>NC_084831.1:56565001-66565001 GCF_033115175.1 Lepus europaeus
AGCAGGGAGCTGGATGGGAAATGGAGCAGCTGGGACTCGAACTGGTGCCCAAATGGGGTGTGGTGTTGCAGGCAGCAGCTTATCTGTTGCACCACAGCACTAGCCCAAAGATCTTGTTTTTTTACACCTCTGGCACTCTGCTTGACTGAGCCATGGTGAAGCCAAAATCCAGGAATACCGTTCACAGTGTAGGCCCCTCGGGGAACCACTACAATGCCAGTAGTGCCCCCTGGGGTGTGCAATGTGCCCCTGCTGCTAGGTTCCACACATGATGGGGAAACAAAAGAAGTAGAAGAGGGTGCCCTTCATTTTCAGGAGTTGTAAGTTTAATAGTTATAGAATTTTTAAGATCGTTTTGTTTATTTGAAAGGCAGAATGAGAGAGAGAAAGCACTTCCATCCACTGATTCACTTCCCAAATGGCCACAACAGGCCAGAGGCCTGGAACCTCATCTGGTCTCCCACATGGGTAGCAGGGCCCAAGCACTTAGGCTGTCTTCTGCTGCTTTCCCAGGTGCATTAGCAGGGAGCTGGATCGGAAGTGGAACAGCCAGGACTCCAACTCCAATATGGGATGCTAGCATTACAAGCAGTGGCTTAATCAGCTGTTCCACAATGCCAGCCTCAGTTATAAAATTAACAGTGTTTAGTTTTTAAACTATTTGTCAATGTCGTGTTCCTGGAAATAATTCATTCAGAGCTCAGTTGTAAATAACAAGATTCAGTCTAGATGGTTTAAGTAGAAAAGGATGATTATTGGTCACCAGGATGTCCTGGTTTGTACTGTAACAACTGGTAGCCCCCAAATCTCGGTTAAAATAACAGAGGATTATTTCTGGGGCTATCATTATGGCAATGGGTGATGATGCTGTGTGCAACACTGACATCTCATGTGGTTCCTGGCTTGAGTCCTGGCTGTTCCACTTCTGATCTAGCTTCCTGCTACTGCACCTGGGAAAGCAGTGGAAGATGGCCTGAGTGCTTAGGCCCCTGCACCCATGTGGGAGACCCAGAAGAAGTTCCTGGCTCCTGACTTCAGCCTGGCCCACCCCTGGTTATTGCTGCCTTTTGGGGGGAGTGAACCACCAGATATAAGATTGTCTTCCTTCTCTTTCTGTAATTCTGCCTTTCAAATAAATAAATACATCTTCTTTTTTCAAGATCAGTCCTTAGAAACTATGTGAATATCATGGGTTGACTGGAGATTCCATTCTGTGGCATCCTCATTCCAAACTATTGAACCCGCTACTTTCTGGACTGTTGCTGCTAGTTATAGTAGAGAAATGATGACCTGTGCACTCTCAGCTTTCACCCAGAAAATTCACTATTCTCGTTTCATTCAGTCAAGCAGGTCACATTCCCAAACCAAGTTCAAGGGTGCAGGGTAGGGCAATCCTACTACCATGTGCCCAGAAAACAGGAAACCAGAAACATACTTGGTAAACAGCACTAATGTCTGCCTTGCTTATCCAATCAGTGGAAGGATTAGTGATTCGGAGAGTGACCCTTGGAATACTGCAGAGCTAACCTTCCAAGGTTAGAGCGGCCTCTGCAAAGACTGGCAAGCTGCAGCCATGACAGCCAATTCTAGCACCACCCTGCCCCGGCCGTGTTGTTGTGCAGTCACTCTTTTTCTTGGAGAGTCCATCATTAATTTCCAAATACCCTCAGAGTGAAGAACCAGGTACTGGAGCCTCACCCACCACTGCCGCAGAAAAATCAGTGGCTTCTCAAGTGAATTAGCAGATCCATTCTTTCCATCTCACGACAGTGACTTCCATCGTACAAGTTTTATGTGGATACCTCTGGTTGGTGAAAGTGGATTATATATGACAAATGAGCTATAAGAAGGCTGAAACACACAGCCTTTGAGCTTCCCAGCCCATCACTTACTAAGGCATTGGACAAGGAAATTGGGATGGAGGGAAGACATTTCATTCTTTTTGCCACACACACTTTTTTGACAGGCAGAGTTAGTGAGAAAGAGAGACAGAGAGAAAGGTCTTCCTTCCGTTGGTTCACCCCCCAAATGGCCGCTGCGGCCAATCAGAAGCCAGGAGCCAGGTGCTTCCTCCTGGTCTCCCATGCGGGTGCAGGGGCTCAAGCACTTGGGCCATCCTCCACTGCCCTCCCAGGCCACAGCAGAGAGCTGGACTGGGAGAGGAGCAACCGGGACTAGAACCCAGTGCCCCAACTGGGACTAGAACCCCGGGGTACTGGCGCCGCAGGTGGAGGATTAGCCTAGTGAGCTGTGGCACCGGCCCATAGTTTTGTTTTGTTTTTAATGTTTTATTTATTTACTTGAAAGGTAGAGTTACAGAGAGGCAGAAGCAGAGAGAGAGTGGTCTTCTATCTGCTGATTCACTCCCCAGGTGACCACAACAGCCAGAGCTGTACCAATCCGAAGCCAGGAACCAGGTGCTTCTTCTGGGTCTCCCATGTAGGTGCAGGGGCCTAAGCACTTGGGCCATCTTCCACTGCTTTCCCAAACCATAGCAGAGAGCTGGATTGGAAGTGCAGAAGCTGGGACTCGAACTGGTGTCCACATGGAATGCCGGCACTGCAGATGGCGACTCTACCAGCTACGCCGGCCCCCAGTATTTCTTTATTCCTGAATCTGTGTTTTCATGAGTTCTCCCGTATGACACTGCATGAACTCTTGCTATTCCTAGGCACAAAACGAGATGACTGGGGGAAGTGAGAGGACATGTCAGGGAATGAGATGAAAATAATGACCTGGTTTTTATGATGAGCTACGAATGTTTCCAGATCCAATTTAGCGATCCACATGACTCAGTTTGGAAATGAGTTTGAAACGGAGGTGTGGAAACACATCTTTTTTGCATATGCCACAGGAAGTTGGTATAAAAAAAAATCGTCCAAAATTAAATGATTTAAAGTGTGTAGAAATCGGAGGCTCTGAGACAGTTGTTGCTGCGGCAAAGTCCTTGAGAAGGAGTTGGAGGCCAAAAAGCACTCAGCAGGCTAGTTATTTATCCACAGATGCTAGCTGGTACCTTTAGAGTTTATCCTGTTATAAGCAATGAGATAATAAATTTACTTTAATTCGCAAATGAAGCCTCTGAGTCATCGTCAGGAGAGTAGTGCGTTCACTGAGACTGCAAGGCTGTTTACAATTGTGGAGCCCTGTGAACAGATCCAACCACAGCTGCCCAAGCCTCTTGATTGTTCACATGGAGACTGTATTCTAATGCTGCTTCTTCCTCGCGTCCCCCACCCCTCGCCTACACACATCAGCTCTAGCATCCCCCTGCCTCGCAGCATCTCTGCAGAGAATGTTAACATCAGTTATGTGGGTTTGTTTTCCTCTGGAGATGAAAAAATTGCTGATTGAAAACGATTTCATCATCCATTTAATCTCTCATTCGCAAGCCAGTTCCTTTTTTTTTTAATTATAAAAGAAAATTTATTTCAAAAGCATAAGGGAACATTTACATTTGAACAAAGTGACAAACAGGTGCCTTGCAAAAGAAAAAAGAAACCCATGGCATAAAATTTTCATTCAAATTTTGGAAGCAAAAATAACCTAAGTTTTACACTATTGCCTTAGGAAAGGAAAGGGTAACCACAAAGTGGTAGGGAAGAAATGCAGTCAACTCAGTATTCAGCTGGAGAAAATAAATCACTTCCTCTCAGCTTTAAGTTTACAAATATGTTTAAAAAAAAAAAAAGGAGGGAAAATTACATGTTCAAATTTACATAGTTGTAGTCCCAATAGTTTCTGTTCTTGAAATGGATTTAGGTCACTTGCTGCTCTATTTCTGAGGTCCAGACAAGCTGGTCACATTTTTCAAGTGACAATCCCTTTTTTTTTAAAGATTCATTTATTTATTTGAAAGGCAGAGCTACAGAGAGGCAGAGGCAGAGAAAGAAAAAGAGAAAGAGAGAAAAGAAAGAGAAAGCGAAAGTCTTCCATCCACTGATTCACTCCCCACATGGCTGCAACCGCCAGAGCTGGGCCAATACAAAGCCAGGAGCCAAAAGCTTCTTCCAGGTCTTCTGTGAAGGTGCAGGGGCCCAAGCACCTGGGCCATCCCAGGCCCTAGCAGCCACAGCAGGCAGCTGGATTGGAAGTAGAGCAGCTGGATCTCGAACCAGTGTCCATATGGGATGCCGGCACTGAAGGCAGCGGCTTTACCTGATACACCACAGTGCCAGCCCCAACCAGTTCCTTTTTTATTCACACTTAAACATGGTCAAGTTTTTTTTTTTTTTTTAAAGATTCATTTTATTTATTTGAAAGGCAGAGAGAAACAGAGACAGAGAGAGAAAGAGAATTTCCACCCCATGGTTCACCCACCAAATGGTTGCAATGGCCAGGGCTGGTCAAGGCTGAAGCCAAGAGCCAGGAACCCCATTCAGGTTTCCCATGTGTGTGGCAGGGATCCAAGTACTTGTGCCATCTTCTGCTGCCTTCCCAGATGCATTCTCAGGGAGCTGGAGCAGAAACGGAGTGGCCGGGACTTGAATAGGGGGTGCCTGTGTCAGAGGCAGGGGCTTAACCTGCTGCACCAGAGCACTGGCCCCATGATCAAGTCTTTCATTTTTTAAAAAATAAAGTTTCCTCTTACCCCCATGTTCCCCTGAGCGCCACCTTGCCCCGTCTTCCATCACAGCCACACTGGTTGATGTGTGCTTGCTGTGACAGCTAACACAACCCTCCCCCTTCCCTCTCACTCCTCAGCCCACTGTTATGTAACTTCGTCAGTCCCCACCCTTCTTCAAACACCATCCTTGGCAAGGTCACCACATTTTCCCAAAAACCCAGAGAACACTTTTTGTCCTTATTTTTCTTGGCCTCTCTACAGATTTAGAAGTGTTAGGACACTTTTTGCTTTCAAAATACTCTCCTCGGCTCCCTAGACGGCATATTCTCCGGATTTTCTTCCTACATCTTTGCTAGTTTGTCCTCAGTCCATTTAGAGATGGAATACAATGACAACTGAGGTTTTCTCTGATGTCTCAAAAGTCGGGTGAACCCTAAAGCAGAAACCAAACCTTGGTGGGAGTGGACAGATCTTGGAGCATTGGTTGAAAGAGAGGTGCTGGCCAAAGTAAGCAGTGCTGTGGCATTTGTTTTCTGTTTCTGTTTTATGGATTGGTATTCCGTGTTTTATTTTATTTCTTAATAGATTTTGTGTTTAGAGCAGATTTATGTTCACAGCAGCATTTTGTAGAAAGTACAGATTTCGGCGCCGGTGCTGTGACATAGCGGGTAAAACCACCGTCTGTGACGCTGGCATCCGTGTGGATGCCTGTTGGAGTCTCAGTGGCTCCACAAGTGATTGGGCCCCTGCACCCACGTGGAGACCCAGAAGAGGCTCCTGGCTCCTGGCTTTGGCCTGGCCCAGCCCCAGCTGTTGTGGCCATCTAAGGAGTGAACCAGGAGATAGAAAATCTCTCTCTCTCTCTCTCTCTCTCTCTCTCTCTCTCGTTCTGCCTTTCAAATAAATAAAATAAATCTTAAAAAAAGGAAAGTACAGATTTCCTATCTACCTCTGTCCCCACCTCCCCCCTCAACTTCTCATACCAGAGTGGTGATTTGTGACAATCCACAAATCTACACTGTCACAATAGTTACACAAAGCACATCATTTACATTAAGCTTCACTCATGCCGGTCTATATCTGCTGGGTTTTGACAAGTCTAAAATCAGAATTGTAGAGAATGCATTCACCGCCCTAAAAATCCACTTTCTTCCTCTCCACTAACCTCTGGCAACCAGTGACTATTGTGCCCCGGATGTTTCTCCTTACGTGGAAGAAGTGAGGGACATGCCATCCCACCTCAGCCCAAGTGACAGAGCAGCAAGTGAGCAGAGAAACTCAGGGCTGTTGCTTTCCAAAAATGAATACTGACCCTTTACTCCCAGATAGACATTTGATGAAATGCAAAAACTCCTCTGTCAGTCTTCAGATTCTTGCCAGAGCCAAAGACTTTGGAGCACCTGACATGGCCCTCAAAGAGTTGAGTCAGGGCCAGCATTGTGACATGACAGGTTAACCTACCGTCTGCAACACCAGCATCATATGACACCAGCATTCCACATGACTACAGGTTCACGTGCTCCACTTCCAATCCAACTCCCTGCTACTGGACCTGGGACAGCAGCAAAAGATGGCACAAGTTCTTGAGCCCCTGTGTCCAAGTGGGAGACCTAGAGGAAGCTCCTGGCTCCTAGCTTTGGCCTGGCCCCGTCTGGCTGCTGTGGCCATTTGGGGAGTGAACTAGCAGAAGAGAGATCTCTGTTTCTCTCTCCCTCTCTCTCTCTGTAACTCTGCCTTTCAAATCAATAAATAAATTTTAAAAAAATGTTTATGTAATAAACACAAACCGTTAGAAAAGCTCTGTCACAGAGTGAGCAGGAAGGATGCAAAGACGGGAAGAGACAGTGGGAGCTGATGTTGTTATCAGGATTTGGGATATTTCCTTGAGGTCACCTGGACCATATGGTGCTGTCCTAAAATGGTCTACTTCTTGGGGCAGATATTGTGGCACAGCAAGTTAAGCAGCTGCTTGAAATGGCAGCATCCTATATCGGAGTTCAAGTTCCAGCTTCTCCTCTTCTGATCCAGCTTCCTGCTACTGTGCCTGGGAAAGCAGTGGAAGATGGCCCAAGTGTTTTGGTCCTGCCTGCCATGTGGAAGCCCCAGATGGAATTCTGGCTCCTGATTTCTGCCAGGCCCAGTTACGGCTGTTGTGAGCATTTGGGGAGTGAACCAGTGGATGGCAGCTCTATGTCTCTGTCTATCTCTCTTTCTCTCTGTCACTTTGCCTTTCAATTAACTAAATTTCTCTTGAAAGAGTTTAAGCTATTTTTAAAAAATAATTTTAAAGGCTTATTTACTAATTTGAAAGGCAGAGTTACAGAGAGGCAGAGACAGAGAAAGAAAGATCTTCCATCCGCTAGTTTACTCCCCAAGTGGCTGGAGCTAGGCTGATCCGAACCCAGGAGCCAGGAGTTTATTCCAGGTCTCCCACATGGATGCAGGGGCCCAAGCACTTGGGCCATCTTCTACTGCTTTCCCAGGCCATAGCAGAGAGCTGGATCGGAAGTGAAGCAGCCGGGACTCAAACCGGCGCCCATATGGGATGCCAACACTGCAGGTGGCAGCTTTACCCACTATGCAACAGCACCAGCCCCTCAAAAATAATTTTTAAATTGCTCTAGTTCTATCCACCTGGCCATGTGGATTATGCTTTTTCACCATCTCTCAAGTTAGACTTGGATATATGACCAGCTTTGGCTCATGACATGTGAGCAGAAAGAGAGGTATCACTTCCCAGCAGGAGCCTGAAGAGTCAGTGCAGGATTCACTGTGTTTTCTACACCTGCCATGGTGTAGAGGCGCGAGTGAAGAGAGCTTCTCTGTCCACCTTGGAGACTACAATACTAAGCAGAACACTGCTGCTAAACCTCAATGGACATTCAACAAGAGTGAAAGTAAACATTCTGAAATTTAGGAACTCTTGCAGTATAACCTAGCCTTTGTGGTCTGAACAGAATCTGTCATGAACCCCAAAGTCTAAGCATGATAGTTAATGGATTACTGATTGATGACTTCAGGGTGGAGACCTGATCCAGTTATGGTGTCTGAAGGTGCTGAAATGATGGAATTGGATCAGGTTGATAGGTTGGAGCCACATGATTGAACTATAACACTGTACAGAGAGAGTATCGGAGCAGACGTCTGATGCTGTGGTTAAGATACTGCTGCCCCCATCCCGTTCTGAGTACCTGGGTTCAAGTCCTCACTCTGCTTCCAAGCCAGCTTCCTGTTCAGGGACACTCTGGAAGGTAGCAGGGGATGGCTCAGGTACTTGGGTCCCTGCCACCCATATGGAAGACCTGGAGTGAATTCCTGGTTCCTGGAGTGAGTTCCTTGGCCTCATCTATTTCTGACTGTCGCAGGCATTTGGGGGACTGAACTAGCATGTGGAAGGCCTTTCTCTCCCCCGCCCACTTTCTGTATCTCTGCTTAAAAACCTTAAAAACAAACAAACAAAAAAGCGGTCAGTTAGGTAATGGATTTTCTGAGATAGGAAAGCATGGGCTGTGGAGGTCCCTAGAGGTTTGGGTGAGAGTCTTAGAGACCTCGTAAGGCCCCCACAAGAGGAGCATTTTAACATCTCTCAGGGCAGAGAGCCGTTGACAGCCAACTACAAAAGAACTGTTTTGGTCATATTCTGTCTTATCTTCCTACCTTAACCTGGAGGGAACCAAGAACAAAAGAAGGAATGAGGAAAACTATGAACAAAAAAGTATACATGAAAGAACAGATTCAATCCTTCTGCAATTCATGATTGGCTGCTTGTATCAGTTTGAGCTGGAAGAAGAGTGAACTCTTGGCAGGGGTGTGAAGTGGAAGTGTTTTGTTTAGATCGGTCTGAAAGTTTTATGTATATGAGAATGGGACACGTTGAAAACTGTGAAGTTAGAAATGAACGGAGTGTGTTCAAGATACTGTCACAGGTGAACTGGTGGTAAACAAGCTCTGATTCAAAGAAAATGATTTTCAATGTAGATAGGCCTCAGGTTCTATCCCAGACCATCGTCCCATTGGCTGCTTTCATCTACTTACATAGTAGCTACAAATTTCTGTGGCAACATTTTTCCCCAAACCCGTTTTTCAGACACAGGCTACTGTTCTGTGCAATGAGTTACATAAGTGATGCACATAACTGACACTGATGCTTGGACAGTGCCTGGGAATCTGTACTCGCTGTACTAATTATCACTGCCTTGAACACTCGTAAGCCTGTTCCTCCTTAGGGTTTCCCTCCTCATTTCATTACCCAACATCGAAATTTTGACTGTTGCCACCGCATGGTTCCTAACATCTAATCAATCACCAAGTCCTATCTACTCTGCCTTTGCAAGTCTGTCTCGTATCTTCATTTCTCTCCAGTCTCGCTGTGAGTCTATTGATCTGAGTCATTTCCACCTCCCATTTGAAGAATGGCAGTGATCTCCATCTGGAGTCTCTGCTTCCAGTATCATTGAATTCTCATTTACTCTTTTCATTGAAACTACAAGTGATCCTTACAAAATATAAGTATGTAGTGCCTGCCTACCGGGTGCCAAGGACCTGTGCTACGGATGCTCTGTGGATGGGAGCAGAGCACAAAACAGATAAGCCTTAGACCTCATGGAGTTTAAATTTTAATAAGATATGAAATATCTTATGAAACATAAAACTATCCATAATAGATATGAAATATCTTATGAAACATAAAACTATCCATAATAGGGCCAACAAAGGATTTCAAATTCTGTAACTATATAAGAAAGTATACTAGGAACTTTTTGTGCATTATGGGTATGTCTATGTTACAATAGTAGAAATACAATGTATTGGGGCTGGCGTTGTGGTGCAGTGGATCAAGCCACAGCATCCCATATCAGAGGAAAGGTTCCAGTCCAAGCTGCTCTGCTTCCTGTCCAGCTCCCTGCTGAGTACCTGGAAAGGCAACAGAAAATGGCCCAAATAACTGGGGCCCTGCCACCCATGTTGGAGACTCAGATGGAATTCTGGGCTCCTGGCTTCAGCCTGGCCCAGGCTTGATCGTCATAGCCATCTGTGGAGTGAACCAGCAGATGGAAGATTTTTCTCTATCTTTCCCTCTTTATAACTCTGCCTTTCAAATAAATAAATATATCTTTTAAAATATAATATTTAATTTAGTGGTTTAGGAGATTGTGTTTGGCCAATTAAAAACATAGACAAGATATATAGACTGTAAATTCTTTTTTACATTTTGTGACTACATACTTGAGATAAACTAAGAATTTTGGAATCTGACGATGACATGGGGCAGGAGGTCTGCCAATTCTCAGTTGAATAGGCAGCATTTCCTGTTGCCTGTATTTCAGGGCTTGCATAACCCTCTCCCCATATTAATGAAGACATAGTGAGAAGAGCCACCTGGAAATAAAGCCAACTATAATAAGGGATGGAATAACGCAAGAGCGTTCTGGGGACTAAAGACCTGTTAAATTACAGATCTGATCATAACTAGTGGCAACAGATTTAGTGTTTTTTGATCTGTATCATCTCTTGCCAGAAGGGATCTTGGATTAGGAGACAGAAAAACATACTTTCCGAATGACTTCTGTGAGTTAGTGCAGGTTGCAAATTCAAGATCTTGATGCCCAATTTCTCTCCTGCCGTGCCAGCCCAAGAAGGGTCAAGTTTACCCAACTTGTATGAGGAGGATAATTACCCAGGTTTGCTACAGCAACCAACAGTCTCAAAATTCTAGCAGCTCACCACATAGAGGTTATTTCCTGCTCAGCACAAAGTCATTGTAGTTTGACAGAGAGGTGCTCTGCTCCACCTAGTCACTCAAGGACCCGGGTGTTGGAGGTGCCTTCCTCTGGGATGTTGCTGGCCACTTTGTCCAAAAGGGAAGAGGGCATCAGAGTCTTTCACTACTTATTCCAGGAAGTGTCCCAGGGCATTTTTGTTCACACTTTATTAGCTAGCTATGTGCCTGGAAGTGTAGCCTTCTGTATACTCCACAAGGAAAGGAGCATTCGTTGGTGAGCATTTGAAATGCCTAAAACCTAAGACAATAGTGACTTTGCTTAGAGGGCCTTTCCACTAACACTCCTCAATTCCCAGTAAGATGCTGTTTTGATGTGTTCCTCTAGTCCCTTCGTGTCCTCTTTCCTATCAGTTCACACTATTTTACTGCTTGTTGAATCATTGTCTTGCCCTATTAGATCTCCCTGCCACCTAAAACACTCTTGTGCCTCTGCTTCAACTGGCTGACTTCTACATCCTCTATACACCTCAGCTCAAACAATTTCTGACAGTCACAAGAAAAGTTTAATGCGACCTTCAAGTACAAGTAGTTTCTCTCCCTATAAAATTATTCAGTTGCGGCTAGCGCTGTGGTGTATCAGGTAAAGCCACCAGCTGCAGTGCCGGCATCAAGAACCAGACGCTGGTTCGAGTCCTGGCTGCTCCTCTTCTGATCCAGCTCCCTGCTGATGCCCTGGGAAAGCAGTGGAAGATGCCCTAAACCCTTGCGTTCCTGCACCCATGTGGGAGACCCGGAAGAAGCTCCTGGCTCCTGGATTCTGATTGGCTCAGTTCTGGCTGCTGCGGCTATTTGGAAGTGAACTTCTCTCTCTCTCTCTGCCTCTGCCTCTCTGTAACTCTACCTTTCAAACAAATAAATAAATCTTAAAAAAAAAAATTCTTCAGTAAAGGAATTAGGACTACTTGTGAGAGATTTTTGGGGGCCGGCACTGTGGCACACTGGGTTAACACCCTGGCCTGAAGCGCTGGCATCCCATATGGGCGCCAGTTCAAGACCCGGCTGTTCCACTTCCTGTCCAGCTCTCTGTTATCTCTTGGGAAAGCAGTAGAAGATGGCCCAAGTCCTTGGGCCCCTGCACCCATGTGGGAGACCAGGAAGAAGCTCCTGGCTTCAGATTGGCGGATCGGCACAGCTCCAGC
This sequence comes from Lepus europaeus, assembly GCF_033115175.1. Taxonomy (NCBI): domain Eukaryota; kingdom Metazoa; phylum Chordata; class Mammalia; order Lagomorpha; family Leporidae; genus Lepus; species Lepus europaeus. The sequence goes on from NC_084831.1 coordinate 56,576,490, forward strand.
CATTGCGGCCACCTGGGGAGTGAACCATCGGGTGGAAGACCTCTCTCTCTCTCTCTCTCTCTCTCTCTGCCTCTCCTCTCTCTGTGTAACTCTTTCAAATAAATAAATAAATCTTTAAAAAAAAAGAGATATTTGACCAAATCTTAGAGAAAAATAAAGTAAGAACAGCTGATATACTTTGTTGTCAAAACTAAAGATGTAGAACCAGCACAGTGGCACAGTGGGTAAAGCTGCCACCTGTGGCACTGGCATCCCATATGGGCGCTGAATCAAGTCCTAGCTGCTCCACTTCCAATCCAGCTCCCTGCAGAAAGCAGCAGAGGGTGGCCACTGCACCCATGTGGGAGACCCAGAAGAAACTCCTGGCTCCTGGCTTTGGATCAGCCTAGCTCCGGCAGGCTATTGCAGCCATTTGGGTAGTGAACCGATGGATGGAATATCCCTGTCTCTCTGTAACTATCTTTCAAATAAACAAATCTTCTTCTTCTTCTTTTTTTTTTTTTGTTTGTTTTTGTTTTTTGGTTTTTGGTTTTTGTTTTTGACAGGCAGAGTGGATAGTGAGAGAGAGAGACTGAGAGAAAGGTCTTCCTTTTTGCCGTTGGTTCACCCTCCAATGGCCGGCCGCGCATCGTGCTGATCCGAAGCCAGGAGTTAGGTGCTTCTCCTGGTCTCCCATGCGGGTGCAGGGCCCAAGCACTTGGGCCATCCTCCACTGCCTTCCCGGGCCATAGCAGAGAGCTGGCCTGGAAGAGGGGCAACCAGGACAGAATCCGGCGCCCCAACCGGGACTAGAACCCGGTGTGCCGGCGCCGCAAGGCAGAGGATTAGCCTGTTGAGCCATGGCGCCGGCCTCAAATAAACATATCTTCAAAACAAAACAAAAAAAACCTAAAGATGTTTTTGGAAATGTCTATATAGTTTTTAGCCTGGAGAGATTAGTTACTGAGATGATGATGAATCTGGTAACAAACTGACCACAGTAATTGGAAAATATTGAGTTTGTCAAAGGAGCCATGAGTCCAGGGTAATTTTTTAAAAGAAGCTATTTTAAATAACAAATACCACACACACACACACACACATACACAAACACTCAAAGATAAAAAACTACAAAAAGTGCTGAAATGATGGTTCAAGATTAATAAATATTAATTGAATGAGTGAATTTTATTTTGATATAAATAAAACATGGTGACTTAAATGAAAATTTAGAATTACAGGAAATAAACCATTGTATATTGGGGAAATATTCAGTGTATTAAAAAAATCAGATTTTTTTAGAATTGCTGCATCATACTTATCATAAAAGATGGATGTGAGCTAACACAGAGATTTTTATATTCAAAGAGGAAATTCTTGACTGTGCTTGTTGTTAAACTTGGGCGTGAACTTATTGACTTCTTCCTGGAGAAATGTTTGTCCTATCCGGTTGTTTGTGTGCAGTTCTGCCTGAGGGCAGAAGAAGCCAACAGAGTTTCTTCAGGCTCTGTCAGGCATATGATTCTCTAAGGTAGTGTTATGAAGCAATTATAGATAGGCTTTCACTGTACCAGACTCCATTCAGAGAAAACTTGGCTGAGCTTTGTGAATGGACATTTTGTAAGCAAAAAAGTTATAATTGCCTCTAATGGGTAATCATGGGCTCTTAGGAAATTTTCAGTAGTCTTATGGAACAAGCTAACCTAGTTTACGGAAGTTTTCTTTGTCATGCCCTACCTTGGAAGTTTTTTTCTGTGTGAGAAATAACCAGCTGGAAAGGATATTAAGAGAAAAGATTGGTGCTCATGTGAAAACTATTCTGGAATAGTACAACTTCAAAGGTTGGGTTTCTCTTATTGGGCAAATCAAAGCAAAATACTGCCCACAACGGGACAATTGAGTGCGAAAGCAGAGGGGTAATGGAATCTTACAACCAAAAAAAAAAAAAATAAATAAAAATAAAATAAAATAAAAAGAAAAAAGAAAAGAAAGAAAGAAATGGAAGGGCTGGCTGGCAAGAGAACTGGGCTGCAACAGAATGCAGGGATGTAAAAGTAGCTAAGGCACAGGCAGCTGTAGGAACACTCCTTTAGAGTGGGCAGCTCAAATGCTAATGATTCTACAAGAAATTCAGGCTTTAGCTAAAAGATCCTAGGAATTTAGCTGCAGCAATATATTTGGAAAGGTGTGGGGAGAATCAGCTTGAAAACCCATACTTCAGTGGGGTTGGCTCAATGGGATCATGCAAATATAGAATCTGTGACAGGAAGTTTAATTTTTTTTAAGTTGTCTGCTCAATAAGACCAGATAATTTATACGTTGACAATGTGAAGCACCTGTTAGCTTGGCTTCAACTGCAGTAGTTGTCCAAGGACTGTAACCCATTACTAATCAGTAATAGGAATGTTAGGAATAAGCTGATTGGATATGGCCTTAAAAATGTGCTTGAATGCCAGATGCTAGCATAGATTCACAAACACCATCTGGAAATGTGTTAGGGGCTAAGTACGAAAGGGATGAAACTGAGGTGGGTTACCTAGGATGGCAGAAGAATAATACATATTGCTAAGGTTTGAATGTATGTATATTCCCAAAAATTCATATATCAGAACCTAAGAGCTAATGTGATAATGTAAAGAGGTAGGGCCTTTGGGAAATGGGTAAGCCCTGAGCATTCTGCCTTCCTAAATGGAATAAGTACTATTATTCTATGGTTTGGAGGAACTGACTATTCCCTAGGCCTGCAGAGTTTTTTTCTACTCCAGTTGCAAGTCTTCCAAGTTACCTGGTCTGTAGGCTGGAACTGTATGGGTTAGTCCCAGCATTCAGTGTGGAGGGGCTGGCCTCCAGAATCCAAAGGAGTCCACTGGGTTCTGTGTTTCCTTGTTTGTAGTAAATGATATAAGATACAGCAACTTGTCGCATAGCAGGTTAAGCTACAAACAGACACCAGTTTGAGTCCGGGCTGTTACACTCCCAGTCCAGTTCTCTGCTAATGTAGCTGGGAGAGCAACAGAAGATGACCCAAGTACTTAAGGCTCTGCTACCTACATGGAAGACCTGGTTAGAGTTCCAGGCTCCTGGCTTTGGCCTGGCCCAGCCCTGGCCATTGTGGCCATTTGGGGAGTAGATCAGTGGATGGAAAATCTCTGTCTCTACCTTTCACTCTGTCACTCTGCCTTTCAAATACATAATAACATAAGTCTTTTTTTTTTTTTTTTTTAAAGCAGCAACTTGTGTTTTACTTTGGAGAGGAAGTTTTGACCTGAGCCTGGTCACTAAACTCCCTGATTATACACAGGATTTTTTCTCCCACCTTCTGGAGCTCGCATGCCTTCCTAAGGCCACCAATATATAAATCTTCTATAGCTGATCCTGCCAGATCAGCATTATATCACTGATGTATTGGATCAGCGTGATGATAGAAACTCTTTGAACCATATTGTCGTGGAAAGTAGAAGAGCTAACATGCTGGAGAACAAAACTATAAGTCAATCTTGTCGTCCATTCTATATCAATGTGAACTATTTCTAATCCTGTCCTTAGAAATAGAAAAGAATATTCGCATCAAATTGATGCATCATATTGTAAAGTGGAGGCCTTACCGAGGTATCTGTCACCATCCTTCCTGGCACAGTAAGTATGACTGGAGTTACTACTTGGTTGAGCATGTGGAAATCTGGGGTTATCCATGGAGGACTAGAACCCAGAAGTCATGTGATTTCTATAGAGTGAAGACTGATGAATTCAATGGAGATAATTCAATTGAGGACAACCATTGTTTTACTATTTAAAGGTTCTCTAGAGAAACAACCAGTAAGTTGTGTGTGTGCATGTACATGCATATGTGTGGAAAGAGTTTAAGGAATTAGTACATATTGTTTCATATGATTGTGGCAGGTTCAAAATCTGACAAAAGGGGGTTTGCAGGCTGGAGACTCAAGAAAGTTGCAGTTGAAATCCAAAGGCAGCCTGCTGGGAGCCAGGAACCACAGAAATCTGAAGCAGGTGTATTGTAGAATTTCCTCTGGCACAGGGCAATTCAACTGTTTGTTCTACTCAGGTCTTCAAACAATTGAGTTTACCTAAACTTCACTGATGTAAATGTCAGTCTCTTCTAAAAACACTCTCACAGAACCATCCAGAACACCCTTTGACCAAATATCTGGGCATTGTAGCCCAGCCAAATCAACACACAGAATTGATCATCACAGCGGTACTAATGTCTGCCATCCTTTCTAGAATGCAATATTTTTTATTCTTTCTCCTGACTCAGGAAGAGGGTAGTTTCAGTGTCTTCTCTTTGGCCTTCCCAATGTGATAGTTCTTACTGCACTAGCTAAGGCACTGAATGAGTCAACCTGCCATAAGTGTTAATCCAGGTCTCCTAAGTGGGTTGTAGGAGCCCAAGAACTTGGGTCATCTGCTGCTGCTTTTTCAGGAACATTACCAGGGAGCCAGATTGGGAGTAGAGCAACTGGGACTCAAACCAGCACTTATGTGGGAGGCTGGACTCTCAGGGGTGGCTTAACCCACTGTGCCACAGTGCTGGCCCCCAACACATGCTCTTGAAAGAGGATCTGGGAGGCACACCTTCAAGTTTCAGTGACAGAAACAGGAAGAAGGGAGGCTAAGTTCAGAAGGCCAGGTAGAAAATGGAATGGGAGACTGCCAGAGAGCTCTGTGGGCAATAAATAAAAGTGCGAAAATTAGATTGGAGGAACGAGTTCTGGTGTTCTGTTGCCCAGTAGGGTGACGATAGTCAGCAATCATGCATTATGGATTTCAAAATAGCTAGATGAGAGGAGTTTGAATGTTCTTACCACTAAGAAATGATAAGTGCTTGACATGATAGATATGTTGATCACCGTAATTTGATCTTTACACCATGTATGCATGTATTGAAACATCACATTGTACTCCATAAGTATGTGCACTTTTTGTGTGTCAGTTAAAAACTAAAAAATAGCAAGGGCATGTGCAAAATGTACCTTTATTTACATGCATGTAAATGTAGTGGCTGGTTCAATGTTACAGCGGTGTAAATGAATCTGTGCAAGCACATGGGCAGCCTTGAGAAGTGAGCATCAACAAGCAAGGAGGAAAAAAATCTATTAAAAAGCAGACAAAAGAATTAAGAAGCTATAGCTTCATGGAGCCACTTAATGAAGGGCAAAATCATCCTTTAGTCCTCAGTATACCCAGAGGGTAATCGCTCTGTTATTGGAATCAGCACAGAAGGATAATTCAAGTTGAGTATCTTCTGTTTTATGAGGTAAGAATATACACCTTCATATAGGTTCTTTTGAAAGATTATAAAAACCTTAATTTTTAAAAATGTCACATGCTTAAATGGTACATTGCTGTGTTCTACACAGAAACTGAATCATTTAAAAAGATTTATTTCCCTGCCAGACAGCTGCTATATACTTTATCGTCTTTCAAATATTCATGCTGCCTCCTCCATGGCTTTTTCTATAATTTTATAGCTACTATTCTACCATTTTTAAAAACTGCACATTTGGCCGGCGCCGCGGCTCAATAGGCTAATCCTCTGCCTGCAGCCCCGGCACACCGGGTTCTAGTCCCAGTCGGGGTGCTGGATTCTGTCCCAGTTGCTCCTCTTCCAGGCCAGCTCTCTGCTATGGCCCGGGAAGGCAGTGGAGGATGGCCCAAGTGCTTGGGCCCTGCACCCACATGGGAGACCAGGAGAAGCACCTGGCTCCTGGCTTCAGATCAGCGTGGTGCACCGACCATAGCAGCCATTGGGGGGTGAACCAGCGGAAAAGGAATACCTTTCTCTCTGTCTCTCTCTCTCACTGTCCACTCTGCCTGTCCAAAAAAAAAAAAAAAAAATTTGCACGTTTGGTGGGTAGTGTGGTACCTCTTTAGACTTCCACAATTCAGGAAACAGGATGTCCATAGAATCTAAATTTCAGTGTCAAAGAGGACAATTCTTTTCCTTGACTTAATGTAATTCAGGGTTCAAGGGAAATGTTTGTGGTTCACATATTTATGCTTTTTCCAATGTCTTTTATAACTTTATAAATATCAGTTATAGTAAGGCCTTAAAATATTTTTAAGATGCATTTAAATTATGGCAAAAAGATCTAGAATGAAACTTTGTGACAAAATTTAAACTAAGGGAACTCATTTGTATTAAGTAACAACTGTAGACACTAACAGACACTATATTTCATGACATAAAGGAGAATAAGAGGTAATTAATGCAAGTCAATTTTGAGCAGCAGAACCATTCATCCCTCTGTATTTATTAGCATCAACACTGCCTGATTCATCTTTCTCATCCTTATTCTTCCTATTATATACATATAGAAGTGATAATATCTATGATAATGACATTGTTACATAACACTTGCACATCCTCTTTGGTGACCACTATAAACCCCAGTGCAGGAAGAAAAGCAGAAAATTTGGACGCAGACCTGGGTTTGAGTTCTAATGCTGGGTGACTTTTGGCGGCTTGCTTGCCTTCATTATGTCAGATGCCTTATCTAGAACATCTATAATACCCACTTCACATAGTGTTTGTGAGGATTAAACATGTATAAGTCACCTATGTGGACTATACAATTTAATTTCCTGCCACAATCTCTTCACTATCAGAGGATGATCCTCCTTGGGCTTCAAGAAGAAAATGAGAGGGTTTAAAGAAGTTTATCAAATCAATTCTTTTGCATGCACACATCTCCTGCCCTTACTTTTTTATGAAAGTTGCTGTCATTCAGAAACACCACAAGCTTCTAACTGCTCCACTTAGCTCCTTTCCAGTCTTCATTCTGTCCGTCCTCTTTGAGTCATTGACATGTTGACTATTCTTAAGACATTCTGCTTCCTTCCCTAATTCACTTCTAATCTTTTTTTTCTGATTTTGTTTTATAGCTGGTATGACATGGAATGCAAGGTCAACAGCAGAAAGCAGTGAGTGGTAAGTCAGTTCAGTTTGTGATCCAAAAAGGAAATAAAAACACACCAAGGTCAATACTGTACAGGCACGGAAGCCAAGGAAGTGAGGTGCCAGAAGCTATAATGGAAAGCTGGAGCCAAGGTCAGGAGCTGGAGAACAACACAAAGAGAATGGGAGATAAGGACACAGGGAGCAATCCCTAATGTCTTCTAGCTATTTTTGCCTGAAGTCTTTTTCATTTTCACCTGGCTCTCCTTTTATGGGCTGGCCACATAAGCAGTATCAGCAGAGTCATGACAAAGCTGTCTAATACTTTCCATTTTCTCCCTCTGCTAGCCTTTATGTTCTTCCCTTAAGATCTTATTTCTTGGACTTCTCTTTCTACACAAAGCCAAGATGACCTCATTCTGTCTCATTTTTTAACTACCAAGTTCTTGACTGTCTTCTGGGTATTTTTATCTATATGTCCCAGTGTATTTGAAGTTCAGATGCCTAATTGAGCTTGGTGTTTTTATTTTAAAATTTTTTTAAAAAGATTTATTTCTTTATTTGAAAGGCAGAGTTGGGGGCCAGTGCTGTGGTGTAGCGGGTAAAGCTGTTGCCTGCAGTCCCGGCACCCTATATGGGTGCCAATTCAAGTCCTGGCTGTTCCACTTCCTATCCAGCTCTCTGCTATGGCCTGGGCAACCAGTAGAAGATGGTCCAAGTCCTTGGGCCCCTGCACCCACATGGGAGACCTGGAGGCAGCTCCTGGCTCCTTGCTTTGGATCGGTGCAGCTCCAGCTGTTGCAGCCAACTGAGGAGTGAACCAGTGGATGGAAGACCTCTCTCTCTCTTTCTCTCTCTCTCTCTCTCTGCCTTCCCTTCTCTGTGTAACTCTGACGTTCAAATAAATAAATAAATAAATATTTTAAAAAAAAGAAAGGAAGAAAGGCAGAGTTACAGATAGGGGGTGGTTTGGGGTGGGAAGGGAGGCTGGCAGATGGAAGCCAGGAGTTAGGAACTCTGCCTGGGTCTCTAACATGGGTGGAAGGGGCCCACTGCTTTCCCAGTCACATCAACAGGAAGCTTGACTGGAGGTGAAACAGCCAGGACTCCAATCAGCCTTCGTATGGGATGCCAGAGTCACAGGTGGTGACTTAAGCACTGTACCACTAGGCTAGCCTCCTTTACCTCCAAAACTGCTGCCTCTTTCACTTACAACATCATCACCCTCATATTAGAAACCATGAAGCCACTCTCTTTTCTGACATCCAATATGTCAAGACTTTTTAAACTAATTAATAAGTATTTATGACTACTATTATTAATATTTTGATTGCCATTTTTATAGCCCTTGAAATAAGCAATATGCTAAATCTTTTATATACATATTACTTCATCTTGTCTTCATATTAACCTTTAATAATAGTACCATAATAACCTTTAATAATGGGTACCATTATATTTCTGTTTTAGAGATGAAGAGTCTGAGGATCAGCATATTTAAAACATTATTTCATGTTTTAAATAGTCACTCCATGGGGCTGATGCTGTGGAATAGGTTAAGCCCCTGCCTGTGGGGCAGGCATTCCAAATTGGTGCCTATTAGAATCCTGGGTCCTGGCTGCTCTACTTCCAATCCAACTCCCTGCTAATGCACCTGAAAGCAGTAGAAGATGGCCCAGGTGCTTGGGCTCCTGCACCCACGTGGGAGACTCAGAAGAAGCTCCTGGCTCCTGGCTTCAGATTGGCCCAGCCCTGTCCGTTGAGGCCATTTGAGGTGTGAATCAGCAGATGGAAGACCTCTCTCTCTGTAACTGTGCCTCTCAAATAAATAATTAGATATTTTTTTGACAGGCAGAGTGGATAGTGAGAGAGAGAGACAGGGAGAAACTGGTCCTCCTTTACCATTGGTTCACCCTCCAATGGCTGCTGCGGCCGGCGCACCGCACTGATCCGAATCCAGGAGCCAGGTGCTTCTCCTGGTCTCCCATGGGGTGCAGGGCCCAAGCACCTGGGCCACAGCAGAGAGCTGGACTGGAAGAGGGGCAACCGGGCCAGAATCTGGTGCCCCAACCGGGACTAGAACCCGGGGTGCCGGTGCCGCAGGTGGAGGATTAGCCAAGTGAGCTGTGGCGCAGGCCGCAAATAAATATTTAAAAAAAAGTCACTCCAATTGCTCAGAATTGGATCCAGGTGGTTTGATTCTGGATCTCGTTTTCTCACTACTGTGTTTGGCTTTGCCTTTGCTCTACTTTTTCTCAAATTTCACAAATGTATCCCCTCCTCTAGCTACAGTTGCACAAGGTTATATCCAAGGGCTCCAAGCAGACAGCTTTGCATTGGAACCCTGCAGCCTCTGCCTGCTATGAGATCTGGACAATGGACCTGACCTTTTTGGCCTTTGATTCCTCATGAATAAGTAGGTACATACTAACTACGTCACAGGTCTGATTGTAGGGTTTAAGTGAAATAGTTTAAAGAAATAAAAAAAAAAAACTTGGACAATCTATGTAAAGCTCTCTATATTTAATTGCTGTTATTGTTCCTATTCTACTGCAGTACAGGCCTTCAAATGTTTTCATTTTGATGGTTTCAAAAGACTCCTAGTTGTCCATTTTGAAATAAGACCTGATACATTCATTTTCTCCGTTGTTGTCAGAATTATTTTTTTAAAAAAGCTAAAACTGATCTGTCAGGTCCCTGCCTAAAAACTTGTAATGTTCGTTTTCTCTTTGGGCTTGCCTTTCATGCCACACACAAGCCTCAACTTAAAAAAGAAATCAACTTCTTAAACCTGTAATGACATCTGCTACTCCTTTCTCCTTTCTTTCTTGCTACTCTCCCCAAAGAAGCATGGCCTTCAGAGACTCCAAACTATTCGTTGCTGGAGACACCAGTCCCTTTGATGCCTTTGGGACTCTTGCTGTTCCCTATCTCAGCACTTGCCCCGTATATCATCTAGAAAACTCCTGTGTGTCTTTCACCTCCTCATGATGGTTTCCCCTGAGTCAAAATCCAACACTACTTTGTTCTACTAAAAGCACTTTATTCATAATATGTATCCTCCTGAATTTGCAATTACTGAATTGAAATTACTTTCCCTGAAGAAAAGTTCACTGTTGAATAAAAATCAATCCAATCTGGTGTTTTGATTGTGTAACTGATTAACTGCAGACACCTAATACATATTGTGCGTTGTTCTTGTGGTTTGGAGTCTTTCCCCCTTTTCCTTTCATTTTAATTAATTTACTTAAGTTGAAAGGCAGAGAGGAGAGAGAGAGACAGAGAGTGAGAGAGAGAGAGACAGAGAGAGACAGAGACAGAGAGACAGAGAGAGAGGTTCCATCTTCTGGCTCACTCTGTGACGCCAGAATGAAGCCAGGAGCCAATAACTCATCCGGGGTCACCCACACAGATAACAGAAACCCAAGCACTTCTTGCATAGCAGGAAGCTGGAATCAGAAGTGAAAATGGGACTTCAACCAGGTCCTGCAATATCAAATACGGACATCTCAACCATCATGTCTAACACCCACCTCAGTTCACAAGTTCTTTGCACACACTTAATTCCATCACATTACCATAATCTATAAGCCTAAGATTGTTTGGATAAAAAGGCTGTTTTTATTATTGATATTACAAGCTGAGACTTATTAAGCCTCTCCAACATTTTCAAGTGCAGAGCCTTAAGATAAATAACAACCAATATTTCTTAACATAAAGTCTATAGTGAGCACTCGGCTCATATTTTAAGAACAGGTAATTATATAGATCATGATAATCACCTGTGGGTATTGGTCAATACGTTGAGTTTGACGATTGTACTCCACTTCAAGGTCAGATTAGAGTGCTTTTTCAGTTTGCCACGAAGCTGCTATTTAAAGAGTCAGGCTGAAACCTGAAATGAAAGGAACTCTTTGGATTTACTGTAGCAGTTCCAAGTTTGCAGTTTCCATCCATTTCCTTTGTGCAGCAATAACAATTAATTCAGTTTTAAACATTTCAGATCAGCAATTCCTACCACTTCCCCAAATTTATTGGAAATAATTGAGCAAAAGTAACAACACAAGGAGTTGATTTGAAACCTAGGGCAGTGTTTATCAAAGTGTGAGTAATGATTCTTTAGTGGCACAAAAAAAAGTCAATTTTGTGTGTCATGCTAGCAATTTAACCAATGAAATAGAACAGAGTAGGAAATACTAAAGTGTACCCATGATGAAAGCTCTGATTTTTCTTGATATCTTCATTCCAATTATGTGTATAATTATTGGATTGTTATCTAAAATTTATTTTCCATGTGGCACACATTCTTTCCCAATTGTGTCCAAAAAATTTGAACATCATTTTCCTAAAGGATATACTAATACTGCTCAAGGAATAGGATCAATTCCAAGTAGCCACTTCTTAAAATTGGTTTAATAGCTTGATGACATAATAATCATGTCCCCAGTGGGGCCCCAAACCTCAATTACATCATCATCGCTCCCACAACATAATCAACACCTGATTCATTCACCACACTGGGCTTGAAATAACATTTCGTTAGTCCCCCAAATTGAACTTGTCTCTAAGAGATGAGCATTTGCTACCACAGAAACCATGCATAGGAATTTGCCATAGATTCTCAAGCCAATACTAAAAAAAGGAACTTGTAAAGTGTTTTGAGCAGCATCATTAAAGTTAGATTCAGATCATATTTTCTAGAACTTCTCCTGAAGTTTGTGTTTATATATTTAATACTACATTTAATTATAATTATTGCATAATTTTCTGAGAATGAAATTGAGTTCCTATCCTAATAGGAAGCTATTACTTCTGCATTTATGTATATGTACATATATTTATAGTCTGGCATGTAATAGACATTTAATAAATGTTTGTTCAAGGAGATGGTACTCATTTTGATAAACATATGTTTTGAAACTTAGTGAGTGACTCAAGGCTATAGCATATTTCATCATGTTTCTTGTCCACATTAAAGAATATGCTTTTCAAAGTCTCTCAGCTCTACAATAGGGAGTTTAAGATGCATACAATTTTAAATCAAAGGAATGAAATTTAAAACAAAAATGAGCTATTTTTGGTATCAGAATATTATGGACATACAGGCAGAGAAATAAGCACTCCTATAATGCTTTGTGATATAGAAAACTAAGGAAGGCAGTTTGGAACTACATATAAATACTATTTAAATATGCTTCCTCTCTGATACACATAATTTGCATCTAGTTCTTTGTGGAAAAGTTTTAAAATATGGACACAGGGGCTGACGTTGTGGCATAGTGGGTAAAGCCACTGCCTGTGATTCTGGCATCCCATATGGGCACCAGTTCATGTCCCAGTTGCTCCACTTCTGATCCAGTTCCCTACTAATGGTCTGGGAAAGCAGCAGAAGATCGTCCAAGTGTCTGGGCCCCTGCATCCACGTGGGGGACCTGGATGAAGCTCCTGGCTTCAGCCTGGCCCAGTTTTGGTGGTTGCAGCCATCTGGGGGATGGAAGATCTCTCTGTCTCTACCTCTCTCCCTATAACTCTGAGTTTCAAAATAAATATATAAATCTTTAAAAATAAACAAAATAAAATATGGAGCAAGGATTTTTTTTATTTGACAGGTATAGACAGAGAGAAAGGTCTTTTTTTCTTTGGTTTACCCCCCAAATGGCTGCTACGGCTGGCGCTGCACCGATCCGAAGCCAGGAGCCAGGTGCTTCTCCTGGTCTCCCATGCGGGTGCAGGGCCCAAGGACTTGGGCCATCCTCCACTGCCTTCGCAGGCCACAGCAGAGAGCTGGACTGGAAGAAGAGCAACCAGGATTAGAACCTGGTGCCCATATGGGGTGCCAGTGCCGCAGGTGGAGGATTAACCAAGTGAGCCATGGGCCCAAATAAGGATATTAAAACCAATGCTTTATACAATAGATAAAACTGTCTAACACTTGGAGATTAGTAAATTATGATAATTCTCATAATACAGTAATATGCAGCCATGAAAAACAATGTTCAAATACACTGGCATAGGAAGAGGCTCAGAATACATAGTGTAAAGAAACAGAACTATATGGAGCCTGCTTTGTGTTGTGGCGGCTTAATCCACCGCCTGTGATGCTGATGTCCCATATGGGTGCAGGTTGGAGTCCCGAGTCCTGGCTGCTCCACTCCCAAACCAGGTCTCTGCTAATGTACCTGAGAAAGCAGCGGAGGATGGTCCAAGTCCTTGGGCACCTGACACTCACGAAGGAATCCTAGATGAAGCTCCTGGATTCAGCCTGGCCCAGCCCAGGCTGTTGCCAGTCATTTGGGGAGTGAACCAGTGGATGGATGGTCTTTCTTTCTTTCTTTCTTTCTTTCTTTCTTTCTTTCTTTCTTTCTTTCTTTCTTTCTTTTTTTTTTAAATCTCTCTCTATTAGTGACTTTGTGTCTCAAATAAAATAAAATAAAATAAATAAATAAAAAGAAACCAAGCTTTAAACTGCACAATGTCACTTAAAAATTTATGAGGTGAAATTCATGAAATAAGGTTACAACACTTCAGTAACTGTTTAGTACATTCACAATATTGGGAAATTGCTGCCTCTATGAGGGCACTTCAAAAAGTTCATAGGTGGCTGGCGCCGTGGCTCAACAGGCTAATCCTCCACCTAGCAGCGCCGGCACATTGGGTTCTAGTCCCGGTCGGGGCACCGGATTCTGTCCCGGTTGCCCCTCTTCCAGGCCAGCTCTCTGCTGTGGCCCGGGAGTGCAGTGGAGGATGGCCCAAGTGCACCCCATAGGAGACCAGAAGAAACACCTGGCTCCTGCCTTCAGAACAGCGCTGTGCGCTGGGCGCCAGCCGCGGTGGCCATTAGAGGGTGAACCAACAGCAAAAGGAAGACCTTTCTCTCTGTCTCTCTTTCTCACTGTCCACTCTGCCTGTCAAAAAGTAAAAAAAAAAAAAAAAAAAAAAAAAAATTCATAGGAAAGTGGATTTAAAAGATGTTTATTTTGCTGCAAAACCTTTTGGAACCCATGCATAGTAATTTTTATAGTGCTAATTATCCATGAATTTTTGAAGACCCCAATATATATATAGATTTCACATTTTTAAGCCAAAATAAATTTATCTTTTAGTTTCATTTTTCACAAACTTTTTAAATACCCTGTATTCAGCTCCAAACATTTTTATCACTCCAAATGGACAGCTTTACCCATGAAGCAGTTGTTTCTTGATATGCCCTCCCTCTAGCCTCTTGCAATTACCTATCAGTATTCTGAGGTTTACCTATTCCGGATGTTCCATATGAATGGAATCACACAATATGTGACCTTTTGTCTCTGGCTTCTTTCATTTAATGTTTTGGCGATTTCTTGCAGTGCATTCTGGTTTGACAATATTCTGTTATATTTATATCTATATATGTGCCCAAATATTTGCTTATGTACTCATCAACAGATGGACATTTGGATTGTTTCCACCTTTTGGCCATCCGGGATAGTGCTGCTCTGAACATGAGTGTACTATAGAATATCACTTATTGATATTGATATTGATAATATGTGTTAGCAGAGAATAAATTTAAGAATATTAGCAGCCATATTTTTGGGTAGAGGGATTACAGGTGAATTTTATATTATTTAGAGCATTGGGATTCAGAATTAATCAGACCTGACTCCATTTCTTCAAATGTAAAGTGAGGAAAACAAATTTAGGGTATTGAAATGAAATATATGTAGTGTTTTGTAACACACGGGGCACAAGTACTAAATTCACTGTATCTTTTTTAAAAATTCCTTTTTGTTTGCTTTTTCTGGTTATGTTTATTTACATTTTCCCTAACAGATTCCACAGTGCCCAATAAAGGGTGCGCTTGGGACACCCACATCACATATCGGAGTCTCCTGCTGTTCTGCTTCGGATCCAGCTTCCTGCTAATGCGCCTAGAAGGCGGCATATTGGTTGATGTTCCAAGTACATGGGTCCCTGCTACTCAGGTTGAAGATCCAGATAGATCTTGGGGCTGGCAAATGGTGGTGTGAGCTAGTGGATGAACGATCTGTTCCTCTGCCTTTCACGTAGATGAAAATAAACATTTTAAAACAGACTCAGTTTTGGGTTAGTTTATGTTATATGTGTTAGCATATTACACACTGAAGATGCCATGTTCCTTTTGCCAATGGTCATTTGGGCTGGCACCAAAGGCTGCAGGATTGTTTGATCTGATAACTTCACATTGACTAATACAGATCTACAAAGGTGATTCTCTACAAGCTTCTATTCAAGTAATTCTCCAGCCCTCCGCCTAATTCCTCTTTCTTTCTAGTCATTGTTTCTTTTTTATTACATTTTTTTAAAAAGATTTATTTATTTGAAAGTAAGAGTTACACAGAGAGAGAGGCAGCTAGAGAGAGGTTTTCCATCCGCTGGTTCACTCCCCAGTTGGCTGCAACCGAGCCGCGTTGAAGTCAGGAGCTTCCTCCGGGTCTCCCACATGGGTGCCCGGGCTCAAGGACTTGGGCCATCCTCCACTGCTTTCCCAGGCCACAGCAGAGAGCTGGATCGGAAGTGGAGCAGCCTAGACTTTAGAACAGGCGCCCATAGGGGATGCCAGCGCTTCAGGCCAGGGTGTTAACCCCGCTGCGCCTCAGCCCAGCCCCGGCAGCCCCCTCTGGACATTGTTTCAGCACTGATTTCTATGTTGCAGACTAAACCGCAAGCCCCCCCCCCCCCCCCCAGGCTGCTGCTTAAGAATTACTACAGGGACTCACGGGCTTTCTCATTGCACAGCAAGAAACATACATTACGATCAGATGTATCCTAAATACATTAAGCATTTCACCTCCAACATCCTTTTTTTTCTCCCTAGAGTAGCTCAAATTTCTTCATTGTTATCTCAAACTTTGCCAAATACGCCCAACTTGCACACAGCTCAAAGGTTACCGCCCGGACCTCTTCCGGCTGCGGGCAGGGTTTGGGAAGCCTGACTTCCCTCCAGCCGCCCCTAAGCCCCTACAGCGCCGCAGTTGTGAGGGGAGCCTAGGGGGAGCTGCCGGGTCACGGGCGCACACGCAGGGGCCGGGGCCTGGCGCTCCAGTGCCCCGGGAAGCCAACGCCAAGGGGCTGCATTCCCGCAGCCCAAGCCCGGGCGTTCAGGCAGGCGGAGAGCCGGCCCGGCCCGCGCAGGTGTGGCGCGTCAGCGTCAGCGCCCGCGCCCGCGCCGGGGGCCCTGGTGGGCGGGCCTACGGGAGGGGGCGGGGCGCCGCCCTGCGCGGGGTCGGCGCCGGAGGGGGGGGTTCCTGTGAGGTGGCGCTCCGGCTCCTCCTCAGGTTTCTTCTCTCCGCCCGCCGGCTGCTGGCTGTGGCGCCGCCTCCTTGGCTCTCTTCCTCCCTGGTTCCCTCCCTCCCGGTCGGTGTTTGGGCCCACTCTGCGGCCTCTGTTCGTCTCCTCTCGCTTTTTTTTCTCCGCTTCTTCTCGAGTCTCCGAGGAGTTCGCAGCCGCGGGGCGCCCGGAAAGATGGCGGCGGCGGTGGGCGACGACGGCGGCGAGGGGGGCCCGAGCCTAAGCGTGGCAGAGCCGCGGCCAGAGCTGGGGCCGGAGTCGGAGTCTGAGGCGGGCCCGGAGCCCGGGCCCGAGCCGGGGCCAGAGTCTGGGCCGGAGCCCGGGCCCGAGCCGGAGCGGGAGTCGGGGCCGGAGCCCGGGCCTGAGGAGGGCCCGGAATCGAGGCCGAAGCCCGAGCCGGGACCCGAGTCGGAACAAGAGCCCGTGTCGGAGCCGGGGCCTAATCTGGGGCCTGAGCCAGGGCCGGAGCCGGGCCCGGAATCGGAGCCGGGCCCAAAGTCGGAGTCGGAGCCGGAGCCGGGGCCACCCGAGCCGAGCAGCTCCGCTGAGGCGCCCGAGGGCGGCCGGAACCTCGCGCCCGCGGCGCTGCCCCCCGAGGAGGTGACCGCGCGGCTGCAGCGGATGCGGCGCGAGCTGACCAACCGCAGGAAAATCCTGGTGCGAAACCTGCCCCAGGACTGCAGCTGCCAGGTATGGGGACGAAGCGTTCCGGGGCAGCGGGGAAAACCCGAGCTTCTGCGCTGAGACCCCGCGCCATAGCGTGGGGGTGGGGTGGCGGCGCAGGCTAAGGAGACCCGGCTGCGCTCGCTCTCGCGGAGCCCTTCGGGTGTCCGAGCCTCCTGACTCCGTGCGAGGGAGCGGGGCAGATTAGGAAATCGAGGCTGCTGGGGGAGGGGGGGCGGTTTGTCCAAGGTGGCTGGGGTCACGGTCGACTACTTCCATGTCCGGCCCGCCTTTCTCTTCTTTGGCCCACGGGAGGAGAGAGTGGAGGTGCGCCGTGGAGCACAGGTGTGGAGGCGGGGGACGAGTGTTCGAGAACGCCGGGGCAGAGGGTCCTTCGTGGGGCCCTCGGGCCTAGGGCGTGCCATGGTGGGCGGGGACACGGGAGAGCTGGGAGAGATTTAGTTTGTATGTAACAACTCTGTCTCCCAGGGCGGCCAAGGCCTCGGAGCAGGGAGCTTGTTTCTGCGCTTCGGGGAGCTTGCAGCGTGTTCTGCAGTGCCAGACTGAGGGATTTGTTGCCCAGTTACTCGGATGGGGTTTAAAGATAGACTGCTCTGTCTTTAATCTAGACTGTTGCTTTGCGATTAGAAGCTCCGCGGCCTTTTGACTTTTTTCCCCCTAAACATTGGAAAAGTACGTGCTGTCGTAGGAAAGCTAGAAAATACGGAGAGTGGAGGGGAAAAAAAAAATCACCTGTATTTCTGGTACTCTGATAACCATTGTTGTTAACCTGGGATATTATCTTTCTTTTCCTCTGCGTATGTATGCATGCGTATTTTTGTTTTTATCAAAAACATGAGATCGTTTTTTTGATTCTTGAGTGTGTCTTCATTGTCAGGATGTGAACATATTTCATATGTGACTTGAGTTTGTATATTGATTCTGATGGGCTGTCCTGGTATTTTTTAGATTTTTGAGCCCGCTCCTGTCGTTCTTACTATAACTGGAGGCATGGAATTGCGGGATGACTGGCTACTGACAGTTGTCTGACAGTTCTAATGTATGACCCATAAAATAATGAAACTAATGTCCCATTATTGTATAATTAGGCATGACATAGCCATTCACTATAAATGTGAGTATATAACTTTATAACTCATATGCACGAGGGGCCATTTTGTTTCACGATGCGAAGTGGGGAGGGCTGGTGTTAAGCAGTTAAGATAGAGCTTGGGACACCTGCATCCCATAGTTGAATGTCTGGTTCCAGTCCCAATTAAGCTTCAGATTCCAGCTTCTTGCTAGTATTCTGAGAGGCTGCAGATGACGACTCAAATAATCTTTGCCTCCTTCCCTGGAAGACTTGGATGGAGCTCTTGGCCCTGGCCTGGCCCTGGCCTGGCTGTTGTGAGCAGGTAGGCAGTGGGCCAGCATATGGGAAATTTCTGTCTCTCCAAAAATTTTAAAGATTTTATGAAATGCAGTGTAAAAAGTCTGTCAGTATTGTATATATTATCTCTCTGTCAACTCTTTGCATTCTGTCATTGTCTACTTCCATCTGTCAGGTAAATTTTGTGATGCTGCATACCAGTAAGGACATTTGCAATGGACTGTTTACTTAGAAGCAACTTCCCCTGCCCATGTAAATAATAAAATAGCAACTTTGTGTGTAGATAATATGGAAGAGAAATGGAGAAGTGCCTTGATTTCCATTGTAGAAATCTTATTTTTGTTTACCACATTTTATTACATTCTGAAAATATTTAGGTTAAATATTCAATGCAGTTATACATTTTTTTTTTTCCTCGTGTCTTCTCAAATGGTAAAGACTTGTTATTAGTGATGAGAAAGACTTCTTGAGTTAGTGTGATTTACATTTTTGGTGTATTTTTGTTGCGAGTTTATGTTTAGCCTAAATATTAGAATTTCCTATAAAGTAGCATGCATAAACTAGCAAATAAAATTTGTGTAAATTCTGTATACCGCATGAATTTAATACCAAGTGAAGTATCTTACGCCATGTTTTTTAAGAGGTAAAGAATTGGGATAGTGTAAAGTCGCTACCTGGGACACCGGCATCCCATTGGTTGTTCCACTTCAGATCTAGCTCCCTGCTAATGGCCTGGTGAAGCAGTAAAAGAAGGCCCAAGTACTTGGGCCCCTGCCACCCACATGGGAGACTTGGATGAAACTCCTGGTTTCGGCTTGGTCCAACCATGCTATTGTGGACATCTAGGGAGCGAACCAGTGGATGGAAGAACTCTGTCCCTGTCTTTCCCTCTCTAACTCTTTCAAATAAATAAATGAATTTTTTAACGGATTGATTGGTTTATTTGAAAGGCAGTATTACAGAGGGAGAGAGAGAGAGAGGGAGAGAAGTCTTCCATCCACTAGTTCACTCCCCAAATGGCTGCAATGGCTGGAGTTGAGCTGATCCAAGGCCAGGAGCCAGGAACTTCTTTCTAATCTGCCACCTGGTGCAGGGGTCTAAGCACTGGGGCCATCTTCTGCTTTCCCAGGTCATAACTGAGAGCTGCATCGGAAGTGGAGCAGCTGGGACTTGAACTGGCGTCCATATGGGATGCAGGCAGTGGCTTTACCTGCTATGTGCAGCGCTAGCCCCAATAAATAAATCTTTAAAAATTTTTTTTTCATCAGAAAGCAAAGTTAAGAACAAGACTTTTTCTCAGATTTATCCTAGCATTTACTGTACCCATAATAGTTTTCAAAATAAAATGTAATTTTTACTATTTTTGTATATAATTTTTTAAAAGAGTTTATTTATTTGAGAGGTAGAGTTACAGACAGTGAGAGGGAGAGACACAGAGAAAGGTCTTCCATCTGCTGGTTCACTCCCCAAATGGCCACAACGGCTGGAGCTGGGCCGATCTGAAGCCAGGAGCTTCTTCAGGTCTTCCACTTGGATACAGGGGGCCCAAGCACTTGGGCTTTTTACTACTGCTTTCCCAGGGCATAGCAGAGAGCTAGATCAGAAGAGGAGCAGCTGGGATTGGAATTGGCACCCATATGAGCTGTCGGTGCTGCAGGTGCAGAGGATTAACTTCCTGTGCCACAGTGCCAGCTCCTGGTATAGAATTTTAAAGTCTAAAACAGGCCAGTGTTTGATAACCTGTAATGTTTGCTTAAGCAGTAGCCTTTATTCCTGTCATCTTTAGTACTTGTACTGCTCTTGCTAATTTCCCAGTCATAATCAAATCATGTTATAACTGTTAGTAGTTTGTTTTATATAAGTAAAATAGACAAAGTATGCTAGTTTAGAGTCAAAGGACAATGTTTGTTGTAGTTTACTTATACCAAGACTTGCTATTTTTATTTGTCCAGTGAGTTTCATATTTAGTTCATGTACTTCCCAAGTTGCAGTGTGTTCATGACTGTGTTCTATGTGGTTTGTTTGCATTTGCCTTTTATCAATTTCCTTTAACAATTTTCATGTTTTTTTAGTTACTGTATTTTACTGTCAACCTACTAAAGAAGTTTTAACTTTTATTTTGTCTGTTAGCCAATAAGATCTATATTAAATCACCTGGGCTAAAATTGCATATTTACCCTTATGAAATGACTGAAGTGGTATTTGTTCAGTTACTAAGTAAGTAATCAGATATTCCCATTCTTAAATTCTTATTTTCCAGAAAACTGTCTGTATTTATCTATTCACTTACTTTGTTAAATATTTTTTAAATGTTATTTAATTACATTCATGTTGTTGAAAAGGTAGAGATCTTTACTCCCTAAGTGCCCCAACAGTCAGGACTGGGACAGGCTGAAGTCAAGAGCCTGGAACTCCATCCAGGTCTCCCATCTGGGTAACAGGGACTCAGATACTTGAGACATCACCTGCTGCTTCCCCTGGTGTATGTAAGCAGGAAGCTGGAACCAGAAGAAAAGCTCAGGCACCCTGATAAGGAATGCGGGCAGCTTAACTGCTGAGCCAAACCTCTGTCCTCATACCTTTATTATAGAATATCACATTAAAAATCATAGGCATGGGGCCGGCACTGTGGCATAGCAGGTAAAGCCTCCTGCAGTGCTGGCAGCCCATATGGGCGCTGGTTCGCCTCCTGGCTGCTCCACTTCCAATCCAACTCTGCTATGGCCTGTGAAAGCAGTACAAGATGGCCCAAGTCCTTGGGCCCCTGTACTCCACGTGGGAGATCCGGAAGAAGCTGCAAGCTCCTGGCTTCGGATCGGCGCACCTCTGGCCGTTGTGGCCATTTGGGGGAGTGAACCAGTGGATGGAAGACCTCTCTCTCTCTCTGCCTCTCCTCTGTGTAACTCTGACTTTTAAATAAATAAATTAAGTAATTAAAAAAAAAAATCAAAGGCATTTGCAACTCAAATGTCTGAAACTGTACTTATATCTCTAAAAGCTGCTGATTAGTAGGAAACCAATTTGGTTTTTAAATTTTGAAAACATGAGTGTGTTTTCTTTTTAAACATAGTTTTCATATGCGTATTTAAATTTAATTTATAGTTTTCCACAACTTTGCAGGTTCTAGGATTAAAAGTGACACTGAAAGATATTTATTTTTATTTCTGCCTCCCAAGGATTGCATTGGCAGGGAGCTGGAATTGAGAGGCAGAACCAGGCATTAGACCCAGGTCTTTAAGGGGTGGAGGTCTTAACTGCTAGATGGCCCCCTAAAGTATTATTTCTACTTTTAGTGGTAAATATATCAAATATCTTTCAGAAATACTAGCTGTAAACAAATGAATACTTTTATATTTATATTTAAAAGGTCTAAAAAATTATCTCATTGAATAATTGCTATGCATTCAGTCAGTTCTTTGTGATCAGCTTCCTAATCTTTATTTTTTCAAAGATCTGTTTGTTTATTTGCAAGGCAGAGTGACAAGAGATCTGCCTGCTGTTTCACTCCCGGAAAGGTCACAACAGCAAGGGCTGGGCCAGGCTTAAGCCCGGAGCATGGTGACAAGTGCCCAACTACTTGGGCCATCTTCTGTTGCCTTCTTAGGCATGTTAGCAGGAAGCGGATCAGAGGCAATGTAGCGGGGACTCAAACTGTAAAATCTGTAAAAGATTCTGTTGTGTAATTAGAAAATCTGAAGTGTTGGTTAATATCCAGGATTAGTAATAAATGAAACAAAGCATTCTGTTGTCCTACTTTTGGTATTAAGAACTTATTTCAAGGAACCTTTGAAATGGAAGTTGAAAAGATTAATGGTTAATTTACAGAGGCCTATTTGAAAGTATTATCAATTAAGCACTTTTCCATATATGGGAAACTCTGGTTGGTATTATCTCTGAAAGGTACTTTTTAAAAAATTATTTTTAAAACAATAGGATTTTCTCACATGCTTTATCTTTTAACTTTGGGATTTTAAAATATATTGTTTACTTTCACAGTATATTGGATGATTAGTGCCTTTTTTTTTAAAATTTTTGACAGGCAGAGTGAGAGAGACAGACAGGTCTTCCTTTGCCATTGGTTCACCCCCAATGGCCGCTGCGGCCGGTGCATTGTGCTGATCCGAAGCCAGGAGCCAGGTGCTTCTCCTAGTCTCCCATGCGGGTGCAAGGCCCAAGCACTTGGGCCATCCTCCACTGCACTCCTGGGCCACAGCAGAGAGCTGGCCTGGAAGAGGGGCAACCGGGACAGAATCCGGCGCCCCGACCAGGACTAGAACCCGGTGTGCCGGCGCCGCAAGGCGGAGGATTAGCCTATTGAGCCACGGCGCCAGCCAGTGCCTCTTTTTAAAATATGACTATTCTGTCTTTCCTTCCAGTGTTGGGATGTTTTCTCATTTTGAAATTGCTATTTTTTCTTTTTTTTTTAAACCAAGAGTGCCATTTTGCTTCCAAAAGTTACTTTTCTTAGCATAGTATATTCCACTTAAAAATCATTTACTACATTTTCTTTTCTAAAATAATTAAGCAGAATTAAGAATTCTTTTTTCTGTGTGCTTTGTTATCCTTCCTAGTTTAATGATGCCAAAAACTGTTGATTTCTAGGACATGATTGCCTTCTTAAGTTTCTAGTCATGGCAGAAATTCTTAAAGTATTTTATAAATGCTGTTCTCTGCTCTGAAAACACATTCAAGAAGAGTACTTTGTGGTTAGCATCACAATATTGTGCATTAAAAGCTAGTCCAAAGAAGTCTCCTTTAATCTATAGCCTATTTTCTGGTTAATGGATGAGCTATGCTTAGAAATTATTTTTTGGATTTATAAAAACGTGTTTTATCATAGGAAGAGTATGGTAGATAGTATTTAGTTTTGCAGGTTAGCATTTTAACGTTTCTTTAAGTTACGATTGCTTCTAAAGTCCAAGATGCACTGAGAAGTGCGCTAACATCTAGTTTTGTGCAGGAACCAGGGACTGTCCTGCTTCATTTATAGGTGCTTGTGTGTCTGCGTGGTAGAGGCTCAAGAAGGAGAGAATTTAAGGAATTGCTTCTTAAATAAACAAGACTCAGATCAGGGCAACATTAAATAAAATAAATGCTTATGGAGAACTGTTGCTGCTAAAGGGGTCCCTGTGACTAAACCTGTGAGTTTTGTCTCTTGATTGCCTGCTTACATTTATGGCCACTAGCCCTAGGACTTCCAGGGTCCATTTCTTATCTGTAGATAGTCTCTTTAAAATATACTCTCCAGGCTGGCGCCGCAGCTCAATAGGCTAATCCTCCGCCTGCGGCGCCGGCACACCGGCACACCGGGTTCTAGTCCCAGTCGGGGCGCCGGATTCTGTCCCGGTTGCCCCTCTTCCAGGCCAGCTCTCTGCTGTGGCCCGGGAGTGCAGTGGAGGATGGCCCAAGTGCTTGGGCCCTGCACCCACATGGGAGACCAGGAGAAGCACCTGGCTCCTGGCTTCGGATCAGCGCAGCGCCGGCCACAGCCGCCATTGGGGGTGAACCAATGGCAAAGGAAGACCTTTCTGTCTGTCTCTCTCACTATCCACTCTGCCTGTCCAAAAAAAAAAAAATATATATATATATATGCACATATATATACACTCTCCAAATATTTAGCTTTTGAATTTCCCATCTGCTTTTTGTGGGGATACTCCCACTATTGTCTACTTAGTCTCCTTTCTTCTTCTTGTCTTCCCTAAAAGTGCTGAGATTTTCATCTGTGAGGACCCACCCCTGTTTTACTCCATCTGCATCTGTAAGGGTGACGGAAATCAAATAACTTGGCTTCTTTTCTTTTGCCAGAAGAATTGGTTAAAGGGTGAGCAGCAACCTAAGCTACTCAGTACATGCTAGTCCCCTGTACAAAACAGATTTTTTTCTACCTGGATTGACAGTTTAGGACTTTGGTTTGTGAGGGTTAATGACATTCTTTCTCCCCAAAGGATATGAATATAGAGATATGTAGCCCTGATCTTAGCTGACAGAAGAGAGCAAACACCCGAAGAGGGGACTGATCTGGGGAAAACTTGTAGAGAACTTGAGCTTGAAGCTTGATCAAACTAAATGAAGCTTGACCTACTTCTGGATTTTATGACTGTGCAAGCCAATAAATTCTCCCAGTGTTTCACTGATTTCAAGTTGTGTTTTAGGTTACTACCAACCAATACTATTGTAATTAGCAAAGAATTTTAATAAAAAACATAAAATTTCAGTATTGGAAGAGATAGTACAAGGAATTTCATCTTTTTGCTCAACATATGAATCTGATTTATTGACTCCTCTATATTGACTCTAGCACATTTTTAAAGCTTTTGTTGCATAGAAATCACTGTGCTGTAAGGTATCGCATCCCTCCGTCAGACAGCTTTCTTTGCTATAAGTGTCTTTATTTATATTGAATGTCTAAAATTTATTTCCTTCAAATTTTGATATCTTGATCCAGTGTCTGCACTTCAACAGTATTAGTATTATGATACATACAATAGATATTCTTTTTTGACTTACAACTTAGATTCCTTTAAATCATTAGTTTTTAGGGCATGTTTCCTCACCCTCTTACTTTAATCTGAATACACTATTACCACTGTGTCATTGTATCTTAAAATGTGACACTCACAATTGAGTATAGAAGTCTAGTTGAGATCTCCGCATATCCCCAGCTAGAATAATTTCTTTCCTGACTGTTTTATCTTACCAGGCAATGATCTTTGAACTTAATTTATTTTGTACTTAATTCTCATATGAAGGCTGTAAGGTCAGAATTTCTTATCCCAGTTTTATTGATAGGGAAGTGGGTATACAAAATTGATATCAAACCATTTTCTGAGGATGACTTAGCTAATTAATGGGAGAATGGAGAAGAAATAATGTCTGTTTGATTCCAAAGCTCCTATGCTTGTCTCACACTATATTATAGTTATAATTTCTCTCCATAACTATTATAAGTGTTTTAAAGGGCAGGAATTATGTAATATTTACCTTTGCATCAGGAATGTTTAACCTGGAGCCTGACATATTGTTTCAAGGGAAATGTAAAACAGAAGAGGACGCCTACCTACTTTGTTCTAAAATGCTATACTTCTGTTAATATGTCTACCTGACAAGCTCTCAGGATTGATAATGTTGGGTGCATAAATTTTATAATGTTAAGACTTAACATTTTTGGCAGTGAACTCTATTCACTTTTTTTTTCCCTTAAGATTTATTTATTTATTTGAAAGGCAGAGTTACAGAGAGGCAGAGGCAGAAAGAAAGGGGGGCGGGGTCTTCAATCTGCTGGTTCATTCCTCAAATGGCTGCAACAGCCGGAACTAGGGAGGTCCAAAGCCAGGAGTTTCCTCCATGTCCCCTACGTGGGTGCAGGGGCCCAACCACTTGGGCCATCTGCTGCTGCTTTCCGAGGCCATAGCAGAGAGCTGGATCAGAAGTG
This sequence comes from Lepus europaeus, assembly GCF_033115175.1. Classification (NCBI taxonomy): domain Eukaryota; kingdom Metazoa; phylum Chordata; class Mammalia; order Lagomorpha; family Leporidae; genus Lepus; species Lepus europaeus. The sequence goes on from NC_084831.1 coordinate 56,602,182, forward strand.
GAGCAGCTGGGAGTCGAATCTGCGCCCATATGGAATGCTGGCACTGTAGGCAGTGGCTTTACCCACTACACAGTGCTGACCCCTCCATTCACTTTTTTTTTTTTTTTTTTTTGACAGGCAGAGTGGATAGTGAGAGACAGACAGAGGGAAAGGTCTTCCTTTGCCGTTGGTTCACCCTCCAATGGCCACTGTGGCCAGTGCGCAGCGGCCGGTGCACTGCGCTGATCCGAAGGCAGGAACCAGGTGCTTCTGGTTTCCCATGGGGTGCAGGGCCCAAGTACTTGGGCTATCCTCCACTGCACTCCCTGGCCACAGCAGAGAGCTGGCCTGGAAGAGGGGCAACTAGGACAGAATCTGGCGCTCCGACCGGGACTAGAACCCTGTGTGCCCACGCCGCAAGGCGGAGGATTAGCCTATTGAGCCACTGTGCTGGCCCCCTCCATTCACTTTTAATTATTCAGTTATTGTTATATGAGTGTTAAATTATAAACCTTCAGAAAAGTGTTAATATTGATAGGCACACCAATATTTGCATGTACTTTCAAGTGGTTGTGGATCTTATAATATATCCCTGATTTCACTAGGGGTTTCAGGTCAACATAATTCTGTTTATATCTTTGGGACTTCAAGTGAGTACGGACTGCTCAAGCAGATTCAAAGCTGCTTCTTGCAAAGCGTTTTCATCAGAAAGCTTATTGTTCTCTGGTTATTCAGCAGACCGTGACTGATAATTCGTTTACTTTTAAAAATTTAAAATCATTTTTAATGTATTTGAAAGGCAGTGGGTGGGGGGAAGGGAGGTAGATATATTATTACATCTGCTGGTTCACCCCTGAAATACTTTTTTTTTTTTTTTTGACAGGCAGAGTGGATAGTGAGAGAGAGAGAGACAGAGAGAAAGGTCTTCCTTTTTGCCGTTGGTTCACCCTCCAATGGCCGCTGCGGCCAGCACATCGTGCTGATCCGAAGCCAGGAACCAGGTGCTTCTCCTGGTCTCCCATGCGGGTGCAGGGCCCAAAGATTTGGGCCATCCTCCACTGCCTTCCATAGCAGAGAGCTGGCCAGGAAGAGGGGCAACCGGGATAGAATCCGGCGCCCCGACTGGGACTAGAACCCGGTGTGCCGGCGCCGCAAGGCGGAGGATTAGCCTGTTAAGCCACATCGCCGGCCCCGAAATACTTTATTTATTTATTTTTTTATTTTTATTTTTTATTTTTGACAGGCAGAGTGGACAGTGAGAGACAGACAGAAAGGTCTTCCTTTTCCATTGGTTCACCCCCAATGGCCGCTGCGGCCGGTGCATTGTGCTGATCCGAAGCCAGGAGCCAGGTGCTTCTCCTAGTCTCCCATGCGGGTGCAAGGCCCAAGCACTTGGGCCATCCTCCACTGCACTCCCGGGCCACAGCAGAGAGCTGGACAGGAAGAGGAGCAACCGGGACAGAATCCGGCGCCCCAGCCGGGACTAGAACCTGGTGTGCCAGCACCGCAGGCAAAGGATTAGCCTATTGAGCTGCGGCACCGGCCCCCAAATACTTTTAATAGCTGGGGCTGGACCAGGCCTAAGCTAGGAGCCCAGCATTCAAACCAGATGTCAGGTTCACATTATCAGGAAGCTAGAATCAGGAGGGAGCTGGAACTTGAACCGAGGCACTCCAGTTTAGGATTCCAGTGTCGCAAGTGTTATTTAAACAGCTATTCCAAATGCTTGCCCTTATGACTGCCTTTTAGGTGCCGTGCCTGACACGCAGTGGATGCTCAAAAATTTTTTCTTAAGAGATTTTCAAGGAGTTGCAGTATAATACTTGTCTTCCACTCTTAACATTTATTAGAAGAGTGATGCTGAGAATGTTTTCTTTGCAAAAGAGTATCATGCATTATATTAATGTTTTTCACAGTAAGTATTTCTTGCTAAGAAAAAAAAGTCTCATTAGATTTCAGCAGTGCAGCTTATTGTGAGTCCTTAAGCTTATTTTGTAGGCATTTGATACTTAATTTTCTGTTTAGTATAATGAGATTTGTAAACTTACTAAATGTTTATCATCACCTGAATGACAATTTATTGGAATTTGTTTGAACCTGCACGTGTATAAGAGCATTCTGTCTTCCTAATTTCTGTTCCATATAATACCCCCACCTCCTCTGTCTTGTATCTTTTCTTCAGTGCACTGTAGTGATTATCCATTCTTAGTTCTCAGTTTTCCTGTATATCTTGGACTTTGGGTCTCCTATTACCCTATTAGTTTTTTTTTTTTTTTAAATAAATATTTATTTATTTGAAAGGCAGAGTTACAGAGAGGCATAGGGAGAGAGAGAATGTCTTCCATCCTCTGGTTCACTCCCCAAATGACCAGGACCCTGGAGCATCTTCTGGGTCTGCCACGAGGTTCCAGGGGCCCAAGGACTTATGCCATCTTGCACTGCTTTCCCAGGCCATAACAGCTGGATTGGAAGTTGAGCAGCCAGGACTTGAACTGGCGCCCATATAGGATGCTGGCACTGCAGGCAGCGGCTTTACCTGCTAAGCCTTAGCGTCGGCTCCTACCCTATTACTTGCTTTTGACTCCAAATTATCTCCATTTCTCTGACTTCATACTTATGTTTTCTGTAACCTGAACTAGAGTAGACATGATGTTAAGTTCTTTTACTTCAATCAGCTGGTTGTGAGTGCTAAATATATGTACAAAATAACCTTCACAGTAGCACTGTTTTAGTGTTTGATAAAATAACTCAATACTATAGCTAAATTGACATGTTAAACTAATCATCACAATTCTCTGACTTGTTAATCAAAAGATACAAAATAAGACCACAGTGAGACATAGTTTTATACCTACCAAGTTGACAAAACATGTATTTGGTAACACCGTAACACCAGGCCCTGAAAGGATGTGGATCAGTGGACTTACGTATAATGTTGATAAGAATGTAAACTAGTAGACCATTCTGGCAAAGTTGGCCCTTTATTATAAAGTGGATCATTTGTATGCATATAGCCTAAAAATTTCATTTTGTGAGGCGCTCTTATATGTAAAGTCTACAAGAGTGATAGTATTTTAAAAATATAAATAATAAAATAAAAACTTGGAAACCCACCAAATATTCATTGATAGAAATCAGTGGATATGGAGCCGGCACTGTGGTGTAGCTGGTAAAGCTGCTGCCTGCACTGCTGGCATCCCGTGTGGGCACACGTTCAAGTCCTGGCTGCTTCACTTCTGATCCCTGTCTTTGTTATGGCCTGGGAAAGCAGTCCTTGGGCCCCTGCACTCGTGTGGGAGACCCGAAAGAAGTTCCTGGCTCCTAGCTTTGAATCAGTGCAGCTCTGGCCATTGCGCTCAATTGGGAGTGAACCAGTGGATGGAAGACCTCACTCTCACTCTCACTCTCACTCTCACTCTCACTCTCACTCTCACTCTCACTCTCTCCTCCTCTCTGTGTAAATAAATCTTTAAAAAAAAAAAGATACATAAAATGTCAGACTGAATACATGAATGACAGCCACATGGAAGAAGTATGTTTTAGAAATATGATGTTAAGTATGAAAGTCTAGGCACAGAAGATTGAAAGCAGTATATACCATTTTTGTAAAGTTCAAAAAAACAAGTTATACAATATATTTTTGTGGATACATACCCAGGTAGGCAGGATGGGTAAGTAGATGCAACACTTTTGTTAGTGTTGTAGTCCTTAAATTTGGAATTGAGCTACAGAGTGTTTGTTATGCCTCATAATGTAATATGTGCTATAAGTAGTCTTTTCATATTATAAAATCACTTAAAATGCAAAAAGAAAATTAACAAAACTTTAGTTTCATTTTATTTTTCTGTTTCCAGAGCCATGACATTTTAGCTAATAGCCTTTAATCTATGAAAGCTTTTCTTAGAACAATTAAAAGGAATGAAGCTAGATTTGTGAAGGGCTTAGAAGATGTTGTAGTTCAGGTTTATAACTAAGGCCAAGTTTCATTAAAAAATTCCAGACCAGTTGGAACAATGGTTAACTTTTGGAGTAGGGGCAGGGGTGTCATTCTTTGGTTTGAGATCCTGTTTCCAGAAGCATTTTATACGTCTACTTTTTTTTTTTATTTTTAAGATTTATTTATTTGGAAGACATGGAAAGACAGAGACCTTCCATCCACTGGTTCACTCCCCAAATGGTTGCAACTGTCAGGGCTGGGCCAGGCCAGACAGGAACCTGGAACTCCATCTGTGTCGCCCATGTGGTTGGCAGGGGTCCAAGTACTCAGACCATCTCCTAATACTTTCCCAGGTTCCTTAGCAAGGAGTTGGATCGGAAATGGAGCATACAGGACTCTTATCTATATTGCAATATAGGATGCTGGCATCACAGGCAATGGTTACCCTACTGAGCCACAAATGCAGGCCCTTGTGTAGGACTTTTAACTTGACTTCAGGGAGTGATAGTGAAGTTGGTCTGAAAAATGTATTACTAAAGCCATCTGATACCAGTTTAGATTAATGTCCTGCTGTAAGAAAATTATTATTGGTAATTGCTGATCAGAAAATGAAGTATTTAGTCAAATAAACTGTTTAGAGGTGAGCAGAGAAGAAGGATTTATTGAAAAGCAAACCTTATGAGGAAGAATTGTCCCCACCTAGACTGGGATTATCCTTTTTTTTTGGGAAGGGTTAGTGCTTGGGGCAGGTCCTGAAGCGGGACTGCAGCAGATATGATCTCCAGGAAGGTTTTTTTTTTTTTTTTTTTTTTTTTTGACAGGCAGAGTGGATAATGAGAGAGACAGAGAGAAAGGTCTTCCTTTTTGCCATTGGTTCACCCTCCAGTGGCCACTGCGGCCGGCGCACAGCGCTGATCTGAAGTCAGGAACCAGGTGCTTCTCCTGGTCTCCCTTGGGGTGCAGGGCCCAAGCACTTGGGCCATCCTCCACTGCACTCCCGGGCCATAGCAGAGAGCTGGCCTGGAAGAGGGGCAACCGGGATAGAATCCGGCGCTCCAACAGGGACTAGAACCTGGTGTGCCGGCGCTGCAAGGCGGAGGATTAGCCTGTTAAGCCACAGCGCTGGCCCCAGGAAGGTTTTCTGGCACCTGATGTATGATGGAAAATTAAGCTTAGCTGCATGATGAGGTGTGGGTGTGCTGAGTCTTCAGCCATGTTTTTTTAAATTAATTAATTAGAAAGGCAGAAATAGAAGGAGAGAGATCGATCATCCATCTGCTCGTTCACTCTCCAGGTGGCTACAACAGCCAGGGCTGGTCCAGGCTGAAGCTGGGAGCTTCTTCCGGGTCTCCCTTGTGGATGCAGGGGCCCAGGGACTTGGGCCATCTTCCACTGCTTTCCCGGGTGCATTAGCAGGGCTCTGGATTAGAAGTGAAGCAGCCGGGACTCAAACTGGTGCCCATATAGGCTGCCAGTGTCACAGATGGTGGCTTTTCCTGCTGTGCCACAATGCTGGACCCTAAAGATGCTACTTTAAAGTTGGTTTGTAAGTTAGTGGAAATGTGATAAAATTAGATTAGTATGGGAAACTGTCATCTTAGTCCTTTCACTTTTTTGTAGTAGAGTGTGGTAGAATTTTGGCAAATAGTTAACAACTCTTTCAGGCTTCAAGTGCTTAGTTTGACCAACTTACGGAGGCTCAAATTTAGAGTTGACCCACTTTTGCCTGGGTCACAACAACCAGGGTGTGGGGAAAAGTAATCAATGTTTTTCTTTAGGAAGTTGTGTTTCCCTTGACAAAGTCTGCATCCCACATCTATGATTAGAAATATGAATGTTTTCAAAGTAAAATTTTAAAGTTTCAAAAATACATATTTGAATACTTATGTATGGATACTTGATAATGTGAAGAGTTGTATCATGTCATCTTGATGGTTAATGAAATGAAAGATAAGATTCTGTTCAACTAAATGCACATACAGGATCCCTTCAAAAATAGAAACCATGTCACCATCTAGATAAAGTATTACAATAATTGATTGGCAAGATGTGTTTCTTATGATATTGAGAGTTTTTTTCTTTTTCTTTTCTCTTTTTTTAAGATTTATTTATTTGAAAGACAGTTACAGAGAGAGGTAGAGACAGAGAGGTCTTCCATCTGCTGGTTCACTCCCCAGATGGCCTCGAGGGCTGGAGCTGCACCAATCCGAAGCCAGGAGCTTCTTCCAGGTCTCCCACTTGGGTGCAGGGGCCCAGGTACTCGGGCCATAGCAGAGAGCTGGATTGGAAGAGGAGCAGCTGGGACTAGAACTGGCACCCATATGGGATGCCGGCGATTCAGGCCAGGGCGTTAACCTGCTGCGCCACAGTGCCGGCCCCGAGAGATTTTTTTCTTAACAAAGAGCAAGATATTTGTGTAAGTCCAAAAAAAGCTATCTTGCAAGACAAATTTCTATAGTAATATTATAAACTTTTATATTGACTCTAGTAACATGATTCAGCAAACTTTTTAAAATTAATAAATATGTATTTTAAAACTTTTTTTTTTTTGGATGGGCAGAGTGGATAATGAGAGAGAGAGAAAGGTCTTCCTTTTTGCCGTTGGTTCACCCTCCAATGGCCGCTGCAGCCGGCTCATCGCTCTGATCTGAAGCCAGGAGCCAGGTGCTTCTCCTGGCCTCCCATGCGGGTGCAGGGCCCAAGGACTTGGGCCATCCTCCACTGCCTTCCCGGGCCATAGCAGAGAGCTGGCCTGGAAGAGGGGCAACCGGGATAGAATCCGGTGCCCTAACCGGGACTAGAACCCGGTGTGCCGGCGCTGCAAGGCAGAGGATTAGCCTGTTAAGCCACGGCGCCGGCCAAAACATTTCTAATACAGCTTACTAAAAGGAATGCTAAAGCATCAACTGGTTATATGTTTGCTCAGCTTTATCTTTTATACTTTCCCTATTATAGCAATCTGTTTTCCCTCTTTCACTGGGTTAACAGGGAAAATGTATGTGTGATATATATATTCTCCTTTATTTTCCATTTCCACATTGCTCTTAGGACTGCAAATTATGATACTAGTGGCAGTATTTTTTTGTAACTATAATGGTGGTTGGTGTATTGTTTTCAAATACTGGAAGGAGTAAGCAATATGGCATGGAAGTTAAAAGTGTGGTCCTCAGACCCAGACCAATAGTGTGAATCACCATTCAGCAAGTTACTAGCCTTATGACCTTTCCAACTTCATTCCGTTCTGCTCTCCTAATTTTTAATAAAGAAGTGAATTTGGTGCCTTGTACCTACCAAAAGCTAAATAGGTTTTAACCATAATAACAGCAATATTAATACTTCCTACTGATTTGTGCATTTTAGGTTATATTCTTTCCATACTAGCACTTGTGTATGTTTAGCTTATTGGTTTGCAGTGTAGAACTGGTTGGCTGTAACTTTAGTCTGGGATCAGATAGTGTTCTGTATTATGAGTAAGCTTTTCAAGGCCACATGTTAATTTAATGACAAAACAAGTTATATTCACTTTGATGTATATTTGAATGGCTATGATATGCAAAGAAAGACAGGTAATATATAAAAATATAAAATTCCTGTAGTCCAGTTCTGTCAGTTTAACAGGAAAAATTAGGAAAAGAAGGAAGAAATCTACTGTTTGAGGCTTCCAAGTGAATAGAAGTTGTGCTATCAGAAAAAAAAAGTGTAGGCTGGACTAGTAATAAAAACTAAACAAGCCAGAAGTCAGTTTAGATGTGTTGGGAAGCCAAGGGAAAAGAAATTGAAGTACATGCTATATCTTGGTAGTTTTTAGGTGCTTTTTAATATTTAGGAATCTCTAAGTTAAGGTTTACAATCTTCATATATTTCTTCTTCATGTTTGTGCTGCCTATAATATACAGGTATAGTCCTTGTTACAAGTTCAGTATATGGTACACAGTAATAGCAGCAAGTATACTTAGAAGCATAAATAAGGTTAGGACCAAAGTTTGCATAAAGGAAGCTGAGGTTGCATTCTGTGAAAAATTATCATAAAATCTTCATGAGCAAACATTTGAGGTGGGATTTCAAAGGCTATATATGACTTCAGAGTTTAGTAAATTGAGTGATATGTTTGCTCTATTATAGGTCAATGTATAATTGTGAATAGACATACAGAGTCAGATCAGTGCATAGTTTGCTTATGAGATAATAAATATTCTGTTTGAGCAGGAATATGTGCTATGAATAGATGTATACCAGGAGATAAATTTGGAGTGGTAGGCTAATACTATATCTAGGTATGCCTTTACTTTAAATAAATACTTGGGGAATCCATGGAAGATTATTTTTCACATGGAGCCTGGAGGTCGTGATGGTGGTAGTGGTGGTAAACTAATGGAGTTGTATCATCTGTGAACTTTGTGTGCTTACTGAATTCATGGTTTTGTTTCTTTTAGGAAATTCATGATTTGATGAAAGACTATGAGTTAAAGTACTGTTATGTGGACAGAAATAAACGAACAGGTAAGGTTTTACTTCTAAGCATCCAACTTTGTTATTCTACATAAAGCCATTTTAGAAAAAAAGGTTACTATTTCCTTGCTTAAGCTAATCTGTGAAATTCTTTGGTATGAAATCATATAAATGTCACACAGTTTATTTTCTGAAAGTAATATTAGTATGCTAAATTTTAACCACATAAATATGTTGTTGCCAGATGCTTAGGATTTTTTATAATGAATGTTCTAATGCTATCTGTCATAGTATTCTTCATAGACTTGATGTTCCTCAGTTTTAATAATATGTGATTGGATTTAGTGAATACTCTGTGATTTGACCTTAAGTTGGAAAAATTAGGACTAACTTCATTAAGCTAGATTATTATTCCTTTCTGTATATGTAATACGTAAGTGTTTAAAAACTTTTTTTTGCTGTAATTAAGTTTGGAAGAAAATATGATTGTTGTACATATCTCCCAAACAAATGTTTATATCTTGTATTTTAAAAATATATACATGCTAGAACCTCCATATATATTATTGGGATTATTGTTTTTTTCCTAGATACTAAAAAAATAGTTAAGAACCATTATGGATAAAAATAAAGTCTAGTTTATGCTGTTTTCTGATTCTGCTTCTTCCTACCCTACTTACCTAGGGGTAAGCACTTAATGTGTGTGGTGCATACTTTCCAATCTATGCCATTATGTCATGGTAGTCATTAAAGCTGTTCACAAATTCTTTTTCTTCTGGGCATGAAGTAAGATAGTACTTCCTTGGTCTCCCCCCTTTTTTAAATCTTAATTTGTGTTTATTTGTATTTATTTTAATTTTATTTGAAAGGCAGAGACAAAAATCTTCTATCCATGGTTCATTCTCCACATGTCTGCAGTAGCCAGGCCTGGGCCACACCAAAAACAAGAGCCTGGCAGAACTCAATCTAGGTCTCCCATGTGGGTATCATGGATCCAATTAATTGAGCCATGGTGTGCTGCCTCTTATGGTGTGCATTAACAGGAAGCTGGAATGGAAAGCAGAGCTTGGACTTGTGCCCAGGCACTCTGATGTGGGATGTGGGTGTCCCAAATGACTTTTAACCACTATGCCTAATAATGCCTGGCCTTTTTCTCCTCTTTTTAAATTTAGGACTAGACACATGATTTATTTTTTGACAAGTGAAATGATAGTGGAAATGACATATGTAAGTAGAAGATTTCAGAGCCAGTGGTGATTCATTGTTCACTTTATACCTGCCCCCTCCCCAAGTATTTGGGATTGGATTAGATTCCCCCAGGGGAAGAAGGTGTAGGTGAAAGAGGAGAAATTAAGTGGCTGGGGACTGTCAGGTACAACCACAGAGGTGTTACTGTGTACAAATCTGTCAGGATGGCCTTAACAAGTGCCGCCTAGAAAGTGTGAACAGTAGAGAAAGATCCAGCGAAGGAAATGGGAGGAATATTTTTACAGTTACGGGAAGCATCAGAAAACAGCACATCACAGAAGTTAAGAAAGTGGATGAATAAACTTCATTACACCAAGAATTCAAGTCAAATATGAGCTCATGATTTGATAATAGCAGCATAGTCAGTGTTTACAAACAATTGTTGGCTTGATTTAGGAAAATTAAATGGTATATTAAGGAAAAAAGGGCATAGAATCAAAATAAGCCTTTTAGAAAGGGTTTTGAAAATAAAGACATATTCTCTCCATACAGTGGCAAAGTCATTTTTTCTCTAGAGTTGAGAAGAATTAACTGTTCCTTTGGCAGTAGTTTCTTACATGTAGAGACCATGGAAAGATGTATTTCTTCAAATGCTTAGCATTCACACTCAGTGCAGTGAGATGCTCACACTGAGAATCACGTGTGCATTGAGATGAACTGAGGAAAGAACAGATTGAGTGAAATGACAGGCAGAATTCTCTATGCTGTTTAAACCCTTTCTCCTTTGCTAAATACATATTTATTATATTTGAAGATATTTTAAAAGGTTTGTGGAAAGATGGAATTAAAAGTAGCTTATTATGGTGCCAAAATTTTTGAAATCCATGTATAGTCTTCCTAGTAAGCATTTTTTGTGAACTTTTGAAGATCATGTGTACAAGATCCTGCCATTTTGTTCTTTTTGAGTTTTTGTATATTAATGCTCAGAGCAACTTCACTATAGGTTCCAAAGAGGGAGAAGCAGGAGCTTTTAGAGTAATTTATTTGTAATTTATAGTTTGCCTTTTTCACAGCAGTTTTTGAACTTAAAACCTTTTAAAATTCTTTGTTATAAAACCTATCTTAAAAATCTTAAACTTATTTATGATAACAAAGTTTTCAACTTATGACTCTATATATATATGTATTTTAAAGATTTATTTATTTATTTGAAAGAGTTACACGGGGCGGGGGGGGGGATCTTCCATCCGATGGTTCACTACTGCAGCTGCCGGAGCTGTGCCGATCCGAAGCCAGGAGCCAAGAGCTTCTTCCAGGTCTCCCACGTGGGTGCAGGGGTCCAGGGTCTTGGGCCATCTTTAATTGTTTTCCCAGGCCATAGCAGAGAGCTGGATCGGAAGAGGAACAGCTTGACAGATGTGAATATATAGGATATTTATTTTACAACCTTATATTTTTTTTAAAGACTTATTTTAAGAGTTACACAGAGAGAGGAGAAGCAGTGAGAGAGAGAGAGAGAGATAGGTCTTCCATCCGCTGGTTCACTCCCCAGTTGGCCACAATGGCCAGAGATGCACTGATCCGAAGCCAGGAGCTTCTTCCAGGTCTCCCACGTAGGTGCAGGGGCCCAAGCACTTGGGCCATCTTGTACTGCTTTCCCAGGGCATAGCAGAGGGAGGGATCAGAAGTGAAGCAGCCGAGTCTCGAATTGGTGCCCATATGGGATGCCGATGCTTCTGGCCAGTAAGTTAACCTGCTGCGCCACAGTGCAGGCCCCACAACCTTATATTGTATCATGTTTTTAATTCTCTGTATTATTGTATGTATATTTGTTTGATGTTGGAGCAGCTTCATTAGGTAGATATGTGAAGAGATAGTTCTTACTTAACTTAACCTTTTTCCGTTGGTTCACTCCCCAATGGCTGTGTGGCCGGTGCACCGCGCTGATCGGAAGCCAGGAGCCAGGTGCTTTTCTGGTCTCTCATAACCTCACTCTATTTCAGGCAAGGTTTTTTATAAAGGCTTCATAAAATTTTTAATCATATTGGGGGAAAATCAAATCTGTTTGTGGTTAGAAAAGATTATCAAAAAAGCTTTAGCTTATAAAAATCTTTTTGTTTTGCATAGAATTCAATGCATTTTTGTTAAAGATTTATTTTTATTTACTTGAAAGAGTTACAGAGAGAGGTAGAGCCAGGAGAGAGAAGTCCTCCATCCACTGGTTCACTCCCCAGTTGGCTGTGTGGTTGGAGCTGTGCTGATCCAAAGCCAGGAACAGGAGCTTCTTCTGGGTCTCCCATGTGGGTGCAGAGGCCCAAGGACTTGGGCCATCCTCTACTGCCTTCCCAGGCTGTAGCAGAGAGCTGGATTGGAAGTGGAACAGCTGGGACTGAATTGGTACCTGTATGGGGTTCCGGTACTGCAGGGCAGGCCTTTAACCTGTTGTGCCATAGTGCCGGTCCCAGCCTATAAAAATCTTAAATAGAACCTTTAATATTATTCTTAAGTAGTAGGTCATGGAATTAGTTTGTTGGAGGTGTCAGCAGTAAAAAACACTGTGAAGTAGAACAGAGAACATCAGAGTGCTTGCATATAGTAGAGTATCACTTTATAATTATTTGATTTTAGAAAAGTGTGTGTTTATATACTGATTCACAAACGTGGAATATGATTTTTTATGTGAGTCACATTAAAAAAAAATTAAAAAATTGCTCTAGAAAACTTTAATTCATGTTATTATCTTCCAGCTTTTGTTACCTTATTGAATGGGGAACAAGCCCAGAAAGCAATTCAGATGTTTCATCAATATTCTTTTCGAGGAAAAGACTTGATAGTCCAGCTCCAGCCAACAGATGCTTTGCTGTGTATTACCAACCTGCCCATTTCTTTTACATTAGAAGAGTTTGAAGAACTTGTTCGTGGTTATGGAAATGTTGAAAGATGTTTTCTGATCTACAGTGAAATTACTGGCCATTCCAAAGGCTATGGATTTGTGGAATACATGAAAAAGGACTTTGCTGCAAAGGCTAGATTGGATCTGTTGGGTAAACAGTTAGGGGAATCAGCACTCTTTGCACAATGGATGGATGTTAACCTATTGGCCTCAGAGCTCATTCATTCTAAGTGCCTTTGTGTAGATAAACTCCCTGGTGACTACACGGATTCAGAAGAGTTGTTGGAATATTTTTCCAGTGTCCATAAACCTGTGTTTTGCCAGGTAAGTATTTTGAAGAGATCGTTAGAAATATTTAAAATATGTGCATATGTATTTATTTTACATGCTTTCAAAAGTATGTTTATGTCTGACTATCACAATTGATAATTTAATTCTGGTTTAGTCTATAATAAAGACTTTAATCTCATGGGGTATTTTAAATGAATTCCTTCTGTTAATGGGCCAGACTATATTCTTACATAGTTAAGTAAACCTTAGCTTATTCATTCACTTTCTTAATCCATTCATTTGTTCCATTCATCTGTTCAGATTATTTAACACCTTTTCTGTGCAGGCACTATGTTAAGTATGAGAAATATGGATAGAATATATTTCAATTTATTAAAATTTGGTAGAGCAGACTGAGAAGTATGTAAATATTTGCAAATCCTTTATGAAGAGTGATACAATGGAGAATAGAAAAGTATTGAAAAGAATGTGCAGTTTCTATTTTAATGGGGTTGTAGTAGGTGAGACAGAAGATCCTGAAAACTGATAACACTGGTAAGAAATTTCAATTACTCTATCATAATAAAATTAAATGAATCCTAATATGCTCGGCGCCGTCCTCGTCCAGCAAGAGACAGAGACCGAACACTTTGCACGGGGTTCCTTTATTGCTCGGCAAGCAGGAGATCCAGCTTCGATCTCTTCTGGGCAGGAACTTCCCTTACACCCGCGTAGCAAGGGTTTATATGCACAATACACGTCACAAATCAGGTGATAGGCTAGAAGCGCGGGGATAGGACAATCTCGTGGCAAGGCGGGAAGGAGCGAGCTAGAGCGGGAAATCTAAGGCGGGAAGGAGCGAGCAAGAGCGGGAACTCCCTGAGATGAGGAAGAACCCGGAAGCAGGGAGTCGGCGCCATCTTAGGGGCACGGTTCCTCCGGTCTGGTTCCCTACATCTCCCTCCTTTTGTTTTTGCACAAATCACATCCCCGACGGCCCTGGCTCATGAGGGCCGGGAGAATATTTACTAGGCAGAGAGTAGAGGTGCATACCCAGCGTGCTTGTGATCCGTTAGTTACGGAACTTCAAGGGCCTGGCCACAACCCCTGATGTCTCCGTTAGGGATAAGTTTTTATTCCCTTTTGCTGGGGCAGGCTGGGAATTGAACCTGCATGCATATGCATATGCTCTCCCAGGACCCCCGGAACCCCCGGGTGGACTCCTGCTGCAGTACCTTTGGTCTCGCATACCCAGTTTTCGCTCCCCGTCAGGGATGGGTGATACAGCCCAATGAATGAGAGGGGGAACAAGACAACTCGAGGAAGGTGTGTGCCTGATGGAGGCATTGTCCATATGTGAGGCGTGAGTAGGGATGGGGGGACGAGGGTTTTAATCGCTTTGTTAGCTGTTGGTGGCGGAGCTGGTCCTGTGGGCCTCCGCCATCAGAGATATGCACGGGTGCCGTAGTGCGCCAGCACGCCCACTGTCCAGGCGTACCAACACAGGGGGCTGAGAGGTAGGGGGATGAATGGACTACCTGTGGCAAATGGTCAGGACTAGAGGACCTGCGAGTACTTTGTAACTGGGTGGCATAGTACGACTGACCGCCAGAAGTGCATTGGAAGTATGAGGAATCGCAAGAGCTGTGCATGGATTCTTGAAAGGTCGAGCAAGGACAGGAGTGGTTTTTGCTATGGGGATCAGAAACGCGGGGTTTGGGCACACATATGTAGCCGCGTGGTAGGCCGGGGATCCCCTGGAGGGGCAGATATGCAGTTTTGTCCCCACAATCAGCTGTGGCGATGTGAGTACGCTGCAGTACGGTGTTGCTGGTCCCCCCCTTGCAGTCGCAAGGGTTGCCTACGTTCTGCAGTAAAGCAGTGGGGTTGGAGTTAAAGCCCGCATAAGAGCCAGGGAGCAAAGCCGCTGCCAGTATGAAGAAGCGGAAGGGGTGCATCTCACGTCTCGTTGTTTTGTTGCAATTTGTCGTCCTGTGAGAGCGTGGTAATCTCGGTTATCTCGGGGGAGATGTCGTCCGTAGGTGATAGAGGTGTATCTTGTGGCGGCGGGGCTGTTTTTCTGACCAATCTTTCCGGTATCCAGAGAGGTTCTCTTCCAGATTCCTGTGGGAAGACACAGACCGCGCCTCGGTTCCAGCATAATACCGGATCCGGGCCGTACCACTTTCCCGTGAGGACATCTTTCCAACGGACATAGCCTCGTGAAGATGGCTCCTTTAACATGTGTCTCTCAGCGGGGGACATAGAATGATCTGTCAAATTCAAAAAGTTTATAGTAAACAGTGCAAGGGAGAGGCGCATTCGAGGGGTTTTGCCCGTGGCAATTCCCTCCTTTTGTTTTAAGAGAAAAGCCTTGAGGGTTCGATGAGCCCTTTCAATTATGGCCTGTCCCTGAGGGTTATAAGGGATTCCAGTTTTATGTTGTACCTGCATACGGGTGCAGAAATCTTGGAATGATTTACTTGTGTATGCAGGACCATTATCTGTTTTTAAAGTTTTTGGTTTGCCCCAGGCTGCCCATGCAGCAAGGCAGTGATTAATGACATGGGTGGTACGCTCACCCGTCTCCAGAGAAGCAAAAATTACTTGGGAACAGGTGTCAACTGACACATGAACATACTTTAAGGTCCCAAACTCGGATATGTGGGTGACATCCATCTGCCAGATATGTCCTGGTAGTAATCCTCGGGGATTAACCCCCACCGAAGGCACAGGGGTTAAAGTAGGGCATGCGGCACAATGGCGAACAATATCGCGAGCGGCAGCACGAGAAAGACCGAATTTGGCGGCAAGGGTTTTTGCGTTTACATGGAACTCTGAATGAAACTGGATAGCCTGCTCTTCTGGGGAAGAAAATTGGAGTATCCAAATGGGGCGTGTGGCTTGATCAGCTATAGCATTGCCTGTGGTCATGGGTCCAGGTAAGGAAGAATGAGCTCTAATATGAGTAATAAAGAAAGGAGCAGACCGATTCCAAATAGATTTTTGCAGGGTGAGGAAAACTGTCGCTACGGAGGATGAAGAATTGACTAGTCCTGCGGCCTCAAGGATAGACACAGAATTAACCACATAGCGTGAATCAGACACAATATTGACAGGTCCGGGGAAATCAGAGAAGACTTGGTTAACTATAAGAAGTTCAGTTACCTGGGGGGAGTTAGTAGCGAATTGGAATGTTTTTGGCACAGATCCTGAAACAACATATGCACCGACTCCTGTTTTAGAACCGTCGGTATACACTACTGGGGCTCCCTGTAAGGGCTTTTGGGATGTGGACTTTGGAAAAATAACTGGGTGAGACTGAACAAAGGTTAGCAAAGGATCAGAGGGTGTTCTGTTTGTAATAGTTGCGGAAGTGGAGCAGACTAAAACCGCCCAAGCATCAGTACAAGCGATTAGCACACGTACCTGTTCCATGGAATAGGGGACAACAATGGTGGATGGTTCGCGTCCAAAATGTTGGATAGCCCTCTGAATGGCTAGGAGAGTTATCTCCGCCACTGCCACGGGATAGTAACTAATAGATCTAGTAGATGACATTGAGGGATGGATCCAGAGGAGAGGCCCATCCTGCCATAGGACCGCGGTGGGCTGTTTAAGGGTGTCGAGGACCCAAAGAGTAAGGTCTCCCGCAGGGTCCCAACGTTTTAGGGCAGCTTTACTAAGGGCATCGTTGACAATTGACAGTGCTTGTTTGGCCTCAGAGGTGAAGGTTCGGGGGGAAGCAAGATCCGGGTCTCCTTTAAGTATATTAAAGAGGGGCTGCAATGCAGCATTAGGAATGTTAAGGTAGTGCCTAATCCAATTGATATCCCCTAAAAGTTTTTGTAAGTCATTTAGAGTGGAGATAGCATTGATTTTTATTTGAATTTTTTGAGGTCTAATTTGAGTAGGGGCGACTATAGCCCCAAGATAAGAAACTACAGACGACAATTGCACCTTATTAGGTGCAATATGCAGCCCTGCCCCTTCCAGCACTTGTTGGAGTGTACTGTATAAGGCCAGGAGCCTCTCTGCTGTGGGGGCTGCACACAGTAGGTCGTCCATATAATGTAGGCACCTGCAGTCGGAATATCGGTCTCTAAGAGGTTTTAGTACTTGGGCTACATAGACTTGACACATGGTGGGGCTATTAGTCATACCCTGAGGCAAGACTGTCCACTCCCAACGCTTGTCCGGTTGTTCCTGGTTCTGGGTGGGGACAGTAAAAGCAAAACGTGGGGTATCCTTTTTGTCCAATGGAATGGAAAAGAAACAATCCTTAAGATCTATTACAATAACAGGCCATTGGTTGGGAAGTGCCGAAAGCAGAGGAAGACCACGTTGCACAGGGCCCATAGGCTGCATCTGTGCGTTGACTGCCCTAAGATCATGTAAGAGTCTCCATTGACCTAATTTTTTGCGGATGGCAAAAATAGGCGTATTCCATGGAGAGGTGGATGGGATCAAATGACCAGCGTTGACCTGCTCCAAGACCAGAGTGTTGACTGCCTCCAGTTTCTCCTGAGATAGGGGCCACTGTGGAACCCAGACGGGTACGTCCGTTAGCCACGAGATGGGTAAAGGCTCCACTGGTTTAGGAGGCGAAACAGTGACCCCTAGGAAAAACCCAGGCCAACTTTACTTGGTCTTTGTTTTGGTTCAATGGGGGAAGGGTGGCCCTGGAGCTGGACACCGAGTCCCTTGCCTGGGACGTAACCCATATTTTGTAGCATAGATCGTACTGCAGGGGAAGTGGTGACCAAAGCAACATCCATTTCGGCCAGGACGTCTCTCCCCCAAAGGGAAATGGGTAGAGGTAAAATGAATGGAGAAAACTGTCCTCTATGACCCTCGCTATCCTGCCATGACAACAAGGCTGCACTGATTTTTGGGAAATGAGCAAAACCAAGTCCTTGCAAGGTTTGTTCCGCCACATTTGTAGGCCATGTACTAGGCCAGTCCTTTGTTGCTATAATGGATTTGTCGGCTCCTGTGTCTAAAAGTCCCTTAATGTCCTTGCCATTAATCTGCAACACTAAAGTGGGACGTTCATTTAAAAGCATATGTAAGCCGGTAAAATTAATGCCAGAGGACCCAAAGTTACCAGCGCCGCGAACGTGGTTTTTAGCTGGGATTAAAGAGTGAAGACTGGGCAGTAATAACATTTGTGCGATACGGTCTCCAGGATTGATTACTAAAGGTCCCTGAGGGGCCTGAACCATGATCTTTACTTTACCAGTGAAATCAGAGTCAACTACCCCGGGGATCACAGCTAGCCCTCGGAGGGCGGCGGAGGACCGACCCAACACTAATCCAACCGAATCCGGGGGCAGAGGACCGGAGCAGTCGCTCTCCACTAATTGTACCCCCATCTCCGGAGTTAAGAGGAGAGGGGAGGTGGCGCGGAGGTCCAGGCCTGCGGACCCGTGAGTGGCACGGGCTGAGGGTGCACTGGGTGTAGCGCAGACACGGGAGGTGGAACCTGAGAGTAGATTTGATTTTGGGGGCTCCTCGCTGGGTTGGGGAGCCCCCTCTGGCCGTTTTTTGGCCCCTGGGCGCTACCTGTAAGTAGGTTGCCATCGATATCGAAAGCAGAACGGCATACCTCTGCCCTATGAGGGCCCTTGCGGCAACGGCGACAAGGCTCTATGCCTGAAGGCTGTGCCGTGGAATACCCATGGCTGAGATTGGGGCAATCGCGTTTTCTGTGACCCGGTTGATGACATTGGAAGCAAAGTCCTGAAGATATGGGGGGTCGGGTCGATTTAGATTTTGGACTGTTTTCTTTGACTTTTGCCAGCATCGCAGCTAGGCCCGCATTAGTAAGTGGCCCACCGGTATCTCTGCAGTATTTTAACCAGGAGTCCAGAGATTTATGTCTATATTGTCGAAGAATGTTTTTGCACTCTTTATTAGCCTGCTCAAAAATAATTTGTTTGACCAGTGGCTGAACGTCAACCTCGGAAGGGAAAATACGCGACGCAGCCTCAAGTATGCGAGCGACAAAATCAGCGAAGGGTTCGGCCGTGCCCTGAACGATCTTGGTGAGGTGGCTAGCTGAGTCACTTGGATTGGACGCCTGCCTCCACGCACGTTGGGCACAGTTGGAAATTTGCCTGTATACTTGTCTAGGGAATTGGGTCTGGTCAGCCTGATAAGGTCCACGCCCTAAAAGCATATCAGCATTCCACGTAGGGTGGCCGTCCTCAGCATTTTCATCTGCCTGGTCATGACAGCACTCTGTATTCATAGATTGCCACAAAAGAAAGCCGCCTGGACTTAAACAGGCCCGAGCCAATTGGGTCCAGTCGCTAGGTGTTAAAATGGACTGGCCGACTGATTCAAGGAGTGACAATGTGAATGGGGCTGTGGGTCCATAGTCATGGACCGCAGCCTTAAGTTGTTTTAATACTGTCATGTCCAATGGTTCGTGCCGGGCCTCTCGCGTGCCCAAAGCCAAAACAGGGTAAGCCTGAGCGGGGGCAGCGGGAGCGCCAGTTCGCAACTGTTTCCAGGCTTGTTGATGAAACTGTCTGCCTGAAAAAGGTGGCACATTTGGGACGTTTAATGGCCATGGCGGCACGGGTGTTAGATGGGGCTGAGGCACGCCTACATGACCGCCAGTAGGAGGCGCTGCGTCTTTAATCTGATGGGCGGGCACGACATCGATAGGAGGAGCCGTAGGCACTAGAGGGCGTAAACAGGCATCTTTTAACTTTTGCCGCAGCTGCGCATACGTAGGAGGCGGGGATTTAGGATCGCCGTCCCCTTCCCCCTCAGACTCAGAGGAGGCGGAGCCACATTCGGAGCCTGAGGCCAGTGAGGAAGTCTGGCATCCCGTGTCCTTAAATTGTATGAGGTCCCGGGCGCCGTCCGAGCTCTGAGAACGAACTTCCTCGAGAGCCTCGCGAACCGCCGTAAGAGTCGGGCGGTCCGCTCCCACCGACCTCTCCTCTTGGAGGCACGCCCGCAGTAGTTCCCATAAGGGGAGAACAACGGGGTCGATATCGGGTTCCTGGGGATCGTTAACTGTGCGCCGGAGATCCTTTCCTAATTTCTCCCAAGACTCAAGAGTTATTTGGCCCTCGTGGGTGAGCCACGGCGCAAAGAAATCAACACTTCCAAGGAACCTGACAAGTGTGGTCTTAGAAACCTTAATCCCTTTGCTACGCAATAATGCTTTTAACGGATTAAGCAACATTGAATGGCTAGATGAATTTCCCATTTTCAGTTTAAAGCGGGAAGACACGTCCGCTATCTTATTTTCAGTTTAAAGCGGGGGAACAAGTCTGCTATTCTTTCAGTTTAAAGCGGGGGAACAAGTCTGCTATTCTTTCAGTTTAAAGCGGGGAAACACGTCCGCTATCTTAGGGTGCGTCCACCCTCCAACCACGAGATATACCTCACTCGCGGGGCCCAGACGGTAAGACTGACCTCGCTTACCTTCTACTTACCGGGCAACGTAGAGGAAGCTCCCCGTACGGGCCACCAGCTGCTCGGCGCCGTCCTCGTCCAGCAAGAGACAGAGACCGAACACTTTGCACGGGGTTCCTTTATTGCTCGGCAAGCAGGAGATCCAGCTTCGATCTCTTCTGGGCAGGAACTTCCCTTACACCCGCGTAGCAAGGGTTTATATGCACAATACACGTCACAAATCAGGTGATAGGCTAGAAGCGCGGGGATAGGACAATCTCGTGGCAAGGCGGGAAGGAGCGAGCTAGAGCGGGAAATCTAAGGCGGGAAGGAGCGAGCAAGAGCGGGAACTCCCTGAGATGAGGAAGAACCCGGAAGCAGGGAGTCGGCGCCATCTTAGGGGCACGGTTCCTCCGGTCTGGTTCCCTACACTAATAAGTAAATAAAATATATACTATATTAAAAATACCCTTCTTACAGATTTTTGATAGCAGCATATCAATTCTTTGCCTTTTATTTCTTTGCTCTTTTTCCTTTAACTACTTTCCCTTCTCTTCCATGTTCCATCTCTTCTTTTTAATTTTTTTTTTTTAGATTTATTTTATTTATTTGAAAGAGTTACAGAGAGAGGTAGAGACAGAGAGAGAGGTCTTCCATCTGCTAGTTCAATCCCCATATAGCAACAATGGCTGGAGCTGTGCCGTTTCAAAGCCAGGAGCCAGGAGCTTCTTTTGGGTCTCTAATGCGGGTGCAGGGGCCCAAGGACTTGGGCCATCTTCTACTGCTTTCCCAGGCCATCTTCTACTGCTTTCCCAGGCCACAGCAAAGAGCTGGATCGGAAGTGGAGCAACTGGAACTAGAACCGGTTCCCTTATGGGATGCCGGCACTGCAGGTGGCAGCTTTACCTGCTGTGCCACAGCACCGGCCCTGTTCCATCTCTTCTTACCTCTCTTCTCCTTCCTCTTCCTACTTTTTTCTTTTCCTTAAAGATTTTTTAAAAATGAATCTTTTTTAAAAAGAGTTATTTATTTATTTGAAAGGCAGAGTTACAGAGAGGTATCCATCTGCTGGTTCATTCCTCAAATGGCTGCAATCCCAGGAGCTGGTCTGGTCTGAAACCAGGCGCTTGGAGCTTCCTCTAGGTCTCCCTGTGGGTGCAGGGGCATAAGCACTTGATAGTCTTCCACTGCTTTCCCAGGCACATTAGCTGGGAGCTGGATCGGGAAAGGAGCAAACAGGACACAAACTGGCACTCATATGGGATACTGCTATGACAGGTGGAGGCTTAACCTACTGTGACAGTGCTTGCCCATCCTTTCTTTTTTATAAAAAAGATTGATTTATTTGAAAGGCAAAGTTACAGAGAGAGAGGAAGACACAGAACTCCCATCTGCTGGTTTACTCTACAAATGGCCACAATGGCTAGGGCTGGGTCAGACCAGAGCCAGGAGTTTCTTTCAGGTCCTTTTGTGGGTAAAGGGGCCCAGGCACTTGGGCCATCCTCTGCTGCTTTTCCCAGGTGCATTAGCAGGGAGCTGGATTGTAAGTGGAGGAGCTGAGACTGAAAGAGGTGCCTATGTGTGTAGGCAATGGCTTTACTCGCTAAGCCAGAACACTGGCTCCCTTTCTTTTTTTCTTTAAGCATACATTTGTTGCGTTCCTACTATTGCAGTAGAAATTTTGGAATTCGAGTGTGTATGTGTGTTTATTTTTAAATTGACATATATAAAATGTCTTTATTGAGTAAAACATGTTTTGAAGCATATATACTTTTACATTGTAGAACAATTAAATTTAGCTAATTGACATGTATTATATAGTTATTTTTATGATGAGAATACTTAACATCTCTTGGATTTTTTAAGACTACAGTATGGGCCGGTGCCGCGGCTCACTAGGCTAATCCTCTGCCTGTGGCGCTGGCACACCGGGTTCTAGTCCTGATCGGGGTGCCGGATTCTGTCCCGGTTGCCCCTCTTCCTGGCCAGCTCTCTGCTATGGCCCGGGAAGGCAGTGGAGGATGGCCCAAGTGCTTGGGCCCTGCACCCCAAGGGAGACCAGGAGAAGCACCTGGCTCCTGGCTTCGGATCAGCACGATGCGCCGGCCGCAGCGGCCATTGGAGGGTGAACCAATGGCAAAAAGGAAGACCTTTCTCTCTGTCTCTCTCTCTAACTATCCACTCTGTCAAAAAAAAAAAAAAAAAAAAGACTACAGTATGTTAACTATAGTCATCATGTTGTACAACAGACTCCTTAAACTTAAATTAAATATATATATATTTCCCCCCCAAGATTTATTTTATTTATTGAGAGAGTGAAAGAGGGAGAGAAAAAGATCTTCCATCTTGGGGCCAGCACTGTGGCATAGCGGGTAAAGCTGCCACCTGCAGTGCCGGCATCACACATGGGCACCGGTTCAAGTCCTGGCTGCTCTACTTCCTATCCAGCTCTCTGTTATGGCTTTAGAAAGCAGTGCAAGATGGCCTAAGTCCTTGGGCCCCTGCAGCCACATGGGAGACCCAGAAGAAGCTTTGGCTCCTAGCAAAGATCTTCCATCTGCTAGTTCTCTCCCCAAATGGCTGCAGTGGCTGGGGCTGGGCCAGGCTGAAGCTAGGAGCCTGGAACTCCCTCTGGGGCTTTCACATGGATAGCAGGACCCAAGCACCCAGACCCAAACCTTCAGTCCAACATGGGATGCTCACGCTGTAGACTGCAGCTTAACCCATTGTGCTACAATACCGTCCCCAAATTTTATATTTTTGATGAGTATATCCTAACTGCCCCAGTTGTTGAAATCAGCATTCTACCTTCTGTTTCTGTAAGATGAGCTTTTTAGGATTTTGCTACTGACTGACTTTTTAAAAATTTTTTTTATTTTTTTGACAGGCAGAGTTAGACAGTGAGAGAGACAGAGAGAAAGGTCTTCCTTTCGTTGGTTCACCCCCCAAATGGCCGCTACGGTTGGCGCCCTGCGCCAATTCAAAGCCAGAAGTCAGGTGCTTCCTCCTGGTCTCCCATGCGGGTGCAGGGCCCAAGCACCTGGGCCATCCTCCACTGCCTTCCCGGGCCACAGCATAGAGCTGGACTGGAAGAGGAGCAACTGGGACAGAATCCAGTGCCCCCAACCGGGACTAGAACCTGGGGTGCTGGTGCCGCAGGCGGAGGATTAGCAAGTGAGCCGTGGTGCTGGCCCTACTGACTTACTTTTTTCAGATATCCTCTACTCCAATTGCAGTATGTTAAGGAAACTATCCAAAAACTGTGTGAAATTAGCTTATTTTATGATAAATCTTTTATCAAATCTTTTCCACTCAGGTGTTAGAAATTGATTGACTTATTGATGGGCTATTCTTCATGAAAATTATATAGTGATGTCATCCTGTGGCTATCCATAATTCTTGTAGCTTTAGTTGATCCCTTTAAAGCAAACTGAGAAGGAAAGCAATTTATCATGATGGTATTTGGATTAGGACTCAGAATTAGAAGAGACCTACCACAGTTGTATTTAAATTAGGAATCTGAAGGTTGGAAGGAATCTTAGAGATACAGGTTTATATTTGATGAAAACTGTTTGCTTTAGTAATTTGACCTTTTTACCTTCTGCTAAAATATTTCAGAATAGTTGAAAATTAATAAAAACAAGTCAGAATATTACATGTTTGGATGACTTGTATTTAACTGAAAAATAATTCTTTCATTAATTTCATAAAATCAGGCTGATGTGTGTTCAAGTTGGAATATACTGTAATGAAGGTAGTTTCTTATGGTCAGGAGACCAAAAAATTGATTTTATGATCTGGTTTGGATTATCAGAGGAATAGAATTATTAGATGTTTAGAAGAGGTAGAATATTTTCCATTTCCCCTACATGACTGGAATTTTTTTTTTTTTTTTTTTTTTTTTTGGTGACAGAGTGGACAGAGAGAGAGAGAGACAGAGAGAAAGGTCTTCCTTTGCCGTTGGTTCACCCTCCAATGGCCTTGCGGCCGGCGCACCGCGCTGATCTGAAGTCAGGAACCAGGTGCTTCTCCTGGTCTCCCACGCGGGTGCAGGGCCCAAGCACTTGGGCCATCCTCCACTGCCTTCCTGGGCCATAGCAGAGAGCTGAACTGGAAGAGGGGCAACCAGGACAGAATCCGGCACCCTAACCCAGACTAGAACCAGGTGTGCTGGCACCGCAGGTGGAGGATTAGCCTATTGAGCCGTGGCACTGGCTGGAAAAAGTTTTATAGAGAAGGTGTTTTTTTGAGGACAGTTTGTAAAGGGAGAATAAGAAGAAAAAAATATATTTCTGTCTAAGTAAGATAGCAGAAGAGAGGCCGGTGCCTGGGGCTCACTTGGTTAATCCCTGTGGCGCCAGCATCCCATATGGGCGCCGGGTTCTAGTCTTGGTTGCATATCCATGTGAACAAAACAGTTTGCTGAAAAATAGACTAAAATGATGTTTGTTTTGGTTCAAAATCTCAAAGTCCATGTTTTTTTTTTTTTTTTAGAAGATGGAGTGAGAGATCTTCCATCTTCCATCACTCCCCAGATACTCTCAATAGCCAGGGCTGGACCAGGCTGAAGCCAGGAGCCAGTATCTTTTTTTTTTTTTTTGACAGGCAGAGTGGATAGTGAGAGAGACAGAGAAAGGTCTTCCTTTTTGCTGTTGGTTCACCCTCCAATGGCCGCTGCGGCCGGCGCATCGCGCTGATCCGAAGCCAGGAGCCAGGTGCTTCTCCTGGTCTCCCTTGGGGTGCAGGGCCCAAGCACTTGGGCCATCCTCCACTGCACTCCCAGGCCACAGCAGGGAGCTGGCCAGGAAGAGGGGCAACCGGGATAGAATCTGGCGCTCTGACCAGGACTAGAACCTGGTGTGCCGGCGCCGCAAGGCGGAGGATTAGCCTGTTAAGCCACGGCGCCTGCCAGTCCATGTATTTCTTACAAAGCACATTTCCATGAACTTTTTGAAGACTGTTTATATTAACTTATGAGATCCCAAAGCCAACATGTATTGTAAACGTGTTTTTTGTGGCCATCTGGGGAGTGAACCAAGGAATAGAAGTTCTCTCTCTCTGTCTCCCCTCTCTCTGCAACTCTGTCTTTCAAATAAAATTAACAATAACAAAAACACATTATCAAGCTGAATTTTGTCACATTTACCATTCTATAGTGTGATTGTATTTAAGATAATTCGTAATTCATACATATTCAAAGCTTAAAAACATTTTCGTGTCTAATTTTTTTCTTATTTTTGCCCTTTGTACCAGTCTTTATACATCCAGGACTTCAGTGTCTTCCTTGACACTCTTTAGAGGAGATTAACTAAAAGTAAATTGAGTTCTGCGTGGTAGGAGTTTATGTAGGTCATATTCAGAAATAAAGGTTGTGTGTTGCATTTGGTATTCTTATAAACTTGTGGAGCAGTTTTCCTAAATAAGATTTGTTTTGGTATATTTGACCTAATTTCTAGAATCACCGTAAAATATTGAAATAAAAGTTGAATATGATTGTTTTTACCTTTCTTCTTTTGATAAAGCTAACTTTATTTTATATTGATACGCGGTCCAGTAATTATTTGGCATGTTTCATTGCTTTGTGTAGCTGATGAATTTTTAAAGAAAGCTTTAATTTTTGCCTCATATTCCTATAATTACCAGTTTATTGTCTTTAAATATGTAGGGACTATTATTATTTGGGGCTTTGACTGTTACAATAAATGAGAAAATCAAAGAATTGAAAAGGACTGTTTAAAAACTAGTAAATGTTTTCATAGAATATGTAATTTTCACCATTATCATGCTGTGATAACATTTGTTCATGAATTTGAAGATTATGTATTGTAAATAAATGTTTCCAAGTAAGTATCAGAATTCCCTTTTAATAAAATGTGTTGCATCAGCTTGCACAGGATGAAGGTAGTTACGTTGGTGACTTTGCAGTGGTTGAATATAGCACGGCAGAGCAAGCTGAAGAGGTTCAGAGAGCAGCAGATGGTATGACCATCAAGGGAAGCAAAGTCCATGTTTCCTTCTGTGCCCCAGGAGCACCAGGGCGAAGTACATTAGCAGCATTGATAGTTGCTCAACATGTGGTAAGCTTTTTCTTCTTTTATAGAGTGTAGACAATTCTAGTGCCATTTTAATCTCTCGAAAATAATTGATCTTTGGATCATCATTATCTTTCCATTACATTAAAGACATTCTTTATTAAAAAAGTTGGCTAAATGGTATCTTTATCAAATCAAGCCAGGACATTACCAGAAAGTCTATGAAGTTTTTTGAAGAAATGTCATTCATTGAGTGTAACTTATTTTTTTCCCCCCAAGGATTTGGATAAGGATCCATAGTACAGTTAGGAAAATGTGTGCCTCCTTTTTGTTAACATAGCACATTGTGTTTCTTTTGTAACTGTATACTTAATGTTTTCTACTTCTCTAGCCTGTGGGTACATGGAAAATAGAGACTATAGCTTCCTCATGGTGCTTTTTGGTTTTTTAAAGAAGTGATTTTTTTTTTTTTAAAGATTTATTTATCTAAAAGGCAGAGTTACAGAGAGGCAGAGAGAGAGAAAGAGTTCTTCCATCCACTGGTTCACTCCTGAGCTGTTTGTAATAGTTGGAGCTGTGCCAATCCAAAGCCAGGAGCCAGGAACTTCCTCTGGGTCTCCCATGGGGGTGCAGGAGCCCAAGGACATGGGCCATCCTCTACTGCTTTCCCAGGCCATAGCAGAAAGCTGGATGGGAAGTAGAGCAACCAGGACTCAAACTGGTGCCCCTATGGGATGCTGGTACTGCAGGTGGCAGCTTTACCCACTATACCACAGCATCGTCCCCCCCCCCCCCATAAGATTTATTTATTTGAAAGGCAGAGTTACAGAGAGAGACAGAAAGAGAGAGATGTCTTCCATCCACTGGTTCACTTCCCAAATAGCTGCAGTGGCTAGAGCTGAGCTGATCCTAAGCCAGGAGTTTCTTCCAGGTCTTCCATGTGGGTGCAGGGGCTCAAGTACTTGGGCCATCTTTTCACTGCTTTCCAGGTGTATTAGCAGGGAGCAGGATTGGAAGTGGAGCTGTCAGAACTTGAAGGGTGCTGCAGCGGCGGCTTTTCCTGCTAAGCTACAGCACCAGTCTTGAGCTTGTTTACAGTTTTTACCCTAGAACTTAGTATAAAGTTTTGTTGATTGAATGAAGGAGTACACTTTAGAAGAAATTAAGGAAGGCTTTGTGATGAAATTGACATGTGAGTGTGACCTGTAAGAATGGATGAGATATTCACATGTGTTATGGGTAGAAAATGAAATTGCCAGATAAATAAAAATTTTTCCATGAGACATAATAAAAAAAATTATCTGAATTCCAAATCTAACTGAACATTTCTGTGATTTTTCTGCTAAATTGGGTGACTATAAGGGACATACCACTCAGGCAGTGGTGGGTGCTGAGTTACATGCTTGGAGGAGTGGTTTGTGGTCTTGCTGGATGTATTAGGGGAGGTAGGTGATTTAGGTTGATGCTAAGGCAGGGAGGACTATTGAATGCCCAAGGAATTTTAGGTAGATTTTGTAAACACTAGGGAACTTTAAAATAAGCCTTAGTTCATTGATTTAACTGCTACCTCTTTGATCTGTGAATAGCAAGTAATGATGGAATAAGAGTCATGCCATCAGGAAATCAATCTGAAAGGGATTTTTAGGTGAACTAAGAGGAAGGTTAGAGGAGAGTGGAACAGATGAGAGATTTTATATCTCCCACCTTGCTCCTGCTCTAACTCCTTGACCTTACCTCTGGTCCTAGATCCCTGTCTTTTTTTTTCTTTGTTTCCTTGCAGGTTCTTCTGTCATTCTTAGATTTATGCTTGCATAATTCGGTACTTTAGCCATTAGTTCACTGGTAAAGTATTATGTGTAATATTTTCTGTATAATTTTGGTATATATCCTTTATCAAGTTTTCGGAGAGTATTTTTTTTTGAAAAAATTTTTTATTTAGAAATAATTTAAGAAAACGTACAAAGAGTTTCCATATACCCCACACCCCATTTATTTTATTTTTTTTTCCCCAAAGATATCTTTTTTTTTTTTTCTTTTTTTTTTTTTGGACAGGCAGAGTGGACAGTGAGAGAGACAGACAGACAGAAAGGTCTTCCTTTTTCTGTTGGTTCACTCCCCCACCCCCAATGGCCACTGCGGCTGGCGCACAGCGCTGATCCGAAGCCAGGAGCCAGGCGCTTCTCCTGGTCTCCCATGCGGGTGCAGGGCCCAAGCACTTGGGCCATCCTCCACTGCACTCCCAGCCACAGCAGAGAGCTGGACTGGAAGAAGAGCAACTGGGACAGAATCTGGTGCCCCAACCGGGACTAGACCCCGGTGTGCCAGCGCCGCAGGTGGAGCATTAGCCTAGTGAGCTGCAGCACCAGCCAGATATATATATTTTTTAATGAGTACATATTTCATAAGTACAATTTTAGGAATATAGTGATTCTTCCTGCCATACCCCCCCCTTACACAGAAGACCAACTCTGTACTAAGTAAAGATTTCAACAGTTTGCACATACACACACACACAAACACAAATTGAGAAACAAGTTTCACAGTTCATTTTCATAATACAACTCATTGAGGACAGAAGTCCTGCATGGGAAGTAAGTGCACAGTGATTCCTGTTGTTGATTTAACAATTAACACTCTAATGTATGATGTCAGTGATCACCCTAGGCTCTTGACATGAGCTGCCAAGGCTTTCAAAGTCTTGAATCCACAGTCTCCATCAGTATTTAGACAAGACCATAAGCAAAGTGGAAGTTCTCTCCTCCCTTCAGAGAAAAGTACATCATTCTTTGATAATCACTTCATTCCACTGGGTTCTCTCTCAGAGAGATCCTTCATGTAAGACTTTTTTTTTGCCACAATGTCTTGGCTTTCCATGCTTGGAATGTTCTCATGGGCTTTTCAGCCAGACCAGAATGCCTTAAGGGCTGATTCTGATCTCAGAGTGCTGCTTAAGGCGATTGTCATGAGTTTGCTGTGTGGACTGCTTCCCATGTTGGAATATTCTTTCCTTTTTAATTCTTTCTCTTATTATTATTAGCACACATTTGATCTTATTTTTATGATCCCTTTAAAACTTAATCCTATCTAAATGATCACTTTAACACTTAAGTTGGCGTATTGACTACCCAGCACCCAGCTATATGAGATTTGTGATCCCATGGCAAGTTTTTTTTTTGGACAGATAGAGTTAGCCAGTGAGAGAGAGAGAGAGACAGAAAGTCTTCCTTCCATTGGTTCTCCCGCCAAATGGCCGCTACAGCTGGAACTACACCGATCTGAAGCCAGGAGCCAGGTGCTTCCTCCTGGTCTCCCATGTGGGTGCAGGGCCCAAGGACTTGGGCCATCCTCCACTGCACTCCCAGGCCACAGCAGAGAGCTGGACTGGAAGAGGAGCAACTGGGACTGGAACCCGGCGCCCATATGGGATGCGGGCGCCACAGGTGGAGGATTAACCGAGTGAGCCACGGTGCTGGCCCCCCATGGCAAATTTTTAAACTGTGCCCTTAGAAGTAAGTCCGTAGGAATGTATACAGAACTATACAACTTTACAGTTACAGTCTTTCTCCTCCCTCTCTTATTCCCACTCTTATTTTTCTACTGAGATCTATTTTCAGTTTACTTTATACATATGTGATTATGCTAAGTAAAGAGTTAAACAAAAATAATATGAAGAGGAGGAGAAAAAAAACTTCCTCGACAGCCAAGACAAGGGCTGTTCAAGTCATTGATTCTCAAAGTATCAATTTCACTTACACAGATTTCCTTTTAGGTACTCTATTAGTTATCACAGATCAGGGAGAACATGTGGTATTTGTCTCTTGGGAACTGGCTTATTTCACTAAGTATGATGTTTTCTAGATTCATCCATTTTGTTGCAAATGCCCAGATTTTTAATCACTGTGTACTATTCCATAGAGTACATATCCCATAGTTTCTTTATGCAGTCTTCAGTTGATGGAAATTTAGGTTGAGTCCATGTCTTACTATTGTGAATTGAGCTGCAATAAACATAGAGTTGCAGATAACTCTTTTATTTATTGATTTCATTTCCCTTGGGTAAATTCCCAGGAGAAGGGTGGCTGGGTCATTTGGTAGGTCTAAATTCAGATTTCTGATGTATCTCCAAATAGATTTCCATAGTGGTTTACAAGTTTACATTCCCACCAACAATGGATTAGTGTACTTTTTTCCCTACATCCTCACCAGCATTTGTTCTTTGTTGATTTTTTTTAAAGATTTATTTTATTTATTTGTAAGAGTTATAGAGAGAGGTAGAGACAGAGAGAGGGGTCTTCCCATCTGTTGGTTCACTCCCCAGATGGCTGCAATGGCCAAAGGTGCGCTGTTCCAAAGCCAGGAGCCAGGAGCTTCTTCTGGGTCTGCCGGGCGGGTGCAGGGGCCCAAGGACTTGGGCCATCTTCTTCTGCTATCCCAGGCCATAGCAGAGAGCTGGTTTAGAAGAGGAACTGCTGGAACTAGAACCATTGCCCATATGTGATCCCAGCACTTCAGGCCAGGGCTTTAACCCACTGCGCCACAGCACCAGCCCCTGTTTGTTGATTTCTGTATGAAAGCAATTTTAACTGGGGTGAGGTGGAACCTCATTGTGGTTTTGTTTTCCATTTCTCTGATGGCTAGTGATTCTGAACATTTTTTCATGTGTCTGTTGGCCATTTGGATTTCCTGTTTTGAAAAATGTCTAAGTCCTTTGCCCATTTCTTCACTGGGTGGGTTGTTTTGTTGTGTAGTTTCTTGTTCTCTTTATATTATTATTATTAATCCTTCGTCAGTTGCACTGTTTGCAAATAATTACTCTCATTCTGTCAGTTCCCTATTCACTTTGCTGAGTATTTCTTTTGCAGTACAGAAGCTTATCAATTTGATGTCATTCCATTTGTTAATTTTGGCTTTGATTCCCTCTGCCTCTCGGGTCTTTTTCAAGAACTCATTGCCTGTGCCAATGTCTTGCAGAGTTTCCCCAATGTTCTAATAATTTGATAGTATCAGGTTGTAGATTGAGGTATTTAATGCATTTTGAGTGGATTTCTGTGTAAGGTGTAGGGAAGGGATCCTGCTTCATACTACTTCTTAAATTTTATTTGAAAGTCACAGTTACAGAGAGAGAAGGGGAGGCAGAGATAGTCTTCCATTCGCTGGGTCACTCCCCAGTTGGCCACAACGAGTGGAGCTGTGCCAGTTGAGTGGACCTGCGCCAATCCGAAGCCAGGAGCTTCCTCCAGGTCTCCCATGTGGATGCAGGGAAACAAGGACTTGGGCCATCTTTCTACTGCTTTCCCAGGCCATAGCAGAGAGCTGAATTGGAAGTGGAGCAATCAGGTCTGGAACCAGTGCACGTATGGAATGCCCACTGTAGGCTATGGCTTTACCTGCTACACCACAACGCTGCCCCCCTTGCTTCATACTTCTGCATGGGGAAATCCAGTTTTCCCAGCACCATTTGTTGAAGAGACTGTCCTTGCTCCAAGGATGGGTTTTAGTTCCTGGTCAAATCTAAGTTGGTTTTAGATGTTTGGATTGATTTCTGGTGTTTCTATTCTGTTTCATTGGTTTATCCATCTGTTTTTGTACCAGGACCAGGCTGTTTTGATTATAATTGCCCTGTATTATGTCTTGAAATCTGGTATTGTGATGCCTCCAGCTGTGTTTTTGTTGTATAAGATTGCTTTAGTTATTTGATGATGACTCTGTTTTTCCAGAGCTGAGATGAATGCCTTTGGTATTTTGATTAGTATTGCATTGAATCTGTAAATTGCTCTTAAAAGAATGGACATTTTGAAGATATTGATTCTTCCAATCGATGAAAATAGCAGATTTTTCTTTTTTTGTATCTGCTTTTTTTTTTTTTAAAGATATGTTTTATTTATTCGAAAGAGCCACAGAGTGAGGTAGAGACAGAGAGGTCTTCCATCCAATGGTTCACTCCCCCATTGGCTGCAGTTGCCAGTTGTGAGCTGATGCGATCCGAAGTCAGGAACCAGGAGCTTCTTCTGGGTCTCCCATGCGGGTGCAGGGGCCCAAAGACTTGGGCCATCTTCCACTGCCTTCCCAGGCCTTAGCGGAGAGCTGAATCAGAAGAGGAGCGAACAGAAATAGAACTGACGCCCATATGGGATGCTGGCGCTTTATCCCCAGACTTTAACCCGCTGCGCCATGGTGCCGGCCCCTTCTGTTTCTTTCTTTTTTGCTTTGTAATTCTCATTGTAGAGATCTTTGATGTCCTTGGTTAAATTTATTCCAAGGTACTTGATTTTTTTTTTTTTTTTTTTTTTTTTTTTTTTGTAGCTATTGTGAATGGGATTGATCTTAGAAGCTCTTTCTCAGCTGTGGCACTAGTCTGCAAATACAAAGGCTGTTGATTTTTGTTTGTTGATTTTATATCCTGCTACTTTACCAAACTCTTCTGTGTGTTCCAATAGTCTCTCAGTGGTCTTTTTGATCCCCTATCTATAGAAACTTGTCATCTGCAAATAGGAACAGGATGACTTCCTTTTTCCTAATTTGTATCCCTCTGGTTTCTTTTTCTTGTCTAATGGCTCTGGCTAAAACTTCCAGTACTATATTGAATAGCAGCAGTGAGAGTGGGCATCCTTATCTGGTTCTGGTTCTCAGGGGGAATGCTTCCAACTTTTCCCAATTCAATAGGATGCTGGCTGTGGGTTTTTCATAAATTGATTGTGTTGAGGAATGTTACTTCTATACCCAATTTGCTTAGAGTTTTCATCATGAAAGGGTGTTGTATTTTATCAGATACTTTCTTTGCATCTCTTGACAGTTTTTGTTCTTCAGTTTGTTAATGTGATATATCACATTGATTGATTTGTGAATGTTGAACCATCCTTGTGTACCAGGGATAAATTCCCCTGGGTCTGGGTGAATGATCTTTCTGATGTGTTATTGGTCGATTTTGTAGAATTTTGTTGAAGATTTTTGTGTCTATATTCTTCAGGGAAATTGATCTGTACTCTTTGTTGCATCTTTTCCAGGTTTAAGAATTAAGGTGATACTGGCTTCATAGAATTTGGGGGGATTCTCTGCCTTTTAGTTGTTTTGAATAACTTGAGAAGTATTGGAGTTAGTTCTTCTTCAAATATCTGGTAGCAGTGAAGCTATCCAGTCCTGGGCTTTTCTTTATTGGGAGGTTCTTTATTTTACTGATTCAGTTTCTGTCTTGGTAATGAGTCTGTTTATGTTTCTGTGTCTCCATGGCTTAATTAAGGTAGATTTTATGTGTCTAGCATTCCATCTGTTTCTTCTACGTTTTTCAGTTTATTTGCATACAGCTCTTTGTAATAATTTCTGATAATTCTCATTTTTGTGGTATCTGTTGTTACATTTCCTTTTCATCTCTAATTTTATTGATTTGTATCCTTTTTTTTTTTTTTTTTTTTTTTTGCTTAGTTGGGCCAATTTGTTTTTTCTTTTTTTAAAAAAGCCAGTTCTTTGTTTTGCTGATCATTTGTATTATTTTTTTGGTTTCAATTTTGATTTCTTCTCTTAATTATTCCTTTTCTCTTACTAGTTTTGGGTTTGGTTTGCTGTTGTTTTTCTAGGTTTTTAAGATGCATTAACATTTATTGATGCCTTTTAATTTCCTGGTATAGGCACCTATGTTATAAACTTTCTTCTTAACACTGCTTTTTTGGATTCCATAAGTTTTGATATGTTGTGTTGTCTTCATTTGTTTCCAGAAATTTTATTTCTTGCTTGATTTCTTTATGACTCACTGTTCATTCAGGAACATGTGTTTTCACATGTTTTTGTGTTAAAAGTCTATGTTGTCTGATACTAGGATGTCTACACCAGCTCTTTTTTGTTTCTGTTGGCCTGGAATCTTTTTCCATCCTTTCTCTTTCTTCTTTTTTTTTTTTTGTATTTGACAGATAGAGTAGACAGAGAGAGAAGCCTTCCTTCCGTTGGTTCACCCCCTGTGTGCAGCACATCCTTAAGCATCTTATGCAGGGCTGGATGACAAATTCTTTGTGGTGGTGACAAATTCTTTGAATTTCTGTTATGGAAGGGCTTTATTTCACCTTTGTTTGTAAGTGAGAGCTTTGCTGTGTATAATTTATTCTAGGTCGGCAGTTCTTTTCTCTTTTTTTTTTAAAGGGTTAGAGATAGAGGGAGGGACAGATAGAATGATCTTCCTTTCATTGGTTCACTCCCCAAATGGCTGCAACAGCCAAAGGTGCGCCGATCCAAAGCCAGTAGTCAGATGTTTCTTCTAGGTCTCTTTTATGGGTGCAGGGGCCCAAGCACTTGCGCCATCTTGTGCTGCTTTCCTAGGCCACAGCAGAAAGCTGGATTGGAAGAGGAGCAGCCAGGACTAGAACCGGCTCCCATATGGAATGCCAGCGCCCCAGGTGGAGGATTAACCTGTGCCCCGGCCCTGACAGTTCTTTCTGTTAAGACTTGGAATATATCTCACCATTCTCTCCTAGCCTGTATAGTTTCTGATGAGAAGTCTGCTGTGAGTTTAATTGGAGATCCAATGAAAGTAATCTGGCGTTTCTCGTGCAAAATTTTGATTCTTTTCTCTATGTTTTACTGTGGAGAGTTTGATTAGAATGTGTTGTGGTGAAGATCTTTTCTGTTCATGTCTATTAAGAGTTCTGTGTGCTTCCTGTACTTGGATGTCCCTTTCTTTCTCCAAATTAGGGAATTTTTATATTATTTGACTAGAAAGACTTAATCCTTTTTCTCTTTGCACACCTTCAGGAACTCCTAAACCCATATGATTGGTCTTTTAATAGTATTCTGTAGGCCGGCACTGCGGCTCAATAGGCTAAACGTCCGCCTGCAGCACCGGCACACCGGGTTCTAGTCCCGGTCAGGGTGCCGGATTCTGTCCCGGTTGTCCCTCTTCCAGGCCAGCTCTCTGCTGTGGCCTGGGAGTGCAGTGGAGGATGGCCCAAGTGCTTGGGCCCTGCACCCCATGGGAGAACAGGAGAAGCACCTAGCTCCTGGCTTTGGATCAGCGCGATGCGCCGGCCACGGTGGCCATTGGAGGGTGAACCAACGGCAAAAGGAAGACCTTTCTCTCTGTCTCTCTCTCTCTCCCTGTCCACTCTGTCAAAAATAAAATAAAATAAAATAAAATAAAAATAGTATTCTGTAGATTCCCAACAGTGTTTTTTAGTCTTCCAATTTCTTCTTGTGTTTGGTCTGACTGAATAATTTCCTGTGCTTTGTCTTCTACATCAGATGTTTTTTCTTCTGCTTCACCAGTTCTGTTTAAGGTTTTCCATTGCATTTTTTATTCTATTGAATTCTTGGTTTCCAAGATTTCATTTTGATTTCTCTTTAAGATCTCAATTTCGTGGGAGAAATTTTCTTTCATGTCATGTATGGATTTCACTAGTTTGTGCATTTGCTTCTGATTCATCTAAGTAATCTTGTCAATTTTTTGAATTCCATTTGGCATTTCTTCAATCTCATCTTCACAATCGAGTATTGAAGTGTTGTGTTCTTTTGGGAGTGTCATGTTGTCTTCCTTACTCTTGTTACTTGAATTGGTGTGTGTGTGTGTTATTCTGCATTTGTGGTTTCTTTGTTTTTTCCACTGTGCTGGACTATGAATGGATTAGTAGAGTGTCTGCTTTGAGGGAATACCTAAAGGCATGTGGTGGGTGTGGCCAAGGAGCTCTTTTCATTGCTTCAGGGTGAAGGGTGTATCTGAGGTGATAGACCCAGGTTTTGCATGGGAAGTGTCTTTTTCAGAGAGGAGGTTTGTTCTAGTCTGTTGGGGTAGACTCAGTTGAGCTCCTTTCCTCAAAGGAGACCTGTGCCTGGGCGCTAGTCCCAGTGGGTATATTATTTGTCCACTGTGCCATAAGAACCACACAAAGGATTGGTGCGGTCCTCAGTGTAAGCTGTGATTCCCCAGCAATGTCCCTCTCAAGGGAACCAGGGAGCCCTGATTGGCAGTAACTGTGGGAGGCTCCATACAAAGTCCCAGACATACCCTGAGTCCTCCCACCAATCTTAGTGTTTTCATAGTCCCAGCACACAAGTCTCCCACAGTCATGAACACCCAGCATTCTGTCCTCTCCACCAGTCTCAGGAGTCTCTGGTTGCTGGATGTAGACACGCGCTGGCACAGCTGTTATGTATGTCCAAAAGGGGGCTGCTCTCTTATCAGCTTGTTATGCAGTTGCAGGGTGACTGGGGACAGAAAAAACATACACACTCCCTTTTGTTTTCTCTCCTCTGGTTTGGCGAATACACTATCCCCCATGGGGATCCAAGCCAGATTCCCTCTAGACTCTTCCTGCAGCCTTTTCACCCATGGCTTGTGCTGCTGCAGTCTGGTCTTTCCTCAGTCTCCAAAGCTGGTGTGGAGGCTCTCGGCTGTTGGGGTCTGGAGTTGTGCGTGTCCCTGCCCTCCGTGTAGATCTACTGTGTCCCTCCAATTTGCGTAGTTTCCTCTGCTGTTTTCTCCCTAACTCTTCCCTGAGACTGCACTCTTTCCACTTTTTAAAAACTATCTTTTCCTAGACTAGAGCAGCAAGCTCCCTCCCTACTCTGCCATCTTAATCCCTGCTGAGAGTCTTAAAAATCAAAAGTGGGTACTGAACTTTATCAGAGTATTTTTGCAACTATTGAGATGATTACGTGATTTCTCCTTAAGTTGATTAATGTGAGTGCATCACACTATTAAGCCACCCTTTTGTAAACTCTCATTACTGATAGTTTTTTCCTAATGTTTTATTTGATTGGATGGTGTTTAATGTATGTACAAATGTGCTCATTAAGTGGAAGATGCTTAAATTCCTTTGTATGATCCTTACTTTAGAACTAAGATAACACAACTTCATGAAATGATGTTCATATCTTTTCTCCTCCTATTTCTTGGATCAACTTGAATAAAATAAATGTTTGAAATTTTGAGAGCTGTTATCTATAATCTAAGTGGACATGAAGTCCTCGTGTCCTTTTCAGAGGGAAATTTTGACTTTACACATTTATGTGCCAAAATTTGTGAGATATGTATACTCAAGAATTTTTTTGATACTTAAAGAATAGCTTAGTTGAATATAGAAATCTAGATTTAGGGTTCGTTCCTGCAACACTTGGAAAATATTAATTCATTATCTTCTTGAATCTTAATATCGATGCTTTTAAAAAAGAGGATGATATTAATTTTCTCCTTGTTTCACTTTGCCTTTGATGTTCTTAAATTTCATGCCAGAATATGTGGTTAGGTCTGTTTCTGCTTATAGATTACATTTGGGACACTGTGAACCCTTTGATTCTGTGTTCTTTAATTTTTTTTTTTTTAAAGTAATGGTAAAATCTCAGCAGTTACTTCTTCAAAGATTTGCTGTTTTTTTTTTTTTTCCTCCATCAGGCATATATATACATATATATATGTATATGTGTGTGCGCGCGTGTGTGTGTTACACTCCTGCCTTTATCCTTTTGTCAGCTTGCTTTTTATTTGCATTTTCCATCTCTTTTACCTGGTCTTCTGGATCGCTATTTTGTTTTTTAGTCACAAATATCCCATTTAACCCATTCTTAAAATGTAGGATAGAGGTTAAAAATAATATTTCATAGATTTCTTTAGTTTTCTCATTGGTAGGGTGGGGTTAGTAATACAAACCTTGTTGATTTGTGTTTGAGGGTTAAATGCTCTAAAGGTAAATCCTGAATAATGGTGAGTTGTTAGTGTCTCAACCATTTCACACGTAGTATTTCTCATTGGTTCTTTTTTGGACTGCTTGTCTTTGTTTCCTGTAAACAATAAAAATTCACTATCTTTTAGGATTTCTATTTATTTGGCATTCTATTTCCTGTCTATTAATTCTGCTTTTTCTCTTACAGATTGTCCAGTTTGTTAACTTCATTTTTTAGTGATTATATTTTCCAGATATCTAGCTATTTTTTTTTCTATGAATGTTTCCTGGGTATCAGCTTCTTTGTATATGTCAACATTTAGAGGTTTGGGTAGGGAAGGACACACCTTCCCTAAAGAGCTGAAGCCTGGTCTTAGCTAAGGTTTGGGAAGGCAGACAGGGACCTCAGGGCAAAGATACTCTGCCTTTACCTTCTGGACTTGGCTACAGCTCCCTTCCCACACCAGTTAGGCAGCCCTGCACCTGAGTGAACCTTTATTTCTCCACTCCCATCCCTGCCCTTTCCAGGTTCTGCCTTCTTCAGCTCCTAAATCTTCTGCCATGCACAGAGGTTGCAGAAGAGGAGAACTGAGAAGGTTGGGGAGATTCGAAGGAGATTTTCTGTGACCATCTATTCTACCTGCACCCAGTGTTATCCAGCATGCACTGTCTGCTTATGTACCACTCTGCTCTTAATTCCAGTCAGTATGGCTGCTACTAGGCTGTCGCTGAACTGACACTTCAGTCTTCATTTTTTTAAAGATTTATTTCTGTGTTTGAAAGGCAGAATTAAAGAGAAGGAGATCCATCTTCCATCCTGGTTCATTCCCCAAATGACTGTAATTGCTTGGGCTGGGCCAGGATTTTGGAACTCCCAACTGGGTCTCCCATGTGGGTTGCAGGGGCCCAATCACTCAGGCCATCTTCTGCTGCCTTCCCAGGCACATCAGCAGGGAACTGGATTGGAAGTAGAGCAACCAGGACTGGAACTACCACTCATGGGATGCCAGCATTGCAGGTGGAGGCTTAACCCACTGTACCACAATGCTGGTTCCCAGGCTGGTTTTTAAACTGAAACCGTTTCCTAGGAAGCTACCCAATTACGTGTATGTAAATCTAGTTATATGTATGTAATAAAAGGTATTCATCTTAGTTTCATATTGGAGGATTAAGGTAATAAAAACCTTCCTGTAAGGTCATTTACATTATTACACTTTTAGGTCTGTGTAGCAATAATATTTTTCCGTAGGATCAAGGTATTTATGTTATGCTTCTACTTATTTATACATATATATTTAATTATTTATTTATTTGAAAGACTACAGAGAGGGAGAAAGAGACCTTCCATCCACTGCTTCCCTCCCCAGATGGCTGCAGTGGCCAGAGTTGAGCCAAGCCAAGCCTAGGAGCTTCATCCGTCTCCCACGTGGGAGCTAAGGGTCCAAGCTCTTGGGTAATC
This sequence comes from Lepus europaeus, assembly GCF_033115175.1. Taxonomy (NCBI): domain Eukaryota; kingdom Metazoa; phylum Chordata; class Mammalia; order Lagomorpha; family Leporidae; genus Lepus; species Lepus europaeus. The sequence goes on from NC_084831.1 coordinate 56,641,441, forward strand.
TTCAGCTGTTTTTCCCAAGGCTGTTAGCAGGGAATTGGGTTGAAAGTGGAGCAAACAGGACATGAACTGGCACACATAAGGGATGCTGACATCACAGGGGCAGCTTTATGCACTACACCTCTCTATTTAGATTTTATGAAGATAATTATTGTGTTAAATTATTAGTCTTCTTGAAACCAATTGGTATTTAAAGGAGAGATTCTGTGAGTATTTTATATCTTTGTGTAGTAGAACATCTAAGATAACTGAAAACTGTAGAGAGTTTACAACAAATATGCACTATAAGGCAAATAGTGTTATAAAATAGATGATATAAGGTGAATGAGATTTCTTTAGGACAGTGTTTAAAATTTTGTCATTTGTACTTACGTATGTTCTAATATTTCTTATTTCTGTATCATCAAAGATGCACAGTAATCAAAAGGGCCTACTTCCAGAGCCAAATCCAGAACAAATTATGAAAAGTTTAAATAACCCTGCCATGTTACAAGTTCTTTTACAACCCCAGTTGTGTGGACGAGGTGTTAAACCAGGTAAGCACAGTGTATATTAAATATAGAATGTTGCTGTGAAGTTGAGTGTGCTGCTTTACATATGAAATGTGAAAAATGTATAACACATTTAAATTATTCTGAAAGTAACTTTTCCTGAACCTAGTAATGAATTTTAATCAATGGTCTGAGATGATGTATTCTGTTTTTGGTTGATGCAATCCACTTACATATTTCCTATTTTTATTGTCACTAATACCTGCTAAATAGAAAAGATTCAGATTAGCTCTTAGTTGGGTTTAATTTATATAGGTAATAATTATTATACTACATTTTTAAATAAATTTATTTATTTGCTGGAGAGGCATAGTTAGAAACAGCGGGAGAGACAGAGAATCTTCCATTCACTGGTTTACTCTCCAAGTAGCCACAATGGCTAGAGCTGCGTGGATCCAAAGCTAGGAGCTAGGAGTTTCATCTGGGTCTCCCAGGCAGGTACAGTGGGCCCAAATGCTTGGGCCATCTTCTGCTGTGTTCCCAGGCGCATTAACAGGGAGCTGGATTGGAAGTAGAGCAGCCAAGACTTGAACCAGCACCAATATGGGATGCTGGCACCACAGGCGGATGCTTATCCTGTGCCACAGCCCTGGCCTCCATTATTACATTCTGTATCTACAAAGGGCATAATTCTTTCCCATGTAATATTTTTAGCTGAATTATTTTGTTGAAAAACTATGCAGGTCTGTTTCTTCTTTGTTCTTTCCTTTTTTGCTGTAAAATTGTTTCACTTTATAGCAAATGACAAAAGCATTATTTTCTAAGTATTGCACAAGTACTTACAGTGTATAAACATTATATATCAATCTATTTAATATTCTTTATTTGATAAGAACTTCCTTTATTAAACACACAGCTTTACATACACTGAAAGTCTGTTTAGCTGTATGAGTGAGTGATTTTCTAAATTCGGCACTAATATTTAGAACAAATATGTTTAGAGTACATGTATTAAATGTATTTGCTTCAGTCAGTATGCACTGGTCTAATACCAAAATATGTACTGCAGTTGAATTCTACCCCTACCTATCTGGACTTCACAAGTTAAGTGTTCATTCTTCCATATGTTGTCTGTGCTTTAGACCCCAGCTGCAAGGTCAGGGGTTCCACTAAGCCATCTGCACTTCTGGTCAATTGGCTACAAATTTGAGAGTTCCTCTGATCCCCTCAGGTTCAGTAAGTCTCTAGAATGACTTACTGAACTCAGAGAAGCATTCTAGTTAATATTACAGTTTTGTTGTAAAGGATGTAAGTCAGGAGTAGCTAATTGAAGAGGCCAGGTTAGGAAGGGTCCCGAATGCAGAGCTTCTATACCTTCTTTCAATTGAATCATTATTCAGCTTGTGGTTTTTATTGTAAGTTGGGAGATACTGTGTTCAGTAAAAGCTATGAAGAAAATTTATTTCAGTGTTCTAGAACAAAAACATAGTGACTGACAGGAGGGAGTGTTCAACTCTCTATTAATAATTGTGGCTTGGTTAAATTTTCCTTTCAGTTCTATAAACTATGTATTCTAACACTTTATTATTTGGTACACATTTAATAAGATTTCATCTCTTGATGATTGGCACCTTTGTTAAGAAAATGGCCATTTTTATTCTTGGTTAATGTTTTTTGCTCTGTGTTATTTAAAAAAAGTATATCATTATTGAAAGAGTTGCAGATAGAGGGAGAGACAAAGAAAGATCTTCCATCCACTGGTACACTCCCCAGATGATCACAATGGCCAGTTCTGGGCCAGGCTGAAGCTGTGAGCCAGGAGCTTCAGCTAGGTCTCCCACGTAAGTGGCAGGGGCTCAAAGATTAGGGCCATGTTATGCTGCTTTTCCCAGGCAATTAGGAGGTAGCTGGATTGGAAGCAGAACAGCTGGGATAGGAACCAGTGCCCATACTGGATGCTGGCATCATAGGCAGCAGCTGTACCTGCTATGCTACAATGCCAGACCCTCCCTGACCCCTTTTAAAATGGATTTGTTTATGTCCTGTTTTGATATTAATATAGTTACCAGTTGTGTTTTTTTTTTTTTTTTTTTTAAACAGGCCAGAGTGGATAGTGAGAGACAGAGAGAAAGGTCTTCCTTTTTGCCACTGGTTCACCCTCCAATGGCCGCTGCAGCCGGCTCATCGCTCTGATCTGAAGCCAGGAGCTTCTCCTGGTCTCCCATGGGGTGCAGGGCCCAAAGACTTGGGCCATCCTCCACTGCCTTCCCGGGCCATAGCAGAGAGCTGGCCTGGAAGAGGGGCAACCGGGATGGAATCCGGCGCTTCGACCGGGACTAGAACCCGGTGTGCTGGTGCCGCAAGGCGGAGGATTAGCCTGTTAAGCCACAGCGCCGGCCGAGATATAGTTACCAGTGTTTAAAATTGGTATTGGGGATGGCGCTGTGGTGTAGTGGTTGATGCTGCTGCCTACAGTGCTGGCATTCCATGTGGGTACCGGTTCGAGTCCTTGGCTGCTCCACTTACGATCCAGCTCTCTGCTGTGGCCTGGGAAAGCAGTAGAGGATGGCCCAAGTCCTTGGGCCTTTGCATCCACATGGGAGACCCAGAGGAAGCTCTCAGCTCCTGGCTGTTACAGCCAATTGGGGAGTGAACCAGTAGATAGAAAACCTCTCTCTTCCATCTCCTTCTCTCCGTGTATAATTCTGACTTTCAAATAAATAAATAAATTTAAAAATAAAATTGGTGCTATCATGTATATGTGTATAATCAATGTTTTGGAAGTTGCCAGATGGGATTAAATTTTATGTTATCTTAGGAAATTCCTTTCTCCTGTTTCCTGCGTTATTATTGGCAACTCCATGAATAATGAATCTATGACTTGAGTGAAGTTTTTTAAGTTGTTTTGGCATACTACTTAATGTTTCTCACAATAAGTTTTTGAGGAATTATGTTTTCATTTGCCTTATTACATTGTTGATACATCTACAGCTTTGTAGTTTTATCTTTATTGTTTAAGATTTATTTATTTGAAAGGCAGAGTTACAGAGACCGGAAAATGTAGAGAGAAAGAGAAAGAAAGAAAGAGAGATCAATCGATTGATTGATCTTTCATCCACTGGTTCACTCCCCACATGGCTGGAATAGCCAGGGCTGAGCCAGGCCAAAGCCAAGAGCTTCACCCAAATCTCTTATGCTGGTGCAGGGTCCCAATTATATGGGACATCCTCTACTGCTTTCCTAGGTGCATCAGCAAGAGTTGGGATTGGAAGTGGAGCCGCCACAGCTTGAACCAGTGCCCATATAGGATGCCGCTTCTGCAGGTGGCAGCTTAACCTGGTATGCCACAGTGCTAGCACCTGGACTTTAGATGGTTTGCCCCAGGTTCTTACTATTTAGGAGGGGATGCGTTTTTTTAGAAACCCAATTCTTTGGACTTCAACTCCAGAATTAAAAACAGTGATAACTCTTTCACTCATGTTATTTTTGTTAGTCAAGTAACATTTTCCCTAAGTTTCTATACATAATTGCATAGCATTGCTACATGGAAGTTCTGTTGGTATTTCAGTCCACTCAGAAATGCCCCAACTGGGGCCATCGCTGGGGCTTAAAGCCCTGGCCTGCAATGCTGGCATCCCATATAGGTGCGGTTTGAGTCCCAGCTGCTCCACTTTCAATCCAGCTCCCTGCTGATGTACCTGGGAAAACAACAGAGGATGGCCCGAGTCATTGGATCTCTGCATCCACATGGGAGACCTGGAAAAAGCTCCTGGTTTCGAATCACCTCAACTCTGGCCATTGGGGCCATTTGGGGACTGAACCAGTGGATGGAAGACCCCCTTCCCTCCTTTCAAATAAATAAATCTTAAAAAAAAAAAAAAAAGAAAAGAAATGGCCCAATGATGTAGCTGAATCCTAAAAGGCCCCTCTTTCATATACCCTCAGATTATAACTCCCCTTAATTAATATTATAGTTCAACATTCCCACTATTCCTACACATTCCTCATTAGAAGGAAAGAGTATTGAAAACTTTTACTTACATACTTTTTTGTGGCTTATTTGATTACCTGATAGAATTTTTTTTAAAGATTTATTTATTTCTTTGAAAGTCAAAGAGAAAGAGAGAGGAGAGGCAGAAAGAGAGAGGTCTTCCATCTGCTGGTTCACTCCCCAGTTGGCTGCAACAACCAAAGCTGCACTGATCTGAAGCCAGGAGCTTCATCTGGGTCTCCCACGTGGGTGCAGGGGTCCAAGTGCTTGGGCCACCTTCTACTGCTTTCCCAGGCTATAGCAGAGAGCTGCATCAGAAGTGGAGCTGGGACATGAACTGGCACCCATATGGGATGCCGGCACTGCTGGCGGCGGCCTTACCTGATAGAATTTTATATGTGAAACTAAGATGTTTCAAATTATTTTAAGATTTATTTATTTATACATTTGAATGGTAGAGAGAGAGAGAGAGAGAGAGAGGTCCTCCATCTGCTGGTTGACTCTCCAAATGGCCACCACAGCCAGAACTGGGCTGATCTGAAGCCAGGAGCCAGGAGCTTCTTCTGGGTCTGCCACACAGATGCAGGGGCCCAAGGATTTGGACCATCTTCTGCTATTTTACCATACCATAGCAGAGAGCTGGATAGGAAGTGGAACAGCCAGGACTAAAACTGGCATCCATAGTGGATAGCAGCATTGCAGAGATTGTTTTTTCATGTATTTCCTTATTAAAAAATACTATTTTATTTGAAAGAGAGGAAGAGATCCCATTGCTAGTTCATTATCCAAATGCTGAGGTGAGGCTGAGACAGGCCAAAGCAAGAAGCAAAGAACTCAATCTGGGTCTTCCATGTTGGGCAGTGATCCTACTACCTCCCATAGTGCATATTGACAGGAATCTGGAATGGGGAGCCCAGTCTTGGACCTGGATACTCTGGAGATGGGGTGAGGGTATCTCGATCAGCATTTTAACCACTATACCAAATGCCTGTTCCTATTCATGTATTTTCAGTCCCATGGTTCTTTTTGATTGTCTAATCTATTCTTAAGAATACCTCTTCTGAAATATATATACCCTGATATTTTATGTAAGCTTTTTTTGTAATTAAGATTTATTTATTTGAAAGGCAGAGTTAAAGAGAAGCAAAAAGAGAGAAAGAGAGAGATCTTCCATCCTCTGGTTCAATCCCCAAATGGCCACAATGGCCGGAACTGCGCTGATGCAAAGCCAGGAGCCAGAAGCTTCTTCTGAGTCTCCTATGTGGGTGCAGGGGCCCAAGGACTTGGGCCATCTTCCACTGCTTTCCCAGGCCATAGCAGAGCTGGATTGGAAGTAGAGCAGCTGGGACTTGAACTGGTGCCCATATGGAATACTGGCACTGCAGGTGACAGCTTTACCCGCTATGCCACAGCGCCAGCCTCTTATGTAAGCTTTTAAAGGACAAGAGTTGTATCTTATCCCCTTCCCCCTGTCCTGATAAAATTTCCCAAACACCTAAAAATAAATAAATAAATAAAAAGTTTAAAGCAAATGAGTTCTGTTAGCACTATACTTATTGAAAGATGGAATTATTTTTGTTGCACTGAGTGCTAGAGTTGTTTTACTACTAGAGTAGTTGGTGTTTTACAATTATGGCAGAAGATGTTGGAATTTGAAAACACATTCCATGGTTGAGTCACAAGGAGTCTCTTTTTACCAATGACAAGGTCAGTTTATCCTTGGACTTCTAAGCAGCTTGTTAAAAGTTTAAAGAACTATTCATTTACTCTTTTGGAGCTTATTTTTTTTATTTTAAATTCCCTGTAACTTATAACGTTTAATTTTTGCTTTCCCATTGAAGGTCTTGGAGCACCACACAACTTGCCACCTTTGATGAATCCCTCTGTCTCTTCAGCACTCTTACAATTGAATAAAGCACATCAGGTTTGTAAATAACATGGAGTATTGAAGCATCAAAATTTAGATTGAATACTTTTTTCTTAACACTTAAAGTTCTCAAGAAATTAACTGAGTATATTACAGATAATCCATAATAATAAATATGGCTATATAAAGTTAGAAGTTAATGACTATATCAGATCAGTTAGGCAAACCAAAGCATAAGAAGGAAAGAACTATGAATTATGTTCTTTTTTTTTTTTTATGAAGCACTGTCAGTAATAGCCTTTTTTTTTTTTTTTGCCAGGCAGAGTGGACAGTGAGAGAGAGACAGAGAGAAAGCTCTTCCTTTTGCCGTTGGTTCACCCACCAATGACCACCGCGGTAGCGCGCTGCGGCCAGCGCACCGAGCTGATCTGATGGCAGGAGCCAGGTGCTTCTCCTGGTCTCCCATGGGGTGCAGGGCCCAAGGACTTGGGCCATCCTCCACTGTACTCCCTGGCCACAGCAGAGAGCTGGCCTGGAAGAGGGGCAACCGGGACAGGATCGGTGCCCCGACCAGGACTAGAACCCGGTGTGCCGGCGCCGCAAGGCGGAGGATTAGCCTAGTGAGCCGTGGCGCCGGCCAGCCTTTTTTTTTTTTTTTTTTAAGATTTATTTTATTTATTTGAAAGATGAGTTAGAGACTGAGAGAGACAGGTCTTCCATCCATTGGTTCAATCCCCAGATGGCCACAACGGCCGGAGCTGTGCCGATCAGGAGCCAGGAGCTTCTGGGTCTCCCTTGTGGGTGCAGGGGCCCAAGCATTTGGGCCATCCTCTACTGCTTTCCCAGGCCACAGGAGAGAGCTGGATCAGAAGAGGAGCAACCAGTACTAGACCCGGCTCCCATATGGGATGCCGGCCCTTCAGGCCAGGGCGTTTATCCACTGTGCCACATAATTAGTCAGTAGTTCGAAACAAGGCTTCCTATCTCATCTTGAAGAATTCATAGGAAGAAACAAATGCCTGTTAATTCTTAAAGTTTATTCAGTGTTATGAAATTTCATACATTTACATAAAGAGTTTTTTCTTGCTATTTTCAGATATTCAACATCTATATTGATGTATGTAAATAACCATAATATTTTAGATAAAATTGCAGATTTTTTAAGAGTATAGAATTCTAATTACAAATAAAAATATATTGTAGACACTTGTAGAGTGAATAAATCCAATGTGTGGTCCTAAATCTAGAATTTTGAGGGAAAAAAAAGGCTCATTTTTATTTTTTAATTTTAAAAAGCTAACATAGGACTTGTTATATTATAGGATTTTTATTCATTTACTCAACATCTTTTATTGAGAATTGATAACATGTATGTGCTAGTAATTTACAGAACATTCATAATGTCTTTTATAGAGAATCTCAGCCAATAGGGAAAAGAAACAAATAATTAATTACAGTAACTGATAGTGATATGAGAGGAAGATTTCAGAGATTGGTCATATTCTCTTTGTTTTAGGAGAAAGGTCAGAATGTTTAATTTTACTTTTAATGTTTGTACACATGGTTCCTCTGCCTTTCATGCTTGTTGCACACCGCTGTCCTGCTACAGTTGCCTACCATTGGTCTTTGAAAAACCTTGTTCTCCTTAAGTGTTTGCTCCTGTTGCCTCTTCCAGGAATGTGCCCCCCACCTCAATACCACATAATCCCCCACCTTTCCATAGTTAGTTCTGTCCAGCCTTCAATCTTAACACAAGAGTTCCTTAGAGAAACAGTCGTTGAATCTTCTAGTCTAAATCAAATTCCTCCACAATTTGTTATCATAGCTCCTTGTAATTTTCTTTCAAGTAATTAACATTTGTAGTTACTTAGGTTTTCCCATTGGGTGTTTCTCTTCCTCAGAGGACTATAAGGTCCCTGAGGGCATATTAAACTGTTCTATTCTCACTGTGTAGCACAATGCCTGTCACTTAGAAAGTGCCCAGTAGATCTTGGATCGATCAAATGAATGCATATAATGTCATTGTCATTAAAGCTTGAACAGAGTGAGAGAGGGAAGGACAAAGGAAGTGGATTAGTTTTATAACCACGTGGTCACCTCTTGTGTTTTATCAAAAGAATTAATTAACATTGCCTGAAGTTGGAAAGTGGGATATTATATTAAGAAGGTGTAGCTTTTACTCAAGTCACCTGGAGAGGTGACCATTAATGATTATTATACAAGTAATTTAAAATTAAGCTAACTTGATCTGTTAAGCCCCAAGTTTTCAGTTCTGCCAATATTGCAATGAAATTAACACAGGTAAATTGAAATAGTTTAGAAATCATAATCAGGAGTTTTTGTATTCCTTATTATAATCATTAAGAATAAAAATATAGATTGTCCTATAAATGGGACACTGGGACAATATGGTATCTTTTACATATGTAAGCCTTCTTACAGGATACTGCACAAATATATATATCCTTTCATACATTGTACAGTATCCAAAGAAGCAATTTTCATGACTTGTTCACTAATTTTGTTGGAAAGGAGCAAAACACCTCAAACAAAGGGTTGTATTACATTTTAGATGATTTTTTAAAAAGATTTATTCATTTATTTAAACGGCATAGTTACAGAGAGAGTCTTCCATCTGCTAGTTCACTCCCCAGATGGCCGCAATGTCTGGAGCTGCGCTGATCAGGAGCCAGGAGCTTCTTCTGGGTCTCCCATGCAATTGCAGGTTCCCAAGGACTTGGGCCATCTTCTGCTCTCCCAGGTCATAGCAGAAAGCTGGACTGGAAGTGGAGCAGCCAGGACTCAAACTCGCACCCATGTGGGATGCGGGCACCGCAGATGGCGGTTTTACCTGCTACGCCATAGTACCACCCCAATGTGTTGTTTTTAAGGACATGGCTTGTTTTGACATTGTGATTCTTGTTGTTTGAGACTAATATACCTTCTCATGTCAAATCTGTTACCATCTTGAACAGTGGTAGGTTTAGGAGTACTATCTTGCTCCTGATGATTTCTTAGTGCATTGTTTTAGGTTTGTTAAACAGATGTCTCTTTTGAAACCCAATACATTTATGAGACCATTCTTGAATTTGTTCTCAAATTTGTAAATAGCCCATACATTTCCGATACATATATCAGTTATTTGAACAAAAGCTAAAACCATTTTTTTACACCTCAAATAGAAATGGAGTATTTGGGGGCCGGCGCCGTGGCTCACTTGGTTAATCCTCCGCCTGCAGTGCCAGCATCCCATTGGGCACTGGGGTCTAGTCCCGGTTGCTCCTCTTCCAATCCAGCTCTCTGCTGTGGCCCAGGAAGGCAGTGGAGAATGGCCCAGGTGCTTGGGCCCTGCACCCGCATGGGAGACCATGAGGAAGCACCTGGCTCCTGGCTTCAAATCGGCGCAGCTTGCCGGCATAGCAACCATTTAGGGTAGGACATCTATTTTTTTTTTTTAACATTGATCATTTGAAATACAGTGCATTCCTCAAAATAAAATGGCTGCCTAATTTTTAAGATTGATTTATTTTTTATTTGAAAGAGTTACAGAGAGGGAGGAGAGGCAGAGGCAGAGAGAGAGAGAGAGAGAGAGAGAAGTCTTCAGTCTGATGGTTCACTTTCCAATTGGCCACAATGGCCAGAGTTGCGCTGATCCAAAGCCAGGAGCTTCTTCTGGGTCTCCGATGTGGGTGCAGCGACCCAAGGACTTGGGCCATCTTCTACTGCTTTCCTAGGCCATAGCAGAGAGCTGGATCGGAAGTGGAGTAGACGGGTCTCAAACTGGTGTCGTATGGGATGCTGGCACTTAACTCCAGAGTGTTAATGTGCTGCACCACAGCACCGACCCCAGAAATTACTTTATGAATGCATTTCTTGTATTACATACTAGTTCCATACATAATGTTTTGTTTCATTGAATAGTCAGTAAAAGTAACTTTTCTGATGAAGTCTATGCCATTTTCATGAATTTAAAAGTATTTTCAAATCCTGTAGTCCTTTATCCTCAAAAAAAAAAAAAACTTTAAAAACAGTATTTCTTTCAAAGTTACCATAGGTAGTATATTTATTGCTTAATTTAAGTTTTTGCAGGTGTCCTATTTATAGGATGATGGGTTAATACTTTATCATTTTCACAGGGCTCAGTTATAGGTAATACTTCTAATTTATTCCTTCAGAATCTTTCTCATGTACCAATGACACAGCAACAGTTTATGAAGTTTGAGAATATCCATATTAATAAGGTAACTACAGTGCTCTTTTTTCTTCCAAAATCAGTTTTCTCCTCCTAGAATCGGGCTGTTAATCAGATTGTTTGTGAATTTTCATATGTGCAGCCTGTGAATTAGGTTATATCTTCTGCTATGAGCAACAGTTTTACTATCTTTTCTTTATTTGTAGAAACCTGGTTTACTTGGAGAAGCCCCACCTATGGTACTTCAGAACGCATTAGGGAGAGGGTCATCACGTCCATTGAAAACGGAATTGGGACATCCTGGTGAAGCACATAAAAGTAAATAATGTGTATTTACTGAAAAGTCAGTAAACAGTGAAGTTCAAGATTTAAAGATAGCTTACCTGTATGATACTTTACGGCATGGGTGGGTAGGGTATTGCCTGAGGGCTGTGTAAGGCCTTCAGAATCATTTTTTCTGGTCCTGCCATGGCAACCACTGGTCCCTGCCAAAGGACCCCTAGGTGGACTTGAATTGTAATAAATCCTTAGCAGGTTAATTATATGTTGATAATTTCATATGGCCTGTGAATGATGTTATAAATATCCAAATGGCCTTTGCCAGAAAAAATATTCCTACCCTTATTAGGAAGGTCACATTTGGGTTTTATTCAATCATTTAAAATATCAATACCTCTCTTGGCTGTTTTATTTTTTAATATTGATAGTTTACTGATAGACTTGCTACCATGCCAAAATAAGACTTTCCCTGTTGGATATGCTTTAATATTTTATGCAGGTTCACAGCAATATGAGGTAAAGACATAGATCCATTTGAGATTGACATGCTGCCCACTGGGTTGACAGCATGTTATATAAGTATGCATTTAATTTTTGCATGGATAAAAATCCCTTTGCTTTTATAAAAGGAATTTCTAGTGTTTGTAAATTAAGTCAGTGAAGGAATTTTTATGGTGTGATGTCCTCTTCCAGAATTCAGTTTTCTTTGACTAAAAGCTTATGTGATTATAACTCATGTTGGATTAAGTAATAAGCTATTTGCTTTAGCATATGCTACATTAAAAACATTGAAAATTTAGTGTCCAAGTAAATACATCACTAAAAGATAGGAGAAACAAACTATCCATCTCCAAATGTTTAATATTAAAAGAGGTTTAGGAAGTATGTATAGTGAATTTGTAAAATGTAAATTTGATTTAAAGTATTCATCAAAATTAACTCTTTTCATTTAATTTTGTCTTGTTGATTTTTTTTATGGTATACAGGTTTTTTTTGTTTTGTTTTGTTTTTTTGTTTTTTTTTTTTTTGTTTTTGTTTTGTTGTTGTTTTTTTTTGGACAGGCTGAGTGTATAGTGAGAGAGAGAGACAGAGAGAAAGCTCTTCCTTTTTGCCGTTGGTTCACCCTCCAATGGCTGCTGCGGCCGGTGCATCTCGCTGATCTGAAGCCAGGAGCCAGGTGCTTCTCCTGGTCTCCCATGCGGGTGCAGGGCCCAAGGACTTGGGCCATCCTCCACTGCCTTCCCAGGCCATAGCAGAGAGCTGGCTTGGAAGAAGGGCAACTGGGATAGAATTCGGTGCCCCAACTGGGACTAGAACCTGGTGTGCTGGCGCTGGCCTGTTTTTGTTTTTTAACATTTATTTTAAAGGCAGAGTTACAGAAAGAGAGGGGGAGACAGAGGAATGAAGAGATCTCTTTCTTGGTTCTCTCCCAAGATGGCCCACACTGAAGCCAAGAGCCTGGACCTTCTAGGTCTCCCACATGGGTAACAGTGGCCCAAGTACTTGGGCCATATTTCACTGATTTCTCAGGCGCAGTAATAGGGGAGCTGGATTGGAAGTGGAGCAGCCAAGACTGAAACCTGCGCTTACATGGGATGCTGGTGTCACAGCAGCAGTTAACCAACTGCACCACAATGCTGGCTCCTATTTTATTTTTTAGAAGCTTTTATTTATTTGGCCGGTGCCGTGGCTCAGTTGGCTGATCTTCTGCCTGCGGGGCTGGCACCCCAGGTTCTAGTCCCGGTTGGGGCGGCAGGTACTAGTCCCAGCTGCTCCTCTTCCAGTCCAGCTCTCTGCTGTGGCCCAGGAGGGCAGTGGAAGATGGCCCAAGTGTTTGGGTGCCTGCACCCACATGGGAGAACGGGAGGAAGCACCCGGCTCCTGGCTTCAGATCGGCCCAGCGCCAGCCATGGCAGCCATTAGGGGATTGAACCAATGGAAAAAGGAAGACCTTTCTCTCTGTCTCTCTCTCACTATCTAACTCTGCCTGTCAACAACAACAACAAAAAAGATTTTATTTATTTGAAAACAGAGTGACAGGGAGGAAGACAGAAATAGAGATCTTTCATCTGGTTCACTCTCCAAATGGCACCAATGGCCAGGGCTGGTCTAGACTAAAGCCTGGAGCCCAGAAGTCTGTCCTGGTCTTCTGGGTAGATGGCAGGGTCCCAGGTACTTGGTCCATCTTCCTCTGCTTTCCCAGGCACATTAGCAAGAAGCTTGCATCTTAAGTGGAACAGCCAAGACTCGAACAAGTGCTCCAGTATAGGTGTGGCAGTGTCACAGGCAGTGTCTTAACATGTTGTGCTACAGCATTGGCCTCAGCCTATTGACATTTACAAAGTGGAGTGGTTCCAGGTTTCTCTATTAAAACTTTTTGATTTCTCCCAGAATTTCTTATTTCTGTAAATAAAAACATGAAACTTTTATTTCAAATTTGGTACTTATCTATTCACAAGCACAAATTAAAAAGAAAAGTAACAATGATGTGCTAATGTTTAACAGCCAGTTCTGTAGGTATAAACGAAGTCTTATGTGTAGGCTGATTTCGTTGAAAAGGGTTATATAATTGACTCATTAGCAAGTTTAAGCTGCTAACCAAATTTACTGTTGGATTTAATCAAACTTTATGAAAGGTTTATTTATTTATTTCAAACATACACACAGACACAGAGATCTTCCATCTGGGCGAGTCTGAAGCCAAGAACCAGGAACTAAATGGGTCTCCCATGTGGGTTGCAGGAACTCACATACTTTCTTGATCCATCATTTGTTGCTTTCTAGGGACTTTAGCAGGAATCTATGTTAGAAGCAGAGTAGCTGGGACTCAGCTGTCACTCCAATATGGGATGCTATTGTCCCAAGCAGTGGCTTAACCTGCTGTGCTGGAAGGCGTGCTCCTAGAGAACTTTTAAACTTAATAATTTTAATTATTCTGTTTAAATATGAATAGAACTTAAATGCCAAAAAGCACACACATTCTGCACTCAGCTTTTAATCTAATCAATATATGCGTTTTAAAGTATAAATATAATTGAGTTTATTACAGAAATTATTAACAGTAAGAAGAGCATCATTACTATTTTTATAAAGGAATCTCTGTACTCTATAACTTCTGACCTCTCTTTTCTGAATTTAACTGTTCTCTAATAGGTACAAAATAGATTTCTTCATATTTTGCCCATAACAAAATCAAGAGCACTAATTTGAATCTTATCTAACCAAAAGCTTTTTGCATTTTACGGTTCACTACATCATCTAATCTGATTGAACTCTAATAACAGGTAGAATGGGAATGTTACCATCCTTTCCAAATCAGCACATTGGTGGACATGCTGGGCCTGGGCATGGTAGTACTCAAGAGAAACACTCAGCCACTGTGGGAATTACAGAAGGAAATTTCTCTGGATCTCAAAACTATCCAAACCCCACTACTGGAGGCTTGGTGGCAGGACACCAGAAACAGCAAAGTCAGACACAAGGCACAGAGATAAATTCAGAGGTAAGAAAATTGTGTGTGTTTGAGAGGGTTCATATATTAAATTGTATGCTTACCTGTTTTTTTATGTATATGAATATATATATTCCTTTTTTTATTTTAAAGATCTATTTATTTCTTTGAAAGGCAGAGTTGCAGAGAGAGATTGAAGTCTTTCATATGCTGGTTCACTCCCCAAATGGCCCTAATGGCCCCAACGGCCAGAGCTGGGTCGATCAGGAGCTGGGAGCTTCTTCCGGGTCTCCTGCTCAGATGCAGGGGCTCAAGGATTTGGGCCACCCTCCACTGCTTTCTCAGGACATTGCAGAGAGCTGGATTGGAAGTGGAACAGCTGGGACTTGAACCAGTACCCGCATGGGATGCCGGCACTGCAGGCAGTTGCTTTACCCAGTGTGCCACAGTGCCAGCTCCTGTATATTCCTTTTTAATTATGTGTTCAATTTTACTAATAGTGCTTTAATTTGTAATTATTTTACAGTTGGTATAAAGTTTCATAAAACTATCAACTACTTCTAAGCTTGAAAGGAAGTTAATATACTTTAACAGTATATAAATATGGATTATAAATTAGGTAATTGGTTTGTCAAATTTTTTTAATAGTTTACATTTATGTCTCAAGGTTGAAGAAAACAGCAATCTTTAAAAATGCTGTTACAAATAAGCAAATAAAAAAATTCAGCTTTTGATACATATGCCAGTTAACATTTGGTAATATGCTTAATTGTTTGCCAGTTGCTAAGTATAATAGTTGTAATTTGTATAATATGCATTTTTATATCTGTTAAAAATAGTGGAATATGAATTTTTGCTGAATCATTTGCAGTATGCATGACTTCCAAAACTACTTGGTAATTTTTTTTTCATTTCAAAGTCAGAGTTACACAGAGAGGAGAGGCAGAGACAGAGAGAGAGGGGTCTTCCATCCGTTGGTTCCCTCCCCAATTGGCCACAACAGCCGGAGCTACACCTCTAAGGAGCCAGGAGCTTCTTCTGGGTCTCCCATGTGGGTGCAGGGGCCCAAGGACGTGGGCCATCTTCTGTTGCTTTCCTAGGCCGTAACAGAGAGCTGGAATGGAAGAGGAGCAGCTGGGACTAGAACCAGCGCCATATGAGATGCCGGCGCTTCAGGCCAGGGCGTTAACCCGCTGCACCACTGTGCCAGCCCTCCCAAAAATACTTGGTATCTTAAAAATAAAATATAAGCTAGCTTAAATGCAAAATTTTGCATTTTGGAAAAGCTTAGTAGTATCAATACTACACATCAAGTTTTGTGGTGATAGTTATGAGGTTTTCTGTATAAACAATAATGCTGTTTTTTAAAATACTCTTCCTATTTTATGTGTATGTTCTATACCTATGTGAAGTATTTTGACATTTAAAGGCAGAGTCAATTTTAAGTAAGTTATTAAACTGGTCTTTTCAGGAGAATCTGGTCTCTCTTAATTCTGGAAGTTTAGATCCAGTTATTTTATTGGCTTATTTGTGAATGTCATATAAATAGATACAATAAGGTTCATCTGATTTTATTCATACCCTCAAATACTCTTTAGTTTGTAAGTGCTGTAAAATTTAGCGATATAAGGAAAATTATTCATGTAATTAGTTGTATTCAAGTTTTAGGTCACTAATACTTAGTTTTTAAGAGGTTTTGATATCACATAGTCACAGAGGAGGTATAGATAGAACATCCAATAATTGTCCATTGAGAAAGCTAAAGAGATTATAGAATAAAGTTTTTTAAGGTTATCTCCAATATCAGTTGCTTGGGTCGTCAAGGAAAATTAAACAGAACTCATATATACATACTCTGTATCTTTTTGCCATCTGTAATTCATTGAAAGTTCCAGAGATTTTAGAAAAAACTGGACTTGAGACAATTTACATAATAGGTAAACAAGGGTCTGTTGGGAGGATGACAACCAGAACAGGGCAGAGTCTGGAAAATGACTTACGAAGAACTGGGGAAATGGATGTATGGAACCTAGAAAGGGATGACTGACCAGATGATGTATTTTTAAAAATATTCATGCAATTCTTGGCATTTTATATTTCTCTGATAGATAAGATTTATGTATTTGAAAGAATGGCAGAGAAAGAGTAAGAGACCTTTCATCTGCTGATTTACTTCCCAAATGGCCGCAATAGCCAAGATAAACTCAAAATGTTTTCCAGTTCTCCAAATTTGTAGTTTGCTAGATAATTGGTTTAACTTTGAGATTTTTTTTTTCTAGAACTACATCTTTTATACTGTTTTGTGTATGATTAGTGGTCTCTTTTTTTTTTTTTTTTTTTAAAGAGAGAATGAGTGAATATAAGTGTACTCCTATCCACTGGTTTACTCCCCAAATGCCTACAGTAGCTGTGGCTAGGCCAGGCTGAATGCAGGAGCCTAGAACTCAACCCAAATGTCTCACTTGGGTGGCAGGAGCCCCAACCATTGGAGCCATCACCATTGCCTTTCAGGGTCTGCATTAGCAGGAAATTGGAATCAGGAGCCAAAGCCAGAAGCTGAATCCAGGCTCTGGGATGTGGGACCTGGATATCCTAGGTAGTATCTTAACTGCTAGTCCAGATTGCTGCACCTAACAGTGATTCCTGACTCTGGGTTTTTGTGTCTAGAATCACCTTGAATTAAAAAGGGAGAGTGGGGATTGGACTCTAAATGAGGTCTGTGGTTTTTTGTTTGTGTATACTTGGGTAATATACATAACATAAAGTTGTCCATTTTAGCTATTAAATTTTTTTTTCATTTATTTAAAAGGCGCATAGATAGACAGACACAGATAGTCTTCATTGTGCTGGTTCAATAGCCAAGGTTGGGCCAGGTAGAAGCCACAAGCCTGGAACTATCCAGGTCTCCCATGATGGGGCAGGTGTCATGGACCAAACTTCTTGGGCTGACACCTGCTGCCTCTCAGGGTGCATATTAGCAGGAAGCTAGAATTGAAAGTGGGTCCTGATCCCACTTCTGATTGGATTAGGACTCAAACATAGGTACTCTGAAATGGGGTGCTGGTATCCAAGTACAGTCTTGACTGCTGTACCAAATATTCACCCCATTTTAAAATATAGGATATAATAAATATGTATGTGCTTTGGCATTGTTGTGCAACTATTATTGCTGTCTGTCTCCAGAAGATCAGCTTATACTGTTTCTGCCTGCTGCTTTTATGAATTTGATTATTGTAGGTACCTCATAGAAGTAAAGTGCCAGAATATTTGTCATTTTGTGTCTGGCTTATTTCACTCAGCCTAATATTTTCAAGGTTCATCCTTTGTAGCTTGTATCAGAATTTTTTTTTTCATTTTTTAAAAAATGTTATTTATTTATTTGAGAGAGTTGCAGACAGTGTGAGGAAGAGACAGAGAGAGAGGTCTTTCTGCCATTGGTTCACTCCCCAAATGGCCACAATGGCCAGAGCTGCGCCGATCTGAAGCCAGGAGCCAGGAGCTTCTTCCCAGTTTCCCATGTGGGTGTAGGGGCCCAAGGACCCAGGCCATCTACTACTGCTTTCCCAGGCCATAGCAAAGAGCTGGATTGGAACATGGGCAGCCAGGACTAGAACCGGCACCCATATGGGCTGCCGGCGCCACAGGCGGAGGATTAACCTACTGCGCCATGGCGCCGAGCCCAGAATTTATTTTTTAAACTAAATATTCATGTTTGTGTATGTGTTTCTGTGAGAGAGAGGGACAAAGAGAATAATTAAAATTTGCTTATCCGTTCATGGACATTTGGGGGATTTCTACCTTTTGACCAATGTGAATAATCCAGTTATAAGTCTTGGTATACAAATGTCTGATTCCTTGCTCTTAGTTCTTTTGGCTATATACCCAGGGGTAGATTTGTTGGATTATACAGTAAGTCTATGTTTAATTATTTGAGAGACTACTAAAGTATTTTTCATAGCAGCTATAACTTTTTTTTTTTTTAAATTAATTTGAAAGCCAGAGTTGCAGTGAGAAAGAGAGAAAGGTCTTTCATCACTGATTCATTCCCCAGATGGCTGCAATGGCTGGATCTGTGTGGATCTGAAGTCAGAAGATAGGAGCTTCTTCTAGATCTCCCACATGGCTGTAGGGGCCCAAGGACTTGGGCTATCTTGTACTGCTTTCCCAGGCCATAGCAGAGAGCTGGATTGGAAGTGGAGAAGTCAGGACTGGAACCGGCGCCCATATGGGATGCCGACACTGCAGCCGGTGGTTTTATCTCCTTTGCCACAGCGCTGCCCTCATTGGTTGATTTTTTTTTTTTAAATACATATGAAAGGCAGAGTGACAAGAACGTAAGCATGAGCAAGCTCTTCAATCTATTGGTTTACTTCCCAGGTGGCCAGAACAGCCAGGATGGGTCTGGCCAAAGCCAGGAGCAAAGAACTACATTCTAGTCTTCCATATGGATAGCAGGGTCCAAGTACTTGGACCATCTTCCACTGCCTTCTTAGGCACATTAGCAAGGAGGTGGATCAGAAGTAGAGTACCAGGACCCCAACATGGTATACAATATGGGATACCAGTGTTGCAAGTGGCAGATTAACTCACTACACCACAACATTGGACCCTGTTGAACCACTTTTACGTTCTAGGAATAAATTCTACTTGGTCACATTGTGTAATCCTCTTACTCTACTGAATTCAGTTTGCTAGTGTTTTGTTGAGAATTTTTGCATTACAGTCATAAGGTATATTGGTCTGTAATTTTCTTGTAGTTATCTTTGATACCAGAGCAATACTGCCCTCATAGAATGAGGTAGTGTTCCTTCCTCTTATTTTTGGTATGGGAGACTTTGAAAAGGATTGGTATTAGTTTCTTTTTAGATGTTTGGGAGAATTTCCTTGTGAATCCATGTAGTCCTAGGCTTTTATGTTGTAGGGAAATTCTATACTTTTTTTAACTTTATAAATTATTCTCATGTATAACCAGAGTTGAGAACTCCCATTGTGAATATAACTTCATTAATCTGAGTATCTTAAAACAATGAGACTTTTTTGTTTTCTGACTTTTCGGTATGCATTTCATCATTGAGTCTTCTCATTGTCCCTTGTGCTGTATTCTTTTGTTAGCAGTTTATGTAATGGGTTTTTTTTTGGGGGGGGGGTGTGAGATTGATTGATTAAGTTGAAAGTCAGTTACACAGAGGAAAAGACAGTGTGAGAGTGAGATACAGACAGAGACAGAAATCTTCCATCTGCTAACTGTTTGCTCAAATAGCTACAATGGCTGAGACTGGGCCAGGCCACAGCCAAGAGTCAGGAGCTTTTTTCAGATGTCCCACATGGGTGCAGAGGCTCAAGTTCTTGGGTCATCTTCTACTGTTTTCCCAGGCACATTAGCGGGAAGCTGGATTGGAGGTTGAGCAGCTAGGTCTGGAACTGGTTGTCTATATGGGATGCTGGTGCTGCAGGTGGCAGCTTAACCCACTATGCCATTGCTTATTCCCCATCCTTTAGGTTTTGATATGTTGTGTTGTCGTCTTCATTTGTTTCCATGAATTTTTGATTTCCTCTGTGACCCATTGTTCATTCAGGAGCATGTTGTTCAGTCTCCATGTGTTTGCATGTTATCTGGGGTATATGTTTTTTCTTTTTAAAGATTTATTTATTTTTATTTGAAAGGCAAATTTACAGAAAAAGAGGTCTCCATCCACTGCTTCACTCTCCAAATGGCTGCAACAGCTTGGGCTGGTCCAGGCTGAAGCCAGGAGCAGCTTCTTGGTCTACCATGTGGGTGCAGGGACCCAAGCACTTGGGCTATCCTCTGCTGCTTTCCCAGGCACATTAGCTGGGAGCTGGATAGGAAATGGAGCAGCCAGATCTCTAACTGGTGCCCATATGGGATGTCGGTTTTGCAGGCAGTGGGCTCTTTACCTGCTAAGCCACAACAAGGGCTCTGGGAGTTTCACTTTCCAGCTTCATTCCATTGTGGTCAGAAAAGATACATAGTATGATTTCAGTTTTTTTCAATTTATTGAGACTTGCATAATTTATGGCTTCGCAATATGGTCTATCCTAGAGAAAGTTCCATGCACTGATGAAAGAATGTGTAATTTGCAGATATACTATCTGTAGAAATGTTCTATAGATATTAGTTCACTTCATTTGGTTCATAGTGTAGATTTGCTCTGTTTCTTGATTTTCTGTTGTGTTCATGTGTCCATTGCTGAAAGTGGGATGTTGAAGTCCCCCATTATTATGGTATTGAAATCTGTCTCCCTTTAGGCTCCTTTAACATAGCTTGGCACCCTTAATTAGGTGCATATACATTTATTATAATCACATCTTCCTATTAAATTGATACCTTAATCATTACATAATGCCCTTTTTTGTCTCAACAGGTTTTGTGTGTTAAAGTCTGTTTTGTCTGATAGTGGGATGGCTACACCTGCTGATTTTTGCTTTCCATTGGCATCAAATATCTTTTCTATCTCTTAACTTTAATTCTGTATCTTTGTTGTTGAAGTGTGTTTCTTGGAGGCAGCAAATAGATCTTGTTTTTTAATCTATTTGATATCTATCTTTTAATTGGAGAATTTAGGCAATTTACATTCAAGATTTTTTTTAAAGATTTTTTTTTTTTTTTTTTGCTTTGTTTTGTAAGAGCTAGAGAGGAGGAGAAACAAGAGAGAGAGATCTTCCATCTACTGGTTCATTCCCCAGATGGCGGCATAGTCAGTCCTGAGCCAGGCTGAAGCCAAGAGCTTCCAGGTCTCCCATGTGGGTGACAGAGGCCAATATACTTGGGCAATCATCTGCTGCTTTTCTCAGAAACATTAGCATAGAGTTGGATCTGAAGTGGAGCAGCAGCCAGGACTCAGACCTGTGGTCCAATATGCTATGCTACAAGGCCAGCCCTTCAAGGTTACTATTGATAAGTAATAACTTGGCCCTGTCATTTTTCTGTAAATATTCCTTTTGATTGTTTGGATTTCCTTTGTACTTTTACTAGATTTCTTGCCTTCACATTTTTTCATAATGATGACTGTGTTGCTGTGTTTCCATGTGTAGCACATCCTTAAGCATCATTTGTAATGCTTGACAAGTGATGACAAATTCTTGGAAATTCTGTTGTGGAAAGTCTTTAATGAGAACTTTGCAGAGTTACAGTATTCTGTGTTGATAGTTTTTTTCTTTTAAGACTTGGAGTATGTTTCCATTCTCCTACCCTGTAGCGTTTCTGATGAGAAATCAGTTGTGACTCTAATTGAAGATCTTCTGAAGGTAATCTTTAAAAATATATATATTGAGTGAATACATCTATATCAGTGATCTACCTATCATATATATGACTTCTTGGGGGCTTATGAAGATGTGGAAGATCTTGTGTCCAAATACAATGATATAGTATGACTTAACTAAAATTCTTGGGATTAGAAGTATTTCGGATTTCAAACATTTTGGGGTTTTTGGAACATTTATAATATAGGTGAGGTGTCTTGGGGATAGGATCCAAGTCTAAATACAACATTCATTTATATTTCATATACCTCATATGCATAGCCTGAAGTTAATTTTTTTATAATATTTTTAATGATTTTGCACATGAAACGGGTTCATGATGTAGCAAATTCTAATTGGACATCATGTTGGTGCTTTCAAATTTCTAAGCATTTTGAATTTTGGATTTGATTGTGCTCAACCTGTTTTAGGTAGCTAAGGAAAAAATGTAAGGAACTGTGGTTCATAAACATAGAAATAAGCCCTTGTGATTATACTTTCTTCATTCTGGTCAGGGGACAAAAGGAAAACGTTTAAAATGAAAACAAAGCTACTGGCTTTACTTAACGTGAATTATGTCTTTGAAATCTCCATCATCAGAGAGTGAAATATTTACAGAAAACTCAGAAAAATATACTGAACAATCTATACTGTGATTTTTTTTTTAACTGGTTGAGGAAATATTGGGAAATTCCACATTTAGCTGGTCATATAAAAGTGTTCTGACAGTGTATTTTTAAGAAATGTGAATATTTAGCATTATTGTGAAAATGTGAAGTTGGTGTTTGCTAAGTCTACTTATTTTGTTTGGCATTATTTTTAGTACCTGAGGTAAGTAAGTTTTGTTTTTATCATCTTATTGAAGTCATATAGGACAAAATAAAAACAATTTTAATAAAAAATTTTAAATGTTGATAGTATTTTTGGAAATGAGATATGAAATTTGTTTATTCTGGTGAAGAGTTCTGTCATGGCTCATGTGAGAAGATTTTGCATGACCTTTAATTCTCTTTCAGTTCTGAAGTTCTGTGGTTCTAGAATAGAAAAACTGAGAGGCAGATGTGGTGCAGCGAGCTAAGATGCTGCTGGGACTTGTATTCCATATCAGAGTAACTGATTCACATCCTAGCTACTTTGCTTCCTGTCCTGCTCCCTGCTCATGTGCCTAAAGGGCAGCAGGTGATGGGTTCAAGTACTTGAGTCCTTGCAACCTATATAGGAGACTTGGATGAAGTTCCTGGCTTGTGACTTTTGCTGGGTCCAGCCTCTGCTGTTACAGGAATTTTGGGGAGTGAACTAGAAGATGGAACATCACTCTTTCTCTGTATCTGCCTTTCACATAAATAGTCTTTAAAAAAAAAAAAAACTAACTGAAAAAATAATAGCAAGAAAATGTGATTAACACTATTGTTCACATAAGTTTATATCATCAAAAATTAAGTTCCATTGGGCCGGCACCGTGGCTCAACAGGCTAATCCTCCGCCTAGCGGCGCCGGCACGCCGGCTTCTAGTCCCGGTCAGGGCGCCGGATTCTGTCCCGGTTGCCCCTCTTCCAGGCCAGCTGTCTGCTGTGGCCCGGGAGTGCAGTGGAGGATGGCCCAAGTGCTTGGGCCCTGCACCCCATGGGAGACCAGGAGAAGCACCTGGCTCCTGCCATCGGAACAGCGCGGTGCGCCGGCCGCAGTGCGCTAGCCGCGGCAGCCATTGGAGGGTGAACCAACGGCAAAGGAAGACCTTTCTCTCTCACTGTCCACTCTGCCTGTCAAAAAAAAAAAAAAAAAAAAAACCATATATATATTAAGTTCCATAAATTGTTATCACACTAGACTTGTTGGAACCGAAATATGTCTCTTTATGCATTTTTATTTTCTTTTACCTCTTAGTAAGCACTTCTTTTGTTTTGATAAATAGGCTGCCTCAAAGAATCAGACTTCCCTCCTGGGAGAACCACCAAAAGAAATCCGGCTCAGTAAAAATCCATATTTGAATTTGGCAAGCGTGTTGCCCAGTGTATGCTTATCATGTAAGTGAGGGTTCAGTATTAATATTTTGGAGTTTTATGTGTACTTACTATAATGAGTTTAATTTTAAACTTAATGGAAGCAAATATTACCTGTTGACCATAGTAAGCCCTATATCATGACCCCCATTAAAATGGGAAAAACACTTAAAATTAAGACAGTGTGTTGAGGAAAGCCTTTTTTATATACTGTTTTTATTAAGAATATAATCAGTTTATTGAAGTTTTATTGAGTCATAGTTGAAAATAATGTGAGGAAAGCAATTATTTGTCAGTGTGATAATGCTTTACAACAGCTTCCTTTTTTCAAATTAGAGGTTTAAAAATTTCAGTAATGTATCCAAAATGTATGAGCTCCAAAAATGTATGAGCAACAAATCTAAAGATACAGAATTCTTTTTTTTCACTCAGTCCTTCAGTTAGTATAAATCAACTATTCGTTCAGTTTTAGGGGGAAAAAAATCACAAATGTGTGCCCTAGGCACAAAGATAATCATTACAACATTCATTGTTAGTAGAGAAAAACTGGAAAATATCTTAATATTTATCATTGAAGGTGGTTAAATAGTTCATTATAAAATGAAATATTATGCAACTATATTTAATTGAAAGATTTCTATCTACATATAGATTATATGAAATTATCTCCAAGGCATAATTTTAAGTAGAAAAAGTAAATATGCATAAAGTGATTCAGTTTGTGTTTATTTACAGCTATACCTACATGTTTTTATGCACATGTTTGACTAAGTGCATAAAAAGCAAACCTGGGAAAGTAATTCTAAACTGTTACCTCTTAGAAGAAGATTTACTCAAAAAGATAAACTTCCTTTTACGTTACTTCCTCTATGAAATACCATCTTGAACTCAGACATTAATTTGTAGTTTTTTTAAGTGAGAAATAAAATCGAAATGTTTCTAATACACCTTTCATTTTTTAGAAAAATATATATAATGGTAATGTACTATTATATATTGATCTGGTCTAAAATTAATAGTAATAACTTGCATCAACAAAATGCATGTTTCACATTTTGTACCCCTTGTTTCAAAGATTACATATATACTTTTAAAGATGTTTGGTGAAAATTAGTTACCAGAAAGCAGACTTTCATTTTGAGTTGTTTCAAATGAATGAAATAATATCATATGCTACGCATAATTTCCCTTGGGGAAAGTAAATATATACATATATTAGCAAACTAAGATTTGTGTTGTGTTTGGGAACCATGTTCTGCTATTGAGTTTTGTACTCTGTTTATAATTTATAAAATACAAGCTGAGTAAACTAAATGTTGATTTTACCTGTAGCCCTTGCAAATAAAACCACTCTGCGTAAGACTGGAATTGCAAGCAACATTCTGGATGCAATCTCTCAGGGAAGTGAATCACAACATGGCTTGGACAAGTGTGTTTCTTACTCTCCACCTTATGGTGATTATGCACACGTAAGTGATTCTCTGGTTCTGATGATACATAAAACATTGGTTCAATTATTATGGAGTTCACTGAATTTGAAATTGTGTTTCTTGTAAGCATAGGAATGTAAAGTGGCTGTGATCCTTATGGTGTTTCTTGCTAACCATTTGAATTTTCAGCATGTGTTCAAAAGACTTTTAGTATCATTTTGCATTTCATAACTACCTCTCAGCTTTTACAGTAGTGGTTGGCAGACTGCAGCCCACAGATCAAATCCAGCCCACTACCTGTATTTGTAAATAAAATTAAATTGAAACATAGCCATGACCATTCATTTATGTTTTCTATGGTACTCTCATGCTACAATGAAATAGAATTGAGTGGTTAAAACAGACTATGAGACCTGTAAGATTCAGTATTTAATCTCTGGCTCTTACAAAAAGAGTATGCTGTCCTCTGGTTTACACCTTGTAGGCCCAGGAAACCCAAGAACTCTATGTGTTCTTTACCATGTTTATTGATATAGAATGATCACATTTCTAGGCACTACTATTCTAACATAAAACTATTACATTTGAAAGATACACTATGTCATTACTTAGATACATCAATTTTGCTTTAGTTTTTTTCTCCTTCAGCTTATTCTTGTTGATTTAAACTTATATATACAGATTAAGTATCCTTTATCCAAATGCTTGGGACCAGAAAGTGTTTGGATATCAGAATTTCTTCCACATTTTGGAATAGTTACAAATATAAATAAAATGAAACATCAAATCTGTATTTCTTATACACATAGCCTTAAGGTAATTTTATACAATATATATATTTTTTTGACAGGCAGAGTTAGACAGTGAGAGAGACAGAGAGTTACAGACAGTGAGAGAGAGACAGAAAGGTCTTCCTTCCGTTGGTTCGCTCCCCTAATGGCCACCATGGCTGGCACTGCGCCGATGTGAAGCCAGGAGCCGGGTACTTCCTCCCAATCTCTCATGCGGGTGCAGGACCCAAGCACTTGGGCCATCCTGCACTGCCCTCCCGGGCCACATCAGAGAGCTAGACTGGAAGAGGAGCAGCTGGGACTAGTACCCGCAGCCCCAACCGGGACTAGAACCCGGGGTGCTGGCACTGCAGGCAGAGGATTAGCCAAGTGAGCCATAGCGCCGGCCTTTGCAATATTTTTAGTGATTTTGTTCATGAAGCAAAGTTTGAGGATGTGGTATTTTCCACCGTAGTATCATTTGGGTGCTCAGAAAGTTTGGTTTTGGATTTAAGATTTTTGGATTGTGGATACTCAGTCTGTATCATGTATGCACTATCTGATTTTTAGTAACTAACTCTGCCTGTCCCCCCCCCCCCAAAAAAAAAAATACACCCAGGTGTTAGTATTAATAGTGCATTTTTTTTCCCCTGGGTGGTTGTTTTTTTTTTTTTTTAAACAGGCAGAGTGGACAGTGACAGAGAGAGACAGAAATGTCACCAGGCGGTGCTTCCTCCTGGTTTCCCATTCCAGTGCAGGGCCCAAGGACCTGGGCCATCCTCCACTGCCTTCCTGGGCCACAGCAGAGAGCTGGATAGGAAGAGGAGCGACCGGGACTAGAACCCAGTGTGCTGGCACTGCAGGCAGAGGATTAGCCTATTGAGCCGCAGCGCCGGCCAGAGAGTGCCCTTAAGTTTCTGAAAAATCAATTATTAATAGAAATGAAACTTTTGCAAGCTCATGAAGTACAAGGGCAACATAAAAAAATTGTATTTAAAAATTTATTTATAATAGCAAATTATTTGAGAATAAGGTTTTAAAATTTTTCCATTAACAAGATTTATAAGCAAAGGTTTAAAATATATTCAGAGAATTTGGCCGGCGCCGTGGCTTAACAGGCTAATCCTCCGCCTTGCGGCGCCGGCACACCGGGTTCTAGTCCCGGTTGGGGCGCCAGATTCTATCCCGGTTGCCCCTCTTCCAGGCCAGCTCTCTGCTATGGCCCAGGAAGGCAGTGGAGGATGGCCCAAATCCTTGGGCCCTGCACCCGCATGGGAGACCAGGAAAAGAACCTGGCTCCTGGCTTCGGATCAGCGAGATGCGCCTACCGCGGCGGCCATTGGAGGGTGAACCAACGGCAAAGGAAGACCTTTCTCTCTGACTCTTTCTTTCTCTCACTGTCTATAACTCTACCTGTCAAGTAAAAAAATATATATAAAAAAAATAATAATCAAGTGGCTGGTGCTGTGGCCTCTACCTGTGGTGCTGACATCCCATATGGGCATTGGTTCGTGTCCTTGCTGCTCCTCTTCCAATTCAGCTCTCTGTTTATGGCCTAGGAAAGCAGTGGAAGATGGCCCAAAATGGTCTTGCACCCAAATGGGAGACCAGGAGGAAGCTCCTGGCTACGGATCAGCCCAGCTCCAGCTATTGTGGCCATTTGGGGAGTGAACCAGTGGATGAAAGACATTTCTGTCTGTCTCAGCCTCTCAAATAAATAAAATCTTTTTTTAAAAAATCAAGTAGGCTGGTGCCGCGGCTCACTAGGCTAATCCTCCACCTTGCAGCTCCGGCACACCGGGTTCTAGTCCCGGTCGGGGCACCGGATTCTGTCCCGCTTGCCCCTCTTCCAGGCCAGCTCTCTGCTGTGGCCCGGGAGTGCAGTGGAGGATGGCCCAAGTGCTTGGGCCCTGCACCCACATGGGAGACCAGGAGAAGCACCTGGCTCCTGCCATCGGATCAGCGCGGTGTGCTGGCCACAGCGCGTCAGCTGCCATTGGCCGCGTCAGCGGCCATTGGAGGGTGAACCAATGGCAAAGGAAGACCTTTCCCTCTGTCTCTCTCTCTCTTTCTCTGTCCACTCTGCCTGTCAAAAAATTTAAAAAAAAAAATTTTTTTTAAATCAAGTAGAAATTCTGGATTTAAAAAATACAATAAATTGAAAAATTTGCTAGAGCATAGCAGCAGATTTGAACAGGCATAACAGTCAAGAAACTTGGCATATGGGCAATTTAGATCATTCTCTCTTCTGTTTCTCAGAATAAAGAAAAATGAACCAAGTGTATGTGGGAATGTGGAAAAAGTGGAATCCTTACACATCTCTGGTGCAGCTGCTTTGGAAAACAGTCTAGCAGTTCCTTAAAATGTTAAAATATGAGTTAGAATTACCTTTACTCGGGAATTTTATTCCTAGTTACATAACCAAGAGAATTGACAAGATGCCCACACACAAAATTGTACACGAATTTTTGGAGCAGCATTATTCATAATAGTAAAACAAGGTGGGGGCCGACTCCGTGGCTCACTTCGTTAATCCTCCACCTGCGGTGCCGGCATCCCATTATGGGCACTGGGTTCTAGTCCCGGTTGCTCCTCTTCCAGTCCATCTCTCTGCTGTGGCCCAGGAAGGCAGTGGAGGATGGTCCAAGTTCTTGGACCCTGCACTGGCATGGGAGACCAGGAGGAAGCTCCTGGCTTTGGATTGGTGCAGTGGCGGCCATTTGGGAAGTGAATCAACGGAAGGAAGACCTTTCTGTCTCTCTTTCACTGTCTATAACTCTACCTGTCAAATAAGAAAAAAAATAGTAAAGGTAATAACCGAAGTGAATAAAACATTTTTCAGCCATATGAAAGAATGAAATGTTGACCCATGCTTTAACATAGATGAACCTTGAAAATAATATTCTAAATGAAATAAGTGAGAAAGGTCACAGACTTAATGATTGCATTTGTATGGGATTTCCAGGATAGACAGATGCATAGAAAAGTAAAAGTAGATTGTGGTCACTGGGAGCTAAAGGAAATGGAAGTTCAGAAATGACTCTTAACAGGTACAGGATTTCTTTTTGAAGTGACACTGTGGTGATAGACAATCCTGTGAGTGTCAACAAATGTTAGACTCTAGGTTGTTTAAAACAAAAAAACAAAAACAAGCCTTCTCTCCATCAAGTGGAGGTCAGCATTTTAGAGATGCTGAAAGTACCTATCATTTCAGATATAGATCTAATTACAAATGACCTTTAAATGTGCTACCCCTCTCTTTTCTCTAGGTAATTAACTAGAATTGCCATTGAGTGCAGTTACCAGTTCTCTCCCAAACTGCATGCCTTAAATATTTGAACTATGATTGAGAAAACATAATAAATATAGTTATTAAAAATTTCCTAATAATACTCTAGCAATGATAATATTATAGTTAGCTATATAATCATCTTAATTTTTATAAATTTTAGAAATTTTAGATTCTGGAGCTAGAGATAAGTTAGTTTTTCTGTCACATGGTTCAGAAAAGCCTTTGAATCTAAATATTAAACACCTAAATCTAACATCTAATCTCAAAAACATTCCCTTCTCTTCCCCCTTTAGTAAAGTAGTAAAATAGATCAAAATAAATACTTTTTAATTTGCTATAGCAAATAGTTTTAATAATGTAAGGAATAATTTAAGAGGCATTTCAGCTGTTTGATATGACCATTTAAATTGTGATTTTGGCTTTTTATTGTGATTTTGATACTTTGATTTGCTATCTGGCAGTCATCTGGTATGCTGAATAGCAGTACTATCTCCTTGCATGTTGTAATTTTAGGTTATCATGGTTAAAAGGATTTTTCCTGCCGGGAAACTGTCTATCCCAAGGAATCAACCACAGAATATCTGATGAGGTGGTGTGGAGAAGAGAAATAAAAAGGGAACAAAAAGGCCTAAAAGATCTTGGTCAGTTCATACTACAGAGCCTAATGCTGCCACCTTGTGGCTAATTAATACAGACAGGCTTGTCAAAGTTTACATTATGCAATGAATGAGTATTGTGTAGATTCTGGTTTGGACCATGATAGATCAGAATCTTGTGACAGCTAACCATATCAGCTATTTGTTTAAGTCTAAACCTACTTAAACAGTGCTTGTGGGAACACAGGTTATCTTCATGTTAACCCTAATGATAACCTGGAAGTACTTTTGAAAAACTGATTTTGGTAAAAAACCAGAATTAAAGCAGGTTTTTCAGAAACATTAAAAATTACCTTAAATCATGATTAGAAGCCAGATTGGTCTTTTAAATATTCAAAATACCAGTGAAAAAAATCCATATATGGAAATATGAAGACAGTTTTGAATTGCTATTCTGACATATTAGTCTAGTTTTTCAGAGGATTTTAATGTGCTTAATCTTTACACTTGATCTTAGCCAAAAGGCCAAGAAGCAATAATGTGCTTAATCTTTAGTAAGTGTTTCAGCATACTTAAATTGAAGGTATATTCACACAATGGTGTGACCACTGGAACTTATGAGGCGATTAGTTTTTTGTTTTTTTTTTTTTAATGGCAAGATAACATGTTTTGGGAGATGATTCATTCAGTCCAAAGGTAGGACTTACCATTATTCATGAGGAAAGACATGTAGTTGATAGGCAGAAATGAATATGAAAATTGAAAACATCAATGCATGTATATATGAGGGAGATATTTATTGCATATATCATCTCACAAATTGAAACTTTTTTTTTTTTATAAGGAAATGTTCAATGTAGAAAAGACAATTCATTTCTAAAGGTGTGGAATCTAAAAGCTGCACTCAAGGCTATAAGAAAACAGTTACCAGCAGGAAAGTTACTGTGGTAACTTTCAAGCTACTGCTTGGCTCAAGTCCTGGCTGCCCCACTTCCAATTCAGCTTCCTGCTCATGCACCTGGGAGGCAGCTGATGATAGCTCAAGTAGTCTAGCTCTTGCCACCTATGTAGGAAACCCAGGTAGAGATCCTGGTTTTAGCCTGACATGGCCTCATCTATTGCAGGTATTTGGGGAGTGAACCAGCAGATGGAAGATGTGTCTGTCTCCTCCATCTCTTTGCTGTTCTGCCTTTCAAATGAATCTTGAGAGAGGCAGGGAGAGATAACACTAGGAATTTGAGATTTCAGAGGAACTAGTGCAGTTGTTAATTTTAGGTTCTCCAACCACCTAACTTTACTTAAAGAGACAATACATAAAAGGTGAAGTGGTGCTAAAGGTAAAGATGAGACTAAGGAGTCCTAAGTAGCCACAGAATTTTTAAAAAACAAGTTTTATTTTGTATTTAGAGGACTGCATGATAACTGATTATATCTTTTCAGAGGAGTAACAATGATAGATATCTTTAGTTATACTGGTAGCAGACGAGCCTCACAGAATTCACCATGGACATTAACTTATCCTAAAGGAATCTCCCTGAGGGGTATTTAAAATTCCACTTTCCAAATTCATAAAATGAGAATTTAAAATTCATTCCCAATTTAATTGTCCCGGGCTTAAAAATTGAACTTGAGATACATGTTAAGTGTTAGACTTTGGCAGCCAAAAAATAAAATTGTGACATTCTCTTTCTGCTTTCACTTGGCAGTACGTAGGATAAACAAAAGTTAGTCTACATTTATAGGAAGATAGAAATATTTGCTTTAGTATATGAAAGAAAATGTGATTAAAAAATTTAAAAAGTAGCAACTTGCATGGATAGAGAATGGATTTCCTAGTAAGTCAGTACAAAAGTTTGAATTTGGCATACAGCAGTGAAAAAGAGGCAATTTTAAGTTCTACCAAGAGAGTGCAAGTGCTGAAGAAATAAGCACAACAATCTTTGCTTTTCCAAGCAAGTACTGATCAGATAAGGATGGCCAGTTCTGTAGTACTGGCTGAAGGAACTGGAGTGCATGCTTCAAAAATAGTCCTTGAAAAGTATTTATTCCACCAGTTTTTATTGAATGCCTACTATGTGACAGGTACTGCCCTCGGCAGTAGGGATATGGCAGTGAACAAAATAGATAAAAATCCTTATTATAATGTAAATTACCTTCATGGGGAAGTAGGAAATAAAGAAAAAAAGTAAGTAAAATGAATAGTGCTAGCTCCAGAGAGAATATAAATCAGGATGGATGCCCAACAAGAAGGCTTTATACTTTAAATATACCAAGGAAGGGCTTGTTTTGAAATTGTTTCTTGGGCAAGGACCAGAAGTTTAGGGAGTGTGCCAAATAAACGTCTGTGTAAAATGCATTCTGGGGAGTGAAAACAGGAAGTTAAATACACTGAAGCAAAAATATGCTTAAAGCAGATGAAATTGCATTGAGGTGGGAAAAGTAGTAGGCAGAGACAAAGACTTTAGATGTTTTAAGGTAAAAAATTAGTGGAATATTTTGAGTAGAGGGATAATAGACTCTACTTACAGTTTAACAGGACACCTCTGGCTGTCACCTTAAACAATAAATGTAAAATGTAGCAAGATCTGTTAAAGTGTTGAGTATAATCCAAGTAAAAATGTTGCTAACTTGAATCAGGCTAGAAGAATTGAAGGTAGTGTGAAGTGGCTGGTTTTTAAGACACTTTTGGAAGGTAGATTCAATAGGATATACTGAGCTTGAGAGGAGACAAGAGTCTAAGGTTTTTAGCCTAGAGAAATAGGATTGTCATTGGTAAGACTGAGTGGAGCAAGTTTTAGAGAGTAAGAGTAGGGATTCAGTTTTGAATATACTTTTAAAATGCCTAAGTAGAGATGTTACGCTGTTGGTGTTCATTATGCAAGTCTGGAGGTAGAGGGAGGGTACGAACAGAGGTACACATTAGAGAACCATTGTATTCCTGTAAGTTACTATATATTGGATGACTTCACCAAGTAAATGGGCAATAAAGGGACCAGGGGTTGGTCCCTGTGCATGTCAGGGCTTTAATTTTGTTTTCTCATTGAAGTAGAAAGTAAGTCATCAGTTCAGAATGTAGATAAAAAGGGTTTAATTGTTGGAAGTTTGAGGGAGGGAAGGTTTGAAATAGTGACCAAGGAGATATAGTGGCATTGTTCTACAGCAGGAGTGGGCTCCGCTGAAGTTCTGAAAATATGGATAAAGAATTAAACTTAATAGGCTTGGATTGCAGTTCCAAAGTACAGACCAGAACCACTGAATGAACACTGTCCCCAGGATGATTTCTGGTCATGCTAAGGAAAATCTTGCTGAAGAGTGGAGTCCTCTGAATATGAATATTTTTTTGGCAGTGTACACCCTGAAAGGGGTTAGTGACTGCTTATGGAAGTGAGGCTTACTAGGGATTAAATCATTGTGTAGAATTTTTTATTAGAATGCTCTCCAGAATTCTTCAGACTATGATAGGACTTTAACTTCCAATTGAACTTACAGATCCCAGTGCAAACTCTGCAACTGTGGCAGTTTACTTTCTGAGCTCGCTACTTTCTTTGTTCTGAACATTAAATGATATATAAACAGACTATCATTTCCCATTCAGTAGTCTTTATACAGAAAACTAGAATTTTGGCCGGCGCCGCGGCTCGGTAGGCTAATCCTCCGCCTTGCGGCACTGGCACACCGGGTTCTAGTCCCGGTCGGGGCGCCGGATTCTGTCCCGGTTGCCCCTCTTCCAGGCCAGCTCTCTGCTGTGACCAGGGAGTGCAGTGGAGGATGGCCCAAGTGCTTGGGCCCTGCACCCCATGGGAGACCAGGAGAAGCACCTGGCTCCTGCATCGGATCAGCACGGTGCGCCGGCCGCAGCGTGCCTACTGCGGCGGCCATTGGAGGGTGAACCAGCGGGAAAAAGGAAGACCTTTCTCTCTGTCTCCCTCTACTGTCCACTCTGCCTGTCAACAAAACAAAACAAAACAAAACAAAAAAACACTAGAATTTTTGATTAGATTATATCAGAAAATTTGTTTCTCTTGGTAATGTGGGCTATAATGACATCTTCTCATTTCCTGTTAATAATATTTTCCTGTTCTCATCTCCTAGATCTTAGTTGGTTCTCATTGTCAGTGCTGTAGTACCACTGGGAAGTCATTTTAATGAAAGAATCTAATAAATTTCCTGCCTGGCTTCTAAGAATAAAGATGCTATAGAAGGAGTGGAAAATTCAGGTTGTTGCTTTGCCTTATGCCAGGCCTAAAACAATGGTTTGAATACTACATAGCAGGAAGTATCAGGAAAGGAAGTGAGGTGAACAAGAGAATTCTAAATGCCAGTGAGGTGTTTGCTTCCCTTTCCCTTTGGAAAATCTCATTTGTAGAATGGATAGTGATTTTATGAGAGGAAGAAAACTGTTAAGAACAAGTATATTTTGCCTGAAGGGTCTATTTGTGGGCCGGCGCCGCGGCTCACTAGGCTAATCCTCCGCCTGCAGCGCCAGCACACTGGGTTCTAGTCCCGGTCTGGGCACCGGATTCTGTCCTGGTTGCCCCTCTTCCAGGCCAGCTCTCTGCTGTGGCCTGGGAGTGCAGTGGAGGATGGCCCAAGTGCTTGGGCCCTGCACCCGCATGGGAGACCAGGAAAAGAACTTGGCTCCTGGCTTTGGATCAGCGCGATGCGCCGGCCGCGGCAGCCATTGGAGGGTGAACCAACGGCAAAGGAAGACCTTTCTTTCTGTCTCTCTCTCTCACTGTCCACTCTGCCTGTCAAAATAAAAAAATTAAAAAAAAAAAAAAAAAGGAGGGGGGGGTCTATTTGTGGTTGAGGTTCAGTATGCAGTAAGATCACCAAGCAATGATGGGACTCAAGGAGATGGCAGCTGGGAAGCATAGAGGCTTGACAGTGGGAGGAGAGGGCCTGGTGAGCAGGCTGAAGTTCTCTAGGCAGCCCTTTTCTCAGACTGAGTTACTTGCCCCCATCCATTCAGCTTCAACAGCTGTCAACTGATGACCACCTGCTTCTCTCCACAGATGACTTCAGGAATAACCTCAGGTATATTTTACTACTAGGAAACATTCTAGACAGAAAGTCAAGGCAGAATTCTTTGCTGATCAGTTGCATCTTAAACAGCATTCCTTTAAACTGACTTCTTATGAAGAAGGCATTTATTGTACTGTCACAATAGTTATCACCACACTGAAGTAAAGTACTGAAACAGAGTTCTGATTTTTAGTCTCTGGCATTGCTTTTAACATGGTGGAGAACTGACTAGTGTGTTGTCTCTGAGGAATTATCACAGACTTATCTGCTTCCTCTGGGGTTGGCACCAGTACTTAAAATTGTGTCCAATGGTAGTTCACAAACAGTTGCCATTTTCAGTTGTAACGTGAGACTGCTCTTGTGTGTTACTGGAAGCTTTCCTTACCAGTCATTTCTACATTCTTGTAGAGTGAGTTATGTAATTCTGCTTCAAAACTTTTATTGCATTCAGTATTTGCAAAAGCAAAAACTACAGAGCTTTGAGAGATCACAGGTTGTGATACAAGATTTGATGTACTGACTGTTGTGACCTTTGTGAGGAATATTATTCTCCCAGATCAGAATCTCTGGAATGGAGCCTGGAAATTAATTTTTAACCATTTTTAAATTTTGGTCTAATATGTGATATTTGCACATTTTTATGGGGTATAATGCAGTATTCCAACATACATACTCAGCATAAAATAATAACAGACATTAACCTTTCTGTTTCTTTATCATTGTGTTTGGAACCTTACCAGCTCCTCTCTTCTAGTTCATTTTACAGAATACAATGTATAATTGTAAAACCATAGTCATCCCACTGTGTCTTTTTTTTTTTTTTTTGTCTGGATGATCTGTCCTTAGGTGAAAGTGGGCTGTTGAAGTCCCCTGTTATTACTGTATTAAAAGTTTATTTTCCCCTTTAAGTCTAATACT
The DNA here is from genome assembly GCF_033115175.1 of Lepus europaeus. NCBI lineage: Eukaryota > Metazoa > Chordata > Mammalia > Lagomorpha > Leporidae > Lepus > Lepus europaeus. The sequence goes on from NC_084831.1 coordinate 56,677,003, forward strand.
TGTCTTTTAAAATTGGGTGCTCTGGCTTTAAGAGTGGTACATGTAGTCATCCTGTCTTACTGAATTGATCCCTTGTTTATTAGAGCGCCCTTGTCTCTAAGACAAAAAGTGTAAAAGACATAGACGGTCACCATATAATGATCAAGGGACCAATTCAATCAGATGTGATGACTACGAAGTTTAGCTATCATGCTCAATTTTGGTTTTTGTTTGCATGGGATAATTTTTCCCATCTTTTTACTTTTCAGTCTGCGTGCATCTTTACTGGTGAAGTATTTTTCTTGTAGGCAACATATCATTGGGCTATTTTTTTACTTTATTTGAAAAGCAGAGGAAGAGAGAGAGCTCTTCATTCCCTGGTTCATTCCCCAAATGGCTGCAATGGCCAGGACTAGTCCAGGCTGAAGCCAGGTGCCAGGAACTCTATGCATGTTTCCTACATGGGAGCAGTGGCTCAAGCACTTGGGTCATCTTCTGCTTTCTCAGCTGGATGAAAGTGAAACAGCTGGGACAGCCCCTAAATGGGATGCTGTTGTTGCAGACAGCAGCTTAATCTGTGCCACACAACACTGACCCTTTGGGGTCTTGTTTTTTTTAAATTATTCAGTTAATCTATGTACATTCAAAATTAATGTTTATAAGTAATGACTTAGTCCATTAATTTTTTAAAAAATCTTTTGAATATCCTTGTTTTCTAGTAGTCTTTATGATTTCTTGTGTTTATAGTTTACGTGATGTTAGTTATCTTTTTTAGCTGTATTTAGGACTGTATTTAGGACTGTGCCAGAGGTCTTGGAAACTATCTGCATCCCCCCCCCCCCCCCCTTTCCTCTACTCTGCGTGGGATATTTCAGGAGACTTGTCTTCAAATTCAGATACTCCTCTTGATCTAGTCTGATGTTGAGGCTTTCAGCTGTATCTTATTTTTCTTTTTTTACTTTGTTCTTCATTTCTAAGATTTTTGTTTGGTTCATTTTTCTCTCTGAACTTCTCATTCACATGCATTGATTTCCCAGTTTTGTCTGTATTCCCTTTGTATCTCTGAGCATCCTTTGAATCACTGATTTTGAATTCTTCATTGGGCATTTTGTCATTCTCCTTCGTTGGAGTCTGATGCTAAATAAAGCATTATTTTCCTTTTGGAGCATCATATTGCCTTTTTCTTGTGTCTATGATGATTTTACTCATTTTGCAGGTGATTTATTTCTGTCACTAAAAGGGTAGCTTCCATGGATGGGAGGCCTTTGTGTGGAAAAATGTTTCTGGGTATTGGTTTGGTAGCTACTTTGGCTTTAGTTCCCATTGGATACTGATGTTTTCGTCTTTCTCTAATCCATGGCAGCAGTGGCAAGGGTGTGTGGGGTGCCTCTCAGTCCCAGCAGAGGTATGTGAGTCCTAGTTCCAGCACCCAGGTTCTTAGTGCCAGGCGTGAGTCTGGATGCACAGTTGCCCATATCCTCCAGAGCTGGGACAGGCTTGGGGAGGGAGCCTTGACATGTCCAGCCAGGACTCGAACCAGTGCTGCTATGGGATGCTGGGATGCCTGCACTGCAGGCAGTGACTTTACCCATTATGCCGCAGTGCCGGCCCCTAAAGTTTTTCTCTATCAGGTGTCATCATTTTCCTCAATGTCATTTAGCAGCCTTATATCACCTAATTTAGTCTCTCACCACGCCTTTTACTAAGCAGACATAACATCTGGTTTGATGCGCAGCTTGGTTTCTCAGCCACTCCCCTTCCCCAGTGGAATGCTAATAGTTGATATTAAGATTCTTATTTAGTGGCACTTACCTAGGCGTGCACAGCTGAAGTAGCTGTGGTGCTGTTATTTTCTTTACTCCAAAATGTGTGGGTTTGAGGTTAGAAACTGGTGTTTTTCAAAAGTTCCACAAGTAATTGATATAGAAATTTAAAAATCCAGTTTAACAAAGGAGTTTGTATAGCTTTGATATTAATCCTATTCTGTATTTACATGAACCTGAAATGAAATGCTTTTATAGTTCTTATAAGTAGCTTTAATGAATAAGCTGATTTTGATTGAATTTAATGTGAACTGTGGTTTTCTTTTCTCATAGGCATCCCCTTTAAGACATGAAAAGCGAGGCTCATCCTATCTCATGTCTGGCCCAGATGGTGGCCCAGGGGAATTTGGAGACCAGCGTCGTCGGGGCTCAGGAGCGTATTACATGGAAACCTACTTTAAAAAGAAGCGAGTGTACTGAGTTAAGCTCTCTCCTTATAACCTAAGGTTCTTGCAGTATCTTTGTTGTTCATCGCTGCCTTAAACTTCATTCAGACTAGCCATATCCTTTAAATACGGGTTTATGATTTCCCAGAAGTAACTGTGTTGTGCAGCAGGCAGAATTGCCAAATAAAAAATTAAGTAGCAATAAGAAAAGATCTCAGATGAGGACGTTTTCCACTAGAATTAGATGCATCTTAATCAGTGTGAAATTAACTTGCAGTCCATTGGAGAAACTAACAATGTTCCAATATTCCACGTTGTAGGACTGAGAATAATTTTGACACCATATAAAAAAGTTTGAAGCAATAAATGGGATAAGTCTTGTTTCCTAAACTTTTAGAATGAGTTTCTTACTAGCCAATGGGCATTTCAATTTGCTTTCCCTAGAAGTAATTTCATTTAGAGATTTTAAAAAGATTTTCCTAGAACTACATGGGTGCAAGTACCAAATTTGGTGATGGTAATGTTATAAAAGATGTTCCACATGCAAACTCAGTTATACTCCCACACGAGTCACTTAATATTAAACCCAACAATAGTGATCGTAACGTCCAAGGTATACACTGCTACAAGGCTTTACTTTTAAGATTTATTTACCATTTTTACCTTTTATGAAAAAGTAGCTTTGGTGATCTAATCTAACAGGGGTTGGCAGACTACACCTGGGGCCATATTTGGTCCACCACCTGTCTTTGTGCTGCTTGCAAGCTAAGAATGTTGTTTACATTTTTAGAGAACTTACAACATGAAATTTCTATGAAGTTCAAATTTCATTGTCCACGAATAAAAGTTTTATTAAAACCCAGCCATGCTTATTCATTTCCGTATTGTCTGCGGCTGCTTTTGTGCTATAATGGTAGAGCTGAGTAGCTTCAACTGGGACCATATGGCCTGCAAAGCCTCAAATAAGTACTATCTGGCCCTTTAGAGATGAAGTTTGCTGACCCCTGATGTAATGGCTCTCATTAGGGAATTCTTTTTATTTCACCTAAACAAAGACCTTGGAGACAGTCTTGCAAGTGGCAAGGAACACAGGTTTTGGTGCCTCATCTTGTAGTACATACTAGTGATCTGATTACTAAGACAGGGCCTGTTTTGATCATCAAATGCTCTATTTCCACAATATAGTGAAGCAGTCAGTACTGCCCTTTCTGAAGGAGTCTTATGGAGTAAATATTTATAAACATTTTGAGCTAATAAGCTATACCTCTCAGTCTCTGCTTTGTCTCTGATTCTTTGGTAGTATGTTAGGCTGAAAAAATATCAGCTACTTAACCCAATTTACTTCTGAATTTTTATTACATATAACTTTTGACATCACTGTTTCCTGAAGGCCTTGGTGTTAAATGCATGAGAAACCTTTTGCCATCTAGAAATTTGTTTGTTCATTGTTATGAGATTGTAATTGATGAAGTTTGGGATCTCAGTGATTCTAGTCTTTTTGAAATCAGATTATTAAATATCATTTTGGGAACTTTTTGTTTTTGAGTATGATATAGATATCCTGTTTTTTTAAGAGATGAAGTCAAAAATTGGTACATGTTGTATGCTTTGTAAAAAATTTTACTTGGTCTAATTTATTGCCTATACTAGCTCGTGTTGGAAAATAACAGCTAGAACGTTAACTAAGCTAATTTCTAAGTAGTACTACCTATAAATAACTAATCAAGAGTAGGCATCACTCAGTTATACAGCAGATGACTAGTGGCTTCTCCATGCCCTGTACTTCTTCTCATTTAGCCTCTTCAGTGCTTGGTTACACCACTACTATAATACAACCTGAGGAAAGGGAGGATGGTGACTTTTACATCAGAGCTGCAAAGAGAAAGCAGGAAGAGGCTGAAAAGCTAAAACAAAGATGTTTTGGATTATAGCACATGTGAATTTGCCATCCATACTTGGCCTGTGCCCATTTTCATTGGACATTTACAGAGAAGTGCAACTCAAGTGGTGTTAGTAATAAAGACCATTACCACCACCACCACCCCAAACTATACTGTTATTTTTCTATGTAAGTGAATTGTTTGAAATGCTTTGAAAATCTTAATATTAAAAGGCATATGCATGTAAAGTCTTTAGTATATTTATTTGTATAAAGAGTAAACAAAGTGCATGTAGAGTGGCCACAGGTTTGACATGGAAAGAAACCCTGGTGATAGAGGGCTAATGAACAGATTTAAAATGGCAAGTTTATTGCTGCCATTGAGTCAGGCCTGATTATTATTTTTGGATTCAAAAAGTGAAATCTATGACGACAAATACTAACCAGCATTAAAAAAATTTTTCAGACTCTTGGTCATAAAGAACTTTATGCTTCACATTGAATCAGAGACTTAAATATTTCAGACTACACAGCTCCACAAGCAAACCAAAAACTGTCTAGTGGATCATGAACTCCACAGTGCCTTTTAGCTGGGTCTTTCAAGTTTTGCACCATAAGGTGATGGTCAAAATAGTGATTGATCCTTGTAGGTGGGTGGTATCGAAACACTCTTTAAGAACAGTGCAGTGGCGGTGGTGTTTATTCTTACTGGTTGCATATACAGCATCCAAAATCAATGCTGGAACAGCTTGCCCAAAGTGGTAGAATTAGAAAAAGGTATACATTGACATTTCTTAAAAGCAGGTATTATAGCATCCAGGTTCTGGGAGTCCACTCAGATTAAAGATAGACTGCCAAAGAAAGCACTGGCACAGGCTTAGTTCTCAAGAAGTTAACATGCAGCATAACCCAGTTTTCTCAAAATGGGCATCAGTGATCACCCAAGGGAACAGGAGCTAAGCCACTGGAGAAACAAAGTTTAAGTCCTACTACTGACACTCACTTCTGTATAGAGACAATAGTATACTAACGGGCATCTAATATTTTAAGACTGCTTGGTTGTCACCGCATAGATAGTGAAGTTCAAGGGCATGTTAGAATATCAGCTAAGTTTCATCAGTGACTAATTGTGCCAGAAAAACATTTCAGATCAAATGGCAGCTGGGAAAAGCAATCCTCTTGAGAAAATACTTTGGTCAACTCCTCTTGTTTCCAAAATTCCCACGTTAGTATGCAATTGTGAAGGCAAGTTAGCCAGATGCTGTGGTGGTGTGCTCCTTTCCAGAAGGGACAGTGCTTTCTAATATTTTGGCTGTCACTGTTTGTCACTCTCTTCCTGGAGCCAAATATAAGGAAGAAGTCCTTAAACACATGAGGCACCACAGTGCGCCTTACACATGGATACATACTCAAGTATTTTTTTGAGTGCCTTTTTAGACATAATACAAACTCTTTCCATTAAAAATTTTTTTAAAATGATTTGGTTATTTGTTGCAGAAGGACTTGACAAACAGAATTTAAATATTATTCATGCTTTTTTAAAATTGCTTCAAATCCTTCAATAAGGTTCTGGAAGGTTGTCCGATTGGAAGGTTGGAATTCCCAGCATTTCCTCATAAGTTGATAAACCTGGGGCAAGAAAGTGTAAATGTTAATTTGGGAGGTTTTAAAAATGTTAGATATAAGCAGTAAGAAAATAGTTATCAACATCATTTACATTTTAAAAATTAAGACTTTCAAGAATATTTGAACAGTTATGCAGAAAATGAGCTACAACATGGTACATGAATAATGTTTTAACATTTGAGAAGCTCTTGGGTTGAGTGACCTTCAACAAGGTCTGGTGTGTGTCTGAAGCTAGCTGATGGGTCACTGTGTGCCTGAGCAGGTCTCTGACGTCCCACCTCCTGCCCTCACACTATTCAGTATATCTTAAAGGCTCAGTTTACTTTAGAGTATGGAAAACAATGTTATGTCACTAAGTGGGCCAGACTTACACAAAAATATATTTGTCACAGTATGCTGTCCCCAAGTTTTCTCTTTGGAGGTGGGCAATGGAGAGGACAGTGAGGGGAATCTACTTCTGGTAGACCCTAACCGTGCTTTGAATGTAATAAGTTGTATCATCAGCCCCAGAGAGGATTTTCAAATATCTTGAAATTCAGCTAGAAAAAAATATTTTAAAGGATTTTTTTTTTTTTGACAGGCAGAGTGGACAGTGAGAGAGAGACAGAGAGAAAGGTCTTCCTTTTTGCCGTTGGTTCACCCTCCAATGGCCGCCGCAGTAGCCGCGCTGCGGCTGGTGCACCGCGCTGATCCAATGGCAGGAGCCAGGTGCTTCTCCTGGTCTCCCATGGGGTGCAGGGCCCAAGCACTTGGGCCATCCTCCACTGCACTCCCTGGCCACAGCAGAGAGCTGGCCTGGAAGAGGGGCAACCGGGACAGAATCCGGCGCCCCGACCGGGACTAGAACCCGGTGTGCCGGTGCCGCAAGGCGGAGGATTAGCCTAGTGAGCCGCGGCGCCGGCCTAAAGGATTTTTCTAATCCATTGCCCTGCTTCCTCCTCCGCTGCCCCTTGCTGGATCACTCAAGCTAGAAAAACATAGTGGAAGTTGGGGTTTATTACTGTGGAGTAGACCATGAGTACCTGATCTGGACAGTTGGGTGGACACGGCAAACGTTTTCCTTCCTTCAGCGTATTCACAAGTCTTGTTACTGTCATCTGGCCATGAGTTGGGCCTATCATTTTCAGGAACAACTATGTAAAATAAAGCCAAACAAAATATTTCACTTTCACATTTATGTAAAAATCAAATTGATTAGGGTGAATCTTCCAGAGTTAACCTGAAATTAAAGTAATAAAAAGGCTTTTTCTCCTTAGTACTACTAAAAAAATGAAAACCCAAAATTATTTTACCTCTATTACAGATGCCTCAGACTGTACCAAGGAGCCTGTTATTTTGGAATAAACAAGGTACACATAAGGCCCTACTGAATGCTACCCTACTGAACTCACTCCCAGGAAAATGTCCCTTGTTCCCTCACAGATAAGATCTATGGCTCATCCGTGAGAACTTTGGACTCCTTAAGAGACCCACAACAAATAGTTGTCAAGTTATAAACCAAGTTAAACAGGTGACATTTTCTCTTTCCACTTAATACACTGATTGGATTCCATTTAAAAAAATTTTTTTTAAATCTTTTATTTTTTATTTTTATTTTATTTTTTTTTATTTTTGACAGGCAGAGTGGATAGTGAGAGAGAGAGAGACTGAGAGAAAGGTCTTCCTTTGCCGTTGGTTCACCCTCCAGTGGCTGCTGCGGCCGGCGCACCGCGCTGATCCAAAACCAGGAGCCAGGTGCTTCTCCTGGTCTCCCATGCGGGTGCAGGGCCCAAGGACTTGGGCCATCCTCCACTGCCCTCCCGGGCCACAGCAGAGAGCTGGCCTGGAAGAGGGGCAACCGGGACAGAATCCGGCGCCCTGACCGGGACTAGAACCCGGTGTGCCGGTGCCGCTAGGCGGAGGATTAGCCTGTTGAGCCACGGCGCCGGCCTCCATTTAAAAAATTTAAAAGTACCAGTTGGATCAGAAGCTGGGGCTCAAACTCCCTGTTAACATGCCTGGGAAAGGCAGTGGGATACCCAGATAGAGTTCAAGGCTGCTGGCTTTGGCCTGGCCTAGCCCTGCTCATTGGAGGCCATTTGGGGAGTGAATTAATGGAAGCCTGCTCACTCTCATTCTGGCTTTCAATACATGAAATACAATAAATCTTTAAAACCAATAAAATGTTGAAGGGATGGACACATTTTAATTGGGTATTAGATTTAAATGACTTACGGCCATGGGACTATATTCTGAATCACAGTAAGTGAGTAGCTCGTGCAGAGTCACTCCAAAGGACCAGACGTCGGAGGCAATATAGAATTTACACTGAATTAAACATTCTGGAGCATACCTGAAAGAAAGCCAAATACGCAGCCTCACTTCCAGGGAAGCTGTTCTGACAAACATGAGAGTGTGACTCCAAAGACTCACCTCTGGTTTGTCACAGAATTTCATACTCAAAGCATCTATGTTGTGTGTTACATATTTGTCACGTACATGCGGCATACACAGAGCAATATACTTCACACAATATTCTCAGTACCACATATTTTCTCCAAGTAGACAAGGTTGTGTTCTTCATTCCCTGAGCACATGCACTCAGGGGAGGAGGGTCACATGAAGACAAGCCCTGGGTTTGATTTCCTGTCAGCTCATGATGAGTCTGCAGTGTGACCGGTTTTGATGAATCATCTGATGGCCCAAACCAGAAACTAAGGCACTTCATGTCTAGCTTCCTTAAATATTCCTCAAACCTCAGGTGCCACTGCCACTTTCCTAATCATCCTATCCTATCCTATCCTATCCTACCCTACCCTTCCCTGCCCTCGGACCGCCCGCTGCACGGATGTGTCTGAGAACTGTCAGGTGAATGCCCTGTCCCGGGGGTGCAGGAGCTGTCGGGAGAGTTCTCCCACTCCTCACAAGATGGTGGCATTGGTGCAGGCTGCTTTCAGTGAACAGTCTAAAAGGTGTTTCTGGAAGGCAAATATCCATTCCAAATGTTCTACTCCAACCTTGACTCGGGCCAGAGGACTAAGAGACGTTAACAACCCCAGCAGTTACAGATGACAGGCAGCTGCGTGATTCAGTTACCAAAACACAGGGCTGTCCCGGTCGTCCTTGACGGTGTAGTACTCCTTGTCTGTCTCGATTGCTTTTGTTAAGCCGAAGTCTCCAATTTTCACTTGGTGTTCACTCTCAACAAGGACATTTCTTGCTGCTAAGTCCCGGTGGACGTACTGCCGAGAACCCAAATAGTCCATCCCCTAAAAGGGAGAAGTAAAGGTCAGGCACACGGCCAGAGCCATTTCTGATTGCATTTTGTAGCTCTCCACAGTAAAAAACTGAAATGTCATTTCATTCACACATCGCTGGGATTTTTTTGTGTGTGTTTTATGCAAGAATAGCCCCAACTGATTAAAAAACACAAAACCAGCCATGCAGAACAAATCCATTCACTTTCTTAGTAGGGGCTGATTGTTCATCTGCACAGTGAGCGTCACAGCTGCCACTTGTAGACCAGTCACAAACCAGCCGCCAGGGAGGGGGGCGACTTGTTAAATGTGTGCCTTTTGTTTTTACCTTACAAATCTGCACGGCATATTTTAGCTGTTGCTTGAGATTAATTTTGTTCTTATTCTTTGGAAGATACTCCTTAAGGCTTCCCGAAGGCAGAAATTCCATGATAAGCTTAATACCGTTTCCTCCTGTTGAGAAGAGACACCCATCAGTGTGGCACTGCCCAGGGCGGGGACTGTGGGTGGGAGGGGAAGGCCACAGGACCTGGGGCAGTTCCAGCTCCCTCAGCGCTACAGGCGCTGCCCAGTGTGATGGGGCAGAACACCCATGCCCCTGCTGGGCGTCAGCGCTCACTGGGAGAAGGGTCAGGATGTTGTGTAGAGCAGGAGGCAGACGGCGATTTCTAGCAATCAAGAGGAGCCAGAGTGGGGCATAGCGGTTAAGCCACAAGATGCTGGCGTCCTCTATGCGGAGGGAGTGCCTGAGCTGGATTCCCAGCTCTGCTTTCCATTCCAGCTTCTTGCTAACGTGCACCCTGGGAGGCAGGGAGGATGGCTCCAGTACTCGGGCCCCTGCTACCCACGTGGGCGAACTGGATGGAGTTCCAGGCCCTGGTGTACCAGGAGGCTCTGGTGCAGGCCCAGCAGGTTGCAGGTACCTGGGGAGTGAAGCAGCAGAGGCTCTGTGCCTCACAAAATACACATTATAAACCACGTCTGCTTCATAAAATACCAATGATAAGCCATGTCATCTCATGACCAGTCTTAAAGAACCGCCCAGAAGGGGCATTGCTGGCTCACAGGTCTCACTCTCCAGTGCGATTTCGACCCCCGGAGCGCAGTGTGCCCCGGCCGAGGAGAGGCAGCAGCAATGCCATCAGCTGCCCTGGGCCCGAGGGCAGCCATCCAGATGGGTGATGTCCAGTGGAGGAGCCTGCGCAGCTGGCAGCGAGCACGTTGAGGGGCCTGCCCCGCGCCAGCCCCGGTGACCCCGACAGCCAGACCGGGCGCGCGCAACCTACCGTCCTCGGTGCAGATCCCTTTGTACTTCACGATGTTCTCGTGATAGAGGTTCCGCAAGATTTCTATTTCCTTCTTGAGGTCAGCTATGTGGTTACCGCCGCTCTCCGGCTTTAGGGACTTCACAGCCACCTGCTCCCCCGTGTTGTCCCCCTCCGGGTCATACCTGCAGAGCTCAACCTTCCCAAAGTGGCCCTGCAGGGACACACGCGCGTGCTGTCACCAGAGAAGCCTGGGCCGCCCGGACAGACCAGAAAGCAAGCCCTGCTCGGCAGCTGCCCCTCTGCTGGCCTCACCTCGACCCTGCCCCGCACCGCGGCCCCCTGGTGGCCTCACCCACTCCCCTTTGGTGCTGAGCGAAGGCGGGGACAGCATTGGTGATGGATGACCCCGCACATCAGTGCCAGCTTCCATGACCATGGAAGCACAAGCAGAGGAGGCCACCGTAGCTTCCGGCCAGTGGAGCCGGTTCTGGGCTCGGCCCGGCTCGGCTCGCTCCCCCAGCTCCGAGTCCGAAGCGCGCAGACACAACCGAAGCAGCAAGGTGCATCCGCCAACAGGCCTTGCGCGTGACACGCTGGAAGGGGGCGGCGAGGGGCGCTGCGCGTGGGGCTCACCTCGCCCAAGTCCCGGATCCTCTTGAGGAAGCGCTTTTCAAAATGCGTGGGGTCCACCTCAGTGGCTGGCTTCCTCTCCGACACGATGTCTGGATCTGAGGAGAGAGAGGAGGAGCGAGCACGCATGGCCGGTGGGCGGCAGCTGCGCGGCACCGCGCCGGCCCCCGCGCGCCCCCGGCCGGCCGCTTACTCTGCTCTTCCAGCTTGTTGATGTCTCTCATGATGGCGCGGAAGAAGGGTCTCTGGTTGGGGTCGTAGTTCATGCAGCGGGTCATAAGGTCCGCCAGCTCCTTACAGGACGGGGTCACTGGCCGGCAGCGGCTCTCGTAGAATCTCTCTTTCTGTAAAGGGGAGGGCACGCGCCAGTGACCCCGGCGGAAGGAGCTAGCAGTCCCTCCGTGACCCCCAGCAGAGTTCATGGCGAGAGTGACAGCGGCCGGCCGCCGGCGCTGGGGTCTGGGCTGGCACGGACACCCTCCGAGCTGGTGGGGGATGCGCAGTCCACCCAGCCCCTGACAGCCGCACTCAGCAAAGCCAGGTGACTTTTCTGGAACACAGCTTGGCAACACAGCACATAGAGTGCTCTTCAGATTCCTGAGACCTTCTGACTCTTTCATGCCAATAGTCGAGTGACTCAGGAATGAATCTGGTGTGAACCAAGGCTTAGGTACAAAGGTGTTCCCTGCAGTGTTAGGGGCCGGCGCCGTGGCATAGCAGGTTAAGTCACCACCACCGCTCCTCTTCTGATCCAGCTCCCTCCTGATGCGCCTGGGAGGGCAGCCGAAGACGGCCCCAGTGCTTTGGCCCCTGCACCCACGTGGGGGACCTGCAGGAAGCTCCTGGCTTCTGGGTTCGGTCTGGCCCAGCCCCAGCTGTTCTGGCCATTTGGGAAGTGAACCAGTGGATGGAAGAACTCTGTCACTCCCTCTCTCTCTCTCTGCAGCTCTGCCTTTCAAATAAATCTTTTTTAAAAATTTGTAAAACTTATTTCATAGGAAAATACAAGATTAAATTTGAAAATCTGGGGTCAGTGCTGTGGTATAGTAGGTAAATTCCCCCCTGCAGTGCCGGCATCCTATATGGGCGACAGTTCCAGTCTTGGCTGCTCCACTTGCAATCCAGCTCTCTGCTGTAGCCTGGGAAAGCAGTAGAAGATGGTCCAAGTCCTTGGGCCCCTGTAACATGTGGGAGACCCGGAGGAGGCTCCTGGCTCCTGGCTTTGGACTGGCGCAGCTCTGGCCATTGCGGCCAATTGGGGAGTGAACCAGCAGACGGGAGAACCGCCCCCCGCCTGTCCTCCTCTCTCTGTGTAACTCTTTCAAATAAATAAATAACCTTTTTTAAAAATTTGAAAATTCAAGATACATGAGGACACTTCTAAGAGCTCAGGACATATGAGATTAAAAGATAAATTTTAGTGAAAATCTTTTTTGAAATTCATTCTAATGTAAGTCTTCAGATACTTGGTGGGAAACGCATGCTATGAAAAAACTATGTGTGGCTTTCAAAATTGTTTTGCACCAAGATAAACCTATTCTTAAATTGCATTATTTCACAACGCATACTCGTATAACTAACTGGCATGGTCCTAATTGAGAGAGAGAGAGAGAGAGAAAGAGAGAGAGATGCCAGCAGCCTGGAAGACAATTTGCCAGGTCCTAACAGAGAATCAGGAACAGGGATGACCTTTTGAGTCATTTTCTGTAGAATCCAAATTTGCTCCAACTGTTAGCTGTTTTAGAATCCATGAACAAATACCTGATGCCACCTGCCGGGCCAGGCACCAGAGGCTGGGAAGAAGGGGACTGGAGCCGAGCCAGGGGCTGAGCGCCACCCTTGCCTCTCCGAGTCACTGGCTGGCCCCTGGAGACCAGCAGGAGCCAGGAGCCCAATTTATTATTAAAGATGCCGGCGCTCAACAAGCACTGACTAATGGAATACCATTCATGTTTTTTAACTTTTTTCCGAGGAAGTGAAAAATAAAATGAGTTTCCCAAAAGCTTAGGCTGGACATTCCAAACAGCACATGTGCAGTCTGGTGGTCTCCCTGGGTTAGCTCAGCGCCTCTTACTGACAGCTTTGCAGCAGCTCCCCCTCCTGCCTTCCCCGAAGCCTGGCCACTGGCCGGCAGCCGCCACGCAGCACCGCACCCCCACTGTCCCGTCCCTGGGGAAATGAAGACTCCACGGCCTGATCCCACCCCCACCCCGCCAGGCCTCTGATCGCTGCTCCAGGTGCAGCCGCAGTGTCACCTTCCCCTGGGAGTAGGATCAGCCTCTCCCAGCCCAAAGTGATGGCAGCTGCTGAACACAACGCACATTCCATGCCTGGATCCCAAGCCTGAGGCCTGAGGTTTACCGCTTTATTTATTTTTAAAGGTTTTTAGAAGATTTATATATTTAAATATTCGAAAGGCTGAGTTAGAGAGAGGTGGGGGTACCTTCCATCTGCTGTTTCACTCCCCAAATGGCCATAACCACCAGGGCTGAGCCAGGCCGAAGCCAGAAGCCTGGAACTCTGTCTGGGTCTCCCATATGGGTGCAGGTGCCCAAGCACTTGGGCCATCTAACGCTGTTTTCCCAGGTGCATTAGCAGGGAGCTGGATGGGAAATGGAGCAGCTGGAACTTGAACCGGCGCTCGCATGGGATGCCAGCATCACAGGAGGCAGCTTACCCACTGCGCCACACCGGCCCCTATTTTTACTGAGGCCCCACTCTCCCCAAAAGTGAATCTGTGAGTTCAAGTCTCACCTGTTCTGCTTTCCAGCCAATGCACCCAGGCGAGTGCTGGGTAAAAAGCAGGGTGGCACTGCCCACCTCATACACAGGGCTCTTGGGTGACAGTGCAGACACCGTTACGACACTGGTGGGCACTTGGCCCTGAGTGCCCGTGGGGGAACGCCGTAGATAGTAATCAGCTCCATGACACGTTCCCTGTGGCCCGTGCACCATACGCCTGGCACCTTCCACACGTTACTCAGTCTTTGCAAAACCCCACCAAGTAGTTATTACCTGACCCGTTTTATGGGGGAGGACACTGAGGCGCAGACAAGCTGCACTTTCAAGGCCACACAGCCAGTGCACCTGCGAGGGAGACTCAAACCCAGCCCCACCGCGAACCCGTGTGAGGCTCAGGGCCAGGGACATCTGAGAGCCCGGCCCTGCTTGGCCCTGGGAACAGCGGCTCACCTCAATGAGTGTCTTGTCTTTGAGGGGGATCTCGCCATTGTAGCAGATCTCCCAGAGCGTGGTTCCAAAGCTCCACTTGTCAGCGGCCACGCTCAGGTTCTTGGAGTCTTCCACACACTCGGGAGCAATCCACGGGATGCGTTCTATGCACTCTGGAGAAAGACGGCAGAGGTTTTCAGAGCGGTTTTGGGGCGCCCGCGGGGCGGGGGGAGCAGGCCGTGGGCGCCCTACCCTGCCGAGACAGCACGGTGATGGGGATGCCCGGGTCGCTGAGCTTGATGAACGGCCCGCACTCGCTGTCGATGCCCTCGCGCGCTAGCAGCAGGTTCTTGGTGCACACGTTCCCGTGGACCATGTCCTTGTCCTCCTGCAGAGCGAAAGGGGCGGGCTCAGCTGAGCCTCCCAGGCAGCCGTCTCCCCTCCCCCCACACTCCCTGCGGTTGACAGTGTGTGACGCGGGCACGTCCTCCACTGCAGGGAAGCGGGCAGCAGTGGTGTGGACTCCACAGGACCAGAATCTGACCAGAACCACAGGACCTGTGAGCAGCGGGCCTGCGGGCAGCGCTCAGGCATGCTGGCAGTCCCACGCCCTCCCTCGCCCAGTACTGCCCCCATTCCCGCCCTTACCACGCAGCCCATGCTGAAGGCGGCCTCTGACGTGACAGCATTCCCAGATGAGCCCCAAGTGACTGTGTTCCATGCTCAATCACATAGCCCTGGCCCCAGCACCCGAGGCCATGACCCCCCCAGCCTGCATGCCAACACCCCCCTCCTGCCACCCCTACGAGAACTCTGGTTTCTGGTGGGGGCCGCCACGGACATCAGAGCATCTTACCAGGTAACTCAGGGCGCTGGCCAGCTGTTTGGCAACTTTGAACTTCCATGGCGTCGTGAGCAGGTCGCTTTTCCGGTGCATGAAGAGATCTAGGGGCCCTCCTTCCACAAACTCTTCCACCATGATATCTACAGGCACAAACACCCTGACATCTGGGAACTTCTGTCTGTCCGGGACAGTCCTGTCCCCTTACAAGGGCCCACTTCTGAGACTGTCCTCAGCTTCCAGGAATAAAACAGACCCTCGGCAGGTGCATGTGGCAGAGTGCTTCGGAGTCGGACAGGCCTGGCTTCAACCCCACACTATTCTGGGTGACCGTGAGCAGCCAACAACCCCCCGGAGGCTCAGTCCCCTCTTCTGCACACAAAGAGGGAGCAACACCAACTCCCCTGAGGGCTCTGGGGAGGCCTAAAGGGTCCACTCAAGGCATGGAGGGCCTTGGAGAAGCACCTGGCACACAGGACATGGGATCTGCGAGCACACGCCACAGTGCCGAGGGCAGTGAGAGGTGGCCGCCAGCGCATGCACACCTCGCTCCCAACGAGATTCACAGGTGAGAGCAAGAGAGAGCCCACGTTACTGCTTTTCATGGAAAATAAACTGAAGTTAAAACAAAAAAACTTTCTCCCAACTTACATGCTGGGGACTCCAAGGCTGGAGCCACCCATCTCGGTGGCCAGCAGCTTCAGCTCCACAGGCCCACACCCTTGGGCCTAGCACAGACAGGCTACACCTGCCAGCAGGTGACAGGCAGGCTGGTGTCCTCCATGGGCCAGCCCACGCCACTCCACACTCATCCTCCCTGCACCCTGCCTGGCGTGCCTTCCCCTGACTCTCAGCCCATGGCCCCACCTCGGCCCCTCTGCTTCTTGAGTCCAGCACAGGGGCCTGGAGTTGGCCAGAAGGAAGCACGGGAGAACCGAGTGCAAGTGGGTCTGTTTGCATCGCACAGCCTCTGCGAAACGAAGCTGGCTACCTGCACAGCCCCCCATGCCCTCCAGTGCAGAGAAAGGCAGGAGGCCTGGGCAACCTGCAGGTGGTCTCCGCAGCACTCACGCTCCCCGCCAGGGCCCCTTCAAAAGAACACACTCACTCTCCACGTCGCGGACACAGACGCCATAGAGGTACACGATGTGCTTGTGGGAGACCTGTCTCATCATGCTGGCTGCCTCAAAGAAGGCCTGTGGGAGGAGGGGACAAGGACGGGTCACCAGTCAGCCTCGCGGCTGAGGCAAAAGCTGGCGGGTCCCAGGACAGCCGCTGTCAGCCCCCAGGTCCTGCCGACTGTGCAGCGCCCCAAGGCTGGGGCAATCAGCTTGCACACTCGTGCCTGCCTCTCCTCCCTCTGCCTTAAACTGTGGGAGAGGACCATGCTCAGCGCCTCTGCTCAAGGCCAGGCTGTGGGGTCCCGGGCAAGTCAGGCCACTCTTCTGGGTCTTGTTTCCAGACTGTGCAGCCCTGGGCAACACCAACTCCACGGCCACTGAGCTGGAGCCTCAGGGCACTGCCACACCGCCTTTTGGGAAGACACGGGATGGGGGAAACGGAGGGGGCGGGCTAAGTGCAAGGGGCTGCTCAGCCCCCAGCATCTTCAGTCCTCCCTACTTTGTGCTCATTAGCAGGCTGCAGTGGCATCAGAGGGGATTCTGACTCCAAGGCCAGCTTGAAAACCACGAGGCCAAACAAGGGGCAAAGGCTGTGCCCCACTCACCGGGCCCTACAAAGAGCAGTGGAGGGGCCGCGAGGGGAGAAAGACTTGCCAGAGAGATGTCCCTGTGGCTGGGGTCTAAGACTTTGAGGATCACTTTTATTCTCTTCTCTTCTGAAGTCCCTTCGTCATCCTTGTGATCCACCAGGGTCCCGGCGTAGATGTGGGTTCTGGTGCCTCTCCCCAGGTGCTCGCCCTGAGGGGGGAAGCAGAGGTCAGATGGCCAGGCCACAACGCAAACACAGAATATCAACTGGAGGGGTGGGAGCTAAAGAGCTCCAACAGCTCCCTGCCCCAGTGCACGTGCACGTCCAAGTTCGGCTCGGTGGGAGACAGTCCTCAGGACCTCGGGGCAGCTCCTCGCCTTCTACTCCCAGCAGCAGCCCGTGGCCTGTCACAAACCCACCAATGGCACCCACTCCAGGCAGCTCCTGCTCGCTGGGGCAGGGGCACAGCGTGGGGCTGTAATGCTGCTTGCTGGCCGTTTACCGAGGGGACAGTCCTTGACCATGCCCGTCTCTACCCACCTCCTGCACATGGGGCTGAGGATGGTGCTTGCACCAGGGCTGTTGTAGGAATCACCTAGGCAAATCGGCACAAAGGCTGCCGGTCCACACCCGGGCAGCAGGGGGCCAGTGGCTCACTGTTGGTCCCCCTGGAACTGTCCGGTTGCCATCCGTGTGCCCAGTGTGTGCACACACGCTAGCTTCAGCAGAGCCTCCCCCAGCGCTCTCTCAGAGGAGGAGAGGCGAAGCTGGAGGAAGGAGGCCTGGGATCCCTTGGTTTGCTCTCTCGGGGAGCGGCAGAAAGGCTGAGTGAGAGCCCTGTGCAAAGCCCTCGCAGCAGATGATCTGTCTCTGAGGACGCCTCCAGTTCACGCCTCAACACTTCTGACTGTTCAGATGCCTCACCTTTACAAATAGAAATACGCGTCGTGAAACTCAGGTCCTGCCAAGCTGTTGACATTAGCCCCACAACTTACAACTAGAAAACTCACGATCTGTTATTCTATTTTTTTCTATTAAAGATTTATTTGTTTATTTGAAAGTTAGGAGAGGCAGAGAGAGAGAGAGAGAGAGAGTCAGTCTTCCATCCTATGGTCCACTCCCCCATTGGCCACAATGGTCGGAGCTGTGCCAATCTGAAGCCAGGAGCCAGGAGTTTCTTCCAGGTATCCCACGTGGGTGCAGGAGCCCAAGGACATGGACCATCTTCCACTGCTTTCCCAGGTCATAGCAGAGAGCCGGATCGGAAGTGGAGCAGCTGGGATTAGAATCAGCGCCCATATGGGATGCCGGCACTTCAGCCCAGGGCATTAACCCACTGACCAGCCCATGTTATTCTATTTTTCTAGGTTCCCCTTTAAATGCAGCAAATGCATCATGGCTGATACTTAAGGAACCAGCCTGGTCCCTCACAGGAACACACACAGTCATTAGCCAGGTGTATTAATTTGTACAAACATGGGGCCAGTGTTGCGGAGTAGTGGATAAGGCTGCCTCTTGTGATGCTGGCATCCCAGGTTAAGCTGCCACCTGTGATGCCGGCATTCCAGGCGGGCACCAGTTCAAGTCCCAGCTGCTCCATTTCCCATACAGCTCCCTGCTAATGGCTGGCAAAACCTCCCTCTGTAACTTTTTCAAATAAATACATAAATTAAAACACACACACACACACACACAAAACGTGGGGGTTGGCGTTGTGGCACAGCAGGTTAACACCCTGTCCGGAAGCACCGGCATCCCATATGGGGGCCGGTTCTGTTCCCGGCTGCTCCTTTTCCAATCAGGCTCTCTGCTGTGGCCTGGAAAAGCAGTAGAGGATGGCCCAAGTTCCTGGGCCCCTGCACCCACGTGGGAGATCTGGAAGAAGCTCTTGGCTCCTGGCTTCGGATCGGCGCAGCTCCGGCCATTGCGGCCAACTGGGGAGTAAACCAGTGGACAGAAGACCTCTCTCTCTCTCTCTCTCTGCCTCTCTGTAGCTCTTTCAAATAAATAAAATAAATCTTTTAAAAAATGTGCACAAATACCCCTATTTGCCATCTGTCAAAGCACCATGGCCATCCGCCCTGTCTGTTCCATGCTGACAAAGGTCGGGAATTACTCATTAAAGCTCCAGCTGTCATGCGTGCGCCTCATGGTTTGGGAAGGGGTGTTCCCAGAACTTCCCATAAAAGCCATGAGCTTTCAGAATCATTACTCTTCCCCAGAAGGGCAGCCAAGTCACGGCTCCAGGCTGCTAGGATTCCACGGCAGCCCACAAGGACCCCTGCACTCCCTACACGTCCATTCCAGTCTCCTTTGATGCTCTTCCCTCAGCCTGTGCCCAGGTGCTTGCTGCTTGTTCCTTTGGGCGGTGCTCTGATGCCGCTTCCTGTAGGGTGCCATCCTGTCCTCCCACGACCGGGACACATGACTAGCTGGGAGGCGCCCACACACTGCTGTGCTTTGCCAGCCTGGAATTTGTCCCCTGGTGACACAGTTGCTGCCCTAGGCTGTGGGCCTGTCATAGCAGCAGCGGCTCCTGGTCTGAGGCGGACTATGTGCTGGGAGGACAGGGGTTGTGTGCTCAGAGACGCCCGTGCAAGAGAGGAGGAGGCCCACATACAGCGTGAAATTCCAGACAATCCCGGAATAGAGGCTGTGAAGCGCCAGCTCTGATAATTTTGTTGGTCTGTTTAAAGTTCAGGACATCACTTCTGACACCCCAGAGGGAGAGGCGATGATAAACTGATGGACAGTGAAGCAATGACAGCCATGGACTTCCAGTCCCTAAGAATTCTGCCCCGTCATTTCAGGGATTCACTTAAACAAGCACTAACAGAGACCTGGTGCCCAGCACCCTCACCCCGGCTTCCTCACAGCAGAAGTGCACAATCCACCCTCCCACCCCTCGAGACTCTGGCCATGGCCTCTGCCCGTGCTCACTGGATTCCCCTCTCAAGGCTGCAGGCTGCTGTCTGCTTTGATGCCCCCACGGCCACATGTGGTTCCAAGAGGCCGAGGGACAGGTGTGGAACAGAACATGGGACAGATCTGCCCTGGGCCTCGCACGCCTGGCCAAGGCCCAAAGGCAGCTACAGAGGACACCCTGGATCTGCATGAGGCTGCAGATTCGAGGCAAAAGGTCTCCAAAGGCCAGGACACCAGCCTGAGCCCCCAGAAGGCTTCCACTTCTAAGGGGAGTTCTCTGGGCCTGAATTCTCCATGTCCTGCTGCCCTGTGTTCTTTGCTCCCCCAGCTGCAGGGTCAGCGCTCCCTCACAGTGGAGAGTGTCTCAACACTAGATACCTACAAGCACTAACAAATTTACCTCCTTCCAAGGAAGAAGCACCTCGGGGGAGCATCTGCCAGGCCACGGAGGACAGAGGCACGGGCTGAGCTGCTCGAACTGCACATGTCTCCTTCATCTTCTTCCTCCAGGACTTCCCCAAACCCTGACTCCATTCCCCCAAATGTCCAGGCTGCTCCGTCAAAGGCAGGCAGGCCCAATGCTGGACCCAAGACCTGCAGCAATGACTCACCTGCATGATATCTTTCTTGAGGATCCGGTCAAAACTCAGCTGGCTCATGGGATAGACAGGCTGCCACTCCTGGGCTTTCTTAGTAGCCACCAGCAGATTAGAGATCTCTGTGGAAGAGATAAGAGCTGTCAGAGCACAGAGGTGAAGGTCCAGGATCTCAGCCAGCGCATGTCTGGGGAGCCATGGGGCTTACTGACCACGCATGTGTACATTTATTAGTTCAGACATTCAACAAATAGTGCCTCGGGCAGAGCCCAAACCAATCACCCAGTCCAATGGCATGTACCAGGTGTCAGCTACTTGAAAGGACAGGACAGGGTGCTCCAAGGGCATCTGTCCTGGGGAGGGGTTGGGGAGGCTTTCTTAAGAAAATGCAGGTGGTAAATTGAAGAAGGGAAACTCTGAATACTCAGGGACTGTGGCCATCTTATTTCCTGGCACATGACACTCAGTGAGTACATGCTACACGTATGTACTACATGTACATGCTACATGTACGAATGAACAGGTGGGGTAGGATCTGAAAGCCAAGAGCTGAGGAGGAAGAAGCTCTGGGTTACAGGCGATGGGAACACTGCGAGGAGGGTGACAAACATGGGTTTTATGCAGAGTACAGGAAAGGTGACCCTGAAAGAAGGTGCTGTCCAAGCCTCTCTCTGAGCCCAGGAGTACCTTAACCAAGAGGCACTTAACAACACTCCCTGAATGTGCAGGCTCTGGGTGGACCACCCCCAGATTCTACCAATTCAAACAGCAAACTCAATACTTTTTTTTTTTTTTAAACTTTTGGACAGGCAGAGTGGACAGTGAGAGAGAGAGACAGAGAGAAAGGTCTTCCTTTTCCCGTTGGTTCACCCTCCAATGGCCGCTGCGGCCGGCGCACCACGCTGATCTGAAGGCAGGAGCCAGTTGCTTATCCTGGTCTCCCATGGGGTGCAGGGCCCAACCACTTGGGCCATCCTCCACTGCACTCCCTGGCCACAGCAGAGAGCTGGCCTGGAAGAGGGGCAACCGGGACAGAATCCGGCACCCCGACCGGGACTAGAACCTGGTGTGCTGGCGCCACTAGGTGGAGGATTAGCCTGTTGAGCCACGGCGCCGGCCAAACTCAATATATTTTAAAATCTGCACAGGTAGCCTCCTGGGGATTGCTATCCCACAGAAATCGCCTTCTTACCACTTCCAGAGAGTGTGGGAATCCCTGGTTTTCTTTTTCTTTTTTTTTTTTTTTTGACAGGCAGGGTGGACAGTGAGAAAGAGAAACAGAGAGAAAGGTCTTCCTTTTGCCATTGGTTCACCCTCCAGGCCGTGCTGTGGCCGGTGCACCGCGCTGATCCGGAGCCAGGAGCCAGGTGCTTCCTCCCGGTCTCCCATGTGGGTGCAGGGCCCAAGGACTTGGGCCATCCTCCACTGCACTCCCTGGCCACAGCAGAGAGCTGGCCTGGAAGAGGGGCAACCAGGACAGAATCTGGTGCCCCGACCGGGACTAGAACCCAGTGAGCCGGTGCCGCAAAGTGGAGGATTAGCCTATTGAGCCGCGGCGCCGGCCATCCCTGGTTTCCTTAACGAAGCAGGAATGCTAAGGAAATGACTGCTTTTCTTTCCTTTCCTGTACTACAAGATAATGAGTTAAGGGCAAAAGGAAGATATCCAAGTCCTAATTCTTGTATTGTAACAGAAGCAGCCTCCCACAAGACGAACTGTGAGAATCGCCAGGCACAGTCCCCGGAGGTGACCCACACCGGCCACTAGGAGGTGAAGGCCATTGAGGAACAGGTCCCCACACATACCCAGGGAGTTACACTCCCTCAGGGTCTCCAAGTCCTCACTGCCTCTTTAAGTTCACATTTCCTGGGGCCAGTGTTGTGACACAGTGGGTTAAGATGTTACCCGTGATGGGCCGGCGCCGCTGATCATTAGGCTAATCCTCCGCCTAGTGGCGCCGGCACCCAGGTTCTAGTCCCGGTTGGGGCACTGGATTCTGTCCTGGTTGCCCCTCTTCCAGGCCAGCTCTCTGCTGTGGCCCAGGAATGCAGTGGAGGATGGCCCAAGTGCTTGGGCCCTGCACCCGCATGGGAGACCAGGAGGAAGCACCCGGCTCCTGGCTTTGGATCAGCGCGATGCGCCAGCCGCAGTGCGCCGGCCGCAGCGACCATTGGAGGGTGAACCAACGGCAAAAGGAAGACCCTTCTCTCTGTCTCTCTCTCACTGTCCACTCTGCCTGTCAAAAAAAAAAAAAATTAAAAAAAAAAAAAAAAAAAGATGTTACCCGTGATGGATGCTGTTCAAGTCTCAGCTGCTCTACTTGTGATCCAACTCCCTGCCAACACACCTGGGAAAGCTGTGGGAAAATCATGCAAGCACTTCGGACCCTGTACCCATGTGGAAAAGCCCGAGGGAGTTCCAGGCTCCTGGCTTCAGCCTGGCCCAGCCCCAGCTATTGTGGCCATTTGGGGGAATGAATCCCTCTTTGTAATTCTACCTTTCAAACAAATGAAACATCTTTTTTTAAAAAAAAAAAAAAAAAAAAAAAAGTGCCCATTTCTGTGTCCTCTGTGCCAGTTGCTGTTCTGAGAGCATTCCACATGTTAACTCCTTCGCCCTCCTGTCTACTCTAAGAGCCACACAGTATCCTCACTCCCCCACCTACACACACAGATCAGGAACCAGTGTCCAAGGTCAGGCAGTCAGTAAGCCCCAAGTCAGGTTTGCGATGAAGCCAGAGATGGCGCTGGCCCCTCTCCATCCCCCAACACAGCTGCCTTGAGTGGGAGCCACAAATCTGAGCACCAGAAACTGGGTTCAGGGAGCGGGTCCCCTGTTACCACGTCCCGGACACTGCTTTTCCAGAGGCGACTCCCTCCACACTGCTCTTCTGACTCTGTCCTGCTCCCTGGGGAACATCAGATTCAAACAGGCAGCTCAAGGCGGCCCGAGGGAGAAAAGGCTTCAGAGGCCCACCTGACAGGTGCCCAGAGCAAATGCTTCTACTGGCAGACCTCGCACTTACTAGGGAGATTAGAGAAGATGGGGAAGGGCCACGTGTGGACCGATCATTTGCATGGGCGCTTCAGGAAACGGCACGAGGGCCAAAGATGTGAGCAGGGAAGCCACCTAACCCCCTCCAGCCCGTTTCCTCACTGTAAAGCGTGGGGCAATAGTTGTACCCTCACCACGTTACACGTGGGGCTGGTGAGAAGATGCACCGTACCCGGGAGCTGCTGTCACCAGGAGCAGTCATTAGCCTGTGGCACCACCACGGTCCCTGCTTCTACAGTGGGCCACAGGAGTCCTCCAGGCCGGAGGTGAACAGGCCACGTCTGGGCCTTCTCGTGCTCCTCAGCCCAGCCCCCCAGCCGTGGGGACGGTGTGGGCTGGCTCAGTGATCACACCCGTGCTGAGAGCTCCCTGCTTTCCCACCCTGCTCTTCACTTCTGCCGTGGGGGGGTTTCTTGGC
The DNA here is from genome assembly GCF_033115175.1 of Lepus europaeus. NCBI lineage: Eukaryota > Metazoa > Chordata > Mammalia > Lagomorpha > Leporidae > Lepus > Lepus europaeus. The sequence continues at coordinate 56,700,545 of NC_084831.1, forward strand.
TGCATTTTCCAGCGACAATAGGGTGCCTGGCAATCAGAACCCTGAGGCGCGAGGACAGAGGAGCTGTGGAACCCAAAAGCACGGGTCAGGTCCCAGTTTTGTGATTTCCTCGCTTCTGTAATTCGCAGGGGGCAGGAGGAGAGCAGGACCTATGCATGACAGCCTTGCAAACGGACTTCCTCCGCCGGCTCGCCACCAGGCCTTCCTGTTCTTTGGCTGGGGTGGGCAGGGGGGAAATCATTGAATTTGGAGTCAGGCAACGTGAGCTGAAATCCCCACTTGGGCATAACAGTCTGGGCTGTTCCAAGGAGGAAGGCTCTGCAGTAGCGCCGGGCGAACCGTGTGCACCACTCACACGGCAGTGGCTGCCCGATTCCTCACTGCTGGCCTTACCAGCCGTGTGGCCCCGGGCACATCAGCTTTCCTGAGCCTCACACTCCTCACAACAGCTCCCGACCACTGCGTGAGTGAAAGAAACGAAACGCGCCTGTGAACTGCTGGGCCCTGATGTGGTCGCTGCCACTGGCACTTGACGGATACCACTGGCTGCCGATTCTGGGCTGGGCGCTGTGCCTGCCGTGGATCAGGGGCGGCAGTGGGCCCCAGAGCCATCCTACAAGTGCACAAGCAGGTGCAAAAGGCACGAGAGGGGTTCAGTTCCAACCCTCTGCTCCTCCTGCACAGCTCTTAGCTCCCAGGTCTGGGCTAGGAGCGGAGGCACCTGGGGCAGGGGCCCTGAAGTCCTGCCAAGGATCCACCTGGTGGTCTGGAACCTCCTCTTTCCTGCAGATGCTACTGTCCCCCTCCTTGTCCTCACCCAGGGACCACTAATGCGCAGGAAAGAACCCACCACTCTCAAGGGCTGGCAGGAGAGAACGCGAGCCTAAACAGGCTGGCTGGGCTGGGCGGCCTTGAGGCCGAGTGGCACATGTGTTTTTACCTTTGTGGAACATCTTCGAGCACAAAAACAAAGACTGCAGTTGCTCCCCAAGGCTGGCAGGAAACCCTATCTGATCAACGAGAACACAGGTTCTTCCTCTCGCACCAAGCTCAGTAATGGGCCCCTTGCTGAGAGAGGGAAATAATTAACCCTCAGAGCCCTGGGCCCCTTGCTGTTCTGATACCAACAGCTCTGTCCGCTTGATGCAGACACTGTGGACACAACCTCTGAGTCACAGGGCCTGCAGGGCTGCGTGGAGAAGACAGACTGGAGCTGAGATGGACAGTGCCGGTCAGAGAAGAGCACTTCCAGCAGGGCTGAAGGGAACGCGTCTATGACAGAGACCCCTCAGAGCATCAGCTGACACATACAGGGACCTCAGGAGCAATGCTGCCACCCCTTCCTGGAGGCCTGACCCTCCCGTGGGAAGCATCTGACACCTGCAGGGCAGCACCCTGAGGTAAGGGAGGTGAGGCAACCTTTTGCTCACTGTCCAACTCACTCGGTTCCAGGTCTGCCTCCTCCATGCAGCCCTCTGTGCCCTGTGACTCAGTGGTTGTAGCCATCCCCTTCTTTTTGACCTCGAGGTATAAATTATGTGCTGATTTAAATCCTTATCACACACTGCAGTGGGCTCATCTGTAACACTCCCGCATGAGACTAGAGAGAGAACAGGGTGTGGGTCCTAGGCATTTCTGATTGTTTATATCTGACAAAGTTCTTGGCCTACTGAACATATGCTAGAGACATTTTTCAAATAAATAATGACAGGGGACACTTAAGACACTTTATCTTAAAGAGACAAAAAGTTTCTGCTCTAGTCTGGAACGTGCCTCTCTCAGCAGGATGAGATGCTGAGAAAGGAGTATGTCTGCTACAGAAAATGCTGACACTCAGGGATGGAATCTGACTTCGGGGATACAATCCTAGCAAAGCTACTGAAAAACACCTGGGAATTGTGGGAGGGAGTCACCTTCTTAACCCAACCAGCATCCTACGGTCCATCTGGGTCCTGTGGCATCACTGAGGGTTCAGGGCCTGGCTCTAACCCCCAGATACAAACCTCTGGGCTTGGGCTGGCAGCAGCGCTTCAGCACGAAGCTGATGTTGTCTGTGCGCAGGATCTGCTTCTTGAGGTGGCTCATGAGTTCTCCCAGGCTGGGGAAGCTGCGGTCTGAGCCGTGCAGGCTGTAGCAGCCCTTCTGCACCTCGATCTGAAAGTTCTTGAACTGTCTCTGCCACCCAGCACATGTCATTCAGGAAAGAAAACCAGACAAGACTTGTTTAAAACAGGGTCAGGCGAATGCACAGCAGACCGTGTAACGCGTAATGTCAGGAGGGGCAGGGGGAAGGGTGCGCAGAAGCTCTGTATTCCCAGTAGATCTGAAATTCTTCACCAAGACTTTATACTGATAAATAACCCAACCAACAAATCACTCAACGATTCAAAGGAGCCCAGGGGACTGGCACTGTGGTGCAATGGGTTAAGCTGCCACTTGTGCTGGTATCCCATATGCGCTCCGGTTCAAGTCGTGGCTGCTCTGCTTCCGATCCAGCTCCCTGCTAATGCACCTGGGGAAGCAGCAGAGGATGGCCCAAGTGCTTGATTCCTGGCTCCTGACTTCAGCCTGGCCCAGCCCTGACTGTTGTGGCCATTTGAGGAGTCAATCAGTGGATAGAAGATCTCTCTCTCTCTCTGTCTCTCTAACTCTGCCTTTCAAATAAATAAAATAAATCTTAAAAAAAAAAAAAAAAGAAGAAGAAGAAGAAGAAGAGGAGCCCAGGAGAAGGCACTGAGAACAGCCATTTCTCCAGAAGTGTCACCTGGCTTTTGACCTATAAGATGAGATTGCTTGTGGAAATATCAACCTTCACAGACTACTGCTATAATTATATGGTATGGCACATTCTTAAATACTCAGCACTTAGAAATGCTAGTAACTGTCACACACGAAACAATAACTACAGTAAAATTCATCCAGGAACTCTCTCAAGCACAAGGGAGCTGGTGGGTGGCTATCAGTCCAGCCACAGGTTTCAAGGTGCATAGAAAGGAAGTATAGGCAGTTTTCCTTCACGGGCTCTTTTTGTACAAAGGAAATGAGTTTAGTGGTTAAGACCGAGGGCCAGAAAGACCTACTTACAGTGTAAACTAGGACACAATAGTTGAAACCTCAGTGGCTCAGTCCTTCCTCTGTACAATGGATTAATATCACCCACCTCAGGGCCACTGTCAGCCCTAAGCAGGAACGTGCAGGTAAGAGGCCTGGCACAGTGCCGGGTGGGTGGGGCTAAAATGAGCAGGAGGAGTAGTCATTTCTCTGCCTCGTTTCTTGCCCAGGTAATCGGACACCATTCTCAGTTCAGCACAGGTCAATTACACCTTGGAATGAGACCAGGCTGGCTCCTACCCAGCTTAACTCTCTCCAACACAGGCTTTCTGTAAGGGCAACGAGCCTGCCTGAGGGGTCCTGAGCCACTGAGCCCCCATCAGCCCCAAAGCCTACCTGTACAGAACACCCCTAGGCAGGGAGTGGCTCCTGGGACTTCGCACAGGACACCTGGCAGCACGGAGTGCCTTCAGCTATTTCCTCTTCCCCCTCTTGACTGAGTCCAGTCTCTAGGGGCTGTCCATGCTTTCCTGTCCTTCCTGGATCTGAGGTCTCCAATATTTTCTTACACTGACCTCTATCCTGAAGGCCACGCTCCTGCCCCAGCTCTCCCAGTTCATGCTGGAGCCCAGCCAGTGGGAGTATATTTATGCAAATTAATTCTGTAAAAATTGTCATCTAAAATAGTCTACTATGTGTCTTTTAAAGTTTCATAACTTGGCCAGCACCGTGGCTTAACAGGCTAATCCCTTGCCTTGCGGCACCGGCACACCGGGTTCTAGTCCTGGTCGGGGCACCGGATTCTGTCCCGGTTGCCCCTCTTCCAGGCCAGCTCTCTGCTGTGGCCCGGGAGTGCAGTGGAGGATGGCCCAAGTGCTTGGGCCCTGCACCCGCATGGGAGACCAGGAGAAGCACCTGGCTCCTGGCTTCGGATCAGCACGGTGCGCCAGCCGCAGCGGCCATTGGAGGGTGAACCAACGGGAAAAGGAAGACCTTTCTCTCTGTCTCTCTCACTATCTACTCTGTCTGTCAAAAAAAAAAAAAAGTTTCATAACTAATGAAAGCAGCTGTGGCCTGGTGGGGTGAAATCGCCCATTCTGACTTCTGCCTCGGCCTGCAGGGTTTCTCTTGCTTCATTCGCAGCTTCCAGGGCACATGACTCACCAACAGACACCTCTACTCAGCGTGACCGTGTGGCAGGCAATTCGTCTGCTAACACGTCTGAAGCTCCCACCTGGAGGAGTCTGTGCCAGGCCGGGTCGTGGCGGCAGATCTGGGGCACAGGTCTGTACTGGTGCCTGCCGCAGACATGGCATTAGCTCTCGGGGATCCTGGCAGAGCCTACAATAAACCGCTCTAGATAATTACACTGAGCTTCCTGGGTGCTCGGTGCGTCCTGGTTTTCTGGTCATGGTCTCTCACCCAGGGCCACGGTGGATCTTTAGCCAGGGACCTTAGAAGGAAGACAGCAAGGGCTGCTCGGGAGTGTCTCCTTCCGGAGAGACCCAGGCTTTTCTACCTGCACTCTGGCAAGAAAGGGCCTCTCCACAGCAACTCTAGGACCAGGGACAACGGCCCAAGTGCACTGGATACCTTGGGCCCAGAGGGCTTGGTCCATGCCAGTGTCTGACTGACCTCAGACTTCTCAAAGCAGGTGACAGTCATGAGGATGTTGTCAAAGTCGGTGCAGCTCCACCTCAGCACGTACATCCCCTCCTCGTTCCCTTCTTGCCGCAGTTTATTGATGGCATACTCTGTGCTGTGGGGTGGGGGGCAGACCAAGGGAGAGAGTCACACATGCTGCACAGCAAACCCTCGGGGGTACCCACCCCCCTGGGCTGCCTGCAGTAGATGGCTCAAGTGCATAACTGCCTGGCTGCTAAAGTCCTCTCTGAGAGATGCAGGAGGCACACGGGGGTGCTGAGGACCCCCGAGACTGAACGTGTCTCCTACGCACTGATCTCAGCTTGTCCCCAAGTGTCGTACAGATGTTGTGTTCAGTTCCAGCCACAAAGGCCTCCCCCAAGGCTGGTAACGAGAAGCTGGCAATGACGTAATAGCAGGGAACTCACCCCTCCCCACCAACCCCAGCCAACCCAACTGCAGCAAGAGCCTCACAGGGCCGGAATTCAGGGCTGTTCTGTTGAGTGCTACACCCCAGTAACCAGAACAAGCCTGGCTCACCGTGGGTATGAAGCAACACTTGGAGTGAATCCTTCAATGGGGATTAGAAGGATGTTAGTAGGGAGCATGCCTGTTTTACACTTTTATATCCCCAGGGCCAATGCCTGGCATGCAGAGGGCAACGAACCCTGGCTAAACAAAGCCACCTACTTCCCAGCGCTCAGTGAGTGCTGCTCACTAAGTGCTGGGGCAGGGGGCTGGCGCAACCCACAGGCTTTAGAAAGGCAGAGGCCCTGCTGCACCTCCCAGCGGCTCACCCTGCCCCTTTGTGAAGATGCGGCCAGCTAGCACTCATTCTGCAGGCTCCTGCTCTCGGAAGGCTCCACAGGGAGTACACTTCCAGCCCCGCAGAACACCAAACAGTCCATCACTCAACAAACGCTGAGGGCCTGCGACGGGTCGGGCATGCTGTGGGTGCTCAGGACGATGCAGACACTGCTGCCTGCCTTCAGGAAGCGCAGACCAGACACAAGCAGAAATGGAAATCAATAGGGTGTGCGGCAGGTGGCACACGCCACTGAAGAATGTCACTGGCCGAGCAAAGGCACCAGGGAGCGTGGGATGCAGAGGTGCTGTTACTGCACAGGAGGTGGTCACCAACAGACACCTGAAGGGCGTGGAGGCCGTGTGGGTTCTGCAGGAAGGGCATCACAGGACACAGAACAAGCCAGGGCCAAGGCCCTGATGCCCAGCCACAGCGAGGCACTGGAGGAAGAAGCTTTTTAGGACACGGAGCCCACTGCTTGGCAGTTCCTGTGTGTTAGATGCCCCAGGAGTTTGTGAGTCTCTCCAGGCCAGGGCCACAGCAATCCCAATCTACCTTGTCACAGGGAACAGGGACAGGGAGGGTGAACAGCATGTCCTGAGGAAGGGAGGCAACTGAAAAGACGCTTTCCCAGATCTAGTCAGGCCTGAAAAGAGAGACTCGGACAGAACAGAGCAGCTCTATTCCATGACCTGGAGGCCAGTCAGAGGAAGTCACTGGCCCTGGGGATATAAAAGTGTTAAGAGGAAGTAAGTGGGGCCGCCGCTGGGGCATAGCAGGTAAAGCTACCGCATGCAGTGCCGGCATCCCATATGGGTGCTGGTTTGAGTCCCGGCTGCTCCACTTCCAATCCAGCTCTCTGCTGTGGCCTGGGAAAGCAGTGGAAGATGGCCCAAGTCCTTGGGCCCCTGCACCCACATGGGAGACCCAGAAGATGCTCCTGGCTCCTAGTTTCAGATTGGTGCAGCTCCGGCTGTTGTGGCTAGTTGGGGGAGTGAACCAGCGGATGGAAGACCTCTCTGCCTCTCTCTCCTTTTCTGTGTAACTCTTTCAAATTAATAAATAAATCTTTATAAAAAAGTAGAGGAAATAAGCTGAATACCTGGTGTCTAAAAAGGCAGAACTCAAACGAGGAGGTACATGTTATGGAGAGGCAAACTCCAACTCTGTATCAGGAAAGGGTATACTGTGGTGGTGCAAACTACCCCTCCCCAGAGGTATCTGAGCACAGGCCATCATCAATGTGAGAAGCAGGTGGAATCCTTTGAGGCCTTATGGCTATGACAGCCTTGGTGCCACCACTCATCTGGCCCTTAGGACAGACAGCTGCCTCAAAGCTTCACCTACCACACTGCCTGATGCTGAGACCTGTGTCCTGCCGTGCTCAAACAGCCCACAGTGTTTGACACAGTGAGAGTCAGGAGCTGCAGTGCTTCTTGGCCAATTATGGAGACAGAGGAGGATTAAACTGTTAACAGAGGAGCTGAGGGGCTACTGCAAGGGCATAAGTAGCTGAAAACCTGCTCAGTAGGGATGGAGAAGATGGGATCCCCGCATGCAGCAGGCAACACGGTCATCTGTCCCAACCCAAAAAACTGGACACGCCTGGGAGAGGAGGCCATGCGTTCTGTCGCTAAAACGTGGGACCTTTTCAGCCCAAGGGTGACTGTAAAGGTTCCAGAACCTACCAGATTGGACCATGACAGCCATTCTGTATGTTGTGGACGATCAGTGGCGGAGCCACGTCAGTGCAGAGGTAATGATGGGCATCTGCTGTGAGCCGGAAGTAGCCATCCACCAGGGACACGAAGGACAAGGCCTCCTCATGAGAAGAGAGCTTCAGTTCCTGGGGACAGAGAAGAAATGCCCAGGATCACATCATGTATCTAGCATCTTCAGCAGCTGAGCTACAGGGAGGAACATAACACATACACAACCCCACAGGGATGTTGATTTTGTGTTGCTAAAGATCCCTCTTGCATTTACACGGCATTTTTACTGCTCAACATACTTTCTCATCTTCATCTCACTTTTAAGAAAGATTTATTTATTTGAAAAGCAGAGTTACAGAGAGGCAGAGACACAGAGAGAGATCTTCCATCCACTGGTTCACTCCCAAATGGCCACAACAGCTGGGGCTGGGACAGCCTGAAGTCAGGAGCCTGGAACTCCATCTAGGTCTCCCACATGGGTGCAGGGGCCCAAACACTTGGCCCATCCTCTACTGCGTTCCCAGGTGCATTAGCAGAGAGCTGGACTGGAAGTGGAGCAGCCGGGACTCGAACCTATCATATGAGGGCAAGGGTGGCAGGACTGGAGGTATGGGAGGTTGTAACAGACAGGAATACCTATGGAAATGCTGCCCTGGGTCAGCTCATGGCAGACTTGGTCCAAAAGGTAAAAAACCCGTGGATTTAACCCAGGAATGCTCCTGGACACAATGAATTACTAGACTAACTCCAGGGACTGCTTGGGGTTTGGAGGAAGCAGAGAGCCTTCCTCAGAGTGGTAAGTGGCCAAGACAAGAGCGGAGGGGAAGGTATTCAGGAAAACATTGGCAGAGAAGACAGGTAGGGGGTTCTGGTCTTTTATTATTTCTTTTTTAAGATTTCTTATTTACTTATTTGAGAGGCAGAGTGACAGAGAGAGAGAGAGACAGAAAGGCCTTCTATCCACTGGTTCACTCCCCAGATAGCCACAATGGCCAGAGCTGGGCTGATCCAAAGGCAGGAGCCAGGAGCTTCTTCCGGGTCTCCCACATGGGTGCAGGGGTCTAAGGACTTGGGCTATCTTCTACTGCCTTCCCAGGCCATAAGAGAGAGCTGGGTCAGAACAGGAGTAGCCAGGACTCAAACCAGCGTCCATCTGGGTTTCAGGCGCCACAAGCAGAGGCTTAGTCCACTATGGCACAGCGCTGGCCCAGGGGGCGAGATGGGGCTGGGGAGGTTTCTGTTCTTAATCACAGACCCCTGAGTAGGCAATGCCCATCTGAGAGCAGCCGAGGGGCTGACCAAGAACATTTCCTGGTGAAGGAAGGTATGGAAAGCCATGACTTGGAAACTTTGACTTACAAAAATCTTTAAAGACCTAAGCAAAATGACACTTGCAAATAAGACTCTTTCCATAATGCTGGAGAAAGAAGAGGCTGGTCACAGAGAGATGAGAAGACCAGGAAGGGAAAAGGGGCAGGCGGTTATAATAACCATTCTGGAAGGAGGTGGAGCCTGGTGACAGCCACGATGACAAGGAAGGGTGCCCTGGGGTTGGGAACTGAGGAAGCCACCTCAGGGTGGGAACCTGAGGAAGGAGGCTTCCCTTATGCGGCCAGTCACCCACTGGTAGATATTCCCAAAGAACCTATTCAAGATGCTCTAGAACGAAAGGCAGGGCTGGCTTGGGCAGCCTCTCCCCTACCCACACAATAAGCAAGACCACTAAGCACTTAAGTTCTCTGAAATGAAGTCTCAACAGAAAGGGCAGAGGTCAAGGAGCTGCAGAGAGAAGTGATAAATTGAGATCTGACTGGACTGCATGCTGGCATCATGCTTTCCTGGAAGAATGATGGTCTAAGAGCTGGGAAGGGAAAAGGGAGTGAGACGGTAATAAGGCAACATCAAGAAGTGGCCAACCCACAGGGCTGGGGCCGGCAAACCGGGTCTACAGATCAACACCTTCACTGTTACCTATAGGTCAAAAGTGGCCAAATGCTAGCAACTGCAAATGGTTTGGCCTAACAGCTGTGTGACTCTGGACATGCCCCTTAACCTCTGCGCTTCAGTTTCCTCCTCTGTGAAACAGGGACACTAATACATCTATCCACAGGGTAGACACGAAAATTAAGATAGGAAAACTAAATTGACATCTGGGGCCCCGCGCTGTGGTGTAGCAGGTAACGCCACCACCTGCAGCGCCAGCATTCCATATGGGTGCTGCTCTACTTCCAATCTAGCTCTCTGCTTACACACCAGTGGAAGATGGCACCCACGTGGGAGACCTGGATGAAGCTCTTGGCATCAGCCTGGCCTAGCCCTGGCCGTTGCAGTCATTTGGGGAGTGAATCAACGGATGGAAGACCTCTCTCTCTCCTCCTCTGCTTCTCCTTCTTCTCCAAAGCAACAGAGACAAAAAGCACAGGCTGCAGCCAGACAGAACTGGGCAAGGACCTGACCCTTTCTCACTGTGTGGCCCTGTACAAGTTCTACGCCTCCTGATAAGTCTCAGGTTTCCCACCTGAAGCAGCTGACTGTTCTCTCAGGCTCCTTTAACACTAACAAGCAAGACACAGGTATGGCAGTCAACACAGGACCTAGTGTCTGTAACAGGCTCCACACATTGCACTTAATATTATTTTCTCCCTCCTTCCACTCTTCCATCTACCCGCTAACAGGTACCTGGACTCTCCTACTTGTTTTTACTACACTTTTCTGATAATATTAATGTATTTCTTTTTGTTTTAAAACAAGGGAGGGATGAAAACAGTCATATTCCCACCACTAATAAATCACTGCTACTGTTTATTTTCTAAAAGTATGTGTATGTATGTATATATATATAGATAGATGTGTGTGTGTATCTTTTTTAAATATTTTAAACAAATTAGTACCATTGTACACATAAAGTTTTATATTCTGTTTTTCATTTACAAAAACATTTTTCCAAATATCAGAAAAATTAAAAATGTTGTTGTATATTGTACTACATATATAGAACTGCGATTTATTTTCTTACTCTCTTATTACTGTGTATTTAGATCATTTTCAATATTTTGACACTGTGAACACTGCTGGAGTGAATTTTGTTTTGAAGATTTATTTTGAAAGGCAGAGTTACAGAGATATAGAGAGGGAGAGAAGACTTCCATCTATTGGTTCACTCCCCAAATGGCCACAACAGCCACGACTGGGCCAAGCTGCAGCCAGGAGTCAGGAGTTTCCTCTGGATCTCCGATGTGAGTACAGGGGCCTAAGTATTTGGTCCATCTTCCACTGCTTTTCCAAGCACATTAGCAGGGAGCTGGATTGGAATTGAGCAGCCAGATCTGGAACCGGCACCCATATGTGATGCTGGCATCACAGGCAGAGACTTACCCTGGTACGCCACAACTCTGGCTGTGAATATTCCTTTTTTTAATTGACACCTAATGGCTATACACATTATTGGGGTACAGAGTCACCCCTCCACTCGGTACACACATACAACATGCAACAGCCAAGTCAGAGCAATGAGCATTTCCATCTCCTTAAGCATTTAGTATTTCTTTGTGTTGGAAACCGTCAAGCTTCTCTCTTGGGGTTCTTTAGGAAACACAAAGTAGGCCGGCGCAGTGGCTTAACAGGCTAATCCTCCGCCTTGAGGCGCCAGCACACCGGGTTCTAGTCCCGGTCGGGGTGCCGGATTCTATCCCGGTTGCCCCTCTTCCAGGCCAGCTCTCTGCTATGGCCTGGGAAGGCAGTGGAGGATGGCCCAAGTCCTTGGGCCCTGCACCTGCATGGGAGACCAGGAGAAGCACCTGGCTCCTGGCTTCGGATCAGCACAATGCGCCGGCTGCAGCGGCCATTGGAGGGTGAACCAACGGGCAAAAAGGAAGACCTTTCTCTCAGTCTCTCTCTCTCACTATCCACTCTGCCTGTCAAAAAAAAAAAAAAAAAGGAAACACACAGTAAATCGCTGTACCTGAACATTCTTATTCATAAACTGCTGTCTGCCTCTCACACTTTCTGGAGGACAGAAGCCCTAGACTCCCGAGAAGAAAACTCACAACTTCAAGGCTCGTAACACACACTGCCAAACCGCCTTCCCAAAGGCCGTGCCAGCAGACACAGGCAGTGGGCGGCGCTGCGGCTGTGCACCACGGTACCGCCGGCGGCTGACTCCGCCCTCTAAGAGCGGCCTGTCTCACCGACATGCACATTTGCTTTGGCAGAGGCCCCACTTCCCCACCAAGCAGGCCTGCTTGTCCGGATTATGTCCTCACGTGATACCAAAAAAGAGGAAGTGAGACCCAACACCCCAAGAGTCCCTGGGTGAGCCTGCCACTCGCCAGGCTCCCACGTCTCATGGCCAAGGACCCACAGGACTCAGCACAGGACTGCAGGAGCCCCAGCGGAAACACTGGCGCCCGCTGATTCCCTTCCGTTCAATTCCACTCACTTTCGTGAATTTAATGTCAATGCTGCAGTATCTTTGGGCAGGCAGATTCACATTTGCAAGACAGAGGAAAGGCACAGGAATGTCACGCTGGGCCTTAACCACTGACCCCGAGGATGCCTCCTGGCACCAGCGACCTTCTGGCTTACCAGGGTTGGCACCACCCTGCCAGGCATCCTCGGCAGACGGGCACGTGACAGCCCCGGGAGCACTTACCATTTTTTTGTTATCCTGCTTGTTAATGCTGACCACAGACTCCTTTATTACGATGTGAGTGATTTCAGGGAAATAGGAAAAATTGTTCCACTCTTCTCGCGTTTTGTTTTTCTCCTCATCTTTCCTGAGTTTATTTTCCAGTTTCTTCCGCTTCAGTTTACTTTTTTCTTTTTCAACAGGCACAACCTGACAAGATGCACAGGTGACAGCGTTAGCTTGGCTTTCTCAGTTTCCACCAGTAAAAGGTTAATGCTTCCGACAAACTGAAGCAGGGCCTAGGTCCATGGAGGAGAAAGCCAGCGTGCCTGGACCCACAGAGGACCTGGAGGAGTCGGCACCTACAGGCTTCAGACTGGGGACTGGGCCTGATTAGGGCATCTTGGGATTGCGCATCTGGAGGGGACTTTAATGAGCACCGACAGAGCTCTTACACATGCTCCACACGTGCAGGTCAACTCGGAAAGGGAGCGGCCTGCCCAGCACACACACACCTGCAGTCAAGTCCCCTCGCTTGCAGACTAATGCCAATGCTTCAACCCAGGCAGGGGCAAAAGACAAGGCAGACACAAGCTTGCTCCTCTGGCACTCACTGTCTCGAACTTAACAATACTCAGCTTGGCATTTTCAAGAGAAGATGTGAATTCCATGCTTCACTAACTGACACATGTAAAAGTATGCATCTGTACAAACTAGATGTTTGGAGATCTAGGCTAAGCTCCTATCTCAGGAAGTCATATAACTAGTTAGGGCAGCTCCGAGAACCTTTATTTCTCCATCCAGAAAACACGAGAATGTCTGAGGTAAGTGCTCATGAACATAGTACCTACCATGAAAAAAGCCCTCAGTTCTGCTAGGTATTTCCACTTCAGGATGAGAACAAAATAGGAGGAGAAAAGGGATCTTACATTTACTTTAATATTATTACTTAGAGTAACAATAATTATAGTAGCTTTGAAAATTTCCTCAACATTTATTATGTGCCAGGCCCTGTGCTAAATGCCATTTCATTCTCTCAACAATGCTGTGAGTGAGATGCAGGAATTACCTCCCTCTGGCAGATGACCATACTTAACTGGCACAGGAGAAACAACCCTGCCAAGGGTACGTAACTCTGACTTGTAGAGCTAGAATTTGTATCTGGTCTACTTGGGTTTAAAGCCCATGCTCTTAAACCACTCTGCTGTACTGCCTCATCCAACAAATACCTTAATAAAGAAGCCTCTTCCTGCAAAATCAATTATCCTATTCCACAGAGCCAGAGGCCTGAGTCCAATCACTGGCACATCTGCTTCTCAGTTATGTCTTGGGCAAGTTTCTTAATTTCTCTATGCCTCTGAATTTATCTGTAAATGGGTATAACATAGTGTCAGCACTGCTCTTCTCAAGGGTTTTGGTTTTACTTTTGGAACTGAATGAGTTAATACATGTCAAAAGCGCAACAAGTACTTAGCACATGGTAAGTGCTCAGTGAATGCCTGCTGCTATTGGGTTATTATGTTCTTGTATTTCCCTATAGAAGGCAATAAATACTTATTTAGACCTTGTGCCCATGGATACAAATAAAACATGATGGCACATGGTCTCCAGCCTAAACAAACTCAACCCAAGGAGGCCATGGACATGCAGCAGCCCTGCTGTGTGACACACGTACATCAGCCAGCGTCAGCCACTTACATTTGGTTTCTGCCTCCACTGGATTCCAAGATTTCCAGTCACCATCACTTCATAGTGGAGAACAATTCCACTGTCACTGGAATGAAACCAATTCATCTCATTTTCTGATGAGATCAGTAACATGGAAGTCTCAAATATTTCAGCACCATAATGTTTTGTCAAAGTCTCCAAAGTAGCAAGGTATTTCACTTTCAGGTCATGTGTTGACACGCTGCTGTCACAAATGGTCTTGTTGTTAAACTCCTTCAGGAAATCCTTGAAAACATTATTAATCCGCATCCTGGTGAGAAGGTTCCTCTGTCTGATGGACTTATTCAATGTTTCTGGGATATATCGCTTATAGCTAAAAGAAAATAGGAAAATATACTCTTTTTCATGTACAGCTTAGCAGAAAATACTTTACAGAGACAAATCTAAATCTGTGGATTTGAGTTCTGTGTTGCCAAATAAGGAGAAGACGGCCCAAGTACTGGGATCCTTGCACCCATGTGGGAGACCTTGATGAAGCTCCCGGCTTCAGCCTTGCCCAGTCTCAGCCATGCAGAGCCATTTGCACTGGCAGATGGAGAACCGATTCTCTCTCTCTCTCTCTCTGCCTTGCAAATAAACAAATCTTTAAAAACAAAAACAAAAAAACAGAAGCTGCATATAAAGATAAGAGTTGATTATCCCTCACATCAGAATGAACAGCTCTCTAGTAAATTACAACTCCTTGGGGATCTCAGGCTGGGAATTGGAGAGCTATGTTGGGAAGGATTTTTAAAATAGGTCCAGGGGCTGGCCCTGTGGTGCAGCAGGTTAACGCTCTGGCCTGAAGCGCTGGCATCCCATATGGGTGCTGGTTCAAGACCTGGCTGCTTCACTTCCTATCCAATTCTCTGCTATGGCCTGGGATAGCAGTACAAGATGGCCTAAGTCCTTGGGCCCTGCACCCACATGGGAGACCCAGAAGAAGCTCCTGTCTCAGGATCAGTGCAGCTCCTGCCATTGCAGCCATTTAGGGAGTGAACCAATGAATGGAAGACCTCTCTCTCTCTCTCTCTCTCTCTCTCTCTCTGCCTCTCCTCTCTCTGTGTAACTCTGACTTTCAAATAAATAAATAAATCTTTAAATAAAATAAAATAGGTCCAGCCACCAAAGGTAAACCATAGTGACAGGGGTGTGGGTAAGCAGGAAAGTAGAAAGCATGTGGGTCATTAATTTGATCGACATCCTCCACCCAGAAATTTCACTCCACTATAAATTTATGAGCTTAGATGCCGCCATTCAAAATCAGGACACAATTAAAATTGTGCTACCTATCACAAAAATTCTAAACAAGATTCTGGTTTTGCAGAGAGCAGGGGTCAGCCCAATGCCAGTAGGAGATGAGCTGAAGTGTATGAGAATATGAAAGGTACTACGAGCCCCACGATTGGTTCCTCAGCTGGCAGGAATACTTACCTGATGTCCTTGGGGAGTTCAGGCAATTGCATTTTCCTCATCATAGCATAGTGTGAGATGGCCAGGACGGCCATCCCTAGACACTCATTCTCGATGTCATGCCCATCCTGTTCCGTCTTGGGGTCTCGAATAGGAGCCAGGCACTTGACCAAATCATATTGTCCCTTTGGAGCAGAGGCAAGAAAAAATGAACCACCACTTAAGTTTCAGAAGCCCACCCATGTTTTTTTCTAGAGGAGGCAACTACCCCACAGGAAGTATCAGTCAGAAAAGCAGCACAGCAATGAGACTCGACAGATTCGTAGTTTCTCCAGCATCAATGCTCTTTTCAATACAATTGGGCATGGAGGGGCTTAGGAATATTCTCACCAGGTTATTAATTCATTCATTTAACAAATATCTATTGAGCCCTATGTGCCATACCAGTAAACAGTATAAGCATGAAGCTCCTACAATGGGGCCTGCTGGATAAATGACACTGAAAAACTGTGACTAGGCCTGCACCATGCCAGACCAGAGGAAGGTGATGCTGGGCTGGGCTTCGATTATTCATCAGTTCCACAAACATGTACTGCAATGTCCTGGTCTGGGGCTATAAAGTTGACAGGGCACCATTCATATTCTACAGTATATCATTACCACATCCAAGACTCTTCCATATCTGCTACTCAAGTTTACAGTAGTGAAAAGCATTACCAATGTATCCCACTTCCACTTCCCTGATAGGGTACACGGTGTTCCAATAGCCAAAGGGGACTTCAAAAAACAAAAATAAGGCTGGCACCGTGGCTCACTAGGCTAATCCTCCACCTGTGGCGCCGGCAGCCCAGGTTCTAGTCCCGGTTGGGGTGCTGGATTCTGTTCCAGTTGCCCTTCTTCCAGTCCCGGGAGGGCAGTGGAGGATGGCCCAAGTGCTTGGGCCCTGCACCCACGTGGGAGACCAGGAGGAAGCACCTGGCTCTTGGCTTTGGATTGGCGCAGTGCGCCGGCCACAGCAGCCATTTGGGGGGTGAACCAACAGAAGGAAGACCTGTCTCTCTGTCTGTCTCTCTCTCTCTCACTGTCTAACTGCCTGTCAAAAAAAATAAAAATAAAAATAAAAAAATAAAACAAGACTAAATGGAGCCAAGCATTTGGTGCAATGGTTAAGAGGCTGTATCAGAGTGCCTGGGTTTGTGTCTTGGCTCCATTCCCAATTCCTGCTTCTTGCTAATATGTACCCTCTGAGGCAGCAGGTAATGGCTCAAGTAGTTGAGTCCCTGTGACTCATATGGGAGACCAGGACTGAGTTCTTGGCTCCTGGGTGTTTGGGGAGATCCCTCTTTTCCTTGGTCTTAGATGTCTCTCTGCTTCTCAAAATAATAAAAAAAATTTTTTTAATTTAAAAACTGGACAGCAAGCAGTGCCCACCATCTGCTTTATACAGAATAATGATGATAATATCAACATTGTTGCCCATTCATTAAATCCTCACCTCAGTGCTAGACACTGTGCCTGGTTCTTTTTATTTATTATTCATTTAGCCTTAATAGTGGTCCTGTGTGGTTTTATAAAGATCATCTCTATCTAACAGATGAGGAATCTAAGGCACTGAAAAGTTAAATACTATCATTCATTCATTTACAACTCTGGGAACCAATCACAGGCCAGATGTTCCAGGTGCCAAGGACATGTGAAAGATGAAGAACAGATAGTAAAAACGGGATGAATAAGAAAGCAGCTAAGGGACTGGCATTTGTCCTAGCAGTTGAAGACACTGTGTCCAATATCAGAGTGGCTAGGTTTGATACCTGCTTCCAACTTCCTGCTGATGCAGAGCCTGGGAAGCACAGATGATGGCTCAAGTAATTGGGTCCTTGTGACCCACACGGGTGACCTGGATTGAGTTCTAGGCTCCTAATTTTTGCTTGATCCAGCCTCTGCCACTGTTGACATTTAGGGAGTGAACCAGTGGCAGATAGATCTCACCCTATCTATCTACCTGTCTTTCAAATATGTAATTTAAAATAGGGGCCAGCAGTGTGGTGTAGCAGGTTAAGCTGTTGCGTAAGGTGCGGGCATCCCATATTGAGCACAGTTCAAGTCCCAGCTGCTCCACTTCAGATTCAGCTCCCTACTAATGTGCCTGCAAAAGCAGCAGAAGATAGCCCAAGTGCTTGGGCCCTTGTACCCATTTGGGAGACCCAGATGGAATTCTGGACTCAGAATAGTCATGGCCATTTGGGGAGTGAATCAACAGATGGAAGATCCCTTTCTCTCTCTAGCTCTGCCTTTCAAATAAATAAATCTTAAATTAAATTTCAGGACAGTTCATATGAGATAACATGAATGTAAGATATTTTCAAAATACAGAATAAATTTGCATGTTAAAATCAGGAAACGTATTATCAAAAACGTTAGTGATCTAAGGTAATGTAATTGCAGGTGGTTCTAACCTCTCTTTTGGCTTTTCTGAGTGTCTTAGCTGTGACACAGGGCCACCTCCTTTCCCCACAAACACAGAGACTGCTGAGAAGGACCTTCATCAGCCTCACTGAACTACATCTTCCCTCAAGCACTACCTCCCTCTGCCACAGGGACTGCATCGGAAAGGCACAGTGCCACAAAGCTGGGGGGAAAGAATGGAACAGGGAAGAAGTGAGGCTGGAAAACCTGGGCGTGGGATAATGAGCCTTCCTCACTTGGGGCTAGTCCAGGTATGGGGCGATAGGTCTCACAGCATCCTAGCACCACCAAGTTCAGCGCACAAGGGAATCTGAGCTCTGTAATGCCTCACCATCCCCACACCCCTGCGTTCAAATTTCCCACCTGAGCAAACAGATACTCCAGGGAGTTGGCGTCAAGGAGAGGGGTTGCATCTGGAACCTTCTTTTTCTCATAGCCATTTTTCTGCTTCTTTGGAGAATGTCGCCACACAGACTGCTCGCTGTCATTGGTCCCGTGCCAGTTGGTGAAATAGAACCTGGGAAGCAGGAAAATGGATGTTAACTGTGACCCTGGAAGGCTGGCTCAACCCACCGTGGCCAGTGCAGGAGGCTGAACGGCTCTGGGGGGCAAACAGACAAGCCCTGCTCTTTCAATTCTGTGACAGCACCTCCTCTCTGACTCCGAGAGAAAAAGCAATTCCCTGAAGATCACAAAGACAGGGCTCCTCTGACTGGCCAATGCATCTTTCCAAACAAGAAAACACCCACCGACTAGGATGAGACGCTGACCCTGCAACTCCCTGGACCTTCACCATCAGCTGCATGTTGAAGCCACTGCCCATGACCTCTTTGAGGTGCATTGGACATTCCTGACATCTAAGTTCATCACACAGTCAAAATGGACAACTCACATGCCAGGGATTCCTATTTCCCAGAGTACTGTTATTCAATTAAAGGAGTTGTAAAAAAGGAACTGCATGAACCCTACTATTTCATAAGCAGCATTAGATGCAGTGTTGTGAGTTAGTGAACACTTCAGATGCTGGACACCACTTCATCATGACAGCTCCTCTATCAGGTAGGTTTCATTGTTTCCATTTTATACTGAAAATAATCAAGATTTCAAGAGGCTAGGTGACCTAAGACTGCACACTGACCTCAGTTCCTTCACTCCTTTCCTCTGCTACCTGTCTGTGGCAACGAGTTCCAGACAGTGTAAAAGGAACTGAGCAAAGCTGGCTCCCACCATCCCTAAGTGACAGACTCAGCTGGTGCCTGGATCTCTTCTCTCTTGACATGCCCATGAGCTGATGTAAAAACAACCACATCACACAGAAGCAACAAATTAAAACTCATCTCCAGAAGAACTGCTGTTAAACTGGAGCATCCTTCACTGAGTCATAGTTGCAGAGCCTATGGGATATGTCAGGTCCTGCCCTCTCTGAGTTGCCCGTCTACAGGGGCAATCAGGCACGTCCAGCAATTTAAAGCCACTTGACAATGGGGTACATGAGATGAGCAGGACTATACCATGACTTTCACAGATCCCACACACTTTTCCTCCTCCATTAAAAAAAAAAAAAATCAGAAGTTAAACTTCACTACTGTGTTGGCATAAAAATGAATATAATCCAGCCTGAATTAATTATTTCTATCTTTCCTGACTTTAAACAAAATCAAAACATCTCATTGGGCTCCTAATAATCTCGTGGGTCCCCGAAATTATTACTAGGCAGTATACCGAATGGATAAGTCAGAAGTGGGGAATCTTTTACCTGCCAGGGGCCATGATGTCATTCACAGTCCAAAAGAAATCATCAATTTCAAAATAAGCCTCCTTTATATTTATTGAATTTCGAGTCCCACATGTGATTGCCTTGGCAGGGCTAGACCAAAGGATTTTGTGGGCCTTATGTGGCCATGGGCCAAATGCCCCCCACCCCTGGGATAAGTTGTCCCTGGATATAAGAAAGTTTCCAATGAGGTACCAAGGAGTGCCAAAGAGGGAACCAAGAAAGGTGGCAGGGAGGAGAGAATGGGTCACAGAAGGGAGGCAGGGACCAGAGTAAATAAATGGCAGACTACAGAGCCTTGACTATACATAGCAGGCAGAAAAAAGGATAAGAGTGAGCTACTATGAGGCAGGATACCAGCTCCATGGAATATAGGCTGAAACAAGAGAAGCCAGGAATCAAGCAGATGCATATGGAGGAAAAACAAAGTAGAGGCCACAGCTGTCTTTCTCACCATTGACTCTCCAGTGCCTGGCACATAACAAGTGCTCAATACATGCTTGACAGATAAACAACAAATGACGAACAAACTCAGGAAAGAATAATCAACATGGAGAAGAAAAAGGATGAATAAAGAAATTGCTTTAGGCCGGCGCCGTGGCTCAACAGGCTAATCCTCTGCCTTGTGGCGCCGGCACACTGGGTTCCAGTCCTGGTCGGGGCGCCGGGTTCTGTCCCAGTTGCCCCTCTTCCAGGCCAGCTCTCTGCTATGGCCTGGGAAGGCAGTGGAGGATGGCCCAAGTGCTTGGGCCCTGCACCCGCATGGGGGACCAGGAGAAGCACCTGGCTCCTGCCTTCAGATCAGCGCGTTGCGCTGCGGCGGCCATTGGAGAGTGAACCAATGGCAAAAGGAAGACCTTTCTCTCTGTCTCTCTCTCTCTCACTGTCCACTCTGCCTGTCAAAAAAATAAATAAATAAATAAATAAAATAAAAAATAAAAAAAAGAAATTGCTTTAAAGGTTAAAAAAAAAAGCTCTTTAACTTTCAATTATTCTGTATCACTCATCTTCCTGGTAACTATGACAGTGACTATGGCCTTTGCTCTCCCTCTCTCTCTCACACACACACCCCAAAAGAACCATATATCTACAGAGCCCAAGGCCGTGTGAAACACAACAGGTCTCCAAAGCTGCTGGCCCCCCAGCCTCCACATAGATGAAAGGGGTCAGACACTGATAGCAACAGAAGACTAAGGCTGTCAGCAGACCCAATGGCTTGCAAATCTTCCAAGTGTTTTAGAAATTAAACTATGGGTCACTGCATATTTTATTTGCAGATATCGTGCATAATGAATTCTCTTTCAGTTTCTATAGAATTATATTAGTGGATTGTGAAATTCACTTGAATAAAAAGCAAGAAAATTTTTCTTAAAAAATAAAGAATATGATTGTCTTATATACTAAGATATAGTATAAACGAATAACTACCAAAATCGCTTTCTAAAAATAGAAAACCATAATTAAAGTATATTTCCAAAAATAGAGCTGGGATTCCACTGAAATAATCAACAATATTTGTTTTCACATTGCATCTTCTTTAGTGGTGAGACTGTGAGGTTTCAAAACTTTTGTAGTATTTTTATAATGCAAATGTTTTCACTTAGGGTGCTATCTTTTTTTATTTTTTCCAAGTTCAAAGACCCTGTGGTAACAAAGTAACATCCTGTTGAAGCTCAGTATCAGGTACAAAGTCAAGGTGACAAAAGTGAAATAGCTGTGCACTTCCTGGCAGCTCACAGAAACAGGAAGCAGGCAGAGATAGCTTCTAATAGCGAGGCATTCATCTGACCAACAAAGGCTGATGCCGCTCAGAGGGCTGTGGTACCAGCAGGACCGTCCATTAAAGGCATAACTTTGGGTAAGTCCCTGCCCTTGGGGGTGAGGGGACATCAGCTTTCCCAATGAAAAAGTGGGAGGGTTGAATTAGGTAAACTCACCCTCTTCTAAGTCCCAAATGTTACCACTCTAGACTCTGAGAGGAAAAGAAATAGAACTCAATGACATGCCCATTCCTAGACTACGGGCTTTAAGTATGCAAGTCGATGCTGATCACACAGCAAACCTTGAGGACACAGAAAGCAAAACTACACTTTGAAAAACAGACCTAAATATAATTACAGGGCTCAGCTGTGTGAGTGAACGTTTCTGTAAGTCTGGGGTGAGAAATCTCAAATGCTACACACCTTTCCTCTTAAGGTGAGACTTCAGGTAAGTACAGGAAGAAGTGGTCACTCTTGTATGATTATACAAATCAGATCTGATTCAATATCTAGAAAAATATCCCAGGGGCTGGCATTGTGGCATAGCAGGTAAAGCCACCATCTGCGACGCCAACATCCCATATGGGTGCTGCTTCGTGTCCTGACTGCTCTGCTTTCCATACAGTCCCCTGCTAATGTGCATGGGAAAGCAGTAGAAGATGGCTCAAGTGCTTGGGCCCCTGCACTCATGTGGGAGACTCAAAAGAAGCTCCTGTCTCCTGGCTTTGGATTGGCCCAGCCTCGGCTGTTGCTGTCACTTGGAGAGTGAACCAGCAGATGAAAGATCTCTCTCTTTCTCTCTCTCTCTCTCTTTCTTCCTCTTCCTCTGTCTGTGTAACTCTTTCAGTTAAATAAGTAAGTCTCTAGGGGCTGGTGCTGTGGCATAGCAGGTAAAGCCACTGCATGCAGTGGCAGCATCCAATATGGGTGCCAGTTCGAGTCCCAGCAGCTCCACTTCCAATCCAGCTCTCTGCTGTGGCCTGGGAAAGCAGTGGAAGATGGTCCAACTCCTTGGGCCCCTGCTCCCACATGGGAAGACCCAGAGGAAGCCCCTGGCTCCTGGCTTTGGATTGGCACAGCTCTGGCTGTTGCAGCCAATTGGGGAGTGAACCAGCAGATGGAAGACCTCTCTCTCTCCCTGCATTCTCTCCTTCTCTGTGTGTGTGTAATTCTTTCAAATAAAAATAATAAAAAATGAATCTAAAAAGAAATAAAAATAAATAAGTAAGTCTTTGAGAGAGAGAGAGAGAGAGAAACAAACTCTCATCACAACCCACTAAATTAAACTCCTAGCCATGATTCACTGTTCGAAAAGGTCAGCTGTGGAATACTGAGGATACTAGTTCTATTCAAAATACCCTGTGCATCCTAAAGATTTCTTTCCAAAATATGGCAGTAGAGGATGATCAAAGTCATCTTTGAGCTGCCTTCCAAATACTGAATACCAAATACTCATATCAAGAAAATACAAAAGTCACAAATTACAAAAAATGATTACAATACTTCTCTGCAGGTGACTCAAGGCCCCGGTTAACCACTGTCCCTCACCACACGAGGAGGCCAAAAAGCACAAGCTCTGTATTCCCCATACCTCATCCGGTAGTGCAGCCGGAGGGACGTCTTGTCATCAACAGTGATGGTGCGATTCGGAGCATACCAGAGCTTGGTGCTCTCATCATACAAGGCAAAAAGGTTGTGACACAGAGGAGAGATACCTGGGGATGGGGAGGGAGTAAGGAACACATCAGAAAATTGAAGGGACATACATTTGGCCACAGGCCTCCAAATCCTAGCTTATGACAAGATAAAGAATTCTCTCATCTAGACACATCTAGGAAACAGGTATCCTCTAAGGGCAATTATGACTTCCCACCATGTTCAATCAGGCAGTTCCAATCCCAGTAATCAAGAACCACAGGGGCCAGTGTTGTGGCATAGAGGGTTAAGTTACAGCCTGCAACACCAGTATCCCATATGATGCCAGTTCAAGTCCTGGCTGCTCCACTTTCAATTCAGCTCCCAGCTAATGTGCCTGGGAAGGTAGGGGTAGAGTTCCAGGCTCTGGCCCAGCCCTGGCCATTACAATCATTTAAGGAGTGAATCAGTGGATAGAAATCTCTCCCTCTCCCTCCCTCTCTCTTTCTACCTTTGTGTTTCAAATACATAAACACATAAAAATCTTAAAAAAAAAAAAAAAAGCAAACACAAAGAACCACGGTTCCCCAGGAATATGCCCTGTATCACCTGAAAAATCAAATTAAAATCACTTAAAAATCAAAGAGAACTGATGACAGTTCTCTTTATAGGTATCTATGATACAGTCTTATCAAATCCTACTTAAAAGAGAAAACGACTATCTGAGGGGTTCATATCCCCTATCTGATAAGCACCTAGGTATCACAGTCAGAAATACTCTTACCGTTTGGGAAATCTTCAATCTGTTTCCTACAGAGAATGTTAAGCAATTCTAACACACATGCAAAGAACTTCCTGGCAGTAGTGCACAAAATGCATATTAGAATAAGTAATAACCAAAGTGATTCTTGTCAGTGATTAAAACCTATTACCATTAATAATAAATATATGTCTTAAGTACTCTTTATAGTGAACATAAATATTTTTTATTAGTAGCCGACCAGCAAGAAGGCACAGGCTTAACAAAGCCAGCCCCGACAGTGCTCCTCTGCCTCCCCATCCCCAGCAGCTGCTGCCTCTGGCAAGAAGTACATGGAAAAGAAAAGGGAGATTATGAAGCCACCTGGTTCTACGCCCATGATTAAAATTACTCAGACCCATAACACAGGTGGGGGGGAATGACTGCCACATTCTGTCAACAGTACTGATGTTTCCACATGCAGCTAGGCCTCAGACTAAGACACAGTGGACTTAAATGGCCAAAAAATATGTGGGAACATGAGGAAACTGGCAACTATTTCCCAAATCAGACACCCAAAGTGGGAATGACACATGGTGGGGCCCTCTGTGGCCCTGCTCCTAGATGACTCCAAGAGCATTCTCTCCTGCAAGTCTCATTCCACGCCTCTCTGGAAGCCAGGAGTGGTCCCCTGGGGAGTTACACTCTGCCTTACAAATAGAGAAGACAACACACAATGGCCAGGAGCATTTCCCTTGAGAGCAATGGCAAACAGCTTTAGGACGCAATGTCATCTCAACTACGCTTCAGGTGGGCTTTGGGTTTTCACTTAGACTGGTTCCATGGGCTGGCCTGGAAACCTGCTTTTCTCTACACATACCAGTGTTTGAGTGTGCACACACACATCTGAGGCAGTCCCAGCATCATCTGTAATTCGACCACAGGTCTGATTCTAACACTACAACTACCCAAAAACAAGGAAAGTGAATAACTGTAACTAGGACACCAACACTGCTGGCGTGTCAGGCATCTCACACACTCCACAGTCACCAGCTTTTAGCCCTCCAGAAAACTAAATGAGGTGAATATTATTTGCCATTTCACAGATGAAGAAACTATGGCCCCCTGAGATTTAGACTGACCCACAGGCTACTCAGCCAGTAAAATGCAGAGCTGAGATTCAAACCAGATAAAGTTACCGAGAAGGTAAAGCAATGAGCTAAAACTTTACCACATACAGGTGAAAACAGAAGAAAACAACACTGCTACCAAAACATCACTTACTATAGTAACAATGAAAGCTACAGGAATCTGTGGCAGTCAGTATTTATACATTTTTAAAATTAATAAACGTGAGACACCACTTACTTTCCACAGACAAGGCATAAACATTGATGCCCCTAATCAAGTGACCCTGAGGCCAGAGTTACTTTCAGGAGATCCAGTGGCTATGCCCCTCAGCAGACTCACAGGCTCCACCTGCTCCTGTCCTTCCCTGGCAGGTCCTTGGTACCTCCCTAATCTCATCCCAACATGAACCTCAGCCTAAAATGGCCCCAGCTAACAAACTGAGGTTTGTACCTTCCATGCTGATGGCAAGAAGCTTGGCAAAGAAAACAGACAAACCTCTGAGATTCTCAAATCTCAAGAGAAAGGAGAGAAAACAAACAACAACAAAAGGCCAAAGCCTTAAACAATACTTCAGAAGCACTGATTTATATTCGGTTGTTCTGCTAACTACAAAAACATTTGAAGCTGTCTTCTAAAGCTGGTTATGTGTACATATTGCTGTGCAATGAGAATGACTTTAAGTACTCCATTTTCCAACTAGTAATTCATAGCACAGCCCATTTATCCTGTGTTGTATTTAGTTAATAAGACTCTACTACACTCTTCCTAATAGCATGAACCTTTCCCCTTATACTTAACTCTGATACAGAAAGCATTTTAGGTGTCAGCATTGTGGGGTAAAGGGTAATCCCATATGGGTGCAAGTCTATGTCCTGGCTGTTCCACTTCTGATCCAGCTCTCTGTTAATGGCCTGAGAAAAGCAGAAGTGTGTCTGGGCCCCTGCCACCCATGTGTGAGACCCGGATGACACTCCTGGCTACTGGCTTCAGCTTGATCTTAGCCCCAGCTGTTGCTGTCATTTGGGGAGTCAATCACCAGATGGAAGATCTCTCTCCCTGTCACTCTGCCTTTCAAATTAAATATTAAAATGTTTAAAATTTTTATAGAAAGAGGTAGGCATAAAACTGCCATTGTCCTCAAGTTCAAAGGATACTTTTTAAAAAAGTTATTATTTTACTAGTTTGTTTTAGTTTCTCCACCTTTTGAAGGTGATAGGCTAACTTAAAGACAAGCTTCATGGGGCTGGTGCTGTGGTGCAGCAGGTTAAGGCCCTGGCCTGAAGCGCATATGGGTGCCGGTTCTAGTCCTGGCTACTCCTCTGCCGATCCAGCTCTCTGCTATGGCCTGGGAAAGCAGTAGAAGATGGCCCAAGTCCTTGGGCCCCTGCACCTGCGTGGGAGACCCGGAAGAAGCTCCTGGCTCCTGGCTTCAGATTGGCACAGCTCCAGCTGTTGCGGCCAGTTGGGGAGTGAACCAGCAGATGGAAGATCTCTCTCTCTGTCTCTACCTCTCTCTGTAACTCTGTCTTACAAATAAATAAAATAAATATATATATATATATATATATTTTTTTTTTTTAAAGTGTTGCTGTCAACCTCATTGTCATTTTCACAATGTGGCAACCTGACCAAGCCACAAAGTGACACTCAACTTCTTACTTGAAGACAGCATCACTTGGGGGAAGGCAGGTGACAGTGGCAGAAGGATGAGTCAAGCTTCAGACATGTGGGATCTTGACTAAGATCCTGAGATGCTACTCGATGGATTTCTATTCTGTGCTAAGTGCTTTACATACCACCTCATCTAGTGTTCATATTAATGCCAACTGTGCAGATGTAGGGAAACAGAGAACTGAGCCCCCACAAAAGATAAATGTAATCGCCTAAGAACCACCAGCTCATCAGAATCCAGGAATGAGCCACTCTGCAGACTAAGACATTTAAAAGTGAAACTCTAAGGATCAAAATCACTGGCCTTGGGGTCATGTGCAATTTAGTGGCAAGAGCAGAGGCAGGGCAGAGCCCTGCCTCGCAGAACCTATATACCCCTTACTGTTCAGCAGAGCTACAAGGGGCAGAGTCCCGTGTGGGATCTCCTTGCAGGATGGTTGCCACCAAAACCTCCCATGCAGCAGCCAGTACTCACGGCATTCCTGTGCGGCCCTGATGCACACCTCCTCCGCCGTGTACTCTCCACTGCCCAGTCGGAGGGGTTCCCTGTCCGACAGATAGAAGACCACTTCCACCCCAGGCTCAGGGGCCTCCAGATCTACCTCGGTCTTCTTGGAGCTCCTCATTTTAGCACAGAAAGCCATGGCATTGCAGTCCTCTTTGATATTTAGATACTGTAGTTGGAGGAAAAAGAAGCCATGTGGTCATTCTATGTGCTGCAAGTTCAAGCAACAAGAGAGAATGGTGTACAGGTAGGCATGCAGAATTACCCACTCACGGGGAAGTACCTCTTCCTGGCCCTCCCCTTCCTGAAAAACCAAACACGTCAGAACCCACAAGGGGTGAAAACAAGGCAAAAAAATAATTATCTACACTAGCTAATTAACTACAGTCAGATCATATTCTCAAAAATCATAGTAATTTAAATATGGCCTGAATTTATTTTCTGTACACATAAGTTATAGTTGAAAATGTGGCCCAGTCTGGAACCAATAATGTTACAGGTGGACTGTTAGTTACTAATACTGCTGCTACCTCTACTGGAAACTCAACTTTTAAATAGACCAATGGTATGAACTACAGTCTCGTATGCCTACGTTCCGCTAAACAGCAAGTCTGGTGTTGACAGGGACCATGTCTTATCTAGCCTCATATCTTCTGGGGTTGTGCACACAAATGACTAATGACACATGTTCAGAAGACATATGGAAGGGCAGTAAAAGTTAAGGAATGGGGTCAGGTCCCAACTACCCCATACATAGGCAGGCAGCAGAATGAGGGAAGTGTTGCTTAGGGAAGGCCGGAACTCACTGGGGAGAAGTTTGTAAGTAAGTCGCCCACATGAGAACCCTTAAAAGGGAAGGCAACTAGGACCAAAGACCCTATCTTAGTAATGAAACCTTGGGCAAGGCTAAAAACAAGCAACAAACAAGGGAAAACACTGCACATTCTTTCTTTCCCTTGCTCCCACACCAATGGCCTACAAACTAACTTCTCTAGCCCTAGATTCTTCTGCCTGGCAGGCCAACCTATGCTTAACTTCTTAAAAAAGTCTTTGTTACAGGCAGCAGCTCCTCCAATGTCTGCTTATTAATCTTCACACAGATTCTCCAATTCTGTGACAGAAGCCTTCTATCACCGGGCCAGTTGTCCCATCTTCTATCACCCCAGGTTCTGACTTCATGTTTGACATCTACAAAGCTTGCCGTTGTCCCTGTACCTACCTCCACCCCAATATGGTTTCTCATCCTCCTCTCTTCACTCATGCTGACTCCTCTACCTCGTTCATGGCAACCTTCAACTCTCTTCAGGACTTGACTCAGACAATACCTCCTCCAGGAAGCCTTCACTGCCTAAGCTGAAGGCCTCCCTTCTGTGCTCTTAAACTAAGTGTGCACTATCACATGAAAAATGACAATCTTATTTGTATACCTGTCACTTCCTTGACACGAGCTGTGGTGTTTATCTGATTCCTAGTACAAAGCACAAAGGATTACAGAAAGTGGATGCTTGCAGAATGACGTGAGGAAACAAGAAAAGCCATACTAGGAATACTTCAAAAAGTTAATGGAAAATGGAAGCAAAGGATAAGCTAGGGGCCAGTGTTGTAGCCAGTTGGGTAAAACCATCATCAGCAATGCCAGCATCCCACATGGGTCCTGGTTTGAGACCCGGATGCTCCACTTCTGATCCAGCATTCTGCTAATGTGCCTGAGAAAGCAGCGGAAGATGGCCCAGATACTTGGGTCCCAACACCCACATGGGTGATCTGGAAAAAGCTCCTGGCTTCAACCTGGTCTAGCCAGGCTGTTACAGCCACTTGGGGAGTGAACCAGAAGATGGAAGATCTCTCTCTGTCTCTTCTCTCTGTGTAGTTCTAACTTTCAAATAAATAAATAGATCTTTAAAAAAAAATAAAAAAGGGTGAGCTAATAATATTTGATCCAAAAACCCTGAAATCCATTCATTTAGGCTATTTAAAAAGTTCATGGAAAATGCATATTATAAAAACTATGCATAGCAGATTTAAAAATTTGTCTTACACCAAAATAAACTTGAACTTTCTAAAGTGAACCAGATACGCCTCCAAGCTACAAACCGATACACATTCAATTTTAATTGCTGAACTTCCAAAATAAATCTGAAACACAGAAGCTTCTGGAAACCAGGATAGAAGACTGAGCTCACAACTTAACTTGAAGTTCAGATCAACAGGCAAGACCATTTTAAAACGCAGCACTTAGTTCCCACCCCACCCCCATCCCACACTGAAACATAAGATGGAAAACACAATAGTTAAAAGCCTATTTCATAATGTAAGATAAACCTTTGTTCTTGAGATTCTTTACAGACATGACAGGGAGAAACTGCAAAGAGTCTTACACCCCTTAACTCTAAGGAAATAAATCAGGCAGTATATATAATCATACACATACAAGATATGCAACTGTTTGAAGCAGAAAAACACAATTGATAGCATCTAAGAAGAGAGGATTCACTAAACAAAATAAGGCATATTGGCCGGCACCATGGCTCACTTGTCAATCCTCCGCCTGTGGCGCCTGCATCCCATATGGGTGCTGGTTCTAGTCCCGGTTGCTCCTTTTCCAGTCCAGCTCTCTGCTGTGGCCCGGGAGGGCAGTGGAGGATGGCCCAAGTGTTTGGGCCCCTGCACCCACATGGGAGACCAGGAGGAAGCACCTGGCTCCTGGCTTTGGATCAGCCCGGCCATGGCAGCCATTTGGGGAGTGAACCAACAGAAGGAAGGCATATCTATCTCTCTCTCTCATGTCTATAACTCTACCTATCAAAATTTTTTTTAAAAAAATGAAAATAAAAACAAAATAAGGCATATCAACACAAAGGACAATTATTCAAAAGGATGACATAGGGAGCAGTTAAGATGCCCATGTCCCACATCTGAGTGCCTGTGGTAGACCCTGCTCTAGTTCCTGACTCCAGCTTCCAGCCAGTGCAGCCCCTGGGATTGCTCAAGTAATTGGGTTCCTGCCATCCACATGGGAAACCTGGATTTCATTCCTGGCTCCTGACTCTAGCCATACCCCAATTCCAGCCACTGCAGGCATTTGGGGAATGAATCAGCAGATGGGAACTCTCTCTGACTCTTGAATAAATAAAAAATAATTTCTAAAAATGTTTTTAAAGGCTGACATAAGACTATGTGACTCAACACTGAAAAAGATGTGTATGACATATTACAAAGTGGAAAACAGTAAAATGTGTATATTATAGTGCTTTTGGTTATCCCTATGAAAAATACACAATAAATTATTAACAGGGGTAAACATCCAGGAGACATGACAAGGGAACTTTAACTTTCATTCTGTGCTTCCTATACTTTTGTTCAACTGAGATTTCCTTTTAACCAGCATACTCACCACTGGACTGGGAATGAATAAAAGACTGATTTTTTTTTTTTAATAAAAAGCATTAATACAGATAACCTTACAGGTTCTATATCACAATTTCATTACCTTTTTAATCATTGATTCTTTTTTTTTTTTTTTAAATAGGGAAAGCTACATACCTGCATTTATTCGGCTGTCCAATGTCTCCCAAAAAGCAGACTGGATTTTCTTCTCGACTCTCCAAAGCTCATTCAGAGCTGAGCTAAAGACAAAATAAATAAATAAATAAATAAATAAATCAGTTGCAGAGGTAACTGTATCCAAAAATAAGAGTACACATTCATTAACAAAGCAGCCAAACCATAAGTGGCAGGAAAAAGCATTTGGGAGGAAGAAGGAAGGCAAACAACAGAGACTGATGAGGACCTCAAGAGGACAGACAGAGACATCTCAGGGTGTAAGCATCAAAGAAGGTATTCTTTTCACTCTCTTGAGAGAGGAAGCCACTGGGCACTTTCGCTTCCTGGCATAGAGGAAGTGAAGACTATGTACCTCTTCTGTTAACAACCTCTCTCCTGGTGCTGTGAACAAAAGCTCAGGACATGCAGAGATGTGCGTTTTTATTTCCCATGCACATTTCCTTTAGAATGACCCCTACTCAATCCAGGTTGAGACACAGGTCTGTTTTTTCTTAAACAATTTTCCTTATTGCCTTTCACAATTTTTTTTTTTTAATTTTTACACAGGAGCTACCAACCTTAACTGATTTGAAATCAGTTTCCAACTGATTCCACTGATCATGTCTCAGTTTTCCATCTAGTCATTCAACACATTTTATTAGAATCCAGTTTTAAGAAGAGCACAGTCCCTGGCACCACACAGAAGGGAAGTCAGGAGTAAAGGAGTGAAGGGGTGACCTCTGAGGTTAAGACCAACCTTACAACCAAGATGAAATACAGCACAAATGAGAACACAAAAGCAACCTAAAATCGATAGCGTCACGCTGTTATTTTTTGTGCCAACTCTAGGGAATGATGCTGACAAGAGCTAATTTTGGAAGACTTTCTGCAGTGGGTAAGACTTAAAGAAAATAACAATGGGAGGCCAAGCAGTGGATACAAGTATTAATTTTGATCTGATGGCTTTGATATGCCTATTTTGATACAGACAAGTTTAACAAGGTTGGAAGAACAAATCACTATATTTCTAGTTTTTCAGAAGTTAGTATAGTCAATTTTAATTATGTGAATTGACACTCTGCCCTGCATCAAAACAGAAATTAGAAATTGGCTAGATGTTCATGCCTTGCTCCAATTCAGCACAGCTCCTGGGATGGGCATCACGGCATGGTGGGTTAAGATGCCACTTGGGATGCTCAAAATCCACACCAGAGTTCTGGTTCTAGTCCCAGCTGTTCTGCTTCAGATCCAGCCCCCTGCTAATGCATTTTGAGAGGAAGCAGATGACAGCTCAAATGCTTGAGTCTCTGCCACCCATGTGGAAGACCCAAATGGAGTTCTATGCTTCTGGCTTTGGAGCCTGGTCCAGCCCTGGCTATTGTGAAATCTGGGGAATGAACCAACAGGCAGAAGGTCTCTATATCTGTGAGTGAGTGTGCCTGTGCATGCCTTGATCAGTCTCTCAAATTAATGAAAATAAACATTTTTTAAAAGAAGCAAAGCTTCAAACACCACATTTATATTCATCATTCAACAAGTGTTATTAAACAGCTCTCCATGCCAGAAATTGAGCTAGTACAAGAGGCACAACAAAGAACAAGAGCAATATGGTCTCTACATGGAGCTACAGTCCACAGAACAATGGAATCAAACCAAGATGCACAGATAGAGGTTATTGGGGGGGTGGGGTGGGGGGGCTAAAAACAGTATGAAGAAGGAAAACAAAAGAGCCTAGCACAGTGGAAAGGTGCTCTAGTCTGGGCTCTGGAACAATGTCTGGGGAGGCAGGGCATAAAGCCAATAGGGAGAAAGCAACCTGGGCAAAAGGATCAGCTTACACTAAGGCCCTGTAGAGGAAAGGAGCTAGCCTGGTCTAACCACTGCCTGAACAGGGAAGCCTTCTACAACATTCTTTTCCAACTCCTGCACAGAAGAGCATGAGCCAATTCAAAGGCAGTACTTGCTGAAAGGCACACCTGGGGCTTTTGACCAGAGGCTTCACGGCAGCTCAGCAGTATCCACTGCTGCTAAGGATGAAGGAAAACTGACCAGAGAGCTCTCTGCTTTGGAGCAGTAAGCAGCTTACCTCACACCCAGGAAGGGACACAGACTCAGCCGTTTAGAGGAAGAAGGGACCTATGAGTCCCACCAGGTCCAGACCCCTTTCAGAGGGATACCACATAAACCTTTTAATTTATTTTTTTTATTTATTTGACAGAGAGAGTTAGATAGTGAAAGAGAGACAGAGAGAAAGATCTTCCTTCCTTCCATTGGTTCACCCCCCAAATGGCTGCTATGGCCAGAGGTACGCCAATCCGAAGCCAGGAGCCAGGTGCTTCTTCCCGGTCTCCCATATGGGTGCAGGGGCCCAAGCACTTGCAATCCTCCACTGCCTTCCCGAGCCACAGTAGAGAGCTGGACTGGAAAAGAAGCAACTGGGACAGAACCGGTGCAACAACTGGAACTAGAACCTGGAGTGCCGGCGCCACAAGTGGAGGATTAGCCTAGTGAGCCATGGTGCCGGCCCCATAAACCTTCTTATAACTTAAAAGCTTTTTTAATGCATACCATCAGATCTTGTATTGCTTAAGTTTAGAAATCATGGAGTTTCTCTGGACCTGTGTAAGATTCAAAGGTGCAACTAAAATCACTAAGATTCTTCTAGAACTAGGATCCCATGAAAACTTGTCATTAAGGAGAGCTTGGTTATCTTGTCATTCGTTCACTACTATATGAAATACTATACTGAAATCACATTTTACTTAGACTTCAAACTGACTTCCAGTATTACTGGACAGAATAATAAAATGGTTTATTGCTAAGCACTGTTCTACGCACTTCAGACCCTTCATGCAAAATAGCAACTGACCTCATTCAGGAGGACAAGTGCTCCTAAGTATTACAGTATCTGTATAATGGCTTCATCCAAATAACAGTGCTTTCAAATAAACCAGACAATATGATCTAGCTGATTATTTTTAGAGCAAGTAGAAAAAGGAGCAAGATTAGTATACAGATGCTTTGAAAAATTCCAAGAAATCAATTCAAGTTTCTTGCTACAAGTTACAAGAGGAAAATCTTTAATGCTAGAAAAAACTGATCAGTGGACATCACAAAATGTCCTTTTTTTTAGAACCTGATTTCCTGGGTTCAACTTTCAACTGATATGAATTCTTAGAATTCCTAGAAAATGGAAAGGATAGAGACTAGCACTGTGGCATAGTGGGTAAAGCCGCAGCCTGCAGTGTCGGCATCCCATATGGGCAATGGTTCAAGTCCCAGCTGCTCTACTTCCAATCCAACTCTCTGCTATGGCCTGGGAAAGCTGTTAGGAAAAAAGTCTAGATTGATGCTGCCTCACACAGGGCAACAAAATGTCAGGAAAGAGGCGCAGAACAGAGAGGAGGCAGGGAACCAATCTACAGCCAGATTGAATTTATTCAGAGAAAATAAATCTGCTGAGGAGGGTGACCAACTGCTGGTGTGCACAGACTGAACACGTGGCAGAGGTCCTCGACCCCAGGACCGGGCCTTTTTAAATCCTAGGTGGGCTAGGGGTGGTGGTGGTGGTAGGGGGCAGCAGGTAGAGGTGAGCTCCTCCATATGGTCTTTCAAGTGGCTGCTAGGCCTCCGAACCTGGGGAGTGGGGTATAAAGAACACACTGTGAAACTGAATTGAGATTCAGGAACAAGAAATAAATTCCAATATTTATCTATCTTTTGGGAAATGAGCGAGAATGGCTGAGGCTTACATCTTCGTTTCATCAAAAGTAGTAGAAGATGTCTGAAGTCCTTAGGCCCCTGCACCGGTGTGGGAGGCCTGGAAGAAACTCCAGGGTCCTGGCTTAGGCTCCAGCTCTTGTCTTTGCAGCCATTGGGGTAGTGAATCAGCAGATGGAACACCTCTCTCTCTCTCTCTGCCTCTGCCTCTGCCTCTCTACAACTCTGCCTTTCAAATAATAATAATAATAATAATAATAATAATAAAATCAATCTTTAAAAAAAGAAAATGGAAAGGATAAAGATGAGTAGTCAAAAATCATTTTGGTATTATCAGTGAATTATTCCATCCTCATTTAAAGAAAATATGTTTTCTCCATGACAGAGGATTGTTTTTGTGCCTCAATTTTGTAGATGTTGCTTTCATAAAAACAAAACAAAATAGGGAAATCCTGATTTCTCAAGCTTCTTCTAGATTATCACATTCTTATGCAAGAGACAAGTGTATCTGATACTTTCTGAATGAGGGAAAAGTAAAAGAAACAAAACACAGAGCAGTGATTCCAAGCAATACCAAACTGCAACAGTTGGGACAAATTCTTTCCCAATGTGAGAATTTTACAGATATCCATTTGAACACAGCAAAATCCTCTAAATTTTCAAGGACATCTTTGAAATAATGGCATCTATACAAAGGAAAAACAATCAAATTTTGGATAGTGGACAAAAAGTAAAAATAGATGATTTTAATTCTATAAATAGGATCATCAGAATATGATTACTTTTGGGGAAAAGTCTTTTCCAGATTTATATAATAGAAACATACTGGGTGATAGTCAAAATCAATTACAAAGATTAAAAAAAATATTGTGGGTATCTGATTATTTTCACCAAAGAAATCATCACATTTATTATATACTTATAGGAATTAGAGCTTTTGACTTCTGAAGCAGAAAATATAAATAAAATGTTAATGACTTAAGAAACAAACTCATAAAAATGTAATTTAGAAAATATTCTGTAATCAGCTACCTACACCTTAAAAAAGCTTAAGACTAAAGATCTTAAACTTTGAAAAACTATTTAGCAGGCAGTGTCTCAAGGCTGACGAGGAACTTAACACAACAATGCAAGCTCCAAGAGTTCTTTGGTGCTTACCTTCAGTACATATCAGGTATCCAATAACCCCTTAACAGATAGTAAATGAAAGATGAATGGAACAAAATAAGCAACCTTATGCAATGAAAAATCACCATAAACCCAGGCGTGGGGGTTCTCAACAACCAGCTAGCAAAACCATGGGCAAATCACTTTTATCACAAAGCCTCAGTTTCCCCACCCATGGACCCCACAGGAAACATCTTCCCTAAAGGGTCAGTGTAAGAATTAAAAGATTTTTCAAAAGGCCTTCCTCCAGCATCTAGGATGCCTTTTTCAAAAAGATGTGCTGTAGAAGTGAAAGTGCTCAGAAAGGTGTGAAGTGCTGAAGTAATATGACAGGGACTTTACGGCAGAGGACAAAAGTGCCCTATGAGCCTGCTCAGAAGAACAAAAGGATAAATAGCGATTCTGAGCAACAGCCTGGTCCACAAATCACAGTCCTCCTTGCTATGTCTCAGGTGAGAAGGCTGAGCAGTTAGGAGCACCGACCAGAGTCTGACCTAGGTTTGATTCCTGGCTTTCCCACCTACCAGCTGTCGCAATCTTATGCAAGCATCATTCCCGAACCTCAACATTGTCAGTGTAAGTAGAGGGATAAAAATAGCATTGATCGCACGGGAGATCAATGAGTTAATGCATGTAAAGTGTCTAGCAGACTTTAGTATGCAGCAAGCAAGCACTCACATTTTGACCATAAATTGGGTTAAACAGATTATAGCCTGATGGAATACGGTTCCAGCCAGGGAGGCGGCTTCCCCATATGCACTGAGCATCTTCAACATTTCATCCATGGAGCCAGGCACTTGCCCTTAAATCTCATAAAAGCATGAGAGGTTTGAAGCTAATCTATGAGACTGCTAGGGGTCAAACATATGGTCCCTGATTCCAAGGACTCTGTTTTCTCTCTACACAGGGCAAAAACTGCTCCAACATAACCTGTCCCCAGACCCAGCCCATCACCAACAGCATTGTCTTCAGTGGCTTTCAAACACATTTATTGTCTGGTTTATGGGCACATGTTGCTTCTTATTTTTTCTATTGCTCATTTTAATTTTTAATTAGATTTTAAAAGATTCAATATAGTTCACAGATATAATTGAGATTTTTTATTAAGGTTTATTTATTTATTTGAGAGGCAGAGAGAGAGAGAGAGAGAGAGAGAGAGAGAGAGAAAGTAAGTCTTCTAATTGCTGGTTCACTCCCCATATGGTCGCAATGGCCAGAGCTGGGCAGATCCAAAGCCAGGAGGCTCCTCTGGATCTCCCACGCAGGTGCAGGGGTCCAAGCACCTGGGCTATCCTCTACTGCTATCCCAGGCCACAGCAGAGAGCTGGATCAGAAGTGCAGCAGCGGGCCTCTAATCAGTGCCCACATGGGAGGATGGCACTTCAGTTGGCAGCTTCACCCACTATGCCACAGTACTAACCCCTAATTCTGAGTTTTAAATACTTTTAGTAGCCTAAAATCCACCAAGGAGACTGATCTTATTCTAATGCCCTTGCCTCCAGAGAATCAAAGAGCTATCATTTAAAAAAAAAAAAAAAAAAACCCTTTGAGGAGTGGAGTTGTGGCATTGTGAGCTAAGCTGCCACCAGTGATGCAGGTGTCCTGCATGAGCAACAACAGTTCAAGTGCCGACTGCTCTTCTGATCCAGCTCCCTGCTAATGTGCTTGGGAACAGAGCAGAAGATGGCCCCAAGTGCTTGAGCCTCTGCTACCCATGTGGGAGATGAAGGTAGAGTTTTGGGTTCAGACTGGCCCAGCCCTAGTCATTGAGGCTATCTGGGGAGCGAACCAGCAGATGGACAATCTCTGTCTCTGTCTCTCTCTGTAACTCTGCCTTTCAAATAAATAAATCTTTAAAAAATATCCTTCATGTGCCCAGTCTTGCTTATATTCTAGTCCACAACTAATATGCTGCTCTGGCTCCACCACTGCATATGGGGAGGAAAGTGCTGGTGGCACCTGCCACAGCCACACAGAACTTCCTCAAGTCCTAACACACCCCAGCAAACCATCTGTGCTGATCTTTCGGCCACATCGCCAGTGGCTTCACACCCACTGAGCTGGTATCTGCTGATCCTGGGACCCCACTGTGCTGCAGAACCAAGGGATAACAGTGTGAAGGAGAGTCTCCCAAGATACTGTAACACAGATGGATTCCAGCCAAAAGGATGACATCATAGAAATATAAAATCTGCTATTTTATTCCTGTCAGCAAATCAGAATTATGGCTTTCCTATATGCCACTCTTGCCACACAGAATAACTCACTTCCAACTATAGCAGCAATTCCAGGAATACCCCAGAACCGTAAATGCTGCTTCATTTACAATAAACTTCTAGGGATGATCAAACAATCAATGCCAACTCGATGGCTCAGGGCTTTGCACTGCTCCCAATGAGCCTGCTTTCAGAGAGATTTCTGATCAAAGTAAATAAGGCACTTTGCTTAATTAAAGTCATTAAGCATCTTCCCAAAAGCCACACAGTACCAAGAAACTTTGCTACTTTTTCATTTTCTTTAAACTTTTTCTTCTTTTAACATAAATTACCACTTACCCATCCATACCTTTATTAAAAAGCAGAGTACAGGATTAACTGAATTCAATCATGTCATTACACAGGAGTCAAAAAGGTGGTGGCAGGAGTGGACACTCAAAAAGGGAGAATGGCTTGTCTTCCCACCTGAGTTTTTTCATCATTTCTTCCAGGAAGAAGCACCAGATACCACAGCATGAAAACTTGCACTTATACAGAGCTTCAGAGCTTCGAAAAGGCTTTCACATCTATGAGCACAGTCAGGTCCCGCAGCCCCTCTCTCAGATGACAAGACTCAAGCTTTGGACATTCTCGCCTGCTGACTGGCCAGTGAGTGGCAGGACTGGGGCTCAAACCCATCTCCCCACCTCCAGCTTCACGACCTTTCCGTTTTTAACCCTGTCCTGGGCAAAGCATGGCGAGGCTTAGGGAGAATTCAAAGAAGTCAACATGAGAAAATGTGAGCCCACCAAAACCTTACAGTCTATGGACAGCTGGCTAGATTAACACAGACATGGACAGCCTAAAGTAAGTGATATGGAGGGGGTGGAGTCTAGCAGAGGCGAAAGACGGCGATGTGCTACAACACTGGGACGTCATCAGGGAGAGTGACTGCTCTTAACAAGACAGAGAGCATGGAGGCAGCTTTCCCAAGGACGCACCCGGGGAAAGGGAAATACCCAGGACGGTGTGCAGGAAGGAGTACACAGAGCAGGAGGGACCACAGAAGAAAAATGTAGACAGTGTAGAAAGGTGAGGGAGGGTCTGAATGACATGACTATGCCAGCTGCTTGCTGAAGGCAGTAGGCTAAATGATCAATCAGAAACAGGCCCAGGTTCCAGTCCAGCTCTGCCAGGACCTGCCTGGTCTTGAGCAAGTCTCTAAAGCTCTCTGACCTCAAATCCTACACAATGAAAAAATATTAGATGACCTCTAAGGTTTCTTACAGAACACAAGTCAGGAGCATGGGCCTGGAGGTGCCCTAACCTGAGTTCAGATACCAGCTGTCGCACATAACTTGTCTGGGTGACTCTTGGGCAACTTTCCTAACCTGAGTTTGCTTCCAACGTAAATTGGAAATCAAAGCATCAACTTGGCAAGGTTGTTGTGATGATTTCAGATTTCTCCAACCTCTTATGCTAAAATAAAAAGCCCATGCCCATTAGAAAATCAATTTTCTGAGTATACTTAATGTTTTAAAAAAACCTTTAGACTTAAGAAAGAAAAACAGAAATAAACTCTATTTTACAATGTTTGAAACTGTATACCACACCCTAACACAGCTAACTTTCCACTAATTTGTATTTCAAAATGTCACAATACACCATCTGACAAAGCCTGAAGGTAATCAGAACTTAAAGGAATACACACAAAACAGCCCTGAATCCCCTCACCTCTTGCTAATGTTTTCTAACTTATTTGGGTGTCTACCGCATATTCACCTGCTTCCTTTCTTCTTGTTAATCTATCTAGCATGGTTCCCGTAACTCTTTCACTACTAGAGGGTTGTGGGGTTTTTTGTTTTGTTTTTAAGATTGACTGACTGATTTCGGGGTCGGGGGGAGGTGCAGCGGAATCTTCCCTCTATTGGTTCATTCCCCAAATGGCCAGAGCAGTTGGGGCTGGGCCAGGCCAAAACCAGAAGGAGCCTGGGACTCCATCCCAGTCTCCCATGTAGGTGGCAGGAAGCACAAGTACTTGGGCCCTTTTCCACTGCCTTCCGAGGTACATTAAAAGACAGCTGGATTAGAAGTGGGGCAGCTGGGACTTGAGCCAGCACTCTGATATGGGATGCCAACATCACAGGCAACAGCTTAATCTGCTGGGCCACAACACTGGCCCCTTGGGGCTCTTGACTATAAACAACAGAAGCCAGCTTCTGCTTATCTTAGAGCAAAAATGAGTGTAAGGGCACAGGCACAGTCTGATAAGGACATCACTGCTGGCACATTCATCACCAATCACTGGCCATCACCAAGGCTGAAACCCAACCCATCTGTCACAGGAATGATCTCAAGCCATCTCTATCGATGTATACCCTTCCTTACAGATTCAAAATCTGTAAGAGACTGAGCCTAGCTCACCCCCAGTCATAGCTCTGCACCTTAGCTTCTATAACAACAACAGATGATCACTCCAGAAACAAAAGAGTTCAGATACTGGCCACTTCACACGTAGCAAATGTCCATTCCAGTCCATAGCCTAAAGGAACTTATCAAAATATAAGCTGAGAGAGAAGAATAAAAATAAGATGACATCTCAAGAAACTGCTTCCCTAGATGGTCCCCTATGCTTCTCCCCAGTTAAGACACTTTAATTTATTTTTGTGGTTTAGCTTTCAGGTAGCCCCGCCAACAAAGGCTCTCATTTCAAACTGGTGGCAGAGCTCTCAGCAGATTGGGTCTGCGTGAGTAAAGCACTTAGTTTCCACCAGAGCAGCCCAGCATCAGGGCAGGGCAGGACCAGCAGGTCAACACTGTCCCTCCAGGGCCAGCCAGTCTGCTCTCACTCTCCTCCCCCATCTGGCCCAGTTTTCTCTCAGATGAGAATCCAGTAAGGGTTAGGCATTATAATCTGACATCTTAGGAATCTAGGTAGACATCCAGGCTTTAAAACAGGATTTCAGTCTTTTTTTTTTAAAACCGTGATCTACCGTAAGAAATATATTTGCTAGCATATGTGCATGTGACATAAAATTTCACAAAATATCCTTACTATGCATATTTACCTTGACATTTTTATTCTGTACTTCTCTTCTGTAATAGGTTTTTTAAAAAGCTAAATAAGACCCACAAAACAGATTTCACAGCTACTAATGATTAACAGACCACAGTTTGAATACCATCAGTGAAAGAAACTCAACAAAATTAATCAATAACAGCTGTCATTGTTTTCATGCAATGTGCACACCTTCCCCAGCTGAACATCAAACAGTGAGATGTAGTTTGCCAGGAAATCCTTTGATCAACAGAAGATCACACTTCTTCCCCACAAAGTATACCAATTGGACAATGCCACACTCAGAGTCTTCATTCCACAAAGCATTTTCTCCTTCTAGGAAGTTTTTTAGTCATTTACCTCCTAGGTCTTTTTTTTTTTTTTTTTTTTTTGGACAGGCAGAGTGGATAGTGAGAGAGTGAGAGTGAGAGAGAAAGAGAGAAAGGTCTTCCTTTTTGCTATTGGTTCACCCTCCAATGGCCGCTGTGGCCGGCGCATCATGCTGATCCAAAGCCAGGAGCCAGGTGCTTCTCCTGGTCCCCCATGCGGGTGCAGGGCCCAAGCACTTGGGCCATCCTCCACTGCCTTCCCGGGCCATAGCAGAGAGCTGGCCTGGAAAAGGGGCAACCGGGATAGAATCCGGCGCCCCGACCGGGACTAGAACCCGGTGTGCCGGCGCCGTAAGGCAGAGGATTAGCCTGTTAAGCCATGACGCCGGCCTACCTCCTAGGTCTTTGGAACAGCACCACAGAGATCTAGAAAACGTAGGAACTATGCCCACAAAGCATGCAAGATCCATGTTTTGAATTTTGCAGATAAAGGCTGACAGAGTGGTGTAACGGGTAAAGCTGTGGCCTGCAACGCTGGCATCCCATGTAGACATTGGTTCATATTCCAGCTGCTCTATTTCTGATCCAGCTCTTTGCTGATGGCCTCGGAAAGTAGAAGATGGCCTAAATATCTGGGCCCATGCCACCCACACAGGAGACCAGGATGAAACTCCTGGCTTGGGCCTGGACCAGTCCTGATTGTTGCAGCTGCAGCCATCTAAGGAATGAACCAGAGGTGGCCATCTTTCTGTGTTTCTATGTGTAGCACATTCTTAAGTATCTTTTTTAAGGCTGGACTAGTGGTGACAAATTCAATTTCTGGTTATTATGGAAGGTCATTATTTCACTTTCATTCATAAATGAGAGCTTTGCAGGGTACAGTATTCTGGGTTGACAGGTTTTTTTCTCTTAAGACTTAGACTATATCTTGCCATTCTCTCCTAGCCTGTAGGGTTTCTGATGAGAAGTCAGCTGTGAATCTAATTGGAGAGCCTCTGAAAGTAATGTGGCGTTTCTCTAACGCACATTTAGAATCTTTTGTTTTACTATGAAGAGTTTGACTACAATGGGAAACGTCTCTCAGACATTAGGACATGATGGGGAAAGGCATGGGCCCAGAACACTTGAAAGTCACCTGTGAAAGCAACAGTCCTCCTTGAAGTATCTGAAATGAGTCAGCCAGTCTCTGGGGGACATGAAACACCTTCACAAGATTCTCACCCAGTGTGAATGTCCCAGCACAATAAAAGGAAATGGAGGGGCCAGTGCTATGGTGCAGCTGGGAAAGCCGCCACCTGCAGCGCCAGCATCTCATGAGGGCACCAGTTCGAGTCCCAGTTGCTCCTCCTCCTGTCCAGCTCTCTGCTATGGCCTGGGAAAGCACTGGAGGATGGCCAAGTCCTTGGGCCCCTATGCCCATGTGGGATACCTGAAAGAAGCTCCTGGCTTTGGATCGGTCCAGCTCTGGCAGTTGCAGCCATTTAGGGAGTGAACCAGTGGATGGAAGACTTCTATTCTACCTTTCTCTCTGCCTCTTTGTAACTCTGCCTTTCAAATAAATAAATAAATAAACCTTTAAAAAAAAAAAAAGTGAAGCCAACAGCAGCCTTCAAAATGCTGTTTACTAGTTAGGGCTCATTTGAATATTTATTTGGGAGAACATAACCTCACCATCCCATACACACAAAGAAACTTCTTAAAGAAGAAAATGAGACACTAGTGGTTTTTTTCTCTGTAAATCAGGACATCAGTGAATTAGCAAACATGTTCCCAAAATTTCTGTCTCCTGGCTGGGACATCTACTAAGAGCACCAGAGGAATATCAACACCCTGCTGCAGGGAGGAGTACATGGGGCTGTCCCTGGAGTCCTCTAAATATTTGTCTTGTCCCTGGATAAAGGGAACGAGGAGTCAGGGCTCAGGGCCAGAGGCCATCTATTTCAGCAGAGTAGTTTATATAGGCCTGCTGCCCTACCATCCAGAATTCAGGGTTCTGGAAAACTTGCAGACATAGCACTTGTGTTTCCAGGGATCTGGACATGGCACAAAAATCATGTTGGTTGGAACTTATCACATTCAATGATTCAGAATGTCAAAGCAGACTTTCTTGGGCCTTGGAAACATGATTTTGGCTGATTTTTATTTCATGAAACTACAAGGAATAGAACTGGGAGTGGGGGGAATTCAGTGAGTGAACTTTAATAAACGAGTTTCCCTTCTACCACCATTCAGCTCAGCAGTCTCCACAGCTTATATAAATGTTTCATCTGCTCACAGGGCTATCTGAGGAGGTCAAGCCAGATGTCCCCTGAACACTTCTGGTCCTGGCCAAAGCTGTGCTTGTCCAGTGCATTCCAGGAGCATACACAGCTAGCTAATACAGTTGCATTCCAGTTGTATTCCAGGCTGAGACAGTAATTAGTAGCAGAAATGTGGCACAAATCCAGATCCTCAAATGCCAAATCTCATGGTTCCCACACTGCATTCAAATAAATATTCACAAAGGCTTTCTGCCTTTTTAGCCTTTTTCCAAGTCAATGCAAATGAGAAAAAGTCGGCATAACAGCTCATGACCAATTGACTAATTCAAATAATAAAGTCATACAGTTCTTACATTTCACAAAGCACATTTAGTATATCCCAATTTTTACAATAATTTGACTTATCATTCCTCTTTTTCTACTTAGACAAACTAAACCTTAGAAATATTATGTGACTTGCAAAAGGCAATTTGTGCTTATTAACAAGGAGTTTGATCCAAGTCACTAGTAGAAAATAGAAATGGAAATGACTAACGAGAAAAGGGCAAATGGTCATAGTGAAAAGGTCCAATTTCACTAAATTAAAACATAGAATGACATTTTCTTAAAAAAAAAAAAAGATTGATTTTATTTATTTGAAATGCAGAGTTATAAGAGACAGACACAGAGAGATCTTACACCTACTGGTTCACTCCCCAGATAGCCACAACAGCCAGGGCTGGGCCAGGCCAAAGTCAGGAGCCATGAACTCCATTATGGTCTCCGACATGCGTGGAATGCTATTTTCTTTTTTATCTAGTCAGTAGAGTTGGTGTTGTAATTGTTTTTAAATGTAAATAAAAGGCCTGGATTAGGCAGACATGTAAATTAGCGTCACCTTCAAACTATTAAAAAGGTTATTAAGACTCACAATAAAGTATGTATACATATTCAACACTATAGAAAGATGTAAAAGCAAAAAAAGTTCTCTTTCTCCAAAGCTTTTGTTATAAGTTGGGACAATCTGGTTCTATATGTCAATTTGGACTTAAAAATCTTCTTATGTTTTGATTCAGTAAACCCCACAGAAAGCAGGTTATATTTAAAAAGCAGGTTACAAAACAGCATGCATGTGATGATCCTAGCTATATTGTATAGGTACATACATGTAATCCTAAAGAAAGATGATTGTGATATTGGTAGCTGCTTCATGTTTTTTAAAGATTTATTTATTATTTATTTGAAAGGCAGAGTTACAGAGAGGAAGAGGCAGAGGCATAGAGAGATCTTCCATCTGATGGTTCACTCCCCAAATGGCCACAACAGCCAGAACTGGACTGATCTGCAGCCAGGGGCCAGAAGCTTCTCCCAGGTCTCTCACGCAGGTGCATGGGCCCAAGGACTTGGGTCATCTTGTACTGCTTTCTCAGGCCATAGCAGAGAGCTGGATCAGAAGTGGAGCATCCAGGACTCGAACTAGTGCCCTTATGGGATGCTGGTGCTGCAGGCGGTGGCTTTACCTACTGCATCACAGCGCCAGCCCCACTACTTCATTTTGTACATTTTCAGATTTCCCAAGTGTTCTACACCAAATAGATGATACTACTGTAGAGAGTGGGAAGAAGTAATCCTCAGTTTACACAGGGAATTACAGCTAGGAGGTGGTTCAGGAGAGCTGGCTCCTAGGCCATTGTTTAAGTCAACATACAGAGAGACCACTCTACCTGCTATAGCAGTTTGTTACTAGCAACACAAAGCACTTAAGAGATGTGACAAGAGAAACGTAATTATTTTCCAGTGAGTTATATGAGTAGAAAAATTAAAATGGTGTAACTTCAGAGAAGGTGATTGTTCTAGCATAGAATGATTCCAAATGATAAGTAAGTC
The DNA here is from genome assembly GCF_033115175.1 of Lepus europaeus. Classification (NCBI taxonomy): domain Eukaryota; kingdom Metazoa; phylum Chordata; class Mammalia; order Lagomorpha; family Leporidae; genus Lepus; species Lepus europaeus. Next base: position 56,745,324 of record NC_084831.1, read on the forward strand.
ACAGAGATCTTAGGCTGAGAGGAGAGGAGAGACCCATCCTAGGCAAAGATAAAGGTGTGATCAAAGGCAGCAGGCAGAAAAATCATAAAGTGCTTTTTGGGAACCCTAAGAAAACACCTAACCATTTCATGAAGGGAAGTGGGACAAGATTTTGGAGGCCGACTGAGGTCAGACTAAGGTGAAGGGAGAGTTTACATTTAGGTTGGGGTTTTTAAGGGGATGGGTCTTGTCTTTCCCCCCTTTCCTCCCCCCCTCTCCTTCTCTAGAACAAAGGACTTATTGGGAGTAAATACAAAAAAATTCCTCTCTAAGTTTTCCACTGAAGTTGTCAGACAGAGGAAGCCTGGCTGGCATGGGTGAAGGGGCTTCTCTCCAGGGTGCCCACCTTAGAAGGATGCTTATCAGGCCAGGTAGAAGGGGAAGGACTTTGAAGTGCAGATATTGGACTGCATCTGGAAGGTTATCAGGGTGACTCTGAAATGTGGATGCTGGACTACTGCAGATGTCAGTTTCCTTAGGCCCTTCTCTCACACATAGGCTAATTCCTGTCTTCCTACTTAACACTTCCAGTTATCCCAAACAGAATCTAATCTGGGATCTCTCCATGACACATGCACTTGGCAAAGTCACTTTTTTTTTTTTTTTTTTTTTAAGGAATATAGTGATTCTTATCATACCCACCCTCCCACCCCCACTCCCATTCCCACCCTTCTCCCACTCCCACCTCCTCCCTCTCCCATTCCCAGTCTCATTCTCCATTAAGAAAAAGCAAAAACAAAACACCTGTTCCTTGACAGTCAAGACAAGGGCTGTTGAAGTCATTGCTTCTCAAAGCGTCCATTTCACTTCTACAGATTTCCTTTTAGGTGTGCTACTAGTTGTTACAGATCAGGGAGAACATATGGTATTTGTCCCTTTGGGCCTGGCTTATTTCACTAAGTATGATGTCTTTCAGATTCATCCATTTTGTTGCAAATGACTGGATTTCATTTTTCTTTTACCACTGTGTAGTATTCCATACAATACATATCCCATAACTTCCTTATCCAGTTTTCTGTTGATAGGCATTTAGGTTAATTCCATGTCTTAGCTATTGTGGATTGAGCTGCGATAAACATGGGGTGCAGGTAACCCTTTTATTTGCTTATTTCATTTCTCTTGGGTAAATCCCCAGGAGTCGGATGGCTGGGTCATAGACCATTCCTTCTGTAGGACTCCAAGCATAGCTGTCACCGTGCTCTCGACCTAACAGGCACCATTTGTTCAATAAGATGCACTGAAAGACTACAGTGGGCCAGGCACTGCACATGCACCTTGGTTAAAATAAGGAACAAAAAAGATAGAAAGGCAAGGTTATTTAATAAAGAAATACTTTTTAGCCGGCGCCGCGGCTCACTAGGCTAATCCTCCACTTTGCGGCGCCGGCACACCGGGTTCTAGTCCCGGTCGGGGCACCGATCCTGTCCTGGTTGCCCCTCTTCCAGGCCAGCTCTCTGCTATGGCCCGGGAAGGCAGTGGAGGATGGCCCAAGTGCTTGGGCCCTGCACCCCATGGGAGACCAGGAGAAGCACCTGGCTCCTGCCATTGGAACAGCGCGGTGCTTCGGCCGCAGCGCACCTACAGCGGCGGCCATTGGAGGGTGAACCAACAGCAAAAGGAAGACCTTTCTCTCTGTCTCCCTCTACTGTCCACTCTACCTGTCAAAATTTTAAAAAATAAATAAATAAATAATAAATAAATAAATAAAATAAAGAAATACTTTTAAAATAAATAAACCAAAACCAGAATTGTCACAGCAAGGAAGAGGGGCTCATTCATCCCATTCACTTTACAAATGAAGACAAATACCTAGGCTCATGGCTTCCAATTGGCCCAGCTCCAGCTGTTGAGGTTATCTGGGGAGTGAACCAGTAGATGGAGGACCTCCCCCCCTCCCTCTCTCCCTCTCTCCCTCTCCCCACCCCTCTCTCCCTCTCTCCCTCCCTCCCTCTCCCTCCCTCCCTCTCTCTCTCTCTCTCTGGAACTCTGCCTCTCAAATAAATCATTTAAAAAAAAAACCACATAAGCTTATACTTAACGATTAAATTCCCCAAACCACGTTTTCTGCAGCCTTGTACTTCTGTGTAAAAAAAATGTCCATATGCATATCCATTAAAAAAGGCAGGAAAAGAAAATGAGAGTCCATAGTGAAATAAATGAGAACACAGTTAAACATATATTTTAACAGCAAGAATTATCAAGCCCTTAACATATTAGTAAGTATAGTGAGTTTCCAACCTTCACAGAATTGCTCAAGGGACTTCTTTTTTATTTATTTATTTTAAAAAATTATTTGAGAGACAGAGAGATTGGGGGGTGGGGGGAAGAGTGACACTCCTATCCTCTGGTCCATTCCACAAAGGCTGGGGCGGGGTCAGGGCCGAAGTTGGGAGCTGGGAACTCAATGAGGGTCTCCCATGTTGGTAGCAGGAATCCAATTACTTGAGTCATCACTGTGCCCCAGGTTTGCATTAGCAGGAAGCTGGAGTCAGAAACCAGAGGTGAATATTGAACCTGGGTACTTCAAATGGATTATAGGCTCTTAACCAGCATCTTAACCACCAGGCCAAACACAAGTTCCATGGAACTTTAAAAAAAAATAGTATATGTATTTGGAAAAGTCTCAATCAGATGCTCTCTATGCTGTCTTTTATTTCTCAAATTTTAGAGATTTATGTGACAGCATCAATCTGAGAAGGCTTTCTTTCCTGGATAGATGACTCAATATACCAGATTCTCCCAAAATGGCATTCGTTCACTTATATTCATATTTATCCCCCACCCCCCACCCCCGTCTCTTTCACTGTATAAATACAAGCATGGGCATAAAACCTAGGATCTCATGATGAAGTATAATCAGATCAAACTCACAGAAGTGTACTGGGGGTGAGGGGGATGGGGAGTTTGGCAATGTTGCCTCAAACAGGCTCTGGAAGGTAATATCTGAGAATATTCCTCATAACCCAAATACCTAAGGGAAATGCCTGCCATTCTGCAATCAGCAGGTGGGCACAAAGAAAATAACCCAGAGAGAGAGAGAAACACCAGTCATCCAGGAAAAGAGGAAGACCTCTCCCCAACTCCCTTCCAAATGATCCTCTGCCTTTATTTGCTATGGCCTTCTTAATTTTTTCCCCTTCAACCCACTTAATTTTCCTGTTTTCACCCTAGATCTTTTTTGCGAGTCTTCTCTTTTCACCATGGGATTGGTTGGGTTATATGACACACTGGCAGCTGGCCACAGAGACTTCCCAGAACAGAGCCCACTTTTCAGGAAACCCCCACTACCACCCCGTTCCTAGTGCAAGATGATGATAGAGAACGGAAGGGGCAGAAAGCAAGAAGACAGCAAATTTGAACAGTTCAGTAAGATATGGGAATCCAAGCAGACATCTGCTCACAAAAGCAGACCATGTCAATTGTATCCGATTCAAATTGAACACATACATGCTTTCAAGAATATATGAGTATCTATCCCTACAGATATCAAATACCAGTGCTAAACCTCTCAGTATGAGAACCTTATTACCAAGAATAATGCTCATGTCATGGGTCCTTCTACTACATATTTTCTTGGACTAAAGGGCAGAATTAACCACATTGAAAGCACACATTGTGTATAGGCCCCTTATAAAATTTCTCAAAAATCCTCCCCATCCCTACCCATATCCACCCCCCCCCCCCCACTTAGAACTGCATAATCTATACACTGGAAACCTCTGTTACATACTAATTTGCACACACCTCAACTAGTCCCAAAAAATAGTTTTTCAGAAGAAAAATCAAGTGGAAGAATTGTTGCTCTACAGAATCTCCTATATGCCTATACTCATTCATGCAGTTAAGCACTACACTCAATGTGTGTTAACGTGCAATCTTACACAACCCTTTAAACAACTTGAATGGGGAAAGAGGTCAAGTTGTAGCATCTTCGTTCTCAGGCTGAGCCTCCTCCTATTCCTAACCACCAAATCTTGCTGGCCCAAGGAACCAAGGACACAGACTCCTATTTTCACCTTTCCTCTATTTACATTCACTACCAAAGCAAACACACCCAGCTGCATGGTTTAAATATCATCTATATGCTGAGAATTTCTAAATCTGTGTCTCAGAACTCTGGTCTCAAATATCCAACTACCTCTTGAACATCTCTTGGAAGTCTAGTAGTCATCTAAAGCATCACTTATATGAAAAGCAACAATCCCACAGACCTCTTCTTTCCTCCCCAGTGTTCATCATGCTGTCTGAGTAAAAACACAAAGGTCAGCCTTGACACATCTCTCATCACACATCCAAACCATCACCAATTCTATCAGCTTTAGCTTCAAAGTATGCTCATATCCCACAGTTTCTCTCTACCTCAAGCACCACTACTCCACTCTCAATCACCATCAAGGTCACCACATACGTACTGAGAAGGCAGGGGCTGGGACAGATTTATTCTCTGTTGTACCTGCAGCATCTGACACACAATATCACCAAATATTCAATAAATGGTAGATGAATAGGTGAACACTGACTCAGACAAGCAATAAAACTCAGAGAATAAGTAAATGACAAACTGTTGTCCACACTGCTTCTTGAAGCTTTAAAGGAATAAAGTGGCATGGGGGGGAGGGGGGAGTAAGTACACTACTACCTTTCATACGTGTGTGTATTTGTTTTCCTTTTTCCTTTTATTCCTCTCTCAAATGAATGTATTCGAAACTTCTTTCCCTTGCAGCCGGCATTGTGGCGCAGTAGGTAAAGCCTACTGAGATGCCGGCATCCCATAAGGGCGCTGGTTTGAGTCCTGCCTGCTCTGCTTCTGATCCAGCTAATGTGCCTGGGAAAGCAGCAGAAAATGACTGAAGCCCTTGGGCCCCTGCACCCACACGGAAGACCCAGAAGTTCCTGGCTTCGGTCTGGCCTAGCCCTGGCTGTTGTGGTCATTTGGGGTGTGAGCCAGCGGACAGAAGATCTCTGTGTGTGTGTGTGTGTGTCTCTCTCTCTAACTCTGCCTTTCAAATAAATGAAAATAAATCTTAAAAAAAAAATGGAATAGCTATTAGAAAATGAAACGTCTAAGTTCTGATTTTGATTCTGAAGGAAAGAATAACATTGCTCTAGCATAATGAACCTCTAGACTTTTTTCAGACCTACAGCAAAGTGGAATTTAGAAAAAGTGCCAGACTCATTACAAGCTCTGTGACCATAAATCTCTTCACCTCTGTGAGCCCCAGCAATCTCCTATAGAAGAGAAATATACGAACATGGCATATTATGTCTACACTCTCAGCCCTGAGATCCCCCATGTTGATAGAAGTGAGCTCCTGAGAGGGCACAGGAGTTGCCTCCAGGAGCAAAAAAATATGCTGGTGAGAGGCACAAAAGTCCCTTTGCTACCAGGAAGTAAAGACTGAAAAAAGCTAGGAAGACTCAGCTTATATCAAAACTGATGTTGATGAAAATGTAATCATAGCCTTTACACTGTTAATCCCATTAGCCTAAATCCTTATAAATCAGATTTCTCCAGTTTGGAATTTGAGACATGATCAAAACTGTTTAGCAGTATATCACCTGTTGAAAAATGAACTGGTAAAGAAAAAGAACAGGGATGAATAAAGTAGACTACTGACCACCGTAACTCAAAGAACATTCCATTTATGTCTAAACAGCATTGGTAACATAAAGGGAAGATAAGTCAGTGCTGCTCAGGTTAAAACTCTAATGTACTCATCACGAGTCTTATCAAATCCTTAGACATAAAACCTTTATGAAGCCAAGGACAAAGCTTGGTTTTTGGTCCTTTTTTTTTTTTTTTTTTTTAATTTGACAGAGAGAGTTAGTGAGAGAGACAGAGAGAAAGGTCTTCCTGCCGTTGGTTCACTCCCCAAATGGCCACTACGGCCAGCGCTATGCGGATCCAAAGCCAGGAGCCAGGTGCTTCCTCCTGGTCTCACATGCGAGTACAGGGGCCCAAGCACTTGGGCCATCCTCCACTGCCTTCCCAGGCCACAGCAGAGAGCTGGACTGGAAGAGGAACAACCAGGACTAGAACCCAACGCCCATATGGGATGCTGGTGCCGCAGGCGGAGGACCAACCAAGTGAGCCACGGTGGCGGCCCCTTTGGTCCTGATTTTTACCACAGTGATCTCACAATGTTGCTTGTGTCTGGACAGTTCTTAACCACCTCAACACAACAGAGGTCTCCCTACTGAGCTATCCTTGCCCGGGACACTTTCTGTATGTGTTTCTGTTGCTGAAGCTCTCAACATATTTAGGCAAGTCTTCATTATCATTTGTACCAATTAGGAAAAAGTTTGACTCTACAGATTGAAAAAAAGCACTGATTATGTTTTGCTTAAATTATTGCATTTGAGGGAAGGTTTCAAAGATCCCAGAGCACAAGCAGGCAGTTAAGGTTCCCATCTTGCTAAGTCTTTGGGTTTTTACTCCTTTACTAGCAAGACACCATTTGAAAAATCTTAATCAGACACTCAAATTGCTATATTTCATTCCCAGCTTGCTGAAATGAAGTGTATATCCAGTCTTTAGACAATAATATATTATGTGTATATTCGTGGCGAAAACACACATACCTTGTTTAAATATTCAGGTGTACTGTATTTGTGAATACAAAGGAGTTGCAAAATTAGAGGCAGTTTTTTGCCTGCCCCCAAAGCAAACAAGCACTGAATTCCCAGACAAGGTCATAGGCCTCAGGGTGTTCTAACATCAAAAGCCCAGACCACTAAAAACACTACTGAAAACATAACAGACACAGATAGGTGGCTGCTGAATGAGTGAATAAATGAACAACTAGTGAATAAACAAAGGACCAAAGCAGAGCTTCTACTGCACTACCACCTAGCATTACACTGGCTATTGCCGGAATGTAATTCATAGGCATTCCAATCGTGATGTTTTGTCCTTCTCAACATTACAGTGTGATGCTTAATGGTGGACTTCTTTTCCTAGTTGTTGCTTCTACTGGGAGCTTCTGGCAGGTAAGCTGACACACCTGTGACATGTGGTCTGCAGAGAACAGGAATAAAGGGTCTCAGAGTAGAAGAAATTGAAAGCAGGTGGGGGGTGAAGCAGTGTTTACTGGAGGGGAGAGGTTGACCTGGAAGGGGAACAGGTTGATGAAATACAAAGACTTTAGGATGGAAGGAAGGAGAGGTCAAAATCAGGAAGAAAGTGTTATAGGAAAATGGCAGCGAAGTATTGTTACCTCAATTCTTTGTCTCACATGGAAGAAGAATTTCCAAGCCAACGACAAAGAGATTTAAAAATATTTATTAGAGTCAAACACCTCCAGCCGGAGCAGCATAGAGGAAGGGTTCCAAGAGGGGAAAGAACCCTAAAAAGGCCCTGTAGCATTCGAGTTTTTAAGTACATGGTGGGGACCAAACTGTCAATCAACAAAGTGGAGATAAACTCAACAAAAGATTTGCAATTCTCCACCTGTCTGGCTCACTTATGATTTAAAAAAAAAAAAAAAAAAAATCCGGCAGGGCAGAAATCACTACTCCCTTGCTGTTCTCATGGTAAGTTTGTAAATTTGGAGATTCCTAAGGAAGCAAGACACTTTGATCTACTAAAGATAACCTTCTAGGGGGAGCAGGCTCCTCACTATTACAAATTTCTACCAGGGGACCACCCCGTCTGCCTATTACCCATTTGACTCCTCACAAAAGGGTAGTTAGAAAAACTGGGGAAAAAAACAAACTGAAAGAACTAAGGGGAGAGACTGTGTCATGAGAATCACCGGGAAAAGAAAATGGATACTTTATCTAAGTCCTACTTTTCATGTTAGTACTTGGCTACATTAACTGTTATCAAGCCTTTACCTGTGAGGAAGCCCACAGGAGTCCCAAGAGAGTTACAGAGCACCGCTAACCCAAAAAGAAAGAGAAAAGGCAAAACCACAATGGAGTTACTTAAGCTAAGGCCACTAAGCACAAGGAACTGTCTAGACCATCTGTCAGAACAGACACAGGGGGTGAGGCCTGACAAGGACTGGGGGACATTCCATCCTAAGAAGCAGCCAACCAGCTGGCTACTGCATTACTTCACCCTCACCACAGCACCACGATTGGCCACACCCAGAAGACCCATAAAACACCACTGGTCACACCCAAACACCAACATCTGGTTGTTGATGTTAGGAAACTGGCGCAGTTTTATATATGGCGCAATCTACACCCTGACTTACATCCTATGCCCCAGTTCCCACCGCCATTGCTGAAAGCCAGGCAGCCACATGGCCCAACTACCTGTTGTCAAGCTCCACCCCCATCCTAAAGGGATTCGCTGCTCCTGCTTCCCTGCCCGCCCTCAGGCAAAGTTTTAAAAGGGCCAGTTCCTGAACACGGCTCTCTTGGCTCTTCTCTCCTGCTCGCTCTCTCTTCTCTTATCTCTCCTCTCCTCGCTAGCTCCTCTCCTTTCTCTCTCATATTCTCCTCTTTCTCCTTCTTGGCCCCTTCCCTCCGGTCTGCTGGGTTTTCCCCAATAAACCCTTTCCCCTTACTCCGGTGTTTGATGTGTTTTGTGATGGCCTAACAGAAATACCTAACAGCTGACACCCAAAAAGATGAGCTTGTGATTGGTGACACACCAGGGCACATTCACCACCCTTCTTTTTTTTTTTTTTTTTTACTTTTTGACAGGCAGAGTGGACAGTGAGAGAGAGAGACAGAGAGAAAGGTCTTCCTTTGCCGTTGGTTCACCCTCCAATGGCCACCGCGGTAGGCGCGCTGCGGCCGGCGCACCGCGCTGATCCGATGGCAGGAGCCAGGTGCTTCTCCTGGTCTCCCATGGGGTGCAGGGCCCAAGGACTTGGGCCATCCTCCACTGCACTCCCTGGCCACAGCAGAGAGCTGGCCTGGAAGAGGGGCAACCGGGACAGGATCGGTGCCCCGACCGGGACTAGAACCCGGTGTGCCGGCGCCGCAAGGCGGAGGATTAGCCTAGTGAGCCACGGCGCCGGCCTCACCACCCTTCTATCCCAGAGTGGGGATAAAAAGGCAAGCCTCAAAACTGCTCTGCATCCCCTCAGGGACCATGGCTCCGTGCAAGTAAAACTCTGCCCGAGTCTTCACTGACTGAAGCTCTGCTCGCCACCCTGCTGGAGCCAATCTCGCCTGGACGTCCCAGCTGCTGCCAGACCCGACATCGGAGCCAGACCGGACCTCTCCAACCCTGCACCTTGCCGTCCGTCTTGGAACTCCAAGCCTACTGCCCAGAGTGCCAGTCATCGCACAACTCCTGCCTGTAAGTGACTGTTCTGAGATCTGTCTCTCCAAGTGGTAATGGAGACTTTGCACTCTGGACTTTGACTTTTTCGTGACCTTGATACAAACCTTGAGAATGCAGCATTCATTTTTTTTTTTTTTTTTTGGACAGGCAGAGTGGAGAGAGAGAGAGAGAGAAAGGTCTTCCTTTTTGCTGTTGGTTCACCCTCCAATGGCTGCTGCGGCCGGCGCATCGTGCTGATCTGAAGCCAGGAGCCAGGTGCTTCTCCTGGTCTCCCATGCGGGTGCAGGGCCAAAGCACTTGGGCCATCCTCCACTGCCTTCTCAGGCCATAGCAGAGAGCTGGTCCGGAAAAGGGGCAACCAGGATAGAATCCGGCGCCCCAACCGGGACTAGAACCCAGTGTGCCGGCACTGCAAGGCGGAGGATTAGCCTGTTAAGCCACGGCGCCGGCCGCAGCATTCATATTACATCCTTAGCCATGAGTGTTTAGATTGGTTATGCTTTTATGCTTTGTATGTGTTATACTTATTACTATTGCTGGATATTTCTGAAAGTTGCCTTACTCCTAGATGTGTGTTATGACCTGTGGACTAATGACATATTGAGTGGTACTGAATATATAGAGAGTGGTATTGAATACTGAATAAATTATATTGAAAAGACTATCACAAATCTGTGTGATTCTTCCCCGTGCTCCGACACGTCACATTAACCTTGTCGAGCTGTGTGACAAGTGGCACTCGCGACATTGCCCAAGAGCTTTACTAGACGACACAGCGAGCTAACTTGTCTTACTTAGTTCTTGCGGGAGATGACCTCTTCAGTGAGATGGCACAGCAGTGTAACATTAATTCTGAGGCCACACAGGTCTCTTTGCCACAAAAGCCCTTACCTCCTAAGCTTTAAAAAATTCCACCATAAATATCATGCTAAAGTTATAATGCTATATTTATACTTGTTATCTATTTAATCTTTAACTTACTGCACAAGATTCTGACATAGGAGCAAGTATTCCACAGCAGTTAAAATACCACTGGGAATGCCCATATCCCATATAAGAGTGTCTGGATTGGGGTTCTGACTCCACTTTAGCTTCCAGCTTCCTAATTATGTGCCCTTGGGAGGCAGCAGGTAATGGATGGCACAAGTACTTGGAGCTCTACCATCCACATGGAAGACTCAGACTGTGCTCTTTCAGACATTTGGAAGGGTGAGCAAGTGGAGAAAAAATCTTTCTGCCTTTAAAATAAATAAAAAATAAGGGAAGGTAGTGTGGTGTGGCAGATATGGCTGCCGCCTGTAGTGTCAGCATCCCATATGGGTGCCAGTTTGAGTCCTAGCTGCTCCACTTCCAATCCAGCTCTCTGCTATGGCCTGGGAAAGCAGCAGAAGATGGCCCAGTGCTTGGGCCCCTGCACCACATGGGAGAACTGGAAGAAGCTCCTGGCTGGCTACTGGCTTCAGATGGGCCCAGCCATAGCCATTGCAGCCATTTGAAGGGTGAACCAGCGGATGAAAGACTCTGCTTCTGCCTTTCAAATAAATAAATTCACCTTTAAAAATAATAAAAATAGGCCGGTGCCGTGGCTTAACAGGCTAATCTTCCGCCTTGCGGCGCTGGCATACCAGGTTCTAGTCCCGGTTGGGGCACCGGACTCTATCCTGGTTGCCCCTCTTCCAGGCCAGCTCTCTGCTATGGCCCGGGAGTGCAGTGGAGGATGGCCCAAGTGCTTGGGCCCTGCACCCACATGGGAGACCAGGAGAAGCACCTGGCTCCTGCCTTCGGATCAGCGCGATGAGCCGGCCGCAGCGGCCATTGGAGGGTGAACCAACGGCAAAAAGGAAGACCTTCCTCTGTCTCTCTCACTATCCACTCTGCCCGTCAAAAATAATAATAATAATAATAAATTAAAAAATATTCTAATAGCATATGAAAATAAACTTAATAAAACAAATATATTAAAATTGAAAATTAAAGCAATTATAACAGGACAAAAATTCAAAAAGGTGAAAAGTTATTTGCAGGCTACAGCTTTCCACACAGACAGTAAAAATGGGTAAAAAAAATTTGGCTTTGAGTTTTTTTTAAGTGTCAAAAAGAAGGAAGCATGATCAAATGTCTCCCTCTTCTTGTCACCAAAAGAGAAAAAAAAAAAAAAAACGGAAAAGAATGTCCTTTGAGGAATGAGAAGTTTTTCTGACCTTAGGTCTAAAACACTTGTGAGGAGCAACCTATTTGAATTGTGACCTCCTTGGGGCTTCTGTAGTCCTTTTGGCCACTTGGAGATTTATGTTACACTTAGAAATATCAAGGCATCCAAAAACCAAGTCATAACATCAGCTCGAGATGAAGAGAACTGTGCATCTCTTCCTTAGGTTTCTTCCACAAAGCCGTTTCCCTGTAGTCCGTTACCACCTGCACTAGGTTACTTCCCTAGGACACATCAGCCAAAATGGGCAAATACAGGGTCTAAAATGCTAAAAGCACTGAATCAGGAACATTATTCAGAGCAGAGAAACAAAGAAACAATTTTTACCTACAGATTGATGTGGTTAGAGATATGAGATTTACATAAAACTGAAGAAAATCCCCAGAAAGCATTTAAGAAATGCTAGGCTATTTGGCGAGTGACTCAGGACTAGAGGAATGCGACCAGAAAATCTTCTGGATGGGTGTTAGGTACATAGGCTGACCATTTAATTTATCATTCAACCTAGGACACATGAGAGTTAAAGCAGGCACTTTAATGACACCCAGCAACAGGTGTAAGCTGTAACTGCCCCAGGCAAACAGAGACTTATGGTCTCCATTGTTCTTCAAAGCTTTACAGTCCTCTCCCATATATTTGCTCATCATACCGCCAACAATATCATATGGGATAGGGGTTAATGAACACCACCTGGAAGCTTTTAAAAACTATATGAATTCCAATCTTTACCCTGTACTTACTGAATCAGGGTCGCCAAGGGTGAAACTCAGGTGATTCTGAAGCCCAGTCTTTTAATTCCAACGCAACTGTAGCCAACCCAAGAATCCTGAAGTAGATACAGGTAATACTCAACTCACCAGCAACCCACAGGCCTTCTTCCTACTGATTTTTTCTCCTCCATCCTCTGCAATGCAGTAGCATCAGAGCATTGACAGTCAGCTAAGAACATGTCCCTTACAATCAAAGCTCTGGAGCTGATCTCCAGCCCCAACACCCTCACCAACATCTTCTGAATTATGTCAAAAGTCAATAATGGTCATGATACAAAGGCAGTAAAAGCTCCTGTTTTGCTAAGTCCTTACTATACCACTAACTCTGCATGTATGATCTCAGTTGCCATTAACCCTGTAATTTTACAGCCTAAAGAGTTAACAGCTTTCCCAAGTTCACACTGCTAGGAAGTAGCAGGGCAAGGACATGATCCTGTATTTCAAATTCTTCTCAATACACCCACCAACTAACCTGAAGCTATTATGAATCCCCTTTGTGGAAGGAACAGTTTTCACTTAGACTGCACCTAGCCACCAAGGATCCTACTCCAGCCTCAATGGAAAAATGGGTTTTCTATTAGACCAAAACTGAAAGGCTAACATTAGCATCAAGAGAAGGAAGAGGCCGGCGCCGTGGCTTAACAGGCTAATCCTCCGCCTTGCGGCGCCGGCACACCGGGTTCTAGTCCCGGTCGGGGCGCCGGATTCTATCCCGGTCGCTCCTCTTCCTGTCCAGCTCTCTGCTATGGCCAGGTAGTGCAGTGGAGGATGGCCCAAGTGTTTGGGCCCTGCACCCACAAGGGGGACCAGGAGAAGCACCTGGCTTCAGATCAGCATGATGCGCCGGCCTCAGTGGCCATTGGAGGGTGAACCAATGGCAAAAAGGAAGACCTTTCTCTCTGACTCTCTCTCACTATCCACTCTGTCAAAAAAAAAAAAAAAAAAAAAAAAAAGAGAGAGAGAGAAGGAAGAAAAGGTCCATTTCCAAAACACAAATTGCTTCTTCTAAAAACCCTTCTGAAAGGAATCAATAATCCTTCTGGAAAATGAAACATTTGGAATTTAAAGATGCATCACATGTGACTTTTCTAATGTGTGATTGAGCGCTTTCCTCACTGGTTGATTGGAGATAAATCAGATTCAATGTTTAAAATGTAACCTCACACCCCAAGTCTGTCTTACTCTAGCCATTCCACTGGACAGAGAACATGGGCTCCCACCTGGATGTGTGTTTGATGAGTAGGTTTACTGTCCTAACAGGAAAACTTTTAAGTGTGAAAGTGGGGAGCTATTTATGAACATGCTGGGAAGATAGGCATCAAGTAGACAGAACATATGTCACCTTACTGAGGACAGAACTCAAGATGACAAAGGGTGAATGACCTGCTACAGATTTAATCAACACTAGGCTCATTTTTACTCAACAAATAAATTTTGTGTGACTTACTTTTATTCAACAAATAATTTTTATTCAACAATTTTTACCACATGCCAGCCTCTAAGCCAGAAAATGACCATACAAAGATGAAATTCCTACCAACCATAAGTTAATAAGGGGAACTGACCACACTCAACAGTTACAATACGATAACCTTAAAGAAGAAAAACCAAACTGCGGAATAATGTGAATGACAAGATTCAATCTGGATGCATGGAGGGATAGGTGGATAGACTACATTGGATTGACATGCTGAGCAGAGAGAATCCTCTAAGGCTCCTTGAGGGTGCACCCAGCAAGGTATCCTGGGGCTGATACTGGCAGAACAGTAGACATGGGGCTAGCACTGTGGTATAGGTTAAGCCTCTGAGTGTGGCACTGGCATCCCATATGGGCGCCGGTTCTAGTCCCAGCTGCTCCTCTTCCAATCCAGCTCTCTTCTATGGCCTGGGAAAGCAGTGAAAGAAGGCCAAAATCCTTGGGCCCCTGCACTCACGTGGGAGACCTGGAAGAAGCTCCTGGCTTCGGAGTGGCATCTCTGGCCATTGCAGCCATCTGGGGAATGAACCAGTGGATGGAAAACCTCTCTGTCTCTACCTCTCTCTGTAACTCTTTCAAATAAATAAAATAAATCTATAAACATTTAAACACTGGAATATGTTAGACCCTAAACACTGGAGGTCTGCTGAAGAGAATATAGTTCAGAGGTCAGGAAGTTTCAAACAACACAGAAATAAACAGTTAAGGAGAAAATAACTTGAGTAGACAAAACTACTCAAGGCTTACCTCTTTGATCAAGTGGTACTAAGGATAACAGAAATATCTGGGTTAATATATTTAAAGCACAACTGTAATTAAAGTATTGCAACTTAGGTCTTCTCAATATAGAAAAATAATGTATTTAATTTAAAAGACCTCAGATTTTAAAATCCTACACAAGTTCAAATCCCACTTACTAGCTGTATAACAGCTTTTTATCTGCCTTTCTTCATTATAAAATGAAAATAACTGCAACTATATTTTATAGGACTATAAAGCGTTTATGAGCAATATTTCTGGTAAAAATGATGGGTAGAACACAAATATCTCAATTACCCTCCTGAACCTGCACTAAATATAGTATTTAAAGGGTTGTAGCATAACGAGTGAGGCTGCAGCCTACGATGCGGACATCCCATACAGGAACTGGTTCATGTTCTGGCTGCTCCACTTGTGATCTAGCTCCCTGCTGATAGCCTGGGAAAAGCAGCGGGGGATGGCCCAAGTTTTTTGGGCACCTGCCACCAACATGGGAAACCTGGAGGAAGCTCCTGATTCCTAGTTTCAGCATGGCCTAGCCTCAGCCACTGCAGCCATCTGGGGAGTGAACAAATGGATGGAAGATTTTCTTTCTCTCTTTCTCCCTTCTCTTTGTGTAAAACACTTTCAAATAAATAAATTTTTTTTTATTTTTTACAAGGCATAAATAAATCTTTTTAAGAAAAAATATAATAATAGTAAATATAATAAGGCTTTTTCATTTTAAGACCAAACACACAAATACATTAGGAAAAAAAGGAGAGTGGGCCAGCACTGTGGTCTAGTAAGTTAAGCCTCTGACTGGCATCCCATACTGGTACCAGTTCAAGCCCTGACTGCTCCACTTCCAACCCAGCTCCCTCCTAATGGCCTGGGAAAGCAGTGGAGGATGGCCCAAGTGTTTAGGCCCCTGCACCCATGTGGGAGACCTGGAAGAAGCTCCTAGATCCTGGCTTCAGATGGGCCCAGCTCCAGGCCCATCTGCAGCCATTTGGGGAGTGAACCAGTAGATGGAAGATCTCTGTCTCTCTCTGCCTCTGTCTGTAACTCTGTCTCTCAAATAAATAAATAAATCTTTTTTTTTTAAAAGAGTATAAAACTGCAACTAAATTTTAGAAGCTTGTAATTAGATGAATGTGTAGAGAAATTACTTAGGGATAGGCATTCGCCATAGTAGTTAAGATACCATGTAAGATGTCTACATCCCATACTGGAATTCTTGAGTTGCAGTTCTGGCTCTGCTTCTGATACCAGCTTCCTGTTAATGTGCACCCTGGGAGTGAACAGACAATGTTTAAGGTACTGGAGTCCCTGCCACCGATAAAGGAGACCTGGATTGAGTTCTAGGCCCCTGGGATTGACCTAACCCATCCCCAGCTTGACCAGCATTTGGGGAAAAAAATCAGCAGATGGGAGATATATCTCTTCTTTCTCCTCTCTCTCTCTCTCTCCTCTCTCTCACAAATAAGGAAAAATGATTAGTTGATAAAAACTGAAACCCAAGTTGATAATGACAATGGCCGAAAACCAAATCAACATATACTACAGAAGCCCAAAGGTCACAGGAATTGGAGACACCAGCAACTGGGATAAAGGAAGAGGACTAAGGAAAGAGGTTTGAGAAAAAGAATTCCCTTGCTCACTCCTCCACACCAGCAAGTCTAGACATGCAATACTCAACAAAATTTTTGCAATAATGAAAATGCTCTGTGTCTGTGCTCTCCAGTATGGCAGCCACTACTCACATGACTATTAAGTCCTTGAAACGTGGCCAGTGTAACTAAGAAACTTTTTTAGAAAAAGATTTATTTGAAAGGCAGAGTTACAGAGAGAGGGAGAGACAAAAAAGGGAGAATGTGAGATCTTCTACCCACTGGTTCACTCCCCAAATGGCTGCAATGGCCAGGGCTGGACCAGGCTGAAGCCAGGAGCCAGGAGCTTCTTCTGGGTCTCCCACATGGGTGCAGGGGACCAAGCACTTGGGTCATCTTCCACTGCTTTTCTAGGTACATTACAGGGAGCAGGATGAGAAACAGAGCAGCCAGGACTTGAACCAGCGCTCATATGGGATGTTGGCTCTGCAGGCATCAGCCTTACCTGCTATACCACAGTGCCGGCCCCAGGAACTGATTTCTTAACTTTATTTGCTGTTAGCTAATTTAAGCTTAAACAGCTAACATGAGGCTATCATGGATATTTTATCATAGGGCAACATGGTTCCAGAGGTTTATTTCCTGGAAAGGATAAGCCAGAAGGTCTTGGTAGTAGAGATGCCAGGCAAAACATGAGGACCATAAGGCACGCAGAAAGACTATGCTGAATGCAAGGACCAAGATACTGCACCTGCACCCCACCCCTGCCCTACATGGCTCTACAAATGCTGGCAGCCAGTCCAGGCCAGAGACTGAAATGCTATTTACTGAAGAATGGGACCACCCTACCAGAATAGACTAAAGATACTGCCACCAAGTGTTTCCTAATTCTTCACTCACTCAAGTCACTTTTCAGTGAAATTTGAAGTTCTTAAGCCCTAGGCATGCTCAGCTTTCTCCTATGTTTGATCATGAACAATCAAGATAAACAGATGGTCATGGGTAAGTCTCTGATGGAGACACAAAGAATAGCAACTCAGAGTAAATCAAGGTTATACAGAGAGGAAAATTAAAAATTAATGTCTTGCAAAACATAAAAGAACACATTTTATTCATCAAGCAAAATTAAGATGGTTTTTAAAATAACATTTCAGAGAACAAAATAGAATTTCTTGAATATTAAGATAATAATAGAAATGAGAAACAAGACTAGAAAAGCAACCTATGGAACATTGTAAGTTGATGAAACCGTTTTGTTTTGGATGCTGGTTGTACAGGTGTAAACAATCATCAAAAATGAGCAAAATAAATAAGATTGGCACATTTTACTGCGTTTTATTGTATGTAAATTCTGTTAAGCATTAAAAAATTAAGGCATAAAAGTATGAAGAGAAGCTTTAGGAAATAGCTTAGAAAAGAACAATTTGAGGGGCCGGAGCTGTGGCACAGTAGGTTAATCCTCCACCTGCAGCGCTGGCATCCCATATGGGCACCAGCTCTAGTCCCGGCTGCCCCTCTTCCAATCCAGCTCTCTGCTATGGCCTGGGAAAGCAGTAGAAGATGGCCCAAGTCCTTGGGTCCCTGCACCCGCGTGGGAGACTAGGAAGAAGTTCCTGGCTCCTGGCTTCGGAACGGTGCAGCTCCAGCTGTTGCGGCCATTTCGGGAGTGAACCAATGGACAGAAGACCTCTCTCTATCTCTCTGCCTCTCACTGTCTGTAACTCTACCTCTCAAATAAATAAAATCTTATAAAAAAGAGAACAATTTGAAAAGAAAAAAGAAAAGAAAAAAAATTTTATCTTTTATTTAATGAATATAAATTTCCAAAGTACAGCTTATGGATTACAATGGCTTCCCCCCCCCCCATAACTTCCCTCCCACCCGCAACCCTCCCCTGTCCCACTCGATCTCCCCTTCCATTCACATCAAGATTCATAGAAAAGAAAAGTAAGAGCACCAATCCAGACAGTCACCTATCAGTTCCTTAAAAAATTCATAAAGGTAATTCCTAAAAAGAGCAGGAAAAATGCTAAGAATAATCAGAAAAATAATTTCAGAAAGATTTCCCACAACTGAAGCCAAAAGTAGCCAACTGAAAAGGTCATCAACACAACAGGTAAGGGGGCCTGTTCTGGGGGGCATTTCGGGGACGTTTCAGAGCCCTAGAATCAAGAGAAGGGCCTAATGAGTTTCCAAAAGACAATAAAAGAAGATACACTGAAAAGATCAAGAATTGAGGATTGGGGCCAGTGCTGTGGCGTGGCAGGTAAAGCCATTGCCTTCAGTGCCAGCATCCCATATGGACGCTGTCTCGAGTCCCGGCTACTCCATTTCTGATCCAACTCTCTTCCCAATTTTAAGTCTCTTCCAGAAAAGATTAAACAAACCAATATATTTAAAATCCCTAAAACAATAGGAGACACTTAGCAGTTAGGAATTAACCATCAATTACCTTATCTTCTCCATTTCTAACCCAGCGACCTTCTAAAGCAAAACACAATAGCCCTCTCAGCTTATGTCACCTGCCAGTTTGTGTGGCTTATTGACTGGTAAAGCATGCCTTCTTAGTCGAGGACAGAGATGAATACCATCATTATTTTTCCTAACCATTCTTTCCCTCATCCAGCGTTCCATTATCCATAAAGTGCTGATGGTCCTAACGTTGCAGTCTCAGGGAAACAGGAGATTGCCCCAGGAGCTCATCCTCCTGCCCTCACTCGATGCCTTCCATCTCTAGCATCTGCTTGACACAAGGTAAGAACTCAAAAGTTTGACATTAGAAGACGGAGAGCTAACAGTAATAAGCAATAGGACTAAAGTGATTCATGAAAAAGTAGCTCCATGTGGAAAGGTAAAACTCATTGTGATCCTTAATACCAAAGGTGTGGTATTAAGGATAATCTGTGACAATTATTTCCAAGTCTGGAAAGGACTAAGCCAGAGGAAGGAAAAGTGGCTTACACTAAAAGCTGTATTTTTAAATGGAATAAATGATGTTAGTGGGACTCTCTTATCCAATACAGTGACTAAATCTTGGTGGAGTCACTCTCCCTGTTGGCAGCATGATGTAGACTGAGAGTTCTAACCCTCTCTCTGCTGTAACCTAGCTCTGTGCCTTGGACAAGTCGGGAAAAGTCTCCGACTCTGAGTTTTCCCCACTGTAAAAGGGTAGGCAGAATAAAGAACCATGAGGCTCCCCAAAGGACCACGGGGCTGTAGGAGTCCACATTTCTTGCTTTCTGATTCACTGTCTTCAGTGTCAGAGCAGTTCACAGGGATGCATAAAACCATCTCAAATAGCCAACTGGGAGGGAAATTAAGAGGGAGTTTCAAATTCAGGTGCTCTTACACAGAGTTTAAGTCCTAAAAGCTTTTTAGAAATGTTATGCTTTAAGACAGTTAAATGTACCCAGTGACTTTTAACCCAAAAACTGCTAAAGCCAAGGAAAATAATGTAAGTTGAAGCAATGCCCATTTCTATTATGACTCCATTTTTTAAAGGAACCCATAAACGTGCATGACTCACACATCTGAATATAATGAGAAGTTCCTGTATCATTCATCTTCTGGTGCCAGTAATCCCCGTTACAGAGTGCCAAAGCCCTTTAATAAGTGTAGCATATGTTTCTGGTCACACTCCAAAAACCGGCACAGGACTGCTACAGCAGAAAAACCACTTAAGTGAAGATTTCTGAGCCTTGCAATGCAAGATTCCAGTTCATTGTCAAAAAACAGGACTACCTCACTTCTCCACACACAGCTGCCCAGGCTTTTTATACCCAGAGCAGACTAGGTACCCTTGAGGCTTATAAAGCTCTTTGGAGTTTACGAAGCATTTTCACACCTGTTAGCTTAACTGATTCTCAGTGGCCACAAGGATGCTTAGGGGAGAGGTCACCATACCCGTTTTAAAGATGAAGAAACAGAGAGAATGTCAGTGAGTTGCCCAACGTTATGCAGCTAGCAAGTAGTGGAGCTGGACTTTCACTCAGGTCACTCAAAAACCAAAATTGGTTTTGTAATCTAGGGATAAGAAAATAAGTGAATGAAACCTATTCAAAATTCCCGTGATTTTTACTTACAAAAGTAATTCAACATTCTACAAACATTGTATCCTCCCTATTTCTTTCTTACTCCCTTTGCTGCCTGAGTTGCTGGAGCTACTCCTTCCTTCCAAAGTTATGTCAGCTAAAGAAAGCCATGAAAATGTTACCATCTCTCACTTGTCCCTATCTCCAATACCACCAGTAAATGAATCTTGTGTATCCTCCCAAAAACAACAACAACAACAACAACAAAATGAAGTGAGCAGGCCAAAATTTAAATGAGGTGCAGTGACAGATCTACACCTAAATCCAATCTGGTGTGCTCCTACCACCTTCCCTTCTTGTCCCTCACAGAGTCAGAGGACCTTTGGAAACCTAGCAGGGCTGAGAGGGGAACAGGAGGCCTGGATAATAATTCCCAGGGTGGGGGAAAGGCAACAGGCAAAGGAACTGAGCCTATCCATTTGGACTTGACACCAGATGTACCATAGCTTCCATGCCCAACCAAGAAAAGTCTTGAAATCTGCCCTCAGAAGAGAAATCCCAAGCTGTAACAATGCTAGAGTTAAGGACAGCAAAAAAGAGATGAAGTGCCTGGTGTCAGATCACACAGGTGCAGGGGCAATGCAGAGCAGCCCAGGCCTGAATGCAGTCGGCCCCTGAAAGACAACCCTGAGACTTCTGGTAATCCTTCCTGAGAAACAGGGCTATCGGCAATTCTTTCAGTGACAAAAATTCCCAAGTGCTGGGTTCCTCATTTCACTGCTTTTAAGAAAACACAAAGCCACTATCAAGTGTCCTCCCTGGTTACTTGAGAATAGTTAGCCAGACTATTCCTGTATAAAAACAAGATTGTTGCCATTGACCTGACAATGCAGCTGCAGTGGCAGCTGCAGCCACTCTGATAGCTGGAGGTATGGAAATCCACTCTGCATCCTTACCTTTCATTACACAATGGCTGGAATCCCCTGTCAGTTTACAAGAAGTCACCATGGGGGAATTTCCAAACGTCAGAAGTCTAAATGCCACTCACCTAGACTTCTCCAGTTACAAACACATTTTTCAAAGCTGACAGTAAGAATATCAGAATCACTATTTCAAACATTTAGTATGACTTAGGTTTTTGGTTATCCATGCTCATCAAATGTTCTAGGTTGCTAACTAGGCTAGAACTTTCTAACCATACCTCCCTTAAATAAAATCATAGATTATATGTCAAAAACTTATTGAGTCTGCAAGTCTTCAATCAAATGAGCTCTACCTCATACTCTGGGTAGAAAATGGTGCATGGGGGCCGGTGCTGTGGCGCAGCAGGTTAAAGCCCTGGCCTGAAGTGCCGGCATCCCATATGGGTGCCTGGCTGCTCCTCTTCTGATCCAGCTCTCTGCTATGGCCTGGGAAAGCAGTCGAAGATGGCCCAAGTCCTTGGGCCCCTGCACCCACATGGGAGACCTGGAAGAAGCTCCTGGCTTCGGATCGGCACAGCTCCGGCCATTGCGGCCATCTGGGGAGTGAACAAGCGGATGGAAGACCTCTGTCGCTACCTCTCTTTGTAACTCTTTCAAATAAATAAATCTCTAAAAATAAATTAATTAATTAAAAGGTGCATGAACAATCTAATCATGATCGCCAACTTTAGAACAAAGCTACAAAGGCCATGGGGAGTGGTTTCGGCATCAGTCAAACTTGAGTTTAAATCCTGGCTCTGCCACTTAAGAGTTGTTGGCTCTGGGCACCTCAGTTCCTGGGCCTCAAGCTTCTGCATCTCTAATACCAATTCCCTGTGATTTAACTGCTGTCAAGGACCAAGCACAGTGGAAATCATACAATAGGCACTATAGGGAGACTTCAGAAGGTTTACAGAAAATGGAATGAAAAGGTAAGTTTAGGGACAAGTGTTGGGTGCAGCAGTTAACCCGTTATGTCCTATCATGCTTTATATATCACACATATAAAAACTTAAATTGAGCAATAAATATACCACTTACAGTAACTTTGAAATAAATGTCTTTAGAGTTCTAATTTTTAGGAAGTTAAAGTGAATGGTTAGAATATTTGAAAATATTTTTAAATTCGTTGTGAAAATGGAATAAAGTTTACTGCAAAAGTTATTTTTACTAAATGTTCAACTGAACATTAGATACATAACTGATATGTAGTATAAAGGATGTATTCATAAAAGTATTTTTTAGCACTAGGTCACCATTTTATTTTGAGGAACATACTGTATTTCAAATTATTAATGTTTGAAAATAGCTGTTTTGGGGCCAGCACCGCGGCTCAATAGGCTAATCATCCACCTTGCGGCGCCGGCACACTGGGTTCTAGTCCTGGTCTGGGCACCAGATTCTGTCCTTGTTGCCCCTCTTCCAGACCAGTTCTCTGCTGTGGCCCGGGAGTGCAGTGGAGGATGGCCCAAGTGCTTGGGCCCCGCACCCCATGGGAGACCAGGATAAGCACCTGGCTCCTGGCTTCGGATCAGCGTGGTGCACCAGCCGCAGCGCACCAGCCATTGGAGGGTGAACCAACGGCAAAGGAAGACCTTTCTCTCTCTCTCTCTCTCTCTCTCTCTCTCTCACACACACTATCCACTCTGCCTGTCAAAAAATAAAAAAATAATAAAAATAGCTGTTTTGGGCTGGCGCTGTGGTGCAGCAGGTTAAAACCCCACCTCATCCCATATGAGCGCCGTTTCTAGTCCCGGCTGCTCCACTTCAGATCTAGCTCTCTGCTATGGCCTGGGAAAGCAGTACAAGATGGCCCAAGTCTTATATATAAAAAAGATATCTAGAGCTGGTGCCGTGGCTCACGTGGTTAATCCTCTGCCTGCGGTGCCTGCATCCCATATGGGCACCAGGTTCTAGTCCCGGTTGTTTCCCTTCCAGTCCAGCTCTCTGCTGTGGCCCGGGAGGGCAGTGGAGGATGGCCCAAGTGCTTGGGTACCTGCACCCGCATAGGAGACCAGGATGAAGCACCTAGTTCCTGGCTTCGGATTGGCACAGTGCCAGCCTTAGTGGCCATTTGGGGAGTGAACCAACAGAAGGAACACCATTCTGTCTCTCTCACTGTCTATAACTCTGTCAAAAAAAAAAAAAAGATATCTATTAAGTATTATATCTATTAAGTGTAAATTTGGACTACAAGCCAGTATGACTATTTGGATAACAGCATGGAAATTTAAGGTAGGAAACAATTACAGCCTTTTTATACTATGCTAGTATCCTCTCTTTAAGGCCCATTCCAATCCAACCTCCTCCTTCAACACCTAGCTTCATCAGTTACAATGACTGACACATGACACAATTTGGATTTTATTAAACATTTCATCATGTTTCCAGGACCATCATGCTGGTCCTAATGCCTATCTCTTTAAGGCCTTAAGTGGAAAGGTTCTGTCTCTCTAACTTCCAGTCCCACTAACTCAATCATTATTCTAGCTTATTATAAACTACAGGACCCCAAGTGATTTTACAACACGACGTAATCAGGATTGCAGAAGCTTGAAAATACAAAAATCATTCTTGAGCAGTGACAGATAACTTTAACTTATTAAACAAACATTCTAAGAACACTCTCCAAAACCACTTTGGTTCAGGTCACATGGGCATACTCATTTACAGGCTGTGGTGAAGATGTCACGAATTAGAGTCCCTTGGGCTAAGATGCTCAGAATGCTGTGGCCACTTCACAACCATTCAGATACACCCATTTTCTAGAACTGCAAAACCATCAGCTAAAAACAACTTTTATTCAAATGAGTTTAGAATCAAGTTCATACATATCATGACTTAAAATAAAATGAAGCTTACACTCTCTACAAAGACTTCTCTGCACCTTGCTAAGCCTAATTGATACGATTCCAAAACATTAGACCAATGGTTCTCAACAGTTTCCCCCTTATTTAAAACATTTTTTGTAATGTCCTGCCTTCAATACCCTGAAATGAAAATCAAAAATTATACAAACCATCCATATGCACAATTCCAAGCTCACCTATATAATGCTCTCACTATAATCAAAGGAGAACTTATATAAATTTATGACTATGTAGTTCAACGTATTTCACAACTCTGTCATGAGTATACTAGAAAATACAATGAAGCATTCCAAACTTGCACTATTAGTAGGTAACCATGAGTGTAATAGTTACAAATGCGGACAGATACTGGCATATTCTTTTTGGTGACATAAACACAAGCACAACAACACTGGTAAATAGCTTCTGGTAATGTTACAAACAAAATTATGCAAAATGGTGCAGAAGGTTTAAGCCTCCGCCTACAGTGCCCGCATCCCATATGGTTGCCAGTTCAAGTCCCAGCTGTTCCACTTTTGATCCAGCTCCCTGTCAATGGGCCTAGGAAAGCAGCAGAAAACAGCCCAAGTCCTTGGACCCCTGCATCCACAAGGGAGACCTGGATGAAGTTCCTGGCTCCTGGCTTCAGCCTAACCCAGCCCCGGCCATTTGCAGTCATGTGGGGAGTGAATCAGCAGATAGAAGATCTCTCTCTCTCTCTCTCTCTCTCACTCTTCCCCGCCCCCTCCCTCCCCTTCTCCTTCTTTCTCTATGATTCTGACTTTCAAATAAATCTTTAATAAATAAATAAATATATAAATAAAACAGATCTTGGTTCTACATTCAGAACATTACAAGCATGTATTTCTCCTACAAGAACATTTGGAGATACATTTTAAAGTCATTTAGAGTATTGAAAAATTCTCTGTACAGGAGTAGTCCAATACAGATGACAGAATTCTTAGTTTTCCTGGCCATGCTTCTTAATGCCACATATATTCATTCTACTATCATGACAGAACCACCAAACCCCCCACAGAAAACCACTGCACCAGCCATGCACTACTGTGAGGCCTACTATCTTTACATTTCATGCACTGATCTTAGAACTGTGTTTGGCTCCCAAGCAGGAATTCAGTAAGTCTGAGGAAGTGGGTGGTAATTCCTCTAAAATTCCTCCCAAATGATTTGTCCTAAGCAGCTAAGACACCTGCAGTTCAATACACTGAAATATCTAACTCCTGACTCCAGTCTACTGTTAATGCACATTCTGGGAAACAGTGTCGATGGCTTAAGAGCTGGATTCCTGCCACCAACATCAGAGGCCTGGATTCAGTTCTCAGCCTGACCCAGTCCCAGTTTCAGCTACTGCAGGCACTTGGGGAATAAGTCAGAAACTCCATCTATGTCTCCTATATGGGTAGCAGGGAACCAAATACTTGGGCCAACTCTTGCTGCCTTCCCAGGCAGATTAGCAGGTAGCCGGATGGGAAGCAAAGCAGCTGCTACTCAAACAGGCACTCAGATATGCAATGCCAGTGTCACAGGCAGTGGGTTAACAACATTGGCCCCGAGTCCATACTGCTATGTCCTCAAATATACAAACTACTGCTCCCTTTTGCTCAAGCTGGCTCTTCTGCCTTGACTACTCTTCATACCAGCTCTCTGCCATTCTTCCATCTCATAATGTGTTCGCTCCAAAAATGTCCCAGGACTGGTGCTGTGGCATAGTCTGTTAGGCCACAACCTGCAGTGCTGGCATCCCATATGGGCACAGATTCAAGATCCAGCTGCTCCACTTCTGATCCAGCTCCCTGATAACAGCATAGAAAAGCCATGGAAGATGGCCCAAGTGCTTGGGCCCCCGCACCCACATGGGAAACGTAGAAAAAGCTCCTGACTCCTGGCTTCAGATTGGCCTAGCCCTGGCAATTGCGGCCATTTGGGGAGTAAACCAGCGGATGAAGATTTCTTTGTCTCTCCTCTCTCTCACTGCAATCCTGCCTTTCAAATCAATAATCTTCTTTTAAAAATATAGATTTCCCTAAAAACTCTATGAAGGAGGAGCCTTGTCTATCCAGACCCCATCTAAAGTACCCCTCCCCACTTCTTCATCTCCTTAAACCTCACCAACTTTTTCCTCCCAACTCTTGGCTCAGCCCTGCATTCTGTTACTTATTAGTCTGCGCATTTGTTTTGTGTCTACCTCCCTCACTGGAAATGAGGGACACATGCCCCTCTCAAATAATTTTAAAAGAGAGGGAAGCAGGAAAGAAGACTGACTTTCCTCTGGCTGGCCTTGTGGTGCAGCGGGTTAAGCCACTGCTTGTGTCATTGACATCGCATATGAGTGCTGGTCTGAGTGCCAGCCACTCCATTTCTGATCCAGCTCCCTGCTAATGCACCTGAGAAAGCATAAGATGGCTCAAGTGCTTGGGCCCCTGACACCCATGTAGGAGTCCTGGATGAAGCTCTGGGCTCCTGGCTTCAAATTGGCCCAGCTCTAGCCACTTGTGGCTATTTGGGGAGTGAACCAGTGAATGGAGGATCTTTGTCTCTCTCTGTAACTATGCCTTTCAAATAAATACATAAATCTTGAAAAGAAAGGAGAAAAGGAGAAAGGAAGGAAGGGAGGGAGGGGGGGAGGGGGGAGGGAAAGAAAGAACGAACAGAACAGAATGCCTTTTCTAATCTTCCAGTGCCCCTGAAACAGCCACATGATGTGAAAGCCTGAGATGTTTATGGCAATACAAAAACAGGGAGGGGCAGCCAGTTAGTTCACTAGCACCTCTTAACTGAGACTAGTTTACAGATTAGCTATATCAGAGCAGGGAAGCCTGGAAGTGGGGATCTGAACAGGCTAAGTTTCCAAGCAATAAAGGGTGGTGGAAAGGTTCCAAACAAAGAGAACTATCCAGAAAGGTATGCTCAGGCTGGGGCTCCCACACTTAACACAACTCCCTTTTCCCAAAGCCAGCTCTCACCATGTACAAGTGGGTACAGAATGCATTCATGTACACACACACACACACACCAACTAGGTAGGGTACTATGAAAGTTCCCAGCTTACTGGCCCTTTAGGAAGTCCTACCTGCTCAGCAGTTAAAAAAAAAAAAAAAAAAACAAAAACAAAAACAAAAAAAACAGCAGCAGCAGCTTAAAGAAGCAGACCCAAGTACTCTTCTACTCAGCTTTCCCTGTGACTTTCTTTTTAAAAAAAAAAATTTATTTATTTGAAATTCAGAGTTACACAGAGCGAGAAGGAGAGACAGAGAGAGAGAGAGAGAGAGAGAGAGAGATCTTCCACCCACTGGTTCACCCCCCAAATTGGCCACAATGGCTGAGCTGCACTGATCCAAAGCCAGGAGCTTCTTCAGGGTCTCCTAAACAGGTGCAGGGGCCCAAGGAATTGGGCCATCTTCTACTGCTTTCCCAGGCCATAGCAAAGAGCTGGATCAGAAGTGGAGCAGCCGGGACCTGAACCTGTGCCCATACATGATGCTGGCACTGCAGGTGGCAGCTTTACCCACTACGCCACAGTGCCAGCCCCTCCTTATAACCTTCTTGGTGACCTTGTAACCCACCCTAGGCCTCAAGTTCAAAATACACAGGCTGTCATTTGTAACAGATTAGGGTTTTCAAATTATGTTCTGAAGAACCAAAAGGTCCTGAATGCTATAAAATTCTGTTCCCAACTTTTCTTTTACTCAAACCTCATTTTAAACTAATACTTTAACAATTTTTAAGATAATAAACTCCCACAAATTCAAGTTTTATAGCAAATTTTGCCAACTGAACATTACCAACGTATTCACAATATCTTCCTGCAGACCTGCTCTTGTCAATCCTAAATTTATATTCCAGTATCTTGGAATCTTGGAAATAATGTCTGCCATTGACTCTGAAGGAAGTTGGAACTTTTTTTTTTTTTTTTTTTTAAATTCAGGCCTGTACTTGTCTCAGGCCTGTACTTGTCTGCACCTTTAAAATTGCTCAATCAAGTATACTAACTACCACAGAACACTTGCAGCATGTTCAATTAAAAGCCAGGCAAATCTCAGGCACATCTGTGGACTCATGCTCTTATCACAGGGGAATAGCCAGTCATACAACAACAAATGAATTGATAACAGGCAGCATCGTAATAAAAAATGAGTTCATGTTATCATCTGCCTTGCACACTGAGATAGAGAATGACAGCATTTGTTAAACAGTTTGCTTCTCCTTTGAGATCAAAATTCCCCTATTCATCTTCGGACTTCCAGATCAATACAAATGAAGAGCCTCTTGAAACTGCAGGATGAGGCTGTTGTGGCCATCTGGGAAGTGAATCAGTGGATGGAAGACTGACATCTCTCTTTCTCTCTCCCTCTCTCTCTCTCTCTCTCTGTCTCTCTCTCTGCCTCTGTCTGTAATTCTGCCTTTCAAATAAATCTTGAAAAAAAGAAATTGCAAGATGTGCTATTAATAAACTATTCTTGCCTGCAGTTACTTACCCATGTGAATCAGCCTTTTCCACGCTGTGTAACCAAAGTTAAATTCACACGTACACTAAGTAATGAAACTGGCAGCCAGCCAAAACTGCTGCTTCATTGTTCTCTTCATTTCATCAGAAGTTAATGGCATGATAACCTGTAAGTCTGGACTCGTAGAATGAATCTTGTTAGCACAGGAGGTTCCACGTGGGATGCGATTTGAAATAGGGTTCCATGGCTTCCAACGTGTCAAAAACCACCATACCAGATTCCCTCAGAGGCCCAAGTACAAGGGAAGGTCTAACTAAAAATATTCCCTTTCTGTCCCCCCCGTCAATAGTAAGTTTTATGTACCTTGGGCAAGAAGCTTTCCACCCTGGTGTCAATCATTCAAGACCCAACTCCCCCAGCTACATAGTGAAAGCCTCTCAGCCTGCTCCAACAACAGCAGGAAATGCAGCCATTTGACACAAGGCTGACTGACTGCACCCTGAACTGATTACCAGGGCCCTGGGGATCCCCTTTTAGGAGCTCAGGCAAACATTCAGATGCCCTCAACCTTTACCTTTAAAGATAAACACATGCCTATCAAAGCTCTGCTCTCCACACACCAGGCAACAGTAAGTTGCTACAAACTATCAGGATACAACCTGGTAACAGAACAAAGCAGTCCTAAAATTAAGTCATGTAACCATGTTATACCCAGAAATTTATCCAAAGAACACATAATATCCACATCTAGAGCTACATACAAAGTTAATAATCACAGTGTTGTTTGTATGGCAAAGAATTGAAAGCAACCTAAATGTTGCTTTAAAAAGGGATATTCAAACAAATTGTTCACACTATCTTATTTATTGTTTGTTTGTTTGAGAGACAGAGCTACAGAGAGGTAAAGCCAGAGAGAGATCGATCGATCTTCTATCCGCTGGTTCACTCCCCAGATAACCACAACAGCCAGAACAGAGCTCAGCTGATCCAAAGCTAGGAGCCAGGAACTTCTTCCAGGTTTCCCATGGGGGTTCAGGGGCCTAAGGACTTGGACCGTCTTCTACTGCTTTCCCAGGCCATAGCAGAGAGCTGGACTGGAAGAGAGGCAGCCGGGACTAGAACTGGCACCCATATGGGATGCCAGCGCTGCAGATCAGGGCTTTAATCCACTGTGCCACAGTGCCAGCCCCCACACTATCTTTAATACTAATAATAATGGCTACATTTTGGAGCAGTTAGTGTACAGAGAAACCTCTGACAAATCTTTGCATCTCATTTAACGTTTACACCAGTACTATGAGATATGTAATATTGTACTTTAAATACTAAAACTGAGATTCATAAAAGAATTTAGCCAAAGCTTACCCTTAGCTAGTAAGTGTCAGGGCCATATTCACACCAACAAGCATTTATTAAGTGTCTTCTATGTGCCAGGCCTGGTGCTATATGCCAGCTTTGTTACTAGAGCTTTTCTTTTCTTTTTGAAATTTAGACTTATATAAACATGCCAAGATAATACAGAGTTCCCATGTACATCTTGTCAGCTACTTCTAATACCAAGGCTATGGTGTTTTTTTAATTGATAAAATGGAACAGTCCATTATCAATTCTCGAGCACTGGACTGCTCCTGCTGACACTCACCTCTTCCAGGACTGCACAAGATCTCCGTTCCCCACGGAGCCCTGATTCTGCACAGCCCTCCCCAATGCACCATCCCAAGGGCAAGCGAAGGGAATTAAGAGTATCAGCATGGGGAACAGCCTTGTGGCACAGCAGGTCAAGCTGCTACCTGCGATGCGAGCATCCCATTTGGGTGCTGCTTTGAGTCCCGGAGGCTCCACTTCTGATCCAGCTCCTCGCTAATGCACCTAGGAAAGCAGCAGAAGATGGCCCTAGAACGTGGGTCCCTGCTACCCATGTGGAAAACCAGGATGGAGTTCTAGGCTTCCTGGCTTCTACCCAGCCTATCCCTAATTGTTGTGGCCATTTGGGGAATGAACTAATGAATGGAAGATCCCTTTCTGTGTCTCCCTCTCTGTAACTTTCAAATAAATGAAATTAAAAAATATATATATTAGCATGAACAAAAGTTTTCTGTTTTCCACTGTAAGCCACTATGGATAGTGCCTAATGACTTTTTAATGAGTATAGACACTTAAGGAAATCTGAATTAGGAAAAAAAATAGTAATAATGAAAAAAATAATATAGGTCCAGGGGTCGGCGCCGTGGCTCACTTGGTTAATCTTCCGCCTGCGGCACTGGCATCCCATGTGGGCGCTGGGTTCTAGTCCCGGTTGCTCCTTTTCCAGTCCCAGCTCTCTGCTGTGGCCCGAGAAGGCAGTGGAGGATGGCCCAAGTGCTTGGACCCCTGCACCCTCATGGGAGACCAGGAAGAAGCACCTGACTCCTGGCTTCAGATGGGCGTAGCTCCGGCCGTAGCAGCCCTTTGGGGGGTGAACCAACGGAAGGAAGACCTTTCTCTCTGTCTCTGTCAAAAAATAATAATAATATAGGTCCTGTCAGCACAACACCAATGTTAATTGTATATACCTGGCATCATACCAGTGTTTCATTCATTTAATTCTGAGCCACTCTATAAGGCAGGTACCACTGTAATACCTTTCTTACAGATTAGAAAACCCACAGGTAAAGAACTTAGTTTTACTCAAATTTCTACAGACAGTAAAACACTTAACTTTCCTGGGAAGGAAGAGAATACAGGGCTCCCACCTTCTGCTTTGAACCTGCAGATTCCTAGATTCCTAGATTCGGGAAGCTATTTTTAATTATAGTGGCCACCATCCAGCTCAGCAAAACTACTCACAAGTGCAGCATTTTTCAGCTGCTGAGTAATCGCTGCCTAAAAGTGATGCATCCCCATGGAAACATGATGTACATGTTTCCAGGGAAGTGAAGAAATGTAAGAGGCTTGCACAACACTGACTAAAAGCAAGCCTCCAAAAGGCTGTTCGAGTGTGTTTTCTGAAGGTCTGGAACTCCTCAGCAGAAACTCAAGTGACACTCGCCCTCCTCCTGATGTTCCCACACGCTGTGTCTTCAGCACCACAAAGGACCTGCACAGCCCTGCAGGCACGGTGCGAGCAGGGCATAGAAGGGAACAATGTACTTCTGCCACCACAGAATGGAATCTCCTTGCTTCGTCAAACATGCTGCTCTGGAGATCGTTTTTGCTTTCAAAGAAATCTTGGTTTACTGCTAGATTCACTTGGTTTCGTGCTGTAGTGACTAACTTTGAATCATTCAAACCTGCTTTGGTCTTTAGGGTTTCAGGCACTACAGAGTCTACAATTACTATATAAGTGTGTGTACCTTCAAGCAACCCAAACACGATCACAAGACTCACAACCAAGGGCCTAACTTGGCTCTGGAATCAGGGAGCTGGCAGAAAGTGACCCAGATACCAGGAGGGGCATTCAACAGGAGGAAGGATGGATGCTGACCAAAACCGAGGGAGGGGTTGGGGCTATTGCCGGAAGATGGAAAGCACAAGGGAAGAGGGACAGGAACCCAAAGCAGCCCCTGCCCCTGGTCACCAGCCGGAATCAGTGAGGAAGATGCAGTGAGACCCCAAGAGGCATCTCCCAAATGTCCTCCAGCCCTGGTCCTGAGGAACTTGCTCAGTAAGTGATGCGATAAATGACACAGAGGCACAACATACGAAGCTGCTTTTGAAGATTCCACGGGCCTCTTGCCTCTGCTTTGAGAAGCGGGGAGAAGGGTCAGGCAGCCACGTTAGGGACCAAGCTGCGATGAGCAGGGTCCTTTTTGCGCTGGAAGCACCTGGCAGCACTGCAAACAGAAGGGGCAGTGACTCATCCTAATGAGCACACAGAACAGTAAAGGAAAAACAACATTCACCAGAGAGCACGGCACTCCAGCTACACAGTCATGGGCAGGATCTTGGGGTACAGACCAATAGGGGTGCCCCTCAATCTCCACTGTCCCCAAGGCTCTGTCATCTTGAGAGTTTTTTTCTGAAAAATTTCCCCTCTTTTAGACCTGAACAATTCTGGTCCATCTTGGAAAGTCCAGGTCAAAGGCCTCACGTTCCCTGTGAAGTCCTCCTAACCAAACTAGTCACTATGTCCTCTGTGCCCCCACAGTACTTTCTTAAACACACTGATTACAGTCATAGCTTGCTTTATGTTGCAAATTATCACCCCTCAGACAATACTGGGGGCTGAGGCTATGTCACTCATTTTTATTTCTCATAGTCCATGTCCAGACCACAGCAGGGCTCAACAGATGAATGAATGTCCACTAGCAGGATCACACAGAGTTGCCAAGGCCACGCGTAACTTACAGAGGACCAATCTAATCCTAGCCCTGGGGGTAGGCAACCCTCTTCCCTAAGACCAGAATGAGGAAGCTGCTCCTTTGACTCTCCTGCTAGCAATGGGAATGAGAATATAGATGCATCTGGCACCTTTGAGGACAGATGACCCCACCAAACAAACTGAACTGGTTCTCCCAATCTCACAATCACTGCAGCCTAAGCCTAAAAGCACCAGACTGACAGCTGTTGATATACAGTGATAAAACAGATTTATGATTTTTTCCTTCCTCCGCCTGTCAGAGGATGCAACCAGAAAGACTTATCATAATTAATTTTAAACCAAGTCTCCGACAATCTGTCCTTTTCTCCTACTCAGCCTGAAGTGATCTTTGCCTTGACAGTCATCCTTGTCCAGCTTTTCCTGCTGTGACAGAATATGTGAGACACTGTAGCTTGCCACTGCAATGGCTCACTGCAGATCTTAAGCAAGAAGAGGGAAAGTCCATGGAAAACCAATGTGTGAGCCTTTACAACTTTGTTCAGTATATGGTGGAGCCATAACTGATGTTCAAACAAATCCAACAAGCTGGAACGTGACCTGATGGGATCCAGTAGGACCATCCTAAAACAGAACACAACTCGTCTTGATACCTAAGGCAGGTGCACCAGAAACAGAAGGTCAAAGACACCCCTGCTTCTCCCCTGAGGCTTTGTCTCCCAATCCCTCCCCTTACTTCACCAATACTCACAGGGAATTCAGTAAGCAAGCAGCAATGAGCAATTTCTAAATTAAACTTCTTTGTGGGCTGATTAGCTTTTTTTTTTTTCCTTACTTCAGGGTCTTGATCAAGCAGTTAAGCAACACACGGAAGAGGGAGGAGTTTATATGAGAGCCACAGGACCTCAAAGTTGGCATGGGCTCTAAAAAATCAAACATTCACACTCCTCTTCCACAGCAACAATCATCTACACTTCCATTATTAGCCCCCCCTTACCCTTAACTCCACAGGCCCAAAGACTCCAAGAGTATTTCATATTTAAGACAAGAATAAAAATGCTTTTCAGTACACTCTCCAACACAGTTAGCAGGAATTGGCAGGGACCTTTAAGGAAGTATTCTTTAAGTCTCTACAACTACTGAAAGAATTAATTAATTCTTCAGGGGAAATCGAGTTTTTTTTTCCCATGAAGTCAAACAGAGGCATCTCGTGTTACTTGCCCATCACCTGTCCAGACAGCCAGCACTTTCACAAGTATGATTGGGAAGGTGGGGCCCAACACAAGTGCTGAGAACAGCACAGCTTCCCACTGACTGACTGCCTCAGGCTGTGTCCAGCTCCTCCACTCAGGAGCTCAGTAGCTTACAGAGAGGGGAAACACTAGGACCCACTCCCTTACACCACTGTTAAAAGGACTAAGTCAGCTGATCTACTGAGTAAACTGTAAGTGCTACACTTCATACGTGAAGAGTTAGAGCCCATGTTTCCTTGGAACATGCTACTCCACATACAGGAATCCTCGAGTGTGACAGCAGCAAAGACTGAACCATATAAAACTGCCCACATCTGACCATTTTCGCATACAAAAATGGCTTTTTCTTGTGATAAATCAAATGGGTATTAATAAGAATGCAAAGCAATACATTTTTTAAAATAACATCCCAACAGTCAAGATTGGACCAGACCAAAGCCAGGCGCTAAGAACCTCAATCCAGATCTCTTCACATGGGTATCAGCAACCCAATCACCTGAGGCATCAGTGCTGCCTCCCAGTGTCTGCATTAGCAGGAAGTTAGAATCAGGAGTAGAGCCGGGTACTGAACCAGATACTCTGATGTGGTGCATGGGCATCTTAACTACTGTCTTAACCGCTAGACCGAACATCTGCCGCAAGCAGTGCACTTTAAATTGTTCTAATTGTCCAAAGCAGTTCAGCCCTTTTACTGAAAGGTTTTCAAACAACTGTTTATACAAAAAAGGATTAAACATCTGTGTGGGACTAATCCTGCCCACCTCCAGTTTGATCTTATGAAGGATGAGCAATCTTAGCGTATTTGGGGAGCTGATCAACTGCCAATTGGCTCCCAGCCACCTATTACTCTGAGAACTGTAGCTCCAGGACTACAAGTATAATCTGCAGAACCTATACCTACAGGAAGTTCAAAGGCTTAAAAGGAACAAGCTAGAGCCAACCAGAGAACTCCACAGCATTCTCCTTCTGATGGTATTTCTTGCTTCCGGGGAAAACACCTCATGCCCAAGCCACATTCAGTCTTCCCCAATATACTGGAATTTGAACACTACTCCAGCAGTATCTGGTGTCATTTTGGTTCCAAAAGTTTCAGAGACCCAACATTGAGCATTTTTACCTTTGCTAATTTTTCCTTAAGTCTAGAACCTTTAAAAGTTAGAAAAAGTACATCACTTACGTTAAAGTTCAGTCATACAATCCAGCTACGTGTGTATGTATGTATGTATTTAATTTGAGAGACAAAGAGAAAGACAAATAGAGCTCCTATGCGGGTGGCAGGAACTCAACCACTTGAACCATCTCTGCTGCTTCCCAGGATGGGCATTAGCAGGAAGCTGGAATTCGGAGAGAGCTGGGACTCAAACCCAGGCACCTAATATGAGATACGGGCATCCCAAGGGGGTATCTTAACCATTAGGCCAAATGTCTGCCCCAACACGGGATCTTTCTAAACTATCTTTGCAACTTGCTGTCAATCTACAGTTAATTTCAAAATAAAGATCGCTTAAAAAAAAAAAAAGTTTAGAGGTGTTAATGGGACACTGGTAGCTATAAGCCAAAATAGACTTAATCATGGAATTAAAAAAAACCTTAGGGAAATATTTAGCCCACTGATTAAGGTGCCTGGGTTCAATTCTTCCAGCTCTCAATTCTAGCTTCCAACCAATGCAGACCCTGATAGGTACAGATAACAGCTTAAATGACTGGGTCCCTGCAACCTATGTAAGAAATGTGAATTGCATTTCCAGCTCTGGCTGGGGCCCCAGCCCAGGTCAGGCCATTTTGTTGGATGAACCAGTGAATGGGAGCTCATGCATGTTCACTCGCTCGCTTGATTACTCTCTGTAAGTTAAAAAATAAACAGGGGCTGGCGCTATGGTGTAGCAGATAAAGGCACCACCTGCAGTGCTGGTATTCAATATGGCTGCCGGTTCAAGTCCCAGCTGCTCCACTTCCAATCCAACTCTCTGCTATGGCCTAGGAAAGCAGAAGATGGCCCAAGTCCTTGGGCCCCCACACCCATGTGGGAGACCTAGAAGAAGCTCCTGGCTCCTGGCTTCAGATTAGAGCAGCTCCAGTCGTTGTGGCCATCTGGGGAGTAAACCAGCAAATGGAAGACATTCTCTCTCTCTCTCTCTCTCTCTCTCTCTCTCTCTGATCTCTGTAACTCTGCCTTTCAAATAAATAAATAAATCTTAAAAATAAATAAACCCTTGAAAATATGGATCATAATTTCAGTTTTTCAGACATATTATTAAGGCTGAATCAAAGTGATCAATCAACAATTCAAGTGGATCCTTCATATTCTACCTTGGAACAAGGAAATCCATCCATCACTCCAACACTGCCTGAGATACATTAAATTACCTTCACTGTTAACAGTCCCAAACAAAAAATGTCAAATCTTTCATGCCAAGAATGGATACAACTTTATGGATGAAAAATTTTTTTTATAAAGTTCAATTATACAAAGACACAAGAAATTACTGAACTTTAATGTAAAAGTTTAAATGTACTATGTGATTGTATGTCTTTAGTCCATTAATAATAAAAAGGTTCTTTTCAACTATCTATTTTTTTTTAAAAAAAGATTTTTTTAATTTATTTATTTGACAAGTAGAGTTACAGACAGAGAGAGGAAGAGACAGAGAAAGGTCTTCCATCTGCTGGTTCACTCCCCAGATGGCTACAACAGTTGGAGCTGTGCCAATCCAAAGCCAGGATCTTTTTCTGGGTCTCCTACGTGGGTGCAGGGGCCCAAGTGCTTAAGCTATCTTCTACTGCTTTCCCAGGCCACAGTATAGAGCTGGGTCAGAAGAGGAGCCACAGCACTGGCCCCAACACCGGCCCCTTTTCAACTACTTTAACCAAGAGTGTAGGATTTAACCAAGAGCCTGGCACTGGGGCAGAGAATCTGAAACAATTTACTCATCAGAGCTTATCGGCCAGAGTGGTTCCAAGAAGACTTATCTTGCAATATTGAGTGCAAGCCCACTACCAAGAAGAGCTGCAAGAAAGCATCTGAGTCCAAGTTTTAAACATACAATGTGTGAAGATGGACACAGCTAGAGTAGGAAAGGCTCCCCCCTTCCTTTCTTCTATATCTGGTTGCTTCCTAACCGTTGCTTATATATAAAGCCCTGACAAAGTGTTCCTCAGAGAGGTGGTCTCAGGAAATCTACCCTCCCACTTGTCACAGGTAAATAAAGCTTTCCTTTGAGGAACTGCCACTTGAATCTGGTGATCTGGCCCAAGCAGAAGAACCACTATGTCAACTAACACTATTGGCCCAGTCACAAAATAAGATAGTAGCAGACTCCTTCTCTGGCCTATACATGAAAACCAGTTAAGAAAAATACGCGGAAGCATTTGTACTTGTCTGAACCCTTGATTCCATGTTCATACATGAAGTAAATGAGGGCCTGGACCAAGACCATCACCCGCATATCAAGGCACACAGATGATATAATTCGTTCAGGCTTAATGGTCATGTTTCAGCTTGATTTTATTGCTCCACTTCCCTTAACACCAGAACTATTTACCTCCTCTATTTCTCTCAACACTAGACCCATTTTTAAAGCCCAGATCAGTATTAGCTAAATGAAACAAGAGTGTCAACTCTTTTTCCAACGACAAGCCATATACACTCATGTTTTTCAACTAAAAATAGAAGTTATGGCAAAGAAACTGAGAAGTAACTGTTTCCTCATGAAGTCCCTCTTTTTAATGTTATGTCCACACATGGATGTGATGCAGGCAAAGGGAGATGGCATGCTATAGCATCTTAACACAGTTCTAAGTGCTCCCAGAACAGGATCAAGGGCCTCTGCCCACTCCTGCTGTTCTTATTTAACATTGTGATTTATTTAACATTTCATTTAATAATTAAAGTACTTGGTTGACTAATCTGAAGACCTACCTAGCATTATTTTCACAGAGATTCTGTTGGCTCATTTGCTTAGAGACTACTGTCTGAATATTGGTAATATATCTGGCCCTAAACGGATCTTTGCCCTCATGATACACTGTTCTGGCTGCTATCACCCATCTTGTCCGGAGGCCAGAGGATGTCAGATGACTCTGTGTAGTGTATCCATAAAAGCCCAACATATATCTCTAAGGCTGATCATGCGGCTGAGAAGAACAAGTGGCAGATTTCTACCATGACACAGAATGAGGAAAAATAAGTTATAAACATCTACACCAATTAACTACTCTCCTTTGGAAGTGGATTAAAGGCCGGGGACACGGTGGGCCCAGACCTTTTTTAGCTTTTTGCCATTGTGGGCCTGTGTGCCTCTGCACCTCCAGAGAGCAGGGCCTTCAGGCCACCAGCCCTAGGCTTCCTGGCCTACATGCTCCTCCACATGGCAGGCCCCTGGTACTCGGTAAGAATCCAGATTTCCCTCTCTCTTTAGATAGGGCCCTCACTCTCTTATGCATTTCTCCCACTGAATAAAGGCTTAAAAACTTAAAAAAATACATAAAATAAACATCTATCCCTCCCCTCAACTGCAATACCTCCACCCAAGTTTTTAAGAGCTTGCCAGCTTGCAGGAGTTTGGAGTTACAAGCTTAAATAACATATTTAATCTCCAAACATTGGTTTCTTCATCTTTAAATGGGGATAATGCCATCCAATGCACAAAAGTTATTAAAGGATTAAATGAGGTATATGCAAGTACTTGGGCACGCAGTAGACATGTAAATTATAAGGTCATGATCACAGATGTAATTCCCATACAGGACTTTAAACTTTAAAAGAAAATCACATGGTTTCAATCTGTACTTTGAAATACAGGTGGTATTATACCTCTAGTGCACACGTACCACACAGGTCAATAAAAACAAAAAACATAGGGGGAATAAGAAAAACAAATTCCACTGTATACCCCCCAACTGAGTGGCTCAATATTGCTCCTTTCTAAAGACCGGCATGCAAATACACTCGTGTTTTAAGAGTGCTAAGCTGCATTGTTTTGGAGCACGCATAAAATAGGAATTCAAAGGAAATGCTGCTGAAATTTCACACAAATACTCAGGAACATCACATGTAGCCAGATACTCTCATGTGAAGCTACATATAAAATACAAGTAACTAGATGCCAGGAAGCCTATGAATCCTATGGGAACAAGCACACTGATAGCTTCAAGAGAAAAAAATACAGTTGAAAAAAAAATTACAGAAATCACAACAAGAATTATAGACCAAAGCTAGTTAGAGTACACTGTGTGTGTGTGTACACACACTGAAGAGTCAATAAGCAGTTAATTTCAATCTAGGTCTTTCTACTTCAATCTACAGTATGCCCTTATGAACACAGTGCTTAGCCCACTTATGTCTAGGATTGAACATGATTTAAAAAGTAAAAATAAATTGTGTTCAGTCATCCCAGTGCAAGGGCAAAGCAATATTTTCTAACTTCTTCATCAAAGTGGTTCAAGATTTTTATGTACAGTTATTATAAGGATAAACTCCCATCATCTATACAATTTGGCAATCACAAAATAATTTCTCCCTAAGGGCTCAAAAGAGCCAAGAATTTATTGTAACTAGCATCAACATCTGGCAAAAAGAAACTTTTAGATGTAGAATGCAACAACGCTACTAGAAACTTTCATTTGGGGCTTACTGACCTCTTACTCTGACAATAATCAGAAATGAAAGGCTTGGGGTCAATGTTGTGTGACAGTGGTGCCAATTCAGTCCCAGCAGCTCCACTTTCCAATCCAGCTCCCTGCTAATGCACTAGGGAAGACAGTGAAAGATGGATCCAAGTCCTTGGGCCCCTGCTACCTGACATGGGAAATGCAGATGGAGTTCCTGGCTCCTGGCTTTGGCCTGGCCCAGCCCTAATCCTCATTGTCAGGAGTGAACCAATGGATGGAAGGTATCTCTGTCTGCCTTTTCCTCTCTATGTCACTCTGCCTTTAAAATAAAATAAATCCTTTTTAAAAAGGCAAAGATTATTTCTCTTGATCAACCAATATTTTAAGGGAGTTAAGTCAGTAATTATTTCAAATTTCCCACAGAGTCCTCTACTTTTTCTATCACAGAAATCAGGACTATTAAAGAGCCTTGGAGCTGTGATCTTACTTACAGCTTTTTCTATCAGAGAAAATGGAGCTAGTAAGGGAATTTGGGAGCTGTGATTTTACACTGAAATTCCTGTACCATCAAAGTAGCTTCACTTCACAGATGAAGAAACCAAAGCTCAGAGGCATAAAGTGATTTAAACAGGGTCTTGCAGTCATTTGTTATCAGATTCCCCAACATGAATGCTGACTGAGCTCAGCGCAAATGTCTGAATTTAAAGAAGAAATGAAGAATCAGGTCGGTGTCCCTGCGATGTTGGACCTTCTCCAGGAAAATGACAAAGGCATGGTTTATAGGACAAATCCCCCGATGTCCAGTGGAAGCTCCTACCAACCTGCACCCTGTTGATCTGAAGCAATGATGTCAGTTTAGTGGTTATAGACAAATATGAGAAAGCTCCAGAATTAGACAAAATTCAAAGACAGAAACTACCCCCTGGATGAATAAAATATCCAACTGCAAAACTAGAAGATTATGATGTTTTATAGGAACCTTCACATTTGAATGATGAAATTTGATATCTTGGAGGGAAGTAGGCTTTTTTTTTTTTTTTTTTTTTTTGGCCAGGCAGAGTTAGACAGTGAGAGAGAGAGAGACAGAGAGAGTTATAGACAGTGAGACAGAGACAGACAGAAAGGTCTTCCTTCCATTGGTTCACTGCCCCAATGGCTGCCATGGCCAGCACTGTGCCAATCTGAAGCCAGGAGCCAGGTACCTCCTCCCAGTCTCCCATGCGGGTGCAGGGACCCAAGCACTTGGGCTATCCTCCACTGCCCTCCCAGGCCACAGCAGAGAGCTGGACTGGAAGAGGAGCAACCAGGACTAGTACCCGGCACCCCAACCAAGACTAGAACCCGGGGTGCCAGCACCGCAGGCAGAGGATTAGCCAAGTGAGCCACGGCGCTGGCCAAGGAAGTAGGCATTTCGATATAAGAGACAGAGGACAAGCAGATCTGGAATGTCATGGAGAAAAAATGACACACTAGCCCTTCCTACTGGAATCTGCCACCACTTCATACTAGATGGAAAGAATGACATCAAATCAATCTGGTTGTTTGCTTAAGAGCCAGTACGGATGGACCATTTTGATACTCAAAGATTAGTTTTTCGTACAGGCAGCAGAATGGAGACAAAATACTCTCTGGAGAAGAAAATATTCTGGTAAAGGTATTAATCATGATAACTGAGCAAAAAATGTCGAGGTGGGGAGCAGTCTAGGGGATAACACTCTCATATTATGAGGCACACTCTCAAGTGTTCATACCAGCACTTTCTGTTCAAAATAAATAAAGGTCAAATGAAGAATTTCATCACATTAAAAGTGAAGAACATATTACATTTGCTTGTTATTTTTAATCATTAAAGAAATTAAATAGTGCATTTAATCCATGCCTATTATTATTACTTATGACTTTGTCAAATACCAAATTCCTCAAAAACAGATAAACTACTTTATTCATTTTCCTAATTCCTCCAAAAGGCAAAATGTGCCCTTTTATTATGCCAAGTTTTAAGTATGGTTAAAGTGTCTCCAGAATACTTGAGTCTTCCTAATTAATAGCATTGTAAAGACTTACTCCCTAGAGAGAACTTCAACATTCCTATTTTCTGGCTGGTAGATGGATTTAACAGGGGGAAAAAAAAACCTCAAACTGACACTACCTGTCTGAAAACAGTCCAGAGCTAGGGCCTTGATTTGAGAATAATGAAGTAGGTATTCTCTTTTAGGAATACAACCAGTATGTCAGCTTTAAAGAGCAACCTGTGCACATCCTTCAACATAATGTGCTAGGAGTTCTGTAACTTCAGTAAAGACATCTTTCTTTCCTTTTCACATTTTCATTAACAAAAGCTAACTGCTGGGGGTCACCGCCTGCAGGGTTGGCATCCCATATGGGCACTGGTTCCAGTCCTGGCTGCTCCTCACTTTCAATTCAGCTCCCTGCGTGCACCTGGAAAGGGGGTGGAAGATGGCCCAAGTGCTTAGGCCCAGGGCACCCAGGTGAGAGACTTGGAAGAAGCTTCTGGCTTCAGATTAGCCCAGCTCCAGCCATTGTGGCCATTTGAGGCGTGAACCAGCAGATGGAAAACCTCTCTGTCTCTCCTTCCCTCTCTTTATCTCTGCCTTTCAAGTAAATTTAAAAAAAAAAAAAAAAAAAAAAAAAAAAAAAGCTAGCTGCTGATCTACTGACCAGAGTATCTGCTCAATTCAGCAGATAAATGTTTACTTGAGAATTTTAGAAACTGGCCTTGAGAAAGCAGGCTCAAGCTGCAAAGTAATCTGGCCCACCTCAGTCAGCATGACCAGAGGATTGGACTTAAGACTGCATGATAAAGTAACTACTGTGACTCCAATCAACTCCTCCTCACCTGGCCAGTGGCCA
This sequence comes from Lepus europaeus, assembly GCF_033115175.1. Taxonomy (NCBI): domain Eukaryota; kingdom Metazoa; phylum Chordata; class Mammalia; order Lagomorpha; family Leporidae; genus Lepus; species Lepus europaeus. The sequence continues at coordinate 56,787,753 of NC_084831.1, forward strand.
ATTTGCAGCTGGCCCTAACCTTTGTTCTCCCAGTGTTCCTGACTCCCTCTTTACCTCCCTTTTCTTTTTCTTTTTTTTTTTTTTAAAGAAGAATTATTTTATTTATTTGAAAGACAGAGTTAGAGAGAGAGGTAGAGCCAGAGAAACTCGAGGTCTTCTATCCGCTGTTTCACTCCCCAGTTGACCGCAACACCCATGCGGGTGCACTTGGGCCATCTTCTGCTTTTCCAGGCCATAGCAGAGAGCTGGATCAGAAGAGGAGCAGCTGGGACTCGAACCAGCGCCCATATGGGATGCTGGAGCTGCAGGCTGGGGCTTTAACCCACTGCGCCACAGCGCCGGCCCCTTACCTCCCTTTTCTGTTCCCTTCAAAAGTCATTCCACTAACTTGCAAATTAGGAAAAGCACTTTTGAGACTGAAGATGTCTACTTTCTGCCTAAGACTGCTAACCCATTGAATAAATCTGTTTCTTTGCATCAAATCTTGTCCCTGTGCACTGGCAGAATAAGTAGCTATGGCCTAATTTAACAGTCAGTTCTACTTCCAGGAATTTATTCTAAGAAAATTACAATAATACAGGAGATTTATCCGGAAGGATCCTCACCGAAAGATTTTTTAGAATGACAAAACAATCCTAAACACTCATCAATGAACACACAATCATAGTAAATCCAATAGAATTCTATACAAAAGACACATGTATTTGTGTGTGAAAGAGATTACTGAAGATGGATTAATATTTATAATGCACTAATGAAAGAAAATTACAAAACATTATGCAGCATATGATTACCATTTATGTTGGGAATGCAAGACTGAGAGGATATTCACCAAAACATTAACAAGGTGCTACAGTATTCCCAGTGGTTTTTATTTTTTTTGTATTCAAAATCTTCACAATAGGAATAACTTTACAAAAAGTAAAGAACATAGCTTCTTTCTAAGAAATAAAGGAGCAAGGGCTGCCACTATAGTGCAGCAGGTTTAGCTGCCGCCTGCAAAACCTGCATCCCATGTGAGCACCAGTTTGAGTCATAGCTGCTCTATTTCTAATTCAGCTCCCTGCTAACGTGCATGGGAAAGCAGCAGAACATGATCCAAATACTTGGGTCTGTCCCATTCATGTGAGAGACCTGGATGAAACTCCTGGTTCCTGGATACAGTGTGGCCCAGCCTCTGTGGCCACTTAGGGAATGGACCAGCAGATGGAAGATCAATCAATATCTCTCTGTAACTCTTTCTTTCAAATAAATAAATCTTCACAAATAAATAAAAAAGGAGCAAGTGTATGGTACAACACGTTAGCTGCCACTTTAAGATTAACAAGATGGCAGCTGAAAGAAGAGAGAAGACATGTCTGCGATGCAATATAGTAAGAATTTGCCAATGCATGCAAATCCCACAGAGGGCAATTTAGAAAATTTTAAAAAGTACAAATACACTTATCATTTAAACTAGCAATCCAACTTCTGGGAATTTATCCAACCTTCTACATACAAGTTACACAAATAAGCACTGTTTATAACAGCAAAAGTATGGAAACAAACCAAACGTTCTTGAATATGGAGACTACTTATTTAAACCATGGTCCATTCACACAATGGAACACTCTGAAGTTGTTGTAAATACATCTATATATACATATGTACACACATACGTATGAAAAAGAAAATAAATGTTCTAATATAGAAGAAGAGGAGGATGTAAACTGAAAAAAGCAAAGTGCAGGGGTGGGTGTTGTTGGCACAGCAGCTTAAACCACCATTTGGGACACCTGCCATCCCATATCAGAATACCTGGTTCCAGTCCTACCTCCACTCCCCATTCAGCTTCTTGCTAATATGCTAGGAGGCATTAGATGACAGCTCCAGGACTTGAGCCCATCACCCACATGGGAGACCCCAATGGAGTTCCTGGCACCTGGCTTCAGCCTGGCCCAGGCCCAGCTATTGCAGACATTTGTAGAGTGAACCAGCAGATGAAAAAATTTCTGCCTCTCCCTGACACCCTGCATTTCAAATAAATAAATAAATAAATAAACCTTAAAAAAAAAAAAAAAAGTGGGAGCCAGAGCTGTGGAATAACAGGTAAAGCCTCCGCCTACAGTGCCAAAATCCACATGGCCACTGGTTTGAGTCCCAGCTGCTCCACTTCTGAGCCAGCTCCCTGTTATAGCCTGGGAAAACAGAAGATAGCCCAAGTCCTCTGGCCCCTGCACCTGCGTGGGAGACCCAGAGGAAGCTCCTGGCTTCAGATCAGCGCAGCTCCAGCCATTGGAGCCTTATGGGGAGTGAACCAGCGGATGGAAGACCTCTCTCTCTCTCTCTCTCTCCTCTCTGTTTGTCTCTGCTATGCTTCTCTGTAACTCTGCCTTTAAATAAAATGTACAGAATACTGTACACAGGATGTTATCTTTTGTACAAAAAACAAGACTATATTATTGTATTTCTTGTATCTGGACACAATAAAGTAATAAAGGATAGACTTGAGGGAGAAAGGAAGGAAGCTGACAAGGGAAAAGAGGGGAGTAGGGAGCCAGTGTTATGGCATAAGGAGGGAGAGCGGCCACCTGTGATGCCAGCATCCCATATGCATACCAGTTCTTGTTCTGGCTGCTCCACTTTTATCCAGCTCCCTAATAGCCTAGGAAAAGCAGCAGAGGATGTTACCCACGTGTGAGATCCGGATGAAGCTCCTGGCTCAGCCCTGGCCCAATGCTGAAGCCATCTGGGGAGTGAACCACCTGATGAAAGATATCTCTCTCTATCTATCTATCTATCTTTCCCTCTCTTTAACTCTTTCAATAAATCTTAAGGAAAAAAAAAAAAAAAGAATGGAAAAGAATGGGAGCAGCCTTTTCAATCTGTGCCTTGTTATATTAGTTTGCCTTCCGAACCACATGAACATAATTCACAAGTCAAACAACATATCAAAAGAATTGCCATAATAATAATAAAATGTAACCTGAAAATGCTTGCCACACTGGGAGGCAGCAGGACACGCTCAAGCTCCTGGATCATAGCCACCCACAAGGGAGACTAGGACTGAATTCCTAGCACCTCGCTTCTGCCTGGCCCTGTTGTGGGCATCTGGAGAGAAAACCACAAAGAGAGATGTCTCTTTTTATGTTTCAAGTAAACAAATATATATTAAGATAAATAAAAAACATGCTTTCTAGGAAAGCCATGAGGAAGATTTGCCACTCATAGAGGAAAGAGCATTCGAGCTGGGCCACAAATCAGAGTGGGAGCCTATCCTTTGGAAAGAAAGAAGAGAGGACCTCCAGTTCACTGACCACCAACTACAGTCCATGTGTGCTGTGTGCATTATCTCATTTAATATTCCAATTAACCTGAGCACAAATAGCTAGCCCCATTTCTGCAAACAAGTATTTGCTGGCAAAGTATTAGGTAATTTGCTCCAAGTCAGGGGTTATGATTAGAACTCCTGCTCTTATCTGCTGAAACTTCCCAAAGTAAATATTTAAGTCTTGCAATAAAAATGAAAATCTTCTTTCAGCCAATAATCCATAATAATAATAATCCACACTTTCTTCCTTCCAGTGTTTCCTTTAATATTCTAATTTCTAGGTTTTCAGAACATATACTTATTAAATAAAGCAAATATTTTGCTGTTCTCTATTTTCCACTTACTGGCCACCAAAAAAGTTAATCTTGGGAAATTTTATCTGATGCAGTTTTTTTCTCCCTCCTTAAGCACTAATTATTGAGATGCAAGCAAAATCTCTGAATAATGAACTTCATGGAAACTATAAATCATTTTGCAATAAAAATGATACTAGCAGGGAGGGAAAGGGGAAGGAAAGAAACAGCAGCCAACATGTATTGGGCACTGACACATGCCAATCACTGCTCTAAGTGCTTCCAAGAGAAGGACTCAACTTATTCTAGTAACAACTCTATGGGGGCAGGTTCTGTTATGATCCCTGTTTACAGAATGGAGACAGAGGAGTTAAGCAATCTGTCTAGACTGTCGTGACCCCACCGCCCACATTAGTCCCTGCCTTACAATGCAGTCTCCACACTTGGCACTTCCAGTCTGCAGAGCCTGACAATGAACCAGAAGGACAGAGCTCCTCTAGCAAATCAGTAAATGATTTGTGATCTTACCTATTTAATTCTGTGTTCAAAACATCTTTCTAAGAGAAGGAAGCTTCAACTGGCTACCAAGATGAGCTGATAAGACAAAGGAAAAAGATTAAAATCCGCTGACTTCAGAGGTGTGTTCACAGTCCAAACAAGAGCCAAAACCCAAGGCCAGGCAATAGGAGTGGGGATGCAAAGACAGTGGAGTTGTTTCTCAAGCCCTGTTGCATATGAGTAAGTGCTAAGGGAAAAGATGGCTCTGCAATCGAACATACTTGGAAAACAGCTTACTGAGTAACATTAATAAGGTCTTTTATTACAAAACTTTCAGACTGTATTATGTTGACATACATTTTGGTTCTCCTAGAAAAAATTATAAACCGTTGCATCATGGCAAATTCTCAAATTTATGTGGCCATGAAATTCTATATTCATAAAATTCCTTAAGAACGTACATAGTTGGGGAAATGGTGGATTAAAAGAATGGGAGTCAAAATCAACAGAACCTGCTGACTAATAAATAGTCTACGAGAGAAGAGTCAAATCAAGGCCCAAAACTCAGCTTAGGTGACTAGCAAAAGTTTGTGGTAAGGAAGATACAAGGCAGTTATTTCTTTTTTAATTTCTTAAAATTTCTTTTACTTATTTGAAAGAGTGATTGACTAATCTTCCATTTGCTGATTTACTCCCTAAATGCCTGCAATGGCTGCACTGAGCCAGATGGAAGTCAAGCCTGGAACTCAACCTGTGTTTCTTACATAGATGAAAGGGGTTCAAGTACCTGAGTCAAGACCTCTGCTGCCTCCCAGGGTGCGCATGAGCAGGAAGCTGTAATCAGAAGTGGAGCCAGGATGCTAACTCAGGCATACTATTATAGAGTTCAGGCATCAAGCAGCGTCTTAATGATTATGCCAAATGACTGTCCCAAAGAAACCTTTAAGGAAATACAATGGACAGAGTTTTGGAATTGTTTGAACTGTCTAAAAAGAGCTGTCTAAAAAGGCACCAGTTCATAAAACAACTGAAAGCAGAGTCTCAAAGTGGTATGTGCACACCCATGTTCATAAAAGCATTATTCACAATAGTCAAAAAGTGAAAGGAAACAGAGGCAGGCACTGTGGTGCTGCAGGTTGAGCCACCACCAGGGATACCTGCACCCTAGCTCAAGTTCCAGTTACTCTGCTTTCAATCCAGCTTAGGGTTAATAAGCATTTTTGGAGGCAATACATTCTGAAGGACTTCAGTCCCTGCCACCCACATAAGAAACCTGGATGGAATTCCAGGTTCCTGGCTTCAGAATGGAACAGTCCTGGTTGTTGCAGATATTTGGGAGGTGAATTAAGCAGCTGGAAAATCTCTGTCACTTTGCTTTTCAAATAAAATAAGTAACACTTGGAAACACTTGAAAAAGATGGGAGCAACCTAAGAACCTATCAATGTCTGAATGAATAAGCAAAATGTGGTATATATACAATGGAGTATTATTCAGCCTTAAAAAGGAAGGAAAAATACAAAAACATGGGTGACCCTTGAGGACATGTTTCACACAGGCCAGTCATGCAAAGACAAATACTGTCCCTTTCTACTTTTATCAGGCACCTACAGAGTGGTCAAATCCACAGAGTGGAAAGAGAGCAGGGAGTTGGTGCAGCAGGAAAAGATGACATTGGGATACCCACATCCCATATCAGCCCAGCCCTGGCAGTCATGGGCATTTGAGGAGTTAACCAACTGATGGAAGATCTGCTTTTCTCCCTTTAAAATACATTTAATAAACAAAAAATGTTTTAAAAATAAGTATGTTTCCAAATTCCTTGAGGTATAATATGGAAGAGAGAGCCTGAACCTTATTCCAAAATTAAGGTCTGGGATAGAATATTCTAACAAGTCAAAGAACAGGAGGAAAACAAGACCCTTTACCCATACCTTCTAAGAACTTCCTTTCCCAGTTCCTCAATGCAATGCTTCATTTACTCTAGGTTCCCTTGGCTTGGTTTTCACTAATTATTGTCAAGATCTAATCACATTAAATCCAATCTAATCAATAAATGTTTATTGACTGATAAGCTATAATTGACAGTCATCTGAACCAAAGGTAAGGCGAAAGGAGCAAATAAAAGAAAGGAGTTCACGTGCTGAGCATGATCCTATGCCCTATAGACTCTGACTTAATGTAGAGAGGTTATGTAAAAAGCTGTCGTGGGCATCAGCGCTGTGGTATAGAGTTAAGCTGCTATCTATAGCACTGACATTCCCATATGGGTGCTGGTTCAAGTCCCACCTGCTCTACTTCCCATTCATCCCCTTGTTAATTCACCTGGAAAAGCAGCAGAAGATGGCCCAAGCGTTTGGGTCCCTGAACCCACATGGCAGCTCCTGGCTCAGCCGAGGCTGTTGCAGCCATCTGGGGAGTGAACCAGCAAATGGAAGCTCCCACTCACTTGCTGGCTCGCTTGTGTTCTCTCTCTTTCTCTCTCTCTTTCTCTTCCCCCTTCCTCCTTAACTCTGACTTTCAAATAAATAAATAAATCTTTAAAAAAAAAAAAAAAAGCTGTTACAGTAGCATGAATGTCAAACCAGTCTCCTATCTAGAATCTGAAAGGCTCACAGCATAAAGTTGCAGAGAGGCATAAAGCAAAATCTTAAAAGTGAACTGCACTCCCCAGGGAGTATAGTTACAAGCTTGTTGTCACAAGTCTTTGCAAAGATAAATTAGCCTTGTTGATTTCACTGAAGCAGACCTGACATATAAATTAACTTCAAAACACTAGAAATACCATCTATGTGAAATCATTAGACCCACTATCAGTACAAGATGCCTCTTCTCAAACAGCTTTTGCCTTCTTCATCCTGAAAGATTAGCAGCCAATATTTTAATCATGCATGGAAGAAAGATGACTCTATTTTACTGGGAAGGGCTTCCAAGGCTCACTGCAACACACATAGTAAACACAGAGGGATAAGGATTGTCTCTGCCACAAACTGGATTATCTTCTAGCATCCAACTTGGTATCTACCTCAGTCTCTAGAGCAGATCTTGGAACGCGGTTTACAGTGCTTGGGGGAACCCCGGCACCTGAGAAACCACGCATGCATCCTGCTGTCTCCAGAAAAACTACAGAACACACTGTTTTGAAAAACTAATTGATGGTGCTTCTGTCAAATACTATATGTGATTTTAAATCACAGAAATTGAGAGAGTATACCACTCACAGTATCCTAAGGAAATAATCAGAAAAATATAAAACATGAAGGCACCAAGGTGTTTGTAACAGTATTATTTACAATAGGACAAGCAAGCCACATACAGATGTCCCACAGTGAAGGTTTAGGTAAACAAACTTTCATCCAGCCATACAATTGAAGGCTGTACCATAAAACACTGTGACACCATAGTCAAAAGTGATTGTCATGGCGGGGGGGGGGGGGGGGGGGGGCGCCCGGGAAGGACTGTGAGGAATCACTCAGCAAAGAGGCGAGATAACAAAATAGTATTATGTTCTACAATCTACTTTTTTCAGTTTATATGTTCCTATGTGCATGCAACAAAGTGTGAATAATAAATAGGAAAACACTGACAAAGGCTTTTCTGAATGGTAGGTCTTGGAATATTTAATTATTCAAAACTGTAAATATGTAACTTATAGCTCAGCAGCTACAGAAAAATTTAAGTGATTGCCCATGAAGAGCCAATAATATGCTTATATGCAGGCTTTTCTAAGAAGAAATGCAAGAATGGCTAACATAGTAATCTGTATAAAACTGTAATTGTCCAGCATAGACTGAATAATCTAAAATTAATTCAAAATAACACTTTAAAGAAACTTGAGTGTCTCGTGTCTGTAGAGACCACACTTGATACACATCAATGAAGAGCTAATAAAATATTTGTCTTTCTTGTACAAAACTGAAAGTTCACAATTATTTTTAATTTACAGCCCTTTTGTTTTAAACCACGGATTCACTTTTTTTTTTTTTTTTGACAGGCAGAGTTAGACAGTGAGAGAGAGACAGAGAGAAAAGGTCTTCCTTTTTCCGTTGGTTCACCCCCAAGTGGCCGCTACAACTGGTGCACTGCGGCTGGTGCGCTGCACTGCTCTGAAGCCAGGAGCTTCTTCCAGGTCTCGCATGTGGGTGCAGGGCCCAAGCACTTGGGCCATCTTCTACTGCTTTCCCAGGTCATAGCAGAGAGCTGGATCAGAAGTGGAGGAGTCAGGCCTCCAACTGGCGCCCATATGGGATGTTGGTGCTTCTCCTGTGCCACAGCGCTGGCCCCAGTTCCTAGCCTTTTAAAGCTTTTTAAAGACAAGGGGGAAAAAGGTCAAAAGGGAAAGAGGAACTAAAAACCTCTTGCTCCTCAAAGATTCAAGTCAAGGGTAACAGATTACATGCATGGAGACATGTTTCAGCCATAAAAGACCCTGACCGCATGACATACTCAGGCTGTGTTTCCAGAGAATATGCAGAGCTGACCCCTTCAGCCAGAACGAGAGAAAGGCAGGCAAATGCTGACTCAAGCCTGTGGTAGGGCCTTGACACTGCCCAGAGGCAGCAGGCCCGTAGTCCACACCCCTGGAGGCTCTGGAACCAGGGCAGCAAACGGTCAGCTGCACAAGCAGTACCAGGCTAAGATGCATACAGGCTGCGCAGTTCTCAAACCCCATCTATGGCAGCAGCCACACCCACACACAGGGCCTGGAACTGAATGTTCCACCTCTCTGAATCTATTTCCTACAGTCTCCAGTGAAAACTTTACAAGGGAGCATCATAAACTACAAGGAGCTCTCAATCCCTCCTTGTTGTGACTGTTTTTAATGTAACGGTTTCCTCCATGAAAGTCTAAGTAGCCTAACAATATTAAAACAATTAATTATGGAAGACAGTATGGAGATTCTTCAGAGATCTGAAAATGGGTCTACCATATGACCCCAGTCATCCAACTCCTGGGAATTTACCCAAATGAAATGAAATCAGCATATGAAAGAGTTATCTGTACCCCCATGCTTACTATAGCTTAATTCACAATAGCTAAGATATGAAATCAACCCAGCTGTCCATCAGCTGATGACTGCATAAAGACAATGTGGTACATACACATAATGGAATACTACTCAGCCATATAAAAGGACGAAGTCCTATCTTTTGCAACAAAATGGATGGAACTGGAAATCATTATGCTTAGTGAAATAAACCAGCCTCAAAAAGACAAATATCATGTTTTCTCTGACATATGGCAGTTAATATAGAATACAGAAAAATGTATAGTAATGAAGTGATCAGTTTGGGACATGATTGGTGTTTTTTGCCTTGTTTATTCTCCTGTGGAACTATGGTCTTCCTATTTTTTACCTGTTGAATATTATGTTTAGTGGTGAATTAAGCCTGTGATTACAGAGCAGATTAAAATTATGGCTTTGCAAAAACTGATGTAGAGAGAGGAGTGAGGGAGGGAGGAGTATTGCGAGGGAAGCAGGAGAGTGAGGGAAATGTGGTTGTTTTCTTGGAACTATACCTATGCAAAGCATAAAATCTGTCCTCTTTATAGTAATAAAAAATCTTAAAAAAAATTAACCACACCTTGGATAAGACAAATACAGTTTCTTTTTTTTTTTTTAAAGATTTATTTATTTTTATTTGAAAGAGTTACACAAAGGGAGGAGAGGCAGAGAGGGAGCAAGGGGTCTTCCATCTACTGGTTCACTCCCCAAATGGCTGCAACAGTTGGAGTTGAGCTGATCCAAAGCCAGGAGCCTCTTCTAGGTTTCCCATGTGAGTGCAGGGGCCCAAGGCCTTGGGACATCTTCTACTGCTTTCCCAGGCCATAGCAGAGAGCTGGATCAGAAGTGGAGTAGCCAGGACTCAAATCGGCACCCATATGGGATGCTGGCACTACAAGCCAGGGTGTTAACCCACTGTGCCACAGTGCCGGACCCCACAGTTTCTTATGGCTGGTCTTTGATACTATTTTACTGGCCATATGTTTGACAGAAGACACTGGGCTGAACTTGGACTAACTACTTGGTCCTAACCTCTGGAGCTTCCAGGGTAGCCAAAGGCACAGTCGATGCCATGATAACGAAGACCAGATGTTATCCAGGGCCAACGGAGACACATCCCTTAGAGGATAAAGCTTCCAAGAGAAAAAGACAAAAAACTCAATCTAAAGGATAAGCAAGAACTGGAGGAGGGAAAGCTGTTCCCAGCAAAAGAAACTGCATTTGCAAAGAACAAGACCTAGAATTAGGAGAGACCATGCCATATCTAAGAAAATGGGTCAGTAAAGCCAGAGTACCGACTGCAAGAACAGGAAAGCGAGACTGGTGACCATGAGGGGCTTTTTTATCCTAAGCTAAGGAATTTGGATGAACTTGATGCTCAACAGCAAAGAGCACAAGCAAGCGACAGATTTTAAGTAAGGCAGTGAGGAGTCAGATTTGCATTACAGAATGATGATCCTGACATCATACAAAATATCTCCATTAAGCACAAAACACCAGAGGTTGAAAGTAGAATCCATTTCCCACATAACAAAAAACATTAGTGTTTCAGGGAAACCAGCCAGCTTATGCGATTCTACACCTCACAGAAAAGTAAAAGCCCCACTCCTATTAGTCATACAAAAATTCACTGCATTGGCCAATTTCACTGGCCTAGAAACTATATAGGTTTTTTTGTTTTTTCTTTTGTTATAACTAAGTTATACAACAAATAATAAAGGTATTATTATTAAGTATTATATGTTGTATATAATACTTAATTATGATATTAATAAAGTATTATATACTCAATTTCACATTCATGCCTTCCTTTGCACTTACATAATACTATTCCCTAAAAAGTAAATCAATTCATGTCATTTGAAGAAAATAGCATCTGCCAATAGTAAACAATTATAAAAGGGTGACTATGTGATGTTATTAACCAGTAGGTTGCCATTACAACTGTCAAGAAATTAATAGCTTCCTGCCAATGTTTAAAGCCTTTTATGATCTGAGTTCCTGTTTAATTTTCCAGAATTAAATATTAAATCATAAAGCTGGTTACATCCTTTGATAGAGTAAATCTTTATATTTATCCTAACAAAGTTATAGGCATACAAGAATGTTATTTATGTTTCAAAGGTTCTCTATAATATCTAGTAAAAACAGAAAAAGCTTAAATATAACAGGGGGCTTATTTAAGCAAAAAAAGTAACATTGATCCAATTAAATATTATATAACCATTCAAAGTTATCATGAAAGCTATACTACATTGGAAAAAATTATTAAGACATATATATATGTGTGTATATATATATATATCTCCTGCAATTAATATTACATATGCATACTCACATGGGCAAAAACAGAGAGAGTAAGTAACAACAGTTTTAACATGGGAGTAAATGTCAACATGAAAGGAAACATTTTTATTAAATGCAGAATAGTATTGAAATTTTAAAAACTAGAACCCAATTTTAACATTCTTAGAAATGAGCTGGGGGGCCGGCACACCGGGTTCTAGTCCCGGTCGGGGCGCCGGATTCTATCCCGGTTGCCCCTCTTCCAGGCCAGCTCTCTGCTATGGCCCGGGAGTGCAGTGGAGGATGGCCCAAGTGCTTGGGCCCTTCACCCGCATGGGAGACCAGGAGAAGCACCTGGCTCCTGGCTTCGGATCAGCACAATGCGCCGGCCGCAGCGGCCATTGGAGGGTGAACCAACGGCAAAAGGAAGACCTTTCTCTCTGTCTCTCTCTCTCTCACTATCCACTCTGTCAAAAAATAAAAAAAGAAAAAAAAAAAGAAATGAGCTGGGGCCAGTGCTGTGGCATAGCAGGTAAAGCCACCACCTGCAGTGCTGACATCCCACATGGGTGCCGATTTGAGTCCTGGCTACTCCACTTCTGATCCAGCTCTTTGCTATGGCCTGGGAAAGCAGTAGAAGACTTGGGCCCCTGTACCTGCGTGGGAGACTTGAAAGAAGCTCCTGGTTCCTGATCGGCGCAGCTCCAGCCATTGCAGCCATCTGGGGAGTGAACCAGTGGATGGAAGACCTCTCTTTTTCTCTTTGTCTCTCCTTCTCTGTGTAACTCTGACTTTCAAATAAATCAATAAATAAATCTTTAAAAAAAGAAATGAGCTAAGTTGGTGTTACTTTGTTCCTAAGAAAAAACACCCACACAAGTTGGACACCATCCACTCAACCCGGCCCTCAGACTGGGCAACCAGAACAGCTCACATGAGCAATGTGACCCTTTCCCCCAGGACAGCTGCCCTTCAGAACATCCAAGGTAATAAGTGGACCATAAATAACCCTAATTCTCTTAAGTGTCTTTTAATCTCCTCCGACCCATAAATATACCTCAGCCTCCTCAGAAATACTTGAACAAAAAGGCCGTTTTCTAAAGACAACACTTCACTACCTTCTGCATCATCTTATCACTGAAGTGTTGGCCCCCAAAGGTCCCTGAGAAAGTCACATAAACACTCTTTTTGTTTTTTACCTCCATCCTTGGGGAAGGGGGTGTTCCTAGGTAACTTCAATTTTCCCAACTCTTTTTTTTCTTTTTTTAAGATTTATTTATGTATTTGAAAGGCGAAGTTTTAGAGGAAGGGAAGGACAGAGAGAAAGAGAATCCTTCCATCCATTTATTCACTCCACAAATGCCCACAACAACCAGAGCTAGGCCAGGCTGAAGCCAGGAACTCCATCTGGGTCTCCAGTGGGAATGGCAAGGATCCAAGTATATGGGCCATCATCTGCTGACTTCCCAGGCATGGTAGCAGGAAGCTGGGTCAGAAGCAGAGGAGTCAGGACTGAAACCAGCACTTCGATATGGAATGTGGGTGTCCCAAGCAGCAGCTTAACCCACTGCACCACAATGTCCACTATTCCTTGAACTCTTAAAAATATTACAAAATTTGATGATCATTGTGTGTTAAAAAATCTTTAGAGATTAGGCTGGCGCCGTGGCTCATTAGGCTAATCCTCCGCCTTGCGGCACCGGCATGGCACACCGGCTTCTAGTCCCGGTCGGGGCACCAATCCTGTCCCGGTTGCCCCTCTTCCAGGCCAGCTCTCTGCTGTGGCCAGGGAGTGCAGTGGAGGATGGCCCAAGTCCTTGGGCCCTGCACCCCATGGGAAACCAGGATAAGCACCTGGCTCTTGTCATCGGAACAGCGCAGAGCGCCAGCTGCGGCGACCATTGGAGGGTGAACCAACGGCAAAAGGAAGACCTATCTCTGTCTCTCTCTCTCACTATCCACTCTGCCTGTAAAAAAAATAATAATAATCTCCACTTCATAACATCTGTTTTTATAACCATAATTCTATTAATAAATCTATTAATAAAATGTCCAGATTAAAACACCAAAACATCAGTTCTCAGGAAACTCTTCAAGATCTATTGTTATAGTATATCCAACATCCTCCCTAAATTAAAATACTATTAAATCTACAAAGTGTCCATTAAAATTCAATACATGGCCGGCGCCGCGGCTCACTAGGCTAATCCTCCGCCTTGCGGCACCGGCACACCGGGTTCTAGTCCCGGTCGGGGCACCGATCCTGTCCCGGTTGCCCCTCTTCCAGGCCAGCTCTCTGCTGTGGCCCAGGAGTGCAGTGGAGGATGGCCCAAGTGCTTGGGCCCTGCACCCCATGGGAGACCAGGAGAAGCACCTGGCTCCTGCCATCGGATCAGTGCGGTGCACCAGCCACAGCGCGCCTACCGCAGCGGCCATTGGAGGGTGAACCAACGGCAAAAGGAATACCTTTCTGTCTGTCTCTCTCTCACTGTCCACTCTGCCTGTCAAAAAATAAAAAAATTAAAAATTAAAAAATAAAATAAAATAAAATAAAATAAAATTCAATACAATCAGCCGGCGCCGCGGCTCAATAGGCTAATCCTCTGCCTGCGGCGCCAGCACACCGGGTTCTAGTCCCGGTCAGGGCTCCGGATTCTGTCCCGGTTGCCCCTTTTCCAGGTCAGCTCTCTGCTGTGGCCCGGGAAGTGCAGTGGAGGATGGCCCAAGTGCTTGGGCCATGCACCTGTGTGTGAGACCAGGAGAAGCACCTGGCTCCTGGCTTCGGATCAGCGCAGCGTGCCAGCCGCGGCACACCTGCTGCGGCGGCGCCATTGGAGGGTGAACCAACGGCAAAGGAAAACCTTTTTCTCTCTCTCTCTCACTATCCACTCTGCCTGTCAAAAAAAAAAAAAATCTCAATACAATCTCATAACCAACACCACCACTAATAAATACTGAAGCTATATAAATAGGCAGAGGTTTTGAAGAAAATCCTACAAAACATACAAGTAATAAAAATACTGTATGTATCATAATTCTCACATAGACTCTAACCATAACCAATGACATGAAAAATCACTGTTGTATTTCAACTATAAAAACCCTTAATGACAGGGCTGCACTGTGGCGTAATGATAAAGCTGCTACCTGCAGTGCTGGCATTCCATATGGGCACTGGTTCTAGTCCCAGCTACCCACTTCCAATCCACCTTTCTGCTATGGTCTGGGAACGCAGTAGAAAATGGCCCAAGTCCTTGGCACCTCGCCCACATGGCAGACCCAGAAGAAGCTCCAAGCTCCAGCCATTGTGGCCATTTGAAGAGTGAACCAAAAGATGGAAGATCTCTTTGTCTCTGTAACTCTGCCTTTCAAATAAATAACAAAATATTAAAAAAAAGAAGAAAACCTAATGACTAACATGTCGACAATGTTATCAGACAATGTTTATAAACTCAGAACCACATATGCTAGATTTCATAGCAGATGTGTCTCCCTGACATTTTAAAACTATTAGAGCTAGCAGTTCTAACCTGAGAAAAGTAAACAAGACTCCACCCCAAGATGGAACTTGCTGGACTGCTTTCCTTATCTCCCAATAATCAAGGCAATATTCTTTTTTTTTTTTTTTTTTTTTTTGACAGGCAGAGTTAAGACACTGAGAGACAGAGAGAGAGAGAAAGTCTTCCTTCCATTGGTTCACTCCCCAAATGGCTGCTATGGCCACCACTATGCTGATCCAAAGCCAGGAGCCAGATGCTTCCTCCTGGTCTCCAATAAGGGTGCAGGGCCCAAGGACTTGGGCCATCCTCCACTGCCTTCCCAGGCCACAGCAGAGAGTTGGACTGGAAGAAGAGCGACCGGGACAGAATCAACTGGGACTAGAACCTGGTGTGTCGGCGCTGCAGGCAGATTAGCCTAGTGAGCCACGGCGCAGGCTGGCAATATTCTCTTAAGTGTCTGGTTCCCAAATACCTTTAAAAGTCTCCATTCGGGGCTGGCGCTGTGGCTCACTTGGTTAATCCTCCACCTGTGGTGCCGGCATCCCATATGGGCACCGGGTTCTAGTCCTGGTTGTTCCTCTTCCAGTCTAGCTCTCTGCTGTGGCCCAAGTCCTTGGGCCCCTGAACCCACATGGAAGACCAGCAGGAAGCACCTGGTTCCTGGCCTCGGATAGGCGTAGCTCCGGCCGTAGCGGCCATTTGGGGGGTGAACCAACAGAAGGAAGACCTTTCTCTCTTTCTGTCTCTCTCACTGTCTAACTCTACCTGTCAAAAAATAAATAAAAGTCTCTATTTAACTGGCACAGGAAGTATTGTCACCTGATTGGCAACCCTGTAGCAATATTCCTGTTTAAATCTTTCTTGACCCTTACTCCATTGATTTTTTTAAAAAGATTCATTTTATTTATTTGACAGAATTACAGATAAGTAGACACACACACACACACACAAAGGTGGGGGGGGGGTAGATCTTCCATGTGCTGGTTCACTCCCTAAATGGCTATAACAGCTGGAGTTGAGCTGATCCAAAGCCAGGAGCCAGGAGTCTCTTCCAGGTCTCCCATGTTAGTGCAGGGGCCCAAGGCCTTGGGACATCTTCTACTGCTTTCCCAGGCCATAGCAGAGAGCTGGATCAGAAATGGAGTAGCCAGGACTCAAATCGGCACCCATATGGGATGCCAGCACTGCAGGCCGGGGCATTAATCCGCTGTACCACAGCGTCAGTCCTGATTTTTTTTTTTTAATTGAAATATATCAAGCAGACAGAAAAGTACAAAGAGCCATTGCTTATTAAGAGGCCTAAATAGGTCTATCCACAAGTTTTCTACTATGTGTCAAACATAATATCACGGATTTGGGATACAAAGATCAACGAAATGGGACTAAATAATTAAGGAAGTGAGTGCAGTAACCTGTGTACTTTCTGGTTCAGGTAGCATACACAAGCTTTTAAAGTATACCAATGCAGATAACACACATACACACACACACACACACACTAGTGGTCCTTATTTTATAAACTGTTCTACCTTTTTAAAAATTCACTACTAGTTAAGAGACTTGGAGCACGGTTTTCACCCAACACACACTGTTGCAAATGTGGTTAGGTTTCTAACCAAACACAGAAAAGACCAATTTAACACATAACCTATTTGAAACACTATACTCTGCCCTACCAAAAGAGCAGCAAACACTGTAGTCAAAGAGAACCGCGAGTGCTCTTGTCATCAAAAGTTGGTGCACGAGGGAAAGCAGGATACAGTGACACTCCAGTCAGTACTGAGTTGCGCCTGAAGACTTTAAGGAGACCAGGGAGCCTGGCTTTGACCTAATCCAGGTTCCTCCACTTAAAAGCTAGGTTCTTTTAAGCACATTATTCAACTTTTTAAGCCTCAGTTTACTGATCTAAGTGTCTGGCCCAGCCAGAGTAAATATTCAGTAACCCAGTAACCAATAAAGCATTTCATTTTTTTCTCCCTCTTTGCTTGAAACTATAGGATGTCCATCTTTCTTGACACAAGAGGATCCTTAGTACATTGTGGGGTTTATCAATCAATACCAGAAAATGTTCAGTTTCCACACAAAACAAAAATAAAAATTTTTAAGTGTCTAGACAAGAAATGCACAAGGAAGGAGACACGAGAAAAGGACAGCCTGTATTAAAATGAAGTAATTAGGAAGGGACTAAAGCTAGAGAAAAAAGGCACATGATGTACAAACAAGTCTCCTGATAAGAGAAGATATGAGGGAGGGTTCCAGGGACTTTCCAGAGGACTTGAGGGCTGCTTACGCAGGGAGGAAAGAGAAACACCGAGCAACACAGGCAAACCTTTACAACAGCGTGATGGCTCGTGCATGCGCACACACATGCACTCTCATGTAATCCCTACAATTCTACACAGTACATGCTGTTGTTTTCGTTATCCTTTCATAAATGAGCAAACTGAGGCGCAAAGAGATTAAATAACCTGCCTACAACAACCACTCCCCAAGTAAAAACAACAGGATTCAAACCCACAAACTGATTTGGGAGGCTGAATCTTAGACTGCTGCTTTTGCAGTAGGAACCCAACCATTTGCAGAAGGGGGTTTCCTACAGGAGAAGTTCACAACCTGAGGAATATTTACCTATAAAGTACACACTTCCAAAAGTATAATCACTTTGTAAACAATCACTGAGTTTCTGGCAATGTTCACCATTAAATGCTGCATCCCAGGCACTGTCTCAAGTTATTTCATAAGCTCTACCTCATTTAATCCTCACAAAACCTCCTATATGACAGGTACAAGTAAGTATACTTTGCAGCTGAGAAAAACTGAGGATCAGTTACTACCCAGGGTCACAGAGGTGGTGAGATGCAGAGGATACCCTCAGACCCAGCTGCTCCTGGTCCAAGTCCAGCATGCTCTCCATATGGCATTCTCATACACAAGCAGGTAAACACAGAACCTTTTATATAATCACCAAGTTGTATATAACAACAGTCAATCGAGTTTGACTTAAAATGTCAAAAACATTAAAGCAACTTTTAAGGTAAACATCTCACAAGAAAATACTACACTCTCTTTAGGGCAGCTAAATGAACTAAATTGCCCTGCTTCCCCCCACCCCCTCAAAATTTTTTAAAATCCTGTTTGGTCTTTGTTATTACCTAATGTCTAACAACAAATACTATATAGATACATCAAGGCACTTCTCCAATAACCTAAAATTACTTCAGAAACTTTAGCTTAGAAAGCAAGACCTGAACAGATCTTTATTTTAAATGCTAATATCAGTTCAAAAAAGAAGTGGAGGGAGGCTGGCGCTGTGGCTCAATAGGCTAATCCTCCACCTGCGGCGCCGCCACTCCAGGTTCTAGTCCCGGTTGGGGTGCCGGATTCTGTCCCGGTTGCTCCTCTTCCAGTCCAGCTCTCTGCTATGGCCCAGGAAGGCAGTGGAGGATGGCCCAAGTCCCTGGGCCCTGCACCTGCATGGGAGACCAGGAGGAAGCACCTGGCTCCTGGCTTCAGATCGGCGCAGCACGCTGGCCGTAGTGGCCATTTGGAGGGTGAACCAACGGAAAAAGGAAGACCTTTCTCTCTGCCTCTCTCTCTCTCTGTCTAACTCTGCCTGTCAAAAATAAAATAAATAAAGAAGTGGGGGGAGACAAGTGACGAGAAAGCAGAAAGAAGTTTTGAAGAATAGGAAAGTTTTAAGGGTCAGTGTTGTGGCATACCAGATAAAGCCGCTGCTTGTGATGCTGGCATCCCACATGGATTCCAGTTTGTGTCCCGGGCTGCTCCACTTCCCAGTTCCCTGCTAATGGATTGGGAAAAGTAGCAGAAGATGCCCCAAGTGTTTGGGCCCCTGCCACCCATGTGGGAGATCGAGATGAAGCTCCCGACTCCTGGTTCCGACCTGAAACAACCCTGGCCATTGCAGTCATCTGGGGAGTGAACCCACAGACAGAAGATATCTCTAACTTTGACTTTCAAATAAATAAATATTTTTTTAAAAGTCGTTAGAAAATACACCGCAAGAGACACCAAGATGGCAGAATAGGGAGAGAGCTTACTGCTCTAGTCTAGGGGAAGACAGTTAAAAAAGAAGAAACATGCAGAGAGTCCAATCTCAGGGAAGTATTAGGGAGAAAATGGCAGAGGAAATGTCACACAAATTAGAGAGACGCTGCAGATGGAGGGTGTGGAAGTGCACAACTCAAGAATCCAGCAGCCAAGAGCCTAGGCACCAGCTTTGGAGAGTGAGGTGAGACCAGACTACAGCAGCCCAAGCCACTGGCAATAAAGCTGCAGGAAGAGCCTGGCATGAGTACAGCTTGGAGCCCTGTGGGAGACAGTGTAACTGCCAACCTAGAGGGGAAAAAAAGGCACGTTTCTCTCTCCCCAACCACACGGCACCAGCATTCTGTAACTAGCCAAGAGAGCGGGCACCATTTTGGACAAACGTAACAGCTGCTCCAGCTCATGTCCGAGTGTCTAGAAACCAGTCGAGAAGAGATGCCTGAATCCAGTGGAGGTTTGACAGCAGACTGGGAGCTCATGACTATGGGAGCCTTACGTGTGGAGACTGTGAAAACACTGTGGCTGTGTGGGAGGACCAGAGTGTGGCTCGGTCTTTGGGCAGTCACTGTGGGCAGCTCCACAGGCTCGGGGCTCCCTGATTCCCTCATGAGGGTCACTGCTGCAGGATCCATGCTCACACTGAGGACTGCATAGATCCTTTGTGTGGTTCTTGTGGCAGTGCAAATGAATATTATACCCACTGGGTATAATACTGGTCTTCCTGGAGGAGAGGAGGTGAGAGTGAGACTATGCCAACAGAGCTGATTAAACCTCCCCTCTGATTAAAAAAAAGAGAGAGAGAGATTTACCACACCCAATTTAGTGCTCCCTTCACACTGGAGCACTGAGCAGAGCTCCCAGGCCATACCCAGTACATGCTTCAGGGTACTCACTGAAAGAGCAGACAGGGCCCGTGCTGCGGCGTAGTGGGTAAAGCATTCACACTCTAGTATTGAAGTGTCATTGTGTTTCTTTGGAGGCATCATGTTGTCTTCTTTATTCTTGCTTCTTGAGTTGCTGCATTTATTTTTGGGTATTTGTAGAGATACTTGTTTTTTATTTTCCCTGTGATGGCTTTTATCTCTGGACTATGCCTCTGTGTATTAGGGGAATATCTGCTCTTTTTTTTTTTTTTTAAGATTTATTTATTTTACTTGAAAGTTACACAGAGGGAGAGAGAGAGAAGATTCTTCCATCCGCTGGTTCACTCCCCAGATGGCTGCAATGGCAGGAGCTGCATGGATCCAGAGCCAGGAGCTTCCTCCAGGTTTCGCACATGGGTGCAGGGGCCCAAGGACTTGGACCATCTTCTACTGCTTTCCCAGGCCATAGCAGAGAGCTGGATCAGAAGTGGTGCACCCAGGACTAGAACCAGCACCCATATGGAATGCTGGCACTGCAGGCAACAGCTTTACCCACTATGCCACAGCACTGGCCCCTTTTGAATCATTTTAAAAAGAAGACATTGATTATATTGGACCATCTGTTTTTCTTTCTCTTATTATATACCAATTGTGTGATTACAGTGTTAAGTCTTAATTCTTATGTCTTTGGGCAGAAAATTATCAGTTATTTTAAATGAACGTTTCCCTGCCTTTGAAGCTCATTCAGTAAGTGTGTTGTTGACACACACACACACATAAAGCAAACTTGGGCTTGCATTACTTGAATACTTGAAAACTGAAATTGATAAGATACATTATGTAATGAATTAGGTTTCTATTCCCAGATAAAATTAGAAATGAAATAAAGATTTGAACTACTTAAAGGATGAAAATAATGACAGTGTTTATAAGCACTGTGAACCCTTTTTGTGTTTCAGGCACCCAAAATTCAAGTGGTCACTAGATTTTTCTCCTGAAATCCTGCTCTTCTTTTCTGTGCTTCATGCATTTACTATTACTATTGATAGAAAACAGCAGGGTTAAAGTGTCATGTCTGTGTTCATTATGAATCCCATAGCTTTTCTAGTTAAGAAAAAAATAGTCTCAAAAATACTCTTAGAGGACCGGCACCAAGGCTCAATAGGCTAATCCTCCACCTGCAGTGCCGGCACACCGGGTTCTAGTCCCGGTTGGGGTGCCGGATTCTATCCCGGTTGCCCCTCTTCCAGGCCAGCTCTCTGCTATGGCCAGGGAGTGCAGTGGAGGATGGCCCAAGTGCTTGGGCCCTGCACCTGCATGGGAGACCAGGAGAAAGCTCCTGGCTCCTGGCTTCGGATCGGCGCGATGCGCCAGCCACAGTGGCCATTGGAGGGTGAACCAACAGAGAAGGAAGACCTTTCTCTCTGTCTCTCTCTCTCACTATCCACTCTGCCTGTCAAAAAAAAAAAAAAAATACTCTTAGGGGCCGGCACTGTGGCGTAGTGGTTAAAGCTGCCACCAGCAGTGCCAGCATCCCACATGGATGCCAGTTCGTGTCCTGGCTGCTCCAATTCCCACCCAGCTCTCTGTTATGGCCTGGGAAAGCAGTAGAAGATGGCCCAAGTCCTTGGGCCCCTGCACCTGTGTGGGAGACCCGGAGGAGGCTCCTGGCACCTGGCTCCTGGCTCCTGGCTTCGGATCGGCGCAGCGCCAACCGTTGAGGCCAACTGGTGAAATAGTGGATGGAAGATCTCTCTCTCTCTGTAACTCTTTCAAATAAATAAATAAATCTTTTAAAAAATAGTCTTAGTGCCTTTTTTTGGTTAATATTTTACCCACTAATGCTATTTTAGATATATTTAATCATTTTAATAAGGTGTCTAAAAAATTTAAAACATTATATATTGTATTTGAATTAGTGAAGAATAAGAACAAAAAACTAGCATACTGAGCCTATAGGTTTTCCATCAGTTAAATTTCAAAATTTTTAATAAAGGAACTTTCAGAGATAGGTTGAGACCAATGGTATCCATTAAATGAGCTCCTGTGATGTGGAAAGGAACCCCGGAAGCAGCAGAGGGCATGTGAAGGCATTTACTTGCCATGGTTGTGGTTGTGGTGTGCTCCTACTTAAATACAGGTAGTGACACACTGACATTTTTGTTGCCCAAAAATCTGGAGTAGTATCCTGCATTTAGCTGTACTAAAATAACTATAAATTAATGGAATCTACAAAGAAGAAACTTATGACTGTATGGTATTTGGGAGCCTTTGTACAGCTAGGTAAAATTTCCATGATACAAGCCAGCGCCGCAGCTCAGTAGGCTAATCCTCTGCCTTGCGGCGCCGGCACACTGGGTTCTAGTCCCGGTTGAGGCACCGATCCTGTCCCGGTTGCCCCTCTTCCAGGCCAGCTCTCTGCTGTGGCCCGGGAAGGCAGTGGAGGATGGCCCAAGTGCTTGGGCCCTGCACCCCATGGGAGACCAGGAGAAGCACCTGGCTCCTGCCATCGGAACAGCGTGGTGCGCTAGCCGCAGTGCGCCTACCGCGGTGGCCATTGGAGGGTGAACCAATGGCAAAAAGGAAGACCTTTCTCTCTGTCTCCCTCTACTGTCCACTCTGCCTGTCAAAAATAAAAAATAAAAATAAAAAATAAAAAAATTTCCATGATACAAAGTATTTGGAGGGGCAGCACTGTGGCATAGTGGGCTGAGCCTCCGCCTGTAGTGCCACCATCCTATACATGCGCCAGTTTGAGTCTTGGCTGCTCCATTTCCAATCCAGCTCCCTGCTGATAGCCTAGGAAAGCAATGGAAGATGGTCCAAGTACTTGGGATCCCACACCCACGTGGGAGACTCAGAAGAAGCTTTTGCCTCCTGGTTTCAGATCAGCCCAGCTCTGGCTGCTTCGGCTATTTGGGGAGTGAACCAGCAGATACAAGACTTCTCTGTCTCTCCCTCTCTTTGTCTGTAACTCTGCCTCTCAAATAAATAAATCTTTTAAAAAAAGTATTTGAATTTTAAAATTTATTCTTTTTTTAACTTTATTTAATGAATATAAATTTCCAATGTACAGCTTATGGATTACAATGGCTTCCTCCTCCCATAACTTCTCTCCCACCCGCAACCCTCCCCTCTCCCGCTCTCTTTCCCCTTCCATTCACATCAAGATTCATTTTCAATTCTCTTTATATACAGAAGATCAATTTAGTATAAAGATTTCAACAGTTTGCACCCACATAGAAACACAAAGTGAACATACTGTTTGAGTACTAGTTATAGCATTAAATCAAAATGTACAGCACATTAAGGACAGAAATCCCACATGAGGAGCAAGTGCACAGTGGCTCCTGTTGTTGACCCAACAAATTGACTAGTTTATGGCGCCAGTAACCACCCTAGGCTCTCGTCATGAGTTGCCAAGGCTATGGAAGCCTTCCAAGTTCGCCGACTCTGATCATATTTAGACAAGGTCATAAAAGACAGGGTGAGGATAGTAACCAATGATCCTAAGAGTGGCATTTACCAGGTTTGAACAATTATACAGCATTAAGTGGGGAAGAGGACCATCAGTACACACAGGTTGGGAGTAGAGCCATTGGTGGTAGAGTAGAGGTTATGATTACAAAGGAATGAGGCCCAAGTGCACTAGACAGGGTCTAGAACAAAGGACAGAGTCATTATTAGAGGAGCCAAGAAAGGTGCTGCCTAAGCTACAATTAAGTTTTCTGATTGAGAGGCAAATAGAACCTGATAGAAGGGGCTTGATAATAATCTGGTGGGCTTTAGACCTTGTAAGTTAAGAGGCCCAGACCTATCTATCTCTTCACATGGGGTACATCCTAAGGGAGGTGTGAACCTCCTAGGGGAAGGTAAAATTTATTCTTATAAGGAAAAAGACATGACATTATTTCATGTGCTTAAATGAGAATTTGCTTATTGAGTTTATTTCAGAAGAAAAAATATGAAATGAGTAATTGTTTCTGTATTAGCTGCACCATTAAATTGGCAAGTTGTAGTATAAAGCTTAAATCTGTGTTTCCCAAATGTGAACTACAGTAGTCTAATGCTGCTTAGTATATACTTTAAATGCTACAAATAGTCTCAGCACAAAACATGTAATGAAACCTCTCAAATGAATGCAACCTTTGATGTAGGTGTTTTGATATGCCTCAGAAACTATTTGGGTGCCTGCAAATTTGTTAATCTGTTTGGTAATGAAGATACTTCCTATTCTCTTGTTGTTTTACTACTGTTAATTTAAGTACAATTTGTTAAATGGTTAAAATGGAGTTGTCAGTGAAGAAACTTAAAATCAGCCTCATTCATGTAACTGCTTAAGTAAAAACTATATTTTACATTCTATGGTAAAAATAATAATAATACATCCCCATTGCTAGTTAAAAAACAAGTCATTGGAAGAAATGAGAAGTTTTTAACAGCAAATAGCAACAGATTTTAATTCCAGCTCTGCCATTTATAAGCTTTGTTTGCTCAACTGGAAAATGATGCCATTAAGATCCAACTTGGGGACCAGCATTGTGGTATAGTGGGTAAAGCTGCCACCTGCAGTACCAGCATCCCATATGGGCTCTGGTTCAAGTCCTACTTGTTCCACTTCTGATCCAGTTCCCTACTAATGTGTCTGGGAAAGCAGTGGAGAATACCCTAAGTGTTTCAGACCCTACACCCATGATGGGAGACCTGGAAGAATCTCCTGGCTTCGATCTGGCCCAGCCCTGGCCATTGTGGTCATTTGGGGAATAAACCAGCAGATGGAAGCTCTCATTCTCTAACTCTGCATTTCAAATAAAAAAAAAAAAAAAAGAAAGAAAGAAAGAAAGAAACAACTCCCTGGTTATTACAAAGATTAGACTATCAAATGCAAAGCACACAGCCCAACACTGGACACAGTAAACACAAATCATTTGTCTCATCCCCTTGCTCCCTCTCCCCTTCCTTGAGGAAGATACACTATATATCCCTCAGACAGGCCCTACCCCAAACACACAATCATCTGCAGGTTACAAGACACTGACAAAAGGGCCAGTGCTGGGTAAAGCTGCCTCCTACAGTGCTGGCATTCTATATGCTTCCAGTCCTGGCTGCTCCACCTAAGTCCTTGGGCCCCTGCATGCACATGGGAAGACCCAGAGGAGGCTCCTGCCTCCTGGCTTTGGATCGGCGCAGCTCCGGCCGTTGCAGCCATCTGGGAAGTGAACCGGTGGATGGAAGACCTCTCTCTCTCTGCCTCTGCTTCTCTGTAACTCTGCCTTTCAAATAAATAGTCTTTACTTAAAAAAAAAATTATTTATTTATTTGAATGGCAGAGTTACCCAGAGAGAGGAGAGACGGAGAGAGGTCTTCCATCCGCCAGTTCACTCCCCAGGTGGCCGCAACGGCCGGAGCTGCGCCGATCCAAAGCCAGGAGCCACGCAGTTAAGACACTATTTGGGGCCGGCGCCGTGGCTTAACAGGCTAATCCTCTGCCTTGCGGTGCCGGCACACCAGGTTCTAGTCCCAGTCAGGGCACCGGATTCTATCCAGGTTGCCCCTCTTCCAGGCCAGCTCTCTGCTATGGCCCAGGAAGGCGGTGGAGGATGGCCCAAGTCCTTAGGCCCTGCACCCACATGGGAGACCAGGAGAAGCACCTGGCTCCTGGCTTTGGATCAGCGCGATGCGCCGGCCGCAGCAGCCATTAGAGGGTGAACCAACAGCAAAAAGGAAGACCTTTCTCTCTGTCTCTCTCTCTCACTATCCACTCTGCCTGTCAAAAAAAAAAAATAATAATAATAATAAATAAAAAGAAAGTCATACTGCTAATTAAATTAGCTTGGTGGATTGCACACAGGTAGCCAGAGAGATATGATTTATGTTAAGAGATGCAATGAAGCTTGCTTAAGTACACCTGCAAGCCCACTTTAGGGTTAATTCATGTATTACAGACTGAAGAAAAGTATTACGGATAATGCCTAAATTGGCTATTCTGATTGTGTTCAGCTGAAGCCATTAGGTAAAACTTTGGGCATATTTCTGAGAGATGAGTGAAAAAAGAGTAGGAGTCGGGGACATAGTGTTCCAGAGGAAGAATATAGGAGGCAGAGAAAGGAGCCAGTGCCTAGCACCCGAGTGGCATGATCTGTTCATTCCACCCTAGCTGTTCTTTGCTGACACTTCCCATTAATTGTTACAGAACTAATATCTCTCCTGGCCTGTCATTGTACTGACAGATGATTTCCCTGTTTCTCTTAATACCGTCTGTATCCAGCTTCCTCAGAACCTTAGAAAGCTTACCTGGTGAAGGGAAAGGCAGCAAAGACTGTGAATTGGGAAGGCTAACCGGTCTGTTGTCACTAGTGAGATCTGCTGTTGTAGCGCTAACACTGACACCGTGTTTGGACCGGTGAGCCTGCCTCTGTTTCCAGGCAGACTTCACATATAAGCATTGAACTTTGTATTTCCACTTGTCACAAAATGCTACTCTTTCCCCCTCTACCACTTAAAAATGGAAAAATTAGTCACCTCATTGGCTGTACAAAACAAGTGGCAGGCCAGGTTTGGCATGCAGGCCAGATTACTGACCCCTGCCCTTGGACTCTTCCTGACCTCCCCTGTTGCTTTCTCCCCACCCTACACCTAGCAGTTGCAGGCTCTTCTACTGCTCCCTCCCAGAGTTTCCCACCATTGCCTTCTCTCCATTTGCACAGCTGCAGCCTTGCTCTGGCTTCCATCACCAGGGTGATCATAGCAGTCTAGCATCCCTGCCTCCAGCCTCCCCTCCAGGATATCCCCCATGGACACAGACTCATCTTCTGCAGCTTGACTCAGGTTGTAGGATCTCCCTGAACGCAAGCCTTTGCAAGTCCTTTTTGCTTACAGAAAAGAGTCCAACCTCTACCTTAGTCTGGTAGTAAAGGCTTCTTGGGATAAGTCCTCCGCTTACCTTTTCAGCTTGTTCTGTTTCTTTCTACACTGTGCCAAAATGGATTATTCATTATTATGCATTCAAATCGTGAAACATTTATTATGCTTTTCTGCATTCTTTTAAAAAATTTATTTAAAAACTTAATTTGAAAGGTAGAAACAGGACACACACACACACACTGCACACATGTGAGCTCCCCCATCTGCTGGTTCAGTCCCAAAATGTCTACAACGACTGAGGCTGTGCCAGATAGAAGCCAGGAGCTGGGAACTCAATCTGGGTCTCCCATGTGGGTGGCAGGGACCCAGCCACTAGAGCCTTCATTCAAGGTGTACGTTAGTAGGAAGCTGGAATTGGGGTTGGAGGTGGCACTTGAAGCTGCCACTCTGGTATGGGATGTGGGTATCCCAAACAGTGTCTGGTTTTTGTTTTTGTTTTTTTTTTTTGTTTTTTTTTTTTTTTTTTGACAGGCAGAGTGGATAGTGAGAGAGAGAGACAGAGAGAAAGGTCTTCCTTTCTGCCGTTGGTTCTGGCTTAGCGCTTGGCCTAGTAGTTAAGATGCTGCTTCACCTGCCCACATCCCACAAGAGGGTGTCCAGATGCCAATTTCAGCTTCCTGCTAATGTACACCCTGGGAGGCTCAAGTAATTGAGTACCTGCCTCCCACATGGGAAACTTGGATTGAGCACCCAGCTCCTGGCTCCTTTAAAACAAATAAAATTTTTAAAATGTCTTAATATTTTTCCCTGAGAAGATATATACTTGGCCAATTGTTTTTCCTTGAGTTCTTTTGTTTTGTCTTTTCTATTCCTATAAAAGATTACTTTTCAATTCTACTAATGGAAAAAAATTACTATAAATTACAGCCTTGTTATAATCTAAACAAATTAACTGTGCAAGCAAGCCTACAGATATAATTGTGCTTAATTAAATGAACCGTTGTCAGTTCTAATATCCCGAAGCCCTTAAAAACACAATTAAAAACAAATAAGAGCTTCACTAATTACAAATTGTTCTTATCTATTTCTACTTTATATCTTCATGCTGATCTGAGTTATCTAATGTTCCTGAAAATAAGACCTAAATTTAGTTTTTAAATTCATATAAGTTGGCCTTTTCACCAGTTCAGGTGGACATACCAACTGCCCTTCTACAAATCAGAGTTTTACTGTTGTTCTCATTCTCAAATGAGAAAACAAGGATTGATATCAAAGCACGTGGGATGTAAATGATATTAAGAGCTCTTTTCCAACCACAGTGGCAACTACCATTCTTCTGAGTATGCATAACACCCAAGAAACCTGCTCAACTAAATATCACCAAGAAGGAAATACACTCAAAATATGGAAAGTGTGTGTATAAATGAGGAGAAAGAGCCAACTCTATACAATTTAAAATTTTGGATAAATCTTACTCTAGGAAAGCACAGCCTTTTATATGGAAATAAAACTGTAAAAACTTTCAGTGGAAACTGAGTATGTATATATATGAGAATTCTTTTAACTCTTATAATTCCTTAAGCAGCAATATTCACTGGAGCATTATCATTTAAAAGACTGTCAATTTCCACACAACTCTGCAGGCACCATTTTACAAACAGCTATGCCTGGTGCCCCTCCGCCAGCAGACATTTTGCTAAGTAAACTGAATCAGTGACGGCAACACAGTTTCTTTATATTGACTTTCCCAGAAAGGCTAATACACTCTACCAAATTATCAACCTTACATGGCATTTAAAGTTAAATAAATGCATCTTTGTTTCTCATTTTTCCTTAAAACCTATTTTATTTGAATAAATTTAAGTAAAACCTAATTTAGCCAGCAACTTTAACCCTTGTAGATTTGAGAAATCACCTTTTTAAAGTACCCAAGTGTTTTACTGACTCAATTGTTACTTAAGCTGTTCTAACATAGAACATATCAGCTGCTGGCGCCGTGGCTCACTAGGCTAATCCTCCGCCTTGTGGCGCCGGCACACCAGGTTCTAGTCCCGGTCGGGCACCGATCCTGTCCCGGTTGCCCCTCTTCCAGGCCAGCTCTCTCTGTGGCCAGGGAGTGCAGTGGAGGATGGCCCAAGTGCTTGGGCCCTGCACCCCATGGGAGACCAGGAGAAGCACCTGGCAGGAGAAGCACCTGGCTCCTGCCATCGGATCAGCGTGGTGCGCCGGCCGCAGCACGCTACCGCGCCGGCCATTGGGGGGTGAACCAACAGCAAAAGGAAGACCTTTCTCTCTGTCTCTCACTGTCCACTCTGCCTGTCAAAAAAAAACAACATATCAGCTATCTTTGTTCTGCTTCTACTAGGTGGCACCTCTCTACGATCTTAAAACATTCTGAATATAATTTGAGGGTTTTTTTTTTTTTTTTTTGGACAAATAGAGTTAGACAGTGAGAGAGAGACATAGAGAGGTCTTGGGCCGGCTCACTTGGTTAATCCTCCGCCTGCGGCGCCGGCATCCCATTTGGGCTCCAGGTTCTAGTCCCAGTTGCTCCTCTTCCAGTCCACCTCTCTGCTGTGGCCCGGGGAAGGCAGTGGAGGATGGCCCAAGTGCTTGGGCCCTGCACCCGCATGGGAGACCATGAGGAAGCACCTGGCTCCTGGCT
This sequence comes from Lepus europaeus, assembly GCF_033115175.1. Classification (NCBI taxonomy): domain Eukaryota; kingdom Metazoa; phylum Chordata; class Mammalia; order Lagomorpha; family Leporidae; genus Lepus; species Lepus europaeus. The sequence goes on from NC_084831.1 coordinate 56,817,100, forward strand.
TCGGATCAGCGCAGCGCCAGCTGTAGCGGCCATTTGAGGGGTGAACTAACGGAAGGAAGAACGTTTCTGTCTCTCTAACTCTGCCTGTCAAAATTTAAAAAAAGAGAGAGAGAGAGAGAGAAGTCTTCCTTGCGTTGGTTCACCCCCTAAATGGCCGCAATGGCCAGGTGCTTCCTCCTGGTCTCCCACCCACATGGGAGACCCAGAAGAATCTCCTGGCTTCGGAGGCCATTGTGACCATTTAGGGAGTGAACCAGTGGATGGAAGACCTTTCTCTCTGTCTCTCCCTCTCTCCGTTACTCTACCTCTCAAATAAAATCTTAAAAAAATAAAAATAAAGCTCTTCCCCTGAGGAGTTAAGCAAAGTGCCCCACTGGCTTTCCATTCTGCAGAATGTCCCCAGCCTATACTTTCACACCTCCCAACCCCCACTAAGGTGTCTGAAGCTGCCTGTTTCTGGGGGAGAACTCCCACTGCATTTCAATTAGGCTCCACAACCTGACCTCTTCTCAATGGCTCGGGCAGCTGCAGCTGTATCCATTCCCACACTGCATGCTTAACAGTGTCAGCTTCCGCTTGCTACAGTGTTCAAAATGGTTTGCCCTGCCACTAAATGCCCCAGATTGTTTCACATTTGAATCATGTGTCTGCTTTTCACAAAGCTCCTATTCCTCATTAACTACTATGAAAAAAAATCAACACTGCTTGCCTCCAAGAGTGTGCCTTCCTGGATTCACTCTTTCAGAACCCTTGTCTTGTAGGTTTGTTGTATGTGATCTACCGACTTGAAACCCAGTCAGATAAACGGTCAAAGAATGCTTTATAAATTAAAAGCAAATCAAAGTAGGTTTTGCTCCACTATAAGGCAAGCATTCTCTTTTGGCTAAGCATGCCCTGTTTCCTTGCAGTCTTCTGCACTGCTTAGGAGGAATGGCTAAGTAAAGAGCATTTTCTAGATGAGAAGGAAAGAATAGCACAATAGTCAGAAGCAGCTGACCGTGCATAGAACTTTCAGTGCTTCCCAATTCTTCCATTTGTTAGTGTTTTTCTGGGGTTCAGAAACTTCCAGTGGTTTCTCTTCTTCTCCACACACTGATTCAGTACAGGCCACTTCCCTGACCTCACACCGCTCACAGATGTATAGAGAGTCCCATGCTCACAATCCAGCCCCGGCCTGCATGTCTAGCCTCACCTCCTTCTGCTCCCTCCCATCTGGTGTCTGCTCTAGCCACAGTGGCCACTTCCCATTTTGTCACGTACATGCCCAGCTTCCTACCTTTGCTCCTGCTGCATCTCTGCTTCTACCCACTCAAAGCCCTACACAAATGAAGATTCTTCAAAAAAGCATTTAACAAGAGCTCCAAGCAGGGTTTTGCCCTCTTCCAGAGAGTCCTAGTGCTTTTTAAAAAATAGTTTATTTTCATCTACTTGCAACACAGAATGACAGAAAGAGAGTGAGTGAAGTCTTCTGGTTCATTCTCCAAACATGCAATAGCCAGGGCTGGGCCAGGCCTAAGCCAGGAGCCTGGAACTCCACTGGGGTCTTCCATATGGGTGGAAGGGACTCGAAGATTTGAGCCATCATTTGTTGCCTCCCAGGATTGGAAGCAGAGTAGCCAGAACTCAAACCAGCACTCTGATATGGATGTGGGCTTTGTAAGCAGCAGCTTAACCTGCTGTGCCACAGTATCTGCCCCCAAATTTTATTTATTTGAAAAGCAAAGCGACAGGGAGAGACCTTCCATCTACTGGTTTGCCCCCCGGCAAATGCCTGCAACAGCTAGACCAAAGCCAGGAGGATCAGAACCAAATCCAGCTCTCAGGGTGACAGGGACCCACAAACCTGATCCATCTCTTTCTGCCCCCCAAGGTGTGCATCAGCAGGAATCTAGAATCTGAAACAGAGCTGGGATTTGAACAGAGGCACTCTAATACTGGATGCAGGCACCCCAAGTAGTATCAACCACTGTGCCAAATGCCTGCCCTCCCCCAGTCTGGGGCACTCTAATACAATATCATCCACACTGGGCAACAGCCACACACAGCAAGCTTATTCCCACATAAATGGAGCCCCATCCAACTGACAGGCACACTGTTAGTACTAAAGAGATGCTTGTGGGGCCAGTGCTGTGGCACAGCGAGTTAAAACCAGCATCCCATATGGACGCCAGTTCTAGTCTCGGCTGCTCCTCTTCCAATCCAGCTCTTTGCTATGGCCTGGGAAAGCAGTAGAAGATGGCCCAAGTCCTGGGGCCCCTGCACCCGCATGGGAGACCCAGAAGAAACTGGCTCCTGGCTTCGGACAGGCACAGCTCGGGCCGTAGCGGCCATCTGTGGAGTGAACCAGTGGGTGGAAGACCTCTCTCTCTGTCTCTACTTCTCTCTGTAACTCTTTCAAATAAATAAAATAAATCTTAAAAAAATAAAAAGTAAAAAAAAAAAGAGAGATGCTTATGTATACAAGGAATGATGAATTAATCTGTAAGTATTTCTAAAAAGAAAAATTTTTAAAAAAAAAGGAAAGCTTACTGCTTACTCCTTAGACTTCAAAGGAGTACCCTGAAGGCTAACCAGGAAACATTCTACAGTCACAAAGCAGGACTGATCCATTTGCTTGCGTATAATCAACTGCAAAACTCTGCAAATGCCCTCTCCTCTGGGGTCTCCCACCTGCTGCAGAGGAGGGCAGGGAGTTCTGCCTGTTTCTACTTTTTCTCTCAGAGCTACAGCAAGAGCTCCGCAAGCATTTACTGAATGAATAAATGAACAAAATGTCATGTGAATATTACTATTAAATAAACTGATTCACTCCAGATTAAAAATATCCCCATACCAGCTCTGTCTTCTGTTCAGAGCAGGCTTGAAGTTTCCTTTTACATCTAAACCAGGTCTTGCCTGGGAACTGGCTAATTTACTCAAGACCACCAAGGAAGAATGTGTGCCCACTGCCACTGCAAATAACCGCAGATCCTTAAACCTGAGAAAGTAAAGGCCACATGGAAACAAGCTTTGTGTTTTATGCTTTCTTGTTGTCTCAATCTGCCAAAATGTTGGTGCACTTCAGAAGGAAGAATACACTCTGCAATTCGCTTCCTGCCCTGAAAACCCAGTCATTTCGACATGGTAGCTGTTTAAAAGCCCATGTCACCAGAGGGTTGCTGAGACAGGAAGCAACGGTGGCACACCTAGCTGAGCACAGGGAGACCAAGAAGCAGGGAGTAAACAACAAGCCTAATGAGAACACGGCTTAGAGGTTAGCTCAAGATGCGGAAAAACAGAGAGCCAATTTCCCTAATGCCTGCTATAATGGAACAGACTTTCCTTGTAAAGAGAGAAAATTGAAAGGTACAGAAACAAGCAGCACCTTCCCTGCTCACCAGCTGCGCTCTGTTTGGGCCATTAGCCCTTCTCCCAATTTTTTTTTTTTTAACTTTTATTTAATGAATATAAATTTCCAGTGTACAGCTTATGGATTACAATGGCTTCCCCCCCCCATAACTTCCCTCCCACCCGCAACCCTCCCCTCTCCCGCTCCCTCTCCCCTTCCATTTGCATCAAGATTCATTTTCAATTCTCTTCAATTTCTCTTCTCCCAATTTTAACCTCCCTTACAGAAACGAAATGGGTAAGAATGTGATTGTCCTGAAATGGGAAAGGGAGTGGAGCACAGATGATTTTTTTCCCTGTAACTACTGCTTTCCTGTATTTTCTTATTTTTCTGCAGCAAGTTTTCCCTTTTGGTATGAGAAAATCACCTTTATGCTTAAAGAAATTATGGAGTTAAAGTACACTGAGTCCTTTACCCCCAAAAATGATTAACAAAAGCCTCCACCCTTTTCCTCTCAATGATAGGTATTATCTTTAGAGGAATTCATTTATAAAAAACAGTGTCTTCAAAATGGCACTTCCATTCCCATACATTATACAGGCAATATCTGATTTCCCTCAACAACTCAGTGAGATGGCCAAGGTGGGTATTTTTTCTCCTTTTCACAGATGAGAATAGGTGCTGGAAGGGAAACGATTCACACCTGTCAGAGCCTGTGTCTTCTTGTTCCTCACCCAGTACTACAAAGCAGGACTTCTTCACCCAAGCACTACCGACATTTTGTACTCCATGGTGCTATGCTGTGGACAGCTGCGCTGGGCACTGCAGGATGCTTAGCAGCATCCCTGGCTTCTACCCACTAGAAGCCACAGCACCACCCCGGCCCGAATTCTAACAAAATATCCACAGAAACTGCAAACATGTCTGTGGGCGCAAACTCATGCCCAGCTGGAGCCAGTGGTCTAAAAGAATCTGCAAGGTCCCTTCTAGCACCTCTGTTCTGTGACAAGGCCCCAGATGACAGTGCCAGCAGATGCTGCTTGCTCAGCGAGGCTCAATTAACTGATTCCCCATCCTCTTGAAACAATTTTTCTAATGTAGAAATGAACAAGAATTGCTTTGCACAAATATATCGCGGATAATAAATCTTCTAATGACATATCATTATCTTGTCAGAACATAATAAAGACATGCAGAATGTATGTTGAGGAGGGAAAACACTTAGCAGGGGAATCTGAGAGTTAAAAACAAAGACCTTAGTCTTTGGTAATAAGACCATAAATGCAGTTATTTGTGACTACCTTAGTGTTCTCTAAAAACAGGTAAAAACCTACACATGTTCTCAATATTCACTTCATGTAGGTTTCTGGCCACATCTATGTGTTACTTCAAGGTATGCAGAAGAAACTGAGTGAAAAGTTTAAACATTATTAGAGTTTGTAGCTAGTGGTCTGCAGCTGGAACCAATAGTGTATGTAAACCAGAATCTAAACTGGTGGACCTCACAATCTATTTAGAAGTCTCTATGTCATTGAACCCAAGTCTCTACTCCTGCAAAGGCAACCCCACCCCCAGAATTCCTTATTGTCACTAGGTTTTTTAGTAGTTAGTGCCTGAATTTTGAAAAGATTTGCAACCTAACTCTTCTTAGTACCATCCCTCTGTAAAAGGTTTCTACATGTTCACAGAGATAATCACAAGTTTGTACACAGCATTAGCCAAACTGACATTAAGACCATCTAAACTACGACTGATATATAGTTATATTTTAGGAAATTATTTTACCAATGTCTAACTCATGCAATCTCTATCATCATTTCCTGACTATAGTAAATAATTAGTACACTGGGGAATGGAGGAAACTGGCCATCCTCGATGTGCAGTGTCACACTGCAACCCTAATAATACAGTTTTGTAGCTGCTCAAAGAAACTAAGGAACAGCGAAAGTGTTTACTTAAGATGACATATAGAATTAAATAGAGGCTTTCATTATTCCTACTCCTGTCCACAGCCCTTAAGTATGATCTGCTTACATATTTAAATTTGATCTGTATCTATACATGGGAGACATTTTCTCCATATTACAAAGCAGTTTGTACTAGAAGAGTCCAGCACTCTGAGAGTCTCCATCAACCTTCAACACAAAGTACAAAAGAACACATTGATCCTTCAATAAAAACGATTTCCTGGTCTTGGAAAACCTCAGAGTCACCAAAAGCAAGAGAGTCAACAAAAAATGGGAGAAACAAACATGTAATCAACACAAAACGCTGATCTCGAAGAATCTGTTTCCACTGTATATATATATATGCCCAAACATATCTCAAATCTTTTCTTAGGAAAAAAAAAAAAAAAAAAGGCCAACAACCAAAGACTCCATGATTGTACTTAATTGTATCTGCAATAGACTCATCACTTAACTACCAAGGTTTTCAATGTTTTCCTCCCTGAAGAAAGTAATGGCGACTTTATACCACTGCAAATTCCTGCCACCGAGAGAAAAACTCGAGGACTACGTCCCGGAGCAACGTTAATAGCATGTCCAAGACGCGAATAAAAGGGACGGCGAGAACACGGTCTCCTGCCCCAGGAAAACACGGGAAACGTGGAGAACATTAAAAAAAGTACACCCCAACACTTGCCAGGCAATAATCACACCTTCTCTCCAGGCTCCCTGGAGAACTTCCGTAAACACACGCGAAAGAAGCCCACTCCCTGGGACCCGGAGAGTGACCCGCAGGCGTGTGCACCGCGTGCCAAGCACCTCGGCCCCTCCGACTGAGGCGCTGACCCATGGGGTCGCCGGAGGGAGAGCCAGAACCCAGCTCCAGCGTTGGTTATCCGTCCCTTTACAGCAGGGTTCAGGATTCCCCGGGGCGAGGGGACCGAGTGTTCTCTCGCCCAGGGTCACCTTTCCCCCTTTTCTTCCGCAGGCTACCTGGGGCCTGCGTTCCCAACAGAACCGGAGAGAGGAGGGGGCGTTTCCTGAGTTCACAGACGCCCCCCACCCTCAGCCGACTCTAGCAGCTCTTCCTCCCCGAGGAGACCAGGGAGGAATGCGGCTGGGACCCTCAGCCTCCGCCCCGCAGCCGAAAGCTAACCTCCTCGCCCCCTGCCGCAACCCGCGGTCAAGTTCACGGCGTCGCGAGCGAGGGCCGTCAGCCCGAAGCCCGCGGCTGGATCTCAGGGTGGCATAAACAGGATGTCAGACGGCGCGCTCCGGGCTTGTTTATGAAAACTTGCCGTGCGCTCTGGGGGAGGGGGCGGCGAGCTCGATCTCTCCCCGCCGGCCGGCCCCCACCCCAGATCTCCGGGCCGCCCGGCTCCGCTGGAAATCCCCCGCCTTCCGCGCCCGCACTCCTCCGCCGGCCGGCCCGGGGTGGACGCCGGGGCCGCCCGGACTGCGCGGCGCGCGAGGAGGGCGGAGAGCGGCGGCCGCCTCGGCCCGTGCGGGGCTCCGCGCCCCTCGCCAGGTCGCCGCGGCCGGCCGCGCAGGCTCCCCCACCTCCTCTCGGTGACACTCACCACTTCCGTGTGCGCCTGGGCCGGGCGGGCTCCGCGCAGCTGTGCGGGTCGCGGTCAGGGGCCGGCTCGCTAGGCGGCCAGCCCCGCCGGGCTCCTGCGAGGACACGCCTAGGGCTGAGGAAGGGGCGCCTGGAGGGCAACCAGCGGATGAGGAGCAGGCCCGCGCGGTCCGCAGCTCCCGGCTACTCCGCGGGCGCCGCGGCCTGCGCTCGGCGACGCACCCGCCTCCCGCCCCGCCCCGCCCCGCGGCCGGCCCCGCCCCCGCCCCGCCCCCTCGTGACGTCGCGAGCGGCAGCGGGGCAAAGTCGGGCGGGGGCCGTGGTCCAGGCCCAGGGCCTTGCGCCTCCAGTTGCCGCCGCGGGCTCCGTGCTGTGTTCGCTCTCTCGCTCTCGCTCCTTCAACTCACCTCTTTTTAGCGCCTCTTCTGGAATCGAAGTAGAATTGTCGGGATTTGCCCACAGATGGGCTTCTCCCAAGGCTGGAGTCTCTCAACACTTTTTTATTTTATTTTTATTTCGCTTTATTTGGAAGGTAAAGGGGAGAGAAGCATACCTTCCGTATGCTGTTTCACTGGCCTCAGATGTTTGTAACTGCCAGGACTGGGCCAGGACGAACGCAGGAGCCCTGGAACCCAATCTGGGTCTCCCACGTGGGCGACAGGACCCAAGCACTTGAGCCATGCCTGCTGCCTCCCAGGGCGCACATTAGCAGCAAGCAGGATCTGAAGAGAGCAGCAGGTTTCCAACCCAGAAATCCAGTATGAGATGCGGGCCTTCCAAGCAGCAACTTAACAGCCCCCACACATAAATCTTCATCAATCTTTATCAAAAGAGCATTTGCTTATCAGTTAGATAACGTTGGGAAAACATATTGTAGTCAAACAAGGAGGTTTGCCTTTAAGAGGTACAGAGGAACGCTAAACTAAAACCCATTGTACGAATCATGAATTTCATTTCAAAATGTTGGAAACTATAAAGAAAAGAGATAGAGAGCCTGCACTGTGGCAGTAGTCCAAGCCTCCACCTGCAATGCTGGCATCCCATATGGGCACCGGTTTAAGACCTGGCTGCTCCACTTCTGATCCAGCTCTCTGCTGTGGCCTGAGAAAGCAGCAAAAGATGGCCCAAGTGCTGGGCCCCTGCACCCGAGTCCAAGTCCAGAAATAAACTCCAGGCTTCAAATCGGCACCAGCCATTTGGGGAGTGAACAAGCAGAAGGAGACCTTTCTCTCTGTCTTTTCCTCTCTGTAATTATACCTTGCAAATAAATAAATTAAAAAAAATTTTTTTACAGGCAGAGTGGATAGTGAGAGAGAGAGAGACAGAGAGACAGAGAGAAAGAGAGAAAGGTCTTCCTTTTTGCCGTTGGTTCACCCTCCAATGGCCGCTGCGGCCGGCGCATCTCACTGATCCAAAGCCAGGAGCCAGGCGCTTCTCCTGGTCTCCCATGCAGGTGCAGGGCCCAAGCACTTGGGCCATCCTCCACTGCACTCCTGGGCCATAGCAGAGAGCTGGCCTGGAAGAGGGGCAACTGGGATAGAATCCGGTGCCCCGACCGGGACTAGAACCCGGTGTGCCGGCGCTGCAAGGCGGAGGATTAGCCTGTTAAGCCACGGTGCCAGCCTAAATAAAATATTTTTAAAAATTAAAAAATAAGAAAAAGAAAAGAGATAAAACTACCTGTATGGCCGGCGCCAGTCACAGCGCAATGCGCCAGTCACAGCGCACCGGCCATGGCGGCCATTGGAGGGTGAACCAACGGCAAAGGAAGACCTTTCTCTCTGTCTCTCTCTCTCTCTCACTGTCCACTCTGTCTGTCAAAAAGCCAAAACAAAACAAAACAAAATAAAACCACAACTACCTGTAACCTTACAAGCCTAATACAACAGTACTTCCAAAATGCCATAAGGGCCAGGCTTGAGCCAGGTTAAAGCTGGAAGCCAGGAGCTCAATTCAGATCTCCTATGTGGGTATCAAGAACCCAATCACTCAGAGCCATCACGATTACCTCTTGAGTCTGTCTCAGTAGGAAGCTGGAGTCAGGAGCCAGACGCAAAGCCAGGAATGAGACCCAGGTATTCTGATGTAGGACACTGGTATCCTAACTGCTGTGCTAAACACCCTCCCCCTCCACAAACTTTCTGAAGACCCCACCTCATATGTATGGATTTCAAATTTTTGCACCAAAATAAAACTATCTATGATTCCATTTTTTTTCATGAACTTTTTGAAGCCTCCTCATGTAGATAGTTACCGTGTTATATATTTTGTTCAGCAGAATATGGCCCAAGTACTTGGGTGCTACCATCCATGTGGGAGACCCAGGTGGAGTTCAAGGCTCCTGGCTTCAGCATAGGCCCAGCCCCAGCCATTGTAGCCATTTGGAGAGTGAACCAGTAGGTGGAAGATTCCCTCTGTCTCCCTCTCTATCACTCAGCTTTTCAAATAAACAAATCTTTAAAAAAAATTAACTTATAAGCATACATGTATTGTCATGTTTGCACCCAAGTCTTCAACTAATGCACTTTTTCACACAAATAATTTTGAAGTAATAATTAAATATTAAATTACATATTTGATAGTTAAGTAACTTCTCCAGAGTAGAGTCACAAAAATGGAGTTGAGTCAAATGGATGCACTTCCAAACAAGTCTCTCCCTTGGGAGGAGCCCTTGCATGCCCCTGGCTACTAAGGATCACTGTCTCACTCTAAGCCACAGCCTGCAGGGGGAGCCACCACGGTACCCCTCCTGACGGTCATAGTAAATGGTGTGTCTTTTGGGCCTCCCGTGGATTCTCTGGTCTTACACAATATTTCCTTTCTACAATTATCCCTTGCTCAACTTCTTAAACCTTCTCTACCTTCTGCCAGGGCAACTCAGAACTCTCCACTTTACCCAGATGTGGCCAGCACCTCTCCCAGGTTTCTAAGAGCCAGCCCACAGTAAGCTTGTCTCATCCTCTAGGATTCTTCCAAGTGTCAAATCCTGTGTCCTGAAAAGTGCCCTTGGGCCTGAACTCCAGACATAGCTATACTCTTCTTGGACAGGGTTACTTACTACATATGGACCTGATCATCCGTATTTCTCCTTTCAATCCCATTATTAAGATGCTCAGAATCACATGTTGGTCATACATTTATTAGACACACAGGCACTTAGAGCATGGACCTTACTCCCCACCCCCACAACCGCTTCCTCTTATTAAAAGTATCTGAACATCACATGAAATCTTTCACTTGCACTTAACCAACATATGATCCACCCAGCAGTGTGTTCAGTACATATGTATTATCTCATTTAATTCTGGCTTTCCTCTTGCAGGATTTTGCACAAAAGACCACACTTCTTTAAGTTTCTATTTCTATAAATGAGGATAATCACAATGTCTTCTTCACAGGATGATCAGGAAGATTAATCATTCACATTAAAATCTGAGTCCAAGCAAATGTTTTTGCCTGGAACAATAAGTCAAAATACCTGGTTTAAGTATTTCACAGGATGGCAAATTAGTAAAGCCTGGACAAATAAATATCAATTTATTATTAAAAACACTCAGCACACAGAGCAGAGTAAGCAGAACTAATCTGTTTTGTTATGGATTTAATCTAATTGAAGGTTTTTGTGGTTCCTGTAATTAACAGTAATACAACGGAATCAATAAAGTGAAGATATATAATGAATGTCTATACAGAAGGGCTCATTTATGGAACTTTATGGAGCTTTTTAAAAGGTAAATGAGGTGATGGCCCCCTCTGAGGGCAGTGAGCCCAGGAATGCTTTACTTCAAAATCTATTCAGTTTTACAGGAATATCAAATTGCTTTGGACTGGCTTACTAGCTATAATAATGAGGCTTATTCTACCCCTGGGACTTAGTATACTGCATTAAAAATTAAAACACTCTGTGAAGAAATGCTATTCTGACAACTAAACTTAGTGCCCTGGAGAGACCACTGTATCAGAAAGCAGATCTGAATCCTGGGTGAAATCTTCAATGGAGAAGAAACTTGGGCCAGGCCCACTACCCCTCTGAGCTCAGAGCTCTCCTTGAATAAGAGCACGTTAATTTTATGAAGCCTGCCAGCACCAAAATTCTGAATGTCTTTATTTTTCCTAACTACGTGATATCCATGTAAAAGTTACTAGCCAAGAAATTATGCATGGTCTGAAGTGGAAAGCCCAAATTCCATGCCCAGAGCAAAAGGAAAATAAAGTATACCTGAACAAGAATTCTATGTGACTTCTTCCCCAGTTCCGATTCTCTGTTATTCAGCTGGGAGACTGATATCTACAAATCATGTATTCTCAGAGGTCAGTGGCACCCAACAGTTCAACTCAATCTGACAAATACTTATTCAGTATCACTATGTACCAAACACTTTGTTAATTTCTGAGAATGATACAGGACCTATCCAATCAGTACAAAAAAACCCAACAGCTACGTGTTTCAGATAATATATTAAGGCCTTTGGCATAAGTGGCCAATCTTCCTGCCCTCCATGATGGTTTATTGTAAAGGCAAGACTTCCATCTGAAAAATAAATGAGCAGTGTCAAATGGCTGATATATTCATAAAATGTAACATTTCGGAGACAGGAAGCATCACTCAAAGACCAGGTAGACCTCATGATGGATGTGAGATGTGAGCTGAACCTTACTGAAAAATCAAAAAAGAAAATGTTAGGCCTATTTAATTGGATTTTTTTTTTTTTTTTTTTTTTTTTTTTTTTACAGGCAGAGTGGATAATGAGAGAGAGAGAGAGAGAGAGAGAAAGGTCTTCCTTTTTGCTGTTGGTTCACCCTCCAATGGCCGCTACGGCGGGCGCATCTCGCTGATCCAAAGCCAGGAGCCAGGTACTTCTCCTGGTCTCCCATGCGGGTGCAGGGCCCAAGCACTTGGGCCATCCTCTACTGCCTTCCCGGGCCATAGCAGAGAGCTGGCCTGGAAGAGGGGCAACCGGGATAGAATCCAGAGCCCCAACCGGGACTAGAACCTGGTGTGCCGGCGCCGCAAGGCGGAGGATTAGCCTGTTAAGCCACGGCGCCAGCCTAATTGGCATTTCTATGCTGCCCAGAACTATCAAGATTAGGTTTAGGCCAGCGCCACGGCTTACTAGGCTAATCCTCCGCCTGCGGCGCCGGCACACCAGGTTCTAGTCCCAGTTGGGGCGCCGGGTTCTGTCCCGGTTGCTCCTCTTCCTGTCCAGCTCTCTGCTGTGGCCCGAGAGTGCAGTGGAGGATGGCCCAAGTGCTTGGGCCCTGCACCTGCATGGGAGACCAGGAGAAGCACCTGGCTCCTGGCTTCGGATCAGCGCGGTGCGCTGGCCACAGCGGCCATTTAGGGGGTGAACCAACGGAAGGAAGACCTTTCTCCCTGTCTCTCTCTCTCACTGTCCACTCTGCCTGTCAAAAAAAAAAAAAAAAGATTAGGTTTATTTATTTTTTTTTTTATTTGAGAGGTAGAGTTATAGACAGAGAGAAAGAGACAGTGAAGGGCCCAAGGACTTGGGCCATCCTCCTCTGCACTCCCGGGCCACAGCAGAGAGCTGGACTGGAAGAGGAACAACGGAATAGAATCCGGCGCCCATTTGGGATGCTGGCGCCGCAAGTGGAGGATTAACCTAGTGTGGCACGGCGCCGACCCCAAGACTAGGTTTATTTTGATGTGTGAAATACGTGATGTGTTGTCCTCCCTCAATTTTAAGTACCATGATGGCAGAAAACATAACCAGCATACATTCTCAGGGAATTGATTCTAGGCCCCTAGCCCCACCTCCTTACAGAAACCAAAATTTGCTAATGCCCAAGTCACTTATGTGAATGGTGTAGTTGCAGTAGGTGTTATGAAGTACCGGGTTAAGCTGCCACTTGGGATGCCGGCATCCCACATCAAAGTGAATGATTCAAATCCTGGCTACTCAGCTTCTGTTCCAGCTTCCTGCCAATGCACACCCTGGGAGGTAACAGGTGGTGTCTCAAGTATTTGGGTCACTGCCACCCATGTGGGAGATCCAGATGGTGTTCTGGGCTTTTGACTTCAGCCTGGCCCAGCCCTGGATGTTATAGGTATTGGGGAGTGAAACAGCAGATGGAAGATCTCTCTCTCTCTCGTTCTTTCTGCCAATTAATAAGGTAATAAATAGACATTAAAAATAGTGTAATATTTGCAAATAACTTATCCACATCTTTTTGTATATTTTAAATCATCTCTAGATCACTTATAATACCAAATTCAATGTAAATGCTGTGTAAACATTCACTATGCTATCCTGTTTGGGAAATAATGACAAGAAAAAAGTTTAATGTTTTTCCAACTATTTTTGATCTTCAGTGGATTGATTCTGTTCTTTGGATACAAAGAGCACATGTATAAATGTTCTTTATGTTGGTTCAGCATAACAGGTATTTGTAGAGTGCCTACTCTACATCAGGCACTGTATTGGGTAGGCTGTGGAGGGGAGGGGAAGGAAGGAAAGTAAAAGGAACTGGAGACACCACTCAAAAGTCAACAGAGGCCCCTTTGCCCCTCAAAGAGCTGTGTAAACTTGTTTTGGACCCCAAACCCAATACCTGAGTCTCCAACCCAACACCTGGTCTATGGAAATATAAAAGCTCATTCAGGAGCTAGGTGATGGCTGAAAGGATACTTCTGCCTCCTCACACAGCCTGGGTTTTGTACAGCATTGAAGTGATCGTGGCCCCTTCCTGGTTCTCCCATCAAAGGCACTCTCTCCAGGCTGCCTGGGTTGGTAAAAATCCCTGAAGATGCACGGGGCTCATTGCAGGGAGGAAGCACAACTCAGCCACCTTGCAATGTGCTCTCTCCCTTTTCCTCTGTCCTCCCTCCTCTTTCATCCTCACACTCCCCATTACAGAGTGCCCCTAAGAATTACTAATTCTGCCTGTACAGTGCACAGCAAGCTGCCCCTCCTCGCCTATGGCCAGTTTCTCCATCTCAACTTTCCACCTCTAGCACTTTCCAGCCTATTATTATACCTCATTTTCCAACAAATTTTTTCAAACCTAGCTGCTTCTTATCCCCAGGGGTAATTCTGGCGCCAGCTATTAAGAGAGAGTGATATTTTCTCCACCTTGTTACAGCAGATAAGTGGCTCGATGACTGGAAGAGAAGCCCCTGGTGCTACGGAGGGACAGAAGCAGAGAGTACGGGAAGTGGGTCACGAAGTCTCACAGCTCTAAGTGCTCGCTCGCTCGCTCGCTCTCCCAAATCCACAGGACATTCGTTGTCTCCACTGCTCCTGGGAAACGCATCCTCCCCTGCCTCTGTCTCCCTCTGCCTGTGTGTTTGACCTCCCTGACCGGGTTTCTCACTGCCTGCAGACAGCAGTCTCTCCTCATTCCGCCCCAGCACTGCTGTGGCGCCTCAGCTAGTGCCTCACAGGTAACAGGCCGCCCTGGTCCCTCTGATGGGCACCAACCTGTGGGAGCTGGAAGGTTTGCCTAATCTCACAATATTTTCCCTAAACATCCCTAAAAATGCCACAAAGCAGGAATTCATGTTAAGTAACATAAATTAAGGAGCGGACATTTAGCCTAGCAGGTGAAAACACCTGCATTCCATATCAGAATGCCTGGGTTCGGTGCTCAGCCCTGGCTCCTGACCCTGGAAGGCAGCAGGTAATGGCTCAGCACTTGGGTTCCTGCCTCCGTGTGGGAGAGCTGGGTTGAGTTCCATCTGCTGGCCTCAGCCTGGCCCAGCCCTGCCCATTAGAGGCATCTGGGGAGTGAGCCAGCAGATGAGGATGCTCTCTCTCTTTGTAAATAAATTTCAATAAGTTAAAATGTCTTGAGACAACTGGAAATGTCCAGTCACATTCCTCCAAGGAGGAATTAGGAATAAACAACATGTATTTAAGTATCCTTGGGTAGAAGCCACCTGCTTTAATTCTTAGAAGTTTTGAGGTGAGACTGGGGGATTTGCCAAAGGTCACATTCCACAGAGTAGGAACTGCGAATTTTTTTTAATTTTTTTTTTATTTTATTTTTGACAGGCAGAGTGGACAGTGAGAGAGAGACAGACAGAAAGGTCTTCCTTTTGCCGTTGGTTCACCCTCCAATGGCCACCGTGGCCGGCACGCTGCGGCCGGCGCACCGTGCTGATCAGATGGCAGGAGCCAGGTGCTAATCCTGGTCTCCCATGGGGTGCAGGGCCCAAGCACTTGGGCCATCCTCCACTGCACTCCCGGGCCACAGCAGAGAGCTGGACAGGAAGAGGAGCAACCGGGACAGGATCAGTGCCTCAACCGGGACTAGAACCTGGTGTGCCGGCGCTGCAAGGTGGAGGATTAGCCTAGTGAGCCGCGGTGCCAGCCCTGGAACTGCGAATTTTAACACAGGAACACCCAGCTTCAAGGCTCTGGTTCTTTGCACTATGTCACACCTTCAAAATAATAATTACCCTTTAGAAATATGCAAATTATCATTATTAATAAGGAGAGTTACCCACTAGGATACATACTAAATAAACCATCCCAATAGTTCTAGTCCAGTAGTAGAAAGAAAATTGACTGTATGAACTTGAACAAATGAGGTTCAGATTACTTATTTGCATACACATAATTCTATACAGTTATGTCAACACTAAGTTAAATAACACATATATATATTTGTATTGTCTCTCCATTTGGCTGAAAAGAAAGATCAGTGGCATTTATTGAAAATTTTGAGTGTTAAGTGGAAATCCTCCTTCCTTTTACAGAATATAAAACAGAAGTTGACACTCAGTCTGACATTAAGGCTAATTGGGTAGAAGTTTTCCAATTGGGCTGATGATGTTTTCTAATTGGGTTAACACTTTACACTATTTGGGAGTGGCGTTAGCTGACTCACAGAAAGTCAAGATTAACATGAACCCAACAGCAGCCCGTAACAACCAGAGTCCTGGGAGACAAACACACCACCATCAATATCCTTTGGAGCCTTTGCCCTTCACACCAGGCACTTCTACTTTGTTACAATTAGTCCAGATAGAAAGCGAGAGTATTTAAGGTAGGAGCACTATAAACCATAGCAAAGTTTCTCAGGGAGGGTTGTGGGAATGCACCACTTTTCCTACTCCCTTTACTGTACCATCTTGATAACTTTTTCTAAGACCACAGGCTTGTCAGTGAATTGGAGCTGGATTTTAGCTCTGCCTATTCCTAGGCTGAAACCTGGAGAACATGACTGCTTTAAATCTGTTTTCTTGTCTGTATCAGGAGGGTGATAATATTTTCTCTCTTCTACGATTGCGAAGATTGAATTAAATAATAAATGTAAAGAATTTTGTGCAATATCTGATATATTGTAAGCCCTAAAAAATGTTGGTTATTATTTTATTCTTAGCAAGGATCAGGGCCTTGAAGTTCTAAAAGGCAGAACAATAAAAGAGGAAGGAAAGAGGCAGGCATTCAGCCCAGTGGTTAAGTGTTCAGTGTCCCACATCCATACTGGGTTCAATACCTGGCTCAGCTACTAAATACAGCTTCCTACTAGTGCAAACCTTGGTAGGCAGCTGTGATGGCTTGCGCGGTTAAGTCTCTCTCACTCATATGGGAGACCTAGATTGTGTTCTGGCTCCCAGTTTCAGCCTCAGCCCAACACTGGCCATTGTAGCCATTTGGGGAGTGACCCAGTAGATGGGAGCTCTCTCTCTCTCTCTATCTCCTTCTTAAATAAATAAATATTTTTAAGAGAGGAAGGAAATAAAGGCTCCCTATTTGTGGAGGGGCCAATGCCACAGCCAGGCACATAGGGTGGCCCCAAGCCTCTCCCTTGCCCCATGGCTGTCTGCAGACACCCTGTGAAAACTTCTTAGTGCCTGCAGGTAGGTAAGATCAATCCCTTGGGTTCCCAAAGTATTTCACATATGATTTTGCACTTTTCTTACCATACTGCATTCTATTTTATTTGTATACCTAGCTCTACTCCATCCTGCCCATCCTAGGCTGTGAGTTTATAGACAGCAGGGATCATCTTTGTAGTGGAGCCATAGGCACTCTGTAAATCATGGATGAATGGATGGGTGGATAAGGAACATGGGGCAACATGGTGACTTGGTACTAGGATTAGAGACGGTTACCTAGGGGAATGAGTAAGATAGTCTTTGCTTCATAAACTTAGCCTGGTTGTGGGTAGAAATTGTTTACCTGGTGAGGGTGGCTGGACTATTTATATGCGCCTTCAAGGGAAAAACATGGTTAGCTGGCAGCAGCTGGCAGGGTCAATATCCAGCAAAACACCTCGGCAACATGATGCCTCCAAGTTTCCTGTAGCCTGCAGGGTTAACAGATTGGTCAATTAGGAACAAGTCCTTCCAGGTGTGGTCAGCTGCCGGCAGCTAAGACCATCCTCCCTGTAACTATGTTTACTGTACACAATGACACAAACTCTAGGACAGAACAGGAACAGGAAATGTGATTCCCACAGAAGACAGACCGCCTGGGGCTAACATTTCAAAATACCCAGAACAACAAGCATTTCAGAATATAGGACATTTGAGAGGGAGATTATGCAACTTGACTTTTCAGGAATCATCCCCTTTTTGTTTATTCTTTTTGTGCAAGGTAATTGAAGATGATAATGTTGATTGATTGATCACTTATACACCCTAGCCTCTTTTTGAGGCAATGTACTGGAGCTCGCGCCCACTGGCTCCTAAGAACTAATTGTGTGGGGCCGGCACTGTGGCACAATGGATTAAAGCCCTGGCCTGAAGCACCAGCATCCCATATGGGCACCAGTTCTAGTCCCGGCTGCTCCTCTTCCGATCCAGCTCTCTGCTATGGCCTGGGAAAGCAGTAGAAGATGGCCCAAGTCCTTGGGCCCCTGCTCCCACTTGGGAGACCCGGAAGAAGCTCCTGGCTCCTGGCTTCAGATCGGCACAGCTCCAGCCGTTGAAGCCAATTGGGGAGTGAACCAGCAGATGGAAGACCCCTCCCCCCACCTCTGCCTCTCCTCTCTCTGTGTAACTCTGACTTTCAAATAAATAAAAAATTAAACCTTTAAAAAAAAAGAACTAATTGTGTATGTGTCTTCTTGACTCTACATCAGCTGATTTTACGTTAACATCTTCAAATGAGCTGAATCAGGGGTACTGCCAGTATGGAAACTGATAAACACTAAAGATCAGGGTTCCCCACCCCATCCCTTCTGAAAGCTGAGTGTTAAACATTACCGGCACACAAGATTTTACTGTAAGCGATCCTCTTCAATTTCTTGAACACCCCTAATTTACATATAAGGAACTGAAGCTTGGGGGAGGTTTAATAACTAAATATCTTATTAAAAACTTTTTGAAAACAAAGGAGGGACTAAAATTCAGATCATCTGCCTTGAAGTTTCATGCACTTAACCATCTAAATCTTTGCAACATCTTTTTTAAAATTACATATCAGGGAAAAAGTCTATCTTCTATACTAACTTTAAGATTCCAAACCCCTAATTAGGTCAGCAAAATGGCAGAGTAAGGAACTCTAAGCTTCTGTCCTCGCCCCCCCCCCCCGCCCCCCACAGAGACATAAAAAAATAAGCACTGTCAGAATCAACTTTGTCAGAACCTTGGGGAAAAAAAAGGCAAAGCAACCAGATGAATATTTCAAAAAAATGAAATAAAATAAAAAGAATAATAAAATAAAAAGAATCAATTTAGGAACTGCCACCTGCAAGTCCAGCATCTCATATGGGTACCAGTTGGAGTCATGGCTGCGCCACTTCTAATCCAGTTCCCTGCTAATGTACCTGGGAAAGCAGTGGAAGATGACTCAAGTGCTTGAGCCCCTGCACCCACGTGAGAGACCCAGATGGAGTTCCAGGCTCCTGGTTTCAGCTTGGCACAGCCCCAGGCATTGCAGCCACATGGGGAATGAGCCTCTCTCTCTGTCTCTCACGCCCTCTCCCACTCTGTTACTCTACCTTTCAAATAAATAAATAGGGGGCCAGCACAGTAAGCTAAGGCTCTGCCTGTGGTGTCAGCATCCCATATGGGCACTGGTTTGAGTCCCAGCTGCTCCACTTCCGACCCAGCTCTCTGCTATGGCCTGAGAAAGCAGTGGAAGATGGCCCAAGTCATTGGGCCTCTGCATCCATGTGGGAGACCTGAAAGAGGCCCCTCGCTCCTGGCTTCAGATCAGTTCAGTTCTGGCCGTTGCAGCCATTTGGGAAGTGAACCAGCAGGTGGAAGACCTTTCTCTCTGTGTCTCTGTCTGTCTGTCTCTCCCTCTCTCTCTCTCTCTGTAACTCTACCTCTCAAATAAATAAAAAAATAATAAAAATAAAGATAAAAAATAAATCCTTCTTAAAAAGTCAACTTTAAAACACTTTCAATCTTTTGTAGCATTGTTTACTTTTCCTTACCCCACAGACTCCAGGGCTGGCAACAGTCCTGAAGACAGCAGCCCACATTGCCAGCATGGCACCCATGGTCACTGGTTCCAGACAGAGCAGGGCAGACCAAATTTGCAAATTCTTGTGTCAGTTTTTCCCCGGGGCCACCTGAAGGACTGACACAAAATGCTCATCTCTGTTGAACCCAGGCTGGAAAAGCATCAGGTGTCAATTTTAGTATATGTACTGCCGAAGCAAGCACAAGGTGTCAAAACTTGGAAGAACAAGCATGAAGCAAAGGCATTCCATAAACCACCGAATACCACGCAAGAAAATCCAAGAATAGAGGAGGAAGTTTCTTTAGGATGTTAGGACAACCCAAAGCACCTCTTTTTGCAGGGAATCTAGAAAGCCATGCACATGCCCAGGGCAGATCACTAACTCACCATAGACCTGAATAAATTTTGAGCTTGCAACATGGGCTGATTCCCAAGTGCAGTGCAGGTCTCGTTATGTATCAAAGGAGGTCCCCAGTAGGCAAAGACTGAGAGGGGTGTTTTGTTTTGCTTATAATTTTTACAAATTTATTTGCAGAGGGGAGGTGCTCCTGTGTGTTCGTTCACTCCCCAAGTGCACACAATGATCCCAGGGTCAAGATCGAAGCTGGGAGCTGGACCTCAATACAGGTCTCCCCTGTATTGGCACAAACCCAACCACCTGAATCCTCACCACTGCCTCCCATGGTCTGCACTAGCTGGAAGCTGGAACCAGGAATCAAACTCAGGCACTCTGGTGTGAGACATAGGCATCTCAACCACTAGACCAAATACTTGCCCCTAGTTTGTTTTTGTTTTTGTTTTATGTCAAAAAGCTCACTGAGGGGCAGGCATTGAGACACAGCAGCTTCAACTTCCAGTTGGGAGGCTCACATCCCACAAAGAAGTACCTGGGTTCATGTCCCAGCTCCTCCACACTTTTGATCCAGCTTCTCGCTAATGTGCCTAGGAGGCAGTGGATGATGGCCCAGGTACTTGGGTCTCTGCTACCCACATGGGAGACAAAAATGAACTTTCTGCTTCAGATTTTGGCCATGCCTTGCCCAGTAGTCTCTGTACAAATGGTTGGAAAAAGTCCAACTGTAACAGTACTATAGTAGTACAATTCTATTATAGACCCCAACAAGTCAAAAAAACAAGAAAACTGCTATAGACTGCAAAAAAACAAACAAAAAAACAAACAAAAAAACAAATAAACAAAACCAAGAGGAAGGGACAGAAGCCAGTTTCCAGAGTGGCCACATTATACTATTCAAAAATCTAGAAAAAAAAATCACAAGGCACATGAGTAAATAGGAAAGGGTAGCTTAATTGAACAAAATAAGTGGATTTTTAAAAGCTGTCTCTGAAGAAGCCTAGGCATTAGATTTGTTAGACAAAGACATTCCCTTCTTTCTTACTTTTAATAAAACCCAGGCACTCCAATGTGTGACTGAGAGAGTAACAGAGAGATTGCCCACCCACTGTTCACTACCCAAAAGCCTTCAACAGCCAGACTGAAGCCAAGAGCTAGGAACTCAATTGGGGATCCCCACATGGGTGGCAGGGACCTAACTAATTGAGATGTAACATGCTGCCTCCCAGGGTATGCATCAGTAGGAAGTTAGAATGGAGAGTGGAACTAGCACTTGAAGCCAGGTATTCCAACATGGGATGTGGGCATTCCAAGTGGTGGTTTAACCACTGCACCAAATGCCTGCCCCCATACAAAGACTTTAAAACAGCAATCTTAAATATATTCAATAAGACAAAGGGAAATATGGACAAAAAACTAAAGGAAATCAAGAAAATAGTATGTGAACAAAGTGAGACTACCAATAGAGAAATGGAAATTGTTAAAAGGAAGCAAATTCTGGAACTGAAAAATACACTAACTGGAATAAAAAATTTGCTAGAGAGATTTGTATTATTTTTCTAGAACTGCCATAACAAAATAACACAGACTAGGTAGCTTAAACAATGGCAATTTAGGGGCCAATGTTGTGATGCAGTGGGTTAAGTCACTGCTTGCAATGCTGGCAACTCATATTGGAGTGACATTTAAAATCCCAGCTACTTAGCTTCCAATCCAGTTTTCTACTAATGCACCTGAGAAGGCAGCTAAAGATAGCTCTTGAGTGCTTGGGCTCCTCTGACCCACATGGGAGTCCAGAATGGAATTCCTTCTCCTGGCTTGGGCCTGCACCAACCTGGGTTTTGTAGCCATTTGAGGAGAACACTTCCATCTGTTGGTTTACTGCCCAAATACCTGCAACAGTCAGCTGTGGGCTGGGCTAAAGCCAGGAGCTTTATCCCTACCACATGATTGGCAAGGATTTGAGAGTTTGAGCCATCATCTGCTGCCTCCCAGGGTGCATGCCATCAAGAAGGTAGAATCAGAGCCAGAGTCAGGACTCCGACCCAGACACTCCAATATGAGATGAAGGCATCCCAACAACATCTTAAACACTGGGCCAAATGCTCACCTCACACATAAACAGTGTTTTTAAGTATTTATTTATTTATGTGTGTGTGTGGGGGGGTATGTATGTATGTGTGTATTTGAAGAGAGAGAGGGAGTGGGAGAGAGAGAGATCTTCATTCCACTGACTCATTCCCCAAATAGCCTCAATGGTCACGACTGGGCCAGGCCAAAGCAGGGAGTCCGGAACTCCATCTGAGTCTCCCATATGGGTAATAGGAACCCACATACTTAGGTCATCCTCTGTTGTTTTTCCATGTGTAATAGTAGGGAGATGGGTTGGAAGCAGAGCAGCTGGAACTCAAACCAGCACTCCAATATGGGATGCCAGCGCCACAAGTGGCAGCTTAGCCCACTGGAAAAAGAAACTGGTAGGCTCCAAACACAAAGAAAAGATAAAGAAATGCAAAGGCTAATTGCCTGGTTTGACAGATTTACACTGTGTGTATGTTAAAATATTGCACTGTACTCCATTAAAACATAGAATTATTGCATGGTAATCAAACATTTTGGCAAATAAATAATTTTTAGAAGTAGCATTAGTATACACATTAGAGCATTAGAGGAGAAACTTTAACATAAAATGAATAAAAAATTATGTTAAAAAAGAAGGATCAGGGCTGGCGTTGTAGCACAGCAGATTAAGCTGCTACCTGTGATGCTGGCGTCCAATTTGAACACCAGTTCCAGTCCAGGCTTCCAATCCAGCTCCCAGCTAATGTGCCTGGGAAGCAGTAGAAGATGGCCCAACTGCTTGGGCCCCTGAACCCATGTGGGAGACCAGGATGGAATGCTAGACTCCTGGCTTTGGCCTGGCCCAGTCCCGGCTATTGTGGCCATTTGGGGAGTGAAGCAGCAGATGGAAGATCTCTTTCTCTCTGTAACTCTACCTGTCAAATAAATAACAAATCTTTAAGAGAGAAAGAGAGAGATCTCATATGGGTGGCAGAGACCCAACTACTTGAGCCATCACTTGCTGCTTCCAGGGTATATATGAGCAGAAGCCAGAATCAGAAATAGAGCCAAGACTCAAACTAGGCACTTTGACATGGGATGTGAGTGCTCCAACTGACATCTAAACTGCTACACAAAACACCTGCTCCTCTGATGAGGTTTAAATCGAAGAAAATATGAGAGGCAGCTAACACAGTGCCTGACAGAGTAGATGCTCAAAAGTTGGCTCTTCCGTGACCCTATTTGTAGTAGAGCATCTACAAACACGCACAGGTCTTCTCCATGAAATGACACCTAATGAATAGCTCAAGATGATTTTTTTCTTTTCTCTACATTCTTAAAATAACTGATGATAATACAATCCCTGCTGTAGCTATTTTATCTGTACACACCCTTTCATCAAATAAACTCATAAGTCCTTTGAAAGCAGTGGCAACACTGCAGTCTTGCAGCCCTCGGAGCCTGATAGTCACTCACATAACGATCCCTGAAGGAAGCCCTGGCTGTGAAAGCAATGTGGAACCCAGGACAAAGCACTGAACTTGTGGTCCTAAGACTTAGGTTCTGGTCCTGATTTTCATACATGTGAGATTTGTGACAAGGGACCAAAAAAAAAAAGTGAATGTAACTGATAACCGGTCTCTAGTTTAGGATAATAGGTCTGCCCTATCTACTTTTTCAGGAAGAGCTGTCAGTGAGATCCACACGTGACCCCATACATGTGAAAGCACTTGGCAATTCCTAAACAAACATAACCCTACCTGGGATCCTGAATGTACACAAGCAACCAAATTCTTCTAGAATTGTTTTTATCCTGAGCTGTTGATAAGTGCTATAAAAGGCCAGAATGGGTGAAATAAAACCTGTTGGGTGGTAATCATTTACAATCAGACCATTGTAGCCAATTATACCTAAAGTTAAAGCCCATTTGCAACCTACTGCAAAGATGAGGTGATTGACAGTTTTTTAGTGGTGAACTCCTGAGTGTGCAAAGACTTATGCCCCACACTCCATTAGCAATAATGGGAGCTGTGCCTACTAGGCCCAAGGAGAGATGAGATTTAAACGTGATCCATAATCTATCTTACTTCATGTCATCAGTTTCCCTATAGTCTCTTCAAACAATCAGACGCCAGTGAAACGCCTTAAATGGAACTAATAGCAGCGAGTCAGGAGAATATTGACAATCAATTTCAATGAAATTTTCCAGCACAAGAGTACCTGCACACTCTTTCGGTTGCTGTTTATTTACGGAGGAAGAGAATCCTTGAATGTGAGAAGACACTTGAAGAAGGCAACGTACATGCATATATCAGCCAAAACAATTCCCTTAATTCTTGAAATGTTTTTGTTATATAAACTTGATTACATCTGTTGAGTCTTTTACAGATTAGAAAATCTTTCACACTGGACAAATCAAAAGAAAAGTGATATTGGGTTTTCCTTTCCTTTATTTCAAAATAATGATGGAGAGTCAGGAAACATAATGCCTGGTCCCAATCACATGAACATAAAATACACATACAATTATCCTTTCTTTCAAATTTATTTATTTGAGAGAGTGATGACAAAAACACAAACATAGAGAGCTTCCATCTGCTGGTTCACTGTTCAGATGTCCCATGATGGTTTCTATGACATATAGGATTTTATAAAATAAATCTAAAAAACCTGACTTCTTGGGGCCGGCGCTATGGCGCAGCAGGTTAACACCCTGGTCTGAAGCACCGGCATCCCGTACGGGCCCTGGTTCGAGACCCGGTTGCTCCACTTCCGACCCAGCTCTCTGCTGTGGCCTGGGAAAGCAGTAGAAGATGTCCCAAGTTCTTGGGCCCCTGCACCTGCGTGGGAGACACAGAAGAAGCTCCTGGCTCCTGGCTCATGGCTTCGGATTGGCGCAGCTCCAACTGTTGCAGCCAATTGGGGAGTGAAACCATCAGATGGAAAATCAATCTCTCTCTCTCTCTCTCTCTCTGCCTCTCCTCTCTCTGTGTAACTCTGACTTTCAAATAAATAAATAAATATTTTAAAAAATAAAAAACCTGACTTTAATATGCAGGCAAGATTGTGTTCCACACCCCCAGCAGGGCCAGGGTAAAAGCTGAAGCCAGGAATGCAATCCAGGTCTCCCACATGGGTGACAGGAACAGAATTACCTGGCCATCACCAAGGCCTCCCAAGGTCTGCAGTCTGAAGCTGGAGTTGGGAATCAAATCCACATAGTCCCAAAAAGGATGCATGAGTCCTTCTTTAAAAAAGGTTCAATTAATTTTATTTAAAAGGTAAAGTGAAAGAGAGAGAGGAAGAAACAGAGAGAGAGAGAGAGAGAGAGAGAGAGAGAGAGAGAGAGAGATTTCCATCCACTGGTTTACTCAATCTGGATCTCCCAGGAACCTAAGTACGTGGGGCATCGTCTACTGCCTCCTGGGTGCATTAACAGGAAGCTGAATTGGAAGCACAGAGTAGCCAGGACTTCAACCAGGCATTCCAGTAAGGGATGTGGGTGTCCAAGCAGCAGTTTAACCAGTTCCAGCTGTGTTGCAATGCCCACCCTATGATGCAGGTGTCTTAACCACTAGGCTAAATACTTACTCCCCAGTTCTCCCCTGCTCTTGTCTCACTCAGTCACCAGCTCCTGTCACATCATCTTTTCAATATACACTATCTGCCCATTTCCTCCTAGGGCCATCATGTCTGCACTACTGCAGCCTCCATTCAAGCAGACCCAGACTGAGTCAGTAACTTCCTGTTGCTCTTCTCATATCTCTTGATACTTCAGTCCATCTTGTCTTGCACCGCATGTAAAATCTTTGTGATCAGGAACTATTTTCTATATTTCCTTGTATTGTAGATACAGGGACCTGACTTCCTGAACCAAAAAATCTCGACACTTGAGTTGACAGTTATATTTGTTGAGAAAAATCAACAGAAACATAAAACTGGACTTTTTCTCTGCACATATGTGGTTGTTGCTTTTTAACAAACGCATTCTGGGCCTGGTGTTGTGGCATGGCAGGTAAAGCTGCCTGTGATGTTGGCATTCCATGTGGACACTGGTTCGAGTCCCAGCTGCCCCACTTCCAATCCAGCTTCGTGTTAACAGCCTGAGAAAAGTAGCAGAAGATGGACGAAGAGTTTCAGGCCCCACCACCCACTTGGGAGACCAGATGAAGCTCCTGGCTCCTGGCTTTGGCCTGGCCCAGCCCAAGTGTTGTGGCCACCTGGGGAGTAAATCAGCAGATGGAAGATCACTCTCTGTCTCTCCCTCTCTCTCTCTCTCTCTCTAACTCTGACTTTCAAATAAATAAATCTTAATAAATGCATTCTAACATTCTACATGGTACAAATACAATACACACTGGTTGACTGTTAGGTCGATTGCTGATTTTGTCTAGAACAGAAACTGTAAAGTGGGGCTGGCTTTGTGGCACCGCAGGTTCAACCACATCCATATCTAGTGTTGATGAACTGCCAGCTTCTCTCTCTATCATCCAACTTCCTGCCAATGTGCACCCTGGGAGGCAGCAGACAATGGCTCAAGTACCTGGGTCCCTGTCACCCACATGGGAGACCTGAATGGAGTTCCTGGCTTCTGGCTTCTGGCTGGCCCAGCCCCAGCTATTACAGTCATTGGAGAGTGAATCAGTGGATGGATGCTCTCTTTCTCTCTTTTCTCTCTGTCACTCTGCCTTTCAAATAAGTAAATACAGCTTTTTAAAAAAGAAGGCCGGCGCCGTGGCTCACTTGGCTAATCCTCCGCCTATGGCGCCAGCACCCCGGGTTCTAGTCCCTGTTACTCCTCTTCCAGTCCAGCTCTCTGCTGTGGCCCAGGAGGGCAGCGGAGGATGGCCCAAATGCTTGGGTCCCTGCAACCGCATGGGAGACTGGGAGGAAGTACCCAGCTCCTGGCTTTGGATTGGTGCAGCGCTGGCCGTGGTGGCATTTAGAAGAGTGAACCAATGGAAGGAAGACCTTTCTCTCTGTCTCTCTCTCACTGTCTATAACTTTCTCTGTCTTAAAAAAAAAAAAAATCACAAACTGATAGGTTGGAGATAAAATATGACCCATTATGACTTGTTTTCTTCCAGTTCATTAAAAGAAATTTGAATTGTTTTCCAACATTTAAAAATTAGTGATTTGGGGACTGGCACTGTGGTGTAACGGGTAAAACTGCCACCTGTGACACAGGCATGCCATATGGGCACAGTTCATATCCTGGCTGCTCTACTTCAGATCCAGCTCCCTGCTAATGGCCTGGGAAAAGCAGCAGAAGATGGCCCCTGCCATCCACATGGGAGACCGGATGAAGCTCCTGGTTCCTGGCTTCCGCCTGACCCAGCCCTGCCCATTGCAGCCATCTGGGGAGTAAAACAGCAGATGGAGGATCTCTCTCTGTCTCTCTATAACTCTTTCAAATAAAAAAAAAAGTTTAAAAAATTAGTGATTGCACAAGGAAATCAAGTTATTCTTGAAAAATCTGAAGATCTCAAAACACTAAGTTTTGGAAATCAGCTAAGGCTAAAACCCACCTAACACTGTATTTTTTTTTTAATTTTTTATTTTATTTATTTTTTTATTTTTTGACAGGCAGAGTGGACAGTGAGAGAGAGAGACAGAGAGAAAGGTCTTCCTTTTGCCGTTGGTTCACCCTCCAATGGCCGCCGCGGCTGGCACTGCGACCTGCGCATTGCGCTGATCCGATGGCAGGAGCCAGGTGCTTATCCTGGTCTCCCATGCGGGTGCAGGGCCCAAGCACTTGGGCCATCCTCCACTGCACTCCCTGGCCACAGCAGAGAGCTGGCCTGGAAGAGGGGCAACCGGGACAGGATCGGTGCCCCGACCGGGACTAGAACCCGGTGTGCTGGCGCCGCAAGGCGGAGGATTAGCCTAGTGAGCCGCGGCGCCGGCCCCAACACTGTATTTTAAAGGGGGAGGGAAGGCATCCATTCAGTGATTTACTCACCAAATGCCTACAGCAGTCAAGTCTGGGCCAGGTCAAAGCCAAGAACCTGGAACTCCATCCAGTGCTCTCACATGGGTGTTAGGCACCAAGTATTCTGCTGCCTCTCAAGGTACACAATATAAGCAGGAAGCTGGATCAGAAGTGGAGGAGCCAGGACTTGAACCAGGCACTCTGATATAGGATATGGGGGTCCCAGGCAGTGACTTAACTGCTGTGCCAAATATTCATACCTATGTTTCTTTTTCTTATACTTTATATCCAAAGTTGATACTCCCATACTTAAAAGAAAACAAACAGTAGAGGTATTAAGTTGGTCCCAGGTAATTAGTAGAGGTACATACAAATGATCTTTGGATGAACATAACTTCAATCTATGCTTCAAATATTTTCCACATATCTAAGGAATACACACTCAGAGTCAAAATTCACAAAACACACCAAGTACGAAAAGCACAATGGGTAAAAGGCAGCAACAACAGATGGCAAAAATCACACCTACAGTCTTCAGATAAGAAATGGTAACACACAAAATCTAAAATAAGAATGCTTAACATTAACTCAGGCTTATCCAAGGAGATAGAGAAAATGAGGGAGAAGAAATATTCAAATATTCAAAGAAGTAATGTCCTAAAATTTTCCAGAACCATCAACAATGATTACATAGTCACAGTAGTCATTTGAGTTTCTGACCCTTTATCTGTAAGTAAAAAGTTTTTCTTAAACCACTTGCTTTAAAGTTGAACTATTTCATAGTTTTAACAACTTTATAGTTTATTTTAACTACCCTTTAGTTTTTCAAGTGCTTTCACATACTAAAATCTATGCAACATGCTTTTAGACTTATTGGAAGTCTTGGATTTGTTTGCCTGGTAGGACATTGAAGCAATCTCTGGGTGTGCCGGCATTAAGACTATTCTTTTTAAAGCAGAGTGAGAGAAAAAAAAAATCACAACAAAACTTTCTAATGTTAACCACAGTACACTCTAATTGTGATGGACATGGTGGTTACTACCAGTGAATTCGATCAACTCTGTATACTTCAACACTGCTATAAGATATTTCCTTTGCAAACTTTTCCTATTGTTTGTTTTTTCTCCCCTGGAATGGTTGTGGGGATCTACTGAAGACCAAACCCTTCAGTGGCAGGGTCCAGTTTCATCATGACCTTGGAGGATCACAAATCACTTTCTCCAGTTGCTCTGTGATGAAGTCCAAACCTGGTTAGTAAGACATAACAGGCTATTTCCTTGCTGCACACCATTGCCCTCCTTCCCAGCTCTACTCTCAGTATTGGCAAGGAAGACAAATCACAGTTTCCTCCAAATGAGCGAGCACTTATCAGGCTCTCTGGGCACAGTATTTCTGGCCCTTCCTATCCTTCTTCAATGCTCCTCTCAGCTAAAATCTGTAGGCCTTGAGAACGGCTACATTTTTCTCCAGGACCCTCCTCAAACTGGGCAGATGGCTGCCAAAACTTTCCTGGCTAGTCTGTGACACCTTGAACAACAATGTATTTATTGATCTCTGAGCAACATTTGGTTATTGATTTATTTATCATTTATCAATTTTTTCTTATCTTTGAGTTACAATATACTCATGTGTGGCATGTGCTCAAAGTCTTAAAGAATAAATGATATAAAACTTTGGGAAAACACGGGCCCTGGGGGTGGAATGATGAAAAGTAAGAGGTCACTGAAAAGGTGACCTTATCCTGGGCCCCACAATATCACTTCTAGGAAAATTACCTATGAGCATAATTGTCAATGTGCTTCCTGCACGGCTACAGCTCTAGCCCTATTTAAATAACAAGGTTCTGGACACAATCTAAAGGTCTTCAATGGGGCATTGGTTAAATAAATATAGATGGCTTGTTGCTGTAGCGTAGTAGGTAAAGCCACTGCCTGTGGCGCCAGCATGTTGTATGAAGCCAGTTCAAGTCCTGGCTGCTCCACTTCCAATCCAGCTTCCTGCTAACATGCCTGGGAAAGCAGGGAAGATGGCCTAAACACTCAGGCCCCTGCAACCATGTGGGAGACCCAGAAGAAGCTCTTGGTTCCTGGCTTCAGCCTTGCCCAGGCCTGATCATTGTGGCCAGTCAGGGGATGAGCCAGCAGAAGAAAGATCTCACTCTTTCTCTCTCTGCCTCTCTTCCTCTGTAACTCTGCCTTTCAAATAAATAAATAAATCTTAAAAATAAATAAATAAATATAGCACAGCATACCAAACAGCCATTTAAAGACATGCATGGAATGTACCTGGTGGCATGTCATGATAATTTATGCAAGGAAAAAAAGGTTGTAAGGCATTCTGTTTATATATAATGTTATACTGAGGCACTCTGAAAGTTCTTGGAAGGGGCCAGCGATGTAGCATAACAGGTTAAGCTACCTCCTGTGATGCCAGCATACCATATAGGCACTGGTTCCAGTCCTGGCTGCTCCACTTCCAGCGCAGCTCCCTGCTAAAGTACCTGGGAAAGCAGTGGGAGATGGCCCAAGTGCTTGGGCCCCTGCCCCACGTGGGAGTCCTGGAGGAAGCTCCTGGCTCCTGGCTTCATTCTGGCCATTGTGGCCATTTGGGGAGTGAACCACAGTATGGAAGATTTTTCTCTCTCTCTCTCTAACTCTGCCTTTCAAATAAATATAAATAAATCTTTTTTTTTTAAGTTCATGGAAATAGCATTAAAAGATAAGTTTATTTAGGTGTAAACCAATTTGCAATTCATGCACAGTTTTGTCTTAATATGCATTTTCTGGGAACTTTTTGAATGCTCTGCCTTGGTTTTCTGGTTGGTGGGATTTCAGTTGGTTTTTTTCTTTCTGATTCTAAACAACTCTGACTTTTCTTTGATGGATAATTATTTGTGATTTAAAAAGGTTTTTGTTGTTGTTGTTGTTCTAAAGGAGCAGGTCCTTCTTTTCATGCTCTCATTTCTCCTTGGAGCCCCAACTCTACCAAGAGCCACTTATGAGAACTTTCTCAACTCTCCAGGGTAGCCAGGACAAGACCTGTCTAGCAAGGTTAGCCTCACAAAGCAGAGCCCTGGAAGGGAGAAACAGTTGATCTCCGTGAGCAGTGGTCGGTAATACCCAAATACAAGGAGTGGAGCGCGCTTTGGGGACAGCAAGAGTTTGGGAGGCCCACATCCCATATTCATGTCTGGATTCAAGTCCAGCTCAGCTTCCAACAACTTCCTGCTAACCCAGCACCCTGGGAGGCAGCAGGTGATGGCTCCAGTCCTTGGGTCCCTGCCATAGTTTGGGTTCCAGGTTCCTCGCTTTGATCTAGTCCAGCCAGTGCTGTTGTGGTGGGCATTTGGAGTATGATGGAAAATTTCTCTTTCTATGTGTCTTTCAAAAGAAAAGGGAAGGAAGGAAAGAAGAAAGAAAAAGAAAAGGTTAATTCCCCAAATTTCATGATGTTGGAGGAACTTCCACTGTTCTATTCCACTTTCCAAGATAAACTACCCCAGCCCCACACCCAATTCCGCGCTGATCCTGTAATGATGTGCCAGGGACA
Organism: Lepus europaeus; assembly: GCF_033115175.1. NCBI lineage: Eukaryota > Metazoa > Chordata > Mammalia > Lagomorpha > Leporidae > Lepus > Lepus europaeus. The sequence goes on from NC_084831.1 coordinate 56,848,230, forward strand.
CATGGAAACTGTGCCAGCCGGCAGGGAATCCTAATGCCTGCATATCCTTTCTTACCTCAATCTACCCTTGTGGGACATGCCCTAACCCGAACCACACACACCGGAGTTACTGAAAAGAGCTGAGGCTCAGCCAGCAGGGAGGCCCCTGCAGGGCGGTCCTGTGCCTGAGGCGCCTGGACCCTCTCTCCCCGCAAGAACGCCAGCGCGGTGACTCGACTTCTTCCGCTCGCCTTCCCGGAGGTCCCCGCCCACGCCACCGCCATCAGGGCTACGAGGAAGTCACGTTCTGGCCTCAGAGCAGGTCTGAAGTTTCCGGAAGGGAAAGGGGGGTGAAGTGGCAAAAGCCCTTTTAGTGGCACGCAGACAGGGCTGTCACCCATGAGATGGCGACGGACAAAAGCGCTGTCCCATTAAAGTGGATGAAGTCTCTCATCTGCTCGAGAGGCTATGGATCCGGAACCGCTGCGCAGTTCTCCTCCCTAGCGCCAAGGAGCGAGTGTCCAGAGAGCGCCAGCAATGAGCGGCGTGTCCCCAAGGTGCAGGCACCCTCGTCAACGCGGCTTGTTTACAACACTCCAGCATCCTCTTAGGATACGTGTGCCCGACCCCAATTTAGGGTTGAAAATAGGGACAAAGTCTGCAACCTTTTTTTCTCCTGGCGATACACATGGGAAATACATATTTAATTTTGTTACATCACACCAAGGCAGTCACTCGAGGGAGTCTCGGCCAGAAACTAAAGTCCCCGCGGCCCAGAGAGGAGGGGCTCCAAGTCACAGCGCAGCACCTGTCCCATCGGTTACCCGGTCACCGCTCACTGGGGGGGGGTGGGGGTGGGGAGCCAAGTGGACGCCGGTGTCGAGGCACAGGCTCGCCATTCGCAGCTCGGCCTTCCGCTGCGCTGGAGGCCAGGGACAGTCGTGGTCAGCACGATCACTGCCTGACTTCTGAGCGAAGCTAACAGGAGTTTGTCCGCCACGAGGGCGAGGTCACGGAGGACGGTGCCCCCTCTCCCCGTCACCTCCGCGCCTGCAGCCGGGGCGCGCCCAGGGACCTCAGGCATCCTACCCCGGCTCCTTCCCAGACCCTGGTCGGTCCTCGGTGGGACGCAGCCCGGCGCGGGACGGGGTGGGGGTGGGGTTTCCACGCAGACTCCTGCGAAGCCCGCGGCCGGGTCCCGATCGGTAAACGCCTGTCCGGCTGGCGGGACATACAAGCAGCGCTGTGGGCAGTCCCTGGGCTCCTGCCGTAGGCGCACCCAGGTTCCTCCTCGCCCGGTGTCGGTACGGTACCGGGGAGCGCCGCGGGGGCCGGAGCCTCCGCTCCGGCCCGAGGACGCACCCACCCGCCCCTGCAGAAGGCGTTGGGTTTTGGTCGGGGCTTGGGGCATCAGCTGGGAACCCGGTGGTCCGGTCGCGGCGTAGCGCCTCGCACCGCGCACGGCAACCTAGGGCGAAAAAAAAAGTTATAGGGTGAAAAGAAAAAAAAAAAAAAAGAGCAGTTGGCACGGTGACCTCGTCCCCCGCTTCTCCCGCCCGCCTAGCCATTGCACAATTTCTACCGTGGAAGGGCCGCGTGACTCGGAAGGAGCCCAGCAAAGCGTCCCAGGTTTCCCCAGCCTGCACTAGAGCGGCTGGCGCCCCGCCCTGACCCCAGGCGCCCTTCGAGTGGCTGGGGAGCCCTTTAACTCGCAGAGCGCTCCTTACTGGGAAAGACGCGCTCCAGGCCCGGCAGCCCCAGGCGGCAGACGCCTCTACCCCGACCCTGTGCGCTCTCGGGCCGTGGCAGCGTTTCGCTCCGTCTGGCGCAGGAGCCGGTCGCCTCTCTTAACAGGACCACGGGCAGTGATGCTTAAGAACGTTCCAGACGCACTCGGGAGCTTTCTGAGAATCGCTCTTACTAGCATCGGTTATTCTAGAAGATGCTGAAAAAACAAAGAATGAATGTTTGCAGCAGGATTTCAACGGCTGTCTATAGACTAATGCTTTCGTTTTGTTGATGAGGAAAATGAGAGGCTAAGGGACTTGTCCAGACCAAGCCAGCTACTTAATGTGGAAGGCAGGGGTAGGATCTGCCTCGTGTTTTAAGTCCAAATACTTGCAATTAGGAGGTGGGCCTGTTTTTTCCCTCTTTATGAAGACAGAATGCCTCTGCAGTAATCCATGCAAAACCCTACTCTATTCCCTCTCCTTACCTATTCCAAACCAAGGGAAACAAAACCCCTCAAACCCAAAAGAGATCGAATTTGGCAATGCAGGAACAAGACTTTAGCAAGGCATGTGACCTCTTATTCCCATAAATTAATACTCAAATTACTTCTTTCTTTTTTCTTCTAAAGATCTTTTATTTATCTATTTCAAAGGCAAGTGACACACACACACACACAGAGAGAGAGAGAGAGAGAGAGAGAGGGAGAGAGAGAGAGAGAGAGAGAGAGAGAGGGAAAGACTCTTTCATCTGCTGGTTCACCTCCCAAATAGCCACAGTAACCAGGGCCACTTCCCAAATAGCCACAAAAGAACCAGCCCAGCCTGGTCTCCCACATGGCTGGTAGGGGCCCAAGTGCCATCCCCTGCTGCCTTCCTGGGCACATAAGCAGGAACCTCAACTAGCACTCCAAGGTAGGATGCTGGCATTGCAAGCTGCAGCTTAACCTACTGAGTCACAACCCCTACCCTACCCCCCCCACCTCTGGGGGGGGGGTGTACTTCTTAATCATACAAAATATCTAAAGAAGAAAGGGAGAGTGTTTGGGTGAGTGGGGGATAGAGTAGATGATAAGGGAGACACCAGGTTGCCATTAACCTTGCTTTTTTGAGTAAGGTGTTGGGTGTTCTGCTCTAAGACTGAGCAGCTGTTTCACTTAGGCTTGGAATAGATTTGTTGCTTGTCTTTGAGAAGTGATAAGCTGCCATCTGTGAGAACATCAGGGACCCAGTGGCTGTCTCACAGATGGCTGGGCAGCTTGCTGTCTTTGAAGTGTCCAGGCTGACCAACTACACCAAACGTCTACTTTAAGGATCAGAATTGACAAGTCGATGTGAAGAACAAAGGAATCAAATCGCCAAGTGGTAATCATGAGTTAAACTTGGATTCTTTTGTGGGTCGTCATCCCTGGTTTCCATAATGGTGATTATACTATAGTTAAAATAATACAGTCCAAGTACAAATGCTCATCCAAGTAGCTGCTGAGGCTTCCAGTGATAGGCAGATCAGCAGAGCAAACTATGAAGTGTTAAAGCCAGACACATTCTATAATGGGCATTCTCTTCTCTAATTCTGCCGTCTTCTCTCTCCCTTCTCTACCTCTGCTATCTTGAAGGCTGGGATACTGATTTCTGGAATGTTTTGTAGGATGACTAGCTAGAGCCTGTTAATTCTGGCTTAATAATCCTACACGGTGTTCCCAAGATCAAGCATCATCTCCTATATTTGTCCCATATTGAGATTTCTCGCTTGCAGTTATACCAGGCTAGTGAATATGAACTTTAGGAATACAAGTTGTTGTATTCCTTTATCTTGCTTTGTTGCTTGACAAAAAAAAGTATTTGATCAAACAAAAACTGTATTTTTCAAGTAATTTTTAAATATTTATTCATTTTTTTGAAAGTCAGAGTTATATAGAGAGAGGAGAGATAGAGAAAGACAGAGAGACAGAGAGAGAGGGAGAGAAAGAGAGAGAATTTCCATCCACTGGTTCATTCCCCAATTGACTGCAATGACTGGGGCTGGTACAGGCCAAAGTCAGAAGCCAGGGGTTCCTCCGGGTCACTCTTATGGGTGTGGGGGCCCAAGCACTTTGGCCATCCTCTGCTGCTTTACCAGGCACATTAGCAGGGAGCTGGATCAGACACAGAGCAGCTGGGACTCAAACTGGCACCCAAATGGGATGCCAGCACTGCAGATGGTGGCTTAACCTACCATGCTACATCATCGGCCCCTCAAGTCATATTTTGAGCATAACAATCTACAGCTTGGTCTTGTGATGCAGCAGGTTAAGCTGCTGCATGGGAGATCTGCATCCCATACCAGAGTGTGTGGGATCCAGCCCAGCTTCCTATGAAGGCACCTGGGAGGCAGCAGATGATGGCTCAAGAATGTGGGTTCCTGCCACCTATTTGGTAAACCCCAATGAAATTTTAGACTGCTTATGTCAGCCAGGTCCAGCCTTGGCTATTGAGGGCATATGGGGAATGAGCTACTCGATAGAAATAAATAAGTATTTAAAATAATAAGAATGTACTTTCGTATAAATTTTAATTTTTAAATACATTACTTACTGGGATACACAGCAGACTCATAGAATGGCAAATGCCCTAAACAGCACTCTGGCCTCAGAATCAGCCCTTAAGGCATTTGCATCTGGCTAAAAAACCCATGAGAGTTTCTCAGGCATGGAAAGCCAAGACACTCTGGCAAAAAATGACCTAAATGAAAGATCTCTGTGAGTGAGATCCCAGTGGAAAGAACGGGTTATCAAAGAAGGAGGTACCTTTCTCTGAAGGGAGGAGAGAACTTCCACTTTGATTATGGCCTTGTCTAAATAAGGTCTAAATAAGGAACTCAAGAGGCTTCCATAGCCTTGGCAGCTCATGACAAGAGCCTCGGGTGATTACTGACATCATAAGAGTGTCAATTGTTAAATCAACAACAGGAGTCACTGTGCACTTACTCCTCATGTGGGATCTCTATCCTTAATGTGTTGTACTATGAGAATTAACGGTAAAACTTATCTTCAAACAGTACTTTATACTTTGTGTACCTGTGTGGGTGCAATCTGTTGAAATCTTTATTTAGTATATACTAAGTTGATCTTCTGTATACAAGGATAATTAAAAATGAATCTTAATGAAGAATGGGATGGGAGAGGGAGTAGGAGATGGATGGTTTGTGGGTGGGAGAGTGGTTATGGGGGGGGGGGAACCCGCTATAATCCAAAAGTTGTACTTTCACAATTTATATTTATTAAATAAGTTTTCTAAAAAATACATTACTTATTTCATTGAACACCATTACATTATTGGTGTTGAAAAAAAACTTTTTAAAGATTTATTTATTTGAAAGGCAGAGTAACAGAGAGAGAGGGAAATGGGGAAGGAGGGAGGGAGGGAGAGAGAGAGAGAAATCTTGGTTTATTCTCCAAATGGCCACAACTGCCATGTCTGAGCCAGGCCAAAACCAGGACCAGGAATTCAATCTGGGTCTCTCATGTAGGTGGCAGGGGCCCAAATACTTGTGCCAACATCCACTACTTTTTCCAGGCACATTAGCAGGGAGCCAGCTTGGAAGTGGAGTAGTCAGGACTTGAACTGGCCCTCTGATATGGGATGCTGCTATTACTGAACATGAATATGGACATTCTAGCAGGAGACCTTTTATATATTTACACAAGTATAAGTAAACTACAGATAAAAATCTGTTTCTTAAGATGGGAATCAATTTGGTAAAATTAAATTATATTGATAATTGATAAACCACTTCAGGCTTTTTGACTAGTTTACGAAATCAAACTTAGATGTGAAAGATTCTGAAGTTCGAAAAACTCTTTAGGTCTCAGTGGTTTGCTTTATAGCTTTTGTTTAAAATACTTCCCTATCTGTCCTATCAAACAAGACAAATAAAGAAAACTTTAAAAAAACTGCGCTCTTCATAATGTTTACCCTGAATCATCCAGAAATGATTCAATAGTATTATGTTTAATGTAACCTAGCTAATGTTTGTCAGTTACCTTAGAAACATTATTGGTGTTGAAAAAACTTTTTAAAGATTTATTTATTTGAAAGACAGAGTGATAGAGAGAGAGGGAAATGGGGAGAGAGGGAAGGAGGGTGGAAGGGAGAGAGAGCATCCAAGATGGCTGAATAGGGAAAAGACATGCAGCTTCTGACCAGGGGAAGAGGTAAAGCAGAGGAAGTACAGTCCCAAAGGAGTTGGGGAGATGCTTGCAGTGGAAATTCTATGGAAAGAAGTGAGATGCCAGGGCTGGCACTGTGGCATAGCAAGTAAAACTGCCGCCTGCAGTGCCAGCATCTCATATGGGCACTGGTTCAAAAAAGAAAAACTGTTGATTTTTATCTTCTTTTTCTACAAATCCTCTTTTGCCCATGATATTGGAGAATCATGCTCTTGAAACAAACTGACAGAAATGTGTGGTTTGAAAGTTCTGAGTGGCCCTAATAGCTAACGTGCGCAGGTCAGGTGGGGGCTAGGAGCAGTCACTAGTCACAGATCAAGAGCGACTTGAGATCAGTCTTTATTTTTTCTAATGAACTTTTTTCAAAAAAGTTATTTATTTACTTGAAAGGCAGAGTTACAGAGAGATCAGAGGCAGAGAAAGAGAGAGAGAGCTTCCCTCTGCTGGTTCACTCCCCAGATGGCCACAATGGCTGAAGCTGGGCCGATCCAAAGCCAAGTCTTTGGAGCTTCTTCCAGGTCTCCCACGTGGGTGCAGAGGCCCAAGAACTTGGACCACCTTCCGCCACTTTCCCAGGTGCATTAGCAGGGAGCTGGATTGGAAGTGGAGCAGCCAGGACTTGGACTGGAGCCCATATTGGATACCAGCACTGCAGCTGGTGGCTTTATCCATTATGCCACAGCGCCGACCCTGAAAATTATTTTTAACTCCATTTTTCCATCAATATTTTTTAAAGATTTTTTTGAAAGGCAGAGAGAGAGAGAGACCTTCTGTCTGCTGGTTCATTTGCCAAATGGCCAGAACAGTAGGAGCTGTGGTGATCCAAAGCAAGGAGCTAAGTGCTTCCTGTGGATCTCCCACATGGGTGCAGGGGCCCAAGTACTTTTCCCAGGTACATTCGCAGGGAATTGGATCAGAAGTGAAGCAGCAGGCCTTGAACCAGTGACCATATGGATGCCGGCACTGCAGGCAGTGGCTTTACCCACCACACCACAGCACCAGCCCCTCCATTAATCTTTTAAAAAGGGATTTATTAGTTTTAAAGATTTATATTTTTTATTTGAGAGAGTTACATAGAGAGGAGGAGAGACAGAGAGATCTTCCATCCTCTGATTCACTTCCTAAATGGCTACGATGGCCAGGGCTGGGCTAGGCCTAAGGCAGGAGCCAGGAGCTTCTTCCAGGTCTTGCCTGTGGGTGCAGGGGCCCAAACACTTGGGCCATCTTCTGCTGCTTTCCCAGGTGCATTAGCAGTGAGCTGGGTCAGAAGTGGAGAAGCCAGGTCTCCAAACACTGCCCATATGGGATTCTGGTCACAGGTAGAAGCTTAACCTGATATGTCATTATACTGGCCCTATTTATTTATTTGAAAGATGAACAATACAGACAGGGAGGGACAGAGGAGAGAGAGAGAGAGAGAATCTTCCATCCACTGGTTTACTTCCCAAATGGCCAAAATAGCCAGATCTGATGAAGCCAGGATCTCCATTTGGGTCTCCCACATGGGTGACAGGGGCCTGAGTGATGGCCATCATCTGCTGCTTTCCAAAGTGCATTAGCAGGGAGCTGAATCCGATGTGGAACATCCAGGACTTTACTGTTGCTGAGATATAGGATGCCAGGCAAGCTCAACCTGCTGTGCCACAATGCCAGCCCCTGGATACCAGTCTTAAGGGAAGATACATGGAACCCACTTTCATGAGTGTCAACAGGAAGAGCCAGCTTCAGCAAGCCCAGAGTCTGACTGTAACTGGGTACCAAGAAGAAAGACCTGGTAATGTACACGGAAACCTGTCTCCTCCCCATCATCTGTCTATTCCTGGGCTGTACTTCTGGACCACGAGTCGCATAACCAACCCCCTCGCTCCCATGGTGACCCAGTCTGGCTACCTGGAAAGAGGCTAGCCATCAGACTTGATTCTGTCTCTAAGTTCTCAGAGAGAAGACTGTGACCCGCACAGCTTGAGGTTGGTGACAACTCTTGATCTAACAACTGTGATTAAATTGGAGAAATAGTTGATGTCACTTTGGAGAAATTCTGGGATGCAAGTTAAAGGTTTTAAATTTTTTGTAGACTTCTTCATTGCAGCTGTGCAGATTCAATGAGTATAAAAAGTCTTGATCAAAAATTATATTCAAGAATCTTTGAAGATAAGAAAGGCTATTTAAATACTTATGTTTATGGGGCCAGCGCTGTGGCGTAGTGGGTGGGGCCACCGCCTGCAGTGCCGGCAACCCATATGGGTGCCAGTTTGAGACCTGGCTACTCCACTTCCAATCCAGCTCTCTGCTGTGGCCTGGGAAGGCAGTGGAGGATGGCCCAAGCCCTTGGGCCCCTGCACCCTCATGGGAGACCTGGAAAAGGCTCCTGGCTCCTGGCTTTGGATTGGCGCAGCTCCTGCCAATGTGGCCATCTGGGGAGTGAACCAGCAGATGGAAGACCTCTCTCTCTCTCTCTCTCTCTGCCTCTCCTTCTCTGTGTGTAACTCTGACTTTCAAGTAAAATAAATAAATCTTTTAAAAAAATTTATGTTTATTATACAATTGTTTATAAGAAAAAGTTGTAGACCTGAATGTTCATCAATGAAAGAATGGTTAAAGCATCTATGGTATATCCATCTTAAAGAATTTAATACAGTCATTAAAAGGAATAATATAAAACTATAACCTGGGGCAGCCATGGTGGCAAAGTAGGCTAAGCCACAACTTGTGAAACTGGCATCTTATATCATAGAACCTGTTCAAGCCTGTGGTGCTCCGCTTCCCATCCAGCTCCCTGCTAGTGCCTGGGAAAAGAAGATGGCCAAAGTACTTGATCCACTGCAACCCACCTGGAAGAGACTTAGATGGAGTTCCAAGCTCCTGGCTTCAGGCTGGATCCTCCCCAGCTATTGTGGCCATTTGAAGAGTGAACTAGAGGATAGAAGATTCTCTCTTTCTCTCTCTTTCTCTTTCTCTCTCTGTCACTCTGCCTCTCAAATAATAATTCTTCTGAAAAAATGAAGCTATGATCATTAACATGAAAAAAATCTGTTAACGCAAAAATCAAGTAAAGTAGTAAAATGATATATATATATATATAAGATGATCTCATTTGTATCAAAATACTTTTAAAATATGTAGCTTTCTAAAAGGTTGAAACATTTATGAAAGAACATTCATGAAACTGATCAAGTGGTTTCCTCTGGGGAAGGAAGTGGGATGAGTGGGTGGGGGCAGACATGAAGAAAGACAGTCACATTTTGTGACATGTTATAGGCTTAAAAATAAAAAAGTACAGTATCATTAAAAATTAAATGACAAAGAATGGCAATTCCATTTTCAGAAAGACATTGAAAGACATGTACCTCGTCTCAGAAATTAGAATAATAATACCCATCTTTTATGAATCGGCTTACAGCTTGATCATTAACATCTGTGGTGTTCCAGGCACTTTTTAAGTCTTTTTCATGTGCTAACTCATTTACTCCTTACAAGAATCCTATGCTGTAGTACTGTTACTCTCCCATCTCACTGATGCAGCACAGAGAAAATGAATTCCTGGCCAGTGGTTGCACTGTCAGTAAGCGGCTCTTGAACCTTAGCTGTTGATCACTTTTGTTAGACTACACTCATGTGAAAGTGGTCTCACATGTGTGGACACATATGCCCCAAGCACATGCTATGCCTCATGTCACCTGGGCTAAGGGGAGACCCATGTCTCAGTGCTGCAATTGCCTCTTTTTTTTTTTTTTTTTTGACAGAGAGAGAGAGAAAGGTCTTCCTTCCATTGGTTCACCCCCCCCCAAAGGCCACTGCGGCCAGCGTGCTGCACTGATCCCAAGCCAGGAGCTAGGTGCCTCCTCCTGGTCTCCCATGCGGGTGCAGGACCCAAGCACTTGCGCCATCCTCGACTGCCTTCCCGGGCCAAGCAGAGAGCTGGCCTGGAAGAGGAGCAACTGGGACTAGAACCCAGGGTGCCAGCGCCACAGGCAGAGGAGCCTAGTGAGCTGTGGCGCTGGCCGCAACTGCCTTTTCAAGTTCATGTCCCCACTGGGCTTGGAGCTCCACCATGCAAGGCATCTCTGTTTTGTTTTTGTTAGACCCTAGTTGTTCATTCTGGCACATAGGAAGTGGGTAATTATGAATGCTCTGGTGATTTAAATTGTCCACACAGTCTCTGACATTCCCTTTAAGAGGAGAACCTAAATTCCTTTGGCTTGGTTATGGGCTGGATTTGGTGACTCACTTCTAAAGAATGCAATAAAGCACAAGTGGCAGTGTGTGGCTAGTGCGTGCGTCCCCCCCCCCCCCCCCCCAGCTCTGCCCAGCATACACACTCCAAGGGAAACTGGCTACTAAGTCACCAGGAAAGGCCTATGTGGTGAGAAACAGGCCTCCAGCCCACAGCCAGCAGGGAACTGAGGCCTGCTGTGAAAAGCCCTGCGGATGAGCTGGGAAGTGGATCCCTCGGCCTCAGTCCAGTCTTCAAGCGGCTGCAGCCCAGCTGCCCTCTGGACAGAAACCTGGTCCTGAGCCAGAATCAGTCAGCTGAGCTGCTTCCAAATTCAGGACCCTAGAAACTGAAATGGGGACAGTTCATTGTTTGAAGGCACTAACTTTGGAGGCAATTTGTTTCATGGCAATAGATAAGTATTATCAATATTTCTGATGAATAACATACATATGAATATAACTGTAACTTGGATATTTAAGGAATATATTAATGTGTGTTTCTCTCTCTTTCTCTCTTTTTTTTTTTTTTTTTTTTTTAGATTTATTTAAAAGTCAGAGTTACAGGGGCTGGCGCTGTGGCACAGTGGGTTAATGCCCTGGCCTGAAGTGCCGGCATCCCATATGGGTGCCAGTTCTAGTCCCGGCTGCTCCTCTTCTGATCCAACTCTCTGCTATGGCCTGGGAAAACAATGGAGGATGGCCCAAGTCCTTGGGTCCCTGCACCCACATGGGAGACCCGGAAGAAGCTCCTGGCTCCTGGCTTCGGATTGGCGCAGCTCTGGCTATTGCGGCCATCTAGGGAATGAATCAGCAGACAGAAGATCTTTCTGTCTCTACCTCTCTCTGTAACTCTGTCTTTCAAATAAATAAATCTTTAAAAAATATCATGGAAGATGTAATTTTAAAAAAAGTCAGAGTTACAGAGTTACAGAGAGAGAGAGATCTTCCATCTGCTAGTTCACTACCCATACAAAGGCTAGGGCTGGCCATATGGGGGACGGTTTGAGACCTGGCTGCTCCACTTCGATCCAGCTCTCTGCTATGGCCTAGGAAAGCAGTAGAGGATGGCCCATGCCCTTGGGCCCCTGCACCTGTGTGGGAGACCCAGAGGAAGCTCCTGGCTCCTGGCTACGGATGGGCACAGCTCTGGCTGTTGCGGCCAACTGGGGAGTGAACCATAGGATGGAGGACCTCTCTCTCTCTCTCTCTCTGCCTCTCCTCTCTCTGTGTAACTCTGACTTTCATATAAATAAATAAATCTTAAAAAAAAAAAAAAAAAGGCCAAGGCTGGGCTAGGTCAAAGCTAGGAGCCAGGAACTTCATCCAGGTCTCCCACATGGGTGTCATATGAGCCAGTAACCAAAAGGGATGCTGGTGTGGCAGGCAGCTTCACGCGCTATGCCAATATACCACTATACCACAACGCCAGCCCGACGCTTTTCTCTTTGACACTTTCTTTCATATGATCTTTCCCTTAGTTGACCAAAGCATACATTTGCTTGAAGGCAGTGTGTGAAGATAGTGTTAGGACTGTGCAAGCAGGAATTTCAAAAGGAAGAGTTGGGAGCAGGTGTTTAGCACAGCTGTTCAAAGCATCTTCCTTCAGTTCCCGGATCCTGACTCCAGCTTTCTGCCAATGCAGCTCCTGGGAGGCAAGAAGCTCAAGTCATTGGGTTCCTGCCACTCTCATAGGAGACCTGTATTGAGTTCCAGGCTCCTGGCTTTGACCTTGGTCCAGCCTAGTCCCAGACTTAACTGTTGCTGGCATTTAGGGAGTGAAACAATGAACAGGAGCTCTCTGTCTCTTTACATCTCAAACAAATAAAAATTAAAGCTAAAGTGGTCTTTATTTATTATTAAAAATAAAAGACTAAGCCACCACTACACAGCTAATTGTACCTGGGAGGCAGCAAATGATGGCTCAAGTACTTGAGTCTCTGCCATCCACATGGGAGACCTGGATAGAGTTTCTGGCTCCTGGCTTTGGCCTGGCCCAGCCCCCACTGTTGTGGGCCTATGAGGAGTGAATCAGTAGATAAAAGCTCGCTCTTTCTCTCTCTCTCTCTCTCTCTCTCTCTCTTTCTTTTTCTCTCCTCCTCCTCTTGCTCTCACTCCTCCTTTCAAATAAACAAATAAAACTTTTAAAAATAAAATAAAATAAAAAGGAAGAGTTAAAAATCAGCTTCTGATATCCAAAATAGGATTTTTGGTCAAAATGGTTATTTAGAAAGCCAGAAAAAAAAGTGAGAGAGGAAAGATTTTCCACATCCCTTTGCTACCACCAACCCAGCTCAATGTAGTAGACCAGCTTCTTCTACAGGGTAAAGAGAGAACTTGCCCCACCTGCAATCACTAGACCCTGGAGCTTGCTGTCCCCAGATGGAAGAGGCTAGGACGCAGAGGAAGTGGAGGGTTTGAATGGCTTCCTATTCCAGGAAACTGTGCGGGAGAATGCAGGCACTGGAGTTAGGAGAGCCAGGCAGTGGGATGTTTTCTTGATCTCAGGAATAAGTTGGAAAGAGAAAAGATGTGTTAGTATGATGCCTTGTGGAGAAAGAAATGTCAGGTTGTGCAGATTTATGGGTACAGCAGTATAGAGTGGATCGCCTGGGCATAAGTCCATTTGGAAGATGATGTCTGTTTTGTGTGACATTCCTGGCAGTGTGTCAATGCACTGCCAAAACTTGGAAGCCTTGTGCATCCTCAGGGATTCAATTACATGCAGTGTCATTTTCCTAGCTGCACTGTTCCACTATGCTGAAAGGAAGAAATCTGTTTGGGGGTTGGTACTGTGGCATAGTAGGTAAAGCCACCACCTGCAGTGCCGGCATCCCATATGGGTGCTGGTTTGAGTCTCAGCTGCTCCTCTTCTGATCCAGCTCTCTGCTATGGCCTGGGAAAGCAGTGGAAGACAGCCCAGGGCCTTTGGGCCCTGCACCTGCATGGGAGACCCAGAAGAAGTTCCTGACTCTTGGCTTCAGATTGGCACAACTCTGGCTATTGTGGCAATCCGGGGAGTGACCCAGGGGATGGAAGATTCTCTCTTTCACTCTCTCTGCCTCTCAAATAAACAAATCTAAAAAAAAAAGAAAAGAAAAGAAAAGAAAAAAGAAAAAGAAAGAAAGAAAAGAAAAGAAATCTGGGCATTATGAAGACATCATACCTGAAAGAAGTTGGCTCAGGAAACTACCAAGATCCTCATTTCTTAAAGTCATTCTTACCCTGTCTTTTTAAATTTCTTACAAAAATAGCTCAGTTTCTAGCAGCAGGTTGTGTCCAAGCCCAGATACACACAGTACTGACTGAACTTGTGCTATCATGTGAAGAGTGTGGGAATTAAATGAAATTTCAGGTGCTTGTTTATCACTGGAAGAAGCTCCTGGCTCCTTGTTTCTGACTGGCCTGTCTCCAGCCATTGCGACCATTTGGGGAGTGAACCAGCAGATGGAAGATCTCTCTCTCTCTCTCTCTCTTTTTGCCTTTCAAATAAATAACTAAATCCTTAAAAAAAAAAAAAAAGAATTAGCTTCTCAGGCATCCTACTTGTTCTTGCCACCTTATCAGAAAGTCTTTGACAGCACATAAACTTCATGACTGGAGAGTGGCACCATTTAGGCTGACAGGCAGTCAGTGTCCTAAGAGAGAGAAAGCAAATGGAGTGGGTGAGACTGAAACTGCTGTTGCCATGGTTTGCTGTCACAATGACTTGAATAGCTTTGCACCACCAAGTGGTTATAACTGCAGTAATGCCAGAAAACAATTACAATTTTCACAAATTGTTTCTACATGGTACTTTCCAAAAATCCCTTGTGCACGGAAATTTGGGGGAAATGTAGCCTTTCAATTCCCAGTTCTATTTGTAAATTTTCTTCTATAAGCATTGCTTTTTATTTGAAAGGCAGAGTTTCAAAGAGAACGAGAGACAGAAAGAGGGAGATCTTCCATCTGCTAGTTTACTCTACCAAATGGCCACAACAGCTGGGGTTGGGCCAGGCTGAAGCCAGGAGCCAGGGACTGCATCTAGGTCTCCCACCTGAATGGCAGGGACTCAAGCCCTTGAGTCATCATCTACTGCTTCCCAGACACATTAGCTGGGAACAGGATCAGAAGCAGAGTAGCCAGGACTCAAGCCTGCACTCCAATATGGGAGGAGAGTGTCCCAAGCACACTTTATTTTTTTTAATCCCCCAAAGATTTATTTATTTACTTATTTGGAAGTCATAGTTACAGAGAGAGAGGGAGACACACAGAAATCTTCCATCTGCTGGTTCATACCCCAAATGGCCACAATGGCCAGGACTGGACCAGGCTGAAGCCAAGGGCCAGAAGCTTCCTCTGGGTCTCTCACGTGGGTGCAGGGGCCCAAGGACTTTGGCCATGTTCCACTGCTTTTGCAGGTACATTAGCAGGGAGCTGGATTGGAAATGGAGCAGCCAGGACTCGAACCGGTGCCTATATGGGATGCCAGCACCGCAGGCAGTGGCTTAACTTGTGCCACAGCACCGGCACCTGGATTTTCTTTTGTATTTCATTCCTTAGGAAGATAGACTCAAATTGGCTGGATTAGCAAGTGCCCTCAAGATAAAAGTGGCTTGAATACCCAGTATACTTTAGATATTTTTTTCCTGATAATTCCTTAATGTCTTTTTAGTACTTTGATCGTTTCAATATAATTTCACTTTTTAACAACGTTGGTATTTAGTACTCTATCTCTGGTGAAGCATTCCGGATGTCTGTCTCTGGAGTTAGGTGATGGATGAGCTCCTCCCTGCACTGGGGTCTGTCAAGGCCTTGCAGGTGCGCTTCCTGACTTTCTGCTGTCCTCAGGTGCGCAGGACTGTAGCTGGGGTATTGCCTGAGTTGTTATTTTTCTCCACTTGCAAAATGCAAAAGAGAAAAGGGTGAGGCTGACGTTGCGTAGTGGCGTAGAGGTAAAGCCATCTGGTACACCACTGTCCCACATAGGCACCGGTTCATGTCCCAGCTGCTCCTTGTGGTCTGACTCGGGCCTGCCATAGTTCTCACTGGCACTATAGACCTCTTTGAGTCTTTGCTATATCCTCATCCAGTGTCTCAGTCTTCAGTTTTGCTCTGGATCACTTTAACCGCCCTGTAACCTGCTCTTTCTCAGCTGAGCCAGATTCTGAGTCCCCTCTAGGAAGTGCAGGAACATCCAAGTCCCTTCCAGACCAGACAGGTGCCCACAATGCACCCCCTCCCTTTTTGTAAACCTGATTACTCTACTCTGCTCTCAAACCCCTTTGGACCCCACCCCATGGTGCTACCCATTTGGAATTCCAAATGGGAAGTAGAAGAGAAGCCCCTTGGTCTTAGCCTTCCACATGGATGCAGGAGCCCAAGCACTTGGGCCAACTTCCACTGCTTTCCCAGGCACGTTAGCAGGAAGACTCAAACCGCTGCCCATATGGGATGCCAGCACTGCAAGTGGAGGCTTAATCTTCAACATTAAAGCACTGGCCCTGAGAAGCTAACTCTTACAGAACAGAAAATGAATGTTGTAACACAAGTTTCAATCCCTAGCTCCCTCGGTATTTGTAAAAATATAAAATCTTGCCTATTCTGATTTTTAAAAAAGATTTATTTATTTATTTATTCATCTGAAAGGTAGAGTTACAGAAAGAGAGGCAAAGACAGAGAAGAGAGAGAGAGAGAGAGATCTTCTATCTATTGGTTCACTCCCCAGATGGCTGCAACAGTCAGAGCTGGAGGCCAGACTGAAGCTAGGAGCTAGGAGCTTCATCTGCGTCTCCCATGTGGATGGTGGGAACTCACATACTTCAGCCATCATCTGCTGCCTTCCAAGGACATGCACGAGAAGAAAGCTGGATTGGAAGCAGCGTAGCCAACACTCAAAATGTTAGCTGAGATGCATGGACAACCTTGCACAACAAAGAATTCAGGTGTGGGACAGAGAGTGTGGTCAGCAAGTTAGCAAGGTTGAATGAGGGTGGGGTGGGGCATCCATCAGAACAGATGAGCACCTCTCTAGACAGAATTTGAGAGAGTGCCCAGTCATTCAGATTGGGGGAAAGCAAGGTTACATGGTTTGGTGGAGAGAATATACCTTGTAGGCAGGTAGGCAGCTCAGGAGAGCTGAGAGCTGAGCAGGCACTCTGTATTCAGAAGGGGGCTTATAAGGGAGTGGGGTCCAATTCTTCCTGCCATTTCTGCTCCTCCTTAGTCTTCTCCAGGACAAAGGGTTTGCTGAGT
This sequence comes from Lepus europaeus, assembly GCF_033115175.1. Taxonomy (NCBI): domain Eukaryota; kingdom Metazoa; phylum Chordata; class Mammalia; order Lagomorpha; family Leporidae; genus Lepus; species Lepus europaeus. The sequence goes on from NC_084831.1 coordinate 56,864,590, forward strand.
GTGAATCAGGTGAAATTCCTCCCAAGGTTTCACTACCCAGTGCTATCAGACTGGGGAGCTCGACCTGGCCAAGAAGCTTCCCCTAGGGTGCCTTTTTTTGAGGAAGGCTGTGAAGGGTTTTGTTTTGTTTTGTCTTGTTTTTTAAAGATGTATTTACTTATTTGAAAGGCAAAGTTACAGAGAGGGGAAGAGACAGAGAGAAAAGTCTTTCAACACTGGTTCACTCCACAAATGGCCACAACGGCCAGAGCTGGGCTGATCCAAAGCCAGGAGCCAGGAGCTTCTTCCAGGTCTCCCACGTGGGTGCAGAGAGAACATTTTCCACTGCTTTCCTTGGTGCACTAGCAGGAAGCTGGATTGGAAGTGGAGCAGCCAGGACTCGAACCTATGCCCATATGGGATGCTGCCACTGCAGGTGGCAGTTTTACCCACTATGCCACAGCACCAGCTCCAGCAGTTTTTATTGGTTACCCAGACTAGGTAACCAATTTGGGGCTGAGCAGAGATGATTCTCCTAGGGAGCTTTGCTTGGTGGGGTGGGGTGGGGGTGGGGATGCTGAGACCACCTGCAAAGTTACTGGAGTATGGGCAAGACTTTGTAGTGTAAAACCCTGGGCTGCTTCCAACATGTGCTGCTTCTTCTTCTTCTTTTTTTTTTTTTTTAATTTTTTTTGACAGGCAGAGTGGACAGTGAGAGAGAGAGACAGAGCGAAAGGTCTTCCTTTTGCCGTTGGTTCACCCTCCAACGGCCGCCGCAGTAGCGCGCTGCAGCCGGCGCACTGCGCTGATCCGATGGCAGGAGCCAGGTGCTTCTCCTGGTCTCCCATGTGGGTGCAGGGCCCAAGGACTTGGGCCATCCTCCACTGCCTTCCCGGGCCACAGCAGAGAGCTGGCCTGGAAGAGGGGCAACCGGGACAGAATCCGGTGCCCCAACCTGGACTAGAACCCGGTGTGCCGGGGCTGAAAGGCGGATGATTAGCCTATTGAGCCACAGCGCCGGCCTAAGATGTGCTTCTGAGGCTGTTAACATGCCTCTCTGAAGACATTTTTGTTTTCCTCACGCCCCACCCCTACCCCCAACACTTAGGTTAATTTCTAAATTCTAATTTCTAAGTTACCTAACAAAACCAGTGTCTAAAGCAGTGCCTTAATCACTGTGCCAAGTGCCCGCTCCAATTCCTATGTGGAGCTTCCTTCTTCAGTTTTCAGTTTCAGTATTCCTGCTCAGTTTCGGGACATTGCATGCTCCACCAACACAGAAACAGCCAGAAACTGAATTAAAACTGGTGCAAAAGTGCATCGAGAGATTGAAAGTAACACATTTAAACCCGCTGAGAAGCCACCTTTGAGCAGGACCTCAATGTATTTGCACAAAGGATTTTCTAGTTCAGTGAGCAGCAACATAGTTAAAAAAACAACAACAACCAAAAAAACACACAAAATAAACACAATGTTTGACAGCTGAAAGAAGCAAAAGATGCCAGAAACAGAGCCAAAAGCACTTTGGACACTGGAATTCTTAGATGCAGATTATGAAATAATTTGGACCACTATTAATTATTAAAGAAATAAAAGGCAAGTTTGGAAATATCTTCAGGATCCTGGAAACCCTCAAAAGTGACCAAGAAAATTTTAAGAAGAACTAAATAAAGCTTCTAAAGTCAAAAGTTACAATGTCTTAAGCTGAAAACAAAACAAGAACCAGCAGCTTAACATATATTAGACACAGATGAAAGGATAATTAGACAACAGGAAGATGAGGTCACAATTTATAGAATGCAGCAAAGAAATCCAATAAATAACATGCACATATAAAAGCGAGATTTAGATTCATGGAAGATACAGTGAGAAAGTCTAACATATATTTAATTAGTTCTAGAAGAAGAGAGAGATCATATTCCAGAACCTATGAATGGTATTGATTCACATACTCAAGAAGGCAAACAAATCCCAAGCAGGTTGAAGGATGGAAGGAAGAGAGGGAGGAAGTAGGGGGAGAGAGAGAGAAAGAGAGAAAGGAAGAAGGGAGGGAGCTGAGAAAGAAATTCTTCCCTGCACCCACAGGGGAGATCTGGAGAAAGCTCCTGGCTCCTGTCTTTGGCCTGCCCCAGCTGTGGCTGTTGGGGCTATCTGGGGAGTGAACCAGAGAACGGAAGATCGATTCTCTCTCTCTCTCTCTCTCCCCTCCCTCCCCTTCTCCCTTCCTCCTTTTCTCTCCATAACTCTCCCAAATAAATTTTAAAAACACACAAAAAAAGGAAATTCACACCAGATTTATCCTCAAGTTAATGGACATTTAAAGGAAAAGACATGGAGGGTAGGGCATGAGTGGAGATCACTGTCAAAGGAATAACTGTTTGGCTGTTTTTATTTTTCCTCCCAGGTGGGTGCAGGGGCCCAAGGACTTGGGCCATCCTCCACTGCTTTCCCAGGCACATTAGCAGGGAGTTAAATCATAAGTGGTGTAGCCAGGACTTGAACTGGCGCCCATATGGGATGCCGGTGCTGCAGGCTGTGGCTTTACCTGCTATGCCACATCACTGGCCCCATCACAGCCTTCTCAGCAGCAGCAATGGAAACCAAAGGACAGTACGATGACATCCTCCTTGAATGGAAAGAAAAAACTGTTAATGTATTGTTCTCTTCCAAGTGAAAGTATCTTTCAAGAACGAAGATGGGAGGCCGGCACCATGGCTCAATAGGCTAATCCTCTGGATTGCAGCGCCGGCACACTGGATTCTAGTCCCGGTCGGGGCACCGGATTCTGTCCCGGTTGCCCCTCTTCCAGGCCAGCTCTCTGCTATGGCCTGGGAGTGCAGTGGAGGATGGCCCAAGTGCTTGGGCCCTGCACCTGCAAGGGAGACCAGGAGAAACACCTGGCTCCTGCCTTCGGATCAGCGCGCTGTGCCGGCCGCAGCGCGCCAGCTGTGGCGGCCATTGGAGGGTGAACCAATGGCAAAAGGAAAACCTTTCTCTCTGTCTCTCTCTCACTGTCCACTCTGCCTGTCAAAAAAAAAAAAAAAAAAAAGAAAGAAAGAAAGAAAAGAAAGAACGAAGATGGGGCCAGCGCTGTGGCACAGTGGATTAAGCTGCCACCTGTGATGCTAGCATCCCATTGCCTGCCAGTTCAAGTTGCAGCTGCTCAGCTTCTGATCCTCCTCCCTGTTAATGTGCCTGGGAAAGCAGTGGAAGATGGGAGACCCAGATGGAGTTCTAGGCTCCTGGCTTTGGCCTGGTCAGCCCTGGCTGTTGTGGCTATTTGGGGAGTGAACCAGTGTATGGAAGATTCTCATTCTCATTCTCTCTCTCTCTCTCTCTCTCTCCCCTTCCCTCTCTCTCTTACTCTGCCTTTCAAATAAATAAACAAATCTTTTAAATTTTTACTTTATTTATTTGAAAGTGAGAGACAGACAGTGACAGAGAAAGATCTCACATCTGCTGATCACTCCCCGAACGCCTGAAAGAGTTCAGGCTGGGCCAGGCTGAAGCCAGGAGGAGCTGAATTCAGTCTCCCATGGGCAAGGCAGGGACCCAACTACCTGAAGCATCACCTGTCGCCCCCTAGGTTGTGTATTCATAGGAAGCTGGAATCAGGAACACAGCTACGCCTCCTCCCTAAATACTCCAATACAGGATACAGGCATCCCCAGCAGCACCTTCACTCATGCACCAAATGCCCACCCCAACCAGTTTGGAAAGAAACAGAAGCACAGAGAATTTGCTACTATCCAGACTTCTGTTAAAGGTAATTCAGAAGGATGTCTTGTGGTGCAAGAAAGAATGAAAAGCAAAGAAAGGTGAACAGATAACAAAATGTGGTAGATCCAAACAATGGAATGTCAGCCATATATTCAGCCATAATAAGGAAGGAAGTTCTGATGCATGCCACAATGTGGAAGAATCTTGAAAACATACGCTAAGTGAAATAACCCAGACTCAAAAGGACAAATATTGTACGATTCCACTTACATGAAATGTCTAGAACAGGCAAAGTCATGGAGAAACAAAACAAGATCAGAGTTTACTAGGAGCTGGTGGGAGTAGGGACATGGGGAGTTTTTGCTTAATGGTTACAGAGTTTCAGTTTGGGGATGAAAAAGTCATGATAATAGATGGTGATGATAGTCGCAGAACATTATGACTCTAATTAATACCACTGAATTGTAAACTTGAAAATAACTCAAGAGTGGACATTTGGCCTCGAGGTTAAGTCATCAGGGTACTGAGTTGGATCCCAAGCACTGGCTCCTGATTCCTGCTTGCTGTTAAAGCAGATCCTGAGAGGCAGCAGATGACGGCTCAAGTAACTGGGTTCCTGCCATCTTCACGGAAGACCTGGATTGAGTTGTTGGCTCTTGGCCTCTGCCCCCAGCCATTGTTGGCATTTAGGGAGCGAACTAGTGCATAGGAGCTCCCCTTGTTTCTGATTCTCTGTTTCTCAAATAAATAAATAAAAATTATAACATTTTACCATAATAAAGATTTACTAAGATAATCACTTTTTTTTAAAGCTTTATTTATTTATTTGACAGTCAGAGTTATACAGAGGGAGAAAGAGAGGCAGAGAGGCAGAGAGAGAGAGAGAGAGAGAGAGAGAGAGAGAGAGAGAGAAAGGTCTTCCATCTGCTGGTTCACTCCCCAATTGGCCGCAATGGTCAGAGCAGTGTCGATCTGAAGCCAGGAGCCAGGAGCTTTCTCCAGGTCTTCCCACGGGGGTGCAGGGGCCCAAGAACTTGGGCCATCTTCTACTGCTTTCCCAGGCCACAGCAGAGAGATGGATAGGAAGTGGAGCAGCTGGGACTTGAACCAGCTCCCATATGGGATGCCAGCAATGCAGGCAGCGGCTTTACCTGCTATGCCACAGTGCTGGCCTTGATGATCACTTAAAAAAAATGTATTCATTTATTTGGAAGGCAGAGTTACAGAGAGAGACATGGAGAGGCAGAAAAAGGGATCTTCCATCTGCTGGTTCACTCCCCAGATGGTTGAAATGGTTGGGACTGGGCCAAGCTGCAGGTAGGATCCAGAAACTCCATCCAGGTCTCCCATGTGGGTAAAGGAACCAAGCACTTGGGCCATCTTTTAATCCTTTCCCAGGAACATTCACAGGGAGCTGGATCAGAAGTGGAGCAGCTGGGACTTGAACCAGTGCTCACATAGAATGTTGGCATTGCAGGCAGCAGCTTAATCTGCTTCCCCACAACACCTGCCCCAGATAATCACTTTTTAACAGATTCAGTTTACACAGAGTCCATAAACGTGCAAAATTTATATCATAATAATATGGTCTCAGACTATATGAGAGGCAATCTGAAGAACTAAAATTATGTGAGAAATTAAAGTATATATCTCAATTGATAGAACAAGCAAAAAATGAAATTGTTCAAACAGTGATGATTAGTAAAATTAACCCAGCTGAGATTATATAGATTATAGTAAACAATTGTAAAAAAAAAAATTCTGAAGGATTCAGGCTAGGCTATTAAAACAAGCTGTGAAAATTTTGAAGGACTGGGGCTGACACTGTAGAAGGCTAAGCCTCTGCCTGCAGTGCTGTGCTGGTATCCCATACAGGTATCCCATATGGGTGCCAGTTCAAGCCAGAGAGAGACAGAGATTTCTCATCCATTAGTTCACTCCCCAAATGGCCACAACTGCTGAGGCTGGGCCAGGCTGAAGCCAGGAGCTTCATCTAGGATTCCTATGTGGGTGCGGCGGCCGAAGCACTTGGTCCATCTTCCACTGCTATCACAGGCACATTAGCAGGGAGCTGGATTGGAAATGGAGCAGCCGGGACTTGAACTGGAGCCCATGTGGGATGCTGGCACTGCAGGCAGCAGCTTAACCTTCTCTGCCATAGCACCAGCCTCAATAAATAAATCTTAAAAAAAAAAAAAAAAAAAAAAACAGATTCTGGCAAGGATGTGGAGAAAGAGGAACTCCCACTGTCAGTGGGAATGTAAATTAGTGCAGCCACTGTGAAAACAGTACGGCGATTTCCTTAGAAACTAGAAACAGACTTACCATATGATCCAGCAATCCCACCACTGAGTATATACCCAAAAGAGATACCTGCTTCCCCATGTGTATAGCAGCACTGTTTACAATAGCCAAAATATGGTATCAGTCAAGGTGTCCATCATTAGATGAACAGATAAAGAAAATATGACATACACAAACACACACACAACGGAATATTCAGCTATATATTTGCAGCAAAATGGTTGGAACTGGAGGACATCACATTAAAGGAAATAAGCTAGACATAGACAAATATCACATATTCTCCCTTATATTGGGGAGCTAAAATTAAAAACAAAGAAATTCCTGTGTGTATCAATTTCACTGCAAATACATATTTTGTCAAATTTTGTTTCAAATTTTTGTCAAATTGATAAGAATTATATTCTATCATAGTTTTAATGATCTTGTGATTATTTTAAAATTTGCCTTATATGAATGAAGTTGAAATGATCTTTTCATTTGATTATTTCTTACAAGCCTTGCCTGTTTTCCTACTGAGCTATTTTCTTGCTGGACTTTTTACCTTTTATTTGTTGAACTCTTTATTTAGTAGAGTCATTAACCCATTGACTATAATGTAAATTAAACATGTTATCTCAAAAAAATAAACTATTAAGTTAGAAAAAGGGAAAAACTCCAGCACCAGAAACTAATGTGAGTTCAACTAATCTTATAAGGAACAAAGTATGCTATCACATAAACATATTAAAGAGGGAACAATTCCCAAGCTCATAATGATACTGAAACTCATCATGGACATTAGGACAAAGTATAATTACAGAACAGCTTGGCCTATGAACTTAATATTAACAAGCTGAATCCAGTAATACAAAAGGCTAATATATATAACCAAGTTAAGTTATCCTAGGAATACAAAATTGGTTTAATAGTCAAAAATCAATGTAATCTGTCATATTAATAAAGGAAAAAATGACCACTCAATATTTCCAGAAAAGACAAATTGTAAGAAGTCAATATGCAGGGGCTGGCGCGGTAGCGCTGTGGGTTAACGCCCTGGCCTGAAGCGCCGGCATCTCATATGGGCACCGGTTCTAGTCCCAGCTGCTCCTCTTCCAATCCAGCTCTCTGCTATGGCCTGGGAAAGCAGTAGAAGATGGCCCAAGTTCTTGGGCCCCTGCACCCGCGTGGGAGACCTGGAAGAAGCTCCTGGCTCCTGACCCCAGATCTTTGCAGCTCCAGCTGTTGCAAACATCTGGGGAGTGAATCAGCAGATGGAAGACCTCTCTCTCTGCCTCTCCTCTCTCTGTGTAACTCTGAATTTCAAATAAATAAAGAAATCTTTTTTTAAAAAAAAGTCAATATGCATTCTTGGTTTTAAAAGTCAGAAAATTGGGTGCTAGTGTTGTGGTATAGTTAGTTAAGCTGCTGCTTTTGATTCCAACATCCCATACCAGAGAGCCAGTTTGAGTCCCAGCTACTCTGCTTCCTGCTAATGTACCTGAGAAGCAGCAAGATGATGGCTCAAGTGCTTGGGTTCCTGCCACCTATGTGGGATATCTGGGTGGAGTTACTGTCTCCTGGATACAGCATGGCCCAGCCTTGGCTGGTGCAGACACTTGAGGAGTGAATCAATGGATGGAAGATCTCTCTCCTCTCTGTCTCTCTGCCTTTCAAATCAACCAAGTGATCTTTAAAAAACAAAATAAAAACCTCACATTTGTTAGTGTTACACTAATATCATTAGCAAAAAAAAAAAAAAGAAGTGTACTCAATGGTCAAGATTAAACAAAAATAATTTTCACTAAAAATATTCTTACGTGAAACAGGCATGCATGTGTTTTGATGTTCAAGAGTGAGGAGACCACCAACACAGTTCTATACCACTGCCTGGATCTACGTGCTAAGCTCCCAGCAATTTGACCCTCCTTTTCTCTCCCTCCATCAGTGCAATAAAAGACAATAAAAAAAAGACAAACAACATGTTATTATAAAAATATTTTGCTCCCACAGACTCTCAGAAAGATCAAGGACATTTAGTAGTCCGTGGGGACCACTCTTTGGGACTGACGCCCTGAGATACAGGCCTAGGAGGAAAGCTGCTGTGTCATAGATATCTGTCATCAGTCTTCACCAGACAGGCCCGCACTCTTTTCCAAAGTAGCTTCCCTAATTTATGTTCCCATCAAAGCCTCTGAGTGCTGCCATCACCCCACGTTATCACCAGTGGCTGGGACACACTGATGCTCTGCTGTGCTTCTCCTGCGTTCCCCTTGGGTGGAGCAGGTCTTCATACACTTACTGGCTTCCAGATTCCCCATGTCAGGAGGTGCTTATTCACATTTTCTGTCCATTTTTTTCTGTTGGGTTATCGGATTTTTTCATATTTTTCTGTATGAATTTTTATAGTTTTTTTTTAAATTAAAAAAAATTTTTTAAAGGTCTTTCTTCTGTTGGTTCACCCTCCAAATGGCCGCCACAGCAGGTGCGCTGTGCTGATCTGAAGCCAGGAGCCAGGTGCTTCCTCCCGGTCTCCCACGTGGGTGCAGAGCCCAAGCACTTGGGCCATCCTCCACTGCACTCCCAGGCCACAGCAGAGAGCTGGCCTGGAAGAGGGGCAACTGGGACAGAACCGGCGCCCCAACCGGGACTAGAACCCAGAGTGCCAGCGCCGCAGGTGCAGGATTAGCCTAGTGAGCTGCGGTGCTGGCCGAATTTTTATAGGTTTTAGAATCAAGTTCTTCACTAGTTACCTCTGCAGCCAGTATCTTCTATTCTGTGGTTTGAGTCTCCCCTCTTTCAGGTATCATTTCATGAACAGAAGTTCTTTAGTGTAGTCCAATTGACCAATTTTTATGGTTTTGCTTTTCATTTAAGAATTACATGTATCAAAGTCATAAAAATTCTTTCATATTCTCTTTCTAAACTTCATAGTTTTTTCATTAAAATACATTATTTATATTAACATGTAATGATTTTATTATTATTTAAAATAAATTAATAATTTAAAAATATTTTAAAGATTTATTTAGTTGAGGGTACAGCTCTGTGGTGTAGGGGGTTAAGCTTCCGTGTGCAGTGCCAGCATCCCATATGGGCGGCAATTCGAGTCCCAGATGCTCCACTTCCAGTTCAGCTCCCTGCTAATGTGCCTGGGAAAGGAGAAAAAGATGGCCCAAGAGCTTGGGCCCCTGCACCCACATGGGAAACTGGAAGAAGCTCCTGGCTCTTGGTTTCAGCCTGGCCTAGCCTGGGCCACTGGGGCCATTTGGGAAGTGAGCCCGCAGATGGAAGATGTCTCTCTCTTTCTCTCTCTCTTCTCTCTGTATCTCTGCCTTTTAAATAAATAAGTCTTAATAAATTAAAAATGTTTATTTATCTGAAAGAATTACAGAGAGGAAGAGATAGAGATAGAGATAGAGATAGAGATAGAGATAGAGAATCTTCCATCCACTAGTTCAGTCCCCAAATGGCTACAACAGCCACAGATGGGCTAGGCTGAAGCCAGGAGCTTCTTTCAGGTCTCTCACATGGGTGCAGGGGCCACTTGTTACCTGCCATCTTCTGTTTTCCCAAGCCATTAGCAGGGAGCTGGATCAGGGGCAGAGTAGCAAGGTTACGAACTGGTGCGCATATCGAATGTCAGCATCACAGGCAGTGGCTTTATTGGCTATGTGACCTAGGCCCCAATATCTAAAATTTTGAGTAGCTTTAATTTCTAATGTAGTAAATATTGATAGATACCATTAATATAAGTGAATGTTCTATAGGAACATTGCAATCATTTTAATTTTTTTTACCTATTTATTTTAATTATTTGAAAGGTGAAGAGGTAGAGAGAAAAAAAATACAGAAAAAGAGAGGCAGACAGGTCCCATCAGCTGCTCACTTCCCAAATGCCAGCAACAGCAGGCACTGGGCCAGGCCAAAGCCAGGAGTTGGGAATTCAGTCCAGTTGGCAGGGAACCAACTCCTTGAGCCATTTGTTACCTGCCATCGCCCAGCACGCTCATTTACAGAAGCTGGAAGCAGGAGCTGAGCTGCAACTCAAACCCAAGCACTCTGATATGGGATGTGCTGCTGGCGGAGAGGCTGGGCACCTGTTGCAGTGAAAACACAGCCTGGGCCTGGGCCTCACTCATCAATAAGGGGCCTCTGCAGGACCCCTGCCCCTTAACTTACATAGAAACTAGACCCACTAATCCTCTAGGATTGTCCACCTGGGAGTTGCAGAAAAGGCTATGGAACTTCAGAGAGCAGAAGGAGGGGATGCAAGTTGCCTGCGCAAGGACTACTTGTTAAACTCCTTAACAAATACAAGAAAATGCCCAGATAGTGTGCTCGCTCTCTCTCTCTCTCTCTCTCTCTCTCTCTGTGTGTGTGTGTGTGTGTGTCTTTATTCTTGGTTTCTTGCTGTTATGCAGATAATGAATAAAAACCAATCACACACACACACACACACACAAAAGATATGAGATATGGGATATGAGTGCCCCAAGTGGCATCTTTACTGCTTTGTCAAACACCCACCCTGCCTAAATAATTTTTAACAATGTAAAGGGGTCTTGAGACCAGTTTGAAAAACACTACTGTAGAAATAAATCCAAGAATTTTCTTAACAGCATTGTTCTGAACAGCCCAAAACCGAAACAATTCAAGTATCCCCAACAGCAGAACGGATAAATAAAAGGCTGGATATTGTTACAGTAGAATAATATAAGGTAGTGAAAGTGAACTAAATACACTACATCAACATGGATGAATCTAACCTAATACTGAGTAAAAGAATCAAAGTTCAAAATAATATCCATTAGATGATTCCATTAATGTAAGCTCTACAAACAGGCAAAATGAAGGATACTTGCACAACAGGTCAAGTGCACATTCACTGGAAAAGAGCATAGCAGTGATAAAATGATTGCTGTGAGAGTCAGAGCAAAGGCGACTAGCAAGAGAGCTATGGGGAGCTTAGGCTTCTGAGGAGCCAGCATGTTTTCTATCCAGGTAATAGCACTGGTTATGAAGATGTTTATTTCATACTTATCAAACTGCACACATACATTTCATGTACCTTCTACATGTATTGCATGTGCTTTATTTGGGCTTCAACAAAGTCATATTCTTCAAAGAAACTTCATGTACTTTTTTTTTTTTAATCTTTTGATCTTTCAGTTGCCCATGTGGTTCCTATGAGAAACCTATCTGTATTAGTCAGGGCTTCACCAGAAAAGAAAAAAAAAAATCTGTACAAATTTGGTAATTGGAGAGCTTGATAAAGGGACTATGTAAAAAGGTGTGGGCACGATGTAAGGAACTAAAAAGTGGTTTTATATACTGCCCTAGTATTCATAATGGGGGGTACCATTCCCCCTCATAGGCTTGAAGAAGCAAGGACAGAAACCAGGAGACAGAGCTGTGTGATACAAGCTGCTTGAAAAGAGCTATGACCTCCAGTGGAAGGATGGAGCTGGTCCACGGTACGGTGACGACAGAAAGGATACAAGTACCCTGCTGCTGCTCGGCTGCCTTTCTGGCTTTGATCTCCTGTCTGTGCTCCCTGTTGTTCAACCCAGCTGGAAGCCAGAAGGCCAGAGAACCTACTGATGCGGTGTGCTTAGGTCAACCTCCCAGGGAACCCAGCAGAGTGAAGAGTAGGTCTGGAATGAGAGGGACTTGGCCACCTGTCCACCTAAATCTAAAAGGATAGCCACCTCTAGTGTTTCTCTCGTAAAGTGGGGAGTAGGGAGAGGGAGCAATGACTAGGCAATATGAAACACAGGTAGTATAGTGCCTGCTTCTGTAGCTGACCACAAGGTTGAAGCTGGTTCTCAGACGACCTTCGATCTCCTTTGTCTGTTCTTCCTAGCTTCCTTTAGTGTTTCCTCTGGATATACTTTTGAAAATCCCTCTCTTGGGGCTGGCACTGTGGCATAGCAGGCAAAGCTGCTGTCTGAGGTGCCGGCATCCCACGTGGGTGCTGGTTTGAGAGCCCGCTGCTCCACTTCTGTTCCAGCTCCCTGCTGTGGCCTGGGAAAGCAGTAGAAGATGCCCAAGTCCTTGGGCCCCTGCACCCACGTGGAGACCTGGAAGAAGCTCCTGGCTCCTGGCTTTGGATTGGTGCAGCTCCTGCCATTGTGGCCATCTGGGGAGTGAACTACTGGATGGAAGACACTCCCCCCTCTGCCTCTCTGTAGCTCTGCTTTCAAATAAATAAATAAAAATCTTAAAAAAAAAAAAAAGAAGAAGAAAATCCCTTTGTGCCAGACGGCATGAGTAAAGATGCCTTTGCTTATTTCTCTAAAGCAGGTATGAAGAAACCCAAACTTCACCGCATGCAGCATTGTCCTTATTGGCTGCCTGTGACTTTCCATTGACCAAAAGGTTATTTATTGAATCCTTAAGTTCTAAACACAACCCTGCTTACCTCATCTCTGCCATGTAGCAGTAACCTAATTACTGCTAATAAGGATATATATCACCCCTTATCTACATATTGGTTCTGCAGCCTGGGTAACCTCTACTTCCTGGGAGAAGTCTTAGCTTCCTTTTCACTAGAACCATGCCTTTTACACTTCTGATTCTTGAGTTGATTATACTGAAGGCAAAAGAATTTGAGATATTTGCCTAAGACTGCACATCTAGTACAAGAAGTTGGACTGGATGCTCAGCCTCTTGGTTTTTGTACTAATTTGTTTCCCACACACTGGAGGAGTACATCTGTGTCTTATCACTGTAACAGGTGGATACACGGAATAGCAATAACATAATGTTAGGCTGTGATAAAGGTGACTCAGGGGAGGGACAAACACTTAGTAGCAGATGTCCTCTAAATTTTAAGGCACTGTAGGGAATAATAAGACATTTGTCATCTTGCTGTCTCATTGTGCCAAGGGACCAGAACTAGAAGTGTTTTTCTTGTGATTTTCCAAAGCAAGATCTTTTCCAAAACAACTTAGTGTGAGTACATTTTAATGTGTTTGCTAATGAATTTCCTTGGCATAGGAAAATAATATATTTTTTTGTAATGTTTCCTCTCCCTTTCCCCAAAGAGCTTCTATTGCTTTTATTTTTGGTCACAGAGAAGTCCATATAGTGAAGCAATTAAGAGCTCTTTCTAATCCATAAAGCACCTTCAAAATGGATATTCCAGTGTACCCACAGGAATCTCAAGAGTCATGCTAGGGAAGTTTCTAAGTGCCTCTGCATTCCATAGCTTTTCTGGGGCCCATTAAACCAATCTGTAAGTGGTGAGAAGAAAGGCATAATGCTGGAAGTTGGGATCAGATGAAGAAGGTACTGAAGAAAAAAAGAAGAGTCAGTCAAAGTGGAAATTCACTTGTTGACTCTTCAACCTTCTTTTTTTTTTTTTTATTTATTTTTTTTTTATTTTTGACAGGCAGAGTGGACAGTGAGAGAGAGAGAGACAGAGAGAAAGGTCTTCCTTTGCCGTTGGTTCACCCTCCAATGGCCGCCGCGGTAGCGCGCTGCGGCCGGCGCACCGCACTGATCCGATGGCAGGAGCCTGGTGCTTCTCCTGGTCTCCCATGGGGTGCAGGGCCCAAGCACTTGGGCCATCCTCCACTGCACTCCCTGGCCACAGCAGAGAGCTGGCCTGGAAGAGGGGCAACCGGGACAGGATCGGTGCCCCGACCGGGACTAGAACCCGGTGTGCCGGCGCCGCAAGGCGGAGGATTAGCCTGTTGAGCCACGGCGCCGGCCTGGCTCTTCAACCTTCTAAGCAACTTGAAGAGGATAATCACTATTTTTTCACTTTCATTATCATTTTCATTACTAGACTTTAAATAGAAATCAGTTGCTCTCTTAATTATTTCTTAAAAGATTTGTTTGTCTATTTTGAAAGTCAGAGGTACAAAGAGAGAGGGAGAGACAGATCAGCAGACCTTCCATCCACTGATTCACATTCCAGATGGCTACATGGTCAGGGCTGGGCCAGGCCAAATCCAGGAGCCAGGAGTTTTATCTGGGTCTCCCACATGGGAGGCAGGGGCCTAGACACTTAAGCCATCTTCTGCTGCTTTTCATGGGCCATTAGCAAGAAGCTGGATTAGAAGTGGAATAGCAAGGACTCAAACTGGTACCCATATGGGTTGTCTGCACCGCAAGTGGTAGCTAATAATGCCAGGCCCTCACTTGCTCTTTTGAGCTAAATTCGATGGAATGAAGAACTTTGTCATAAAACTCTGTAAGATAGGCATGGAGGGGCTGGTGCCATGGCTCACTTGGTTAATCCTCCACCTGCGGCTCCGGCATCCCATATGGGCACCAGGTTCTAGTCCCGGCTGCTCCTCTTCCAGTCCAGCTCTCTGCTGTGGCCCGGGAGGGCAGTGGAGGATGGCCCAAGTGCTTGGGCCCCTGCACCTGCATGGGAGACCAGGAGGAAGCACCTGGATCCTGGCTTCGGATCAGTGCAGCGCTCCAGCTGTAGCAGCCATTTGGAGAGTGAATCAACAGAAGGAAGACCTTTCTTTCCATCTCTCTCTCTCTTACTCTGTCTATAACTCTACCTGTCAAGTAAATTAAAAAAAAAAAAAAAAGATAGGTGTGGGGATGAAGAGTCAATGGTTTACAAATGTGCTCCATTATAAGGTGGATGGAGCCTGAATCTCTTGATCACTAATAGTCAATGGAGGTTGAGGTACCTCGCTAAGTAGGAAAACCACCTTCATACATTAGTGTTGTGCCGAAATATTCAATGGAAAAAATTAATGTAGCATTAATTAGGTTTTTGAAAGCTGTATTTCATAGGAGAAACTAATCAGGGAGAAATTCAGTCCCTTTTTAAGTGGTAGAGAAAGATATTTTTGGATGGGAAAGCTTCTCAAACATTAGATCATTGGGCCAGCCCTGTGGCATATGCAGGTAAGGCCACTATCTGCAGTTCCGCCATTCCACATGGGTGCCAGCTCGAGATCCGGCTGTTCCACTTCCAATCCAGTTCTCTGCTATGGCCTGGGAAAGCAGTAGAAGATGGCCCAAGTCCTTGGGCCCCTGCACCCATGTGGGAGACCTAGAAGAAGCTCCTGGCTCATGGCTTCAGATCTGTGCAGTTCTGGTCGTTGCCACCAATTGGGGAGTGAACCAGTGGATGGAAGACCTTTCTCTCTCTCTGTCTCTCCTCTCTCTGTGTAACTCTAACTTTCAAATAAATAAATAAATCTTTTTTAAAAAGTTCTAGAAATTTCCTTTCCTCTCTTCTCCCTTCTTTTACTGAGACAATCACTTTCTAATTTTATCTCCACAGTTGGGTCATGCTATATACAAGACTTATGGAAATGTAATAAATAATCTTATTTGGGTATAAAATTGAAATCAATGCATTGTTTTTTCATAATAACTATTTTTCATGGACTTTTTGAGGACCTACCATATATTATTTTCTGTTCTTTCTTTCACTTTTCTAGTGCATCCGTACTTTTGTGCATATCAGTAGCTCATTCCTTTTATCCTAAGTAGTACTCTTTTGTGTGAATATATCAAAATGTGTTTATCTACTCTGTGAATGAGCATTTGAGTTTTTATTTTTAGTTATTATGAATACAATCACTATGAGCATTCTTGTATAATATGTGGATATGTATTTTCATTTCTCTTGAGCATATACCTAATAGAATTGCTGGTCACATGGTAAGTCTAAATTTAAATATGTGAGGAACTGCCAGACTATTTTGCAAAGGAATTGTGTGATTTTTACATCTCCACCAGCAATGTACAAGGCTTCCAATTTCTCCATATTCTTGCCAATACTTTCTATTGTCCATACTTTTGATTATAGCCATCCTAGAGGATGTGAAGTCATACCTCATGGTGGCTTTGATGTGCATTTCCCTAACGATTAATAATGCTGAGCATCTTTGGGGCTGGTGTTGTGGTGCCACTTGTGACACCGGCATCCCATATCAGAGTGCTAGCTGGAGTCCCAGATGCTCCACTTCAATGGCCTAACCCTGGCCACAGGGGTCATTTGGGAAATGAACTAGCAGATGGAAAATACCGCTTTCTTTCCCTTTCTCTCTCTCTTTCTCTCTCCCTCTGTCATTCTGCCTTTCAAATAAATAAGAAATCTTTTATTTATTTATTTATTTGAAAGGCAGACTTAACAGAGAGTCAGAGGCAGAGAGAGAGGTCTTCCATCTGCTGGTTCACTCCCCAGATGGCTACAATGGCTGGAGCTACATCGATCTGAAGCCAAGAGCCAGAAGCCTCTTCCAGGTCTCCCACATAGGTACAGGGGCCCAAGGACTTGGGCCATCTTCTACAGCTTTCCCAGGCCATAGCAGAGAGCTGGATTGGAAGTGGAGCAGCTGGGACTGGAACTGGCATCCATATGGGATGCCAACGCTGCAGACTATGCCTTTAACCCTGCTGTGCCACAGAGCTGGCTCTAATAATAAATCTTTCTTAAAAATGTTGAACATATTTTCAAGAGCTTATTGATCATTTGTACATATTCTTTGGAGAAATGTCTGCTCTAATGCTTTGTTCATTTTTAATGGAGTTACTGGTCTTTTTTGCTGTTCAGTCTTATATGATTTGTTAAAATTACCTGTTTGAGAGGCAAATAGGCACAGAGAGCTCCTTTCTGCTGGTTCATTTCTTAAATGTTGGCAACAGCTGGGACTGGGCCAGGCCACAGACAGGAGGTAGAAACTCAATCTGAATTTTCCACGTGAGTTGCAGGAACCAAATTACTTGAGCCATATCTGCTGCCTCCCAGAGTTCGCACTGACAGGAAGCTAGAATCAGGAACCGTAGCTAGGAAACAAACCGAGGCACTTCAATATGGAATGGGGGAGTATTGGCCAGTATCTTAACCTCTAGGCCAAAGGCCCACCCCCTAATGTAACCAGTGTTGGACTGAGGTCTATTGTATCACATAATCCCCTTTCAGTTGAAAATAATAGAAAATCAACACAGGGGCTGGCACTGTGGTATAGCAGGTTAAGCTATGTAGGCTGTGGCACCATAATCCCATATGGGCACAGTTTTGAGTTCTGGCTGCTCCTCTTCCAACCCAGCTCCCTGCTAATGTGCCTGAGAAAGCAGCAAAGGATGGCCCAAGTGCTTCAGACCCTGCACCTACATGCAAGACCTGGAAGAAGCTGCTGGCCCAACCCTGGCCTGGCCCAACCCTGGCCACTGTGGCCAATTGAGGAGTGAAGTAGCAGATGGAAGACCTGTCTCTCTCTGAGTCTACAACTAGTTTTTTCTTTTTAAAATTTACTTATTTATTTGAAGGGAAGAGTTATAGAGAGGAGAGGGGAGAGACAGAGAGATCTTCCATCTGATGGTTCACTCCCCAAATGGCCGCAATGGCCAGGGCTGGGCCAGGCTGAAACCAGGACCCATGAGCTTTCTCCTATGTGAGTGCCCCAGGCTCAAACACTTGAGGCATCTTCCACTGCTCTCCCAGATCATTAGCAGGCAGCTGGATTAGAAGTGGAGTAACCAGGACCTGAACTGGCACCAATATGGGATGCCAGCATTGTGGGTCGTGGCTTTACCCACTATGCCACAAATGGTGGCCCATCTGTAACTCTTTCAACTAAATAAAATAAATCTATTTTTTAAAAAGATTTATTTTATATATTTGAAAGAGAGTTACAGAGAGAGGTGGAGACAGAGAGAGAGATCAGGGTTTTAACCCCTTGTGCCACAGCGCCGACCCCAAATAAATCTATTTTTTTTTTTTTTGACAGGCAGAGTTAGACAGTGAGAGGGAGAGAGAGAAAGGTCTTCCTTCTGTTGGTTCACCCCCCCAAATGGCCGCCACAGCCGGCACGCTGCGCCAATCCAAAGCCAGAAGCCAGGTGCTTCCTCCTGGTCTCCCATGCAGGTGTAGGGACCCAAGCACTTGGGCCATCCTCCACTGCCTTCCCGGACCACAGCAGAGAGCTGGACTGGAAGAGGAGCAACCGGGACAGGATCCGGCACCCCAACTGGCACTAGAACCCGGGGTGCCGGAGCCGCAGGCGGAGGATTAGCCAAGTTAGCCATGGCGCTGGCCAATAAATCTTTTTTTTTTTTTTTTAAAGGTGGGGCCAGCGCTGTGGTATAGCTGGTAAAGCTGCTGCCTGCAGTGCTGGCATCCCATCTGGGCACCAGTTTGAGTCCTGGCAGCTCCACTTCCCATCCAGCTCTCTGCTATGGCCTGGGAAAGCAGTAGAAGATGGCCCAAGTCCTTGGGCCCCTGCACCCATGTGGGAGACCCAGAGGAAGCTCCTGACTCCTGGCTTCGGATCAGTGGCCATCTAGGGAGTGAAGCAGTGGATGGAAGACCTCTCTCCCTCTCTCCCTCCCTCCCTCTCTCTTTCTCTCTCTCTCTCTCTCTCTCTCTCTGCCTCTCTGTAACTCTGCCTTTCAAATAAATAAATCTTAAAAAGAAAAAAAAAAACATGGACTGTAGGTGAGGAGGAGGAATTTTCCAGAAAGAAATTAAAATGTTTACTAAAAAAAAAAAGGAGGAAAATGGATGCTGGGATGCCAAAAACTAGTCAATGTCCACTACAGTGCTTCCCAACCACGGACCCGCTACAAGTTGACAGAATTTTTTTCTAGTCATCTAGGTAAGGAAATAGAGCCACAAGGTAAAATATTGTCACTGACACAGGCATTTGGATAAAGGTGAGAGAAGAGTTTCCCAGCATTGTGAACAATCACTAAGTTTAGAGTCAGAAGATTTGGTCTGAATTCTTTCTTTGCTACTTGCTAGTACTATGATCTTGGAAAAATCACTTAATTTCCAAAACCACATTTTTAAAGCCCATAAAACCAGAATTACCTTAAAGCATAATTCCGGCATTGTACGTTGGCTCTAGAAATACAAGCACATGAATATGCCTGGCACAGAGAAGAAACTCACTCTGAAATTCTAGGCCATAACTTTTTCTACCTGCCTTCCATGTGACCCCACCTGAAAGCTATTTCCTTTCTGGCCAGTGCTTGCTTTCCAGATGGGATTTTGGAGAATTCCCCAGAAAATCTTTGAAATAATTTCCTTATTGAGCACGAAACTGTATGTTCAACTATGTGATCCAAGCATGATTCTCTCAACTTTGCAAATGGTTTCTGGTTAGACTGTCACTGGAGCATAGTGAACCAGGTGCAGGCAGTGGCCTTGGAACGTAGCTTGTGGAGGAAGACAGATGCTTACCTCAGTCGGGGGCCCAGAAAAAAGCACTGGAGCCCACAGATTCCCATGATTTGACTTCCAGGAGTGGAAATGAGTGCCAACTTCCCCCTACTCCCAACACATGCTACCCTTCTGGATTCTAGTTTGGTTACTAAGCAACGGGCCCTTCAATCTTCAGGTCTTGATTTAGGATTTGTAACTGCTACACTAGGAACTCCAGAAGTTTTACACATAGAAACGTTGAGGGACAGCAATCTGCCAGGAATTAGTACCTAGAGGAATTGTTTTTGAAGCTGTGTTTTCAAGGAAGAAGTGTCCCTTCCATTGCATTCTATGTCCATTGCATTTGGGATGAGGCTGATGGTGATTCTCCACCAACTTTTATGACCCCTTGACACACCACGGACTGTCCTCTGTCCATCTGTGTGGCTCTGTACCTGGTTTACATAGGCAGCAGAGGCAGAGCAAATTTCCTCACATGTACTTGTATTCCACCCGTCCTTTAGGAAGCAGACATACACCCTGATGGGGTGAGCAGTGTGAGCAGTTCACTGCAGGTCATCTTGAGGCCAGGGAGAGTTTTTGAACCATGAGCAGGTCTGATACTTGGGAAAGGGGAAGAAAAAGGAGGATGACTAAGTATGTAGAGCCTTGGACTGTGATGTACTGTCGTGGAATAAGGCCATGTGAAGATGGCTGCTGGCAAGCGAGTGTCAGTTACTCAGGAATGGCTTCGGAACCCACCTGGCAAAGGAGCCTTCCTGGCAACAGGCAGTGATTGGTTAGGGAATAAACTGCCCCTTGACCGGATTGGCTGCCTCAGCTATATAAGCTGTTGTACCAACTGAAATAAATGAGTCTGCAGCTGCTCGCCTCTGGCCCACTTTCACCTGGCCCCCCGGGGTCTGTGTCATAACTCCATGCCTCTTGCCCCTACTGTGCTCCTCCTCTCAGAACAAATCCACAGCAACAATGTACCACTCCCGTGAATGGATTAAAGCCGTTACTGCAAGGCTTGGCTGCTTATAAAAGGGGGGTGCTGGGCCTCCTTTTCCTCTCTGTCTCTCACCAAGTCATGCCTTCCACCATGTTATTCTACAACAAGGAGGCCCTGGCCAGATGTGGCCATCAATCTTGGACTTCTCCTGTCTCCAGATTCATGAGCCAAATAAACTTCTGTTGTTTATAACTCACCCAGTCTGTGGTATTCTGTGATAGCAGCAGAAAACAGACTAAGGCAGCAAGCCAAGAAAATAAAACAAAACAAAACCAAGTTGAAGGACCTTCCACAAAATAACTGCCCTATGGTCTTTAACAACAACAAAACAAATGTTGTTAGCTAAAGTCAAAGCCTGGGGAACTGTTCCAGATAAAAGATGAAAGAGAAATGACAACCGACTGCAATGCGTGGTCTGACACTGTATTCTGAGCTGTAAGGGACATTCTAGGGACAGTCAATGGACTTTGCACATGGAACACCTATTAGACAACAGTGTTGGACCAATGTTGGACTGCTGGTTTTGATCATTTTACTACGGTTATATAAAAGAAGGTCCTTCTCTCAGCAAATATTCTGAAGCATAGGATTGCCTCAGATAGATTTATTCTCAAAAGTTTCAGGAAAAAAATGCGCACACACATAAAGGAAGAGGCCAGATTGTAACCAAACTGTAAACAACTGGTGTTCCTGGATCAAGGGCACACAGAATGTGAAACCTCACCAACATTTAAAATCACAGAAATGAGCTTTTAATGCCAAATAAGACCTTCTTTTGATGTTAATCTGGGGGCTGGGTAACCATTTCAGATAATTACTATAGATTTTTCTTTTATGAATTTCAATTATTTTTCAAACCAACATGATAATCTCGGGAGAGTTCCAGCAATGTGCAGCACTAATTTCTATGGGGAATGGATCCTCAACCTTTCCTCTAAGTGCTCTTCGGGTATTGCCCGAGTCCTGGTCATTCTGTCTGAGGCGCTGGTTTACAGCGAGTGCTTTTGCAGAACAGAACATTTTATGATGCTGGTTTCATAAATGGAAATTAAATGTGTGCAACGCATAAAGACGGAAGGAAACAGCAGATCTACACAAAATGATTTTCTCCATCTTGATGTTAATTTTATAATTGTTCTGAGTGGTGGGAAATCAGTGGGTATTTCTTTTCTTATGAGGCACTTATGAGTCTCTTCAGTTTATTTCTCCACTATCTAAATTACCTTTGTCTTCTCTCCATTTCTCTTTAGTATACTGCTTGCCAGTGTTATGGGGCACTTACTAGGTGCTATCAAAATATAAGAGAAGATGGAGGTATGGGTCTCTCTGAAAGACACCACTATTCAGCATGCACAGTCAGATGATCAACATATTCACAAGAAATATTTCCCAGCCTTCCTTGCAAATGTGATAACCACTGAACTAGAAATAGTAGTTTTAGGGTCAGGTTTCTAGAAAAGATGTCTAAAAATCTGCCGAGAGACCTACTTTTTCCCTTTTCCTCCTTGCTAGGAACATAAATACAATGACTAGATTTCCAGCAGCCATCCTGTAAATATGAGGGTAAAACCCACACCTGGGAAAGACAGGGGACTTGCTCAAAGAGGGTAGGACTGCGATGCTATCATAAGGGCCACATTATCACCCCTGGCTTGCCTTGCTCTGGACTCCTTTTTGAATGAGAGAAAATTAAATCCTGTCTTATTTGAGCCATCCTTACTTTGATCTCTGGAACTAGCAGTGAATGTAAATCTTAAACTATATAGTCCTTGATTTCAAGAAGTAATTGAGGAAGGCGGGCATTGTGGCATAGCTGGTTAAGCCACCCCTTGAGATGCCCGCATCCCATATGGGAGTACCAGTTCAAGTCCTGGCTACTCCACTTCCAATCCAAATTCCTGTTAACACATCGTTAGAAGTGCTTGGGCCTCTACCACCCGTATGGGATACTTGGATGGAGTTCTAGCCTCTTGAATGCAGCCTGGCCCAGCCCTGGCTATTGTGGACATTTGGGGAGTGAACCAGTGGGTGGAAGATATCTCCCCCCACCACCACCGCACTCTGTCTTTCAAGCAGATTGAAATAAATAAACAACAATAACAACAACAACAACAACAAAAACTGATTGAGGAATGTGTGATCTTGGCCAAAAGATCTAATATTTTTGAATCTCATTCTCTATTTTATAAAATAAAGATGATAATAACTACCTTGTGAAGTTGTACTGTGGAGTACAGATAAGGAGCTTGGCATTTAAGACATGTCCAACAATTGATAGTAATTTGTAAGCTAGACAAACTTAGGGAAGGAAGAAGTTGTCAGGAAAATTTACAGAATAAACTGGATTTTGTTTGCCGTGAAGTGTGAAAATTCTCAGACTTGACGAAGGGGAAATGTGTTCCACACAAGTAAAAGCATGGCTAAAAGCATGCGGATTGACCGAATATGACATATTGGAGGGTCACATAGAAAGGGACACATCCAGTACTGCAGAACTGAGGAAACAGAGTGGCAGAGATAGGGGGACATGAGAGGGGCATGGAGGAGGTGGGACCAGGTTGAAAGTCAGACAGAAGATAAAGGGCGCGAGGCAACTGCGTTTTATACAAAAGGAATGACCAAATTGTGCATAATGAAAACTTATTATATTGAGGGCTTCAGATACCCCAAGGGATTTTCTTTTAGAAAGAGTGGCAAATGGAAGGTGGGTGTCTAATCCAAAAGGGTAGCCATTAATTTAATGGGCAGACTGCTTAATGCAAACATTAGTCTGGTTGTTAGGTGCTATGGGGTAGCTTTCTTCCTGTGATTTTTGTATAAAATGAAGACTTTTGGCATTTGGCAAAGGTGTTTTTCACTTTAAAAAAAAAAAGTAATCAAGCCAATCAGGCAAAATATGTTTCATTGCCCAAACCATAAAACATCAGCAGAAACTCATCCCTTTCTTTTCTAATGGAATCTTTTTCTCCATCTCATCTTAAAAATGCTCTTAGTCATGCCATTTGTTTCCAGCAAATATTTTAAAACTTTCTTATAAGGTAAAAGTTAGGAGGTCAGTGATCCATCCCTCCACTCTGATATTCACAAAATCTTTACATTGTACACTAAAGTTTCTTTATGATGACATTTCCTAAACTATGGGATGAAAATTAATTAACTGAATCAGACAACAGACTTCTTGTAGGCCTGTAATTCCAAGCTATCGCCTACCCACACATTCCAATTTGAGAATCTTCCTATTCATAATCTGAAATAAAGTATATAAACAAGTGGATGTGGGGCAGACGGTGTGGTGCCTGGGGGTGAGCCGCCACCTCTGACACAGCGTCCCATATCGAGTTCCAGCTGCTCTACTTCCAATCCAGCTGCCTGCTAATGTTCCAGGGAAGGAAGCATGGCTCAAGTACGTGGGCCCTTGCTACATACACATGTGAGAGACCCAGATGGAGTTCCCGGCTCCTGGCTTCAGGTTGGCCCAGTCCTGGCCATTATAGCCATTTGGGAACTCAACAGCAGATGAAAAGTCTCTCTCTCTCTCTTTCACTCCACCTTTAAAATAAAATAAAATAAAATAAAATACGGGCTGACATGGTACCATAGTAGGTTAAACCTCTACCTGTGGCACCAGTTTTTCAAATGAGCACCGGTTTGAATCCGGCTGCTCCACTTCTTTTTTTTTTTTTTTTAATAAAGATTTATTTTATTTATTTGAAAGATGGAGTTATAGAGAGAGGTAGAGAGGAGAGAGAGGTCTTCCATCTGCTGGTTCACTCCCCAGATGGACCCAACACCTGGAGCTGAGTCAATCCGAAGTCAGCAGCCAGAACTTGAACCAGCGTCCATATGGGATGCTGGCGCTTCAGGCCAGGGCTTTAACCCACTGCGCCATAGCACCAGCCCCAAGGCTGCTCCACTTCTGATCCAGCTCCCTGCTAATGGCCTGGGAAGGAAGTGGAGGATGGCCCAAGTATTTGGGCCCCTGCGCCCATGTGGGAGACCCAGAAGATGCTCCTGGTTCCTGATTGGCCAACTCTGGCAGTTGCGGTCATTTGGGGAGTAAACCAGCAAATGGAAGACCTCTCTTTCTGTCTGTAACTCTTTCTGTCTGTAACTCTGCCTCTCAAATAAATAAATATTTTAAAAAATAAAATAAATCTTTAAAAAAGAGTATCCTCAAAATCACTACCAGCTGCTTCACTTCCTTTTCTCAGAGATGTACGTTTCCATGAGTGTCCCCAGAAGCCCTGAATCAAAGACCCAACAATAATTTGGATTTTCCTGCAAGCCCTAATGTCTGTATTAAGCAACAAATGCAAACTGTCAGCACTGGAAACATTTTCTGATGCTCTGAGTCTCTACCCACTATTCTATGGATTGAATTTCTATCAATCTACTTGTAAACGCTTTTGTTTTGAAAGGTAAGGACTGTGTTCTTGATTAGGATGACAGCTTCAGTGGTGGCAGCAAAAGCAATTGGGTGGGAGCTCGTTCCTCTGCCATACTGAGTGGTGACCGCTCTTGCCTTCCCCTTCCATGTGAGAAGCACCTTGCACACGTCAGGAAGACTGCAGGTGCTTCCTATTCCTCACAGCTGAATGCAAGCTCTCAAATAAGTTTCAGTTATGTTTGATTGTATGTGATAAAAAACAATATGCAAAGCATGGGCAACAAGAGGAAAACTAAACAAATGGGATCATATCAAACTCAGGAGCTTTTTTTTTTTTAATTTTTTTTTTTACTTTTTATTTTTAGACAGGCAGAGTGGACAGTGAGAGAGAGAGACAGAGAGAAAGGTCTTCCTTTGCCGTTGGTTCACCCTCCAATGGCTGCCGCGGCCAGCGCGCTGCGGCCGGCGCACCGCACTGATCCGATGGCAGGAGCCAGGTGCTTCTCCTGGTCTCCCATGGGGTGCAGGACCCAAGCACTTGGGCCATCCTCCACTGCACTCCCTGGCCACAGCAGAGAGCTGGCCTGGAAGAGGGGCAACCGGGACAGGATCGGTGCCCCGACCGGGACTAGAACCTGGTGTGCCGGCGCCGCAAGGCGGAGGATTAGCCTAGTGAGCCGCGGCGCCGGCTAAACTCAGGAGCTTTTTGCACAGCAAAGGAAACAATCAACAGAGTGAAGAGACATAAAACAGAATGGGAAGAAATATTTGCAAGCTGCCTATCCAACAAAGAATTAATATCCTGAATATATCAGCAACTTTAAAAACTCAACAACACAAAAACCAAGAAAATAAGCAACAATGAAAAAAAAAATCCAGTTAAGAAATGGGCAAAGGACCCCAATAGTTCTCATAAGCTGTACTTTGGAAATTTATATTCATTAAATAAAAGTTTAATAAAAAAAGAAGAAGAAGAAATACAAATGGGGGGGCCAGCACTATGGCGCAGCGGGTTAAAGCCCTGGCCTGAAGCATCGACATCCCATATGGGCGCCGGTTCTAGTCCCAGCTGCTCCTCTTCTTTTTATTTATTTATTTTTTTTTTTTTTTCTGACAGGCAGAGTTAGTGAGAGAGACAGAGAGAAAGGTCTTCCTTTTTTTCCGTTGGTTCACCACCAATTGCCGCTGCGGCCGGTGCACCGTGCTGATCCGAAGCCAGAAGCCAGGTGCTTCTCCTGGTCTCCCATGCGAGTGCAGGGCCCAAGCACCCGGGCCATCCTCCACTGCACTCCTGGGCCACAGCAGAGAGCTGGACTGGAAGAGGAGCAACTGGGACAGGCACCCCAACTGGGATTAGAACCCGGGGTGCCAGTACCACAGGCAGAGGATTGGCCTAGTGAGCCGCAGCGCCGGCCCCAGCTGCTCCTCTTCTGATCCGGATCTCTGCTGTGGCCTGGGATGGCAGTGGCGGATTGCACAAGTCCTTGGGCCCCTGCACCCACACATGAGACCTGGAAGAGGCTCCTGGCTCCTGGCTTTGGATTGGTGCAGCTCCAGCTATTGCGGCCATCTGGGGAGTGAACCAGCGGGTAGAAGACCTTTCTCTCTGTCTTTCCCTCTCACTGTCTGTAACTCTATCTCTCAAATAAATAAATAAATAAATAAAACCTTAAAAAAAAAGAAAGAAAATCAAATGGACAACATGAAAAAAAAAATGCTCAACATCACTAGCCATCAGGGAAAGGCAAAACAAAACCACAGTGAGATATCACCTCACCCCTGTCAGAATGGCTAAAATCCAAAACACAGAGAGTAACAAATGCTGGTGAGGATGTGGACATCCTCACTGTTGATGGAAATGTAAATTAGTGCAGCCACTGTGAAAAACAGTCTGGAAATTTCTTAACAAATTGAAAATAGACTTTGCTATATGATCCAGCAATCCCACTTCCGAGGATATACACCAAAGACTTGAACACAAGGTATCAAAGAGATAACCTGTACCACATTTATAGCAGCACTGTTCACAATAGCCAAAGGACTGAATCAACCAAGGTGTCCATCATCAGATGCATGGATAAAGGAAATGTAGTGTATATACACAAGAGAATACTATTCGGCTATCAAAAAAAGAATGAAATTCTATCATTTGCAGCAAAATGAATGCAAGTGAAGGAAAACATGCTGAGTGAGATAAGCCGGACACAGAAAGACAAACACCACGTGCTTTCCCTTCCATGTGGGAGTAAAATTTAAAAAACAAACAAAAAAGAAAAAAATGTCTCTGTGTTATCAGTATTCCTGCAAATATAGTTTCTGTGAAACTTTGCTTTATATTTTGTCAAACCAATGGTTAAGAATGTTAGACTAGGAGTCCTCCAAGATGGTGGAATAGGGAGGGAGCACACTGATAGTCCAGGAAAAGATAGTTTAATAAAAGTGGAGATACTGTAGTTTCAGGGAAGAGTTAGGGAAAAAAACTGCAGAGGAAACTCTTCCGGAACTAGTGGGACATGGTAGACCTACGTGGAGGGCATGGGCGCCCATGGTTCGGGACCCTAGCCGCTGAGTGTATGCACCAGTGTTGGAAAGGGAGGGGCTAGCACTTAAACACTGATTGCCTTCAAGGAGAACAGCTCAGCTGTGTGGAAGTACTTCCCTTCTGAATAAAGAGAGAGAGAGAGAGAGAGAAGATTTACCATGCCAAACCAGGGTGTGTCACCTTTGGCACACCCTTAACCCTGAAGAACTGTACAGAGCTCTCTGGCCACACCCATTACAAGCCTCTAAAGATCCACCAAAAGCAGACAGTCCACCTAATCTAGAGTCATACTATAACGAGAAAAGCCACCACAGCAAGGAAAAAAAAGAAGAAACCAAATATTATCTCCACAATGCCAAGCAACAAATGTAGAAACCAAGAAAACAAGAACAAGGAAGACATTTTGATGCCCCCAAATGAACATGACACTCCAATTCAAGATTATGAAGATGATGAGATAGAAGAAATACAAGATACAGATTTCAAAAAATTTATGATAAGAACATTTAGAAGTTCTCAAAAACAAATTCTTGAACTACAGAAATCCTTACTGGACAGGATATAAAATCTCTCTTGTGAAAATGAAATCTTAAGGATGAATCAAAATGAAATGAAGAATCTAGTAGAACATGAAATTGTGATATTGAA
This sequence comes from Lepus europaeus, assembly GCF_033115175.1. Lineage (NCBI taxonomy): Eukaryota > Metazoa > Chordata > Mammalia > Lagomorpha > Leporidae > Lepus > Lepus europaeus. The sequence continues at coordinate 56,892,296 of NC_084831.1, forward strand.
GAGAAATCAAAATGAAATGAAGAATTCAATATATCAAATGACAAATGCTTTTGAGAGCCTTAAAAACAGAATCAGTGAAGCAGAAGAGAGAATATTGAACTTAGAAGATAGAGCACAAGAAATTATACAGTCAAACCAAAGACAACAAGAAGAAATTAGAAATCTAAAAAATATTGTTGGGAATCTACAGGATACTATTGAAAAACACAACATTCAGGTTCTAGGAGGTCCTGAAGGCATGGAGAGAGAGAAAGGATTAGAAGGTCTTTTTAGTGAGATACTAGCAGAAAATTTCCCAGGTTTGGAGAAGGACAGACATCCAAGTACAGGAAACTCATAGAACCCCTAGTAAACATGACCAAAAGAGATCCTCACCACGACAAGTTGTAATTAAACTCGCCACAGTGAAACATAAAGAAAAGATCCTAAAATGTGCAAGAGAGAAATGTCAGATTACTCTCAGAAGATCTCCAATTAGACTCACAGCTGACTTCTCATCAGAAACCCTACAGGCTAGGAGGGAATGGCAAGATATAGCCCAGGTACTAAGAGAAAAAAATTGCCAGCCCAGAATATTATATCCTGCAATGCTCTCATTTGTGAATGAAGGTGAAATAAAGACCTTTCATAGCAGACAGAAATTGAAAGAATTTGTTACCACTCGTCCAGTCCTCCAAAAGATGCTTAAAGATGTGTTACACAAAGAAACACAGAAACATGGCCATCAATATGAAAGAAGGAAAAGGAAGGTAACCTCCCAGTAAAAGATCACAGGAAGTTCAAAGCATATATTAGAAATATCTTTGGGAAAATGGCAGGGCAAAGTTACTACTTATCAATAGTCACATTGAATGTTAATGGCCTCAACTCTCCAATTAAAAGACACAGACTGGCTGAATGGATTAAGGAACAAAACCCATCTATTTGCTGCCTACAAGAAACACATATTTCCAACAAAGATGTATGCGGACTGAAAGTGAAAGGTTGGAAAAAGATATTCCATGCCAACAGAAATGAAAAAAGAGCGGGCGTAGCCATCTTAATATCAGACAAAATAAACTTTAACACAAAAACTGTTAAGAGAGACAAAGAGGGGCACTATATAATGATTAAGGGTTCAATTCAACAGGAAGATGTAACTATTATAAATGTATATGCACCTAATTACAGGGCACTGGTTTATTTAAAAGATATGTTAAGGGACTTAAAGGGAAACTTAGACTTCAATACAATAGTATTGGGGGACTTCAATACTCCACTTTCAGAAATAGACAGATCAACTGGACAGAAGATCAACAAGGAAACAGCAGATTTAATTGACACTATAGCCCAAATGGATCTAACAGATATCTACAGAACTTTTAATCCTACACATAAAGAATTTACATTCTTCTCAGCAGTACATGGAACCTACTCTAGGATTGACCACATACTAGGCCATAAAGCAAGTCTCAGCAAATTCAAAAGAATTAGAATCATACCATGCAGCTTCTCAGACCACAATGGAATGAAGCTGGAAATCAGCAACTCAGGAATCCCTAGAGCATATGTAAACACATGCAGATTGAACCACATGCTACTGAATGAACACTGTGTCATATAAGAAATCAAAAGAAAAATCAAAAACTTTCTGGAAGTAAATGAGAATAACAACACAACATATCAAAACTTCTGGGATACAGCAAAAGCAGTGTTGAGAGGAAAGTTTATAGCAATAGGTGCCTACATCAAGAAATTAGAAAAGCACCAAATAAATGAGCTTTCAACGCATCTCAAGGATCTAGAAAAACTGCAGCAAACCTAGTAGAAGAGAAATAATTAAAATCAGAGAAGAAATCAACAGAATTGAATAAAAAAAACACTATAAAAGATCAGCTAAACGAAGAGCTGGTTTTTTGAAAAAATAAACAAAATTGACACCCCATTGGCCCAACTAACTAAAAAAAAGAAAAGACCCAAATCAATAAAATCAGAGATGAAAAAGGGAATGTAACAACATTAACCACAGAAATAAAAAGAATCATCAGAAATTACTACAAGGGCTTGTATGCCAGCAAACAGGGAAATCTATCAGAAATGGATAGATTCCCAGACTCATACAACCGACCTAAATTGAACCAGGAAGACATAGAAAACCTAAATAGACCCATAACTGAGACAGAAATTGAAACAGTAATAAAGGCCCTACCAACAAAGAAAAGCCCAGGACCGGATGGATTCACTGCTGAATTCTACCAGCTACTTAAAGAACTAACTCCAATTCTTCTCAAACTATTCAGAACAATCAAAAAAGAGGGAACCTCCCAAATTCTTTCTATGAAGCCAGCATCACCTTAATCCCTGAGCCGGAAAAAGATGCAGCATTGAAAGAAAATTACAGACCAATATCCCTGATGAGCATAGATGCAAAAATCCTCAATAAAATTCTGGCTAATAGAATGCAACAACATATCAGAAAGATCATCCACCCAGACCAAGTGGGATTTATCCCTGGTATGCAGGGATGGTTCAATGTTCACAAAACAATCAATGTGATATATCACATTAACAAACTGCAGAAGAAAAACCATATGATTATCTCAATAGATGCAGAGAAAGCATTCGATAAAATACCACACCCTTTCATGATGAAACTCTAAGCAAATTGGGTATAGAAGGAACATTCCTCAATACAATCAAAGCAATTTATGAAAAACCCATGGCCAGCATCCTATTGAATGGGGAAAAGTTCCACTGAGATCTGGTATCAGACAGGGATGCCCATTCTCACCACTGCTATTCAATATAGTTCTGGAAGTTTTAGCCAGAGCTATTAGGCAAGAAAAAGAAATTAAAGGGATACAAATTGGGAAGGAAGAACTCAAACCATCCCTCTTTGAATATGATATGATTCTTTATTTAGGGGATCCAAAGAACTCTACTAAGAGACTATTGGAAGTCATATAAGAGTTTGGCAAAGTAGCAGGATATAAAATCAATGCACAAAAATCAACAGCCTTTGTATACACAGGCAATGCCACGGCTGAGGAAGAACTTCTAAGATCAATCCCATTCACAATAGCTACAAAAACAATCAAATACCTTGGAATAAACTTAACCAAGGATGTTAAAGATCTCTACGATGAGAATTACAAAATCTTAAGGAAAGAAATAGAAGAGGATACCAAAAAATGGAAAAATCTTCCATGCTCATGGATTGGAAGAATCAACATGATCAAAATGTCCATTCTCCCAAAAGCAATTTATACATTCAATGTAATACCAATCAAAATACTGAAGACATTCTTCTCAGATCTGGAAAAAATGATGCTGAAATTCACATAGAGGCACAGGAGACCTCGAATAGCTAATACAATCTAGTACAACAAAAACAAAGCTGGAGGCATCACAATACCAGATTTCAAGACATACTACTGGGTAGTTGTAATCAAAACAGCATGGTACTGGTACAGAAACAGATGGACAGACCAGTGGAACAGAACAGAAACACCAGAAATCAATCCAAATATCTATAGCCAACTTATATTTGATTAAGGATCTAAAACCAATTCCTGGAGTAAGGACAGTCTATTCAATAAATGGTGCTGGGAAAACTGGATTTCCACGTGCAGAAGCATGAAGCAAGACCCCTACCTTTCACCTTATACAAAAATCCACTCAACATGGATTAAAGAACTAAATTTATGACCGACACCATCAAATTATTAGAGAATGTTGGAGAAACCCTGCAATATAAAGGCACCAGCAAAGACTTCTTGGAAAAGACTCCAGAAGCACAGGCGGTCAAAGCCAAAATTAACAATTGGGATTGCATCAAATTGAGAAGTTTTTGTATGGCAAAAGAAACAGTCAGGAGAGTGAAGAGGCAACTGACAGAATGGGAAAAAATATTTGCAAACTATACAACTGATAAAGGATTAATAACCAGAATCTACAAAGAGATCAAGAAACTCCACAACGACAAAACAAACAACCCACTTAAGTGATGGGCCAAGGACCTCAATAGACATTTTTCAAAAGAGGAAATCCAAATGGCCAACAGACACATGAAAAAATGTTCAGGATCATTAGCCATCAGGGAAATGCAAATCAAAACCACAATGAGGTTCTACCTCACCCCAGTTAGAATGGCTCACATACAGAAATTTACCAACAACAGATGCTGGCAAGGATGTGAGGGGAAAAGGGACACTAACCCACTGTTGGTGGGAATGCAAACTGGTTAAGCCACTATGGAAGTCAGTCTGGAGATTCCTCAGAAACCTGAATATAACCCTACAATACAACCCAGCCATCCCACTCCTTGGAATTTACCCAAAGGAAATTAAATTGGCAAACAAAAAAGCCATCTGCACGTTAATGTTTATTGCAGCTCAATTCACAATAGCTAAGACCTGGAATCAACCTAAATGCCCATCAACAGTAGACTGGATAAAGAAGTTATGGGACATGTACTCTATAGAATATTATACAGCAGTAAAAAATAATGAAATCTGGTCATTTGCAACAAAATGGAGGAATCTGGAAAACATCATGCTGAGTGAAATAAGCCAGTCCCAAAGGGACAAATATCATATGTTCTCCCTAATTGGTGACAAGTAACTGAGCACCTAAAAGGAAACCTGTTGAAGTGAAATGGGCACTATGAGAAACAGTGACTTGATCAGTCCTTGTCCTGTCAAGGAACAACTTACTACTTTATCTCTTTTAGGTTTTTTTGTTTGTTTGTTTGTTCTACTTAATATTATTGGTTTAACTCTGTAATTAACATACAATTATTCTTTTTTTTTTTTTTTTTGACAGGCAGAGCGGATAGTGAGAGCGAGACAGAGAGAAAGGTCTTCCTTTTGCCGTTGGTTCACCCTCCAATGGCCGCTGCGGCCAGCGCACCGCACTGATCCGAAGCCAGGAGCCAGGTGCTTCTCCTGGTCTCCCATGTGGGTGCAGGGCCCAAGGACTTGGGCCATCCTCCACTGCCTTCCTGGGCCTTAGCAGAGAGCTGGCCTGGAAGAGGGGCAACCAGGATAGAATCCGGCGCCCCAACTGGGACTAGAACCCAGTGTGCTGGTGCCGCAAGGCGGAGGATTAGCCTGTTGAGCCGCGGCGCCGGCCTTACAATTATTCTTAGGTGTTTAAATTTAACTGAAAAGTGATCCCTGTTAAATATAAGAGTGGGAATAAGAGAAGGAGGAGATGTACAATTTAGGACATGCTCAATCTGACTTGCCCCAAATGGTAGTGTTAGAAATGTGCCAGGGGATTCCAATTCAATCCCATCAAGGTGGCATGTACCAATGCCATCTCACTAGTACAAGTGATCAATTTCAGTTCACAACTGATCACACTGATAGGTCTAAGAGTCAAAGGGATCACACAAACAAGACTAGTTTCTGATAATACTAACTGATAGTATTAAGAAGGAGAGAACGATCCAACATGGGAAGCGGGATACACAGCAGACTCATAGAATGGCAGATACCCTAAACAGCATTCTGGCCTCAGAATCAGCCCTTAAGGCATTTGGATCTGGCTAAAAAACCCATGAGAGTATTATGGGCATGGAAGCCAAGACACTCTGGCAAAAAAAAAAAAAAAAAAAAAAACTAAAAGAAAGATCTCTGCGAGTGAGATCCCAGTGGAAAGAACAGGCCATCAAAGAAGAAGGTATCTTTCTCTGAAGGGAGGAAGGGAGGAGAGAACTTCTACTTTGATTATGACCTGGTCTAAATAAGATCGAAGTTGGCTAACTCAAAAGGCTTCCATAGTCTTGGCAACTCATGACAAGAGCCTAGGGTGATTACTGACACCATAAACAAGAGTGTCAATTGTTAAGTCAACAACAGGAGTCACTGTGCACTTACTCCTCATGTAGGATCTCTGTTCTTAATGTGTTGTACAATGTAAATTAGTGCTATAACTAGTACTCAAACAGTACTTTACACTTTGTGTTTCTGTGTGGGTGCAAACTGTTGAAATCTTTACTTAATATATACTAAATTGATGTTCTGTATATAAAGATAATTGAAAATGAATCTTGATGTGAATGGAATGGGAGAGGGAGTGGGAGATGGGAGGGTTGCAGGTGGCAGGGAAGTTATGGGGCAGGGGAAGCCACTGTAATCCAAAAGCTGTACTTTGGAAATTTATATTTATTAAATAAAAGTTTAAAAAAATTAGACTACTATAGCTTTTTAATTTTTATTTATTTATTTATTTATTTTTATTTTTTGACAGGCAGAGTTAGACAGTGAGAGAGAGAGAGAGAGAGGGAGAGAAAGGTCTTCCTTCCATTGGTTCACCCCCCAAATGGCCACCACGAGCAGCACACTGGAGCTGGCGCGCTGCACCTGTCCAAAGCCAGGAACCAGGTGCTTCCTCCTATCTCCCATGCGGGTGCAGGGCCCAAGCACTTGGGCCATCCTCCACTGCCTTCTCAGGCCACAGCAGAGAGCTGGACTGGAAGAGGAGCAACCGGGACTAGAACCCGGTGCCCATATGGGATGCCAGTGCCGCAGGCAGAGGATTAACCAAGTGAGCCACAGCGCCGTCCCCAAGTGGTAGAATTTTATTTCAATCTGGGCAGATCTCAGAGACCTGCTCCATTGCCAATTGCCTCTGTCCACTAATCAGAGTAGTATTCAGGTCACAAAGGCAATGGAACTTGGCTAATCCCACTCCTGGTTAGGAATTTGATATAAAAGATAAATTCTGGTTGGATAGTAACTGCTTGCGGACACTTTAAAAAAATTTATTTATTTTGAAAGTCAGATGGGGCCGCTGTTGTGGTGCAGTGGGTTAATGCCCTGGCCTGAAATGCCGCATCCCATATGGGTGCTGGTTCGAGACCTGGCTGCTCCACTTCCGAACCAGCTCTCTGCTGTGGCCTGGGAAAGCAGTAGAAGATGGCCCAAATCCTTGGGCCCCTGTACCCCCATGGGAGACCCTGAAGAAGCTCCTGGCTCCTGGCTTCCGATTGGCGCAGCGCTAGCCATTGCAGCCAACTGGGGAGTGGACCAGCAGATGGAAGACTTCCTCCCTCCCTCCCTCTCTCTCTCTCTCTCTCTCTCTCTCTCTCTCTCTCTGCCTCTCCTCTCTGTGTCTTTCAAATAAATAACTAAATCTTAAAAAAAAAAAAAAGACTTAAGAGGGAAAAATCAGAGACAGAGAGAAAGAGACTAAGAGAGATAGAGTTTCCATTCTTTGGTTCATGCCCCAGATGGCCACAATGGCCATGGCTGGGCCAGATCAAAGGCAGGAGCCATAAGCTTCATCTGGATCTCCCATGTGGGTGGCAGGGGCACAAGCTCACAGGCTATCTTCTGCTGCTTTTCACAGGCCATTAGCAGGGAGCTAAATCTTAAGTGGAGCAGCCAGGACTTGAACTGGTGCCCATATGGGATAGCGGCACTGCAGACAGTAGCTTAACCTGCTTTACCACACTGCAGGCCCCAGGTGGTTCTTATACACGGTGGTCCTCTCCCATGGAGTCTTTGCTTCTAATATTGAAACTGAGCTCCTATCCATAACATCCCAATGTCAGCTTTATCAGGTCTCAGACTCTCCCTAAGTTTGCACTTCTTCTGCTTCCATTTTTACTTTAAAATAGTAATCCTGTTTATTTTTTCAATTTTATTTACAATTTTTTTAAATAATGTATTTTTAGTTTACATTTTAGTCAAAGGCCTAATGACTCCACTAAATAAAGACTTCAACAATTAAAAAGTCCAACATAGCCCAGCAGGAAAAGAGGCAAAGGCTATAAACAATAACCAGCTGAGACGCTGTTCAACTCTACTCATACAAATTTTTTCACTTTGACGATTCCAAGTCAACTTCTCACTAAAGATTAACTCATTAAATTAAGGGATTGGTGCAAGGGTTAGGCTGGCCTCACAAGTCACAAGACTGAGAATTCAGTCATCACCTCTATAATTACTACCCTAACACCAGATTGAATTTTGAGATGCCTCACAGGAACCCCAGGCCCTGAGCAAACCAAGTATTAACCTACCTGTGGCTTCCAGAGACTGGAGCCCACTTTGTCAATGCAGCATCTTTAGAAGAACATGCCAGCCTCCCATTACTGACGAAACAAAGGCAGGCTGTGAGCACTGTGGGCCAGCCAGATCTTGCCCTGCCCAGCTTTGGAAGACTGACAACCCTTAATTCTTGAGGAATCTAGGAGTTGAGAGAGAGCTGCCTGTACTCCTTGCTCTGTGTGTCGCAAAATAAACACCTAGTTTCTTATACCATCCTGATCTCAGTGTTTGGCAAGCTGTTTGTCAGGTGGGCAAATCCAGCAACTCAATTATATGAGCCATCTCAGGGTCTGTATTAGCAAGAGGTTGCATTTAGGAAACAGAGCTGTATGTTGAGGGGCCAGTGCTGTGGGCAGCGGCTTAACGCCTTGGCCTGAGGTGCCAGCATCCCACATGGATGCCTGTTCGAGACCTGCTGCTCCACTTCCGAACCAGCTCTCTGCTGTGGCCTGGGAAAGCAGTGGAGGATGGCCCAAGTCTTTGGGCCCCTGCACCCTGGTGGGAGGCCCAGAAGAAGCTCCTGGCTCCTGGCTTTGGATCGGTGCAGCTCCAGTCATTGTGGCCAACTGGGGTGTGAACCAGCGGATGAAAGACCTCTCTCTCTCTGTCTCTCCTTTCTCTGTGTAGCTCTGACTTTCAAATAAATAAATAAATCTTTAAAAAAAAAAAAAAAGAAGAAGAAGAGCTGCATGTTGAATCTAGGTACTATGGTACAGGATGTAGACTTTTTTTTTTTTTAAAGATTAATTTATTGGGGCCGGCGCTGTGGTACAGGCTAATTTTCCATCTGCAGGGCCAGCATCCCATATAGGTGCTGGTTCTAGTCTTGGCTGCTCCTCTTCTGATCCAGCTCTCTGCTGTGGCCTAGAAAAGCAGTAAAAGATGGCCCAAGTGCTTGGGTCCTTGTACCTTTGTGCAAACCTGGAAGAAGCTCCGGGCTCCTGGCATCATATCAGTCCAGCTCCAGCCATTGCAGCCATTTGGGGAGTGAACCAGCAGATAGAAAACCTTTCTCTGAGTCTCTCCCTCTCAATGTCTGTAACTCTACCTCTCAAATAAATATTTTTTATTTTATAAAATCTTTTTTAAAAAAGATTTATTTATTTACTTGAAAGGCAGAGTTAAAGAGAGAAAGAGAGACAGAAAGAGAGAGGGATATCTTCCATCTACTGATTTACTCCCCAAATGGCCACAATGGCCAGAGCTGGGCCAGGCTGAAGCCAGAATTCAGGAGCTTCTTTCAGGTCTCTTTCATTGGGGCAGGGCCCAAACACTTGGGCCAGCCTCTGCTGTTTTCCCAGGCATATTAGCAGGGAGCTGGATCAGAAGTGGAGCATGGGGCCGGTGCTGTGGCGCAGCGGGTTAAAGCCCTGGCCTACAGTGCCAGCATCCTATGTGGGCATCAGTTCTAGTCCCAGCTGCCCCACTTCCGATTCAGCTCTCTGCTAAGGCTTGGGAAGGCAGTAGAGGATGTCCCAAGTCCTTGGGCCCCTGTACCCGCATGGGAGACCCGGAAGAATCTCCTGGCTCCTGACTTCAGATAGGCACAGCTCTGGCTGTTGCAGCCATTTGGGGAGTGAACCAGTGGATAAAAGACCTCTCTCTCTCTCTCTCTCTCTCTCTCTCTCTCTCTCTCTCTCTGTCCCTATCTCTTTCTGTAACTCTTTCAAATAAATAAATCTTAAAAAATAAAAAAAGGAGAAGTGGAACAGCCAGGTCCCAAATCAGCACCCAAATGGGTTGTCGGCAGTGCAGACAGTAGCTTTATCTGTTACTCCACAGGCTGGCCCTGGTGTAATTTTTTTCTTTAACCTCAGCATTTTGTGTGATGAGGCATTCTCCACCATCCAGCATAAAGCACCTGCCAAGTGGCTACCACTGTCAGCTTGAACATGCAGGGGAAAAAATACCCAAGTTGCATCTCTCTTTAATTGACTGATTTGAAAAGCAGAGACAGAGATAGAAACCAAGTGACTCTCATCCACTAGTTCACCCCCAAATGCCCACAACAGCTGGCACTGGGTCAGGCTGGAGCCAGGAGCCAGGGACACAATTCTGGTCTCTCACATGTGTGGCAGGGACACAAGTACCTGAGCTATCACCTCCTGCCTACCAGGCTCTGCACTGGCAGAAGCTGGAGTCAGGAGCCAGAGCTGGGAATCAAACTCATTACTCTCATATGAGACATGGGCATCTGAACTGTACACTGAGTGCCTGTTCCTGTTCCTCTCCGACTGGCTTATTACAAAGCTCTCCCTTATGTCTGTAGTTCCTTCCCCTCAGTGCTAGTTCTCTCTGCTGAGGTCAAGTCCCTCTCTTCTTACATGCTAACATTCAGGGCCAGCTTTGTGAATGTGCAACCTGTACAACAAGACACAGAGCTCAGAAGGGCCCCAAGCTTGGGTTAATTCTGGGTTTGGCCATTGTGAAGTTCTTAATGCTTTCTTGAGTAAGGGAACCTACTTTCTCAGTTTGCATCAGGCTTCACAAATTAGTCAGTCCTGAAAATATTTCAAGTAACTTTATATCGAACCTCACCCAATCCTCTGCAGATTTTTTATATAACTTGATTCTGAGCCATCCTGGTTGCTCTTCTCTCTGTTCCCAGAACTCACCACACAGTCATGATATGATCATGTGTGTATGTGTGTGTACGCATATAATATTTATGTAACAGATATCATTCATTCAGTGTTTTCTATGTGGCATGTCACATGTGGTACTTCATCTTTATCACAATCCTTCTGGCTAAGAAAACAGATTTCTCTCCAGTTTGCAAAATAGGAAACTGGGTTGAAAGGTTACATAAGAGTGTGCAGTCAACACGTGGCAGAGAGGAGCTCAAGCTCTGTCTCCCTGGCTCCTTCACACTCGGTTCTACTACATTTTCTCCACATTGTTAGAGGCACGCGCTGCAAGGGGAGGCTGGCTATTAACCCACTCTGATCCTTTGGTCCACTAATTTTGATCCTGGTGACTGTGTAGGGGAGGCCTTTTGGCATGTTGACTGAGCTGTTCCCACGGGGCCGTTTCCTTTTCCAGGCTGATGTGCTCCAGCAGGTTCTCTCCTGAGGCTTCCCTAGGTTCAGCTTTTAGATTAGTTTTATGTTAGTTTCCAATTGCTGCTTCCAATGGTCAAAACCTAAGTAACAGAGAGAAAACCTCCAAAGATTAAAGTTTATTGGGGAGCAGCAGTGCAGTGGACATAGGCGTGTCACAGTAATATGTGCATATTCAAACACATTGAGGCAAGAGGAAGCTTTTACATTGTTCTTTATTGTATTTGAAAGGCAGAGGGACAAGACAGACAGACAAAAAGAGAGAGAGAATCTCCTATCCACTGGTTTACTCCTCAAATGCTTACAACAGCTGACGCTGGGCCAGGCTGAAGCCAGGAGCCTGGAACTCCATCCACAAGGGAGGCAGGGCCCAAGTACCTGAACCATCACCTGCTGCCTCAGGTGCACATTAGCAGAAAGCTGGGAGCAGAGCTGGGACTTAACGGAACCCAGGCACTCTGATATGGGATGTAGGCATCCAAACAATGCCTTAAATGCTGCACCACACACCTGCTAGAAGAGGAAGCAGGTTTTTTTTTTTTAACGATTTATGTATTTATTTGAAAGGCAGAGTTTACAGAGAGGGAGGGAGGGAGGGGAGGAGAGAAATCTTCCATCTGCTGGTTCAATCCCCAAATGGCTGCAACATCCGGGGCTGAGCCAGGCTGAAGCCAGGAGCCAGGAGCCAAGAGCTTCTTCCCAGTCTTCCATGTGGGTACAGGGGCCCAAGGACTTGGGCCATCTTCTGCTGCTTTCCCAGGCACATTAGCAGGGAGCCGGATTGAAGTGGACCAGCTGGGACTCAAACCAGGACCCGAAGGGATGCTGGCATTGCAGGTGGTGGCTTAACTCACTATGCCACAGTGCCAGTCCCCCAGTTTCCCTCTTGGATTGTCATTGAACACCCTCTCAGGGTCTAGGGGTCAGAGTACTTCATGCTGTTCAGAGCAGCCTCCCTGCTCAGCCTTCGCACCCCTACACATGCCCAGTGCCTCATGTGACCTGCATTTCAGATCTCCACATCCTTCAAACCTACCTATGCCCCTGTATTCTGGTTATGGCGGTTACTGGGATGGAGTAAAAGGGGGCCCAGCAGGTGGAGGGGTGAGGAGGACACAGGGGCCAAGGAGGGCAGGGATGTGTAAGATTCTAACTACTGCTTGTTCTGATCACAGAGTCACAAAACCAAGACAGCAGCTCTCATCATGGAAAAGGGGGAATCTCTGTTCTGATGTCAGATGTCCCTTACCCTTAACTGCCAGGGCCCAAAGTGACCCCGCCTCGTTTTAGGGTTGAGGGCATGGTCAGCAGCAGCCAGTGGGAGCTGGGTGGGAGCAGGTGGCCCCTGGGGAGGGGAAAGGCGAGGTTCGCCCCAGAGGGTGACCTTCTCATCTCCCCAGTCTGAACTTAACAGGAAGTGTTCTTTCCAAAGTTGAAAAGGGTTGAAAAACTGCTAGATTAAACACACTAAAAGGTAGCTTACTTACTTCTGCTCTGCATTTCCAATATGGAACTGGGGGCAGGAACCAGTATCTTTTAAATTTTCATGACTTATATGTGTTGTAGACACGGGCCCTTACTGTGCCTGGTGACTGACCTTCATTCTTCCCTGATGGCCACTTTGTAACCTTTATCAGCAGACCTCACTCTGTCATCTGAGCATGTTTTCCCCGGCACAGACCATTCATGGGAACTGTGGGTATCTTGTTTCCAGCTCTGTCCTGAACTCTACTGTCTGCTTCCAAAAAACACAAGCAAATACATATACACACGCATATACACACATACACACATACATACATGCACAAATACACACATACATACATTTGTGTGTATTCATGCAGAATTTGAGCATCCCTGCTCTGAAAATCTGAAATCCAAAATCCTCCAAATCCGAAACATTTTGAGTACCAATGTGATGTCACAAATGGAGAATTCCAGACTATGACACTTTGTTTCACATGCAAAATTATTAAAAATAAGTGGTCAGCATTGTGGCATAGGTTAAGTTGCTGTCTGCAGCACCAACATCCCATATGGACACTGGTCTGAGTCCTGGCTGCTCCACTTCTTGTCCAGCTCCCTGCTAATGCACCTGAGAAAGCAGCAGAAGATGGCCTGAGTGCTTGGGCTCCTGCATCCATGTGGAAGACCCAGGAGATGCTCCTGGCTCCTGGCTTCAGACTTCAGACTGGGAAGCCACAGCTGTTGCAGCCATTTGAGGAGTGAACCAGCGGATTGAAGCGCTCTCTCGCTCTCTCTCTGTAACCAGCCTTTAAAATAAATAAAACAAATTATTTAAAACATTATTAAAATATTGTATGAATTACTTTCAGGCTATGAGTACAAGAAACATAAATCAATTTCCTGTTCAGAACTGGATCCTATCCTCAAGATACCTCATTACAACATGCAAATAGTTCAAAAGTCAAAAACTTCTGAAGTCTGAAATACTTCCAGTCTCAAGCATAAGCATTTTGTACTGGGATTCTCTTATTTTACATACACACACATCCCAGAAATTTCTTTGCTCTGTGACACATGGCCACGAACCTATGGAGAGGAGACTGAATTTGCATTATAATAGGTGACTTTGTGAAGCAACCCATTTTTTATATAGGGTCAAGGGCTTTCCTGGACATTGAACGTGGCTCCTTGTGACAACCTCTTGGAACAGCTGTCTTCAATGCACATATAGTAAGCCTGGCCGGCGCCGCGGCTCACTAGGCTAATCCTCCGCCTTGCAGCGCCGGCATACCGGGTTCTAGTCCCGGTCGGGGCACCGATCCTGTCCCGGTTGCCCCTCTTCCAGGCCAGCTCTCTGCTATGGCCAGGGAATGCAGTAGAGGATGGCCCAAGTGCTTGGGCCCTGCACCCCATGGAAGACCAGGAGAAGCACCAGGCTCCTGCCATCGGATCAGCGCGGTGCGCTGGCCGCAGCACGCTACCGCGGCGGCCATTGGAGGGTGAACCAACGGCAAAAGGAAGACCTTTCTCTCTGTCTCTCTCTCACTATCCACTCTGCCTGTCAAAAATAAAAATAAATAAATAAATAAAAATAAAAACCAACTAATGGGGCTGGCGCCATGGCTCACTTTGTTGATCCTCTGCCTACGGCGTCAGCATCCCACACGGGCACTGGGTTCTAGTCCCGGTTGCTCCTCTTCCAGTCCAGCTTTCTGATGTGGCACGGGAGGGCAGTGGAGGATGGCCCAAATGCTTGGGCCCCTGTACCTGCATGGGAGACCAGGAAGAGGCACCTGGCTCCTGGCTCCGGATTGGCACAGCACCAGCAGTAGCGGCTATTTGGGGGTGAACCAATGGAAGGAAGACCTTTCTCTCTCTCTCTCACTAACTCTACCTGTCAAATAAAAAAAAAACAAAACTAAAACTACAGAAAAACTTTTAAAACTAAACACATGGACTTTAGATAATAAAACCTATACCATGACTTGGAAGAATCTAAGGGAAACAGATTGTGTGGGGGGAAAATGTCCATTCCAAAATGTTACATATTGTGTAATTCTATTTATATACTTTAAAAAAAAAAGATGTGTTTTTATTTGAAAGACAGAGTGACACAGAGAGAGACTGAGACAGAAAGAGATCTTCCATTCACTGGTTCACTCCCCAAATGGCCACAACACCTGGGGCTGGGCCAGGCTCAAGCCAGGAGCCAGGAACTTCATCCTGATCTCCCACGTGGGTATCAGGAGTCCAAGTGCTTGAGCCATCTTTGCCTGCTTTGCTGGGTGCATCACAGAGACTGGATCAAAAGCAGACCAGCTAGGACTCAAAGCAGTGCTTGGATATGGGAAGCAGGTGTCACAAGCAGTGGCTTAACCTGCTGTGCCACAAGCAAGCCCCTATATGTATTTCTGACATAAAAACACTTTAGAAAGAGGATAGATTGGTATAGGCTGAGGGTAGGGCTTGCAGGCTTGGATTCAACTGTGAGCTGAGCTCATAGGCAAAGGGCAAAGCGAGGCTGCCACAGGTAAGCCCTTGCTTCCAGGGCCATTTATCAGCTTATCACCTGCCCTAGAGAAAGTCAGGTGAAGCTGCAAGTTTTCCCTAAGGGTCAGTGTGACTTTAGGATTAATACATAGTACTTGCCTGGGGGTGGAGAGAGGTTTTTTGGCAGCTGGACATTCAAGTGCAGGTGGACATTGGTGACAGCCTGCACACTGTCACACCTGTGCTGTGGAAAGCCAGGACAACCAGATGGCTTGGGAACTGGAGCCTGAACAGGGCAGTTCCCGCTTGGTCTCACTCCATTTCTTCTGAGCTGGTGACTGCTCATAGCCAGTAAGCCAATGGCAAGGGCACAGAGGAACAAGCAGCCTAGGGGACAGCACAGGAGAGGAGTGAAGGGAAAAGGAACCACTGACAGCAAGCACAACAGGGCAGTGAACTTCCACCCAGCCTTTACTGGCAAGTTGTTGGGAGGAATAAGGGAATAAAGTAAGTGAAAAGTATTTTGTGAACATTTACTCTCTATGCAATGCAAATATTAGTAAAGTAATTAGATAGGATTCTTCCTAGTGGCCCCTAAATAATTTTCTGTACCAATCATTTGGAAAGTGAATTCAGCTGAAGCTGGTGGGTCCAGGACCTTCGGTGGGTGCTGCGAAACGATCAGGTCTCAGCGGCGGCTTTTGTGCTTACCTTGCATTTATGGGTGGAGTCATATGCCTGGGGAGGCAGGAAGCGAGCAGGCCCCACCCGAGCCAAGCTCTAGTAACCTCAGCAGATTTCTTACTGTGCTTCCAGGAAGGATCCTTGGCCCAAAGCTCAGCCAACAGGAAGTCTAGAGAACGAGTGCTCATCTAATTTGGTCAGGGCTTTTTCTCCCTTTCGATTTAGGTAATGTGTTAAGTCACTAAGACTGGAAGCAGTGGTGGTCAGCGCTGTGGTATGGTGGGTTAAGCCATAGCTTGTGATGTTGGCATCCCCTATCAGAGCGCCAGTCTGAATCCCAGCTGTTCCGCTTCCTATCCAGCTCCCTGCTAACGTGCCCGTCAGTGGAACCAGCTGTCCAGTAAGGATATGTCTCAGCAGATGATGACTCAAGTGCCGAGGCCTGGCTGAGCCCGAGCTGTTGCAGCTATTTGGGGAGTGAACCAGCATATGGAAGATCTCTGTCACTTTGCCTTTCAAATTAAAAAAAAAAATCTTAAAAAAAAAAAAATTGGAAGCAGCGGACAGGAGAGGGAAGGCTATCACAGTGAGTAGCAGTCTAGCTTGACACCCTCTGGGAGGGAGGCCGTGTGAGTGGAAGTGGAAAACCTCTGAGAAATGGCATTGTGTGCTACAAAGTGTGTTGGCTCTAGTGTCAGGTGGCCATAGGAATAAATTCGTTTTATCCTCTCTGAGCCATGGTTCCTTGACCTGTAAAAAGGTAACAAGGACAATGCCCTCCTTGTAGAACTGTTTGGGGAACAGATGAGATAGACAGGAGCACGAGGCAAAGTAGGAAGACACTAAAGTGAATCCTTTCTCTTTTCCTTCTTCCAAGCATAGGAAGAAGATGCCATCATTCCTTTAAAGTATCTTGCTTTGCACGTTTTCCAGAGAAAAGCCTTGGATAGCTCAGTTTATCCTCTTTGTAACTCCCAGAGGTGCATCTTATCAAGCTCAGGATTTGTAGTCAGACGACCTAGACTCATATCCAAGCTCCATCAATTATAAGCCAGGTTTTTTTTTTTTTTTTTTTGAGAGAGAGACAGACACAGACAAGTAAGAGACAGACAGCAAGCTCCATTCACTCCTCAAATGCCTACAATGCCAGGGCTAGGCTGGGGCCAAAGTCAAGAGCTGGGAACTCAATCCAGGTCTTCTACGTGGCTGGCAGGAATTCAATCATTTGAGCCATCACTGTTGTCTCCCAAGGTCTGCATTAGTAAGAAGCTGGAGTCAGAAGCCAGGACCAGAGATGCAACTCAAGTACATTAATGTGGTATGTGGGTATCTTATTAACCAATATTTTAATTCCTAAGCCAGACAGCTGCCCAAAACTATGTGATCTTAACCACATCAGTCAATCTCTTCAATTTCAGTCTTTCCAAGAGTAAAATAGAGTTAAACGTCTCTGACTATAGTTGTTTAGAAACTAAGATGGGGGGGGGGGGGGTCGGTGCTGTGGTACAGATTAAGCCTCCGCCTGCAGCACTGGCATCCCTTGTGGGCACCGGTTCAAGTCCTGGCTGCTTCACTTCTGACCCAGCTCCCTGCTAATGGCCTGGGAAAGTAGTGGAAGATGACCCAAGTCCTTGGGCCCCTATACCTGGAAGAAGCTCCTAGCTCCTGGCTTTGGATTGACCCAGCTCCTGCCATTGCAGCCATCTAGGGAATGAATCAGCAGATGCAAGACCTCTCTCTCTGTCTTTCCCTCTGTCTGTAACTCTGTCTCTCAAGTAAATAAATCAATCTTAAAAAAAAAAAAAGAAAAGAAAAGAAAAGAAAGTAAAATGGGCAGCTTACATGGAGCATATAGGATGGTATCTCACATACAGGCAGAATTCATTCAATAAATGTTCATTCTTGTCCTGTCTTGGTGTGGCAGATGGAGTCTGGAAAGAACTGAAGCATAAGAGTGTCTGGAGACTTCATTATTTTTCACAATCATCAGAAACCCTTGGCTCCATCTGTATAGTGCATTCTTCCCACTAGAGTTCAGCAATAATCCACACTAAGACTCCAGGAATGTGGATGAGCTGACAGGACTGCGCAGTTGCCAAAAACAATGCATTCACCCCAATACCACAATAGGAGAAATGGATGAGGCCTTGAAATTGAACGCTGAACAAGCTGGAAGGAGCAAGCAGGATGGGAAAATGGTTGGAAAGATCACATACAAAGAATGTCTGAGGAACCAGGACAAGAGAAATCCAAGAATAAGTATAAATAAGCCAGTATTTGAAGAGTTGATATGTGAAAGGATGATTTCATTTATTCTTTCATTCCATGGAGGGCAGAACTCGGTTGATGGGTAGAAGTTTGCGTGAGATAAATTTTAGGCCCATACAAAGAATTTTCCAGTAACGCCACCATTCAGTGACAAAGCAGCCATCCATCAGTGGAACTGGGTGTCCAGCTGAAGTATCTGAACCTCAGACTCTGGCGCCAGAGGAATAGGCTGGTCATTCAGGCAAACCTTCACTATGTAAGAAACACTGGGGGCAGCATGATAGGGCAGAACACAACTGTATCCTGTGAACTACAGCCAACACTATACATGAGTATAAATGAATGTATTTAACAAATACACTATATATCTTTTCATTTTTAAAAAGGATTTATTTATTTAAAAGGCAGGGTTAAAGGGAGAGAGGAGAGGGAAGAGAAGAGAGAAAGGAGGAGAGAGGGCAGAGGGAGAGAGAAAGGGAGAGGGATCTTCTATCCTTGGTTCACTCACAGCCACAACAGTCAGGGATGGGATAGGTCAAAACCAGGAGCCTAGAACTCAATCTGTGTCTCCCACACGGGAGGCAGGGACCCAAGCACTTGGACTATTTTCTGTTGCTTTACCAGGTACATTAGCAAGGATTTGGATTGGAAGTGTAGAAGCTGGGATTTGAACTGGTGCTCACATGGGATGCCCGCATCACAGGTAGTGGCTTAAGCTGCTGTACCACAATGCTGGCCCCACTCTTTACCTTTTCTAAGGAGGATATCTGAGGTGCCAAACCAATCTATTTTTAATGTTAAACTGTGCATTCCAACAATACAATGCAGAAAGGAATAGTGTTAATACTGAAATTTAAAACCCTATTTTGAAGTTAAAAATAACAACTTCCACATGTAAGCACATCTTAAAAATGGTTTCCTTTATAATTATTTGAAAAACAGAGAAATCTCCCATACACTGATTTACTCTAAATGCCTATCCAGGAACCTGGAATTCAATCTGGGTCTCCCGCATGGGTGCACAGACCCAAGTACTTGAGTCATCACCCACTGTCTCCTAGGGTGCACATTAGCAGGAACCTGGAATTGGAAGTGGTGCTGGGACTTGAATCCAGGCACTCGACACAGGATGCATGTGTCTCAAGTGGCATCTCAACAACTATGTCAGACACCTCAAGAACATTATTTAATTCCAAAAACCTCATTCTTTACCTGTAAATAATACTCACCTATAAGTGGTATTTGCCTGTAGGGACTGTTCATTAATTCAAAAAACATTTTAGCACCTTGGTTCTACCTGCTGGAGACCTATATCATTGAACTAAAAAGCCATGGAGCTTACACTCTAGTGGGGTCTCAAAGCATATACATAGTAAGTAAACTGAAATATGGGATTGGAAACATAATATGTGAAAGTACTGTGGAAAGTCAGGAAAAGGTATAGGTTTCTGTGAATGGATTAAGTAAAGATAATGCAGGTAAAAATCATTGACAGGCCCTCTGGCTTAGTGGGCACTGGTTCTAGAACCCATTGCTCCACTTCTGATCCAGCTCTCTGCTGTGGCCTGGGAAAACAGAAGATGGCTCAAGTCCTTGGGCCCCTGCACCCACGTGGGAGACCTGACATAAGCTCCTGGCTCTGGATCGTCGCAGTTCCAGCTGTTGCGGCCATCTGGGGAGTGAACCAGTGGGTAGAAGATCTCTCTCTCTCTTTGCCTCTGCCTCTCTCTAACTCTGCCTTTCAAACAAATAAATACATCTTAAAAAAAAATATCACTGATGGGCAAGTGCAGTAGAAAGTCCTCAATCAATGTTAGCTATTATTACCATGTGGGGACTTCTGACTTGGCAGTATCCATAGCTAAACGCATTATCCCACTTCTGAATTATTGAATAGATAATGTGGATTCAAGGTCAAAGACCAAAAGAAAGTAGATGTTGACAGGGTTTGTAGGTGGAAGAAAGGAATCAATGAAAATATCATGATTCTGGGGTTCTGGTGTTGCTTTTTGTGTATAAGGATGCTGGTAAGAATCTGTAAGGAATGTACATACAGAAACCTGGGCTTGAACTGAGTTACTACTACAGTGTGAATGTTAGTTTGGATATTGAGAATCTACCAAGGGCCTATGTGTTAAAGGTTTGGTCTCCAAAGTCTTACTTTTTAAAAAAAAAAAAATTACTTACTTATTTGAAAGGCAGTTACAAAGAGGGAGAGAGAAGTCTTCCATCTGCTGGTTCCCTCCCCAAATGGCCACAATAGCCAGGGATGGGCCAGATGGAAACCAGGAGCCAGGAGCTTCATACGGCTCTCCCACATGGGTGCAGGGGTCCAAGCTCTGGGACCATCTTCTGCTGCTTCCCCAGGCACTTTAGCAAGGGGCTAGATTGGAAGTGGGACAGCTGGGAACTGATGCCCATATGGGATACTGGCACTGCAGAGAGTTTTAACTTAACCTATTATGCCATGGCGCTGGCCCCCAAAGTCTTATTTTCATGGTATTAAAAAGGTAGAAGCATGATATAATTATGGTATTTGGAGTAGGGTTTTTGGGAGACCACTGGACTGGATTGGGCCATTATAGTGGAGCCCAATGATTAAACACTAATTAAACACATAGACACAGATGAGCACACTCCCCATCTCTCTTCTTCCTGGCTCAAGATGGGATCATTGCTCTGCATGCTCTCCACCATTGCTATCCACTACAGCACTAAACCTGCCTGGTCTTGGACTTGAACCTCCAGAACTGCGAGCTAAACAAAACTTTTCTCAGGGCTAGCATTATGGTACAGCAGGTTAAGCCACCGCTTGCTATGCTGGCATACCATATGAGCACTGGTGCAGGTCTCAACTGCTCTACTTCTGATCCATCTCATTAATGCGCCAGGGAAAGCAGCAGGTGGCCGAAGTGCTTGGGCTCCTGCCACCCACATGGCACATCCCGGTGAAGCTCCTGGCTCCTGACTTTGGCCTAGTCCAGTCCCAGCCCCAGCCCCAGCCCCAGCCACTGTGGCCATTTGGAGAATAAACCAGTGGATGGAAGATCTCTCTCTCTCTCTGCCTTTCCCTCTCTGTAACTCTGCCTTCCAAATAAACAAATAAAAAATAGTTCCTCTTATGTATTTTGGGGTGATATTGAAAAGTTAATTTAATTACGTGTCACTTAATGACAGGGCTAGGTTCTGAGAAGTCTATCCTTAGGTGATTTCATCATGTGTGAACATCATGGTACTGGCTCAAAGTCAGTTACAACATCACCAGGTGATGGGACCATGGCTCTAAATGTAGCCCATTTTTCACCAGAACATTATGCAATGGATGACTACACAAGGGAAAGGTGAACTAGATTTTCTAAGTCTTAATTTTGCCTATATTTGACCAGGGTTGTTGTGACACTTAGTGATGACTTATGTAAAATACCAGGCACACAGCAGGTACAGCTAGCTTATATTGTCATCATCATCCAAACACACACTTCTGATTTTTTCAGAGATTTTTCAGTGTGCTCAGGATGAAAAACTATGCAGTAATTCTCAGGAGGGCGCATTCCACAATCATGTGTTACTAGGAGTTGGCCTAAGGACACTTGTTATGAGAACAAACCAGGAAAACATAAGGAAGAATTCAACTGATTAAATGCTCAATCCAATTCTCAGCGTTGCTAACTCTTTGGCTGTAGTCTCCAGAATTCCAAAAGATGCAAACAAAGACACTGAAAACAGCTCTTAGTACAAATCTGAGGACTTAGCCAAAAAGTGATCCAAATGGATTTAGGAGGTATACTTCCCTCCACAGGGCCTGGCTACTTTCCACACACCTGATTTTCCCATAGGCCTCTGTAGCATCATCCCTCTGCTTCCTACAGCTCCAGTTGAGTCTTGGGCAATGAGGATTTAATTTGTTCTCCTGGGGGAAAGCTTTAGAAGAAAGGAGCTCTTCCTGATTTCCCAGCAGAAAGCATATCTCTATCACTTCTACTTCTGCAAGGTCAAACGTAATTAATTGAAAGTTTTGGGGTATTTGCTAGTGTTAGTGCCTTGTTCACCAGCCATCCTCAAGACACAAGGAGTTCTGTCTGGAGTCAGAAGTCCCCTATTTTCTATACAGTACACAGTATCCCCTTTGCTGTCCCTTCCAGGGGTCACTGTGACCACTCAGCACTTCACTAGAGTAAAGGAACATCACTGGACAAAGTTGTGTGTGGGATTTTCTGGTTTGAAGTCAATGCTTCTTGAACTGTTTGGTGGAGGATCACTTTGTCCTTATTTCCAATCCTTCATAGACTGATGCCTTATATAATATAAATGAATTCTTAGAACACCATTAAAAGACATAAAATAGGAGCCAAAGCTGAGGCATAGTGAGCGAAGCTTCCACCTGCGGCACCAGCATCCCATATGGGCGCCAGTTCAAGTACCACCTGCTCCACTTCTGATCCAGCTCTCTGCTATGACCTGAGAAAGCAGTGGAAAATGGCCCAAGTGCTTGGGCCCCTGCACCTGCATGGGAGCCCTGGAAGAAGCTCCTTCCTCTTGGCTTTGGATCAGCATAGCTCCAGGCATTGTGGCCATCTGGGGAGTGAACCAGCGGATAGGAGACTTTCTGTCTCTCTGCCTCTGCCTTTTGAATAAATAAATCTTAAAAGGGGGGGCAGCATCCCATATGGGCAGCGGGTTCATGATCCGGCTGCTCCACTTCCAATCCAGCTCTCTGCTATGGCTTGGGAAGATGGCCTAAGTCCTTGGGCCCCTGCACCCCCATGGGAGACCTGTAAGAAGCTCCTGGCTCTTGGCTTTGGATTGGTGTAGCTCTGGCCATTGCGGCCATCTGGGGAGTGAACCAAGAGATGGAAGACCTCTCTTTCTCTGGCTTTCCTTCTCTCTCTGTGTAACTCTTTCAAATAAATAAATCTTAAAAAAAAAAAAGAATCTAGTATTTAGATCAGTAGTTCACCTGTAGTGAAAACTATATTTGTGCCTCAGAACACTAACTGTCAAACTAATACATGGGTAGTCAACTGCAGGGCTTCACCAAACAGTAACCTTACCACATGCTACACTATCTGAAATTTTCTACCCTACTCTTTTTTTTTTTTTTTTGACAGGCAGAGTGGACAGTGAGAGAGAGACAGAGAGAAAGGTCTTCCTTTTTGCCGTTGGTTCACCCTCCAATGGCCGCCGCAGTAGGCGTGCTGCGGCCGGTGCACCGCGCTGATCCGATGGCAGGAGCTTCTCCTGGTCTCCCATGGGGTGCAGGGCCCAAGCACTTGGGCCATCCTCCACTGCACTCCCTGGCCACAGCATAGACCTGGCCTGGAAGAGGGGCAACCGGGACAGGATCGGTGCCCCGACCGGGACTAGAACCCGGTGTGCCGGTGCCGCAAGGCGGAGGATTAGCCTAGTGAGCTGCGGCGCCGGCCTACCCTACTCTTTTTTAAAATGACGGTAAAGAGGCATTTAGTTAAATTGAAACTCAGAGTTGGAAACCCCAGAGATTTCTGTTTCCCATCCTGACAGTGTCCTAATGGGATTAACAACTAGTAGGTTGAATCATTTACAACTTGATTTTTTTAAAGACTTTTCTATTTAGTTGAAAGAGTTACAGAGAGATAGGGAGAGATCAAAAGAGATCTCATTTACATACTGTGATTTCATTTCAGTAGGAGCTGGGTCCCTCTCTCCAGCTGAGGTTCACTCTGCAAGTGGCTTCAACAGCTAGGACTGAATCAGGCCAAAGCCAGGAGCCAGGAGCCTCATCTGGGTCTCCCATGTGGGTACAGGGGCCAAAGCACTTGGGCCATCTTGCGCTGCTTTCCCTGGTGCATTAGCAGGGGGCTGGATCAGAAGTGGCATCACAGGTGCTAGTGTCACAGGCAGTGGCTTTACCCACTACGTCACAAGGCTGGCCTCACAACTTCACTTCTGAGTAGGATTGAGATTAAAGACAGGTGCATCTTAAAAGCTGTGTTTTTGTTTTAGCCAGCTGGCTCTACACTGTCATATTCTTAATGAATCTACTGTTCACAAGAAAAGATCAAAGATGTGGGTATCTTGCACCCATGCAGGTAGATGACAGCCTGAAGATATCAGCAAGTATATCCCTACCTACTCTCACGCAGTTCCCTACAGGGAAACGTTCCAGAAGACCAGTTACAGGGAAATTCTGTTGTCTTGGAGAGGAGACAGTGGTGAGAGTTCCCAGGCCACAGAAGTGTGAGCACTGAGTTGGAACCCCCATTCCTTCCCCTATTAATAGCAGTGGGTGAGGAGATTTCCTGGGAGAAGAACGAACAACAGGCAACCTTTTGTCTAAAGGGATACTTTGCAGTCTTTTTATCCCTTTAACATACAATTTTGGAACTGGCATTGTAGCAGATAAAGCTGTGCCCTCACTGTGGTATAGCAGGTAAAGTCGCCTGCAGTGCCAGCATCCCATATGGGCACCAGTTCAAGTCCTAGTTGCTGCACTTCCAATCCAGCACCCTGCTAATGACTTGGGAGAGCGACAAAAGATGGCCCAAGTGCTTGGGCTCCTGCACCCATGAGGGAGTCCCAGAGGAAGCTCCTGGCTTCTGATTTCAGATGAGTCCAGCTCCGGCCATTGAGGCCATTTGGGGAGTGAACCAGCGATGGAAGAGTTCTCAGTAACTGCCTTTCCAATAAATAAATAATCTTTTTAAAAAATCACACTGGTTTTAATTTATCTGAGAGGCAAAAAAGAGAGAGAAAGCTTCCATCTGTTGGTTTACTCCCCCAACCTCTAGGAGTCTAGAACTCAATCCTGGTTTCCCACGAGGTTGGCAGGGACTCAAGTTCTTGAGCCATTACCTGCTGCCTCCCAGGGTGTGCCAGGGAACTTGAGTTCGGAGCTGGAGCCAGGAAGTGAATCCAAGCACTCTGATGTGGGGTGCAGGCATCTTAATCACTTGGTTAAACACCCATTCCCAAAAGATAATTTTTAATTTCAATTCAGTAAAAAATAAACTTGTTTCCAGTAACTTCATGCCTGTCTCAATCCTCCTTTTCTCTTGAGTAATAGCACCATTTCAAATTGGCCTTTTCCCAATTTCAGCTGCCAAGTTTCATTTTGAATTGTAATTCATTTACATACTGTAATTTCATTTCAGTAGGAGCTGGGTCCCTCTCTCCAGCTGAGGTGGCTTGAGGCTCAAATGGCAGGAGTAGGGGGGAGTCTGTTCCCTCACCATCTCCTCACCCCTCCATCAGCTGATTCCCTGGGTTGCTCCTTTCCATGGCTATTCGCAGTCGATCAGAGCTTTCAGAAAAGCCTGCAGGAAAATGCTGACCCCCTCTGTGAAGTTTAAGAGATGGGTCCCCATGTGAACGACCCCATTTGGGTGTAGTGAGTTTTGACTGGCCACAGGCCCCTCCCCTGGTTTCCATTCATATTCTTGCTCACTCCAGGAAATCTGTTAGCTCTTTGTTAAGAAGCACTGCCAGGGTCCACATTAGGGTTGTTGGGAGTTTGAGGGGTACTCTCAAGTGGGATCTGACAAGAAAGCTGAAGTCTCACGGCAGGCATTGAGCACAGTGCTTATAATGCTGCTTCAGATGTCTGCATCCCATATTGCAGTACCTGGGTTTGACTCCTGGCTCCATTTCCAATTCCAACTTCCTATTAATGTACATACACCCTGGAGGTCAGCAGGTGATGGCTCCAGTACTTAGGTTCTTGCTACCCACAGGGGTGATCTGGATAGAGTTCCTGGCTTATTGCTTTAGCCTGGTCCAGCCCCAGCTGTTGTAGGAATGCAAGGTATCAATCAGTAGATGAGAGAGGTGTCTCTCGGCCTTCCAAATAAATTTTTTAAAAAAAAATTTAATGGAAGCTCAAGTTCTAAGCCATCTTCTTCTTAAAATTCATTTATTTACTCAACAGGCTAATCCTCCGCCTGTAGCACCAGCACACCGGGTTCTAGTCCCAGTCGGGGCGCCAGATTCTGTCCCAGTTGCCCCTCTTCCAGGCCAGCTCTCTGCTATGACCCGGGAGTGCAGTGGAGGATGGCCCAAGTGCTTGGGCCCTGCACCCCATGGGAGACCAGAAGAAGCACCTGGCTCCTGCCTTCGGATCAGCGCAGTGTGCCGGCCGCAGCGCACTGGCTGCGGCGGCCATTGGAGGGTGAACCAACAGCAAAAGGAAGACCTTTCTCTCTGTCTCTCGCTCTCTCACTGTCCACTCTGTCAAAAAATAAATAAATAAAAAATAAGATCCATTTATTTGAAAGGTAGAGTTACAAAGAGAGAAAGGAGAGACAGAGAGAGGTCCTTCATCCACTGGTTCATTCCCAAAATGGCTGTTAACAGCCAAGGCTGTGACAGGCTGAAACTAGGAGCCAGGAGCTTATTCTAGGTCTCCCATGTGAGTGCACACCTTCCACTGCTTTTCCAGGCACATTAGCAGGGAGTTGGATTAAAGTGGAACAGTCCGGGACTCAAACCAACATGCATATGGGATGTTGGCACTGCAGGCCACGGCTTAACCCAACGCACCACAGTGCTCACCCTCCAAGCCATCTTCTGTGGATTCACTGGAAACCCTGATATCCAAAGACTCACATATCCTTGGCCGGCACTGTGGCTCACTAGGCTAATCCTCTGCCTGTTGTGCCGGCACCCTGGGTTCTAGTCCCGGTTGGGACCCCGGATTGGGGTGCCAGATTCTGTCCCAGTTGCTCCTTTTCTATTTCAGCTCTCTGCTGTGGCCCGGGAAGGCAGTGGAGGATGGCCCAGGTCCTTGGGCCCTGCACCCGCATGGGAGACCAGGAGGAAGCACCTGACTCCTGGCTTCAGATCAGAGCAGCGCGCTGGCAGTAGCGGCCACTTGGGGGGTGAACCAACGGAAAAAGGAAGACCTTTCTCTCTGTCTCTCTCTTTCTGTCCACTCTGCCTATAAAACAAACAAAACAAAGACTCACATATCCTCGATCTACTAAATGCACATTTTTCTGACTCCTCCTTCTTTCACCCTTCGTAGCTTTGCAGGGCCCAGGCTAGGGAAGGTCTTTCTGGGATAGCGGCTTGGTGATTTTCAGTCATGTGATGATCAAGTTGCATGCCTCCTCACCTCCCAACCTATAAGACAAGTTCCCCCCAAAACACAACACCTCCCACCCTCTGTCTTCTATACATGTGAGGGATGAGGCGATACATGTGAGAGCTGGTTCTGCGGAAACACCTGTGGAATAAGCTCCGTGGGAAAATGATGACCAGAGAGCTACAGTTCTCTGACCACAGAAGGTAGATTTTTTAAAAGTTTTATTCACTTTGTTTTATTTATTTGAAAAAGAGAAGTGGGGGGCAAAAAGGGAGCCCGAAACAGCCAGGGCTGGGCCAGGCCAAAGCCAGAAGTCCTGAGCTCCATCTCCATCCAGGTCTCCCACATGGATGGCAGGAGCCCAAGCACCTGAGCCATCACCTGCTGTCTCCCAGGATGAGCACTGGCAGGAAGCTGGAATGGGAAGTGCAGTCAGCACTGGAATCCAGGAACTCTGATACCGGATGCAGGACTCCAAAGCAGCATCTTAACCACTGTGCCAAATGCCTGCCCCAAAAGTGGAATTTTAGGCACCTGTGGTCTCATCACAGCAATTCTTGGAAAACAGGAAAGATTCCACTCTCATGTCAGACCTATTTCTGCTATAAGCCACGTGTCAGGCTCAATGCCAGGCACTGCAAACGCAGCAGTGCAGAGAACCATGGTCCTTGCTCTCACAGAACTCACAATCTACTGAGACATTAAAATAAAACACAAAGTGGCCGGCACTGAGGCGTAGTGGGTAAAGCCGCCACCTGCACTGCCGGCATCCCACATGGGCGCTGGCTCAAATCCTGGCTGCTCCACTTCCGATCCAGCTCTCTGCTATTGCCTGGGAAAGTAGTAGAAGATGGCCCATGTCCTTAGGCCCCAGCACCCGTGTGGTAGACCAGGAAGAAGCTCCTGGCTCCTGGCTTCGGATCAGCCCACTCCAGACATTGTGGTCATCTGTGGAGTGAACCAGTGGATGGAAGACCTCTCTCTGCCTCTCTAAAAAATAAATAAATCTTTAAAAAAAATAACGCATAAGGCCGGCGCCGTGGCTTAACAGGCTAATCCTCCGCCTTGCGGCACCGGCACACCGGGTTCTAGTCCCGGTCGGGGCACCGATCCTGTCCCGGTTGCCCCTCTTCCAGGTCAGCTCTCTGCTGTGGCCAGGGAGTGCAGTGGAGGATGGCCCAAGTGCTTGGGCCCTGCACCCCATGGGAGACCAGGAGAAGCACCTGGCTCCTGCCATCGGAACAGCGCGGTGCGCTGGCTGCAGCACGCCTACTGCGGCGGCCATTGGAGGGTGAACCAACAGCAAAAAGGAAGACCTTTCTCTCTGTCTCCCTCTACTGTCCACTCTGCCTGTCAAAAAAAAAATGCATAAAGAAACCACATGTACATCAATACCGTGCACGCACACACACACACACACACCTGTGTAATGCAGTTATGACAAGTGCCCTGAAGAAAGGGCAGAGTGCCGTGAGACTAGAAACAGTCAGGGGTCTTGGGAAGGGTTTCTGAGGGATCAGCCAGAAACTGAAGGGTAAGAGACAGCAGGGGAAGTGGATGGTAAGAGCATCGCCCGCAGAAGGAAAGGCACCTGGCATGGAAAGGGTCTCCATCCCCTGGAGAGAGGACTGCCCAGTCAAGTGGGTGGCCAGAGGTGGAACCAGAGGGAGGATTAGGAACCAGACTGCTGGGGACCTCATGGGGCATGCCAAGAGGAGAGAAAGTCATCAGAAGGTTTTTAAGCAAAACAGTGTTTGAATTTTCATGTTAAAAAGGCTAACTCCAGGAGTAGGTGTTGTAGCTCAGCAGGGTAAGCTGCTGCCTGGGAGGCCTGGCCTTCCTGTTAATGTGCACCCTGGAGGCAGCGGGTGATGGTGCAAGTATT
Source organism: Lepus europaeus (assembly GCF_033115175.1). Taxonomy (NCBI): domain Eukaryota; kingdom Metazoa; phylum Chordata; class Mammalia; order Lagomorpha; family Leporidae; genus Lepus; species Lepus europaeus. The sequence goes on from NC_084831.1 coordinate 56,921,246, forward strand.
TGGGTCTCTGCCTCCCACAAGGTGGAGCTCCAAGCTCCAGGCTTCAGCCTGGCCCAGCTCTGGCTGTTGTAGGTGTTTGGAGAGTGAATCCGCGGATAAATGATCTATCACTCTGCCTTTTCAAATAAAAATAAACTTAAGAGGGCTCTCTGCAAGGGTATCTATCCTGGAACTCCAACAAAACAATAGCTACAGTTCCCGCAGTTGTATCTTCTGCTTCAGGATGCTTCCTGTGGTCAGAAATGCACTAAGTCGTCTCTAAGTTGGAAGCATTCAGCAAACAATGGCAAGGCAGAGCCACCAGAAACATACATCTGATTTTCATGACAACTTTGGTAATGTTGTATTAGCTGATGGAGCCACATTCTGTTTTGCTGTGTGGACATACACAGCAAAACAAATTGGAACAGAATGGAACCTGTCTCCTGTTGGCAGTCACCCCTAAGGAATGGAGAAATCAGTAATCATCCCAGCTGGTGTAATACTGAATTGTTTCAAAACTAAGTCACAAGTGATGCCAAGTAAACGCACTGTACCAATCAAAATACTGCATTATTGAGGAAATAAAGTACATTTAAACCTTAAAAGAATAAATAAATGAACTTAAGCAAGTAACTCCAGCTGAACAGTAGAAGGCATCAGAAAAAGACATAAGCGGACGAGAAGGTGCACCTGCCAGCCTAACTCCGTTTCAAAGCTTCACCTTCTAAACAACACTGAAAAGTGAAGTTACTACTTTTACGAACCGAAATTCTTTCATGGGTTTTAGATCACACCCTTTGTGGCATGGGGACCCTACTCTTCCAGTGCTACAATCATGAAATGCGGAGGATTACAGTGAGGCTGAAATGAGCGCCTGGTACAGACACACAACTGACATCGATTCAACTCAACCCAATAATTCTGGCAATAAAAAATAACAAAAGGCAGGAGTGGCAGCGGCTGGGCAGTCCAGTTTCATGAAGGCACTGGCATGCTCCCTGTCCCCACCGAGATGCTCAGGAGATGGATGTTGGCTGAACCTGCTCCTGGCACGAGTGGAAATGAAGATTTAAAAAGGCAGCCAGGAAGGGTAAGTTGTGGACCATAAAATGCAAACAAAAAGGAAGAGAGGCTGCCAGCGATGTGGCATACCAGGTAAAGCCACTCCCTGGGATGCCAGCCAGCATCCCATAGACACCAGTTCGAGTTCCAGCTGCTCCACTTCTGATACAGCTCCCTAATGGCCTGAGAAAGCAGCAAAAAAGGATCCAAGGTGTTGGACCCCTGCACCAATGTGGGAGATCCGGAGGAAGCTCCTGGTTCCGGGCTTCAGTCTGGCTCAGACCTGGATGGTGCAGCCATTTGGGGAATGAACCAGAGACTGGAAGGTGTCTCTCTCTCTCTCCCCGTAACTCTGCCTTTCGAAGAAATAAAATATATTAAAAAAAAAAAAAAAAAAGAGGAAGACAGGAGAAAAGGGCAAACAGGTCTGGGGTGGCTAGCCAAGAAACCAGAGGATTTGCTGGCAGGAAAGGGACAAACTAAAGATGAAGTGAGTGCAGCCTCTGATGACACAGAAGAGAAAGCAGCCATGACGATTACTGCCATGCGCCAGGTCTTCTCGGGGGGGTCCCAGTCTCCCTTCTGGTACAATCCAGAGGAATATGTGTATTAATCATTTTTTAAGTGCAAGCTTTTCAGTAGCTCTACAACTCTTTTAAGGAGGGTAGCCATCCTCATCCATTTTTTAAGTGTAAGTATTTTTAAGAGGTAAATCATTTGAGAGTTATTTTCTTTTCATACAACCAGAAAACAGTGGGATATTGAATTATGAGAGGCTTTGACCATCGTGGGTATCAGCTGAACATCCCACAGGTCAGGGGTGGTTTTTATACCCTACAACACAATGTATACTAGATAGCAGTGTAGAGTCATGGAAGTGCATTTAATCTGTCTTGAGTATTTTCAGTTGCTTCTACTCTCATGTTATTTAGAAGGGCTGTTTCTTAAAAGAAAACTACTCCTTGTCCCTTTGTCAGAATTATGTGCACTCTGGTTTTGACAGTCCAGGTCTCTTAATAATTTTGTTAATGTGAAAGACGGAAAATTCGAGGGTGTTATGTATGTGATATTAAATTGTAAATTTAACTGTGGAACTTTTATAACATCTTTTTTTCTTTAAAGATTTGTTTATTTATTTGAAAGTCAGAGTTACACAGAAAGAGGAGAGGGAGAGAGGGAGGTCTTCCATCTGCTGCTTTACACAATGTCTGGAGATGAATTGATCCAAAACCAGGAGCCAGGAGCTTCCTGAGTCTTCCCATGCGGGTGCAGGGACCCAAGGACATGGGCCATCCTCTACTGCTTTCACAGGCCACAGCAGAGAGCTGGATCAGAAGTGGAGCAGCTGGGACTTGAATAGACATCCATATGGGATGCTGGCACCACAGACAGCGGCTTTACACGCTGTGCCACAGCACCAGGCCCCATTTATAACATCTTATAGCTGACTTATTTGGAAGTCGGAGTTACACAAAGAAGGAGAGGTAGAGAGAGAGAGGTCTTCCATCCACTGGTTCACTACCCAGACGGCCGTAACAGCCAGAGCTGCGCCAATCTGAAGCCAGGAGCCAGGAGATTCCTCTGGGTCTCCCATGAGGGTGCCGGAGCCCAACGACTTGGGAACTTGGGACATCTTCTACTGCTTTCCCAGGCTGTAGCGGAGAGCTGGATAATTAGAGCAGCCGGGACTTGAATGGGCACCCATATGGGATGCCAGCACTGCAGGTGGTGGCTTTACCTGCTATGCCACAGCACCTGCCCCCTTGATATGCTCTCAAGAGCTGCCTCCTTGGTCACCACTGTGGCGCAGGTTAATCTTCTCCCTGCAATGCCAGAATCCCATATGGAGGCCAGGTTCTAGTCCTGACTGCTCCACATCTGATCCAGCTCTTTGCTATGGTCTGGGAAAGCAAAGGAAGATGGCCCAAATCCTTGGGTCTCTGCACTGATGTGGGAGACCCAGCAGAAGCTCCTGACTCCTGGCTTCAGATCAGCTCAGCTTTGGCTGTTGTGGCCATTTGGGTAGTGAACCAGTGGATGCAAGACCTTTCTCTCTGTCTCTCCCTCTCATTGTCTTTAACTCTCTCAAATAAATAAAATCTTAAAAAAAAAAAAAAAAAAGAGCTGCCTCCAAATTTGAATCCGGAAGGTCACTAGAGTAAGTTTAAAAAACACACAGCTTTTTAGATTTTCTGTACATATGGTAAGAATTGTGTACAGGAGCCAGCACTGTGCTGTAGCAGACTAATCTGTTGCCCGCAACACTGGCAGCCAATATGGGCAATGGTTCAAGTACCAGCTACTCCATTTCTGATCTACCTCTCTGCTAACATGCCCAGGAAAGCAGCAGATAGCCCAAGGCCCTGGGCCCCTGCACCCTTGAGGGAAACCTAGAAGAAGCTTCTGTCTCCTGGCTTTGGTCTGGCCCAGCCCCCCAGCCATGCCGTTGCAACCATTTGGGGAGTGAAGCAATGAATTGAGTTGTGCTTGCTCTAACTCTGCCTTTCAAATAAAATAATCCATTTTTTAAAAACTGTGTACAAATTGAAATGTGTACTGACTCTCAACACCAATAAAATATCAGCTGTCAATGAAAAAAAAAAGACTTCTTCTAGCTACTAGATCCAATTACTTAAAACAAAATTCTCCACATATAAATTATGCAAGGGATTAGCCAAAATGCATTTATTGGGGCTGGTGCTGTGGCGCCATAGGTTAAGCCACAGCATGCAGCACTGGCATCCAATATGCACTGGCTGTTCCACTTCTGATCCAGTTCCCTGCGATTGCTCCTGGGAAAGCAGCCAAGGATGGCCCCAGTGCTTGGGCCACTGCACCCACATGGGAGACCCAGAAGCAGCTCCTGGTTCATGGCTCCTGTCCGGCACAGCCTGTCATTGTGGCCATTCGGGGAGTGAACCAGTGGATGGAAGACCTCTGTTTCTCCTCTTTGTCTTTCAAATAAATAATAACCAAAATGCATTTATTAAAGAGTGACAATTCCATGGTGTTAGAACAGTGGTATCACAACCACACACCTGATAGCTATGTTGGGATTGTTCTTACAGAAATCAGCAAGTGACAATAAATGGGAAAGAAGGATTGATGTCTAGATATTACAGTAGATTTTATATTATAAATCCAGGGCAGGCACTGTAGTGCAGGTCATACTCCCCTTGGGACACCAGCATACCACATCAGAGTGCCTGGTGTGAGTCCCCACTACTCCATTCAGTTTCCTGCTAATGCACACCCTGGGAGGCAGCAGGTGATAACTTACCTACCCGGGTTCCTGCCACCCACGTGGGAGACCTGGAAGTCCTAGCTCCCAGTTTTGCCTGGCCCAGCCCTGGTTGTTGTGGGCTTTTGCGGAGTGAGACAGCAAATGGATGATGTGTCACACTTTCAAATAACTAGAACTTTAAATGCACGCATGCTCACGCACACACACACATACACACACAAAGCCAGACCGGTATCTGGGGGCCGGTGCTGTGGTGTAACAGGTAAAGCCATTGCCTGCAGTGCCAGCATCACGTATGGGCACAGGTTCAGGTCCCGGCCACTCCACTTCTGATCCAGCTCTCTACTACGGCCTGGGAAAGCAGTACAAGATGGCCCAAGTACTTAGGCCCCTGCACCCGTGTGGGAGACCCAAAGAAGCTCCTGGCTCCTGGCTCCAGATCGGCACAGCTCTAGCTGCTGTGGCCACGTGGAGAGTGAACCAGCAGATGGAAGACCTCTCTCTTTCTCTCTGCCTTTGCCTCTCTGTAACTCTTTCAAATAAACAAATAAATATTTAAAAAAAAAAAGGGGGGTGGTGGTGGTGGTGGTATCTGTATATCCAATGGCATAGCTTCCCAGAAATCTAGTCCTTAACATAAATTTCAGTTTCTGTCTTCCCAAACACCTAAGTCTTTACCTCACCCCCCCTGCTGTATAATCTAGAAGGGGCCAGCAAAGTAGCACTGCCCCTGACCTGCTGCCCACAGCAGACACTGCAGGTGACCACAGGGAGACCTGGCTGAGGCTGGGAGCGCTTCTCCCTGAGGAGTCCAGATACAGCTTCAGCACCTCTAAACAAGGCAGCAACCTCCCAATGACCCCAAGATACTCTGGTGTGAAAATACACATTTTCTAAGTAGGAGGGAAAAAATCAAGTAATAAGAGTCTAAGTAATTTCTCTGGAATTTCATTTACAGTGGTAGTAGCAGACAATGAAAACACATTTCCTACTTACTAAATTGGAACACTACTTCCCCCACCTCTCATTATACATCGCCTCATAATCTCATGGAAAACAAAAAGTACAGTTGTGGTCCAAATGCACACAGCAATACATAATCAGCTTACTTTAGTCCATTACAATGGTGTCGATTCTATTTAACACATTTTATGTTAGAGGCATGTGCTACAACTCAGAAACTTTGCCAACAAATTAAGGATCCCAGTAGAGAGTGTTTCAGACATACTTGCTGGTACATGGCTGTTGTATCTGAGCCAGTACAGAGGAGCACCACACGCTGACAAAATGTGATGGTCCTTTACTGCTGGCAGTGGAGAGTGGGCTCATGCCCCAAAGAACTCTCGACCCCAAAGCAACAGGGTTTATAAAGGCAAAACCCACAAAATTGGGAGAATACATGGTTATCGGGGTCAAGCTAACCTAAAGCCTATGTGAAACTGATATCAATTATAATCTTGACAATACCAGTTACAATCTTAACAATTCCAATTATAATCTTGACATTAATCCAGGTATTGGCCTAAATCATATGTAGGACTTAGACAAATTATAATCGACTCTTTAATCCAGGGTCAGCCTGTTTTTAAGCTTGAGCAATCAAACTAGGGGGTTTCCATGCTTTGCAAAGCGTGATGCAGGTTGCCAAGTGTGATGCAGTGGACTGCTATCATCTGAGTGTTTTAGATCACAGTTTCAGACCAGAGTCTCATGGTGCAGGGGTATTTCCTCAACAAAGTCTCAAGTGCTCTAAAATGGAGTCCCTACTGTCCAGGTGTTGATTCATGTATACTCTTCCAATGGGAAGCTTCGAAGTCATATATTAGATACCAAAGAAAAACACAAGGTAGACTCGGGTGTCTCCTTTGACATTGCTCATGCTTAATGAACTCAACGCAGTGAAAAACACACTTGCTTGGTAAAGGTGAAGGAACAATGCTTAAAGACAACAGACTGTGCAAATACAAATGTGGAGTTTAGGAAGCAAATTTTAGGGGAGAAAAAGTCCTCTACATGAAGCACAGAAATTAAGAAGCTGGGGCCGGCGCTGTGGCATAGCGGGTAAAGCTGCCGCCTACAGTGCCGGCATCCCATTTGGGTACCGGTTCGAGTCCTGGCTGCTCCACTTCCAATCCAGCTCTCTGCTGTGGCCTGGGAAAGCAGTGGAAGATGGCCCAAGTCCTTGAGCCCCTGCACTCACATGGAAGACCTGGAAGAAGCTCCTGGCTCCTGGCTTCAGATTGGCGCAGCTCTGGCCGTTGTGGCCAACTTGGGGGGTGAACCATCGGATAGAAGACAGCTCTCTCTCTGCCTTTCCTTCTCTCTGTGTGTAGCTCTGACTTTCTAATAAATAAATAAATCTTAAAAAAAAGAGAAGAAACTAAGAAGCTTATTTCAAGGCCAAGTGAACCAGAAGAAGTCAGTTCACTTAAGCATATAGACACTCTCCCACCTGTTATAACCAGCTGACTACTCAAAAAAGCTACAAGCGTAGTAGGTATAGCAAAATGTCTGAAATTAGAGTGGTAGGCATAAGAGTGCGCCTGCTCCAAATGCAGTCCAGTTTTCCTACAACTAAAATCTGATTTGCAAAGCACGACTCCAATGAGAACTTTGTGGTCAAATAAACGAGGTTCACAGTGAATGGATGCCTTTTACCCACAGCTTCTGAGACATGTGGCCCCTAAGAGAAGGTTACTGCCACTCCTCGTCTCTGTGGTTTTCCTCTACTTATTTTCAAATTTAAACATATCGCAAACAGGAAAACGTCTGTGACAGCAAGCTATAGAGTGCTCCTTCAACAAAGCTGGTAATATTTGAGTTGCCAGACTTCTTAGAATAGCTTTACAACTTTGATTTACCCAAGAGTATTAATACTATTGTCTTGTTTCAGACATTGCATGTTTATATTTTAAGAAATAACATGACACATTTGAATGCCACTTTAATCATCAAAATAATCTCATATATGCATCACTTTATGTTGACAACTCCAAACAGGTAGGCAGATGAAGCAACTGGAGTAAGACAAGGACACATGAGTTGCCCAATTTCACCAGAAAAAGCAAGAAACCAGCAAGAGTTGCCACGTGGCTGACATCGCCAAGCCTTTTCTCATCCTGTTGATTTCAGTACTTTCTTTGTTACTACATTTTGTTCTCCTTACATTTCACAAAATCTTAAAGCTATGCTAACCCTGGGAATTTTAGAATGTTTCAGCATCTACACATTACAGAACATAGCATGCCTAAGGACATGGCAATTGTACTTTAGTATTTTACTTACTTGAATGAAATAGCAGCTGTCTTCAGTCTGAAAACTAAGGAAGAGAGCAGAGGAATCAACTCAATCTTGCTGTTGACAACAGGGTTATTAGGCTCACCTTGAACGTGGCAAAATACACGTGACACAATTAAACCATTTGCAGAGATACAGTTCTGTGGTGTCAAGTGCAGACACACTGTTGTATACTCTTCACCATTCATCTCCAGAAATTTTTCTTCTTCTCCATGTAAAACCTTGTTTTCATTAAACACTCATTCGCCATTGCCCGCTCACTCCAGGGTTCTGCTTTCCGGCTCTATGAATTTGGCTTCTTTGGGGAGCTCAGGAGCAGGAGCAATGTCTGCCCTTTGGTGTCTAGCTTAGTTCACTTGGTCTACCTTCGAAGCTCACCCATGCTGTAGCAGTCTCTGAATTTCACTCCTTTTAAAGACGGAGCATTTTACTGCATGCACATTCCACATGTGATCAATTCATTGATCTATCCACCCATGGACACAGAGGTTGTCTCTGCCGTTTGACTATTGCAAGTAATGCTGCTATGGACACGGGTAAATAGCTAACTATTTGAGATATTCACTTCTTTGGGGTATATACCCACAAGTGGAATTTTGTCATCAGATGGTACATCTTTGTTACTTCCATTTTCCCCAGTATCACACACCGACCACACACTAGTGGTGTTTTCATTAAGGCAGGGTTGCAACTCCATCCCCTTGCTCCTTGGTCCCTTCTATCCCTCAGCTGGAACACCTGACACAGAAGAACTGCAAGCTTCCGGGGCTGCTGCTCACAGAACAGGACACAACACAGCTCCAAGGGCAGGGACTCTGCAAATGTGAATCCAGGCGTCAGGGCTGGGCACAAACAAAGCCGGAGGAGTTGTTATAAAACCAGTACCGGGGAAAACAGGAAGATCAGGGAAGGTGGTGAAAGCCTCAGCGAGGCCAACGATTGCACAACACATCACTCGTTGAAGCACTTTTTCCACCTGCTGAAACACTAAAAATCGGGAGTGTTTCAAAGTACTGGAGGACTCACCAATCCCAGAACTTTCCCTTCTTGGAAAGTTCTTCCAGGGTTTCTGTCAGAAATTCCACTTCTGCTTGAGAAAAACTCCAAGGAATTTCAGGAGTGCTGCGGCTAACAACCAAGCAGGCAGAGCCACCCCTGCAATAACTAGCCGTAAACACAGCCGAGCTCATGGCTTAGAGGAACTGCGGGTGCACGAGGGCATGTGAAGGTACTGGCCACCTGCAGGGCAGTCAGTGGGCTGGGAAAACACCTCCACGGCTCCTGGGATTCCTACAGGGCACAGCTCCTCTCTGGGTGGAGAAGTAAAGAGAGGCTGCAAAGACTGCAAACAATGAGGGAATAGACACAGGGGTCTTCTGAGGACCCTCTCTCCAGGGACTGCCCCCTTCCAGGTCCCTCAGTTTCTCATTCTGTCCTGGCAGAGGACTTGATAATGTAACTGGCCCAGGTCCAAGTCATTCAATAGATGGCACTGCCTGTGTGGTTCCCGTCCAGGGCCTTTTTGTCCCTATGCTGAGGAGGTTCTAACACACCCTGACCTCTCTGAGTCCACACGTACAGGCCACGGCACTGGTTCCTACAGAGTCAGCCATGCACTGGATGGTGAAGTTCTCAGACGCAGACCTGAGCCCAGAGGGCAGCAGGTCCCCACTTAGGCTCAGAAGCTAACACACATGTTACTGGCAAGGGTTTCGCAGGGGACCGTGATCCGACTCACGACAGTCATGTACTCTGAGTCTTGTCTGCTATCATTCCACGTGCACAGTGAGTCCTAGGGGGTCTGGAAGGAAGGAGGACTGGCAGAGGGGATGTGGGACCCCATGGCAGTAACCCCACCTCCCACCCGCAGCCTGCCACCTGGAAGAGGATGCAGGTTGAAGATGCGTCGCGCTTCTTAGTCTTGCATGCAAATGTGACACCGGCTTTGTTATTTATAGCTGCATGTCCCTGAAATCAGTTTGTGCCACATATTATTGCAGGGTGGTCCTTTTTATTTGATAGAAATAATTTACATTTCATTTTTGTGAAAACTGACCGCAACTTCAATAGCATGGACACTCAACACTTGTTTTCTGCTCACACTAGATCTATATATCCTGAAGGACACATGACATGTTGCTCTCCGTTCCTTACATACAAAGATGCAATTTTATTCATGCAACATCATCCATTCTGTCCAACACGCAGGATGCTTTTCCTCTCTGCTGAAACCGGTCAGGTTACCTTTCATTTCTAAACACCAGAAATGCTAATTCGTGTGAGTCCTTGGTTAACACCAGTCTCCTCCGGGCTCCAACACCCAAAGGTCTTAAGATTTAAGTTGGCTCAGCAACAGCATTCTTCATGCTACTGTGCTGCCTACTGTAAGCGCAGGAGCTGGAGGTCACGGTCTCCACCTGCTAGGGGGCGACCACGCAGGCACACAGCCCGGGCCACCTGTTCCACGCGTCTCCTTGTCCGTCTTTCTTTCCTCTCTTCCGGGGCACCAGGCGGCTCCTCGGACGGAAGGCGGCAAGATGGCTGCCATCCTTCAGTTATCACAGTACTGTACCTTTAGAATGGACAGCATCAGCACTGTGATAACTGAGCCAGGGCAGCCCGTCAGTCACCAGGTGGGGCAGCAGCATCCTTTTGGGGTGGGTGCAGGACTCCCTCCAAAGGCTGCCCTCCTGGCTGGAGACAGGAGGAGTCGGAGCCCAGCAAGTGGCGAGGCTGAAACATCAAAAGGCCCAGGTGAATTACCTTAGAATGAAAGATGGAACACACGAGTGACACATACCAGTGAGGAGGGACAGCCGCGCCACGAGGCTTTTGCTCCATAAGAAATCACATACACAGCGAGCATCCCACTCTGTCTCCCTCTGCGCCATAGCTGTTTACTAAAGAACTACTATGTTCCAAGATCGCCTTGAGACGTTCAGGAAATGTTGTGTGTCCTCCACAGGCTCACAAACCCGGCAACGATACTTCCCAGCTGTCTGACCGGCCCCATTTTCTATGTGCTTTTTCATTTGGCTTTCCTAAGAACTCTACAGGTCTGGTGATGAATTATTCATCAAAAAAGGATTCTGGAATAGGTTCACTATCAGTTCCCCCATTTTATAACTAGGAAAAGAAAAAAACCTGAGAGAGGGTAAGTGACTTATCTGAGCTCCTATAGTCAAGCTATGGTGAACTCAGGCCCAAATCCAGGTCGCAGGACTGAACCGAGCGCTTCCTCCCCCAACCCCATCCTGGCCTCCAAACTCCATCAAATGGGTATTTAGCTTACACAAACAGAATGATTTCTGAAAATATCCTCTTTTTGCTTGAGATATTTAGGTTCCTTCAGTAACTCAGACATGGAGCAGAAACTCACTGGGTTTTTACGCTCCAAGAAGACACAGACATCAGCAAAAAGATCCTCACTGCTCGTGCTGAGTACTAAGAATGTACTCAACTGGGTGACACTGATGGTGAGTAAGTGTCTGGCACACCTGTGGGATTTTTTCACTATAGCTAATGTCAACTCCACAGCTACAGTGGTACAAGAATCACTGACAACCCTGAAAGCCTGTTTGAAAAAAAAAAATCAAAATAGACATATCACTTCCTCCCAAAATTATCTATATGTTTAAGATGTATCCTGAAGTCATTCTGGGGATGATTCTTTCAATAGAAGGTATTAAAATGAAATTGGCATTCTTGCATCAGAATATCAGCTTATTAAAATCGTGAATCACTTGGGTTTTTTCCACATCAGCCATATGAGTGAAACTTGACAGATATTTTTGAGAAATAATTATGTTTTCAATTAGGCACTTGCTCAAAGACTCATTATATGCAGATTAGATATTAGCACTATACTTCAAATAAGTCACACAGATGAATCAATTCTTTAGATCAGCAAAAGTCAAAAAATCAAGAGTACAGGAATCTGGCTCAAGCATTAACTTTAGGTACTAAGAAACTGATCTTACCTTCAGAAAATTAATATTCAATGAGATAATCCACCTACATGCCAATTCAAAACATCGTCTAAAGTGCAAAAATACCTAACAGTGAAGAACGTCATTACCGAGGTCTCAGCCAACTGATGTAATACAGACTTGAAACACGAGAGGGCAATGAAGATTTAAAAAAAAAAAAATCACAGTTGGCTCCCATAACCTAAGGTTCCTGGAAATAGTTGCGTATTTTCACCCAAATTATAAACATCTGTTAGACCAACAAAGACGTTGTGATGATTCTAGAATAAAAATTCAGGTAGCTGATCCTTCCAAAGGGATGAAAAGATTCCCACTCAACACTGCCCAACTACAGATTCCATCAGCCTGGGAAAAGAGAAACATTTAGACTGAAATACTTCAGGCTGGATAAGCATGAGGACAAATAAATAGCCCTGACTTAGGAGCAGTTACTGAACTGTTATTCATACGCTCTGAGTATGGGTGCAACTGGCTGTGTCTACAGGAAGAATAAGGCAAACTTAATGTTTGTCATGTAGCACAAAGGTGAAATTCACTGTATTAGCATCACCAAAAACCACACACCCACTAAACATTTTGGCATACTTAAGTGAAGTATATTTCTTTTTCAACATATTTTTCTCTCATTTCCTTTTTTTCTATCTAAATAAGAAAAAAAGCAAAGCATAATAAAAAGCTAAGTGTTATCATTTTGTGAAATTACTTACATTAATATTCTCAGACTAACTTTTTTTTAATTAATTTATTTATTTAATTTTTTTTGACAGGTAGAGTGGACAGTGAGAGAGAGAGAGAGAGACAGAGAGAAAGGTCTTCCTTTTGCCGTTGGTTCACCCTCCAATGGCCGCCGCAGTAGGCGCGCTGCGGCAGGCGCACCGCGCTGATCCGATGGCAGGAGCCAGGTGCTTCTCCTGGTCTCCCATGGGGTGCAGGGCCCAAGCACTTGGGCCATCCTCCACTGCACTCCCTGGCCACAGCAGAGAGCTGGCCTGGAAGAGGGGCAACCGGGACAGAATCCGGTGCCCCGACCGGGACTAGAACCCGGTGTGCCGGCACCACAAGGCGGAGGATTAGCCTGTTAGGCCACGGCGCCGGCCTCAGACTAATCTTAAAGCAGTTTCAAAGAAAAACAGATTCTAAGAATGGTATTATATAAACAAATGCTTCAAAAGTGTAAGTTTTGTTTCTTCTTAGCAATTACTCTTTATAGATGTGCATTTGAAAAAACAATCTGAATCAGAAGTATTTCTTTTTTGATACATTTTTCGTGTAAGGATTATTTTTAACTTAAAACCAAGTGACTGCAGATACTTAGCTACAGTAAGAAAGTATACTACAGAGGGGCCAGCACTGTGGTGTAGCGGTAAAGCCACTGCCTGCAGCGCCAGCATCCCATATGGGCAGCGGTTGAGTCCTGGTTGAGCTGCTCCTCTTCTGATCCGGCTCTCTGCTACAGCCTGGGAAAGTAGTGGAAGGTGGCTCAAATCCTTGGGTCCCTGCATCGGCGTGGGAGACCTGGAGGAAGCTCCTGGCTCCAGACAGGTGCAGCTCCAACCGTTGCAGCCAACTGGGGAATGAACCAGTGGATGCAAGACTCACTCACTCTCTCTGCCTTTCAGTCTTTCTCCGTGTAACTGTGACTTTGAAATAAATAAATATTAAAAAAAAAAAAAAGGAAGTATACAGAATTTTAAGGAAGGAAGAAAGAATGATGATATAAAACACTTCCTCCAGAGATCAGAATGATTTTAAGCTCAGTGCTTCTGTTAAAAATGAAAAAAAAAAAAAAAAAAAAAAAAACAGGGGCTGGTGTTGTGGCATAGCAGGTAAAGCCGCTGCATGCAATGCCAGCAACCTTTATGGGCACTGGTTCAAATCCCAGCTGCTCCACTTTCGATCCAGCTTCCTGCTATGGCCTGGGAAAGCAACAGATGATAGCCCAAGTCCATGGGCCCGAGTACCCACAAGGGAACCCAGAAGAAGCTCCTGGCTCCTTGCTTTGGAACAGCCCAGCTTTGGCCGCTGCAGCCAACTGGGGAGTGAACCAGCGGATGGAAGATCTGTCTCTGTCCCTCCCTCTCCTTCTGTAACTCTACCTTTCAAGTAAACTTAAATAAATCATTTTAAAAAATGAAAGATAGTGATTTCTTCATGATGCTTGCATCAAATGTAATCCCAAAATTCAGGTACTTGTAGAACACTAGCAGAACAAAGAATCTGCTTTTAAATAATGCAGGATACAAAGGTACATACAAAAACCATGTCATATGTCATATTTCTCTGATCTACAAACTGCAAATGAAAATATTGAGTCTAAACCTTTAACTTCAATGTCTGATTATATATTATTGGGAAGGACCATGAAACACGTGGCTAGCAATGCAAAACATTCAAAAATATTTCTAAACTGCAGTTTAGTTTAACTTAGTCCATGGGGCTTTTAAATAAAGTGACTTTCCCCCCAGCTTAAAAACCATAATCTTAGGCTGGCACCGTGGCTCACTTGGCTAATCCTCCGCCTGTGGCACCGGCACTTCAGGTTCTAGTCCCAGTTGGGGTGCCAGTTCTGTCCCAGTTGCTCTTCTTCCAGCCCAGCTCTCTGCTGTGGCCCAGGAGGACAGCGGAGGAAGGCCCCAGTGCTTGGGTCCCTGCACCCGCATGTGAGACCAGGAGAAAGCACCTGGCTCCTGGCTTTGGATCAGCGCAGTGCGCCGGCCCCAGCAACCATTTTGGGGGGTGAACCAATGGAAGGAAGACCTTTCTCTCTGTCTAACTCTGCCTCTCAAAAACAACAACAACAACAAAACACAATCTTACTGACGACATTATAAAATGTGCAAATCTGACCACACTGTGATGTCATTAAAAATGTACTGTAGGGGCCAGCACTCTGGCTTAACAGGTAAAGCCGCCCCTTGTAGCGCCAGCATCTCATATGGGTGCCAGTTCAAGTCCGGATTCTCTACTTCCAATCCAGCTCTCTGCTGTGGCCTGGGAAAGCAGTAGAAGATGCCCCAAGCCCTTGGGCGTCTGTACCCATGTGGGAGACCCGGAAGAAGCTCCAGGCTCCCGGCTTCGGATCGGCCCGGCTCCGGCAATGCAGCCATCAGATGGAAGACCCTTCTCTCTCTCTGCCTCTACCTCTGTAACTGTGCCTTTCAAATAAAATAAATAAATCTTTAAAGATAAGTAAGTAAAAAATAAAAATGTACTGTAAGCAAAGGATGTTCAAATGTCAACTGAAGGATACAGAATGTGTACTTGCATATTATTGCAAAGCTTTGCTGAGTTCTAAAATTTCTTTTAAAAAAATGTATTTATCTATTTGAAAGGCTGAGTTAGGGAAAGAGAGAGATCTTCCACCCACTGACTCAGTCCTCAACTGGCTGCAACAGCCAGGGCTCGGCCAGGCCAAAGCCAGGAGCCAGGAACTCCATCCAGGTCTCCCACATGGGTGCAAAGGCCCAAGCACTTGGGTCATCTTCCACTGTTTTTCCTAGGTGCATTAACAGGAAACAGGATCAGAAGAGGAGGGGTCAGGACTCTTGTGGGATGCCGGCATCACAGTACCAGCCACTTGTTGGGTAGTAAACTGTTTTCCCACTCTTTAATTTGTAAAACGTATTTATTTGAAAGGTAGAAAGACACAGAGGGATCTTCCATACTTTGATTCACTCCCCAAATGCCTGCAACAGTCAGGCTGGGCCAGGCCAAACCAGAAGACAGGAATTCAACGTGGGTCTCTCACTTAGGTGGTAGAGACCCAAGTACTTGGGCCATCCTGCTGCCTCCCAGGGTGCACATCTGCAGGAAGCAGAAGAGCTGGAACTCAAGCCAGGCACTCTGATTAGGCTGTGGGCACCGTAAGCAGTGCCTTAACCACTGTGCCAGACACCTGCTCTGACTGCCCTTTTTAGGGAGAAAGATACTGGTTAAAAAAGCAAGAAAACATCAATGACCACGGCCCAGTCCTGCATTCTCAAAGAACAGCATTCCCTGGGAGTTAATAAGGGTGTGACTGCTCTACCTGCTTCCAACAGTAGAGCAACAAGCTCATGCTGCAGGAGCTTAGAAATAAGGAGGGGGAAAATTTACCAGGGCACTTCCAAAAGTTTGTGGAAAATGGAGTTAAAAGATGTTTCTTTGGGTGCAAAAAATGCTTTTGATATCATGTAGTTTTTCATAATACACGTCTTTCATGAGCTTTCTGAACATTCCTGGAATGCATGGATCTCAAAAAATGTTTGCACCCAAAAAAACTTGTCTTTGAATCATACTTTTCTACAAACTTTGGGAAGTACCCTTGTATCTTAGAAGACGCGTGCATAGAAATGCAGGGAGCTACTGGTTTCTCCCTTATACTAACCAAGGAGTTCAGTCCAAAAAGCTCCAGGTTTACAAATAAAGGGGCCAATCCGTATTTTCTACAGGCCTTTCCCCTTCCAATTCACCCTGGGCACAGGTTTTTTTTTTTTTTTGACAGGCAGAGTGGACAGTGAGAGAGAGACAGAGAGAAAGGTCTTCCTTTTTGCCGTTGGTTCACCCTCCAATGGCTGCCGCGGTAGCGTGCTGTGGCCGGCGCACCACGCTGATCCGATGGCAGGAGCCAGGTGCTTCTCCTGGTCTCCCATGGGGTGCAGGGCCCAAGCACTTGGGCCATCCTCCACTGCCTTCCCGGGCCACAGCAGAGAGCTGGCCTGGAAGAGGGGCAACCGGGACAGGATCGGTGCCCCGACCGGACTAGAACCCGGTGTGCCGGCACCGCAAGGCGGAGGATTAGCCTAGTGAGCCGCGGCGCCGGCCGGGCACAGGTTTTTAATCCAACTATCAACTCCTCCATTACTGTGTTCTCTCAGTTTTCCTCTACATTGTTTTTTCCTCCAGGTTTCAGACTTATAGTTTGCTCACAAGTCAGTTTTACTCTGAGTTCTCCTATGAATCATATCATTTTAGAATAGCTAGTCCAAATTAACCAGGTAACTTCAAATGACCTACCCCTGACTACCCATACCCCAGAAACACCCTGCTGGACTCCAACTGGTCTCTGCTTTTCTCATTACTGCAGCACTGCCATGCTGGGTCTCAGATTTTCAAATTCCCTTAAAGGACTGCTTGGGGGGGGGGGGGGGGCGGAGAGCAAAGATGTGCACTGACCTGCAATTCTAGAGCTTTGGGCTGTTCCAAGACCCACAGTCACACCTCTAAGCTTATGCCCACCTTTCTGAAATCAACAACGCAGCCCCGGTGGCACGGCACTCGCTAAGAGCTTCATGGTACATCTTGGCACCGTTTGTTATTTATGTGCTCAAGTCCAGGGAGTGCTTCCTAAATGCAGAAACTTTTCTTCACATCCCTGCACAACACTTCCCAGTCATTTCCACAACATGCAAACAAACAGTTGATGAATGAATGAACCTCTTCATTTCTCAGGGACCTTCTCAACAGCTTATTGACAAAAGCGTATGTTTCACCCCAGCCTGTTAGATCCTTACAGCCCTTTTTCAAGTCTGTCATCTACAAAAACACAGACAGCACTAAATGGCCCCCAAATCCCCTCCAGTACAAAACCAAACCCCACAAGCAGCACGCTCTCGATTCATGTCAGCACTGCGCTGTTTTTGGAGGAAAGGAGTCAGCAACCTTGTGGACCCGATTCCCGCCAGTAGAGACCAGTGAGTGGCAGGAAGCAGACGAGGAAAAGAGAGAAGACAAATGGAGGAGAATCATGGACAAGTGAAGCCACCAAAAATGCCACCAGGTGTCACAATTGTTACTGTGCCACACATTGTTTTCTGGTACATTTTGGCATCTTCAGGAGCCTCTTACAAAAGCAGGTACAGCCAGAGGTGTGGGCATCCAAATCTTTCTGGGACACCCCTGCTAGCCCCTTCTGGTAGCCTGGATGTTTTTACTGACCTCTGTGGGTAGGGCATGGATCCTACACAGAACTCCCCGTAGCAGGTGCTAGGAGACCGCACTCTGTCCCAAGAATACTGTGATAATCCTGGGCTGCCCACAGCTGCGCATGAAACATGGCATTGGAAAGTGAACCCTAATCACCTCTTCTGAAACTAATCCAGGGCCAAGGAGTGAGACTGTAGGCCAGAGCTGTACGACAGACATGGAATGCAAATGACATTTGTAATTTTAAACCCTCTACTTCTGAAAATTAATGGACAGAGGCCGGTGCCATGGCACAGGTTAATCCTCTGCCTGCAGTACCAGCATCCCATATGGGCACTGGTTCTAGTCCCGGCTGCTCCTCTTCCAATCCAGCTCTCTGCTGTGGCCTGGGAAAGCAGTAGAAGATGGCCTAAGAGCTTGGGCTCCTGCACCCACACGGGAGACCAGGAAGAAGCACCTGGCTCCTGGCTTCAGATCAGCGCAGCTCCAGCTGTTGTGGCCATTTGGGGAGTGAACCAGCAGATGGAAGACCTTTTTTTCTGTCTCTCCCTCTCACTGTCTGTAACTCTACCTCTCAAATAAATAGAATCTCTAAAAAAAAATAAAGAGACAGGGGCTGGTGCCATGGTGGAGTGGGTAAAGCTGCCACCTGCAGTGTCGGCATCTCATGTGGGCACTGGTTTTGAGTCCCAGCTGATCCACTTCCGATCCATCTCTCTGCTATGGCCTGGGAAAGCAGTAGAAGATGGCCCAAGTCCTTGGGCCCCTGCACCCACATGGGAGACCCAAAGAAGCTCCTGGCTTCGGATTGGCCCAGATCTGGCTGTTGCAGCCATCTGGGAAGTGAACCAGCAGATGGAAGACCTCTCTCTGTCTCTGCCTCTCTGAAACTCTGCCTTTCAAATAAATAAATAAATAAATAAATCTTTTTTTAAAAAATGGATAAAATTACCTTTAACAATATATTTATATTTAGCTCAATAAATCTAAAACATCAGATCCCCTAATCCACATAAAACTTTTTAATAAGTTACTTTTTCCCTTGTACTAAGGCTTTAAAACCTGAAACGTACTTCACACTTAACATATCCCAACTCCAACACTAGATTTTCACTGCAAATACTTAATCTGTGTTTAGATTTCACAAAATTTACAGTTTACAAAGCAGATGCATATGCTCCAGTAGGTTTCCAATAATAGAACTCAGTATCAACTTTAAAAATTTAGCAAAATCCAAACCTTAGCTCATTTCCCTAGCCAGACGTCCTGTGATTGTTAATGACATGTGGCTAGTGGCTACCATACTACTGCACCCACAGACAGTCCTGTCTGTCACCTGGATTCTGTTAATCCTGAACCAGAGTAAAACATGTTACCCTACCAAGCAGCAAGTCTCAAGGCTTCTCCCAAGTGCTCAGAGTATGCCAAGTATTTTCACTCCTGCCTCTAATGTGTTAATACTGCAGGGGTGACCCTTAACTAAGCAGCCCTTCCCAAGTACTATGCAACTTTTAGCTTAGAGAGAAAGGCACATCACAATTCAGGGACAGATGGGAGATATCAACATTCAAAGAGCTGGAGTTAATTTCCAAGGTAAAGATGGAACATTCTGACACCCATCCTTCTCTGCCCAGGATATTAGTCACCCGGAAAAGTTACCATCGTTGTTGAAGAGCAGCGTCTCTCCACTGACACACACAGCACCTGTCACTGCACCCTCCGCTTCTCTGCCTCCCTCCTAGCTACCCAACCACCTTCTCCAGCTCAGCCCAGGCTGCAGAGCACATTCCAGGAGCCCCCTCTTGCACGCATTCTGCGAAGTGCCTATTAGCATTGCCACCCTGAAGCATCTGAATACTGCAATAAATGAACCTCAAACCATTCTATTAACCAGTCATCGGTCCACGTACCCATGTCTGCTTTGAGGAAGGCTTTTCTGCAGCAAACGGCAGAAAAGCAGCCGGTGACAAACTCAACAGCTTTCTCTTCCTTCTCACTGCCTATGTCAAAGTTCCCCGTGTTCCTCCCGCAGCTGACTTAAAAGTTGATCTTTGAAAGGAGCTGGATTCCTAAGGTAGTTCTATTTTGAGCCTTCTTCCTGTTCTGAAGCTAAAGTTGGAAGGGCTTGGGCGGTGATGTCATGGAAGGCAGACCATGGGCTTTCACAGAAGGGTCTTCTCTGGCAAGGCTGGGGACACAGATGGGGGAAACTGAGCACGGCCCCTTCTCATCTGCTCTCCCTCCTTCCCTGTAGGATCCCAGCTAGTTAACAGCCAGCACAGAAAACAAGTTCCAATCCGCCAGCAAGCACTTTCCTATTTTACCGGCTAAATAGCTCACACATGGAAAGACTGGAAAGAAGGGAGATGCCCCACTCTAGGGGAGAAGGTGACACCCTATCCCCCAGCAACTATCCTAGGGCCAGGGGCAAATAAGGTGGGAGAGCCCACTGCCAAGAATGAGATGATACACCCAGAGGCTTGAAGAGGGAGCCAGTGTAGGGGTATTCGAGCCCCTTCTCTTCTCCATTTCCTCCTCCGTTCGGGAACCCTTGGGGTTGGGTGTGCCTTCTGCTCCGGAGGCCTGGAGAACCAAGAGGGGTCAGGGTGGGGCCGCGGAAAGCAAGCCAGAGACAGGCTGCTCGGGCCTGGCTCCGGGCTAAGCTCAAGAGAAGAAGAAGAAAGCGGGATGTGGCAGGGCAGCAGGCAGCCTGGAAAGCCCAAGGGAGATTTCCAACCAACGGCGCACCGGCCCGGGACGGTCACCGCACTGCTCTCCGCCGCTGGTCGGCGGGGACAGGTCCAGGGCTACGGGGAAACCCCAACACATCTGCAGGGCACAACTTGCCGGGGCGGGAGGGTGCGGGGGGACAGCCGTGCCCACCGCCACCAGCAGGTGAAAGCAGCACTTTGGGGCCAATTCCAGGGTGCTGCCGCGAGCGCCGGCGAGCAGGGGATTCCCTGGGTGTCCGCCTCACCTCTATTCCGGAGCGCGACGGAGCAGAGGTGCGGTCTTTCTCCAGGAGGGTGGCAGCTGGCGCGCAGGCAGCGAAGCGCAGGAGAGGCTTCCTCGCCCGGGAAGGCAGGGAGAAGCCCAGGGGTCAGCTCCGGCCAGGAGCCGCTGGGCTCCTCCAAGTCCCCTCCCCCTACTTGAAAACCGACCTGGCCCAGCATAAATTACAGCAGAGCAACCCGCCCCCGCCCCCACCCCCCACCCCGCTTCCCCAATAACGTTTCTAATAAAAGACACTGCCTCCCCCTGCCTACAGAAAACCGCGAGCTCCGCGTGATGGAAATAAACAGGTGAGCCCAGCGAGAAGCGGGAAAAGGACTGGGAACCCGAGAATACGGAGTGGGGGGAAGGCGTTCCCGAGCGGGCAGGGAAATCGAGGCTTCCCCGCCCTCCCACCACACTCCCTCTCTCGGCCCGGGAGAATCTGCGTGGCAGGGTGCGAGCTAAAAATGCCAGCCCGCCTGCGCCCCTCGCCGCCCCGCGCCTATTCGCCCTCCTACCCAGGGCTCCAGCGGCCCGGCCTCGTGGCGGTGCCCAGTCCCGGGGCGCCGAGCGGGAATCGCCCTCACCCCTGGCCGCTGCTGCCGCCGTCGCCGAGGGGACTCCGGTCTTTCTCCTCCCTCCCCGCCTCCTCCTCCTCTTCTTCCTCCTCCTCCTCCTCCTCCGCCGCCGCCGCCGCCTCCTCGCAGACTCCTCCCGCCGGATCCTTCATGTAAACAACGTCCAGGCTCTATTTACAGTCGCCGCCGGACGGCGAGGGACCCACGCCAGCACCCTGGCCCAGGCGGGGGTGGGGAAAAGCGAGTGCGCAACATTTACACACGGCCGCCCCGCCCCTGCGCGCCGCCGCCGCCCCTCGGGGGGCTCCCCGTGCCCTCGGCCGGGACCGGGGGCCCTGACACTACAGCGCGGGCCCCAGCAAACCGCGGGAATGCCCAGGGGCGCGGCCGCCCCTCAGGAAAAATACCACAGCCCGACCACAACAGCAAGCCCAGCCCGGGGCACCCACGCCAGCCGCCCGGGCCCCGCCGCCCCCGCGCCCCTGCCTACCCGGAGCTGGCGAGCTGCGAGCGGTCCTCGACGCGGCTACAGGCGGGCGCCCAACCCCGCCGCCCGGCCGGCCCCCGCCCCCCGCGCGCGCGCGCGCCGAGTGCCCGAGCCCCGCGGCTGCGTGTGCGTGTGCGTGTGCGTGTGCGCGCCCGGCCTCGCCGGCACCTCTCTCTGCGCCCCGGCCGCTGCCCGCGGCCCCGGGCCGCCTCCCGCGCGCAGCGGCCGGCGCTCCTTGGCGGCGCATGGGCGCGCACACGGATGCCGCTACCAGGCGCCTCGAGCCCCGCGCGGCCGCACGCCTCCCGCCTCCGCGGGCGCAGGGCCCCGCGCGTGGCCCGCCACCCCCGCGCCTGGCTGGCCGGCCCCACACCCACCTGCGCCCCTGGGGGGTCCCGGGCCCCCCCTTCCTTTGTTCTTGCCGCGATTTGCATGAGGATTATCTAATGACGCAGCAAGGCTCGCCACAACGTGACCGTCGCCATTTTTCTGTTTTTATTCTATCTCTGCCATGTGATAGATTGAGGGGGGTTGGGGGATTGGAAAAGGGAGAGAGAGAGACAGGATTAAAAAAAAAAAAAAAACTTCCGGGTCTCATGACCGGGAAGGGAGAAAAACAAAAGGGAGACGAGACCCAACTCCAGGGGAAGGGTGTGCGCGCGCGCATGTGCGCGCCCCCTGCCCTCTTCGCCGCGGGCGGCGGGGAGGCACCAGCATCCTCCCGCGCTAGCGAGTCCCTGGCCGGGGTAGCTCCTGGTCCCACCCTCCCTCCTTGGGGTCTCCTGCCCCGGCCCACATTGGCCCCCCAAGCCCGAGGGAGCTGTCAGCCTGGCCCCTTCCTCCGGCTGCCTCCGCTGGCCCGTCCGCCCCGCTGCTCGCCCTCAGGCTCCCCGCGGCTGTGGCGCTGCGGGCTGGGGAGCCGAGAAGTCGCACTAGGGCCGGGAAGGGGAATGACAGCCTTGAGAGGCCACCGTGTTTCCCAAGTTTTAAAACAGTTTGCCCGACGAAGTTGTTTGTGACAACCGCATGGCAACTCCGGGGTTGCTTTGGGTCCTGCTGCTCCTGCTACTCGCTCTTCCCAAGGCGGGACCCGTCCTTAGGTGGAGTTGGATGGCGATCGGTTTTGTGCGGGGCGGACCGCTCATCGTGGATTGATTGATTTGGGGGAGAGACCTTAAACAATTGTGGTTCAGGGTCGGGGGCGGTGGCTTCCGAAGACCGCTGCGCGGAGCCGGGTGCATTCGCCAAGAACCCACCTTGGGAGGGCGCGGTGGACTCCCAAGTTCGCGGTGGCTGAGGAAGAAAAATCCCAAAACATTTGCGAACGCAGCCGGCCACGTTTTCCAGGGGAAAGGCAGAATTCTGCGCTCTTTTGGATTCGTGGTGTTTCCTCTGGGCACTTTCACTTTTGTTTCTCTTTAGGTTTCCGTTCTGTTTGGGGTTTTTGTGTTTGTTTCCGCCCGTGTGTCAGAATTCAGAGCCGAAAGGGACGCCGGCGTCGGCTCGTGCCTCAGCTTCCCCGCGAGGAAGCCGAGGCCTGAGCAGCGGTGGAGACTGCTCCGTCACGCATTTCCTTAGCGCCGGGCTGGGACGCAGCCCCGCTCACCTGACAGGAGGGGTTGCGGGGTACGGGGTGAGGGGGCGGTGCGGACACCGAGGGCGACCTGCGAGCGTGCGGGGCAGGAATTCCGCTTTGTACCGTTCCGTCCTGGCGGTTAAAGATGGAGAGCGCTCGGGAGGCCAGGCCCGTCCCGGCAGTGGTGTGGGATTGCTTGCCTTGCTAACACCCCCTTTCTTGAGCGTTGACTGAATTCTCCCTGGGCTTCACCTTTCCCTGGGAGAGTGAGTCGTTTCTCACGGAGCTACGTGGACCATCGCGCCGCGAGGCTTGTGTGGATGGCTTCTCAGGGACTCACAGAGTTGACCACCACCCCTGTGTGTGCCCGCTGAGTCCTTTTTCTGACTATTCCGTGGTACCTGCCAACGGTAGCGGTGTTGCCTTCGGCGCTGGGTAGTCTGGAGAGCGAGAGCCACACCATATTCATTTTCTGTGGCCCGGATTTAGCATGCCTGGCAATGAACGAAGCCCTGAAGAGGCTCTGTTCCCTGATGCCATCCTAGCCAGCTCCGAGAAATTCCTCGCGTGTTTCCAGTGGAGGTAGAACACTGAAGGTGCTTGTTGAGCCCTACACCTTTGCAGGTCATTTTTGGCAGCTTCCTTTAGTTACAGAGCCAGGCATAACATATTTTGCTTAATTTTTTTTAACCAACTGCTCCCCCCTCCTTTTTTTTTTTAAACCATACTTGGTTTCTTGTCTGTAAATTCTTTCTAATTCGTATAAATAAGTTAGTTATGCCAACCCTTGCCTTTTGGGAGTTGCTTTTGGGAGTTGCTTTTGCTTGCACAGACTCTGAAAGTTTGGTGAAGTTTAAGTTGTAATTTAACCCTGCTGGAAGCAAATCATCATGGTTAATGAGCTCTCCGGATTGTTCCTGGGATCCAGGGAGATGGGTGGGGAGGCTGGCAGAGAGCAAGTTAAAGAGGGCTGCCCAGAAAGATGTCAGCATCAGTACGAAAAGTGCACAACTACAACTTAAAGACTAGAGAGTAACTGATGCAGTACTTACATTTGCGGCTCAGAAGAGGGTCCAGATTGTTACAAATGAGTTCATTTACATCTGGACTGGCAAGGTTCTAGTTTATAGTTTGGGTTTTTGTTTATTTTTTATTTCTTTGAAAGGCAGGGTTACAGACAGAGAAGGAGAGACAGAAAGAGAAACAAATCTTCCATCCACTAGTTCACTCCCCAAATGGCCACAAGGAAAGCCAAAAGCCTGAAGCTTCTTGGAGTTCTCCAATGTGGGTGCAGGGGCCCAAGCAATTGGACCATCTTCCTCTGCTCTCCCAGGTACAACCTCAGAGAGCTGGATTGGAAGTGGAGCAGCTGGGACTAAAACCGGTGCCTCAATGCCGGACCAAGTTTCTTGTTTTTTTAGCCAACTGCATGTATTCCTTTGCATGGGGTAGATGAAGTTGGTGTGACTGATACTAACATCAAAAGAAGCACCTGTGTTTCATGACCGATAACAACAGTGTTAATAATTAAGTATAATAATATAAACTTCCAGCAAGGTGGAAATGGAGCCCAATTTTTATTTATATAGTCAGTTGTTCCCATACATACAAAGCTGAACGAAGAGAAAAAGATCATAGCTCAAAAGATATGGGAGATACCTCCACTCACATGCACTCACACATCATTTTAAAGAAGATCAAATATGACTCCTCAGGAGTATTACCATAGCTGCTGATTAAAAACAGGTTTTGTGGGTACCCCTGACCATCTGCCATCTTTCTTTCTTTCTTTTTAGAAAAATATCTATTTATTTATTTGAAAGGCAGATTTACAGAGAGGCATAGGCAGAGAGAGAGAGAGAGGAGAGAGGTCTTCCATTGGCTGGTTCACTCCCCAGATGGCCGCAATGGTCGGAGCTGCGCCGATCTGAAGCCAGGAGCTTCTTCCGAGTCTCCCTCATGGGTACAGGGGCCCAAGGACTTGGGACATCTTCTGCTTTCACAGGCCACAGCAGAGAGCTGGACTAGAAGCTGAACTGGTGCCCATAAAGGATGCTGGCACTGCAGGTGGTGGCTTCACCCCCTACACTACAGCATCAGCCCCATCTGCCATCTTTCTAACACACACTTGAAAAATGGTAATTTCTTGGGGTAAGTGTTTGGTGTAGTACTTATGATACTGCTTGGGATGCCTGCATCCTCTATTGGAGTGCCTGTGTCCAAGAACCAGTTCCACTCCTGATGCCAGCTTCCTGCTAATGCGCACCCTGGGAATCAGCAGGCAATGGCTAAACTACTTGAATCCCCGCCACCCACATGGGAGACCCAGACTGAGTCCCAGGCTTCTGGCTCTGGCCTGGGCCAGCCCTACCTGTTGTAGCTATTTTGGGAGTGAACCAGTTGATGGGAGCCCTGTCTTTTTTCTCTCTCTGCCATTCAGATAAGTAATGAAATAATTTTTGAAAAGCCACTAGTTTTAAACACCACTGGACAATACTTTTTTTTTTAAATGACAGTTCTTGGAGTCATGAAGCAAGGACTTTGGAGCCAGTATTAATCTCAGCTCTGCCAATCTGCTGTGCCATCCCCTGTCAGTCTATTACTTTTCACTTGTGATTGTCAGCTTCTTGATCCATAATAACACCTAGAAAGAAGAATTTTCAGGACTGATATTTAATAGAGTATATTTAAAGTGCCAGCATGATACTTGGAACATAATCTTCAATAAAAGGCAGCTATAATAATTTTTTGAAACTGCATTTGTATGGATCTCACACATGTTCTCGAAAATTCAACAAACCTATGATTAGTGGAAGTTCTGTAACCCTGAAGAGAAGCAGAAGAGGCCCACCCCTCAGGAAGTTCACACTTCAGCTTTGGAGAAGGCTGTGACAGGACTGACCCTGGTGAGCTGGAGAGCTCATTGTTCACAGCATTTTTTGATGATCTACCTGAGGTGCATATAGTGAAGGTCCAGTTAGCACTATCTATGTAATGACAAGAGTCATGGAAGAGTTAGAAAAATGCACCTCAAAAATTTCAAATTTTCACATACATGAAAAATATCACCTTTAAATTTCCATCTTGGGACAGGCATTTAGCAAAGTGGTTAAGATGCCAGTATCCCATATCAGAGTGCCTGGGTTCCAGTCCCAGTCTGCTTTTGATTCCAGCTTCCTATCAATGCAGACCCTGGGAGGCAGCAAGTGATGGCTCAAGTAGTTGGGTCCCTGTCACCCATGTGGAAGATCCAGATTGAGTACCAGTCTCCTAGCTTTGGTGTGGCCCAGTCCCAGCTGTTGTGGGCATTTGGAGGAATGAGCCAATGGATAGGGATCTCTATATTCTCTCTCTTCTACTGTGTTACCAGGCCATAACAGAGAGCTGGATGGAAGTGGAGCAGCCAGGTCTTAAACCAGTGCCCATATGGGATGCCAGCACTGCAGGCAGCAGCTTTACCTGCTACACCACGGAGCTGGCCTCTAATAGAAGCATTTCTGATGGTTAATTAATTATACCACTTTAATCAAGGGCTACAGTTTTGTTTTTTTTTTTAAGATTTATTTATTTTACTTGAAAGTCACAGTTACACAGAGAGAAGGAGAAGTAGAGAGAGAGAGAGAGAAGTCTTCCAACTGCTTGTTCACTCCCCAATTGGCCCCAACAGCCAGAGCTATGTCAATCTGAAGCCAGGAGCCAGGAACTTCTTTGAGTCTCCCACGCAAGCGCAGGGGCCCAAGGATTTGGGCCATCCCAGGCCATAGCAGAGAGCTGGATCGGAAGTGGACCAGCCAGGACTCACACTGGCTCCCATATAGGATGCTGGCGGCTTTATCTACTACACCACAGTGCCAGCCCCAAGAGCTAGTGTTTTCTGAGAAACGTATTCCCTGCCTTGGATCAGGTACTAAAGAAATGAACATGATGAAGACATAGACTTTGCCCTCAAGGAACTCGTAATTTAATAGTACTTCATTCAACAAATGTTTATTGATTACTTATTGGGGATTCAGTGGTGAATGAGACATTGGGATTGGTCTATTGAGAGATTGATATCTACACATACCTTTCTAGTTTCCTGCAGAAATGTGTGATTGTTGGGATGCCCGCACCCTATACTGGTTTAAGTCTCAGCCTCTCTGCTTCCAGTCCAGCTTCCTGTTAATGGACACCCTTGAAGGCAGAAGATGAAGGCTCAGTTACTTGGGTCCCTGTCACTCACATGGGAGACCCCAGTTGAGTTCAGAGCTCTTGGCTTCAGCCACTGCTGTCATGGTCATGGCTGTTGCAGGCATTTGGGGAGGGAACACACTGAATAGAAGATCTCTTTCTCTTGCTTTCACTCTTGCTCTCCCCCCATCCTTTGTCTTTCGAATTAATAAAAGTAAATAAATATTTTTAAAAAGATGTGTGATTGATACAAGATTTGGGCAAAATGAAATCTATACAAACATACAATATATACATGTGTTTGTATATATCCCCATAGCCAGGACTTTCTTGTTCTGTGGTAGCTCTTGAAAGAATAGTTTGTGTCTGGCCGGCGCGGCCTGCAGTGCTAGCACACCGGGTTGTAGTTCCGGTCGGGGCACCGGATTCTATCCCGGTTGCTCCTCTTCCTGTCCAGCTCTCTGCTGTGGCCCGGGAGTGCAGTGGAGGATGGCCCAAGTGCTTGGGCCCTGCACCCGCATGGGAGACCAGAAGCACCTGACTCCTGGCTTCGGATCAGCACGGTGCACCAGCCGCAGCGGCCATTTGGAGGGTGAACCAACGGTAAAGGAAGACCTTTCTCTCTGTCTCTCTCTCTCTCTCACTGTCTACTCTGCATGTCAAAAATAAAAAAATAAATAAATAAAATGATTTAAAAAATAAAGAATAGTTTGTGTCTACAATCCAAGGGACCCTGCGTGTCTCATTAACATTAGACAGGATTGTAGAGTGAGTGAATTTATCTTCGGTTCCCTCCCAACTCTGCACTGTCTAAACAGCTTTCTGGTCTTTCGATTCCTGTCCTTCTGAACTCTTTTGTTCTCTACAGGGCTGTTACATGATGATTCTAAAATGCAAACCTGATTATATTCTTCCCCTGTTTAAAAACTTTCATGGCTTCCCATTGTCTGCCAGGCATGGCACACAAAAGCCTTTGTGATCTGGCTCTGCCAAGCCTCCCAGCCTCATCCTCCATACCACCCCGGTAGAGTTGCCAGATTTAGCAGAGAAAAGTACAAGATGCCCAGTTAAGTCTAAAATGTCACATCAATAATAATTTCTTGATGTTCCAAATACTGCAGGGCATTTACATATACTAAAATCTAGGTACTGTTTATCTGAAATCCAAATAGAAGTAGACATCTTATATTTTATCTGGCAACCCTGCTCGTGCCAGTCTGATTGATTAACTTGCCTCTCCCCTGTCTCTCTTCCTGCCTTTGTGTTTGATAAACCTCTCTTCCCTGTCCCTGATCCACATGAAAACTCCTTGCTACTTCTTCAAAACCAGCCATGGAGCTCTGGAGCTCTGCAGGTATGAATTTGGATTGCAGTGTGCCTGAGGATGGGCCTGGCCACCCATGTGCCTCGTTTAATATCTGGGCTTCTGCCCCAGTTCCTGTTCATTCTTTCCATTATTCTCTCCTGGAACTGGAGCTCTGCCCTGAACCCCAGATTAGTTGGCTGGAACCTACATAAGAATTTCACCCTTGCCAGCTCTCTCTCCAGGGCTGTGGGCAAGATCATTTTTCCCAGCTGCCGGCTGGCCTCCCGATCTAAACTGAATGGATCACAGAATTTGCCACACAGCTGCCACCTTTCTGTCTTGCCTTCTGCAAAAAGATGGACAAGAAATGCAAATGAATCAAGTCTGAGACAGTGGCTCACAAAGTGTGAAGCCTCCATTATGGTAATTTAATTTAGAGACAGATCTCAAGCTCTTCTTCCTGGTATTCTGTGCAAAAGCCCCTCTCTAAAGGACCCTGGATTTCCTGTTTCTGCGCACATCTGGTGACATATGATGCTGAGAATGGTGTGGAAATTTTCCAAATGTCCTCCAACATTGATTAGTTCATCCTGCCTGCACTGGTTGTTGCATTATGAATGGATCTAGACGAGCGCCTTCAATTTTTGGAATTCTAATTTTCTAGGGCAGGCGTTGGGCTTAGTGGTTAAGCCACTGCAAGGGACACCTGCATCCCAAAGTGGAAAGCCTGGGTTCCCATGCTGATCTTAACTCTGCATTCCAGTTCCAGCTTATGTGTAGCCTGGAGGCAGCCCATGATGGCTCAAGTACTTGGATATCTGCCATCTACCAGGAAGATTCAGATGAAGTTCCTGGTTCCTGGCTTCCCCCTGACCCAGCCCTGGCTGTTGAGGGCATTTGGGGAATGAATCAGCAGATGGGAGATCTCTCTCTCTGTCTTTCTGTATCTCTGCCTTTCAAATAAAATAAATAAATTTTATTATATGATTCACATCAAATCTCTTCACCAAGAGAAACCAAAATGTCATGACTTATGTCTTATTCGGAGTATGCATAATACATACTCAGACATACTCTGATAATTTATACTCTATTCTTTTTTATTTCATTTTGTCAAATTTGGGCCCAACAGCTTAAGCCTGTGATGCTGGCATCCCATATGAGCATTGGTTTGTGTCCCAGCTGCTCTACTTCCAATCTAGCTCTCTGCTGTGGCCTGGGAAAGCAGTAGAAGATGGCCCAAGTGCTTGGGCCCCTGCACCCATGTGGGAAACCTGAAGGAGGCTCTAGTCGCCTGGCTCAGATTGGCCCAGCTCTGGCCATTGTAGCCATTTTTGGAGTGAACCAGCAGATGGAAGACCTCTCTCTCTGTTTCTCTCTCCCCACCCTCCCCCGCACAGCTCCACCTTTCAAATAAATAAATCCTAAAAAAAAAAAAAAAAAAAAAAAGAGGAAAGAGTGACAGAACATGCAGAAGAGGAGGGAAGTAGAGAGATGAGAGGGAGAGTGAGCTTCTATCTGCTGAGTCACTCCCCGGATACTTCCAACAGCAAGGGCTGGACAGGCTGAAGCCAGAAAACCTGAACTTGATCTGGGTTTCCCATGTGGGTTGCAGGGGCCCAAGCACTTAAGCCATCATCTGCTGCCCCCCAGGATACATGAGCAGGAAGCTGAATCAGAATAGCTAGGACTTGAACCAGCACTCAAAGGGATGTGGTGGTCCGATGTGATGGCTTAACCCGCTATGCCACAATGTCTACCCCTGCAGTCAGATTCTTAAAGCTCTCCAAGGTACATATAAAATGCCTGGCAGGCTAGCTATAGAAATGGGTAACTCCACAACTACCCAAAACAGCAACTACATTCATTTAGAATAGAGGGATATTGTTTGGGTGAAATTCTTTCTCAGACTCGTTTTAACTTATTTCTGTTTGGGGTAAAGAGACTTTTAGGTTTTTGAGGTTTTACATTGTTTTCAGAGGTAAGAAAACATGAAATTAAAGCTCTTTCATTGCTATGATTTTCTTTTACTCCTCTTTCCCCTCAATCAGATTAGTCTGATGTTCAGATTCCACTCTAACAGCCTGCTTTTAGGAGCTGGCCAATAGTGGATGCCAGAGATAATGAGAAAAGTACATGGGTAGTAGATTGGTCAAAATGGAGTAGAAAGGAGGCAATTATGTAGGAATTCTTATGATACAGGTAGTCAGTCTAATTGCAATAATTCAGTATCCCTTCCCTACCCCGACTTCTTCTCTTACTTAAGGCTGTCTTGTTCTTTCTTCTTTATGATAGGATCTGAATTTTATTTATTTTATTGGCTTTGGAAAGACCAGTTTTAGCTCAATTTTGTGGTGTCTCAAAAGCAAGATTATAAAGAATTTCAGAGAGAATAGGAAAAGAGGAATGAGAGGCAACAGCTAGTGCAGACAATTGACTGCAGAGATCCAGGGTATTAAGATGATAACCAATAACAGAAGCAGAGTCAAGAGAAGATTTTTGTTTGTTTTTACAATAGTTTAAAGGACAGCATGATTGTATATGAATAGAAATGGCCCAGTAGAGGCAACAATGATGATGTGTGATAGAGAGGGAAGATTTGCTAGCTTGGTGTTCTTGAGTTTTCAAGAGTGGGGGGATCAAATGCACAAGTGGAGGCTTTTGCATAGGCGCACCTGTCCTGTGGGACAGGTGAGGCCAAGCCTGATGGGGTACACCTGTGTGGATGCATGGATGTAATAAGAGTCCATGGGAGTTCTCTTCTGATTCTTTAGCTGTCTCTATGAGGCATAGTCTAAGCAAAGGGTGAGGATGAGGGAGAGGTGAGTAGGGTGAAACAGTCCCAAGTGGTGGCTTAACCTTCACTGCAGTAGGAAAGGGATTGGAACAGGGAAATTAAGACGGGCTGACAAACAGTAAGGTCTGCTCAAGTCCTAGGGACAGGTTTAGAGTGAGCCCAGGCAGTGTGGTGAGTGTGTCTGCATCTGTTTTCCACCTGTGACTTCGTGCAGGCAGAATCCAAGTGGAAAGTTGGACTCAACTTGAGTTGTGGTTTTACAAACCAGCACGGCAAAAGTAAGGTAGTAAGAGAGTTTAGGGAGTCATTGATTATATTGATTGTGCCTGAGATTTTACCCGGGTGAAGAGGGAATAGAGCTCCAAGGAGCTAGGGGCAGTTTTAAAACGAGACTAAAATGCTTCCCCTCTGGTCTTCGTATGACTGGCTCCCTCTTGTGGTTCGGTCTTTCTGTAGAATCACCCTTTTGACTACAGAACACTTGTTTTATTACTTTTGCTTGTCTGTCTGACAACATCAGTTTCTACCTCCTGCCATCCGTGGTCATCTTCATACTACCAGAATATAGGCATGAGAGCAATGACCTTGTTAGTAATGTTAATTGGTTTATACCCAAAGCTCTGACTTGGCATAGAAAAGACCACAAAGTATTTTCTAGAAAAGGAGTGATGAATGCCTGGGACATGATTTTAAGGTCTTCACCATCCTGATCATGTAATCACAGATGTGCCTCTGTCGTGCCCACTTTCTCCTTCTAACTGCCTCCAAGAAAATGGTGGTCATCCCAGAGTTGGAACTGCTCACTAATCATCCATTCAAGGTCTCTCACAAGGTCATCCTAGGGTACTCGGAGGAGAAGTCAAGGTGAATCTTAGCCCAGAGTTACTCAGGCACCAGATACTTCAGAGGTGAGCCAAAGCAGAGCTGCCATGAAGAAGTTAGGTGTCTGTTTTATCTTTTAAACTTTGTTATTGAGATTTAGTCTCCATACCTTACAAGTAAGCCACTTTAAATATAAGCTTTGTTGAATTTTTGTAAATTTATACAATGACACAGCCACCACCTCTGTTCAATTTTGGAACACTTTTATCACCACAAAAGGTTCTCTCATGCCTGCTCGAAACATCCATCTCTGCTCTCACGCCTACTCCTAGGCAACCATTGATCTTTTTGTCTCTACAGTTTTGCCTTTCCTAGAATTTTCATTTATACAGATTCATAGCATATATAATCTTTTGTGTCTGACTCATTTTACTCATGTAATGCTTGTACTGTGAATAATATTCCACTCTATAGATACACAACATTCTGTGTATTGATTCATCAGGTGCTAGATGTTGTTTCCAGTTTTGGGGAACTCATGAATAATAATTCTACAAGTATTTGTATACTATTATTTGTGTGAACATACATTTTTATTCTTCTTGGGTAGATACCTAGGACTGAAGATTTGAATTGCTAATTTCAGTGGTGAGTGTATGTTCAGTATTTTTTATTTTTATTTTTAATTTATTTGTTTGAAAGGCAGAATTACAGAGAGGCAGAGAAAGAGAGAGAGAGAGAAATGTCTTCCTTCTGCTGGTGTGCTCCCCAAATGGCCACAATGGCTGGAGCTGGGCCAATCTGAAGCCAGGAGCCAGGAGCTTTTTCCAGGTCTCCCACATGGGTGCAGGGGTCCAAGGACTTAAGTGGGCTTACCCACTACACCATAGTGCTGACCCTTGTTCATACTCTTGAAAGGCAGAATGATAGAGAGAGAGAGAGACAGAGAGAGATACCTGCCAGCTGCTGTTTCTCTCCCCAAATGCCCACAAAAGCCAGGGCTGGGCCAGGCCGTAACCAGGAGCCTGGAACGTATCCCACATGGATGGCAAGGATTCAAACACTTGAACCATCATCTACTGCCTCCCAGTATGCGTTAGCAAGGAGCTGGATTAGAAGCAGCACAGCCAGAACTCTACTGGCACTCCAGTATGGGATGTATGTGTCCCAAGTGGTGGCTTAACCTGACGTGCAACAATGTCTGCCCCTGTTTAACCTTTTTAACAGTGCCAAACAGTTTTCAAAGTAGCTGTACTAATTTACAACCCCCTCTCCCAAAGCAAAGTTTGTTTCTCCATATCCTGGCCAACACTTTGTCATTGTTTTTTGTTTTAGCCATTGTAGTAGGTGTGTGGTGGTATCACTTTTTGGTTTTCATTTGCACTTTTCTGATGATTAATATTAAGCATCTTTTCATGTGCTTGTTTGTCATTTATATATCTTCTTTGGTGAAGTAACTATTCAAATATTTTGCTCAATTTTACATATTTATTTATTTAAATATTTATTTATTTATTTATTTGAAAGGCAGATTTACAGAGAAAAAGGGAGACAGAGATCTTCCTTTGCTGATTATCTCCCCAAATGCCCACAACAGCCAGCGCTGGGCAGGGTCAAAGCCAGTAGCCTGGAACTCCATCCTGGTCTCCCATGTTGGTGCAGGGGCCCAAGCACTTGGACCACCTTCTGCTGCTTTACCAGACACATTAGCAGGGAGCTAAATTGTAAGTGGAGCAGCTGCACTCAAACTGGTGCCATGTAGGATCCCAACATTGTAAGCAGTGGCTTAACCTTCTATGCCACAATGGTCATTTCTTACTGGGTTATCTTATTTCTATATTTTAGAAGTTCTTTATAGGTTCTAAATACAAGTTCTTTTTCAGATATATTTTTAACAAATATTTTCATGTTCTCACTGGTCCTTTGAAGAGCGAAACTTTTAATCTATCGTGTGTGATTGTTCATGCTTTTTGTGTGCATTTGGAAGAAATCTGCCTCATAGTCGGCAGTGTGGTACAGTAGGCTAAGCCTCTGCCTGCAGTGCCAGAATCCCATATGGATGCCAAAATCCCATATGGGCACTGGTTCAAGTCCTGGATGCTCCTCTTCTGATCCAGCCCTCTGCTATGGCCTGGGAAAGCAGTAGAAGATGGCCCAAGTGCTTGGGCCCCTGCACTCACATGGAAGACATGGAAGAAGCTCCTGGCTCCTGGCTTCAGATTGGCTCAGCTCTGGCAATTGCAGCCACCTGGGGAGTGAACCAGTAGATAGAAGACTTTCTCTCTGTTTCTCCCTCTCTGTCTGTAACTCTGCCTCTCAAATACATACAATAAAATATTTAAAAACAAACAAACCAAAAACACAACTCTCATCCCACTCTTAAAAAAAGAAAAAAGAAATCTGCCTCATTCCAATGTTGCAAAAGATTTTGTCCTGTTTTGCTCAAGTTGTGGATGTGATATAAGGTAAGGCTTATTTCATTTTTTTACATATGGTTGTTAAGATGTTCTAGTACCTTCTGTCGAAAAAAACCAAGCTTTCCTGATTAAATTACCTGGGACCTTTCTTAAAAATCAATTAACCATATATTTGAAGTTCTATTACTGGGATTTCTATTGTCTTTCATTAATGCTCATCTCTATTGGTGTAATCATTCACTTCCTTGATCATTGTAGTGTTGTAGTAAGTTTTAGAATCAGATAAAGTACTCCAACTTTGTATTTCTTTTTCAGATGAGATTTGGTGTGTTCAGGGTGGCACATACAGGCTATAGACTACATTTCTTTGTAAAAATCCTTTGCTGTTCTGGCTTCTTTGCACTTCCCTACATTTTAGGAGCAGCTTTTCATTAAAAAATATCCTACTGGGGGCCAGACTTAATAACAAGTATAGCTGTTGCCTGTGATGCTGCACCCCATGTGGGCACAGTTTCATGTCCCAGCTACTCCTCTTCCAATCCAGCTCCCACTTGTTGTGCCTGGGAAAGCAGAGGAAGATGGCCCTCATGCTTGGGCCCCTGTACCCCGTTATGAGACCTTGAAGAAGCTCTGAGTTCCTGGCTTCAAGCCTGGCACAGCCCTAGCCATTGATGCCATCTGGAGAGTGAACCAGTGGCTGGAAGATCTCTCTGTCCCTCTCTCTGTGTAACTCTGCATCTCAAATAAATAAAAAATAAATCCTTAAAAAATTTCTATCCCCGGCCAGTGCCGTGGCTTAACAGGCTAATCCTCCGCCTTGCGGCGCCGGCACACCGGGTTCTAGTCCCGGTCGGGGTGCCGGATTCTATCCTGGTTGCCCCTCTTCCAGGCCAGCTCTCTGCTATGGCCCGGGGAAGGCAGAGGAGGATGGCCCAAGTCCTTGGGCCCTGTACCTGCTTGGGAGACCAGGAGAAGCACCTGGCTCCTGGCTTCGGATCAGCACAATGCGCCAGCCGCAGCGGCCATTGGAGGGTGAACCAACGGCAAAAAGGAAGACCTTTCTCTCTGT
Organism: Lepus europaeus; assembly: GCF_033115175.1. Lineage (NCBI taxonomy): Eukaryota > Metazoa > Chordata > Mammalia > Lagomorpha > Leporidae > Lepus > Lepus europaeus. Next base: position 56,956,940 of record NC_084831.1, read on the forward strand.
CTCTCTCTCTCACTATCCACTCTGCCTGTCAAAAAAAAAAATTTTTTTTTCTATCCCCTTAGTACTATCAATTTACGACTTTGGGATTTAGCCATCTGCATGAGTTTAGGAGCAAAATTCTATTCAAACTGTGCCAATACTACTATGAATCAGATTAATTTAATTAACTTTCAAATGATTTACTGATACTTCCTGGAAATACAATTGGTTTTTGTATATTAATTTTGCTTCCTGCAAACTTATTAAACATGCTTACTAGTTATACTTTTTTTGTAGATTCTTTGTAATTTTTTACATTTCAGAATATGTTGGCTGAAAAATCACAATAGGTCTTGTAATTATTTGCTTACTCCACTTCAGTCAGCCTTCTCATTCCCTCTAGCACACAACACAATAGCTCAGAAGTATTAAAAACACTTCTCTTCTGAGTGCAATGTGGGATGTCCTTTAATTTCTCCTGAAGACTGGAGTATTCTGCAATAGTAGAGTTGATCTCCAGCCATGATAGCCTGCTGTATCCATCTCTAGTATATAGATAAATGGGTCACAAGAACCAAGTGTTCAGGCACCCAGGGTTATTTTTCTCCATTGCCTCTGTGATTTGCCTGTCTCTCCTTTTCCTTTTTTTTTTTTTCCACAGAAACCTTTTATTTAAGGAATACAAACTTCATGGGTTTCATAGATATAACTTTAGGAACATAGTGATTCTTCCCATCGTACCCATCCTCCTACCCACACTCTCACTCCTCTTCCTCCTCCCTCTCTTATTCCCAGTCTTATTTTTCAATTAACTTTACACACAGAAGATTAACTCTATACTAACAAATTGTATGAAAAAAACAAACAAACAAACAAACAAAAAAAAAACCCTGTTCCTCAACAGTCAAGACAAGGGCTGTTCAAAGTCATTGTGTCTCAAAGCTGATTTCACTTTTTTTTTTTAAAGCATTTTTTTTGGGAGAAACTTAATTAACTTTAAAGAATAATCCAAGAATAATACATCTTTTACAAGCATTTAGATATAACTATAACTTATGAGACCTAGGAATATCCTCCACTTAATACACTAAAATGAAGTTTAGTCTTTGAGAACAAGTTTTACCATTAACTCTCATAATACAATTCTTTGAGGACAGAGGTCCTGCATGGGAAGTTAGTACACAGTGACTCCTGTTGTTAACTTAACAATTAACACTCTTGTGGAGGATGGCCCAAGTCCTTGGGCCCTGCACCCCATGGGAGACCAGGAGAAGCACCTGGCTCCTGCCATCGGATCAGCGCGGTGCGCCGGCCGCAGCGCGCTACCACGGCGGCCATTGGAGGGTGAACCAACGGCAAAAGGAAGACCTTTCTCTCTGTCTCTCTCTCACTGTCCACTCTGCCTGTCAAAAAAAAAAAAACAAAAAAACAATTAACACTCTTATGTATGATATCAGTGATCACCAGAGGCTCTTGACATGAGCTGCCAGGCTATGGAAGCCTTTTGAATCCACAAATTCCTTCAGTATTTAGATAAGATCATAGCAAAGTTCTCTCCTCCCTTTAGAGAAAAGTACATCCTTCTTTGATGACCACTTCTTTCCACTGGAGTCTCACCCATAGAGATCTTTCATATAGGACACTTTTTGCCACAGTGTCTTGGCTTTCCATGCCTGAAATGCTCTCACTGGCTTTTCAGCTGGGCCAAAATGCCTTAAAGGCTGATTCTGAGGTCAGAATGCTACATAAAGCTATTATCATTCTATTTTCCCTGTCTCTTTACTCCAGTTGTCGACCAACCATCTTACAGTTAGCCACATTCTTCCTTTTAGATAGGTTGGCTTTTTCTGCTCTCATTTGTTACTTATCTCATAGGTTTATTCTCAGGCGATATTCTTATTTTGAATTTCCAAATGGTGTGTGTGTGCATGTGGAGGTGGGGTAATGGCATTTCATTATCACTCATTTCTTGAATCACACTGTTGTAACTCTTTCATATGTGTCATTAGATCATTTAGGTTCTGATTGATCCATCTTGCAGTTGATTTTTGGGACCCATTTAGGGCTCTGTTTCTATCACAGTTACATCTTGTTCCATGCAGCTCATTTTTCCAGATCACCGAGATATTTTTGGATCCTGAATCTGCCATCCAGCATATTTGTTAGCCCAACCAAATTCATGCTTTCTCCAATTTGGGCAGTGCATCACAGTCTTTATCCAAATATATTTTAAACCAAATGCCCAGGCAGGGCTTAGATTCCTGCAGCATGCCCCTGGAGACCTTCCTTCTGTTCACGTTGGATCTGCAGTTAGTACTCTACAGGAATAGTTGCTCAGCTTGGTATACCTTGACTTATCAGTGCTTCTGTTTCCTCAACAATGCAGAGGATAATGCCCACCTCACAGGACTGGCATAAGGACAAAATGGCCAAGCACATGTAATGCACTGAGAATGGTGGCCACTGCACAGTAGTGCTCAGGTTGTGAGGTATCATTATTTGGAGAGGCAAAGACTTTGTAGCCCACAGCCTGCCTGAATCCCTGCCTTTCCTTTCCTGGCTGTGCATTCTTAGACAAGTTATTTCACTTCTTTGAAGCTTAGTTTCTTAGAGCAATGCCTTCTATACAAGTTTTTATTTTTTTTTATGAGGGTTAAATGCCATAATGAAGGTATTTAACATGCTGCCTGACACTCGCTATTCATCATGGTGATAATTATTGACATTCATCTCATATTCTTGTTTGCATCCTCTTTCCTTTCTTCTGCCAAAATATTTCCAAAAGCTTGAGGCTCTTCACATACATTTCATCTGTAGCATTCTTCTGATCAACCTGCTTCGTCACTTAATAGCCAGTTTGTAGAATCAGGGTTCATTTAAGTCATCTTTTAAAACTCTTCTAAATCTCTAAAATGAAGCAAAAATAATTATTTAAGTGTTTAATTAACATATGTTATAACAATAATATTAAGTTTGGACTCATTTTATGATACCCTAGACTTGTTTGTTATAGATGCTGCATACGGAGTTTATAAGAGTACCCTGGGGATTGATCCCTGGAAAATCATATTCATTTTATGGACTGCACAGCAACTTGACTATCCAAAATGATTATGAAGGTATTTATCCCTGTTTTTTTCCTTTTTATTTGTATGGTGCTGAGAACGTAGCTCAGGCATGCGACTACCAATGGTAGAGCTGTTTCTATGAGGAAGTCTGCCCCTCAGTGATCAGTGGTGGTGTAGAATCCAGGACTCATTGTGGTGACAGCCAGATAATGCTTGCCAAATCATAACACTCCTCATGTGTGTAGGAAAAGAAATCCCAACTCTTAAAGGCATTATCTTTACAAACAATGCATAAGCTAATGCTTTATAGCATCTAAGAGTCAAGGCTTTTTTATGTAGGTTTTTTTTTTTTTTTTTTTTTTTTTTACAAAGCACCATATGTTATATGCTCTAAAAGGTGTCTGTGTGAACATAACATAAAACATTGTAAGTCAAATGCATTTGGAGTTATTCTCTTTGTGTAAGGTTTTTAAAAATTGGGGTCCATTATCTATCACTTTGAACTCTGTTTTGTCTTATTTTTTTCTAAAATGAAGATAATAGTTACTAAAAGTGTTGTTTCCAACATATGATGATGAATGTAAAGTGCAGAACATGGCGCCTGGCTCATGGTGAGTGCTAAATAAATTCAGATTCCCCTCCATCTTTTCTCATTGTCACTGACAGCCCATTGAAAAATAGACATATATAAGGGCCAGAACTGTGATAGAGTCCTGGCCATTGCGCTTCCCATTCGGCTTCCTGCTAATATGCCTGGGAAGGTAACAGAAGGTGGCCCAAGTGCTTGGACCCCCTACCACCATGTGGGATACCTCAGCCTGGCCCATACCCAGCTGTTGTGGACATTTGGGGGTGAGCAAGCAGACTGAAATCTCTCTCTCTCTCTCTCTCTCTTTCTGTCTTTCTCTCTTTTTCTTACTCTGTCGTTCATGAATCTTTATTCGAGGAAACTTCAAAAATTCATGGAAAATGAAATTAAAAGATGAATAAGGCACATTTTCTGTGACTTTCTTGAAGACTCCTCATGTTAAACAATGGTGCCAGAAGCAGGTAGATTTAAGTACTTCTATGTCATAGATTCCATTCAGGCCTTTTTATAAATGATTCAGGAAATTAGTGTGTGCCCAACTTCTATCTTGCTGTGAACTCCCTGAAGGTGGCAACAAATCTTTTTAGAGTTTCTTAGAACAGAGCAAATGCAGTTGTGTTGGGTCCTGTGTTGTGTTCTTGGTCCTCTCAGCAGTTGCTTGCTGTGGTTTCTTAGGTTATAGGTACAATTAGTGAACGAAGGCTTTCGTGTATGGGTAGAGGCTTATGATTATTATCAGCTTTAATGTGACAATGGCTTAAGTCTTATTTTTGGACTCAGTCATTAGTGCCATTACTAGATATGCTGATCATTGTCATTTTGGGGCCAAAAACAACAAAGAACCAGAAACTGAAATACTAAGGACAATACAATCAACTGTGTTATTCAGAGACTCATTAATTCAAATCCCCAATTTAGAATTTATTAGAGTTTCCTAATTGGATGTTCACTCTAGTTTAACTTCGTTATGTTAGTAGCAAAACACATTGCAAAGCAAAATAATAAGAATGCAAGAGCAATATTCAACATACTAAAGAAAACAGTAGGATGAGAACATTGGAAAGGTTTCCATTATACTTAAAGGTAAGTCAAATGCACTTGGAGTTAAAGGTTTCCATATACTTAAAGGTTTCCATATACTTAAAGAATTAGAAGCATGCATATATACATAGGCATATCAAAATATATTTGACTTTTCTATTTTCTTCTCCATCTCTTTCATTAGAGTGGGCCTTGTTGAGGAGAGGAACAATGTTCTTGTACAGAGCAGGTACTTAATACATGTTAGCTAGATGAATAAGTTCTTCAACACTCCACAGATGGCGTAGGTGTTAGTCATGCAGGTGCAAAACTGTCAGTGGGGTCCACTGAGCTAGATTTAGGAAGGCAAGAGGTTTGTAGGAGGTAAGGCTTGTAAAGCATAAAAGGAAGGAAGAAGCGGCACTGTGTAGGAAGAATCTCAAGTCATGTGGTAGAGCTGATACAGTCCTAGATGACTCACTGGGAAACTATGGGTCGGATTGTTCATCAGAAAAGTCTCACACTGAGCAAAAGCAACCAAGCCCTAGTATCTCCACTGTGTTTAGTCATTGTCTGGTGGATGCCCAAGAAGATCATGGCCTCAGCTCAAAAGCCCAGAAAGACCCTGAAGATGCTAACAGCTGGAGGCTGCTCTGGAACACAGCTGGCCATTCTACCTTCCTGAGGTCTCCTCTGCAGCTCCATGAGGCATTCCCCTGTCAGAAGCTCCACGAGAGGCTCTAACCCCGAGGCAAAACGACTCATAGCCTCCCATCTTTCTTTTGAAATCTTGGCGGAAGCTGCCATGACCCCGTAACTCTGGCAGACAGAGCATGTTGGTGCTCTCAGGTCTGAGAAAAACAGGAGGATGAGGCAAACTCACTCCCTGCATGTGTCCATGCATGTGACCACCTCCCCAGCCGCCACGCAGAATTGCAGACCAACTTCCGGCTGACATTCACCAGGTCTCTACTGTGGGATGGAATATATTCTCTTTTTAAAGATTTATTTATTTATTTATTTGAAAAGCAGAGTTACAGAGAGGGAGAGGCAGAGATATATAGAGAGAAAGACCTACCATTCTCTGGTTCACTTCCTAAATGGCCACAATGGCTGGAGCTGGATCAGTCTGCAGCCAGGAGCCAGGAGCTTCTTCAGGTCTCCCACATGGTGCAGGAGCCCAAGGACATGGACCATCCTTCACTGCTTTCCCAGGTGCATTATCAGGGAGCTGGATCAGAAGTGGAACAGCTGGGTCTCGAATCTGCCCCCATACAGGATGCCGGTGCAGCTGGAGGTGGCCTAACCCATTACGCCACAGTGCCAGCCCTGGAATACTTTTCTTACCCTCAAGAAGTTTAAGGTCTAGTGAGAGAAACAGGAAAAATTAACTTTAAAATACAAGTGCATCATTACATTTACTAAAAAGTAAGAAGAAAAGGATACTATGAGAAAAAGAGGGGGTGCTTATTTGCAACGTGTATGTCAGGACATGATGAATATGTTGACATTCAAGGGAAAGGACATTTAGGGATAAGAAAAAGGCTAAGGCACAATAGAGTGAGAGATTTCCTTGGGACAGGCGTGATGATCTGTGAAACAAGAAATAGGTGTGAAAGGAGCAGGGCCTTGGCATGATTGAGTCCATTGCCCTAAACACACACACACACATACACACACACACACTCATTGAGTACCTGTTGGGTATCAGGGGCTAGAGGCAAAAAGTTGAGTAAGATGGAATCTCTACTTCCCATTAGGTCACAGCCTGGTTAAGAGTGACCCCAAAAATATCCAGTGAGACCTCGCAGCCTCGCTAATTCTAGGAGCTCCCCTGCGGAGGTTCTCAATGCCCATCTTGAGCCAGCTGGGTGACAACAAATGCTCCATGTTCTCTTCAAAGAGAATTTACATCTGAAACATAAAAACTAGCCAAATAACTGAATTTATAATATTTCTTAAACTTTTTCTAGAACTTTTAGAACATACTTATAAGGTACACATATTGTTATGGACTGAAATGTGTCTTCTCCCTCAATTCGTATGTTGAGACCTGATAGGTAGAACTTCAGAAGGTGCTGAATTTGGAGATAGGGTCTTTTAAAAAGGTAAAGAAGTTAAAATGAAGCTATAGTATTGATCTTAATCCATTTGACAGGCATCTTTATAAAGGGAAGTTTGGACACCCAACGAGACATGAGGGATTATATATGTACAGAGGAGGCCACGTGGGGACACGGTGAGACCGCAGCTATCTGCAGAACCAGGAGAGAGGCTTCCAGGATAAGCCAGCTCTGACGACACTTTGATCTGGACTTCCAACGAGAAAATGCATTTCTGTTGTTGAAACTGACTACGTGGTGGTGCTGTTAGGGCAGCTCTTGTCAGCCAATACATAGGTAATCTGGCCAGATGTGTGCATGCATTTTTAAAGACACTCATATTTTTCCCTATATTCAAAAGTCTGCATTTTATCATATAGAAATTGGCAGCCATGGAGAGTTTTTGAGGTCAAGGGATGAGAGACTGGCTCTGTGCTCTAGAAAGGGAATTCTGATGTCAGCTGGGAGGATGTGTTAGAATGGAGAGACTTCTAAGGAGAAGGCTGCTGTCCTCAGGTGGAGGCATGAATGCCCTGGCCAAAGGCATCCAGAAACATCTAGAAGGTCATGCTGAGGGCAGAGATATCTAAATGAGTTTGGAATGGGGAAACGTATTTGGTGCAGTTGCACTCACCGTCTTGAATTTTAAACTCACTAATGGGCTAGGTTAGCCTTGGTGACAGCGAAGTTGGGGGACTCCGACTTTTTGTGTTCTGGAGTTCCCTGAAGGTTGGATGCCAATCTCTAACAAAGAGCTCCTGCTGCTTCTTCAAATATTTGTTGTTCTTTGCTTGGTGACTGCCAGCTGAGATATCTGCCCATTGCCTAGGAAGATTTACTTCCTTGGTAGGAGGTTAGAGATTTTAAAAATCCAGCAAAAGAAGTGGTTTTAGATTTGTAATCAAGACATCAGCATTCAAACTCTGGGTGGTTTGCTATTGTTATGTCTCTGAGCCTTAATTTGCTCACCTGTAAAATACAGAGAGGAGGAAAACAAACAGTTATTCAGTTTCATTATCTGCGGGCACTCTATCTTGATAATGTCTTTTATTAAAGGATATTTATTTTATTGCCTATGCAGAATAACTCTGCGAAACATTGCTATCCCCATTTGAGAGATCAAAAAACTATGGAGTCCAAGGAGCCAGGATTCAAACTCCTGTCTGAAGTTCCAACTCCTACGATGCCTAAGGCTCTTTGCAATTCTAAACTGCTGTAATTCATGTGCAGTACCTTGAACGCTTAGGCTGAATAAACACTGATCTAATCAAGTCAAGATCATAAAAACAAAAGATTCTTCAGTGATTGCTAAGTGGCTACGGAAGAACCACTAACCCAGCAGGGAAATAAGATTTCTCAGGAGAATATAATAGGCAAAGGGAGGCCAACAATAAATCAGCAATTTCTGAGCAGGAAAAGGCATTTTCTCAGGTCCAAATTAGAGGAGTCTGTGGTGTGGACTTGACTTTAACTCCAACTTTGGGGCAAGTGCTCCAGACAGAATAAATGCTCCAAATCACGTTAGACCCACATTGATGGAATATCTTTTATTTAATGTTCATTTCTTTATTTTCATCTACTTTAAAGGCAGAGCATCAGTGAGACAGCGAGAGATGGAGAGAGATCTACCCACTAGTTCACTCCCCAGAAGCCTGCAGCAACAGCCAGGAGCTGGGCCAGGTGGAAGACAGGAGCCAGAAACTTCATCTGAGTCTCCCAGGTGAGTGGCAGCAACCGAAGTATTTGGGCCACCATCTATTGCCTCCTTAGTGGGAAGTTGGAAACGCAGTGGAGCAGCCAAGACTGGAACCAGACACTCTCATATGGAATGCGGGCGTCCCAAGCCATGACTTAATGCACTGCCCCACAACCCCGGCTCCATGGGACATTTTTCATGCTGCTGGCAAAAGGCTCTCTCCCGACCCTAACATGGAGCATAAGACGAATAACCCTGCCCAGTCCCCAGTTCCATGTCTCGCGTTCTTTCAGTGTCCACTAGGCACTTATACTCTGCTGAGGAGACAGACACCTGCCGTCCGTTCGCTGTTCATCCTGAGCACTGTAGCACTCTTTATGTGTCTGCACAGAGTGGTGGATGGGGACACACAAATGGGGGACCCCTGCTTTGCAGGAGTTGCCAGTTTCGGGGAGGGAGACAAAGAATGCATCGACCACCAGAGGGGAGCCCAGGGAGTTCTGGGTGCTGGGGTGGACTGCTGAGGTCGGAGGTCAGGATAGAGTTCCTGGAAGAAGTGTTCCTGGAGTCTTGAGAGATAAGCTAGAGGCACAGAGAAAACAGAGCAGGGGCAGCGGGAAGCGCCCCCGCCCAGTCCTAGAGACAGTGCAGGGCACGCAGCGCAGGGCGCGCGGACTGAAATGCATTCACAGGAGAACACGCGTGTGCCCCTGCGTGGTTCTTACACAAGCCCACGAGGGGTTAAGAGAAAGGAGCCATGATAAATGACAGCGATGATAATATCTTACATTTTCATAGCACTTGACAAAACACTGTCTCCTGCCTTATCTCCCAGCTCCACTAGTTCATAGATAAGGCAAATGAGGGTCAAGAGGCTGACTCGCTTTGCTTTGCCTTGCCGCAGACTTACAGATTCCAGGACATGGTGGCGGTGGCGGGACACAGCCTGAAGCTTTGCTTCCCAGTTAGAGGGGGAGGAGTTGTCGGAGGGCCCCTGCCCAGATCCGCTGGGTTTCCGACTTGCAGCTGAGCTGGCCTGGGGCTGCCTGGGGCCAGGGCGGCTCGGGTTGCTCCATCTGACGGGAAGGACCTGCAGGAGGAGAGACCTGTAACAAGTCCCCAGTGTCCAGCACAGAGCACTTCCTGGAGCAGGAGGAAGAGATCTGTCCCCTCCCCGCCTCCCCTGGGGGAAGTGCTTATCTCCTAAATCCCCTCTGCCTCTAATTAATAGGCACATCCAGTCTCTGCACATGTTTCTTCACCAGTTAAATAAAGACAATAGCGGTAACACTTGGGCCACCAACACTCTGCCCTTCCTGCTTCTTGTGCCAGGATCCCAGGCTCCAGGTGCTCATGTTCCCTCTAGGTGAGGGGCTATGAAGGTGCAAGGAAGATTTAAAAAAAATTATTTACTTGAAAAGCAGAGTTATAGAGAAAGGAAGAAGGAGAGCGAGGGGCCAGCGCTGTGGCATAGCGAGTAAAGCCACGCCTGCAGTGCCGGCACCCCATATGGGCGCCGGTTTGAGTCCATCAGCACAACTCCAGCTTTTGTGGCCATCTGGAGAGTGAACAAGAAAATAGAAGACCCCTCTCTCTTTCTCTCTCTTTCTGCCTCTCCTTATCTCTCTGTGTAACTCTGACTCTCACTTTCAGATAAATAAATAAACCTTAAAAGAGAGAGGGAGGGAGCGAGGGAGGGAGAAAAGGATCTTCCATCTGTTGGTTCATTCCTCAAATGGATGCAATGGCTAGGACTAGGCCAGACGGAAGCCAGGTGCTTCCACCTCCCAAATGGGCAGCAGGGACCCCAGTTCTTGAGCCATCCAGGAAGATTTCTTAAAATGCAAAGTATTTCACACATGCAAGGTAGCACTTTCATTTAAAAAAAAAGATTATTTATTTGTTTGAAAATCAGAGTTACATAGAACGAGGGAGAGACCGAGAGCGAGAGCAAGAGAGAGAGAGGTCTTCTATCTGATGGTTCTCTCCCCAAATGGCTGCAATGGCTGGAGCTGGGCCAGGCAGAAGCTAGGATCCAGGAGCTTCATTCGGGTCTCCCACTTGAGTGGCAGTGTTCCAAACATTTGGGGCATCTTTCAATGCTTTTCTCATGACATTAGCAGGGAGCTGGATTGGAAGTAGAGCAGCTGGCATTGCAGAAACACCCGCCAAGCCACAATTACCAGCCCTGCAAGATAGCACTTTCATCTGTTTGGGATGGATTGTATTTAGGACTGGGAAGGGGGAAAGAGAGGGTTTGGAGCACTTCTTTCTGTGTCGGGAGTGGGAGCTGCAGGTGTTCCACCCATGCCCCTGGCCTTAACAGCTTCTGTGGTCTCTCCCTGAAACCCACAGCCAGCTCCTGCTTCCCCTGCGACAGGGCGCTCCGTGGATGCCAGTGACCGCTGAGCACTCACCGCCACTGTCAGGGCTCACCTGTTGCTTAATGAAGTTTGATGGCTTCTTCCTCTTCTGTGAGTAGCTGCACGGATTGCCAGCATTGCCCAACAGAATTAGGCTCGGATTGCCATTGTGGTCACTTGATTGGACCTACAACTTTTACTGACATCCGTTCTTTCCCTGTCTTATTTCCCAGGATTTCCTGGGGCTATTTCCCAAATAGATGACTTGTGCTCCATTCCTTCTGTCCGGGTTTGCTTCTGCGGAAAGTCCAACTGGGACAGCCTTTCCTTGTCTAATGAGTTCTTTGCTGCATTCGATGTTGTGGAAGGGACTGGAGAGAAGAAAGGGGAGAGATTCAGATACACAATCGGTTCATTCATTCACACATTCCTCACTCAGCGAATACTTCTTATGCATTTATTTTATGCCAACCACTGTGCCAGGCGCTGGTTAGAAATCCCACCACTCAGATCTTAGCCCAGCACCCCCTGGATCGCAGGTGGAAGTGTTACCATGGGAAGATTCATGTGAAGGGGCTGGGATGTGGACAGAGGCGGGAGAAGACACAGCTCTGGGAGCGTGTGCGAGGGGAATGACAAGAGTGAAGGCTGATGGGGATGAAAGCCGCCCACGGAAGGCTCTGTGTGGGTGCAGATGTGTGTTCTTTGGGAAACCCTGAGTCTTTGCAGGATCAAATGCCAGAGCTTGGGGGCAGGCATTGTGGTGAGTGGGTGAAGCTGCCACTTGGGATGTCCCGCATCTCATATCTGAGTGCATGGTTTGAGTCCTAGGATCCCTCCACTCTGACCAAGCTTCCTGCTAATGCACAGCCTGGGGGGCAGCAGGCGGCGGCTCAGGTACTTGGGCTCCTATCACCCACTTGGAAGACTTGGATGGAGTTCTAGGCTCCTGGTTTTGGCCCTGCCCAGCCCCGGCTGTTATGGGCATTTGGGGAATGAACTAGTAGATGGAAGATTTCTCCCCCGCCCAACTCTCTCTTTCCGTCTTTCATGAAAATAAATGAATAAACTGTTTTTTTAATGCTGGGTAACTGAAAAGGGCCTTTCAGCCCACAAATTACTCCTCATCTTATTTCTGAGGAAACAACCAAAGAAAACATAAAATAATTTCCTCGACCCCTTGTGCTATGCAACTGAGTTTCTCTTGAAATCAGATCAGTGTTTCTTAAACTTTTTAAATTATAATTATTTTTTTCTTAATTATCATTCTCCAGTGGAATTTTCATACTGTACTTTGATTTTATTGCATTTTATTTATTTTAAAAAATATTTATTTATTTGAAAGGCCAAGTTAGAGAGGAGGAGGAGAGACAGAGAGAGAAAGAGATATCTGTCTTACATCCACTGGTTCACTCCCCAAATGGCCACAACAGCCAAGGCTGGGCCAGGCTGAAGCCAAGAGCGAGGTACTTCATCCAGATCTCCCACATGGATACAGGGGCCCAAGCACTTGGACCATCTTCTGCTGTTTTCCCAGGCACATCAGCAGGGAGCTGGATTGGAAACAGAGCAGCCTGGATTTCAACTGGTGCTCATATGGGATGCTAGTGTCACAGGCATTGGCTTAAACTGCTGCACCACAACAGCGGCCCCAGTTTTATTCATTTTAATTTTAATTATTTCTCTGTTGTGTACAAAAGACCTATTTGTATGCTATAGCCGTAAAGAGTAAGATTGTTTTCTAACCCAAGAGGCAATATATGCCCCCTTGGAGGCGATATTGTCCTGGTTGAGAATGCATAGGCCACAGAGACCAAATGTGACCAGGTTACCAGAGCCTTAAAATTCAGAGTGGGAAAACGAATTTAGTGGAGCGAGCAATAGGGAGCCATAGTAGGTTCTTGAGCTGAGCTTATGGCAAGGAAAGAGGTGAAGAGTATGTGCCAGCTACTCTGCCAGTACTACAGCTATCACTCACAACAGGCAAATGCGGCTCTCCTATGCCATTCCAGGCTGTGGAGTGAGACAGTGCTAAGTAGATGCACAAGAATTTTTTTTTTTTTTTTTTTTGGACAGGCAGAGTGGACAGTGAGAGAGAGAGACAGAGAGAAAGGTCTTCCTTTTGCTGTTGGTTCACCCTCTAATGGCCGCTGCGGCCGGCATGCTGCGGCCCGCGCATCGCGCTGATCCGAAGCCAGGAGCCAGGTGCTTCTCCTGGTCTCCCATGCGGGTGCAGGGCCCAAGCACTTGGGCCATCCTCCACTGCACTCCCGGGCCATAGCAGAGAGCTGGTCTGGAAGAGGGGCAACCGGGACAGAATCCGGTGCCCCAACCGGGACTAGAACCTGGTGTGCTGGCGCCGCAAGGCGAAGGATTAGCCTATTGAGCCGCAGCGCTGGCCAGATGCACAAGAATTTATTAGGTTGTAATGAATGCTACGCCCAGCCTTATGTTTTATTTTATTTAACCAGCATTTATATAGTGCTGTCATGTTCCAGATGCTATGCTAAGAGCAATATGAAGATTGGTTCACCTAATCCTGGAGACAGGTATCGTTATTATTCCCATTTTACAGATGGGGAAACTGACACATAAATTATCTTGCCTGAAAATACACAGCTAGTAATGGTGGACCTGCAATTCAACCAGAACAGAGCTCTAAAGTACTATACCACGACATAAAAAAATAGAAACTATTTGTGAAAACATTTATCCAGTTTGCACCCAGCACTGGATACTGGATGCCAGCACAGATCCATGGATCTCTTGCAGTAACTCCAGTGTAGCCAGGAGTTGCTGAAAATTGGTGGACTAGAGGATTTTTGACATCTGTTTGGTTCTAAGGTTCAGAATGCCAATAGGTCTTTTTAAGGGGTGAAAGTAAAGGCTCCCTCCATTTCAGCTCATGTAACCAGAACACACCAGCTGACCTCTGGGTCCCTTCTCAGGAATGAGCAGAGGAGGCCCCCAGTCCTGTGTGGTGGGCAGACAGGATGTAGCACAGGAGCTGGGTCTCAGTCCCATATAATAAGTCCCAGTAAAATACATTCTGGGAGTTGAAACCAGAGAGTCAGTGAAGCCAAAAACGTATGCTCAAGCTCTACTGTTCAGCCACCTCTGCACTTCTCCCACTTTTCTACTATTACAATGAGTGGAATTGGCTTTTTTAAAGGAGAATTTTAGCTTACAGAGGACTTCTATGCCTGCCATCATCTGTAATTTCTTCCTTTAGTAATAATTTTAGAAATCCCATTTTCTTTTAGTGGTCTTATTCGATTGCTCCAGAAGGGAGACCAAAATATCAGTTGGAGGCTCAATGAACTAAACCCAGAAGAAATCCGTCTCCAAACCTACCTTCTGTCCTGTTGCTATCCTGTCTATACTTACTGAGCAGCTACTATCCCCCAGGCACAATACAAGGTGCTGGAAATTCAGAGGCTAACAAGACCCAGTTCCTGCCCTTAAGGAACTTACAGATCAGTGGGGGAGTAAGACCTGTACCTATCTTTTCCTTATCACTGCAGTGCAGATTTACATTAACACATATGCTACTTGTTCCATGATGCTCTTAGCCTGTAGATTTTTGCACATGCTGTTTCCAAGGACAGGAATATTTTCTGTTGGTTCTTTGGCAAGCTGACTCCTATGGTACAGAGCATGATGTAAAAGACCTTAAGAGAAAGGGACATCAGAGGAGACTTCCTGGAGGAGGAATATATAAATTGAGAGTTGAAGGATGAGTGTTCAGCTCAGCTCCTCTGTCACTCTCTCTGGCTAGTCCTCCTTACGTCATTGACTGAGTGAGATGTGCCTCCTTCATGTTTCCCCTATCAAAATCCTTATCCAATCAAAAATGAGTATTTGTGACAAATGAATAGTGTTCATCAATATGTGACACGTGCCAATTGAACTGGATACTCCCTCCACAGACAGTGAGCTCTCTGAAGGAAAGAAGTGTGCAGGGTTCATTTGTTCATCACTGTCAATGAGGAGAATGCCTCACTCAGGGGCTGGTGTTGTGAGTCAGTGAGTGAAGCAGCCACTTGTGTCATCAGCATCCCATTTGGGAATGCAGCTTCAAGTCCTGGCTTCTACACTTCTGATCTAGCTTCCTGCTAGTGAGTCTGGGAAGGCAGTGGAAGATGGCCCAAGTACTTGAGTTCCTGCCACCCAGTGGGAGACCAGATTTGCTTCAGTCTGGCCCAGCTTCTGTTGTTGTGACCATTAAGGGAAGTAACCAACAGATTGAAGATCTCTCTCTCTCTCTCTCTCTCTTAAATAAATATTTCTTAGAAAAAGAAGAAAAGAAAGCCAGCACTGAGTATTTTCTGACTCAAAAATGGATGCATGGGTGGATAGGTGGGTGGGGAGGGGAATGGCTGGATGCTTGGGAACATGGTACAGAGAATAACAATGGCCAAGTGAAGGGAAGGGGGCAAATTGGTTAGGAGGATCAGTGAAACCTTCCTAGAGGCGGATTCTGAGTTGAGCCCCACTGAATCACCTAGCACTGCATTTCTAGTTGTTGTGTACTTATAAATCACTCAGGCATCTTGCTCAAATGCAGAATCCCCAGGCCCAGAGTGGAGCACTACGTTCTGCACTTCTAGATCCAGCTTCCAAGACCAAACTTTGGGAACCCAGGATGTTTGGGGTTTGGAGACAGGGAAGAAGAAGGGAAAGAGGAAAGATGATCCGAACAGATGGCTCTATTGTGAGCTGTGCTGGCTCTGCCGTGGTATGTGCATGGAGCTCAGTGGTGCAGGCTAGAGAGGAAGATGAAGGGATAAGGGATGACAAGGACACAGGAGTGACATAGGACAGTGTATGTGAGGGTGTGGGTCACAGCAGAATGGCAACAGAACTCTGATAGGTACAGGTAGTGGAAAAAATGCATGCTTCCTGAGTATCTACACGTCTCTCACTGCATCCCTATCTATGCCTACACCAACATCTGTCTTCTGTCTCACTTCATTTTGTCCTTGCAACAGCCCTGAGGAGTAGACAGTGGAGATTCTGAAAGCTTAGCTTACTTGCCCTAGTCTAGCGACAGAGCTGGGATTATAGCAAGAACTAAGTAAGATGTCAGGACCCAAACAAGGAGATAGCGCTTCAGGGAAGAGCTGTCAGCTGTGGGCAGTTCCAGTTCAGAGCCTTCACGAAGCTGCAGAGGCTGGCTCTGCAGGTCTGCGTGTGGGAAGGCTGGAATCTGAGGTTGAGCTGGGGCGGGGGCCAAGCACTCCTAAGAGATGCAGGAAGCTTCTCAATCCCAGGCTCCCTGGCTCTAGCCAAGTTAGGGCTGAGTTCCTTGGGACCGTCCCTGTCTAGACAGCTGGAGCGCTCCATGGTGAAACCCACAGAAGAGTTGTACCATAGAAAGTGAACAGGCTGGTGAAGACAGGAAGAGAGGGTGGGAACATTTTATGAACTTGGTAATCACAAGGGTGGGAGAATCTAGAAGTGAGGAAAGGGCCTTGTTCACATCTGACCAGATTTTCTGTTGCTTGCCATAAAATTACAAGCAGGGAGTGGGAGATGAGGGGTGGTGTTGTGGTACAGCGGCATAAGCCACCACTCACATCACAGGCATCCCATGTGAGCACCAATTTGAGTCCTGTCTGCTCCGTTTCTTATTTAGCTCTCTACTAATGCATCTTGGAAAGCCAGGGCAGATGGCCCAAGTGTTTGGTCCCCTGAAGCCCATATAGGAGACCTGGATGCAGTTCCAGGCTCCTGGCTTTGGCTCAACCCAGCCCTGGACATTGAAGTTGTCAGAAAGTGAACTAGTGGATGAAAGATCTGTTTTTTCCTCTCTCTCTCTGTCACTCTGCCTCCCAAATTAATGTACTTTTAAAAAATATATATATAGAAATTACAACCTGGGGTGAGAAATGAGACATGCACAGATTCTTTTAAGTTTCAATTATTTATTTTAAAGGCAGAGTGAGATCTTCCTTTTACTGGTTCACTTCCCAAATGCCTGTAACATTCAGGGCTGGGCCAGGTGCCAGGAACTCCATCTGGGTCTGCCACATTGGATTCCAAGTACTTGGGCCACCATCTGCTACCTCTCTGGGTGTGCATCAGCAGGAAGTTTGATTGGAAGCAAAGGGAGAACTGGAATGCAGGCACTCCAATATGAGATGCAGTCATCCCAAGAGAGTCTCAACCCTTGTACCAAATATCTGTCCCATAGATTCTTTTTTTTTTTTTCCTTTAAGATGTATTTGCAAGACTAAGTTACAGAGAGAGAGGGAGAGAGAGAGAGAGAGAGAGATATTTATCTTCAATCTGTTGGTTCACTCCCCAAATAGCTACAATGACCAGCGTAGGGCCAAGCCAAAGCAAAGAGCCTGGAACTCCATCCATGTCTCCCATTGGTATGGGGCAAAACAATCAGGCCCTTGCAGCTCACCATTGGACAGTCGATTAACCAGAGGCAAGACCTGGTATGAGTTGAATTTCAAGAAGCCAGCAGTCGAGTAAAGAGTGATATCCAGATCCAAAATGTGCTCTTTGTCACCCAACAAGTCAGCAAAAAGCATTTTTAAAGGACAGGATAGGGGCCAGTACTGCGGCACAGCGAGTTAATGCCCTGGCCTGAAGTGCCAGCATTCCATATGGGCGCCAGTTCTAGTCCTGGCTGCTCTTCTTCCGATCCAGCTCTCTGCTATGGCCTGGGAAAGCAGTGGAAGATGGCCCAAGTCTCTGGGTCCTGCACCCACATGGGAGACCTGGAGGAAGCTCTTGGCTCCTGGCTTCGATCGGTACAGCTCTGGCCATTGCAGCCATCTGGGAAGTGAACCATCGGATGGAAGACCCCTCTCTCTCTATCTCTGCCTCTCCTCTCTCTATGTAACTCTGAATTTCAAATAAATAAATAAATCTTTAAAAAAAAAAAAAGGCAGGATAGTTGCTTGTTGGAAAACCCAATGAGTCCAGTCGATTAATAAAGAAGCAAATTTTCAGGCTCTGTTTTGATGGTGGTCCATCCAGGAAATCCTAATATCAGCCAGGTGGAGACCTTTTGATAATGGGGCTCTGCTGTTTGCAGTTGCTAATTGTATACTTTCTCCCCAGTTGGATGTGAGGTCTGCCATTCCAAGTCATCCCCTTTCACTAGGCTCCTGAAATTCTTGTACAAACATGATTGTTCACTAATAACAAGTAATTCACGACACAAGCATCTCACTCTGCTCAGCCGAAACCTGAAAAGGGAAGGGACAATGCCTTCATTACAGTTACACCATGTGGGTGGCAGGGGCCCAAGCACTCGGACCATGGTCTGCTGCTTTCCCAGGCACATCATCAGAGAGCTGGATTGAAAGTGGAGCAACCAGAATTAGAATGAGCTCTCATGTGGGATGCGGCGCCAGCATCCCATAGATTCTTTTTTGAGTTGTTCAGTACAAATGCTCTCACCACCCCTACCAATTCATTTAATGTGAACATTATAGGACTGCAACTTTAACTAAAGTCTCTGTCTTAGGAATAGAATTGACTTTCTTAATTTGTAATTAGCTATATAATTCCAATTCACAACTTTATAATTCGTTTAGTCCTTTTATCAGAAATACGGAAGACATACTCAAAAATCCGTTTTCTGTAAACAGCTCTGTATAAACTAGGAATTAATGGAAATTCCCTAAGTAAACACATGAATAAATTGTATTTTGTTAGAAGTAGAAAATAGCAGTGTTTAAGTGCGATCCATATATAGAAATTTCCCAGGTAGGGTAGAGGATAATAAAGAGATTAGTATACTACAAGAATCATCTACATGAAGAAAAGGATTCCAGGAATAATGACGGGGACAGTGTTGGGAAGACATCACAGCCATCCGGAGCTGAATCGGGGGCCTATGTGTCTGAAGGTGAGTGCAGCAGGGAGGCTGATGGGGAGTACGGTCTGAGGCTAGGAGATTCCTTGATGGTCTTTGCAGCTCCCTAAGCACTCCTTTAATTCCTTTCATTAAGGTTTAAAGTGGGGCCTGGGGCAGGCATTTGGCACGCAGTTAAGATGCTGTTTCAGGCTCTGGCATTACATTCTGGAGTGCTTGTGTTTGAGTTCTGGCTCTGCTGCCTGCAGATTCCAGCTTCCCACTGATGCACATCCTGGGAGACAGCAGCTGATAGCTCCATACTTGGGTCCCTGCCACCCTCGTAGGAGATCCAGACTGAATTCTGTGCTACTGGCTTTAGTCTAGCCCAGCACTGGCTGTTGCAGGCATATGGGGGAGTGAACCAGCAGATGGAAAAAATCTCTTTCTTTCTCTGTCTCTCTGTCTTTCAAGCAGACAAACATACAAATAAATGATAAAGAAATATATAGCTGAATTTGGGCATCAAAGCCCAAGTAGGTGAAAATATTTGTGCAATGCCAGAGTAGCAGTAGAAGGATGAGGACTCTATCTACTGCATCTCAGCTCATTGCTTAATAAGCTAACATCTTTCCCCTTGTTCAAATGTAGGATTTTGGAAACCAGGGAGTGGTTCCTCAGGTAGAGCCACCTGTCCTCTTCTACACTTTGCACATAGCGTTGTGTATCCCCACCCCTGTCTTGCGTATCTCTGCTCCTGTCTTCCTCCTAGACTGTGAATAGCTTGTTGCTTATTTATTTATTATTATTCAAAAACTATGCATCTTCCTCCTTTCTGCATGAGCAGAAGCTGAGCACAGTATCTGGAATATACAAGGTGCCCCATAATGCTTATGAGTGGATTGAATCCCTGCTTCCGTCCTGATTGCTGGTGCCTTATCGTCAGGGGAGTCTGGTCTGGAGGCATCAGGATGGCACCTGCCTTAGCTGATGGCTCTCTATGCCATCAATGTCTCATAGCTGTGGGCTGTGTGTTGCTTCTTCTGGGTTGCTACAGTGCCAGGGCAATGTCTGACTGAGGAATCTTCTGTTGGGCATCCTTGGTCTTCTATTCGTCTAGTTGTTTTAGCTCTTGTCCATCTTGTTTTCTTCACATATTCACCAAGAGTTTCATACAGTCTTCTTTTCTCTGCTTCTCAGATCACAGGCAGTGTCCTTGAGTGATTAAGCTGCATATACAAAGCTACTTCAAAAAGTGAATGGAAAAATGAAATCAAAAGGTAACACCCATTTTTCATGAACTTTTAAAAAATGTTTGTTTGAAAGGCAGAGTGACAGAAAGAGAGGTGTAGATGGGGTGGGGAAAAAGAGATCTTCCATTTACTGGGTCACTCCCCAAATGCCTGCAACAGCTATGGTTGGGCCAGGTTGAAAACACAAGCCAGGAATTCCATCCAGGTCTCCCGTGTTGATGGTAGAACTCAAGTACTTGAGCCATCACCTGGAGTCTTCCAGGGTGTGCATTAGCAGGAAGCTGGAGTTGGGAGCAAAGCTGGGACTTGAACCCAGGCACTCTGATGTGGAATGTAGACTTCCTGAGTGACATCCTGTTCACTGTGCCAAACATCTTTATTGTATCTTTTGATCTTCAAAACATCCCAGTGGGAGAGGTGTTTCCACAGATGCTGAAACTAGAGGTTCAAACGGGCTAAGTGACTGATGCAAAATTATACAGCCAGTAAATGGCAGAGCCAAGATTCTTACCCAGGTGTGTATGTGGCCAGAGATTTCACTCTTCCGACCATAGCCCATTGCCACATAACAAAAAGTTGTTTTTTTGTTGTTTTTTTTTTTTAATAAAAAAAGCCTATTTTGCAAAAAAACAGGAAGGGAAGACCTGCTTGGCTATGTGCCAGTATTTCTCATGAAGTCTTAGGAGTTTGAGTGACGGTGAACTCTGGATGAGTAGTCAATGTTGGGCATGGTGGGAGTGGGGTTGCCAACGAAGCTAGCACTGAACTGGACTGTGTAAGCTGACTTTGAGAGTATCCGGATGAGGTGACAGGAGTCCTGCCCTGTTCCTTACTGAGTATTTTATGCCTGGACAAGCCCTGAGAGTTTGGTGAACAAAGTAGATACATCAACTGCCATCATGAAGCTTACGTTTGGGGAATCTTTTTTTGAGTTCTGGGCGTGACAGTGAAGTTGGGATGTTGACCAACTGGAGAGTGCGTGGAGAGGCAGGACCAAAACTGAAAATACAGAAAGGAATGGTTGAAAGACCTAAGAACAGATAACAGAAAGAAAGCCTCCAGACTCAGGCTATTTAGCACTTAGATGTGTAAACATCACCAGTGGCTATGCTGGCTGTTTTCCTCATAATTAGCGATGGGCTACCTCTAAGAAGAATGAGCGCCCTATTATCAGAGGTGTCCAAGCAGAGGTTGTGATCACTTTGTATTGGTACCATAGAGAGAGGCGGGGCACCTGAGGCAAACAGCATGGCACTTCAAGGTTGATTGCCTGTTTCCATAACTTACTGCCCATCTGACCATGGGCAAATTAGCCTATTTCTGCTTCTGTCAACTGGGAACATGAAGCCCTTTCCTCAATGTTCTGGAAACTGTGTGATATGACAGAACATGTAGCTATAGTCAGCCTACAGAAAATGACATCACACATTTCCAGGATATTGGAAAAGTAGCCCTTGATTTCCTCCCAGTGATCTGACTTGGGGTTTCTGCACTGAATCTCTCTGCTCCTAAGGGAAATTTTACACAAACAGTTTCTGAGTGGCTATGATTCCTAGAACTCTGGTTGGGGCCGTGGGGGCAGAAGAAGAGATAAAAAAAGAGGACCACCTCTGGCGGGTTCTCAGATCCCCAGAGAGCAGCTCATGCATAGTTGGCTTGGAGGGCAAGAGAGGAGACACAGCTGATTCTTCTCGAGTGTGTCACTTTCCTTGCTGAACCAATAGTTCTTCACTTTATTTATTTCCTTATGAGAGAGGAGAGATCCCATACACTGGCTGACCCCACAGTGGCTGGGTCTGGGCCAGCGCTGGAGCTCAAACCAATTCTCCCATGTGGCTGGTGGGACCCAGTGACTTGAAGCATCACCTCTGCCTCCCAGGGTCTGAATTGGAAGGAAACTGGAGTCAGGAGCGAGAGCTGGGACTTGAACCCAGGTACTCAGATGAGGGACACCGGCACCCTAACTGTTGGGGTAAACACACATCCGTCCATGTTTGTCTTTCTCTGACTTCCTTTTGCGTTTATGCCAATAACAGTCATGCGTGGCACTTCTCCAGGGAGTTTGTATTTTATGGAGAAACACCTTTGACCTGGAAGGCAAAACAAAGAAAGAAAACGAGATTTCTAACAGCCAAAATCAAGGCATGACCCAACAAACACGCTCCCATTATGAACCGTGAGGGCCCCAAGATCTTCCTGAATAAATAGGCCTCTGCTAGTGGGAAATGTGATCTGATTTTTCCTCTTCCTCTGCCATGGAAAAATTCCACTCCCACCACGAGCAACTCTTTTGGCCAAAAGCCAAGAGGCAGTGAGCTGGGCTGCCTTTTTCTGCTGTTGTCTTTCCCTAGCACAGAGGGCCGGGGCCTTGCTGGAGCCTGAGCCTCCACAGCCTGCCCGGCTGTCACTTAGAGTAGACGCCTGCAGCCGAGCCAGAGGCTGTCAGCCGCCTGGCCTCCCTTTGTTTCCTCTGGGCCTGCTGTTACCACAGCCTAACCTTAGGCGGGGTTAACGGCATCCTGCTTGTTAAAGTGATTTTAACGACTTTAAGCACTAGTTGAGGGCTTTTATCACCAAAATATGTGTGTGTGGGTAGTATATTTTTAAAACTTGAGTTTTCCTTTCAAAATGCAAAAAGCCATGTTTGCTTGAAGTCACTAATCAAACGGCACCAGTCTGTGAAACATTTAGCAAAATTCCCTTCTGCTCAACCCACCCCTACTCCTCATAATCAACATGAAATTTGTGTGTTCTCTTTATACCAGTGTATATCTATGTCAGTGTAACTATATATATTCACATATTTGGAGACTTTGGTCATCATCTTTTAGAATGGAATTTTATAAACTCATGAGAATAACCTGCTTTTTTTCACCTATATTTCATTCATATTTCTCTAGGTAAATGCAAAGAGATTTAATACTACTTTTAATAATTGCATAGTATCCATAGCTTGTATACAGCATATTTTCTTTATTTAAACATCCAAGTGATTTCTACTGTTTTGTCTTTTGCCACGTGAAATAATATTGCATAAAAGATGCTCATATCTGTATTCTTATGTAGTCACATTTTTGGTTTAGTAGAGGAGATTTCCAAGTCTACCATCCCTGGGTTCATCTGAGGATTTTGGATATTACCAGAGGGAAAGATTCATGCCTTAGCATAGCACATAGCCCTGTGGTGACAGCTTTTTTCCTCTGTGGGGAAAGAGGCCTGGAAAAATAATGTCCCTTTCTATAATGTCCCTTTCTCTTCCTTCCCCATGCTATTATTCTTGTGCAGTAGAATGGGCAGGAATAATATATCCTTTGTAATTCAGCAAGGGATAAGAATGACCAGCGTGCCGGGTTATTAGAGGATACAAGAGAAGCCCAAATTAAACTACCATCTATTCCTCCAGTAAGTCTTGTGCTGCTTTTCCCCCCTTGTGAAAAGACAGACAATAAGGAAGAAGAGGCAAAAATAAAAAAGAGAGGGAGAGGGAGAGGGAGAGGGAGAGGGAGAGAGAGAAAGATGGGATATGCATTGCTGGGTTTTAATAAACAGATAATTAATTGACAGCACCTGCAAAACCACTGGCTTCTTCCTCATGTAGGTTCTGAATATAGCTTCCTTATTTGCAGAGCAGGCAAGTGAGGGTGCCAGATGAGCAAGGTGATTAATTTTGAGTTTTCCTGCCCCGTGGACTCATCACCAAAGCTTAAGGTTGGAGGGGGCCTTAGGTCCTCTGATCTACTTGTATTGTTGCATTGTCTTATTTGTTGCTAGTCTTCTGCAGGTCTCTGACAAGGTTGTGTTGGGTTACTTATTTTTTTCTCTTTAATCATTCAAAAGAACATTTATTGAATGCTTCCTGGGTGCCAGACGCCAACCTAGGTTCTGGGGGCAAAGATGAAAGACAAACTTCTGTCCTCAAAGAGCTTAGGAAGAAGTGGCAAGACAAGCAAGTAGCCTTGGTTCATAAAGAAATGAGAAATGTGTGCAAATCCGAAGGCAACACAAAAGAGAGGCACCTGACATCTAACAGCCCAGGCCTACGGGCAGTGAGAGGAGGTTTGTATAATGAAGCTGTGACTTTCTGATGGAACAGATTTTGTTTTTTAAAAAAGATTTATTTATTTATTTGAAAGGCAGAGTTACAGAGAGACAGAGGCAGAGAGAGAGAGAGAGAGAGAGTCTTCTATCTGCTGGTTCATGCCCCAAATGGCCACAACGGCCTGATCTGAGCCAACCTGAAGCCAGGAGCCAGTAGCTTCTTCCAGGTCTCCCATGCAGGTGCAGGGGCCAAGGACTTAGGCCACCTCTGCCACTTGATGGAACAGATTTTGCAAGCACTGAATGTGTGGAAGGCTCAGCATAGACAGAGCCATGGAGGTTAGTAAGAAGGTGACACAGTGAAGTGGTGATGGAAGTAGATTTGGAGTGGTGGAAATACGGTCCTGTGCCATCTATCAGTACTCCGTCAACCCCAGAGTGCATATATGACATGGTCCTGCAGGATTACAATGGAGCTGAAAATTTTCTCTTACCTAGGACATTAGTCAACTTTTTGTCACTACAAAAAAAATACCCAAAACAAATTAATCATGAAGGAAAGAGGCTCACTTAGCTCACAGTTTGGGAGCCCAAACAGCGTGGTGCAGGCCTTGGCTTTGACTGGGAGCCCCTGATGGATGAGGATGTGCAAGCAGAGGAGGGATCGCGTGGTGAGCCAGGACACAGAGTGACTGGCACAAAGTCCGGCTCTCACAGCAACCTCTGCTGAGAATGCTCTTCCAAGGCATGTGCCCCACTGGTCTACAGACCTCCTACCGAATAGGGGGGAGCTGCCTCCCAAAGGTCTCAACCCTCTCAAACAGTACCCACCCTGGAGCTGGATCCTTCCACACATGGGCATTCGGGGGACATTCAACATCCAAGCTGACAACCAGACCACAGCAACTAGAGATGTTGTAGCCATCATAATGCCACAGTGCAAGGGTACATGTTTGTAGCAATGCTGGGGTAAACAACCCTACTGTGCAACCAGTTATATAAAAGTATAACACTTGTAATTAATACCTGACAATGGTAACAAATGACTATGATATTGGTTTATGTATTTACTATACTATGCTTTCTAGTCATTATTTTATTTTTTTAAGCTTGCTCTCTTTCTCCCTTTGAAAGGCAGACTGACAGAGAGAGGAGGAAAGACAGAGAGAGAGAGAGAGAGAGAGAGAGAGAGAGAAGAGAGAGAAAGAGAAGAAAGAGATCATTGCACCTATTCCCTCACTACTTTAAGTAACAGGATAATTAGAAACCGAAAGTGATGGCTGGTGCCGTGGCTCACTTGGCTAATCCTCTGCCTGCGGCACCAGCACCCCGGGTTCTAGTCCCGGTTGGGGTGCCGGATTCTGTCCCGGTTGCTCCTCTTCCAGTCCAGCTCTCTGCTGTGGCCCAGGAAGGCAGTGGAAGATAGCACAAGTGTTTGGGCTCTGCACCTGCAAGGGAGACCGGGAAGAAGCACCTGGCTCCTGGCTTCGGACTGGCGCAGCATGCTGGCCAAGTGGCCATTAGGGGAGTGAACCAATGGAGGGAAGACCTTTCTCTCTGTCTCTCTCTCACTGTCTACAAATCTACCTGTCAAATTAAAAAAATTAACTATGTTAGCCATGTCTCTCTTTAGAGACTTTGATAGTTTTTAAAACTGTAGTTTTATTAGGAATGTTTATTTTAAGTAACCTAAAAAGGATCCTAAAGCAATACTTCTATAAAAGCATGAAAAAGCAACAGGGAGACATCAAGAAATGGAAGATGGTTTAAAATCATTTAACTTTCTTTTTTTTTCTTTTTTTTTCTTTTTTTTCTTTCTTTAGTAAATATAAATTTCCAAAGTACAGTTCATGGATTACAATGGCTTCCCCCCCCCCCATAATTTCCCTCCCACTCGCACCCCTCCCATCTCCCGCTCCCTCTCCCATTCCATTCACATCAAGATTCATTTTCAATTATCTTTATTTACAGAAGATCAATTTAGTATATATTAAGTAAAGATTTCAACAGTTTGCACCCACACAGAAACACAAAGTATAAAAATACTGTTTCAGTACTAGTTATAGCATTACTTCACATTGGACAACACATTAAGGACAGATCCCACATGAGAAGTAAGTACACAGTGACTCCTGTTGTTGACTTAACAATTTGACACTCTTGTTGATGGCATCAGTAATCTCCCTAGGCTCTAGTCATGAGTTGCCAAGGCTATGGAAGCCTTTTGAGTTCGCCGACTTCGATCTTATTCCGACAGGGTCATAGTCAAAGTGGAAGTTCTCTCCTCCCTTCAGAGAAAGGTACCTCCTTCTTTGATGGCCCCGTTCTTTCCACTGGGATCTCACTCACAGAGATCTTTCATTTAGGTCTTCTTCTTCTTCTTCTTCTTTTTTTTTTTCCCAGAGTGTCTTGGCTTTCCATGCATAAAATACTCTCACGGGCTCTTGAGCCAGATCCGAATGCCATAAGGGCTGATTCTGAGGCCAGAGTGCTATTTAGGACATCTGCCATTCTATGAGTCTGCTGTGTATCCCGCTTCCCATGATGGATGGTTCTCTCCCTTTTTGATTCTGTCAGTTAGTATTAGCAGACACTTGTATTGTTTGTGTGATCCCTTTGACTCTTAGACCTATCAGTGTGATCAATTGTGAACTGAAGATGATCACTTGGACTAGTGAGATGGCATTGGTACATGCCACCTTGATGGGATTGTATTGGAATCCCCTGGCACGTTTCTAACTCCACCATTTGGGGCAGGTCCGATTGAGCATGTCCCAAATTGTACATCTTCTAAAATCATTTAACTTTCTATATGTCTTTCAACCATAAACATCTCAAAATATAAGCTTTCTTCCTTAAATAGCTACTTCAGTGTCACAACAGAAGCAATGTAACACTTTCAAGTATTCATGTTCATATGCTTAATTTTTTTTTTGGACAGGCAGAGTGGACAGTAGAGGGAGACAGAGAGAAAGGTCTTCCTTTTTGCCGTTGGTTCACCCTCCAATGGCCACCGCGGTAGGCGCGCTGCAACTGGCGCACCGCACTGATCCGATGGCAGGAGCCAGGTGCTTCTCCTGATCTCCCATGGGGTGCAGGGCCCAAGGACTTGGTTCATCCTCCACTGCACTCCCGGGCCACAGCAGAGAGCTGGCCTGGAAGAGGGGCAACCGGGACAGGATCGGTGCCCCAACCGGGACTAGAACCTGGTGTGCCGGCGCCGCAAGGCGGAGGATTAGCCTACTGAGCCGCGGCGCTGGCCATATGCTTAATTTTTGAAAAGTTTTTACTCACTTTTGGTCATGATTTTTGGAGGGCAAGAGGGTATTCCATGATCTACTGCCCATCTGTAGGCTCTTTCTCCAACTAAAAAGCTAACAGAAAATTTATCCTTTTAAAAATGTATAGTGTTGGGACTGGCACTGTGGCGCAGCGAGTTAACATTCTGGCCTGGGGCACTGGCATCCCATATGGGCACTGGTTCGAGACCTGACTGCTCCACTTCCAATCCAGCTCTCTACTGTGGCACAGGAGAGCAGTGGAGAATGTCTCAGGTCCTTGGGCCCCTGCACCTGCTTGGGAGACCTGGAGGAGTCTTCTGGCTCCTAGCTTCAGATCAGCGCAGCTCTGGCTGTTGCAGCCAATTGGGGAGTGAACCATTGGATGGAAGACCTCTCTTTCTCTCTCTCTCTCTGCCTCTCCTCTCTCCGTGTAACTCTGACTTTCAAATAAATAAATACATCTTTAAAAATAATTTATAGTGTCATCTGCATATTCAATAAGTAATATTATAAAAAAAGATTATTTCTCAAAAAGAGGTACAGTCTGGTGATCATTTTTTAAAAAGATTGATTTACAGTCTTTTTTTTTTAAATTTACTTATTTGAGAGGTAGAGTTACAGTGAGGGGAAAGACAGAGAGAAAGGTCTTCCATCTGCTGGTTCACTCCCTAAATGGCCACAATGGCTGGAGCTGGGAGCCAGGAGCTTCTTCCAGGTCTCCCACAAGGGTTCAGGGTCCCAAGCACTTGGGCCATCTTCTACTGCCTTCCCAGGCCATAAGCTGGCCCCAGTCTGGTGGATATTAAAAACATCCTGGAGGTGTATATGGCAACCTTATGGTTCATGGAAGAAACTTTGGAGGTGATAGAAACTTCAGCAAAAGAACAAGTTATGGTGGTGGCAGCACAGATAGTTCCCAAGGATGTGATGGTGACAACCAGGGTGGATGTGGTTCTGGTTACAGGAGTAGAGGAGGTGGTAAACCAGGGCGTGGAAACCAAGCTTGAGAATATGGTAGCAGTGTTGGACAATATCATGGCGACAATGAAGGAGACAAAGTTGGCAGTGTTACAAGGGGTCTTCAAAAAAGTTCATGGAAAATACATACTATGAAAAAACTATGCATGGATTTCAAAACATTTTCGCACCAAAATAAATTTACTTATCAATTCAATTTCCCACCACGTTTTTGAAGTACCTTTATAGTAATGGTGGTGCTGGGAAATATGACTGTGGTAATTAGAGTGGGTAACAGCGACCAATATTAGAACCATGAATGGGGTCAGTTTTGGTGGAAGCAGCTCAGGAAATCCCCATGGTTTGGTAATGGATCTGGTGGAATAGGTTGTGCATGTGGTAATAGAAGCTTCTACAAACTCAACAGGAAAGGACTAGGGTTACTATTATGAGATAAAGTGAGGATTGTCAGTAAAGCTGCAAATCACTTTGAGAGAGTTGTCCCAACCACATTGCAAACAGCAAACAGCCCACCACCAAAGGACAGGGGATCATTCACAGCCAGAGAAGTTACTACAGCTTCAGATAGGATATTCTGGACCATCACAGCCATGGTTTACAAAAGGTACAGCCATGAATAACGCAATCTATTAAATGTTCACTCCTCAGTTCTCATATTTGTAAGGGATTTTTCTTTTGATGGCATCAGGTGTCTTGCCCTGCAAACTGTAGTAGTACTGATACCAGGAATGAAAATAAAGGAGAGGTGTCTATCATCCACTGGTTCACTCCCCAAATGCGTGCAACAAACCAGTGCCGGACAAGGCCAAAGACGGGAGCCTGGAACTCCATTCAGGTCTCTCGCACGGGTGGCAGGAGCCCAGTTACCGGGCCATTATATACTGCCTGCTAGGATGCATTAGTAAGAATCTGGATCAGACACAGAAGGGCATTCTGATGTGGGAAGTGGGCATCCCAAGCAACTGTTTAACCTGTTGCACCACAATGTTCACCCCAGAAATTTTGAATTTTCAAAAATGGTGTTACCATGCTTTGAAAATATCAGTATTTATAATTCTCTGCAATCACAGTGATTACTTAAACTGGTGATAAAGATTTCTAGATAGCAGCAAGAAAAAAGGGCAAGAGGTATACATTATACAAAATTCTTTGAGTGTATGAGCAAAGCCATTTAAAGGCCAGTGCTGGACGGCGCCGTGGCTCAACAGGCTAATCCTCCGCCTTGTGGCGCCGGCACACCGGGTTCTAGTCCCTGTTGGGGCGCCAGATTCTATCCCGGTTGCCTCTCTTCCAGGCCAGCTCTCTGCTATGACCCGGGAAGGCAGTAGAGGATGGCCCAAGTCCTTGGGCCCTGCACCCGCATGGGAGACCAGGAGAAGAACCTGGCTCCTGGCTTCGGATCAGTGAGATGCACCGGCCGCAGCGGCCATAGCGGCCATTGGAGGGTGAACCAACGGCAAAAAGGAAGACCTTTCTCTCTGTCTCTCTCTCTCTCTCACTATCTACTCTGCCTGTCAAAAATATATATATATATATATATATTAAAAAAAAAAAAAAGGCTAGTGCTAAGGAGAGAAGATCACAGGCTTTGGAGTGAGGACACTTAGAGGCTGTTTCCAAGCCATGTGTTCCTTGGGCAAGTAACTTTGCCTTGTAGCTCAATTTTGTCTTCTGTCTGTGCTATCATTAAAACTAATTCAGAAATAGCACACGCTTCATAGGGAGGATTAAGCCAGATAATACACATGAAAA
Source organism: Lepus europaeus (assembly GCF_033115175.1). Taxonomy (NCBI): domain Eukaryota; kingdom Metazoa; phylum Chordata; class Mammalia; order Lagomorpha; family Leporidae; genus Lepus; species Lepus europaeus. The sequence goes on from NC_084831.1 coordinate 56,986,878, forward strand.
ATCCAGAAACATGGTAGAAACTCCATAAATATTATCTCATCCTTCTTACAACAAAGTTGCAAGAAGTTATTGACTCATCTGTTCAATAGTTACTTTTAGCATTCACGTGTCCTTTGCTATTTCGGGATCTGGGAACACTGAATGAAAAAGGCAAACAAGGCCCCAGGAGGTACATAAGAGTGAGTACTTGGATCTGGGCTGCTTACCTTGAACCCTTTGCCTACTAGCTGTACAGTGATTGGCAATCCACTGAATGTTTCTTCATAAAATGGGGAAAATAATAGTGTTTGGAAAGGGTTTGTGTGTTGGAATGCAAAGTACTGAACACTGCCTGGTACGTGGTAAGCACTCAGTAAATGGATGAGAATATTTGTATGCACATTATAGGTAAAAGAACTGAAGTTCAGAGAGGTTAGGTAAACTTCCTAAGTCAAACAGGTAGCAGGGGAGGTAAGACTTTGTCCTCTGGCCCATCTGACCCCAAGGCCTACACCATGTGTTTCTGCCAAGCTGAGCAGTTTATCTCATGGCATTTTTTCTAGGCCATTTCCCATTACAAAATTCTCTTGGTGAAAGATGGAGTTGCTTTTTTTTTTTTTTTTTTTTAAGTTTTCAACAGAGGACTTAGAAAAATCCAAGAATACAATTTATAAGGCCCCAAGGCTCTTCATCATCTCAGATTTGTACACTGCCTAGTCTGTTTCTGTCCTTTTGGGCCAAGCAACATCTCTCAAACCATCAAACAAGTCATCTGGAAGGAACTTAAAATCAGTCTTCAGAAATACACAGTGCATGGAGGTGGCCACTGCCTTACAGTCAATGTCATATACAGTGGTCTTTCACTTGTTTTTCGTGTTGAGACTGTTCCATGTTCCAGGGCAGACAGGATGGTCTGTGCCTCTTCACAGGCACTGGGGTCTTACAGGAAACAAGAAAGCCTAGCACAGTACTAGGATGGTGACAATATGGAAAACCAGCAGTCAGGGTCCTGGAAAGGATGGTGAACTCAGTCCTCGGGCCAGGCAGGCCTGCAGAGGGAGTGGTAGGAGAGGTGGGCCTTGAGGGTTGAGCAGGTCAGCAGTCAGAGAGGGAAGCAGCGCCGGGCAGGAGCAGGGACACCTGGTGGAGGAAGGAATTCCACGGTGAGCTGGGGGAGGGGATCTCTCCCAGTTCTCTCTGATGCCTTCCTGGTGGTGTCTGGCTAATCCTCAGCAGCTGCTTGTTGGCTGATGGCGTGGTAGAACCTCTTGTTTCCCTCAGAGATTTTGACTGTGTTGGTTTGGAATAGGATTTGGGAACTGATGTGTTTTAAAAGCTCTACAGATGATACTAATGTCCTTCCAGGTTTGGGACCACTGGACTCAATAAATGACTCAACAAGGACAGATGAGAACATTTGTATCTGTGGTTTTCTGCAGGTCAGAAGCCTTATGTTTTTTTTTTTTTATAGATATAGTTATTTATTTGAAGGTCAGAGTTACACACAGAGAGGAGGAGAGACAGAGAAAGAGAGAGAGAGACAGAGAGAGAGAGAGAGAGAGAGACAGAGAGAGAGAGAGAGAGAGAGAGGTCTTCTATCCAATGTTTCATTTCCCACTTGGCCGCAACAACTGGAGCTGTGCTGATCCGAAGCCAGGAGCCAGGAGCTTCTTCCATGTCTCCCACGTGAGTGCAGGGGCACAAGGACTTGGGCCATCTTCCACTGCTTCCCCAGGCCATAGCAGAGAGCTGGATCGGAAGTGGAGCAGCTGGGACTCGAACTAGTGTCCATATAAGGTGCCGGCACTGCAGGTGGTGGCCTTATCCGCTATGCCACAGCACTGGCCCCAAGCAACCTTATTCTTTGAAAATATGTTGGATGAGAGGGCCGGCACCATGGCGCAGTAGGTTAACCATCTGCCTGCGGTGCCGGCATCACATATGGGTGCTGGTTTTAGTCCTGGCTGCCCCTCTTCCAATCCAGCTCTCTGCTATGGCCTGGGAAAGCAGTCGAAGGGCCTCTGCACTGAGTGGGAGACCTGAAAGAAGCTCTTGGCTCCTGGCTTTGGATCGGCACAGCTCTGGCCATTGCGGCCATCTGGGGAGTGAACCAGCAGAAGGAAGACCTTTATCTTTGTCTCTACCTCTGTCTGTAACTCTACCTCTCAAATAAATAAATAAAAATCTTAAAAATAAAATACTTTGGGTGAAAGCACACTAGTATTTTATTTTTTATTTTTTTTATTTTTTTGACAGGCAGAGTGGACAGTGAGAGAGAAAGACAGAGAGAAAGGTCTTCCTTTTGCCGTTGGTTCACCCTCCAATGGCCGCTGCGGCCGGCGCATCACGCTGATCCGAAGCCAGGAGCCAGGTGCTTCTCCTGGTCTCCCATGCAGGTGCAGGGCCCAAGGACTTGGGCCATCCTCCACTGCCTTCCCGGGCCATAGCAGAGAGCTGGCCTGGAAGAGGGGCAACCGGGATAGAATCCGGCGCCCCGACTGGGACTAGAACCCGGTGTGCCGGCGCCGCAAGGCGGAGGATTAGCCTGTTAAGCCACGGCGCCGACCACTAATATTTTTCTATTCCATAGTGTGTGAGGAGGAGTCAGAATGTAAATGGCCTAAGATTTATTTAAAAAGAAGCCTAGCAGGGGTACTAAAATATTAACAGTAGAATCTAGCTGATAGGTATACAGGTGAGCATATAAAATTATTTCAATTCAGAGTGGATATTTGTCCTAACTTTATATAAATATATATTTTAAAAACTTAGTGAGATGTTTAAAAAATACAAATAGAAAAAAGTTCATTTGCTTTAATATTGTATCCAAAAACATGAGTAGAACCAAAAGTAGGTAAACATTATCACATCTGTTTACAACACCATCTAGTTCTTCATATTAACTTTACTATTCAAACAATAGAAAGTTAAGTGGCAACTTAGAGGCTAGGAAAGATAAAACCAAAAAAAGTTCTCTACCATGTTTATTCTTCTACATTCTGTACAGCTATGTCCACAGAGCCAGCTTATTTTCTTCTCTACCATGCCTAATTCAGCTGTATATAAAATTAAACCTGGCCGGCGCTGTGGCTCACTAGGCTAATCCTCCGCCTGTGGCGCCAGCACCTGGGGTTCTAGTTCCAGTTGGGGCACTGGATTCTGTCCCGGTTGCTCCTCTTCCAGTCCAGCTCTCTGCTGTGGCCTGGGAAGGCAGTGGAGGATGGCCCAAGTGCTTGGGCCCTGCACCCACATGGGAGGCTGGGAGGAAGCACCTGGCTCCTGGCTTCGGATCGGCACAGCGCCGGCCATAGCGGCCGTTTCGGGGGTGAACCAATGGAAAAAGACCTTTCTCTGTCTCTCTCTCTCTAACTCTGCCTGTCAAAAAAAAAAAAAAAAAAATTAACCTGATGGGGTCAAAGCTGTGGCGTGGTGGGTAAAGCCACTGCCTGCAGTGCCAGCATCCCATATAGGCTCCGGTTTGAGTCCTGGCTGCTCCACTTCCAATCCAGCTCTCTGCTATGGCCTGGAAAAGCAGTAGAAGATGGCCTAAATCTTTGGGCCCCTGCACTCACGTGGGAGACCCAGAAGAAGCTCCTGGCTCCTGGCTTCAGGTAGGTGCAGCTCCGGCTGTTGTGGCCAACCTGGGAGTGAATCAGTGGATGGAAGGCCTCTCTCTCTCTCTCTCTCTCTCTCTGTCTCTGCCTCTCTGTGTAACTCTTTCAAATAAATAAATAAATCTCTTTTTTTAAAGTGTAATAGGTAAGAAGATCCAGGTTGATTACACCCTAGGGTAGGGGGCCTGGTCTGTTGGATGTACTTGTTGCTGAACTGGTTGCCTCACCCAGGGCCAGCCCATCTGTGAGGCATTGAGCAGCACCATACACATGCTGGTATGCTCTGGTGCTGGTGGTGAACAGAAATAGGGGGCAAGGGAGGTTTTCCCTGTGCTGGCAGTGGTTCCCTGTGACCTGCTTAGCAACTGTAGCCTGCAATTAACATGAGAGTGCAAGAGGAGCTTGGTCTAGCTTTCAGCTGCTGCATGGGGTGTGCACATTCCATATCAAAGTGCCTGGGTTTGAGTCCCAGCTCTGTTCCTAATTCCAGCTTCCTGCTAATGCATACCCTGAGAGGAAGCAGACTCAAGTACTTAGGACCCTGCCACTCCCATGGGTGACCCAAATCGAATGCTGAGCTCCTGGCTTTGGCCTGGCCTCGCTCCAGCTGTTGCAGGCATTTGAGGGGTGAACCAAGAGATGAAAGATCTATCTCTGTTTCTCTTTCAAACAAACAAAAATTTAAAATTTAATTTGTAGGTATTTAAAAAATTTTTTTCTTAATAAACTTTTGGGAAAAAATTAGCCTGGGCCAAGGATAGAACATACTAGAAACTTCATTATTTAGCCTATCATTGTATGAGGAGTCTTCAAAAAAAATTAATGGAAAATGTGTATTATTTTAGAAAAAAGCATGGATTTCATTTTTTTTTTTGCATCAAAATAAATTTCTCTTTGAATTCCATTTTTCCATGAGCTTTTTGAAATCCTGTGGTATCACGAGACAGAGAGCAGCGGAGACTCCATCACAGAGTCAGGACAGCTACCAGGCAGTAGAAGGGGAGCAAATGAGAGACTTTCCTGTAGAAAGGCCAGTGGTGGTGGGAGTGGTTTGTCAGTCCCCAGGGCTGCAGTGAGCAGGAGGGACTGTGCTGAGTCCAGGGTCTTAATTCAACTGGGTCCAAGTGAGGGCAGGAAGTTAGTAGAGTGGCTCCTTGCCCTAGTTTCCTCCTTGTTTAGCCGGAAGTCATTAGTAGCTGTTGTGGGTACCAAACTCGGAGCTGCAGTGAGGACCCAGTGGCATAAATCAAATGCTTTTCATAGACGTTTACAGTACAGAGACTTTCCAAGAGGTATGATGGCACGGATGATTTTAAGGGAGTTTCTGGACCTCCATTTCCATATGTGATCATGCTGGAAAGGATGCATGTGAAGAAATGGCTAGTGTTGAGGGGTGGGACCAGTTTCCTTCCTCGGCACTCTTGTCCCCATCTTACCCTGACACATAGAATTGAGAATGGTGAAAGCCATGTGGTCTCCCAAGAGATCATTCAGAAGCCTGGTGTAGGTGGAGCCTCTTCGGATCCCTGCAATATGCCCCCCACATGAGGCTCACATCCTTTCTTGCCTTACATTAACCCTGTGAAGGACACAGGTGGCATCCCATTCTGTCTCCATCAGGTTGTTCTGAATTCACCTACACTATAGAGTAGGGCAGGGACATGATGACAATTTTTATTTAATGACCTCAAACTTTTCATTCCCTGCCAATTGCCAAAGACGCCATCACTTCTGATAGTCTTGTGATAGCTGAAAAAAGTGGGGGAGGGAGTTGGTAAAATATATCAGAGAGAATAATGACACTGTATTTCATTTAGGAACTCATTCTCAGCAAGTCTCTCTCCCTCTCTGAATGCAGAAATGGGGTGGTTGTCATGGGGATGTGTCTTAACACGTTTATTTGAAAAGAAAAATGTAGTCAGATCTCTTCTGACAGGAAGAAAGTTTGATTTGGTCTGTTGGTTTGACAGTGAAGGCTGACTTAGCCAGTTAGGCGTAAGGTGAGCATTTTCCATAAATCAAATAGGCTAAAAATACAGCTCCAAGGTTTTGAATAAAATATATTTGAATCCCATGACTTGAGAAAAATGCTTTGTCAAGACTCTTATTACCCAAAGTGTTTTGAAATTAATAATAGTTTTATTTCTTTATGATTCTTAACCTATCAGGTTAATCAAAATGCCTCCAGATAAAAAAGTAGTAGATTAAAATAATTTAATAATCACTTAATAGCTTTTGGAAAAGTCTTTTAAACAATGATTTATTAAGAGAGGTTGCAGGGTGGAGGGCTCAAATCTGCTGGCTCACTCCAAATGCCTGCAACAGCCAACACTGGGCTGGGGCTGAGGCCAGGAGCCTGGAACTCAGTCCAGGTCACCAACATAGGAGTCAGGAATCCAATTACTTAAGCCATCACTGTTGGCTTCCAAGGTTTATATTAGCAGGAAGTTGGTGTCAGGAGCCAGACCAGGTATTGAATCCAGGAATTCTGCTATGCGATTTGTGCATCTTAACTGCCAGGTTAAATATTCAACCCCAAAGATCCTTTTTGCTAAATGTCCCCCAAATCAAGGTAAATGAATCTCATGACTATACAGTAAACTGTTTTCTAAGTTAGGAGCTTTTTAATTCTTTGCTTGAACAGAACTTCTGGAAGATTGAAGTTGCAGCCAACCTATCACTAAAAAATGCATTTTAATGATAGATCACTCTGTGATATTTGGAATATAACTTGAAAGGAATTCAAATAATTGAATGACATTACTACAACAAAAGTTCTATTCCTGGGGCTGGACCAGTGCTGTGGGATAGAAGATAAAGCTGACACCTGGGGTGCCAGCATCCCATATGGGTGCCAGTTGGAGTCCTGGTTGCTCTACTTCCAATCCAGCTCCCTGGGAAAGCTACAGAAAATGGCTCAAGTGCTTGGGCCCCTGCATCCATGTGGGAGACCTAGAAGAAGCTCCTGGTTCCTGAATTCTGATCGGCCTAGCTCTGGCCACTGTGACCATTTGGGGAGTGAACCTATGGATGGAAGATTTCTTTCTCTGTCTGTGCCTCTCAGTCTTTGTAACTCTGCCTTTCAAATAAATAAATTTTGGGGGAAAAAACCCTTCTATTCTCATCCTTTGATTTGTGTGAATGAAATTTCTCAATACTTATATACAAGGGTACTTCAAAAAGTTTGCAGAAAATAGAATTAAAAGATAAGTTGGGGGGCCAACACTGTGGTGTAGCAGATGGGGCCACCATCTGCAGTCCTGGCATCCCATATGGGTGCTGGTTCGAGTCCTGGCTGCTCACTTCTGATCCAGCTCTGAGCTGTGGCCTGGGAAAGCAGTGGAAGATGGTCAAAGTCCTTAGGTCCCTGCACCCATGTGGGAGACCTGGAAGAAGCTCCACGCTCCTGGCTTCGGATAGGTATATCTCTGGCCATTGCAGCCATCTGGGGAATGAACCGCTCTGCCTTTCAAGTAGATGAAAAAAATAATGCAATAAAAAAGATAAGTTTATTGGATGAAAAATTTAAATAATACATATTCCCCATAAACTTTTTGTGAAAGATTTATTTATTTGAGAGGCAGATTAGAAAGAGAGGGAGAGATCTTCTATTTGTTGGTTCACCCCTAAATGGCTGCAATGGCTGGGGCTGGATCAGGCTGAAGTCAGAAGTCTGAAACTCAGTCCAAGTCTCTCTCCCATGGGGCCATCTTCTGCAGCTTTCCCAGACACATTGGCAGAGAGCTAGATCAGACAGGGAGTAGCTGGAACCCAAACCAGTTGCAGGTGGCAGCTTAATCTGCTGTGCCACAATGCTGGCCCCTTCCAAGAACCTTTTGAAGATCCCTTGTATCTATGAAAATGGAAAATAGAATAGAATTAATGTTGAACACCATCTCAGTCAACAGTAATAATTTTTTAAAAGTTTTTTTAAAAAAAATTTTTAAAGTTTTTTAAAAGTTAGAAATAATTTTTAGGCCAGCGCCGTGGCTCAATAGGCTAATCCTCCGCCTTGCGGCGCCAGCACACCAGGTTCTAGTCCCGGTCGGGGCACCGGATTCTGTCCCGGTTGCCCCTCTTCCAGGCCAGCTCTCTGCTGTGGCCCGGGAGTGCAGTGGAGGATGGCCCAAGTGCTTGGGCCCTGCACCCCATGGGAGACCAGGAGAAGCACCTGGCTCCTGGCTTCGGATCAGCGTGGTGCGCCGGCCGTAGCGCATCGGCTGCGGCGGCCACTGGAGGGTGAACCAATGGCAAAGGAAGACCTTTCTCTCTGTCTCTCTCTCTCTCACTGTCCACTCTGCCTGTCAAAAAATAAAATTTAAAAAAAATTTAAAAATAATTTTTAAAAGTTATAATTTATCTTAGGAGAGACATATTTATAATAAAATATTAATTTTAGATAACTTTTATCAAAGCTAGTAATACATTGATCATTGTGATCAATAGTATACTACTCATAATTACAATGATAAAAGTTCTGGAAAATTATGTTTTTTAAAAAGAAGAGCTTAATGTCACAAGAAATTAGCTAAATTAATTTCCATTTCTATACATATTTTTGTTGCTGAGTCTATGAGAATGATAAAGAAGGTTCTCCAAGATTAAAAATGTATTATTAGCCGGCGCCGTAGCTTAACAGGCTAATCCTCCATCTTGTAGCACCGGCACACCGGGTTCTAGTACCGGTTGGGGCGCCGGATTCTATCCCGGTTGCCCCTCTTCCAGGCCAGCTCTCTGCTATGGCCCGGGAAGGCAGTGGAGGATGGCCCAAGTGCTTGGGCCCTGCACCCACATGGGAGACCAGGAAAAGAACCTGGCTCCTGGCTTCTGATCAGCGAGATGCGCCGGCCGCAGCGGCCATTGAAGGGTGAACCAACGGCAAAGGAAGATCTTTCTCTCAGTCTCTCTCTCTCACTATCCACTCTGCCTGTCCAAAAAAAAATGTATTACAACAGAACAAAAATGAGAGGAGGGGTTGGTGTTGTGGTGCAGTGTGTTAAGCCACCGCCTGCATCCTTTATCAGAGTGCTGGTTCCAGGCCTAGCTACACTGCTTCCAATCCTGCTAATGCATCCTGGAGGCAACAGATGATGGCTCAAGTATATGGGTCCCTGCCATTCTTGTGGGGACCGAGATAGAGTTCTGGGGTCCTGACTTTAGCCTGGCATAACCCGGGCTCTTGTGGGCATTTTGGGGAATAAACCTATAGGTGAAAGATCTCTCTGTCTCTGTTGCTCTTTCAAATAGATGAAAATAAGCACTTTTTTTTAAATGAGAGGAAGTGCGGTAGAGATGTTAGTTCAAGGTGAAAAAGGATTGGATGTAAAATTTCAGCTGTGGGGACTGGAGTTGCAGCACAGCAGGTTAAGCAGCCTACAATTCCGGCATCTGATACAACACTGGTTCAAGTCCCGGCTGCTCCATTTCCAATCCCTCTCTTGCTGATGTGCCTGGGAAAGCAGTAGAAGATGACCCAAGTGCTTGGGCCCCTGCTACCCATGTGGGAGACCCAGAGGAAGCTCTTGTCTTCTGGCTTTGGCCTGACCCAGCTCCAGCTGTTGTGGCTTGGTGAACTCGCAGATGGAAGATGCCTCTCTGTCTCTCCCTCTCTCTCTGTAACTCTGCCTTTCAAGTAAATAAATAACTCTTAAAAAAAAAAAATCTAGAAGAACTAGCTCATGTAATTTTCCAGAGGATGACAATGGCTATGAATTTGCTATGGCATTTAGATTTCATTATGCTCAATATGTGATTTCATTACAGACCTCCCTATCCTGGGTCTGCATCCCTGTTCAACAAACTGCAAATTAAAAAGATTTGGGGAAAAAAATGGTTCTGTATCAAACATGAATAGATTCTTTTTTGGTCATTATTCCTTAAACAATACAGTACATAGCAATTACATTGTATCGGGTATTATAAATAATCTAGAAATGAAGAAAAGTATATCGGAGGATGTATGTTGTTTATCTACAAATATATATAAGGGAATCAAGCATCCACAGACTTTAATGTCTGTGCGTGATTGGGGTACATACATTTAGAAGAGTGAAGCAAGTTTTATTTTAAAATGCCGGTATTTATAGTGTGGCCGGAAATTATACCCCTTGCAACATTTTATACTTATCGTGTACAATTTCAACAGTTAATGTCAAAATGTGTCAGGGTTACACATTTCAGAATTATTTTAGGAGGTACTGGGACACAAAAGTTCAAAGGCTCCTGATACAATTGATGTACAAAGTATTTCTTGTCCTCACCTGCACCACCCGCTCCTGTGTTTCCTGGCTCTGTGAGGGAGGTCATTTCCCCTTAGTCACAAAAGCCAGAAACCTGAGCATCAGCCTCACTTGTCTCTCATCTTTTCCACCTAACCAATTTGTGCTATTTCTTAGAGGAAACTCACATCCTTTTCTTCTCTTCCACCTCCACTGCCACTGTCTCATTTCATGGCTTGTTGTTAACATCTTCATTTGGCTGACATCAAACTCAATTCCTTCTACTGTGGCGTCTGCAAGGAGGACAAATTTATCTTTCTGAAATTCCAAATCAACCATATCACTGTTGCACTTGTATAACTAGCCCATTCTTTTATTCCTTAAAATAACTTCTGGGCAGTTAGGACTGCACAGAAACCCTTCTGTGAACTGACTCCTGCCATCGCTCCAGCTAGTTCTAACCTTCCCGTTGTTGTGTCCTTGATGTTCTTCCTCTTGCCTCATCCCCTTGGGATGTGGTCACTTTCTCTGGCAAGGCTTCCGTGTCTCCCTCAAGCAGACTTAAGTGTTTTCCCTCTTTCTTTTATTCCTTCTCTTATGCATTTGTCCAGTGCTTCCCACATGCCTGGCACCCTGCTAGTAGAGCAGAGCTGTTGGCTTCTCACCCAACCTCCTTGGCCCTGCAGACACTTCCTGTGCATATGCATGGTTTCCTGTGTCTTCCTGCTTGAAGGACATCTCAAGAGCAACCTCCTAGCAGCTGGTGGACAAATATCCCAAGACAATTCCGAGGTGTTTTATATTGGTCATTTATATTGGTCATGTGATCCCTGGGGTCACACAGAGGGGACCCACTAGTTCAGGGTGCTGCATTGCTCTCCTTTCTCTCTTGCCTCCTTTTTCTCTCCTTATTGTGCTTTTCAGGATCACCTTTCGAAGAAGTGACTTGCACCCAGTTCCTTTTCTCTGAATCTGGGTTGAGAAAGGTAGACTCCTAGGATCCAATGGTGAGCTTACATACACACCTTCATGCTATTTCATCATATTTCATGCAAATGGTAATGTGGTTACACAAGGACAGAGGTTTTTATTTATCTTATCCATTGATGTGCCACTAACAGCTAAAGCAGTGCTTCAAATGTAGTGTTGAGGGAATAGGAGCAGTAGTCAATATTGGGTGCTTAGTATGCTCCTGATATACAGTTTTTTAATAAATAATTTAGTCCTTAAGAAACATTTTGAAATAGACAGTAATAGGAGGAAATGAAGGTTGACCAATGGGTCTAAATTACTAAGCTTGTGGGGCCAGCACTGTAGCATAGTGCGTAAAGCTGCTGCCTGCAGCATCGGCATCCCATGCATGCCCAGGTTTGAGTCCTGGCTGCTCCACTTCTGATCCAGCTCCCTGTTAATGTGCCTGGGAAAACAATAGAAGATGGCTCAAGTCCTTGGACTCCTGCACCCATGTGGGAGGCCTGGAAGAAGCTCCTGGCTCCTGACTTCAGACTACCCCAGCTCTAATCACTGTGGCCAATTGTGGAGCAAACCTGCAGATGGAAGATTCTCTCTCTCTCTCTCTCTCTCTCTGCCTCTGCCTCTCCCTCTCTATAACTCTGCCTTTCAAGTAAAATAAATAAATTTAAAAAAACAATGACCAAGCTTGTAAATGGTGGACCCAGCTCTCTGGTTGAGGCCTCTGTGCCACTAGAACTTGTTTCTCAAACATTTTTTTGCTTTTGTTTTGTTTTCTGTTGTTATGTGTCTGTCTCCTCTGTTTTTTTTTTTTTTAATTTAATTTAATTTTTTTAATTTTTGACAGGCAGAGTGGACAGTGAGAGAGAGAGACAGAGAGAAAGGTCTTCCTTTGCCGTTGGTTCACCCTCCAGTGGCTGCTGCGGCTGGCGCATCTCGCTGATCCGAAGCCAGGAGCCAGGTGCTTCGATGCGGGTGCAGGGCCCAAGCACTTGGGCCATCCTCCACTGCCTTCCCAGGCCATAGCAGAGAGCTGGCCTGGAAGAAGGGCAACCGGGATAGAATCTGGCGCCCCGACCGGGACTAGAACCCGATGTGCCGGCGCCGCAAGGCGGAGGATTAGCCTGTTGAGCCACGGCGCCAGCCCTGTCTCCTCTGTTAAACTTTTAGTTTGTTAATGGCAAAGATCCTATTCCTCTGTATACCCAACACCTGGCCTGGAACCTGAACTATAGTCAGAACTCAGTAATGTTTGTTGAATGAATAAAGTGACAAGTGGTTGATTTAAAGGAAGATACGGTTATCTGGAGCTGAATGAAGAAAAACCTTGAATACAGTCCCAATGAATGATCTTGAAGCCAGGGGATTCTCAGGATGCTCTCAGGTAAAACTACCCTGAGGTGTTTGACCCTATAATCCAAAGGACTCAGACTCCTTTGCCTAGTGATTGGAGCTTCCTGCCTTGTTGAATTCCTTACTCCAGAACTTAACAGGCCTCTTTCTTTCATCTAAATGTGTCCCTGCAGAGGTGTTTAAGTCACTTCTGAATCTGAATTCCTTGTTTCTGGTAGATGGCAAACCAGAGAAAGCAAGGACACTTTTGACTGCCACTGTATCCACGAGGCTGACTCGGTGCCTGGTACAACAGGTGATCAATGAACATTGTCGATGACCAAGGCAGAACCAGAGAATGAGATTTGTCAGGTGTCCAGTGAGTACTCATGGGTGGCTATAAAAAAAATGCTCTCAGCGTTTTAGGTAACCACATGTTAGTGTCCAAAAACAAAATGACAATAATTGAAAAAAATTTTTTTAAAAGATTTATTTATTTATTTAAAGGCAGAGTTACTGAAAGGGGAGGGTTAGGAGAAATAGAAATAGATCTTCCATCCACTTGTTCACACCCTAATGTCTGTAACAGTGGGGGTTGGATGAGACTGAAGCCAGGAGCCAGGAACTCCATCTGGGTCTCCCACATGGGTGGCAGGAGTCTAAGTACTTGGACTATCCTCCTCTGCCTTCTCAGGCACTTAGCAGGGAGCTGGATTGGAAGTACAGCAGCCAGGACTCACCTGTGCTCCTACATGGGGTGCTGGTGTCACAGGCAAGGTCTTCACCTGCTGGGCCCCTAAAGATCTTATTTTTTTAAAAAGATTTATTTATTTATTATTTATCTGAAAGAGTTACATACAGAGAAAAAGAAAGGCAGAGAGAGAGAGAGAAAGAGAGAGAGAGAGAGAGAGAGAGAGAGAGAGAGAGAGAGTCTTCCATCCACTGGTTCACTCCCCAGTTGGCCGCAACTGCTAGAGCTGCACTGATCCAAAGCCAGGAGCCAGGAGCCTCCTCCGAGTCTCCCATGTGGGTGCAGGGGCCCAAGGACTTGGGCCATCTTCCACTGCTTTCCCAGGCCATAGCAGAGAGCTGGATTGGAAGTGGAGCAGCCGGAACTAGAATCAGCGACCATATGGGGCTCTAACCCGCTGCGCCACAGTGCCAGCCCTGCTTTGTTTTCTATTCATGAATTGGGCAACATTTTATTCCATAAAATGGGATGAGTGTTCTGATGTGATGAAAAAAGGAGGTTGGTTTAATAGACGGAAATAGGCTGAATAAAGTAGAAGCAAAAGAAGCATAAAAGCAGATTTGTCACGTAAAAGTCACCTTTCTTCTAAGGTGGGAACAGCGTGACAGGAACAATAACTGATGAATTAACATCATGTTATTTCATGTTAAATTTTTTTTTAAACTTTAATGAATATAAATTTCCAGTGTACAGCTTATGGATTACAATGGCTCCCCCCCCCATAACTTCCCCCCCACCCACAACCCTCCCCTTTCCTGCTCCCTCTCCCCTTCTGTTAGGTAGGAAGTCAGTTATGAGCTTATGTGTGTGTAACAGGCCTGAAGAGAAGACATCTATGTCCAGCATATGCTGCATCTCAAGGTCATCCCAATGGTGTTTCAGGGGCAGCCTGGTATTCACATCCTGCCCTGCCCTGTCCCCTTCTGAAGTAGGCAGGCATACAGGTTGGAGTTGATCGGATTTGTGAACTGGAAGACCACGCCCCTGTGTGACCTCATGCTCCTACCTGATGCCTTGGCCACGCCCTTGTGTGGCTTCATTCCCCTACCTGACCTTACCGGGGTGCCCACCAGCCAATCAGGTTAATTGACCACTCCCCTTTGGAGTGGGTTAAAAGCCTGGGGCACAATGTGCCCAGCCTGCTCTTTTTCCCTGGCGTCTTGCTAGGAAGGGGCTTGCTGTAGCCCCACGCCTCCAGGGCGCATGGCCTTCGGGCCATGTGCTCTGGGCTTCCTGGCCTAGATGCTCTTCCACGTGGCTGGTTCCTGGTGCTCGGTATGAACCCCTAATTACCTCTTTTTCTTAAATAAAGCTCTTACTCTCCTATGTATCTTTCTTACTAAATAAAAGCTTAAAATGTACCATGCTGCCTCGTTTATCTGTGCCGGTATTTAGAATTCTTCTCTAAATATTAGGCAAGAACCCTCTTGGGCTTATTAATATTGGGGATTTGGTAATAAGCCCGTGGTAAAATTGTAAGGCACCCCAAATTCTGGTAGTACATGTGGCACCCCGGCTAGCATGTCTATGGAACTATAAGGGGCCACGTTTTAGTGTGAATTTTAGGGGGTCTATTCCGATATCATACCCTACACATGATCACTTCTACCTGATAACCTGCCAGGTGGAGGTCCCCACCCCTTCTGCCTGATAAATCTTCCACAAATCTCCCAGGTGCAGCCCAGTATCTGCATCTCAAACACCCTGCTCTCTTTCTCCTATCTGATAATATTTGCATCCATAAAGTCCTTTGTTTCAGACCTTCAAGAGAAAACTCAAGGAGAAGCTTCTTAACATTTGCAAAACTCAGGGAGAAGTTTTTCTATTTACATCCAAAAAGCCCTTTGTTCCCAGAGGAACAGAGGTGGGGAAGCAAGACCCATCCTAAAAACCCCAGCCTCAACCAGACTGCCTTCTGCCTCTCTGCTGAGCCGCCTGCCTGGCCTGGTCAGGTGTAATCTCCCCATTCAACATGTAACCTCACTCCTTCCCCCACCCCCCAGCCTCTCAGGCTCTGTCTGGAGAGGTGCCCATCCGTCCTTACGGATGTCCCTTCCCTAATAAACCTTGATACTTTCCCTCCCACTACTCTCTGTCTCATGCCTGAATTCTTTCTTGCGTGAAGACAAGAACCCTCCAATTTCTCCGGTAACACTTCCATTCACATCAAGACTCATTTTCAATTCTCTTTACATACAGAAGATAGTTTAGTATATATTAAGTAAAAATTTCAACAGTTTGCCCCCACATAGCAACACAAAGTGAAAAAGTACTGTTGGAGTACTAGTTATAGCATTAAATAACATGTTAAATTTCTTAACCTTGACTGAAGCAGTGGGAGTTTTATGATCATATAAATTACTGGCCTGTGTAGGAAACTTGTCCGTCACCTCTCTAATCCTATTTTCTCAGAAAGTTGGAGAAACAGCTTAGTTTCAACTTGGTGCAACTTTGATGTCATTGATTCCATTCTGACTTTCAGCCTGGTCCGTTGGGGCCTCGGGCAGGAACTTTGTTCAAAACAATGGCCTCGTGCAAATTGTAAAGTAAAAATTACAGGAGGTCATTGTTTTGGATTAAGCTCCTACACTGGGTCTCAATAGACCGGGCAGAAAATCAAAATGGAGTCACTCATGCTGAAGTTCCGTAACAGAGCTGGTGTTGTGGAGCTGCAGGTTAAGCCACTGCCTGTAATGCTGGCATCCAATGTGAATGCCCATAGGAACTACTCGGCTTCTGATCCAGCTCCTTGCTAATGCACTTGGGAAAGCAGCAGAGGATGGCCCAAGTACTTGGGCCCCTGCCACCAACATGTGAAACCCTGATGGAGTTTCTGGTTCCAGGCTGTTGCAGCCATTTGAAGAGTGAAAGAGGATCTTTCATTTCATTTCATCTTTCTCTCCCTCTCTCTGTAACTCTTCCTTTCAAATAAACAAATAAATTAAAAAAAAAAAATAAAGTTCCATTTCAGCAAGCAAAAATTAAATTGATCTCTGAGAAATCAGGATTGGAGACAAAACAACCTAACTTTCCAAACAGACCAGTTTCAACTGTCATGATAATGTAGTTCCCTGTGCTTTAATTCTTACACAAAAGAAGTAACTTTATGCTAACAAATCAGTTAATTTCCCCATTATTCTGTCTGGATTGCCCTACCTTACAGAGAAAGTAACTAGGAAATGACCCATCTGCTGTTTTATTTATTTATTTGTTTATACGGTTAGCCCATTGAATTTTGTTATGGAAATATTTCATAACATATAGATTCACGGGTCTGGTGCTGTGGCTTAGTAGGTTAAGCCTCCACCTGTAACACTGGCACTCCATGTGGCACTGGTTCGTGTCCCGGCTGTACTACTTCTGACCCAGCTCTCTGCTAATGGCCTGTGAAAGCAGTGGAAGATGGCCCACATGATTTTCAACAGATGCATAGCATATCCAATATACCTGTAGTTTATTCATGTAGCTCCCCTGCTAGACATTTGTTAAATTCTTTAGGCAGTGTAACATTGCTTTACATCTCTTGTAAATTGGCATATTTATAAAACACATTCCTATGGCCCAAGTGCTTGGGAGCCTGCACCCATGTCAAAGACCAGGAGGAAGCACCTGGCTCCTGGCTTCGGAACGGCATAGCTCCGGCCGTAGCGGCCATTTGGGGGGTGAACCAATGGAAGAAAAACCTTTCTCTTTGTCTCTCTCTCACTGTCTAACTCTATCTGTCAAAATAAAATAAAAAAATGCATTCCTAGAAGAACTGCTGTATCAGAAGGCAAATATGTTTGATATCGGACAAGACCCCCTAAAATTCACACTAAAACGTGGCCCCTTAAAGTTCCATAGAAATGCTAGCCGGGGTGCCACATGTACTACCAGAATTTGGGGTGCCTTACGATTTTACCACGGGCTTATTACTAAATCCCCGATATTAATAAGCCCAAGAGGGTTCTTGCCTAATATTTAGAGAATTCTAAATACCGGCACAAATAAACGAGGCAGCATGGTACGTTTTAAGCTTTTATTTAGTAAGAAAGATGCATAGGAGAGTAAGAGCTTTATTTAAGAAAAAGAGGTAATTAGGGGTTCATACCGAGCACCAGGAACCAGCCACGTGGAAGAGCATCTAGGCCAGGATGCCCAGAGCACATGGCCCGAAGGCCATGCGCCCTGGAGGCGTGGGGCTACCGCAAGCCCCTTCCTAGCAAGACGCCAGGGAAAAAGAGCAGGCTGGGCACACTGTGCCCCAGGCTTTTAACCCACTCCAAAGGGGAGTGGTCAATTAACCTGATTGGCTGGTGGGCACCCCGGTAAGGTCAGGTAGGGGAATGAAGCCACACAAGGGCGTGGCCAAGGCATCAGGTAGGAGCATGAGGTCACACAGGGGCGTGGTCTTCCAGTTCACAAATCCGATCAACTCCAACCTATATGCCTGCCTACTTCATGTTTACCACTGACACATTACCAAGTTTCTCAGAAGACGTTTTACCAAGTTTACCTCTATCAACTTTTGTGCTGTAAGGACCTTTCTGTACAACTTGATATTTTCTCAACTCTGAATTAGTACTTCTAATTCTGAACATACATTAGGCTTTGGGCAATTGGTTGAATAGCTAATGCCTAATAATTAAAGAAAGATAATACTGATTGTAATAAACACTAACAAAGTCTAGTTTACATAGGCAAGCATTTGAAAGCCTAGTAGGTAAAATTTTACCTCTGTTAGGCTAATGCCACCTTTCTCTCTCTCTTTTTTTAAAATAATATTTATTTATTTAAAAGTCAGAGTTACAGAGAGAGAAGGAGAGGCAGAGAGAGGGAGAGAGAGAGATTGAGATCTTCCATCCACTGTTTCACTCCCCAATTGGCTGCAACGGGTGGAGCCTATCCGAAGCTAGGAGCTGTTAGGTAGGAAGTCAGTTATGAGCTTATGTGTGGGTAACAGGCCTGAAGAGAAGACATCTATGTCCAGCATATGCTGCATCTCAAGGTCATCCCAATGGTGTTTCAGGGGCAGCCCGGTAGTATTCACATCCTGCCCCGCCCTGCCCCCATCTACCTGATAACCTGCCAGGTGGAGGTCCCCCACCTCTTCTGCCTGACAATCTTCCACAAATCTCCCAGGTGCAGCCCAGTATCTGCATCTCAAACACCCTGCTCTCTTCCTCCTATCTGATAACATTTGCATCCATAAAGTCCTTTGTTTCAGACCTTCAAGAGAAGGTTTTTCTATTTACATCCAAAAAGCCCTTTGTTCCAAGAGGAACAGAGGTGGGGGAAGCAAGACCCATCTCCTTAAACCCAACCCAACAACTCCCCCACCCCATCCCCCACCCCGGCCTTAACTGGACTGCAAGCTCAACCCTCTGCCTCTCTGCTGAGCCGCCCGCCTGGTCTGGTCAGGTGTAATCTCTCCACTCAACATGTAACCTCGCTCCTCCCCCCCCCCCCCCAGTCTCTCAGGCTTTGTCTGGAGAGGTGCCCATCCGTCCTTACGGATGTCCCTTCCCTAATAAACCTTGATACTTTACCTCCCACTACTCTCTGTCTCACACCTGAATTCTTTCTTGCGTGAAGACAAGAACCCTGCAATTTCTCCAGTAACAGGAGCCAGGAGTTTCTTCCAGATCTCCGACATGGGTGCAAGGGCCCAAGCACTTGGGCCATCTTCTACTGCTTTCCCAGGCCACAGCAGAGAGCTGGACCCAAAGTGGAGCAGCCGGGACTCGAACCAGCGCCCATATGGGATGCCAGCCCTGCAGGAGGCAGCTTTATCTCCTATGCCACAGCGCTGGCCCTGGTTAATAACCACCTTTCAATAAACATCATTAAAAAAAACATTTTGGGCTTTCTTTGAGGTCTTCCTAATTTTTTTTTTTTTTCCCATTTCTCTTTTCAGTTTCCTTGCTTTGTGTCTTTGAGCCATTGATACAAGCTCCTCTGGGATACTCTGATTTGCTCTTCCCAGAATATTAATCAGTTCAGTGGCAGTCCTCCAATCATTTCTAGTGATGAGGGTAACTGCCACCCCAGCTCTTCCTGTTCTTCCAGTGTGCCCTACTCTGTATATATTCTTCAATGTTCCGTAGAAAATCATAATTATAGACATGCCTGATATCATGGACATTCAATCCACATTAAATCAGTAGCAATTAATATTCTCACTTTGCCTGTTTTAAAGTTCTTTAATGCTTTCTCCTGATCACTTTATTCTCTGTTGCCATGCAGATTCTACTGGTAAGTGTGGGAGGACTAGGTCACTTGATGAATGATAGGTCACAGCTCCTCCACTGACAAAGACTGTGACTTTGTCTTTAGGTGACCTATTTTCTAGGAACTTTTGTAGAGGCATTCATTTCTCTTCTTCCATGGTGATGATTATATTTTTGCTTTCTTGTACTTACAACAACTTGGTCCAAGTTTCTAACATGCACAGTCATTGGCTCTTTCAAGTCTGTGCAGGTTGTTGGACACCAGATGGCCAGGTTGGGCTTGTCATAATTATCTGCCTACTGGGGCACATGTCTAATAAAATCTTCATTATCTGGGGTTCAAATCCCAGGTTCAACATCTTGTCTGCTGATGGGGCTGGTGCTGTGGCGTAGCAGGTAAAGCCACTACCTGTGGTGCCAGTGTCTCATGTGGGCATCAGTCTGAGTCCTGGCTGCTCCATTTCTGATCCAGCTCTCTGCTATGGCCCGGGAAAGCAGTAGAAGATGGCCCAAGCCCTTGTGTCCCTGCACCCACGGGGGAGACCGGGTAGAAGTTTTTGGCTCCTGGCTTTGGATTGGTGCAGCTCAGGCCATTGTGACCATTTGGGGAGTGAACCAGCAGATAGAAGAGTTTTCTCTCTTTGCCTCTGCCTTTCTGTACTTTTACCTTTCAAATAAATAAATACATCTTTTAAAAAAATCTTGTCTGCTTCATAAAACCAAGTGGATCATGCTCTTGAGTTTGAGGAAGTTATTCATTTGTAGATCATTTAGCCTTTTTTTTTTTTTAATAGAGAGAGACAGAGAGAGAGTTATAGACAGTGAGAGAGGCTTTCCTTCCGTTGGTTCACTCCCCTAATGGCCACTACAGCTGGCGTGCTGCACCGATCCGGTGCCAGAAGGCAGGTGCTTCCTCCTGGTCTCCCATGCAGGTGCAGGGACCCAAGCACTTGGGCCATCCTCCACTGCCCTCCCGGGCCACAGCAGAGAGTTGGACTGGAAGAGGAGCAACTTGGACTAGTACCTGGTGCTCCAAACGGGACTAGAACCCCGGGTGCTGGCATTGCAGGCAGAGGATTAGCCAAGTGAGCCACGGCGCCGGCCTGTAGATCATTTAGTCTTTCTGGAGTTGCAGTAACGATGTCTATGCTATTTATTTATTTGTTTGTTTGTTTGTTTATTTAAGATTTACTTCTTTATTTGAAAGGCAGAGTTACAGAGGCAGAAAGTGAGAGAAAGGTCTTCCATCTGCTAGTCACTCCTCAAATGGTTGCCACGGCCAGAGCTGCACCGATCTGAAGCCAGGAGCCAGGAGCCAGGAACCAGGAGCTTCTTCTGGGTCTCCCACGCAGGTGCATGGGCCCAAGGACTTGGGCCATCTTTTACTGCTTTCCCAGGCCATAGCAGAGAGCTGGATGGGAAGTGGAACAGCTGGGACTTGAGCTGGTGCCCATATGGGATGCCTGTGCCAGCAGTGGCTTTACCCGCTACTCCACAGCTCGGGTTTCTATGCCTTTTGAAACAGCTTATATTTGTGCATCTCTATCTGCACCACCTTATACAGAAACACTTGTATGATTTTTGTACAAATACTTAGAACATTAAGCTTGCATCTGAACAGCTGTGTAAGGACTAACAATATTCTTTTCTATCTACCAATTGGTTGATGCCTAGATGAAGAAATCCAGGCATTAAATGGGACAATGTCTTCCCATTCCCATTTGGGCTACTCCTATGACATGTATTCCTTTGCCTGCGATGGAACTGGTGCTGGTTTTTAAAACCCTGCCTTTTTAATATTTTTCATGACTTCAGGATAAGTTTGAAAGGCATCTTCAATTCAATAGGTAGCATTGGGTCCAGGACATTTCTTACCTTTCGAGTCATCACATATTACATTACAACTTTCCTTCCTCCAGTTGTTTATTTGCTCTTGTGTCATCAAGCTTGTTTTATTCTGACCAGACATTAACATTTTTCTTGGGATGGACACTGATGTGGTGGGTAAAGCTGCCGTCTGTGATGCCAGCATCTCATATGGGTGCCGGTTCGAGTCCTGGCTGCTCCACTTCCAACCTGGCTCTCTGCTCTGGCCTGGGTAAGCAGTAGAAGATGGCCCAAGTCCTTGGACCCATGCACCTGCGTGGGAGACCCGGAAAAAGCTCAGGGCTCTGGCTTGAATGAGCCCAGCTCCAGCCGTTGCGGCCATTTGGGGAGTGAACCAGCAGATGGAAGATTCTCTCTCTATGTAACTCTACCTTTCAAATAAATAAACAAATCTAAAAAAAGTTTTTCTTAATTGGAGGTAAATCAACTCTGTGACTTAGATTATAATTTTCTTTATTTATTTAAACAAAATCATCTTTTACTTTTGTTTTTGTCTACATTGCTTTGATGCTAAAATTTTTTACTTCTGCTTCAGGAGTTCCTTTTCTTCTGTGTATTTTGGTGTTTGTTGCACTCTGTATCTCTTATTTTTGACCCACTACGACCGATCACCACACCCACCAATTTTCTCTTTTAACCCAGAGAAGCAATTCCCTGTGACCAGCGGCCACAACTTGGCATCCAGAGGGGTCTCCCCAGCCACCCTTTCAGCTGCCCCTAGTACCTTCCTGATCTTTTCGCCCGGGCTCTTCCTAGTGCATCCTCTCTGGAACCGGAGACACTGTGGACCCTCGGCCAGCAGCCGAGAGCCAGGCGCGGCACTGGCTCCTCTTCTTGCGTAGCAGACCTGGTGCTTGCAACATCCCGTGGATCTGGCTCCGGATCTGGCTCCGCACCTTCTGACTGCGGCCTCTGACTTCTCAGGCAAGAGGGGCCCGTGACCGTGGCAGCGGATCTGGGAGCCGAGTCTGGGACTGATGTGGTAGAGAGGTGGGTGGAGGTGGGGGAAGGCAGCTGGAACTTGACCCTGGTGTCAGTGGGCTGGGCTGTGACCACTGGGTGAAGAACAAAGTGGGAATGCTGTTTGTAAGAAAGATCAACAGAGAGTCAGGTGTCAGATCGATGGCCCCTGGCAACAAGACCAGAACTTAGCTGCCTTGGGTTTGAATGTCCTCCCCAAAGTTCCTGTTAAAATTGTATTGTGATAGTGAGGGTATTAATTGGTCGGATCTTTAAGAAGTGTTGAGGTCACCAGGGCTCTGCTCTCAGGAGTGGATTAATGGTCTAAAACTAACTACTAATATGATTTTTCCTGTGCTTAACAGAAGCTCAAACTTAGAAGGCTTCCACAGTGGAATCCCCTTTATCCAACTAGGCTTGATAATGGGGACGTGGAGGAACAAATTCAACATAGCCAGTTCATCTAGCTGGAGATGGAAGAAAGCCATGCTTCTCCTAGCAGATAACTTTGCACAGAGCAAAGATAGGGGGGAAGACTTCTGATCCTAGGCACTCCTACTGACCCCAAGGCAACTGCCAGAAGGGATTCTGCTCTTGACCTTGGTTGCGAAGGTGGGTGAAAGATGTGAATGACATAGCTCTGTTCATCCCCGCTATCAGAGGTACAAATCAGAGCAAAGCTCTGAGCAAGACATCATCATTATATCATTACATTTGGAGGGGAAGGCATAACAGATTGTTAGGTTGCTTTCTCGCATTTCATGGCGAAAAGACCAAAGGTGAGAGTCCAGCATCTTCATCTTGAGAGTGTCCTACCATGTGCTGCTCCTTTATGAACAATTTGTAAACAGCATGTTACTTGTGGAGACTCTGGGGTCAAGCAAGGTGAATAGGAAGAGTGCTGATTTCTTTCCTCCCTTCTTGTTTTAGCATTTGGAAACTTCTTTGTCTCTCTTTTGGTTTGAGAAAGCAGGCTTGTAAGATAAATGCTGCTGCTTTTTCAGCCACTGTTGTGAGAAGCTTCACAGAAAGTAGAGAGAAATGTCTTTTTTTTTTTTTTTGAAGATTTATTTATTTGAAAGCCTGAGTAATAGAGAGAGGAAGGAGAAGCAAGAGAGAGAGAAAGAGAGAGAGAGAGAGAGCGAGAGAGCACATCTACCCACTTGTTCATTCCAAAAATGGCCCCAACAGCTAGGATTGGGCCAGGTGCTCCATCTGGGTCTCCCACGTGCATGCAGGAGCCCAACTACTTGGACCATCTTCTGTTGCTTTCCCAGGCTATTAGTAGGGAGCTGGATTGGAACTGGAACAGCAAGGACTTGAATCCCATGTGGGATGCTGGTGTTGCACATGGCGGCTTAACCCACTGTGCCACAATGCTGGAGAGAAATGTCTTTATCCATTCATTCATTAATGATCAGTTAATCTTTCCACAAGTTTTGCTCAGTGGTTTCCATATGCTGCACTCTGTACCAAGCAGAGTGAAGGTCATGATGGACAAGATGAATAAATAAATAATTTTTTTAAAAGAAAGCTATGCTGGCCAGCGCCGTGGCTCACTAGGCTAATCCTTTGCCTGCGGTGCTGGCACCCTGGGTTCTAGTCCCGGTAGGGGCGCTGGATTCTGTCCCAGTTGCTTCTCTTCCAGTCCAGTTCTCTGCTGTGGCCTGGGAGTACAGTGGAGGATGGCCCAGGTCCTTGGGCCCTGCACCTGCATGGGAGACAGGAGAAGCACCTGGCTCCTGGCTTCAGATCGACGCAGCGCTGGCCGCACAGTGCCAACCCATAGCTGCCACTTGCCGGGTGAACCAATGGAAAAAGGAAGACCTTTCTCTTTGTCTCTCTCTCTCTAACTCTATGTGCCAAAAAAAAAAAAAAAAAAAAAAATTCAAAATATTTTACAAATAAAGAAAGCTATGCTCAGAATGAGAAAGTCTGGGTTTTAGTCCCTACTGTACCACTAACTAGCTCTGTTTCCTTGGGTAGTTCACCTAAACTCTCAAAACCTTAGTTTTCTCATTATGAAAAAGGAGTAAGAATCTGTATGCTTTCTTTGTAAACTTGTAAGAATCTGATGAAGTTTGTAAAAATGTCATCAAATGTTGGCTTGGTATTGAGTGTATTATGAGGAGGAGCAAGACTTACCAACTTCAAGAGATTACTTCTAAGTTTTGCAGGCAAAGGATCATGTATTTATGGGTACAAGGATCTTCAAAAAGTTCATGGAAATGCTTATTATGAAAAAACTATGCATGGAATTCACTAATTTTTGCACCAAATAAATATTTTTATTCCTATTTTCCATGAAATTTTGGAAATGCTTTTTGTTTTAAAAAAAACATTTACTTATTTGAAAGTCAGGATTTGAGAGAGGGAGAGACAGAGAGAGAGAGGTCTTTAATCTACTGGTTCACTCCCCAAATGATCACATCAGCCAGCGCTGGGCTGAGCAGAAGCCAGAAGCCAGGAGCTTATTCTGGGTCTTTCATGTGTGTGCAGGGGCCCATGGACGTGGACTATCCTCTGTTGCTTTCCCAGGCACATTCATGGGGATCTGGATCAGAACTGGTGCAGCGGAGACTTGAACCCACAACTATAGGTGATGCTAGTGCTGCAGGTAGTGGCTTAACCTGTTGAGCCACAGTGCTGGACCCAGAAATACTCTTACATTTACTGTGTTGTCACGGAGACAATCACATAATCAGTGGCATAGTATCTTGCAGACTGTGATGTTATAAATGGGTTAAAAGCCGTAGGCAAAGAATTGCAGGAAGGCTCTCAGCTCTTTCCTGAGATGCCCGCCTGGTCTGTCAGGTATGCTGTCTTGGTTACACTTGGCTAGCATGCCTTATGGCTACTCTGTCTCACATCTGAATTCTTTCTGGAGCGAAGTCAAGAACCTCTGAGCCGCCGTCTCAGCAGCATAGTTGGCGGAGTCAGCTAGGAGAGAAAGGGCAGCAACCTCACCCTGAGGATGCTTCATGTCTAGCTTTCCTCTCCCCTCTCTCCTGCCTTGCCTAGTGGCAACCAAGGTCCTTGCCAATAAAGCATGGAGACAAAGGCTTGCCCACTTTCTTTTTACCTAGTCATCTTGACCTTTTCCTGCTCCATTTCCCTTTCAGCCAAAATCTCTTCTCTACTTCACGCAGCAGGGGGATCCTACAAGAGAGAGAGGCCAAGTTACTCTCTTTTGAACTCTCTGCCGAAGCCCTCTTCACTCTCCCTGTTTGCCTGATCTGCCCAGTGTATAGCCTGGCTTCTCAGTTCTTTACTGAGATGCCCACCTGGTCTGTCATGTATACTCTCTTCATTAAACTTGGCTAGCAAGCTTACCAAAAAAATTACATGAGCGATGTGATAATAGCTGTCATTTACTGAGTACCTTCCAAGCACCATGAGCCAATGCTAGGGGCTTTGTTCTAGTATCTCATTTATTCCTTACAATTCAGGAACTGAGCTCAGAGAGGCTAAATAATTGGCCTAAGGCTAAATACTTAGCCTATGCTAGCACTGTGCTGGGTGCTTTGCATACATGATCTTTAAGCCCCACCACAAGCATTGGGGTAGTATCTCCTTTTTACTTGCAAGCAACTCAAGGCAGGGGAGAGCAAGAGCCTGCAGAGTTAGCCAATGGAGGAGCTTTTGCAATTTCCTCCCAGCTGCATTTGACTCCAAAGCCTGTTGCTTCCTCCTCTCCAGCACTTCCAAGTCAGCAGCTGGGCTGAGGGACCCTGCGGCAGGGTGCATGGTGGTGATGGTCCACTTGAAATCATTTTTGCTGATTAATATTTCCCGAAATCAATAAGCTGTGTGGGTTCTTGCCATGAATTCAGAGAAGAATTCTGAATATTGGCTCAAATAGACCAGGCAGCGTGGTAAGTTTTAAGGATTTTATTCAGTGTAAGAAATACATAGGAGAGTTAGGAGGGCTCTATCTAAGAGAGAAAGAAAGGTCTAGAAATTAAGCTGGCATCAGAAGCAATGGGTGGCAGGCCTATTAATGGCTGATCTGTACAGTGATCTGCCCTCAAAGAGATCCAACAGGCCAGTCCACTGCAGTGGCTTTCAATGTGGTAAGCCTGGGCTTCAGCAGAAGTCAGCTTGTGAAGAGCCCTGGCAGCTCTGCCAAGAGTTGGATCACTGGAAATGGACCTGCCCTGGAGTCGAAGGATGCCCAGGTCAGAGCCACAGATCTTATTGGCTCCAAGCTGAAAAGCCCTTCACTCAGCCCAACTTCCAAAGTGACCACTGCAGCTGAGTGGATGGTCAAGTAGGGTCAGCAACATTGCAGGCAGAACTGTAAATTTCTTGTTAGAGATGCCCCCTGCCTTTACCTGGCCAGCTCTCCTCCCAGGCCAGCCAAGTAATGAAAGTCAACAGAGTGCCTTCCCCTAGGAGGTTCACACCTCCCTTAGGATATACCCCATGTGAAGAGATAGATAGGTCTGGGCCTAAAGCCCAACAGATTATTATCAAGCCCCTTCTATCAGGTTCTATTTGCCTCTCAATCAGAAAACTTAATTGTAGCTTAGACAGCACCTTTCTTAGCTCCTCTAATAATGACTCTGTCCTTTGTTCTAGACCCTGTCTAGCGTACTTGGGCCTCATTCCTTCGTAATCATAACCTCTACTCTACCACCAATGGCTCTACTCCCAACCTGTGTGTACTGATGGTCCTCTTCCCCACTTAATGCTGTATAATTGTTCAAACCTGGTAAATGCCACTCTTAGGATCATTGGTTACTATCCTCACTCTGTCTTTTATGACCTTGTCTAAATATGATCAGAGTCGGCAAACTTGGAAGGCTTCCATAGCCTTGGCAACTCATGACGACAGCCTAGGGTGGTTACTGGCGCCATAAACTAGAGTGTCAATTTGTTGGGTCAACAACAGGAGCCACTGTGCACTTGCTCCTCATGTGGGATCTCTGTCCTTAATGTGCTGGTACATTTTGATTTAATGCTATAACTAGTACTCGAACAGTATGTTTCACTTTGTGTTTCTATGTGGGTGCAAACTGTTGAAATCTTTATACTAAATTGATTTTCTGTATATAAAGAGAATTGAAAATGAATCTTGATGCAAATGGAAGGGGAGAAGGAGCGGGAGAGGGGAGGGTTGTGGGTGGGAGGGAAGTTATGGGAGGGGGAAGCCATTGTAATCCATAAGTTGTACACTGGAAATTTATATTCATTAAATAAAAGTTAAAAAAAAAGAATAAAAAAAAAAAGAAATTAAGCTGGGATCCATTCCAAGCAGAGAGCAGGCCAGGAACCATGTGCAGCAAGCACTTAGTTATGAGCAGCCACAAGCAGCCTATCCCGGGTAGCGAAGCGGGCCACGCGCCCCAAAGGCACGGGCAGCAAGGACCGAAAAGGGCAACAGGGAGGGGGGCCCAACTGTGCTCCAGGCCTTTTATCCACTTCCAAAGGGGCATGTTTAAGTAGCCTGATTGGCAGGTGGGCATACAGGTGTGGTCAGGTAGGGGCATGAGGTCACACAGGGGGCGTAGTGAAGGCGTGGTCTTCCAGCTCACAAATCTAATCAATTTTATCCTATCTGTCTGCCTACAACACCTTGAACACTCGATTCCAGTCTCTGCTGGGTTTCTCCTGTGTTCCAACTCTTCTTTTATTCCATAAATTAAGCTCCTAAAAGTTTAAAGTTCTAGGACAGTGTGGGTGACTAGCATTGCTCCTTGACACTATAAGGTGGTATTGGTAAAGACATTTCAAAAGTAGGCAAAAGAGTATAGTCATAGGGCAAGGTAGGGCTAGCGTTCATCCCGTTTGTGTGGGCTGAACTTCTATTTCTTTGTGCTAACTTACAGAATCAAGTCTTCATAGAGACAAGAATGGTTTGGGGAGGTACTAAATCCAGCCTCAGTGGATTTAGCTCTCACAAGTCTCCTGTGATTCGGATGCCTGCTCAAACCTGAGACCCAGTGCAAACACCTGTCTGTCGTGTTTTAGAGACTCAGGGAAGAACTGCCTCCACCCCTCTACAGAAGCTAGTCTCTCTCTTCGTTCCAGGGGAAGGGTTGAAAGGGTGCAGCATAAGGTACACAGCAGACTCAGATACTTCCCAGGGAGATGCTCCGTGCAGCAAATGCTGGCATGGTGCTGGTGCTCTGGGGATGCCAACCTGCCAATCCTGTGCGTGTGGCCAGAAGCTATGTCAAGCTCTTCCCCAGCTTCCCCCTAACACAAAGAGAACAGCCCAGAATCTAGATAAATCTCTTCTCCACACAGTACCCACGATCAGGGTCCCTCGCCTGCTTCCTGTTAATGGGTTGTGTCGCTGGAAACTCAGGGAGGGGGTGGGGAGCTCAGGTGAGGTAAAAGCCAATGTAAGGCATCTGTGCACCCTTTCTGGATTTTTTTTTTTTTTTAATTTTCTCCTGAAGCAGAGAAATAATAGGAAATGACTTTTTCCTTTGTCAGTATTTCTGGCATCTCTATGGAAAACGGAATGGCGTGGAGGACAGAGACTTGAGGACTGCTATGGCACAAATGGGTTGTAGAATTGAGGGCGAGAACAGAACCAAGAGATGATGGATTAGGATACTCAGGACGTGGCTGGAAAGGAGAGGGCCACCATTCGGACTTGGTAGCATCAACAACACCTTGGACATGGGGGTCCTGGAATCAGTTGACGGAAAGGTTCTGCGCACGGGTAGAGTACCACCCCGTCGTCCCCCCTCCACCCCGGGCGCAATCTTCTAGTCACGGGGTCAAAATCCCCTCCAGAATGAGCCTTCTTGAGGGCACGTTTCCAGCCATGGTTTCGGCTGGATCCCAAGCGCCCAGAGCCGTCTGGCACGTGCTAGTTGGCTACTGAACGTCGCTGCGTGCACAGATGCACTAAGCTGTGGTCACTCTCCCAGCCGCCTTCCTTCGTCTGCAAACGCAGTACGTGGAAAGGCGTTGCATAACAAAATCACCTGGACCAGGACTTGACGCACAGTAGGTGCTCAACAAGTTGTATTTTTCCTTCCCCTGCACGGTAGACCCTGTGCGACCACAAAAAAGGGGCTTTTCTTCCTGACATCGTGCCCACCCCCTTCTCCCCAGCAGCCCGCACTGGGTCTCCGGGAGCACGTGGGCCCTGGCCGGCGGGTGGCGGGGGAGCGGGTCTCGGGCTTACGTAAGGCGCGAGTCCCAGGCGGCCGGAGGCGGCGCCGCCCAGCGGCCCCGGGCTGGAAGGCTCTCTCGGGGGCGCCGCTTGCAGCCGAGGTACGAGTCAGACTGCTTCTGCCGGAGGGAGGCTGGACTCCGGCTCCGCGCGCGCCCCGCAGCTCGGGAGCGCATCTGCTAGCGCTGGGTGGAGGTGGCCCCTCGGAGCGCGCGCGGGCGGCGGGCAGCAGCGACCTCCGCGACTTCGGGGGGCCGTGACAGCGGCCGGGAAGGGGCCGAGGCGCGGGCTACAGGCAGTCCACGTGCGGGGACCGCTCACGGGCTCAGCCCCCAGGCCGCCTGGTGCGTTGCGCGGCGGGGGCGCGCTCGGGGCACCCCCGATCCCGGTTTCCCGGGCCCGGCGGAGACCGCGTGGGGGATGCCCGGCCGCCGGAACCTTTGGGAGACGCCGCGGGGCCGGGCGGGCTGCCCTTTGACCTCGGGAGGCTGACCCCGCGGGGCGGGGGGCGGGAGGGCGAGCCCGCCCGCGCGGCTGCGGGAGGCTTTGGGGCGGGGAGGAGTAGCGAGGCGTCTCACTCCGCCTTCGAGTCGCTCCGGGCTAGGGGCGGAGGGGAGGGGCCGGCTTAAAAGTCTCTCCTTCCCCTGTAGGGGCGGCCGGCGAGTTCCCTCGCGAGCGGACGGTGCCGGAGGCAGGGGCCGAACCTTAAAGTTCCCGGGGCTCCCTCCGGGGCCGCCCCCTTCTCGCCGAGGCAATGGCTTCCAAACTCCTGCGCGCGGTCATCCTCGGGCCGCCTGGATCGGGCAAGGGCACCGTGTGCCAGAGGATCGCCCAGAACTTCGGCCTGCAGCACCTCTCCAGCGGCCACTTCTTGAGGGAGAACATCAAGGCTAGCACTGGTGAGGGGCTGCGGATGCGAGGGCCGGGGGTGGGGGAGACGAGGCGCAGCGGGAGCTTAGGCCGGGGAGAGGCTCGGCCCTGGCGCCCAGGCCGGGGCTGCGCGCTCCGCCGCGCCCTTCCCCCGCCCGCGTGCGGGGCGTGCAGGCTCCTACGTGCCGGGGCGCATGCAGCTGGCGGCTGCGGCCGCGCGGCTTAACCGCGCCGGGGGAGAGGCCGAGCGGGCGGGGAGTGCGGTGGGAGGTGCCCGCGGCAGCTCTTTCCGCCCGGCTCCTCCTGCTGGGGGGTGAGGGGAGCCCGAGACCGCCGGCCGAGGGAGCGAGCCCTAGACTGCCGAAACGCGCCCTGCGTCCCCGCCCGAGCCCCGGGGGAGCCGAGCGCCGCCCACCTGTGGGAGTCCGGCCGGGCCGCGGGCTGGGGAACCTGCGGCGCCCGGGCTCGCAGCCGCGCACCCCTATAGCCTCTCCGCGTCGCCTCGGGGGCTGCGCCGGCCGTGGCTTTGAAAGGCCGGTCTGTTCGCTGCCGCCTTCTAAGGCAAACTCCCCACCGACTGGCCGCTTCTTCCAGCCGGGGCCTGGCCTGACCCGGGGAGGCTGGTGCTGATGAATTACATTTCCCATCCAGCCCTGCCGGCACTGGCTTCTCGAGCTACCTCCCTTGGCCTGCCTGGCGAAGTCGGGGTGTGGAGCACCCTGATCGCTCCCGCTGTCAGTGTCCCGCTGGTCCCTCCTCCTCTGCCCCTCCACGCTCACGACTAGACGGTGATTGTGGCGTGCTGCTGCGAGGCACGTAGCCCGTCTGGGATGCAGATGCTGGCCATTAGTGACTCCTTGATGGAAAACTTGTTACTGCGCTGGGGCCCTTTATTGCTACTGTTCTCTTTGGCGTCCGAGGTGGTTATTGCCCTTTATGGGCCAATTATGCAGCGATCTACATTTCCGAGGCACCGATTAGTTTGGAGTGGTGGTTGGACGACAGAGTTGGAAAACGGGACAGCTAATGAGCATGGGGTTAGGAAGGTTCTCCAAGGCAGAATTTACTCCCTTCCTCTTAAGCAAGCAGGTTGTAAAAGGTAAACTCTTGTTTTCGAGAACCTTCTTCCCCCTCGCTCCATGGCACTGAAGGGAAGAGTCACGTGTACCACGTTGCAGCTTGAGTTTTCTCTGTGGCTGCTGTTACCTGGTGGTGGGGGGTAGGCAGGGGCTATTTTAATTTTAATTCCACATTCAGATGCGTGTTGTCCCTTCTGTGTTTGGAATGCGGTTTGGGGCTGAGGAGCCTGGGAGGGAAGGCTGGCCCTCAGCGCAGGGGTTGTGTTAGGAGGGGAACTGGGGACAGCCCGGGAAGACGGGGCTGCGTCAGAGCCCAGGTCCCAGTGCTTTCTGTACCTGGCTCGGTGACCCGCTGCCCATCCCCGCGCTGGCCAAGTGGCGCTCTCCTTTGTCAGGAGAGTACGACGGGAAGTGGCTCACTTCGGGGTGCTCTTAGGGGTTTGGAAAACTTTCCGCTTTTTTCTTTTCCTTAATCTTTCCTCTGCTCCGAATTGCTGGTTTCCGTTCTCTTTCAAAGAGCTTCATTTCCCTCCTTCCCCCCTGACGTAAGAGGTGACTATGAAAAGTTTAGCGTTTCTTTCTGTGTTGGGAACTATGTCTTTTTTTTTTTTTTTCATGAAGCCATTTAAAAACCTTACCAGGGAAGGAGGAGGAAAAAAACACAGGATAGCAAGTAGTTTTTCAAGTGGCTTGCTTCTGGTGGGCTTGGGGGGGAGGGTTGTTCTCGGATTATTTTTCTCTCTCAGGAGGTCTAAGTAGGAATCTTACAGGCCTGATGCCTGGCAGATGAAAAAACATTCCACAGCATTTGTTTTCCTATCTGTTACCTGCAATTTGCATATAGCTAATTTCCTGGTGGAGAGGCACTGGGACCCATAGCCATGCTTTTTTTGTGGAAGGTTTGGAGGAGGCGACGAGGCCCAGCGACACCCCGGGAAGTGGAATCTTTGCAGGGACTGGCGTTGGAAAGTGGCTCAGGCCATCTGCGCCAGCCTGCATTTGGGCTCGCTGCAGTCTGCGCGGCTTTCCTGTTCGCGCAGCCACTGCCTGGTGAAAAGCTGCTCCTTTCAGAACGGGTCGCTCCAGTGTCGCTGTTTCTGGGCAGTCTTTTCCTCACTTGCCCTGGCAGAATTCATCCTCTCTCCTCACATCTTGTGGGCGTCCTTGCTCCTGTGGCACATGGTTCTAATGCGGTGTCAGATCTGTCTCATACACCCAGCAGCTGTTGATTTGAGCTTTGCTTCTGTGTCATAGTGTTCCAAGTGCTGGGGCAGTAACATTTACCATAATCCTGTCCCCCTTGTAGTCCCTACTGCCTGCACCATACGCCAATTGCTGATCTGGCCAGGTACCTAATGCATAAAAGGAGTTCAGAGTCCATTCTGTTTAATTAGCTCTGATTTGTGGCAAAAGTTTGTTCTTAATAGGGATCTGAGATTAGCTTCCTGATAGCTGTCATCCCTTGGCCCTTCCCAGGCTGCCTGGAGCGGTGCAGGCTGAGGCTTATCAAATACCTTGTTTGGAAACCCCCCCCCCCCCATGTTTGGCTCTGGGTTTCTTAGTACACTGCATGAATAAAGGGAACTGAGCAGTGTCTTCAATGCCCAGGAGCTTGGTCCTGTACTCTCTCATGAGGAATATTAGCTTTTCTCTGAGTATATGTGCACACACACACACACACGCACACACAACAGCCAGAGTGGCACGGAGGAAGACTGCAAGAGAAGCAAAACCTGAAGGGGCTGGGGGTAGTGTGGTTGTTAAGCACAATTTTGGGAAAAAAAAACAAAAAACAAAAAAAAAAACCACTTAGCAATCAATCAGTGTTGACATTCAGATTCAGTTAGGGGGTGGGGACAAAACCTATCAAAAGAACTGATTTGCAGTCTTTTACCCTGACTGGGTTGCTCACGATAAAACAAGAGTCACCAGAGTCACCGCTTGGGTGGGATACCTTTTTTTTTTTTTTTTTTTTTTTTGCAGTAAACTACAAGCTCAGAAGGGTAGAGTCACCACTGCCTTGCTATTCTCATGATAAGGTTGAGAGGCACTTTTGACTTTGTTAAAGATAACTTTTGGGGGGAACATTTTCTACCTTCAATTTCCACTGGGACCACCCTGACTCCTCACACTGTCTTAAGGGTTAAATAGTGATATTAAAATCACATTCTGTACTGGATCTGTTATTGCATTTCAGGAAAACGGGCAGATTTCCACGTGGAAGCATCTTGGATTGATTGAGACCAAGATGTTAAGAACCAACGTGTTTCTGCTCTTAATTAATATGAACGGCAGCTCTCACTGGGGTTTTGCAGATGGGACTGGCATTTTAAGTTAAACTATGGGGCTGAGCTTCTCTGTTCTGAAAAGGTGACCTTGTTAAGGAGGCTCAGAGCTTGTTTTTTTTTTTTTTTTCTTTTTCTGGCTTTTTTGGACTCATTAAGTATAGATCTGTGTCTTATGTAAGATGAAAACTTCTGTGAATTGGAGGATAGACAGGTTGTGTTGGAAATGCTGGAGCTAGAGTTCAAGTATGTCTCTAAAACAACTTTAAGTGGTTAACCTTGTAGGTCATACAGGATCTTGGCTATTACATGATGTCTAGAATATGCTATATTCCATTCGGTCCCATCCCCCTACCCAGCTTGTGAGACTTGATGTAACTCAGGTTGAGCAGGCTCTGACTGGTTTTGAGGCATCCCTTCAGTCCAAAGGGCCACTCCACACCCACTTATTTTTTTGGTTTGTTGAGGTTTTTTTTGTTTTTGTTTTTTTAATCTGGAATGCAGAGAGAGAGATAAAAAGAGCGATATCTTCTGTCTCTACTGGTTCACGATATCCTGGTCTTGCCCAGTCCCAAACCAGGAACCTAAACTTGGGTCTAGGCCTCCCATGTAGGTGCCGGGGCCCAAGTATTTGAGCCAATACCTGCTGCCTCCCAGGGTGTGCATTAGCAGGAAGTAGGATTTGGGACCTTAGCAGGGATTCTAACCCAGGCACTCTGATATAGATTGTAGGCTTTTTTTTTTTTTTAAACTAATTTATTTATTTGAGAAGCAGAGGCTGAAAGAGAGAGAGATCAGTCGGTCTTCCATCTGCTTGTTCACTCCCCAGATGACCACAATAGCTGGAGCTGAGCTGACCTGAAGCTAGGAGCCAGGAGCTTCCTCTGGGTCTTCCCACATGGGTGCAGGACCCCAAGGACTTGGGCTGTCTTCTGTTGCTTTCTCAGGTCCTAGCAGAGAGATGGATTGGAAGTGGAGTAGTGGGACTCGAACCAGTGCCCGTATGGGATGCCGACACTGCAGATGGTGGCTCTACCCACTACACCACAGCACTGGCCCCTATAGGCATTTATTTATTTATTTATTTATTTTTTTGACAGGCAGAGTGGATAGTGAGAGAGACAGAAAGGTCTTCCTTTTGCCGTTGGTTCACCCTCCAATGGCCGCTGCGGCCGGTGCATCATGCTGATCCGAAGCCAGGAGCCAGGTGCTTCTTCTGGTCTCCCATGCGGGTGCAGGGCCCAAGTGCTTGGGCCATCCTCCACTGCCTTCCCAGGCCATAGCAGAGAGCTGGCCTGGAAGAGGGGCAACCGGGATAGAATCCGGCGCCCCGACCGGGACTAGAACCCTGTGTGCTGGCGCCGCAAGGCGGAGGATTAGCTTGTTAAGCCACGGTGCCGACCCATTTTTTTTTTTAAAGATTTATTTATTTTTTTAAAAAAGATTTATTTATTTATTTATTTGAAAGTTAGAGTTACACAGAGAAAGAAGGAGAGAGAGAGAAGGAGGGAGGAAAGGGAGGGAGGGGGCTTCCATTCGCTGGTTCACTCCCCAGTTGGCTTTAATGGCTAGAGCTGTGCCGATCTGAAGCCAGGAGCCAGGAGCTTCTTTCTGGGTCTCCCATGCGGATACAGTGACCCAAGGATTTGAGCCGTTTTCCACTGCTTTCCCAGGCCATAGCAGAGAGTGAATGGGAAGCGGAGCAGCCAGAACTCAAACTGGTGCCCATATGGGATGCCAGCACTCCAGGTAGCAGCTTCACCTGCTGCACCACAAAATGCCAGCCCCAATAAGGCATTTTGACAACACCAAACACCCACCCTATTGAGAGTTTCCACACAAGGTCTCCTACATAGATGGTAGGAACCCAGTTACTGGAATCAGTACTGTGGCTATATTAGCAGGAAGGTGGAAATGGTAGCAGGAACCAGATATTGAACCCACTGGGCACCCTGATTGGGACACTGGCATCTTAACTGCTGGGCTAAACACTCATCTTGTGTAATTTTTTCAGAAAAAGATTTACTTATTTGAAAGGCAGAGTGACAGGAGGGAGAGAGAGATCTTCCATCTGCTGGTTCACTCCCCAGATGGCTGCAATAGCACAGCACTGGTCTCTCATGTGGGTGGCAGAGGCCCAAGTGTTTGTGCCATCTTCTGTTGCTTTCTGAGGTGGGTATGGGTTAGTAGGGAGCTGGACAGGAAGCAGAGCAGTTGGGACTGGAATCTGTGCTCCCATATGTGATGTTGGCATTGCAAGCTGTGGCCCAACCCGCTGTGGCACAGTATCAGCCTCTGATTTTAAGTAGCCTTTCTGTTCAAAGTCATGCCTTATAGAAAAGTTTGGAAAGTGAAATGACAGAAGAAACTGAAAAAGCAGTTAAAATTACCTTTATTGCCAT
This sequence comes from Lepus europaeus, assembly GCF_033115175.1. Taxonomy (NCBI): domain Eukaryota; kingdom Metazoa; phylum Chordata; class Mammalia; order Lagomorpha; family Leporidae; genus Lepus; species Lepus europaeus. The sequence continues at coordinate 57,022,571 of NC_084831.1, forward strand.
CCTAATGCTTGAATATATGCTAACAAGTTATTTTTCTTTTTTCTGTGTCTTGCCCCTGCCAACTCCAACAAACTTGATATGTCATTTGAGAACCATTGCTTCTTTAAAGATTTATTTTATTTATTTGAAAGGCTTTTATTTACTTGAAAGGCAGAGTTATGGAGAGAGAGGCAAAGAGAGAGATCAAGATATCTTCCATCTGCTGGTTCATTCTGTAGACGGGGCTGGGCTAGGCTGAAGCCAGGAGCTTGGAACTCCATCTTGGTCTCCCACATGAATGCAGGGCCCAAGCACTTGGGCCATCATATGCTCTCCTGGGAGCATTAGCAGGGAGCTGGATCAGAAGTGGAGCAGCCAGGACTTGAACTGGCACCCATATGGGGTTCCGGGGTTGCAGGCTGCATCTTAACCTGCTGTGCCACAGCGCTGCCCTTCTCCTCTATTCTTACAGCATTTTTCAGACATTTTTCTTGTCTGTATAATAATTCATTGATTCAGCAGTATTTTTTGAACACCTACACAATTATCCCTTTGTTCACAGTGGAAAGAGTCCATTGCGGGAAAGAGCTATAAAGGCAGGTAGGTACCTGTGGAATAAACAGGATAGCATTGGAGGTGCACATTATGGGGAAAGTGAAGTGGTGATGAGTTAGTGATAGGGCTACAGTGGCAGTCCTAGGTTATGTGATCTGGGAACGTGTCTTGGAGGTGAAGGTCCCCTCCTTTAATGCCATCAGGAGTAAGCATGTGGTGATCTAAGAACAGTGTTCAAGGGAGAAGGAAAGGCAGGTGCAGAGGCCCTGTGGTAGGAACAAACACGTTTGAGGAACAGAAAGCAAGTTGGTGTTGTATCTGGAGCCTGGTAAGCTGAAGGGATGAGGAAGTAGGTCAGGTCAGAGAGATGAGCAGGTGGCAGGTAGGGAGAGCCTTAAGGATCCTGGTAAAGGTTGACTTTTATTCCAAGGGCACTGCAAAGCCAGTGGAGGGCAATAAACAGGACAGTGACATGAGTGGATTTACCTTCTGAAAGTTGTCCCTTGCGTGCTGTCTTGAGAAATGGCCCCAGGGGAGCAGGAAGGCTCCTGGGGAGTGAGTCCAGTGCATGTGAGGGGACTGGGCTTGAACTGGAGGCTGGTGGCAAAGGAGGAGAGAAATAAGGGCTTTGACAATTGACATCCAGAGTTGGATATGACAGGTAGTGGAGACAGATCTACAAGGAGTCCCTGGATTTTGGCTTGCACTCTGGGTGAATGTGCCTGAGTGTCAAATTGTACTTTGTGTCATCAGTCTTGTGTGGAACATTCATGCTTTTTGCATTATTTGCCATTTTCTAGTGCTTTTATGTTTGTCATTGTGTGTAAATCATGGGACAAATGTGCTTTCCTTGGGGTAGCTCCTAGGAATGAAACAAACAGGACTAAATGATTTTTAAATATAGAGGAAGAAAGAAGTGTTTTTTTTTTTTTTTTAAGATTTATTTTATTTATTTCGAAGGCAGAGTTGGAGAGATACAGAGAGATTTTCCATTCTTTGGTTCACTCTCCAGATGGCTTCAACGGTCAGGGGTGGGCCAGACTGAAGCCAAGAGCCAGAAGCTTCTTCTGGGTCTCTCATGTGGGTGCAGGGGCCCAAACACTTGGACCATCCTTTGCTGCTTTCCCAGGCACATTAGTAGAGCTGGATCAGAAATGGAGCAGCTGGGACTTGAACTGACACCCATATGGGATGCAGCTTGCATTGCAGGTGGTGGCTTTACCTGCTGTGCCACAATGCTGGCCCCAGAATAAAGTTTTAAAGTTGGCTTTATGTTCTGTAGTCATGTTCTGGTAGCTTAAAGTGCTACTTTATTCATATGCTTTTTGGCTTGCTAAACCTTTTACTTTTTTCTTCTTCTTTTTTTTTTTTTTTTGGTATAAACAATTTTTTTTTAACTTTTATTTAATGAATATAAATTTCCAGTGTACAGCTTATGGATTACAATGGCTTCCCCCTCCCATAACTTCCCTCCCACCCGCAACCCTTCCCTCTCCCGCTCCCTCTCCCCTTCCATTCACATCAAGATTCATTTTCAATTTTCTTTATATACTTTTTTCTTCTTTTTAAAGATTTATTTGTTTGTTTGAAAGAGTTACTGAGAGAGAGGGAGAGACACAGAGATCTTCTATTTTCTGGTTTACTCCCAAGATGGCTGCAGTAGCCAGGGCTGAACCAGGTGAAACCAGGAGCTTCTTCTGGGTCTCCCATGTGGGTAGTTGGAACCCAAACACTTGGGCTGTTTTCTGCTGTTTTCCCCAGGCTGTTAACAGGAAGCTGGATAGGAAGTAGAGCAGCAGGGACAGGAACTGGCGCTCATATGGGATGCCTGTGTCACAGGCATTGGTTTTACCCACTGCAGCACAACGCCAGCCTCAACATTTTCCTCAGTATAGACGTAGATGCACATATATTGATATATAGTCACATGCTGCATAAGGGCATTTAGTCAACAACAGACCTCATAGGTGCTGATGGTCCCATAAGATTATAATGGAGTTGAAAAATTCCAAGCACCTAGTGTTATGGATATTATAATGCAGTGCATTATGTGTGTATTTGTGGCAAAGTTGTATTAGTGAACTTGCACTTCCAGCCCTATAAAAGTACAGGGCACTGGCGCATAATTATGTGCAGTAGGCAGAACTTGATGATGACAAACAGTTGCATTACTGGTTTATGTATTCTGTTATTTTTTAAATTATTTATCAATTTAGTAAAGTACAACTTTTAAAGAAGTTACTTAGTTGAAAGATAGGGTGACACGAAGAGGTGGAAGAGAGAGAGATCTTCCATCCACTGTTTAACTCCCCACATGCCTGCAACAGCTGGAGCTGGGCCAGGCTGAAGCCAGGAGCCTGGAACTCTATTCAGGTCTCCCATGTGGGTGGCAAGGGTCCAAGTACTTGAGCCATCATCTGCTGCCTTCCCAGGGACATTAGCAGGGAGCTGTATTGGAAGCAGAATGGTGGAAAGTTGAATCAAGTACTCCTATGTGGGGAGCAGGCATTCCAAGCTGTGGTTTAACCCACCGCACCCCAGTGCCCAGCCCAGTGCCCATCTTGGAGGATGCCGCTCCCACTCTTCACTGTAAAACCGTATGCCTGGTTATGCTGGCAGCTGCTCAGACAGCTGTACTTTCTGCATCTTTGCATCACTGTCTCTGGTGCTTGATTAATCTTGTGGTGTTTTATTCATCGTGATCCTAGCCGCAATATGCTATGCCATATGCATTCTATGTACCAAGTGTGTTTAAAGTACACACAACAGTGCATTTCTCAGAATGCAGCCCCATCATTAAGAGATGCATGACTGTGCACATTTAAACTCTCTCCTTTTTCTGATTATTGGAAATATAGGTACAAGTTATCAAAAGTTTAAAAAACTGGGTAAGATGAGCACAGTCACTTGTAATCCATTAAGTGGAAGAAAAAAATTACTGGGAATACTTTTATATACAGTGTAGCCTTCCAGACTTTTTCAAGAATGCACACATATATGTATACACATTGACATTTTTTTAAAAAAAGATTTATTTATTTGAAAGACAGTTAGAGAGGGGGAGAGAGAGGTCTTCTATCCACTGATTCACTCCCCAGATGGCCGCAACTGCTGGGGCTGAGCTGATCTGAAGCCAGAAGCCAGGATCTTCTGCCAGGTCTCCCATGTGGATGCAGGGACCCAAGGACTTGGGCCATCCTCTGCTGCTTTCCCTGGTATATCAGCAGGGAGCTGAATTGGAAGTGGATCAACTGGGATTCCAGCTGGCGCTCACATGGGATGCTGGCACTAGAGGCTGGGGCTTTAACCCATTGGCACCACAGTACTGGCCCCCACACTGTAATTTTTTTTTTAAGAAAAGATTTATTTATTTATTTGAAAGAGTTACATAGAGGGGGAGATGGATCTTCTATCTCACTAGTTCACTCCCTAGATGACCACAATGCCTAGAGCTGGGTCTGCCTGAAGCCAGTAGCCAAGACCTTCCAGGTCTCCCGTGAGGGTGCAGGGGCCCAAGTAGTTAGATCATCTGTTGCTTTCCCCTGCCAATAGCAGGGAGCTGAATTGGAAATAGATCAGCTGGGACTCAAACTTGTGCCCGTATAGGATGTCAGTGTTGCAAAGGTTTATGTATTTATTTGCAAGGCAGAGTTTGAGAGGGAGAGACAGAAAGAGAGAGAGATCATCTATCTGCTGGTTTACTCCTCAAGTGGCTGCACCCGCTGGGACTGGGCCAGGCCAAAGCCAGGAACCTGGAACTCCACCCTGGTCTCCCACATGGGTGGCAGGGACCCAAGTACTTGGGCCATCTTCTACTTTCCCAGATGCATCAGCAGGGAACTGGATAGGAATTAGAGCAGCCTGGGTATAGGCGCTCATGGAGTGCTGGTGTTGTGGATTGCAATTTAACCAGCTCTGGACCCTTAAAATTTGGATTATGTTATGTATTGCTATTTTGAAAGTTGCTTGCTTTATTTACCAATAATAATTTCCAGTGTTATTAAATTCTGTTCTTTATTCTTTGCCTTGCACCACTCTAAAAAACAGCAGTAACTTAGCCATCGTTTGTATCAGCATGTATCAAGTCTGCTTTTTAAAAGATTGTCACATTATCTTGTACCAATGTGTCACATAATTTCTTTATCCATTCTCCAACATTTTGGTTCTGGGATCTTTTAACACATTTAAAGATTATTGATGAGGCAAACATTGGCACAATGGATTAAGTGCCTCTTGTGATGCCAACATCCCATATAAGAATGTCTGTTTGATTCCCGGCTACTTCTGATCCAGCTCCCTGCTAATGTGCCTTGGAAATAGCAAATGGTGGCTCCAATCCCTGTGGGAGACTTGATTAGAGTTTCTGGCTCATGGCTTCTTCCGGCTTGTCCAGCCTTTGCTGAGGGATTTGGAGAGTGAACCAGTGGATGGGAAATTTCTCTCTTTCTCCCGTTCTCTGTCACTCTGCTTTCAAATAAATAAATCTTGGAAGAAGTTATTGAGAACCCAAAAGGATGTTTGTCATGCTGAGTGAAATAAGCCAGTCCCAAAGGGACAAATGTCATATGTTCTTCCCAATCTGTGACAACTAGCTGATCACCTAAAAGGAAATCTGTAGAAGTGAAACTGACAACATGAGGAACAATGAGTTGATCAGCCCTTTTCCTGACTGTCGAGGAACAGCTTACTATTTTATTATTTTTTTAGTATATTCTTTTTCTACTTAATACCATTGGTGGAACTCTTAACACAGAATTATTCTTAGGTGCTTAAATCCAATTGAAAATTGATCCCTGTAAAAAATAAAAGTTAAAGTTCATAACTGATCATAAAGATAGGATTATGTCAAAGGGATCACATAAATAAGACCAGTGTCTGCAAATAATAATTGATATAATTAAAAAGGGAGAAAACGATCCAACAAGGGAAGCAGGATACACAGCAGACTCATAGAATGGCAAATGCCCTGAACAGCACTCTGGCCTCAGAATCAGCCCTTAAGGCATTTGGATCTGGCTAAAAAGCTCATGAGAATATTTCAGGCATGGAAAGCCAAGACACTCTGGCAAAAAATGACCTAAATGAAAGATCTCTGTGAGTGAGATCCCAGTGGAAAGAACAGGCCATCATAGAAGGAGGTACCTTTCTCTGAAGGGAGGAGAGAACTTCCACTTTGATTATGGCCTTGTCTAAATAATGTCGGAGTTGGCGAACTCAAGAGGATTCCATAGCCTTGGCAGCTCATGACAAGAGCCTTGGGTGATTACTGACCTCATAAATAAGGTGTCAATTGTTAAATCAACAACAGGAGTCACTGTGCACTTACTCCCCATATAGGACCTCTGTCCTTAATGTGTTGTATTATGAGAATTAACGGTATAACTAGTACTCAAACAGTACTTTACACTTTGTGTTTCTGTGTGGGTGCAAACTGTTGAAATCTTTACTTAATATATACTAAATTGATCTTCTGTATATAAAGATAATTGAAAATGAATCTTGATGTGAATGGAAGGGGAGAGGGAGCAGGAAAGGGGAGGGTTGTGGGTGGGAGGGAAGTTATGGGAGGGGGGAAGCCATTGTAATCCATAAGCTGTACTTTGGAAATTTATATTTATTAAATAAAAGTTAAAAAAAAATTTAAAAAAATAAAGTAAAAAAGTTAAAAAAAAACACAAAAGGATGTTTGTTTATGCGTTACATGTATAACTATTAAATGTATTAGAAATTAAACTGGGGAAATGATAAAAATGTTAGATCATCAAAAATAAGATAAGCCTTTTCTGTGTTAATATGCTTCTGTGAAAAAGCAATGTTTTGCAACATGAGATCTAGCGAGTGGTATTATTTTTGCATGTTTGCTTGTCTCTAATATCTGGAAGCAAGGTTCTCACCCAGCTCGGGTTCTTCTTTCAGTCTGTGCTGCTGGGTGGCTTGAATTTTGGGAAAAGTCCAGCCAACTGGTGAGGAGATGGGTGGTCATTGTCACAATATATCTATTAAAATTTTTTTAGGGGCTGGTGCTGTGGCACAGCGGGTTAACACCCTAGCCTGAAGCGCTGGCATCCCATATGGCTGCCGGTTCTAGTCCCGGCTGCTCTTCCAATCCAGCTCTCTGCTATGGCCTGGGAAAGCAGTAGAAGATGGCCCAACTGCTTGGGCCTCTGCACCCACGTAGGAGACCCGGAGGAGGCTCCTGGCTTCGGATTAGTGCAACTCTGGCCATTGCGACCAATTGGGGAGTAAACGATCGGTTGGAGGACTTCGCTCTCTCTTTGTGTAACTCTGACTTTCAAATAAATAAATATCTTTTAAAAATTATTTTTTAAAAATTATTTTTATCTGAAAATCCGAGAGACAGAGACATATAGAATTTATCTGCTGATTTGCTCCTGAAATGGGCACAATAGCCAGGACTGGGCCAAGTTGAAGCTAGAAGCCCTGAACTCCTTCTGGGTCTCTCACATGGGTGGCAGGGACCCAAATACTTGGGCCAGCACCTGCTGTTTCCCAGGGTGTACATAAGCAGGAAGCTGGATGGGAAGCTGAGTAGCTGGGACTGGAAACAGGTACTTCCATATGGGATGTAGGTGTCCCAAGTAGAGACTTAACAGCAGTTCCAAATGCCCACCTGCCACAACGTACCTTGAACTCCAAGAGCTGTGTTTTGAGATTCATGAGAGATGACTGCTTCCATAGCTTGAACACACTTTATAAGTTAGCCGTTTAGAACTCCTTCCTTTCTAGCTATACTGTCCAAGGAGAGAGTTACTATGCCTGCTCTGTATCACCTTCCCAGCTGTCACTACTTGTGCTTTAAGTGTCAGGTAAATATAATAGTATTATATTGGCTGGCGCCATGGCTTAACAGGCTAATCCTCCGCCTTGTGGCGCCGGCACACAGGGTTCTAGTCCCGGTTGGGGCGCCGGATTCTATCCCGGTTGCCCCTCTTCCAGGCCAGCTCTCTGCTGTGGCCCGGGAAGGCAGTGGAGGATGGCCCAAGTGCTTGGGCCCTGCACCTGCATGGGAGACCAGGAGAAGCACCTGGCTCCTGGCTTCGGATCAGCAAGATGCGCCGACCGCAGTGGCCATTGGAGGGTGAACCAATGGCAAAGAGGAAGACCTTTCTCTCTGTCTCTCTCTCTCTTACTGTATAACTCTGCCTGTCCAAAAAAAAAAAAAATAGTATTATAGTTCATGAGGCTTCTAAACTTCTTTAAACTTCCTGGAACTTAGACACTGCCAAACAATCATGAAACCAGTAACCTGGGCTTCAAACAATTAGCTATAAATTCACCCAGTTGGAAGGGCATATTGAATTGCCTGTTTCCTTTGAAGTGTACCACGTAAGTTGTTAGATGGCATTTTATTGTGCTAGTCTACTCTTTTTTTTTTTGGACAGTCGACAGTGAGAGAGAGAAAGGTCTTTTTTCCGTTGGGTCACCCACCAATGGCCACTGTGGCAGGCGTACCACGCTGATCCAAAGCCAGGAGCCAGGTGCTTCTTCTGGTTTCCCATGTGGGTACAGGGCCCAAGCACTTGGGCCATCCTCCACTGCCTTCCCGGGCCATAGCAGAGAGCTGGCCTGGAAGAGGGGCAACCAGGACAGAATCTGGCGCCCCGACCGGGACTATAACCTGGTGTGCCGGCGCCGCAGGCAGAGGATTAGCCTCGTGAGCCATGGTGCCGGCCTGTTCTAGTCTACTCTTAAGCAATCTGTATATTGATCCTTATTGTTAGAGGACTTACAGACTTGGAAATTACCTTTTCTTATTAAGGTTGTAGGCACTGCTTTCAAAATGGGTCAGATAGCTCAATCTTATATTTTCCCGCAACAAACTTTTTTTTTGTTTTAAAAGCATGAGTAGATGACTGGTAAATCACAGCTTGGGATGCCCACATCCTATAATGGGGTGGCAGTTTGCATGCCAGCTGCTCTGCTTCTGATCCAGCTCCCTGCTAATGTGCCCAAGAAGCAGGGGATGAGGTGCCATGTAGTGGAGTTCCTGCCACCCATGTGGAAGACCCTGGTGGGGATCTTGTCTCCTTGCTTCACCTAGTCCCACCTTGGTAGATGGTAGAGGCTTTTAGGGGTTAACCTATGCTTTTCCGCTTCTTCACCTGAGGTTTCCAGGGTGGCCTTTTAGACACAGTACAAAGGGTCTTATTTGTACAGCTTCACAAGTTCAGTTTCTAATGGCTGATGTTACATTTTAACAGTCTCACGCCCAAAGTTCTGAGAGTTCTTGTACTAGACAACGGGGTGGGCAGTGGCCAGTACTTAGCCAGATAGATAGTACTGAAGTAATGCAAAGTCACTCCTGCTCATCAAATTCCCTAGAAGCTAGAAATCAGCACTTTCTTTTTGGGCAGCAGTAGCCTGTGACCCTCGCACTTTGTAATTTCTGTGTCTTGCACAGGGTAAAGTGGCAGCCAGGGCCCTGGTCTGGGTAGCATCCACACATTCTCTGTAGTCTACACTCCAGAGCATTTGTATATAATTGACCAATAGATAATGCCTCAGCGTAGTCCAGTGACTTGCCTTAGGTAAAACAGAGAAGCTCGCGTCCAACCTGGGGCTCTAAGGCGGCATTAGGCTTAGCATGCTGGTACTCTAGAAGTGGGCAGAGACCTCATTTCACGTTTTGTAAGTGTCGCACTGAGACCATGTGCCTTTGTCCATTTGTGCAAATGCCTAAGACAGGCTCATTCCTAAACAGCAGACATTCATTCCTCACAGTTGCAGAGGCTGGGAAGTCCCAGGATCACAGCACCAGCAGGCTTGGTGCCTGGTGAGACTGCATCTATGCTTCGAAGATGGTGCCATGAACTCGGTGCCGTGGAGGATGCAAGGGGAAAGGGCCAAGGCTGCTAGAAGCCTCGTTTCGTGTCAGGGGAGCTCTTGTGACTTAATCTCTAAAAGGCCCCGACTTTTAATACTATCACCTGGCAATGAAGTTGTAACATAGGGATTTTTGGATAACGTACAAACCATAGCACAATGGATGGCTGGGAATTACTGCAGCTTGGTGGTTGTCCAACATTACTCTGCGGTTCAGAAGGCTCTTCTGGGAAGGCCACATGCATGTGTATATGTATATGTATACGTATATGTATATGTATATCTAGCTATATATTTGGTGGAGTTGTATCCCTAAAACATTAAAAAGAAGCACTGACTTCCCCCTCTCTTCCCTCCCATAACAAAAGGGCCAGAAGGGTCTACACCATCAGTTGTGAGGAGATAGAAATTACTTTTTATCATAATGGTACAGTTCAGAAATAATGCCCAAATTTGGTGTTATTGCATTAGTCATTTGACAAATGTTTGTATGCCTGCATCAGGTATGGGGAGGCATATAAAGATAAAGCTTGTTCTCTGTCTTTGAGGTGTTTACAGTCCAGGATTCAAGTCCTGGGTTCCTCGTTATGTCCTCATGAGGCTTGGTCTGGTGCATGTGTTGGGTAAAGCAATGGGCGTGTTGTGCAGAGGTACCTTTTGCCGGTAATGCCTTTCACACTTTCATTGATCTGAGTCTATTTTCGGCCTCGTCGATTCCATGAAGCTCTGCACAGCTGTTGCAGCTGCATGTGGTTTTCCTCTGGAATCCCCCTTGTGCCTGTCTGTACCTCCAGTTTGGCATTTGCTCTCACCTCCCTGAACGATGTTTTTTTGTGACTTCACTCATCTTCTTTTGCCGATTGAATGGTACATTCATTAATGGCAGTCAAGTCCAATAAGTGTTATTTTTATATTTTAAAATCTCTTAACTTTATTTGGTTTGCTATTTGAAAGACAGAGAAACAGAGAAAGAGATCATCTTCTGTCCACTACTCCCCAAGCTTGCAACAGCTGGGGCAGAGCCAAGGCCAAAGCCAGGAGCCTGGATCTCCATCTGGGCCATCCCCTGCTTCCTCCCTGGGTGTGCGTTAGCAGGAAGCTGGTATTGGAAGTAGAGCTGGGGCTTGAACCCAAGCACTCTGATATGGGATGCTGATGTCTGAAGTGGCTTCTTAACCACTGCGACGAATGCCCGGCCCTCACTACGTGTTTTGCTAGCCTCCTATCGGAAGAGGAGAGAAATATTATAAATGAGAGGAAAATAAAACACCCTGCATTCCTTATGTTGTGCCCTTTCTGTCTGGTGTTAGCATTATGAAAAAAACAGATAACAGTGAAATTGGAGGCCTCTCTGAGGAGTTCTGAATGAGGGTAGGAACCAGGCAGGAGAAGGTTTGGGAACAGCATATAAAAAGTGAATTTTTCAGTAGGTGGAGAAAGGAGGCTGTAAAGGGGAGATGGCAAAGAAGAGACTGGAAAGGTAGGCATGGACCTTGAGACATAGCCATGAGTTTGGGCCTTGTGGTAATTGGATGGAAATACGTTGAAAGTGCATGTGTGTGTGTGTGTGTGCGCGCTTATTTTTGTATAGAAAAGCTTTACTGACATAATTTGCTTCCAGGAAAATTTACCCCTAGGGAGACAGTGGTGATGTCCCAAGTAAATGGGTCTCTGCAACTCATGTAGAAGACCTGGATTGAATTCCTGGCTCCTGGCTTTGCCCTGGCCATTGATTTGGGAAGTGAACTAGCAGATGGGAGCTCTGTCTGTCTGTCTCATAAAAAAAAGAGTGTACAATCAATGGTTTTAGTGTGTTCTCCTAGCTGTAAAGCTGTCATCGCAGTCTAATTTCAGAACATTTGTATTTTCCCTGAAAGAATCCCCAGTACCCTATCGTAGTCACTCCCCAATTCCCTTTCCTTCTAGCCCCTACATTGAGTTTGTATGGATCTACTTGTGGATATTTCATAAACAAGGAATCATACAAATGATTTTTGTGTCCTGCTTAGCATGTTTTTGGGGTCATCTATGTTACAGTTGACATCAGTATTTCATTCCCTTTTATTTATCAGAGAGGGAGGGAGAGAGAGAGAGAATGAGAGAGAATGAGAGAGAATATGTTAGTTCTTATCATCTGCCCTGGTTTACTCCCCAGATGCCCACAATAACCTGGGCTAGGCCAGGCTAAATAAAGCTGAACTCAATCCAGGTCTCCCAGGTGAGTGGTAGGGACCAATCACTTGAGTCATCACTGATGCCTTGCAGGGTCTGTATTAGCGGGAAGCTGGAATTGGGTACAGAGCCAGGACTGGAACCCAGGCACACCAGTATGGAGTGTAGGTGTCCCAACTAGCATCTTACTCGATAAGCCAAATGCCCACCGGAGTACTTTATTCCATTTTGTTGCCAGATAATTAATTGTATTCATAAGCCACATTGTGTTTATCCATTCACTGGTTGATGGACACTTAGCTTGTTTCCTGGCATGGGCATTCATATAAAGTGTTTGTGTGGATACATATTTTCATTTCTCTTGGATATTTACCTAGGAGTGGAATTACTGGGTCATTTGATAGCTATGTTTCATGCTTTGAAGAGTTGCCAAACTGTTCCAAAGCAGCTGTACCATTTCACATTTCCACCAACAACGAGTGAGGGATCCCTTTCTTCACATCATTGCCAACATTTGTTTTTAGTCTGTCTTTTTTTTTCTATCCCTAGTAAGCATAACCTGGCATCTCACTGTGGTTTTCATTTGTATTTCTCTGAGAACTAATGATGTTGAACATTTTTCCTGTGCCTATTGGCCTTTGTATATCTTTGGAGAAATGTCTGTTCAGATCCCTTGTCTGTTTTATTCTAAGGTAGTGATCTTTCTTGGGTATATTTTTTAAAAATTGCTTATATTTATTTGAAAGGCTGAGAGAGACAAAGATTTTTGCATCTGCTGGTTTACTCACTGGTCTAGTGAGAGCTAGATCAAGCTGAAGCCATGAGCCCAGAACTCCATCTGGATCTCTTGTGTCCATGGCACTTGAACTGTTACCTTCTTCCCGGGGTACACATTATCAGGAAGCTATGAGAAGTGAGTGAGGGCTCCAACCAGTCCTGATATGGGGTGTAGGTGTCCTAAAGGACATCTTAATTGCTGTGCCAAATGCCTGCCCCTTATTCACCTTTTTATTGTTATATTCTTTATATATTTTGGATATGAGTTTCTTATTGTATGTATGATTTGCAAGTATTTTCCTTGATTCTATGGGTTGTCCTTTCACTTTTTTGATAGTGTCCCTTGGAAGCACAAAGGTTTTTTATTTTGATGAAGGCCATTTGATCTTTTTTTTTCTTTTATTGCTATGTTTTTGGTGTCATAGCTAAGAAACCATTGCCTAACCCAAGGCGAAGCCATTGTTTGTAACCATGAGATTGACATCTGTTTCACATTTGCAGTGGAGCACTCAGGCTATTTGGAACCTGGGCTGGAAGGTTCTAGAATAAAACTGAGGATATGAACAAAGAAGCTGTCACAATATCAGCAGATAAATGGGGAGACTTTCAGCTTCATTAAGCACTTATCAAGGCAGTATAATCCAGTAGCATCCTGCTAGTAGAAGAAATAATCTCCACCTTCAAAGAATTTACAAGGTAAAAAAAATACATCCAAGTAATTTTTTATAAGGCAGATTATACTGAGTGCTATAAAAAAAGAAATGAAAATTTTGTAAAAACATGAGAAGTCATCTGAGTGTTGAGTTTTTTGTTGTTGTTGTTGTAAATCTCTGTTATCCAGCAGTGCTTAATAGTCAAATTTCTAGGTGAAAGAATTAAAGCTTTGGGAAAGGTGGCGTGAGAACTGATCCTTGAGGGATGGATCAGGTTCTGGCAGGTGGAAACGGTAGGGGGTAGGGTGTTTTCAGTGGGGGAGTCATGTCTGGGAATAGGTGATTAGAATTAAGGGTATTCTGATGGAAACCTAGAGTCAGAGATAGAGGCGAGGAGGCTGGAAATGACTGTGGTGATCTTATGTGTAACTTTCCATGGAGCTCATAAGCAGAAAGGCTGTGGGGAGCCAATGCCTTCTTCAACCTCCTTTGGTGGAATGATTGCCATTGATTTTTATAGCAAGGTGCAGCATGGATCACAGTGGAGAAAAACTGGAGCACAGCTAAGGTAGTGCCACAACAGTTTAGATGAGGTCTAGGATAAAAGTAACAGTGAGAATGGAATTTGGAGAGAGTTGAGGAGGTGATACTGATGCTGATTGTTAGGACTGACTGTGCATGGCAGTGGGGGGCAGGGAAGAGCCAAGTGTCTTTTGAAGAGTTGAACTTGATGGGGCCGGTGCTGTGGCGCACTAGGTTAATCCTCCGCCTGTGGCACCGGCATCCCATGTGGGCACTGGTTCTAGTCCAGGTTGCTTCTCTTCCAGTCCAGCTCTCTGCTATGGCCCGGGAGTGCAGTGGAGGATGGTCCAAGTACTTGGGCCCCTGCACCCGCATGGGAGACCAGGAAGAAGCACCTGACTCCTGGCTTCGGATCTGCGTAGCTCCAGCCGTTGTGGCCATTTGGGGGGTGAACCAACGGAAGGAAGACCTTTCTCTCTATCTCTCTCTCACCGTCTGTAACACTACCTGTCAAATAAATAAATAAATAAATAAATAAATCCTTAAAAAAAAAGGAAGGGAGAGTTGAACTTGAGTGATTGTTGGGGGAAACGTGGTCCCATTAAACAGAAAGAGAGCATTCCGGGCTTACAGAGAGATAACAAGCTCAACATGCCAGGGGGAGTTTTGGTGATGTTCAGTTGGCTTTGGCATAGCCCATAGTAGGCACAGGACTGGCTGTTTGGCATAGAAGAAACATAGTTGGACGTTGAAGTCAGGACTGCCTCTTTTTTTTTTTTTTTAAGAATTTATTTAGAGCGAGAGAACTGAGCCAATCGGAAGCCAGGAGCTTCTGGGTCTCCCAGATGGGTACATGGACCCAAGGACTTGGGCCGCCTCTGCTGCTTTCCCAGGCGTGTTAGCAGTAACCTGGATCATAAGCGGAGTAGCCAGGACTCCTGGCCCATATAGGATGCCAGCACCACAAGCAGAGGCTTAACCTACATCACAGCACTGGCCCCAGGCCTACACTTGCTTCACTGTTTATAAGCCTCGTATTGTGGAATCTTCCTGTTCTCTCTTAAATTTCGCTTATGTCCAATTCTGTCCAAACAAAAATACTTGCATTAAAACTGTGTGTGTATCATTTGAAAGACTCTGTGAATCCGTAATTGATCTTTAAAACTGTGTCATCATTAAGATGGAGAGTTTTCAAAGTTTACTTCTTTCGCTTATTGTATAGATTTTTCTTAAGGTCTTTTAATGTGCTGGGCTGCTGATATCTCATGTGGTTTTTGCTTTGCTTTGTTTTCCTAAATTCTAACTCAACTGCTTCTGAATTTTTTTCTTCCACAGGACCCTAGTAAGCTGTTGATTAGAATAAACAAATGGTTTGCAGAACTATAAAATATTGATTATATATATAAGTACAGTTGCCCAACTTTCTTAACTATAAATACCATTTCAGGACACAATTTAGTTTTTCCACAGGCAGGTTAATTTTTAAATTGCCTTAGCTTTGGTTCTTTAGTTTTAAAAAATCAAGACTCTACCTTGGAACAAGATGAAAGTGCAAGATGTCCTTTCAGTTGAGCCCAGAGTTTTAGTCTGGTTTTTAAGGATTCTTAGGGACTAAACACTATGCATAACAATGAATGTGTTAATTCCATTTCTTAATGTCTTAGAGTTGGAAGGGATTTTAAGTTATTCTGTCCAAGTGGCTGGATCCCTTCTACAGCAGCTGACAGCTAACTCGCCGCCTCTGGATGCAGGCTCTTTCACTGCTGGACAGGTCTAATTGTTGGAAGATTTCTTTCCTTACACGGAGATGAAAGCCAGCTCCTCGAAACTGTCATCCATAAACTGTCACCCATTTGTCCAACTTCAATCTTTTATCTCTTCAGATAATTGAAAATAGTTGAGAGGCTCTACTTTGCCAGCTTGTCTTTTTACTCCCAAGAAAATAGCCCTTCTTCCCTTTACCATTCTGCCCTTGATATCAGCTTCTAGATTCTATTTCAGCCACTCACCACGGCTGTTTTAAACTGATGACCACTGCTAACAACTGGCTGCATTTGGGGAAACTTTTATAGCTGTTGTGGATTTACTCTCTATATTCTCTTCTAAGTGAATACGTTATTTGGGAATTACTTTTTTTAAAATTTAGTTTATTTGAAAGGCAGAGAGAGAGAGGGAGAGAGAGAAATCTATCTATTGTCTGCTGGTTCATTCCTCAGATTCCTATAACAGTCAGGGCTGGGCCAGACTCAAGCCAGGAACTGGGAACTCAATCCAGCCCTCATCCATGGGGTAGCAGAGACCCAATATCTGGAACCATCACCCAGTTGCCTCCCAGAATGTATATTTTCAGAAAGTTGGAATCAGGAGCAGAGCTGGAACTCGAACCTAGGCATTGCAATATGGGGTGCAGGTATTCCAAGTGATGTCTTTGTGTGTGTGTGTGTGTGTGTGTTTTATTTATTTGAAAGAGGGAGAGGCACACACAGAGAGGTCTTCCATCTGCTGGATCAGAAGTGGAGCATCTGGAACTTGAACTGGTGCCCATATGGGATGCCTGCACTGCAGGTGGCGGCATTACCTGCCATGCCTTGGCGCCAGCCCCCCAAGTGATGTCTTAACTGCTACACCAAATGCTTGCTCTAGGGACACTTCTGAACATCGTCCTAAATTGCTAACTGTGGCTCAAATAGTCTTATGAAAGTATTTAAGATGGTGTACCAGGGTCATCTCACAGCCCAAAGCATAGACACTGGCTATGCCAGGCTTCTGAACTCTGTAGTCCCATCCTCTGAGACCAGGCCCAGAGGTCCTCTCCCTTGATTTATGCTGAAGGTTAGGATGGCCATATAGAATTGATTGCAGGACAGAAGTGTATGTAGTCTAAATATTGGCAGATACTGATCAGCAACGAACAACTCATGTTTAAATTTGCCCAGATTGTCTTTAATTATAGTTTATTTGGGCAGTTTTCCACATCAGTTATTTTTCAAAATCCAGAACTGTATCAATTTCTGTAAAATGTCTTCATGACAGAAAGATCCAAGAGATAGTATGGTTGTATTTATGAGTATATGCTAGACTGGCATTGTGGCACAGCAGGTTAAGCTGCCACTTGAATGCCCACATCTCAAATTGGAGTGCTGGTTTGAGGGCTAGCTACACTGCTTCCCATCCAGTTTACTCCTAATAAATCCTGGGAGGCAGTGGATGATGGCTTAGGTGCTTGGGCCCCTGCCACCTCCTGGCTTTGGCCTGGCTCACCCATGGCTGTTGCAGGTATTTGGAGATTAAACCAGCAGATGAAAATCTCTCTCTGTTTCTCTCTCTTCTTCTTGCTCTGCCTTTCAAGTAGATGGAAAGAAATACACAGTAAATAAAAAAGGAGTGTAGGCGCTGGGAGTGGGCATTTTTTAACCCAGTGATTAAGACACCAGCATTGCATACTGGAGTGCCCACGTTCAGTACCCAGTTCTGGCTTCTGACTCCAGCTTCCTGCTAATGCAGACCCTGGGAGGCAGCAGTGAAGGTTCAGGTGGTCGAGTCCCTGCCACCCATGTGGGAGACTTGTATTACATTTCTGGCTCTGGCCCCAGCCCAGTCACAGCTGTTGCAGACATTTGGAGAGTGAACCAGCTGATGGGAGCTTCTCTGTCTGTCTGTCTGGTTTTACTCTCTCTTAAAAAAAAAAAAAATCCTTTAAAAAAAAAAAAAAGGCATTGCAGCCAGATGGCTTTGTGTTTACTCATTTATAAAGAGAAAAGTGGGAGAGCTACCTTAAAGGGTGTCCTGTGTGTGTTAACCAAGTTAGTGTGTGTTGCAAGGCTCATCGAATGGGTGAGGCGAGCAAGGCACTGTCCTCTAGTGAACAATTTAAGGGGCACACACACAAAAAACAACAACTCAGTAATCAAAAAATAAACAGTAGTTTAATGCAATAAAATGAACAAAATACCACACCTTTAAGTGGAGTCCAGATCAGATAGATTGGAATTAGAGGGAAGGGGGAGTGAGTTGAACAAGTAGGGAATCAGATTCTGTCTTTACTTTTTGTAATTTTTTTCATCAGGGATTAAGTAGTCATTAATTTTGATATTTAAAAATGTAGCATTAAGTTATTTGATTACTGGTGTGTGTGTGTGTGTGTAAACACTCACATGTGCATAATGGGGGAGGTATATGCTTAGTTTTCCACCACAATGAATCCCTCCCTTTCTCACCCTGGTCCCAGGCCAGTGTGTAGGTGTTTGTTAGTAGCTGATAGTTCTGGTATTTTTTTAATGTATTTTTTAAAGATTTATTTATTCATTTGAAAGTTACAGTTACAGAGAAAGAGACACAGAGAGAGAGAAAGGGGGAGAGAGAGAGGGAGAGAATCTTCCACCCACAGGTTCACTCTCCAATTGGCTGCAATGGCTGGAGCTGTGCTGATCTGAAGCCAGGAGCCAGGAGCTTCTTCCAGGTCTCCCACATGGGTGCAGGGGCCCAAGGACTTGGGCCATCTTCCACTGCTTTCCTAGGCCATAGCAGAGAGCTGGATTGGAACTGGAGCACTGGGACTCGAACCAGCACCCATATGGGATACTGGCACTGCAGGCGGTTGCTACCTGCTATGCCATAGCGCCCGCCCATCTGGTATTAGTTTTGTGGTAAAATGAATTGTAAGAGCCTCATAGAAGGACTCCTCCCACCAGTGTAGATATTTTCGTTAAGTTGTCTCAGAGAGCCAGTCAGAGGCTCCAGCCTAGATCAGTTTTAGGATATGAAAGGATGCTGTTCTTCTTGTCTTCTATTGGAGGCGTTTTGAATGTCATGCTTGGAATACTGCTGGAGCTTGAACCCCAGGAAATAAAAAGGCCAGTACTAGCTTACGTGGAGAGGAGCTCAGCCAAACCAAGCAGCACCGACACACTGCTTCTCCTTGATGGCTGGAGCTGTGAAGGACAGCCACAGATGGCACCTGAGCCCTCCCTGGAGCTGCTGGGAGTGTGTGAAATATTCTCATTGGCTGGAGCCAGGAACTCCCTGGGGGCTGGCAAAGGCTGCTTCTAGAAGTGAGGTT
Source organism: Lepus europaeus (assembly GCF_033115175.1). Lineage (NCBI taxonomy): Eukaryota > Metazoa > Chordata > Mammalia > Lagomorpha > Leporidae > Lepus > Lepus europaeus. The sequence goes on from NC_084831.1 coordinate 57,041,132, forward strand.
AGGATGACAGACTCTTTGTGTAATTCTGGGTCTGCTTCTGTTTGCTTTTAGTTAAGTCTTGGAAATCTGTTTTATGGCTAGTGACCCTTGAAAGGCCAAAAATGTTGCAGAATCAACTCTTTAAAGCTTTTTGCTCTTGATAGGCCAAGCGCAGTGCAAGGTGCAGCAGCTCGCTGTTCAGGATTTCAGGCAAGCAGCTCCCTGTTAGGGGCCTTCCTACCTTGCTCTTTCCCTCTCTTTGTGATATAAGTTGATCCCATGTTGCTGTCTGTACGAAGTCATAAAAATAGCTGCACTGCAAAGGTCATGTAAACTGGTTGTTGTTGATGCTATGTGTAGAATGCTTAGGGTTGAACATACTAATCACAGTGTGTCATTGGCTTTGATTATGTTCAAATTTACCTGAAACTTTGTCCCTTTTTAAAAAAAAAAGTTTTATTTATTTTGAAAGTCAGAGTTAGAAGGAGAGACAGAGATTGTCCGTTTGCTGGTTCACTCCCCAGACGGTTGCAAGGGCCAGAGCTGGGCCAGGTCAAATCCAGGAGCCAGGAGCTTCGTCCCCTGCCACAAGACTGGCAGGAGCCCAAGCACTTGCTATCCTCTGCTGCTTTCCCAGGCCATCAGCAGGGAGCTGGATTCAAATGGAGCAGCTGGAACATGAACTTGCTCCCAGATGGGATGTCCACGTTGCAGGCAGTGACTTAACTGGCTAGGCTACAACTCTGGCCCTAAGTCCTTTTGTTTTTAAATTGCACAGTAGTGGAATCTAATTACATGGTTGAGGAGTGGAACGAGTTTAAAAGGTAACTTTGTTTTGCTGGCAGCTGCCAGTCTTTGCTGCCTTGTCATGGTGAGCTGGCTGTGTCGTGCCAGCTATCTTTTGGTTTGGCAAAAATGGCATGGGGGTGGGTGGAATTTTTGTCTCAAGAGAATCTGTCACCTTCTTGGTGCTGTTTTTTGGAGAGCAGCTGTGGCAGCTGCTGAACTATATATGCCTGCTTTGTTTCCCTCCTTTCTTTGGCAGGTGGGGAAAGTGTGAGCATTCTGAAGTGAATCTAAAGTTAGTACATCCGGTAGAGCATTCCATTTCATGTATGTGCTATTTGGGATAGCAGTGGGGATTAGAAGATGCAGACACTTGGGCAGAGGAGATTAAGGGTGGAAATCGAGGGCAGTGTGATGTATGTGGGAAACACCCTCTTGTATCTAGGAACTCACTGGCATAGAGACAGCTGTGGGAATGAATTGTCCTACCCAGAAGCAGTCTGGCACAGGGCAGTGTTTCCTACTGGGTCATTTACCAGCTTGTCCTGACATTAGTTAGTTAGACTTTCTGAGTCCAAGATGAAATCCAACACTTGCTTCCCCAAGGCAGCTGGGCCTGCATTCCCAGGGGATTATCAAACTGCAGATTCTGGTGGTGAGGGTTGAAGCATGACATGTGGCATGGCTGTGACTGGATCAGGTAGGAATGGCCAGGTCATCACAGTGGGTGGTGCTTGGCCAGTCCTTATCACATTCATTTTCTTACTTCACCAGGGTACCGCAGGTGTGTCCCCCCTCCCAAGTCCTCCAGCATTATCTGTTGAGTTACAAAGACTGGGCCCTCATCCCTGACTGAGTGTGTGCATAGCTCACTCTCCCTGGTCACCTGGGCCTCAGCAGTCAATGCTTCTGTGAATTCTTCACTTCTGCTTGTGGTTCCTTGGAAGTGTTGCCATTTTCTGCATGGCATCAGCTACCCACCTGTTCTTTCCCTCTTCCAAAGGATTGCTGATATAGGGAGGGGGATGGTGGAGCTCTGGGGAGGAGGGGATTTGAGTCTGGGTCAAGCAACGCCTTGGCCTAAGCATGTTGGACCCTTCTGCCCTAGAAACCTACCAGCTGCTCCCTGCACACTCCTCCAGTTGCTGCCTGCTACTTCCCGAGCTTGCACCTCAATACTTTGCCTTCTTGGGCCATCCTCCACTGCCCTCCTGGGCCACAGCAGAGAGCTGGACTGGAAGAGGAGCAACTGGACTAGAACCCGGCACCCATTTGGGATGCTGGCGCTGCAGGGAGGTGGAGGATTAAAAGTGAGCCAGCCCCAAGGGAATCCCATTAATATTTCTTAAATGGAAATGGAGTAAGTGGAGTGAGCCTCTCCTGGGGGCTCTGCTCTTTCTTTGTCTCCCAGCTTTCCATCTTCTGGTCCCTGCTACTTATGCAAAAGAGTTTCCCTTTTCACCCCTCAACTCCCATAGTGAACCTGAGCCCTGTGTTTCCTGATCCAAAACCTTCTTAAACAGCTTTCCCTGCACAAAGCATGGGCAGAAGCCTAGTCACTTTAGTGACTAAATTTTTACACGGAGTTTCTTATCTCCAGTCCAAGAAAGAGAAGATTACTGTAGAGAGATTTGGTTGCTCTTTGGCTTGGAAATGCCCTCCAGCATTCCTTTTCTTTTTCTTTTTTCTACATTTTACTTATTTTTTAAAAATTTTATTTATTTTTGCTTCTTGTTCTTCTATTTTCCACCTTTATTTATCCACTTACTCCATTTAAGAAATATTAATGGGATCCCTTGGGGCCGGTGCCATGGCTCACTTGGTTAATCCTCCGCCTGTGGCGCTGGCATCCCAAATGGGCACCGGGGTCTAGTCCCGGTTGCTCCTCTTCCAGACCAGCTCTCTGCTGTGGCCCTGGAGTACAGTGGAGGATGGCCCAAGTGCTTGGGCCCTGTACCCGCATGGGAGACCAGGAGAAGCACCTGGCTCCTGGCTTCGGATCAGTGCAGTGCGCAGGCTGCAGCGGCCATTGGGGGGTGAACCAACAGCAAAAGGAAGACCTTTCTGTCTCTTTCTCTCACTGTCCACTCTACCTGTCAAATAAAAGAAAAAGAAATATTAATGGGATCCCGACCCCACCCTGCTTTAAGTCGCTCAGCTGTGCAGACCTGCCCTGGAAATGTCAATTCTCAGAAGGGAAGAGGGGTGGATGGTTGAGGAGTTGCTTTGTGGCAGGAATTGGGAGCAGGAGACTAATTGCTTACCCAAGGTTTGACTCCTCCACTCACGCATTGAGACCGGAAGTCATAAGATCATGGAGCTGAAGAGGGTAGAGGCTTAATCCAGCTGTGCTGTCTGAAGGTGGGGCCTGGGGACTGATTAGACGGTGTGTGTGGGGGGGGGGGGGTTGGGGGGGTTGGGGGGAGAGGCTGTTAAGGAGAAGTCCCATGGTGGCTTTATAGGGAGACACCGCGTGGTCCTAGGATGAGCGCGTGCCTGGTGTCTCGGCGCCGGACTCAAGTGATCCTTCCGCTGTATGCGTCCGCCATCCACCACCCTCATCACACGCTGGAGCAGTGGGGGCCACGCAGTCCTGGATTATGAACCCCAAAAACTGCGAGCCAAAATAAACCTCCTTCCTTTTGAAGTGGCTTTCCTCAGGTGTGTGTTGTGATGAAAAGCTGACCCATAGACTTGAAGAAGGCAGGCGGGCACGGGAAGCCACTCAGTGGAGGGTATAGGCTCTGGGATCACATTGCCTGCAACTACAAATAAGAATAATGGTAATGATACTACCTTCTGGGGTTGTTACAAGAATTCAATGAGATATATACAGAGGGGGGATTTGAAAAAGATCTGGCCCGGGACTTAATTAATGTGACCCATAGTAGGAATTACCTTACCCTTGCAATCAGGTATATACATAAAATAAACTGATGCACATTTAAAATTTGTGGTATTTTCCCTTTTTTTGTGTATAAAACACTTCTTAATTTCAAAAAACCAAGCTGTCTTGACCACAGTTCAGCAATCACAGATCCAGTACTTAATAAGTGTTTAGTGTCTGTTGCTTCTGATACGGTTGTTGTTGGCCTTCGTCCTGGCTCTCCGGATGATTGCAGGCCGGTTTATGCAGCGGACTGTGTGACCCCTCTGGGAGCTGAGAAAGCCCTGGCGGCAGAGCGTCGGCATCAGTTCCTCCCTTGCCTTTAGGAGGCTGTGAAGCAGCACACGTTTTTGGTGCTGTTGCTGTAGAGCGGAGAGCAGCCTGGCCAGAGTTTGGGGGGTGGAGGTAGGGAGAAGAGTGTCTCCGGCAGCAGAAGCAGTCCATCCTGTTTGAGCAGATGGCGCTGGGGGAGAACCGCAGCTTCTCTTCTGCTGACCCACAGCCAAGATCCTGCGTGGGAGGCAGCCAACAAGGTGCCCGGCACAGCCAGATCCGCACTCCGGGCCTGCCTTCTGTGGTGGCAAGGAATGACTTTTTGTGCTGCTTTGAGAGAGAGATTTCTCCCTCTCCTGTGAGTGCGCTGGTCGTTGGCCCGAGATTGGGTTACAGGGAGGCCGTGCTGTGATTTTTTTTGCAGAGTGAGGAAATCTAGAGGGCCCGTGAGACTTGAAGTGTAATCCTATTTCTCGGGGCTGAAAGTGCCTGGTATGGTGGATCCCCAGGCAGATTGCAGAACGTGAGCTTGAAGATGATGAAATTGCTCTGAATCTAAACCCTTCTGTGATTCTGGCAAGCTTTTCAAATTACTTGCCTTTTTCCTATTTGTTCCCTTGCCCAACTTCTGTTCCCTGCATCCCAGCCTGCTTTTTCCTCTGCCGCTTATATAAGGCAGCATGTGGTCCTACGCCAGATGTTCCTGGTGTGATTATAAATGCATGTGTTCCTACTCCGGGCCAAGAAAAGACTCCTGACAGAGGACGTCCAACATTTTTTGGCTTATGAAACCCCAATGCCTTTCACTCATGACTTAGTCTTTAAAATGAGATTATTGGATTCCTTTATTCTTTGCATCAACATGAAAGGTCAAATCATTGACCTGCTGGTGAGATGAGAAAGCTTAGGGGTCAAGAATCCGCCGAGTAGCTTTTGTGTTTGGATATTGGATCACCTTTCTCAGAACTGTCAGCCTAACCCCTATCCAAAGTCATGGCTGTTGTCCACCGCATCTTTTTATCTTGGCTATTATAGGAACATACCCGCTGCCAGCACATTTCTGGACCCAGGGTACAAAATTAAACTAAGTGAATGTAAATATCCAGTCTAGCTTGAGAGGAAAGAGGAAAGACGCCTAACAGTACAGGCTCTTTTCCTGAGAAGTCTTCTATGGTAGGAAGAATATTAAGATTTGAGTCAGGCCTGAGATCTGGGCCTGATTCCACTCCTCACATCCAGAATGGTAGAATGACCAGTGCCATGGCCATCTATGAGAGCAGGGAGAATCTCTTCCTTTTTTTTTTTTTTAAGATTTATTTGAAAGAGTTACGGGGAAGAGGTCTTCCATCTGCTGGTTCACTTCCCAGATGACTGCAATTGCCGGAGCTGTGCCATTCCAAAGCCAGGAGCCAGGATCTTCTTCCTGGTCTCCCACGTGGGTATAAGGGCCCAAGCACTTAGGCCATCTTCTACTGCTTTCCCAGGCCATAGCAGAGAGCTGGATCAGAAGTGTAGCAGCTGAACCAGCGCTCATATGGGATGCCAGCACTGCAGGTGGCAGGTTGCTGGCCCCCCATTCTAGTGTATTTAGAAGGAAATTGTCTCTTGTTAAAATGCATACATCAGGAAATCAATCATTATTAGTTGTTTCATTTTTAATCTAACAATTTTTGATAAAAAGGTGCACAATTGTATCATATAAATTTGAGTTCAAAACTAGGTTAAAAGAAAATCTTTTCCCCTGTTAAGCTTTCTTTTATTTTTTTTTATTTTTTTATTTTTTATTTTTTATTTTTTTTGACAGGCAGAGTGGACAGTGAGAGAGAGACAGAGAGAAAGGTCTTCCTTGGCCGTTGGTTCACCCTCCAATGGCCGCTGCGGTTGGCGCGCTGCGGCCGGCGCACCGCGCTGATCCGATGGCAGGAGCCAGGTGCTTCTCCTGGTCTCCCATAGGGTGCAGGACCCAAGTACTTGGGCCATCCTCCACTGCACTCCCTGGCCACAGCAGAGAGCTGGCCTGGAAGAGGGGCATCCGGGACAGGACCGGTGCCCCGACCGGGACTAGAACCCTGTGTGCCGGCGCCGCAAGGCGGAGGATTAGCCTAGTGAGCCGCGGCGCCAGCCTGTTAAGCTTTCTTTTGACCTACCAATCACACAGACCGCAGATTCACAAAGCTTCCTGGGGTTCAGCATTGGTAATAATTTCTCCATCATGAGCTAAGTAGCCTGGGACCATGTGACAGGGCTAAGGTTTTGCTGACAGGCTCATCCCAGGTGAAGCCCTGTGTTGGCCACCTGATCCCCTGAGTTTACTGATGCCCAAAGGAACAACCATGAAGGAGGTAAAAGTCTTGGTTGACAGTATTACAGAAAGAGAGAGAGAGAGAGAGAGAGAGAGAGAGAGAGAGATATCTGCTGGTTCAATCCCTAAATGTCTACCACAGCCATGCTGGACCAGATGTAAGCCAGGAATGTCGAACTCTATCCAGGTCTACCACATGGGTGGAAGGGATTCAAAGTGGTTGAGCTATTTATTATCTTTTGCTTCCCAGTGTGTGCAGGAAGCTGGATCAGAAGCAGAGTAGCTAGGATGTGAATCAGGCACTCTCAGATGAAATACAGTTGTCCCAAGCGGCAGCTTAACCTGCGCCTTAACACTCTTATGTAGAAAATTTATGTTTCAATTCTATTTTTGGTGAACATTTTTAAAAAGATTTTATTTATTTGAGAGGTAGAGTAACAGAGAGAGAGAGAGAAAAGTATTCCAACTGCTGGTTCACTCCCTGATGGCTGCAGTGGCCAGAGCTGGGTTGATCCGAAGCCAAGAGCCAGGAGCTTCTGCCAGGTCTCCCACGTGGGTGCAGGGTCCAAGGACTTGGGCCATCTTCCACTGCTTTCCCAGGACACAGCAGAGAGCTAGATCGGAAGTGGAGCAGCTGGGACTCGAATTGGCACCCACATAGGGATGTCAGCACTGCAGGCAGATGTTTAACCTACTGTGCGGGGGCTGGCGCCATGGCTCACTAGGTTAATCCTCTACCTGTGGCATTGGCATCCCATATGGGCCCCGGGTTCTAGTCTTGGTTGCTCCTCTTCCAGTCCAACTCTCTGCTGAGGCCTGGGAGGGCAGTGGAGGATGGCCCAAGTGCTTGGGCCCTGCACCTGCATGGGAGACCAGGAGGAAGCACCTGGCTCTTGGCTTCGGATTGGTGCAGTGTGCTGCCATAGCGGCCATTTGGGGGGTGAACCAATGGAAGGAAGACCTTTCTCTCTCTCTCTCTCTCTAACTCTGCCTGTCAAATTAAAAAAAAAAAAAAATAACCTACTGTGCCAAAGTCCTGGCCCCTTCTTAACTATTCTAACTTATTAACTGGGTGACTCTGGGCAAGCTGCTTAGCCTGTCTGTGATTTAGTGTCCTCGTCTAAGAAATGGGGGGAAATAGCAGCACTGACCTGTGGGAATTTGTGAGGATCGCATGCGTTCTGCGTGTGAACTGCCTAGGGACAATGCTGGCACAGAGGAGCAGATGCTTCCTACCCCTTGTCCTTGGATGAAGTCTGGAGGGAGTCAGGATTCGGGTGTTGGTCATATAACAGCTCTCCAAACAACCCTAGGTAGAATTATTCCCATTTGGTAGCTGGGCAAGTTGAGGCAAGGACATACAACGCATTCAGTGTCTCACATAGCAGCCTTTGGGTGGTGCTGCCAGAACTTGCTTCCAGGAAGTCCAGCTCTAAGGTCTATGTTCTTGGCTGTTGACACTGGATTCAGAATTTTCTTCATAGCCACCAATAGCAAGTGTCAGGGGGCTTGATTTAAAACTGTGCCTTTTTGGTGTGAAGAGAAAGAAAGCCTGGCGTTATGCAGAGCTGTTTGAGGGTGGATATTGGGCATCTGAGATGAGTCACTGTAGTTGAGGGCCAAATGCCTGAAGTTGGAGTTTCTTCCATAATTTCTGCTTCTAAAGGACTTTGACATCTATTTTCTTCTAAAGCCTATTTTCTTACTAAAAGAGATTGATCAAAGTGATACGAAGGATAAACTGTTTATAAAATGTTTTTCTTCACTTTATTATTTTTCCAAGTGTCTACTTTAATGCCGAAATAGTCTTACAAGTGGGGAGATTTAAAAAAAAAAACAACACTTTATAGTTTGCAGAATCACAGAAAGCGAAAGTTCAGTTTTGCCCAGGCCTCTTAGGCTGTGCATGTGTGTTTTAAAGGATGGCAGTTGTGTGTCCATCATCCAGCCTGAGACATAGAATGTTACAGGTGCCCTTAACCCCTATATTGTCCCTCCTCCATCCCACGCCCACCCCAACCCCTACTCTGCATCGCATTTTACAATAAGCGTTGTTTACTCTTGTGTAATCTTGCAACATATTGTTTAGATTTGTCTGTTTTAGACTTTTCTATAAATGGACAGTTTCTTTAGGCAAAAAAAAAATAGCACTGAAACTTCATTATTTTTATGTTGGGATTGTGCCAGTAAAAGATTTTTTTTTTTAAGATTTGTTTATTTATTTTCAAAGTCAGAGAAGGAGGGGGGGGGGTCTTCCATATACTGTTTCATTACCCAGATGACTGCAAAGGCCAGCACCTGGCCAGGCCGAAGCCAGGAGCCAGGAGCTTCCCCGGGTCTCCCACATGGGTGGCAGGGACTCAAGCACTTGGGCCATTTTCTGCTGCTTTCAGAGGTGCATTAGCAGGGAGCCAGATGGGAAGTGGAACAGCCTGACCCAAACCAGAGCCCACAAGGGATGCTGGCTCTGCAGGTGGCGGCTTCATCCCGCTAAGTTGTGGTATCGACCCTGATAGATCATTCTTACAATCTGACTTTGTTTTGAAGTGGGCCAGGTTGTCAACTGTTTGATGCCTGACCAAGGCATTGGAAGCAGAAAACAGATCATTTCTGCTGCTGCCTTCAGTTTCCCTGAGCCCTAGGGCCACGGCATAGCGTAGTTGTTCAGTAAATATTTTGATTAAGTGACTGAATTGTAGCAGCCAGGCCTATGAATTTCATTTGTCAAGACAACGTCCATGTGATTGTTTTGATCTCTGCAATTAACTGAATGAAGAAAGATACATCCTGGTGTGAATTCTTAATCTAGTGTGCGGAGTGACAGCTGTGGCATTTATAAATCGAGCTGTTGTGTTCTGGGTCACTACCACTGTTACCAAAGATCCAGCAGTCATGGCCCCTCTGGTGAACGAATGCAGCTGGGAGGTCCATCTTCAAAAGCATTGCACCTCTGCTGTGTTTCAGACACAGTTCCCATGCAGCAGAGACAGTGGTGAAGCCCTGTTGGGAGGTAGGAAGGAGACTGGCAGGAGAATAGAAACACAGATATGCCGAGGGTGTGGGCGAGGTGGGGCGGGCAGAAGGCCAAGGTGTGGAGAGCGGTGGTGTCATGGGTGGGGCCTGCGGATAAACAAACAGAGCTGTGAGGCCAGGGCTGATCTGGGAGCAACCCAGACACCACTGAGCGAGCAGGGGAAGCCTGTTGAAGTGTCTGAAATAGGGGTGTGACAATCAGATGAGCCAGTTGGGCCATTCTGACTGCAGGGTGGAAAATGGTGCCATGCGTTCCTGGGATGGAGAGAGGGTAGTGGTAGGAGGAGGCTACTGAATACTAATTCCTTATCTGTTGAAGCCATCCTTAAATGGGGGGGGGGGGGGAAAGGTCTGAGGTTCCTACTAGAGGCAACATGGATTTCAGTGCCTAGGGATGAACCCTCTGCTTGGAACTTGGTTACTTTTCAAGGTTTCACCACAGGTTAAGAGCAGAGCCACGCACACCCCTCTCCATGTGTATCACACCTTGCCTGTGTGTGTTGTTTCATTGCTTTCTGAAATTGGTGCCAGATACTAAAGTTGTCATTGTGCACATTTAGTTTGATTGACCTAGATTTCAGACAGGTGTTCTGTTTGAGCATGCCTCCTGAGTCATGTTAGAGGCAGGACCCAGTGATTTTTCTTCTGTGGGGCTGCCTGCTCTTTATATGTGTCAGTTGCCCCAGAGAGTTCTGGCTTCTCCACACACTCTGCCTGGTTAAGACCATATACTCCCTCCTAGGGTTTCAAAACAAGCTCCTGCAACATTTTGCATTTCAGACTAGGTGATAGGCATCTCCCCTTCCTTGTCTCAGTAGTGTCAGGGATTCAGCCTTACCAAGAATAATCAATTGGTGTTTTTTTCTTTTTTTTAAGATTTATTTATTTATTTGAAAGGCAGAGAGAGAGGAAGAGACGACAGAGAGAGAGAGAGAGAGGGATCTTTTATCTGTTGGTTCACTGCCCAGATGGCTGCAACAGCCAGGTCTGGGCCAGGAACTCCATCCAGGTTTCCCACATGGGTGTTGGGGGTCCAAGCACTTGGGCCATCTTCTGCTGCCTTCCTAGGTGCATCAGCAGGGAGCTGGATTGGAAGCAGAGCAGTGGGGAGTTGAACCCGTGCTCCAATATAAGATTCTGGCATTGCAAGTGGTGTTTTAACCCACTGTGCCACAGTGCCGCCAGGAATAGCACTTCTAATCTCCTGGTTGCTCAGGTTACAAACTCTGAGTTCATCCTTGACTTCTCATCCTTATCCCTCCTGATAGCCACATTGTTTTCACACCTGCAGTGTCTTTCCTGTATATTCTGATTGTCCATTCTATCTTCAGTTATATCTAAGCAGATGTGATAATTCATCCCCCTACCCCCACCCCTTAGTCTTGTCTCCCCCTCTAACTGTCCACCCATCCATCTCTCACTGTGTTCCTGGGACACTTTGTACATTCCTGTCTTATAGCATCTTATTATATTTTGAAAAACAATTGTGATTGAAAAACCATAGCAGGAGTCCATGTTTAGCTTAGCAGTTAAGCCATTGGCTTGGATGCCTGCAGCCTGTATCAGAGTGCCTGGGTGAATGTCTTGTCTCTGGCTCCTGGCTTCAGTTTCCTGTAACACAGATTCTGGGAGGTAGCAGGGATGGCTCAAGTAGTAGTTGGAACAGTAGTGGAGCAGCCAGTACTTGAACTGATGTTCCTATGGGATGCTCCCATTGCAGACAGTGGCTTAGACCTCTGTGCCACAACACCAGCCGCAGTAAATATATTTGGGCCTCTGCCTATGGCGCCTGCATCCCACATGGGTGCCAGTTTGTGTCCCAGCTGCTCCTCTTCCGATCCAGCTCTCTGCCCTGGCCTGGGAAGGCAGTGGAAGATGGCCCAAGTGTTTGGGACCCAGCATCCGTGTGGGAGACCCAGAGGAAGCTCCTGGCTCCTGGCTTCAGATTGACTCAGCTTCAGCCATTGTGGCCATTTGGGGAGTGAACCAGCAGATGGAAGACCTTTCTCTCTGTCTCTCTCTCTCTTTGTTTGTGACTCTACCTCTCAGATAAATAAATAAAATAAAAAAGAAGTAAACTAAAGAGTATACCATCACACCCACTTCAAGTGTACACTGCAGTGGCGGAAAGTGTGTGTGTATGTATATATATATATATATATATATATATATATAGTTGTGTGGCTGATCTCCAGTATTTTTTAATCTTGCAAAGTTGCAACTCTCTAATCATTAAACAACAACTCCCCCTGCCCCTTTCCCAGCCACCAATTCTGTGTGTTTATATGAATTAGTGTTTTTGCGACTGTCTCATTCCCGTTAGCATGCTGCTTTTGTAACTTGTTTGTTCATGGGTCTGTTTGAGTCCTCTCCACTTTAGTGAGCTTCTTTAAGGTCCTTTGTAGTGCCTTGCATGGTGTTTGTCATGTGGTAGACATGCAGAAAATTTCGGAAAAGTAGCGTATTCAGAGAATTTTTACCCGTGGTTCTGAAGCAGTGACTTGGGATGGAGGTGATGATTAGGGTTGGGACAGGAGCTCTCTGGTAGGTGCTGGCAGGGTCATCACACTGCTCATTGGTGGCATGTGGTCTTACACACACTTGTCATTGTTACTTGTGAGAACAGTGCATGAGAAAGGGAGAGAGTTAAGACAAACCTTTCAACGAGATAAAAAGACCTCACTTACACTTCCTTAAAATACCAATAGTAATTGGAGTCTGGTTGATGGATGTACCTGAGGACAGTTGATTACCTTGCGGCTGTAATTACCAACTTTATGAAAGCAAACCTGTTTGTCTGCAGTGTGGAGAGAGGGAGTCTGTTTGGTGCTCTGTCATTCTAGACTAGCGCTTTAGGAATGACTCTTCAGAGGTCACAGGTGTATTGGCTGGCAGTGTTTGCATAAATGCTTTCATTTAGTTTGTGACCAATAACCTAGTCCTATTTCATAATATATTTACATGGAACTTGATTAACAATATGGCTCTGTGGCTCAATAAGATAATCCTCCGGCACACCGGGTTCTTGTCCCGGTCGCTCCTCTTCCAGGCCAGCTCTCTGCTGTGGCCCAGGAGGGCAGTGGAGGATGGCCCAAGTGCTTGGGCCCTGCACCCCATGGGAGACCAGGAGAAGCACCTGGCTCCTGGCTTCGGATCAGTGCGGTGCACCAGCCGCAGTGCACCGGCCATAGTGGCCGTTGGAGGGTGAACCGACGGTAAAGAAAGATCTCTCTCTCTCTCTCTCTCTCTCACTGTCCACTCTGCCTGTCAAAACAAAACAAAAACCAATATAAGGAGCCTCTATAACTTAATTGTGGGAACTATTGACTGTTTAGTTTTTTTGCCTGACACATAAAAATTCCATAAAATTGTGTTACAGGGGCCGGCACCATGGTGCAGTAGGTTAATCCTCCACCTGCAGTGCTGGCAGTTACCAAGATTATATCTGAATTTATATGTAGTAGTGATTGAATGAAATGGGTTGTTAAGGTGCATTGTCTCATAATTTATATTGTTGCAAAATAGGTAAAACTTTTGTTCCCTAGTATACCAGTATTTAACACTGGGGTGATGCCATCTACCTACACACACACAATTTTGTAATACATCTTGTTTTGTAATTTGATACTTGATCTTTCTCTTTCTGAGGAATGTTTTTCTGTATGTGGCTTTAATCATTGATGTACTGTTTAATCTCAAACACATGGTAGGTTTATTTTTTGGTTATTGTGAAGCTTTAAAAAAATTGCAAAGCTGTTGGTCTATTTTTGACCCTCAAAATTTATTAAATTTATTTGTGAAAGCTTTCTGGTGCTTTATGAGTTACGTGTGTGTGTGTGTGTGTATTACACACTAAGGATGCAAAAGCAGCACAAGACAGTGCTCACAGCATTTCTTTGGAATATTGCTTGAGAATTTGGAGCAGGTGTGTATTTCATCCAGACATGCTAACATTAGCGTTCAAGGATATTGCTTTCTCTTCCCAGCAGACTGACAAGGGCAGATGAAGGTCCAGTTTTCTGGAATGAGCCTTTGTCTTCTGATAAGATGTCTTGTGTCAGTTGGCTGTTGGAATAAGGTCTTTGTTCGGATACAGCTACTTCGTTCATTTTTGCTTTGGCTGTTGTTCTTCCTGCATTTCTATGGTGGAGGTTGAGAGTCGAGAAAGTCTGATCTTTTATCAGGTTAGAGGACATTTTGCTTGTGCTGCTCCAGAGAGGAGCCATGGCTGCCAAAAATAGCTAAAGTATGTTGTGCTTAGATCTTTCTCTTAATGAGTAAATTGGAGTAAGATGGCTCTGGAAGCCTTCCACGGGGTTATTTTAAACTTGGGACTGCATGGTCTGTGTTGGATTAGCTCAGAGTACTCTCTGAAGGGGCAGGTGAAGGTCTCCCTCATATATTCAGCTTTTTATTTATTTATTTTATTTTATTATTATTTTTTAAATTTTTGACAGGCAGAGTGGACAGTGAGAGAGAGACAGAGAGAAAGGTCTTCCTTTTGCCGTTGGTTCACCCTCCAATGGCCGCCGCGGTAGCGCGCTGAGGCCGACGCACCGCGCTGATCCGATGGCAGGAGCCAGGAGCTTCCTCCGGGTCTTCCATGTGGGTGCAGGGGCCCAAGGACTTGGGCCATCTTCTACTGCTTTCCCAGGCCACAGCAGAGAGCTGGGTCAGAAGTGGAGCAGCCAGGACTCAAACCGGTGCTCGTGTGGGATGCTGGCACTGCAGGCGATGGCTTTCCCTGCTTACACCACAGCCCAGGCGCCTAGATTGAGCATTAGTGCAGGTCTTCCTCTTGGGCTTGGGTTATTGTCACATCCTCCTTTGCTTGCTTCATGCCACCACTGTCCCAAGTGTCATATTGCCCTGGGTAGTCATGTAAGTCCCTGTGCTTGGTTGAAGCCTTTGCTGTTGCTATCTTGACAAGTTTAACTTTCCATCTAGGGGCCCCACAATTTTTAAATAGTTGGTCTTGAGTTAAAAAGAGTAGTGCAAATTTTCTAAGAACTTTTGATTATTTATTTGAGAGGGAAAAGCAGAGGCAGAGAGAGAGAGAGAGAGAGAGAGAGAGGTCTTCCATCCGCTGATTCACTCCCCAGATGGCTGCAGTGACTGGAGCTGTGCTGATTCTGAACCAGGAGCCAGGAGCTTCTTCGTGTCTCTCATGCAGGTTCAGGTGACCAAGGACTTGTGCCATCTTCCACTGCTTTCCCAGGCTGTAGCAGAGAGCTAGATTGGAAGTGGAGCAGCTGGGACTTGAACTGGTGCCCATATGGGATGCTGGTGCTGCAGGTGATGGCTTTACCCACTATGCCACAGTGCTGCACACACCTCATCCGTCCCCCCCACCCCGAACTTTTTGAAGCCCATTCAGATCTACTTGAAAAAAGATCTTTGCAAGCCCACACTTGCTCTCCTGCCTGTCTAGCACCGTGTTTCACTGGTGTGCTCTTCTAAAGCTGTCACTGCTTGGAGTTCCTACAAGAGCTCCCAGCGTCCCCAGCCCTCTGCAGCGCTTGCTTGTGGCACTGCTTTCTCATTCGCCCTGTCTGACCTGCCTCCTCTCTTCTCATGTTGTGAAATGACTGGGTTGAGAAACCTCACATGGCCATCTCAGTGAGTCCTGATCACACTCTGCTTGCCTCATATCTCCTTTGAAAAAGTTTCTGTCTGGTGAAGTTGGGCCACATTTGATCTTGGAATAATGGTTTTGTAGTAATTCTCCAGGAAGAGCACGTTGATTTTTTTGTTTTGTTTTGTTTTGGTCAGCATGAAAAAAAAAAGTCATCTTCAGGGTGTTCATTCATTCAGTATGCTTGATGGGGCATCTAGTCTGTGCTAGACTGTATACCAAGTACTGAAGATTGGGCATTAAACAGCATATTTCATTTTCTTCTCTTGAGCAAGTAATTTTCTAATTGGAGTAGGCAGAAAGTGAATTAACAAATATGTCAACATATAATATCCAAGATCTGGTGTTCTGAAAAACATTGCAAAGTTCCTTTCTTGATCTCCCACCCTGGAAGATGTCTGTCTGTTGTTTATATCTACCTTAACATCGGGTGGATAGTCTAAGTTGTGGGGCTGCCTGACCTTGGCAGATTAGCAATGCTGAACTTGTCACTTGTTACATGCACCTTTCTGGCAGTCATTGTTTGGACATATGTAGTAGTCAGCTTTTTGTTACTTTAACTAAAATAACTGAGAGAAGCTACTTAGGAAGGAAGAACATTGATTTTGACTGATGGTTTGGGTGGTTCACAGTCTGAGATCAGGTAGCCCCACTGGTTCGGGCATCTGGTGAAGAGGGAAGAGGGACAATCATAGGTGAGCTGGGAAGCAGAGACGGGGAGCACTCCGCCCTTACCCATGCCCAGGTCTTGCTCTAGAAGGTCATTGTGATTTGGTTGTGGGGTTTCCAAAGGCCTCCTAACTAGACCAAGCCTCCACCCTTAATCCAGCCACCATTATTGGTTAATCCATTAACCCTCAGTGTAAACCTTAGGGTTTAGGGAGCCAAATTGTGTTCAAACCATAAGAGCATAGGACGTGGATACCATACAGCTATTACCCAGAGAATTATATTTAAACATTCACTGCTGTGTCATTCATAATAGCCCAAAAGTAGAAATAATCCACGTCCATTTGTTTTGGGCATAAACAACAAAATGTGGTCTGGCCGTACAGTGGAGTGTTATTCAGCCATAGCATGTGGTACAACATAAATGAACCTTGAAAATGCTACGCCAAGTGAACGAAACCAGATACAAAGGACCAAGCATTGTGTGATTCCAGGCAGATCTGTAGCAACAGAAAGCAGATTAGTAGTCATGGGGAGCTGGGGGAGGGGACTGGAGAGTGGAGGATGTGGGGAGTGACTACTAATGGGTATAGAGTTTCTTTCTGGAGAGATGAAAATGTTCTGAAATTAGGAAGTGGCGATGGTTGTGTAAGAGTGGGAAGATACTAAAAGCCACAGAACTGTACACTTGAAAATGGTGACTGTTTTGATGTGTGAGTTGTATCTCTAAGTCAGGATTACTTCCTAGTTCAAGGGGAAGATGAAATAAAACAACATACATGCAGTGCCCTTGTTCATAGTATGTGCTCCAGTAGTGGTGGTTTTTGTTGCTATTAAAGAAGGTAATATTGTTTAAATAAAAAAGCTGGAACTTTTATCCACTGCTACATCTCTTAGAGTGTTAGCTACTCCGTAGCAAGCAACCAGTAAGTGGTGTTGGATGAATGTGGTTCCCTCTCATTCACGTCCAGCACGTTCATGAGCATGGCTGTCTTTTGAGTCTGCGTCAGCAGGACCTGTGTCTTGAGCTGCTCTTCCAGTGGTGGCGACTGAGTGACACAGAGCTCTTCGCAGCCCTGGTTTTAGTGTTTAACTTGGGGTTAAGGGCGTGCAAGTCCAGGGAAGCAAATGCTCTACCTAAACGCAAGGTGAAAGTGGGGTCAAAAAGATTCTTGAAGTTTTTTCCAGTAATATAATTCTGCTTGGTGGTTTTTATAAGAACGTAATTGGCCTGTAGCCCTTAATGCTTCATTATCAGTTCCCTGGAGAGCAGAGGATTAATTTGTGTGTGTGTTTTTTTTTAAATTAGTTCCTAGAAATGTACAGATTAAAGCTGTTAATTTGTTCTGTTGAACCCAACTCACAATTTGTACGTGTGAGAAATTGTTAAGAGAGAATCCGTTTTTCTCAGAAAATGTTTCTTTTTAAATTTCTGTCTTTTTCTGAACTTGGCATTCTACTGATAATGCCGAGTTGCTTTCATGGCTGTGTCCGCAAGGTGCCATCTGCTTATGTTGAAGCTCATGAAAAGAAATCGGCCTGTTGTCGCCTGTGTTCTCCTGCATCTTCGTAGGAGACCAGTGGGCCTGTTCCCTTTGGTCTCTCTGGAATCATTGCTCTTCTCCTTCCCCTTCAGTCTTGCGTGTGCCATGTGGTTGACCATGTCTCCTGGTTACTATAAACTGCTGGGAGACTCAAGGCCCAATCTGTGGCTCGCCTGTAGAAGTATCCAGAACTTCTTTCCCAGCCTTTCCCAGCCTTTTGTGTTTGACCCTCTCTCTTTGTTTCCTACTCTTTTTATTCTCCCACACTCCCTCCCTGGCCGTGCATATCTTTGAGAGCTGCTTTGAGACAGGTTAAATAAGCAACAATGCATGATTATTGAGGCTAATATTTTAAAGACAAAACCAAGAAGACAAAAACTACCTACATTTTTTCCTCCCTTACCAGGGAGGATGGGAAAGAAAGCAAAGCTGTCAGAAAAGAAATTGTGAGCCTTATTTTGGAAGCTTTGCTGAGTGTCTCTTTTTCTTGTATTCCATAGAAGTTGGTGATATGGCAAAGCAATACCTAGAGAAAGGTCTTCTGGTCCCAGATCATGTCATCACACGCCTCATGCTGTCGGAGCTGGAGAACAGGAGCGGCCAGCACTGGCTACTGGACGGTGAGTGAGCCTGTGAGAAGAGCCGCACAGGCTCTCCTTCCCCCTCAGCCTGCCCTCCTTTAGTTAATGTTCTACCACGGTGAAGCCTCTTAGTTCTGTCTCCGGATCATCCTGGATCATCCCCGTGAGTTTCATTGGCCTGAAGCAAACTTTCACTGAATTCCCATTACAGTTCATGTTTCGAGGATATCTTTTGTTGCCATGACTCAGTCCTAACTATGACTCATCTTAAACCAGAGATTCTGGGCTGGCGCCATGGCACAGCATCCCATATAGGTGCCGGTTCTAGTCCTGGTTGCTCCTCTTCCAGTCCAGCTCTCTGCTGTGGCCCAGGAGGGCAGTGGAGGATGGCCCAAGTGCTTGGGCTCCTGCACCCACATGGGAAACCAAGAAGAAACACCTGGCTCCCGGCTTTGGATCAGCACAGCTCCGGCTGTAGTGGCCATTTGGGGAGTGAACCAACGGAAGGAAGACCTTTCTGTCTCTCTCTCACTATCTATAACTCTACCTGTCAAAAAAAAAAAAAAAAAAAAAAAAACCACAACACAACACAACAAAACAAAACAAACACCAGCAAACCAGAGGTTCTGTCACGGAGCACACATGTTAAAACTATGAGTTCTCATTTTTCGCATTTCTCATTTCTAGCTCGTGTCAGAGCTAGACCATCTGAAAATCCTCTATTATACTCAGGCAACAAGCAGTGTTGGGACTCCAGGTTTCACCTTTGGAGACCAGTTTTGCTTGATGCTTATGTATATATACATGAAATGCTTATTGTTTATTTTCACGTACTTGAAAGGTAGAGCCTCAGAGAGAGAGAGATTGAGTCTGTATATTGTTCACTCCCCAAATACCTGCAACAGCCAGGACTGGGCCAGGCTGAAGCCAGGTGCATGGAACTCTATCTGGGTCTCCCACGTGGGTGATAGGGGCTCAACAGTCAGGTCATCTTTCACTGCCTCCCAGGATGCATTAGAAGGAGGTGGATTGGAAGTGAAGTAGCCAGGACTCACACCTAGGTGCTATGATATGGAACATCAGTGTCCTGAGCGACAGCTTTACCCACTGTGCCACAGTGCTGGCCACTACATACCTTTTTGGTTCAGCAGTTCCATTCGTCAGAGACATTTATTTCAGCATTATTGGTAACTTGTAAGGGCTGGCCATATTTTTATAGGGCTTAGATCCCAAGGAGGAAATCACCTATATAGAAGCACTAAAAACTGGTTACTGGCACCGTGAGAAAATCATGTAGCATCTATGTGGTGTGCTGAGGACACGAAGGGGAAGGTGATGTTCTGTTGGTGGGAGGAGGAGCGGTTGGGAGAATTTTATGGACAGAGTGACGAATAGACAGATGTTCCTCAGAGGCAGCTGGGAGTTAGGAAGGTGCGTGTTTTCCAGCAGGATTCCGGGAATGAGGGGGGCAACTTCTTAGCCTAGACTGTCCTGAAGCTGCAAGCTGAGGGAGGCTGGGCCTTCCTGACCCAGAGACCGCTGGCTTTGGTTGGGGCAGGCTGCCATCAGATTTGTCTCTCAGAGGGGAGGGTTCCAGTGGCAGCACAGGGGAAGGCAGGTGTTGGCTCAGGGTGGAGGGAGGTGACTCCCAGCCAGGCAAGCAATGATTGGCATGACAGACTAAGGATGTCAAGGACCCAAATGTCAGCGGTGGCAGTGAGGTCAAAGAGACACTAATCCTGTGCGAGGAGGGGGAGTTGACCTGCGTTGTGACTGATGTCGGGTTCTACAGCCCTGAGCTTTCTTTTGATTGCGTTCTGGGCTCCTCGGGTTTCTGTGCTGTCTTCCTGCACCACCTCAGGTGTATTAGTTTCTCCAGACTCTACGCACTTAACTCACAAAGTTAACAGCCATGACCAATAAACATTACATTTGTCACGCCCAGCATTAACTTCTGTAGTTTATAATCTTGAACTCTAAGGCCGCTCACCTTGTAAATTGAACTTGGTGAACTTAAATAAATGTGCAATTTTGGTGAACTTAAATAAATTGGAGTGAAGACAGGATTCTCTATGTTGGACTCCTGTGGAAAGTGTCTTAGCTAAGAGCATGGGCCTGGGGCCAGACCGCCTGTCCCAGCTCTGCCGATCACTGGCAGTGTGCCTGTGTGCCCTGGGGCCACCTTACCTCTCTTTGCGTGTGATTCCTCATGGAAAGTAGAGTAGAAAAGGGTTTTTGTTAGCATGAAGTGAGTGAACCCATGGAAACTGCTTAGGAGAGTGCTTTCCATACAGTGAGTGCTGTGTCACTGTGAGATTTTTGTCATTATTTCTCGTGGCTGGTGTGTAGGACCTGAATTTTTGGGAGGTGACTACATGAAGTGTTAGGTTCAAAACAGTTTTTTTTTTTTTTTTAAGATTTATTTTTAAAGATTTATTTATGTATTTGAAAGGCAGAGTTACAGAGAGGCAGAGGCACAGAGACAAAGAGAGGTCTTCCATTCACTGATTCATTCCCCAAATGGCTGCAATGCACGGAGCTGAGCCCATTCGATGCCAGGAGCCAGGAGCTTCTTCCAGGTCTCCCACGTGGGTGCAGGGGCACAAAGACTTGGGCCATCTTCTACTGCTTTCCTAGGCCATAGCAGAGAGCTAGATTGGAAGTGGAACAGTTGGGACTCAAACCAGTGCCGCTATGGAATGCTGGCACTACAGGCAGCAGCTTTACCCTCTATGCGACAACGCCGGCCAAAAAGTGGTTTTAAAAATATTTAGCCCCACAGGTTTGAAATGCCAGCTTCAGTTATGGGATGTTTCATGTATCTTTTCAGTGCTTGCTTTTGCCCTGGCGTTGCCTCCCGGGGTGAATAACTGAATTTCTTTCATACCACAGGTCTGTTTTTAGTAAAGTGCGTCAGTCTCCCAATGGATTGAGCTTGAATCTTTCTCCTTGAAAACCCATCTGGTCACTTTCAGTTGTAATTTCTCTGTTAGGACTTGGAGTCGGTCCATTTGGCACAGGGAGGAGAGTAGGGAGTGGCTGCGCGCGGTGTTCACAGCTCTGCACTGCTCACAGGCACGCACGCTGCAGAGGACGTGCCTGTTGAGGGCGCTAAAGGTGACTGGATGTGCAAAGGTGGAGACAAGAATTCGGGATGACGGATGGCTCACGATCTTGGTCCATATGGCTGCGGAGAGCAGATAGTGGGTGGGGATGGGTTGGTGGATGCAAGCCAAGGGATGGCAGAGTTGAGGTGGCATGGAGATGATGAGTTATGTGGTTTAGTCAGCTCTCTCTACTAAAAACAGTTCAGCACTGCTTTTCCTTCACTGTGTGTGTGTGTGTGTGCATTGTGTGTGTTTTGCTCTTTTGTTTCCTTGGAAATTTCATAGATCAGTGATAGATTTACTGAAATTTTAAAACGTTTACCTCTAAGGCAGATAGGCAGAGATCTTCCATTCAGTGGTTCTCTACTGCTTCCCATGGTGTGTGTGAGAGGGAAGCTGGGACCAGAGGCAGAGGAACGAGGGCACTGCGTGTGTGTGAGTGTGTGTCCCTGCTGTGCCAAATGCTCACCCCAGCAGTTTTTTAAAAAATATTTATTTTATTAGAAAGAGAGAGGCAAAGAGAAGGAAGGATCTTCCATCTACTGGTTTACTCCTCAAATGCCTGGAATAGCTGGGGCAGGACTAATCCAGGCCAAAGCCTGGAGACTGGGAGCCTTCCAGCTAGATTTCCTATGTGGGTGGCGGTGCCATCACCTGCTGCCTCCCAGGGTAGGATTAGCAGGAATGCTGGACAGGAAGAGGAGGAGCAGGGACTGGAACCAGGCACTCCCGTATGGGGTACCAACATCTCGAGCAGTGTGCTAACTGCTGTGCCAAAGGGTGTCCTGAGATTTCTTTAATGTTTAAGATGAACATTCTACCAGAGGTTTACAATGTACCCTTCTAACTTTGTTGTAAAACCACACTTAGTTTTTTGGGAAAAAAAAATTATTTTGAAAGAGTTATATAGAGAGAAGGAGAGACAGAGATCTTCCATCCACAGATTCACTTCCCAGATGGCTGCAATGGCCAGTGCTGGGCCAGGCCAGAGCCAGGAGCTTCATCTGGGTCTCCCATGTGAGAGAGTCAGGGACCCAAGCACTTGGACCATCTTTTGTTGCCTTTCCCAGGCCATTAGCAGGGAACTGGATTGGAAATGGAGCTGCTAGGACACGAACTGGAGCCCATGTGGGTTGCCAGCATTGCAGGTGATGGCTTAACATGCTGCACCAGAACCCTAGCCCCAAAACCCATGCTTAGTTTTAGTTTGAGAGAGAAGGGATTTTTACTGCTTTTTTTGGTGATCTTGAGGTGAAATAGCAAGTAGGTGACCATAATCATGTCTTCACATTGAATCGAAATTCTTCGCTTTTCAGAAAAGTGAGGTTACTGAGTTAGAGGGACATGTGTTAGGAATGGGCTTTTTCATTTCTAAACTGGGCTACCAGCTTGTGTATTTAAATAGTAAGCTGTAAGTTTTCCTCCTGAGTCCTGATTTATCTCCAAGTACCAAGATGTAATAGAATTGTCTGACATGTAACCTTTACATGTAGGTATCAAAATATTTGAAATTTGGTACCAGAGTATATCCGTTCATTTTTATTGCTATAACAATAGAAAATACAGAAATTTGTAGAAACACTCATTTATCTCGTCGTTTTAGAGGCCCAAGCCTGGTGCCAGGCTCTGAACACCTCATTGGCTACAATGACATTGTGGTGGATGGCATCACTGCAGGTGCACATGAGAGAGGGAGGGAGGGAGTGAGGGAAAGAGAGAGAGATATCACATGTTGAAAGAATAGAGAGCCATCAGTATTGCTCTTTTTTTAAAAAAAAATTTTTTTTATTCATTCCATTTTGTTTGAAAGGCAGAGGGACACAGAAAGAGGCATAAGAGAGAGATCTTTCATCTGTTCGTTCACTCCCCATATGGCTGCAACAGCCAGGGTTGCCATGCTGGAGCCTGAAGGAACTCAGTCTTGATCTCCTATGTGAGTATCAGGGACCCCTGTAGTAGAGCCATCATCTGCTGCCTCCCAGTGTATGCATTAGCGGGAATGCTGGATCAGAAGTGGAGTAATTGGGATTTTTTTTCTTTTCATTCATTTTTTTGAAAGGCAGAGTGATAGAGTGGGAGAATAAGAAAGATCTTCTATCTGCTGATTTACTCCCCAAACTGTCACAGCAGCCAGGTCTGGACCAGGTTGAAGACAGGAGCCAGGAACTCCATCCAGGTCTTCCATGTGGGTGGCAGGGGCCCTAGTATTTGGGTCATCATCTGCTGTCTTCCCAGGCACATTATCAGGAAGCTGGATTGGAAGTGGAGCAGCCCAGACTTGAACCAGGGCTCCGATATGAGATGTGGACATCCCACGTAATAGCTTATCGTGCTGTGCCACAATGCTGCCTCTGTAGCTGGGGCTTAAACCAGGCACTCTAATGGGATGCAGGCATCCCAGGCAGCAGCAGCTTAACCACTCAGCCACAGGCCTGTCCCAGTTTTGCTCTCTTAAAACAACTCACGGTTGTGAAGACTACCTGGGATCCCCTGAGAGCTGTGTTAATTCCTTCCAAGGGCAGCACCCAGAATACTTCCAGGCTCTACCTCTTAAAAGTTCCATCCCCTCCCACATTGCCACCTGGCGAACAAGCATGAGCCTTTAGGGGAAACACTGAAGCCATACCCACACCGTTGTATTTGTTTTCATAGAGAACAACTTTAACTTTGCGATTGTCCGTGGAGTACAAGTTAGGCCTTTATGTTCGAGATAAAGATACCTTACAACCTGTACGCTAACTGGTACTTTCAGAAGCTAATTCTGTTTTGTGTTTCTATTTTTTTTTTTAAAAGCAGCAATTAGAGCCACTTGAGTGTGCACAGTGTGTACATGTGTTTGTTGTCCCTGAGAGTGGAATGATCTCAGACCTGAGATATTCGGGGCACTGGCTCACCTTGAGCCCTTGATGGCTGAGTCAAATGTGTGTGTCCAGAAGCTGAGCTACTGATGCTGGGGCTGGTGCATTTTGCTAGAGTAGACTGGCACAGAACTGCCCTGACCTCTTATCCTCTCCTATTTTCCTTTCCGAATCAGACCTCTGAAGAGCCTACCGGGAAACATGTCTACAGAAAAAGTCAGCAGTGTCTTCTAAATTATATCTTTTAGGAGATGTCAAGGACAGTTTTTTTTCTTTTTTTTTCCTGTTGCCCTCATGAATGTAGGGTATGTTTGAAGAATAAAATGTATAATAGATTTGTTCAGAAGGTCACTCACTGAAGAATTCTCCTTGAATACAAAATAAATCAGACTCTGTCTCTTTGTGTGTGTATGTGTGTGTGTATGAAAGAGGGTAATAGATGATTTTGAGATCTTTAGTCCTGGGGCCAGCATTGTGGCGTAGCAGGTCAAGCTGCCGCTTGCAGTGTGGGCATCCCATACGGGTACTGATTTGAGTCCTGGTTGCTCTACTTCCAATCCAGCTCTCTGCTATGGCCTGGGAAAGCAGTAGATGATGGCCCAAGTCCTTGGGTCCCTGCACCCTGGTGGGAGACCTGGAAGAAGCCTGGCCTTGGATCGGCCCAGCTCTGGCTGTTATGGCCATCTTGGGGAGTGAACCAGCGGATAGAAGACCTCTCTATCTGCCTCTCTCTCCCTCTTTCTCTGTACCTCTTCCTCTCTGTAACTCTACCTTTCAAATAAATAAATAAATCTTTAAAAAAAAAAATCTTTAGTCCTGAAAAATTGTCAGATAACCATTTCATCTTAGGTGCTTGTTAAGGTAATGATGTGTGCTCCAGAGCCTTACATGGAAGGTTTGAAGCAAAGCTTCATGGACTGACTTCCTGCATGAAGTGGTTACAGCATTTATAGAACTCTGCTCAGGCACCATGCATTTAACGGGCCTGCTGCCCAGGGGCTGACCATCCTTGCTAGATGGTGCCTCCCGAGGATTGACCTTCCCAACAAGCTCATGACTGGCCTCTTTCATTGTAGCTCTGTTCACCCAACAAACATCCAACCAGTGGGTGAAATTCACCACCAGGCCTGGGATGTTTCTGAAGTGAATAATATGCAGGTAGGACTGACTTTGTGCTGGGCTGGTGGTAGTGAACAAACAGGAGGAAAATGATGACCAGAAGGAGTGAAGCGACCAGCTTTGTGACATAGTGGGTTAAAGCTGAGTGCCAGCATCCCAAATGGGTGCCAGTTCAAGTCCTGGCTGCTCCACTTCTGATCCAGGTCCCTGCTAAGGCACCTGAGAGAGCAGCAGAAAATGACCCAAGTGCTTGGTTCCCTGCAGCCATGTGTGAGACCTGGATGAAGCTCCTGGCTCCTGGCTCCTGGCTTTAGCCTAGTGTAGACCTAGTCATTGCGGCCATCTGGGGACTGAACCAGCAGATGGAAGACCTCTCTTTCTCTCTGCTTCTGCCTCTCTCTCTCTGTAACTCCACCTTTCAAATAAATAAATTAATTAATTGATCTTAAAAGGAGCAGAGGGAGACTAATCTTGGGGCGCTCCTGATGCAAGAGGAGAAGGCACCTGATCAGCTGACCATGGCGCAGTGAGGTGACATCTGGGTTCCGGGAGGCAAGTGGAATGACCTTTTTTTTTTTTTTTTTTAAAAGAGTTATTTTTATTTATTTGAAAGACAGAGTTACAGAGAGGTAGAGGTAGAGACGGGGGGGGGGGGGGGTCTTCCATCCGCTGGTTCACTCCCCAATTGGCTGAGTTACAGAGTTACAGAAAGAGGTAGAGATAGATAGAGAAAGAGGTCTTCCATCCACTGGTTCACTCCCCAGATGGCCGCAACAACCAGAACTGTGCCAATCCGAAGCCAGGAGCCGTGAGCTTCTTCCAGGTCTCCCATGTGGGTGCAGGGACCCAAGGACTTAGGCCATCTTCTACTGCTTTCCCAGGTCATAGCAGAGAGCTGGATTGGAAGAGGAGCAGCCAGGACTAGAACTGGAGCCCATGTGGGATGCTGGCGCTTCAGGCTAGGGCTTTAACCCTCTGCGCCACAGCGCTGGCCCCAGTGGAATGACTTTTACAAGTAAGGAGGTATTCTGGGTCCAAATGACTGTGTGAAGAAATACGGGTGTGTGTTTAGACTAGTCTTAGTGCCACATTTCTGGAGTCCCCACTCGTAACTTAAGGCAGTGTAAATATATCTGACAGTTTTGTTGTTATTCTCCCCTGGATCCAAAAGTCTAATTTGAGGAGAGAATTTGGGCAGCACCGAATGTTGTTCTGCTCATTTCGTTGTGGGCACGTTGCTTTCTTTTCCCAGTGTTCTCCTGCCCATCTGCACTCCTCTCCCGCCTCCTTGTGGCCCCTGTTCCCTCCCTCCCCTTCTCTCCTCCTCTGTTTCTCCTGAACACTGAGTTTGATTAAGATGCCTCTGAACTGTTTGGTTTTCATGAAGTACTAGCAACTATTTGTTGGATTTGGTTGATTTGAAAAATTGTTTTTGTAGCCAGCTAGCCAAAGTATTGTTTCTCAGAATGATACATCTTAAAGTTTGTGTTTTTAAATGGGTTTGACAGCTTTTATAATCTTGAAAAGTTTTACAACTTGATTTCTGTAATTTGAGGATACTTTTTTTCCCCAAAGATTTATTTGAAAGTCAGAGTTAGAGGGAGAGAGAGACATCTTCTATTGCTGGTTCACTCCCCAGATGCTGCAACAGCCAGGACTGAGCCAGGCCAAAGCCAGGAGCCAGGAGCTTCATCTGGGTTTCCCATGAAGGTGCAGGGGCCCAAGCACTTGGGCCATCTTCTGCTGCTTTCCCAGGTGCATTAGCAGGGAGTTGGATAGGAAGCTGAGTAGCCAGGACATGTGGCACCCATATGGGATGTGGGTGTTGCGGGTGGCAACTTTACCCTCTATACCACAGCACTGGCCCTTGATGATACTTTCTAACATGATTGTTAGGTATTTGGATAGTCTCCGGGGCCAGCGCTGTGGCTCACTTGGTTAATCCTCTGCCTGCAGCTCCGGCATCCCATATGGGTGCTGGGTTCTAGTCCCGGTTGTTCCTCTTCCAGTCTAGCTCTCTGCTATGGCCTGGGAAGGCAGTGGAGGATGGCCTGAGTGCTTGGGCCCCTGCACCCGCATAGGCGACCAGAAAGAAACACCTGGCTTCAGATCGGTGCAGCGTCGGCCGTGGTGGCCATTTGGGGGGTGAACCAACGGAATGAAGATCTTTCTCTCTGTCTCTCTCTCTCACTGTCTGTAACTCTACCTGTCAAATTTAAAAAAAAGAAAAAAAAAAGGTATTTGGATAGTCTCAAGGAAAGAGTTTGCAGACATAGGAGGATACTTCAATAGTCTGTTAAAAAAAAAATGAAATTGTAAGACAAACTTATTTTGGTACTAGAAGTTTTGAAATCCATGCACAGCTTTTTCATAAAATATCTGTGAATTCTTTGAGGACCTCTCCTATTCCTATAATTAATTTCCAGTCAAGTGGGCATTGAGCGAGAGCAGGTGACTTTACCAGGGAAGCTGGGCAACAAGCAGAAAGTGTTCTTCACTATTAGTGAGGCGAGGTAACCAGTATCTAAACTGAGCAACCTGGTTGGATTACACAGGAAAAACCGCTTCCCCTTTAGCTTATGAAGACACATGTTGGTGGTATCTGGCTCGAAATGGTGGTGCACTCCCGTCATAGGATATACACAGAGCCCGGCCTGTCCAGTCTTTATCTCCATCTGTTGATTCTTCAGTAGCTATTGCACGTTTTCTGTTCATGGTCCTGGATGGTTGTGTGAATTACTTTTGGTGTTCTGTACTCCCTTATTTTTCCAAAATATTTATTGAGTCCCAAATCTATGCCAAGCAGCACCCAGACACTGGAGAGAGTGGGCAGGACCTGGGCCTCCTGGTGTTCAGAATCTAGGGATGATTCAACCTTTTTTGCTACCCTAGCTATCTTAATTTCTTTGGTTTAAATCCAAACCATAGGAACTCTGTTTTTATCCTAGTGACTTTTCTTGCATTTCACAGCCTTGACGTCAGTTCTTACTCAGAGTAAAACCTTGGGTCTCCTCCTCACTAGATAGGGATTCATTCCTGAGACCCCGCCCTCCATGTCAGCTTTCTAGTCCCTGATCCAACTGCTGCTTTGGGTGAAGAACAGTTTTACAGTGTGGCTGCTGCTTCTGTGTATGAATGACTTGATTTTAACATGGAGGCATCCAGGGCCTTCTGGGAAACACGCCTATATAAATATTTGAGCAGACCCTAGAGAAGCTTGGTTTAGGAATAAAATTGAGAGTGCAGGTTGTGTGTGTTGCTGAGCTGCACATTGGTTGATTGTAAGTGGGAGAAGTTCATTTTCTGCCCTCAGTCCAGGAAGGAAGGGGGTGAGAGTTGGCACAGAGGAAGAAGTGGCTGACCTTTTGGGGGTGAGGGGCATGGCAGTAGGATGGCCTCTGAGACAAGGTGACGCTGAGAGCCATCTTTGAAGGTGAAAATAAAGCACGGTTCAGATAGGGAGCACCATGTGCAAAAGCTGTAGAGGCATGCAACCACACGGTGTATTCTGGAAACCACACATTTTAACCACAGGATCATCCTGCAGCCAAAATAGGAGCAGATGAGGCTGGAAAAGTGGGTGGGGGCAAAAGCTGAACACGTTACGAAATTCAAAAACAGGGAGCTGAATAAGTGTCAAAGTTAATATTAAAAATAACTTGGAAGTTAAAAATAAAATTTAGAACTTTGTGTGAATTGTTTATTTTTTTAACTTTCTTTCCAATGTCTAAAAATTAACTCGATTTTTAAAATGTTAAATTTAGATACACTTTGGACATTAAACTCTGGTTTCTCTGTGTTAGGCACATGTTGTCACACATTTTCAGATGCATCCAACCATTGCAATTCTCTTCAAATCCTAAGTTTAGATGTACAGAGAGTCTGCTTTCCTGACTTAGGAAACAAGTTACCTTGGAAATTGGATGAATTAAGAAAATTTATTATTTTTTAATCTATCTTTTTTTAAAGATTTATTTATTTATTTAAAAGGCAGAGTTGCAGAGAGAGAGAGAGAGTGAGAGTGAGTCTTCCATGCGCTGGTTCACTCGCTTTATGGCCATAATGGCCAGAGCTGCACCAATCCGGAGTCAAGAGCTTCTTCCAGGTCTCCCACATGGGTGCAGGGACCCAAGGACTTGGGCCATCTTCCACTGCTATCCCAGGCCATAGCAGAGAGCTGGATTGGAAGTAAAGCAACCAGGAGCTGAACTGGCATCCATATGGGATGCCGGCACTGCAGACTGCGGCTTTAACCTGCTACACCACAGCGCTGGCCCCTTTTAATCTATTTTTTTTTTTTTTTTTAAGATTTATTTTATTGAAAGGCAGAGTTACAGCGAGAGACAGAGCAAGATCTTAAATCTGCTGGTCCACTCTCCAAATAACTGCAACGCCTGGGTCAGGCTGAAGGAAGGAGCCAAGAGGTTCATCCTCGTCTTGCATGTGGGTACAGGGGCCCAAGCACTTAGGTCATCTTCTGCTGCTTTTCCCAGGCACATTAGCAGGAAGCTGGATCTGAGGCAGAGCAGCCAGGACTCGAACTGGAGCCCATGATAGATGCTGACATTGCAGGCAGTGGCTTAGCTCATTACGTCACAATGCCAACCCCAAGAAAATTTCAGTTCACAGTTGATCATGATAGGACTAAGAGTCAAAAGGATCACATAAACAACACTAATGTCTGCAAATACTAACTGATAGAATTTAAAAAAAAAAAAAAGGAGAGAACAACCCAACATGGGAAGTGGGATACACGGCAGACTCATAGAATGGCAGATGTCCTAAACAGCACTCTGGCCTCAGAATCAGCCCTTAAGACATTTGGATCTGGCTGAAGAGCCCATGAGAGTATTTTAGGCATGGAAAGCCAAGACACTCTGGCAGGGGGAAAAAAAAAACCTAAACGAAAGATTGTGAGTGAGATCCCAGTGGAAAGAATGGGCCTTCAAAGAAGGAGGTACCTTTCTCTGAAGGGAGGAGAGAACTTCCACTTTGACTATGACCTTGTCTAATAGGATTGGTGTTGGCGAACTCAAAAGGCTTCCATAGCCTAGGCAACTCATGACAAGAGCCTAGGGTGATTACTGACGCCATAAACAAGAGTGTCAATTGTTAACAACAGGAGTCACTGTGCACTTACTCCTCATGTAGGATCTCTGTCCTTAATGTGTTGTACTATGTGAATTAATGCTGTAACTAGTACTCAAACAGTATTTTACACTCTGTGTTTCTTTGTGGGTACAAACTGTTGAAATCTTTAGTTAATATATACTAAATTGATGTTCTGTATATAAAGAGAGTTGAAAATGAATGTTGATGCAAATGGAATGGGAGAGGGAGCGGGAGATGGGAGGGTTGTGGGTGGGACAGAAGTTATGGGGGAAAAAAGCCATTGTAATCCATAAGCTGTACTTTGGAAATTTATATTTATTAAATAAAAGTTAAAAAAAGAATTTACTGCAACACTTTATCCAATACTATACAATACTATACAATGCTAGCTTAACTATAAAATACTATGTGCTTACAGTACACAAACACTATGCTAAGGAAACACTGATGTGGTAGCGAAGCATGGGCTTAGAGTCAGATTTGAATCTCAGTTGATCATTTGTTAGCTGTGTTGTCTTGAACAAGTAAAGCTACCTTTCTGATTTTTTTTTTCCTTATCCATAAAATAGACTTATCTGCAGCACAGTTTTGTGAGGATTGGCTAACAAATGTAAAACGTAGTGGGTGGTCAGACGGTAGACATTGATTATTGTTAATTTTGTACATAGGTCTTCATAATGATACAGATGTTAGAATTTAACATTTCAGCGATCAACTACTGAGAAACTTGACAAAAATGTTGTCATTCAGGGTGTTTGGTATAGCAGTTAAGATACTGCTGTATCCCATATCAGAGTGCCTGTGTTCAAGTCCTAGCTCTGCCTCAAATCCTAGCTTCCTGCTAATGCACACCCTGGGAAGTATCAGGTGTCACAAAGAGCTGGGTCCATGCCACACATGGAAGACCAGGATTGAGTTCCAGGCTAGCTTAGCCCTGGCTGTTGTAGGCATTTGAGGAGTGAACCAATGGGTGGGTAATATCTCTCTTTCTCTCCTGCTTATTCAAAATAAATAAGTAAACACAAACTGATTTCATCATAGTAAATAAGGTGAGCAAAGCATGAATAAGCTATTACCCATCTTCCATTAAACCTTGCCTAGTGGTATAAGATTAAATAAATAATATAAAGCTCTGTTGATTGCTCTCACTAATAAGAGAACCTAACTGACTTGGGCTAAAAGGAGCCTGAGATGAGGAAAAAGGCAGAGAATTTGACCTTTTTGCCTTGTTTTTATAAAAATGGCATGATCACAATAAAACATTCAAGCCCTGTTTAAAAATGCAAAGTAAAGCATGAAATAACCAGGGTTTATGATTCCAGACACCTCCATATGCACATAGGCAGGCAGAAATCTATGAGAATAGCATTATGCTTTACTCATTTAATTACAATAGCAAATCTAAAGTGAACCTGGAAGAGTTAATACTATGCTTCAGATAACTTTTCCTCGCCAAGGATTTGAATTATGAAATTATGAATTATATGAAATTTGAATTATTACAATTATGAAAGCAATTAGAAAGCAGACATTTCGGATCTAGATGGGAGGTCTTGTCTGCTGCAGTGAACAGTAAGGAGATTAATATATTTATACTTCCTCTCACCTCCTCTCCCTTTTCCTCCCAAGTTTCGCTGGCATTTTTTGTAATTTGTTAGACTTTTATTCTATGTATGTGATTTCCCAGGGTTTTTTTTTGTCTTATATTCTAAAAATTTAAATGAATTCTGTTTACTGGTTCTGTCACCTACCTGTTCACTTTTATTTGATTAAGCTCTTGCTTGTATCTCTGTACAAACCCTGGAAACATTGAATTAACTTATTTAAATGAGTTAATTGTATGGTGCAGGCATTGCAGCTGCAATGTGCCATTTGGCACACCTTTCCCATTCATCACTCGGTTGACTGGATTTTGTTGCATAGTTCCTCTTCCCTTCCTCTGTTCGGTGTTTTCTTGTTGGAGAATCCTCCTTGTTCAACAGTTTAGCTGACGGGGATGTTCTCAAGCCGCCCCATGTCTGCAGGATTTAGCAGCCATTGTTCCACGTCCTTCTGACCTGGATGCTTGGAGGGAAGTGTGTGGTCAGTCTGCCTTCTCCCCACTTTCAGGACACCTCCCAACCCTGCCCCTGCCCCCGCCCCCTAAAGACTTCCTAAAGAATTGCTTATGCACACCTGAAATAAATGGAACAGCTCCAGGTTGCTTGTTTTTTTTTTCCTATGCCGAGTATATCCTTTGATCTGCAATTCAGTTTCTTTCAGGAGGTGTTTTAAGATTTATTTATTTATTTGAAAGTCAGAGTTACTCAGAGAGAAAGAGAGGCGGGGGGGGGGGGGGTCTTCCATCCACTGGGTCACTCCCCAATTGGCTGCAACACCCGAAGCTGCGCCAATCCAGAGCCAGGAGCCTCTTCTTGTCTCCCACGTGGGTACATGGTCCCAAGGACTTAGGCCATCTTTTACTGCTTTCCCAGGCCCCAGCAGAAAGCTGGATCAGAAGAGGAGCAGCTGGAACTAGAACTGGCACCCATATGGGATGCCGGCACTATAGGTGTTGGCTTTACCCACTATGCCATAGTGTTGGCCCCCAGGGGGTTTTCTTGTGTGGAATCTTTTGCATAGTTCTACAGTTTTTCTGTTTCAAGGATCCCATCTATATGAGGTAACTTCAAGAAGTTTATGGGAAAAAATAGAATTAAAAGATAAGTTTATTTTGATGCAAAAATTTGAAATCTATGCATAGGTTTTTCAGAGTATTCATTTTTTTTTTCAAGATTTATTTATTTGAAAGTCACACAGAGAGAAAAGAAGAGGCAGAGACATATAGAGAGGTCTTCCATCCACTAGTTCACTCCCAATTGGCTGCAATGGCCGGATTGTGCCAATCCGAAGCCAGTAGCTTCTTCCAGGTCTCTCACACAGGTGCAGGGGCCCAAGAACTTTGGCCATCTTCTACTGCTTTCCCAGGCCATAGCTGGATTGGAAGTGGAGCAGCCGGGTCTCGAACTGGCACCTCTTTGGGATGCCGGCACTGTGGGTGGCGGTCTTACCCGCTACGCCACAGCGCAGGCCCCCAGAGTATTTCCCTCCCTCCCACCCTCTCTCCCTTTCTTCCTTCCTTCCACACAACCTTTTGATATCGATCACTACTTTATAGTTTCTTGATAGTTTTGTGCCCTACAGAGTACCTCCCTTGTACTTGTCTACCCAAGTCACTTACATTATAACCACGTGACATTATGTATTTATCCCATATTTGACTCGTCGCTCTGCCACGCATATAGCCTGAGAGAACAGAGACTGTGTCTGTTTTGCTCATGGCTGTATTGCCAATACCTGCAGCAGTGGTTGGTGCATAGCAAAGACATAGAAATATGTGTCCAAATATACATGGATCTAACCTGCAACCCATAGCTGAGGCCACGTAGGCCATACCTGGCCTCTGTTACTTTCCTTGGGCAGAGATAGGGACCTAGGGTAGAATCATTTACAAATTCCTTTGGTCTTAATAGAGATAGAGTGGGAACAGCTTATGCTGAATGGGAGCTTACAGAGCCTTACAGCCAAAGAAGAAGAAGAGCCTTTAAGCCAGGGGTTTGCAGCTGGCAGCTCCTTCCTCAGTGCAGCGCGCCTCAGGTTCAGTGCTGTTCGTGTGACTTGTTTAAAGACCAGGGTTATTGGTTCGGGGACTTCACAGGAACAATCACAGGAGTGCCAGAGATCCGAATGCTGCTCAAGAAATTCCCCAAGAATTCCCACTGAAAGGAGCGTGTGCTTTCTTTCACAAAGGCGAGACAGATTTTTTTGTGTGTGGTTTCAGGAGCTTTGTGGTGAATGGAATGAAAAGATCATTGCATTTCCATGGTCTTTTAGAAGTCTCTCACATCTTCTTTTCAGCAGTGATCTCTCAGTAGCGATTATACCATATTCAGATTTTTAATTCCTACTAACTTGTTAGCTCCTTGAGGGCAGGACCCACTTATTGCAAAGCTCTTTAACTTTAGGATAGGTAGCAGTGGTTCCTGTGTCCCAGGGAGCTTGAGGTGAGTCCCCCAGCAGGCAGCACAGTGCGAGAAGGCACCGTAAGTCGTAAAATACAGCAACTGATTCGGGAGAAATTTAATTACGTAAGATTTGAGTTTTCAACCTGGATGAGCTGGTTGAATGAACAGGACAGAGCAGCTTTTCTAGGGCAAATTAGGGGACAAAGGCTAGGCATAGTGTAGTGCAGAAGCACGGGGTGGGTATTCCATCCTCCTGTTGGGAAACCCTGCTGTGACTATAGCCTCAGAGAGGAAGGCAAGCCTTCTGGACTCAAATGTCACCTTTACTTTAGCTCTTGGCTTTTCCACTTCTTCAACAGTCACTGAAATGCATTCATTTGAAACAGGCTGTCTAATTAAGGAGACTGGAATACTGCTGGTTAATCATTTAGAAAGCCTGTCTTTGAGGTTACTTTGAGTTAATGGAAAAGCACACAACTTCGTTCTAATTCTTGCTTCATGGAAAAATTACAAATGCTGCCACCTGTTGACACAATTTGATTTGTGCATCTAGCTTTGCTTGGTTAGCAGTACCTGCCCACAGGGGATCTGACCGTGTCCTAGGCACACCAGGAGTAGATATAGCCCCAGCCCTCAAGGGGCTCAGCGTTCTAACAGGGCTACCAGCTGGCATGTTGAGGGGCTAGCTGGAGTGCCCACTAATGGGAGCAGGAGCCTGTCCTGTCTCTCGACTAAGACAGTATCACAGAATGCATGTAAATTCTGTATGTATACATTTTAATACTTTCATGTTCGGGATGGCTATTCTTATTTTGATACAGCTTTTTCTTTCTCTTTCTTTCTTTTTTTTTTTTTTGGACAGGCAGAGTGGACAGTGAGAGAGAGACAGAGAGAAAGGTCTTCCTTTTTGCCGTTGGTTTACTCTCCAATGGCCGCCGCGGTAGCGCGCTGCGGCCGGCGCACCGCGCTGATCCGATGGCAGGAGCCAGGTGCTTCTCCTGGTCTCCCATGGGGTGCAGGGCCCAAGGACTTGGGCCATCCTCCACTGCACTCCCTGGCCACAGCAGAGAGCTGGCCTGGAAGAGGGGCAACCGGGACAGGATCCGTGCCCCGACTGGGACTAGAACCCCGTGTGCCAGCGCCGCAAGGCGGAGGATTAGCCTAGTGAGCCGCGGCGCTGGCCTTGATACAGCTTTTTCTATCGTAAGATTTCCATGAACCATGTTTTAATAAGCTTTTCACATTAAGGATTCTGGTTAAGAGCCAGTATCCTGGCAATTAAAAGTAGCAGGGTAGAAATCTAGAAGAGAACTTGGATCAGTGAATATCAAATGTTAACTAAATGTATTTGAGAGCAAAATGCCATTCCTTTTCCTCCAAAGTCAATGTGAACGTCTCCTGTTCTGACGACAGGGGTATCCTTGCTTCACAGGTCTCAACCAGTCTTCGTTCTGTGCTCTTCTGACAATATATTCACTTTAAAAAAATATGTGGTGTGGGGGGGCATTTAGCCTAGCATTAAGATGCCCATGACTCACGTTGGGGTAAATGGATTCAATTCTCAGCTCCAGCTCCTGAGAACCTGCCTCCTTCTAATGTGCACCCTGGGAGGCAGGGGGTAATGGCTCACATAGCTGGGTCCCTGCCACCTCAATGGGAGACTCTTGGACTGAGTTACTAACTCTGGGCTTTACCCTAGCTGAGTCTTGGCTGTTGTGATCATTTTTGGAATGAACCAGTGAGTAAGAGTTCTCTGTTTCTGTCTCTCTACCTTTTAAATTAACACACACACACACACACGCACACACACTCACTCTGTATGTATGGCCTTATAGTGACACTGTTCAAAATGGCTTGCATTTCCCAGGCCATGGCAGAGTGCTGGATCGGAACAGGAGCAGCCATGACTAGAACCGGCACCCATATGGGATGCTGGCGCTTCAGTCCAGGGCTTTAACCTGCTGTGCCACAGTGCCGGCCCCAGACTTTATTTGTTTATTTGAAAGGCATAATTACGGAGAGAGATGTAGAGACAGATCTTTCATTCACTGGTTTACTCCCCAAATGACCGCAATGGCCAGGGCTGGGCCAGATTGAAGCCAGGAGCCAGGAGCCAGGTGCTTCATTCAGGTTTCCCATGTGGGTACAAGGTCCCAAGCACTTGGGCCATCTGCTGTTGCTTTCCCAGGCCATTAGCAGAGAGCTGGATTGGAAGTGGAGCAGCTGGGACTCGAACTGGTGTCCATATGGGATGCTGGTGCACAGATGGTGTCTTAACCTGCTATGCCCACAGTGCCAGCCCCTCATATTTTTTATCATTTATCTCATAATTTGCTTTCTTCCTAAAACCTAGTTGTCTTTGTCTTCCGGTCCCCCATTGCCTTCGTTTCCTCCCAGTATGGCGCTCTGCTCCGTATGCCTCTCCAGTGTGGTACATCCATTGCCAGCCAGCGTTCTGGGATTCATGTACAGTCGTTTGCTTACTCCTTCCTCACAGTAGTTTTTTGAATTAGGACTTGTTGCCTTCCCCATTTCATAGGCACAGAGAAGTAATAGGTCTCAAAGTGAGCAAGTAGCACAGCTGGACTGCAAACCCTGGCTGTGTGCCTACGTTTTGGTGTGAACAGAAATGCTCAAAAGTTAATCATATGGCAACTGGTGATGACTATGCAGGGAAAAACAGTAGAAGACGAATTGGGGCGGTGGGATGGGAGGGATGATTTGAGCCAGAGCTGAGGATGCGCATGGGTCTCTGCAGCCAAGCGTTCCAGGCACAGCTAGGAAGAGCAAATGTGCATAGAGGGAGTCCCCCTGGCTGTTTGAGAGCAGCAGGGGAGCCGGTGTGAGTGGCCCGGTAGGGTCCAGCTGGGGAGACTGTTGCAGGCCTGCAGGATTTTGACTGTTTCTTTGCATGTGATGAATAGACCTGGCACAACAGGGCACCCAATAGATGGTATCTGAGGTGATGTGGATGCTACCATGATGCACTGTTCTTTTGGTGGTAGCAGAAAGATAAGGTTTTCTTTTTCTTTCTTTCTTTCTTTCTTTCTTTTTTTTTTTTTTAACCACTATGTCCCTGAAGTTGTATTTGTGAAATGCATGAAGTTTGTATACCTTGAATAAAAGATTTCTGGGGGAAAGTTTTTTTTTTTTTAAATTTATTTGACAGGCAGTTACAGACACAGAGAGGGAGGGACAGAAAGGTTTTCCATCCGCTGGTTCACTTCCCAAATGGCCGCAACAGCCAGAGCTGGACTGATCCAAAGCCAGGAGCTTCTTCCAGGTCTCCCACACGAGTGCAGGGGCCCAAGCACTTGGGCCATCTTCCACTGCTTCCCCAGTCCATAACAGATAGCTGGATTGGAAGAGGAGCAACTGGGACACAAACTGGCACCCACATGGAATACTGGCACCTCAGGCAGAGACTTAACCTACTGCACCATGGCACTTGCCCTGATAGTTTTTTTTTTTTTTTTTTAAGATTCATTTATTTATTTGAAACAATTACAGAAAGAGAGAAAGAGAGAGAGAGAGAGAGGTCTTCCATCTGCTGGTTCACTCCTCAAATAGCCTCAACAGCCAGAGCTATGCTAATCCAAAGCCAGGAGCCAGGAGCTTTTTCCAGGCCTCCCATCCAGGTGCAGGGCAGCCACAGCAGAGAGCTGGTTCGGAAGTGGAGCAGCTGGGACTTGAACTGATGTCCGTATGGGATGCTGGCACTGCAGGCGGCAGCTTTATCCACTACACCACAGTGCTGGCCCCGGATTTTCTTTTAGCACCCTGGAGCAGTAGCATAGTAGCATAGAAAGAGCACCTGAATAGAAGTCCAGAGACCTGATGTTAAGTCCTAGTTCTCCTGTTGACCCTCTTTGAATTCAGACTTACTCGTCTGTCACACTGCAGGTCCTGGTCTGCCTACCTCACAAGGTTGTTGTGAAGAATGAGGGCTATGTTTATGTGAATGCCATATAACAACCAGTAGACTACATTATATACGAAGCATAAAGCAAGGTTTGCTGAATTGTTACTGATTTGTGAATTGGATGCCATCTGATTCAGCTTCAGAGTTGTCTATGTGAATGCTTCCAAAAAATGGGGGACTCATGAGTGGCAAATACTGCAATGCCTTTCTTGGTTTGGATTTTGTATTAACACAGTCTGCAGATGCACCAGCTCCTTGAAAGTTGTGTCACATTGCTGCTTCAAAATCCTGTTGTGCAATTGGCAGCTTGAGGTTGAAGCTTTGTACTGAATTCATTGCCTGCAACCCAAATGAAAGCTCATCGTGATAAGGTATTGAATTGGATCAGGAAAGTAGACTAAAGAGCTTTGTATTAAAAAATGAGGTGGGAGAACCAGTGGTGTGGTGCTGCCACCCGTGACGCCAACATCTCATATGAGTGCCAGTTCTTGCCCTGACTCTTCCACTTTCTATCCAGCTCCCTGCAAATGGCCTGGGAGAAGCAGTGGAAGATGGCCCAAAGTGCTTCAGTCCCTGTCACCCGTGTAGGAGACCCAGAAGAAGCTCCTGGCTTCAGCACTGGCAATTGACGCCATCTGGGGAGCGAACCAGCAGATGGAAATTCTCTATCTCTCACTCTCTTTCTGTAATTCTGATTTTCAAAATATATATTTTCAGAAATAAGCTTGGTGATAAATGAGGACACACAGAAAACTGTGGAGTGGAAAGCTCACAGAGGTAGCAACTGAGCTGTGCCCTGGTTGAGCTCCTCTGTGAATGGGGGGGCTGGGGGGACTAGGATGTGAGGTCTGTGTGTAATGACTAGGAATGCTGGACTTAAATGTTGCAGGGAGCACAGAGCATCAGCCACTGCTGTAATGTGCAAAATGTGCACAAAAGGAATGTATAGGGTGAGCTGGTAAATGAGCCTCCCCTTTTATATAAGATTTATGAATGTAATTGAAAGCGAGGGAGGGAGGAAGGGAGAGAGAGAGAGAGAGAGAGATCTTCCATGTACTGGTTTACTCCCCAAGCATCCACATGGCTGGGACTGGGTCAGGTCAAAGTCAGGAGTCTAGAACTCCATCTGGGTCTCCCACGTGGGTGGCAGGGGCCCAAGCACTTGGAGCTTCCTCCACTGCTTTCCCAGATGAGTTATGGGGAGCCAGATCAGAAGTGGAACGGCTGGGATTCCCTATGGGATGCTGGGGTCCCAGGCCCCACCTTGCTGCCTCTTGATTGAACTGGAAGTCTGAGGAGCTCAGAGAGCTCTACATGAGCAGCAGCAACCTTTTATCGGGTGCTCAGTGTGAGCCTGACCCTTGCATCTGAAAATTTTACAGGATTGTCCTTTCTAATTCTCAAATTTTCCACATTCAGCAGCTGTTGCCCTTTGTTAGGCACTTGAGTTTTTAAGTTGAAGTCCTAACTCCCAGTTTCCCAGAGGGTGGCTCTTCTTTAAGTTAAAATAAGATATTAGAGTGAGCCCATGACTGGTGTCCTAAGAGAAAGAAATTTGGACATGGATGCATTTTGTGGGAAGACTATGAAGTCCCAGGGGGAAGGCCAAGGAGAGAGGCCTAAGAAGACACCAACCTGCTGATAGGTTGAACTCAGACTTCTAGTCTCCAGATGTTGAGAAAATAAATTTCTGTGGGTTAAGCCACCCAGCCTGTAGTCTTTGTTATGGCGGCCCGAGCAAGCTCATACACCTTTGTTTTATGTTGAAGGAAATGGAGGATCAATGTCCTCCGAGTGGCACTGAATTCCCATGGATCAGGTTCCAAGGCTTGTGCTCATAACTAATGTGGTAGACTGAGTCCTTCCTCTGTTTGACTCCTGGTACATTGTTCCCACTGATGCACCGTGGTTTTCCCCCTGCCACCAACACTCTTTTTTAGAGCTTAGACACTAAGTAGAATGTGAGCATCTCTGGACAGGAGCAGCACAAATAGCTGACTGAGTTGGGGACTTAGTAAAGCTGGAAAGATTTGCTCCTGTTTGGGACCTTCCTTTGCATAGCTACCCTATCCATGAATTAAGGAAAAATATTCTTCACGGTGGTTTGGACCTGCTTAGAAATTCAGTTACACCTGCCAGAAACGGGGCAGACAGCAAGTCCTTAGTGCTGTGCCTCCACTGCAGCTGTCACTGAGAAGTTCCGCGGTTCTCAACCGGGAGTAAATATTAGAAGCACCTGGACTCTTAACAATACCTGAATCCTGAGCTCACACCTTGATGTGCTGCCTGATGGAGTCTGGGGCAGGATCTGAGCATCCATAATTGTCTGTTTGTTTCCTTTTAAATCTCCCTGGTAATTTTGATTTTTCCCATCAGGTGGAGTGCTGTGAAATTGTGGAGTGACTTATTTCTGTCATTATTGCTTCTGAACCATAGAATGGTTACATCTAAACAGTATTTGCTTCTAAAGTTGCAACTCATCCATTTAACTTTCCTTACCTACTCAAAGGCTCCCATATTTCCCATGGTTCTTTAAACTTAATCCTATTTTGGGGATGGAGGGATGTGAAAAGGAACCACCATTATATAGGACTTCAAAGACACCAGAATTAATCATTCTCTGGTCATTAGCAGGTGTGAATAGGAGATACTGTTCATCCTATTTCTGAAGTCTAGTTCTGCTGAGTTCGTCTTATTTTGTACAGTTGCATTGTCCTCCTCTAGGGGGCCCCAGAGGTCAGAACCAGTAGCTGGGGAGCCGAGCGGCTGGCTTGTATTCTTGTCAGACAGGGCAGCTAGCCAATGAGTTGAGCTTTCATTTGTTACAGGAACTAACGTTATTTTTTCCTGTTAGTGCCAGCTCCCTAGTCTTTTCTAGTGCTTTCTTTCAACCTCTGTGCAGAGGATAATGAACAGTGCTTTCCTGTTTGGGTACCTAGTGATGCTACAACACAGGGCAGCGATCGTGGCTGTGAATTCAGGTCTGCAGAAGAGTGATCCCTCACATTACTCTTACCAGTAACAAGGTTGAGTTTACATCTTTAAAATATGGATAATTCCCTATGGATAATTATATACATACAAGTGTCATTAATATTACACACACACACACATGCGCACACACACACCCCTTATACAATGTATCCCCCAAAGTAGAATTTAAGAAGAACGAGTTGGGTAGGTGTTGCTGTTTGGAGTGCCTGCATCCCCTATTGGAGTGCCTGGTGTTGAATCCCACCTCCACTTCCTATCCTGCTTCCTGCTGATGTGTATCCTGGGAGGTAGGAGATGAAGGCTCAAGTACTTAGGTCCCTGCAACCCAGATGGGAGATCTGGCTGGAATTCCTGGCTCATGCCCCAGCTGTTGCAGGCACTTGGGGAGTAAACCAGTGGGATGGAAGATATTTTCTCTCCCTCCCTTTCTCCCTCTCCCTTTCTCTTTCAAATAAATAAAAAGAAATAACAAATAAACTTTTAAAAAGATGACAGTTACTTTTTAAAAAATAGAATGGACAAAAACCACAACACTTTCTATACTCCATGAGGGTCATTTTGGAGTCCACTGCTTTAGAAAATGCTTTTCCTTGACGTGGCAGGGTTTGGGAAGGAGTGCAGAGATGATCTTGGAAGTTTTGTCTGCAGGCAGCTTTCCGACGGCAGTGGTCATCTTGGAGTTGTGATTTTAGTGGACGTGGGGAGTGGGTCACGTGGGGGCGGGCGGCCGGGTGCCATGGCTCCCAGGCAGCAGGCCGGCTTCACAGGGGACATTGGAGGGAGTTTGCTGGAGTGGTGGGCAGACAGTGAGCGCCAGAGGCAGGAGCACAGGAACCTGTGAGGGATTTCATCGTGTTCAGCTCAGCAGCACTGTGGGATCCACGTTTGTTGCAGAGTTCAGCGCGTTCGTCTTTGAGCAGCTGACTTTCTGCAGGAGGGAAAAGAGGTGGTGTTTTTTTTTTTTTTTTTAAGTTATTTGAAAAGCAGAGTTACAGAGAGGCTGAGGCCGAGAGATAGAGAGAGATCTTTCATCTGCTGGTTCGCTCCCCAAATGGCCACAACTGCCGGAGCTGGACTGATCCGAAGCCAGGAGCCAGGTGCTTCCTCCTGGTTTCCCATGCGGGTGCAGGGCCCAAGCACTTGGGCCATCCTCCACTGCCTTCCTGGGCCATAGCAGAGAGCTGGACTGGAAGAGGGCCAACCGGCACAGAACCAGCGCCCCAACTGGGACTAGAACCCGGTGTGCCAGCGCCGCAGCTGGAGGATTAGCCTAGTGAGCCACTGCGCTGGCCGGAAAGGAGCTTTTTTAATGAGAAAAGTGTTTCAGGGCTTCAGAGGTCAAAAAAAAAAAAAAAAAAAAAAAAAAGGCAGACAGAGTGGAGGGACACGGAGAGAGGGAGGTCTTTCATCTTCTGATTTACTCCCCCAAATGGCTGCAGTGGCCAGCCGAAGCCAGGAGCCTGTGACTCCTGGGTTTCCCACTTAGGTGGCAGGGAACCAAGCATTTGCTCCACTTCTGCTGGCTTCCCGGGCCCATTGGCAGGGAGTTTGATCAGAAACGGAGCTGCTGGGACTTGGACCAGTGCTCTAGGTCTGGGGATGTTGAAGGCTGCAGCTTAAACCACTGTGCTACAACGCCAGCCCTAGAAGGCCTATTTTTAAATGGTCATCTTGATATTTCTGATGGTAAAGGGTGGGAATGGGTTGGGACCTCTGTGAAATGACCTTAAAATTTCTCTTCTGGGTGTTGGATTTCTTACGATACTTTCCATTTACTTGGCTCTTTTACCTTCCAGGCCATAATGATGTGTTTTAAAAAGTGATATTAGCTGCAGTAAGGTTTTTAGTAGAGCAGACAAACTGGAGTGATTTTCTTAGGAAAAGGATATTACTGTACATTCACACCCCAGCCAAACCTGGAATGGCAGTTGAAACAGGTCAACTCCTGGGACTTCATGTGACCTAACTCTTAAGGTCATGAGATTAAAGGAAAAAGAAGAGATGCTCATGAGCCCGATTTTCTTTTCACTTTTATGTGAAAGGCAGAGAGACAGACAAGATCCTCCACCTGCTGGTTTATTCCCTAAATACACACAACAGCTGGGGCTGGACCAGGCCAAAGTCAGGGGCCTAGAACTCAATCCTGGTCTCCCACATGGGTGGCAAGAATCCAAGAAGTTGAACCATTGCATGCATGTTTCATCCCGAGGTATGGATCAGCAGGAAGCAGGATCAGATGCAGATGCAGAGCCAAGACTTGAACCCAGGGACTTCAGTATGGAATGTGGGGATCCCAAATGGCATCTTAATTGCTGTGCCAAATGCTTGACCTAAACCCAGGTTTTAATTTTGTTGATTTTTTAAAAAAGATTTATTTATTTATTTATTTGAAAGACAGAGTTACAGAGAAGAGAGAGAGAGAGAGAGAGAGGTCTTACATCCAGTGGTTCACTCCACAGATGACCACAATGACTGGAGCTGGGCTGATCCGAAGCCAGGAGCCAGGAGCTTCTTCCAGTTCCGGGTCTCCCATGTGGGTGTAGGGGCCCAAGGATTTGGGCTGTCTTCTGCTGCTTTCCCAGGCCATAGCAGAGAGCTGGTTCAGAAGTGGAGCAGCCAGGATTCGAACACGTGCCCATATGGGATGCCAGCACTGCAGGCGGCTGCTTTACCTGCTACACCACAGTGCTGGCCCCAATTTTGTTGATTCTTTCCTCACATTTAGATAAGATTTATAAGTTTTGTGGCATATAAATAGCATTTTGCATTTTTAATTATTTAATAGAAAGAGACAGAGACACTGAGTTCTCATCTGTTGGTTCCCTCCCCAAATGACTACAAAGGCTGGGGTTCCTCTTCCTCTTCTTCTTCTTCTTCTTCTTTTTTTAAATAAGATTTATTTATTTGTTTGAAAGCCAGAGTTAGAAGGAGAGAGTTAGAAGAGAGAGAGATTGATCTCCTGTCTTCTGGTTTACTCCCCAGATGGCTGCATCAGCTAGTGCTGGGCCAGACTGGAGCCAGGAGCTTCATCCGCATCTCCTACATGGGTACAGGGGCCCAAGCACATGAGCCATCTGCCACTGCTTTTTCCCAGGGTGTTAATAGGGAGCAGGATTGGAAGTGGATCAGCTGAGACTTGAACCAGTGCTCATATGAGATACCCGCATTGCAAGTGACAGGTTAACCCACTGTACCACAACACCAGCCCCAAGAGAGTTGATTTTAAGTATTTTCACCCTGTTATCCCCCAAATCATACTTATGTGAGAGAATAGATGTATTATCTCCTAAGTTTAATTGTAGTAATCCTTTTGCAATATATATCAAAACTTCATATTGGAGAGTAGTGGTTTAGGTTAGTAGTTGAAATGCCTGCAACCCACATTAAACAACCTGGGTTGAATTCCTGACTCCAGCACCTGACTCAAGCTTCCTACCAGTGCAGACCCTGGGACGCTGTGTGATGGCTCAAATGATTGGGTTCCACCACCCATGTGGGAGTCCTGGATTGCATTCCCAGCTTCTGACTTTGGCCCCAGCACGGCCCTAGTCATTGTAGGTACTTGGGGAGTAGACCAGCAAGATAGGAGCTCTAGGCCTATCTGTCTCTTTTCCTTTGCATCTCAGATTTTAATTTTTAAAAATCATATTGTATACCTTAAATATATAGAGTTCATATCTGTCAAGGATACCTCAATAAAGCTGTAATACTAATTTAATAGAGGGACTGGTGTAGTGGTGTAGCATGTAAAGCCATCACAGGAGATGTCAGCATCCTATATGAGCGAAGATTCAAGTCCCGGATGCTCCACTTCAAATCCAGTTCCCTGCTAATGTGCCTGGGAAAGCACTGGAGGATGGCTCAAGTCCTTGGGCCCCTGTACCCGTGTGGGAGATCCAGATGATGCTCCTGGCTTTAGCCTGGCCCAGCCCCTGCCATTGCAGTCGTTTGAGGAATGAACAAGTGGATGGAAGATCTCTCCATCTTTGTCTCTCTCTCTTTCTGTGTTTCTATGTCTTTCAAATAAATAAATAAATGTATATTCATATACATTTTAAAATAAATTCTCATCACTTCTCGGCCTTTTGGCAGAGATCAAGTCTAAAATATTAACTCTCTTGGCCCATTTCAAGTCCACAGAACAGCATTA
Organism: Lepus europaeus; assembly: GCF_033115175.1. Classification (NCBI taxonomy): domain Eukaryota; kingdom Metazoa; phylum Chordata; class Mammalia; order Lagomorpha; family Leporidae; genus Lepus; species Lepus europaeus. The sequence goes on from NC_084831.1 coordinate 57,086,087, forward strand.
ACTATAGTTAGTTAGTATGCCATATATCAGATTTCCTAGCTGGGTTAAGTGCAAACTCAGGTGAAGGTTTGGAGTCAAGGATCCTACTGTAATTTGTTTAAACTCTAAAGTATCTATGGGGCTGGCATTGTGGTATAGCAAGAAAAGCTGTCACCTGTGACTCCGGCATCCCATATGGGCAGCAGTTCGTGTCCTGGCTGCTCTACTTCCAATCCAGCTTCCTGCTAATAGCCTGAGAAAATCAGTAGAAGATAGGCCAAGTGTTTGGAACTCTGCCACCCATGTGGGAAACCTGGAAGAAGCTCCTGGCTTTGACCTGGTCGATCCCTGGCCATTGTGGCCATCTGGGAGTGAACAAGCAGATGGAAGATCTCTCTTTTTGTCTCTCCACCTCTCTCTGTAACTGTGACTTTCAAATATATAAACACATCTTTTTACAAAAGTATATTTCCATTATTAGTTATGGTAACCTAAGAATAGTACACTCATCGGCAATCGGAGCTGAAAGGACACGAGATGCAATTTTGCTCTGAGCTTCTCGAACAGAAGAGGAAGCGAGGAGCTGTGACTGGCCAAAGGTCTTGCAGGTAGTCAGGAGCAGAGCTGGAGAGAGAGCCCACACTGGTTTGTCAGATTTTTAGTTGGTTGGCACTTTGTACTTGTATCACGTGACTCCTTATGCCAATGTAGAATGTAGTTTATAAAGTAGCATATTTTCTTGTCAGGCTAAATTTATGTCTGGATATAAATTCTTGGTTAAGACTTCTTCACTGGTGGTGTATGTAGATTTGATGTATTCTGAAAATATTTGAAGGACTCATTGGAATGGGGCAGTATCTTGCATTTGACGTGTTTTGTTTTTGGCGTTTAGGTTTCCCAAGGACATTAGTTCAGGCTGAAGCCCTGAACAAAATCTGTGACCTGGATCTAGTGATCACTTTGAACATTCCATTTGAGACACTCAAAGATCGACTCAGCCGTCGTTGGATTCACCCTCCCAGTGGAAGAGTGTATAACCTGGACTTTAACCCACCCCACGTACCTGTAAGAACACACAAATGCTTTCATAAATTGACAAGCTAATGGCAGAACATTTCAGTTGAAAATTGGACCAAGGAAATTAATTTAAAGATTTATTTATTGGGGCCGGCGCTGTGGCGTAGCACGTAAAGCTGCTGCCTGCAGTGCTGGCATTCCATATGGGTGCCAATTTCAGTTCCGGCTGCTCCGCTTCTGATCCTGCTCTCTGCTATGGTCTGGGAAAGCAGTAGAGGATGCCCAAGTCCTTGGCCCCTTTCCACTGCTTTCCCAGGCCCTAGCAGAGAGCTGGATTAGAAGCGGAGCAGCTAGGACTCAACTGGTGCCCATATGGGATGTTGGCACTGCAGGCGGCGGTTTTACCTGCTATGCCACAGCACCCGCCCCTAGACTTTTTTTTAAGGTGTTTTTTTTTTTGGGGGGGGGGGAGGGGCAGGTAGAGTGGACAGTGAGAGAGAGACAGAGAAAGGTCTTCCTTTACCATTGGTTCACCCTCCAATGGCTGCTGTGGCCGGTGCACAGCGCTGATCCGAAGCCGGGAGCCAGGTGCTTCCCCTGGTCTCCCATGCGGGTGTAGGGCCCAAGAACTTGGGCCATCTTCCACTGCCTTCCCGGGCCACAGCAGAGAGCTGGACTAGAAGAGGGGCAACCAGGACAGAATCCAGTGCCCTGACCAGGACTAGAACCTGGTGTGCCGGCGCCACAAGGCAGAGGATTAGCTTATTCAGCCGCGGTGCTGGCCAACCCCTAGACTATTTTTGAAAGAGCAAATTCTTGGGGTCAAGAACTCTTTTTTTAAGTTGTTCAAATTCAGTAATGGGAAAGGAAGAAAAATTTAAATAAAAGTAGCCTGTCACTTTGGAACCTTTACAATGGCAAAATTAAATAGGTTGTAACATCTGTTGCTAATGAAGATCTGGGGAAACTGGTACTCTGAAGTATTAATAAGTATCATTTTTATATATTTTTAATTTATTAGTGAGAAAAATAATAGCAAATGAATGCCAGAGTTGATTCATTTCTCAAATGTCTGCAACTGCCAGGGCTGGGTTGGGTCACCCAAGCTGAGTGTCTCATGTGGGTAGTGTGAGCCATCACTGTTGCCTCCCAGGGTCTGCGTTAGCAGGAAGCTGGAGTCAGGAACTGGAGCTGGGTATTGAGCCCAGGCTCTTGGCTGTGGGATGGGGGCATCTTCTGCATATTGACCATTAGGCTGAAGGTCTGCCCCTGAATAGCCTCTTTTAAAGGGAATACGACAATGACCCCTGAAGATTTTCTGTAAATGTTCATTCAGCCTTAGCCGCAGAAATTACAGCACCAGGAGTGAGGCTGTGCATGCAGTCATGCTTACTGCAGTATCCGTAGTGACCAAACGCCCAAGCCAGTCCCAAAAATGAACTGAGTATTCAGCTGCAGGGGAGTCATCGAAGAAACCTGAACACACACAAACATGCACGCACACATTCCATCTTGGAATATAATATAATTAATAGAAGCTGTAGTAAGAAGAAGCTGGTGCTTTAAAAAAAAAAAAAATTTATTTAGGGGGCCTGCATCTGTGGCACAGCAGGTTAAAGCCCCAGCCTGCAGCTCTGGCAGCCCATACAGGCACTGGTTCAAGTCTCTGCTGCTCTACTTCCAATCCAGTTCTCTACTGATGGCCTGAAAAAGCAGTAGAAGATGGCCCACTTCCTTGGGCTCCTGGCTCCTGGCTTTGGATCAGCCCAGCTCCAGCTGTTGTAGCCATTTGGGGAGTGAACCAGCGGGTGCAGGACCTCTGTCTCTGTCTCACCCTCTCTCTGTAACTCTTTCAAATAAAAAATTTATTTTTTAACTTGACAGTACAGTTACAGATAGAGGTAGAGACAGAGAGAGGTCATCCAGCCTCTGGTGTACTCCCCAGTGGTCATAACAGCAGGAACTGGGCCAATTTGAAGCCAGGAACTTCCTCTAGGTCTCCCATGTAGGTGCACGGGCCCAAGGACTTGGGCTGTCTTCCAGTGCTTTCCTAGGCACATTGGCAGGTAGCTGGATTGGAAGTAGAGCAGCCAGAACTCAAACTGGCACTCTGGGATGGTGGTGCTGCAGGCCAGAGATTTAACCTTCTGTGCCACAGTGTCAGCCCCAGCCACTTTACTTTTTTGAAGGCGTTGTTGGGTGAGAAAAGCAAGCAGAAGGATGGTCCCACTTTGGTGAAACAGTGACCCACTTTGTATCTCTGTGTGTGTCCTTTAGCTTTATAAGATCAGGGAGAATGTTGTGAAGGTTTTATCCCAGGCGAGCAAAGAACATGGAGGCTGGGACTGCACAAGGAAACGGGCACAGAGCTGATGTTCATGTTGGACACTGGAAAGGGCTAAGGTGATCAGGAATGGCAAAGGAGTGGAAAACTTGACCTGGAAAAAGAAGAGCCTAGTGGTTGAGATGCCCATGTCCTGTGTCGGAATAAGGGGGTTGATCTCCAGCTCTTGACTCCAGCTTCCTGCTGATACAGACCTTGGGAGGCAGCAGATAATGATGAAGTGCTTGGGTCCCTGTCACCCGCATGGGAAGACCTGGATTGAGTTCCAGGATCCTGGCTTCACCCAGTGCCAGAAACTGGGGAGTGAAGCAGCAGATGGGAGCTCTCTTCTGTCTCTGCCTCTCAAATAAATGTTGAAAGAGTTCAAAATGTAACATTGACACAATTACCTAAAAATTAAGCAAATGTAAAGGTGCTGGCATTGTGGCACAGCAGGTTAAGTTGCAACTTGTGATACTGGCATCCCATATCGAAGTGCCAGTTCCAATCCTGGCTGATCCACTTCTGATCCAGCTCCTTGCTTTTGAACCTAGGAAGGCAGCAGGTGGCCCAGGTGCCTGGACTCCTGCCACCTATGTGGGACACCTGAATTGAATACTGGACTCCGGGCTTCAGCCCAGCCCAGGTCAGGTCTGGCTGTTGCTGGCATTTGGGCAGTGAACTAACAGATGGAAGATTTCTGTCTGTCTCTGTCTCTCTGCCTTTCAAATAAAAAATAAAACTTTTACAAACCATATGACTTATCATTCTGATAAAAGACCACTTCCCTAATTATTTCTCTAACAAGGACACTTGAACTATGCATTAATTCAGTCTGATAATATTTAACTCCAGGTCTCAGGTGCTAGGTAGTAATACTTGATATCATGCAAAGGTAGAAGGGTAGCTTTGTGTCTTACTGGGTTAATGTTTATGGAGGAGGTCAGACTAGAATATAGTTGGAGCCTGTTACTACAAGGTTTGAAAGATGGTTTCCTAACTCCTGGTTGCCATTGTAGGGAGCCTTGTTCATTTGGGTTAAGCATTTTTTTTTTTTGAAGCTATTTTTTAAAAAATGTAAATAGTTCTTTCAGTCATTCTTTTATTTGATCTCCTTTTCTTTTCCACCCCAAAAGATCGTATTAGGAAAAAAATAAATGGGGAGGAAAAAGGAGTTGTGACGGTGTAGGTGGGAACACGACAGTCTGAAACAGGTGCTTCACACTTGGCTGTGTCCAGTCCTGCTGATGCAAAGATTCTCATAAAATGTGAAATGTGAAGCCTTGGTCTCCCTCCTGCAGCATCTGCAGTCACAGCACCATTTCCCAAAGTTCTCAGTGCAAGTGCTGGCCTTGGCCTATTCTACCATGCTGTGGCTGGGCTCCCCAGGGAGGGGGTCCCTGGTGCCCTGGTTTCATTCTGCCTTGTCTGGGAGCAGTGTGTTGTTTGCTGGTGCTCTGAGCTTAGCCGCTGCAAGCAGAATAAATACAAGGGGACTGTAGGTGATGTACAACCTTTCCCCACCTCATCTCTCTGGTCTAGTCAGGTTAAAAACCATGGAATGCACATGTGATAATTATATAGCTCACCAGTAAATCTTAGGTGCGAGTCACATACTCCAGGCCCTGAGCTGTGATGGGATGTTAGTGCATTTCAAATTTATCACGTTTCTGATTATCCAGCTGAGTTGCCTGAGCCTCTTGGTTCTATTCTCGTCTGCCTTTTGACAGATTTGTTTCGTGCAACTCTCCTCCTCTAGTGACTAATAGTAGTTTGTGGTTCCTGGAGAGGTTAAAATACATTAACAAATAGAATATATTTTATTTTTTAATTTTTTGAGAGATTTATTTATTTGAAAGGCAAAGTTACAGAGAGGCAGAGAGAGAGAGAGAGAGAGAGAGAGAGAGAGAGAGAAGCCGTCTCTCCGCTGGTTCACTCCCCAAATGGCTGCAGTGGCCAGAGCTGAGCCAGTCTGAAGCCAGGAGCTTCCTCCAGGTCTCCCACGCGGGTGCAGGGGCCCAAGGATTTGGATTGTCTTCCACTGCTTTCCCAGGCTGTAGTAGAGAGCTGGATGGGAAGTGGAGCAGGTGGGACTCAAACCGGTGCCCATATGGGATGCCCGCATTGTAGGTGGAGGGTTTACCCATTACACCACAGTTCCAGCCCCGGGTATATTTTAAATTATAATTTTTCGGTTCCCAGAACGTTTGTCCCTGGTAATCATAACTATCAGACATATCTGTTTTGTTACCCCTTTACATGTGTCATTATTTGATGTAGTAAAATAACACATCGGAAGCTACATGATAGGTTTGCAAATGTGGCAGAGGTGGTACTAATGTGTCTTCTGGCTTAGCGATTCTTGCTGTTTATACCAAGTTGGTGGTTTGAGACATTTTATTTTCAACATCAAGAACTCAGGCTTCTGCAAGGCAGCTGCAGGAGTATTTGCAGGACCAGAGTGATGTTATCTAAAGGTTTGTTGGTGGGGAGAGTGCATGGAGTTTTAGACTGAATTAAAAGTGTCATTTATCAACAGCGCTGGTACATGTTTGGAAAGATCTGAGCAGTTAATAAAGGTTTAATGTCAGCTCTCAGGAAGAAAGGTTAGCATTCTATTTAGAGTGCTGCTTTTTCAACTACCCTCCCCATTACCACTGACACCCAGGCCTCACTCATCATAGGATGGGCATCCAAGGTCAATATGTGGTTTTGTGCAGCAAAGTTCTAGCCCGTGGTGTGGCTCCATGGCTGGCCTATTAACCGAATGGTTCCTCTGGTGTTTAGGGAATTGATGACATCACTGGTGAACCATTAATCCAACAAGAAGATGATAAACCTGAAGCAGTTGCTGCCAGGCTGAGACGGTATAAGGACGCGGCAAAGCCAGTCATTGAACTGTACAAGTGAGTGTGCTTCTTTCTTGTCGTGATGATGGATCCCGGGAAGGACATCGGGCTGAGGCGGCCTGGGGTTTTTTAGCTCAATAGACTTTCAAGGCCCAGTGCCTCCCCAGAAGTTGGGTTGAATGCCGCAGTTACATGTGGGAGATAAAAGTTGTTTGTTTTTCCTGAAACTGTTAGAACAGAAGGACTTAAGCCTGATCATCTCTGTCTATCCTGGGTGTAAAATTGCATCTAGAGTGATTTTCCTTTTCCTTTTTAAGCAGCTGAGACAATGATCTGTGCTTTGATTTTCTTCCATGTAAATTACTGGTTGGGATAGAAGATTAGGAAGGGCTTTTGGCTTGGCTGTGTCTGTAGGGAGTTTAGCAAAGATGTGCTAAAACCATAAAGCTGACTGCAGAGGTCAGGCAGGTATTGGAAATGAGTCTTAGACCTGGTGGGAGATGTGTCAAACTGGGCAGTTGAGTGACAGATGAACTGGACAGCTCCCAGGCTGGTCTAGCCAGTCATCCCTCAGAGGTACCAGACTTGGTGTGGCCAGGGATTCTTGTTTTTTTCCGGAGAGGCAGAAATCTGGCTAGCTGTATGGAAAAAAATGTCCACCTTTTATATTGTCAACAAATAAAAATTTTAAAACAGCAAGCAAGCCAAATAAAACCATATGCTGATGCATTATTGCACAATACTTTATCGCCTCTGCTATAGTCAACTTCAAGCTTTGTAGCACACCCCCCTACCCAATAATTTATTATTTTTTTTTAAAGAGAGAGACTGAAGGAGATATTCCCCTGCTAGTTCACTCTCCAAATGGCTGCCACAGCTTGTCTGGGCTAAGTGGAAGCCAGGAGCCAGCAACTCCATCCTGGTCTTCCCATGTGGATCACAGGGGCCCAAGCACCTGGACCATCTTGTGCTGCCTTGCCTGGTGTGTTAGCAGGGAGCTGGATCAGAAGCTCATATGGGATGCTGGCATCACAAGTGGCTTCAGTATGCACCAGAGTGCTGGCTCTGCCCCCAAATAATTTAGCAGACCTTTAGATAGCAGATTCCCTTTATGATACATCCTGTGTTCCATGATCCACTGTTGTAAGTAGCAGGGATTTAAGGGTGCAAAAATTTGTCAGTGGTTTGCTTCTGAAAAGTATATATTGGGGGCAGACTTGGGATTGCTCCCATTATGTTATACTTTGACATATTTTATGGAGAAGGGAAAAAAGGTAGCATCATGGCAAGCATGGCAGGATTGTAAAAGCAATGTACTTGTAGGCACGCCTAGTGGAGGTGTTTACACATTTAAAGGGGGCTGTCAAGGCTGTTAGTGATGTGTGGTATAGACTGTGGGATTGCGTTGGTTTTACAGGATCTTCACCTGTCCTGATACGTTAAAAAGAAACCTAAAATGCCTTTCTTTGTTGGACTTTGTTTTTCAGGAGCCAAGGAGTGCTTCACCAGTTTTCTGGCACGGAGACTAATAAAATCTGGCCTTATGTTTACACACTTTTCTCCAACAAGATTGCACCTATTCAATCCAAAGAAGCATACTGAGCCTGCCCAATGGAAGAGCCAGGAAGACATGGCCGTTCATTCAGTCGTGTGTGTAGTATTGGTGCCGTGTCCAAATTAGAAGCTAGCTGGGATAGCTTGCAGCATCTTTTCTAGTTTACATGGTGAACTGATAGGAAAACTAATGAGTAGCACGAGCTCATGAAGAGGCCCTCCTCTGCCTTCCAAAAGAAGGCTCGCCTACATGTGCTTAAGGTGTCTCCACACATGTCCAGCCCTTCCTGCGAAGCAAGTGCAGGCTGGAATTCAAAGGGTGCGGAAGCTAAGTCTGGCCGACTTCAGACAGCAGCACCTTCTTTTGCCCACAGTGGCAGTAGTCTCTGGTTGTCCCGGTCCCCATGTCCCCATGCTGTTGAACTGCCGTACTCGTTCCGAGCTTTGTCTCAGGTTACCTGGCATGTGTTCCCCCTAGTGACAATGGAATGGAAGCTGTTGCTCTCAGTGGTTGCTTCTCTGATCTTGAGTGACCATGCCCACAGGTCCCTCTGCCCCCGTAGGAGTGATTCCTCCTTTTTTACATCCATGCATAGGATCTTTGCTTTTCAGACATTTAGGAGGTAACAATTTGGCTTCTATTAATTTTTAGAGAGTATTTTGTTTTTAAACTTGTCTTCCCTCATTGTAGCCCATCAAATAATGTGAGTAGATAGTGATCACTTTTATTGCTTTCCAGTTTCCCTAAAAACTGAGAGCTAGGGGACTCCATTGAATTTTTTCCTGTACTTCGAATGGAGCTGTCAGAGGATCTGACTTAAACTGCAAGTCTGCCTCTCATGGGCTCACACTGCTCCTTTCTTTTATTATACCCCTAAGACTCTTTTAGGGAACCTCCAAAAAAAAGGGGGGGGGAAGCATTCACCTCTGTAAATTTTGAAAGATCTTGGTATAGAAATAATAAGACCATAAGGAATTACTGGACTAATAGCATAGGTAAACTTTGTATTCCTGAAACATTGTGTTTTGAAAATGCTGCTAAATGTTGATGCTGACAGTATTTTTCTCCTGTGAGTGATCCAGGCACGTTATAAACAGTTAGTGAAGGGAATGAAGCCTTCAGGGGTGAGGAAAATGTTGCACTAGCCATGCCTAGACTGAATGTGACAGCTTTACGATTACGGAAAAGCAAAATCTTCAGTTCTTTTCTATTCCAAAGATTCATTCCATGGGGTGGCCCTAAAGTCTGGAAATATAGATACTAATATTTTGTCATGTATTATAATGTAATATCAATAAACCAAGACTTGCCTGGTTTCTGGACTTGGTGGTTACCTCATATAATTCTTGCTCTCCTATGAGAAGGAAAATGCTATTTATTCCTGATGCCTTAACAATACGTATCCCTTCTTCATGCATCTTGACTGTCCCCAGGGAGCTTCCTTTCTAATCTGGGGAATGACTTGTGTCTAGTGTTTCATACCAGTAAGAAAATGAACCCCCATTTCAGCACTTCAGGTGGTGTTAGTTACAACACATTATTTGCTTTCTGGAAATGTCCCAGCAAGTCCCCAATCAATTCACTGCCATAGATACTCTATATGCTAATGAGCACACCTTCCTTATAGGTACTGCCCAAACTCTTACTGGTTCCTCTCCCTTTGTCACTTTGTGTGAACCTTCTTTAGCTACCTTAGTGGAGATCATCGTGAAATGAGATTGTTTACTTTTCTGGTGTATGCAATGAAAGCGCCCAGTTCAGGTCTACGAATCATCAGTGCATTATATTGACTTTGAGCACTTTAGAAGAGTGAATGCCAGTGGATGGAGAGAGGGTGAAGATCAGACATACAAACAAAGCTCAGGTTTTGGCAAAAACTGAGATGAGGAAAATTACACAATTCAGAGAAGTATCATAGAGAGGATCTGCAAATTAGGCAAAGTTATTTGGATACTTCAGAAAAGGAAAGCTTATGGGTTTTTTGAAGCAGAAAACTATTAAGTTTTTTTCCATCATTTCTCTTTATGATGAATTTATCCTCCAACAAAAGTATTGCCTTTGGAGTTTCGGAGAGAGAGATGGAAAATGGCCTGGTCCCTGGTTCTATGCTCTCGAGCTCTATCCATCCACTTCTCCCTCCTCCCTTCCAGCTAAATAGACCATTGTAGCCAACATGGACTCGGTCTCAGTTGGGTGTTTGCTGCAGCTGGGATTGCCCAGCTGGTGAGGATCCTTTGCTAGGTAAGATCAGTAAGAGACACCTTTCCTGCTGTCTTTGAAAGATGATGGCTTGTTTTGTGTTCAGTGGCCTAAAAAAAAAGAAAAAAAATTCTGATTAACAAACTCTGTAGTCTTTTCTTAAATAATTTTGTAAGAATTATTGTCTTGAAGATATTTTTGACAAAAGTAAAATCAAAGGGACATCTTTCCTTGTTTTCTTACGCCGTCCATGCAGTCCCTTCACATGTAAGCAAAGTAAGAGGTTTGGATAGTCTTACCTGACCTCACACTCTGTTCTGCCCAGCTCTTGGTTTAATTTGCTTTCCATTGGTCCTGCCAGGCTTCTCACTTAAAAGCCCTGTTGTGTTTAATACTTTCTAACACTAAGGCAAGCTTATGATAGGTTCCATTTACTGAAGCCCTGCACAGTGACTTTTACAAACAACTAATGGAGTCTTTTTAGCATCCTATGAGATAGACAGCATCTCATGCCCATAAACCAAATAAGCCAGGATCATGGATGGGAAACATCTTGCCTAGGCTCCTGCTGCCAGTGAACTGCATATTTTGGGACTCAACCCAGGTTTTCCTGACGTGGAAACCCAAGCTTATTCCTGGTTGTTAACTACCTGTGTGCTGTCCCAAGCAAGGCCAGGCTCTGAGTGTGTTTGGTTTTGCTTGTGGCCTCACATTAAGAGCAGCATAGTTCTCTAAAGTGCCATTCACTGGGGTATGAGACTGCACCTTTTTTAGCAAAGGAAGCTGCTAGAGGAGAGTTTGACCCTCCTCCCTATGTCCTCGTTTATAAATATAATAAAAAAGACTTATTAAAGTAGGCTTGGCCTGGGTCCAGGCTAATCTTTGGAGGAGGCAAGCCCTTGTTGCTCACCTACCCTTTGGTCATGCCCCCTGAAGGAGCCTTTACCACTGAGCTATCCCTAGCCTTGGTGCTCACACATAGGCCTGGGCTTCTTGGAGCTGTCCAGATGCCACTCATGTTTCTTCCCTGAGATCACAAGAAATCACTGTCTCCTCCCCCACCCAAACAAGGCCTTGATGATAAACTCATCCTTTGGAAAGTGCTAGCAGGTAGAGAAATGGTGATTGATCACCGCTGACACACAGGGTGACCCTGGACTTTTGTATTATCGCCCCTGTGTTACATTACACGTGAACATGGTTTTGGACGCCGGATTCACACCTTTGCCTGCCATCTTCCTGGTGGCAACCCTCCCGGGAAGATTCGCTTCCTATCTTGTCTTTCCCCAGGGATCATTCCCCTGCCACCCTCCAGCAACCAAGCTTACAGGAACTCTGAGATCACCTAAGGGGTGTCTGTCTTTCTGGTAGGGAAAGAAAAAGGTAAGAAAAGCTATAGGTCAGGAAGAATTCTTATGAGAGAGACATGCTGCTGTGGTTTTTCCTGCCATGTGAAATGTTGTTGACACAGCATAATTTTAGGTAGAAAGATGCCTGTGCATACCATAAGTAGGGCATTTATAGAACTTAGTTCACTGGAACATGAGCTCAGTATTTGACTTCAGCTGTTTTTAGAGTTTCAAGTTGCTGGAAGTTGTCACTGAGATCATAAAGACTGGTGTTTCCAAATGGGTTAAAACATAGGCATTCTTAATAGTCACTGTTATTTTCTCATGCTGAGTGCATTACATGCATTGTCTAAATCCTCAGTGATCATTTAGTATAATAGTTATTTCAATTATCTTGCCTTCTGTATTTAAAGACTAACACATTCCTGTTTACTTAAACATAGGGCTTAGGAAATTCAAGAGGGCCTTTTTTTGTACCTTTCCCTAGTCTGAGCTCTCCATTCTCATCAAAAGGTAAAACAGTGTATTTGTTGCAGGTTGGAATCTTTGCTTTTGGAGCTGTGGTGCTGAGAAAGGAGATGGACGGACACTCACTGGGCTGAACACAGTGTGTACAGAGGGCACATGCCTCATCTGTACCCTGCTGAGTTACAGGATCTCAGGAGGCAATCGCGGGCACCTGATGAATTTTGTGTCGTCACTTTTCATTTAGCAGTGCCTCTTCTTGCTGCAGGAGCTTTAGCCAGAGGGGCGATTCATGAGGCTGAGTTCTGTGCACAGCATGAATTACTTTCTCTCTGCCCTCTTTTTTTTTTAGTAACTCCCTGGCCTACTTGGTTTCTCAAAAGTTGAACCAGTCATAGACACTTCTGTTGACATGAGAATGTGATCGGCTCATGAGTTATTGTTCCTTTCCTTGTACAACTGACCCAGCCTGGTTTCCAGATGAGAAATGTGCAAATCCAGATGTTGCCAAACTATGAGGCTATATTTCAATTATGAAAAAATATCTACTTCCTGCATGTGTTGAGATTCCAATTAAAATTGTTCCTCAACGCCATAACTTATATCTCTTGTAACAGATTGCACAATTCTTGCCAGCATAAATGCTATTATCTGTGTGCTTCAGAGAATGCTTCAATATGATCATGTGTATGTGTGTGTGTTGTATGTGTGAGATATGGGAGAACATTTGCAACGGGTGAGAGCTTTTGTAGGGCATGGATATGAATTCCTCCTCTGGTAATAATTAGGCTATTCCACGAAGCACAGAGTCAATTCTTTAAATAAAAGATTTCTGCTTAAAATTATTCTAAAGGAGCAACCCACCTTGACGATCATCCCTGGAGTTGGTGTGTCTCTACTTTGTTGTATAAAACTTTTGTTTCTTTCATTTTTAAACTTTGGCTATCAAGTCAGAAAACATGTATTAAATGGAAACAAACTTTTGTATTTAATTCAGAGAAGAGTAAAGGGAAGAAAGATGGAAAACTCAGTGTTTATGTAAATTCCAGGGATGTTAGGGCTTGGAGGGCTTTTCTAATTTTACGAGACTTTGTACTACTGATTTTTATATATTCTTGTGTGGAGGCGGACATGTGTCTGGGGCAGTTGTTGAGTGGCAATGGCATTCCACTGCGATCCCTCTGGAGCTCCAATCAATTCTCTAACCCAGTGGCTGCGTCCCTTTGGTCTGCTGTCCTGCGAGCTGTCCCACGAGCTGTTCCGTGGTGTGACAGTTGCTGACCCTCTCAGTCTGGGTGTCTGTGCTTCTTAATGCCAAGTGTCTAAACCTGTACCTGCTACCCTAATTGTTAATTGTATTATTGATTATTTTGATGATCTTGCTTGAAGATTGATTCATACTTTTCAATTTGATAGAAATAAAGTTTTTTTTCCTGCTTACAACTAGTGAATTCATTTAACATTTATGTAGCTTTTTACGTGGAACACTATACGTTTTCAGATACCCTCATTTACACCACCCAACACCCACTGCATTCTCAACGATGTTATCTCCAGTTTGCAAATGAGGAAAATAAGGCACATAGTGGTAAGCGGATAAGGTGACAGTTGGCAGCAAGTAATTTCCTGAACCCGGGAGGAGTGATGATCCCCATGCCTGCCTGGCTGCTTTCTTGCTTGCTTTGTTTTCCTCCCTGTCTTTTCTCTTGCTGCAGTTCTTTTGTCCTTGCAATTTAAAAAAAAAAATTATTTGAGAAGCAGAGTTAGGGAGAGGGAGATTATCTTCCATTCACTGGTTCAATCCCCACATGGCTGCATCTCCATCCAGGTCTATCATGTGGGTTACAGGTGTCCAAACACAGGCCATCTTCCATTGCCTTCCCAGGCATATCCAGACAGAGTGCTGGATGGATGGGAAGTGGAACAGCTGAGACTCAAACCAGCACCCACATGGGATGCTGGCATTGCACACAGAGGCTTAACCCTCTAGACCAGAATGCTGCTGCCCCCATGCCCATTTTATTTTATTTTATTTTATTTTATCATGTTCCCTCATTTGCACACTCTTAAGTTTCTTACTTATCTAGCCCATGCTTCTGCAGGCCTGTGCTGGTGGCAGCTGTAACCACGGAGGAAAGGAGCTTCTACAAGAGAAGCCTCCTGGGGTAGTGGGGGGAGGGGGAGGCTTTTCTTCCTTCCTCTTCTCCCTCCTTCCCTTCTCTGTCTTCTTCTGCCTCCTCCTCTTTTTCCTCCTTCCTCCTCTTTTTTTTTTTAATAGATTTATTGATTTTTTTTTTTTTTACTTTATTTATTTGAAAGTCAGTTACACAGAGGGAGGAAAGGCAGAGAAAGAGAGGGGTCTTGCATCCTGCTGGTTCACTCCCCAAATGACCACAACTGCTAGAACTGAGCCGATCTGAAGGCAGGAGCAAGGAGCTTCCTCCAGGTCTCCCACAGGGATGCAGGGGCCCCAGGACTTGGGCTATCTTCTACTGCTTTCTCAGGCCGCAGCAGAGATCTGATCAGAAGAGGAGGAACCGAGACTCGAACCGGCGCCCATATGGGATTCTGGCGCTGCAGGCTAGAGCTTTAACCCGCTGCGCCACAGCACCGGCTCCCAAGATTTTATTTATTTGAGAGGCAGAATCAAAAGATTTATTTTATTTATGTGAAAGGCTGAGTTAGGACTTGCATTCACTGTTTCATCCTCTCAGATGGCAGCAAAAGCCAGAGCTGGGCCAAGCTGAAGCCAGGGGCCAGGAGCTGCTTCTGGGTTTCCCACATGAGTGCAGGGGCCCAAAGCACTTGGGCCATTTTCCGCTGCTTTCCCGGGCTGGACTCAGAAGAGGAGCAGCAGGGATATGAACTGGTGCCCATATGGAATGCCAGCACCAGAGGCGGAGGCTTAACCTACTATGCCATACCACCGGCCCCAGACATCTGAACTCTTATTTTGCAATTTAAATTTTCTAAAACATGCACAAGCCAAGCAGTGTATCTGTGTGCCAACTTGGGATTTCCAGATTACAGTGGGAAGCAGGAAGTAGGAATGAAAGTCTTGATAGCTAGACAAGTCTATGAAATGATGGGGTAAGGCATGGATGTATGTGGAGAGGGAGGATTTTCTAGCATTGACTGCAGCGCTATATAGAATTCAGAAAGCACCATCTATTTCAATCACTGGGGATGCCTCTCCCCTCCCCAGCCAGAGTTCGGAATTCAACTAGTGTGACAGTTTCCATATTAATTTGAGCCAGTGAATATGTGTGCATCCAATGGTAAAATGAAAACTGGATGCCTACTTGTTGAGGCCCGCATAAACTATGTGTGTCTGTATCCATATAACCATATATAATTGAAGATCATTGTTGAAATTTATTGAGGGCTTACTCTGGTGCCAGGCCAAGCGCTCATGTAAGTTACACATGATAAACCCAAGGCTCAGAGAAATTATTCCTCAAGACTACGCACGCCATCAGTGATGAAGACTTCAACTTGAGCACTCACGGTTACCACCTGTTCTCTTACTCACTGACTTCAATTGACTTCAGTTGAGTCCCCCTTGGTGTTAGGATTACAAGGTGTAGCTTTTGGGGCCCTGCCACATGGAGGTGGCAAGTCGCTGAGCCCTAGTGGATCTTTCCTGTAGCTTTTCTCCAAGCCAGGATCCTGTGGGCAGTCCCTTTAACAAGCTTAGATGGCTTCCTGTGGAGAGATTAGATCTCTTATCCCATCAGTAATTTCTACTCTGTGTCCCCCAAGATAGGACCATGTGGATGTAAAAATGAATGGACCAGTCAGGACAGAGCAGCCACTCTCCTCACAATAATGGCCACATATACTGACTACTCCAGACCCACTGTTGTATACATCAACCGTCCTGGGTACACTGACCATCTCTGACACAACATACTGGCCACCAGATCATACTGGCTGTCATGGACACATTGATCGTATGCACTCACCAGGACGTGGGAGCCTTCTGTAAGTCCAACAGAGTCCGGGAGAAGAAGGGCAGGCTAAGATTGCTTAGATACCTGAATGAGTCATCTTTTGAATTTTACTGAAATTAAAAACATGGATGTGTTTCCCGAGTATGAAGCTGATACAACAGGTCAGTTATCTAGTGCTCATATAACTGTTGGTGTTTATAAATTGAGGCTAGCCAGCGAGGACTCTGAAGATAATGACAGATGCCAATATCTAAAGCTATACAAATCAACAAAGACAACCAATACAGTCACAATTTGGCCCATATGTGCTACTTAACAAGGAAATAGAACACTGCAAACATTTGAGTAGGGAAAATATCTGAAATCAGTGCAACCAGCTATGGCACCTGTGGAAGTGGAGTTAAGCAGGAATGATTTGGGGAAAAGAGAGGGCAGTGGGGTCCCAAAGAGCCCCACACTAAATGAAGAAATGGTAAGAACAGCCATGCTGAGTCACCACTTGCTCCTTGGTTGGGGGCTGGGGTCAGGAGGTTGAATGGGGCTTGAAAGTGCACCTGCTTAAAAACCTACATCTTGGGGCTGGTGCTGTGTTGTAGTGGATAAGGCCGCCGCCTGTAGTGCCAGCATCCCATATGGGCACCGGTTTGAGTCCTGGCTGTTCTACTTCCAATCCAGCTCTCTGCTGTGGCCTGGGAAAGCAGTAGAAGATGGCCCAAGTCCTTGGGCCCTGCACCCAGGTGGGAGACCTGGAGGAAGCTCCTGGCTCCTGGCTTCAGATTGGCACAGCTCCAGTCTTTGCAAGCCATCTGGGGAATGAACCAGCGAATGGACGATCTCTCTCTCTCTCTCTCTCTCTCTGCCTCTGCCTCTCTGTAACTCTGTCGATCAAATAAATAAATAAATCTTAAAAAAAAAACCCTACATCTTGAGAGGATGCTGCTTCTGAGAACAAACTTTTTTAGTGCTTAGTTTTCTAGATACTTCTTAGTATAAATGTAATCATAGTTTTAATTCACCATAACCTATGTTTCTAACTCAATAATGCTATTAACAACAATAACAACAACAACAAAAATACTTCAGTATTATATAACATCAAAGAATGTAGTTCTGTAAGATGTACTTGTGCAAGATGACTTCTTTTGGTTTCCAATTGGGATGATGACGATTTCCAAGCGTACGTCATGGCAGAGAACAAATGGCTCAGCGCATCTTGTGTACCATCATCCATCTTCAGCACTCACCAGTTCTGGCCAGTCAGGCTTCATCTGGATCCTCACCCACATCCCCACCCTCGTGTTAGTTTCAGGTGAACCCAGTACAACGACCAGGCCTGCCACAAGTGCTGATGGTGGGGGAAAACTTGGTAAACAGAGTAACAGAAAATTTTGGAAAAATGCTTTCAAGATTTATGTATTTGAAAGGCACAGTGGCAGAGAGAGAGAGAGAGAGAGAGAGAGAGAGAGAGAGAGAGAGAACCTCCCATCTGCTGGCTCACTCCCCAGATAGCCTCAACAGCCAGAGCTGGGTTAGGCTGAAGCCAGGAGCCAGGAACTCCATCTGGGTCTCCCACAAGTACTTGGGTCATCATCCACTGCATCCCAGGTGCATGAGCAAGAAGTTGGATCAGAAGCAGAGCAGCTAGGACTCAAACTGGCACTCTGATATGGGATGTGGGGATCCCAAGGAGCACGTTAACCCACTAGGCCAGAAGGCCTGCTCCTGAAAAAAAGATGCTTTAAATAGACTTAAACATTTAAATCTGTAGTGGTAAATGTAAAATGTAGAACATATATTTTGTAATAATGAAGTAAAAAGCCACTCATAACTAAGACATTCATAAAAATACAGAGTTTATTATACAAAAGACTTAAATTTTATGTACAAGGAAATACTCTAAAGAGTTAGAGAAGAATGGTCTTGGAGGAAAATTTCACAGTATGTGTAAAAGACAGATTAATATGCATAACTGGGTAAGGCGCTCTGACAAATCAGTGAGGAACACAATAGAAAAATGGGTGAAAGATATGAAACTGAGACAGATAATTTACAAAAGAACTATGAATGGTAAAGAAACATAAGGAGGGGCCAGCACTGTGGCATAGTGGGCTAGGCCTCTGCCTGCAGTGCCATCATCCCATATGGGTGCTGGTTTGAGTCCTATCTGCCCCTTTTCCAATCCAGTTCTCTGCTATATTCCGGGAAAGCAATAAAAAATGCCCCAGGTGCTTGAGCCACTGCACCTGTGTGGGAGCTACAGAAGAAGCTCCTGGTTCCTGGCTTCGGATCGGCCCAGCTCCAGCTGTGGCAGCCATTTGGGAAGTGAATGTTTCTCTGTCTCTTGCTCTCAAGTAAATAAAATCTTAAAAAAAAAAAAAAGAAACATATGGGAAGTTGCTAAGCCTCACAATTTGGGAAATGAAAATTAAAAGACCTATGGAAAGAGGTTTTTAACTATCAAACTCTCAAGAATATCCTGATAATATTGAGGATGGTGAGATTATAATATGAAGGGAAACTCTCATATACTGCTACAATGTTACAATATGTATAAATTGGTAAGATCATTTTGAAGGGCACATTTCCAGAGTGGATGAAAATTAAAAATCCACGTGCTCTTTGATTCAGTAATGTAATTTTAAGGGACCTATCCTCTGGAAACATAAATGCATGTGAAGTTGTATACTCAGGATATGCATTTGAAGTCTTGTTTGAAACAACAAAAACTGGGAATAACCTAAATATTTAATAATCAGGACTGGCTAAATAATAAATAATTACTCACCATATATATGGAATACCATGCATTGGAATTATTTCCAGATACATTAATGAAAAATATGAATGTTATATAGATTATGATATCATTTATGTTAAAAAAAAAAACTAGTATTTGTGGTGGTAGTAAGTTTATGTGTATAGAAAGAATAGAACCTCTCTCATTTTTCTGGTTTCTGTTTTGAATCTCCACAGTACCAGCCTTGTGGATATACTCTCAGTGGATTTGGAATTTCTCATTCCATTTCTCCTGGAATGTGTCTGAGTTCCAATGCACTGGGGTGGCAGCCAGTTCACCGATACTTGAGGTCATCAGTACTTACTTCTTGTCCAATTGGTCATCAGTTTACCCAAGTGTCCCTGTCCTACAGGCCCAGTGATTCTCTAGCCTTATTCCACCCTCCCCACCCGCACAGAAATCATTCTGCAGACCTAGGACTCATCTCAGTGCTCCTACTCTCTAGAAACTTCCATGTCTTGGGGTTGGCGCTGTGGCGGAGCAGGTAAAGCTGCCACCTGCAGTGCCAGCATCCCCTATGGGCGCTGGTTCGAGTCCTGGCTGCTCCACTTCCGATCCCGATCTCTATTATGACCTGGAAGAGCAGATGAAGAAGGCCCAAGTCCTTGGGCCCATGCACTCATGTGGGAGACCTGGAAGAAGCTCTTGGCTCCTGGCTTTGGATTGGTGCAGCTCCGGCCGCTGTGGCCAACTAGGGAGTGAATCAGCAGATGGCCTCTTCTCTCTGTGTTACTCTGACTTTCAAATAAATAAATAAATCTTTAGAAACTTCCATGTCTGAGAGATACTCTACAGGCAACTTCTCCAGGTCTGCCTCAGACCCAGGTTGCCAACCCCCTCGTTCTCAAACCCTCCAAAGTCTGTGATTTTTAGACCACTCTCCATCTCCCCAGGCAATAGTCAAGGGTGGGGAAAATGAGAACTCTCCTTATTTATTGTATTTTCCCAAAGGCTGTAGAGGTAGCAGGATTCATCCTCATGCTGAAGGTTTTTGACTTTGGGAAACCAAAACGTGGTTTTTCTTTCCCTTCTTTTCCTAAGGAAATGAACTTAAAAGAGCTAAGCTATTTGGATTGAAGAGTTGCACCAAGGGACAAATTTAGTTCCTGTTTCTAAATATTTTCCTGCCATATATTTTGCAAATATTTATTTACGTTCAGAAATGCAGAGGAAAGGTCAGGAGAGGTGTACGTGGGAGTCACCAGTGGCTGCCTCTGTGGAGGCAGTGAAAAGCGAGCAAATGCAACCCAGCCTTGTGCCTGAGGGAGACAGAGTCTGACATTTGTGAACCCTACCATGTTTAAAATTTTTAAATGCAAAATTATGTACCTTTATTTATTTGAAAGGTGAAGGAACACACAGAAAGAGACACAGAGAGAGAGGAACAGAGAGAAATCTTCAACCTCTGGGTTCATTTCTCAGTGTCTGCAACAGCCAAGGCTGTGGGCAGGCTGAAGGCAGGAGTCAGGAACTCAGTCTGGGTCTTCCAAGTTGTTGGGTGGCAGGGACCCAGCTACCTGAGCCATCATCTGCTGCCTCCCGGAATGCACATTAGTGTGAAGCTGAAATAAGAAGCAGAGCCAGGACTTAAACCCAAGCACTGTGATGCAGGATGCAAACGTCCCCATCTTAAGTGCTGTGCAAAATATCCGCCCTCTGTGAACCTCATTATGGACTCCACACACTCCAAACTAGAGGTTCAGAACCAAAATGAAGAGTTTCACAACCAGGGGATATGCTTTGTTCCCTGCCTTGCTTGCTGATTGCTAAGAGACGAGGAGTCACCGCTCTTTCATCTCCACCTGACTAGGGATACATTCAATAAATGATGGATCCATCAAGCGAATTTCTGGCTGGTATTTGATTTCCAATGGGACTCTTCAGTGAATTTCAAAGCCCTGTTTATTGTTTCAAATCCCTCTTGCTGAGAAGTAGAAAAGGAAAGTGGTACATTCTCTCCATCATGACTTTTGACTGTCTTTTAGTTCAAGTCTAAGCATGAAGTTCTAAAACGGGAAGAAGGAAAGCAAAGGATAAGGATCCAATAGAACCAGTATTCTCAGAATAAGACTCTTGTGAAGACTTGTGGGAGGGGAAGCAGATCCATGTGTTTGGAGCAAGGTCACACCTATTTCATCGTATCCAAGCCTCCATTCTTGGCCTCAGATGCTTCAGTGACTTAGATGGAAGTAAAATCATATTGATGGAGTCATAGCTGGGAAGGACCATGATCTGGATTAAACAATCAAGACTTCAAAATATCTTTAGTCTAGATCAGAACAACAAAATGCAATTTAATGGAAATAGTGCTGAATTCTATATGTAGGTTTAAAAATTCAGTTACATAGTATAGAATTGGGAACATTATAATAATTTACATTAAAAGATTCTGAGATTTTAGATGATATTGCCCTAGCTCAACCCAATATTAAGAAATATGCGGGGCCGGCACTGTGGTTTAGTGGGTTAAGCCTCTGTCTGCATTGCTGGCATCACATATGGGTGCTGGTTTGAGTCTTGGCTGCTCCACTTCTGATCCAGATCTCTGCTATGGCCTGGGAAAACAGTGGAAGATGGCCCAAGTGCTTGGGCCCCTGCACCCACGTGCGAGACCCGGTAAAAGCTCCTGGATCTTGGCTTCTAATGGGCCCAGCTGCAGCTGTTGCGGCCATTTGGGGAGTGAACCAACAGATGGAAGATCTTTTTCTCTCTCTCCCTCCCTTTTTCTCTCTCACCTTCTGTAATTCTGCCTCTCAAATAAATAAATAGATATTCATTAAAAAAATAAATATTACCCTGGGAGACAATGGTGAAGACTTAAATAACTAAAGGTCTCTGCCATCCATGTAAGAGACCTGGATTGAGTTTTGGTTCCTGGTTTCAGCCAGGGCTTAGTTCTGGCTGTCACAATCATTTGGATAGTGAGCCAACAGAAGAGAGCTCTCTGTCCATCTGCATCTATAACCAGATAATTTTTAGAAAAATAATTAAAGGGTCAGCACTGTGGCATAGTGGGTAAAGCCACCACCTGCAGTGCTGGCATCCCATATGGGCACCTGTTCGAGTCCCTATTGCTCCACTTCTGATCCAGCTCTCTGCTATGGCCTGGGAAAGCAGTGGAAGACAATCCAAATCCTTGGGCCCCTGCACCCACATGGGAGACCCAGAGGAAGCTCCTGGCTTTGGATCAGGAGATGACTTACTACTTGGATCCCTGCCGCCCACAGGAGAGACCCACACTGGGCTCCCACCCACAGTTTTAGTCTTGTCCATCCCCAGCTGTTACAGGAGTAAGCCAGCTGACTTGCTCTCTCTTTTTCTCTTTATTCTTCCAAAATAAAGAAATATAATTTTTAAAATAAATAATAGAGACAAAATTCAGTTGCAGAGTTAACTTTCATGAATGACTTTTTGAACATGCTATGTGTCTTAGTAAACATTGAATAGTTGGGCAATTTCTGAACTCCACAGGAAGGTTCTGCATTCTATTTCTTAGAAGGTTAATATGAAAGAAGAAAACAGTCAAAGACAAAAATATTTGAAAGAGAGTAAACAGGATGTAGAAGGAGCAGAAGGAGGGTGTGAAAGGGCAAAGGTCAAATTTTAGTGTTCACATCTACTGAAGAGCTGTAATGAGCAGCCCAAGCCAGAACTAAGACCTGTGACTAAATACTTTGAGAAGATCTGTGATTAGTACAGTTGTAGCTATGCCATTAAAAATAAAGCTGAGGGGGCCGGTGCTGTGGCGCAGAGGGTTAAAACCCTAGCCTGAAGCGCCAGCACCTCATATGGGTGCCAGTTCTAGTCCCAGCTGCTCCTCTTCTGATCCAGCTCTCTGCTGTGGCCTGAGAAAGCAGTAGAAGATGGCCCAAGTCCTTGGGTCCCTGCACCCACATGGGAGACCTGAAAGAAGCTCCTGGCTCCTGGCTTCGGATTGGCACAGTTCTGGTTGTTGCGGCCATCTGGGGAGTGAACCAGTGGATGGAAGGCCTCTTTCTCTATCTATCTCTACCTCTCTCTGTAACTCTCTGTAACTCTGTTACTCAGCCAATTGGGCTGATGGTGCTTGGGTCCCTGCACCCACATTGGAGACCTGAAAGAACCTCTCGACTCCTGGATTCAGATCGGCTCAGCTCTGGTTGTTGCGGCCATCTGGGGAGTGAACCAGCAGATGGAAGACCTCTCTCTCTGTCTCTACCTCTCTCTGTAACTCTTTCAAATAAATAAAAATATTTTAAAAAATGAAGCTTAGTTCTTCCCATTTTGTCTCTTGCCAGGTGGGAGGATGATCATGAGGTGAACAACATTGGTTACCTATTGAATGCTTGCCAAATATTTTCACGCATTATCTCATTTAATACTTGCAACAATGCTGTGAGGGTCAGAAGGTTTAGGTAATTTGCTCTAGTGTGTGCCCATGCACATGTTGGCAAAAGAGGGGGTCAACACTATTTGTCCACATTTCAAATATTTTTTGATTTAACTATCTAAGACTTTTTAGCGAAATGGTGGTTTAGCCTATTTGAATGAGAACCATTTTTGAAGTAACACCTTGACAGAAAGGACTTCATTTTGGAGCACCTGAAGCTCCATCTTGAGAAAGCACCCCCACCTCCCACCATGAGACTCTGGTATGAAACTATGATCTAAAGCCCTCAGACAATAGCAGTCCCCTACATCACACTTGGCAACCTGCATCACACTTGGCAAAGCATAGAAACCCCCTAGCATGATCACTCCAGCTTAAAAACAGATAGGCTGCACCTGGGTTAATGATAAGATTGTAATTTGTCTATGTCCTATGTATGATTTAGGCCAATACCTGGATTAATGTCAAGATTTTAATTGAAGCCGGCGCCGTGGCTCAACAGGCTAATCCTCCACCTTGAGGTGCTGGCACACCAGGTTCTAGTCCCGGTCGGGGTACCGGATTCTGTCCCGGTTGCCCCTCTTCCAGGCCAGCTCTCTGCTATGGCCCAGGAGTACAGTGGAGGATGGCCCAAGTGCTTGGGCCCTGCACCCCATGGGAAACCAGGAGAAGCACCTGGCTCCTGTCTTCGGATCAGCGCGGTGCGCCGGCCACAGCGCGCTGGCCGTGGCGGCCATTGAAGGGTGAACCAACAGCAAAAGGAAGACCTTTCTCTCTGTCTCTCTCTCTCACTGTCCACTCTGCCTGTCAAAAAAAAAAAAAAAAAAAAAAAGAAAAAGAAAAAAGATTTTAATTGAAATTGTTAAAATTATAACTGATATTAATTTCACATAGGCTTTAGGTTAGCTTGAACCCAGTAACCATGTATTCCTCCCTGATCCTAGCAACCATGTATTCCCTTCCCGATTCTGTGGTTTTTGCCTTTATAAACCCTGTTGCTTTGAGCTTCAGTGTCGAGAGTTCTTTAGGGCATGAGCCCACTCTCCACCGCTGGCCATAAAGGACCATCACATTTTATCAGTGTGTGGTGCTTCTCTGTTTGCACTCACTCAGGTACATGTTAAAGTTCTGACCTACAGCAGGTGTTCATTTATATGTTAGCTAATGGAGAATCTGTGAATGCGAGTGAACCACAGTGAAATAGGAGGGGCTGTGAAATAAAATCCACGCTGGTCTCTGCTGTGATTACAGATCTTGAAATGAGCCTCAGGGGGCCTGAAGCATGTTTTCAGAGCAGAGCTTGTCCAGTAGAACTTTCTGCATTGATGGAAAATGTTCTATCAGTGTGTTGTCCAATGGGTAGCCACTAGTCACATGAGCTATTGAGTACTTGAAATGTGGCTAGTTCAACTGAAGAGCTGACTTTTTAATTATTTAATTCAATTTTTAGTTATTTAATTAGGTTAAATAGCCACATGTGGCTAGTGATACCATATTGCCAGTGTTGCTCTAGAAGCTTCCATTTCCCTTCACACGGACTGCAGGAAGGGAGCAGGCTTTATACATGGTGCAAAGAAAGCACGTGAGAGAAACGATTGTGCTGACAGAGTTAGATATAGTCAACTCACCCTAGCTCATCTGGGAGGTATATCAGACTGACTGTGTGGCCAGCACAGCACCAGCAAAACTCACTTCTGAGGGTGACAGGGACTTGGAACTTGCTGGTATAATACCAGGTGGCACCTGGGGCAGATCAACCTGAAGAATTGGTGGCCGGGAGGCTGTACATAATACTAACAGGGAAGGAGCTCCTCCCCATCACCTGCTGGCTATGGCTCCCTGGGGGCACAGAGTTTATGGTAACAGAACAGAAACCAAGAAGCTTATGAAATTTTAGGGGATTTTACTGACCTATTTCACAGTTTTCCCAGCCTTTTCCATAACAGAATTCCCCAACCCATATCTCTTTTGCTTCACCTTGTGCTACTTCCTCCATTGCTCACCCAGCTTTGGATGCACAGGTTTTCTCTGTGCCCCTCTAGACTGCACTAAGTCCAGAAGAGCAACTTGATTAAGAGTGTGAACTTTGGAGCCAGATCACTTGCTTTGCCGTTCATTAGCAACTTTGTAACATTTCCATGCCTGTTTTTTCCTTTGTAAGATGAGAATCATAATAGTACTTATTTCATAGGACTTCAAGGAGGATTAAATGCATTAATACATGTGAAGTAGTTAGCCAAGTACCTAACACATAGTAAGTATTATAAAAGTTAGTTACTATTGTCGGTAATAGTAGTCCTCCTAGTATTGTTTCCTCTGCCTGGAGTATTTTTCTCCTAGACAACTGGCCATCCTGCATATTTCAAAGATGATGTCATTTTTGTTTTTAAAAAATTCAATCTTTTTATTTTTTGAAAGGCAGAGAGAGGGAGAGAGAGAGAGAGGAGGAAAGAGAGGGGGGGGGTATTCCATCTGCTGGTTCAGTCCCTAAATTCCTGCAATGGCTGGGGCTGGGCCAGTTTGAAATCGGAAGGCAGGAACTCAATCCAAGTCTCCCACACGGGTGGCAAGAACTTAACTACTTGAACCATCACCTGCTGCCTCCCAGGGTGTACATTAACAGGAGGCTGGAATTGGAAGCAAAGCTAAGACTTGAACCCAGGTACTCAAATATGGGAATATGGATGGGGGCACCCCAAATAGTATCTTTGTATTTTTTTATAAAGATTTATTTATTTACTTGAAAGGCAGAATTACAGAGAGAGGGAGAGACAGAGAGATCAATCTTCCATTTGCTGGTTCAACCCCAAATGGCTGCAAAGCCAGAGCTGGGCAGTTCTGAAGCCAGGAGCCAGGAACTTCTTCCTAATCTCCACGTGAGTGGCAGAGACCCCAGGACTTGGGCCATCTTCCGCTGGTTTACCAGGCACATTAGCAGGGAGCTGGATTGGAAGTAGAGCAGCCAGGACTCGAACCAGTGCCCATATGGGATGCTGGCATTGCGGGTGGTGGCTTTACCCTCTATATGACAACACTGGTCCCTTAAAGCAGTTTTTAAAGGAAAGATTTAATGTATGCATATCAGTATCAGAGGAGAAGGCAAACCAAGCTGAGCTCATGGAAGTAAGCGTTCCCAAATACCCTTCTCCACTTTGCAAACACCTTTCTCTCTGTTCTCCCAGTTCACTTTCCTCCATCATCATAGGCAACCCACAGCTGATAATAAAGAATGGTTACTCATGGAAGTGGTCATATAAATCAGTCCATGTAATTCAGAGAAAGTTGTCCTCTGGGGTCTCATCAAATGATCTTATTTGCTTCTCGTGGCCCCTTGGGAGATGTTAATATGCAACTCTAGTTAATCTTCCCTTGGAAGTGTTCATGGGGCACCACGTTGCCGGGGATACCACTCAGAGTTAGGCATTTTTCCCTGGTTGTCCAGTTCTACAGGTATATTCATAAGATTAATTTTTTTTGACAGGCAGAGTTAGACAGTGAGAGAGAGAGAGAGACAGAGAGAAAGGTCTTCCTTCCGTTGGTTCACCCCCCAAATGGCTGCTACGGCTGGCACGCTACACCGATCCGAAGCCAGGAGCCAGGTGCTTCCTCCTGGTCTCCCATGCAGGTGCAGGGTCCAAGCACCTGGGCCAGCCTCCACTGGCTTCCCGGGCCACAGCAGAGAGCTGGACTGGAAGAGGAGCAACCAGGACAGAACCGGCGACCCAACCAGGACTAGAACCCAGAGTGCCGGTGCCGCAGGTGGAGGATTAGCCTAGTGAGCCACGGCGCCAGCCCAGAAGATTAATTCTAACTGCTGTAACACACAGCTGTAGAAGCTTGGCTCTGGATACAGCACACGTGTTTCATGCTCAGATGGCCTTCTGTGCTACTGATGGAGAAGGGGTAGGGATTTGTTTTGTACAGGCATTCAGGGACCCAGGCTCCTCCAACTGGCAGACCCACCAGCCTCCAGGCCTCACAGTCCATTACTGGATTTCGTGCCTCTGGCCAGCTATTTAAACAGAAAGATGGTGTGGAGGGTTCTGTGAGAGATTTGTGTATATTATTTCTCCTCCATTCCTTTAGCCAGACTTGGTCATGTAACTATGACCAACTGCAAAACTAGGAACATCCCTGCACTTGGTGAGCAGGGTAAGGCAAACGTTATCATTCCCAATTTACAGATGTGGAAAGTGAGACTCAGAGAAATCAAGTGATTTGTGTAAGGCTAGTTTAAAATAATATATTTTATCTTTTTCAAGATTTTATTTACTGGGGCTGGCACTGTGGCATAGTGGGTAAAACCGCCACCTGCAGTGCCAGCATCCCATAAGGCACTGGTTCAAGTCCCAGCTACTCCACTTCCAATGCAACTCTCTGCTATAGCCTGGGAAAGTAGGGAAAATTGGCCCAACTAATTGGGCCCCTGCACCTGCGTGGGAGACCCAGAAGAATCTCCTGGATCAGCGCAGCTCTGGATGTTGCGGCCAGTTGGGGAGTGAACCAACAGATGGAAGACCTCTCTTTCTCTGCTTCTCTCTCTCTGTAACTCTGCCTTTCAAATAAATAAATAAATAAATATTAAAAAAAAAAAAAAAGGCCAGCGCCGCGGCTCACTAGGCTAATCCTCCGCCTGCGGCGCCAGCACCCCAGGTTCTAGTCCCGGTCCGGGCACCAGATTCTGTCCTGGTTGCTCCTCTTCCAGTCCAGCTCTCTGCTGTGGCCCAGGAAGGCAGTGGAGGATGGCCCAAGTGCTTGGACCCTGCACCCGCATGGGAGACCAGGAAGAAGCACCTGGCTCCTGGCTTCGGATCGGTGCAGCGTGCCAGCCATAGCGGCCATTTGGGGGGTGAACCAACGGAAGGAAGACCTTTCTCTCTCTCTCTCTCATTGTCTAACTCTGCCTGTCAAAAAAAAAAAAAGATTTTACTTATTTATTTGAGAGGTAGAGTTATAGACAGAGGGAGGGAGAGACAAAGAAAAAGGTCTTTCATCCACTGGTTCACTCCCCAAATGGGTGCAATGGCCGGAGCTGGGCCCAGCTGAAGCCAGGAGCTTGTTCTGGGTCTCCCAGGTGGGTACAGGGGCCCAAGCATTTGGACCATTTTCCACTGCTTTCCAGGACATAAACAGAGAGCTGGATCAGAAGAGGAGCCGCTGGGCCATGAACTGCTGCCCATATTGGGATGCCTGCACTGCAGGCAGAGGCTTGGCCCACTATGTCACACCGCCGGCCCCATGTGTAAGGCTATTAATTTGACAAGTAAGTTAGACTCTATCCACACTAAGCCTGATGCTGTTTTAGCTTCACTCAGTGGTAGAGATGAGGCACAAAGCTTAGTTTAAGTACCATGGTGCTCCAAAGAGATTTCTAGGTTGCTGATGGTTGAAAGTGATTTTATTTTGCCTTGGAATGATTTACTGTAACTTGAGCCTGATTCCCCATTTAGTGGGCCTTTTCCAGAATGCCTCCCTCTCAGGGTGATGAGTCTTCACTCATCCCGATGTATCCGATCCCTGTTTATGAATCCCTTGCTGGTTAACTGGTGAGGACCTGTGTTGGCTAGTCTCTGAAGATGACCTTGGACCATTCTGTCCTCATATGTGCATGTCCCTCCTGCCATCCAGAGTGGAGCTTAGGACTCCTCTCTTGAACAGCCAAGCCTGTGAATGATTTGAGGAGTGTGCAATAAGTTGTTTTGGGGAAACTTTTGTGTTTTTCTTTTTAAAGATTTGCTTATTTTGAAAGGCAGAGTTACAGAGAGAGAGAGAGAGAGAGAGAGAGGAGTTCACAGGGAGAGAGGTTCACAGAGAGAGATATCTTTCATCTGTTGGTTCACTCCCCAGATGGCTGTAACAGCCAGGGCTGGGCCAGGCTGAAGCTAGGAGATTCATCTGCGTCTCCCATGTGGGTGGCAGGGGCCCAAGCACTTGGGCTATCTTCTGCTGCTTTTCCCAGGCATATTAGTAGGGAGCTGGATAGGAAGTGGAGCAGCCAGGACATGAATTGTTCCCCATATGGCATGGTGGCACTACAGGTGATAGCTTTATCTGCTATGCTACAACACCAGTTCATTTTTTGGAGGAACTTTGAGTCAAGACTTTGAGAAAGCCTTGCAGCTCTAATTTCCTGCTTTTGGGGCCGAGCTACCATGCTGTGAGGAAGCCCATGCAACCAAGGCTTGTAGCTGGGCTCCCAGCTGAGAGCCAGAACTATCTTGTTAGCCATGGATGTGAGCCACCTAAGAAGTGAATCTTTAAGCCTTGAGCAACCCCAGCTGACACCATGTGGAAGAGAAATTAGCTACCCTCTCTGAGGCCTTCCTAAATGGCAAGATCATTAGTAAATGGGTGATTGTTACTGCCTGAAGCCAGTAAGTTTTGGGTGCTTTATATCAATAGATAATTGAAAGAAATTGCTTAGAAGCCTTGATCCATTTTACATGAGCAGTTTTCTCTCTTCTTACAGCAGGAACACTGCTGAAAATTTTGTAGCTGGGAAACTTTATGTAGGCATTGTTCTTTCATCTGGTGAACTTGTAGAATTTTATGTTGAAAATAAATTTAAAGTGGAGACTACTCTTGAGTGTTTCATATACTAATAATAATGCCATTGGCATTGCCATTGGGGCATTTGAAATGTGAAACAACACTATTGGTTGCAATGATTCTAGAGGCAGTGTGTTTACTTATTTATCTTATTTTCAATTGAAAACATTTATTTAAAAAGGAGAGAGAAAGGGAAAGAGAGAGAGAGAGAGAGAGAGAGAGAGAGAGAGAGAGAGAGAGATTTTCTATCTCTGGTTCACTCTCCAAATGCCTGCAACAGTTGCAGCTGGGCCAGGTCAATATTAAGAGTCTAATACAGGTCTTCCACATGAATGGCAGAGACCAAAGTACTTGAGCCATCACCTGCTGCCTCCCAGTGTGCATATCAGCCGGGAGGGAGCTGGATTTGGAAAGGGAGGCAAGACTTGATCCCACGCACTGTGGTATGGGATGCAGTCATTCCACGCAGGATCTGAACTACTGTGCCAAATGCCTGCCCCCATCCAGAGGCACTCTAGATGCCTTTAGGTTATATGCTTTAGTGGATAGTCTAGAATTTTTGTAAAGATGGTGGATAATAGAGTCACATGGGCATAATAGAAGAGTGACATAGATTTAAATCATGAAGTTTGAAGAACTTGACTTTTGCCAAAAAGCAGCTTTGTCATTTATCTCTCCTTTCTGTCCATCCATCCACACACATGGTGATTGACTGTTGTGTTGTAAAAATACATGCCATTCCTTTTCGTCTGTCTGTCTAAATTGACATACGATTATAATAAGCCACACTGTTTTGAACCTATTTGATTCTTTGCTTATATAGTGGTAAAATTTAGCACAACTATGAGGTAGGTATTATTTATTATTTCTACTTGACATCTGGAGAAACTGAGATGTAGACAAGTTAGGCCAGCTGGCCAGAGTCTCACAGTAAGTGGCAGAGCCAGGGGTCTCACAGCTCTGCCTACCACTCCTTGACTCACACCACACTTCTCCCCGACCCTCACAAATCTTGACTTTGAGGACTGTCAAAGTCCTTGACTTTGAAGACTGTCATTTTTACATTTCTGGACCTAGTTTTGTAAACACAATGACATGAATGGAATTCAGGGTTTTTTTTTTTTTTTTTTTTCTCTTTGCCCAGTGAGCCAGAGGTACAAATAAGTGGGCTTGTATGTTTTGCTGACATTTGAAAAGAAATTCCATGTTGCTAATGCCCATGAATGTGCTTCAGGGCACCTGGGTGTTTCCATTGTTGGAAGATCTTCTCTCAGCCTACATTCTTTTCCCAGGGACTGGAGGGACAGTGAAGAGGGCTGCCCACTGGATCTGCCTGGAGCAGGCTGTGACCGTGGGAGCCTAGGGTTTCTGGCCTTGTTTCAGGCCCAAGCTGGAAGAGTGCCATGAAGTCACATGATGTTTGCTCTAAAAGGGCAAGCTGAGGAGTGTCCACCCGCCTTTCCCTGATGGGTGAAGTCTAAGCCGTGAGCCAGTAGGTCCCTGCAAGGAGCTGTTTCAGTCCACTGGATTTGCCAGGACAATGGAAGACGCGGTGAGTCTCTAAGACAGGCTCTCCAGGGCTATTCACACTTACCAGGATTTCAAAAGCAGTTAGTGAGCATCAGGATCAACAGGGAAGAAGGGTGGGACTCCTTGGAAGGAAATTTCTAGGTCAACTGGTTACATCCCCTCCATTAATGTGAATAGTGGTGGAGGTTAAAATAGGAAGCCAGGAGGTGGAGGGACATAACCAGTATTTCACAGATGGTTTGGGCAACCAGGAATGGAGCCCAAGTGTCCTTACCCAGGTAAGAAGTCTAGGAGCAGAGGGGAAGCTTGGTCTAGGGAATTAGTTGGTGGAATATCAGCCCTTATTCCTGAGTAGCTTTGTGAATTAGATCACTTCTTCCAAAAGCCTGTTTCTTCAGTTTGGTGCCATGGACAATGAAAGTTGCTGTAGAAGAAAACAGCTTACTACTGAGAGAGAGAAAGAGAGAAAGATGAGAGAGAAAGAGAGAGGCATCTCTCCTCTTTCCAGCCTCTCCTATGTTGCTTATTCATTCCATATTTTTATCTTCCTATTCTTCTGAATTAGAGAAAAAATTTCATAGGGCTGTCCTATAATGAATTTTGGAATGTGACTTATTGAGTCCACTAAGGCCTCATTCTAAGGGGAGTCGTGTAGCCTCCCCCCCCATATACGTTGTGCCCTGTGACCTCTCGGAGTCCTCCAGATCTCTAGCCTGGGACTTAGGGGATGTGCTTGGCCTCCTTCAGTGAATTGAGGGTCACTGGGACATCGAATGTAGCTGTGAATATGCGGGTTTAGGTTGAATTATGGCTGAACCATACTTCAGATTTTGGATTAAACCCTATGAAATTGCAAGATATGCAATTAAAAAATAAATTGTTTTATTTTAAGATAATTGTGGATTCATATACAGTTGTAAGAAATAATCATGTTTCTTTTTACCCATTTTCCCCTAATGGTAACAGTATGCAACACTATCATTCTAGTATCACAGTGTATTGACATTGATACAGTGAAGACACGAGACAGCCTTATGTTCACCAGATCCCTCTGATTACTCTTTAATAGCCACACCCACCTTCCTCTCTCCTCCCTGGTCACCACTATTCTGTCTTCTCTTTCTATAACTTTGCCATTTCCAAAACGTTGCACAGCAACAGTGTGTAACCTTAGAGACTGGCTTTTTTTGCCTCAGCCAAAAAAAATCACCTGGGATTCGTTGAGATTCTTGGGCGTACTGACAGTTCACTGTTTTTCATTGCTGAGGATTATTCCATGGCATAGATGTACCACAGCTTCTTAAACTATTGCTCATTAAACAACATCTGGCTTGTTTCAGTGTTTGGCTATTAAGCTGCTAGAAACATTTGTATGTGGGTTTTTTTTTTTTTTTAAAGATTTATTTGAAAGGCAGAGTTACAGAGAGGCAGAGGCAGAGAGAGAGGGTTCTTCCATCCCCGGTTCACTCCCCAGATGGTCACAATGGCTGGAGCTGCGCCAATCTGAAGCCAGGAGCCAGGAGTTTCTTCTGGGCCTCCCAGACAGGTGCAGGGGCCCAAGGACTTGGGCCATCTTCCACTGCTTTCCCAGCATAGCAGAGAGCTGGATAGGAAGTGGAGCAGCTAGGACTCAAACTGGTGTCCATATGGGATGCCAGTGCTGCAGGCAGTGGCTTTACCAGCTATGCCAGAGTGCCAGCCCCAGTATGTAGGTTTTTGTGTGAGCATGTTTTTACTTTTTTCTCATTTAAGTATCCAAGACTGTAATTGCTGGATTGAATGGTAACTGTGTTTTTAGATTTGTAAAAAACTGCTGGGGCCGGTGCTATGGTGCAGTGGGTTAAGCCATCATCTGTAGTTTGAGTCCTGGCCATTCCACTTCTGATCTACCTCTCTGCTAATGATCTGGGAAAGCAATGGAAGATAGCTCAAGTCCTATACTCACGTGGAAGGCCCTATACCCACATGGAAGACCCTGAAGAAGCTCCTAGCTTCTGGCTTTGGCCTGGCCTAGCCCTGGCCATTGCAGCCATTTGGGGAGTGAACCAGCAGATGGAAGATCTCTCTTTCTCTCTGTGTCTCCCTCTCTCTCTATGTAACTCTATCTTTCAAATAAATAAATTAGTTAAAAAAAAAAAAAGAAAGAAAGAAACTGCTAAATCCTTCCAGAGTGGCTATATCATTTTATATTCTTACCAGTGTTCGGATTTTCTAGATTCTCCCTCTGTATCCTTGCCTACTCTCACTATTTTTCATTTAAGTCATCCTCATAGGTGTGTAGTGATATCTTATGGTTTTAATTTGTATTTTCCTAATGGCTAATGATACTGAATTTCTTTTCCTTTGCTTATTTTCCATCTGTGTGTCCTCTTTAGTGAAATAGCTGTTCATAGCTTTTGCACATTTTATTACGTTTTAATTTTTTTTTTTTTTTAAAGATTTCATCTGTGGATTCACTGCCCAAATGGCCACAACAGCCAGAGCTGGGTCAGGCTGAAGCCAGGAGCCAGGAACTCCATTCAGGTGTCCCATGTGAGTGCAGGGGCCCAAGGACTTGGTCCATCTTCTGCTGTTTTCCTGGGTAGCTTAACACTTTTTATTTATTTAAAAGGCAGAATGACAGAGAGAAAGAAAGGGGCGGGGGGAGAAAGAGAGAGAGAGAGAGTCTTCCACCCAGGGGTTTATTCCCCAAATGCTTGCAACAGCCCAGGCTGGATCAGGCCAAAGCTAAAAGCCAGAAGCTCCATCTGGATCCCCCATGAAGGTGGCAGGAACCCAAGCACTTGGGCCATCTTACAGCATTTTCCCAAGTTCATTAGCAGGTGCTGGATTGGAAGTGGAACAGCACCCACAGGAGATGCCAGAGTTACAGCTAGCAGCTTAATTCGCTGGGCCACAACACCAGTCATAACTGACTTTAATTTTCATCACCTGGTGAAGCTCTTGTGTGAAATTTAAAATTGTGTGGGACCAGGGCTTGTGGCTGTAGCATAGTGGGTTATGCCACTGCCTTCCCTGCTGGCATCCCATGTGGACACTGGTTGGAGTGGGAGACCTGGACCCACTTTGGAGACCTGGAAGAAGCTCCAGGCTCCTGGCTTCCGCCTGGTCCAGCCTCAGCTGTTGCAGCTACTTGGGGAATGATCCTGCAGGTAGAAGATCTGTCTTTCAAATAGATTCAAAATAAGCAAATTAATCTTAAAAAAAAATTATGTGAGCCACCAACAGTTTACCCACCTTAAATTCTTGCAATAGCGATTTTAGATACGCCACCTGCCCTGTTCCATGCTCAGACTCTCCTTTGCTGAGCTTAAATACTAAGAGTGCCCGCATGGCTACCCCTGGGAGGGTTAAATAAGATCAAGTCTTATGCGCTCCATCAGTAGTAGCTATTATTACTGCAGCCAGCCAGTGTGGCGGGGTCTTGGTTTTGATCTTCGTGTCAGTATTTCCCTACTATTACAAGATCGTGGGGGTGGGGAGAGCCTCAGCTGTGCGATTCCAGGGCCCAGGGCCCTCATCCGAGAAATGGGCAAACGTCTGAGGACGTACGCAGGTACAAGTGGCGGGACATAGAACAGGGATTCGAACAATCAGGGGCTCGTGATCCACAATCTCTTACCCGTGTCCGCGTTTTTTTTTTTTTTTAAACTTAACTTGCAACATGTGGTTACACTCCGAGGCAGCAGCGAGGTGTGCAAGCGGAGTTAACCTCTCAGAGCCTCGACGTTCCGGCTCTCCATATGCGGGCAGAGTGAGCGCGCAGCCTCCCGGGCTTCCCCGCGTGGAGCCGCGGCGTCCAGCCGCCCCTGAGCCCTCCCCGTACACCTCGGACCCGGCCAGGGCGAGCGACGCTGGCGGCGAGCGCGGCGCAGCGCTGCCCACCGCCCGCCGCCCGTGCCCGTGCCGGGCCGCAAGCTCCTCCCCCGGCGGCCGCATCTACCCCGCGGCGCCCGGGGCTCTGACAGACGCGCGGCGGCGGCGGAGGCGGCGGCGGCGGCGACCCTCGGGCCGGGAGGCGGCGGGGGAGGGGCGCGGGCGCACCGATGGGCGCCACTGAGAAAGGAGGCCAGAAGAGCCGGAGGCTGTTTCCCTCTCTGCGGCCCTGGAAGGCGACCCGGCGGCTGTGGAGGACGCGCTCGGCTCGCAAGGCGGCGCAGGGTGAGTGTGGGCGCGGCCGGCCGAGACCTGTTACCCGCGCGCTGGCGCCGGCTTCCCGCTGCGGGGCGCCGCGGTGTCTCCGCTGTCCCCGCGGCCTCTCGGGCCGTGTTCTCGGGGTCCCGGACCCGTGGTCGGGAGGCCACTGCGCGGGAGACCCTCGGTCGCGGGGACCAGACTCGCGCCCGAGCCCCTCCTGGGTCGCCCGGCACGGCCGTCCTCCCAACGTCCCGCGGCCCGGGTCTGTCCGTTTGGCTCAGCACTGAGAGAATCCAGGATGACGGGGTCACAAAATTCGGTTTGCATCGCCCCCTCCCCGCCGCGCCCCCAACACCTGGACGGGCGCCCGCAATGCAGTACCTGTTAGGGGGATAAATCCCAGCCCCAGGCTCCCTTCGAGGTCCTCCGCGTCCGGACCCACCCCTTTACCAACCTGTCTGCTGTGACTGCCGGGGATCCCAAGCCGGATAACTCACATCGATTCAGTTACGGACTCACACCATTCATTCATTGCACTATTTTTAGGGCGTCCCTCAGCCCGCCAGCCCCTGTAGAGAACACGACAGGCCAGGCCACTGCTGCTAGAACTACTTGTAGAGAGGGAGACAGGCATTGCACACAGAGAGCAGAAATCCCCATTGCACACTGGGAAGCAGTCAGTTTGCCGGGAGGGGACAGAAGGCCCGGGTGTCCGGCTCCCAGGGCGGGGGTGGGGGTGGAGGGTGGGTGAACGCTGTGCGATCCAGTCTGCAGGACTGACGGGGCTACTCCAGCGTGGAGGGAAGGGACACATGGAGAGGCTCCCGCTGTGCCTGGAGCTGGGCAAGGGGTTAAATGAGGCATGCAGGGCCGGGCTCTAGGTCTGGGCAGGCTGCGAGGAGGAGTTGGGGTTGTAAGCTAAGTGTGCTGGGAAGCCATGAAGTGCTCTAAGCCAGAAAGTAACACGATTTGCTGGCTCATGGCTTCCCTCTATCTGCAATGGCTATGCCCTCCTCTCTCAGCCTGTCCGATTCCTACCCATGGACTCGCACCAGCACACACACAGTCTCCTCCGGGAAGCCATTTCCGGGTTCCTGCCACCTGTAACCTGTCCTTTAGGGTTTGATCACTTGTGGGGCCTGTCACTGTTGGTCAGGTATTGCCCCTCCCACCTTCAAGGCCACTGCATCTCTGCAGCCCCCAGGAGGCTACCTGGTTTGTGTGTGTGTGTGTGTGTGTACTGGCTTGTCCTTTTTGTCTATCCCCATCATCTTCGGCTCTGTGGGCTCCTTCCTCTGAGAGGCTGACAAGCCCTGGTGTCTAAAATGGCCGACC
The DNA here is from genome assembly GCF_033115175.1 of Lepus europaeus. Lineage (NCBI taxonomy): Eukaryota > Metazoa > Chordata > Mammalia > Lagomorpha > Leporidae > Lepus > Lepus europaeus. The sequence goes on from NC_084831.1 coordinate 57,122,493, forward strand.
TCATCCCCTCTGCAGAAGGGATGGCACCAAGGTCCTGGCAGTATTGTGTATTGTGGTCCCCTCATCACCCCCCTCCCCATTTTTCGAGGATTCAGTAAATTAAAGAACTAAATGAGTTATGGAGAGCAGGCACACGGTAAGCATTATACAAATTGAAAAAGACCAGCAGTAATTATCTTGCAATTTTCTATTGCCTTGGAAACAAGCTTTTCTCTTGGTGGTAGTCAGGGAGGCTTTGCAGCATGGCAAAAGTGTGCCTTCCTACTTTTAGTCAGTCTGGGCACCCACGGGGCTCCTTCCCCACTGCCACCAAGGACTGTTGCTGACTCGGTAGGCTGAGGGCTTTACCACCTCTTTTCTGTGGCTTGGTACCTGCAACAGGTATTCCTGGAGGGCTGGTCCCAGGCACCGTGTGATTCCAGGTGCTGAGTGAAGTTAGACAAAAGAGCAATAGCCGGATATTGGCACTGTAGTGACTTTGGTTAGAATAAGCATTCTATTTTCACAATTTTAAGAACTCCATCTATCTGCGTGTACAGCTACTCTCTCATCTTTCTTTCTCTGTTCCTGCCCTATTGCTCACCCATGCTTTCCAGGGCCCATGGCCAGCTGACATGCCTCTCTCTTCTTAGGCAGGAGCTTTCCTGCCCACTACTTCTCACTGTTTCTTTTCTTCTTCCCCTATGTGTCCTGAGGATAAGGCCATTATAATGTATTAATGTCATAGTTTATAGTTTATAGGATATCTGCAAGATCTTCTTTAGCTCTTTTAAAGAATTAATTAATTAATTTGAGAGGCAGAGTTGCAGACAAAGAGGGGGAGAGACAGAGAGAAAGGTCTTCCATCTGCTGGTTCGCTTCCCAAATGGCTGCAATGGCCAGAGTTGGGCTAATCTGAAGCCAGGGGCCAGGAGCTTCTACCTGGTCTCCCACGAGGGTGCAGGGGCCCAAGGACTTGGGCCATCTTCTACTGCTTTCCCAGGCCATAGCAGAGAGCTGGATTGGAAGAGGAGCAGCTGGAACTTGAACCAGGCCCCGTATGGGATGCCGGTGCTGCAGGTTACCCCCTACGCCATAGCGCTGGCCCCCTTGTTTAGCTCTTGACAACACCCTTGGAAGGAGGGAGGGTAGATGTTATTTCTGTTTTCCTCATTTTATACCTGAGGGAGGTGAAGCAAGAGACACGGAGTGACTTGCAGGAGGTTGCATGGCTGTTAACTGGTGGACTTGGGCCTGACTACCTGTTTAGTACCCTTCCTGCCACATCTCTGTGCACAAAATTAGCAGGATCTGTATACATGGAAGGAAGAAGTAAAATCAGTAAATGTCAGGCAATGAGAGAATTCCATAGTTCAGCTTTATTTCATTTTTTAAAGATTTAATTATTTATTTGAAAGGCAGAGTTACAGAGAAAAAGAAAGATTTTCCATCCAGTGATTCACTCCTGAAATGGTCACAATAGCTGGGAGTGGGCCAGACTGAAGTCAGGAGACAGGAGCTCCATCTGGGTCTCCCACATGGGTTCAGGGACCCAGGACTTTGGCCATCTTCTGTTGCTTTCTCAGGTGCATTAGCAGGGAGCTGGATTAGAAGTAGAGTAGCCAGGACTTGAACAGGTGCTCATATGGTATGCTGGCATTGCAGGCAGTGGCTTAACCCATTGTATCACAATGCCAATCTCTATTTTATTTTCTAGATGTGGCCTGAATTGTTCATCATTTGGTTAATATGACTTGGGCATCCGGAATCATGTTGCTTTAATGTTAGGCTATGATTTGATTCTGCCACTAAGAAGGGGCACACTGATAACCTGTGGTTCTGGCCAGGACATTTAATCTTTTTAAAATTCAATTATACATCAACTGCAAAAAATCCCTATGTTGTCATGCTGCTGTGATTATTTAATGAGTTCCTGGTACATAGAGGCTCACAGAGGGTGAGTTTGTTATTTTTACTAATGTTAGTCCAGATCTTTGACCATAATATGGTTAGTCATGCGGCTGGAAAATTCAGTGAGCTATGGGGAAAGACTACAGCTGGAAGCTCGTTTAGGGTAGCTCACTCTACTGGGCCTGCATCTGTATCCTTTCTTCCATCTTTTTATTTGTTTTTTCTCCAGGAGACTGCAAGTGAAAAGTAGCATAGTTTCTAGGGACTCCAGCATTTTTTTTGGTTCTAATACTGTGTCCTGAATGTGGCAGACATTGAATAAATGTTTGGAACAAATGGATCCTTCTATTTATATACAAGTATACCTCCAAAGAGAGTGAGTCTAAAATTTACAGTCTGAACACTTACTACTATAATATAGGATAGATATATAAAAAGATAATTACTGGGTCAAAGAGTATGTGCTGTTTTAATTTTGAAAAAGATTGCCAAGTTGACCTCCATACATTTGTGCTAATTCAGTTCCCATCAGCAGTGTGTGAAATGCTGATTCTTTATTGAGCATATCAGATTTTTAAATGCTTGCCAGTGTGATGAGTGGTTGCTTTATATTAAATTTCCTTGACAAATAATGAGGCTAAGTCTCTTTTCATGTGAATATTGGCCATTCCTGTGTGAAACTCCGTGAAATGCCTGTTGATAATTTTTGTCCCATTTTTCACTTGGTTTATCTCTTCCTTATCCATTTATAGGAGTTCTTTAAATAGTTTGGGTACCAGTCATTTGTTGGTTTGGATGTCTGAGCAACTTTTTAAAAATATACCTAGCCATGAGAATATGTGAGTAGTTCTGAATGGGAATATGAACAAGCTTAGCTGAGTGGAAATGAACCCTCCGAATGCCTCTGTCCTTTCCAGAGAACCGTATTCTAGTAAAATATTAAAGCTTTGGGGTTACAGCAAAGGGGCACATAGACAGTGGAAGTATTTTGTGAACTGTAGACTTCTTCAGCCCTTGAGATGATGATAGATAATTAGCCCTGAGTTCCTCCCAGGAGAAGTTACCTTCTGCAAACCCTTGAGGGGTAAAAAACCCTTTTCTGAACTGTGGCATGATCTGGGAAGACACAGGTTGAAGCTAGAGTGTGTTTCCAGCAGCAGGTAGTACATTCCAGGCCAGGTTACTTGGAGAGGAGGACAGAACACTTGTCAGGTGATTGCTGGTTTATTCCTTGTTGCTGTCTTTTACCCTATCTCCCTAAACGCAAATCTCATTGAATGGATCCTTACCTTACCTATTCCCAAAGATATTGGAAAGACCAAATGAGACCATAAATATGAAAGGGCTAAGTAAATACAAGATGAATTACCTAGGTTCTGGGAACTGATCAGCACTTTGCCAGAGCAGGAGCACCTCACTGACTGCCACCTCATTGACTCTTGTGGCCCTATCCCTTCTACTGCCTGTTGTACACAGAGGTACATGATTATTATTATTTTAAAATTTGTTTATTTAAACATTTTTTCAAGGTGAACAGATTTCACGTATTTCACATATACAGATTTAGGAGCATAGTGACACTTCCCACTTTACCCTCCCTCTCGCCCACGCTCCCACTCTTCCTCCTCCTCCCTTTCTTATTCTTTGTCTTAAAGGTACATAATTATTGACCCATGGTCCTCATCAGCATCCCCTGGGAACTTGTTAGTGCAAATTCTCTACTTCCACTTCAGAGCTACCAAATTAGCAACCCTGGGGGTGGGGCCAGAGTTTGAAGAAGCCCGACAACAATGCTGGTGCATGCTAAAGTTTGGCCCTAACCTACGGGGATGAGAAGGGCTTTAAAGCCAGCGAATGGATTTCAATCTCAACTCTCTCACTTGCCAACTTGTGACATGAATAAATTAGCAGACCTGCCCCTCAGCTTTCCAAGCGCTCCCCATTAGGAGGAGGATGATAGGATGACATCATTTCCCTCACTGGGTTGTTGTGAAATGTAAATGACACAAAGCATCCTGGCACTGCTGCTTTTTAGCTGTGTGTCTTTTGGCAAACCCCCTTGCCTACCTCTGCCTTCTTTTTCTCATCTTACACAATGGGAACAGCGAGAGTTAACACATGTGTACTGTTCACTGCGTGCCAACCATTGACCTGAACAGTGTGCACGTTTTTTATTTTTTTATTTCTACAATAATCCTGGGTGACAGCCTCTATTTTACAAAAGAGAAAGACTGAATCAGGGAGAGAGTAGTGTTTCCAAAGTTACACGACTAGTAAGCTGGGATTCAGACCCTGACAGTCTGCTGTGAGTCCTTGCAGGAGGGAGGGTGGGGTGACAAGTATCACTGTGTTCCTAAATCTGTATGAAATACATGAAACTTGTATAACTTAAAAAAAAAAATCCTCCTTGGCAAATGGGAAGTCCTTAATAAACGCATGATGATGTGACAAGGCAGGGACTTTGTTAATGAATCCCCTTCTTGCCTGGTAGCGTGGTTTCCTGGGGGTTTAACCCAGTGTTTTCCGTAGCCACAATGCCCTCTTCTGCAGTTCGCTGTATCATATAACCCACCCCCGCTCAGTTAGCACTTTCTCTGCAGCTCACCTCAGCTGTGGACATTTGGATGCCCTGAGCAAAGCAGACGGAGGCTTGGCTGGATACAGAGACTGACTGTGGTGGTGCAGGTGAAGCCAGTGCCCCTGCTCTCTACCCCGGCCTGTTTGGGGAATGATGGACTAAGCTGGAAGAGGCTGCAGAGAAATCATTGAAAGGTCATTTGGTCTGCCTCATTTGGGACATAACTTCTGAGTCGGTCTTTGTTTAACCTACCCATTAGTCATGAAATCAAATGCTTTGAAGATCTAGAAAAAATGTGAAAGGTCCTCCCCCCCCCCCCATCCTGCACAATTCTTTTCTAAAGTGAAACATGCAATGCAGCTGGAAAGCTTATGACTACATAATATTACAGCAGTATTTTTTGTTTTCTTTCATTTTTGTTTTGGTAGGACAATAAAAAGCCTTATTCCTTTCAGTTCAGGGCTGCACTCATTGTTCTTGGAAATTTTCTTTGGTTTTCCTTTCAAGATGGCCTCGCTGGCTGGGCATGACTCACCAGTCTAGTGACTCAGAAGTGGCATCTAACAAGACAAGGACTGTCAGAGCTGTGCAGGGACTGCATGGGCATGGAGCTCGCCTGAAGCTTGCTCTAAACCCAGTTTTTGAAATTCAGTGTCATGTCCATAATTGGCTGCTCACAATGGTCCTTGGTACCGGTTTGTTTGAAGTTTAGGGTCTGCCAGCCACATTGCCTGTGGAAAGCTACAAGGCTTGAATTCATCGTTGTCCCTCAACTGATGCGACCTGGAAGTTTATGATGAGACCTCTGAGAATTCACCTGCTTAGAATGGCCATAGAATCAAAGGATCTCCACTTTCTGTAAATATTGTGTCGGGAAAGAAAGTAAAGGCTCTTCTTACTTTAAGAGATGCCTTGAAATCTGTTTCAATTTTTTAATTTTTGTAAATAAAAAGATCAATTAAGGATGGGTATAAAGATGGATGAAACTGGAAAAGATCATAGTTAGTAAAATAAGCCAGTCCCAAAGGGACAAATACCATATGTTCTCCCTGATAATAGAGCACCTAAAAGGTAATCTACGGAAGTGAAGTTGCTACTTTGGGATGCAATGACTTTGAACAGCCCTTGTCTTGATTGTTGAGGAACAGTTTTTTTCTTTTTCTTTCATACTATTTGTTGAACTGTTTACTTAATATAGAGTTAATCTTATGTGTATAAAATTAATTGAAAATAGATCTTAGTAAAAAATAAGAATAGGAATAGGAGAGGGAGGAGGAAGAAACGTGGGAGTGTGGGTGGGAGGATGGGTAGGGTGGGAAGAAACACCATGTTCCTGAAGTTGTATTTATGAAATGTGTGAAGTTTGTATTCCTTAAATGAAAGGTTTATGGAGAGGGGGAGAAGGATAGGTAGAGAGATGGACACAAGTGATGAAGCAAATATATCAAAATGTACTTGTATGTAGGCTTCTCTGCACAGTTCTTTAAGCTTTTTTGTATGTTTGCAACTTCCCAAAATACAATGTTGGATAAAACACAAGTATTCCCAGAAATGACTAATGTTTGAAGCTATTATGTGCTATTTAGTACAAATGAAGCCATTCTCCCATTCTCCCACTTCTTTTTTATTTTATTTTATTTTTTTAATTTTTGACAGGCAGAGTGGACAGCGAGAGAGAGACAATGGCCGCCGTGGCGGGCGCACTGCAGCCAGTGCACTGCACTGATCCGAAGCCAGGAGCCAGGTGCCTCTCCTGGTCTCCCATGCGGGTGCAGGGCTCAAGCACTTGGGCCATCCTCCACTGCACTCCCAGGCCACAGCAGAGAGCTGGACTGGAAAAGGGGCAACCGGGACAGAATCAGGCGCCCCGACTTGGGCTAGAACCCCGTGTGCCGGTGCCACAAGGTGGAGGATTAGCCTATTGAGCCGCGGCGCCGGCCCCATTCTCCCTCTTCTTATGACTCCAGCATCAGTGTTGTCGCTATAAGACTGCTTGATCAAAAAGGGCCTGGCGAGGGCCTGGCACTGTGGAATAGCAGATAAAGCCTCTGCCTGTGGTGCCAGCATCCTATATGGGTGCCAGTTTGAGTCCTGGCTGCTCCTCTTCTGATCCAGCTCCCTGTTGATGGTCAGAGAAAGCAGTAGGGGATGACCCAAGTGCCTGAGTCTCTCCACCCACTTGGGAGACTGGAGGAAGCTCCTAGCTCCTGGCTCCTGGCTTTGGATTAGCCCAGCTCTGGCTATTGCAGCCATTTGGGGGAGTGAACCAGCAGATGGAAGACCTCTCTCTCTGTCTCTTCTTCTCCTTGTAACTCTGCCTCTCTAATGAATGGATAAATCTTTAAAAAACAAAAGTGAGGCGGGGGGCTTTGCTAGAGACTAGCTGGTGATTAGCTATCCCTTTATGCCAAGGGCTGTTCTTCATGATATGTGATTCTCACAATAGCCCTATAAACTAGTTATTATGTTCTCTATTTTATGGGGAAACTGAGGCCTGGAGGGATAAACATGACCTGGGTCACAGGTAATAATATTAATCTCACAGCATTTATGAAGGCCTAACTTTGTTTCAGGCTTTGTGCCATGCTCTTTGTGTGTATCAACTCCTTGGAGCATCACCCAGCCATCAGGAGGTAGATGCCATCATCTTCATCTTACAGATCAGGAAATGGAAACTTGGGGAGGTACAAGAACTTGTCTCAGATTATTCTAGGGGCCAGTAAATAAATGGTAGAGTCCACATTTGAATCCAGATTCTTCTGCTGTAACCTGTACGCTGTTGTTCAAACCCAAGCCTGTACTTTCCTTTGCCCAGTTCAGTAAATCAGCATACCTTGGAGAGCTCTTGACCTGAGACCCACAAGCTCCTGAGGACAAAGAAAGAATGTTTTGTTCAATATTGTGTCATTCCCAGTGTTTAGAGTCATGGCTGGCACGATAAATATTAATGAATGAAAGAGTGCGTGAATGTGGCTTCTCATTACATATTTCCTTACCCTCTCAGCCTCAGTAGTGCTAGTGGGGCACATTTTGGCTGTCCTGGACATGGTCCTTGGTGAGGGAGATGCCCATGTCTTTGGTGTGATTTACAGGTCAGTAGCTCATTTTGGTGGCTGGTAAGGAGTTATGTGAAGGTAGATTTTCCTCGTTGGTTTTAAGTCATCAAAGAAAGAAAGATATTGCAGAAAGGTATTATCTACTGCCAAGGACAGATGAAAACCAAAACCAAATACAAACATTTCCCCAGACTTTTAGGAAGCCTTCAGATTGTGGTAGCTAGAAATCAATTTTAGAGCCCCTAGTGACCAAGTTGGTCTCTTGCTATGATAATGAGCAGGTGAACCCTACTAATTAGTTCTTTTATTTATTTTTTAAAGATTTATTTATTATTTGAAAGAGTAACAGAGAGGAGAGAGAGAGAGAAAGAGAGAGAAGGAGAGGGAGAGGGAGAGGGAGAGGGAGAGGGAGAGGGAGAGGGAGAGGGAGAGGGAGAGGGAGAGGGAGAGGGAGGTCTTCCATGTGCTGGTTCACTCCCCAATTGGCTGCAGTGGCTGGAACTGGACTGATCCAAAGCCAGGAGCCAGGAGCTTCCTCTGGGTCTCCCACATGGGTGCAGGGGCCCAACAGCTTGGGCCATCTAATTAGTCCTTTTAAATGTGCCCAACCAGTTGGTAATTCTACCCTATATTTACATAGCACCTAATTTATGAAGTTACTGCATCTGTCTTCCCTTTTGATCTTCCAAACAGCTTGGTACACATACAGGGCAGGTGTGATTAGCACCACTTTACAGATGAGGAAACTGATGCCAGAGAGGTTAAGTCATCCGCCTTACACCACTCAGTTAATAAATGGTGGAGAGAGGTCTTCAACCCTTGTATCTCAACTCCTGGTGCAGCAAATTTTCCATGTCACTGTCACATGTAACCCAGCAATTTCTGGGGATGAGAGCATCATGGAGATATTTTTGTTGCTTTTCTCCCAATTTAGGTTGTGAATTAGACCAATTACTCTTTCTGAGTAATGGGAAATAAACCCCACCCATCAGTGAGGAAGTTGAGAGGGTTCAGAACTGAATTCCTGAGTGAACGTGTTTGGAAGACACTATGATAACCCTTACCCATTTTTATAAAACATATTAAATGTCATCTCACCTAGCCACTCTAAAATGGCACCTGGGACCTCATTACCATGCTTCATTTTTTTCATTTATTGCCACTTATCATATGTTTATATTTGTTTATTTATTGTCTGTTTGAATTCTCCTTCCAGAATACAACATTCACAAGAGCAGGGATTTGGTCTGTTTTCTGTACTCCTAAAACCCTAACAAGTGGAAGGAATAGTGCCTAACGTAACAATTTAAGTGAGTGAGTGAAGCAATGATAGGAGCTGTATAATGATTCAGTTTGCATTGCATTGAAGGATTGACAGACTTGCTTGAATCTTCCTTGCTTTCCAATAGAGGGGTCTCATGGTCTGGCTTCCTCATCCCTATATCTGGCGCAGTGATTCAGTGGCTTATCCTTGAATATCAACAGATGCCTGGGTGAAATGGGTTCAGTAACCTGTGCCCAGGGAGAGACACAGGTCATGGCATTGCATGGTATGCCTCTGTATTGTCACAGCCTTAGAGCAGCTGGAGTCTTGGGGGTTGGTCCTGTATACTATTGTATCTCTAGCTCTTAGTATAGTGTCTGACCCACAGAGAGATAAAAGAAATGTTTGTTGAATAAATGAATGGCTCAGTGAATGAATGTGTAAGAGGAAACAGCACAGGAGGCTTTTAATTGCCCTCCCAAGTTGAGGTTACCATTTGAAAATAAACCTGGCTCAGACATTCTCAAACAAAACCTCTCCAGAGGCACTGAGACACTGAACAATTGGTTCCCTGCCCTGAGGAAAGGCAAGGCAAGGCTGGGCTCCAGATCCGGTTCCATGCCACGTTTTGGAATTTGTGTTTACGTCTCCCTTCATCCCCATCCTTTCGGCTCTAGCATAAGCAAAATTATAACCCCTGCACACCGACTCCGACTCGCATGCAATTAGCTTAGCCCGGGTGCTCCAGTGTGGAGGGACTTTGCCCCCGAGACCGCTGACTGTGAACGACAAATCAAAAGTCAGGGTTGCAGAGTCAGCCGGACTTTCCTGCTCATTTGCAGCAGAGGGAGGAGGCAGAGAATGAAAGATTCTGAAAATAAAGGTAAGGGGCCCGCTGCAAAGGGGGAGGCTAAAGGATGCTAGGGATGCGGTGTCACCTCACTGACAGGCTTAGTCTGTGTTAACGGCTGGCTTGAAATATACTCTGCATATATTTAAGCATCCTAGTTATATAATAAATATGACTTTTTAAAGTGACTGGCTTCTGGTTTCCAAATACTGTGTCACTTAATTTCCCATAATTGTAGTAGTAAATATAACTGTTTTTGTACCCATTGAATCTTGGCTGAGTGTCACAGATTTCTTTATGCTAGCTCTCAGCGTTTTGATAATTTTATTTTGGGGACGTTCACAGTGATCAGGAATTTAAATGTAGGATTTTAATGCATCATTGAATTGGAACACCTGAAATACTTGGGCAGTTTGGGTTCTCAGACAAACGTGCCAGAGAATCCCTTGATGAGAGTTAATCTTTGCAGGAAGGCCCTGCGGGGAGCGTCGCTGACCTTCAGAACTGTTTATCTCGCAGAGATATTCGGAAGGAAGCAAACTCCCTTTGCTCTGCCTGTCGCTAACCTCTCCACATCCCTGAAACAAACACCACTTCATCCCCCCACCCCCCAACAATCTGATTCTGGGGAGGGATGGGTGAGCAGGGAGCCATTTCAATGAAAACTCACGAAAGGACAGGACTTCCTGTAAATGAGCCAACTGAATTTCAACTTCGACAACAAGGCTTTGCAGGATTCTGGGGGTTCAAATTCCGAGGCTCCTTAAATTTTCTGCCGCAGTTGGGGGAGGAGCGCTAGACCCCTGGGTCTCTGGAGGCTACACGTGTTCCCGGATCCTCTTTCCCGGAGGGAGCCTTTCCTCCTGTGAGGTTCGTCCTCCTGCTCCGCGTGCGCGAGAAGGGCGCAGAGGGGCGCGCGCCCCGGCAGACGACTCCATGTCGGAGCCGCGGTGCAGACCGCTAATTTTAGGGTTCACCGCTTCCCCCTCTGCCCGAGGCTTTCAGCTTTCGTGCTCCCTAGCCGCCGCGTAGCAGTTAGCACCGCACCCTCCCCGCCTGCCATGCTGTTTCCAGGAGGTTCCAGCGCTTTGCCCTTGGGCTTGAGGGGCTTGGGTGCATGCAGGTGGAGGCTGGCACACAGCGCCTGGTGCGATGCTCTTGCCGTGCGCCCTGCAACCCTTCACTGGCAACCACACAGGCCCCAAACCTTCCTACACGCAGGGCCGCCGGGTTTGGCCTTCACCAGTCCGCAGGAGTCCCGCCTTGTGATGGGCATATTCCATATTAAAAAAGAAAAAGCAGGGCGGAGGGAGGGGTAGGGACGGGGGAGGGGGGGTAGGCGCGCACAGCCGGATGCCATTGGAGAGACTGCTGTTTTAATCTACTAAATGTGCTTGTAATGAAGGCTCTTAAGCAAGCCCACATTCTATAATTGAGGATGTACAAGGGTCCAGGGTAGATAGGGTTGCTGGTAGACTCTGGATCATTCACTTCCACCTATTGATCTCTGTGGTTTTTGATGTTGAAACTTTAATTTAGCAGCCACCATGGTTAAGCAAATAGCTATGCATGGGCGTGGTGAGTGCAGGGAGGGCCCATTCACTCCTCAGCTAATCTGTCGTAGACAAATAATGTGTGTGTGTGTGTGTGTACCCAAAGTGTTTAAAATTAACTCTTAGAACAATGTTGGCTTTTCTTGTGCTGTTTTCAGTGGCTGGTGAAAAGGGTTTCTGGAAAGAAAAAATTGTGCTCGTTTGCCAAGTCATGGTAGGCCATGGCATGATTTAGAAAAAAATAAAGCTGCGTGAGGTTAAGTTAAGCTCAGGTTGAGGTTAATGTTCACCATTGTTTGGGACTGAAACACTCCCATTTGCTCAGTCTGTTTTAAGGTTCAAATCCCCAACTTCTTTTGAGCTGACTTGGTTTTCAGAATTGTTTTGCACTCTGTATGAGGCAGACCCCTGGGTTAGGAGTCGGGTAGTTTTCAGGAGTCTGTGAAATGCAGCTTTGTATATACCTATATGCACGTGTACACATGTATTTTCATACAATGAGATGTTTTCTTCTAAGACTCCAAACTATTTCCTAGTTCCCCCAACTCTTTTCCCGAGATGGGTATGTGTTGGCATCACTTGAGTGTCATGTAAGGTGTGTGTGTGTGTTAAGGGGAAGATGTGACCATGACCAAACACTGAGGGCTATTGGTGATCTGAGGATGACACAAAAATACACTAAGGATTAGAGTCTTTGTGATGAAAAGAACCACAGAAAAACTATGAAAATATTATGAGTTGTTTGGAGGTTAACTCTCCTTGAAAAGACTGACAAAAATTTGGAAGGTTTGATGTGATAAATAAATCATTAGGATGCTTTGGTAGGCAGAAACTGAATTTTTATCTCCTACCATCACATGACTGGTGTTGAGTAAGTGCTGGATTGTGGTTTAATAACCGCCTCCCTCTCTTTTCCCTCTTTAGCACATCTTAAGATGGTCCAGTGAGGGTTTTTTTTTTTTTTGACAGGCAGAGTGGACAGTGAGAGAGAGACAGAGAGAAAGGTCTTCCTTTTGCCGTTGGTTCACCCTCCAATGGCTGCCGCGGCCGGCGTGCTGCGGCCGGCGCATCGCACTGAACCGATGGCAGGAGCCAGGTGCTTCTCCTGGTCTCCCCTGGGGTGCAGGGCCCAAGTACTTGGGCCATCCTCCACTGCACCTCCCTGGCCACAGCAGAGAGCTGGCCTGGAAGAGGGGCAACCGGGACAGGATCGGTGCCCCGACCGGGACTAGAACCCGGTGTGCCGGTGCCGCAAGGCGGAGGATTAGCCTAGTGAGCCGCAGCGCCGGCTCCAGTGAGGTTTTTAATCCAAAAGGCATTGCATACCATTTATCAGCTTATCTCAAGATGTTTGTAAGCCAGAAGAAAACATTATGTGTGAGGCAACTAAAACGAAAATAGTTGAATGAGTTAATAAGTAGATATTGGCAAACATGACAGCTAATTATAATAATAACCATAGCTCCTATTTAGTGAACAGCTAGTATGTGAAAAGCTCTCTGTGAGGTGCTTTACATATTGTCATAACACTGGAAGGTAGGTAGTATTTTACTTGTAGTGAAATGGATCAAGAATTTGTACAGGGACACATGGTAAGTGGCAGAGCCAGAATTCAAATGTAGATGTTCTTGCCTCTGAATCTTTCACATAGTAGGCAAGGATTTGAAAATAAGTAGCGTTGTAAAATTACAGAATTTTTAATAAAATTGTCAATATTGTTCATTGTTGGAACCAGTCTACGTATTATATAACGGGACATATCAACTGTAGGAAATGATTACTTTTTACTAGTTTTCTAGGATATTTTTATTTGAAAAAAATTTAACTCTTCAAATTCACCTCCAAATTTCCTTTTGCAGGTAAGTTCTTTGAATAATTTTTAAAAGGATTTATTTGGAAGTCAGAATTACAAAGAGAGAGAGACAGAGAGAGATCTTCCGTCTGCTAGTTCACTCCACAAATGGCTGCAACTACTAGCCATTTGTGGGCCAGGTTGAAGCTAGGAGTTTCATCTGGGTCTCTCAAATGGGTGGCAGGGGCCCAAGCACTTGGACCATCCTCTGCTGCTTTCCCAGGTGCATTAGCAGGGAGCTGGATCAGAAGCAGAGCAGTCAAGACACAAACCGGCCCATACAGGATGTAGTTGGTGGTTTTACCCGCTATGCCACGATGCCAGTCCCAGTTCTTTGACTATTTTATGCAGCAAGGTCTTAGAGATATATAAAAGAATTAAAGATATGAAAGAATTAGGAGTAGAGAATTTGAAAATTTGGGTTAATTTTTTTTTGTGCATTAAGAGGTGAGAAAATTGTTCCTTTTAGTGTTCCACAGTTTTTCTGGTTTTTATTTCCAAATAACAAACATGACATTTTGTGAGCAAATTAGGTTATACATGACATTTTAGTAAATCCTGGATATGATTATTGTCTATGCCAGTGGTTCCTGAAAGAATTTTTCAGGGAAAATTATTATGGAATTTAGACTGGAAGGCCCTCCAGATTAAGAATTAGCATGGTGTCCATCTCTCAATCTTTAATTCAAAGTAAGTATAAGGAAATCTCAAAGTGTTGTGATTTTTCTTACCATTATGACTACTTTGACTGGTGGGTTGGTAAATGATGCTTTAGCTGGAGGGGGTCTGTAAGTGAGTGAGTTCTCGTGGTCTCAGACCTAGCTAGTGATAAAGCTGGAACTTGCCCATGCCCATGGTTTTAGTGGGAAACACGTTAGAAATTTTCAGATGTGTGTTTCGATTCTCATAATATTGCGGGGCTGCAGTAACATTCACGTGCAGAAAACCAGAAATGCCAAATGCCCTGCAGCGTTCTGCACTGTTCCGTACAGTGATGAATTAGCTCGGGTCCTGTGCAGCTGTCATAGGTTGTGCTGCAGAGGTACATGAGAACTTTCCATACTTTTCTTTTTTTGTTAAAGTATTGAAGATTTTTTTTTAAGATTTTTAAAATTTATTTGAAAGGCAGAGTTAGAGAGAGAGAGAGAGAGCAGAGAGAGCATATCTTCCATCTGGTGGTTCACCCTCTAAATGGCCACAATGGCAGGAGCTGGGCCAGTCTGGAGCCAGGAGCTTCTTCTGGATCTCCCACATAGGTGCAGGGGCCCAAGCACTTGGGCCATCTTCCACTGCTTTCCCAAGAGGATTAGCAGGGAGCTGGGTCAGAAATAGGGCAGCTGGGGCTTGAACTGGCACCCATATGAGATGCTAGCACCACAAGCAGTGGCTTTACTTGTTACACCATAGCACCGGTTCCTTTCCATACTTTTCTAAGTCTAGAACATGAATTGGTTATATTGATTTTATATATATATACACACACATACCTATATACATATATATGAATTTCCTGACTCAAAAATACTACGTAAATCTAAGAAACACTATATTTAATTTTGTTCAGAGAAATCATTTGCTCAGAGTAGTACTGCATGTGTTTGAGACACCAACACAACACATGTCTCGTTGAATCTACATACAGGCACCGTGTCTGATAACTTTGTCATGTTGTCTAATGGAGCCCTGCCTTACATATTAAAAAAAACATGTTGTTTTCATGTAATGGAATTATTTCCCTTCTCCCTAATGTTACAGTTGAAAAATATGCATACACAGAGTTTAATTTTGTGGTGTTGCTTGGGTTATTTTACCTTTGAATTTCATCTTGAGATACTACACAAGGAAATATAAAATATGTGTATATTTTATGTATTTGTGTTACTAAGAGTTTAAAAAATGGCTTGATTTTGGCCATCTTTATGTTTAAAAGAATTTGTGCCAACATTAAAACTTGGAGACTATACTTGTATATTCAATTCTGTATTTCCTCCTTTTAAAAATTATCAGAACAGTCTTCTCTCTGTCTCTCTCTCTCACTATCCACTCTGCCTGTCAAAAAAATAAATAAATAAATAAAAAATTATCAGAACAGTCGACAACAATGTAGCTGAGGTAAGCATAAGCTACCCTCTATAAGGGGCCAAGATCCTGGGCTGTGAGGGTTAAAAATCTGCTAAAGAGTGATGCTAATTGTCACCAATTTTTTTTTCTATGCTACTGCTGTAACTGGCATTTTTTAAAAAAGGTTTATTTATGTATTGAAAGTCAGAATTACACACAGAGAGAAGGAGAGGCAGAGAGAGAGAAAGAAAGAGAGAGGTCTTCTATCTGCTGGTTCATTCCACAGTTGGCTGCAATAGCCAGAGCTGTGCTGGTCTGAAGCCAGGAGCTTCTTCCAGGTCTCCCATGCAGTTACAGGGGCCCAAGGACTTGGGTTATCTTCTGTTGCTTTCCCAGGCCATAGCAGAGAGTTGGATCAGAAGTGGAGCAGTCGGGACTCGAACTGACATCCATATGGGATGCTGGCACTGCAGGTGATGGCTTTACCTGCTATGCCACAGATCCGGCCCCATAACTGGCTTTTTTAAATCTCATTTTCTAATTGCTTATTCCTAGAATATAGAAATATAGTTAATTTTTATATTGACCTTATTTCAGTGACTTTACTAAATTTGCTCAGTAATTTAAATAGTTTTTTTGATGGGGGGATTTCTGTGTAGACATCTCATTCTGTGAATAATGACAGTTTTATTTCTTCCTTTCTAATCCTTATGCTTTTTATCTTTGACTTACTGCAATAGCTGAGTTTTCTCTTAAAATATTAACTAGAAGTAGTAATGGTGAGTATCTTCATCTTGTTCTTAATCTCAGGAAAAGCTATTAATTTTCACAACTAAGTATAATATTTTATGTGAGATTCATATAGATACTTTACTTTTTAAAATTTTATTTAAGGTGTACCTATTTCATGTGTACAGATTTAGGAACATAGTGATACTGTCCATTCTACCCTCTTTCCTGCCCATGTTCCCACCCTGCCTTCTCCTTCCTCTCCTGAGCCCTCTCTTAATTTTTACAATGATCTACTTTCAGTTCACATTTTTACGTTTCATCAATCTTTTTATATCTAAACATACATACATTTTAAAAAAAGATTTATTTATTTGAAAGGCAGAGTTACAGAGACGCAAAGGCAGAGAGAGAAAGAGAGAAAGAGTGAGTCAGAGACAGAGAGAGGTTTTCCATCTGCTGGTTCACTCCCCCAACTGTCCACAATGACCAGAGCTGGGTTGCTCTGAAGCCAGGAGCCAGGAGTTTCCTCCAGATCTCCCACATTGGTGCAGGAGTCCAAGGACTTGGACCATCCTCTACTGCTTTCCCAGGCCATAGCACAAAGCTGGATCGAAAGTGGAGCAACTGGGACTAGAACTGGCACCCATATGGGATGCCGGCTTCACTCACTATGCCAAAGCTCTGGCCCCTAGTTTACTTTATAATCATAACATTAACTCTACACTAAGTAAAGAATTCAACAAATAAGAAGAAGGAAAAAAAGGGCTATAAACAATCATCGAAGTTCAAAATGTCAGTTTCACTCCTATACATTACATTTTTGGACTCTGTTAATTAACGAAAGATCAGAGAAAACAAGGTATTTGTCTTTTGGGGACTGGCTTTTTTCACTAAGTATAATGATTTCCAGTTGCATTCATTTTGTTGCAAAAGACAGGATTTCATTTGATTATATGGCTGAATGGTATTCCAGTATATGTGTGTGTGTGTGTGTGTGTATCATGACTTCTTTATCCAGTCATCAGTTGATGGACATCTGGGTTGATTCCATATCTTAGCTATTGTGAATTAAGCTACAATAAACATGGGGGTACAGATAACTCTTTCATATGTTGAATTTGTTTTATTTGAATAAATTCCCAGGAGTGGGATGAACTGGGTCATATGGTAGGTCTATATTTAGATTTCTGAGGTATTTCCATACTGTCTTCCACAGTGTCTGTGCTAGTTTACAATCCCACCAACATTGGATTCAGGTACCTTTTTCCCCTAATCCTTGCCAGCATTTATTGCTTGTTGATTTCTGTATGAGAGCCATTCTCACTGGAGTGAGGTGAAACCTCATTGTGGTTTTGATTTGCATTTGCCTGATGGAGTGATCCTGAGCATTTTTTCATGTGTCTGTTGCCATTTGAATTTCAACTTTGAAAAAATGCCTGTTCAAGTCCTCTGCCCATATCTTAACTGGATTGTTTGTTTTGTCATTGTTGAGATTCTTGAGCTCTTTATAGATCCTGGATATCAATCCTTTGTCAGTTTCATAGTTCTCAAATATTTTCTCCCATTCTGTCAGTTGCCTTTTCACTTTGCTGAATGTTTATTTTGCAATGCAGAAGCTTCTCAGCTTGATGTAATTCCATTTGTCCATTTTACTTTGATTGCCTGTGCTTCTGGGATCTTTTCCAATAAGTCTTTACCTATGCCAATACCTTGCAGTGTTTCCACAGTATTCTCTAGTACAGATCATAGATTTATATCCTTGATCCATTGTGAGTTTACTTTTTAAAAAAATATTTATTTATTTGAATGGAAGAGTTATAGGCAAAGGCAGAGGCAGAGAAGAGAGATCTTCCATCCACTGGTTCACTTCCCAAGTGGCCAAAACAGCTGGAGCTGAGCTGATCCAAAGCCAGGAGCTAGGAGCTTCCTCTGAGTGGGTGAAAGGGCCCAAGGACTTGGGCCATCCTCTACTACTTTCCATGGCACATTAGCAGGGAGCTGGATTGGAAGTGGAGCAGCCAGGACTTGAACTGGTGCCCATATGTGATGCTGGCACTGCAGGCAATGGCTTTAACCGCTACTCCACATCTCCGGCCCTGTGAATTGATTTTTTTTATAAGGTGTAAGGTAGGGGTTTTGTTTCATTCTTCTGCATGCAAAGATCCAGTTTTCCCAGCACCATTTGTTGAAGAGATGGTCCTTTCTTCAGGGATTGGTTTTAGGTCCTTTGTCAAAGATTAGTTGGTTGTAGATGTGTAGATTGACTTCTGGAGTTTCTATTCTGTTCCATTGGTCTACATGTCTATTTTTGTGCCAGTACCAGGCTGTTTTGATTGTAACTGCCCTGCAATATGTCTTGAAATCTGGTATTGTGTTGCCTCTGGCTTTATTTTTGTTGTATGAGATTGCTTTATCTATTAAAGGTCTTGTGTTTCCATCTGAATTCTAGCATCATTTTTTCTAGATTTAAGAAGAATGTTATTGGCATTTTGAATGGGATTGCATTGAATCCGTAAATTGCTTTTGGTAATGTGGACATTTTAATGATACTAATTCTTCCAATCCACGAATATGGAAGATTTTTCATTTTTTGGTGTCTTCTATTTCTTTTTTTAATGTTTTATAATTTTCATTGTAGAGATCTTTCACATCCTTAGTTAAATGTATTCCAAGGTATTTAATTTTTTTTGTAGCTATTGTGAATGGGTTTGATCTTAGAAGTTCATTCTTAGCCATGAAGGAAGTTATTTTCTGTTCCTAGAGTATGAATTTTATTTTTTATGAATATCATGAAATGGTAGTCAAGTATCTTCCTGTATTGTTCTGATAGTTGTTCTACTTTACTCTATTAATAATGTTAAGCCTTCACATTTCTGGCATAAATTCAACTTACGCATTCTATATATTTCTGGTACTCACTCGCTAATGTCAGATTGGAGAGTGTCTTTGTTCCTAAGAGAGATTAACGTATAATTTTTCTGTGTTATGGTGCTCTTCCTAGGTGCTGGCATCAAGGATATGCTGATATTATAAAATAAACTAAGAAATATTCCCTCTTTTTCTGTCCTCTGGAAGTCTTGTAATGTTGGAAATTCATTCTTTGAATGTTAGGAAAAATTCACTGGTGAATAATTTGGGCTTGGAAATTTTGTTGTTGGAAACATTTAAGATCTAGATTCAGTTTTTTTTTTTTTTTGACAGGCAGAGTGGACAGTGAGAGAGAGAGACAGAGAGAAAGGTCTTCCTTTTGCCGTTGGTTCACCCTCCAATGGCTGCTGCGGTAGGCGTGCTGCGGCTGGCGCACTGCGCTGATCCGATGGCAGGAGCCAGGTGCTTCTCCTGGTCTCCCATGGGGTGCAGGGCCAAGTACTTGGGCCATCCTCCACTGCACTCCCTGGCCACAGCAGAGAGCTAGCCTGGAAGAGGGGCAACTGGGACAGGATCAGTGCCCCGACCGGGACTAGAACCCGGTGTGCAGGCGCACACCCAGAAGAAGCTCCTGGCTCCTGGCTTCAGATCATGCAGCTCTGGCCATTGCAGCCAGTTGGGAGGTGAACCAGCAGATGGAAGACCACTCTCTCTCTCTCTTTTTCGCTGCCTCTCCTTTTCTCTGAGTAACTCTGACTTTCAAATAAATAATAATAAAAAAGGAATATCTCTTCTTTTTCTAGTAATATTTCCTGCATTAATGTCTGCCTTTTGGTATTTTTTTTAGAAAACTTTTGTTTAATAAATATAAATTTCAAAAGTACAACTTTTGGGTCATAGCAGTTTTTCCCCCCATAACAAGCCTATCACCTGTGTCTTTTGGTATTACTGTAGTCATATCAGTCTTTTTTGAGTTCATAGACGTATGATATATCTTTTCCCATATATACAAATATAAATATTTCAGTTTTTCTTTGCTTTTTTTATTTAATCTTCATTTTTGATAAGCAATAAATGAGTTTTTTTTCTAAGACTTTTTTTTTTTTTGGACAGGCAAAGTGGATAGTGAGAGAGAGAGAGACAGAGAGAAAGGTCTTCCTTTTTGCCGTTGGTTCACTCTCCAATGGCTGCTGCGGCCGGCGCATCTCGCTGATCCAAAGCCAGGAGCCAGGTACTTCTCCTGGTCTCCCATGCGGGTGCAGGGCCCAAGCACTTGTGCTATCTTCCACTGCCTTCCCGGGCCATAGCAGAGAGCTGGCCTGGAAGAGGGGCAACCGGGATAGAATCTGGCACCCCGACTGGGACTAGAACCTGGTGTGCCGGCACCGCAAGGCGGAGGATTAGCCTGTTAAGCCATGGCGCCGGCCAATAAATGAGTTTTTAAAAATCTAGTCTTACAGTTCAGTCCTTAATTGGAGCATTTAAATCATTTAAGGTAATTGTTAATATATTAAGGTTTGGGCTGGCCCTGTGGTGTAGTAGGTTAACCATCTACCTATGGTGCCAGTATCCCATTTGGGCTAGTTCGAGTCCTGGCTGCTCTACTTCCAATCCAGCATCCCTGCTCATGGCCTGGGAAAACAGTGGAGGATGACTCAAATGCTTGGGCCCCTGCACACCCCTGGGAGAAGCTCCTGGCTCCTGGCTTCAGATTGGCTCAGCTCCGGCTGCTGCAGCCATTTAGGGAGTGAACCAGTGGATGAAAGACCTCCCTCTCTATCTCTCCCTTTCTCTCTCTCTAACTGTGCCTCTCAAGTAAATAAACAAATCATACACACACACACACATACACACACATAAAGGTATCCAGTTATTAACTTGTTGTTAACTTGTTTCTTATTTGTGTCCCACCTGTTTTATGTACAACTTTCTTTTTCTTTTGGATTAACCAAGCATTATTTTAAACTTTCTGTTTTTCCTCTCTATAAGGATATTAGTTGTTTAATTGTTGTTTTCGTTATTCTTGTGTGTGTGTGTATGTGTGTGTCTGCATAATGAATATGTGGTGGTACGTGATTACCCTAATGCTCCTGTACTTTGACATAATGTTATGATCTTAGAATTCTAACTCCATTTATCCTGTCTTCTTCCTATTTCCCCTCACCTTCTGCCTTTTGTGTAATTTTCTTTATTTATCCTTTATTTTCTGCCTTTTGTGTTATACAAAATTAATTTTGTATAATTAATTTTAATTATGTAGGTATTTAAATTCTCATAAGACACTGGAATTTATTTTGTAGAATCAATCTTCCTTTAGATTTATCCAAATAGTTATCCTGTCCATTGTTTTTTATTTCTTCCTGAATTTCTTTTTTTTTTTTCTACGATTTATTTATTTATTTGAAAGGTGAAGTTACAGAGAGGCAGAGGCAAAGGCAGAGAGATAGAGAGATCTTTCATCTGCTGGTTCACTCCCCAGATGGCTGCAACAGACGGAACTGCACCAATCCGAAGCCAGGAGCCAGGAGCCAGGAGCTTCTTCCAGGTTTCCCACGCGGGTGCAGGAGCCCAAGGACTTGGGCCATTTTCTGCTGCTTTCCCAGGCCACAGCAGAGAGCTGGATTGGAAGTAGAGCAACTGGGAATCGAACCGGCGCCCATGTGGGATGCTGGCGCTCCAGGCGGTGGTCTTACCTGCTACCCCACAGCACTGGCCCCTCTGTGCTCTTCAAAGATATTGTTCCATTGTCTTCTGGCATTCATGCTTTCTTGGAAAAGCTGGCTATTGGTCTGTTTGTTGCTATTTGATTTTGCATCTCTTTGCTTTGGCTGCTGTTAAGGCTTTTCTCTCTATAGTTGGTTTTCAACAGTTTTTCTAGGTGTGGTTTTTCCTTATGTATGTCTTCCAATACTGTTTTGCTCCTTTCTTACCTGTCTTTCTAGAACTACAGTTACTTTTATGTTGAAACTTTTTTTTCAAGTTTTATTTATTTATTTATTTGACAGGTAGAGCTACAGAGAGAGAGAGAGAGAGAGAGAGAGAGAGAGACAGAGAGAAAAGTCTTCCTTCCATTGGTTCACCCCCCAAATGGCTGCTATGGCCGGCACGCTGCACCGATCCAAAGCCAGGAGCCAGGTGTTTCCTCCTGGTCTCCCAAGTGGGTGCAGGGCCCAAGCACTTGGGCCATCCTCCACTACCTTCCCAGGCCACAGCAGAGACCTGGACTGGAAGAGGAGCAACCAGGACTAGAACCCAGCACCCATATGGTATGCTGGCCCCACAGACGGAGGATTAACCCAGTGAGCCACGGTGCTGGCCCCTATGTTGAAACTTTTTACCATGTACTCTTCCTTTGTTTTCTGTTTTTAGTCCTTCTTCTCTTTTTCAGTTTGGTTATTTTTTGCTGATCTGTCTCAAAGCTCACTAGCTTTCTGTTATAGCTGATTTGTTGTTGTACAATCTTTTAATTTCATAATTTTATTTTTTAGTTCTGGAGTTTTTATTCTTTTAAAACAATAAATCCTTCACCTTGTCATCTATTTTTTTCAAATACAAAAATCATAGTCATTCTAAAAATCATGTTTCTGGGCCACTTTTGAATCTATCTTTTCTGTTTTTCTCTTGATTATCTATCTTCATATGCCTGGAATTTTCTTTCTTTCTTTCTTTTTTTTTTTTTTATTTGACAGATAGAGTTAGACAATGAGAGAAAGAGAGAGACAGGAAGGTCTTCCTTCCGTTGGTTCACCCCCTAAATGGCCACTATGACCGGAGCTACGCCGATCCAAAGCCAGGAGCCAGGTGCTTCTTCTTGGTCTCCCATGCAAGTGCAGGCGCCCAAGCACTTGGGCCATCCTCCACTGCCCTCCAGGGCCACAGCAGAGAGCTAGACTGGAAGAGGAGCAACTGAGACTAGAACCCGGTGCCCATATGGGATGGGGAGGATTATTTACTCTCAAGTAAATAAAGAAATCATACACACACACACACACACATATAAAGGTCTACAGTTACTAACTTGTTGCTAACTTGTTTCTTATTTGTGTCCCACCTGTTTTATGTAACTTTCTTTCACAGGTGGAGGATTAACCTAGTGAGCCACGGCTGGCCCCTGGAATTTTCTTTCCTTTTTCTTTTTTAAAAATTTATTTACTTGTTTGAGAGGCAGAGTTACAGACAGAAGGAGAGACAGAGAAGTCTTCCATCCACTGGTTTATTCCCCAGATGGTTGAAGCTGCGCCCATCTGAAGCTGAGAGCCAGGAACTTCTTCCAGATCTCTCATGTAGGTGCAGGGGCCCAAGGACTTAGGCCATCTTCTGTTGCTTTCCCATGCCATAGTAGAGAGCTGAATTGGAAGTGGAGCAGCCGAAACTCGAACTGGCACTCATATGGGATGCCAGCACTGCAGGCGGCGGCTTTCCCACTATGTCATATAGTCAGCTCCTTGGAATTTTCTTAATTATATGAAAGGCAGTTACAAAGAGCAAAAGAGACAGATACAGAAAAACGTCTTCCCTGTTCTTGTTCACTCTTCACAAATGGCCACAACAGCTGTGGCTGAGTCATGCTGAAGCCAGGAGCTTGGAACTCCATGTAGGTTTCCCATGTGGATTGTAGGGGCCTATGCACTTGAGCCATCTTCTGCTGTTTTTCTAGGAGCATTAGCAGGGAACTGGATCAGAAGTGGGGCAATTAGGACACAAACCAACACCCATATGGGACACAATTGTCACAGGTAATGGCTTAACCCATCGTATTACAATACCAGTCCCATAGAGGTTTTAAATTAAATACCCAACATTGTGTGTGAAGATGCTCTGGGTGCTGTCATCTCTTGGATGAGAGTATTTATCTTTTTCTTTGTCAGCGATGGGAAGGAGAACACATCAGTGCAGTCAGACAGTCCAGTTGAGGTTGCTTTGCAGAGTTCTAAGGTTTGGTCTATTCTGGCTTCTCCCAGCCCTAGGCTCCCAGGGGAATTGACTAGGAACCTGCCTCTTGACAGATCTTAAAGTGCAATTCTTGCTTCTTCGCACTGGGAGTCTGCTGAAAACTCCCGTGTGCAAAATGTACATTAATGCTTTTTGTCTGCCTTTGTCCTAAGCAGCTGAGTCGGTGCTACCACAAGGAGAAAAGTCCTGTTGGTCTACTTCTCTGAGCCACCCTAAGATGTGCCTTTTCATCCCTGAACTCCACTTTTTGTTGCTGCAGTCTAAACTTTCTATTCAAATTCAGTCTGAAATTCTGTAGGCTTCTCTGCCTCTTAGCAGCCACCCTCTGCCAGGGAGCTGCTCAGCTTGTGCCCCATGCCAGAGCTGGCAGAACCCCTGGTAGGAAATGAACTTGCAGGAAATTGTACCCACTTCAGAGAGCCTCTCTTGCTAAGATCTGGCTCCTTAAATCCTGGCTGATTAATAGCTCTCCTATGACTTCAAGCAGATGTTGGGGGATTTTATCTGACTTTTCTATTTGCCCTCAGCAGAACCGTTGGTCTGCTACAATCCACTATGATAGCGGAAGGTTGAATCTGACTGTTGTTTTTTGATGTGAACTATGATTGTGGTGAAAAAACACCCCTCTCTCCCCCTGCCCCCCCAAATGGCTGATATATCAATGACATTGCATGGATGGTGCCAGAGAGGTGGGGGACCCTGGAGCAATTCCACTTTTCCCATAGAGCCAGAGGGCTGGGTAGGGGTGGGTGGCGCAGGTGTCACCGAGACCAAGGATCTGAACCCAGTCTCTGCTGTATGTGAATAGAGAATGAAGGCAATTGATTGCTGGTTATTCTTTCTTGCTTATGGAAAGCTTGTATCTTCTGTATTTTCTCAGAAATGCCTATTTAATTTTCTTTAAAGATTTATTTATTTTTATTTGAAAGACAGTGTCACAGAGAGAGGAGGAGGAAGAAGAGGAGGTGGAAGAGAGAGAGAGAGAGAGAGAGAGAGAGAGAGAGAGAGAGAGAATCTTCTATCTGCTGTTTTACTTCCCAAATGGCTGCAGGGGCTAGGGCTGGGCCAGGCTGAAGCCACAAGCCCAGAGCTGCTTTGGGTCACCCACGTGAGTGCAGGACCCCAAGGACTTGCATTGTCTTCTGCTTTCCCAGATACATCAGCAGGGAGCTGGATGGGAAGTGGAGCAGCTGGGTCTTGAACTGGCACCCTTATGGGAAGCTGGTGTTGCAGGTGGAGGCTTAGCCTACTATGCCACAGTGCTGGCCCTGCCTGTGGATTTATGTTGCTTTGTTCCAGAGACTACACGTGCTAAAAGACCTTTTCATTTTCTTGAGTCTGGTCCTCCATCCAAATGTTTAATACTTTTTTGATTTTTATGATTTGGAATAGTCAGCTCTTCCCTCCCAAGTTCAATATGATTCTGAAATTTCCAAAATCATTTGAATGATTAAGTTACAGAAGGTTTTATACAACTTGACCCAAGGTTTTTACTGTGGCTGAGTTGGATAGCTTTTGACCATCCTTCCCAGGATGCACAGCTGTGTGTAGAGCTAGGTGTAGCCATGAGCTTCACGACACTGCCCTTGGCCTCAGCCTCTCAAATGCAGGTTCAGTTGGGATATTTACTCATCTCAGCTCTTGAGCACTTTTGCCTTCTGCCCTCCTTTCTCCCTAGATGCGTATTAGGGTGTTCTAGGAGTTGGTCAGGGAACTAAGTAGCTCCAGCCGTGTGTGACATAGAGCTGAAGGGTGACAAAGTGATTGGTCCAGTTGTGGAAGTGTTTTTCATATTTCCCCAGAATTTCTGTTAAAATTAAAGAAACCAACTAGTACTTGTTCTTGTCTTTTCAGATGAGCTCCCCTGCTCCAATTCTACTATTTAAAAATATGCTTCTCCAAGGGACTGTGGAATGCTGGTGATATTCTCTTACTTGTTCTGGTTGCTGGTTCTCAACACTTTTTAAATTTATTTTTTATTTGTTAAAGAGAATGAGAATTCATGTGCTTCCATCTCCTGGCTCACTCCCCAAATGTCTTATTTTTTTTTTGAAGATTTATTTATTTATTTGAAGTCAGAGTTACACAGAGAGGAGAAGCAGAGAGAGAGAGAAAGTGTGTGTGTGAGAGAGAAAGAGGTTTTCCATCCGCTGGTTCACTCCCCAGTTGGCTGCAATGGCTGGAGCTGTGCTGATCTGAATCCAGGAGCCAGGAGCTCCTTCTGGGTCTCCCACGTGGATACAGGGGCCCAAGCAATTGGGCCATCTTCTACTGCTTTCCCAGGCCATAGCAGAGAGCTGGATTGGAAGAGGAGCAGCTGGAACTAGAACTGGTGCCCATATGGGATTCCGGCGCTTCAAGCCAAGTTGTTAACCCACTGTGCCCCAGCACCAGCCCCAACCCCGAAATGTCTTAAAGTCAGGAGCCTGGCTCTGGGAACTTGACTGAAATCTCCTGCAAGGGTGGCTGGAACCCAATCACCAAAGCTGTTATCTGCTGCCTCCCAGGGTTTGCATTAGCAGGAGCTGGAATTAGAAGCAGAGTTGGGACTCCAGCATAGGCACTCTAACATGGTATATGCAGGTGGTATCTTAGCTGCTGTGCCAAATGCCTGGCCCTGGGTACGGGCTTTTAAGTACATTCAGTTTGTGAAAATTCATTGAGTTAAACTCATGATTTGTTCATTTTTTCAGTATGTTTCTTACACTAAAATAAAAAGATTGAACTTTTTAAAATGTAAATTAAAAAATAAAGTGCCAAGGATTAAAAAAAAGTTTAAGAGCCGCTGATTTCAGTTAAGTCTCCTCATTTTATGTATGAAGTCGCTGAAGCTTGGCCAGGGGAAATTACCTGGGAGTTCGGGGAAATGTCTCATCCCTGAGACTGGTGGTTGATCTTCTCACTCCTCGTTCTGTCTTTTCTAAACTGTTCAACAGAACAGAGGTGAGGAAAAATCCGGTATGCACTGCTAACTGGATGGAACCGGATGACGTTCTGGGAATCTCAGGTGCGTCTTGTATGAGTCAGCACCTCACTGTCTATTCTTTTTCTGCCTTCCACTTTTCCCTCCTTGGCCATTTAAGAACATAAACTTTTTATCTCATATGAATGTGGGAGATGGTTGCTTTATCACCCAAGAATCACTTGACTATATAAGCTTAGCAAAATGGGAAATTTGTGCCTGTGAAATCTAACAGGAGACCAGCACAAGGTATGTTTGTTCCTCTCTCTAAGCCATTTTTAGTTTGAGGCTGTGTTGTTTAAATTTAGAATACTTTTTCCAGTTTGGGGGTAGCGGGTGAGAGGGGAATGGCATTCAGAATTGAAACCCAGCTGTGACTCCTGCTGCTGAGAGATAAATGGAAAAATCTGGGAACCAGTGTTAAGAGGGCTCTCAAGAGAGGTGCCTAGAGGGAAGGGGACTTACCTTAACGAGGATAGGGGTCGGGTAAGGAGAAAGAAACTGGGGGAGCTCTCCTTCCTTCTCCTGCCCTTGTAAGACTTGGCCTATGGAGATTATAATGAGATTATTTCTGATTTGATCTGGGAATCCAGGATTTAAATATTAAAACATATATTAAATATTTCACGAAACAAATCTAATGCATTAATAATACATGTTAATATATTAATATTTGATGTTATAAAAATATTAAAATGCATGTCTAAGTATATATTCACATGTACATGTACATGCATATACACAGACATATGTACATAATAGGTTAGAATTGGTAGTAAGCCTCCCTGGGTTCATTTTATTTGCTCAAGGGCTAGATTTTGAGTTTCTGGCACACTGTTCCTTCTACCCAGAATATAGTTACCCTCTGTTGCCTAGCTCAGTTCTGTTCCTCTTTGTAGCAATTGCTTCCCCTGCAAGGCTTTCTCTGACCCCTGCTCCCCTCCCCATACCTGCCCCATATGAAGCTCCCAGAATATTCTGTGCCTTGCCTTTTGTGTCACCTCCTATGCTTTTAATTGCAAGGAACCTTGGGTACCTTCTAGTTCCTCATATGGACTGTAAGATGCAGGGAGAGACAGCAAAAGGGCAGCAGAGGACTGGAGGGAGACAGGGAAAACAAACGAAGCTACGTTTGGATCTCTCCTCTTAAACTTAACAAGCAAAGCACCTAGCATAGTGTCTGACACATAGTAGGTAAAAATGTATATGCTCTCAAAGGAAATTATGTAAATTCAGAAAGGCACAAAGGAAACTTTGAAGACCCTCCATTAGTCCATCTTATAGAAATAACTTGATAAAACTTGAATATATCCCCTTTGTGTGCATATCTGTGTATATCTTTCTATCCATAAATATCTGTCTATCCATAGATAGATATACTTAGTTGAAATTATATTTTTTTCACTTAACATCACCTAAACACTATATATTTTTGGAGTCTATAATATTTCTATATTCATGGTGTTTCATAATAATAAAAACTAGATCTTCAGTTATTGAAGAAGATTTGGAAACTGATGGTTTAGCGATTCAAACTCTAATTTTAATGAACAATATGTCTATGAGTTAGAAGAATAACTAAAGTGGGTAAATCACTGACATGATGGGTAAGATACAAACTGTCTTTTCCTCCCTCAGCAGCTCATCCCCCCACCCCATTTTCTTCATGACTTCCTTGCTTATGCCAGTGCCTTGGAGGGTTATTTTAGGTTTTTAAAGAAATGAAGTAGCCTGGTAGAATGAAAAAATCCTTTGGCCTAGAAGTTAAGAGACTAAAATTTTCCTTCTTACTAACCAGTCACCGATGCTCCTTGAGGCAGTCATTTCATACTCTGGTCTAATTTTTTCCATTTGTAAAAATAAGAGCAGTTTTTATTATGAAGATTTTCTTTCTTTTTTTATTTTCTGTACAGTTTTTATTTCATTTTGCTTTGCTTTTGTCAGATTCTTTTTTTTGTCTCATACAATGGAAAAAAGTAGCCCTCAATACGAGTTAAAACAATAGTATTAATAGTTTACTTCATCATTTGCAAAGATAAATAAATACTGAGTGTCCATTCTTTATGCTCTTACACCTCATACTATTATGGCTTTTTTTTCTTTTTTTTTTTAACTTTTATTTAGTAAATATAAATTTCCAAAGTACAGTTTATGGATTACAATGGCTTCCCCCCGCCCCATAACTTCCCTCCCACTTGCACCCCTCCCATCTCCTGCTCCCTCTCACATTCCATTCACATCAAGATTCATTTTTAATTATCTTTATATACAGAAGATCGATTTAGTATTTATTGAGTAAAGATTTCATCAGTCTGCACCCACACAGAAACACAAGGTGTAAAAATACTGTTTCAGTACTAGTTATAGCATTACTTCACATTGGACAACACATTAAAGACAGATCCCACATGAGGAGTAAGTACACAGTGACTCCTGTTGTTGACTTAACAATTTGACACTCTTGTTTATGGTGTCAATAATCTCCCTAGGCTCTAGTCATGAGTTGCCAAGGCTATGGAAGCCTTTAGGGTTCGCTGAGTTCGATCTTATTCCAACAGGGTCATAGTCAAAGTGGAAGTTCTCTCCTCTCTTCAGAGAAAGGCACCTCCTTCTTTGATGGCCCCGTTCTTTCCACTGGGATCTCACTCGCAGAAATCTTTCATTTAGGGTTTTTTTTTTTTTTCCAGAGTGTCTTGGCTTTCCATGCCTACAATAGTCTCATGAGCTCTTCAGCCAGATCCAAATGCCTTAAGGGCTGATTCTGAGGCCAGAGTGCTGTTTAAGACATCTGCCATTCTGAGTCTGCTGTGTATCCTGCTTCCCATGATGGATCATTCTCTCCATTTTTTATTCTATCAGTTAGTATTAGCAGACACTAGTCTTGTTTGTATGATCCCTTTGACTCTTAGACCTATCAGTGTGATCAATTGTGAACTGAAGATGATCACTTGGACTAGTGAGATGGCATTGGTACATGCCACCTTGATGGGATTGAATTGGAATCCCCTGGTACGTTTCTAACTCCACCATTTGGGGCAGGTCCGATTGAGCATGTCCCAAATTGTACATCACCTCCCTCTCTTATTCCCACTCTTATATTTAACAGGGATCACTTTTCAGTTAAAATTTAAACATCTAAGAATAATTGTGTGTTAATTACAGAGTTCAACCAATAGTACTGGAACTCATAGAAGAGTTTGGTAAGGTAGCAGGATATAAAATCAATGCACAAAAATCAACAGCCATTGTATACACAGACAATGCCACGGCTGAGAAAGAATTGCTAAGATCAATCCCATTCAAAATAGCTACAAAAACAATCAAATACCTTGGAATAAACGTAACCAAGGATGTTAAAGATCTCTACGACAAAAATTACAAAACTTTAAAGAAAGAAATAGAAGAGGATACCAAAAAATGGAAAAATCTCCATGCTCATGGATTGGAAGAATCAATATCATCAAAATGTCCATTCTCCCAAAAGCAATTTATAGATTCAATGCAATACCAATCAAAATACTGAAGACATTGGAAAAAATGATGCTGAAATTCATATGGAGACACAGGAGACGTCGAATAGCTAAAGCAATCTTGTACAACAGAAACAAAGCTGGAGGCATCACCATACCAGATTTCAGGACATACTACAGGGCAGTTGTTATCAAAACAGCGTGGTACTGGTACAGAAACAGATGGATAGACCAATGGAACAGAATAGAAACACCAGAAATCAATCCAAGCATCTACAGCCAACTTATATTTGATCAATGAGCCAAAACCAATCCCTGGAGTAAGGACAGTCTATTCAATAAATAGTGCTGGGAAAATTGGATTTCCACGTGCAGAAGCATGAAGCAAGACCCCTGTCTTTCACCTTACACAAAAATCCACTCAACATGGATTAAAGACTTAAATCTACAACCCGACACCATCAAATTATTAGAGAACGTTGGAGAAACCCTGCAAGATATAGGTACCGGCAAAGACTTCTTGGAAAAGACCCCGGAAGCACAGGCAGTCAAAGCCAAAATTAACATTTAGGATTGCATCAAATTGAGAAGTTTTTGTACTTCAAAAGAAACAGTCAGGAAAGTGAAGAGGCAACCGACAGAATGGGAAAAAATATTTGCAAACTATGCAACAGATAAAGGGTTGATAACCAGAATCTACAAAGAAATCAAGAAACTCTACAACATCAAAACAAACAACCCACTTAAGAGATGGGCCAAGGACCTCAATAGATATTTTTCAAAAGAGGAAATCCAAATGGCCAACTGACACTTGAAAAAATGTTCAAGATCACTAGCAATCAGGGAAATGCAAATCAAAACCACAATGAGGTTTCACCTCACCCCAGTTAGAATGGCTCACATTCAGAAATCTACCAATAAAAGGTGCTGGAGAGAATGTGGGGAAAAAGGGACACTAACCCACTGTTGGTGGGAATGCAAACTGGTTAAGCCACTATGGAAGTCAGTCTGGAGATTCCTCAGAAACCTGAACATGACCCTACTATACAACCCAGCCATCCCACTCCTTGGAATTTACCCAAAGGAAATTAAATTGGCAAACAAAAAAGCCATCTGCACGTTAATGTTTATTGCAGCTCAATTCACAATAGCTAAGACCTGGAACCAACCCAAATGCCCATCAACAGTAGACTGGACAAAGAAATTATGGGACATGCACTCTATAGAATAGTATACAGCAGTCAAAAACAATGAAATCCAGTCATTTGCAACAAGATGGAGGAATCTGGAAAACATTATGCTGAGTGAATTAAGCCAGTCTCAATGGGACAAATATCATATGTTCTCTCTGATCGGCGATAACTAACTGAGCACCAAAGGGGAAACCTGTTGAAGTGAAATGGACACTATGAGAAACAGTGACTTGATCAGCTCTTGTGCTGACTGTTGTTGTACAAGGTAATACTTTATCCATTTTAGTCTGGTTTTTGTTATTTCTTTTTTTTTAAAATTAAGATTTATTTATTTGAAAGTCAGAGTTACACAGAGAGAGAGAGATGTCTTCCATCTGCTGGTTCACTCCCCAGTTGGCCGTAACGGCTGGAGCTGCGCTGATCGGAAACCAGGAGCCAGGAGCTTCTTCTGGTCTCCCACCAGGGTGCAGGGGCCCAAGGACTTGGACCATCTTCTACTGCTTTCCCAGGCCATAGCAGAGAGCTGGATCAGAAGTGGAGTGTTAACGTGCTGCACCACAGTGCCAGCCGCTATGAAGCTTTTCAAATTGGGTTTTTCTGAGAGTTCAAGTTCTGGGGAGACCTTTTGTGTATTGAATTAGCTTTCATGTTGGGAAAGAACTAAAAAATTAAGTTTAAAATTTTCTGCGAAAATTGTAGTATACTTTTTTTTATATTGAGATACAATTCACATATGTAAAATTCACCCTTTTAAGACAGTTTAGTAGTTTTTAGTATATTCATAAAGTTGAGCATTGATTATTAGTACTTAATTTTATAACATTTGCATAACTCCAGAGGAAACCTGGTACCCATGAATAGTTATCATCCTTCTCCCGCCTCTCAACCCCTGCCAATCACTAACTGTTTCTGTGAATTTTCTTATTCTGGATATTTCATGATATTTTGTGTCTGGCTGCTCTCATTTAGCACTATTCTTTCAATATTTTCTCATTTTGTAACATGTAAAAAATTACTGTGTTCCTTTTTTATTTATGCATTTTAGGTAAATTTTCCCCAAAATTTGGAAAGTAAGTTGGTCTCACTATAAGAGGAAGTCACATGGCAATAGGGTGCTCTGTCCCTCATGTTCACTGACATGTAAAGCTATTTCAGAGTTTTAAATTGATGCTGTATTTTGTGCATGTGAAAATGTTTTAAGTACATTTAGGAGACTAATGTACTGATTGACCAGTCTTGTTTTCCTCCTCTGGATAAGGAGAAGGACATTGGGTTCAGTCTCATCAGATGAGGGTAGTGATGGTGGTAGGGAAATCAAGACATTAATACTATATCACCAGAATAAGGAGGTTTGGGTGGTGGGCAAGGAAAAACAACAGGTGTCATGTGTACATGTTGAGGGTAGGCTTCATCTGCTGGGCTGCAGGGCATAGTCCCTTCCTTCTATGTGACATTACATAGTGCCTTAGTTTTCTGTTGTGATAATAAAATACTTGATGTTGAGTATTTTATTTAAAAAAGTTTGTTTAGCTCACAGTTTTATAGTTTGAAAGTCCGTGATCATGCAGCCCCATCTTATTGACCTCTGGTGAGTCTTCATGGTGAGTGGCAGTTATCAGAATGGTGGGAGCAGGTGTGGAAGACATCACATCACATAAGGAAGCTAGAGAGATTTGGAGGTCAAGCTCACTTGTTTTTATAACAACCTACTCTTGTGGGAACTAAGTAGAATACCATGAAAACTACATTAATCCCTTCTCAGCGTGATGCCCATGGTCTAATTGCCTTGCCCTAGGCCCCACCTCTGAATGGTTCCACCACCTTCCGACATTGCTACCAGGAACATGTACATACAAACACATGTACATACAAACACATACTCAGTTAGATAAGACACAGAAAGCTCCCATCCACTGGTTCATTCCCCAGATGCCTACATCGGACAGCCAGGGATGGGTTGGGCTTAAACTGGGAGCTAGGAACTCAGTACAGGTCTCTCACATGGGTGGCAGGGACCCAACTACTTCAGCCTTTACCACTGCCTCCAAGGGTCTACGTCAGCAGGAAGGTGGAATCTCAAGGGAAGTCAGGACTCCAGCTTGGACACTGCCATTGGGATGTGGCGTCCCAACCAGTACCTTAACCACTAGTTCAAACACCTGCCCCGATTTTTAATTTTGAAGGGACCTGCCAAGTTACTGTCCATAATGTCTACCACTTTACATTCCTACCTCACTCTGTATGTCTTCTAGTTTCTCCATATTGTTGCCAGCAATTGGTATTATCACTATTTTTTCTTTTAGCCATTATTATGGGTGTGTAGTGATATAGTGATCACTTTTTTCCCCCTTCTCCTACCAAAGAAACATGTAATTTCTTCATCCAGCTTCTAATTCTATTTTTAATAGATTTATTTATTTATTTGGAAGGTAAAGTTACACAGAAGGAAATGGAGATGGAGACGGTGAGGGAGAGGGAGAGAGAGAGAGAGAGAGAGAGAGAGAGAGAATGAATCTTCCATCTGTTGGTTCAATCCCCAAGTGGCTGCAATGGCTGGAGCTGGGCCAGGTCAAAACCTGGATCCAGGAGCTTCTTCTGGGTATCCAACATGGGTGCAGGGGCCCAAGGACTTGGGCTATCTTCCACTGCTCTCCCATGCACATCATTACGGAGCTGGATTGGAAGTGGAGCAGCTGGGGCTTGAACTGTCACCCAGATGGTTTGCTGGCACTGCCGACAGTGGTGGCTTCACCTACTAAGCCACAGCACTGGCCTCCAGCTTCTAATTCTTACTGGGCCTATTCTGTGATTTCCACAGGCCTCCAAGTTTCTATTCTTCTCTTAATCATGAACTTGACTTTTAGTGAATACTAATTTGAATTAGCAGGTTGCCTTGGGAATGTAGTTTGAATCCTGCTTTTTGGTCTGATCAGCTTCATTTTATGCACTCTGACACTCTAACTGCATTGCCTAAATAGTGTCAGTTGCTCCCCTTCCTTGCAAGGAGGAAGGAATATCCCCAGTATGGATATCACTTGCTTTCCCAGCTTTGGCTTCCACCAACCTCTTATACATGAGTCATGTGGCCACCATAATACCTGATGTAGAATTGCCTGCACCCACCAAGTGGCTTTGGGTTCTGTGATTTTGCCTTGGGTTACTGTCCTTGCTTTGAAAGTGCCTCCTCCTATTCGATCTTTGATCAAGTACAATTTATTCTTTGTTAAAGACCCTTTTCCAAGGGTATGTTCTGTGCAGCCTTTTCTGAATCGTGCCATGATCTGTATTTTCATTCGTAACAATGTGTCCTGCACACAAAGATAAGCAGTGTCCTGAATCATGATGACAGAAGTGAGTAGGAAATAATCTTTGCCTCTCCTTGATGTTCCCAACTATTTTTCCCGTCTGCAATCTCCCATAGCTCTGCTTCCCAACCCCTTATGGAATTTACCTTATTTTTAAATTTTTTTTTGACAGAGTGGACAGTGAGAGAGAGAGATACAGAGAAAGGTCTTCCTTTTTGCCGTTGGTTCACCCTCCAATGGCCGCCGCGGTAGGCACGCTGCGGCTGGCGCACTGCGCTGATCTGATGGCAGGAGCCAGGTGCTTCTCCTGGTCTCCCATGGGGTGCAGGGCCCAAGCACTTGGGCCATCCTCCACTGCAATCCCTGGCCACAGCAGAGAGCTGGCCTGGAAGAGGGGCAACCGGGACAGGATCGGGGCCCCGACCGGGACTAGAACCCGGTGTGCCGGCGCCGCAAGGCGGAGGATTAGCCTATTGAGCCGCGGCGCCGGCCTGAATTTACCTTATTTTAGGCTGTATCCTTTGGGGGTATTTTTTGCCTAATCCAGGACCCAATGCTATGCCTGTCCCAAAGTCAAAGTCCAAGGTACATTTGTGGAATAATTTTTCATCTCCTTCCTCACTCATCAGTGCTCCCAAAGCAACTTGGGAGATGAAGGAGGATGTGCTGACTTAACCTGACTCTTACTGTGTTTGCATTCTTCTTTCATATAACCAGCACCTACTTTTTGGGTTGGTATATACTAGTCAGTATTTGCCTTTTGAATAGCGGAATTCCAAGGTATATGGAGTAGTGGTCATCGGATTTTTCTTTTTTGGTTGTTGTTTGTTTTTGTTTTTGTTTTCTGATCACCTGCATGTTACTTGAAAAGTTCATTGGTCATCTCTAACATCTTGTTTGGTAAATGTAGAAAGCCACAATGGAAATAAGGAGGGAATGTGCTAGGTTTTATGTAAATCTAGGAAGGTGATGTATTTAAAATCTTAGATATAAAAAGTAGCTTATTAACACAGTTAAACTGTAAAGTTACTGTTTACTTACCCTTTAATGTTAATATTTAGCTAGAATTATGCTCAGTGCTTAGCATATACTGTCTCATTTACACCTAGCATTAATCCTGAGAGGTGGGTATTGCTACATCCATTTTATTGGTGATGGTATTGCAGATCAGAGTTGCAAATAGCCTGCTTAAAGGCAGTCAGTCAGTTACTTGGTCGATCAGGATTCTAGCATAGGCTTCTTCGATCCCACAACCTATACTCTCTGCAGTTTTGCTTCTCTAGATAAAAGCAGAAGCTGTCATATTGTAAGAGTTATGCCTGCCTGAAAAATTACATTTTCAAAATTACCATCATTAAACTATTTCTGACCCATATGCAAATGCCTGACTCAGTGAGTGAGTGAGTGAGTGAATGAATGGAGTAGTTTGGAGGTGCCACGTGTATTACTCTCCCAGATACACTAATGCACTTATCATATATTTATGGAGGCAGATTTGCTGGAATATCATCCTGAAAGATACTAAAAACCCATTCAAAAATGCAGACAAAGGAGGTCATTCAATGTCGAAACATGGAGAAGATGAAGAACTTATGTACAAGACACTTAAAAATGGATACTTCCAGGCATGTGAATCAGCAACATAGCGAGACGTGGCTGCAGTTCATTTAGTCCTCTCTCCTCTGCATTTCATCTTAAAAGCCCTTCCTCAGTGGCTCTTGAATGAGTAGTGACTTATTCCTCATTACAATGCATTTCTTTTCATTCATTTTATCTTTCTAGTCTCTGGGAAAAGGCCCATTTTGTTAAGTCTCAAGATATTGAATGAACAGTAATTGCTTGCCCATGTGACCTCTTCCATTTGCTAAGCCATTCAATTTAAGAGGATGCCATGGACTGCTGGGAAGAACACCGGGGGTCTTAACATTCAGAATGTGAACATTTATAGAAAGTCTTCAAAAAGTTCCTGGAAAATATATATTATAGAAAATTTATGCATACACTTCAAGATTTGTTCGAAACAAAGGAAACTTCTCTTCCAGCCAATTTTCCATGAACTTTTGGATGTCCCTTTGTATTTTAGCTCCATTTTCATTGTAATACTTCGGCCTTAAACATTGCCTGATGTTGCCCCCACTAGGGAATAATCCTCTGGTCTTCTGCTAGGGTTGGGGAATGGCAGCTTTATATAGATGCATGGCCCAGGGAGGGGATTATAAACACTTTCAGCCAACCATACCTATAGATTTTAAATATCAAATTTTGTTTAGTTATTTGAAAGACAGAGTGATAAGAGAAAGAGACTGACTTTCCCATCTGCTGGTTCACTCCCCAAATGCCTGTAACATCCAGGGCTGGGCCAGGCTGAAGGCTGGAGCCTAGAATTCAATCTGGGTCTCCCATGTAAGTGGCTGCAGCCTAAGCACTTTAATCATAACCTAATGCCTCAAGGATGCATTAGCAGGAAGCTGGATCAGAAGTGGAGTAACTGGGATTCTAACCAGTGCTCCAATATAGGATGCATGTGTCCCAAAGGAAAGTTCAAGTCACTGCACTGCAACACCAGTGCTCTTACTTCTGTTTTTAATCTTGCCCTCACCCTTTACTCCTTTGCTGTGAGTTGGATGTACTGAGTCCTTAGGGCATTCTGTATTGTAATTCAGCATGCTGGATTAGGATTTAGCTTGCTTAATTCTGTTTTTATCCTTCAAAATTTGTTGTGGATTTCCTTTGAATCCATGAGTTAAAAAGTTTGAAGGAAAAGCAAAGCCAAGAAGCTTTAGTTTAACATGATAAATTTATTACTAATCATGGCATTGAGACAAAGCAAAATTGTCCACAAATAAAAGTAAGGACGTTGCACAAATGGTCACGGTCTTCTCAGGAGACAAACTGCTAAACTTTGGCTTTAGAATTCTTTACAGTGATTTGTCAGTATGATTATGCCCAAAGAACATTGAGGAGAGCTTTTTGTGTGTTCTTTCTTTTGGATTTTTTTTTTAATAGAGAGCAAGAGAGAGAGAGGTCTTCCATCCACTGGTTCACTTCCCAAATGGCCGCAACGGCTGGAGCCGGGAACCAGGAGCTTCTTCCGTGTCTCCCACTCAGGTACAGGGGCCCAAGGACTTGGGCCACCTTCTACTGCTTCCCCAGGCCACAGCAGAGAGCTGGATCAGAAGTGGAGCATCCAGGACTCAAACTGGTGCCCATATGGGATGCCGGTACTGCAGGTGGTGGCTTTACCTGCTTTGCCACAGCGCCGGCGCTGGCTCCAAACCACCACTTGTGACACTGGCATCCCGTATCAAGGCCTGTCTACTCTACTTCTGATCTAGCTCCCTATTAATGTGCCTGGGAAAGTAGCAGATGATGTCCCAAGTACTTGGGCTCCTGCCACCATGTGCAAAATCAGGATGAAGTTCATGGGTCCTGGCTTGTGGCCATCTGGGGAGTGAACCAGCAGATGGAAGATCTGTCTCTCTCACGCCACCCTTCCCCCTTCTCACCCCATTACTCTTTCAAACAAAAAAATAAATCTTAAAAAAATTAAATGCTTTTGTTCAGGTATCAACCTGATCTATTGAAAATAGCTAGAAATTTAAATAAGTTTAAATAATGCCTTTGCCTTTGATGCATTTCAATTTTTGTTTTTTGACAGGCTGAGTTAGACAGTGAGAGAGAAAGAGACAGAGAGAAAGGACTTCCTTTCCGTTGGTTCACCCTCCAATGGCCGCTACAGCTGGTGCGCTGCACCGATCTGAAGCCAGGAGCCAGGTGCTTCTTCCTGGTCTCCAATGCGGGTGCAGGGCCCAAGCACTTGGACCATCCTCCACTGCCTTCCTGGGCCACAGCAGAGAGCTGGACTGGAAGAGGAGCAACCGGGACAGAACCGGTACCCCAACTGGAACTAGAACCCGGGGTGCTGGCGCCGCAGGCGGAGGATTAGCCAAGTGAGCCGCGGCGCTGGCCTCAATTTTTTTAATGATTAGAAAATTGTATTTATTGTATACAGCATTATGTTTTGCTATATATGTACATTGTGGAATGGTTGAATCTAGTTACTTAACAAATAAATTACCACACGTAGTTGTGATCATTTTTATGGTGAAAACCTTTACATACACTTTCTTTTTTTTTTTTTCCCCCATAAAACACAGCATGTTTGAATGAATGCATTTCTCTCATTTCATCCCACGTTAGGATTGCTCAAGGACACAAAATCATTGCTTATCTTGATTTGCCGCCAGGAATTTAAAAGAGAGCAACAGAAATATTACACTACTTAGTGTTTCCTAATGAAAAATATTTTACTAACTATGTAAAAAATTCTATTCTTTTGCAGAAATTGACATAACAGTACATTGCCTTTGTATCTTAAATGCTCATTATGCTGAGAAACAGTTCTTCCTTAGAGCAAAATATCCAATGAAATGTGTAGTATTACAAATTGGGTTCTGAATTACTACAGATAGACAGTATGGTAAGAAAAGACAAGTAGGATGAAAGGAATGTTCTGGATAATATGGGAGACCTAGCTTTGGGTGGTATAGATACAGATCACAGTGACTTCCCCAGACCAGATGGGGCTTTGTGCAATGGACCTCCAGTAGTGACGAGGTGGTTAACGGCTTCCAGAGGAAGGTACTCAAGCTGGTGTCCGGTGGCCATTATTTGTGAAAATTGTACACTGAAGCTGAGTTAGCAGTGATTATTTACCCCAAGGCCTAGGTCAGTTTCAGGGCACAAATGCTAAGCCCCAAAAGCCCCTCCTCTCTGTCTCTGAGGGTGGTCTCCTAGCTGCTTGGGGTGCAAATATTTTCCCTGTGCTTCTAGCCCCCTGTCATCACCTGCCTCCCCTTGAATTCCTTCCGTGTTCCTCCAGGACTGGTAGCAGCCTGGCCTAGCTCGAGTGCTGTATGTCAAAGCCAGGTTCACGTAGAGGAGATACAAGTAACCGTAGACCCTACACAAGGAAACTGCTCGGCTTTGGTCTAAATGACTTACATTTTTCCTTGTCCAAATTAGCTGGTAATTGCATGTGGGCAGACTTAGCCAGAATGGTCTAAAAGATCAATTAGAAGGCAAAAAGGAGTTCCTTTCTTCAACGTTCAAGGATCCCTGTCGAAGAGCCCTACTTCCTAAGTTATGCTCCAATGGGCCTGTGCCCAGCTCTCTGCAATGCCTGAATAGACTGTACATTTGCCTAATGATAATGAATTGAGTACTTATTTTGCAGGAAAATATATGGCATTTCCATTGCATGCAGTCAAGCAAAAAGGCTGCAAAATGTGCCACTGCATTAATTCTAAACTGAATTCTTCTCAAATGTCACCTTGAAACGAGAGTATGGGATGATTAGAAATCTGAAGGAATTAAGGGTAATTTTCATTTCTACAAAGAATTTGAAGGACGTGACTCCTGCCACACAGACACACACACACTATTAGTCTGGTTAAATTCGACTTGCTAGTTTCAGTCTGAATCCCTAATCTTGACCTGGGCTACCCTGATGGTGAGAGTATAGGGGTTCTGGTCTTCTCTGAGTCTTTGCGTTCTTTCAAAGATAAAATATATTGTCATTAACTGTGGCCCCCATGCTGTTTGAGAGATCTCTTGAACGTATTCCTCTTATCTAATTGTAATTATGTGACTTTTCACCAGTATATCCCCAACTCCTCCACCCCAGCCATCCCACCTTCTAATAACCACCTTCTACTCTCTGTCCTATGAAATCAACTTTGTAAAATTTCACATACATGTTATTATGCAGTATTTCTCTTTCTGTGCCTGGCTCATGTGACTTAACATAATGTCCTTTAGGTTCATCCATGGCCCTGCAAATGACAGGATTTCCTTCTCTTTTATGGCTGAATAGTATTCTGTTGTGCATCATATACCATATTTTCTTTATCTGTTTATGTGTTGATGGATGTGTATGTTGGTTCCATATCTTAGCTATTGTGAGCAGTGCTGCAGTAAACATGAGAGTGCAGATGTTTTGTCAGCATATTTGTTCAATTTCCTTTGTGTGTGTGTGTATATGTATGTATATATATATGCCCAGTAATGGCATTGCTGGATTATGTGGTAAATCTGTTTTTAATTGAAAATAAGCCTCAGGGCTGGCCATGTGGTCGGGGAGGTTAAGCCACTGTCTCTAACACTGGCATCCTATGTGAGCATAGTTCAAGTCTCTGCTGCTCCACTTCCGATTCAGCTGTCTGTTAATGGCCTGTGAAAGTAAAAAAGATGGCCTGAATGCTCCCACATGGGAGACCGGAAGAAGCTCC
Organism: Lepus europaeus; assembly: GCF_033115175.1. Lineage (NCBI taxonomy): Eukaryota > Metazoa > Chordata > Mammalia > Lagomorpha > Leporidae > Lepus > Lepus europaeus. The sequence goes on from NC_084831.1 coordinate 57,163,370, forward strand.
TGGCTCCTAGCTTCAGCCTGGCCCAGCCATTGTGGCCATCTGGGGAATGAACCGACGGATGGCAGATCTCGCTCTCTCTGTCTCTTCCTGATTTTCTCAAATAAATAAATAAATAAGTAAATCTTAAAAAAATAGCCATAAAAGAAACAGAAGTGAGATGATATCTTATTGTGATTTTGATTGATTTACATTTCTCTGATGATTAGTGATTTGAGCATTTTCAATATCCTTGTTGACTATTTTTATGTCTGATTTTGAGAAATGTCTATTTAGGTCTTCTGCCTATTTTAAAATCAGATTATTTCTTTTCTTACTTTTGAGTTGTTTGAGTTCTTTGTATATTTTAATATTAACCCCAATCAGATATATATTTTGCAGCTATTTTTTCCTATTCTGCAGATTCTTTACTCTGTTGATTGCTTCCTTTGCTGTGTGGAAATTTATTTGATATAATCCAGTTGTTCTTTGTGTGTGTGTGTGTGTATTTCAACTTTTATTTAATAAATATAAATTTCCAAAGTACAACTTTTGGATTATAGTGACTTTTCCCCCCATAACCTCCCTCCCACCCGCAACCATCCCATCTCCCACTCCTTCTCCCATCCCGTTCTTCATTAAGATTCATTTTCAATTATCTTTATATACAGAAGATCAACTTAGTATATACTAAGTAAAGATTTCAACAGACTGCACCCTCACAGACACACAAAGTATAGAGTACTGTTTGAGTAGTAGTTTTACGGTTAATTTGCATAGTACAACACATTAGGGGCAGAGGTCCTACATGGGGAGCAGGTGCACAGTGACTCCTGTTATTGATTTAACAATTGACACTCTTATTTATGACATCAGTAATCACCCGAGGCTCTTGTCATGAGCTGCCAAGGCTATGGAAGCCTCTTGAGTTCACCAACTCTGATCTTATTTAGACAAGGCCCTCATCAAAGTGAAAGTTCTCTCCTCCCTTCAGAGAAAGGTACCTCCTTCTATGATGGCCTGTTCTTTCCACTGGGATCTTATTCACAGAGATCTTTCATTTAGGTAATTTTTTTTTCACAATGTCTTGGCTTTCCATGACTAAGAAACTCTCATGGGTTTTTTAGCCATATCTGAATGCCTTAAGGGCTGATTCTGAGGCCAGAGTGCTGTTTAGGGCATTTACCATTCTATGAGTCTGCTGTGTATCCCACTTCCCATGTAGGACCATTCTCTCCTTTTTAATTATATCAATTATTATTAGCAGACACTGATCTTATTTATGTAATCCCTTTGATACTTAATCCTATCTTTCTGATCAATTATGAACTTAAACTGATCACTTTAACAAGTAAGATGGCATTGGTACATGCCACCTTGATGGGAGATATAATCCTATTTTTCCTTTTGTTGCTTGTGCTTTTGATATCTTTTCAGAAAAATATTTGCCTGGATCAATGTCATAAAAATTTTCCTTATGTTTTCTTCTAGTAATTTTATAGTTTTAGTCCTTATATTTAAGTCTGTAGTCTAGTTTGAGTTGGTTTTTCTTATGCGGTGATAGATAAGGATCTAGTTTCATTTTTCTTTGTATGGACATCCAGGAGACTGCCCTTTCCCCATTGTGAATTCTTGGAACTTTTGCTGAAGGTCAGTTGGAGGCAAATGTGTGGATTCATTTCTAGGCTCTCTATTCAGTTCTGTTGGTCTAGATGCCTATTATTGTGTGAGTACCATATGGTTTTGGTTATAACTTCATAGTGTATTTTGAAGTTAGGTAATGTGATGCTTCTAGCTTTTTTTCTTTTTGCTCAAGATTGTTTTGGCTGTTGGAGGTCTTTATGTCTCCATATGAATTTTAGGATTCTTTTTGTGAAGAATATCATTGGTATTTTGACAGATTGCGTTGACTCTATAGATTGCTTTAGTTTGTATAGACATTTTAACAATATTAATCCTTCTACTTCATGAACACAGCTTATCTTTCTATTTGTATCTTCTTTAATTTCTTTCATTGGTGTTTTATAGTTTTCAGTGTGGAGATCTTTTATTTCTGTGATGGTTAAATTTAGGTGTCACCCTGGCTGGATTAAGGAATATATAGAGAACTGGTAAGTATGAGTAGGGGTGTGTCTGTGAAGGTGCTGACAGATGAGATTGGGATTTGAGTCAGTAGATTGGGTAAGGAAGATCTGTCCTCACTGTGGGTGGGAACCATTCAATCACCTGGGAACTGGGATATAATAAGAAGACTTTGGATCTGTCTTTTAGGGTTGGGGCACAAATCTCTTCTCTTGGTCTTAGACAGCAGAATTTTGGATTTTGGGATTTGCACCAGCAGCTCCTCTCCTCACCTGTCACCCCCACCCCCATGATTCTTAGGCCTTCAGTATTGCACTATGAGTTACATTGTTGGCTTCTCTGGTTCTGAGGCTTTAGGATCTGAACTGAGCTGTCCTAACGGCACCCAAGGTACATAATAATTAAAAGAATTTTGAGTCACTTATTCTATCTTGGAATGGGGGGTGAACATGAATTAAGAATAAAATATAAGCAGTAGCATTGCATGCTCAAATAAGATAAAGCTAAGCCATCAAAATGTAGGCATAGTAGGAAATATAAGGAAAGAGAAGGTAAGGAAGGGACCTGAGATGTACTGAGTGCCATTAAGTGTCAGATACTCTGATGGGTGCTATAAATGTTACCACCTTTCATTTAAAAAGTTCTGTGAGGTAATATTAGAAAAGTTTGTTAAGTGTTGGCCGGCGCCGCGGCTCACTAGGCTAATCCTCCGCCTTGCGGCACCGGCACACCGGGTTCTAGTCCCGGTCAGGGCACCGATCCTGTCCCGGTTGCCCCTCTTCCAGGCCAGCTCTCTTCTGTGGCCAGGGAGTGCAGTGGAGGATGGCCCAAGTGCTTGGGCCCTGCACCCCATGGGAGACCAGGAGAAGCACCTGGCTCCTGCCATCGGATCAGCGCGGTGCGCCAGCCGCAGCGCGCCTACCGCGGCGGCCATTGGAGGGTGAACCAACGGCAAAAGGAAGACCTTTCTCTCTGTCTCCCTCTACTGTCCACTCTGCCTGTAAAAAAAAAAAAAAGAAAGAAAAAGAAAAGTTTGTTAAGTGTTGAATACTTAATTAACACAGCTGCTGGATGGTGGAAACAGGATCTGAAACCAGTTCACATGTTTGGTTTTCTTTCCTTCCTACTTTCTCCCTCCTTCCCTCTGATGTTCTTTTCCCTGCTCCTTCATTCCCTTTCCTTTTATGGTTTTCATTATACCAACTCTGGAACACACATACCTATCAATTAGGTTTTGCTGTATAATAAGCCAGCCTAAAACTTAGTGGCTTAAGACACTATACATTTATGTAGGTCACAATTCTGCTGGCAGTAATTTAGGTGGGCTCAGGTGGGCATTTCTGCTCTGAGCCCAGTGGGACTGCTGCCCAATGGGGCTCACTCACATATCTGGAGTGTTCACTGGAATGTTGGGGTCAGCTCCTGTGTGTGAGCTCTCATTCTGTAGTCATCTAGTTTGGGCAGCCCCTGGAGAAGGAGCAGAGGACCCAAGAGAGCAAGCAGAAGTCCACAAGCCTCTTGGACCTAGGCTCCGAACAGGTACAATAGCACTTCCCCTATGTGAGGCTGGGATGTCCAAAGATCAAGGTGCTGGCAGATTTGGTTCCTGGTGAAAGCCCTCTTCCTGGTTTTCAGAAGGCTCCATTCTTTCTGTGTCTTCATGTGGTAGATGCTCAAGTATTTATGTCCCTCCCTCCCTCCCTCTCTCCCTCCCTCTCTCCCTCCCTCTCTCCCTCCCTTTCACTCTCTCTTTCTTCTCCTCTGTCTTCCTTTTCTTCTTCCTCTTCTTCTTCTTCTCTTCCTTCTCCTTCTTACCCCCTCTTCCCTCCCCCTCCTCCCCTTCTTTCTTCAATTTATTTATTCATTTCAAAGGCAGAATTAGAGGGAAAGAGAGTCACACACACACACACACACACACAGGTCTTCCATTCTCTGGTTCACTCCCCAAATGGCCGCAATGACCAGGACCAGGCCAGGCTGAAGTCAGGAGCCAGGAGCTTCTTCAGGATCTCCCACATGGGTGCAGGGGTCCAAGCACTTGGGCCATCTGCTACTGCTTTCCCAGATGGCACTAGTGGGGAGCTGGATCAGAGGTGGAGCAGCCGGGAAATAGCTGCCCATATGCAATGTTGGCATTGTAGGTGGTAGCTTAACCTGCAATGCCACATCATCGGCTCCTCTGTTTCTTCTTATAAGGACCTAATGCCATCATGAGGGCCTAACCCTTATAGTCTCTTCTAAATCTCCCAGAGGCCCCCCTCTCTAAATACCATCACACTGGGGAGTAGGGCTTCAACATTGGAATTTGGAGGAATCTGAAGATATTGAGGGAAAACAAACTCAGTTCTACTATCTGCTCACAATACAGATCAATTTCATGATCTGTGTATGTATGGGAATTTCATCCCACCAGCAATCAAGCAGTCAATTTTACAGCAACACCAGCTGGGCATTCTCTAATTCAATTACATTCTACACTGTCTTCCTGGAGTAGTGTCTGATCCCACAGGTTGAAGCCTCAGCCTTGTAGGATTGCTGCATTCAGATATCAGTTACCCATGGAGTTGGTCCTCTGTATATAAAATCAAACTAAAATGAACCATAAGGAAGAAGGGGATGGGAGAGGGAGAGGGAGGTGGGATGGGAGTTGGGGTGGGAGGGTGGTTATGGGGAAAAAAGCCACTATATTCCTAAAGTTGTACCTATGAAAAATGCATTTATTAAGTAGAAACTTAAAAAGGTATGTTACCAATCTGGGCCACTGGAACTTCTTCTTCTTTTTAAAGATTTATTTATTTATTTGAAAGAGTTACACAGAGAGAAGGAGAGGCAGAAAGAAAGAGATCGAGAGATCGAGAGAGAGAGAGAGAGAGGTCTTCCATCTGCTGGTTCACTTCCCAATTGGCTGCAATTGGCTGGAACTGTGCCAATCCGAAGCCAGGAGCTTCCTGTGGGTCTTCCATGTGGGTGCAAGGGCCCATCTTCTACTGCCTTCCTAGGCCATAGCAGAGAGCTGATCGGAAGTGGAGCAGCCAGGACTTGAACCGGCACCCATATGGGATGCTGGCACTGCAGGGAATGGCTTTACCCACTATGCCACAGTGCTGGCTCCGCCACTGGAACTTCTGACTGACCTAGTTCTTTGGCCCGACTAATGTGCTGTAGCTGAGGGGACTGAGGGAAAGACGCTTCCTGGTTTAGAGTGAAGGAGATTTTCAAGGCTACAATTAAATAGCTACATTGGATGGGAAGGCTCCTAAGCACAGGACCTTTTGTCCCTGTGGAGTTGGCATGTGCAGCCTTCCTGGAGCGTAGTTCTTAGCACTGTCCTGCAAGCCTTTATGTGTTCAGTGTTCAGAAGTTCTCTGAACTCTGTCCTTTGGGTTTTATGGAGAATTCACTGGAAAGGCACGAGTGAAGCATGTACAAATGTGATTGGATAAAAAAGTGAACAGCTAATAGATGAGGTGGGGAAACCTGGCAAGGCCTGTCTGTCCAGATTCTTCTTGGCTTCTCTGTGCAGCATTCCTTCCTGCCAAGTTTAGGGAAAGACCCTTTCTGAAGTGGGAGTCTTCTAATCTATCATTCAATGTAGGTCAGAGATTTTTCTTTATGTATCAAGAAACAAAGGTGCGGGAAGATTAGTGTGTATTTGTCATTTTTTATGACCTGCCTTGGGTTGGACAAATTCTAGTTTCTATGACCTGCCCTGGGGAGGAAAAGCAGCCGGTAAAAGGACAGCAGGAATAGATCAGAGAAAAAGATTTTGCTTTCTGAGTCCTGAAGGGTTCTGACAGTATAACGAAAGCCAGTCTTCCCCCTTTCTCACACTGAAGCTATTCTATTCTGCTACAGCATCCAAAGACAAAAGTCAAAAGCTTAAAAAAATATGCTTATTGTTCTAGTCATGCAGGAAATAATAACAGCCATGGGAGTGTGAGCCAGGAATTGTGGATGAAAACCAGACTACATAGACTATTACGGGGGCACACAAATGTTCTGTCCACGACAGCCTCTGTTGTTCAGAGCAAGTCACAAGGCGAGTCCAAATTCAAAGAGTAAAGAAGTACACTTGGTGTGTTGATGGGGAAAGATGGAATGATGCAGTGTTGGTGAATGAGAACTGCTGGTGTAATGCGAGTGAAAAGGTGGGGGTGAGTGACCACAGCCATTTTCTCAGAGAGTCTTCCAGGACACACAAAATAAATGTCCTTTCAGTCATTCCTAACAAGAGCTGAGTATTTTAATAGGTTGGTATATATATATATATTTTTTTATAAAATATTTATTTGAGAGGCAGAGTTACAAAAAGAGGGAGAAGTCTTCCATCTGCTGGTTCATTCCCCAAATGGCTGCAAGAGCCAGTGCTGGGCCGATCCAAAGCCAGGAACCAGGAACTTCTTCTGAGTCTCCCATGTAGATGCACGGGCCCGAGGACTTGGGCCATCTTCTGCTGCTTTCCCAGGCCATTAACAGAGTGCTGGATTGGAAGAGGAGTAGCCAAGACATGAACTGGCTTCCGTATGAGATGTCAATGCCGCAGGCAGAGGCTTAGCCTACTACACCACAGTGCTGGCCCTCTTTATTTTATTTATGCACATCTAATCATATTCTATTTTTAAAAACTATAATTCACATTTTAGAATCATATTTCTATTCTGTTGGTGTTATTTAATATTACATTGTACATATTTTTCCACACATTAAATTTTCCTTGAAAAACGTGTTTGCTTTATAATGCAAGGGAAAACCAGCATAAATTGCTGTGTTCCAGGCACTTTGCTAAATAATTTTGCATAGTTTTCTTCACTAAAGAACAGATTTCTCAATTTGAACCAAACAAGGAATTCATTTATTGCTGTAAAGAAAAAGCAGTGAATGGATTTCATGAAAAGGTCTTGAGGAAATAATAGTGAATATGTATCAGCAGTGTCCATTTTTCTTTTGAAGCCTGACCTTCAGATCCTAACTGCTTAGGATAGGGAAGTTTCTCTTTTGTAAATGGTGGGGGGTTGGTGCATTGGCAGTGGATGAAGGTATGTGCTCTCCTTTTCTCCCTGTTGCTTACAGAGTGCATTTCGCTGGACTAACTCACATGTTCAAATTACATTGAAGTTTGTTGTAGGCTGTTTCATCACACAACTTTATCTGCAAAAGTTTTGACTTTGTGCACAGATGAATAGCTTGTCAGAGGAAAAGTTGTGGTAAAGAGAATACCTCTGTGATGTTTACTTTCATGAGTCAATAAAGACGTGTGGAACTGGGAGGGTTGTTTTCATTTAAACGATTCTGTCCCATTGGCAGGCTGTGTGGCCTGAGTGATCAGATCACTATAGTTTATACCTATCGACTGTATGTCCAACCTTTTCATTTTATAGGTGAAGCTTTGTTATTATTTATTTGATTAAACTAGTTATACTTCAGGGTAATATTAGCCATCGGCTCTTTTTTTTATTTACTTATTTGAAAGTCAGAAATCACAGAGAGAGGGAGAGACAAAGAGAGAGATCTTCCATCCACTGGTTCATTCCCCAAATAGCCACAACAGCCAGGCCTGGGCCATGCTGAAGCCTAGAGCCAGGAGCTTCTTCCAAGTCTCCCACGTGGGTATAGGAGCCCAAGTACTTGGGCCATTTGCTGCTTTCCCAGGTGCATCAGCAGGGAGCTGGATCAGAAGTGGAGCAACCAGGACTTGAACTGGTGTCCATATGGGATGCAGGCATCACAGGTGGTGGCTCAGCTCGCTATGCCACAGCACCAGCCCCGACCATGAACTCTTAGTTATATAGAAAGCATAGTGAGGGCCGGCGCTGCGGCTCAATAGGCTAATCCTCCGCCTTGCGGCGCTGGCACACCGGGTTCTAGTCCCGGTCGGGGTGCCGGATTCTGTCCCAGTTGCCCCTCTTCCAGGCCAGCTCTCTGCTGTGGTCCAGGAAAGCAGATGGAGGATGCTTGGGCCCTGCACCCCATGGGAGACCAGGAGAAGCACCTGGCTCCTGGCTTCAGATCAGCGTGGTGCGCCGGCAGTGGTGGCCATTGGAGGGTGAACCAATGGCAAAAGGAAGACCTTTCTCTCTGTCTCTTTCTCTCTCACTGTCCACTCTGCCTGTAAAAAAGTAAAAAAAAAAAAAAAAAAAAAAAGGCATAGAGAAAGCAGGAACAAAATGTGGAATCCATGGGCCAGGGTTTGATCCTGAGCTTTGCATTGTTTAGCTGTTGACTGAGAGAAAAATTACTTAATTTTGTTGGACTACAGTTTTCTTGTCAATAATTACAAAAGCTTTAACCTTAGACTTGTTGGGAAGATTGACCCAACAGTTGGCTAATGGTACCATTAATGATAAGTGGCTACTGAGCATTTGGAATGTGGCTAGTCCAAATTGAGCTATGCTGTAAGTGTAAAATGCACAATAGATTATAAACACTTAGTATGAAAATCATATAAAATATTAATTACACACTGAAATTATAATATATTTATTGAGTTAAGTAGCACTTATTGTTAAAATTAATCCTCTCTGTTAATGTGACTACATTAAAATTTAAAATCACAAATGTAACTCACATTTATGGCTTGCATAGTATTTCAACTGGACAATGCTATACTTTGTGAAAATTTTCTATAGACCATAGAGTTTTGCATGTTAGTTAAAACCAGAAAAATGTGTTGAAACTTAAGTTGAATGGATAGATTTTAAGTGATAGCATGAAGCTTATTATTTTTAGTGAATTTTTAATGTAAGCTTTTATTCAAGCACCTTAATTTTTTGTCTTTGCATGTAATAGAGAAGTAGGAGTGTGAATGACAGTGCATTATATAAGCAAACAATAATAACGTCATGCATTAAGCTACAGTGATGAAGGCATTGTGCTGTGTGCTATGTTAAAAGTGGAAGAGAAGCAATGTGAATGAATGAAGTGAAAAAAGGACGTCTTGTAATTGTGGAAAATAGCAGAGCTACCCATGGTCTTCCTGAATTTCTAGAATGTAAACACTGTCTTCCCTGTGTCCCTCTCTCAAATGTACTTTTTCCTCCTTGGCAACATTGTTCTTCACATTCACCTGTACCTGCTTCTTGGAAGCAGGACTTTACAACTCCTGTCTGTAGCTGCTCCAGGGAGAGACCGATTCGCTCTTTCTGATTTAGAGTTGCAAAGTCCCATGACAAGGCCATGCTTGACCTCACTTGGAGTCAGTACCATTCATTCCTGGGTGGTGATAGCTCTAACTCCAGGCACAGAGGGGGAGACTTTCCCAGAAAGTGAATGCTCTTGGTTGATAAGATAATAAATTTCCAGACATCTGCTGATATTTGGTGTAGTATGTTCCCCAAAGGTTGACTTGCTGGAGCCATGGTCCCTAGTGTCGCATTAGTGGAACATTTATGATCTGGGGCCTAGTGGAAGTAATTAGGTCAGGGGGATTCATCCTTCTGAACAGATTACTGCTGTCTCCAGGGAGTGGGTTAGGAGTGGATTAGTACCTGAGAGAGCAGGTGCTTGTGGAAGTGCGAACCTGAACCCTCTCCAGTCTTTTGCTTCCTACTAATCCATGTGCTCCTTTGGCCAGTACCTAGTTCCCTTTCTCTCTTTCTGCCATGTTGGGATGCAGCCAGGGGACCCTCACCAGGACGCTGACATTATACTCTTTGGATCTGTCAGCCACCAGAATCATGAGTTAAATAAACCTCTTTCCTTTAGACAGCACTGTTTTGTTATAGAAACAACAGCAACAACAACAACAAAACGGACTAAGATACCTACACTAGATAATTTTTGTCCAGCCAATCACTGGGGAAATACCTCAACTTAGAAATGAGGAAATCAAATCTCAAAGAAGTTGCCCAAGTTCATATGTCTATTCTGGAAGCTCAGGTCTGTCTGTTTCCAAAACCCACATTATTTATTTATTTATTTATTTTTAAAGATTTACTTTATTTATTTGAAAGACAGAGTTACAGAGCCAGAGAGAGAGAGAGAGAGAGAGGTCTTCCATCTGATGGTTCACTCCCCAGTTGGCCACAGTTGCCGGCGCTGTGCCTATCCAAAGTCAGGAGCCAGGAGCCTCCTCTGGGTCTCCCACGCGGTTGCAGGGGTCCAACCTGGGCCATCTTCCACTGCTTTCCCAGGTCATAGCAGAGAGCTGGAAAGGAAGTGGAGCAGCCAGGTCTCGAACTGGCACCCATATGGGATGCTGGTGCCGCAGGCCAGTGCTTTACCCCACTGCGCCACAGCACTGGCCCCAGCTTACATTCTTAACCATTAAGAGTTCTGGTAAAATTGGTTTGTGTTGACTTAAATTTTACTGAATTAACTTTTTCTATTTTTAGCCTTACCAGATTTCTTCCCATTGAAACTTATGATGGGAATGCAGATAAGGGAACTGGCTCTGTGATAGCACTCAGTAAATATTCCTGGAATTGGGAGCCAGCACCACCGCACTCTCCAGTCTTGCAACCAAAACTTAAAGGTGGTAGAAAAGTACTGCAATTGCTATCTCCATACTAATGAGTTCAAAACATATCTACTGCTGTTTGGACATTCATCTTTATAATTTTCAACTTTCTACCTTTTGAAATATCACCATCTTATTTTCCACCAGCGCATGGTTCTTTGTAGTCTATATCACATGGGCATAGTGATTTCAGAGGCAAAGATGAAAGAATCATCTTCTGTTATCCATAAACAGTATTTGACCCAAAGAAATAGTCTTTAAAAATGGTAATCTAGGGTTTGGCATTTAGCACAGTGGCTAAGCTGTCACTTGTGATGCCTACACCCCATATCAGTGTGCCTGGGTTTGAGTTCTGGCTCCGCTTCCAATTCCAGCTTCCTGCTACTGGGCACCCTGGGAAGCAGTGGTTTATAGCTCAAGTACTTGGATATCTACCACCCACTGCGAGACCTTATATGAGTTTCTGGCTCCTGACAGCCACTTGGCCCAGTCCTGGCTGTTGCGTTTGGAGAGTAATGGGATATCTGTTTTTGTGACTCTCTGCCTTTCAAATAAATTTTTTAAAGTTTTTAAAAGTGATGATCCATAAGTATTTCAGAAGAATGGCCTGGAGTATCTAAATCTTCTATTCAAGTCAAAAGTAAAATAAAAAATATCAAATAAAATGATTTCAAAGGCCACAAGTCTGTCATCTTTAATATAGCTAAAGTAGAAAATAACAGCATGTGATAGGTTTCTTGGCTGACTTAATATTGCACAGTGTGATGAAATGCTTAGAGTTCTGACCTGGACTCAGAAAATCAGTTTCCTGTATAGGGAGTGTTGTGGTCTTAATCTGTAGCAAATGCAATGGTTAGATTTAGTATGCAGAGCACTTTCCTATAGGTTGTTCACTGACTTTCCTGTGGCAGCTATTCATTGATTTAACAAGTCTTTATCAGGTGTCTACAATGTGTCAGGCATGGATTTGGGTACTAAACTTGACCCTGCCACTGTAGATCTTACAGTCCAATGTGGGAAGTAGTACACAAGAATAGGTAATTTCAATGTAATGTGTTGCAAGTCTGTGTTGGAAGATGTACAGTGTTCTATGGGACTTCACAAAGTTCTATGTAATCTGTTTTTTGAGATCTTTATTTTTAAATTTTTTTTTTTACTTTTATTTAATGAATATAAATTTCCAGTGTACAGCTTATGGATTACAATGGCTTCCCCCTCCCAAGGCTTCCCTCCCACCCGCAACCCTCCCCTCTCCCGCTCCCTCTCCCCTTCCATTTGCATCAAGATTCATTTTCAATTCTCTTTATATACAGAAGATCAATTTAGTATAAAGATTTCAACAGTTTGCACCCACATAGAAACACAAAGTGAAACATACTATTTGAGTACTAGTTATAGCATTAAATCACAATGTACAGCACATTAAGGACAGAGATCCCACATGAGGAGCAAGTGCACAGTGGCTCCTGTTGTTGACCCAACAAATTGACACTCTAGTTTATGGCGCCAGTAACCACCCTAGGCTGTCGTCATGAGTTGCCAAGGCTATGGAAGCCTTCCAAGTTTGCCGACTCTGATCATATTTAGACAAGGTCATAAAAGACAGAGTGAGGATAGTAACCAATGATCCTAAGAGTGGCATTTACCAGGTTTGAACAATTATACAGCATTAAGTGGGGAAGAGGACCATCAGTACACACAGGTTGGGAGTAGAGCCATTGGTGGTAGAGTAGAGGTTATGATTACGAAGGAATGAGGCCCAAGTGCACTAGACAGGGTCTAGAATAAAGGACAGAGTCATTATTAGAGGAGCTAAGAAAGGTGCTGTCTAAGCTACAATTAAGTTTTCTGATTTAGAGGCAAATAGAACCTGATAGAAGGGGCTTGATAATAATCTGGTGGGCTTTAGTTAATTTTTTTATTTATTTGAAATGCAGAATGTCACATAGAGAGAGAGAGAGCGAGAGCGCGAGCGAGCGAGCTTCTTTTTGTTTGTTCCCTTCCCAAATGCCCAAAAACAATTAGGGCTAGGACAGACCAAAGCTAGGAGTTAGGAACTCCATCCAGGTCTCTCACAAGGGTGGTAGGGACCCAAGCTCTCTCCAAGGGTTTGCATGAGTAGGAAGCTGGGTCAGAGGGAAGATTTGATCCCAGGCACTCTGATAGGGGATACAGGTGTCTCAAGCAACAACTTAACCTTCAGTGCCACAATGCTTGCCCTGATTTTGAGAACTTTGACAGTTTCTTGGGGAAAGAGCTTTCCATGCAGGGATCAGATGAGCATGCTTGAATTTTTAGGCAGGGGACTCACAAAGAAGCTCTGTCTAGATTAGAGAGACGATGAGGAAAAAGAAGTGGTGAGGGCTGAGTCTTGAGGGGGAAGTAACTGATTCTAGAATACCAAGGGTCCATCATGCTAAATACCATAGACTGACAACAATAGGAAATCCTTGAATAGTTTTAAGCAGTTGACTTACATAATAGGATTTGTATTTTAGAATGTTCAAGTGTGAATCAATTTGCTCACTTCTCTGAATTTTCTTATCTGTAAATTGAATGGGATAGTCTACCCTTCATAGCTCCTTTAAACTTTAATATTCTATAATTTTTTTCTTCATTCTGGAACAGTTTAATTCCATGCTGATTTCCAGATCTCTTGGGTAACTGGTCTTAAGGTTGCAACTACTGCTTGAAGGAAATGAGTTTTGTGGGGATAGAGTGGGCAGGGGTATGAGTGAGCTAGGGACGGGAAGCTGAATGGATGATGTATCATTTCCACTGAAAGTCAGGCAAGGGGAAGGCATACAGCTTCCTCTGATAGTCTCTGGAAAGAACCTGACGGATAGCTTTGGCCTCTTAGCAAGCAGGTAGAATGGCACCTTGCCCTGGTTCTAGTGCAGAAGATATATGATAGCTTTTACTCAAAATTAAAATGCTGCATACTGTTATATTTAAATGAAAATTAAATGATATGAAATCTGGAATTTGCTTAAAAGTAGTTAGGGGTCTTTACATATGAAATAAGGTTGGCCTGCTGATTGGTATGTACGAAGGGGTCCATTATATAATTTCTGTGTTTTTGTATATGTTTGAAGAGTTCCATAATAGAAAGTAAAAAAAAAAAGAATGCTCTCACTCATTACCTAAACTCTTTGTTTACTTTTAGCACAGTGGAGAATGAGTCAGATTCTCTAACATGGCCATATTGAAGCAAATTGTCTCAGAATCTCTGTATCATAAACAATGACATTTTGCTTTTAGATCTTTATCAACTTTGATGGCTTAAAATGGTCCAGACTGCATTGAGATTGTATAGGTGATCAAATAAAAAGAATTATACACAAAGAGACGGGGCAGGGGCCGCCATTGTAGCATAGTGAATAAAGCTGTTGCTTGCAATGCTGGCCTGCCATATGGGCTCCAATTCAATTCCTGGCTTCTCCTTTTCTGATCCAGCTCCCTGTTAATGTGCCTGGGAAAGTGGCAGAAGATGGCTGAGAGTTTGGGCCCCTGTACCTACATGGGAGACCCAGAAGAAGCTCCTGGCTTCTGGCTTTGGCCTGGCCCAGCCCTGGCTGTTGTGGCCATTTGGGGAGTGAACTAGCTGATGGATTATCTTGATGTTGAGGTCCTTTTCTCCCTCTGTCTCTGTAACTGTGCCTTTCAAATAAACTAATAAATCTTTTAAAAAGTGGAAAGGAGTAGCTTGACTGGAGAGTTCTGATGACATGGCAGGGCTCTGCAGCTCTGGGCCAGGTCCTGAGAGACAATCTTTGCATAGGTGAAAAGACCATTGGTTTTTGGAGTCGGGCATAATAGACTCACTTATGTATCTGTTGAAGGGTGATGACAAGAAATAACAAATAGGTGACATTCATTGAACCCTCACTACATGGCAGGCAGAATATAAAACTCTTAATGAACTTTGTATCATGTAGTTTTAATGACTGCCCTGTTAGTTAGATGTACCTATTTATGGAGGAGGATATAGACTTAGAGAAATTAATTTGTCCATGACTACATGGACATGCAATTCCCAGTAAAGATTGTAATATAAATAAATAATTAAAATTCTATGGTTAGGCTACAGTTTATATCCCTGTAAGGATTAGTTTTGCTGCACATAACAGGAATAAGCAAAGTAACAATGGCTTAAAAGAAACTAGTTTGTTTCCATGTCGCCATTAATTAATCCAGAAGGAATTAGACCAGGGCTGCCATAGCTCTCTGGGGCTCAGGATCCTTCTATTTTATTGCTTCACAATGAAAGTCTTCCATATTCAAGGTCACTGCATGATCCAAGATTCCTGCTAGTGTTCCATATTCCAACAAGAAGAAAAGGAAGAGGATTAAAAGAGGGTATAGCACCTACCCACCTTCTCTTTGAAGGATGCATACCAGAAATTGCATGTGTCCCTTCTACTTATATTACCGTGGCTACAACTTAGTCCCATGTACATACCCAAGAAAGGGAAAGAGAATTAGAAATATATTTTCTATTTTACATAGCTATGTGCCAAGTCAAAGGAGTTCTATGAGCATACAAGATGGAGGGCACTACCAGGGGTCCCTAGCAATGACTGCTTAGCCCACAGTCAGCTACAGTCCGGAGCTCTGGCCTCCCTGACTATGAAATAGGCATAATAATCCTTCTCATGAAACCTTTTACATTTCCTTAGGTAAGTGCATGAAAAAAACCCAGACATTTAGTTTAGGTTTCAGGAAAGGCTGGTTCCTTCCAACCAGTTAGGTGTGGTGAAGTGGGCAGCAGAGGAGACTCTGCCATGGAGATGCTCAGCACCCTGAGAAGACTGCCTGAGTCTGGTTGCTCACTGTCTTCTGGATCATCATCATAGAGGATATGCCACGGGAGTTGTGTGCTCTAGAGCCTAGCACTTTTTTAAGCACAATGGCATTACAGAGAGTAAGATTGCAAATTTTAAGGATCTTGGATATAAAATCGTATATAATAAACTCAGGGCCAAACATAGGAATATCCAAGACCTAAAGAAACTTTCACTTCAGTGTTGGTTTGCATCTGTCTTTGGGAACTGTTTACCACAGAAACACTTTCTGTCTGTTTTCTCCCAGACTGAGAGCAGTTGAGCACAGGGCCAGCCTGTGATAGTCTATTAGTGTCTGTCCCTGAGAGAAGCTGATTTGCAAGGTAATATATGCAAAGGACAAGTTACTCTTGAAATGATGATGTAGGTGTAACATTGTTATACCATGAGCCTGTCCTTGAAAAGTCAAGGATAGCTCAAATGTTAGCAAATGGATCTATGTTCTAAGGGAGCTTGCTAAGAAAACCCAGGTGAAACATTTTCGTAAGTAAAATGATCTCCCACATTCAATGAGCAGATAGTGACTAGTTACTTATTACTTGGCAGGTACTATGCTAGGCCTGGCAAAACATGATGAGCGCTGTCTGTCTACCAGAGCTGCTCAAAATGCTTGAATTGTAAATGGATAAATATGTTTGCAGGCTAATATATGTTCAAATAATTATAACATTTGTTAATTCTCAGGTTTTAAAAACAGGTTAATATTTATGAAATCTTGAGGCATCTAAAAGTGATAGTATATCCTACTTTCATTGGTAGCATATTTTTCTTTCTTAATGTTATGACTTAAAATGAATGGTTGATTTGATAAAATTCAGTATTTGAGTAGGGTTTTAGTATTCACTGTGTGCTTTCATATAGTTTATTTGACCTTCCCAACAAGATGAGGACAGGTAGTCTCCTCCACCACACAGAAAGGGCACATGGCTCTGAGTGGCTAAGCAGATTCTATAAAACTTGCATATGGAAGGCCTATAACTCAAGCATAGTTCTAATTCCTTCTCCAAAGCTTGGGTTTCCCACTATAGTTTGATGTCTCTAATCAGTCACACATACAAACACAACAGAGGTGAAACTTCTTTTAAAGTTAGGAGCTGCCACTGAGTCATTGCAGCCATCTGGGGAGTGAACCAGCGAATGGAAGACCTATCTCTTTCTCTCTAACTCTGTTTTTCAAATAAATAAATCTTTCCAAAAAAAAAAAAAAAAAAAAAAAGGAGCTAGCTTTAAAGCGAAAATAAAGATTTTTTTCTCCTCTGGTGATTTCAAACTAGACCATAGAGTAGCCAGTATCAGTTTTTAGGAATACACATTAAAAAGTCTTTGAGCCATTTGTTTGCAAAAATAAAATTGCCCACTGGGAAGCTACATTAATTGAAAACTTTCAGGTATTACTGAGTAGGAGTGGATAGCAAAGCAAGGGTGATGCCCATAAAGTTTCTGGATCAGTTTTCTTTTAAGATGTATTTATTTGGAGAAAGAGGAAAATGACAACTAACATTCTGAGAAAGAGAAATATTTGAGAACTGGAGAGGATCCTATAATTTAGTCCCTTGGGTTCTACTGCTAAGAGAATGCAAAAGAGTCAAGGCCACCTGCTGATTAGGAATGTGTTCTTAGTCTCTTTCTTTTGCACTGTGGTCCAAGATGTGGCTCTTGGCAACAGTATTGGTGATGTTGCTCCTTCAGCTTTTAACATCAGCTTTAGCTGAGACACTACCCTGCAGGTCTCAAAATCTAATGCCCGCAGGGCTAATTGATAGTGGGAATGAGTGGAGTGACCTTGGTATCAAACATTGGAAAATGGTGGTGAAGTATGGCACTCATACTGGAACCTGTGTACCCTCTGTACAGATGTCTAAACAAAAAGTTTTTTTTTTCTTCATTTTTTTTTGTGACGTACTGGACAAATAAAATGTTCTGGGAGCCAGATATGGCGTGTTGCTATGCCTTGTACCATCTTATCCATAGGCTTTCTTCAGTAACCTGAATTATGATATAACCAAAGTATGTTTTTTTTATTAAACTTTTATTTAATGAATATAAATTTCCAAAGTATAGCTTATGGGTTACAATGGCTTCCCCCCTCCCATAACAAAGTATGTTTTACTACTATTCATTGGTTTATGTTAGTTAAAGCAGAAAAATTAAAGGAATGTGCTTTAGAAATCTCAAAATACATTTTGTAATAGAAAGGATACAGTGCGAGCTGGCTGGCATTTACTATCTGGTTAGCTAGAACTCTGTTGTCCACTTATCCACAGCAGAAATACATTTATATAATTTCTGAGTAGAAACACACACAGACACACACACACACACCAAACAAGCCACAAGCAGTATTTTAAGAAACTGGTGCTGCCGTTGTGATGTAGTGAGTTCAGCCACTGCCTGAGATGTAGGCATCCCATATGGGCGCCAGTTCAATTCCTGGCTGCCTCACTTCTGATCCAGCTCCCTGCTAATGCACCTAGGAAAGCAGCAGAAGATGGCACAAGTATTTGGGCCCCTGCATCCATGTGGAAGGCCTGGAAGAAGCTCCTGGCTTTGGCCTGGCCCAGCTCTGGCCACTGGAGCAATAGGGCCATTTGGGGAATGAACCAATGGATGGAAGATCTCTGTCCCTTTATCTCTGTAACTGTGTCTTTCAAATAAATAAATCAATCTTTTTAAAAAAGAAATGACATCTTACCATGTTCCAAAAACTTTTTCTAGTTGATTTCATTTTTATGAAAATAATGGTCATGAATTTCTAAGTTTATTTTATAATCTACTAGTAGGCCACAACATGTAATTTTGTTTTTTTTTTCTAATTTTATTTAAAAATGTTTATTTTCATCTATTTCAGAGATAGAGAGACAGAGATTTTCTATCTGCTGGCTCACTTTCCAGATGCCCTCAACAGCTATGGCTGAGCTAGTCTGAAGCCAGGAGTTAGGAACTCCATCTGGATCTCCCAAGTAGGTGGCAGGGACCCAACTACTTGGCCCATCATCTGCTGCCTTCCCAGATGCATTAGCAAGAGGTTGGAATGGAAATGTAATGTACTGGAGTGAAATTGACGTTTTGAGATTAGATGATTGTGTACAGCCTTTATCTCTACTGTTGAAGAACAGTGTTTTTTTTTTTTTTTCTCCATAATATTTGTTGAACTCTTTACTTAGTGTAGGGTTAATCTTATGAGTATAAAGTAAACTGAAAATAGATCTTTCTAACAGTTAAAACTGGGACTAGGAGAGGAAGGAGGAAGAAGGGTGCAGTGCAGGCAGGAGGGATGGTAGGGTGGAAAGTATCACTATGTTCCTAAATCTGTATATGTGAAGTACATGAGATTTGTATGCCTTCAATAAAATTTTAAAAAGAAGTTGGAAGTGCAGAGTAGGTGGGATTTGCACCAGGCACTCCCGAATGGGATGCAGGAGTTCCAAGCCGTGGCTGAAGCCCCGGCACTACAATGCCTGCCCTTTGTTTTATTTTTAAAGAAAATCACTTCACACAGGTGATGTTTTGACATTCTGTTTATTTATTAGTTCGTTAGGTATTTAATTAAATGTCTAATGAGAGTGAGGTGCTATTCTGGGTTTAAGGGGGAATACAAACTTGAACAAAACAGAAGTTTTTGTCCTTAAGGAGTCCAGATCCCAAAGGAAAGACAGACTTGAAAATATCTAAAAATTCAAGGCAGAATATTCCCTTTATATTATATAAAGTGCTTTTATACTATCATACATCATAATGATAACAAATCTCTTAGGCAGGCAGGGCAAACTTTAGACTAATTTTATAGACAGGAAATAGCTTTTTTTTTTTTGGAAAAAGTGACTCATTCATATAAAAATAGAACAGTAATAGTAATAATCACATTTGATAAGCACTCACTATATATTAGGAACTAATTTAATTCTCACTACAACCTTATATGATGGCACTATTACTACACTCATTCAACAGAGTAGAAAAATGATGCAGAGAGGTTAGGTAACTTGGCCAAGGTCATAGAGCCAACAGTTGATGGATTCCAGAATTCAGTCATAGATGATATGGGCCCAGGGCCTAATGTATTATATATTTTGGGAGTCAAAAAGCCCAGATCTTATTCCCAAATAGGTTCCAAGATGGCTAGGTCATCATAGACCCACTGCAAAAACTGTGTTGTGATTGCTGTGGGAGGAGAGCATGCTGGGGCTGGGGTGTGTGTGAATGGGATGAGGAGGAGTGGAAACTGGCTCCTGACTGTTCCTCAGCTGGATAAGGTTCCTGGCGTTAATTGAAGCAACTGAAGCTAGCAATAGAGAAGACAAAGGAAAAAGCATGTTCTCCGCCAAAGAGGGTATCTTGACCCTTGCCTCTGACCCAAATACAATGTGGTATTTTTGGGATAAAATAAATTAAGGAGCAGTCTTTTTTTTTTAGCACTAAAGTTTTTTTTAAAGATTTATTTATTTATTTGAAAGGCTGAGTTACAGAGAGGCAGAGGCAGAGAGAGAGAGAGAGAGAGAGAGAGAGAGTCGGTCTTCCATCCACTGGTTCACTTCCCAGATGGCCTCAACGGCCTGAGCTGTGCTGATCTAAAACCAGGAGCTAGGAGCTACATCTGGGTCTACCATGTGGGTGCAGGGGCCCAAGGACTTGGGCCATCCTCTACTGCTTCCCCAGGCCATAGCAGAGAGCTGGATCAGAAGTGGAGCAGCTGGGACTCTAACCAGCCACCCATATGGGATGCCGGGCACTGCAGGCGACAACTTTACCCGCTAGGGCGTAGCTCTGGCCCCTGGAGCAGTCTTGATCCTGGAAAAACAGGAGATTTAGCTTCTGAATGTTCACCTTGGATTTTTGCAGTGCCACCTCCCTTCATTAAGCCCAGTTCTTATTCATCATCACATAGACTTATCATCCTTCTGGAAAAAATACTTAGCCTTGAAAGCTGTCCTGCCACAGGAGGCACTAGGACTGCTAGGCACTGAGGATAGTGCTGTACTTAAGACAGATGAATACTAGTAATAACAGAGAACGTTTGTTAAGTACTTACTATATATGTTAGGTACTAATTTAATTCCTACTTCAACTGTATAATGATGGTACTCTTATTATTGCCATTTTATAGAGAACAGTGAGATCTTCATGGATAAGTGAACTCTTTATGAATTTGATCTTTATAATTGTAAAGAAAAAAAATTAGTGCTGAAATTGGTACATGTTCTACATGTTCCACTTTAGGCCCCAAATTCTAGGTTTTACACTGTTGAAAATTAATCTAGTCATTGTATTTCCATGCTGTCATGTGTTATTTATATTCTTAATTTGGGAGAGCTATTAGTAGTTACTGATTTTATTAATATGAAATTATGTGTAAAGATTAAAAATAAAATGATCTTTGGAACTTATTCATGTTTTCCTTTAAATTTTCAAACTTATGAGATGGATATGCAAAAATACAAAGGCATGTGTATCTTCCAGCAACTGTGAAGTTGAGCAATAATAGCTAAGAGTGCTCTTTTTGAAACTAATAATTTTTGTATTTCAAGAAACAATCTTGTCTAAATTCTCTATTTCTAATTATTATAAACCCATCATTTGAGGAATTTTTTAAAGTAACAATTAGATTTTTTTTTTCATTTTATTTGAAAGGCAGAGAGAGAGAGAGAGAGAGAGAGAGAGAGAGAGAGAGAAATCTTCGATCTGGTGGTTTACTCTCCAGATGCCCACAACAGCCGGGGCCAGGTTGAAGCAAGGAGCCCCAGACTCAATCTGGGTCTCCTGTATGGGTTGCAGGGACCCAAGTACTTGAGCTGTCATCTGCTGCCTGGGGAAGGTGGAGGAAGGTATGGGGTCCCAGAAAGCTGGAATCTGAAGCAAAGCTGTAACTTGAGCCCAGGCACTCTGATATGAGATGTGGGTGTTCCAAGTGGTGTCTTAACTGCTGCACCAAGCACCATCTCAGAAAAAGCTTTTAAATAAAATGTTATTGGGAAAGATTTCTTTACTAGACTTTATTGAGTTATTATTGTAATCAAGTAACTAAAAGAGCTGAATCAGATAGATTGGGAAAATTGAAAGTATAAAATTTGTGTTTAAAATTCTATTAGAGTCTCTCCCGCCACCATTCAAGTTTTTTGTTCTTGTTATAAATGAGCATTAACTCTGATTAGTGATTCAGGTGACTCCACACCTTGATCAGATAACACAGTTGGGAAAACAATTGATCAGGAAGTTTAGCTTTTCTCCTAAGGTGGCACTCTTGGCCTTTCCTGATTCGTCTTCTTTCTACAGGAGTCTATGTTCAAGTGACACCCGAACAGGAAAATGCCCATCAATCCAGTTAGGTTATTTTTATTTAGGCCTTTGTGGAGCTGGAGCTTCCAGGAAACCCTTGGGTCCAAAATGATCTGGAGTGAAGCCTCTTGGATGCTGTCCTTTGGTTTTGTGTTCTTAGATGATAAAACAATAACGGCAAGAAGAAAGTCTTGTAAGGTGAGCAGACAGTAAAGCTGGCATCCTGTATGGACTCCAGCAAACTTTACAAGCAGGCACTTTTTTTTTTTTTTCCTCCTGGTGAGGAAATGCTGTCAAAACACTTTGAAAGGTTCCTCTTGTAGGGACTCAGAATTTTTAACCAAGATGCATGGTGTCCACCTGAGACACTGGGAATGAGGATTCTCTAAGATCTTATTTATAGGTGAAAATTAACATTAGGTAGGTGACTTTTGAGACTGAACAGAGTTTATTCGGGTTTTCCTGTAAGGACTCAAACTTTTACAATGCTGAGATCTTATTTAAGAATACAATATAAAATTAGGTACACATGGGGACTTGGTGTTGTGGTGCAGTGGGTTAAGGGGCCAGTCTGCATGCCAGCTGTTCCTTATCAGAGTACAAGTTTGAGTCCTGGCCACCCTGCTTCCCACCAAGTTTCCTGCTAATGTGCCTGGGAAGTAGCAGCTAATGGGTCAGTATTTGAGTTCCTGCTACCCATGTGGGAAATCACCTTGGAATTTCTGGTTCCCAGGTTGGGCCTGGCCCCGGCCTGGCCCAGGCCTGCCGTTTGCAGGCATTTGGGAGTGAACTAGCAGATGGAAGTTCTGCCTGTCAATAAGACAAATAAATCTTAAAAAAAAAAAATAGGTACCCAACCTTTAAAAGGGTCTTTTGTCATAAAGGGACCCTGGCTCTTCAACTCAGTTAACTTCGGGATAAATTCTCCCATGATGATAAGTGACTGCTTTCTGTACCAGACTTATGAAAGAAAAATAAGGCATTAAGACAGAGGATGGAAAGAAATCCTTGTCTATCTTGTTTCCCAACCAGCCCCTTAAGCTGGCTGAGTGATACAGTTCTTTTCGTGCCAACGTCAAAAATAGCAGCTCTGAAATTGCATATTTATTCATTCACCAAATAGATAACAAGCAGTCCGAGCTACTCACTGTGCAGAATGGGCCCTGACCACCTTGTAGCATTAGAATAGAGGACTCTGCTCTCTCAGGGATCAACCCTGTTCCGGCGAATGTGCAAAAACACTGCTTTCCTTATGTACCAGCATACACAGAAGGCTAGCATTTAACGTGCATTCTTTTTCTGTTCAGTCGAGTTACAAGTCCAGGCTGTCCAGGACGGTGCCGGTCGGCGTGGCTTTGGCTTGCCGAACCTTCCAGCAGATGTAGGCCAAGTTATACGAGATGGGCGTGTCTGGACCTCACCTAGCTCCTTTCTTCCTTACCACGCGCGAGCGCACCCCCTCCCACCCGCAGCGTAGGCGGCCCCTCCCCCTCCCACCCCGCCCCGCTTCCAGCCTCCCACTTCCCTCCCCGCCACTCTCCCCTCTCCTGCTCGCTCCTTTTTATTCCCTGCCTGTGGGCCAACCGCTCTAGGAGCTACCCTGCTGCGCGGCAGGACAACGCAGCGACACCTACACGATTGCTTCCGGCCGTTCCCCTGCCCGAAGGTGCCTGGCCCGGGGCCCACGCTCGGCAGGGCCGGCGGCTCCGCGCGGGGCGGCCCCGAGGACGCGCGCACCCGCCCGCGCCCTCGCTCCCTCCCTCGCGCCCGTCGCCCTGAGCCGCGCTCTGCCCTGGGCGGTGGCTTTGCCGCGCCAGGCAGGCTCCTCTCCAGTGGCCGCTCCTTCTTTTCCTTCCTCCTGGCGTCATGTCGGGCACTTGATTTTTTTTTTTTTCTTTTTAATTCCTCCTTCAGCTCTTTGCACCTTCCACCTCCCCCTTCGTTTCCCAGGTTGACTCCCCCCCCCCCCCTTCTCCGGGCTTGCCCATGAGCCTCCTCGGGAGCTACCGGAAAAAGACCAGCAACGATGGTTATGAATCTTTGCAGCTGGTGGACAGTCACGGGGACTTCAGTGCGGGCAGCGGCGCCGGTGGCGCCAAGCAGAGAGTGAGCGGCGGCCCGGCGGCGCGCAGCCCCGCGCGGCTGCCCCCGGACCGCGCCAGCACCATGGACAGCTCAGGTAGCGCGGCCCGCGGGGCGCGCAGCGCTGGCTCCACGCGCCCTCCGGAGTCGCCAGGCCGCGGACCAGGGGCTCCCAGGCCAGCCCTGGCTCGGGAGAGGGCCGGGTTGGAGTCGAAGGCGATCCATGCCACAAGGGTGTCATTTCTCTGGTCGGGGGGCTAGCTGTGTCCGGAGGCCCAGTGACCGCAGCGAGTGCCTCTTAATCTCTCCAGGCTGCTGACTATGACAGCTGGGGGCGGGGAGGAGGGGAGGGGAGGCGAGAAGAGCGGCCTGGAAGGAGGGCGGGAAGAAGCCACTGCTGCCACGGCCCAGCTGGATAAGGGGGAGAGGTGAAGGAGCAAGTGCACGGATTGTTTTCACAGCCTGTGGACGGTATTTATTCCCGCTGTTACTCTCGTAGTACTGGTGGTGTGTGTGATTCTGCTGCTGCGCCTGACTCAGACATCTGTGAGGGTTAATGCTGTTAACTGTCTCAGGAGGTTTTACCTGGGATCTAGAGCTTTTGTGATTGGTACAATGCAATTTATTTCATTTGTTGTTGGCTTTGATCTTGTTTATCCTTTTGCATTGGTTGTACTCACATTTCATAAACCTTTACATGTAGATATAGTGGAAATGTCTCTGAACTTCGTATCTGGGCTTGTCAGTCTTGCATACAATGTTTTAAACAAGCTGAAGTTCTCTCATGGGAATGCTGTTAGCATTTAGGGATTTTCATAGTAAAGCAACCACTTATTTATATAGCTAGTATTTGCTTACCATTCCAGGGAGCCAGGGTCAGAGGATTGCTTACACAGAGATAATTTATAATTGAAGTGCTCAGTGAATTGTTCTGTACTGGAAACTTTAACTTTGGACAACCAAGGACTCCAAAGAAAAGATTCATGGTGGGTTGTTTGGGCAGTAATGAAACCAAACTGAATTTAATTCTCATGCTTTACAAATGTTTGTTTATTTTAATCATGCAATGAATGGCTATCCCTGGGATATTGCTATTTTTTTTTCATTTCTAAAGTGGGATGACATATTGTCCACAGATGTTCAAATGTTCTGGGCTGAAAGTGAAGTTTATCCATTCAAGCTCCTGTTGAAGCTAATTAAATTATTGGTGGGACCCTCTCTCAGGCCATTTTATTTATTTTTTAAAAGATTTATTTATGGCCAGTGCCATGGCTCACTTGGCTAATCCTCCGCCTGTGGCGCCAGCATCCCATATGGGCGCCCGGTTCTAGTCCCGGTTGCTCCTCTTCCAATCCAGCTCTCTGCTGTGGCCTGGGAGGGCAGTGGAGGATGGCCCAAGTGCTTGGGCCCCTGCATCTACATGGGAGACCAGGAAGAAGCACCTGGCTCCTGGCTTCGGATCGGTGCAGCGCCGGACATAGTGGCCATTTGGGGAGTGAACCAACGAAAGGAAGACCTTTCTCTCTGTCTCTCTCTCACTGTCTATAACTCTACATGTCAAATAAATAAAAATAAATAAATAAACCATTTATTTATTTATTTGAAAGGCAGAGTTACAGAGAGGCAGAGGCAGAGGGGGAGAGAGAGAGAGAGAGAGGTTTTCCATCTGCTGGTTCACTCCCCAAATGGCCGCAACGGCCAGAGCTGGGCTGATTTGAAGCCATGAGCCAGGAGCTTCTTCCAGATATCCCATGCAGGTGCTCTCTACTGCTTTTCCAGGCCATAGCAGAGAGCTGGATTGGAAGTGGAGCATATGCGACTAGAACTGGTGCCCATATGGGATGCCAGCACTGCAGGCCATTTAAAATAAAACTATGCCACAGCGTCGACCTCCAGGCCATTTTAAATAAAGCTGAAATTATCCCCAAGGGACTTATGGTTTCAACATTTTGGTATTGATACTGTTTGTGGTTATTTGATTTATGCTTTTCCAAATTATTGGTATCAAAATTAATTTGTCTTTGGATGTGATCTTTAAATCTGAAACAAAAATTCACATACAGTCATCCCTCATTATTTTAGATAATTGGTTTCAATATCCCCATGGATACCAAAATCTTCCTATGCCCAAGACTATTATATAAAATATACTGGCATATAAGCTATGCATGTCCTCCCATAAACTTAAAATCCTCTCTAGGTTACTTACAGTAACTAGCACAATGTAAGTGCTGTGTAAATACTTGTACTGTGTTTAGGGACTAATGACACAAAAGGAAGTCTGTACTTATACAGCACAAGATATTTTTTCCAAATACCTTCAATTTGTGGTTGATTGAATCTGTGGGTGCAGAGGGCCAATTGTACTCTGCACGACACCACCACAGTCATTTCTGGAACATAGCATGGGTGTAAAGAAAATGAAAGTGAATTTTTTTTTTTTTTAAGATTTTTTTATTTACAGAGAGAGGGAGAAAGAGAGAGGTCTCCATCTGTTGGTTCACATCCCAAATGACAACAGTGGCTGGAGCTAGGCCTATCAGAAGCTGGGAACCTGGAGCTTCCTCCTGGCCTCCCACATAGGTGCAGGGACCCAAGCATTCAGGCCATCCTAAAATGCCTTGCCAGGCCACCAGCAGGGAGCTGGATCGGATGTGGAGCAGCCAGGACTCAAACCATCACCCACTTGTCATGCCGGCACAGAGGCTTAACTAGTACAGGCAGAGGCCTAACTACTATGCTACTGTCCTGGCCTGAAAGTGAATTCTTTCAAGTGAGTCTGGAAGAGCCTCACTTCAAGGAAATAAGAGAAATATGGAAATCCATGTATTTTAATTTCTCACAGAAATTAGCATTTTAGGACTTTTTTTTCCCCCCCAAATGTGTTACAGTATAGAATAAATTCAACATATACTCATATTTCCTGGGCCGGGCTTTGTACCCGCACTGTGTTGAGCACTGGGGTAAACACAGTAGTGAATTAGATCTTTTCGGCCTGCAGAGGTCAGTTATTTAGTGAGGGGCAGTAACAGAAGAGCCCGTGGTTATGAACTCCCGGTATTTGAGTTCTGCCTTTTTGACTCAGTCATATTCTTTTCAGTAGGTTGAGAGAATGACTTGTATTGACAAACTGTTGTTATGGGAAGGAATTTCCATTAAGAAAGTGTGACCTCAAAAGTGCTGTTGCCACGAGTTTGTTCTTCAACTTGCACTGCTTGCAGAGACTTCTGGGATTCCCTCCTGTGTCTGGTCCTGGGATTGCTGTGGCCTTGTTGCAGCAGTGCGGTGTATCTTACGACTCTTTTCATGCGTGTTTGCCATTGAGAATGCAGTTTGGAATGATGCTGTTTGTTGGCTTGGAAGAGATTGGACTTTGAGAGCAGGTTTATTTAACTAGCGCAACTATATCTGTCTTGTTTAATGTGGTTCTTTCAGCATCCTCAGAATGTGGCCTGTGCAGTGTAGATGTATCCATTTGTTTAGGAAATTTAATTAAATACATAGATCATTGCTACAGCAGTAGTAATCTCCCTCATTTATTCTAGTGATTGTACCATGACATGCTGGTTAGGATGGGGTCTCATGAAGCTTTTGCTCTGGCAGAAATGTTTATGAATAGAAAATATATGTTGATGTCCCTCTAGAGAATTTAACACTCAGTCTTAATACTTTACACTTGCATGGTGATTTATAATAGAAACTTGGACACTTACCTATTTCATTCCCCAGAATTTATTAAATAGTTAGACTAAGCAGCATGTGTCTGTGCAGGGAGACTTGAGACTAAGCCTCTACCCTGTTGTTATTAGCTGAAAAACCTAATAGCCTTTTTAAACTTTTACTTAATAAATATAAATTTCCGAAGTACAGCTTATGGGTTACAATGGCTTCCCCCCCATAACTTCCCTCCCACCCACAACCCTCCCCTCTCCCATTCCCTTTCCCATTCCATTCACATCAAGATTCATTTTCAATTATCTTTATATATAGAACATCAGTTTAGAATATATTAAGTAAAGATTTCAGCAGTTTGCACCCACATAGAAACACAAAGTGTAAAATACTGTTTCAGTACTAGTTATAGCATTAATTCACATTGGACAACACATTAAGTACAGAGATCCTACATGAGGAGCACAGTGACTCCTGTTGTTGACTTAACAAATTGACATTCTTGTTTATGGCATCAGTGATCACCCTAGGCTCTTATCATGAGTTGCCTAGGCTATGGAAGCATTTTGAGTTCGCCGACTTCAATCTCATTTAGACAAGGTCATAGTCAAAGTGGAAGTTCTCTCCTCCCTTCAGAGAAAGGTACCTCCTTCTTTGATGGCCCTGTTCTTTCCACTGGGATCTCACTCGAAGAGACCTTTCATTTAGGTCTTTTTTTTTTTTTCCCAGAGTGTCTTGGCTTTCCATGCCTACAATACTCTCATGGGCTCTTGAGCCAGATCCGAATGCCTTAAGGGCTGATTCTGAGGCCAGAGTGCTGTTTAGGACATCTGCCATTCTATGAGTCTGCTGTGTATCCTGCTTCCCATGTTGAATTGTTCTCTCCTTAATTCTGTCAGTTAGTATTAGCAGACACTAGCCTTGTTTATGTGATCTCTTTGACTCTTAGACCTACCATTATGATCAATTGTGAACTGAAATTGATCACTTGGACTAGTGAGATGGCATTAGTATATGCCACCTTGATGGGATTGAATTGGAATCCCCTGGCACGTTTCTAACTCTACCATTTGGGGCAAGTCAGATTGAGCATGTCCCAAATTGTTCTGCTTTTATAAATGGGGAACCATAGTAGTTATTCTTACCATACAGCTTTTGGTGAAGCTTAAAATAACATGAAAATGAATTTACAATTCTTTTAAAGATTTATTTATTTTGAAAGGTAGAGTTACAGAGAGAGGGAGGGAGGGAGGGAGGGAGGGACGGACAGAGAGAGATATCTTCCATCCGCTTGGTTCACTTCCCAAATGGCCACGATGGTTGGGACTGGTCCCATCTGAAACCAGGAGCCAGGAGTTTCTTCTGGTTCTTTCATGTGGGTACAGGGACCCCAAGCACTTGGGCCATCCTCTGCTGTTTTCTCAGGTACATTAGCAGAGAGCTGGATGGGAAGTGGAGCATCTGGGGCTCAAATCCGAACCCATATGGGATGCAGGCACTGCAGGAGGCGGCTTTACCTGCTACTTGTATTTGTAACTTTTTATCATTTTGCCTTGTGCCCTCTCAGTTTATTAAATGAAAGTGATATAGTAGGAGAGGGCAGAAGACTTGGCCAAAGTAAAATGGCCAGGTAGTGACAGCCAGATTATATCTTCTGACCCTAAGGTCTGAGATTTTTTTTCTTACTGAATGAAACTGTGTTTCTCTGTAGGCATAATATCAACTGTCTGTTGAAAGGGAAACAATGTTATATGCTTTCCTCCTCTGCTTTTGGATAAAAGCAGGACAGATGTTTGGAGAACTGTAATAGCTTTCTAAGCTATCTTAAGCAATTGATTTCAGAGCATTCCTGAAGCTGGATGTGTCTTGCAAAGTTCTCTTTCTTGGCTCACTTTCTTATCATTCAAATTATTCTCTAGAAAAGACTGTTATTCAAAGATCACCTTGTCATACCCTACAGGCTCTAGAGTTATCCTAATCCATTAGCTCAGAAACCTCATATTTCTTTTATGTGCTCCTTTCCTTCCAGGGAACCCACAAAACTAGAATCCCCAGTATTGAGCCACAGAGTGTTCTAGCACTAGACATAATTCACCAAGTTCATAATAACATACCACAAAAGAGTAGTTCAATTAAAATCTGGAAACGGACATTAATGAAGTT
This sequence comes from Lepus europaeus, assembly GCF_033115175.1. Lineage (NCBI taxonomy): Eukaryota > Metazoa > Chordata > Mammalia > Lagomorpha > Leporidae > Lepus > Lepus europaeus. The sequence continues at coordinate 57,192,917 of NC_084831.1, forward strand.
TAAAAGAATAAGTACAATGAAGAGTGCTAAAATGCTTCCCTGTTTAGTGTATATTTTGGTGGAAACAAAAATAATCTTTAACACATCCTATTCTAGGTAGTGTTCAAACACATTTTGATTCAGGTATTTTGTTTTTTGTTTGTTTGTTTGTTTTGACAGGCAGAGTTAGAGAGAGAGAGACAGAGAGTAAGGTCTTCCTTCCGTTGGTTCACCCCCGAATTGGCCACTATGGCCGACACTGCGCCGATCCAAAGCCAGAAGCCAGGTGCTTCCTCCTGGTCTCCAATGTGGGTGTAGGGCCCGAGCACTTAGGCCATCTTCCACTGCCCTCCTGGGCCACAGCAGAGAGCTGGACTGGAAGAGGAGCAACCGGGACAGAACTAGCGTCCCAACTGGGACTAGAACCCAGGGTACCTGCGCCGCTGGAGGAGGATTAGCCAAGTGAGCCGCGACGCCCGGCATCAGGTTTTAACATTATAAAATATTTGTTTGAATAGCTTTAAACTTCATTAAAATATAATAAGCATGTATGTATTGATAATCCTCTAAGAATACCTGCCTATATAGGGCCTCGTAGGTTGGAAGCAAAATTTATTCATCTAACTTATTTTAATGTGTGGCAATAGTTTGGATGGTTCTGGAAAACTGTTACTGGATAACAGAGTGAGATGTCAATCTAAGTGTCAAATTTCAAATGCTTGGAGCCTGCCAGGTTTCATAGGCTTAGAAGGGAAATCTCTTCAATCAACCAAAGCTCAGTAACATGGCCACATAGTCCATGATGAACATTTTTTTTTTTTTTAAGATTTATTTATTTGAAAGGCAGAATTACAGAGAGAAAGAGCCTCCATCCACTGGTTAATTTCCCAGGTTGCCACAATGGCTGGAGCTGGTCCAATCCAAAGCCAGGGGCCAGGAGCTTCTTCCGGGTCTCCCACATGGGTGCAGGGGCCCAAGGACTTGGGCCATCTTCTACTGCCTTCCCTGGCCATAGCAGAGAGCTGGGTTGGAAGTGGAGCAGCCAGGACTTGAACTGGAGCCCATATGGGATGCCAGCACCACAGACGATGGCTTTACCTGCTGTGCCACAGTGCTGGCCCCATGATGAACATTTTTTTTTTTGTAACAGAGTTTTACTCCCTCTGTGGTAGTATATTTTGACTGCTGTCATCAGTATAAAATTCTTTCACTTGAGCAAACTCAACCTTTCTGCTTTCTGTGTACAAAATAAATCCAATCCTTCTTTCACATGGCAATGCTTTGACAGTTTGAGAACAGATAATCTTTTGGTCTGGTTTTCTTCTTTTTTTTTTTTTTAAGATTTATTTATTTATTTGAAAGGCAGAGTTAGAGAGAGAGAAGTTAGAGAGTTAGAGAGAGAGAGAGAGAGTTAGAGAGAGAGAGAGAGAATGAGAGAGAGAGAGAGAATATCTTCCATCTGTTGGTTCATTTCCCAAATGGCTGCAGTGGTCAAGGCTGGGCCAGGCTGGAGCCAGGAGCCAGGACCTCCATATGGGTCTTCCACATGGGCGCAGGGGCCCATGTACTTGGGCCATCTTCTGCTGCTTTCCCAGGTGCATTAACAGGGAGCTTGATCAGAAGTGGAGTGGCTGGGACTTGAATCTGTGCCCATATGGGATGCTAGCATTGAAGGTGGTGGCTTAACCCACTATGCCACAGTACCAGCCCTGAGTTTTTCTTGTTTCTAGGCTAATGTAACCTGGGCTGCCTTTTCTACATAAAGTGGTTTCCATGTAATTATTCTAAACTTTGGGAATAATTAATTTTCTGATTTTGTATAACAAGATTTTTTTAAAATCAACATTTATTATCTTGGTTAAAAAAGAAAGATTACAAAAGGGGGACCAATGTTGTGGCATAGTGGGTAAAGCCATTGCATGTGACATTGGCATCCCATATAAGTACTAGTTGGAGTTGTGGCTGCTCCACTGTGGTCCAACTTGGTTTGAATTCTGGCTGCTCCACTTCTGATCCACCTCCCTGCTATTGGCCTAGGAAAAGCAGCAGAAGATGGCACAAATGTTTAGGTCCCTGCCACCCATATGGGAGACCCAGATGGAGAACCTGGCTTCAGCCTGGTCCTAGCACTGGCCATTGTGGCCATCTGGGAAGTCAATTAGCTGATGGAAGATTACTCTCTCTTTCTCTCTCTCTCTGTCCATCTGTCTCTTGCTCTCTCTTTCCCTGTAACTCTGACTTTTAAATAAAAATAAATTTTTTAAAAAAGATTATTGGAAAGAATAAAGTGAAAAAAAGCAAATTACCCTGTCATATCTCTGTCTAGGCCCTTGCCTCAAAAATATCTTTCACTGAAGGTTTCTAGAAGGACTTTGAAAAAATATGTGTGTGAACATTAATATTGTACATATATGTAAATGTGAATCTAAAAAGTGTCAAAAACTCAGTTTATGTACACATGAGCATATTCAAAAAGTTCATGGAAAATGGAATTAAGTGCTTATTTTCATGCAAAACATTTTGAAATCTGCATACAAGGGATCTTCAAATAGCTCATGAAAAATGTATGTTATGAAAAATCTGTGTATGGATTTCAAAAATTTTTTGCACTATAATAAACTTTATTTTTTTAAAGTTTTCCTTTTTTATATTTAAAGCTTTTATTTAATTAATACAATTTTCATAGGTACAACTTTAGGAATATAGTGGTTTTCCCCCCTATAACCACCCTCCCTCCCCCACTCCTGTCCCACCTCCTACTCCCTCTCCTATCCCATTCTTTTTTTTTTTTTTTTAAGACTTATTTTATTTATTTGAAAGACAAAGTTACAGAGAGAGGTAGAGCCAGAGAGAGAGATTGAGAGAGAGAGGTCTTTCATCCGCTGGTTCACTCCCCAGCTGGCCACAACGGCCAGAGCTGAGCTGATCTGAAGCCAGGAGCCAGGAGCTTCTTCTGGGTCTCCCATGTAGGTGCAGGGGCCCAAGGGCTTGGGCCATCTTCTACTGCTTTCCTAGGCCATAGCAGAGAGCTGGATCGGAAGTGGAGCAGCCAGGACTGGAACTGTTGCCCATATGGGATGTCGGCACTGCAGGCGGTGGCATTACACTCTAGGCCATAGCACCGACCCTCCCATTCTTCTTTAAGATTAATTTTTAATTAACTTTATATATTGAAGACGAACTCTATACTAAGATTTCAACATAAACTTATCTTTTAATTCCACTTTCCATGAACTTTTTGAAGTTTCATCCTATATGTACGTTACTCAATAATGTTGAATGATAAAATAGCTGCAATTTAATGATCATAATCCAGGAATCATGTTCAACACTGTAAATATGGTATCTCATTTAATCCTCATAAGAATTCTATAAGGCAGGTGAGAATTCCCTTCCTCTTGCACTTGAATAAACCAAGGCCCAGAGACGTTAAAGCAAGCTGCCTGAGGTTGCACAGTCCTCACTCATTTTAAAAAGCATAAAATGCCTTACAGAAATGTAAGACTGCAAATGAAGGATTTAGTGGTGAATTTTTCTGTTTAATTCTTTGTGTGAGACAAGGAGAAATAGTGATTGAAGGAACTGAAAGGAGTGCAGTTGTTTCTCATTTTGAGTCTCATGAAACAAAGCAAATGTATCTTCTTAAATATAGAGTTTAAAAACACTGGAAATAAAGGGAACAGAATAGAAGCAGCATCAAATGAGGCAAATTAAGCCTTGATATGACCCTGAGAGAATAATACAATTCAGACAGCTTTATACATTTATGGGCCAATATTTTGCTAAGAAAAATGTCTCTGCTGCCCTCGGGATCAAGTTGAGTATTCTTCAGTGGACTTCGAAGTCTGTTGTGATGCCTTGGAAAGCCAGCCCAACCAAGCTCCTTGTCCTTTCTCCACTGGTGGATATCACCTCCCACCATCTCTGTAGTTTATGCACATTGTTCCCTCCACTCAGGACAGCTTGTCCCATAGCCATCTGGATGCTGTTTTTCTAGGGCATGTCCTATTCCCTCTTCAGAGCTTGGCTTAGCTATTCCTGCAATCCTGTAGGCTGCATGAGCTGGGTCTTCTCTGTGCTCCTTGGCAGCCTGTGCTTCACCCTCTCATCACGTTGAGTTGTGCTCTGCTGCCCAGCCTCTCTTGCCCCTCCCTAGAGACCATAAATAAAAGTTCAGAATAAGCCTTGTCTTATTTGCCGTTGTGTTCTTGTCACTGCTTGGCATTTATTAGTAGCCTGATAAATTCTTGTTGAATGAATGAAAGCATGAACAGATTCTGAATTTTTTAAAAGGGCATTTATAATGAAATATGCCCATCCAAACCTAAAAATAAGCATTCAGCTAGATTGTAACAGAAATGAGGCCAGGCTTGCAAAAATGAAACTGTTGGCAAAAAGACTAATTCAATAATGAGCATTTTTTTATATGCAAGGATGCTAGAGGGGAGAGAGTAATGGTTAGTATAAATCTCAGACCCCTAGAGTTTTCTAGTGCAGAAATGTAGAAGAATAATTAGCTTGCCAAAAGAGTGCCCTTTCTTGATCAAAAATGCAAGCTATTGTGTGACTCATCATCAAGGTAGCTTTTTTTTTTTTAGCAGAAAAACAGTAACTTGAAATTTATTTACATAAATATTTTAAAACAAACTTAATTGATGGATTTGATCTATAACTTTGTTTCTTAATTAGTATCTCAAATTGAATCTTAACTCATTTTCAGGTTTAATATTAAAATCTCATTGTATCTTTTTTGGCCACCTTCACTTATATGTAAGCTTCTTGGTAATTTAATGGTTTTTATATCCTGTGCTCACAACTTTGAAATCTTTTTGGACCAAAGCTATAATTTTGAGGTAGATTGAAGAATCCTGGTGTTTAGATTGTGCATTTCCTTATTGCAACATTTATAATTTAAGAACAAACTTAACTACAGTTATATGTTAAACAGCTACTCCTGAAATTCACCTGGAAGCTTTTGACAGAGCAGCTCAGTGTCTGAGGAATAAATCCTTCACAGTTCAAGGAATTAGGAAATTTTTAAACATGTACCAAGAGACCTAGTAATTTCCATGACCTTTCATTGCTTTACCTGACATGTCACAGGCCATAGTAATAGAGATCTAAAATATCTTTTTATTTCAATAGTGCGTCAGGGCATCAGAACATAATTGTAGAAGGTACCAAGGTTAGAAACTTCAAATTAAAATTCAACTGTGTATGCTGTTAATGATGCAAATACCACTAACAAGCAAGCAACCAGGTGACCCAGTGGCTTCTGCACGTTGGTGGATGTGCATGTACAGAAATACCCTCGCAGGGTAGTACTCTCCCTGGTAGCTGGCAAGGGTATTTGGTATTGTATGCAACTTCCTGATTTTAGAAATATTGTTCTGTGAAAGCAATACCCTTTAAAATTGGGAGTATTTGGCAAAAGACAGGGTGAATAAGTGATTTAATAATAGAACATGAAATTCTGTGGGGGGTGCAAAAGAAGGATCCATGGCTGCAATGAGAAACACCAAGGAAGGCCACAGAGAAGGGGTGTTGGAACCGGAAATGACTAAATGGAGAAGGAAAGAGCTGGGTGCTGAGGCACAAGGGCATGCACAGAGTCCGTGGTGCATTGAAAGAACTGCATATAGGCCTCGAAGCTGGAGTCCAGATGGGTGGGAAGTGGGAAGTGTGATAGCAGATGGTGCTGGGGAGAGACTCAACTCAGGTCAGGGGGAGCCTGCTGGAGAGGCTGGATTTTGTTCTGTAGGCAGTGCAAGGCCACTGAAGATTGAGAACAAAAGTGCTGTAGTGCTGACTTATCCATAATTTTAGGGTGCACACACATGTTCTAATTTTAAAAACCACAGTAAAATAAATAAATATAACAATAATGGAATCCTCTTCATAGCAGTAAGATACATCTTTTATCTTCTGAAGTTGAGGAATTGGGTTCCTGAAGATAAAAGTGTCTAGGTCCCCAAAAGTCATACTGCAGCTCGAGGGAAAAGAATGTTAGGTGTCAATACCAGAGATATTTCGCAGCTGTGTGAGTGGATCCCAGCTCTAGTTCCCAATTGTGTCCTGGCTGTTTCTGATTTACCTGAGGTGCTGGTAGCACAGGTCCTGGGTCCCAGGGATTTCTGATTTATTAGGGAGGAGACACAGCATTTGCCTGGAGGACAGGGGGCACAACTAAGGGGGCAATTTAGTTGATGACCTGAGAAGTAGTGAGGGGCGAAGCCAGGGCAGTGCCAGCAAGACTAGGGAAAAAGGAGGGAGCTCCAAGAAGTGCTGCATAGGTGAACAGACAAGAGCGCCAGCTGAGCTGATGTGGGGTGTGAGATCTAGCTTGGATGGCAGCAGGAGAGGAGGTGGTAGTTGGTGTCTGTGGTCTTGACCAGAAGTGAAGAAAGTGCCCTCACTGGCTCCCCACGGATAAGCTGAGTGTACCACGAAGGGCTGATGTACTGTCAGCTTGGCATAAGTTCTCACTGGGCTTTCAGCGTTTTGGCAGGCTGCGCAGATCCCCATGGGAGGGCTGCCTGGTAGAAAGGAGGCAGGAGCAGGCCCTGCACTTGCCTGGGGGGAGGAGGAAGATAATCAGTGGAAACGCTAGAACTGCAGCTCTGTGGCACTGGGCTGAGTCCAGGCCTGAGGCCCGTGGCCAGGATGGTGTAGGGTGGCTGGCCTGCCCTTCTGCCTCTTCTCATTGCGTGATCCCTTGGCTCTGGTGCCTTGCTTGGTGATGGAAGTACAGCAAGGAAGATTAAACACCAGAGGGACCTGGAAAAAGGTTATTGAAAGCAGGAATTCTTGGTCTCTATGGAAACAGACAAATGCCTGAAAAAAAAAAAAAAAAGCCTCACAAAACCCTGACCCCAGAAATTCTTAAGGACTGCAAAAAATCACAGCAGGATAATAGTCCTCGTCTCTCCTTGCCCCGTGTTTTTCTGTTGGTTCTCCCTCTTGCATAGTTCTCCTGCCCCTGACTTCAGCTTGTTAAAGCCCTTGCTCTTCCTTTGCCTGTGCTCTTCTCCCTTCTTTTCCCTCCACTTGCCCTTTGCTGTCGGAGTCTCGCGCCCTTCTCTCTGGGCAGTGGGTCAGCATGTGTTTGGCAGCCTGGGAGCGCTGTGCCATGGGAAGTGTGTGGATGACCGTGGTCTCAGGGTGTGTGGGTACATGTGACTTAGCCCCCAGCCTGCTGTGTGTAGCTCAGTAGGCACGAGCCCCGGTGTTACTTTCCAATTTGGGTAATTGCATCTGATCTACCTAAAATTTCACTTGCTGCTTCAATTAGCAAAGTGTTCCACACCGCGACTGGTGATGAGAGGTTTCACAACCTCTATCCTACAGGCAGCTGCATTTCATACAGATGAAGGGAAAAATTATCCTTACTAATTCACAGCCTGATAGTGCAAGTAAACAACTTGCCATTTTTTTCCAACTCTGTCTTCCCTACTTTACCTCTGCTGGAGAGCAGATCTTTGTCTTCCCCTCCCCCACACCCAGGGCCTAGATACACTGCTGCATCCTCAACCTGTCCAAGCCCGAATTTGTGGACGCTGTTGAGCAGGGTGTGAGTACCAGGCAATCAGGAATTGGAAACTCCCCATAGAAGCCTTGGCTTTGTCAGTTACAAGCTGTGACCTTGGGCAGATCATTCAGGCGAGGAGAAGCACACTGACCCTGCCTGTTTCTTTGGTGAAAGGTGAGAATGTACATGGAAGCGCTTGGTGGCACAGACGCTTCATTCATCCACTGCGGAACACCTGTCTGCCTGTTCTGTGCTCTGTGTTCTGTCTGCTCTGGCCCCGAGGGGCACAGGAGAGGACGAGGCAGACGAGGCCTTGGCACTTAGCAGCTTGCAGGCTAGTGCGACACCCTGTAAGCAAAGGTGATGATGTGCTTTGCTAGGTGCTGTGGAGGCACTAAAAGTAGGAGAGAACAACTCAGAATGGTGGTGGGAGGGGCGCCTGACAGAGGGGGCCAGCAAACGCCTTTTGGAGGCAATAGGCTTTGAACAGACACCCGAAGAAACAGAAGCAAGGAGGCAAATGAAAAGAGCTGGAGCTGGGGCATTTAGAGTACCAGATAGGTACAGCAAATAGAGACCTGGAGAGGGGACAGCTTTGCAGAAAGGTGTATATTGCTGGTATAACTGGTGCTTAGTGAACTAGGATGGAATGACAGATGTGTTGGGTTTTTAAGAGACTGTCTTGGCTGCTTGTTTTGAGACATAATCTGAGATGACTTCCTCGGTTTTTGAGGCTGTAGACAGGATTTGTACATCACAGCCAGGGTCAATGACTGGTACTACTCTAACATTAAACACCAGACTTTTTTAAAAAAATAATTTTTAGGAGTGGCTCTTTGGCATGGTGGCTAAGACAGTGCTTGAGATGCCTGCATCCCATATTGGAGTTCTGGCTCTGCTCCCAGTTCTAGCTTCCTGCAGATGTGCACTCTGGGAGGCAGCAGGTGATCACTCAAGTACTTGTGCCCTGGATAACCACATGGGAGACCTGGCCTGAGTTCCTGGGGCTTCTGGCTTGAGCCTGCCCAGCCCCAGCTGTTGCAGACATTGGGGGAGTGAACCAGTGGATAGAATGTCTCTGTCTGCCATTCAAGTACATTAAAAATATTACTCTGAAAATATTTTTAGAGCAGTTTTAGGTCCACAGCAAAGTTGAAAGGAGAATAGAGATTTCCCATGTATCTCTGATCCCCATGCATGCATAGCTGCCCCATTACCAACATCTCTCACCAGCAGCAAGCTTTTTTCTTTTCTTTTTTTTAAATATTTACTTATTTATTTGAGAGTAAGAGATACACAGAGAGAAGAAGAGAGGCAGGCCAGGGGGGAGGGAGCATTTTCCATCCGCTGGTTCACTCACCAATTGGCTGCAACGGCTGGAGCTGTGCTGCTCTGAAGCCAGGATCCTCTTCCAGGTCTCCCACGTGGGTGCAGGGGCCCAAGGACTTGGGCCATCTTCCACTGCCTTCCCAGGCCATGGCAGAGAGCTGGATTAGCAGTGGAGCAGCCGGGACTTGAACTGGCACGCATATGGGATGCCGGCACCACAGGTAGCAGCTTAACCCACAACACCACAGTGCTGGCTCCGCTTTTTTCTATGTTATATTTAGATCTTACAATGATCCAGTGAAGTAAGTGGCATCAACAAAATGTTTTAGAGAGAAGCTCAGTTAGGTTTAATGAGCACATACAAAAGTATTTCTTTTCTTTCTTTTTTTCTTGTGTTTAAGATCTGTTTTATTTGTATGAAAGGCAGAGTGGCAGAGAGAGACAACGTCCATCCACTTGTTCACTCTCCCATGGCTGTGCCTTGGCCAGGGCAAGGCACTTGGGCCATCTTCCATTGTTGTTCCAGACACATTATCAGGGAGCTGGATCAGAAGCAGAGTTGCTGGGACTCACACTAGCACTCTAGTATGGGAAGCCAGCATCACAAGTGGCAGTTCAACCTGCTGCACCACAATGCCAGCCACTACACAAGGCATTTCAAAAAGTTTGTGGAAAAATGCAATGACAAAATAAGCTTATTTTGGTGTAAATTTTTTGAGGTATTTGAATAGTTTTTTTTAAAATGCGTGCATTTTCTGTGAATTTTTGGAAGGACTCTGATATGTAGCAAAGTCAGCAGCCAGCACCCAGGACTTCTGATACTGAAGCTTGGCAGAGATTTTTAAGAAGGAGAGTTTAAATCTCGGGCACCCCTTGGCCAAGATGTATCAGCTGTTTAGGAAGACACAAACCTGGAGGAGTAGAACAGGAAGAATTGGGTTTTAACTGCTAGAGAAATTGGCTTAGGTTGCCCTGCAGGATTTTACTATCACTACTATTGTTAACATCCAGGCATAAAATCCCCTAAGAGGGTGGGAGCCTGGCTTTGTCTTCTGAATGTGCCAGGAGACAGCTGTCTCCATTATGCCTCTCATTGGCACACAGGGGCCGGGAGGGTTTCACACACTGCCTTGTTTTGTGAGCATTTGCGGTTGTAACAGATGACAGCCCTGTTTCGCATCTTGCTTTGTTTTCAAGCCACTGCATAAGAGCTGGGCCTCCTGTCTCTTAAAAACCAAAACCCAAAACACATGTCTTACTTTACATGTGTTTAGCTTCTACATGTTAATCTATAGGATTCATGTTCATGAAAGAAATTTAAAACAATTTCGAGTGGTATAAAAATTAACAGTAGAAAACATTGTTTAAATACAAAATAAAAATCCATTTTCTTTCTTCCTAGCTTTGAGTCCTACTCTCCAGATATAACTAATATTAATGATTTCTTGCATACACATCCTTTTACACCACATAAATACATGTGATTTCCTATATGCCCACATATGCATATACAGCCATTCTCATCTAATGTATACATGTATACCCTTGAATCTTTCTCTGCATGCCATTATACAACTAGATTGCTTTACTTAACACTGTGTTAAACAACTTTGTATGTTAATAACTAAAGAGGTACCTCATTTTCTCAAAGGACTGCTTTGAGTTCCAGTGTCCCAATTCCTCTCTGATTGGCAGTATTTCTAAGCATATATTTTGAATATTATGTTTGTGGTATACCTCTGGAAGAATTCTTAGAAGTGGAATGGCAAAGAGGAGGAGCAGATGCTGGTCACATTGGGATAGGCCTTGCCATGTTGCTGAGAGCCTAGTGCGAACCCGTGTGAGAGGTGTTGATAATGGCTTGCTGGAGACTGGGTGTCAAGTGTTCATATCTCTGCGAATTCATTTTTGTTGTCAGAAATGGATTTTAGTTCCTGTCTATTGGGTAGATAATATTCAAGGCAAGACAGTAAGGCGAATGCAGAAAATAAAAAAGAATAACTGATAAGGTTGTTTGCCATGGCTGCCCTTTGTTTGCATTTGGAATAGCCTTTTTTATTTTATGCATAACACATGCTTGAAAAGACCTTTGGTTACCATCTTGGCTGTTCACTGGCTTTCACTGGTTTTCTTGTAGAATACTGCAGTGCAGCATGCAGAGGGCACTGGAGTTGGATCCAGGGCTTGTGCCAGATTAGGTCTGGAGATGGCTGACTGGCTTTGTGACCTTAGACACATCATTGTACCCCTCTGAGCCTCCATTTCCCCCTCTGTAAAACAGAGAATGCTGTTCGTCAGATTAAGATCAAATTGGAGAAGGGGTAGAAAAGTGCCTAGCACAATCCCTCCATATAGTAGATGCTTGGTGAGTGGTTTCTGTGCCCAAAGGTTGAAGTGAAGTAAGTAAGGCAATGTTGGGAATATTTTACTATCCTGAGGTTCCTTCAAGGTAGGTCATTTTACTTCATCATTTTACAAGGCTGTGAGTCTTTTCTTCATCATATTCCTTCTGGGATTGTTTATAAGCTTTGAGGCAATGAACTGACATCATGAGTTCTCATAAATGTGCAGGACACTTGATCACCAGAACTCTTGGTTGAGGCAGGCAAGAGGCAGTCAGTGACTTACACAATCAACAGATAATGATGCTTGATATGTTATGGGGTGCTCACAACAGCCCAGTTTAAGGGGAATGCTGAGGGTGGAGCATGAAGCCCAGGAACTTTCCAAGGATCATTGGCATTTATGTTCTAAGCATGCTCAGGCTTAGAATCTCACTCTAAATTACAGAGTGAGAATATTGGAGACACACACACAAAGAGAGACAGACAGACAGATGGACAGACACCTATCTTCTATCTGCTGGTTCACTCGCCAAATGGCTGCAAGGTCGGGGCTGGGCCAGGCAGAAGCCAGGAACCTGGAGCTTCAACTCCACCTCTCACATGAGTTCGGGGGTCTATGTACTCCAGCTATCTTCTGTTGCTTTCCCAGGCACATTAGCAGAGAGCTAAATTGGAAGTGGAACAAACAGGACACAAATTGGTGCTCATACTAAATGCCAGTGTTCCAGTCCTGACTTACTATGTCACAACAATGCTGGCCCCAGGCATTGCTTGTTTTAGTTTTTTCGAGGGTTTCTGAGGGAAATAAAAGCTAGCATGTATGGCAGTGGTTGCTAATGAGGGACTGTTTTGTGCCCTTTCCCCATCCCCAGGAATTTGGCAATGTCTGGAGACATTTTTGTTGTCACAATGGTGGAAGAAGTTGTTAGTGGCATCTGGTGGGTAGAGGCCAGGGTGTTATTAGAATCCTCCTGCACACAATACAGCTCCTCACAGCAAAGCATGATTTGGCCCCAAATGTCCGTAGTGTTGATGTTGAGAAACCCTGATACAGGGAATAAGTTGTGAGTTGAAGATAATGAGCTGGATGAGGTGTGCATCCCTGGATCCACCAAGACAGGGGTATTTGTCAGCACTACAAATTAAACCCTGCCTGGAAGGAATTTCATCTAGGCTTCAAGAAGGTCCTTTGCTTTTCCAGGGAAATGGTGTAGAAAAGGCCCAAGTTACAAAGTAACTCTGGCTACAGCTAGCTCCTGGAGGCAGCTGGAAGGTTCAAGTTCATGTGTCAATCTCCATGGACTCCAGGATAAACTTCTTTTGTTTGTCCAAACATTTATTCATTCAGCAAACATGCTTAGTGACTAGCAGCCCCAGTGCTATACTATGGGAATTAAGAAAAAAGAGACAAGAACCATGGTGTCTCCTTGAAAGAGCTTGGGAAGACAGTATTGTGGTTAAGAATTCAGATTTTTTTTTTTATTAAACTTTTATTTAATGAATATAAATTTCCAAAGTATAGCTTGTGGGTTACAATGGCTTCCCCCCTCCCATAACTTCCCTCCCGCCCGCAACCCTCCCCTTTCCCACTCCCTCTCCCCTTCCATTCATGTAAAGATTCATTTTCAATTCTCTTTATATACAGAAGATCAGTTTAGTATATATTAGGTAAAGATTTCAACATTTTGCCCACATAGCAGTGTAAAGTGAAAAAACTACCATTGGATTACTAATTATAGCATTAAATAGCAATGTACAGCACATTAAAGACAGAGATCCTACATAATTTTTTTTTTCAAATTAATTAATTTTCTATGCCATTTCCATTTTAACACCAGGTTGTTTTTTTTTTTTTCATTTCCAATTATCTTTATATACAGAAGATCGATTCAGTATATAATTAGTAAAGACCTCATCAGTTTGTAGCCACACAGAAACACAAAGTGTAAAAATACTGTTTCAGTACTAGTTATAGCATCACTGCACATTAGACAACACATTAAGGACAGATCCCACATGGGGTGTAAGTACACAGTGACTCCTGTTGCTGACTTAACAATTTGACACTCCTGTTCATGGCGTCAGTAATCTCCCTAGGCTCAGATTTGATTCTGTATCTTCCTGGGCTTAAAGCCTGGCATTGCTATTCCTAACTTGTGAGATCACACCCTCATTTAGGATGGGGTTAAAAATGATTGCTGTGATAGTTAAAATGTTGTTGAACATCAACTGCTTAGAACAATGTGTAGCTCAATAAAATTTTACTTTTGTTTTGTTATTTTTACTGCACAGTTCCTACTGCTATGGAGTCTTGGAGCCTTATGGATTTTCTAGTTTAACATTTTCAAATTTGATTCCTTTCTCAATAAAGCCTTATTCAAGCACTGAATGTGTGAAATATGTAAAAACAGAGTAACCCTGGTTAAAGTAAGGGTGTGACTTTGGGCTGCTTTTTGGGGGACCACCCCCTTCTCACTCTGCCAGCAGTGTTATCTCATCCATAGCTGCAGAACCTGGGCCTGTGTCAAATCCAGTTTTGACAATCACCAGTATCCTCTAATCATCTCATTTCAAGAGCAAGGAACCTGAGGCCCAGAGAGAGGAAGTGACTCAAAGGAAGCAGGGAGAAGGCAAGAACAAGAGTCACTCTAATGTACACCTGCCAAACATGCAGATGAAGCTTTCAGGGAAGGACAGAGACTGCAGAGATACGTACTCCTTGGTTGGGTTGTACATGAGGTTGACCTTGAAGGATGGGTAGGAGCCAAACACTTCAGATGAAGTTGAAAAGAATATTTTCAAATGACAAAATAGAATGGTTAAGGTATGGAAAGAAAAGCGTTGATGTTTTTACCCTTGTCTTGGCAAGTTTTCTTTTGTTGCAAGTAATCAAAGCTGTTTTAAAGTGTCCTAATTAAAAATCAAAGGGAAGGAGTTGCTATAAAGTTACAGGGTAACATCTGGGTCCCAGGGCAGAGAGCCCAGTCTCATATGAACCGAGAATACTGGAACTGAGTGCCTCCTGGCATGCCCTCCCTCTCCAGTACTTCATGATCTCTGTTTCACCTCTCTGTATATTTTTCACAGTCCTTTACTCTCTCTAAGCAGATTTGTCCTGTCTTCTCTGGGCACATGGCTTCCTCAAAGATCCTGAGTTTGCATGTCACTCTTTGAAGCAACTCACTCACTGATCATCTATCTCACTGATCATCTATCTCTGAATCCCAAAATTTTTTCTAAAAAGAAATTTATTTGTTTATTTGAAAGTCAAATTACAGAGGGAGAGTGAGAGATACACATGCAGAGATCTTCCATTCACTGGTTCACTCCCCCAAAATCCTACAATCAGAAAGCACTGGCCCAGACCAAAGCCAGGAGCCAGGAATTCCATCTGGGTCTCCCATGTAGGTGGCAGGGGCCCAAGTACTTGAGCCGTCATCTACCGCTTTCCCAGGTGCATTAGCAAGGAACTGGGTCAGAAGCAGAGCAGTCAGGGTTGAAACCTGCACTCCGATGTGGGATGCTGGTGTTGCAAGATGGCAGCTTAAACCACTGTACCACAGTGCTGGCCCCTGAATCCCAAATTCTGAATTCCAGAAGGAAATAATCCTATTGGCTTATAGATGTTGTTTGTGTACCTCTTGTCCAGTAGCTGAGCAAGAGATGCCGATATGGGGAGCCTCTCTTATGTCAACGTGGTGGGTAAAGCTCTACTTAGAGATGAGGAAGGAATGCAGCTGGCCTTCAACTTGCTCCTTTAACAGCAGTGGAGACAGAAGTCCTGTAGGTGCAGCAAAGTCTGAAGCAGACACAATGGGCAGTAAGCAAGTTGGTTGATGAAGACTTCTCTGAAGAGGGCCACCGGTGCTGGTCTTGCAGGGTAGGCAAGCTTTCCCCGAGTGGAAAAATGGAGAGGGGAGGGCTGTCCACTCTGGAAGCTTGGAAGAATACTGAGTGAGCAATTAAATCCCGGTGTTTGCCAGTATTTCATTCATTCCCTTATAGAAAAATACTTATTGAGGGCCTGGTAAATAGAGGGCATACTTACAGATGAAGAAACAAAGCTAAAATAGTGAAATTGCTTCCCCAAAGTCACAGAGAATGGGAATATGAACCATATCTATCATGTCTTAACCTTCATTTTTTTCTTTTTCCTTCATTTATGTCTTCTATTTGATTCTACAAGGTCAAAAATGACTTAGAGCAAGGTTGGCAGCTTATGCTGTTTTTCTTTCAAATAGCTAACTTTTGAAATTGCCCTTCCTAAAGTAAGGACAGGTGAATAATTTCCATAACTATAGACTCTTTGTGTGTATATCTGTGTTAGGAGTATTTGGGCAGGGGATTTCTAAGGTCTGTTTTAACTTTTTATCATTTTATACCCAGGGACTTGTTCTTGTTCATCTCAGTTATGTTGACAACCAGTTTAACCTATCACAAAATTATTTATAATACAAAATAACTTCAAAATAGTCTAAAATATCTTAAGTAGGAAATTGGTTCAAAAATTATGATATGACTGTATAATGTTACTGAATAGCCATCAAAAATAATGAATTGTTCAAGGATTTTTTCATATAATGGAAAATCTTCAAAATATAAAATTAGTAGGATAAACAAAAAACTATATTAATAGTACATAAGCTATGTGCAGATATATACATATAGGAAAACTTTTTTAAGGATATATACTGGTCTAAAAATGAAGGAACTAGATCAAATATTATAAAATAATATGTAGTATGGTACCAGTAACTTAAGTTTTTTATATGTTTTGCTAAAGTTTCAGCAATTTCATATGACTCTTATTTTTCTGTGACTACTTTTGTAACTGAAAGTTTTGTTGAAATAATTATAGATTCACATGAAGCTGTGAGAAATAATACAGAGAGATATTTGTCAACATTGCCCTTTTCTCCTAGTAATGATATTTTGCAAAGTTATCATGTACTATCACAGGATGCCAATATTGATGTGTCTCATAGTTTTACTTATTTATATATACACACATGTTTTGTGTGTGTATGTTAAGTTCTATACTGTTTTGTCCTGTGTATGTTCCTGAATCCACAACAGCAGTCAATGCACCGAACAGCCCCCAAACCTCAGGGAACCCCTCCCCCCCAGCTTGTACTTTGATAACTACATCTATACCCACCACCATTCTCCAAAAAAGTGTTTAACCTCACTGTGTAGGGTGTTTCTTTGTGTATTTTAATCCGAAAGCTTAACTGTAAAGCCTACAGTTGGAAAGGCTCTGGCAGTCTCTGTGGCCACTCAGAGTGTGGCGATTTTAGAGGGATGCTGGGAGAGGTCTTATGATTCCCTGCCCCTCCAGACACATCATCAGCTTGTGATCTTTCCCCACACTTCACTCTCCAAAAGCGCTGCTCAGAAACACAGGTTGAGTTAGGCATCATTTCCTCTGGAAATGCTGATCTGATCTCACAGCCTGATTCTGGTGTGTTCTCTCTCTACCCTGATGCTAGTCTGTTCTTCTTGACGTGGCACTTTAATCAATACATTTTGGATGGGGAGATGGAGGTCTGGCACAGAGCCCTGCCCTGGTCTGATGAGTCTGCAGCTGCCAGCCTTCATTTCTCTCCCACCCTTTGAGTGGCTTTGGATCCTGCCGGCACTTCAACCACAACATTTAGTAGGAAAATGTATACTGTGAAAAAAGTAAGCACAGATTCCAGAATTTTTATGCATCAAAATAAACTTACCTTTTAATTCCATTTTCTCTTTGAAACGACCTTGTGTTCGGTAAGTCCTAGTTTATTTTGACCATGCAACTCCTGGGCCACTCCACAAATTTCAGCCTCCTGCCCCCTGGTGCTTCTACCAGCGGGACTGACTCCCATCTCTGAGCAACTCACTTTTTCCACACTTTTCTCCCTTCATTTACAAAACTAGTAAGATGATGATGACTACTGTAAGTAGCTACCAGCCTAGCATTGTGCTTTGCACTTGATATGTACTATCTCTTTTAATAAAATATGCCAAAGTTCTATTTTACTAACCCCATTTTTGAAATGTGGAAGCTAAAGCTCAAGAAAAGGTGAATAACTTTCTCAGGATCATGGAATCAGGTAAATAGCAGAACTAGATTCAGACCTCGCACTGTCTGTTACAGAGCCCCCTTTCCTGACCGGCCTGTACAAAGGAGGCAAGGGTCCGAGGCCCTGTTTTAAACTGCATGGTCGCTCTGAGGCTCAGTGCTCTCTGCAGGGGCCTGGATCCCATTCGAGCTCCTGATTAAACCCCTCTGGCTCTTGGAAGGTGGCCATTCTATTGCTGGACAAGAAGCATTGCTAGGAAGTTGTCTCTTGATGGTCAGTGGAAATCTACCCTTCACTCACTCAGTGTACTTCTGGCCTTTGGTGCAACATAATTCCCCTAAATTTGTAGATTGTATGACTAAAAGGGATTATTTTGGTTTTAGCTACTTATTTTACAGATGAGGAAATTTGAATGCAAAGAGAGAAGCCCTGTTCAGCTTACCACCCCTGAGCTACCTGAAACCTGATCTTGTCCTTCGGGCTTACCTTTCTCCTTCTAGCTCTTCCAGTCTTTCCTCCTGAGATGGGTTTTCTTGACCTTTCACTGCCCTAGTGATTCTTTGCATGGCCTCTCTCCAGCTGGCTAGTGAGTGCTCCTCTAATTTTGGAGCTGACCTCCATAGTCAAAGTTTGGGTTGATTGCCTGTAGTCCTACAGACGATGATGTTTAACTCTACGCGTGATTTTGAGACTGCGGTATGCAAGGGAAATGCTGTAGCCGTTGATCACATTCTGCCTCTCTCCTTCCTTTCTCTGCCTTGTCTTCAATGTGAATGAAGCAATAGGTTTGACTGTATGTGGCAAAGACCATTATGGCTGTTCCTGAAACAAGGGTAAACTTATTTCGTATTCATACAAAAGTCTGATCCAGAGGGGTACTCTACTCTGTGAAGCAGTGAGAGTCTCAAGCTCCTTCTGTCTTGTCACTTTTTGATTCTTAGGGTGTTACTGTCTTCCTTATTATCTTAGAAGGGCAACCAATTTTTAACTTTCCAGCCAATGATAAGGCAAAAGGGAAAAGCATATGTCTTTTTAAGAAGTAGCAGTCGTAATTTTTTTTTTTCTCCCCACAGGCAGAGTTAGACAGTGAGAGAGAGAGACGGACAGAAAGATCTTCCTTCTGTTGGTTCACCCCCCTCAAATGGCCACTACCGCTGACACGCTGCGCGGATCCGAAGCCAGGAGCCAGGTACTTTTCCTGGTCTCCCATGGGGTGCAGGGCCCAAGCACTTGGGCCATCCTCCACTGTACTCCCGGGCCACAGCAGAGAGCTGGACTGGAAAAGGAGCAACCAGGACAGAATCCGGTGCCCCAACTGGGACTAGAACCCTGGGTACCGGCGCCACAGGTGGAGGATTAGCCTAGTGAGCCATGGCAACGGCCAAAAAGTTGCAGTCTTACTTCTACCACTTTCCACTGGCCTGTCAGAACTTAATCACATTGTCACACCTAGCTGAAGGGAAGCCTGGGAAATGTAGTCTTTTATTCTGGGAGGCCATATGACAAGCTAAATATAGGCTGAAGATGAAAAAAGGGGAAAATGGTTGGCAAATATTTGTCTTTTTCTGCTACATCCCCTCTGGTTTAACTCCAGGAAAACAGGCCCTGGTTGGTGCTCTATAGCCACTGATTTCCCTGGGGTATGAAGTTATATTCCTAGGAAGAATGGCAAAGCAGTACATTTCAGAAATTCTCAGGACCCTAGGAAAGACCGAACTTCAGAATCTTTGGCAAGGAAGTCACAATGATAAAAACATATGTCATTTATTTGGAGCTTATTATTTATCTGCCAGGCTTGTGTTGAATCTTTTTTTTTTTAAAGATTTATTTATTTATTTGAAAGAGTTACAGAGGGTAAGGAGAGAGAGAGAGAGGGAGAGAGAGAGAGAGTCAGTCTTCCATCAGCTGGTTCATTCCCCAAATGGCCACATTGGCCAAGGCTGGGCCAGGCCGAAGCCAGGAGTCAGGAGTTTCTTCTGAGTCTTCCACATGGGTGCAGGGCCCCAAGAACTTGGGCCATTCTCTACTGCTTTCCAAGGCCACAGCAGAGAGCTGGATCAGAAGTGGAGCAGCTGGGACTCGAACCATTTTGTTTGGAATGCCAGCACTGCAGGTGGCGACTACCCGCTATGCCACAGCGCTGACCCTGTGTTGAATCTTAAGGGGCATTATCTTAGTTAATTCAGAGGCCTCATAAGGGACAGGTACCATTTTTATCCCCAATTTACAGAGCAGGCTTTCCAGAGAGATAAAGTAACTTCCCAAGCTTTCACAGTGAGTACATGGTGGAACTGCCATCTGTGTGTCTTGGTGCATTGATGGGGGCTTGGAGTCATTGCCTGCTCACTTTGACACCAGACAAGTCCAAGTTGGTCATTACCACTTCAGAAAGCCCTCTCATGTTTCTCGTAATAACAGATGTTTCTAGTTGTAACCCAAGCAGGAAGTGTTCTTTTAAGTTGTTTATGAGCCCCAAATTGAAGGGGTGAGTCTTATACCCTGTTTGCAAAGAATGAGCTCAGGTCAGACAAAACACTTGGTGACCCAAGTGGCAAAGGTTTATCTCTGTGTTTCAGCTTGCTGTCAGTGGTGCTCCTTGGGGTAGGTTTTTTTTTTTTTTTTTTTTTTTCATGCTGATACTGAAGTATAGAGTTATCATGGGACTTATTACATGTGGCAGGGATGGGATTTGGCTTTATATCACTTTGATGCCACTCTGGGAATCTTCATATGCCTCACTGATGTGCCTGGACCTCCAATGCTGCTGCTTCTGGATCCTCTGAGTATGCCCGGGGACCTGGAGTCCCAGGCCTGTTGGGTGGCCTTGATGCACATGGCTGAAGGTCATAGGCACCAACTTCCCTATTCCCTAGAGTCTTCTTTGCTGATAGCTTGGTTTAATTTTTTCCTTTTTTCTCTTGAAAGAATGGTGGATGGGTTATGCACACAGATATTAACGGTGGGACACTCTCTGATGAAAATCTGTCTTTAGGGTCAATTCTTTTTTTCAACCCAACCAAGATATATAGACCGTAGGAGGAACACTGAAAACTGAATTGTGGAGTTGAGGTAGCAGGGAAAGGCCTTTCTGAAAGAAGGCAGTAGGGTCTTCTGAAGGATGGGAAGGCGTTAGTTACACAAAGAGCCAGGAATTCTTTCCTAGAAGGAGGGATGGCACAAACCCTGAGTGGGGAAATGGAAAAGAGGCAAAAAAATTAAGGTAGATTCAACTTGGAGCTTTACGTATTTTAAAGTTTTTGGTTAGAGAGGATGAGGCAGAGGTTATGGCTATTTTTAAAATTTTTGTTTAATTGTTTGCTTATTTACTTGAGAAGAGAGAGAACACTCCCCTCTATAATTATCTATAAAATTCTATAGATATGTTTACATGATAGTAAATATATACTTTTAAAAGATTTATTATTTTATTTGAAAGAAAGAGAGAGAGAGAGAGAGAGAGAGAGAGAGAGAGAGAGACCTTTCATCTGCTGGCTCATTCCCCAAATGGCTGCAATGGCCAGAGCTGGTGCTATCCAAAGCCAGGAGCCAGGAGTTTCTTTCAGGTCTCCCACATGGGTGCAGGGGCCCAAGCACTTGGGCCATCCTCCACTAATTTCCCAGGTGCATTAGCAAGGAGCTGGATCAGAAGTGGAGCAGCTGGGAATTGAACTGGTGCTCATATGCGATACCAGCTCTGCAGGCAGCAGCTTAACCTGCTATGCCACAGTACTGGCCCCAATAAATATACATTTAAATCATGATAGGTAGCAGATTATATTTAAAAGTATATCATAACTTATTTAGAAAATTCTTTATCATTGGACATTTAGGTCATTTCTAAACTTTGCTATTAAAAATATACCATGTTGTACATACTTGTGCAAACTCCCTGTACCCTTTTTTCTTCTTTAGGATAAATTTTGAGAAGTGAACTCATTCACAACAGATAAAACTGGGAATGGGGACTCAACCCAGGTCTCCCATGTGGGTGAGAGAGACCCAACCACTTGAGCCATACCTGAAGCCTCCCAGGGTCCACAATAGAAAGAAGCCAGGTTTCAAACCAGGAGGTCTGATATGGGGCCTGGGCATCTTAACCACTGTCTCAAACGCCCACCCCCATTGCTAATTTTGCAAGAGTCTCAGTGAAGGTAGGGTTTGATGTCTTCCCACTTGTCACATTCCACTTTCAGTGTCTTCAGAAGAGTGATCAACAAGTACCGTGTTCTCTGTCACTTCATTAAACTCACCTTTGGAAGTGCTTAAACCAATAGTGTTCCTTTCAGAATTCTTTTGCGGTGTTTCAGGGGCTTTGGACATAAGAAAGCAGTGATGTTTTTAGTGTTAACAGTGGCTTATAAAAACATGTAGATCACTCTTAAAATGGATTCAGGCACTTAAAGGATTGGCAATCAGGTGATTGCATCAGCATCTCAAGCTTGGAATTGATAAGAAATTGGCAGATGCTCAAAGGATGTTCTGTCTGCAGAGGAGTTGAGCTCTCTGAAAACAATGACAGCTTCTTTTATTTACAGCCGCGAGAGGCTCACAGATGTGCATCAGCTGGCTGCAGTCCATCAGTTACTAGCAGATTTGTGCATTGTTCTGGTGTGGGCACTGGGTTTCTTAGTTTAATGTTAATTTAGCTGTTTATAGTAAGGATTTTTTTAACCTAGCAAGAGGTTTTTTAAAAAAGCAAGCAAAAAGAACACAAGCCTGGAAATTAATTGAGGAAATTTAACAGTACATTCTGGACTTATTTGTTACTTGTCCAGACTCAGCAGAGATCCTTTTGATGTACTTCCAACAATAGTAAAAGCAACAGCATGGTGAAATAAACAGGCTCTTAGGTGGAGAGCTGAGCTTCTGGGAAGAGCTGCATCTTATAACAGTATTGCTGTGATTTGTCATTAGCCGTGAGTAAAAACCATCAATGCCCTATTTTTAGTTTATAAAGTACTTCCATGGAATCCTTTAATTCATTTTTCCTACTGTGTAGGACTGGGTAATTATCTTCATCTTGTGGCTGAGGTGATGGGCTCACAAGCCTTCAGTGACATGCTCAAGGTCACAACATAGGCAGCAGGTGCCAGAATCTGGATTCCAACCCAGATGTTATTGTACAGATAACTCATCATAACTCCTGAAAAACACATTAGCATTCAAAGCGTTCAAACTGCAGTGCCATCTTTAGAACCATGACTTAGAATTGTTTCTTCCTCTGATACTGTTTTAGGCATTGAAGGAAATAGCTGAAAATCCTGTTGCATTCGAACCCCAGTACTGTTTTCTGTGATGTTCCTGGGCCCATAATTCTTCAGGGATATTTGATTCCCCCTCTCCCAAGGTTCAGTTTTTAATATTGCCTTGTGTCTCATTATATCAAGTTGAAGGGAGATCTTGGAGAATCATTATTAAGAGTAGTTTCTGTGACCTTTTGTAAGAAACGTAGAAATGAATTACCATTATTTTGCAAAGTAACCGAGTCTTAAGTCCTGTCTGGGTCTGATTCATTGCCTGTAAGAAGTTCTGCTGAAGATATAATATATTTTGAATCTGTCAGACTAGATTATTGAGAAAAAAATGTTAGTTTTATTGTTAGGTTAATATAGCTATCCCTTTGTTGGAGAGGGTGATAGCAAAACTGAATCAAAAGATAGGAAGATTCCCAGAGGAGATTATACCTGCAGAATACCTGCAGACTTTTCTAGGAAGATATGAAAATTGCAAATATAAAATGTAATCATGTTTGACAGAAGAACCAGGAGAACATCGGCTACAAAACCCTTAAGTTTGACAGCCTCTGGCAAGGTGGCAGATTATGGGAGGTCTTTCAGAGTGACTTTTCTTGGGATAAAGCACAGAATGTGATGCATGCAATATGCGTTGTTGCTGGACAGCAGATAGCAGAACTCCCTTGAGACAGTGGAGGATGCCTAGGAAAGCAAGCACCAAGTTCCAGAAGAAAGCAAGAGTGTAGGCTTTTGGCAAATAGATCCCTAGGATTGGATCAAAGACCTGTAGGATGTATGGGGAGGATTTAGGGGAAACTGGGGAGGGATGCAGCTCTCAGATTGTTCAAGGCAGTGTAGACCCTGTTACCCTGTGCCACTAAGGTTTCTAAAAAGGGCAGTGATGACACTAATCTTGCCCTTTGAAACCTCCCTCTGGAGAGGCTGGGAGGGGTCCAAAGCTGGCTGCAGAGGGATCACTTAGCAGGACTCTTAGGAGTCTAGAGAAGAAAAGGGACTGAAGTAAGATGTTAGTTCATAGTGCTGTGTAGAAAGGTGGATTGATTTGGTTTTTGCCTGTGGGCCCCAGGGAGGAAACCACATACTCTCGGATCTTCATTCTTACACTGTAACTTCTCAGCCATAAAATTGTACCCCCCACCCCACCTTGGGCTTGTGTGGCCAATGGAGTTCCCAATTCTTGAACAGGTTATTTTCTAACAACCACCCTCACCCCAAGTTGCTAATGTCCTTGAGACTTTTTAATTTAATTATCTATGGAAGGGCCAGCATTGTGGCATAGCCAGTTAAGTCTCTGCCTGTGACACAGGGATTCCATATTGGAATGCTAGCTTCATATTGATGCACCTGGGAAGGCAGCAGAAGATGTCCCAAGTACTTGCTCTCCTGTTTCCCATCTGGGAGACTAGGATAGAGTTTGGGGCTCTTGGCTTCAGGCTGGCCCCACTGAGGTTTTTCTGCCACGTGGGGAGTGACCAGCAGATGAAAGATCAATGTCTCTCTTTCTCTCCACCTCTTCCCCATGCTTTCAAATTAATACATAAATACATCTTTTAAAAAATAACCTATGGGGCCGGCACTGCCGTAGCTCAATAGGCTAATCCTCCCCCTGCGGAGCAGGCACACCGGGTTCTAGTCCCGGTCGGGGCGCCAGATTCTGTCCTGGTTGCTCCTCTTCCAGTCCAGCTCTCTGCTATGGCCCAGGAGTGCAGTGGAGGATGGCCCAAGTGTTTGGGCCCTGCACCCACATGGGAGACCAGAAGAAGCACCTGGCTCCTGGCTTCGGATCAGCGCGGTGCGCCGGCTGTAGTGCGCTGGCCGCAGCGGCCATTGAGGGGTGAACCAACGGAAAAGGAAGACCTTTCTCTCTGTCTCTCTCTCTCTCACTGTCCACTCTGCCTGTCAAAAAAATAAAATAAAATAAAAAATAACCTATGGGAAAATGACCCCCTCCTTTTTTGGTGTTTTATTCTAACCCAAGGGGGAGAAACTGTCTTAAGTGGCTAAGAAGCATAGTGGTTCATTTTTAATGAGGCCATCAACCTTCTAATATATATGCCATATAAACATCAACAAATCTATTTCTTTTAATACAATAATGGCAGTGGTAAGAGTGTCCCTCAGGTTTGTAAAACTCAAGGGTCTTGGCCGGCGCCGTGGCTTAACAGGCTAATCCTCCTCCCTGCGGCGCCGGCACTCCAGGTTCTAGTCCCGGTTGGGGTGCCGGATTCTATCCCGGTTGCCCCTCTTCCAGGCCAGCTCTCTGCTATGGCCCGGGAAGGCCTGCACCAGCATGGGAGACCAGGAGAAGCACCTGGCTCCTGGCTTCGGATCAGCATGATGCGCCAGCCGCAGTGGCCATTGGAGGGTGAACCAACGGCAAAAAGGAAGACCTTTCTCTCTGTCTCTCTCACTATCCACTCTGCCTGTCAAAAAAACAAAACAAAACAAAACAAACAAACAAAAACCCTCAAGGGTCTTAAGGAGCACACAAGCCTTCCATAGTGTGGTTCTCGCCTGCCCCATCACCCTTTGCTCAGCCGTTGGTGTGCAGTTTGCTGAATGCTTGTGGTTCAGAATTTAATGTCAAAGTTAACAATATTTATTGAGCCAGACACTCTGGGAAATAACGGTGGCCAAATCTTTTCTGGAGCTTCTTTTCTAGCATGTGGAGATGGGGAAATCAGGATAAAAAGCACCATGAAGAAAAATAAGCTGGTATTAGGAGGTTGAGGGTGCTTCTTTAGGTTGGGTGGTGTGGAAAGCATGTCTGAGAAAGAAACATTTAAGCAGAGGCTGCAGGAAGTGAGGGAACAAACTATGGGATATTAGGGAAAGGGGAAGGTATGGGAAAAGTGAAACAGTACCTGGAGCCAAAGTCCCTGTGGAAGAGAGGAATAGTGTGGCTGCAGCGAAGAGGGGAAGAGAGGCAGAGAGAAATCAGAGGCCAACTCCTGTAGCCATCTAGGCTGTAGTAAGAACTACTATAACTCTGAGATGGGAAACCATTGGAAGATTTTAAGCAGAAGAGTGACATAATTTACCTTATTTCTTAAAAGCGCATTTTTGTTTCTCTCTATTAACCAGACCTAAGGGAGACAAGGGTGGAGGCAGAGACACCAGTTAAGAAGCTACTGCAGTAATTCAGGTGAGAAATGATCGTGGCTTCAAACAGGTTGGTAGCACTATAGGTAGTGAGAAAAGGGGGATTATATCTTTATGTATGTATAAAATATATACCTTGTATATAATGTGTATATGTAAATATATGTAACTTTCCCAGTTGAAATCTATATAAGAGAAAGAAGTAGAAACTTTACAGGAGAAAGCACAAACCCATGACCCCATTACCCAGCTTCAGCCACTGTCTACTCATGACCACTCTCCTTGCTGCTACCTGTACCTGACCCTCTAGACTGTTGTGAAGTATAGCCTATCATATTTCAATAAGTTCCTGAAATACAGGGGCTTCTTTTACAAACACTATCACAATACCCTCATCTCTTCTAAAATTTTAATAATTTGTAATATCATCAAATATCCAGTCTGTTCAAATTTTCCTGTAAGTGGGAATTTTATTTATTTTTTTCTCTTTAGAATTGGTTTGAACTGGGTCCAAATAATGCTCGTGCACTGAAGTTGATTGATATACTCTTGAATCTTTCCGTTATTTTATTTTTTGCCTACTTGCAGTCCTGTTGTTGAAGAAACAAGGTCATTCATACTGTAGGTTTTACCAAAGTTTGGCTTTTTCTGACTTTATCACTTGGGTAGAATTTAACCTATTCCTCTGTCCCCTGTGCTCAACTCTAGAAGTTTGATCAAATATTAGATTCATATTAGATTTTAAGCAAGACTTTCTCATGGTAGTATTTTGTTTTATCATTGGAGATACATAATGTGTAGTTGTTGCTGTTGTTATGATCATTAGCTCTATTAATTTATAAGCATTTGTAGATTCTACCATTCCCCCATTCCCTCTTTGTCAGCTGGAATACTTCTCCGAGGAGAAGCTCTCCTTTTTTTTTTGACAGAGTTAGACAGTGAGAGAAAGAAAGAGAGAGAGAGAGAGAGAGAGAGAGAGAGAGAGAGAGAGAAAGGTCTTCCTTCCGTTGGTTCACCATTCAGATGGCTGCACAGATCTGAAGCCAGGAGCCAGGTGCTTCCTCCTGGTCTCCTATGCGGGTGCAGGGCCCAAGGACCTGGGCCATCCTCCACTGCACTCCCGGGCCACAGAAGAGAGCTGGACTGGAAGAGGAGCAATCGGGACAGGACCGGCGCCCCAACTGGGACTAGAACCTGTTGTGCCAGCACCGCAGGCGGAGGATGAACCTAGTGAGCCGTGGTGCCAGCCCGAAGCTCTCCTTCTTTAAATCCTTGATGATCCTATGGAACAGTTCAGATAGCAAAGGCAGGAGAAACTTGCTTTTTTTTTTTGGTAAGTTAAAAAAAAAAAAAAAAAAAAAAGGTCTCCCTAACCTCCAAGAGTGACTAATGCAGTCTTTCTCTCTCTTTTCCTCTCTTTTTAAAAAAGATTTATTTTGTTCATTTGAAAGGCAGAGTTACAGAGACAGAGGGAAAGAGGTCTTCCCTCCTCTGGTATACTCCCCAAACAGCCACAACATTTAGGGCTGGGCCAGACTGAAGCTAGGAGCCAGGAACTTCATCCAGGTCTCCCACGAGGGTGCAGGGGTCCAAGCACTTGGGCCATCTTCCACAGCTTTCCCAGGCACATTAGCAGGGAGCTGGATCAGAAGTGGGCAGCTAGAACTCGCACTGGCATCCATACGGGATGCCAGTGCTACAGGCAGCAGTTTATCCCACTGCACCACAACACCAGCCCCTTCCCTTTTCTCTTTATCTTATTGTTATGGACTTATGTTTTAAAATATGCACTTCTGGCCAGCGCCGTGGCTTAACAGGCTAATCCTCCTCCTTGCGGCGCCGGCACACCGGGTTCTAGTCCCGATTGGGGCACCAGATTCTGTCCCGGTTGCCCCTTTTCCAGGCCAGCTCTCTGCTATGGCCAGGGAGTGCAGTGGAGGATGGCCCAAGTGCTTGGGCCCTGCACCCGCATGGGAGACCAGGAGAAGCACCTGGCTCCTGTCTTCAGATCAGCGAGATGCTCCGGCCGCAGCGGCCATTGGAGGGTGAACCAACAGCAAAGAGGAAGACCTTTCTCTCTGTCTCCCTCTCTCTTACTGTCTAACTCTGCCTGTCAAAAAAAAAAAAAAAAAAAGCACTCTGTTTTGGCCCACTGCAGTTGCTGTTTTTACTGAAGCTCAAATGGACCCATCTTTGGCCCATGGCAACCTCTTCTGTTGTTTCTTGTGTCCTTCTTATCCAGCCCAGTTGTCTTTGATCCTTTGCTTGCTTTCTGGTAGCAAGGCTCATCTTGAGCACTTTCTGCAGAGTTCTGCAGAGTTTAGAATCAGCCACCTTTTGAAGTGCCCTGGTTTTCCTTTTCTTCTTCTTCTTTTTAAATATTTATTTATTTATTTGAAAGGCAGAGTTACAGAGAGGCAGAGAGAGAGAGAGAGACAGAGAGACAGAGAGGTCTTCCATCCACTGGTTCACTCCCCAAATGGCTGCAAAGGCTGGGGCTGAGCCGATCTGAAGCCAGGAGCCTCTTTCTTTCTTTCTTTTTTTTTTTTTTTAAAGATTTATTTTGTTTATTTGAAAGACAGAGTTACAGAGAGAGGTAGAGACAGAGAGAGAGGTCTTCCAACCACTGGTTCACTCCCCAGATGGCTGCAATGGCCAGGAGCTTCTTCTAAGCCTCCCACATGCGTGCAGGGCCCCAAGAACTTGGGCCATCTTCTACTGCTTTCCCAGGCCATAGCAGAGAGCTGGATTGGAAGAGGAGCAGCTGGGACTAGAACTGGCACCCATATGGGATGCCAGCACTTTAGGCCAGGGCTTTAACCTGCTGTGCCACAGTACCAGTCCCTCCAGGAGCTTCTTCTGGGCCTCCCACGTAGGTGCAGGGTCCCAAGCACCTGGGCCATCTTCTGCTTCCCAGGCCTTAGCAGAGAACTGGATTAGAACTGGAGCAGATGGGACTCTAACTGGTGCCCATATGGGATGCCAGCACTGCATGTGGTAGCTTTACCCACCATGCCAAAGATCTGGCCCTGTGACTTGGTTTCTTTTGTAGAGAAGTGATGTTTTATGATTACAATCTTTTTGTTTGTTTGTTTGTTTTTGGACAGGCAGAGTGGACAGTGAGAGAGAGACAGAGAGAAAGGTCTTCCTTTTGCCGTTGGTTCACCCTCCAATGGCCGCCGTGGTAGGCGCGCTGCGGCCGGCGCACCGCGCTGATCCGATGACAGGAGCCAGGTGCTTCTCCTGGTCTCCCATGGGGTGCAGGACCCAAGCACTTGGGCCATCCTCCACTGCACTCCCTGGCCACAGCAGAGAGCTGGCCTGGAAGAGGGGCAACCGGGACAGGATCGGTGCCCCGACCGGGACTAGAACCCGGTGTGCCGGCGCCGCAAGGCGGAGGATTAGCCTACTTAGCCACGGCGCCGGCTTTATGATTACAATCTTGGTGCGAGGGATACCCAGTGCTCCTGGGTTGGTCTTTGTATCTAGGTCTTTTCAGCAGACAGAGCTAGAAACAACAAAAAATTTTTTTTGACAGGCAGAGTTAGACAGTGAGAGAGAGAGGGACAGAGAGAATGGTCTTCCTTCTGTTGGTTCACCCCCTAAATGGCCACTATGGCTGGTGTGCTGCGCTGATCTGAAGCCAGGAGCCAGGTGCTTCCTGCTGGTCTCCCATGCAGGTGCAGGACCAAAGCACTTGGGCCATCCTCCACTGCCTTCCCAGGCCACAGCAGAGAGCTGGACTGGAAGAGGAGCAACCGGGACAGAGTCCGGTGCCCCAACTGGTACTAGAACCTGGGGTACTAGCGCCACAGGTGGAGGATTAGCCTAGTGAGCTGCAGCGCCGGCGAAACAAAAATTTTTTTAAAAGATTTATTTATTTACTTGAATGTCAGAGTTACACAGAGCGAGAAGGAGAGGCAGAGAGAGAGAGAGAGAGAGAGAGAGAGGTCTTCCATCCACTGGTTCACTCCCCAGATGGCCACAATGGCTGGAGCTGTGCCATCTGAAGCCAGGAGCCAGGAGCTTCTTCCTAGTCTCACACGCAGGTGCAGAGGCCCAAGGACTTGGGCCATGTTCCATTGCTTTCCCAGGCCATAGCAGAGAGCTGGAAAGGAAGTGGAGCAGCTGGGACTTGAACTGGTGCCCATATGGGATGCCAGCACTGCAGGCGGCGGCTTTACCCACTACGCCACAGCACCAGCCCTGAAACAAAATTTTTAAAAGAAAAAACTTCATGGAGTTGTCAGGATACTGCTTTCTCTCACACCTAACATCCTGGTTCCCAGTAATGCCAGTGTGATTACTTACCTGCTTAATGCCGTGGTATGTAGTCAGAATAATACCAACACTAACCAAGATAGTTTCAAATGGTTTGTGTATATGGGGGGAGGGCAAGAGAAGGCCTGAGCATAATTTGCTCAAAGAGAGTTACTTTGTGTATTAAAGTCACTTGAGAAAGATTGTATCTGGTTATAGAGTCAATTTGATACATAGGTGAGTTAATCAATTTCATTTTGCTTTCACTTTTTTAGGTTGTTTTTGATCATGTAGAATAATCACATAATTCCAAATTCAAGTCTGCAAAGCAAGTTTTATTTGAAGAAATCCAGCTGCTCTCTATCCCCTGTACCTTGTTACCTCCCCCATAGGTAACTCCTCCAAGTTTTTTATTTATTTATTTATTTATTTATTATACTTTGTAAATGTGAATGTATGTGTCTGTCTTCCACCTTCCTTACTATTTCCCTCCACTGTTAGAGAGTGAGAGCTCTATACTGAGTTTAGATTCTGGATAAAACCTAAAGGTAGGACAGACAGTATTTTCTGGGACATTGGAGGTGAGGTCTGAGAATAAGGTCAAGTTTGATACTGAAGGGTACAGCCTGATCAGTTGGTGATGGAACCTGGTCCTGAATGCTCTTCTTCTATATGTGCACATGGTGGACCTCATTTACCCCTGTAAACTCTATCCTTGCCCTTGAGTGCTCTCCAGTGGTACCCTGCGCACAGCACTTTCCTTCCCACCTAGAATTGTCCATGTCTGTGTTTCTGCTTGGCAGTCAGTAGGCTGCAAGCAGCTTTCCTCTGCCCTGCCACTGTTGATCACAGCGCTCAGTAGATGCAGGAGTGAATAAATAGGCCAGGCACAACACCAGGTTCTTTTACATGTATTTATCTTTTAATTAATTAATAATTTGAAAGAGTTACACAGAGACAGAGGGCGAAACTGACAGAGAGAGAGAGAGAGAGAGAGAGAGAGAGAGAGAGAGAGAGAGAGAGAGAGAGGTCTTCCACTGGTTCACTCCCCAATTGGCCACAATGGCCAGAGCTGCACTGATCTGAAGCTGGGATCCAGAGCTTCTTCTGGGGCTCCCATGCGGGTGCAAGGGCCCAAGGACTTGGGCCATCTTCTACTGCTTTCCCACGCCATAGTGGAGCGCTGGATCGGAAGTGGAACAGCCAGGACTCGAACTGGCACCCATATGGGATGCCAGCACTGCAAGCAGCAGCTTTACCCACTACACCACAGCTCTGGCCCCTGTATTTTTCCTTTAGCTTCACATTACCCACACAAGATAGATGTTGTGGTCCCATTTTACAGGTCAAGAAATAGGCACAGCACTTTACCTAAAGAAATAGTTAATAAATGCTGAGCCAGAGTGTGGACCCAGGTCTTTCTGACACCAAGGCTATGCAGCCCTAACTGTTGGATGTTATGACTCAACAGTTGTGTAGTACTGTCCGTGTTTTGCCTTTACTAACCGTGTCACCTCAGTAACTTAGCCTCTGTAAATCTGTTTCCACATCTATAACACATGGTTAGTAACTATAGAAACCTCATAAGGTTGTAAGGCATTTAGAATCATGCCTGGTACATAGTAGACAGTCACCTGTGAGCTCATTTTACTTACAATTTAATTGATTAATTTATTTTTAGAGATTTATTTGAAAGGCAGGATCTCTCTCTCTCTCTCTTACACACACACATACTCACACACACACACAGATCTGCCATCTCCTGGTTTACCCCCCAAATGGCTGCAAAGGCTGGGGCTGGTAAGCACCGAAGCCAGGAACTCCATGTGGGTCTCCTGTGACAGGGGCAAGGGACAAAGCACTTGGGGCATTCTCCATTGCTTTCTCAGGCACATTGGCAGGGAGTTCGATTGGAAATGGAACAGCTGGGACTCAAACCAGCACCCATTTGGGATGCTGGCATTGCAGGCTGTGGCTTAACTTGCTGTGCCACAATGCAAGTCCCCACTCTTCATTTTTCATAGGAAGAGACTTTGCCTAGGAAGAGCGAAAGCATTTGCTGCAGAGCACACTGATACTTGAACCTGAAATTCATTCAGTGTTCTCATGGGTCAGATAATGCAGATTCCCAGGTGCCTGTAGTCATGTCTGGGTGGAAGAGATTCCGTATGTGGAAGAGGACTGGGAGGGGGACGATGGCTGCTCTTGTGCTGTTCCATGGTGCTTGGTGAGTCCAGGCTTCCTCCCTGATCAAAGGAACCGCCGAAGTGGCTGCTGAAGGAAGAGCTAGGTGGAGGCATTCCTACTGCCTGGGCCTTTCCTGAACTGCAGCTGTTGTCAACAGCACCAAGACTTTTACTCAAACAGGGGAGATGAACTCTGTGATAGTACAAGGGCATGGGATTTAGAGCCAGGCCAAGCTGGATCATTTTTTGACCTTGCTGTTTGTTAGGTAGGTGGCTGTTATCTAATCATTTTGCTGAGCCTTGATTTCCTCCTCTGTAGAATGGGCATGATAATATCCGCCTCAGTAGGCTGTTGTGAGAATTCAGTGTGATAGCCTGTATGCAGCGCCTGGCAGTAGTGTTTGGTAGATGGTAGCTCCTCTGTATGTCCCCTACTCCACCTGACCCTCACTCAGTGCTGCCTCTTGTCAGGGAGACAGCATGGCATAGGGCTGGAGCTGTGCTATTCCACTCCCTGTTATCAGAAGCTCTGGAAGGGTGTTGAAAAATACAGCTTTGGGGCCCTCCTGTAGGGATTTTTGATTTGGTAAGCACCTGGAATTTTGTTTTAGGTGACACCCCAGGCTATTTGGATACAGTGACCTGTCTGATTCAAGTCAGGCTGTCTGGAGTCAGACCTGGCATTTCATCTTGGGACACATTGGCACCATTGCTGGCCAGGCGTCTCAGCTTGGGCAGGTTATATAACCTTACTGAGCCTCATTTCTGCATCAAAAGAGTGGGGCCAACTTGGCCTTTTCTGCAGGGTCCTTCTAAGAGTGAAGTGAAGTGAGGTGTGTGGGAAGCATCTGGCTTGAGTTAAGTGCAGAGTGGGAGACCAGAGAAGGTTAGTGTCTCCCGGGCTACCACGTCTGCTTATACAGATGGCACACAGCCATCTGTCCCAGGGGTGGAGTGGGCACTGATACCAGACATGGAGGGGCTGCATCACCCTCTAACAGTGTACACAAAGCTTACAAGCCAGCTGTAGCCTTGCTTCCTCTTTTTAAAGAAGGAAACCAAACCTCTAAAATGCATTCACCAGCCCATTCTTACTATTCTTTGGACTTTGCAGAGAACACATTGTTCATGATGGAAAGCCACCTGGCTGCAGCCTCACCTGTCTTTCCCTTTTACAAAGAACCTTTTTGTGGTTGCTAGTGCCTTTATTTGAAGCTGCAGAGCCTTTGAGCTCTAATCATGTTACCTGCCAGCTCAGAGGCACCAAGGGAGGCCAGATGCTGCTAATGACTTATCAGCTCTCTTGGCCACGGCTTTCTCACAGAAAGACCGCTAGACCCTGGGCTTGTCAGTACTAATGTGCTTTTCTTCCCCCAAAGGAACTTGACAATGGACAAAGTCTGTAGAACGGTTCGTTGAGGAAGAGGGAGAGCATATTTGCAGTTGGGTTCTTTGGGATTTTGCCCTTTCCCCTGCCAGTGCTCTGCAGCCTCCCCAGAAGTGCTGTGCACAGTGCATGGTGAACATGAGAATCAAACCTGAGCAGCTGTTGACCTAAGGTCTGTGTGTACCTGTGGGGTGCGTGGGATTGGGCAGCACAAAGAGGCTAATTCAGGAAAGAGCATCTTGAGCTGTTGCTGCCATCCCTTTGTGAGACCAAGTCCACACGAGGGACCCGCATCTTAGCTGGACCGTGGTTTGTCTCCTACTTGTTAAGTCTTCATTAATCTGTGCCTTCCTAGCAACTGGTGCTTAGCAGTTTTCACCTGCTGGGTGCCTAGTTTTAAAAAATCCTTAGATCATTCACAGAGCAAACGTCAGGCCATGGTCTGGCTTTCCTACTCCCCAGCAGAGCTTTTGGGCTTGACTGTTCCTTTTACGTTTTAACTTTTTAACAAATACACAGGAGGCAGCAAAATGTTGTGTGAAGAATACAGATTTTCTTTTTTTTTTTTTTGGATCGAACCATTTTACCAATTAACTTAATATGTAAGTATTCATACACATCCATACTATTTCTCTTAAAAGGTAGAATATTAATATCATATCACATGGGATTCATGACAAGGATCACACATTGAGAAAAAAGGGTGTATTATAATAAAAGTGGTATAATTCAATGTAGACAACATTTATAAATATCCACAAATTAACAAATACAGCATCCACACATTTTTATTATATATTATAGACACATATATACACACACATAGACTTTCACATATGAGAGAAATCATGTCAAATTTGTCTTCCTGTGTCTGGCTTATTTCACTTAGCATAATGATCTCTAATTCTGTCCATTTTGTTATAAATGTCAAGATTTTATTCTTTTTTTAAAAATAGATTTATTCATTTAAAAATTTATTTGAAAGACTGAGTGACAGAGATAGAGGTATATATATATATGTAGAGAGAGGTCTTCATCTTCCATCTGCTGGTTCATCCCCCAAAAGGCCACAATGGCTGGGGCTAGTGTTGGCTGAAGCCAAGAACCCAGAACTCCATCTGAGTCTCCCACGTTGCCCACTTGATAGGGGCCTAAATACTTGGACCATGTTCTGCTGCTTTCCCAGGCACATCATCAGGGAACTGGTTTGGAAATGGAGCAACTGAGATTCAAACCCATACTCCAGTATGGGATGCTGGTGTCACAGATGGTGGCTTAACCTACTGCTCTACAATGTGAGCCCCGATTTGACTCTTATTTTTATGGCTGAGTAATATTCCACCATGTATATATTCCACATTTTCTTTGTTCACTCATCCATTGATAGATGTTTAGGTTGAGAACACATCTTTGCTATTGTGAACTGGCATGTAGGTATCTCTGTCATATGCTCACTTTATTTCCTTTGGATGTATTCCCAGAAGTGGGATAGCTGGATCATATGGCATATCTATTTTTACTTTTTTGAGGAATCTCCATACTGGTTTCCATAATCACTATACTAATTTGTATTTCTAACTACAGTGTACTAGGGTTCCTTTTCTCTACAGCCTTGCCAGCATTTGTTATTTTTTTTATAGCCATTCTAACTGGAGGGAGATACCTCATTGTGGTTTTTATTTGCGTTTTTCTGATGGCAAATGATCCTAGCATTTTTTTCATGTTTTTTAGCCATTTGTATTTCTTTTGAAAAATGTGACTCAGACCTGAGGAAGAGCCTTAACTGCATGGCCTGGATTTTTGCCTTGGGCCATGCACTATTTGTACCCCAATCCCAACCCCCCGGATTCCCTTGCTGAGACCTAATCCCCAATATGATGGTATTTAGAGGTGGGGTGTTTGGGAGGTGATGAGGTCCTGAGAGCAGAAGCCTCATGAAAGGGATCAGTGCTCTTATGAAAGGGACCCCAGGTAGCAACTTGCCCCTAGTACTGTGTGAGGACACAGAGAGAAGTTTGCCATCTTTGAACCAAGAATTGGTCCCCACCAGCAATGGAACCTGTTGGCATCTTGGTTTTGCACTTTTGAGCCTCCAGAACTGTGAGAAATACTTTTCAGTTATTTATAACTCACTGAGTTTATGGTGTTTTGTTATAGCAGCCCAAGCAGACCAAGATGAGTCCTCAGTTGGCTCATCTGTGAAAGGGGTGGGGGTGGGGAGATAATAAATCCCACCTGGCAACATAATTGGGGGGATTAAAGAAGATTTGGATATAAAGCTCGTAGTCCAGTTCTCAGCTTTAAGAAGGTGGTTTAATAAATGATGGCTACTCCTGTGATCACCTTGCTGTATTTCCAATTGCAATTGGTTTAAAGTGAATTGGAGCTCTTGGTTTCTTGACTGATTCAACTCAGTTCAATTAAGTGTTCTTTTTTTGGACTGTTTACCCTGGTCAGTACCATGCAAGGTGCTTGACACAGATATAAATTATGCACTATCTTCTCACTAAGCTCATCTTACTCATTCTCAATTAATTTTGTCTTGCAACTATCAACAAAAGCATGCCCACACCCTTCCCAATAAATACCTTTATCCCTTCCTTTGAGTTAGTTTGACCTTCCAGCCCTTTGGAATTTGAGGACCACTCAGTTTCCAAGTCTCAGCTCTCCCTGCTCTTTGTCCTCCCAATTTGGTGAGGAAACACCAAAATGTCTTGGATCCGTTATGAACTGTAGTTGGCACCTTATGGTCATCTTTCATGCTAGAATTCTGCTGTGGAGACTGTAATCGCCGTCATCTCTCAGGGTGAGGAATCATCTCTCAGAGTGAGGAATCATGCATATAAGTCTTTGTCCCAAGAGCAGATGGAACCTCAGAGACCAGATAGCAGGCAATTGGAGAGACCTATTGAAATCTGCATTTGCCAAATGCCAAGTAGAGGCAGAAGCTGCCTTAAAGTCAGGGACTCCCTGGGTATACAGTGGTGTTGCTGTGCCATTTGTGGTGCAATTTCTGCAGCCAGTCATGGTGCAGCCTGCAGAAGAGAATCCCTACAGCTCTTTTCTGTGTCTGGGCTTCTTATAATAATGGATGAGGGCAAAGAGATGAAGATGGAGTGGTGATATTGGCCCCTTCTTATTATGCACTGTGTGTGTGTGTATCTGTCTTTCAGTTATCAAGCATTATCTCAAAACTGAGGTACACAGAGGTTATATACCATACCTGAGCATATAGCAGACAGGGAGAGTGGGTAGGCTAATGGTGATGGCCCCTCCAGAGCATGACTTCAGCCATTTCTGACAGGCAGCTAGTGTTCAGGGAAATAGTCAGTTATTTGTCTCCTCAACAACAAACAATATTTGATTTAGTTGTCACTGGTGCATTTTGGTTATCTTGATGTGATTGAACAAACAAATCTCGGAAAATCTAACCCAGCTGGCAGTGCTATACCTAGAATTCAATTAAGTCTATGGCTTCTAATTTAATGGCCCTTTGTGCCAAGATTGAGGTCATATCATTAATCTTGCTTTATTTTAGGATTTCCACTGTCATGATTTACAGTGATCCCCAGCCAGTCTTGTCAGGATTATTGGGGCATAATTAAGCAAGAAAGACAGCAGAGCAGCTAGTTAACATGGCAGCCAGCGAGGGACCCTTTGGAAATGGAGCAGAGCCTTTGCTTGGTAGGCCTGCCTCAGGCAGGCTGGGTACATGTGAGGGTTCCCATCCGAGGACATGTCCTGGATACCTGCTTTCTGTACAATTCAAATCCCCAAACGATAAAAATTTCCATATGAGGAAGAGATGTCTGTGTCCCAGTTGCTGACCTGTTGTGAGCAGGGTTTAGTGCTCTCACATACACTTCCACTGCAAGTTATCCTTTGTAAGTTGTCAGTGTAGCGGACAGCAGCTTTGTAGATGATGTGTCTAGTCTCTATGGTGGCTCTGTGAGGAAGGTGTAACAGGCTTTTTCTTCTTTCCTCTGAATTGATGGAAGAACATGGCATTTCCAGATGCAGACTGTTCCTCTGTTTCTTCCCCCTTCTTGTGGTCTATTTATTTTTTCCTAGTAAGATCCCCACTTGCCCAGACAGGAACAAGAAGTTAGGTGTGCATCAGCAAATATGAGTTATTTTGACAGCCTACTTGGTGACAGATGCTTGCTCATCATTATCTCATTTAACCCTCATTACAAATGTGGGAGGATGCTATCTATCCCCATTTTACAGTTGAGGAGACTGAGGCTTAGAGATGAATTAAGCTGTTACACCGGTAGTAAGGAGGAAGCTCAATGTCATGAATCCATGTCTGCTTATTCAGAAAGCTTGGGTCCTTTTAACTGCATCATGCAGATCCCACGTGCTTTTTCTCTTCTTGGTTCTCCAGGAGTGGTTCTGGCTAAGACTGTTTTGGGAAAAATAAGCACAGAGGGTCATGTTTTATGTGGCACTGGTGTGAAAAGATGGTAGAACCAAGTTATTACTACCCAGCAGTTAAGGGTTTGCCTTTGACCCTTGGGAGTTAGCCCATATTGGCCATATGTAGAGTCCAGAGCCTGCTAATCTACCCAGGCTGGCCAGCACAGAAGCCAGCCCTTCTCATTGGCCTTGAATTTGCTGTTTGGTTTTCCCACACAGAGGGGAGGTGTCAGACATTCATGAGAATGTCTCTGTAAGTGAAGCCCGTGCCAGAAGCTGGGCCCCAGTGAGCAGTGCTTTCCTTTGCCCTTGAGACCCGTGAGACGGAGGAGGAGCAGGTTCTCTTTGCCCTGAGACAGCAGATTTTCTTCCAAATGCTTGCTTTAATTTTTATTTTGTTCCCAACATTCACCTAGAGAGCACATCTGTCTCTTGTTCAGATAACATTCAGATGTGCCCTCAGTCTGAGTTCCTTAGCCTCGTTCAGCATTTTTATGCTTGTCATGACTTCCCACAGAGACTGCCCATCAGAAGCTCTACAAACACCTTTATCTGATGGAAGCTGAAGACTGCCTTGAAATTTCCTTCAGGTATCCTGGGATAGAATTCTGGCTTTTGAAATATGCCTAAAGGATGTGCCAACCCTGGGGAAATCCACTTGTTTGAGGCAATATTGATCTGCTCAGTAAACAGCTTCTTGGAAATCTACTGATATCCATTTTTTTCTTGGGTCATTTGTTATGTCAATGTTGGGACCGAATCCTCTAAGCAATTATGCAGGGAGTTTGGTAACAGTAATGACTCTCTAGCCTCACCCTCAAGCCTTCTGGGATCTGAGTAGTGTTATATGTCCAGTTTCCTTTCCTTCCCCTCTGTAACACACCCTCTATGTCCTCTCGATTCCCAGAGGGCAGACATAGTGTGAGATCCTGGCTCTTTTTTATTTTTTAAATTTTTAAAAAAGATTTATTTATTTATTTGAAAGTCAGAGTTACACAGAGAGGAGAGGCAGAGGGAGAGAGAAAGGTCTTCCATCCCCAATTGGCTGCAATGGCCGGAGTTACACCGATCCGAAGCCAGGAGCCAGGAGCTTCTACTGGGTCTCCCATGCGGGCTCAGGATCCCAAGGACTTGGGCCATCCTCCACTGCTTTCCCAGGCCATAGTGGAGAGCTAGATCAGTAGTGGAGCAGCTGGGACTAGAATCGGTGCCCATATGGGATGCCGGCGCTTCAGGCCAGGGCATTAACCCGCTGTGCCACAGTACCACCCCCCCTTTTAAAAAACATTTATTTATTTATTTATTTATTTGAAAGGCAGAGTTACAGAGAGGCAGAAGCAGAGAGAGAAAGAGAGGTCTTCCATCTGCTGGTTCACTCCCCAGATGGCTGCAACAGCAGAGCTGTGCCAATCCGAAGGCAGGAGCTTCTTCCGGGTCTCCTATGTGAGTGTAGGGGCCCAAGGACTTGGGCCATCTTCTACTGCTTTCCCAGGCCATAGCAGAGAGCTGGATCAGAAGTGGAGCAGCTGGGACTTGAACTGGCACCCTCATGGGATGCTGGCACTGCAGATGGTGGCTTTACCCATTACGCCACAGCCTCGGCCCCTCTAGAGTGTTCAGTAGTTGGTGCCTTAGACATATTATGTGCTTAGAGTCCTCCTCCTTTCTCACATGAGTGGACACTGTGGTTTCCACCTTTCAGGGTTGCTAGTACAGTTATGGCTTGCTCTCTGTCAGCCTGAGATGCCCTTCGGCCCATTTCCATCCAAACTGTAACTCAGACAGCACCTTTTCATTACAGCTGTCTTGTCTACTTCCAGCAATCTACACCACTTCCAAGCTGAACTCCCACCCATGTTATATGCACTTTATAATACTTGACAAGTTTTACCAGTAAAAAACATCAGCTAAGAATTATGATGCAGCCAATGAGAGATGTTTGGAATAAAATGTTGCTGACTTGGCATACTACTTTAATTGCCAAATGGAAAAAATGGAAGGTTCAAAATTATGTACATTATGATGTTTCTATGGTTTTGAGCAAGGCATGTAAAATGTGTTTGTGTGCATGTACATAAAAGAGCATTAAAACGCAAGGATATGCAATCTCCAGAATATTAACAGTGGTTATCTTTACCTATTGCTTTATATTCATCTGTCTTAATTTAATTTTCTTTGATTTTAGTGGACCTCAGGTGAAATGAGTTAATCATACTGCTTTGTGTTCTGTAAGCTATTAAAGGCCCACCTTGGATTTTCTTCTAGATTTTGTTTCCTTTCTTTTATCCCCAATTCTATCCTCTTTTCTCTTGATGTTCTTGATATGTTCTTTTTATAAAAAAATATTTATTTATTTATTTGAAAGGCAAAGTAACAGAGAGGCAGAGGCAGAGAGAGAGAGAGGTCTTCCATTCGCTGGCTCACTCCCCAAAGGGCTGCAATGACCGGAGTTGTGCCCATCCAAAGCCAGGATGCAGGAGCCAGGAGCTTTTTCTGGGTCTCCCATGTGGGTACAGGAGCCCAAGGACTTGGGCCATCTTGTATTGCTTTCCCAGGCCATAGCAGAGAGCTGGATCAGAAGTGGAGTAGCCACAACTCAAACCAGCGCCCATATGGGATGCCAACACTGCAGACTGACTGGAGCTTTAACCTGTTACACCATAGTGCCAGCCCCTTGATACGTTCTTAAATATGCTCATATATTCCACATTAATACAAGTGACTTTTGTATTAAATACAATATATACTATCATATATTAAATATATGAAATACTGTGTGACAATATTATACATATATGTATATATGTATGTATTGTGTGTGTATATTTCAAGTAAAAATTGGAATTCATATTTCTTGCATACCTTTCTTTCTTCTACCCCACATTCACACACACACACTCACATACACAGAAATTTTCTTGACCAGTTTCACTTCCAGCTTCAGAATCCCAGCATCGTTTACTACATAACATTGGTTGATCTCTTCCTTGAGCTCAGTAATATATGGTTATACTGGTAAGTCTACTCTGGCTTTTTGCAAATAATACAATCCTGGGTCCTTAGTTCTTAGTATTGTACAGTTTTAAGAGTGGATGGCCAGAGAATGGGTGGTATTTTGTCTTGATTCATGTGTTTATTTTATCTTTCTCAGCCTAGGCTCCCTGCAAGCGTAAGGCAAAAAGGACATAGTTTTTGGAGTTAAGGTAGTATTTGTTCTTGCTATGCCACTTACTAGGATGCTAAGTGACTTGAGCCTTAATTTCCTCATATACCTTTAGATATCTCAGTGAATGTGGGCTAATACCCCAAAATATGTATTTTTTTTAACCTTTTGAGACTTGAGACTTATTTTATGGCCTAGTAGATGTAAGCACTTGATAAGAAATTGTGCTGCTCCCGATTTTCTTTTTGCATCCTATATCCCAGCTTCTTGGCTGCTTTTGTGTTTTTGATCCTTGCCTCCATAGTTCAGCAAAAGCACTTTTCTCTCTGGTCTCCAGCTTTCTTTATGGTAGCAGGAAAGTACCTGAAGTACCTGTGAGCAGACAGCTGGAACTACTCCAAGCCTCATGTTGTGTGTTTTCCATCTTTCAAAGATCGCAGTCTTGTTTGACCTGTTTAATGCCAGAAAACAAATATTCTGTCTAATTATCCGGTGTATCATAGGAGATCAAACCCGAAGCAATTTGCTCTATTATGATCACATGTGAAATCAGGAATATGTATTTTAAGTAAGAATCTCAGATAATTCTGAAACTGTTGTTGGTAGATAACATTTAAAAATACTGATATAAACTGTCTAAAATAGGTGGAAAGTGTTCAAAATAGCCCTGGCTTTGCAAGGGATGCTCAGGGGACCTTATTCCCCAGGAGGTCTAGGTATTTCTTATTGAGTGATCCTCTTCTGAAATGCTTCTGGTGGGAGATCCCTCTGAGCATGCTGTGTTCATGTATGTCTGTAATTGCTGCAGGGCTGAGTTAGTACAGAAAATTGCTTCATAGCTGAATCGTTGATTACATATTACAATAAGAATACATAAATGCGTATGTGTGTACATATACATATATGTGTCAAAACTTAGAAACTTTGTGTTTTATGTTTGTAGTTTATTTCATGTCAGTTTTATATATGTTAATAAAGTTGGTTTTTTAAAAGTTAATAATGGCAGTAATTTGGGAAGTCATTTTATCTTCCTGGTGTGTCCATTTGAGACATAGGAGATACATTGCTTATACCCCCCTGAGTGTTGAAGTGTTACGGGTCTGAGTTGCTTCTCAGATGGTCTGAAGAGGGCTTCCACCTCTATGATGTGCAGACCTGACTGTGCCTGATGAAATGAAAAAAAGCATGGGCCTTGGCATCAGACAGGCACCTGTATAAATCCCAAGCAAGGAACCCTGGATGGGTGGATTTGCATCTTTGATACTCAGATTCCTTGGTTTTATTGTGTGGGATACTCTACATTCCTAGCATGATGACTAGCATGTAGTAAGGTTACATATGGTAAGGCTGTGTACAAATGTGTAGCATATGTGTGTAGCACATGATATCCTTACATCTACCCTCATCTTGTAAACAGCAAGCAGTGTCTGTCCACAATAGGTGCTTCTCTCTTCAGAGCAACAATTCTATGTTTCTCTAAGAAGCTGGCTTGCAGTGGCAGCTCTGGTATTTCACCCAAGAGCTAAGAGAAGACAATCTTGTTGGAAGGGGAGGGACCTGGGAAACTCTTTAAAACTGTTTGTGTAACAAGCTTAGTGGGTTTATAAGATTCTACCTGTATGTGGGGCTATTTGGGACAGTTGATACAGTTCTCTTAGTCTCCCTCTGGAACTCCCTTGCCTCCATTAAATGGAGTTGAAATGTTGAAAAGAAGATTTTTGCCTTATTTTTTTTCTCTGCAGTTTTCTTAGAATTGGCCATAATTCCCTGCTTTTGCTCTTGTCTATCGTAGACAGGTCAGATAATAGTGAGGACATTTTCTCTCTTCCAGGCAGCAAGGCTGATAATTACGAGGCAAATGTTGTAGTCCTTTTCATGTAGCTGAAGTCCTAATATATTGATTAGAGAAGGAAAAAGAAAAGTTTGTGGGCCCTCACTTCCAGGCGTTGAGAGGCTGTGTGGTAGACAGAACCATTGCATTTCTTTAGATTTCTGTTGAGGGTCCTGATCTCATTAGATAGATTTGAGCATTACTTTTCATAATGTTGAAACTCTTTATTTGACCTAAGTGTTGGAATAAAAATCCATAAGTATTTACTATATGTGTTCAATCAAATTAAGTAATACCCATGAATTGTTTTTTATGGGAGTTTATTGGGTAGACTCTAGACTGGAAACGGCAGCCTGCTTTTGATAATCCTGAAGGAACAACACATACTATTTCCATTTGGTAGGCATTTCCCTTGCACTGTCAGCCTTAATGACTGTGTGCCTTGCCTTTTTTATACAGAGTCAATTTTGGTCTCAATGTAGTCTTCATCTTCACTGCCATTTCTCACTCTTCTCATTCTTTCTACTCTTACCCTTCTCCCCCCCGCCCCCCATGGTGTTGACCCTTTTGGGAAACAGGAGATGGTGCTGGTTTCTTAATGAACTACTCTTATCTGCTTGAAAACAAAAAAAAAATTCTCTCTGGTCTTATGGCCAAATGTTAGTCTTCCATATAATAAAGCTCTTATTGTGTTTCGTGAAATTCCTGTCCCTTTGGCCAGCATGCCCAGTGGATGCTGCAATCAGAAATCCAGAGATGTACTAGCAGACAGTGAAGCATCTGGTCATGTTGGCTGCCTACAGTTAGGCAGAGACAGGCCTCTGCCAAGGTTGATCTGTTTGGTGTTCAATGCCATTCCTGCCATGTGCTCTCTGATTCTTGCCTTCTACAGGAGCCCTATTTCATACATTTATTGAGTGCTTACTGTATGTGCTAAGACCTTAGGAGGCTATGAAGAAGCTTAGAACATGTTTCCTGTTATTAAAGACCCAAAGTCAATGGGTTAAAGGGAAGCAGACCTCATCAGACAGTAACTGTAATGCAGATCAGACTACTCTGGATTTTTGGATTGA
Source organism: Lepus europaeus (assembly GCF_033115175.1). Classification (NCBI taxonomy): domain Eukaryota; kingdom Metazoa; phylum Chordata; class Mammalia; order Lagomorpha; family Leporidae; genus Lepus; species Lepus europaeus. The sequence goes on from NC_084831.1 coordinate 57,236,836, forward strand.
GGTGCAAAGTGAAGTGGGAGAATGCGAGAATGAGAGACAAAGTCCATTAGGAAAAAAATGCAGTGTGGGGAGGCGCATAGCAGCACTAATCCAGACAAACCTGGTTCATTTTCATTCTGCCATGACTGTTACTAAACTTCAGTAAAACCTGACTTTCCTCAATGAGACCCCCACCTGCCACCATGCTTAGTGTGTGTCTGCTTTAATAATTTATGAAAATTGCTTAGCAGAGTGCTTAGCCTAGAGTCTCTATTTAATAGATGGCCTTGGGGCCAGTGCCGGCAGGCATCCCTTATCTGAATGCCCATTCCAGAGCTGGCCGCTCTGCTTCTGATCCAGCTTCCTGCTAATGTATGGTAGATGATGTCCCAAATCCTTGGGCTCCTGCTACCCATGTAGGAGACCCACATGGATTTCCTGGCTCCTGGCTTTGGTCATTTCCAGCCCTGGCTGTTGTAGCCATTGGAGGAATAATCAGGGTGTGGAAGATCTCTCTCTCTCTCTCTCTCTCTCTCTCTCTCTTTCTGTGTGTGTGTGTGTGTTTCACTCTGCCTTTAAAAAAAATACATAAATCTTTAAAAAAAAAGATGGCCTTTATACAATGAGGATTTTAGATTTACGAGAGTTAAGTAATCATTTATTCCTAGATTTATATTATCTGCTATTCTCCCATGGCTACCCAGCTTAGGAAGCTGCTGGGGGTACAGACGTGTAATCAATCTAGTGCTGTTCCCACCAAACACCTGAAAACTGAGTGCAGATTTTAAAATGTTATCTGTAGCGATAATAAAATATTTAATAATTGGTATATAGTGTAACATATATAATATAAAGTGTAGCCATCTTTGTTCTGTAGATAAACAGATATACACAAGCATATGTTTTGTAACTATCAGATGATAAAACTTACAGCAGGAACTACTTATCACTCTAGTTTCCAATGTTTTTTGTTGACTTTCAGACATCTTTAAGAGACTTATCACTAGATCCATGAACTCCATATTTGAACCATGGTTTGACAGAGGGAATGGCAGCAGATCCTTCCACAAAATTGCCCATTAAAGAAATTGTCATGGGAAGGATATCTTGTTCAGCTCGAGGAGGGCTGGGCCTGCTGTTGAACCGTAAGAGCCGTAAGGCACTCGGATGCCAGTGCTGCCCATGTGGCCTGGACCCAGCAATCCTGTCACTGGCATCCCCTCCTTGCTAGGGCTGGGCTCCTTAGAAGCTGCTGTTGAATACTGCACATGCTACAGGTTCTGCTGCCTGGGCTGCTGAGTATTGTCAGACCTGTCTATGTCCAGGGCCACTGCCATGCACTATCACCAAGGGACTTGTGATTTTTAATAGCTCCCGTTATATGTCAGATAGTACAGGAGTGTCACAATATTTAAAAATCCTGCATTTCTGCTCCTTGTGAATCTGAATATCAGTCCTGCAAATGGCTCATAGTAGGTGCCCCACACCAGGCACCAGATCACTTCAGAATGGGAAGTAGAAACCTGAGAGCTATCAGAAAGTTCATCTTTGTTAAACACTTGTGATTCTGAACTCCCCGAATTGGAGGGTTTGTACATGTCATAGCTGGAAGCCCCAGGAAGAGATTCTGCCCCCATGTCTCATCTGGCTTTGTCAGCCTTGAAACTGAGCAGTGTGGCGTTTTTATGCTGAGGCTGCTTAACTTTGCTGGAGGCAGCATTTTTCATGGATTTATCCTTTCTATCCCCACAGCCACCTGGTAGCTGTCATTTATTAAGTGTTCATGTTGCACCAGACCCTGTGTAAAGGGTTTGCTATAATCCTCACCACAGTCCTGTGTGATATTCTATTAATGTTTCTATTCTGCAGATAAGGAAATCCAGACTTGGACCATTTTCTTCTCTGGACTGTATGTCCTGCAAGTGGTAAAGTGGGATCCAAGCCAGTCTTGGCTGATGTAAAGCCTGTATTTAACAATGGTGGCTTTGTCCAATGTCTAACCTTTTTATTTTGGCCTAGGGAGTGTTGATGTTTTTATTTATTTGTTATGAGATATTTATTTCTAGTTCTGTTCTCAGGCATTCTCAGGTAGGGAGTTTGTGGACTCATTACCATGAGAGCTCAGTTTTTCAGAATCAAAGTTTTTGAGCATTTAAAAATGTTTCACAACTTAAAAATCGGATCAATCTCGATCTCATTTGATCCTGTTGATATTATGATGGATGCGAGAAATTTTTTTAAATGTTTATTTATTTATTTGAGAGACAGAGTAACAGAGAGAGGGAGAGACAGAGAGAGAAGTCTTCCATCCATTGGTTTACTCCTGAAATGGCCACAATGGCCGGAGCTGGGCTGATCTGAAGCCAGGATCCAGGAGTCAGGAGTGTCTTCCAGGTCTCCCACTTGGGTGCAAGAGCCCAAGCACATAGGCCATTTTCCACTGCTTTCTCAGGCTGTCAGCAGGGAGTTGGATTAGAAGTGGAGCAGGGGTGCCTATATGGGATGCCAGCACAGCAGGCAGAGGCTTAACCTACTATGCCACAGCACCAGTCCAAAGTTTTTGTTTTTAATTAGTTCCAGTTGTAGGCTAGGAGGTGGCCTAGAGGAATATAATGACATGGTCAACATCAGACAACTTTAAATAAAAAAATTATTTTTTTTTTGAGAGGCAAAGAAACAGAAAGAGCGTGTGTGCTCCCATCTGTTAGTCTAATCCCTAAATGCCCACAATGGCTGGGGCAGCACCTGGCCAAAGTTGAGAGCCTGAAACTCTATCTAGATCCTCCATGTGAATGGCAAGGACCCAAAAACTTATGCTGTCACCTGTTGCCTCACGGGGACTGTGTTAACAGGAACCTAGAATCAAGAACAGAACCAGGATTTATATCCAGGCACTCCAGTATAGAATGCAGGAGTTCTTTTTAAAAGATTTATTTATTTATTTGAAAAGGAGAGAGAGAGAGAGAGAGAGAGAGAGATCTTCCATCTGCTGGTTTAGTACCCAAATGGCTTCAGTGGCCAGGGCTGGGCCAGGGCTGGGCCAGGGCTGGGCCAGGGCTGGGTCAGGAGCCTGGAACTCTGCATCTGATGTAGGTGGCAGAGGCCCAAGCATTTGGGTCATCTGCTGTTGCCTTTCCAGGCACATTAGCAGGGAGCTAGATTGGAAATGGAGCAGCCCGGACTAGAACTGACACTTAAATGCTGGCATCACAGGCAGTGGCTCAAGCTGCTGGAATGTGGGCATCTTAATGAGCATCTTAATCAACAGACCAAGTTCTCACCCCTCATGCACGTTTTAGGCGCAGAAACCAAGTCTTGAGTCTGAGAGCTGTCTCCCCAGTCCCCTCCTGTCTCCTCGAAGCTCCCCTGCTTAGGGTGAGTGGGGAATGACATTGAACTGTCTGACTTCAAAAGCCAAGACAGTGGGCTTTTAAGTGTTGTTTGTTATCCCCATGTAATTCACTCTCTAACTGCTGGGAAGCAAGAGCTGAAACACTTGTGATAAATGAGTATGAGGAAGCCTTTGCATGAAAGGTGCTGGTCCCTTACCCATTGCAGAGCACTGTGGAGAAGGGATGACGTTCTCCCAGGGCAAGGAGAATAACATTTTTTATTTAAAGTTGTCTGAATGTTGATCATGCAGGGTCACTTTAGTTTTGGGAATGTCTGTCCTGCAGTGGGCAACTCTACAGAAGCCAGGACAGGATGTTTGTAGCATTGTGATACTCAGATAACCATAGAGGCAAATGCCTGCAGGAAAGAAGCACGACTGTGACCAGATCCTGATGTTGGCATTCAGCTGTCAGCCATCCCTCAGGCCTCCGGAATGCTGCAGAATTGTAACTCACAACTGCTAGAACCAGATGGCAAAGACCGTCCTGAAAGGGGGAAGGCCATGTTCTAGGGCAGTGTCTTTGAGGAGCCCTAGAGTACCTGTCGAGGAAGGCGGGTGGCCCAAGAATAGCAACTGCAGCCAAGAACCCTCTGCTGGCTTCCCTGCCCCTCTCACACTGGGTGATCTTGAGGGTTTACACCAGAGCATGATGGGTCTCAGATCTGAGCATGAGTCAAGCATAGAAGGATGTTCTGCCCTGCCCTCCACCTGCTGGAGCAGAGGGCCACACAGTGCTGCTGCAGGGATCATGGGCCACCTTTGCCACCTCTCCCAGGCTGTGCTGAGACACAGTCAAGTGCTCACTGTGATGAACCATGCAGGGGAGAGGTCTCCACAGCTGCTGAAAAAGGACATCCTGAACCTGAACAGCATAGCACCTGCCTGTGGTCTTCATTTTATATGGCATGTCTGAACTGTACAATGAATGTAAACTGTACAATAAATGTAACTAGAATCACATAAACAAAAGTCACTCATTCGCTCACCTGGATATACTTGCTGGAACTCATTTGGAAATGTAGTACATGAAAGCCTGGGCTCTGGAGCAGTGAGTGGATATGAATGCTGCATTTCTGACTGTGGGTCCTTGGGCAGTCCTTGATGTGGCTGTGCTTTTTCCTCATGTGATAAATGGGGAGCATCTGGGACTGCTGTGCAGAATCAAGGTGTTACTGCCAGTAGAGCATTTGGATCAGTGCCTGGTATGTAGTAGGTGTTCAGTAAGTTTGAGTTGTTATATTTATTATATCATCTGCATTCTTTCTATAGACTTAAATATTTTTCTCTTACAAAAGATAGATTTACTGTACATTCTTTAAAAAATTTATTTCTCTCTTTTAAAAGAATTTTATTTGTTTTACAAGTTTCATATATTTCATTTATATAGATTTAGGATCACAGTGACACTCCCCCCACTCCTGCCCATACTCCATCCCTTCCTCATCCTCCCTCTCACATTCCCACTCTTAATTTTTACAAAGATCTATTTGCAGTTTACTTAACAATCATAGAATTAACCCTACACTTAGTAAAATAGTTCAACAAATAGTCTGAATAAAAAAAAGAAAAAAAAACCCACTGTTCCTCAAAGAAAGAGGGCTGTAAACTATCATCGAATCTTGAAATGTCTGTTTCTCTCCAGTGTATTACATTTCAGGTATTCTATTAGTTAGCTCAGATCAGATAAAACATATGATATTGGTCTTTTTGGGACTGGCTTATTTCATTAAGTATAATGGTTTCCAGTTACATCCATCTTGTTGCAAAATACAGGATTTCATTTTTTTTTTATAGTTGAGTAGTATTCAATAGTGTATATATACCAACCGATCTGAAGCCAGTAACCAGGTGCTTCCTTCTGGTCTCCCACGTGGGTGCAGGGCCCAAGCACTTGGGCCATCCTCCACTGCACTCCTGGGCCACAGCAGAGAGCTGGACTGGAAGAGGAGCAACTGGGACAGAATCTGACACCCCAACTGGGACTAGAACCTGGGGTGCTGGCGCCACAGGTGGAGGATTAGCCAAGTGAGATGTGGCACTGGCGTATACCATAATTTCTTTATCCAATAAACAGTTGATGGACATCGGGTTGATTCCATATATCTTGGCTATTGTGAATTGTGCTGCAGTGAACATGGGGGTACAGATAAATGTTTCATATGTTGATTTCTTTTGGTTTGGGTAAATTCACAGGAGTGGAATGGCTGAATAATATGGTAGATCTATATTCAGATTTCTGAGTTATCTCCATACTGTCTTCCACAGTGGCTGCACCAGTCTACATTCTTACCAACAGTGGACCAAGGTACCTTTTTCCCCACATCCTCACTAGCATTTGTCATTTGTTGATTTCTGAATGTGACCTATTCTACCTGCACTGAGGTGAAACCTCACTGGGTTTTAATTTGCGTTTCTCTGACAGCTAGTCATCCTGAGCATTTTCTCAAGTGTCTGTTGGTCATTTGAATTTCCTCTCTTGAAAAATGCCTGTTCAAGACATTTGCCCATTGCTTAACTGAGTTGTTTGTTTTGTTGTTGTTGAATTTCTTGAGCTATTTATAGATTCTGGATGCTAAGCTTTAATCAGTTGTGCAGTTTGCAAATATTTCCTTTCATTCTGTCGGTTGCCTCTTCACTTTGTTGAGTGTTTCTTTTGCAGTACAGAAGCCTCTCAGCTTGCTGTAATCCATTTGTCCATTTTTGCTTTGATTGCCTGTGCTTCTGGGGCCATTCCAATAAGTTTTTGCCTATGCCAATATCTTGCAGAGTTTCCCCTATGTTCTCTAGTAATTTGAGGATATCGGGTCATAGATTTAGGTCTTTGATTTATTTTGAGTGGATTTTTGACTAAGGTGTAGATATGGGTCTAGCTTTATATTTCTGCATGTGGAGATCCAGTTTCCCCAGCACCATTTGTTAAAGAGACTGTCATTCCTCCTGGGATTGATTTTAGCTCCTTTGTCAAAGATAAGTTGGTTATAGATGCCTGGATTGATTTCTGGAGTTTCTGTTCTGTTCCATTTGTCTACCAGTCTGTTTTTGTGCATTTACTAGGCTGTTTTCATTATAAATGCTCTGTAGTATGTCTTGAAATCAGGTGTTGTGGTGCGTCTGGCTTTGTTTTTGTTGTAGAAGATAGCTTTAGCTATTCAGGGTCTGTTGTGTTTCCATATGAATTTTAACATCATTTTTTCTAAATACGAGAAGAATGTCATAGGTATTTTAATTGGGTTCACATTGAGTCTGTAAATTGCTTTTGGTAGTATAGACATTTTGATAATGTTGATTCTTTCAGTCCATAAACATGGACAACTTTCCATTTTTAATGTCTTCTGTTTCTTTCTTTAGTGTTTTATAATTTTCATTGTAGAAATCTTTGACATACTTGGTTAAATTTATTCCAAGGTATTTAATTCTTTTTGGAGCTATCGTGAATGGAACTGATCTTGAAAGTTTTTTATTCAGCCAAATTGATTGTCCAGACACCTCTCCAACTCTCAGTTTCATGACAGAATAGAACTCTGAGGCGCCAATCTATTAACAGATATAAATATCCCATTATCTAAAAACTACACTCTAACCATCACTCAGGCTGTGCACTCTGCTCATTAGCACCCTGTGATGCTGCAGAAACCAGACCAGCTTGTCAGAGCCCATCTGTAGTTTTCACATAGCCAAATGATATGTCCAAGTAGCCAGGATACCAAGAAGAGCAGAGGGTCATGATTTGATTTTTGCCCAAATAGTTCTTTTAGGTAATCATGTGCTCTGACTTTTCCTGATGAGTTATATAAGTGCCAAAAGCACATATTCTGCCTCTACTAGTTGAAAGGACAGAGAGGTTTCAAAACAGGACACAATGAAGAGAGAAATGATGCAGTCAGAAAAGAATGTGCAGAAAAAAATAATGACTCTAGAGAGATGAGGGATGAACAACTACAGCCTGTGGGCTGGATCCAGTGGGCTGCTTGTCTGTGCACACTGGGGAAGAACAATGGCCTTTACATTTTGAAATGACTGAAAAAAGCCAAAGGCAGAATTACATGAAAAGTGAATTCTAGTGTCTAAAAGTGGTTTTATGAGAATACAGCTGCACCTGGATTTACGTCTTGTCTTGGCTGCTTTCATGCTAAGCTGGCAGAGTTGGGCAGTTGTGGTACAGATATTATGGCCCACAAAGTCTGAAGTATTTATCACCTGGCTTGTTACTGGGAAAGTTTTCCAACCTCTTTACTAAATGATAAGAATACTTGCTGTCTCAAGAAAGGAAAGTTTCTCACCTCCAACACTTTTCTAAACATGTTGGCTAAAATGGCTCCCAAAAGGTTACTAAGTGGTGCTCAGGGATTTGAGGAGTCAGACGGTCAGTGTGGTGACAGCATGACAGTTCTGGGGCTGTCTGAAGAGAAAGACCCAGGCCTCTGTCTCTAAGGCAGTGAGTTCTTGTTCCATGTCATCTTGTCATTTTAGAATGTAAGCCTGGGGCAGAGCCATGGTGCAGTAGGTTAATCCTCCACCTGTGGCACCGGCATCCCATGAGGGTGCTGTTTCTAGTCCCGGCTGCCCCTCTTCAAATCCAGCTTTCTGCTGTGGTCTGGGAAAGCAGTGGAGGATGGCCCAAGTGCTTGGGCCCCTGCACCTGCATGGGAAACTGGGAAAAAGCACCTGGCTCCTGGCTTTGGATCAGCTCAGCTCCAGCCATTGCAGCCATCTGGGGAGGGAACCCACTAGGGTGGAGGAGCTTTCTCTCTGTCTCTCCCTCTCACTGCCGGTAACTCTACCTCTCAAATCAATAAATAAAATCTTAAAAAAAAAAAAAGGAATGTAAGCGCACCAAAGACAAATGTCAGAGAACCACATTCTGCCCTGTGTCATTTCTAAGCACAGAGTAAGTTTTCTTTGGGATTCCTAATGTTTAGAAGACCAGAAGCAGGGGTCTGCACTGTGGCACAGGGGGTTAAGCTGCTGCCTGTAACACCAACATCCCATATTGCAGCCACGATAGATTCCCGGCTGGTCTGCTTCCAATCTGCCTGCATAATGAGATTGGTTTGGTTGGCCTGACAGATGCAGTGATTTATGTGGTTGCTTGTTGCGGGGACATCTGCTGCTGCTGGGAGCACCCAGAGGATAAGCATACAGGTGGGAAGTGGAGGAGAAATAGCAGAGGCACAGTTGTTTAAGAGGCAGGTAGGAACCTGGCTGGTGACAGTTTTTAGAAATGTGAGATATGGAGTTGTGGAATAACATGAAGCAGTAGATGACCATGGGCTTCGGAATTATAGAGATCTGGGTTTGATTTGCAGGTTCTACAGGTTGTTAGCTGAGATCATCAGTGAGTTGCTTCTTTGAGGCTCCATTTCTTCATCTGTAAAATGAGGATGATAACTCCTTTCCTGCTCTTCCAGTTGTATTATCATAAAGGTCCCTGCAGAGTTTCTACTGCAGAGGAGAGTTCAGTAAGTGGTAGATACTATTATTGGTTGTTCACACATCCATTCTTTTGTTTATTTGCCAGCATTCATTCTACGCTATTTCTAATAGAACCCATTTGCAAATAGGTGCCTAATGGTGACATAGGTGATTGGGAGGGAAGACCATGACAGTCAACATGTATTTATAGGTCTATGAATGAGCATCAGCATGGCATGCAGGAGTGTAGCAGGTGCTTTCAACATGATTTAAAGATCAACTGTCTGGCCAACAAACACAATAAAAAATACTCTACCTCATTAATAATCAGGAAAATCACAGGATAAGACCAGAATGAAATACTGATTCATACTTAATCAAACTAGCAAAATTTCAAAGCCTGATGATACCAAGTGTTAAGGAGATTATAGAGTGAAAGAGCTCCTATGTTCTACTTGGAAAAGTCTAACTGATATTACTTCTCTTGAAAATAATTTGTCAATACTGAGAAATTTGAAGATGTGCATACTTTACCTACTAGCAAGTTCTAGTCCTAGGTATAACCTAGAATTTCCCATATGTAATCAAGGCGATGTGTTCATAAGTACACGGCTTCTTGTAACAAACAACCTAAGTGCTCATCAATGAGGTATTTGATATTATATTAAGTGAACTAAGTTACATATGGTATAGCATAGATGAAGTTTGAACTATGATAAGTAAGAAAGAATACAAACAGAGTACCATTTGTGTACAGCTGTAAAATGTAAAATATTATCAATGTATTGCTTATGGATACCAGCATTAGTAATGACTTGCAAGAAATTAACTGGAATTATAAATATAAAATTCAGGATGATAGTAGGAGAAGAAAGAAGGGTGGATTGGAAGGGCTCACATTACAGCTATGACGTTTATTTACTGGTTTGTTTGCCCTTAGAGAAGTTTCTTGACTTCTGTGCCTTAGTATTCTGGTCTATAAAGGGGGAATAATAACATGAGTATTATTTACTTCATATGGAAGTTATGAAGAATAAATGAGTTGAAAATAAATGCAAAATGCTAAGAATAATACCTGGCAGGTAGTAGGTACTTTATGTAAATTTTAGCAATTACAGTGGCTATTTCATGAATATTTTTATTACTTTTAATTTATTTAAAAGTCACAATACTGTATTTAGAACAAAGAGTGAATGTTATTCTTGCCCTTTGTCATCTTCTGAATGAAAAGTTGACAAAGACTAGACATAACATCAACATAGGAATTTCAGGATGTGGAATACTATTATTATACCTACACTCTCTTGACCCCAAGGTGCACTAGATACTCTACTAACAGCTTTATATGTACTCATGTAACATTTCTCTATGAGATAGGCACTGTCTTTATAACTATTTTATAGATAAGAAGAAAGAGGCTTAGAGTGAGGTTTTATTCCTAGTAGCAGGGCTGGGCAGGAACCCTGTTGAGAATGACCCAAGCTCTTGTCTAGAGGCTTTATAGCCCCTGGCCATGATTCCATTAACTTCATCGACGTGGATTCCTGCTGCCTTAATCTGTCAGTCCTTGTAGATATCCTAGATTGTGCTGGGGTATTTAACATTTTCCAGATATTGGTGGCTGTTAATAACATGATAATTTTACTCATGCTAAATATTCATCAAATGTCATCTGTGAGCTCTGCCATATAACTCCTCACTCTACAAACCAGGAGTCCTAGACACAGAATTTGTGATCCTAAACCTTGCCCATTTCTGTGGAAACAAGAGAGGCAGAGACAGAGAAAGTAGAGAAGGGGGTGGAGAGTCTCCCTTGGTAACACTGTCTCATTGGCAGTTCAACATTTTATCCCAGAAGTGATACACAGTGCTTCCCCTCACACTTTATGAACTTGAGTGGGGGTTTTCAACCAGGGGTAATTTTTTCCCTGCAGGGGATATTTGCCAATGTCTTGAGACATTTTTAGCTGTCCCAACTTGGGGGTGAAGGTAGGGGCAGCTGCTGTTGATGTCTGGTGACTAGAAGCCAATGATGTCACTAAACCTCTTGAAATGCACAGAGCAGGTCTTTCCAGGCAGGCACACAACCAAAAAGTATTTGACGGCAAATGTCAGCAGTGCTGAGGCTGAGGAACACTTGTAAAGTTGTAAGGAAAGAGAACCTGAAATATTTGGAAATAACACTAGCAACGGCCACGTGTTCTCAGGCCTAAAGCTCCGATCACAGTTTCAGAGGACGTTTCCCATGGTGGAGATAAACTGCTTTGAAGGACAGCCATGGATGGGGACTTTCATGCAGTCTGCTCCATCAGAGGACAAAGGAGGCCCCTGGACTCACTTAACCCAGTGCTGCTCTTCCTGGGCAGTCTGCCTGGGCAGCACTGTCCAAGAGCAGTTTCATGCAGGTCACATGTGTCATTTAATGGGATCCGCACTAGTAAAGTAAGAGGAAACACATGAGACAAAAATTTTTTTTTAAGTTTTTTTTTTTTTTTTTTTTTTTTTTTGGACAGGGAGAGTGGATAGTGAGAGAGAGAGACAGAGAGAAAGGTCTTCCTTTTGCCGTTGGTTCACCCTCCAATGTCCTCTGCGGCCGGCGCATTGCACTGATCCGAAGCCAGGAGCCAGGTGCTTCTCCTGGTCTCCCATGCGGGTGCAGGGCCCAAGCACTTGGGCCATCCTCCACTGCCCTCCCGGGCCATAGCAGAGAGCTGGCCTGGAAGAGGGGCAACTGGGATAGAATCCGGCGCCCCAACCGGGACTAGAACCCGGTGTGCCGGCACCGCAAGGTGGAGGATTAGCCTGTTAAGCCACAGCGCTGGCCGAGACAAAATTTTTTTAAAGATTTTTATTTATTTATTTGACAGGTAGAATTACAGACAGAGAGACAGAGAGAAAGGTCTTCCTTTCTGTTGGTTCACTCCCAAAATGGCTGCTATAGTTGGCACTGCGCCGATCCGAAGCCGGGAGCCAGGTACTTTTTCCAGGTCTCCCATGCGGGTGCAAGGGCCCAAGCACTCAGGCCATCCTCTAGTGCCTTCCCAGGCAAGAGCAGAGAGCTGGACTGGAAGAGGAGCAACCAGGACTAGAACCCAGGGGCCAATATAGGATGCTGGCGCTGCAGATGGAGGATTAACCTAGTGCGCCATGGCGCTTTTAATAGTGTATTTTAAAATTCATATACCTGAAGTATTGTCACTTCAGCATATAGCCAAAATAAAAATCTTGAAATAGTCTACACACACACACCCTTTTTTTTTTTTTTTTTTTTTTGCATCAAGTCTTTGGAATTTGGTATGTGTTTTGCACTTACAGCACACTCTGTGTGGACTCATCATATTTCAAATGCTCAGTTGCTCCATGTGGCTGACTGGTGGCCACAGGGTTGGGCAAGGCAGCTCCAGAGGTTTCTGTCTCAGGGCCTCCGTGGGGGACTGAACTTGCTCCCCTGCGAAGACCAGAAGCCTTGCCATCATGGAGTTGGAAGATTTTGAGAGCAGGGTGTTCCATCCAGGAATGTCTGCCCCAGACTCCCAGAGACGGTCTCTGCAGGTTTAGGAAAGGAGAAGGATTGGTTTGGGTGTGGTCAGTGCTGTGACCTTCTTTTCTGTTTTTCCTTGGCAGGTGCCTCTTCTCCAGACATGGAGCCCAGCTACGGGGGAGGTCTCTTTGACATGGTGAAAGGAGGCGCAGGGAGGCTCTTTAGTAACCTCAAGGACAACCTGAAGGACACCCTTAAGGATACATCATCTAGAGTTATACAATCTGTGACCAGGTACGTACGTGTTTCACGGTGAAGGGCGTTGACCTCTATGCTCCCAAAGAAACTGGTTTCCTGCCATCTGCATGTTTGGTTCAGAGTGTCCATTTTGTGACCTAATCGCATGGGATCTGATGAGCTGGGGAATGTCATTGAAGCCTGGAGTCCTTTAGGAACAAAAGCGTAGGCAGGGAGAAGTCAGCGCTTTGGTACATTAGAGTGTCATGGTTGCTATTCCTGGTTTTAGAGTTACGCATCCTGGGCTTTAATGCAGTATCTACCCTTGTGAACTGTGTGAGTGAAGGCAAGTTAATTAATTTCTCTGAGCTTTAATTTTTGTACCCTGGTAGGATTTATCTCTTTGGGTGAATTGAAGGTTAAATGAGATATAATACACTGCACTCTGAATGAGCAATACCTATGGATTATAAGTTAAACAGAACTTTGCTTTTGCATTCTACTAGCCCTTTAAAATTTGTTCACTGGGAGAAGTTTTATGCTTTTCCGTTGTATGAAAATTCTTACAAGTAGGCCATACAAATTATTTTGTTTTATTCTTGAGTATTTGAAAATGCTAGGAGCATTTTTAAAAATTTATTTGTTTGAGGCCAGCACCGTGGCTCACTAGGCTAATCCTCCGCCTTGCGGCGCCGGCACACTGGGTTCTAGTCCCGATCAGGGCGCCGGTTCTGTCCCGGCTGCCCCTCTTCCAGGCCAGCTCTCTGCTGTGGCCAGGGAGTGCAGTGGAGGATGGCTCAAGTGCTTGGGCCCTGCACCCGCATGGGAGACCAGGAGAAGCACCTGGCTCCTGCCATCGGATCAGCGCGGTGCGCTGGCTGCAGCGCACCGGCCGCGGCGGCCATTGGAGGGTGAACCAACGGCAAAGGAAGACCTTTCTCTCGGTCTCTCTCTCTCACTATCCACTCTGCCTGTCAAAAAAAAAAATTTATTTGTTTGAAAGACAGAGTTAGAGAGGTCTTCCATCCACTAGTTCAGTCCCTAAATGCCTGTAAGAGCCAAGGCTGGGCCACACTGAATTCTAGAGCCTGGAACTACATCCTTGTCTCCTACATGGATGGCAGGGGCTTAAGGACTTGGTCCATCTCCACTGTCTTCCCAGATGCATTAGCAGGGAGCTGGATTAGAATTGGAGTAGCTGTGATTTGAGCCAGCATTCTGATATGGGATGCTGACATCACATGCAGTGGCTTAACCCACTGTGCCAGCACTTCTAGCATTACTTTTAAGTAACAACATGCAGTTTTGAATCAGAAATTCAAACATCAAGTCCAATTTATAATCAGCATTTTAATTTGTGTTCAAAAGTAAAATTAACATTTACTTCCAGTTCCTAATCAGGGCCTGGTAGGCAAAAAATAAATAAATAAATAAATAAACAACGAGGGGTGTCATTTGTTCTTATTCAATCACATCTTCCCTTATCTCTTAGCAACTCAGTTATAGGAGAAATTTCCACACAGGAAGAGAGGAACAATCAGAATTAATGAGTAAGCTGTGTTTCCTATTCTGAGATGGAGCCTCTTCCTGAAGCAGCCTCTGTAGGGCTCTGGGTTGCACCTGTTGGGTGGTATATTTATTTATCCCCTGAGAGTTGGGTTGTCTTCTCTCTCAGTGATGCTCCTTGTTAGGGATAAGGGCTTCAGAGGAGTCAATGGGTGCCTCCTGGACAAAGTGTCCAATTTGTCATGAAAAAGTGATTGAGAAAGATGTCTTGGTGTATTTGTGTCATTTTAATGAGTTCCCTTTCCTGTTTCACCTTTAGCTATACGAAGGGAGATTTAGACTTCACTTATGTAACCTCCAGAATTATTGGTGAGTGTCTCCTGTTTATCAGCTGCTACTTAGTTCAGCTCTCAGTGCCCGCCATAGAAGCAGACTTAGGTGACCTGTTCTCTTTCTGTATAATCTCTCCTAGTGATGTCCTTTCCTCTGGACAGTGTTGACATAGGATTCAGGAATCAGGTAGATGACATTCGAAGCTTTCTGGACTCCAGACACCTTGACCACTACACAGTCTACAACCTGTCGCCTAAGTCTTATCGAACCGCCAAGTTTCACAGCCGGGTAAGGATTGTTAGCCCTGGGATGGCACTGTCGCAGGCATAACACATGTTTTTCCTCTAAGACATGCCCTGAGAGCCTTAGGCATTAGACAGGTGAAGCTGGAGAACTGTAAACTCTGGATACTTCTGTCCACAAAATACTTTTGGGGCTATCGTGAGATATTCTGAAGTTTCTCCTTAAGTGAGGGTTTTTGCAGGAAAGTGTGCCAGTAATATACCATCTGAGTTGGGGTCTCAGATCATTTGGTTGGTTTCTCTTTGGTACATTGTTCCTAAGGTTCAAGTTGGAGAATGAACTACTGTGTAGGGCAGTTGGCTACCCTTATGCTGTAACACTAACTTTGCCTTTGACCCTTTCTTATTACTGCTTGGGTATCAAAATGAAGCAGTGTGGCCGGATCAGCACAGACACACCAGAATGAATGGAAATACCTCTCTGACATTCAGTAAAGGAGCTTCTTTCGTAAGTGAAGGATAGTATGTTAACAGTTCACACTGGAGGCTTGATAATACTATTGCTAGTATTAACAGCAGCCAACATTTATAGAGCATTTTCATTGTGCTGAGAATTTTGCATGCAATACTGCATTTAATTCTGTTTTTTAAAAGATTTTATTTATTCATTTGAGAGGTAGAGTTACAGACAATGAGAGGGAGAGACAGAGAGAAAGGTTGTCGTTCCATTGGTTCACTCCCCAAATGGTTGCAACAGCTGGAGCTGTGCGGATCCAAAGCCAGGAGCTTCTTCCTGATCTCCTATGTGGGTGCAGGAGCCCAAAGACTTGGACCATCCTCTACTGCTTTCCCAGGCTACTGCAGAGAGCTGGATTGGAAGAAGAGCAGCCGGGACTAGAACTGGCGTCCATATGGGATGCCAGCGCCACAGGCAGAGGATTAACCTACTGTGCCATGGCGCCGGCCCCTGCATTTAATTCTTTCAACAGTCCTTTTAGGTAGATGGAGAAACTGAGGCACCAAGAGATTCATAACCACACAACTAATAAGTGGCCTGGGGCTCACTACCCAGGGCTGTCAGGATTGCCTGGAAAATCTGGATTATCCATTAAAGGAGCTTTTCCATCTATGCAGAGAAATGTTGCTAAAATCAAGTGGTTAAAGTAATTCTGAGAGCTGGCTTAGGTTTCAGTTTTTTATTTAGCCTAATATTTATGCCACTGAATTCTTGATTTACTCACTAAAATCAGGCTTTTTCTCTCTCAAGAACTGTCTCATCTATTTTTTTTACTTATCCTGTAGATGTGAGTATTTTGTAACTTCCTCAGTGTCGATTAATCAGTAGAAAGAGCAGTCTGCACATGGACTTGTAAAAAGTAAAAGTTCATCTCAAGTGCTATGTGCTTAGTGGTAGCTGGTTGTCAGTGTTGTGTGCCTAGGATCTCAGCTTTGTTCTGGAATATATTTGCTCCAGATAACTGGTTGCCATTGATAATCTCTGGGTCTCAGTTTCTAAACACACAAGAAGGTGGGCTTCTATGCTCGCTGAGCTCTCTTGGGGGTGCTTTGTTAAGAACTGGTGTTTCAATGTGTTCTGAGAACAGCCTCAAACTGTAGTGTGCACAGAATCACCTGGAGGGCTTGTTAATTCCTGATTAAGCAGGAGAAGGGTGGAGTGAGAATTCTCATTTTTAGCAGCCTCAGGGGATGCTGTGCAGTTGCTGTGGGGACCATTCTTTGAGAAAAGCTGATAAAACCATTCTAAAGTAGTTTGTTCTAAATAGCACAGATTTTAAATGCAAGGTTTTAAAATCCACTGTAATAGACTAAACTTGTGTTCTGCCTATTACCTAATTTAGAATGAGTGAATTAACAAAAACTGTGTGCAGATATTTTGTTTCTAACTTGTTGCTAATCTTTTAAATTGATTTTTCATGTTTATAGACTGAGCAGTGCCATCCTCTAAAAAAATGTCATTTTGCTCCATTTTTTTAAAGAATTATTTATTTAAAAGGCAGAAACTGGGGGCAGGGGGGAGAGAGAGAGAGAGAGAGAGAGAGAGAGAGAGAGAGAGAGAGAATGAATCATCCATCTGCTGGTTCACTTCCCAAATGGCTAAAATGGCCAGGCCTGGCGCCAAACTTAAGCTAGGAACCTGTAACTCCATCAGGTCTTGTGGGTTGCAGGGGCCCCCAAGTACTTGGACCATCTTCCACTGGTTTCCCAGGTGCATTAGTTGGGAGCTGGATTGGAAGCGGAGTAGATGTGACTCTGGCATCCATATGGGAGGCTGATGCTGTATGCGGTGGTTTAACCGCTGTGCCATGATGCCAACCCCATGCCATCATTTTCATAATTGAAGGACAGTGAAACATCCTGTAAAATAGTTCTGGAAGTTTTATATGATCTTGAAAGATCTATGACCATCTGGGACATTTTTCCCTCCGAAAGTAAGTAAAGATATGATGTCACTATAGAGACACTCATCTGGATGAAAGTGTCTCTGAATAGTATTTATAAAAAGCAGTCTCCCTAAAGGTATCTTGAAAGAACATATCCCTCAGTATAACTAAAGATTGTGTGCCTGGACCTAACAGTTTCCCAGAGGAACCAGCAATTACACACGGTGCATCTACCCTGGCTGGCTCTCTTGCCCCAGAAGAGCAGGAGGCAGATTTATTTTCCTTGATACCTGGAATGGGGCCTGGTTTGGCTAATAAATGTCTCCTAAAGAATGAATGTAGCAAGAATTGTTAAACATGGCAGACAAAAGAGAATTAGTTGGGTCTTGTTCTCAAGGCACTTAAGCTTAGCTGGAGGAAGAAGCAAGGGCATTCTAAAGGTAGGTGCGAATGGGATTTACAACAGCTGCTAAGGGGGTTCAGTGAAAGGAAGCAGCAGTGACAGCTGGACCTTGAAGCAGGAGGAAGGCTTGTCTTGTGAAAGGAGTGAGGTCATTTCTGTTCATGCACATTATAGAATGTATCTTACCAGGTGTTTCATGGGCTGGCCTCTGCCTGCCTCTGTAGTTTCATTTTTTATTGTTTTTCATGGCCCCAGTACCCCAGATTCCAGCCAGGGTTGCACATGCACTCTGTCTCTGCACAAGCTTCTCACTGGCTGTAAAAAGCTGTCCATGTCACATACCCTCCACCCCCTCCTCTGTAAGTCTGACTTCATTGAGAGGAGGACTTCCACACACCACAAGGATTTTCCAGTTCTTTCCCTTAAGACCCAGGATTGCACTGTATCCTTAGCTCTTCCCAAGGAGGCCCACAACTTGGCAGAGTGGAATTGGAACCCTCATCTATCTCCCTCAACCCTCAGCTGCATCTTGGGAAGATAGTCCCAAAGCCTTTGTATTATTTTCATCTTCCTTCTCTTTTCCATTGGGTTAGATCACTTTTCAGGCCCCTAGACCCTTCTCTCCCCAGGATTACTCTGTGGTTTGATTTGCTTCTCACTATTGCATTAATTAGAAAATGTTTCTTAGTTCCCATCTTCTAGTCCACAAGGAATAGAATCTTTTCTTCCTTCTTCCAGTTTAGGGGAGTGGTAGGTCTGCAATGAAACCTTATTTCAATAAATGTAGATGGCAGAATCTTCCATAAATACAGATGATGCAAAAGACTAAACATGGTACTGGTTGTTTTTACAGGTTCATGGAACCCAACTCTGTCTTTATTGCCTATCTCTGTGCCTGGGAACCTGAACTCAGTATACACTGTGATTATGTGATTGCTTGTTTGGGGAATCAGAGGATGGCAGCAGAGACAGGCTGTTTTCAGTAAACTTTTACTTTGTTGAGAGTTGTTATTCTATATTTTGATTAACTCCTTTTTTAAAAAAAGACATTTATTTATTTGAAAGGCAAAGTTACAGAGAGAGGGATAGACAGAGACAGATCTTCCATTCGCTGGTTCACTTCCTTAAATGGCAACAAGGGCTGGAGCTCAGCCAATCTGAATCCAGGAGCCCGGAGCTGCTTCTGTGTCTTCCAGGTGGGTGCATCTTCTGCTGCTTTCCAAGGCATCTGGATTGGTAGTGGAGCAGTTGAGACTTGAACTGGCATCTGTATGGGATGCTGGCACTGCAGGCAGCAGGTTAACCCACACCACAGTGCTGTCCCCCAGTTTGATTAATTCTTATGCTTAGAAGCCATATGAGGTGACAAGCATTGCATAAAATAACCACATAGCAATTTTATTCATATTTATATATGTACCTACGTTAAAATGGGATTCTGTGTAGTCAGTTTAGCAGAGGCTCCAACTCAAAACAGCACATGACAGATAGCTCCGCATTCTAAGGACTGCAGAATAGGTGTTGAATGTTAGTTTTCCGACTCTTCATAGCCAACATCCACCTTGAGGAAATAAAAGCAGTGAAACTGACAGTGAAGTCCGGAACACAAGATGCATCATCTTTTTCTTTTTTTTTTTTTTTTTTTTTTGACAGGCAGAGTGGATAGTGAGAGAGAGAGACAGAGAGAAAGGTCTTCCTTTTGCCGTTGGTTCACCCTCCAATGGCCGCCGCGGTAGCGCGCTGCGGCCGGCGCATCGCGCCGATCCGATGGCAGGAGCCAGGTGCTTCTCCTGGTCTCCCATGGGGTGCAGGGCCCAAGCACTTGGGCCATCCTCCACTGCACTCCGTGGCCACAGCAGAGAGCTGGCCTGGAAGAGGGGCAACCGGGACAGGATCGGTGCCCCGACCGGGACTAGAACCCCGTGTGCCGGCACCGCAAGGCGGAGGATTAGCCTAGTGAGCCACGGCGCCGGCCAGATGCGTCATCTAAACCAGGTGTTCTTAATCTGAGTCACAAAGACCCACAGGGGCTGGCGCTGTGCACAGTAGGTTAATCCTTCACCTGTGGTGCTGGCATCCCCTGTGTCACCGGTTCTAGTTAGTCCTGGCTGCCCCTCCTCCGATCCAGCTCTCTGCTATGGCCTAGGAAAGCAGTACAAGATGGCCCAAGTGCTTGGGCCCCTGTACCCACCCACTCCTGCACAGACCTGGAAGAAGCTCTTGGCTCCTGGCTTCTGATTGGCTCAGCTCCGGCCATTGAAGCCACTTAGGGAGTGAACCAGCAGTTGGAAGATCTTTCTCTTTGTCTCTCCGTCTAACTAACTGTCTGTAACTCTACCTCTCAACTCTTAAAAAAACAAAACAAAACAAAACAAAAAAAAACCACCAATCTTGGTTCATATCTCAGCTGTTTTTCTTACTGTGTAAGTTGTATCACCTCTCTGTGACTCAATTCTCTTTCATCTCATTGGTGTATGATTATATAGCAATATAAGCATCCACCTCACAGGTGCTCTTAAGATTTTTTTTTTCTGTAGCTCCAGAGAGCTACAAAAATAGCTTGCAGTTATTGAATGCCTTACTGCAAGGAATAAAGTTAAAAGCATTGTCTGTCTTAGAGCCAGCATTCAGTAAGTGGTAGCTATGATTAAAATGGATAATAACAAAATGCCACAATAGGTGACTGAATAAAATACTAGTTTCCAAAAGAGGGAAGAGATTCATAGAACATTGGATATAGCACTCAGTCAGATGATGTAGCACTTTTGCTTCTATACTTAGAAGTGGGATGCTTTTACTCATCTTGCCTTATTCTAGGGTTGATGGAGAGCTGAAACTTGAGTGACATCCAGTCCTGGTGATGTTTGGCCTCTTTCCCACCAAGGGATGTCGTGGTAGCATGTAATCTATAGGATCTTCCCTCATACTCAGTGACTCCAGGAGGCGTTCAGGGAGACTGGAGGTAGCACCGTGAAGGGTTGCATACTCAAGGATTATGTTTACTACATGAAGCTGTAGGCCCCAGAGAGCTACAAAATTAGCTTGCAATGATTGAATTCCTTAAAATTTTTGTTTTGTTTTGTTTATGCATTAACATTTTATTCCTTTAGACAAAGCACATGCTTTTAAAAGAAAGTCTAATTGTGTGTTTGCTTAATGATGTGTAATTATAGATCAAGTAAATATACAATTATGGAGTACTTGAAATTATTTACTTGATTGACTTCATGATTCTGGAGCTATTAGCCTATTGTACTAAGAACAATTTAACCGACTTTTAGCTGAGACTCATTACAGACACTGACATTTTTTTGTGTGTGGGGTAATATACGTGTTCAAAACCTTCAAAAATATTACCTAAGAAGTATTGCTTGTCGCTATCCAAATTATTTAAAAAACAGCAAAATGAATTCACTTAGTCCTCTTTTAAGATATTATGCATGTAGACAGATCCTATTACCAAGAAGCTGCCAAATGGAATTTACTCCTTTATTTTTTCATTCATTCATTCACTCAGCAAATGAGTACTGAGCACTGAAATCTGAACAACACTGGGGTTACACAAATGAAGAGGTTGTGATCTGTCTTCTCATGGAACTCAGTTTCTGGAGGAGGAAACTAGTACCAGCTATTCATTCAGTACAGCCTGACAATAAGCTAGCACATATTGTGTTTATGTTATGCTACTTAATTTTCACAATTCTGTCATTTCTGTTTTATACTCAAGAGATTTGAGTCCTGGAGCAGTTAGTAACTTGGCTGAAGTTAATCAGATAGTAAGTAGAAAATCTAAGCTGAAAACCCAACCTGTGGTTCTAAACTTTTGCTCTGCTAATAGAGGCTATAATAGATGAAAACAGACAAGGGTATGGGCATGAAGATGACTAAGGATTTCTGTCTGTGTTAGAGAGACCATCAGAGACAAGAAAGCACCTGTACTTGGATTTTGAAGAATGGATAGGAGTTTACCAGAGGAAGAAAAAACATTGCAGTTACTGGCGTTGTGGTGTAGAAGGTTAAGCCACCACCTGTGACACCAGCATCCCATATGGGTACCAGTTCGAGTCCTGGTTGCTCCACTTATGATCCAACTCCCTACTAATGCACCTGGAAAAGCAACAGAGGATGGCCCAAGTGCTTGGGCCCCTGCACCCATGTGGGAGACCTGGATGAAGCTCCTGGCTCCTGGCTTTGGTCTGGCCTAGCCCTGGCCATTATGGCCATTCAGAGAGTGAACCAGCAGATCTCTCTCTCTCTCTCTCTCCCTCTCCCTCTCCTTCTCTCTCCCTCTTCCTCTCTCTCCCTCTCCCTTTCTCTCCCTCTCTCCCTTTCTCCCTCTCTCCCTCTTGTCCTGCCTTTCAGAGAGGTGAATAAATCTTAAAAAGAAAAAACCTTGTATCCCAAGAGAGAGAAACTGCATATTTGCTTTTAGATGTCAGCTCTGTAGAGGTCACAGATAATTTCCCACTGATATTTTGATTAGTTGTTATCTTGTTACCAGAAAAGGGCCTACTGAACAGATTCTTCCTGCTCCCCTTCCTACTGTCAAACATAGGGAACTTGAGACCAGTGGTGTCAGCATTGCAGAGTACATTCTGATGATGCTGTCCGTGTAAAACCTGTTCTTTCCCAGGATTCTCTGTCTCTGTAAACAGTCCTTGCTTCCATCCTTCTGTGCAGCCATTCAAGCTGGGCAATTGGGCGTCATCCTTAACCCTCTCTCCACCTCCTCCTCTTAAGTCTGCCTCTCCCCGAGTGTGACCAATCACTGAGGCTTGTGTCCAGGTGCACCCCTGTTTTCTGCCTCCTGACTCCCTCAGGGATGCCACTCAACCTAAGCCACCAGCCTCTTGACTGGTCTTCCTGCCCTTAGTCTATCATTGTTTAGCTCCATTCTCCATACTGGAGCTGGAGAGATCTCATGGAAATGCAGATCTGAGAGTCATTGTCCTTGTTAAATTTTCTTCTAGCTCTCTTAAAGGGCCTTGCCAGATCTGGCTCTTCTGTCTAAACTCTCACCATGCAAGGCTTCATCCTTTTTACTTCCTTCCAAGTAGAGCCAGTTCAATCTGACCTCAGGGCTTCATGTTGGCGAGTTACCTGATAAAATAATAATCATAATTACTAACATTCCTCTGTCACTTTGTATGTGTCAGATACTGAGAAAGCTCTTGAAGTGCATTCTCCAGGAATATGCACAGCCCTATGAAGCAGCTGGGGAAGCACCCATCACCACATTTTATGAAGAAAATAAGATTTAAAGATGTCACGAGGAGCCAGTGTTGTGAATCAGCTGGTTAGGCTGCTACTTGTGAACCGGCATCCCCTCTCTGAGTGCTGGTTCAAGTCTAGCTCCCTGCCAAAGCTCCTGGGAAGGCAGTGGAATATGGCTCAAGTAATTGGGCCCCTGCAACGCAAATGGGAGACCAGGAAGGAATTCCTGGCTCCTGGTTTTAGCTTAGCTCCATCCTGGTTGTCATTGTGGCCATTTGAGGAGTAAAGCAGAGGATGGAAGATGTCTCTTTCTTTCTACTCTCTTCCTCTCTCTCCTTCTCTATCATTCTTCTTTTCAAATAAATAAATCTTTCAAGAAAAAAAGCAAGGTGTCATGACATCTGCATAGGTCTAAGCTTCTGTTTATTAGTTACATTAGAAAATATATAATCAGTTGGGGTTCATGCCTAGTGTTTGCGTAAATGATAATCGCAACCAGTACGATGTAGCAAAATGACTTATACTTGGGCTGCAGCACTAGCACTGATCAGCAATGCAACTTTAGACAAAACAACCTCTGAGAGTCAGCTTTGTCATCTGCAAAATGGGGATCGTGTTCCCATCTCTCTTCTATGGTTGTTGTAAGGGCCAGGCCAGGCAGCAGTCGAGCCACATAGCTGATGTCCTGTGATGTGCTAACTGAATCTGTGTGTTAAATAAGTGAAGGTGTCAAGGATTGCCCCTGTGGAGCTAAGGGTCTCTCCATTAAGGGAGAAACCAAAACCAAGGAAGACCCATGCACAAGCCTGCCCTGGCTCAATCTGCAGCACCTGTTATATTATCTTAAGCGCTGAGATAAAATTAGAGGTAGTGTAGGACCTGCCAAATAACTCTATAATTACCCATCTACTAGGCAGGTAAAAACATTTTATATTTAATAGAAATTAAATTTTACTTAAACTTTCAGAATAGAAAAAAACCAAACATGTAGTCTCAATGTTCTAATTTAAAATGTATTTTAAAATGAGTTTTCATACCTTTCCTGAAGCAGAACTTTTTAATTAGAAAAATTGATGTATTAAACGCCTCTTCTTCCTGCATTTAGAACCTGTTCCCAACTCCTCCTGGCTGCGCTACTACTTCCAGAAGTTTTTGGTTCAATGTTTGCCTATGGCGAAGAAGTCATAGGGGGATTCATTTCCCTTTGCTATGTTCCCTTAGGTCTCAGAATGCAGCTGGCCCATTAGGCAGGCCCCCAGTCTGCACAACCTCTTTGCCGTGTGTCGGAATATGTACAACTGGCTGCTGCAGAATCCCAAAAATGTCTGTGTTGTCCACTGCTTGGTGAGTAACTTTTTCTGGGGTTGTTGTTGGTGGTTTGGTTTGGTCAAATGCAGGTTTGGTCAAATGATGGACAGGTAACATCTGAATTGAAAAGATTTTACTGAGTCCCTACCTGGGAGTTAGGTAATGGGATATGCAAAAAGGAGAGGGGAATTTGTTATTTTTGGCTTCAGTCTTGAGTTCTAGTGTGAGAAGCAGATGTGCACACAACCTACATCATGCATGGAATCTCAAGTATTGTGAAAGAGGTAGAAACAAGCACTGTGGGTGCACAGATCATAATGTCACTGAGTTTTATATGAATAAAATTGGCAAACATTTGTATATTTATTCTTTCTTACTACTTGTACTTGAGTAAAAAGAAAAAACACCTATGCTCCTGTGATGGCATTCACAGATTGTATTTTAGAGCGATTCCTCATAGGAAAGATGATTTTTTGACTGTTGTCTTCCTGGGACACTTTTTTCCTGACTCTTTCTCTCAGACCTCTTACTTATTCTTTAAAATCCAACTTTCAATAAAATCTTCCTGAGTCTTTCGAGTAAGTATTTTCATAATGCATTCCTGCTGTACTCATAGATCTTCATGCCTTGTGTGGTATTTAATAAATGCCTTATAATAATTTCTTATCCTGCCTGTATTCCCACTGGACAATTAACATCTTGCAGGAAAGATCTGTGCCTTTTAACTTTTAAATGCCAGGTAAGAAATATTTGAATAAATGGTTGAATATGTGAACAAAGGACTATACAAATGGAATCAGAGCATAAATATCAGAACTGTTTGTTACTTCTATAAAATTTAGGATACACACACATGCACGCACACACACACAAACCCACATGCACACACACGGATATGTAGTACTGCTTGATGATTTCCTCCTCCTTCTTTTGAGCCAGTTGGCTAAAACTAAAGTTGAAGAACTCATTTTGTTTTCTACTTCAATCTTCCTACTGTTGTTAATAAAGGAAAAGCGCTTGTGTTTGTAAGAATTTAATATTAAAGGCCAAAGGATTTTCCTTTCAGAGGCACAACAGACTGTGCAGCAGCAGAGATGGCTTTGAGGGGTTAATAAACAGCCTTAAGCACATTGATGATTTTCTCTTTGCTCAATACTTTTCTGAAAGCTCAGAGAGCCTAGGTCTGACAACTGCTTAAGGGAATAGGGTTCAACTCCCAGTTCTGACAATACAATCATAAAGAATAAAAACCCAGGAGTGGATGTTCAGCCTAGCAGCTGGTTAAGATGCCCCATGCCAGGTACCTGGAGTACCCAGGTACGACTCCCAGCTCCGTCTCTTGACTCCAGCTTCCTTCCAATGCGACTCTGGCAGGCAGTGGTGGTGGCTCAAGTCATTGGGCTCCTGTTGCCCACATAGGAGACCTGGAATGAATTCCTGGCTCCCGACTTCATCTCAATCCTGGCTATTATGTGCATTTGGGCAAGAACTACTAGATGAGAGCTCACACTCTCTCTTTGTTTACAAATTATTTTTTTTCTAAAAAGAAAAACTAATAAAGAAGAAAAGAGACAAAGGATTATGATTACACAAAGTGTTCAATAGGTGTTCTACGCCTGAAAAGGACATTCATGAGTTGGAAGTTTATGCCAGCTCTGCAAAATGAAATTGAAGCTGGTGTTGGGAGCTTTCATTTTTATTTTGTATATATACAGGCTTGTTAAAGATAATAAGTACCTTTTAATCTTGTAATTACAAAAATAAAACTTTTAAAAAAGACATGCATATCATATAAAAGGAAAACAAGAACCATAGACCTGTCAGAAGAGTGTCAGGAAGGCTAAATTCTAAAAAGTGTTAATAATGGGAACATTATGTCTTTAAAAAACTGCATTTGGAATAAGGACAACCAGAAGTTCTTGAGACACATACTTTAATCTTTACAGCTTTCTTCTGTGTCCTTTATCAGAGACAAATGCCTTGCTGGAAAGGGAGGAGTAATGATAATTAAGAAAAAGCTGATAGGTAGCAAGATAGTAAGAGAGCTTCACAGTGCTTGAAATAAATCTTTTCTCTGGACACCAGTTATGTAACAGGATGTTGAAAGCACTTGAAGTTACTGTGGATTCCCTAAGTACTGTGAGGAGACAGGAATAAGAGGTGCTAGGCAAGTGAAGAGAGGAGATTGTCCTCAAAAAAGAATGTTGATCTTGGACAGTTACAGGCTGTTTGAACCTTGATAGAAATTCAAGGGGAAATTTTGATAAATTTTTGCACAGATGACTTTCAACTCTCTATCTTTGACTCTCTCTTTCTCTCTCTCTTTGGTTTAGTATTTTTGTTATTTAAAAAGTTTTTATTTATTTATTTATTTTTATTTTTATTTTTGACAGGCAGAGCAGACAGTGAGAGAGAGAGAGACAGAGAGAAAGGTCTTCCTTTTGCCGTTGGCTCACCCTCCAATGGCCGCCACGGCCGGCACGCTGCGGCCGGCGCACCGCGCTGATCCGATGGCAGGAGCCAGGTGCTTCTCCTGGTCTCCCATGGGGTGCAGGGCCCAAGGACTTGGGCCATCCTCCACTGCACTCCCTGGCCACAGCAGAGAGCTGGCCTGGAAGAGGGGCAAACGGGACAGAATCCGGTGCCCCGACCGGGACTAGAACCTGGTGATAAACCAATTTCATGTAGATTTTCAACTCTTAAAGTCCACATTAATTCACTAAGATAACGTATATAAAACTAACTGAACATTTTGTGACAAGACTAATAGATGAATTGAGATAGTTTATGGAATACCTGCAACATACTTCCTAGTTTCTTAGAGTCAAGCTGGAGAAATGTACACATTAATTGGATTGTGGCTGAATATCCGCTTCCAAAAATAGGTGATTAATAGATTAGTATCCTCATGGGTGAAGATTTTATTTAGTTACTCTCTTAATTAATAACTTTGCTAAAGATATGGAAATCAAGCTTAGCAGTTGTCTCAAAATTGGAAGGATCACATAATGAACTCAGATTTTGGGGAGTGTTGTTGTGGCATAGTAGGTAAAGCCTCCGCTTGTGATAGCAGCATCCCATACGGGCACTGGTTCCTGTCCTGGTTGCTTTGCTTCTGACCCAGCTGTCTGCTAATGGCCTGGGAAAAACAGTGGAAGATGGCCCAAGTGCTTGGGCCCCTGCCACCCATGTGGGAGACCCAGATGAAGCTCTTGGCTCCTGGCTTTGGTCTGGCTCCGCCCTGGCTATTGTGGCCATCTAGGGAATGAACCAGCAGATGGAAAATCTCTCCCTGTTTCTCCCTCTCTCTCCCTGTAACTAATAAATCTTTTAAAAAAGCTCTTATAGATTGGTTAACAGAAACTAAGTTTGGTTAAACAGAAATTCTCTAAACTGATATTAAGTACAGTTTATAAAAAAATTAATGGGTTTATTAACTTTGCAGATTGTTTGAAACAGCACTTAAGGGTTTAATGATTACAAAAATCAGTAAGAGCTATGGTATGACTTAGCCTGTGTGTCAACTAGTTTGGCTTGAGGTTCTGTTAATAAAAGCATAGTCTCCAGACTAAGGAAGATGGTTCCTCTCAAGTTTGGTCAGAACCCATTTCATACCTGGAATTTCACATCTGGACAGCACACTTATGGCTATTGTTTTAATCTGAGTTTGCTCAAAGGAAGTATACTAAATGATATATCTGAAAATGGAATCTCAGATGAGGAAGAATTAAAGGCACTGGGTTTGTTTTAACCTGGAAAACAGAAGTGAAAAAGGAGAGTATTTCAGGTGTATGATGGGTTGTCACAGGCAGAGTGGGGTGGGTTTATGTTTTGTTCTCACAGAATAAAAGATCATTGAGAAGTTACAGAGGAATAGACTAACCAGCTTTTTCAATCTAAGGAAGCACTTTGTAAATGGAGGAGATTACCTCAAGTAGAAGTAATTTTCCTGTCCCTTATGTATTCTAAAGAGACTGGGTTACCATCCATCGGGAATGTTACTGGATATTGTCTTAGCTCAGGCTACTATGATAAATATACCACAGACAGGGTGGCTTGAATAACAGAAATTTATTTCTCACTGCTCTGGGCTCTGGGATGTCCACTATCAAAGAGTCCATGGATCCAGTGTCTTGTTAGGGTCCTGCTGCTTGGATGACTGATGGCTGTCTTCTTTTTGTATTGTTATATGGCCAAGAACTGTAAGGGGGTGGAGATAACATTAAGTTCACAGCAGATTTATTTCTGTACTGGATGATGTTGAATTAGGTGAAGAGTCTTTCTTTTAGATGAATCTAGTAATATAGTTTGAGTCAAGCATATATATACACATATATGTTTATATATACATATATGTATATTATATATAATAGCATATTCCAATAAGCAGCATTTAGTTAACCTGTGAGTTCTTTATTTCCAATCCTAAACCAACTATTAATAATGATTCTACAAGTCCATAGTTACTTTGAAAATTACATGATATTTTCATTAAATATATACAACTCAAATTTATTTTGCTGGATTTCTAGGGTTAGCATAGAGTCAGTTGTGTCCTATGAAGAGACCTTTTCTTGATGTTTTGTGATTTAAATAGCTGAAATAGGTTTTGGTTTTCAAGTGAACAATTTTGAAGTGAAAGTCACCCTTGGTTAAGACAATTTCTTCTCTCCTGCCTTACTCACAAGTTGATCATGTTCATGAAGAGTTTGTGAATTTCCTTTGACAGGATGGACGAGCAGCCTCGTCAATTCTGGTTGGTGCTATGTTCATTTTCTGCAATCTCTACTCAACTCCTGGCCCAGCTGTTCGATTGTTGTATGCAAAGCGACCAGGAATTGGACTTTCACCATCCCATAGGAGGTAAAGTAAGCTAGATGCAGGCTGGGCACGGACATGGTCTAATTGGTATCATGTAGTGTTTGAAATCTACCTTGAAAATAATTTTGTAAACTTTCTTTTAATTCATCTGGCATTATCATGAACTATACAGACTGTTGAATTGGGTTAGGATATTCAGTTTTTGTAGTTTCATAAGCCCCCATATGAAAATTTGTAATTTTAAAACTAGAAGGAAATTTTAAAGTTGACTTATATCCACTCCCTGAATTGTGCTGGCGACGAAACTGGACCCAAGCAGGTTGTGATTTGCTTCAGGTCTGACAATGTCTAATGGACATGGGCAGAACATCACCCCGACCCCAACCTCTAAGAGCAGCCCCCTTCTCTTTCATTATATGCCATCGAAATATAAGCAGTACCTTGCCATGCTAGCCACTGATTTTCATTCTGTGGAGGACAGAGTTAGCTAAAGGAAGTTAAAACCAGAGAGAGAGAATTTTTTTTTAACTTTTATTTAATGAATATAAATTCCAAAGTACAGCTTATGGATTACAATGGCTTCCCCCCCCCATAACTTCCCTCCCACCCACAACCCTCCCCTTTCCCGCTCTCTCTCCCCTTCCATTCACATCAAGATTCATTTTCAATTCTCTTTATATACAGAAGATCAGTTTAGTATATATTAAGTAAAGATTTCAACAGTTTGCCCCCACATAGTAACACAAAGTGAAAAATACTGTTGGAATACTAGTTATAGCATTAAATCACAATGTACACACATTAAGGACAAAGGTCCTACATGATATTTTTAAAAAATTGATTAATTTTCTATGCAATTTCCAATTTAAAACCAAGTTTTTTTTTTAATTTTCAATTATCTTTATATACGGAAGATCGATTCAGTATATACTAAGTAAAGATTTCATCAGTTTGCACCCACACAGAAACACAAAGTGTAAAAATACTGTTTCAGTACTAGTTATAGCATCACTGCACATTGGACAACACATTAAGGACAGATCCCACATGAGACGAAAGTACACAGTGACTCCTGTTGTTGACTTAACAATTTGACACTCTTGTTTATGGCGTTAGTAATCTCCCTAGGCTCTAGTCATGAGTTGCCAAGGCTATGGAAGCCTTTAGGGTTCGCCGACTTCGATCTTATTCCGATAGGGTCATAGTCAAAGTGAGATCTTTCATTTAGGTCTCTCTCTCTCTCTCTCTCTCTCTCTCTCTTTTTTTTTTTTCCAGAGTGTCTTGGCTTTTCATGCCTAAAATACTCTCATGGGCTCTTGAGCCAGATCCGAATGCCTTAAGGGCTGATTCTGAGGCCAGAGTGCTATTTAGGACATCTGCTATTCTATGAGTCTGCTGTGTCTCCCGCTTCCCATGTTGGATCGGAGAACAGAGAATTTTAAGATTCACATTTTTTTATGACTTTGATATTAGGAATAAGAAAATAGACTACAAAAGATAATCTGAAAAGTAGTTTGAAGAAGAAAACTCTTTGTAGATGACTGATTTATTTATTCCTTTCAGTCATAATTTTATTTCTTATTTAAACTTATCTCCTTTTTTGGGGTTAAAAATGCTTTTGGTGATAAGATTCTAAAAGTATCTAAAACCAGCCATTAGCTGATAAATTTAGCCTGCTAGATAAAGTATAAATATACTTTTAAATATTGAGCTGGTTGAAAGTTCCTATAAACTTTTTGATTTAATAAATACCCCCTTATGATTTCTGTGGGGAAATACAGCTATGATAATAGATAAAAGCTTTCTGAAATTATTGTCCACATTCTCTTTTGCTAGTTGATAATTAAAAAATTAACAGTAAATCTTTATTGTAACTGAATAATTTGCAAGACAAACTTTATAGAAAAGATTGCTTTTTTTCTCCGAATGTGATGGGCCCCAACAGAATGGCCACCTTCTTTTTCAGATACCTGGGCTATATGTGTGACCTTCTAGCTGACAAACCCTACCGCCCTCACTTCAAGCCTCTCACGATTAAGTCGATTACTGTCAGCCCAATACCTTTTTTTAACAAGCAAAGAAATGGGTGTCGTCCTTATTGTGATGTGCTGATTGGAGAAACCAAAATATATTCGACCTGCACAGATTTTGAAAGAATGAAGTAAGTCGGGTGCTTTTGTTCACTTATGTGTTGCTCCGTTCAACATCAGTGGTTACTAGAAAAATGCAACTGAATCAAGAGATGCCATGGCCCATTTCACAGTGAGCTGAATGACACGAGTTAAGGGACAAGCACAGTGAAGGGTAAGACAGTGATAAAGGTCAAAGGACCTGGACACTTAAGAAGGGGATGGCTTTAATGGGATTCGATTAATGATGATTCTAGGTCAGTAAGTAGGTAGATGGTAATATACTTATATAAGTTATAGAATCCATAGTAAAGAGCAGGTATCAATAGTATGTTGTAGGGGTATGAAGAGAAGACAATGAATGGTAACCTAAAGTGAAATTAGGTGAGAATAATTTGAACTTGGGATTGATATCCAAGAACTTCACAGAGCATGACATTTCTATTTCTGTGCTGATCTTGGTTGGATTTTTTTTGTTCCTTTTGTCTCTGCTTTTAATATTAATTTAAGATTAGACCAAAGAAAACATGTATATGAGGGGTCTTCAAAGAGTTCCTGGAAATGTGCATTAGAAAAAACTGTGCCTGTATTATCTTTTATTCCATTTTTCCATGAATTTTTGGTGTTCCCTCATACCAGGACTGGATGTATTTGAGGAAAGCAAGCAATCTGCAAAGCTAGACCAGGCGATTAGACTTCTGGAACTTCAGACAGGGTGAGAGAGAGGGTTTGGTGTCAGACCAGTGCCATTCCATTGAAGAACCAGTTTCTATTCAGTTGACCTTGGTTGTACTCCTGGTTTTGCTCAAATAAGACAGTGGTTTCTGGGTCCAGGCCTGGGAAAACAGATCCCCAGTCCAGAGGCACAGAGGATTATACCTGTATCTGTGTGATTGTACCAGACTGGACTCTCTTTCAATACATGTTTTGGTTTCTGTTTAAAGAGAATACCGTGTTCAAGATGGAAAAATCTTCATTCCCTTGAACATCACTGCTCAAGGAGATGTGATTGTTTCCATGTATCACTTGAGGTCAACCATCGGGAGCCGGCTGCAGGCAAAGGTATGGTTTTGAGAGGAATCATGGCATTAACTCATCTGAGTTTTTATAGGGGCACTTCTGAGTCTTCTCCAAATCAATTTGGATGTAAGTGACTTACTTAATTTTTTAAGATGTATTTATTTATTTGAAAGGCATAGTTATACACAGAGAGAGAGAGAGAGAGAGATAGAGACAGAAATAGAGATAGAGATAGAGAGAGAGGGAGAGGGAGAGGGAGAGGGGGAGAGGGAGAGAGAGAGAGAGAGAGAGAGAGAATTGATTGATCTTCCATCTTCTGGTTCACTCCCCAAATGGCTGCAGTGGCCAGGGCTGGGCCAGGCTGAAGACAGGAGCCTGGAACTTCTTCCAGGTCTCCCACATGGGTGCAGGGGTCCAAGCACTTGGGCCATGCTAAGCTGCTTTCTAAAGCAGTTAGCAGGGAGCTGGAGGGAAGTCGAGCAGCAGAGACTTGAACTGGTGCCTGAATGGAATGCTAGCATTGAAGGTGGTGGCTTAATCTAGTATATCACAATACCACTCCTGGCTTATGTTTTAAAATAAGAAAGAACGTCCAAAATTGCTAATGTCTATCTTCTTTGTTTATTGGCAAGGAAAGTGAGACTTGGAGAGGTTGTAACTTGCCCAGAGTCCTGGGCACAATGGCTGTGCCAGCAGTAGCAGCTCTAGAACTTTTAGCAAACCATGGTCTTTAGAAACTGTGCCTCTCTCATAGTGTCCCATTTGGATCAGTATAAAGAGGGAGATTTCTACTAGGGATGTGGAATTAAATAATTATGTATATTTTTCAATTTATATTTTACAGAGATAAAATAATATAAAGGTCAGTTTTTTTTAACTTTTATTTAATGAATATAAATTTCCAAAGTACAGCTTATGGATTATAATGGCTTCCCCCCTCCCATAACTTCCCTACCACCCACAACCCTCCCCTTTCCCACTCCCTCTCCCCTTCCATTCACTTCAAGAATCATTTTCAATTCTCTTTATATACAGAAGATCAGTTTAGTATATATTAAGTAAAGATTTCAACAGTTTGCCCCCACATAGCAACACAAAGTGAAAAAATACTGTTTGAGTATTAGTTATAGCATTAAATAACAGTGTACAGCACATTAAAGACAGAGATCCTACATGACATTTTAAAAAATTAATTTTCTATGCAATTTCCAATTTAAAACCAAGTTTTTTTTTTAATTTTCAATTATCTTTATATACGGAAGATCGATTCAGTATATACTAAGTAAAGATTTCATCAGTTTGCACCCACACAGAAACACAAAGTGTAAAAATACTGTTTCAGTACTAGTTATAGCATCACTGCACATTGGACAACACATTAAGGACAGATCCCACATGAGACGAAAGTACACAGTGACTCCTGTTGTTGACTTAACAATTTGACACTCTTGTTTATGGCATCAGTAATCTCCCTAGGCTCTAGTCATGAGCCTGTGGAAGCCTTTAGGGTTCGCCGACTTTGATCTTATTCCGATAGGGTCATAGTCAAAGTGGAAGCTCTCTTCTCCCTTCAGAGAAAGGTACCTCTAAAGGTCAGTTTTTAAAGTGCACAATGCGGTGGTTTTTAGTATGTTAAAAACATTGTGTAACTATTACCACTGTCTGATTCCAGAACATTTTCATCACCCCTAAAGTAGACCTATAGCCAGTAGCAAACACTGCTCATCCCTTCCCCAGCTCCGCCCTCTGACAACCATGAATCTACTTTCTGTCTCTGTGGATTTGTTCATTTTGAATGTTTCATATGTATGTGTATAGTCATACAGGGTCATTTTTGGTTGCTTTTGAGATTCATCTGTATTGTTGCACAAGTGCATACTTCATTTCTTTATACTCAAATAATATTCTGTTGTATAGCTATACCATACTTTGTTAACCTCTTCATCAGTTGATGGACCTTTGGGTTATTTCTATATTTGGCTGTTATGGATATTGTTCCAAGTAATCGTATTTTGATTCATCAAATATTTAGTAAGTGATTGGTCTGTTCTAGCCTTTCCCTTGGTTGTTATTGACAAAAATATGACTATGTTTCTACTATTAAGGAACTCAGACTAGTAGGGGAAATTCACACATGAACAAATATCCATGGTACCATATTAGAGGGAGGATGAAGTGCTGTAATGGGAACAGTGTTCCAGAAGGGCTACAGATAGGAGATGACGTTTCAAAGTGGATCTCAATGGATGGGCTCACCTGGTTGGAGTAGGGCATGCTGAGTAGAAGGAATGTAGAGTCAAAGTGTGGCAACGTGCAAAAACTTGGGATGTTAGGGAATAGGGAGGTGGCTTGCTAAGCATGGAGGGGAGAAGCTAAGCAAGAAGCTAAAGGTTGTTTATTTTTTTATTTTTTATTTATTTTTTATTTTTTGACAGGCAGAGTGGACAGTGAGAGAGAGAGACAGAGAGAAAGGTCTTCCTTTGCCGTTGGTTCACCCTCCAGTGGCCGCCGCGGCTGGCGCGCGGCAGCCTGCACACCACGCTGATCCGATGGCAGGAGCCAGGTGCTTCTCCTGGTCTCCCATGGGGTGCAGGGCCCAAGCACTTGGGCCATCCTCCACTTCACTCCCTGGCCACAGCAGAGAGCTGGCCTGGAAGAGGGGCAACCGGGACAGAATCTGGCGCCCCAACCGGGACTAGAACCTGGTGTGCCGGCGCCGCAAGGCGGAGGATTAGCCTAGTGAGCCGTGGCGCTGGCTTAGAAGGTTGTTTAGTCATCACAAGAAACAAAGGTTCTGATGTTGAAACAGTTGAAGGTGCATGGATTTCCATAATGTAACCCTTGGTTAGCTTCCTTTTCCACTGGTTGATTGTAATATGCTTCTCTCATGTATTTTTAGGTGACCAATACACAGATATTCCAGCTTCAGTTTCATAGTGGGTTCATACCACTGGAAACAACAGTCTTAAAGTTCACCAAGTAAGTATTGCTCAAGCCCAGAGTCTGTTTCCATTCCTGCTGCTGTGAAAGGCTCGGGCTCTTCAGTGCTGTGCTGCAGGTGCCCCCAGAATCCTGGGCTCCTGGGCCATTGAGTGTTGCTTCACCACACAGAGAGGCTGGGTACATTTTTAGACTTCTGTGGGATATGGTTGTCTTGAGAAGTTCACATGGATTAAAGACGTCAAATGGAAAGGTCTAAAAACTCCACGTGAGGAAACAAGATTGAACAAAGAGCATAGTGTGTCACTACTTTTACCCTTTGAATCTGCGTGTCCCTCTGTTTTTTCCAACAGGAATGACAGTAAACAGTTGTATAATATGAGAAATGACTCCTCAGAATGGAGACCCAGCCATAGCACTGAAGCAGGCTTCCTGGGGGACCCCTCTGCACCCAATATTAACCCCTAATTGTTATAACAGTGTGGCCAGGGAACTAAGAGGGGTGGCAGAAGCTGGAGAGATAGGTGGGAGTTGCTGGGGTCAGGATACCGTAGGCATTCAAGGGCTCCAGATAGTGGCTGTGGGCCCCTGTAACTATTTTAACAACTGATTCTGGCCTTGCCAGTGCATTCTGGTTGGATGCATCAGCTCTGTGTTCCCGGATACTTTCACATGGGGATATCCAAAATCCTTTGAGCAGGGATTAGTCTCCCCTTTTCTATAGATGTGGAAACTGAGACTCAGAAATCAAGTAACAAATCCAGTTGATGATTGACTCTCCCCTAGAAATGACTCTCCAGTTAACCTAAAATCTGACCTAAGATAGTTTCTGTACTAAACATCATGCTGGTTCCATTGTTGTTCACTGGTCTTACTCTTTTAAATCCCTATTTAGGCCTGAGTTAGATGCATGTGATGTACCAGAAAAGTATCCTCAGCTATTTCAGGTGACACTGGATATAGAAGTACAGCCTCATGACAAAGTGATAGACTTAACCCCACCATGGGAGCATTACTGCACAAAAGATGTCAACCCCAGCATCCTCTTCTCTTCTCACCAAGAGCATCAAGATACTCTGGTCTTGGGAGGTATGAGTTACATGGCGGTTTGTTTTTTCAGGACAAAGCCTCTGTGTTCTTTGTCCTATTGCCTTATTCTCTAAGTTTCACTGATGTCACTCTCTTGACTGTTTTCCTTGCAGGACAGCCTCCAATAGATATCCCTCCAGACAACCCCAGACATTTTGGGCAAGGTGGCTTTTTTGCCTCTCTCTGTTGGCAAGGTACTTCCAAGCATTTATTTAAGTTACATTGTCCATTAATCTTGTTTTTCATTGCTAAAATGAAATAACTGATTCAAGTTAACTTTATAAGGAAAAGAGCACATACTTTTGGAGATTGAAAGACTAAATCATCATGTGATGCTGTTGATTCAGCCTTTGGTGACTGCCAAATTGTGTGTGAAATCACATCATAGTAGAGTGTGTGTGGGAGGAAAGAATCGTGTCTTGGAACAGGAACTCAAGACTCCATCTCTTAAAGATCCACCACTTCCCACTACCACCACACTGGGGCCGAACACATGAACCTTTAGGGGGACAAACAACATCTAACCCATAGCAGACAGTCAGATGACTAAATGACTAAATGACTTGGTTCTTCTGTAAATTCAGTTAGCCTTCAATGCAGCCTAAATTAAAGTAGCACTTAGAAGTCATCCAAGTCCTTTCTCCCTTTATTTCATGTCCTTCCTGCTCATTCCTTTTTCAAATCAGACAACTCTCATCTTTCAACTCCATGAGTGCTCTCAGACTGACATCTGCCTTCTTTTAAGGCTGTGTTTTGGGCCACATCTGCCCTGGATTGACGATGAAGTGTGATGTTTATTATGATCTCCCTTCAGGCTACTGACAACACAGAGAGCTTAACAAATACTCTTCTCTCCTGCCCTCAACTATTCTAAAAACATGAAGTTAGGCATTTCTCCCAGGGTGCTGTAACAACCAGCTGAACAGAGCTGAGCTTCCCCTGGAACAGGGAAGACAAACACTTCTCCGATATGTCTTTGCTGCTTGCTTTATCTCCATAGCAGAAATTGGGCCTCTATCATTATATTATTTTCTCTAAATCCTGGAGATATTTTCTAAATTCTTCTCAATACAACACTTAGCCTTGCTGCTATCAGTAGGCTGGCTCTGGCATCCTGATCAATATGCACTGGCTGTCCTTGCTTTAGAATTTTCTTTCTTTAAATATTTTTTATTAATCTAAAGAGAACAGATTTCATGTATTTCAAAGATACAATTCTAAGAACATAAAGATACTTCCCTCCCTCCCTCCCTCCTCTTTCCTTTCTTTTAGTTTTCATGATAAAACCCTTTCAGTTTACTTTTTAATCACAGGCTTAGTACTGCACTAAATATAGTGTTTAACAAGTAAAAAGTAGAACGACTACTGTTCCACAAGAATATAGCCAAAGGTCATTAACAATAATCAAATTCAGTTTGTGTTTTAGTGGGTTCATTTATTTATTTATTTATTTTGGATACTATCTATGTTAGCCACTTCTCTGGAGTTTGCTAAGGCAAATGGCAAGATTTGATAGAGAATTGAATAGTTTGTTTTATACTTGATCTTAGCCAAAAGGCCAAGAAGCGATGAATAGTTTCATGTAGAAAAGGAATTGGACTGACTTTGGGGGTGATCTAGTTAAAATTCTCTTGATTGACCTTCCTTTAATATGTGAATATAAGACTATTTTTTTTGCCAGAATTTTTCAGTGTTTGGTGAGAAAAATTATGACATTCATTTGGATTAAAAGGCTTCATGCGGGCAGCATTTAGTTTAGCAGTTAAAATGCTGGTTAAGATGTCTACGTCTCACATTGGGGTACCTGAGTTTGATATCTACTCTGGCTCCTGACTCTAGCCTCCTCCTAGTACAGACCCTGGGAGGCACTGGGGATGGCTCCTGTAATTGGATTCCTGCTATCCACGTGAGTGACCGCAATGAGTTCCCAGCTCCCAGCTTTGGCTCCTGCTGGGGGCTGTTGTGGACTTTTGGAGACTGTGACTAGCAGATGATATCAATCTCTTTCTCCTTCTCTCTCTCTCAAAAGCAAAACAAAACCAAACAAAAGACTCTAAAGACTGCCTTTCACAATTTTCTTTTGAGAAATAAAACTAGCTACTTCAAAACTTGGAAAACCCAGTGAAACTCAGATAGCATGGAATTTCTCAGGCCCCTGTTGATTTTCCTTTCCTGTTATCTTCTTATACTAAGGACTTTTGATAAAACTTCCCTCTTCCCTTTCCACTATCATTTTAGTAAGTAATTTAGAAATAATTCCTGTAGACTCTGAAATCAGTTTTAACACAGGTGCATAATCTCTTATCTGAACCTCTCTGAGCCAGATGTGTTTAGGAATGCAGATTTTTTGGAAACACTTATATGGTATATAAACTCTGTGTTACTTAGCATTCCCAGTGGCATCTTAGACAACAACCTATACTTAAACATAATGGTGGCAGAACATATAAATAATAACCTGGAATCAGATAAATGTGGATGATTAATGATTTCGCAGGCATCCTGGTCAAGTTTTCCACCAACAGTTTGTGCCAAACTTAGGAAAGAATTAGGAGTAAATGATGTGGACCTGTTCGTGATTTGGAACATGGATCTGTCTGCCCTTAAGTAGCAAAATCATCTCAATGATGGCCTGGAAGGTCATTCTGCAGCCTTTCCTGGAGCTTATTACATGATGAAAGTATGATGGTACTTCACAATGTCCGTGAACAAATGGAATGAAAAGATTCATTTTGGTACCAAAAGAAGTGGAAATCCGAGGGGCGAAGCCAAGATGGCGGATAGTGAGGACGTGTGCCGTAGTTTGGGAAAATAAAGTTTCATAAAAGTGGAATTACTGTAGCCTCAGGAAAAGATTCAAGAAAAAAACTGCAGAGGAAACGCTTCCGGATATAGTGGATGTGACACAGAGGACCTACAGGGAGCCCACCGCGTGGAAACTCAACCGCGGGAGACCAGCCTCAGAATCTCCCCAGCGCGGAAACCAACGGGAGTCTCAGGAAAAGATTCAAGAAAAAACTGCAGAGGAAACGCTTCTGGATCTAGTGGATGTGACACAGAGGACCTACAAGGAGCCCACCGCATGGAAATCCAACCATGGGAGACAAGCCTCAGAATCTCCCCAGCACGGGAACCAAGGGGAGGTAAGACAAAAGCCCCAGAAACTCGAGACATTAGTGGGGAAAGGCAGAGGCCCCTCCCTCCACTTAAGCAAAACAAAGAGCAGGCACCATTTTACATATGTAAAGCAGCAATGAGTACACAAACACAGTAACTTTGGGTCTAAGGTGAAACTTGAGAACACATTGAAGGCTGCATAAACTCTGTGTGTGGTCCCAGGGGTAGTTCAAACAAATACTCACAGGGGCCAGATTTCAACTGCCCTCAATTCCACTCAGCCATTTGGAATTAATTCCCAACTGAGTCAAAAAAAAAAAAAAAAAAAAAAAAGAGAGAGAGAGATCCAGCAAGCAGCAAGGTGAGTCACTTTTTGCACAGCCTTAAACCTAAAGAATCAAGCAGAGCTCTCTGGCCACACCCATCACAGCCTCTAAGGATCCATCAAAGCAGACAGCCCACTTAGAGGCATAGTATAACGAGAAAAAATCACCACAGCAAAAAACAAAAACAAAAACAAAAACAAAAAAACAACAACAACAACAAAAAACCATAAATTATCTCCAACATGCCAAACAACAAATGTAGAAGCCGAGGTAACAAGAGCAAGGAAGACACTATGATGCCCCCAAATGAAAAAGACACCCCAATCTAAGATTATGAAGATGAAGAGATAGAGGAAATGCAAGAAGCAGATCTCAAAAAACTGATAAGAACATTAAGAAGTTCTCAAAAACAAATTCTTGAACTACAGAAATCCTTAATGGACAAGATAGAAAATCTCTCTCGTGAAAATGAAATATTAAGGAGGAATCAAAATGAAATGAAACAACTAGTAGAACATGAAACTGTGATAGTGACAAAAACCATAATGAAATGAAGAACTCAATAGATCAAATGACAAACACATTAGAAAGCCTTAAAAACAGAATGGGTGAAGCAGAAGAGAGAATATCGGAATTAAAAGACAGAGAACAGGAAAGGAAACAATCAAATCAAAGAAAAGAAGAAGAAATCAGAAATCTAAAAAATACTGTCAGTAATCTACAGGATACTATCAAAAAACCCAACATTCGGGTTCTAGGAGTTCCTGAAGGCATGGAGAGGGAGAAAGGATTAGAAGGCCTTTTTAGTGAGATACTAGCAGAAAATTTCCCAGGTTTGGAGAAGGACAGAGACATCCTAGCACAGGAAGCTCATAGAACCCCTGATAAACATGACCAAAAGAGATCCTCACCATGACACGTCGTAATCAAACTCACCACAGTGAAACATAAAGAAAAGATCCTAAAATGTGCAAGAGAGAAATGCCAGATTACTCTCAGAGGATCTCCAATTAGACTCACAGCTGACTTCTCTTCAGAAACCCTACAAGCTAGAAGGGAATGGCGAGATTATAGCCCAGGTACTAAGAGAGAAAAACTGCCAGCCCAGAATATTATATCCTGCAAAGCTCTCATTTATGAATGAAGGTGAAATAAAGACCTTTCACAGCAAACAGAAATTGAAAGAATTTGTCACCACTCGTCCAGCCCTGCAAAAGATGCTTAAAGATGTGTTACAGAAACGCAGAAACACGGTCACCAACATGAAAGAAGGTAAAGGAAGGAAACCTCACAGCAAAAGATCACAGGAATCTCAAACCAGATATTAGAAAATATCTTTGGCAAATGGCAGGGCAAAGTTACTCCTTCTCAATAGTCACATTGAATGTTAATGGCTTGAACTGTCCAGTTAAAAGACACCGATTGGCAGATTGGGTTAAGGAACAAAACCCATCTTTTTGCTGCTTACAAGAAACTCATCTTTCCAACAATGATCCATACAGGCTGAAAGTGAAAGGCTGGAAAAAGATATACCACGCCAACAGAAATGAAAAAAGAGCGGGCGTAGCCATCTTAATATCGGACAACATAAACTTTACCACAAAAACTGTTAGGAGAGACAAAGAGGGGCACTATTTAATGATTAAGGGATCCATTCAACAGAAAGATATAACGATTATCAATGTATATGCACCTAATTACAGGGCACCAGCTTATTTAAAAGACTTGTTAAGGGACTTAAAGGGAGACTTAGACACCAATACAATAGTACTGGGGGACTTCAATACTCCACTCTCAGAGATAGACAGATCAACAGGACAGAAGATCAACAAGGAGACAGCAGATTTAAATGACACTATAGCCCAAATGGATCTAACAGACATCTACAGAACATTTCATCCTACATCTAAAGACTTTACATTCTTCTCAGCAGTACATGGAACCTTCTCTAGGATTGACCACATACTAGGCCATAAAGCAAGTCTCAGCAAATGTAAAAGAATTAGAATCATACCATGAAGCTTCTCAGACCATAAAGGAATGAAATTGGAAATTAGCAACTCGGGAATCCCTAGAGCACGTGCAAACACATGGAGATTGAACAACATGCTCCTGAATGAACAATGGGTCATAGAAGAAATTAAAAGAGAAATCAAAAATTTTCTGGAAGTAAATGAGGATAACAGCACAACATACCAAAACCTATGGGATACAACAAAAGCAGTGTTAAGAGGAAAGTTTATATCAATAGGTGCCTACATCAAGAAATTGGAAAGGCACCAAATAGATGAGCTTTCAAGTCATCTCAAGGATCTAGAAAATCTGCAGCAAACCAAACCCAAACCCAGTAGGAGAAGAGAAATAATTAAAATCAAAGAAGAAATCAACAGGATTGAATCCAAAAAAACATTACAAAAAATCAGCCAAGCGAGGAGCTGGTTTTTTGAAAAAATAAACAAAATTGACACCCCATTGGCCCAACTAACTAAAAAAAGAAAAGACCCAAATCAATAGGATCAGAGATGAAAAGGGAAACGTAACAACAGATGCTACAGAAATAAAAAGAATCATCAGAAATTACTACAAGGACTTGCATGCCAGCAAACAGGTAAATCTATCAGAAATGGACAGATTCTTGGACACATACAACCTACCTAAATTGAGCCAGGAAGACATAGAAAACCTAAACAGACCCATAACTGACACAGAAATTGAAACAGTAATAAAGGCCCTCCCAACAAAGAAAAGCCCAGGACCAGATGGATTCACTGCTGAATTCTACCAGACATTTAGAGAAGAACTAACTCCAATTCTTCTCAAACTATTCAGAGCAATCGAAAAAGAGGGAATCCTCCCAAATTCTTTCTATGAAGCCAGCATCACCTTAATTCCTAAGCCGGAAAAAGATGCAGCATTGAAAGAGAATTACAGACCAATATCCCTGATGAACATAGATGCAAAAATACTCAGTAAAATTCTGGCCAATAAAATGCAACAACACATCAGAAAGATCATCCACCCAGACCAAGTGGGATTTATCCCTGGTATGCAAGGATGGTTCAACGTTCACAAAACAATCAACATAATACACTACATTAACAGACTGCAGAAGAAAAACCATATGATTCTCTCAATAGACGCAGAGAAAGCATTTGATAAAATACAACACCCTTTCATGATGAA
The DNA here is from genome assembly GCF_033115175.1 of Lepus europaeus. Classification (NCBI taxonomy): domain Eukaryota; kingdom Metazoa; phylum Chordata; class Mammalia; order Lagomorpha; family Leporidae; genus Lepus; species Lepus europaeus. Next base: position 57,279,372 of record NC_084831.1, read on the forward strand.
AACTCTAAGCAAACTGGGTATGGAAGGAACATTCCTCAATACAATCAAAGCAATATATGAAAAGCCCACGGCCAACATCCTATTGAATGGAGAAAAGTTGGAAGCATTTCCGCTGAGATCTGGTACCAGACCGGGATGCCCTCTCTCACCACTGCTATTCAATATAGTTCTGGAAGTTTTGGCCAGAGCTATTAGGCAAGAAAAAGAAATTAAAGGGATACAAATCGGGAAGGACGAACTCAAACTATCCCTCTTTGCAGATGATATGATTCTTTATTTAGGGGACCCAAAGAACTCTACTAAGAGACTGCTGGAACTCATCGAAGAGTTTGGCAAAGTAGCAGGATATAAAATCAATGCACAAAAATCAACAGCCTTTGTATACACAGACAATGCCACAGCTGAGGAAGAACTTCTAAGCTCAATCCCATTCACAATAGCTACAAAAACAATCAAATACCTTGGAATAAACTTAACCAAGGACGTTAAAGATCTCTACGATGAAAACTACAAAACCTTACAGAAAGAAATAGAAGAGGATACCAAAAAATGGAGAAATCTTCCATGCTCATGGATTGGAAGAATCAATATCATCAAAATGTCCATTCTCCCAAAAGCAATTTATACATTCAATGCAATACCAATCAAGATACCAAAGACTTTCTTTTCAGATCTGGAAAAAATGATGCTGAAATTCATATGGAGACACAGAAGACCTCGAATAGCCAAAGCAATCTTGTACAACAAAAACAAAGCCGGTTGCATCACAATACCAGATTTCAGGACATATTACAGGGCAGTTGTTATCAAAACAGCATGGTACTGGTACAGAAACAGATGGATAGACCAATGGAACAGAATAGAAACACCAGAAATCAATCCAAACATCTACAGCCAACTTATATTTGACCAAAGATCCAAAACTAATCCCTGGAATAAGGACAGCCTATTCAATAAATGGTGCTGGGAAAATTGGATTTCCATGTGCAGAAGTTTGAAGCAAGACCCATACCTATCACCTTACACAAAAATTCACTCAACATGGATTAAAGACTTAAATCTACGACCTGAAACCATCAAATTATTAGAGAGCATTGGAGAAACCCTGCAAGATATAGGCACAGGCAAAGACTTCTTGGAAAATACTCCAGCAGCATAGGCAGTCAAAACCAAAATTAACATTTGGGATTGCATCAAATTGAGAAGTTTCTGTACTTCAAAAGAAACAGTCAGGAAAGTGAAGAGGGAGGTAACCGACAGAATGGGAAAAAATATTTACAAACTATACTACAGATAAAGGGTTGATAACCAGAATCTACAAAGAAATCAAGAAAACCCACAACAACAAAACAAACAACCCACTGAAGAGATGGGCCAAGGACCTCAATAGACATTTTTCGAAAGAAGAAATCCAAATGGCCAACAGACACATGAAAAAATGTTCAAGATCACTAGCATTCAGAGAAATGCAAATCAAAACCACAATGAGGTTTCACCTCACCCCGGTGAGAATGGCTCACATTCAGAAATCTACCAACAACAGATGCTGGAGAGGATGTGGGGAAAAAGGGACACTAACCCACTGTTGGTGGGAATGCAAACTGGTTAGGCCACTATGGAAGTCAGTCTGGAGATTCCTCAGAAACCTGAACATAACCCTACCATACAACCCAGCCATCCCACTCCTTGGAATTTACCCAAAGGAAATTAATTTGGCAAATTTAAAAGCCATCTGCACATTAATGTTTATTGCAGCCCAATCCACAATAGCTAAGACCTGGAACCAACCCAAATGCCCATCAACAGTAGACTGGATAAAGAAATTATGGGACATGTACTCCATAGAATACTATACAGCAGTAAGGAACAATGAAACCCAGTCATTTGCAACAAGATGGAGGGATGTGGAAAACATCATGCTGAGTGAATTAAGCCAGTCCCAAAGAGACAAATATCATTTGTTTTCCCTGATCGGCGACAACTGAGCACCAAAGGGGAAACCTGTTGAAGTGAAATGGACACTATAAGAAACAATGAACTGATCAGCTCTTGTCCTGACTCTAGATGTACAATGTAATACTTTATCCTTTTTAGTATTTGTTGTTGTTTTTGTTATTGTTGTTCTAGTACTAGTGGTTGAACTCTGTAATTAACACACAATTATTTTTAGGTGTTTAAATTTTAACTGAAAGGTGATCCCTGTTAAATTTAAGAGTGGAAAAAGAGAGGGAGGAGATGTACAATTTGGGACATGCACAATCAGACTTGCCGCAAATGGTGGAGTTAAAAATGTGCCAGGGGATTCCAATACAATCCCATCAAGGTGGCATGTACCAATGCCATCTCACTAGTCCAAGTGATCATCTTCAGTTCACAATTGATGGCTCTGATAGGTCTAAGAGTCAAAGGGATCACACAAACAAGACAAGTGTCTGCTAATACTAACTGATAGAATCAAAAAGGGAGAGAAAGATCCAACATGGGAAGTGGGATACACAGCAGACTCATAGAATGGCAGATGTCCTAAACAACACTCTGGCCTCAGAATCAGCCCTTAAGGCATTTGGATCTGGCTGAAGAGCCCATGAGAGTATTGTAGGCATGGAAAGCCAAGATACCATGGAAAAGAAAAAATGAAGAAGACCTAAATGAAAGATCTCTGTGAGTGAGATCCCACTGGAAAGAACAGGGTCATCAAAGAAGGAGGTACCTTTCTCTGAAGGGAGGAGAGAACTTCCACTTTGACTATGACCCTATCGGAATAGGATCAAAGTCAGAAAACTCTAAAGGCTTCCATAGCCCTGGCAACTCATGACTAGAGCCTAGGGAGATTACTGATGCCATGAACAGGAGTGTCAAATTGTTAAGTCAGCAACAGGAGTCACTGTGTACTTACATCCCATGTGAGATCTGTCTTTAATGTGTTGTCTAATGTGCAGTGATGCTATAACTAGTACTGAAACAGTATTTTTACACTTTGTGTTTCTGCGTGGGTACAAACTGATGAGATCTTTACTAATTATATACTGAATCGATCTTCTGTATATAAAGATAATTGGAAATGAAAAAAGGAAAAACCTGGTGTTAAATTGGAAATGGCATAGAAAATTAATTTTTTTAAAAAAAATATATTATGTAAGATCTCTGTCTTTAATGTGCTATACACTCTTATTTAATGCTATAACTAGTACTCCAACAGTATTTTTTTTTCACTTTGTGTTGCTATATGGGGGCAAACTGTTGAAATCGTTACCTAATAAACACTAAACTGATCTTCTGTATATAAAGAGAATTGAAAATGAATCATGATGTGATTGGAAGGGGAGAGGGAGCGGGAAAGGGGAGGATTGTGGGTGGGAGGGAGGTTTTGGATGGGGGAAGCCATTGTAACCCCATAAGCTGTACTTTGGAAATTCATATTCATTAAATAAAAGTTTAATTAAAAAAAAAAGAAGTGGAAATCCATACATATCTCTTCATGATATGCATTTTCCATGAACTTTTTGCAGGGTCCTTATATCTCTTTCCAGGTTGACGTGAGGGGCATCTGAGGGGCATTCTGTTCACTTACTAGGTGTGCGGTTCGCTTATGCTTCAGATGGAGAGAAGGACCTTACTTTAGGCTGCAGGACATGTGAAGAAGACAATCAGAGACAGATATCAGCAGGGCCCTGGGAGACGAGGGAGCTGGAAAGCAGTAGTAGTAATGATCAGCATTTAATACTACCCACCATTGATCTGAGCACTTTATTTTTAAAAATTTTTAAAAGATTAATTTTTTATTAGAAAGGCAGAATTATAGAGATAGGAGGGAGGGAGAGAGGTATGGGAGAGAGAGAGAGAGAGAGAGAGAGAGAGAGAGAGAGAGAGAGAGAATCTTCTATCCACTGGTTCACTCTCCAAATGGCCACAATGGCCAGGGCTGGGCCAGGCTGAAGCCAGGAGCCTAAAGTTTCTTCCAAGTCTGCTGTGTGAGTTCGGAGGCCCAAGGACTCGCGTCATCCTCCACTGCTTTCCCAGGCACATTAGCAGGGAGCTGGATCACAACATTTGAGACTTGAATTAGTGCTTTTAAGAGAAGCTGGCATCGCAGGCAGAGGCTTAACCTGCTACGCCACAATGCTGGCCCCGATCTGAGCACTTTGTAACATCATCTCATGTAATTCTCATAGTAGTGTGTGAGTTATGGACTGATTGTTACCATGGCTTACTGAGAAAGGAGGCCAAGACACAGAGAATTAAAGTAACTCTGGAACTGGGATTCAACTCCAGGCAACCTTGGTCCAAATTTCCTGCTCTTTTTTTTTTTTTTTAATTAAACAATTATTTGAGAGGCAGAGAAAGAGAGAAGAGAGAAAGGGAGAGGGAGAGGGAGGGAAAAAGAGAGAGAGAGAGGGCACTCCTATCTGCTGATTCATACTCCAAATGCCTGCAGCGGCAATGAGTAGGCTAGGCAGAAACTGGAAGCATGGAACTCCGTCCAAGTGCTGTCTCTCAATGTCTGTATCAGCAGGAAGCTGGAGTCTGGAGCAGAGTGAGGTATCAAATCCAGGTACTCTGATATAGGATGCAGGTGTCTTAACTGCTGGCAAACGCCCATCCTAGAGTTCTTGCCTGCCCTTTACCACCATGGTTCTACCTTTATGTGCTCAACAAATGGTGGTTGAATATAATGTGAAATATCAAGTTCCCATTGGCAAGGGTCTGAATGTTTGTTTGCTCAGGGATGGATCTGTTCTTTCTGGAATTATATGTGTATAATACAAAAAACTTCATCGATGCTAACCACGTACTGACATAACTCACCTTCCATAGATCAGAAATCAGAGAAATCATTCTGTGAAGAGGACCACGCTGCCCTAGTGAATCAGGAAAGTGAGCAGTCGGACGACGAACTTCTGACCCTTTCTAGTCCTCATGGAAATGCCAATGGCGACAGACATCATGGAGCCAAGAAGCCCAGCAAAAAACAGCAGGAGCCAGCTGTCCCTCCACCCCCAGAGGAGGTGGATCTGCTGGGCCTAGAGGGGTCGGAAGTGAGTAAGAACTTCTCACCGCCGGCAGCTCCTCCCACCAATTCTGAACTGCTGAGTGACCTGTTTGGGGGCGGAGGTGCAGCTGGTCTTGCCCAGGCTGGACAGTCAGGGGTGGAAGACGTGTTTCATGCTAGTGGACCTGCATCTGCCCAGTCAACACCACGCCGCTCTGCCGCTTCCACCTCTGCATCTCCAACCCTGAGAGTGGGGGAAGGTAATTTTTCCATGTTGCCCTGTACCTCCCAGTTTTGAATTCTAGCCTTTGGGCCACACTGGCAGAAGTGGACTTTCCTAGTCAACCAGGGGAAGCTTTGCTAGTGAACTGGTTTCTCTGTCCTTAGAGGCTTGTCTCTCCATTGAAATGGAGAGCACAAGAGAAAATAGAAGTATTGCCCATTTTGCTGGGATGGTGTAAGTGTGGGTATTTGAGTCCCACACTCCTAATTTTAGTTTTCTTTTTCAGGGCTTTAATTCCTAAGCTGCTGTGTCTGCTCCTGCGTGGAGACATAGGCTGATGAATTATTGTTAATAATAGCTAATATCAGTGGGGTGTTTACTATTTTCCAGACATGGAATTTAACACTAAACATGATTCATTTCTTCCAAAAACCCAAGTGATGGGTGCTATTAGTGTCCCTATTAATGTGTGGTTGAGGAAGTGGAGGCTTAGAGTTAAGTTAGTAGCGTAAGTTCATGTAGTCAGAAATTGATGGAGCCAGGGTTCAAAACTAGACCATTTCACTTCAGAGCTCCCCTGCAGTTTTCCTGTAAATCTTCCTGGAGTTGTAGTTTTCTGAGTACACTTTGGCTGTTCAGAGAAATGTTTGGTTATTTCAAAATATACAGGACTCTTGCCAGCAGCACAGCTGACTGGAGTACAGCAGTTGGTACCACTCTGATCATAGCTATGGACTCAACCCTTCCCACCACTGCTTATCTATAGATTTTTGACATTTGCAAGACAGTGTAATTGGGTAAGTTCTTTAGAAGCCATCACAGCTTCTGAAAAACTGACTCAAATGAGTTGCCTCTTGTTACTGTCACTATTAACCAAGGTGACATCACATTGCAAAGAGCAAAGAGCAGTGATTCAAGTCTCCTGGCCTGCAGGATACTGTGGAAACTCGCCCCACCCTCACTGCCCAGCTTCTCCTTTACTTTTTTTTTTTTTTTTTGACAGGCGGAGTGGACAGTGAGAGAGAGAGACAGGGAGAAAGGTCTTCCTTTACCGTTGGTTCACCCTCCAATGGCCGCTGCGGCCGGCGCACCACGCTGATCTGAAGCCAGGAGCCAGGAGCCAGGAGCTAGGTGCTTCTCCTGGTCTCCCATGTGGGTGCAGGGCCCAAGGACTTGGATCATCCTTCACTGCCCTCCCGGGCCACAGCAGAGAGCTGGACTGGAAGAGGGGCAACCGGGACAGAATCCGGTGCCCCGACCGGGACTAGAACCCGGTGTGCCGGCGCTGCAAGGTGGAGGATTAGCCTATTGAGCCATGGCGCCGGCCTCTCCTTTACTTCTCCGAAGGCTCCAGGCTGGTTTTGATTGATGGTAATTCAGCTGGAGGCCAGTGGGTATCAGCACCAGAGAAAGTAGGGACTGAGGCTCAAGTTCCTCCACTGGTCATTGGTGGAACCAGGCTGTGAAGCCAGAAGCACTGAGTTCCAGCCCAAGGATATTTTCTCTGTACTTCATTTCCTTTCATAAGTTCTGACTCACCAAACTGAAAAAAAGTTCTATCAGGTTAAAGAAAAATCCTCAGGATTCAAGATAGCAAGGTGCTCAATGTTGAGGTTTTAGGACAAAGCTGCTTGCATGACTTTCAGTGATTTAACTCATCATAGTCTCATGTTGAGAGTGTTGTTCAGTGTCACTGTAAGAGTATTGCACTCAGATATCTACTCTTATACCAAAATGGACAAGACTTCTATTTTCTCTTGTGTTTGACATCACCTGTGTCTCAGGTTTTAGACAGTGAAATTGAAGCCTAGATACACTGACTTATATCTGAAGCTACCCAGTTGATGAGTGGCAGACCCAAGTCTAGAACTCAAATACAGTGAAAGAAAATACTGGAAAAGAAAACTAGATTAAACTAAACCTGGTCAATATTATTTTCTGCTTCTCATCTTAGCAGCAGAGTTGCCTTGACTGGTATTGATCAATTAATTCATTCATCATGAGCATAATTGGTTGATTGATGATCAGCTCCTGTGGTCCAGTCATTGGTTCACCTTGGTTGATCCAGTCTGAGAGTTTGGTTGGCTTTTATCATGCTGTTAAGATGTCCAAAGGCCAAGGACCTTCATTTAGAGTCTTTGTGGTTCATCTCACAGATAACCCAAATGCTAATTTTTTTTTTACAAAGATGAAATTATTGTTATGTGTTAGCCTGGTAGGAATTTGTAAGTGGGCCTGGAAGCAAACATTATCCTGTTTATTCAAGTATTTGGCCTAGGACCAGGCTTTAGTGGTAATTCTTCAGTATTATTTATTGAATAAATAAGCTTGCAGGACAAAGAAATAGATTGTTCCTGTTGTTTTCTAGGTGCCACCTTTGACCCATTTGGCGCACCTTCTAAGCCTACAGGTCAAGATTTGCTGGGTTCTTTTCTAAACACTTCCAGTGCTTCTAGTGACCCCTTTCTTCAGCCCACAAGAAGTCCTTCACCTACAGTGCATGGTAAGAAAATATTTTTTGTTGTGTTCTGTGGGACATAATTTTCTGCCATGTGAGTGCATACTTTTTTTAAGTAGCTACTCAGATACAAAAGCATTCTGTAGGTGCTGTTTTTGGAAAACTTACATAATGTATCTGTCTGTTGGAAATTAATGATTCACATTAATACATTGAAGGCTCTGGGATATCTTATAGGAAAGAAACCTGCTTCACTTTATTATATTCAGCTTCCCTAAAACTTTTTTTACTGTGGAATTATTTTTTTGTTGTAGAGTGTATTATTTATTATGTAACAGTAAGAAAGAAAAATTTGCCACTTCTAACTGATTGGAAGATGCATCCTGGTGGGAGCATCTCTGAAATATGGAAAAACATCAATCTCAAGCTAGCAAAATATATTTCCTTTTTATGAAATGAGTCTTCCACAAAGCAAACTTTGGAATATATTACCTTGATGTGTTAGAGATATTCTGTCTAATATGATGGCCATTGGCCAATTGTGGCCATTGAGCACTTGGAATATGGTTAGTCTGATTTGAGATATGTTCTAAGTATAAAATATATATATATATATATATATATATTTTAAAGGTGAGTACAGTAAAAGAATGAATAATATCTCATTAATATTTTTATAATGACATCCTTTTTTAAACATCTATTTATTTACTTGAGAGGAAAGTTACAGACAAAGGGAGAGACAGAAAGGTCTTTCATCCTCTGGTTCACTCTCCAAATGGCTACAATGGCCAGAACTGGGCTGATCCAAAGCCAGGAGCCAGGAGCTTCTTCCTGGTCTCTCACATGGGTATAGGGGTCCAACCACTTGGGTCATCTCCTTCTGCATTCCCAGGCAGGCCATAAACAGAGAGCTGAATTTTAAGAGGAGCAGCTGGGTCGCAAATTGGTGCCCACATGGGATGCCAGCACTGCAGGCAGAAGCTTAACCTGCTATGCCACAGTGCCAGCCCCTATAATGATCTCTTAAAATACTATTTTAAATAGATTATGTTAAAATATGTTGCAATTAATTTTACCGCTATCTTTTTGCCTTTTTTAATGTGAGTACTAGAAACTATAACTTGTCTAAACAAGAAATCAGTTCAGGAGCAATCTTTAGGAGTGAGGTCCAATTAGTCTTTAATCTCATACTATTTGAAGTGTGTCCATTGAATAACATAGAAGAAATTCACCACTTACCCATGAATAGAGTCCACTTAAGAGAGTCTCCTGATTGGGTGTTGGCTGCAGATGGGAGGAAAGATGCAGAGATGGAAGCTAACACTTTTGCTTACTCCTTTACAGTGTAAGTCATGCCATTGCTATTGCTTGGCTCCTGGGGGTCCCTCTTGCACTCAGCATGAAAGCCCAAGTCCTACGTGCCTTAGAACCCCATGTGACCTCATTTTCCATTGTCTCCCCCTTGCTCTCTTCATTCCTGCAGTCCTGGCCTCTTTGCTGTTGCACTGGTGGTTCCCTCTGCCTCCAGCACTCCTCTCTAGACATCCACATGGCTGACTCCTTCACCTCCTTCACCGCCTTCGAGTCTTGGCTTCAATGGGGCCTCCTCTGATTTCAAATCACAGCTTATTCTATGCCCTCTACCTTTTCCTTTCCATTGAACTTACTAACTTCTAATATATGGAATATTTTTAAAAGGCTTTATTATTTTACTTATGTGAAGAGAGAGAGAGAGAGAGAGAGAGAGAGAGAGAGAGAGATCGATCGATCTTACATCTGCTGGTTCCCTCCCCAGATGGCTGCAGTGAGTCAAGGCTGGGTCAGACTGAAGCCAGGAGGCTGGAACTCCATCTAGATCTCTCACCTGGCTGGAAGAGGGCCAAGTGACTTCAGCCATCTTCCACTGCTTTCCCAGGCACATTATCATGGAGCTGGATTAGCAGCAGAGCAGCCAGTCTTGAACAGACACTCATATGAGATGCCAGCATTGCAAGCAGCAGCCTAACCCTCTGTGCCATAGCACCAGCCCCATGGAATAATTTTCTTGTGTGTATGTTTATATTTTACTGTCTATTTTTCCCTGCTGGATCAAAGACAGAGGTTTGTGTTCATTTTGTTCATTAATGCATCCCTAGAGCCTAGAAGAATTACTGGTGAACAGCAGGTGCTGTCATCTTTCTTTTTTTCTAATATAGTCAGTCCTACATAGCAACAGATTATGCATCCACAGATCTGACCAACCACAGATCAAAAATATTTATTAAAAATTACATCTCGGCAGGGCGCCGCGGCTCACTAGGCTAATCCTCCACCTTGCGGCGCCGGCACACTGGGTTCTAGTCCCGGTCGGGGCACCGGATTCTGTCCTGGTTGCCCCTCTTCCAGGCCAGCTCTCTGCTGTGGCCAGGGAGTGCAGTGGAGGATGGCCCAAGTGCTTGGGCCCTGCACCCACATGGGAGACCAGGAGAAGCACCTGGCTCCTGCCATCGGATCAGCGCTGTGCGCCGGCCGCGGCGGCCATTGGAGGGTGAACCAACGGCAAAGGAAGACCTTTCTCTCTCTCTCTCTCACTGTCCACTCTGCCTGTCAAAAAAAATAAAAAAATAAAATAAAATAAAAAATAACATCTCTACTGAACATATACAGACCTTTCTTTCCCTGATCTCATTCCCTAACTGATACAGTGTAACAAGGATTTATATGGCATTTACATTGTATTAGTATTAAGTAATCTAGAGGGTGTGGACAGTGTGGCACAATGGGTAAAGCCGCCGCCTGCAGTGCTGACATCCCATATAGGTGCCAGTTCAAGTCCTAGCTGTTCCAATTCTGATCTAGCTCCCTGGTAATGTATTTGGAATAGCAACAGAAGATGGCCTAACTCCTTAGGCCCCTGTGCCCATGTGGGCTACTGGGATGAAGTTCCTGGCTTTGGCCTGGCCCAGCCCTGACCATTGCAGCCATTTGGGGGAGAGAACCAGTGGGTGGAAGACCTCTCTTTCTCTGCCTCTGCCCCTTTTTCTCTGTAATTCTGACTTTCAAATAAAATAAATAAATGTTTTTAAAAATAAGTAATCTAGAGATGATTTAACCTATACAGGAGGATATGTGTAGCCTATATGGAAATACTATGCTATTTTATATTAGAGACTTCAGCATTCTTGGACTTTTGTATCTACAGGTTTCCTGGAATTAATCCCTGAGGATATTGAGGGATGACTGTATATAAATATTAAATAAATTAACTCATTTTTTCCTATCATAATTTCTTTGGTGCATAGTGATGTCTGTGAAGGTATACATTCTCCTGATTTTAGTACGTAAAACTGTCTTTTTTTTAAGAGTTATTATTTATTTGAGAGGTAGAGTTACAGACAGAGGGAGAGATAGACAGAAAGGTCTTCCATCCACTGGTTCACTCCCCAACTGGCCACAAAGGCCAGGGCTAGGCAAAGCTAGGAGCCAAGAGCTGCATCTGGGTGTGGGGGCCTAAGGACTTGGGCCATCTTCTACTGCTTTCCCAGACCACAGCAGAGAGCTGGATTGGAAGTAGAGCAGCCGGGACTTGAACTGGCACCCATATGGGATCCCAGCACTGCAGGCAGTGGCTTAACCCGCTATGCCACAGCACCAGCCCTAAACTTTTATGTCCCATGGACATGAGTGTGAATACTTCAGCAGGGCACTTCTCTTTCTTGCAATGTGGTTAAAATATGGTGTTTATCACCCACTTTAGGCCAGCCATCACTCTTTTGTCCTGTAGCCACATTTCTCATTTTGATCTGTACCACACAATGAGTGAAGAGAACATTTTATTATCCTTGTTAAGAAAACAGTGATCATTCCATGGTTAGTGGTCAGTTGCATCATCTTCACGTTGGAGAGTGGTAAGGTGAGACTTAGCTGTCACCTTGGGGACAGATTGCCCACCTTCAAATCCTTGAGGTGCTACCCTTAGGTTTCTACAAGGCATCACCAGTCTCTTCTGAAAATCAGGAGGTACCACCTTTGAGTTCAACAAATAGTTACTAAACATATATTTTAAAGAGACTAATCACTTGGGACATAGTGTTAGAAGAACAAGTAAGCAAATAACCATAATGAAAGGCAAAATAAAGATTAAGATACTCTGTAGTTACATTTGGTCTATTCCTGTCTCCCCAAAAGATTATGTTTCTTGAGGAGAGACATGCCTTTCAGTTCTCTAATCCCTGGTATGGTACCTTGCGTTTATTAAGTAGTCCTAAGGATCTATGGGCTTGGTTATAATAAGGTTGAAGTTCCAGAACCTAGTTCTATGTCCTAGTTGGATGTAAGACTAAGATCAGGGTTTAAAGGGAATCACACAGCAAATGATAGCAGAGTTGTTTAATCTTCACCCTAGTTTGCATGGGCTATTGTGGAACACGAGAAGGGAGTAACAGAAAGGAAAGAACTGTTATTGTTGATAATCGCATGTTCTTTTTAACTTAATGATGAGACAGTATACGATGTCTTGGTTGGAACTAAGTAAATGAGACAGATAAAATATAAAGCCCAGAATGCTAATTTTTGTGTCTTGATGATTCTTCTGGTGGTAGAGTCTGTGTATGACTGTGTGTGTGTGTTTCCAATCACTTGTCTTGTTAGTTTAGTATTAGCATTTCACTCATTGATTTTTAAGGATAAAACCTAGAAATAAATTTTGTCCAATAGCATTATGCTTATGGATTTTTGAGGTATAACAAAAGCTTACTGCTACTGTATATGCCTTTATTATACCTAATTCTCTTTAGTTGAGTATTGCTTTTAAATTTTACATCTGGAACTTTTAGAGGAGTCACAGTGGTCCGTTTTGAAGCTGTAAGGAGTTTATTTTGAGTGACAACAGACATATCCATCACACTAGTCTACTAGATGTGTGTGCCCCATATGTGCTCTGAGTGACTCGGCCTTCTCAATTATGTCACAGCAGAGGAGAAAATAGCGTTTTGGCTCTAAGTAGATCATACCACTTGGTATACTTGCCAATGCTAAGCTAAGGTGAATTAAATTTCAGGTGGCTTTTTCTTTTTTCCTTTTTGCACATTCACTCTCTGTTAAGAGATAGGACATACAGGGGCCAATGCTGTGACGCAGCAGGTTAAAGCCCCAGTTTGCAATGCTGGCATCCTACATGGGCACCAGTTCGAGTCCTGGCTGCTCCCCTTCTGATCTCTCTCCCTGCTAATGTACCTGGGAAATCAGTGGAAGATGGTCCAAGTGCTTGGACCCCTGCAACCGAAGGGGAGACCTGGAAGAAGCTCCTCATTCCTAGCTCAGCTCTGGCCATTTGGGAAGTGTGAACCAGCAAATGGAAGACCTCTGTCTCTGTCTCTGTCTCTACCTCTGTAACTCTTTCAAATAAATAAATAAAATCTTTAAAAAAAAAAAGAGGTGGGACATACAAAGATGAATGAGATAATTGTTGCTTCAAGGGATTCACAATCGAATGGAGACAGATACATGCAGTCATAATTCAAAGCGCATGAATATGGAGGTTAAACAAAGGAGGAAAGGCAAATAATATATGGCTCCTACCAAGACTCTTGTGAACAACCACAGACAAAGACAACATCAAGTGTTACTGGGTGGTGTGGGAAGGGCTCAGAAGGAAGACTGAATCTCTTGGGATTGTAGGAAGCTCTGCAGGCTTCATGGAAGGGACAGCATTACCTTTGTGAGCTCTAAAAGAGTGGGTTTGGGCATAGCTTGTCCTCATTCTGTTTCTTCTCCCGTTTGCAGCTTCTAGTACACCTGCCGTGAACATTCAGCCGGATGTTTCTGGAGGTTGGGACTGGCATTCTAAACCAGGTAAAGGTCAGCATGTGATTTTTGTGTACATGTTTAATCAATTGCAAAGCAGAAGCCTCCACCCAAGATGAAGTGAGGACTCCTGTAGCCCATCTATGTCATTTATCATGTTTCCTAAGGACTCCTATTCTGGAGGGACTTTCTCATTGCACTTGGCATGACGGTGCTGCTTGTTCTGTTACTTTTCTAAATCGCATTTTGCTTAACTGTAAACTCAGACAAATACAGTAACAGAACAAGCGGCATCAAAACTCTTGCATTTTTTAAAATATTTTTTATTTATTTATTTGACAGGTAGAGTTATAGACAGAGAGAGAGAGAGAGAGAGAGACAGAGAGACAGAGAGACAGAGAGACAGAGACAGAGAGACAGGTCTTCCTTCCATTGGTTCACTCCCCAAATGGCCGCTATGGCTGGCGCTGTGCTGTTCCGAAGCCAGGAGCCAGGTGCTTCTTCCTGGTCTCCCACATGGGTGCAGGAGCCCAAGGACTTGGGCCATCCTCCACTGCCCTCCCGGGCTACAGCAGAGTGTTGGACTGGAAGAGGAGCAGCTGGGACTAGAACCTGGTGCCTATATGGGATGCTGGCACTGCAGGCGGAGGATTAACCAAGTGCGCCATGGCACCGGCCCCAGCTCTTGCATTTTTTGACAAGTCTTTTTGCCCCACCTCCTCACCCTCCAATTGTGTAAGTTTAAATGAAGTAACTTATATGAGACTTTCTGGAGTAGAGCAGATGCTGAGTAAATGTGAATATTCTGCTTTTCTTCATCAAGTTCTTAATTCAGGGGCTGGATTTGTCAATAGTAAAAATGGTGTCTTTCTCGTGGTTACTCTGATGTTTGTTGAGTGCTGACTTGTGTGATTTATCCTAAATACTGGAACTTAAATGCACACACGTCTATACCTACATCCATACAATGTTCTTATCACAACAATGCTCCAGTGTAGTTGATGTTACCTTTTATTTTTAATGTGGAGAGAAACCAAGATAAAATTCACTGTTCCTATAATTTCTAAGGATACAGTACAATATTCTAAACTACCTGCATAATATGGTACCATACCCTCCCATCATGCGTAACTGAACCACCACCTGTACCACATAGCCACTCCCTACCTTCTCCCCTCCCCAGCCCTTGGCAGCCATCATTCTTCTGTTTCTATGAGCCTCACCACTTAGATTCCTCATACAAGTGAAATCTACAGCATTTGTCATTTTATGGAAGGCTTATTTCACTTCACATCATGTCCTCAGGGTTCATCTGTGTTGTAGCAAGTAACAAAATGTTCATCTTTTTAAGACTGAATAACATTCCATGGTATTTATATGCTGCAGTTTCTTTGTTCATCTCTCAATGGGTGTTTAGGCTATTGTGAATCATTTTGTAATGAGTCTGGGTATGCAAATACCTCTTCATGATCCTGTTTTCAGTCCTTATGAGTATGTACGCAGAAGTGCTAGATCATGTGGTAGTTCTGTTTTTAATTTTTTAAAAAAGATTTATTTATTTGAAAAGCAGAGTTGCAGAGAGAGATAGTTTTCCATCGCTGGTTCACTATCCCAAATGGCTGCAATAGCCAGAACTAGGCTTATCTGAAGCCAGGAGCCTGGTGCTTCTCCTGGGTCTCCCATGTGGGTGCAAGGGCCCAAAGACTTGGGCCATACTCCACTGCTTTCCCAGGCACATTAGCAGGGAGCAGGATCAGAAGTGGAGCAGCCAGGACACAAACTGGTACCCATGTGGGATGCTGGCACTGTGGATAGCGGCTTTACCTGCTATGCCACAACGCTGGCCCCTGTTTTAAATTTTTGAGGAACCTTCATGCTACTTTCCATAGTACCTGCACCTTTTACATCCCTACCAACAGGGCTACAGGGTTCTAATTTCTCTACATCCTTGACAACACTTGTAAGTTTTCTATTTTTCTGTTAATGACCATCCTAATGGGTTGTGAAGTGATATCTCATATGTGATTCTGATTTGCGTTTCTCTGATGATGGGTGATGTTGAGCATCATTTTATTTGCTTATTGGCTATTTGCACATCTCTGGATGTTTATTCAATTACTTTACTCACTTTTAAATTGGTTTATTTGTTAATTTGTTATTAAACTGTAGGAGATTTTTAAAGTATTTTCTGGGTATTAAGCTCTTATCAGATATATAGCTGGCAAACATTTTCTCCCATTCCATCGCTTGTCTTTCCACTCTGTTGATTGTTTCATTTGTTGTGCAGAAGTTTCTAAGTTTGATGTAGTCTCATTCTCTACTTTTACCTTAGTTACCTATGATTTTGGTTTCATGCGTTTCCTTTTTGTTTTTAAGCCAGTAGTGAAATATTGAAGCTCAAAGACATTAAACGTGATGCCCAAGGTCATTCAGATAGGAAGTGACAAAGCCAGAATTTAAATCCAGACCTGATTCCAAATCCACAGGAAAAGGTGCAGTTGGACAGCAGGAGAAGTGAACACTGGAAATAATAGTTCACACATGTGGCCATGAACCAGCACGTGCCTTTTCTATGTCCTGTTGTCACTCCAGGCCGCCATTCACCCAAATCAGAGAAACAAGGTCCAGCTATGTGCTACACATTTTCTAATCTTCTCCTAATTTTCCTCGGAGATGGATGGGTGGTAACTCTGCAATTCAGAATTTCCAGAATTCATCCTTGGACTGCTAACTCATTTTCAATGATCTTATTCTTTTTCAGGAGGCTTTGGAATGGGAAGCAAATCAGCTGCCACCAGCCCAACAGGGTCCTCACACGGCACTCCCACCCATCAAAACAAACCCCAGACTCTGGATCCTTTTGCTGACCTTGGGACACTAGGTATAAACTTAGCAGGTGAAGATATCAGTAACATTTACTTCTGGCTGCACAGCCTCGGATCTAAATCTTGGGTGTCACAATAAGCTGGTTTTGCTAACTAGGACATAAAATAGTGTTCGTAAGCTCTGTTCTGAAAGCTGAGATTGACTTCTTAAAAAAAGGAATTAGGAATCAAATAATAAAACCAAAAAATTATTAAAAAACTTAAAAGGCATAAAATTACACATGTCTATTGGGTACTGTGTAAGGTTTTTAAAAGATTTTGTTTATTTGAGAGGCAGAGTTACAGATAGAGAAAGGGAGAGACAGAGAGAAAGGTCTTCCATCCACTGGTTCACTCCCCATATGGCCACAAAGGCTGAAGCTGGGCCAATCTGAAGCGAGGAGCCAAGAGCCTCCTCTGGGTCTCCCACATGGGCGCAGGGATTCAAGTGCTTGGGCCATCTGCACTCCTTTCTAGGCCATGAACAGAGAACTGGATTGGAAAAGGAGCATCTGAGACATGAATGGGTGTCCACAAGGAATGCCAATGCCACAGGTGGAGGCTTAGTCCACTATGCCACAGCACCGGCTCTGTGTGCAATGTTTTATTACATGTATACATTATGTAATGTCCAATTAATATATTTTCAAACATTTGACATTGCTTTACAGTGAAAACATTAAAAAAATCCCATTTTCTAGTTTTTCTAAATACAGAAATATACAGTGAGTCAACATCTTCACACTACTGTGCAACAGAACCCCAGAATTTCTTCCTCCTGTCTAACTATGACCTGTTACTTGGCAACCTATTTATTCCAGTCCTTTCCCCCTGCTTCCCTCCCCAGCTTCTGGTAGCTGCACTTATATTTTTAACTGTAAAATCATTCTGTTTTTTAAAATTACACAAATGAGTGAGATCATCTGATACTTGTACTTGGCTTATTTCACATAACACAATGATGTTCAGTTCCACCCATGTTGTTGCAAATGACAATATGCATCCTTTTTAATGGCTGATGATATTCCATTATGTGTATGTACCACTTTCTCTGTTCATCAGTTGGTGGACACTTAGGTTGTTTCCATTTCCTGGCTATTGCTAATAGTTTACTACAGTAAACAGGGGAGTGTAGATGTCTCTTTGACAGATGCATTTCATTTCCCTTGGATATATACCCAGAAATGAGATTTCTGGATCATATGGTGGTTCTATTTTTAGTTGTTTGAGGAACCTCCATACTGTTTTCCTCAATGGCTGTACTAATCATAAAACTTTTAAAAATTAAGTGACTTTCATAAAGTTACACAGTGAGTAGGTAAGAGCTGCAAGTCAGAAGGCTTGACTCCTTAAACTAGCTGTCTGAGAGTAAAAAACTTCCAGACTATATGGCAGCAACTCAGAAAAGGTAAAAGAGCGCCTTTCTCCTTAAGATATCTTTGCATTAAACAAGAGTGATAAAACACCAATGCCTTGGTTCCTTCCGTAGACAGTCTGGTATGATCGGTCTGGATGTGGCTTGGGTGTTTTAAGAGCTCCCTAGGGGACTATGTCTGGTTCATGGCAATGGCAGTATAGCTTGAAAGCAGCTGGAGGACTCAATGAGTTCGCTGAGATTCTGAGGTCATGACCCAAGCCAGAATGTAGGGGATCAGGAAGGGCTGGCGGAAGTGGCTCTAAGTTAAAACCTGTGATATGATTAGGGTATGGCGCAGGGAAAGAGAAGGGAATTTTCTTCCCTCCCAGACTTTCTGCGAGGTCTTGGAAACTCTAGAGCAAAAACAGGTGGTTTGGAAGTTAGGGAAGCTGAGATAGGGAAGGAGGATCACTTCAGCTCACCCAGGCAACCGGTTTCTACCCTTGCATATGAACTCCCTCATTCAGTAGGTTTGCTTGAGCACGTACTGTGTGCCAAGCATCCAGCATGCAATAAAGAATAGCATTCCTGCTCTTTGAAGCTTACTGTACAGTGGGAGAGAGAGAAACCTTAATCAGTTGGAAAATATTTGCTATAATAGGGGATACATAAGGTGGGGCATTAAAAAAGAAAAGCTCGCCAGGGGTAATTCTGATGTGCACTCAAGGTTGAGAACTTGCTTTATTTTAATGAGGGTAGCAGTGGCCTCTGAGCTTAGCTACTGTTTTGTATGTCTGTCATTTCTTTCTTTCTTTTCTTTTTTTTTTTTTTTTGACAGGCAGAGTTAGACAGTGAGAGAGAGAGAGACAGAGAGAAAGGTCTTCCTTTTCCGTTGGTTCACCCTCAAAATGGCTGCTATGGGCAGTGTGCTGTGGCTGGCGCTCTGAGCCCATCTGAAGCCAGGAGCCAGGCGCTTCCTCCTGGTCTCCCATGTGGATGCAGGGCCCAAGCACTTGGGCCATCCTCCACTGCTTTCCCGGGCCACAGCAGAGAGCTGGAGTGGAAGAGGAGCAACGGCAACAGAATCCGGCGCCCCAACCGGGACTAGAACCCGATGTGCTGGAGCCGCAGGCGGAGGATTAGCCTAGTGAGCTACGGCGCCGGCCTGCATGTCATATCATTTCTATGCTTCAATAGCATTAACAATTAGAATTGCTGAACACAGGTAGAAAATATCCTACGAGGGTAGACATCAGAAGGTCCTGCAGTGTGGATGAGCCCCAAGACAGCAGGGTCAGCATCTGCCCTTTCACTGTTGAGTCTCAGCCGGGCATGTGCAGTGCTCTACAGTGTGTCTGAAGTAAGAGAATGAATGACAGAGTGGCAGGAATATGCAAAGTTTTAGCTTTTCTCATATTTACTGAAGTTTTTTTATGTTTTTAAATTTGTACTTGCTGAATTTTAAAAGAATAAACATATGTATTTAGAATAGAGTGAGCACCCTTAAAATAGGAAATGAAACTCCAGTTTGATTGAATGAATATTATGCAGAATGAATATCAAACCTTCAGAGTGTGTTGATGTGCTCTTGGCAGGAGGGCCCTGAGCCACCTGGAAAACGCTTCCTTCTGTGAGTCACAGAGTGGTGGGGGCCCTGCCAAGCCCTGCCATTACTTTTTCTGTTACCAAGTATTTACTGTGCTCTTGTGATGGCTCAAGCATGTACTTGGCATATGAACTTGGGATTATTTTATTATATGTGATGCCTCTTAATTGCTTAAATCGGAGTTGTGAAGCACTTTGACATAGTTGTGTTTTTATAGTAGACCTGTGATGCAGACATAGTTTTGATTTCACAGATGAGGAACTGGGATCAAAGGGGCAAAGGATTTCAAACAGCTTTAGAAGAGCAAAGATGCTGTTACACCCCATTTTCAGCTATATGCATGTTCCTACCTGCCAGCATAGTACCATGCACTTAGTAAATGTTCAGCAAATTCTGGTGAATGAATATGTGAATAAGTGATTAAATGCATGAGTAACAGAGCTGGGACTCAAACCAAGATTGGCTCCAAGTCTAGTAACTGTAGTACAGCATTCTCAGTGGTGAAGCAGACAGGAGACCCAGGACTGAGATATAAGGGAGGGGCTGGCATTGTGGCATAGTGGGTAAAGCTGCTGCCTGCAGTGCTGGCATCCCGTATGGACAGTGGTTCGAGTTCCTGCTGCTCCACTTCCAATCCAGATCCTTGCCAATGGCCAGGGAAAAGCAGCAGAAGATAGCCCAAGTGCTTGAGCACTGCCACCCATGTGGAAGACCCAGCTGAAGCTCCTGGCTTCGATTGGGCCCAGTGCTGGCCACTGTGGGAAGTAAACCAGAGGATGGAAGTTCTCCTTTCTCTCTCTCTCTCTTGGTCTCTCCCTCCCTGTCTGTAGCTCTGACTTTCCAAAATTAATAAGTCCTTTTAAAAAAAAAGATGTAGGGGAAATATCTTCAGGAAAAAGAGTAAATGATGAGTTGTAGTGAAAGAGATTTGGAGAGGAATTAGAAATTGTGGTACAGCAAATGTGCATGACATTTGGAGATATGGTACAATATGATCAAGTCCCAGCTCCACTGACTACATGTGTGTGATCATGAGCATATGAATAAGCCTCTTGAAGCCTTGCTTTCCTTGTCTTTAAGTGGGGCAAGAAGTACTACTTACCTCTCAAGTGTGTGGTGCAGATCAAAGGCAGTATTGTACACACCCACATGCTGCGTTACTGTTAGCTATTTTATTCTCACTGTTGCTTTGCATTTATTAAAAAAAAAAAAAGCGGGGGGGGGCACCTTGGGAGATCCCATTTCTGCTGCTGCTTTTACCTCCTTAAACAAAGCCACAGCTGATCCACATATTTTCGAATCAGCCCACCATACCTGCAGTGAGAAGTTAAAAGTTTGGAGGTTGTAGAATAAGGATTCTACTTAAATTCCTGGAACTAAGTAACACTTTAAAAAAAAAAAAAACGCTGAATAAGATCTGTTGTCTTGTTCAAAGTTGTCAAGAGTGTTGTCCATTTTTGCTCCCCTGAAATGAAATGGAAACCTGCTTGTGAAGTTTCACAACACCTTTACTTACTCTTGGGCACTAGCCCTGCTTGTACTTAAACAATGCTTAGTCCTGATCCTTGAAGTTTAAGTAGCTCCTTAAGGAGTGAACTTACTCTGTTTTACTCCCTGTTCTTGTTATTTGGTGGTACCTGTGAAGAACTAACAACTGCTTTAGAAGGTGGGAGTCTAGAGAGGGTTGGCACTGGTGGAGGAGCCAGGGCCCTTCTGATTCGGACTCAGAGATCTAGGGGAAGTCTCAGTTCTGCCACATGTTGGTGGGTGACTTTGAGAAAACTGACTTAATGACCCCGGGCTGCAGCTCTTTCATCTGAAGAAAAACTGAGCTTGTGAATACATGCCTAAAAGTGTAATTGGGAGGATTAAGGAGATAACATATATGCCTGCCATTTCTTTACTTATTAGGAAGGATGAGTACGCTATCAGCAATTTATACTGATGTAGAAGCAGACAATATTGGTTTTTTAAAAAAATATTTATTTATTTGAAAGAGTCACGGAAAGAGAAAGAGAGAGGGTAAGAGATATCTTCTGTCCACTGGTTCACTGCCTAAGTGGCTTCATTGCATGGGGCTGGGCCAGGGTGAAGCCAGGATCCAGGAGCCAGAAGCTTCAGCCAGGTCTCCCATGTAGGTGGAGGGGCCCAAGGACCTGGGCCATCTTCTGCTACTTTCTCAGGCCCATGAACAGAGAGCTGGATTGGAAGTGGAGCTGCCTAGTCTTGAACCGATACCCATATGGGATGCCAGCTCTGCAGGCAGCAGCTTAACCTGCTGCAGCATAGCGCCACCCCCCACAGATAATATCTTGAGACGGAAGAGTGAGCGGCTGCCCAAAACAGGCTTATTTTTTCCTTGCCTCCTTTCCTTTCTGTAGGTAGTTCTTCATTCGCCAGCAAACCCACCACCCCAACTGGATTAGGTGGAGGATTTCCACCTCTGAGCTCACCACAGAAAGCGTCTCCCCAGCCCATGGGTGGAGGGTGGCAGCAGGGAGGCGGCTACAGCTGGCAGCAGTCGCAGTCCAAGCCACAGTCCAGCATGCCTCACTCCTCGCCCCAGAACCGACCCAACTACAACGTGAGCTTCTCAGCCATGCCTGGAAGCCAGAACGAACGTGGAAAAGGATCAGCTAACTTGGGTAAGGATGATAGTTTGGGCCCTAGATGTTGGATGTCTTGTCTGTGTTGCCCTATTGCCTATTGTGTGTCTGAAGGAGACAGAAAACAATTCCGGTAGTTTCTGAGGCAATCTTAAGGTTGTAGAGATACATTTGCCCTTGGTTTGCAACTAGAGCTTATGTCTTAGGTATTTGGTCTTTATTATGCCATGGTTGGTGGATTCTTGGAATGAATGGACCCCTTGTGATGGTGCCAACACCTAGTTTTGGAGGATACTTTGGCTGGGATTTTTGACATCAAGTAAAAAATAATATATTTTGTGTAGCCAGGAAAGTTAGATTTGAGTTTGTTTAAAGTCCTGTTTTGATACAGTTTACATCCCCTACACTGTAGGAATATGATGAAGGAACAGGCCTTTGTGCAGGACATGAAAAAGGCAATTCTTCCACTCTTCATAGTGTCAGTAGCTGACATTTGCTGAGTGTTTATGTATACGTGCCAGGTGCTATTCTAGGCATTTTTCATGTATTGTTTCATATATTCTTCAAGATCAATCTCATGTTGTAGATGAGGAAGCTATGACATAAATCTGTAATTTCCTAGGACTTGGATCTCAGCGGTCTGATTCCAGAACCTGTTCTCTTAACTACCACTCTGTTGGCTGTGACACAGATGTGTTCTCACCACATCCACGTGATAGGAATTCCATCGTTGGGATTATGTAACATTATATTTTTATCGTTAGTAGGTGCTGTTCCTTGGGAATTCAATAGAACCACCTGGTTTCCTGAATAGATTTGAGCTATCCTCAATCAGAAAATATTTATGGAACATCTTGAGTGTAGAAAACATTGAGGACAGGACAGAAAAACATCCCTAGCCTTGGAATACTTACACTTCAGTGTGTGCTCCTATGCATTTATAATGATGGCAAAAGGATTTCCACTAAAAGTGATTTCGTTTGGTGGGCGTGGACTATATGGACTGCTGGTTTTGGTTCTGTTTTGTTTTGATTTAACAAACATTTAGATAGCCATGCAGCCTTCTCATTACTGAAAATGTTACCTTCTTTGCTCTTACAGCAACTGTACCAGGCAAATCATATTACAAACGATCCTCATTTTACAGATGAGAAAATAGAGGAATGGAGATGGTGAGCAGCTTGCCCAGGGTCACACCTAGGAAATGGCAGGGCTGGAATTCATACAGGGAGGTATCTGGCTCCAGACTCTGTTGTTCACCACTGCACTTGGCTGTCTCTCCAAATGGACCTAGAAAGTCTGCGAGGCCGCATCTACACTTGAAGGGAAAGAGCACCATGACCAACTAAAACTGTCAGCTTCGTGTGGGCAGGGAAGTGGTAGCATGCATAGGTTTCAAGTGCCAAAGCCCAGGTCCTAATCCCATCACTGATCCTGATTAGTAGTTAAGGCGGGCAAATGATGAGTATCCTCATCTGAAAAGAAGGTATTGTGGAAATGAAACTGGACTTAGTGCGATGTTCCAGCCTCCAGCCCTAGTATTGCCAGGCACATGTTATCTGATTCTGAGCAGATAGTGTAAGTTCTTCAGACTCCATTTTCCTCATCTGTAAAATGAGTATGAGAATCTTTTACCCTACTCACAGGGTAAGTGTGAAGGGTAAGGGCCTTAGCACATGTAAGAGCATTAAGTGGTGTGAGATGATGATGCCATTTTATGCTTAAGAATAAAAAATAGAATGATTTTCAAAAATTGTATTGCAGAAGGAAAACAAAAAGCAGCTGATTTTGAAGACCTGCTCTCCAGTCAAGGTTTCAATGCTCACAAAGACAAAAAGGGGCCTCGAACAATAGCTGAGATGAGGAAGGAGGAAATGGCCAAGGAGATGGACCCTGAGAAATTGAAGGTGAGTGAGCCCCTCACTCAGTGTGATTATCCTGTATGACAAGTGATTATCCTGTATGACAGAGTTGTGTGTGGTGTGTTTGTGTGTATGTGTAGCCATCAGCATGAGAATGACTATTGTTTTAACCCCTTTAGGCTACTATAACAAAATACCATACTAGTATGTGTGACTTAAAAACAGCAGAGGCTGCAAGTCCAAGATCAAGGTGCAGTAGGTTTGGTGTCCGGTGAGGAGTCTCTTTCTGATTCATGAATGGTGGCCTTTTCCCTGTACCTGCCATGGCCCTCTCTTAGGCCTCCTTCACAAGGGCACTAATGCTTTACATGAGGGCTTTACCCTTGTGGTCTAATCACCTCTCAGAGGCCCTACTGCCTAATAATAAAATCTCAAATTCATATTTTTTTCCCTTTGGAGACAAACATTCAGACCAAAACACTTATGAAAGGCACTGAGAACCTTATTATGGTTGGTCCTCGGCTGTGTATTATTTTTTTAAGATTTATTTTATTTATTTGAAGGACAGAGTTACAGAGAGAGGTAGAGAGAGAGGTCTTTTCATCTGCTGGATCACCCCCCAAATGGTTGCAATGGCCAAAGCTGAGCCAGTCCAGAGCCAGGAGCCAAGAGCTTCTTCTGGCTCTCCCACATGGGTGCAGGGGCCCAAGGACCCGGGCCATCCTCCACGGCTTTGCCAGGCACGTTAGCATGGAACTAGCTTGGAAGTGGAGCAGCCATTACTCGAACTGGTTTCCATATAGGATGCTGGTGCTACAGGCCAGGGGTTTAACCGCTGTGCCACAGTGCTGGCACCCGGCTGTGCTTTTTAATAGCTGAGTAGCGCTGGGATTGGGCTATACATCCTGTTTAATTTCTTCAGTGATGTAAGTTCTAATCCATAGTGTGGCAAAATAGATTTCCTTTGTTTACTTGTTCGCATGACAAGGGTACTCTTTAAAATGTGATTTTTGGTCAATCATATGGCATTCAGATTCTAAAAATAAATCACTTGAATTTGGTAATAAGAATTATTTATGTTTCTTCTTCTGCCTTGAGAGCTTTTAATGAAACCAGAAGTTCGCAGGTTCCCCTGTAACATCAGAACTGCAGGTGTGGAAGGTGGAGGAGAGGAAGGCTTTAGGAAACCCTCCCCATGGACTCCTTCAACCTTTAGCCAGAGCAGGTTTACTTTTATCTGTTTTTTTTATTTTGGTGGTCTAGGTAAGATTTGCTTTTGGGGAAAAAAAGACTGTTTCTATACTTAATTTTTTTTTCTTTTCAAATCAGCGACTTGATAAAGTTGATGACAGTGTGAAAACATGGGAGTTTGTAAAGACCAAGTGAACTGGAATGCTAGGCGGAACCCCTGTGTGGTGACTCAGTCCGCTGAGCACCTTCAAAACCAGGACTCAGGATCTGACACATTTAAAAAAAAAAAAAATCACCACTGTTCTCCATCATTTCTTGACAGATCAAACATTTGTTCTAAATGTATAGGTTCCCTGATATTTTGAGAAATAGAGAGCTTGCATTGGCTAGTTCTTCACCCAGCCACCCAAAATAGCCTAGACAGGATTGGCCAAAGCCTGGAGCCAGGAACTCAGTCCAGGTCCCTTGTGTGGGTCGGCCCAGTTCCTTGAGCCATTGCCTCAGCCTCCCACAGCCTACATTAGCAGGAAGCTGGCATCAGGGGCTGGAGCCAGGTGTGGAACCCAGGCACTTCCATATGGGATACAAGCATCTTAGCCAGCTTCTTAACTGGTAGGCCAAACCCCTACTGCTTTGATACTTTTTTTTTTTTTTTTTTTTAATTTGAAAGGCAGAGGGAGAAAAGGAGGCGGGGTGGGGGAGAAAGAGTAAGAGAGTTGTGGGGAGTGGGGGGAGAGAGACAGAGGTTGAAAGACTGAGTCCACAACCAGAGTTGGGCCAGGCCAAAGCTAGGTGCTCCATCCAGGTCTCCCACATAGGTGGCAGAGATCCAGGTACTTGAACCATTACCGTTCCTTCCCAGGGTGTACATGAGCAGGAATATGGATGAGAAGCCAAGCAGCTGGGACTTGAACCAGGCAGTCCTACGTGGGATGTAGGTGTCCTAAGAGGCAGTGTAACCGCTGCACCACAAGCCCACCCCTTGATACCTTTTTTTTTAGTCTAGTGTAGGATCCTCTATTTGTATTTGCCTTTCACCTCACATAACATCACAGAGGCTTAGTATTCACTCCGAAAATACTGTGCTGCTCAGTAACCTTTATTCACCAGGCAGACTCTGACAGTTTTCTCTAAAATAAAGTTGTGAATTTCTTTCTTTTCTTTTCTTTTTTTTCTTCTTTACTCAGAAACCTTTTATTTAAGATATACAAACTTCATGCATTTCATAAATACAACTTTAGGAACATAGTGATTCTGTGTATTTCTTTTAAGCCATTTTTAGTGATTATTTAATGATTTGGGAAAGGAGCCATGATTAGCCATGACTAAACCATTCATGCAACAACAAACACTCACCCAACTCCTCTGAGCTTCTAGATGCTGGTGTATCATTCCCAACCCTTCCACTATGGATGGTCTCAGTTTGAATGAATGATTAAATGGTTCAATTCATTCGACAAGGCTTTTTGAGCTCTATTCTATGCAAAGTATATTATTTCATTCTTGAGACACAGTGATATATTAGGAAGAATCCCTTTCCTCAAACAGTTCTGCCCAGTGTCAGGAAAAGACAGACAATTACAATAGAATGTGACTCTTGTTACAACAGAAACATGTTTAAGATAGAATGGCCCAGAGAAGTTTGGACTTTTTTCTTCAGGGATATGTAGTTAGTGTAGGGAACAATACAAATGGAACACGAACCCTCACACAGTTTATACCCTAGGAGTGAGCAGTAAATTGGGAGTGGGGAAAAAGAGAGGAAGGAATTCAAAGTCTCCAAGATGAATGATGCAAAAGTCCTGAGCAGGCATTTGAAGGAGTATGAAGGCTTAACCAGAGCCACAGGCAGGAGGTGGAGGTGGAAGAACGTTCCACGTGGAGTATGCAGGGCACTGGGGCAGGAAGCATTGCTAGAATCCTGGTAGAAACCTTCTGGAATAGGAAGCATTGGAATTCTCTAATCCCCTCTGCATTTACAGATTCTGGAATGGATTGAAGGCAAAGAGAGAAATATCAGAGCTCTTCTCTCCACGATGCACACTGTGCTGTGGGCTGGGGAGACCAAGTGGAAACCAGTTGGCATGGCAGACCTGGTAACACCGGAGCAGGTGAAGAAGGTGTACAGGAAGGCAGTGCTGGTTGTGCACCCAGATAAAGTGAGTTGCATCCCATGGCTAGGCCTCACTTCATTTTTATGGGCATGGATTAAAACATTGTATTTTGAATTTGCTTGTTGATTATGCCATATTTTCAGTAACACTAAGTCCCTATTTAAACAAATAGTCATACTCCAAGAAGTGGGCAAAAAGAAATCAAAGTGCATATTACAGATAGTTAGAGGGGGTGTGATATTCACCAAGGTGTTACTTTTAGGGCTCAATGTCATCCTGGATTGCTGTGGTAGAGGAAGGCTGAGACCTGGAGGGACAAAACCTTCTGTCTGGAATACAGGTGCATCCTCAGCCCAGAGTTTAGTGGGAAAGCCTCAGGATATAGTTGGCAACAGTGGTGGGAATCAATAAAATATTCAAAATGGAATAAAAGTCATCATTATTTTAGTTATGTCAGTCTGTTTTTATTGAAGTGCTCCATAGAAATGTCCACTACTTCCTGGCCCAGTAGAAAGCATTATACTACAGTAGAAACATCTCAGACAGAGTGAGTCATGTTCTGTCATGTGACAGGAAGCCATGCTGTAAGTGCCACTGGAGCACACAAGCTTGGATTCAGTGCATTAGGTTTCCACTTCTCCACACTTTCGTGACTGGTCTGAAAGCATGAATTAACTATAAACAATGTTAGCACTTGAATTTTGATGGCCAAAAGAGAAACAGGAACCCAGAAAAATCCACAAACTCTATGTCCCTATTAAGGGTCTTAATGTCCCTATTAAGTACAAGAACTTAACATGTTTTAGAAATGAGATAATGGGAGTTTAGAAACACAGATAACAGTTGGAGATGGGCTGTTATTTGGTAGATGTTTCTGGAGAATGAAGATGCATCTTTGCTGTCTAGTGAGCTGTCTGATGAATACTGCCCTACGTGAATTTCTCGGGGAAGGGCCTTCTGGGAAAGTAACAGTAATTATCGTCATATATCTGGCGGTAAAAGAGGAAATGGCATGATAGAAAGCATTTCAGTTGCTTAGAACCCACATGTTCATGGTGAATAGCTTAATAAAATTTGGGTCTGTGGTATCTAATGCATGTTTTTCTTTTTTATGTAGGCTACTGGGCAACCCTATGAACAATATGCAAAGATGATTTTCATGGAGCTGAATGATGCCTGGTCTGAATTTGAAAACCAAGGCCAGAAGCCCTTGTATTAATTTATGAGCTTTCCTGTCTTTGCTGCAGACCTGTGCTAATGCTTAGTGTGTATCACAATTCCGAGGTTTTCACAGATGAACCAAAAACTCCAGTAACATGTTTCCAGTACTAGGCTGTTAAGTTACTCTTGAATTAATTTCTCATTGATAAGAACTGTGGATGTTTGGTTTCTGGAAGTCCCTAGCAGAATAGGTCCAAAGCAGGAGAGAACTTTCAGTCAGAGGACACTACCGAGTTCCCACATTCCAGCTTGCTCTCTGGGGAGCCTACTCAGTATTTTGCATGGGGGGAAATGGAAAACAGAGCCCACCAAAGGTAAAGGCTTAACACCCAGCTGTCTGAGAATAGAGAATAGGATTAGGAGGCTGAAGTTACCAGAAGAGGAGTACGTGATGGTTTTAAATAATGGTTTTTAGATTTTCTTGGAAAGATAGAATTTCAGCAATGGCTTTACACAAACTCCAGGAATACAACCATCAAGTGTTTTTGTTTTAAAAAATGAAATTTACTATGGCCTTTAGCATAATACTGTACATGTCTCTTGGTAAAGAGGCCTAAAAAAAAATCAAAGAACTTGAATTGTTGGAAGTAATTACACTACAAATCTGATGGTTACCACCAACTCTTCCTGGATACGCTCACAAACTAGTGGAAATGCTGACGGGAGAAAACAGTCTGAAGATGTAGAAATCTGTGTTCCTGGACAGGATGTTGGGCTGCTACCCTCCTTTCCTTTCAAAAACTGTGGTGATTAAAGCAAAAGTCTCAGCTCCATAACAGCTCTAGACCTGATTTGGAAAAAACTTCTAATTTTGCCATAAGGTGTAATACTCTTCCTTTTGCTTAGCCAAAAAAACCCATTCTTAACTGGAAATTGTAAAGCAGTTGGGCCCGTTCACAGTTTTTCAGGGCCCATACGTAGCTTGGAGTCAGTGGTCTCTAGGTTTGTGGGTGGTCATAGTGAGACACTGGGAGATAACCCTGAGAGAGTACTGCTCACAGGAAAGGTACAGTGGCAGTGAGAGAGCTGGCGTGCCTTCAAACCCAGGCAGGTGCTCTCAGTATTTGGGCAATCCAAGTCCCCGCCAACCCGGTCTGGAGCATCTGGACCCTCTGGTCCAGATTGTTACAGTGGGGTTTATTATTTATAAAGTGGCAGGGGGCCTGCAGGGACCATACTCAAACAGGGACCTTTGTGAAAGCAACGCCAGAACGAAACCTTTTCAGACCCTAAACTGGCTGGATTTCAGTTCAGTGTTTTGGCTGATTCTTGTTCCGGAGAGTGAGCGGTTTGCTGTCCTGTGGCTGGAGTAGATCTCTTTGGATGTGCACATATACAATATGCCATAGAGAGAGAGAGAGCAGATGGGCATACAGAGTTTCATGCTAATCTTAAAAGGTTTATGCTCAATATTGTGAAAGGCTTTCAAAAGTTGTTTTTAAGACAATCATGTTTTGTTTCTGTTTAATTTTCTTGTGGCAAACTGTACCAGAAAAGCAGCATGTCAAAAATACTTTAGGTTCTCTCTAGAGCTCTTTTTTTTTTTTCATTATAAAGGTTTATTACTTGTTTTACCTTTCATTGACAATGTGAAACTTGCAGAAAATATTCTTTTAAAATATACAGCTGTAAACTGTTCAAGATAACCATATCTAGGTGTTATTTATTAACATACTATAAAATAATGTTTGATCCGATATGTGCTTGTCTTATTTAAAATTGGAATGTGAGACATGTTGCTGTGATCTTTTTTCCTCGTTTACATTTGTAGATATTGTGTGAACTACAGTATATAACAATAATTAAAGGATATTATGTGGATGTCACGTACATTTTGAAATGATAGAACTAAATTAGCTTTGTATCATGTTTGGATAATTCATCAATGTTCACAGTTTAAAACCATCATTAAACTTTATGTAATTAGCAATGAGAAAGAATCTTACTTAAATTTGGGAACTTCCCCCTTCATCTCTTTCCCAGATGAATTATAATTCTGGACCCCTATTTATCTCAAAACTATTAACATGTGCAGACCAACAGGTTTTTTCGTTACTTTTAAATACCTGGTTGTGTCAGAGCTTGTTGTTGATCACATTCACTGTTTCATTCATATTTATTGTAATATATTTTTTGTTTTGTAAATATGTTACACACAACAAAATGTGATTGGTCTAAAATATTTGTAATGTATATTAAAAGGCTCAAAAATATTTATTGAAGCCCAAGTTATTTTTGCACTTGTAGGAATATGATGATAAACTTGAATTATCCTCCTGATGTGATTCAGGTTTTTTAAAGAAGTTTTTTTTTTTTTTTTTTTAATTTATTTGAAAGGCAGACTTACAGAGAGAAAGAGGAAAGACAGAGAGAGAGATCCTCCATCCACTGGTCCACTTCCAAATGGCCATAACAGCTGGAGCTGGGCCAGCCTGACGCCAGGAGCCAGTAGCTTTTTCTGGGTCTCCCACATAAGTGCAAGGGGCCCAAGGACTTGATCCATCATCTGATGCTTTTCCAGATACATTAGCAGGGAGCTGGATGGGAAGTGGAAGTCAGGACTCGAACTAGCACCCACATGGGATGCTGGGGATGCTGGGGTTGCAGACGGCGGCT
Source organism: Lepus europaeus (assembly GCF_033115175.1). Taxonomy (NCBI): domain Eukaryota; kingdom Metazoa; phylum Chordata; class Mammalia; order Lagomorpha; family Leporidae; genus Lepus; species Lepus europaeus. Next base: position 57,310,267 of record NC_084831.1, read on the forward strand.
TTACTGGCTACACCACAGCACTGGCCAGACTTTTTTTTTTTTTAGATTTATTTATTTATTTATTAGAAGGGCAGAGTTAGAGACAGAGAGAGAGAAAGAGAGGGAGAGCTCTTCTATCCTCTGGTTCACTCTCCAAATGGCACAACACATGGGGCTTGGCCAGGCCCAGGCCAGAAACCAGGAACTCCATCCAGGTCTCCCACATTAGAGGCAGGAGCCCAAGGATTTGGGCCATCTGCTGATGCTTTCCCAGGTGCATTAGCAAGGAGCTGGATCAGAAGTGTAGCAGCTGAGACTCGAACCAGCAACCATATGGGATGCTTGTTGATTGCAGCCGGCAGTTTAACCTGCTGCATTGCAGTGCAGGGCCTAGTGATTCACTTTAAAGGACAACAAATAACATACTTGTACCACAATGTAAACCAACATAATATTGCTGGGTTTATACTTTAGCAGCCTCTGTCCTAGCATGCGTGAGCGCATGAGTAAGCACACACACACCTTTTTATTATGCTAAATGAATATCGTGTTTCACAGACAATCAGCATAGAAATCCTGGGCTCCTACCTGGAATTTCAGTTGATTTTCATATGTAAATCTGTGAGCTGAGGCAAAGGGATTGATAAAAAGGAGTCTGGGACTTTACCATAGAAACAAAATCCCAGATGTTTTAGTTTTTTTAATTATTTAAACAATGCATCTTTTTAAAAAAAATTATTTTTTTATTTGAAAGAGTTACAGAGAGGCAGAAACAGAGAGAGGTCTTCCATCCACTGGTTCACTCCCCATTTGGCCACAACTGCCAAAGCTGCGCCGATCCGAAGCCAGGAGCCAGGAACTGCTTCTGGGTCTCCCACGCTGGTGCAGGGGCCCAAGGACTTGGGCCATCCTGCACTGCTTTCCCAGGCCGTAGCAGAGAGCTAGATTGGAAGTGGAGCGGCCGGGACTTGAACTGGCACTCATATGGGATGCAGGCGGTGGCTATGCCACAGTGCTGGCCCCATGTTTTAGTCTTTTAAGGAGATGGCATTTTCATTTGGAAACAGACATGGCAAATGTAGATTCTGTCATCTACATTGGCCAGGGTTGAGTAAGGCCAGGGTTGAGGAGCCTGGAACTCTCCCTGGGTTTCCCATGTGTGTGCCAGGGGCCCAAACATTTCTGCTGTTTTCGACTCATTAGCAGGGAGCCAGATCAGAAGTGGAGCAGCCGGGATTTGAACTGGTGCCCATATGGGATGCCAGCAATGCAAGTAGTGGCTTAATCCACTGCACCACAGTGCTGGGCCCACATAATTGTTTCTAATTACTAAAATTCCTGCGTTTCTGGTGCATGAGATCTGTGGGGAATGATCTCTGCTTCCCTATTCATTAGTTACTACCCAAGCCTTAGTTTTCCCATCTGTAAAATGGAAGACAACAAAACCTACCTCAGAGAATTGAATGCAGGGAGAGAATATGAAAATTTATCCTGGAAAATTCACTCTAGTCCTAGGCAGCAGGACAGAGGTCACAGATCTTTTATTTTATTTATTTTTTTGACAGGCAGAGTGGACAGTGAGAGAGAGAGACAGAGAGAAAGGTCTTCCTTTTGCCGTTGGTTCACCCTCCAATGGCCGCCACGGCCAGCACACTGTGCTGATCTGAAGCCAGGAGCCAGGTGCTTCTCCTGGTCTCCCATGCGGGTGCAGGGCCCAAGTACTTGGGCCATCCTCCACTGCACTCCCTGGCCACAGCAGAGGGCTGGACTGGAAGAGGGGCAACTGGGACAGGATCGGTGCCCCGACCGGGACTAGAACCCTGTGTGCCGGCGCCGCAAGGTGGAGGATTAGCCTGTTGAGCCGCGGCACAGGCCAGATTTTTTTTTTTTTTAAGGTTTATTTATTTGAAAGAGTTACGTAGAGAGAAGGAGAGGCAGAGAGAGAGAGAAAGAGATCTTCCATCTGCTAGTTCACTCCCCAGTTGGCCGGAACTACGCTGATCCGAAGCTAAGAGCCAGGAGCTTTTTCCAGGCCTCCCTTGTGGGTGCAGGGGCCCAAGCACTTGGGCCATCTTCTACTGCTTTCCCAGGCTATAGTAGAGAGCTGGATTGGAAGTGGTTCGAGTCCCGGCACCCACACAGAATGTCGGCACTGCAGGCAAAGGCTTTACCCTGCTACTCCACAGTGCTGGCCCCTGAGGTCACATATCTTATACAGCCAAGCATTTGATGGCAGGTTTGGGGACAAGGATTCAGCTACTAGAGTTTGACTTTCTATTTGAGGACTCTTATTTTTGAACAAATGCAGAGTGAGTGGCGAAAGAACAATTATCCCAGGGCAACATCTGGTAAACGAAAAGCAGACTTTCTCAGGATATGGGTTAAGCCCCTGGCAAGATGACTTTCTCTTTTAAGTCTTTGGTAAGTTGGAGTTGGTAAAGCCACTGCCTGCAATGCCGGCATCCCATGGGTGCCGGTCCGTGTCCCGGCTGCTCCACCTCCAATCTACCTCCCTGCTAATGGCTTGGGAGAGGCTGCAGAAGACCCAAGTGTTTGGGCCCCTGCCACCCATGTGGGAGACCCAGATGAAGCTCCTGGCATCAGCCTGGCCCAATGCTGGCCATTAACAGCCATCTGGGGAGTGAATCAGCAGATGAAAGATATCTCTCTCCTATTGTCTCTATGATTTCCATAACAAGTATATTTTTTTAAAAAAAAAGCGTTCAGTTAATTGGCAATGACAGTTGGTGTGAGCAGAACATGTGTTGGAGATACTTCCCACTTTTCTGATTCCAGATCTTACCCTGGGGTGAACAACTCAATTTTTTGCTTCTCACCATCTTCAAGTATCTTACTGCCAAGCCCAAGACACTCAAACCAAGATGTGCTTCTGAAGTGTTGTTCATCTTCTCCAACATCATGTCTGTTCTGTGGGGCAGTCAGCAAGCAGATAAGGAAGGCTCCTGCAAACCATGGAGGGGCATATGGCTTTCCACAGGCCCGCTGGGAGAATGGGAGGGGACATGGAGAGCAGTCTCACCCATCGCAGTGACGAAAGCCCTACTCCCTCATCAGGGGAGGTTGGCACTGCATGAAGATTACAAGCCACAGGTTTCCAGGGTCTGGCTGATGTGCAGGTGCCCTGAATGATTTAACAGGTGACGGAAACAATAGGATCCTCAACATAAGGAAACAAAGGTTCTATTAGGGGAAGGAATAATCTCTTCCTTTACACATCTTAGTTACTCCAGCTGCAGTCCTGTTAATTAGACTGGCCAAAGACACATTAACCGGAGAAAACCAAACAGAAGTCTATCAACAAGTGCATCGTGTGTGTAGTATGTGGGAGTTCCTAGAGATGAGTAATTGACAGGTTTGGTTAGCACATGGGCTTATGCAGCATCTTGGCAAAGGAAAAAGACTGACCAAAGGAAAAACTTGCATTTTCTAGGGGAAGGTCCTATTTAGGAAACTCATGGTAGACCAAGGCTAAAAGTCAAGTTGGTAGCTGTAGATTGCTCCGGGGCTCACTCTGGACTGGTAAGGGCCTAACATGCTTCACCTTTGTCCCTCCCAGTAGTGTGGGCAGGAGCTTCACCTCTGCAAATTTATGTCCTTTCAGGCAAGTAGGTGGAGAGCATAGAGCTTTTCTTTCTTTTTTAAAGATTTCATTTTTTTTTATTTGAGAGGCAGACTTGCAGACAGATGAAGAGACACAGAAGAAGGTCTTCCATCCGCTGGTTCACTCCCCAAATGGCCGCAATGGTTGGAGCGGGGCTGATCAGAAGCCAGGAGCCAGGAGCTTCTTTGGAGTCTCCCACACTGGTGCAGGGGCCCAAGCAAGCACCCAAGTGCTTGGGCCATCCTCTACTGCCTTCTCAGGCCACAATCAGAGAACTGGATCAGAAGAGGAACAGCGGGACCATGGTGTCCCCAGAGAGCTTTTCCTGTATCCACTTCTCAATTGCCTTCAGCTCAAAATGCTTATGCCAAAGTGGAGTATGTCACCCCACTCTCAGTGATGTTGAATAGATGGCAGGCTATACAGCAAAGTACGCAGTGCAGGCCTGGGTCTGCAAGCATCCGACCAAGCCTGCTATTAGCAGTAAGTGTGCCATCCAGCTACGAGGAGAAATGAGAGGAGCTAGAAGAATCAACCCACAGATGATGAAAACTTATTGAGACAATAACATGCTCAGAGTGCAGTTTTGAAAAAGCAAACCCAGAAAGCATCCTGAAAGCTGGCGGTGAGAATTTCTCCCCATTTCTCAGGGAGCCAGGGGAACCCGAGTTCCCACAGGGACCTTGTTCATTTCAGTCCCATTGAAAATGGAGAAAACAAGAGAAGAGAGGGACAGCTTGGTAAGCTGAACTGGCTCTCAGCTGGAATGAGGAAGAAGTGGAGCCACAGCCAAGCTCCTCCAACGAACGGTGTGGCGGAATTTCGGAGTCTCCTTAAAGGTAAGATGAAGCACCTGGATCAGGTGGTTCTGAAGGTGTCTTAGGGATTGTCCTCAGCAAGACAAAACTCCCATCCCCGCGAAGAAGCCAAGCACAAAAACGTTGGCCTTGCTTCCCCACAACTCTGAGGCCCCAAGATACAAAACAAGTAGCTACTTAAAGTGCATGAAATAATATATATTTTCCATGAATGTTTTTGAAGACCTTTTGCATGCATAGATCTCAAAAAAAATTTTTTTTTTGCACCACAATAAACTTATCTTTTAATTTCAATTTCACAAACTGGGCTACTCTCAAAGCTTCTCACCAAAATGATGCAGAAATTCTGAAGCTGTTTTATTCTCCCAAGATCATTGCTTATTAATTACACATTCATAAGTTTTGGATAAAGAAGCACTATTTTAAAAAAATCATGAAGGCCTCAGATACAAAAAGACATTTGGAGTGGATGTTTGGCGCAGTCGTAAAGACGCTGCTTGGGACACCCACATCCCATACTGGAGTGCCTGGTGACAGTCCGGCTGCCCCCGCTTGGGAGACAGCTTCTTAATGCGCTTCCTGGGAGGCCACAGGTGATGCTCAAGTCTCCTGCGCGGGAGACCCGGATTCAGTCACTGGCTCCAGGCTTCGGCTGCCCAGCGGCACCTGTTGCAGGCAGAGCTCTTGTTCTGCCTTTCAGATACATTTTTAAAAATTAAAGCACTTAAATTTTTTTTTATTTTAAAAAATTATTTTTTTTTAAAAAAAGGAACAAAAGGATTCTACATGGCCTTGGAATCCACAAATGAACCGGGCAGCAGAGGGGCAGGGGCGCGTTTTCATACACTGTACCGTGGTTCCACCCTTACCTGGCCGCCGCAACCCCGACCTTCGGGCGGGACGCCCCGAGCCCCGCCGCCGGCTGAACCGGACGCGCACATACCTGCGCGCACGTCGGGGCTAAGTGGGCGTCCCTCTGTACCCACCGACCGGAGCTCTCCCCGCCTCCGCCTTCACTCAGCCAGGTTTTCCAGCGGGCGGCGAACCCCAGCTCCGTGCCGCCCGCCTCCAGATCTGCCTCGGGGAGCCTCTGGGCCCGAAGTCGGGGTGGGGCCGAGGTTCCGGCTCACAGGTGGAAGTGCAGAGCTTGGGGAGGGTTGGGGGAGTGCTGCATGGGCTCGCGGCCAGAGTTACTCGGAGTAGATCTGGCTACGGACGTGGATAACCCCGGGAGCCTGACTCTGCCAGCCGGGCGGGGGTTTCTGGCCCGGCAGGGACGGGGCTCTTCCTGGCAGCGATCACGCCCAGTAGGGAGCGTAGCTCCGCGAGGCGTGTAGGCAGAGGCGGGGCTCTGCGAGCTGTGGGCGGGGCTCTGCCTGCCGGGCTTGAAGACCAGTAGGCGCGGACGCTGCAGGCTGTGGGCGGAGTTCTGGCCCGGCGAGGGCGGGGCTAGGTCAGGATCCGGCCTATTAGGGGCTGGGCTTCGGGGGGGGGCTGTAGGCGGAGTTCTGGATCAGCAGAGGCGGGGCTCTGCCTGCTGGGAACGGAATCCTTGGGAGGCACTGGGCCTGGCCTGGGCGGTGTCCGGGGCTGGGGCCGTGGCAGGAAGCCGGAAGCAGCCGCGGCCCCAGCTCTGGAGACATGGCGGGCGTTAAAGGTACATCCACGGCCCCCCAGTCCGCTCGTCATGCGGTGGGGTCCGCTACCTCGGTTGCGGGCTAAGCGTGGAGCTGTGCCTCCAGCGCGCTAGCGGGGAACGGCTTTCCGTAGGCCCGACACCTTTCCCGCCTCTCCGGGAGGGGAGGCAGGCAGGCGCTCGCTCCTTTGCCCCCTGAGGTGCGGGTGGAGGGGCGTCTCGGGGGACCCTCGGCCATTCTTTGCAGGGTCACTGGCGGCAAGCTGTGGCCTGGGTCTCCCGGAGCCCCCGCGCGGAGGCGTGCCCTGGCAGCGGCGACCCGAGCTGGCCCCGGAGCTTCGCCTCCCCTCAGACGCCGCCTCAGATCCGCGGGCGTCTCCTGCGCCCGGGCCGGGCTGTGAAACAGGGTCCCCACCCCGCGCAGGTCCGCTCTGGCGCCTCTCCTCCCGCTTCCTGCTCCTCCAGTTTTCCCTTTCTCACAAAGGAGGCTTTGTTTCCAGTGGTCATCGACACCGGGAAAGTGCAGCCTGTTTTTCCTAAGGCTTTTTCCAACGGGGCAGAGTTGGCTGCGGGCAGGCGTCTGTGGGAGGCACTCGGCCGCGCTCCGTTTCTTTCGCGTTCGCTCTGTTAGCTTAGGATCGTGTTGGCGTGGTGTGTGTTTTCGAATGGGGCACTTGTTGCAAAACGGGTACCAAGAACACCAAGAGGACTGGGAGTGGAAACACTGGAGAAGTTATTGGAAATCTTCCCCTTTAGTAGGAAAACTCTCCGTTTCTTAACCTTTCGGGAAGAGTAGCGTTGCTTGTTTCTCTGTTGGGGTTCCTGCCTTCCTTGAAGTTGGTGCACAGAGATCTCCCCTCCCTAGTTTTATGCGACATCTGCCATAAACACGTTACCGTGTGCTCGAACTGTATGCGTGTTTGCTATGCATTTATCTGGCTGTGTGAACCGTTAGCAGCAGGCACGTCTTATCATTATTGCTGGCTGACTTTTGTGCTATCAGCGTAGTAAACATGGAGTTTACTTGAAAAGTGTCCGGTGTGTAATACATACATTTGCAGCCAAGGCAGAGAATAAATTGACAAGTCGTATCTCAATACTGCATAGTGCTGTCAGGACTAGACACTACCAAATCATAATGTTCTTAGAAATTGTGGTGTAGTGAGAAGGAAGGTAGGTATGAGAAGGAAAGGGACCAAGGGAGAGGTGTTTTTTTTTTTTTTCCGTGCTTAATTTGTGAGGGAGAGCTTTTATTGAGGAACTGTTGTAGGTTGGAAACTTGGGATAAAAAGATAAATGAGCAGTTATTCTTAGGTGACAGAGCTGGAAATGAATACATTACTGTCATGGTAGAAGATGTGCTCAGATATAGTGAAAGCACAGGGATGGTATGGTGAGTCAGATTGTGTCCCCAAAACAGATAAGTTCGAGTTCCAACTCCATTATACTTGTGAATGTGACCTTGTTTGCAACTAGGCCTTTGCAGATGCGGTTGATTTAAGATGATGCTGGCTGAGTGTGTACCCTAATCCAATGGCTGGTGTCCTTATAAGAGAGGAAAATTTGAATGTAATAATGTGAAGATAGAGACAGAAATTGGGGTGATGCAACTCCTGGCCAAGGAGCACCCAAATTGCCAGCACCCACCTGGTGTTAGGAGGAGGCAAGCCAGGATGGTTCCCTGCAGCCTATGGAGGGAGCATGGCCCTGCCAGCACCTTGCTTTCAGACCTCTGGCCTCTGGAACTGAGAGAATACATTTCTATTGTTCTAAGCCACTCAGTTTGTGGTACCTGTAGTGGCAGCACCAGGACACTAATACAAGACAGGGTTATCTTCTCTGCTCCAGGGAGAAAAAGCATGATTTCACTAAAGACACAGTGCTTGAACCAAATCAGAAGGGGTCAGTAGGGCTTCACCTTGTAAGGGATGGGGTGAAGGCAGAGTAGCAACTGGAGAGGACATTATGTGACATGGGGCAGGGGACATGCACCAGGGGATTATCGGGAACTTAGGAGGAGAGAAGGGAGAGTTGAAACTGGAAAGGCAGTTAGGGGTCAGATCATGGTGAGCCTTGGGTGCCAGAACAAATTTATAGGCCATGAACATGACTGCAAACAGTGGCACTGTCTGGAATGAGGAGGGTGTATTGGAAGGGTCGCCACTGGAGGCAACATGAGATGATAAGGGCCTATGCTAGGGTAGAAGCAGAGTTCAAGACCCAAGTCAGTTTGAATGAGGTCTGGGAGACGGAGTCACCTTGACTTGCTGATTTGCTGGAAGCTGGATCGCAGTGATGATGTCCGTTATCTTAAGATAGGCCCCCCTACCCCCAAGAGGAGATGAAGGAGGGTGTGTTTGGGAGGAGTTCAGGGAATGGTAGCTGGGTTTCACATATGTTGGATTGGAGGCCCTCATTGCCTGCTGAGGCAGAGAAGTCCACACTGGAGGTGGGGGTCCAGGCCTACTTTTTAAGACGTATTCTGGGCTGGAGCTTCAGCTGCAGCTGCACCCTAGTGGTACTGAGAACTTTGGGTTGAAAGCAGTTTCTTGGTAGGAGAGTGTGGAGTGAAAAGAGAGATGGGATTAGGTTCCTGATCAACCTCAACTTTGAGAAATGGCATAGGATGCAGCTCCTGATAAGGGGGGAAAAAAAAGGCCAAAAAGAAGTAAGCAGAAATGTGATTGTGAACCTTGGGAGATTGGTGTCGGGACAGAAAGCAGAGGTCTGCAGTTCCTAGCTTTGGCAGATCTTGTGGAGGGCAGACTCGCAGATGGTCAGGTGCAGTGGAAGGGAGACAGCCAACTAGGAAAAGGCCATCTGCAGTGACGCAGTGCATGAAAAGTTACCTTCTCTTTATGTGTGGACATGTTTCCATTAAAATGTGGCATATACTGAATTGAAAATGATATAAATTTTTTTAAAGATTTTTATTTATATATTTGACAGGTAGAATTACAGAAAGTGAGAGAGAGAGAGAGAGAGAGAGAGAGAGAGAGAGACAGATAGAAAGGTCTTCTTCCTTCTGTTGATTCACTCCCCAAATGGCCACTACGGCCGGCGCTATGCCGATCCAAAGCCAGGAGCTGTATACCTCTTCCTGGTCTCCCAAGTGGGTACAGGGGTCCAATCACCTGGGCCATCCTCCACTGTCTTCCCAGGCCACAACAGAGAGCTGGACTGGAAGAGGAGCAACCGGGACTAGAACTGGAGCCCATGTGGGATGCCGGCGCCACAGGCGGAGGATTAACCTAGTGCGCCACAGCACTGGCCCCAAAAATGATATAAATTTTAACAGTCTTTCCTTGTCCCCTAACATCTGTATAATTCCAGATGGCTTTTAAAAAGCATTGTAGCATCTTCCTTTAAAATAGTATTCCTGCTGGGGCTGTGATAGAGCCAGGAAAGCCACCGCCTGTGGTGCTGGCATCCAATATGGGTGCCAGTTCAAGTCTTGGCAGCTCCATTTCCCTTCCAGCTCCCTGCTAATGTGCCTGGAAAAGCAGTGGGTGATGGCCCAAGTACTTAGGCCCCTGCACCCATATGGGAGACCCAGAAGTTCCTGGCTCCTGGCTTTGATCTTAGTACTGGCTGTTGTGACCATTTGGGGGGTGAACTAGCAGCTGGAAGAACTCTCTCTGTGTCTCTCCTTCTCTCTCTCTCTTTTTTTTGACAGGCAGAGTTAGACAGTGAGAGAGAGAGAGACAGAGAGACAGGTCTTCTTTCCGAAGACCCCGAAATGCCCCCGAAATGGCCGCTACGGCTGGTGTGCTGTGCCAATCAGAAGCCGGGAGCCAGGTGCTTCTTCCTGGTCTCCTATGCGGGTGCAGGGCCCAAGCACTTGGGCCATCCTCGACTGCCTTCCTGGGCCACAGCAGAGAGCTGGACTGGAAGAGGAGCAACCGGACAGAATCGGCGCCCCGATCGGGAGTAGAACCTAGGGTGCCGGCGCCGCAGGTGGAGGATTAGCCTAGTGAGCCGTGGCGCCGGCCTTCTCCTTCTCTTTTTCTCTCTGTAACTCTGCCTTTGAAATAAATAAATTAAATCTTTAAAAGAAAAAAAAAAAAACTATTCCTAAATCTCCTCTTAAAGTAAAAGGAAGAAATGGAAAATATTCTTTAGTTTAATCAATAACTAGTTGTGAGTATTATGAATTTTTTTTTAGAAGAAAATTTGGATAACGCGGTGTCTGTGTTTTTGATTTATGCTTTTATCAAACAACACTGCTAAAAAGAGTAGATATGTGCATCACTCCATATTTATTTGTTGAACACCTCTTTTGGCCAAGAACTTTACATGGATTATCTCACTTAATTATCATAAACTCAATAAGGTGGCATCATTCCCATATTACAGATGAGAAATCAAGTTTTAAGAGGCTTGGCTTCTATCCCAGGGCACATAACCAGTTGGTGGTAGTATTGAAATCTACTAGTAGGTCCAACTAGTATCTGTGAGCTGGGAATTGTTTTCTATGAATATATGAAAGCAGTCTTCAGATACTTGAGTACTATGGTTTGCAGAGGCGAATAATCAAAAGTGTGTTTTACAGGGAGGCAGTTTGGGATGTACAACATAGGAAAGGAGGCCTTTCAAAATTTAGAGACTTGAGGCAAAATGACCTGCTCAGCTGGTCGTGAGTTTTTCACTGGAGTTGTGTAGGCCAGCTGGCTGCCTTTATGATAAATACAGAGGGAGTTCATGCGTTGGCTAGGGTTTGGGTACTGGAACTGCTTGAGACCTTGCTCCACGTTGTGATTTTAAAGTGGCAGGCGTAGGCAGGCACCTTAACTAGTTTGAGCTGCTTTAACAAATATGCCATAGGCTGTGTGGCTTAAGCACCAGCATTTATTTCTCATAGTTCTAGAGGTTGGGAAGACCAGGGTCTGGTGAGGGCTGTGGTCCATTACCGCAGTATTTTCTAGTCAAATTTGGCATCAGTTACTGAATACATTCATTGCTACATTTACTTAAATTTACTTTCTATTGAGATATGGTACACATACCATAACATTGATTCTTTTAAAATATAAAATTCCATGACCTTTAGAATATCCATAAGGTTGGGCAACCATCAATACTAATTTTAGAATATTTGACTACCCCCAAAAAGAAATCATACCCTGTATTAGTGACCCCAGCTGCCATCTTTCCAGCTCTTAGCAACCAGCGACCTGGCTCCTTTAACTCTTGGTTTTATTTTTCACAGCTCTTGTGGCTTTATCCTTCAGTGGGGCTATTGGGCTGACCTTTCTTATGCTGGGATGTGCCTTAGAGGATTACGGGTAAGTTTTTGTTTCCAAAAGAACCATTCTTTTTTTGATGTGTGTGTGTCTTGGTCACTGTTAGCAAGGGTGTTAGAGAGTTTGGTTAATTCAGCACCATGCTCTAACCAGTGAGTTAGTGAAACTCGGGTTGTGAATCCAGTTCCTTCATGGGTCAGGTGTATTTTTACAGGAAAGAGCCCTCTTCCCAAGTGATAAATCCATTTAATAACATTTGTTAAGCATCCGCTCTGGACCAGCTGGGCTACGATGTCCTCAAGGAGCCTACAGTTCTCGTTGTGAGTGAGACAGGCCAACAGCACACTCCATAGTGTGACAGTTGTCATGCAGATGTGTGCAGAGTGCAGAGGGAACTGAGAGAAAATGCATGTGAGTTTCCTTGGGAGGGAACCAGTCAGAGAGGGCTGCAGAACAGAGGTCATATTGCAGCCAAGGCTTGGTGGATAAGCAAGAGTTTCTCAGGCTGATGAGTCAGACAGAGGCGTTCCAGGCAGAGGGAATAGCCGATCTTTTTTTTTTTTTTTTTTTATTCAACAACTATTGGTTGAATGCTTCCCAGTGCCGGCCACTGTTAAGGGCCTGGGGGTTCATAAATAAGAAAGCAAAGACACTGCTCTTTCAGAATCTGAATTTCAGCGGGGGAGACAAAGCACACAAAATGATTTGCGTTGTGTTGGGGTGGAGGTGTGATGAGGAATCAAGGGTGAGGACCAGAGGGGTAAGGTGGGCAGGGAAGGCCTCTCTGAGGGGCTGACATGTGAGCAGAAGTATTAAGAAAGTAAGGACACAGACCATATGGCTCCCTGGGGGAAGAGAGCTTTAGGTTGCGAGACAGCTGTTTGCTGAGGCCAAGTTATGAGTTTTAGTTGCCTTTTTGTCTCTACAACAAGAACATCTGAGGCAGCTAACTTCACAAAGAGAAACGGCTTCTTTAGCTCACGGTTTTGGAGGTTGCAATCCAAGATTGAGGGTGGCATTGGTGGAGGGCATGTGGAGAAGGCATCACGTGGGGATCTGTGCAGCAGAGAGACAACAGCTGGGCTGGTCTCAGGCCTTTCTAACCAGCCTTTTAGCAGGAATTATCTCCTTGGGCCACCCTTCCCAGTGACCTAAGGATCTCCCAAGGGCCCACCTCCCAGACACCATAATTAGATAAAATTTCTGCCCACTTAGGACCATTAACTTATGACGTTGGAGTTTATAATCCTGTTTGAGTTCGGAGGCAAATAACGTCGAACCATAGCAAAAGCGCATAGACTGTTCAGGGAACCACATGTCGTTCATTATGGTTGAACATAAATTGTAGTTGAGAATAGAAGAGTTTGTCACGAATGTAGAAGCAGCCCGTTAGAGATCCCTAGTCCATGAAAAGGAGGTTGGACCTTATATTTGAGGCAATAGGAACTGGAAAAATAGTTTGGGAATGGTCTTGATGGGAAGGGGGTTATGTTAAAAAGTCATTCTGGCCAAAATGTGAAACTAAATAGGAGAGTGTTGAGGCTGCAGTAGGGACCAGTAGCGTAGATCAAGCAAAGTGGAAGGTCCTGGTAATGGTATTGGAAAGAAAAGAGGGAGAGCCACACAGGGACAGAACAGGCAGGTTTTGGTAATGGATGTCAGGGCTCAACAAGGGGAGAGAGCTGTTGGGTGTCTGCTAGGTGGTTGGTGTGAGCAGCTGGATAGATGAAGATGACGTGTCTGGTGCGACCAGCTGGAGCCAACTGTTATGACACTGATGAGCGCAAAACTATCACGAAAATTATTTCAGCACAAAAGGGATCCAAATCTAAGCAATAACTTGATTTTGTCTGTAGCTATCACTTTCTTTTCTAGCTTGAGGGATGTAAGAGTTATTATTATTCTCATTCCTAGCTTGGAAATTAAAGCCCAGAGTAAGTTAAAGACTTACCCAAATAGCACAGCAATAAATGGCAGAGAAAGAAATGGAACTTTTGTCTTCAGTATCTCAACCAAAGGTTTTCCCATTATTCCAAAGCAAACTCCATGTCCAGGTGTTTTAATTCCCTGTGATATATCATTTTTCTAGAGTGTAAGAAAATGAGCTATTACTGCTCCTACAAAGAAGCTGATTTTATATTTTAATGATGGTGGCTTAAGAAAATCCCCATATCAGAAGTCAGCAAGCTGGCCCACAGGCCAAATGTGACCTGCTGCCTGATTTTATAATTAAAGTTCTGTTGGGACACAGCCACGCATGTTCCAACACACATTATTTGTGTTTATGTATTCTCTTCACCTGCTTTTGTACTGTAGTGGCAGAGTCATTTGGACAGAGAGAGACATTATGGCTTGCAAAACCTAAATATTTACTATTTGGTTCTTTGTTGAAAAAAAATTTGCCAATCCCTGACCTACAAGTTTGTTGAATACTATCTATTTAAACCTTAAGTTTTGCATATGAATGAGTTTATTATTATTATTATTTTGGTGGCTTATTGTGAATGGGAACACAGACTCTCTTAGATTGTTTTTCAGAAAACAGTCATTGTGTTCCAGGAAGAATTGTGGGCCCTTGGCTGTGGGCATGTCAGATGACAGTAGATCTATTCTTGGCTTTTTCCCCTCTTTGTATCTGATATCTTCACTGGTAAAATGCAGGCTTTGAACTAGAGAATCTCTAAAAGCGCTTTCTGACAGTATTGTTTGGTGATTGTTGAGATATGTAATGATCATTCTAGTTTAGAATTAGGGAGTCCAAACTCGGTATTTCATTCCTGAGTCCTGGTGGTGGTGGGCAGTTTTTCCCTTGGATTTCTGGGTACCATCCTGACCTCCTGGGTCTGTGGCTAAAATAGCAAACTTTCACTGGTGTGGCTTCATTCCAGACTACTCCTGCTTGTAGGTGCTGACCACAAGAACATTGTACTGTTGTGATATGTGTTATTGTGGAGTCTTCCTGGACTCCTACATGGGTGGAGGGACCCAAGCACTTGGGACATCTTCCACTCAGGCCATAAGTGGAGAACTGGATCAGAAGAGGAGCAGTTGGGACATGAATCAGTGCCCATATGGGATGCTGCTACAGCAGGTAGAGGTCCAACCTACTACACCAGAGCACAGGCCCCAAGACTATTTTTTCTTTTTAAGGAATGAAGCATGTCTTGATGGAGGAAAAGATACTAGTTTATTTCTGAAGTATTTATAGAGAAAATACAATTGGAAGCCAGATGGTGATGTTTTATAAGTGCAAAACATTGGAATTTAGGAAGAAAACCGTTTGTTTTTGCATTGCAGTATTATTGTGATCTCTTGTAATAAAGGTTAGTGCCCATCTAAAGCTTTTACCAGTTAGTATATTTATTTTCATGGTTTCCAGTCTTGAAATCCATTTATTATTTTGCTCAATGAATAAGCATAAATGGAACACCTCATTCTAGGCCCCAGAGATAATTGGTGACTAAGAGAAATCAGATTGTTTTTCTCATAAGCAAGAAAAAATGAGAGGTCAGAATAACTGCAGGCAGAAAGTTAAAAGGGTCATAAGCTCAAGGTGACTCGGGGTACTTTAGAATGGATGGTTAAGAAAAGCCACTGGGTGGGGGTGTCACAGTGTACACTACAAGGTGTAAAGGAGCCAGCCAATGAGAAGTTCAGGGGAAGCGCGTTCCAAGCAAATGACATAGCTAGTGCAAAGGCCCCGAGGTAGGTTTGAGCTCAGAGTGTTCAAGGAACCAGAAGAAGGCTGGTATGACTATAGATTAAGCAAGTGAAGGGAGAGTGTACAAAATGGATACAAGAAGTGGACAGTACTAGATCATGGAAGGCATTATAGGCCAAGGCAAGAAGCTTGGGTTTTATCCTAAGCCACTGAGAGGTTTTAAGCATGCCTGCACTCAAGAACATCTTTATTGAATTAGCATGTGCGTAAGCCCCATTGTGCTATGTTCTATCAGGAGAGCAAAGATGACTTAGTTAAGATTCTATCCTTAAATAAATTATAGCTCAGTGATACAGAAAACGGTATCATTTCTAGATTATACATAGATAGTTGACACAGCATATGTTACCTTCATATTAATGAATTAGTACTTTTAAAATTATCACTACCTCTCTGTTCTTGGTAGAAATCACGTTATATTCTGATTGTACAGTTGATTGAGTAACTTATTGACCTAGACCTTGACAGTAACAATGACTTGGAAATGTTATATGTCTTTCATTCAAAATGTAACTGTGGCTTTTCTTTTGGGATTTCTTCTGGGTCCGGTCCGTCTGACAGCGTTTACTGGCCCTTGTTCGTCCTGATTTTCCACGCCATCTCCCCCATCCCCCATTTTATTGCCAAAAGGGTCACCTATGACTCTGATGCAACCAGTAGTGCCTGTCGGGAGCTGGCATATTTCTTCACTACTGGAATTGTTGTTTCTGCCTTTGGATTTCCTGTTATTCTTGCTCGTGTGGCTGTGGTAAGTTTTTTCTATTGTTTTGCTCAACTGTTGCTGAGTTTGTTTCAAAGGCTTGTTGTGTAGGACCTCAATTTTTTTTTTCATTGTTTAGTTTTTATACTCAAGGCCAGATGCATTTCTAACTTTTCTCTTCCTCCACTTTAGATCTACCTATCAGTGCCTTGGCCATATTTTCAGAATGCTTGCTTTGTTTCTCTTACAACTTTTAACCAAATCAAATGCTTTCTAGCTTTTTCTGCCTAATTCTTAAATCCTTGCTTCTTAAATCTTAGGGCAATCCATGAAGTCTGTACTGACAATGCTTTTCTATTTGTGAAGTAGAATCATATCAAACTCTTCTGCAGATGGGATCTTGGACTCAGTTATCAATAGAGGAGGCATGTATTTTGAGGGACAACTAGCTTGCTTCTAGAAGATACAGTGAATAAGATGACATCTTTACATCTAGTATAAAAATACTCCTTTTCTCTCCAAAACACATGTTGTGGGTTATTCAGTTCTTTGATGTTCACTGTCTTCCTACTATTTGCTTTTATTTTGTCCATCTGCATTCTGTTTCAGTTTCACAAAATTCTTACTTGGGAGACTGAATATCAACTATGTATCAGTTTTGTTTACTCATTCAATAAATATCTTTGGAACATTTTGCAATTTATAAAATACCAGGAATAAGAGCCAGATACTGTCTCTGCTCCTACAGAACACAGAAACTAGCCTGATGGGTAAATATCCTATAACTGTACAATGTGTGATAATTGAGACATTATTATGACACAGCAGGAGCACCTGCTGGCCATCTAAGGCCTGTGAAATCATTTGGTCTGGTCCTGCCAAGGCAACCTCAGGCTGGACTCGAAATTCAATGAATCTACAGTGAGTTAATTTTTAAGTTGATAATTTTGTGTGGCCTGAGAATGATGTTATAAATATCCAAAGATCTCTCAGCAGATGAAACCTTCCCCAGCCCTGATGATTACAGCTAGAAAGGTTGAGGAAGCCCGAGTAGCATGGTTGAATGCCATGCCAGTCTGAACCTTAGGAAATGCAGCAGCACAGAAAGATTTTGGATAGAAGACTATCATGAACGTGTTTTTCTTGTGCCTTAGACTAGCCTTTCTTGAGTATTGCTGTAAATACATTTTCCCCCTTTCAATAACACCATTGTATTTTAGGAGGAAACTTTCATTGATGTTTCTTCTGATTAAATTAAAACAGAAATGCCCACTAGAGGGTACTCTCACCCCCAGTTGTGCTTCTGTAAAGCCTGCTGCAAAGCTAGAAAGCTGCTTTCATTTATTTGCAGATTATTATTTAAAATATTTTCTTGCCTAAAAAAGAAACAAAGTAATCCATAACTCTCCAGTTAATGTGTGCAGAGCATTCAGTACCTGATATTGGATATCGTTGTTGGACCATTCATAATCTTTCTACATATATTTTGTTGGATGCAATTGCTGTCAACTAAAAATCAGTAGAGAAATAGGTATAATAAGGAAAATGTTAAGGATTATACTGAATGTAATTAACAAGCATCAGGAAGTACTTTGGATAATTAGTGAATAGCTCACTGTCTCCTGTCTTATATTAGGAAGTCTTTTACTGGCTTTGCATAATATTTCATTGGAGGTTTCTAATGTAGAAAATTGTATCAGAGATTTGCAAAGAGTATAATATGAAGACAGAATAGATTTAATCCCTCTTTTCCTGTGTTTCAGATCAAATGGGGAGCCTGTGGCCTTGTGCTGGCTGGCAACGCTGTCATTTTCCTTACAATTCAAGGTTTCTTTCTTGTATTTGGAAGAGGAGATGATTTTAGCTGGGAGCAGTGGTAGCACTTTATTCTGATAGAAGCATTGAGTTTCTTAGAATTTATACTATATATGTGTGTGTGTGTGCACATGTGGCATTTTACTATGGAATTTAATACGCTGAATTTTTTATACTTTTCTATCATGTTCATTTTAAGGAAGACTTCCTGAGGATTAGTTTTATTTCCAGAAAATAGACTTCTCCATTTACTGAAGTAAAATTATGTCATTTGTTCACACAGTCCTGATGCTCTCAGGAATCATTAACATCATCTTACTGACAGCTGTCCACTTAGGCATCTGTCCTTTGGCCTGGGCCTGTACCTGGGCAGGCAGGTAACACCGGAGCAGCTCTCTTATGGCCCAGAAAGACAGAGGTGGTGCTCTTTATGTGTTGTAGACCCTTGCTTCCCAAGTGTGGTCCACAGACCAAGCACATCCACAGCTCTCAGAAGCTTATTTAAAATGCAGAATCCGAAGCCCCACCCTGGACCCAGCACATTTTGATGAAATCCAGAGTGGATCAGACCCATGGTAGAGTTCGAGAGGCATTGTCGCCAAGGAATAAACACAGCACTCCGCTTTCTTGTCTACCCCTTGGCTGAGCCACTTCACCTCTCTGGGTGTAACCTGCTCATCTGTGAAAGGTGTCTCACCTGCGCTCCTGTTGTGACCAAGCTCAGACTGTCTGGTGTTTGTGAGATGTTCAACCCTATCATAGGTGGACTGCTCCTCACCTTTGTGGAAAGTCTTCTCAGTGGGGACCAAATCTGTCGTTCCATCATCTCAAAGGGAAGTGGCTGTTTTCACAGTGCCGGGAGCACAAGAGAGCCCACGAGCCTCACCGGGATGCAGGGAAGGAGTCTGGGCTGGAATCGGGAGAACAGACAGGTCATGCTTGTTCATTTCCCTTTACATGCCGGCATTTCTCCCTGGTTTCATTCTCGTGCCACCCTGCCTGCAGTGGTTCCTGGTGACCCTGGCTTCTTCCAATCAGCAAGCAGAGTAGAAACTGTACTCCTTGTCTTTCATGTCCTGTGTAAACACAGAACTTTATGCTGCCTTTGGATCAATCATTGGGCATACATGTCTTGTTGGATCTCACAATCCCAGGTGTCTTTTTCAACTTATCTTTTTGTCCAAGACTTATTGAGAAAGGGGACTACAGGAAACAGAAGCAACTGATCAGAATATTACCAGTGGTATTTAAAGGTTGTTGATGTACACTAGCTGACATAAATGCAAACCTTCAGACTTTGAAGTGCAAGATTGGAGTAATTATCATGCCCTTCAGATGCTAACACGGTGCTGGGACCAGAAGATGAAAGTGAAACCTAAAAGGACAAAGTGCAATGTCATTTTTTTCCTACTTTTTTTTTTTTTTTTACTATATTGTTGTTGCTTGTGACCTTGTTTTCAATGTTCTACATACATACAGAATTGTTAAGCTGTTGTTTCCAGCATTGACATTGAAACATCATTTAGATACTTTACACTGTTAGCCAGCATTTTTGATAATGGCACATGTACCTATTATATTGTAATACATTTCACTTTTAACACAGAAGAAAAGATTCGTTGTGAAAGTCTTTATTCTGATGTGGTCTTGCTTACGAGATAAAGAAGTGGCATTGTCTTGGTGCTTTTGAAATGGGCAGTTTTAGCAGTAATCCCTCCTACCATGGAATAGGAGCAATAACTTTGGATTGGATGTCCAGTTAGCGGTCATAGCTTTTCTTTCCCTACAATGGCAATGGAGATGTATTCACACTACATTTGGGGTTTAAAGCATTACCTCTTGATTGTGTTTCTAGAATGATGTGCTCATATTTGGAGTATGTGAAGTAATAAGTTCTTAGAAGTGCCATGTGTCTATAAAGAGAGACATTTGTTCCACAGTACCTAAGTATCATTTAAATAATAAACATCAACAAGAAATCTTGCTCTAAATGGATGTAGAATACAAAAGTTTTGTCCTGGTGTCAGGATACAAATGGTGGGCTTTTTTTCTCCTTTATTAAAGGCTCCCTTTTTTCTCTAAAATGTAGAAAATATTTGAAGATTCAAAGCATGTTGATTACATTTTAAAACTGCGAGTGCACTTCAAACATTGCCCACCAGGAAGTCATCTTAGGAGGGGAGTCCCCATGACATCACAGTTGTCCCTGTGGTGACTACTCACAAGCAGAATGGAAATGTGTTTTCTGCAGAATTCATTCCACTAAATGGCAGTGGTGCTCCTGGGCCAACTCTTGGGAGCCATGCATCTGGCTTGGATAGAGGAGGTAGCTGCCTGCATTTGGGGTCTCAACAACGGGCTGGTGTGGACAGTTTGGGAAGACAGTGGAGAGTGCCACCTCTTTCCTAAGAGCAATGTGCTTCTCCCCTTACTTCTGCACCCCTCTCCCGTCCCCTGCTGCCCTTGTGGTGTAGGCGTGCTGCTGTGAGTTTCACTCTCCTCTGGTACCAGCTGGGGGCCTTCCTTTTAGGCTGCCCCTGCTCCTCAGGTTCTTCATATTCCAAAATCAGCCCCCTTCTACACCCTCTAACCAGTTTTCTTTCTTTAAGATTTATTTATTTATTTGAAAGTCAGAGTCCTAGAAAGAGAGGGAGAGACAGATCTTCCATCCACTGTTTCATTTCCCAGATGGCTGCAATGGCCTGAGCTGGGCCAAGCCAAAGCGAACAGCTTCATCTGTGTCTCCCATTGGGGTTGCAGGGAACCAAGGACTTGGACCATCTTCCGCTGCTTTCCCAGGCGTATTATCAGGGAGCTGGGTTAGAAGGGGAGCAGCCAAGACTGGAACCAGCACCCATATGGGATACCTGCATTGCAGGTGGTGGCCTTACCTGCTACACCGCAATGCTGGCCCCTTGTGACCAGTTTTCTAAGTGCAGCTGACAACAGTGTGGTGTTGGAAAGAAAGCAGTCTGATCAAAGGTCTTCCCAGAAAGTAAACGAAGCTCTCGCCAGTGCCCGAGATGGCCACCACCTGCTGCGGCTGTGTTTCTCTAACAAAGGGTGCCTCATAGCCCGCTGACTCTCATGCACAGAGAAAGGCAGTGTTTCCAAGTAAGCTGGAAGCACGTCCCAGAGGGCAGAGCCATCCTATCCCATGCCCTCCTCAGGGGAGCCCTCAGCCTGCCTTGCTTGTCACAGTTGTTTCTCCTCCGTAGAGGCCTCAGGAGTCTCTGCCTTGAAGGTGTCCTGAAGACTTCAAGAGGCTGACAGGCTTCGTGATGTTAGTGACGTTCGCTGTGTGCTCAGGGCAGTGTTCAGGTGGAGTCCAAAACTGTGCTTTTTCAAAAATCAGATTTCTTTTCTTGTAATTTGAAAAGCAGAGAGAAACAGAGAGAGACGCAGAGGGAACTTCCATCTGCTGGTTCACTCCCCCACCTGACTGCTACAGCTGGGGCTGGTCAGGCCAAAGCCAGGAGCTTCACACAGAAGCCTGGTCTCCCACCTGTGTAGCAAGGTCCGGAGCACTTGAGCCATCACCTACTGCCTCCCAGGGTGCATATTAGCATGAAACTTGAATGAGGAGCAGAGCCAAGACTTGAGCCCAGGCCCTACAATATGGGATGTGGGTATCCCCAGCAGTGTCTTAACTACTGCACCAAATATCTGCCCTGCAAAAGTTAAATTTTTTTTTTTTTTTTTTGACAGGCAGAGTGGACAGTGAGAGAGAGAGACAGAGAGAAAGGTCTTCCTTTTGCCGTTGGTTCACCCTCCAATGGCCGCCGCGGTAGCGCGCTGCGGCCGGCGCACCGCGCTGATCCGATGGCAGGAGCCAGGTGCTTCTCCTGGTCTCCCATGGGGTGCAGGACCCAAGCACTTGGGCCATCCTCCACTGCACTCCCTAGCCACAGCAGAGAGCTGGCCTGGAAGAGGGGCAACCGGGACAGGATCGGTGCCCCAACCGGGACTAGAACCCGGTGTGCCGGCGCCGCAAGGAAAAGTTAAATTTTGTACCCTAATAGATCCTAACTATGCATAAGCATGCTAGCGTTTTCCAAGCATAGTAATTAGTTCACAACTGGAGCACATTATTTTTGTAGATTAATATGTTATGCATTTTAATTCTTTTCCATTCTGCTTCATGAATACTTTATTTACAGCTCATGAGCTGTAATCTACTTTCAAAGAGCTGTGCTGCTGGGGTGGAGCAGTGATGAGAGTTAAGCCCAAATGTGAGTTGAGAAAGATCTCTGAGATTGCCTTAAAACACATTTTATATGTGTGATGAGGATCATTACATTTATATAAAACTTGTCATTTATACTTCAATAAAAGCTTTTATATAATTATTTTTCAAGGAATCAGCATTGTAATGCAATGGGTTAAGCTGCCACTAGCAATGTTGGCATCCTGTATCGGAGCATCGGTTCAAGTCCTACTACTCGGCTTCTGTTCCACCATTCCTGCTAACGCACCTGGGAAGACCTGCCACTCATGAGGGAGACCAGCTTGGAGTTCGTGACCCCTGGCTTCCGCCTGGCCCAGACCTGGCAGTTGTGGCCATTGGGTAGAGAACCAGTGGATAGAAAATCTTCGTCTCCTCCTCTCTATCTGTCCTTCTACCTTTCAAATCAGTGTTTTTAAAAATGTTATTTGAAAATCAGAGAGAGAGAGAATTCCCATCCTCTCTTTCCTCAAGGACACATCAGCAGGAAGCTGGATCAGAAGCTAGCCGGGACTCAAACCACCCAAAGGGCAACCTGTCCACTGCATTATTAAATGAAACAGTTTATAAATTGACTTTGGCATACATATTGTATTTGGAAAGAAGAGCAGGCCGGCGCCGTGGCTCAACAGGCTAATCTTCTGCCTTGTGGTGCTGGCACACCGGGTTCTAGTCCCGGTCGGGGTGCTGGATTCTGTCCCGGTTGCCCCTCTTCCAGGCCAGCTCTCTGCTGTGGCCTGGGAGTGCAGTGGAGGATGGCCCAAGTGCTTGGGCCCTGCACCCCATGGGAGACCAGGAGAAGCACCTGGCTCCTGCCATCAGATCAGCGCAGTGCGCTGGCTGCGGCGGCCATTGGAGGGTGAACCAACGGCAAAAGGAAGACCTTTCTCTCTCTCTCTCTCTCTCTCTCTCTCTCTCTCACTCACTGTCCACTCTGCCTGTCAAAAATTAAAAAAAAAAAAAAAGCAGAAGATTAATTTTTCTAGTGCTTTAGTCTGGACAATCTAATTGTGGATTTGACTATTTTTGAGCCTGTGCTTACTGATGTTGAAGAGAAGCGGGTGAAGAATGTTCTGCTGCCTAGAGGCCATCCGGGCCTTCATTGTACCCTTGCTGTGGCCAACCCTTTCCAAAGTGGACATGAAAGATTGTGGGGGGGAGGCTGGAGCAAGCTGGTTCATCCAAGAATGTGCTTTATTGGAAAACAGTGAGAAACGAAACACTTTCAAAAAGCACTGTACATATTCTGGAGTATTTCTGGATCACTCTAGGAAAAAAAGTGCACTAATGTAAAATCTCACCTAAGGAAATCGTGCCCTACTTATGTATGAAAAATTTGGAGAAGATGCCATCTGATGTTTTACAAGTGAATTTAGGTAACTGGATTATAAAGAAATTGAACTAGCTTGCTATTTGTTTTCCCCAACTAAGTGTGGTTAAGTTTTAATAGATAAAACCAGCATAACTCTAAAACTTTCAAAAAGATAGAGTTCCCAAATGAGATTAATAGGTGATCATTTAGAAATAATCATTCATTTTCTGTCCTGGATATAGAGGGAAAGTGGTCTTGATCCTAAGATCGCTCATGTGGAGAACACTCTTGGAGACTTTGCACGTTAGATCTTCACTGTTGGTTATATCTTTTTCTAAATTGGATAATGATGTGTCAAAATGGGATCATTTCCTACAGTTCCAGATATTAAGCTTATGAGTTTTGTTTTCTTCTCAAAATAAATAATGAGACCTTCGGTTCAATTTTAGCAGCCTAATCATTTCACTTGTAATGTGAAGCATAAATGTACACATGGCATCTGCCTTAACACTTCCTTTCAGTTGAGAAATGAAGTCTGTCACCATGTGTATACTTGACTATTACAGGCTTCGCCTCCAATCTGTGCACTTCTTGCCCTTCCAGCCATCTTTGCTGCAGTCCCCCATTTAATGGTTCCTTGACAATACTTTTGCTAAAATCAACTTGCTGCAGGTTGTTTTTGTTTTTATAAAATATTTGTGCCACTCTCAATTTAGTTTTTTTTTTTTTTTAAGATTTATTTATTTGAAAGGTAAAGCTACAGAGAGATAGAGAGACAGAGAGAGAGGTCTTCCATCTTCTGATTTACTCTCCAAATGGCCGCAACAGCCAGACCTAAGCTGATCTGAGGCCAGGAGCCAGGAGCTGCTTCTGCTTCTCCCACCTGGCTGCAGGGGCCCAAGCACTTGGGCCATCCTCCATTGCTTTCCCAGGCCATAGCAGAGAGCTGGATCAGAAGGGGAGCAGCCAGGACTAGAATGACACCCGTATAGTATGCAGCGCCGGCCCTTGAGTCCACAGATTTTAAGCTGAGGCTCAATTTACTCAAGATAGCAAACATGGTCATGGCGGTGCATCTCCCAATGGTTCCCAAGTTGATGCACGGCAACCTGAGCCCCACCTCCTCACTTTGCCTGTGTCTGGTGTTTCCTGTTATGGAAACTGATGTTACCTTGAGACCATCTAGCCAGAGGCTCCAAGCAAATGTACCTACATTTATCTTTTCTTTCCCTGTAGCTTATCAGTAAGGGGAAGCTGAGGGTTGTGAGACAGATATACACAAACAGTTTGAAAGTAGGACATTTTTTGACCTAAGACACATCAATAAGAGATGGGTGCAAAGTGTCACAAAAAACATACTTATGAAGGATAATTAGTGTTGTGTGTAGCTATATTAATGGACTTCCCACAAATTTAATTTGAAATTTATGCAGTGGGAAATTATATGTATTATACATTAAAGGAATGCATTTTTTATTTGTTTCACAAAAGCCTCTCCTATTCTTTTCTATTAAAGAGACAATATCGGCCTGCGCCACAGCTCACTAGGCTAATCCTCTGCCTGCGGCGCTGGCACCCTGGGTTCTAGTCCAAGTTGGGGTGCCGGATTCTGTCCCGGTTACTCCTCTTCCAGTCCAGCTCTCTGCTGTGGCCAGGGAGTGCAGTGGAGGATGGCCCAAGTGCTTGGGCCCTGCACCTGCGTGGGAGACCTCAAGGAAGCACCTGGCTCCTGGCTTCGGATCAGCTCAGCACGCTGACTGTAGCGGCCACTTGCGGGGTGAACCAACGGAAGGAAGACCTTTCTCTCTGTCTCTTTCTCTCACTGTCTAACTCTGCCTGTCAAAAAAAAAAAAAAAAAAAAAAAAAAAGAGAAAAAAAAAGAAAAGAAAAGAAACAATATCATAATGGATCTTAATGCTGTCTTGCATCTTTAAATACCTTTTGTATGCAGCTGACTTGCACTTCAATCTTCATCCCAACCTTCATCTAAACCTCAGAATTATATACCCAACTGCCAGTATGACCTCTCCACTTGGATGCCTAAAAAAACCCCTCAAACTTAGCATGTCCAAAATTAAACTCTTGATAGTCCTCTATTTTTCCAGTTTCTTAGGCCAAAAGATTTGGAGTGATTCAGTACTTCTCATTGTTGCCCCATATGCAATCCATCAAGAGATATTGTTGCAGGGCCGGTGCCGTGGCTCACTTGGTTAATCCTCTGCCTGCGGCGTCAGCATCCCATATGGGTGCCGGGTTCTAGTCCCGGTTGCTTCCCTTACAGTCCAGCTCTCTGCTGTGGCCCAGGAGGGCACTGGAGGATGGCCCAAGTGCTTGGGCCCCTGCACTCTCGTGGGAGACCAAGAATAAGCACCTGGCTCCTGGCTTCGGATTGGCGCAGCACCAGCCGTGGCGGCCATTTGGGGAGTGAACCAATGGAAGGAAGACCTTTCTCACTGCCTATAACTACCTGTCCAAAAACAAAAAAAAAGAAATATTGTTGTTTCTAGCCTAAAAATGTATCCATAACCAAATCAGGTGTTTGGCCAAGTGGTTAAGATGCCCACATCTTATATCCTTTCAGCCCTGGCCATGATGGGTATTTGAAGAGTGAACCAGTGGATAGAAACTTGCTCTGTCCATTTGTGTCTCTCTTTGGGTCTGCCTCTCAAATGAATATTAACTAACTAAATAAAAAAAGGTTTTAAAAATATATACCTATAGCCAAAACACTTCTCATGCCTTCAGTGCTATCACTGTGGTTCAACAGGCTGTTGTGTCTACATTATTGCACTAGCCTCCCAGTGGATCTCCTTACTTGCCTTTTCCCTCCTGTTGTTTTAATACAGCAGAGTGAGCCTGTGAAGATCAGATCAGATCACATTGCTCCTCTGTTCCAATGGCTTCTTCTCACTTCAATGTAAAAGACAAATAACCCAGTTAAAAATGGGCAAAGATCTGAATAGACATTTTTCCAAAGAAAATACCCAAATGTCCAATAAACACAAGAAAAGAAGTTCAATATCATTAATCATCAGGATAATGTAAGTCAAAACCAGTATATCATTCATTTTGCATCTGCTACAATGGATATAATTAAAAAGAGCATAACAAGAGTTGGCAAGGGTATGGAGAAATTGGAGCCCTCATAAATTGCTGGTGGGAATGTGAAATAGTAAAGCCTCTTTGGAAAAGTTTATCAGTTTCTCAAAATGTTAAACATGGAGTTAAATGTGAATTAGCAATCCTGTTCCCACACAAGAGAGATGAAAACATGCATCACACAGAGATTTGCACATGACTGTTCATAGCAGCATTTTCATAATAGGCAAAAAGTGGAAACAATGCAAATGTCATCATCTGACAAGTAGGTAATGTAGTCAATGAATACAAGAGAAGGTTTTCAGCCATAAAAAGGAGTGCGGGATTGATATGTGCTACAGCATGGAAGAGCCTGGAAAACTGAAGTGAAAAAAGCCAGCCACAAAAGATCATACACTGTACAATTTTGTTTATATAAGTTTACACAATTAGCAAATCAATAGAAATAGAAGGTAGATCTATGGTTGCCAGGGGCTAGAAGGGAAAAGGGAATGATTTCTCAGTGGGCATGGGGTTTTTGGGAGGGTGATGAGAATGTTCTCTAGTGGTGATGCTTACACTTCAAAAAGTGACTTCCATAGTATGTGAATTTCATTTTACTAAAAACCACAAAATGGGCCAGTGCTATGGCATGGTGGGTAAAGCTGCCGCCTGCAGTGCTGGCATCCCATATGGGTGCTGGTTCAAGTCCTGGCTGCTCTGCCTCTGATCTGACTCTCTACTGTGGCCTGAAAAGCAGTAGAAGATGGCCCAAGTGCTTGGGCCCCTGCACCCACATGGGAGACCTGGAAGAAGCTCCTAGCTCCTGACTTTGGATCTGGTCAGCTCCTGCCACAGCCATTTGGGGAGTGAACCAGCAGATGGAAGATGCCCCCCAC
Source organism: Lepus europaeus (assembly GCF_033115175.1). NCBI lineage: Eukaryota > Metazoa > Chordata > Mammalia > Lagomorpha > Leporidae > Lepus > Lepus europaeus. The sequence goes on from NC_084831.1 coordinate 57,337,315, forward strand.
CCCAGCCTCTGCTTCAATAACTCTGCCTTTCAAATACATAAACAAATCTTTAAACACACACACACACACACACACAAAAACCATAAAACAGTAGAATCAAGTGTCTGTTGACTGATAACAAATTTATCATGGTTGATGTAAATGTTCTAACTTGACTGTGGTGATGTTTGCACAATATTGATATAATAAAAACCATTGAATTGTACATTTCAAATGGATGAATGTTACAGTATGTGAATTATGTTTCAGTAAAATTGAAAAAATATGAATAAATGAATTAACTCTCTTTGAACTACTAAAGTATAACAGTTAATCCTAGGCTTTGTGTGAAGACATGAGAGGGTTTTCATTTACTTGTATTTTCATTTGTCTAGCATTTGTAATGCTTATATTTCTCAGATTTTTTAAATTTGAAAATTTATTAAAAACACTTAGTTTTCTTAAAGAGGACTTCAAAATTGCCTAAGTATAAGGCTCTACAAGATGTAAGATTGAGCCTGGCCATATCAGAGACCATAACAAAAAAAATGAGGGTACTTAAAAATATTTGTGGCAAATTAAATTAAAACATACTTTTATTGGGGCTGGTGCTGTGGCACAGTGGGTTAAAGCCCTGGCCTGAAGCGCCAGCATCCCATATGGGTGCTGGTTCTAGTTTCTGCTGCTTCTCTGCCGATCCGGCTCTCTGCTATGGCCTGGAAAAGCAGTGGAAGATGGCCCATGTCCTTGGGCCCCTGCACCCATGTGGGAGACCTGGAAGAAGCTCCTGCTCCTAGCTTCCCTATGGCCTAGCCCTGGCTGTTGTCATTTGGGGAGTGAACCAGCGGATGGAGGATCTCTCTCTCTCTCTCTCTCTAACTCTGCCTTTCAAATAAACAAAATTTTTTTTTAAGGGATGTCTTTATTTTTCTATTTGCCTCTTTTAGCCCAAAGAGACAATCTTTTTTTTTTTTTTTTTTTTGGACAGGCAGAGTGGACAGTGAGAGAGAGACAGAGAGAAAGGTCTTCGCTTTGCCGTTGGTTCACCCTCCAATGGCCACCACGGCTGGCGCGCTGCAGCCGGTGCACCACACTGATCCAAAGCCAGGAGCTTGGTGCTTCTCCTGGTCTCCCATGTGGGTGCAGGGCCCAAGCACTTGGGCCATCCTCCACTGCCCTCCTGGGCCATAGCAGAGAGCTGGCCTGGAAGAAGGGCAACCGGGACCGAATCCGGCGCCCCGACCAGGACTAGAACCCGGTGTGCCGGCGCCACAAGGCGGAGGATTAGCCTATTGAGGCATGGCGCCGGCCCAAAGAGAAAATCTTGAGTTCTCCCTTTGCAGCATTTTTGGGTTTGACGCAACTTTTAGCAACATGGGAATAAATAGTGTCCAAGTTACCAGCCAGATTAAATTAACTCACTGGTAAACTAGGGTGTATGTGCTCTGTTGTGTTGTCTAGTTGCTATTCAAAAATGCATGTCTACTACTTTTTATATTATTTTAAAAATAAAATGCTTCTTTATTAAGCCTTTTTACTGTAATGTAAATTTAAAATATGTTGTCTCAAAAACAAAGAAAAGGAAGAAAAATAAGAGAGAGAGAGGCAGGGAAGGAGAGAGAGTGAGGAAGGAAATATTATATTCTTAGAATTGTGTATATGAACTATGTTGAATCTGTTAAAAACTAATTAAAATTTTAAAAATAATTTAAATGCTTCTTGAAAAATGCTGAGTAATTGTAAAAAAGATAAAAAAAAACCCTGCCTATGTATATCAGTATTGAAAATTTAGTGTTTTGTCAAATTTGTTTTAAATCTTTGTCAAATTGTTAAGAATTATATGTTACTACAGTTTTAATGACTTTGTGACCATTTTAAAATTAACTTTCTATGAATGAAATTCAACGTCTTTTCATTTAATTATTGTTTATATCCCTTGCGTATATTCCTGCTGCACTATGGTCTTTTTACTTTTTATTTGTTGATTTCATGGAGCGCTATGTCTTTGTAATGTAAATCAAAAATATGTTATCTCAAAGATAATAAAACATTAAATAAAAAATAACTATATGGGTAATATGTATAATAATTAGCTGGATTTAATTATCTCAATGTATGTATATTTATTTTTTTATAGTTAGAAACTTCATACACATCATAATTACAACTTTAGGAACATGGTGATTCCTCCCACCATGCTCTCACTCCCACTCACACTCCCACCCATCCTCCTCCCTCTCTTATTCTCACTCTTATTTTTTACTAAGATCTATTTTCAATTAACTTTATACACATATGATTAACTATGTTAAGTAAAGAGTTCAACAAATAGTATATAAAAAACCAAGACTGTTGCGCAACAGTCAAGACAGGGCTATTTAAAGTCATTGTTTCTCAAAGTGTCAATTTTACTTCTACAGATTGCCTTTTAGGTGCTCTGGTAGTTATCACAGATCATGGTATTTGTCCCTTTGGGACTGTCTTATTTCACTAAGTATGATGTTTTCCAGATTCATCCATTTTGTTGCAAATAACCAGATTTCATTTTTTTTTTACCGCTGTGTAATATTCCATGAGATATATATCCCATGATTTATTTTTTTAAAGATTTTTATTTATTTATTTGAGAGGTAGAGTCACAGACAGTGACCATTGGTTCACTCCCCAAATGGCTGCAAGGCCAGAGCTGCGCCAATCCGAAGCCAGGAGCCAGGTGCTTCTTTCTGGTCTCCCATGTGGATGGAAGGGCCCAAGCACTTGGGCTATCTTCTACTGCCTTCCCAGGCTACAGCAGAGAGCTGGATTGGAAGAGGAGCAGCTGGGACTAGAACCGGTGCCCATATGGAATGCTGGCACCACAGGTGGAGGATTAACCAGCCCCTATCCAATGATTTCTTTTTTTTTTATTTTTTTATTTTTTATTTTTTGACAGGCAGAGTTAGACAGTGAGAGAGAGAGAGAGAGACAGAGAGAAAGGTCTTCCTTTCTCCGTTGGTTCACCCCCCAAGTGGCCGCTACGGCCGGCACACTGCGCCGATCCGAAGTCAGGAGCCAGGTGCTTCCTCCTGGTCTCCCATGCAGGTGCAGGGCCCAAACACTTGGGCCGTCCTCCACTGCCTTCCCGGGCCACAGCAGAGAGCTAGACTGGAAGAGGAGCAACTGGGACAGAATCCAGCGCCCCAACCATGATTAGAACCTGGGGTGCCGGCACCGCAGGTGGAGGATTAGCCTAGTGAGCCGCAGCACCGGGCTATCCCATGATTTCTTTCTCCAGTCTTTAGTTGTTGGGTATTTGGGTTGATTCCATGTCTTAGCTATCATGTACTGAGCTACCATGAACATGGGAGTACAGATAATTCTTTCATATGCTAATTTTATTTCCCTCGTGTAAATTCCCTTGCGTCGGATGACTGGGTCATAGAGTAGATCTATGCTCAGATTTATGAGGTATCTCTATCCTATCTTCCAGAGTGGCTTTACCAGTTTATATTCCCACCAACAGTGGATTAGGGTACCTTTTTCCTCACATCCTCTGCAGCATTTGTTGTTTGTTGATATCTGTATGGAAGCCATTCTAATGGGGGTGAGGTGAAATCTCATTGTGGTTTTGATTTACATTTCCCTGATGACTAGTGATTCTGAGCATTTTTTCATGTGTCTGTTGGCCTTTTAGATTTCCTCTTTTGAAAAATGTCTGTTTAAGGCCTTTGCTTATTTCTTAACTTGGTTGTTTGTTTTGTTGTTGTGGATTTTCTTGATCTCTTTATATATTTTGGTTATCAATTTTTTAATCAGTTGTATAGTTTGCAAATGATTTCTCCAATTCTGTTGGTTGTCTCTTCACTTTGCCGAGTGTTTCTTTTGCAGTACGGAAGCTTCTCAATTTGATGTAATATCACTGATTCACTGATTTCTTTTTCTTGCCTATTGGCTCTGGCTAAAACTTCCAGGACTATATTGAATAGCAATGGTGAGAGTGGGCATCCTTTTCTGGTTCCGGATCTCAGTGAGTGTTTCAAACTTTTCTCCAATCAATAGGATGCTGGCTGTGGGTTTGTTATAAATTGCCTTGATTGTGTTAAGGAATGTTCCTTCTATACCCAGATTGCTTAAGATTTTCATCATGAAATGGTGTTTTATTTTATCAAGTTCTTTCTCTGCATCTATTGAGATAGTCATATGGTTTTTGTTCTGCAGTTTGTTGATGTGATGTGTCATATTGATTGAATTGCAGATGTTGAACCTTCCCTGCATACCAGAGATACATCCCACTTGGTCCAGGTGAATGATCTTTCTGTTGTGTTGTTGGATTCAATTGTCTAGAATTTTGTTGAGGATTTTTGTGTCTATGTTCATTAGGGAAATTGGTCTGTAGTTCTCTTTTTCAGTTGTATGTTTTTCAGGTTTAGGAATTAGGGTGATGCTGGCTTCATAGAAAGAATTTGGGAGGATTCCCTCACTTTCAATTGTCTTGAATAGCTTTTAAAGAATTGGAGTTAGTTCTTTTTTTTAAATGTCTGATAGACTTGAGCAGTAAACCATCTGGTCCTGGACTTTTCTTTGTTGGGAGTGCCTTTATGACTGATTCAATTTCTGTCTTGGGTTTGGGTCTGGTTAGGTTTTCTACATCTCATGGTTCAATTTACTTTGTATGTGTCCAGGAATCTATCCATTTCTTCTAGATGTCCTGGTTTGTTGTTATACAGCTCTTTTGTAGTAGTTTCTGATGATAGTTTTATTTCAGTGGTGTCTATTTTTGTTGCATTTCATTTTTCATCTCTAATTTCATTAATTTGTGTCTTCTCTCTCCTTTTATTGGTTAGTTGGGCCAATGGTGTGTCAATTTTGTTTATTTTTTCCAAAAACCAGCTTTTTATTTGGCTGATCTGTATTTTTGTTTCAATTTTGTTTATTTCTTCTCTAATTTTAATTATTTCTTTTCTCCTACTAGTTTTGAGTTTAGTTTGCTGTTGTTTTTCTAGGTCCTTGAGATGCTGTTGTTTTTCTAGGTCCTTGAGATGCACTGATAGCTTATTTGTTTGATTCCTTTCCAATTTCTTTTTCTTTCTTTCTTTTTTTTTTTGACAGAGTGGACAATGAGAGAGAGAGACAGAGAGAAAGGTCTTCCTTTTTCCGTTGGTTCACCCCACAATGGCCGTTGCAGCTGGCGTGCTGCGACCAGCGCACCACGTAATCTGAAGCCAGGAGCCAGGTGCTTCTCCTGGTCTCCCATGCAGGTGCAGGGCCCAACGACTTGGGCCATCTTCCACTGCACTCCTGGGCCACAGCAGAGAGCTGGACTGGAAGAGGGGCAACTGGGACAGAATCTGGCACCCCAACCGGGACTAGAACCTGGGGTACTGGCACCGCAGGTGGAGGGTTAGCCTATTGATCCGCGACGCCGGCCCTCCAATTTCTTGATGTAAGCGCCAATTGCTATAAACTTTCCTCTTATTTATTTATTTATTTATTTGACAGATAGACAGTGAGAGAGAGAGACAAAAAGAAAGGTCTTCCTTCCATTTGTTCACTCCTCAACTGGCTACAATGGCTGGAGCTATGCAGATCTGAAGCCAGGAGCCAGGTGCTTCCTCCTGGTCTCCCATGTGGGTGCAGGGGTCCAAGCATTTGGGCCATCCTCCACTGCCTTCCTGGGCCACAGCAGAGAGCTGGACTGGAAGAGGAGCAACCGGGACTAGAACCCGGCACCCATATGGGATGCCGATGCCGCAGGCGGAGGATTAACCTAGTGTACCACGGCACCGGCCCCTAAACTTTCCTCTTTACACTGCTTTTTGCTGTATTCCATAAGTTCTGATATGTTATATTGTCTTCATTTGTTTCTAGAAATTTTTTGATTTCTCTTTTGATTTCTTCAATGACCCACTGTACATTCAAGAGCATGTTGTTTAGTCTCCATGTGTTTGCATATGTTCTAGAGACTCCTGAGTTGCTGATTTCCAGCTTCATTCCATTGTGGTTTGAGAAGATGCATGGTATGATTTTGATTTTTTTGAATTCGATGAGACTTGCTTTATGGCCTAGTATGTGTGGTCATTGTTAGACAAAGTTCCATGCACTGGTGAGAAGAATGTGTATTCTGTGGCTGTGGGATGGAAAGTTCTGTAGCTATGTTAGGTCCGTTTCATCTATAGTGTTGATTAACTCTGTTGTTTCCTTGCTGATTTTCTGTCTGGTTGATCCATCCATTGCTGTAAGTGGAGTATTGAAGTCCCCCATTACTATTGTATGGGGGTCCATATCTCCTTTTATATAAATTGACATTTCTTTTACATAGCTGAGTGTCCTGTAATTAGGTGCCAATACATTTATATTAGTTACATCTTCTCTTTGAATTGATCCCTTAATCATTTCATAGTGCCCTTCTTTGTCTCTTTTAACAGTTTTGTGTTAAGGTCTATTTTATCTGATTCTAAGATGGCTACACCAGCTCTTTTTGGTTAGCAAGGAATATCTTTTTCCTTTCTTTCCCTTTTGTTCTGCATGCATCTTTATTGGTGAGATGTGTCTATTTAGGCAGAAAATATATGGGTTTTGTTTTTTAATCCATTCAGCCAGTCTGTGTCTTTTAACTGGAGAGTTGAGGCCATTTACATTCTAGGCAGCTATTGATTAATAACGACTTGGCCCTGCCATTTTCCCATAAATATTCCTATTTTTTTTACTTTGGATTTCATTTGTACTTTTACTGGGAGATTTTCTGCCTTCACCTTTTTTTGTAGTGATGACCATGTTTCTGTGTTTCTTTGTGCAACACATCCTTAAGCATCTTTTGCAAAGCTGGTCTGGTGGTGACAAATTCTTTCAATTTCTGTTTGTTATGGAAGGTCTTTATTTCACCTTCATTCATAAATTAGAGCTTTTCAGGGTACAGTATTCTGGGCTAGCAGTTTTTTTTTTCTCTTGAGTCTTGGAATATATCTTACCATTCTCTTTAAGCCTATAGGGTTTCTGATGAGAAGTCAGCTGTGAGTCTAATTAGAGATCCTCTGAAAGTAATAGGACATTTCTCTCATGCACATTTTAGAATCTTTTCTTTGTGTTTTACGGTGGAGAGTTTGACTGCAATGTGTCATGGTGAGGATCTTTTTGGTCATGTCTATTAGGAGTTCTATGTGCTTCCTGTACTTGGATGTCCCCTTGTTTCTCCAAATTAGGTAAGTTTTCTGTTATTATTTCTCTAAAAAGGCCTTCTAATCCTTTCTCTTTCCACACCTTCAGAAACTCCTAGGACCTGTATGTTGGGTCACTTGACAGTATCCTGTAGATTCTCAACAGTGTTTTTTAGTTTTTTAATTTCCTCTTCTTGTTTTTGGTTTGAGTGTATAATTTTCTGCAATTTGTCTTCTAAATTGTATATTCTTTCTTCTACTTTACCAATTCTGTTGTTATGGCTTTCCACTATATTTTTCATTTGTTCTATTGAATTCTTCATATCCAAGATTTCATTTTGATTTTTCTTTAAGATCTCAATTTCATGGGAGAAATTTTCTTTCACGTCATATACAGATTTCATTAGTTCATGTATTTGCTTCTGATTACTTGAAAATAATCCTTGATCAATTTTTTGAATTCCGTTTCTGGCATTTCTTCAATCTCTTCATCTTCACAATCTAGTATTAAAGTGTTATGTTCTTTTGGGGGTGTCATGTTGTATTCCTTATTCTTGTTTCTTAAATTGGTGCATTTATTATTCAGCATTTGTGGAGATATTCATTGGTTTCTTCTTTGTTTTTTCACTTTGGCAGCTTTTATCTTTGGACTATGCTTTGTGGATTAATGTAGTGTCTACTTTAACTATCTTCTTCTATACTAGAGCAGTAATCTCCCTCCCTACTCTGCCATCTTAATCCAATCTCTGTATATTTCAAAACATCATGTTGTATGTGGTTGTCAGCTTAAAGCACAATGAAAATAAAATGCTTCAATAATTTATTTCTTTTGTCATCTTCTCCACTTTTCTATCAGGTTAGTCTATGGACATCTATATCTTCCTGGACAGAGTTAGAAAAGTGATACTTTAGGGGTGGTGCTGTGGTGGAGCAGGCTAATGCACCTGGGAAAGCAGCGGAAGATGGCCCAAGTATTTGGGCCTCTGCACCCATGTGGAAGACCCAGAAGAATTACCAGGCTCCTGTCTTCTTCCTGGCATAGCCCTGGTCATTCAGGCAATTTGGGGAGTGAACCAGTGGATAGAATCTCCCTCTCTCTGTCTCTATCTCTGTAATGCTGCCTTTCAAATAAATAAAAATAAAATATTCTAAAACAAGAAAAAAGGAAAGTGATACTATTGTCAGAGATATCAGACATAGTCCAGAAATTCAGGTGCAGGAATGATCCTATTTGAGAGTTAAACTTGTGTATCAACCCATCTGGGCCCTGGGGTGCCCAGATATTTTGTTAAACATTTTTCTGGTGGGTCTATGAGGCATTTCTGTATAATATTAACCTTGAATCATTAGACTCAACAAAGTAAATTGCCTTCCCTATGATGGGCTTGCCCCAACCGAACATGTAATCCTGAACAGAACAAAAAACGCTTGACTGAAAGAATTTGTCTCTGCCTGACTGTCTTTGAACTAGAACATTCAGACTGGGTTCTGGACTGAGATGGAACTGTACCAGTGACTTTCCTGGACTTACAGCTTGCTGACTTCAGTGTTTGGAACCTTTCTTCCTCCCCTATCTGTCTATTTATGTCCTACTTTTTCTAATTCTCTTGAGAATCCAGACTAATCAACCTTGTTTTTTATTTTTCTTATGTCACCTGAACGTAAGCTCTCTGCCTCATCTCACTGGGTTGGTGAGAAATTCCACTCCATATTTCTCAGTGTTGAAGGCTGGGGAAGCGCAGAGAACCCAGACCAGAAGCCAAGATGAAAATTTCCAATCTTTCTTCATTGCTCAGTATCCATCACGAGTTACTCATGAGGGCCTCCTTGCCTGTAGTACGTGATTTCTTCAGGATAAGTGGTTTTTGCTTGAAGCAAGGGCATTTCTGGTGAGGCTTGAAGCCACAAAGTGGGGTAGCACTTAAGATGCTGCTTGCGATGCCTGTATCCTGTATCAGAGTGCCTGGTTTCAAGGTCTAGCTCCACTCCCAATTTCACCTTTCTATGAGTGTGTACGCTGAGAGGGAGCAAGTGATGGCTCAAATAATTGGGTCCCTACTACCCTTGTAGGAAATCTGGATTGAGTTCCCAGCTCCAGGCTTTGGCCTGGCCTAGCTCAGGCTGTTGCAGACATTTGGGGAATGAACCAGCAAACAGAAGATTGTCTCTCTGTCTCTCTCTCTCGCTCTCTCTCTCTCTCGTGTGTGTGTATGTGTGTGTCTGCTTTTCAAATAAATAATCAATAAATTAAAAATTACCCTTCATCCAACCTACTTCCTTCCCCTTTCAAGGCTTGCCATTCCTCCCCAGGGAATAGGGCATGGGTCTCTGTTGTTCATGGCATCTTCAGCTATCCCCTCAGTAGACTGCACACGATACTGTTAAAATGTCAGTTTTCCCCACCTGAATTGTAGAAATCAATCCCAGCAATATGTACTACAGTACCTGATTTCCAGACTTAATACAGTTATATATTAGTTAAGGCAACGTAATATTGGAATATTCCACATTAATCAGTGGAACAGAACCAAGGGTCCAAAAATAGACCCACACATCATGGCCAAATGATTTTTGAGTAGAAAAAAAAAGAATGATTCTAAGCTGGAGAGATACAGGACACATTCTTTGCCCTCTGGGAACTCACCTTCAGATGTGCAAGATGAATAATTTTTTTTAAAGATTTATTTATTTATTTGAAAGAGTTACACAGAGAGAGGAGAGGCAGAGAAAGAGAGAGAGAGGTCTTCCATCCGCTGGTTCACTCCCCAGCTGGCTGCAACGGCCGGAGCTGTGCTGATCTGAAGCCAGGAGCCAGGAGCTTCTTCCCAGTCTCACACATGGGGGCAGGGGCCCAAGGACTTGGGCCATCTTCTACTGCTTTCCCAGGCCACAGCAGAGAGCTGGATTGGAAGTGGAGCAGCCAGGACTTGAACCGGTGCCCATATGGGATGATGGTGCTTCAGGCCAGGGCATTAACCCACTACACCATAACGCAAGCCCTGCAAATAATTTTTTAAAGGAGCAAATATTTGAGTAATGACATTTGATAGTAGTCAATACTGTAAAGTAATTAAAGAGGATTAAGGAACAGAGAATGACTTGCAGGAGGGGCTGTTTTAATAGGGTGGCTAGAGATAACTGATTTTAAGCTGAGATGTGAATAAGAAGAAGGAAAAAAACATGATGGAGTCTCCTTTTTAGGTTTACTCATTTCATTCTGGTGTTTTGTGTGTTTACTTATTTTTTTTTAAGATTTATTTGAAAGTCAGAGTTACACAGAGATAGAAGAAGAGGCAGAGAGAGAGAAAGGGAGAGAAAGAGAGAGGTTTTCCATCCACTGGTTCACTCCCCAAATGGCTACAACAGCCAGAGTTGCACCAATCCAAAGCCAGGAGCCAGGAGCTTCTTCCAGTTCTCTCAAAAGGGTGTAGGGGCCCAAGGGCTTGGGCCATCTTCCACTGCTTTCCCAGGCCAAAGCAGAGAGCTGGATTGGAAGTGGAGCAGCCAGGACTTGAACCAGCGCCCATATGGGATGCCAGCACTGCAAGCGTGGCCTTATACACTACGTGACAATGCCAGCCCTGTATTTACTCATTTGTTTAAGAAACATTTACTAGGCCAGCGCTGTGGCTCACTAGGCTAATCCTACGCCTGCAGCACCTGCACCCCGGGTTCTAGTCCCGGTTGGGGTGTCGGATTCTGTCCCGGTTGCTCCTCTTCCAGTCCAGCTCTCTGCTGTGGCCAGGAGAGCAGTGGAGGATGGCCCAAGTGCCTGGGCCCTGCCCCCGCATGGGAGACCAGGAGGAGGCACCTGGCTCCTGGCTTTGGATCAGCGCAGCAAGCCTGCTGCAACGCACCGGCCGTAGCAGCCATTTTGGGGGTGAACCAATGGAAAAAGTGAGACCTTTCTCTCTGTCTCTCTCTCACTGTCTAACTCTGCCTGTCAAAAAAAAAAAATTTACTGAACACCTACTACGTGCCAGATACTACTCTAGGTGCTGGAGATACAGTGAATAAAATAGACAAAAATTCTGCCCTTATGCAGCTGACATTTTTGTAGGGAAGTAAAGGCTAAGTTACACAATCGAGTAAAATGTCTGAGGGAACTTCTAAAAGTTGCTTTGGTTGTGCTATATCTGCAGGGTCATATTGGTAAAGCATGTTTCATCTCCTGTTCCAATTCTTTGCAGAAGTACACTAGCGTCTTAACCCCACTTGTTTAAAATTTCCGCTTAAAGTGTTGTTCTTGTCTGCAGCTGGTCTGAGTGCAACGGTTTTGGCACCCATAGAGCAGAAAGTTTGCTCCTCTTTAATTTCTGTCATAATTGTGTAAGCTAAGCCAATTCAGATGCCTGTGGTATTGGTTATTGTTTCTGCTGTTTCTCATTGGTTATCTTTAATTAGGGAACAAAAAAGACTCACCTGTTCCTGGGGAATTGATATGGATAGTTTCCTGCTGTAGGCTTCATCTTCAGTATCATCTTGTTCCTCTGTAAAACAAATTTTCCATTTGTAAACTGCTGATGTCTTTAGGGCACCGTTTTTATTAAACGTTTATAAGGCATTAGTGACTTCACTATTCTTCCAATCAACTTTATCATAAATTTGATGTTTACTCTTGCTTAATTTTTAGCAGAATTTATGTCGCTCTGGTTGGGGTTCTTTTCAAGTCGATGATGTCTCATCCTTCTTAGTGATTCAAACTGTATCTTGTTTAGGCACAACAAATTAGTATATGTTTATTTTGGTGCAATTTAAAAAATCCCAAGAGTTTTTAATAATATAATTTCCACGAACCTTTTGAAAACTCCTTTCTATGGTATGTTAGTGGAAATGTGAGAAAAAGAAAAGGAAGAAAGAAAGGAATGCGGAATGTCAATGAGCGTGTGTGTGGGTGATGGTGGTTTTAATTTATGATACAGTGGCCAGGAAGGGCTTACTAAGAAGATGGTATTTGAAAGAAGTGGAAAAGGACCCAGGCAATTATGGGGGTAGCAGTGTGGAAGATGATCTCCCCCCCAAAAAAAGAAAGAAGTACAAAGGTCCTGCCTGGGGCACACCTGCTGGTTGTCATGGAGGATGAGATGGAGGGGAGGGATGAAGGGAGGGAGATGGAGATTGTGGGAGATGGAGAGTAGGGGCAGACAGAGAGTGGGGGAGATGGAGAGTGGGGGGAGATGGAGAGTGGGGGAGACGGATAGTAGGGGGAGATGGAGAGTGGGGGGAGATGATATAGTGTGCGGGGGTTGGACAGGTTGTAGAGGATCTCACAGGTCATGGTTAAAAAGTTTGTCATTTGCTTAGAGATGAGAAAAAGCTAGAGGAGTGGCATGATTTTGAAGGACCCTAATCCCCGCTGGGCCCTTTAGATTGTGACCCCAGACTCAAAAATCCTCAGACCAGACGATGCAAATGCAAGAGGTGGCTTTATTTCACGAGCGCTCGCGGACGCCGTCTCCAGACCCAACTCAACGGGAGGCAGGAGAGAGGCATGAGTAGCAGTGTCTGGGGAGCGCTTATATACCTGGGAGATAGCAGAAGCGGGTGATACAGAAGCAGAAAAAAGCGTGGTTACAGGGTTTCAATAAGACAATGGGGTGGGGGCATGCAGAAAATACCTTGCATACTTTTGCCGGTGCGGTTGGGTGCTTCCCATGCCTTTATCTGGCGCCTTTATCTCAAACCACCGCAGCTGCCTGCCCTTGACTTAAGGTTTCGGCCCAATTTCCAGGGAATGTTTTACTAGAGTTCCCTAAGATGGTGCTGGGGTAGTTAAAATGGCGTGACCATTGTCAGGGTTGTTCAATTTAAGTAGCTTTGAGATTATTCTAGTTGTGTTTTAACTGAAACCATTGTATAAACAGAAACAAAGACAGTTCTGCTCTTCTAAATCAATTATGTTTATGTCTGAAACATGGAAACAAAAGAAAGCAACAAACCACAGAAAACATAATTAAATGCATTTTGTTTGCGACAGATGCCTGAAGCAATAAGGGTGAATCAGAGTCACAGAATCGAAGCCATGTCTAAAGTACCCAGGAAATGGCTTGGTCCCTAATTAATCATTCTATGTTGTTAAACTCTGTGGAGATAAATTTAGCCAGGAGTAGGTGGAATGAGTTGAGTGCTCATGAAAACATGTTTTCAAAGAAGTTGGCAAAGAACGCTGAGTAAACCCAAAATAACTGAATCTGTGTCTAGCAGTGTTGATCTTGGTGTGCCAAATCCCCGGCAATGACCACTTGAGTCATCTGTTCCCAGGGCATAAAAGACAGATGGATTTACAGAAGGGAAAGAGGAAAGAGCTAGTCCTGGAACATGTAGGTTCCTTGGGGCTACTGCCCCCTTGTGGTGATCCTAGAAGCTAACTTTGTGGCACGCTGCAGGCATACATATTTGTAGTTAGAGCTCACACTTGATTAAGTTGTAGCTATCGTGAAAAAGAAAGTGATTTCTAAATACTAGCCCTTCGGCTGCATTCCTATGGTAAATTTGGTGGAGCAAGGGGGAAATAGTAATTTTAATAGCTGGAAGCACAATTCTTCTAAGGAGAAAATTTGTTTATTTAAACTAAAATGAGCTATTCAGGACAGAGAGAGGGGGTTTGAAGCGTTTCGCATAATAAAGTAAGAAGAATTTGGGTTTGGCATTAGAACAATGAAAGGGCAGTTGGGGTGGTGTGGAGGAGTACACACTAGTAGGAGTTGGGGAGCGGGGAGAAGGAGAGAAATCTTGATCAGGAAAGACTGGGGCATGAGGCTACAACAGTGGCAGTGAGAGTTTCCTTTAGGGATGATCCTCTTCCCTTTTACACATTGCCTCTCTATCCTTTGCCTGAATGCCCACCAAAAGTCTGGGATACACGTTGTTGTTGACTCCAGTGTTCTGGTTATTGAGAGCATGGGAGTATTGAAGAAAAAGAATGGTTGCATGTTGAGATTAATGTGGGCTAAGAGAGAAGGGGCAGCAAGGCCTGCATGAGACACAGGAGATTGATGAAGAATGTAGAGTAAAATGGACCAAGAGGTGAGTGTGAAAGACTAACTCCACCAAATGCTTCCAAGGTATTTATTGGGCAGAATTCTGTTGAATCTGGGTTAAGACTCAATCCAAAAAATATAAAATGGAAAGATGAGCCCCAAAATGTTGGTGACGTTTGGGACACTGAAGAATTATTAGCTAACAGGTTGCCATGAAGAAATTAAGAGGAAAGATATTGTTTAAAACTATGAAATTCTTAGCAGCATCATTTGCAAGAGCTCAAACTTGGAAAGATTCCAGTGTCTGTCCATCAGCAGGATAACTGACAAGTAAATGGTGGAAATTTTATGTGTCGGAATAGTTTACAGCACTAAGAATGAATGTGGTGCAAACACACACACACACAGATCTGAGTGCATAATGTGGCATGAAAGAAACTAGATCCAAATGTGTATCTTTTGTGTGATGTTCATCTGTGTACCAATACGGTTCAAAATGAGGCAAAGCTAAGCCATGCTGTTGGAGATCAGAACAGTGTTTCCTCTGGGCTACAGGAACAATAACAGCAAGAGTGTGTAGGGGGTTCCTGGAGTGCTGGAAGGTCTGTTTCTTGATCTAGTGATGATTGCATTGAAGTTCCAAGTTTGTGAAAGTTGATTCAGTTGGGTATTTACGACATCTACACTTTTCTATATGTATGATGTCCCTCGAAAAATGTAAAGCCAGCAAACACATCTTGGGAACACAAAGATCCGAAACCTGTGAAAGCTTGCTACTCACTTCAGCACACATTGTGGAGGATACCAGACACGGGAGACTACACACATAAACTGTAGGGGGCCTTCCCTGGGTATCCATAGGGGATTGGCTCCAGGAACCCCACATGCTTACCGAAGTCAGCAGCTGCTTAAGTCCCTAATAGAAAATGGGGTCTAACCCACGCATTTCTCCTGGATATTTAAAATCACATCTAGTTTACTTATAATACTCTATACAATATAAAGCTAATTTTTAATAAGATGTGTTTATTTACTTGAGAGGCAGAGCTACAGAAAGGGAGGGAAGCAGAGAGAGAGAGGGAGAGAGAGAGAGAGAGAGTGGGCCATCCGCTGGCCCACTCCCCAAATGGCCTCTATGACCTGAGCTATGCTGATCTGAAGCCAGGAGCCCAGAGCCTCCTCCAGGTCTCCCACATGGGTGGGCCCAAAGACTTGGGCCATCTTCTACTGCTTTCCCAGGCCATAGCAGAGAGCTGGAAGTGGAATAGCTCAGACTTGAACCGGTGCCCATGTGGAACCAGCACTGCAGGCTGTGGCTTTACCAGCTATGCCATAGCGTCAACACCTGTTATACTGTATTGCTGAGGAAATGACAAGTAGAAAGAAGTCTGCATCTGTGCCATATAGACACAGTTTCTTTTTAGTGTTTTCAATTTGCAGTTTGTTGAATCCGTGGCTACCATGGGCCAGCTAAACAGCAACTTGTGACACACGCACTCTCTAAAACACTGAGCAACTGACCTGGAGGAGTTAGCAGCCCTGTTCCCAAGAACCTCAGACTGTAAGGCAGGGATAGACATGCATAAACTCATAGTCTGATTCTGACAACATGACTGCTTATGCTGTTACCCTGTGTTCAACATTGTATGAATATTGTGTAGGTCATAATACATATAACTGTTCATAGACTGTGTATGCACACATATCTGAGTGATAAGTCTTAAAAAGATGTGCAGTACTTGGAGAAAAATTTAAGTTCATTGCAGGAATATAAGCTCTAAATATATATAAAATATACTATTTTTATATTAAAGGATTTTATAGCAAGTACTCATAAATATTGGATAAATGATTAAATAAGTTAATATTTGAAGGGGCTGCATTTTATTCTCTCTCTTACTCTTTTTTGTATTCTGCCTTCATTTAACACCTAGAAGACTGCTTGATGCATAGTAGTGACTCAAAAATATGGAAAGGAAAAAGAAGGAAGGAGAGGAGGTGAAAAAGGGGTGAATAACTTTATTTGTTGGAGGTATGACGTGAGAACAAAAATTATAAAATGTTTTGAATTCTTTGTTTTCTATTACAATTGTTACATTTCTTTTTTAAAAAAGTTTTATTTTAGGGTTGGTGTTGTGGCATAGTGGGTTAAGCCATGCCTGCAACGTCAACATCATCTGTGAGCACTGTTTTGAGTCCTGGCTGCTCAACATCTGATCCAGCTCCCTGCTAATGTACCTGGGAAAAACAGCAGAGGATGGCTCAATGCCTGGGCCCCTGCCACCCTTGTGAGAGACCTGGATGAAGCTCCTGTCTCCTGGCTTCAGCCAGGCCCAATGCTGGTCATTCTGGCCATCTGGGGAGTGAACCCATGGATGGAAGATCTCTGTGTCTCTTCCTCTCTCTCTCTCTCTCTCTCTCTCTCTCTGTAACTCTGACTTTAAAATAAATAAATAAATATTAAAAAATAAGTTTTATTTTTATTTGAGAGACATAGAGAGTTAGAGTGCTCTCATTTGCTTGTTTATTCTGCAAATGCACATAACGACCAGGGCTGGGCCAGGCCAAAGCCAGGTGCTGGAAACTCATTTGGGGTGTCCTACACGGGTGGCAGGGACTCAACCCCATGAGCCATAACTGATGCTTCCTAGGGTGTGCATTCACTGGAATCTAGAATCAGTAGAATCTAGGACTTGAACCCAAGCACTTCACTATGGTATGCAGGTGTCTCAAGTGATGTCTTACTGGACCAAGTGGCCACCCTCCCCCAATTTTTGCTGTTTCTAACATTCTCTTGCTTTTTTGTTGTAATAAAGTGTGCTTGCATAGTTATTTGTAGTTTCAACTACTTTTCATCTGCATGCTTTCATGGGGCTCACACAGCACTGAGAAAAAGCACCCTCTCTGGAGCATCTGGGGGCTCTCCAAGGTCAAGGGACTTGTTTTACATAAGAAATAATCTGAGTGTTACTCAGACACAAGTTTTCTGACCTCAGAGGTAGTGACTTTGCACTCTGCACATGTCAGTGGACGTGGCCAGCAAGGCCGATTGCAATCCTAACCGGGACACTTGAGAATGAAAGTAGGTGTCATTCCCAAAACAGGGACAATGCATGGGGATTGGGATTATCTCAGGCACATCGGTGGTACGTGTCGCCTGTGGGTAAAGACAGTATAAATTACCCTCCTGACAGACAGCACATGTCAAAAAGTCCTTTACGAAGCACAGAGATTATAAATGCTGCTTCTGGCTTGTTTAATGCATTTTTGGATGAAATCAATACCAAATAACTTAATGAAGGTCAACTACACATTATGGCTTTGTTTTTGCAAAGGGAGGATCATTTGCTTTGGCAGGTGAATGTATGGCATGAGGGGCAGAGTTTCTGGGAAGTATTGTCTTCCTTTGCCATTTGTTGGAGGCTGTGTGTGTGTGGGGGGATGGTAGACATAAATGGCCATGCCACATTGGAAAACAAAGTGACAGTCTAGTATACAGTTAATCCCACACTTACCATTCAACTCAGAAATATCACTTTTAGGTATGTACCCAAGCGGCAGTGTGATTAAGATATCCCTGGGCACTAGCTGTAATTTTATCTTCCTTCTTAAAGTCTTTTATAATGAGAAAATATGAATGGATCTGTGGGTAAGCCCATTACTAAGATCAGTGAATATATTTCTCCACCCCGTGGAGCTTTCAGTGATTACTTAAATTCTAGAGTTTTCTTTAGCTGCAAATCTTTCAATATATTAGCAGTTTTAAGTAAAGATCTGGGGCCTGTGCTGTGGTATAGTAGGTTAAGCCTCTGCCTGTGGTGCTGGCATCCCATATGGGCACTGATTGGTGTCCTGGCTGCTCCTCTTCTGATCCAGCTCTCTGCTAATAGTCTTGGAAGGAAGATGGCCCAAGTGCTTGGGTTCCTGCACCCACATGAGTGACCCAGAAGAAGCTTCTGGCTCCTGGCTGTGGATCGGCCCAACTCCATCCACTGAGGTCATTTGGGGAGTGAACAAGTGGATAGAAAACCTCTCTCTCTCTCTGTAACTCTGCCTCTCAAATAAATAAATCCTTTTTTAAAAATAGAAGGCAACTTTAGCTATAAAGATACTAAATTTATGGATTTTTTAAAATGTTACATTCTTGCAAAGAAGCTTAAGGAAATTTCAACTTACAAATAGAACATTTCAGAATTGATGTGGTGCAGCACATTAAGCCACCTTGGGCAAACATTTATCCCATATCAGAGTGCTGGTTAGAGTCCCATTTACCCCGTTTCTGATCTAATTCCCTGCTAATGTTTTTGGGAAGGCAGTGGAAGATGGTCTAAATACTTGGGTCCTTGCCACCGTGTGGGAGACCAGGATGGAGTTCATGGCTCCTGGCTTTGGCTTGGCTCAGATCTAGCTATTGTTGCCTGTTGAGGAGTCCAGCAGAAAACAGAACATCTCTCTCTCTCTTTCTTTCTTTCTTTTTTTTTAATTAAACTTTTATTTAATGAATATAAATTTCCAAAGTACAGCTTATGGGTTACAATGGCTTCCCCCTCCCAAAACTTCCCTCCCACCCACAACCCTCCCCTTTCCCGCTCCCTCTCCCCTTCCAATCACATCATGATTCATTTTCAATTCTCTTTATATACAAAAGATCAGTTTAGTATAAGTTAGGTAACGATTTCAACAGTTTGCCCCCATATAGCAACACAAAGTGAAAAAAAAAATACTGTTGGAGTACTAGTTATAGCATTAAATAAGAGTGTATAGCACATTAAAGGCAGAGATCCTACATAATATTTTTTTAAAAATTAATTAATTTTCTATGCCATTTCCAATTTAACACCAGGTTTTTTTTTTTCATTTCCAATTATCTTTATATACAGAAGATCAATTCAGTATATAATTAGTAAAGATCTCATCAGTTTGTACCCACGCAGAAACACAAAGTGTAAAAATACTGTTTCAGTACTAGTTATAGCATCACTGCACATTAGACAACACATTAAGGACAGATCCCACATGGGATGTAAGTATACAGTGACTCCTGTTGCTGACTTAACAATTTGACACTCCTGTTCATGGCGTCAGTAATCTCCCTAGGCTCTAGTCATGAGTTGCCAGGGCTATGGAAGCCTTTAGAGTTCGCTGACTTTGATCTTATTCCGATAGGGTCACAGTCAAAGTGGAAGTTCTCTCCTCCCTTCAGAGAAAGGTACCTCCTTCTTTGATGGCCCTGTTCTTTCCACTGGGATCTCACTCACAGAGATCTTTCATTTAGGTCTTCTTCTATTTTCTTTTCCATGGTATCTTGGCTTTCCATGCCTACAATACTCTCATGGGCTCTTCAGCCAGATCCGAATGCCTTGAGGGCTGATTCTGAGGCCAGAGTGTTGTTTAGGACATCTGCCATTCTATGAGTCTGCTGTGTATCCCACTTCCCATGCTGGATCTTTCTCTCCCTTTTTGATTCTATCAGTTAGTATTAGCAGACACTTGTCTTGTTTGTGTGATCCCTTTGTTTCTTAGACCTATCGGAGCCATCGAATGTGAACTGAAGATGATCACTTGGACTAGTGAGATGGCATTGGTACATGCCACCTTGATGGGATTGTATTGGAATCCCCTGGCACATTTCTAACTCCATCATTTGGGGCAAGACTGATTGTGCATGTCCCAAATTGTGCATCTCCTCCCTCTCTTTTTCCACTCTTAAATTTAACAGGGATCATTTTTCAGTTAAAATTTAAACACCTAAGAATAATTGTGTGTTAATTACAGAGTTCAACCACTAGTACTAGAACAACAACAATAACAACAAATACTAAAAAGGATAAAGTATTACATTGTACATCTAGAGTCAGGACAAGAGCTGATCAGGTCATTGTTTCTTATAGTGTCCATTTCACTTCAACAGGTTTCCCCTTTGGTGCTCAGTTGTCGCCGATCAGGGAAAACAAATGATATTTGTCTCTTTGGGACTGGCTTAATTCACTCAGCATGATATTTTCCAGATTCCTCCATCTTGTTGCAAATGACTGGGTTTCATTGTTCCTTACTGCTGTATAGTATTCTATGGAGTACATGTCCCATAATTTCTTTATCCAGTCTACTGTTGATGGGCATTTGGGTTGGTTCCAGGTCTTAGCTATTGTGAATTGGGCTGCAATAAACATTAATGTGCAGATGGCTTTTTTGTTTGCCAAATTAATTTCCTTTGGGTAAATTCCAAGGAGTGGGATGGCTGGGTTGTATGGTAGGGTTATGTTCAGGTTTCTGAGGAATCTCCAGACTGACTTCCATAGTGGCCTAACCAGTTTGCATTCCCACCAACAGTGGGTTAGTGTCCCTTTTTCCCCACATCCTCTCCAGCATCTATTGTTGGTAGATTTCTGAAGGTGAGCCATTCTCACCGGGGTGAGGTGAAACCTCATTGTGGTTTTGATTTGCATTTCTCTGATTGCTAGTGATCTTGAACATTTTTTCATGTGTCTGTTGGCCATTTGGATTTCCTCTTTTGAAAAATGTCTATTGAGATCCTTGGCCCATCTCTTAAGTGGGTTGTTTGTTCTGTTGTTGTGGATTTTCTTGATTTCTTTGTGGATTCTGGTTATCAACCCTTTATCTGTAGTATAGTTTGTAAATATTTTTTCCCATTCTGTCGGTTGCCTCTTCACTTTCCTGACTGTTTCTTTTGAAGTACAGAAAATTCTCAATTTGATGCAATCCCAAATGTTAATTTGGTTTTGACTGCCTGTGCTCCTGGGGTCTTTTCCAAGAAGTCTTTGCCTGTACCTATATCTTGCAGAGTTTCTCCAATGCTCTCTAATAATTTGATGGTTTCAGGTCGTAGATTTAAGTCTTTAATCCACGTTGAGTGAATTTTTGTGTAAGGTGAAAGGTATGGGTCTTGCTTCAAGCTTCTGCACATGGAAATCCAATTTTCCCAGCACCATTTATTGAATAGGCTGTCCTTATTCCAGGGATTAGTTTTGGATCTTTGGTCAAATATAAGTTGGCTGTAGATGTTTGGATTGATTTCTGGTGTTTCTATTCTGTTCCATTGGTCTATCCATCTGTTTCTGTACCAGTACCATGCTGTTTTGATAACAACTGCCCTGTAGTATGTCCTGAAATCTGGTATTGTGATGCCACCGGCTTTGTTTTTGTTGTACAAGATTGCTTTGGCTATTCGAGGTCTTCTGTGTCTCCATATGAATTTCAGCATCATTTTTTCCAGATCTGAGAAGAAGGTCTTCAGTATCTTGATTGGTATTGCATTGAATGTATAAATTGCTTTTGGGAGAATAGACATTTTGATGATATTGATTCTTCCAATCCATGAGCATGGAAGATTTTTCCATTTTTTGGTATCCTCTTCTATTTCTTTCTTTAAGGTTTTGTAGTTTTCATCGTAGAGATCTTTAACGTCCTTGGTTAAGTTTATTCCAAGGTATTTGATTGTTTTTGTAGCTATTGTGAATGGGATTGATTTTAGAAGTTCTTCCTCAGCCGTGGCATTGCCTGTGTATACAAAGGCTCTTGATTTTTGTGGATTGATTTTATATCCTGCTACTTTGCCAAACTCTTTGATGAGTTCCAGTAGTCTCTTAGTAGAGTTCTTTGGGTCCCCTAAATAAAGAATCATATCATCTGCAAAGAGGGATAGTTTGAGTTCTTCCTTCCCGATATGTATCCCTTTAATTTCTTTTTCTTGCCTAATAGCTCTGGCTAAAACTTCCAGAACTATATTGAATAGCAGTGGTGAGAGTGGGCATCCCTGTCTGGTACCAGATCTCAGCGGAAATGCTTCCAACTTTTCCCCATTCAATAGGATGTTGGCCGTGGGTTTTTCATGTATTGCTTTGATTGTATTGAGGAATGTTCCTTCCATACCCAGTTTGCTTAGAGTTTTCATCATGAAAGGGTGTTGTATTTTATCAAATGCTTTCTCTGCGTCTATTGAGAGAATCATATGGTTTTTCTTCTGCAGTCTGTTAATGTAGTGTATTACGTTGATTGTTTTGTGGACGTTGAACCATCCTTGCATACCAGGGATAAATCCCACTTGGTTTGGGTGGATGATCTTTCTGATGTGTTGTTGCATTCTATTGGCCAGAATTTTATTGAGGATTTTTGCGTCTATGTTCATCAGGGATATTGGTCTGTAATTCTCTTTCAATGCTGCATCTTTTTCCGGCTCAGGGATTAAGGTGATGCTGGCTTCATAGAAAGAATTTGGGAGGTTCCCTCTTTTTTGATTGTTCTGAATAGTTTGAGAAGAATTGGAGTTAGTTCTTCTCTAAATGTCTGGTAGAACTCAGCAGTGAATCCATCTGGTCCTGGGCTTTTCTTTGTTGGGAGGGCCTTTATTACTGTTTCAATTTCTGTGTCAGTTATGGGTCTGTTTAGGTTTTCTATGTCTTCCTGGCTCAATTTAGGTAGGTTGTATGTGTCCAAGAATCTGTCCATTTCTGATAGATTTCCCTGTTTGCTGGCTTACAAGTCCTTGTAGTAATTTCTGATGATTCTTTTTATTTCTGTGGTGTCTGTTGTTATGTTTACTTTTTCATCTCTGATCCTATTGATTTGGGTCTTTTCTCTTCTTTTTTTAGTTAGTTGGGCCAATGGGGTGTCAATTTTGTTTATTTTTTCAAAAAAACAGCTCCTCGCGTGGCTGATTTTTTGTAATTTTTTTTGGATTCAACCCCGTTGATTTCTTCTTTGATTTTAATTATTTCCCTTCTTCTACTGGGTTTGGGTTTGGTTTGCTGCAGATTTTCTAGATCCTTGAGATGACTTGAAAGCTCATCTATTTGGTGCCTTTCCAATTTCTTGATGTAGGCACCTATTGATATAAATTTTCCTCTTAACACTGCTTTTGTTGTATCCTATAGGTTTTGGTATGTTGTGCTGTTATCCTCATTTACTTCCAGAAAATTTTTGATTTCTCTTTTAATTTCTTCTATGACCCATTGTTCATTCAGGAGCATGTTGTTCAGTCTCCATGTGTTTGCACGTGCTCTGGGGATTCCCGAGTTGCTAATTTCCGATTTCATTCCTTTGTGGTCTGAGAAGTGGCATGGTATGATTCTAATTCTCTTGAATTTGCTGAGACTTGCTTTATGGCCTAGTATGTGGTCAATCCTAGAGAAGGTTCCATGTACTGCTGAGAAGAATGTAAAGTCCTTAGATGTAGGATGAAATGTTCTGTAGATATCTGTTAGATCCATTTGGGCTATAGTGTCATTTAAATCTGCTGTCTCCTTGTTGATCTTCTGTCCTGTTGATCTGTCTATCTCTGAGAGTGGAGTATTGAAGTCCCTCAGTACTGTTGTATTGGTGTCTAAGTCTTGCTTTAAGTCCCTTAACAAGTCTTTTAAATAAGCTGGTGCCCTGTGATTAGGTGCATATACATTGATAATCGTTATATCTTCCTGTTGAATGGATCCCTTAATCATTAAATAGTGCCCCTCTTTGTCTCTCCTAACAGTTTTTGTGGTAAAGTTTATGTTGTCCGATATTAAGATGGCTACGCCCGCTCTTTTTTCATTTCTGTTGGCGTGGTATATCTTTTTCCAGCCTTTCACTTTCAGTCTGTGTGGATCATTGTTGGAAAGATGAGTTTCTTGTAAGCAGCAAAAAGTTGGGTTTTGTTCCTTAACCCAATCAGCCAATCGGTGTCTTTTAACTGGACAGTTCAAGCCATTAACATTCAATGTGACTATTGAGAAGGAGTAACTTTGCCCTGCCATTTGCCAAAGATATTTTCTAATATCTGGTTTGAGATTCCTGTGATCTTTTGCTGTGAGGTTTCCTTCCTTTACCTTCTTTCATATTGGTGACCGTGTTTCTGCGTTTCTGTATGTAACACATCTTTAAGCATCTTTTGCAGGGCTGGACGAGTGGCGACAAATTCTTTCAATTTCTGTTTGCTGTGAAAGGTCTTAATTTCACCTTCATTCACAAATGAGAGCTTTGCAGGATATAATATTCTGGGCTGGCAGTTTTTCTCTCTTAGTACCTGGGCTATATCTCGCCATTCCCTTCTAGCTTGTAGGGTTTCTGATGAGAAGTCTGCTGTGAGTCTAATTGGAGAACCTCTGAGAGTAATCTGACGTTTCTCTCTTGCACATTTTAGAATCTTTTCTTTATGTTTCACTGTGGTGAGTTTGATTACAACATGTCGTGGTGAGGATCTCTTTTGGTCATGTTTATTAGGGGTTCTATAAGCTTCCTGTACTAAGATGCCTCTGTCCTTCTCCAAACCTGGGAGATTTTCTGCTAGTATCTCACTGAAAATGCCTTCTAATCCTTTCTCCCTTTCCATGCCTTCAGGAACTCCTAGAACCCGAATGTTGGGTTTTTTAATAGTATCCTGTAGATTCCTGACAGTATTTTTTAGATTTCTGATTTCTTCTTCTTTTCTTTGATTTGACTGTTTCCTTTCCTGTTCTCTGTCTTCTAATTCCAATATTCTCTCTTCTGCTTCACCCATTCTGTTTTTAAGGCTCTCTAATGTGTTTGCCATTTGATCTATTGAGTTCTTCATTTCATTGTGGTTTTTTGTCACTATCTCAGTTTCTTGTTCTACTAGTTGTTTCATTTCATTTTGATTCCTCCTTAATATTTCATTTTCATGGGAGAGATTTTCTATCTTGTCCATTAAGGATTTCTGTAGTTCAAGAATTTGTTTTTGAGAACTTCTTAATGTTCTTATCAATTTTTTGAGATCTGCTTCTTGCATTTCCTCTATCTCTTCATCTTCATAATCTTGCATTGGCGTGTCTTGTTCACTTGGGGGCGTCATAGTGTTTTCCTTGCTCTTGTTACCTCGGCTTCTATGTTTGTTGTTTAGCATGTTGGAGATAATTTATGGTGGTTTTTTTTTTTTTTTTTTTGCTGTGGTGTTTTTTTTCCTCGTTATACTATGCCTCTAAGTGAGCTGTCTGCTTTGTTGGATCCTTAGGGGCTGTGATGGGTGTGGCCAGAGAGCTATGCTTGTTTCTTCAGGTTTAAGGCTGTGCAAAGAGTGACTCTCCCAGATTGCTCACTCCCTTGCTTCTTGCTGGCTCGCTCTCTCTCTCTCTCTTTTTTTTTTTTGACTCAGTTGGGAGTAGAGTTGAGGGTAGTTGAAATCTGGCCTCTGTGAGTATTCGTTTGATCTACCCCTGGGACCACACACAGAGTTTATGCAGCCCTCAATGTGTTCTCCAGTTTCGCTAAAGTTACTGAGTTTGGCTGAGCTTTACATATGTAAAATCGAGGTGCTCTTTGTTTTGCTTGGTGAGTGAAGGGAGAGGCCTCTGTCCCCCCCCCCCCCCCCCCCGCAATGTCTCGGGTTTCTGAGGTTTTTGTCTTACCCTCCTCCGTTCCCGCGCTGGCGAGATTCTGTGGCTCTGGCTCGTCTCCCGCCGCTCGTCTCGTCTTGGTTGGTTTTCCACGCGGTGGGCTCCCTGTAAGTCCTCTGTGTCACATCCACTAGATCTGGAAGCGTTTCCTCTGCAGTTTTTTTCTTGAGTCTTTTCCTGAGGCTACATTAATTCCACTTTTATGAAACTTTATTTTCCCAAACTAAGGCGCACGTCCTCACTATTCGCCATCTTGGCTCCGCCCCCCTCTGTCTCTTTCTTTCTCTCTTTTTTCCCTCTCCCTCTCTCTCTGCCTTTCGAATAAGAAAGTAAGTAAGTAAATAAATAAATCTTTAAGAAAATAGAAAACTTCATCAATTGCTCAATGTTTCAAATTAGCCTGTAACTCTTTAACAGGTGAAACACAACATTATAAACACACAAAGTATCAAATAAGCAAATTTGATACAAAATCATAAATATTATGGACTTGATTCTCTTTAATATTTCTTTGCTTAATTTTAATCTTTCTGGGGATAAACCTCAGATCTGCAATTTCCAGAGTGCATGGAATTGTCAGCTTTTAAATAATAGCCATCACAACAGGGACATAGCCATATTTCCTGGTGGTTTTAATATGTATTTCCCTAATGATTTATGAATGATAACGTTGAGAATCTTTCTATGCACTTATTTATCATCTCTCTATATTTTTAGGTATGTATGTATGTATTTGAAAATGCACACACACACACACAGAGTGAGAGCAAGAGCAAGATAGTGAGAGAGCAAGAGAATGCTACCATCTGCTAGTAGTCAGAAATGCAATCCAGGTCTCCAATGTGGGTGGCACTTAAGTTATCACTAGCTGCCTCACAGGATCAGAATTAGCAAGAAGCTGGAATTGGGAGCCAAGAATTAAACCCAGGTACTCTGATGTAGGGTGCAGGTATCCCAACAGTTGTCTTAACCAGAGACCAAATGCCTTGTTCTCGTCTTTGTCTTAAGCAAAGTGTTGAAACAAATCTTTGGCCTATTTCTTCATTGAGTTGTGTGATTTTTTTAATATGGAGTTTTGAAAGATCTTTATACATTCTGAATACAAAGCTTTATGATATATGTGATTTGCAAATATTTTATCTAGCTTATTGCTTATCTTTTCGTTTTCTTAACAGCCTCTTTGGAAGAGTAGAGGGTTGAAAGTTTTTTCATTTAAATTACTTTATTTCAGAGAGTGATCTATTATATTCACCATTTTTTTTTTGGGAGGGGGATCACTTCTAATTACAAAAGGAAGGGAAATTGACTTATAATGTAGCAGGTCACTTCATGATTATCAGTATATCAATCTTGGACAATAATTTAAGAAAACAGTAATTGGAATATTCTTTAGGGGTCAGTGGACAAATACGTAGTCCTCACTGCAAGGAGCTTACAGTCTACACAGGGATATGGACAGTTAAGTAGACAGAGCCCCCACAGAGGCAGACTGGAGAGCAATGGCCCAGTAACCGCTTGGTCAAGCAATGAGAGGAATTCTATCCAAATCTCTTCCTTTTTCTCTTTCTATATAAAACATTATAGCTCATATATTAGGATTATTCCCCCCATTTTCCCTTGCCCATTTTCTGAGCAAGGGCAATGCCATCTGTTTTTTAAAGTTTCATTCTATGTTTCTGTTCTACTCAATATTTATAAGGACCTGGACCTTGAGGGCTGGAGTCTTAAAACAACTACATGATCATCAGGAGATAGGCAGAATGAATTGCGTATGTTTCTCTGTTCTTGGGATTCCAATCAATGCAAAGAAGTACAGCAGGTGCTATTTTTCTCGAACTTTTCTGTTGTCCTCTGTGGAGACATTCATGTCAACTTTTTAGAAGTTAGAAATTTTGATGACGTTCAATTTGTCATTTTTTTTCATTGATGAATCATGCTTTTGACATCCTCTAAGAAATCTTTGCCTAACCTGAAGTCGTGAGGATTTTTTTTCCCTATGCTTTCTTCTAGAAGTTCTATGGAATTTTTAGATTTAGGTCTAAATATGTGTAATTCATTTGAGTGAATTTTTTTGTGGAGAGTATGAATCATGAATCAAGACTCTCTTTTTTCTTTTTATATGATTATCCAGTTTTTCCAGCACCATTGGCTGAATGTTCCTATCTGTGAACATGGCCTGTTTTCCAATTAATTTATTTCTTTAAGTTCTTTCATCAGAGTTTTGTAGTTTTCCTATATAGATTTTGTACATATTTTTAGATTTATACCTTTTTTTTATTGGGGAGCTAGTGTAAATGATATTGTGTTTTTATTTTTAAGTTGCACTTGTTTATTGCTGGCATATAAGAAACAGATTATTTCTATATATGAATCTTGTTTCCTGCAATCTTCTATAATTGCTTATTAGTTTCAGGAGGTTTTTTTTTATTATTGCTGTTATTGATTCTTTAGGATTTTCTACATGGACTATTATGTCTTCATGAGTAATGACAGTTTTATTTCTTCCTTCCCAATCTGTATACTTTTTTTAGATTTATTTTATTTGAAAGGCAGAGCCACAGAGAGACAGAGGGAGATATAAAAGAAAGATCCTCTATTGGCTGATTCACTCCCCAAGGGCTGAGCCAGGCAGAACCCAGGAACCAGGAGTCTCATGTGGGTCTCCCCCATGAGTACAGGGGCCCAAGGACCCTGGCCATCCTCTAATGCTTTCCCAGGCTCATTAGCAGAAGCTGGATCTGAAGTGGAGCAGCAGGCACTTCACCCAACATCCATATGGGATGCCAGCGTTGCAGGTAGCAGCTTAACCCACTATAGCACAATGCTGACCTTCAAAATCTATATACTTTTTGTTATTTTTTTGTATCCTAGCATTATATGGATCTTACAGTATGAAGTTGAAAAGGTGTGGTTAAAGGGGCCATCACTCCTTTGTTCATCTTAATGGCAAACCTTTGAGTTTCTCATCATTAAATATGTTAGTGCCAGGTTTTTTTGTAGCTATTCTTTATCAAGTTGAGAAAGTTCCCTTCTAAGTCCTAGTTTACTAAGGGTTTTTTAAAAAATTATGAATGTGTATTGGATTTTGTCTAATACCTTTTCTGCATCTTTTAATATGATCATGAGATTTTTCTTCTTTAATCTGTTGATGTGATTGATTACATTGATTTTCAAATGTTGAAGCAGCCTTGCATACCTGGAGTAAATGTTTCCTGATCATGGTGTGCAATTCTTTTTATACATTGCTAGAATTAGTATGCTAATATCTTGCTGAGGAATTTGCATTTATGTCCATGAAAAATATTGGTCCATAGTTTTTATAAAATTTGTGATGTCGTTGTCTAACTTTGATATTAAGGTGATGCTGGCTTCATAGAAAGAGTTGAAATATTCTTTCTGTTTCTATATTCTGAAAGAGACTGTAGATAACTGTTACAGTTTCTTCTTTAAATATTTGCTGGATGATACCAGTGAACCCATCTAGGCCTGGTGCTTCCTGTTTTGGAAGGTTATAAAATATTGATTCAGCTTCTTTGATATTCTCCAACTAGGGTTGTCTATTTCTTCTAAAGTGAGTTTTGGCAGATTGTATCTGTCAAGCAGTTGTTACATTTTATCTAGGTTATAAAAAAATGTATGCTAGTAGCAGCACTGTTCATAGTATTCCTTTATTATTTTAGTGTCCATGAAATCTGTAGTGATGTCCCTTCTTTCATTTCTAATCTTAGTAATTTGTGCCAGCTCCTTTTTTTTTTTTTTAATTAGGCTGCCTAGTGGATGTATTCCAGAGATACAAGGTGGTTTAGCATTCACAAATCAATAATGTCATAAATCATATAAACAGAAAGAACAAAAACCATATGATCATCTTAATAGATGCAGAGAAAGCATTTGATAAGATTTGACATCCCTTCATTATAAAAACCCTCCACAAATTAGGAATAGAAGGAACATACCTCAAAATTATAAAGGTAATATATGACAAAATAACAGCCAATATAATACTGAACAGGGAAAAGCTGAAAGCATTTCTCCTCAGATCTGAAACAGGACAAGGATGTTCACTTTCATCACTCTTGTTCAATATCATTCTGGAAGTATTAGCAGGAGCAATTAGGGAAGAGAAAGAAATAAAGGGAATCAAAATTGAAAAGGAGGAAGTCAAAATATACATGTTTGTAGATGATGTGATGTTGTACATGGAAAAACCTAAACACTGTACCAAAAAGCTGTTAGAACTGATAAACCAATTCAATGAAGTTTCAGTCTAAAAAAATCAATATACAAAAAACAGTAGCTTTTTTATATGCTAATGATGAATCTACCAAAAGAAAAATCAAGAAAGAAATTACATTCATAATAGCCTCAAAAAATAATTTTTTAAGAATAAATGTAGCCAAAGAAGTGAAAGATCTCTAAAATAAAAAGTATAAAGCATTGATAAAAGAAATCATCAAGGACACAAAAAATGGAAGGATATTTCTTGCTCACATAAAATGGAAGGATTGGAAGGCTTACTATCCTTAATATGTCTATACTGCCTAAAACAATCTACAGATTAAATGCAATCCCTATCAAAATACCAATGACATTCTTCACAGAATTAGAAAAAACAGTCCTACAATTCATATGGAATCACGAAAGACCCAGAATAGCCAAAGCAATCCTGAGATAAAAAGATATCAAACTAGAGTCATTACAGTACCTGACTTCAAAGCATACTGCAAAGCTATAGCAATTGAAAAAGAATGGTATTGGAATAAAAACTGACATAAAGATCAATGGAACAGAGTAGAGAGCTCAGAAACTAATCAACATACATACAACTAACTGATTTTTGACAAAAGTACCCAGACCATACATTGGAAATGGATAATCTCTTCAATAAATGGTGCTGGCAAAACTGATGTATATATGTAGAAGAATGTAACTAGATCCCTACCTCTCACCATATACAAAAATCAACCCAAGTTGGATTGAATCTCTAGATGTAAGACCTGAGACTGTGAAGTTGCTGGAAGAAAAAGTAGGGGAAACTCTTTAATATATTGATGCAAGTGATGACTTCTTGGATAAGACCCCCAAAGTACAGGCAGCAAAAGCAAAACTAGACAAATTGGATTATGTAAAACTCAGAAGCTTCTGTAGAGCAAGGGAGACAACAGTAGAGCAAGAAACGTCCAACAGAATAGGAAAACATATTTGCAAGCTACTTATCTGGCAAAGGATTAACATCCAAAATATCAGAAAATCAAAATATTTACCAGAACAACAACAACAAACCCATACTGATTCAGTGAAGAAATGGGCACAGGACCACAATAGACAAAGAAATACAAACAACCAAGAAATATATGAAAAAATGCACCACATCACTAGCTATCAGGGAAATGCAAATCAAATGTATAATGAGTATTACCTCATCCCTGTTGGCTGTTATCCAAAAGAGAGAGTAACAAACACTGGCGAGGATGTGGAGAATGAGGAACTGTTACCCATGGTTGGTGGGAATGTAAAGTAGTGCAGTGGAAAATAGTAAGGAAGTCCCTTAAAAAACTAGAAATAGACTTGCATATTACCCAGCAATCCCAGTACTTGATATATACCCAGAAGACTTGAACACAATGTTATCAAAGAGGTACCTGCACCACCAAAATTACAGTAGCACTGTTCACAATAGCCAAAATATGGAATCACCCAAAGTGTCTATCATCAGACGAATAAAGAAAATGTGGCGAATATACACAATGGAATATTATTCAGCTACACAATTTGATGCCATTTGCATCAAAATGGATGCAAGTGAAAAGACTTCATATTGGGTGAAATAAGCCAGACACAGAAAGACAAATACAGCATGTTCTCCCTTGTGTGTGGGATCTAAAATTAAAAAATAAGAAAATAAAAAAGAGAAATGCTTGTGTATCAGTATTGCAGCAAATATAGTCTTGTAAAACTTTGTTTTATACCTTTGTCAAACCAATGGTTAAGAATGTTATACAACTATAGTTTTAATGATCTTGATTATTCTAAAATTTAGTATGTATGAGTTAAAAAAAAAGGAATAAGTTCCTAAAGTTGCATAGCATAGTGGGAACACTGTCTTTCACAATACCCTAGTGGGCCTGGTATGAACAACTAGAGAGAAGAAGCTCCAAGCTTCTAATCATTACTGTAATGTTAAAGAAAAGTATATTACCATGTTTTCGTAAGTACACATTGTATACATCCACTTAAATAACACACTGCAGCCCATAAAAATGTAATTACTGTTAACTAAAAAATTAATAAAAAATTCTTAAGAAAGAAACAGCCATAGAACTCACATTAAAGAAATCCTATGAGGGGCTGGCATTGCGGTAAAGTAGGTTAAGACACTGCCTGTGATGCTGGCATCCCATATGGGTGCCAGTTCAAGTCTCCGCTGCTCCACTTCTGATCTAGCTCCCTGCTAATAGGCCTGGGAAAGTAGCAGAAGATGGCCCAATTACTTGGGCTTCTGCAACTGTGTTGGAGGCTTAGATAATGATCCTGGCTCCTGGCTTCAGCCTGTTCCAGCCCTGGGAGTGAGTCAGAGGATGGAAGATTTCTCTTTTTTTCTCTCTCCTCTCTGTAACTCTGCCTTTCAAATAAATAAAAAAGATCTTTAAACAATCCTATGGGCATTAAACAGATAATAACAACATAAATTATATATCTAAATAGATAAAATGGACAAATTCCTTGAAAGACACAAGCTGACAAAGATCACTCATGACCTTTGGAATGAAGAAATGTCTTTGATGGGTGCATCAGTACCTTGGATATGGCTGAGACAAGAATTGCTGAGTCAACAGATATGTCACTGGAAACTTCCCAAATTGAAAAACAAACAAACAAAAAACTGAAAAACAATGGTGCAAATATCCAAGAACTGTGGGGTACTTGCAGAAAGTACACAGATCCAAACCCTGTAAAGAAAAAAATGGGTAAAGAGATAACACAGGGACCAGAGCAAGAGCTGGCTTATTTTGGAAAATCCACTGGTACATGTGCATCAGATACACCCTTGGCAGCTCCCAGGGAGGCCACACACAATGCAGAGCAGTGAAGCCCAGAGGCCCAGGGGTCAGGCGGATCGATCCGATTGTTGCCTGATCCTGGCACTTGCCAGCTGTGTCCTTGGGGACCTCACTGCATCCCTCTGAGCCTCAGATTCTTCAGCTATAAACTCACCCATTCATACAACAACTGCTTTTGAGCACTCACTATACACCACGTTCTTTTCTTAATGCTGATGTGTAGTATAGGTTAGGTCCTAATTCTCATTTGGCTTATATTATGTAAACAGGGATATATAGCTTAAAAAAAGAGATAATTTAGTGATAAGTATTATGAAGCAAACTAAACAGGAAAACAGCAGTGGTTAGTAGAGACACCAGGGTTCTGTTTTAGATGATCTGGTCATGAAGGTCCAAATGAGACTTCCGTCAAAATAGGACAGCATTGAACAGGAAAAAAATAATTTTATTGTAGAAAAACCTGGTAAATACTCTGCCAGGGGACAAAAGTCAACGTCAACAGGAGATAGTCTTGATATGATGTAATGACAATGGAACTTTATTTCTGTGGTCTTTCTCACTAAAGCTCATAACCCCCTTGGGCCTCTCCCAGTTGAAGGCCATTCTAGAAAATGCCTGACCAGTAGCCCTCAAGTCTGTGGTGGCCATAGAAAACAAGGAATGTCTGAGAAACTCTTACAGCCAAGAAGAGCCCGAGGAGACATGGTGACATAGTATCACGTGGTATCCCAGACAGAATCCTAAGAATAGAGAGAGGACATTAAGAAAAACTGAATAACTAAGGAAGTCTGAATAAAGCATGGGCATTAGTTAATCATGTGGTGTATCTGTGACCACGCAGTATTGGTCACAAATAAGACATTCTAATGGAAGATGTTAATAATAGAGAAAACTGGATATGGGATATAGTCATGTGAGAGCAATCTATACTATCTTAGCGGCTTTTCTCCGAATCTAAAATAATTCTAGAACAAAAAAACAAAACTTACTGAAAAAATGGATGGAAGAACAGGAAGATGGAAGAACATATTTTTGTCTTGCAACCCTGGGAAAAAGAATTGAAGCCAAGTCCATCATGGTGCTTGGTATGGGGGAAGGAGATAGCTTGCGACTGGGCGAAGGGCTGGAGCCCATTTAGGGTGTTGGGCTTGTTTCTCCTCAGCTGCATCATGGCTTTTCCTTGGCAGAGCCAAGGGCTACAGAGCCTGTGTATGAGAGTGAGGTTTAATGATTCCTTGTGGGGTGGTGGTGGTGGTAGAGGTGTGTGTGAATGTGTGAGTATGTGTGTGTGCACTGTGTGCTTGCAAACTCAAGTGCTCTTAGCATCCAGATAAGTAATATAAATGAATAAAGCAAGCTGGTTGAAGACATAAGGTGGTAGAGGGCATGTTTGGTGAAGTGGTTAAGATTATCTTGGGATGCCTGGATCCTGTATTAGAGTGCCTGGGTTTGAGTCCTGGCTCCACTCCTGATTCCAGCTCCCTGCTAATGTACACTCTGGAGGCAGCAGCTGATGCTCAAATAACTGGGTTCCTGCCACCCACTTAGAAGAACCAGATTGTGTCCCCAGATCCCAGCTTCAGCCTGGCCCAGCCCTGGCTGTTTCGGGGATTTGGAGAATGAAATAGCAGATGGGAGATGTCTGTCTAACTTTCTGTCTCTGTTTCTGTGCCTTTCAAATAAATAAATAAATAAATAAATACTAAAAAAAGAGTTGCTGGGAACTATACCAACGAGGGGACACTAGCCTCAAAAGAAAGAACTCTGCTACTCCAGTGCTAGCAGATTTTTGCTCTGCAAAAAATGAGCTGAGAGGCCTCATTTTCTGATGTTTCAAAAGAGGCCTGAAATCCAGCTTTTTTGGAAAATCGTGGAAATTCTATTTTTTGAACATTGGTAACTGTTTTAGGAAGTTTTTGTTGCCATCATACACACCCAAACTGAGAATAAGTGCCTGAGGCTGTCCCTGGACGTTTGGGACAGTGTGGAGCAGAGCTGGAAGGTAGCAGTGACGAGAGGCATGGGCAAAGGCCACAGATTAGAACATCACCGGGTTGTTTGGGGGACTGGGTGATTGGGGTAAGGATTCATGGAGAGGAGTGGTTACTGGGCTAGAAAGTTAGGTGGATCCCTATTCTGATGGGCCTGGGAATTTTGGAGTTTATGCTGTTGGCAACAGATGACTAATCCTCAGCTTCTCTTGAAGGAACATAGGGCAGGAATCAGAAGTTGCAGTGAGGCAGTGAGACATTTGACATTTTCCCCTAAGCTT
The DNA here is from genome assembly GCF_033115175.1 of Lepus europaeus. NCBI lineage: Eukaryota > Metazoa > Chordata > Mammalia > Lagomorpha > Leporidae > Lepus > Lepus europaeus. Next base: position 57,372,085 of record NC_084831.1, read on the forward strand.
TCTTTCCAGAAAGAGCATGGCAGAGTAAATTAATAAAGTATATTAATACATTGGGTCAAGTTAGAATGAATGTTTTCTGGTGAATGATCAGTATAATAGGTAACAGTGTGTGTGTGTGTGTGTGTGATGTGATATATACATACATAATTTTTCTAGCTGGGTTAAGCTTGCCTGTCTGGGTGCAGTCAGAAGAGTTCCCAGGGGCACCCCATCTTTATAGCAATAAGCAAACACTGTAGCCTTCCTCATTCTCTTTCCCTCATTAGTGTCTCTTCACTCTCTAAGGATTACTGGACTGATCCAAGCTACTGAAATGGAGAAACCCAGGCACGGTATATGCACACTGCGCACAGCTGTGATATTTGACCTGAGATTAAGCCAGAGTCAGCAGGAAACCTTCTAAAGCGAGACATACGGCCAACACAATGAAAAGGGTTATTCTGGGAGGAAATTTCCCCCTTTATGTTTGGCTCTCTTTCCTTAGGCACCCTGGCATCCTTTGCCTTAATTTCTAGTCTGTGGTTTTTATTTGAAACTCTCCAATCCCACTGGGCCACTAGTTGAGCATATTCCTCCCTAACCAATAGCACTGTACTTCAAAATGTCATTGTGCTAATGTTGGCACTTTAATACCTCAAGAGAGGCTGGAAAAGTGACTCCCTATCCACCACCATCTCCAAGGAGATCAAATATCACCTCAGGATTTACAGTAAGCCCCTCTGGTAAATGCACAAAATCCAGAGGCCAAGAAATTGGCAGCACACATTTTAAGTAGGATTTTGTTATTTGTTGGCTCTTCTTTACTAACAGTGAGTTGAAGTTGGTATTTTTCTGACTTCTACCTACTGGTTCTAGTTCTGCCAATGAGGGCAGCTCAGATCATTTTATATATGAAAATTTATATTTATATATAAGAGAGCATTTATTAAAAGTAGCAAATATTAGCATCCCTGACAGAATTGTAAATGAATAGTGTAAATGCCCTTTCTAGTCCCTTGCTGCCTTCCCAAATAAGCAAAGGGAAGTTGGAATTTAAGGGATTTAGTGGTGATGATGTACTACGATAAGCCAGTGTTGTTTACAACTTTGCTGATAAGATTTGTAATAAAAATCTCATGTATATGTGATAAGAATTAAAATTTTTATGAAAAGATAAGCAATGAATATTCCCAGTATCCAAATGAGTGTTTTCTCTATCCAATAATTGGCATGGTGGGACAGTTCTACCCGATTTCAAAAATGCCTAAAATATTTTATAATAATTGGATTATTTGAAGTCAAGTATAGTAAGTAAAGTGGATAGTCATTTGATGGCAGTGTGGTTCCTACCGAGGAACTCCAAAAGTGTCCTTATATAACAGTAAGGGACAACATTCATGGTGATCAATAAACAAGTAATGCAGGCATGTTTTATAATGAAACTTCCCTTGCTGGCTTCATCATTCCTAATTTGCCTCCATGTAAGGAGAAGCAGACTTAGGGTGGGATACATTTATTTGCTCCATGATTGCTTCTTGAGAATGGGAACATTTTCTGGGCTGGCCATCGGGAGTAAGATGGAGAACACCATGGGATTGATCCCTGTCCTCATAACTGTACAGTGGTAGGTTGTACCATCTGGGAGTGGAAAAAAACAAAAGCAGATCTGTAAGGCAAATGATTGGAAACATTGTCCACATTTTTTAGTTAAATTTTTACCTTTTCCCAAAACATTATCTTGACAACAGTGTAGTTCCGGAAAATATTCGAGAATGCGGCAATGAAGCAGTGGCAGATCTTGTGCCTTTACAATGTTTGTGTTGTTCATGACCTTTGTGCTTGAATGCTTTTGCCCACGTGGCCAGTCCAAAAAAAAAAAAATGATCTGATTGACCTGTTTTCCTAAAAGACCTTTGACTGAATCTTTGATGGACAAACAGAAAATCATGTTTTCAAGGATCTACTCACAAACAAAATTCTATATGCCATACTTTTAAAGAGATGAGGACTAAAGATGAAAAAAAAAAGCTGAAGTGAGGGGCTTACTTGAATTTTTTTAACTTTTTTTTTTGACAGGCAGAGTTAGACAGTGTGAGAGAGACAGAGAGAAAGGTCTTCTTTTTCTGTTGGTTCACTCCGCAAGTGGCCACTACGGTTGGTGTGTTGTGCCTGGCGCGCTGCACCGATCCAAAGCCAGAAGCCAGGTGCTTCCTCCTGGTCTCCCATGGGGTGCAGGGCCCAAGGCACTTGGGCCATCCTCCACTGCACACCCAGGCCACAGCAGAGAGATGGACTGGAAGAGGAGCAACCGGGATAGAATCTGGTGCCCCAACCGGGACTAGAACCCGGGGTGCTGGTGCCACAGGTGGAGGATTAGCCTAGTGAGCCACGGCGCTGGCCTTTTTAAAACTTTTTGCTTATAGAGGAGATTTAATATATTAGGAATTTAACTTAAAATTTTTAAAAAGATTTATTTATTTATTTGAAAAGCAGAGTTACAGAGAGCAGAGTCAGAGAGAGAGAGAGAGAAAGATCTTCTCTCTGTTGGTTCATTCCCCAGATGGCTGCAATGGCTGGAGCTCTGCCGATCCAAAGCCAGGAGCCAGGAGCTTCCTCTGGGTCTCCCATGTGGGTCCAGGGGCCCAAGCACCTGGGCCATCTTCTGCTGCTTTCTCAGGCCATAGCAGAGTGCTGGATCAGAAGTGGCACAGTAGGTTAATCCTCTGCCTGTGGTCCCAGCATCACATATTGGTGTTGGTTTCTAGTCCCAGCTGCTTCTCTTCTGACCCAGCTCTCTGCTATGATCTGGGAAAGCAGTAGAAGATGACTCAAGTGCTTGAGTCCTTGCACCTGCATGGGAGACCTGGAAGAAGCTCCTGGCTCCTGGCTTCAGATTGGCCCAGCTCTGGCGTTTGCGGCCATTTGGGGAGTGAACCAGTGGTTGGAAGAACTTTCTCTCTGTCTTTCCCTCTCACTGTCTGAAACTCTATCTCTCAAATAAATAAATTAATAAAATATTTTTTAAAAAATAGAGTGCTGAGTATGCTGTCTGGCACTGTTTAATAAATGGTATTATTATTATTTCTTTATTTGCAGTAAACTAGAACATGTATGACAGTTATCCAGATTTCCCTATATACTATGTTCATAAATTTGAAGTTTATATAAAATTAAGAAATTTAAAAACCTGTGCTAAATTTTATTATGGTTAGATTTCAGCCAATAATTCCAGCCAGAATTCTTGGTTCTGTCATTCAATATTTTATTAGACCTTTCCAGTTTTGCAACATCTGCAGAATGATAAACATAATTTCAATATCTCCAAGTTGCTGCTTCAAGCAATTGAACAGAGAAATCAGTGTTCCCATTTGTAGGCACTGTTACCAGAGCTGCATGTGTATTTCATGGTTTTATTTTGAATTTCCCCTGTGCTTTTCTGTGTGTATCCTATACCTCGTTTATTCTCTAATGATCCCCTGAGTTTTAAGTTGCCCCTGACCTATGATTCTGTAGATCGCCTGATATTGACATAATGAATAGAAACCAAGATAGCTGAGGCTTGGCAATAGCTTTTCCACTAAATGTATTTAAGCTTTCTGCATGACTCTATTTTTATACTTGTAAAATTGAGCAAATATTTATCATTTCCTACCTTTTAATGATATGGTGAAGGTGAATTTTAAAGTATACAGGACTTTGTGTCCTTTTAAAAATATTTATTTATTTATTTGCGAGGCAAAATTACAGAGACAGAGAATGAGAGACAGAGAGGGAGAGATCTTCCATCCTCTGGTTCACCTCCCATCAAATGGGCTTTGGGTCATGCCAAAGCCAGAGGCCAAGGAACTTCTTCAGGGTCTCCCACAAGGGTGCAGGGTCCCAAGTACTTGGGCTATCTTCTGCTGCTTTCCCAGGTGCATTAGCAGGGAGCTGAATCAGAAGTGGAGCAGGGGGATGGTGCTGTGGCACAGCGGGTTAAAGCCCTGGCCTACAGCACTGCCATCCCATATGGGTGCTGGTTTGAGTCCCGGCTGCTCCACTTCTGATCCAACTCTCTGCTATGGCCTGAGAAAGCAGTAGAATATGGTCCATGTCCTCAGGGCCCTACACCAACATGGGAGACCCGGAAGGAGCTCCTGATTCCTGGCTTCGGATTGGCTCAGCCCTTGCTGTCATTTGGGGAGTGAACCAATGGATGGAAGACTTCTCTCCTTCTCTCTTTGGATCTACCTCTCTCTGTAACTCTGTCTTAAAAAAAAAAAGAAGTAGAGCAGCCAGGACATATTCAGGATGCTGGTGTTGTAGGCTGTGGCTTTAACCCACTGAGTCACAGTGCAGTATTGAACATTGTGTTCTTAAAATTTGTGATATACCACATATAAAGAAATTTATCATCTACTTACTCTCTAATTAGCCAAACAACTAAATATTAGCAAAAGAAGCCACTGAGTAGGCAGTGTACGGTGATACCAAATTTAGATATTTATCATATGCATTTCACTCATAGATTCATTCTCATTTACAGCATATCATTTATACACATCTAAAAAACTTGGTTCTTTTAGTAGAGGGAGAAAATGGATAGAGACTGTTAAAGGCAAGTAGATTAAGAGTGGCAAGAAACAATCATTTTAAACGAGCTGGAATGGTAATTTGGGTACACTAGTTAAGATGCTGTTTGGTTGGGAGCCTTCATCCCATGTTGGAATGCCTGGGTTAAAGTCCTGCCTTTGCTTCCAAGCCCGCTTCCTACTAATGTGAATCCTGGGAGGCAGCAGGTTATGGCTCAAGTAATTGAGCCAGGTGGGAGACCTGGGTTGAGTGCTTGGCTCCTGACTTCAAGTCTGGTCCCCTCTTGGCTATTGCAGGTATATGAGGAGTGAACTAGCAAACCAAAGAACTTGCTCTCTCTCTGCCATTCAAATAAAATGAAAATAAATAAAAATTCAGTGGATGAAGGGAATTATAAAAATAGAAACTCAAAAATTAGAGAAGTCTAAAGTCCACTAAGTAACAGCAAAAGTAGCTTTGAAGAGTTAAATAGGTTCCAAGAGCATCACAGAATTGTAGCTTAGTACTATAATTGATGTTCAAAATGATCACCAATTCTTTTGTTAGAATTCTTTGTTTTTGCATATCTAGCTTTCATTTTGTTCTCTTCTGGAAGCAGTACTGTGATTTTCCTTTGGTGAACTGCCCTTCCCAAGTTGTACTTGGGTCCAGATGAGGTATTCCTTCTCTGGGCAAGGTTAAGCCTGTGGCCTGTGCCAGGTCAGTCTTCTTGTTGTGAAAATTTGTTTGTTGACACAAGCTGCTGGGCTAATTCATCCGTATGTGGTACTCTGAGGAGATGCTCCAGTCTTCTTTTCCATCTAAAACTCTGACCTTTTCCAGATTGGGTGTCTAATTTTTCTTTAATTTGGGGGACTATTCTAAAGCATTGTTTTAAGATATTTGTTTGCTTAAATTAGCCAAAGGTACTTGTTGGAAGCTCACAACTTAATGATTCATGACTGCCACAGATTCACCAAAAGAAAGGCTCAATTTTGTTTCATATTCCATGTTTGAAGAGCCACAGATCATTGTAATAAGAATTAAAATATTTCCATCCAGCTTTGCTAAAATAACATTGAAAATTTTACCATTAAAGGGATGTTTCCATCCTAAAAAAATTAATTAACTTCTAACCAACCAAATAAATAAGTTGTTAGTCCATACAAACCCAGCACATGGTAACATTTTGTTTTTATTGCTTGACCGTATCTTGGTTAACTTGTTCTCTCAGCATGGCTCTGGTTGTGCTTTATTAAAATGACACTGATGTCACAGAAACTGCTTGAGGACGCATCTCAAATGAATGTGCTTTTAGTTCTGGTCAAAACACTTTGAAAATTCAGCAAATATTTATACGTGTTTTTGTGTAATGTGCTGTGCTAAGAGCTAGTATAAAGCCATGAGCAAGGTGGGCACAGTCCCAGGATACATGGCGCTTGCGCTGCAATAGCCCAGTAGGTATATGCTGCATGAGAGGAAGAGCTGCCTTTGTTTGCGATGAGCTCATTCCCTATGTCTGTGGCTGTGCATTTCTCCTGGCTAGAAAATTCAGCATCTGACATTTGTTCACATCCTTTACCTATTCTTTACCCACAGCCCGTTCCCTTTTCAAGGTCTAAATCAAACAGTGTGTTCTCCATTAAGCTTCTCACAGTCATTACAATGGCAGTAGAGGGCAGCTGAGCATTCATTGAGCTTGATGCTAGCTTCTGCCATAGACTACCCCACTTATTTCTCACAATCACTATGAGATATTTGTTTATGACTCTTCAGTAATCCAGCTGGTGGAAATGTCAGGAAGATTTCAATACATATCTAATTTAAAATATATCTTAAAATATTGAATTTAAATATACCCAGATTCACTAATGGTTTTGGATCAGAGAATCTAAAATGTAAGACAGGAAGAAAACAGCTTACCCAGATCATTTCACATTGTTCTCTTAATTTTCTCATGTTTGGAAAACATATTGGCAATATATGTGCTACCCTGCTCTCTGGCCTTCCCTCACTTCAGTGGCTATGTTGTTATCATATGGAAATTCACTGTTTTCCATCTCATAGGTTAACATTTGCCATCTTTTCTTTATTTTTGAAAATTTCTAAGTTAAAAATTTTTTTCCATCTATTTATGAGGCTGAGAGATGGGGAAAATTTTTCTAAGTTTAAAAAAATCTACTTATTTATAAGGCTGAGATTGTGTGGGGAGAAAGACCTGGGAGGATGGAATACAATCTGGGTCTCACACATGCATAGGAGTAATCCAACTACTGGGGCCATCATCTGCTGCCTCCTAGGGTGCACATGAGTGGGAAGCTGCAATTGAGTGTGGAGCTGAGACTTGAACCCTGGCACTTTGATATGGGCCCAAGGCATCCCAGGCCATGTCTTAACAGCTGTGCCAAATTACCCCCCTCATCCATCTTTTGAAACTCTCTTTAACCATCATATTCCCCATGAAGCTTTTCCAGATCTCTCTCCTCCTTCTTTTTCAGCTGGTTCATGCAGTTTCTTTCCTGGCGTCAGCGTTCACTACCAGACTAGGCTGTGCATCACGATTGCTGGAAGAGGTTGTAAAAAACAGAGATGTCTGAGAACCTTCTTAACGTTTCCTGTTAAAAACACACAAGCACATGAGCAGAACACAGCACATAAAAATGTGCTCCAAATCCTATCTTCTAAAGATCATCACAAGCAGCACTTTGTTATGCTTCAGTTTTCCTTTGTGGAGCTATACACATTTAACCATAATGTTAGGGTGAATGTTGCCTTATCAGTGAGCTCTTCCCAGCCATCTTATCTCAGATTATAACATACCTCCATTTTCAGTTTCCACTACTCATTCGTTTTTTTTTAATTAAATTTCTAACCTTCTACTTATTAGTTTATTTAAAAAAAAGATTTGTTTATATTTGAATGTCAGAGTTACAGAGAGAGAGAGGGAGAGTTGGAGAGATATCTTCCATCCACTGGTTCACTCCCCAGATGGTTGCAACAGATGGCGCTGGCTTAGGTGGAATCCAGGAGCTTCTTCCAGCTTTCCCATGTAGGTGGCAGGGACCCAAGCATTTGTGCCATCTTCACCTGCTTTGCTCAGGCCATTAGCAGAGAGCTGGATTGGAAGTGGAGCGGCTGGGACACCAATTGGTGCCCATATGGGATGCCGTTATTGTAAACCCACTTCGCCACAATGCCAGCTTGAATTAGCTTTTAATGAATTGTTTTCTCTCCCCAAGAGTAATTTGTTTCCCACCCACCCCCATCCCTGCACATACTAGCGTGTCAGCTCCTTCAGGGCAGAGATGTTTGTTTGCTTTGTTCCCAGCAGTTACCTCAGCCCCTGGAGGGGCTTTTTGTCCCATGATGGAGACATGAATGAGTGGAACAGCCAACGTGCCCTTCGGAAATGCTGCACTGTTTCCAGTCCTAGCAGAGGTGAAAGGCAGAGCCCTGCCAGAGCCCCAGTTTTTTTTTTTTTTTTTGGTATTTTTGACAGGCAGAGTGGACAGTGAGAGAGAGAGAGAGAGAGAAAGGTCTTCCTTTTGCCGTTGGTTCACCCTCCAATGGCCGCCGCGGTAGCGCGCTGCGGCCGGCGCACCGCGCTGTTCCGATGGCAGGAGCCAGGTGCTTCTCCTGGTCTCCCATGGGGTGCAGAGCCCAAACACTTGGGCTATCCTCCACTGCACTCCCTGGCCACAGCAGAGAGCTGGCCTGGAAGAGGGGCAACCGGGACAGGATCGGTGCCCCGACCGGGACTAGAACCCGGTGTGCCGGCGCCGCAAGGTGGAGGATTAGCCTGTTGAGCCACGGCGCCGGCCAGAGCCCCAGTTTTAATGAGCATGGTGTTGAGGCAAGTTTTGAAAGCTTCCTAAGATCCCGATGGAGGGCACTGGGGACAAAGAACCTTGGCACACCAGAGCAGTACCCACTGTGGGGGACACCTGGCCAACAGCAGATGCCACACACCAGGAGACCCCTGCTTTCCAGTGGATTCTGTAGGAATGCCCAGCTATTTTTCAGTACTTCCGCACATTACTTGTCCCCATTACAAGTTCTGGAACTTGTTCAGTGCTGTGTCCTGGTTCCTTTAGATCTCATCTTTCTGCCTCCAAGATTGCCAATTTTTGAACTTGTAAAGAGCAGAGTACTGTGATCAGAGCTATTTACTCATTTCCCACAACTCTCTATCCGTTTAGAGAAAGCTTTTAAAGTTACTTGGGCCATTATGGGTAGAGGACATTGAGTTTCTGTTTTTATTCAATGAAATAAATGGAAGGCTTCTTGGTATTATAAATGCTCAAGACATGCAGCAGGTCTAAGGCAGTGCACAGGACAATGATGGTGACAGGCAGCAGGGATCTGCAGGCGAGCTCGGCCTCTTCTTTTTAAGATTTATTTATTTATTTGAAAGACATACAGAGGAGAGAGAGAGAGAGAGATCTTCTAGCCACTGGTTCATTTCCCAGATGGCTGCAAGAGCCAGGGCTGGGCCAGGCTAAAACCAGGAGCTTCCTCCAGGTCTCCCACGTGGGTGGCAGGGGCTCAAACAATTGTGCCATCTTCCACTGCTTTTCACAGGCCATTAGCAGGGAACTGGATCAGAAGTGGAGCAGCTAGGACGTGAACCAGTGCCTATATGGGATGCTGGTGCTACAGAAGTTGGCTTTACCCACTATACCACAATGCTGGTCCCTCAGCCACTTGTAAATTTCGAAATGCAAATACTTCCAAAGCACTGAGAGCAGCAGAACACAAGCACAGAGGATAACAGCAATTGTTGGGGGTCTTCGTGAAGACTTGGAACTACACAGCCCATTTCTGTCCTTTAAACAATTGCTGAGGTCTGTAGCTTGATGCCCCAGAAGCAGCTTCCTGTTTGAGTTGACCTTTTTGGGCAGTCTTTGGACAGAGACTGCTGAGAAGTTCCAGATCCTGATCCCAAGCCTGGAGGGGTGATTGAAGAGGAGGAGCTACAGCGGATTCTTGATGATACTCAGTCCACACATGCAGCTTTCAATGCTGTTCTCCATGTGCCAGCCTAGCACCACCCTCTCTGGGTCTGAGGCTGCCTTGCAAGGAAATGCTGTTGCAGTAGACACATGGGGCTTCCTCCTGCGGGAACAGCCCAGCTTCGCTTGGCTTCAGTGGCTCCTCAAGTGTCACTGTTAGAGCTGGATGGCCACGTAATCTTTTTTTTTTTTTTTTTTGACAGTGAGAGAGAGAGAGAGAGAGAGAGACAGACAGAGAAAGGTCTTCCTTCCACTGGTTCACCCCCAAATGGCCTCCATGGAAGCCAGGAGCCAGGTGCTTCCCCCTGGTCTCCCATGCGGGTGCAGGGCCAAGCACCTGGGCCATCCTCCACTGCCTTCCCGGGCCACAGGAGAGAGCTGGACTGGAAGAGGAGCAACCGGGACAGAACCAGTGCCCCAACCTGGACTACAACCTGGAGTACCGGCGCCGCAGGTAGAGGATTAGCCTAGTGAGCCGTGGCGCCTGCCACAGGTCATCATCTTGAAGTGGCCTTGAAGTGGCTGCCTGTGGCTTCCTCACGGTACCTCTCAGAGAGGGGACAGAGGAGGATGAGGTATAAGCTGTTGACTACTTCATACTATGTTTTTTGGCTCCCACATAATTTTTTATCCCTGAAGTTTCATATTAATTTAAATGTATTTATAGTTTATGGAACCAGACTAGGTTGTAGAAAATTTATGTAGGGAAAAAACAGTCTTACCTAGATGGGAAAGGAAGACTTAAACTCAAGTGTGCGGAAGAAAGCAGTTAGACTGGGGACCACTGTGCTAAGTTTTGTGGGGCCCTTCACCTTTGGGTACACAAATACTTTGGGCTGTCTTACAGAGGGAATTGGATTAAATGTCTCTGAAAGCTCTCATTTTGTTACCCTCAAATTAAGATGTTTCCTTCATAGGCCAGACCTGAAGGTGTGGACTTTGAAGTCAACTCTTCATCCACTGGCTTAACACTTAGCAACAGGTGTTCTATGATTGGGGTGGTAGAGCAGGAGGGAGTGTCTCCCTCCTGAGCCACTGCAGTGAAGTCACTTGACCTCTGGCTAGGGAGGGAAACACTATAATAGCTAAACATTCTAGCCGGATTTTTCTAAAGGAAAATAAATCAATTTTCTACATACACACAAAACATGTAACTCACGCTTGTATTAACTGAAGATTATTTTGAAGTTGTTCTTTAGTTATAGATGTCTTAGCAAATAAGATAGTATATCTGAAAGTAGAAATCTGGAACTAAACACACAAAAGAGCATGAAGAGCTTCTTATCAAAATTAAGAGGAGTAGTAAAGTTTCTCAGACAATCACCAGGAATAGGATTTAGGAGACTGAGTGAAGTAAAGATAAAAGAGTAGATGGACATATAAATTTGGGAAGCTCTATGTTAATAATAAGATCAAACAGATTTATTTATAATAAGACTCCTCAGAGTCTTTCATATACCATTATATGCACATTGTGAAAATCTAAGAGATTGGCAAACTTTTGAAACATGGCCCCATTTTTTTCAAAGGATATCTGTGAAAGTTCATATTAATATTAAGTACACAGTAACTAACAGGAATTATTTTTCTTTCTCTACTTCTTGAACAAGGGAAACCCTTTTGTATTTCATAGAACTAGATTTTTACTGAATACTATTGGAAATACCATCTCCAACTATGCAATTACTATCAAATGCCTAGCTTTGGATCAAATATACCTTCCTCCTTTTCCTCCTTTGACTTCTGACTTGGGAATTATTTTAAGTGTCTGGAATTCATGGAGTAGAGGCTAGTTTGTAGTAGGCTGAGCTATGACTCTGGAAAATGGAGTTGGTTGTGTCACTTGTCCTGTGGCTGTGGAAGTAAAGAAGTAGGCCTTGGGGTGAGCAGTTGGTGTAGCAGTTGAGACACCACTTGGCACACCATATCCCATACCTGAGTGCCTGTGTTTGAATCTCAGCTCCATCTATGATTTCAGCTTCCTACTGATGCACCCCCTGGGTGGCAGCAGGTGGTGGCTCAAGTGGTTGGGTCCTTGCCACTCATGCACTCATGTGGGAGACCTGGATTGAGTTCTTGGCTCCTGACTTTGGCCTGGCACATCCCCAGTTTGTGTGAGCATTTGAGGAGTGAACCAGTGGAGAGATATCTTTTTTCTGTCTTTCTTTGTCTCTCAGCCTCACAAGTGATTTACGTAAGTAAACAAAAATTAAAAAAGAAGTAGCCCTAGCAGATTGGACCCAACAGAATATGACTGAGGGTTCTTATGCTAGATTCTTCACAAATATGGTAGAAATTGTGCTGTTGTCACGGGATCAGGTGTGACTTAGGTAACAGAGGACAAAGCCTCAGCCTGGTAGAATTCTTGAGTGTGTGATTTGTGGTACCAGACTCACTTCTTTCCCTTCCCAAGTATCTTTCACACCTATTTAAAGATGCTTGAGATTTTTTTTACTCTTTTTGTCCTCTTTATTTAATCTTGTAATTGGTCTCAAAACTCTGTGGTAGATTGTTGGTCAAGTTGCTTCCATTAAAAAGCACTGGTAGCAGGGGCCGGTGCTGTGACACAGTGGGTTAAAGCCCTGGCCTGAGGCTCCGGCATCCCATATGGGCACCGGTTCTAGTCCTGGCTGCTCCTCTACTGATCCAGCTCTCTGCTGTGGCCTGGGATAGCAGTGGAAGATGGCCCAAGTCCTCAGGCCCCTGTACCTGCGTGGGAGACCCGGAAGAAGCTCCTGGCTCCTGGCTTTGGATCAGCGCAGCTCCAGGCGTTGCGACCAATTGGGGAGTGAACCAGTGGATGGAAGACTTCTCTCTCTGTCTCTACCTCTCTCTGTAATTCTCCTTTCAAAATAAATAAAATAAATCTTAAAAAAAAAACACTGATAGCGAAACTAATAATTAAAATTGTTACACACACAAAAAGCAAGTGGTCCACAGAACATTCTCCTTTTGTTCACAAGGTGCACTGTTATCATTAACCCAGTGCTTTACTATTACACTTAAAGGGTTATTTAAGACAAACAGTTCCAAGACCATCTTTTGATTCCCAATTCAGACTGGGCTTATTTAGCCCAGCTGAGTTTTCTGGGCATAGCTGGAGACCTTGCCAGCCCCAGCAGCCTTCTTATACCTTGCTTTGATGACACCCCCAGCCACTGTCTGTCTTCTATTCCAAGGACCAAACAGAAGTTCTCAACACACATGGGCTTGCCCTACACCCTACCACTGATGGCAGCATCACCAGATTTCAAGAAGTTAGGCTGTCTTTCTGCTTCCTACCAGATCAGCAATTAATCTTTTTCTTCAGCTTGGCAGATTTGGGCAATGTAGACTTGAATTGTTCAAGGACAAGATTGTTCAAGGACATTGCCTGTCCTAATTTGGCTGGCATGATTCAGGATAATCACTTAAGCAGTGGAGCCAGCTAAAATTTTAGATCCTAAAATGAAAAATATAGACATGCAAGGTAAACATACTTTAAAAATTTTAGGGAAAAATAAGGAAATATATGTGACTTATGGGAGGTAAATATTTCTTAAGATGCAAAGAGCCTGAGGACTGATTCTCTCTCTCTCTTTCTCTCTCTCTGAGTATGTGTATATTTGGCAAAAAATTAGGTAATTAGTATAATTATGAATTTTTGCAATATGCAATATTTTTATAAATAATAGCATAAAAACAGGTAAAGCCATGAAAGTGTTCTCAAACTCACCAGCAATCTTGAAAATGCAAATGGAAGCCACAATCAGATACCATTACATATCTGTCAGATGGAGGAAAAACATTTTAAAAAGATTTGTTTATTTATTTACTTATTTATTTGACAAGAAGAGTTACAGAAAGGGGCAGAACAGAGAAAAAGAGCTCTTACATACCCTGTTCATTCCCCCAAATGGCCTCAACGGTCTGGGCTGGGCCACACTGAAGCCAGCAGCTTGGAATTCCACCTGGGTCCTTCACATGGATGCATGGGCCTAAGCACTCTGCTACCTTCCCAGACATATTAGTAGGGAGCTGGATCAAAAGTGGAGCAGCCTGGACTTGACTTGACTCCCATATAGGATGCCAGTGTCGCAGGAAGTAGCTTAACCCACTGCACTACAACGTTGGCCTTGAAAAACATGTCACAAGCAACTTGTGATGAAATTGAATGATGGGAGCCCTTAAACAATGATGGACTTAACGTGAAATTAATGTGAAGGAATGAAGCCTAAATATATGAAGTTTTGAGGGACTTGTGATGTCCCAGCAGCCCTACACTGGTTGCCATCAGACCTTGAGTATCAACCACTACCAAGACCATTTACCATAAATTCAGCATGGCATCCATGGCCTCTCTAATCTCATATGCTACTATGTCTGCTCTCCTGTCTTCCATCTTTCTTGCTACTTCTCAACTATCACTTCACACTTGGTGTTCATCTTACTAGAATGTTCTAGATACGCACATGGCTATCTCTCTCCAATCCAATGCTTGCTGAGAGGTTATGCCTTGGAAGCAATTTACTGATCATTTTGTCTGAAAAGTGACCAAGTCCCATGCCTCTCACCATCTCTTTTCCTGTTTCAGTTTTTTTATACCCTGTATCACTGCCTTATACATGTTTTTTTATTGCATGTTCATATTCCCCCACTAGACAATTAGCTCAAAGAGAGCAGGGACTTCCTTCATACTCACTACTGTAACCATAATTCCTAGATAGTACCTGGCCTAATGGAGCTTAATAAATGTTTGTGTAAGCATGGAATACATAAAATTAGATAAGGTCTTATCTAATATGTTCACATCAACAAGGCATTTTATTTCTAGGTGTTAAAATCCAGCTTACTAACATTATAACATCAGTGTGGGCATTCTATTACATATAAATGCCCCCAAGACTTTTTTCTTCCTAATTAATTTATTACATACTTGTTTTTATTTATTGAAAATTATTTTAATATCACTTGAACTTTGGATACTGAGAGAGATCTTTCATTCATTAGTTCACTCTTCAAATGCCTACAACAGCCAGGGCTGGATTAGCTGAAGTCAGGAGCCTGGAACTCCACCTGTTCTTCATGTAGGTGGCAGGGACCCAACTATTTTAGCAGATACTTGTTGCACATTAACCAGAGCTGTATTGGAAGTAGAGGGGCCAGGACTCCAACCCAGGCTCTCCAATATGGGATGCAGGCATATTACTGTGCCAAATGTCCACCCCTATACACTTGTTTTTAAGTGATGATCTGTTCCCAAGTCTATGTTGTCATACTTCCACTTTTTGTCAATATTTGTCTTGTTTGATTGTGGTTTATACAAAGAGAACCTCGTCAGTGACTCTTGGAACACTGATCCTAGTCAATAAAAAGTAGGAAAAAATTGTAATACAGGAACCTGAAGTCCGGAGTGGGGGTTGGATGAGGCATAGAGACATTAGGTCACAATCTTAAGTGTTCCATGTAACTGAAAAGGCTTGGGGGCTGGCATCGTGGCAGAGTGGAATAAGCCATTGCTTAAGATGCCAGCATCCATATCAGAGTGCTGGTTTGAATTCTTACTGCTCCATTTCAAATCCAGCTCCTTGCTAATTTATCTGGAGAGGTAGTGGAAGACATCCCAAGTACTTGGGCCCCTGCTGCCGATGTGGGAAACCAGGATGGAGTTCTTGGCTCCTGGCTTCCACCTGGCCCAGACTTGGTTGTTGCAGCCACTTGGGGAATGAACCAGAGGATGGATGTCCTCTGTCTCCATTCAGCTCCCCCTGATTCCTCTGAAGCTCTGCCTTCCAAATAAATAAATAAATGATTAAAATAAATCTTAAAAAAGAGAAGGGGGACCTAGTGGGAGGTCATGGGGGTCTTCTCCCTTGGCAGGACCCTGGTTGGTTCTCCTGAGGGTGAGTTGTTGTAAAAAGAACAAGACTTGCCCCTCCTATCTCTTTGACTTCTTGCCTTACCATGTGATGCTCCTCTCACATGATGCCTTCTGCCATGATGTGGTATAGCTAGAGAGGCCCTGGACAGAGCCAGCGCCACACTGAACTTTGAGTATCTAAAACTGAGCTAACTCAACCAGTTTTCTTCACAAGTTATTTTACAAGGATTTCAATGTAGTAACAGAAAGAAAATGGACTATTATGAGGGTACTTCAAAAAGTTAATGGAGAATGGAATTAAGAAATAGGTTTATTTTTGGATGAATATTTTTTAAAATCCATGCATAATTTTTCATAATATGAATTTTCCTGAACTTTTTAAAGACCACTTATATGTGTGGATTTCAGTTTTTTTTTTTTACCAAAATAAGCATCCTTTCTTTATTTTTAAGTCTTTCAAGATGTGAGAGTGGCTTGGAGAGAGAGAGAGAGAGAGAGAGAGAGAGAGAGAAAGAGAGAAAGAGACAGAGAGAAAGTTCCTATATGCTAGTTTACTCCCCAAATGCCTGCAATGGTTGGAGTTGAGCCAGGGTTGTAGTCAGGAGCTGGTAACTCAATTCAAGCTTCCCACATGGGTCGCAGTAACCCAATCACTTGAGCTATTATTACTCTTTCCCAGGATCTGCTTTGGCAGGAGGCCAGAGTAAGGAGCCAGAGCTGGGAATCAAACCCAAGGACTTGGCAAGGCTACACATGCACTCTGTAAACTTCTCTTTTAACTCTAGTTTTTTTTTTTTTTTTTGACAGGCAGAGTGGACAGTGAGAGAGAGACAGAGAGAAAGGTCTTCCTTTTGCCGTTGGTTCACCCTCCAATGGCTGCCGCGGTAGCGCGCTGCGGCCGGCGCACCGCGCTGTTCCGATGGCAGGAGCCAGGTGCTTCTCCTGGTCTCCCATGGGGTGCAGGACCCAAGGACTTGGGCCATCCTCCACTGCACTCCCGGGCCACAGCAGAGAGCTGGCCTGGAAGAGGGGCAACCGGGACAGGATCGGTGCCCCGACCGGGACTAGAACCCGGTGTGCCGGCGCCGCAAGGCGGAGGATTAGCCTAGTGAGCCGCGGCGCCGGCCTTAACTCTAGTTTTTATGAACTTTGTGAAGCACCCTTTTATAGACCTCAGTAATAACTCATGGGAAAGGAAGGTTGTTTCACACCTAAGCAGGGTTCTAGGTCAATGAGATCAAGATTTTTTGGTCAGTTTCAGAGCAAACATTAGGCTTATAATGTATCCTTCATTGTGGCTTACTAGAATCTGAAAATTCCATGCTTCTTTTGAAGAAAAGAACAAAGGAATGGGATGAATGGTTCAAGGATATGGCTATGAGTTCTATTTTTTTAAAAAAGATTGTATTTATTTATTTGAGAGGTAGAGTTACAGTGAGAAGGAGAGACAGAGAGAGAGAGAGGTCTTCCATCTGCTGGTTCACTCCCAGGTGGCCACAATGGCCGGAGCTGCGCTGATCTGAGGCCAGGAGTCAGGAACCTCCTTCAGGTCTCTCACGTGGGTGCAGGGGCCCAGGGATTTGGGTCATCTTCCACTGCTTCCCCAGGCCACAGGAGAGAGCTGGATGGGAAGTGGAGCAGCCGGGTCTCGAACGGGCACCTGTATGGGATGCCAGCGCTTCAGGCCAGGGCGTTAACCTGCTGTGCCACAGGCGCTGCCCCTGTGAGTTCTATTTTGAAATTAATCACAGAATATGTAAAAGTGTCTACTATCTGGTCAGTGAGAGAGACCATCTTTTAGGAAATTAAGTTCATGTTCATTTCATGTGACTGAAATTCCAGTATTAAAGATGGCAGCCAGAGAGGATACACTTGAAGTACAGCCATATTTAGTAATTAGAAGCTACTTGAGTTTAAATCTTTTTTTTAAGAATTATTTTATTTATTTGACAGACAGAATTACAGAGAGAAATAGAGCTAGAGAGAGAGAGAGAGAGAGAGAGAGAGGTCTTCTGTTCTGCTGCTTCACTTCCCAAATGACTGCCAACAGCCAGAGCTGAGCCGATCCAAAGCCAGGAGCCAGGAGCTTCTTCCAGGTCTCCCAGAGGGTGCAGGGGCCCAAAGACTTGGGCCATCTTCTATTTCTTTCCCAGGCCATAGCAGAGAGATGGATTGGAAGTGGAGCTGCCAGAAGTCAAACTGGTGCCCATAAGGGATGCCGGCACTGCAGGCTGGGGCTTTAACCCGCTGTGCCACAGCGCTGGCCCCAAGTTTAAATTCTTTTTTTTTCTGGAGAAATAACATTCATTTATTAAAATTAAAATTAATCTTGTATGCCTGTATAATTATATTTGTCTAGGTTTTGGATATGTATTATGATATCTTCCTGTGACATAGGTTTATAATAGTTTATACAAAAATGGAAAGTAAATTTTGTATTTTCTCTAGCATTGTTGATTTTTTTAAACAATTATTTAATGAACATACATTTCCAAAGTACAACATATGGATTACAATGGCTTTCCCACCCCATAACTTCCCTCCCACCTGCGACCCTCCCCTTTCCCACACCCTCTCCCCTTCCACTCACATCAAGATTCATTTTCAATTCTCTTTATATACAGAAGATCAGTTTAGTATATATTAAGTAAAGATTTCATCAGTTTGCATCCACATAGAAACACAAAGTGAAAAATACTGTTTGAGTACTGGTTATAGCATTAAATCACAATGTACAGCACATTAAGGACAGAGATCCTACATGAGGAGTAAGTGCACAGTGACTCCTGTTGTTGACTTAACAAGTTGACACTCTTGTTTATGGCATCAGTAATCACCCTAGGCTCTTGTCATGAGATGCCAAGGCTATGGAAGCCTTTTGAGTTCACCGACTCTGATCATATTTAGACAAGGTCATAGTCAAAGTGGAAGTTCTCTCCTCCCTTAAGAGAAAGGTACCTCCTTCTTTGATGACCCATTCCTTCCACTGGGATCTCACGTGTGGATATCCTTCATTTAGATCATTTTTTTTTTTGACAGAGTGTCCTGGCTTTCCATGCCTGAAATACTCTCATGGGCTTTTCAGCCGGATCCAAATGCCTTAAGGGCTGATTCTGAGGCCAGAGTGCTGTTTAGGACATCTGCCATTCTATGAGTCTGCTGTGTATCCCGCTTTCCACGTTGGATCATTCTCTCCCTTTTTTATTCTATCAATTAGTATTATGCAGACACTAGTCTTGTTTATGTGATCCCTTTGACTCTTAGTCCTATCATTATGATCAATTGTGCACTGAAATTGATCACTTGGACTAGTGAGATGGCATTGGTACATGCCACCTTGATGGGATTGAATTAGAATCCCCTGCTATGTTTCTAACTCTACCATTTGGGTCAAGTCAGCTTGAGCATGTCTGAATTGTACATCTCTTCCCTCTCTTATTCCCACTCTTATATTTAACAGGAATCACCAAGTTTAAATTCTTTAAAACTACTTGGGCTAAGTTTCAGCTGTGCCATTTGCCATTTGACTTGGAACATTTTACTTAATTTCACTCAATCTCAATTTCCATAAAACAGTTTTTTGATCTAAAAAACAGGAAATAGTAATGAGAAAATTTAGGTAAAGCAGTTAGCACCTGCTCTTTTTTATATTAATTTTACAGCAATTGTATATTGAGTGCTCGCTATGGGCCAGTGACTATTTTGGGCTAAATTCGTTATGTGTGTTATTTTTCTCTGAATTGTTAAGTTATGTGTTGTGATTATATCCATTTTCCAAGGAAGTGGAAAGGCATAGAGTAGAGATTAGGAAGCCAGGACTCAAGCTGCCCATGTCTAGTAAGCTCCAGAGTTTACATTTAAAATTCTTGGCTTTCTTGCTTCCCTCTGTCACTGTAGGGAGCATTGCATCTTGGATGGGGGACTGGGATACAGATGATCTTCAATGTTGCTTATATAAAACCTTTAACACATCATATGTACAGACATAAACACATTCAAAAAGGTTGGCCTATTTTCCTTTTTGATCAGAACTTGTGTAATTTTCCAGTGTTCTACAAATTAGTCACAATAAATCTTACAGCACTTCTATTCTACAACATGGCTTACAAATATTCTTTGTAGTCACTGTGGGTATCTTTGACTGTTTCTGCAATGCTGTTTGTACACAGAATGCATGTGAAAAGAATCAGGATGAGGAATAATGTAATAAAGCTGTTGGGAAGCCCTCTATCTGAGGTATACTGGAATTTCAGATGGGGTTATTTTGTTACTGAAATTCCATTTCAGAATCTTAGAATTAAAAGGAACTTTAGCAAATACCATAGTTACATCTTTTCTCCTATGCTGGAATGACTTTGACAGTATTCCTGTTAGCATAGTTGAGGAGAGAAGCACAATCTCCTGGGATTTTTCACTTTATTTATTTCTGGACTCCACTAATAGTTGGATATTCCCTTTTTCTATCTTTTTGTAATTTTCATCCTCTGATCTGAGTTTGACTTCAAAAGCATCATAGAATAAAGCTATATTTATGCATGACAAGCCTTCAAAGTTTGAAGATAGCAATCAGATTTCCTTTGTGAGGCAGGAATTAGATCGAATTTTGTGCTCCATTTTAATCACAATAGTATGTAGAAAATATAGTAGGTACTCATTAAATGTCTTAATGAATGACTCATTGAGTTTTTCTACAATGACAGCTTCAGAGTCCTAAACAATTCTTTGAGAGACATGTCTTCTAAATCTTTCACAGATCTATCATCTATCTATGAACATTGTCTAGTTTGTTGATGTCTATATATTTCTATTTTATATATAGTCTTATTCTATATATTTCACATGTGGAGCACAAAATGTGACCATTAACTCTTTTCAAATGTGAGTTCCATATGGTCAGGGATCACATATTATTCAAAGTTACTGCAAAACTTCGTGGAAAATGGAATTTAAAAGATGTTTATTTTGGTGTAAATATTTTGACATTCATATGTACTTTTTTCATAAAATACATTTTCCAGGGACATTTGAAAACTTCTTAATATATTCAAATAACTACTTGAATGAATGAATGTTCAATGTCTATTCTAGAAAATCATGGTTGTAACATTTGACCATCTGGTCAACTGGTCTTCAACCAGTTGAATTGTAAATACCTGATTTAATCTGGGTCAATTAGACTCCTTTCCTACAATCCATTCCTGTCTCTGGGGAGATGAGCTGAAAGGTCAAACACCAAGGCTAGATGTGAGGACATGGCTAGGTGTAGCCTCATGGAAATCAAAGTTTCTAGCAGAACCAAGAGTAATACAGATTAACCTTAGGTAGAAGATGAGGTGGACCACATGGCTACACAGATACATGGTGGCTTCCAAGTCCATTGCTCCAGTTTCCATGAGAATCAGCTGTTCATTTTTGTGGGATTTATGAATCCTTACAGTAATCATTGTCCCACCTTGACAGACACACATGCACACATCTTTATTAATGATTGCCTAGTTTATTTCTGCTCCTCGTAATCAAACTATTACTGAATAAAAGTATATTCAACCTAATTTAGCATACTACTTCTTAGCTCATGTTCTGCTCATAGGTCTTCTTCACACTTGATCTTAGCCAAAAGGCCGAGAAGTAGTACACAGGTCTTCTTATATGAATTGCTGTTAGCCAATTGTATAAGAGATTTTTTTGGGAAAGTTTGCTTGTCCAACCAAGTCATTTAATACCAATATGTTAAGCAAGCCTTGTATGTTAGTGTAGTCTTAATAGTTTCACAATTTGTGTGTTACCACGTTTCGACCATTGTCTCTAATAATCTCCCTTTTCTACTTACTTCTTAGTAGCGGTGGAATGAAAAACGGCAGTATTACCAAATGCCAACCTTGTGAGCATTGATAAGTAAAATAAAAGTTTGTAGGCTCTGAGCCAGGTGTGATGCAGTGCTCTAAGTCCATGTCAATTTTGAGGGCAGAGAGAGAAGGGTCTACTGTTTGTTTCCCTCTTAGATTCTTGGTTGTTGAGGGTGTAGTAAATAAATATTGTATACATAGTGTTATGTGCAGCTTTATAGAAATATATATGTATGTATTTCATATAATTTTATATAAATATATACACATAGCCTGGAAAAAAAAATTGAGCACGGCTCTATCAGAATCCAGTAGTGAGGAGGAGTTGATCACATTAAAAAATATAATTATATCTAGAGACCAGTGGATATTCTTGGGACTTTCATCCTGTTTTACATCTTGAATAAAACTGAAGATTAAACCTTCTTATTGATTGGATTTTTAATTCATCTCTTGTCTAGTAGTCAGTTTTTTCATTCTTCAAGGAAATACCCCAAACAAGCTAATTGTGAAGGAAGGAGTTTTATTTTGGATTGTGGTTCTGGAGATTCATAGTCTAAGATGGGTGACCCTAATGGTTCAGAGTCTGATGAGAGGATGATGGAAGACAAAGCAGAGCACTTGCAGAGGAAGAGTTACATGGTGAGCCAGGAGGTAGAGGAAGAAGCTGGGCTAACAGACTCTCGTAGCCAACCTGCTCATGAGAACCATCCATCCAAGTGTATGTCTCCAGTGATCCAAGAGCTTCCTACTAGGCCTGCCTAGCAGATACCACAATTGGGTCAAGTTTCTACCATCTTACTATCGTCAATTTACGACTTTGGGATTTAACCATCTGCAATGGTTAGGGACTCATATCCTATTCAAGCCATAGCATCTTCCATCCAACTTTTTATTTCAATTCTCTTAACCAACACACATACACCCATTTCCAAGTTGCTTTACTACAATTCAAATTTGTGTGGAATTCCACTGTCCCCTACCACTGTGGATCAGTTTCAAGGATGAGAAGGGACATAGTGAAGAAAGAACTTTTTTTTTTTCTCAAGCTCAAGTGCAAGCACAATAAATTAAGTTTGTAGCTGGCACATTCTCTATTTTCATTAGCAATCGAAACAATTTAGTGCTAAGACCAGGGATTTGGATCCTGGATCTTCTACCTTACATCTAGCCAAACTTTTTGCAATACTCTTAATTTCTTTGATCCCAGTTTTTTTTTTTATTTGTAAAAAGAATACGACTACTAACTCAGATGAATTGTTACAGGGTTAAAAGACTTAAAATCTATAAAATATTTAGCATAGTGCTAGAAGCTCATAGGTGCTCAATAGATGGTATCTTTTTTTTTAATTCTACCTTTGCTGTGATTTAAAAAAATTTACTTGAGAGTTAAAATTAGAGAGAAAGAGAAAGAGAGAGAGAGAGAGAGAGAGAGAGAGAGAGAGAGAGAGAGAGATCTTCCATCCATTGTTTCACTTCCCAAATGGCTGAAGTGGCCAGAGCTGGGCCAGGTTGAAGCCAGGATCCAGGAGCCAGGAGTTTCCTCTGGGTCTCCCACATGGGTGCAGGGACCCAAGCACTTGTGCCATTTGCTTTCCCAGGCTCACCAGCAGAGAGCTGCATTGGAAGTGGAGCCACTGGGACTTGAACTGGTGCTAATATGGGATGCTGGCACTGTTGATAGCAGCTTAACCTGCTGCGCCACAGCATCAGCCTCAATAGATGGTATCTTCTAGTGTTGTTTTCATTACTAGGGAATTGTGCTGCCCATGCTCTCAAAGAGAAAGATCAAAACAACTTACAAAGTAGAGGATTGAGGGAAGCATTTTATCAGAACATAGTCCATTTTCTGGTAGTCCTGATATCATTTTAAAATGTTAAAAATATGTCAGCGTAACACAATTTGATTAAAAATTTCATCCTAAAGATAATAAAAATTTTCCCATGAGGCTTCCTTCTGTGCAAATTCCTTTGTGCATCTTAAATTACTGTTTTCTTGGTATAGAGCCTGTTTTTCTAATTCATTGTGGGTTTCTGAACTTTCACCTTTCATTCCTAGTTGTTTCCATCTCAGCTGCGATAGGAAAGATATTTAGAGGAGAGAGATGTGAGAGAAAGGGCATCTCTTCAAGATGAAACTAGTGTTTTAAGATCCCAGATAATTTTAGGATAATTTTCCATCCTTTCTTAGACATTTTGTGAAAAATAACCTATCCTGTGGATTCTCATCCTTGGCTCAGAGCAGAAGTTCTTAGCAGCCAGCTGTTGTGCCTTTGAAGGCTGACATACTTCTAGTTTGGTCTCCACCCTTTTGGATGGCTGGTGGAAGCATCTTCCAAGCTTCTTTCTGAGTGAGTTTACTTAGAATAAAAAATATAAAGGACTGTGGCTGTTCATAATATTAGCAGTGAAAATAACTATGGTGCTCATGGAACACAGGCTCAGACTCACAGAGGAGGTCAAGGGATCTGGATGCCTGAAGATTTCTTTTCTTTTCTTTTCGACAGGCAGAGTTAGACAGTGAGAGAGAGACAGAGAGAAAGGTCTTCCTTTTTCCATTAGTTCACCCCCCAAGTGGCCGCTACGGCCAGCGCGTTGCCAGAACTGGACTGGAAGAAGAGCTACCAGGACAGAATCCAGTGCCCCAACAGGGACTAGAACCCCAGGGTGCCGGCACTGAAGGCGGAGGATTAGCCTAGTGAGCCGCTGCGCCGGCCATGGATGTCTGAAGATTTCTAACAACAGGATATTATTGGGAAAGCAGGGGACTAGATGGATCCTGACCCTGAGATTACAATTCCAAAATGAACTCTGTGGGCCGAGCACACCAGGCTCGTACACTTGGTTGTTTAATATCTTTCTGTTTCCTTGCATACCCCACTAAGTCCTTGTTCCCAGCCTTAAGAATCTGCTTTCGCTAGTGGAGATGTGAAGTGGTTAATATTTGCCATATTCTTAAAATCTCTTTATGGTAAATTCCAGGCAGTGATTTTTCAGTACACCCAGAATACATCAAGGGAATCAAAGAACTGGAGGAAGAGGGCCCATTTCCAGCTGACAGGTCTGGGTCTATTTGTGTTTAGATTGTAAAACTTCAGAGACATCCGAAGTGCTTGTGATGCTGAAGCAAGAAATGGGACTTTAGGATATATCTCACTAGATAACTTGTGGTTGCTAAAAGACTGTTAGGGTCATGTATATCATCCTTTGCCCATGTTTTAAGATTCCAGAGAGAATTGTGGTTCGATTTCTCAATGTGATGAGAATTTTGTCGTCTAGAACAGATACCTTTCTCTGATGATCTTCTGACCATGGAACTTCAGGATATCTATGCTCAAAAAGCAAACATCCTTTTCTTTTTCAGCAAATAGCCAGATATTATGGTAGGAAGTTATGTAGATCATCTGAATTACTTTACGGTCCATCAGGGCAGATATAGAAACATTGTGAGCTGGGAACATTGAGTTTCATTTTGATCACTATCCTTGCCTTTAGAAGGTAGCTGTTAGGAGTGCTTGAAGTAAAATGGACAGCTTCTAGAATTGTGAGATGAGCTATAGGATAGCATTTCTTTTTTTTTTTTAACTTTTATTTAATGAATATAAATTTCCAGTGTACAGCTTATGGATTACAATGGCTTCCCCCTCCCATAACTTCCCTCCCACCCGCAACCCTCCCCTCTCCCGCTCCCTCTCCCCTTCCATTTGCATCAAGATTCATTTTCAATTCTCTTTATATACAGAAGATCAATTTAGTATAAAGATTTCAACAGTTTGCACCCACATAGAAACACAAAGTGAAACATACTGTTTGAGTACTAGTTATAGCATTAAATCACAATGTACAGCACATTAAGGACAGAGATCCCACATGAGGAGCAAGTGCACAGTGGCTCCTGTTGTTGACCCAACAAATTGACACTCTAGTTTATGGCGCCAGTAACCATCCTAGGCTGTCGTCATGAGTTGCCAAGGCTATGGAAGCCTTCCAAGTTTGCCGACTCTGATCATATTTAGACAAGGTCATAAAAGACAGAGTGAGGATAGTAACCAATGATCCTAAGAGTGGCATTTACCAGGTTTGAACAATTATACAGCATTAAGTGGGGAAGAGGACCATCAGTACACACAGGTTGGGAGTAGAGCCATTGGTGGTAGAGTAGAGGTTATGATTACAAAGGAATGAGGCCCAAGTGCACTAGACAGGGCCTAGAACAAAGGACAGAGTCATTATTAGAGGAGCTAAGAAAGGTGCTGTCTAAGCTACAATTAAGTTTTCTGATTGAGAGGCAAATAGAACCTGATAGAAGGGGCTTGATAATAATCTGGTGGGCTTTAGGCCTTGTAAATTCAGAGGCCCAGACCTATCTATCTCTTCACATGGGGTATATCCTAAGGGAGGTGTGAACCTCCTAGGGGAAGGCACTCTGTTGACTTTCATTACTTGGCTGGCCTGGGAGGAGAGCTGGCCAGGTAAAGGCAGGGGGCATCTCTAACAAGAAATTTACAGTTCTGCCTGCAATGTTGCTGACCCTACTTGGCCATCCCCTCAGCTGCAGTGGTCACTTTGGAAGTTGGGCTGAGTGAAGGGCTTTTCAGCTTAGAGCCAATAAGATCTGTGGCTCTGACCTGGGCATCCTTCGACTCCAGGGCAGGTCCATTTCCAGTGATCCAACTCTTGGCAGAGCTGCCAGGGCTCTTCATAAGCTGACTTCTGCTGAAGCCCAGGCTTACCACATTGAAAGCCACTGCAGTGGACTGGCCTGTTGGGTCTCCTTGAGGGCAGATCACTGTACAGATCAGTCATTAATAGGCCTGCCACCCATTGCTTCTGATGCGGAGCTTTCTTTTCCTCCTGGTTTGTGTTAAAGCAGACCAGAGGATGCAAGTCAAGGGAGTGCCCGTTTCCCATCTCAATTCTTCGGTGGCCTGAACTACAAGTCTATAGTCACAGGCATGTTCTGTAGTAGTTTTTCTAAGGTAGACAATGCCCATGAGGAAAATTATATTCTCACTTTAAAACTTTCTTTTCCTTTGGTCTGAAAGGGAGGTTTTTTCTACTTACTGTATACTTCGCTGATGGCGAAGTGAATCTAGCTATGAGATTATTATTTAAGTTCTTATTTTGGCTATGCTATTGCAGAAAAATGTTAGCCATCTCTTTTATAAGGTCTAAAGATTAAATTGTGCATCCTACAGATTCCTTCATAATAGAATTAGTTTCCTACCTTGAAGAGAATAGAGAAATCAAAGAACAAGTTGGGCTTAGAATAGAGAAATGAGGGAGCAAGTCCTAGATCGCTTGCTGACAATAGCAATATCACATGAATACTTAGCAAACCGTTTCAACCATTAGATAACAACTTAAGAAAACATTTACCAGAAGGTCCAATGCCTTCTATAAATTTTAAGAATCATGTATTTGAAAACACCTCTTAAATAAACGCTTTAGTTTTATGAGCAGCAGATCATATATAACTGTGGATGACAAAAGACTTTAAGTCGCCATGTTTAAAATTATAAACTCATCAACCAACAAGAGGCACTTGCTTACTTCACAGTATTTTTGAAAGCACCTGTAGGATTTTACAAGTATTTAACCCTTTAAGCCTCTGGGGCTTTCTCATTAAGATAACTATCATGTCTAGTAACAAAAGATCATTAGACTTTTTAATTCTCAAACATTTGTATTAATAGCATTTTCCATTATAGAAACTTAAAGTCTGGTACCACATCACATCTTGACAGTCCTTCTAATATAATCCAAATAGACTGATTAGTTGGTGTCTCTATAAGATGAGAGACATAGGTCCTTCGATTTTTTCAGTTGGGCCCAAACTGGAAAAACCAAAGTCCAGGATTTACTGGAAATTTTAGAGACCAGATTGTTTGAAACTTTGATTTTTTGAATGCCTGTCAAGAATGCCAAGAAGGCTCAAAATCCAAAATATCTGGTTGAAATAAGATTTCTTAAAATCATGACATAACATAGACCAAATTTGATCATTGTTACTAGGTGATTATTCAAATTTTTGAAAAAAGCACATATTTAAATAACCCATAGCTCTTAATAAAAATTCAGCTGTTTTTGAACAATTAGAATTTAACAGACATCAAGAGAACATAATAGATTACTTTAACACATTGCTTTAACAGAGCATCAGAGTTTAATTCTATGTCAAAGAGAAATTGAGCTTCCTGTGATCTTTTGCTGTGAGGTTTCCTTCCTTTACCTTCTTTCATATTGGTGACCATGTTTCTGTGTTTCTGTGTGTAAGACATCTTTAAGCATCTTTTGCAGGGCAGGATGAGTGGCAACAAATTCTTTCAGTTTCTGTTTGCTATGAAAAGTCTTAATTTCACCTTCATTCACAAATGAGAGCTTTGCAGGATATAGTATTCTGGGCTGGCAGTTTTTCTCTCTTAGTACCTGGGCTATGTCTCGCCATTCCCTTCTAGCTTGTAGGGTTTCTGATGAGAAGTCAGCTGTGAGTCTAATTGGAGATCCTCTAAGAGTGATCTGACGTTTCTCTCTTGCACCTTTTAGGATCTTTTCTTTATGTTTCACTGTGGTGAGTTTGATTACAATGTGTCGTGGTGAGGATCTCTTTTGGTCATGTTTATTAGGGGTTCTATAAGCTTCCTGTACTAAGATGCCTCTGTCCTTCTCCAAACCTGGGAAATTTTCTGCTAGTATCTCACTGAAAATGCCTTCTAATCCTTTCTCCCTCTCCATGCCTTCAGGAACTCCTAGAACCCGAATGTTGGGTTTTTTAATAGTATCCTGTAGATTCCCGACAATATTTTTTAGATTTCTAATTTCTTCTTCTTTTCTTTGGTTTGCCTGTTTCCTTTCCTGTTCTCTGTCTTCTAAGTCTGATATTCTCTCTTCTGTTTCGCCCATTCTGTTTTTAAGGCTCTCTAATGTGTTTGTCATTTGATCTATTGAACTCTTCATTTCATTATGATTTCTAGTCACTATCAGAGTTTCTTGTTCCACTAGTTGTTTCATTTCATTTTGATTCCTCCTTAATATTTCACTTTCACGAGAGAGATTTTCTATCTTGTCCATGAAGGATTTCTGTAGTTCAAGAATTTGTTTTTGAGACCTTCTTAATGTTCTTATCAATTTTTTGAGATCCGCTTCTTGCATTTCTTAGATCTCATCATCTTCATAATCTTGAATTGGGGTGTCTTTTTCATTTGGGGGCGTCATAGTTTCTTCCTTGTTCTTGTTAGCTTGGTTTTTGTGTTTGTTGTTTGGCATGTTGGAGATATTTGGTTTCTTCACTGTGGTGCTTTTTCTTGTTACACTATGGCTCTATATTAAGTGGACTGTCTGCTTTCAGTGGAGCCTTAGAGGCTTGAGATGAGTGTGGACTGAGAGCTGTGTTTGGTTCCTCAGGGTTGAGGGTGTGTCAAAGATGACACTCCCAGGTTAGGTGTGGTAAATCTCTCTTTCTTTTAAAAGGGAAGTAATTTAAAAGGGAAGTAATTCCGCACAGCTGAACGTAATTGGAGGTAGTTAGCAGGCAAATGATATACCCACAGGAGCCAGAGATCGGAAGCTCTTTCCCAAGGACCACACAGGGAATCTCTGCTGCCCTCAGTGTGGGCTCCAATTCTCCTGCAGTCTCCCACTGGGTTGCCAAGTTAGATGCTAATCTCCTGTTATTTCACCCCTCCCCACAGAGTCTGGTTTTTCTGCTAGGCTCAGGGCTGGTGCAGACCTGAGGTCGCCCTGCTTATGACGTATGTCCAAAATGGCGCCTGCTCTGTCTTGCTCACCTTTGAGAGGTGAGCGGAGAGAGAGAAACTTGTGTCCGTATCAGTCACTTTTTTTCCTATCTCTCTTCTAGTTAGCCTGGTGAACTTTTCCCCACGGAGTTTCAAGCCTCGTTCCCTCTAGCCTCCTCTTTCCGCTTGCCCGCTGGTATCTCGGGCTATGGAGGTTCGGCTCACCTCGCGTTCCAGCGCTGGTGCGTTGAGTCTGCCGCTGGTGTCCCGAACTTGGGCTCCCACGCTCTCCACGCAGGTCCACTGTGAATCACTAGTTCCGGAAGAGTTTCCTCTGCTGTTTCATCCCCTACTCTTCCTTGACCCTGCAGTATCTCCACTTATATTAAACTTTCTCTCCCCCCGGACTAAGTGTGCTCCCTGCCTATTCCGCCATCTTGCCGCCTCCCCAGGATAGCATTTCTATCTAATCAGGATTTTCCCTCTTTGTCTTGTGTTTCCTGCTGAGAAAAACTGAGTTGGATCTAAGCTATCCATTTATTGAAGTATTAGTTTGCTTAGAGTGCTTTTCGGTTGACTTTGAACACTGTTTCTAGCCATTAGGAAAAGTAAACTCAGGTAATTTGCAAATTTCATTTCATATAAATTATAATTGACTTATTGTGTTCCTTTCTGTATTGTGACTGTTTAGCAAGCTTATTCAAAGTTTATGCCTCCAGTGAGAAAGACTGACAATTAATTTTAACTGAAAAGTGATCCCTGTTAAATTTAAGAGTGGAAAAAGAGAGGGAGGAGATGTACAATTTGGAACATGCTCAATCGGACTTGCCACAAATGGTGGAGTTAGAAATGTGCCAGGGGATTCCAACACAATCCCATCAAGATGGCATGTACCAATGCCATCGCACTAGTCCAAGTGATCAATTTCAGCTCACAATTGATAGCTCTGATAGGTCTAAGAGTCAAAGAGATCACACAAACAAGACAAGTATCTGCTAATACTAACTGATAGAATCAAAAAGGGAGAGAAAGATCCAACATGGGAAGCGGGATACACAGCAGACTCATAGAATGGCAGATGTCCTAAACAACACTCTGGCCTCAGAATCAGCCCTTAAGGCTTTCGGATCTGGCGGAAGAGCCCATGAGAGTATAGCAGGCATGGAAAGCCAAGGTATCATGAAAAAAAAAAAAAGACCTAAATGAATGATCTCGGTGAGTGAGATCCCAGTGGAAAGAACGGGGCCATCAAAGAAGGAGGTACCCTTCTCCGAAGGGAGGAGAGAACTTCCACTTTGACTATGACCCTATCGGAATAAGATCAAAGTCAGCGAACTCTAAAGGCTTCCATAGCCCTGGCAACTCATGACTAGAGCCTAGGGAGATTACTGATGCCATGAACAAGAGTGTCAAATTGTTAAATCAGCAACAGGAGTCACTGTGTACTTACACCCCATGTGGGATCTGTCCCTAATGTGTCGTCTAAAGCCAAGTGATGCTATAACTAGTACTGAAACAGTATTTTTATACTTTGCGTTTCTGTGTGGGCACAAACTGATGAGGTCTTTACTAATTATATACTGAATTGATCTTCTGTATATAAAGAGAATTGGAAATGAAAAAAAAACAACCTGGTGTTAAAATGGAAATGGCATAGAAAATTAATTAATTTGAAAAAAATTTATGTAGGATCTCTGTCTTTAATGTGCTGTACATTGCTATTTAATGCTATAATTAGTAATCCAATGGTAGTTTTTTCACTTTATGTTGCTATATGGGGAAAATGTTGAAATCTTTACCTAATATATACTAAACTGATCTTCTGTATATAAAGAGAATTGAAAATGAATCTTTACATGAATAGAAGGGGAAAGGGAGCAGGAAAGGGGAGGGTTGCGGGCGGGAGGGTAGTTATGGGAGGGGGGAAGCCATTGTAACCCATAAGCTGTACACTGGAAATTTATATTCATTAAATAAAAGTTTAATAAAAAAATCTTTTCTATGCACAGATGGTGGTGAGGGGGGAAGACTATATTATACCCAAAATACCAAAATATCTCCAAAGCACCAAGGCTTCAAACTTCAAAATGATATATTATTTCTCCACTTCCAACCTAATATTAAATCATATTCATTTTGGTCCAAACAAATTTTTTTTTCTATTTGTTCCTCTTTTTCCATTAACATTGTGATTTTCTTAGTGCAGGCCCTCTTATTTCCTTCATTAAGTGTTTCTTTACTATCCATTAACTTATCATTCAACAAATATTTATTATTCACCTACTAGGAATTAGGTGTTTGTAACTGTGAATACCAGCAATAATCAAGATGAAACCATGTGTTGAGTACAATATTCTTACCCAAGTCACTGAAAAGGCCTCTAAATAGGCCTTTTATGTGTTCTTCCACCTTATTTCAATATGAGGATACTTCCAAGAGTTTGGGGTAGGTGGGATTAAAAAATGAAATTATTTTGGTGCAAAACATTTCAAAACCCATGCAAATCTGAGATTTTCAAAAAAGTTAAGGGAAAAATATGGAAAAACAATGCATAGATTTTTTTTTTTGACAGGCAGAGTGGACAGTGAGAGAGAGACAGAGAGAAGGGTCTTCCTTTTGCCGTTGGTTCGCCCTCCAATGGCCGCCGCGGTAGGCGTGCTGCGGCCGGTGCACCGCGCTGATCCGATGGCAGGAGCCAGGTGCTTCTCCTGGTCTCTCATGGGGTGCAGGGCCCAAGGACTTGGGCCATCCTCCACTGCACTCCCTGGCCACAGCAGAGAGCTGGCCTGGAAGAGGGGCAACCAGGACAGGATTGGTGCCCCGACCGGGACTAGAACCCGGTGTGCCGGCGCTGCAAGGCAGAGGATTAGCCTAGTGAGCCGCAGCGCCGGCCAAAACAATGCATAGATTTTTTTAAAAAGCTTTATTTTTTTATTTGAAAGGCAGATGTATATATATATATATATACATATGTGTATATATATATAGACAGCGAAAGACAGATAAAGAGATAAATCTTCCATCCTCTGGTTCACTCTCTAAATGGCCACAATGGTGGGGACAGGGGCTGGGCCAGGCCAAAGCTAGGAGCCTGGAACTCTATCCGTTTCTTCCACTTGGGAGGCATGGACTCCAGCACTTGGGCCATCCTCTATTGCCTTCCCAAGGTGCATTAGCAGGGAGATGGATTGGAAGCAGAGCAGCTGGGACTCTAACAGGTGCTCATTTGTGATGCTGGTGTCTCAGATGGTAGATTAACACACAGCACCACGATGCTGGCTTCTATGGTTTTAAAAATTTTTTAGGCTGGCGCCGCGGCTCAATAGGCTAATCCTCCGCCTTGCAGCACCGGCACGCCAGTTCTAGCCCCAGTCGGGGCGCCGGATTCTGTCCCGGTTGCCCCTCTTCCAGTCCAGCTCTCTGCTGTGGCCCAGGAGTGCAGTGGAGGATGGCCCAAGTGCTTGGGCCCTGCACCCACATGGGAGACCGGGAGGAGGCACCTGGCTCCTGGATTTGGATCAGCTCAGTGTGCCGGCCACAGCGCGCCGGCCGCAGCGGCCATTGGAGGGTGAACCAACCGTAAAGGAAGACCTTTCTCTCTGTCTCTCTCACTGTCCGCTCTGCCTGTCAAAAAAAAATTTTTTTAAACAAAATAAACTTATCTTTTAATTCCATATAATTTTTTTAAGACTTTGTTCATTAAAAAGCAGACCTTGAAGATGCATTTCATTTAATAAGTCGTTCTGGTTTGAGGGGTCCTATTAGTGTGGCCCTAGTCTTCTTTCTGAGGTCATTTCACATTGTTTTCTTAATTTTCTCACATGTTAGGAAACTGCATCTGCAACGTGTACTTTAGCATGCTCTCTGGCCTTCCCTAGCTTCAGTGGCTATGTTGTTATCATAGGGAAATGCTCTATTCTCCATTTCATAGGTTAAAATTTACCCATCTTTTCTTCATTTTTGAAATTTTCTTTTTTTTTTTAAATCATGATTCTAGTGATTTTATTATGATTATATACTTTTTTTTTTTTTTTAGATTTTACTTAAGTTACACAAATTTCATATATACAGATTTAGGAACATAGTGGTGCTTCCCACCCTATGCTCCCTCCCACTCACACTCCAACCCTTCTTCCTCCTCTCTCTCCTATTCCCACTGTTGAAAAAAATCTTTCTTTCTTTCTTTCTTTCTTTCTTTCTTTCTTTCTTTCTTTCTTTCTTTCTTTCTATCCATCCATCCATCTAGGAGATGGAGGGGGGGGGGGAGAGAGAGAGAGAGAGTTCTTCCATCTGCTGATTCACTCCCCAAATGGCTGCAAAGGCCGGAGCCATGCTAATCTGAAGCCAGGAACCAGGAGCTTCCTCCAGGTCTCTCATGTGAGTGCAGGGGCCCAAGGACTTGGGCCATCCTCTACTGCTTTCCCATGCCATAGCAGAGAGCTGGATTGGAAGTGAAGAAGCCGGGACTCAAATTGGTGCCCATATGGGATGCCAGCACTGCAGGCCTCGGCTTTACCCACTACGCCACAGTGTCAAACACCCACTCCTCATCCATATTTTGAAACTCACTTTAGCCATCACATTCCCCAAGAACCTTTTCTAGATCTCCATCCTCCTTCCTTTTCAGCTGGTCCTTGTAGTTTCTTCTCTGGCATCAGCCTTCACCACTGAACGACGCCACTGTATACCTACACATTTTGAACTGTTTATCCAGAACTATGTAGGGCGGGAGCTAGGGATGCCTGGAGCAGTTTTTGGGCAATTCCCGTGACTTTCCCTCTAACTGATGATGCTCTCATCTCCTGCCTGTTTTCTCTGTCCTCTTTTCTCTGAATTTCTACACCAATTCTGTTTTTTTTTTGGCTTTTCTGCCTGTTCTGTTAGCATTTGGTCATTGACTTTCCACAGTGGATTTTAATTTAACTTCTTTGTTTTCTTCTTGAGTGGATATTCTTGGGTAAGATCCTGCCTTTGTTCTGTTCCCCCAAATCTAGTCTTGTCTGCAGCCCACCCAGTCAATGGCAGCCTTTCTCTCTCTTTTCTAAGGGGCAACAGAGGTAATCAATGGTCTTTGTTTACACTTATTTTCATTTGAAAAATTAAAAAAAATTGAGTTAAAATAGACATAACAAAAATGCCATCTTACTTGTCGTTAAGTGTAAAACTCAGTAGTGTTAACTCTATGTACTACGTTGTACAACCAATCTTTAGAACTCTTTTGATCTTGATCTTTCTATTTTTAAACATCTACTTTTTTGCTCCTTTTACTTTGCCTATTAGACCATAAGTTTCTTCAGGTCAGGGCTGTGTTATTGGTCCCCTATCAAACTGCCATAATGAACTAATAATTGTTTCGTGAAGTTGAATGGACTCTGGCTTCCCTGATGTTCTAATCTAAAGTGCCATCACAGGAACTCTGTTCTGCTGTCAATGCAGTGGAAAGCATCTTGAAAACATTTCCACTGACGTCAGCAAGGGAGATGAAAGTCAACAGTTAGAAGTTGGCGTAAGGGGTTGATTGCATCTGCTTTGGAGGTTTTGCTTTTTGGCTTATCTGTTCCATGGTGCTGTTGTTTTTGTTCTGAGAGGTGGGACAGTTTTGCTTTATTTACTTTAAGAAGGCAGCAGGCCAGGAACACATAATTGAAAGGAAGTTTCTGTGCTGGCATCTTATTTTTCCAACTAAGATGGCAACAAATAAATTATAATTTCCTTTTGTTTGAAGTAGTGGATATGAACTAGAGCTTAACCTTATATACTCGTAAAATTGCATGTGGCAAATTCTTTCACAATGCTCGATTTAAAATAGGCCTATACATTTACACACTACTGGTAAATAGGTCTCTACATAATGGCCTCAGAGAATTGTACTTTACCTGTCACCCAAGTCCTTAAGACTTGGAGGAAACCCATTATGTCCACACACTCCCTTGTCCACGTATTTCCTAAGGTTCTCAGGGGGCCTGTGTCCCTTATTGTCCACTCTTGTTCTGATTTCTAGCCCCTTGAAATTCTCTTTCTGACTTGCATTTTGTTTCTTGTGACTATCCTCACTCCTTCACTCAACATGTGCCCCAAATCACCAGATTTTCCTTAATTTCTCCAAAATACCACTTACTCAAGCCAGTTGCTTATAAGAGATGTTTAATGGAGAAAGAGGTGGCACAAAGGTGGAGGTTACTATATACTACAATGGTGCAGAAAACTTCAAAGCAGATATAAGGCATCTAAACTTCCTTAGCCACTGAATAGATTTTGGAGGCTGATTTTTCTCTGCAGTTTCTAGGGTCTCCCACCATATTACTGATTTCTTTCCATTTCCTTCATTGCTTATCTCTGGGACCCTAATCTCCTTCTGCTACGTGGTTCATGGAATACTACAACCTTTCTAAATTTAGTCCTCTGTTTATCTTGCTCTAGTCTCTATCATGCCTTGGGACTGTCATTTTATCATCATAATGACAAGCTTTGTTCTTCTCTCTTAAAAGATAGTTATAGGGGAGATAGAGATAGAGATAGATAGAGAGAGAGAGAGAGAGAGAGAGAGAGAGAGAGAAATGCCCACAAGAGTCAGGACTGGAAGGACTGGGCTGGGCAGAAGCTGGGAGCCTGGTCAATCCAGGTTTCTCATATAAGTGGTAAGAACCTAGTCTTGGGCCATCACTGTTGCCTTGCAGGGTCTGCATTAGCAGGAAGCTGTAGTCAGAAGCCATTGGTGGATATTTAACCCAGACTCTGATATGGAATACAGCATGTTAATGCCCTCCCACCAAAACACTTTTATAGCAGTGTTATATCTAAAGAAAAATTTCAAAGATGGTACAGAGAGTTCTTCTATACCTTACATCCAGTTTACCCTATTATTGACATCTTACGTTAGTGTGGTTCATTTGTCATACTCAGTGAGCTATTGATACATGATTATTAACTCTAGTACTTTACTCAGATTTTCTTTTTTCTTAATGCCTCACTATTGTTCAGGATTCCAACCAGAGTAGCACATTACCTTTAGCTGTCATGTTGCCTTAGACTCCTCATAGCTGTGATGGTTTCTAAGGCTTTCTTTATTTTGATGAGATTGTCAATTTTGAGGCATAATAGCCAAGTGTTTTGTAGACTGTCTCTTAATTGAGATTTGTCTAATGTTTTTCTCATGGTTAGACTGGAATAAGACCACAAAGTGTAATTTTATATCATTTCGTATCATATCATATGATATCATAGATACATTAAATCAACATGCCTTACCAGTGTTGGTGTTGACCTTGGTTACTGGGTTGAGGCAGTATTTGTGTAATTTTCCACCCCCAAAGTTACTCTTTTTTTGTTCTCCTTTTCATATTGTTCTGTGGATGGAAGTCATTCTGTGCAGCCACATGTAAGGACTTGAAGATAGAGGAATTGCACAAGTTATTCACCTCTTTTGTTGCTGTTGATTTCTTCTGAGAGGATTCATTCTGAGAGGAGGAGCATGGTGGGGACAAGAGGCACGGAATCACCACACAGACCCCGGGAGTCCGGCGAAAGCAGGCCAGAGGTGAGCAGCCCGCAGACTCGTTTATTTCAGTTGCTACAACTGCTTATATAGCTAAGGCCAGCCAATCCGGTCAAGGGGCGGTATATGCACTAACCAATCACAACCTGTTGCCAGGCAGTTTCCAAAGCCATCCAATCACAGCCTGTTGCCAGTCAGGCTCTTGTTGCCAGACAGTTTCTGAAACCATCCAATCATGGCCTGCTGTCAGTCAGGCTCTGTTGTCATGTGGTTTCCTCTGTTGTCATGTGGTTTCCGAAGCCATCCAATCACAGCCTGTTGCTAGGCAGTTTCTGTTGTCAGTGGCCATCTTGGCATGAACTTTTCACTTCAGCAGCCATCTTAGCATGACCTTTTCACCTCAGTGGCCATCTTAGCATGACCTTTTCACCTCCTCATTCCACCACACTCTTTCACTTCTTTGAAGAATGAGAAACTACACAAATTATTTAGAATTTGCCGGCGCCGCGGCTCAATAGGCTAATCCTCCGCCTTGCGGCGCCAGCACACCGGGTTCTAGTCCCGGTCGGGGCGCCGATCCTGTCTCGGTTGCCCCTCTTCCAGGCCAGCTCTCTGCTGTGGCCAGGGAGTGCAGTGGAGGATGGCCCAAGTGCTTGGGCCCTGCACCCCATGGGAGACTAGGAGAAGCACCTGGCTCCTGCCATCGGATCGGCGCGGTGCGCCGGCTGCATCGTGCCAACTGCGGCGGCCACTGGAGGGTGAACCAACGGCAAAGGAAGACCTTTCTCTCTGTCTCTCTCTCTCACTGTCCACTCTGCCTGTCAAAAAAAAAATTATTTAGAATTTGTCGCATTTGAGAGTTAATTCTTGTCCTCCATTAATTTATTTATTCAATTATCTATTTAAATCAGTATATATTTATACAATCATTTATTGATATCAGTGTGAACTCATGGATATTAATTTTATATTCTGGGCTACAGTGAAATACCACTTAATTAATTTTCTTGTTCAAATTGTTCCTGCTTTGGTCCCTGGTTCCCTTTGACATAACTCCATAACTGTGGGTTTTTTGGAGCACTTCCTTACTTTCTATCACTATTAGATGCTCTAGGTCTGTTGTGTTCATTCCCTCCTCCAGCCCCAGTGTGAGTCATTTCTCAGTGATTCCTGTTCCTTTGACTGGAGAATGTTATTAGAAACAAGAGTGAGGTGCTAGATATACTCATTGCTACTTGGTGCTCATGGCTTCTGGTTGAGTTTACAGAACAAGGAAATACATGTGTGTTTGCCAACCCTGTATGTGCATGTGTCTATAGATATTACTGTTTGTATCCATAAATCTATATTAAGTAAGCATGAGTTGACACTGATGTCTCCAACTCTAGTCTATTCCACATAGATCATTCCAGACAACTTCCTTTACTTGTTGCCAACTTACCATTCAAAGAGTGAGAAGCCAAGCTCCCATCATCTAATACATGTTCATCTGATCCATGCTTACTTATTTATTCAATTCCAGTACATGTGTAGAGTACTTTCAGAATTGTCCCACTGTTCTTCTGTGAGGCACAACTTTATCAACTAGAGTAAGGTGCTTATATACAGTTTATTTTGCCTTTAGTCTTAAGGGTATCCTAATTTCTAGTTACTTAGGGCTGCACATTTGTCCCTAACCACCTTCAGTGAGGCTATTTCAAACATTTGTAAAATGATTAGATTTTTTTGGATTGTATTCTTAATTCCTTCCTGTGATCCCATAAAGTCATACTGTAAAGTTCTATTTGTTTTTGATAAATACAACATCCAAATTATATACATAGTTGAAATATCCTAAGAATAATCTTACTACCCTGAAAATCCTTGTGTTTATCTCCCCCTCTTTCTGAACCCTGAAAGCAAGTGACTTTTAAAATTGTTTTTAAAAGATTTCATTTATTTATTTGAGAGGCAGAGTTACAGTACACACACACACACACACAGAGAGAGAGAGAGAGAGAGAGACAGAAGGGCCTTCCATCCTCTGGTTCACTCCCCAAATGGCTGCAATGGCTGCAGCTGGGCCGATCCAAAGCCAGCTTCTTCCTGGTCTCCCATGCAGGGGCAGTGGCTCAAGCGCTTGGCCATTAGTAGAGAGCTGGATTGGAAGAGGAGAAGCTGGAACATGAACTGGCACTCATTTGTGATGCTGGCGCCACAGGTGGAGGCTTAACACAGTATGCCACAGTGCTGGCCCCAAACCACTGATCTTTTAAAATTACCTTATAAGTTTGTCTTTTCCAGATGTTAAACACTTGGAAAACAGTGTGAAGCCTTTTTAGATTGACTTCTTTTATTTACCAATGTAGATTTAACATTCATCAATGTTTTTTGCATGAGTTAATAGTGCATCCTTTTTTATTGCTTAATAGTATTCCACTACATGGATGTTCCTATATAATTTTCTTTTTTTCCCTGAGAACACATTTTAACATTTTCTGCACTTTTAGCTCTGCTGTAGATTAATTAAGTATGTATTTGTTTGAGAAGGTCTTTACTTCTATTTGAGGTATAATTTCATTGGATATACAATTTTAGGTTGATGTTTTCTCTTTCAATAATAAAGTATCTGATCCCACAATTTTCTTGCTTGTGTGGCTTCTAATGAGAAACCTACTAAGCCTTACCCTTAGTTTTATATAGGAAGAGTTTGAAAAAAACCTCTTGCTTCTTAAGAGATTTTATTTTCTTTGATTGCCTGCAGCTTGATTATACTATGCTTAAATTAAAAAAAAATTATTCTTGGTGTTCTGTGTGCTTGCTGGATCTGTGCATTTTGTGTCTTTCATTAATTTGGGAAGATTTTCATCCTTTATTTACTTCAATGTTTCTTCTACTGTATTATCACTTTTCTTTCTAGTATTCCAATTGAACATATTTAGTCCCTGTAGAAATTGTTCCACAGTTCTCATATATTCTTTTTTTTCATTCCTTTATTTCTTTGAATTTCATTTTGGGAATTTCTATTGACCTGTCTTCAAGATTACTGATTCTTTCCTTGGCTGCCTTATTCACTTATATGCCCTTAGAATACATTCTTCACTTCTGTTGCAATTTTACATCTTTTTACATCCTTTTGCATTATTTTTCCCTGAAGAAACCTTTTATTTAAGGAATACAAATTTCATGTATTTCATAAATACAACTTTAGGAATATAGTAATTCTTTCCACAATACCCACCCTGTCACCCACACTCCCACCACTCTTCCACCTCTCTCTCCTATTGCCATCTTATTTTTTATTAAGATCCATTTTCAATTAAATTTATACACAGAAGATTAACTTTAAAAGAGTTCATCAGATAGTATAAAAAGAAACAAGGTTGTTGCTCAAAAGTGAAGACAAGGGCTGTTCAAAGTCATTGCTTCTAAAAGTATCAATTTCACTTCTACAGATTGACTTTTAGGTACTCTATTAGTTATGACAGGTCAGGGAGAACGTATGGTATTCGTCCCTTTGGGAATGGCTTATTTCACAAAGTCTGATGTTTTCCAGTTTCATACATTTTTTTGCAAATGACTGGATTTTATTTATTTATTTATTTTTTACTGCTGTGTAGTATTCCATGGTATACATATCCAATAATTTCTTTATGCAGTCTTCAGTTGATGGGCATTTGGGTTGATTCCATGTCTTAGCTATTGTGAATTGAGCTGCAATGAACATGGAAGTGCAGATAACACTTTCATATACTGATTTCATTTTCCTTGGGTAAATTCCCAGGAGCAGGATGGCTGGGTCATATTGTAGGTATATATTCAGATTTATGAGGTGTCTCCATACTGTCTTCTGTAGTGGCTTTGCCAGTTTACATTCCTACCAATAGTGGATTAGGATTTCTCCACATCCTCACCAGCATTTGTTGTTTGTTGATTTCTGTATGAAAGCCAATCTAATGGGGGTGAGGTGAAACCTCATTTTGGTTTTGATTTACATTTCCCTGATGGCTAGTGACCCTGAGCCTTTTTTCATCTGTATGTTGGTCATTTGGATTTCTTTTTTTGAAAAATGTCTGTTTAAGGCCTTTGTCCATTTCTTAACTGAGTTGCTTGTTTTGTTGTTGTGGAGTTTCTTGTCTCTTTATATATTTTGGATGTAAATTATTTATCAGTTGTATAGTTTGCAAATAATTTCTCCCTTTCTGTTGGTTTTCTGTTCCCTTTGCTGAGTGTTTCTTTTGTAGTACAGACTCTTCTCAATTTGATGTAATCCCATTTGTCAATTTTGACTTTGATTGACTGTTCTTCTGGGGTCTTTTCCAAGAACTCTTTGCCTGTGCCAATGTCTTGCAGGGTTTCCCCAATGTTATCTTATAATTTGATGATATCGAGTTGTAGATTTAGGTCTTAAATCCATTTTGAGTGGATTTTTTGTAAGATGTAAGGTAGGGGTCTTGTTTCATACTTCTGTATGTGCATGTGCAGTTTTCCCAGCACCATTTATTAAAGAGACTGTCCTTGCTCCAGGGATTGATTTTAGCTCCATTGTCAACGATAAGTTGGTTGTAGATGCTTGGATTGATTTTTGGCATTTATATTCTCTTCCATTGGTCTATCCATCTGATTTTGTAACAGTACCAGACTGTTTTGATTATAATTGTCCTGTAGTATGTCTTTATCTGGTATTTTGATGCCACTGGCTTTGTTTGTGTTGTATAAGATTGCTTTAGCTATTTGAGGTCTCCTGTGTTTCCATATGAATTTCAGCATCATTTTTTCTAGTTCCGAGAAGAATGCCTTTGATATTTTGATTGGTATTGCATTAAATCTGTAAATCACTTTCAGTAGTATGGCCATTTTGATGATTTTGATTCTTTCAGTCCATGAACATGAAAGATTTTTTTGTTTTTCTTACCTTCTTTGATTTCTTTCTCTAATGTTTTATAATGTCATCATAGAGATCTTTGACATCCTTTTCAAAACTTATTCCAAGGTATTTGATTTGAATTTTTTGTAGCTATTGTGAATGGGATTGATCTTAGAAGTTCTTTCTCAACCATACCATTGCCTGTGTATACAAAGGCTGTTGATTTCTCTGTGTTGATTTTATATCTTGCTACTTTACCAAACTCTTCTATGAGTTCTAGTAGTCTCTTTGTGGAGTCTTTTGGATCCCCTAGATTCTGTTAGTTTACATATCTCTACTTACATTACTCATGCCTTGTACATTGTTTGCTTTTCCAATTATAGCCTCCAAGATATTATTCATAGTTATTTTAAATTTATAAACTGGTAATTTCAACATTTATGCCATATTCAAGTCAGATTCTGATAATTTCTTTGTTTCTTCAGTCTGTATTTTTTCTTTCCTTTTGTCATATAATTTTGTTTGAAACCTGGACATGCTCTATACTGGACAACAGAAGTTGGCTAAAAAGGTTTTTAGTATAAGGATTTTATCTGGCTAAGAATGATTTCATCTTTAGTGTCTGCTATAGCTTTATTTGCTGGAGACTTCAAATTCCTCTGCTACTCTTTGTTTTGTTTTCCTTTAACTCCTTCACTTTGTGTTTCCTTAATGACTCTTTCTTAGAAAGAATGTGTTTTGCATTTGTGTGTCTGGGAGACCCAGTCACTTGAATGCAGGTTGATTACATTGAACTTCTTTCACTCTGGAAGAAGAGCAATTATATATTGACTGAAATTGACACATTTCTCTGCCTATTATAAGTTAGCCAACTCTACTCTATTGAGGGCTGTCAGTGAGTGTTTGATGCTCTAACATAACATTGCATTGGATTAATCTATTGGAACCTATTTTTATAGCAATGACGTGGCAGGGGGCACATGGCCTTGGAAGTATCGGTTCTAGCAACATACTGTAATCTGTAGATACTATTGGCCTGTTAGGATGATGGGGTGGCCTTGGTGGTAACAGCTTAGTCATGATCCACTGCATGGTTAGAGTGCTAGCATGCAGGGTGCACTATACATCCCAAGTGAATCATACAGTGTTTTAACTCCACCTAATATAATATAAGGGATGCATGGAAAATGTGAATTATGGAAAGACTATGCATGTATTTCAAAATTTTGCACTAAATAAACTTATCTTTTAATTTCATTTTCCATGACCTTTTTCCAATAACCTCATATATGGGAAACAAAAGATAGCAATGGGTATTTCCCTGTTCACCATCATCTCTCAGTGATCTATTTAGTAAATTTATGCTTTTGCATGACTAGAATTTCTAAATTTCAGATGGACAACGATTTAACAGCAAGGGTCCCACTAAAAATTATATACTCGAGTTGACACCAGTCATTTTCAGGCTTCTCATAACAAGAGACAAATAGCAAAAAAGAGACACCATCCTGGAAAGCATGCTTTATCCTAGAAGTGGTAGGGCTGCTGATATGTGGTGACATCAGGGAAAAGTGCAGTTAGCATCCAGATGGTCTACTAAGTTGCCTCTTGATATTCCCTTGCCTAAGTTGACAGTAAAGGCACAAGTGTAGTAATCGCAGTCTGAGAGGAAGACATGGCAACCAAAAGCTCATCCATCTTGGGAATGAGAATTTTGGGTCACTTACCAGTTAGGGTACCTGGCAATCAGAGATGCTAGCTGAAGGCAAAAGGGATTTAGAATATGAGCAAAATGAGGATAATGAGAAGAATTAACTGTGACCCAGAGACCAGTTGCAGTGGTGGAAACTATACTTTCTTTCACCCATTTCCATTTTGTGACATTTCCAAGAGAAAAGATCAACCAAGATCCCAGAGGAGCTCTTGCTAGATGAAGTCGTTGTAACAGATGACCATGTATGCTGCTCAGATTGCACCTTGAGAGCTGAGTCTCTACCCAGCTAATAGCAGTCCTGGTGTGTTGATCTCCCACAACTGAGTCCAACCTTAGGCCTTGTCTTTGGAGAAAGAGGGCGGACTCACTCAAGCTTATCCTTCCCTCTCAGGAGAAACCCATGTCTTGTGACTGATCAGGTCCCAGTTGTGAAGGCCCTCTTTGCTTACCTCAGTTAGGGCTCTTTGTGGAATCCGGTGAGACAACTGTGACAGTAAAATTGCCCTTCTTCTTATGTAGCTAGCCAATCCTGCTTCCCTCATCCCTGACAGGTATAGTTTCGTAAATTAATCTCCAACAAACCAACTGCTTACAAATCTCCATCTCAGAGTCCATTGCCTAGGGAAAAGAAAACCAACCTTTGATACATAACAAAGGGGCCTGAGAATATATAAAGATGCTGCACTTTATTTTAGTCTTAAATTTTAAGTGGGAGGAATGCTGGGTTGAAGAGTAGAAAATAAAGATTAAATAGGGAAATGAGTAAAGGATTTCAACTTTGCAATAAGAGTGTGACAAAGTCAAGTGACAGGAATCTTTAATGGATTTGATGGTACTTTACGTTTCAGGAAGGCAAATTAAATATGATGGAGATTATTCATGGGGTTATTGAAAAGAGAACGAGAGTAACGGTGAGGTGTGTATGGTCGAGATTACTGAAGAAAGAAATTTTCAAGATTATACCCAAACTGAACATGTAAATGCTAATCAGCCTGCAACATTTTGATGGATTTGTTATTTCCCCTGAGTGTTCCAGTGTACCAATTTTTGAAATATGCAAGATCAAAGAGAGTCTCATGGGAGGTTTTCTGTCCCATCCTTCAAAGTGGGGGTGGGGTGGGATAGCTGGTGGGGAAGTCAGTAGATGGGATTTTCAGTTTTTCTTTTGTCTACAGTAGTTAGGTGAAAGGCTGCCCTGCCAAAGTGCCACAGGCATAGTGTCCATCCTTCTGGAGCCAGGCTGCTTGGAAATTCAGCAGAGCTCTTCTCTGGAGTTTGCTAGGCCTCTTGACAAATTCAGACGATGAGCTCTTGCTCTTGGTCTCATTGTGATTATAACCAGTTTTTTGATCCTAATATCTGACAGTGCAGTATGCTAGAAACAAATGAGATTTATCATATTGATGTACAGAATGCTGTTCAAATGGGATTTATCATAGGTATGTATTTATCATATGATGTGTTGTATACTGTTCAGCTAGACTGTGGTCTTTGGAAGGCAGGAATCCATCTGTTTTGTTCATTGCTGGATGTCCAGCCCTGTGCCAGATCTTGGCTGGGTTATATGTTCAGTAAATTCTTTGTACGATACCGTGAATTCTGAATAAGTTACTCACTAGTTAAGATCTTCTATTACCGCATGTATTGCAGCAGGAAAACCATTTCACTTGATGGTTTTCATTATCTGTGTGAAAGTGTTTTAGCACTGAAAAGAAGTAATCATATGGAAACTTAATTCTGCTATGAAAAGCACTGGATCAAGCTGTCTAGG
Source organism: Lepus europaeus (assembly GCF_033115175.1). Lineage (NCBI taxonomy): Eukaryota > Metazoa > Chordata > Mammalia > Lagomorpha > Leporidae > Lepus > Lepus europaeus. The sequence continues at coordinate 57,416,895 of NC_084831.1, forward strand.
TTGGAAAGGGAACACCCAGCCCACTCTGCCAACCAGTGCAGAAATCTTTTCTGTTGCATTCCTGACAAACAGTTATTAGCATCTGCTTGCATACGTCTGGTGATCTCAATCCAGTATGTCCTAGTGAGCCCCATGGTCAGATAATTATAGAGCAGTGGGACTTGAGAGGTGGTCTTAGGACCAGCACCAGCAGAGCAACCTGAGACCTTGTTGGGAGTGGAACCTTAGAGCCTAATCCAAGCTGAATCAGAACCTACATTTAACAAGATCTGCAGGTGAGCCATATGCACGTTACAATCTGAAAAGTATGGCGTTAGAAGCTTTTAAAAGTATATTGATGCGAAAGCTTACTCTTTACAATATTCATTTATTAGTCTCAATTTAATCTGCTTCTTATTCCACATAACAGCTGTTCACATATTTGAAGGAAAAATCCAAGTGTTTCCTTGGCTAGACTCTTCCTAGATCATTTAAGGTTGGGAGCTCTTCCTGTCCTGATTTATCCAGCATTACCTTTGTCCTGTAGGATTGTTTTAATGTGAATATTGGTTCTGCAATGGAAGGATTTATGAAAGCAAAGGCAGGCTACATCATCTCTCAGCTGGGAGGGGAATGAGAAAGAAAGAACATTATGAGCTGGTTGTTTATACACTCTGGCCCCAGGGCATATAAACAGGATGAAACCACTTATCTCACCCTTAGTGATTATTTTCTACAGATTGTGGCATTTTCCTAAATTTGCCATCCTCTTAGGAACAGTTTTTAAACTTAGTCTTCTATTTTCTAAGCAAAAAATACCTTATCAATTCAATGCCTCTTGCATGACAAGATTGGAATGTGAACTTTTGGGGAGATGGGATAAGGTCTTACCTTCATCTTAAAAATTTTAAGTTAATGGGCCGGCGCCGTGGCTCACTAGGTTAACCCTCCACCTGCAGTGCCAGCATCCCATATGGGCGCTGGGTTCTAGTCCCAGTTGCTCCTCTTCCAGTCCAGCTCTCTGCTGTGGCCTGGGAAGGCAGTGGAGGATGGCCCAGGTGTTTGGGTGCCTGCACCTGCATTGGGGACCAGAAGGCAGTACCTGGCTCCTGGCTTCAGATTGGCGTAGCTCCAGCCGTGGCGGCCATTTGGGAAGTGAACCAATGGAAGGAAGACTTTTCTCTCTGTCTCCCTTCTCACTGTCTAGCTCTATCTATCAAATAAAAAAAATTTAAGTTAAATCAGTGCTTTGCACACGATATGGTCTTAGTAGAGGTTTTTTTTAAAAAATTTTTAAAATTTTTTTGACAGGCAGAGTGGACAGTGAGAGAGAGAGACAGAGAGAAAGGTCTTCCTTTGCCGTTGGTTCACCCTCCAATGGCCGCCGCGGCTGGTGCGCTGCAGCTGCCGCACCGCGCTGATCCGATGGCAGGAGCCAGGTGCTTCTCCTGGTCTCCCATGGGGTGCAGGGCCCAAGCACTTGGGCCATCCTCCACTGCACTCCCTGGCCACAGCAGAGAGCTGGCCTGGAAGAGGGGCAACCGGGACAGAATCCGGTGCCCCGACTGGGACTAGAACCCGGTGTGCCGGCGCCACAACGTGGAGGATTAGCCTATTGAGCCACGGCACCGGCCTTTTTTTTTTTTTTTGAAAATACACAAATGAATTAACGACTGGGGGAATGTGGTTGCAAGCCTTGGTTACCATTCAAAGAAAGCACTTTAGTGTGTTATTATCCCTGATAAAATGTGGCATCATGAATTGGGCAGAATACCCCATTTGTTGGATGACCATTGTAGAATAGTATTAATGTTTTTTAAATTTAGATTTTATATATTGATGAGCTCAGACTAAGAATAACCTAAAAACATATAACCTCTTCCATAACGTGAATATAGAAGGCCCAGGAGACTGCTACTAAGTTGCTTTAGCTTACCCAGAAGGTGGAATTTGCTTTAAATGACAGTTTTAGAACTTTTTCTTTGGTAGAAGAAGGGCTTTCCATGATCGGGAAGGCCCTCCTGGGTAAAAATGTACTTATGTCTGTCCCCATCCTCCTACCCATCATTCTTTGCTTCTTCTTCCTTTAACTTCATTGGAAGGCACTGCCCTCACCTGAAATCACTTTTTCTCTTGGTAACTATTGCTGTGAAAAAGACTGTGGATGAGAGTGGTAAACGCAGAGTATATGGATAAACATAATGATGCCAGAATGATGATGATAAAATATGACATTTTCTGGTATTGGATGTAATAGTGGGTAGAAACAGAAATGGGAAGAACAGACTGGCTCTTTTGCCATGGCAACAATAAGTACATCTATTACATAAACAGGGGAAGGAACAGCATTTATTTGGTCCCTGTGCTTTTCCTTCCTAATTCTCAGGTTCTTCTGCTTTCAGTTTAGATTCCCAAAGATAGCAGTCAGTTACCTTGCCAACGACATCATTCATTTCTTTAAAAGCTGGAGATAGAGAAATACATGCTTGACTTCATGATCTTTTATGATTTAAAAAGAAATAAATCAAGAAATAAATCAAGGCTTTCTTTAAAAGCTCTTTGAAGAATAGCTTGAGTCCTCTTTTGTAAAAAAAGAAATAGAAGAATGCTCTCCTTAAAAGTTTGTGTCTTTATATTGAGGCAAATACTCACAAGCATGAATCAAAGTACAGCATCTTTTCCATCCAGAGTCACTAGAAAATTGGCTGGTTCATTCATATTTGTCTCGAGGGTAAATGGTCATCAGTGTGCCTCCAACAGAGAAACACTAAGTGAGCCTGGTCTAAAAGGCAGACTGACGTGCACCTGAGTGGCAGCATTCCCTTTATAGAGAGTTCAAAGAGTACTTTTCTTTACTATGTCAAAATGCTCTTGATGTTCTCTGGTGCTAGAGGAAAACGGAAAGCTATTAAATACTCATGAGAGTGGAACATTATATTTTAGGAAATAGGAAAGATGGGGAAATAGACAACAAACAATCACAATTGAAGTACACACTGAGTTTCTGAAGCAGAATGTCTGTTTCCATAATATTCTTCTTTATGGGTAAAGGGAAAAATATAATAAGTTTTCTTAGTAACCCAAGATTTTCAACATGAGCTGTAAGAGATGTGGCAGAAGCCTAAAAATATGACAGATTTATGGGTAAAAAGATTAGTAGCTATGTGACTTTCAGCAAAGTACTTATGTGCCTTCGCCACAGTCTGTACAAGTACATTGGTCCTTCCTTATGCACGGGATATAGTTCAAGGCTCCTAGTAGTTGCCCGAAACTTCAGACAACATTGAATGTAGATATACTGTGTTTTATACATATAATCCGATGATGAAGTTTAATTGATAAATTAGGTGAAGTTAGAGATTAGCAATAAGTAGTAATGTAGTAGAATTATCACAGTATACTGTAATAAAAGTTATGTGAATATGGTTTTCATGAAAGAATCAAGACAAATATTAATATTTTTGGATTATAATTGACTCTAGGCAACCCAAAGTGTGGAAAGCAGAATTTTGGATAGGAGCCTATTGGATAATATCAGGATAATAAATTCTACCAGAGAGGCATTGTTGGATTTAGTGCCATAACAAACTAATCAAGGAGTCCACAGGGCCTGGCCTATGGCAGGGATTGATGTGTATTTGCCTTCTCACTGCCTCGAGAGTTGACAGCTGCAGACTCCCTTCTGCTACCTTAATCTCCTTTAGTCTTTATGTAGCATCTATCAGGAGCTGGAGCCAAGTACTGAAACCAAGTACTCTGACATGGGATGTGGGCATCTTCATTGTTATGCCAAATGCCCACCCTGATATTCCTAGTTTTCCTTAAGAACCACGCTGGAGGTGATAGGTTATTTTTTAAAAAAATATTTATTTGTTTATTCAAAAGGCAGATTGATAGGAAGGCAGGGGTGGAGGGGGGAGAGGAGAGAGAGAGAGAGAGAGAGAGAGAGCGAGCTGGTTCCTAAGTGTCCTGGCAGCCAACACTCTGATATGGGATGCCAACATCGCAAGCAGTGTCTTAACCCACTGCACCACAACACCCACCCCAAGGTGCTAGATTCTTAAAAAATATCAATGAATATTGCATTTGAAACAGAGAGTAGTAGTATTTAATAAGGCAACATGACAACATGACAATGTGGAAATTAAATAGGTAATACAGTGGTCCTCATTCATGTCTGCTTTTTTAAAAAATAAAATTAATTTATTTGAAAGGCAGAGTTACAGAGAGGCAGAGGCAGAGAGAGAGAAAGATAGAGATAGAGATAGAAATAAAGAGAGAGAGAGAGACCGACTCTCTCCCATCTGCTGGTTTATCTCCCAGATACCAACAACAATCATTGTTAGGCCCAACTGAAGCTTGGAGCTGAGAACTCAGTTCAGGTCTCCCATGAGGGTGGCAGCCATGCAACTACTTGAGCCATCACCTGCTGCCTCCCAGGGTGTGCATTAGCAGGAAGCTAGCATTGAGAGTGGAGTTGGGACTCAAACCCAGGGATTCTCAAGCAGATTCTTAAAACTGTTATACCAAACACCCCTGAAAACATCACTTAGGAGGTTGAAGGCATCACTTAGGAGGTTGGAGGGATGCTAGATGGAACAGAACATGACAAAACAATCTGTGTTACAAAAGTATGAAAAACTCTCGCTTAAGGGATAAATGGGAAAAGTTGCTGACTATAAAATTCCCCATGGGGAAATGAGTTCTTAAATCAGCATTCATGAGCACTGGAATTGAAAGATTAAGTAAATGTAATGTGGAAAGTGGGAACCAGTTTTCTTGCTGTTGAAGCAGGAGTTTATAGGTAGGCAAGGGGAGAAGGCTGCACGATCCACATGGTTATGAATTGAGTTGCAGGCTTCAGTATAAACTCATGCTTACATTAATAGACACACAATGCTTATGTATGAAAGTATTTATAGATACACATACATAGGAGCTAGCCATACACACACACACACACACACATTTTGCTGTTAGCTGAAAGGGCATACCAAGCATCCATTGTAAAACTATTTATTTCCGTAAAGGGAACCAGGAATGCTTGGAGAAATAATGGACTGTAAGGAAATATATAGATTATCATGTTATAGGTTCATAAAGAAGTGCTTAAAAATATACACAGTAATGGGAGGTGTCAAAAGGTGACAGGAGCTAACATAAAGAATTGCTGTGGTGTAGCTGGTAAAGCTGCTGCCTGCAGTGCCAGAATTCCATATGGGCAACTGTTCCAGTCTTGGATGTTCCACTTCTGATACAGCTCTCCACTATGGCCTGGGAAAACAATAGAAGATGGCCCAGTCCTTAGGCCCCTGCACCTGCGTGGAAGACCTGGAAAAAGCTCCAGACTCCTGGCTTCAGATTGGCTCTGTCCGTTGTGGCTGTTTGGGGAGTGAACCAGCAGATAAATACCCTTTCCCTGTCCCCTGCCTCTCTGCCTCTCTGTTAACTCTTCCTTTCAAATAAATAAATGTTTTAAAAACAGAAAAAAAAAAAAAAAAGAATTGCTACTGGCCAAAGATGAAGAATTTGAACCACAAAATACATCAAGAAGCACTGAATTATAATCTAGAATATGGAATAGATACCTATGAGTCTATATTGATATAAGTAAACAAATAAGTAATTAAATGGGAAGAAGGGTAGTCTGTAGATAGTAATATGCACATATTTTGTGTATATTATAATATACACAATAATTTGTGTATCTTTCCCTGTCTTCCTGGAGGTAGAGCAGAACTTTCAGTGCTGGCTGTGCACTGTGACTTCCTTCCAGAAGGTACAGTATGAAAAGAGGGAAAACACAGTAACAGTGTGGGATAAAACCTGGTAAACACTGCCTGAGCCAGGTGGTCAAAGTCAGTATTCACAGTGGAAAGTCCTGTTGATGGTAGATACCCTTGGTATGATGTAACAACGATGGCACTTCTCCTCCGTGCTCTTCCTCCCTACACAACACAGAAGCACAGTCGAACTACGAGGAAATCGTTAGACAAATCATGAGTGAGAGTCGAAACTGTCAATGCTGTCAAGAACAAGAGAAATAGGAGAAATTTTCACAGCCAAGAGACATGCCAGCTACAGAATGTGTGGCATCCTTGAGGAGACCCTCCTCAAGGATGTACAGTAATAATGTACAGTAAAATAATGTACAGTAAATACGGTACAGTAAAATGAGTGAGATCGGAACAAAGTATGGATTTTAGCTAAGAAAACTGCACATTGAGGGCCGGCACCGTGGCTCACTTGGCTAATCCTCTGCCTGCAGCGCCAGCATCCCAGATGGGCACCGGGTTCTGGTCCTGGTTGCTCCTCTTCCAGTCCAGCTCTCTGCTGTGGCCTGGGAAGGCAGTGGAGGATGGCCCAACTGCTTGGGCCCTGCACCCTCATGGGAGACCAGGAAGAAGCACCTGGCTCCTGGCTTCGGATGGGTGTAGCTCCAGCTGTGGCGGCCATTTGGGGGGTGAACCAATGGAAGGAAGACCATTCTCTCTCTCTCTCCCTCTCACTGTCTGTAACTCTACCTCTCAAATAAATAAATAAAAAATCTTAAAAAAAAAAGAAAACTGCACATTGGCTTATTTTTTTTAACTTTTATTTAGTAGATATAAATTTCCAAAGTACAGTATATGGATTACAATGGCATTTCCCCCCCCCATAACTTCCCACCCACCCACAACCCTCCCATCTCCTGCTCCCTCTCCCATTCCATTCACATCAAGATTCATTTTCAATTATGTTTATATACAGAAGATCAATTTAGTATATATTAAGTAAAGATTTCATCAGTTTGCACCCACACAGAAACACAAAGTGTAAAAATACTGTTTGAGCACTAGTCATATCATTAATTCACATTGGACTACACATTAAGGACAGAGATCCTACATGGAGAGTAAGTGCACAGTGACTCCTGTTGTTGACTTAACAAATTGACACTCTTGTTTAAGGCGTCAGCAATCTCCCCAGGATCTGGTCATGAGTTGCCAAGGCCATGGAAGCCCCCTGAGCTCGCTGACTTTGATCTTATTTCGACAAGGCCATAGTCAAAGTGGAAGTTCTCTCCTCCAGAGAAAGGCACCTTCTTCTTTGATGGCCATTTTTCCAGAGTGTCTTGGCTTTCCATGCCTAAAATACTCTCATGGGCTCTTCAGCCAGATCCAAATGCCTCAAGGACTGATTCCCAGGCCAGAGTGCTATTTAGGACAACTGCCATTCTATGAGTCTGTTGTGTATCCCGCTTCCCATGTTGGATCATTTTGTCCCTTTTTAATTCTATCAGCTAGTATTAGCAGACACTAGTATTGTTTATGTAATCCCTTTGACTCTTAGACCTATCATTATGGTCTATTGTGACCTGAAATTGATAACTTGGACTAGTGAGGTGGCATTGGTACCACATTGGCTTATTGATTGTCAACTTTGTAGTATGCAAATGATAGGGCAGACTTTGTGCGTGGCATGTGGGAACTCTGTTATCTTTACAACTTTTCTGTAAACCTAAAACTCCTAAATAAAAACTTTATTCGAAAAATACCTCAACCTCGTTTCATCTCACACCAATTAAGCCAAAATGTTCAGAGGCCAGACATGAACATTTTTCAAAGATCCCAGATGCTGTCAATGTACAGCAAATTTTGGAAATCTCTGGGGTAGAAGTCCTTGAGCCATGGAGGCTGTTACATTTTGGCACTCCTTAATTCATGCAAAATGCAAGTGTTGAGCGTTGCTTCTATTTTATACCTATGAGGTTGAATTTTTGACGAGTGTGATAAAAATAAAATTACTGGAACAAGTTGCCCATTTGAGCACCACTTGATGCTACCCTATTGGATTTGGAGTCCCTAATGGACAAATGTATCAGGCATATAATTACAAACAATATTATGTCTTAAAATTTCTCTTGTAATTTTCCTGCAATTGGAAAAAAAAGGCATCCGGGTGCCTACTTTCCCCTTTGTGTAATGGCTGTCCCCCACAGTTGTCCCTTCAGTGTGCCCCACTGGCTGGCCACCATTTCTGCTGTACATATATGGCCTGCTCAGAGAGCTGACTCTATGAACTGCAACACCCAGGCCACCTTGCCCCTTGGCTTCCATTTTGGTTCAGGCAGAAGGCAGGAGGTAGCTGGCATAATTTAGCTCTACTCTTTTCATTCCTCATCACAGTCTGGCAATGGCTACATTTGTTGCAACCCCAGCTCTGTCAGCCCCAGCTCTGACTTGGTCTGGCAGCTGGGTCCCCTTCCTTCACCCCTACAGACTGAAGAGCAGTAATGGTTTCCTGCTGTGATTAGTCTCTGGGTAACTCACCATCCCTTGTTGGGTTTCATTCGTTAACTTTCCTCATAGGTGTACACATCATCTTTTTAATGGAATGCTTTCAGTTTAGCCTTCCAAGGGTAGCAACTGTTCACTGTCATAATTCTTTTTTTTAAAGATTTATTTATTTATTTGAAAGTCAGAGGTACACAGAGAGAGAGAAAGAGAGAGAGAGAGAGAGAGAGAGAGAGAAAGAAAGAGAGAGATAAAGAAAGAGAGAGATAAAGAAAGAGAGAGAGAGAGAGAGAGAGAGAGGTTCCATCTACTGTTTCACTCCCCAACTGGCCACAATGGCTGGAGCTGCACTGATTCGAAGCCAGGAGCCAGGAGCTTCCTCCAGGTCTTCCCATGCGGGTGCAGGGGCCCAGGGACTTGGGTCATCTTCTACTGCTTTCCCAGGCCAAGGCAGAGAGCTGGATCAGAAGTGGAGCTGTGCCCATATGGGATGCCAGCACTGCAGGTGGAGGCTTTACCTGCTATGCCACAGTACCAGCCCCTGTCAGAATTCTGCATAATAACCATGAGTATACAGTTTTCAACTCTCTGTTCTTGGGGAGGATGACACCCTGATGCCCCTTTTTAAGTTAAACTCATGTCCTGCCTCCCCTGTGGTTTTAAAATGTCCTTTATTTTGTGAAATGATGTTGACTGTAGAGAATAGTATTTTTGCTCAACCCTTTTCTGGTGGAAGGAAGAGTAAGCTGGCTCCTCACACATTTTGAAATTTCACCATGTTTGAAATCCAGGGCCTGGGAACCATTGATCTAAATGAATATTAAACTTTGAGACAATAAGGGAATACAGCTGCACTTCATTTTACCACAAGAATCTTACAAATCTGGTGAAAGCTGCCAATAATGGTCACAGTTAGACACTCAAGTTACTGGGCTCAGTTGTTTGTATAACTTATGTCCCACTCTGGTAGAGAGGGAAATAGTACAAGGGAGAAACGGAGGAAATGATAAAATTTAAAGTGGTTATTTTGTGTGTCTATTGGCAGAGCAGGAGACTTGGAGCACACTTAGAGTATCAAAAACACAGACCAGTATTGCATTTTATTGGAGATTGAATGGCGGGGGGAAAGACAGAGAAGGAGCATACAAGTGTACCTGGAGGTTTAAGCAAGAAGTCTTTCAATGGAAGTGGATGTTTGGTGATAGTGACTTAAACTTTCCATGTTCACAGGCCCAGAAATGTTCACATCTGCACAAACCCAAGTTTTCTTTTTATAAATAATTACACAAGCTCATTTATGGACGACTGCATCACTAAGCAACCCTCATTGGACATTTGTGTTTATTGGTGTTTTTAACTCAACGGGCTTCATAATGTCAAGCACATTCCACCTATAATTGAAACAAAAATTTTGAAGTACCTTATGCTTGGGCAAGGTACAGGAGCTCAGGGCATGTGTTTATCATGGTTCAGTCTCCTTGACAAAATTTTTTCCATGCTAGGAATGTAATATCCTTCTTTGTTGTGTTCTGCTACATTTAATATTGGCTGCAAAGACATTAATATGTGGCTTTTTTTTTTGTTCTCAGTTTACAAGCATTTTTATTGTTTTTATTCTCATTTCTCTATTTTTAGCTGATGACACAAAGTAATCTTTTAAAATTAATTTTTTCCCATTTTATGCCACTAAAGAGGAATGAATATCTTACTCCCAGAGAGTTTTTTTTTTAAGATACAATCCAAAACAAGCTATTGTCTATGTAGCATAGAAGAAGAGTTAATGGTCTCAAGAGTTCTACCTCTTTACATTTCTACTATTGAAACAAAGTAATGGGAACTTTGAACTCTGATACATTTCTTTCCTTCTTCTGATGGTGGAAACTAGTCTATGAAATCTGGGAATGGCCAGCAACATGTTTTCCAGGGTTAGAGTGGTAAGAAAGAAAGTTAGGCAAGCAGTACAGGTAGAGATGGGAAAGTTACTGGTGGTTTTAGGATCCCTGGAGACCATTTGGATATTTTATCTTCCTGTCATTTGATGGTTAAAATCTTCCTGCTTCCATGAAATAAAAGTTATCCCTTTGTGGTTAAGCTGTTCCATTGGGTGGGACTGCATAAAGAGTGCAAGTGTAAGACGTGTGGCTAGAATTAGCTTCAGTAAAAAGAGGGAAACAAGGAAAGATCCTGAGGTAGCTTACATGACTAAGGGAAGAGTTGATCAATTCAGCTTTAGGGAGGCAAGAGTAGGGACTCCAGGAGGGATCAGAGCCCAGCGCTGGCAGTTAGGGACCGGCAGGACTCAGTTTTCCCTCCTGAGGCCTTTGCTCCCTTTCTGGGCATTGCGTCCTCTGCAGAGGAGCATTTTGATTTCCTGATACGTTTTTCTCCAGAACTTACTTTGCTTTGCCCTGTAACCTTCTACTTGTGGGTGCCTTTGTGTCCTTTGCCACAGAAGTAACTGCTGTAGGAGATGGTATAGCACATTGTGTTTTGAGTCTCAAAAATACAGGTGCAGGGTGAATTCAGGCTTGGAAGACTGGAAGAGCTGCTCCACTTTAGGGGCAGGGAGGCAAGCCCAGAGGGAAGCAGAGAGCTCAGTTGCTGTTTCACTGAGAAAGGGGCCCTGAACCCAGTGGGTGATTCCATTGCTAGGCAACACAGAGTAGGCATTCATGTTTACTGGTGCTTTCTAAAAAGGCAGAGGGGCTGATGCTTTGGCACAGTGGGTTAAAGCCCCAACCTGCAGCATTGGCATCTCATATAGGCATGGGTTCAAGTCCTGGCTGCTCCACTTCTAGTCCAGTTCCCTGCTAATGCACCTGGGAAAGCAGTGGAGCATGGCCCAAGATCTGGAAGAAGCTCCTGTCTCCTGGCTTTGGTCTGGCTCAGCTCCACTGTTGCAGCCATTTGGGGAGTGAACCAGCAGATGGAAGAATTCTCTATTTCTGTTTCTACTTCTCCCTGTAACTCTTTCAAATAAAATCTTTAAAAAAAAGGCAGAGTGACAAAGGGGGGGGGGGAGGGAGAGTGAGTGAGCGAGAGAGAGAGAGAGAGAGAGAGAGAGAATCTTTTTTCCATCACTGATTCACTCCCCAAATGCCTGCACTAGCCTGGGCAGGGCCAGGCTGAAGCCAGGAGCCAGGAACTCCACCCTAATCTTCCACACGGATGGCAGATGTCCAAACATTTGCACCATCAACTGCTGTCTTGCCAGGTGCATTAGCAGGAAGCTGGATCAAGTGAAGCCGCTAGGGCTCAAATCAGCACTCCAATAGGGGATGAGGGTGTCTCAAGCCGCAGTTTAACTTACTATGCCACAATAGCTTTCCCTTTTGATGTGTTTTATATAGAATATATTTATAATGTCAGGTACAGCTAATCTATAATTAAAGCAAATCTTTGAAGTGCCCCTCTAGGGTACTGAATTCTGAACTCTATTGGGGAGGAGCAATGAGTTTGGGGGAAATTCAAGAGCTTAGAGAATCAGTTTAGAGAGAGCTATCTTCCCTCAAACTGGACAGAGCTAGTGATGAAGATGAGACCCCAGTGTCCTCCACAATTTAAGGTAGCAGGATGCAATATTTAAGAACTATGTGATGAAGGCAGTCAGATCTGAAGCAGCCTTGTACAATTCCGACTTGACTTGGAAGGTGTAGGAGCAGCAAATAAATCCTAAGCATAGCACAGACACAATGTTGAGCTGTGGAACACTTCACCAAGGTGTCCATAACCCAGAGCAGTGCTTGAGAACACTTCTTGGTGCTCTTTAGAGAGACAATAGTGGAAAGCCAGGACAGTAAGTGATCCTGTGATCTGTGGCATGGATCCATGTGGATCAACACTCCACAAACAGGATGAGAAGTTAGACACCACATTAAACAGATGACCAAAGATCAGAACTTCTGCTTATCCTTGTACTGCCTACTTTATCATCCCCTCTTCCAGGCCAGCTCTCTGCCATGGCCTGGGAGTGCAATGGAGGGTGGCCCAAGTCCTTGGACCCTGCAGCTGCATGGGAGACCAGGAGAAGCACCTGGCTCCAGCGCGCCGGCTGTGGCGGCCATTGGGGGGGTGAACCAACGGCAAAGGAAGACTTTTCTCTCTGTCTCTCTCTCTCTCTCACTGTCCACTCTGCCTGTCAAAAAAAACAAAACAAAACAACAACAACAAAAAAACGAAGTTAGATAGGAACTTGTTTTTTTTTTTAACTATTATTTCTTTTTATTTATTTATTTATTTTTCGTTTAGTAAATATAAATTTCCAAAGTACAGTTTATGGATTACATTGGCTCCCCACCCCCATAATTTCCCTCCCACTTGCACCCCTCCCATCTCCCACTCCCTCTCCCATTCCATTCACATCAAGATTCATTTTCAATTATCTTTATATACAGAAGATCGATTCAGTATATATTAAGTAAAGATTTCATCAGTTTGCACCCACACAGAAACACAAAGTGTAAAAATACTGTTTCAGTACTAGTTATAGCATTACTTCACATTGGACAACACATTAAGGACAGATCCCACATGAGAAGTAAGTACACAGTGACTCCTGTTGTTGACTTAACAATTTGACACTCTTGTTTATGGCGTCAGTAATCTCCCTAGGCTCTAGTCATGAGTTGCCAGGGCTATGGAAGCCTTTTGGGTTCGCTGACTTCGATCTTATTCTGACATGGTCATAGTCAAAGTGGAAGTTCTCTCCTCCCTTCAGAGAAAGGTACCTCCTTCTTTGATGGCCCCGTTCTTTCCACTGGGATCTCACTCGCAGAGATCTTTCATTTAGGTCCTTTTTTTTTCCAGAGTGTCTTGGCTTTCCATGCCTAAAATACTCTCATGGGCTCTTGAGCCAGATCCGAATGCGTTAAGGGCTGATTCTGAGGCCAGAGTGCTATTTAGGACATCTGCCATTCTATGAGTCTGCTGCGTATCCCGCTTCCCATGTTGGATCGTTCTCTCCCTTTTTTATTCTAGATAGGAACTTAACTGAGTTTTAGTTTTTTTTTTTCCTTTGTTGACCACCTCTTTTTTCTTTTCTTTTTCCTCCCTCCCTCCCTCCTCCCTTCACTTTCTCCCTTCCTTCCTTCCCTCCCTCCCTCCCTCCCTCCTTCCTTCCTCTCTTTCTCTCTCTCACACTCTCTTTCTTTCATTTAGTTTATCAGTTGGCAAAATGGAATCTCAATGAAGAAGTTAAGTTCAGTTACACACACACACACACACACACAAAATTGGGCTACACTTTCTGAACATGTGGTTTTGTGGCAGAGAACCTGGCTGCTAGCAGCGGCAGCTCACAGCAGCAGTCATCCCTTGCTACCCAGAAGAGATTGGTTCCAGGATCCTTGCTTATACCAAAATCTGTGGATGCTCAAGTTCCTTATAGAAAATGGTGCAGTATTCGTGTATAACCCATGCACATTGTCTTGCATGCTTTAGACCATCTCTAGATTACTTGTGATATCTAATATAATGTAAATGTTATATAAATAGCTATTTATTTTAAAGGAACAATGACAGAAAAAAAGTACAGGTTCAATGTGGACATAGTTTGTTTTTGAATGTTTTCAATCTGCACTGTTGAATCTGTGCATGGGGAACCCATGAATAGGAGGCCAAGTGTGCTTAACCATCTGAGAGGAAATATGTCTTCACTCCTTTCACTCTCACACCCTGGTAGCCCCACTGCATCTACCATTTGAAAGGCCCCAGGGATTAATTTTGCCTGGCTTTTCTCTGGTCATAAAAATTCCAGCTACGGAGTCAGAAGTGTGAGATACTAAGAGAGGTCCAGAAAGGTGGGACCATATGCTAAGTGGCTTCTGAAGCCCCGATGCCCCAGTGGCACCCCCAATTGTACCATGCTCTTGGAGTCAGTCAAGGAGCAGCTCCTCTGCCAAAAGAGAACATTTTGACCAGAGGGAGAAGGAGAGTTCTGGTAAAACCAGTCTGAATTATGTTCTGTTTCTCATAAGACCTTACTAATAAGAACTTCCTTAATTTCACTTGATATGATCAAGGCAAGAAGTTCACATCATGTGCAAGACACCATGTCTTTCATAAATCATTCATTCAGAGCCAGAACTTGGACAGTGGAAAAAAATAACGCTCAACCTTTAAATTGTAAATTCGTACACTTTGCAGCAGCTTCACTGTGAGTGTTGGCTTATAGGTCGGTGAATAGGCCTGGTGGTTTTGCTCTGAAATCCCATTATGCTCCTGCAGAGAACAAAGTGCTTTGTGCTATGTGAAAATTGGTTTGTAGAATGGGTGTACCAATCAGGAGGATCAGCAGTATTGGCCACTTTCCTTCTAAGGTCCGTAGGGACTTGAAGCTGAAATGTCTTACAACAAAAATTTCATTTAGTTGTATAATCCTAAAGTGATTTTTATTCCAGCCAACTGTTTGTTTATAGCACACTTTCTGGCAATCTTCTAGAAGTAATTTCCCAATATTTATTCTTTTATTCTCTTATCTTTATTTTCCATTATATTCTTTTGGGTACAAGGAAATAATACTTTGACTTAATATAAAATTTGGAGAATTTTGTGTTTTTTCCTCATACTCTTGTGCCCACTTCTGATAAATAAACAAAAACATAAGAAATATGAGGAAATGGCATGCGGTATTGAAAAAAATGTAAACAAAAAATTCTTAGGGACAAGCCAACCCCTTAGTAATAGTAGTAGACTTCCCTTTCAACTCGAATCAGCTTTGCTGATGTCTCACTGCTGTTACATAGATTTCTTGGCACTGTAACAATATTCTCCCATATTCAAGTCAACAACATTCCGAAGGACTAGAAAAAGTGAGCCAAGAGGTCCGAGAGTGTAAGTGAAGTGCAGGGAAATATGGTGCTTGACTTCAGGCATGGTTCTAGTTTGCAATAATAAATTTCTAAGAACACATCTTACAAGAGATATTTTCAAATCATTGCATTTTTTCTGACAATAAAAGTAACATTTGATCACTGTAGATAACTTGAAAAGGTAAAATGAGTTCATCCATTAATCTACAATCCAAAGACATCCACTGTCAGCATTTTCAGGCATTTCTCTTAATTTTCCTCCCCCATATATGTATATTTTTATTTATTTATTTATTTTTAAAAATTATTTTAATTAGTTTTTTTATAAATATCTTTTTTAAAGATTTATTTATTTATTTGAAACTCAGAGTTACACAGAGAGAGGAGAGGCAGAGAGAGAGAGAGAGAGAGAGAGAGAGGTCTTCCATCTGTTGGTTCACTCCCCAAGTAGCCACAACGGCCAGAGCTGCGCTGATCCGAAGCCATGAGCCAGGGTCTTCTTCTGGGTCTCCCACGCAGGTGCAGGGGCCCAACGACTTGGGCCATCTTCTACTGTTTTCCCAGGCCATAGCAGAGAGCTGGATTGAAAGTGGAGCAGCTGGGTCTCAAACCGGCCTCCATATAGGATGCCAATGCTTCAGGCCAGGGCATTAACCTACTGTGCCACAGAGCTGGCCCCTATTTTAATTAGTTTTTAAATATTCAATGTGATGTGTAGATACAATTCTTTTTTTTAAATTTTTTTTTTTGACAGGCAGAGTGGACAGTAGAGAGAGAGACAGAGAGAAAGGTCTTCCTTTTGCCGTTGGTTCACCCTCCAATGGCCGCCGCGGTTGACGTGCTGCAGCCGGCGCACCGCGCTGATCCAATGGCAGGAGCCAGGTGCTTCTCCTGGTCTCTCATGGGGTGCAGGGCCCAAGCACTTGGGCCATCCTCCACTGCACTCCCTAGCCACAGCAGAGAGCTGGCCTGGAAGAGGGGCAACCGGGACAGAATCTGGTGCCCCGACCGGGACTAGAACCCGGTGTGCCGGCGCCGCAAGGTGGAGGATTAGCCTAGTGAGCCACGGCGCCGGCCTGTAGATACAATTCTAAGGACATCATAATATTTTCTTCTTCCCTCCCTCTTCCTCTCTCCCTCCCACCCCCCACCCCTTATTTCTCCCTTTCTTTCTGTATTTTTTTTTATTTTTTTTAGCCACAAATGGCTACAACGGCTGGAACTGCACTGATCCGAAGCCAGGAGCCAGGAGCTTCTTCTGGGTCTCCCACGTGGGTGCAGGGGCTCAAGGACTTGGGCCATCCTCTACTGCTTTCCTGGGCCATAGCAGAGAGCTGGATCAGAAGTGGGGCAGCTGGTCTCGAACCACGCCCACATGGAATGCTGGCTGTGCAGGTGGTGGTTTTACCAGCTATGCCGCAGCACCGGCCCCAGTAAAGCATTCTTAGCCATTGGTTTGACAAAGACATGACAGTTTTACAAAACTATATTTGTAACAATACTGATATGCACAGACACTTCTTTTTTGTTTGGTTTTTAAATTTTAGCTCCCACATATAAGGGAATACATTCAGTATTTGTCTTTCTGGGTCTGGCTTATTTCACTTAACATGATGCCCTCTAGTTACACACATTTTGCTGCAAATGGTAGAATTTCATTCTTTTGAGTAATATTCCATTGTTTAATTTTTTTATTTGATAATAGGTAGAGTTAGACAGTGAGAGATAGAGACAGAGAGAAAGATCTTCCTTCTGTTGGTTCACCCCTAAATGGCCGCCACAGCTGGCATGCTGCGCCAATCCAAAGCCAGGAGCCAGGTGCTTCCTCCTGGTCTCCCAAGTGGGTGCAGGAGCCCAAGCACCTGGGTCATCTTTCACTGCCTTCCTGGGCCACAGCAGAGAGCTGGACTGGAAGAGGAGCCACCGGGACTAGAATCTGGCACCCATATGGGATGCCAGTGTTGCAGGCAGAGGATTAACCAAGTGAGCCACGGCGCCGGCCCCCATTGTTTAAATTTACCACATTTTATTTATTTATCTGATTATGGACAACTATGGTTAATTCCAAATTTTGACTATTGTGAACAGTGCTGCTATAAACATGGTGGTGCAGGTATCTCTTTGATACATTGTGTTTAAGTCTTTCAGGTATATACCCAGTAGTGGGATTGCTGGATCATATGGCAAATCTATTTCTAGTTTTTTTTTTTTTCCCAAAGAAACCTTTTATTTAAGGAATACAAATTTCATAAGGACAACTTTAGGACTACAGTGATTTTTCCCGCTATACCTCCCACCCACACTTCCACACCTCCACTTGCTTCCTCTCCTGTTCCCAATCTCGTTCTCCATTAAGATTTATTTCCAGTGAACTTTGTACATAGAAGATCAACTGTATACTAAGTAAAGATTTCAACAATTTACACACACAAAAACTGTTTGAGAACAAGTTATATAGTTAACTCTCATAACTCATTGAGGACAGAGGTCCTGCATGGGAAGTTAGTGCACAGTGACTCTTGTTGTTAATTTAACAATTAGAACTCTTATCTATGATGTCAATGACCACCTGAGGCTTTTAACATGAGCTGCTTAGGCTACAGAAGCCTTTTGAATCTACAAACTCTGTCAGTATTTAGACAAGGCCACATGCAAGGTGGAAGTTCTCTCCTCCCTTTAGAGAAAAGTGCATCCTTCTTTGATGGTCACTTCTTTCTGCTGGGGATTCACTCACCAAGATCCTTCATGTAGAACATTTTTTTGCCGCAGTGTCTTGGCTTTCTATTCCTGAATTCTCTTATGGACGTTTCAACCAAACCAGGATGCCTTAAGGGCTGATTCTGAGGTCAGAGTGCTACTTAAAGTGATTGTCACTCTATGAGTATGCTTGTGGACTGCTTCTCATGTTGGAACATTCTTTCCTTTTTATTCTATCTATTATTATTACCAGACACTTAATTCTATTAATGTGATCGCTTTAGCACTTACTCCCATCTATATGTTCACTTTAACATTTAATATGATCAGTTTAACGCTTAAGATGGCATTTTTACCACACAGCTTAATGGGATTTGGGGTCCTATGGCAAGTTTTTAAACTGTACCCTTAAGTAAGTCCATAGGAATGTATGCAGAACTATACAGCTTTATAGTTACAAACTTCCTCCTCTCTCTCTTATTCCCATTCTTATTTTTTACTGAGATCAATGTTCAATTGACTTTATACACATATGATTAAATCTATGTTAAGTAGAGTTCAACAATTAGTATGAAGGAAAAAAAAACTGTTTCTCAGCAGTGAAGACAAAGGCTGTTGAAGTCATTGCTTCTTGAAGTGTCAATTTCACTTCTACAGATTTCCTTTTAGGTGTTCTATTAGTTACCATCGATCAGGGAGAACATATGGTATTTCCCTTTGGGACTGGCTTATTTCACTAAATATGATGTTTCCCAGTTGCATTTATTTTGTTGCAAATGACCAGATTTCATTTTTCACCACTGTGTAATATTCCATAGTGTACATATCCCATAATTTCTTTATACAGTCTATGGTTGATGGAAATTTGGGTTGGTTCCATGTCTTAGCTATTATGAATTGATCTTCAGTAAACATGGGGGTGCAGATAGCTCTTTTTTACTAATTTAATTTCCCTTGGGTCAATTCCTAGGAGTGGGATGACTGGATCATCTGGTAGGTCTATATTCATATTTCTGAAGTATCTCCATATTGTCTTCCATAGTGGATTTACCAGTTTACATTCCCATTAACAGTGGATTAGGGTATCTTTTCCCCTACATCCTCACCAGCATTTATTGTTTGTTGATTCCTGCATGAAAGCCATTCTAACAGGGATGAGGTGAAACTTCATTGTTGTTTTAATATGCATTTCCCTGACGGCTGGTGATCCTGAGCATTTTTTCATGTGTCTGTTGGCCATTTGAATTTTCTCTTTTGAAAAATGTCTTTTTAAGTCCTTTGCCCATTTCTTAACTAGGTTGTTTGTTTTGTTGTTTTCATCTGTAATTTTGTTAACTTGGGTCTTCTCTCTCCTTTTTTTGGTTAGTTGAGCCAATGGTGTGTGAATTTTGTTTATTTTTTCAAAAAGCCAGCCCTTTGTTTTGCTGATATTTTGCATTTTTTTTCAATTTTGTTTATTTCTTCTCTAATTTTAATTATTTCTTTTCTCCTACTACTTTTAAGTTTGGTTTGCTGTTGTTTTTCCAGATACTTCAGAAGAATTGATAGTTCATTTATTTGGTGCCTTTCCAATTTCTTGATGTAGGCACCAATTGCTATAAACTTTCCTCTTAACACTGCTTTTGCTGAATCTCACATATTTTGGTGTGTTTTTATCTTCATTGGTTTCTAGAAATTTTTTGATTTCTTTTATGACCCGCTGTTCATTTAGGAGCATGTTATTCAATCTCCATGTTTTTGCATATGTTCTAGAGATTCCTGAGTTGCTGATTTCCAGCTTCATTCCATTGTGGTCTGAGAAGATGCATGGTATGATTTTGACTTTTTTGAATTTTCTGATACTTGCTTTATGGCCTAGTATGTGTGGTCATTGTTAGACAAAGTTCCATGCACTGCTGAGAAGAATGTATTCTGTGGCTGCAGGATGGAAAGTTCTGTAGATATCTGTTAGGTCCATTTGGTCTATAGTATTGCTGAACTCTGCTGTTTCCTTGCTGACTTTCTGTCTGGTTGATCTGTCCATTGCTGAAGGTGGGGTATTGAAGCCTCCCATTACTATTGTATTGGCATCGTTGTCTCCATTTAGATCCCTTAGCATTTATTTTAAATAGCCAGGTACCCTATAATTAGGTGCTTATACATTTATAATAATTACCTCTTCCTGTTGAATTAATCCCTTAATCATTACATAGTGCCCTTTTTGTCTCTTTTAACAGTTTTTGTGTTAAAATCTATTTTGTCTGATATTAGGAGGACTACACCAGCTCTTTTTTGTTTCTGTTGGCATGGGATATCTTTTTCCATCCTTTCACTTTCACTCTGTGTGCATCTTTGTTGGTGAGATGTGTTTCTTGTAGGCAGCAAATGGATGGGTTTTGTTTTTCAATCCATTTAGTCTGTGTCTTTTAACTGGAGAGTTGAGGCCATTTACATTCAAGGTGACTATAAGAAATGACCTGGCCCTGCTATTTTCCCAAAAATATTATTATTTTTTACTTTGGACTTCCTTTGTACTTTTACTGGGATATTGTTTTCCTTTGTTTACTTTCTTTTTCTATTTTTTTGACAGGCAGAGTTAGAGAGAGAGAGAGAGAGAGAGAGAGAGAGAGAGAAAGGTCTTCCTTTTTTGGTTGGTTCACCCCCCAAGTGGCCGCTACGGCTGGCACATTGTGGCCAGCGTGCTGCGCAGATCCGAAACCAGGAGCCAGGTGCTTCCTCCTGGTCTCCCATGTGGGTGCAGGGCCCAAGGACCTGGGCCATCCTCCACTGCACTCCTGAGCCACAGCAGAGAGCTGGACTGGAAAAGGAGCAACTGGGACAGAATCCGGCACCCCGACCGGGACTAGAACCTGGGGTGCCAGTGCCGCAGGCAGAGGAGTAGCCTAGTGAGCTGTGGCACTGGCCTGTTTACTTTCCTAGTGATGATAATGTTTCTGTGTTTCAGTGTGCAGCACATCCTTAAGCATCTTTTGCAGGGCTGGGTGGGTGTTGACAACTTCTTTCAATTTCTGTTTGTTGTGAATGGTCTTTATTTCACCTTCATGCATAAATGAGAGTTTTGCAGGGTATAGTGTTCTTGGTTGACAGTTTTTTTTCTCTTAAGACTTGGACTATATCTTGCCATTCTCTCCTAGCCTATAGGATTTCTGATGGGAAGTCAATTGGAGACCCTCTTAAAGTAATCTGACATTTCTCTCATACACATTTTAGAATCTTTTCTTTTTGTTTTACTATGGTGAGTTTGATTGCAATGTGTCATGGTGAAGATCTTTCTGGTCATGTCTATCAGGAGTTTATCTGCTTCCTGTACTTGGATGTCCTTTTCTTTCTCCAGATTAGGGAAGTTTTCTGTTATTATTTCACTAAAAAGACCTTCTAATCCTTTCTCTCTTTCCTTCAGGAACTCCTAGAACCCATATTTTGTGTCATTTGATAATATCCTATTGATTACCAATAGTGTTTTTTAGTTTTCTAATTTCTTCTTGTTGTTTTTGGTCTGTATAATTTCCTGAGCTCTGTCTTCTAAGTCAGATATTCTTTCTTCTGCTACACCAATTCTGTTGTTAAGGCTTTCCACTGCATTTTGTTTTTGTATTGAATTCTTCATTTCCAATATTTCATTTTGATTTCTCTTTAAAATCTCAATCTCGTGGGAGAAATTTACTTTCATGTCATATACAAATGTCATTAGTTCGTGCATTTGCTTCTGATTACTGCTATGTAATCTGATGATCAATTTTTTGAATTCCGTTTCTGGCATTTCTTCAATCTCATCATCCTCACAAACTAATATTGAAGTGTTTTGTTCTTTTGGGGGTGTCATGTTGTCTTCCTTATTCTTGTTTCTTGATTTGGTGCATTTGGTATTTGGCATTTGTGGCGATACTTGTTTGTTTCTTCTTTGTTTTTTAATTGTGGTGGCTTTTATCTTTGTACTATATCTCTGTAGACTAGCGGAGTGTCTGCTTTCAGTGAATACCCTCTGGTGTGTGGTAGGTGTGGCCAGGAGCTCTGTTTAGTTCTCCAGGTTGAAGGGTGTGTCTGAGGTGACACACCCAGGTTTGGTGTGGTAAATCTCTTATTATTATTTTTTTTTATCAGAAGGGAAGTTTATTTTGTGCTGCTGAGCTCTTCTCCTCAAAGGAGACCAGTGCCTGAGCACTAGCCCCAGGGGATATAATATTCATCTGATCTTCTCCAAGGACCACACAAAGGATCTGTGCCATCCTCAGTGTAAGCACAGATTCCCCAGCAATGTCCCTCACCAGGTAACCAGGAAGCCCTGAGCATGTGGACATTCCCACAGTGACTGCCCAAAGTCCCAGCCACACCATGAGTCCTCCCACACATCTTCAGTTTTTTTACAGTCTCAGCACATAAGCCTCCTACAGTCTTTAGCACCCACACCCCCTGTCAGTTCTCTCCACCAGACTGACAAGTCTCCACTCTGCTGGTTGTTGGGTGCCATTGCGAGCTGGCTCAGCTATTACTTATGTCAAAAAATTAACCTGCTCTTTTGGTTTGTTACAGGATTCTATTGCAGGGTAATCTGAGAGAGAGAAATGTGCCCCTTCTTTCTTTTCTCCTCTAATTTGGCAGGTACACTATCCCCCTCGGGGCTCCAAGGCTGAATTCCTCTAGGTTCTTCCTGCAGCTATATTGCCAGTGGCTTGTGCTATGGTAGTCTGATTTCACCTCACTCCCCAATGCTGGTGTGGCACTCTCAGCTGCTGGGGTCCTGAGTTATGGGTGTCTACGCCCTCCACATAGGTCCACTGTGTCCCTCTAATTTGCATAGAGTTTCCTTTGCCATTTTCTTCCTAACTCTTCTCTGAGACTGCACTCTCTTCACTTACTTAAAAACAATATTACCCTAGACTAGAGCTCTAGTTTTTTTTTTTTTTTAAAGAGATCTCCACAGTTTTCCTCAGTGGCTGCACTATTTACATTCTCACTAACTATGAATGAGTGTCCCCCTTTCTCCACATCCTCATCAGAATTTGTTATTCTCTGTGCTTTGGATTTTAGTCATTCTGACAGGGGTGAGGTGGCATCTAATTGTGGTTTTGATTTACATTTCCCTGATGGCTAGTGATGTCCAGAATTTTTTTCATATATTTGTTGGCCATTTGTATTTGTTCTTTTGAGAACCCTCTATTGAAGTTATTTGCCCATTTCTCTACTGGATTGATTGGTTTTTGATTGTTCAGTTTGTCATACTGTTGGTTTGCAAATATTTTTTCTCATTCTTTTGGCTTTCTCTTCCCTCTATTGATCATTTCTTTTGCTATGCAGAATCTTACACCACTGAAATACAAAGGTTCACAAGAAACTACTTTGAAGAACTGTATGCTAATAAACTGGGAAAACTTGAAGAAATGGATAGATTCTTGGATTCATATAACCTACCAAGAGTAAATCAAGGTGATATAGACAAGCTAAACAGATCCATAACAAGCATTGAGATTGAAGCAGTAATCAAAAGTCTTCCATCAAAGAAAAGTCTGGGACCTGATGGCTTTACTACTGAATTCTACAAAGCATTCAAAGAGGAAGTAACTCCAGTACTCTTAAAACTATCCCAAAACATTGAACAGGATGGAACACTGCCACACTCTTTTTATGAGGCCAGCATTATAGTACTGGAGGTTTTATTTATTTCTTTGAAAGGAAGAGCAACAAATAGAGAGGCTGAGACACAGAGAGAGAGACTGGTTCACGCTTTAAATAGCTGCAACATACAGGTTTGGGCCAGGCGAAAGCCAGGAGCCAAGAACTCCTTCCTGGTCTCCCTCAAGGATAGCAGAGGCCCAAGTACTTGGGTGGTCTTTCACTGCCTTCCCAGGCAAATTAGCAGGAAACTGGATCAGAAATGGAGTAGCCAGTACTCAAACTGGCACTCAGATACAAGATGCCAGCATCACAAATGTGGCTTAACCCACTACTCTAATACACCAGCTCCTGCATATATATTTTTAAAATACATTGAGATTATGCTACACATATAATTCCCATAATATGTTCTATGGAAATTAAGAATAAAAATGCTTCTTTGGTATGTTAATTTTAAACAATACTGAAGATCTATAATCATTGTGAAATAAGTATTCATAAAATAAATCACTTTTGCTTTTGCTCTCCTTAGTTATACAAATAGAAAATTATACAGTTTGCCTTTTATATATCAATCCAATGTATATAAACTGAGCAATTTCCACATCTTACTGCCATAAATATTTTAGGGTAGAGAAAAAACCCAGCATTGATAAGACACAGCCAGCGAGTTAAGCCACCACTTGTGATGTTGGTTTCCCATATCAGAGTGCTAGTTCAAGTCTCAGGTATTCTGCTTCTGATCCATCTTCCTGCTAACGGGCCTGGGAAGGCAGCAGATGATGGCATAAGTACTTGGGCCCTTGCCACCCACGTAGGAGACCAGGATGGAGTTCCTGGCCTCTGGTTTTGTCCTGGCTCAGATCTAGCTGTTGGTGCTATTTTGGTAATGAATCAGTGGATTGAAGATCTTTCTCTCTCTCTCTGCCCTCTCTCTGTTGCTCTGCCTTTCAAATAAATACATAGATATTTTAAAAATATACACAACCTTTTCCTTCAAGGCATGTGTTCAGCTATATGTTCAAGTAACCATTAGATGGATCAGCTAGTGTTTCATGATAAAACAGAAACAATAAATTTCCCAGTGATCATAGATGAAAACATACTTCCAATCTGGGAGGATTATTTCATTGGGTCTTGGCATGTTAGCTAGGATTTCAAACAGTAGGTGATGGTGATGGGTGATAATTGAAAGAGTATTATAGAATGGAGGAAGAACATTCAGGACAGAGTAAAGTAAACAATGTCAGGAAGTGGGAAAAAATGAAAAATGTTTTTAGGTGATTGTGAGTTGTCTCCTGTCATGGAAGAAAACGCTGGTGAGTTAGCTAGGTTGATGAATGTGAGTACCACATTGAGTTTGAACTTCTTTCTGTAGGCAGAATTCTTTTGAAAAGGAGCATAAAATGATCCAGATTGTACCTTAAGAACTATACAGAAC
This sequence comes from Lepus europaeus, assembly GCF_033115175.1. Taxonomy (NCBI): domain Eukaryota; kingdom Metazoa; phylum Chordata; class Mammalia; order Lagomorpha; family Leporidae; genus Lepus; species Lepus europaeus. The sequence continues at coordinate 57,441,710 of NC_084831.1, forward strand.
CCAAAATTCCTAAAAGAGTGACAGGGCCATTGGTGTGTAACTTATATAATTGTTTTCTAAACATCGTGTATTTACTTGTTCTATAAGTCATTGGTATATTTTTATTTTTGCACTCCAAGAATACCTCCTTAGAACTTCTTAGAAGAGCATAAGAATTTCCTGACGTATCTTAATGTTTAAACTCTCTTGTCTTTATCACAATTTAGGGCTTGTCCTACTTATATATTTGGGCATATTTTCTTTCATAAAATGCTCTATTTATTCAAAAAGCATTAGGGAGCAACTAATTCAGTAGAATATTGTATTAATTAATGAGCATTATAGGAACTTTTGCCCTGGATAAATCTAGGTTAAATTCTGGGCCTGAACACAACACTGTAGTAAGAAATATTTTGAATGTCATTAATTTGAAAAGAAAATTGCTTGCACTTCAGAGTATTAAATTTGATTAGCTGATACTAATTAGCCTGTTAATTAAATATTGATACTCAGATGTTCTTTATTTGTTCTTTAACTTCCTTTCTGAAATTTAAAAATACTTCTTTTTCATTGCTTATAGTTATTGTGTTTAACTTTGAATTACTAAAACCTTTTGAAATATGAAATACATTTGTGTTTAATGTGGAAAATTGATTTTAGGCTCTAATTAACTGGCTTTTATGTTACTTGTTCTGAAGTTTCCCTAGTTGAATGTATTTCTGGTGTAGGCAGAGATGCTGGTTATCCTTTACTCAAATAAAGGTGTCTGCTAATTACGTCCAAGTGGCATGCTAAGTGACACCAAAGTTTAAACTTATTTATGTAAAAGGCTTTCTTTCTATGTTTACTTTAGTCTCAGAATCCATTATTTCATTCAGCAGTTATTGTTTATTCAGCTAATGCAATTTAGTAAAACTAAATGTAACAAGGCATTTACTCAAATCTAAGAATGTACATTTTTATTAATTGTATTAACAAATTCTTTTTAAAACTATAACATCTTTAAAGTTTATGAATAGAGCTCTTTTTTAAAAAAAGAATGTATTTATTTATTTGAAATATAGAGTTACAGAGAGAGAGGGAGAGAAAGAGAGATCTCCCATCTGCTGGTTCGCTCTCCAAGAGACTGCAACGGCTGGGGCTGGCCGATCCAAAGCCAGGAGACAAGAGCTTCTTCTTGGTCTCCCACGTGGGTCTAAGGGCCCAAGCACTTGGGCCATCTTCTGCTGCTTTCCCAGGTGCATTAGCAGGAAGCTAGATTGGAAGTGGAGCAACCAGGACTTGAACTGGCGCCAATATGGGATGCTGGAGCTGCAAGCGGTGGCTTTACCTGCTACTCCACAGCACTGGTTGGCCCCAGATACAGCTCTTTTATTACTAGATCTAAGTGCTCTGTACCCATTTCAAAAACCTTATCACACATTCTGAGAATTCAATTTTGCTGCTTCATCATCCTTTTTCCCTTCCAAAGGAAGACTAAATCAGAACAATTATAGTAACACAAAATAAAAATGAAGCTGAGTGGTGCTCTTTCAGATATTAATAACTAAGCAGTGTCAAATCGTTTTCATGAAGTTCTAGTGCTTAAGTGATTTCTCCTAGTTTCTAGACACCAATAGTAATATTGTTACCAGTATGTCCCAGACCTTTTGGACATTACTAATGGAACATGGAGTATAAAGCTGACCAAAGATAAGGAAACTTTGCTAAGTACTCTGTAACTATAGATACAGTGGCTCCTGGAGGGAACATCAGAGCAGCAGAGCAGACACATTATAAAGTGTCAAGTTACCTAGTTATTCTTTCACTGCTTAACTGAGCTCCTCAAGGCCTGTGTGTGTGTGTGTATAATGCACATCAGTTAATTTTCCTATTTGCCAATTCATCTTGAAAATTTCCCAACCATCTTAAAAGTAAGTTACCTCTATTTCATCTTTTCTTTTCCTTCTCTCTCTCTCTCTCTCTCTCTCTCTCTCTCTCTTCCTTTCCTCTCTCTCTCTGCATCCATCCATCCACCTTTACTGTCTATCTCAAATGGGGAACAGATATGATCAAAGTAAGTAAAACAGTTGTCACCTTTGAAGGGAAAAATCATTCATACTCTATGGATGGTAGGTGAACTCTATTGCGGATGGTAGGTAACATTTTTATTTTATACTTCTTATATAACTTGTCATTTACATTCCAAATCTTATTCATATAAATGCTTTGAAGTTGTAGCTACAAATCATAGATTTTTTTTTTATATGAGAAGGACCTTGATCACCATCATTCTAGTCTAATTTCTTCCCCATCCAATGCTGTCCTATATTTCTTAAGGACAGCCATTTAGCCTCTATTTAAAAACACCTATGATGAAGACCTCATTGTCTCCCCAGTAATCTCTTTCCACTTCTAATGGCTGTGTGAGTTATACACGTATTCCTTAGGTTTGGTTTAAATCTGGCACCTATGCTTTCTACTCACTGACTGATGTAGTTCATTTTATAGGACTTACATGGAATAGTCTTATCATATCTTTTTATGACCATCTTGTTTGAAATGAATGTCATTTCTTGCCTTATTCCCAAAGTTTCCCAGTTTCATTTGATGTGTTTATTAAAATGCACTGTTTTGTTTCTTCACCTCCAAAATTTAAAGAAAGATGTTTATCTTATTTGTTTTTATCTATTTGAAAGGCATGATAAAAGATAAATCTATCTTCAATCCACTTGAGCACTCCCCAAATGGCCATTGACTGAAGCCAGGAGCCTGGAACTCCATCTGAGTCTCCCATATGGGTGTCTGGGACCCAAATAGCCATCATATACTGCCTCCCAGGATGCAATGACAGGAAGTTGGATCAGAAGCAGTGGTGCTGGGACTTGAACTGACACTTACTTAGATTTGGGATGCAGGTGTCCCAAGAAGCAGCTTAACCCATTGTGCCACAATGCCTGCCCCTTCAGAAATTTTTTTCATTAGCTCTTTGGCCTATTTTGTATTGTTGTCTGTGCTTATAGCTGAGTAGTTTTTATCAGACTGTTTCCTGTCTATACAGAATTTTGGAGACCAAACAGCTTTCCTCCATTTTGTATTCTATCTTTAAAATTTCAAGCTAGGAGTGTTTTTCTACTGGTATAAAATTCCCAAGAATCTTATAGGTTTCCTGGGTATATTAAAAATTCATGCTAGAAGAAAAGAAGACATTTATCTGTAGATTTTTCCCTAGATAAGCTCATCTCTATTTTGGGATTCTACTGAAATGGCTGTGGGGATCTGAGTCACCTGATGAATTTCTTCAGGGAGCCTTTATGTGACTGAATAGTCTTTTTCATTTTTCTGAGGTGTCAGCAAAAGGTTGGACAGCACACTCTCAGATTTTGCTCAACAGTCAGCTCTCCTGACAGTGAATCCCTTAAGTTTTGTGTCTACTGGAAGTCGAATGTTGTGCTTTGGCCATGGTTTGTCCTACAAAGGTCCATGTGTTGGAAGCTTGGTTCTCAGTGTAATGATATTGAGGGGGTGATGGGACTTTAAAGATGCTGGACCTGCCGTGAGGTAATTAGGTCGTGGGAACACTGCCCTTGGAAGAAGGTATTTATGCCCATGGGTTTGGTCTTGTGGGATTGGATTAATTCCTGCAAGAGTGGGTTAATTTGAAGGATCAGGCCACTTTCACACTCGCTTTCTTCCACACATGCCCACCCTCTTCTCTCCCATGTGCTTTCACAATGTGATGCTATCTATCATGATAAGATGCAGTAGGAGGCCCTCATCAGATGCAGCCACTGAGACTTGAACTTCTCTGCCTCCCAAACTGTGAGTTAACTAAATCTCTTTTCTTTTTTTTTAAAAAAATAATTTATTTATTTATTTATTTGAAAGTCAGAGTTACACACAGAGAGAAGAAGAGGCAGAGAGAGAGAAAGAGAGGTCTTCCATTAGCTGGTTCACTCTCCAATTGGCCACAATGGCTGGAGCTGTGATGATCCAAAGCCAGGAGCTTCCTTGGGTCTCCCACGCAGGTGGAGGAGCACAAGAACTTGGGCCATCCTCTACTGCTTTCGCAGGCCATAGCAGAGAGCTGGATTGGAAGTGGCGCAGCCGGGACTTGAACTGGTGCCCATAAGGGATGCCGGCACTGCAGGTGGCGGCTTTACCGGCTACGCCACAGTGTCGGCCCCACTAAATCTCTTTTGTTTATAAAGTGCTCAGTCCAAAGTATTTTGTCATAGCAACAGAAAAATGTACTCAGATATTGGATAAGCTAAGAACTTTCTAAATCATCAAGTCCTGCTTCTGTTTTAACAGTTCTTTGCTTTATTTCTTTCCTCTCATATTTTATTATAAACAACAAGAAAAAAAAACAGGATGCACCTTCAATATCTTGCTTGGAAATCTCCTTGGCTATACTCTCAATCTCATTGTTTACAAGTGTTTTCTATATAACAAGACGTCATTCTGCTAAGCTTTCTACCATTATGAGGAAGTATTGCCCATCCTCAGGTTCCCAGTCACATATTTCTCTGATTCCCTCCTGTGTCCTTACCAACAGTCACTTAATGTCCTATTTCTGCCAATAGTCTGTTTGCAATGATTTATGTATGCTCCAAGGTAATGTCAATTCTCTCTACCACACTTCTCACCTCCTTCTGAGAAAGGAGAGTTGTTAATATCTACATTTCTATTAGAAGTCTGTTTCAGATACGATTGGCTTTCATCTTGTTCCTAAAAATTCTACTTCCTACTCACTATAAAATTCCAAAGGCATTTGCACATTTTTAGGTCTTGGTTACACCAGCTTTCCTCTTATATTTACCAAAACCTATCATGTTTCAACTAGAAAGATAGTTATCAAGAAAGAGCTGATTGTGAGGAATCGGTTTATGTAATCAAATGTCTGGGCAGATCAGAAGTCCATAAGGCAGTCTGTCTGGGGATGCAAGCTGAAGCTCTCACTCGTAGGATGCTGCTGCTAGCCACAGCTTCTTCTTTTTAAGGGGAGGCTTATCTATTTTCAAAAGCTTTCTTCTGGCTGGAAGGCCTGAAGAGCAGTCATGCAATTGCAAAGGCCTGATTGAACCTAACCAACTTTCTCTTTTGGGATAGTCTTCATTACTTATAGTTGACTGATTATGGACTTTAATCACATCTGAAAAATACCTCTACAGAAACTCCTAGATTAGTGCTGGATTGCGTAACTGAGGATCGTAGTCATGTTGACATGTCAAAAAGGCCACAGAAAAATCACAATGTCCCTATGATATTCTTTCACCAACAAAAGCTGCATCCTTACATATAACCCAGTAATTTTCTCTTGAGCATTCAGGCTATAAGATAGCAACACAAAAAATTTCCAGGTAGGTTGTGAAGACTAAATGAGAAAATAATAAGCAAACACAGTAGACTACCAGGCAACCAGTTATCTTAACTACAGACATAGTTACTTTTCAAGGCAATTCAGAGAGGTGGTTATCAACTCCATTTTACAAAAATAAAAGAAAAAGGAAACAGAGACTTCAAGAGAATAAGGAATTTATTTAAGGGCTCATAGGGAGTATGCATAAAAACTCAGGCGAACAGAATCCAGACCCACATGCTTGACTATCCTGCCTCTGATGCCATGAAAAACAACTTACAAAATGTTTTTTGTAAATGGCGTGTGTAACTGTTTTTATATGCATGTGTATAAATGTTTTGTATGCATTTATAAATGTGTTATATACTTTTATGTGCATGTTTACATACATTTATAAATGTTTTAAGTGTATGATAATTAGGCATATAAACAATAGCAATTATTGTATTTTGAAAAACATTCCAGAAAATGTGTAGGGTGCCATAAATGGGATAAGGCACTGTTTTAATTGAAATTATAGTCAGTTTTACAGTCCTTCCCAAACGTCCACTGCAGTGGATATATGTGCTTTTGGGGTCCCCTTTCCCTTTGGGAGTAATACTTTAATCTTATTTTGGGGTAGCAGTTTACTCAAATCCTTAGTTCTTCAGTTGAGGTGAGACCAGCCTTCCTTCCATACCATTATCCAGGAGTAGACAAATGACTCACGCCAGGACAGTTGTCATATACCAGCTCACTGGTCACATGGTTGGTTTAGGGATGGGCACCCTGGTAATTCAATGAATGAGATCCAGATTGGCAGCTGTAATCATACAGGCTGATTGTGTAAAAATGTTAGGGTGGAGGAATAAGAAGGAGAGAGTAAGTCAGAGAGCAGAGGTAAACTACAAGAGAGGGGACTCAACCATTGTTTGTAAAGAGTTTAAGGAAGTGATGTATTAATAATATCAACTTAATAGTTGAGCAATCTTCAAGTTTTTTAAACTAGCAACCAAAATACTTGGATAAAATTTTTCATCCACTTTTAAGTAATTCTAAGTTCAGTCATGATTGATTGCTCCCTGCAGGATCCAATTCTGTGTAAATAGGCATCTTATTGATTTTTTTTCAAAAGAGAGAAGATAGGTGATATCATTAATTTCTTTTTTACATCAAAGGTTTACTTTTAGGGATTTTTCCATCATTCAAGAAAATACTGAATGAGTCAGAGTGTTAATCTGGTTTGCTCTAGTAAATTCTGTGTTCTTATTATAGAGATGTTTTTCAATGTGACAATAATTGTCTGATTGGTGGCGGTTTATTTTTATTCATTCACAACTGTTTATCAGGCATCAGATACGCACAAAGTGATGTGTCAGAGGAAATGAGATTCGAAGGTGGCCTCTAACCTAGAATGTAAACCGAGAGCTATAAGGAGCTCCTGACTCAGAGCCTGGTGTGTAACAGGCGCTCAGCGTGGGATCACATTATCAGAATACCACACATACGGAGGTAGGATGTATTTCTGTAACAGTGGTAGCTTGTGTGGGGCCATGCTTGGTCTGTGCTTCTAACATGAGTTTAGGGCTGGGGCTTTTGTATTTCTGTTCTGCTAGGCAGTTATTCTTCATAATGCCTAGGTAAGAATACTCACCTTTCATGGTTCACAGTGAAATAATTAATAATACTTGGTGTTGATAGAATTTTGAATAATGTTGTTGGAAGGACAACTTGATACCACAGTGAACAATGATTTTGGTCCCTATTATTAGCTTATCAGTTGTGGTGGGTTAAATATTGACTTCCTTCCTTCCCTGGAACCTGTGAGTGTGACTTTAGTTGGAAAGAGGGACTTTGCAGATTTAATTAAATTAGGGCTCTTGAGATGTGATCATCCTGGATTGGCTGGAGGTCATAAACCCAACGACAAATGTCCTTACAACAAGCAGAAGTGAAGGCATATACTCAGAGGAGAAGGCCCTAGGAAGATGAAGGCAGAGGCACCAGCTCAGAAACCCTGAAGCCACCAAAAGCTGGAAGAAGCAAGGCAGGATTTCCCCTGGGCGGGGCAGGGACAGTAAACTTGTGGATATCTTGATTTTGGACTTCTGGCCTGTAGAACGTGAGAATAAATCTCTGTTGTCTTAAAAAGCAAGCTTATGGGAATTTGCTACAGCACCCCCAGGAAACGAATGTTAGTTTATACTGATAAATTAAGGATTGCTCTCCTGTTGTTTAGTTTCGTAATAATCTGGGGAAGCTAGTGTGTCTCCTGCAGTTCTCATTTCCATCCCATAGAGATACTTGTCTGTTTTTTGAGGTTGGGTGAAAACGCAAAGGATATGTTTCTGGGTTATTTTTGCCTACCCAAGTACCCCCAGAGGTTTATTTAGTAAGTATGACATTTCTGAATAAAGTGGCTTTGACAAGTGGCTCAGCGACCCAAATATTCTTTAAAACAAAACAAAACAAAACAAAAAAACAGTCCTGAGAGCTTATCCCTAAGTCCAGGAAGTTCCACGTGCAGAGTTCCCCCAAGCGCCCTGTTTGTGTATATAAGGCAAAGTGAAAACCAGTGAGCCAGGAGAACTCTCCTCTGATGCCCCGGGACTGTAGGCCACTCATTTTCTCTCTGCACCACTGTCTCCCACCCACCCCCTTTTCCTCTATGAAATCAATGTTCAGAGGCCTTGAAAAAATAACCACTCACCAGCTCTGGAATATAACCACTTCCGTTTATTGTTTCTCCCTTGGCCTCTAGGTTTCCAACGTCACCCAGCAGAACTCATACTTTCATGAGCTCCTGCTTATGTGTCTGTCCTCCTACCCCCAACTCCAAGGTCAAGGAATGCAATCACTGCACCTAGCATACTGTCCAGTACAACGTGGTCCTCAGCAAAATTGTATGAGATAAACAAATAAATGAGTGTGCATTTTGAGTGGCGAGCAAGAACATGCTATTTACCTCTGGACTGGACAAATTAAGGCTGTCAAGGGCAGATTTTTGTTGTTGTTTTTTATTGGCTTCATGAAACGTCACTAAGTTTCAGGACTGAAAGAGGAGTGGTCATTTAGTCCAGTGCTCTCCCAACACTCACGACCCCGATGCTGGCTGTTGTGTCCTTGGGGACAGGAAACTCACTACCTAACCACGTCCAGCCTTTTCCATTTCACTCCCCTATCCCCACCCCCGCCAATTACTCCATCGTTACTGTGGCATTTTCTACACTTGCCACAGCAGAGGCCAGTCAGTCCCGGGGTACAAAGGACAGGGGAACACCCCACGGACAAGCTCAAGGCAGACGGGCACGCTCAGGGAGGGCGGCTTGGACCTCGCTGCCCGCAACTCCCGACGCCGCCTCCCTGCTGGCAGGGGTCCCGCTCCCCAGCCCCCGGCCACTGCTCCCCCGGCCCCCCCTGGCATCGCGCCGCACAGCGCCTCGCCCCGCTGCCGCTGGGGGTCCGCGGACCCAGCCCCGGTGCGATCGCGGAGAACGCGTGGCGCGCGGGCGACGGTGCCGCGCTTCCCGCCTCCTCCCCACCGCAGCCGCAGCTGCTCAGCCCCTCCTCCCCGCAGCCCCGCTGCCCTCCGCTCTCCTGAGAGTTTCCCGGCACCTTCGGCGAGGAGTTTGGAGCGGCCGGGCTGCGCAGCCCACGGCTGGCCAAGCGCGAGCGAAGGAGCCGGCGACGCAGGTGCTAGGGCCCCGGGGCCGGCGCCATCTCTGCTTTCCGTCGGGGTTCGACTCCGGGCCAGAGGTGAGACCGGCGTCCCTCTCCTCCACCTCCTGCCGCCACCTCTTCTGGCTCAGGGCGCTGGGACGCGGGCGGCTGGCGGGGAGCCCGCGGGCCCCTTGAGGGGACCGCCACCCTTCTAGCAGGGCCACCAAAGGCAGAGGGGCCGGGCCCCGCGGGCGGCGGGGTGGGGTGGACGCGGGGCGACGCTCGGCCCGCGGGGCGAGGGGAACGGGCGCCGCGCCGCGCTCACCTGCGGGGACCCGCGGAAAGGACTCGGCCACCCTGACAACTTCTTTTCCAGGTCTCCTGCCTACTTTGGAAGTCGAAGGGACTGCGACGTAAACCAGTAAGTCCTGGGGCCCTGAAGGAGGATGTGTTTGTTGCTCCGACAAAAAGTTGTACGGTAGGGATGGATGGTGTAGACCCTAGCTTCCGTTTCCCAACCTCTACACCTTCCCGCAAGCAATTCCGAAAGCAAAAACACCCCACAATACAAACTCTCCCTCCTCCCACTGCAGTCGCAACCGAAGCACTTACTTAAAAGGGATTTGTAGCGGTGAGAGAAGAGACCCAAATGAGGAATCCGCTTTGGAAACTCCAGGTGCGGAGATAGCATCTAGGAGGCTGGTTACTGCGGGCTCTGGCTCTAGGACCTGGGTTGACATCCAGATGAGAATGGCCCTCCTAAGACCCAGAGGGCTGCTTATCCGAAGGATTGCCTGCCTCGGTGAGCATTTGTTTCCATCCGTGTAATGGAACAGGTCCTCCTTCAGAGCTTTGCCTTGGAATCAGAATATCTGAATTTTGGTTCCATTTCCCGTTTATCGACTGTGGTGCTGCGGTGAGCTTCACCTCTGTGAGGCTCGTTTCTTCATTTTTCAAATTGGAGGGTTGGGTTAAAATAATCCCGGAGGGGCTTTTGATAATATCCAAGGTGTATCCCAGATTAAAAGTCTGTAATTCTTGAACTCTTTTACCTGGTACAGTGCTAGCTTCGTAATTCCATGAAACAAACAAACAAACAAAAATAAATAAATAAATAAAAAATAAAAAAAAAATTCAACAACCTATATTGATCTTGGCATCGACTTAATACTTTCAGCATTTTCCAGCCAAAAGCTGTAGAGAAAAGCATTTATAAAGAGCTCAGAAATATATGTGGTTTATATGTGAATGTTTAGATCTCCTTTGAAAATGATTTAAAGAATCATATGTATCATTATGCCAGTGTTTGTAACATTACAATAGAAACAAGTGGATTTAGCCTTGCTCATATTCTATTGCAGTGCTGCATATTTGGAGGAAATGGAAATTGTTTTGGAGGGAAAGAAAAATTGTACCTTTCCTGACAATTACTGCTGGTGAACAGTGTTTGGTGCTTTTTAGCATAAAGTTGTGTGCAGAATGTTAAAAAAGTGGTTTCAGACCACTTCTGAGCCTCTCTGAAATTAAGCTCACTAGCAGAGATGCCAATTTTAGAAATGTGTTTAGTCCTCTTGGAATGAAGCCCAGAAAATAGCAGAGGTTAACTACACAGGTAAACCAGAAATTAGGAATTGACGCCCACTCAAAAGTTGTACCAGGAGTGTGGACTATGATGTGTCAGCCCGCTTTTCTCTTTTTTGATTAGAAACCATTGGCTTACTTAAGCAGGCAGAGAATGTTAGAGCAGCCTTTTGTCACTGCTTGTACCAATAGCATTTTCACCGATAGCATTTTCAAATCATTTGAGATTTAGTCACTAACTAGTAGTGTTTCTGGCTCTTTTTGGTGGATTTGACCTAAAATATAAACAAATCTCTTCCCACGCACGTGTACTTTGTATGCCATTTGGGAGAGCCGAGTGGATTTGAAGTACTCTTAGGAACACATTGAACTGACTTTTGATGCCTTTTCACCTTTGAGTTGGAAATGTCATGAATCACTCATGTATTCCGGTGAAATAGATGGTTATCTTCTTAAAACAGACGCTCAGAGTTAAGTCAATCGCACGTTGATTGAACAGGGAGTAGCCCAACTGCAACGCCCTGGCTGCTAGTCGCTTGGAAAACAGCTGGAACATGGATAGATCAGGTGGCTCCCCATCCTCGGCCAACTCATTCAAGGCTCTGGAGTGACATCGTGGCTGGCAGAGGCTCTGTTCCTCTTTTGTAATGTGAGGCCTTACTTTCTCATGAATTTATCGAGGAAAAAACAGTCATCTTTTCACACTTAGATCACTGTGGTAGGACCAAATGGTTTGTGTTTGTGAAATGCAGTATTTCTGGAAGCTCTGGAAAATAAAACCTAAAAATATTCACAAAAGAACTGAATCCTCCTGGCAGATCTTGTACTGCATTCTTCATGCTGCCAGCCAAACACACACACTCCTGTGGAGTTAAAAATGAAGAAAAAGGCTTATAGTCTGCCCTCATTCTTAAGATTTTATGTGATTTACAAATCCCGATTTTAATTAAATTAAGAAGGCACGAATATTCACCTACTGGACAAACTTAGCACATACAAGCTTTTGAAGTTTGTATTCAGATTTAATCTGCTTATGATTGGAATATCCTTACACTCTTTTTGTGCCTCAACAGTGACATTATCTGTTGTGTTTTCACACACATGGTCCTATTCATCTTTCACTTTTTTTTAACACTTTGAATTAATATATGTATTTATATATGTATATAATAGTTGGAGAAGTAGTGAAACTAATTTACAAGCTAGCAAAAAACAGAACGCATTATATTATAAAGCAAATACCCCACTTCTCACCCACCACCCAAGAAAGAGAACATTGTGATTACCCAGAAACTTCTTGCTTGTTCCTTCTCCTCACCGCAAGTCTGATTTTATCTTGGAAAACAATGTGTAGGCATTCTTTCATAGGTTTCTTTGCTTACCTTTAGATTTGTGAGATTAAGCCATTTCTTCTCTTCTTCTTAAAGCAAAACTTTTTGAAAGCGTTGTCTGTATTCCCATCTCCAGGTGCTCTCCTCACACTTTTCAATAGAACCCTGTTCCCTTCTAGCTTGTGTTTTCAGTACTCTGCCAGGACTGCTTAGTCTGCTGCTGTGAGGGTCCCAGTGACATCACCTTCACTAATCCAACAGTTAGATGTCAGTGTCCACCCTCCTTCACCTGTTGGTAGCATTGTAACAGTTGCCACTCTGCTCTTTGAAACAGTTCTTTGGGGACACCATGCACTCTTGATTTTCCTCCTTCTTCACTGGCTTCTCTGTCTGTCTCCTTCGCTGGCCTCTCCTCTCCTGGGTTTAAACTTGCAGTGGCTTCCGCTTTAGCTCTTTTCTCTCTACCCAGATGACTTCATGCAATCTCTGTGTTTGTGTACTGATACTGATGATTCCAGAAGTGACAGCTCCAGCCTTGACTTCTCCTGAACCTCAGGCCTGTGTTTCCAGCTGCCTACTCAGAATTTCTATTTGGACATCCAGTAGATATCTGCATTTCAACATACTCTAAATGGAATCTTCATCCTGCTCCAACCTTTGCTATCTGCAATCTTCCCTGTCTCATATCTCATACATAATGTGCTGGGAAATCGTCTCTGCTATATCTTCAAAATAAATCCAGAGTATAATTACTTCATATCACCCCCTGGCTGCTATCCTGGGACAAGTTGCCATTATCTCCCATATGCATGGATCATTGCAAGGATCTCCAGACTGGTCTCCTTGTTTTTATCCTTTGGTCCTCTCAATTCATTATCAAAGCAGCAACCAGAGCTCGCCTTTTACACTGTTAAGTCAGTTCATGACATTTTTCTGCTTCATACTGTCCAGTGACTTTCCAGTTTTGTACACAGTAAAGACCAAAGCCTGTAGGATAACCTACAAGGCCATACCTGACCTTTCTGCCCTTCCTTCTGCCCATCTGATCTTGTGTCCCACTGTTCTTCCTCTTGCTTACTTAGTTCCTGCTACACTCTGCTCCTTGTTGTTCCTTGAATGTGTCAGAAGCCATCTTTACACTTTAGCTTCCTTTGCTTGGAATGCTCTTCCTACAGATATCCACAGCTTGCTGTAATTACTGTCATTTCCCTTCAATATTTGTTCAATTGTCTCTTTTTCCAGGAGGCCTGGTTATCGTATTTAACATCTTTTTATCTTGAAATATATTCTTTTCCCTTTCCTTTCTTTTTCTAATAGCATGTATTCACTTTTTACAAAAGATATATTTATTTATTTGAAAGTCAGAGTTACAGAGAGAGAGGGAGAGACACAGAGAGAAAGAGATCAACTGCCTGTTGGTTCACTCCCCAGATGGCTACAACTGCTGGGGCTGAGCCATGCTGAAACCAGGAGCCAGGAGCTTCATTTAGGTCTCCTGCATGGGTGGCAGTGGCCCATCTTCTGCTGCTTTTCCCAGGCCATTAGCAGGTAGCTGGATTAGAAGTGGAGCAGCCGGGTTGCTGACATCACAGGCTATAGCTTTATCAGCTATGCCACACACTGGCCCCTGTATTCACTTTTGAAAATCTTTTGTGACTTCTTTTTTTAAAAAAAGATTTATTTATTTATTTGAAAGGCAGAGTTAAAGAGAGAGAGAGAGAGAGAGAGATTGATTTTCCATCTGCTCGTTCACTCTCAAATGGCTGCAGTGACCAGAGCTGGGCCAGGCTGAAGCCAGATGCCTGTTTCTAGATCTCCAGTGTGGTGGCAGGGGCCCAAGCACCTTGGCCGTCCTCTGCTGCTTTGGCAGGCATATTAACAGGGAGCTGGATTGGAAGCAGAGCAGCCAAAACCCGAACCTGCTCCTCATATGGGATGTTGGTGTTACAGGTGGCAGGCTAACCCACTGCACACCAGTCCTTTGACCTCTCAATTACCATTTTTTTTCCTGTAGCATTTCCACTAGAATTTAACCTTCATGGGAGGTGTTTTTTTTTTTTTTTTCTTCTTCTCATTTTTTTTTTTTTATCCCTAGTGGGATATAGGGCCTGGCATATAGGAGCTGCTCAGTAATTTTTGTTGTTGATTGAATTTGCTGCTTCTTTGTTTCCATTGCTGGATCTGTTCCACTGTATGAATATAACATATTCATTTTAAAAAATTGATTCTGATTATGAAATCCTTCATCCACCTTCCTTTTTTGTTGCTGTAAATGAAGCATCTATGATTCATCTTGTACATGAATCCTGGCGCACAGAGGTAGAAGTTTCTTTAGATGAAACTAGGAGGCAATTATTGTGTCACATGACTTTCAGACTTCTGCTATATTAGATAATGCCACGCTTTTTCAAGTGTCGGTTTACCCATTTATTCCTGCTGTCATTGCTCTGTATCTTTGCCAAAACTTATTATTATCAGAACATTTAATTTTGACCCATCTGTTGGTATAAATTATCTCATTAATCTTTATTTTATAAATTAGTAGTGAGATTGAACCTGCTGTCTGTGAGTATAGGCTAGGTTATGCTGCAATAACAAATAATACTCAAATCCCATTACATAATGCAATTTCTCATTTCATGCAAAGTCTCCTGTGGATCAAGACAACTTTCCAGGGAACTGTCCTCCATGTAACAACATGGTGGGTTAAGGACAGGGAGGCTTCGCCATTCTGCAACCGTATGATCTAGAATACAAGACTTTCCCATTTGGTGGAATAGAGGAGAGCAGCATGGATAATCATGAACCAGTTTTGCCATCTGGAAGTAACATGGGTTATTTTTACTTACACTTTAGAAGTGAGAGAAGTCACATGGTAATGTCTGTCTCACTTCAAGGAGTGAAGATCAATAACTATGAAAATATAAGTGAGCAGGATAACTGTACTTATCACCTGTAATTATGTAAAAAATTATCCCAACTTCAGTGGCTTAAGACAACAGAAATTGATCATTTAAAATATTAAGAGTTGATACATGTGTGAATCTGTTTTGGGGAGTCTGTACTTGTTCATGTGACCTCTCTATTTATCTGCCAATGTTACCTAGCCTCGATTAAAACAGATTTAAAAAGTAAATCTTGCTATCTGATAGAGCAAATCCTTCCGTTTTGCATCATATCCAGGAGTGTTATTGCCTTCTTTGACCTTTGCTTTTCCATACACACTTTAGAATCAACCTGTCAAGTTCTAAAATGTTTGTTAGAAACTTGATAAATATGGTATTGAGTTTGTTTCAATTTCTGTGTGATGAAAAGGAAATTATATCTTTTAAATATTCAGTTCTAGAATATGTGACTATCTTTCTTTATATACTGAGGTCCTTTTTTTTTTTTTTTTTGACAGGCAGAGTGGACAGTGAGAGAGAGAGACAGAGAGAAAGGTCTTCCTTTTGCCGTTGGTTCACCCTCCAATGGCCACTGTGGCCGGTGCGCTGCGGCCGGCGCAATGCACTGTTCCGATGGCAGGAGCCAGGTGCTTCTCCTGGTCTCCCATGGGGTGCAGGGCCCAAGGACTTGGGCCATCCTCCATCTGCACTCCCTGGCCACAGCAGAGAGCTGGCCTGGAAGAGGGGCAACCAGGACAGAATCCAGTGCCCCGACTGGGACTAGAACCCGGTGTGCCAGCGCCGCAAGGCGGAGGATTAGCCTGTTGAGCCACGGCGCCGGCTGAGGTCTTTTCTAATGTAAGAAATGTAAACTTTGGCTAATTTTTTCCTTAGGAGCCCTTGAACATTTTTCTATTAGACTTATTCATTGGAACTTTATAGTTTTGAAATTATTTTAAATGACATGTTTTAAAATTTCATTGTCTATTTATTGCTGGCATATGGAAGTACACTTAATTTTAAAAGTGTTTTAAAAATAAGCTTTATTGGAAGCCAGCATTGTGGCATAGATGGTTAAGCTGCCTTCTGCAACACCAGCATCCCATTTGGGTGATGGTTTGAGACCTGGTTGCTCCACTTCTGATCGAGTTCCCTGCTAATGGCCTGGGAAAGCAGTGGAGCATGGCCCAAGTCCTTGGGCCTCTGGGATCCCATGTAGGAGACCTGGAAGAAGCTCCTGGCTTCTGGCTTCAGTCTGGCCTAGCCCCACCAATTGTGACCATTTGGGGAATGAACCAATGGATAGAACTTTCTCTCTCTCACTCACTCACTCTTACTTTCTCTAGCTCTGCCTTTCAAATAAATAAAAATTAATCTTTAAAAAATAGGTTTTATCGGACAATCATTGGACTATCATTCACATACCATAAAGTTCACCCCTTTGTTGTATATAATTTGCTGGCTTTTTGTGCACTGACAGAGTTTATGTGCTTTAACAGAGTGTTGCCATCATCACATTAAATACAGTGAAATACATAAAGAGTATTTTATCAGCCCAGAAACACATCCCATGCTCATTTGCAATCAGTCCTCTTTCCCCAGTGTTCCCATCCCTGGCAACCATGGCTTTTTTTTTTTTTTTTTTTTGGTGCCTATGATTTTGCTTATTCTGGACATTTCAAGTAAATGAAATTGTGGAGTCTCTCCTAACTGGCTTCCTTCAATTAGCATAATGTTTTCAAGGTGCATGTATGTTGTAGTATATCAATGCTTCATTCCTTTTTCATTGCTGAATAATATTCCATTGTATGACCATATCAGTTTTTTTTAGTCTATGTATGAGGGGATGAATATTTGGGCAGCTTCCACTTTTTGACCATTGTGAATTTTGTACAAGGAGCAGGATTGCTATGTCATATTACCATGTGACTATATTAAGCACTCTTTAACATTAAAAAAATATGCTAAATTGTTTTCTAAAGTTTCTGTATCATTTTACTTCCCACCAACATTCTATAAGTGTTCCAGTTTCTCTATATCATTGTCAATGCTGTTACTGTCTTTTGTATTATAATCTTATCAGATGTCAAATGGTATGTTATTATAGTTTGATTTGCATTTGCTGATATCTTCATCAATATTTAAAACTGCTAAATTTCAGAGGGCACCATCCAAAAAGTGAAAAACATATAACCCCATCAATAAAAGAAAATATTTATATGGGAGAAAAATCATGTACCTGATAAGGAACTTTCACCTATATATAAAAAACTCTTACAACACAGCAGTAGAAAGACAAATTACCCAATGAAAAATAAGCAAAGAACATTCTTCCAAAACTTTGTTATATGTTTAATCCTTTTATATGTTACTGGATTTAGTTTGTTGGTATTTTTGTATCAACATCCATAAAGGTTATTGGTCTGCAGCTGTATTGTGATGTCTGTGTCTGGTGTTGGTATCAGGTAATACCGGCCTCAGAGAATGAATTGAGAAGTGTTTAAAATACTTGACGTTGCATAGTTATAATTTTTCAACAGCAACCTTGGTAATTAAGTTAATAAACCTACATGAGGATATTTTTGTATTTTGTAACTTTCATGTCCTCTTTGAGTAATGTCAGTTTTGTTTCTTCTGTTGTAAACTTAGAATTCCCACCTCACTTCCCTACTGCAGTGACGAGGACCTCTAGTGTGTTACCAACGTGAAGTGCAGACACCACTGAGAAGGAAATTTGCAGTGGGTTTGTGGGAGATATTCTTCATCAGATTTAGGAAATGCCCTTCTATTTCTAGTTTGCAAATAGCTTTTGTCGTGAATGAGCATCTGCTGTTATCAGATACTTTTTATATTTGAGTACTCAAGTAGTTAGATGCTTTTTATCCTTTGATTTATTAAAAGGATTAATCATGTTAATTGATTTTTAATGTGTTAAATCAGAATTGTTCTGCAGTAAATTCTACACGTTATATGGTCATTGTTTTTGCATGACAGAATTTCATTTATTGATATTTGCTAAATCTTAAAAAAATTTATTTCCTACGTGACAATGGCTATACTTTTCCTTTTTCAAATTGTCTTTGTGTTTTGGAATTAAGGTTATATTAACTATAAATATGGATTGGCAGATGTTCATTTTTTTCTGAAAGAATCCTTGCTCATTTGCAATTATTCTTTAAATGTTTTGTAAAACTCCCTGATATTTGTGCATTTAATTTCTTTCTTGTTACTGTGCTCATTCAAGTTTTTTCTTTATTTTTCAAAATTTAGCCAATTTTGGTAAATTATATTTTCTGTGAATTCATATCATATAAAATTTCAAATTTATTAGTATAAACTTGGTCCTAAATAATTCTGTATTTGTACCTCTTTTTATTCTTATTGGTTATTTGCACCTTCTCTCTTTTGATTCATTAATTTTATTAATTTTATTTGCCCTTTCAAAATGCTGATTTTATATTGGTTGATTCTCAACCTTGTGTGTTTTCTGTTTTTATATTTTATTAATTTTGTTCATTATTTTCTCTCCTATTTTCTTTAGATCCTGGTTTTACTGCTCTAATTGCTTAAAAGAATGTTCTATCAAATATTTTAGCAGCGTATAAGGAATATTAATCATATTTTCTGCCTTTTTCCTGTTTTTTAAAGATTCATTCTAATTTATTTGAAAGGCAGATTGTCAGAAGGAGAGAATGCTGGCCCTATGAAATAAGTTTTGAGATGCTGTTTCATTATCACCAATTTAAAACACTGTCTGATTTTTGTATATTTTTGCCCAATGATTTACTTAATAATATTTTTATTAATATCTTAAACATATGGCATTGGTCTTTATTTCTGTCTTTTAAAACACTATAGTCTGTATGACTTTAACCCATTGAATTTTTGGGAAAGATATTTTTTGTCTTTTCATATGCAATTTTTTTTTAAGATTTATTTATTGAAAAGCAGAGCAACAGAGGGAAAAGGAAAGATAGAGGTCTGGGCCAGGTGCAAGAGAGGAGCCAAGAACTCTATCAGGCTCTCAAGTGGGTGGCAGGACCAAACTACTTGGGCCATCTTATGCTGCCTTCCAAAGCACATTAGCAGGGAGCTGGACTGGAAGCGGAGCATTTGAGATTCCAACTCCAATATGAGATGCTGGCATCAGAACTGGCAGCTTATCCCCATGTGCCACAATGCCAGCCCCTGATCAGTTTTTAGTTCTTGAAAATTATGTGTAATCTGCAATTTTTAGTGCAAATTCTATGTACAATTTGTTAATCTTATTCCAATCTCATATTTCCTCACATGTTTTTTGGTGCCTGCTTATTTTCTTGATGGTTGAGAATAGTATATTAAAATTTGTGCCATATTTGTGTATTTCTGTCTTTTTCCTTGTAGCACTATGAATTTTTCACTTTATGCATTTTGAAACTACCTTATAATATACATATTATTTTAACACTTTATCATAATGTCTATATACATTTTAAATGTCATATTTTATTCCTGCCTAATTGAAATGCTTACCAACTTGGAGTAACCTTATTTCTCTATGCATTATAGCCTATTTTGTATAACACTGCTGTAACTTCACCAGCTTTTTTGTTTAGTATGCACATGATAAATGCTTCATTTTTTGCCTTTGCTTTCAAACTTTTATATATTTGTTTTAGATGTGTCTGTGGTGTATCCTTTTTCCATCTTTCTACATCTTTCTGTTTTAGATGTATCTCTTGTAAAGAACACTGGTTTATTTAAAAATTAATTTATTTTCATTTTATTTGTAAGTGGGGGGGGGAGAGAAGAGAAAGAGAAAGAGAGAGAAATAACTCTTTCATCTGCTGGTTTCTTTCCCAAATGTCTGCAACAACCAAATTGGGTGAGGCTGAAGTTAGCAGCTTGGATTTCAATCTGAATCTCCCATGTGTGTGGCAGTGACCCAAATACTTGAGCCATTACCTGCTGCCTCACAGGGCACACATTAGCTGGAAGCTGGAATTGGAAGCGAAGCTGGGACTTGAACCTAGACATTCTCACATGGGATGCAGATACCCCAAGTGGCATCTTAACCACTGTGCCAAACTCCTACTGCAAGAGCGCTTACTTCTTTTTTTTAATTTTTAAAATTTATTTTATTGAATTTTATTTTATTTATTTATTTGACGGGTAGAGTTACAGACAGTGAGAGAGAGAGAGAGAGAGACAGAGAAAAAGGTCTTCCTTCCGTTGGTTCACTCCCCAAGTGGCCGAAACGGCCGGAGCTGCGCTAATCTGAAGCCAGGAGCCATGAGTTTCTTCCTGGTCTCCCATGCAGGTGCAGGGGCCCAAGCACTAGGGCCATCCTCCACTGCTATCTTGGGCCACAGCAGAGAGCTGGACTGGAAGAGGAGCAACCGGGACTAGAACCGGTACCCATATGGGATGCTGGTGCCACAGGCAGAGGATTAATCTAAGTGTGCCATGGCGCCAGTCCCAAGAGCACTTATACTTAAAGTATTTTAAATTTGATGTCTTATCATTGGATAATTTAGTCATTTTACATTTTTATATAATTTTTAAAAATATTTATTTATTTATCTGAAAGTCAAAGTAACACAGAGAGAGGAGAGGCAGAGAGAGGCCTTCCATCCGCTGTTCATTCCCCAAATGGCTGCAACGGCTGGAGCTGAGCCAATCTGGAGGCAGGAGCTAGGAGCTTCTTCAGGGTCTCCCATGCTGGTGCAGGGGTTCCAAGGACGTGGGCCATATTCTGTTGCTTTCCCACCCCATACCAGAGGCTGGATCAGAAGTGGAGGCACCAGGACTCGTACTGGCACCCTTATGGGATACCGGCACTGCAGGCAGTGGCTTTACTGGCTACGCCACAGCGCCGGCCCCCATTTTCATATAATTAATGATATATTTAGACTTGTATTTACTTTCTTGTCTTTATCCTATTTTTTTTAAAAGATTTGTTTATTTATTTGAAAGTCAGAATTACACAGAGAGAGGAGAGGCAGAGAGAGAGGTCTTCCCTCCGCTGGTTCATTCCCCAATTGGCCGCAACCGCCGGAGGTGCACCAATGTGAAGCCAGGAGCCAGGAGCTTTTTCTGGGTCTCTCATGTGGGTGCAGGGGCCCAAGGACTTGCACCATTTTCTACTGCTTTTCCAGGCCATATCAGAGAGCTGGATTGGAAGTGGAGCAACTGGGTCTTGAACGGGTGCCCATATGGGATTCTGATGCTTCAGGCCAGGTCATTATCCCACTGTGCCACAGCACCGGCCCCTATCCTATTTTTTAAGTTCTGTATTTAAAATTATTTTTAATCATTCCAAGTTTTGTTTCATTACTTAAAATTTATTTATTTCTATTATTCTGTGATTATTTAGAAGCTACCACATGAATATTTAAGCTATAAAGTTAAAAATGAATCAACTTTGAATAGTAATGAATTCAAGAAAGTGCTCAAGCTCTAATACTATCTTGATATATATTATGAATATCTTGAATTTCATTTGTTTATCAACATATATTTGTTGTGAACTTATTTTAGGTTAAGTAATTTACTAGATTCTGAACAAAACAGATGGGCATCCTTGTGTTTATAAAACATAGCAGGGGATAAACATTACATGAAATCAGTAAATGATGCCATGTATTGAAAGGTGAAAAGTATCATGAGAAGAAAGAAAAAAATAGAGGTGAGTAAAAGGGGTCAGAAGTGGACTGAGGGTTAGAGGAGTGAGAATGAGTAAGAGTGAGAGCCCACAAGTGAAAGTTAAACAATGTGGGAATGTGCCTACACCTGGACCAATAATTTACATAGTTTGTGAGGGCATAATAAATGTTTCTTTTTTCCTTTTGTTTGTACTAGACTTTAGTTAAAGGTTTGAGCCAAATAGAGATTCTCAGGAGCTTCCATAATGGTATTATAATAGGCTTTAAAAATGTGAACTCATGTGTAAGAACAGCTGTCACTGAATACCGGTTTTGTGAAGGCACAGAACAACTTAGTTTTTCTCCAAATTATATTTTCTCATTCTACTTTAACAACAGCTGTTATTTGAGTTTCTAAATCTATGAAAATCTAGAAACTATAAACATGAGGTAATCAAGCATTAGATTTCTGTGTGCAGCAACATAATTTCTGAACCAAACTGGTCTTTAGGAAATGAAAGAAAAAATTATGCACATACATAGATACACAAACATGTTCACACAAATGTAGTGTGCATGTGTGTATAATGGAGAGAAAATGTGCTGGTACACATATAAACACCCAATAATTTTTGCTATTCTGTTAGTTAGATGTTACCTATTTAGAGTTATCACATCCTCATCTTATTAAACTTACCTGAGAGGTAGTTGGGCATTTCTCTAGTGAATTGAATATCTTACACCAATATAGCTAATCAAAAGGCTGATTTAGGAGTACTGAACAATTAGGATGTAAAAAACGTCAATAAAAGCAGTCATTTTCTTCTGGGATGTCTGGGCCCAGGTTCTTGTCACTGGTGCAAGAAAGCCCAGAGGATGAGCTATTACCTCTGGGATAGGTAAATCTTAGCAGAGGAATAGATTGTGAGCAAAGTGAAAGTATGCACTTGAGAGGGAGTGTATGCACACATGATAGTGAGCTGTGTCTAATGAGGTTCTGGGTTATTCCTTTATGTGATCTGGAGGAGCTGAATATTCATAGGGGGCAGTGTTTGAGGTTTTTTATAAATATTTATTTATTTATTTGAAAGTCAGAGTTACACAGAGAGAAAAGGAGAGGTAGAGGAAGGGAGAGGGAGAGAAGTAGTGAGAGAGAGAGAGAGAGCACTCTTCCATCCTCTGGTTCACTCCCCAGTTGGCTGCAATGGCTGGAGTTGTGCTGATCCAAAGCCAGGAGCCAGGAGCTTCTTCTGGGTCTCCCATATGGGTGCAGGGGCCCAAGGACTTAGGCCATTCTCTACTGCTTTCCCATGCCACAACAGAGAGCTGGATCGAAAGTGAAGTAGCTGGGACTTGAACCGGTGCCCATATGGGTTGCTGGCACTGCAGGCAGTGGCTTAACCCACTATGCCACAGCACCAGCCCTGAGGTGGTGTTTGAATACTTCCCATTGACTTGCCCTTTTTGGGAGAGAGATTTTAGAAGTGTCCTGGCATCAGGTACTTGATGAGAGGAGAAATGTCAGTCATGGTAATTTTATTATAATTTAATATATTAGCTTTGGGTCATTTTGGGGATGCAGTCAGCATCCAGGTTGGATATTTTCAGCTGGCACTGGTTCTGGATAGCACTTTCGCAAAAATAGTAGTTTTCTTTTTTTTTTTTTTTTTTTGACAGGCAGAGTGGACAGTGAGAGAGAGAGACAGAGAGAAAGGTCTTCCTTTTGCCGTTGGTTCACCCTCCAATGGCCGCCGCAGTTGGCGCGATGCAGCCGGCGCACCGCGCTGATCCGATGGCAGGAGCCAGGGACTTATCCTGGTCTCCCATGGGGTGCAGGACCCAAGAAGCACTTGGGCCATCCTCCACTGCACTCCCTGGCCACAGCAGAGAGCTGGCCTGGAAGAGGGGCAACCGGGACAGAATCCGGTGCCCCCACCGGGACTAGAACCCGGTGTGCCGGCGCCGCAAGGCGGAGGATTAGCCTAGTGAGCCACGGCGCCGGCAAAAATAGTTTTCTTCAATACAAAGCAGGAGCTAGAAGATAGTGGTTTGGGCCGAGTAGCCAGGGTTGTAGGGAGAGACTGGTGATTTCAGCGCTCTCTTTGCTAGCTACATGCCTATATCATCTTTTCCCTCTCAGAAATTTTCATCCCTTAAACTTTATTAGAATTCAAGGGAAGTAGAGCCATCCTTTGTAACTTCTTCATGCTGTGTCAGGGCATTGTCTCTGCCTAGCCCATAGATGAAAACCCCTTACTAACTGATCTAGAGGTTCTATTGGAGGAACTGGAGGTTTCTCACCAGACGTTGGTAATCGCTGGAATCACTAGTGATCATCATCTTTACTTAAAACTGTTGGATTCTGAAAGAGACAAATTTGACAATTAAGAAAAAAAGGAGCAAGAGTAAGAAACATTTCAAAGAAGGGAGAGTACTTTTTGCTACTTCCCATATGGTAGAAGCTGAGGAATTTCCCTTTCCTAAAATCATGGAGTCACTTGGCTTGATCATAAATCCTTTAGAAACCCTCTTTCACAAATCCACTATTGTCAGTGTAAATTCAGCACATTTTATTAATCACCATACACACATACTCTGTACTATTCTGATGGTAGGTAATTTAGGGCTAGTTGATTGTCCATGAACACATTAGCTAGGGAATCTAAAGAACCTTTTAGTTGCCCTAGGGTCTACTCAGTGGTCTGAGTTTCTTAAAGTGGCTTTATGGTATCATTAAGATTTTTCTCCTTTTGCTACTATGGTAGACTTCATGGTATTAAGATTTTTCTTCTTTTGCTATTATGGTGGAGGACTTTATCAGGGAGTTTTCCTGCCTATGGCCATTACTCCAGGAAGATAGGAGAAGTACGAAAATCATGTCAGCTGGGAAGCATAATAGCCTGAGTGTCTTTCTCGTTAGGAGTAAGTTTATGGCAAAAGCAAATGTTTTTTTGTATTTTTTAGCTTTTTGAAGATAAACTTGGGTTCCTCAATTGGCTCACAAGAGTATGCAGAGCTAAACTCTAGGTGTGCCTTTAAGACTCAAGGGATGGAGGTTTAATTATTGTCAGACATACCCAGCTAGAAATTCCCTGTAATGTGACTGTAACAGGAATAGTAAGTAGTATCTGATAGTTTCATTTACATTTAGGATGTTATTGGTCTGGGGGATCCCTATATCCAAGTTTTTAACGAGACTAGATCTCCTGGAGAAGCTGGCTGGTCATTTAGAATTTGTGGGCAATCTTGTTCTCATTGTCTGAGACTTCTCTATCTGACCTATGTTGATAATATGTATCTGAATCAAAGAGGGTTTCAGAGATGAGGAAGGGTCTCCCAGATAACATCCTAAAAGGACTGAGCTTTAAGATAGCCTTGGGTGCTATCGTCATCCTATGGAGGACAGCAAGAAATAGCTTAAACCAGGATTTGGAGGTCTTTTGACATTATTTTGTCAGAGTCTTAATATAATGGTTGCAATTTTCAACATTGCATGATGACTGGGGCCTCCAAGAGGCATGGAATTTGTAGGAGATTCTGAGTGGTGACTCCCTGATGAGTTATTTGAGAGACAAAGAAGGGCAGTTGCCACTGTGGAGGCACCTTGGGAGTCCAAAATGTGGGATTATTTCTTTCAGCAGTACATTGGATACTTCTTGTTCCCTTTCTCTTTGGGTCAGAAAAGCTTCTATCTATCCAGTGTATGTATCAATGAGGACAAATAAATATTTGTGACCATTTTATGGGGGATGTTAATGAAGCCTTATCTGCTAATCCTTACCAGGATAAGTTTTTCTCCTTTGGATGGAAGTCAGTAGGAGAGGTGAGTTGATGTGACTGCCATGTTATTTTGTAGAAAGAGGGGTCAGGGTTGGGACATTTCCTTTATAACATCATATAATCCTTTTCTTTCAAAGACATGAGTAACTATTTAATTTAAGGCCTCTGTTCCAAGATGGGCAGAGTTATTAATTTCTTTTATAATTTTCCACTGAGATGCCATTGGGAACATTAATTTATGATCTAAAGTCCACCATCCATTGGTATCTTTATTGTAATCCTGTTGCTGGGCCCACTCTATCTCAGGCATCGTAAAGTACGGACTTCCAGCTATCTCTGGATGCTGAGGTATTAGAGTTATTTCTGAAACCTTCTGAGTGGCAGCTTTCTTTACTGTCATATCCACCAGTGCATTTCCTCTTATTATCTGACTTCACCTTTTGGTGTCTCCTGCAATGAATACCCCAGCTATATCCACAGGCTCCAAAACTGCCTGGTGGAGAATCTGAATCTTTTGGCTGTATTTAATGTGTGTTTTTTGAGTCAGTAGGTGTCTTTCCAAATTTCTGTATGTGCATATAGCATGAGGAAAACAAATATCGACTTTTCTGGTCTTTTTCTTGTTATAATACTCTAGTCAGTGTGATAAGTTTTGCCTTCTGGCCTTGTCATAATGACTGGGGCTCCACAACTTGAGTCTACTATGGAATATCTTGTGTTTCTAACTCCTTCCTTCATGAAACTACTGCCATTAATGAACATCCAACACCAGGGTTTTACATAGATTCATATTATTGCTCAGGTTTACTGGAGTACCGGTCTGCAGAAGAGTGGTTCCACTTTTCAGTATCTTCAAATGGTATAAGAGTAAGCAGTTCAAGGATTTGGTGTACTTGAGAGTTACATCTGATGATTCTAAAAGAGGAGACTGGTGTTTAGTAAGGTGTTTTCCTTTTACTCATTGTTTTCCTTTAATCTCTAGAACCTCTTGTATTTGATACAGAGTTTGAACTTCTTGATGGTTTATTCTCCAAAAAATGTAGCAGTAACTGCCCTCAAATATCCAGGCCATCTACAGCCACTGAGGCCAACTATTTAGAACAGTCCTGGAAGTGGAGCTTATTTCTGGGTGAGTCATCCAGGTCTATTCCTTGCTTTCAACTGCAAAGATTGTGAAGGATCTGTTTAAATTAGGAATCCCTGGTGCAGGGTCTTTTGTCAGCATACCCCTAGACTTTCAAAAGTCTTCTTGTAGTTTTCTTGTCAATTTGAGTAGATCAGTATTTTGAGTAGATCAGGACATTTTTATGCCTTATACAGGAGGTTGGCCATCAGTCCAAGTCATGGAATACATAACCTGAATAAACCTTCCATCCCCAGGAATGTTATTAGCTATGTTTTTGTCTGAGGCAGCGCCACATGCAGTATGGCTTCCTGTTGCTTAAGTAATAGAGTAAAATTTCCCGAGGTCTTGGTGTATCCCAGGTAGGCTACTTCCTGTTTAGAGACATGAGCTTTGGTTGGGGGAAACTTTGCATCCTGATTTTCCTAAAAAAATTGAAACCATAATGGTATTTTCTTCTGAGTACTCCTTAGAGAGACTGCAGATGAGGCTGTCATCTACATATTATAAATGAGTTCCACTCTTTAATTTGAGCTCTGCAAGTTCCTTGGCAAGTGGATTGCCAAACAAAATGAGGGCTATCCCCAAAGCCTTGAGGAAAGATTGTCCAGGTGTACTATTGAGTCATATTTATTTATTTATTTATTTATTTTAAATTTTTTTTGACAGGCAGAGTGGACAGTGAGAGAGAGAGACAGAGAGAAAGGTCTTCCTTTGCCGTTGGTTCACCCTCCAATGGCCACTGTGGCTGGTGCACTGCGGCTGGCGCATCGCGCTGATCTAAAGCCAGGAGCCAGGTGCTTCTCCTGGTCTCCCATGCGGGTCCAGGGCCCAAGGACGTGGGCCATCCTCCTCTGCATTCCCAGGCCATAGTAGAGAGCTGGCCTGGAAGAGGGGCAACCAGGACAGAATCCGGCGCCCCGACTGGGACTAGAACCCAGTGTGCTGTCGCTGCAGGCAGAGGATTAACCTATTGAGCCATGGCGCTGGCCTACTGAGTCATATTTGAGGATGCATTGGTCCATTCAAAGGTAAACAGATATTGGGATTCTGAGTATAAGGGTCTATAGAAGAAGACATCTTTCAGGTGTAGAACTGTGACCCAAATGATGCCTCCATGTATCTGGGCCAAGATAGTGTAGAGATTTTGTACAATTGCATAAGGCAAGGTTGTAGCCTCATTTATGACCCTGACTTCCTGAACCATTTGGCATTCACCATTTTTGCTTTAAAACTGGCAAAATTTGCATGTTACAGGGACTGGAATGGAACCAGGATTTCATGATGAGAAATTTATTAATCAAAGTTTGGAATCCCCACTTGCCTTCTGGTTTTAAGGGAAATTGACTTTGATGAGGAAATCTTGCCTTGTGCTTTAGGATAGGGGCAGCATGTGTAGTCTGTCCAAGTATGTCCTGAATCTAGACCTGAGCATCTACTCTGTTTTTGATTTCTTTCTTTTTTTTTTTTTTTTTGGTGTTCACAAACTTTCATATTTATTATGTATATTTCTTTTTTTTTCTTTTTTTTTTAACTTTTATTTAATGAATATAAATTTCCAGTGTACAGCTTATGGATTACAATGGCTTCCCCCCCCATAACTTCCCTCCCACCCGCAACCCTCCCCTCTCCCGCTCCCTCTCCCCTTCCATTCGCATCAAGATTCATTTTCAATTCTCTTTATATACAGAAGATCAATTTAGTATAAAGATTTCAACAGTTTGCACCCACATAGAAACACAAAGTGAAACATACTGTTTGAGTACTAGTTATAGCATTAAATCACAATGTACAGCACATTAAGGACAGAGATCCCGCATGAGGAGCAAGTGCACAGTGGCTCCTGTTGTTGACCCAACAAATTGACACTCTAGTTTATGGCGCCAGTAACCATCCTAGGCTGTCGTCATGAGTTGCCAAGGCTATGGAAGCCTTCCAAGTTTGCCGACTCTGATCATATTTAGACAAGGTCATAAAAGAGAGAGTGAGGATAGTAACCAATGATCCTAAGAGTGGCATTTACCAGGTTTGAACAATTATACAGCATTAAGTGGGGAAGAGGACCATCAGTACACACAGGTTGGGAGTAGAGCCATTGGTGGTAGAGTAGAGGTTATGATTACAAAGGAATGAGGCCCAAGTGCACTAGACAGGGCCTAGAACAAAGGACAGAGTCATTATTAGAGGAGCTAAGAAAGGTGCTGTCTAAGCTACAATGAAGTTTTCTGATTGAGAGGCAAATAGAACCTGATAGAAGGGGCTTGATAATAATCTGGTGGGCTTTAGGCCTTGTAAATTCAGAGGCCCAGACCTATCTATCTCTTCACATGGGGTATATCCTAAGGGAGGTGTGAACCTCCTAGGGGAAGGCACTCTGTTGACTTTCATTACTTGGCTGGCCTGGGAGGAGAGCTGGTCAGGTAAAGGCAGGGGGCATCTCTAACAAGAAATTTACAGTTCTGCCTGCAATGTTGCTGACCCTACTTGACCATCCCCTCAGCTGCAGTGGTCACTTTGGAAGTTGGGCTCAGTGAAGGGCTTTTCAGCTTAGAGCCAATAAGATCTGTGGCTCTGACCTGGGCATCCTTCGACTCCAGGGCAGGTCCATTTCCAGTGATCCAACTCTTGGCAGAGCTGCCAGGGCTCTTCACAAGCTGACTTCTGCTGAAGCCCAGGCTTACCACATTGAAAGCCACTGCAGTGGACTGGCCTGTTGGGTCTCCTTGAGGGCAGATCACCGTACAGATCAGCCATTAATAGGCCTGCCACCCATTGCTTCTGATGCCTAGCTTTCTTTTCCTCCTGGTTTGTGTTCAAGCAGACCAGAGGATGCAAGTCAAGGGAGTGCCCGTGTCCCATCTCTAATCTTCGGTGGCCTGAACTACAAGTCTATAGTCACAGGCATGTTCTGTAGTAGTTTTTCTAAGGTAGACAATGCCCATGAGGAAAATTATATTCTCACTTTAAAACTTTCTTTCCCTTTGGTCTGAAAGGGAGGTTTTTTCTACTTACTGTATACTTCGCTGATGGCGAAGTGAATCTAGCTATGAGATTATTATTTGAGTTCTTATTTTGGCTATGCTATTGCAGAAAAATGTTAGCCATCTCTTTTATAAGGTCTAAAGATTAAATTGTGTATCCTACAGATTCCTTCATAATAGAATTAGTTTCCTATCTTGAAGAGAATAGAGAAATGAAAGAACAAGTTGGGCTTAGAATAGAGAAATGAGGGAGCAAGTCCTAGATCGCTTGCTGACAATAGCAATATCACATGAATACTTAGCAAACCGTTTCAACCATTAGATAACAACTTAAGAAAACATTTACCAGAAGGTCCAATGCCTTCTATAAATTTTTTTTTTAATTTTAAGCATCATGTATTTGAAAACACGTCTTAAATATCTAACATGGTATAGTTTGTTTAACCAGTAAACTTAAGCACAACCATATAAAATGTTTTTAGTTTCTTTCTACCAACAAGTTTAAAACATATGATACACAGATTCAGGTCATACAAATTAAAATGTATCTTTGATTGATTTTAGCAGCTTAAATTTATGGACAATCTTATCTAAAAGCCATTTAAAATAAAACTCTTAATAAAATTTCCCCCTGTGGACATACAATATGTACGCACATATAACATATCATAATAGACCAATATCAAAATCCAAAATATCTGGTTGAAATAAGATTCCTTAAAATCATGACATAACATAGACCAAATCTGATCATTGTTACAAGGTGATTATTCAAGTCTTTGAAAATAAGCACATAGTTAAATAACCCATAGCTCTTCATCTCCTCCCTCTCTTTTTCCACTCTTAGATTTAACAGGGATCACTTTTCAGTTAAAATTTAAACACCTAAGAATAATTGTGTGTTAATTACTGAGTTCAACCAATAGTACTAGAACCACAACAACAACAACAAATACTAAAAAGGATAAAGTATTACATTGTACATCTAAAGTCAGGACAGGAGCTGATCAGTTCATTGTTGCTTATAGTCCATTTCACTTAACAGGTTTCCCCTTTGGCACACAGTTGTCACCGATCAGGGAAAACAAATGATATTTTTCTCTTTGGGACTGGCTTAATTCACTCAGCATGATGTTTTCCAGATTGCTCCATCTTGTTGCAAATGACTGGGTTTCGTTGTTTCTTACTGCTGTATAGTATTCTATGGAGTACATGTCCCATAATTTCTTTATCCAGTCTACTGTTGATGGGCATTTAGGTTGGTTCCAGGTCTTAGCTATTGTGAATTGAGCTGCAATAAACATTAATGTGCAGATGGCTTTTTTATTTGCCAAGTTAATTTCCTTTGGGTAAATTCCAAGGAGTGGGATGGCTGGGTTGTATGGTAGGGTTATGTTCAGGTTTCTGAGGAATCTCCAGACAGACTTCCATAGTGGCTTAACCAGTTTGCATTCCCACCAACAGTGAGTTAGTGTCCCTTTTTCCCCACATCCTCTCCAGCATCTGTTGTTGGTAGATTTCTGAATGTGAGCCATTCTAACCGGGGTGAGATGGAACCTCATTGTGGTTTTGATTTGCATTTCTCTGATTGCTAGTGATCTTGAACATTTTTTCATGTGTCTGTTGGCCATTTGGATTTCCTCTTTTGAAAAATGTCTATTGAGGTCCTTGGCCCATCTCTTAAGTGGGTTGTTTGTTTTGTTGTTGTGGATTTTCTTGATTTCTTTGTAGATTCTGGTTATCAATCCTTTATCTGTAGTATAGTTTGCGAATATTTTTTCCCATTCTGTTGGTTGCCTCTTCACTTTCCTGACTGTTTCTTTTGAAGTACAGAAACTTCTCAATTTGATACAATCCCAAATGTTAATTTTGGTTTTGACTGCCTGTGCTGTTGGAGTATTTTCCAGGAAGTCTTTGCCTGTGCCTATATCTTGCAGGGTTTCTCCAATGCTCTCTAATAATTTGATGGTTTCGGGTCGTAGATTTAAGTCTTTAATCCATGTTGAGTGAATTTTTGTGTAAGCTGATAGGTATGGGTCTTGCTTCAAGCTTCTGCACGTGGAAATCCAATTTTCCCAGCACCATTTATTGAATAGACTGTCCTTATTCCAGGGATTAGATTTGGATCTTTGGTCAAATATAAGTTGGCTGTAGATGTTTGGATTGATTTCTGGTGTTTCTATTCTGTTCCATTGGTCTATCCATCTGTTTCTTTTTTTTTTTTTATTTTTTTTATTTTTTTTATTTTATTTTTTTTTTTTTGACAGGCAGAGTGGACAGTGAGAGAGAGAGAGAGACAGAGAGAAAGGTCTTCCTTTGCCGTTGGTTCACCCTCCAATGGCCGCCGCGGTAGCGCGCTGCGGCCGGCGCACCGCGCTGTTCCGATGGCAGGAGCCAGGTGCTTCTCCTGGTCTCCCATGGGGTGCAGGACCCAAGCACTTGGGCCATCCTCCACTGCACTCCCTGGCCACAGCAGAGAGCTGGCCTGGAAGAGGGGCAACCGGGACAGGACCGGTGCCCCGACCGGGACTAGAACCCGGTGTGCCGGCGCCGCAAGGCGGAGGATTAGCCTGTTGAGCCACGGCGCCAGCCCATCTGTTTCTGTACCAGTACCATGCTGTTTTGATAACAACTGCCCTGTAGTATGTCCTGAAATCAGATATTGTGATGCCTCCGGCTTTGTTTTTGTTGTACAGGATTGCTTTGGCTATTCGAGGTCTTCTGTGTCTCCATATGAATTTCAGCATCATTTTTTCCAGATCTGAGAAGAAGGTCTTCGGGATCTTGATGGGTATTGCATTGAATGTATAAATTGCTTTTGGGAGAATAGACATTTTGATGATATTGATTCTTCCAATCCATGAGCATGGAAGATTTCTCCATTTTTTGGTATCCTCTTCTATTTCTTTCTGTAAGGTTTTGTAGTTTTCATCGTAGAGATCTTTAACGTCTTTGGTTAAGTTTATTCCAAGGTATTTGATTGTTTTTGTAGCTATTGTGAATGGGATTGATTTTAGAAGTTCTTCCTCAGCCGTGGCATTGCCTGTGTATACAAAGGCTGTTGATTTTTGTGCATTGATTTTATATCCTGCTACTTTGCTAAACGCTTCGATGAGTTCCAGCAGTCTCTTAGTAGAGTTCTTTGGGTCCCCTAAATAAAGAATCATATCATCTGCAAAGAGGGATAGTTTGAGTTCGTCCTTCCCAATTTGTATCCCTTTAATTTCTTTTTCTTGCCTAATAGCTCTGGCCAAAACTTCCAGAACTATATTGAATAGCAGTGGTGAGAGAGGGCATCCCTCTCTGGTACCTGATTTCAGTGGAAATGCTTCCAACTTTTCCCCATTCAATAGGATGTTGGCCGTGGGTTTTTCATATATTGCTTTGATTGTATTAAGGAATGTTCCTTCCATACCCAGTTTGCTTAGAGTTTTCATCATGAAAGGGTGTTGTATTTTATCAAATGCTTTCTCTGCGTCTATTGAGAGAATCATATGGTTTTTCTTCTGCAGTCTGTTAATGTAGTGTATTACGTTGATTGTTTTGCGAATGTTGAACCATCCCTGCATACCGGGGATGAATCCCACTTGGTCTGGGTGGATGATCTTTCTGATGTGTTGTTGCATTCTATTGGCCAGAATTTTATTGAGTATTTTTGCATCTATGTTCATCAGGGATATTGGTCTGTAATTCTCTTTCAATGTTGCGTCTCTTTCTGGCTTAGGAATTAAGGTGATGGTGGCTTCATAGAAAGAATTTGGGAGGATTCCCTCTTTTTCGATTGCTCTGAATAGTTTGAGAAGAATTGGAGTTAGTTCTTCTCTAAATGTCTGGTAGAACTCAGCAGTGAATCCATCTGGCCCTGGGCTTTTCTTTGTTGGGAGGGCCTTTATTACTGTTTCAATTTCTGTGTCAGTTATTGGTCTGTTTAGGTTTTCTATGTCTTCCTGGCTCAATTTAGGGAGGTTGTATGTGTCTAAGAATCTGTCCATTTCTGATAGATTTCCCTGTTTGCTGGCATACAAGTCCTTGTAGTAATTTCTGATGATTCTTTTTATTTCTGTGGCGTCTGTTGTTACGTTTCCCATTTCATCTCTGATCCTATTGATTTGGGTCTTTTCTCTTCTTTTTTTAGTTAGTTGGGCCAATGGGGTGTCAATTTTGTTTATTTTTTCAAAAAACCAGCTCCTCGTTTGGCTGATTTTTTGTAATGTTTTTTTGGATTCAATCCTGTTGATTTCTTCTCTGATTTTAATTATTTCTCTTCTCCTACTGGGTTTGGGTTTGGTTTGCTGCAGATTTTCTAGATCCTTGAGATGACTTGAAAGCTCATCTATTTGGTGCCTCTCCAATTTCTTGATGTAGGCACCTATTGATATAAACTTTCCTCTTAACACTGCTTTTGTTGTATCCCATAGGTTTTGGTATGTTGTGCTGTTATCCTCATTTACTTCCAGAAAATTTTTGATTTCTCTTTTAATTTCTTCTATGACCCATTGTTCATTCAGGAGCATGTTGTCCAATCTCCATGTGTTTGCACGTGCTCTAGGGATTCCTGAGTTGCCAATTTCCAATTTCATTTCTTTGTGGTCTGAGAAGCTGCATGGTATGATTCTAATTCTTTTGAATTTGCTGAGACTTGCTTTATGGCCTAGTATGTGGTCAATCCTAGAGAGGGTTCCATGTACTGCTGAGAAGAATGTAAAGTCTTTAGATGTAGGATGAAATGTTCTGTAGATATCTGTTAGATCCATTTGGGCTATAGTGTCGTTTAAATCTACTGTCTCTTTGTTGATCTTCTGTCCTGTTGATCTGTCTATCTCTGAGAGTGGAGTATTGAAGTTCCCCAGTACTATTGTATTGGGGTCTATGTCTCCCTTTAAGTCCCTTAACAAGTCTTTTAAATAAGCTGGTGCCCTGTAATTAGGTGCATATACGTTGATAATCGTTATATCTTCCTGTTGAATGGATCCCTT
The DNA here is from genome assembly GCF_033115175.1 of Lepus europaeus. Classification (NCBI taxonomy): domain Eukaryota; kingdom Metazoa; phylum Chordata; class Mammalia; order Lagomorpha; family Leporidae; genus Lepus; species Lepus europaeus. Next base: position 57,475,949 of record NC_084831.1, read on the forward strand.
AATCATTAAATAGTGCCCCTCTTTGTCTCTCCTAACAGTTTTTGTGGTAAAGTTTATGTTGTCCGATATTAAGATGGCTACGCCCGCTCTCTTTTCATTTCTGTTGGCGTGGTATATCTTTTTCCAGCCTTTCACTCTCAGCCTGTATGGATCATTGTTGGATAGATGGGTTTCTTGTAAGCAGCAAAAGGATGGGTTTTGTTCCTTAACCCAATCAGCCAGTCGGTGTCTTTTAACTGGACAGTTCAAGCCATTAACATTCAATGTGACTATTGAGAAGGAGTAACTTTGCCCTGCCATTAGCCAAAGATACTTTCTAATATATGGTTTGAGATTCCTGTGATCTTTTGCTGTGAGGTTTCCTACCTTTACCTTCTTTCATATTGGTGACCATGTTTCTGTGTTTCTGTATGTAACACATCTTTAAGCATGTTTTGCAGGGCTGGACGAGTGGCGACAAATTCTTTCAATTTCTGTTTGCTGTGAAAGGTCTTAATTTCACCTTCATTCACAAATGAGAGCTTTGCAGGATATAATATTCTGGGCTGGCAGTTTTTCTCTCTTAGCACCTGGGCTATGTCTCGCCATTCCCTTCTAGCTTGTAGGGTTTCTGATGAGAAGTCAGCTGTGAGTCTAATTGGAGATCCTCTGAGAGTAATCTGGCGTTTCTCTCTTGCACATTTTAGGATCTTTTCTTTGTGTTTCACTGTGGTGAGTTTGATTACGACGTGTCGTGGTGAGGATCTCTTTTGGTCATGTTTATTAGGGGTTCTATGAGCTTCCTGTATTAGGATGTCTCTGTCTTTCTCCAAACCTGGGAAATTTTCTGCTAGTATCTCACTGAAAAGGCCTTCTAATCCTTTCTCTCTCTCAATGCCTTCAGGTACTCCTAGAACTCGAATGTTGGGTTTTTTAATAGTATCCTGTAGATTCCTGACAGTATTTTTTAGATTTCTGATTTCTTCTTCTTTTCTTTGGTTTGCCTGTTTCCTTTCCTGTTCTCTGTCTTCTAAGTCTGATATTCTCTCTTCTGCTTCGCCCATTCTGTTTTTAAGACTCTCTAATGTGTTTGTCATTTGATCTATTGAATTCTTCATTTCATTATGATTTCTCGTCACTATCACCATTTCTTGTTCCACTAGTTGTTTCATTTCATTTTGATTCCTCCTTAATATTTCATTTTCACGAGAGAGATTTTCTGCCTTGTCCATTAGGGATTTCTGTAGTTCAAGAATTTGTTTTTGAGAACTTCTTAATGTTCTTATCAATTTTTTGAGATCTGTTTCTTGCATTTCTTCAATCTCCTCATCTTCATAATCTTGAATTGGGGTGTCTTTTTCATTTGGGGGTGTCATAGTGTCTTCCTTGTTCTTGTTAGCTTGGTTTTTGCGTTTGTTGTTTGGCATGTTGGAGATATTTGGTTTCTTCACTGTGGTGTTTTTTCTTGTTACACTATGGCTCTATATTAAGTGTACTGTCTGCTTTCAGTGGTGCCTTAGAGGCTTGAGATGAGCGTGGACTGAGAGCTGTGTTTGGTTTCTCAGGGCTGAGGGTGTGTCAAAGATGACACTCCCAGGTTAGGTGTGGTAAATCTCTCTCTTTTTTGATTGAAAAGGGAAGTAATTCCGCACAGCTGAACGTAATTGGAGGTAGTTAGCAGGCAAATGATATACCCACAGGAGCCAGAGATCGGAAGCTCTTTCCCACGGACCACACAGGCAATCTCTGCTGCCCTCAGTGTGGGCTCCAATTCTCCTGAGATCTCCCACTGGGTTGCCAAGTTAGATGCTAATCTCCTGTTATTTCACCCCTCCCCCCAGAGTCAGGTTTTTCTGCTAGGCTCAGGGCTGGTGCAGACCTGAGGTCGCCCTGCTTATGACGTATGTCAAAATGGCGCCTGCTCTGTCTTGCTCGCCTTTGAGAGGTGAGCGGAGAGAGAGAAACTTGTGTCCGTATCGGTCGCTTTTTTTATTTTTTTCCTCTCTCTCTTCTAGTTAGCCTGGTGAACTTTTCCCCACGGAGTTTCAAGCCTCGTTCCCCCTAGCCTCCTCTTTCCGCTTGCCCGCTGGTGTCTCGGGCTATTGTGGTTCGGCTCACCTCGCGTTCCAGCGCTGGTGCGTTGAGTCTGCTGCTGGTGTCCCGAACTTGGGCTCCCACGCTCTCCACGCAGGTACACTGTGAATTACTAGTTCCGGAAGAGTTTCCTATGCTGTTTCATCCCCTACTCTTCCTTGACTCTGCAGTATCTCCACTTATATTCACCTGTCTCTGTCTCCGGACTAATAGTTTGCTCTCTGCCTATTCCGCCATCTTGCCGCTCTCCCTCTGTTTTTGATTTCAACAGGGATATTTTCCAGTTGGGTCTTGTCTCAGCATCATAATAAAACATTTAGATTTAGGAAAATTAACCTGAGAGAAGTGCCTAGAGAGGATAGATCCCTTCCTAGGAAAGAGGTCAGACAGCTCTGGCATTGCCGAAAACTGGTTGGAGATGAGGACAATGTGTAATTGAAAAACCAGAGGCAGAGTAAATTGTCAGAAGCAGGACTAATTTTATATTTTTAGTACCTGTAATTGACCTCTTATCAAATATTCAGTTAATAGTTAAATCAATTTATGTATAGGTTTTAACTTACTTTGTTGGTTGGATGCCTACTTGGACTCAGCTCTGCTGGGTTTATGATACCTAAATCTATAAGTCACTATTTATCCTTTTGTAATTTTTAGGAATTAATTTGTGACAAGATCACACAGAGTCATAGCAGGAGTTAAAGTACATGAAATTGTGTTTTAAAAAAAGATTTACTCCTCTGCCTGCGGCGCCGGCATCCCATATGGGCACTGGTTCTAGTCCTGGTTACTGCTCTTCCAGTCCAGCTCTCTGCTGTGGCCTGGGAAAGCAGTGGAGGGTAGCCCAAGTGCTTGGGCCCCTGCACCTGCATGGGAGACCTGGAGGAAGCTCCTGGCCCCTGGCTTCAGATTGGTGCAGTTCCGGCCATTGCAGCCATTTGGAAGTGAACCTATGGAAGGAAGACTTTTCTCTCTGTCTCTCTCTCTCTCACTGTCTGTAACTCTACCTGTCAAATAAATAAATAAAAATCTTAAAAAAATAAAAAGATTTATTTATTTATTTAAAAGGCACAGTTGCAGAGAGAAGAGGAGAAAGAGAGAAAGTGAGATCTTCCATCCACTCCCTAAATGCTGTAATGTCCAGGTCTTGGCCAGGCTGATGCCAGGAACCAGGAACTTCTTCCAGGTTTCCCATGTTGGTACAAGAGTATATGTACATGACCATCCTCTCCTGCTTTCCTAGGCATATTAGCAGGGATCTGGATCAGGAGCACCTGGGACTCAAACTGGCACCCATATGGGATGATAGCATTGCAGGGGGTAGCTTAACTCATTGTGTCACAGTGTAGGCCCCAAAATTGTGTTTTCAAAGTGGCCTGTACTTATGCCAGGATGATGGATATATATATATATATATAAATTATTTATATATATAAATTATTTTAAATACTTATTTAAATATTTTATATACATAAATTATTTTAAATATATGTACATATACATTTAAAATAATTTAAATCTTTAGCAGCTAGTTGATAGGAATAACATGACAAATTTTTGTGATAAGTGACAAAATAGAAGTAATCATTTTCAAAATGACAAGGCTTCTAGAAATATATCAGGCTGTATTTATTGTATTAAATTTTGACACTTAAATAGCATCTTTCATTTATATTTAAATAAAATGCTTCAGAGATGTTATTTAAGTGAGAGATAGTTGCTGTTCCAACAGAAAGTAAATCCAAAAATCAGTGGCAGATAGAGGTCATTGACCTTATTCATCAAAGCAATAGACTTGTCAGAATTGCTATCTTATTTTTTTAGAACACTATTTTCAGTTAATTTACTAGAGCCCATGAGCCCCTACAACTCCACATAATTTCTATTTATTTATTTACTTAAATAGATTTCATGTGGTGCATAGATACAATTCTGATTATAATGATAATTCCCTCCATCTCCTCATCCCTCCCTCCCCTTCTTATCTCTTCCTTCCTTCATTTTTTTAAAGTTTGTGATAACATATTTTTAACTTACTTTATATTCACAGGCTTAATGATCCCTTAAATAAAGAATCCAACAAGTACAAAGTAGAAAGCAGAATTGCTTTATTTTATTAAAAAATATTTAAAACATTTATTTGAAAGGTGGAGGAACAGAGAGGGAGAAACAGAGATGGGGGTGGGGAGTGGAGAGAGAGAGAGAGAGAGAGACAGAGAGACAGAGAGAGAGAGAGAGATCTTCAGTCTACTGGTTCACTCACAAAATGGCTGTTAGAACCAGTTCTGGGCCAGGATGAAGCCAGGAATCTGGAACTCCATCAGGTGCAGGGCCCCAAGCACTTGGACAATCTGCTGCTGCTTTTCGAGGTGCATTATCAGGGAGCTGGATCAGAAGTAGAGCAGCCAGGACTCAAACCAGCACCCATATGGAATGCTGATGTCAAGGGGGGAGCATTTAACCCATTGTGCTACAATGCTGCCCCCCCCCCCCCCGAATTGCTTTCTTAACTCACAAGCTGTTTACAAGGTCCAAGACTTTTGAGATCATGGAGCAAATTGTAAATGATTTTGTTTTGATACATCACTTAAACACTGATTGAGAATGCTCTGTTTATATTTAAGTAGAATTTGATAGATCAAAATAACACAACTAATCCTTTATATAAGAATTTAACAGTCTGATTTTTCTGAAAATTCATAATATGATTACTCAGTAGAATATAGACTTTGACTTTTCTTTTGCTTGATGTTTATAGTAATAAATGAGAAGTTGGCCGGTGCTGCGGCTCAATAGGCTAATCCTCCGCCTTGCAGCGCTGGCACATTGGGTTCTAGTCCTGGTTGGGGCGCTGGATTCTGTCCCGGTTGCCCCTCTTCCAGGCCAGCTCTCTGCTGTGGCCCAGGAGTGCAGTGGAGGATGGCCCAAGTGCTTGGGCCCTGCACCTCATGGGAGACCAGGAGAAGCACCTGGCTCCTGCCTTCGGATCAGTGCCGTGCGCTGGCTGCAGCGCGCCAGCTGTGGCGGCCATTGGAGGGTGAACCAACAGCAAAAGGAAGACCTTTCTCTTTGTCTCTCTCTCTCACTATCCACTCTGCCTGTTAAAAAAAAAGTTAGTGTAATGATTAATATGCTTATTGTGTTTGATATATTATGAAAATTGACTTATTGTTTGCAAATGCAAAATCATGGACAAATTATCATTTAGGTCAGATTACAAATGAGTCTTTATATAGACTTTTTAATTAATTAATTAATTAATTTTGACAGGCAGAGTGGACAGTGAGAGAGAGAGACAGAGAGAAAGGTCTTCCTTTTTCTCTTGGTTCACCCCCCAATGGCCGCTGTGGCCAGTGTGCTGCGGCCGTCGCACCGCGCTGATCCGAAGCCAGGAGCCAGGTGCTTCTCCTGGTTTCCCATGCGGGTGCAGGGCCCAAGCACTTGAGCCATGCTCCACTACCTTCCCGGGCCACAGCAGAGAGCTGGACTGGAAGAGGAACAACTGGGACAGAATCTGGCGCTCTGACCGGGACTAGAACCTAGCATTCCAGCGCCGCAGGCAGAGGATTAGCCTATTGAACTGTGGCGCTGGCCTTGTCTTTATAGACTTTATAAAGATTTCTTCAGATGTGTCTGTATTTCAACATAGGTTTTCCCTGCTTTTTTTTTTTTAAGATATATTTATTTATTTGAAAGGCAGAATTATAGAGATGCAGAAGCAGAGGCAGAGAGAGAGAAAGGGAAACAGGGCAGTCTTCCACCCGCTGGTTCACTCCCTAGATGGCTGGAGCTGTGCTAATCCAAAGCCAGAATGTTTGTCTGGGTCTCCCACACAGGTGTAGGGGCCCAAGCACTTGGGTCTTCTTCCACTGCTTTCCCAGGCCATAACAGGGAGCAGGATTGGAAGTGGAGCATCTGGGACTCAAACTGGCATCCATGTGGGATGCCGGCACTGCAGATGGCAGCCTCACCCGCTATGCCACAGTGCCAGCCCCTCGCTCTTTCTAAATTCCTAAATAGCTGATAAAGTGTTCTCAGAAACATCAGGGATAAGTATTATCTACATTAGTTGATTCAACAAATAATTACAAACCCTTATTATGTTCTAGAGCATACATTCACACATTAAAGAAGTCTAAGATGTCTGAGAAACATGGTATGTATTCTTTTTTTTTTGGTGTTAAATTTATTTTATTGCAAATAGTCACAACAGATTCTCATATAGGAAACCAACAAACAAGATAAATAGCATTTTTTAAAATGCGCTGGTTAGTATACAAATAATTTGTTAACCTTAGGAATCCAATTGAAATACACCAAGACCTGAAGAATCCTGCATATTCTGATTCAGGAAAGATTCAGGGGCTATGAAGGTTTAAATGAGCTATGGTGAATTTCATAATTTAAGAATTGCCACAATATACTCCTTTGTTATTACTTCTGAAAAGTAGGGTTACCAATAAAACACTAATCAGAGTTATTTTTAATAGATATCACCTACCTACTTTTATGTGGTTTATGAGATCAGTATCCTTAGTGTGCTGTTGTAAATCAGTTTACTTTGGAAGTGGACAGATGGGCCTGTGCTATCCCAATCTACAATTATATTTTCCTTATGATGATTTATTATGGTTATGTTGGGCATTTGCTTATTCATTTTAAAAATGTTCCCATGCAATCTATCATGTTTCTGCCATGATAGAGAGAGAACTTTGGCAACTATGAATGTTTTTTAAAGTGCAGCCCTAGTTGTTTTCTAGTGAAAATGACTAACCATTTCCTAACCATAGCTCAACTCTAAGTATTGGTGATAGTGATTATATTTGCATGTTATATATATGAGTATTTTAAAAGATTTATTTATTTATTTGAAAGGCAAAGTTACAGAGAGGCAGAAGCAGAGAGAGAGAGAGAGAGAGGAAGAAAGAGAAGAGAACAGAAGAGAAGAATGAGAGAGAAAGAGTGAGAGTGAGAGAGAAAGAGTGAGAGAGAAAGAGTGAGAGAGAGAGAGAGAGAGAGTCTTTCATCCGTTGGTTTACTCCCCAGATGGCTGCAATGGCCAGAGCTGTACTGATCTGAAGCCAGGAGCCAGGAGCTTCTTCTGAGTCTCTCACACGCGTTCAGGGACCCAAAGTCTTGGGCCATCTTCTACTGCTTTCCCAGGCCATAGTTGAGAGCTGGATTGGAAGTGGAGCAGCCAGGACCAAAACCAGTGCCCATATGGGATGTCAGCTGTGCAAGCGGTGGCTTTACCTGCTATGCCACAGCGCTGGCCCCAATATCTAAGTTTTTAATATAAGATGTCAATTCTACCTTTTGTTTGAATGACTTCTAAGGCACATGGTTCTTTTAACTGTCTATATATGTGGTGGAATGAGAAGGCCATGCCAAGATGGCCGCTGGCAACAGAAACTGCCAGGAAACAGGCTGTGATTGGATCTTTCGGAAACCACATGACAACGGAGCCTGACTGACAACAGGCTGTGATTGGATGGCTTCGGAAACCACATGGCAACAGGGTGTGATTGGTTAGGGCATAGACCACCCCTTGACTAGATTGGCTGCCTTGGCTATATAAGCTGCTGTACCAGCTGAAATAAACGAGTCTATGGGCTGTTCGCCTTTGGCCTGCTTTCACCCGACTCCCGGGGTCTGTGTGGTGACTCTGCGCTTCTTGCCTCCACCACGCTCCTCCTCTCAGAACGAATCCACAGCACCATATATAGAATGCTTCTATTTTCTGAATGTTTGTGTTGCCCTAAAATTCAAATGTTGGAGGCCAGCACTGTCATGTAGCAGCTTAAGCTACTGCCTGCAGTGCCAGCATCCCATATGAGCGCCGGTTCGAGACCCGGCTGCTCCACTTTTGATCCAGCTCTCTGCTATGGCCTTGGAAGGCAGCAGAAGATGGTCCAAGTGCATGGGCCCCTGCACACGCATGGGAGACCCAGAAGAAGCTCCTGGCTCTTGGCTTCAGATCAGCACATTTCTGGCCATTGCGACCAATTGGGGAATGAACCAGCAGATGGAAGACTTCTCTTTTTGGCTTTCTTTCTCTCTCTATGTAACTCTGCCTTTCAAATAAATAAATATTTAAAAAAAAAAAAACAGAGGTTGAACCCTAGTCATCAATGCAGTAGTGTTAAGAGATGGGGTCTTCAGGAGCGACTAGGTCATAAGGGTGTAACCCTCATGAATGGCATTAGTGTTCTTAGAAAGAGGCCCAATGGAACTTGCCCACCCCTTCCGTGTAAGGATATGGGTAGAAAGTACCATCTAAGAGGAATGCTTATGAGCCATTCAGTTTATAGTACTTTGTTACAGCAACCTGTAAGAATTGACACCTACTTTCCAGGGGATTGTCAGAGAATATTATATCAAATGGACAGTTTCGTGTCCATCAGTGCCTCAATTTATGGAGCTATTCTTATGGGTGGTTGCCTGAGGAAGGTGCACTGCATTTGTGAAAATTCAGGAACTCTTAACCTTTGAGTTTGGGCCAGATTTTAGAGGGTTGGCTCACTCCTTGAAATGGTGGACCATAATTTTATTTGCGTGGTTTTTTTCCTGGCAGTTGATACACTTCTGTTGCCAATATACAGTGAGGTTCATGTTCCAAAAAATGGATAAGAATCACCATTCTCAAGTTCTTGTTATAAAGCCAGACTTTCAAAAAGCTGAATCTGGATAATATTAGAATCGTTTTTTAAAAGATTGCTTTTACTCAATTTGTCTTGTTGTGATGCAGCCCTTATTAGGAGACATTTCAAGGAAAGTCTCCTTCCTTTTGTTCATTCATTCATTTCTTCATTCACTCACTTAATGTATATGAAGAACCTGCTATCTGAGGGATGGGCTTATGTGTGAAGGATATAATGATGAAAGAAACAAAATAAACATCCTTTGATTCAATGGTGTTTACATTTCTTACTAAGTGGTTATAGACAATAAACAAGAAAAATAACAGTGCTATTCCCATTAGTTAAGTAACAAGGAGAAAAAAATTAAGTAAAACAGAAAGTATGACATATTACAGTTGGGAAAACATAAACATTTTAGTTAGGATGGCCAGGGAAGGCTCCTTGGAGACAGTGACTTGAACAAAAGGGAAAATAGTGGCTGAGGAGGTCAGAGAGGCTATTGGGACCCAGGACCTTGAGGTCTTACCCAGGACTTGGATGTTTGCTCTGTGTGACAAGGGAATTGCCATAGTGTTCTGAGAGAGACATGCTCTATGTATGTGTTCACAAGATTAATCTGATTGATGTATTGAGAATAGATGAATTGAGGAACAAAGGCAGAAGCAAGGAGATCAGTTGGGAGAGTCTTCTCATAGTCCAAGGAAAAGTTGATGGTGATTAGAGCAGGGATTGGCAGTAGATGGGGCAAGAAATGACTGAGTTTTGAAATTCCCTTGAAACTCTGGTACTGTTAGGATATTTGTGAGAATGTTAACCACTTAAGAAGCTCTCCAGGAAACATTTCTTAGTGTTCTTAGTGTTTGAATTATTTTTACTTCTCCCACTCCTCCACCAAAGTGCTTATGTCCTCTGTGAATGTATCTGACCATAAGGAAGTTTAGAACACATTAATTACCCATGCTCAGGAAGCATATTCAACTTAATGGTATTTTGCATATTTAACTTACTTTCTCACCCTTCCATAAGTTTTCCCTTTGCTTGACATTTTATTACAGTTTTAAATTTCTGTCATTCTTTTTCATGTTTTTGAGGCTCTCTTAATATTCTTTTCTGTACAATTTAGGACATTTCTCTCATTAAATCTATGTGAGAAGCCACCTTTCACATTGTCTTAAAGGTAATACCTGTATTCTTTTCACATTTGTGATTGTTCCTTTGCTATATAGGAAAGAAATTTACTATAAGATTCAAACCATCAGAATAGCTTGTGTTTTGCATTAAATATAGGAATGTTTATTGTATGTAAGGAAAACAACTTACCTATTTGGTTATTAAACTCAGCAGGTCAGTTGAGTTAAAAGTGAGTCAAATAGATTTTTGGGCTGAATTACTAGTCATAAATTTAACTAAAACACTTAGTTCAGTGATGTGTTATATCTGTGACATTTCCTAATTTTGAAAGTTGCCCTTGAGTTTATTTGATGAGAACATTTAATATCATAAACAGGAACAAAAGAAGTAGCGAGGAATTTGCTCACATTCAACATGATTAGATCTTGTGGTTTACAAACACTGAACTTGATTTCTAGAATCTAAAGAAACAGTGTTATGTCAATATATATCAAACCAAAATTCTGATGAAAATTGATGAAAGTCTGAAAAGCAAATGCATCAGACTACAAACTGTTTATATTTACATACTTTATTCCTAAGGAAATGTAAACTGTAAAATAAACAGTTTTTTCTATCACTCATCACATGATGCCATTTCTCAGATATAGGTTGCTATTTTAATGCTCTTATGACATATTTCTCACTGAATGTTTTATAATATTTTTGGGGATAAAAGTGTGATTTCTATTTTAAAATAAAATCTCTCAGACTCATAAACACTTTGAAAGGGATTGTAGAGATCACCTAAGGGTCTGATTTGTAGATGCAAACCCTGAAGTCTATTATGTTGAAATCAAAGTCCAACAGCTTGTTAATGGACTCCTAACTACCAGTTCAGGGCTTTAAACAAAAATCTTGGATTACTGACATTCAGTGAACTGAATTCCTAGCTCTATGAGATCATCAAAAAGACTGAAACATCAAAGTCATGTTTTCATTACAAGTACAAGTCCAACATATTAAAAGGTTTATTACCATTCTAATTAGTGATGTGCTAGTACATGGAATCTTCTGTGTGACATATTTCAGGGTGAGTAGAATTCATGGAGAAGCCTGTCTCTGCAGTCTTTCCTATCATTGTATATACCATTATTAAGCCCTCAGACTTCCTGTCAATTACTTTTAGCTATCCTTTGTGAATATTACCTCATCTGAAAATGAACAATGGGTTTCCAAGAGAATTCTGGAAAAATTTCTCCCATTAGTATAAGCAATATGCCATAATTACCTCTTCTATAACCATTTGGCTTTGTGGTATCACAGTGATGATAAAAGCTTTTAAAAAATAAGAGAAAGTTAAGCACTGAGCATGAAAAAATTGAAGTTGGTGATATTAATGCTATTGGATTAACTGTTACCTATTTAATCAGCATTTTGAATACATTAGTTAAATTGAACCTTATACTATAATACCTGTCTTGATTTCTATGGCAAAAAGGAACTCTGCATTTTTAAAAATTATTTGGCTTATAGTTTAACTATGAACTACATATAGATTGTTCTCAGGAGTAAATTATAACATAGTTCAATGTGGGATGCTTCTCTGATATTGATGCAAACTCTTGCAAAGAATTAAAATGTGAAAACTTCTTTGAGAACCTTTCCTTTAATGTTTTCCACAGACAGATTGTATATATGAGGTTTTTTTTGTGTGTATATGTATGTTTTTGACTTATTGTTTTTCAGGTGCACATATCTGAAGTAAGATGATTTATCAAAAATTCTGCATGATTTTGTTACAGTGGGGTAAGTTTGCTATTTTAATGCTGTTATGTAATGCTCATATATATGCTCATAATTAAACTTGCAAACCAAACGAAAGTATAAATGTCAAAATTAAAGTCTTCCTTACCTCCTGAAAACAACCTAATAGTGTATTCCTCTGGGATTTTTTTTTTTTATTTTTGACAGGCAGAGTGGACAGTGAGAGAGAGACAGAGAGAAAGGTCTTCCTTTTGCTGTTGGTTCACCCTCCAATGGCCGCCTCGGTAGCGCGCTGCGGCCGGTGCACCGCGCTGATCCGATGGCAGGAGCCAGGTGCTTATCCTGGTCTCCCCTGGGGTGCAGAGCCCAAACACTTGGGCCATCCTCCACTGCACTCCCTGGCCACAGCAGAGAGCTGGCCTGGAAGAGGGGCAACCGGGACAGGATCGGTGCCCCGATCAGGACTAGAACCCGGTGTGCCGGCGCCGCAAGGCGGAGGATTAGCCTGTTGAGCCACGGCGCCGGCCTCCTCTGGGATTTTAACACACACACACACTCTCTCTCTCCCCCCCTGTGTCTCTTGTTCTCATAATTGCAAAAATAGAACTGGTCTCTACATTTTGTTCTGTATGTTTCCTTTCCCATGCAGCAGGTTTTCAACTTATCACAACCATTTTTCTTATAAGTTTTTACCAATGTACTTGTTAATTTAATGGTCCTGTGACAATCCTGTATATGAGTGTACCTTAATTTATTTGATCAATTTTGGATCAGTAAATTCTTTTCTTTAGCAATAATAGTACATTGAATTCCATATATCTGTATCTTTATTTGGAAGCATATTTATTTATGTTAATTCCTGAAGAGGAATTTACATGTTGAGTAGTACACACATTTTCCAATTTCATGCTGTGATAGCTCCTCCACAGAGCATTGTACCATTTATTGTCCCAACATGAATATGAGTACATAAGAATGCTGTCCTATTACATTTCTGCCAAAGAAGCATATTATCATTCCTTTAACTTTTTTTCCTTTCAGAAAAGAAATATATGGCAGCTCATTTCAATTTCATTTATTTGATTATTTATAATGTTGAGCAGTTTCTTGACCATTTATATTTCTGATGCAATTTTCTAGTTCATATACATTGATAATTTTTTACTACTTTTTATTGGCCTTAGTTGAAATTTAGAAATTTCTGAAATGTAATATATATTTAGCCCTATAAAAAGATCCAATAAAATGTATGTGTATAAAGAGATTTATTATGAGGAATTGGCTCATACAATTATGAAGGATGCAAAGTCCCAAGATCTGTAGTCAGCAAGTAGAGGCCCAAGGGAGCCAATGGTGTAGTTCCAGTACAAGTTGAAAGGTCTGAAAACCAGGAGAGCTGATAATCTAAGTTCTAGTCTGAATGCTAGCAGCCTCAAGACCAAGGAAAGCATGCTTGAGGCAGTCAGGCAGGATCACTCTCTCTTATCTGTTGTTGTATTTGTGTCTTCAGTTGATTGGGTGAGTTGCATTTTATTAAGGAGGACAGTCTTCTTTCATTGGTCTAGCAATTCAAATGTTAATTTCATCCAGCAAGAACCTCACAGTCAAACCTAGAATAATGTTTGATCACATGTCTGGGTATCCTGTGGGCTCAGTCAAGCTGACACATAAAATGAACCATGATATGCCTTAATGGGATGGTTCCAAGATGGCAGAGTAGGGAGAGTACTTACTGCTCTAGTCCAGGAGAAGATAGTTTAAACAAAGTGGAGAGAGTGTAGTCTCAGGGAAGAGTTAGGGAGAAAATGGCAGAGGAAACTCCACCAAAATTAGAGGGACACAGTGGACCTTAGTAGAAGGTGTGGATGCCCACAGCTTGGGACTCCAGCAAGTGAGAGCCTACGCACCAGCGTTGGAAAGTGAGTTGAGACCAGACCACAGCAGCCCAAACCATTGGCAATAAAGCTGAAGTAAGATCCTAGAGGGAACCTGGCTTGGAGCTCCAAGGGGATTACTCTCAGAGGATCTCCAATTAGACTCACAGCTGACTTCTCATCAGAAACCATACAGGCTAGGAAGGAATGGCAAGATATACCCAGGTACTAAGAGAGAAAAACTGCTATCCCAGAATATTATATCCTGCAAAGCTCTCATTTGTGAATGAAGATGAAATAAAGACCTTTCACAGCAAACAGAAATTGAAAGAATTTGTCACCACTCGTCCAGCCCTGCAAAAAATGCTTAAAGATGTGCTACACACAGAAACGCAGAAACACGGCCATCAATATGAAAGAAGGTAAAGGAAGAAAACTTACCCGTAAAAGATCATAGGAAGGGGCCGGCGCCGTGGCTCAATAGGCTAATCCTCTGCCTTGCGGCGCTGGCACACAGGGTTCTAGCCCTGGTCGGGGCAATGTATTCTGTCCCAGTTGCCCCTCTTCCAGGCCAGCTCTCTGCTGTGGCCCAGGATTGCAAAAGGAAGACCTTTCTCTCTGTCTCTCTCTCTCACTGTCCACTCTGCCTGTCAAAAAAAAAAAAAAAAAAGATCATAGGAAGCTCAAAGCATATACTAGAAAATATCTTTGGGAAAACGGCAGGGCAAAGTTACCACTTATCAATAGTCACATTGAACGTTAATGACCTCAACTCTCCAGTTAAAAGACACAGACTGGCTGAATGGATTAAGGAACAAAACCCATCTATTTGCTGCCTACAAGAAACACATCTTTGCAACAAAGATGCATCCAGACTGAAAGTGAAAGGTTGGAAAAAGATATTCCAAGCCATCAGAAACCAAAAAAAAAAAAAAAAAAAAAAAGCAGGTGTAGCCATTATTAATATCAGACAAAATAAACTTTAACACAAAAACTGTTAAGAGAGACAAAGAGGGGCACTATATAATGATTAAGGGTTCAATTCAACAGGAAGATGTAACTATTATAAATGTATATGCACTTAATTACAGGGCACTGGTTTATTTAAAAGATATGTTAAGGGAATTAAAGGGAGACTTAGATTCCAATACAATAATACTGGGGAACTTCAATACTCCACTCTCAAAAGTAGACAGATCAACCAGACAGAAGATCAACAAGGAAACAGCAGATTTAATAGACACTATAGCCCAAATGGATCTAACAGATATCTACAGAACTTTCAATACTACATTTAAAGATTTTACATTCTTCTCAGCAGTGCATGGAACCTTCTCTAGGATTGACCACATACTAGGCCATAAAGCAAGTCTCAGCAAATTTAAAAGAATTAGAATCATACCATGCAGCTTCTCAGACCACAGTGGAATGAAGGTGGAAATTAGCTACTCAGGAATCCCTAGAAAGTATGCAAACACATGGAGACTGAACAACATGCTCCTGAATGAACACTGGGTCATAGAAGAAATCAAAAGAGAAATCAAAAATTTTCTGGAAATAAATGAGAATAACAACACAACATATCAAAACTTATGGGATATGGCAAAAGCAGTGTTGAGAGGAAAGTTTATAGCAATAGGTGCCTACACCAAGAAATTAATTGGAAAGGCACCAAATAAATGAGCTTTCAGTGCATCTCAAGGATCTAGAAAAACTGCAGCAAACAAGACCCAAATCTAGTAGGAGAAGAGAAATAATTAAAATCAGAGAAGAAATCAACAAGATTGAATCCAAAAAAAAAAAAAACATTACAAAAAGTCAGCCAAGCGAAGAGCTGGTTTATTGAAAAAATGAATAAAATTGACACACCATTCGCTCAACTAACTAAAAAAAGAAGAGAAAAGACCCAAATCAAAATCAGAAATGAAAAAGGAAATGTAACAACAGACACCACAGAAATAAAAAGAATCATCAGAAATTACTACAAGGACTTGTATGCCAGCAAACAGGGAAATCTATCAGAAATGGATAGATTCCTGGACACATGCAATCTACCTAAATTGAACCATGAAGACATAGAAAACCTAAATAGACCCATAACTGAGAAAGAAATTGAAACAGTAATAAAGGCCCTCCCAACAAAGAAAAGCCCAGGACCAGATGGATTCACTGCTGAATTCTACCAGATATTTAAAGAACTAACTCCATTTCTTCTCAAACTATTCAGAACAATTGAAAAAGAGGGAATCCTCCTAAATTCTTTCTATGAAGCCAGCATCACCTTAATCCCTAAGCCAGAGAAAGATGCAGCATTGAAAGAGAATTACAGACCAATATCCCTGATGAACATAGATGCAAAAATACTCAATAAAATTCTGGCCAATAGAATGCAACAACACATCAAAAAGATCATTCACCCAGACCAAGTGGGATTTATCCCTGGTATGCAGTGATGGTTCAATGTTCGCAAATCAGTCAATGTGATACACCACATTAACAGACTGCAGAAGAAAAGCCATATGATTATCTCAATAGATGTAGAGAAAACATTTGATAAAATACAACACCCTTTCATGATGAAAACTCTAAGCAAACTGGGTATGGAAGGAACATTCCTCAATACAATCAAAACAATTTATGAAAAACCCACGGCCTAGCATCCTATTGAATGAGGAAAAGTTGGAAGCAATTCCACTGAGATCTGGTACCAGACAGGGATGCCTACTCTCACCACTGCTATTCAACATAGTTCTGGAAGTTTTAGCCAGCGCTATTAGGCAAGAAAAAGAAATTAAAGGGATACAAATTGGGAAGGAAGAAGTCAAGCTATCCCTCTTTGCAGATGATATGATTCTTTATTTAGGGGATCCAAAGAACTCTACTAAGAGACTATTGGAACTCATAGAAGAGTTTTGCAAAGTAGCAGGATATAAAATCAATGCATAACCGGCGCTGTAGCTCACTAGGCTAATCCTCCACCTGTGGCGCCGGCACCCCCAGGTTCTAGTCCTGGTTGGGGCGCCGGATTCTGTCCCAGCTGCTTCTCTTCCAGTCTGGCTCTCTGCTGTGGCCTGGGAATACAGTGGAGAATGGCCCAGATCCTTGGGCCCTGCACCCACATGAGAGACCAGGAGGAATCACCTGGTTTCTGGCTTCGGATTGGCACAGCGTGCCGGCCACAACACGGCAGCCATAGCGGCCACTTGGTTGGTGAACCAATGGAAAAAGGAAGACCTTTCTCTCTGTCTCTCTGTCTTTCACTGTATAACTCTGCCTGTCAAAAAAAATCATAAAGGAGTTTGGCAAAGTAGCAGGATATAAAATCAATGCACAAAAATCAACAACCTTTATATACACAGCAATGCCATGGCTGAGAAAGAACGGCTAAGATCAATCCTCTTCACAATAGCTACAAAAACAATCAAATACCTTGGAGTAAACTTAACCAAGGACGTTAAATATCTCTATGATGAGAATTACAAAATCTTAAAGAAAGAAATAGAAGAGGATACCAAAAAATGGAAAAATCTTCCATGCTCATGGATTGGAAGCATCAACATCATCAAAATGTCCATTCTCCCAAAAGCAATTTATAGATTCAACGTGATACCAATCAAGATACCAAAGACATTCTTCTCAGATCTAGAAAAAATGATGCTGAAATTCATATGGAGATGTAGGAGACCTCGAATAGCTAAAGCATTCTTGTACAACAAAAACAAAGCTGGAGGCATCACAATACCAGATTTCAGGACATACTACAGGGCAGTTGTAATCAAAACAGCATGGTACTGGTACAGAAACAGATGGATAGACCAATGGAACAGAATAGAAACACCAGAAATCAATCCAAATATCTACAGCCAACTTATATTTGATAAAGGATCTAAAACCAATTCCTGGAGCAAGGACAGTCTATTCAATAAATGGTGCTGGGAAAATTGGATTTCCACGTGCAGAAGCATGAAGCAAGACCCCTACCTTACACCTTTCACAAAAATCTACTCAATATGGATTAAAGATCTAAATCTATGACCCGACTCCATCAAATTATTAGAGAATATTGGAGAAACCCTGCAAGATATTGGCACTGGCAAAGACTTCTTGGAAAAGACCCCAGAGGCACAGGCAGTCAAAGCCAAAATTAACTATTGGGATTGCATCAAACTGAGAAGTTTCTGTATTGCCAAGGAAACAGGAAAGAGCAGAGACAACCGACAGAATGGGAAAAATATTTGCAAACTATGCTACAGATAAAGGATTAATAACCAGAGTCTACAAAGAAATCAAGAAACTCCACAACAAAGCAACCAACCCACTTAAGAGATGGGCCAAGGACCTCAATAGACATTTTTCAAAAGAGGAAATCCAAATGGCCAACAGGCACATGAAAAAATGTTCAAGATCACTAGCCATCAGGGAAATGTAAATCAAAACCACAATGAGGTTTCACCTCACCCCAGTTAGAATGGCTCACATGGCAAGGATGTGGGGAAAAAGGGACACTAACCCACTGTTGGTGGGAATGCAAACTGATAAAGCCACTGTGGAAGTCAGTCTGGAGATTCCTCAGAAACCTGAATATAACCCTACCATACAACCCAGCCATCCCACTCCTTGGAATTCACCCAAAGGAAATCAAATTGGCAAACAAAACAACAGTTTGCACCTTAATGTTTATTGCAGCTCAATTCACAATAGCTAAGACCTGGAACCAACCCAAATGCCCATCAACAGTAGACTGGATAAAGAAATTATGGGACATGTACTCTATAGAATACTATACAGCAGTAAAAAACAATGAATTCTGGTCATTTGCAACACAATGGAGGAATCTGGAAAACATCATGCTGAGTGAATTAAGCCAGTCCCAAAGGGACAAATATATTATCTCCCTGATTGGTGACAACTAACCAAGCACCAAAAAGGAAACCTGTTAAAGTGAAATGGACACTATGATAAACAGTGACTTGATCAGCCCTTGCCCTGACTGTTGATGAACAACTTAATACTTTATTCCTTTTAGTATTTTTTTTGGTTGTTCTTCTTGATAATATTGTTTGAATTCTGTAATTAATACACAGTTATTCTTAAGTGTTGAAACTTAACTGAAAAGTGATCCCTGTTAAATATGAGTGGAAATAAGAGAGGAAAGAGATGTACAATTTTGGACATGCTCAATCAGACTTGCCCCAAATGGCAGAGTTAGAAATATACCAAGGGATTCCAAATTCAATCCCATCAAGGTAGCATGTACCAATGCCAACTCACTAGTCCAAGTGATCAATTTCTGTTCAAAATTGATCATAATGATAGGATTAAGAGTCAAAGGGATCACAAAAACAAGACTAGTTTCTGAAAATAGTAACCAATAGAATAAAAAAAAAGGGAGAGAATGATCAAACATGGGAAGCGGGATACACAGTAGACTCATAGAATGGCAGATGTCCTAAACAGCACTCTGGCCTCAGAATCAGCCCTTAAGGCATTCAGATCTGGCTGAAAAGCCCATGAGAGTATTTCAGGCATGGAAAGCCAGGACACACTGGCAAAAAAAAAAAAAAAAATGACCTAAATGAAAGGTCTATGCGAATGAGATCCCAGTGGAAAGAATGGGCCATCAAAGAAGGAGGTACCTTTCTCTTAAGGGAGGAGAGAACTTCCACTTTGACTATGACCTTGTCTAAATATGATCAGAGTCGGTGAACTCAGAAGCCTTCCATAGCCTGGGCAACTCATGACAAGGGCCTAGGGTGATTACTGATGCCATAAATAAGAGTGTCAATTTGTTAAGTCAACAACAGGAGTCACTGTGCACTTACTCCTCATGTAGGATCTCTGTCCTTAATGTGCTGTACATTGTGATTTAATGCTATAGCTAGTACTCAAACAGTATTTTTCACTTTGTTTCTCTGTGCAGGTGCAAACTGTTAAAATCTTTACTTAATATATACTAAACTGATCTTCTGTATATAAAGAGAATTGAAAATGAATCTTGATGTCAGTGAAAGGGGAGAGGGAGCAGGAGAGGCGAGGGTTGTTTGGGAGGGAAGTTATGGGGGGAAGCCATTGTAATCTATAAGCTGTACTTTGGAAATTTATATTCCTTAAATAAAAATTTTTAAAAAAAACTAAAAAAAAAGAACAAGGAAGACAATATGACACCCCCAAAAGAACACTACACTTCAATACTAGATTGTGAAGATGATGAGATGAAAGAAATGGGAGAGATGGAATTCAAATAATTGATCATAAGATTACATAGAAGTAATCAGAAACAAATGCATGAGCTACTGAAATTCATACAGGACATTAAAAAAATTAATCCTATGAAATTGAGATGTTAAAGAGAAATCAAAATGAAATGAAGAATTCAATAGAACAGATATAAATTCACTGTAGAGCCTTCAGAACAGAATTGGTGAAGTAGAAGGAAGAATATCAGACTTAGAAGACAAAGCAAATGAAAGTATACAGTCTAAGCAAAGACAAGAAGAGGAAATTAGAAAACTAAAAACACTATGTGGAATCTACAGGATACTGTAAAACGACCCAACATATGGGTTCTAGGATTTCCTGAAGGCATGGAAAGAGATAAAGGATTAGAAAGCCTTTTTAGTGAAATAATAACAGAAAACTTTCCCGGTTTGGAGAAAGAAAGGGGCATCCAAGTATAGAAAGCACATAGAACTCCTAATAGACATGACCAGAAAAGATCTTCACTATGAGACATTGTAATCAAATTCACCACAGTAAAACATAAAAAGATTCTAAATGTGCACAAGAGAAATGCCAGATTTCTTTAAGAGGATCTCCAATTGCACTCACAGTGAATTTCTCATCAGAAATTCTATAGGCTAGGCGAGAATGGCAAGATATAGTCCAAGTCTTAAGAGCAAAAAAACTGTCAACCCAAAATATTATACCTTGCAAAGCTTTCATTCGTGAATGAAGGTCAAATAAAGACCTTCCATAACAAACAGAAATGAAAGAATTCGTCACCACCTGTCCAGCCCTACAAAAGATGCTTACGGATGTGTTGCACAAAGAAACACAGAAACATGGTCATCTCTATGAAAGAAGGTAAAGGAAGAAAATCTCTCAATAAAAGTTCAAAGAAAATTCTAAATAAAAAATACCAATATTTTTGGAAAAATGGCAGGGCCAAGTCGTTACCTATCCATGGTCACCTTGAATGTAAATGGACTCAACTCTCCAGTTAAAAGACACAGACTGGCTTAATGGATTAAAAAACAAAACCCATCTTTTTGCTGTCTATAAGAAACACATCTCACCAACGAAGATGCACGCAGATTGAAAGTGAAAGCATTGAAGAAGATATCCCATGCCAACAGAAACCAAAAAAAGAGCTGGTGTAGCCATACCAATAACAGATAAAATAGACTTTAACACAAAAACTGTTAAAAGAAACAAAGAAGGGCACTATATAATAATTAAGGGATCAAATCAACAGGAAGATGTAACTATTATAAATGTATATGCACCTAATTACAGGGCACCTGGCTATTTAAAAGAAATGTTAAGAGATTTAAAGGGGCCTGCACCGCGGCTCACTAGGCTAATCTTCCGCCTTGCAGCGCCAGCACACCAGGTTCTAGTCCCGGTTGGGGCGCTGGATTCTGTCCCGGTTGCCCCTCTTCCAGGCCAGCTCTCTGCTATGGCCCGGGAGTACAGTGGAGGATGGCCCAAGTGCTTGGGCCCTGCACCCCATGGGAGACCAGGAGAAGCACCTGGCTCCTGCCATCGGATCAGCGCGGTGCGCCGGCTGCAGCGCACCAGCTGTGGCAGCCATTGGAGGGTGAACCAACGGCAAAGGAAGACCTTTCTCTCTGTCTCTCTGTCTCTATTCACTCTGCCTGTCAAAAAAAAAAAAAGAGAGATTTAAAGGGAGGCTTACACTCCAATACAATAGTAAAGGGAGACTTCAGTCCTCCACTTTGAGCAATGGACAGATCAACCAGACAGAAAATCAACAAGGAAACAGCAGATTTAATTGACACTATAGACTTAATGAACCTAACAGATATCTACAAAAATTTTCTTCCTACAGTTGCAGAATTCTTCTCAGAAGTGCATGGAACTTTCTCTAGGATGGATCACATACTAGGCCATAAAGCGAATCTCAGCAAATTAAAAAAAATTGAAATTTGTTGGTGGAAAGAAGCTAAAAATGTTTTTACATGTTTGTGCTTGAGTTTGCTGGTTAAACAAACTAAACTGTGTTAGAGATTTAAGGGATGTTTCTAAATATATGTATTCTTAAAATTTATAGAAGGCATTGGTAAATATTTTCATAAGTTTTCATTTGATATTGTTATTGTCAAGAAGCAATCTGGTAAGCCTGACTTTTCCCCCCATTTCTCTATTCTCTTCAATATTATAAACTGAATTCATACTGAAGGACTCTCCAGGATGTACAGTTTGATTTTTGGATCTTATAAAAGGGATGACTAACATTTTATGTAATAATAGCATAGCTAGAGTGAGAGCTTAAATTATGATCTCATGGCTAGATATACCTCACCATGGGCACAGTGAACAGGCGAAACCTTCCTTTCAGACCAAAGGGAGAGAAAGATTTAAAGTGAGGACATAGCTTTCCTCATGGGCATTGTCTACTTCACATAAAACCACTATCTTACCTGCCTGTGACTATAGACTTCTAGTTCAGGCCACTGAAAATTAGAGATGGGACTTGAGCACCCCTTTCCCCACCGACTTTGCATTCTCTTGTCTACTTTAACAAAAACCAGGAGGTAAAGAAAGCCAGGCGTCAGAAGCAATGTAAAGTTAGGTGGCAAGCCAATTAATGGCTGCTTTGTACAGTGATCTGCCATCAAGGAGACCCAACAGGCCAGTCCACTGCATTGATTTATATGAAAAGCCAGGGCTTTGGCAGAAGTCAGCTTATGAAGTGCCCTGGCAGCTCTGCCAGCCAAGAGTTTGGTCACTGAAATGGAACTACCCTGGAGTCGAAGGACTAGAGGTCAGAGCCACAGACCTTGCTGGCTCTAAGCTGAAAAGCCCTCACTCGTCCCAGCTTCCAAAGTAACCACCACTTCTGAGGGGATGGCCGAGTAGGATCAGCAACACTGCCAGCAGAACTGTAAACTTTCTGTTAGAGATGCCACCTGCCTTCATCTGGCCAGCTCTCCTCACAGGCCAGCTAGGTAATGGAAGGCAACAGGGAGCCTTCCCAAGGGGAGGTTCAGACCTCCCTTAGGATGTACTCCATGTGAAGAGATAGATGGGTCGGGGCCTCATAACTGACAAGGCCTCAAATAGCCCACAAGATTATTATCAGGCCCCCTTCTGTCAATTTCTATTGGCCTCTTAATTGGACTACTTATTCGTGGCTTAGCACCTTTCTTAGGTCCTCTAATAATGACTCTGTCCTTTGTTCTAGACCCTGTCTAGCTCACTTGGGGCCTCATTCCTTTGAATTCATAGCCTTTATGCTAATATCAATAGTGCTGTTGGAACTGGGAAGGGGAGAAGGGAGGAGGAGGAGGGGTGGGAATGTGGGTGGGAGGGCTGATATTGTGGGAAGAATAACTATATTCCTAAAGTTGTACTAGTGAAATTTATATTCCTTAAAAATAAGTTAAGAAAATAACTCTTAACAATTCATTATGTTTGCAAATATTTTTTTACTTACCATTATTTGCTTTTTAACTTTATTTTCTTTTTACAATACTAAAATTTATGCACACACAACATTGATCCAACACACTTAGAAACAAGACCTATTAACATTTAAATATTTTAGTTGTTTTTAGCAAATGCATCATTACTCAATTATAAGCAAATTAGGTAATAACAAACAGCTTTATTTTCTATATTATATTTCTATATATATTTAAAATATATGACCATGACACACAATAAGCTTAGTGTCAGATGAAAAGGGAGATGCCATCTTAAATACTATTCACTATTATAATCCTTACAAACTATTAACAAATATGATGCTATAAGGGGCTATTATAAAGGGGTGGTGATTACACTGGAAATTTCTACCTTGAATATATCTCAAGAATGCTTTTAGAAATTAGATGTATACTAGTCTGTCCTCCTTCCCATGGAGGGAATATACTCAAGAGAAAGCATTAAATGTTCCTTTAATGCCTCGTATTCAACAACTGTGACCCATAGAAGTTTTTGTTTTTAATCATCTACATGTTGACGATTACTTTTTTAAACAGTGAAACTTAATTTATTATTTATTCTGTCTCTAATTTTTCTTTTAAATTTATTTTTTTAAAAAAAGTTGACATACAAAACTGTGTGTGTTTATTATTTGCAACATAATGTTTTGAAGTCTATATGCAATGTGGTGTGGTTAAATCTAGCTAGTTAACAGATGCAGTCATCTCCCATAGTTATCATTTCAGTGGTGAGAACACCCAACAACTTATTTCTTAACATTTTTTAAAAAACATAGCCCATTCACCATGCTGTGCCAATCTCTTAAACTTATCCCTCCTATCTCAGCATAAATATGTATCCTTTGACCAACATTTCCTCTCCACCAACAATCCTGTCCTCTGGTAACCACCATTCTACTCTACTTCTAAAAGATCAACTTTTTAAAATTCCACGTATGAGTGAGAACATGTGGTATTTGTGCCTGGTTTATGTCACTTAACATGATGTCCCCCAGGTTTTTCCATGTTGTCACAAATGATATAATTTCTTTCTTTTTCATGGCTGAATACTACTCTATTATTTACATATACTGTGTTTTCTTTATCCGTTCATTACGGATGGACACTCAAGTTGATTCCAAATCTTGGTATTGTAAATAGTACTGCAATAAACATAAAAGTACAGGTACCTGTTTGATAAACTGATTTCATTTTCATTGGATATATACCTAGTAGTAGAATTGTCAGATAATGTAGTGGTAGTTGTAGTTTTAATATTTTGAGGATCTTCCAGAATGCTGTCCATAATTGCTGTACTAATTTACATCCCATACAGTGCACAAGGGCTCCCTTTTTCTCCACATCCTCACCAACACTTGTTATCTTTTGTCTTTTTACAAGTCTTTCTTTTAAAAGTATTTTACTTTAGATTTTGGTTAACACATCATACTTACACACTTTTTATTTGGTACAGTGTAATGTTTCAACACCTATTCATAGCATAAAGTGATCAGATTAGGCAATTAACCTTTCCATTTCCTTATCTTTTATTTGTGTTTGAAGCCTACTAACTCCTCAGTTCCATTTTTTATACAGAGTATAAAGTACTATCATGAACTATAGTCATCCCGTCATGCTGCAGAGCACCAGAACTTGTTACTATCTCCTGGCTGTGTTTTGGTACCCAGTGTCAAACCTCCCCCGGTTTGATAACAGTCATTCTTTCAGGAGTGAGGTAAAACCTCATCATGGTTTTGATTTGCATTCCTTTGACAATTAGTGAAGTTGAGCAGTTTTTCATAGAACTGCTTGGGATTTAAATGTCTTCTTTTGAGAATTGGTTATTCAGGTGACTTGCCAGGTGATTTGCCTTATTTGCTATTTTGAACTTTGAGTTTGAATACTAACTCTTTATCAGATATACAGGGTCTTCAAAAATTCATGGAAATGGTGTGTTTTGAAAAAACAATGCATAGACTTCAAATTTTGTTTTGCACCAAAATAAATTCATACTAATTTGTTATAACATGTTTAAACAGGATCTAGTTTAAGAAACTGAGAAACATAAGACATTGATTTGAAAACAGCCTCTGTTAGAGCAACATCAGTTCTGTTGATGCTGAGCAAGAACAAACTCCAATTTATGGTGAAGCTTGGGTGGGAAAATGTTGAAAAATCACTTACGCTTTCCAAAAAGTTTATGAGAACAATACTCCAAAGAATTGATAATTAACAAAAAGATAATTTATTTTAAGAAGGAACAAGACAATGTTGTAGAAGCCTGCAGAAGCAGACCACCCACATCAACTTATAAGAGAAAACCAAATCATATTTGTGCCCTATTTGAAGAAGATCAGATCAGTGATTAGCAGAAGAAATAATAATCAAAGTTTCTACCAAATAGGTACCAAAACTTTTGCGCCTAGACTAGCTGAAGACACAAGTGAAGCCTTCAGTGGAAAATTTAAGCAAGGGGGACCAAGATACTTATGCATTCCTTCAAAGCATTGGAACAGGAGCTAAATATGGATTTACCAGTATGATAAGAACAGCACAACGAATTGGCTACCCAGAGATGGAAGAGATCAAGTCAAAGCAAAAGCACGCTAGCCAGAAGCAAAGATGATGGCAACAAATTTTTGTGATGCCCAAGTATTTTACTTGGTGACTTTCTGAAAGGCCAAATTGTGAGAATGTTTTAAGAAAGTAAGCCAAAGCTTTATCAGAAATACCTTGGGAAAATTTCCCCAGAGAGTTCTGCTCTATCACGACAATGCTTCTGCTCATTCCTGTCATCAAACAAGAGCAATTTTCTGAAAATTTCAGTGGGAAGTCATTAGGCATGCTCCTTACAGTCCTGATTTGACTCCTTCTGGCTTTTGTTTCCTAATGTTAAGAAATCTTTCAAAGGACATTTGTTTTTCCTCGGTTAGTACTTGTAAGAAGATTGCATTGACATGGTTAAATTCCCAGGGCATTCAGGTTTTTAGGAATGAACAAAATGGCTGCTATCATCACTCCCCGAAGTACAAAAATGTCTTTAGCTTAATGGAGATTATGTTGAGAAATTAGGTTTATACATTTTATATTTATCTTTTAATTCCATTTCATCCACAAACCTTTTGATATCCCCTCATATTGTTTGCAGATATTTTCTCCTGTAGCTTGTCTCTTTACTCTGTTGATTGTTTCCTGTGCTGTGTGGATGCTTTCTAGATTGACGTAATCATGTTTGTCTATTTTTATTTTTGTTGCTGTGCTTTTCAGCTCATATCCAGAAAACCATTGCCTACATCAATGTCGTGGAGCTTTTCTCTCTTGTTTTCTTCCTGTAGCTTCATAGTTACGAGTCTTATATTTAAGTTTTTCTTAATCTAAATCTAAATTAGATTGTGTTCCAAGGTTTTGGCAACTGTTACCTGTGTGCAGACCAGTTCTGAGCCTCTCTGTTGCTACTTGACTACAAAGGGGCTCTTATAACCTTCCCTGCTAGTATTCCTTGTTGTGCATATGATCTTTTTCATTGCAGCTATCTGTATCCTACATTTGAGATGAGCTCTGCTATTATAGTTTTCCAAAAAAACTATACCACAGGGACTATCAAACAGAAATAACATATTATCTTTTATATTTTTAAGATTTTGTTAGCATTTTCTATTTACTTGAGAGGCAGAGTGACACAGAGAGAAATCTCTGATCTATTGGTTCAACAGCCAGAGCTGAGCCACGCCAAAGCCAGGTGTCAAGTCTTCCATGTGGTTGGCAGGGAACCAACTATTTGGACCATCACTAATACCTCCCAATTTACATGTTAACAGGAAACTGAAAATAGAGATAGACACTCTGATTTGAGATGTGGATGTCCCAAGTGATCACTCTCTCTGCCTCTGTGTAAAAGATACATTGATTCATTTGAAAGCCAGAGTTACAGAAAGTAAGAAAGAGAGAGAGAGACAGACAGACAGAGAGAGATCTTCTATCTGCTGTTTTACTTCCCAAATGGCTGTAATGGCTGGGGTTGGCCCAAATGAAAGCCAGGATACAAGAGCTTCTTCCAGGTCTCTCACGTAGGTGCAGGGGCCCAAGGAGTTGGGCCATCCTCCTCTGCTTTTCCCAGGCACATTAGGAGGGAGCTGGATGGCAAGTAGAACTCCCAGACTCAGACTCAAGTACATAAGGGATGCTGGTACTGCAGTCTGTGGCTTAACCTGCTGTATCACACTGCTGGTGCCCCAAGTGACCTCTTGACTGCTAAGCCAAGTGACCACCCCTCTTATATTTTTTAAACAATTTTTGAGATGTATTTAATAGAACTCTTCATTGTCTTTTCCTTTAGCTAATTTTCATTAGACTCTAATATTTCATATTGATTTCTGAAAGGTTTGTGGTTTGATCAGGTTTATGAATCAGAAAAGCTCCTTGAATATTGTTACCTGAAACATATGCCTTCAGATGAAAATTTAGGATCTTTTGTTGTTTAGAATTCATTTGGAGGGAAGTAAATATTTGTAAAGGAAACATGTAAACAAAGTAGACCCATTTTTAAATTAAACTGATTCTATATTTTTGTATCTATGAAGTTTATTATTCCATTTTAGACTTCAATACTTTTTTTAGAAGAATTTAGATAGATTTCATGACAGTCAACTGAATCCTCCATGTGTAGGTAAAAATGCTCTTATGTAGTGTTATTAGACATTTATGGTTTTATACAATAAAAAATCTTCTGTATTCACGAGATGTTTTATTTCAGAAAAATTTGTTAGAAGGATTGAAGTCTGAAGGAACACAATTTTTTTAAAAATTTTTTTGTTCATAAATGTGAATTTACAAAGTGCAACTTTTATATTGTTGTGGCTCCCTCCCCCCCAACCTCTCTCCCTCCCATGGCCCTCCCCTCTCCCTCTCCCATCCTGCCCTTTATCGAGTTTCATTTTCAATTACCTTCATATACTGAAGATCAACTTAGTATATACTAAGCAAGGATTTCAACAGGCTGCATTCACACAACCGCACAAGGTATAGGGTATCGTTCAACTAGTAGTGTTTTTAAGTTTCATAGTAAAACACATTAAGGACAGAGATCCTACGTGGGGAGCATGTACCCAGTGACTCCCATTGTTGATTTAACAATTGGCACTCTTATTTATGACGTCAGCAATCACCCGAGACTCTTGCTATGAGCTGTCTAGGCTATGGAAGCCCCTTGAGTTCACTGACTCTGAACTTGTTTAGTCAAGGCCGTGTCACAGTGGAGGTTCCTTCCTCCCTTCAGAGAAAGGCGCCTCTCTCCTTGATGGCCTGTGAAGGAACACAATTGTAACGAGGATTTACTTTTGGTGATGTTATGGTACCTTATATTAGTCATGTCAATCGTTTTTGGTTTAATCTTTGTATCTACACATACTTATACTTATCTACATATTTATATTTTTTACAAATAGGTAATATTTAACAATAATTTCTTAGGTTGTTGAATATTTTTATATGTATGGACTTTATAATTAAAACCACACTAATTGGCTTTTACAGCTTCTATTTTCTTACATTGTTAAGTAGACTTTTAAAAGGAGTTTTACATTCCCAGCAAAATTGGGAAAGGTACAGAGTACCTCCTGCATAGCCTCCTCATTACCAGCATTCTCCATTCAAGTGTTACCTTGAACCCACTCTGGCATATCCTTGCCACCCAGTCTTTTTTTTTTTTTTTTGACAGGCAGAGTGGACAGTGAAAGAGAGAGACAGAGAGAAAGGTCTTCCTTTTGCCATTGGTTCACCCTCCAATGGCCTTCTGCGGCAGGCGCACCGCGCTGATCCGATGGCAGGAGCCAGGTGCTTCTCCTGGTCTCCCATGGGGTGCAGGGCCCAAGCACTTGGGCCATCCTCCACTGCCTTCCCAGGCCATAGCAGAGAGCTGGACTGGAAGAGGGGCAACCGGGACAGAATCCGGCACCCTGACTGGGACTAGAACCCGGTGTGCTGGCACCGCTAGGCAGAGGATTAGCCTGTTGAGCCACAGCGCCGGCCAACCACCCAGTCTTTACATTGAGGTTCACCCTTGGTGTCCATTCTATGGTTTTTGATAGATATTTATCTTAGTTAAAGAATCAACAAATATATTCACTGCACTATTCACTTGTGTGCGCTGCCTGCTCATTGCTCCCCATCTCCTACTCCACTAACTATTGGCATAAACTGATCTTTTTATTTCTTCATAGTTTTGCTTTATCAAGAATGTCATATACTTGGAATCCTATTGTGTATAACCTTGTCAGAGCAGCTTCTTTCTCTTAGTAACATGCATTCAAGTTTCCTCCATGTCTCTTCATGGCTTAATAGCTCTTTAGCAATGAGTAATATTTCATTGTCTGGACATAGCCCAGGTTATGCAGCTATTCATCTTGATGACTTCTGTCTTCTTACATTTTTACATTTACCATAACTCTTCAGAATTTTCATTCCATACAGATTCATACAGAATTCTCAGAATTCATTGCACATTAGTGTATCTGTAAATGATAACACTGTTGGATTACTTGAGTAATTTGAAAAAGGGATTATGAAGAACTAATTATTATTTTATTCTTAAACAGTTATTTAACTTTTGAGTGTTTTTGGGGGTACAGAATTATAGGAGTGTTTCATTATTCTCTTAAAACTGTATGTATAAAATACATAAAATCTGTTCCCTTTATATAAATTTTAAAAAAGAAAAAAAAAAATAAATGGTAACATGATCAACAGAAGCTTCCTGTAAGAAGTCTGTGTATATCACTTCTCAGAAAGTGCATTAAGAAAGTGTCTTATATGGTGTCTCCTATCTGGAGGAACCTGAGTGGGTTCATAGATCCAGGTATCCTCATGTTGATGACACATCCTTTCTGTGGTGTCAATGAAAGCAATGTTCTCGTATTGGTGTTAGTCTTTTTTAAGAAATACTAAAAGAACACTTTATTGTTTGCTTATCTTATTGCACACACAGATATTTATCATTTGTGCTGAAGGTAGAATAACTTCAATTTGGAAAAGGAAATTAAAATATTTAGCGTTAATTTCCTTTTATTAAAGTATAAATATAAAATGTTAGATTAATGAAGAAAAATTAAGCATAAATTTCCAAAAGGATGTGCCTGAGAGTAGAGCTGTTTCAATAAATAAATAAGTGAACCCTCTTAAGTATAACACATTGAACAATAAGAGCTACTCATTAGACATTGATTGTTTAGAACATTAAATAGTTCTTGTTGAGCACTACATGGTCCAATCTCATATACTTCCTGTTTATGTCTTTGTCAAAATGATTTCTCATTTTCTATGTCTTTTTAATGTTCTAACAGAGTTTGTTTGTGTGATAACTGCATTTAACTTGGCATATCCAGTTACTCCCTGGAGATTTAAGTTGTCTTGCATGCCAGCAAATGCAACCCATGACTACTTCCTCTTGCCTGCTGGAATCTCCAAGAACACTTCAAATTCGAGTGGACATTATGAAGCAATTATTGAAGATAAATTAAATTCAAGTGACACCTACTTTTCTAACTTATCCCAAACAACATTTTACTGTTGTTTTTGGAGTGAGCAAGATACTAACTGCTCTGTGCATGCAGACAACATTGAAGGGAAGACATTTGTTTCAACAGTAAATTCCTTAGTTTTTCAACAAGTAGGTAAGTATTGTAATGCTCCAAACATTTTCTGTTATTTTTAAAAATTATATTTAACAAAGTGTTTTAATTCTCTGAAACTTTAGGAAATACATGCCTTATGAATATGATTTTTTTTTTTGACAGGCAGAGTGGACAGTGAGAGAGAGAGACAGAGAGAAAGGTCTTCCTTTTGCCGTTGGTTCACCCTCCAATGGCCGCCGCGGTAGCGTGCTGCGGCCGGCGCACCGCGCTGTTCTGATGGCAGGAGCCAGGTGCTTCTCCTGGTCTCCCATGGGGTGCAGGGCCCAAGCACTTGGGCCATCCTCCACTGCACTCCCTGGCCACAGCAGAGAGCTGGCCTGGAAGAGGGGCAACCGGGACAGGATCGGTGCCCCGACCGGGACTAGAACCCGGTGTGCCGGCGCCGCAAGGCGGAGGATTAGCCTGTTGAGCCACGGCGCCGGCCTTATGAATATGATTTTTATTGTATATTATCATTTTTATGCTAGTAGAAGTGGGATTCATCATGTGACCAAACTAATAAATAAACATGAAATTATTTTATATCCAATTAAAATGTAATAAAGGAACTTTTTCATCTTTAAGTACATGCCTTGTAGTCTTATAAATTTGCTTTAGAACAGAAAAAGAACATCTTAATTTTGCAAAATAGATAAAATATCAAATGACCACTAATACTATAGGATTTGTTAAATTTTAAAATGTTTATAAATAATTTGTTCAGGCAAAGACTCTCTCTAAAACAATATACATTTTTAAAAAAAGATTTATTTATTTACTTGAAAGTCAGAGTTACAACAGAGAGAGGAGGAGAGGAACAGAGAGAAAGAGAGAGTTCCGTCCGCTGGTTTGCTCCCCAATTGGCCGCAATGGCTGGAGCTGCACCCATCCAAAGCCAGGTGCCAGGAACCACGCGGGTACAGGGGCCCAAGGATTTGGGACATCCTCCACTGCTTTCCCAGGCAATAGCAGAGAGCTGGATTGGAAGTGGAGCAGCTGTGACTCGAACTGGCACCCTTATAGGATGCTGGCAACTGCAGGCAGCAGCTTTACCTGCTACGCCACCGTGCTGACCCCACAATATACATTTTAGTCAAGAGGTTTTTTTTGTTTGAAGTATAATGCATACTGAGCATAACTAGGTTATTTAGTATTTCACCTGTAAATATAAACAATAAATTTGTTTCCTGGAAAGGCTTAAACTAGCAGTCAATTGAGTCAGCCATATAAAGAGGCTTACAGGATGAAAATACAGGGTATGTATATTTTTCCTATTTAAGGTTAATCAGGATTTCTCAGTTGATACTGTTAATTTTTGGGCAGATAATTCTTGGTCATAGGGAGTTGTCCTTTGTACTGTGAGATGGTTAGCTGCAGCCCTGGCCTTTACCCATAAATACAGATACCAGCAGCATCTCCTGTCCAGTTATAATTACCTACAGTAGGAAATCATGTCTGGTTCAGCACTGTTGATTTAGTGGAAGAAATACTCCAGTGTGTTGAAATCAGTTTAGGAATAAGGTTAAAATCTAAAAATGCAATAAAATCAGACTTTTAAAACAAGTTAATAGTCATAACACCTAGTTTTCCAGTTTGATGCATAGCCATTAATTTAAGTTTAAATAAAGCCCTTAAAAATCTGTACAGAAATTTAGCCAATCCAGGGATTATTAAAATGAGAGGTCTTCATGAAATTCATAGAAGATGTGTATTATGTAAAAACTATCCATGAAATAATTTGTACCAAAATAAACTTTCCACAGAATTTTTAAACTACCTTATATACAAGAGTGCTAGAGATGAGCTATGAAATGATAAAAAATTATCAGTTGGGAAGAGGAGTGATTACTATGCTATAGAATTTATTTTTACAGTATAGATGAAGGCTAGTACCTAGTTATTTTTTAAAATGAGCTTACCTAATCAAAACTATGGAGAGAATTTCAATGAATTATTCTGCCAAGTAGGCTGTTTCTTCATAGGGCTCAGCAGTGTTACACGGTTTTTCTATCTGGAAATGCATCTGGTTTGATATTAGTATTATCTTAGTGTTGTCATAGTTTTTAATAGTTGCTGTTCTTGCTTTCTAAACTACAGATCTGCAGTTGTTTATCTCATTATTATCAGGTGAGTTTTTCAGCATGCAGTGAAATCTTTCATCAGTTATATTTAGGGCCTGTGACATTTGAAAAACGGGCAAAAGAGGCATACATCGTATTTTGAAGGTGAACCACTGTGCCTTCATTTACTGAAGCTGAGACTCAAAACGTTCCTCCAAATATGCTTGTACCTTGTCAGTTCTTTTTTCCTCTTAAAAAGTGATAATAAACTGAACCAGATGAGTTTATGGGTATTTTACCCTGCTCAGTTGGCTTGAGATTAAATGAAAGTTTGGGAAACAATAATTGAATTTAATTTTCTTACTTTGCAAAAAAGTAAACTAGAGACTGAGGGGACTAAATTACTTGGGTGCATCCATACCATTAGTTTGAGCTGCCCTTTCTCTCTTAGACTGGGCAGTGGATGTTGTATCAGGACATTGGTAAATTTAATTTAGCTCATCTCTTTCACGGAACTGTTCAGAATGTTTTTCAGGTTTATTGTAGTTTGTTTTTAATTCAGGTGAAAACTGGAACATACAGTGCCAGATGAAAGGGGACTTGAAATTATTCATCTGTTATATGGAGTCATTACTTAAGAATCCTTTCAAGAATGTTGACCTTAAGGTCCATCTTTTATATGTTCTGTAAGTATCAAATAAATTAACTAGGACATTGCTATTACCACAAATACATTTTTTTAAAAAAATGGACAAGAGCTTATATTTATAGAAGTAAATTATGAAACCTCTTATGTTTCCTCTTAAATCTATATCCATGTATACAGAACAGTTTTTGTGTTTTTGCCTCCCCAAAAACCTTTTATTTAAGGTATACAAACTTCATGCATTTCATAAATACACCTTTAGGAATATATTGATTCTTCCCCCACCTGCTTTCTCACCAATACTCCCACCCCTCCTCCTCTCTCTCCTATTCCCATTCTATTTTTTACTAAGATATATTTTCAGTTAAATTTATATACATAATATTAACTCTATGCTAAGGAAAGAGTTCAACAAATAGTATGAAAAATAAAACTGTTCCACAATAGTGGAGACAAGGGCTGTTCAAAGTCATCACATCTCAGATTATCCATCTTACTTCTATAGATTACTTTTCTTAAAGATTTATTTTTATTTGAAATACAGAGTTACAGAGAGGGGTAGAGATAGAGAGGTCTTCCATCCCACATGGGTGCAGTGACCCAAGGACTTGGGCCATCGTGTACTGCTTTCCCAGGCCTTAGCAGAGAGCTGGATCAGAAGAGGAGCAGCCAGGACTACAACTGACTCCCACATAGGATGCTGGAACTTCAGGCTTTAACCCTCTGCTCCACACCAGTGGCCCCTTCTATAGATTACTTTTAGGTGCTCTATTAGCTGCCACAGATAAGGGAGAACATATGGTATTGTCCTTTGGGACTAGCTTATTTCACTAAATATGATGTTTTCCAGGTGCATCCATTTTGTTGCAAATGACAAGATTTCATTTTTTTTTCCTCTGTGTAGTATTCCATAGTGTACATATCCCATAATTTCTTTATCCAATCTTCAGTTCCAGGGCATTTGGATTGATTCCACATCTTAGCTACTGTGAATTTAGTGGCAATAAACTTGGAGGTGCAGATAACTCTTTCATATGCTTATTTCATTTTCCTTGGGGAAAATCCCAGGAGTGGAATGGCTGGGTCATATGGTAGGTCTATTTTCATATTTCTGAGGTATCTCCATACTGTCTTCCAATGTGGCTGTACCAATTTACATTCGTACCAACAGTGCATTAGGGTACCTTTTTTCCCACATCCTCACCAGCATTTGTTGTTTGTTGATTTCTGTATGAAAGCCATTCTAATGGGGGAGATGAAACCTCATTTTGGTTTTATTTGCATTTCCCTGATGGCTAGTGACCCTGAACATTTTTTATGTGTCTGTTGGCCATTTGGATTTCCTGTTTTGAAAAATTTCTGCTTAAATCCTTTGTCAGTTTCTTAACTGGGTTGTTTACTTTGTTGTTGTGTAGTTTCCTGAACTTTTTATATAGTCTGGACATTAATCCTTCATCAGTTTCATAGTTTGCAAATAATCTCTCCCCTTCTGTCAGTTGTTTCTTCACTTTGCTGAGTGTTTCTTTTGCAGTGCAGAAGCTTCTCAATTGGATGTAATCCCATTTGTCAATTTTGGCTTTGACTGCCTATGCCTCTAGGGTCTTTTCTAAGAACTCTTTGCCTATGTCAACATCTTGCATGTTTTTCCCCAAGGTTTTCTAATAATTTGATGGTATCAGGTTATAGATAAAGGTCTTTAATCATTTTGAGTGGATTTTTGTATATGGTGTAAGGTAGGGGTCTTGCTTCATACTTCTGTATGTGGAGATGCAGATTTCCCAACACCATTTGTTGAAGAGACTGTTCTTGCTCCAGGGATTGATTTTAGCTCCTTTGTCATAGGGTTGTCCTTTGGTTGTAGATGCATGGATTAGTTTTTGGAGTTTCTGTTCTGTTTCATTGGCCTATTCATCTGTTTTTGTACCAGTACCAGGCTGTTTTGATTATAACTGCCCTGTAGTATGTTTTGAAATCTGGTATTGTGATACCTCCGGTTTTGTTTTTGTTGTGTAAGGTTGCTTTAGCTATTTGGGGTCTCCTGTGTTTCCATATGAATTTCAGCATCATGTTTTCTGTATCTGAGAAGAATGTCTTTGGTATTTTGATTGGTATTGCATTTGTGTTTTTTATACAACATTCATCTCACTAGGTTTCTTCTTTTCCTGTTGATTCAGGTGGCATGATAATACAGATATTGGTGAGCATATTTTCTGGGGGAAGTGTGAACTCAAGTAAGGGATTTTGGCTATTTGAGTCAAAAAGGGGGAAAAAAGCCTCATTTTATATTTCTTCAGGTAGAGATTTTCATGTTTTGCTAACTTATAAATATAAATATTAATACTTATGCTAACTTAAAATATAATTATTTAAAATTTACTTATTCTTGGTAGAACCAAGATGTTGATTTTATTTATTTAGAAATTATTTCTTTATTTTCATTGCATTTGAAAGTAGGGAGAGAGAGCGAGAGATAAATTGGTCTTCTATCTACTGTTTTACTCTCCAAATTCCTGAAACAACCAGGGCTGGGCCAGGCTGAAGCCAGGAGCCTGGAGCTCAGTCTGGGTCTCCCATATGAGTAGCAAGAATCCATGTACTTGAGCCATCACCTGCTAACTCTCAGCATGCACATTAGCAGGAAGCTGAATTGGAGATGGAGGAGCCAGGATTCAAGCCAGGCACTCTGATGTGGGATTTGGATGTTCTGAGGAGCATCTTAGCCTCTGAGTTAAATACCTGTCTCCAAGATGGTAGTTTTAAATAGCCATGCATCATTTGCCTTCTTATAACTCCAGCGATAATATACACCATTTCTATATGAATTGTAGCTTTTAAATTTTTTTTTAAAATTAGTTATTTGAAAGTGAAAGATACAAATAGAGAGAGAGAGCGAGGGAGAAGAGAGAGAGAGAGAGAGACGGAGAGAAATTTTCTACCACTGGCTCATTCCACGGATGGCTGCAATGGCCAGTGCTGAGCAAAGCTGAAGCAAAAGACCAGGAGCTTAATCTGGGTCTCCCACCTAAGTGGCACTTGAGTCATCTTCTGCTGCTTTTTTTCAGGCCATTAACAGGGAGCTGGATTGGAAGTGGAGCAGCTAAGATACTAACTGACACCCATATGGGATGCTGGTGTTACAGGTAGTGGCTTTACTTGCTATGTTACAATGCCAGCCCCTAAAATAACCTTTTATTTGTTCTTTAAATTTGATACTTAAGAATAAAGATATTTACTTCTTTCAGTTCAAAAGTTCTTGAGACCATGTAGCACATACAGATGTTAGACCCTGTCTTTATTAAGATGAATAGAGACAGAAAGTAGAATAGTGGTTAATAGGGACTGGAGGAGAGGATAAAGGAGAGTTATTGCTTGATGGATTCAGAATTTCAGTTTGGGAAGATAAAGGACAGTTCTGGAGTTGGATGGTAATGACAGTTGCATAGCAATGTGAATGTACCGTATGACACTGAACTACAGATGAGTGCAGAAT
Organism: Lepus europaeus; assembly: GCF_033115175.1. Classification (NCBI taxonomy): domain Eukaryota; kingdom Metazoa; phylum Chordata; class Mammalia; order Lagomorpha; family Leporidae; genus Lepus; species Lepus europaeus. Next base: position 57,512,942 of record NC_084831.1, read on the forward strand.
TTCAGTTTTAGTTGTTACTGATATATATTTGGAGGCACATGTTGTCTTAGGAATACATGACTGATGAGGGAGGAGAGGAGAGTAAAAGCTTCCTTAGGATGGAGACAGCTGACTTGAGTTTTCTGAGACCAATAAGAGCCAATAAGAAGGTATACCGGCTACTGTGTTGTGTTGAGAGAGCAATCAGCATCATCTGGAAACTTGTTAGAAATTTAAATTCCGTGGTTTCACTCCTAGTATTGTGACTCCACAATACTAGGGGTGGGATCCATTAATCTGTGTTTTATAAGGTCTTTGGGTGATTCTTAGGAAACTCAAATTTGAGAATTCTTGATGCAGGCATTAATGTAACAGATTTTAGAGTCAGATGACATGGGTCCACCACTTACTAAATGTGTACAGATAGTACTTACTGTGCTGAACAGTAGTTCTTCCACTAGAAATTAACTAAATGGAAGTAGTCACACTAATGCTTTAATATTATTTATTGAATAGCTATGTATTGCCAAATGCTTTCTAAAACATTTGCCAGTGTACTCTCCAGAAATGCCTTAATGAGCTAAAAAATATAAAAACCATATTATTTAAAAGTGGGAGAAAATAGTGTTCAGTAGTTAGCCAGAGCAGAGAGGTGTATTAAGATCTAATATTTATGGATTTGGCAGTGAAAGTAAGGGGGAATTTAGTCAGAGCTGGTTCAGGGAAATGAGAAGGGAGGTTTCCAGAGCAAAGAGAACCTTGAAGGAAAGACCATAAGGCGTTCTTCTGGCACCTGAGAAGGGACCCTGCAGTGCTGGAACTCATATATTCGAGGAGGGCACACCAAATGACAACAGGTGTAGAGGAGTCTCTGAGGAGGCCACTTTGTGGCTGGTTCTGAGAAGGGGAAAAATACTGGTTACTGGAACCAACTGTTGCTGCCAGTGAGGAACCTTCACAGGAGTGATTCTTTCTTTTTTTAAAAAATATTTTATTTATTTTATTTGAGAGAGTTACAGATAGTGAGAGTGAGACAGAGAAAGGTCTTTCTTCCGTTGTTTCACTCTGCAAATGGCTGCAATGGCTGGAGCTGTGCTGATCTGAAGCCAGGAGCCAGGTGCTTCTTCCTGGTTCTCCCATGTGGGTGCAGGGCCCAAGGACTTGGGCCATCTTTTACTGCTTTGCCAGGCCATAACAGAGAGTTGGAAGTGGAGCAGCCAGGACTTGAACTGGCACCATATGGAATGCTAGCACCACAGGTTGGGGATTAACCTACTGTGCCATGGCACTGGCCCCAGGAGTGATACTTTCATGAATAGGAAGTAAAACAGGGAAAATCATGCCCCTTATTGCTCCATTAGCATTATAGTCTCCTTTGACATCCTCATAGTTAGAATTCAACAAGAATCTAGGTAGTTGAGAACTGTGGCTTTCAGAATTGAAGCCCTAATATGGCAAAAAAAGGATAGGATGGGTTTAAAGCTGAGGGCTAATAGCTTAATCATTAGCATAATTAATTGCTTTGGCTACTTAGCATCCACATACACTGTTTTCTGTAACTTCTATGAGTTCATACTTTCACTTAATAAGGTGTACCTACATCTTAAAGCAAATTGGATGATGCTATGACCTAATTGTCATTATATCCATTTGTGGGCAATATTTACTGTATTGATCCCTGGGCATATTAATGGTTCCTTGAATTGAGTTACAGTCCCAGCTGAAAGAATATCCTGTAAGCTAACTTGTGAAGTTAACACCAACAAGAATATTTATATAAAATAAGAGGAAGGAGGGTATTGAGAAAAAATTAGTTAATATATAATATACACACATGTACAGTATAAGGAAGAAGAAAATATGTGTAGCTGCTACTGTCCTCATTTTTATATTGATTACCAGGGTATAATTAATAGTTAAACTTATGTTATAGTACTGGATTAATTCTTAGAGCTACCCCAATAGGAGTAGGCTTGATGGGGTGACATTGATGTCACATATAGAGACTGAGTATCTGAGGTCATCATTTCCACCTTTAATACTGGCCACTGGTTGCCACCATGCCAATGAATCTAGAAGCCCTTGCTTTTTTGCACAGCTCTCCAAAGGGTCAGTGTCCAGATGGGAGTTTCTGATTGGTGATAATTTGCCTTCACTGCCAGTGTTTCAGCCTTGTATGATGGTAGATGCCCCGGTCAGATGACTCAAGAAATGAATTATAAATTTCTAGACAGCTGAGAAGGCAGGTTGAGTTTGGAACATGGAGGTGAATGAGTAAGAGATAGGTTAATGGATACCCAAAGGTAGAGAGTTGAAGGATGGAAAGCATGTTTCTAGTATATAGAGAATGAACCAATAGGAAGAGAAAAGTTGAAGAGATGATAGAAGGGGACCCATTGAAGATGACAGAGAATGAATTGTTGAACAGTAAAGTTCTGGAAAAAGCATACAGATTAAGGATTGGCCTTACAACAAAGGAAGTTCACTTCAATGAGTATTGAGAAGAAAGAAAAAACTGTGATAGGTAAAGATGTACTTGAAGTTGGAGCAAAGCATTTCATGTTTTACTAAGCAAAATAGGTTTTATCTTAGAGAAAATTTTTCCTTTGCAGAGTAGTACATTCCTATGATCTCTATATATCTCTATATATTTCATATATAGAGATTTGAGAATATAGTGACACATCCCCCCCTCCCCTCCCTCCTGTCCATGCTCCAACAATTTCTCCTCCTCCCTCTCACATTCCCATGCTTAATTTTTACAATATTTACAGTTTAGTTAACTTTACACTAAGTAAAAGAGTTAAACAAATAGTATGAAGAGAAAAAAAAAGGAAGCAAACAAAAAAACAAACTTTGTTCATCATTGGAAGAGACAAAGGCTTATCATTGAATCTCAAAATGTCTATTTCACACCATATATTACATTTCAAGTACTCTATTAATTATATTAGATCAGGGAAAACATACGATATCTGTCTTTTTGCGAATGGCTTATTTCACTAAGTATAATGGCTTCCAGTTGCATCCATTTTGTTGCAAAAGACAGGATTTAATTTATTTTTTTACAGCTGAGAAGTAGTCCACAGTGTGTGTGTGTATATGTGTGTGTGCGCCTTTGTGTGTGTGTGTATATATATATATATATATGTACGTACACACACACCCCATAATTTCTTTATCAAGTCAACAGTTGATGGACATCTGGGTTGATTTCATATCTTAGCTGTTGTGAATTGTGCTGCAGTGAACATGGGAGTACAGATAACTCTTTCATGTATTGATTTCTTTTGGTTTGGGTAAATTCCTAGGAGTGGGATGGATGGATCATAAGGGAGGTCACTATTCAACTCTCTGAGCTATCTCCATACTATCTTCTACAGTGACTGCACCAGTTTACATTCCCACCAAAAGTAGACCAGAATACTTTTTCACCCATATCCCTACCAGCATTTGTCATGTGTTGATTTCTGTATGTGAGCCATTCTAACTGGAGTGAGGTGAAACCTCATTGTGGTTTTAATTTGCATTTCTCTGATGGCTAGTATTCCTGAGCATTTTCTCAAGTATCTGTTGGCCATTTGAATTTCCTCTCTTCAAAAATACCTGTTCAAGTGCTTTGCCCATTTCTTAACTGAATTTGTTGTTGTTGTTGAATTTCTTGAGCACTTTATAGATACTGGGTGTTAAGCCTTTATCAGTTGCATAAGTTTGCAAAAATTTTCTCCCATCCTGTTGGCTGCCTCTTCACTTTGCTGACTGCTTCTTTTGCATTGCAGCACTTCTCAGCTTGATGTAATTCTATTTGCTAATTTTGGCTTTGATTGCCTGTGCTTCTAGGTTCTTTTCCAAGAAGCTTTTGCCTGTGCCAATGTCTTGGAGAGTTTCCCCAATGTTCTCTAGTAATTTCATGGTATTGAGTTGTAGGTCTTTGATCCATTTTGAGTGGGTTTTTGTGTAAGGTGTAAGGTTTGGCTAGTTTAATTTTTCTGCATGTGGAGATCTAGTTTCTCCAGCACCATTTGTTGAAGAGACTTTTGTTTCTCCAGGGATTCATTTTAGCTTCATTGTCAAAGATAAGTTGGTTGTAGATGCATGGATTGATTTCTGGAGTTTCTATCCTGTTCCATTGGTCTACAAGTCTGTTTTTTTGCCAGTACCAGGTTTGTTTGATTATATCTGCCCTGTAGTATGTCTTGAAATAAGAGATTGTGATGCCTCTGGCTATCTGACTATCTGGTGTGATTGCTTTAGCTATTCGGGGTCCCATGTTTCCATATAAATTTTAAAGTCATTTTTTCTAGATCTGTGAATACTGTCCTAGGTATTTTGATTGGGATCACATTGAATCTGTGAATTGCTTTTGGTGGTATCAACTTTTGATAATGTTGATTCTTCCAATCCATGAATATGGAAGTTTTTTCCATTTTTTAAATGTCTTCTTCTATTTCTTTCTTTAGTGTTTTGTAGTTTTCATTGTAGAGATCTTAGACATACTTTGTTAAATTTATTCCAAGGTATTTAATTCTTTTTGGAGCTATTGTGAATAGGACTGATCTTTCTCAGCCATGACATTATCTGTGTATGTAAAAGCTATTGATTTTTCCAGATTGATTTTATATCCTGCCACTTTACCAAACTCTTATGAGTTCCAATAGTCTCTCAGTGGAGTCTTTGGATCCTCTATATATAGGATCTTGTCATTTGCAAATAAGGATAGTTTGACTTTCTCCTTTCCAACTTGTATCCATTTGATTTTGTTTTCTTACCTAATGGCTCTGGCTAAAACTTCCAAGACTATATTAGATAGCAATGTTGAGAGTGCGCATCCTTGTTTGATTCCAGATCTTAGTGGGAATGCTTCCAACTTTCCCCTATTCAATAGGATGCTGGCTGTGGGTTTGTCATAAATAACCTTGATTGTGTTGAGAAATATTCCTTCTATACCCAATTTGCTTAAGATTTTCATCATGAAAAGGTGCTTTATTTTATCAAATGCTTTCTCTGCATCTATTGAGATAACTATATGGTTTTTGTTCACCAGTTTGCTAATGTGTTCAGAATAGCTTGAGAAGAATTGGAATTAGTTCTTCTTTAAACATCTGGTAGAATTCACCAGTGAAGCCATCCAGTCCTAAGCTTTTCTTTGTTAAGAGGTTCTTTATTATTGATTCAGTCTCCATCTTGGTTATTGGTTTGTTCAGGTTTTCTGTGTCTTCATTACTCAATTTTGGAAGATTGTATATGTTCAGAAGTCTCTCCTTTTCTTCTAGGTTTCCCTATTAGTTGGCACACAGCTCTTTGTAATAATTCCTGATGATTCTTTGTTATTTTGTGGTATTTGTTGTTAGATTTCCTTTTTCCATTTCTGACTTGATTGATTTTGGTCTTCTTCCTCTTTTTATTTCTGGTTAGTTGGGCAAGTGGTATATCAATTTTATTTATTTTTTCAAAAATCATCTCTTCATTTCCCTGGTCTTTTGTATATTTTTTAGTTTCAATTTTGTTTATTTCCTCTCTAATTTTAATTATTCCTTTCTTCCTACTGATTTGGGGTTTGGTTTGTTTTTTCTAGGTCCTTGAGATGCATTGATATCTCATTTATCATACCTTTCTAATTTCTTCATGTAGGCTCATATAGATATAAACTTTCCTATTTACAATGCTTTTGCTGTATCCCATAAGTCTTGACTGATATATTGTCATTTTCTTTTTTTTCAGAAATTTTGTTATTTCTCTTTGGATTTCTTCAATGACCCATTGAACATGTTGTTCGGTCTTTTTTTTCTTTTTTTTTTTTTTTTGACAGGCAGAGTGGATAGTGAGAGAGAGAGACAGAGAGAAAGGTCTTCCTTTGCCATTGGTTCACTCTCCAATGGCCACTGTGGCCGGCGCGCTGTGACCGGCGCACCGCGCTGATCCGATGGCAGGAGCCAGGTGCTTCTCCTGGTCTCCCATGGGGTGCAGAGCCCAAGCACTTGGGCCATCCTCCTCTGCACTCTCTGGCCACAGCAGAGAGCTGGCCTGGAAGAGGGGCATCCGGGACAGAATCCGGTGCCCCGACCAGGACTAGAACCCAGTGTGCCAGCGCCGCAAGGCGGAGGATTAACCTATTGAGCTGCGGCGCTGGCCAGTCTTTTTTTTTTTTTAAATGTATTTATGGGGCCAACTGTGGCTCACTTGGCTAATCCTCCACCTGCAGTGCCGGCATCCCATATGGGCTCCGGCTTCTAGTCCCGGATGCTCCTCTTCCAGTCCAGCTCTCTGCTGTGGCCCGGGAGGGCAGTGGTGGATGACCCAGGTGATTGGGCTCCTACACTCATGTGGGAGACCACCTGGCTCCTGGCTTCGGATCGGTGCAGCACGCCAGCCGTGGTAGCCATTTGGGGGTGAACCAACGGAAAGGAAGACCTTTCTCTGTCTCTCTCTCTCACTGTCTAACTCTACCTGTCAAATAAGTAAAAAAAAAAAAAAAGATGTATTTATTTATTTGAAAGCCAGAGTTACATAGAGAGAGGAGAGGAAAAGAGAGAGGGAGAAGAGAGAGAGAGAGGTCTTCCTTCTGTTGGTTCACTCCCCAATTGGCCACAATGGTCAGAGGTGCACCAACCTTAAGCCAGGATCCAGCAGCTTCCTCTGGATCTCCCACACTGGTGCAGGGGTCTAAGGACTTGGGCCATATTCTACTGCATTCCCAGGCTATAGCAGAAAGCTGGATTGGAAGTGGAGCAGCCAGGACTTGAACTGGCACCCATAAGGGATGCTGGCACTGCATGTGGTGATTTTACCCCTGTGCCACAGCACTGGCCCCAATCTAGAGAGTCTTGATTTATTGATTTCCAGCTTTATTCCATTGTGGTCAGAGAAGATGCATGGTATGATTTTGATTTTTTTGAATTTGCTGAGACTTGCTTTATGGCCTAACATGTGGTTTATCCTAGAGAAAATTCCATGCACTGATGAGAAGAATGTGTATTCTGCAACTGTGGGAAAAAAGTTCTATCGATATCAGTTAGGTCCATTTGGTCCATAGTGTCAATTAGTGCTGTTGTTTCTTTGTTGATTTGCTTTCTGGTTGATCTGTCCATTGATGAAAGTGGAGTGTTGAAATCCCCTGTTGCTCTTGTATTAGAGTCTATATCTCCCTTTAGATCCATTAACATATATTTTAAATAGCCAAGTGCTCAGTAATTCAGTGTATATACATTTATGATAATCACATTTTGTTGTTGAATTGATCCCTTAATCATTACATAATGCCCTTCTTTGTCCCTTTTTGCAGTTTTAGTGTTATAGTCTATTTTGTCTGATATTAGGATGGCTACACCAGCTCTGTTTTGGTTTCTGTTGGCATGGAATATCTTTTTCTATCCTTTCACTTTCAGTCTGCATGTATCTTTGTTGGTGAGATGTGCTTCTTGTAGGCAGCAGATAGATGAGTTTTGGGTTTTTTTTAATCCATTCAACCAGTCTATGTCTTTTAACTGGAGAGTTGAGGCCATTTACATTCATGGTGACTATTGATAAGTAATGACTTGTTCCTGCCACTTTTCCATAAATATTCCTATTGTTTACTTGTGACTTCTTTTATACTTTTACTGGGGGATTTTTCTGCCTTCATGTTCTTGCGCAATGGTGGTTATCTTTCTGTGTTTTCTGTGTGTTGCACATCCTTAAGCATCTTTTGTAAGGCTGGATGAGTGGCGACAGATTCATTCAATTTCACCTTTATTCATAAATGAGAGTTTATTCCATTGAGAGTTTTACAGGGTACAGTGTTCTGGGTTGACAGTTTTTTTTCTCTTAATACTTGGGCTATATCTTGCCTTTCCCTTCTAGACTCTAGGGTTTCTGATGAGTCAGCTGAGTCTAATCAGAGATCCTCTGAAAGTAATCTGGTATTTTTCTTGTGCACCTTTTAGAATCTTTTATTTTTGTTTTACTATGGAGAGTTTGACTACAATGTGTAAGCTTTCTGTAATTATTTCCTAAATAGGCCTGCTAGCCCATTCTCCCCTTCCATACCTTCAGGAGTTCCTAAAACCCCTATGTTGGGTTGTTTGATAATATCCCATAAATCTCTAACACTGTTTTCAACTTTCTTCTTGTTTTTTGTTTTTGTTTGTTTGTTTACTGTAAGATTCCCGAAGATTTGTCTTCTATTTCGGATCTTCCTTCTTCCTAACCAAGTCTGCTATTAAAGCTTTCAACACATTTTTTATTTGATCTATTGAATTCTTTATTTCTAATATTTCATTTTGATTTCTCTTTAAAAATCTCAATTTCATAGGAAAAATTTTCATTTATATCATGTATGGTTTTCTTTAGTTCATGGATTTCCTTCTGGTTATTTTTGAGTAATCCTATGATTACTTTTTTGAATTCTGTTTCCAGCATTTCCTCAATCTCTTCATCTTCTCATTCTAATATTGAAATACTGTTGTGTTAACTTTTACTTTTTTTGGTGGGGGGGTGTCATGGTGTCTTCCTTATTCTTGTTTCTTGAATTTCTGCATTTGTTTTTAGGCATTTGTGTGTTTTGTTTTTGTTTTTTCCTTCTGATGGCTTTCTCTTTGGACTATGTCTCCTTGCCATAGTGGAATGTCTGCACTTTCAGTGACTATCAAGAGGTATGTGGTAGGTGTGGCCAGGGAGCTCTGGACAGTGCTCCAGAGTGGGGCAAGTACCCAGGGTAAAAACCACGTTGGGCATGGTAGATCTCAGTGCCTGGTGTTAGCCCCCAGTGTGTTCCCCACCACCAAATAGACCATAAAAATGACCTGAAGAGTCCTCACTGTGAGCACCGAGAGTGTGTGGAGCTGCTCCTGGTGATTGCCCAGAGACCCAGCTCTGCCCTGTACCTTCTCATATAACCACTGAGTCCCCACAGTCTCAGAGTACAGAGGTTTCTCTATGCCCTGCCAGCCTGCCCAGTCTAGAGAGAGGGAAATGTTCCTTGAGACAGCTCCACCCAGGCATCTTGATCTTGGGAGTGTGCGAGCACCTCACCATCCTGTGTGGTTTCCCAGCACCTCCCAGCCAGGCTCAAAGTCAGCAGGGACTGTGGATTGTTCCCTCTGACAGAATCTCTGGATCACATGCATACAAAGAGCCACTGGCTGAATGTTGCTGTCTCCCTGCTACTGCCGCCAGTACTGCCTAGACGATGGCATCAACCCGTTGCTGTGCATGCACAGAGCCCTCACATCTCCTGCCCCATCCCAAAGTGGTGCCCGTGCTTTCTCAGCTGAGCAGCAGGCACTGATGTGGGGAAGCTGGGGTGAGACAAATGTCCCTTCTGCTTCCACTGGGTCTGCGGGCAACCGCTAGTCCCCATGGCTCCAGTCCAGACTCATGCCATGGTCTCCCTCTGGCTATGTCACCCTGGATTGCCATAGTCTGGTCTCACCTCCGTTTTCAAGCTGCCACCTGCTCCAGCTCTTGGCTGCTGCAGCTGTGTGTTGTGTTGGTGCTTACACTGCCTGTATGGACCCTCTGCACAGGTCCACAGCGCACTCCTCTTGCTCTCGTAGGATCTTCAATGCAGTTTTCTCTCTAATTCTCCCCTATGCCCTTTTCCTGCACTGTTTATCCTTTACCTAACACAGCATATTCTTCCCTGATCTGGCATCTTGGTTATGCCTTGTGGTCTTCATTTTCTGAAAAAAAAAAATTATATAAAAGCATGATAGGCTGGCGCCGCGGCTCAGTAAGGCTAATCCTCCACCTTGTGGCACCGGCACACTGGGTTCTAGTCCCGGTCGGGGTGCTGGATTCTGTCCCGGTTGCCCCTCTTTCAGGCCAGCTCTCTACTATGGCCCGGGAGTGCAGAGGAGGATGGCCCAAGTCCTTGGGCCCTGCACCCACATGGGAGACCAGGAAAAACACCTGGCTCCTGCCTTCGGATCAGCGCGGTGCGCTGGCCGCAGCGCACCAGCCGCGGCGGCCATTGGAGGGTGAACCAGTGGCAAAGGAAGACCTTTCTCTCTGTCTCTCTCTCTCTCACTATCCACTCTGTCAAAAAAAAAAAAAAAAGCATGATAAATTTAATAACCTAGCTGAAGTTGAGATTTTTAACTTTAATTCGATTAGCTGAGTATTCATCTCAATGAAAGGACTCAGAATAATGTGAAAATTATTTTAAGTAGATTTTCCAATTTGTTTGATGGATTTAACAGATTTTGGGGGGTCTGCTTTCCTTTCAAACTCAAGTTTCTTAAATACAGTAAAACCTATCAAAATTGCATGCCATTTGAGACATGTTATCTCATTGTTCGCTGCCACATACCTTGTATGATTTCATTAATATATCCATTATGCCAATTATCACATGGTGTTTCCGCCTTGAATTTTATTTCTGTGTGGCTCTTTATATCTCCAAATAATTAAATAAGACTCTTTAGCTTAGGAGAAATGCTGGCCAACAAAAGTATAACAAATGAGACCTCCATGGAGGAGAAAATCTATTATGGTACTACTGTAGAAACGTTTTTAATCGAAATCATCTTTTCTGAACATCAGAGAATTCGCAAGAGAAATATTTTGAAGGCTTCCATGTATAAAAAAGTGTATTTGTTAGGAGTCTAATGTTTATAAGGGATTTAGAACCTCATAAATGTTTCCTTTAAGGGAAAGTGTTGTTTGAACTCAGATATTAATGTTTGTCAGAGAGTCTAAAGGAGAGGTACCTAGAAATGTGATGTTTTAAAACTGCTGTAGATATTTTATCTTAGACCTAGGAAGAAATCCTCTTCTTCCTTTTTTAGATGCCTGCTGTGTGTATCAGGCTGAGTGTGGGAAACCATGTTTAACAGCACTGACTCACCCTCTGCCTCCTGGAGCCAACAGTCTATGGTAAAAGCAGAGAAGAGAACAGTGAAGTTTGAAAGCCCTGTGGTGACATAAGTACAAGGTCTTGTGGAGACATACTAGAGATATCCAGCCTAAGTCAAGAAGAGGCAGAGGATTATGAGCCTGAAGGAGTGAAGACCTTTTGCAAAGGCCCAGAGTCACATACAGCTTATGTGAGGGCTTGGAAAACTAAGTGTGGGTGATTTGGGAAGCTGGAGAATGAAGAGAAATCAAGGTGGAAGAATAAACAGGAGTCATAGGAAGAGCACTCGAGGTCATGTAGGGGAGTTTGGAGTTTTGTATCAACACCTGGTTTACCCTGTCTCTTCGGCATTATTCTTCCAGTGTTCTTGGTGATTTCAACAACCATGTGTGTGAGCTTCAATTCCTTGACTTCTTTATATTCAATTCTCTTATTTTTTCACCCTACCTAAATCACCCCTCCTCATGGAGGTGACTTTGTGTTCACTGACAAGTGTGTTCTTTCTATATAATTCCAGTTTCAAAAATCTCACTTGTTTACCACCTCTCCCTTCACCCCTCACGTTATGCTCTCTATGGCCCAACTTCAGAAATAATTCTCCGCGATCCTTGGTTCCCCCTTCTGGGCATTTGGTTCTGGCCTGAGTCTGTCTTCATGAAAGGTAGCCACTATCTGCAGTCTTCCAGTTGTCTCAGACTGCTTCCTCTCAGCACAGTTTTGGGAAGCACATGGCTTTTTTTCTTTTTCTTTTTTCTTCTTTTTCATTTTACCCTCTCTGTTTCCTTCAGTCTTCTTTTTAAAAAGATGTATTTATTTGAAACACAGAGATTACAGAGAGACAGAAACATCTTCTATTCGCTGGTTCACTCTTCAAATAGCCACAACGACTGGAGCTGAGTGGGTCTGGAGCTAGGAGCTTCTTACGCGTCTCTCAAGCAGGTGTAGGGGCCCAAGTGCTTGGGCTATCTTTTGCTGTTTTTTCCAGGCTCATTAGGGACCTGCCTTGGAAGTGGAGCAGCTGGGATTCCAACTGGAACCATCCATATGGGATGCCAGAATTGCAGGTGCAGCTTGACCTGCTGCGCCACAGTGCCAGCTCCCCTTTCAGTCCTTACATCATCAGCGTTTGTGCTAGCCTCTCACAAATCACACAGGCCTCCTGTGAAATGCCTTGGGGTTCACTCGATTACATAAAATTCACAAATCTGTTCAAGATAATCTCTGATGTACCTTCACTTCAATCTTTGGTCAGAGGCCATTTCTTAATTTTAACAGCATTTGCTATCTGGAGAGACTTGTACTTCAAACCATAAAGTCCGGGTCGCTTCTATCTCACATCTCTTTCCTCAGTGTCTGTCTTTCCTCATAACAGGAACAAACTCAGAGGCCACTTAAATGCTTGCTTAGAAATCTGAATCAGATCACACAGTTTAGCAGGTGCTTTCCACATAACTAGAGTGGTAACTAAGCTTTCTGTCACTATGCAAGAAACATCCCCATTCCTCCAGTTTCTAATAATATGTTCCTCATTGCTTTTTGTCCTCACCAGTGGTGTCTTCAAAGTCCAGATTTCTATCAACAGTCTGTTTGGCAAGTTAGACTTTCTCTCCCATGCTTCTCCAAATCCTTCTAGCCTCTGTCTGGGTATTTGTTAGGCATCACTTCTGGATACAAATCTCCACATTAGTGATCTATTGTTGCATAGCCAATTACCCCAAAGCTTAGTGGCTTAAAAGAACAATCATTTGTTATCTCATAGGCTCAGTAATCCAGTTGTGGCTTAGCTGGGGATGTGTGCCTGAACGTAGCTCACAGGGCTGCAGAGGGTACCAGCCACCAGTACTGCAGTTCACTTCAAGCTGCAATCTTAAAGGGATCTGCTACTGAGCTCACTGCTTGGGCTTCCAAGTTCTCCTGGGCTGTTGGTCTGAGGGCCACATCCTTGCTGCTGGTTGGTGGGAGGCCTCCAGTTTCTGGTCATGTGCGTCTTTCCAAGTGCAGCTCACAACATTGCAGCTGGCTTCCCTGAGAGCAAGCCAGAGACCCACTGATGACTTGACTTTGGATTTCCACTGGGAAAACAAAAGCAGGTGCATATTTTCAAATGGTTTCTTTTCTCACCCAGATCTACTAGATTGTCCACATTTGTCCCCATGCAATTTCCTTCTCTTTAACTGTGTGTGGATTCTGTGTACTCCAGTCTAATGTGAACCCTTTCTCAGATGTTCTGAGCCCTATCCCCTGTTACTTCTCAAGGACTTTATTCTTGGCATTATCCCCTGTCTTGCCTGCAAAGTTAAGTTTCCTTTGCAGCTGGCAGATATGCTGTAATGATTCACATTTAAAAGAATAAATCTTCCTTGATCAACCATTTCCATCAAGTAACCACCCAGTTTCAACAACTCCTTTTTGAAGAAAACAGAGCTTTAAACAGTGTGAGAACTTAACCTCTTTATTAAAAAGTCCGTAAAAGTGATCCTGGCAATGAGTAAATAAAGTGGCTTTGGATTATTCCCCAGTCATAAACAACTAGGAAACTGCATAAATTCCTGGAGACAGAACATGCACAGGGCTGAGGGGCTTAATCCAAACCAAGCAATATTTCTGCATTGAGGAGACAGATGTGAGTTCAGATAGAGGTAAGAGGCTCAAATTCTGGGGGCAGAGTACTTGGAAGTAAAGATGTACACAGAAATTTTCATTGTGGTTGCTTTGACTTTTGGGCTGAACACCAATCTGGTCATGAGGTTGGCTAAGAAAAATTCTAGGAAGAGGACAATTATCAAGGAGCTATAAGCTTAATTAATTCATTGAAGTCATCCAAGGCTCAGAATCATACAAGTTACCACAAAGCAGATTAGAGAGACCTTATTGAATATCAATGGCATTTCACAAATCTCTGTAACAGCTGCGCTTTTAAAGTGTATCCAGATTATCCCTAAAGACAAAACTTTTCCATGCTCTCACCAAAAAGCTTACAAGAAGGCTCAAATGATTCCCAGTGGTGCTCAAATAATTTAATTGATTGCTGAAACACAATCCAACACTCTTTAAAGCAAAATAATACAGTAAAATACTCAAAATGTAACTTTTATAATGTCTGGCACCCAGTAAAATAATACTAGAAAAATGAAGAAATAGGAAAGTGTGACTTGTAACCAAGAGAAAAAGAAAAATTATTCGATAGGACCAGGTCCAGAAATCACAGAGATGATGTAATTAGCACAGAGAGTTACATTAATATGCTCCTCTGTGTGCTCACGAATGGACAGGGAAATATCAAAATAGCAATGAAATAAAGCAAAGATGTAACAAGTCAAGTGAAATTCTTAGAGACAAAAATGTATTATTTCAGAAGTAAAACTACTAGATGTTAATTGGGACATTTTTGTAATAGTGCTATTCAGTCAGGAAACATTTAGTGTGCATAGCCAATAGTCCTAGGCTCTGTGAGAGACACACTCTTCCCTCCCTGGTGCCTCCTCCCCTCTCCCCTCCCCTCCCCTCCCCTCCCCTCCCCTCCCCTCCCCTCCCTACTGTCTTCTCCTCTCTTCTCCTCTTCCCTTCCCCTCTCTACCCTCCTCTCCTCCCCTCTCCCCTCCCCTCCCCTCCTCTCCCCTCCCCTCCTCTCCTCCTCTCCTCTCTCTTCTCTCTCTCCTCTCCTCCTCTCTCCCCTCTCTCCCCTCTCTCCTCTTCTCTCCCCTCCCTTCCTGCTTTGCTGCCTTCCTTTCCTTCCTTCTTTTGTGTCAGGGTGGACTCAAAGATTCTTATTTTACTTCATGGACTATAATTACTTTCTTCCTTTATTTTATTACTTAGATTGTCCCAGGTTTGGCCAAAGGAGTCTATTTGATCTGGCTCCTGTGCCTTTTACGTTTTTATTTATTTATTTTTTGAGGACTTCCTTACTTTCTGGCACTATTACCCTTTAATGTTGGTCTTATAATTTTCCTGATGTAACACTGGAATTAGCCATGGTTCCTTTTATTGGAGATATTTACAAAGGGAAGTCTGAAGGCAGATTGCTCATTTTTACTGGGGTGTCTCTCAGAGATAGCTACATGTGTGCAACAGACACAGCTCTACATTTCTGTATCCCTGCATGTACATACATTAAAAGCATGCATTTATACTGTGTTTCATTCTAGTTCAGAATCACATGGTTCGTGCTAGACTCCTCTCTTCCTCCTTTTCTCTAGCGCCTTCTCCAGCAATGAGAAACCTGGATTCTTTTCTCCACATTGTATTATTTATTTGTTCAGTCCTAGAATCGACTTGAGATCGTTTTAAAGTTGGAATTAATAAGCCATACCACTGTGAAAAACAAAACCACACCAACTAGGGTTTAGCAGAATACTGTTTACACTCATTTTTGTCTCTTCTAAGACCAAAGTATGTCATCAAAGTATTATGCTCTAAAAGTAATTAGGGTAGGTCTTCCCCTTTCCTTTATGCGATTATGTTATTTACTTGATAGGTATCAAGGTCTGTTTTTTCCTGTTTTCATTCCTCTTTTTTTTCTTTCTCTCCTCCCATCCTGATACTCCATTTGTTTGGAGATATCTTACATCTGAAGAGTGCTTTCCACTTTACAATGTCCTTCTTAAACTTGTCTTCTAATAAGATTCATCAGTTCTTCTCACCTGAGCCTGATTCAGTAAGTTTGCAGTAGACCAAGATTGTTGATTGGAAACAGGATTGATAGCCTCAGGCCTACTGAATTCCTCAAGGAAAGTTAGGAATCTATTTAACAAGTGCTCCAGGGAGTTCTTATTATGAGACTAGTCTGGGACGGTAACTTAATCTTCAAATGATTTGAGAGTGGCAAGGTAAATTGTTTTGGTAACATTTCTGTGTATTACCTGAGATTTAAAATAAGTGACTTGGTTAAAAGATTTGCAAAGCTAATAGCAAATTTTTGAATTGCTGTTTTATTGATTTTTCTACTAAGTTTAGTAGTCAGTTTATATAACAGGAACTTGTTTGGCACCCATTGATACTGTTCTTATAAAATTTAGTGTAGATCTTGGTTAGAGGGTTTTTTTTTTTTTTTTTGACAGGCAGAGTTAGACAGTGAGAGAGAGACAGAGAAAGGTCTTCCTTCCGTTGGTTCACCCCCCAAATGGCTGCTACGGCTGGCGCGCTGCGCCCATCCAAAGCCAGTAGCCAGGTGCTTCCTCCTGGTCTCCCATACAGGTGCAGGGCCCAAGCACTTGAGCCATCCTCCACTGCCTTCCTGGGCCACAGCAGAGAGCTGGACTGGAAGAGGAGCAACCGGGACAGAATCCAGCACCCCGACCGGGACTAGAACCCGGGTGCTGGTGCTGCAGGAGGAGGATTAGCCAAGTGAGCCGTGGTAGCAGCCATGTTTTTAATATATCCAAAGATATTTGGGTGGGGGAGGGTCAGAGAAATTGTCTGTATATCATGTATAGCTAACAAAAAATGAAATTTCAGTACTTAATACCATGTCTTTACTTATGTGGAGGAAAACTGCTACAAAGGTAAAATTTGCAAAGAAGCCAAGTTTAAAATTTGTTTGGAAAATGTTTTTATATTATTTTCACTTTAAGTAAAGTTTACTCACAAGAATAGAGATTAAATCAATAGTGGCACTAAATTTTACATGTGTGTTTGACAGAGCATAATGTATTTTTTTTTTTTTTTTTTTTAGAAAAAATATATTTGAAAGGCGGTGAGAGAGAGAGAAAGAGGCAGAGAAACAGAGATCTTCTATTTGCTAGTTCACTCCCAAAATTTGTAATAGCCAGCACTGGGTCAGGCCAAATCCAGGAGCCTGGACTTAATCCAGATCTTCTAAGTGGGTGACAGGGCCTTAGTTCTTGAGGCATCGGTTGCTACCTCCCAAGGTGCAAATTAGCAAGAAGCTGGCTCAAAAGTAGAGGAGCCAGAGCTTGGCCTGGACACTCCACAAGGGTAGCAAGCTTCCCAAGTGGTGATTTAATGGCTGCTCTAAATGCCTACCCTACATAAATTATCTTGTTACACATAAAATCTTCAAGAGTTTCAGAAACGCTTGATGTTTGGTTGATTTAAACTAAGTTTATTATCTTGTTTAAAATTTTTTTGTTTTTTTTTAACCTTATGCTTTAAAATGATCAATACTTTTAGAGTATCATGTGACATTTATAAAGACTTGACAATTTTACAAGTCCTTTGGCAGGCAAAATTTTGTAAATTCTTACGCTGACTTTGGCATGTAATAAGGCTGGTGAATTTCAGGTCTCATACAAAGCTGGAACAGTTTCTCCTCTCATTAGTTTGAGGAACATCCAATGCTTTTTCTGAAAAAAAAATTGAAATATTAATATAATTCTCTAATCCTCCAATTTATAAAAGTATAAACGCCACCCAGAGTCTTATTTAGATGTGAATAACAACATCTTTATTAATCCACTGATAGAATGCCAGTGGCAATGGTGACATTTACCCTGTGCTAGAGAAGGCTTGTTAGTGTAAGGAAATGACTAAGCATGGAGCACAGGCTTCTGTTCTGCATCTGTGTTCTCTCTGGACTCCAGCTCCCTGACCTGTAAAGTAGATTATATTAGTCCTCTCATTTAATGGTTTGAAAAATTGCAACCAATAGTGTTCCTCAAGGTATTTCATATATGTTGAAATGATGAAATTTGATGATATATTTAATGTGCTTTTGTGTCATTTACCGATCAGTGGGGGTTAGAAAATGTTTTTTTGCCTATACCTGAGGTGGGCACATTTTTTTTTAAAGGGGCAGGTGGTAAATATTTAGGGCTTTGCAGACGATGTGGTGTTTCACAGCTGTTAAACTCTGCCTTTGTTGTGCAAAAGTGGCCACAGTTAATATATAAGTGAACTAGCCTGACTGTGGTTATGATCAGGGCAGTTTGAATTTCATATAATTGCCATGGATTATGAAAAATTTTTCTTTTTTAAAAACCTTTTGAAAATGTAAGAAACTATTTGTAGTTCAGAGGCTATACAAAAGCAGGCAGAAGGTTAGATTTGGCCTGTGGGCTGTAGTTTGCTGATGCCTACCTCAGAACATTTGGAAATCAGTTTAAAATAGATTCCTATAGTTTCTTGATGAGCTTATTTGCTGGAGTGGTTTGACTAATTTGTTAAAGGAGTTGTTTTTCTAAAAATTTTGAATTATAATATATCAAAGTAAATATATATTATATAGTATAAACACTATTAATTTATATAGTATGTATTATATTTATATAGCATGTATTATATTTGTATAGTATATACTATATTTGTATAGTATAAATTACATATAGTTGATATTGGAGATGACCCCCTAAAATCTGTACAGAAATGTGGCCCTTTAAAGTTCCCCAGAAGCGCCATCTGGGATGCCACATATGCTACCAGAATTTGGGGTGCCATACGATATCACCATTATTAATGAATACCCAATATTAAAAAGCCTGAGAGGGTCCTTGCCTAATATTTAGAGAAGAATTCTAAATACCGGCATAAATAAACAAGGTAGTATGGTACATTTTAGGTTTTTATTTAGTGCAAAAGGTGCATAGAAAAGTGAGGGCTTTAGTTCAAAGAGAAGGGGAAATCTGGAAACTAGGGTAGTGTCCATACCAAGCAGAGAGCAGGCCAAAAGCCACATGCAGCAAGCGCTTTGCAAAGCACAGGCAGAGCGCCTTTTGGGACGCTCCTTGCCTTCTATTTATTTTTCAAAGGAGAGTGGCTTGTGGGCAGGTGGGCACTCAGGTATGGTCAGGTAGAGTATGATGTCACATGGTGAGGGTATCAGGTAGGGTGCGAGGTCACACAAGGGCATGGCGAAGGCATGATCTTCAGCTCACAAACCTAATCGGTTTTAGCTTGTTTACTTCATAGTCATTGATAACATATATTCTCTATACTCTGTATATCAATGAACAAAATGAAAACTGAATAAAAAGAAAACACAAAGTGAAGTGATAGAGAAGTTATTGAGATAATCTGATTGGTAACCACTCCTTTAAAAAATATCCACCATATTTAGAAAAGGATGGCATTGACAAGCCCATCTAAAGAGTAAGGTCATATGATTCTAAATTCATTTTAAAAATGAAAAATGTTGTTGCGGTTGGAGCAGCTGTGAAGAGAGGATCTCAGTTCTTTGTCTGATGGGAAAGAAGAATTATCACAGGGACAAGGTAGCAAAAGAAAAGCAGGATTTATTGAAGTTTGATGATTCAAAACTATTTTGTGGATACATATGGAAGGTCTTTATTTCACCTTCATCCATAAATGAGAGCTTTACAGGGTACAGTATTCTAAGTTAATGTTTTTTTTTTCTCTTGAGACTTGGAATATATCTCACCGTTCTCTTTTAGCCTGTAGGGTTTCTGATGAGAAGTCAGCTGTAAGTCTAATTGGAGATCCTGTGAAAGTAATCTGGCATTTCTCTCATGCACATTTTAGAATCCTTTCTTTATGTTTTACTGTGGAGAGTTTGATTACAGTGTATCATGGTGAGGATCTTTTCTGGTCATGTCTATTATAGTTCCACTTCCATTTCTTTCTCAAAATTAGGGAAGTTTTCTGCAGTTATTTCACTAAAAAGACCTTGTAATCCAGTCTCTCTTTCCATACCTTCAGGAATTCCTCAGACCTATATGTAGGGTTGTTTGATAGTATCCCATAAATCTCTGACTCTATTTTTTAGTTTTCTGATTTCTTCTTCTCTTTTTTTGTTCTGACTATAAAATTTTCAGAGATTTGTCTTCTACCTCAGATATTTTTTCTTCTGCCTCATTGAATATCTTCTTAAAGCTTTCCACTGCATTTTAAAATTTGTTTTATTGAATTCTTCATTGCTAATATTTCATTTTAATTTCTCTTTAAAATATCAATTTCATGGGAAAAATTTTTGTTCATGTCATGTACAGATTTCTTTAGTTCAGGAATTTCCTTCTGATTACTTCTATGTAATCCTATGATCAATTTTTTAAATTGCATTTCTGGCATTTTTGTCAATCTCTACATCTTCACATTCTAGTATTGACGTGTTGTGTTCTTTTTGGGGCATCATGTTGTCTTCCTTATTCTTGTTTCTTGAATTGCTGCATTTATTATTAATCATTTATGGTGAAGCTTGTTTTGTTTTTTTCCTGTGATGACTTTTCTTTTTTAAAACATTTTATTTATTTATTTGAGAGGCAGAGTTACAGAGAGGAAGAGACAGAAAGAGAACTTCCATCTGCTGGTTCACTTTCCAATTTGTCACAATGGCCAGAGCTGCACTGATCTTAAGCCAGGAGCTTCTCCCAGATCTCCCACACAGGTGCAGGGGCCCAAACAGTGGGCCATATTCTACTGCTTTCCTAGGCTGTAAGCAGAGAGCTGGATCAGAAGAAGAGCAGCCAGACTAGAACCAGCACACCAAGGCTTAGCCCACTACGCCACAGTGCCAGCTCCCTGTAATGGCTTTTGTCTTTGGACTATGACTCTGTGGCTTAGTGGAGTGTCTGCTCTTTCAGCGAACACTCTGAGGCATGTATTGGGTATTGTCAGCAACTCTGCTCAGTACCCCAGGATGAAGGTAGTGTCCAAAGTGACACCCATGTTGGGCATGGTAAATCTGGAAATTTTTTTTATCAGAGGGTGTTTGTTCTGCTCTGTGGCATATTCTCATACTCACCTGCACTCCTCAAAGGAGACCAACGCCTGGGCACTAGCCCCAGTGTGTACAATTTTCATCCACACTGCCACAAGAAGCACATAAAAGATCTGTGCAGTCCTTGGTGTGAATTCAGATCCTGCAGCAATGATCCTCACCACGGAATCAGGGAGCCCTGAGCATGTGGTGCCACCCACAGTGACTGCCCAAAGTCCCAGCCACACCTGTGCCTTTCCCTACAGCCATGTTGTTTTCACAGACCTGACATACAAGGCTCCCACAGTCACGAGCACCCAGACGCCTGTCAGTGCTCCCAGCCAGACTCAGGTGTCTCCTCTCAGCTGGTTGCTGGGCATGCAGATATGAGCTGGTGCAGCTGTTATGTATGTCCAGAATAGCCCCTAGTGCTGGGTGGTTGAGGAGAGAGAAATACACCCCCTTTTTAGTCCCTCTAGATTGTCAGATACACTCTCCCCTACAGGGCTCCAAGATAGGCCCACGCCAGGCTCTTCCCACAGCTTTAGGGCCAGTGGCTTCAGCTACATAATCTAGTCTCACCTCACTCCAAAGCTGGTGCTGAGGCTCCTGACTGCTGTGGTCTCAAGCTGTGTGTCCACACTCTCCATGTAGGTCCTCAGTGTCCCCCCAGTTTGCATGGATTTTCCTCTGCCATTTTCTCCCTAACTGTTCCCTGAGATTGCACTCTATCCACTTTTTAAAAAACTATCCTCCCCTTGACTAGAGCAGTAAGCTCCCTCCCTATGCCACTATCTTCTTATTTTGTTAATTTGTGTAGTTCTTTAGTTTTCCTGGTCAATCATCAATTTAATTTATCTTAAACTGCTTTTGACTTTCTTGATCTCTGCTATTTCTCTGTTTTCCATTTTGTTGCATTCATATCTGATATTAATTTACTATCTCTTGTTCAGTTAGGTTTAATTTTCTCTTATTTTCCACTGGTGTGTTAGGATAGAAGCCGAGGTCCTTGATCTTTCTTCTTTTTGAAAATTGGTATTTAGTCTCTGTCTTTAATGTTGTAATTTTCCTTGAAGTTATCACTTTAAATAATGTCTCACGTTTTTATATGCTGTGTTTTCATTTTTATTTACTTTAAATTATTTTTCTGATTTCTTCTTTGATGGTTGTTTAGAAGTGTATTTTTAAGTTTCCAAATATTTAGGGCCTTTCCATATGTCTTTATTATTGATTTCTGTTATTTATTCTATTTTCGTGTGACTTGAACATTTTTTAAACTTGTTGAGATTTGTTTTGAGATCCAGAATATTGTCTGCCTTGCCAAATGTACTATGTGCTCTTGAGTAGAATGTGCATTTTGCTATAGATGAAGTATTCTTGCAATGATTATTAATCAAGATTGGAGTACTGTTAAAGTCTGTGTCCTTACTGGTCTCTGTCTGCTTGTTATATCAGTTATTAGGAGAAGGATACATAAATCTCCATCAATAGTTGTGGGTTAGTCTGTTTCTATAAACTTTTTGCTTCATGTACTCATGTTATGAAATTCTTATGAGCTGCCCAAATGTTTAGGATTATTATGTCTTCTTGGTGAATTGACCCCTTTTTCACTGTGAAATGACCTTCTTTACTCTGGTAATACTTGTTGCTTTGAAAACTACTTTGTCCAATGTTAGAATAGCCATTCCAGCATTCTTTGGAATAACCTTGTAATGATTTATCTTTTCCCACCTGTTTCCTTGTACTTATTTGTGCTTTATAATTGTTTCCATGAATGCAGTTTATAATTGAATTGGGCTTTTTTAATCCAGGTTGATAGTCTCTGCCTTTTAAACAAGATGTTTAGAATGTATTTAATACAATTATGGCTATGTTTAGGGTTTTTTTCTCATTTGTTTTTTGTTACTTTTTCTCTTTTTAATGGAACTTTTTTTTTTTTTTGGACAGGCAGAGTTAGACAGTAAGAGAGAGAGAGAGAGACAGAGAGAAAGGTCTTCCTTTCCATTGGTTCACCTCCTAAATGGCAGCTATGGCCGGCGTGCTCGCCGATCCAAAGCCAGGAGCCAGGTGCTTCCTCCTAGTCTCCCATGTGGGTGCAGGGTCCAGGGACTTGTGCTATCCTCCACTGCCTTCCCAGGCCACAGCAGAGAGCTGGACTGGAAGAGGAGCAACCGGGACAGAATCCGGTGCCCCAACTGGGACTAGAGCCTGGGGTATGGGTGCTGTAGGCGGAGGATTAGCCAAGTGAGCTGTGGCGCCGGCCAAATGGAACATTTTTTTATGATTCTATTTAATCTCCTTTATTGCTTATTAGTTACATCTTCTTGTTTTGTTATTTTAAAGGTTACTTTAGCATTTACAATATATATCTTTAATGTAGTATAGTCTAAGTGGTATTTTATCTCTACATGATGTGCCACTTCATGTATGGTATGTAACCACTACAGCTGTATAATTAGAGTTCTCCCTTCCTAAGGTCATGCTGAAGTCATGTACTTTACTCTGATCTGTGTGACAGACCCCACACTTTTGTTTTAAATAATCTGTAGATATTCATCCTTTTCATTCAGTTTCATTCTTTGTATGAAACTGGAGTTTTGAATGCTCTCATTTTCCTTTTCTTTAAAGAAGGCCATTTTGTAACAGAAAGGGGGCCAATTCACTAAGACTGTATTACATTCTTTAGCATTTTTATAATGCAGGCTTCATGGTATTGAATTCTTTATATTTTGGGCTACCTGTAAAAAGCCTTCATCTCACTTTATTTTGAAAGATGTTTCAGTGGGTGTAGGGTTTTAGGATTGCAGCATTTCTCTCTTTTTAGTACTCCATTGTGGTTTTGTCCATTTTTTGCTTATGCAATTTTTGATGATAAACCTGCTGTAATCCTTATCTTCATTTTTTGGATATAATATATCTGTTTTTCCCCAGATATCTTTTAAGCTGGATGTCCATAAAGCTTATTTCAATTTGGATACAGTGTCCTTATTGTGAAACCTGCCTAATATGTTCACATCTATGTTAATATTTAGGTCTTATTTTTAAATATAGGCCTGAAATGTTAGAAGATTCTCTTCTGGTCCCCCAAAAAGGCACTTTTCAGATGGTGCAGTGCAACTGCAGTGTTCATGAGCGTTGTGAGTGTCATGTGCCTGTGCCAGCAGCCAAGCTCAACTACACCCTTCTTATGTATTTCAAAGTCACATCTGGTGGAGTGTTTTTCCAGTCCCCTCTCATGTCGGTTCAGCTCCTAAATGTCGGTAAGTTGTGCATAAAATGGTAATTCAATTAAACACCAGCCATCCAGACAGGTTAAACATTGTTGACAATATCCCAAGATTGTAGGTGTCCTTAAAGAAATAAAATGGTAGTGTGATGGAGTGTCCAGATTGCAGCTGGTATTTCTTTTAGGGAGGTCAAAGAAGTCCTCTTTTAGGGCTTAGCTTTTTAATTGAATGAAGAGCAGGCATTCATGCCAACATCCAGAGCAAAAGGTGCTCCAAGCAGGAAGAACAAAATTCACAAACTCCTTGAGATGGAGTGAATTCGTAAATTTGAGAACAAAAGAGAAGGCTCCAGTACTTGGAGTAAATGAGATACAAGAATATTAGGAGTTGTGGTTTTACTTTTTAACCAGGGTGTAGAGCATATGAGGCCAGTATTGCAGAGTTTGGGTTTTATTCTAGTTGCAATGGCAACTTTGGAATTAGAGGATTGATATGATCAGATGTGTGTGTGTTTAAATTTACTCTGCTCTTTGGAGAATGAAATTGATAGGGAAGGAAGTGAGGCATATTTGGAAGCCTGGAGGAAGGAGCCAAGATGGGAGGCTTTTGGGATAGTCCAGGTGGTTTAGGGTTGTATCAGTGAAGAAATGAAGAATTGATAGATTTGAATCCCTTTGGGTCCCTTTGGAAGATGGTGCTGACCACTCTAGTGGATTGGATTAGAGGATGTGAAGGACAGAGAGGAATCAGAATAAGCCTTAGACCGGTACAGAGACAGGGACACTCAGGGAGGATTAGGTGTGTGTACTGAAATATGTTCTATTTTCAATACATTATATTTGAGATGCCTGTTAAAATTTCAAGAGATGTTGAGTGGACAATTGGATAATATAAGTTTAAAGTTCAGGGCAGATACAGTTGGGAATTGTTAGCAAATAGAGGTTTATGGGATTGTGTGAGATCACCTGTTTACAGTTCAGGAATAGAATGAGGGGGTGATCAGTGAGAATGAGAATCAAGTAAAGTATTTTAAGAAGAAGGGAGTCGCATCTGTGTGTAATGCTGCAGCAGGGAGAACAAGACGAACTGGAAACTGACATTGGATTTGGTGAAGGGTAATGACCTTGATAAGGGCATTTTCAGTGGGCTGATGAGGAAGATCTGACCAGAGTTAGATTAGTCAGGGTATGGGATATGAAGAGTGAGGACCACCCAGCTTTTTGGAGGAGCGATGCTTTGAAAGAGGCAGATAGGTGTGTGTGGGGGGGGGGGGGGGTATGCACAGCTGATCTATAGGGAATCCAGGAAAATTTCTTTTTAAATTTCTAATGCTGATGCATAATAGTATGCAGCTAGGAAATGGATAGTAGTTTGTACTTTTTGATTTCACTTCTCTCTGGTGTCTTTGTTTTGTTTTGAATTTCACATGTGGTTTCCAGACTGATGTTTAGCTTTATAGTAACTAAAATTTGTAATTTGTCAAATTTTGACCAAAGCAAAAGAGAAAACTGTCCAATTTCCTGAAAATATGCAATGTAGATAATATATTGTGCTATTTTATTAAAAATAAAATTTAAATTACTAACTGGTTCAGTATAATAATAATTTCTGTGTATATGAGTGATTCTTATTAATTGTAAAAACCTCAAGAAGTATTAAAATGTGCAAAGAAGAAAATATATCATCTGTTATCTACCATTTTGGAAACATTTTTATTTTAAATATACATTTGTTCATATCCTTTTTATTTGCTAACCTTAACAAATCAGAAACCCAAGAATAAATGTGAAACATTTTGAAAGACACCATGGAGCAAAACAAAGACACCAAAGAACAAATGAAACGTTTTCAGTATTCTTCTACATTATGATTTTTAATATATGTTTTATAGATTTCCATTATTATATGAACCATTGTTAAGATGTTTAAATTGTTTCTACAAATATTTCAAAGGTTTGGTTTGTTGTTTGAAACTATGTATGGGTGTGCACAAAAAAGCCACATACTTATAAATACAAACACATATGCATACATCAATATACACACATACATTTGAACACAGAAATCATCTACCAAGTTAAACTCATTAAGTGAAGAAGCTTCATGCCTACTTCTGGTGACAAGGCAGGGCCTGCTGATGCTGCATTTATGCATGTTACTCTTTGTGTTCTAGGTTACTTCAGTAGATGTGTCTTGATTGTTGTGATTTTAAATCAATAGATATGCTAAATTTTGGGTATTTCTATGTGTGTTCCAAATGGTTTCACAAGTGAGGTGGGTAGGGTTGGGAGGAGACTTCAAGTAAGTTTGAGAAATGCTGGATTAAATAATGTTAAGTATTTTTACAGTATTACCTATCAAAATAATCTCACTGATTAACCACTTAGAAGGAAGGAAATTAAGATACATGTCTTGCTCTGATAAGGGGCAAGGAGGAGACACAGTAGTATAGCTTTGTTTTGGTTCTGTAAACAGCTCCGAATAAAGGCACCCTTTTAAATAGCGGAAAAGCAAGATATGCTGAAAATTAATTCTGAGTTCCTTTTATTCAGATATGATTATCATGACATTTATTTATCTTAAAATTGCTCTCTTTGTGTCAATTGTTAAATCAACAACAGGAGTCACTGTGCCCTTACTCCCCATGTAGGATCTCTGTCCTTAATGTGTTGTACTATGAGAATAAACGGTAAAACTATTATTCAAACAGTACTTTATACTTTGTGTGTCTGTGTGAGTGCAAACTGTTGAAATCCTTACTTAGTATATACTAAGTTGATCTTCTGAATATAAAGATAATTAAAAATGAATCTTAATGAAGAATGGGATGGGAGAGGGAGTAGGAGATGGGATGGTTTGCAGGTAGGAGGGTGGTTATGGGGGGAAAAACTGCTATAATCCAAAAGTTGTACTTTCACAATTTATATTTATTAAATAAAAGTTTTTAAAATGTTGCTCTCTTTTTTTTCCTTAAGTGAAGCCTGATCCACCATTAGGCTTGCGTATGGAAATCACAGACAGGGGCAATTTAAAGATTTCTTGGTCCAACCCAGCCCAGGTACCATTTCCACTGCAATATCAAGTGAAATACTCGGAGAATTCCACAACAATTATAAGAGAAGTAAGTATATTTTGGTAAACAAAATCAGAAGTTGAAGAGTAACTAAGGCATCCACAAGTCCCTCAGAAATTACGTTCTGCATACTGAATATACCTGGTCAGCAGGATGAATTGTAACTGAACATTATCCTTATCCTTCAAAAAGTTTGTGGGAAATGGAACTAAAAGATAAGTTTATTTTTTTGCAAAAATTTGTGAAATCTGTATCTACAAGGGTCCTTTAAGACATTAATGAAAATGTATATTATGAAAAAACTATGCCTGGACTTCAGTTTTTGCACCAAAATGAATTTATCTTTTAATTCTATTTTCCACAAAGCTTTTGAAGTACCCTCATGTATGTGTGTGTGTGTAAATATATACACATATTTATTTGTGTATTTATATCTATGCAATCATGTTGCTTAATGACAAGAATATATTCTGAGAATCTGACCATTAGGTGATTTTATTTTGTGAACATCATAGAGTATATTTATATAAACCTTGATGGCTTAGTTTTTTTAATTTGTTGTATTTGTTTGAAATGCAGGGTGACAGAGAGAGAGGGAGAGACAGAGAAATAATTGTTGACATATGTTGTTCACTCCCCAGATGGCTAAGGTTGGGCCAGGCCAAAGCCATGATCCAGGAACTCCATCCTGATCTCCCACATGGGTGGCAGGGGCCCACGTGCTTTTTTTCGTAAGATTTATTTATTTGAAAGGCAGAGCGACAGAAAGAGATCTGTAGCATAGGTCTTGGCATCACTTCTTGATGCAGTCAAGAGTCTTGGGAAACCCAGAATGTGTGAGGCTGTGACCTGATACACAGCATACCGTTTTACAGTAATTTTATTTTTTGCCATACAAAAATAATAATAAAATTATGGTGTAGCAAGTGTATAAATCAGTAACACAGTCATTTATTGTCTGTGTCAAGTGTTAAGTACAGTTCATAATTGTATGTGGCTGGCAGTGCTGTTTGTTTACATCAGCATCACTACAGACCTGTGAGGAATAGTTTGCACTGTGAGTGTTATGTTGCCTGTGATGTCATTAGGTGGTAGGAATTTTTCGGGTCTATTATAATTTGATGAGACCCCTATCATGTGTGCTGTTTGTAATTGACCAAAATGTCATTATGTTGCACATGATTTTGTGTGTGTGTATGTGTGTGTGTGTCCAGTTACAGAGACTTGAATTCATAATCATAATTTTTTTTCACATGAAGTTTACTGATGTTACATTTCAATCTGACTTTTTAATTGCTCAGTATATTTGTTCACAGGCAATGTATGCATGTTTGCTGTAACATGTGCCAGGTCATTTTTTTGCATTCATTCATTCACTTGTTGAGACCCTACTAGGTGTCAAGAACAGTTCTCTGTGCGTCAAGCCACACTGGGATAATATAACAGGCTAAGGGGAGTTTGGGAGCACTGCTTGGGGAGGGATGATTGTACATTAAATGGACATTGGTCAGGCCTGCTGGAGAGGGTGCTATTTGAGCAAGGAGTGGGAGGAGGTGATGTTGATGTCTGCTGGAACTGGGTTTCCAAACAGAAGAGCAGTGCAGAGGCCAGGGTGGCTGAGCTGGAAGGGGAGTGAGTTAACACAAGTGGATGAGGACGGGCAGATACAGGGAGGGGAAGAGGAGGAGGAGCTCAGGAAGGGCCTCTTGGGCCTGTGAGTGCTTTGGCACTTTATGAAATGCGGTGTGTGTAATTTAGCAATAAAAACCATTCTTTTAAGATAAAAGCTAAGTTTTTAAGATTGTTTTCACACAGAGCCGGAGGGGCGTCTTTAGCGTTGGGAATGGAAGGACCCGAGTTAAGGCTTCTGCAGACTTCAACTTTCTCATCTGTGAATCAGAGATGATAGGAGTTTAAATATCAGTAACCCAATCCTGTTTCATGTATCACTGACGCTTTTCATCATTTTTAGTCTGTGACACCCTCACCCACAGTTTTCAAAGGCCAGAGAGTTGAATAACTTTAAGTATTTTATTGGAAAACTGAATGTGTTTGGTAGTGATGCTCAGCTCTTGGCCGTTTTGAAAACCTTCCCTATGGTTTGTACCCTGCATTTTGGTCCCTGCACTATAGCTTATCATGCCCCTCTGCATGCAACTCATGCTGTAGAAGGCGGCTGGAGGCTCCCCTATCTTTGGCTGCATTTCTCAAAATTCTAAAGGTCTTTTGTTCGTTACCATTCAGTTAACAATTGTTGCTAATTGTCCTTATGAGGTTTCTTGGACCCATGGACTAATAACATTTCACTGACTAATGTGTAAACATTTGTTATTTTGCTTTCTGGTTTGTTTAATGCGATTATGGCCAGGTAACTACCATGTAAGATTTTACTTCTTTGAAATTTATTGGGGTCTGCTTATGGCCAGTTTTGATAAAGATCCCATCACTTGCTGCTCTGATGTTTTAAAATAATATTCAACAGGTTGCTGAGATTGTATCAGCTACATTCCTGCTAGTAGACAATGTGCTTCCTGGGTCTTCATACAAGGCTCAGGTGAGAGGCAGGAGACTGGACCGTCCAGGAACATGGAGTGACTGGAGTACCCCTCAAATCTTTGCCACGCAAGGTATGTTTTCTAATAGTTTTTGTTGAGAGGGAAATCCGTTTACTGAGTTTGTCTTTGGTATATGTTAATTTTAAATTATAGAGTCCTAAAACAAAAGAGGGCACACGGTGTTAACTTTTTATTTAAATTTTGAATTGGCTAATTTGTTCATTAAAATTCTTTCAGAGTTCTAGATTTATGTGCTTTCATAGCATACCTTGTTGAATTATTATTCTTATCAGAAAGATAAAACAGTTAATTTAAAATCTCTAAATTAACAAATTCAGAAAACCATTTGTATTGATGTTTCCTTAAATTAGATTTGAAAACCTAGCATAAC
The DNA here is from genome assembly GCF_033115175.1 of Lepus europaeus. Lineage (NCBI taxonomy): Eukaryota > Metazoa > Chordata > Mammalia > Lagomorpha > Leporidae > Lepus > Lepus europaeus. Next base: position 57,542,611 of record NC_084831.1, read on the forward strand.
CTGTGTTTATCTGACATACATTTCAAATTTTAAGATTTTGTTTTAATATTATGTATTATCTAAAAATATTTTTGCTACAGTGCTTGCTTTTGAGAGTGTTCAGTGTTAATTTGTCATATTTTTGAAGTTATTTTTAACATCAGAAGAGTCACAGTTTTAGTCACAACCTGCTTATGAAGACGAGGTGCTGTGTTTTACTGAGGAATAGTCCCAGTCCTCCACGTGCTAAGTTGTGACTATGGGGACACCTGCTAGTCCTTGACTGGTGGCCTCATCTGTCGAAGGGGCAACAGTTTCTTATTCAGACTCCCTCTGCTTGATTATGGAAATGTGGAGACAGCAAGTACCAAGTGAAGCATGAAGCAAATATTCAACCCACTCAACCCAACAGGTTCATTTATTGTTCCCTTGCTACTTGGTACTACTGGTTTAACAGCCCTGACTTTGGAGTCTGATGGAAGTTTGTACAGTCCTGGTCCGCACCATTTATTTGTGAAGTCTCTTAACCTGTCTGTATTAGTCTGTTTTCTATTGTTATAACTGAATACCTGAGCTGGGTACTTACTTATTAAAGAAAAGAGGATTATTGAAGCTCAGAGTTTTAAAGGCTGAAAGTCCAAGATCAGACAGTCATGTCTGTTTCTGCCTCTTTTGAGGGCCCTGCTAGCTGTGTCACAACAGTGGTGAAAAAGCAAAGGGCAATGGCTGCATACAGAAGGGACAAAATGTATGGTGTGGCCTCGCTGATAATAACCCACTCTTGTGAGAACTCAGTTGGCAAGACCAGCATTAATCCCTCCAGAGGGTAGTACTTCCATGACCTAACCACCCTACTCTAGGCTCCACACTAAGGAACAAGGTGACAGCACATGCACCTTTGGGCAAAAACCATGTCTAGACCATAGCACTTTCCATGCCTCAATTTTCTCATCTGTAAAATAAGTAATTTTATATGGATAAAATGAAATAATGTACATAAAGTGCTTACTAGGCACTCAGTAAATATTTGATATTATCAGTTTATAATCCACATGTTCAAAATCTCTAAGTGTGCTGAGGGTGGGAGACTGACAAATATGTAACTAATTGCTTAGCACTGTAGGAAGGGCTGGAAAGAGTGTTAAGTAGCCGTGAATTCTGGCTGGGAGAGCTGGGATCTTGGGTGAATAGATTTAACTTTTCACCTTTATTCTTCATATCACTTTCATTTCTCTTCCTCAAATCATTATTGACTGTCACAATGTATGTATTTTGATGCTGATAATTCAGCGTTTGCAGTTTTTCAAAGGAAGGCTGAATCTTCTGTTTTCAATGATTATGTAATTGCTTAATAGCGCTGAATGATTATCTGGGCATATTTAGAGAGGAATGAATTAACAGCATCAAATTCTAAAGATGTCCCATGTGGAGGTTTTTACACACTTGTGTGGGGTGAGATGGTTAGGGCAACAGGGAACTTTTATAAGGAAATTAGAAGGCCCTGGCTGCTACATCCCCTGATGGACCTGTGCCACCTTATCTGGCTGTAATTGTCCACTGAAGTGTTTTTCTTCCACAGTGAAATGACATCATTCTTTACCTTTCTATTTCTTAATTTGAACTGAAAACCTACCCTCTATGAAAAAGAGATAAATTCTAAAAGAAACAATGTTGAATTTTGAAATTTTCTAGGATTCAAGGTATACGTTAAGACTTTTTAATAATAATTCTTAGAAATATTATGTATTTAGCTGTATTAAAATGACAAACAATCCAATATAATATAATGGATTTTGTGTTACAGTTCATCCGTGATTTTATTTTGCATTTTCCATTTTTTTTTTTTTTTAAATTAATTTACTTATTTGAGAGTCAGAGAGATAGAGATAGAGTTCCCACCCACAGGTTCACTCCCTAAATGCCTGAACAGCTGTAGCAGAGTTAAGAACTCAGTCCAGGTCTTCTGTGTGAGAGGCAGGAACTTGACCTCTTGAGCCACTGCCTACTGTCTACCATGGTCTGTGTTGGTCGAAAGCTGGAATCAGGAGCCAGAATCAGGAATCCACTCTGATATGGAATGTGGACATCTTAATAGATATCTTTAACCTCTAGGTCAAATGCCTACCCTCAACTTAGATTTTTAGGTCTGTGGATAGTTGTATTTTTACTTCCATTTTATTTTGTAGAAATCCTTTTTATAACTCATACCAATATCTACAGGGTTAAATTTGCTTGTTTTAAAAATATGTTGGCTCATTTTTGTGTTTTGTTCATAAGGTAGTCAGATTTATTAGCATACACTTAGATTATTTATTTGAAAGTCAGAGTTACACACACAGACACACACACAGAGAGAGAGAGAGAGAGAGAGAGAGAGGTCTTGCATCTGCTGGTTCACTCTCTGATTGGCCGGAGCTGCGCCAATCCGAAGCCAGGAACCAAGAGATTCTTCTGGGTCTCCCACATTGGTGTAGGGGCCCAAGGACTAGAGCCATTTTCCATGGCTTTCCCAGGCCATAATAAAGAGCTGGATCAGATGTGTAGCAGCCTGGACAGGAACTGGTGCCCAAATGGGATGCCGGCTCTTCAGGCGGTGGCTTTCCCTGCTACACCATGGTGTTGGCCCTTAGCATACATTTAAAATGCACACAACTTAGCTACTTTATTTGCTAGTACAATACTCAACAATATTACCATTAGCAGTACTTAGTCACTACTCAGCCATCTGGTGACTTTGGACCTCCAAACAGAAAATCTGAAAATAAAGGAAAAATTCAACAGTAAACGGTTGCCACAAGGGTAGAATTTACTGATTTAGCAATGCCTGTAAAGTGAAGCTTACTAATTTAATCAACCTAGATAGCTTAGTAGCAATTGAATGGTTGTAGGTGGCCATTACAGGAAAGGAAGAAACTCACCAGATAGGAGATCAAGTACACCAAGAGTGAGTACAAAAACACCCATTCAGGTTGCTCCCAGGTATATTTTTGTGTTTTATCACTATTTACCATAATTATGTAATGAAATAGTGTTGTGTACTGAATCACAAACAAAATGTGTGACTAGGTTCAAACTTCTCTGCTGAATCATGATCATGATCATAATCATAATAGTTGACAGCCTGCTTCCTGAGTTTGAGGCATTGTTCTAAGTACCTTACGTCTGCTTTTATCCTTTCAACAGCTCTATGCATTAGGCACTGCTATTCGTATATTATAGATAAGGAAGTTGAGATTTAGAGAGTAAGGTAAGCAGTACAAGTTCACATAGTAAGAAAGTAGAACTGCATAATTACAAAGTCATAAACATTAATAAGGCAGAAAAGTGCATAATGGATTATTTTGATGGATTTCCTGTGGCACTAAAAACATACTCAAACCTAGAACATTTTGTGGAACCCTTCATTTTCACTATCCCTAGCACTATGGAGTTTAGTGTTGCTAATGTTTTTTAGGTTTCAGTTGGCTGAATTACCTTTACAGCAGTTTCTACACATCACAGCACTTACCACAAATGAGCCTTGACCCCTGGATGGTGTGTAACAAAAAAGGATGTTTCTCCAAACTTGGGAACTTCCCATTCTTTGTGTAAAGGGATTTGAATCTAGGTATTTAATATCTTTGTTCACTGGTAGGTGATATAATGACATTCACCAAACAGAAACCTTCTGTAATATTGAGTCATTATTTAGAGTTAATTAGCACACTTGCCTGATTGTTTCCAAATACTCTGGGTTTTACTGAACTATTTTTTTTTTTTTTGGAACATAGGTTTCCTGGTGTAGTACAAACAATATGAGTTATCAGTACCTTTGTAGTTACAGCTTTTTATTGATATAATTTTACCTACCAAATACACAGTGAATAAAACATTAACTACTTCTAATCAAGAAATTCTTATGAATTGTGTTGAAATTAATTGGCTAAAGTGTCACTATCAGAGGTCTTGGATGATTAGAGGAAAACCGAGGACCTTTGCTAGAACTTAGAGTTCACAAATATTGCAATTAGATTGTGCTGCATACTGAAAACAACTTTACAAATGCTGAATTCTTGTAACATCTTTATTAACTTTATTTTTGTTGCTACCAAGACAGAGAAAAGACAGATATTAGGCAATTCCTATATTTTGTATTTGACAGCTCTTACAGTGGTTCAGAGAACATATTTTCCCTTAAAGAAGAATAGGTGCATCTGCTCCAAGAATTAAAAAAAAAATCACTTTTCCAGTAGCTATAAGAAACACATTTAAAAATAACTTTATCTAAATGTTTTGATTTGTGATTTGTATTTTTAAGTAATTCAACAATATTTACCAATAGAATTTTATTTTAACAAAGTTCATCGATGGAGATCATGTGAAGTTATTGCTACTTGGTCATGAGAAGCAAATCATTATGGTTTTCTTATTCAAATTAAATGCTGCATCATGTTTCATATGAGGATAAAATTATATTATTTTGTAAACTAAATACTCGACATTTACCTCTTATCAATCTCAATACATTTCTTCAATGCAAATTTTATAAATTGTCGGGTTTTTTATTAACATTTAAAAATTTTAGCTAATGTTTAATTATGCCAAAAAACTGATTTTAATCTTACTTCTCAAATAAGCCTTATTATCTGATTTGATTTTGAAGTGAAATGCTCTGAAGCTTTGTTTTATCATCTTTAAGATGACAAGCTTCAACTTAATTTATGAAAACTCATACTTTTTAAAAAAATAAGTATTATACTGAGACATTTGAGTCAGCTCAGTAATGAGGGTGTGGAGCATATTGAGGTGGGTTACGAGCTCTCTGGTCTGCAGTAAGGAGTGGACAAGATAGGCTCAAGTGCCACCCTTGACCAGGGTTAGGGTTAGCCTCACTCAAGCTCAGAAGACTAGTGCTCTGGCTCTGTCCAGTCATTTCATGCTACAAGATTTTTTTCCTGTTTTTATTTGACTCCCTATATACAAAATGCAAATATCATACAGATTGTATGTAAGTATGAAGATGTTGGAACTTACCATGTATTATAATGTAAACTTGGGCAATAAAAAGCAATAAAGTGTTTTTTTAAGCACGGTGCAGGAGATATGTAAGAAAACAGATCTCCTATCAGCAGAAAATGACTTGTCTTAAATCATGCTTGTGAAATGCACTGATAATTCTATAATGCACTATGACAGAAATACTTTCTATCATTTCATTTTATCCTGTTCTCACTAAAAATATAGGCAAATGAAATAATAAGCAACAACACAGGACTGAAAAATAATATGAAATAGTGTGTGGACACTTAAATTATGTTTTATAAAAATATTGGTTTCTTTTATCCTTGTTGACAGGATCTTGGTATTAAATAGCTAAAGATGACATGATAGATATTGATAGGTTTCCCAGCTTCGTATACTGTGCATCATTCGTATTGCTTTTCCTAACCAATTTTCTTATTTATACTTCACTTTTCTACTTTACCTGCTTATTGAAATTTTCATGTATCCAATCAAGGTAATAGCAAACACCATTATTTCTTCAGGATTTTTATCTCATGGTGGTTTGTTTTAAGAATTCATTCTAGGTTTTATTGATTCTTCAGACAGGATCTGATGGAGAACATGTTATTGTGGAATTAAGCTATTATTTCATTTTAGTTCATTTTCTGCCTATAATTTAACAGGTGATAAATACTGAGTAAAACATTTTATGATGAATAGCCTTTGTGTTTAGAAAATAGTGAAGACATTCATGGAATGAATGTCAATTTGTTCACTTAGGATGAGAGTACTTGGAACACCGAATAACTGTACAAGAACAGGCAGTTAGAGTTGTCCTGTTTCTTAGTCTGTTCATTTTAGTTTTGGCCCTGCGATGTGATGTGAATCTTTTTTAACAATGCTATAAACTGCTTATGTGATGTTTTCTGTCTTTATCTGATATCCTGCTTTTCTTCCCTCTTCAGATGTCATTTACTTTCCACCTAAAATTCTGACAAGTGTTGGGTCTAACGTTTCTTTTCACTGCATCTATAAAAACGAGCACAAGATTGTGTCCTCAAAGCAGATTGTTTGGTGGATGAATTTAGCTGAGAAAATTCCTCAAAGCCAGTATACCGTTGTGAATGATCGTGTCAGCAAAGTTACTTTTCCCAATGTGAATGCAACCACACCTCGAGGGAAGTTTACCTATGACGCAGTGTACTGCTGCCGTGAACATGAATGCCATCATCGCTATGCGGAATTATATGTGGTTGGTAAGGATACTGAGGTTTTATTTATTTTGTTCCATGAGGAAAATTTTTATGGCAGACCCTATTTTAGAGTCCTATTAAAAATGTAAGCAATGTTTTTCATTGGTGTTTTTGCTTTATATTAATATTTTAATGTGTTTTAAATAGATGTCAATATCAATATATCATGTGAAACTGATGGGTACTTAACTAAAATGACTTGCAGATGGTCAGCCAATACGATCCAATCACTTGTGGGAAGTACCTTGCAGTTGAGGTACCATAGGTATGTGTTATTTTTGTTGTTCTTTATTTCTGTGGGTATAGTGAGTTAACCATTTTCTTTCTATCTTTTTTCTTTTAAGATTTATTTATTTATCTGAAAGGCAGAGTTAGAGAGAGGCAGAGGCAGAGGCAGAGAGAGAGAGACGCTCCATATGCTGGTCCACTCCCCAAATGGATGCAATGGCTGGGGCTGTGCCAGGCTGAAGCCAGGAGCCTCACTAGGGTCCCCCATATGGGTGCAGGGGCCCAAGCACTTGAGCTGTCTTCTACTGCTCTTCTCAGGCACATTAGCAGGGAGCTGGATCGGAAGTGGAGCAGCCAGGACAGGAACCAGCACCCTCGTGGGATGCTGGGCAGGGGGCCTTACCTGTTATGTCACAATCTCAGCCCTGTTTATTTATTCTTAAAATCTTAATTTTCAACTTGAAAAACAAATCACCTTCCTCAAATACTATATTCTGAATTCTACCCCTAACACTACAGTCTATTCTTCAGAAATAGAAAACTGAAGCAATCTGCCTGCCTTGAAAGGCAACAGTAGCTCCTCAGGCTACTGGATGAGAGCATTTTTAAATCAAGGGCATATTCCTGCTATGCTCTTTACTTGTTTAGCCTGTCTTCACATTGTTCTTGTGGTGGTCTCCCATGTAGGAAGGTGTCAGTGGAAGGTGAATGTCAGTCCACTGTGTCAGTTATCTTACCAACATTTACAGAATAACCGTGAGAGAAGCTGTGTAGACTTGGTTGAGTTTCTTAACCTCACTAAGCATCAACATTCTGTGTGTAAACTGGAGAGAATGATAGGACATACAGGGTTTCTGTGAGAACTGGGTGTCTTTCATTTACTATGAAGAAATGGTATAATCTCTCCTCGTAAACGTTCAGTGCATGGTCATTGCTGTCCTGATCGCATGGATGCTGACCTTTCTCTACCCAAGGAGATTCCCTCATGCCTCATTTTCATTTCTCCCCATTCACACACACGTAAGCAGCCATGATTGTAATATTGAGGAAATAAGAAAGAAAAGTGTTAGAAAAAATTAGCAAATGAGAGAAGGCACATTTTTCCTCTCTCTGTTACCTCCTTACTCCCGTTCCTAAGGGAAAGAGTGTCTGCTACATTAGCCCTTAAATACCAGATTCTGAGCAAATAGTCACAGAAGAGCTGTTTCGCAGAAGAGGAGGAATGCTTTGTACGTTCTGAGGTGGAGTGTTGATTTGGACTCCTTTAGAAAATATTTTTAAAAACTTTTCTTCTCAGTATATTGGGCTATATGTTTCACACACATATCAAGGATTGGAATTATTTCAAGCATATTAATTTGAACTTGAAAACAGGAGTGCACCATTAATTGAGCTATAATTATTGTCAGTTACATTTTCAGTGTGTGGTGGAATCTAAGTCCCTACTTAACGGTGTGAAGAATTTGCCTTCCTTCCATGCCAGGAATGCTCTGATACCTTTGGCTATACTTCTAAAATTATATTATCAATATATACTAACAGTTTGACTTTCAAACTATTGTAGGTTCTATCTCTAATTAATTCATTATCTCCGTGATAGGACACTTAGTGTCTAATGGAATGTTTAATAAGTTACTATCTGTTTCTATGGAAAGACATAAAATCTGGATATAGCTGGGAATTCAAGTGAACCAGCAGACGGAAGACCTTTCTCTCTCTCTCTCCTTCTCATTGTCTGTAACTCTACCTCTCAAATAAATAAAATCTTTTTTTTTTTTTTTTTTGACAGGCAGAGTGGACAGTGAGAGAGAGAGACAGAGAGAAAGGTCTTCCTTTGCCGTTGGTTCACCCTCCAATGGCCGCCGCGGTAGCGCGCTGCGGCCGGCGCACCGCGCTGTTCCGATGGCAGGAGCCAGGTGCTTATCCTGGTCTCCCATGGGGTGCAGAGCCCAAACACTTGGGCCATCCTCCACTGCACTCCCTGGCCACAGCAGAGAGCTGGCCTGGAAGAGGGGCAACCGGGACAGGATCGGTGCCCCGACCGGGACTAGAACCCGGTGTGCCGGCGCCGCAAGGCGGAGGATTAGCCTGTTGAGCCACGGCGCCGGCCTTTTTTTTTTTTTTAAAAGACTACCTTTCTAGTCAGGACATCTCTTTCGAGATGGAGCAAAAAAGTCTCTATTTTAAATGAAAAAAAAAAAAAATCAGTATTCTCCAACATTGTTTTTAGCCATGTTGTATATTAATTGACTACTTTTGTTTCTCTCAAGGAGCAGCCTTTATTGTTCTGATATTCCATCTATTCATCCCATATCTGAACCCAAAGAGTGCCATTTGCAGAGGGATGGTTTTTATGAGTGCATTTTCCAGCCAATCTTCCTATTATCTGGTTACACAATGTGGATTAGGGTCAACCACTCGTTAGGTTCACTTGACTCTCCACCAACATGTGTCCTTCCTGATTCTGTAGGTATGTGAAACTGTGTTGTGTGTCTTCATTTTTATCAGCAGATTTGGGTGCAGATTGAGGATTATTTAAAAATGTATTTTGCCATTTTCTGATCACGCTAGATTTTGAAAAAAAAAAGTGTTCCAGTTTACAATGGAATTAAGATGATAATCAGTCTGAGAAAGTTGTACAGTTTTGAGTTCATTTTAAATTATCAATAGCATACTTTTTCAGCAATTGGAGTACTTTTAAGATGTTACTTGATGAATAAACATGAGTCACTGTGAACTAAATTTAATATTGTTTTTATAAATAATGCACTATTATATGTGTTCTTCTTCCAGTGGACTTAGGAAAACATTTGATATTTTCAAAAATCATCTGGTAATATCTCAAAATCTAAACTGATTTTTTAAAAAAAGATTTTTATATATTTATTTGTTTACTTGAAAGACAGAGTTACAGAGAGAGAGAGGGAGAGGCAGAAAAAGAGAGACATTTTCCATCCACTGGTTCACTCCTCAAATGGCCTCAGGGGCCAGGGCTGAACCAGGCCAAAGCCAGGAGCTTCTTCTGGGTCTCCCATTTCGGTGGCAGGGGCCCAAGCACTTGGGCCATCCTCTTATGCTTTCCAAGGCCATTAGGAGTGAGCTGGATCAGAAGTGGAGCAGCTGGAACATGAACTGGGGCCCATATGGGACCCTGGTGTCACAGGCAGTGGCTTAACACACCATGCTGCAATGCAGGCCCCTACACTGGATATTCTAAGTGTAATCTGAGTGGTCATAACTGAAGGCTTTAATTGATGTGACTGGATTGGAAGCAGAAGGAATCGAAAAAACTAAAGTGAAGTGGAAAGAATAGGTAAGAATGATGACATTCATCATGCTATTTAAAACATTCTTTTCAAAGATACTTTTTAAAGGATCAAGAAAGCTCTAATATCATTGTGAAATCTTAGAGATATGACCCACTAATGATTGTGCACTAGGAAGGAAAGAGTATGGTGCTAGGTACTGTTAGGAAATTCTGACAAAAATAAATGTTATTGTTTTTTCAGTTAGTTCACATTTGAATTAAAACCTACGTTTTCTAAAATATAGGATAAAGTTGCTTAATTGATCCAATGTGAGCAGATCATTTCTACAGCCTTGTTCCCAGGAGAACAGTTTTTTCTAGTTGATGAGGAGCTACTTAAAATGTTAACAGCTGGTTTAACCAGTTGACGATGTGTCCTCTGCAGAGGAATGCTCACTTGGTGCAGAGAATCCAGGCAGGACTATGGAGTTCAGCACTGTGACATTGACACTGAGTCGGGATGAGGTCCTGCATGCCAGAGGCTCCCTGCTGTGCCCAGGCTCTGAGTTGTAAATATGTTGAGTTTCTGTGTTGCCTTTTACTATTAGAAACGGCTCTCCAAGTAAACTATTAAGAATTTGAGGACCCTTTGTGTAGGGGACAGAAGCCTAAACTAATGTTTTGACTTTAGTTCTGAGATCAGTAACATAAATGAGGGATAAGAAAAGAAGAAAGATGGGGGCCCATATTGTGGTATAGCTGGTAAAGCCACTGCCTGTGACACCAGCATCCCATATGGGTACCTGTTTAAATCCTGGCTGGCTCTACTTCCCATCCAGCTCCCTGTTAATGTGCCTAGGAAAGCAGCTGGAGATGGCCCAATTTATTGGGCCCCTGCACCCATGTGGGAGACCCAGAAGAAGTTTTTAGCTTCTGGCTTTGGCCTGGCCCAGCCAGGTTGTTGCAGCCATTTGAGGAGTGAACCAGCTGATGGAAGATCAATGTCTGTGTGTGTGTCTCTCCTCTCCCTCTGCCTTTCGAATAGATAAGTAAATCTTGGTTAAAACAAAGAAAAAAGAAGAAAGATGACTCTTTTCTTTGCATTTCTGTGGTTTTTCCATTATACCTTTTGTTTGAGTGTGTAATTACTTATGGATGTATAAAAGTAATTATTTTTAATAAATCATTTGCTATTCAGATCATTTTTATCTCTGTATCTGCCCATTAAAGGCTTGTTTTCCTCAGAGTGTAAAAAAAATCAAGGTTTTATGCTGAGACACTATCTCTGACTTTGACCAAAAAAACTCAATGATAGCAAAAGAGTTTGAAATTCATACATGTGAAAATTGATGCAGTGGATTTTTTTTCTTTTATTTACAGCTCTGGATAGAAAATGTTTCCTATTGATATTTATTATGTATTCAGTATGATAGCTTCTGCATGTAAAAGCCAGTGTCTCAATTTCCAATCAGGAATGACTTAATTTGCAGAGTCACATGGGCAGTGTACTGATTTTTTTCTATTAACCTCTTTTTTTGAAAAATAGAGATAGTCCTTTTCTTATGTATCGCAAAAGTTTTAGGGGTTCAAATAAGAGACTGAATGAGAAAGTTTTCAAAAATAGATACTGCTTTATAAATAATAAGTTATAAAAATAAAGCAATGCATTTGAGCATGTTGCTGTTTGGTATAATAGTGTTTTTCAAATTTCTAGTGAAACCGATGCCTCCATCCATTGTAAAAGCAGAAATCACTGTAAACATTGGCTTACTGAAGCTATCTTGGGAAAAGCCAGTCTTTCCAGAGAATAATCTTCAGTTCCAGATCCGCTATGGCTTAAGTGGAAATGAAAAACAATGGAAGGTATCTTTTACTTAGAGAGTTCTTCAACTTGCCTCATGAAATGCTATTTCTTGTATGTTTAAGATTTTTAATGATTATTTCAGGGATACCCTTCTGTATTCTATAGCTATTTTCATTAAGCAGTTTAAACAAAGTGTAGCCCTTTTAAAGAGCAAAAATTTCCCAAGATGTGTGTCCCAGATATTTGCTCCCATAAAGTTTTCCTTGAAATAAAGAGCAAGCTGCATTGTTGTGTCATCCTAGTGTAGAGTCACAGTATATATATATATATATATATATATATATATATATAGAGAGAGAGAGAGAGAGAGAGAGAGAGAGAGAGAGACAGGCAGAGTTAGAGAGAGAGAGAGAAAAGTCTTCCTTCCATTTGTTCACCCCCCAAATGGCTGCCATGGCCGGCGCGTTGCGCCGATCCGGAGCCAGGAGCCTGGTGCTTCCTCCTGGTCTCCCATGTGGGTGCAGGGCCCAAGCACTTGGGCCATCCTCCACTGCCTTCCCGGGCCACAGCAGAGAACTGGACTGGAAAAGGAGCAACCAGGACAGAGTCCAGCGCTCCAGATGGGACTAGAACCTGGGGTGCCGGCGCCGCAGGTGAAGGATTAGCCAAGTGAGCCACGGTGCTGGCTGAGTCACAGTATATTAAAGTTTTGGAGAAGTTTCTACATTGAAAAAACTTTCATAACTGTTTTACCCAGGTTCCCTAGACCCATTTTTCCAAGGAATCTTTTTCCTCTAACGTCTTTTGACATCCATCAATATACGTAGGCTCAGTGGGCTGTATTTTGGAAGAAGCTGCATTAGTTAAACATCTGGAATCAAAGTCATGGTGACAAGTATGCACATCGTGGCTTCCCATGATGGCTCTGTGACAGCAGCCTACAAAGACTTGCAAGTGTCAGGAACCCTAACTATGCCATTAGATCACAGCAGTTATAACTGAAATGAATACAATGATATGCCTGCTTTTTGAAGGAAACAAAATACCAGAGATTCTCCACAGTGTGTTCTAACTACTGAGTTAACATTCTTAAAGGTCGTTGTAGACGAAGATAAGTAGTGGTGTCAGAGAATGAGGTTGTAAGTGAACCAGTCCAAAGTCTCATTGCCATCAGGAAGGTAATGACACAATGAATAAGAAAATGCTTAACTTGAAAGGACTCACAATCCAAACCTGATACAACTATTTCTGAAGGTAGAAAACACAACATCAGTTCCCTCTTGGTTATAGGGAACTGTTCAAGTATAAGATTAAATGCATGGGGCCAGCGCTGTGGAGTAGTGGGGAAAGCCACTGACTGCAGTGCTGGCATCCCATATGAGTGCGGGTTCAAATCCCGGTTGTTCCATTTCCAACCCAGCTCTCTGCTATGACCTGGGAAAGCAATAGAGGATGGCCCAAGTGCTTGGGCCCCTGTACCCACATGGGAGACCTGGAGGAAGCTCCTGGCTTCTGGCTTCAGATCGGCTCAGCTCCAGCTGTTGTGGTCATTTGGGGAGTGAACCAGTGGGTGGAAGACTTCTCTCTCTCTCTCTTTCTGCCTCTGCCTCTGCCTCTCTGTAACTCTGCCTTTCAAATAAATAATATATTAAAAAAAAAGATTAAATGCACATCAGGACCCTTTAGATACTTGTATGTAGTAGCCGTGAGTTTAATGCTTTGGCTTATTTTACAGGTGTATGAGGTACATGATGCAAAATCAAAGTCTGCCAATCTGTCAGTACCAGACCTGTGTGCCGTCTATGCCGCTCAGGTGCGCTGCAAGAGGTTAGATGGACTAGGATATTGGAGTAATTGGAGCAAGCCAGCCTACACTGTTGTCAAGGATGTGAAAGGTCAGCAGAGATTTCACAGCTGTGTCTTGAAAGTGCATACAGATATGTTTTATATTTGGCTGGAAAATATTTCTTCTAAAAAGACATTAACAGTTGGCCTCCTTGTCAATTTTGCAGTTCCTATGAGAGGACCTGAATTTTGGAGAATAATTGATGGAGATGTTACTAAAAAGGAGAGAAATGTCACCTTACTGTGGAAGGTATTCTTGCTTCTTATATTATTCTTAAGTTTTACTTTCATGCTCTTAAAAGATAATCCTGTCATTATTAATCTCCAGAACACTCTGCAATCCTATGTTTTCATTTCATTTTTGAGATGTAATAGCAGACAGCTAAGAGTAGGGCATCTGGAGCTTTGGCATGGAATTAGGAGATAATAATTCCTTCTCAATGTACTATAGTTATGTCAGCACTGTTTTGGAAAAGTTATTTAGAATTGTTGAGCCTCAATTTTGTCAGCTATATAAATGTAAGCTTGGCCTAGATGGTATCTTATATTACTTTGAGTTCAAAATATTATTCATATTTAATCCTGAGCAATATAAACATGACCTTTCTTACATACCTCAAAGATATCTAAAACATAAGAGATTATTCTGTGTGTTTGATGATGTGTAACAATGACTGTTACCATAAACTCTGGGAATTCTGCCTAATAGTACTAAAAGCATTCTCTCTCCCAAATGAATTAATTTCTATCCCCAGGGAATAGATTATTGGGTCAGCAGATACCAAATTTGAGATTGATTTGGAAATAAGGCACATGAAATAAAATACCATTTATGATACCTTACATGTGAAATTTAAATGCAAAATTTTAGTTTAATTCCCGAGATTGAATGAGCACATTTGAAAATGGTTTTCTGATCTATGATTAATTCCTAAGTAAAAACTGAGGTTTATAAGAGTTTATGGAGGCCAGTAAAGCAACCTCCAGCAGCACTGGCATCCAACATGGGCACTGGTTCCCATATGGGATGCTGGCACTTCAGGCCAGGGTGTTAACCCGCTGCACCACAGCGCTGGCCCTGATAAATTGCTTTATTAAAATTAAAAAGTTTTGTTCTGTGAAATGCTATCAAGAGAGTGAAAAGAGGGGCCGGGAATGTGGCACAGTAGGTTAATCCTCCGCCTGCGCGCCCATATCCCATATGGGCGCCGGTTCTAGTCCTGGCTGTTCCTCTTCCAATCCAGCTCTCTGCTATGGCCTGAGAAAGCAGTAGAAGATGGCCCAAGTCCTTGTGCCCCTGCACCCACATGGGAGACCAGGAAGAAGCTCCTGGCTCCTGGCTTCAGGTTGGCGCAGCTCTGGCCATTGCAGCCATCTGGGGAGTGACCAACGGAAGGAAGACCTTTCTCTCTGTCTCTTCCTCTCACTGTCTGTAACTCTACCTCTCAAATAAATAAATAAAAATCTTTAAAAAAAAGAGTGAAAAGGTAAGGCATAAACTATGTGAGCATATTTTCAAAGCATGTACCTGATAACCAGATTACACAGAGAACGTAAAATTCAACAATAGGAAAGCAAATAGAAAAGTTACAGATGGGCCAACTATCTGAACAGACACCTAACCAAAGTAGATATACAGATGGAAAATATATTAAAAGATTTTCAACATCATTTTTTATAAAAGAATTTCCAATTAGCAATGGATGTGACTCCATACCTATTAGAATGGCTAACATCCAAACAGTTGACAATGCAAATTGCTAGTGAGAATGCAGGGTATAAGACCTTTTACTTACTACTGGTAGAAAAGCAAATGGTACAGCCACTTTGGAAGGCAGTGTGGTAGTCTCTTAAAGTTAATGTAACATTATGATATGTTATTGCAGCATTGCACTCTCAGGTATTTTTTCAGGTGATTTGAAAATTTACATCTATGTAAAAGCTTGTATGTGAGTGTTCAAGTAGCTTTGTTCACAATCACTGGAAACGGGAAGCAACCAAGATATCCTTCAAAAGTGAAACTCTCATGTATAATATTGAAATTGTAGGTACATAGAACCATGCATTTATTAATACTGTAGAACTTTGTAGTACAAAGAGTGAACCTTAATGTGTGTAGTTAAAAAAGTCATTGACGAGGCTAGAGGCTCCTGGGATGGAATGCAGGCTGAGACAAGGGAAAACAACTTCACCGAAGGTGGCAGGAGAAACTTTGGAAATGCCTAGAATCTTAAAATTAAGGACAAAAGAAGCTACACAAGTGCTGTATTCCAGTTGATATATATTTCATGGAATAATGGGTTAACAATTTTTATACTACTATACATGTATCTTGGAATGGAGCAATTAAGTAAATGGATAGTGAATGGTGTGACAGAAGTTCTTCACTGTTGGAGTGAGAGGTTACAAGCAAGCAAGGCAATAGTGCCAGGATGATCATGTGGTGACAGATTAGAGTTGGAGACATCGACATGAACTCATATTTAGCTTAGTACAATGCCTTCCTCCCTCCCTCCCTTCCTTCCTCCCTCTTTCCTCCCTCTCTCCTCCTTCTCTCCCCCTCTCCCTCTCTCTCCCTCTTTCCCTCTTGCCCTCTCTCCCTTTACCCCTCTCTCCCTCTCTCCCTCTCTCTCTGTTTATTTATTTTGAAAGAATCGCAGGCTGCGTGTTGGGGAGAGGGATTGAGATCCACTCGTCTACTCCCCAGATGACTGCCACAGCCAGTGCTAGGCCAGGCTGAAACCAGGAGCCAGGTGCTTCATATGTGTTTCCCACATGGGTGGCAAGGACCCAAATACTGGGACCATCTTCTGTTGCTTTTCTTAGGTGCATTAGCAAGGAGCTCAACTGTAAGTGGAACAGCCAGGACATGAACCAGCACCCATATGGGATGCTGGTGTCACAGGCTGTGGGCTTTACTCACTATGCCTCAACACCGGCCCCCAGACAATTTGTTATAGGAATACTTAGAGATATGTGTATATACAAGGCTTCTGTGATTGTAAACTAAGAGGGCCTAAAAGTAATGACACGGCTAAGTATTAAGCAGCATACACTCATAGTTTTGTTTCTAATATCATTATTTTTTAAAAGATTTATTTATTTATTTGAAGGATTACACAGAGAGAGGACAGGCAGAGAGAGAGAGAGAGAGAGAGAGAGGTATTCTACCCACTGGTTCACTCCCCAAGTGGCTGCAATGGCTGGAGCTGTGATGATCTGAAGCCAGAAGCCAGAAGCTTCTTCCTGGTCTCCCACGCGGGTGCAGGGGCCCGATTACATGGGCCATTTTCTACTGCTTTCTCAGGCCATAGCAGAGAGCTGGATTGGAAGTAGAGCATCTGGGACTCGAACCAGCACCCATATGGTATGCTGGCACTTCAGGCCTGGGCAGTAACCCACTGTGCCACAGTGCCCCTCTAATGTCATTGTTAAGAGGAAAAAGAGCTTTGGGGAGAAATGGCTAATTTTAGTGTTGGGGTGGAAACTATATCAGATGAGCCTGGAACACCTTATAGAACCAGAAGATAAAGATGTTTATCATTATTTTTACTTGATGGTTACAAAATAAGTATTTGTCTATTAAAATTGACATGGATCTTTAAATAAAATACAAAATTTGAATGGAGACGTTTCTTGCTGTGACTGCTAAAATCTTTGTCCCAGCCTACTCAGATGATTGCACATTGCGAAGGGATACATGTGCATATGTTTATTTTTCTCTGCCCTTCTTACTTGGAGATATCTCGATGGCAAACAAACAAAAGCAGTGTTGTAGTGTGAGGTATTGAGTCCAGCTTTCTCTGCCTTTCTGTGGATTGCTGGTAATGTTACCTGCAACAAGTGAAGGTGAGTGGAGAAGGAAGCTATATTGTAGAATTCTGTAAAATGGAAAATGGAATTGGACTAGATACATGCTTTATACGGGAATCTTCAGAGACTAGAATGAGTTATTTAACTGTAAGACAGAAATTCTGGGTTGCTGTATTCACTGGGGTGCTTATTAACCTTTGCAAACTCCTACCATTATAAATAATCTAAGCATGTCAGAGGAAGGGAAATGAGTGACAGATCTTGCTAGATTAATACACACGATGATGTGCATCTTCTCAGCTCCTCCTTGTTAACAGAATTTGAAGGTTCTTCCTTGTTTGCTTTTTAGATGAGAAAATTCTGCCCATCAGTGCTTTTTTTTCTAAGTAAAACATCTTAGCAGAAAAATGTCCTAATTGTATTCTTTTTTAAAAAAAAATTATTTATTTATTTGGTGGGCAAAGTTAAGAGAGAGATAGGTCTTCTATCTGCTGGTTCACTCCCCAAGTAGCCACAACTGCTGGAGTTGGGCCAATCTGAAACCAGGAACCAGGAGCTTCTTCCAGGTCTCCCATGTGGGTGGAGAAGCCCAAGGAATTGAGTCATCCTCTGCTGCTTTCTCAGGCCAGCTAGATTGGAAGTGGAGGAGCCAGGACTTAAACCAGCATCTATATGGGATACCAGCACTGGGAGCAGTGGCTTTACCTACTATTCGACAGTGCACCCCTCACGTTGTATTCTTACTTCATTATCTTCAAATGATTTATTACATTTTTAAAAAGATTTATTTATTTATTTATTTGAAAGAGTTACACACAGAGAGAAGGAAAGGCAAAGAGAGAGAGAGAGAGAGAGAGAGAGAGAGAGAGAGAGAGGTCTTCCATTAGCTGGTTCACTCCCCAATTGGCCACAATGACCAGAGCTGCGCCAATCTGAAGCCAGGAGCCAGGAGCTTCTTCCTGGTCTCCCATGCGGTGCAGGCGCCCAAGCACTTGGGCCATCATCTGCTGCTTCTACAGGCCATAGCAGAGAGCTGGACTGGAAGTGGAGCAGCCAAGACTTGAACTGGCACCCATATGGGATGCTGGCACTGCAGGTGGCAGCTTAACAAACTACACCACAGTGCTGGCCCCTTCAAATGATTTATTCTTAAGAAAAAAAAAAAAAACAAGACAGGGAAAGTCACTTTTGTGTGCTCCATAGCCACCCAGACAGCTTTGCAGAGATGGTGGTCAGAGGCAGCCTCTATCCCTTGCACTTCCCCGGTCCGTGAGCGTTTTAACAGGCTGTGTTGGCCTTGATCTGACTCCTGCCTTCTGTGCAAATGTACTCTCAGAGTTCCCTGAGTTGTTTGGGTATAAAAAGCACTGCAGCCCTGACACTAATTCATATTTGTGTTTCCTGCAGCCCCTGATTAAAAGTGACTCACTGTGCAGCGTGAGCAGATATGTGGTAAACCATTACACTTCCCACAATGGAACGTGGTCTGAAGATGTGGGAAATCACACCAGATTCACTTTTATTTGGGCAGAGCAGGTGCATACGATTACAGTTGTGGCCATCAATTCAATTGGTGCTTCGTCTTCCAATTTTAATTTAACTTTCTCATGGCCTATGAGCAAAGGTAAGAAGAGGTAGAGTAGAAATCCATTGAGGTGTAATCCATTGCCCCTTGTATTGCTTAGGCTTTGGAAACCTCTCGCACTGTCCCAGGAGCCTAAAATTATCTGAATCTGAGAGTGTATCTTTCACCCTTCCTGGTCTCTGTCTGAAAAATAGCAAAATGCATTTTTCACTGGTATGTAATGCAGTCCTTGGGGTTCCATGTGGTAAAATGTTAGTAACATGGTATTATAATAAAAGAAAATATTCTAGTAAATCTAATATATAGGCCTTTGAAGATTGTAGGTCAATGTCTCTCTCTCCCTCTCTCTCTCTCTGTATATACAAGCATATAAATATATAGAAATAAGTTCACATATATAGTATTGTATATGAAGATACTTCAGAAAGTTTACAGAAATGTGTATTATTAAAAAATTATACCAAAATTAATTTATCTGCACTTGGGCCATCCTCCACTGCCTTCCCGGGCCACAGCAGAGAGCTGGACTGGAAGAGGAGCAACCGGGACAGAATCTGGTGCCCCAACCGGGACTAGAACCCGGAGTGCTGGTGCCGCAGATGGAGGATTAGCCAAGTGAGCCACAGCGCCGGCCTGTGTGACAGATATTAATCAAATAATCTAATATTTACAAACTGAGATAAGTATCCTTGGGAAAGGAATATAATTTTAGAAAAGAAAAGAGAAAAGGATCCTGAGTTGGCATTATAGGCCAGAGAAGCCACCTTGAGGACTTGGGGTTGGACTGAGAACCTGCAGTGTGTGTGGGATGGAGCACTGGCTTTGATGAAGGATGATGAAGGAACAGCCTGAGCAGAAGTCTTCTTGATGTAGCAAAGGAAATGAAGACCAGGGTGGCTTCAGTGTGGAGAACAGAGAGAAGTGGAGAGGGAGGTTGATACTTGGTCCTTGGGGCCTTGGAGCAGTGGTAGGAATTTTACCTTCCAATGTGGAAATCACTTTGGAGGGTTTTAACTAAGATTCTCTGCAGAGAACATTGAGATGGATGGATTTGTACTGTGAAAGCATCACTCTCTCAGAGGAATTTAAAGTGAATCAGAGAGGGTGGTTAATAGGCCTGTTAAACTTTCTGAGAACACTTTGTGGATGATGTCACAAAGTTCCTTTTTTAAGATTTTTGGGTAGAATCATGTTTCTCTTCAATGTTGTATATGCCCAGGTCTCTCTGCTTATATAAACTCTCATGATACAAGAATAATCTCCATGTGTTACATTATTTGTGTAAATTGTCTGCCTTCTTGTCCTTCCCCCTCCCCCAGTAGACAGTAAGTTCCTGAGAGTAATAGTAGATTATTATTAATTTTGAATTTAAAAATAAATTTCCTTCTTTTCCCCTCAGTAAATATCGTGCAGTCACTCAGTGCTTATCCTTTAAACAGCAGTTGTGTGATTCTGTCCTGGCTACCATTGCCCAGTGACTATAACCTAATGTATTTTATTATTGAGTGGAAAAATCTTAATGAAGATAATGAAATCAAATGGCTTAGAATCCCTTCATCTGTTAAGAAGTATTCTATCCATGGTGAGTTTACGCTGCCTTAGTAAATTACTTTCATGGATTAGTGTGATACTGAACATTATTAATTCAAATAACATAGCCAGTGAGTTAAGACTGTAGAAGATACCATCATCTTAATACGTATTTTCATATCACCTACTCACAGCATTTAATTGTTTCCTTTGGTTCTTTTCACACTATTTGTTACACTTGTAATTATGTTACGTGTTTTCTCTCTGTACTTTCTGCTATTAATATTTTTAATGTACTTTAATGTTGAGTGCTTATTTTTAATTTTATTATTTGAGAGGCAGAGATATAAACATATGTAAAGAGACAGAGAGATGCGAATAGACACAGAGAGAGAAAGCTTCCATTTGCTGGGTCACTCCCTAAATGCCTTCAGCAGTCCTTGACCAGGGCCAGTGCTGGGAGCTGGGAACTCATTCCAGGTTTCCCACGTGGGTGGCAGAGGCCCAGTTACTTGAGCCATCACTGCAGCCTTCCCAGGTGCAGAAGTCAAAAGTCGGAACCAGATAGTGAACCCAGGCCACTCCAATATGGGACACAAGCATCTTAACTGACACCTTAACCACTAAATGAAATATCTGCCCTTTTGTCATTATTTTTAATGGTAATATAACATTTAGTTCCAAAATATATTTAAACTATTTATTGATTTAATATTATTTATGTTGCTTCCAGAGTTACCTTTTAAAAAGCCATTTTTAAAATGGCTTCTGTTATCTACTGCCAAATTGTATCCCTAACTGTGTGTCAACCTATAATATCATTAGCAATGAGTGGGAGTGCTGGGCTGAAGGCCTGAGGATCTAGCACCTGGTGAGCTATGGCGGTGTAATCTCGCAAAGGTAGACTAGTTATACCAAGAGGTAAGTAGAGTGCACAGGATAAGGTACTTCCTAAGTTTGTGGTAAATGGAATTAAGAGATATATTTGTTTTGGTGCAAGAAATTTTTTATTTCCATGCATGCAAGTGGTCTTCACAAAGTTCATGGAAAATATGTATTATAGAGAACTATGTGTGGGTTCAAAAAGCTTTTGCTCCAAAATAAACATCTCTTAATTCTGTATTTCCACAAACTTTTTTGAATATGAAGCACCCTCATATAAGTACATCATACAACATCTCCAAGTTTGAGTTTAGACTTAAAGTTAAGTAGGAAGCTCAGGATTGTCATGATTCTATTATATGGTACCTTTCCAAGGACTTACATCTCTGCTGCATGCCAGAGACCTAGAGGTTAGGATAAATTTATTTACAAATTATTGATAGAGAGCTGAGTTCAGTTCATTACCATTGTTGTCTGGGAGGTTACTCTTCATGCTTTTGTTTAAGCCTTGGGGATACAGAATATTGGCTTCAAAGAGATATGTCTCTTTGGGAGAAATATTTGTATATCATTAGTGTTTGTAAAAATCACCCCTGGATCAATTTTGAGCTTTGCTGCAGGGGTGACAATTGGGTGCCTGTTCTCCACCTGCATCTCCTCTGCATAGGATTTCTTAGTCGTGTTGAACGCGGAAACTAAGTAAGCTGTGATTTCTAAAAAAAGGAAATATTGCCTGCTTTTGGGATAAGGGAGAGGAGAAAGGGCATGTTGTCCTGGAAAAGGAAACGAGGGAAAGAAACAGCTTTTACGTCCTGAACCTAACCTGTCACTGTTTTATTACCTTGGAACATTGCAGTCTTCTATCCCTGGAGAAGATTCCCCAAAAAGTGTTTGGAAAATTACTGTTATTGCTAGAGAATCTGAGGTACTTAGGTTATTTTTGCAACTCCCTAGATCATCAATTCAGTTTGTATGTTTGGATATAAAGGATACTTGCTTCCTTTAAAAAAAAAAAAAGGTTCTACTCATTTATGTTATTTTAGTATAAATGAGCCTTTGCTATGTTTTTCTCCTCAGATAATTTTATCCCCATTGAGAAATATCAGTTCAGTCTTTATCCAGTATTTATGGAAGGAGTGGGAAAACCCAAGATAATTAATAGTTTCACCCAAGGTAAAACCTTCACTTTTTCTTTTTACTCTGATTTGTGTTTCCTGATTTGTTAGAGGTAGTTACCGTCAGCTTACTCTATCTGGTGGAATCCTGGATGTACCCTGTGTGGACACATCCTGGGGTATTTCAAGAGGAAATGTTTTTTCCTCCCAAAGTAAAACCGGAGAGATAGAGAAGTGAGTACGCTGGGCCTCTTGTATTTCTGATTCATCTTACCATGTTAGAGGTGGCAGCATTTTGATGGCATTATCACTCTTTAGATTTTCTTCAAATCCAAGAAAACAGCAATGAGTTTCAAGTTTCAAGGGAGAAATGTTTTCTCTGATTTGAGAATCAAATTTTAAAAACCCACTTATGCATTATTTGGCAAGTATTTATTGAGTGCTGTTCTGAGCATTGGGGATTGAAGAATAATCTCAAGTCTACCATCACGGAGCATAAATCCCATGCTGCACTGGGAGTGGTGGGCAGCAAAGAAATTAATACCATATGATGTCGGATAGAATTAAAATCACAGAAAATAAAAGTAAATTGAAAGATTGGAGTGGAACTGGGGTATCTCAGTCAGGGTGACCCTAAGTGGTCTTCCTGTGGTGGTGATATCTGAGGGATATTATGTACAAAGGCCCTGGTGAGCGAGCATCTTTGGAGGGAGGGCAGTGTGTCTGAAGTGAACACCACAGAGACTGTCAGGTGTCGGAGGATGGCTTCCCCAGAAGCAGATGCTGAGACAGAGTCATCACAATTTTACCTGGTGCCTTGACTCATGAAACTTAAAAATTATCAAATGAACAGGATTGGCAAAGCAACAGTTGTGAAAGAATGTCTTGTTGAAGTATGATAAGACTGAACAAAATTGCTATTTTGTTAATGTGATTATAGCATACTTTTATATTCCTTTTTTACTTTCATAGTTGAAGTTAATATATATTTATGATGAAATCAGAAAAAAGCCTTTTATAATTTTTGATGCAGAAATAAATTAAGATTTTATTAAGTTTCTGAGCTGTGTGGATTGTGTTTCTTTTTCAGATAATGATGAGAAACTCCAGAATGATGCTGGTCTATATGTAATTGTGCCAATAATTATTTCCTCTTCTGTCTTATTGCTTGGGACATTGTTAATATCACACCAAAGGTATTGTATTTGATGTTCAGAATCTTAATCACAGAAACCTCTAAGCATATTGAGAGCTTGACTTGAAGTTGAAGTCATGAATATTAAAAAGCATTCTAAATATTTTTTACATATTCCAAATACAATTAAGATGGCATAAAAAGGGAAGACCTGTTTTCAGAAAACAATATTTCATTTTGCTGTGACACATTAAAACTCTTAGAAAAAAATCTAATTTTAAACATATATACATTAAGGAAATAACAGGCTTATAATGGGAAATTCTGGGAATATGTGCTTGAAAGTGGCAGGAATGGCTTTCAGAGCACGGCAATTTGGGTTGAGAACTTTCAGTGGTGAAGTGGACTTTGAAAGTGGGCTCTTAGTGGTGACCTGGAGCAGTCAGTTCGTTTATGATCAGCAGGCACCCAGCTTTTTAGAAGTCAGCTGCATGGCTCCAGGCTGTCTGGTTTTTCAGCAGATGGCCTTGAATTTCCTGGCTGATTCCATGGCTGCCACATTACTGTGTGCTGAGAAGGCCAGATCAATGGGGTTACTTCACATATGCCAGATCTCTATAGAAACTTTTGTGTTCAAGCAGAAAAACTGGAAGAGGTAGCTTTAGAATTTGAATGTATCTTTTAGTCAAGTGAGTTGGTTGGAGCCATATCAAGTGTAATTCTTTCTGACACCCCCTTAATGGCCATTTATCATACGTTATTTTCTGGGAAGAACCTGTGCAAAGTGTCTAGCACAATGCCTGGCACACAATTTTCAGTAAGTGTTGGCTATTTTTATGATTATGGTGATTATGAATCTTCGTCTGCATAGAAATTTCATGGAAATCTTTATGGAATAGCATGTAAAAGTGATTCTGACCTAATTTCTATTCTGCTATTCAGTAACTGTTAATGTTTTCAATATGAGTATTTTTCTGTAATCCTGATTTTTTGGTTATCCTTTGTAGAATGAAAAAGCTGTTTTGGGAAGATGTTCCAAACCCCAAGAATTGTTCCTGGGCACAAGGACTTAATTTTCAGAAGGTCGCTTTTTAAATTTTCTTAACCCAGAATACATAATATAGCAATGTAGAAACACATGTATTCTTGAGCTTTAAACATTTTTAAATTTTAAAAGTTCTTATTTTATTCAAGTAATTTTAAATATGAGGCTATATACAATAATAACAAATATAGGAATTATAACAAATAACAATATAGGAATTTGCAATCAGGAGGAAACAAAATTCAGTAGATGGATTGCCATATGAGAGTTGACAATATATATAATTTGTGCCTCATTACATAATAAATAAATACTAGAATATTGAGTCAACTCTGATGGGTATTTGAGTGTATATATATATATATATATATTATTGGTATAAGCTGTTTTCTTTAGACAAAAGGCTGGAATCAATATACCTTTCAAAAATATTTTTTTATTTATTTGAGAGTCATGGGGGTGGGGGATAGGGCAGAGTGAGACAGCACTTTCATTCCCTGGTTCACTCCCCTAATTCCTGCAAAGACCAGGGCTGGGTCTGAGTCAGAGCTGGGAGGCAGGAAAACAACCAGCTCTCTTATGTGGATGGCAGGAAACCAATTACTTGAGCCAATGACACTGCATCCGAGGATCTGCATTAGTAGGAAGCTGGAGTCCGAAGCCAAAGCTGGGAATCAAGCCCGGGCACTCATATGTGGGACCTGGGCATCTAAACTGCTAGACTAAATGCCCACTCCCTGGAATCAATATTTTTAACTTCTGTAGTTACCTCTATTAATTCAAACCTATATGATTTTATCCTCAAATATTACAATCTGAAAAATACAGTTATTGTAATAAAGCGGATTTATGCAGGTAAACTACTTTGTGAGATAAATTAGTCAAAAATAATGATTGGTAAATATTTTTGTAATTGGATTTTTCAGACAACCTAAAGTTTAAGGAATGTTTTATTAATTCTCATGATTTCTCTTGAAACAAGACAAGGCTGGCTTTCTACTTGGGTAATTGGAAAAATAAGTTTAGTTTTCATGTCAAAATACATGATTTTTAAAACTATGATAAGGGGCTGGCGCTGTGGCTTAGTAAGTTAAGCCCCTGCCTGTGGTGCCAGCATCCTATATGGGCGCTGGTTCCTGTCCCCAACTGCTCCTCTTCAGATCTAGCTCTCTGCTTACGGCCTGGGAAAGCAGTAGAAGATAGCCCAAGTGCTTTGGGCCCCCTACACCTGCATAGGAACCTGGCTCCTGGCTTTAGATCGGCTTAGCTCTGGCCATTGCAGCCATTTGGGGGTTGTCAACCAGCAATTGGAATACCTCTGTCTCTCCCTCTGTTTCTAACTTTGTCTCTCAAGTAAATAAATAAATCTTTTAAAAAACTGTAATTATTTGGAGTTATCTTTATCATTAATCACTTGTTAAGAGTCTTCAGTGGTTTCCTTTTGCTACCAGATAAAATGCAGTCCTCTTAAGCTACTTCTCAACAAACTTCCTCTGCAATGTGTTGTTATCCTACATATCCAGTTATTTCTGTCTCTGGCTTTGGTTATGCCTTTACTAATCCTTTCCACAAAATACAGAATCTTCCTCATCACCAAAGGTCTTGCATTAGGCCCTTCTTTCTTAGAAATTTCTGCCCCATTTGAGTTTCTAGAGCATTTTATTTATTGTGGATGGTGCTCTGAGTTCTGGTACTGTGTTCTATCCTATGCAAATATTTGTGAAATTCCTTCGCTATGTGCAAGATATTAAAGTAGGGATTCATTAAACAATTACTGGAAATCATAATAAGAGCATCGATTTATTTATGTGAAAGTCACTGATACAGTCTAAGATTTTACTTCCTTTCTCAGTATCTAAGTTTCTTCTGCAAAATGAGATTAATAGTGCTTATTTTATTGAATATTTTTAGAGATTAAAAAGGATGGCACTTGTGATATAGTAAGGTTTCAGTAAATATTATTTTATATATTTAAAATATGCAAATACTTGTATTATTCTTTCATGTATGCTTCAGGTAAGAATTATTATCTCCCTTTTGTGGAAGAAAAAAACTGAAGCTGCTAGTGGTTAGGTGATCTGTTTTAGAGCTGGGATCAGTTTACCATTTGTCTGCTTTTGGATCCTGTTCCCTGTAGCAGTAGCTATCAGTTTTGTTTTGTTTTGATTCTGCCCCACAGTGAGAAGGACATTTAACTTCGCAACTTAGTACATACCTAGATATGGATGTGCAAAACATGCACAGAAGTGTTTTACTACTTTCTTGAAATGTAATAAATAGAATGTGAAAAACAATCCTATTTCATTAAAAAATTCTGGTTGCAACCCACTGCGTTGATTTCACAACATTCAAATGGCCTGTGATTTGCAGTTAGAAAAACACCATTATGCAGTTTCTCAGTGAATGAATACATAAGTGATGTTGTAGACACAGTGGACAATGCAGAAGATTGAATTGTAATCTTCTTTGAGGAGAAATAATGCCCTGTGTTCAGAGCAGGCAGCAGTGTGGATTTACACAAAACCATCCTTTTTATAGAAACCTCCGTTTGCTTGAGTCTAGCCAGCTGCATGTCTGTACACTCCTCAGCTGTGCTGTTGCTCACTAGAAGCTGTGGAATCACCTTTCGTGAAAACAGTGGCTGATTTTTTTCAATTAATCAGATACTTACTACTCTTCCTTTTCTTCCACTATGAATCCATGCAGTAACATTTCTTGTAATCATGGTGATATTTCAGGTTCATGTACTTGTATATGTCATTCATTCATTTGTTCAACAAGCATATCGTATGTAGGTCAGGCTAGGCTGTTGGTAGGTCTTAGGAGAACAGAGTTTTTAAAATTCTCCTTTCTACTTAGTGAATGGGGCAGTATGGTCAAAGAAGTGTAGCTGGGTTGAAAGTAGAATAGGAAGAATGTGTCTGTTTTTGCCTCGATAAAATAATTTGTTTCATTCATTGAGAAAGTTATTGAAAACCTGTCCCATGCCAGTCACTATGCCGTTCCCTGGGGCTATAATGATGTGAAAACCACTGCACTTTCCTGCTGTGTACAGTCTAGTGGAGAAGATAAGCATAAACCCATTTATCATGGAATTAAGGTTGCAATTTTAATCTACATGTTATAAAAGAAGGGGACCCAGTGTTCTAACTGCTTATGATGTGGGGACCTGGCGTAGTGTGTGGAGAGAGGTTGAGTGGGTGAAGTTAAGAAAGTGACATTTGGGCCGGCACCATGGCTCACTTGGCTAATCCTCTGCCTGTGGCGCTGGAACCCCAGGTTCTAGTCCTGTTGGGGCGCCGAATTCTGTCCTGGTTGCTCCTTTTCCAGTCCAGCTCTCTGCTGTAGCCCGGGAAGGCAGTGGAGGATGGCCCAAGTGCTTGGGCCCTGCACCCACATGGGAGACCAGGAGGAAGCATCTGGCTCCTGGCTTCGGATCAGCACAGCACGCTGGCCGTGGCTGCCATTTGGATGGTGAACCAATGGAAGGAAGGCCTTTCTCTCTGTCTCTTTCTCTCACTGTCTAACTCTGCCTGTCAAAAAAAAAAACAAAAAAAAACCTGACATTTGAGCCAAGGTCTGCTACATGAATAGTCACGACCTAGGCACCTGCAAATACAAAGCCATGTGCTAACGAGGACCAGAGCACATTCACAAACTAGAAGTAGAGAGACTAGG
Source organism: Lepus europaeus (assembly GCF_033115175.1). NCBI lineage: Eukaryota > Metazoa > Chordata > Mammalia > Lagomorpha > Leporidae > Lepus > Lepus europaeus. The sequence continues at coordinate 57,570,733 of NC_084831.1, forward strand.
AGTCATCGAAGGTTTTTTTTTTTTTGGGGGGGGGGGATTCTAAAGTAGAAGGCTTTTGGCAAATCAGCTAAGGGCTTATGTAAATTATCTAAATTAAATTTTTTTAATTAAACTTTTATTTAATGAATATAAATTTCCAAAGTACAGCTTATGGGTTACAATGGCTTCCCCCTCCCAAAACTTCCCTCCCACCCACAACCTTCCCCTTTCCCGCTCCCTCTCCCCTTCCAATCACATCATGATTCATTTTCAATTCTCTTTATATACAGAAGATCAGTTTAGTATATATTAGGTAAAGATTTCAAAAGTTTGCCCCAATATAGCAACACAAAGTGAAAAAAAATACTGTTGGAGTACTAGTTATAGCATTAAATAAGAGTGTACAGCATATTAAAGACAGAGATCCTACATAATTTTTTTAAAATTAATTTTCTATGCCATTTCCAATTTAACACCAGGTTGTTTTTTTTTTCATTTCCAATTATCTTTATATACAGAAGATCGATTCAGTATATAATTAGTAAAGATCTCATCAGTTTGTACCCACGCAGAAACACAAAGTGTAAAAATACTGTTTCAGTACTAGTTATAGCATCACTGCACATTAGACAACACATTAAGGACAGATCTCACATGGGATGTAAGTACACAGTGACTTCTGTTGCTGACTTAACAATTTGACACTCCTGTTCATGGCGTCAGTAATCTCCCTAGGCTCTAGTCATGAGTTGCCATGGCTATGGAAGCCTTTAGAGTTCGCTGACTTTGATCTTATTCCGATAGGGTCATAGTCAAAGTGGAAGTTCTCTCCTCCCTTCAGAGAAAGGTACCTCCTTCTTTAATGGCCCCGTTCTTTCCACTGGGATCTCACTCACAGAGATCTTTCATTTAGGTCTTCTTCTTTTATTCTTTTCCATGGTATCTTGGCTTTCCATGCCTACAATACTCTCATGGGCTCTTCAGCCAGATCCAAATGCCTTGAGGGCTGATTCTGAGGCCAGAGTATTGTTTAGGACATCTGCCATTCTATGAGTCTGCTGTGTATCCCACTTCCCATGTTGGATCTTTCTCTCCCTTTTTGATTCTATCAGTTAGTATTAGCAGACACTAGTCTTGTTTGTGTGATCTCTTTGACTCTTAAACCTATCAGTGTGATCAATTGTGAACTGAAATTGATCACTTGGACTAGTGAGATGGCATTGGTACATACCACCCTGAAGGGATTGTATTGGAATCCCCTGGCACATTTCTAACTCCATCATTTGGGGAAAGTCTGATTGTGCATGTCCCAAATTGTACATCTCCTCCCTCTCTTTTTCCACTCTGAAATTTAACAGGGATCACTTTTCAGTTAAAATTTAAACACCTAAGAATAATTGTGTGTTAATTACAGAGTTCAACCACTAGTGCTAGAACAACAGCAACAACAACAACAAATACTAAAAAGGATAAAGTATTACATTGTACATCTAGAGTCAGGACAAAAGCTGATCAGGTCATTGTTTCTTATAGTGTCCATTTCACTTTAACAGGTTTCCCCTTTGGTGCTCAGTTGTCCCCGATCAGGGAAAACAAATGATATTTGTCTCTTTGGGACTGGCTTAATTCACTCAGCATGATGCTTTCCAGATCCCTCCATCTTGTTGCAAATGACTGGGTTTCATTGTTCCTTACTGCTGTATAGTATTCTATGGAGTACATGTCCCATAATTTCTTTATCCAGTCTACTGTTGATGGGCATTTGGGTTGGTTCCAGGTCTTAGCTATTGTGAATTGAGCTGCAATAAACATTAATGTGCAGATGGCTTTTTTATTAGCCAAATTAATTTCCTTTGAGTAAATTCCAAGGAGTGGGATGGCTGGGTTGTATGGTAGGGTTATGTTCAGGTTTCTGAGGAATCTCCAGACAGACTTCCATAGTGGCTTAACCAGTTTGAATTCCCACCAACAGTGGGTTAGTGTCCCTTTTTCCCCACATCCTCTCCAGCATCTGTTGTTGGTAGATTTCTGAATGTGAGCCATTCTCACAGGGGTGAGGGGAAACCTCATTGTGGTTTTGATTTGCATTTCTCTGATTGCTAGTGATCTTGAACATTTTTTCATGTGTCTATTGGCCATTTGGATTTCTTCTTTCGAAAAATGTCTATTGAGGTCCTTGGCCCATCTCTTAAGTGGGTTGTTTGTTCTGTTGTGGATTGTCTTGATTTCTTTGTAGATTCTGGTTATCAACCCTTCATCTGTACTATAGTTTGCAAATATTTTTTCCCATTCTGTCAGTTGCCTCTTCACTCTCCTGACTGTTTCTTTTGAAGTACAGAAACTTCTCAATTTGATGCAATCCCAAATGTTAATTTTGGTTTTGACTGCCTGTGCTCCTGGGGTCTTTTCCAAGAAGTCTTTGCCTTTGCCTATATCTTGCAGGGTTTCTCCAATGTTCTCTAATAATTTGATGGTTTCGGGTCATAGATTTAAGTCTTTAATCCATGTTGAGTGAATTTTTGTGTAAGGTGAAAGGTAGGGGTCTTGCTTCAGGCTTCTGCACGTGGAAATCCAATTTTCCCAGCACCATTTATTGAATAGGGCTATCCTTATTCCAGGGATTAGTTTTGGATCTTTGATCAAATATAAGTTGGCTGTAGATGTTTGGATTGATTTCTGGTGTTTCTATTCTGTTCCATTGGTCTATCCATCTGTTTCTGTACCAGTACCATGCTGTTTTGATAACAACTGCCCTGTAGTATGACCTGAAATCTGGTATTGTGATGCCTCCGGCTTTGTTTTTGTTGTACAAGATTGCTTTGGCTATTCGAGGTCTTCTGTGTCTCCATATGAATTTCAGCATCATTTTTTCCTGATCTGAGAAGAATGTCTTCGGTATCTTGATTGGTATTGCATTGAATGTATAAATTGCTTTTGGGAGATTAGACATTTTGATGATATTGATTCTTCCAATCCATGAGCATGGAAGATTTCTCCATTTTTTGGTATCCTCTTCTATTTCTTTCTTTAAGGTTTTGTAGTTTTCATCGTAGGGATCTTTAACATCCTTGGTTAAGTTTATTCCAAGGTATTTGATTGTTTTTGTAGCTATTGTGAATGGGATTGATCTTAGAAGTTCTTCCTCAGCCGTGGCATTGCCTGTGTATACAAAGGCTCTTGATTTTTGTGCATTGATTTTATATCCTGCTACTTTGCCAAACTCTTCGATGAGTTCCAGTAGTCTCTTAGTTGAGTTCTTTGGATCCCCTAAATAAAGAATCATATCATCTGCAAAGAGGGATACTTTGAGTTCTTCCTTCCCAATTTGTATCCCTTTAATTTCTTTTTCTTGCCTAATAGCTCTGGCTAAAACTTCCAGAACTATATTGAATAGCAGTGGTGAGAGTGGGCATCCCTGTCTGGTACCAGATCTCAGCGGAAATGCTTCCATCTTTTCCCCATTCAATAGGATGTTGGCCATGGGTTTTTCATATGTTGCTTTGATTGTATTGAGGAATGTTCCTTCCATACCCAGTTTGCTTAGAGTTTTCATCATGAAAGGGTGTTGTATTTTATCAAATGCTTTCTCTGCGTCTATTGAGAGAATCATATGGTTTTTCTTCTGCAGTCTGTTAATGTAGTGTATTACGTTGATTGTTTTGTGAACGTTGAACCATCCCTGCATACCAGGGATAAATCCCACTTGGTCTGGGTGGATGATCTTTCTGATGTGTTGTTGCATTCTATTGGCCAGAATTTATTGAGGATTTTTGCATCTATGTTCATCAGGGATATTGGTCTGTAATTCTCTTTCAATGCTGCATCTTTTCCTGGCTTAGGAATTAAGGTGATGGTGGCTTCATAGAAAGAATTTGGGAGGACTCCCTCTTTTTCGATTGCTCTGAATAGTTTGAGAAGAATTGGAATTAGTTCTTCTCTAAATGTCTGGTAGAACTCAGCAGTGAATCCATCTGGTCCTGGGCTTTTCTTTGTTGGGAGGGCCTTTATTACTGTTTCAATTTCTGTGTCAGTTATGGGTCTGTTTAGGTTTTCTATGTCTTCCTGGCTCAATTTAGGTAGGTTGTATGTGTCCAAGAATCTGTCCATTTCTGATAGATTTCCCTGTTTGCTGCCATACAAGTCCTTGTAGTAATTTCTGATGATTGTTTTTATTTCTGTGGTGTCTGTTGTTACGTTACCTTTTTCTTCTCTAATTGTATTGATTTGGGTCTTTTCTTTTTTTAGTTAGTTGGGCCAATGGGGTGTCAATTTTCTTTATTTTTTCAAAAAACCAGCTACTTGTTTGGCTGATTTTTTGTAATGTTTTTTTGGATTCAATCCTGTTGATTTCTTCTCTGATTTTAATTATTTCTCTTCTCCTACTAGCTTTGGGTCTGGTTTGCTGCTGATTTTCTAGATCCTTGAGATGACTTGAAAGCTCATCTATTTGGTGCCTTTCCAATTACTTGATGTAGGCACCTATTGATATAAACTTTCCTCTTAACACTGCTTTTGTTGTATCCCATAGGTTTTGGTATGTTGTGCTTTTATTCTCATTTACTTCCAGAAAATTTTTGATTTCTCTTTTAATTTCTTCTATGACCCATTGTTCATTCAGGAGCATGTTGTTCAATCTCCCTGTGTTTGAACGTGCTCTAGGGATTCCCGAGTTGCTAATTTCCCATTTCATTCCTTTGTGGTCTGAGAAGCTGCATGGTATGATTCTAATTCTTTTGAATTTGCTGAGACTTGCTTTATGGCCTAGTATGTGGTCAATCCTAGAGAAGGTTCCATGTACTGCTGAGAAGAATGTAAAGTCCTTAGATGTAGGATGAAATGTTTTGTAGATATCTGTTAGATCCATTTGGGCTATAGTGTCATTTAAATCTACTGTCTCCTTATTGATCTTCTGTCCTATTGATCTGTCTATCTCTGAGAGTGGAGTATTGAAGTCCCCCAGTACTATTGTATTGGTGTCTAAGTCTCCCTTTAAGTCCCTTAACAAGTCTTTTAAATAAGCTGGTGCCCTGTAATTAGGTGCATATACATTGATAATTGTTATATCTTCCTGTTGAATGGATCCCTTAATCATTAAATAGTGCCCCTCTTTGTCTCTCCTAACAATTTTTGTGGTAAAGTTAATGTTGTCCGATATTAAGATGTCTACACCCGCTCTTTTTTCATTTCTGTTGGCGTGGTATATATTTTTCCAGCCTTTCACTTTCAGTCTGTATGCATCATTGTTGGAAAGAAGAGTTTCTTGTAAGCAGCAAAAAGATGGGTTTTGTTCCTAAACCCAATCTGCCAATAGGTGTCTTTTAACTGGACAGTTCAAGCCATTAACATTCAATGTGACTATTGAGAAGGAGTAACTTTGCCCTGTCATTTGCCAAAGATTTTTTTCTAATATATGGTTTGAGACTCCTGTGATCTTTTGCTGTTAGGTTTCCTTTCTTTATCTTCTTTCATATTGGTGACCGTGTTTCTGTGTTTCTGTATGTAACACATCTTTAAGCATCTTTTGCAGGGCTGGATGAGTGGCGACAAATTCTTTCAATGTCTGTTTGCTGTGAAAGGTCTTTATTTCACCTTCATTCACAAATGAGAGCTTTGCAGGATATAATATTCTGGGCTGGCAGTTTTTCTCTCTTAGTACCTGGGCTATATCTCGCCATTCTCTCCTGGCTTGTAGGGTTTCTGATGAGAAGTCAGCTGTAAGTCTAATTGGAGATCCTCTGAGAGTAATCTGGCGTTTCTCTCTTGCACATTTTAGGATCTTTTCTTTATGTTTCACTGTGGTGAGTTTGATTACAACATGTCGTGGTGAGGATCTCTTTTGGTCATGTTTATTAGGGGTTCTATGAGCTTCCTGTACTAGGATGTCTCTGTCCTTCTCCAAACCTGGGAAATTTTCTGCTAGTATCTCACTAAAAAGGCCTTCTAATCCTTTCTCCCTCTCCATGCCTTCAGGAACTCCTAGAACCCGAATGTTGGGTTTTTTAATAGTATCCTGTAGATTCCTGACAGTATTTTTTAGATTTCTGATTTCTTCTTCTTTTCTTTGATTTGACTGTTTCCTTTCCTGTTCTCTGTCTTCTAATTCCGATATTCTCTCTTCTGCTTCACCCATTCTGTTTTTAAGGCTTTCTAATGTGTTTGTCATTTGATCTATTGAGTTCTTCATTTCATTGTGGTTTTTTGTCACTATCACAGTTTCATGTTCTACTAGTTGTTTCATTTCATTTTGATTCCTCCTTAATATTTCATTTTCACGAGAGAGATTTTCTATCTTGTCCATTAAGGATTTCTGTAGTTCAAGAATTTGTTTTTGAGAACTTCTTAATGTTCTTATCAATTTTTGAGATCCGCTTCTTGCATTTCCTCTGTGTCTTCATCTTCATAATCTTGGATTGGGGTGTCTTGTTCATTTGGGGGCATTATAGTGTCTTCCTTGCTCTTGTTACCTCGGTTTCTATGTTTGTTGTTTGGCATGTTGGAGATAATTTATGTTTTTTTTTTTTTTTTTTTTTTTGGCTGTGGTGTTTTTTTCTCGTTATACTATGCCTCTAAGTGGGCTGTCTGCTTTGATGGATCCTTAGAGGTTGTGATGGGTGTGGCCAGAGAGCTCCGCTTGATTCTTCGGGTTTAAGGCTGTGCAAAAAGCGACTCTCCCAGATTGTTCTCTCCCTTGCTCCTTGCTGGATTGCTCTCTCTCTCTCTCTCTCTCTCTCTTTTTTTTTTTTTTTTGACTCAGTTGGGAAGTTATTTGGTACAGGTGAGTGTAATTGAGTGTAGTTGAAATCTGGCCTCTGTGAGTATTCATTTGATCTACCCCTGGGACCATACAAAGAGTTTATGCAGCCCTCAATGTGTTTTCAAATTTCACCGAAGAAGTTCCAAAGTTACTGAGTTTGTGAACTCCTTGGTGGCACTTTACATATGTAAAATAGTGCCTGCTCTTCCTTTTGCTCAGAGGCCTCTGCTTTTCCCCCCCAATGTCTCGGGTTTCTGACGCCTTTGTCTTACCTCCTGTTGGTTCCCGTGCTGGGGAGATTCTGAGGCTGGTCTCCCGTGGTTGGGTTTCCACGCGGTGGGCTCCCTGTAGGTCCTCTGCGTCACATCCACTAGATCCGGAAGCGTTTCCTCTGCAGTTTTTTTCTTGAATCTTTGCCTGAGGCTACAGTAATTCCACTTTTATGAAACTTTATTTTCCCAAACTACGGCGCATGTCCTCACTATCCGCCATCTTCTAAATTAAATGTTTTTACTATATAAGTATATATTAATTCAGGGGATGACCATCTGTCTCTCTAAAAAAAGATTGTATTTATTTGAAAGGCAGAATGACAAGGAGAGTGAGAAAGAGAGACACACGCACAAACACAGAGAGAGGGAGAGAGAGAGAGAGATTGATTTTCCATTCACTGGTTCACTCCTCAAATGGCTGCAATGGCTGGGGCTGGCCAGGCTGAAGCCAGAAGTCTGGAACTCCATCCTGGTCACCCACATAGATGATGGGCCCATGTACTCAAGCCATCTTCTACTGCCTTCCCAGGTGCATTAGTAAGGAGCTGGATTGGAAGCAAAGCAGCCAAGACTCAAACCCATGCTCCAGTATGGGATCCAGCATGGCAGATAGCAGTCCACCAACCTTCATCTATCTCTTAAAAAAGAAGCCAAGACACTCCTTAGCATGTCAATCTCTGAAATCATACATACGAGCCACCACGGACATGATTTCTATGTGTTTACCAGGGCAAGGGGATGATGAGGCCCAGGTCTGCAAAACTGTGGATTAAACTTTGACCAAGTGACGTTTCCCTCACCCAGAAGATGCCTGGCACAGAGAAACTACTGAGTGGGTGTGACTTGACTCAGTGCCTCATTGTAGATTTTATATGCCCCCACTGTCTTGCCTATATGTCCTAAATGAGCATATGTGTGAATGCAAGTCAAAAATACAAGATATTACTTTACACCCAGTAAGACTGCTATAGTAAAAAAAATGTTGGTGAGAAAGTGGGGCAATTAGAACTCTCATACACTGCTGCTAAGAATGTAAAATTGTGCAATCCTTTCAGATTCACAGTTCTTTAAAGGTTAAACTTTGAATTACTGTGGGACCCATCAGTTCTACTCCTCTCCTCTTCTCCTGTCTCCTCTCCTAGTGTTCCCCCTTCCTAATGCTCCTACTGCATTTTCTTTCAATTCCTGTACAACCTCAGTAAGATCTCCTTAAACGTCCATTTCTTATTCATTACATGAACACTTTCCTGGAGCTCTCCATACCTTTTTTTTAAAAAAAATATTTTATTTATTTGAAAGAGTTACAGAGAGAGAGGTCTTCCATCCTCTGGTTCACTCCCCGGATGGCCACAACAGCCAGAGCTGTGCCAATCCAAAGCCAGGAGCCAGGAGCTTCTTCCGGGTCTCCCACATAGGTGCAGGGGCCCAAGGACTTGGGCCATCTTCCACTGCTATCCCAGGCCATAGCAGAGAGCTCGCTCAGAAGTGGAGTAGCTGGGACTAGAACTGGTGCCCATAAGGGATGTTGGTGCTTCAGGCCTGGGCGTTAACCCGCCGTGCCTCAGCGCCGGCCCCTCTCCATACCTTTTTCTTTGTAAAATTAAAGGACGTTAACCCTCTTACCCATCACCCCCATTTCTCCCAATACTTTCCATTATCTCTGTAAAATATAACTTGAGTCTGTGCTGTAATTTATGGGTTAGTAAAAAATATAAAACCAATAAATTGAGTTTATAATATTGTGATAATGTAAATACGTTCCTAACAGAACTATGCAATATAATGTGATTATATTTCTTGGTGATTCCAATGTGAAAAGGCAATTTTTTTTAAAAAAAGGAAGCATTACACCAGTTGATCAGAATTGACTTTAAATTAACTTCATTTCTGTCACTTTTGGTTCTTACTCTTTTTTACTTACTAAAGTTTCTCATTGTCTATAATTTCCTTGTCTTTCTTTCTCCCTTTCTCCCTCCCTCCTTTGTGTCTTCCTCCATCTCTCTCTCGTCCTTCTGTGTGTTTCTGTTATATGAGCTACTTTACCCAGTAGTTGTCTTCTCTGGAGACCTCATTCCTACACACTCTGTCCAGGAGGTCCCCCGTCCTCCTCCTTTCATCTGAATTACACTTGGATGAAATTGCTTGAAGCCATCACTCTGAGCTCTCTGGTAACCAGTTTCTGGTCAGTACTGTTTCTTGGATTCCTTCTCTTCCTCTTTCTTAACTGCCTTCTTGTAAAGCCTTTTGAGTAATATGTGAGAAGGTCTTGGTCTTTGATGCCTGAAGCTCCTTTTGTCCTACCTTCCTTGATGCATAGTTTGGTGGGGTATCAATTTCAAATTTGAAAAAGGCTTTCCGATTGAACTTGGAGTACTTCCTGCCTTCTCCTCCAGCATCCAGTTATTTCTGAGAAGTCAAATGCCATTCATATTTTGATTTTTCACTGTTTACTTGCAGTTTTTCTCTTATAAAACATTGTCTCTTATAAAACATTTTTGATGTTCTGAAATTTTGGTGTTGAGTTTACACTGGTTCTTTTTCCACTTTACACTTTGGATGTCATGTGAATAGATTCAATTCTGTGTCTTCTGTAAACTCTAAGAAAATCTTACGTTTTCTTAGACAATTTTATTTCCTCTTATTTATTTGGCTTCTGTTTTGAGTGTCTGCATTTGTTCGATGGAGTGTATGCATAGATCATCTGTATTTTTTATCTTTCAGTTAGTGTTTTGTTTCTTCTAGTACTTCTGTTGAACTTGTGTTTAGTATTATAGTTGCAAATTTCCAAGTATTTTTTTTCGGAGTTCTTTGTTTGGATTTTATGAATGCAGTATTTCCTTAACTCTTACTAGAAATATCAGTTGGAAGATTTAGTTTGTTTTAAAAATTCTCTTGGGGTGGGCATTTGGCTGCTTGGGATGCCTGCATCCACTATCAGAGTGCTTGGGTTCCAGCTCCTGCTAATGCACACTCTGCTCAGCAGGTGATGGCTTAGGTGCTGGGGTCCCTGCCATCCCTGTGAAGGATCAGAATTGAGTTCCAACCTCCTTGCTTTGACTTGATCTAGCACTGGCTGTTGTGGACATTTTAGGAGTGAACTGCTAGATGGAAGATCTGTCTTTCCTCTTCCCTCACTGATGCCCCCGTCTTAACTCTCTCTGCCTTTCAAATAAAAATAAATACATAAATGAATAATTTTAAGATTCTCTTTTCTTCTACTCCTGAACCTCCTGTTCCTGTTGGGTCATGCTTTCCTCTAGTTTATCTTGGCCTTTCTTTTACTATCTGAGCCTTTCCTCAGATCCATGGTAATCCTTTCATGTGTAGGAATGAAACAGTAGACAGGCTGTCTGGGAGGGTCGTGTATGTAGGTAGGATGCTGCTGCTGGGCAAGGAACCTATGTTCTGAGATAGTAATTTTGATCTCAAGACTGCTGTGCGCCTCCTCAGACAGTTTCGTAGGTGCTTTTGAGAACAAGTCCTCAGTTGGGGTGTGGAGGTGGTTCTTACACCAAGGCGCCTCCCTGTGGGGTGGAAGAGTAGGAGAGCCGCACCCCATAGGCAGAACTGGTGCTGGGCCCCAGTTTTCTGCTTCGGGTCTCTTGCTTGCTTGTCGTCACTGGCTCTTTCTGCCCCACTCTCTCCACTGCGTTCAGCACGCTTAGCCAGCCCTGTCTTGAGACAGCTGCCACCGCCTTCAGCTTCTGGTGCTTGTTTTCCTCTGAACCTTTCTTGTTGTTTTCTGTCTTTCAGAAATGAATTCAGATCACTCGTTTTCAGGAGCTCTCTCAGATCATACTTTTTTGAGGGCCTGATTTGATTTGTTCACATACTTTCATTCTAACAAATTCAAATTTCACACTGAGAAGACTATAACCTTTCGTCATTTGTTTTGTAATTTTTTCTCTTCAGCATTTTTTGCCTAACCTGTTATTTTTTCTTCCGAATATGAACATCTGATTTTTTCTGTTTATTAAGCCTTTTTGGTTCACTTTTCATTCATTTCCCTTTCATTAACTTATTTTTCTTTATTTTACAGTATTTTTCTCATCATTTATATTTTTGTTGTTGTTGTTCAAGCCTGCTCCTTTTATGTCAGTTTTCACAAGAGTATATTCCACTTAGCTTACTTTAGGAGGGCTGAAGTTAAAACCAAATGGGTTTTTCCTTAAAGACCCCCCTAGATTCCTTAGCCTGCCCTATGTCTCAAGAGAAGCAGATCAACAATCCATGGATTCCAAGACCGTCCTCCTCACAGACCCGAGGCAGAAGCATCCCTGAAACGGATCTAGAACGGATCTGCAAGTGTCTAGAAGAGCTGGAATATGTTATAGTTAGAAGTTCTCTTTAGAAGTAGTCTTACCCCTTATGCCTGGAAGTGCATGTTACTGGCCTACAAGAGTGTATTTCATTCTCTTAAAATATGACTTGTTTTCTTTATCTTCTTGTTCTATAGAGCCCTCAGCTTATCAAGAATCAGGAGACAGTATCAATTAATCTGTTAACTCTATCACAGCAAGTAGAACAAGCAAAGTAAAGAACAAGTTCTTCTTTCTGTTTTTCACCTTCCACTGTGTTCTGGAAAGACCATTGGGCTAGGAAAAGGGGGACTAAGTCAGGGTCCTCATCCTGCTGTGATTAGGTGCATAACTTTAAGCTGATCATCCCCGTGCGGCACTTTATTTTGTCTGAAAAAGGGAGAGACTGAGACTGGGACCAGTTGATTTCTTAGATCTTTTCTCTATATGAAAAGAATCCATGATAATGGTCCTATGATTCTGTTCTTTGCTATTTCAATTCTTCTCTCTTTTAATTTTTCTTTTCATTTCTCTCAACTTTTATTTTTTCTTGTTGCAAATTCTCTACTAACACTGCTGGTTTCCTCCCTCTTCTAATTTTCCTGGCTCCTTGTTTTCCTCTCCCTGTGCCTATTCTGCTGTTCATCTGTAGTTTTCTATTTCCTGAGGTAATCAGAATTACTCAGAGTGTGACATTAAACCCTTGATTTAAAACATGGGAGATGCTACTGGTTCAAATGGTACCCTTTCCTAGAAGGATGTGTTACTATCATGTAACATAAGAACTTATAGTCCAGAGCCCAAGTCTGACAGAAAATGTTTTGAAATCTTTTAACTGGCTTTTTGAGTGATTTTTTGTTTTGCTTTCTTATTTATTTTATCTAAACAGAGAACGGACATTCTTTGAAGTCTAATCATGATCACTGCAGATGAACCCAATGTATCAACTTCTCAACAGTCTATAGAGTATTAGAAGATTTTTACATTTTGAAGATGGGGAGAAAATCTAAAACATTTTGGTTGAACTGTTGAGAACTAATATATGGTGGATTATGTTGCTTTAGAACAAAATAAATGTGTAAATTTTGGGTCAAGATACAGGTTTAAGTCCAGTTCATTTTGGATGTATGATTACTTTTCAGGTCATTTAAAGTTTGAAAGTAATATCCATGATTTTTGGCTTTTGATTTATCATTTTCCTGGTCATAAAACACTAAAAAATTATACTTATTGTGTCATTACATAGTAGCGATCATCAAATATTTAGTAGCCAGTGATGTAACTAGATGAATGCTAAATCTACAATTTCTAGCACAGAACTTTGCAAATACAGTCACTCTTAAGTATAGAAAGCAGTGGAAATATTTAGTTTTTATTTTTAATGTCTAATTTTGGGTGTTCTTTTGAATACCTTACAGCTTTTATGTCTAACTTTGGTCAACCTGAGAATTTTAGCTTTCAATAACCTTGAAGTGGCTTTTGTGCAAACTTCCATTTCAGTTCAAAGAAAGCCATAAGTTGTGGTCTGTGCTTGTCACGGGCCAATAGAAATTACAGTTCCTATCAGTATGACCCAATATATCCAGGTCAGATTGCCCCGTTCAGAAAAGAACACTAGCATCCAGTCCAACCTCTTGTGAAATTCTTGCCTAAGTCTATTTATTTCCACTGAACTACCTAGGACTTCTGGCTGGCAGGGAAGTAGGCAGTAATACAAGAAAGGGAGACTCTTTGGCACTTTTATAAGTAGTTGATGGTAAGGACAGAACTTTTCCTACCTGAAAAAAGACCACTAGCTAGTTCCGTAAATTTAGCATATGAAGTGTGTTGTATTGTTCACATTCAGGCTAAAACAAAGCCTCTGTTTGATGAACCTAAATAATATTTAAATTTAGGATATATATGTGTAGATCACTTATATTTAAATTTTATTCAAAGTTTCAGTTGAATATTAAAAAAAAAACTAGAGAATAGGAAGAATGTGCCTTTTTCCTTTTCATTGATTATTAACAGATGTCACTGGAAAGTAAATCTAAGAGTGGAATTGTGAGAAGTTACTTAATTCCTACCAGATGAATACATATTTAATATGTGCCCAGGCTGTTGTAAAATCTCCAAAAAAATGAGATGCATGGAGTGAAATAGTTTTCTAATAAACAAAGCTAAAAGTTTTGTGACCCATTGATAAAATATATCTTAATAACATATGGATATTTCCTATTATTAGTAGAATCTTCTGTCTGTATTTGTAGACATTTACACTATTTGATTTCAACAGTTAGCTTCCTGTTATGAAGTCTTTCAGAGTATGATCTCTACCATACACGTCATCTGAAGATCCTCTGTGAGCTGGACTACATGCTATCAGTTACTTCCACATACTTTTATTTTCATTTTGATAGCATCTGATTCCTTTATTTAGTGATCTGAATTTCTAGGTCCATTTAAATTTTTAAGACCATTCAATGAATGCATCATAGAAATGTTAAGAACAGACAAAATAGACCAAGCAAATATTTGAAGAAAATCATAAATGTATGGATTTCTGCCAGAAAGAAAATAGAAATGGAAACTCTTCCTCTTAATATGTTATATTCATAGAATAACAAGAAAATTTGTATTAGCACAATATTTGTCATTATACAGTATTTTAATATCTATGTAAGTCTATTTCATTATTATATTTAGTGTTTGATATATTTATTCTTTTATGGTTTTAGTCACTAATATATTTCACTTAAAAGTTTTACCTGTGCTAAATAAATTGTAATTTTATATGGAATATATTTGCTATTATTAAGAACAGTTGAGTATTCCATTATTTCAGGCAGTAGATTTGAATTTATTCCATTAGTTTAAAAATTATAAGATTCAAAAGTTAAAATACATATATAACATATAAACTGAACACATTTTCTATAGCACTAAATTTAGTTGTATTAATTTTTCAACATGATGTATCTACAGTATTTTTTATTTTATATTCATTTTTTCATTGTGTTTACATTGTATGAATTGGGCTTTTTTGCACATAGATTCTTGATTTGTAGATGCTTGGCAAAACTTCTGTTGTGATGTAACCATTGTTTCTATAAAAAACATGATGTGCATTTGTCCTGTGTATTTGTCTTCATTTCACGTGTCCTATAGTATATATTTTCATATGAAGTTATTCATAAAGAATAGTAATTTACAAGTCTGTGATCACCTCTTTCACCCCCATTGTTTCTGACAGATGAGGATGATTCTTATTTTTAGATAGTCCCAAGAAGAGTCTTAGTATGACATTAGGTAGATATGTTCCTACTAATCACAAATTTGTTTTTTTAAGATTTATTTATGGCCGGTGCCGCCACTCAGTAGGCTAATCCTCCGCCTGAGGCACTGGCACACTGGGTTCTAGTCCCAGTCGGGGCGCTGGATTCTGTCCCGGTTGCCCCTCTTCCAGGCCAGCTTTCTGCTGTGGCCAGGGAGGGCAGTGGAGGATGGCCCAGGTCCTTGGGCCCTGCACCCCATGGGAGACCAGGAGAAGCACCTGGCTCCTGCCATCGGATCAGCGTGGTGCGCCGGCCGCAGCACGCCAGCCGCGGCGGCCATTGGAGGGTGAACCAACGGCAAAAAGGAAGACCTTTTTCTCTGTCTCTGTCTCTCACTGTCCACTCTGCCTGTCAAAAAAAAAAAGATTTATTTATTTTATTTGAAAGGTGGAGTTACAGAGAGGTAGAGAGAGAGAGGTCTTCCATCCACTGGTTCACTCCCCAAATGCCCACAATGGCCAGAGCTGTGCTGATCCTAAGCCAGGAGCCAGGAGCTTCCTCCGGATCTCCCACGTGGTGGCAGAGTCCCAAGAACTTGGGCCATCTTCCACTGCTTTCCCAGGCCATAGCAAAGAGCTAGATTGGAAGTAGAGCAGCTGGGACTAGAACTGCCAGCAGCTTTACCCACTACTCCAAAGCCCTGCCCCTAATCACAGTTTTTTGTTGTTTTTTTTTTGCCTTCATACTATACTATATAACATAAAAAGTTATTGTAACCATCTTTGAAAAAGTTGTTTTGCTTAACTGATTTTGTTTCGACGTACTTTTTAAATTTGGGGCTTACATTTTCAGTTTGTAGAAATGTAATTTACTATAAAATATTGGAAATTCTTTATAAGACCCCATTTTCCAATTATAGCAGCCAATCTTTGTTGAGAAATTAGCACTCTCAGCCACTATTTCATTTATTTCTAGCGCAACACCATGAAGGAAGATTTGAGAACATTTTTAAAGATGGAGACACTGAAAGAAAGAGTTTTATGTACCTGTTCATGGTCATAGAATTAGAACTCAAGTCTAATAAGTCTTTCTTGTCCCCCTTTTAAAGATTATCTTAACTGCCTCTCCCCTGTGATGTTTGTGATACCTGGCTTGGTCCAAAATGAGGTACTTGTGGTTGACTTCTGTCTTTTATCATTAACCTGACCTCCACGTGTTCAAGTATGACATAAAGAAGCATACATTTTAATACAATTGAACCTTAAAATACATGTCTTCTCTTTTAGCCAGAAACGTTTGAGCATCTTTTTACCAAGCATGCCGAGTCAGTGACATTTGGCCCTCTTCTCTTGGAGCCTGAAACCATTTCCGAAGACATCAGTGTTGACACATCATGGAAGAACAAAGATGAGGTGGTGCCAACAGCTGCGGTCTCACTGTTTCTGCCATCTCCAGATTTTGAAAAGGATTCTATGTGTATTGGTGAGCAAGGCAACAATGCTAACTTCTCAGAGCTGGAGAGCACCCAGGTAACCTGTGAGGACGAAAGCCAGAGACAGCCCTCCGTGAAATACGCCACACTGGTCAGCAACTCAAAATCAAGTGAGACCAGCGACGAGCGAGAACTGATCAACAGTTCAGTGAGCAAATGCTTCTCTAGCAAAAATTCTCCGCTGAAAGATTCTCTCCCCAATAACTCATGGGAGATAGAGTCCCAAGCATTTCTTTTATTATCAGATCAACACCCCAACATAATTTCGCCACATCTTACATTCTCAGAAGGATTGGACAAACTTTTGAACCTGGAGGCAAGTTTCCCCGAAGAAAATAATTGTGAAAAGTCTGTCTATTATTTGGGTGTTACCTCAATCAAGAAAAGAGAGAGTGGTGTGTTTTTGACTGACGAATCAGGAGAGCTGTGCCCGTTCCCAGCTCACTGTTTGTTCACTGACGTCAGAATCCTCCAGGACACTTGCTCACAATTTGCAGAAAATAATTTCGACTTAGGAACATCTGCTAAGAAGACCTTTGTATCTTACATGCCTCAGTTTCAAACTTGTTCCACTCAAACTCATAAGATAATGGAAAACAAGATGTGTGACTTAACTGTAATTCCATGAGAGACCTGAGTAGTGTTATAATGAACTATGTGAAGTGTAATATATTCCTCTGCACTTGTGGATGAGGGAGAGAAAACCGTAAGAGTCAAATTTGAAAATGATTGTCCCAAACTTAATGGTGTCTGTCATCCCTCAGTCATACAGACAAAAAATGTGAAGAAGCCTTCATAAACCTCCTGATGCAGATGGACTTTTCTAGCAGTTTTATTCACAAGCTACAGTGGGAAGGTCTCTTGTTTCTAGCTATAAATAAGCCCAAGAAATACTGTCTTTTGTGAATATTAGATTTGTGTAGAAAGAGCTAGTCTTCTGTATTACATCAACACCTGAAAGAAGACTTCTAAGTGACACTTGTGAGATGTAATTGTTGTTTCAGGGGTGTTTGTTTTGCCATGAATTGTCTTTGTTTTGCACATGTGCATGCTCACACACACACACACACACACGTTTACACCTAATAGGTATCCTTGTACATTTTGAAAGTATGTGTTGTGTTTTTATTCTGTGCTATCAGACTGTGATTTGAAGTAAGTACTTCACTCAGTGTTGAAGATAAATAGAGAGCTTAGGCCTCGTTTAATGAGTTCGACTTGTGAAGCCTGGCTGTCCCAATCTAAGATGCATTTCATAGAATGACACCACCCATTAGAATGGTAATACCCATAACCAATATCTTAATGACAACAGAAACAATTTTGAAAACATAATGCAAATGTTAAGTCCTCTTTAAAAGATCTGAAATTGTCACTTTCTGATACAGTTAGATTGCACATCACTGTTTTATCACTCTGGAATCATTGTGTTTCCCATGCCCATTTGCACATACACTCTTTTCCCTCTCATGCATTGAGCATTCTCTACATAAACCAACACTGTGCTAATACTTTACCTCAGTTAATTACTGCAGTAATTGTGGGGACATGCTTTACTGCTAAACCTCTGTTAATGACAGGGACATTATTTGCCCATGGTTACAGAGTTACTGGGTGATGAAACCAGAATTTATATTTAGGTCCACATATTTTAATAATAATTATCTTGTTTTTAATCTCTACCTTATATTACAAATCCATTAAGTATACTTACTTGTCATCAAATAAAATTTCTTAAGTAGAAATATAATCCTGGGTGGAAATAAGTGAGAATTAGATCTCATCCATGCCTTTAAGGACTTAACAATGAATGCAGAAGTTTATTATTTGTTTCAACTTTTGGTATGGTAAGGAAACACAAAGATTGCATATTGGCAGTAAGCTAGGAAATGACACACATGGATGTCCAATGACAAGAAGTAAGAAGCTGAAGATTATTGGTATCCTCAAAATGAGTATTTTTGTGTTAAAAAAATATGCCTCTGGGTTTCTAAACAGCATTAGAGTTTCATATGTAGAATTCTGATTTTACTATTATCCTAAACATATTCCTACATCCCATTTATCTTCTAATTGTGCCATATGACCTGAGCAATTATAGGCAACAATGAGGATCCCAGACCCCAGTTGATTTTTTTTCATATTTTATGGTAATTTCTCACTCAAATCATTAAAATTGTTTCATTAGTTTGAGAGTATTTCAGCAAGCTCATGGAAAAGTGGAATTAAGAGATGTTTATTTTGGTGAAAAAAATTTGAAATCCCTGCATAGTTTTTCAAAATCTGCACTTTCCATGAACTTTTGAAGCCATCCTGTGTTAAATCCCTCTTTCCAAATTTCAAACGTATGTTCCATCCCTTCAGGAATATTGAGATTACTCAAAAGCTGAAGGAAGACAAACTTTAGATTGTAAGTATTGTTGAGAGTTGCACATCCAGGGCTCATATGTAGAGTTGGACAACATGCTAATGGATTAAATTATATGCAACCAGAAAGTTCTGTGTCACTTAGATGTGAATGAAAAATATTTCTTCCTAAATTATTTTCTGTAGTCTTATTTTAAGAGAAATTTCTTGTACTTCTCATATTTTAGGGGTCATCTTAGTTTATCAAACTCTAGTATTCAGTATTGAGAAGTACATTCTCAATTTTAAAATAGTGAAGGATAGTATAATCATCCATCCTACTATGATTAAAACAGTTGCATTTGAGGAAACATTTAAACAGTTACTTGCAATGTGAAGAACTAGTTATAAAAGGAAGCTAGCTAAGTCAGTAATTTTAGTCTTTCTTGAATAACAGTTTTGTTAAAGAATAAAGCACTCCTGTACCTAATCACAATGTTTCAGGAGCAATTTAAGACACAAAAATCCAATAGAACTGAAATGTTATTTCATGTATTTGTATGAGCATCAAGAAGTGGTTTCCACGGTGTTTTATATTGAATGACTTATTTTTATACAAGTTTATTTATTTTAGAAAGCTGGTGAAAATGTCTATTTTTCAAAATTAATTATGTTTAATATATAGGGTATTTAGTTCCATTTTGTGAGGATCTCTGACAGGGTATTTTTAATAATGTTTATTAGAAAAAAACCTGGATCTAAGAATGAATTTGGATGATATTTAATTTTATAGTGAAATACTTATATTGAACATGTTGTATTTTTAAAACCTGTCATTAAGTGGCATGCAGTTAATACTTTCTAGTCTCAATTGGTTTGTTAATAAATATTAGAAATATAAGCGCCGAGGTATTCATCAGTAATTGTCCTATAAAATTTAATTATCCTAATTATCATGTTTTTCCAAGAGAGAAGGTAGCCTGAAGCACGAAGGAATATTTTCATCTATTTGTCATTATGAATCATAAGCAATGTTAAAAGCTTTGAGAAGTGAAAGTCCAAATAGAATTACCATGAATTTATTTTAGTATTATTTTTATTAATTGGATAATAAAATCAATAAATATTTCAAAATATAAGGAAGTAATGCTTACAGTTTATGTAAGTTTTTGTTCATTGTTAAGCTTTAGTTTTAACTTCGCAATTCCTACAAACATGTGTGTTGCATTTGAAGGGGCTTGAAAATATTTTGGATCCAAGTACTTCCAATTACTGTACCCACTCAAAAGATCACCCTACCTCCTTGTCATACTGGCATAGCCACGCGTAGTGAAAGATTACTCATGTTAATCATCAGGAGCTCTTTATTTTGATCTCACAGTTCTTTAAGAAATCTTATTCGTAGTGATTTATGATATGTATTTTGTCATTTAGGTTTCTAACTGTGGATTTTGCCTCTATGTGAGCTAGTATTCAGATCTATCCTCCTTCTCACTTTGTAATTTTAAAATGTAATTAAAACAAATTAAAAAACAAAACCAAATGCACACAGGGAAAAAAAACCATCAAATAGTATAGATAAATATAAATAAAAAGTGGTTCTCTTCCTTTGTGCACAACTCTCGGTTTCTATTCCTCAAAATAACTTCCATCGTCCTCATTCCACAAAGCCTTTTAACGATTTATACAATTGGGAAAGTATTCTGCTTGCTGTTAGGAAGTCATCTGCTTCCCACAGCACAGTATCTTGGTGATATTTTTTATATAAATTACAAAATACCTGTATCATTATTTTTAATAATTGTATATTGTTTCATTTTATCAAAGTACAGTGGTTTATTTAACTGTTCACAATTGATTAATATTTAGGTTGTTTTCAATATTTTACTATTCTGAACAACACAGAAGTGAGCATTCACATACATAATTATGTCTTGTCATATTTTCACAAAACTACTTGTTAGGACTTTTGGTTGCAAAGGTGATAATCAACTCAAATTTGGTGTATCTTTTTTGATACTTTAATTTTAACATGGTGAATGTAGTTGAATATATTTTCATAAGTTAAGACCATTTTTTTCTTCTTTCATATTCCTTGACTAATTTTCTAATGGACTATTAGAATTTTATTGATTGCTTGTAACTCTTTTTTACATTGTTCTTAAGACATGCATATATACTGTAAGGTGCACAAGCCTTCAGTATAAAGCTTACTGAAATTTTACACATTTTCTTCTGGGTAGATAAGAGTAAAATTGCTGGATCATAGGATAGGTTATTTTACTCTCCTTTGCCTCAATGCTTAATTTTGGTTATTTTTTAAAATCTGTATTTGATGATACTAGTGATGTCATTTGCTGTGTGTAGTTAAACCCATTTGTTGAATTCTGTCCTTTTAGCGATTTTAATGGATTTTAATTGTCTCTTCAAATGTGATACTTCCACTTCATCCATCTTTTCCTTTAGTTCATTAAATATATATGCTTAATATAGTTCTTTTCACCAGCCTTGTTTCTGTACTTTAGTATATGAATGAATGATTTCTGATTCTATTCACTGTTTTTTCTCTTTATTTCTTGATTGTTCACATGTAATTTTTGTTTGGATGCTGGGTATTATGAATAATATGTATTCGAGACTAGATTTCTGATCTTCCCAAGAATATAAATTTTATTCTCTTAGGCAGTTAAATTATTGATGGGTCACTTTGATGCCATTAGGCTTTTAGGCTGCGTGAGGGAGGTTATATTTAAGCTTTTCTGATCCTAAGCATAGTCTTTACTATCATCCCTAGGCATTCGCTTTCTGGGCTTGCAGCGAAGTTTCTCTGGTGTTCTCAGTGTCCTCCCATTCTGGCTGGGGTGAAACTATAAAACGTTCCTAACTTCACACTCTTATCACTAATCAACTGTAATCCACAAGCAGCTCATTTCTACTAGGGATGTTAGACTTTCACCCCACAGAGGTACAGGTTATGATTTGGCCAAGGGCCCAAGGGACACCAGTATGGATTCTTGGAGATTCCTCTCTATAGTTAGCTCATACTGAGACTCTTGCCTCCAAATCCCAACCTCCTTGCCATTTACAACTATGGCACTCCCTGGGATACTGCTTCTGTTTCTTTAGGCCCTAGTCCCCTATATTTAGAGAATAATCCTAGGGAGAAAGTCATAATAAATATGGCTTATTTTGTGCACTTTCTTCCCTCGTATCCCTGTGCAATCTTCTGGCTCGTGCATTCTATATTCTGTCAAGTTTTGTAGATGCTTTTAGGAAAGTAAAACTGACTCTGCCATGGTCACCACTGAGACTGTGCATGAATTACTTATATATTAAAAATCTGTTCTTTCTATTTCAAATATTTAAATATTTATTAGTTTTTCAGTTATATTTTGGCTTTGTAGTATTTTTTGTCTTTTATACATTTACCTTCATACATTATTACATTTTCAACCTTTTAAAATTTCTTCTGGATTTCCATCATCTTTAGAAAAGTAACCCCAATTATAAAAATTTATTAAGAATTATTTTCTGTTATTTTATATTATATTTTTTGGATTTCTAATTTTGGTTTCTTTGGGATTTATGCTGTTGTAAGAAGTGGAAAAAGGATATAGCCTTTATTTTTTTTAAGTGGTTAGTCAGTTGTCCCAATAGATTTGATCTGGGAAAATAATAAGCAAACAAATCTTTCATTGCACTCACGTAAAATGTCACATTTTATCATTTAGTGATTCTCAAATGTATTTATGTTTATTTATGAGCTATATTCTTTTCTATATAGATTTTTCAGCCTGTTTTTCTCCAGTATTAGATGTGTTAATTACCACAGATGCTCAATAAATTTTAATATCTGGAGATACTCTGCTCACTATAACTAACATTCTTTCCAGAATAATTTTAGTTTAATTGAATTTTTATGAAAAATTCCTTTGATATTTCAATTGGAGTTAAAAGTGTTGAAAAATGTCATCATTGCAATATTTAGTTCCACAAGGTTAAATGTCAATTATAAAACAAATTTGGGCTGAAGATATTACTTGAATCTTCCCAAATAATGACCAAGATAAATACATCAGATTATATGCAATATTAAATTCTTCCCATAATCTACCTTTGATATTAGAGAATAGGAATTTGACAGGTGCTTATCTTAATTCAGGCTACTGTAACAGAGTTCCATGGAAAGAAATGGATTCCTGACTGTTCTGGAAGCTGGAAATCTGAGATCAGGCTCCCAGCGTGATAGGGTCTGCTGAGCACCATCGTCCAGCTTGCAGACTCTCATTTGTTCTTCGTATCCTCACGTGGCAGAAAGAGAGCTATGGGGTGGCCTGGGGTGTCTGAGAACTACACTCATTCCACTCGATGGCTTCAGTCTCATGACCTAATTAACCCACATAATCTCTATCTCCTAACATTAAATTAGGAGTTAGAATTTCAAGATACAGATTTTGCAGGGACATGGTCAGTTCTTTGCAGTTCACTTTAATGCTTTAAAAGTGAAGCTGTGGCCGGTGCCGTGGCTCAACAGGCTAATCCTCCGCCTAGCGGTGCCGGCACACCAGGTTCTAGTCCTGGTCGGGGTGCTGGATTCTGTCCCGGTTGCCCCTCTTCCAGGCCAGCTCTCTGCTATGGCCTGGGAGTGCAGTGGAGGATGGCCCAAGTGCTTGGGCCCTGCACCCCATGGGAGATCAGGATAAGCACCTGGCTCCTGCCATCGGATCAGCGCGGTGCGCCGGCCGCAGCACGCCAGCCGCGGCGGCCATTGGAGGGTGAACCAACGGTAAAGGAAGACCTTTCTCTCTGTCTCTCTCACTGTCCACTCTGCCTGTCAAAAAAAAAGAAAGAAAGAAAGAGAGAAAGAAAGAGAGAAAGAAAGAGAGAAAGAGAGAAAGAAAGAGAGAAAGAAAGAAAGAAAGAAAGAAAGAAAGAAAGAAAGAAAGAAAGAAAGAAAGAAAGAAAGAGAAGCTGTAACTAGGGTGGCTCCCTACCCCAGTGTGTCTGACCAAGTTTCCTTTTATGAACCCTTTGCTAGGCAACATACCATCTCTGTTCTCTTAGGTCCCTTGTGGAGCTGAGAAGTAAATGGATGCAAATAGATCAACAGGAGAAAAGCACACAACCGGACTTACTACAAGTTTTATGTGACACAAGAACCCTCATAAGGAAATGAAGTCTCAGAGCAGCAGATAGTGAGCATGACTGCTAAGCCAGAAGAACAGTGGATCGTAAAATGTGTTAATACAGAGAAGTAACTAGGAAGCTCAAGATTTCCCTCAGCTGCAATGTTCTGTACCTGATAAGAATCTTTTTCCCTCTGGTATAAGAATATCTTTCACGTGGGAATTCTGTCACCTGCTCTTAAGAAACACAGTGAAAGCCAAAGTGATCTCTCTCTTTTCACCTGCTGGTTTTTTTTTTTTTTTTTAAGGGTCTTTAATTAACAATGATCAAAATGCTAGAGCAGCCATTTTGGGATTGGTGTGGTCTTAACTCCTTCAACTCTTAAATGTGTCCCAGTTTAGACAGTGAAATTCTCGTATATGGTAATCCTAAATATAAAGAACTAGCCCTGCTGATATTAGTTGTTACTGTTGCTTTCATCACTTTAATATACCAGAGGTTTTTAAATTTATTCACACACAGAACACCTGAAAATCATAGTGTTCTTTAAGGAACAGCAAGATACTGATACACTTCTATCTTATCACCTCAGAAGCAACTGCATTGTAGCAAATGGCTATTATTTGTGTATTTATATCTGCTGTTCAAAAATCAGATAAAAGCTTTTTTAAAAAGACTTATTTATGTATTTGAAAGGGAGAGAGAGAGAGAGAGAGAGAGGGAGAGCGTCCATCTGCTGGTTCACTCCCCAAATGGCCACTATGGCCGAGGCTGGCCCAGGCTGAAGCCAGGAGCCTGGAGTTTTTCCCAGATCTCCCACCTGGGTGGCAGTGCCCCAAGCAGTTGAGCCATCTTCCAGTGCTTTCCCAGGTTGTATTGGAAGTGGAGCAGCCAGGACACGAACTGGTTTCCATATGGGATTCCTGCGTCACAGGTGATAGTTTTACCTACAATATCACAGCGCTGGTCCCAGATAAAAACTTTTTTTATCCAGCAATGTAGTGAGCTAGATTTTCAGAGAAAGCTTTCCCATTACAGCGTAAATTAAAAAATGCTAAATTATAAACAATCATTTTAATTTATGGCTGCAGTTGAAAGGAAATTAAGGGACCTCCAGAGAACGATGTACCATTGGAGTCAACTGCCTTCTCGGACCTGTAGTCTTCCTGCGAGTGGTCCACATGTAGAGGGAAATGGAGATGAGCCAGTGACCTCAGAAGTGAATGGGATAAAACTGTGCCCAACACAGGAAGACAGGCGGGTGCACCTAATGTACTCGTGTCTGAATGGAGCAGAAAAAGTGAAAATATTATGGGAATGAGTATCTTGATTTTATTCTGAGTTCTTGTCCCCACAGAGATAAGAACTCAAAGCAAAGGCATAAGAAAAGGTGCACAGGTGAGAACCAGATTATTTGAAAGAGAGAGAGTGAATGTATGGTCACATGTGAGTGCAGGCAACCCCACTTCGGGAGACACCTGCTGTGAGTGGGCTGGAGAAGAGCCAAGTCAGGGTGCTGAGGAAGTCATGGGAGAAACAGGGAAAAGGCATGGTCCGTGGGGACAGCAGGAACTGCCGCGTCCACGCCCTGATTTCCTTCTTGTGGACTCCTGAAAGAGGACATACGTTCTTCCCGTGGGGTGAGCCATTTAACCCGCTATCCCGCTGATACCTGAGGGCATCTTAACTAGCAGAAGAGACTGACGTGGGAGTGAGCTGATTACCAAAGAGCAACACGGCTAAAACAGCTCCTCCCAGAAGGAGGAGCGTGGGTTATCTATTTCTGGTTTTGGAGAATGGTCCCTACTAAATTGAGAAAGAAAAAATCAAACGCTAATTTTCAGGTTGAGAGAAAAACACAAGCATTAACACCAATCGTGAGCCCAGTAAAACTAAAGAACGTTTAGTATGTTTTTTTTTCTTTAGAAATAATACAATTCATATAAATTCCTGACTGCGTGCCATGCTTTAAGCAGCAATATGAAGACAAGTAAGCAGGTGTTGGCCCTGAGACAATACAGATAAAGAGAACTTCAGCAAAATTAGACTGAACTTGAATTTTGCCTGAGAATTTCACGATTTTTGATACTCGAAGAATGTTCCATTTCCTTCTCACAATGTAGGATTTGTGTTGGGCTGGTGCCGCGGCTCACTAAACTAATCCTCCGCCTGTGGCCCCGGCACACCGGGTTCTAGTCTTGGTCGGGGCACCAGATTCTGTCCCGGTTGCCCCTATTCCAGTCTAGCTCTCTGCTGTGGCCCAGGAGTGCAGTGGAGGATGGCCCAAGTCCTTGGGCCCTGCACCCGCATGGGAGACCAGGAGGAAGCACCTGGCTCCTGGCTTTGGATCAGCGCAGTGCGCCAGCCATAGCAGCCATTTGGGGGGTGAACCAATGGAAAAGGAAGACCTTTGTCTCTGTCTCTCTCTCTCTTTCATTGTCTAACTCTGCCTGTCCAAAAAAAAAAAAAAAAAAAAAAAAAAGGATTTGTGTTGAATATCATCAGAGACTGTTTTTCTGAAGTGCCCAGAAAATCTTGTCTTGTAAGGTAACAAGGTCGTCTGTCCCTGTCCCCATGTGATTTTGTGACTTTTGGAGATCCTTCCCCTTTCTGCATTTTAATTTCCTTCACTGATAAGTGAGAAGCTGGCTTTATGTAATTTCTCCAGTGCCTCTTTTTTAGTATAGCTTTAAATATATGTATTATATTTATCTATTTATTTAATTTGAAAGGCAGAGGGACAGAGAGAACGAGATCTGCCATCTGCTGGTTCACTCCCCATATTCCTGCAGTATCCAGGGCTGGGCCAAACCAAAGCCAGAAGTTGCAAACTCCATCTAGGTCTCTTACACAGGCAGCAGGGACTCAACTACTTGGGCCATCACCTGCTGCAGAGTGTGTATTAGGAAATCGGAATCAGGATCAGAACCAGGACCCTAACCCAAGCACGCTGATGGGGGATGCAGGAGTCCCAATGGCATCTTAGTTGCTAAGCCAAACGCCCATCCCTCTGAAGTATCTTTCAGTTTCAAACTTCCTTTTTTTTTTTTGGTTTGTTTTTTGCCAGTGCTCTTCTTTCCCAAGGTTACCAATCTCACCAGTGAAGACAAAATAGACGCTGAGTCAGGGGAGCATTTTTCACTTCCAAATGTATTTTTCTTTTCGACTCAGCACGCTGGGTTCTTCTGCTGTGCTGATTTTAATTTCAAGAGCTGTCCTGAAGCTGCACTTAACAGGCTTTAAGCACGGCCACATGCACACATGTTCTGCAGCCACTAGGCACGTAAACCTCTGAGAAAGGTCTCATGTGGATAAAACTGATGGGAACTGTCAACGGCTTGTGTTAGGTGATAGTAGAGCCAGCGGCATGCGAAATTGCTTGTAATTTCACAGGGACTATGTCGACAACACACTGTGAAATATGGTGGGAGAAATAACTGTATCTATGCATTTTTACATTTTAGAGCTACACACACATTATATATGTATATAATATATGTGCATATACACATACCTTATATATGTGTGTGTATTGCATATAACGAGACATAAGAGCATATTAAATGAACGATGATGGCTTATATATATGAAAACATATTAGTAAAGAAGTCATCTGTAGTCTCTCTCTCTCTCTCTCTCTCTCTCTCCCTTTCAAACAGAGAGAGATATAAACTTTCAAAGAGACAGAGAGAGAGAAAGGGAGGAGACCGAAAGAGAGAGAGCTTCCGTCCTCTGGTTCACTCCGTGAATGGCCACAACAGCAAGCATTGAACCAGGCCAAAGCCAGAAACTAGGAGCTTCTTCCAGGTTTCCCATATGGGTAGCAGGCATCCAGAAACTTGGGCTATTTTCTGCTGCTTTTCCTAGGCCATTAGCAGGGAACTGAATTGAAAGTGGAGCAGCCTACCTTTAAGTTATCAAATATTTCTTAAATTTTAAATTTCAATGATATCCTTTTAACTTGGCAAATAATTCTCTTTTAAATCTTCCTAGTCATTTTATGATATCTTCTTCTACATTTATTTATTTATTTATTTGACAGGCAGAGTGGATAGTGAGAGAGAGACAGAGAGAAAGGTCTTCCTTTTTGCAGTTGGTTCACCCTCCAATAGCCGCTGCGGCCGACGCATCTCACTGATCCAAAGCCAGGAGCCAGGCGCTTCTCCTGGTCTCCCATGTGGGCGCAGGGCTCAAGGACTTGGGCCATCCTCCACTGCCATCCCGGGCCATAGCAGAGAGCTGGCCTGGAAGAGGAGCAACCGGGATAGAATCCGGTGCTCCAACCGGGACTAGAACCCAATGTGCCGGCGCCGCAAGGCGGAGGATTAGCCTGTTAAGCCATGGCGCTGGCCCTTCTACATTTATTTTTTTAAAAAGTCTTACATCCATTTTTTGAGATGGAGGGAGGCAGAGGGAGAGAGGGAGAGAGAGAGAGAGAGAGAGAGAGAAACCGACCTACCATTCACGATTCACTCCCCAATGCCTGCAATGGGTGGAGTTGCTGGTCAGATCTGGGAGCTTGGAAACCAATCCACATCTCCCACGTATGTTCCAGGACCCAGCTACCTGAGCCATCACCTGCTGCTTCCCCAAAGGTCTGCATTAGCAGGAAGTTAGAATTGACAGCAGAATTGGGACTCATACCCAGGCGTCCAGTACGGAATGTAAGTGTCCAGCTAGCATCTTAACTATTAGGCTCTTAAATGCCTGCTCCCAGCATCTATTTTTAATACAGTTTATCAGTAATTGTGTTATAGCCTGTAGCCAATAATGCCAATGTTTGACATCTTATGTCATCTAAATCTATCAGTATTTCTGCGAACTCTAACAAAAGTGGACTGTTTACTCATATTTTGCATGTTTATTTTAATTGTGAATTCATATTTAGATAAACTTAATTTTTAAAAATTCTAAGAGCTCTGAGTTAATAAGCTATTCCCCAATGTAGATTTGCATAGTCTTCTTCCTGGTGTTGGGGCACTACTATTCTTTTAGAATCTTACTTCTCAGCTTATAGTTTCACACAGTGCATTGCAGGTACGAGTTTGAATTCCAGTTCTACATTCTCATGAAGAAACTGATTAGAGTTACTTCTGTTTTTCCCTGCCTACAGATATAGGCAAGAAAGATGATTGATTGCTTTAAAATTTCTTATTTTTTAAAAGATTTATTTATTGATTATTTGAAAAGCAGAGTGAAACAGAGAGGAAGAGACAGAGATCTCCCATCTACTAGTTCACTCCCCAAATGCCCACAGCAACCAGATCTAGGCCAGGCTGAAACCAGGAGCCAGGAACTCCATCTGAGTTTCTCACATGAGTGGCAGTTACCCCAGTACTTGGGCCATCATTGCTGCCTCCCATGTGCATTAAACAGAAGGTGAATCCAATGTGCATGCAACTAAAAGAAAAGAAAGAGAGAGACAGAGAGAGAGAGAGAGAGAGAGAGAGAGAAAGAAAGGAAGGCAGGCAGGCAGGCAGGAAGGAAGGAAGGAAGGAAGGAAAGAAGGGTTGGAGGGAAGGAGAGAGGGAGGAAAGTATCTATGAACTACATTGAATCTGTTCTCTGTGAATGAATATCATATTAACATGCAAATAGAAAGCATCAAAAAAAAAATTAAAGTGTAGAGTAGCCAGGCCTCAAACCAGGCACTGTGGTATAGGATGTGGATCTCCAAGCAAGGGCTTAACTAGCTGTGTCACAGTGTCTGACCCTAAGTTTTATTTTTGATTGACAATTAAAAATTGTACATACTTATAGGGTGCCAGGTGACATTTTGGTACATGTGGGTTTTTTTGGTAATGATCAAATCAGGATAATTAGCATATCTGACATCTCAGTTTCATTTCTTTTTGGAGAGAATGTTCAAAATCCTCTCTTCCAGTTCTTTCCTTGGACAAAAAGAGGGTCCTGGCTTTGTGTGATGCTCTCAGGCCTAGAGCCCCCTGCTGTGTACACAGAGCGTGGTCTCTTGGTCCTGTATGGCCTTGAGGATAGAGTTGCCAGATAAAATACAGGTCACTGAGATATGTTTGAATTTGGATAAGCAATAAATGATTTTTTCTTGCAAATATGTTTCATGTAATATTTGTTTGCCTAAAATTCATGTTTACTAGAGATTCTGTGTTTTTATTTTCTAAATCCAGCATCCAAGTTTTGGTTTTCTTATCTTTCTGGTTTCAATTTCCTGCTCAAGTTTTTTGGCCTTAAGGATTTCATCAGTTTTTGATGTCATATTGTCACAGGCTCATCATTGCTGCAATCACTGGCCATCATGGTGGGATGTTACCTTTCCCCTGCGGTGGAGCTGGGAGGGAATTTAAGGCTCAGAGCACCTTGAATGCTGTGTGCTCCAGCTCTTAAGGGCTTCACTAAGGTCCCCAACCACCTATATATAGCATTATCACATCCCTTACCCTTCTTAATGTCATTGTCAGAACATCAGAGGAAGGGATGATTCCTATCTAACAAACAAAGCCATGGAGACAGAATGTGGAAAGGAAATGCAGTCTTGCTGAAGTGGATGAGAGTTACAAGGGAGGCGGTTATTCTTTCAGATCTGCTAGGTATTTGGCCTCTGGTTGAGGGCACTTAAAGTGAGAAATGTTAATTATTTTCTCCAGGGCAACTGGTCCATTAGAGTCCTTGTGACAAATTGACTGCTTCAGTTCCCTAAATTCCCTTTTCAGCAATTTCAGCAACTTCAGCAATAGGCGCCTGGCATTGTCTGTACAAGGCTATCTACCATGCACACTGTGTTCATAAAGAAAGAGCAGAGAAACTGCTCCCAAGGCGAGAAGTACAGCTGAATTCAATAGCTCAGCCTGATGTGCAGGATAAGAGTGCTAGAGAGTAAGGGAACCAACAGAGGTGGTAGAGCTGTGGGGAGCATAGCATAATAGAAGAGAATCTTTTTTGGAAAGTCAAACCCAAAAGGAAGAGATTCATGTTGAGTGTTGAGTGCCATGTGGAGGTATAAGGATTGCAAGTCAACCAAATCACCCTTAGCTTCACCACAGGTACAAACGCTGAAAGTCAGAAAAGTATATGGTTGTAAACCATTACATATGAGGAAATTAACTTTCTAAAATAAAAATCTTTTGCAGGACTTCAATGCTATCAGATTATGATCATTAGTTCCGAAACTACCCAGTTAAGGGCAAGCATCTTTTTTTTTTTTTTTTTTTTTTTGACAGGCAGAGTTAGACAGTGAGAGAGAGAGAGAAAGGTCTTCCTTCTGTTGGTTCACTCCCTAATGGCTGCTACGGCCGGCGTGCTGCACCCTGGCACTGGCCAGGAGCCAGGTGCTTCCTCCTGGTCTCCCATGTAGGTGCAGGGCCCAAGCGCTTGGGCCATCCTCCACTGCATTCCCGGGCCACAGCAGAGAGCGGACTGGAAGAGGAGCAACTGAGACAAAATCTGGCACCCTAACTAGGACTAGAACCCAGGGTGCCGGCACCTCAGGTGGAGGATTAGCCTAGTGAGCAGCAGCGCCAACCTAGGGCAAGCATCTTAATTATTGGGAGGTATGTGCCAGGTAATCTAAGATTGAAAAACAGCCATTGGCGTTGCTGTATGTGAAATATTTTAGCTCCAGCAAAAATTTATCTTTAAATGGCTTGATTTGAAACTGGAAGGGAAAGCTAACCCAGGCTAAGTGGGTGGTGTTGTGTATTTATGTTGTTTTATTGTACTTGAAGCATCTATCAGCATTCTAGACCAACTCCCTTGTATGAGAGTGTGGCTTACTTTCTAAATGTCTAGGTGGGTGGGTGCTAATGGATTGTTGCTGGCAAATGAAGAGAAACAAACTTAGAGCTCAGACCTTCAGTCTCAAGTTCATTATCAAAGCTAATTTTTGAGACCTAATGGTAATTTTTGAACGCTTAAATGGAAAGTATAACTATTCATTCGGGTGGGGAACCTTTTATCTATGATTGGCCACTTGCATGTTTATAACAATTCGTGGGCCACATAAAATTATCAACTTCAAAATTATCCTGCTATAGACTTAATGAATTTCAAGTCCCACCTGTGCTTGCCTTGTAAGGGCCAAACCAGATGATTTTGTGGGCTTCATATGACCTGTGGGCCAGACATACCCTACCCCTGATGGTGTAATAGCTTCAATTCTTCAAAGATTAAAGAACTGGCCGGCGCCGCGGCTCACTAGGCTAATCCTCCACCTTGCGGCGCCGGCACACCGGGTTCTAGTCCCGGTCGGGGCACCGATCCTGTCCCGGTTGCCCCTCTTCCAGGCCAGCTCTCTGCTGTGGCCAGGGAGTGCAGTGGAGGATGGCCCAAGTGCTTGGGCCCTGCACCCCATGGGAGACCAGGATAAGTACCTGGCTCCTGCCATCGGATCAGCGCGGTGCGCTGGCCGCAGCGCGCCTACCGCGGCGGCCATTGGAGGGTGAACCAACGGCAAAAGGAAGACCTTTCTCTCTGTCTCTCTCTCTCTCACTGTCCACTCTGCCTGTCAAAAAAAAAAAAAAAAGATTAAAGAACTTACATGCAGTTGCAACAAACTAAGATTGTAAGCAAAAAAGACTCTAGCATGTAAGGAATCGTTGAGTTTGGGAGATTTATATTAGAGCTGAAAGATTAAAGTTGATGAAATGACCCTTGCAATTCCTAAATTCCAAAATTATTGGGAAGTGCATCAGAGAATATCTAAGTGATGTCCTTCTGTTTCAAGGGTCTTTTAGAAACAAATGATAAAATAGCCATCTCTTTTCTCCGAAGTTTTGCTATAATGCTAAAAAGTTAAAAGCATTAAAAAGCTATTAAGCAGTCTTCGAGATATTAGCAAAATGATTATTTGATGATATTTGGGAATTATTGTCAACATTTTGTGTGATAACAGTCTGGTTATGTAGGAAAATGTCATCATTCTTAGGTAATATCTGTTGAGGTTTTAGGGATGACTTAAAATATCCGCAACTTACTTTCAAATGATTCAACCTATGATATATAATCCTTACTTACATATACTCTGAGTTAATATAAAAATGTAAGCAAGTATTGAATGCAGGTAGCATATTTGCAGATGTCCATTATTCTTTTATCTTTCTGGATGTTAAAATATTTTCATAATAAACATTGAAAAAGAGACAAAGAATTTAGAAAAGAGAAGCCTCATTAGCCAGTGTGATTTGAATATCATCTAGTCTAGGATCTGCTCTCAAACATTTCCTGACCTCACTCCCCAGTCATTTTCCTGGTAGGGTATAACTGTAGGCTTAAGTTTATTGGTCTAAGAGGTGATAGGGAAAATGAATGCAGCCTAGATAACAAAGTCACTGTTGGCTTTCTTTTTTTTAAAGATTTATTTATTTATTTGAAAGCCAGAGTTACACAGAGAGAAGGAGAGACAGAGAGAGAGAAGTCTTCTATCTGCTGGTTCACTCTACAGTTGACTGCAATGGCTGGAGCTGGGTCGATCTGAAGCCAGGAGCCAGGAGCTTCTCCTGGGTCTCCCATGTGGGTGCAGGGCTCAAGGACTTGGGTCATCTTCCACTGCTTTCCCAGGCCATAGCAGAGAGCTGGATTGGAAGTGGAGCAACCGGGATTTGAACTGGCCTCCATATGGTATGCCAGCACTGCAGGCTGTGGCTTTACCTGCTATGATACAGTGCTGGCCCCTACTATTGACTTTCAAAATAGTTTGTTTTTAAGACTGTGGCCAAAACAATAGTGTAGAAGACTTCATTTTTGAAAGTCATGCCTTGTTTGTGTTGATAAATATGGTGTTTACAAAGCCATGGCTTAGAGAGCTTATATTAGAGTTATATTCTAAATATCAGAAAAAATAATCTCCTTTTCCAACATTATGGTGAGATAAATAAGTTGAAAATTTTTTACTAAATTAAAAATTAGGAGTCTATTAAATATGGTAAGTATTCTTTAAAATGTTTAGATGAGGTTGGGGGCAGGCACTGTAGCAAGTGGGTCAAACTAGCACTTAGGATGCCTGCATCCCACATTGGAATGCCTAGGTTTGAGTTCTGCCTCCACTCCTGACTCCTGATTCCTGCTAATGTATACCCTGGGAGGCAGCAGATGATGGCTGAAGTGCTAGGGTCCCTGTCAGCCATGTGCAAGACCATGGAATCCTGGCTCCTGGCTAAGGACTGGTCCAGCCCTGGCTATTGCAGGAATTTGGAGAATAAACCAGTGGATGAAGATCTCTCTCTCTTGCTCTTGCTCTCTGCCAGTCTTTCCAGTAAACAAAAGTAAATAAGCATACTTGCATGGGCTTACAACAAGATGGAATTGAAAACCAGGGCCACAAGCAACTGAATTTCCTGCTGATTCTCTGATATTCGCTGATTTAAGCAACGCAGAGGCTTGTGGATTAGGGCATCTTAAGGGCAGACAAGACCTTGGGCCTTTAAGAAGCAGAATTTAGAACTAAGATCAGGTTATTTGAAGGCTACTTGAACGACTCCATCTTCAGGGAAGATATTAGATAAAATCTAGCTGTTAGCAAGGAGGTATAAGAATAAGCTTATGAATGTTGTTTTGAGATGTGAATGGGAAAGAAAAATCTTCTTCTGAGATTTCATAGCCAGAGTCCTATTACGACTCAAGTTTGGGAAATGAATTTATTCCATTTGCAAGGTTGGGTAGTGGTAAGCCAAGATGGTAACTAGAAGTGGTCTTTTGTTGTAATATCCTCATTGCTTTTGCCAAAACCAAGTTTGAAACCACCCTGGAGGGACCCATTTTTAGCAAAAGTTTGACAGGATTAACAAAGGATCAGCCAAACATGAACTTATGGTCCAAAGTTACAAAGCTTGCAAGGATACGATCTTCCATGAATGGAGAAAAAAATCAGGATTTAAAGAAAATGAAATTATCAGATGTACACCCTAAATGAATATGAGTAACTTAATTTAGGAAACCGGAATTAAATATATGAGAAAAGAGAGCAAATGGCTAAAAAGACACAAATGCAATTTATAGAAATAAAATGTAGTCATTGAAATTAAAGTGATGACTACCACTGATAAATCAGAGGTGAATGGCAGGAGAATTTGGTAAATCTCCCTCACTAAAGAGGAGTTCACAATCAAAATTATGCACCATGAGAGTAAGTCATCAAACCCAATTAAAATCATGGTTAGAGCCAAGAAGAAGCCAAAGAACTGAAAGTGATGTAAAAAACTCAATCAAACACAACAGATTAAGAAACCATTTTTATTCATTTGAAACATACAGAGACACAGAGAGACAGAAACACATAGGGATATTGTCTTTCATTTGCTGTTCACTCCTCAAATGCCCACAATACCTGGTACTGGGCCAGGCTGAAGCCAGGATCCTTGAATTCAATTCAAGTCTTCCCAGTGGGTGGCAGGCACTGAAGCACTTTATTCATCAGCTGCCTCCCAGAAGGCACATTAGCAGGAAGCTAGAATTGGACGTGGATCCAGAACTTGAACCCAGGCATTCTGATACTGGATGAAAGCATTCTACGTGGCATCTTAACTGCTGTGCCAAATGCCTGTCTCTACAACAGATTTTAAAATGACTAAATATAGCTTTTAGAAATGAAAAAAAAGTCATTACAATTTTTAAACATGCAATTCAATGTCGGGGTCTCAAGCCCAATGCTAGCCCAATGCTAGCCCCTGACCAGCAGGGGCAGTACAAGCACTCCCCAACGAGGCGAACGGGAAAGGTAAGGTCGACGGGTCAAGAACACACCACAAGCACCTGTGAGTTCTGTTGAAGCAGGAACCACATTATTGAAGAAGTGTGCAGGCTTATAAAGCTTATGAGACATGCGCAGTAGGGGAGCCAATCAGCGAAAAGGTCATGCAGGCGTGGGTGGACCACACACAGGGGCATCTTAAGCAAAGTATAGGGATCACGCACTGTCCATGTGTCCGGAACCAAAGCGGACCTGCAATGCTGGTGGTCTGATCTTCTGTAGTTAACTGCAGAGGCCACAGACACACCCCTCGAACATCTTCTAGGCACCATATTGTAATGGAGATTTGGGGCAATGCCCAACATTTCCCCCTTTTTGTTTTATATTAAAGAGAGGAAGAGGAACTGAGCGGAGAGTGTGCCTGTCTTAGGTTGTCCCCTCAGACTGGGATCAGCCCTTTAGGGAGCATGCCTGTCTTAAGTTGTCCCCCTCCGGGGATCTTACCCATCTTTGACTACTACTCCAGCTGATAAGGGCTGCCCCAGGGGATCTTACCCATCATTGGCTACCACCTCAGCAACTCAGGGTATGATGTATTATACCTCTACATCTTGGCAGTGGCCATAGGCGGATGTATAGAGTTCCCAATCTGGCGCTTAAAGAGCGGCATAACCCAGTTCTTAAAGAGTGGCATATTGTTGTCGGACCACCATTAACTGGACCGCAGTGATGAGATCTTGGACAAATTTACAAGGACAATGGAGACCAAGGGGCCCACAAGGGGGAGGAGATAAGGAAGCCATCCCAAGGCCCGACCACAGGTCAAGGTCTTCTTGGAGGGTCTTGATCTTGTCCTGGAAGATTCCAGATTGATTAGCATAAAAGCAATACTCCTGATGTACCATGATGATCCAGCCACAACGAGGCAGAGAGTCCAATATGGTCTTTTTATCCCTGTAAGAGAAAAGAAAAATCACTCCTCAGGACAGGGTCCTCCTGGGTGATCTTCATTGGCAGAGGGGAAATATTTAATGTCTCTCGCAGGTACCCATGTGGGATTAGAATTCCCCTGAGGGAAGACACATCCAAATCCTCTACCAGCACTTATCAGTGGGTCTGACCCTCGCCAGCATCCTGTTAGTGGGTCCTTCCATTTCACCCTAACCGAAAGGTAGGGTACTTAGAGGGACCAATGTTTGTGAAAGGCTGACAAGGGCTGATGTTTTGGAAAATTTAAAATGAGCATGGCCATTCATAGCTGGTCTCATGGGGGGTATGATTCCCCCTTTTTGTTTTATAAGTTGGTATTTTGTTTTTTGATGATTGTTTGTCCTTGTGGGTTGTGAGGAATTCCAGTAGAGTGTTGAATTATTTTACATCTTGGCAGTACTTCTAATTTAAACATCCCGATTGGTTATTATCTCTGCAAGATGAGAGATATATTTTTTGACATCTCCAAGGGCCCTCTGGAGATACCAAAAGTTTAGAGAATTAAGAATTTTGATTTTTAGAAAGTTTGTTAAAGGTGCCAAGAGAACTTAGAGTATCTGGTCAAAATAGAATTCCTTAACATCCTGAAATGACAGCCATTTATTTAGTTGGGGTGATTTTAACACTTTTAGACCAGATCTAATCATAATGAGATTAACCAAGGCTGTGGGATAGATCTGATCAGCGTTAAGTAATCACTCAAACATTAAAGACATGCAAATCCAATAATACATGAAACCTTCAAGACACGTGCAAACTCTCATCAGATAAGTTAGCTACAGCAGCACAGAAAAGAGCTGATCATCAGTGTAGGAGCCCATTGCTTAGGACAGGGAAACACATCTCGAAACAAAGCGCCAGAGAATGAGAGGGTCCTGTAGGGCTGGAGGAAAAGTTTCATTAACTGCTAAGAGACCCATCAGGTTGGAAAGGGTTAATGGATTAAGGTTCTCACTCCGTTATCCTTTTTGCTGTGAAGTACTTAAGGTTTCTGATTGGCTTATAGGAACAGTCAGGCATGTCTTATATTCACCTGTGAAGACTTAAAAGGTAGAAGTTTAATCCAAATTAGTCGTGTTTAACAGCACCTGGTAAGGTCCCTTTTATTTAAGCTGAAACTGATCTGAAGAGGATCTTCTTCTAAACGGCTTGCTCAGGAATTTCTAATGTTGGAGTTTTTGTTAAAAACTCTGAATCCTTGGAACATCTTTGCAGCTCCCCTGGCCAGCACAGTGTCTGTTTCAGAGGCTTTTAAGCAAACACAGGCTTAGAATCCAAATCCTGGAATCCATAACAACTTTTGTAGCTACCCTTTTCAGCACAAAGTCTGCATCAGGGCCTCTTTAAAGCTGTACACAAAAGTTTGGAATACAAATCTTGGAATCCAAATTCCATAGAATCCTGTCATCAGTAATTCCCAATACCGGAGCTTTTAGTTAGAAGCTCCTTAGTTCTCTGGAACAGCTTTTGCAGCTGCCCTGTTCAGTACGGAGACTGCATCAGGGCGTCTTTAAAGCTACATGCAAAAGCTTGGGATCCACATTTTGGAATCC
Organism: Lepus europaeus; assembly: GCF_033115175.1. Lineage (NCBI taxonomy): Eukaryota > Metazoa > Chordata > Mammalia > Lagomorpha > Leporidae > Lepus > Lepus europaeus. Next base: position 57,608,460 of record NC_084831.1, read on the forward strand.
AAAGTCCACAGAATTTTGCCATTCTCAAAAATCTCCTCGGCTGCCTTTAAATATCTGACCCTATGTTATGGCCATGCCTGCGTGGGTGCAGCAGGCCACGTTGACTGGAAGAGAGTGCAGAGCAAGGCTGTGGTCCCCCATTTACAGGAAAGATTACCTACGCCGGGGCCTAGCAGGACTGGCCGTGGGGTTGGATAGGTGCACTGTTTACAAGATGGCGGCAGGCGAATATCCATAAAGGGGTGGCCACATGGGTGGCACAAAGCCCTCTGTAATTGGAAGTGCGGTGGGTTGAGGCAGTGCTGGGCCTTTACGGGTTACCGTCACACCTGAAGACTCTACCTGAGTTTTAACTGCCTCTGGGGATTTATGAGCCTCCTCATTAAAGGCCACCCAGCCCATCTGTTTCCTATCAACTGGCTTAGGTGTGCAAGATTTTTTGTGTGGCTTTAAGCCTTGAGTCTTTAGTGTGTATCTCAGTGCCTTCGGTACTGGATCCTCAAACAGCATGAGATTGCCCCATCCTTTCGGGGATACCTTGAGAGCCTCACTTAGCTGTGTCTGGTGGTACTTTCACTTAGGCCGGAGTCAGTCCTTCCTTAGGGCTCGTTCGAGCCCATCGTGCCCCACATTGGGCGCCACTTGTCGGGGTCTCAAGCCCAATGCTAGCCCAATGCTAGCCCCTGGCCAGCAGGGGCAGTACAAGCACTCCCCAATGAGGCGAACGGGAAAGGTAAGGTGGACGGGTCAAGAACACACCACAAGCACCTGTGAGTTCTGTTGAAGCAGGAACCACATTATTGAAGAAGTGTGCAGGCTTATAAAGCTTATGAAAGACATGCTCAGTAGGGGAGCCAATCAGCGAAAAGGTCATGCAGGCGTGGGTGAACCACGCACAGGGGCATCTTAAGCAAAGTATAGGGATCACGCACTGTCCATGTGTCCGGAACCAAAGCGGACCTGCAATGCTGGTGGTCTGATCTTCGTAGCTTACCTTCAGAGGCTGCAGACACGCCCCTCGAACATCTGCCAGGCACCATATTGTAATGGAGATTTTAGGCAATGCCCAACAATTCAACATCAGAATAAACACAGCCAAAGAGAAATTTGGTGAGTTAGAAGATAAAGATCTTGAATTTATACAAAATGCAGCCCATGGAGAAAAAGGAATATAAGAAAGAGAGATCTGAAGACATGGATGTAGAGAAGGGGGCACATCAGGTGTCTAGCACGAATTCTAGACAGAATGGAGAAGAAGGCAAAAGGTAACCAAAGTTTCTTTGCAAAGCAATGTTTCAGAATCAATGAAAAACCTGAATCTTGAGACCCAGAAGTCACAAGCTCTAACTGAGGAAAAAAAACGGAGTATCTTAGAAAGTAAGTTCAGTGATGTAGAAATAAAATGTGACAGTGATGTTGCCATGGTAGTGAACATCCAGCAGATGGCAAAGGTAGCTCCTCCTGGAGAAGAAAGCTGAAGTCCATGGGGAAGGAGGATTCATCAAAAGTCTCCTCAAGTCTCGTCCAGTAATTAACCTGGAGTCTGGCTGATCAGAACGTGGCGATTTGGCTCCCATCTAGTACCCGTCAAGTGTGATGGGATTCTCGTACATTTTTGCATGGGTCACTCCCTCACTTCAGGCAGATGGTTACTCAAGTTGATTTCCACAGAGAGAGACGTTCAAGACTAAGCTATCTAACGTTGTGCCTTTTCAAATCACTCTTCATTTTAAATGAAAGCATTCTTCAGCTAAAATAATATTAATATTTATCTGGCTTGCTTTTTATTTCCTATGTCTTTCAAGGTAATAGATGCTTCAAAGGAGCATAGAATTGTGTTAAGTCTGTTTCTATTCTTAGAGCAGTGCTTAAAATGGAATAAACCATTTTGGCAAGCTCTTTGGAATTGTAGTTGTATAAAGAGTATTTCTCTGACAAAAAAAAAGTACATCTGTCTTCCTTGCACCCCCCCTGTAAATGTATATTCAATTGTGAGAAGTCTGAGCATAATTTCAGCACCACTGAGTTCCTCATTACATCATAAGCCAAGTGCTTTTCAAAGTTAATCTCTCCTGCACAGAGTACATTAAAGTAGCTCAGAGTGGCAACTAAGTCAAAATTTGGGGGGCACAATTCCTTGATGAATTCCTTGAAAGATACAAAATACTGAAGTCTAATCAAGAGAAAAAAGAAATAACCAGAATAGACTATATCTCTTAAAGAAATCAAATTTATTATTATCAGTGTTCACATTGGGAAAACTCTAGATCCGTATGGTTTCATTTGTGAATTTAGTCAAACTTTAAAAGAAGAAATAATACCAACTCTGCACAATTTCTTCCAAAATAAAAAGGAGAATTCACTTCTTCCCAATTTATTTTATTGACACTGGATGCTCCAATACCTAAATGAAACAGAGACAATAAAAGGAAGAAAACTATACTCATAAACATAGACACAAAATCTTTTTAAAAAATTAACAGTAAAACCAAACAGAATATATAGAGGATAATATAGCACAATCAGTTGGGGTTTATTCCAGGAATATAAGGCTGGAACATTAGAAATTATTCAATGTAATTCATTATATTAATAATTTTTTAAAAATCTGATTATCCTAATAGATACAAAGAATTTGGCACTATTTGTGATTTAAAAAAAGTTCTTTAAGAATTATAAATAAGAGGTAATTTTAATCTGGTAAAGAGTATGTGGAAAAAAATCATCACAGTTAACACCATTTTAATGGTGGAAGACTTAATGTTTTTCTTCTAAGATTAGGATCCAGCTAAGATATTCTCTGTCCCATTTCTTTTTGCCATCATACTGGAACCCCAGGTCATTGTGATAAGAAGGGGGGGGGGTGGTGGAGAGAACAGAAGGAGGCAGAGGAGGTAGGGGTGGGGAGGAAGAGGACAAAGAGGAGGAGAAAGAAAGAAAAAAAAGGAACTTCCCAGCAGGTTTTTTCAAAGATTTTGACACTCTAATTCCAAAATTTATATGGAATGTCACAAGAACTAACAAGGCATGATTTTCAGAAGCAGTCCGGAAAGGATAGTCAGCAAGTGATGCTGGCGCAACCAAATTGTCCTATGTAAACCAAGAACAGCAAAGAAGGACCTTAGTCTACACTTTGTACTGTGTGAAAAGTTAACCAAAACATGGACCATAGACTAACTGCAAAATCTAAAGCCATACAGATTCTGAAAGAACAATAAGAGAAAACTTGCATGATGTTGGATTAGGCAAAGAATTTTAAAATATGATGTCAAAAGCAAAATTAGTAAAAGAAAACTTGTAAGAGGGACCTTGCATTAAAGTTTGAATCTGTTAAAGGTTTGAAAAAGCAATCTCCATACAGGAAAAAAGTATTTGCAAATCACATTTCTGACTAAATGCTGCATCAGTGCATAGAAAATACTCAAAACTAAACAATAAGAAAATAACCAAATTTTAAAAAAGCAAAATTCTGAACAGACCCTTCATGAAAGAAAATATGTGGATGGGGAATAAGCATATGCATAGGGACTCAGAATAATTAAAAATGAAGGAAACTAAAGAGATACTACTGTACTTCTAGAAAAATACCTCTAGTTAAACGAATCTTAATTCTGTGTGGTGGAGCTGTTGGGACTCCCTGACACTGCTGGTGACAAGGAAAGGGATGTGGCTTCGTTAGAAAACAACTTGGCAGTTTCTTGTAACATTGAACATATACCATGAAATGATTGCGCAGAAAACTTCTGTCACACAAAAATGTGTTAACACGTGGTTACAGCTGCTTTATAACTGGAAATTAAAGTGGTCAGAACTTAGAAACAACCCAGTTAGCTTTCAACTGGTGAGTGAGTAACCAAATAGTGGTACACCTAAAAATAGAATAGAACTCAGCAATATAAATGGTCAAGGCATTGATTCTGAAAATAACGTGGATGAACCCTAAATGCATTTTGCTAAGCAAGAGGAGCCACAGCGAAAGGTCATGTATTGTTTAATTCCACAGACACACCCAGAGGGAGGGAAACAGATCAATGGGTTCCAGAAATGCAGGTAAGGAGGAGGAATTCTATGTAAAGGAGACACAAAAGATTTAGGAGTGGGGCATGTGATAGAAGTGTTCTGTGTAGATAACCAACTGCGGATTTGCTAAAACCCATAAAATTTTACAGCACAGAGAAAGGGGATTTTTATTGCTTGTAGGTTCAAAATTTTAACCAGGACACGGGCCAAGATAGAAAACCCATCATGACAAATGGATCTGAATGTTCCACAAATGAATCCCTAACCGACGCTGAGGGGGACGGGGAGGTAAGGAGCTGATCTGTGTAACTCTGGAAAACTGCTTTCATGAGGCGGATACTGTACAACTAAAGACAAGTACTGCACAGGCACATTGTTCTCCGTAGGCAAGTTTGCTTCTAACAGGACTGTGGGCTAGGAATTCTGAAACTAATTCATCTGGTTGAACAAGTAAAGTAAGTACATTGTGTTGCGAGAGCTAGGTTCCCAGTGTGGGAGAATGAAGTCACAACAATGAAAAGCAGGAAAGCTGGACTTGATCCTGTGATGCTATTGCCTTGGGCTACGGGTAGGGGTCAAGGTCCCCAGGTTTGTTGTGTTGGAGACCCACCCTCAACTCTCAGCCCTCCCTGCTGGCCTGTACCACACTCGCCTCTCTCCCAGTGGTGCAGGGCAGGTGTTTGCTCCTGGATTCTAAGCTCACAGTGGGAGAAGAGGATATTCTCTCCTGTCCTGGTCCAGCCACTGTGTGCCTGGTCTCAGGAGTGAGGTTATTTTTGCCTGATTACTTCTGTTGCTTTGCTGCTGTCTGCGTATTGTTCATCCCCAGAGAATTGCGCCAAGCAGTGTCTTGCTTAATTTTGTACCTCAAGCATCTGTGACGGTGCCCAAACTTCCATTGAATGTAATTGAACAAACCCTATTTTAGTAAAATGTTTCAGTGTGGTGTTGGTATTGCTTGCATCCCACAGGACAGTTAAAAACGAATTAAGGACATTTCTTGTTTGAGAATCCTTTGCTCCACATCTTTCAAACTGGTTGTAATGACACTCCTCCTTCCCCCATAATAGGTGATCTGCTCCCCTCACTTGTCCTGAAGAGGCAAGATAACTGGCATTTACTGGGGACTTCTTGTGTGGCAAGTGTTGTGCTGGTCATTTAACTCTCATGTTCTTATTTCAGTCCTCATGATGTTTAATATCCTCAATGAGAAAACGAGGGACCAAGGGCACGCAAGTATCAAGGCTGGTTTGTCACATGGACTGCTTCTCCTACCAAGACCCCTTGTGAACTTGGAAATGAGAATGCTTCACGCTGTGACAACTAGAGTGGGCAGTGTGGGGAGGACACAAGAGCTCTAAGCTCAGGACCTCCTAGGGGTTAGGAAGCGATCATGGGGTGGACAGAAGTGTGGACTCATTCGGTTGTGCTTGAAGTGGACAGGGGTAAGTCAACACAGGGGAAAAAAGGGCAGATGCTTCCCGACTTACGATGGGGTCGCGTCTATGAGCCCATCGTAAGTTGGAATATCCCAAGTGGAAAATGCACTGAATCCACGGAACTCACTGAACATCACGGTTCAGCAGCAGGACACACTGTAGCATGTTCGTTTTCTCTGGTGGTCGCATGGCTGCCTGGCAGAGGGTAGCCTTCTGCACGCGTATCGCCTGCCTAGGAAAAAGGTCAAAATTCAATATTTGACACGGGGTTCTACTGAACACGTTTCACTTTTACCCCATCGTAAAGTCCTAAGTCCTAAGTCAACTGCGCCAAGTTCATCACCAACAGGGTAATGAATGGTTCCTGCCCGCCGTAATTCTGGATTTGCGTTGTGTTTTGCTGCCACCTGCTGGTCACCTACGGGAAGGAAGAGGGAAGCTTCGCAGCAGGCGGTCAGAGCGCTGGGGGCTTCGCCAGCCCAGCCCTGGCGAGGACTACACTGCCACCTGCAGTTGATCTCAGGGAACTTGTATTTATGCCCAGGCTGTAACTTCTTCCCGAGGACTCGGAACAGTTCCAAAGTGAAGGCCCGGAAGTCTGAACTACAGTTTTCAAACTCCGGTTGTGGGCCGGAGCCTGGCCTTCGGGTATTCTGGGTAACGAGGGAGGTGGGCAGCTCCTGGGAAGGGTCCCCGCTCCTCTCGCTGCCGCAGAGGTTCCCCGGGAAATGCTGGGCTCCTGCAGGTGCCCCATTTGGAACACGCTGAGAACCTGGGGTAGTCCCAAGGACGGGGACTTCTCCCTGGCCGTTAGGAGCCCTCCAGCTAACACATCTGCCCATGGATTGACGCAGGAGGGAGCCCCTTCGTGCGGGAGTGTGCGCACAGCAACAGTCTACAGGCAAAGCAGGCAGGTGGCAGCCGACCTCGCAGGAGCCAGACGCCAACCTGGGCAGTGGGCCTGGGAAGGACCCCAGACCACTTTACAAGGTTGCCTGTTGCTTTCCACCCTAAACCTAAGGAAAACACTAGAACCAATGTGTGTGTAAGTTCACACATATACAGAGAAGATATAATTTGCAATAAAAGACCAAATATGAACAGTACTTATCTGAATATGACGGGATTCTTGCTGTTTCCTTATCGTCATCTCCTAGGTTTTTTTCTGTAGTGCAGAATTTGTTACTAGTGTAATATCTCTTAACCTGAAAAAAGTGTCTCTTAATTACACACTCTGGTGCTAAGACTTTAGAAAAGGGTTATTTTCATCTACTTGAAAGAGGGGCCGGCGCCGTGGCTCACTAGGCTAATCATCCGCCTTGTGGCGCCGGCACACCAGGTTCTAGTCCCGGTTGCCCCTCTTCCAGGCCAGCTCTCTGCTATGGCCCGGGAGTGCAGTGGAGGATGGCCCAAGTGCTTGGGCCCTGCACCCACAAGGGAGACCAGGAGAAGCACCTGGCTCCTGCCTTCGGATCAGTGTGGTGCGCCAGCCGCAGCGCGCCGGCCACAGCGGCCACTGGAGGGTGAACCAACAGCAAAAGCAAAACCTTTCTCTCTCTCTCACTGTCCACTCTGCCTGTCAAAAAAAAAAAAAAAAAAGGGAAGGAGGGAGGGTGGTGAAAGAGAGAATGAGAGAGAGAGAATCTCATTCATTGGTTACTCCCCAATTACTTCCCAAATTCCCACAACAGCCAGGGCCAGGGCTGGGCCGGGCTGGAGCAGGAGCCTGGAACTCCATCTGGGTCTCCCACATGGGTGGCAGAGGCCCAAGCACTTGAGCCCTCATCTGCTGCCTCCCGTGCTGTATTATCAGGAAGCTGGATCAGAAACAGAAGTAGCTGGGGCTCAAACCAGCACTCTGATCTAAGATGTGGATGTCCCAAGCAGTGGCTTAAATGGATGCATCATAACTCCTGCCCCATACCTGAGACTCTGTTGTTGTTGTTAGCAGGATAGACAATCCCTGAGATTGCAGTGATTGTTTCTGTTTGCGCTCCGGCTGCAAATTTTCCCAGCTTTGGAGACATCTGCCCTGTTTTTTTCTCAGGATGAGCTATGCTGTGTCACAGGAGACATGTACTTCTGCTTTGGCAGAAGGAGACCTCATATCAATAGACCAGGGCTGGAAAGCCCTCCTGACCTACATCCTACCCAAGGTTTCCCCAACTGAGTCGATCATCATCCCTTTTCCCCATTGGGCCATCTCTCTCCATGTGTCCCTGCGGTGAGTGGGAGACTCTCGTGTTCACTGAATTGTACAGATCAAAACCTAGCTGTCCATTTTACTCCTGCTTCTCCCTCACGTCCCATATACAAATGGATCCAAAATAGAGCAAAAGTTATCACTCGGCGCCGGTGCTGTGGTATAGTAGGCTAAGCTTCCGCTTGCAGTGCTGGCATCCTATATGGGCGCTGCAGGAGTCCCGACTGCTCCTCTTCCCATCCAGCTCTCTGCTATGATCTGGGAAAGCACTGGAAGATGGCCCAAGTCCTGCACCTGCGTGGGAGATCCAGAAGAAGCTCCTGGCTCCTGGCTCCTGGCTTTAGATCAGCTCAGCTCTGGCTGTTGGGGCCATTTGAGGAGTGAACCAGAGGATGGAAGATCCTTCTCTCTGTCTCTCCCTCTCTCTGCCTGTAACTCTCTCAAATAAATCTTTTTTAAAAAAGTTATCACTCAGCAAACTGATTTCATCACTGTCACAAGTTTACTTCCATAGCCTCCTTACAGGTATTTCAGCTTCCAATTATGCTATACTAATAATCAATGTCCACACAAGAGACTCTTTCCCCAAATAAAAATCAATATCTCTCACCTGTTTAAGCTTTTGTGGCTCCAATTTTACCTGTAGAATAAAGCACACCCCTACCTCCTGGCTGGCTTATGAACTCCATTTTATGATCTCGTGGAATGCTCCAGATGGCAGCTCTATTTAAGAAAGAAAAGCTGCTATTTGAAGGCTTCCAGTTCTAACATTTCCAGGAGTGAGGATGAAAGGACTTAGCCTGGAAGGATCACTTGGGTCCTCTGTGTTAATTGTGCAAACGTTAGGCAAGCCTGTACCCATTGTCTTGCAGGAAGGCATAATAGGAGTTTTTGAAACTTGGCACTGGCTGACTCTTGCCTCTAGGGAGGAAATCAATAGTGCTATTGAATTTTCTGGTAGCAAAGAGAATGCACTTGACCTCTTCCCCTTTGAGTTCTGAAGTTATAAGAGACTCTGGTGGATTGACAGTCTCAGCTGATATATTCCCAAGAAGCGCCTTCCCAAGAAAGGTGAGTTTGGATGCTGAGCGAATCTTACTGATAGGAAACATAACTGGTTCCCATGCACAGTATTGACACCTACTAGAAGAGGCTCTGAACTAGCAGGCAGACAGAATGAATCATTCAGTCATCTTTTGTCCTCAGTCACATCACTGCTGATGAAATGGGCACATGAACATATGGGTCATTTTGGCAGGAAGAGATGCAATATTTGGGTCCAACTGCAGGGGTTTCTTCACTCCAAAGCTGATCTATTTCAACTTCCTAGGATGACCAGCACAGGCCTCTCAGACTATGTAGCCATTGTTTTGTTTTGTTTTGTTTTAAGATTTGTTTATTTATTTGAAAGTCAGAGTTACACAGAGTGAGGAGAGGCAGAGAGAGAGAGGTCTTCTGTCTGATGGTTCACTCTCTGATGGCCACAATGGCTGGAGCTGTGCCGATCCGAAGCCAGGAGCCAAGAGCTCCCTCCGGGTCTCCCACGTGGGTGCAGGGGCCCAAGGACTTGGGCCATCTTATATTGCCTTCCCAGGCCACAGCAGAGAGTTGAATGTGAGTGCCCTGATGCTGTTGGGATGGGCTTTTGAAGGCTCAATCAAGCACATACTCTGGGATAGTACAATAAAGGGATGTCTATTCTATACCAAACAAATCAATGGCCAATATACCAAGGGCCTTCAAAGAGTTCACAAAAAATGTGTATTAAAGCAGACTATGAAAAAAAAAGCAGACTATGAATGGCTTTCAAAAAAATTTAAGGGGCTGGCGCTGTGGCTTAGCAGGCAAAGCTACTGGCTGCAGTGCCGGTATCTCATATGGGCACTGGTTTGGGTCCTGGCTGTTCCACTTCCAATCCAGCTCTCTGCTAATGGCCTGGGACAGCAGTAGAAGATGTCCCAAGTGCTTGAGCACCTGCAACCACATCAGAGACCTGAAAGAAGCTCCTGGCTTTGGATCAGCTCAGCTCCAGCCATTGTGGCCATTTGGGGAGTGAACCAGAGGATGGAAGACCTCTCTCTCTCTCTCTCTCTCTCTCTGCTTTTGCTTATCTGTAGGTCTCCCTTTCCACTAAATAAATAAATCTTTAAAAAATTCAAAATAAACATCTTTTAGTTTCACTTTCCATGAAGTTTCTTTTCTTTTCTTTTCTCTCTCTCTCTTTCTTTCTTTCTTTCTCTCTCTCTTTCTTTCTCTCTTTCTTTCTTTCTTTCTTTCTTTCTTTCTTTCTTTCTTTCTTTCTTTCTTTCTTTCTTTCTTTCTTTCTTTCTTTCTTTCTTTCTTTTTGATTTGTTTATTTGAAAGGTAGAGTTACAGAGAAAGAAAGGAAAAGACCAAGAGATCTTCCACCTGCTGGTTCACTCCCCAAATGGTTGCAACAGCCAAAGCTGGGCTGGTCCAAAGCCAGGAGCCTGGAGCTTCTTTCAGGTCTCCCACATGGGTGCAGAGGCCCAAGCATTTGGGCCATCCTCTGCTGCTTTCCCAGGTGCATTAGCAGGGAGCTGGATCAGAAGTGGAACAGCTGGGACTCGAACCAGTGCCCATGTTGGATGCCAGTGCTGCAGGTGGTTGCTTTACTGGCTATGCCACACCAGCCCCTCTATGAACTTTCTAAAATACCCTTGTGTGGTGTTAAGCTCTCAATAGCTGAAATATTTGGATGTATGCAGCAAGAAATGAAAGTAAATGTGATCTTATCACTTCCAGTGACTCAGTTGGGAAGTTTATGCTTTCTACCCTCAGAATCTTGAGTTCTACTGGGTGGAGGTCCTGCTTCCCTCAGGAGTGGGGTTGCCTCTTCCAGGGCGGGTCTCACTTTGTGAATTGGATGCTGGGACTGCCATCTGGCTATTTTGGACTCCTCATGCACATAAGCCATCCAGCAAATAAAGGAGCGACTGTACTTCTTGGCATGTTGGACTGGTGATCACCATGAGGTGCTGCTATTGCTGCCACACCATGGGGAGTTTGAAGGAATATGCTTGGAACTCAGAGAATTCATTGAGTTTCTTTTTTTTTTCAGCCACTAGGTCACGAGTAGGCAAATGTTTCTCGAAGGGCTAGATAGCAAATGTTTTCAGCTTTATAGGTTATACGGTCTCTGTCACAACTCTTCCTCTCTGCCTCTGAGCATGAAGGTGGTCACAGATGTTACATAAATAAATGGCATGGCTGTGTTCCAAGAAATGTTATGTCCAAAACAGGCAGCTGGCTCGGTGCTCTCATTTGTTGACCTCTACTGTAAATTTAACCTCAAGTAAACAAGAGGAAAACGTTAAATGCCACCGTGCAGTCAGCCAATCCAGAATGTGGGAAATTCTACAGAACAAATGACTCATTTTCTTCTTCAGCAGATAAATGGAATAAAAACAAAAAGAAAGCACTTCCATATATTAAAAGAGATTAAGAAACACAGTGATAAAATTCAATGTTTCCCCTCAATTATTAAAATATTAGATTATCAGGAAAAATTAAGCATAGGTTGGCAATGATATCATGTTAAAGAGTGAAAAAAAATTTTGTTGAGTGTGATGATGATATTGTTATATTAAAATCAAAGGCCTCTGTAAATAATATATGATAAAGTGAGGTATTTATAGTAAAATACTGCATCTGCAATTTGTTTTAATTTAGTTGAGAAAAAACAAAAGTAATTTTATGCATGGCTGGTGCTGTGGCATAGCAAATGAGGCCACCACCTACAGTGCCAGCATCCCATGTGGGCACTGGTTTGAGTCCCAGCTATTCCTTTTCCGATCCAGCTCTCTGCTATGGCCTGGAAGAGCAGTGGAGGATGGGCTATGTCCTTGGGTCCTTTGCACCCACATGGGAGACCTGGGCTCCTGGATCCTGGCCCAGCTCCAGCCGTTGTGGCCATTTGGGGAGTGAACCAGTGGATAGAAGACTTTCTTCCTCTCTCTCTCTTTCTCTCTGCCTCTGTCTCTCTGTAACTCTGGCATTTAAATAAATAAATAAACCTTTTAAAAAAGTAATTTTATGTGTGTGTAGTGGGAGATAGGTACTGAGGAAATAAAAATAATGGTAAAATATTGACATTAGTTGAAATGGGTTGTTAGGTGCTTGAGGTTTTGTTGCAGTATTTTCTCTGCTTTTATGTTTGGAAAAATCCACAATAAAACATTTAAAAATGGCAAAAGTAAGTTTTTATTTAATGAAAATACTGAAGATGTCGCCATGCAAAATTTTCTGTTCCTTTGCTGTTCAGGTTCTTACCAGATGAAAACACATGTGCCCAATTCTGTAACTACACAACTTTCCCAGTTGCCTCTGCTGTAGTTCAGTTTCCAAGCTAAACCCATAGGTAAGTACTTTGTTCTATTAAGTTTTATTTCCCACCAGCAATTCTTTAATCTTTTGAGCTAAAGTATATTTGTTTAGTATGTACAGAAGTACAAGGGGTCCCCCACCTCCATCCCATTCCCTATTTCCTTCAAATTAGGGAAATGATTTGTCTCAATATTAGGCACATATACCCATGTGCCTCATATGCCACAAATCCCAAATTTGGCCACTTCCCAAATTAACCTCAAGGGCCTGGTCCCTAAAGAAATGGGAAGTTACAAGTGTCCATGACATTGCCTTCAATACATAAAAATGGTCCATCCCTGCGTATCCTACATGCTTTCAATTGTTCTGTCTCCTGTTGTAATGTTATTTTCAATATGAAGGGAATGTCATATGCAGCGCCCCTCTTCATCTTAGTGCGCTTTATTGGCTCCTAAGCTTTCAATAACCATGGTAATGAATGACTTGCCTTTGACCCCAGGCCCAGGGATTTTGTGCACACAGAACGCATCAGATGTTTAGCTTCGGATCAGCCACAATCTTGATGCTGAGCCAGAGAAGACAATGGGACACAGACGTTGGGTGGAGAAATTTCGCATCTCTGAATATCCTTTTGAGGGGCAACCTGCTGAAGGGGCAGGGTGAATGCTGCTAGAAAGAAACTCAGGCTTCTCCACCTCAGCCTTCAACCTCACCCCAAGCAGAGCCTCAGATCCACCTGCAGGCCCCTTACCCTTAGGAAGAGAGCTTCCCCTCCTTCCTACCACCTGCTTAATCCTAGCTGGAAATACAAAGGCTCTGAATTTCACCCAAGAAGGCTACATAGTCTTGTAATTCATCTACCTAGGGGGCATGCCTTTTTCCACTTTGCACCAAGACAACATATGTTCTAGGCCAGCGCATGGGCCAAAGGCTTAAAAGCTTACCCAGGGCTTTCTTCACACAAAGAAAACTGTGAAAATTGAAATGAACAAATGCTATATTAAATGTGTTGCATTGGAAATATTTTAATTTCCAATTAACTGAAACATATGTGTAATATATTAAGTGAAATATGGAATGTGGCTGCATTTTCATAGACTTGATGCGATGTAGGGTGGGGCCTTCAATAGCAAGAGAGCCCAGGTGCCTTTAAAGGCTACGATATCGTCCCAGGACCCAGCAGCACTGAAGGCCCCTGTAGATTACACCGGCAGCCCATCAAAAATCAGAAACTCACCGTGCTCACAGCAGGCTCCAATGGAGTGTTTACCCCAGGTCTGGGGTTTGATCATTGTTGACCCTCAGTGTGGCCCTGGTGACCTATCTTGCTCTGTCTGGGCTTCATTTCCTTTTCATGGAAATAATTTATGTTCTGAGGGAGGTCAAGGTCTTGGGAATGGGAAGGAGAGTGGTAAGTGAAGGCTCAGTGCAGTCCCCTAGCCCCTGCAGCCAATCCAGGGCAGAGGTCTCCTCATACTCCCAAAAGTGGGCTCAGGAATCAGTCTCCTCCTCCTTCCTCCTAATCCTTTCCTTGGTACCCACAGCTCATCCATCCAACTCTGGGTTTTAAAGGGAAACTATTTGTCTAGGCCAAGATTAAAGTCCTACCCAGGGCTCTAGCCAGCCGCCTTGAAGCTAGGACCTGCAACCCCAGTCCAGTGCCAAGGTAATATCCGGTTTCCTTAATCACTGCAATGGGACTGTGGGTGGTTTCATGGAGAAATCTGAGTGAAGCAGCAGACTGAAAGCAGCTTTGTCACCATTTATTTAACAGATGGCTACTAGTGAACACCTGCCTTGTGCCAAGATCCTTATTGCTTATATTACCTGGGATTTCCCAAAGAACTAAATTTCCTTTCCCTCAGTCCTTTGTTTTCTAAACCCAGTGGGTTTGTTGTTGTTGTTGTTGTTGTTGTTGTTGTTGTTTTATGAGTCAGTTCATGTTGCCTTGTTATCCCAAGGAACAATGGAGAAAGAATGAGGGTCCACCAGCTGTCTCCTAGAATAAGCTTTTGTGGATTTCACGTTTGGGGGGTGGGGTATCTCCATTTCTTGAAAGCGGCGGAAACTGGATGGGCTTTGGAATCCAGTAGATTGAGATTGGCATCCTTGCTTCTGCCAGCCATTCCCAATATTATCAGTTAGGTCACTTAATCCTTCTTTAGTTAAAATGTTGTCATTTGTGGGGCTGGACTCATCAGCATTCCATATCAGTTCTAGTTGGAGTCTTGGCTGCACCACTTCTGATCCAGCTCCCTGACAATGCACCTGGGAACCCAGCTGAAGATGGTCCAAGTGCTTGGGTCCCTGCCATCCCTATGGGGGACCTGGACAGAGTTCTGAGCTCCTGGCTTTGACCTGGGCCGGTTCCTACCATTGTGACCATTTGGGGAGTGAGCCAGATCTCTCTCTCTTTCTCTCTCGTTATCAGTCTACCTTTGAAATTAATTAATTAAAAATCCTTAATTTTTTTGTCTTTTGCAAAATAATGATGGGTACTATTTACTATCTGGATAGTGACTGAAGGATTCAATGCTCCATGTATGCATTTAACACTCAGTGCATGCTCCACACTTGGCTTTCCTTGTCCCTCCAACCTCCAACATGGTGTTCACCAAGAAGTCACCTTCTGCTTCCTTATTGAAGAAGGCAAACTGATTTTGTCCCAATACCTACCGAATAATGGCAGAGGTGGAATTTCACTGTCCAACATATTCCCAGTGGGAGTAGTGAACAGTAATATGGCATTGCAGTCACTAAGGGGAAGTGGACCGGAGATGATGCTAACTAATTTACCAGAAAGGAATATCTTCTTATGAAGGAAATATATGGGGTTTTCAAAAAGTTCCTGGGAAATACGTGTTGTGAAAAACTATGCCTGGATGGATTTTTCTCTCTCACCCTGGTATTTCTCTCTCTCTCTCTCTCACCCAATTTTATTTTGTTACTAAGATAAATTTATCTTTTAATTTGATTTTTCCATGAATTTTTTTGAAGTACCTCTCATTACCAGGAATGCAACAAAACTGAGAAAGTAACTGGGGATAGAGCCATTTCACTCTCCCTGCCTCCTCGCAGACTGCCAAACAAAAACCCATGATAATCTTAATTTTCCCCAAATTCATGATTTGCTTGATCTTTTCCTTTGGGCATGGATTTAATTGCCATGTCCTCACACTTAATTAATTGCTGTGCTATGTATGCACTCATTCCTCACCCATACAGTTTTCTTTCTCTTGGAGGCCTGCGTATCCTCCACAAGTGTCTGTGTTATTGTGACCAAGGACCATTTGAACACTTGCTATTTATAATCTAATATTTCTGAAGGGTATTTTGGCAGAACATATATATCAAAAGCTTTATCATGGGCATGCACTTTAAGTTAGCAATTCCAATTCTAGGAATTATTCCAGTGAAAATAATTGAAACATGTTAAAAATGTATTGGGGCTGGTGCCGTGGCTCACTTGGTTTATCCTCCACCTGTGGGGGCCATATGGGTGCCGGGTTCTAGTCCCAGTTGCTCCTCTTCCAGTCCAACTCTCTGTTGTGGCCTGGGAGGGCAGTGGAAGGATGGCCCAAGTCCTTGGGCCCCTGCACCCTCATGGGAGACCAGGAGGAAGCATCTGGCTCCTGGCTTCGGATTGGCACAGTGCTGGCTGTAGCAGCCATTTGGGGAGTGAACCAACAGAAGGACGACCTTTCTCTCTGTCTCTCTCTTTCACTGTCTAACTCTATCTGACAAAAAAAAATGTATAGACCATCACACTATTTATGCATTGAAGTATCCTTACATTGCAAAGGGATTATGGAACAGTATCCAGCTATTAAAATTGTGTTGTAGAAGAGTAATGGAATGGAAAATGTTCACAATTAATTTCTAACCAGAAAAACAAGTAGACTATAAGGCATTTAAGATAATAAACCTGCTGCATTAAAAGCTAGGATTTATAAAGGGTCTAGAAGGAAACAGGCAAATTATTTAGTGATTCTCTCTGAGTGATGGAGTTAAGGGAAATATTTGTTTTGTTTCTTTCTGACTTTCATGTTGACTTTCTGATGAAAACGTATACAACATGGGTTACCAGTGCTATTCAAACTAAACAAGTATTCTATGATGATGGAGAAGAAGTGGGAGGAAGGAGGAGAGAGTAGGAAGAGAACGGTTGAAAGAGGAAGGGGAAGAATAATGGCAGAGGAGATGCTTATAGAGAAGAAAAAGAGTCCAAGGGTTTGGGAACATCCAAGGGGTCTTCAATATGTTCACAGACAATGCCTATTACAAAAGCAAAAACAAAACAAAACAAAAACCAAAAAAAGCTAGGCATGGTTTTCAAAAACAAGCATCTAAATATACTTTTCCACAAACTTTTTGAACTTGGCTGTAGAACTTGCCCACTCCTGTGCAGAGGAAGCTGGGCCTGGGAGTTTCCTGCATGCCCTTGGGGGATTCCTTGCCTTTCCCCAGAGCCACCGCTGCCTGGATACCACTGAAGAGTTGCTAGGGTCCTCAGAAAAGCTTGCCGGCCACTGACTTAATTTGTTTCTGGATAATGGTCAAAAGTGTGCCTTGGTGGATGGAACCCTTACTGCCCAACATTTTCAGATTTCAGGTGTCTTTTCCTGATAAACATTCCTCCAGCACATATAGGCAGTCCCATTGTTGCAAGGAGTTTCAAAATGCTTTCAAAATGGTGTTATTTACCTCAAACATTTATGGTCACTGTGATATACATGCCTCAGAAAGCCTCTGATGGAGTAAGGGTTGCGGGGTGGAGACTTTGCACGGTAGCTTTGATTTGTTTAATGATTCCTTACTCACAACAGAGTGAGTGTGACTTCAGCCAGCTAGTCACCAGTGCTCATCTACTCACGGCTGCGTCAGCATCCATGACTGAATTGCATTTATATTTTAGTGTCCATCACTACTATGGCATTTATTTTTAAGAAAGATTATAATAGCAAAATTTTGCAGGTCAAACTACTATAACTACATTTGAGTGATCAAATAATATTTGTTGTCACAACTGACACGAATGGGTCTTGAGGATAAGGTTTCCAGAGCATATGGAATGAGACGTTCATGTAACACAGATCACACTGCAACACTGTAGATATCTTCCCTACCAGTTTAAACATTTGGTACAGAGGCTGTGTGAAATATCCTTGTAGCACAACTTCTAGGCTAGGCAGCTAGCTTATGAAGTCTTCATGTCACTCAACTAGAAAGGGCTCTCCAAGTACCCATCTTATAGCCATGTATTTTTTCAGGAAGGCATTGCACTTTGCAAATATAGCACCCACTTTGATATCTATTTGAAACTACAGTTGTTTGATGAAGAAGGAAAACAACTACCATTTATTTAAAACATTCCAAGTGCAGTCATCGTGTCACTAATTTGACATGTATCACCACGTCTCATTCTCAAGACAACACTTGGAGGTAGGCACCATTTATGTCCATTTATGAATGGGTCTGAGTCTTTGGCTTGTCCCTGGTGATACAGCTGGTAAGAGGCATGATCAGAATTGAAAGCAGCATATCTGACTCCGGAGCTGTGTTCGTGACTGCTCTGGTGAATAGGCTCTTGTAACGCTTTTCGATTAGAACTGCATCTTTATTCATTCTAATTGTTCTTCCACAGCGTAGCATACAACAGGCATTTAAGAAGCACCCGTTTAATGAAATCATATGGGCAACAATGATGATCTGGTTCGAGTTGTGAATACCAAAATAACACTTCACTCACTTCTGAAAGACACGTAGTCTCTAGTCGGTTTTCTCTGTCTCTACTGTCACCACTAGCCCAGGCCACCGGACATTTTGCCTGGATGCCTTCAAAAACCATCTAACTATTCTCTGTATTCTTGGCTGCCTCTAGTCTGTTCTCCCTGCAGCAACCAGAGGCAGCTCAATAAAATGCAAAACCTTTCTCCTTCACACTCAGAAATTCAGAGGTTTTCCTTTGCTGCTAGGATTGAGTCTCAACTCTTTAACATGGGACCCAAAGCCCATTCAGCCTCACCGCATACCATGTCTCCCATGGCCCTCTGGGTCCAGCCACTCTGCCTGCCTTCAGTTCTCACAGTGCTGGTCTCCACCACAGGGCTTTTGCCTATGCTGCCTCCTTTGTTGGAAGTATACTTTCCTTTTCCCTCCACCCTCTAGCCCTACTAATTCCCTTTGTCTTTCATCTTTTTTTTTTATTTAAAGAGTTTTATTTATTTGAAAGAGTTACACAGAGATAGGAGAGGTAGAGGCAGAGAGAGAGAGAGAGAGGGAGGTCTTCCATCCACTGGTCCACTCCTCAGTTGGCCACAACAGCCAGAGCTGGGCTGATCCGAAGCCTCTTCTGGGTCTCCCACACGGGTGCATGGACCCAAGGATTTGAGCCATCTTCGACTGCCTTCCCAGACCATAGCAGAGAGCTGGATTGGAAGTAGAGCAGCCGGGACTCAAACCAGCATCCATATGGGATGCCAGCACTACAGGTGGCGGCTTTACCTGCTATGCCACAGCGCCGGCCCCTGTCTTTCTGTCTTTCATCTTTTAGATCTCAGTTCAATTGCCTTTGCTCAGAGAAGATCTCCCAGATACCAAAGTCTAGATTAAATTATTCTACAATCCCTTTTATGGTACCTTGAACTTCTGTAGCACTGGTCACTGTTGCAATATTAGACTCAGTTGGTTTGTGGGTTGTCTCTCCCAGTCAACTGAAGTTTCATGGCATAAAGGTGATGAAAAATTTCCCTCACTTTTGTGAAGGCAGTCAGTGCCTATCTAAATCCAGGAGCCAGGAGCTTCTTCTGGATCTCCCACATGGGTGCAGGGGCCCAAGCACTTGGGTTATCTTCCACTGCTTTCCCAGGCCATTAGCAGAGAGCTGAATTGGAAGTGGAGCAGCCGGGACTTGAACCGGCACCCATATCGGTTGTTGGTGCTGCAGGCAGAGGCTTAATCTACTATGCCACAGCGCTGGCCTCTAGGCAATTATCTTGCTTAAGGGGCTGTGCTAGACAGATAATAAAAGGAAGCCACAGGTCAGAATGGCTGGGTCACTGCCCACTTATGTGCTGCCTTCTTTCTCTTCTCATTACCATCTTCCATTTTCCTTCAAGCACGAGAAAAGGCTAGTCCAGAATGCAGATTGCCTGCCAGTCTGGGTGCTACAGAGAGATACTGATTAAAGGTGGAGATCAAACCCCTTCTCTAAGTTTCATCTACTTGAACCTTAGACCGGCTGGGATACAAGCTGCACTACCACACAATCTGCTGGGAAGCCAATTTGCTACCTGGTGCCACGAAAAAGATGACAGTTGTTCCTTCAAGTGTGAGAGATGATCAGCTCATTAGGAACTCAAAGGAGGAAACACAGTGTTAATTAGGTGTACACTTTTAACCCTTTGGCTAAGTGTAAGAGCAAAAGCACTAAGAGGCGTGTGTGTTTAATGTGTGCACGTGTGTGTGTGTGTGTTGAGCAGTGCTGATCTACATCTTTTAATTCACGGTGGATAAATTCAACTTCATGAAATGGACGTGGTGAGTGCTGTGCTGACTTTTGAAAGTACCTCTGGCCCAAAGTGCTGGAGTTCTTATCTGCTTTTTCTGTGTCCCCTCTGTCTCCGTTTGCAAAACTGGAACCGAGAGAAGCAGAGTACAGGCAGCCTCCTAGAACACATTGTTAAAACGCATGGCTTCTCCCCCAGGAAGAGAGAGAAGCCAACGAGAAGGACAAAGCTTTTCTCTACTGGGGCACAGCATGTCTATTTTCTAAGAATTTTCAGCACTCACTCTAGAGAAAAGAAATTCAATGCATCTTTCTAAGGGGAAAAAATGAAATGTGCTACGATGGATATCTTTGTTCAAATGTTGCTCATCCCATCTGCCCCGTGTGATAACCCCCTTCATGAGAGTTTTTGTTTGTCTTATAGCTTTGCTTATTATTGAATTTAGAAGTGTTAGAATGTTAGGTACTCCTTGGGGTTGAGAACTTTGGGGTCAGATTGTGAAATTTGTAATTTAAATATTTCTCACCTTGATATCCAGAGTACACAATTTCATAGAAGCTAAAATTATCTATCAAAGTAAAGACATTTACGTCTCTGGGTTATCAATGCATTTACCTCTCTGGGTTATCTTTTAGGAGATAAACTTGTAATAAAGCGTAGAATTCATTCTGGACAAGACCAATGTCTGTCTTGTTCTTTAATGAATAGCACAGTGCGTAGCTCACAGCAAGCCCTCTAGAAAACAGGATGAACAAATAAATGATTCTTGCAACATCCCTATTATTTTCAGCACTATCGCCTTAAGCCTCTCATTGTTTGGGAGGGTCCTTGTTTCTCCAGCTCAGCTTAGCCTTAGACATCAATACCTTCTGCTTGCAGGTCAGCATCTACCCAGGCTCTGCACTTGTGCTGGATGATCTTGTTACCCTTCCCACGCTCACAGTGCCTGGGTTCTGAAGGCAGCCTTGTTGCTGTAAGCCCAGCACCTGCTAGGCCTGGATGAAACCTCTAGAGTGCAGTGCTTCCGTGCCTATCCCCCAGCAGCCTCCTTCCTGCGGCTCCGAGCGGCGCTGTTAAGGCCTTCAATCCCGTGCCCCTCTTTTACTGTCTTGCAGGGATTTTGTTTCCACCATAACCAGCCATTGGACAGCCACAGACAACCTGACTGTGAGTCGCTTCTCTGCCTGGTGTCTCCCCCCATGCAACAAGCATAGAATGTGCCCTTGCAGTTCAGAGAAATTAACATTAACAGCCAATACTTACTGAGCATTTATGTGTTTGGGATAATTCTAAATGCTATGCCTATTTCATCTTACTTAATCTTTATAGGAACCCTAAGAGGAAAGTACTATCATTATACTCTTTTCTTTCTTTTTTTTTAAGATAAGGAGATTAAGTACAGAGCAGCAAAGAAAATTGCCCTAAGATTAAACAGCAGCAGGATTCAATTAAAGTCATCTAATTTCAGAGCTCATATTCCTAAGTAGTTTGCCACAACTAGTGTCAATTTAGGCAGGAAGAATGTTCAGCCATTCCACAGTGATAAGTTTATCAGCTGCTGTTTACTCTAATCGACTGGGAATTCATTCTGACTGTCAGGTATTTTGAACATTGGCTCATCCCTTGGGATGTTGTGAGGGAGACTCTTGGCCATCTCTTAGAACTTGCTTTGTGACTAAGTCCATGGTGCTGCTCTGTCTGGATCTGGATTCTGTTTCTGCTTAACCAGTCCTACCTAGGAGGGCACGAGGCTACTGCAGAGATGAAGTGGACTAAGACAAACCCTTGCTTTCAGTCTAGTTAAGACAGAACTTGATTATAGAATAACAGACAATGCTTGATCCAGGGCAGCAATTAAGAGATACAGACAAAACCATACTGGAGTTCAGAGAAGGGGAAATCACTAAGACATAAATGAGGTGAGAGTGAGCTGAACCTTGAAGGAAATGTTGGACCTTTAAGACGATCAAGAGAGCCTGAGAATACCATGCGTGCAAAAGCCAAGTCAATTTAAACTGATGTTCAGCAGAAATATTGCTAATCAGCAGAAGGTATCAAAGTTCAAACTCTGAAATTCTGCTAGGTAGATGTTGATAAAAAATGGAAGTGAAATTATGCTTCTGGGGTCACTTCCCAGGACACTGGCAAGCTTTCTCTTGTATTGAAACGGTGGTCAATGGACGTTTTCATTGAGTACTAGTGGCATAACCGGCTGTGCATGTACAGGGAGATAAGCAGAAGCATTATTTCAGGTGCTCAAGATGTTGAAGGAGAAGTCCCAGACAGGGGACCTAGTGGGAAAGCTCTGTGTTACTTGGGGGAGGGTGGAGTCACTCCTTTTAGATTAGGAAGTAAAAGCATGAAAAATGCACAGAAATCCAACTGCCTGAACTTGAAATCCAGTCTTCTTCCTTTGCTAGGACTGTTAGATGTATTACTAAATACCCAGAATTAGATTCCTGGCCTACTCATCTAAAAGGAGGTACAGTGGTTGAATGGAAGGACTTTGACTTATTGGTTCAAATACTCATTTTGCCATGCCTTATTTGTAAACTATTGGGGAAGTTTTATTTTTTAACCTCTTAGTGTTTTAATCTCCTATCTGTTAAATGGAATAAATAATAATTCATAAAGTTATTACAGATGCCATTAATTCATCTAAAATTAAGATAGTAAGAAAATTGATAAGAATTATACACTTCTATACTGCTGTAGTTTTAATGATTTTGTGACTTTTTAAAATTTATATGAGTGAAGTTGAACATCTTTTCATTGATTATTGTTTATAGCCTTGCCTATATTTTTGCTGGAATATGGTCTTTTTATTTTTTATTTGTTGAACTCTTTATTTAGTAGAGCCATTAAGCCTTTGACTGTAATGTAAATTAAAAATTAAAAAAAACTAAAATAAAAAATAGTGCCTGGCACAGGAGAGGTGTTTAACAAATGTTAGTTACTGTTAAAATCTGACAAATAGATACAATGGCATGACTTCTTCATTATCTTCCTTATGAGAGTTCCAGAAGATGATAACCTACAGTGAAATAAGCTGGTGTATGTTAACTTCTCTGTGTAGGAGAAAAGGATGGCATTGCTCCTCCTCTCGGGAAGCCTACATGACAGCAGGTGTTGTGTGTGGTGGACATCTGCATTCCTTACCACAGTACCTGGTTTACGCTCCAGCTATTTTGCTTCCAATCTGGCTTCCTGATAATGAATTCTGGGAAGCAGCAGGTGATGGCTCAAGTACTCCTGCCACCCACATGGGAGACCTGGATGGAGTTCCAGGCCCCTGGCTTTGAGCCAGTGAATGGAAGATCTCTCTCTCTCTCTCTCTCTCTCTCTGTGTCTCTCTCTCCCTCTCTTTCTCTCTCTCTTGTTCTGCCTTTCAAACACCAAAATCCAGAAGCTCCCATGCAGGAGGACATCAGTGTGGTGGTTAAGATGCCGTCACATAAATAAGGGAGTGCCCGGGTTCAAGTACTGGCTCCCTTCCCAATTCTTGTTTCCTTCCAGTGCACATCCCAAGAGGCAGCAAGTGATGGCTCAAGTACTTGGGTCCTTGGCACCATAAGGGAGACCTGGATTATTGAGTTCTTGCTCTGGGTTATGACCTGTTCCAGCCCTGGCATTTTGGAATTGAACCAGTGAATGGAAAAATCTGTTTTTCTTTTTCTCTCTCTTTCTCTATTTTTTAAATGAAAATAAGTAAAAATAAAAAAAGATTTTCCAATTTTATTTGGGAAACATGATCTTTGCCTTCCATCTCCCCCAAATTATTTATCCTAGGAAACTGAAGTCCCCAGGCGTGTGCTAGTCCTGGGAGGATGACAGACTGTCCTAAAGCCTCTGCAGGCCTTTGTCCCTAGAATGTCCATCAGGAGTGTCTGATGTTTTGGGATATGATTTTTAAGGGGTGCATCCAACCTTGGAACCTGGTGGATTTTGGAATCAGATTGCTAAGGCTGTAATCCTCGCTCTAGGTGAGCTTTGTCTGATTAAATTCTTTGTGTGTCAGGATCCTCCTATGTAAAATGGGGATCAAAGCAAATCCCACCCCTTGGGGTCCTGTTTAGGATTCAGAGTCCAACACAAAGCATTTAGGACAGTGCCTTACATACAAGCAAGTGTTAACTCTCAGTATGTTTGACATCATTTCCCATCATTGCTTTTAAACGGAGGAAATATTTTCCTTTTCTGAGGTAAAACTGTCTCTGCCAGGCTCCCATGGGCAGTTCTGTCTCTTTCGGTTTCAAATCTGTCTGGATTCATAAATTAAAAACGTCTGGGCCAAGACACCAGTTCTCCTTTATATGTGTTCAAAGGTAGGACCTCCCCAGCTGCTGAGTCACCAGCCTCCCAGGAAGGAAGTTGGTCTCTGCCCTTTTACATTCTCCTCTTCAGGATTTCCGCAGTTTCTGACCCATCTCAGCTGGCTTCGTGATCTTGGTGTTTCGGATGGACTCACTTCGATGGTGCTCTTGGGAGCTCTCGTTAAGGTTTCCTTGATGTAGGCAAAGTGTGGCCTTTGACTCACACCCCTGCTTGCAACCCCAGCCCCTGGTTTTCCGGCTAGCTCTTCAGCAGATTCTCTTTTATTGGAATTCTCATCAGGACTTGAGTTCAGACTGGCTTTCCTGTGTGTGGCTCATACTCTGACCACAGAGACCAGGCACCATCCCTCGCACAGAAAAAGTCTGCGATGGCTTGTTTATTGCAAATGTGGCTACTTTTATTCTCCACTCAAAGGCCATTTTGTCTTTCTCACATGAGGGTCATGCCACATTCCTTAGTGTTTTCCTGCTTCACAGGGAAAGTTCAAGGTCTCCTAGAGGCCAGTGGAAGCCCCATCACTCAACTTAAAGTGGCTAAGAAAAACCTTCCCCTCCTTTTCTCCAAGGCACTCTCTTCAGAATCCCTCCCATCTCTGTATTCACTCTCTGCACCCTTTGTAAACTTTATCTGCAGCTTGATATCTGCTGTGTGCTACATTTGTCAAAACTGAGATAGAAAACTGTCTTCTCTAACATCCTGTTGTTTAAAAAAAAAAAAAAACTACAGCCTCTCTCTCTCTCTCTCTCTCTCATCAAGGAGCCCCGAGGATTCAGCTGATGAAAACCGGCTGGCAATCCTTCTGTTTTGAAGAGCACTGTAGAAGAATCACCTGTATAGAAGCAATTAGACGACAAGAAATAGCTGGGTCAAATCTTAGGCGGAAGATGGCAGAAGTCCCAGGCTGATGTAATCCGTTTCTTTGTTGCTTATTTCATTTAACTACTGGGAAAGAACACCAATATTCTGCCTTAGGGACTTGGTTAAAAGCTCTTCAGATTGATAGCTGCAGGATCTTGAAATGAATAACGTTTTCAGGTTTTATAGTGGCTTTGCTGAAAACAAGCAATTCTTAATACATTTAATTTAGCTACAGGAATAATTAGGAATATACATTTATATTCATAGGAGCTAGAGATTTGATGTGGGGTTCTGTGATAGTTCATTAAATGGGGAATAATCATAATCCCTTAGGGATTCATTAAAATACTATTGACCTTTGTTCCTTTGTCCTATTAAAATTTTTTATTTTTTAATTGTTTTTCATTTGAAAGAGTCACACACACACACACACACACACACACGGAGGGAGGGAGGGAGGGAGAGGAAGAGGGAGAGGGAATGAGGGAGAGAGAAAGAGAGAGAGCTTTCAACCATTGTTTAGCTCCCCAAATGCCTGCAACAACTGGAGCTAGGTCTACCCAAAGCCAGGAACCATGAACTCTATCTAGGTCCCCTGCATGGAATGACAAGGACCCAAATACTTGAGCCATCATCTGCTGCCTCCTAAGGTGTGCATTAGCAGGAAGCTGGATCAGAAGTGGAGGCAAAATTCAAACCCAGGCACTCTGATAAGGTTTGGAGTGTCCCAAGTATGTATCACAATGCCTGAGCCTTGTCTACTTAAATCCTATATTAATTACTTAATAAAAAGATATGACTTAGAATGAAATTAGCATAAGTGTGTGAATAGTTAGTATTTAAGAAGTGTAGGGGAGCTTGCGCTGTGGCACAGTGGGTTAACGCCCTGGCCTGAAGTGCTGGCATTCCATATGGGCGCTGGTTCAAGACTCGGCAGCTCCACTTCTGATCCAGCTCTCTGCTATGGCCTGGGAAAACAGTAGAAGATGGCCCAAGTCCTTGGGCCCCTGCACCGGTGTGGGAGCCCGGAGGAAGCTCTTGGCTTCGGATCGGTGCAGCTCCGGCTGTTGCAGCCAACTGGGGTGTGAACCATCAGATGGAAGACTCTGTCTCTTTCTCTGCCTCTCCTCTCTGTGTAACTCTGACCCTCAAATGAATAAATAATAAAAAAAAAAGAAGTGTAGGAAAGCACATACATTTTTGTATACCAGGAGGAAGTGTAATTGTTACAGCTTTTCTGAAGAATGATTTGAGACAATACAGCAAAGACCTTAAAAATTACACACTCTTCAACCCAGTAACTCTCTTCTAGAAATCTATCTTGAGGAATGAAAAAATATTCAAAGATATTTTTCCGAAGACATTTTTGTTCATAAAGAAACTTAAAATCTCCACAATAAAGGTTTTACTAAATTACCATTTATACATATGGTGAAATTTTATGGAATCTTTTAATAGTAGAATATGAGACTATATAAAAATGGAAAACACTTAAAGAAAAACAAGTACAAAGGAATATGTAGATTGAAATTCCATGTTTGTTTTAAACTTTTTATATTTACATATAAGTTATATTTAGATCATGAAGAACCAACATTTTAGCGATGGTTATCAATGAATAGTGGAATTTTGAATGATTCAGTCCTTTTCTTACCTGTATTTTTGAATTTTTATATGACTCATGAATTAAGATGCTTTGAATAAAAGATAATAATCACAAAGGACGTTAAGTGATCCAGTAACAAGAAATATATCAAAAAGGAGAGTTACATGCATCCAACATTAAATACAGATCAATTTAAGAGAAAAATAGAAGTAACAAAACTGGAATTTTCTTATCAATGAATGTTGATAAGTTGTGTGGGTCTGAGCAGCAGAGAATTCCCAAGATATATTAGACAAAGGGTTAGGTGATGTTTTTGCTTTTTTTTTTTTAAATAAGGACATAATAAAGCATTTTTTAGGAACGAGTATAACTCAGTTTCCTATATTCTGTGTAAGTGTTCTCAATAGTCCATCTGTTTATGTCAATAGATTTTGAATTGTATCTTATTCTTTTTCTTAACTGGAGAAAATTAGTTTTTAAAATTTGTGTTTATTTCTTCCTATGATGGAAGATATCAGTTATGTTTAATTACTGGGACACATGGTAGTTTCAGTTCCTTTGAGTTCATTGGAACCCTTGGAATCACCCTTATACCAAATTCTTTAATCTGCAATGCAAGTTTATTATTCTTCAGGGCAAATGTTTGAAGGGAAACTTTGTGGAAATAGAAAAGCTCTCAACATACCATTTTATACAACATACAAGAGAGAAAATTTATGCATTCATAAATAACCAATGTGATTGTCTTGGGCCCAACTGCATTGGTTGTGTCTGTTCAGGATGGATAACAAATAACAAAAGGAGATGCCCTTGCTCTATGCATGCTGAAGAGAGAAAAGTGCTCATACTGTCTCTTAGCTATAAAGCACAAAAGGGAGAAAGTATTTGTGGGAATAAATGGAAAATCATTAGCAGGTCTCTGTTAAGAGGGCAGGGGAGAGAGCTAATGCATTAAGGTCAACCTGGCTTCTCAGAATATGGTGATCGAGCCCATCACCCGCCTCCCTCAACTCTTCACCCTCATCGCTTTCGTCACTTTCTCTTTCCAGATGACCTGAAGCCTTGGCCTGTAAAAGAGAGCGGTGAGATATACCTATGTGCTGTATGTGAAACAGCTGAACCATGCAATCTGCTGCCCACATATCTGAAACTTGACAGGAAGAGGAAAGACCTGCCCCTTGGAAAGAACTCTATGCAAAGCAGTGTGTTCTGAGAGCAGACTGAAGAGTGAAGAGCATAATCCGTGGTATGTGCACTGCATTGAGCTAGAAATGGAAAAGCAGAATAGTATAACTTTTAAAATATATAAAAATTTGCTCTTTAAGAGACATAAAAAGCTTTAAATCCATTCAGTGAAGCATCTTGCTCTGAGATGGGAAATCTATTATGAAGATGTTAATCCCAGATTAATTTAACCCTACATGGAATTCCAATCAAAATTCCCCCAAACAAAACATTTTAATGATCATCTAGAATGGGGGTCTGCAAGCAGAGTCCTTGGTCAACCTCTAACCTGCTATTTTAAATGAATAAAGTTTTATTGGCGCACAGTCATATTTTCTTTACATATTGTCCATAACATCTTTTATACTACAATGGCACAGTTGGGTTGTTGTGACAGAAACCATTAGCCCTGCAAAGTCTGCAATTTACAGAAGATTGTCAGCCACCAATCTAGAAGGAAAAAACTGAAATAAAAATACATGGAAATTAAAAGTGAAATGAAGCATGCACATCTACATTTTAATGAACAATAAAGTCTTAATATCCAATGTTCCTTGTTTCCAAGAAACAAATGTTTTGTCACATTGTAATGTTCTGCAATTGATACAGAACACCCTAAAATTGGTAGGAGGAGTTGCTAAAGAAACTGGGTCCCCTCACTGATAGACAGAAAGCCAATCACTAACAAAGAAGAGGTGGAAAAAGGAAGTACTTACCGCAAAGTGCAGAGCAAGGAGCCAGGCACCTATCACTTAATTTCAAGGCTCCCTGAGGGGTTTGGAGTGCGAGTTTTTTTTTTTTTTTTTTAAGATTTATTTATTTATTTGGAAGTCAGAATTACACACAGAGAAGAGGCAGAGAAAGAGAGAGATAGAGAAAGAGAGAGGTCTTCCATCCAATGGTTCACTCCCCAATTGGCCGCAATGGCCAGAGCTGTGCCGATCCGAAGATCCAGGAGCCAGGAGCTCCCTCCGGGTCTCCCACATGGGTGCAGGGACCCAAGGACTTGGGCCATCTTCTACTGCTATCCTAGGCCACAGCAGAGAGCTGGATCGGAAGAGGAGCAGCCGGGACAAAAACCAGCGCCCATATGGGATGCTGCACTTCAGGCCAGGGTGTTTACCCACTGCACCACAGGGATGGCCCCGGAATGGGAGTTCTTATAGATGAAAGTCAGGGTTGAGAGGTGCGTGCTCAGCTGTGTCCAAAGTCCTGGTTGTTCTGCAGTGCTCATGACCCTTCTTCTCTTGGTTAGCAATATGTCCTTTTGGGAATTTTGAGGATGGCAGAGTGGGCTTTAGTCACTGTGGAGACTACATGTAACTGGCAGTTGTCTTTTACTATCTGTCTGGAATTCCTTGAAAAGAAACCCCCTGAAGCAAAACCAAACATTGAGACATTATCTATAGGGGGAATAAATGACATCAGAGTTCAGTGATTAGGAACCCCCAGAGCCAATGATTATTAGGGACTTTGTAGAGCCAAGGGACACTGCTCCCTGAATTCGGTGAATTTATTCTACTAAGCAGTTGTTTACAATCATAAAAGTAGGACAAGCAAACTTTAAGGTAAAGGATGGAGGCAGGGAGACCCAGGAGACTAAGACCTAGTGCTATCTAGTGTTGTGTCCAGTATGAAACCCTCCCCAAAACAACTCACAAAAGGCAGGCTGGATGCAACAGCAAAAGGATTTTATTACCAGCTAGCTGGGGCTCTTACTGGTAGCTCAGTGCTGACACAAGAAGCCCCGTCCCTCTCACTCCCAGCATTTTTATGCACTCTTAGGGGAGTTCCTTATTCCTTATATGGAAATTGTCTAAATTTATGCATTTTATTGGTGCATTTGAGCAACTTAGGGGCTAGGTGTCACACAGAAAGGAGGAAGAATCTAAATTCCAGGAATAGTTTCACTCCTCCAAATGTACTTAATCTAAGCTAATTTAGGGTTTGAATTTATTACTTATAACTGAACTCTACACTAGCATCTGAATTCAAGGTACTATATAGGGGCTCAGTGTCAAAATTAATTTGTGAATGTCACAATAACTACAAAACTAAACTTATTATCCATCACACAGAAGAAGAGCTGTTACTGTCTTTACTTGTCCAAAGCTAACTTTCTGTGGAAAATATCTTTCATCTTTGCCACCTTGTTGAAGCTATGTACATTGTTAATAGTACACACTGTTTAGCTGAGATAAATCTGAGATCATGTCCTTACATTAAAAGCATAAACATGCTACACATACATCCTAAGGCAAAAAACTGGAAGCATGTTTAAGCATCAATTTGTAAAGATAGTAACACAAATTTTCAGGCTAAGAAAATAGATATATGATTTCAGATGTGTTAAATGATTGGTGCATACTTATTTCTATATACACAATTCTGTCTAGCAGTCAACCCTTCTATTAAGGCTAGACTGATATGCAACAAAATCTTAACAGTTATGTTCAAGTTGGGAAGTTATTAGAGACTTCCCATGTTTTTAATATTCTTTTAGTTATTTAATATTTTTAAATGGTGTATATGAGAAGTCATCAAAAGATTCATAGGGAATGTAAATTATGTAAAAACTTTACATCAACTTCAAATTTTATGCACCAAAATAAACTCACACTAACTCGATAGAATGTGACTGAATGATCTAGCTTGAAGTCCTAAGAAGGATAAGATGTCAGTTAAAAAAGAACCCGTATCAGATAAACATGACTTCTGCTAAAATTAAAGCAGGAACAAACATCAAACTGATGTTGAAGCTTGAGTGGAAGAATGACAAAATCAGAGACATTTTGATCACAATTTATGGGGACCTTACCTCAAAGAAATAAGCAGTTTACAAATGGATGATTTCTTTTAAGAAGGGAAAAGACAATGTTAAAGATGAAGCGTAAGTTGCAGACAACACACATAAGCTTGCAACAACAACAATAAAAAATTAACCTTGCTGGTGCCCTATTGAAGAGTAGCAATGAGCAGCAGACATGTCTATTGGTTCAGTTTTCACAATTATGATGGAAAAATGAAAGTGGGGCAAACTTTCTGCTGGATGGGTGCCAAAACTATTGCACCCTGATCAGTTACAGACAAGAGGAGAGATTTCAGTGGAAATTTTACACAAGTGAAATCAAGATCCTGAAGCATTTCTTTGAAGAATTGTAACAGGAGATGAAGTATGGCTCTGCCAGAATGATCCCGTAGGAAAAGTACAATCAAAGCCACAGCTACCAAGAAGTGGAAGTGACTGGCCAACAGCGCTGTGATAACCACAGTGTTTTGTGATGTTTCAGGAACTCTGTTGGTTTTCTGAGGGAGCCAAAGAAACATAGCTTGGTTATTACAAGGGTGTTCTGAGAAAGTCAGCCGAAGTTACCTAGAAAATCCCCTGGAGAGCTTCACCAGAGAGTCCTTCTCCATCAACACAATGCCTGATCATTCCTCTCACTAAACAAAGGCACTTTTGTGAGAGTTTTGTTGGGAAATCATTAAGCATACGCCTTAGGGTCATGATTTGGCTTCTTCTGACTTCTTTTTGCTTTCCAGTCTTAAAAAAAAATCTCTACAGAGAATCCATTTTTTTGTTAGCTAATAATGTCAAAAAGACTGGCTTGACATAGTTAAATTCCCAGGACCCTTATATTCATGGACAGGCTAAGTGGCTGCTATCCTCACTTATGTAAGTGTCTTGAATTGATGGAGCTTATATTGCGAAATAATTTCTGTCCTTTATGTTTTAATTCCATGTTCCATGAAATTTTTGAAGTCCTCTTTTATAATTTTTAAAGAAATGAAAGCAGTTTTCATTAAAATAAACCCAAAAAGCAAATGGCAAATTGGAATTTTTTATAATAAATATAGGAAATTATTATTCTCCTTCCATATCATGTATTACTCATCAACAGTATCAAAAGATGAATCTCCAATATGTACATATTAGAGGACATGAAGAGGAAAGTCACAAAACAGTAAAAATGTTCATCCTGAAAGCAATCAGAGTAGTGCATTAAAATTAGATTCCTCAGAGCCAGCGTTGTGGCATAGCAGGTTGGGCTGCCACCTGAAATGCCTGTATCCCTTATGGGTGCCTGTTCAAGTCCCGGCTGCTCCACTTCCAATGCAGCTCCCTGCTAATACACCTGGAAAGCATTGGAAGATGGCCCAAGACCTTGGGCTCCTGCATCCATGTGGGAGATCTTTCTCTCTGTCTCTCCCTTTCTCTGTAACTCTGTCTCTCAAATAAATAAAGTCTAAAAAAAAGACCTTACTGGGAAAACACATACTAAAACATTGATACTTTTGGATAAGAAAAGATATTATTCCTTTTTTCATTGCTTTTTCAATTTTTCTATAGTATTAATTAATATGGTAATTAGAAAAATATGAAAATATAAATGAACAGTGTATGTGGCAAATCAATAATGTTAATTTATGACTTCTTTTTAAAACCTTTGCTACCATAGAATACTGATTTGTTAATAATTGTGTTCATGTTTAAAACAATTTACTTGTTGAGCATTATGGTTGGTGGTGCTTTAACTCTATGATTACAAAGTAAACTGATATTATGTTATTTTAAAAATTAAAGAAAAAAGGAAAGAAAGGAGGAGGGTTTGAGGGAGAAAGGGAAGAATGATTACCTTAGGATTGTATCTATGACATACATGAAATCTGTTCTACTTATATCAATACAAATAATAGATGCAAGGAAGAAAAAGTGCTGATTGAAATGAATGAATGTGCCATGAGTCAAAAAGAGCTGAGTTAATATCCTGGTTATTTTGTTTCTATGAATTTGTATCCTTTAAATCCCAAGGGATTAAAAATACATACTTTGCAGAACTGTGGAGGATGAATGATCCTTTCTAAATCAGTGAGCTTGAGACAAAAAATATGATCTCAACCAAAGGTGATTTTTATCATAATATAAAGAACATACTTCTAAAGGGTTGTAATGTGTGACCACATATTGAATCCCCTATCCACTAGAGCATTTATTCAATAATACATTTCCATTAAACAAGGAGGTTTTTGAAACATGAACTAAGAAGATACAGATTGTACTGAATGAGCTCCACTTATGGCCAAATTTATTGGCAAACAATTCTCATAGGCCACCCCATCGCATCTAACTTTGCTGCCATAATTAAGCATTAGAGAAGTCTCCCCTGAAAATAATACTGTCAAATAATCTATGTTTCTGTTGAATTTTTACACTCTTGTGCAACATATCATTGTGAGACTCTGGATGGATGGTTGAAAGACATACACTATAGTCTTTTTTCTAAATAAAAGATTATTGTGAACAAGGAAATGGGAAAGAAGACTTTATGTAGTATTAGGAAAGGGTTCATATAGAAGTATAGAGCCTGGAAATGGATTCCTTTAAGCTATAGCTAACCACATTCTTTTTGGAGTGTTCAGGTAATCCCAGAAGGATCACATCCCAATTTGAAAGTCAGTCTTGGGCCGGTGCCATGGCTCATTAGGCTAATCCTCCGCCTGTGGCGCCGGCACACTGAGTTCTAGTCCTGGTCGGGGCGCCGGATTCTGTCCCGGTTGCCCCTCTTCCAGGCCAGCTCTCTGCTGTGGCCCGGGAGGGCAGTGGAGGATGGCCCAAGTCCTTGGGCCCTGCACCCCATGGGAGACCAGGAGAAGAACCTGGCTCCTGGCTTTGGATCAGCGCAGTGCACCAGCCGTGGCAGCCATTGGAGGGTGAACCAACGGCAAAGGAAGACCTTTCTCTCTGTCTCTCTCTCTCTCACTATCCACTCTGCCTATCAAAAAAAAAAAAAAAAAAGAAAGTCAGTCTTGGAAAATGGAATGGTTTTGCCCAGTATTAAATATTTCATGAAGGAGCAAAAATGAAGTAAATTAGTATCAAACATATAAAAAGATAAGGTGGATTTATTCATATAATAACTAGAACAAGTAACATCTGGTTAAGTTTACAAAGTGCGTTATCAGAAATAATTCCTGGGGTCTTTATGACATCACACTGAAGAGGTTAAAACAACATCCTTTCTTTAAAAGAGGAGGTTGGGATTCACAGAGTGTAAGTGGTTGGCTAAGGGGAGGTGGCAGAGCCAGTACACAAAGTCAGTCTTAAAGATGTGCACTAGGTAAAAGTAATTACCTTCACCATATAAAGTCTGGCACCACTTTAAGCAACCATTTCAAATCTTTCAAAGATTGATTTTTTAAACACCTTATAAAAATAGAGTTTTCAACAGTTTTAGGAAAGGAGCATGTGGAATATTCAGATGTTTTTAACTGCAAATATTACTTTTTTTAACTTTCAAGCTAAAAGTTCTATTGCTAATTAGTTTTTAAGCCTATGGGGGGGGGGGGTGCTATGGTGCAGTGGGTTAAAGACTTGGCCTGGTGTGCCGGCATCCCACATGGGCTCCAGTTCTAGTCCTGGCTGCTCCTCTTCCAATCCAGCTCTCTGCTATGGCCTGAGAAACCAGAAAATGCTTCAAGTCCTTGGGCCCCTGCACCCACCTGGAAGAAGACCTGGAAGAAGCTCCTGGCTCCTGGCTTCGATCAGCGCAGCTCCAGCCGTTGTGGCCATCTGGGGAGTGAACCAGTTGATAGAAGACCTCTCTCTGTAACTCTGTCTTTCAAATAAATAAAAATAAATCTTTAAAAAAAAGCCCATTAGGGAACACAACAGAGCCCACATAATGACTCACCATCAGTAATGATGTCATAATAGTTTCAATGGCCAAAGTTTTTATGTGAATTATTCAGTATTTTAGTTTGCGACGTGAAACATTAAAGAAGTCAAATGTTATTTGTAATATATAACTGGGTACTAGTACTTTTAGTTAATTAGAAATTAAAGCTGATATATTATTTTCCAAAATATTCTTTCTTAAGATGCTCTTGTTGTGTGGATTTTCTGTCACAAAAATGTGATGATATTTGTCACTGCTAATTAAAAATTTAAACTATTGTTTTTGGAGGAGATTACCACAGAAAATTCTGAGACTAAAAATCTTGTGTTAAGAATAAAACACTTCGGGCCGGCGCCGTGGCTCAACAGGCTAATCCTCCGCCTTGCGGCGCCGGCACACCGGGTTCTAGTCCCGGTTGGGGCACCGATCCTGTCCCGGTTGCCCCTCTTCCAGGCCAGCTCTCTGCTGTGGCCAGGGAGTGCAGTGGAGGATGGCCCAAGTGCTTGGGCTCTGCACCCCATGGGAGACCAGGAGAAGCACCTGGCTCCTGCCATCGGAACAGCGCGGTGCGCCGGCCGCAGCGCGCTACCGCGGCGGCCATTGGAGGGTGAACCAACGGCAAAAAGGAAGACCTTTCTCTCTGTCTCTCTCTCACTGTCCACTCTGCCTGTCAAAAAAAAAAAAAAAAAAGAATAAAACACTTCACCAAATATCATGTATGCCATTTTGTAAAACAGTATCACTTTATAGATATGGTTAAGCAATGCTAATTTTTATAAATACCATCTTACAAAACAGATGTCTTCAGAAATGAGTAATCGATTGCTCTTCTATGTGGGCGGGCCTCCAAGGGTGTATCCTACATCCCAAGGGAGGCCCTTTTTGGAAGCGTGGATAACTAATTGCTTCCCATCACTGCTAACTGACAAAGGAACAAAAGGTTCCTTCCTGTCCATGAAAGCCAGTCATCATGTCACGAAAGGAAAATAGCAGATCTTTCTTGTACTGCAGCATACCCATCCCCACAAGATGAATATATTCGGGTCAGAAATCATTGTCTGTTCCCCAAAAGATGGTTGTCCAAATTAGAAACATTCACCCGAAAATATAGAAGTATGGAGTTCTTTCATTTAAAAAATAATTTTCTTAGCTTGGAACATAAGTGGGAAATTATCTCTTGATGAGAACGTTGAATAGATGGATTTAAAGAAACTCTGAAGACACTTCAGAATTTAGGAATGGAAACAAATTGGCAAAAATGATTAATTAGCGCATACAAATGGAAGTGTTTCCAGAATTCTGACATTAGGACAAATGCCACTGTTGTAAGGTGAACTAAGAAACAGTGCCATGCAGTGAGTTTTTCTTTTTTTTTTGACAGGCAGAGTTAGACAGTGAGAGAGAAAGAGACAGAGAGAAAGGTCTTCCTTTCCGTTGGTTCACCCCCCCCCCCCCCAAATGGCCGCTACGGCCAGCGCTGTGCCAATCTGAAGCCAGGAGCCAGGTGCTTCCTCCTGGTCTTCCATGCGGGTGCATGGGCCCAAGCACTTGGGCCATCCTCCACTGCCTTCCCGGGCCACAGCAGAGAGCTGGACTGGAAGAGGGGCAACCGGGACAGAACCAGCGCCCCAACTGAGACCAGAACCCGGGGTGCTGGCGCCGCAGGTGGAGGATTAGCCAAGTGAACCGCGGCACTGGCCACAATGAGTTTTTCTTAACATTATTTTTAAGATTTAGTTATTTTGAAGTTATTTTGAGAGCCAGAGTCTCTCTCTCTCTCTCCCTCTCTCTCTCTCTCTCTCAGATCTTCCATCCTATTGTTCACTCCTCAGATGGCTGGTTGCAATTGCCACTGCTGGGCCAGGGTGAAGCCAGGAGCTTCATTTGAGTCTCCCGCGTGAGTGCAGGGACTTAAACATTTAGACTATCCTCTGCTGCTTTCTGCAGGCCATTAGCAGGAGCTGGATTGGAAGTGGAGCAGCTGGGACATGAGCTGGCACCCATATGGGATGTTGGCATCACAGGCTATGACTTGAGATCCTCTATGCTGCAATTCTGGCCCCTCATAATGCTATTTTTAAAAATGTGTTAAGTAAATTGCAAGATATTGTCTCTCCTATTTTTTTTTTTTGTTTCACTGATACTAAAGCACTCTTTTTCAAATGAGATAGTTATGATAATTAACAATAGTTCATTTTCTTTTTCCTCTAGGTTGAAAAAATAGAAGCTGGCATACTCATGTGGGGCCTTCTTCTACTGTGTCTAGCTCTACAAGCCTATATAACAGCATGGTGCCCTAACGTCTGAGAGCAACTGTGTAGAGGTGGAGCAGGCAAGCTTGTGAGAATAAGGTCTTGTGAGTGTCCTTCGATGCACTTCCCATGAAATCCAAACTTCTCATCTTGCCCTCTGAGCTCCCACATGGTCTTCCCCCTGCCCACCTTTGTGACATCACCTCTTCCTATTCTCCATTTGCTCAAGAAGCTCTGGACATACTGACTTCCTTTTTCTTTCTTCAAGAGCAAAAGTGCTTGCCCATGGCCTTTGCATTCACTGGTATTTATCTAAAGTAGCTTCCTGCGCTCCTACAGTAACCTTCTAACAAATCAATTAATTTCCTTCATTGCACTAAGTGGTAATTTTATTATTTGCTCATTTCTAACTTATTTATTGTCTATCTCCTCCTGTTAGAACATAAGCTCCAAGAATGCAGAATGTTTGTTTTGTTATATCCCTATTTCCAAGAGTGGTGTCTGGCAAAATAGTAATAGGGCACCACTAATTAGAAGGAAGGAAGGAAAGGGGGAGGGAAGGAAAGAGATTGTAATGAGACTGAAAAGGAGTGGGGGAGAGAGAGAAAAGTCAGTTGATTTGGGCCATAGCATGAGTTTAGGGATATTTTGATAATTCCTTTATTTGATGTCTGTGACCTTCTCCAGAGTGAAAACTTTGCTAAATACAAGAACCTTGTTGATTTTTCACTATTGTATTGCCATTGTTTAAACAGGGCCTGGAACAAAGCACTCAAAAAATATTGGTTGAATTAATGGAGAAATGGTGAGCTAAACTTAGGAAATCCTGTGAAATATGAATGAGACAAGGATATTCTGAATGACAAGAAGTATTTTTTCCTAGCATTTGAATTCGAAGATACATGAAAAATAAAATTACACATAATGTTAAATTAGACCTAGAGAACTCTTCAGTGACAATGTTGAAAATAATCATGGAGCATTTGATGTGAATTGCTCAGATTACCCATTTTGCTCCAAACTGAATCAGAAAAAAATGTATGTTAGTACCTTGTATGGCCCAGGCACTATGCTCAGAATGTTTACCTGTGTTATCTTACTAGGTCCTCACTAACAAATCATGTCGGTTTCACAGATTCAACAGTTGTGTTGCCTGGCAGCTATTCCTGGGAAGTACAGTTAGGAAGAATCCTATCCCATCCAGGTGAGCTCCAGGGCACAGAGGTTCCTTGCAGGTGGGCTTGTGATGCATTTCCCTTACTTTGTTCATTTGTACCCACAGATCCACAGAGTGGGTGTTCTGGGTGAAGGGCTCAAGGCTGTCAGTCACCGGCTTTCAAGCATGTGTGGATCTGTGACAGATTCATGTAACCCTGACGAATGCCGGTTTTTAGGAAAAAAATGGCACTCCTGAGAGTGACATTACTGTAAGAAAGGGAGAAGTCTGGCATTAGTAGCCAAACAATATGGCTCATTTTCAGAGGCCCACACTGGGGTCTTCGGAGATCCGTATGGTGCTGGTAATGGAATTTGCTTTCACTCAGCTGCTCTGTTGGTAAGTTTGCACCTGGGGAGAAGCAGGCTGCTCTGTCAGGGCTTCGGTTCCAGATCATAGAAACGACCGGAAGCAGAAAGTGATTGAACACAGATGCTTACTGGCTCAGCAGTGGCCCATGCCAGCACAATGATCGCCTATGCCCTGATTCTTGACCACAAACGCCAGGGACCCCTGTTGTCACTGCTGCAGTAAATCCTAGTGCTTCCATGGCCAGGATTCCCAGCAAAGATGAGAAACACAGACGGGCAGCCCTTACCTCATTCTTGCCTTCTAAATCTGGGCTTGCAGCAGCCAGGGTGCTGCTGGAGGCTGAGCTGTAAAAGCGTCTGAGAAAGGTTGTTTTTAGTGTTCTACCCTCTGGAGTGCAGAGAACCAGCCTGCAACGTCTGCTACAGACCACGAGTGTGAATTGAAAGTCAAGTTTCTGGATGCTGAAAAGCCATGTAGCATAAGTAACTGAACACACTGAGCACTGAACACACAACTGAACAGCTGAACACACGAAAGGCATTCTCTCCTCTATTATATAAGAGTGGAAGTAGAGATCCTTGGCATAGTGGTGCTGGGATGGCGTTTTAGGGCCATTACTATCCAGGCATAAAGAAATCTTGCTCCACTGCCACCGCAGCAGCACAGAGAGGAGCAAGTTCCCCTGGGAACTGTCATCCCTGAAAGTGTGGGCTTTAAAGCAAGGCTGACTCATGAGCATATGCAACACGCAACTCCCTGTGGATTCTAGAGAACTGGTTCCGGGAACTGTCACCCAGTGCCAAAAAGGAGGAAGTTAAAGTCCCCAAGAGCTGCACATCGCTATACCTTCATTTGACTTAATGTGGCTCTTTTGGTTATACTGATAAAAATAATGAAATTTAGGGTTAGGTGACCAGCTTGCATAGTGATCCATTGGAGGAGCTACTATTTAGCTCTTTGTAAAATGGATTATATTTCTATCAGTTAGGATACTGTGGGTCAAAAGCAGCAGAAAATGTTGCCTTAAATTCTCTTGAACAATGGCCTTGATCTCCCCACCCCCTGTCTCAGTAATAGGAAGCCTGCAGGTACTGTGAGTAGGAAGGCAGGGCTCCAGATCCACCTCTAGGATTCTTCCTTACTCCAGCACTGGCATTTCTTTCTGGTTGGAGATCAGTTGGATTCCAGGTTGCAGGCCTCACATTTGGACATGACAGTGGCACTTAAAAGAAATGGGTCACTTTCAGCTCTGGTCTTCAGACCATGTAAGCTCGTTTCCCACAGCCCCCCAGCAGATTTCCTCTCATGGCTGTTTCCCCAGAACAAATTCTCTCCTCTAAACCTATCCTGGGAAAAAGAAATGAGGCTAACAATCACCACCAGCTTCGCAAACTGAGATCACCCACTGGCTGAATTGGATCACCATTGGCTGGATAGTCCCCTGCAGCACCTGGCTATGCGAAAAAGTGATGGTTACCTGAACAAAACCAGGGTTGTGCTAGAAAGAGGGAAGGTGAGTGTAATGGAGGTTTGGTAGGCAAGGAACAATGTCAGCTGCAATCTCTCTATTAAATAATTGAGTGTTTATTAAGAGAAAATTATTCTCATGGAGGCTGAGGGATGTGTTGAAGAATGAGGGAATAGCCAAATGTTCAAGAAAAAGTTAGAAGATCATTCCAAAGGGCAGAACACAGAGGGGAATCTGTTGTACAATAGGCTTGCCCCCAACGTGTGGACCCTGCTAAGTTTTTATGAGAAGGTCCTCTGAAGAGGAGGCAGGACACAAAGATTCAAGATGTAGAAAGGAG
Organism: Lepus europaeus; assembly: GCF_033115175.1. Taxonomy (NCBI): domain Eukaryota; kingdom Metazoa; phylum Chordata; class Mammalia; order Lagomorpha; family Leporidae; genus Lepus; species Lepus europaeus. The sequence goes on from NC_084831.1 coordinate 57,648,265, forward strand.
GGTCTGAAAACAGAGACAGAACAAAGTTACAGGTGAAAAAAGAAAGGGAGGAGGGGACTTCCAGGCTTGTAATTAGTCAGTGGAAGGTGCTGTTGCTGGGATACCTGTTCAAGTACTGCTGGGAATTACAACCCGGGGCAGCTGGCTTCTAAAGAGAAGGCGTGGCTCTTAAATAGCTCACATCCTTTGTGCCTGTGGTCATTAAAAAATCCTATTTAATGATGAGGGAATTCAACAGAGCTGGCGTTCTGAGGTCGTAGCCTTGCGTTTCCTGCCTACGTGGAGAAGTTGACCCCTCCTCTGCTTTGCTCCTGCTGACTTGGAAGCTGTGGACGCTGAGTGTGGACTGTACAAGAAGCAGATGTTCAACATTCTAATTAACGACATGTTGAGTCCTCTCAAAGTTTGCCCTGAGTTCTAAGTCACTGAACCACAAACCTCTGCGGTGGTCCCATGAAAGGCTTTCCAGGACGTCACTGTGCAGCCGCTTTCCAGGAACCCTTTTAAGCCTCAGCTCTGTCTCCCGTGATTCTTGTGTTGCAAGTGACTGACGGCATTATGAGAAGATGTACAATGATCTCTGAATGTGAATTTCAGCTTTACGGATACTTCCTGGTCCAGGTACCGTTGTATAAGCAGGAATCTGGTGTTTGCATTTAAATGAAGCTGACTTATCTAAGAATAATGCTAACAATAGCCTTCTCCTGCTCTTGCTTAAGCTATTCTTGTTTGACTCTTTCTCACATCCGTGTTCCAACTGCTGCAGCCTGACGGAGGTTCCATGCTTTGCAATCTCTTTGCAAGCTATGTGCAGTGACTTCATATGTTGGTCCCATTCTCACCCCTCCACCCAAAATATTCCTCTAATTCCAGCTCCCATGGATTCCTAGAAAAGAATTTCCTGTTGTGCTGGCTCTGCTTCCAGTCCTCATAGTAGAAGGGCCTGAAAGCTAGTCTGCAGGTAAATCTATTTGTGACCATCTCTTGGCTGTTTGAGAGCCAAGCGGATGTGTTGTGCACATTGTAGTTACAGTGTGTTTTATTTTAAACTCTAGTTTTGTAGAAACAGAGAAATCTCTCATTCACTGATTCACATCCCCAGTGGTGCTGCGATGATGGATCTGGGCCCAGCTGAAGCTTAGAGCAGGGAACTCAATCCAGGTCTTCCTCATGGGAGACAGGAACCCAATTACCTCTGCCTCTGAGGATCTACGTTAGCAGAAAGCCAGAGTCCGAAGCCAGGGCCAGGAGCTGAACCTGGGTACTCCCATCTGGGATGTGGGCATCTTAACTGGTGTTTTCATGGCTAAATGCCCTGCCCTACAACACATTTAAGTTAAGATTAAATCATATGTTCTACTCAGGTGCCTAGGCAGGAAACAAGGAACAGGTTGGGTTTCCTTTGGCAAGTCAAGATTGATCAGGAGAAGAAAGCATAGATGACAGACATCAAACATGATAGATGTTTGCAATAGTTACCAGCATAGAAGTTTCAGAAATTCAATGGAGTATCTACTCAAAATAATTACATTTCAACCATTTGTAGTGATTTCCTATGACTTCATGTTCCCTTGGTATCGTTTTGAATACGGATTTTAACTTTTTCATACCAGAGTGGGTTTAATCACCTTTCACACAATTTCTAGTTCTTCCCATCTCCCACTTGCTTGATGTGGTCTATCCGGATATCTGCCTTCTACGACTGGCCACTGTCTCCCAATAAGATGGTGAGGTATAAACCACTTAACTTGCTCCACTGACCCTATACCCTGAATGGACTACACAGATATGCTTTAGCGATCACCTCTCACAGCATGGCCCCATGGAGGCTGCACTGCTTTGCTCTAAACCCAGCAATTAGAACTCCTCACAGGTAATCTGCTTGGGTATCACTTGGTCCTTGATGAAGACTTCATCCCACCGGTCCCTCTTTCTCTCCTGTATTCCCCACTTGTATGTCCTGCATGGCTCCCCCTTCTCATCAAGCTCTGCAGCGCATACTCCCACTTCTCCCTGGGATCTGGAATAAGCTGCTTTTGTTATATTATGTGTTGTTGAGTTATCGCCTTTGTGTGTCACCTGACTGACACACCTGAATTTAATTTCTTTCCAGGGCAGAGCTCTCTTGAGAGAGGTAAGAATAACCTGGACATAGGTCAGATAGGAGCCACAAGAGTGTCCACAAATCTCTCCAAGTATTCTGTGAGATGGATACCTGGTTATGGACCAGACAGACGTTAGGCTCTCTTCTATGATAAAGATGTATCCTATGAGAGGCACATTGTAAACAGCCAGGATCAAATCCCTGGAGCCCTACCAAGGCAGATCTGAGTTTATAGCTACTCTCCAGAGAGAAAGTTCAAGGCAAAATTAGAAAACAACATACAACATTGTGTAATTAGATTTTTCAAATAAAATTTTCTATAATTGAATCTAGAAACCTTAGACCCTTTACACAATATATCCTGAGAACTTTACATCTCGTCCTGGTTATTTTAATTATGTACAAAGCTAGTTTGAAAAGCTCATGGAAGAATGAAAGTTTATTTTGAGGCAAAAAATTCTGAAATCCGTACATAGTTTTTCATAATACACAGCTTCCACGAACTATATTAAATCTCATGATGTCTGGATTTTGAAATTTTTTTCTTTTTATTCCATTTTCCATGAACTTTTTGAGCTTTTTTTTATGTCTAAGGAAGGCATTATTTTGACTGACTTAAAAAGGTTACATCACATTCAGTTATTTAGTGGAGTAATTTCAAAAAATGTAAAGCTCTGTCAATATTCCTAAGGGCTAAAGTCCTGAAGTTTAACATGTAAAGTAATGTTATAAAGAGGATTGTAGGTGTCATTGCCATGTGTGATTAAGTATTAACACAGAGCAGAATGTAACAAGTAATATTAAACTACAAAAATTTTCATAGTGGGGTATAATTATGCAATATTTTATTTCTGATTATAGAACAAATATGTGTTCACCTGTACCATGAATGTTCCAGTGTTGCACAGTAGGCACTTACTCTGCTCTAGGCGTTCGGCACTTGATTTGGAAAGTGCATTGTTGCTTAACAACATCCCCAGATTTTTTTCAATAAAAATTGAAGCAATTCCCAAACCATACCCAGTCTTGACAATCTCCTGTGCACAAACAGGAAACAAAGCTATGGTTCATGCTCTCCTTTCCTACCCAACTACTCAGGGCAGAAAAGGCTAGAGGATAATAAGATCTGTGATTTCAGTCACTCCCAGTTCCTACTCCTGTAAGTTGATGGAGTGTAAGTATACCTTATATGCCTCTGAAGCTGGAGATTCACAGAACTTACTCAGTTAATACAGTATGATCGCTTTGTTTCCCTTGTATTCTTAGACTCTACACCGGACTATGATTCTGTGTCTTCAAGGCTTACATTAAATTGTTATTTGTGATTTTAGTTCTACAGTTCTTTGAATACTAACATCTTTCTTTTATGAGAGTGGTCTTTCTGCTTTTGTCAAAATTTTAGAGGAGATAAGAGAGAGTAGCAATCAGCTGACCATGTAGACTGGGCTAGGGGTGTGTGCTCAAGTAGGGAACTTGTAAAGTTCATGAATTAGCAAAGTAGTAAAATCAGAAGTACTATAGTCATTGCCCTTTATTTGCATTTTTGCTTACCACAGTTTTAGCTATTTGCTGTCATCCACAGTTTGAAAATATTAAGTAGAAAGTCCTACAAATAAGAACTTATGTTTTAAATTGTGCATTGTTTTGAGCAGTGTGATAACATCTTGTACTGTCCTATTCACTCCACTAGGACATGGGTCATCACTTTTTCCAATGTATACATAACGTATGCATCACCCATCCATTAACCACCATTAGGAGCTGTCTTGGTTATCAGGTCAACTGTCACAGCGTTTGGAGGGCCAACAGGTCCAGGTTCTTATCTCTGATGCACAAAAGAATTCAAGGACAATATGTAGATAAAACTTAGCAAAGGAAAAAGATATATTAACGAAGTGAAATACATGCTCAAATGGAGCGCCGGCATGCTCTAAAGTGAGCTGCAACCCATGAGTTTCTGGGTTATAACTTTATATGTTCTGGAAGCATAATTATTTATAAAACCCTTCAAGGAATTCCAGAAAAGAAAAAAGACCTGGGTTATATATCATCCATCAGTTGGTTCACTCCCCAGATGGCCACAAAGGCCAGCACTAGGCCAGGCCAAAGCTAGAACTTCATCCTGGTCTCCCTTTTGGGTGGCAGGGGCCAATCACTAGGGCCATCTTCCACTGCTTTCCTAGGCCAATAACAGGCAGGTGGATCAGAAGTGGAGCAGCAGAGACATGAACTGGCACCCATTTGGGATGTGGCATTGCAGGTGGCAGCTTTACTGGCTATGCCACGATTCTTGCCCTGCCCCTTTGTTTTCTTAACCTGTCATATGAATAATTATTGCTATTTTTACTTTAGAGAAGAGTGTTTTGGTGTATTTTCTGTTGTAGCAAAACGCCTGAGTCAGGGGACTTTATAAAGGAAAGACTATGGCACTAGTATCTGTTCAACTCTAGGGAGACTCTCGTAGTAGAAAATATCACAATGGTAGGGGAATATGCAGAAGAGATCATGTTGGCAGAGAAGAAGCAAGAAAGCAGGGAGGGGTCAGGCTTTCTGTGTGACAACCCACTCTTGTGGGATGTAGGTCACTCTTGCTAGTCCTTACCCACTCCAAGAGACCAGCATTAATCCAGGCATACGGGTGGAGCCCTCAGTGACCTAACTGCCCCACTAGGTCCTGTCTCTTAAAGGTTCCACCACTTCAACACCACTTCACTGGGACCAAGCTTCTAGTACATGAACCTTTAGGGGGGACATACTCAAACCATAGCGCAGAGGAAATAGTTGCTTGGGGAGCGTAAGTGGCTTGTCCAAAAGCATAGTAAACTTTTCAACAAGTTATGACTTTTCCATGATGCTGTGTACTGAGATGAAGTAAATTAATGATAGGAAAAGCTCTTTGGAAAGGAAAATTGCCTGTTGTGTTTTATGTTCTAATTCAATTCTTTGTGCTAGATGATAGTAAGAAATAAAGATAAAACATGACACCCCCCCCCCCCCCCCGTTTAAAAGTGGGAAATGAAGAATTTTATTTCTGTTAGGCTCATCTCTATTGACTCCACCTACCTCTTGTATTCATTGTGTAACTGTGTATTAGGAGACAGTTATTGGGCCGGCGCTGTGGCTCAACAGGCTAATCCTCCGCCTAGTGTCGCCGGCATACCAGGTTCTAGTCCCGGTTGGGGCGCCGGATTCTGTCCCGGTTGCCCCTCTTTCAGGCCAGCTCTCTGCCATGGCCTGGGAGTGCAGTGGAGGATGGCATAAGTGCTTGGGCCCTGCACCCGCATGGGAGACAAGGATAAGCACCTGGCTCCTGGCTTTGGATTAGCGCGGTGGGCCAGCTGCAGCGCACCAGCCTCAGCGGCCATTGGAGGGTGAACCAACGGCAAAGGAAGACCTTTCTCTCTGTCTCTCTCTCTCTCACTGTCCACTCTGCCTGTCAAAAAAAAAAAAAAAAAAAAAAAAAGAGACAGTTATTTGTCTTACCCCTAATTTAGGTTTTTGTAGGATGATCTTCATTTACTTTGGTATTTGATCACTGAGAGCAACAAAAATGTACCTACAGGGATGGGGAAATGATGTCTCCTTCTGTTTTTTCTTTCCACCCCTCCATGATGCCTCAAAGTGGCTGATTCACTCAAGAGGAAGAAAGGCAGATGGAGTTTATAATACATCAGTACGTGGAATGGAAAAAAAGCACACCAGGAAGAAGGCTTCCAGAAGAAACATTATGATAGGACATTTATTAAATAAATGTGAGTTCAAACATATCTCATCCCTGTAAATTAAGTTAAACATACAGGCTTGATGCACTCGCTCTTTCTGAAGCAGTTCCTGTCTAGCTTTCTTGAAGCTGTCCAGACAGGGCTAGGTTAGGATCTTTCCAGTATTTCAAAAAACAGGCATCAGCAGCAAAATCTTGTGCTTTCTGTGTACTATTTAAAAAACTTTTGGTGCTTGGATCATTCACTCAATACATATTAAGTTCCCCAAATTTACCAGGTTCTGAGTTAAATAAGAAAATATTAATAGTCAATTTCTGTGTTGTTAATCAGTATTTTTAAAAAAGATTATTTGATCTATTTGAAAGACAGTTACAGAAAGAGGTAGAGACAGAGTTCTTCCACTTGCTGTTTCACTCCCCAAATGGCCACAATGGCTGGAGCTGAGCCAATCCGAAGTCAGGAGCCAAAAGCTTCTGCCAGTCTCCCACGTGGGTGCAGGGTCTCTAGGACTTGGGCCATCTTCTACTGATTTCCCAGACCACAGCAGAGAGCTGGATAGGAAGAGGAGCAGTCGGGACTCGAACTGGTGCCAATATGGGATGCTGGTGCTTCAGGCCAGAGCTTTAACCTGCTGCCCCACAGAGCTGGCCCCAAAATCAGTATTAAAATATTTCTAAAGCTGGTTAGTTAGGGTTCTCTTGGCTCCCATAAACAGCAAAATGGTGGACTGCCCTGGCTTCAGGGTGGTCACCTACATGTCCCAAGCTGTTGTATTCACCCTTCTTTCTTCCTTGCTTTTACTATTGCTCCTATTTTCTCCATTTAAGAGAAGATATTATGAAATCTATTTATATCTGCTTATTAACTTGGTTCTCCCAAGCTACTTATTCCCACAAGCATGCAGTTTTCAGCCACAGTGAACTCTGGACTTAATTCCCTACAGATTTGTTTCTGGAGAGGCAAGCAGGCTTCCTTCAACCAGCTTCATCTAAGTGGAAGGATCCTGCTTGGCTGAGGAGATGCTCAACTATGGACCAGGTGGTCGGGTTCAGCTGTTGGTCCACTCATGGTCATATGCCCATCACTGGGGCCAGGAAGGTCAGGTCTGTCACCAGACTATGAGGTGGAAGAAGGAGATAAAGGGCACAAGGTTACATAAAGAACAGCCACCAAAATGAGAACAACTCATTAGTGTGCTGTTACAAGAGATGCCATGTAAAAAAAAAAACTATCTAAAATTATATATTGTTTGCTTGAAATCAGATACAATTTCAACAGGAGAGTACAAAGCATATGATCAGAAAATCTAAAAATGATGAAATAAAATAACCCAAAAATTTAAAATGTCTGATCAGCACTACTACCCATCAATTTCTACCTGAATCTTCATTTTCTTCTAAATATTTCCCCTGTCCCCAAGATTCTCCTTATTACACTCCAGTAATCCTTGTAGTACCAGTACATCTCTTACTCTTACCACAATAGCAATTGGTTAATTATGAGTTTGAAAACCTTTTCTCTTGTGAGATTGTAATCTCAATGAGAGCAAAGACAAGTCTAATACAGGGCCTGACATACCATAAACACTACATAGGGCCGGCGCTGTGGCTCATTAGGCGAATCCTCCACCCGCGGTGCCGGCACCCCGGTTTCTAGTCCCGGTTGGGGTGCCAGATTCTGTCCCAGTTGCTCCTCTTCCTGTCCAGCTCTCTGCTGTGGCCCGGGAGTGCAGTGGAGGATGGCCCAAGTGGTTGGGCCCTGCACCTGCATGGGAGACCAGGAGGAAGCACCTGGCTCCTGGCTTCAGATCGGTGCAGCGTGCTGGCCATAACATGCCGACCGTAGCCGCCACTTGGGGGTGAACCAATGGATAAAGGAAGACCTTTCTGTCTCTCTCTCTCTCTCACTATCTAACTCTTCCTGTCAAAAAACAAACAAACAAACAAAACACTACATAGATGTTAATAATGAATACAATGAATTGAGAATAATTACATATATATATATATATATATACTTGTTGCATTCAATATTTGCAAGAATATTCTAAATTTTTAGTTATGCAGGACCTTTAAAGTGAAATTCTTATATACACTTCTGGGTAAATTATACACTGACATACATTTCTAGAGGACACTTTGGCAATTGGGTTTAGAGTCAAAAGTACTCATAGTCTTCGAATTGTATTCAGACATTTAAGGAAATAGTTACATACAAGGCTATTGCTGCAACTGCCTCTTTAAATTTCTTCTGCCTGCTTAACAACGCACATGCCTAGCTTTAAACTTGTGGCAAGTAGAACGTATCTATGATCTCTCCTTGTGCAATTATTTAAAGATTGTGGATCACTTCCCCTTCCTCCTGGAGACTTGATCTCTTGGCTCACTACCAATATCTCCAGCACTGCTCTGGTCTTGATTCTTTTATTAGTTATTTATTTGAGAGGTAGAGTTACAAGAGAGGAAGGGACAGAAAGAAAGGTCTTCCATCCTCTGGTTCACTCCCCAAATGGCAGCAGTGGCCAGTGCTGGGTTGATCCAAAACCAGGAACCAGGAGCTTCTTCCAGGTCTCCCACGAGGGTACAGGGGCCCAAGAACTTGGGCCATCTTCTGCTTTCCCAGGCCCTAGCAGAGAGCTGAATGGGAAGAGGAGCAGCTGGGCTACGAACCAGCGCCCGTATGGGATGCTGGTGCCTCAGGTGGAGGCTTAGCCCACTCCACCACAGTGCTGGCCCCTGGTATTGATTTTTGACGCTTTCATCACCTGCATTGGTGAGCCTACTGAAACCCTGGCCTCTCAGTTCCTAATCCTTGTCTTGTCTTGTTGTTTTGAGCTCCATCCCACCTGAGAAATTCACTGCCATGGTTAAGCCACCCAATACCAGAATCTTGAAACACCACCTTCTATCTTAATGATTCATTTCCTCTAAGACACTCTTACAAAGAGCGTTAGATGCACGGTACCCTAATTCTTTCACTCCTCCAGGACCTACAATCCATCCCCCCATGTCCTAATTTTCCTCTTTATTCCACTAGATTCTGCATTCCTTCATTATAATTCCCACTCCCCCACACCCTGTTGCACTCATATGGCTTAAATAAAATTGTGGCTAAAGAAACTTCTCCGTTTAAACCTGCATCTGAGCTGCCATGTTGACTGGAGAAAAACAAGAAGTGCAGTGACTGCTCTCAGTTGAATTTCACCATCTGCAATTGCAAGTGGAACCCAATGTCTGGCAGTTCTGCTTTTACACTTGACTTTTTCCTTTCCCATTAGTTCATTAATTCTCCATAGTTGCCCCATTCTCTCCTCTTAAATGTGATGTTCTTGATTTCTACTTAGAAAAATAAGATCAATCATAACAGAATTTTTCTACAGTAGCTCTCCAAGCACACTTACCTGCCTACCTAAACCTATGCTTTCTCTGCTCATTTAAAGCAAACTTGTACATTGCATCTCATCCCTACCTACCTACTCAAGGACATCACTCTGGAAAATCTTTCTTCTCACACAGCATCAATGTTTTGTTTTAAACCGGATCATTCTCCTCCATGTAGAACATGCTGTTATTTTCAGTTTTTAAAAACAACACCCTGGGGCCGTCACCATGGCATAGAGGGTAAAACTGCCACCTGCAGTGTAGACATCCCAGCTGCTCTACTTCCGATCCAGCTGCCTGCTTATGTGCCTGGGAAAACAACGAAGATGGCCCAAGTCCTTGGGCCCCTGCACCCACATGGGAGACACAAAGACGACCCTGGCTCCTGGAATTGGATCAGCCCCGCTCCAGCCATTAAGGCCATTTGGGGAGTGAACCAGCATATGGAAGCGTTCTCTCTCTGTCTCTCTCTCTGTTACTCTGCCCTTCAAATAAATAAATAAATAAATAAATCTTAAAGAAACAAAACCCCAAAACACTCTCTGCTTCCTCCTCTAGCTGCCAACCTTGTTTCTCTGTTATTTTTACAGTAAACACTGTGGAACTTTTATCTATTTTTCTTATATTTTCTTTTTTAAGATTTAGTTATTTGAAAGAGTTACACAGAGAGAGGAGAGGCAGAGAGAGAGAGAGGTCTTCCACCCTCTGGTTCACTCCTCAAGTGGCCACAATAGCTGGAGTTGTGCTGATCCGAAGCCAGGAGCCAGGAGCTTCCTCCAGGTCTCCCATGTGGGTGCAGGGGCCCAAGGACTTGGGCCATCTTCTACTGCTTTCCTAGGCCATAGCAGAGAGCTGGATTGGAAGTGGAGCATCAGGGTCTTGAACTGGAGCCCATATAGAATGCTGGCACTGCAGGCTAAGCCTGCTAAGCCACAGTGCTGGCCCCACTATATTTTCTCTTGATTCTCTCCCTCTTGGGATTTCATCTCTCCCACTCCGCAAAATCAGCCCTTGTCAGAATCATTATCTACTTCCTTGTTTCTTTCTCTCTCTCTCTCTTTTTTTTGACAGGCAGAATGGATAGTGTGAGAGAGAGACAGAGAGAAAGGTCTTCCTTTTTGCCCTTGGTTCACCCTCCAATGGCCGGCGCATCTCACTGATCCGAAGCCAGGAGCCAGGTGCTTCTCCTGGTCTCCCATGCGGGTGCAGGGCCCAAGGACCTGGGCCATCCTCCACTGCACTCCCGGGCCATAGCAGAGAGCTGGCCTGGAAGAGGGGCAACCGGGATAGAATCCGGTGCCCCAACCGGGACTAGAACCCAGTGTGCCGGCGCTGCAAGGCGGAGGATTAGCCTGTTAAGCCACGGCGCTGGCCTACTTCCTTGTTTCTGGATCGAGCAATTAATTCTTAGACTTTAGTTTTTTGACTGCCTCCAGTTGACTTCAATACTATGAATCTTCTGATTTTCTTCCTTCTTTATAGTTAATGCAAGTTTAGCCTCTTTTGCTCCTTTTCCTGCTCTTGACTCCTAAATGTTAGAATGCCTTGATCCACTACCCTTAGATTTTCTTGCTTAACTCTCTGCACTGACTCTCTTGGAGGTTTAGTCCATTTGAATGGCTTAAATACTATGTAAGTATTAATGACTTAGGAATTATTTCTTTGGGCTAGATTATTTCCTGAGCTCCAGACTTCTTTCCAACTGCCTACTTGATTTTTTTCACTTGGCCATTTACTTTGCAGGTCAAACTTATCAAACATCAAATCCTGACCATCTGCCCCTTCTAGCACGCCCTCTTAGATATAGCTCATTAAATGACATATCCATCCTTTCAGCAGTTAACATCACTAACTCCTTTCTTTTCCTCGTGTTATCTATTAGAAAATTCTCTGGCACTACTGACTACTTCTCATCACTTTCCCACTCTCTCCAGTTCAAGATACTTTGCTGAAATACATTCTGATTGGTTTCACTGCTGTTGCTCTGTATTTTTAGTTATTATAAACAAATACAGGAGGTTGGGTACTTGTAGAGGAGAGAGATTTATATGGCGCATGGTTCTGGCTCTGGTGAGAGCCCTCCACCCCAGGCTGCATCGCTTTAATGTGGATGTTGTCATGTAGGAGCGAGAGTGCATGGTGAAGAACGAGAGGCTGGAGTGACAGGGACGGATGGATTTTGAGACCTCTCACCAGGTCCTGCCACTTTTAAAAAAATGCTTATTATTCATTTTTATTACTTGAAAGATAAAGGGAGACAAAAGGAGAGAAAAGAGGGAAAGGGGGAGAGGGTAAAGGGGGAGGGGGTAGAGGGAGAAAGAGAAAGAGGGAGGGGAGGGGGAGGGGGGAGAGAGACAGGGGAGAGAGAGAAAGGAAACATGAAGAAAGAGAGATTGATTGAGTGCATCTGCTGGTTCACTCCCTAAATGCCCACAACAGCTGGGGCTTGACCTAGGCCAACCAATCTAGGAACCAGGGACTCCATTTGTGTCTCACATAGGGGTGTGAAGGACTCAAATACTTGAGCCATTCCTACTGCCTCCCAGGGGCATTAGGTAGCTGGATCTGTAGCAGAAGCAGAGGCGGCACTGGATCCAGGCACTCTGATATTGGATGCAGGCAATCCGAGCGGTGGCTGACACAACCTACACTCCAGGTCCTGCCTCTTGAAGGTCTCATTACCTCTTTGCTTTGCCACACTGAAGACCAAGCTCTCAATAATGAACACTCAGGGACTGCCCTCAATCCATAGCCACACCATAGTAACCCCTTATCTCATTTTTGTCCACTCAATACAGCATTAGAGTGATTCTTTAGAAGCGTTGAGTCTGATAACTCCTTTCCTCTCTGTAAGCAGCTCCAAGACTTCCCAGTTTTCTCTGACTGCAAGTCAGCTTCACCAATATCTACCATAATCTGGCCAACACAAACTTTATGACCACTTCTTCTATAATTTATCCACTCGCTTGGTCCATGCCAGTCACTCTGGTCTCCTTGTTATTCTTTGAACACTTAAGCAAAGCTCTGTCTCAGGACATTTGCACTGGCAGTCTTTGGGATGCCTTTCCACCAGAAAACATGCAGCTCATTCCTTAAGTCTTTGATTTCTCTGTTCAAATTGGCACATCAAGACGAGATCTCACGTTAGTCTTTTTTCATTTACGTGCTTTTCTAGAATGTCTCATCTTTTTTCCTTGTCTTCTGTCCCCTCTAATTCTTAAATATATCATCTGCTTTTCTTGTTTATTGCATGTCTTTACTAGAACATAGGTACCATGAGGGCAGGACTTTTGTCCTCATAATCTAGAATTCTGCCCTGTCTCATATTGTCACTGACTGCATTTTGACAAATGAATAAATGAAACACTCTTAGTATGGTAATGCTCAAATGAGTTGTGGCAAATGAATCAAGTTTCTGCATGATGAGACAAACAAATCCATCAAAAGTCACATTAAAAGAATCTTTGGTGAGAAGAAAAACATTACTTATCGGAGAAATATGAGACTAGTTTCCTTTTTTTAAAAGATTTATTTATTTATTTGAAATTCAGAGTTACACAGAGAGAGGAGAGGCAGAGAGAGAGAGAGAGAGAGAGAGAGAGAGAGATCTTCCATCTGCTGGTTCACTCGTCAATTGGCTGCAAGGGCCGGAGCTGCTCTGATCCAAAGCCAGGAGGCAGGAGCTTCTTCCGGGTCTCCCATGCAGTTGCAGGGGCCCAAGGACTTGGGCCATCTCCTACTGCTGGCCCAGGCCATAGCAGAGAGCTGGATCGGAAGAAGAGCAGCCGGTCTCAAACTGGCACCCATACAGGATGCCGGTGCTTCAGGCCAGGGTGTTAACCCACTGTACCACAGCGCTGGCCCCTAAGAGATTAGTTTTCTATAGAAAATAATTCTTTTAAAATCTGTATGCATGCACAGTTTAGAAAATAATGTATGTTTTTAATTAACTCTGCAAATACATAAGAAAAAAGGTTGGAAAGAAAACTAGAAAACTAATAATGGGGACTATTAGTATTTCCATGAAAGGATTAGTCAGCTCAATTAGACAAGATAATTAAGTTAGTAGAATCAAAATAAAGTGAAACTATCATTATTTGCAAATGATATGATCGTATATAACCAGAACACCCAAGCAAACCCACTGAAAAACCACTAGAAGCAAAAGAAATAAGTAAGGTAGTGGGTTTGAAATTTATTAAACAAAAAGTTTCCAAATATATAAAAAAGCTACTAAGAAATTAATATGAAAGAATTAATAGCACCAGAAAGAAAAAAAAATCTAGAGATAAATTTTATAGTGAATGTGTAGGGCCATATCAAGAATATGTTTAGCTAGGTTAAGGTACCAAACAGGTAATTCTCCCCATTCAGATGCACGAAAGAAGGAAACGCTCCAAGTGGTTACTGAGCATACTTTAGAATTTTTAAAAAATCAGATTAATTTTCAATAAATATTTTGATGTAACTCTCCTGGAAGCAAACTTTTGCATGGTTAGTTATTTGAAATGTATTTTATGGTGAACAATAGAAATGCAAACTCTATGGTTTGGAATCACTGCTAAATAAAAAGGGGGGGGGGAGAAATTATGAAAAGCCATTGTAATCCATAAACTGTACTTTGGAAAATTATATTTACTAAATAAAAGTTTAAAAAGATAAAAAAAATGTTTAAAATCTGAGAGATGAATGAATACTTAAACACATGAAGGACAAACACCATGCTATTGTTTGTAATTGAATTTATTAATACAATATAAATTCTAATATAATACCAATGGATTTGGGGAATAAAGAAAACAACACTGAAATCTGTATGGAAAAATAAACACCCAAATATATCTTGAAAAAAAGAATAATGAATATGGACTTGCCATATTATTTATCAAACTATCAAAATAAGTTACCATAATGAAATAATTTCAGGCTAAATAAGAAATAGAAATTTAATGGCATAGATAAGATATTGAATGAAATATATATCAGAGTTTATTTTACTTTAAATACATTATTTCAGAGAGGTTGGAGTAAAAGTTCTTATTCACATGATGGTGTTCAAGCAGCTGATTAATATTTTTTTAAAAGGATCTATTTAGGGGCCAGCGCCGTGGCTCATTAGGTTAATCCTCCACCTGCAGCGCCGGCATCCCATATGGGCGCCGGGTCCTAGTCCCAGTTGCTCCTGTTCCAGTCCAGCTTTCTGCTGTGGCCTGGGAGGGCAGTGGAGGATGGCCCAAGTGCTTGGGCCCTGCACCTGCCTGGGAGACCAGGAAGAAGCACTTGACTACTGGCTTCGGATTGGCACAGCTCTGACTGTAGCGGACATTTGGGGAGTGAACCAATGGAAGGAAGACTTTTCTCTCTTTCTCTCTCTGTGTAACTCTGTCCAAAAAAAAAAAAAAAAAAAAAAAAAGGATCTATTTAACCTAAGCCTCTCCCAAAAGTTAATATCACAAACATCTAATATGAATCAAAACATTTCAATGTATAAAAAAATAAAGGTTTTTGGATACATTGTGATTTTTTTTAATCTTGAAGTTGGGAAGGCCTTTCTACAAAGGCATAAAGTAAAGAAGCCATAAAATACAGGACTGGATTGACAACAAACATTCCTTGCATCACAGAGTGCACATATAAATCAATCAGGAAAATAGTGAATCATTCAGTAGAAAGTTGAGGGAGTGTCATGAAAAGAACCTTACAAGCCGGCACCGCAGCTCACTAGGCTAATCCTCCGCCTTGCGGCACCGGCACACCGGGTTCTAGTCCCGGTCGGGGCACCGATCCTGTCCCGGTTGTCCCTCTTCCAGGCCAGCTCTCTGCTGTGGCCAGGGAGTGCAGTGGAGGATGGCCCAAGTCCTTGGGCCCTGCACCCCATGGGAGACCAGGAGAAGCACCTGGCTCCTGCCATCGGATCAGCGCGGTGCGCCGGCCGCAGCGTGCTACCGCGGCAGCCATTGGAGGGTGAACCAACGGCAAAAAAAGGAAGACCTTTCTCTCTGTCTCTCTCTCACTGTCCACTCTGCCTGTCAAAAAATAAAAAAAAAAAATAATAAAAAAAAAAGAAAGAAAAGAACACTTACAGAAAGAGAAATACTAATTTCCATTGCATGTGTTGAAAAGTGCTCAGTCTCAGAGTCAACTCAAGTCACAGTCAAAATGACAATGGGGTCATTTTTAATCCCCTTTGGACAAAGGTAACCTGTGATGATACCCAGTGTTTGTGAAGTAAAGGCTGCTGACATATGTTATATATACGTTGGTTAGACTTAGCATTATTGCATCTTTTCTTTTTTTTTTTTAAAAAGATTTATTTTATTTTATTTGAAAGGCAGAGTTATAGAGAGGCAGAGGCAGAGAGAGAGAGAGAGGTAGGTGTCTTCCATTCACTGGTTCACTACTCAGATGGCTGCAATGGCCAGAGCTGAGCTGATTTGAAGCCAGGAGCCAGGAGCTTCTTTCGGATCTTCCACGTGGGTGCAGGGGGCCCAGGACTTGGGCCATCTTCTATGCTTTCCCATGATATAGTGGAGAGGCGGATCAGAAGTGGAGCAGCCAGGACTTGAACTGGTGCCCGTTTGGGATGCTGGCGCTGCTGGCCATGGGTTTACCCACTATGCCACAGCGCCCACCCCTGCATCTTTTCTAAGTGACAATTTGTTAGTTCAAACAAAATTCTATATAGGCCTGTCTTTGGAAGCAGGGACTTGACTGCCAAGAATTCATTCAATAGATATATGCACAAGATTAACTAAGATTTGTATAATGATTTTTAATTTAAGTATTATTGGTAATAACAAAATGGAACATATGACTATCAGTGTTCATCAGTAGAAAATTGGTTAGACAAAATAAACTTTCATCTAATACCATGTTGCCAGAAAGTGGAAGAAATGGCTCTGCATGTGGTAGCACGAAAAGATCAGCAAAAATAGACATACATGACACAGAGTATTCTTATGTGTATCTGTATGCGTATGTATCCTCTCTCTTGTAAAAACACTTTAACATTTTATGTATGAGAATACATGTGATGGTGCACACATAAACCCTTTCTGAATAGAAACAAAAGGAACTCGTTCAGTGGTTGTCCTTGGGCAGAGCAGCAGGTGAGAGGTGTGCAGGAGAACTTAAAGTTATAGACAGTGAGAGGGAAAGAGAGAGAAAGGTCTTCCTTTTCCATTGGTACACCCCCCAATGGCCACTGCGGCTGGCGCAGCGCGCTGATCAAGCCAGGAGTCAGATGCTTCCTCCTGGTCTCCCATGCGGGTGCAGGGGCCCAAGCACTTGGGCCATCCTCCACTGCACTCCTGGACCACAGCAGAGTGCTGGACTGGAAGTGGAGCAACCAGGACTAGAACCCGGTGCCAGTACCTCAGGTGGAGGATTAACCAAGTGAGTCATGACGCCGGCCCCAAGTTTTCATTTTTTATCCCTTGGATTATTTGCCTAAAATACTTTCAGGTGCTTTTACAATTTTCTTCGTGTTGTCATGTGTTATCTGCATGGCAGAACTATGGAACCTTTTATTTTGTTTCTTTATATATGTGAGAATGATAAACAACAGTATGAATTCTATTCATATTTATTTTAATTCCCCATAGTCTGGAGTCTGAATAATTCTATACCCTATGTGCCCTCCAGGATAAACCTTTACACCATGCATATCTATTAAATTAGTAGCGTGTTCTGTTCTATAGAAATTTAGAGTACATATAAAAAATTCATTTATAGTTTGACAACTGGTAATCTGCAGCTTTCTCTTTTGCAGCACTCAGATGATGCAGTAGTTGATCTAAAAGCCACTCCTCAACAATGTTATAAAACCATTTTTTTCCATCATAAAGTGATGTGAATCTGATTGTTCTCAATAGCAAAAGAACATACAATCACCTTATCCAAAGGGAATTGAATTAGTTACTTCAGAGCAATTTGAAAGTATAGAATTCCACGCTATGATGTATTCACTGCCCATTTTTAAAGTCTTTCATTGAAAATACAGACTATCTTGAAGGCAAATAAAGCATAGTCACTTGATATGTGACAATGGTATCACCAGTTATACAGGAATAAAGACGTTTCACAGACGTTGATCCATTTAAATTGTCAGGAGAACCCATTGAAATTGATGTTACTATCACAGCCCTTTTATAAAAGCCAGAGTGGGTCTTGGAGTGAGTCACTAAGGGAGGTTTCTAGCACTAGTGACATTACCCAGAAGACACAAAGCAATGATAATGTGCATTGAATGAGTGACTTCTTAATATCATACTGATAATAAATTCAAGAGCAGAGAAAGGAAACAACATATAATGAGCATCACCTAGGTGTTAACATATCGATCTTTTTACACTTGGTAAGTCATTTAATCCTCACAGTGGTCCCACAAGGCAGACACTATTATGGCAATTTGACATACGGGGAAATAGAGGCCAGCATGTTTAAGTAAATTGTGTTCTTGAAGCATTTGGATGGGCAGTGAGGCATCATTAGGAGCCCCCAGCCAGTCCAGATCACTGCCCCTTACATCTTGTTCTTAGCTCTATGTGTGGACAGTGTAGTCCCATCAAGCTGGCAATCCAACAAGTTGGCCACCTGACCTTTGTCTGGTGTAGCAGCCTACAGTCATATGCAGAAGTACACGGGGTTCCTGAAGGAGGCCTTTCTAGTTTTGCCCCTGGATGTAACCACAATGGCACCTTTCTCTCTTTGCGTGCTTACTCATCCCCCTTGACTACCCCAAGGCAGTTTTCTTTCTATGGCCTTCTGTTTCAGACATCATGTGCTTAAGGCTTTGCATCCACAGGAGTGCCTGTTTTTTCCTGCACACACACTCCCTCTGTGTATCTGCCCTGATTTGAGCTCATCTACACCCCCTGGGCACTTTCTCCTTGCCTGGAGACTGGGAACTTTGCAACCTCGTGAAACTTCCACTATCTACCACTTTCTTAGTGGGTAGGGACCTTCTTCAGGTTTTCTTCCTCAGTCCTATGATACTCTTTTGAAATATCTTTCCAAATTTATGGTTACTCTCATATGGTAGCTTAATAATTCTTTATATTAGTATTTCCCTGTTAATCAATACAGAGGACTAGAAAGAACAGTAAGAGTCTAAATAAAGGAAAGTGGTGTTCTCCCTACTCTAACAGCTAATCTGGAACTCAGGCATTCATATCTGACTAGTTTAAGATTTATTTATTTGAGAGGCAGAGAGGCAGAGAGGGAGAGAGGGAGGTCTTTGATCTGCTGGTTCATTCCCTAGATGCCTGCAATGGTCGGAGCTGTGCCAATCTGAAGCTAGGAGCCAGGAGCTTCTTCCAGGTCTCCCACATAGGTGCAGGGGCCCAAGGACTTGGACTGTATTCCACTGCTTTCCCAGGCCAAAGAAGAGAGCAAGATCAGAACTGGAGCAGCCGGAACTTGAACCAGTGCCCATATGGGATGCTGGCACTGCAGGCAGCGGCTTTACCTGCTATGAACGCTAGTCTCATCTTTAACAATGCTGTATATTCCAATTGACAAAGAAAAACATATATTGATCATTATAATTCACTCTTCACAAAATAACATGTGAAAATGTTTGGACAATAATAAGCAACACCTGTTTATCTTATTGCATATGAACTACATTCATTTAGCAAACTCCAGGGCTATTTTGCTTTTATATCCAGGAATCAGACTTAGATAGATGTGATTCTCAGTTGTTCAAAGTTTCTTTCCATGTAAATGGTGAAATAAGAGCTTGCAAATGGTTTCCCATATTGATTATCTTATTTGATTTCTGTTTTATCATTATCAATGCCATTTCTCTTTAGTTAACGTTGCTGGACTGCACTCATGTTTAAAGTGGTCTCTAAGAGTTTTGGCTGGCTTTATTCTGATTAATGTAGCACAAAGAACAACTGAGCAAGGAAGCCAAAGGGCTTGTCCCTTCGATTGCTAAATATCTCTAGGTATGATGTTGTATTTACTGTAGTTATGCACTGTAACCTCTCTTTCTGCCAATGTCATCTCCTAAGGCCAGAAGCAGCCTCAGGACATGAAAAAGATTAAATATAAAAATGGGGATATGTATGCTCCACATATAACAAGTTACGTGCACAAAGATCACTGGAAACCCAGATGTTCTAATACACAGCTAACATTTAGGAGGCATGGTGTATGTATCTGGTATATGTTCATGCCTACAGGAAGTATGAGTATTTATCATAAAACTTTCAAAGCTCATTTTTTAAAAAGATTTATTTGTTTGGGTCTATGACTCTGATGCAGATGGTTAAGCCTCTGCTTGTGGTTCCAGCATACCAAAAGGGCACCAATTCTAGTCCTGGCTGCTCCACTTCTGACCCAGCTCCTTGATAATGTGCTTGTGAAAGCAGTGGGTGATGGCCCAAGTGCTTGGACCTCTGCACCCATGTGGGGAGACCCAGAAGAAGCTCCTGGCTCCTAGTTTCAGCCTGGCCCAGTCCTGGTTGTTGCAATCATTTGGGGAATGAACCAGAGGATGGAAGATTCTCTCTCTCTCTCTGCCTCTCTCTCTCTCTCTAACTCTGCCTCCTACATAAACAAACAAATATAGAACAGTGGCAGCTTGTAAATAATAGAAAGTGCTCGTATAAGAAACGTGTCAATTCTGAAGATACAGCAGTGGACCATGGTGTCTTGGGCCAGGAAACAACAATTGCAAATAGTGGTGGAATTGATGTGTTTTTCTCCTAGGTCTGATCTATAAAACCCTTGCATTGGTCTTATTCTTTTCCTTCAAAGCAATCAGATTCTGGATACATTTTGAAGACAGACCTGACAACTACCCATGAATACAGAGTTCATGAAAATGGGAGTCGAGTGGATCAGATTATAGAGCATGGGGTTAAGTCACCTGGGAGAATCATTGTGAGCATTTTAACAGAAGCAGCTAAGTCTCGGTAAGATGCAAATGAGAACAGTGTGCTGTATAGCTTATTTGGTCGTTTTCAACTGAATTTTTCCCTTGAGCATTGAAACATGAAGTGAAGTAGAAAGGAAATTACTTAATTCATTAAATGGAAGAAGAAACGCAACAAAGAAACCATATGATTGGCCAAGGAGACCCATTAAGGATGAAACTCCTGTATTTACATTTCTATCCCTGAGCTCTTTCTACTGTGCCACCATGGCTATTAAACATCACCACCTGCAATGAGACAGAGAGATAGAGACAGAGAGAGAGAGACAGAGAGAGAAAGAGAAAGAAACACGCACCTGCTCGTATGTGAGATACCAACTCTGAAAGCCAGGATCAAGTCATCCCACAGATAAGGATCTATTATTTTAGAGCAACCCATATTATACAACCTTAGAAATTATGATAAAAGCATAATAGATAAAAACATGCTTTCTTTTTTATTTGCTTATTATTTATCCTCAGATACTGTGATCTGCTGGTGTGAGCCACATCCTGTGAGGCTTTCTTTCCAGTTAGTTTTGCATTCGGCCACTTTTTCTTTTTTTATTGTACACAATAACAGCCAGTACTGCACACTCAGAATGTTATTTTGCCACCCTACTGTGAAAGTTCATTTCTTGAAAAAAAAAGAGGAGACATAAATATATTACCATTTAGAGATTCTAAAAAAGGATGGAGTAGTATATATAAACTAGGTATTCATCAGAAATTAATTGGTTTCTAATACCAAGAACAGTCAATAAATACTTGATGAAAAAAGAAAAGATATCTTAGAAGAGTGAGTTACTGAAGAGTGGAATCTTACTGTGTAAGCGCTCTGTTACAATAGCAGTAGTGAGAAGCTTATTTCTTTATAAGACTTGAATACAAGGGGATAAACAACATAAAGCTTTTGTGTTTCTGTGTGTGAAAATGGGAATTCTTACAAATAACCTGGAGAGGATCATATAATTAGCTTGCTTTTTCCACTGAGAAACTCAATACATCTTAAAGAAGGAAACAAACAGAATATACCAGTATCTTCTCTTGAGAGCAGAGGCAAGGCTATAACCTGTTATTTCTAACCTCAGTCATCATTTTAACTTTATTTTATTAGCCTGTTGGCTATCTAAGTTTTCAAAGTGGCTTCTTTTAAAATTGCTTTTTATAGTTTTACTCAAGTTCCTCGCTTACTTTATCTGGTTTGTAGCATTATTTCAATCATTTTCAAGTAGCTATTCTCAACAGAAAACCATAGCAGAATATCAGAAGCACCTAAGAAGCATTTCAAATCCCACGTCTTTCCATTTTTCTCTTCCCTACTGCATTCTGATTCCACCCCTGAAGGCCATTTCATAGAGCACTCCTTATAACGGTTCTTGGACAAAGTTTATGGAAGTGCTGGTAACAGCATTCTCTCCTAAGCCTTTTAGGCAGCATAATAACCAAGGCAGCAAAATTTTTTTTTACTGACTATGAATGAGAGTCACAAATCACCCAAGCTTAGCACAAACTAAATGAGAGCAATAACATATAAGAATCAAATTCCAGGTTAATATTCTTTTCATGTTAATAATCTTTAAACTGACAATAGTGGTAAGGAATAAAAATGCATTACTTCTGTAGAGTCATGCTCCCAGTGGTTTATTATAATAAAGATTTTAATCTTACAAAGTAGTTTCAATTCATTCCTCTAAGATGCCATTACTTTGCAGAATAATTAAAAGATGGGAAAGTGATTATCTGGTATACTCTAGGGTATTTATCATTAATTCTGAATGTCTGTACCTGAAGACTTCATACAACTGATTGCTATACTTACAAATTAACTGGATAAAGAAAATAGTAAGCACAAGTAGTTTAGAGGCAACTTAGGTGTTTCTGGGAAGAAAAGCTGGGTACTGGGTGTGGGCCAGGGAGACACATTCCGGAGGTATGAGCAGAGTGAAGTGGAAGAAGAAAGAATGAATGTGAAACATTAGACCTCCCTGAGGAGTTTCTTGGTGTCTCATGTTTCTAAGCCTTAAAATCACAAATATCTGAAAGCCTTGCCTTCCCTGTGGTCTTCCTCAGTGCTCGTATGTGGGAGTGATTCTCTTCCTGATGTATTCTCACAGCAATAACTGCGTATGGGACCTGCCCCATTTTTAGTTCCTTACTGATGAGTCTCTACTCACTATCATGGCTGTCCCAGTCATAGCTAATTAGATCAGGGGACAAAAACTGACGTACAAGAGCTCAGCAATAAGTTGGCAGACACCTGTAACCTGGAGTGAAAATATAGGATTTCTCACTTGGGATTCTGGAGTTGAAATCTAGTTTCTGGAAGAGAGCCAGGGTGGAAAATCATAAATGCAAAGACTGAGTCTAGATCAAGAAAAGATGTATTTGTTATTTTTTTTAAAGATTTATGTCTGTTATTTTTATGCAAGGTAGAAAATGTTAACCATTCTAACAGAAAATGGATAATTAAGAAAAATTATCTAAAAATTGCGATTGACACATGGGATCACTGGGTTTTCTCTCGGCCTGTACTGAGCTTGAATTTATGTTGACTAGAGTAAGCCAATGAGAACAAAAGATAAGTTAAAGAATTTAGCCTATGGAGAGGTAAATGATTTCTATCCAGTGGAATAGATACAGCAGAACTTTGATCTTATTGCCCTAAAAAGTATGAACTGCTTCTTGATCTAACCTAGCTATCATAATCTAACATTCTTTTATTGAATTCCCTATATACATCTTACTCCTAAAAGATTTTTTTTTTTTTTTTTTTGACAGGCAGAGTGGATAGTGAGAGAGAGAGACAAGAGAGAAAGGTCTTCCTTTTTGCCTTTGGTTCACCCTCCAATGGCCGCTGCGGCCGGCGCATCTCGCTGATCCGAAGTCAGGAGCCAGGTGCTTCTCCTGGTCTCCCATGCGGGTGCAGGGCCCAAGGACTTGGGCCATCCTCCACTGCCCTCCCGGGCCATAGCAGAGAGCTGGCCTGGAAGAGGGGCAACCAGGATAGAATCCGGCGCCCCAACCAGGACTAGAACCCTGTGTGCCGGCACCGCAAGGCAGAGGATTAGCCTGTTAATCCATGGCGCCAGCCTCCTAAAAGATTTTTTGGGACTTTAAAAAATATGTTTTATTAATTATTGAATTATATAAAATATTTAATGCATGCTTGTCATATTTGTATAGAATTATGTTTTTAAAATATCTTGAAAATTATTCTTTGTTTTTGAGGACCAACCACCAACACACCCAATAAAACTCTCCCCTCAGAAACAAATAGTCACCATATTTGAACATATTATCCCAGATATACCTTTTCTTGGCTCCTACAATGAATCCCAAGTGATAAGAACATATTAGTCTTTGCTGTCTCTATAGTTTTCCTCTGTAGTTGCATTTCCCCTCTTTGCTTTCTTGTGGCTGATGAGTTACTCTCTACAGGTAACAGGTGAATCTCTGTATTGGGTTTGTGCTTTGACCGCTGGGTGATTGTTGTGTAAGGCTGATGGAAGCCCATTGTCTTTTTGTTGAGAAATGACAGAATCCAGCTGATCTATTTTACTTGTGTCTGTTCAGGAGCTTAATTGATTTCATTAAGAACTTCACACATATTAGGAAGAAAAATGGTTTGTTGGAGATCCAGACCAGTGAGTTTTTGCATGTTTATTTCTGATCTGTGGCTGAATTGTAAAACAAGCTAAAAGGTACATTTCTGTGTGCTTATGATCAGAAAAGCTTTTACCTCGTCTTGTGTGAATGTGAAATATTTTCCTTACTCTACAAAGTATAATAGATTATTATATTCCTTAAGTCATTGGGTCTTTTTCTCATTGGTTTGATAAGATAAATAAGTGGTTGTGAAAATAGAGTATTTTCTAAACTCATGAAAACAAGGAAATTGGGCCAGCGCTACAGCTTACTAGGCTAATCCTCCACCTTGCGGTGCCGGCACCCTGGGTTCTAGTCCCAGTTGGGGCACCGGATTCTGTCCCGGTTGCTCCTCTTCCAGTCCAGCTCTCTGCTGTGGCCCGGGAGGGCAGTGGAGGATGGCCCAAGTGCTTGGGCCCTGCACCTGCATGGGAGACCAGGAGGAAGCACCTGGCTCCTGGCTTTGGATCGGCACAGCACTCCAGCCATAGCTGCCATTTTGGGGGGTGAACCAACGGAAGGAAGACCTTTCTCTCTGTCTCTCTCACTGTCTAACTCTGCCTGTCAAAAAAAAAAAAAAAAAAGAAAATAAAGAAATTGAACTTAGTATTATCTTAAATGTGTTAGACTTGTAAGAGAAAAATAGTCTACATAAACTGCTAGTTCAGAATCATTTTCTGTGCAAGAGTCTGTTAATATAATTATATTTGGAAAAATTAGGTTGGCTTAACTTTCTCTTTAAAAATCAATAGTAGCCTTTTATTTTTGAATTTTTCATTATGGAGTATGAAGTAAGTATATAAAAAATATTTTGTCTGTTTTCTTAAGAAAAGTTTGCTTATCCAGAATTTTTTAACCTTTTTATGCTGATTTCCTGATCAAATAAGTTAACGTTACTCCTACATAGTATTTACAACTATGCTAACTTGTGTTCAACTGAATTAGTCATAATTCCAATAAACATTTTATGGCAGCAATCATGTTTTAAAGTATGTCAGCTTATATATACTTTCCAAAAATCTTTAGGTAATTTATATATTTGTACTCATGTTAAATATTTTTGAATAATCATTGAGTTACTTGATAATTTATAATTAAGATGGACATTGAAACTTTGACTACTAAGCATAAAGAGTTTATAAACATTTGCTGCTTATTTTAATGTATCCAGTGACCACATCTTTGGGTTATATTAATGGCATGCTCATTTTTGCTTCTTTAACAAAGTGAGAAGGGATGTAGGAAAGGCATGTGTGGCTATAAAATACTGAATTATGAGCATTCATCAGATTTTCTCATTTGCTAAAAAGCTGTAAATGACATATTGTCTATTATCTATCTTTTGTTTTTTCCCTATAAAACAGGGATTATTACATTAAAGTTATAACTAATTTGGATGGCTAAGGTTATCTCAGCAAACTATAACTGGGTAAATAATTTTGTTTTTCAAGTGAAAAGGAGAGCGTTTTTGTCCTGAAGTAGTCACCCCTGTTCTTGAACATGAAAGGGCACAATGAAGGACACAACTTGGGCAATGGGACACATGTAGAATCGTTTGAGAGAGGTGAGTTTGCCTACATTGGTTTATAGCATTTAAGCCTATAAGGGACCTGTAAAAATTGGTAAAGTTCATACAATTTTGATAGGCACTTTCTTGAAGCTAATTTAAGAAAAATAGAGCTTTTATGAAACTCTTATCAAATATATTAATGTAGAACCATAATTTGACTAACACTGATAAGCAATTGAATTAGAGTTTTAGCATTCCATGTAATCTATCCAGATAGCTAAGATTCCAAATCTCATCTAATGATCTCTGGATTGTTTTTTGCTTCTTCTTCTTCTTCTTCTTTAAAAAAAAAAAAAAAGACTTGTTTATTTATTTGAAAGTCAAGGAGAGAGAGAGAAAGATAAGGAGAGAGAAAGATAGATAAGGAGAGAGAGAAAGATAAGGAGAGAGAGAAAGACAGATAAGGAGAGAGAAAGAGAGAGAGAGAGTGCGCGATATCTTCCAACTGCTGGTTCACTCCCCAGAGAGCCGTAATGGCGAGCGCTGGATCAGGCCGAAGCGAGGAGCCAGGAGCTTCTTCCAGGTCTCCCGCATGGGTGGCCAGGGCCTAAACACGTGGGTCATCTGCTGCTGCTCTCCCTGGGTATTTATTAGCAGGGAGCTGGATCAGAAGTGGAGAAGCCTGGGAGGCTGGCATCATGGTTTTACCTGCCACTCCACAATGCTGGTCTATTCTTTCCCTTTTTTAAGGGAACAAAATTTGTTCACTTCTGAAAGAGCTAAGTTTCCATAATGTGCTTTTATGTCTGTTTGAAAATATCTATTGTCACCTTGACTAAATTGGTAACTTATTTCTCAGGAATCCAATAGCTAATATTAAAGTGCCTTATAGTGTTCTAATTTTTTTTTTTTAATTTCTCTCTCTCTCACTCTCTTTCTCACTCTCTCGGCTTTTTCTCAAGACTGGATTCCAAATTAAGGAAAAGTAAAAATTTCAAGATATTTTTCACACTTGAGATTTCTTTGAGATTTTACATAAAGCCCCCAGAAATGTGCAAAATTTGTTATTTTCCCTTATAAAAAAAGGCATGCTAACAATAATTTAGTTTGATACGTTCCATATTCTCAATTAGATTAACATTATAAAAGCTGCATTGGGAAGAACAGTTCAGAGAAGATGCTCAGTATATGCTGGTTGAAGTTTGTATAGGAAAAATGCTATTCATAGAGATATATTACAACTTGTATACTTAATGGGAAGGCCATGGGGAGTTTTCAATGCTTTTGTAATCCATACTATGTTCTCTCATGGGAAACATCAACCTCTTAGGAAATAGCAATGTACTGCTCATCAAGATAAAAGTTTACTCTCTGCCATTCTGTTATTATTAGTTACTGATAATATGTGGTTATTAAAATAACCATAGCTGGCCAGTGCCGTGGCTCACTAGGCCTGCGGTGCCAGCACCCCAGGTTCTAGTCCCGGTTGGGGCATCAGATTCTGTCCTGGTTGCTTCTCTTCCAGTCCAGCTCTCTGCTATGGCCCTGGAAGGCAGTGGAGGATGGCCCAAGTGCTTGGGCCCTGCACCCGCATGGGAGACCAGGAGGAAGCACCTGGCTTCTGGCTTCTGATCAGTGCAGCACTAGCCGTAGCGGCCATTGCAGGGAGTGAACCAGCGGAAGGAAGACCTTTCTCTCTCTCTCTCTCTCTCTCTCTCTCTAACTCTGCCTGTCAAAAATAAATAAATAAATAAATAACCACAGCCAGTCAGTCTCACACTCAAGTAGGTTTTTTATTTATTTATTTATTTAATTTTGACAAGCAGAGTGGCCAGTGAGAGAGAGAGAGAGAGAGAAAAAAGTCTTCCTTTATGCTGGTTCACCCTCCAATGGCCGCTGCGGCCAGCACACCGCGCTGATCTGAAGCCAGGAGCCAGGTGCTTCTCCTGGTCTCCCATAGGGTGCAGGGCCCAAGGACTTGGGCCATCCTCCACTGCCTTCCCAGGCCACAGCAGAGAGCTGGCCTGGAAGAGGGGCAACTGGGACAGAATCTGGTGCCCCGACCGGGACTAGAACCCAGTGTGCCGGCGCCGCAAGCAGAGGATTAGCCTATTGAGCTGTGGCGCTGGCCTCAAATAGGTTTTTACTGCCCCCCCTCCCCCGACATTTTCTTAAGATCTTGCTACAACCTGCAGGCTATAATTCGTGTTTTCTCTCTCTATAGATATAAGCAGACTCAGAGTCTTGCAAAAAGGACTGTAGCAGGTGCTCTGAACTACTGATGCTTCAAAAAGTAAATTCTTGGTACGTGCTTCTAAGTTGACATTGCTTAGACAATTGTCAGTTATACCAGTTTACTGAGTCAGGGCTTTTATGATTTTTCTTGTCTGCAAGTCAATATGCTTCCAAAAGCTGACTGCTATTGTAAGAGTCATATTAATAATAATTAGAAAAATTTTTAATCGGTGTTTGTTTAGAATATTGTAAAAAAAGAATATTGTTTATTATTTTTAATTTTCATGTTAATATATAGTAAGTCCCTTTGTTTTCTAATAATCCCTTTACATCTAATACATTTGGTAGACTGTTCCTTTTGTAAACTGAAACAAAACATCTAAAAATGTTATTTGATTCTCACTGAACCCTCAGAATTCAGAACTAAACTCTTTAATGAATCTTACTATTCTTGGCAATGTATTTCATATGTATTTGGCAAGAACTTGTTTTCTTCCCTGCAAGTATATAATTGACAAATCAAATTATGCAACAAAAACCATACCTACTAGAGTTCTATCTTGAAAATAAATCTCATTTTAATCTGATATGCCAAGGCCATTGATAAGGAGTGATTTTGTATGAGAAGCCAATGAACACCTAGCTTTCCTAAGAAAACTGGCATGTTACTTCACATGGGGGATTCAGAGTTCATAGTTATAAAGAAGGCTTCTCCTTGGTGGGCCACACCTTAGCAAACTTCAGGGGCCTCAAAAAAATAGAGAGATGAATTCATCCAAACATTTATGCACTGCAGATAAAATATGATGGAGAAAATATCTTTGTCTCTGTGTCCTAGACTCAGGATAAAGGGGCAAATAATAGGGACTTTTTTTTTTTTTTTGACAGGCAGAGTTAGACAGTGAGAGAGAGAGAGAAAGGTCTTCCTTCTGTTGGTTCACCCCCTCAATGGCTGCCATGGCCAGCGCACTGCACCGATCTGAAGCCAGGAGCCAGGTGCTTCCTCCCGGAAGCACTTGGGCCATCCTCCACTGCCTTCTGGGGCCACAGCAGAGAGCTGGACTGGAAGAGGAGCAACTGAGACAGAATCTGGCGCCCTAACCGGGACTAGAACCTGGGGTGCCGGCACCTCAGGTGGAGGATTAGCCTAGTGAGCCATGGCGCGGGCCAAATAATAGGGACTTTTAAAAGCTCAGTCCAAGATTCCGTATTAAAATCCCTGGATAAAAGTCAATTATCTAGTATATTCTCAGTACTATTTAGCCCTAGATTTACAAAGTAAACTCAAGGGACCTTATGTGATTATTAACAGTTGTGTTGCACTTAAAAAAACAATCTGACAAAACTTACAGAGATCAGCTATTTTGTGATCATGAATGTTATTCAGAGATAATCAGAAAGGGGGAGAATACAAGAGAAAATCTGAAAATTGCCAACAGACAAAAGAGATTGTATGTATACTTAAACATAAGGCTGGCTTTGACTTTCTCCTGACCAGTGTATTTTATAATTTGGGAGGGACAGAGATGAATTTACAGATTTTTGTTTAGTTTCCATATTAACTGAACTAAATAAAATACACATACATTATATTATTATGATGGAAATTTTTTTAACACTTTGAAAATTATACTTGAACACTGGTAATGATATTGGAAGTTGCAGGATAAGTAATTGGGCACTGCAATGTGTCTTATTGCCAAGGGGACGGGGCCCTAACTACAGCAGTTGGCTAATTGTTTTCAGGGTACAATGATCAAGAATAGTAATAATAGTAATAACCATTTGAAGAGAAACTACTAAGTATCAGGCACTATTCTAGAGACCTTGCTTGTAATACCTGTTATCATCACCACAGCTCACATAGGAAATATTTTTCCTCTCATACTAATGGAATAATTGGGTATCAGGGAATATGGATAACTTGTCAAGCACAAATAGCAAGCAACAAAATGGTTCTAACCCCAAGTGTCTGATTACAAATTTAATGCTTTCCCCTCTCATGCTATTCAGCTTTTAGTAAACACAGTCTCTACTTTCAAGATGCTCATAAAAGTTTAAAAAAATTATGCAATGCACAAAAATGTCTAAAATGTCTACTTTTGGAATGGTGTTTTATTTATTTATTTTTTAAAACTTTTATTTAATGAATATAAATTTCCAAAGTACAGCTTATGGATTACAATGGCTTCCTCCACCCCTATAACTTCCCTCCCACTCACAACCCTCCCCTTTCCCACTCCCTCTCCCCTTCCATTCACATCAAGATTCATTTTCAATTCTCTTTACATATAGAAGATCAGTTTAGTATATATTAAGTAAAGATTTCAACAGTTTGCCCCCACATAGCAACACAAAGTGAAAAATACTGTTGGAGTACTAGTTATAGCATTAAATCACAATGTACAGCACATTAAGGACAGAGATCCTACATGATATTTTTAAAAAATTGATTAATTTTCTATGCAATTTCCGATTTAAAACCAAGTTTTTTTTTCATTTTCAATTATCTTTATATACAGAAGATCGATTCAGTATATACTAAGTAAGGATTTCATCAGTTTGCACCCACACAGAAACACAAAGTGTAAAAATACTGTTTCAGTACTAGTTACAGCATTACTTCACATTGGACAACACATTAAGGACAGATCCCACATGAGACGAAAGTACACAGTGACTCCTGTTGTTGATTTAACATTTGACACTCTTGTTTATGACATCAGTAATCTCCCTAGGCTCTAGTCATGAGTTGCCAAGGCTATGGAAGCCTTTAGGGTTCGCCAACTTCAATCTTATTCTGACAGGGTCATAGTTAAAGTGGAAGTTTTCTCCTCCCTTCAGAGAAAGGTACCTCCTTCTTTGATGGCCCCGTTCTTTCCACTGGGATCTCACTCAAAGAGATCTTTCATTTAGGTCCTTTTTTTTTTCCAGAGTGTCTTGGCTTTCCATGCCTAAAATACTCTCATGGGCTCTTGAGCCAGATCCAAATGCCTTAAGGGCTGATTCTGAGGCCAGAGTGCTGTTTAGGACAACTGCCATTCTATGAGTCTACTGTGTATCCCGCTTCCCATGTTGGATCGTTCTCTCCCTTTTTGATTCTATCAGTTAGTATTAGCAGACACTAGTCTTGTTTGTGTGATCCCTTTGATTCTTAGACCTATCAGTGTGATCAATTGTGAACTGAAGTTGATCACTTGGACTAGTGAGATGGCATTGGTACATGCCACCTTGATGGGATTGTATTGGAATCCCCTGCCACGTTTCTAACTCCACCATTTGGGGCAAGTCCGATTGAGCATGTCCCAAGTTGTACATCTCCTCCCTCTCTTTTTCCCACTCTTATGGTGTTTTAAGGGACTTCAAATAGTCAGTTGTCCCTAAAAGCAACAAGAATGTGGGCAAAAGTGCTCAAAATCAGCTTTTCTGGAACTTTGGAAACTAAAGATTTTGCAGTAATTCAAGGAATGCTTTTTTAAGGAAAATGGCTAAATCTTGATGAGATTTGAGCCCATTAACTTGCCTTAAATTCATCTCCCTCTCCGTAGCTCCATGATAGCTTTAGAAACCAACAACCTTGCAACTATAGCCATTGTGAAGTCAGCAGCCTATAGCCACTGAAAGGTGCAGAATGTTTTTTTTTTTTTGACAGGCAGAGTGGATAGTGAGAGAGAGATAGAGAGAAAGGTCTTCCTTTTTGCCTTTGGTTCACCCTCCAATGGCCGCTACAGCCGGCGCATCCCACCGATCCTAAGCCAGGATGCCAGGTGCTTCTCCTGGTCTCCCATGCGGGTGCAGGGCCCAAGAACTTGGGCCATCCTCCACTGCCCTCCCGGGCCATAGCAGAGAGCTGGCCTGGAAGAGGGGCAACCGGGATAGAGTCCGGCGCCCCAACTGGGACTAGAACCCGATGTGCCGGCGCCGCAAGATGGAGGATTAGCCTGTTGAGCCACGGCGCCGGCCGCAGAATGGGTTTTGAGAGCCTCAAAATACTAGCCCAGAGAATTGTTACTGTTTTTATTTGTCTGTGAGTTTGTTATAAAGCAGCATTCTTAGGATCTGTCTCATTCAACCTTCATTACCTCCTAAATGCTCTGTCTCCAAATACAGTCACACTAGGGTTAACCTTGTCACATGAATTTTGAGGTACACAATTCAGTACATTGCACATGTGAGTAATGTATGAAAGAGAGCAGCTGTTCCTATATAATTATCAGGCATAGCATGCTTTAAGACAACATTTGTAAGAAAAGAAAACTAATGACTTTTTATAATGATAAGTGTCAAGCCCTCAGGGAGACATCTAACTGTAAACCTATGTGCATCTATTGACAAAACTCCAAAATACAGGGAATGAAAACCCCCAGAATTAAAGGGAGAAATGGCCAGTTTAGCAATGGAGTCCACAATCGCCTTCTCCTGGTAGTGGAAAGAGCAATTATGCAAACCATTATTGAGGAAATAGCAGGCTTACCATGATAAGCCAATTATATTTAACAGACATTTTTAGAATATTCTACCAACAACAGAATATACAATTTCACATGAGCACGCAAAACATGAATTATGTGTTGGGACATAAAACAGGCCTCAGAAAAATTAGAAGGATTGAAATAACACAAAGTAACTCCACTGACTGTTGTGTTCACTGTTCATAATGGAATGAAATTAGAAATCAATAGCAGAAGGAAACTTGGAAATATGTGGGAATTAACACACTACTAAATAACCAGCAAGTCACAGAAGAAAAAGCAAAGATAAATTAGGAAATGAAGTGAAATAAATGAAAATGAAAATGAATACACATCATACCAGAACTTGTGGGATGCAGTGAAAGGAGTGCTTAAAGCAAAATTTATAGCTATGGAAGCTATAAATTTGTTGCTTGCCATGAAAATAGAATGATCTCAAATCAATAACTTTTCACCTTGAGAAACTAGAAAAATAGCAAGCTAAATTGAAGTAAGACAGAAGAAATGAATTAAGACTGGAGTGGAAATAGTGGAATAAACAATCGAAAAATTATAGAAAAAGTTGGTTCTTTGGCAACAAACAAGAATGACACATTAGACTAACATAGAAAAAGCAAGAAAATTCAAATTACTAAATTAGTAATGCAAAAGATATCAACTTCTATCTTATTGAAATTAAAAAGGATAATAAAGGCATGAAAAAATTGACAAAATTCATTGTCATCAAATCAGAAATGGGAAAATTCCTGGAAAGAATTCCTAGATAGATGAAAACCTTAACTGATAAGACAGAAATTCTGGATAGACTTGTAATAAGCAAAGAAATTTTATTAGCAATCAAAAACTTTCCACATAGAGAAGCTCAGGCCAAAATATTTTCAGAGATGAATTGTCAAAGTTTAAGTAGAATTGACAACTCTTCTTCATCTATTAAAAAAAAAAAACCAGAAGAGGAATAAATGCTTTGTAGATCATTCCATATGGCCAATATTCTCCTGATACCAAAACCAAAGATATCAAAAGAACAGATCAACGTGCCTTATGAATATAAATACAAAAATCCTCAACAAAATACATTTCTTTTATGTCATTCCTCCACTCTTTAACAGCCTAGATTCTATTGTCAATTGTTGGATTTAATCCCTGACTTACATCATTAACTACTTCTGTGGGCCTAGTTTTAAATATATATATATATATATATATATATATATATATATATATATATATAAATCTGATTTAATTAACATTGTGTCCACTGTACTTGCCTTTGTGTAGCTGAATGTTGTTGGAGAAAAATGCACAATGTGTTCTTGTTTTACATTCATGACCATTAACTTTAAGGCAGTCCTTGTGCTATCTGGCAAATTTATTATATGTTTATCACAAGTTAATTCACTCTATTCCTTCTAAAAAGAAAGAAAACCAACTTTCTTTCCTTGTATTTATTCAGACTTCCAATACCTCATATCTTTGCCCTGTACTGATGACGCTTCATCTTTATTTTCAATTTAGAAAACAGGTACATCCATAATTTTTCATTGTAGTGCCACTATCACATCTCCTTTGCAGCTTTATCCATAGACTAAGCCTACTTCAGTAGATAAACTGTCCTTGTTCCAAAGGTAAAGGCAACCTCCACTGGTGCTCATGATCCACTCCTCTTTTCTTCTCTGTGATACTGCTTCTGCGATTGTCCCTGTTTTCTGCTACATCATCATTTTTTTCCAGGCTGCAGGATTATTCCCATATAGCATAGCAATGCTCTAGCATCTCCTTTATTTAAAAAAATTACCCCTCCAGCTGCTGCCTCATTCTCTTGTTCCTGTTTACATAGTGTCCTCAGAAGACCTGCCTGATTGTATCTACTTCTCATCCAACCCCTCCATTTTTTCAGAGACTTTTAAAATTATTTACCATTATTATATAATAGTGAATACACCAGATTGCATTTTCTCAAATGGCAAATGAAACATAGGATAATATTTCCCTTTGATTCCCTCAATATCATCTGTCTTTAGGAGGATTCAGTTTCTTACGACATCTGTGATACTGTCCATGAAGATACCAGCGGTGCTTAGTCCTAAAGAACAATTTTCTATGTTGTTCTATCATTGGTCCTTGTTCAAGATGCTCGTTTTTCTTCTAATCTCGTTGTCATACTTGGTCATGTATCATTCATTATTTACAGAATGTGGTTGAGGGATTGGTTTTATCTATTCATAGGGAATGTCTACAGAAGGGTGGTATCATGCGACTGCCATCAGATGTCAAAGCAAGCGCTACTTTGCTATTATGGTCATCTAAAAGATAAGAATATATAGATTGTGATAAAGACAATATGAAGCTTTGTTATAGAATGGAAATAATTGTTTCCAGATAGTTCTGTCTTTTTAATTTTATATATCTCCTTTAAAAAGTTATATATTTATTTATTTTTTTGAGACAGAGAGAGAGAGAGAGAGAAAGAGAGAGAGTGTGTGTGTTACCATCCATTGGATCACTCCCCAAATACCTGCAACTGTTGAGATAGTGCTGGGACCCAAGCCAGGAGTGAAGAATGCAATTTAGGTCTCCCATGTAAGTGGCAGCAATCTAACTATGTAACCATCACTGCTACCTCTCAGGGTCTGCATCAACAGTAGGTGGAGTCAGGAATAGGGCTGGGAGGGGAACCCCAGCACTCTGATAATGGGATGTGGGTGTCTGAACTGCTAGGTTAAATGCCCTCCCCCTTAAGATAGTGCTGCTACTGCCATGATGTACCAAGATGATTATCAGGGGATTGAAAAGATGTTTTGAAGAGAAACTGCTTTAAAACTATGCTTCTAGGCACACTGTGTTTCACACTGTGAAAGCTTGTCTGCAGAAGCCTGCCATCTTCTTTCTTGCATTCTTTCTCAGATCCACTTTATTCAAGCTTTTCTCCCATTCCTTTGACTCTTACTAAAGTCATCAGTGGTCTCCACATTGACAAAAATTAAGCTTAGTGTTCAGTATTCATATAATTTGAAAAAAATCAGCATTTGTTATGATTGGTAAGTCTCTTCTTTAAACAATTTATTCAGTTGCTTTAGAATGGTCACTTTCTTAGTTTTCCCTCAGATGTGTAGTCTTCATGGCTGGGTTCTCCTTGTTTCTCTGATCTCCAAGTTTTGGTGTCTTAGAGCACATCCTTTTCTTCTCAATCTAAACACATTGCACAGGTGAACTTACCTATAATTATGACTTTATTTATAATCAACTACATATTGAATTCCAAATGTATAGGGCAACATTCCATGAGATGGGTGTGTATGTGTTAGTGTGCATGTGTGTCACAAGCTTACTCCTTCTATCTGCTGGCAGTTTTTCACTGATTCTTGGCATAGGTCATAATGTAGTTTTAGAAAATGAGAGCCCATTGACAAGAAAGATGGGATAGTGTTCGCTAAATCTTAGCCCACAGTTGAACTTAGACCTCTGTACCTTAATCTGAGCTTAAAATTTTGTACCTTTGAAGCTTAAGCTACTGTAGTTAAATTAGTACTGTGCTTTTTCTAGAAAAATCAGCAGAACATGAACGGCTGCCTGAAAGTCCCTTGGCAAATTCTGTGAGAAACTGTTTGTCTATTCATAGTCATTGATAAGTAGGATATTCACTTTATTCAATACTGTATTACAAGTGCTTAATATCATGGCATACAGGAGTATTCACATTTTACATGTTTGATTAATGTTGATTGAATGATTCAGCAATGAATGAATACAAAGTTTTATAATACTGTTCATTAAATAAGACTTTCTTTTCTTTTTTTTTTTTAAGGTTTACTTTTAATGTTGCCATCAGAATTGAGAATGTTTTCTGCCCTTCTGTACGTACAGAGTTAACATGATGTGTAAATGAGTTCTTGGAACTAAATATGCTACATTCAAATTCAGATTTTTCATAGCACTTTTTCCTTTGTGGGACTAATTATATTTGTGATGAGACTAGAAGTTACTACCACTGATAATTTGGTAAAAATACATTGTCATAATTTTCCATGAAAATGGCAAAGAAATATATTTTTTTAGAAATATCAGACCATTCATTAATAAATTATGTTCAAATTCTCCAGACTCCTAAGGTTGATCTCATTGTGGCCAAGCAAATTGATTTTCAAATCCATGCCAAGAGTTCAACAAGCATTTTCTCACTTGAATTTTCTAAGTTTTCTGGACCACATATTACTCTGTACATGTTACAAATGATTTTGTATCCAGTGTTGTGGTATGATAGGATAAGCCAGCACCTAAAATGTTGGCATCCCATATAAGCATCCATTTGAGTCCTAGCTGTTCTACTTCCAATCCATCTGCCTACTAATGTGCCTAGGAAGGCAGCAGGAGATGGTGCAAGTGCTTGAGCCCCTGCTACCTATGTGGGAGACCCTGATGGAGTTCCAAGCCCAGTCCAGAATCAGTGGATGGAAGATCTTTCTCTCTGTGTGTCTCTCCCTCTCTCTGTAGATCTACGTATCAAATAAACAAATAAATTGCTAAAAACAAATCAAACCAAATGACTGCATTTTACAAATTTTCCAGACTATACAGCATTACTTATCAACTTCTACTGAAAGGAGACTATGGTATAATCTAGTATAAAAAGACTGTCAACATTAGTTGTACTGCTATTGTTCCAGATCTTATAGATGAAATTAGGGGACTTTTAAACATTGTGTGTCACAATATTTATTGTACTTTCGAAAACCAGGAGGAACTGGAATTTATGTGTATATTGTAGAAGGAATATGAAAACTTAAATTGGCTTGAAGCCATGTTTTTATGTCAAAATAGGTTACTATTTATACTTGTTCTTCCAAAGGTTGGGCCATAGAAGTGAGACCAGAACAAGTATACAGTTTTCCAGACTACATATAACACTATTGTTTCACTATTGACAATGACCCTTATTTTTAATTTTTGCCAGAGGCCCTTGGTAAGATGAACTGGATATTCTGATGTTGGCATTATCAGAGGATGACTCTGCTACCACTTGTGGACTGAAGTTTGAGAACAGTCGAGTTGAATTTGTAGGTGTTAAAAGTTCAGTAGGTGGCTGGGCTCAACTTCATTCTTTGCCATCATCCAGCTTTGCCTAAAGTCTAATATAGAAGAGCTTTCAAACCAGGTGTGGATAAATATATCATTCCTTTAGAAGTTGTCATTCCTTTTTATGTTGACTATATGATTAATTAATGAAAAGGAAGACTATGTACCTGAAATAGCTGTGTGAATCATGCCTGCTAACATGATTATACCTTGCATGTGAAAATTAGTTTGACCTTTTCATAGAAAGAAATCACTTGTAGCACTATTATTATTCTGTGGCACATCACATTTCCCTCCCAACATCCAAGAGAGCCTGGCAGATAAAAACACATAATTCATATCACATCTAATAAATTTTATATTTTATTTAATGTTAA
Source organism: Lepus europaeus (assembly GCF_033115175.1). Taxonomy (NCBI): domain Eukaryota; kingdom Metazoa; phylum Chordata; class Mammalia; order Lagomorpha; family Leporidae; genus Lepus; species Lepus europaeus. The sequence continues at coordinate 57,685,710 of NC_084831.1, forward strand.
ATAGGTATAGTTATCATGATTTTCAAATCAATGTAAAAATTTACTGAGAAGCTTCTCACCTGCGTCCTTGACCCTATTCTATTTCCAGAGATAACCACTTTTGTTTATTTGTTGGGTATCTTTTCCTTTTGTGAAAATTCATATTCAATTAACACAGACTCACATTTATAATTTTAGCCCTTTGTTATCAACGATGACCTACTTTTTAAAATTTGATAATATATCTTGGAAAAATTTCCATGTCAATAAGTGGAAGATTTTCTCTCTTGTGTTGTAGCTGCGCAGCTGTATCTTTGTTAAAATAACTTTTGACTATTTAATATTTGCTATTCCTAACAATTTATTTTATACCAGTTTGCCTTTTGCCTTTGCTTATGCTGTTTTCATTTAATATATCTTTTTCATTTTCTTCTCACTTCTGGCAAACTGAAGTTTTCTTTTTGTTATACTCAAACTTTTCAATCTACTTTTTATGGCTTTTGGATTTAAGATCTTTGCTCATGTTTTCTTCTAGAACTTTTCTTATTTATTCTTCTATATGAAATTTAAACAGCTTTTCTGGATCCTAAAAAATTCTGTTTTGGGATCATTATTTGAATTTAACAAATTGATTCTTACTGTCTTTATGATGTTGGATCCACCTACTCAAGAACATGGAATGCCTTTTTGTATTCATATAGACTACCTTTTGTAGTCTACCACCGTTTTCTGTGTATTGCGGTCTAATACCCTGCTTAGTTATTCATAGGCATTTTATTCACTATGTCATGTAACTGCTTATTCTTTATAGATATAAAGTTTGTTTTTTCTGTATGTTGATATGATTCTTATTGTTCATAATAATTTTCAGTGGATTTGCTTGGGTCTTAAAACTACTCTTTTTTTTTTTTTTTTTCTTAAAATAGAGGAGATTTTATCCCAGTATTAGAGTTCTCCCAAAAGCAGAACCATAGGATAAACACATATACTTACGTGAAATGTACAGCTTCAAAAATTCATGGAAAATATATATTATGAAAAAATACCTAGATTTCTATTTTTTCAATGAACTTCTTAGAGTATCCTCATACAAATGCGTTATGGAGAATGAACTCACGACTTACTCCTCATGGTAGTGACAGTGTGGTTCCATGCTCTGCCATCTGCAAGCTGGAGACTCAGGAAGGCCGATGGTGTGTTTCCAATCTGACACAGTACAGAGTTCTGAGGGCCAAGGGAGCTGATTGCAGGGGTCCTAAACCAAGGGCAGGAGAAGGCCCATGTTGCAGCTCAGACAGTCGAGGAAAGAGAGAGAATCCTTCCTTCCCTGACCTTTGTGTCCTGTTCAATGGATTGCATGGTGCCCAGCCACATTGGGGAGGGTCATTTGCTTTACTCAGTTCACTAATGCAAATGCACATCTCTTCCAGAAACCCTCTTATAAACAGACTCAGGAATGATGTTCACCCAGATTCTGGGCATCCTAATACACAGTCAAGATGACTTAAAATTAACCATCACAATATTCCTTAATTCTAATGTGTAGACTTTTAAATTCTTTTGCTTCCTGCACTTACTTATAAGCCCAGAATAATGTTACAATACCTGCATTGCTGTGTTTTTTCTTACTTTAATGGAAATGTCTTTAGTGTGAATCTGTAAGTATGGTTTTCACCTGAGGTAGATGTTTTCATCTTGTTACAGAGGTATAAAAATGTCTCAAAAAGTTCATGGAAAATGGAATTAAGAGAAAAGGGATTTTACATAAGCTTTTTGAAGGCCTGTTGTGATAATAAAGGGTTTTCTATGGCATTAAGAACGACTATTGAATTTTTCAAATGCCTTTTTAATGTCCTAGAGATAATTCTATGGCTTTTGCTGTTAGATTTTTCCCTGTTATTATTTACCTGGATAGATTTACAAATGTTGAATTATTCCTTTTATTTTTGGATTCTGAATTGGTAAGATTGGTCAATGTGTTTTAATTACATGAACATCTTGTTAGCTTTTGGTATCAATGTTATGTGCTTTATAAAATTTAATTGAAAATATTCCTTATTGTATGCTTTTAAATAGTTTAGATATCATAGGAATTATCTGTGCTTTGAAGATTTGGTAAATTCTCCTGGGAAAAACATATTGCTTTGATAATTCACTGAAGTGGGGCAAGGAATCAATAATTTTCTCATTTTTTTTTCTCTTTGGTTGGGTCAATTTTAGCTAACTATATTTCTCCCTGAAATTATCCACTTAATCAGATCTTCAAATGTCTTTTTCTACAGTAGAACATATATTCCTAATGAGGAAAATATATAAGAATCTTTGACATTGCCGTGTTTAAATATTCCAAAATTTTTCTTGGGTGAGAAAAGTTGAAAAAAGGATGGAAAAACATTTAATAGATTAAGGAAGTCTTTAGAGTTATATTAACATTGTATTTTCTATGTTTTAATCATTGATTATTTTTCTTTTAACATTTTTTGTTGATAAGAATATTTTAGATGTTGTTACATTTTTTGAACACCAGTTTGGAAATATGTATTAGTTCTAATCATCTTTCCCACCTAGTTAATTTTGATTCTTCCAGATTGCTTAATTTCTTTCTTTAATTTCCCCTGTTTATTTACAGTTTTTCTAACTTTTAAAAAATATTTATTTATTTGTTTATTTGAAAGGCAGAGTTATACAGAGAGAAGGAGAGGCAGAGAGAGAGAAAGAGAGAGGTCTTCCATCTGCTGGTTCACTCCCCAGATGGCTGCAGTGGCTGGAGCTGTGCCAATCCAAAGCCAGGAGCCAGGAGCTTCTTCTAAGGGTCTCCCACGTGGGTGCAGGGGCCCGAGTACTTGTGCCACCTTCCTCTGCTTTCCTAGGCCATAGCAGAGAGTTGGATTGGAAGTGGGGCAGCTGGGACTCGAACTGGTGCCCATATGGGATGGTGGCACTGCAGGTGGCGGCTTTACCGGCTATGCCACAATGCCGGCCCCTAGTTTTTCTAATGTTTTGAGTTGGTGCTTAATTCACTATTTAAACTAAAGCCACAGCAAAGAATTTTGATAAAAAGCATTTTATTGGTCATTATTTTCTAGAAATTCTACAAGTTTTGTTCACAAGAGTTTTTGCTTGTGATTTCCTGGTGAATGTACTTTTGTTTTGCTGTCTTTTTAATTATTTCCCAGTTTGTGATACTGTGACCTTAGAATGTTGAACACGATCTCTTATTGCATATGGTCCTTATGACTTAGTACATGGCTAGTTTTCATGAATATAATGTAAAAAGAACATGTAATCTCTATTTTTTTATATATTTATTTGACAAATAGAGTTAGACAGTGAGAGAGACAGGCAGAGAAAAAGGTCTTCCTTCTGTTGGTTCACTCCCCAAATGGCCGCTACGGCTGGAGCTACGCTGATCTGAAGCTAGAAGCCAGGTGCTTCTTCCAGGTCTCCCACACAGGTGCAGGGGCCCAAGCACCTGGGCCATCCTCCACTGACTTCCTGGGCCACAGCAGAGAGCTGGACTGGAAGAGGAGCAGCCAGGACTAGAACAGGCGCCCATATGGGATGCCAGCGCCACAGGCAGAGGATTAACCAAGTGAGCCATGGCGCCGGCCCCTGTAATCTCTATTTTTTTTTTTTTTTGATAGGCAGAGTTAGACAGTGAGAGAGAGAAAGGTCTTCCTTCCGTTGGTTCACTTGGCCAGCGCGCTGCACCTATCCGAAGCCAGGAGCCAGGTCTTCTTCCTGGTCTCCCATGCAGGTGCAGGGCCCAAGCACTTGGGCCATCCTCCACTGCCCTTCCGGGCCACAGCAGAGAGCTGGACTGGAAAAGGAGCAACTGGGACAGAACCGGCACCCCAATAGGGACTAGAACCCAGAGTACCAGTGCTGCAGGTGGATGATTAGCCTAGTGAGTTGCGGGGCCGGCCTGTAATCTCTATTTTTAAGACATGAACTCTGATATATCTAGAGTTAGACTGAGAGATGAGTAAAACTTATTTTTGGTCTGTTTCTTTTTATATGTCTTTCTATGTCCTGTAATATCTGCTTCATACAAATTGATGCTATGCATTTAGTTCAGATATTCGTAACTTTAACTTCTTCATTGTGGTGTTTACCTTTTGTATTATAGCATGTCATTCTTTGTCTCAATTAATACTTATTTTTTCCTCCATCCAAGTTCTCAGGTCATAACTTCTGCTTTATAATTATTCCTATAAAGGAAGACATCTATATATGTGGTGATGGGGCATTATATGGGTAATTTTGGTTTCCTTTTATTTTTAACCACCTAAATATTTATTTTTCAATGTTTGCCTGTTGTTCTATATAGAGTTTAATACAATTTGAAGATAATTTAAAAATATTTTGAATACTTGTTGATTGAGAAGTATGTGTGTGTGTGTGTACGGTTTTTGTGATATTTAGGAAGGTATATATTAAGGTGTAGATTTACTTTCTTTTGATTACCTTTGTAATCATATCTTTATATGGTAGTCATACAATAATTATTTATTGTTTTTGCCATAGTAATTAGCTATGCACCTCGATAAATTGGCATGGATTCTCTTCTCTGCAATTCATTTTACTCATTTTTCTATTTTGTTTAAAATTGGAAACTCATGACTAGAGCCTAGGGAGATTTCTGACGCCATAAACAAGAGTGTCAAATTGTTAAGTCAACAACAGGAGTCACTGTGTACTTACTCCTCATGTAGGATCTCTGTCCTTAACGTGTTGTCCAATGTGAATTAATGCTATGACTAACACTCAAACAGTATTTTACACTTTATGTTCTGTGTGGGTGCAAATTGATGAAATATTTACTTAATATGTACTAAATCGATCTTCTGTATATAAAGATAATTGAAAATGAATCTTGATGTGAATGGAATGGGAGGGGGAGTGGGAGATGGGAGGGGTGCAGGTGGGAGGGAAGTTATGGGGGAGAAAAGCCATTGTAATCCATAAACTGTACTTTGGAAATTATATTTACTAAATAAAAGTTAAAAAAAATTTCTTAGTGTTTACATCTACCTTTTTTTTTTTTTTTTTTTTTTTTTTTTTTTTTTTTTTTTTTTTTTACAGAGTGGACAGTGAGAGAGAGAGACAGAGAGAAAGATCTTCCTTTGCCATTGGTTCACCCTCCAATGGCCGCCACGGCTGGCGCACTGCGCTGATCCAAAGGCAGGAGCCAGGTGCTTATCCTGGTCTCCCATAGGGTTCAGGGCCCAAGAACTTGGGCCATCCTCCACTGCACTCCTGGGCCATAGCAGAGAGCTGGCCTGGAAGAGGGGCAACCGGGACAGAATCCGGCGCCCCGACCGGGACTAGAACCTGGTGTGCTGGCGCCACAAGGGGGAGGATTAGCCTGTTGAGCCACGGCGCCGGCCTACATCTACCCTTTTGTACATGATTATTGTATTATCTGTATGTCAGCTTTAAATTATTTTCATCCCTAACAGTTATAGATGACTCAGTGCATTTACTGTAATTATCACCACTTTCTTCCTTTCCCTTCCAAATATTTGTGACGTGCAATTTCTGTGCTTTCAAAAGCTGTAACATTTATATATTTTATTGTCTTAGTTTTATATCAAAAATATATTTGTTGCTCACCACTAGTCTTTTTGAAGAAGTTTTCCTGGATTTATGATGGTTTATTCTCCACATGGGAGGAATATTCTTCGACTTGCAATGTCTTACAGTTATGACCTTTATATTTGATGAGCAGTTGGCTAGATATTCTGCTCTTAGATCACATTTTCTTTCCCTGAGGATGTCACAGATTTGGTTCCATTGTCATGAAGTCAGTGCTTCTCAGGAGAAGACTGAGGGTAGGTTGATAGAATTTTCCTCATACAAGACTTGATCTTTTGCATTTCTGATACAAGGATTCTTTCTTTATATTTATTTTATTTTTAAAGATTTTATTATTTATTTGACAGGTAGAGTTACAGACAGTAAAAGGGAGAGACAGAGAGAAAGGTCTTCCTTCCGTTGGTTCACTTCCCAAATGGCTACAATGGCCAGAGCTGCGCCAATCTGAAGCAGGAGCCAGGTGCTTCCTCCTGGTCTCCCACGCGGGTGCAGGGGCCCAAGCACGTGGGCCATCCTCCACTGCTTTCCCAGGCCACAGCAGAGAGCTGGACTGGAAGAGGAGCAGCCAGGCCTAGAACCAGCGCACTGGCACCTGCAGGTGGAGAATTAACGTAGTGTGCCATGGCACCAGCCCCATCTTTCTTTATAGTTAAACGTCAATAATTTGCCAGCTTGTCTTGGCTCCACCATTATGAATCAATTTTCTCCATTACTTTTAACATGTGGATATAATTCCTTTTTTTTTTTTTCCAATTTCAGAAAAAATATTTCTTTTTGTTTCAGTGTGTTTGCTCTGAATCTTTTTCAGAGTCTTCACTTATATGTGTGTTGGCTCTGCATTATATTTCTTTTATCATGAGTTTCACAAAAATAATCAAAAAATATTTCTCTTGGTTTTCATTCAATTTAATTTCACAGATCTGTCTTCACCATCTTACTCATGCATGGTCCTGTTTCCCAAGTTGTTTCTCCAAATATTGCCTTTATTTCTGGTTTTGTTTTTCTTCTAAAACTTATTTACATCATCTCTTCCCTGCACTTCTTGATCTGTGCTTTGTAGTCTCTCCTAATAGGTTATATTGCCTCATTAACATTTTAGTGAATATGCTTCATTTAGAGAGGGCTTTTAGCATACTGAATAACAGCATAGACTCTGGAACAAGACTGGGTTTAAATTCTGGCTCCTCTCTAACGAGCTGTGTGATTATATTAGTCAACTTTCCACTGCTGTAGTGAAATATCTAAGCCAAGCTACTTATGAGGGAAGGGGGTTTTGGCGCTTTACAGTCTAAGATCAGGCAGCTCCACTGATTTGCCATCAACTGATGGTGTTCATGCTTGCAGAGTCCTGGGGTGGCACAGAGCATCACACAGCAAGGGGGAGCACACACGCATGTCTGTGTCTCTCCTTATAAAGCCACCACAATTTGATCAAGGGGCTCCACCCCAACAAATTAATCAAATCTGGCTACTTTCTTAATGCCATAACGGATTAGGTTTCTTCTCTCCTAATGCCATTCACACAAGCTTATGAGGACCATGAGACTTTGGGGACTACTTTGGGAAAGAATGCATGTCATAATGTGTGTCTCATTCTTTCCATCAACATAATGGGAATGATAATACCTAACTCACAGGTTGTATTGAAAAACCAATTTAGTTCATATTTGTAGAGTGGGTAGGAGTGCTGTTTGCATCAGTAAGTACTATGCAGGTGTTTATGTTTGCTTTTTAAAATTATTCATTATAAGTTATATAGTCAATTTTCATTGGCTTTGTGGCAAAACTTCTCCTCACTTATGTAAGTTTTGAAGTTTCTTTCTAGAATTCTCCTTACTATATCTTTATTGGTCTTGCACTGGTTTCCTCTTTATTGTAAATGATCTTTTTTCTGGTCAAAGGCTTTTTTTTTTTTTAAAAGGTTTACCTGTTTTATTTGAAAGAGTTATAGAGAGAGAGGGAGAGACAGAGAGAGAGGAGTCTTCCATCCACTCGTTCACTCCCCCAGTGGCTACACACAGTAGATGAGCCAATCAGAAGCCAGGAGCCAAGAGTTTCTTCCGGGTCCCCCATGCCAGTACAAGGGCCCAAGGACTTGGGTATCTTCCACTTCTTTCCCAGGCCACAGCAGAGAGCTGGATTGGAAGTGGAGCAGCTGGGACTTGAACTGGAGCCCATATGGGATTCCAGCACTGCTGGCGGCAGCTTTACCCACCATAGCACAGCAGCGGCCCCTGGTCAAAGTCTTTGCAGAAAGTTCCTGAAGGGGAGGCTTCAAGACAGCTTTCAAATTCTCAAACCAAAAACCTCCCCATTTTTGCAGTAAATCGTTATATTAATGACCTCCAATAATTCCTTCATAAATCTGTGCTCTTATAAAATCCCTGCCCACATTGGTTCTGGATTTAGCCCTATGAGTTGCTTTAGCCAAGGGACATTTGCATATGCAGAAGCATGACAGGATGTGAACATGCAGCTTGCCCTGTCTCTTGTTCCTCGAATCCTATCTACTTTCACATGCAAAAACCTCAGTAGCTTCCTGGAAAGATGCCTTAGGGGTCCACACCACTCCTCTGAGGCCCAGATGTATGTATGAAACCTGCTGACACCAATGGAGGCAAATCATTGGTAGCTTTTTAAACCATTCTTTTGGTCGTCTTTGGGCAGCAACAGGGTGGCAGCATCACTTTATGGCTGATTCAAGAACAGAGGGCTTCCCTTAGTCATGGTGTCTTCCTCGGTGGACTTTCTCTGAGTCTCTGAAGTGAATTGGGTCAGGAGACCTTCTGCCAGGAGTTCTGTGCTTCCCAGCTATTACAAACAAGGAATAGAGCTTCTACATTTCCTTGTCATGTCATCAGCTTCAAGGACTACAGTCTGGCTCTGTCTGTGCCTCCTCCTCACCTCCCGGATTTCCATGCACCTTCTCTGCCTTACTTCTTACCTCTGCTTCCGTTTTTGAGAGACAAAGCTTTTGGATTTCATTGTAGACCGTTTGTTTTATGAAACATGGTTTTATTGGCACTTTCTGCTATCTCTACCACTGGTTCCCTTTGCCTCCCTGCACTTTTCCGTATGACTTCTACCCAAAGGCAGCTGCCTTTGACAACTTGTACAAGTTTGTTGGAATTTGTGGGTAAAATCTGTATAAGTTGATTGAAAATAACATTTAATTTTTTTTTTTTTGCCATTTTTCTTGTTAGTTTATATGACTTCTGTGAAGAGGAAGGAAAGATGCTTAAACAGCTGACATTTTCATATTGGAGTCCCCTTAATTAATCTGGAACAAGAGCCCTTTGGAAATATTTTTTCTGAACATGATATAGTGGCCTCAAGAGCCTTGGTAATCATAAACACCTCAAAGACTCTAATATTCAGAGCAGGGGAGCATGCCCCTCAAGCTTCCTTGACTGAATCACAACTTAGGTTCCCATTCACATGCTCTATGGGCAATGGGGTCTAATAAATTAATCCTCACTGTAGTTCAAGTAAAGATTATATGGTCATCACTTTGCATATGGGGAGTGTGCCAAGACTATGACTATATTACCGAATTTCTCGGCTTCTCTCCAGATGCTCACTGCTTTAGTATTGCTAATTTTGGCTTTGGGCTCCATTTCAAGGTAATCAATATGGTGGATGGTATAGAATGCAAAGCAACAAGTCCAGGGAGGCAGGATTACTTTTGGATGCTTGGCAGTATCTCAGCTGTGGAGAACTGGATGGTGTGCAGTTCAGTGGCCGGTGCTTGAAAATAGTTTCCCCAAACACCATGAAGAAGTAGTACAGAGCAGGAACTCATCCAGTCCCTACACTGTTAAGCTCCCAGGCATGCCTTTCATTGCACAGGTATGCAAAGCTGGCTTAGACCACAGAGTGAAAACCAGAGGTTGATTCCCCTCCAGTAGCAAGCCCCTATTTGTCCTTTAATAAGTAGTTCAGGTGAGATGCCATTCCCTGACCTATACAGAGAAAATAGCTTCCATTTATGTAATTAGTACGTGCTTTTGTTGTGTTATAACCTATTGCTTACGGTGGGCTTTGCAGGTTGCTTCTGCCACGAGACAGCTCCTCAGGTACTGAGGCTGTATGGGAACCATCTCAGCGCCCCCAACATCTGGCACAGTGCATGGTGCTCAGGGCAAAAATGGGCGAGCCTCAGTGTTTATTGGAATCAATAGAGAAATCGGTACATTTTAACGGTAAGTCTTTTTGGTCTCTAGCTACTTCAACAGCTCAGAAAAAGTTGCCCTATCCTTCCGTCTCTCCTGTTTTCCTTGCCCCCTTCCTTCTCCTTTTCTGTTAACATAAAACGGTTGGAGGACTCAGGAAAAGGATAGCCGGGCTTTCCCACATCCCTCCTCATCACGCGTGAACTCGCACACGCACACACACACACAATGGCAGAACTGCAAGCTGCGTTCTTAAAGCAGGGTCCCTCAGTCCCCCGGGTGCTTGTTACTGGGCCACACAAATTCCCGAGTTGTGGAACCCTGTCCCAGGAGGTCCTTGGTGGAGCACCTCCTTCACTAAAGTGGTGTGACCCTTGCACTTATTCACGCCGGAGTCCTTTGTGCAACAGGAGAGCAGGGGGCTCCCACCTCGAGCCTCCTCCCTCCACGGGGGCTACCTCAGTGCTCGCTGGCTGCCCCGGCCTGGATTCCACGCGCCCCTGCCCCAGGCCCCGCTGCAGCCCATTGCTGCGGGAGCTGCCTGCAAGGCGCGGGACTCCCGGCAGATGCGTGGCGAGGGACTGCCTCGTTCCGGGGCGGGCGAATGGGAGCGCGCGCGGGCGGCGAGGGGGCGGTGTGTAGTGGCAGACGCCGCTGGGATTATGAATGGGGGCGGAGGGGGGTTGGCGGTGTGGGTTCAAACCCGGCTCGGCGGCACCCGGCTTCTGAGAGGCACGCAGGCTGTGCGTAATCCTTCAGCGCTGGCTGCCGGGAGATGCGGGGAGCCACCGGGAGGGACTGAAGGGTCATTTTGCCGAACTCCCTTGGTATCGCGCCCGCCGAATACCCAGGAGCCGGTGAGGTAGGTGCGGAAGTGGGGGAAAAACTGCGGGCTGGGCGGCATGCCCGGCTCCCGGGGATTGACAGGTGGTGGTCTCAGCAGTTACAACCTACTACACGGCGGCTGGCCCGTGCCACAGGGTCACGGTAAGTCCCCACCCCGGGCTGGGGCGCGGAACCAGTGGTCCCCGCGAGCGGGATCCGGAGAGGGGCTTTGGAGCTCCGGTGGCGCACAGAGGCGCTCTGGGGCGCTTCGCCGCGGCCTCGGTCGCCCTGGCGCGGGTCCCTCACGCCAGCTCGTCCGCGCGAGCCCCGCAGCCGCTCCGGCCCGTGCGTAGCTTCCCTGGGCTGCCAGCCAGCTCTGGGCGGCTGCAGGCTTCTTTCTGGTCACCGGCGGGGCTGCCTCCGGACTGGCGCTCGTCCCCTGAGAGCGAGGGAGGTTCGCTCGCGGTGCACGGTCAAGCGGGGCCGCGCGGAGCCGCACCAGAGCCCGGCGTCCAGTGCGCGGCGGCCACCGCGGTGCAGCAGAGGCGCCTCGGGCGGCCTCCCCTCGGGTAGCCTGAGGTAAGAAGTGCCTAGGAAACTGCAGGTTTATTTGCCCCCTTGCCTTACTTTGCACACAGAAGCCGAAATGGAGAGTAGATGATGCGGGGTTGAGGGGGCGCGAAGAGGGATTGCGGCCGCCCCGCCGGGAGAGTCGCTTTGGCGATGTCGTTGTCCCTTTGAGGGAAACCCCCAACCGGCCCCTTCCCCACCGCGCCTTCCTCTGCCCTGGCCCTAGAATCCCTTGGCGGGTCGCCTGGGAGTGCGCCAAGGGAGGGTAGAGAGAGGCTTCAGGATTCCGGGTGATGGATGGGTGTGCGGTGCCCAGTGATTGATGGCGGGCACGGGCGGGAGCCCCAAGTACCCAAGAGTTTGCAGGGCTGCGGCCCCAGCTTTGTCCTGCCTGTGCCAGTGGCGGGGGCACCAGGGAGGGCGTGCCAAAGCCGCAGCGTCGCGAAGGCTCTGCCTGGAAGTTTTGGGAGCTCCGTCTGGGGTTTGGTGAGATCTGAGCTGTGCTCAGGGCCTGGCCCTTTCTAAGCGAAGAGAGTGTGTGTTTGGGGCGTGAGGGGCCCCCACTTTCCTCCTCACCGTCTGTCCTTTTTCCTCTTTCTGTTTTGGTTCCTTCCTTTTCCATAGACCACATTCCATGTGCCATACTTCGAACAAAAATCAGTGTGGCCCATAGCGTTGAAGCAACAGTAAAGAGAAGCGCACAGAGGAACAAGCAGTCCTTAATTGCAGAGTGGTTTAAAAACTACCCCGTATATTTGTGTTAAAAATAAACAAGACTTTTGAGACCTCACCTAAAATTACAGTGCATTTACATTTTGTTTACATCACATGTATTAGATGCTACTCAACAGAAATGCTGAATCTATGCATCGCACATCTTCCATCTGTGTGAGATGTAATTATTCTTGACGTTATGTGAATCTTTGAAACTCGGAGGTTTCCCGCTGCTTGAAAGCTGAGGGCCGCATGTATGAATCAAAGGCATATTGAATTTAAAAAACTAAAAAATAAGAAAAGACGAGATGATATACCCTTTTTTAAAAAAAGTAGATTGTACACCCTCTACTTTTCTTTAGGCAAAAGCTGATTATTATATGAGTATAGTTCATAAAAACAACTCTAGGATATCCAAGTGCTTCTACTTGGATCTGGGGTGCAGGGGAGGGATCTGGAATGGACTTGTATATGAATTGACAAGAAGTGAATAAAGCCAGAGCTTTCACTTTGGGCAAGAGGAGATCCAGCTGCCAGTACCTTATTCATCTACTGACATCCCGGGAGAGGAACCCTCTTCACATTCAGCATAACCTTGGCCTTTACTCTTCCAATCAATACTTGTAGGTCTTGGTTAGTAATGTCTTCGCTGCTGCTTCTGTTCTTCTTTAAACAGCAAAATGCCGATTTGTTAACTTACAGAACATTAGTATGATGGTTAAATGGTCTAGAATTGTGGAAATGGCATAAGTGATTCATTGAGGCTGTGTATATATATCTATCATTTTGTATATTGCTTATTATAATTGTGAGCTACAATTTTGCATGTGTCTATTTGTATTTTTCTCAGCTGATTTGCTTCTCAGTTTATTTCTGGCTTGACATATTATGTACAGATGAATTATCTTAAATTTCTCTAGAGGAAACCTACGTGGGCACACTTGTTTGCTTTTGGAATGGAGCTGGTTTTGATTTGAGGAATAATCAGTCAATCATATGTAGTTTTCTGATTTTGGAGCCCTTTGTCAGTCAAGAGACAGGTATTTAAAAATAACAGAGACTGTGTATGTTACTCAAGTAGATGTATAGGATTTGTTTGATAAAGGTATTAGACACAGAACTGGTACTTTGATTTCAGCTTACAAACTGCATATTTAACATTAACATAGGTTGCTGTTAATATGAACAAGATACACATGAAGAGAACTTGAAATAGATCAGGGATTTACTGATTTGAATTTATCTTTTATTATTATGACACTAAACTTCACCAATTGCTCTTTCCAAGAAAATATAAGTTGCACAATTTGGACAAGGTGTTGGGGATGTTGTTGGTCATAGGACAAATAGGTTCCTGTGAGTATTAGTTCTTGCAGCCACCTTCATGTAATATGGCTCACACCATGATGTGGCAAATTCTTCTTCAAGGAAGGACTTGCCCTAGCTTCTGGGAACACTGTCAGCAGGTGGTCTACAATGATCAGACCCTTTGGGATTATCAGAGCTGCAGAAATCCTTCTTGTCCAATGTCACATCCCTTTCCAAGGCAGATCCAATCCAGTAGCTGATTCTTGTAGGAGTACAGAGGTTGGGCCATCTCAGCCCAACTCTGGATAACTCAGAAGGAAAATTCTACCTCTGGAACTGCTTGTGAGACCTGCCTGCAGTGCAGCTCAACTTTCCTCCTTGCCCATTTCTGCTTCTTTCCTTGTCCTATGTCAGGTGTGGATAACAAGGAATTCTTAAATGAAAGTGTGAATCAAACTTCATTTCAGAGTTGGCTTGTCAGAGAAACCAATGTGTGATGATACTCTTCCACACACATCCATTTTGCCAGCTTTAATCAATTTATTTGAAATGTAGTACCATTGCTTGCTGAGGGACATTTCCTTATCCTTGCTCCTCTTCTGTCCTTCCATGTTTTATCTTTCTTTCTTGATTTTTACTGGATTTTATAGAATTTCTATAGTCTCTTCTGTTGATCTGAATTTTACATGTTCCATTTCTATCCTGTCAGAAGTTTTTTTTTTTTTTAATGTTTTTGGCATTCATATTCTGCCTTAACAGGTGAAATGGATCAAAATATAAACTTTTGAAAACTATAGGTTCATTACAATATTCTGATTATGATTATATCTTATATTTCTTAATTCTGTAGTGATGTAATTCCACCATGGTTTTTATACCTCTATGTCATTTTTAATATAATTAGTTTAATTTTTTACAGTCAATGCTTATACTTTTCACATTTTGACTGTAGTTGTTGCTTCCTGTTTTACCTTTTTTTGGATTTTAATGTCTTCTTGTGAAATTCTTTGGTAAGCATGTGAAAATGATGAGTCTTGATTTTTTTTTTAATGGTAGTTCATCCTAACAATGGAATAATAGATCATCTAGGAGTAGAATCTTAAGCTGATAATTGTTTTTCTCATCACTTTGAAGGTATGGTCTTCTAATCTCCTTGTTTAAGAGTAGAGGTTTGTTTCTTAGTTGCTATGATTATTGTCTTTGTTGCTCTAAAGTTTTACTATGGCATGCTTATATATGGGTTTATTTTTATTGTTCCTTTTTGGTATTACTTCTACTTCTTTAATCAGCTAACTCATATTTCATGAATTATTAAAAATTTGTAGCAGGATATCATCATATATTGTCTACATTCTCTCTATTCTTTCTTCTAGAATTCTTATTAGGTATGTTTGACCTTCTGTTATATCTGTTCTTTCTATTACCTCTGTATCACTTTTCAATTAAAAATATCTTTAAGAGGGATTTCAGTAATTACTGAAAATTATTTTTAGTTAATTCTAATTCATTGATGCCGTATCTATTACTTAAGTTATCCATTGAACTATGATTTACTTTTTTATTTCTAGAAGTGCTGTTTGATGCCTTTTCATATCCATCTTCTTCATCCTGCCACCTCCCACCCTTGCTAAAATTTTTATCCTTTTACCATGCATTTTATCCTTACATTTTCTCTTTATTCATTATACTTGTCTTTATTTTACAATATCTTTCAGATTGTTCTCTTACTTGAAATTCTTCTGAGATAAACAGAGAAAAATTAAAGAAAACATAAAAATATTTGCCATTTCCTTAAGGGCTCCATGGTATATGATGTGAAATTCATGGTTTGAATTGAAGTTCTCCTTATGGGTGATATGCTATTTCTCTCTGGATTGTTTTAAGATTATTTTCTTTGTCTTTAATTTTCAGGAATTTAATCATGATATGTCTTGGCATGGGAGTTCTTTAAGTTCTATTTGAAATTTGATTAGCTTCTTACACGTGTAGGTTTGTCTTTCACCAAATTTGGGAGGTGTTGGGAATTATTTCTTCAAATACTTGTTCAGGTCCTCTTTCTTTTTCTTATCTATCTGTGACTTCCATGATACAAGTTTTGAATCATTTGTTATTGTCCCACAGAACCCTACATTTCTATTTTTATATTTTTATCTTTTAGTCTATTTTCTCTTTTATGTTTAGATTGGGTAAATTCTGTTGCTCTGTTCTCTAATTCTGTCTTCTGTTGCCTCTACTACTGAGCCCATCCAATAAGTTTTATTTGGGTTACTGTATTTTTCAGTTCTAAATTTTCTATTTAGTTCATTATGTAGTTTATGTTTATTGATTGTAATAGCCAGCTTTTAATCACTAAAAATCTACCTAAAACAAGCTCTTTATAAAGGAAAGAGGTTTATTTTGGCTTACAGATTTTAAGGTTCACAGGTGAAGACCAGACATCCCCACTGGTTTGGCATCTGGTGATGGCATTGTTGCTGGCAGAATCCTGAAGGGATACAGAGAATTATATGACAAAAGGAAGCAGTTGACTGTCTCTCACTTATGAAGCCACTGTGATTTGATGGTGGGAGTTCCACATTAAAAACCTAATCAAACCTAATCTCTTCCCAAATCTCTTTACCTTTAGATGCTGTAATTGGATTTCCACCCTCTTAGTACCCTCTTAGTACCATTAGCCTAAGAATTTCGGGACCATACCTTTAACATGTGAGTCTTTGAGGAACACTCAAACTAATAGGCAAACCAATAGCACTAAAACGTTTCTCTTTTTCCCCCAGGTGTTTCTAGAGAATTGATATTTTCTTGCTGAAGTATTTTATTTTATTTTTTTAAAAAAGATTTATTTATTTATTTGAAAGTCAGAGTTACACAGAGAAGGACTGGCAGAGAGAGAGAGATCTTCCATCTACTGGTTCACTCCCCAATTGGCTGCAACAGCCAGAGCTGAGCTGATCCGAAGCCAGGATCCAGGAGTTTCTTCTGGGTATTCCATTTGGGTGCAGGGGTTCAAGGACTTGAGCCATCTTCTACTGATTTCCCAGGACATAGCAGAGGGCTGAATCGGAAGTGGAGCAGCCAGGACTCAAACTGGCATCCACATGGGATGCTGGCACTGCAGGCAGCTGCTTTACCAGCTATGCCACAGTGCCAGCCCCGAAGTATTTTATAAATGAATGCTTTATAGTCATTCACAGATAATTCTAACATCTGATACACTTAAATGGTAGTGTCAGTTGATTGTTTCTTCTCCATTAGTGATCACTAATAGACTATTAGAACTCATAAAAGAGTTTGGTTAAGTTGCAGGATATAAAATCAACACATAAAAATCAATAGCCTTTGTGTACAGAGACAATGCCACTGCTGAGAAAGAACTTCTAAGATCAGTCTCATTCACAATAGCTACAAAAAAAATTTAAATAACTTGGGCTAAATTTAACCAGGGAGGTGAAAGGTCTCTGCAATGAAAATTATAAAACATTTAAGAAAGAAATAGAAGAAACCACAAAAAATGGAAAAATATCCTATGTTCATGGATTGGAATACTTAATATCATCAACATGTCCATAGTACCAAAAGCAATGTACAGAATGAGTGTAATCCCTATCAAAATACCAAGGACATTCTTCTCAGATCTAGAAAGAAGGATGCTAAAATTCTTATGGGAAAACAAGAGACCATAAATAGTAAAGCAATCTTATACAACAAAAACAAAGCCAGAGACATCACAATACCAGATTTCAAGACATACTGCAGGGGAGTTGTAATCAAAGCAGCTTGGTACAGGCACAAAAATAGACATGTAGACCAATGGAACAGAATAGAAATCCAAGAAAACAATCCATGCTTCTATAACCAACTAATCTTTGAAAAAGGAGCTAAAATCAATCTCTGGAGAAAGGAAAGTCTCTTTAACTAATGGTGCTGGGAAAATTGGATCTTGGTGTGTACAAGTATGAAACAAGACCTCTACCTTACACCTTATACAAAAATAAACTCAAAATGGATCAAGGATCTAAATCTATGACCTGATACCATCAAATTACTAGAGGAGAACATTGGGGATACTCTGCAAGTCATTGGCATAGGCAAACAGTTCTTGGAAAAGACCTAAAAGCACAGGCAAAGCAAAAGTAGACAAGTGGTATTACATCAATCTAAGAAGCTTTTGCACTAAAAAGGAAACACTTAAAAATTGTAGAGGCAAACAACAGAATAGGAGAAAATATTTGCAAACTTTGCAACTGATAAAGAGTTAATATCCAGACTCTATAAAGAGCTCAAGAAGCTGAACTACAACAAAACAAAAAATCCAGTTAAGAAATAGGCAAAGAATTTGAATAGGCATTTTTTTGTTTGTTTTTTTAAACTTTTATTTAATGAATATAAATTTCCAAAGTGCAGCTTATGGATTACAATGGCTCACCGCCACCCCATAACTTCCCTCACACCGGCAACCCTCCCCTTTCCCGCTCCCTCTCCCCTTCCATTCACATCAAGATTCATTTTCAATTCTCTTTATATACAGAAGATCAGATTAGTATATATTAAGTAAAGATTTCAACAGTTTGCCCCCACATAGCAACACAAAGTGAAAAATGCTTTTGGAGACTAGTTATAGCACAATGTACAGCACATTAAGGACAGAGATCCTACATGATATTTTTTAAAAATTGATTAATTTTCTATGCAATTTCCAATTTAACACCAAGTTTTTTTTTTCATTTTCAATTATCTTTATATACAGAAGATTGATTCAGTATACATTAAGTAAGGATTTCATCAGTTTGCACCCACACAGAAACACAAGGTGTAAAAATACTGTTTCAGTACTAGTTATAGCATTACTTCACATTGGACCACCCATTAAGGACAGATCCCACATGAGACATAAGTACACAGTGACTCCTGTTGTTGATTTAACAATTTGACACTCTTGTTTATGGCGTCAGTAATCTCCCTAGGCTCTAGTCATGAGTTGCCAAGGCTATGGAAGCCTTTAGGGTTTGCCGACTTTGATCTTATTCCGACAGGGTCATAGTCAAAGTGGAAGTTCTCTCCTCCCTTCAGAGAAAAGTACCTCCTTCTTTGATGGTCCTGTTCTTTCCACTGGGATCTCACTCACAGAGATCTTTCATTTAGGTCTTTTTTTCTTTTTTCGATGATATCTTGGCTTTCCATGCCTGCTATACTCTCATGGGCTCTTCCGCCAGATCCGAATGCCTTGAGGGCTGATTCTGAGGCCAGAGTGTTGTTTAGGACATCTGCCATTCTATGAGTCTGCTGTGTATCCCGCTTCCCATGTTGGATCGTTCTCTCCCTTTTTGATTCTATCAGTTAGTATTAGCAGACACTAGTCTTGTTTGTGTGATCCCTTTGACTCTTAGACCTATCAGTGTGATCAATTGTGAACTGAAGATGATCTCTTGGACTAGTGAGATGGCATTGGTACATGCCACCTTGATGGGATTGTACTGGAATCCCCTGGCTCGTTTATAACTCCACCATTTGGGGCAAGTCCGACTGAGCATGTCCCAAGTTGTACATCTCCTCCCTCTCTTTTTCCCACTCTTATATTTAACATTCCTGTTGAATAGGCATTTTTAAAAGTTGAAATTCAAATGGCCAACAGATACATGAAAAAACTCTCAGGATCACTAGCCATCAGGGACTGCAAATAAAAAACTGCAGTGTAGTTTCACCTCACTCCAACTATAATGGCTATCATACAGAAACCAAAAATTAATAAATACTGGTGAAGATGTGGGGAAAAAGTTACCCTGCCTTTGGAAATGTAAACTGTTACAGCCATTGTGGAAAGCAGTCTAGAGATTCTTCAGAAATCTGAAAATAGATTAATCATAAGATCCAGCCTCCTAGGAATTTACCCAAATGAAATGAAATCTGCATATGAAACAGTTATCTGTACCACCATGCTTATTGTAGCTCATTTTACAATAGCTAAGATATGGAATCAATCCAGATATCCATCAGCTGATGAATGGATAAAGAAAATGTGATATATATATATATATATATATACATACATGATGGAATACTACTAAGCCATAAAAAAGGAATGAAATTCTGTCTCTTACAACAAAATGGATGCAATTAGAAACCATTATACTTAGTGAAATAAGCCAGTCCACAAAAAATAAATATCGTATGTTTTCCCTGATCTGTGGTAACTAATAGAGTATAAAAAAGTAATGTATATGAACAAAATTGACATTTTGAGATTTGATTGTTGTTTTTTTTCAGCTCTTGTTTGTACTGTTGAGGAACAGTGCTTTTTCTCCTTTGTACTTTTTTTTGATTCTTTACTTAGTGGAAGGTTAAGCTTATTATTTTAAAATAAACTGAAAGTATGTCATTGTAAAAATTAAAGAAGAGAGTAGGAAGGAGAGTGGGAACTTGGGTGGAAGGGATTTTAGGGTGGGATGTAGCACTATGTTCCTAAACTGTATATATGAAATACATGAAACTTGTTTATATATGAATAAAAATTATTTTAAAAAACTGAATTGCACTCAAATCCATTTTTTAAGCTATTATGTTGGGAGGTTTTTAGTCCTTTTTAAAACTTGTGTTTTAGCAGACAATCTCATTAAGATTAGTGCACAAGTCCTGGATTATTTTGTGACTTTATGGTACTATTTTGTTTGCTTTATTTGTCTGGTGCTTATGCTGAACACTACCGTTACTACATGAAAAGGCAGAAGGAGCTTTCCGAGTCTGAGCTCTGTGGGGTCTCTAGGGATATTTCAGCCTACAAGGATAAGGAGAACTCTTAGACTTGGAGGTTTTTGTGGAAGGTGCTTTGAAGTCAGCTGGTGTTATCATCTAGACCTCAGTTAGATGCAGAGGAGGAATGACCTTACCTGATTATCTTCTGGTAGGTTAGATGTTAGGAGGCTGTACCCTAGTCACCTGTTCTTGGGTAGGGCTGCAGAAACCATTCTACTGTTTTGGTTATTGTTCCTTTCTGTGCCTCCCTCTCTCCACCATTCTAAGTCCTCTTTTGGCTGTCTCTTGCATTATTTCTAGAGTCTGCAGTTGTACTTTTAGGAAGATAGGCAGGGGGCAAAGAACAGATGTCATGTTATCAGGAGTGGAAGTGTATGCTTTTGCAAAACTAACTCCCAAGCCACATTATCCATTAATGGAGTTGAAAATACTAGTTTGATTGGATTTCCTGTAGTGTTGCACTTACTCCAGAGATAGTTTTTAAAAATCATATATTTAAGTTATTTATTATTACTGTAATTGGGGAATTAAATGTCAAGTCATACCAGTCAGTGGAATCTAAGATAAAAATCTTTGTGATTTTTTTTTTTATATGGAACATTTTTCTACAAGTTGTCTTAAAGCATTTGAAAAAAATTACTGCTTTTTGTCTGTTGCCATCTCTGTGGGAAATGCTAAAAAAATCCTTTATCAGATGGATACTTTAAATCTTACAGAAAATAAATGATACTGTTTGCACAAACAACTTGCTGATATTTTGAGTGGACCAAAGATACCAGGATTCCTCAGTTTTTGGCTCTCCTGGTCTACAACACAATGCTAACTCAAAGAATTACTGTATTTCCAGAACTGAAAGTCATCTTAGGGATCACCTCTTTCAATCTTATTGTTGTATACATAAGAAAACTGAGAACTTGAAAAGCCATAAGGGAATCCAAGTTTTCTGACTTCTTGGTATTTCCTGATTTTATGTTTCCTTTAAGAAATCAGAAATGCCTTCCTTTGATAAGGCATAATGACAATTTACAGGCAAAGATTTTTAAATACCATTTTCTAATGACAAAAAATACTCTAGTAAATTGAATTAACATGATGGTTCTTTTGGAAAGCAGTAGATGGTAGTTGGATGTTGTAGTGCATCAGGTTTAGCTGTCCCATGGGATCCCAGCACCCATTTCAGAGGGTTCATTTGGGTCCTGGCCATTCTTTTTTCAATCCAGCTTCCTGCTAATGCACCTAGGAATCAGCAGATGATGGTTCACATACTTGCATTCCTGCCACTCACGTGGGAGACCTGGATGGAGTTCTGGGTTCCTGGCTTCTGCTTGGCTCAGCTGTGGCTATTGCAGCCATTTGGGGGAGTGAACCAGAAGATGGAAAGTCTCTCCTCTCTGTCACACTGCCTTTCAGATGGAAAGTCTCTCCTCTCTGTCACACTGCCTGTTCAAATAAACATTTTTTTTTTCAAAGCAGAGGACATATTTGAAAATCTGAAATATGTGGACAAATGACCAGTGAAAGGAATATACACTCAAAAATATGAATCCAAATTGAGGGATTATGAACTCCTAGAGAAGATCTCCACAATCTGTTTTGTGTTTTTCTTGTCCTGTGTTAACCGTGGATTATTTTTTGCTGGGCAAAATGAATCATTTTATATTCAGAATAACCCTTGAAGGACTGTGGAGGGGGGCAGTTGTGGTAGACATAGGGCTCCAGTCTGTGGCAGAATGTATTTTCCTACAGATTGTAGAGAGCTGGTAGGTGGGAAGGATACATGACCAACAGGTGTTCAAGCAGGCTGTGCGAAATAAAACAGGCAACTCACCCACGGTGCTTGTTCTCCACTCCTCCTTAACACATGAGTGCACACACATACACACACACTCACACGCACACACCACTTAGGGCTCCTTGGAAAGAGTCTTTCATCTGCTTCCTTCTGCCCTCACTCAGTGAGCAGAAACAGTACTCCTTTGAGATCATTGCCCCTTTTGTTCTGGGAAGGCTGCTGTTGTGGTCATTTAAAACTAACTGTAGCCCTATCACATGTTAAGGACTGAAAAAAGAAAGCTTTCAGAGGCATTTTCTGTATTTACTGGGGGAATCTTTGAGGGTAAAAAGAAAACCACCTCCAGGTTTTTCTTATACCATGGATCAAAATAATTTAAGAATATACAGTGATAAATATCCCTGAATTTAGAGATCAGAGAGTAAGTTCAGTATTTGTTAAACTAACAAATTAATCAAGCACAGCTACCATTATATAGAAGAGTACTTAAAGGAAGCTCCTGTATACTCCTGTTGAGTAGTGTCATTCCCTGAATGAGAAATAATACTGAATTGTATATCAGGCTGAAAAATTCAATGCAGAAAGCAAGAAGAAAGTATAAAAAGAAAAGACATAATAGAATGAGACTGTTTTTCTAGTGCCTTGCCAGCTGACATATTTTAAAACTTCAGATGAACTTTAGTTTTCAGGGTTCCTCTTTAATAACTGACTGAGGACTAGGAATTGTAAGACATAAGTTGCAGTACTGCTATACTATTAATTGGGTCAGTGGCATTTGTGTAAGCCTCAAAGCATAAAATAAGGTTTTGGATTATGATAATCTCTAAATTTTTTTCAAACATTATGATTTGGTGGAAGTTCAGATTAGTGATGTTATTTGACAGAATATTAGGGACATTTTATGAAGGCCCATGTCTTTTAATTAAAATATAAAAATTAATTTTTAAATTTAAATTAGTATGATGCCTTGATGCACTCATAAATTTATATTAGTAAGAGAAATTGTAGTTGGGTACAGCACATAGCACAGTTTGGGGAACAAATACTTAATGCTGTCTGATGCCAGCAGTGGTGATGCACATGTGGATGGAGTTAGAATGTATTGGTCTAGAGGTATGGCAGGTATTGTAGATTGGCTCATTCAACTTCATTCATCCCTTTCATGTTTCATCTTCCTCTGCTACAAGTCAGAAAGCAAAACATTCAGCTTTCCAGTCCGCCTTCCTTGAAGCTGGGAGAGGCCCATATGGTAAAGATCAGATGGATATTTCTGGGTTAGTGCTCCTTTTCTTGAACAAAAATACAAAGCTTCTGGAGAAGGCTCTTGTCCTTGACCCTTAGCCCTTTTTTCTCCATAGAGCATGAATGTCGTGGTGAGCAGCACCCTTGCAAGCATGAGGAATAAACACAAATGCTTATGACAATGAAGCAGAACAAGGTGTAGCTTGGATCTTTAGTGCTTGGATCATTCCTGCACTGCCTACCTCCAGACTTATTATTTTAAGAGAAAAAAATAAGCTTCTTAATCGTTTTTCCCACTATTAGGTTTTCTATTACTCTCACCCAGTTTGCCAACTGAATACATAAATTAATTGTGAAGATATACATTTTATATCTTTTAAGGATGAAATTAATGTCTACAGATCTTTGTAATTACTGATCTTGAGCTGCAAAATTTTGACTAGTTAGTGGAAATGTTCTCATTCTGAAGAAGTTTGGGTGTGAACATTCTGAATAATATGTGAAATTTTCATTTTATTGTTCATGGCATGAAGAATAGCATGACTCTGAGTTTCTGTTTTGTATTGCTTAGAGAATATTTCAAAGTTTATTCAATGAGTGAAATTTATACGAAGAAAACTCTATTTTTGTGAGTCACACCTCCTACTTAGCTGTAATCTTTGGTAAGATGGGAGTATATCAGGAGAATACCAATGAGTCTTAAAAAATGTCTTCTTTTAGATTGTAGGCAAAATATATAGCATAGTGGGTTTACTTTTTTTTTTTTACCATTGAATGTAAGTTTGTTTCTAGCAGTTTCCTTCTGACTTCACACTTTAACATGACTGAGAAACATTTTAAAAGGTTAAAGAAGGCTGGCCTTTTCAATAAAGGGATGTACAAGATGAAACTTTTTTTGGTTGTCATTTGGCATAGCATGCACACATATTACATTTGGTTTTTGCATGATAAGTGAAGATAATTAATCTTTACATCAAGCCATAGAATGAGAGAACAAGAGATGTCCATTCAGGATATACTGGTCATATTTTATCAGTCAGTATCACACTCATTTTTGAGTGATCAAAAATTTGACATTTAATGACAAAAATGAAGAGTTTATTTTTTACACTCCATAAGATACCTGGAGGGAATGATCTTTAATAACAAGGGAGGTCATCAAGAATTTGAACTGTTTCTTGCTTGTGGCTGAACTATTAGTTGTGAAAAGACAATGAACTTCCCATGTGTGCATCTGTATGCCGCAGGCAGCAAGAATGGGCTAGGAACAAGGCACACAGCAGCTGAGTCCATCCTCTTTTTGTAAGGAAAAGAATAGTTTCTTGGAGAAAATGCATCTGGTAGACTTCTAGTAGCTTATTGACCAGAACTGTATCAATGGCCATCCCTAAGTGCAAGGAAGTTTGAGAATTCGATTTTCTTTTTTTTTTTCCATTTTAATATTTGAAAATTGATTCCTCCCCAAATGTCAGGATTCTGTTATGTAGTGAAGGAAGAATAGATTCAATCATGCACTGCATAGTGACATTTTGGTCAATGGCAGACTGAGATGTAACAGTGACTATACAATACAGCCTCAGTATGTAGTAGG
This sequence comes from Lepus europaeus, assembly GCF_033115175.1. Classification (NCBI taxonomy): domain Eukaryota; kingdom Metazoa; phylum Chordata; class Mammalia; order Lagomorpha; family Leporidae; genus Lepus; species Lepus europaeus. Next base: position 57,710,251 of record NC_084831.1, read on the forward strand.
CTATACCATCTAGGTTTGTGTAAGTATGCAGTAGGATTGTACAATGACACAATTGTCTGATGATGCATTTCTCTAAATGTGTACCTATTGTTACATAATGAATGTGTTGTTTTGGTAGCCACTATTGTCATTGCATATGAAGATTTTGAAATCATATTTTTAGCATTATCCCATAAATGTATATTCTGGTTATCTTAAACTATGATATCTTTAAATGTGTTATTAATTAGTATTTATATTAAGTTCCTAGAAGGTAAAATCATTTAAAATTTTGTATCAATTGTCACTTTGTGTCAAGGTAGCTGACTAATACCTAAGACTGAAAGTATATATCATAGTACTTAATAGTTATTAGTGTTAATCTAATTGTGGGAAAACAAGTAATTTCCAAATATAATTAATATGACATAAATGATTTTGAAATTCTAAGAAATCCAACAATTACAATATATGCACTTTCTTCAAATAGTGTGCTTTATTTTTGTTTTAATTTGCATCTAGATAGTTTGTTGTCTACTTTACTTTTATTTTTATTTCTTTGAGAGACAACATGAGAGAGGGAGAGAGACAGACAGAGATGGAAAGAGAGAAAATGCCCATGTGCTGGTTCACTCCCCAAATGTCTGTTACAGCTGGGTCTGGGTCATGGCTGAAGTCAGGTGTTGGGAATTCATTACAGGTCTCACATGTGAAGTGGCAGGAACCCAGTAACTTGAGCTATCACCACCGACTTCTAGGGTCTCCATTAGCAAAAAGTTGATCTGGAAATTGAACCCAGGAACTCTGATGTGGGATGTACACATCCTAACTAGGGTCTTAAGGGTTAGGCTAAATAGCTACCCTTGTTGTTCCAGTATTTTTAATGACTTATATAGATAATACTCATGATCATAAGTTTATTTTATAAAGATTAAAATTGGCTGAATCCCAGCATTTCTATTTTGCTATTCGAAGTCAGGTATTGACAAAAAGATTCTGAGTAATTGAAGGTTTATTCTTCAATTGATGTAGGCACTGTACTTAGAAGCTGGTTATCCACATCAAAAAGGGTAATGGATCTTTTCAGTTTAAATTTTTGCTTATTAAAACAGGGTGAGGCAACAGCTCTCAACACACTTCAGAGGGATAGTACAAAGATAAATGAAATAATGGATGTGAAGCACATTACTGTGCTCTAAAATATGCTGTATAATTTCTATAAATAGCATTATTAACATCTAAATAAGGTGAGAGGTAATCATTTCTCAAAGTGAGTATCATAACCAGGAATTTTGAGTGTGATCCTTAATGTCAGTTTTTTTTGAAAGACAGTAGTATGGCAACACATTATTATGTTCTTGTATTAAAATACCAGAGATAAATTTCATGATGGAAATGAAATGTAGAGAATGTATAGATAGGTGATTTATTGAATAATGCACATAGCAATAAATTTTGCTCACATATGAAAAGTCCTTTGGGTCTCTTAAGTGGTTAGTGAAAAGGGAAACTTTTATTTAAAAAGTATGATTCCAGTGCGAGAAATTGAATCTTAAAGCTAGAATGGAACTTCCAAGGTTATATCTTGGAAATAATGAAGTTTTACTTGATTTATAACAATCTTGAATACATTTTATCTTCAATACATGTTTTTGTCATAAATTAAGCCACATTTAACCAAGGTTTTTATTACTTGACATACAGTTTATGATAGTAAATTGTTCCTTATATCTAACCTAAGTGTCATACTATTTGTGTTGGTGACCAGGGAAAATGAATTGCGTGATATAGTGATAATCACACTTGGCCTTGGTCCATGGAGCAAGGTTTATGTTTCAGTTTTGCCACTAATTTATCTGTGTAATCAGGAAAATTATTAAATTTCTTTAGGTCAAGAAACATAAAGTATACAATCCTCCACTGTATGCATTCTAGTCCTAAGATACTAAGGTATCGGGTCCGGCGCCATGGCTCACTTGGTTAATCCTCCACCTACAGCGCCGGCATCCCATATGGGCACTGGGTTCTAGTCCGGGTTGCTCCTCTTCCAGTCCAGCTCTCTGCTGTGGCCCGGGAAGGCAGTGGAAGATGGCCCAAGTGCTTGGCCCCTGCACCCGCATGGGAGACCAGGAGAAAGCACCTGGCTCCTGGCTTCGGATCAGCGCAGCGCCAGCCACAGTGTCCGTTGGAGGGTGAACCAACGGAAGGATGACCTTTCTCTCTCTCTCTAACTCTGTCAAATAATAATAATAAAAAAAGATACTAAGGTATCAGTCAGAATCCTTGGGGAAGGGCACTGTACTGTGGGAAGAATAGTGGCTCTCCTGCATGACAGTCTTATGGTGATGGGTGTTTAGCCATAAAAGTGACAAATGGAAAATGGTCAGGAAACAGGTACAAGAAAGGAAGTTTTTCTTTCCATGTTACTTATTCTTTTGGGCAATTTGTTGAAGATAAATGCTTAGATGTGGGCCAATAGGTGCTGTATGCTAAAGAGACAGTAGCTAAATGGTACAATTAGTCCATTAAGATCAGCATTGCATATTTTGTAAATCAAATTGCCCAGGTTATTTTATTTCTTTTGATATTACCCTAAGTTTTCAGAAAGTCTTATTTAATTGCATTGTTGGTCCTATGAAAATTAAGGGAAAGGTCAAATTTGGACAAGTGCTTGGGTGGGAAGAATTGCCTTAAGGGACAAATTACTGTGATTGTAGTAGTAGAAGCAATAGTTAGAGCATAGGGAAATTCCAGGAGATTTATAGGAGCAATTAGGGAGTTGTGACTGACAAACACCAGAAGTCCAGCTGCCGTTTCTAAATAGATTTTTCTTTCACTGTGCATGGCAGACTTACATTTCTTCATCATATGACAATACTGAACTTGTCCCAGGTATGTTAGGACAGAGAGTAGAGACTCTAATCTGCTATTCCAGATGAGTGGGGTGGGTGCTACTCTGTTTTCTGCTGTCATTGAGGGAACCTCTATTGGAAAAGTCACTCTGTTCTCAGTACATGGATTCCGAATATGTCATGGTCAACTTCATTAAATTGGAGAGTGAAGAAGAGGGAGGGCTGGCGCCGTGGCTCAATAGGCTAATCCTCCGCCTGCAGCACCGGCACCCCAGGTTCTAGTCCCGGTCAGGGCACTGGATTCTGTCCCGGTTGCTCCTCTTCCAGTTTAGCTCTCTGCTGTGGCCCGGGAGTGCAGTGGAGGATGGCCCAAGTCTTTGGGCCCTGCACCTGCATGGGAGACAAGGAGAAGCACCTGGCTCCTGGCTTTGGATCAGCGCGGTGCGCCGGCCATAGTGGTCATTGAGGGGTGAACCAATGGAAAAGGAAGACCTTTCTCTCTGTCTCTCTCTCTCACTGTCCACTCTGCCTGTCAAAACAAAGAAAAAAGAAAAAGAAATAGAGGAGACTTTGTGCTGTAGTCCTGGGAAAAGCACAAATCTCTTGAAAACTTGTCTAGAAGTCAGTCTTAGGGACAAACCTAATTGCAAGAGAGGCTGGATGGTTTTGTCCAGCTGTATCTTTAGAAAAAAAAGGAAATGGGTTTTGGTCCACAGCTAATTATTCAGCAGTAAAAGAATGTTGCGGGTTTCTCTATTTCCTTCTTTATGGGATTCCTTGTTTTCTGTTATTCATATCTTATTTTTTTTCTTGGCTGAATTCCTTGTATTGATGTATAGAGTACATCTTCCAATATCTGCCTAAATTTGATTGCATTATATTGCATTGACAGTAGAAATTTTGAAATGGTTACATTTGAGAATGGATATCTCTTCAATTTTATAATCCATGGAAAGTTTTTCAGAATGCAACATTCTGGGGAGTCATTTTATTTTGGAATTTTGAAGAACATTTGCTGCCATTATAGTCATTGAGAAATCTGATGCAATTATGAATCTTGGTCATTTAAATGTGAAATTTTCCTTAATTTGAAGCTTTTAGCATCATCTCATTATCTTGGAATTTTGAAATTTCAATATGTGCCTTGGTGCAGGTCATTTTTAATTTGTTGTGCAGAGGAAGTCAATGGGTATTTTCTATCTGGAGGTTTGTTCATCAGTTCTGGAATTTTTTCTGATACCGAAGTCATTTTTTCTCCATAATTGAAGGTTTCAAATCAGGAAATCTGGATGCATCTTAAATTGATGATGTCTTTTAACAGCCAGATGGTAGTCATGATGTGATTATGTAAACAACATTCTATTGACACTTTTTGATATGATTTAAGAAAGTGCCAGCATCAGAAATCCTTAGATGCCATGACATATTATAAATTCTTGCATTTAGTTTTCTTGATTCTGTTTTTCTAGAACTTCTATATTTCATCTAATCTAATATTCTTTTAATTGCAATATGTACCATTTTGTGTATAACTGAGAAAATATTGTTAATTAAACTGTATATAATGTTTTAGACAATTTTATTTTATTTTTATTTTTTATTTTTTTTAGACAATTTTATTTTTATTGATAGAATATGTATAGACTTATTTAATGTAAAAATATCAATGTCTCTCTTATAAAGGCATAAAAGAGAACATATAAATTAGATGAGTTATTCTAAAACTTATTCCCATTCAGAAATTTTTAATTCGCATTTATAATCCATCTCTTTTGAAGCCTGAGCCATTAATATCTGTTGTTTATCCCTGCTGTGGGACTTCAGGTGCCAGCCACAATGCTTGCCTTGAAAAGATACTTAGCCATTACATTGGTAGGGTTTGCCTCTGATTCCTGCTTTGGGGATGTTGTTAAACATGTTTGATATCCCACTGCTTCTACGAGTTGCTCTCATGTATGTGATTTCTAAGGGTTGTCTCTTGGATTTTAATCAATTCCAACTAATGCTTGTTCTGCAAGTCTTCGTGAATATGTAGGTCATTTACTGCTGACTCTCTGACATTAATTTTAAGACCCTATCAATTTTAAGCTCCATCCTAATTTCAGATCTGTAATAATGTGGAAAATGTATTTAGATGTTGAGCTATCTAGACTAATGCTCTTAAAATTTCTTATCTTTTTTGAAGCTAATTTTCTTTCACAGCTTACATATTGTTACATGATATGTTGAGTCTTACTCTTCTAACATATGCCTTAACTGAATGGTGAAGAATTTGAATTTTCTCAAGGTGAACTAGAAATGGCAATAATACCTGGGATTTCTTTTCTTTTTAAACCAGCATATGTGCCAGAAGTACCACCTGAGCTGAGAGGTAATCAAAACATAAGAAGTACCACATTTCTGACTCAGCCACCACTTTACAGGTACCTAAGAAACCATGCCTGGAAGCAGTGGGAAACATTTTATTCCAGCTGTCTCTGCATAGATTCATAATCACGTTCTACATGCTCTTCTACAACTTGATTTATTCACTCAAATTTGAGTGAAGATACAGATTTCTAGCATCTTTATGAGGGACTGCATAGCAAGAGTATTCTAATTAATAAATGGACTATGCTTTATGTAATCCATTCTCATAATGAGTATTCAAATTGCTTCCATTTTAATTTTCACAATTTGCAAATGCTCAAATATGTCATAAAACAGAATTATTGCTGAGTTAAGGGTCAGATACATTTTAAAAAAATTTATTTAAGTTATACAAGTTTCACATATTTCATATATACATAATTATACTTCCCCCATTTCTTCCTCTCGTGCATGCTCTAACGCTTCCTCCTCGTCCCTCTCACATTCCAACTCTTAATTTTTACAAAGATCTATTTTCAGTGTGCTTAATGATTGTTTAGTTAACCCTACACTAAGTAAAGGAGTTCAACAAATAGTATGAAGAGGGAAAAAAAAAACTCTGCCTCAATGGAAGAGAAAATCTCAAAATGTCTATTTTGCTTCAATACATTACATTTCAGGTACTCTGTTAGTTACCTTGGATCAGGAAAAACATAATAGCTGTCTTTTTGGGACTGACTTATTTCACTAAGAATGATGGTTTCCAGTTGCATCCATCTTGTTGTAAAAGACAGGATTTCATTTTTTTTTTTTTTTTTACAGATGAAGAGTACTCCATAGTGTATATATACCATGATTTCTTTTTCCAGTAAACAGTTGATGGGTATCTGAGTTGACTCCTTATCTTAGCTACATTGATTTATGCTGCAGTGAACATGGGGGTACAGATAACTCTTTGATGATTTCTTTTGGTTTGGGTAAATTTCCAGGAGTGGGATGGCTGGATCATAAGGTAGGTCTGTATTCAGATCTCTGAAGTATCTCCATACTGTCTTCCACAGTGGCTGTACCACTACTGATTTAATTTCCATCTTGGTTATTGGTCTATTTAGGTTTTCTTTGTCTTCATTATCAGTTTTGGTAGATTGTATATGTCTAGGAATCTATCTATTTCTTCTAGATTTCTCAATTTGTAGGCATACAGATCTTTGTTGTAATTCCTGATGATTATTTTTATTTCTGTGGTATGTGTTGTTACATTTCCTTTTTCATCCCTGATTTTATTGATTTGGCTATTTCCCCTCTTTTTGTGGCTAGTTGGGCCAAAAGTGTATTAATTGTTTATTTTTTCAAAAAACCAGCTCTTCATTTCATTGATCTTTTGTATTGTTTTTTTGGTTTCAATTTTGTTTATTTTTTCTCTAATTTTTATTATTTCCTTTTTCCTACTAACTTTGGGTTTGGTTTGCTCTTGTTTTTCTAGGTCCTTGAAATGCATTGATAGCTTATGTATTTGGTGCCTTTCCAATTTCTTAATGTAGGTACCAATTGCTATAAACTTTCCTCTTAACACTGCTTTTGCTGTATCCCATAAGTTTTGATATGTTGTATCCCAAAAGTCTCATATGTTGTCATCTTCATTTGTTCCCAGAAATTTTTTGATTTCACTTTTGATTTATTCTATGACCCACTGTTCATTTAGGAACATGTTTGGTCTTCATGTGTTTGCATGTGATCTAGAGATTCTTGAGTTGTTGATTTCCAGCTTAATTCCATTGTGGCCAGAGAAAATGCATGGCATGCTTTTAATCTTTTTGAGTTTGCTGATACTTGCTTTATGGCCTAACATGTGGTTGATTCTAGAGAAAGTTCCATGTGCTGATTTGAAGAATGCGTATTCTGCAACTGTGGAGTGAAAAGTTCTGTAGACATCTGTTAGGTCCATTTAGTCCATAGTGTCAATTAGCTCTATTGTTTCTTTGTTGGTTTTCTTTCTAGTTTTTCTGTCCATGGAGTAAGGTATTGAAGTCCTCTGTTACTATTATATTGGAGTCTATATCTCCTTTTAGATCCACCACTTTTTAAAAAAATAGCTAGGCATCCTGTAATTGGATGGATATATATCTATTATAGTCACACCTTCCTGATGAACTGCTCCCTTAATCATTACATGATGCCATTCTTTGTCTATTTTAATAGTTTTTATGTTAAATCTATTTTGTCTGGTATTAGGATTGGAACGCCTGCCCTTTTTTGCTTTCTGTTAGCATGGAATATCTTTTTCCATCCTTTCACTCTCAGTCTACATGTATCTTTGATGGTGAGAAGTGTCTCTTGTAGGCAACAAATATATGGATCCTATTTTTTTAAATATTTTCAGCCAGTCTGTATCTTTTAACTGGAGAGTTGAGGCCATTTATATTCAAGGTGACTATTCATATAGAACAACTTGGCCCTGCCATATTTTCTTAAATATTCCTATTGTTTACTTTGGATTTCTTTTTGCACTTTTCCTGGGGAATTTTCTGCTTTCTCATTCTTTTATAATGATGGCTATCTTTCTGAATTTCTGTGTGTGGCTCATCCTTAGGCATGTTTTGTAAGATTGGACAGGTGGTGACAAATTCTTTTTATTTCTTTTTTGTTATGGAAGGTCTTTATTTCACCTTCATTCATAAATGAATGGTGCTTGCCCTTTCTCAGCTGGGCAGCGGGTGCTGTTGTGGGGAGGTTGGGGCAATATAACCATGCCTCCTCTACTTCCACTGGGTCCATGGGCAACAATTAGCAACCACTAGCTCCCAGGGCTCCAGTGTGGATTCACACCACACTCTCCCTCTGGCTGTATCCCATGGGTTGTTGCAGCCTGGTCTCACCTCTGTCTCCAAGCTGCCACTCGCTGTGGCTTTCAGCTGCTGCAGTTGTTCTTGTGTTCATGTTCGTGTTGTGTGTCTGCACCCTCCACACAGGTCCACGGTGTTTTTTTACTCTTGTAGGATTCCCAGTGCAGTTTTCTCTCCTATTCTCCCCTGAGAGTGCACTTTTTACACTTTTTTTAAAACTGTTTATCAGTAGCCCAGCACAATATGTCATTCCCTAATCCGCCATCTTGGGATCTTTCCCAGGGTCAGATACATTTTAAATCCTTCTTGACTTTACATTTCCTTCCAGGAAGGTTGTATTGATTCGCTAGCTATCCATCAGAGTGATTGCTTCCTCAGGTCTCCCTAATTCTGAGTTTTGTCAGTAATTGGACTTTGTGAAGACAGAAAAATGATCTCTTTGCTAGTTTCATTATTAGGGGGAAGGAAAAATACTTTTTAATGCATTGTGGTGTCCTTTAAGAGAGAAAGAGCATACCTAAGAATAGTGGTCATGAACAGGGCATCAGGAGAGGCTATTCTGTTGATAGTCATAGAAGCTATCTCGCAGTGAATGCGTAGTTATTTATTTTAAGTCCTGGAATGCCTAGAGAATTCCATGGTTACAATCCTTTATCCCTCAAAGAGATCCTTTTCACTGACTTCCCGAGGTGGCTGGCTGCCTTTGAGGTACCAGAGTTATTGTTACTCTTACTTCGGTGTCTATGAATATAGAGGCACAACCTCCAGACTGCAAATTGTTGAAATGTAACTGGGACTTTGAGTAAAAGTTGTTTGAGGGGATATCCACAGTGCATATGGAAAAGTATAAACTTTTTAAAAAATAAGTATAAATATTTAAAAAGCAGAGTGGCAAAGAAAAAGAAAGAGAAAGAGAGAGAGAGAATCTTCCATCCACATGTTCAGTTCCCCAGTGGCCTAATGGCTGGGTCTGGGCAAGGCTGAAGCCAGGAGCTAGGAACACTCTCTGGGACTCTCATGTTGGTAGCAGGGGACCAAACACTTGGTCCATTATCTGCTACTTTCTCAGTCATATTAGGAGGAAGTTGGGTGGGGACTACAGCATCTGGGACTCAAATTGGTACTGTGCCACATGTAAGCTGCAGCACAAACTTGGAAAGACAAAGTATATTGAGGAAGCAGTCACTTGAGACAATTTCCCATACAGGAAAGGAATGGGAGGACATGTCTGAAGGAAGACCTGAGATCATGTTGTGATTTTTTAAATTAAAAGTTACATGAGAGGCAGAGAGAGAGAGACAGGGAGAGATGGGACAGGAGATTAGACAGATAGAAAGAATGAGTCTTCCATCCACTAGTTCACTCCCCCAAAAATCTCCAACAGATGAGACTGGGCTAGATATCTCAATCTGGGTCTTCACATGGGTGACAGTGACCCAACTCTTTGAGCCATCATCTACTGCTTCCCAAAGTGTGCATTAGCAGGAAGCTGTTAAGAGTGAGGTGGAGACTTGAATCCAGGAACTTCAGTATGGGATATAGGCATCCCAAGTGCTGTCTTAAGTGCTACACCAAATGCTTACTCCACTTAGTGAATTTTGAGTGTGCCTTGAATGTGAATTTATGGTGTTTTTGTCTTGACGGTAGTGGAGGACTTCTGAAATTTTTGGAATCTTGGTATGGTGAGGCTTGCCACATGTTTTTTACTTGTGAAAAATTTGTGTTAGGAGGATCACAAAATCAGTTGAATGCTTCCAGTAGAGGCTGCTGTTATTCTTTTTTAAAAAATGTTTTATTAAATGCAGTATACATACCAAGAAATGAACTTAGGTATACACATTGATGATATTTTTGTCATCTGATCACATTCATAATCAACACCCAAATTAAGAACAAAGCATCACTAGTACCCGAAGAGTCTTCACTATTCTGCCATCTACATTTAAAAAAATGTGTGAAACAAGAGTATATTGTCATTTACATGGTATGATTCATTGAAGATTTGGTATCTATGCACAAAATGATCTGAAATTCACACAGTTTTTATCATCTCTGTATTAACTACCACAAATAATAGAAAATGTGATAATATTTATTGATTTGCATATGTTGAACTATTGCTATACCCCTGGGATAAATCATACTTGGTCTGGGTAGATGATCTTTTTAATGTGTTTTGGATTCAATTAGCTAATATTTCATTGAGGATTTTTTCCATCTATGTTCAACAGAGTATTGGTCTATAGTTTCATGTTTTGTCATATCTTTCTCTAGTTTTAGAATTAAGGTAATGGAAACTAATATACAGAGTACAAAAAATGTAATGTGTATGAGCAAAATTGACTTTTGAGATTTAATTATTATTTACAACCCATGTCTATACTCTTGTGAAACAGTGTTTTTTCTACTTCCTATTTGTTGAATTCTTTATTTAGTGGAGGGTTAAGTTTGTGGTTATAAAATAAACAGAAAGTATGTCATTGTAAAAATTAAAATAAAAAATAAGAAAGGAGTGAGAATGGGGGTGGGAACATGGGTGAGAAGGAGAGTAGGATGGGAAGTATCATTATGATCTTAAATCTATATATATGAAATACATAAAATATGTTCACTTTATTAAATAAAAAATTCAAAGGAACCCATTACAAAAAAGAATTAAGTAATGCTGGCCTCATAGAATGTGTTTGGAAAGGCTCCCTCCCTTTCAGTTCTGAATTATTTAAGAAGGGTTGTGATTAGTTCTTCCTTAGAAGTTTAGTAGAATGCAGCACTGAAGCCATCCTGTCCTGGGCTTTTCTTATTTAGAGTTCTTTATTACTGAATCGATTTCTTTTAGTTATTGGTCTATTCAGATTTTCTGTGTCTTTATGCCTGTTTTAGTAAATTATATAGGTCTGGAAATCTAATCATTTCTTCTAGATTTTCCAACATTTTGGCATATAGCTATTTTTTTATTTTTTATTTTTATTATTTTTTGACAGGCAGAGTGGACAGTGAGAGAGAGAGACAGAGAGAAAGGTCTTCCTTTGCCGTTGGTTCACCCTCCAATGGCCGCCATGGCCGGCGCCCCGTGCTGATCCACAGCCAGGAACCAGGAGCCTCTACTGGTCTCCCATGCGGATGCAGGGCCCAAGGACTTTGGCCATCCCCCACTGCACCCCTGGGCCATAGCAGAGAGCTGGCCTGGAAGAGGGGCAACCGGGACAGAATCTGGCGCTCCGACAGGGACTAGAACCTGGTGTGCCGGCGCCACTAGGTGGAGGATTAGCCTGTTGAGCCACGGTGCTGGCGGCATATAGCTATTTTAATAATTCCTAATTATTCTTTGTATTTCTGTAGTATTTGATATACCATCTCCTTTTAAATTATTTTATTAATTTGATCTTTTTCCCCTTCCCCTTTGGTTAGTTGGGACAATGATTTATGAATTTTATTTTTTCAAAGAACCTGCTCTTTATTTCACTGATGTCGTATAGTTTTTTTTTTTTTTAGTTTCTATTTTGTTTATTTCTTTAATTTTTATTAATTCTTTCCTGCTTAGTGTAGGAAACTTATTGTGTTTGGTATGTTTTTGTGCTTCTTAGTCCTTGAGATAGATGCCTTGTTAGATCATTTATTTGATACCTTTACAACTTTTGATGTAGAGACTTATTGCTATATACTTTCCTCTTAATACTGCTTTTACTATATCTTGTAAGTTTTGATATGTTGGTTTTAAATTATTTCAACACATTTTTTGAGTTCCTTTTCATTTTCTTCTTTGATCCACTGTTTATTCAGGAGCATGTTTTTAGTCTCCATTGGTTTGTGTAATTTCTAGAGTTTCTTTTTTTGATTTCTGTTTCATTCCACTATAGTCAGAAAAGATACATGATATAATTTCAATTATTTTTGAATTTGTTGATACTAGTTTTATGTCATAGTATATGGCCTATCATAGAGAAAGATCCATGCACTGATGAAAGAATGTATATTCTACAGTTGTAGGATTAAATATTCTGTAGATTATTAGGTCCATTTAGTCTATAGTATAGTTTAGTTCTGTTTATTGATTTTTTGGACTGGTTGATCTGTCCATTGCACAAAGCTGGGTGTTGAAATATCTCATTATTGTTGAATGGAGTTCACATCTGTGTTTAGTTACATTAATGTTTGTTCATAAAACGGAATGCCCTTGCATTGGGTGGATATACGTTTAACATAGTCACATCTTCTTGTTGAATTGATCCCTTGAGTCTGGCATTTTGGTGAGGGGAGGAGAGAGAAGCAACATGGTCTCCTTTCACAGAAAAGAAGAGCTGCTCGACTGCCATAAGTTCCCCAGGCTAGATTCAAAGCCTGTAAAGAGGGACCATCGTGGCATAGTCACTGCCTCCTGTGATACCGGCACCCCATCTGGGCACCGGATGGAGTCCTGGCTGCTCCACTTCTGATCCAGCTCCCTGCTATTGGCCTGGGAAAAGCAGGAGAAGAAGGCCCAGGTGTTTGGGCTCCTGCCACCATTGTGGGAGACCCTGATGAAGCTACTGGCTTTGGCCTGGCTCAGTGCTGGCTGTTATGGCCATCTGAGGAATGAACCAACAGATGGAAGGTTGTTCTCTGTCTGTCTCTCTGTAACTCTCTGCCTTTCAAATAAATAGTTGCATCTTAAAAGCAAAACAAAACCATGAGACCATGGAATTCTCCCTTAGTGAAAGCAGCTAGTGGTAGAGGCTGCAGGAATCCCTCCTGGGAGAATGGAGCTTCCCAGTTGAGCACCAGCCGTGCATATGCAGGAGTCCCTGGAGGTGCATGACAGGGGGTTGTGTGTTTTTCCTCTCTCCTCACTGCTCCCTGGAGTCTCTGTTCCTTTCTGTCCATTTTTCACTGGGTATTTCTCTCAGTCAGTCCCCTGGGAATGTAATTCTCCCTTTGTTTTTCTTGTATCTGGCTGAGGTCCATGAAGATTCTCTCTATTCAGCCCTCTTGGATTCTTGCTGTTCTTCAACTTAAAGAGTAGCTCCTTTTCTGACAGACTGGTCAGGCCATTGGAATATGTGTAGATTGTTATAGAAAGTGAAACAGTTTTTTTGTACTTTTATTTAATAATTATAAATTTCAAAAGCACAACTTTTGGATTATAGCAGTTCTTCCCCTCTCATAACCACCCTCCCACCCACAAATCATCCCATCTCCTACTTTCTCTCCCATCCCATTCTTCATTAAGATTCATTTTTAAGGCTGGCGCCAGCGCTCACTTGGCTAATCCTCTGCCTGCGGCGCTGGCACCCTGGGTTCTAGTCCCAGTTGGGGTGCTGGATTCTGCCCCCGTTGCTCCTTTTCCAGTCCAGCTGTCTGCTGTGGCCCAGAAATTCAGTGGAGGATGGCCCAAGTGCTTGGGCCCTGTACCCACATGGGAGACCAGGAGGAAGCACTTGGCTCCTGGCTTCGGATCAGCACAGCGCGTCAGCCGTAGCGGCCATTTGGGGGTGAACCAACGGAAAGGAAGACCTTCTCTCTTTCTCTCTCTTACTGTTTAGATTTGCCTGTCCAAAAAAAAATTTCATTTTTAATTATCTTTATATACAGAAGATCAACTCTATACTGAGTAAAGATTTCAACAGTTTGCATCCACACAGACACACAGAGTATAAAGTACTGTTTGAAGCCTTGTTTTACTGTTAATTCTCATAGTACAGCACATTAAGGACAGAGGTCCTGTATGGGGAGCAAGTGCACAGTGACTCCTGCTGTTGATTTAACAACTGACACTCTTATTTATGTAACGTCAGTAATCACTCAAAGCTGTTGTCATGAGCTGCCATGAAGCCTCTTGAGCTCACAAACTCTGACCTTATTTAGACAAGGCCTTAATCAAAGTGGACGTTCTCTCCTCCCTATGAAACAGTTTTTGAACATATCATGCAGTATCTGGGAGGATATTTGGCCCATAAAAATGCAGAGTGAATTCAGAAAATGCATCAATAAGATCAGCTTTGCCAAATGGTAGCAAATGTATAATTTCAAATGGGAAATGAGCTCAGTAAGTCACTTAGATTAGCACTATTACATTTGTTATATTTTATAATTTCTTTGTACGTGGATACATATTTCATACTTGAAATATTAGATTATGTGAGCTCTGAACCCTGCCTTCATTTGATTGGGAAATTGTCTTAAGCTCATGGTATGGAATATTTAAAAAGATAATAGTATGGGGTCCAGGGCTGTGGCATAGTAGGCTAAGCCTCCGCCTCCAGTGCCAGCGTCTCATATTGGCACCAGTTCTTGTCCTGGCTTCTCCTCGTGTGATCCAGCCCACTGCTTATGGCCTGGGAAAACAGTGGAAGATGGCCCAAGTGCTTGGGCCCCTGCACCCCCATGTGAGACTCTGAAGAAGCTCCTGGCCCCTGGCTTCAGATCAATTCAACTCTGGCTTTTGCAACCATTTGGGGAGCGAACCAGCAGATAGAAGACCCCTCTCTCCGTCTGTCCTTCTCTCTGTCTGTAATTCTATCTCTCAAATAAATAAATAAAATTATAAAAAAATAAAGCATGAAATCATATGGTTTATGATTTTTTTTTCTTATTTTCATTGACGTTTAAGCTGTATCTTCTGAAATGAAATTTATTATACATTTATATATAATCTATCTTGGCTGGGAAGTCAATTATTGAATAAGTAATTTCTTCCTTGATATTACTGCCTGACAAACAGTGATTTCTAGGAATGGTCATGAAAATATCATTACTGATCAATTTTAGAGGTAGAATGGCAAATATGTTCTGACAAATTATGCCTGTGCTTAGTTCTTTAGAAGAGTTCTTACTGTGATTCCTTTTGGTGCTCATAAAAGGCACTTAAATTTGCAACTCAGGAATTCAATTTTTATTCTTCCAGTAACTGCAGCCAAGGGCTGTACTCATTCTAGATAAGTCAGAGTGACATTCCTGGGCCAAAAGGATGCTGTTGAAAGCTGTGGGTGGTGAGAAGGAGGTGCAGTGTGTAGCTTTCCTTTCAATGCTGTTACAGGGCTTCTCCCAGGTGGAGTGTTTATGAATTATGGAGTGTTCTAGAACTCATCAGTCTCCTCTTTCAGTCTAGCAAAGCCCATTTTTACTAATGATTTAACCTTTTTTATAAATATTATTCTTCTCCTTTGGGAGGAAGGCAACTAATGTTTATTGAACTCCCACTATATGCTGAGCACCTTGTTAATGCATTGTCTCATTTAATTCTTTTTTTTAAGATTTATTTATTTATTTGGAAGGCAAGCCACAGAGAGGGGGAGGGAGAGGGAGAGAGTAAGAGGGAGAGAGAGAGAGAGGGACAGAGGAATATCCATCTGCTAGTTCACTATTCATATGGCCACAAGGGCTGGAGTTGGGCCGATGCGAAGCCAGGAGCCAGGAGCTTCTTCTGGGTCCCTCACGTGGGTGCAGAGGCCCAAGAACTGAGCTGTCTTCTTCTGCTTTCCCAAGCACATTAGCAGGGAGCTTGAATGGAAATGGAGCAGTTGGGACTGGAACCTGGACCATATGGGATGCTGGCACCTCAGAGGGAAGCTTTACCCACTTTCCCACAGCACTGGCTCCTCTTGTAATTATTGTAACTTTCCAAAGTGTTTTCTGAAGCAGAAAACACTAAGGCTCATCCAAGTAATTTCCTTCCTTAATTTCATATTGCAAGGGATGATTATTTTCCCTCTGTCAACAGTCTGAAATCTATACTTTTTCTACTTCTTATTTAAGACTCCACATGTTAAAAAAAACTTACTGAGAGTTTTATTATTTTATAAATTACCTAATTTAATCTGTACTAAAACTTAAGTAGATATATTTACTTTCAGTTTAAAGATAAGGAAATTAAAAGGTTCAGATTCTAAGTAACTTAAAAGTGCATAGAGCTAGGATTCAAACCTAGACACCAAAGGCTGTGCTGCTACTTTGTTGGCTCGTAAGACATTTTCTGAAGGTGATATATAGAATTGACATTTTTAAACAATATTTTTGCTTAATTATTTTGCTGCTGATGTATGTAAATGATATGACATTTTCATTTAAGCATAGTGACTTAATGTGGAGGGCCTACTAAATGTTTTTAGTGCTTTGCTGAATGCTTTGTCCAAATTAATGGAAAAGTGATTTAGATTTTCTCTTTATGAGATTATTACTTATATTTCAATTCAATTAATTTAGAAAAGAGTCACTATGTTCCTAAGTCTATATATATGAAATGTATGAAATTTGTATACCTTAAATAAAATGTATTAAAAAAGAAAACATGTTTTGTTTACTTAGCATAACTTTGAAGTTGTTCATTCATTCAGATTAAATAAAAATATAACATAAAAAGATGATAAATGAGGGAAGTAGAGAAAAAAGTAAAGCTAAACATACAAAAAGCATAGGGCCATTAAAAGGTTAGAATTACTGAATCACTTGTACTTCAATGAAGAATCCAGTTGGTACGTTTCATTGCAGCAAAGAGGTATTGCCGCTCTTGTTGGATCCAAGGAAAGGGCTTCTTTTGGCCTCAGGAACTGCTCAGCTGACTCAGCCCGACCTCAGCCCTCAGCCTTCTGCTGGTTTGGCATCTCTTGCTTCCTTCCCTGAGGTCTGACCTTTTTCCACATTTCCTCTGACTCATTTTTGGGTTTTGCTCTTGGCTTTCAGCATTTGTTTTGAGGTTTCCTCTTCTAGGTGCAGTGCCTGTGTCTTCTTTCAGGTTAATTATTGGCTTGATTTAGACTCTACTAGATGATTCCTTCTTAAGGATGATGCTCCATACCTTGCCTTGCCTGAGTGGCATTGACTTATCAGAGCCAGCGTGGTTTTTTTTTTTTACTTTCTGATATTTCTCCTAGCACTGCCAACTTGCACAAATCCCTTCCAAATGTGATTGACTATAATCATGTTGGTTTTCATTATAGGTTGCTGATGTAGAATTTACCAGACAGTAAAATGCCACTTGATGTTCTTTCTTTATTTTAAATGCCTCTCATTTTGTTTTCAGGTTGGGGTTCACTTTGGAAATGCTAATGTTTGCAGGAGACACTGAGATACCCATATAAAGCTATTCTTGGTTCCAGGACCTGTCTGGCTAGCCTAGTGATTGACAGGATGAATATTTGCATATCACTACCCTGGGCAAAATTATGTATAGAGAGGTCCTGGTTGGAAAACTATTCTAAAGTTCCCAATGAAAACACAATTCAGTAGTACTGGGCAGGGACTGGGGGAGAGTGTCAAACTTTAAACAGTTATTCTCTAGCATCTTCATTTCTCTTTGTCTATCAAATCATTTCTGGAAGTTCCAGCCAGTTCTAAAAATGTTATCCCAGGAATAGATAGCCTTACGAATGATCATAAGGACACAGAAGGAGTAGGTAGATCCATTTTAATACACTGTAGGATATTTGAACTATAAAATGATTGGGAACAGGGAGAACTCAGGAAGGAACTCAGGAATGAAGTGTTGAGATATGTGAAATATTAGTTACCAAACTGGAAAGGAATGAGTGTGGAAGCTTACACAATGGGTCAGCTATTATACCACATCGTACCTCATCAAGTGTGTGAAAGGTATCAGGAGACAGAAGGCAATAATACTCAAATTACTATTTTAATCAGTTAGCAGTATTGTGTTGCCATTCACTGAGAGAAGGTGCAAGAAAAAGATACATTTTGGGTACAAGATGATGTGTTGAATTTTGAACATCTTGAGTTTAGATATTTGGTAATATAAAATAACAGTTACTTGGAAAGTAGTTCTGGAACTCTTAGGGGGAGCCAGATCAAATAAACCAGATTTTCAAAGTGAACAAAGTTGAAAGCTCTATGTTTACACTGTGGCTCCTTGGGTATCATATACAAAATTGCATGAAAATTGTTATGTATCCGAGTTATCTTTCTGAGGAGAGGGAACTCCACAGTTTAACAGGATTATTGCTACAGACTGTAAATTAAGATCCAAAAGATAAATTGGCAGGAATTAGAAGTTTCAAAGTAAAAGAGGAAAATAAATCAAATATTGAGTCAGAGTATTTTTTTTCCCACCATAATGCAAGAGTATGACAAGGAATTAGTTTGGGAAGATACATGATTGGAAATACTGAATTTCAGTTCGGAAAATGCTTTTTCCAATAAGCAATATGAGTTGTAGTGAAGGAACACAGGTGACAGGTCTGAAATATAGATCAAAGCCATAGTGTATTCATAAGCTTTCAGCAAAGGATTAGAATAAACATAACCATGAAGAAGGCCAAATTTGAGCTCTGAGCATTCTCCAGAGTGGAGAGCCAGGTGAACAGAAGGACTGGGGCATTCCAGGCACTTGACAGAAAATTCATTTGTGAGTTGACTAAAGCACATTGCTTGCCAAAGCCTTGCTTGAGACAGCTGCTGGTTGAGAGAAACAGCTCAACATACATAGCAGCACTCTTCTACTCATTTGCTAGATTCTTGGTCTTCTAATCTTTTTGTTTGCTCATCCCTTTAACTAAATTTATTTAAAGCACTTTGTTATATGAATGTGTGGAAACTGTGGAGAATACATAAAACTAGAAATTTATAAAATTGAGATATAGTAATAAAAAATAATTATGAGAGTGGACATTAGACTTAGTGGTTAACATGCTGGTTAAAGTGCCAAATGCCATATTGGGGTGTTTGAGTTTGAGTCCTGGTTTGGCTCCTGATTCCAGATTTCTGCAAGTGCAGACCCTAGGAGGCAGCAGGTGATTTCTTTCTCTGTGGTTTAATTTATAATTTGTGTAATTTTATATAAATAGATGCTTGTAATAACTATCTGTTTTCTCATTCAGATTATATGTTTTCTTTTTGTTGCTGAATAGGATATACCACAATAGTTTATCCATTTCCTGTGTATTGGAATTCAGATTACACAAACTTTTTTTGTGTAAGTCTTTTATTTTAAGATTTATTTATTAATTTGAAAGGCAGAGTTACAGAGAGGCAGAGGTAGAGAGAGAAAGGTCTTCCATCCAATGGTTCACTTCCCAGATGGCTGCAATGGCCAGAGCTGCACTGATCTGAAGCCAGGAGCCAAGAGCTTCTTCTGGGTTTCCAACTAGGGTGCAGGGGCCCAAGTACTTGGGTCATCTTCTGCTGCTTTCCAATGCCATAACAGAGAGCAGGATTGGAAGAGGAGCAGCTGGGACTTGAACCAGCACCCATATGGGATGCCAGCACTGCAGGTGGTGGCTTTGCCTGCTGGGCCACAGTGCTGGCCCCTTATGTAAGTGTTAATATGGGAATATTTTCATTTGTCTTGGGCAAATACTTAGTTATGGAATCAGAAAGTGCATGGCTATACTAAAATTACTTCACTTTCCAGAATAAATAGATTCATTCACTTTTCATCCAACATACATTTTTTAACAAAAATCCTGTGCCATGAGAGCCAAAATTAAATACTGCATGTCTGCTTTTGTAGAAATATAACATAACATAATAAATTTGGGTGTCAGTTATATTATTAAATTGCCATTTCAAGTTATGGGAGGGCACAATTATTTATCAAATGTCTGGTCAATTTGAGAGAAGAAATTAAAATGTGTTGGCTGTAAACCAGAAATAGAACTGAAATTAAAAATCAAAGTGAGATTAAATGCAATATGGTACCCTGGGCTGGATGCTGGAATAACAAAAGGACCATTGGTGGGAAATTGAGACATTTATGGGGACTATGCACTGTTTTTATAACATTTCTGTAAATAAAGAGATTTGAAAATGAAAAAAAAAATGGATTCTTAAAACAAAGTTCACTGAGATGCTAGCTGTATTAGCTTTTCTGCTCAATAGAATGTATCCTAAAGCTAAAACAAAATTAAACTAAGAAAAACATTTGATGTACATAGAAAAATAAAAAATAAAATACATTTGTAAATCAATAATAGAAATAGCAATTCCCTGAAAAACAATTTCACAAAGGCAATCAAAAATAATTTTGCATATTGCTATTTAAAGAAGCAGCTGTATTTTCCTGCCACATGTTTCTGCTTAGGAGTACTACAGCTGGTCTATCACCTTGGCCAATTTCCTGATTCTTCAGTCTGTCCTAAGAGAGGAGCAATTATGTAACTGATTTCTAAAATAATTTTTGGGCAAAAAAAAAAATCACACATGTCTGGCTTAGCTCATCCTGTTTTCCTCTGCTGCTTGTGATTCAATTTTAGTCAAATCTTGGGGGACCCAATTATTATAAAAAAAGTAAATATTCATTTATAACCAGCATTTATAACCAGCTCTCTGCTGTGGCCTGGAAGAGGGGCAACCGGGACAGGATCGGTGCCCCGACCGGGACTAGAACCAGGTGTGCCGGCGCCGCAAGGTGGAGGATTAGCCTAGTGAGCCGCGGCGCCGGCCAGATATTCTAATTTTTAATAGTAGTAAAAGAAATACAACTTAAAGCAAGGACATATTATTTTCTGTTACTAAATTCATAATTCAGGTTCTGGTACTATGGCATAGCAGGTAAAGATGCTGCCTGCAGTTCTGGCATCTCATATGGGTGCCAGTTCAAGTCCTGGCAGTTACACTTCTGATCCAGCTCTCTGTTAATAGCCCAAGCTCCTGGCTCCTGGCATCAGATCAGCTTAGCTCTGGCCATTGCGGCCATTTGGGGAATGAGCCAGCAGATGAAGATCTCTCTCTCTCTCTCTCTCTCTCTCTCTGCCTCTGCCTCTGCCTCTCTGCAATTCTGCCTTTCATATAAATAAATAAATCTTAAAAAAAATTTCCTAGGGCTGGCCCTCTGGAACAGTGGGTTAATGCCGTGGCCTGAAGCGCCAACAACCCACATGGGCGCTGGTTGGAGACCCGGCTGCTCCACTTCTGATCCAGTTCTCTGCTATGGCCTGGGAAGGCAGCGGAGGATGGCCCAAGTCCTTGGGCCCCTGCACCCACTGGAGGGACCTGGAAGAAGCTCCCAGCTCCTGGCTTCGGATCAACGCAGCTCTGGCTGCTGTGGCCAGTTGGGGAGTGAACCATTGGATGGAAGACGTCTCTCTCTCTCTGCCTCTCCTCTCTCTGTGTAACTCTGACTTTCAAATAAATAAATAGATTTTTTTTTCAAAAAATTCATAATTCAGGAGAGGTTTCAGGAGGAAAAGTGGCCAGGATTAAAGAATTTGTAGTGAGGCTGGTGCTGTGGTGTTGTAGATTAAGTCTCCGTCTGTAGTGTCCGGCATCCCATGTGGGTGCCAGTTCATGTCCCAGCTGCTCCACTTCTGGTTTAGCTCCCTGCTAATGTCCTAGGAAAGCAGTGTGGGCCGTTTGGGGACTGAACCAGAAGATGGAAGACCTCTCTCTCTCTCTATCTCTCTGTGACTGTGTCTTTCAAATAAATAAATAAATAAATAATGGCTGCAGCAGCCAGAGTTGAGCCAATCCTAAGCCAAGAGTTTGGAGCTTCTTCAAGGCACCTCCCAGTGGTGCTGGGGTCTATGTGCTTGGGCCATTTTCTGCTGTTTTTCCAGGAGTATTAGCAGGAAGCTGGATTGGTAGTAGAGCAGCTGGGACCAGAAATTACGCCCCTAAATAAATAAATCTTTTTTTTTTTTAAGAATTTGTAGTGAAAGGACATTTTAAATCTGAGTTGAAATAGAAATTGGTATGATTTTCTCAAAAGGCAAATTATAAATTTGTATCAACAGCCATAAAGTAGTTCATACTAAGTTTGAATTTAGGATAAAATTACAAGTATTAATAAAGGTTTTACACAAAGATTATAAGTGAAGATATGAATCACAGTGTTATTTATAATAAGCAAAATAGAAAACAGTTTTTTGTCTAATATGAGAATATTGTACGTCTTAGAATTAAAGCCATAAAAAGCATTTTTTGAAGATTATTTAGTGAACTGTGAAAATGAATATGATATAGTATAAATTAGATGAAAGCAAGATGTAATACCTTGTGTAATTTAATTCTTATTTTGTAATCAGCCTCTTTTTATGAAATGAGTTATGTTTAAAATATTTTCCTAAAACTATACATTTAGAAAATAATTTTGTAATAGATCATGACCAGATGTATTCATAAATATATTGGTGGTAAAGAAACAGGACGCATAGACATCCGTCCATATTTCTCTGTCTTCTTTTTCTCCTCCTTCTAAAACCACCATGTCAATTATGTGGGCTCCACCCTAACAGTTTACTCCAAACTAATCATTCCCAAAGGCTGCACATCTAAACTGCATAATTGGATTAAGTTTCCTTATTTAAGTTTCCTCTTACTGCCATTGATCTAAGACTGGGTACTAAATTCCTGAGTTTTGGGATGCAGATACTCAAATCATAGCAGATGTTTCTTCTCACCTTCACAACTTTTATTAGTCAACATAAGTCTAGCTTTCACTGGTCACAGGAAGAGAGAGGAATGTTGAATTAGTTTAAGGTTGAAATTTAAAAATGAAAGGCTCAGCCTTAATATCAAAGCAAGAATGTTCTGTAAGTTTGTGTGTGTTTATGTCAGTGTGCATGTGATTTATTGAGGGATCCTAAGTCATTGGAGTATATTCATTTTATTTTATTTTTCCTACTGTGGTATCTCAAGCTATAGCA
Organism: Lepus europaeus; assembly: GCF_033115175.1. Lineage (NCBI taxonomy): Eukaryota > Metazoa > Chordata > Mammalia > Lagomorpha > Leporidae > Lepus > Lepus europaeus. The sequence continues at coordinate 57,732,844 of NC_084831.1, forward strand.
ACTTACACTGACATGTTGACCCGATTCTAGACATAGTTTGCTTTTTGCTTCTTGTAGAATTGTAATTATATTTTGTTCATTATGAATAAATGAAAAGGGCTACAAGGATATACTCTAAAATGATAGCACTCTTTTCGTAGTAGAATTAACTGTCCATTTTATTTACATCTTTGGTATTTTCAAAAAATGAAAGTGCATAATTAACGTCCTCATAAAAATATATATTATAAAAATCTGTTTTGTAATATTGTCCCCGAGGGTGGTGTCCATTTTATTATTAAATTCACCCTTTGTCTACACATCACTTTCATTCTTAAGTGATTCACATTTCGGGAAAATGCTTCTCCAGGTAAACTTGTAAGATTTCTTTCATCAGATAAGAATAGAGGGCCTCTTCTGGTTTGGCTACTAGAAAACAAAACTGAATTTATCTCCCGACTGTCACTGCCATTGGTTTTGCCCTCATCACAGATCACATGCCTTGGAGGCCTTGTAACTATTCTGTGCTCTCATCTCTGCCACCCTGGGCACTGCCTGCGAGGGAGAAGTCTGCAATGCAAACTGTAATGTCCTATTTCACTTGAAAAATGCAATATTTGGTAAATCTCCTGATCTATCATAGGTAATTTAACTGCTTTGTTGACCATTGCAAATCGAATACTCTGTGCCTGGTACATTGTAGGGCTCAGTATTTGGCAACTGAATGACTGTCAGAGAGCTGGTAGGTGAGCTCCAGGTTTGATTTGATTAGTCTGAGGTCTGAGGCCTCTCTGAATGAGTTTGCTCTTTGTATTTCAGAGGCTGAGTAATATCTTTGCTCATTATTCCTTGCTTTTGTTTTGTTTTTAATTGTTCTGTAAATAGCCCACAGAAGAAGTTAGAGAAATAGGCCAGGGATATATATTTTCAGAGAAATCATGTGAAGAAAAAATACTCATAGGAAAGAAATAAAAGATTATGGGGAAAAAATATCACGATTTGATCAGAGGAGGTTTATTTCAGCGGAACCACAGGGGCAGGTAAGACAGGGTGGAAGTGATAGTGACAGTGTTGTCTTTCAGAGCATCCTGATACTGGGACGGAGCCAGGGAGACTGGTCCAGCTCCCACAGTGGATGTAAAGGGAACTTTTTAACTTTTTTTTTTTAATTAAACTTTTATTTAATGAATATAAATTTCCAAAGTATAGCTTATGGGTTACAATGGCTTCCCCCCTCCCATAACTTCCCTCCCGCCCGCAACCCTCCCCTTTCCCGCTCCCTTTCCCCTTCCATTCATGTAAAGATTCATTTTCAATTCTCTTTGTATACAGAAGATCAGTTTAGTATATATTAGGTAAAGATTTCAACATTTTGCCCATATAGCAACATAAAGTGAAAAAACTACCATTGGATTACTAATTATAGCATTAAATAGCAATGTACAGCACATTAAAGACAGAGATCCTACATAATTTTTTTTCAAATTAATTAATTTTCTATGCCATTTCCATTTTAACACCAGGTTGTTTTTTTTTTTTTTTTCATTTCCAATTCTCTTTATATACAGAAGATCACTTCAGTATATAATTAGTAAAGACCTCATCAGTTTGTGCCCACACAGAAACGCAAAGTATAAAAATACTGTTTCAGTACTAGTTATAGCATCACTTGGCTTTAGACGACACATTAGGGATAGATCCCACATGGGGTGTAAGTACACAGTGACTCCTGTTGCTGATTTAACAATTTGACACTCCTGTTCATGGCGTCAGTAATCTCCCTAGGCTCTAGTCATGAGTTGCTAGGGCTATGGAAGCCTTTAGAGTTCGCTGACTTTGATCTTATTCCGATAGGGTCATAGTCAAAGTGGAAGTTCTCTCCTCCCTTCAGAGAAAAGTACCTCCTTCTTTGATGGCCCCGTTCTTTCCACTGGGATCTCACTCACAGAGATCATTCATTTAGGTCTTTTTTTTTTTTTTTTCCATGATATCTTGGCTTTCCATGCCTGCTATACTCTCATGGGCTCTTCAGCCAGATCTGAATGCCTTGAGGGCTGATTCTGAGGCCAGAGTGTTGTTTAGGACATCTGCCATCCTATGAGTCTGCTGTGTATCCCATTTCCCATGTTGGATCTTTCTCTCCCTTTTTGATTCTATCAGTTAGTATTAGCAGATACTTGTCTTGTTTGTGTGATCTCTTTGACTCTTAGACCTATCAGAGCTATCAATTGTGAGCTGAAATTGATCACTTGGACTAGTGCGATGGCATTGGTACATGCCATCTTGATGGGATTGTGTTGGAATCCCCTGGCGCATTTCTAACTCCACCATTTGCGGCCAGTCCGATTGAGCATGTTCCAAATTGTTCATCTCCTCCCTCTCTTTTTCCACTCTTAGATTTAACAGGGTTCTAGTCCCGGTCGGGGCACTGGATTCTGTCCTGGTTGCCCCTCTTCCAGTCCAGCTGGAAAAAAAAAAAAAAAAAACTTTAAAGAACTTTTTAAACTTTTTTCTGTGCAATGTGTTCACGTGGCTCAGTTTTCCTTTTCTTCTGATACAGAGGAGGAAACATCTTTAAAAATAAAGAATGTATTCTCTTTCTGAAGAGCCACCTTAATCTCAGAGAATGACTGAAATCAACCTCAACAATTCAAGATAGAGAAAAAGTGAAACTTCAAGTTAGATAGGCACTTTTTGAAATTCTGGTAATCTTATTTATGATTAAAGTAAAATATGAAATCATAAAGATATATTGAAGCATTGGTTTCTCACTGCTGAGATGAGATTGTTTATGATCAAAAATGTGTGTTAATGCCAGAGGTTCAGTAGGTATGATGTGAATTTCCTTAAGAGGAAATCTAGAGACTGAGAAAGAGCACAAGTTTTAAGTAAGGTGAATGTAGGTTATTTTTAAATAATTTTAAGCCTTTGGATTTAGATTTTTATTGAAATTCAGCCTCTATTCCTTGATAGCAGTGAGTCTTTAGGAAAATTCACAAATCTCATCTGTTCATCCCTTCTACATCATTAAAGAGAGGATGTAATATTTATATTGACATTTGTTTGGAAATAATGCATGTGTCGATCAGTGATAGCTCTGCTGATGTACCTACTGGAAATAATTGTAATGTTAATTAAGTACTTATCTGTTTACTTTTAGTTCTTAAGAAAGGAAGGGAATGTCAGATTAGGACAGAGTTTGGTCAACTCTGATTTGCAGACATTCCTTGGTGATATTGCAGATTTGCTTCTAGACAAGTATGATAAGGCAAATGTCACAATAAATTGAGTCATGAATTTTTGGTTTCCCAGTGAATATAAAAGTAATATTTATTCTGTGTTGTAGTCTAGTACTAAGTATGCAATAGCATATTGTCTTAAAAATAACACTCTTCTGGCTCTAATTAAAAATACTTTACTGTTATAGATGCTAATGATCATCTGAGCTATTGAAAAAATGGTGCTGATAGACTTGCTTGAGACAGAATTGCCACAAACCATTAATTTGGAAAAACCACAATATCTAAAACGCACAATAAACTGATGTACAACAGAAACAGGTATGCTTTTTGATGCATTTTGATTTCTCTATAAGGCAAGTCAGGCTTAAGAGTGCTACACTGGGGTCCCCAGCTGGAGAAATTTCTTTCCCCAAAGCCTCAGAATTCTTAATCAAGAATTTCAGGACTCTAGCTGCAATTTGCTAAAGCTCTTGTCTGAATCCATTGACAAGAGGTGAAAGCAGAGCAGGAGACAGGGCATTCTGTCTCCAGTGTGGACTCCAGCTTGACCACAACTTGGTCAGGCACAGTGAAACTCAGCTCACGCTGCCCCTGAGAAGTTTCAAGTGGTATGTGATTTAAAAACAACCAGCCTTTTATTCTTGCTTGAGATTTCAGGACAGTAATTTCCATAGCAACAGCTGTCCTTTTCAATGCAGATGAGCACAAAGATAACCCTTGTTAGAAAGATTAGAGGTATAGGAAGTGCTGATACTGTTATGATTTATTAAAAAAGAAGCTCTTTAATTTTAAAGCAATTTAACAAGTTTTTGATACATTTTCCTAGAAAGTAGCATAGATTCTGTATAATAGTTCTTAGGGCTAGAAGTACTTCCTAAAGAAAGCCACTTTCTCTAGTCCTGCTTTTCAGAATTTAAGTTTTTTTTAACTATTAATTAAAAAATTTAATTAACAGTAATTGCACCTATTTATGTGATATTTCAACACACACACACATATAATCTGTACTGATAAGAACAGAGTAATCAGCATTTCCCCTGTTTTAATATTACTTTATTATTAAAGGCTTAGAGTTTCTTTCTTTTACTTGTTCATATGATACACATGAGGCTGTTGTGAGCTACGGTCTCCAACTATGCTGTGTAACCCTAGGAACTTAAACTTTTGATCTAACTCTGTTTTGGTACCCAGTAACTTTTATCCCCTATACCCCTCCCATCTTCTGGTAAGTGTTCAGATTGAGTTCTTTTTTTTTAAACTCTCACATATGAGGAGAACATGTAGTATTTATCTTTCTGTGTCTGATAAAATGATGTCTTCTAGTTATATCCATTTTGCTGTAGCTAACATGATTTCAGTATTCTAAATGGCTGCATAGTATTCCATTTTGCATAAATATTTGTATCTTCTTTAATCACACATCTGATAATGGACATTATAGTTGATTTCAGATCTTGCCTGTTGTGAACAGTGCTGCGATGAACATGGTGGAGTGGGTGTCTCTTTGAAACAATGATTTCATGTGTTTTGGATATATACACAGTGGTAATCCACCACACTACTATTATAGTTTATATCAAACCCAAACAAAGAGGCAACACAAAGAGGAAAAAACAGGCCAATATCCTTGATAAACATGGATGCAAAAATCCTAAACAAAATATTAGTACTACATCAAAAATATCATATATCATAATCAAGAGAGCTATATCCTGGAGATGCAAGAATGGGTCAACATTTGCAAATCAATAAATATGTTAAATGATATCAACAGACCAAAACCATATGTCTATCTTAATAGATGCAGAAAAAGCATTTGATAACATTCAAATTCCTTCAATAATTTGTTGATATTTATCATGTTAAATATCATGATAAATAGCATGTTGATATTTATCAACAAATTAGGTATATAAGAAACACACTTCAAAATTTTAAAGGTATATATGAAAACCCACAGCTAATAGCATATTGAATGGAGAAAAGATAAAATAATTTTCTTTCAGAACTGAGAAAAAATGAGGATGTCCGCATTCACCACTTTTATTCAATTTAGTATTGGAAATGTTAGCAAGAGCAATTAGGAAACAGAACTAAATGGCATTGAAATTAAAAAGGAAGAAGTGAAAATATCCATGTTTGCAGAAGAAATGATTCTGTCCATGTAAAAATTTAAATTCTCCACCAAAAAACTGTTAGAATTTATAAACCCATTCTTTAAAGTCATAGGATACAAAATCAACATTCCAAAAGTAGCATTTTTATATATCAGTAATGACCTTACTGAGAGAACTCAAGAAAGAAATCTAATCACAATAGCTATTAAGATATATATATATATATATATATATATATATAGCTATAAAGATTTAAATATTTAGGAATAAATATTTCCTAAGTAGTGAAAGCTCTCTACAATAAAAATTGTAAAACATTAATGGGAGAAAACATCAAGGAAACACACAACAAAGGAATGATACTCCTTATTCATGCATTGGAAGAATTAATATCATTAAAATGTCTATACTACCTAGAGCAATCTACAGATTAAGTGCAATCCCAGTCAAAATACCCACGACATTCTTTACAGAATTAGAAAAAAATAATCCTAGAATTCATATGGCACTGTGAAAGACTCAGTCTTTATTTATTTACTCAAATAAATCCCAAACAAAAGAAAATCAAGCTTGAGGTGTCACAATGCATGATTTCAATGCAATAATACTGGTGTAAAAACTGACACATAGATCAGTGAAACAGAGCAGAGAACCCAGAAATTAATCCATCTGCATACAGTCTACTGACTTTTAACAAAGATGCCAAACCATACATACATCAGAGGAAGGATAATTTTTTATTCAATAAATGGTGCTGGCAAAACTGGATATACATAAGTGAGAGAATGAAATTAGATTCCTTTCTCTCACCATATTCAAAAATCAACTCATGATGAATCAAAGAACTTAATATAAGATCTGAGACTATGAAACCGATAGAAGAAAACAGAGGTCATACTTCAAGATTTTGGTTTTGCTAATTTTTTTGGGTAAGACCCTAGAAGTACAGGCAATAAAAGCCAAACTAGACAAATGGGTTTATATGAAACTTAGAAGCTTCTGCACAGCAAAGGGCACAATCAGTAGAGTGAAGATACATCTGAAAGAATGAGAGAAAATATTTGCAAGCTATTTATCTGATAAGGGATTAATATCAGAATATTTCAGGAGCTCAAAACAATACCAGCACCAACATTAGTCCCGCTAGGAAATGGGCAAAGGACCTGAGTAGGTAGTTTTCAAAAGACAAAATACAAATGGCCAACAGGAAACTCGAAATCAAAACCACAATGAGATATCACCTTACCTCTGTTGGAATGCTATCATTAAAGAGACAGAAAGTAACAAATGCTGGTGAGGATGTGGAGAAAGGGGGACTCTTACACACAGTTGTTGAAAATGCAAATTAATCACAGCCACTGTGGAAAACGGTATGGAGGGTGCTTAAAATTTAGAAACAGAACTCACATATGATCCGTATACATGTTTTCCATCTTTTAAAAACATTAATATTAACTGCTTCATACATTTGCTTATACTGTATTTTGTTGCCATTTCTATATAATCCAGTTCTCCTGACTTTCCATCTTGGTTAACAGTGCCCATTTCTCTTTATACAGACAGAAACTCAAAATTGAGTGTCACTTTATCGTTTTTACCCCACAGTCTAAAATGGTTGATCTCCTGCCAATTTTGCCTGCCTATAATGGTGGTTCTCATTTATACTGTATGGGGATCCCTGTGGAGCCTTTAAAAAACATCACTTTTGCAACCCAGCCCTGGATATGTTAGGGTATGATGATCCAGTTTATGTATTATGAAAACTTCATAGATATTAAAAATAAGTACATGGTAAAATAAAAATAATATATAATACAATAAAATTACTGTTAAGCTACGACCAGCTTAAAAGCCAAAACATTACTAATATGCTTGATGCATCCTGTATTCTCCTGGTCTGTTTTCCCTTCAAAGGCATTTACTATCCTAAATATTGTATTTTTACTTCCCTTAAATTTATAGACATGAATGTTTCTAAACAACTTATAGTCAAATTTTATTTGCTTGAATTTATATAAATGTCTTACTACAGATAATGTGTGACTTGCATTTTTATTCTCTTCAGTTTTGAGATTCATATGTACTGGTGGCCATAACTGTGGCTCATTTATTGTTAGGATTCCGCTAATGACTAAAGCCCACTATATTCATCCACTCTCCCATGGATAGATATTTGGAATGTTTCCAGTAATTGCTTTCCAGGTGCACACATTAAAAATGTGTATAGGGCATATATCTATGAGTGAAATTGCTGAGCTACAATTTTACTTTCACATTTTAAATTTTGCTAAATAGAACCACACTTTTTTGTGGTTTTATTTTTGCCAAAATGGTAGTGTCGATTTCTTCCCCATTTATGAATGAGAATCTTTGTTATTCCGTGTCTCTCTTCCTTGTGACCATCTGCTATAGCTTGAGTATGTGTATCCCTCTAAAATTCATTTGCTGGTGATTAAATGTGGAAACTTTTGCAGGTGATGGGTTCATAAGGGCTCTGTCCTCATAGATGAGATTAACAACCTTACAAAAAGGTGGAAGAAATTTGCCTTCCCATCCCTTCCACCATGTGAAGATAGAGCATTTGTCCCCTCCAAAGGACACAACAACAAGGCACCACGTTGGAAGCAGAGAGCTGGCCCTCATCAGACACTGAATGTGCCAGTGTCTTGATCTTGTCCTTTCTAGTCTTCAGAACTGTGAGGAATAAATTACTTCCTCTGTGTTTTTTTTTTTTTAAACACTGGTAGGATTGTACTGCGATACCACTTGAGTTTGTGTTTTTTTGTTTTCCTAATAGACAGTGTAAAGAGTTATCTCCCAGAATTTTTTTTTTTTATGAGCAAGATGGGAATTTTATTTGCTTCACCATGGTGAGTTATGGGAATTGATTTTTTGAAAATTTTATTTAATAAATATAAATTTCCAAAGTACAGCTTTTGGATTATAGTGGCTTTTCCCCCCATAACCTCTCTCCCACTTGCAACCATCCCCTCTCCCACTCTCTCTCCCATACCATTCTTCATCAAGATTGATTTTCAATTATCTTTATATACAGAATATCAATTTAATATATATTAAGTAAAGATTTCAACAGTTTGCACCCACACAGAAACACAAAGTATAAAGTACTGTTTGAGTAGTAGTTATACCATTAATTCACATAGTACAACAACATATTGACAGAGATCCTACATGGGGAGTAAGTGCACAGTGACTCCTGTTGTTGATTTAACAATTGACACTCCTATTTATGACGTCAGTAATTACCCGAGTCTCTTGTCATGAGCTGCCAAGGCTATGGAAGCCTCTTGAGTTCACCAACTCCGAACTTATTTAGACAAGGCCACAGTCAAAGTGGAAGTTCTCTCCTCCTTTCAGAGAAAGGTACCTCCTTCTTTGATGGCCCGTTCTTTCCACTGCGATCTCACTCACAGAGATATTTCATTTAGGTCATTTTTTTATGCCTGAAATACTCTCATGGGCTTTTTAGTTGGATCCAAATGCCTTAAGGGCTGATTCTGAGGCCAGAGTGCTGTTTAGGATATTTGCCATCCTATGAGTCTGCTGTGTATCCCGCTTCCCATGTTGGATTGTTCTCCCCTTTTTGATTCTATCAGTTAGTATTAGCAGACAGTAGTCTTGTTTATGTGATCCCTTTGACACTTAATCCTATCATAATGATCAATTATGAACTGAAACTGATCACTTGGACTAGTGAGATGGCATTGGTACATGCCACCTTGATGGGATTGAATTGGAATCCCCTGGCACATTTCTAACTCCATCATTTGGGGCAAGTCCGATTGAGCATGTGCCGAACTGTACATCTCCTCCCTCTCCCACTCTTATATTTAACAGGGATCACTTTTCAGTTAAACACCTAAGAATAATTGTGTGTTAATTACAGAGTTCAACCAATGGTATTAAGTAGAACAAAAAAATACTAAAAGGGATAAAGTATTAAGTTGTACATCAACAGTCAGGACAAGAGCTTATCAAGTCACTGTTTCCCATAGTGTCCATTTCACTTCAACATGTTTCCTTTTAGGTGCTCAGTTAGTTGCCACCGATCAGGTGATCAGGGGGAGCATATGATATTTTTCCCTTTGGGACTGGCTTATTTCACTCAGTATGATGTTTTCCAGATTCCTCCATTTTGTTGCAAATGACCAGATTTCATTTTTTTTTTACTGCTGTATAGTATTCTATAGAGTACATATCCCATAATTTCTTTATCCAGTCTACTGCTGATGGGCATTTAGGTTGATTCCATGTCTTAGCTATTGTGAATTGAGCTGCAATAAACATTGAGGTGCAGACAGCTCTTTTATTTGTCAATTTAATTTCCTTTGGGTAAATTCCAAGGAGTGGGATGGCTGGGTTGTATGGTAGGGTTATGTTCAGGTTTCTGAGGAATCTCCAAACTGACTTACATAGTGGCTTTACCAATTTGCCTTCCCACCAACAGTGGGTTAGTGTCCCTTTTTCCCCACATCCTCGCCAGCATCTGTTGTTGGTAGATTTCTGTATGTGAGCCATTCTAACTGGGGTGAGGTGAAACCTCATTGTGGTTTTGATTTGCATTTCTCTGATTGCTAGTGATCTTGAACATTTTTTCATATGTCTGTTGGCTATTTGGATTTCCTCTTTGAAAAATGTCTATTGAGGTTCTTGGCCCATCTCTTAAGTGGGTTGTTTGTTTTGATGTTGTGGAGTTTTTTGATCTCTTCGTAGATTCTGGTTATTAATCTTTTATCTGTAGCATAGTTTGAAAATATTTTTTCCCATTCTGTTGGTTGTCTCTTCACTTTCCTGACTGTTTCTTTTGAAGTACAGAAACTTCTCAATTTGATGCAATCCCAAATGTTAATTTTGGCTTTGACTGCCTGTGCCTCTGGGATCTTTTCCAAGAAGTCTTTGCCTGTGCCTGTATCTTGCAGGGTTTCTCCAATGTTCTCTAGTAATTTGATAGTGTTGGGTCATAGATTTAGATCTTTAATCCATGTTGAATGGATTTTTGTGTAAGGTGTAAGGTAGGGGTCTTGCTTCATGCTTCTGCACATGGTAATCTAGTTTTCCTTGCACCATTTATTTTTATTTTATTTTATTTTATTTTATTTTTATTTTTTGACAGGCAGAGTGGACAGTGAGAGAGAGACAGAGAGAAAGGTCTTCCTTTGCTGTTGGTTCACCCTCCAATGGCCGCCACGGCCGGCGCGCTGCAACCAGCACACCACGCTGATCCGAAGGCAGGAGCCAGGTGCTTATCCTGGTCTCCCATGCGAATGCAGGGCCCAAGCACTTGGACCATCCTCCACTGCCTTCCCGGGCCACAGCAGAGAGCTGGCCGGGAAGAGGAGCAACCGGGACAGAATCCGTTGTGCTGGCGCAGCTAGGCGGAGGATTAGCCTGTTGAGCCACAGTGCCAGCCCGGTTTCAGAATCTTGATCAAATATAAGTTGGCTGTAGATGTTTGGATTGATTTGTGGTGTTTCTATTCTGTTCCATTGGTCCATTTCCTAATAGACAGTGTAAAGGTTTATCTCCCAGAATTTAATTTGTATTTTTCTGATGTCTAAATGAGGCTGAACATTTTTCTTAGGTGTATCTGCCATTCTTGCTTCCTTTTCTGCAAAACTTTTGTTCTTCTCTCCTGTCCCTTATCCGCATTTTTAAAGTTACACAGATAATTCCAAAGAACGTCCAACAGGAAGAGTGACCTGCCTTTACGTCTCTCTCTCTTTCTGCCTCTGCCTCATTCATCCCAGTGTGTCTGGCTCTGTTCATTTTTCATAACCTCACATATCTGCAGCAGTCTTCCTCCTGGTCTCTGAGCCCCCAGTTCTTCATAATTTATTTATTTACCAGGTTCTCTTCTTGGATCCCCGTTCTGAATGATCATCCAACTCCTTGGTTCAAATTGCTTATGTTTCTCTTGTTCTCCACAATACTTTCTACCTGATCTTTGCCAGGCTGTGAATCTATGAAGTCACAATCTTACATAACCCATGCCACTCCCATTTTATATACTAGATCATGGTACTGTTGTTGTGAGTGAATTAAAAATAATAGGATTTAATCTCCTGCTTCTCTTTGTTAAAACCAGTCAACTTCTTCAAGTCAATAATTGAGGCTTCTGAGGCTTATGTGTTTTTTTCCTAACTGGAGTATCTCTTCCATGCTAGCTGTGAAGATAAAAGGAAGCCATAAGCCTTATTATTGTTAATAAGTAAACACACTTAAAATTGCACCACCAACTATACCCTTAATCCTAAAGATGCTTGAAAAAAAAAAGTCTCAGTGATGAAAAATGTAAATACTTTAGTGTGATTTTGTTCAAAAGAGCTAATTTAAATTAAATAGGAATTAAATATAGTAAATAAAATTAAGTAATGGAAATATTATGTTTCATAAAACTATTGAAAGTGCTCTGTATGCAAAAATATGGAAAGATTAATTATCTGGAAATATAAAGAAATAAGATTGAATTTCTTATGAAATTTGTGAGTTGCCTCTTAAGTAATTTTTACTTGAATGTTCTGAAAAACACTTTTATGGAGAATATCATTTTACACACACACACACACACATACACAATCAATTTCCAACAAAAATATTCCATATACATATGGGAACAATTCATACACAAATTTTGTTTTGTACATATTTTAAAACAATTCTTTGTATTTTATGATTCCATCTTTTATTTATTTATTTATTTATTTATTTATATTTTTATTTTTTGACAGGCAGAGTGGACAGTGAGAGAGAGAGACAGAGAGAAAGGTCTTCCTTTTGCCGTTGGTTCACCCTCCAATGGCCGCCGCGGTAGCGCGCTGCGGCCGGCGCACCGCGCTGTTCCGATGGCAGGAGCCAGGTGCTTATCCTGGTCTCCCATGGGGTGCAGAGCCCAAGGACTTGGGCCATCCTCCACTGCACTCCCTGGCCACAGCAGAGAGCTGGCCTGGGAGAGGGGCAACCGGGACAGGATCGGTGCCCCGACCGGGACTAGAACCCGGTGTGCCGGCGCCGCAAGGCGGAGGATTAGCCTAGTGAGCCGCGGCGCCGGCTATGATTCCATCTTATAGCACACTCTTGGTAACTTTTCATGCTGCTGATACTGAATGTGACTTTGTTGCAGCTCACTCAGGTCTCTGAGTTAGGTTTGTATATAGACAACAAGAAGGACCGGCATTCTGACACCCAGTTGAACGAGCTCCTTAGTGATGCCCCAGATCACTAATTAGTTTAGATGAACATTGATTACTTTTGGTGATTCCAAAGGTCCATAAAACCAGCCTAACTTTCAGAACAATGACAGAAGAATGTGGCTTTCATGAAATCCCCCAACATCATTTAGATTGGGAGCAGACTGGATTGGTGATTTGAAAGTATTTATTATCCTTTCCCCTTTTTATCTCCATTAGACATTGAAAAGCCGGATATTCACATATGACGTTCTGGTGGTCATAGAGATTTAAGGGAAAGACTGTTCAGGATATTTGAGAAAGATAATTTACTTCCTGATGAAAGATATAGGCAAGCAAAGAAGTCATTGGCATTTCTCTTTCCCTTTATTTCTTGGAATGTTGATGAAGTAATACCATATGTGGAACTGCTACAGTCGTCCTATGACTACTAGAATGAAAAGCTGGAAAACTGAAGTGGTGGAGCATGGAATGTAGAGATTGGTTTATAATGATCCTGTTGAGCTATGAATAAACCCTAGGAATGCCTAACTACATTTTCCATATGCATTATTAAGAATTAATGTTTTCTTGTTTACTGCTTATTGGATTTTACTATTTTTTAATTTTTATTTATTTTTTAACTTTTATTTAATAAATATAAATTTCCAAAGTATGGCTTTTGGATTATAGCGGTTTATTCCACCCATAACCACCCTCCCACCTGCAACCATCTCATCTGCCACTCCCTCTCCTATCCCCTTCTTGGATTTTACTATAAAGCTGAGTATAATGTACTTCAAAATGTTCTTGGAAAATGTATTTAAAATATAAGAGTATTATAATGCAAAAAATTTCTCTCACTCTTCCATGTCAACAATCAATTGGTGAGTTTTCTGTTATCTTTCCTGAAATGAGCTTCATGAGTCTCCTCAGTTTTTCTTTCCTGAGAATTTTTTAAAATTAAACTTTTATTTAATGAATATAAATTTCCAAAGTACAGCTTATGGGTTACAATGACTTCCCCCTCCCAAAACTTCCCTCCCACCCACAACCCTCCCCTTTCCCGCTCCCTCTCCCCTTCCAATCACATCATGATTCATTTTCAATTCTCTTTATATACAAAAGATCAGTTTAGTATATATTAGGTAACGATTTCAACAGTTTGCCCCATATAGCAACACAAAGTGAAGAAAAAAAAATACTGTTGGAGTACTAGTTATAGCATTAAATAAGAGTGTACATCACATTAAAGACAGAGATCCTACATAATATTTTTTAAAAATTAATTAATTTTCTATGCCATTTCCAATTTAACACCAGGTTTTTTTTTTTTCATTTCCAATTATCTTTATATACAGAAGATCGATTCAGTATATACTAAGTAAGGATTTCATCAGTTTGTACCCACGCAGAAACACAAAGTGTAAAAATACTGTTTCAGTACTAGTTATAGCATCACTATACATTAGACAACACATTAAGGACAGTTCCCACATGGGATGTAAGTACACAGTGACTCCTGTTGCTGATTTAACAATTTGACACTCCTGTTCATGGCGTCAGTAATCTCCCTAGGCTCTAGTCATGAGTTGCCAGGGCTATGGAAGCCTTTAGAGTTCGCTGACTTCGATCTTATTCCGATAGGGTCATAGTCAAAGTGGAAGTTTTCTCCTCCCTTCAGAGAAAGGTACCTCCTTCTTTGATGGCCCCGTTCTTTCCACTGGGATCTCACTCACAGAGATCTTTCATTTAGGTCTTCTTCTTTTTTTCTTTTCCATGGTATCTTGGCTTTCCATGCCTACAATACTCTCATGGGCTCTTCAGCCAGATCCGAATGCCTTAAGGGCTGATTCTGAGGCCAGAGTGTTGTTTAGGACATCTGCCATTCTATGAGTCTGCTGTGTATCCCACTTCCCATGTTGGAACTTTCTCTCCCTTTTTGATTCTATCAGTTAGTATTAGCAGACACTTGTCTTGTTTGTGTGATCCCTTTGATTCTTAGACCTATCCGAGCCATCGAATGTGAACTGAAATTGATCACTTGGACTAGTGAGATGGCATTGGTACCTGCCACCTTGATGGGATTGTATTGGAATCCCCTGGCACATTTCTAACTCCATCATTTGGGGCAAGTCTGATTGAGCATGTCCCAAATTGTACATCTCCTCCCTCTCTTTTTCCACTCTGAAATTTAACAGGGATCACTTTTCAGTTAAAATTTAAACACCTAAGAATAATTGTGTGTTAATTACAGAGTTCAACCACTAGTACTAGAACAATAATAACAACAACAACAACAACAACAACAAATACTAAAAAGGATAAAGTATTACATTGTACATCTAAAGTCAGGACAAGAGCTGATCAGGTCATTGTTTCTTATAGTGTCCATTTCACTTCAACAGGTTTTCCCTTTGGTGCTCAGTTGTCGCCGATCAGGGAGAGCATATGATATTTTTCCCTTTGGGCCTGGCTTATTTCACTCAGCATGATGTTTTCCAGATTCCTCCATCTTGTTGCAAATGACTGGGTTTCATTGTTCCTTACTGCTGTATAGTATTCTATGGAGTACATGTCCCATAATTTCTTTATCCAGTCTACTGTTGATGGGCATTTGGGTTGGTTCCAGGTCTTAGCTATTGTGAATTGAGCTGCAATAAACATTAATGTGCAGATGGCTTTTTTATTAGCCAAATTAATTTCCTTTGGGTAAATTCCAAGGAGTGGGATGGCTGGGTTGTATGGTAGGGTTATGTTCAGGTTTCTGAGGAATCTCCAGACTGACTTCCATAGAGGCTTAACCAGTTTGCATTCCCACCAACAGTGGGTTAGTGTCCCTTTTTCCCCACATCCTCGCCAGCATCTGTTGTTGGTAGATTTTTGATTGTGAGCCATTCTCACAGGGGTGAGGTGAAACCTCATTGTGGTTTTGATTTGCATTTCTCTGATTGCTAGTGATCTTGAACATTTTTTCATGTGTCTGTTGGCCATTTGGATTTCCTCTTTCGAAAAATGTCTATTGAGGTCCTTGGCCCATCTCTTAAGTGGGTTGTTTGTTCTGTTGTTGTGGATTTTCTTGATTTCTTTGTAGATTCTGGTTATCAACCCTTTATCTGTAGTATAGTTTGCAAATATTTTTTCCCATTCTGTCGGTTGCCTCTTCACTTTCCTGACTGTTTCTTTTGAAGTACAGAAACTTCTCAATTTGATGCAATCCCAAATGTTAATTTTGTTTTTGACTGCCTGTGCTCCTGGGGTCTTTTCCAAGAAGTCTTTGCCTGTACCTATATCTTGCAGGGTTTCTCCAATGCTCTCTAATAATTTGATGGTTTCGGGTCGTAGATTTAAGTCTTTAATCCACGTTGAGTGAATTTTTGTGTAAGGTGAAAGGTATGGGTCTTGCTTCAAGCTTCTGCACGTGTAAATCCAATTTTCCCAGCACCATTTATTGAATAGGCTGTCCTTATTCCAGGGATTAGTTTTGGATCTTTGACCAAATATAAGTTGGCTGTAGATGTTTGGATTGATTTCTGGTGTTTCTATTCTGTTCCATTGGTCTATCCATCTGTTTCTGTACCAGTACCATGCTGTTTTGATAACAACTGCCCTGTAGTATGTCCTGAAATCTGGTATTGTGATGCCCCCGGCTTTGTTTTTGTTCGTACAAGATTGCTTTGGCTATTCGAGGTCTTCTGTGTCTCCATATGAATTTCAGCATCATTTTTTCCAGATCTGAGAAGAAGGTCTTCGGTATCTTGATTGGTATTGCATTGAATGTATAAATTGCTTTTGGGAGAATAGACATTTTGATGATATTGATTCTTCCAGTCCATGAGCATGGAAGATTTCTCCATTTTTTGGTATCCTCTTCTATTTCTTTCTTTAAAGTTTTGTAGTTTTCATCGTAGAGATCTTTAACGTCCTTGGTTAAGTTTATTCCAAGGTATTTGATTGTTTTTGTAGCTATTGTGAATGGGATTGAGCTTAGAAGTTCTTCCTCAGCCGTGGCATTGCTTGTGTATACAAAGGCTGTTGATTTTTGTGGATTGATTTTATATCCTGCTACTTTGCCAAACTCTTCTATGAGTTCCAGCAGTCTCTTAGTAGAGTTCTTTGGGTCCCCTAAATAAAGAATCATATCATCTGCAAAGAGGGATAGTTTGAGTTCTTCCTTCTAATTTGTATCCCTTTAATTTCTTTTTCTTGCCTAATACCTCTGGCCAAAACTTCCAGAACTATATTGAATAGCAGTGGTGAGAGTGGGCATCCCTGTCTGGTACCAGATCTCAGCGGAAATGCTTCCAACTTTTCCCCATTCAATAGGATGTTGGCCGTGGGTTTTTCATATATTGCTTTGATTGTATTGAGGAATGTTCCTTCCATACCCAGTTTGCTTAGAGTTTTCATCATGAAAGGGTGTTGTATTTTATCAAATGCTTTCTCTGCGTCTATTGAGAGAATCATATGGTTTTTCTTCTGCAGTCTGTTAATGTAGTGTATTACGTTGATTGTTTTGTGAACGTTGAACCATCCCTGCATACCAGGGATAAATCCCACTTGGTCTGGGTGGATGATCTTTCTGATGTGTTGTTGCATTCTATTGGCCAGAATTTTATTGAGTATTTTTGCATCTATGTTCATTAGGGATATTGGTCTGTAATTCTCTTTCAATGCTGCATCTTTCTCTGGCTTAGGGATTAAGGTGATGCTGGCTTCATAGAAAGAATTTGGGAGGATTCCCTCTTTTTCGATTGCTCTGAATAGTTTGAGAAGAATTGGAGTTAGTTCTTCTCAATGTCTGGTAGAACTCAGCAGTGAATCCATCTGGTCCTGGGCTTTTCTTTGTTGGGAGGGCCTTTATTACTGTTTCAATTTCTGTGTCAGTTATGGGTCTGTTTAGGTTTTCTATGTCTTCCTGGCTCAATTTAGGTAGGTTGTATGTGTCCAAGAATCTGTCCATTTCTGATAGATTTCCCTGTTTGCTGGCATACAAGTCCTTGTAGTAATTTCTGATGATTCTTTTTATTTCTGTGGTGTCTGTTGTTACGTTCCCTTTTTCATCTCTAATTGTATTGATTTGGGTCTTTTCTCTTCTTTTTTTAGTTAGTTGGGCCAATGGGGTGTCAATTTTGTTTATTTTTTCAAAAAACCAGCTCCTCGTTTGGCTGATTTTTTGTAATTTTTTTTGGATTCAATCCTGTTGATTTCTTCTTTGATTTTAATTATTTCTCTTCTCCTACTAGCTTTGGGTTTGGTTTGCTGCAGATTTTCTAGATCCTTGAGATGACTTGAAAGCTCATCTATTTGGTGCTTCTCCAATTTCTTGATGTAGGCACCTATTGATATAAATTTTCCTCTTAACACTGCTTTTGTTGTATCCCATAGGTTTTGGTATGTTGTGCTGTTATCCTCATTTACTTCAAGAAAATTTTTGATTTCTCTTTTAATTTCTTCTATGACCCATTGTTCATTCAGGAGCATGTTGTTCAATCTCCATGTGTTTGCACGTGCTCTAGGGATTCCCGAGTTGCTAATTTCCAATTTCATTCCTTTGTGGTCTGAGAAGCTGCATGGTATGATTCTAATTCTTTTGAATTTGCTGAGACTTGCTTTATGGCCTAGTATGTGGTCAATCCTAGAGAAGGTTCCATGTACTGCTGAGAAGAATGTAAAGTCCTTAGATGTAGGATAAAATGTTCTGTAGATATCTGTTAGATCCATTTGGGCTATAGTGTCATTTAAATCTGCTGTCTCCTTGTTGATCTTCTGTCCTGTTGATCTGTCTATCTCTGAGAGTGGAGTATTGAAGTCCCCCAGTACTATTGTATTGGGGTCCAAGTCTCCCTTTAAGTCCCTTAACAAGTCTTTTAAATAAGCTGGTGCCCTGTAATTAGGTGCATATACATTGATAATCGTTATATCTTCCTGTTGAATGGATCCCTTAATCATTAAATAGTGCCCCTCTTTGTCTCTCCTGACAGTTTTTGTGGTAAAGTTTATGTTGTCCGATATTAAGATGGCTACGCCCGCTCTTTTTTCATTTCTGTTGGCGTGGTATATCTTTTTCCAGCCTTTCACTTTCAGCCTGTATGGATCATTGTTGGAAAGATGAGTTTCTTGTAAGCAGCAAAAAGATGGGTTTTGTTCTTTAACCCAATCAGCCAATCGGTGTCTTTTAACTGGACAGTTCAAGCCATTAACATTCAATGTGACTATTGAGAAGGAGTAACTTTGCCCTGCCATTTGCCAAAGATATTTTCTAATATCTGGTTTGAGATTCCTGTGATCTTTTGCTGTGAGGTTTCCTTCCTTTACCTTCTTTCATATTGGTGACCGTGTTTCTGTGTTTCTGTATGTTACACATCTTTAAGCATCTTTTGCAGGGCTGGACAGTGGCGACAAATTCTTTCAATTTCTGTTTGCTGTGAAAGGTCTTTATTTCACCTTCATTCATAAATGAGAGCTTTGCAGGATATAATATTCTGGGCTGGCAGTTTTTCTCTCTTAGTACCTGGGCTATATCTCGCCATTCTCTCCTAGCTTGTAGGGTTTCTGATGAGAAGTCTGCTGTGAGTCTAATTGGAGATCCTCTGAGAGTAATCTGGTGTTTCTGTCTTGCACATTTTAGGATCTTTTCTGTGGTGAGTTTGATTACGACGTGTCATGGTGAGGATCTCTTTTGGTCATGTTTATTAGGGGTTCTATGAGCTTCCTGTACTAGGATGTCTCTGTCCTTCTCCAAACCTGGGAAATTTTCTGCTAGTATCTCACTAAAACGGCCTTCTAATCCTTTCTCCCTCTCCATGCCTTCAGGAACTCCTAGAACCCGAATGTTGGGTTTTTTAATAGTATCCTGTAGATTCCTGACAGTATTTTTTAGATTTCTGATTTCTTCTTCTTTTCTTTGGTTTGACTGTATACTTTCCTGTGCTCTGTCTTCTAATTCCGATATTCTGTCTTCTGCTTCACCCATTCTGTTTTTAAGGCTGTCTAATGTGTTTGTCATTTGATCTATTGAGTTCTTAATTTCATTGTGGTTTTTTGTCACTATCACAGTTTCATGTTCTACTAGTTGTTTCATTTCATTTTGATTCCTCCTTAATATTTCATTTTCATGAGAGAGATTTTCTATCTTGTCCATTAAGGATTTCTGTAGTTCAAGAATTTGTTTTTGAGAACTTCTTAATGTTCTTATCAATTTTTTGAGATCCGCTTCTTGCATTTCCTCTATCTCTTCATCTTCATAATCTTACATTGGGGTGTCTTGTTCATTTGGGGGCGTCATAGTGTCTTCCTTGCTCTTGTTACCTTGGCTTCTATGTTTGTTGTTTGGCATGTTGGAGATAATTTATGGTTTTTTTTTTTGTTTTTTTTTTTTGTTTTTTTTTTTTTTTTTTTTTTTTGCTGTGGTGTTTTTTTTCCTCGTTATACTATGCCTCTAAGTGGGCTGTCTGCTTTGTTGGATCCTTAGGGGCTGTGATGGGTGTGGCCAGAGAGTTATGCTTGATTCTTCAGGTTTAAGGCTGTGCAAAGAGCGACTGTCCCAGATTGTTCACTCCCTTGCTCCTTGCTGGATCGCTCTCTCTCTCTCTCTCTCTTTTTATTTTTTTGACTCAGTTGGGAGTGGAATTGAGGGTAGTTGAAATCTGGCCTCTGTGAGTATTCGTTTGATCTACCCCTGGGACCACACAAAGAGTTTATGCAGCCCTCAATGTGTTCTGGAGTTTCGCCAAAGTTACTGAGTTTGGCTGCGCTTTACATATGTAAAATGGCGGTGCTCTTTGTTTTGCTTGGTGAGTGAAGGGAGAGACCTCTGTTCCCCGCCCCCAATGTCTCGGGTTTCTGAGGTCTTTGTCTTACCTCCCGTTGGTTCCCGTGCTGGCGAGATTCTGTGGCTCGTCTCCCGCGGCTTGGCTCGTCTCCCGCGGTTGGGTTTCCACGCGGTGGGCTCCCTGTAGGTCATCTCTGTCACATCTCTGTCACATCCACTAGATCCTCTGCAGTTTTTTCTTGAGTCTTTTCCTGAGGCTACAGTAATTCCACTTTTATGAAACTTTATTTTCCCAAACTAAGGCGCACGTCCTCACTATCCGCCATCTTGGCTCCGCCCCCCTCCTGAGAATTTTTTAAATCAACTTCTTACTCATTCTCCTTATATTCTACAGACTTCTGGCACTAGTTGTGAATGCTGTTACAGTAACGGTGTTATCATCTTTACAGAAATCTGACTCATATTCAGATTTCTTCACATTTTACATCTGGCTTACATTAGATGGTCTGTTCTCATCTACATGGAGGATTTGTCTGGCCTACTAATTGCAAATTTTGTCCCTTAAGAAGTTCTTTTGAACAAACTCCTCAAGTTAGGATAACTTTCATTTTAAAGTCTAAATTTCCTAGAAATTAATGAGATTTCTTTCTCTGAAAAACTTGCCTTATGGGAGGTAGGCATATCTGCAGATCTTCTTGAAGTTTTTTTTTTTTTTTTTTAAGATTTATTTATTTGAAAGGCAGGGAGAGAGAGAGAGGGTGAGAAAGAGAGAGAAAGAGAGAGAGAGAAAGAGATATTTTCCATGTGCTGATTCACTCACTCCTCAAATGGCTGCAACATCTGGAGCTGGGCTAATCTGAAGCCATGAGCCAAGAGTTGCCTCCAGGTATCCCATGTGGGTGCGGGGGCCCCAGAATTTGTGCCAACTTCTGCTGCTTTCCCAGGTGCATTAGCAGGGAGCTGGAATGAAAGTGGAATAGCCAGGACTCCAATAGGCACCCACATGGGATGCTGATGCTTCAGGCAGCTGCTTTACCTGCTATGCCACAGCACTGGCTTCTTGATGTGTTCTTGTAAGAAAACCTTTGTAGTAATAGATGTTATTTTATTTTATTTATTTAGTTTTTTTGGTTTTTGGCACCTAAGTCCCTGATCATTGATCTTGCAGTATAAATATTGCATAAACATGGGCCTTTTTAATTCTAGAGCAGGAGTTGGAAGACTTTCCTATGAAGAGAATAATAGTAAACAATGTAAGTTTTTGGGCTACCAGTGGTCACTGTTGTATATTTTATCTTGATTTTATAGCCATTTCAATATGTAAAAGGCAGTCTTAGCTCATAGATCATACAAAAGCAAGATGCAGGGTGTATTTGCTCCATGGGCTATAATTTCAGGTTCCAGAGGTTTATTATGGAATGTAGGGTTAAGAATTCCCTACCATGCCAAAATTATAGACAGAAGAACTTAGAATACCCAACAAAAAAGTCATGAGGGAGAGAGAGCAGAGAAGGAAAGGCAAATAATGACTTTCCAGCATTTGCATTCATGTAATAAATGTTGTAGTAACTTTTGGTTTAAGGATGGAAATTTAAAGACGTGTAATAAATATAACTCCTACATTTACAACAAAAACAAAGTGTGACAAATTGAAATTGAATGGTTTTTAAAGAAATTGTCAGGAAACTGAGGTCTCAGGGCAAACATAATCATGAAATGTGGAGAGAGACAGGTACGTGCAAGGAGAAACAATCTGAGTTTTTGCTTACAGGGGGTAGACAATGTGAGGTGCATATAATCTGGGTGTATTCAGTTTGATTTTTTTCAAAAAAATTAGTATGGCTTGGTGTGGCCTAGCATGATAGCACAAATTCCTATGGCTTCATAGTTTCATTTTTGTTTATTTGTTTGTTTGTTTTTCATAGTTTCTTTTTTTTAAAACTTTTATTTAATGAATATAAATTTCCAAAGTACAGCTTATGGATTACAATGGCTTCACCCCCCCCATAACTTACCTCCCACCCGCAACCCTCCCCTTTCCCACTCCCTCTCCCCTTCCATTCACATCAAGATTCATTTTCAATTCTCTTTATATACAGAAGAGCAGTTTAGTATATATTAAGTAAAGATTTCAACAGTTTGCCCCCACATAGCAACACCAAGTGAAAAATACTGTTGGAGTACTAGTTATAGCATTAAATCACAATGTACAGCACATTAAGGACAGAGATCCTACATGATATTTTTTAAAAACTGATTAATTTTCTATGCAATTTCCAATTTAAAACCAAGGTTCCTTTTTTCATTTTCAATTATCTTTATGTACAGAAGATCGATTCAGTATATACTAAGTAAGGATTTCATCAGTTTGCACCCACACAGAAACACAAAGTGTAAAAATACTGTTTCAGTACTAGTTATAGCATTACTTCACATTGGACAACACGTTAAGGACAGATCCCACATGAGACGAAGGTACACAGTGACTCCTGTTGTTGATTTAACAATTTGACACTCTTGTTTATGGCGTCAGTAATCTCCCTAGGCTCTAGTCATGAGTTGCCAAGGCTATGGAAGCCTTTAGAGTTCGCCGACTTTGATCTTATTCTGACAGGATCATAGTCAAAGTGGAAGCTCTCTCCTCCCTTCAGAGAAAGGTACCTCCTTCTTTGATGGCCCTGTTCTTTCCACTGGGATCTCACTCACAGAGATCTTTCATTTAGGTCTTCTTCTTTTTTTTTTTTTTTTTTTTTGTTTCCAGAGTGTCTTGGCTTTCCATGCCTACAATACTCTCATGGGCTCTTCAGCCATATCTGAACGCCTTAAGGGCTGATTCTGAGGCCAGAGTGCTATTTAGGACATCTGCTATTCTATGAGTCTGCTGTATATCCTGCTTTCCATGTTGGATCTTTCTCTCCCTTTTTGATTCTATCAGTTAGTATTAGCAGACACTAGTCTTGTTTGTGTGATCCCTTTGACTCTTAGACCTATCAGTGTGATCAATTGTGAACTGAAGATGATCACTTGGACTAGCGAGATGGCATTGGTACATGCCACCTTGATGGGATTGTATTGGAATCCCCTGGCACGTTTCTAATTCCACCATTTGGGGCAACTCTGATTGAGCATGTCCCAAATCGTACATCTCCTCCCTCTCTTTTTCGCACTCTTATATTTAACAGGGATCACTTTTCAGCTAATTAACACACAATTATTCTTAGGTGTTTAAATTTTAACTGAAAAGTGATCCCTGTTTTTCATAATTTCTTATAATCCCTTTTTGCCCACCAAGTACTCAAAGTTACTCTGAACGAAGCTCAGGGAGGATTCTAAGTTGCTCCTATCTCCATAGTGCTTGCTATTGGAAGAAACAGTAGCCATGTTGAAACTTCCCAGTCCTATCTGGCCAGCCTTCGAAATACCTTAATCTGCTGGGAGAAGAGTAACAAAATCTGTAGCTTAAGACTGCTAGTGAAAATCCATTGTGTCTTGCTGAAGAAAGTGGGAAAAAAATACTCTGGGAAATGAGCAAGAATATGTTTAGTCCAGCAATATTCTGGAGGAGGGGAAGGAGCACTTGTGAAAATCTCACTGCTTACTGTGACCAGGTTCAGAATGCCTGTTTAAAAATTAGGCTGGGGGCCGGCGCCGTGGCTCACTTGGCTAGTCCTCTGCCTGAGGCGCCGGCATCCCATATGAGCACTGGGTTCTAGTCATGGTTGCTCCTCTTCCAGTCCAGCTCTCTGCTGTTGCCCAGGAGGGCAGTGGAGGATGGCCCAAGTGCTTGGGCACCTGCACCCACGTGGGAGACTGGGAGGAAGCACCTGGCTTCTGGCTTTGGATCAGTATAGCTTTGGCTGTGGCGGTCATTTGGGGGGTGAACCAACAGAAGGAACACCTTTCTCTCTTTGTTTCTACCTCTCTCTCTCACTGTCTAACCCTATATGTCAAATAAAAAAAAATAAAAATTAGGCTGAATCTGAACATGAGATGCTTCACAACTCTGAGTCCTACCAGGTCAAGCTAGAATTTTTCTTTTGAGAGTAATACCAAGGGATGGCCCAAAGTCAGACTTCTGAAAAAGTACCACACATATCAAGCACAGGTATCACTAGAGAAATATGAAGTCTGGAATGTGTTGTCTTTGGATAGCAAACACAAACATCAAAGACAGTCCAATTCTTGATTATGTTTAAAAAGTCCTCCCCTTACAACACCTACCTCCTCCCTCCTGTTCCACACACACTTAAGGTCTAGCAGAACAAAAGCCTTAATCATGTTCATACCTAAGAAATTTTATTTAATTATGTAGTATCCAATGTATATCTTGTTTTTAACAGAAATTACAAGACATTTAAGAAAGGAAAAAAAAAAACTGTCTAAAAAGTCAAAGCAATTATCATAGCCAAACCTAAATATGAAACAGGCATTGGAACTCTCTAAAAAGGAATTTAAAATAACTATGATTAATAAGTTAAGAACACTATTGGAAAATTAGACTGTATGTAAGAACACGTGAATAATTTAGGCCATGAAATGAAAGTTGTTAGATAAAATCAAATGGAAATGGTAGGAGGGGAGAAAAAAACGCATGGTAACAGAAATGGTCCTTTCAACTGCATACTTGTAGCTGAGAAAAGAATCACTGAATTTGAATTTGAGTAAATGGAAATTTCCCAAACTGAAACTCAAAGAGAATGAATAGTAAGGAAATTTAAGCACAACAGCATGTCTAAGAGCTGTGAAACACTACAGTCTATATGTAATACATGTAATAGGAATTCCAGAAGGAGAAGAGAGAAGAGAAAACTGGTCAGAAAAAACATAGGAAATAATGGGAGGTAATTTCCAAAATTATTAAAAGGACACAAAACTGCAGATCGAAGAAGCTAGGAAAACAATAAGCTAGATAAATACCAAAGCACCACAGGTAGTCATAGGAAAGGTGGGAGGGAGAAAAGGGTGGGAAGGATTATTATGCCCTTAAATCTGTATAAATGAAATACATGAAATTTGTTCACCTTATATAAATGGAAAATCTTAAAAAGGAATATTGGGGCTGACACTATGGCATAGTGGTTTAGGCCTTCGCCTGTGATGTTGACATCCCATATGGGCGCTGATATAAGTCCCAGCTGCTATACTTCCCATCCAACTCTCTGCTGTAGCCTGGAAAAACAGTAGAAGAAAGCCCAGGTCCTTGGGCCCATGTGCCCGCATGGGAGACCCAGAAGAAGCTCCTGGTTCCTGGCTTTAGATTGGCGCAGCTCCGGCTGTTAAGGCCATTTAGTGAGTGAACCAGCAAATGGAAGACCTTTCTCCCTGTCTCTCCCTCTATCTGTCTGTAACTCTGCCTCGCAAATAAATGTCCTAATAAAAAGGAATATTAAAATATATTAAAAACCCAAGGTGAATGGAAAATCTCGAGGGCAGGCAGAAGACAAAAATATCACAATATGTACAGAATAACCAGGGTAAAAATTATAGCAAACTTCTCTTCAGAAAATATGCAAACCCGAAAGACACTGAATTCACATATTTAAAGTGCAAAGAAATCAGTTGTCAAGCCTGAATTCTGTAGCCAAGGAAAATATTCTGTAGAAGTGGAGGAGAAATAAAGACCTCTTCAAACCAGCAAAGCCTGAGAGAATTTATGGCCATCTGATCGAATCCAAAAGGAATGTAAGGGAGGAAGGAATAAGATGTAGGTCTTATTTGTATTTGTATATATATTTGTATTTCTTCACAAAGAAATGAGGAAGGTTAGTCATGAAATTTATGGAGATATAGTATTATCTTTATGTTTAATTTCACTTAAGGATAGTTGATTATCTAAAGCAACATTATAAAAATCTGTGTTGATAGCATATGTAAAAGTGAAATGTATGACACAAATGGCACAAGGAAGGGAGGCATAAATGTTCTGTTGCAAGGCCATTATACTATGCGTGAAGTGAGGTAATATTATTAGAAGATAAAAATGTACATTTTAAACCCTGGGAAAACTACTTAAAATGTAAAAAAATAGATATATTAAGTCAACGTAGGAGATAAAATGGAGTAATAAAAATGCTGACCTCAACTCAGAGATGGCAGAAAATAGGAAAAGGAAACAATGAGCAAACTAAACCAATAGGAAACAGCTAGCAAGATGGGACACACAAATTCCACCAGAATAATAGTCATTTAGGGGCCAGGGCTGTGGTATAGCAGGTAAAGACCATGCCTGCAATGCCAGCATCCCATATGGACATCGGTTCCAGTCCAGGCTGCTCCACTTACTGCTAATGTGCCAGAGAAAGCAGAGGGGGATGGTCCAGGTGCTCAGGCTTATGTGGGAAACCCAGAAGAAGCTCCTGGCTGCTGGCTTCCTAGCCCTGGCAATTGCGGTCATCTGGGCAGTGAACCAGCAGGTGGAAGAGCTCTCTCTCTCTCTCTCTTTCTCTTTCTCTGTCTTTCCTCCTTTCTCTAACTCTGCCTTTCAAATAACTAAATAAATCCTTTGTGAAAAACAGAAACACCGGGATCATTTAAAAAATAATCATTTAAACATGAATTATCTGAACACACTAATTAAATGACAGAGATTTCCTTATTTATTCAGTAATTTTTAAAATCTTTAAGGTGAACTAATTTCAGTTATTTCACATATACAAATTTAGGAACATAGTAATACTTTCTACCCTAAGCTCCCTCCTGCACATGCTCTCACCCTCCTCCTTCTTCTCTTATTATCTTAATTTTTAACAATGAGCTATTTTCAGTTTATTTTATACTGATAATTCAATTGTACACTAAGTAAAGAGTTCAACGAATGGTAAGAAAAAAACCCACTGTTCTACTACAATAGAGGCAAGGGATGTTAGCAATCATTGAATATCAAAATGTTAGTTTCACTCCAATATATTACATTTTTGGTACTCTATTACTTAGCACAGATCAGGGAAAACATATGGTGGTGTCTCTTTGCGACTGGCTTATTTCACTGAGTATAATGGTTTCAAGTTGCATTCTTTTTGTTGCAAAAGACAGGATTTCATTTTTTTTAATTTTACAGCTGAGTAGTATTTCATACTATATATATTCCACAATTTCTTTATACAGCCATTAGCTGATGAACATCTGTGTTGATTCCATATTGAAGCTATTATGAATTTAGCTGTAATAAGCATTGGTATACAGATAACTGTTTCCTATGCAGATTTCATTTCCCTTGTGTAAATTTCCAAGAGTGGGATGGCTGGGTCATATCATAGATCTATTTTCAGGTTTCTGAGTTATCTCCATATTGTCTTCTACAGTGGCTGTACTAGTTAGTTTATGTTCCCACCAACAGAGGATTAGGGTACCTTTTCCCCCATATCCTCTCTCCAGCATTATTGCATGTTGATTTCTGTATAAGAACTATTCTAACTGGAGTGAAGTGAAACTTCATTGTGGATTTTATTTGCATTTCCCTGATGGGTAATGATCCTGAGCCTTTTTTCATGTATCTGTTGGCCATTTGAGTTTAAATTTTAGAAAAATGCCTATTCAAGTTGTTTACCCATATCTTAACTGGATTTTTTTTTGGTTGTTGAGTTTTGTGAGCTCTTTATAGATTCTGGATATTACTCCTTTATCAGTTACATAGTTTACAGATATTTTCTGCTTTTCTGTTGGTTACCTCTTCATGTCACTGAGTGTTTCTTTTGTATCGCAGAAGCTTCTTAGATTGATGTAATCCCATTTGTTTATTTTCACTTTTTTTTTATTTGACAGGTAGAGTTATAGACAGTGAGAGAGAGACAGAGAAAGGTCTTTCTTCCGTTGGTTCACTCCCCTAATGGCCGCTATGGCAGGGGCTATGCTGATCCGAAGTCAGGAGCCGGGTGCTTCCTCCCAGTCTCCCATGCGGGTGCAGGGACCCAAACACTTGTGCCATCTTCCACTGCCCTCCCGGGCCACAGCAGAGAGCTGGACTGGAAGAGGAGCAACTGGGACTAGTACCCGGCACCCCTAATTTTACTTTTATTTTTGGTGTCTTTTTCCAAGAACCCTTTGCCTATACCAATGTAATGCTGAATTTCCCCAATGTTCTCCTCTAATAATTTGATGGTATCAAGTTGTAGGTTTATCTCTTTGATCCATTTTTTAAAAAGATGTATTTTACTTGTTTGAAAGACAGAGATATATATATAGAGAGACACAGAGAGAGAGAGAGAGGTCGAGAGAGAGGTCTTCCTTCAGCTGGTTCACTCCCCAGATGGCTGCAACAGCTGGAGCTGTGACGATCTGGAGCTGCACAGTTCTGAAGCCAGGAACCAGGAGCTTCTTCTGGGTCTCCCACGTGGGTGCAGGGGCCCAAAGACTTGGGCCATCTTCTACTGCCATCCAAGGCTATAGCAGAGAGTTGGATCAGAAGAGGAGCAGCTGGGATTAGAACCGGCACCTATATGGGATGCCAGTGCTTCAGGCCAGGGCTTTGACCTGCTGTACCACAGCGCTGGTCCCAATCATGGATCCATTTTGAGTTTATTTTTGTGTAAGTGTAAGGTAGGCATCTGTTTCATACTTCAGCATGCAGAGATCTGATTATCCCAGCACCATTTTTTGAAGAAACTGTTCTTTCTCCAGGGACTGATTTTAGCTACTTCGTTAAAGAGTAGTTGGTTATAGACCTGTGGATTGATACCTGGAATTTCTATTCTGTTCCATTGGTCTACATGTCTATTTTTGTGATAGTACCAGGTTGTTTTGATTATAACTGCCCTGCAGTATGTCTTGAAATCTGATATCATGATGCTTCCAGCTCTGTTTTTGCTATATACAATTGCTTTAGCTATTTGGGGTCTCTTGTGTATCCTTATGAATTTTAGCATAGGTTTTTCTAGATCTGAGAAGAATGTCGATACTTTGGGATTAAACTGAATGTTTCAAATGGCTTTGGTAGTATGGATGTTTTGATCATATTAATTCTTCCAATCTGGAAAATTTTTTATATTTTTTGTGTCTTCTATTTCTTTCTTTAATATTTTGTAATTTTCATTCTAGAGATCTTTCAGCAACTTGGTTAAATTTATTCCAAGGAATTTAAATTTTTGTAGCTATGGTTAATGGAACTGATCTTAGAGGGTCTTTCTCAGCTATGGCATTGTCTTTGTATAAAAAGACTATTGATTTTTGTCTGTTGATTTTACATCCTGCAACTTTACCAAACTCTCTTATGAGTTCCAACAATCTCTAAGTGGTGTCTTTTTTTCTCTTACATATAGTATCATATCATCTACAAACAAGGATAAACAGGGATACTTTGACTTCCTCCTTTCCAATTTGTATCCCTTTGATTTCTTTTTCTTGCATATTTGCTCCAGCTAAAACTTCCAGAACTATGTTGGATATCAGTGGTGAAAGTGGGCATCCTTGTCTGGTTCCAGTTCATAGTGGAAATGCTTCCTACTTTCCCCCATTCAATAATATACTGGCTGTCAACTGTTGCTTTCATTGTGTTGAGGAATTCTTCTATACCCAATTTGCTTAATGTTTGATCATGACTGGATACTGTGTATTGTCAAATGCTTTCTCTGTAGCTATTGAGATAATCATATGGTTCTTATCCTTCAGTTTGTTAATGTGATGTATCACTTTGGTTGACTTGCATATGTTGACCCATCCCTGCATATCAGGAATAAATCCCAGTTTGACATGGTGAATGATCTTTCTGGTGTGTTGCTGGATTCAATTATATAGTATTTTGTTGAGAATTTTTGCATCTAGTTTCATTAGTGATATTGGTCTATAATTCTCTTTTTTTGTGTCTTTTTCTGGTTTTGGAAATATGGTAATGCTGGCCTCATAGAAGGAGTTTGGGAGGCTTGCCTCTCTTTCAATTGTTTTAAATAATTTGAGAAGAATTGGAATTATTTCTTATTTTTTAAAAAAAAATTTTGACAGGCAGAGTGGATAGTGAGAGAGAGAGATACAGAGAGAAAGGTCTTCCTTTTGCCGTTGCTTCACCCTCCAATGGTTGCTGCAGCTGGCGCGCTGCGGCCGGCGCACTGCGCTGATCCGATGGCAGGAGCCAGGTGCTTCTCCTGTTCTCCCATGGGGTGCAGGGCCCAAGCACTTGGGCCATCCTCCACTGCACTCCGGGGCCACAGCAGAGAGCTGGCCTGGAAGAGGGGCAACCGGGATAGAATCCGGTGCCCCGACCGGGACTAGAATCCAGTATGCCAGCGCCGCAAGGCAGAGGATTAGCCTAGTGAGCCGCGGCGCTGGCCTGGAATTATTTCTTTAAAAACTTGGTAGAATTTGACAGTGCAGCCATTTGGTCCTAGAGTTTTCTTTGTTGAGAAGGTCTTTACTGAATAAATCTCCATCTAGATTATTGGTCTGTTTAGGTTTTCTTTTCTTTCTTTCCTTTTAAAAATGATTTGTTTACTCAAAAGGGAGAGAGAGAGAGTGGGAGAGAGGGAAAGAGAAAGAGAGAGGGTGTCTCTCCCATCTATTGGTTCCCTCTACCAATAATCACAATGGCCGGAAGTGGGCCAGGCCAAAGCCAGGGGCCAGGAACTTCTTCTGGGTCTCCCACATGAGTGTAAGGGCCTTTTTCTGCTTTCCCAGGTGCATTAGCAGGGAGCTGGATCAGATGTGAAAAACAGCCAGGACTTTAACCAGCGCCCACATGGGATGCCTGCACTATAGGTGGAGGCTTAACCCGCTGTGTGACAATGTCAGCCCATTTAGGTTTTCTATATCTTCATGACTCAGTTTTGATAGATTTTGTGTGTCTAAGAGTATATCCGTGTCTTTTATATTTTCCAATTGTTGGCATATAGCTGTTGTAATTCTTGATGATTATTTTTGTTTATGTGGTATCTGTTGTTTCATTTTTTTTTCATCTCTGATTTTATTGATCTGGGTCTTCTTTTTTTTAGTTGGTTGGGCCAATGCTGTCAATGTTGTTTATTTTTTTCAAAAAACAGTTCTTCATTTCATTGATCTTTTGTATTTTGTTTGGTTTCAATTTTGTTCATTTCTTCTCTATTTTTTTTTCTTACTAATAATCTTTAGGTTTTTTAAGATTTTAAAAGTCCTTCAGATGCACTGATAGCTCATTTATTTGGGATATATTTGTTTGTTTGTTTGTTTGGACAGGAAGAATTAGACAGTGAGAGAGAGACAGAGGTCTTCCTTCCGTTGGTTCACCCCCCAAATGGCCACTATGGCCGGCACACTGCGCCAGTCCAAAGCCAGGAGCCAGGTGCTTCCTCCTGGTCTCCCATGCGGGTGCAGGGCCCAAGCACTTGGGCCATCCTCCACTGCACTCCCGGGCCACAGAAGAGAACTGGACTGGAAGAGCAGCAACCAGGACAGAATCTGTTACCCCAACCGGAACTAGAACCTGGGGTGCCAGTGCCGCAGGTGGAGGATTAGCCTAATGAGCCGTGGCGCTGGCCCCTGGACACTGCTTTTGCTGTATCCCATAAATTTTTACTTATTGTATTGTCATCTTCATTCATTTCCAAGAATTTTTTTACTTCCCTTTGATTTCAGGTCCATTGGATACATGGTATAGATTAGCTCTGTTGTATCTTTGTTGATTTCTTGACTAGTTGAAAGCTGGTTGTTGAAGTCTAGCATTCCTATTGTACTGGAGTCTAGGTTTCTCTTTAGATCCATTAACATTTCATTTAAATAGCCAGGCACCCTGATATTGGGTACATATACATTTAGTCTACTAACATCTTCCTGTTGAATTTATCCCTTAATCCTTACACAATGTCCTTCTTTGTCTCTTTTAACAGTTTTTGTATTAAAATTATTTTGTCTGATATTAGGATGGCAACACCTGCCCTTTTTTGATTTTTGTTAGCATGGAATACCTTTTTCAATCCTTTCACTTTCAGTCTGTGTGCATCTTTTTTTGTGAGGTGTGTCTTGTAGGCAGCAAATAGATGGGTCATATTTTTTTTAATTTATTCAACTAGTCTATATCTTTTAATTGGAGAATTTAGGCTATTTACCTTCAAGGGAATCATTGATAAATATAAATTTAATCCTACCATTTTCTCACAACTATGTTTTGGATTTCATCTATACTTTTACCAGGAGAATTTCTAACTTCACATTCTTTTATAATGATGGCTATCTTTCTGTGTTTGTGTGTGTAGCACATCTTCAAGCATCGTTTTTAAGGCTAGATGAGTGCTGAAAAATTCCTTCAATTTCTCTTTGTTATGGAGGGTCTTTGTTTCACCTTCATTGATACATAAGAGCTTTGCAGGGTACAGTATTCTGGATTGACTTTTTTTTTCCTTTCAAGACTTGGACTTTGTCTCTTCATTCTCTCCTAGCCTGTAGGATCTCTGATGAGAAGTCAGTTGTGAGTCTAATTGGAGATCCTCTTAAAGTAATCTGGTTTTTCTTTTATGTACCTTTTAGTAATTGAACACAATATCAAGATTCATCTATATTCAATCTACAGATAACTGCAAACACGTTAAAATATTATGCAAAATTTAGGTTAAATCAAAGAGGTACTGGAAAGATATGCCATAACTATGCTAACCAAAAATTATGAGTAACTATGTTAACTTCAAACAAAGTAGACTTCAGAAGAAGCATTGTCAGGGACACAGAGATATTACATACTGAATCAGTTCTCTAGAAGACATAAATCTTGAATATGTCTTCAGCTAGTGATACAACTTCCAAGTATATGTGGTAAAAACTAAGAGATCTGAAAGGGAAATAGATAAATCTACAATTATTTAGAAACATCAACATTTGCCTCTCAATAAGTAATCGAACAAGTAAGCAGAAATTTATTAAAGATAGAGGTAATGTTCTACAAAAAGTTTGCTCTAATTGTAATTTTTGGAACATTACAGTCAAAAACAGCATGCTTTATCTATAGTGCATATTGAATAGTTACTAAAGTAGACTTATTTTCTGGACCATAAAGCAAATCTTAATACATTTAAAAGATTAGAAGTCATATAAAATATGTACTTTGACATAATAAAATTAAAAGATAAATGAATAACTTAAATATTTAGTAAAAATCCTTAAATATTTGAAAATGAAACGCTACTCTTCTAAATAACCCATGGTTCAAACAAGATGTCTTAAAAATTAAAAAATTACCTTGTAACCAAGGGGAGGGAGACAAACTGAAAAAAAAAGTTATATCAGTTTATATTCAGAGATACTGATCTCAACTCATGTATAGCATAACAGAGGTGCAACTGGGGACACAGAAAGATAATTATAGTTATATGTGTGTATTAACTGTATTTTTTAATTTTTTTTAACTTTTATTTAATGAATATAAATTTCCAGTGTACAGCTTATGGATTACAATGGCTTCCCCCTCCCATAACTTCCCTCCCACCTGCAACCCTCCCCTCTCCCGCTCCCTCTCCCCTTCCATTTGCATCAAGATTCATTTTCAATTCTCTTTATATACAGAAGATCAATTTAGTATAAAGATTTCAACAGTTTGCACCCACATAGAAACACAAAGTGAAACATACTGTTTGAGTACTAGTTATAGCATTAAATCAAAATGTACAGCACATTAAGGACAGAGATCCCACATGAGGAACAAGTGCACAGTGGCTCCTGTTGTTGACCCAACAAATTGACACACTTGTTTATGGCGCCATGGGGTATATCCTAAGGGAGGTGTGAACCTCCTAGGGGAAGGCACTCTGTTGACTTTCATTACTTAGCTGGCCTGGGAGGAGAGCTGGCCAGGTAAAGGCAGGGGGCATCTCTAACAAGAAATTTACAGTTCTGCCTGCAATGTTGCTGACCCTACTTGGCCATCCCCTCAGCTGCAGTGGTCACTTTGGAAGTTGGGCTGAGTGAAGGGCTTTTCAGCTTAGAGCCAATAAGATCTGTGGCTCTGACCTGGGCATCCTTCGACTCCAGGGCAGGTCCATTTCCAGTGATCCAACTCTTGGCAGAGCTGCCAGGGCTCTTCACAAGCTGACTTCTGCTGAAGCCCAGGCTTACCACATTGAAAGCCACTGCAGTGGACTGGCCTGTTGGGTCTCCTAGAGGGCAGATCACTGTACAGATCAGCCATTAATAGGCCTGCCACCCATTGCTTCTGATGCCTAGCTTTCTTTTCCTCCTGGTTTTTGTTAAAGCAGACCAGAGGATGCAAGTCAAGGGAGTGCCCAAGTCCCATCTCTAATCTTCGGTGGCCTGAACTACAAGTCTATAGTCACAGGCATGTTCTGTAGTAGTTTTTCTAAGGTAGACAATGCCCATGAGGAACATTATATTCTCACTTTAAAACTTTCTTTCCCTTTGGTCTGAAAGGGAGGTTTTTTCTACTTACTGTATACTTCGCTGATGGCGAAGTGAATCTAGCTATGAGATTATTATTTAAGTTCTTATTTTGGCTATGCTATTACAGAAAAATGTTAGCCATCTCTTTTATAAGGTCTAAAGATTAAATTGTGCGTCCTACAGATTCCTTTATAATAGAATTAGTTTCCTACCTTGAAGAGAATAGAGAAATAAAAGAACAAGTTGGGCTTAGAATAGAGAAATGAGGGAGCAAGTCCTAGATCGCTTGCTGACAATAGCAATATTACATGAATACTTAGCAAACCGTTTCAACCATTAGATAACAACTTAAGAAAACATTTACCAGAAGGTCCAATGCCTTCTATAAATTTTAAGAATCATGTATTTGAAAACACCTCTTAAATATCTAACATGGTGTAGTTTGTTTAACCAGTAAACTTAAGCACAACCATCTAAAATGTTTTTAGTTTCTTTCTACCAACATGTTTAAAACATATGATACACAGATTCAGGTCACACAAATTAAAATGTATCTTTGATTAATTTTAGCAGCTTAAATTTATGGACAATCTTATCTATAAGCCATTTAAAATAAAACTCTTAATAAAATTTCCCCATGTGCACATACAATATGTACACACATATAACATAGCATAATAGACCAACATAGCAATTTTGATAATAGCTTTTAAAATCTTTAACTCTTTTTGTAGATTGCCAATTGATTTGAATTGCTTTTTATTTTTAGTAACCTCAGTTAACCATACTTTCCCTCAGTTAGTACTGTTAATACATTATTGGCTTCATCTGTTTACAGAGCCATCCCAAAGTACTGAATACAATAGAAGTGGCTGGAAAAAGTCCATAGGAACCTATAGGAGGACAGCTAAACACAGAACCAACAACGCTTTAGTTTTATGAGCAGCACATCATATATAACTATGGATGACAAAAGACTTTAAGTCGCCATGTTTAAAATTATAAGCTCATCAACCAACAAGAGGCACTTGCTTACTTCACAGTATTTTTGAAAGCACCTGTAGGATTTTACAAGTATTTAACCCTTTAGGCCTCTAGGGCTTTCTCATTAAGATAACTATCATGTCTAATAACACAAGATCATTAGACTTTTTAATTCTGAAACATTTGTATTAATAGCATTTTCCATTATAGAAACTTAAAGTCTGGTACCACATCACATCTTGACAGTACTTCTAATATAATCCAAATAGCCTGATTAGTTGGTGTCTCTATAAGATGAGAGACATAGGTCCTTCGATTTTTTCAGTTGGGCCCAAACTGGAAAAACCAAAGTTCAGGATTTACTGGACATTTTAGAGACCAGATTGTTTGAAACTTTGATTTTTTGAATGCCTGTCAAGAATGCCAAGAAGGCTCAAAATCCAAAATATCTGGTTGAAATAAGATTTCTTAAAATCATGACATAACATAGACCAAATTTGATCATTGTTACAAGGTGATTATTCAAATCTTTGAAAATAAGCACATATTTAAATAACCCATAGCTCTTAATAAAAATTCAGCTGTTTTTGAACAATTAGAATTTAACAGACATCAAGAGAACATAATAGATTACTTTAACACATTGCTTTAACAGAGCATCAGAGTTTAATTCTATGTCAAAGAGAAATTGAACTTCCTGTGAACTTTTGCTGTGAGGTTTCCTTCCTTTACCTTCTTTCATATTGGTGACCATGTTTCTGTGTGTCACACATCTTTAAGCATCTTTTGCAGGGCTGGATGTGTATTAACTGTATTTTTGAGAAAGAACTAGCAGCAGTGACATCCCAGTAGAATGAGCATTGCCCAGGTATTGAATTATAAATACCATTCTTTTAAAAAGAAGCAGGGATCCTTGGAAAGATATCTGATTCTAGAGGTGGAATGGGAAACTACAAGATTTATTTATTTATTTGAAAGTCAGAGTTTCACAGAGGATAGGCAGAGAGCCAGAGAGAGAGAGAGAGAGAGAGAGAGAGAGAAGTCTTCCATCCAATGGTTCACTTCCCAATTGGCTGCAATGGTCAGAGCTGCACTGATCTGAAGCCAGGAACCAGGAACTTCTTCTGGGTCTCCTATGTGGGTGCAGGGGCCCAAGAACTTGGGCCATCTTGTACTGCTTTCCCAGGTCAAAGCAGAGAGCTGGATCAGAAGCGGAGCAGCTGGGTCTCAAACCAGTGCCCATATGGGATGCTGGTGCTTCAGGCCAGGGTGTTAACCTGCTGCACCACAGCACGGGCCCCTTGGAAGTATCTTGTAGTGTGGAAAAGTAATTGTCCAGAAAATTTTATGATGTGTCTCATGGCCAATGTTGGTACAATTTGGACAAGAAATGAATAATTTGGCACTGGGTTGTAACACAAAGTATAAAATAAATATATATGAGTCTACACTGATGTAAGAAATGATTGAAGCAAATACACTGAAGGAGATAAACCTCACAGAAATAGTTCATATACTCTCTAGCATATTCACTCTTTCAGCAGTTCAAGCTTAACTCTCTGGCTTGAATGTGGATTGTATTTAATTTCTTTCTTCAAAATAGTCTAATATGAAAGGGGAGAGAAAGCAACTTTCCAACGTAAAACTGTGTTAAACACTGTCTTGGTTGGATGTTTATATCACCAGTGATGAATCATGTTGATAGCAAGTGCCCCCTGATAAAATGATATGAGGACACCTCAATTCTGTAGCATTCTTCCCTCAATTCCTTACCAACTTTACAATAATGAGCAAAACATCAGACAGATCCAAATTTAAGGTCATGCTACAAAATACATGAAAACTATTCCTCAAATTTGTCATGGTTATCAAAAATGAGGAAAAGATGGAGGAGCTTTTACAAACCATGGGATGGTAAGGAGACATGACATCTTAATGTGATGTGTTACGCTGGATTAGAGACTGGAATTGAAAAGGGACATTAGTGGAAAATCTTGTGAAATCTGAACATTTGCTGGAGTTTAATTATTGGTTTCTTAGTTTTGAGAAATATACCATGGTTTTATAAGTTGGAAACAGGGTAATGGGTACATGTAATTTCTATGTATTGTCTGAAATTCTCCTGTAAGTCTAACATTCCAAAGAAAAAAAGTTTATTAAAAATATTTGAGGGGCTGGCATTGTGGTGTAGTGGATAAAGCCGCTGCCTGCAATACTGGCATCTCATAATGGTGCTGGTTTAAGACTCGGCTGCTGCAGTTCTAATCCAACTCTCTGCCAATGTGCCTGGATGGCCCAAGTCCTTGGGCTGTTGCCACCCATAATGGGAGACCTGGACGAAATTCCAGGCTCTTGACTTCAGACTGTCCTAGCTCTAGCCATTGCAGCCATTTGGGGAGTGAAATAGTGGATGGAAGACTTTTTTTCTCTCTCTCTCTCTCTCTCCCTCTCCCTTCCCCTCCTTTTCTCCCTCTCCCTCTATTTCTCTTTGTAAACTCTGCCTTTCAAATAAATAAATAAATCTTTTTTTTTTTATTTTTTGACAGGCAGAGTGGACAGTGAGAGAAACAGATAGAAAGGTCTTCCTTTTTTTCCCGTTGGTTCACCCCACAATGGCTGCTGCGGCTGGCGCACCGCGCTGATCCGAAGACAGGAGCCAGTTGCTTATCCTGGTCTCCCATGGGGTGCAGGGCCCAAGGACTTGGGCCATCCTCCACTGCACTCCTGGGCTACAGCAGAGAGCTGGCCTGGAAGAGGAGTGACCAGGACAGAATCTGGTGCTCTGACCAGGACTAGAACCCGGTGTGCCAGCGCCGTAGGTGAAAGATTAGCCTATTGAGCTGTGGCGCCAGCCAAAATAAATAAATCTTAAAAATTTTTAGTGAAATGAAAATGTAACATGTTGCAATTTGTGGGATGCTGATAAAGCAATGCTGAGAGTTACATTCTCAATACTAAAATGCCTATATGACGTAGAAGAATGAGCTAAATCAGAAAACCTAGGCTTGCACATTAAAATTTGAGAACCAAAAGTGAATTCAACCTAAAGCAAGCTGAAGGAAATAAATAATATTAGAGCACACATAAGTGAAAATGAAAAGATAATAAAGTTATCTTTTTTGTTTCAAAATTTTCTCTTTAAAAGAATCAATGTAACTGATAGTTCTTTTTGCCAGGCAGTCCAAGAAAAATAAAGAAGAAATTGGTATCAGGAGTGAAAGGGTGGATGTCATTACTGCATTTACAAACATTTACAGCATAATGAGGGGATTCCATGAGCAATTGTGTGCCCATAAATTTAGTAATTCTGGTAAAATGGATTAATTCCTTGAAAGTTAAAGCTACCAAAATCTGCTTAAGAAGATTAGAAAACCTGAATGAAATTATTACATTAAATAAATTGAATTTTTCATTTAAACTTTTCCCAGGAAGAAATTCTAGGCCCTATTTCAATTGCATATTCTATAATACATTTAAGGTGAGATATTCCCATTTCTTCATAATTTCTTCTAGAAAATGGAAGGGGAGAGGGAGCGGGAGAGGGGAGGGTTGCAGGTGGGAGGGGGAAGCCATTGTAATCCATAAGCTGTACACTGGAAATTTATATTCATTAAATAAAAGTTAAAAAAAAAAGAAAATAGAAGATGAGAGAATATTTTCTGACTCAGTATATAAAACCAGTATTACCTTAATATTCAAATCTGACAAAGATATAAGAAAATTGCAGATGAGTGCCTTTGAGGAATATTGACACAAAAATTCTCAACATAATATTAACCAATTGAATTTGGCAACATATAAGTGAAAGTCATCTCACTGTTGAACATTAGCAACATATGAAAGCAAAAGTCTCTTAATTAATTAAGTCAGCTATTTGTGTTTCATTAAATAACTATTTTTGGAACATGCTGGAACATGTAACAATGCTTGAGGAATTGCTAAACAATGATAGGAAGAAGAACTTCTGTTGTAATTTTTAAAGAAAGAAATCAGTAACAACGATTGATGCCTTCTTTTTGAGAGACATAAAATATAGTTGATGCCAGATTTCAGGTAATGGTGGCAAGTTTACTTTAATAACATCTTCTGACTTCTAATGATTCATTTAAGATTGGCAGAAATAATCACAATGTCTAGGGAGATTCTTAGAGGCAATTTGAGTTAGGGGATGAAACAGGAATTTTTGGAGCACATAGATTTTTCTATTGCAGGATGAGACTTTAGGAGAGACATGATGATGTGAAAGTTGAACATCTGCTCTCTCTAAACCTGAATAAGAGCCGAAATAGCTCTTGGCTAAAGATAAAAAAAGTCGATCTGCATGTAAGAAGTGCATTTAATTGGCATCTAGGTAACTTGATTGAGTGACTTAAACTAGATATGGAAGTATTTAGGGGGGATTTTGCCCAGATAAACAGATAGACTTGGTTTCTGTGTGTTGAGTATAAAGAATGAACACAATGCTTAAAGTTCTGGGGGCACTAAGTGACTTATGGGAAGAAACAGTTAAGAAAGGGGTCAGAAATGTTAATTCTACCTCAGATACAAATCCACAGAGCACAAGAAATATGCATAGTATATAAATTGAGTTTATAACTTGAGGGAGTAAAATTGACTATATGACACAACCTTTAAGGGATTGAAGTTATCATCAGAAGTGGTGAAAAGATATGTCTTCTAACAATTTCAATCAATGATTTTAACAGGGAATTGAACTAATAACAGTGGTGAATATCTGAATTTCAAGTGGGACTTTTGAAGATGTAAATGTATAAATGTCTGGTTAAAGTCATTAAGTGGCTCTAAACAGTAAAGCCAAATAATTTGAAGATTGCAGTTGACGTTGTTGTAACTCTGTAATATTTCTGGTTTCACTACAGTAAAGTGTATGGAGTATTGCTCTCCTTTTCCTTTTCATTGAAGTTATATCACCATGCGACTCTCTAGGATGCATGAAAGTGAACAAAGTGACCAAGGTTATAAGAATTTAGGGTACATTTGCATAAATGAGAAGCAAACTTTTGTTATACTGAACTGTTTAGATTTTAAGAGTATTTTGTTGCTGTATCATCTAGCATAACTTCATTGAGACAATGATACATGTTGTTGTGAACATTTGCAGGTTGGTAGTAGTACTATATAATGTAGAATTATGGGGATGTGCTTCAACCAAGTTTTAACTTAAGAATTATTTTCTCTAGCAAAAACTTACAGAGATATCTAATATACAAAGGGATAAATTATGCAATTGTTTGTTAGAAGCAGGTCTTACCTCCTCTAGTGGCCTTTCTTTCTCCCTCTTCATCAGAATTTAAGGCCTGTGAGGTCCTTGAGGTCCATTTGTAGAACTTTTCAGGTTTAACAAAGCACAGTTGAGAAACCCACAACTACAGAAGATGAATTCTAAGTGAGTAAAAGGAAGTACGGTCTCTGTCAGAAATGTTCAAAGATGCAGTGTGATGCTAAAGTACTGAGCTGCCATCGCTGGAAGTGTTAAAGCACTGCTTGGTTAGAGGCCACATGTGGTGGTGGATGGTATTCTGTCATTAGCTGGTCATTTCTAGCATCAGAAGTTTTGATTCTTGGACTTTTCCAATGGATAGCCTCCTTTGTTATTCTTTATCCCTTTCTCCATCTTTGTTTTCATCATTGAATTCATCCCTTGCTTATATTAATAGTCATCTGCTAATCTATCTATTTTCTATCCATCCATCTATCCAGGATTGAGATAAACCAATCTTTAAATTTCCAGGAATGTTTTGATTTAATTAAACTTAGATATTATTGAAAATTAAATTATATAAACATAAAATTATATAAAACTAAATAATAGTACTCCAAACTCATTACTTCCTAATTATTTTTTTATTACATTTTCTTAGTCTGTGCTACTTAGCATATTCACATCTGTTGTATCTGTGTGGTGGGAGAGTTATAGTCTATAATGGTTTGCATCTCCTGGCTTTGCATTTGTAATTCACATTCGTACCTTGAAATCAATCAGAAAGAGAATACTTATACCACTGATTCATTAAATACAAGTCAAAGCCAATTCTCTGGAGATCTGCTTGTTAAACATTTACCAGCACACCACTCTGTCCATCTGTACCTCTGCCTCTGAAATTTGAGCTGAATAAGCATACAAACTTTGTTATGCTCACTATTACCAGTGCTCAGAAATATTTATCTATTGAATATATTAATGAATGAGTCTCAGTAGGTCCAGGAGGAACTTTAAAAGAAGGAGAATGAGAGAGACCAGAGAGCATGAATGGGAAGGTTTAAATGTATTTGAGATAGCTTTATGCCCTTTATGGTGTGCTTGCCTTGGCTGCTTTATAGGCACAGTACATAGGAAATGTCATCATAAACAGCTCAGTTTGCACAAAGAAATGATCTCTCCCAGTTCTCCAAAGAGAGCCCTTAGAGCAATCCTTTTGCCATCCATAAGATGCTGAAGAAAATTTGATGTTCCTCTTCATTGCGCTGTTCAATGCAAGCGTATTGGCAGGCTAAGGTGCGGATTTTATGGGCGCAGAGATTAGATCTTAACTCAGGAGAGTTTCAGGCTCCAAAATGTGATCTCAGGAAACCTAAAGAAGAGGATAAGGCTGTGAAGCATTGTGTTTGTCTAGAGAAATCATTCCCCAATAGATGACCCCCAGGGGACGCTGGGTAAGTGAAAATGAAGGCAAATCACACCAACCATTTTTGAGATTTTGTAGAAAAGTTCCATAGATTGAAACATTTGGCTATTTTAAGTCATGAGAAGCAGCACTCTTTGATCAGTTTGATCATATTTTAAAAATGTTTTCTGAGGACATCTGCACTGCTGGAAGAGCAGGCTTCGTGAGCTGGAAACCTGTTAAGTAGTGTCTGGGCTTACTGCTATTTTAGTGTATAAGGCAGTAAAAAACTGAATTTGTTCCCAACAATTAAACTTCAGAAGGTTTCCACTAAAAGTCTGGGTTTCTGGCTCTTAAAAATTTAGTAAATCAGTAATTCCAGACCTGTGTTACTGTACAGCAAGAAAAATATCCTTCTGTGTGTAGTGCTTTACATGGGCCATACACTCTCCAGCTCATGACCATTGTCACCATGTCCCAGTGTTCTATACTTGATCATGCCTACTCTGTAAAGTTAATTGCCTGGTCTTGTATTCTTTTGATGTTTGCTGTATAATCATTTTCCCCACGTTATTGATCACACTTGACAATTGAGTAGCTAACCTATAGCAGTAGGTAAGTCTCCTTTTTCTCAAGTGTAAGTGAGTGAAGTTGTTGGACCAGGTAATCACTAAGTCTTCTTCTTCTTTTTTTTTTTTCCTTTTTATTTGACAGGTAGAGTTAGACAGTGAGAGAGACAGACAGAGAGAAAGGTCTTCCTTCCGTTGGTTCACTCCCCAAATGGCCGCTACGGCCAGCGTGCTGTGCTGATCCAAAGCCAGGAGCCAGATGCTTCTTCCTGGTCTCCCATGCAGGTACAGGGGTCCAAGGACTTACCATCTTCCACTGCCTTCCCGGGCCACAGCAGAGAGCTGGACTGGAAGAGGAGCAACCGGGACTAGAACCTGGCGCCCATATGGGATGCTGGCACCGCAGGCAGAGGATTAACCAAGTGAGCCATGGCACCTGCCCCACTAAGGCTTCTTATTACTCTGATATTCTTTGCTTGCGTTGAATAGCCCCAACATATAAAATTATCTTATAGTATTTGTTGCCAACTCTTATTTTTCTATTGTTATTGCCCTATCTCTCCCATCCTTCTCTATCTATATCTCTGTCTCCGCCTCCATCTCTATCATCATCAAATGTTTTTTTTCTCCTACTCTGATTTAGAAAGGATGTGGACAAAGTCATCTGTGGTAGAGAGGAAGAGCATGGGACTTGACGGTGACCATCCACTGCCTGGTCTCTCTGTAGTTAAATAGAGAGATTAAAAAGAGGACTCCAGAACTCAGGGAGACTTTCCTTTTCAGTTCCATCATAATTTATGAGTATAATTTGCTCATGTTATATAGAGATCAATTATTGGCAACTTTCATTGTATGATTTTCAGAGTCAAATACAACAGCAAGCACTGGTTCTTTATCATGAAGCTACTATGGTGATAGATATCCTAGGCTCACAAATATATAGAACAATTTGCATTTTTCTGTGTTTACTATACAAGATAGTAAATAAGATACTTTACTATACAAGATACTTTACAAGATAGTAAAGCCCAAAGTGCTTATCACATCTAAAGAACCAGAAAACTGGTTCATAGTATAAGGATGTTGATATGGAATATGATTTTGTTTCAAGCATATCTAATGCAATACACTATGGTGTATTCCTCTCCCCACTTAGGATATAAAACATCACCATCAAAATAAAATGCATTTTATTTTAGTTTCATAGCTATGTGGAAAATACAACATTGTGTGAAGAGATTGGACTTTTCCTCTCTCTTTCTGTTTAGACTAGAAAAGTATTTCTAGCCTGTGAAGTGTCTGTATATAATTTGAATTTAGAATGTCTAAGAAATGACATTGTTTTTTGAAACAGGTAAGATATTTCACTAATATTTTCATTATTCTGTATTCTAGAAAATGAAGTAAAT
This sequence comes from Lepus europaeus, assembly GCF_033115175.1. Taxonomy (NCBI): domain Eukaryota; kingdom Metazoa; phylum Chordata; class Mammalia; order Lagomorpha; family Leporidae; genus Lepus; species Lepus europaeus. The sequence continues at coordinate 57,777,014 of NC_084831.1, forward strand.
TTGTAGTGACAAAAAATTTAGTTGATTCTTTGATATGCAGCATGATATTAGAGAATATGTGGAAATTAATTCTATAGAAGCTAGTTTTCAAGGTTTAATTAGGTGTCTCATTTCAAAATATTTTTAAAGAACTGTTTGCATTTCAGTACCATTGATTGTTTTTCCTTTCTCTAGATCATTACAAATATATACAGCTTTCTCATTTCCTTATTGCAAGAGTAGATAATACTAATGATGGATGCATCCAACCCTGGGAGATGATTGGTAACACTAAGTTACTGTAATCACATTTCTTTACTTTCTTTTTCCTTTCATACAAAAAGCTGAAACATTTTCCATTTTCCTTGGGAGTTTGGTAAAGCTCTTCTAATGCTAATCATTCTAACTTATTCATAAGCTCTTGAGTTCCTGTTTCTAAAAGACGACAGGTACAAGTACAAATCAAGGTTTTTGTGGAAACAGAAAGGACTTTGAAGCTAATGCTTTGTATGACTATTATGTGAGATACCTCATAATTTATTTCTAAAAACTATTTATAACTAGTGGTTTGTCAGTGAACATATTTAAGAGAAGGAATACATACTCGGGTTTTTGGGATTTAAAAGTAATTAAAACAACTGAAGTAAATATCCCTACATTATTAACTTTCAACTTTCCAGGATTGTATTTGGGTTCTTTTGTTAGATTCACATTTTGTTGTAATTTTAAATATAGAAATTAGTGAAGTGAAAGTAATGTGTGTATAGTTCATGTAAAAGAAAGTTGATCAGTGAAGTTAATGCATAGTTATATTGTGAGATCTAACCATGTCCTTAAAACTCATCTAATAAATAGGTTGATTGTTTATATTGTTCCTCAGAAAAGATTATCAGAGTAGCGATTTAATGTATTAGAGGTTTTCAAAAAATTAATGAAAAATGCATGGTATGAAGAAACTATCTGTGCATTTCATGTTTTTCCACCAAAGTCAATTTATCTTTTAATTTAATTTTCACAATGACTTTTTGAATTACCCATGTTTGCATGTATAAAATGATGGAAAGTATGAAAACGATGTAATGAAAGCAAATGAATGTAAATTCCTCCAGTGAAATATAGGTTAGACCAAGAAGCCATATTTAGTGTAGCACACTTTAAAATAACAGATTTGTAAGAATGAAAGTTTAAAAAGAAAAATAGTTTAAATGTGAAGTCAAAATCACTTCAAATTCCATGTAAAATAATTTTTATGATATGAAAATTATTTTAATTTTAATATTCTGATTATTCACAATTTTAAAAAGTTTATTGGTTCATCTTTAGCTTTTTCAATATTATTATAAACAGTAGCAATACTAAAAAACAACCAACACTGAATTGATTATGCAATCTGCAAGAATAGTAATAACAGTAAAACAAAAGTTCCCAGAAAATATGAGATATTTAAGCCATGAAACACCTCTTAAAATATTCTAGTTCAATAAATACCTCAAGAGTAGTTATTAGCTACCATACCCTGTGCTAGGCACTGGATGAATTAAACACATTGCCTCTTTCCAAGGACAAATGAAGTGGTTAACTTTGTTCCTTCTATGTGTACTGGTCATCTCTGTATTTTCAGTACTTAGCATAGAGCTGAACACACAAAAAGCAATCAATATCTATTTGTTGCATTGAATCTAATATTTTTTGTAAGCATGAACAACTGAGATTTCAGAATAGCTATGTTGATTCATGTTGGGTCTTAGAAATGTTGTAATTGGAAGAGAACACAGATGTGGGATATTGAATTTATTAGGAAATAAATTAAAATCATTAGTTATAGTATTACATATTTTTACTTATGTTAATTATTAATACTTCAAATGAATAAGAGTTTGAGGGTAAGTAAGATACCAGTGTAGCCTTGGGCAAGCAGCCTTACCTGAGATTTCTCCATTTTTAAAAAGAGACCCAAAGAAGTGTCCTGAAGCTGAAGTCATATATGACCTTAAGGGAGGCTTTGCATGACTTAGAATGAAATGCAAAATGATATTAACATGTTTGAGGATTTTTTTTTTTTTTTGCTTAGAGAAGATCCAAACTTAGTAGATAATAAAGAAGCCTATATCCCAACTCCCAAGCTTAATTTTTGGTCTTAAGTATGTTTACAGTTTAGTTTACTTTGAAAAATAATCTCTAGTGTAATAAGCAAACTTTTAATCAATATATGAAAATTGGAAAACAAATTTTTCAGCTTATCATTTTATGAGAGAAACGCCATTTTGAGCTGTTCCCTGTTTTCTACCCTAATAGAATAGTTAACCTATCAAGCAGCTAATGAACATTTATTGATAACCGTTATGTAATCTGAACTATGATAACAAAGGGAAGTAGTAAAAGATATACCCGACTTTCTTATAAGAATTCACTAATTAGGCAGATTAAATCAACCCAATCTTTCAGTGTAGTCATGGAGATGAATCTTAGACCATGGAAAACTAGAGGGAAGTTATATGCAAGACTATACTGGCTTTTTAATGAAACAGTTAATTATAGTAGATTTATTAAGGATAAACTGTTCTCAGGGTTTTGTGCTAATCCACTTATGCAAGACACATTTATTGAACCCTGACTGTATTCCAGGCATAAAATATTCTAATAAATAATATATATTTTTCAACATTAAGGACTGTTTTGGTGTAGGAAGTAGACACTGAGACAAATAGGCAAATTGTGTTGTGATTCAGTATTTGAATTTGGATATGAAACAGTTGCATGGGAAAAATTGAAGAACCTCTTTAGGGTACCCTGTTTTGTTCTGACTCTAAGTGGTCTGAAGTCTAATTGAGTGTGGTGCACAACTAAAACCTAGGGCAGAATGTGTTTTATCATAATTGGCTACAAGTGTATTTTTGCTTCTGGTGTAGGAGAGTTCTCTTATCTATGGGAGAGCAATCAATATTAGGCTTAGTGCAAGATATGGAACCATGATTGTGATGGAATCTAATAATACTAGAAATGTAAATAGAAGGAGTAGCAGCCACAGAGATATTGGGTAAGGGTTTAATTTTGATGCAACACATCTGTTTTACCTGGAACATGGGTTCAAGATGGCAAACCTTTTTGTTCTGCCAAGGGTTGTTTCGATATTTATAATATCATCATGGGCCATACAAAATTAGCAAATTAAAAATTAGCCTGCTATAGATTTATTGAATTCTGAGTCCTGCCTGTGGTTGCTGTGGCAGTGCCAGACCAAATGATTTTGCAGATCTTGAATGGACATTCAAGGAAGAAGCAGTGGGAACAGTTCAGAAAAGTGGACCAGGGTCAAGGGAAGAGTCTGAACCATACCCCTTAAGTAATGAAGCAGTATTACGGGTTTATGTCCATGGGGAAAACGGACATAAGTGCACACTCAGAAAGTTGATGCAGGATGAATTAAAATGGGGAAATGGCCAATGAATAATTTGCAGAGGCAGATCACCAGGCTTTAGCAGTTGATGAGGTGTGGGAGTGAGCAAGGGAGCAGGCAAAAAAAGCAGGCTTTTTAGATTTTTTTTGCCTTGGTCACTAGGAGAATGCTGTTGCTATTGGTAGAAGTAAGAAAGTAAGCAGAATGAGTTGTTTGAAGAAGGAATCACAGTAATGAGTTTAATTTCCACTGAGATCAGTGTTGGGGAGAATAGTCAAGTAAAGCTTAGGCACTGGGTTTCGACAACAAACTGAATTTCTTTTCTTAAAAAAATTTATTTAATTGAAAGGCAGAGTTACAGAGAAGCAGAGGCAGAGGTGTTAGGTAGGAAGTTAGAAATTTAGCTTATGTGTATGTGAGACAGGAAGACCAGTACCTACTGCCAAAGCTCAAGTCCTGCTCAGACTCTCATAACTGCCCAGGTGGTCCCAGCCCTTCCACCAAGGACAGCTCTCAGGAGAATTCTCTCTCCTCAGGATCAAATGGGTTGCCTGATAACATGGGGCAGTAAAATCTTCACAGACACCCTAAGGGAAGCCCCTCTACTCTGCCTGGTGTCAGCAAATCTGGGGAGGAATTTGCTAATTTTCACCCAGCAAACCCTTCCAGTAGGGCTCCCCTTCCTTTGTCCTGGAGGAGAGGGGGAGGTGGGTAAACAGACTCCATTAAAAACCTAGGGAGTCCAAACAGACTGTGAGCTCAGCCCTCTGCCTCTTGGCTGAGCCACCTGCCTGGCTTGCCCAGGTGTAGTCTCTACATTCAACCATGTAACCTCGCGCTCTCCCCCAGTCCAAATGACTAGGCACTTTCTCTGTCCCTTCCATTCTGACAGATGCCCAATAAAACCTATCCCCAATAAAACCTATCACTCCGCTCTCTGTCTCACACCTAGATTCTTTCTTACATGAAGACAAGAACCCCATGGCTTCCACGGCCTTTCCTCCGGTAACAGACGGAGAAAGTGAGAGAGAGATCCTGTATCATCTGGTTCACTCCCCAAATGGCCACAATGGCTGGAGCTGGTCCAATCTGAAGCCAGGAGCTAGGAGCTTCTTCCCAGTCTCCCACATAGATACAGTGGTCCAGCAACTTGGACCTTCTTCTGTTACCGGAGAAATTGCAGGGTTCTTGTCTTCACGCAATAAAGAATTCAGGCGTGAGACAGAGTAGTGGAAAGTAAAAAGTAGCAAGAACGGATGGGCACCTCTCCAGACAGGACCTGAGAGAGAGTGCCCGGTCTACATTTAGGCTGGGGTTTTTAAGGAGATGGGTCTCTGTCTTCACACATTTCCTCCTGAAACAAAGGATTTTATGGCTGTGAATATTAAGAAGCTCCTATCTGAGTTTTCCCTTGAAGGTATCAGATAGGAGGAAGCCTAGCTGGTGCCATCCTGGGTTCAGAGGAAGGGTGAGCAGGACCCCCTAGAGAGTGGGGAGCAGGGTATTTGAAGTGCAGATACTGGGCTGCATCTGGGAGATTGTGGAAGATTTGTCAGGCAGAAGGGGCGGGGACCTCCACCTGGCAGGCTATCAGGTAGAAGGGGGCAGGGCAGGGCAGGATGTGAATGCCGGGCTGCCCCTGAAACATTATCAGGATGACTTTGAGATGTAGATGCATAAAGTCTTCTCTTTAGGCCTTTGTCATACACAGATAAGCTCATATCTAACTTCCTACCTAACACTTCCACTGCTTTCCCAAGTGCATTATCAGGGATCAGGATTGGAAATGGAACAGTTGGGACTCATAGGAGCCCATATGGGATTCTGGCTCTGCAGGCAGTGGCTTTGTTACCGATGGATGGCAGGGTTCTTGTTACCGATGAATGGCAAGGTTTATTAGGGAAGGGACATCCGTAAGAACGGATGGGCACCTCTCCAGACAGAACTTGAGAGAGAGTGCCCAGTCGCTCAGACTGGGGGAGAGCGAGGTTACATGGTTGAGTGGAGAGATTACACCTGGCCAGGCCAAGCAGGCAGCTCAGCAGAAAGGCAGAGGGCTGAGGCCAGGTTAAGAGGCAGGGGTTTTTAAGGAGATGGGTCTTTTTCTTCACACATCTCCTCCTGAAACAAAAGACTTTATGGATGTAAATAGAAAAACTCCTATCTGAGTTTTTTCCCTGAATTTATCAGACAGAGGGAAGTCTGGCTGGCGCTGCCCCCAGTTGAGGAAGAGCGTTTGAAGTGCAGATACTGAAGAGCAGGGAAGGCCTTTGAAGTGCAGATACTGGGCTGCACCTGGAAGGTTATCAGGCAGAAGGTGAGGGGACCCCTGCCTGGCAGGTTATCGGGTAGGAGGGGGCAGGGCAGGATGCGAACACTGGGCTGCCCCTGAAAGTTAGCGGGATGACTTTGAGATGCATATGCTGGACATAGATGTCTTCTCTTTAGGCCTTTGTCACACACACATAAGTTCATATCTGACTTCCTACTTAACAGCTTTACTTGCTATGCCACAACACTGTCCACACAAATTCCTTCCTTCCTTCCTTCCTTCCTTCCTTCCTTCCTTCCTTCCTTCCTTCCTTCCTTTTTTTCCTTTTTGGTGGAATTATAAAGCTTTATTAGTAATAGGGCATCTATCAGAATGGAAGGGACAAGATAGAGAGTGCCCAGTCTCTTGGACTGGGGGAGAGTGAAGTTACATTGTTGAATGGAGAGAATACACCTGGACAGGCCAGTCAGGTAGCTCAGCCAAGAGCAGAGAGCTGAGTGCCCTGAATTTCAATAAATTTAGAGAAGAGTTGGATGTTCCAGAAGCTAGGACCAGCATGCATGGAAGCTCATTAATAGGATTATTTAAGAAAACCATAACAAGGACTCTCATTTAATTAAGCAAATATTTATTGGATGCCACTTGATTTTATGTTTTTTTAAACTTCATCTGATTTATTATTCCAAGCATATGGCATATGGCATTTGGCATTTGGCATGTGTTCAATAAATATTTGCTGAATAAATAAATGAAAACCCACTCCATGGCAAGAATTGGACAACATAGGGAGAATATAGGGAAAGAATGAGTCTGTACCCTCAAAGAGTTCACAGAAATTATGGGTAACACACACACATATTACAAAACAATGTGTTACATAGTAGTATGTAGTAATAGAGTTGTGTGCCAATTGTGGGAGGTATATCTACAAGACTTCACAGAAAAGGCTTTGTCATTCTCAGAAAATGAGTGGCATCTAGGTAAATGAACAGGATTTGGTGCCAGGAAATACAGAAAGTCGTTCCAGGCAAAGGCTATCTCGTGTGTGTGTGTGTGTGTGTGTACGCATGAATGCTTGAAAGTGCATGATTGTTGAGGAGAGCATGATTAGTCATAGGATGTGTATGGATAAAGGAAAGAGGAAAGATGAAACTGGAGGTGTTCATGGAGTTCATCTCTTAAAGGACTTGCCTGTGGTGATAAGTAACTGTGAATGGTTCTGAAGGCGTGGGCATACTGAGACGTTATGAAGAGAAGAGGAGCTGTGGGAGTTCCACTCTTAGTCAATGTTGCCAGCAAGAGTGAGGCTGAGAAGGCCCAGCATCCTGCACACGAGAAGCATAGTCAGGCCATTGGGACAATCCCAGGAAAATCACCAGGAAGATATTTTTAAAAACTTCATTTTCTAGGAGATATTCTTCTCTGAATGGAGAAGAGAACATCTGCTTTGCTTATGGCCGTGTCCAAATACCGACGGAGTCTATGGTCACAAAAGGCTTCCATAGCCCTGGCAACCCATGACAAGAGCCTCAGATGATCACTGACTTAATTCAAAAAGAGTGTTAATTGTTAAAGGAACAACACTGTACCCTTGCTCTCCAGGTAGGACCTCTGTCCCTATTGAAATGCAATATGAGAATTGACTGCAAATTCTCTCTCCAAACTGTACTCTATATGTTGTGTGTTTGCATGGGGACAAATTATTGAAATCTATGATTAGCATAGAGTTGGTCCTCTATATATAAAGTCATACTAAAAATGATCCATAATGAAGAAGGAGATGGGAGAGGGAATAGGAGGTGGGAAGGGAGCGGGGTTGGGGACATGGAGGAAAGAACCACTGTATCCCTAAAGTTGTATTTATGTAAAAATGCATTCATTAAATAAAAAACAGAATTATAAAAAACTTCATTTTATGACTTTTCTTTCATCATTTGGCCTTACCCTCTAGAGTCTTGATACCCTGATTCCTGAAACTTTGCCCTTTCCTTCTCCAAGGTACAGCTCTTAAGAGAGCTCATGAAAATGTACCACTACTAAAGTCAATGGTAGCTGTGAGAGGCACCTCATACCAATAGCAAACTTGATAATTCTGGACTCAGCCTTTCCATTTCCTATGTGTCATGGGGGCATATTCATTAGCATATCTAAACTAGAATTTATTCACCTGAAAAACAATGCTTAAAGCATATAAGTCAATATGTATATTTACTTGATTTGTTGGGTTCCATTTAAATCTGTATATTCTGAAAGACAGGATATATTTTTACCAAGCCTGCCTTCTTTTACATTTGCAAATAAGAAGTTTTGTACCCAAACATATTATTCTTCCAAAATTTTTAAGGATAAAGTCACATTTTAAAAATGCTATGATTTGAAATTTCCTTTCAGTTAAATATAATTATTCTAAAACTGGTATAATCTCTACATATGCTTTTTTGGTGACATGGACTATTACTTGCTTATTTCTCAAATGTGACATAAATAGGATTGAATATCTGTTGATCTCTGACTATAGGTCACTCCAGCCAGCTCTGAACCAAGTAGGAATGGGGAGCATTGAGACCCTAACTGCAAAAGATCCCTTGATGATCCATTTGGGAACTGACTCATGTGCATGCCTAGAATAGCCCAGTATAACCCGTGTACAGCCTTCCTGGGGGGGGGGGGCAGTAGTGAGCAACGCTGCCTGTTGAGCATATGTGTACAAGAAGCAATTGTGCCTGTGTAGAACACTGACCCAAGGGTAAACTGAGGTGCCATGTGGTGAGGGAATGAGCCAGAGACTGAGAGGTTGTGGCCACATCTCCCCAACCCAATGAAAACCCCTGTTCAGCTCCCTTGGATAGGCGGTTGGTGGGACCTCTTACTGCTCTGTTATCTCTCTTGTGTTCCAGCATAATGTCCTAATCTTCTATGAGTTGACTGTTGACTGTCAGTTTCTGTTACAAGTGAGTCAAGAACCTCACCTCAGTTACAGGAATGACAGTTATGGACAATTTTGTTAACAGTGTTTCTACATAAGATTCTATGAATTGATGGCTCAGTTCAATTTTGGTTTATAAAGTTTAATGTAATCATGTTTCTTCCCCTCAGCTTTTTACTCTTTGTCTGATCTTGAGGGAAGCTAACTGCCTTTATCTCAAACATTTCTTATCCATCTCTTGAATGTGTAATCATAATACAGGGTACTTTGAAATGCCTGACATCTGATGTGTATTAATTGCTTCATAAATGTGGACTTAGGCCTTGAATACAAGACAGCAAAAGCAGTCAACAACATAGGAGCAGTTACTGTGTACTAATGAGTGTACAGGGTGCTGTAAGGGATAACAAAATTATATAAGAAAATCTTCTATACTTTCAGGTGGCCTACAATTTAGCTGGGCAGTCCAAATACAAATACTTGTTGAAAAGTAGTAAAAAGAGTGCACATGGGCATATTTGTCACTGCTTTGATAATGGTTCTCGCTTTACCCAGAAACATTGCTTCAGAGCCAGACTCTTACAGAACATTGTAATTCTTGAGCACAAATGGAAGCTTTCCAGCCATGCTGGTTTATTCATTACTATTGACCTGGAAACTAAACATGGCTGACGAATTCGTACTAAGTTGGATTAGAAATCTAAAAACATTGGAATAAAACAAAAGCTAAGTGAGTTTCTTGTAATTTCTTTTATTATTGGCAGTTTCGTCCAATTGTTTTTATGGAATTTTTAACAAGTTCTGAGATGAAAATGACTTGCAAATCAGCTTTATTTAGCAGTAGTGCGTGGATGTTTGAATTACTTTAGTGTGTTGTAGTTTGACCTATGAAGTGGTCACCGTCAGCAAGACCATTCCAACTGTTGAGTTTGCAGCTATGTAGAGAGCTCTACCCACTCCCATCTGGAGTCTGGCATCTCCACATATCATATTTCTATATTCTGAGCTTCTATGACATGCTATGTTTTTTCAATTCATATTGAAGATGTTTTTTTTCTTCTCTGTACAATATCTTGGCATACAACATAACATCTAACATAACTTTAGTCGTTCAAAAGTGAGTTTATAAAACATATCTATTTCCATAATAATAAACAATTATAAATGATTTGTTGAGGGGATATACATTCATTGCAATATGAATATGAAACACTTTCATTTTGTTCCAGCCCAAGTTGTCAGTCCTACTATGTGAATCCCCATTTGACATCCTTATCAGCACCTTGAGTAGTTTCTAGAGCTTTCTAGCCATTTTTCAGTTATCAAAACTAAATTTATTTCAGTTTAAAACTGCAGTCTCATGTGAGATTCAAAGCTGCCATCCTAAAATGTGGACTAGAACTGTCACCCTGATTTTTCTTATATTGGTGAGGAATAGTCTGGCTCTGAGATAGCTTCTACATTTTGCTCTTTGCAGTTAAGCACTTCTGGTTTGTGGGGAGGATGGGCAGAATGAAGAAATTAGGAATCCAAGATCTTGTAGTAAAACTGTTCTCATATTGATGATGCTGGAAAATGCTCCTGCTGTCACTGTAGTTTATCTGGGTTCCAGCTGGTCCTGGTGGTTGCTGTCAATAGGGAACAACATCCACCTATGTGTTGTGCCTAGTCTTCTTTGGGGGGTGGTCAGCTTTTCCTGTGGTCCAATTTTCCCCAAGGATTCTTAGGTTGGAGAAGTAAAATCTTTGTTGGGTTGTGCACCTCCATTCTTTAGATGGTGTATCATAGAAATCCACGGGAATTTCAAGGATTTCTACAGTGCTTTCCCAGGGTCTTAGAGAATAGGGAAGTGGGTTTGCATGTTACTTTTCAAAGCATATTGTATCATAATATCTTTAAGCCTTCTTGATCTGGCCACTTTAGTGGGCTTTCCATCTTCAGAAATGTTTTTCCAGAAAATGCTCTCAAGCCATACATTTAAATATCCTTTAAACTTCAGAAATTAAATTCTAAGCTTTCCTCATCTTATTCAATTCCTTTATAGCACACAATAGGTCTGCAGGTTGTTTTTCCCTAGAAAGTATCCAATGAGCATATATAACAGGGATATTCCAGTCTGGAGCCTCTCTTAATTCCAGCAAGGAGGAGGCGCAGAAAGAGAATGGCTTCTCCCCATGAACTCTGCGTTTCTCAAAAGATTCAGACAATGACATCAAATGTTGGTATACTGCATAAAAAATTGGATAAATTATAATTCAGCATGTAAACATTGGACAGGATTGTGGGATTTCAGATAGGATGGCAAAAGTGAAAATGGAGAGGGATGCAATAGCATGTTTGGAGACAAAGAAGTAGTGTAGTTTAGTTGTGGCATAAGGAGATAATGAAAGATCAAAATGAAAGTCTCAACAAGGAGAACACTGGAATTTGTTATAGAAGGCCTTGAATGCCATATTGATAAGCTTTGAATTAATTTACATTAGGAAGGCTGACAAAGCTCAGATCACAAGAATAAGAGCTGTGAACTAAGAGAGGATCAGATTCTTACAAGTTTGGATGTTCTTGTCTACATTTCACTTTGAAGGCTTTTTTGGGGGATCACATGTTTTTGGATCAAATAGTTCTGAAAAGTCCAGAATTCTGTCTATTGCCTGTTGGAGTTGCTTCTACATAGATATAGAGAATTTGAGTAGTCATTTTAGTATAATGGCATCTTTGTCATCAGATATTTGTATTATTAACAATTTCTTCATTTTCAACAGATAAGCTTAATAAATTTGTGTTTCTTTATTTATTTATTTTTTTTTATTTTTTAACTTTTATTTAATGAATATAAATTTCCAGTGTACAGCTTATGGATTACAATGGCTTCCCCCTCCCATAACTTCCCTCCCACCCGCAACCCTCCCCTCTCCCGCTCCCTCTCCCCTTCCATTCACATCAAGATTCATTTTCAATTCTCTTTATATACAGAAGATCAATTTAGTATAAAGATTTCAACAGTTTGCACCCACATAGAAACACAAAGTGAAACATACTGTTTGAGTACTAGTTATAGCATTAAATCAAAATGTACAGCACATTAAGGACAGAGATCCCACATGAGGAGCAAGTGCACAGTGGCTCCTGTTGTTGACCCAACAAATTGACACTCTAGTTTATGGCGCCAGGAACCATCCTAGGCTGTCGTCATGAGTTGCCAAGGCTATGGAAGCCTTCCAAGTTTGCCGACTCTGATCATATTTAGACAAGGTCATAAAAGACAGAGTGAGGATAGTAACCAATGATCCTAAGAGTGGCATTTACCAGGTTTGAACAATTATACAGCATTAAGTGGGGAAGAGGACCATCGCGCTGATCCGAAGCCAGGAGCCAGGTGCTTCTCCTGGTCTCCCATAGGGTGCAGGGCCCAAGGACTTGGGCCATCCTCCACTGCCTTCCCGGGCCACAGCAGAGAGCTGGCCTGGAAGAGGGGCAACAGGGATAGAATCTGGCGCCCCAACTGGGACTAGAACCCGGGGTGCCGGTGCCGCGGAGGAGGATTAGCCTAATGAGCCATGGTGCTGGCAAACATCATAGACTTCTAATGTAATCAGTCAATGGAGCTATGTCTTCCAAATGATGAAAGGAAAAAAAAAAAAACTGTGCATATAGAATTCTTTTACTTAGAGAACATACATTTTTTTCCTTTTTTTAGAAAACATTTCCAGTTTTTACTCACAAAATTGTTAACCAAAATTAAAAAAGTAGATTCACAAAGACACAGATTGATAATTGGTAACAAAACAAGAGGGAAATGAGACATTCCACATTCTTTCTGAAGTTCCAAAGAAACATACACTAGGCTAGAAATCTACATTTCAACTGCAGATGTACAATAGGTTATGCTTATATTGTATACTTAAGTTATACAAGTTCCATGTATTTCATATATACAGTGACACTTCCCCCCATCCTCCTTCCTGCTCATGCTCCAGCTCTTCCTCCTCCTCTCTTTCACATTCCTACCATTAATTTTTACAAAGATCTATTTTCAGTTTAGTTAGTGATTGTACAGTTAACCCTACACCAAGTAAAAGAGTTCAACAAATAGCATGAGGAGAAAAAAAACAACACTCTTTTTCAATGGAAGAGACAAGGGCTATAAACAATCATTGAATCTCAAAATGTCTATTTCTCTCCAATACATTATATTTCAGGAACTATATTAGTTACCGTGCATCAGGGAAAACATGGTATCTGTCTTTTTGGGACTGGCTTATTCACAGAATATAATGGTTTCCAGTTGCATCTATCTTACTGCAAAAGACAATTTCATATTTTTAACAGCTGAGTAATATTTCACAGTCTATGTATAACTTATTTTTTTGTCCAGTCAACAGTTGATGGACATCTGGGTTGATTCTATTTCTTAGCTATTGTGAATTGTGCTGCAGTGAGCATTGGGGTAAAGATAACTCAGAAGCTGATGCTGATTTATTTTGGTTTTGGTGAATTCCCAGGAGTGGATGGCTGAATCTTATGATAAGTCTATATTCAGATTTCTGAGTTATCTCCATACTGCCTTCCACAGTGGCTGCACCAGTTTACATTTCCACCAACAGTGGACCAAGGTACCTTTTCCCCCACATCCTCACCAGCATTTGTCATTTATTGATTTCTGGATATGAGTTATTCTACTGGAGTGAGGTGTAAGCTCACTGTAGTTTTGATTTACATTTCCCTGATGGATACTGATCCTAAGCATTTTCTCACAGGTGTCTGTTGGCTATTTGTATTTCCTCTCTTCAAAAATGCCTGTTCAAGTCCTTTGCCTGTTTCTAAACTGGAGTATTTGTTTTTAAATTTCTTGAGCTCTTTATAGAGTCAGGGTGTTAACCATTTATAAGTAGTATAGTTTGCAAATATTTTCTCCCATTCTGTTGGTTGCCTCTTCATTTTGCTGAGTGTTTCTTTTGCATTGCAGAAGCTTCTCATCTTGATGTAATTCCATTTGTCAATTTTGGCTTTGATTGCCTGTATTTCTGGGGTCTTTTCCAAGAAGTCTTTGCCTATGCCAATGTTAGTATTACAGAGCTTCTCCAATGTTTTCTAGTAAGTGGGTCATAGATTTACATCTTTGATTCATTTTGAGTGGATTTTTTGTGTAAGGTGTAAGGTACGGGTCTAATTTCATACTTCTGCACATTAGCTCCAGTTTTGCCAGCACCATTTGTTAAAGAGACTGTCCTTGTTTCAGGGATTGATTTTAGCTCCTTTGTCAAAGATAAGTTGGTTGTAGATGCATGGATTGATTTCTGGAGTTTCTATTCTGTTCCATTTGTGTACAAGTCCATTTTTGTGCCAGTACCAGGCTGTTTTGATAATAACTGTCCTGTAGTATGTCTGGAAATTAAGTATTGTAATGTCTCCAGCTTTGTTTTTGTCGTATAAGATTGCTTTAGCTATTTTGGATCTCTTGTGTTTCTCTGTGAGTTATAGCATCTTTTTTAGGTCTGTTAAGGATGTCAATGATTCTGATCACATTGATTCTGTAAATTACTTTTGGTAGTATACACATTTTGATGACGTTGCTTATTCCAATTCATGAACATGTGAGATTTTTCCATTTTAATGTCTTCTATTTCTTTCTTTGGTGTTTTGTAATTTTAATCATTGAGTTTTTTGACATCATTGGTTAAATTTATTGCAATATATTTAATTCTTTTTGGAGCTATTGTGAATGGGACTTATCTTAAACGTTCTTTCTCAGCCATGACATTGTCTGTGTATACAAAGGATATTGATTTTTCTTGTTGATTTTATATCCTGATATTTTACCAATCTCTTTTATGAGTTCCAATGGTCTCTCAGTGTAGTCTGTTGCATCCATTATATATAGAACCATGTCATCTGCAAATAGGAATTGTTTGATTTCCTCCTTTCCAATTTATATTCCTTTGATTTCTTTTTTTTTTTTTTGCCTAATGGCTTTTGCTGTATCTCATACATTTTGATATGAAATATTTTTATCTTCATTTGTTTGAAGAATTTTTTTGATTTCTCTTTTGATTTCTTCTGTGACATACTGTTCATTCAGGAAAATGATATTCAGTCTCCATGTGTTTGCATATGTTCTAGAGGTTCTTGAGTTGTTGATTTCCAGCTTCATTCCATTGTGCTCAGAAAAATATACATGTTGTGATTTTGATTTTTTTTAATTTGTTGAGATTTGCTTTATGGCCTAGCATGTGGTTTATTTTAGAGAAAGTTCCATGCATTAATTTGAACAATGCATATTCTGCAACTGTGGGGTGAAAAGTTCTGTAAATATTGGTTACATCCATTTGGATCATAGTGTCAATTAACTCTTGATTTTTTATTGGTTTTCTATATAGTTCATCTATCCATTGATGAAAGTGGAGTGTTGAAGCCTCTGGTTATTATTGTATTGGAATCTATGTCTCCCTTAAGATCCATTACTATTTCTTTTAATTAGCCAGACACCCTGTAATTGGGCATGTATACATTTATTATAGTCACATCTTCCTGTTGAATTGATCCCCTCCCCCCTTTTTTTTGACATGCAGAGTTAGGCAGTGAGAGAGAGAGATAGAGAGAGACTTATAGACAGTGAGAGAGAGAAAGGTTTTCCTTCCATTGGTTCACTCCCCCAGTGGGCGCTACGGCCAGCACTGTGCCGATCTGAAGCCAGGAGCCAGGTGCTTCCTCCCAGTCTCCCATGCAGATGCAGGAACCCAAGCACTCGGGCCATCCTCCGCTGCCCTCCCAGGCCACAGCAGAGAGCTGGACTGGACGAAGGGCAACTGGGACCAGTACCTGGTGCCCCAACCAGGACTAGAATCTGGCATGCCAGTCCCACAGGCGAAGGATTAACCAAGTGAGCCATGGTGCTGGCCTGAGTTGATCCCTTAATCATTACATAGGATGCTGCTTTGTCCCTTTTTACAGTTGTTGTTGTTGTTGTTGTTAAAGTCTAATTTTTCTGACATTAGGATGGCTAATATCTTTTTCTATCCTTTCACTTTCAGTCTCTGTGCACCTTTTTTGATGAGGTGTGTTTCTTGTAAACAGCAAATAGATGGATCTTATTTTCTAATCCACTCAGCCAGTCTGTATCTTTTAACTGGAGATTTGAGGCTATTTATATTCAAGGTGACTATTCATATGGAAGGACTTGGCCCTGCCATTTTTCCATAAATATTCCTATTGTTTACTTTGGATTTCTTTTGTAATTTTACTGGGGGATTTTCTGCCTTCACATTCTTTCATAATGGTGGCTATCTTTCTGTGTTTCTGTGTGTAGCACATACTTAATCATCTTTTGTAAAGTTGGATGAATGATGACAAATTCCTTTGATTTCTGTGTGTTCTGGAGGCCTTTATTCCACTTTCATTTATAAATGAGAACTTTGTAGGATACAGCATTCTGGGGTTTTTCTTTTTAAGACTTGGACTATAAATTGCTGTTCCTTTCTAGCCTGTAGGATTTCTGATGAGAAGTTGGCCATGAATCTAATTGGATATTCTCTGAAAGTTATCTTTCATGCACCTTTTAGAATCTTTTCTTTATGCTTTACTGTGAAGTGCTTGACTACAATGTGTCATTCTTAAGATCTTTTGTAGTCATGTCTGTTAGGAGTTCTGTGTGCTTCTTGTACTTTGACGTCCCTTTCTTTCTCCAAACTGGGAAAGTTTTCTGTGATTATTTCACTAAGTAAACCTTCTAGCCCATCCTCTCTTTCCACACCTTCAGGAATTCCTAAGACCCATATGTTGGGCTGTTTGATAGTATCCCATAAATCTCCAACGCTATTTTTTTTTTAATTTGACAGGTAGAGTTATATAAAGTGAGAGAGAGCGACAGAGAGAAAGGTCCTCCTTCCATTGGTTCACTCCCCAAATGGCCGCCATAGCTGGCGCTGCGCCGATCCAAAGCCAGGAGCCAGGTGCTTCTTCCTGGTCTCCCATGCGGATGCAGGGTCCCAAGGACTTGGGCCATCCTCCACTCATTCCCGGCCACAACAGAGAGCTGGACTGGAAGAGGAGCAACCGGGACTAGAACCTGGCACCCATATGGGTTGCCAGCGCCACAGGCAGAAGATTAACCAAGTGAGCCATGGTGCCAGCCCTTCAACACTATTCTTAAGTTTTCCATTTTCTTCTTTTATTTTGCTTTGGTCTGACTGTAAGATTCCAAAGATGTGGCCATTGCTGGGGCATAGCATGTAAAGCCATAGCCTGTAGTGCTGGCATCCCATACGGGCACCGGTTTGAATCCTGGCTGCTCCACTTATGATCCAACTCTCTGCTATGGCCTGGGAATGCAGTAGAGGATGACTAAAGTGCTTGGGCCCCTGCACTTACATGGGGGACCCGAAAGAAGTTCCTGGCTTCAGATTGGCCCAGCTTTGGCTGTTGCGGCCATTTGGGGAGTGAATGTGCAGATGGAAGAGCTCTCTTTCTTGTTCTGTCTCTGCTTCTGCCTCTCTGTAACTCTGTCTTTCAAATAAATAAATAAATAAATAACTCTTTTTAAAAAAAGATTCCAAAAACATGTCTTCTAGTTCAGATATTCTTCTTTCTGCCTCACCAAGTCTTCTGTTAAGGCTTTCTACCACATTTTTAAATTTGATCTATTGAATTCTTCATTTTTAATATTTCATTTTGATTTCTCTTTAAAATCTCTATTTCATGGGAAAAATTTTTGTTCATGTCATGTATGGTTTTCTTTAGTTCATGGATTGGCTTCTGATTGCTTTTGAGTAATCCTATGATTAATTTTTTGAAATCCATTTTCTGTATTTCCTCAATCTCTCATCTTCACATTCTAATATAGAAATGTTGTTTTGTCTCTTTGGGAAGTTCATGTTGTCTTCCTTATTCTTGTTTCTTGAGTTTCAGCATTTGTTTTCAGGCATTTGTGGAGTTGATTTTTTTTTCTCTGATATCTTTTCTGTTTGAACTTTTCCTCTGTGGCTTAGTGGAGTCTCTACACTTTCAGTGAATACCAAGAGGTATGTGGTGGGTGTTGCCATGGAGCTCTGGTCAGTGCTCCAGGGTGGGACAAGTATCCAGGGTAACACCCAAGTTTTGTGTGGTAGATCTCAATGACTTGATGTTAGCCCCCAGTGTGTTCTGCACCACCTTATGAACTGCACAAATGATCTGTGTAGTCCTCACTGTGAGCACAGTTCCTTCTGCTATGACCTGCTCTAGGCAACCAGTGAGATCTGAGAATGTGGAGCCACACCCAGTGATTGCCCAGAGACCCAGCTGCTACACCCTGCATCTTCTCATGTAGCCACCAAGTCTCCACAGTCTCAGCACACGGGGATTCCAGAGTCACTGGGTGCAGAGGTTTTTCTCTTCCCTCCCAGCATGTCCAGTCAATAGAAAGGCAAATGTTCCCTGAATCAGCTTCTATGCATCTTGATCCTGGGTGGCTGCACGCACCTCACCACCGTACGTGGTTGCTCAGCTACCTCTAAGCCGGGCTCAGAATCAGTGGGCACTGATGATTGTTCCCTGTGGTAGAATCTCTTGATCACATGTGTGCACAAGACCCATTGGCCTAATGTTGCACTCTCCCCACCATTGCTGCCAGTACTGCTGAGAAGATGGTGTCCTATCTCAATCAGTTGCTTTGCCCACACACAAAGTCTTCCACAACTCCTGCCCTAAACCAAAATGGCACCTACCCTTTCTCAGCTGGGCAGTGGGCACTGCTGTGGGGAAGTTGCAGTGAGATAAACATGCCTCATCTACTTCCACTGGTTCTGTGGGCAACACTAGTAACCAGTAGCCCCTGGGGTTCCTGTCCAGACTCACACCATGCTCTTCCTTTGGCTCTATCACCACAGGTTGCTGCAGTCCAGTCTCACCTCCATCTCGAAGCTGCTACCAACTCTAGCTCTCTACTGCTGCAGTTGTGCATTGTGTTCGTGTTCATGCTGTGCGTCTGCACCCTCCAGACAGGTCCATGGAGTTCCTCATCCTCTTGTAGGATTTGCAGTGCTATTTTCTCTCCAATTCTCCCCAGAGAGTGCATATTTATATGTACATGTAAATATATGTATATTTTAAATGTTTATTCCTAGCTTAGCACAGTATGTATTTACCTAACCTGCCATCTTAGAATCTTCTTGTGTTCATTTTTATGCCTGAAAATGTTTTCCAGATATTTCCTTGGTTTTCTTCCTTTTTTTCACAGTGTTTCAGACAGAAGCAAAATTATCCCAATTAATTTTTGATAGAAGTTAAAAATTTCTATGACTAAAATACACCTGTTTGTTACCCTGGATACTCTCTCCCTGATAATACTTTGGGAATTGAATGAATAGTGAACACTCTCCAGGTGAGCATGGAATAATGTTCAGAGAGAAGAAATTAGTGGTTTGCTTGGTTTAATCATAGAAAAGTCTCAGGAACACTGTCAGCTTCAGAAATAACACGTCTCACCTCAGTTAAATGCAACTCTGCTTTGCTAGTAAATCATGCCAAACATCTTGGAGTCATTGTTCTTACCAATTTTACATTACACTCACTTACCCAATCTTACATTACACTCACTATTTAAGGAAGTTCTGTCAGTTCTCCAGTCATAATCCCACATCTTGTCCCCATTTCTACAGCCACCATGCTGGTGCCTGTCACCCTTATTTTGGCCTAGACTATTATAACTACATAAATCCCTTACAACCCACCTATACCCTTCTCCCCAGTTTAACAGTAACTAAAATAAAATAATACTGTTAAATGTAAGTCAGGACATATTAATCCTCTATTTAAAACTTCCAATGATTTTCCATTTCACAGAAAGGAAAAGTCAATTTCATTAGGATATTCCACCAACCCTACAGAGATGAGACTTGGTCACTTCTATTTTCCCATAATATCTGTGTTCCAGACAGAATGGTGTCCTTGCTATTATTCAAACATACTAGGAATATTTCTACCCTAGGGTCTTAATGTTTATGTTCTCTCTGCTATTTTTATTTGATTGTTTATTTTTGTGTCAGATATCTACTTACTTCAGCATCAGCAAATTTTATTCAGTCACTGTCTTGTTAGATCTTCTCTGATCAACATGTTTAAAGTTGTAATTCTCTTCCTTCCTCCCTATCTCTCTTCTTTATTTTTTTCTGCAGTATAGCATACAGTATTTATCATACAACGTAACTGAGTATTTTATCAGTGTATTGTTACTTTGCCTGTATCCCAACTAGAATGTGATTTTTTTTTCCTATTTCAATCACTGAAATATCTCTCTTGCCTAAAACACCATTGAGCCATAGTATACACTTCAGAGAAATTTCTTAAATAAATGAATATTTGTTTTTTTTTACTTTTATTTAATGAATATAAATTTCCAGTGTACAGCTTATGGATTACAATGGCTTCCCCCTCCCATAACTTCCCTCCCACCCACAACCCTCCCCTCTCCCGCTCCCTCTCCCCTTCCATTCACATCAAGATTCATTTTCAATTCTCTTTACATACAGAAGATCAATTTAGTATAAAGATTTCAACAGTTTGCACCCACATAGAAACACAAAGTGAAACATACTGTTTGAGTACTAGTTATAGCATTAAATCAAAATGTACAGCACATTAAGGACAGAGATCCCACATGAGGAGCAAGTGCACAGTGGCTCTTGTTGTTGACCCAACAAATTGACACTCTAGTTTATGGCGCCAGTAACCACCCTAGGCTGTCGTCATGAGTTGCCAAGGCTATGGAAGCCTTCCAAGTTTGCCGACTCTGATCATATTTAGACAAGGTCATAAAAGACAGAGTGAGGATAGTAACCAATGATCCTAAGAGTGGCATTTACCAGGTTTGAACAATTATACAGCATTAAGTGGGGAAGAGGACCATCAGTACACACAGGTTGGGAGTAGAGCCATTGGTGGTAGAGTAGAGGTTATGATTACAAAGGAATGAGGCCCAAGTGCACTAGACAGGGTCTAGAAAAAAGGACAGAGTCATTATTAGAGGAGCTAAGAAAGGTGCTGTCTAAGCTACAATTAAGTTTTCTGAATGAGAGGCAAATAGAACCTGATAGAAGGGGCTTGATAATAATCTGTTGGGTTTTAGGCCTTGTAAGTTAAGAGGCCCAGACCTATCTATCTCTTCACATGGGGTATATCCTAAGGGAGGTGTGAACCTCCTAGGGGAAGGCACTCTGTTGACTTTCATTACATGGCTGGCCTGGGAGGAGAGCTGGCCAGGTAAAGGCAGGGGGCATCTCTAACAAGAAATTTACAGTTCTGCCTGCAATGTTGCTGACCCTACTTGACCATCCCCTCAGCTGCAGGGGTCACTTTGGAAGTTGGGCTGAGTGAAGGGCTTTTCAGCTTAGAGCCAATAAGATCTGTGGCTCTGACCTGGGCATGCTTCGACTCCAGGGCAGGTCCATTTCCAGTGATCCAACTCTTGGCAGAGCTGCCAGGGCTCTTCACAAGCTGACTTCTGCTGAAGCCCAGGCTTACCACATTGAAAGCCACTGCAGTGGACTGGCCTGTTGGGTCTCCTTGAGGGCAGATCACTGTACAGATCAGCCATTAATAGGCCTGCCACCATTGCTTCTGATGCTGAGCTTTCTTTTCCTCCTGGTTTGTGTTAAAGCAGACCAGAGGATGCAAGTCAAGGGAGTGCCTGTGTCCCATCTCTAATCTTCGGTGGCCTGAACTACAAGTCTATAGTCACAGGCATGTTCTGTAGTAGTTTTTCTAAGGTAGACAATGCTCATGAGGAACATTATATTCTCACTTTAAAACTTTCTTTCCCTTTGGTCTGAAAGGGAGGTTTTTTCTACTTACTGTATACTTCGCTGATGGCGAAGTGAATCTAGCTATGAGATTCTTTTTTAAGCTCTTATTTTGGCTATGCTATTACAGAAAAATGTTAGCCATCTCTTTTCTAAGGTCTAAAGATTAAATTGTGCATCCTACAGATTCCTTCATAATAGAATTAGTTTCCTACCTTGAGGAGAATAGAGAAATGAAAGAACAAGTTGGGCTTAGAATAGAGAAATGAGGGAGCAAGTCCTAGATCGCTTGCTGACAACAGCAATATCACATGAATACTTAGCAAACAGTTTCAACCATTAGATAACAACTTAAGAAAACATTTACCAGAAGGTCCAATGCCTTCTAGAAATTTTAAGAATCATGTATTTGAAAACACCTCTTAAATATCTAACATGGTGTAGTTTGTTTAACCAGTAAACTTAAGTACAACCATATAAAATGTTTTTAGTTTCTTTCTACCAACAAGTTTAAAACATATGATACACAGATTCAGGTCACACAAATTAAAATGTATCTTTGATTGATTTTAGCAACTTAAATTTATGGACAATCTTATCTATAAGCCATTTAAAATAAAACTCTTAATAAAATTTCCCCATGTGGACATACAATATGTACACACATATAACATAGCATAATAGACCAACATAGCAATTTTAATAATAGCTTTTAAAATCTTTAACTCTTTTTGTAGATTGCCAATGGATTTGAATTGGTTTTTGTTTTTAGATTACTTTAACACATTACTTTAACAGAGCATCAGAGTTTAATTCTATGTCAAAGAGAAATTGAGCTTCCTGTGATCTTTTGCTGTGAGGTTTCCTTCCTTTACCTTCTTTCATATTGGTGACCATGTTTCTGTGTTTCTGTGTATATTTGAAGTCAGTTTTCTTAGTGACCAGCCACTTGTGCCTTTCAGGCCCAGTGTTTCTTTGCCATTGGCACTGTTGCTCAAAAACATCCAGGTTCTTATGCTATGGCTGCCTTTTTTCCCTAGGCTCACATAGGCCACCTGTGTTACCACCCTTTCTTTTTTTGCAAGCAGCTTACATAATATAGATGACTAGGCTGGAACTTTCTTTTGTTTTCAGGCATATTTTTCTGGCTTTGTAGGCTAGTTGTTTGTTTGGATTTGGAACTCCCCAATTGGACTCAGATATAAAACTTTTGGAGTGAGTAATTTCTGCTGAGAACTAATTTTGTCATTTGTGATTTCTTCATAAAGTTTTTATTTGCAGATGGTAACGTTAATTTAAATTTCAGGGCAACACGTTGTAGTCACTAAGGTACCACTTTGAAAATATTAAAAATGAGTTCATTTCAGTTGTAAATATTTGAATTCATATAATCAGTATTTGTTCTCTGCCACCTCCTTATTATAGGTAGTAGTTAGGTACACATGCCAACCCACAAAAACCTATTTTGTCATGTGAAACTGAACTGTCATAATAATATTGTATGTACATGATTTATAATCGTTTTTAAATAAGAAAATGTGCCCAAGTTCTAAGCAACTGTGAGGGCTATTTGGCCATAAGTTCCAACTAATTGATCTATAACCATTTGAAATATAGTTTGATAACAAATTGACAAATTAGATTTTATGTTTAATTGGAAATATTTGGGATAAAATGTGACAACCAAATGCTGATAAATGTTATATATATATAGAAATTGAATGTTTAAAAGTGTTAAGTATCATCATTTAGGATTAATTTTATAGTATGTTTTTAATGTTCATTTATTTATTTTCATCTACTTGAAAGGCATAATGAGCTAGTGAGAGAGGAGGGTGGGAGGGAGCAAGTGAGCCAACGCTGGGTTAGGCTGAATCCATGAGACTGGAATTCCATCTGGGTCTCCCGTATGGGTGAAGGGACCCAAATGCTTGAGCCATCACCTGCTGCTTCTCTTGCTTTAGTAGGAAGCTGGATTAGAAGTGGAGTTGCTGGGACTCAAACTGGCACTATGATAAGGGATGCAGGTGTTGATTTTTATCAAAACACAGTGACTTTTCTTAGTAGCCTATATGCAATATTTTCTTCTTTTGTGCCTGTGTCTCCTGGTCAACAAAACAGATAGAAAGACTGATTATTTTAGTACTTAAAGTTTAGCAATTCTGTTAGTAGAAGGATAGTTTACTCAGAATGGTAAAGGACTGTTCTTGTGGGCCTTACTTTGTTAAGTGACCTCTTAGTAGGATGGATGAGAAACGAGATGCAGTTCAGTTCTGAATTCCTGTCTAGAACATTTATGCAGATAGTCTATGTTCTGCTTTAATGTTGCTGTGACCGTGGTCCCTTAGAATTGTAGGGAGACGTACAGAAGAGACCAATATCCTGCAGAGACACGAGTAGACTTCACATCTCATGAAGGCTATTAACAGTATGAAATTTGACTGTGTAATGTCTCCAGGCTGATTCAATATTTTTACAAAGTCCCTGTATACTTCATTCTGTATCATTACTTAACAATCTGCACTCTGTAATAGACCATTGTCAAGAAGATGAGGAGAGGGAGCTTTTTGTTTCCATTTCAGAGATGTTTGCCATTGGCAGTGTGTGAATTATTTTTCTTTATAGCTATTGAGTTCTATGAGTGTTACATACTGTACTACCACATTCTGGCATGCAAGTATTGTAGTTCAGATGGTCGTGTGTTGTCTTTTGGTGCCTAACATTTCTCAAACAGATACCCATAGATCTCTGGATGTTTGAGAATCTATTTTTGCTTATCCATGAGAATGATGAGAATGCTTAGTTTTTGTACTTGATGATATAAAATAATTTTATATAAAGTATTTTGGATTTTATGAATACCCTTTTTAAAAAAGATTTTATTTATTTATTTGAGAGGTAGAGCTACAGACAGTGAGAGGGAGAGACAGAGAGAAAGTTCTTCCTTCCGTTTGTTCACTCCCCAGAAGGCCTCAATGTCCAGAGCTGCACCGATCCCAACCCAGGAGCCAGGTGCTTCCTCCTGGTCTCCCAAGCTGGTGCAGGGGCCCAAGCACCTGGGCCATCCTTCACTGCTTTCCCAAGCCACAGCAGAGAGCTGGATTGGAAGAAGAGCAGCCGGGACTAGAACAGGCGCCCATATGGGATTTCAGCACTGCAGGCGGAAGATTAACATACTGTGCCATGGTGCTCACCCCCAAAATGCCCATTTTTTATTGAGTTCACATTTAAGTTGCAACAAAATGAATGCCAATTAGCATAATAATAACTAATTCAAAGTTTAGCTTTAGCTGGAATTGAGAAAAGAGTTAAGATAGGGCTTGTATTATGGCACAACAGGTTAAGCCACTGCATGCAATGCCAGCATCTCCTATGAGCACCACTTTGAGTCTTGAATGCTCTACTTTCCATCCAACTCACTGCTAATGTGTCTGGGAAAGCAGTGGAAGATGGCTCAAGTACTTGAGCCCCTGCCACACATCCATGTGAGAAACTACGGTGGAGTTCTAGACTATTGGCTTTGGCCTGGCACAGCCCCAACTGTTGTGACCAGTGTGGAGTGAACCAGCAGATGGAAGATCTCTCTTTCTCCTTCTTTGTCTCTCTCTCTCTCTGTAACTCTGCATTTCAAATAAATAAAATAAACCTTAAAAAAGGAATGTTCACACTTCCTAATATTGGGATGTCAGATACAAAAGAATATACATCAGGCTATATTGGGTGGAACCCATCTTTGTAAAATTGTCACATTTCTTTTTGCAATGCAATGACATTATTTTCATAATATTTTTATAATTTGATATTGTAATTTGGTATACAGATATGTTGATTTTCATATAAAATGATCAAATCATTGTCAATAAAGAAGCTTGCTGTTAGAAAGAGTAATGACAATTAATCAATAGCAAATATATTCTCAAAACAAAATTAATCAAACCAATAACTGACATGGAATGTATAAATACTATAAATTAATCAACTTTCCATTAATATACTTGATGCTGGAAACTCAGCTTTAGAAACATGTTATGTATAGACATAATAAATCACCTTGAATTGATGAAGTTATGGTGGTCCTTTGTTAAGAAATTTATGCATCCTTCTAATTTTGCCATAGAATGATACAGATTACAAAATTACTTCTGATGTTTTGTACTGTCTCTAGTTCTTGCCTCTGCAGGAGTGAATTATGTAGTTAGGAATAAAAACCATTGTTCCATATCTTTTGATTGGGTACAGCTAATCTGTTGAAAGACTAGGTATTATAAATTCCATTTCTCATTCAAGTTCTTTTTTTTTCTAATTTTTTTAAAGATTTGTTTTCATTTGAAAGGCAGAGTGACAGAGAATGCAAAGCAGAGAGAGAGAGAGAGAGAGAGAGTTCTCCCATTAGCTTGTTGTGGAGAGAGAGAGAGAGAGAGACAGAGAGAGACAGAGAGAGAGAGAGAGAGATCTCCTATTAGCTTGTTCATGCCTGCAGCAGCCAGGACTGGGCAAGGCTGAAGCCAGGAGCCCTGAACACATGAGTGTTCTCCCATATGAGTGGCAGGAACACATGCATTTGGGCCATCATCTGGTGCCTTCGCAGGTGCTTTAGCAGGGAGCTGGGTCAGAAGTAGAGGAGCCAGAGTATGAACTGACAACTGACCTGAGATGTGTATGTCCTGAGTAGCAGCTAAACCCACTGTGACGCAATGCCTGCCCTTCTCCCTCCCCTTTCTACTCCCTAGCTTGGCACAGTGCAAAGCAGTGAATCTGCCTAAAACATGGATGTTTTGTAAACCTAAACTTTTTATCAGTAGGCTCTCTCAAATCTAGAAGGGATAGGGCAGGTAATGTTTATCCTACCACTAAGCCATGTTTTTCAACAGGTTTTTTAGTGTGAAAGTTAATATTTTATCTCCCACTTGCTTTTCTTTCTCTTGATTGGTTCCAGTCTTGGGAAAGGGAGGGATTAATCAGCACTGAGATTCTCACCCCTAACAATTTTCATGTGTTTTCAAAGTTTTTTGTTTGTTTGTTTTTATAGTGATGTTTGAATTATATACAAAAGACTTTCATTTTCATGTAATATAAATATCCATAGAATTATATTTCATATAAGGAAAATAACCTAAGGCAACAGCAAGAATTATGGAACATGCTTGTCATTTTTCAAAATTTATATATTATTGTGAAAGGCAGAGTGACAGAGAGAGACAGAAAGAAACAGAGATCTTCCATCTGCTGATTCACTCCCCAGATGGATTTCAGACCTGGGTCAGGAACTTCTTCCTGGTCTCCCACATAGGGGCATTAACAGGTAGCTGGATTGGTAGCAGGGAAGCCAGTATTCGAACTGGTATTCTGATGTGGGATACTAGTGTCACAGTCACTGGCTTAACCTGCTCCACCACTATTCAGGCACCCATGGTTTTCTTTTAATATTCATACATATACTACTTAAAATAGAGTAAATCTTAGAACTATTTCAAATGCACTCAAACTCAATAAAAATGAGGAATCAAATAATTCTGTTGAAACTATTTAAAAGAGACTGTGGTATACATACACTATGGAGTATTACTCAGCTGTAAAAAATCATGAAATCCTTTCTTTCACAACATAATTGCTTCACCTTGAAACCATTATACTTAGTGAAATAAGTCAGGTCCCAAAAGACAAATACCATGCTTTTCCTGATCTGTGGTAATTAATAGAGTATAAAAATTCTAATGTATAATTATTTGTTTTGCATTCTGCATAAAATTATTCCTGTGCATAAACTATTGAGAACAAATAGCTTAAAGTCTACATGAACTTAATTCTTATCTTGTAATCACACAGAACATATTTAGAAGTTACATTGTCATTGATTCTATTTCATTGAAAGAGAATATGAATGACTAATTGACAAAAAGACTGTACATAGGTGAAATGGTCACTTTTCCATTCAATTGTTGTTCATAGCCACTATCTATATTCCCACTAAACTAGAATCTTTTTGCTTTTTACTTGTTGTATTTTTTATTTGGTGAAGTATTGAGCCTTTTAACTGCAATGTAAATTTAAAATATGTTATCTCAAAAACCACACCAAAAAAAGAAAAAAGAAAGATGGAGGGTGGGAGGAAGGAGGGGAATATAATTATGTTCTTAGACTTGCATCTATAAATTATATTGAATTTGGTAAAATTAATTAAAATTAAAAAAAATTTGAATAAAATGATAATCATTTAAAGAAATGTTTTTAGAATATAGTAGTTGTAATAAGTTGTTTTTTAGTTTTTCTGAACTCACTATAAAAACCATAAAAGCAACTGTGATAGCTCAGCCTCAAACCCATAGCAACAACTGTATCAAAACAAGCTGTCAAAATATGAATCACGCAAAGAGTTAAAAAGCATAGATTAAGACTTCAGAAACACCTTGACACATTTACTAGTGATAACATAGGATCATATTTGGATCTTGATTAAAATAAGCTATAAAAATTACAGGAAAATTTAGAAAATTTCAATGTTGCTATGCTTAGTACATTTAAAGGATTATTGCTAAGTAATACTTTTTAGATATAAAATTGGTATTGTTACTTTAATTTTTAAAATAAATAATCAATTTGAGAGACAGATATCCACTTACTGTCCAAATACCTGCAACAGCTGGATGGAGCTGAGCTAAGGCTGAGTCTGGGTGCTGGAAGCTCAATCCTGATCTTTTACATGAGTGCCAGGGACCCAGTTTTTTGAGCCATCCCTGCTGTTTCCCAGGGTTTACGGTAGCAGGAAACTGGAATCAAGAGCCAAAGACAAGAAGTGAATCCTGGTTCTCCTATATGGGATGTGGGTGTTGTAACTAGCAGCTTAATTGCTTAAACACTAGCTGCTATTTTGATTACTTTTAAGAAGTTTTTAATTTTTAGATATGTACAATAAGAGATTTTATATAAAATAATGTGAGATTTGGAGAAGAAGAAATGATGAGGTATAGATAGAATAAGATTGGCCATTGAGTTAAGATTTTTTGAGACTGAATTATTAAGGTACATTATAATATTCTCTCTATTGTAGGATATGTTTGAAATTTCCTACAGTAAATTTTTAAAAAATTCATTAAGAACACAGGGGTTTAAGTGAGCCTATAAGCATCATTAGATGGGCTTTAGACTTTTGAGAAAATATTTTCAGAATACAAAGCAAAGGAATACCAAATCAGTCTTAAAAAACCCTGGATATCTTGTAAAAATCACTCCACTTTTGCTCAAATACTGGGGCTCCATGGCAATCTACAGAAGGAAGTAAGGGA
Organism: Lepus europaeus; assembly: GCF_033115175.1. Lineage (NCBI taxonomy): Eukaryota > Metazoa > Chordata > Mammalia > Lagomorpha > Leporidae > Lepus > Lepus europaeus. The sequence goes on from NC_084831.1 coordinate 57,805,644, forward strand.
AAATTCATCTCTTTTTAACTTCAGAATATAGTTCTGTTCTTGCAGTTAAAAGAGATGTGTCTGGCAGATTGACAATTGCTCTATTTACTAAACCACAGTGTGCAGAGAATGATTGCCTTGCATGCTTGGGACAGCTGGGGCATCTGCACTCCTGGGCTAAGAGTTCCAGTTTCCAGCTGCACACAACCTTGTTTTGTTGTCCTCATGTACTATACAGATACTTTCATTTTAATAATAGTTTTTAAATGTGGGGGAAGTGCTAGACTATATCAAAAATTTGACTTCTGATTTCCTCAATTCAGAGCTATTCTCTATGCCCTACATTATTTTTCAGAATCATCCATCTTTTTAAAAATGGATATAGACACTTGGGAAGGAAGTAGATGTCAATCTGTCAAACAATATGTATTTATTGATTTCCTAGGTATGGTGGAAAGGAGGGTACATACTTCATCTCACCATCTGTTCTCCATTTCACTGAACCTTGTATTACAAAGTGAATAGTGCACTCATTTGATTCTTGTTTCATTAACACTTAATGTGCTAATAGCAAATGTCTCACTCCCATAGGTTTCAGGATAAGGAGGCGAATATGTGAGACAGGATTTCTGCTCTGTTATTATTATTATTATTACTATTATTATTATTTTCTTAATCTCTTTGACCTCATTGCTAAATACAATATTGATGACGTCTGTGTTAGAGGAGGTTTATAATTCTAATGTTTCCAGATGGCTCTCTTGACTCCTTCTGGCCCAAGCTTATTCCATTTTTCTAAAAATTCACTGACTGATGCTGCCTCCGATGAAATACAGGCATTTCTATAATCATAATTTGCCACCTATAGTTGAACATCCTACTGTGCACCAGGCTGTGTGCACCTGTCTCTCCAGTGAGACAGAGATGGTTAGAAAGGGTGCTGAAGGATATGGCTAGTGGCTAAGGGAGAACTTCACAGAGACTGTGAAATTAACCTGGGTTTCAAAGGATCACATGCAGAGTTGGGTTAACATTCTATTTCCACTGTTCCTTCCTGCTCCACATGGCATGGATCAACCATAGAGCATTCACTTATTTATTCATTCACTGAACAAATATTTCTCAAGCACCTGCTATGTCCTAAGGACTGTGCTAGACACTGATTCAGCAGGTGAACCAGCAGCAAACCAGAAAATATGGGGAATACAGGTAATCTGGGTCATGGATGGGGAGAGGATCAGAGTCAGATATTCACAGATCAAGTCCAGACATGTGAAAGGAAACCTGCTCTGATTCTTTGCAGATGCTGTGTCATTAGGAATTTGGGATAGGGATATAATCAGACAGCTTTGGAAGTACAGGCAAGTAAGAATTAAATAACTTTCCACTTCAGGTGCAATCTGTATCATTTAAATCCCAAATATTATCTTAGGCAAAGCTATTCATTCTGTGACCTTGTTTTAATATTTATAAAATTAAAACTAAAAGGGTATCTACACTATAAGATTTTTTTTTTTATTTGACAGGCAGAGTTAGTGAGAGAGAGAGAGAGACAGAGAGAAAAAGGTCTTCCTTCTGTTGGTTCACTGGCCAAATGGCAGCTACAGCTGGCGCACTGTGCTAATCTGAAGCCAGGAGCCAGGTGCCTCCTCCTGGTCTCCCATGCGGGTGCAGGGGCCCAAGCACTTGGGCCATCCTCCACTGCCTTCCCAGGCCACAGCAGAGAGCTGGACTGGAAGAGGAGCAACTAGGACTAGAACCTGGCGCCCGTATGGGATGCTGGTGCCACAGGCGGAGAATTAGCCAAGTCAGTCACGGCACCCTAAGATCTTGAGATTATTAAGCATAATTTACGTATTCAGGATTTTTGGTCATCTGAAGCTGCTCAATCAATGTGACTGTTTAAAGCTTTGGAATTTTGAGCTACTGTTACACTTCCTGAAAGGAGGAAACAGCTAGGGTGTGTGTGTGTGTGTGTGTGCTGTGCAAACAATGCAGGAGCTTTCAGAATGCTACAGAAAGAATTAATGTGTGAAAAGTCATGACAGTGATCCACCATCCTGGATTTAAGTGTCAGTTGTGAATTTCCAATAACAAATGTTGCATTCAGACTATAGAACTCTACTCTGTTTTTCTGAAGGGAAGCTGTATGGTTTCTGCACATTTATGAAGAGCTGAATAAATCACTTGTCATAATTTCTGAGAAATATTTATATTAGTTTATTTGTTTTAATTTTAGTCAACAGAATACTAGAAAAAGCTGTACTTGTTTCTTGCCTTTATCACACTTTAATAAAATGTACATTTTTGTGTTCATTTCAGTAGGAATGACAAATTTCCAGCTTATTTTACTTTATTGCTGGTGAATTTTTTAAAATCAGCTCATGGGAAGGCAAAAGTAGCCTTTAGTCATTATGTCTTTAATTTGACCACTCACATCAGAGATGGTGAAGATGAGGGTGTGATTGTGAGAAGGATCTAAAAACTAACACAGCTCACATATGTCATAAAATTAATTTTAGACCAGATATTTTTCCATTCAATGCTCACTTACTTTCTCCATTTTTACATTATCTTGCTAAGTTTTAAAATATCCAAGAGATTTTCGGCCAGAGACAGAATTGTTTCCCAAGAGGGTGATTCATTATACATTTATATTCTTCTCGAAGTTGAATAAATTGCAGAAGTAGGCCAAGGAATGTATAAAAGGTTTGCATATCCTTACTGTGCTCCAGAACTAACATATTAATGCTGGTAGGTGTTATTTTATCTTCAAATCATGTCCTGAATGCTCACAGTAACACTTTCAATTGCTTATTGAGCATAAATTATACTTTTTCTCAAACCTTCCATTAACCCCATTCACTTCCTTGCCACTAAGCCTAAATAAATAAATAACACAAAACAAGCAACAACACACACACAAAACTAAAATTTTAAGGAATAGTAAAAATTACTTTCTATTTAGTATTCATCAAAATTATCCAGAAGTTACTTAAGGTTTAAATTTAAAAATTAAGCAGAAATGAATTAATACATTTCCATTTGGATACTACGATGACACTACTTAGGAAACAACCTTCAAGACTCAGCAAGAAAACTAGCAAAATAGTTACAATGCATTAATTCCCCTTTCAGTTTACCAATAACTGGTGTTTCTAGTGAGAGGATGGAAATTACATTTTCCTTACATTTATCAGATCATTTATGTAAATTATCAGCAATAAGATGTATGGGTATGACAAAGCCTACCCTTGTTTAACTTAGAACCAAGCTCGATGATCAGAGATCATATGATAGATAACAATATGCTGTGATTTAAAAAAGAAGATTTATTTATTTATTTGAAAGTCCGAGTTACACAGAGAGAGAAGGAGAGGCAGAGAGAGAGGTCTTCCATCTGCTGGTTCACTCCCAGGTTGGTCGCAATGGCCAGAGCTGTGCCAGTCTGAAGACAGGAGCCAAGAGCTTCTTCTGGGTCTCCCATGTGGGTGCAGGGGCGCAAGGATTTAAGCCATCTTCTACTTCTTTCCTAGGCCATAGCAGAGAGCTGGATTGGAAGTGGAACTGCAGGGACTCAAACTGGCGCCCATATGCTTGCTTTGCCACAGCGCCAGCCCCAGTGTTGTGATTTTAATGGTCTAAAAGCCATATAGGTAAGAATGACAGTATCCAGGTCAAGAAAATTAGATACATAATAGTGGAGATCTAAAATTAGAGGAAGGATCATAGTATAGGAATAATTCTGCAGTCAGCAGTACAGCCCTAGGGCATAATCAAAATCATGATTCTGGGCAGAAAATTTAGATTCAGGAATAGGAGGTGATGACAGGATCCTACTCACCAGAAATGGGGTTCTAGGTATATATTTATTGCCAAGGACGATCTGGAAGTTGTATTATTAAGGTGAGACCTAGAGTCAGAAACCTTCAAATGGTAGCCTAATTAGAATGCTCTAAAATGTGATTCAATCTCTATGACCATGATCAGAATTGGTGTTGGGCTAAGGATGTAGGCTCAGGGCTAAGAGGTGAGAGTCAAGATATAAAATTTTCCCTTCAGTGGTTTATTCCCTGGTGAAACACAGTTCCTTTTTGCTCTCATCTGAACTGGTCTGTTTGTTTAACAATTAACTGATGTGTAGGATGATGGTTAGAGGTAGAAGCTGTGATATTAAACATATGTCCTTGCTTGTTTTAGGATCCAAGTCAGGGTATTTAACATCTCACAGCCCATCTTTCTATAAAGTGCAAATAAGAATTATTTCACAGCATTATTATTAGGAGTGATGTAAAATACTTGGCACATGGTCTGCACATAGCTCTGAATTTTTACTTAATTTTTATTTCTGAGTTACCAAGTAGGAAAAGAATATTTTGTTTGTAGGGTTGATGCTCAGTCACCAGTTTACTGTCACCTGACCATGTACCTGACGACATTCTGTAGACTGCTTCTTCTCTTTCATTGTACTTGTCACACTGACTGAATTTTGTGACAATTCTGTCATAAGTATCAACAAAAAACCAGCAATAATGTGAGCCAAGAGATAGAACATCTGAGATCCTATCTCTAGAGGTCTATTTAATGTATCAATCAATTTCTCCTAAGATTTAAATATAACTCTTCACTCCTGAATACGATACAATATGGAGGTGGTTGTTCTGTGGATATGATTTCCTTTGGGGAAACATGAGCATTTTGCTAAAGCTAAGATGCACCTAGTATTTCTAAAATAGTAGGTGAAGGTAGAAATTCACTGGATGGTCACTGTTTTAGTTTCATGTACAATTTTATGATAAAAACATATATAAATTATATATAAGCTATTGTATAATTTCTTCCTTTGTGCTAATCAAACTCATATTTTCCTCTAAATTAATGTGCTGGATTTATTCATATTTCAGAAAATGTGAAATTTTAGAAGATTCATGTCTGACTATCTACCAAATTATTTAAGACCTTGTCTGAACTCATTCTCAGAAAAAAATGGTCACATTTATGAATAATGAAAGTACAGGTACAATGTATTGGCTAATTATTAATGACAAATAATGAGCCATAGTCAAGAGACAGATTCTGGCCTACAATAATTTACAGTCCTTAAAATTATAAGCAGAAAGCTGCCAGGATGTTCAGTGTTTTAGCTGACACTGGGTTCACTCTGAGAGCGGGAAGTAAACAAAGAACAGTAGTGATTTAATGCTACTGTATTTAGATTAAAAAGTTACTAACAATTTGCAGCACCTTTCCAAACCTCAGCCCTGAATGAACAGATTGTCAAAGTAAGTCTCATTTTGTTTAATGTACAATGTAGAAGGAGAAAAAAATCACCTATTAAGCCATCACAATTTTCAAAGGATGACATATGACAGTGTTAATGGATATAGAATTTTCTCCAACTTTGGTCATGCTTCATTGAATACTGATTGTATGCAGAGCACTGTGAGCACAGTGCTGTAGAGTAGGCATGAAGGAAGGAAATGAGGAAAACATAATAGAGACACTTGTCTAACACATTTCAGGAAAAATTTCTTCAGATACTTACATATCTTCTCATATGATCTTCACAGCATCCCTGTGAGGAAGGAATATAGATGTAATTCTTACAACTTTATACATTAATTGAGGTCTTTTGAAATTAAATGACTTGCTCAATGGTCTGTAGAGCTGGCATATGTATTAAAAATTATTTTGGGGAAGACTACTATGCCAAGTACTTGTGCTATTGCAAAACAGAAAGCTCCTGTTCTTCTAGAATTCCTACTCTGTAAGAGGGGTTACAAATACAATTCCTAGTAGAAAACACTGGGTTCTGGACTGGTGGTGCGGAGTGAAAGATACTGACAGGAAGAGAGTGCTTTTCACTCAAACAAAAAAGACAGGATTTCTGCTGGGCTTTGAAATGTGTGTGTGTGTAACTCTTTCAAAGGGAGAAGAATGATGGATGAATGGATAAAGAAGATGTGATATCAATACAGTGTCATTCAGCCATAAAAATCAATGAAATTCTCTCATTTGCAGCAGCATGGATGGAACTGGAGGATGTTATGTTAAGTGAGATAAGCCAGATACAGAAAGACAAATAGTGCATGCTCTCCCTCATCCTTCTATGAAATAAAAAAAAAAGTTGATTTCATAGAAGTAGAGAGTAGACAAGTGGTTACTAGAGACCAGGAAAGGTAGGGAGAGAAAGGGCAGAGAGAAGTTGGATAATGGGTACAAAGCATAGTTAGCTAGGAGGAATAAGTTCTAAAGTTCTAAAGCCCTGCAGGGTAACTGTATTTTGCAGCAATTATGTTTATAGATTTAACATTTTTTGCCATTTTTCATACTAGAAGAGAGGAGTTCAAGAGTTTTCCACACACATAAATGATAAATGTTTGGGGCCAGTGCTGTGGCACAGCAGGTTAAAGCCCTAGCCTGAAACGCCGGCATCCCATGTGGGCGCCGGTTCGAGTCCTAGATGCTCCACTTCCGATCTAGCTCTCTGCTATGGCATGGGAAAGCAGTGGAAGATGGCCCAAGTCCTTGGGCCCCTGCACCCACATGGGAGACCCGGAAGAGGCTCCTGGCTGCTGGCTTCGGACTGGCACAGCTCCAGCCATGCGGCCATCTGGGGAGTGAACCAGCGGATGGAAGACCTCTCTGTCTCTATCTCTCTCTGGAACTCTGTCTTTCAAATAAACAAAAAAAAAATTTTAAAAATGGTAAATATTTAAGGAGTGGAAAATTCTAATTTCCTGATTTGTCATTGTACATTTTACATTTGTATTGAATTATCACACTGTGCCTCATAAATATGTAAAATTTTTAAAAAGGAAGGAAAGATGGCACAAGCTGCAAGATGATGGAGCCCAAGTGAGATAGGAGGCAGCCATGACAAATGATTGGAATGAAGTACTAGGGCACAAAGATTGAACTTCATGAGGTAGGGGTCACTGAGGGTTCTGAGCATCAGAGTCATCTGAAAAATGTAGATTAATATAGTATAAAGTGATGTGTTCATTATAAAGTATGGGATTAGGGGAAAGAAATTATTTTTTAGCAATCAGTTAAAACATCCATCTTCTAAAATTAGCTATATTGTACAATGCAGTTATAATCATCATAGACTTTTCTCAATTATTCTTTTGAAATATTTTATGTATATTTCAAAATATTTGGGGATAATAATTTTAAAAATTAAGAATTTAATCTAAAAGAACTCTTAATTAATATATGCAATGAAAATTGCCTTTTGTTACCTAGATTTGTTTTCATGAAATCATTATCTAAGACTTTTATTTCATAGAAACATGGTATTCTACATATATGTGTTAGGGTATGTCATGATATTCCAAAACTGAAGTAGAGATTTTAAAAGAAGTTCTAAGTTCTGATTATTTTTCTTCTCTATATCTTATTCAATGATACTTTTTCTGAATTCATTTTTATACTTATCTTCATCCCATTGCACTTAAAGCAGAAGATGGTATTTGGGAGGCCTGGGTAGAGTTCCAGGCTCCTGGGTTCGGCCTGGTGTAACCCTGGCTGATGATGCCATTTAGGGAATAAACCAATGGATGAAAGATCTGTGTGTATGTATGTGTGTGTGTTTGTGTGTGTCCCCCTCTCTCTGTAACTCTGCCTTTCAAATATTAAAATAAATAATTATCTCTTCTTGCCAGTAAGTACCGATAAGACCCACAGTGGACATAGCTTTATTTTTGTACTTCCAAACTCCTTTTTCTGGGATCCATTATGGTCTTATATATGTATGTGAATCTTACTCTTTAAAATTGATATAGAAATGCTAATCAAAGCAACCATAAGCTCCCAATTTATGCCCCAAAGTCAGCAAGTGTTGTAAAATATAATAGCATCCAGTACTGTTGAAATTGTTCTGGTGCAGATATATTTACAAAGTGTTGATGGCATTGTAACTAAAATAACTCTTGAGAAAAATAACATGACATACATATCATTATGCCATTTGATCTAATAAAAGCATTTTCCTAGGAATTCGTTTCTAAGCAGTTAAAAGGAAGAACAAATCTATATGCCCACATGTCATTTGTTTTGGAAGAAGAGACTACCACTCAGTTTCTGAAATAAAATAGTGCTTACTGTTTTAATCCAGGGAAGGCCTTGATTTCGAGGCAGGGACTTTCTGTACAAACCATGAAGCTGATTTTATATAGGGTTTAAGAAGTATAGAGCCCAGGGATTTGGGGGTTGTCTGAGATTGGACTGTTTAGTGATTTGTTGACTCTTAGTGGTAGAAACAAGATTGCTAGTGTGTGTGACTGATTGGCTAATGTTAGAAGTGCAATCTGACTTTCAGAATACAGAGCTGCCATTGATTGGTTGTCTTTTAGAAACAGAGTTCTTGAAGTGAGTTATCATTGGCCAAATATACAAGTTAAACTCATTTCCATAGCTATTTATTACCATGGTTACCGAATAATCAATATTTTCTTAGAAGTACAGGAAATTTTCATTCTCAATAGCATAATATTTAACAGAAACCTGAACATAACCTCAATGTCTAATAATATACAAATTGTTATGTAAATTATAGTGAAGACATAATGCAATATTATACAGTTAATAACCATTACTAATAGTAAATAGCTATGGAGTAATAGGTTTACAATATGAGGATAGGTTAAGTAAATGATTTGGAATTGAATTTTCTTGCTGATGGCAAGTCAAAGACTTTCAATAAGGATGGGGAAAAAGGAATTAAAAGATAAGTTTATTTTAGTGAAGAATTTTTTTGAAATTTGTTCATTTTTTCTTTTTCTTAAACTTTTATTTATTAAATATAAATTTCCAAAGTACAGTTTATGGGTTACAATGGCTTCCCCTCTCCCATAACTTCCCTCCTACTCGCACCCTTCCCATCTCCCGCTCCCTCTCCCATTCCATTCACATCAAGATTCATTTTCATAATATGCATTTTCCATGAGTTTTCTGAAGATCTCTTATATTTGAAAAATGGCATGTCTGCATAAAAGGACCAACTTATAGAATTGTAATGGATGCAGTTTTTTATATACATTTATTTTTACATGTATTATATATATATATGTGTGTGTATGTGTGTATATAATTTTTTTCAGTAAACATTCTAAAAGAAAAACAGCTATAATCTAACAGATGACAGGAACATTTGAAACAGGAACATATGAAAATAGGTGCTGTAGCTTGAATATGATGTCTCCCCCAAGCTCATGTTGAAATTTGTTTGCTGCGGTGGCAGTGTTAGTAGGTGGGACCTAGTGGGAAGTGTTTGGATCACAGAGATGAAGCTCTTATGAATGGATGAAAGCCTTTCTCCTGGGAGTGCATTCTGTCTAAAAGGATTGAGTTAGTACCTAAGAGAGTAGTTTGTGAAGAGGCTAGGCTGCTGACTGTGTTTTGTCTCTTTTGCACATGCCCACTTGCCCTTGCACTTTTGCAGCACAAGACCCTAACTAGACACAGGTGCCCTATCTTGGATTTCCCAGCCTCTAGAATCATGAGCCAAAATAAACCTCTTTTCTTTATAAATTACCCAGTCTGAAGTATTCTATTACAGCAACAGAAAATGGGCTAAGACCAGAAGGATAGTTGAAAATAAATGTGCCGTTAAGATGCAGATATATTCATTTCAATTTAGATTTTAGGAGTGGTAAGGACATTGAACTTGGAGTTGACATCTTAATTTTAGTATTTGATGAGTCACAATATTGCTTATCTTATTTTGGGTAGACTATTTGTTCTTTTTGAGCTCCACATGCTCACCTTCAGCATAGGACTAATAATTACATTGTAGGAGTAAAAGAATTAGGGGAGACTCATATGTGAAAGTGCTTTGTACACTACACCATTATGTATTCTCTGTTATTAAAGCCTCTGCTTGTCAGTATGTTATGAGTATATTATGAGTAACTCCAGTATGTTATGAGTAACTCAAAGCCAATTGCAAAAAAAATGTAAAATGAAATGGTAAATTTTCTGGAAAAAAAAAAAGGAAATTGCTTTATTACATAGGGTATGTTTGAACTGTAGTGAAGAAAAACACATGCTGCTCCTGAAAATATTTGTCATTTTTCTGAGGTCCAGATAACTCAGTTGTGCACTGTGTGGCTGACACTTCCATAGACACTCTAGCATAGTTGTTCTGGCAATAAGGGCCACTGTGTACCTCTGCTCAGAAACTTCCTTTGATTTGGGGTCATTGTGTGCAGTAGATATCCTAGTGGAAAAGTCACAATTTTGTTTTTACAGAGTGATACAAAAGATAAATGTGGTATACACTTTTCTTTCTATTGCAGAGGGTCCACTGGCTCCCCGATCCTATTAAAGGCAAAACATACCCCTGAATTGAATCATGTCAAAATTGTTTAGCTATTAATTTGTTGAACTCAATAATTCTGCAGTGGAACTTTCAAAAGTATAAACATCTAAACCATAAATTTTAAAAAACCAACTCATTTATGCCATTGAGAAGATGAAGAATTTAGAACTGATGGATGGTAAATCTTATGATTTGGGAAATTCTATGATTCAAAGCTTGATGAATTTTTTTTCTTCCTGTCTGGCCAAAGATGATGTCATCTTTGTTTAGTTCTTAAAATTCAGTTTGATTCTTATGCTTAAGTGAAACCAAAAAATTGAAAGATAAATAATTTGCCTTATGTTGGCTTGGCATTTTGCAGAAAGATCATTTCTGTATATGTAATATTTATATATAATGATATATGTGTTTGAGGGAATGAAGAATCAAGTTATATTTTAATATAACTAAAATACAAACCTTTCATCTCTTTGAAACTAGAGAATTCTGGAATTAAATATGTGGTTAAATTAGACCTTAAGGAATATGCAAATATATGAGTCTCAGTTGGGATTTTTCTTCTTGTTGCAACTCTAGCATCCAAACTAATTTAATCAATTAACAAACTAGACATTATGAGAGATTGAAGCAAACATGTTATCAGTCTTAATGCAGTTTCACTTTAGCTTTAGAAACAAAGTAAACATAATGAAGAATATATTAAGGAAAAATAGAAGGCAGTTGTAATTAGAGTTCAGCAAGGAAGAGTCCCAAGAGAGAGGTAGGACTTAAGTTGATATAAGAGAATTTGAATACATGGAAGAACACAGACAAGTGGAAGAAAGATGTATATCTCACAGCAGACTCATAGAATGGCAGATGTCCTAAACATCACTCTGGCCTCAGAATCAGCCCTTAAGGCATTCAGATCTGGCTAAAAAGCCCATGACAGTATTTCAGGCGTGGAAAGCCAAGACACTCTGGCAAAAAAACAAAAAACAAACAAACAAACAAAAAAACCTAAATGAAAGATCTCTGTGAGTGAGATCCCAGCGGAAAGAACGGGCCATCAAAGAAGGAGGTACCTTTCTCTGAAGGGAGGAGAGAACTTCCACTTTGACTATGGCTTTGTCTAAATAAGATCAGAGGTGAACTCAAGAGGCTTCCATAGCCTTGGCAACTCATGACAAGAGCCTCAGGTGATTACCGACGTCATAAGTAAGAGTGTCAATTGTTAAAGCAGCAACAGGAGTCACTGTGCACTTACTCTCCATGTAGGATCTCTGTTCTTAATGTGTTGTACCATGTGAATTAACGGTATAACTAGTACTCAAACAGTACTTTATACTTTGTGTTTCTGTGTGGGTGCAAACTGTTGAAATCTTTACTTAGTATATACTAAATTGATCTTCTGTATATAAAGGTAATTTGAAATGAATCTTGATGTGAATGGAATGGGAGAAGGAGAGGGAGATGGGATGGTTGCAGGTGGGAGAGAGGTTATGGGGGGGAAAAGCCACTGTAATCCAAAAGTTGTACTTTGGAACCTAGAGGCAACATAGTATGGAGTATTTTCTTCTGTTTTTCAAGGGAAGGATGCAATTCTGCACCCTTAATTTCAAATGACATACACCCACACTCCTGCAGAATTAACGACAAAGGGACTGAAGCAGCTGGTGTGGTAGTAAGGAGCATTGGCTCTGGAGTTGACTACATGGTCCCAACCTTTCTTATTAGCTCTGCGACTTTAGAAGACTTATTTACCTACTCTAAGTCTCACATTTAAAAAAAATATGTAAAATGAGGATGATTACAATATTATCTGATGGAATTTTGTTGAAATGGAAAGGGAAAGTACTTAGAATAGTGTCTATCCTGTAGTTAATTTTTTTGTAAATACTTAATGTTATACTCTATTTGTGGCTCACATATTCATACTTTTGACATTATTCTGAAATCACATTGAGTCCAGAACCCATGGCTTTTATTTTTTAATGAATTAATTCAGTCAACCTTCATGTTTTGAGCATCTATTTGTACCAAGGGTTCAAGATGAGATAGGTTACATAATGAAGGGTATCTAATCTTTGTACATTTTACATAATTATTACTTGTTGCATTAAAGTAACAACCAGTAGATGAAAGTGCATCTTGTATTAAAAGTCAGTCACTCCACTTCCTCCACTTTGGTGGCTCCTCAGCACTTAAAGCCACTATAAAGTATAGGTATAACTTTATACTGTATATTTTTTCCATACATCATCTTCTGTGTGTCTGTCCTAAAAAAGAAACTAACCTATCCTTATGTGGTCATGCTCATTGTTCCAAACATGCTTTTCTTATTCAGTAATAAAACTCTGAGTTATGTATGAAGTACTGAATAGTTACACCAATGTTACTAATCAGTTATTTTATGTGTTTGATATTTCAGTGTTTTAATGTATTTAAGGATGATATATTTTTTCATCTAGTGAAAATCATGGCAAAATTTCCAAGGTGCAATGTACTAATCGTGGTTGGATTCTGTATAAATATCCTAACAGATTGCATGATTACTATTAAAAATAACATTTTTATTTCTCATCATAGAAAATGTAATCAACATCTTTTGGATGTCAAACAGTATTCTAGGAATCATTCATAGAATTGGATGCTGCCTCAGATGATCCATAATGTTGGGCTCTTGTGGCCTGATAATCTTAATACATGTCCTTTTCTAAAGTAAAGATGCTCTCATCTATTTTTAATTTTAATTTATCTATTTAAACCTCGATATTGGAGAAATTATTTAACTATGATTCCCCCTATTTTTCCTCTGTGCCTTTTAAAACATGGTAAAACATGAGACCATGGAATTCTATAGGGAAGATGAAAGGAAATGGTCTTCCACAATAGCTGTATTTCACTTAAGAGGAATCTGAGATCCGCAGAGTTATCAGACTTCCTGCAGACCATAAAGGCAAAATGAAATCAAAGCTAATGTTTTCTGCATCTAGAATCCAGAGAGACTTCTGATTGTGATAGTATCCAATTTACTAGCATATGACTTAGAAACTTTGGGAGTTGAGTGACTTTGTTTAAATAGGTAAGGATCTTGTTTTACAGTTAAAGGGAATTAAAGCTAATTAAAAAATTTAAAAAAGTAACAAGCAATAACATGAGAAGAAATAAACATAGTTCATACAAAAACACACTGTAGTTGAGGTTTATTGTACCCCCTAAGGCCTGATTAGATGAATTAATGGATGGTGATTGTAGAAGGGAGATCTTGGAAAGAATATTTTTTTGTGTACCATGTTCCTCCACCACTATTTGGATCTTTGAGAGGCTCATGGTTATCTTACAGTCAAATTGCTTGTAAAAATAAAGCCATATTAAGCTTACTTTTGGTAAAATTTGGAAACATTTCCTAAATTTATATTAAATGCAAAGGGTTTTGAATAGCTAATTTTGAATAAGAAAAGTAGAACTGGGAGATTTATACTAACTAATTTCAATACGATGTTATATTGCATAGGGATGGTCCCTAAAGATCAATGCAACAGGCATAGTCCCATACAAATATATGATCAAATAATTTAACTGTAGTGCCTAAGTAACTCAGAGGAAAGTTAGTATTTTCAACAATAGTGCTAGTATTTTGATGTACAAATGGAAAAAAATTGAACTCATACTCTTTCTATGTATGTACACACACATATATATATATATATACTAAAATTAACAGACATATATGTAAAACTTAAACATATATTTATAAAAGAAAACATGGAAAGTAATCTGTGTGAGTATGGGTTAAACAAAGGTTTCTAGGAAACAGAAAAATCTACAACATAAAATAAACAAATTGGAAATCATCAAGTAGAACCTGTTGCTTTTTAAAGGTTACTATTAAGAAAAGTAAATTACATGCTTCAACCGTAGAGGTAATATTTGTGAAACATACATCTGGTAAAATTTTGTTTTTAGACTATACCAATAACTCTTAGAAATAAATAAGAAGAATACCAACCAGATAAGGTTATTGGAAAAATTTGGACATAGAGTTCACCAAAGAAGATATATGAGTGGAAAATAAACACCTGAAGGTTGGTGGGCATTTGGTCTTGATAAGATGCTTCCTGGGGAAAAGGAGAGAGCTTTGTGGCTCAGTGGGTTACAGCTACAACTTGGAATGCTAGCATCTCACGTCGGAGTGCGTGGGTTTGAATCCTGGCTTCACTCTCAATTCCAGCTTCCAGCTAATGTGGATCCTGGGATGCAGAGGTGATGACTCAAGTAGTTGGGTAGGTGCCACCCATGTGGGAGAACTGGATTGAGTTTCCAGTTCTTAGCTTCAGTCTGGTCCCATCCTGGCTGCTGAATGCATTTGGGGAGTGACCCAGCAGATGGGCGCTTGCTTTCTGTCTGTCTGACCTTCTCTCTGTCAGTTTTTTTCTTTGTCTCTCTGTTTCTATCTCTACCTATCTCTTGACCTCTCAGATAAATGAAACAAAAGAGACAGGCATTTGAAGCAGCAGTTAAATTGTCTTTGGAGCAGGCAGGACTAGAACCATTGCCCATATGGGATGCTGGCATTGCAGGCAACTGCTCAATCCACTATGTCACCACGCTAGCCGCTAAAGATGTTGATTTCATTCCATAGCCACTTCAAATCAAGCTTCTCCATATCATTTTCAGTTTTTTTTAATCAAAGGTAGATAATGACCACAAAATTTCCCTATTTAAAAATCATTTATCTTCTGTCTTTATGTTGTTTGACCTGTTAGTGTTGTAAGATCATGTCTATTGTGCTAGCTTTTTCAAGCTCCTTTTGCTTTTTGCACCTGTCACCATTATCTCTATTCCTTCTCATAATTTTTAGAAATCTTTTAGTCTTTTGTTATTCTTTTAAGTTCATTCCTTTCAGAATAATTTCTTATTGCCACAAGAATACATTTTCTAGAGTGCAGAGCTCAAATTTTGACCCCCCTGCTTATAACTATTCAAAAATGTCTCCCATCAATATTAAAAAAAGTCATGCCATTTAGAATTACATTAAGATAACATGTTCTGTCTCTTACATGCCTTTCCAGTTGTTCTCTACCACTCTTCATCCTGTAGCTCTTATTGTTCAGAACCATTCAAACTACATAATTTATCAAATATGCCATAAAGTCAAATGTCTCTGTAATATTTCTTCCAAGATTATTCTTCCAATGATTTTTCCTCTGATGAAATCCATGCATCACACAGCTCCGTGCTCTAGTGTGAATCTATGAGTTTATTATTCATGCAAATCAGTCTCTTCCATGCATTGTTTTCTACATAATGTACAATGCTCGTTACTGTCCATTCAACAATGTCTTAAACTATGAGCTCTTTGGTACGCAGCCTGGTTGTCTTCTGTTGTTGACAGTATCTGTTAGCAAATATATACTATTCATTTACTATAAATAAGTAAATGATTGTCATGTAAGATTTAGGATTGAGGTCATTGCCTCATTTCCCATCACATGTTACAAATCACGAGATGAAAATGAAATAGTACTCATAGATATGCTTGTGCAGTGTAAAGGTGATGTTCTTTCTAATCAGTGTTATGTACTATAATATTAGACTTAACATGCTGAACAGTGATAATGATAGTTGCTTTATCATCTGATGCTTTGGTTGTAATATAATTGTCTCTCCAACTCATGCAATTTAAACCCTTGAATCTCATGTTAATGATATTTGGAGGGTGAGAACTTAATCCAAATATGCATTTAGAGGTAGGGTCTTTGGAAAGTGATTAAATTGGATTCAGTCTTTTGGTTGGAGACTCCATAATTGAATCCTGGTGATTTTTTCAGGAGAGGAGGACCACACAGATATAAATATAGCTCTCTGTCTATTGCTATGTAATATCCTTCACTGCCTCTGGACTTTGCCAGGAAGAAGGCCACTGCCACATGAAGTCCCTAGAACTTTCACCTCCAGAAACATTAAACAAGAAAAATCTTTTTTTCTTTATAAAGTATATCTGCCTTAGGTATTTCATTATAGTAACAAAAGCTAATGTATCTTGGCACATATTAAAAATGGTATTTACTCAAATAATTTCCAATAATTACCTAAGAGGTGAATAGGATGACTTTATGCAGCCTTTGAATTCTAAATTTTTATTTATTTTTTGTTTATTTGAAAAGCAGAGAGACAAAAAGACACAGAGAGATCTTCCATCTGCTGGTTTATTCCTCAACTGCTTACAACAGCAGGAACCGGGCCAGGCAAAAGCCAGGAGCCTGGGTCTTCCACATGGCAGCGGAAACCCAACTACTTGGACCGCCACGTGCTGTATCCCAGGGTGGGTGTTAGCAGGAAGCTGAATCAGAAGAGCCAGGACTTGTGGCATAATGGGTTAAGCCTCTGCCTGAGATGTCAGCATCCCATCTGGGCACCAGTTAGAGTCCTGGTTGCTCTACTTCTGATAAAGCTCCCTGTTGATGTGCCTGGGAAAGAGGCAGAGTCCTTGGTCCTCTGCACCCACATGGGAGAACTTGATGAATCTCCTGGCTCCTGACTTCAGCCTGACATAGCCCCTTTCATGAGGCCATTTGACGAGTGAACCATTGGATAGAAGATCTCTCTGTATATTTCTCCCTCTTTCTCTGCCTTTCAAAAAAAAAAATAAATCTTAAATAAAAAAGATCCAGGACCTAAACTCATGCACTCTAATATGTGATAGAGGTGTTCCATTGTGCAAAATGACCATCCTCAAATATGAATTTTATATTTGAAGTCTATTAGAATTTTTTAAAAAGATCTTCAGTCCCACTATTTTAATATATAATTTTAAGGATATATAATTTTCTCATATATAGTTGTGTCCAATGTATATATCATAAAATATGTCATCTTTATTATGATGTGTATGCTTATGTGTGTATGTGTGTGTGCATGAAATTTCTTCAACAAAGTTGTAGAAGAAATACTAAGCTCTTTCCTATGGACTGGCTGTTTTTAGGACCATGAATCATTTACAGTGACAATCTGAAGGTAAGACGAAAGTCTTTTTTGTGACCTAGGTTATATTATTTAGTTTTATGAAAATGAGAGACATTGCTTCTTATTTGTTATTTTCTGAAGAAAAGTATTCTATATTACCTTTGTGGTTGGATAATCATTTATTAGCTTTTGTTACTTTCTGTAATCATTCATGAATAGACTATAGTGTAAAAGTCCTGTAATTAATGCCATGTCAGACATTATCTTATTCCTCATTTTATGGTTTGTCCTTTTGTGATAATTGCAATGGTACCCTTGTCAAATTCATCTGGACCCTGTACAGATCCCTGGAAACTGGTATCTTTTGTGAAGCACTTGTTACATTCTCTTGTAATAAAAAAGCTCAGGCATAAATAGCTCTAAAGCAGAGTTACATAAGGTCATGTCATTCCCCTTGTTTTCTTGCATATTTTTTGTGGAGGGTTGAAAGAGGGCATCTTTGTGGTGAAGCGAGAAGCGTAATACAAGTGAAATAGGATTGTATTTCAGCAAGTCATTTAATGAAGACTTGCTATATGAAATCTTGCTAAGCACCACTCACTATTTCATTTAATCCTCACAATAACCTTCCAAGATAGGAGACATTATCCCTATTCTTATAAATAAGAATACAGCTTCAGAGAGATCAAATAAATTGTGGAATGTGCCACAGATAGTAAGGTTTGACAGAACTGTAATCTCATCTCAGAATTTTTGCTGTCTGGTATTAGAGAGCCTCCTTGTACACAGAACTGCCTTGCATCGAATATAGCTTATAATGGAGAATCTGCAAATGCCTACCACTGATACCAGAAATATTATTGCCCCTATCTTCCTAAAGCATTTAACATTTTTAACATTTTATATTATATATTAGCAATATATAATAAATAAATTCATCATAATGTTTTCATCAATAAAAATACAAAATTAGAAGAATCAAGAGAATGGAATGATTCATTAAATTCCTTAGGCACCATTGAGCTCTTATTGATCACTAAGGATTAGCAAGAGGAAGTCTTATTTTGTTGATGAATTAACTGCCCTTCTATCTTCCTGATAAAATTCTGCTTACCTTGTCAGAGCACAGTTCAGATTTACTTTCTCTACAAAGCATTCCCTGGTACTCCTAGGCAGATTTGTATGGCCTTCCTGTATGCTATTGCTGTTGTAGCATTTTGTAAATACCTCTATGATACTTGTACAACAAGCAGCAATTGTTCACTACTCTCCGATCCTTGGGAACAGAAGCCAGTCTCTTCCTATGTGAATCTGTGGTGCCCATACAGTACATGGCCCTTGAGATTGCTGAATAAGCGTTTGTGGTTAAATGAATGAATAGGTGAATGCCTGATACATAAGTACATGAATTAGTAAATAAACTTCTTGGTCATTTTTGTTTTAGGATGCTTCCTAATGTATAAATACATCTTTGCTTTAAAAAAAAAAGGAAAAAAAAAAACCTGTCTTTTTAGTTTAGAGGCAACAGATGTAGACACTCCAGCAGAACAAACTTCGGGCCAAAAACCAGGTTCCTGAAATTTTTGTCCTAGTTGTGTCACTAACTAGGTGAATGATAAATCAACTTTTATGGAACTCTGTGTTTCATCTGTGAAATAAGGGAATCATGTATGGCAAAAGTTACAAAGACAGTACTTGAATACATGAAGTTTGAAAACCACTGCTCTCAGGCACTCTGTGGGGGTGGTACTGTGGACGATTTCCAGCTTTTTTTAAGTGGCAGAACTTCTTGCCAAATGAAATCTTAAACCAAGCTCCAGAAGGTAAGATGGATAAAAATGAAGATCCTGGGACTGCTAAGCCTCCTTCTCTTCTTATGCCTGCTCTTTGTAGTCTCCCATCTCCTACATGTGAACTGTATGAGGTGTTTCTCAAATTCATGGGTGAGTTCATTTTGAAGACAAAGTCTAATTTTGCACCCTTAAAGGTAAACAAGAAAATGATACTTTCTGAATATAAAGATACTTAAATATCAATCAGAAGGATCCCTATGTTCCTTTATGCTCTATCAAGACAATAGTTCATAACATGCTGGCATTGAACATTAGTTTTAGTTTTCTGCTTTTTGAGACTACTTCTGTTTTTCTTATGTCCATACAGACATGGATTTCCTGACCTTTCAGTTAAACTGAGGCAGAATGTCTAGACTGAAATTGGATATCTGCCTAAATAAATAGTGATTACACAGAATTAATACCCCAATTCAGTAAATCTAGTAAATATGTGATTAAGTTTACTTGATGTCCTGGGACGATCCTTCATAGTTTTCTAACACTCCCAATAGAAGTCTGTTAGGATGTAGTATTTACATTTCTAAGAAAGGCATATACAGAAATTTTGTGAGAAATCTTGCTTAAAAATAGCACTTTATTATTTTATTCTTCTCTAAAGAAATGAATATTTTTCACTATTGATTAGGATGTGAGGTCTTTGAGTCTAGAAAGAAGACTTTGATCTAAGTCTTGTTTATCTCTCACATGCCTCAGGGAACAAGTTTGAACAGCATTATATTGGTGGGTGATTTTAGAAGTCCAAGGACATGGCACTAGTGACTGACTGCCATGGTCTTCCATATGGCCTTGAAAAATTATATATGAAACAAAGACCTAATTTAGATAAGAAAAAACTACTTTTGGATTCTTGTTCATGCATAAGATAAAGCAAAGGCAAATTATTATGCCTTTTTAGTTATGTTTTAGGTTGAGGTTTTATACACATAAAATAAGTTTTCTAATTTAATGTAAATGCCTATGAGATTATGTAAAGGAGTGGCTGTTCAGACCCATATGCTCTGCAAACTGCAGTCTTCTCTGTTTTCTTTTCATCATTTCAAAAATCTGGTTCCTTTCTTGTATTAAAATCCTACTTTCTCCCCAATTATCCTGTGTATCCTGGCTCATCTGTCCTTATTTGCTGTTTGGTACCTGAGAAAGCATGTTTGTTGACTGCTTCCAAGGGGTCGTGGAGGGCAGAGGTTGATTTCATTGGCTCTGCAGGCCTAGTGTCAAGGTGTGAGTCCCTTCTCTGCCTTTCCTGGAGAAGTGAGCTTGGGTGATTCGCTTACCCTTTCTGTGCCTCAGAATCTCACCTGTAAAACGTGCGTAAGTGTAGTTGTGAGTATTAAATGTGATGATACGTTTGAGGGGGCAGGGAGAGAACAGGGCCTGCCCCATACCTACTTGTCGCCTTCTCCCAGAGTAAGAATATGTATCCTGTTAGGATTTATGAGCTAATGCTTATGGTTTGCCAGACATTAATATTGTTTGTCCTGCCCCCTCCTATCTGCTGCTTTGCATTCTTATACCTTCAGTGCACTCAGGCAAAGCTATATTTTCAGGAAATATTTATTGTTTGGCACTGGGGATATAGTGATTTGCAATATTCACTATGAGCTTTTGGAAGGTATAAAAATCTTCATTCATACAAATAGATATATAATTGTGATGAATACTGTGACTTGGAAGAATGAAGTGGTGAGACCTTGAGACAAGTAGAGGAAGTCATTGAAGAGATTCTGAAGAGATGACATTAAAGCCACAGGCTGAACAATTGGTTAGCCAGGCAGAATTCAGGACCTGTAACAGTGGGAGAAGAGTTCTGAGACAAGAAAAACATGCTGGATAAACTCTGACTAAAGATAATTGGGTTAAAGTGGATGGCCGTGTGGGATAAAGCGGGGGAGCAAGTGGAAGCCAGAACAGAAATTGAGGTGACAAAGGCAAACACGAACCAGGTGTGTAAGGGCCGGTATTATTAATTATTGCATCAAGGGTTTTGTGTCATGCTAAAATTAACAGGAAATCACGAAGAATATAAAGCAAGGGAGTCATACCAGGAACTTTGTATTTTTAAAAGATCACTCCTTAGAAAAAGGAAGAGCAGAGGGTTTCTTTCTTTGTTGCTTAATTACAGTACATGTCAAAGTACCTGAGGGTTGTCAGTGAGGCTTTCCTTGATAATGTTTTGACCATGGTGGAGGTGACCTTCACTTCCTTGTTCACTTAATGATCCCGTTGTCTGTTCCTGCCACAGTACCTCTCCCAGGGCACTGTGGGCCTGACACACGCCAAGGGCACTTTCAATACTTTAGGCAGAATAATAATTGATTCTTCTCTCCTAAGACTAGACAGTGGCCATTTTGAGGTGAAGGACTTTGTCGTATTCATCTTTGTACTGCCCAGATCATCCAGCAAGCCTTTGTCCAATGTCAAGTTCACAATTGTCGTTTGTTGTTAAGGACCCAAATGAAAAGAAATGATCAATATTTATAATGTATACAAATGGGGATTTTGGATTATGGCTGCAATTTAATGCTTATACTCTCACTGAGAGTTAGAAATATTACTTGGGATCCTAGAGCAGCCATCATAGACCTATGAAAGCAAGTAAATAACTCTGCCAATGGCATTTTAAGATCTAAATTTGAGTATCAGCAGGCAACCAGTAAATACTTAAGTGAATTGAATATGTTTCAGTGATACTTGCCCTTTACATCTGTTTGTAGACCTTTGATGTTATATTTTAGGGGATGGTAAAAATTCCCCAGGCCTTCCTAAATCTTCCCTAATCACATCTTCAGTTTGGTACAGTGATCAGAGATGGAAAGAGAGCTTTCAATATCAAATCCTTCATGGATTTCTGTGTAGAGATTTTTTGCTTTTTTCTCCCTTATTTAATAAGTAAACAAAAGTGGCTGAGAAACAAAACAAGTGATATTCACCTTATATTTTAATCTCTGAAAGATTAATAAATGACACAAATTATTTAGAATATAGAAAATCATTCAGTTCTTTAAAAACTTTCGTTCTTTGTATTTACTATCAGGAAATTCCCCAAGAAATTCATTAAAGCATTGTTTAAATAAGGAGAGACATGGGACTAGTTTGACACTTTCTGTCTGTTATGCTATTATTGGAAATTAATATGATACAAATAAATTATATATTAAAATTCATTTCCTGTTTTGTCAATTGGTATATTGATTTCAGTTTGTGCTCTATTAATAATATAAGAAGAACACATTTTATAGTGGAAATTGGTTTTAAGTGGTTGTTCAGGAGACACATTTTACTCAGAAAAGCATTTAACATAGCTACTTTACTGTGTGACTATTAAAAGAATGTCATTATCTCTTCATTACTTATCATTTTCTCCAGCTGAGCTAATGGTTTAAATTCATTTAATTCTTAGCATTTTGCAATTTTCATCTCAAAAGTCCTTGGTACTTATTACCTAATTGAACAAATTGATTTTTTTTCTCTCCAAGAAATGCTTACATTTGAATGTTAGATGTACAGTGTTATATTCTGAATAATTTTACACAAAATGATTTTTCTTTTTTTAAAAGATTTTATTTATTTATTTGACAGGCAGAATTACAGACAGTGAGAGGGAGACACAGAGTGAGGTCTTCCATCCACTGGTTCACTCCCCAAATGATGACAATGGTAGGAGCTGGGCCATCCGTAGCTAGGAGCCTGGAGCTTCTTCTGAGTCTCCCACATGGGTGCAAGGGCCTAAGGACTTGGGCCACCTTCCACTACTTTTCCAGGCCATAGCAGAGAGCTGGATCTGAAGAAGAGCAGCCAGGACTAGAACCGGTACCCATATGTGATACCAGCACTGCTGGTGGAGGATTAACCTACTGCACCACAGTGCTGGCCCTGATTTTTCTTAAAACCTATCTTTTTGCCCTCAAATTGTAGTCCTGATTTTCTGAAAGGGTAGTAAGACCAGTGGATATAAACTCAAGGAAAATAATCTTTTATATATATATATACATATATATATATATATATTCAAATTTTGAGATGGAAGCAGGGTTGATTGAACCAGTAAATAGTAGTTCTCTCTATATCTCTTCATCTGTCTCTTTCTCTACCTGTCAAATAAATAAATAATTTCTAAAAAAAATTGAAAAGTAAGATGTATACCTGCCTTATTATATTATCATCATTTCCTAAATATAATTTTTACAACTGAAAGGATGATAAATTGAAAGCTAGAAAGAGAAATGGTACCCAAAACAGTGGACTAACAGTCATCAAAGTACTCCACATTCTCTAAGGAGATCTGAAGACAAATTTGATCAGATACTTTTATGTCTGAGCTGAACAGGTTCTGATACCAATCATTCTGGCAATACCTCAAATCTTGTATGAATAGAATTGGTGAAGGAGAGAATGTGAGTAGTTGTTGGAGAAGTGAGTAATGGGTCTACTGAAAATAAGAACCATTTTTGGAGATGAGGATGTCTTGAACATAGGGAAGTTTAGATATACACAAGCCCAGGAGGGAAGTGGAGGATGGGCCCTGCACCCGCATGGGAGACCAGGAGGAGGTGCCTGGCTCCTGGCTTCAGATAGACGCAGCATGCCGGCCGTAGTGGCCATTTGGGGAATGAACCAACGGAAGGAAGACCTTTCTCTCTGTCTCTCTCTCTCACTGTCTAACTGCCTCCCAAACACACACACACACACACACAAGACCACAAATCAACCTATAACCATACAGATAATTAGGTCTTATCCACATCTTTTTGAGGTTGAAGTGAATGAAATGATTTTTTATTTCAATTATTCTGATGTTAGAAGTACAAGTTAGGTTGATCTACTTTCTGTACACATGCTTCCCAATTGTCTAAGGAGACAAAAGGGTAATTTTTAAAATATACTGAAATTTTAAAATGCCTCAAATTTAAATATGGACTCTTTATATTTGAGTAATTCTTCCATTATAAAATTTGCTTCACAATAAATAGAATACCATATGATTCATCAAAACAAAGTATTTCTAAGAATGTCTATGGTGGTGAGTAACTAGGGTAGCTATAAATTATATTTCTGACATAGTTGAATATTTTCCCAGTTTTTTATTTTACCACTTAAAGGATACATTTTAACATACATTAATTCTTCATCACTTTCTGTTACATCCAAAGGTTATACTCTTCTTCAGACAATTGTACATTTCCCCTATTCTTTCTCCACAGTGTTAAAGGCTAAACTGAGTGAAAGGTTCTTAGCTGCTGTTCTCACAGCAATAGTGTGAATTTCACCATTGGCAGAGTATGGTTAACACAGTGATCCCTGGTTGGAAGAATTTCAATGAGTAATAGTAATCATTTAAAAATCCTACATCAGTGATATATAATAGATCTTACCACACAGTACAGATTTTAAATTTTCTCCAATAAATGCTTTCTACCTGCAAGGTAGAAAATTTATTCTACAACTCCATTTTTATAACTGCTTTAAGCACTCCTTTACCACTTCCCCAGCTCAGTGTATAGAACTAGGAGTAAGAGAGAGAGTGGTCTATTCTCTAATTCTTCCTCTCTACTTTCTCTTTCAAATTTTAGCTGCTTCCACATTGTGGCAGAAGAGCAGAATTAAAAAGGGGCAAATTCTTTACTGCTTAACTGGACATTTATCTGCAGCACCCTTTTGAGTGCCACTGTTTCTCCAACAAGATCAGACCATCCATCAGTGCTTTCTCTAAGGCAGGTCCAAGTGCTGGCTCTCTTCGTAGTGGAAAGTAGGAGTTTTCACACTAGGAAGAAATAAATTTTGAAGTCTCCTCACCTCCAGTTTCCATTGGTGTACACCAAAACTTTGGCCGGTAGGGGTCCTTTGCCCAATAGTCTACTCTCTTGAATTGGCTGAATGACACATTGGCTCAAGTGACAGTGAGAGGCTGCTTTGCTGATATTTCTCCTCTCTGATATACCTCTCCATTTCTCTTTCTCCTTATTCAAGAAGGCATATCAAGCATATCAGAAAGTCTTCTGCTTAAGTGATCAATTTATAAATAAGATACTCTCAGTTATTTACCAATGCCTTCAAGCCCCAAACCAACCATTCGCAATTCTGCTCTATGATGCTGGAACTGAGACACCACATCCTACATTTCACAGATTGTCTTCCCAGTTGGCTTCCTTTAGGTGCTGACAAAGGGAATCACTAGTAGGAGACAGAATGAAGAGATCTGGAGAGAAGGAATCCTCCTCCTCATTCCGGGATTATACAACTTGGGTACTTTCTCCTGGCAGACTCAGAACCAGCCATATGACATCTTCCTCAGAGATCTGACCACCAGCTGCACAGTGACCACTTGGTGGTCTCTTAGTTCCTACCATGACAACCTTTCATTTGTACTCCAAAATTCTCACAACACTCTCTTCCCTTGCTCTTCCTCTACCACCAAAATGGTAGTTGCTTCTTGCCATTAACTAATTTTGGATTCCCTAGCTGGCCCCAATATCTGTACAATCAGTTTTCTGTATTAAATCCTTCTTACTTTCATAATGGAAACCTAAGATATACACAGAGAGAAAGGTCTTCCATTGGTTCACCTCTCAAATGGCCGTTAACGGCTGGAGCTAAACGAATCTAAGCCAGGAGCCAGGTGCTTCTTCCTGGTCTCCCATGTGGGTGCAGGGGCCCAAGCACTTAGGCCACCCTCCACTGCCTTCCTGGGCCACAGCAGAGAGCTGGCCTGGAAGAGGAGCAACCGGGACTAGAACCCAGTGCCCATATGGGATGCTGGTGCCACAGGTGGAAGATTAACCAAGTAAGCCATGGCACCGGCCCCAAATCTTACAATCTTGATCAGTGGAATGTGTGAGGATGGAGTGAATGAACCATGTTTCTTACTCTACTAAGATTTGATTTAATTGTGCCTACCTCATTTAGTTGATTGCCTTTATGCAATCATTGATATCCTGTCTCGAGTATTTAAATTGGCTCAGGGTAAATTGTCAGTCTATATTAGCTTAATAAAAGTAAACAGATACCAACAGTCAGCAACAAAACAACATTAGATAGTCCCAGTTCTCATGGTTTTCAGAATTCCCAAACTCACCATCACCACCCGTGAGTAAGGACATTAATCCATTTCTGCTTCCTGGAAGCAATCCGAGATGATGCAAACTGGCCTTTGGTTCTCAAAGTATTACAGCCATTCTGAAACTGCAGCTAGATTTTACTCATTTATTCTTTGAACAATTATTTATGGAGACCCTATTTCCGTCGGTCACTGTACTAGGCACAGAGGGATGTTATTTTAATTTCATTCTCTAATTTTGTAAAGTTGCAGAAGTAAGTTTACATCAGTCATGGTCCTCGTTGAAAAAGGATTACCTTTCAAGATGGGCTGGGGAAGAAAATTTAATGGAGGTACTTGTTAAGAAATGTATGAGCAGGGCTGAAGATAACTAAAAAGTGGTTGGTTGGGGCCAACGCTGTGGCGTAGCAGGTAAAGCCGCCGCCTGCAGTGCTGGCATCCCATGTGAGTGAGGATTCGAGACCTGGCTGCTCCACTTCCAATCCAGCAGAGTGCTAAGGCATGGGAAAGCAGTAGAAGATGGTCCAAAGTCCTTGGGCCCCTGTACCTGCATGTGAGACCCAGAAGAAGCTTCTGGCTTTAGATTGATGCAGCTCTGGCTGTTGTGGCCAACTGGGGAATAAACCAGCGATGGAAGATCTCTCTCTCTGCCTCTCCTTCTCTTTCTGTGTAACTCTTTCAAATAAATAAATAAATCTTTTTTTATTAAAAAAAAAAAGTAGTTGATGAGGTACCATGAGCCAGCAACATTGGGAAGCTGATACCAGATCTGTGCCTAAAGAGGAATGCCCGTAGGAGATGTGACTTAGAGTGGAAGACTTCAGCCACTGCTGTAGGTCGCCCAGCGGAGTTGGACTTCTCCTTCCTTGTGTCCTCCAATCTTCTGTAACTGCCTTTGTTTGGAGACAACTAAGAGGCAGAGGTCTGGAGAGACTGTGGATGTGGGCTGAGGACTGGCCTGCCAGGGCACAGACAGGAGACCTGCAGAGACTGGGGAGCAGAGTGGGTCCAGCAGGGCAGGTGAGGAATGTCCAGAAAATAATCTTTCTCACTTTCTCTTTTCTTGTTTTCTATAACAGATGATATTTTTTTCTGACTACAAAAGTAATATATTTTTCTTGTAGACCATTTGGAAGACTTCCTTTTAACTTGCAATACTGCCTTTTTCTAGCCAGGGCATGTTCCTGGTTGAAGGCACATGAATTTGTTTGGTAAGCTCTGATACTGAAAGGATTATAAATCATAAAATTTATTTTCACGGCTAAGACCTCATGAAAATAGTCCTGCTTGCCGAAAGATCTGCTAATACTCTGGAACATTCAGTCTTTCTGCCTCTCATAGATTTCGTTACCATGCCGTCTTCTTACATCTGTGACATTCTTGGTACATTGAGTTCCTTTCTACATTTTTTAACATCTTTCTACACTCTCTACTCTAAACAAATTCTACTCATTACTTAGAAATAGGAAGAGGGGTGGATATTTTATACATTGATTAAGACACCATTTGGGAACCCCTTATCAGAGTGGACAGGTTCAAGTTCCAGCTCCATTTCCAATTTCAGCTTTCTACTAAGGTGCACCTTGGGAAGCAGTGGTGATGGTCTCTGCCCGCCTATGTGAGACCCAGAATAAGCTCTGAGTTCCTGGCTTCATCTTGCCCCAGCTGTGGCTGTTGTGGGCCTTTGGAGAGTGAACCAGTGGCTGGAAGATCTTGATCTGTTTGTCTTTGTGTGTGTGTTTCTGGCTTTCCTATAATAATTATAATAATAATAATAATAATAATAATAAACTTTTTTTTTGACAGGCAGAGTGGATAGAGTGAGAGAGAGAGACAGAGAGAAAGGTCTTCCTTTGCCGTTGGTTCACCCTCCGATGGCCGCCATGGCGGGCGCACTGTGCTGATCCAAAGCCAGGAGCCAGGTGCTTCTCCTGGTCTCCCATGGGGTGCAGGGCCCAAGCACTTGGGCCATCCTCCACTGCACTCCCTGGCCACAGCAGAGAGCTGGCCTGGAAGAGGGGCAACCGGGACAGAATCCGGCACCTCAACCGGGACTAGAACCCGGTGTGCCGACGCTGCAAGAATAAAAAACTTTTTAAAAGTGAAAAGAAAGTCTTTTGTAACTCTTACTTTCTCTATATTCACATGTTTAGTATTATTGTCATTGGGTACATATAGTTCTGTGTCCTGCATTTAAAACTTAAGTCTTTTTTTAAAACTTAGGAGTGTGTATTTTTTAAACTTACTTCATTCTTAAAGATGCTGTGATTATTAAAATATCTCTGTTTATGGTCTACTTCTGTTGGATTTTGAGCAGACTTTGGGTGAAAACTTTAAAATCCTATCTGCTGCTGTTGGTCAGCGTCAGAACACAGTAATTTTGACTGTTCCTTAGTGTATGCTGAGAAAAAGTCTTTGTTCTGGGAATTAAATACCTAAAAGTCCGTTGAGTATCTCTCTCTAGAACACATACAGAGGCAATGTTTCTCCCTTCCCCCACTCCCTTATCTACTTTGTCAGCTTCACTGCCAACTCCTGCATAATATAGTCAAATTATGTGTTAGAAATTCAACCCTGGTTTCCTGGGTGATGGTACAATGCCACTGCTTAGTATTGCTAGTCACATAGCTACAATTCCATCATGCTCTTAATCTATATATAACTTCATGTTAGACAAGCAGACTTTTCCAATCAGGCATATATTAAGCATTTAAATGTACACAGTGAAAATGCAAATAGGAGTTCTTGAATTTGCAATAATAGAGGATGTGTTGATACCTAGACTTTGTGAAATCACTGTATGAGCTAACACTTCATGGATTGATAATTTTTAGAGTACATCTTTTTCCAGTTGAATTCTATAAATCAAGAATTCTTCATATTTCCTCATAGCCTACTGTATGATTAAAGTTTAAATTTGATCCTATTTGAAAAGCCTGGGTCTTTGTAAACTAGTTACCAGGAACTAGTTTTCATGTAAAGTTACACAACAAGAGTACCCTCTTAAATTTTGGTGATGTTGAAGTTCTCTGCTTCTGAAGTGACTTCCAATGATCTACATGGAACAATGTCATGAATGGTAGTATCCCATCAAAATGATTGGATTAGTGTGATTTAAACCCAGAAATTCTAGATCTTTCTAAATAATGGTTGCTAAAATTTGCTGTGATGGATATTTGCCTATGTACTTATGTAAAGGTTAAATTGGTGGTATATATTGAGGTTAACATTTTTCCTCATACATGTATTCTCTCTATTGGTATTCTTCTATTTATTTCTTATTTTTTTTACATTACCAAGGGCCATATTGCTTAAATTCTGACTCTGTCACGTTTAGCTGTTACCTTGGCTAAATACTTTTTATGAACCGCTTCTTCCTTCATTAGGAAAAAGAGATGAAAATTTCACACATTTTGATGGGAACTAAGTGAAATCCTTTAGAAGAAGTACTTTGTCATCCCTAAAGCCTTACATGAATCCATATTATCTGTATATTTTTCAGGTTACCAAATAATCATTGGTCATAATTGCTGCTCTATTCTTATTCTTCCCTCCAAAATAGATTTGCACTGGTTTCTTGGAGTTCTGTATTTTGTGAACCTTTTTTCTCAGCATGTCAAAGCTGGGAAAATAGTGGTGTTTGTTTATACATGTACCTTGTACACATTTCAAACGTTAGAAAACATGCCATGTGTCTGTATTCAAGGATACAAAGCTGTTCTTTTTGTGTATTTTTTCTCCTATAGGTTGTAAAAGCTTTCAGCAAAGCTAAACTGAATAACAGACATCCTAAGAAGAGATATTTTCTACCTCTATAATGAAGAAAAGCAGGAGTGTGATGACGGTGACGGCAGATGATGTAAGTCCCAAAAGAGTAGAACTGTATTCCCCTCACATTTTTGTCTATTCAGGAAATGATCCCATAGTTCTGTCCAAAGAGCAGAGAAAGGTGTTGGACACCAGCACTTTGTGACTAGATGTCTCTGTGTCTGCTGGACCTGGCATTCTGCAAGGTAGACAACAGGAACAATTTCCTCTCTCATTTGCAGATGGTTGAGTTTCAATTTTGTGGTCATCATTCATACAGCACCAATCTCTGGTCTAGACCCACATCTGACTCTAGACAATTCCTGTGTTCATACTGCTTGCATTATCAGTCCTCTGATGACATCCTTCCATACTTTTACCTGCATAATGCAAATTCTTGAAAATCACTTCTTACAGTGGGGTCTTTAGCACGTACACATCCTCCAGGTCTTTGCTACCAAAGTGTGGTCCTTGATCAAGCAGAGTAAGCATCACCAGAGTATTTATTGGAAGTGCAAAATCTCAGGTCACACCTCAGATATGCAAGTCAGGCTTCTATTTTAACAAGCCCCTGGGGTAACTGAGTACCCAGTACATGAGGCTGGAGAAGTCCTGCAGCTAGTCATCTGAAGGATTCTGTAAACTCACCAACTTCACAGCTTTGGGTCTTGATCAGCTGGGATTAATGAGCTGCTTGTTATCAGGTGATCTCTTCCCTATCAGCGTGTCTCTAATTGTCTATTCATTGCCCAGTTACAGTTTGTAAGCTGAACATTATTTATGCCACTAGGATTTGCAAAAGGAAGGGAAAGGCAAATGAGGGAAAATAAGTAATTTTTGTAATAATCTCAACTGTGATAAGAAATGAAGTTGGTCATTGGCACATAGATTGGATGGTGAGAATAGGGTATTTGTGGTAGGCAATAGGAGGAGATGCTATAGAGGCTGGGAGGGAGGGAGCCCTGTGAAGATCTGGGGAAAGATCATTTCAGGTGGAGGGAACAGTGGGTGAAAAGGCTTTGACCATGTACAAGAAATTCTGTTTGAGTCTGTGGGAATCGAAAAATGAGAGAATGTGACTCTTGCCTTTTTATACTAGTACTACATGGATAGCTTCAACAAAAGACTTACTTGAATGGATGGCATAGGAATGCTATGCCAATCCTTTGCATTTAGGAACTAAGTTCTAGAAGTAAGGTGTAGGTTAAGTGCCATCCAAATACTGAATATAAACACTTTCAGCTAACAATGATTATAAAAAGTTTAGTAGAGGTAAGGAAGTTAGAGGAGTAGGAGGGGTTGAAAAGGGGAAATAACTAAAGATACTAGGAGAGAAGATCCAGGAAGTATGTGTATAAGTGAGAGAAAATAGCTAATATATGTAAATGATGCATACTATGAAAAAATGATGCATAGGATTCAAAATTAATTTTGCAACAAGAGAAACTCATACTTTTAATTTTGTTTTACATGAGCTTTTTAGAATACTCTCACATATATGCCAGATGTGTGTTCACCATGCTGTGGTTTAGTATATAAAAAATATATTGTATATATCATACATATACATTATAATGTATAACGTATGTTGGCCGGCGCCGTGGCTTAACAGGCTAATCCTCCGCCTTGCGGCGCCAGCACACCGGATTCTAGTCCCGGTTTGGGCGCCAGATTCTATCCCGGTTGCCCCTCTTCCAGGCCAGCTCTCTGCTATGGCCCGGGAAGGCAGTGGAGGATGGCCCAAGTCTTTGGGCCCTGCACCCGCATAGGAGACCAGGAGAAGCACCTGGCTCCTGGCTTCGGATCAGCGCGATGCGCTGGCTGCAGCGGCCATTGGAGGGTGAACCAATGGCAAAAAGGAAGACCTTTCTCTCTGTCTCTCTCTCTCACTATCCACTCTGCCTGTCAAAAAAAAAATAATGTATAACGTATGTTAATATTTTCCATGTACATACATAATGTTACATAAACATATATGCAAATGTGTATGTACATATATTTATATGTATATCATATTATAGCCTAAAGACAAATATCTTCATGTATGCTTGAGTTCTAATCATGGATGTTAGGAGATTATTTTTAAGAAGGGAAAGGAGTCAGTAAAAGTGATAAAAATGACCTCCTGGCTAACTACTCTTGTAATTGATGGTATGTGCCTATAATAAAGCTGCATTTTTCAAAAAAGACAGGATGACTTTTATTATTATCTCATGGAACATCATGACATTTTGCCTTGATAGGGGTTCTGAATGTCATTTGATATTTCCCAGAATTTTTATTTCTCCAGTCACTCAGACTGTAGAAAGCAAGGTTACATGGTTAAATAGGGAGAATACACCTGGCAGGCCAGGCAGGCGGCTCAGCAGAGAGCTGAGTGCTAAGCGTGTAGTCTGTATTCAAACTGGAGCTTATAAGGGATAGGGGTCCAGTTCTTCTCACTGTTTCTCCTCCTCCTCCTCCTCCTCCTCCTCCTCCTCCTCCTCCTCCAGGACAAAGGGATTACTGAGTGTGAGTTAGGTGAAATTCCTCCCAAGGGTCACGACTCAGTGCTTTCAGACTGGGGAGCCCACCTGGCGCTGGGCAGAGCAGCCTCCCCTATGGAGGGCTTTAGGCCTTGTAAGGTAAGAGGCCCAGACCTATCTATCTCTTCACATGGGGTACATCCTAAGGGAGGTGTGAACCTCCTAGGGGAAGGCACTCTGTTGGCATTGATTACTTAGCTGGCCTGGGAGGAGAGCTGGCCAGGTAAAGGCAGGTGGCATCTCTAACAAGAAATTTACAGTTCTGCCTGCAATGTTGCTGACCCTACTTGGCCATCCAATTTCTCTTTGACATAGAATTAAAATCTGATTCTCTGCTAAAGAAATGTGTTAATCTATTATGTTCTCTTGATGTCTGTTAAATTCTAATTGTTCAAAAACAGCTGAATTTTTATTAAGAGCTATGGGTTATTTAAATATGTGCTTATTTTCAAAGATTTGAATAATCACCTTGTAACAATGATCAAATTTGGTCTATGTTATGTCATGATTTTAAACAATCTTATTTCAACCCGATATTTTGGATTTTGAGCCTTCTTGGCATTCTTGACAGGCATTCAAAAAATCAAAGTTTCAAACAGTCTGGACTCTAAAATTTCCAGTAAAGCTTGGACTTTGGTTTTTCCAGTTTGGGCCCAACTGAAAAAATCGAAGGACCTATGTCTCTCATCTTATAGAGACACCAAATAATCAGGCTATTTGGATTATACTAGAAGTACTGTCAAGATGTGACATGGTACTAAATTTTAAGTTTCTATAATGGAAAATGCTATTAATACAAATGTTTGAGAATTAAAAAGTCTAATGATCTTGTGTTACTAGACATGATAGTTACCTTAATGAGAAAGCCCCAGAGGCCTAAAGGGTTAAATACTTGTAAAATCCTACAGGTGCTTTCAAAAATACTGTAAAGTAAGCAAGTGCCTCTTGTTGGTTGATGAGTTTGTAATTTTAAACATGGCGACTTAAAGTCTTTTGTCATCCACAGTTATATATGATTTGCTGCTCATGAAACTAAAGTGTTGTTGGTTCTGTGTTTAGCTGTCCTCCTATAGGTTCCTATGGACTTTTTCCAGCCACTTTTATTGTATTCAGTACTTTGGGATGGCTCTGTAAACAGATGAAGCCAATAATGTATTAACAGTACTAACTGAGAGAAAGTATGGTTAACTGAGGTTACTAAAAACAAAAAGCAATTCAAATCAATTGGCAATCTACAAAAAGAGTTAAAGATTTTCAAAGCTATTATTAAAATTGCTATATTGGTCTATTACGTTATGTTATATGTGTGTATATATTATATGTCCATATGGGAAAATTTTATTAAGAGTTTTATTTCAATTGGCTTATAGATAAGATTGTCCATAAAT
This sequence comes from Lepus europaeus, assembly GCF_033115175.1. Taxonomy (NCBI): domain Eukaryota; kingdom Metazoa; phylum Chordata; class Mammalia; order Lagomorpha; family Leporidae; genus Lepus; species Lepus europaeus. The sequence goes on from NC_084831.1 coordinate 57,839,519, forward strand.
TTAAGCTGCTAAAATTAATCAAAGATACATTTTAATTCGTGTGACCTGAATCTCTGCATCATATGTTTTATACTTCTTGGTAGAAGGAAACTAAAAACATTTTATATGGTTGTGCTTAAGTTTACTGGTTAAACAAACTACACCATGTTAGATATTTAAGAGGTGTTTTCAAATACATGATTCTTGAAATTTATAGAAGGCATTGGACCTTCTGGTAAATGTTTTCTTAAGTTGTTATCTAATGGTTGAAATGGTTTGCTAAGTATTCATGTAATATTGCTATTGTCAGCAAGCGATCTAGGACTTGCTCCCTCATGTCTCTATTCTAAGCCCAACTTGTTCTTTCATTTCTCTATTCTCCTCAAGGTAGGAAACTAATTCTATTATAAAGGAATCTGTAGGACGCACAATTTAATCTTTAGACCTTATAAAAGAGATGGCTAACATTTTTCTGTAATAGCATAGCCAAAATAAGAGCTTAAATAATAATTTCATAGCTAGATTTACTTTGCCATCACCGAAGTAAACAGTAAGTAGGAAAAACATCCTTTTCAGACCAAAGGGAAAGAAAGTTTTAAAGTGAGAATATAATTTTCCTCATGGGCATTGTCTACCTTAGAAAAACTACGACAGAACATGCCTGTGACTATAGACTTGTAGTTCAGGCCACTGAAGATTAGAGATGGGACTTGGGCATTCCCTTGACTTGCATCCTCTTGTTTGCTTTAACAAAAACCAGGAGGAAAAGAAAGCTCGGCATCAGAAGCAATGGGTGGCAGGCCTATTACTGGCTGATCTGTACAGTGATCTGCCCTCAAGGAGACCCAACAGGCCAGTCCACGGCAGTGGCTTTCAAAAATGTGGTAAGCCTGGGCTTCAGCAGAAGTCAGCTTGTGAAGAGCCCTGGCAGCTCTGCCAAGAGTTGGATCACTGGAAATGGACCTGCCCTGGAGTCGAAGGATGCCCAGGTCAGAGCCACAGATCTTATTGGCTCTAAGCTGAAAAGCCCTTCACTCAGCCCAACTTCCAAAGTGACCCCTGCAGCTGAGGGGACGGCCAAGTATTCTTCTCTTGCTATCTGTCCTATGGTGTTTGAGGGTGGCCTGGTCCTGCTTGGTCCAGAAGACTGACCATCTTGTTTGTTGGGATAGTCTGGAAGCCCTCTCTCAGGAGCATCTGGAGCTGGATAGCTTGTATTCTGTAAGAGAATGAAAAAGAGAGCATTAACACATGGTAGTCTAAAGAGAAGCAGAAAGTGTGTGTAAGCTCTGTCACCAAGGGGTGGCAATGACCAGGATTTCCATGACCAGATGCTAGGCCTGATATTTTAGCCTTGTTTAAACTGGTCCCTGAGTTGTCTGCCCTCATCCAAGAAAGTTTGAACATGATTTTGTACCCATATTTTGACCCAAAAAAGCATTTTGGGGGCAGTCACCTTCTTGGGTAAGGCCTGCCTGTTTTGAAGGACTGGGTTTAGCAATCCTATTGTGGGGGCCTTTGTCATGGCAGCTTTACAATGGATGAAAGCTATGTTTTTGTGTGTGTGTTTTTCCCAAAGGAGGGGCCTTTGTTTGGCTTGCTGTTGAGAGCCTGATTCAGGAACTTTGCAATTTCCCATATCTAGGAATTTGTAAACTGTTAGGAAAATGCAGGGATCGTCTTAAGGTTGCAGATGTAGGAATTTGCTGCATGGCCTGTATCCTCTCTTGGGCTGGTCTTCTCTCCCAGAGGTGAGGATAAGGGCTAAGTAATTAACGTTCTGGCAGACTCGCTCTGCTCTTCCCTGGATGCCTGGTAGCTATATATTCTGCCAGGAACTTATGCATGTTAGTTAAGGCACAAGACTATAATCTGGGTTGGGGGAGGAACAGACTAATAAGCCATCTACTTTCTGCATTATTTTGCACCCTCTTCAACAGATAGGTCCTTTAAGTCTTCTGGGAGTGCCTGTCAAAATAGGTGCAGGACTGGCCAAGTTAGCTGTTACTCTAAGCCCTATTTTTTAAAAACTTATTTAAAGGCAAATAGAAAAGGACAAGAGGGGGTTTTAAAGTTTATTAATATTCTGATAGGCTTTAAAGCCTGGCCAGGTATGTGTGAGGCCCAGGCCTATTCATGGGGTATTGGAGAGGCATTACAAGAAGGGTGTGAACCTCCTTAAGGAAGGCATCCCATGGACTCTCACAACCTAGTTGGACTAGGGGGAGAGCTGATCTGAACAGGAGGCTAGTGCAGAATAGGCAGTATCTCTAAATGGAAATTTACAGTTTTATCTGCAATTGCACAGACTCTAGGCCATCCCCTCAACAGCAATGATTGTTTTGGAAGCAGTGCAGAATGAAGGGCTTTTTAGCTAGAGGCCAACAGGGTCTGTGGTTCTGACTCAGGAGTTCTTCGACCCCTAGGGCAGTTCCATTTCCATTGGCCTGGCTTTTAGAAGGCTGACAGGATTCTTCAGAAGCTGGTTTCTGTCCCAACAGCTGCTTGCCAAATGCCCTGGCTCCTCGTATTGAAAACAGGTGCCATCTGGGGTGGACTGGCCTTGTTCGGTCTCCTTGACGGCGGATCACTGTGTAAAGCAGCCATTAATTAGCCTGCTACCTATCCTTACATTGCTCCTAGTGCCTAGCCTGCTCCTCTTCCTCCTGGTTTCTGTTAAAGCAGACCATGGATGCAGGCTTTTGATGTAAGTCAAGGAGGTGCTCAGCCCATCCCTGCTTTTTGAAGCTTTCTTCTAATATCAGGGGCAGTGTGAGCTAGAAATCTGTCTCTTAGTATGGCAATTCCTGCAGCAGAGTGAGGATCTATATCAGTATACTTATCAAGGCCCTCTTTAAGCCTTTCCTGGCTTAAGTCTTTTCCTGGGTTTTCCTGAGACCCTTGTTCTATGGTTGTTGGCTTATTAAAGATTTCTGGGCTTGTCTTACTGGCTGCCCTTAATCCTGCCAGGATACAAGCCAGCATATGATCCCTTTGTTTCCTTCCATCAAAAGTATTATAGTTCCATGGAAGTTCTTTAATTGGTATGGCTGTTTCTGCAATTGGGTGCCCTTCATCTTGCCTGTGTAAGGTGCTTCCATAATCATTGGCATGCTGTGACACTGTTTTTCCCCATGAGTTAGGGTAGTGTTTAGAAGGAATACTATGTCCTTCCAAGTAAGTTCAAACATGCCAGCTACCTTATACCATCCCTCTAACTACATTTTAGGGTCCTCAGTGAAGCTTCCCAAATCTCCTTTCATCTCATTTAAAGCTTGTATTTTAAAGGGGACCCGTATTTTGATGGGGCAGTTGAGTCCCACCATCTCCTGTAGGGGAAACATTCCAATAGTTTCTGAAGTTGAGACTGAGGTTGATACTCTGGGCAAGCGGCAGGGGGCAGTTGGCTTGACAGGAAGCTGAAGGTGTAGTGACCTTGGGGTGTCTGTGGGGGTGCTAGCCTGTGATGGCAGTCCTTTTGGCTTTGCCTTACAGTATACTCTTGATGGTATATCAAACGAAGTTCACATAGCTAAATCTAGCCTGCAGATTTTACAGAGCTCACGACTTTCTCTTGGTGCCATAAAGGCCTGTACATAAACGATTTCTGTCCATTTTCCATGCTCATGGCAGTAAAGATATAATTGTAAAATGTTATTATAATCTAAAATCCTGTTATTTTGGCCAGGCTCCCTGGTCACCTAGTTTATATTGTGACCAGATGGGGTTGCATAGAGAAATTAGTAATTTCTTCTTTAAGGCCTGGGGGTCAAACTGCAGCCAATTTTTGAGAATGCATGCTAGTGGTGAATCACTCGGTAATGAGAGTTTGTTTCCCATATGAAAGAGAACAGAGGACAGTCTCCAAGTCTCTTTTTGGGATCCTTTCTCCCTTTAATCCACAATTTGACTTGGCCTGATGATGCCTGCCTATTCAATGCTAGCTTGACTAAGCCTGTTAGTCACCCTTGAAGACAAAGAATGACTGGCAAGGCTGCCGGCTCAGGCGAAACCAAAGTGCCCTTTTATTTGTTTAGTTTAGTTGTTGCTGGGCTATTTATTTATTATTTTTTAAAAGGTGCAGCCTGATAACACTTGTCTATCAGGTAACTCCCTGTCCCATATGCAGCTATGTCGATTAGGAGTGGAGGCTCCCAGTGGGTACCTCACCCAGACTCCTATGCTGTAAGTGCCAAGACACAGACATGTTAGGTGCCTAGAAGGGACAGGGAAGGGCTGCAAATAAGGACAGGAGTGCAGCAGGGAGTTTAGCCAGCTCCCTGTCCTGGCTCTGACAGGGCCCTGGTCAGACACCAGAGGCAGGGAGAGTACATACCTCACCACTGCCCTCACTGTCACACAATCAACATGCAGGACAAGCTAAGGCCACGGGAGATGGGGTCTACACTGAAACTGCTTCCCATTAACAGTACCTAACCCCAGCAGAATCAGACCCTTATATAAGCATAATATAAACCTGCCATCATTTTATAACATTACAAAGACATTCACATAGCCTAAGTTAATTTAAACAGCTATCAAAGCAGGATTTTAGACCATTTTAAGAATAACCCAAGTATTTTAACCAAAGCTGTGGACCAGATATAATCAAATTTACTATAATCAGTCAATCATTAAAAATAAGTAATATCAGCTCCCTTAATACTCAGTTCCCCAGACAACCGGAGTTTAATAACAGCAGCAGAAAAATGCACAAAACCTTCCCAAGATGCATGAAAACTCCATCATGGAAGAGGCAGAAAACCATGTACTCCTATAGTCAAGAGCTGGAGGAAGAAGCTAAAACTGCAGAGAAGGGAGAAAGCATCCATTAGGTTGGGGAGGGTTAATGGATTAAGGCCTCTCTTTTGCTTAGGTGGGGAAACCTTTCTGACCAGCTGTGACAGAGGCATTTCCCCTTCCCTACCTGACACCTGTGAGGAAGGGTATTGAGCTGGAAGCTGAGAGCAGAGGCGGGGGGAGGAAGAGAGAAAGAGAGAGCAAGTAAGCACACTCATCTTTTGCTAGAGATTTCTGGCTGTGCCTGCATGGGTGAGGCAAGGCGTTTGGACTGAAGGGGAGAGCACGGGGAAAGGCCGAGGAGGCCAGTTTAAAAGGAAGAGTGGGCATTCCTCAGTCTCCATGGAATATTCCTAACGGGACTGGCCGTGGGATTGGACAGGTGTGTTGTTTTACCGAGTACCTGAAATGTCCTGTTGCTCATGATCACCTGCATGCTAGTTGTCTGAGTTTACCTGGAGGGCCAATATTAGCCTAGGTCAAGGCTAACTCCCGCTCACATAGCAGTAGACTGCATGACCAGGTGTCCCTCCAAGAGAGAGGCAAGGTTCTCGGTTGCAATCCAGCTACAGGAAAGCCAAAGCAAGCTTGGTGGGGGAGGGGTCTCCAGGCTCTTGAACATCTGCCCTTCCTAGTTTCCCTCCCGCATTTACAGTCCTGGAGTTTCAGCTGTAGCTAAGCTGTGGCCAGGAGGACTCCATGTTCTCAGAGAGCTGTGAGGTGCAGAGCGATGAACACTCTCACAGATCCAGTCCCACTTGAGGGAAGGAATGCAAACCTTAGAGAAATCTTCTATCAAGTTCTTTTCTGGTTGCCAAAATGTTAGTGGAGATGGAGATGTGTGTGGGGGTTCTTGTTTTCCCACAATAAAGAATTCAGACATGAGACAGAGCAGTGGTAAGCAAGGAAGCAAGGTTAAATGGAGTAGGGCGTCTGTTAGAATGGATGGGCACCTCTCCAGACAGAACGTGGGAGAGAGTGCCCAGCCACTCAGACTGGGGAGAGCAAGGTTACATGGTTAATGGGGAGAACATGCCTGACAGGCCAGGCAGGCGGCTCAGCAGGGAGCTGAGTAGTGAGCGCTGGTGTTTTCTTTTTCTGAAAGAGAAAAATATCCAACAGCTGTATTAGGAGGCACTGGGGGTTGATGGTTTAACTAAATAATGTCTTCATTTTTGTGTCATACATAAGGTGAAGTAAGTAATCAACACTTTGCTTTTCAGATAGTGAATACTTCCTCCACATATGTATATTTGGAACTAAACTTATTTAGGTTATTATTTTTAGTTTGTTATTAAGTCTCTTCAGGAGGACTTTTTATATCTTCAACTAGTTTTTTTTTTTATTTAATGAAAGAGATTTACATATACTGGTTTTCCTTCAGCCTCTAAGTTCTCTTTTTCTCTCTACCCTCCCATACACACACACACACACATTCACACACACCATGCAGTAAGTGCTAGGCATATTGGGTATTTAATAGCTAATTACTAAATAGTAAAACGCTGATGCATTCCAGGATATTTCTTTGGAAATTCTAGGTTGTTTTGTCTTCTTTCTGTTACTGAGCTGTGATTCCATTGATTTTAAATAAATGACATTTCAAAACCATACATAAAGCACAAAAGCTATGATGACTTTATGGGTAGAATAAGGCTCCTGGAGATGCTCAAGCCTTTTCTTGCCCAGGTTTCTGTCCTCAAAATCTGGTCTTGTGTGGATGGAGTAAGTATAAATCACTGGAATGAAGGTTCCATGAAAACGGATACTGTCTCTTTTTGCTGCTGTGTATTTCCTAAGTACCACAGTGCAAAGTGTTGATGCACATGCATCAGGTACTTGTTGAATGAAACCAGCTAGACCCTCAGACTTGAGGTAATTATTCTTTATGAACTAGGATAGGGTCTTTGAGGTGAAGGAATAAGGACAGAGAACTCTGTTTAAACCTTACCAAGTCTAGTCTCATGTCCTCAAAGGTCTAATCTGAAGGGCTAGGAGGAAGTACCTGTCTTTTTAGGGCCAAAGAATCGTTTTCAGGTAAGTGTAGAGCTTCCATCATTCCTTCTTAAGGTTAAGTGTAGAGAGTGAGCATTGCATTTTTTTAACTACAGGTTGCTATTAGTGTCCATTGCAGTGCTATGGTTTTCTCTTTGAACTGCATAAATGGCCCACTAGGGAAAGGCTTGTTTGAGACTTCCTCTCCCAGCAGTAGTAGGAGCCATAGTCCCTAAGGGATGTGGGAAGAATGAACAACTCTTATCATTAGTTATAGCACAAGACCTTTGTCTTTTCACATTTCACTAATGTCCACATTAAGACATGCATTGAAACATGGCAGTTCAGGACCGACTGAATATACCTCCTCTTTTTCTGAGCACTTACAGAATTTAACTACCTCCTACTGCACAGAATCACCAATCATGATATTAATAAAACATTTCGTGAAACCAGGAGTAGTCAGTCACCCACATCTCCTGCCCTAAGAGAAAATATTTTTACTTTAAAACACTGAGCAAGGAACTTTAAACTTTAGTTTCTTCACATGTTGTACAATGGTAACATTGATTTTTAAGGTATATTTTCAGTTGAGCAAATTGATTTTAACAAATTCAAACAGAGAGAAAAAATGAGTCCCTCCAATCTGCATGCTATAAATGGTAAATGTTATCCACATGCCCTAAGATCTCCAGGAATATACAACTGATAGGCTTAATTCTTTTTTAAAAAAAAAATGTTTATTTGAGAGGCAGTGTTACAGACAGAGAGACAGAGGGATCTTGAATCTGCTGTTTCACTCCCCAAATGGTGGCATTGGCCAGAGCTGAGAAGAACTGATCTGAAGCCAGGAGCCAGGAGCCAGGAGCTTCTTTTGGGTCTCCCACATGGGGGTGCAGGGGCTCAAGCAGTCTTCACTGCTTTCCCAGGCCATCATCAGGGAGCTGGATCAGAAGTGGAACAGCCAGAACTGGAACTGGTGCCCATACAGGATGCTGGCGCTGCAGATGGAAGCTTAACCCTCTACACCACAGCATTGGCCCTTGATAAATTTAATTCTAAAAGTTGAAAACCAGGCTCCCTTTCTCTTAAGCTTTGGATACCGATGTTAAATTCCAGTTTTGAGATGATGAATCGGGACCTTGTGAGGGTTTATCACGTAGTTGCTTATTTCATATTCCACTCCATCATTTTTAACATGTAGTTTTCATCTTCTTCTTCCCTCCCCTATGATTTCTCCAGAATGTTAAAGATTATTTTGAATGCAGTTTGAGTAAATCCTACAGTTCTTCCAGTAACACACTTGGGATTGACCTCTGGAGAGGAAGACGGTGTTGCTCAGGAAATCTGCAGTTGCCACCATTATCCCAAAGACAGAGTGAAAGGGCGAGGACCCCCGAGGGAGATGGCATCTCCAGGCCAACCACACTGCCTTTGACAACACTTCCAAGCATTGCTATAACAACCGTAAGCCAGGAGCGGTGAGTACCTTACAATTAAATGCCAATTCTACATTGTTCCCCTCCTGTTACTCCAAATATAAAATGCTGTTAAAATGTTAGTTAACTGTGGAATAACTAAGATGATTGGCACTTTGAGAGTTTGTTTCTCTTTGGGTTGCAAGATGAGGCCTTTGGAATGGTAGAGATATTTTCTGCTTCCTAAGATTAGAAGGTGCATGTTTTAGATAGAACCCATTTAGGTAGGGATGGGACTCATTTGCATTAATGTCAAGGGAAAGCAAAACTGCTGCCTAAGATCTGGTTATAGAAAGAACTGTTCAGTGTGCATCAGTGTATTTTAATTTAGAAAAGCAAAATTAAATAAGACTACTTTTAGAGTACATATATAGTTGGGGTCTTCTAAAAGATTGTGGAAAATGTGTATTATTAAAAATCTATGCATGCCTTTCAAAGTAAACTTATCTTTTTATTTCATTTTCATTAAAATGTTTGTTTCCTCAATGTGGTATTTCTAATGCTATACTCTACACATATCCATAACTTCTTTGTAACCCTGATTAATTAATCTGTTCATGATTTTCTATAAAATAAGAAAATTTCATTGTAAATCAAAAAGGGAGGGAAAATTGTGCTGTGAGAAATACTTGGGCAGTTTTGCAGTCTATATTTGTGAAAGAGGCTATTTTAAACTAGTGTTGAGATGTTAATCAAGAACATGCAATCTTTTAACTGTGCTTAAAATTATACCCTGACACTGCTTCAAATATGTGTTTTAGCGTATATTTAATCATTAATATTTTCTGTATTTTTATTTTCTTTTTTTCTCTACATAATTTCAAGTATTCCCCAAGAGTTGCTTGCTTAAAGAGCACAGGGATTTATTTTTAAAATTAAAAAAAGTCTATATTTTATGTAAATTTAAATGACAATAATGTGGCACTTTTAAAATCACTGCTTGTTTAAATCATGTATTAAGGAAGATTAAACATTAAATTATTAGGCAGCATGACTGCAATAAACATGAAGTCTGTGATCTTTGTGGAGTGCCCTGTACCCTTGCCTTAGGCTGTTTGCACTGCAGTGCTGCTGCTGAGTAGCCCAGTAGGTGCTCTTTGAATGACACAGGTTGTCTTTCAGTCATTTGCTGTTTATTTACTATTCCAAGAACTAGATCACCAAAACTCCAGTCATCTCAGTTAATAGCATGAAATGGTTCACCAAAAGAGCTCTGTGTGATCAAGAAACAGGTTAAATATTGCATGGAAAGAAGCTTAAAAATTTTAGAAGCACTGCCTTACATCTTCTGCTCATCTGAGTTACCATTATAACAGTCTTAGCTGATCATGGGGCTAAAAGGGGCATATTGTTCCCATATAGCCTACCCAGTGATGTAGCTCATGTTGCTGGTTTTAGTTACGCTTCTGCGTAATGATGGATTCAGAGACTTAAATTTGTTTCTAGATTTGTTTTTCAGGAAGTTGGCACTGGTGCAGATGTATCAGTTGTTAAAACAGTAAAAGACTTCTGTATCAATGGGTGGAGATTGCTTTTCCTGAGCATCTTGATTGCCACATTGCCATCTCTGATTCTCCCCAGACACCTCCCGTGTTCACCATAGCCAAGCACCAAAGAGGTGGTGACTGGCACAGCAGAATCCTGGTTTTGATGGATGTTAGTGATACATACCTCATTGGATACTTTGAATGCCACCCTAGATAAAATATACCTTGTAAAGTTTGAGTTCATTTAATTCAAGAGCTTTGGAGAGTTGTGGAATTATTCTTCCCGTGGAGGTATGAAATCTAGATTCTACATTTTGGGGCAGTCTTGTTTTCTTCTCTAAGTTGAATGTTTTTTCTGTACAATGAGGGTAACAATATTCACCTCATAGGCTGCTGTGAGGATTAAAGGAAGTAATATCTATTAAAAACTTACTATAGGCAGTCAGAAAATGATGGTTTCCCTTTTCCTGGTCAACATCCAGTAAAGCTTTTTGAAAATTAGAAACCATGTCTCAAGTATCAAGCAACTCATGCTGGAAGCCAGCAGTTTAGGGTGAGATAGAGGATTTAGCCATTCCAGGAAGTTTATGCAAACAACTGAACGCAAGCAACTGAAAACATTTCTATATATCCCTTCAAAATGCTTCCATTGGAATGTTTATAATCGAAGACTGGTAGAATTGCTTGCACAGGAATCTGATAGGTCATTTGATTAGAAGGGAGAAAGTAGGGATTTAACTATCATCACTGTCATCGGCTTGATGAAAATTAATATAAGTAAGGGATGCATCCTAGGACCATATGTGATAAAGAATTATACTTGCCACATAGAGCACTAAGAATATGAGATCAGTTTCCATGTCTGGATCAGTGGTTAGCGAACTTTTTCTATAAAGAGTCAGATAAAAAAGATTAGAGAGATTCAAAAAGTATTGAAAATTCACATTATCTTTTAAAATTTTTAAATTAGTCTTTAAACATTTATTTCAAGAGAGGAGAGGCAGAAAAAGGGAACATGAAGAGAAAACAAGTGAGAGAAGAAGGAATGAAGAGAGGGAGGGAGAGAGGGGCGTGGAGAGGTTTTTCCATCTACTAATTTACTGCCCAAATGCCCACACCAATCCAAACAGAGCCAGGCCAAACCAGGCACCTAGAACTCAATACGGGTGACAGGGATGCAACTACTTGGTCCATCCATTACCTGTTGCCTCCCCGTGAGAGCTTTAGCAGGAAGCTTGTTTGGAAACAGAGCTGTGACTCAAACCCAGGGACTCATATGGGATGCTCATGTCCTAAGTGGCATCTTAACTGTGTGCCAAAATGCCTGTTCCCACATTATCTTTTAATTCCATTTTTTTCCATGAAGTTTTTGAAGTTTCTACATATTGTTGGTTTTGTGAGCTTGTGATCTCAGTACTGTTGTTGTATTGTGAAAGTAGCTATGGACAATGTGTAAATGAATAAGTACAACTCTGTTTCAGCAAAACTTTGTTCTAAAAAAAAAAAAAAAAAAAAAAAAAGCCATGCGCTGGATTTGGCTCACCTTTCAGTGTTTGCTGACCCGTGTTCTAGATAAGTGCAGAGCACTAGGATGCTATTCCTGAATTGCTAATTGCTGTGGTGAATACCATGGACAGAAACTGATCCTGAGTTTCTGACTTGTATGCTAAATAAGTCATAAGTATGGGGCTGTGTTGTCTAAATCAAGCTGTTGAAGCCAATGAAAGAATTTGGGTGATTGATAATGAAAGATATTGCCCATTTCCAAAACTTAAATAGAAAAAAAATGATATAAAATTTTTGGGGGGAGGGAGAAAAAGGCCTGGGAATAAGGACAATGGTTGTATTTATCATGGAGCAAAGAAGAGCTAGAAATGACTCTAGCCTAGTTTTATTGGGTAAATTCCATCCTGTTTTTTTTTTTTTTTTTTTTTTTTTTTTTTTTTACAGGCAGAGCGGACAGAGAGAGAGACAGAGAGAGAGACAGAAAGAAAGGTCTTCCTTTTCCATTGATTCACCCCCCAAATGGCTGCTGTGGCCAGCGCGCTGCGGCCGGTGCACCGCGCTGATCCAAAGCCAGGAGCCAGGTGCTTCTCCTGGTCTCCCATGCGGGTGCAGGGCCCAAGCACTTGGGCCATCCTCCACTGTACTCCCGGGCCACAGCAGAGAGCTGGACTGGAAGAAGGGCAACCGGGATAGAATCCGGCACCCCGACCAGGACTAGAACCCGGTGTGCCGGCGCCGCAGGCGGAGGATTAGCCTATTGAGCAGCGGCGCCAGCCCAATCCTGTTGCTTTTTGCATGCATGTCTTTATCCTTCAAGAGAAACAAATGAACCAACAATAAAGAGGATAATACTTATTTTTAAGTGTTGTGCTAAGAATGAAAGAATAGGTGATACATGTAGTACAGTGACTAGTATTCAAGACTTATTCTGACGTTATTAACTATTACTTTTTTTTTTTTTTGCTATATGCAGACTGAGTTGCCAGAATATGTGTTTTCTATTTTTGGAGGTCCTAGGGTAACTTTATGACTGGAGTTCTTGGAATCACCTTATAAATAAGATGAAAGAGGAAATGTTAATTTTATTACTGATAAAGTTGATATTGAACTATGTAATTTATGTTTGTGGGCCAGTGGTTCTTAACACTGAACACCATTATTACTCCATCTCACCACCAGTAATATGAGATTTTGGATCTGGTTAGCCTCCCTCCATCTACCATACACTCACAGAAGGAAAATCTATTCCTTTAAACTTGTGTGAGAAATTAAAGTGAAGGACTGAATTTCCCTTTTCTTTCTTTTTTTTTAAAAGATTAATTTTATTTATTTGAAAGAAAGAGTTACAGAGAGAGGTCGAGCCAGAGAGAGTCTTCATCCGCTGGTTCACTCCCCAGTTGGCCGCAATAGCTAGAGCTGAGCTGATCTGAAGCCGGGAGCCAGGAACTTCTTCTGGGTCTCCCACATGGGTGCAGGGGTCCAACGACTTGGGCCATCTTCTACTGCTTTCCCAGGCAATAGCAGAATGCAGGATGGGAAGTGGAGCAGCTGGGACTCAAATCAGTGCCCATATGGGATGCCGGCACTGCAGGCTGGGCCTTTAACCCACTGCACCACAGTGCCAGCACCAGGACTGCATTTTCCATGGTTAGTTTCCCCTTCTGGAAAAACTGACAAAGATTCAATGACTCCTCCTAGGAGAAGAATGTGTAAGGAGGCTGGGAATGTTGTGCTGATGGCATTGTTGACACTTGGAAGGCATATTAAAGAATGATAAAAACATGTCCTTTCTTAGCATTCTCCAACTTAAAAAAGATCTTTTCACATGAAATCTAGGGTCCCATGAGGTGTGTAGCTATTCTTTAGAGGTGTCAGGAGTCTTTTTGCCACCCTGTGAAGCTTTTCTTCCAATACTAACTGCTGTCCTTTTGAGTATCTAAAGGAAATAAAATCTGAAATCAACATTTCTTGACTACGTAAATGGTAAATGTAACCTGAAGTTCAAAGAAATGAAGGCTTTGAATTCATTGCATTGTCTTTTGCATTTTGTTAGTGGACACTTGAAGCTCTGGGTAGAGAATTTCCTAACCAGCGCAGCCTAAGTCATCTTCCACTATGATGTACCAAATGTATTAAGACAATACTCTGTCACCAAATTAAAAATGAGCCAATTCTGAGTCTTGAAAGTTTACAGTTAAAATACAACTTAACCTTCCTCATTAAAGAACTTAGAACACTTTAACTTTGTAGTTCCTCCCTATATATAATTGTTTACAAAATCTATTTTAACTATGTATTTTTAACCCCATAACGTCACTATTTTTTCCATTCATCTTTGATTTTCCCAGATATTTACTAATATCTTTGATTTAAATTCCTTCTTATGTTTCACACTCTGCTAGGATCACAGGATTTTTTGCTGGAGGGAAATGACTCGGAATTAATTTTTGTTCCCCTGAAAATATATTTATTTTGCTTACATTCTTGAAAATATTTTTAAATTGTATAGCAGTTACTTTATTTCAAAAATTTGAAACTTTTGGCTTCTGAGTCTATTGGGGGGAAATGACCTATTGTATTTTTTTTTTTTTTTTTTTTTTTTTTTTTTTTTTTTTACTTTTTGACAGGCAGAGTGGACAGTGAGAGAGAGAGACAGAGAGATAGGTCTTCCTTTTGCGCACCGCGCTGATCCAATGACAGGAGCCAGGTGCTTCTCCTGGTCTCCCATGGGGTGCAGGGCCCAAGCACTTGGGCCATCCTCCACTGCACTCCTGGGGCCACAGCAGAGAGCTGGCCTGGAAGAGGGGCAACCGGGACAGAATCCAGCACCCCGACCGAGACTAGAACAACAAGGCAGAGGATTAGCCTAGTGAGCCGCGGCGCCGGCAACCTATTGTAATTTTTAATAAATCTAGAATTTTTGTTTCTGTATTCTATCAGTCCAACTTTGATATTTTAGAGATGGATGTCCTTTTACTTATTCTGTGCAGAATTTATTGGATCCTTGAATATGTAAATTTGTATCTTTCTTATCAGATCTGGATTATTATTTGTTATTACCTCTTCAAATACTTTCTCTGTCAACACCTCTCCTCTGCTTTTTGGCTTTGGTTAAATGCATTTTTGATCTAATTATCTTCCCACTCAATCTATTTCTTATGTTATTTTTATATACCACACACACACATGCGGTATTTTTCAAAAAGTTCATGAAAAAATATTTTGTCACAAAATTGTTTGTGGGTTTTAAAAAATTATTACACCAAAATAAACGTATATTTTAATTCTGTTTTTGCATAAACTTTCTGGGATATGTTCTGGTCATTGCATCTGATATGCCTTTCAGTTTGTTAATTCTGTCTTCAACTGTATCTAATTTGTTGTTAAACCTGGTATAGTGTAGTTTCCCATTATTATTATTGTATTTTTTATTTTTACAGTTTGAATTTATATTCTTTTATGTATACTAGATAATGTTATTTAGCTTTTTGTTCCCTGTGGGCAGTAGTTCTCCATTGGTATGTATCAAGTAATCCCTGAATGCAATGCTTTGGAATAAAAAACAATTATCATCTCAGTGTTTTTGTGGTTCAGGCCACTTGTGAGTCACCTGGTTACCTCAAACTTTGGAGATCCCATAAGGCTGGAATCAAGGTATTGACTAGTACTCTGGTCACATAAAGGGTTGACAGCATGGATAGGAAGTGGCAGGTCTGCTCCAAGCTTTCTCACACAATTATTGACAGACTCAGCTCCTTACTGCCAGAAACCTTGCCATAGTGAGCTCCTAGGACTTTTTGAGGGTCCTGATGTCAACTTGTTTTCCCCAGAGCAAGGACTTTGTAAGTGAGAGACCAGTAGAAAATAAACAATATAGAAGTCAAAGTCTTTTATAACTTAATCACCTTTATTGATTCTACTCATTATGCACAAGAGGAGGGGATTTTACAAATGAATGGACACAAAAGTTTGGGACCATTGGAAACTAATTGAAGGCCACATTTTACAATGCAGTTATTTCAAACTTTTAAAAATGATGACAGATTATTTTAATCTGTTCATTTTAATCTAGAGATTGTAATGGGTATATTTTCTATTATCTCTATTTTCTTTCTTTCTTTCCTTTTTTTTTTTTTTTTTTTGACATGCAGAGTGGACAGTGAGAGAGAGACAGAGAGAAAGGTCTTCCTTTGCCATTGGTTCACCCTCCAATGGCCGCCGCGGTAGGCGCGCTGTGGCCAGCACACCTCGCTGATCCGATGGCAGGAGCCAGGTGCTTATCCTGGTCTCCCATGGGGTGCAGGGCCCAAGCACTTGGGCCATCCTCCACTGCACTCCCTGGCCACAGCAGAGAGCTGGCCTGGAAGAGGGGCAACCGGGACAGAATCCGGCACCCTGACCGGGACTAGAACCCGGGTGCGGGTGCCGCAAGGCAGAGGATTAGCCTAGTGAGCCGCGGCGCCGGCTATTATCTCTATTTTCTAACGGTTATCCCTGATGATTTTTAAAAAAAGAAAAACCAGCACCCTTGGTTCTAGTCCCGGTCGGGGCGCAGGATTCTGTCCCAGTTGCTCCTCTTCCAGTCCAGCTCTCTGCTGTGACCTGGGAGGACAGTAAGAGGATGGCCCAAGTGCTTGGGCCCTGCACCCGCATGGGAGACCAGGAGAAGCACCTGGCTCCTGGCTTCAGATAGACGCTGCACGCCAGCCACAGCGGCCATTGGAGGATGAAGCAACAGAAGGAAGACCTTTCTCTCTCTCTCTCTCACTGTCTAATTCTGCCTGTCAAAAAAATAAAAAAAAAAGCTGGCGTCGTGGCTTAACAGGCTAATTCTCTGCCTTGCGGCGCCGGCACACCGGGTTCTAGTCCCAGTTGGGGCGCCGGATTCTATCTCGGTTGCCCCTCTTCCAGGCCAGCTCTCTGCTATGGCCCGGGAGTGCAGTGGAGGATGGCCCAAGTGCTTGGGCCCTGCACCCGCATGGGAGACCAGGAGAAGCACCTGGCTCCTGGCTTCGGATCAGTGAGATGCACCGGCCGCAGCGGCCATTGGAGGGTGAACCAACGGCAAAAAGGAAGACCTTTCTCTCTATCTCTCTCTCTCACTATCCACTCTGCCTGTCAAAAAAATAAATAAAAAATAAAAAAATAAAAATAGAAAAAACCTTTTATTAAAGGATAATGTTCATACACTAGCATATGCATATCATATTGGAGCAGCCTTATAAAATTTCACTAATTGAATGCAACCACATATCCAGTAACAGAATCAAGAAACAGAACTTTCTACTTCCTAGAAACCCTTCTGTTTTTAAATTTTACTTAATTTATACAAGTTTCATGTATTTCATATGTATTGATTTAGGAACATAGTGATACTTCCCTCCCTACCCAACCTTCTGCCCATGCTCCAACCCTTCCTTCTCCTCCCTCTCGCATTCCCACTCTTAATTTTTACAAAGATCTACTTTTTTTTTTTAATTAAAAAAATTTTTTTTTTGACAGGCAGAGTGGACAGTGAGAGAGAGAGAGAGACAGAGAGAAAGGTCTTCCTTTGCCGTTGGTTCACCCTCTAATGGCCGCCGCGGTAGCGCGCTGCGGCCGGCGCACCGCGCTATTCTGATGGCAGGAGCCAGGTGCTTATCCTGGTCTCCCATGGGGTGCAGAGCCCAAACACTTGGGCCATCCTCCACTGCACTCCCTGGCCACAGCAGAGAGCTGGCCTGGAAGAGGGGCAACCGGGACAGGATCGGTGCCCCGACCGGGACTAGAACCCGGTGTGCCGGCGCCACAAGGCGGAGGATTAGCCTGTTGAGCCACGGTGCCGGCACAAAGATCTACTTTTAGTTTACTTAATGAGTGTAAAGTTAAGACCCTACACTAATTATGCCTCCTTGCTGTCACTAACTCTTCCTCCTAATAGCATTAATTAGTTTTAGGCTTTGGAACTGTGTATAGATGTAATCACACAATGTTTACCATTTTGTATTTGTATTTTCCTCTTTACTAGGTTTAAGAGCTATTCTTAATCTTTTAAAATATTTATTGTGAGTATCTCATTGTCATTGAAATATTATTTATAAGCATAATTTAAGACATAAGAATAAATTCACGCGGGCGCCGTGGCTTAACAGGCTAATCCTCCGCCTTGCGGCACTGGCACACTGGATTCTAGTCCTGGTTGGGGTGCCGGATTCTATCCCGGTTGCCCCTCTTCCAGGCCAGCTCTCTGCTATGGCCCGGGAGTGCAGTGGAGGATGGCCCAAGTCCTTGGGCTCTGCACCCTCATGGGAGACCAGGAGAGGCACCTGGCTCCTGGCTTCGGATCAGCACGATGCACCAGCCGCAGCGGCCATTGGAGGGTGAACCAATGGCAAAAAGGAGGACCTTTCTCTCTGTCTCTCTCTCTCACTATCCACTCTGCCTGTCAAAAAAAAAAAAAGAATAAATTCAGCACAGAGAATTTGCAGTACTGCAGTACCTTGGGGTACTGGGGCATTACCAGGCTCTCTCAACCACTCACGTTCCTGGATCTGCCCTGCTTGAATGTATATGGCAGGTGAGTGTGGAGTGGCAACTTCTTATTCATTCATGTTTGTCCTCTGAGATTGGCCTTTGAAATACCAGTTTAATTTAGGAAGATTCTGCACTTGAATTCTTCACCATGGGTATGACTGACTTTGATTGCAATTCCCCCTTGGTCATCAAGGCCATGGAACCAGTGTTGAGAGTTTCTTTGTGGCAAATGTGCTCAGGCAGAAGTAACTTTGCTGAGAAACATTCCCTTAGATTCTGACTTGCCATTTCCTTACTAACTTGTTTTTCTTTAATTGTGTCAAGAATGTTGGGGGGCGGGTAGTATTCATTCTTTCAAAGCAGAGGTTTAAATGAAATGACCTAATCCTATATTACCAGTAACCTGTCATAGCTCCTTGCTATGGAGGTCTTAGGTCTTTTCGTTACACATTTGTTTCAGGTGTAGAATTGCCTTTAGTGCATTCCTGAACTGAAGCTTCTTTTACTTTTTTTATATATATAACATACATTTTATTTATTTTTTTAAAACTTTTATTTAATGAATATAAATTTCCAAAGTACAGCTTATGGATTACAATGGCTTCCCCCTTCCATAACTTCTCTCCCACCCGCAACCCTCCCCTTTCCCACTCCCTCTCCCCTTCCATTCACATCAAGATTCATTTTCAATTCTCTTTATATACAGAAGATCAGTTTAGTATATATTAAGTAAAGATTTCAACAGTTTGCCCTCACATAGCAACACCAAGTGAAAAATACTGTTGGAGTACTAGTTATAGCATTAAATCACAATGTACAGCACATTAGGGACAGAGATCCTACATGACTTTTTTTAAAAAATTGATATATTTTCTATGCAATTTCCAATTTAACACCAAGTTTTTTTTTTCATTTTCAATTATCTTTGTATACAGAAGATCGATTCAGTATATACTAAGTAAAGATTTCATCAGTTTGCACCCACACAGAAACACAAGGTGTAAAAATACTGTTTCAGTACTAGTTATAGCATTACTTCACATTGGACAACACATTAAGGACAGATCCCACATGAGACGTAAGTACACAGTGACTTCTGTTGTTGATTTAATATAAGAGTGGGAAAAAGCGAGGGAGGAGATGTACAATTTGGGGCATGCTCAATCGGACTTGCCCCAAATGGTGGAGTTAGAAACGTGGCAGGGGATTCCAATACAATCCCATCAAGGTGGCATGTACCAATGCCATCTCACTAGTCCAAGTGATCATCTTCAGTTCACAGTTGATCACACTGATAGGTCTAAGAGTCAAAGGGATCACACAAACAAGACTAGTGTCTGCTAATACTAATTGATAGAACCAAAAAGGGAGAGAACGATCCAACATGGGAAGTAGGAGACACAGCAGACTCATAGAATGGCAGATGTCCTAAACAACATTCTGGCCTCAGAATCAGCCCTTAAGGCATTTGGATCTGGCTCAAGAGCCCATGAGAGTATTTTAGGCATGGAAAGCCAAGACACTCTGGAAAAAAAAAAAAAAAACCTAAATGAAAGATCTCTGTGAGTGAGATCCCAGTGGAAAGAACGGGGCCATCAAAGAAGGAGGTACCTTTCTCTGAAGGGAGGAGAGAACTTCCACTTTGACTATGACCCTGTCGGAATAAGATCGAAGTCGGTGAACCCTAAAGGCTTCCACAGCCATGGCAACTCATGACTAGAGCCTAGGGAGATTACTGATGCCATAAACAAGAGTGTCAAATTGTTAAATCAACAACTAGAGTCACTGTGTGCTTCTTTTACTTTTAATCTTGTCCTCCTATGGACCTAGTGAAGATCTATTTCTTTGACATAGGCTTTTGAAAACATGAATCTTTCCCTAGAATCTGAATATTCTTGGCTTTGTGTTATATATTTGCTTATTTCCTGTATTAGTGATGAATGTATTGTTTCAGAAAAACACTGAAGTTTGTAATAGCTTGATCTGATTCTTGCTTTAGTACCTTCTCTTCTTTAGTACATATGAGCCAATGTGGATCATTGAATTTCTTTTATTTTCTTTTTGACATTTGATCCTGACATCTGTTATTTAATAAAGTCTTAAATTTTTGAGATCTGGATTTGATGAAAGCATCCACTATACATATAAATCTTATCTGCCTTCAACTTTCAAGAATAGATGATGCAACCTGTGAGGTATGTTCCAATCTGATCAACATATACTCTAACTTTGAACTCTTTTCCTGTACTTTGTGTTTTTCTTTTAATATGTCTTGTCTTTGTTATGATTTTCTTTGAAGTTTTAAATCCGTAAATTTGGGAGAAGGGTCTGTCTTTCAGAGCAAAGGCAAAATCAGATTATTAACCTGCAGTTAATAGTATTACTTGGAAACCCACCTTGTAGTTGATGGTATTCTTGTATTTTTCAACTTTATACTCTTCGGGCAGCCACATGAATTCATGGTTTGTGTCTGTATAGTTTTCTCTATAGCTGTAAATGGAGATGAATTCAGGACATGCAATTAATGCTGCTCACATATGCTTATTATCAACAGTTTTATACTGGAACTTTACTACTGCTATGTAGAACATGAGGAAATAATCTGCTTTGAAAATATTGTTAGCCTGGAAATGCTATGCAAACACTTTTTTTCCATTTGATCCAACTTTGTCTCAGCTTATACCTGTTTACAAACTTGTAGTTAGAGTTCAAGCTGAGTATACTAATATGAGATAGAGAAATTCCTAGTTATTATCCTGTTAGGGGGCCAATAAATTCTGGGAGGAACTATACTTCCAGAAATCTCAGCAGTTTCTCATGATGAAGAACTAAGAAAGATTGCCCTCTGGCTCAGTGTGGGAAGGAGGAAAATAATCATTATTATGTATGCTCACAGTATTCTCCAGAAAAGTCTATTTCATAAGGGAAAATTTTTTAATGATTTATTTATTTTGAAGGTCAGAGTTACAGAGAGAGAGGGAGGGTCAGAGAGTGAGCGAGAGAGAAAGATCTTCCATTTGTTGGTTCACTCCCTAGATGGCCTCAGTGGCCAGTGCTGGGCCAGGCTGAAGCCATCTGGATCGCCCATGTGACTGATAGGAGTTAAACACTCAGGCCTCTTCCAATGCTTTTCCTAGCCCATTAGCATGGAGATGGATCAGAAGTGGAACAGCTGTGACATGAACTGGCCCACATATGGGATGCCAGCATTGTAGGCAGTGGTTTTACCTGTTATGCCACAACAGGATGAAATATTTTATAAGAGCCACTTCTCAGATAGGAGGTGGACACAGCCTAATTGCATCCTCTTCTGTCCTTATTATTTCAGCATAAAGGTGGGAGGAATCAAAAACAGTTATGAAATTCACAGTCCAGGGATACAGAAAACTGAGGTTTAATAGTAACTTTATTTAACACTTCCTCTCCCCAACTCCTTACCACAATATCTACAGAGCTCCAGTGCAATAATAATGGGTTATACTTTAAAAAAAAACTGCAAGAAACAGATGTTGTATAAGGAAGAGTTTAATATTCAAGAAATGAGTGGTATAAGCAGAGAGATGGACACTTTAAGAAATAACATGAAAGCAGTTAGAAATAAAATGCTCTGAAATAGAAATGAAGAGCACCTTGCAAGGACTCATTAGTAGACATTACATGGCCAAGCATGTCGTTGAGCTTAAAGATCGATTGATAGGAATGCCCCAGACATGAATGTAAATGGACAAAAGCATGACATTGAAAAGAAAATGATGCAGAACATATATGAACTATGAGAGCATTTCAGAAGATCTAACATGTATTTTGGAATATCGGAAGAGAAGAAAGAGAAGATGGAGTAGAAGAAATATTAATACTGGGTACAAATTTTCCAAAATTAATGACAATAATCTACATATTCAATGTACAGAAAATCAAATTCAAAATATCAAAAGCATTTGAAGAATACACACACAGAAGAATAAAGATAAGAATTAAAGTGGGCTTCTTGACAGACACACAAGAAGACTGCAAGGTAAATTATTTAAAGTGTTAAGAGAAAAAAACTTCATTAACATTGAATTCTAAAGCCAGAAAAATCATCCTTCAGAAGTGAAAGAGAAGGAATTTCCGGACTAAGGGAAATTAAGGGACTCTGTCGTTAGGCTTGCTTTGTATTCAGTGTTACAAGAGATTATTCAATGAGAAGAAAAATGATCTAGGGCACAAGCCTGGGTCTACATAAAGAGAGGAGAACATAAGAGGAGAAAGAAATGAAGACGAAATAATGTTGTGCAGCTTCCTCAACTTTCTTAACCATGCAAAACACAACTGTTTATTTAATGAATAATATTAACAATATATTGGGAGATTATTGTGTATGGATAAGTGAAATGAGAGACAACAATGTCATGATGGACAGGTGGGAACAATTAGTCATATTCCCTCCTTTTAAAGATTTGTTTATTTATTTGAAAGTCAGAGCTATACAGAGAGGGAGAAACAGAAACACACAGAGAACACACACACACACACACAGAGGGAGGGAGGGAGGGAAGGAGGAAGAGAGAGAGAGCGAGTGAGAGAGGGAATCTTCCATTGGCTGGTTCACTCCCCATATGGCCACAATGGCCAGGGCTGGGCCAAGCCAATGCCAGGAACCATGAACTTCTTCTGGGTCTCCCACGTGAGTGGTGGGGGCCCAAGTACTTGGGCCATATTCCACTGCTTTCCTAGGTGCATTAGCAGTGACCTGGAACAGAAGTGGAGCAGCCAGTACATGAACTAGCATCTGCATGGGATGCCAGCATCACAGACAGAAGCTTTACCTGCTGTGCCACAATGCTGGCCCCAGCAATATTCTGTTTTAAGGTATCTTCTTACAGGTGAGGGTAGACTTAGATTACTTAAAAACATATATTTAGAATTAAGTAAATGAAAAAAATAAAACAAGTGTAATTGATAATATGAGGGAGGAAAAAAAGAGGGGGGCATAGAAGACACTCAAAACCTGAGAAGGTAGAGAAGCATTTGTGTGTGTGTGTGTGTGTGTGTGGAGAGAGAGAGAGAGAGAGAGAGTCAGAGAATAAGTGGAATGAATATGAAGCAGCTACAAATATGATAATTTTTAAATTATTTATTTTATTTTATTTGAAAAGCTGCGAGAGAGAGAGAGAGAGAGAGAGAGAGAGAGAGAGAATCTTCCATTAGCTGGTTCACTCCCCAGATGACTGTAACAATCAGGGCTGGGCCAAGCCAAAGCCAGGAGCCAGGAACTCCATCTGGGTCTCCCATGTGGGTATAAGGGCCTAAAGACTTGGACCATCTTCGGATGCTTTCCCAGGTGCATTAGTATGGAACTGATTGGAAGTGGAGTAGATGGGACACTAGCTGGCACCCGGGATGCTGATGGGATTGCAGGCAGCAGCTTAACTTGCTGCACCAGAATACTGGCCCTAAAAATGGTCAATACCAACCTTACTGTACCAAGAATTATATTAAATGTGTATGTTAATTGTCTCATGCACAGTTATAAGAAAAGAGTGTCAGAGTGCATAAACAAGACCCAATTGCATGTTACCTATAAGAAATTCATTATAAATTTAAGATTTACATTTGTTTAAATTAAGGTGATAGAAAAATTTAGTATGCTTACAGTAATTGAAGAAAGCTGCAGTATCATTTCTATTTTTGACAAACAGTCTTCAGCATAAAGAGAATTTTCATGGATAATGACGGCCATTACATCACAACTATGGAGTAAAGTCCCCAAGAAGAAATAACAATTGTTGATATGTAGGAAGCTAACAATATAACATTAAGATATATAGCCAGCAGGTATAAAACAATGCTTAACATCACTAATCATCAGGGAAATGTATATCAAAACCCCAAGGAGAGACCATCTCATTAGAGTTAGAATGGCTGTTTTAAGAAAAGAATAAAGAAATACTTGTGAGAATGTGGAGTAAAGTGGACCCTTACGAAATCTTGATGGAGTATAAATGAATAAACAGCCTTTATGGAAAACAGTGTGGAGATTCCTCAAAAATGATTAGAATTGCCATATAATCCAAAGAATCAGTATGTTACAAGAGACACACTTATATGTTTAAGTAATCTACGTGTCCACCGCATTTTTTACAATGTGGTATATTACATAATGGTATACTATTAAGTCAAATAAAAGGATGACTTATTGTTATTTGCAACAACAATAATGGAACTAAGGCCATAACGTTAGGTGAAAGAAGCCAGACAGGGAAAGACAAATACCATGTGATCTTATTTATATGTAGAATATATAAAAATGTTGATTTCATCAAAATTGAGAGTTGATTAGTGGTTACCAGGAGCTCTGAAGAGTATGAGGAGACAGGGGATGGAGGTTGATCAGTGGATTGTAAATTGAAGTTGGGTAGGATAAAGAAGTTTTGGGGTGCTATTGCACAGTAGATTGATGACTGAGAACAATGTTCTAGGTATTTCAAGAAAGCAGGAAGAAATAATTTGGAATGCTTCAACCACAAAAAAATGATAAATGTATAGCCAAAATAAGAGCTTAAATAATAATCTCATAGCTAGATTCACATCGCCATCAGCGAAGTATACAGTAAGTAGAAAAAAAAAAACCTCCCTTTCAGACCAAAGGGAAAGAAAGTTTTAAAGTGAGAATATAATTTTCCTCATGGGCATTGTCTACCTTAGAAAAACTACTACAGAACATGCCTGTGACTATAGACTTGTAGTTCAGGCCACTGAAGAATAGAGATGGGACATGGGCACTCCCTTGACTTGCATCCTCTGGTCTGCTTTAACACAAACCAGGAGGAAAAGAAAGCTAGGCATCAGAAGCAATGGGTGGCAGGCCTATTAATGGCTGATCTGTATGGTGATCTGCCCTCAAGGAGACCCAACAGGCCAGTCTACTGCAGTGGCTTTCAATGTGGTAAGCCTGGGCTTCAGCAGAAGTCAGCTTGTGAAGAGCCCTGGCAGCTCTGCCAAGAGTTGGGTCACTGGAAATGGACCTGCCCTGGAGTCGAAGGATGCCCAGGTCAGAGCCACAGATCTTATTGGCTCCAAGCTGAAAAGCCCTTCACTCAGCCCAACTTCCAAAGTGACCACTGCAGCTGAGGGGATGGTCAAGTAGGGTCAGCAACATTGCAGGCAGAACTGTAAATTTCTTGTTAGAGATGCCACCTGCCTTTACCTGGCCAGCTCTCCTCCCAGGCCAGCCAAGTAATGAAAGTCAACAGAGTGCCTTCCCCTAGGAGGTTTACACCTCCCTTAGGATATACCCCATGTGAAGAGATAGATAGGTCTGGGCCTCTTAACTTACAAGGCCTAAAGCCCACCAGATTATTATCAAGCCCCTTCTATCAGGTTCTATTTGCCTCTCAATCAGAAAACATAATTGTAGCTTAGACAGCACCTTTCTTAGCTCCTCTAATAATGACTCTGTCCAATGTTCTAGGCCCTGTCTAGTGCACTTGGGCCTCATTCCTTTGTAATCATAACCTCTACTCTTCCACCCATGGCTCTACTCCCAACCTGTGTGTACTGATGGTCCTCTTCCCCACTTAATGCTGTATAATAGTTCAGACCTGGTAAATGCCACTCTTAGGATCATTGGTTACTATCCTCACCCTGTCTTTTATGACCTTGTCTAAATATGATCAGAGTCGGGGAACTTGGAAGGCTTCCATAGCCTTGGCAACTCATGACGACAGCCTAGGGTGGTTACTGGTGCCATAAACTAGAGTGTCAATTTGTTGGGTCAACAACAGGAGCCACTGTGCGCTTGCTCCTGATATGGGATCTCTGTCCTTAATGTACTGTACATTTTGATTTAATGCTATAACTAGTACTCAAATAGTAAGTTTCACTTTGTGTTTCTATGTGGGTGCAAACTGTTGAAATCTTTACTTAATGTATACTAAATTGATCTTCTGTATATAAAGAGAATTGAAAATGAATCTTAATGTGAATGGAAGGGGAGAGGGAGCGGGAGAGGGGAGGGTTGCGGGTGGGAGGGAAATTATGGGAAGGGGAAGCCATTGTAATCCATAAGCTGTACATTGGAAATTTATATTCATTAAATAAAAGTAAAAAAAAAATGATAAATGAGGAAATAGGCATGTTTACTCTGAGTATTAATGTATACATGTATCAAAATATTAAATGCAGTTTCTATGGCCAATTAAAAAATGTCAAAATACATGTAGTAAAAATTGATAAATCTACAAGTTTGTAGACATTAACAATTATAGTATAGAATTCAAGTCTGTTATTTCAGATATTGATAGATCAAGCAGGCCGAAAATCAGTAAAGATATAATTGACCAACCCTAACAATTCACTTGATATCATTGGCATTCAACAATAACAAAAATATATATTCTTTCTAAGCTTGCGTGTAATGATAACTATGCTATACCACATTCTAGGCCATAGAACACACATGAATACATTTAGAAAATATTAATCATATAGAGTAAGTACCCTAGACCTAAATGGAATTGGAACATTAACAAAAGTGAGATATTTGGAAAACATTTGATATTTAAATAAACAACACACTTCTGAAACTTGACTTAATAATTGAAATGGAAGTTCCCTGAGAAATTAAAAAAAATTATTTTAAACAAAATAAATAAAAGTACAACTTGTAAAAATATGTGCTCTTAGAAATTTTTTGCATTAAATGCTCATATTTGACAAAAGCAAAGAACTAAAAACAAATATGTATTTAACTGATAATAAATAGCAGAGCAAAAATCTATGAAAATTAAAGCTGGAAAATACAACAAAACCAAAATATTGATCTTTGAAAAATCAGTGAAATTGATAATTTTCCAGCCAGCCAAGTCAAGCAAAACAAAACAACCATAATAATAAAAAAACCCACACAATATCAAAATGAAATACAGATTGTCACTATGGATGTTATAAATGTTAAAATATAAGGAAGGGATACAATGAACACTCTATACTTGATAACTTATACTTGATAATTTAGATTAAATGGACAAATTTCTTGAAAGAAAGTAAGTGCCAAAATGCACAGATAAGATCTAGAAAAGCTGAACACACACATTAAAGACTAATAACCTAACCCAAAAGAATGCACCTGAGATAATTTTATTGGTTAACTTCACCATACATTTAAGGAGAAAAAATACCAATTTTTCACAATATGTTTGAGAAAATTGAAAAAGGTGGAGCACCTCCTAACTCATTTTATGAGACCATTATTTCTTTAATAACAAATCAGATTAAGTAATTAGGATAAAGAAAAATTAATCTCCTGTGAATATAGATGCAAAATCCTAAAAATTATTTATAAAATATAATCCGATATTGTATAAAGCTATTTTATGTCATAATGCTGTTGCATATATTCCTAATATGTAAGCCTGGAACAATATTTGAAAACCTCTCACTGACATCCAATATACAATAGACTAAACAAGACCAATCACGTGATCTATCAACTGTTACAGGAAAGGCTTTTGGCAATATATGCCAACCATTCATGATTAAAAACAATCAGCAAACTAGGAAGAGAGATGGGAACTTTTCCAACTTGTTGAAGTACCTCTACAAATACCCTGTAATTAATATCACACTTAATGATGAGAAACTGGACACTTTCTCTTAAGATCAGGACCAAATTCAGGATGTGCCTTACAAATCTTGTTAACTAATATACTGGAGGTCATAGCTACTGCAGTATATATGATATGAAATAAAAGGTATATAATTTGGGAAAGAAAAAATTTAATGGACCTTGTTTCAGAGATCATATGAATGTCTATGCAGAAAGTCTCAAGAGATTGACAAAAAATTTCCTGGAATTAATAAACAAGTAAACCAAGGTTCTACAATACATGGTAAATATACAAAATCATTGATTTTCTATACACTGGCAATGAACAAATGGAATTTGAAAATGTAATTTAAAAATACCATTTATAGAGGTGACATCAGCAAGATGGTGAAATAGGGTGTCTTCTACTCCCCTCTCTGATGATTAATTCACACCAATTCTATAACAATTCACAGAGAAATTTCCTTCATTAGAAAAAAAAACCCTGATTGAGAAGCTTTTTCACACAGAAACATAAAAACCAATAGGGAAATTCAAAATACCCTTTCACTCACCAGGATCCCTAAACCTAGCACAGTACCATTTGATTGGGAAGAAATCTCCCATCTCCCAGCTGCTCCCTGCAGAAGGAAGGGGTTGGACATATGTCCTAATCCCCTGACTTTCTGGTGTCTTCCCAGAGGACTGGCATCTTTCTCTCAGCCTGGGGGTGGTGATGGAACTGAGCATAATCTAACCATGTGGGTAGTGAGAACACAGAAATAAATTTGGATTGGCAGACTCCATACCCTTTTGTCCATTTCAGCAGACACCTCCTTACCTGGTCCAGGCTTATCCGCAGATAGGGAAAGAGTTGGATAGCATATCAAATCACTGAAACTTTCTGGGGCTTCTCAAGGAATGGGCACTAATGGGACCTGGAACATTCTAGATGGCTGGAGGCTGCTAAGAACAAAGATATCAGGCTGCAATTATATTGTTTTATTTTTTAGTCCCTGTAACAAAATACCTGACATGTGCTACTTATGAATGAAGCTCAAAGTTTTGGAGGCTGATAGTCCAAACAGTATAGTCCAGGGTAGGAGAGAATTGTCAATTAGCTACATCATCTCATGGTGCAAAAAGCAACAGTGAGAACACATACAAAGAAGGAAACTTAATACATATGAAACTAACAGAAGAAAGATACTAGGATTCCACAATCTCTTTTGTAGTGCATGATCTCAACTGACTAGGGATATCTCAATAAGACCCATCTCTTAAATATTCCACAGCACTTACCATTACCACCACCCTGGAGACTAAACTTCCATTTGTAATGGATCCTTCAGTGACATTAAAACCAAACCCAAACCATTGCAAGTACTCTGAACACTCTGATTGATGTAGATGTTCTCCCAATTGAGGCCAGTCTGTGAAGATTGGGAGAAGAGGCTGTTTTGTCCCACGTGTACATGCCAATACAAAGACTTAAAGAGAATGAAGAAATGGGGACATATGTTCCAAACAAACGAACAAGATAAATCTCCAGAAACAAACTCCAGTGAAACAGAGATGTATGACTTATCTGACAGAAAATTCAAAGTAATTCTTATAAAAATACTCACCAAGGTCAGTAGAACAATGCATTGATAAAGTGAGTATTTCAGTAAAGAGAAAGAAAGTATAAAAGAGTACCAAACATAAATTCATGGAGCTGACAATAATAATAACTAAGCTGAAAAATTTAGAGGAGTTCAATGCCAAACTAGATTAAGCAAAAGAAAGTATCAACAATTTTTTTTTTTTTTTGACAGGCAGAGTGGACAGTGAGAGAGAGACACAGAGAGAAAGGTCTTCCTTTGCCATTGGTTTACCCTCCAATGGCTGCCGCGGCCGGCACACCGCGCTGATCCGAAGGCAGGAGCCAGGTGCTTCTGCTGGTCTCCCATGGGGTGCAGAGACCAAGCACTTGGGCCATCCTCCACTGGACTCCCGGGCCACAGCAGAGAGCTGGCCTGGAAGAGGGGCAACCAGGACAGAATCCGGTGCCCCGACCGGGACTAGAACCTGGTGTGCCAGCGCCGCAAGGCGGAGGATTAGCCTAGTGAGCCGTGGCGCTGGCAACAATTTTTTAAAGATGAATTAGTTTATTAAAAAGTCAGAGTTATAGAGAGTGGGGGAGACAGAATGACATCATCCATCCTCTGGTTCACTCCCCAAATGGCTGCAATGGCCAGGGCTGAGCCAGGCTGAAGCCAGGAGACAGGAGCATCATCTGGGTCTTCCAAGTGGGTGCAGGGGTCGTAGATCTTGGGCCATTCTCTGCTGCTTTACTTTACTAGGCACCTTAGCAGGGGCTGGATTGGAAAAGGAGCCAGCAGGGATTCAAACCATTCCCTATGTGTGATGTTAGCACTGCAGACAGTGGCTAAACCCACCATGCCACAGCGCCGGACACAAGAATCAACAAATCTGAAGAGAAATATATAATTGGAAATTATTCAGCTGGAAGAGCAAAAAGAATAAAGAGTGAAGAAAACTAAGAGAGTAATTATACCACATCAAGTAGACCAAGTCATATATTATGAGAGTCTTAGGAGGAGGCAACAGAGAGAAAGGATGGAAAGCTTACTCAAAGAAATAATGGCTGGAAACTTCTCAAATCTGGAAAAGATAAAATGTACATTTAACTCTAGGAAGCCCAATGGACACCAGATATCCAAAAAAATCCAGATTCAGATATATTATAATGAAATTGTGAAAAATGAAGACAGAGAATTTTGAAAGTAGCACAAGAGAAATGATTTATCACATCCAATGGGGAATTTATATGTCTATCCATGGATTTATCTTCAGAAGTTTAGCAAGCTCGATTGGTATATTGAGATGGAATATTGAAAGTGTTAAATGAAAAAAATCCAGTCCAAAATTACTATACATGCCAAAACTCCCCTTAAGAAATAAAGGAGAGGTACAGACTTCCCCAGATAATCAAAAGCTAAAGGAATTAATCACCACCATCAGACTTGCATATAAGGAATGCTAACAGTAGCTCTTCAATTTGAAATAAAATTATGCTACACAGCAACATTAACACAAGAAAGTATTAAAATTGTTAATAATTATATATATGAAGTCAGAATAGTCTAATACTGTTACTGTAAAACACTTTTAATTGTAGTATTAAAGTTAAAAGGTAAAAACATTTAAAATAACTATAAATAATGTTAGTGAATACACAACATAAAGAGATGTAATTTTCGAATTGATAACAGTTGTGGGAGAGAAAGTATAGAGTATTTGTATGCTATTGTACTTAAGTTGTTATTGGCTTAAATGACTAGAAGGTATTTTATGTCACTTCCAGAAAACACTTATAAAAAGTACAACAAAAAAAGAGAAAGGAATTAAGTCATACCAACACATAAACATTTAACATAAAATACAAAAGAAGACAGCAGAAGAGGAAAAATAATAAGAGCTACAAATCATACAGAAAACAGTGAACAAAATGATATCATTGACAAGGGTGCCAAAAACACAAAATGCCGAAAGTCATCTCTTCAACAGTTGATATAGGGAAAGCTGGATATGCTCTTGCAAAAAAGGATGATATTGAACTTTTATATTACATCTCACACAAAAATCAACCTAACATGGGTAAAAGAATTATACATAAGATTTGAAATTGTAAAAATACTAGAAGAAAACATAAGGCAGAAAAGTTATAATATTGATCTTTGTGATTTCATGGATATGACACCCAAAGCACAGAGAACAAAGGAAAAAAAAGTGGGACTACATAAAAATAAAAAGCTTCTGTAGCAGAAGGAAATAATAAACAGCTGAAAAGGTAGTCTATGAAATTGTAGAAAATGTTTGTAAGCCATGTACCTGATAAGGGGTTAATTTTCAAAATATGTAATAGATGAAAAGAACTCAGTAGTAAGAAAATAGATAACCCTGTTAAAAATAGACAAAGAATCTGAATACACAGTTCTTAAAAGAAGATATACAAAAGACCAATAGGTATAATGAAAGATACTCAATATCATTAATCATCAAGAAAATACAAATTAAATATTTTAGTGTGTTATTATGTTTTTTAAAAATCAATAAACCAGTAATGCTTGGATGTGGAGTAATTAGAACTCTTGTAAACTATGGGAATGCAAAATGATACAGCCACTATTGAAAACAGTATGGTGGTTCCTCATAAAATTAAAAATTGAACAACTATTTGAACCAACACTCCCATATATGGGTACTTACCAAAACAATTGAAATCAGAATTTTTGAAGAGATGTAACACTCACATATTCATTGTAGCACTATTCATAATAGCCAAGATGGGAGAATAATAACCTATTATAGAAAATTGGATAGATAGATAGATAGACAGACAGACAGATGGATAGATAGATAGAATAAAAATTTGAAACATGCAACAACACGGATGAACCTGGAGGACGTTGTTAAGTGAAATAAGCAGTCACAGAAAGATATTGCATATTCCATTTACATGAGATATCTTAACTATTGAAACTTATGGAGTATAAAAGTGGAATTTTGGTTACTGGAGATTGGAGAGGAGCAGATGGGGAAGTTGCTAACCAATGGGCCTGAGGTTTCAGTTATGCAAATAAACAATTTCTAGAGATCTTCTGAATGACCTGTGTCTATAGTTAATGATACTGACTTGAACACTTAAAATTTATTAAGAATGCAGATCTCATGTTAAATGTTCTTACCACAATGAAATAAAATAAAATACTATTTGCCATAGCATCAAAGTGAATAAATGAAGTACATACATATAAATCAAACAAATGTGTCCAAAATATATATGTAGAAAACTATATAACTTTTGTGAAAGGAATCAAGGATCTAAATAAATGGAGCGATATTCTGTGTTCATGGATTAGCATATTCAAAACTGCTAGCATACTGTTCTTACAAACTTGATCTATAAATTCATGCAATTCCAACATCCTAAAAAAAAAATGTTTTTGTAAACATTGACAAATGCATGGTAAAGTTTATATGAAAGGCTAAAGATCTGGAATAGACAACACAAGATAGAAAAGGAGAAGGATGGGGAGGAAAGAAAGAGGGAGGGAGGAGTCAAAACAATAACTCAAGTTTCAGAGCTCACATACCTGGCTTTTAAGACTTAGGATAAAGCTTCACCTGAGTTTGGCAATGAGGTTTTAGATATAATACTAAAAGCATATTGATGAAAGAAAAAAATTGATGAATTATACTGCAATAAAATTCATGGCTTATGTTCTGTGAAAGATATGTTAAAGGAAGAATGTTAAGGGAATGAAAAGAAAAGACTGTCTGGGAGAACATATTTTCAAAATATATACTGAATAATGGAATTGTATCTAAGAAATGCTCAAGAAACCAAAAAACAAGAAAATCAACAGCCTATTAGAAAATATGAAAATCAACTGAATTGACACCTTGTCAAAGAAAATGTGTAAGCGGAAAAATACACATTCCAAAAGATGTTCAACATAATTTGTCATTAGGGAATTGCAACTTAAAACAATAATGACATTCTTCTACACATCTGTTAGAATGGTTAGTATCCAAAATATTTGCAATTCCAATTGCTGGTATGGATGAATAGTCACAGGAACTCTCATTACTGGTGGAATTTAAAATTATATAGCTGCTTTAGAAGATACGTTGGTCAGTTTTTTATCAAGCTAATCATAAGGATAACATATGATCCTGCAATAATTGTCCTAGTTATTTATTCAACCAATTTGAAAATTTATCTTTATACAGAATTGTGCACACAAATATTTATAGCAGCTTTATTCAGAAAGGTACAAAAATAGAAGCAGCTAAGATTTCTTCAATAGATTAATAAATAACAAATTGTGGAATATTATTCAGAACTCTGAGAGAAAGCAAATCGGATAAGTTGAAGCTATGGATAGAGATATGGCTGACACAAAATGGTGGCAAAGCTGAGTTTGAAAAGGTGGTCAGGGTCAGACCTTAAAGAGTATAAAAATTATTCTTTAATAAATTGAAATCACCAAAGTTTGAAAAATATAGTGATATAAGTCTGTCTCTTACAAACATGATAATAGACAGTGTAGAAGTTGTTTGGAAAGAGAGAGGTTGGAGTTTAGAGAAATAGAGAAGAAAGTTTTGGAGTGAAGTAGGTAATAAATGTCCAGGGATTTGAATATGGAAGTAGCTGTGAGAATTAAAAGGAGGAGGAAACTGTGAGAAATATAAAATACATGGGAAATGATGCTCAGTTGATTGCAGATTTGGAAAATGTTGGAGAAGCCAGTCGAAATTTCTACTTTGGTCAGCGAGATTAATGGTATTGCCATGAACAAGGGCAAATAGTAAATGAAACATGGGTAATATGTGAGGCCGAATATGACGGGTTCAGTTTTGTATAGAATTTAAAGAACTGTAGACATATGCTAAATAGACAATGTTTGGGAGCAGTTAAAACATTTGTATCATTTTCTAAGAGCCAAATACAGGACTCTGCCATTCACCTCTTGCTTCACAGACAATGTCACAAGACATTGAACAGTGGCTGGTGGTCCATGCACCTCGCCAACTGCCAGCACTAGCCAAACCTGCTCCTGTTACTAGAAACTCTGGTCCCTCTCACCAGCACTATCTTGAAGACTGTGCCAGAGATGTGAGCAATTCCAGTGTCCCTAGGAGTGCTCCAGAATCCCACTTCTGCTACCATCAAATACAATGAAAAAAGGCATAGGAAGAGTACACCACAGTGCCCAAATGGAACTAAAGCCAATGTAGTCTACAAAACTTGCACCCAAAGATATATCTTCAGGAAAAAAATCCATCAATTCAGAAAATCCATATTTTAAAACCAATAGAAACATCTGATCTGCTACTTGTGTAGATATCAACATGGGACACAAAAAGTAAGAAAAAAAGCAATATGACACTTCCAAGAGAAAAAAATAATGTTTGAGTATTAGACTACAACAAAAGGGAGATTGATGAAATGGCTGATAAGGAATCCAAAAGAATTACAAGACTACTCAAAGAGATACAAAAGTATAAATGAACATGGTAAG
Organism: Lepus europaeus; assembly: GCF_033115175.1. NCBI lineage: Eukaryota > Metazoa > Chordata > Mammalia > Lagomorpha > Leporidae > Lepus > Lepus europaeus. Next base: position 57,873,939 of record NC_084831.1, read on the forward strand.
AGGGAATTAGAAAATAAATGCTCGATCTGAATGATAACTTCAGCAAAGAGGTCAAAATCATGAAAATGAACCAAAAGAAATCTTAGAAATTAAAAACTGAATAAGTCAAAGAAGAAATACAGTTGAAAACCTCAATGGACTAGAAGAAAGAATATCTGAATTTAAAGATTTTTTGAAATATCCTAGACAAAAAAGGAAGGGAGGGAGGGAGGGAGGGAGGGAGGAAGGAAGGAAGGAAGGAAGGAAGGAAGGAAGGAAGGAAAAAGAATGAAGACGATCTCTGGGACATTTTTAACATTATTAAATGAACAAATATTTAAATTTTTGGAGAAGAGTGAAGGCGTCAAAAAATCTATTCAATGAAATAATAGCTAAAACCTTCTCCAATCTAGAGAAAGATATGGACATCCAAATACATGAGACACACAGGGTCACATATAGATCTGACCAGAAAAGACATTCACCACAACGTATTATAGTCCGATTACTAAAAATAAAACACAAAGAGAGAATTCCAAAATTTTTAAGAGGAAAACACCAAATCGAGGAATAACTTACTATTTTATTCCTTTTAGTATTTTTTTGTTCTACTTAATACCAAACTTTTAAGGCAAAACTAACAGCAGTTCTTAGAGTGTTTCAAAAACATTAAAGCAGTAGGAGCCTTCCCAAACTCATTCTATGAGCCAAAATTGCCTTGATTCCAAAACAAGACAAGAACAGAACAAAAGAAAAAGAAAATCACAGGTCAATACCCTTGATGAATATAAATATAAACACTTTTAACAAAATATTAGCACATTGAATCAAACAACAATTGAAAATATTATGGCTGGCACCGTGGCTTAACAGGCTAATCCTCCACCTTGCAGTGCCGGCACACCGGGTTCTAGTCCCGGTTTGGGCGCCGGATTCTATCCCGCTTGCCCCTCTTCCACGCCAGCTCTCTGCTATGGCCCAGGAAGGCAGTGGAGGATGGCCCAAGTCCTTGGGCCCTGCACCCGCATGGGAGACCAGGAGAAGCACCTGGCTCCTGGCTTCGGATCAGCGAGATGCACTGGCTGCAGCGGCCATTGGAGGGTGAACCAATGGCAAAAAGGAAGACCTTTCTCTCTGTCTGTCTCTCTCTCACTATCCACTCTGCCTGTCAAAAAAAAAAAGAAAGAAAGAAAATATTATTTATCACCATCAAGTGAGATTTAACTCAGGGATGCAAGGATGGTTCGACATGCATGAATCAATAAACATAATATGTCATTAAAATTCTGTGACAATCTCAGTAGGCAAAGCATTAAATGGAAACTGATTCAAGGTAGGCAAGATCAAGGGAAAGTATTACAGGACTTCCCTGTATATGTTAAACAGCAGGAACCACCCAATGGAGACAGATTGAAGATAAGAGAGAGGAGCAGAAGCTGATATTAGCTACAGCAGGGGAAAAGGTGAGTTTTAAAGACAGATTTGAAACTTCTTTTAGGAAATATAAACTCCAAGACAGTAAGGAATGAACATGTTGGAAATGACAAGGAGAGAAACAGGAGGTCCTGATTTCCAAAAGTGAAGGTCAGTGGTTGTAGATAGTAGAATGCAACAGAATCATCTGGAAGAGTTATAAGATCAAAGCTTTCTGGACCTATAGGGTTGAGGCTCTGGAATAGTACCTGATATTTTGTGTTTCTAACAGGTTCCCAGATGATGCTTATGGTATTGGCCAGGAGATCATATTTTGAGAACTACTGGGCTAGATTTATCAGTGAAGTAGGAGGTTAGGTCATCAGCTTAGACTAAGTGGGAGTGGGTCCTCAACTCTTGTTCAGCCAAAACCAAGCATGTTCTACAACACTGAAGCATGCTAAAGCGAGAGGTTTTAGTGGGGACATTTTTTTTTTCCAATGTCAAGCCAACTGAACTGTGATAGGATTGAGCTCCCATATGTTAAATACCAGTACTGATTCCAGAATGCTCTGAGCTTAATGGTACAATAGAGCTGTTGTCAGCCCCATTTTCAGTTAGATAGGACAAGATGCAGAAATAAAGAAAGCAGGAAATCATATTTCAGAGTTTTCCTGATGATGTAATCTTTCATAAGGAACTGTTCTCATTTTTCTTTGTTGTTTCCTTAAAGAAGATTATAAATAATTTTACTTATCTCCCACCTCCATCTGCCTGCGGGCTGTGTTTTGCTTCTCTAAATGTTCCAGTTGTGAACATGATGATTCTATTTGGGCATCTATTAACTTAAGACATGTTTCCCTTAATGTTCACTGTCCCACATTTCACCTCCGTTGGAGAGAGTGATGCTGACTTCCCTGCTGCTGCCTGGAAGGCTGAAAGCGATTTCAGCTGTTCTCATTATCATTGGGGGAAAGGGTTGGCCCACTGGCGGCAGCTTTGCAGATGGGGTGTGCTTTATTGCTCCCGTGCCCTGTCACAAGTTGACAGTCTGGAGAGCTTTGCAGTAACAATATTTTAGACGTTTGTATTGTCTCTCAACCACAGATCATAAGCCCTCTTTTAAATAACAAAATAACCACAAATGTGGTGTGCAAATGCCAGAGATTCAATAAAAGGTGGTGAGAAGATGGGAAATTGATAACACACACATCTGTTCAGTCTTCACCCACTAAAATCTTTTAACTACAGAAACTGCTTTTGTGACTTGTGCATCAAGCATTACAATTGGCAAATCAGCAACTCAGTGTTCCCTCCAGGCTCCCCATCTCAGGTATGTAAGATGATGGATAATGGAGACGTAAAATTATGCCTCCTCTCCTACATACCTCATTGCTTACATATCTGTGCTCAGTGTAGGCTTTTTTAAAAAAGGTGCCTAGAATAGATTTTGGCCTTTGTGATGATAGTAATTAGAGGAATATTTTATAGTATAGATAATATTCTTGTTCTAAAAAGGATAGTGTATAATGTCAATTTCCTCATCTATATTTAACTCCGCAATGACCTTGTGAGATGGCATTATTCCTTGAAGTATAACAAAAATAAACACAAATGGCTGCAGTTGAAATTTATTACTGGTTATTATTGGTATCAAGGGTTTCATAATAAAGAGAAAACTCCATTTTGGATGTTTCAAAACTGAGAGCTTAAAACCCCTGCCTTTCCCCTTTCCTATTCATCCAACATTTAAAAAAGATAAGGAAACCTTGAAAGTCCCTTTGTTGATGCTTATGGGAAAATTCAAACCACACAAATTCTGCCTTCTTTGGGAACTTCATGCCAGGCCCAATCCCTCATCCATAACAGCAATGCTACACCACCGTCACCTTCATCTCAACTTATTTCTCCTTAGAACATGTGCCATTCTCCTTGGAGAATGTAATCTACTGTTCTTATGTGTCTTTGTAAATTATATCATAAATACTTGTATAAGAAGGTGTCTAATATTCAACAGGGGATGCTATGTGCCCAGCTATAATGCTGTTTTGAGTTTTAAAGATGATGTATTCCTTCAAATGTATGATCATTTATGACAAAAAAAGTATTAGTTATAGTCTACTATGATAGGCAAACATGTAAATTTAAAAAGAAATTACAAAACAATCTTACATGTATCATGAACTGTGAGAAAGCAAAACAGGGAGTAGATGGCTCTATCTGAGTTGACCAATGTGTGTGTGACAATGTGACAATGAATGAATATGTAATGAAATTTTACTTAGCTTATTTGGCTGGAGAGCAGGGTGAGTGTGGTGAGATGCAGGTGCAAAGGGACGTGAAGGCATTGGGGGTACAGTAAATTTCATCCTGAGGGCACTGGTGAGTATATGAAATCCTTTAAGGAAGTAAATGTAAAAAGAACATGTTTATTTTAAATACTTCACTTTAATAGTATGGAAAACAGACAGAAATGGATACACAAACCTAATTCTGGGGTCAGCATCATGGCACAGCAGGTTGGGCCAATGCTTGTTATGCAGGCATACCATATCAGAGTGCCAGTTCAAGTCCTGGCTACTCTGATTCTAATACAGCTTCAAGCTAATACACCTGGGAAGTCAGAGGAAGATGACCCAAGTGCTTGGGCCCCTGCCACCCATATGGAAGACCCAGATGGAATTTCTGGCTCCTGGATTAAGCCTGGCTCAGACCTGGATGTTGGGATCATTGGGGAGTTAACCAGTGGTTGGAAGATTCTCTCTCTCTCTCTCTCTCTCTCTCTCTATATATATATATATATAGGTATGTATGTATGTGTGTGTGTGTGTGTGTGGTGTGTCTGCTCTCCCCCTTTTTCTGTCACTCTGCCTTTCAAATAAATAAGTAAATAAAATAAATAAATCTTGAAAAACACCATAAGTTCAAACAATACAACCTTAGTTCGAGTGAGTGATGGTGATGGCTGAATCAGAACAAAGGCAGGGAGATTGGTTAGAGGAGGCTATGTGTGCCAGGCCCTTTTCTAAGTGCTGTGATACATGGTCAAAGAGCATAGAGAAGTTCTGTTTTTTATAGAGTTTATATTTTAATGGGGGAGAACTCCTAATATCCATTCTTTCCTGTTCTCCAACACTAACAAAACTCCAGAGTTGTAGCTGAGAACATGGATACCCAGAACATAGACTTTATTTTTCTGCCTTTCTTGCAGCTTCCTTTCAGTCTATCTTGAACCCAGGTAAACTAAGTTCTGGCTGGATTATGCACCTGAAATGTGGAGGCTTTCTTCTTCTCTCCCTTTCTCCTTTCTACTAGTGGGAATGAGTGCACCATGCTCAGATTATGCCGCATCTTCAGGGTAACACCGCAGGTGTCATGGAGCAGCAAGACTGAAGGCTTTGAACATGTGACAATTGCATGCAGTAGAGCTGCTATGACATATTGGGACTTTCTTATTTTTTAAGATTTATTTCTTTATTTGAAAGGCAGAGTTACAGAGAAGTAAAGGCATAGGGGAATAGGCAGAGAGAGAGAGAGAGAGAGAGCGAGCGAGAGAGAGACAGACAGAGAATCTTCTATCCCCTGGTTCACTTCTCAAATGGCTGCAATAGCTAGAACTATGTTGATCCAAAGCCAGGAGCCAGGAGCTTCTTCCTGGTCTCCCATGTGGGTGCAGGGGCTCAAGCACTTGGGCCATCTTCTGCTGCTTTCCCAGGTGCATTAGAAGGAGCTGGATCAGAAGTGAAACACCTGGGACTCAAATGGGCACCCATTAAGGATGCTGGCACTGCGGTGGCAGCTTTACCTGCTAGACCACACGGCCAGCCCGAGGACTTTCTTGTGAGAACAATAAAATTGTAACTGGCTGTTTTGGATTTCTCTTTTTCACAGAAACTGAACCTTCGTCATAAGTAATACCAAGGGAGACACGTATGTGAGGTGTTCAAAAAGTTCATGGAAAATGTGTACTATGAGAAAATTATGCATGGGTTTAAAGCTTTGCAAGAGAATACCATCATTTAATTACATTTCTACAGACTTTAAAAAAAATTTAAAATTTTTAAACAGATACTAAATATATTTACGTTTATGGGGTACCATGTGATATTTTGATACGTATGTATATTGTGTAATTACCAATCAGGGTGGATATATCTATCCCTTCAAACATTTAACATTCCTTTGTGGTGAAAACATTCAAAATCATATCTATATTTTTTTACATTAGAGAAATAGGAAGTATACTATTATTATCTATGTTTACCCTACTGTGCAATAAAGAACCAGAATTATCTGTGACTGTCTAATTATAACTCAGTATCCATTCAAAGCTTTTCCCCATCCCCAGTCTCTGATAACCACCATTATACTCTTAACTTCTATGAGGTCAACATTTTTACATTCCACCTGTGAGTGAGATCATAGAATACTCCCGTTTATTTGCTTAGCTTATTTCAGGTAGCGTGATGACCCCCCAGTTCTATACATCTTGTTGCAAATGCCAATATCTCATCATTGTTATGGCTGAGTAATATTCCCTTGTATGTATGTATTACATTTTTTTAATCCACTCTTCAGTTGTGGACACTTAGGTTGATTCAATTTCAGAACTAGTGAGAATAGTGCTGTACTAAATATGGGGCAAAGATGCCTCTTTGAAATACTGATTACAGGGCTGGCACTGTGGCACAGTGGGTTAAAGCCCTGGCCTGAAGCACCGGCATCTCATATGGGCGCTGTGTTCTAGTCCCGGCTGCTCCTCTTCCAATCCAGCTCTCTGCTATGGCCTGGGAAAGCAGCAGAAGATGGCCCAAGTCCTTGGGCCCCTGCACCCGCGTGGGAGACCCGGAAGAAGCTCCTGGCTCCTGGCTCCGGATCCACGCAGCTCTGGATGTTGCAGCCATCTGGGGAGTGAACCATCGGGCGGAAGATGTCTCTCTCTCTCTTCCTCTCCTCTCTCTGTGTAACTCTGACTTTCAGACAAATAAATAAATCTTTTAAAAAAATACTGATTTCATTATTCTTGTTTTGGGATTTCTGGATCATATTGGTAGCTCTAATTTTAGTTTTTTAGAGGACTCTCCATACTGTTTCACTCAGTGGCTTTACTTATTTACATTTCTACCAGTAGTATGCAAAGGTCTTTTTTCTCCACATACTCACCAGAACTTGTTGCCTTTTTAATAATAACCATTCTAACTGAATAGTATGATATACTGTTGTGATTTCCATTTGCATTCCCCTGATGATTAGTCATACTGAGCATTTTTTCATGAATGTTGACCACTGATATTTTCATTTGGAGAAATGTGTGTTCAGATCTATTGCCCATTTTAAAATAAGATTTTGTGTGTGTGTGTGTGTGTGTTTCTACTATGGGGTTGTTTGTGTTCCTTATATAGTCTAGTTAGTAACCCTTTATAAGATATGTCACTTGAAAATATTTTCTCCAATTCTCTCAGATATCTCTTCATTCTGTTGTTTCCTTTTCTATGCAAAACTTCTTAGTTTGAGAAAAGCTCCTTCATCTAATTTTTCTTTTGTTTCCTGTGCTTTTGGAGGCTTATCCATTTAGTCATTGCCTATGCCAATAATTTGAAATCATTTCATTATGTTGTTTTCTTGTAGTTTTATAGTTTAAAGTATTATGTTTCAGTATTAAATACATGAGTTGGTTTTTGAGTAAGGTGAGAGATAAGGCGGGGAGATCAAGAGTCAATCTTCTTTTTATATGTATATTCAGTTTTCCTTACACCATTCATAGAAAAGATAGCCCTTTCTGTGATATTTGTTCTGGGACTTTTTTAGAAGATAATTGAATGTGGATATATGGTTTACTTCTAGGTTCTCTGTTATGTCCCATTGTCTCTGTGTTTGTTGTATGCCAATGTTACACTGTTTTAATTACTGTAACTTTGTTATATATTTTAAAGTCAGATAGTGTAATGCTTTCTTCTTTTTTAAAGATTAATTAATGTCTTTGTGACGTAGTCCAGCTCCAGCAGGTCCAGGGATTCCCGAAGGTGTGGGATGCATGAATGCAGGAAGAAATGAGACATGGGCTCTGGCTCGCTCTTCTTACAGTAACAAGTCTATTGTCCATTTCCTTAGAACTATTGGCCTTGTATTTTATTTTGCCTTTAGAATCTATGTCTACATCTAGTTATAATTTCTTTGACTTTCAAGGGCATATTCAGAGCATGGGTTACAATCACAGACAGGTGCTAGACAATGGGCTGCCTACACAAGCCAGGGCCTGGACTGCTGTCGAGCTATGCAGAAATTAGTTACAGATGCTAGAGTATTACTTTCCTAATATAATCTTTACTAGAAGCCCCAATGTTCAAAGCAGGCCCCCTTTTAAAATGTATCCCCTCTTTTGCAGTTCTTTCTGTAACTCTTTATTTATTGTACTTATCAAAAGGGTCACTTAGATCTGTTCCACAGTTTTGACATCCTAACCATTGTAGTATTTGTACCACATATTGATAACATTTATCTTTGTTTTAATGGGAAGTATATACTAGGTAGCGCATTGCCTTTTAATTCTTATCCACAAACAGCTCAACCTTGCGTAAAGCATTAACCCTTTCTCCTACACTAACATTCTGCTTGATTAAAATTCTACAAAGCAATGGACATTTTGGGGATAATGAGACTAAGCGTTTTCCCTAAAATTAGGAATACAGCAACCATTAGTGGGACCACCAGGAAGCTCTGGTTTCTTATGCAGAGTGTAGTTCCCAACAAACCTAAAACCACCAAGAGGACCACAGCTGTTGTTCTCATGCCTTGCTGAGACAGACCTTCTGCTGTGACCTTGTCAGCCAGTCGAAGTTGCCTTGGCCTTGCCATTTTTGAAATGCAGAGTTACATATATAGAGAGAAGGAGATAGAGGCAGATCTTCTATCTGCCAGTTCACTTTCCAAATGGCCACAACAGCTGAGGCTGGGCCAGCCAGGAACTCCATTCTGCTCTCTATGTGGGTCACAGGGCCCAAATACTTCCCAGTATCATTAGCAGGGAGCTGGATCTGAAGTGGAACAGCTGGGACTCATACTGGTACTCATATGGGATGCTGGCACCTTTCTTCCTTTTTGTTCAAGATTGTGTTTTGGGATCTTTTGTGATTCCACATAAATTTTAGTTCTGTTGTTCTAGTTCTGTGAAAAAGTCATTAATGTTTTGATAAGGATCTCATTGAATGTGTAAATAGCTTTCAGTTGTATGTACATTCTAATGATACTGATTCCTCCAATTCATGAGGGCAGGATTTCTTTCCATTTCATTGTTTCCTTTAATGTCTTTCATCAGTGTTTTATATTTTTCATTAAAGATATTTTTCATTTCTGTGGTTAAATTTATTCCTAAATATTTTTGTAACTGTTAGAAATGGGATTGTTTTCTTAAATTCTTTTTCAGGTAACTGGATATTGTATAATATCATTACCTAATCTTGCAAACTGACTTTGGATCCTGCATGTTTATCTTGATGGATTGGGGGGCAGACCCTTGGGCACCCAGGCTGGCATTAAGCTGCTCACACCTGGGCCTTACAGTCACCAGGCCTTGTTCAATCTTGAGGATGCATTCCAGGCCCACATGAGACTGATAGCGAAGTGTGCTATAATGAGTCTATCTCACTCTGGGCAGGTCTCTGCCAGGGTAAGACTGGGGCTCCATCTGTGAGCACTGGCCTTAGGGACTTTTTAAATACTCAGTCTCACAGTGGTGGCACAGTACTGAGCTCCAAGTCATTTCAAGTCTAAATTCCTTTTCTTGCATTAATCTTCAAAAACCTGAGTCTTTCTCCAAGTTCTGGCAGAAGTTTGACGAGGAGGTGATGGAAGCAAACCCTTGGCTGTCTGGCTAAGGATGGTCCAAAGACTCAGTCTTTAGGTACAGGCTTGGGGGTAGGGGCTATGGAGTTCTGACTTTTGTCGTGCCAGTTTGGTACTGAGCTTTGAGCCTAAGGTTTGTAATTAATTCCCTCACCCTCTCTAAGCAAGAGTTGAGCCATCTCCCGCACTGTGCTACTTAGAGTTGTGGGAGGGGTGATACAGGCAACTGTTTCCTTCCTGTTCTCTTCTGGGTGTCTTTTCTTATTATTGTACTAAAGCAGGGATTGTGGTCTCTCACTGGAGCTTTCATAGCTCTTGTGAAGGTGACTGGTTGTGTGAATAACTATTCAAATTGCTGTCCCCATGAGGAGATGGTTACTGAGACATCTTTCTCTGCTGCCATCTTGTTCCCTCCATGAAGTATCATTGTATAATAATAGTGGAGATTTGTTAAGGGGATGGTAAGATCATGAACCCCATAAAGGCAGCTACCTACATGGATAAATACATTATGTCAATATAAGTACTATAGGCTGAATCTGTTAGGCTCAATATATTATTGTTCAAAATTAGCCTGAGGTGTGCTTTGTATACAAGGAAGAAGTTTATAGACTACATGTACTGGTCAGTGAGAGTTCCTCAGACAAGAAAGATTCATCTGTATCCGGGTACACCAACTAGTGTGATGGAAGAGACTAGAGCTGAGTATCCAATCCTTATGTCATATTATTTGATTCATTTACTAATACTATACCAAACGTTTGGTTAATTGATTGATAAAACACAAGTCTATTCACAGAGGTTAAAACTGATTGCAGTAATAATTGCAGTTATTAACATGAAAAATTATAGACTGAGATAAATATGTTGAAGTAAATAAGTATGGTGATGTGGTAGGGTTAGTGTCAGGTGAGCAAAGGGATGCTTCTTCACGTAATGTAGGTATGGAAGTTCTCGAAGAGGAGATAAGATTTGAGTGATCCCCATGAGATAGATAGGTCTGGGCCTCTTAACTTACAAGGCCTAAAGCCCAACAGATTATTATCAAGCCCCTTCTATCAGGTTCTATTTGCCTCTCAATCAGAAAAATTACTTGTAGCTTAGACAGCACCTTTCTTAGCTCCTCTAATAATGACTCTGTCCTTTGTTCTAGACCCTGTCTAGCGCACTTGGGCCTCATTCCTTTGTAATCATAACCTCTACTCTACCACCAATGGCTCTACTCCCAACCTGTGTGTACTGATGGTCCTCTTCCCCACTTAATGCTGTATAATGGTTCAGACCTGGTTAATGCCACTCTTAGGATCATTGGTTACTATCCTCACTCTGTCTTTTATGACCTTGTCTAAATATGATCAGAGTCGGGGAACTTGGAAGGCTTCCATAGCCTTGGCAACTCATGACGACAGCCTAGGGTGGTTACTGGCGTCATAAACTAGAGTGTCAATTTGTTGGGTCAACAACAGGAGTACACTTGCTCCTGATGTGGGATCTCTGTCCTTAATGTACTGTACATTTTGATTTAATGCTATAACTAGTCCTCAAACAGTATGTTTCACTTTGTGTTTCTATGTGGGTGCAAACTGTTGAAGTATTTATACTAAATTGATCTTCTGTATATAAATAGAATTGAAAATGAATCTTGATGTGAATGGAAAGGGAGAGGGAGCGGGAGAGGGGAGGGTTGCGGGTGGGAGGGAAATTATGGGAAGGGGAAGCCATTGTAATCCATAAGCTGTATACTCGAAATTTATATTCATTAAATAAAAGTTTAAAAAAAAAAAGAGATTTGAGTGATCCCCAGAAAGCAACATTTCTATGTAAAATATAGGGGTGGATGAATAACTTTGTAGGCAGAAGGAGTAGAAATAGAAAAACCGAGAAGTGGGAAATAGTCTGTAACATTTTAATAGGAAAAAGAAGACAAGTGTGGCTGGAGCAGGGAAAATTGAGAGAAAAAGAAAAAAAGTTGAGATTTAGAGACGAGGAGCAGGCCGGCGCCGTGGCTTAACAGGCTAATCCTCCGTCTTGCGGCGCCGGCACACCGGGTTCTAGTCCCGGTTGGGGCTCCGGAGTCTATCCCGGTTGCCCCTCTTCCAGTCCAGCTCTCTGCTATGGCCCAGGAAGGCAGTGGAGGACGGCCCAAGTGCTTGGGCCCTGCACCCGCATGGGAGACCAGGAGAAGCACCTGGCTCCTGGCTTCGGATCAGCGAGATGCGCCAGCCTCAGCGGCCATTGGAGGGTGAACCAACGGCAAAGGAAGACCTTTCTCTCTGTCTCTCTCTCACTCACTATCCACTCTGCCTGTCAAAAAAAAAAAAAAAAAAAAAAAAAGAGACGAGGAGCAGTTAGTTCACCTAATCATTTAGAAGCTGGCGTAAGGAGTCCTGCTCCGCCCCTCACCCCACAATCTAGGTTGAGAATGACATCAACAAGATGATCTGTGTTTTCTTAAAATTACTGAATTAATCTTAAAAGTTTTTAAAAACTTTTAATTGACAAATAATAATTATGTATAATCACAGAGTGTGGAACATTGTAGAATGGTCAAATCAAGCTAATAATATATCAATCACCTTGAGTGTTTCTCATTGCTTTGTGGTAAGAACCTTTGAAAGACTCTCTTTAAGCTATTTTGAAATACACATTTTTTGGTTCGTGTCCCCGCTGCTCCACTTCTGATCCAGCTCTCTGCTAAGGCCTGGGAAAGCAGCAGAAGATAGCCCAAGTCCTTAGGCTCTTGCACCCAGATGGGAGACCTGGAAGAAGCTCCTGGTTCTTGGCTTCAGATTGGTGTAGTTCCAGCTGTTGAATCAGTGGATGGGAGATCTTTTTCTCTTTCTCTCTGCCTCTGCTTCTCTCTCTCTCTGTAACTCTGCCTTTCAAGTAAATAAATAAATAAAATCTTAAAAAGAGAAATATATGTTTTTAATAGCTATAGCCACTCTGCTCTGTAACAGAACAATAAAACTTATTCTTTCTATCTTATTGACACGGTATACCCACTAATCTACATCTCTCTTTTCACTGTCCACTACTTCTCCCTCTCCACCTCTGGTAATGACCATTTTACTTTCTATTGCAATGAACTTGACTTTTAAAGATTCCATGTGTAAGTGAAATCTTACAGTATTTGTCTCTGTGCCTGGCTTATTTCACTTAGTGTCTATGTTATTCATCCACGTTGCTGCAAATTACAGAATATCCTGTTATTTTAAGGCTGAATACTATTTCATATATAGCACATTAAAAAATCCATCCATCAATCACTGGATGTGAGGTTGTTTCCATATTTTGGTCATTATGTATTATGTTTCAGTCAACATGGGAGTAATGGGAATAATGACATCAGAATGCTGGGGAATTTGTTTTATTCTAACAGCCATGTGAAGCGTTATGAAGTTTCAAGCTAAAACATGACATGATCAGACTTTAAAAAGTAATACATTGGGGAGTGGCCATTTAGCCTACCCATTAAGACATTTATACCCCACATCAGGATACTTTATTTGATTCCTGGCTCTGGACCCTTATTCTAGCTTCCTGCTAATGTTGACCCTGGAATCAGTAGTGATGGCTGCAGTAATTGGGTTCCTGCCACCAGTGTAGGAGACCTGGATTGAGTTCCCAACTCCTGGCTTTGGCCTCACCCAGCCCCAGCTGTTCTGAATAGAAAGCTGTGAACCAGAGGATTCAATCTCTTTTTCTCTGTCTCTCAAATAAATAAGTATAATTTTCAAAGTGATGTTTTGAATATGGGCAGAATGGATTGTAATGACAGAGCGAAAGCAGAGAGTTTTGCAGAAAAGTGATGTAGGGTGGGGTAGACAGAAGTAGGATTTGTAATATTTGCTACCAAATATTACAAATGTAGGGGGTCTGGAAAGAAGACATCAAAAATATATGCCATGGATTTTGGCTTGAACAGCTGGGTTGATAGTGCTGGCAACTGTTGAATTTGAAAAACCCCAGGGGACATATTTTTGGGGTATAAACCAAAAGATCTTTACAAGTCGAATGTAAAGGTCACTATGAGTTATGATGACAGTAGGCACTTGGGCATGTGAGTCAGGGCTTAACAATAAAAACACAGTGCTTGTAGCAATGTGAGGACAGAACAAAAATTTTCTGGAACAGAAAACCAGGGAGTGCAGTGGAGGATGGCCCAAGTGCTTGGGCCCTGCACCCCATGTGAGACCAGGATAAGCACCTGGCTCCTGCCATCGGATCAGTGTGGTGCGCTGGCCGCAGCGCGCCAACCGCGATGGCCATTGGAGGGTGAACCAATGGCAACGGAAGACCTTTCTCTCTGTCTCTCTGTCTCTCTCTCACTATCCACTCTGCCTGTCAAAAAAAAAAAAAAAAAGTTGTGTTTGCACACTTGTGCACAATACACATGGATCACGTACATATTCACTCATGTCCTGAAAGATCATATGGAAAGAGTAACTCAAACAGGATAGAAAAAAGTATGCTTGTACAAAGTCACAATAATTAACCAAATATCAGACAAATGTGTGTAGAAATTAAGAAACTCCTGAGTTTTCAAACTGAAAGGACTTGAGTTTCAGGCAAGACTGATGAGAACAGACTCTTTATCTCTTAGTAAAGCATTCAAATTACAAGGAGGTAGGCAGGAAGGCTTAATTGAGTTTGGCAATTTGGGGACTGTTTATGGCTTCTCATTCTATGATCCTGGTTCCTAGATTGGGGAAACTCTTGTTAGGAGACACAGTAAGTATACCTCTAAATTTAAAACTTCAAAGCTGGATCAGCTTTGAAGAGGTGCAAACCATGTTTTTATTTCCATTCATAGCCTCTGTCTCTACCACTGTAACTATTTATTCTGTTTAATGAGACCATGACCCAGGCATCAAGGTGGCCAACTATAGAAGCTATATGACAATTACTCTATAAGCCATTTGGGGGTTCTTTCACTTTCTTCTCCAGTGGATTCTCTGGTAGGCATGAATGTACACTATAACATCTCCCTCCAGTGGATTCTCTGGTAGGCATGAATGTACACTATAACATCTCCTACAATTGTGTGTACTCTCACAGTTCCATCCACTGAACTTTTATGCAGATCCTGTCATACTTGTCCTCATACTTGATTGATCTTTTTAATGCCCTAACCAGTCATTTAGATAGTTGTCATTAATCCATGTATTCCGATGTCAGGCTGCTTCTTTTCTTCCTTTAACTGTAATTTTTCTAGGTTACTCTGTAGTGAAAGTGATTCATTTCCAGCTTACATTCACATATTGGGTTTATCTATCCATATACCAATCTTGAGCTCTTTCTTCTTTTAAAAATAGGTCATGAGAAACCCTCTGTGAGTTCATGCATGTGAAAATAGAACCATAGTTGCAACAGTAAAGACGGATGGCATGGGGAGTTGGTGTATATGTTTGTGTAGCTTCCTTATATTCTCTGAACCATTCTCACATTTGACTTTAGAAGTATCACATCCTTGTTATGGTGGGTTGCTGCCAAGGTCATCTGACTTTATGATTTCTTCAGTCTATAAGCATCAGTGGTATTATTGTAAATATTTAATAATAATCTCTGAAAATTCCTGCCCTGGATATAGCATTGCTGAATTGTATGGGGTAGATATTTCCACTATGGTTGATTTCAAGTGCCCAAGAGATGATATAGAATATGGAGTTGGAAGATACTTGCTGGTACAAACTGTCTGCAAGACTTCATTGTGCTCAGTTAGTGACAGACAGCTCTGATCACATGGTCTCTGATACAAATTTGAATTTTTTTTATTTTTTATTTTTAGAAGTGTACTATTTTCGTGGAAGGGTATTTAATGTCATTTTCCGGATCATCCCCTTGGTCTTTGCTGTAACAACGTCTTGAACTTTATAGTTCAAGGAACAAAATTAGCGATCTGCCAACTATTAAGCACATCCATCCCAATTTTACACTTAGGAGGGACCACCAGTGTACACTGTAAAACAGATGTGGTGTGAACTCATTTCTTAGCTGACTTGCACATACCTCTACTCTTGCCAGCCGGACCACAGTAGTGCTGGCAGTCTTTGTCTGCCTACATCGATCTATATTCAATACTTTTGAAAGATCTGGGTAATCCAAAGGTAACTGATGTTGCAGGGCCTTTCCTTTTCTTTAGTGATTTATTCTGGGTTAGGAAAATGTCAGAGGCCTAAAATTCTGACAAGGGAACACAGCTTTTCACTGGGAGTGGCTGGCATTGACCTTCTGCTTCTCAACCATTGAGGTATTTTGAAAATATATACATATAACACAGTACCCTTATTGGCTGCCTATATATCTTGACCCTATGGGCAAATTGTTCTTTGAGCCATTTACATAAACTCAGTATGGGTCAGGCCATACTGACTCATTCTGAGCTTGCTACAAATTATGGTAATTCTGTCTACTTTCTTTCTAACAGGTACATGCTGCCATCTGGCCTTTGCTGTTCTCAGATTCTATCATCCTCATTATTATTATAGAACTCAGTACTCCAACAAAAGCCTTTAGAGTGATGCAGCCCTGACCTTATTGCCTAGATAAAAGGAGTGTTTTTTAGACCTCTCTAATGAATATGACTAGTGCAAAGCTTTATGTCTGATAAAATGGACCACTTCCTTGCATGCATGAGTTTTTCAGTCTTTTAAGCCCCTCTTCCATGGTTTTCTACAGCAATTACGGTATCTCCCCATATAGCTCTTTCCTTTTTTTTTTTTAAGCTTTCAAGGATCATTCCAATAGCCTATTATAACTGTCACTGAAACTCTTGCTGAGGTGTTAAATCTCTTGTCACTGGAAAGTACCTCCATATTGAAAAAACTCTCTCCCTGATACAACTTTAGATTTTTTCCCATATATATCTAACACCCCTCAGTAACCACTGCCACATCCTGATGGTAAAAATTTATCTAGGCCTGAAGCTTTATGGATATATCACTTATTCTTTATAGGCTCAATACTTCTTAAGTCAGATTATATTGATATTTGACTGTAATTATGAGGCAAAAGAGAGGAGGTGAAGAAAACCCTAAGAAGGCAAATAATGTCATTTAAGATACCTGCCTCATGTGAGGCCTTTGTATAACTTCAGGTGTGTGTGTGTGTGTGTACAGAGAAGGAGAGAGATAGAAGAGAAGAGAGCGAGAGGATTCAGGATAGCTTCAGAATTCAACGTTCATGACCCTGTCTACACAGATTCCCCATCCAGAGGTCAGACTCCAATTCCTTCCCCATCAGGGCCCTGTTTGTCTTGCAGCTCTGGCTAGGATGAGATTTAGATATTGCTGAAGCTTTACTAACAGTTAAGTCTGGATCTGGCTCTTCAGTCATGGCTGCCCTCCAAGCTGCAGGAAGGCATGTCTCTAAATGCCACCAAGGAGGCCCTCTTACTCTCACACTTTGATTTGTATGCTGATTGATAGACCTGAGCTTATCGTTTTCTTTCCTTAAACAATGGTCCTTAACCATGACTGACAATCTACAGTTCTTATAGTGATTATTTGTTTATGTCTATAAAAATACCAAAGATATTGTTCCAGGTTCTATATCCTCTCCAGTTGTACCCATAATGGGTCAGCAGTGGTGAAAGCCAGACCAAAGGATCAGCTAGCTAGTGACTATTAGTCCTTCCCCTGTCACCAGTGATGGGTCCTCGTGGCCATCTATTTGGGAAATGATTGATTCCACATTACCCAACTTGACAAATCCAGGAAAACTTCTGGTCTTAGTCTGAGTTCCCCACAACAAAATCTGAGGTAGGGATTTTTGTTTAAGTGGTCTATTGATAAGTAGACCCAGGAGAAGGGAAGTTAAAGAAGCCAAACATAGCGGGGGGGAAATGTCAAGCAAGAATTATGATCTCAGTCAATATAGAGGACAAATTACATAACAGAGCTGGCCCTACCTTGAGACAGAAAGGACAACCTTATGTATCTCATGTCAGCAGGTCACTGGATGAGTTAGCCCCGGTTGGGAAGGAGAAGATGGCTCCCATTTGGTTTAGGTTTAGGGCAGTTCTAGAATAAGGGTAAGCTTTTTATTATTGTTCATTATTATCTCCAACACTTATAGTAAATGCCATATGGTATAGCCAGAAAAGGGAATCTGGCTAGACACCAACAGTATTCAGTACAACAATGCGTAAGTATTATGACATGTAATGATCAGCAAATTTTGAGTTATTCTGTATCTTGGTGAGAAATCTGTTTCTTTGAATTACTTGCAAATTTTCTCTAGGCATGGATAGGAAGGTTGTATTTATCTTTCTTCTTTTAAATGGGATTGCAGTCAATCCCATTGGCCAAAATTCACAAATGCCCAATTATCATGTCTGTCTAGAAATGCTCATGCAAATAAAATCTTTTGTCCTAGAGTTTTGTTGACTCTTAGAGTTCTAGATTGAGAGTGTTGTTCCAGACTGCAACCCTTGGTGTATTTTGTCATTTTTTCTTCCTCCTTCTTACCTTACTCCTACCCTACAAAGGCTGGAGTAGGAGAGCGTTAAGTACTTCTCTTCTCAAATACATTATCCTATTTGAAATAGTATGGTATAGTGTTAAAAACTATTTTGCTTTTCATATATTGGTGAAAATGACTCTAAAAGGAGAGAGAAAGAGAGAGAGAGAGAGAGAGAGAGAGAGAGAGAGAGAGAATGAATGAGGGAAAGGAAAGGGAAGGGAAAAGAAGGAAAGAGATTGTCCAAAAGTAATGTACAAATGGTTGAGAGTGAGATTTTGGCTTCCTATTTTTCAGTTTAAGATTCAGAAATTGTGTTCCTTTGGCCCAACTGCAATAACAAGAATTATTACCTTACCTCAAGGTTTTGATGTTCTCGAGTGGTCTGGAAGTTAGACATTTTCTCCCAAGTTAACTTAGGGGCAGTTCACAGTGAGAACCATCCTATTCTTAAGTCCCCAATGCTTCTACACTCTGATGAATGAATTATCTGTATTCCACTGACATTGGAAAGATGGTGATGTATGCAAGGTGTGTTGAAGCTATTAAAATCCGTGTGGAAATTGGGTATTATGATTGCTCTATTGAACCTCTCCAAAGTCTTTCTTAGGGTATCTCACTTTTTATCCTATTTCTCCCATCCATAAGTCCTGAGGTTCTTTCACCCACCTGCTGTAGAATATTTTTTGCATTTTCTCCTTTCTGGCTATCAAAATTCCACCCCAAATTCTCAGTTCGATGTGAATCCCACCATGAGGATACAAATCCTGTTACTCTAAGGATTGGTAATGGAAGTGGGTGAATTTCCTTGTGGGACAAATGATGGCAGAAACTGGTGAGCTTCACTCTTGCCTACTTAGATTCACCTCCCTCTATGACACTTGCTTTCTGTGTATATAGTGGTCTCAAATAATGGTTCCCAGGCCAGAATATTAGCATTGCCAGGGGAATTGTAAAAAAAAATTAGTCCATCCAAGACATCTTTAAAACTTTGGTTGTAGGACCCTACTTTAGTTAACTCCTTCAGAGACTTTTGAGCTCTGTTAAAGTTTAAAACATCTGATGGAATCTTTTATTGATCACTTTTGATACCATCGTGCTGGCTTCAGAAACTGCCCCCCCCCTACAACTTGAGACTGAATAAAACTTTGTCATGGCAGTGTTGGAACATTCACACTAATTTTCCTAATGACTTATCCACAAAAAGAGAAATTAGTTCCCAGAATAAAACATGATTAGATACAATGATTCATAAGAAATAGAAATGTATTACAGTGGTTTAAAGTACCACTTTTGTAGGTAGACAGATTTTATCCTGGCTTGTCACTTAATGATATTCCTATTAAGCTTCTGTATCTGTGAAATGATGAAAATAATAATACCTACCTTTTATGACTGTTGTGAGAATTAAGTGAGATAAAGTAAAGCAAAGTTCCTGACTCACAGAAGGTGATCAACAAATGCTAAAAGATCATAACTTAACTTAGTCATCATTTGTTATGTTCTTGCATCAGTGTGGGTCTGATATAGTAGCTCTTAGGCTGCCTACCCAAGGCATGGAACCCTCTTCGCTCTCGGAGTTCAGAAGCAGCCTTAAGTACGTCCTGGATCCTTGGAGTTTAGGCCAAGGATCTCTCTTCTATGTGCAATTCCCTTAGTCCAAATTCTAGTTTCTGTTTCTTTGTTTTGTCTCAAGACCCTATTCTCACCTAGGTAACTGTTTTTGGGAAGCTTCATACCTACCCTTGACATTTATAAGACCTGGAGCAGGAATACAGTTTGGAGGTTGACACACCTTACATTTATATTTGTAACTTACAAAGTGGGCTAAAAGTGTATTATCCTCTGTGTAAGCAGAATACCAGCCCCATAATCCCTGGATTCTGAACATGTGTTACCTTACATGATTAAAAGACTTGGAGAGGTGATTAAATTAAGTCCTTCAGATTAAACTGGGAATTATACTGGGTGATCACGTCCCCTCTATTCACAAGAGTTCTTATAAGAGGGAGGCAGGAGAGTCAGAGGACATATTACAAAGGAAATAAAAGCTGGAGTGAGATTTGGCTATGAGTGGTATTTTATTATTACAGGAATTATAAATAATGAATTTCTTAATGTGTACACACATGTTTTTTAAGACTGCAAGTTGATGAGGTGTCAATGATGATTGAATTTAATAATTTAATAATAATTAAAAATATAGCTAGATCTACACTGGCCAAAATATAGTCTCAAGTTTATTTGTATATGAACCTTCTGCTTCATGTTCATGTAATCATTTTTACTCTGTACTAATTTTTAATGTTTTGTTGGAATATCTTGTTGCATATTTCACAAACACTTTACTTCAATTCAGAAAAAAATTATTTATTCTTTTTACAATAAGAAGTATAAATCTGTGTTTATTTAAGTTTTTTCTAAGATACTAGTAGAAAGCATTAAACTTGCACCTAACTTGTGAGTATCTTAAGAACCATGAAAAAGAAAACAGAGGAATTGGATGTTGCTTAAAAATGAGACAGTGTTTTACAGGCATCTATTGCCTCCAGCCTGAGAGGAGAGGTGGAGCAATTAATTAATCTTTTCTCTTACTTCAGTCCCTCCATACTCTCAGGACATGTCCATCAGATGTCATTTTCATATAGCCTGTATATCTGCAGGCATTCACACACAATGACCTTTTGTTCTGAAGTCAGGGACAAGAGATGTCAAAAAGTATTTCCCTGGGATGTGGACAGTATATGGTATGTGCTTTTCTTAAAAAGAATTTTATTTAAGTTATACAAGTTTCATATGTACAGATTTAGGAACATAGTGATACTACCCACCATTCTCCCTCCCTCCCATGCTCTAACATTTCTTCCTCCTCCCTCTTCCATTCTCACTCTTAATTTTTACAGAGATCTATTTTTAGTTTATTTAAGGATTGTATAGTTAACCCTACACTAAGTAAAAGAGTTCAACAAATTGTATGAAGAAAAAAAAACACTGATCCTCAATAGAAGAGACAAGGACTGTAAACAATCAACAGATCTCAAAATGTCCATTTCACTCCAATACTTTACATTTTAGGTAGTCTACTAGTTACCCCTCTCAGGGAAAACATATGATATCTTTCTTTTGTGGACTGGCTTATTTCACTAAGTATTTTCCAGTTGCATCCATCTTGTTGCAAAAGACAGGATTTCATTTTTTTAACAGCTGAGTAATACTCCATAGTGAATATATACAATAATTTCTTTATCCAGTCAACAATTGATGGACATCTGGGTTGAGTCCATATCCTAGCTGTAATGAACATGGGTGCACAGATAACTCTTTCATATATTGATTTCTTTTGGTTTGGGTAAATTCCCAGGAGTGGGATGGCTGGATCATATGGCAGGTCTATGTTCAGATTTCTGAGGTATGTCTATACTGTCTTCCACAGTGACTGCACCAGTTTCATTTCCACCAACAGTGGACTAGGGTTTCTTTTTCCCTGCACCCTTGCCAGCATTTGTCGTTCGTTGATTTATGTATGAGAGCCATTCTAACAGGTGAAACCTCATTATGATTTTGATTTGCATTTCCCTGGCAGCTAGTGATCCTGAGCATTTTTCAAGTGTCTGTAGGCCATTTGAATTTTCTCTCTTGAAAAATGCCTGTTTAAGTCCTTTGCCCATTTCTTAACTGGGTTGTGTGTTTTGATGTTGAATTTCTTGAGCTCTTTATAGATTCTGGATGTTAACTCTAATCAGTTGTGTAGTTTTAGTTTACAAATATTTTCTCCCACTCTCAGTTGCCTCTTCATTTTGCTGAGTGTTTCCTTTGCAGTGCAGCAGCTTCTCAGCTTGATGTAATCCCATTTGTCAATTTTGTCTTTGCTCTGCTTCTGGATTCTTTTCCAAGAAGTCTTTGCCTATACCAATATCTTGCAGAGTTTTTCCCCAATGTTCTCTTGTAATTTGATGTTATCCATTGTGGACAGAGAAGAGATCTTTCATTTAGGTCCTCTTTTTTTTTTTCTTTTTCTGCCAGAGTGTCTTGGCTTTCCATGCCTGAAATACTCTGAGCCTTTTGGCTAAGATCAAGTATGGTCTGTATCTTTTAAATGGAGAATTGAGGCCGTTTACATTCAAAGTGACTATTGATAAGTAAGGACTTGGCCCTGCCAATTTTCCATAAATATTCCTGTTGTTTATTTTGGATGTCTTTGTATTTTTATTGGGGGACTTTCTGCCTTCACATTCTTTCATAATGATGGCAACCTTTCTGTGTTTCTATGTGTAGCACATCCTTAAGCATCTTTTGTAAGGCTGGACAAGTTGTGACAAATTCTTTTAATTTCTGTTTGTTATGGAAGGTCTTTATTTCACCTTCATTCATAAATGAGAGCTTTTCAAGGTACAGTATTCTGCATTGACAGTTTTTTTCCTTTTAAGACTTGAACTATATCTTGTCATTCTCTTCTATCTGTGAGGTTCTGATGAAAAGTCAGCTGTGAGTGTAAATGGAGATCCTCTGAAAGTAATCTGGTGTATCTCTCACGCATATTTTAGAATCTTTCATTTATGTTTTACTGTGGGAAGTTTGACAACAGTGTGTCATGGTGAAGATCTTTCCTGGTCATGTCTGTTAGGAGTTCTATGTGCTTTCTGTACTTGGACACCCCTTTCTTTCTTCAAATTGGGGAAGTTTTCTGCAATTATTTCACTAAAAAGGCCTTCTAGTCCATTCTCTCTTTCCATACCTTCAGGAACTCCTAAAACCCATATGTTGGGTATTTGATAGTATCTTACAAATATCAAACACTGTTTTGAATTTTTATAATTTCACCTTGTATTTTTTGTTGTTGTTGTTGTTCTGACTGAAAGATTACCAAAGATCTGTCTTCTAGCTTGGATATTGTTTTTTCTGCCTCACCAAGTTTGCTGTTAAGGCTTTCCATTGTATTTTTTTATTTGATCTGTTGAATTCTTCTTTTCTAATATTTCATTTTGATATATCTTTTAAAAATCTCTTTCAATGGAATAATTTTCATTCATGTCATGCATGGTTTTTGCTAGATTATGGATTTGCTTCTGATTTTGTTTAAAAAATAGTCCTATGATTAATTTTTTCAATTCCATTTCTGGCATTTCCTCAATCTCTTCATCTCACATTCTAATGTTGAAATGTTGTGTTCCTTTGGGTGGGTCATGGTGTCTTTCTTATTCTGGTCTCTTGAATTTCTGTATTCACTTTTAGGCATTTGTGAAGTTAATTTTTTTTTCCTCTGATGGCTTTTATCTTTGGGCTATGCCTCTGTGACTTAGTGTAATGTCTGGAATTTCAGTGAATACTAAGAGGTGTGTGCTAGTGGTGGGTGTTGCCAGGGAGCTCTGGTTAATGCTCCAGAGTGAGGCAAGTATCCAGAGTAAAACCCAAATTGGGCATGGTAGATCTCTCATTAACAGAACCAAGGAAATAGTCACATCTGTTGGTGTGATCACCCCCTCACCTCCTCTCCTCCAAGGTGATCAATACACAGTGTTATCCCCCAGTGTGTTCAACACTCTTCCACACTGCTGTATCAACCACACAAATGATCTGCACAGTTCTCACTGTGAGCATTGTTCCCACTGCAGTGAGCCACCCCAGGCAACCATGGAGCTCTGAGCATGTGGAGCTGAACCTAGTGATTCCCCTGAGACCCAGCTACACCCTGTACCTTCTCATGTAACCACCAGGTCCCCACAGCCTCAGCACACAAAGCTTCCACAGTTGCTGAATGTAGAGGTTATGATCTGCCCTGTCAGCCTGTCCAGTCAACTGAGAGACAGATTATCCTGACCTAGCCCTGCCCAGGCATCTTGATCCTAGGAGGCTAGGGTCACCTCACAGTCCTACATGGGTGCCCAGCCACCTCCCAACCAGGCTCAAAGTCAGTGGGGACTGCCGAATGTGCCCTCCACTGGAATCTGTCTATCACATACATACACAAGAACCATTGGCTGAATGTTGTTCTGTCCCTGCCACTGCCACCAGTACTGCCAAGAAGATGGCATCCTGTCTCAGCCAGTTGCTGTGCAATGCACAAAGGCTTCTACATCTAACACCCAAACCCTAAATGGCTCCCACCCTTTCTCAGCTGGGCAGCAGGGCCTATTATGGGGATGTTGGAGTGAGATAGATGTGTCCCCTCTACTTCCACTGTGTCCATGAGCAACTGCTAGCCTCCAGGGCTCCAGTCCAGTCTCAGGCCATGCTCTCCCTCTGGCTAAATCACCATGGTTGCTGCAGTCTGGTCTCATCCCCATCTCCAAGCTACCACTCACTCTGGCTCTCAGCTGCTGTAGTTGTGTGTTGTGTCTATTTTCGTGCTGCATGTCTGCACCCTCCACACAGGTCCACAGCATTCCTCTTCCTCTTGTAGGATTTCCAGTGCAGTTTGCTCCCCAGTTCTCCCCTGAGAGTGCATGTTTTGTTTGTTTTTTAGTATTTACCGCTAGACACACAGTATGTTGTTCCCTAATCCGCCATCTTGGAATCCCTATGGCATACTCTTTAAAGTCAAGCATGGTAATGGGGGTGCCATTAGCATTCTCTACCTACAGAGATGTGTCTTCTTCCTATTACCTGAAAAATGATGGCAGCAACAAAGTCACAGCCTATGATTACAGTGTAACATAATGAGCCAAGTGGTCCATGTATGCACACTGACACACACACACACACACACACAAACATTGAGAATTTAAGTAATTGTTCAAATTTATGTTAGTGACAGTCAGATCTGGGTAACAAGCCCAGATCTGCTTCACACTGAGCTCATTTGGATATATGAGCTTGTTACCTCAATAGCAAGATTTACTCTTCCTTTGCTAGCTTAATAATCAGGTATCTGGCATTGCTGATGTTTGTTAGCCCAAACTGGCCCATATTTCACTTCTTTGAGGAAAACTTCCTGATTCCCATTTGAAGTTTGTGCCCACAATTCTGATGTTACAAGAAACACACTGTTTATTGGGTTACGTACTACTCATCCTACCAGTCTCTGAATTCAGGAGGACAGATTTGTGGTTTTACTAATTTCTTCAATTTCTGAGACCCAACAGATGACCCATGACAATATTAGGAGCTAAAATATAATAATAAGAAATCTCTTGATTTATAAAAAGAAATCCTCTACCATTGTAATTCACCAAAAATAGAACTGTCAGTAGGGACATGACATTCAGAAGTCACTCAAATGTCTTGAGATCCCAGATGATAGCTTGTGGGATATTTTAAGAGGAATCCTCAAAAGATTCTATTTTTCTTCAGTAATTTATTTAAAAAGAGGGCTGTTCCATGCTGTCAGCAAATTCATTCTGATATTTAACCTGAAGCAGTAATCTAAAAAAAATGGCACACTAAGCCTCTGAGAGTTACTGTAGTTTCCATTATTTAAGGTTTGGGAAAGTGTTAACTTGGCACATTTTAAACAACAATATTTTTAGTTCCTTGGGAAAATGGTCCTTTTTAAATCAGGAAACAAAAGGCACTGGTTTTAACTAACAGTTCAATAGCACTTCAAATACTGTTTTACATTCACTGAAGCCGTTCCATCATCAACACAGATTCACTCTTTCCTCCATTTGTTCAAAGCTACTTTATTTTTGTTTCATATAGCATGCTGGTATCTCAAGTGGTGGCTAAACCCACTCTGCCACAATTCGAGACCCAATTCAGTTGATTTAAACAGACAAATATACACACTTGCAGGAACACACACACAATATTGAAGTTCTGCTATTATATGCTCTTTTAGATGTAGAGATGGGAGACAGAAATATTACAGTTCCTGGGGTATCTCAGGGCTTTTTCCTTGTCTCTCCAGTGACTTTACAGTGAAATAACAGATTTCCATCCAATATTTGTCACACATGTGACTAATAAATGAGAGAAAATGAAGTGGAGCTTGAAATAATCTTGCTGTCTTTGTTTCTACAGTTGTAAATGTTATGCTTACTTGTTTCCTGGGGCATGTGCAAGATTTTTCTCTAAAAGATATGTGTTGGTGTGACTACTTTCTTAGACTGTGTGCATATCCTGAACCTTACTAGGAAAAACAAATTATTTTTCAGAGTAATTGAAAATTTACACTCTTTCCAGCAGTGTATAAAAGTTCCTACTTATCTATGCACTCTTTCACCATTGAGGTTGTCCAACTTCTTAATTTTGCCAATCTAGCCAATAAAATGATAGCTTATTGTTGCTTTGGTTTTGCTTACATATTACTAACAAAGATAAGCAATTTTCAAATGTTTATTTGCCATATGTTTTGTATTAATATAAGAGAACAGCTTTCATGTATTTCATATTTCAATTCTAAGAATACAATGATACTTTTCTCCCTCTCTCCCTCCTTCTTCCTTTCTTTTTTTCTTTTAATTTTGATGATAGCATATTGTGATAACATCATAGGCTTAATGCACCACTAGATGAAGAGTTCAACAAGTAAAATGTGAAAAGACCATTGCTGTTGTTCCACAGGAATATAGATAAGAGCTATAAACAATAATCAAATAAAAAGATGTCAATCTCACTCATATACATTAAGTGTTTTTTGTATTCTATGTATTAGCTAGCATAAGTCAGAGAAAACATGTGATATTTGGCTTTTTTGCAGGGGGGGGGTGTCTGGCTTCTTTCACTAAGCACGATGGTCTCCAGTCACATCTATTTTGTTGTAAAATTGTGTATATGTACATTTTTTATCCAGTTGTCAGTTGATGAATACCTGTGTTGATTCCCATATCTTAACTATTGTGAACTGATCTGCTATAAAAATTGGGGTACATTCATATGATGATTTCATTTTCTTTGGATATAATCTCAGGAGTGGGATGGCTGGGTCATGTAATAGATCTATTTGTAGATTCCTGAGGAATCTCCATACATTCTTCCATAATGATTGTACCAGTTTTCATTCTAGCTAACAGTGTATTACAGGGTACCTTTTCTTCCCTTACTTGCCAGCATTGATTATTTTTGGATTTTTCAATGATAGCCTTTCTAAGTGAGGTGAGGTGAAACCTCATTGTGGTTTCTATTTGCATTTACCTTATGGCTAGTGATCCTGAGCATTTTTTTCATGTGTCTGATGGTCATTTATATTTTTTCCTTTGAAAACTACCTATTCCAGTATTTTCCCATTTCGTTACTGTATTGTTTGGTTTTTCTAGAGCTTCTTAAATTCCTTGTATATCCTAGATATTAATTCCTTATCAAATATATAGATTATAAATATTTTTTTCCAATTCTGTTATTTGCTTTTTCACTTTGTTGAGTATTTCCTTTGCTGTGTATGCAGAAGTATGAACCAAGAATGCTATGTTACACCACATACAAAAAGCAACTCAAAATGGATCCAAGTACTAGAGGAAAACATAGGAGAAACACTACAAGGCATTGTCATAGGCAAAGACTTCTTGGATAAGATCCCAGAAGCACAGACAATGAAAGCAAAAATACACAAATGGGACTTCATCAAGATAAGAAAAAGTTTGTTTTGTAATTTTCTGTGACTTGCCTGTGCAAGTGCTTTGTCCATTTTTCATTTATTAATGATTTTAAAGCATTTTTACAAATATTAAATAGTAATATTTTGTCACCTGTGTGCTGAAAATATCTTGGTTCAGGCTGGCTTGTCTTATCCTTCTTGTGGTGTTTCCTAATGATTAAATATTCTTTGTATTGACGTAGTTGAAGTTTAACGCTTTGTTTCATGTGGTCAGTGCTTTGTGCTCAAGCATCTTTTCCTATACAATGTTCAGAAAGATACTCTCCTATATTTTCTCTAAAAATTGGCACACTTTCACTGACTCAGCCATCTCCTAAGAACTTACAATGCTATCTTTGTCATTTATCAAGATTCCAGGTATATAGGGATGTGATTCTGGTTTCTCTATTCTCTTTTTAATTTGTTTGCCTTATGTGTTTGTCCCTGAGACTAATTAGTAATATATGTCTGGGAGGCAATTTTCTCCATTCTGTTATTCTTCAGAAATTTTTTGGGGGGCATTCATTTACATTTTAAAAATAACTGCTTGTATCTTATGAAAACCTGTTAGAGTTTTGATTGTATTCACATTGAATCTATAGAGCTATTTGTGAAGAATTGGCACTTTTATAGTATTGAATTTTCTTAGCCATTAACATGCTATATTTTATATTTCTCCATTCATTTAGGAATTTAAAAGTATTTAGTAAAGATTTATAATTTTTAAAACTAGGTCTTTTTTATCTTTTATTTAATAAATACAAATTTCCAAAGTACAGCTTATGGATTACAGTGACTTCCCCCCCCCCCATAACTTCCCTCCCACCCGCAACCCTCCCAACTCCTGCTCCCTCTCCCATTCCATTCACATCAAGATTCATTTTCAATTATCTTTATGTACAGAAGATCAATTTAGTATATATTAAGTAAAGATTTCAACAGTTTGCACCCACACAGAAACACAAAGTGTAAAATACTGTTTGAGTACTAGTTATAGCATTGTACAACACATTAAGGACAGAGATCTTACATGGGGAGTAAGTGCACAGTGACTCCTCTTGTTGACTTAACAATTGACACTTTTATTTATGGCTTCAGTAGTCTCCCTGGGCTCTTGTCATGAGTTGCCAAGGCTATGAAAGCCTTTTGAGTTCACCAACTCTGATCTTATTTAGACAAGGTCATGGTCAAAGTGGAAGTTCTCTCCTCCCTTCAGAGATAGATACTTCCTTCTTTGATGGCCCATTCTTTCCACTGGGATCTCACTTGCAGAGATCTTTCTTTTCTTTTCTTTATTTTTATTTTTATTTTTTTGCCAGAGTGTCTCGGCTTTCCATGCCTAAAATACTCTCATGGGCACTTCAGCCAGATCTGAATGCCTTCAGGGCTGATTCTGAGGCCAGAGTGCTGTTTAGGACATCTGCCATTCTATGAGTCTGCTGTTTATCTCACTTCCCATGTTGGATTGTTCTCCCCTTTTTAATTCTATCAGTTAGTATTAGCAGACTATTATGTGATCCCTTTGACTCTTAATCCTATCATTATGATCAATTGTGAACTGAAATTGATCACTTGGACTAGTGAGATGGCATTGGTACATGCCACCTTGATGGGACTGAATTGGAATCCCCTGGCATATTTCTAACTCTACCATTTGGGGCAAGTCCGATTGAGCATGTCCCAAACTGTATATCTCCTCCCTCTCTTATTCCCACTCTTATATTTAACAGGGATCACTTTTCAGTTAAATTTAAACACCTAAGAATAATAGTGTGTTAATTAAAGAGTTCAACCAATAGTATTAAGTAGGTAGAACAAAAAAATACTAAAAGGGATAAAGTATTAAGTTGTTCATCGACAGTCAGGGCAAGAGCTGATCAAGTCACTGTTTCTCATAGTGTCCATTTCACTTCAAAAGTTTTCCTATTTGGTGCTCATTTAGTTGTCACCAATCAGGGAGAACAACTAGGTCTTACAATATTCTATTAAATTTTTGTTTTGAATACCCATTACTTTTGCTGCTATTGTTAGTCTTATTTTTTTCAGTTATTGACTGATCATTCCCACCAACTGTGCATGTAGATTTTAAAGTATCCTTTTTCTTGTAATTTCTAGGTGATCTTACTTTTTTCTACGTTAATTTATTAAAATGTTAGAAATTGTGCATTTTCTAATATTGAACTACCTTTTAAATCCAAGAATAAACTTAGTCAAGACATTATCTTTTTGCAATCCTCTACTAGAAACAGTTTGCCTATATTTCATTTAAAATTTTTGCATGTAGTTTCATGAGTGATATTGACCTATTTTTGCCAATATTATTATGTTTTTATGCAAATGATAGAATTTCATTCTTTTTCATAACTGAATAAGATCCCATTTTGTGTGTGTGTGTGTGTTGTGTATGCATGTGTATTTTCTATATCCATATATCTGATGATGGATGCCTTGGTTGATTCCATATTTTGGAACAGAAATTGATCTGTATATATACAGATAACTGATTTTTTACAGAAGTGTCCAGACTATACTTTGGAGAAAAGATGATCTCCTTAATAAATGGTTCTGGCCAAACTGAAACTATGTGTATATAAAAGAAATTAGATCCTTACCTTTCACCATATACAATGTCAACTTAAGATGTATTACACGGCTGGCGCAGTGGCTCTACAGGCTAATCCTCTGCCTAGCAGCACCGGCACACCGGGTTCTAGTCCCAGTTGGGGCGCCGGATTCTGTCCCAGTTGCCTCTCTTCCAGGCCAGCTCTCTGCTATGGCCCGGGAAGGCAGTGGAGGATGGCCCAAGTGCTTGGGCCCTGCACCCGCATGGGAGACCAGGAGAAGCACCTGGATCCTGCCATCAGATCAGCGCAGTACACCGGCCACAGCGGCCATTGGAGGGTGAACCAATGGCAAAGGAAGACCTTTCTCTCTGTCTCTCTCTCTCTCACTGTCCACTCTGCCTGTCAAAAATAAAAAAATAAAAATAAATAAAAAAATGATGTATTAAAGACCTCAATTTAAGACCTGAGCCAAAGAAAATGCAGGAATAAAATGTAGAGGAAACACTTCAAGATGTTTGTGTAGGTCATGGCTTATTAAGACTCCCAAAGCACAGGCAACAAAAGCAAAACTAGACAAATAGGATTATATCAAATGTAGAAACTTTTACACAGCAAAGGTAACAATGCATTGAAGAGACATATAGCTTAATGTGGAAAATAATTGCAAGTTACTTATCTGACAAATGATTAATATCCAGAATAAATCAGCAACTCAAAAACACTCAACAACAAGGAAGTAACCAATGTTGTTTAGCAGAGAGCAAAGGCCCTGAACAGATAATTCTCAAAAGAAGAAAATACAAATGGCCAAGAATATCTGAAAAAAAATTTATTATACGGTAGGTATCAAGGTATTGCAAAACAAAATCACAATGAGGTATCACTTCACCCTTGTTAGGATGGAAATTAACCAAAAGACAGAGAGCATCAAGTGCTGGAGTGGATGTAGAGAAAGGGTAACTCTTACACACTGTTGGTGGGAATGTAAGTGTAGCCATTGTGGAAAACAGTGTGGAGTTTTCTTTAAAAATGGAAATAGACTTCTTATATTGTGATAATTATTTTTAAATAGCAACCTTAATCCATTCATATCAATCAAGATTATATGTATCTAAATATGTTTCTACCATCTTTTTGTTTCCTGTTTGTTCTTTTTAAATGAATTTTCCTTTCTTTTGATATTGATTTATTCAATTAGTTTCTCTATGTTATAATTCTGCTACTGTTCTTTAGTGGTTACTCTTAAACTGCTGCCTACTGAACAAGCCTCACATTTTAATTTTAAAACATTTTAAAACTAACATGAGTCTTTCCCTCACAGAGTAACACTGAAAATATTTACACTATATTATGAATTGTAGTCCCAGAAAACATTAAGAAAAAGTCTAGGGGGATATCACTGCAAAATTAAAAATTGAGACCCTCAGAGTTGGAGTCAGTCGCAAAAGGTCATCAACTTGCTTTCTGGTCTCGTGTTTTCTCCAAATAGAGGGGGTGAGACTCTGATTTTCAAGGCACTATAAGTTCTGTGATTTGAGTCATCCATCGTCTGACTGTACCTTGGAGACCTTGGGGACCAACGTACTTTCCAACTTTAGGGCCCTGTTCCCTCCTTACCTCTGTGTTTTATTATTTTATTCTTCTCTTGTCATATGCTTTTGCGCTGTGGCCATAAATAAAAGGAAATGGAAAAGATAGCTAAAGGTACTCTGCTATCACAAAGAAATTCCATGTTTGCTTATTTCTCACATAACTCTTAAAACTATTGGGTGTGGCATAGATGCAGAGCTGGCTTCAGGGTTATGAGCCTGTATTACAGGGGTGCTGCATTCAGAAGATCCCACTATTGACTTAATGCTTTTGCCAGCATGAAGTTAATAAATATTGTTTAAAAAATTTTTGAATGTATACCAGAGGCAGAGAGAAAGAGAGTATGTGCTCCCATCCTTCGGGTGTCTCCCCAAATGCCCACAATGGGTAGGGTTGGGCCAGGGCCAGCCTGAGGCTGAAGCTGAGAACTCAGTCTGGGTTTCTCTGATGGGTAGCAGGAACCCAAGTACATGAGCCATCACTCTGCTTTCCAAGGTCCACATTAGCAGGAAGCTAGAATGAGGAGCCTGGAATTGAACCCAGGCACTCTAAAGTGGGACAAGGACATCTTAACCAATGCATTAACTGCTAGGCCAAATGCCTGTTCCACAATTATTTGTCTGGTCCTGGCTAGACATTTTGGTATAGAGGAATGTGGCATTTAGAAATCTAAAAGATGTGGGATTGAATCATACCTCTGTCCTCTAGGTTGTACAGATTCATTTCCTCACTGGGAATCAGGACCTACAAGGACTTGAAGTTTTATGATAAAAATATAATTGGTAAATATTGGTATAACAGCTACCATATTAAAAAAGTCAGAATTTGTAAGGTTCAGCCAATAGATTCAGAAATCAGGGTCCCTAGAGTAATATTCAAGCTCTGGAATTTACCATTTGTGATACTTAAACTAGTTCCTTAAGCATTTTTGTATCCTATTTGCAAATCATAAGATTGTTTTGAATGTTAAATGAGTTACTTTTTAACTTCTCAGTGTGATACCTGGTAATTAGTATTAATTCAAATATTACTTATTGATGATTTCAATAGATAACCAAACTTTTTAATTAAAGATTTATTTTATTTGAATTGCAGAGAGAGAGAGAGAGAGGGAGAGAAACACCAGAGAAATAGATCTTCTATCTGTTGATTCACTCCCCAGATGGCTATAACTACCAGAGCTGGGCCAGTCTGAGCCTAGGAGATAGGAATGCCATCCTGGTTCCCCAGTACTTGGACCATCATATGCTGCTT
Source organism: Lepus europaeus (assembly GCF_033115175.1). Lineage (NCBI taxonomy): Eukaryota > Metazoa > Chordata > Mammalia > Lagomorpha > Leporidae > Lepus > Lepus europaeus. The sequence goes on from NC_084831.1 coordinate 57,906,555, forward strand.
TCCCGGGTGCATTAGATGGTAGCTGAATCACAAGTGGAGCAGCTGGAACTCAAAACCAGTGCTCTGATATGAGATGCCAGTGTTGCAAGTGGAAATTTAACCTCTTGTGGTATACTGCTAGCCCATACTCCAAGTCCTGTAGAACGTGCAGCCTATGGAAGGGAATAATAAAAGGCATTCTTTGATAGAAACAATTGCGAACACACACCAACAACTCTGTGATGAAGGACAAAATGGCTCTCAAACACAAGTTAAATATGTGTTGTTCGCAGCATAACAACCCACTTACACTGCACCTCTGGATCTGTCAGTATGCCAATGAGGAGAGGGATAATATCTTGTCAGTATTTTCTAACTAGGTAATTATGATATAATGTCTTGAAGTTATGCCTTTGTAATAGAAATACTGGAAGCACAGATTCCCTGTGATGTTTATATGTTCATTGTGTTTATCTTTATACTCTTGGCACCTAGTTGGAGTTCATAATTCTTTCAGTCACAATTTATTCTCATAGTAATCCCAAAGTAAGGATCTAGGATAAACTCTGAGATGGAAGTCCAATTTCTTGTAAAATTTTGCAGGATAGACTCAAGGTGTAGTGCACTGAATAGCTGAACAAAAACAAAATAAGGTACTATAAAATAGACTTGTTCTTTCTCTTGATTATTATATTCCTGCTGTGGAATAAGTTGTGTTGCCCTAAATTCGCGTGTTGAATCTTTAACTCCAATATGGTGGCATTAGGAGGTTGGACCTTTGAAAGATATTAAGAATTAGATTAAGGGGGCTGGTGCTGTGGCATAGTAGGTTAAAGCATCTTCCTGTGGTGCTGGCATCCCATATGGGCGCTGGCTCGACCCAGCAGCTCCACTTCTGATTCAGCTCCATGCTGATGGCCTGGGAAGGCAGTAGAAGATGGCCCAAGTGCTTGAGCCCCTGCACCTGTGTGGGAGACCTAGAAGAAGGTCCTCTCTCTATCTCTCTTTCCCTCTCTCTGTCTGTAACTCTGCCTCTCAAGTAAATAAATAACTTAAAAAAAAAAGGAAGAATTAGATTAGATCATGAGAGTAGAGCCTTCATAATGAGACAGAACCTTCATAAGAAGAGAAAGATAGAGAAATATTAGATAGATAGAGGAAAGCTAACTCCACTTGTAACCAGAACAAAGAAAGGCCATGCGAGGACACAGTGAGAAGCGGTCATAGCAGGCCTGGAAGTGAGATCTCACAGGAGCCTAGCTGTGCTGACACACTGATTGCAAACTTCCAGCTCACAGAACTGGGAAAAATCCATGTCTGATATTCAAACCATTCAGTTTATGCTATTTTGTTAAGCAGCCCAACTTAAGACAGTCAATTTTTGACAGTTTTCTTCTAGCATATGTTTTTTTCTCTATTCTCTTGAAATGCAGCTCTCTGATCATTAGTTAATTAATTGCCAGAAAGATGTAGGTAAAAATTGAATTTTCCCCACCTTCAGAGTATAAAGGAGTATTTCCTTGGCTGTTGTGAGTTGAATTATGTCTCTCAAAAGATATATGGAATCTCCAAATAGTTCAGGAAGATGTGTGTTATGAAAAAAATACATATAGGTTTTAGTATTTTTGTGCACCAAATAAACTTGTTTTAATTTTATTTTTCCATGAACTTTTTGAAGTTTCCTCATATGTTGAAGTCCTAACTTCTAGTACCCATGGGTGTGATCTTGCCTGGAATAGGGACTTTGCAGATGAAATCAAAATGAGGTTATACTGGAGTAGAGTGGAAGCATGAATCCCACGTGACTGGTGTCCTTTAGAGAAGAGGGGAGTGCCCTGTGGAGAGGGAGACACACAGGGAGAATGCCGTCTGGTGATGGCAGCAGAGAGAAGAGGGTTGCAGTGAGCTGCAGGCCAAGGGATGCCAGGAACCTATGACCCTACCCCCACCAGAGCTGGGAGGAGGCAAGGAAGGTGACTCTCAAACACAGAGTCAGAGGCAGCATGGCCTTGCTGACACTTAGATTTTGGAGTCAGCCACTGGAATTTGGGTGACCTGGTATGAAGGAAGCAGCAGAAGATGAATACATTCATCTTTTTTCATTCAAACAGTGTTTCATTTTTGGTTTTAGTTTTTTCTCTCAGTGGCTGTCACTAGGAGCATTGCCATTCATACAGATGAATAAGATAGATAGGTGTGAAGACCTATTAGATTCTACTGTTCTAGTTTTGTGGCATAGAAGATGACCCGGAGAGGAGAGTTGCAAAGGGCATGGAATCCATGTCAGGAGGCCCTTTTGCCTCAAGCCCGGTGCATGCTCTCCCTTGTTAAGTAAACCCAAGCAATGACCAACGAAATGTATATGTGCACTCGATGGCATATAGGAGGTTATTTTGGGCTGAGGTCTGCCCAAAAGTTTTAATTGACAATTTTTGATACAAAGGTCACAAAATGTTTGACTTAGGTGTGCAGGGAACTGGAGAGGACCTTAAATCCACTTGGCAACTTGTAGTACAGATGTTTTGTTTATGGAATATCACTTTCAGTTGTGAACATGCTCTTCTAAAATTTCTGTTGAAAAATTCAAGATTGTAATGATCTATCAGAAGGGTATTACAGAAGTCTTTAAGTCATTTAAATATGAGTCCATTTCTTGGTAAGCAGAAGCAAAACATTTTTGTTTGTTTTACTTTTCAACACAGGGGGGCAGCATTGCTGCACTGATCATTTCATGCAGGCTTGACATTTCTTGTGTAGGTTTCAGTACACAGGGCACCTCTTCCTAGTGGGTAATCATTTGAGAATTGTGCAAAAGTAGACCTAGGCTCTTTATCACTTAAATGATATTAATTTTAATGGAACTCTAGAAAACAGCACCTTCTGATGAGCAGTCATATACATTTCATACATTGTATATTTGCTTCATTGTTTGTGATTCTGCAAGAGTCACCCGATTCTGAGAAGGCAGCTGGGGCCTTTTGCATTGTGCAGTGTTTATGGATGCTGATCATTTAGAAGTCTTAATTACTTTAATGGAACTTTTAAATCATGTTACTGGGAAATAGGTAAGGTTTGATATAAACGATGGGTAACCTACCGAGCAGATGTGCTTCCTATGGGATATGACACAACAGATTTGCCAAATACATACAAATCAATTTATTAGCAACTGGAGGGTTGGAATATCATAATACCACTACTAACAAGTACCTTTTTGTTGCTTATTGTAACTTATAAACTTTTGTTTCAGTTATATTCTTTTTTATAGAATAAGCTTACAGAGCGGGTGTTATTACTTCCTTTTTTTCAGGCGAGGAAGCAGAAGTGTGGTGTGGCAGAGGGAATCACCCCTCAGGCCACTTTGCCCCTCTGTCAGTAGAGAAGGGAATTGAAATCAAGCAATTCAACAACAAGAAGTTTTATTTCACATTTGAAATTTTATTTCACATTTCACATGACCTGTTCCATCCAGGTCATGCATTTGATTTGGTTACCTTAAGCCAAATACAAAATGTTCTGTAAAGTCTAAATTTTATTATTTCATTTTTTCTTTTATCTCTTTACATCTGAGCAATTGTTTAATGCATATGTCTGAGAACTTTTTTAGTTTATTTAATTTATTATTATTTTTTCTTTATAATCAAAAAGAGGAAGATTTAGAGAGAAAGAGATACAGAGAGACAGAGATATCTTCTACCTACTGATTTCGCTTCCCAGATGCTTACAATGGCTGGACTGTGCTGGTCTGAAACCTGAAGCCAGTAACTCACCCTGGGTCTCTCAAGTGGGTGGCAAGGGTCCAACTACTTGAACCATCACTGCTGCTTCCTAGAGTGTGCAGTAATGGGAGCTGGAATTGGGAGCCAGAGCAGGGATTTGAACCCAGACATTCTGATATGAAATGTGGGTGTCCCAACTGACATGTTAATCATTGTACTAATGCCTACCTCTGTCTCAGAATCTCGATATCAACAGAATTGTGGGAGATCCCAGAAGACACGAGGACCTTTTCTGGTTGTTTCATTGTGCCAGTCAATCAGTGGTGAAGGGTGGGGATTTGCTTTTGCATGTAGCTCAGTAGATTCATACGACACATTTTCCTCTGAGGAGCCTAAGACACAAGCAAACATGAGAGCTCACCATCCTCCTTATCTTCCCATTGTGGATAGGAAGGATATATAATTCTATCTTTAGCTTTTGAGAAAGAGAAACCAAGGCAAGAACAAATTTCCAAGGCGAACTGTCCATGATTGCTTATGGTTGAAATTCTTGAGCTAGCACCACTCTTTCCTCCTGTCCAAAGATTGTATCTGTTGAGTTGTGTATCCCCTTAGAAATCAGATCAGCTTGAATATTTGTTCTAGCTTTGCCTTTTCCTGGATCTTGGCTCTGAACAAACTTTATGGGCCTCATCTGTGAAAAGATTAGATTCCTCATCTGTGAAAGATAAATAAGAATAATAGTAGTTTTTCAGGCCTGTAACAAATATATTTGCACACATATAACATATGTTTATATTTTTTTAAAAAATACACACAATCAGTATGCGGTGGCTATATTCCATAAATCTACCTGCTTTGTAACAAGGGCACTCGTTCTCTTTTAACTCAAACCCATCTGCAATCTGAGCAGTGCCCAATGCGGCCACTGGGTGTCTCTAGAAAGCTTAAAGTTTAGGAGAGAGAAAAGGGATTGTGAACATGCTTTAAACATACTAAAGCCTCCTAGAAATATGAAATCATGAAAAAATATCATGTAGGATCTCTGTCCTTAATGTGCTGTACATTGTGATTTAATGCTATAACTAGTACTCCAACAATATTTTTCACTTTGTGTTACTATGTGGGGGCAAACTGTTGAAATCTTTACTTAATATATACTAAACTGATCTTCTGTGTATAAAGAGAATTGAAAATGAATCTTGATGTGAATGGAAGGGGAGAGGGAGCGGGAAAGGGGAGGGTTGTGGGTGGGAGGGAAGTTATGGGAGGGGGAAGCCATTGTAATCCATAAGCTGTACATTGGAAATTTATATTCATTAAATAAAAGTTAAAAAAAAAGAAATATGAAATCATTATAATGGCTTCCTTCCATGAACCCAACTCCCACGTGATACATACCCAGACTTCTGTGCTTTTCTAGTTGGCTAGAAATACATATGCAGTGACCACCTAAGCTATGCTAGGAAGCATTCATTGACTTTAAAAATATTTCTTAAGAATCCAAATGTGCTATCAGAACACATTAGGTCATATGAAGCATGTTTGGTAACAATATGGAGAAAACTAAAACTGTAAGGAATGCTTTCAGATAGTTTCCATGAATGAGTAGAAACTCAGCAAAGATATGAATGAAATACAGCAATAACTATGCAGACGTCACGAACACTGAGTTCTTGGAAGAGGGAACAGAAAGCCAAAGGCCTTGAAATGAGGAAGTGTGCTTAGTATGTTTGCGAAACAGTAGGGAGGCCTGGGCCAACCATGCTAATTAGTGAGTTTTCTGTGTAATTTGTTGTCTTTTTGAGAGATAATATCTATTATAATTTTATAGTTCCTGTTTTATAGGTGCTCATAATAGGAAGAATGACAATAACTAGTGCTTATTGAGTACTTGCTGTGTGTTAGGTTAGTCCTTACAATCTTACCAGATAAATGTAATTATCTGCTACTATTCAGGGAATCTAAATAGCTTTATTAAGGTAGCATATCCAGTAAGTTGATGAGGCAACACTTCATTTTACTTTAAAGTTCAGAATAACTCGGCCTGAAGACAGCTTAGTGAAAAATGAAGAGTCATTTTCAAGGGTTTGTGGAAAGCTACCAAAAGGGTGTTCCAGGTGACATAACACTATGGAGGACGACAATGAGTTCCTTAAGGGAGGTAGGATGGCATAGGAGTGGAGAGAGGGTCTCCTGGCAGAAACAGAGGCTTGGACGCTCGGAAGAGCATAGTATGTGCAGGAAATAGCCAACAATTAAGTGAGGCTGAAGACTCTGCAGCAGCAAATGTAACCGTTATGTCCGTGTGCCTACAAAGCAGCAACGCAAGACTCCTCTCAGGCATGGCTGATTGGCCAGAGGTGGAACTTTGACCTAAGCCTATCAGAATCTGTCAGAGATGGCTTGTGTTGTTGGACTCAAACAGAGGACACGGTTGAATCAGATTCTGTCTCTCAAAACTTTGAAGCAAAGCTGCAAGGACTGTGCGTAGTCCATGGAGGGCCCTGGACAAGGTAGGTAATCCAAACAGAGAACTCAAAAGCCATTGGAGGCCATGTGAAAACTAATTAGGAAGCTGTCTACAGTAGAGAAAACTGGAGCAAACCCAGAGGGGGAGAAGAGGAAATGTCATGAAGTCTCGAGAAAAAGAAATGGCAAATTCTCAGTTCTTTGGCAATTCCAGTTTCCAGTTCTTACAATCTCCCAAAGCAGGTCCATTTCCTGTCCTGCATCCCAGCAATCTCTGCATCCTAAAATTAGAAGAACAATGGAATTTTTGAGCCATATTGCCACACTTCTCAGGGTGAAAGTGGGTACTAGTAATAATTATACACGTAACTGGAAAAGTTGGGAAAACTAGGTGTGTGGTGGGCAAGGCAGTGTTTAACCTGTGGATCTCTGGAAAACAGCAGTAACGGTAACAACAACAATGGACCCAAATGTGACTGGTTGTGTTTGCAAATTTCCATGATGTAAAACTTCCACAATGGGTGATCCTCAGCTATCAGTATGTTGAAGATTCCCAAAATGCTTGTCTCAAGCTGTGACAAATCAACTCAACCACACCATTGGATACATATTGTCTTACCTAAAACTCTCTCTTCCTATGCCTTTAACTTCACTTAGGTTTTTTTATGTGTGTGTGTATGTGTGTGCATTTAGTCCTTGCAAATCAAGAAATAATCAGTAGACTAATAGGTATTTGAACCCGAAAGTGTAGACAGTCACAAGCCCTCTCTTCTTCCCTCTTCTGGAGGGAGGGACTGTCTTAACTTTCCTCTTTCTTTTTACCCACCATGGTGCCTGGCACTAGGCGTATGCAGCATCTGTTAGTGAGTAGCTTCTGAAATAATACTTCAGGCATCACTCCTTGAACCCTTTTGCAAAGTTACTAAGCTATGTATGATTCACAATTTGATTGCTAGTAATGGGCAAGTAACTGTGAAAGCAGCAAGCAAATGTTCTCGAGGTATTTTGAGACCTGGGCTTTGACATTCTCACCCAGATCTAATTGTTGTCAACTCATCACCTCTGTGGAACTCTAGGCTTCCATAGGCAGAAAATGAGTCTTGTTAATTTATTTAAGGGATGGTTTAACTCTGTGGCCACCTGGATACTAGCTGCTTGATCAGGATTCTCCTTAGCCTGTTCACATCAGCTTGAGGCAAGCACTGTCACACTCATTCTTTGTTCTTCATTTTTCAAGTAACATAATCTTTGCCTTCCAAAAAGTAGAATCTTCCATCTTACTTTAGAAATAAACTTGACTCCCAAGCATATTAGTTGAGCTTGGGTTGTACAAATACATTTCTTCCTAAAATCGAGATTTCTTTTCCTTTCTTTTCCTCCTGTTTCTGCTTCTAAATAAAAATCTTTATATGTTTCAAGAGATTAGTGAGATATCAGAAGAACTCAATTTCTATCGGATTTCCTAAAAGCATTTTTTCTTGTTGTTTCTAAAAAGGGATAAGAATGGAAGACATTTCCTCAGAACATCCCTAGTGGATTATGGTCAAATGATTGATATGGCAATATAGCCAAAATACTGAGACAAAATTTATTCCAACTCAAGTGTGTGATCTGATCTCCCCCTCTCACACATACAAACACTCTTTCTTCTCCAACAGTTTTCAGCATAAATAGAATTAAGTGAAATGACAATTTTGCACTTGTACTGACACTATTCTTTTAAAGTGGCTTGCTTAAAATCTTGTTTACTTAGAACAGTCTCCCCAGGTTATGTGCCATACAATAAAATGATGAAAATTTTGAAAGTTTTCCAAGGCAAGATTATTCCAAAACACTGTAACAATTAAGCCAAGAATTCAGTCTTGTACCTGAGGCACTTAAATCTTGGCTTTCAGTATGGATGCATTAGTATCAAGAAGGCCAAGAATTTCTGTTACTGGTTCTTTTGTTTAAAGCAATCGAAATGCACTTTTTTTTTTTTTTTTGACAGGCAGAGTTAGTGAGAGAGAGAGAGACAGAGAGAAAGGTCTTCCTTCCGTTGGTTCACCCTCCAGATGGCTGCTATGGCCGGCGCACTGCGCCGATCCGAAGCCAGGAGCCAGGTGCTTCCTCCTGGTCTCCTATGGGGGTGAAGGGCCCAAGCACTTGAGCCATCCTCCACTGCCTTCTCGGGCCATAGCAGACAGCTGAACTGGTAGAGGAGCGACCGGGACAGAATCCAGCGCCCCGACCGGGACTAGAACCCAGGGTGCCGGCGCTGCAGGCAGAGGATTAGCTTAGTGAGCTGCGGTGCAGGCCAAAATGAACTTTTTTTAAAAAAAGATTTATTTATTTATTTAAAAGTCAGAGTTACACAGAGAGAGGAGAGGCAGAGAGAGAGATGAGAGAGGTCTTCCATCCGATGGTTCACTCCCCAATTGGCCGCAACAGCTGGAGCTGTGCCGATCCGAAGCCAGGAGCCAGGAGCTCCCTCCAGGTCTCCCACAAGAGTGCAGGGGCCCAAGGAGTTGGACCATCTTCTACTGCTTTCCCAGGCCATAGCAGAGAGCTGGATTGGAAGTGGAGCAGCCAGGTCTCAAACTGGTATCCATATGGGATGTGACACTTCAGGCCAGGGCATTAACCCACTGTGCCACAGCGCTGGCCCCTAAGCAAAATGCGCTTTTATAAGCCATGATGCAATTCACAGAATTCTATGTGCTTACAATGTATCCATTAATGTTTCTGTTAACGTAAATTAATGACAATTTAAGTCCAAATAAGATGTTCATCAAGTATACACATTTTATATACTTTTTGAGATATTTTCTAAAGCATTGTTTAAAATTCTGAATAAACTTAAAAATCCTTCATCTCTCATAAAGGGGTATGATTTAATTTGCAGCCAGAAAATGGACTGCTGTGTGGCCATTTAAAACTGTGGTGTAGGAGAATATTCAGACTGGTGAAAGCAAGCTATAAAACGTTATGATAACATTTTAAAAATACCTCATGATAAATACAAACTAGAAAAATAACAGTGATCTTTCTACTTTTTCCTTGTTGAACACTATATTTAGTGGAGTTTTAAGCCTGTTATTATAAAGTACATTGAAAGTATGTTATCACAAAAGAAAAAAAAAAAGAAAGGAAGGAAGGAGGAAGGCGGAAAAGAGGGAAGTAGTCTTATGATCTTAGAATTGTACAATTGAAATACATCATATCTTGTCTCTTTACATAAATAAAAAATTTAAAAAGGAAAGATATAGTGCGTTAACTGTGATTTTTTACAGTAGTATACTGCGTGCACTAATTAAAGTCATATCACTTTACTCTCCTTTTTATCTTTTCACTAGGTTCTATTTTTGCTATATTGGGAATGCTGGACTATGGATAGTTCAAGGAAAAGTTATCCTTTATGAATGTGAGGGAACTTCCAAAAGTTCATGATAAATGCATAGTATGAGTGGATTTAAAAAAAATTGTGCACCAAAACAAACTTATCTTTTAATTCAATTTGCCTGAACCTTTTAAACTGTCATTATATGTATGTGTTAAATTTATGGAGCAAGAACATGTACGAATTTCAGCCCTTTTATTCAAGGATAGGTTTTAGAAAGGCAAACTGGGGTAGCCTAGAGGTAAGAGAGCACCTTGGGCAACATAAAAAGAGCTAAGGCATCTCATCTCCCCACAGAGCAGAGAGAACAAAGCTTTTACTGTACTATTAATTAGAATGCAGCTTTGCATAGTCTGTGGTTACAAACACCAGTGAAATGCGTACAGGATCCTATTCTCCAAAGGGTACAAAGCACATATTGTTGTCAAAGTAAATCCAGTACAGAAAGATGGCATCCTTGGAATAAAAATTACATACATTTTACATGGAGCAAACCACATTAAACACGTTCATAGGTTTAAATATTCAACAGTGGTGAGCAGTTCTAGGAGTCTTTTCGGTTTTTTTTTTCCCCCCATAAAATGAATGCTTTTATTTCCCAGGAATCCAAGATTTAATATTTTAACAGTTTATATGATAGGGAAAAAAATAACCTAACTGGAATATAAATACTGTCAACCATAATGATTCCTAATTAATAGATCAAGGCAACTATGAATACATTTCTATAAACTAAGAATTACATAGGGTTCACCTTCTGCCTCCAGTGCTTAATGTAGTGGCTGGCATAGTAGACACTAAATAAAAGTGTGCATACTTGATAGGGCCAGCAAATGTGCTTACCTGAAGGTTTCTAATGCATACTTGATGTTGAATAGAATGGTGTGGTAGAATAATGCACTAAGACCAGAGTTCACTTTCTAATCCTAGCTCTTCTATTATCCCAATGTATGTCATTTTCTCTTTTTGGCTCCATTTACCCATTTGTTTAAAGGTGACTGGAAGGGCCAGCATTGTGATGTAGTGGGTTAGACCTCCACCTGTGGCACTGGCAACCCTTATGGGTGCAGGTTTGTGTCCTAGCTGCTCCTCTTCCAATCCAGCTCTCTGCTATGGCCTGGGAAAACAGTAGAAGATGGCCCAAGTCCTTGGGCCCCTGTACCCTCATGGAAGACCCAGAAGAAGCTGCTGGCACCATTCCTGGCTTTGGAATGGCTCAGCACTGGCCGTTGCAGCCATCTGGAGAGTAAACCAGTTGATGGAAGACCTTTCTCTCTTTCTTTCCCTTTTTCTGTAACTCTGCCTCTAAAATAAATAAATACATAAAGTCTTTAAAAAATAAAAAGGCAGTTGGGCTAGATTAACTCCAATGGGTATTTTTGTTTGATATGAGCATCATTCTAAGGTTATCCTTCAGGACTTTTTCCTTCCCTTTTGCAAAGGCTCATGCATTTATTAATGCATTCAACATATGCCTATTGAACTTCCACTTTGGATGTCAGACATTGTGCTGTGCCATGCAGAATAGGCCTTTTGTAAACAAAACACACACAGTCTCTGGCCTTGAGGTCCCTTACTACAGTGAGTGAGTTATGTTCTCCCTTACTTGGCTTACTGTGATTTTTAAAAACTTGTACTCATAGTTTAAAGTAAGATCTTAGAGGGATGAAGAGATATTTTTGGGGAGAATTTCTTGTCACTCTTTGATGAGGTAGAGGAATTTACAAAGATTTAAGTTATAAGTTGCATTTTCCTACAGATTGTTTGAGTGGAGCAGAATAATGACAAAATTGATGTTTTCTAGCTTTTTAGTGACATCCTGGGTATATCTTACAATATCACGTTGACATATATTTAAAATGCAGTTTATAAAATATGTTTTATAAACTGTTATGTTTTTATTGTTCCAGTTTAAACTGTTCATTTAAATGAATACTTTAGTAACACATAATGAATCATATTGTTATGCATGTATTATCCAACCTGCATTTTTATTTCAAGATTTTTCATAAGACAAATCATCTCAAAATGTTATTATATAGGAAATTATTGTACTATAATAGTCATAGCCACATTTTGACATAGCATAGCTCTTTTTTAGTTTAATCTAAAAGTGTGCAGACAATAGGATATAATAAAATTTCAAGTTTTACTTAAGAAACACCCTACTGTCTCAGGATAAATAAGTCAGGATGGGCTGGTCATGATGCTGTAACAAACACCTCCAAATTCTCACTTTTGAAGTACTTCAGATTTCCTTCCTGTTCACATCAGACATTCATTTTGGTGATGGATGAACTAGACTTTACTGTAATAATTGTGGAACCCAGGCTGATAGCAGCCAGCATTTCAAACATTTTCATGATAAATGTGAAAGGACATAAAGAGCTCTGGAGGGTCTCCCTAGGCAAGAAATTGTTTGGTTGCCTGTGATTGCAAATCATGGGTCAGGTTTTGTCACATGCTCCACAGTCGAAAGGAGCCAGAACCTGCTCTCCTACCATCTGCCTGGGAGGAAGACAGCTGGGGAACACCATGAGTAACACTTGTTACCTTCCTGCCATAATGTGGGCTGAAAGGATTGTTTTCAGGCATTAGGTCTCTTAATTTGCTAGGAAATCAATTAATTGCTAGCTGTATCCTGGCAATGTGTTTAGTTGAGAAATCATTTAAAAAAATATGTTGAAGTATTAACTTTCTTGAGCACATAAATTGCATTATATGATCTACTAGAATTCTGTCAATATCTTTGCATTTAGATTTCTGGCAAATGTATGTAACAATGTGTATTTCTACACTTTTGCTGATGAATATTAATCCTTTTGTTACTGTGATTTGCTAAAGCATTAGAAAAGATGAGAAAGGTTGGGTTATTGTAGAAGTTTGGTTTCTTTAATTCTCTTTCTTTTTATGTTTTCACTAGACCATATTGGGCTTTACTCCAAATTTCTCTTTCAGTATTGTTCCTTGCATGAAGCCTGCTAGTGCTTACACATTTTCAGTTCTAATGCTAGTTTTGAACTAGAACAGATAAAAGAATTTTCATATAGGAGGGTCCTTTTAGACTTTCATTTCCTTCTTGATATCAATCTTAAAGATTCATTTTAGTTTTCTACTTTCTAATGTAGTTATAAATAATGTATGAGTATCTTTTAATTCACATCTTCAAACTAAAGTATTATTTTTATATATGTATTAATAACTTTATTTATTCACTTATCCAACATACTTGCTTTGTGTTCTGCCTATGTAGCAGGCATTCACATTTAATTATATGGATAGTACTAGAAAGTAAAAAATGGGAAATGCATTATGAAATATATCTTCAGTGTTAGAGGCTAGATGATACTCTTTCCTACATTCTTTTATAGAAGAGTGAAAATGGAACTAAAGGGTAAGTTAATTTGGAGACAAAATTTTTTCAAAACCCATATATATGAGAGATATTCAAAAATTTCATGGGAAATGTATATTATGAAAAGACTAGGCATGGATTTCAAAGTTTTTGCCCCAAAAACTTATCTCGTAATTCCATTTTCCAAAAATGTTTGAAATACCCTTATTTGCATTTGGAAGATGATAGACTCGGAAGTACAAGCATGGTATGTCACAGTTAAGTATTCTGGAACCACGCTTGTTGTTACTTAACCGGGCAGAAGTGACTATGTGTCTACACTGGCCCATGCCTTGGTAACACATCTTTAAGAAATAGGCCATTTTCTCATGGATTTCATGTTCAGTTGGCGGAAATATATATGTTAATATATTATTAACAAATGTCGAGTATAATAAATGCTATGGTAGAGGTACATACCTTGTGCAATGAAAATATCAAGAGGTTGTAGAAAAACTGACCTGGAGGTGTCTGCAAGATCTTTGAGGAGTGGGAGAATCAAGTGCCGTTTGACATGGGCCTTGAGATGGAAGGCTGTGGGACAGAGGGAAGTTAAGTTCCCTGGAAGTACAACAGGTAGCCTGATTAAGCATGCGTGAAAACACATGATGCCAGAGGGTTTTATATGGGAGGTGTGGAGAGGAGAGGCAGGAGACCAAGCTGGAACAAGATAACGGGCCAGGCAGAACAGGGCCTTGGCTTTGGTCTGACTCAGAGGAGTATCTTTTCTAGATAAGAAAAGAGAACAAAAAGAGCCCCTGAAGAGGCATTAGCACGAAGGATTGGAATTTGTCTTGTGGGTACCTGGGGTCAACAATTCCTATAAAGCTAGAGAATGGTATGGCCAGGCTGGGGTATCTTCAGGCTGTTAAGTAACTGTAATGGGAAAGGAAGAGGGAGAAACCAGAAATGAGACTTGGAGGCACGGGTAAGTTAAATCTCAGCATCATCAGTTTGATTCTTCAGTGAGTAAGTTCTAGGCAATTGAGATAGGTGACTAATTCTTATATTCTAAGTTATAATATTATGACTATGTGGTTAGGAAATGGCAGCTTGTCCTTTAATAACCGGATTTTTTTTTTTTTTTACATAAAACATCTCCATGAAATTTTCTTTGAAGTACCAATGTATTTGTTAGAAAGCAGCAGACATAGCAGTAGCAGTCATTGCCTCTCTCTGCTATGAAAATCTAGGCAACACTGAGTACTTATTTAAGCATTTCTATGTATAGACAGCAGTGGGTATGGTGGGGGAGATTCCTCAGGGATTCATTTCAAGAAAAGTTTTTTTTTTCTTTTTTTTCTTTTTTTTTTTTTTTTTTTTGACAGGCAGAGTGGATAGAGAGAGAGAGAGAGGGACAGAAAGGTCTTCCTTTGCCGTTGGTTCACCCTCCAATGGCTGCCGTGGCGCACCGCGCTGATCCGATGGCAGGAGCCAGGTGCTTCTCCTGGTCTCCCATGGGGTGCAGGGCCCAAGGACTTGGGCCATCCTCCACTGCACTCCTGGGCCACAGCAGAGAGCTGGCCTGTAAGAGGGGCAACCAGGACAGAATCTGGCGCCCCGACCGGGACTAGAACCCAGTGTGCCGGCGCCGCAAGGCGGAGGATTAGCCTGTTGAGCCATGGCGCCAGCCAAGAAAAGTTTTCTGTGACTTAAATGCAAGAACCTATTAGTGAATAAAGGAAAGAGTTGATGTCAAATATGCTGGTACTTCAGAAATTTAATAGGAAATGGAGTTAAGAGATAAGTTTATTTTGGTGCAAAAAGTTTTGAGAACCATGCATATGAGGGGCCTTCAAAATGTTCGTGGAAAATATGTGTTATGAAAAAACTGTGCATGGATTTCAAAATTCCTTGCATAAAAATAAACTTATTAATTCCATCTTTCCCACAAAGTTTTTGAAGTCCTCTTGTATGTACCCATTAGCATAGTTTGAGGAATGGCATGTATTAAAGTGTAAGGAAAGGATTGAGAGTGATTTTTATTTCAGCTATTTCAAAGGGAGAGCATGATTTGCATGACAATGTTCAGAGAAGATGCTATCATTAGCAATATCAACTGTTTTTGACAAATCAAGAATAAAAATAAAGGATGATTGATGTTAAAATTGGCTAACCTGTAAATAATCATCCCTAGAATGCCTTAACAGGTGTTTTGCTGGGTTCCTGTAGCTGTAACAATACATTATTTGAGAAGGCTCAAAAGTGAGCATCATTATCAAAAATGAAACAAAGTAGGTCATAATTTTTCTGTCCTTGGACTTTTAAATGCAATCTCTTGCATCTTATGACTGTAACAGCCAATATTTGTGCTACCAAGAAATACCTACCATCATTATCTCTCTGTTATAAAATGGCAACATTCTTTCCTGCTAGACTGGAAACTAGTACAATAAAACCTTGTTAATGAATTATAGCTGCTTTTGTTGAACGTTTTGCTTCTTTTAAGCTGGTATATTTGATATTTAAGTTTATAAGCATTTCAGACCTTGCACTTTCATATACAGATGTGCTTTCATGGCCTACTGGGCGCATTTGTACAGTTTTCTATCTTGGAACATTACACAGAGGCTTTTTTTGTCATTTGGATTACACATCCAATAGAGCTGTTGACAAGTCAGGAAATGTCTTCGGGACTTTTTTTCACAATTTGTCATTGATTGAGATTATTTGATGAGAGGTATGGTAAATCTGAATATTTCCCCCCAAGAAAGGAGTAATTTGTAATCTACTGGATCAGCCTTCCTGCGATGGGAAGTAGCTTTGCCAAAAAGTGGAGATATTTTTCAACTGGTGAATGTGGAATTAAAAAGAGACAGAATCATCCTGAAATCTATGCTATTTCCCAAGAAGAAGATTGGAAGTGGAGAAAAAGGTATCAGAGGCATCTGATATGCTCTGATTTACTTGGAGTTTCTGCATGGCTGTATTTTTATCAAAATTTTCCCTGATTTACTTAGTGTTTCTGCATTGCTATTTCTGAATTCTCAGATTTTTCCCTAACCTAGTAACTGTTGCACTATAATTGGTTGTCTTACAAATACTTGGTTTTTTTCCATTAAAGAGAGAAGAAAAAAACATACTCTATTGTTTTTATTTCTTTAGGACCAAATAATTATTGAATGCCTACTTCATGTCATGTATAAAATTGAATATGACAAATTAGCACTTTATAGAAGTTCTATACTAGTGAATATTTTATCTTGAATATTCTTTGGATTATATTTGGGTAAATTTCTAGTAGCAAAGTGTTCTGTTGGCTGAAAATCCATCCCTTCTGTTTTAATCAGGAAAACCCAGGGCTAGCCAGCTTTCAGCATTAGCTAATTGATAATACTGGGAAAAACACCAGCTCCAAAATGAGCTCCTTTTTGCTTTAATTGAAAAAAATCATGCAGAATTATTCATTACTGTAAAGTTTTAATTCCACATAACTAAACTGAAGGTAACTGAATGTTAAAAAAATGCTTCAATTCACAGGTAATTATGAATGAATGTAGGTTCGCTAATGTAGGCATTTAAAATCAGTAATTTTTATATTTATTAAAGTGTATGTTTGTTTGTAAAATGATATTTACTCTAATAAAGTAGTTGCATTTTAGAGAAGATAAATTAGTTGGAGAAAGAACTTTGGAGTGAGACTGAGATGGGTTTGAAAAAAGCCTTTGGTACTTACTACTTTTTGGTTTTGAATCTCAGATGTTGAATTTCTTTAAATCTAAAATGGGAGATGAATATATTTATCATGCAAATTTATTAAAATATTTGCAGCTGACCACTAGGAATTGGTAGCTACCTTCTTTTCTCTTTTTTCTTTTTTTTTTTTTAAACAAATATTCAAGTGCTGTTCTGAGCAAAAGATTGTAAGAAGTTATTGTGGGGAGAATACAAAGAATGCAAAATATTAAATCTCTGTCTTTCAAGGAGATTGTCACAGTTTCATTGGGAAGATAGGTATATTCACCCATCATGGAAATCTGTAACAATCATAATAGGAATATAAAACAATGAAAAACATTTAGAGGGCAGAAATGTAGTGTGGGATAGCTTTTCTGTCACTGAGATAAAAATTCTAGATGATTCTTGTTCTCTCTTCTAATCTTTACATAGATATCTCATTCCCACACATGACTATAAAATAGAATATTCTTTAATTTTTTTTTTTTTAGAAAGAGACAGAAAGAAAGAGAGAGAGAGAGAAAACAAGAACTCCCACCAACTGGTTCACCCATGCCTCCAAATGCCTTATAGCCAACCACTAAAGAACTCAATCTAGGTCTCCCATAGGTTTTCCATGTAGATGGCAGGGACCCTACTAGTTGAATCATCACTTGCTTTCTCAGTGTGTGCATTAGCAAGAAGCTAATGTTAGGAATGGAGTCAGAATTTGAACCCAGGCCTTTTGATAAGGGATGCAGACATCCTAAGGGGTGTCTTAATCATCGTAACAAATGCTGACTTCTAGAATATGTCAACTCACAAATGTTTGTGAGGACTATTATAAATAACAGGAGTATTCAGCCACAGTAAATAGAACTGTGTAATTAGCATGGGTTGCTTCAACTCAGTGCAACTCAATTCTGTATTAAAGTCTCATTGTTGTTTCCAATGAGCCATCAATCTCTAAAACTACAACTTTATGTTGGTCTTTATACTCAGATGTTAAAATAATTACAGGTGCTTACAATGGATAATCCTGTACTACATGGGTGCTGCCATTCCCTACTTCCTGGTTCATAGCAGGTGTTACTAACTGATCAGGGCATTCTTTCCTACTGAATTCAGTCTCAAAAACCCTATCATCTCATTGTTTCAGATCGTCACAACCAATTAATTTGACTTGGCATGTGAAATACCACTTGTTTTTCACCCTGATGTAATAAGCATTTCTGTTTGAGAACATCTATGCTCACTATTTTAACTGAAGCTATCTTCTAGCCCAGTTAATCTATATTTGGGAAAATTATAGGAGCTATAGATGCTTTTTCTTCCCTTTTTCAGTCTCATTATATGCCATAACTCTAGAATTACTCTGAAAACATGATGGAATACAGTGGTTCATATATACATGTGTCCAAATCAGTGGAAGTCTCCTTGATGCCCAGGATCACCTCAGCATTTCTGACTCAGAATGTAGCAGTCTTTAAGAACAAGTCCAGAGTACTTTTAGGAAATATATAAAATCTAGAGTGATATTGGTGGTTTCAGTCATGGAACCATAATTGGTGAAGAAATAGTATAATGAAAAGTATATAGAATTACAGACAGAAAAGCCTTAGGGCATCACTACTGGAAGTTTCTTGATATATATAAAAGAATTAAATTCATACCGTGAATTCCTGAGTATTACCTGAGAAACATTTCAAACATTTAGTAATAATAATTCTGTGACAAAACTTTATTACCTTTCTTGTACTTTTCTTTTTTCTTTTTTTTTTTCCTGTTTGCAATAGAAAACTGTTCTGGATGGTGTAGGGAAGTGGAGAGTGCTATGATGTGTTGTTCTTGCTCATTCTTTCAGCAAATGTTACACGTTCTAGTCTTCAGAAACACAGACAAGGGGTGGGGCAGGGCGGAAGAATGCACATATAGGGGCAGGAGGTTCCTGGCTAGCTGTGGGATCTCCAGGAACTCAGGAGTGTCCAAAAAGGTGGAGGGTGGGCCGGTGCTGTGGCTCAACAGGCTAATCCTCCGTCTTGTGGCACCGGCATACCGGGTTCTAGTCCCGGTCAGGGCGCCAGATTCTATCCCGGTTGCTCCTCTTCCAGGCCAGCTCTCTGCTATGGCCTGGGAAGGCAGTGGAGGATGGCCCAAGTCCTTGGGCCCTGCACCCGCATGGGAGACCAGGAGGAAGCACCTGGCTCCTGGCTTCGGATCAGAGCGATCCGCCAGCCGCAGCGGCCATTGGAGGGTGAACAAATGGCAAAAAGGAAGACCTTTCTCTCTGTCTCTCACTATCCACTCTGCCTGTCCAAAAAAAAAAAAAAAAAAGAAAAGAAAAGAAAAGAAAAAAAAAAAAGGTGGCGGGTGGAGAGTTTGGCAGTAACACAGAAGAGGCGTCCTTAGGAGGTGGGGGCCCGATCTTGGCCAGCAAGACCTGGGCCTGGAGCAGGCAGAGGAAAGTAGAGGAGATCGAAGAGACTGGGCCAACCCAGAGGAGGGAGGGAGAGCAAGGGAGGAGTTACTTACAGTTGGTCGAGCGTGGTCCGTAGTCAGCCTGGGGCACCAGACAGGTTCAAGGAGCGAGGGGACCTCAAATCCAGAAAGGGGAGGCGCCAACCTCAGCTCCCGGGTTTCGGTGCCATCTGCAAGGTGTCCGGCACATAACAAATCTTCCCAGGCAGACGAATCAATTAATTCACAGGCTTTTATTGGGGTTCTGCTCCAGGGCGAGGTTCCATGGCCCTAGCAGAGCAACAGAGCAGGAGCTGGGGAAGTCGCCTCCCAGAGATTGGGAGAGCTCCTTTTATAGATTCAGGGAATGAGAGTTAAAGGTTGAGGTGGGTCTGATCCTCATTGGTTGACCTTTAGGCACCTGCAGGGTCCTTGACAAGGACTTTCTTCCCCAGAAGTAGGCCTCTCCATTCCCGAAAGCATAGGCCTTCCTTCCATGCGGATCCCAAAGCTACCACATATTATTTTAAAGATCATACCCTGTTTATTCTTTGCTCTGAAAACCTTGCATTAGGTTAGGAGGAGAGAGTTTTACTCTGAGTTTAGAAAAGTTGGTAAATTGCAATCCAGTAGGTGACTGTGGGTAAAAAGGAGCCACATTCAGACTGGAATCCCTCTGTTTATCAGTAAATAATTTTAAGTGGATGTGATAACATCTATAACACTTTTTAGATCTCACAAGGGAATGCATTATCTAGATATATACACCATATTGCATTGCAAATGCAGTTCCATTTACATTTTAAATTATAATTTGTTAATTTACATGAATTACCGGGCAGAATACTTGATAGGAACATTTGCATCTATGGATAAGGAACTAAGGAACTGAAAGCTTGAAAGAATTGCACAAGGTTGGGTTAGGTTTGATCTCAAAGCACAGACTACTGTTAAATAATTCATTCACTTACGTCATTCTCCTACTTGATTGCTCTTCAATTTTCCAGGGGTTTAATTTGTTTCCACATAAGTATTTTTACATGCATTCACATTACTGTATTTTTGTTTCATAAACTTAATGAAAATATCAAGAGTACTTTTTAGGAAATATAATGTTAACTATGGCAAAATAGTTCTTAATTATAATGCATTGTTTTTGGACAGTATAAATGATAGCTTAGAATTGAAAATAGACTTACTATGCTCATCATAAATCTCCTTGACAACAAGCTCAATGTTTTGAATACTGATTCATTTATAATTTTATGCAGATATACAGGTCTCTCACTTTGGCATCTCATTTTTTTGTTAATCCATCTGAGATTTTAACAACATTCTTTAAAATCTATTAAACCTTGTTGCTTTACTACATGTTTGTGGCCATCTAACTCAGTTGTATTTGAAGCATTTCCCCAAATTTTTACCATCATGATTATCATCACCTTTTTCCAATGTATATTGAGTTATAGAAAACTGTGAAAACAGTATTCAAAGAACACTTTGATTATTTTACCAAAATGAAGCTCTTATTGGAACTCCACTGCAGAAAAAAAAAGTGATTCACAGGCAGAGAAAAAAAATGCTTCATAGGCCCTGGTCTTTGGCCTGAGGGATATGCAATGTCACTGACGCCAGGGCAGTTACCATCCCCCAACCGTTGCTTCTCACTTTGAAGGGAAGAGAGCGCTCTCAGCAGATAGTGCTCAGTGCAGCTCGCCTTCCTGCCTTTGGCAGAGCTCTTGTTTCTCCTGTGAATCATCCCTGCACACAGTGTTAGCATTGTGTGTCTGAAAGAGCCATTCCTGCTGGGTGATGGTGCAGCGACTCCACCGGGAAGGTCACAAGTTCATGTCTGCTTTGCCTTCCTGCCAGTAAGAAGTGTTCTTGTGAAGGAATAGGAAATTGTGATCTTTCTCTGCTTATGGAGGGTTAGACTTTTGATGGCCACCCAGCAGTGGTGGCTAAAAGGCCATTGGTAGTGGTGGGTTCAAGACAAGGTTTGTCCTTGACTGTGGTCTCTCATTCTGCCTGTCTTTTATCATCTCTTTCCCAGTGGCTGTAAAAATGAAATTTCCTAAGAAGTTGGTTGAAGTGACTGAGAATGAGGCAGATGGCGCTTCATGGGAGCCAGGAGCAAATGTTCTTGTAGTTTAACTAAGTAACCTTTCTGTATTCTGCGGATTTATTATATACCAGGCATTATTTTAGGTGCTAGCTTCAGTGTGGTAAACAAAACATTAAAGGGCGCTGTCCTCCTGGGATTTCTAGTGGGAATATTAGACAATAGTATTGCAGGCAGTGATAGAAACTGTCAGAGGAGTAAAACTCAGTAGGTGAGAGTGTGGCTGGGAGCTGTTTGACACAGGGTCATTGTGAGCAGCCTTTCCCACAAGATATGTAAACAGATGCCTGAAGGAAGTAAGAGAGGAGCCCAGGGAAAGATGTTGAGAAAGAGCCTTCCAGGCAGAGGTAAAAGCAAACACCCCTGAAGACTAAGTGTCCTTAGCCATGAGATGGGTCACATATATATTCAGCATTTATCTGAAATAAGAATGTTTTGTTGATAATGATTATGCAAATATATATAAATACATTTTAAAATATTACATTAAGGAAAAAGAGCCATTGCCACTTTTAAATTGTGTGTATGTAAAGAAGCATAAAATAATACTTTTGTCAGAAATCTTCCCCGTAGAGCCATCACAGGGTTAAAACAACATACTTCAAACCTAATTTACTGTAACTGCTTTCTTAACAACTGAAAATGTACAGAAAATGTTGTTTGGATTGTCTATCTTTAGTCTTCAGCTGTTGCTGTCACGATTCAGAAATCTGTATCTTTGCCTTAAGAGGCACATTTCCTTAGCTGTAAAAAATCTGATGGAATCTACAACTGTAATCACAGGCTGTGATTTTAGAATATAAATCATTTCACATAATGGGGGGAGAGTGTTGGTGTTTCTTTTCATTTGATTCTCATGTTCTCAGTATGCTTTGTTTTGAGTTTGTCCAAAATTTGATGCAGATGAAATTTTCTTTGGTTGCAGTGTGGCAAGAAGTGTCCATTTATCTTAATGGATACCGTATGAGAAAATCCCAACGTGTGTCAGAAAATCCAGAAAACTGAACCCAGTAATGGTGCTAGTCACAGATAGGACGGAAGAATTAAAGAATTCTGACATGCTACTTTGATGGTTAATGTGAAGTGGGAACCTCATACTGCCATCCAAAATGCACTGACATTCAGAAAATTGAGACAAATTTAAGGCAATTACACAAAGCAGTATTGTTGTGTGCTAGGTGGAGTCTAAAAATCCCTATTCCAGGATCTTGCCCTCTTATCTAGAGAAGCATTCTACATACAGGCACAAATACGACTTACAAAGTGAGAAAGTTTATCAAAAAGGTGAGGAATTCAGCATGTGAGCCATGTTCAGGAGTAGGGTGGGCTGAGAAGTGAGAGGATGAGGGGAGGCGATTTCAGTAACCTGCCTCTTCTGAGTCCACAGGAAGAGAAAATGCCTGCATCCACTGCTGTGCTTCTTATGAGCTTGGAGAGGTAATGGTCTTGTGGTACCGCCCCCAGGTCAAGGGAGGTATTTCCAGGAGAAGGGGTCATTTGATTGACAGGTGGTTGGATAGGATTATGTGAGCAGGGAGGTGTGGCTTCAAGCCTGTGGCCCTAATTTAGCTATCTGCTTTATCCCAGATCAGTATCATTAGTAATTTGGTCTTTTACCTCTAAAATGTATGTATTATCAAAAATGATATGAAAACACTGGTTTTAGCTAATGTTGCTATATAATGTAAATTAAACAGTTTAAAAATCCTAGTTTAGAGCTTGCAAATTCATCTATATTCACCCCAAAATATTATTCATAATAATGAAAACCATGAGAATTTAGTATTAAACTTAGAAATTTCAAATATATATCTTAGGAGTATCTGTTAGAAGGTAAAAAGACTCTAGAAATAGAATCAAGACAGTATTTTTATCTCTAATATTTAAGATAAGAAGCAAAGAAAACATGGTAGATTTTAACAACAAGTGAAGGTCAAATAAATTTTAAATTTGGATTACCAATGAATGAACCTGCTAAAGCACATTAAACCAATACCCTCTATTCCACAATTGGCATAAGAGTGCATTCAGGCAAAATTAAATTTTTAAAAGGTTTTTTAAATTTTTTTATTTGAAAGGCAGAGATATTGAGAGAGAAGGAGAGAGAGAGAGAGAGAGAGAGAGAGAGAGAGAGAGAGAGAGAAAGATCTTCCATCTGCTGGTTTACTTCCCAAATGGCGGCAACAGCCAGGAGTGGGCCAGGCTGAAATCAGGAGCCAGGAGCTTCATCCAAGTCTCCCACATGGATGTAGGGGCCAGTACTTGGGCCATCTTCTGCTGCTCTCCCAGGTGTATTAGCAGGGAACTGTATTGAAAGTGGAGCAGCTAGGACTCAACTGGGACCCATATGGGATGCTGCCATTGCAGGTGAAGGCTTAACCCTCTGTGCTGGAACTCCGGCCATCCAAATTAATTTTAATTTTTTTTTTTTGACAGGCAGAGTTAGACAGTGAGAGGGAGAGACAGAGAGAAAGGCCTTCCTTCCATTGGTTCACCCCACAAATGGCCGCTACGGCCAGCGCGCTGTGCCGTTCTGAAGCCAGGAGCCAGGTGCTTCCTTCTGGTCTCCCATTCAGGTGCAGGGCCCAAGCACTTGGGCCATCCTCCACTGCCTTCCTGGGCAACAGCAGAGAGCTGGACTGGAAGAGGAGTAACCGGGACAGAATCTGGCACCCCAACCGGGACTAGAACCCAGAGTACCAGTAGCCTAGTGAGCTGTGGCGCCGGCCAAATTAATTTTTAAATAACTAAATAATAAAATTAGTTTTTGCTTGAATAAAACTTTGTTGCATATTTGAATTACATTGTGTTGTTCACAAAAATTGATATTCTTTGTGTTGTTTTGATATATGACATTTATGGAGGAATATGTAGGATTCTTGTTTTAGGATATAGTGTGATTGAATACGTTTTTATAAAATGAATTTATTATTTTTATTTATGGCATATCTTTATGCTTCTTTTCCATTTTTGATTTGTAATGAAGTATAAAGCTTTAGAAAACATGATTTGAGGGGCTGGTGCTGTGGCATAGCGAGAAAAGCAGCCGCCTGCAGTGCCGGCATCCCATATGGGTGCCGGTTCGAGTCTCAGCTGCTCCACTTCCTATCCAGCTCTCTGCTATGGCATGGGAAAGAAGTAGAAGATGGCCCAATTCCTTGGGCCTTTGCACCTGCGTGGGAGATCTGGAGGTAGCTCCTGGCTCCTGCCTTCGGATTGGCGCAGCTCTGGCCGTTGTGGCCGTCTGGGGAGTGAATCAATAGGTGGAAGAACTCTGTCTGCCCCTGCTTCTCTGTAACTCTGCCTTTCAAATAAATAAATAAATCTTAAAAAACAAAAAAACATGATTTGAAATTGATGGCTTTGGATTCCAGTCATTTTTAACTGGGTGATCCTAGTAATTAAGTCACCCTCTATAAAATTCAGTGTTTCTTATGTCAATAATAGATTGTATTCTTTAAAGAGGAATTAAGAGGTTTAAATATATATATATATATATAAAATGCCTAGTATACAGTCAACTCTTAATATATACTAGTAATTATATTTCATTTTCCAACTAGCTCTTTCTCTGTGCCTCCCTTCCCTTTTTTGAGAGAGACCAGGAACAGACTGTTTCTTTTCAGCCTTAAGAACCTTTCTACTAATGCATTGATTTTTTAAAACTGTGAAACGATATGTTTCTGGTTTTTAAGCCACTCTGTGGTACTACCAGGAAGTAATAAGGTGGTGCTGAAGCAAGTACTTTACAATCTGAAAATAGCTTTGGATTTGGCTTTGAGTAGATATTGAAGGAGATTTGAAGTGTTTAATAGAAAAGGTCTAATTTGCCTTGAGGAAACTATTGGTAGAACCCTCAGTGTTAAAGGTGCTTCTGATAAGGTCTCAAAAATCAGCAACATCTTATTGGAACTGGAGGAAGAGACATCTTTGTTCGAAAAATAGCAAAGAATTTGGCCTAATTGTGTTTCGGTGTGGGTGGGGGGAGTGGGTAGTAGAACTGGTAAAGGATTACATTGGATGAACAGGCATTGTGCATTGTGGAACAGTGGCTTAAACCACTGTTTGGGACACCTGCATCCCATATTAGAAAGCCAGTTTGAGTCCCAGCTACTCTACTTTCAGTTCAGCTTCCTGTTAATGTGCAAGAATGTAGTGGATGAGGGCAGAAGTACATGAGTTCTTGTTGCCCATTTGGGAGATCTGGATGGAATTAGTGGCTCCTGGCTTCAGCCTGGCCCAGCCCTAGCTCATGCAGCAATCTGGGGAGTGAACCAGCAGGTAGAGAACTTTTCTATCACTTTCAATTAGATAAAGATATATTCAAAAAATACGACATTTTGTATTTAAATGAGATTTCTCAGTTTGGCCAGTACATTCTGATTTCTTCTTGCTACACTGAAGAAGGAATTATTAATATAAAAATAACAAGGCTTTGAAGATTTGGAAAATTCTTGACCAATCTATATTGCAAAATAATGAGAAAATATGCTCCAGAGAGAAAATATGCTCCAAGGATGTGAATGGACAACTCTTTGCTAAAAAAAAAGATTAGGTGGGTGACTTCTGGATCCAATAAACCATCTAATTAAAATCCAGGAATATAGAGATAATTGTCCAGAAAAGCTCTAAAGAGGACTGTCTTGTTTCATGGCTTGAACAGTTGACGATCAACAAAATTTTTGAAAGCTTTATATTGGCCAAATTGCCACCTATTTAGCCAAGGAGGATAGAGACTGGATGGAATCAGACTTTTGAGATTCTATAAGCAGGGCATGGATTCATAGAGCTATCTCATTGCAGATATACATTATCTTTAAGAAAAAGGAAGAATAACCCTGACAGAAGTTCAGAGTCCAGTGGAACTACTACTGTTACCGTAGATCCAGAGGACACAAGCCTGGGAAGGTAGGGCCATCTCTTTTGTTCCAAAAGATAAGGCCACCCTCTTGGTGTCAGAGGCAGGGCCAATATTGCCCAACTGAAGAATACTAGCACCATCACACTAGCAGAGCAGGAACACAGTATTCAAACAAAATAAACTATTCCCAGACTAATCTAATTCTTCCTGCTAGGTTTTGAATTTGCTTGAGATTCATGACTGATTTCTTTGTCTAGTGTCTTCATTTTGAAAGAGGAATGTCAATCCTATGCCTATCCCACCTTTGTATTCTGGAAACAGATAGCTAGTTTGGTTTTATGGGTTCACAGGTGGAAAGAAACATTGTGCCTGGATGACTTATACTCTTAAGTGTAACCCATGATTTATTTGGATGATTTAAATGAAATGTAGGACATCGAGTTGATGCTGGAATGATTGAAGACTTTTAGGGATGTGGGTTGGGGTACATGTATTTTGCATAGAACAGACTGTTATGGGTTGGATTGCTTCTTCAAAAAATTCATATGTTGTACTCGCTTCGGCAGCACATAAACTAAAAAATTCATATGTTGTAGTCCTAATCAAAATTTCACCTAATTTGGAAAAAGTGTCTTTACAGAGACAATTGTGTTAAAACTAGTTCATTATGGTGGGCGTTTATCTAGTATTATTGATATCCTCATTAAAAAAGGATAGACATCTATATATATATATATTATATAAAATATATATTTGTATATATATGGAGAGAGGGAGAGAGAGAGAATGAGAATATGAATACTGGAAGAAGGTAGTCATAAATAAGCCAAATCCTCAGAAGGCAACAGTCCTGCTGACATCTTGACTTTGGACTTTTAGCCTCCAGAACTTTGAGACAATACATTTCTATTGTTTAAGTTACCTGGTGGTTTGTACTTTATCATGGCAGCCATAGAAAACAATATAACCTACCCACTGCTATTGCTTATGTCAGTGATTCAGTCTAAATATTATTTAAAAGTATTTAATCTGGTCAGCGCCATGGCTCAACAGGCTAATCCTCTGCCTAGCGGCGCCGGCACACCAGGTTCTAGTCCCGGTCGGGGCGCCGGATTCTGTCCCGGTTGCCCCTCTTCCAGGCCAGCTCTCTGCTATGGCCCGGGATTGCAGAGGATGATGGCCCAAGTCTTTGGGCCCTGCACCACATGGGAGACCAGGATAAGCACCTTGTTCCTGCCTTCGGATCAGCGCGGTGTGCCGGCCACGGCAGCCATTGGAGGGTGAACCAATGGCAAAGGAAGACCTTTCTCTCTGTCTCTCTCTCTCACTGTCCACTCTGCCTGTCCAAAAAAAAAAAAAAAAAATTTAATCTATATTATATCATGAATAGTTGAAGAATGATAGCTATTTAATATGGAAAAGGGAAAATATTAGAAAGCACATCTTTGAAAGGCTATATTTATAGGTGACTAATCCATTGTAATTACAGGTGGTAGAACTAGACCCTCTGGGAGGGTATTATTGGGAGTCATAGTATGGTTCACTGTAAAGAAAAAAAAATGCATTTGTAATGTACAATTAAAACTGAACACAGCTGTCCATGTCTTCTAGTCAGTATTCAATTAGAGGTAAAATAAGCTAGTTTTGTGTTCATTCATTGATTTTGATGCATTTGTTGCTGTATGTGATTGGATTAGCATTTACATACCTTTGATATTTCAAAAAATTCATATGCTGAGTTATGAGCAAGGAATAGGGACTGAGTAAGCAGACTAATGGAAAAAATGTCTAGATACTCTGGATAAAGAAGATATCCATATTTTATATATAGGAATATCAGGATAAGGTTAATCCCCTGTGAAACAGAGAATACAAATACAGAGGTAAACAAAAAAGAACTTGTTTTTGATCCACTTTTAAAGGAGAGAAGGCGAATAAGGAGACAAATGGATTTATAAATATAATAAAACTTAAACTGTGAGTATTATGAAGGCAGCCGTATTTGTTGCAGCATTCCCAAGACTGGCACAGTCTGAATACATAATGTATAGTCATAGTGCTGTGTTTTCAAACACTCATTTAACACACAATGCATTTTCTATGTTTTTAAAAGTGTTTTAGATAAAGAAGTTAACACATAAACAATAACTTATAATCTTTAATCTCTAACACTATAGAGATTTTTTTTTTAAAGATTTACTTATTTATTTGAAAGTCAGCATTACACAGAGAGAGTAGAGGGAGAGAGAGAGAGAAGTCTTCCATCCGATGGTTCACTCCCCAGTTGACTGCAATGGCCGGAGCTGTGCCAATCCGAAGCCAGGAGCGAGGATCCAGGAGCTTCTTCTGGGTCTCCCATGCAAGTGCAGGGGCAAAAGGACTTGGGCCATCTTCTACTGCTTCCCCAGACCATAGCAGAGAGCTGGATAGGAAGTGGAGCAGCCGGGTATCAAACTGGTGCCCATATGGGATGCTGGTGCTTCAGGCGCAGGCATTAACTCACTGCACCACAACACTGTAGAGATTATTGTGAGACATATACATCCGAAAAAGTGATTATTAAGGCTGATGCTAAAATATTCTTAAGTAGTATACTGCCTAACTAAAGAAGACTTACATATTTACAGAATAGATTCTCAAAATACAAAATAGACAAAAAGTTCATGAATTATAAGATTATGTGAAAAAGTTGATAAGTCATACCTGTTTTAGAAATTTTAGGAGGCCTTTGAAAGTTGTAATTTTGTGTTCAATGATAAGTATGTAAACTTCAGCAATAACCCAGGCCTACCCATCAAGAATCACATTTCTGGCACATAGTACCTACTCAATAAGAATGTTTGTAGAATGTATGAATCAGTAGAAATATACCAGCAAGGAGAGGAACAAACAGATCCTTTTGGAGCACAATATTTTGAGATAAGCATGGGACCACAGCCAACAGCGGAGAAAGAGGTCTGTTGCTTGGGAAGTGGTCAAGATTGGACATACAGAATAGGAATCACTTAAAGTCAAATTCTAGAAGGATTTCTTTGTAAATAACTATAAAAGGCATCAGATCTTCTGGTGTTCCTCAGAGATAGCATCTTTCAGTGGCACTGAGGACTAATTATAGGAAGGATGAGCTGTAAGAAATCACCGTAAATGGTCCCAGATCCAAACTCCACAGATGAAACAGTGAATTCTAGAATGCAGTCACTGAAGACTTTGGGAAGAGAACTGATAAAGTCAAAGGTTTCTAAACTGTAAGCCAATTTGAAAGTTTGGGAATTTTTAACTGATATGCTACTGCAGGCTCTTTTTTCCAAGTAAAATGAGAGCAATATGCTGCAGTCTATCTCTGCCACCAGTTTTAGTTTTTGGACAGAAAGTATAGAGCAGCTATTTGGAGAATCTGAAAAGTCAATGCTAGTAGGCATATTGGGGAAGAAAATTCATTTGCAAGAAAAAAAAAATCCATCCTTTCTAAGAATGGGCAAGAGGGTATACGGATAGAAAATAAGCACATGAAAAAATGATCAACGTTATCCATTATGGAAATGCAGACTAATACCATTATGAAATAATACTAAATGTCTATTAGAATGGCTAAAATACTGTCAGGAAGAAATCCTGGAGAATAGTGGAGCAACTAGAACTCTCATATATTACTGGTGTAAATAGAAAATCATACAACAGCCGTTCTAGAAAACAATTTTCAATTTTGTTGTAAAGATGAACTTACCATAAGATTCCAGAATGCTATTCTGGAGTATTTACCATAGAGATATGAAAGCATATGTTCATAGAAAAACCTGTACATGGTTCTCTACAGAAGTCCCATTTATAATTGCTCCAAACCAGAAACAGCTCAAATTTCCTTCAGTGGGTAAATGAATAAACAAACCACGGTATATCTACACAGTGGAATACTATTTAGCAATAAAAATGAATAAATTATTAGTAAATGTGACATTTTGGCTAAACTTTAAAGACATTTGCTGAGTGAAAGAGGCTGGTTTCAATACTTACATGATCTTATTGAAAAGACATAAGTACATTGGTAGAGAACAGAGCATGGATACTAGGAATTAGGGGTGGAAGGAGGCTATGACTGTACAAGTTTAGCATGAGAAGTTTTGGAGAGTGACAGAACTATTCTGCATCCTGATTGTGAAGATTATTATAAAGATCCACATGTATTAAATTCCATAGAACAGTGCATCAAAAGAAGGTCAGTTTTATTGCATGATAAATTTAAAAATAAATAAAAGATATAAAAATAATCCTGGAAGCTTTGGAAAAATACAGCTTCTCCTTTACAATCCCTGTTATAAAGCTCAGTGTGCTTAATATAAACTGTTCCAAGCATTTGGTTTCAGATACACTAATATTGTACCATTTTGATTTATGAAATGTTTTTATGTAACTAAATTTGAGTTACTTCATAATCCTAGAATTTCATAGTCAGTCTTAATAAAGAAAACTATGTTTTCTGTGTTACAAACCAACAAGCAATTATTAATAATGTGAATGGATTTTTAAAGTTTCTAATATGAGCAGTTTTTTAGTGAACCCACCATATAGTTAATAAACAGATCTTGAATTGAGTGAGCCAATCTTGATCTAACCCATTATTTTTGAAGCATTTTCATATTGATAGATATTCTGTATTTCTTTAAAATTCATATTATTAAAATATTAATTTAGGAAAATATCACTTCTGTGAAATAGTGTATAAATACTTTATTAAATATGAAATTGATCCTTAAATATTATTCTCTTCTTAATGGCAACACAATGATTTTGATTTAATTTTCATGTGTGATATATTTTTTCTATGATGTGTTTAGTATCACAGTTTATTAACATTCTTAACTATAGATTAATACTAGAGTCAGTAGTAGTATTTCTGCCATCAGTAGACTTACAAGGTAGAAAATAAGGACAGGATAAAAGCTCATTCTAGAGACAGAAGTTTTCCCATATATGCTTTTGTTTCCAATATGTATATTCCTGGGACTTTACTCATTTGAAATCACCTTTTTAGACTACTTGATGACAGATTACTATTATCTTTGGGAACAGGAGTACCCTCTTTTAGTGTGGTTGGAAAACACCTGACGTGGAACACTTTCTTTCCTTGCATTTAGGTATTTGGTTTATTCTTGGTAATATATCTTAATGTTAACAACCTGGGAAACAAAGGCAGGAACTTCCATAGCATTTTCATTCTATGTGACTTTGTGTTCTCAGAATGTACCTTGTAAAAGAAACATCTAATTATTCTGCCAAAATCGCAGTGAGGGAAGAGCCTGGCCAGTCTATCCTGCCAGTCAGCTGCTTAATTAATAGATATTAAACATGCTGGTATTTTGCTTTTGCACCTCAGTGAGGATGAGAATAATAAAAACAAATGGTATTTTAAAAACTGCTTTTGGTTTCATTTCAGTTTGGAATAATTTGTAAGCTTAAGTACAAAAAATGAGGGTACTAAGCTGGAATAGCTTTCCTTTTCTTTATTTAAAGATTTGTTTATTTATTTGGAAGGTAGAGTTACAGAGAGGCAGAGGCAGAGAGAAAGAGAGAGAGAGAGAGATAGAGATAGAGAGAGAGAGAGAGAGAGAGGTCTTCCATCTGCTGGTTCATTCTCTAAATGGCTACAGCGGCAGGAGCTGGACTGATCTGAAGCCAGGAGCCAGGAGATTCCTCTGGGTCTCCCATGCAGGTGCAAAGGCCCAAGAACTTGGGCCATTTTCTACTCAGGCCATAGCAGAGAGCTGGATCAGAAGTGGATCAGCTGGGACTTGAACCAGTGCCCATATGGGATGTTTGCACTGCAGGTGGTGGCTTTACCCTCTACACCATAGCGCTGGACCCTGGAATAGTTTTCTTTTTCTTTTCTTTTCTTTTCTTTTTTTTTTTATTTCTGACAGGCAGAGCGGATAGTGAGAGAGAGAGAGACAGAGAGAAAGGTCGTCCTTTGCCTTTGGTTCACCCTCCAATGGCCGCCACGGCTAGCGCGCTGCGGCTGGCGCACCGCGCTGATCCAATGGCAGGAGCCAGGTGCTTATCCTGGTCTTCCATGGAGTGCAGGGCCCGAGGACTTGGGCCATCCTCCACTGCACTCCCTGGCCACAGCAGAGAGCTGGCCTGGAAGTGGGGCAACCGGGACAGAATCCGGCGCCCCGACCGGGACTAGAACCCTGTGTGCCGGCGCCGCAAGGCGGAGGATTAGCCTGTTGAGCCACGGCGCCGGCCAATAGTTTTCAAAATACTAAGAAAAATACAATGGTAACAAGAGGGCATGATTTGGGGGCATGAAATTCATATTCTATTCATATTTCTATCAACAAATATTACTCAAAATGCAATGTCAAACTGTAGAGGCACAAAGATGAATCTAGTAGTTTCTGTCCTTGGAGAGCATGTGGATCAGGACAGAAGACATAGGAAAACAACTTCTATGATACGTTTCAGAACATTCTGAGGGCCTATCCACCCAAAGCTGGTGGATACAGATTAGAAGACACAGGTGCCTCTGCCTATACAGGTTGGGAAAGATTTTATTGAGAGTTTTCTTTTGAATTTTGTGACCATGCATTTCCTATCTGTTCCATTAGGTTTCCTCTGTTATAAAAAGCTTGGGTGGCATTTGTGTACTGTAATAAAATAGATGCTATAGTAAAAATAGGAAGACCTGAGTTTGATTATTGGATCAGTTCCTTAAAAGCTATACATTTTTTGTTGTGATGTTCGCACCTGAAAAAGCACAAAATAATGCACAGTCTACAAATATTTCTTGAGTGTCTACTCTGTGCCAGACTCTGTTGCATCTTATAGTATTACTGTATTGAACAAGACTCAGCCCAGCCCTGGAGGGCCAAATATTTAATAGTGTGTAGAAGTAGAACAAGGAATTTGAATAGTATTTGTCAGATAAGTGTATGAGATCAAAAGAAGTAATTTCCTAGAAGTGCTCACTACCATCTCTGACTCTCAGTAGGTATGAAATAAATTTAAGTTACATCTTTTTAGTCTCTTTATTCTTAGGTGTTGTCAGTCTATTGTTGTTTTCAAAGAAAGATAATTATTTTTATTCAATTGATTCTTTTTTCAATCCTATAGACTAATTCTCTAGCTCCATTTCTTAAAACTGAAATAGAAAAGTCTAAGGAAGTTGCAATTTGTAGTGAGCTAGTTACACATGATGGTACTGGTACTGTTATGGACTGTTGCTAGTGGAGACTGCAATTGTTGGTGTACTTTTGAACTTACTACCTTGCTTTTGACTGAAGGCAGGGATCTGGTGTATCTTTAATTGAACAGAGTCTACTATCTGTGATCAGATGGTATTATCATTTTAGAGGAAAAGGAACTTGATAGTCAAATAAAGATACTCTTTATAATATAATTGAACTCTTAATAATGTTATTTAACTATTAAAAATTTATTTGAGTGGCAGAGGCAGAGAGAGAACACGAGTTCCTATCCACTGGTTTACTCCCCAAGTGCCTGAAACAGCTGTGGCTGGACTGGGGCCAGAATCAGGAACTAGGGAGAACACAGTGATGTTTTCCATGAGGGTGACAAGAATAGGATTACTTGAGCCATCACTGGTGCCTCCCCGGCTCTGCAGCTGGGTATCAAACCCAGGGGCTTTGATGTTGATTGTGGGCATCTTAATTGCTAGGCTAAATACCTGCTCCTGAGATCAGCTTTTGATGTCTGAATGAAATTGGATATAAAAAGAATGTAATTCTTTTAATCTAAAATAATTTTATAAGGCTTTTGAATTTTCAAAATATTTTAATGTTTTATTGAAAAACAATATTCATACCATCAAATGTACATAAGTATGGAGATAAATATGTTTTTGCCCTCTGATCACACTCATAACCAACACACAAATTAAGAACAAAACATTACCAGTACCCCAAGTGTCCTCACCATTCTTCTTCTGCATTGTTTTTGAACATGGGAAGGAAGAGTATGTTGTCTTTTACATGGTAGGATTAGGCTGTTGGTTTTGAAAACATTTTAAAAATTGTTTTGTTTGTACTGTAAGTTGATAATTTGGGTATAATTAATTGACCTACCTTTTCAATTGAATGAAAATCAAAATGTTTCCATAATATTTATAATAAGTAATCCATTATTTGATTGTTATTGCACATTTAACATTTTTCAAATCCATCAGTGATATTTTATTGTGATAAAGTCTCAATCCTTATTGCTTTGATAGGATGTGGATACCAGAAATTTCATTATTTAAAATTGAGACATAGCTATAATTGGAATCCTGAAATAATTCCTAAGGGTGAAATCTGTGCACATATAAATTGCCCGAGCATTACTCACTCCTTCATTTGAGGTGCCAAAGGCTAAGAATTATATGTGTACAGAAAGTTTTTAATTTTATTCACTAATCTGCTTTTTTAGGCATTCCACAGAGAAGTTAAACTCCATTTGTTTTCTCTCATGTTCTCAGAATACTGTTCTTTGCTGAAACATAGCTGAATGTTTGCTTTTACTATGCTGTTGTTTATTTTTTCTTAGTATTTCCTGTTTCCTACCTCTGGATTCACCTTGGATCTCATATATGTTGCCTCTAGACCCACACTTTCATGCATTTACCTAGAAATATGCATTTTCTTTCCTTGGAGATAATTAATTGTTTAGATTTTCAAACAGTCCGATTACCTTTTACGTTTAGTGTTTCCGTTAACTCTGGTATTCCTATTTTTTTCTTAAGTAGGTGGAGTTAATTGACTTTATATATTTTGATAACTTTTTTTTTAGAATGATTCTCAAAATGTCTTTAATTTGGATTTTGGCTATCATAGTAGGTGAAGTGAAAAGAGTAATGCATAATGCCACATGATGTCACATAATTTGGCAATATTACAATTAGAAAGTATTAGAGTCACACTGTCTTGCTGGTTAAGGTAAGTTTACATTAACAATTTAACATTCTAAACTGCTGTTTACATACAACTAAATGTGCATTTTGAAATTTGCTATAATATTTTGTGGAAGAAGTTCCTAAAGTGCTTACTATATTTTGGCATATTTGACAAGTAAACATAAGAAATATCTTGTGTGACTATAAATTGCTATTTTATGTTTTGCTAATAAATCACTCTGAATAAAGACGAAATAACAGAATTACATATTCCTGTTTAAATAATATTATCAGAAGAATGTTCTCGGCTTGTTTTCATAATAAAGCAAAATAGATAACATTGTGTTGTGATTCATGATATTACAAATTATCTGTGTTTTCAAATAACACAGTTAAATATCTTCAGATATAAAAAATGTACACCCTAGGGCCTCGCTGGACAAAATTAAACCTTGTAATTGAATGAATGCTGTCTCAGTTGGGAATAAGAGAACCTGGGTTTCAGTTTTAAGTCTAGCATGAACTACCTGTATGACTTTGGATAAGTCACTTAAATTCTGTGGCTCATCCTTGGAATGAGGACCTGAGTTGGGGTTCCTAGGATCCAATATGAGTTTAAAATTCTGTGATGGTGCTTTTGTTCATAATGTATTTTAATTAGTGACTGAAAAATCAATATACTTTCCAAGGGAGTCCATGTCAACAGCTAGGTTAAGCTTTCCCTGTTATGTTTGAACCACCTGCCCAAGGTAGTTTGAGATCTATTCCTACATGTAGCTCTGTTCACGTGTAGCCTGTTTAAACATTTAGCACATTTTTAGCCACATATGTGACGCAAGAGGGTTCTTCAAAAAGTTCATGGAAAATATGCATTATGGAAAAAAAAAACCGACATGGATTTCAAAATGTTTTTGACCCAAAACAAACATACCTTTTCATTTCATTTTCCACAAAGCTTTTGAAGTCCTCTTGTGTACAAACGGTTTTGTAAGGGCAGAAGACCTCACACCTTCATGGAAAAATAAATGTCACCCTTTTCGCCTCAAGTCGCACTGCAGCTCATTCCTCTTTTGTCACTCTTGCTGACGAGCCTTGGTTCAGCTTTGTTGGATTTGGTTGAGATCAGGCTGACCCTGGTGGCAGTTATTGCTGGTACAGACTTTTCACAAAAGCCCAGAAGTTCGGAGTCATGACCTTTTTTTCTACTCCCATGTGCCTTTTATAGAATCCACATGCCACTGTATTTCTAAATGGAATGCCAGGTTACAATGATCTACCATTGGACTTGAGACATTTTTTAAACTCACCTGTACATACATGTCACCTGCATCCCTTGTGCACAAAATGCACACACAGTCACTCCCAAGCATAAATACCCATGTACAAGCATTCATTGTCTTGTGTCCCTACCCACACACTCATACATATGCATAGTGGGCCTTGTACCATGCCTGCATGTCTCTGGCTTGTGCTCCCCAATTCAGGTTTGAAGAGCTGTGACTGTCTTAAGTGGTT
This sequence comes from Lepus europaeus, assembly GCF_033115175.1. Taxonomy (NCBI): domain Eukaryota; kingdom Metazoa; phylum Chordata; class Mammalia; order Lagomorpha; family Leporidae; genus Lepus; species Lepus europaeus. The sequence continues at coordinate 57,942,994 of NC_084831.1, forward strand.
CTGTTTTTAGCATAGAGGGGCTGTTGTGAGCACTCATGAACAATTAGCTTAAACTAGAAGGAGAGGGGTCATGTCTATGGCAATAAAAATTAGGCTTAAATTCTTTGGGGAATTGAACCAACTCCAGTGTTTTCCTGTTTGCTGACAGCTTTTAAAATGTGGATGCAGTATGGGATCTACTGGAGAAAGGAGAGGAAATAAAAAACTTTGGCAAATTAGCTTTCATTCAGAAATGGAATGTGGAAGGCAGTTGAGTTAGACTTTTTGACAATCCCTGATTTGGTCAATTTTCACTCTGATGAGGACAGTAGCCTCACAGATTTTGAGAAAATCTGAGCGATGAAGGGTGTTGTTGAGGGGGAAACAGAGTGTAATTGTTTAAATAATCCTGAGCCAATAGCATTTGGTAGGTGGAGTTACTGTTGTGTGCATTACGGAGCTAGATAATTCTGAATGAAGACTTTAAGCATGACAAATGCTGGTTCCGCGTTTTGTGCGAACAAAGCAAGTGACTAGGGGACTAGGCTTTGCTTACTATCCATTAATGAATGTAGCTCGTCTGATAAGATTTGAAAAAAAATACATGTAAAGGATTTATCAGAAGCTCTTATGAATATTTCATGAGTTGATCTATTCAGCTGAATGAATTCAGCGAGTGTCAGTGTGTAGCTTGCAGACAAACCTCATCCACAAGGAGGCTACTGACATAGGAAGCACTTTGGCGCATATTCAGAGGCAAAGCCAGGCTGATACTGCTCCTTGTGACTGCCTGACTTGCCATTCTTCTTCGAGAATGCTGCTCTTGCTCTGAACAGCTCCTACCCTGGAGCCACAGCGCCCCAAATTAAACTGGAAAGAGTGTGACTTCTCAGCCTTCTAACCTGCAGCAGTATCTGCTATGTTTGAGGTTTTTGTTTTGCATGGTGAGAGCTAGCACTCCATACAAGACATGACAGCAAAAAATTCTTCAAAGGAACTTACTGCTTCTGAATCTGAGGTTTGCATAAAGACTTTCAAGGAGCAAATGCACTTAGAACTTGAGCTTCCGAGACTACCGGGAAACAGACCCACATCTCCTAAAATTTCTCCACGCAGCTCACCGAGGAACTCCCCGTGCTTTTTCAGAAAGTTGCTGGTGAATAAAAGCATTCGGCAACGTCGTCGCTTCACTGTGGCACATACGTGGTAAGACGGGACTTGGAGGCATCTAGCGTGCTTTTCTCATTCCTGCCTTAGCGGCAGTGATTTTGAAATGTAAAAAATGGAACGTTCAAGTTTTGTTTGTAATACACAGTGCGGGTGTGATATGAATGGAGATGGGTCAGCTGAAGAATACATGCATGTACCGTATGCTAAGTGCTGAGTGTGCTACCTGCTGTTTCCAGATACAAATAAGCCTCTACAGTAGAGAATCTTTAAAATTACTGCTTAGAAAAACACATGGTTAATTCTAGGTAAATGGAGTGATGAAGGAGTTGTGAAAGGCTGATTTTGTATTTAACCTCTGTTGAGGTGATTGGTGACTTTTTTGTTTTGTGATGTTGTTGATGATTTTTAATAGTCTGTTTTTGGCAGGAGAATACATACCTTAATCTTAGTTTTAGTTTATTTCTTGAGACAATGTATAGAGTCAAACTTAGCTTAATGTGCCACCATGATTACAGTGCATAAACCAGTGAGTTTTTAATTTTTGACATACATCTTTACACTATTTAACAGAAGGGAAAACTAAGTTTCAACTTTTGAAACTGCATGATTAATGGTTAATGTTTTATTTATGATTCTACACTGCTGCTATCTTTCAGAACCTCTTGTTTTAAAAAGATGACTTAAAGTTTATAGATATTTTGAGAATGCCACGTAGATAAATTCAAAAACTTTCAGTAAAAATTTGCACTGTGACTGCTACCTTAATGTATATTTATACTAGGAATATAAACACACTAGATGAATTCCTTAAAGCAGTGTAATAATGAAAGGTAAGGAAAAACACAATAAAGTTAGATCACCTTTACTTTAAAAAGCTAGGCCTTTTCAGATATCTTTAAAGAATATATTTTCTTTCTGTTTTAGATAACCTTCAAAAGTAGGCATCTATACCTCAGTTTTATTTAATAGGGTTATAGTCATAAAGGGAGTTAGTGACTTGTAAAGGAAATCCTATAATAGTGATTTTTTGACTGCAGGCTCAATTTCCAACCAACAAATTAACTGAAGATATCTAATTTTTAAAAATTAATATTTAGCTGAATTCTCTTCTTCTCAACTGAAGTGTTTGTCTACTTCCTCTACTGCGTAGTACATTGACAAAAGTTACCCTCAGAAAGATATAGCTTACCTTTGATGGATACCACATGTTTAGCATAGTTTACCTGGCTAAATGTGATGTGGTTGTTTCTGTTTGTTGATGGTAGACAGTTGTTTGTATACTGCTTTGTTGGATAATTTTTGGGGGTCATCTTGTGGATGAACTAAATATTATTACTTGTAGAACACACATGAGTAGTTTTTCAAAACCTACCAATGGTAGTAGCATTTGTAGAAAGAGAAGGTTGATGTATAAGGGGGTGAACTGATTTGTAGAAGTCTTATGTCTTGTTCTTTACCCCACCCCTAATGTGTGGGCATTTTTATATTGCTAATTAGTGTAGGTGAGTAGGGGAAATGATGAGATATATTGCTAATTAGTTCTCATAAAAGGAGTATATGAAGAAAATATACAGTCAGTTAATAGATGCACATATTTTACTCGTTGAGTTAATATTAAGCCATTGTTTTGACCAGAATGGCATTTACTTTTAGGTAGCTATTATTCAGTTAATGGCAAATCTTCTTAAGACCACGGTAATATTTTCCTTAATGTAGAGTTTTGATTCTTGAATATAACAATGTGACCTTTCTTTTTCTGAGAATAGATGTTTGATGTGCTAGGAACATAGAGCTATAAATACTGGTGTTTTTTTTTTTTTTCTTTTCAAAGGAACCCAAATTTTAAAATGATTAAAGAAGCCAGTTTTACTCATGCATTATACAAATTTTCTTGCAGCAAATTGCAAAAAGAACATTTTAGTGATATTTGAGGTTACTTATGCTAATAAAATTATCTTCTTTTAGACGAGTTGAAATTTTCCACAATTGTCAAAAAAGAAAGCATATGACTTTGGTGTAATATATCATGATATAAGTTTAAATAACTGATTAATCATCAAACTTGTAAAATAACTTTCATTATGACTGTGATTCATTTTCACCCTTTTATTCCCTACAAACTCTCACACTCCCCTTCTAATGTTTCTTAGTAAAACTCTACAGTTTCTTCTCAGCATCTGATTGCATTGGTATTTACATCTGCAACTGTTGTGTTATATGGGTATAAGCTTAAATTTTTTGAATATATTTTCATGAAACACGAGATGAAAATATCTTTTGGAAAATAGACATCTAGCTTATGTATTTGAATGACTTTTTCCCCAAATATTATTAACTATATGAAGCTTTTTTTAGTACATCATATGAAGTAGTTACATGAGAAAATAAGAGCATAAGCTCTTTATGTTTGCCTCCTTGTCATCATGAAATGTAACCAGCCTTTCACGATCAATGATTGGTATTTTCCAAACCATGCATTTAAGTTAGAAATTCCAAGATACACACTTAAAAGTCTCTAAAAACCTGTTATTACTTTACAGTAGACAGTAGCCTTCTTTTAAGAAGACTGGATTGTTTTGACTCCAGCATTGAAATTAAAGTAATTTTCATGATGAAGCTAAACAATGCAGAGGATACAGTTTATATCTAAACCCACTGAACAGTTTTGTTTTTTAACCCTGGGTTATTTGTAAATTTCATAATTTGGTCAGATTAATGTATAGTTCTTGTTTTGAAAACCTGTTATGAAGTATGGACTAATGGCAGAAGATTTAGGAAATGTTTGAAATTCTGACTCTGGGATTGTTTTTAAAATATTGTGAGAAAAGCAGATAGTCAATGTGTTGTCACTAATCAGAGTATTTACACAATCCAAAATCTGGAAGGAATTTGAGTGATTATCTCACTGCTTTCTTTTACCCTTGGGTAGAACCACAATTACTCCATCTTTACCATATGGGAATTTGCCCTACTTTTAAGACTATAGGGCAAACAGCTTTATATCATCACTTAATGCACACTTAGTACTTCATAGTCCACCTATTTCAAAATTTTTCTTCAAAAGTTGCATGTATAATTTATATATAATGTACTCTTCTCCCCACCCCCACCTTGGATGTTAAGAAAAGACTTCTAAGAACCTTCATGAATCCGAAGATCATTATTAACTGATCTCAGGGTTTTTGTCCTTTCTTATTTCTTCAACATATGTGATTGAGCACTGCTGTGAGCCAAAAAAAAAAAAAAAAAAAACAACAACAACAACAACAAAAACCACATTTAATTTAACCCATTAGCATTCCAACTCTTATTATATTTTATATTTCTTTACTAGAATGTTCATGACTATCACATTTCAGTTTTATTTGGAGTGTAAGTATAATTAAAATTCATGTTACTTTCATTGTTACACGCATTTACAGAAAGTATTCTGAATTTCTTTAACTGCTTTTAAGCAGTTGTACTATTAATCGTTACTTGACTTTGAACCATCACCGAATTTCCAAATTCTTCTTTTAATTCTGAAAAACAAACAAGGGTATCACACACAGTGTATTGATGAATATCATCCCCTCTCTGTCCATACTTGCACACAAGGCACAATATGCTTTTAATTAGTAGTACAAGGAAAAATGGACTTACACATTTCTGTCTTTTCCCCATTTAGTTCTACTTATATCTTGGAACTATTTCCTCATTAAAAAAAGTTCATGATCTTATTATGAAAAGTATGAAGGATCATAGTTTAGACACCAAATTGACATGTACTTGGCAAGGCAAAGTTGGAATAACAGGAGAAAAATATAAAAAGTAATAAATACTAATATGGTTTACCTTTCTCTAAATTTTAGGCACACTAATTGTATTTTATAATTTAGTCTGGTTGTTAGCTGAATCTATTGAATTTGAGCCTGGCATTATTCTTCAACTGTCTTGTATGTTTCCCAGTAATATTAGAAACTTTTTGAGAGATGATATTCCTTTACATATGTATTGATTGAAAATAGATTTCACAAAAACATTTATGGGAAACTCTTATTCTCCAGGTCCTTCCCTGGGCTTAGGAGGTAGAAAATGAGAAAGATAGAGCCTTTGCCTTTGAAACACCCAGGCAAATCTTCTTTGTTAATACTTAATACATAAAATGTAAATAATGGTATTGAAAAATGAAGTTCTATTTGCCATGAGAGCATAGAAGAAATAACCACTACTAAAGAGAGTCGACATGTTAAGGAAAGTTTAAAGGAAAGATACTATTTGGGGGTCTTGAGGAATGAATAAATGTTTTTTTCAGAAGAGTATGAGGGGGGAGTAGGAGAAAGGGCATTCTTTTGTTGGCCAAGAAAGCAGTAAAAGGAAATCTCATTAGCAAATAATAGTAATAGTAGCCGCCATTTATTTAATACTTACACTGTATTTTACATTGTTCTGAATGTATTTACTCATCCTCAACAAACCTATGAGTTCTATACTATTATTATTTCTATTTCATAGGAAAAAATTGAGAGAGGATGTTATTTGATCTAGTTTACACAGCAAATAAGCAACTGATCTGATCCTTGATTGTGCACATGGAGGAAGTATGCATTTTTCACTGAATTTCCAGTATAAGAAGAAAGATGGGGAAGACAGACGTATTCTAGGTCTCCCATTGCCAAAAAATAAGACTTGGGATTTTTGTCTATCATCAGAGCAGAGCCACACCAAGGTTCTGAGAACAAGACTGCCTTGTGGTATATAGTTTTTACTTTAGAAGATTATTTTAAGGCAGTATGGGGAATGGATTGGAGTATGAGGAGGTTAGAGACAAAGAGAATGTGCATTTGAGATATAATAGCTCCCAATTATTTTGTATATTTATTTCATAGCTTTGAGAATTGTGCTTATGACATTCCTTATGACTTAACAAATTACTCTTTGTTGAAGTTACTTTAACTGGAATACCTGAAAGGAGTTTCTTTGTGAAAGAAAAGGTTTGTTTCATCTTACAGTTTGAGCTTACAGGATTGAGTGGCTCCACAGTCTGGTGTCTGGTGGAGGCTGATTATAGTGTGTACAGCAGCAGTGATCACAGTGAGCCAGGAAGGAGAGGGAGAACTTGGCTGAATGAGCACTGAATATTCAAAACCTGTTATGGAAATCACCCACCGAGGACATGTTCCTAGTGACCTAAAGACCTCCACTGGCCCCACCTCTCAGACACCATCATGACATCAAGTCTCCACCCTTAGTCAGCCTTTAAAACATGAGCTTCATGAGTTTTGGAAAGACAAGTCCTGCTCAATCCATAACAGTAAGTGAACCTGGTGCCCCTTGCACTTTCTTGCCTACAACATGATGTTATGCATGGTACTAGATGGTACACTATCCCACATATGTGAAACCATCATAGCCGAGGTGGGTGGGAAAAGAAATGCATCTGGGGAAATCCTGTTAACTCAGTCCTAATGTACAAGAGGTGCTTTGTGTTTTGCCTAAGTGCTGCCTCCTGGTGGGATTTATTACAAGAATTATCTTAGTCCACTATCTGAATCAAATGCCAGTGGAAATCTATGCCACTTACTCATAGCTTAAGTTTGTTACTTTAATCAGAGCAAGCATTTCATCAGTAAGACTATAAATGGTGTTTTCCTGGCCTTTTAGTGTTCTCAAGTCTTCAATATATTGAATTTTTAAAATACTTACTGTAACAAGGGCTTTGTAAAGTAATGGTGACGTTCCCCAGGACACCTGCCAGACGGTGGCCCAGCAAGCTCATCTGCTGCCTGACTGCCAAAGTCTAAGCCCCTTTTGTGAAATTCCATTTGCTTCCTCTTTGCATTTCTTGCTTTACATTGCCTCCCAGTTTTTACTGTGGATGTTTATAGTGTTTCCTTCTCTAAATCACTGTCAGGAGACCAGCAACATTGTTCCAGGGGCATTTAAGTGATTCTTATAAAAGCATCTAAAATGCTTACCATGGTTTCCCAGGCCCTCCATTATCTGGCCCCAGGCTATCTCTGATCTCATCTGTTCTCCAGCCACGTCAGCCTTCTATTTTTCAACAACATGTTTCCACGTCCAGGACTTTGCACTAGGTTTCCTTTTTGTTTGTTTATTTTGCTTATTATTTGAAAGGCAGAGAGACAGACAGAGAGATCTCAGATCTTCTGGTTCACTCCCCAAATGCCCACACCAGCCAAGGCTGGGTTGGGCCAAAAACAGGAGACTGGAACTCAATCCAGGTCTCTCACTTGGGTGGCAGGCACCCAACTACTTAAACCATCACCTGTTGCCTTCTACTGAGCATGTTAGTAGGAAGATGAAATATAGAATGGAGTTGGGACTCAAATCCACTCTAATATGGGATGTGCAGACATTACATGGAGCAGCTTGACTACTACAACAAATACTCATCCCTTGGTTTTCTTCTGCATTTAAGATTAGCTCCTTAGGTATTGGCATGATTCACTCCTACTTGCATTCAGGGTTCTACTCAAGCATCACTAACCGGAGAGGCCTTCACTGAGACCTTGTATCTAAAATAGCACCCTTTTCTTTTCCAAATCCTTGGTCTGCTCTATATTTCTTCTTAGTACTTGCTTACTGTTACCTGGAAATACATTTTAGAGATGCTTGTTATATTAGCGATTTTTCCCCTTTTATTATCTGACACCCTTGCTAAATTGCATGAAGACAGGGATGTCTGTTTTTTGTTTTTTTTATTCCAGGAAACTACAAGAAAGGCTGACATCTAATAAATATTTATTGAAGAAAATAAAAGAAGCAATGAATATGCTTCCTGTTCCTGCTCTTAATTCTTAGAGCACTTTTCTTTTATCTTGATGTGCAGACAGAGGCAGAGAAGCTAGTTGGTGGTTATTCTACAAACATCCTTACTTCATCTCTTAATAGCTGTATTCTCTTTCATAGTAGGTCTATTCTACCTGGCTTTCTATTTTATCTTCTATGATATTGCACATATAGGCTAATTTCAATACTTCATTATTGGCTAAGCATTTTACATTGGAACTCATATAATGGGTCCACTGTGTACAAATCATACTTTCTAGGCTCTATTGCTGTAGAACAAATATTTGTCTATGAAGTGCTATAGAATCAAAATGTCTATAAAAATGATTTATTTGATTATTCTTCATGCATCAAATGACACAGTTGGTACGTCAGCTCAGGAAAGTTCTACATATCTCATTAATTGTTGAGTGGAAGTATTGTACAGAAGAATCTATTTGCTATTTTGGCTTCATAATGTTTGCATATTATATGTTGACATTTTCCACTGACACAACATTTACATTATTGAACACTAGCAATAGGTACAGGCTCTTGAGCATATTATAGGATTTCTCCAAGAAACTTAGAAGTGAGATTCTGTGATGTGCAGAGGGAAGAATATGCAAATGAATATTCTTTTCACTCAAGAAGGGACATCCCCAGGAGTGAAACTTTTCTCTTGACTCTGGCTCATTTTCTCTGAACCAGGGGATTGGGAACCTCTGTCACTTTCAGCAACTTATCTGACACTGATATGTTTGAATTCCTTTATGTTAAAAAATGTAAATTATTGACTTCCTCAGGTTGCTTCTTGTTATAACGTAGACATTTTCTCTTTAAGGGAGAACAAGAATGACTGCTTCAGAACCCTTTATGGAAGTCCCAGAGTTTACATGGGGCACCCATGGTAGTGTTGGCTTATCCTCCTCCTTCTGCCTCCAACCCTCCTAACCTAAGATTACTGCAGATTATGTAGACTGGAGATAAAGAGACAGGGGATAATGTGGCTTCAAGGAGAACTTCTTTCAAACTGTATTTGATGGAATATCAGTGATCTAGAAACCATTTTTGAAAATCTTTTAAAAAATAGGTGATGATCTGTTTTCTGGTCTGAGCAAAGAAACTGGATAACTAAAGGCTTGAGAACTTGGAAGAATTCTCACATGGACTCTGTCATGTTCAAATACTTGAAAACCTGCAGTTTAAGAGACAAGTGAATAGAGAGAAATAAAAATCTGTATAACTGTGTCTGACAAAATCCCAGAAATTTCCAGATAATTTCTAACTTTAAAATGTTATGGCTGGTGCCATGGCTCAACAGGCTAATCCTCCGTCTTGTGGCGCCGGCACACCGGGTTCTAGTCCCGGTTGGGGTGCTGGATTCTATCCCGGTTGCCCCTCTTCCAGGCCAGCTCTCTGCTATGGCCCGGGAAGGCAGTGGAGGATGGCCCAAGTCCTTGGACCCTGCACCTGCATGGGAGACCAGGAGAAGCACCTGGCTCCTGGCTTCGGATCAGTGTGATGCGCAGGCCGCAGTGGCCATTGGAGGGTGAACCAACGGCAAAAAAGGAAGACCTTTCTCTCTGTCTCTCTCTCTCACTATCCACTCTGCCTGTCAAAAAAAAAAGAAGTTACAAAAAAAAAATGTTATGTACCTAATATGACCAGAAAGGACAGTGGGTAAATGAGAAAGATGGTAGTATCTGGGGCTCAAAGAGAAGTCACTGGTAGTAGAAATCTAAAAGTTCAGAAAGTTGAAAGAATCTTAGCATGAACAACATTTATCTAGATTTACTAATTGTTAATATTTTCATACATTTATCTCTACATCTTTATTCATACATAAAGTCACAAATATGTTTTCATTAGGTTGAAGAGAGCTCATTAATGTGGAGAACAGTGGTTTCGAGTTCAAGAACAGAGTAGTATTTATTTTTAAAGTACAGAAATATTTCCATTCTATCAGCATGTTCTCCTATCTATTTAAGAGTTGGTTTCTTAATACTGTACAAGCATACTGACAATTTATGAATACTTTTTGGCCCCATTTTTTTAAGACAACTGTTGAAATGATTATAGTGGAGAATCAGAGACAGCTGTAATAGTTTATGACTTTCCCTGGTGATAAATTGCTGGTCTTAGGTACGAGAAATAGTTTCTAAGAGGATGTCTGCAGCATTCAAATTTTTCTTTCTTATGAAGAGATGATATTCTATTTCTAAAGTGATAAAACTTGTATCCATCAGTATGGAGTGTTGTATAACGTCTTTTTTTAAAAAAAAAGATTTTATTTATTGATTTGAAAGGCAGAATTACAGAGAGACTTGGGCATAGACAGAGAGGGAGGTCTTCCATCCACTGGTTCACTCCCCAGATGGCCTCAATGGCTGGAGCTACGCCAATCCAGAGCCAGGAGGTTCTTCCGGTCTCCCACGTGGGTGTAGGGACCCAAGGACTTGGGCCATCTTCTACTGCTTTCCCAGGCCATAGAAGAGAGCTAGATATGAAGTGGCGCATTCGGGACTTGAACCAGTGCCCATATGAGATACCAGCGCTACAGGCAGCGACTTTACCAGCTATGCCACAGCACCGGCTCCGTATTATGTCTTAACACACTACACATGAGGTTGGATCATTACATCATTTTGATGTTATCTTAAGTTTCATTTTTTTCTGTTAATCTATTATGTATTCTCTTGATTTATGCTGGTTTTGTTCTAGTATTTTTTAAAGATTTTCTTATGTATTTGAAAGAGTTACAGAGAGAAAGGTAGAATGAAAGAGAGAGACAGGGAGAGACAGAGAGAGACAGAGAGAGATCTTCCATCCACTGGTTCATTCTCCAAATGTCCACAAAGGCCCAGATTTGGCCAGGCCAAAGCCAGGAGTTTGGAGCTCCATCTGAGTCTCCCACCTTGGTGGCAGGGGCCGAAGTTCTTGGGTCATCTTCCTATGCTGAAGTCTTAGATCATTTAACTGTCTTAGACCCCAATTCCTTCATTTGAAGAACGGTAAGAAAAGCCTTATATTCAAATATTTTCAGGTGTCAATTTTAAAAACATATCTATCTGCTGCTAGGCATGTATCTACTTTTTGAAATAATTTATTAAATTACTGAGCATAATATTTTATACATTATGTCACCTTATTGATGTAACTGTTTATCTTATTAAACCTTTAAAATACAGATACCCAGAGATTTTTTTTTTAAAGATTTATTTATTTGAAGGACAGAGCTACAGAGAGAGGTAGAGACAGAGAGAGAGGTCTTCCATCCACTGGTTCACTTCCCAGATGGCCGCAATGGGCTTGAGCTGTGCTGATCCGAAGCCAGGAGCCAGAAGCTTCTTCCGGATCTCCCATGCGGGTGCAGGGGCCCAAGGACTTTGGCCATCTTCTACTGCTATCTCAGGCCATAGCAGAGAGCTGGATAGGAAGAGAAGCATCTGGGACTAGAACCAGCACCCATATGGGATGCTGGCATTTCAGGCCAGGGCTTTAATCCGCTGCGCCACAGTGCCAGCCCCCCTGATTATTTTCATTTTTTAAAGAGCATTGCTGTACATAAGATGTACCAGTCTGAGAGAACCAAAGTCACTAGAGTTTGTAAAGAAATACATTTAGAAATACATTGTGACCATTCAGTATACTGGACAAACAAAATGAGATTAGTTTACTGCCTAAAATAACCACAGCCTAATGAAGCAAGCTGAATCATCCTAACGTGTTCATCTAATTATAAGACCTAGTGTGAATAGTTTATATCCTCAATAAGAAATCTTATAGTCTTGTTTTGCTATCATTAATAAATATATAATATTTATTTATTTTTGCTATTTTTAAAAAAATTTAATTGGTTTTTTAACTGAACCAGTATGGTTTGTAGATATAATTCTAAGACCATAATGATATTCCCTTCCTTCCTCCTCCTCCCATTCTTATTCCCACCTTCCTTTCTTTTCTGTCTTTATTTAGTTAACATTTTAAATTTAAATTACAGTAAAAAGGCTTAATACTTCAGTGAATTAGAAGTTTAACAAGTGAAAAGGAAAAAAGACTCTAGTTTAGGAAGGATATAGACAATGTCTATAAACAATAATTGAATGGAAAAATTACCACACCACCCATATACAGCAAATTTTAAAGTAATCACAGATCATTAAAACTATAGTAGCATGACATTCTTAACCATTGGTATGACAAAGGTCTGGAACGAAGTTTCCCAAAACTATATTTGCAGCAATAAAGACATATTTTTAAAAGCCATTAATTATCATCAACTGTGTGAAAGGGATAGGAAGACAACCACTCTGAAGTCATTCCACCACTTACATCAGTAAATTTAAAAGCGAAAAAACAAAAACAAAAGCAAAAGCCAAAATCTAAAAAGAGGTCTTGTCTGTTTCAGGATCCCATATATAAAAATCAATATAAAATCCAGTGAACAAATACCTTGGAAGGATTCCAGTTCCATCAAAAACTCATTTATCCCAAAATGTTTCCTTGCTGCTCTTTCTATTCCCCCACAGCATCAATAAGCTGGACTTGTTTGTCACAGCTCAAATGATCAGAGAGTGCGTCTGTGGCTTATTTGTGCCATGATTGCCTCAGCAGCTTAAAGATTTTAACTCAGCACCAGGACTCTTAAGGCCCTGAGATAGAGGCTAGGACACAGTGCATTATGGTATCCGAGTAGTCTCTCGCCCTGATGGCTTAACTCCCCAAGACTTCTCTCAGATTTTAACATTGACATACATCTGTGGATTTTAACTTTGTTAGAGTCACTGTGGCTTTTGTCCTTACCTGTTATCTGACTGAGCCCTCAATGAACTCACCCATAAAACATAGTTGTGTCTCCAACATGTTTGTTTTTACTCAACAGCATAGAAGCCTTTGATGAGGACTTGTGAAATGGTAGCAAACACTGTGGCATTTGAATTCCAACTCCACCTTTTACTTGCCCCTCATTTTCAGACAAACCATTCCACCTACTTTAATTCCTCTTCTGCATCTGAAAACCTAGAAAAAAAATGCCATTGCTGTCTCATGAAGCCTGTCTGAAGATTAATGGACATAATAATACCAGATTAATGACAGTCATCAGATATTAGTTCCTAATGCACTCAGAGTTATGATTTCAAGAATATTTATAATGTATATCATCATATCAATTGCTTAAATATTTAAATGATATGGTTCAATAAGTTTATGTTAAATAATTTTAGTGTTTCTTGTCCATTTTTTAGATCACTTAGGCATTACTCATTTTCATGGAATGCTACTTTAATGCTCATATTAAGTCTTGTTACCACAAAATAATTTAAATTTTTAAAAAAATTTTACTATATGTTTGAAGTATAATTGACACCCATTTTTACAAAGACAACAGCAAATTATTTTTGCTGTAAAATAATCTTTCCTCTTTAAAATTCTAGTTACCTTCTTGAATTTGATACTTTTTTCGATTAGTGAAACTAGATACCAATGAAATACATTTCAATAAATTTCCACAAATTGAAAAAAATTAATGGTCTTTCAAAGGACCAGAGTGTCTCTGCAGTTGTTTTTCCTAGTTGGTAGAATTTAACCTCCTAGTGACCTGTTTATATAAGAAAGTTTACTTTTGGGAGTCAGTAGACAAGAGCTGAGGATCTAGAGTCAAATAATCTAGACATGCACGCTGGCGCCACTGCTGACAAACTACTCTTTATTTATTTATTTTTAAATTTTTTGAGTGAGGAAAAAAAGAAGTCATTTAACATTTGGGAGCCTCAGTTTCCTGATCAGTAACTTAGAAAAAAACGATAGCAATTATTTCCCTATTTATATATTTAGAAATATGAATTAATATTAGTCAGTTGGAAAACATGAGAGATGAAAGATGTTTCCTGGACAGAAAGTAGTGATAAATTATGACAAATGTATAAAAAGCAAAATGCTTTACTTAAATGCTGCAGGTGTATTTGAGTTTTATGTAAAGAGCATCCTGTTAATAAACATTATTAAACACTATAAACACTGCTCCAGATTTCTTGTATAAAAGGAAGAGGAATTTCTGCTGGAAGGGAATACATAAATGAGAGACTGTATGGAGATAGGAGTTAGACTTAATTGTATCTTTGTATTTTAGCTCCAAATGGTCTATATCTCGTTCATGCTTCCTGCAGAAAAACAGTAACAAGCTCATGTGACCAATATGCAGTATAGCAAAAGTTGTATTTAACCTTTATCTAGATGACTGTACAACATTTAAACTGAATTGCTCTTTATTTTACTGGTCATTTCCAAGAACATTTAAGGATAAACGTAGAAATAAAGGTTATGGCTTCTATTTTGACAAAGATTTCCTTTTCATAGTATCTTTAATCAGATTGATTCTGTCTCATGCCAATTGAAAGACTTGAGTTAGGTATGTCTTTAAGGCAGATTATTCTGTTTAAATGAGCTGGTGCCTCATTGAAATAATGACCATTCAAATAAATGCAAAGTTTAGCAACAATGAAAAATAAAATAGAATACTTTGATGCTTCTGTCTGAAACAAAAATAAGACTTTTAGGAACCCATTTCGATTTTGTATATTAAATATACTTAATATATAAAAATAACTACTTCACCTAAATAACACTTTGCAGAGTTTGATAATATGAAGAAACAAACACTCTTCCTTAATATTCAAGGTATTTGAGGTTTAATATCAGCTGAATCCCAAGTGTCCAGGGAGTACATATGCAGATATTAGCTGCTGTTAGCTACTTTTTTAAAAAAATATATTAATAATTACTTGTTCTACAGCACTTACCTTACTCCTGATGGTATGAATATTCCAAAACCAATATTTTCAGAATGCTTTGATTTTTCTGCAAAGCAACATGGTATAGGTATTCAGGAAAAAAATGGCTCCTAAAAATGTTGTGAACATATCAAATATTTAAAACTATGTCTCTGTTTTTTTAAAGATTTATTTTATGTATTTGAAAGACAGAGTTACAGAGAGAGGTAGAGAAAGAGAGAGAGAGAGGTCTTCCATCTGCTGGTTCACTCTCCAAATGGCCACAAAGGCCGGAGCTGAACCGATCTGAAGTCAGGAGCCAGGAGCTTCTTCTAGGTCTCCCACGTAGGTGCAGGGGTCCAAGGACTTGGGCCATCTTCCACTGCTTTTCCACGTGCATTAGCAGGGAGCTGGATCATAAGTGGAGCAGCCAGGATTTGAACCGGCACCCATATGGGATGGTGGCTCTGCCAGCTAGGGCTTTAACCTGCTGAGCCACAATGATGTCCCCTGTGTCAGTTTTAATAT
Source organism: Lepus europaeus (assembly GCF_033115175.1). Lineage (NCBI taxonomy): Eukaryota > Metazoa > Chordata > Mammalia > Lagomorpha > Leporidae > Lepus > Lepus europaeus. The sequence goes on from NC_084831.1 coordinate 57,958,215, forward strand.
GCATTAATTAATTTTATATTTTTATGAACCCTAGAAGTGTGCTTGTCAAATACTCTAGACCTATATCTATCCAACTGTGTTGTTAACAATCAAAACTTAGCACATTCAAAGCTGATGTCAAGATTCTTGCACCCCCCCACCCCACCCTTGTTGCCGTGTTTCCAGTCTTCTCATTAGACTGCAGTTTCATTTTTCTAATTGCTCAGGCCAGAAATTTTGGAGTCTTATGTGACTCTTATTTGTCTCTGATATTTCACATTCCAAATGCATCAGCAAATTTTATCAGCTATGCTTTTCCAATGAATCCAGAATCTGACTACTTCTTATCACCAGTTACCACCGTTTTGATCCAAGTCTCCAGTATTTTGTAGGTGAGCCATGTAATGAACTTATCACCTGATCTCTCCACTTTTACCTGTTCCTCTTTACAGTATATTCCTTATACAGTTATCACAGTGATCATTTATAATGTGTGAGCAGTTGTGAGACTTTACTAGGAATCGCAACGTAGCATTCCATCTTGTTCAGAGGGCGGATCAACATGTATGTACCATGCTTACAAGTCCCCACTGGTCTCACCCAGTTGCCTCTCCGATACCTTTACACAGTGGCATACCTGTTGGTCTGCAAATAGCCTAGCAAAGCCTCTGCTTTTTCTTGATTCAAGAAAAATTTTCCTCCAGATACTTGCATGACCCTTTTCTTCTTCCAAGTCATTGTTTGAAGTCACCTAATTGGAGAAGGTATCCCTGACCATCTGGACAAAAAGACACTTCCCATCCTAGCCTTCCTATTGTCCTTCACCCTGCTTTGGTTTTGGAGAATACTCACCACTACATGATGTATAAATCTTCCTCTACATCTGTGTGGATATACCTACAGCTACACGTATTTTATTTCCATACCATCTGTATCTGCATCTAGCTGTCTTCCACTATAATATAAAGCCCATGAGGCAATGGACTTTATTGTGTTCATCTCTGAAACTAGAATACAATCTCTGAAACTAGAATACAAGCTAGGACATGTAGATAATTAATATATATTTTATGAATAACTGAATGAAAGACAAATGAATTACAAAGCCTTTCACTACCTTTCAATGTAAAGCATTGAGCCACCAAGTTGAATGAACTATACTTTGTCTTCAGTAACATGATGGTGAAGCCATGTTTCACTTCCCATTTCAATTCTTCAAATAAGTGTTACAGAATTTTGATGCTGCTTGATTCAAAATTCTATTGAAAACTCTGCTGTCACCTGCAGCTGACCTGGGTACAACAGTTTTGACACCATTGTATATTGAGTTTGTTACACTTTATTTTTTCAGTCAGAATTGAGAAAGCTGAACCAATTGAGATATCTATGATCTTAGGTCTTATTTATACTGGTAATCACCAGTGCTCTTCAATTAGGGAAAGAGAAAGATTAATTTTTACTTACAAATTATTGCAACTGGTCTGTCACTGGGGACTTCATCTTCAACCTTATTACATCCCATCTTTAAATTGCTGATTTCTTTGGGACCTTTTTCCCATAAACTTTTCATATACCATCTATGATTTCAACATTCTTCCCTCCGAATTTCACCATCAATTTAATGGTTGTTCTTAGTGTAATTTTAGCAAAATTCATGTTCCTCAGCTAGGGGCCCTTTTCAAACCAATGTCTATCTTTTTTTAGTTCCTTACAGCATATCCTGTTCAGACACGTTATGACAGGGTATTATGAGTTTATTTTGGTGTCAAAAAATTTTTGGAATACCTGCACAGTGTTTTCATAGTATGAATTTTTTAAGTAAATATTATCTGTGTTATTTTGTGTTCATAGAGAGAGGCAGTATGAAAATTATATTAAATTTAGAGTGAGAAAACTTAAATTCATTTTAATTATATCTTTACTAGTTGAGATATCATAGACAAATAACTAATATGGACTATTCTTTGCATTATATCTACTATGATATCAAAGTTGTTTTGTATTTGTGAAAGTTGTATAATATAATGCATAGTAGTCATTAGATAGCTACAGTTTTTTATATCCAGTTCTTTACCATATGTTCACAAGTTAGCCCTCTATAATCTATTTTACTCATTTGTAATTTCTCAATGTTTTCTAAATCCCCATCTCATTCATGTTCTGTCATTCTTATCCTGTAAGATGCTATGGTATCTTATGATGCCATAATCAAACTCACCATTCTCTCAAAGATTAATTATTATGTCTTCTTGCTTCAATCATATCACAAATAGCTGTTAGAAGTATGTTTCCTTCACACTCACTAGAACAATGGTTCTTATCACGTCACTCATATGCCATGCATCAGAAGTGAAAAGGGTATTCACCGAGCAAATTCACAAGGAAGTGTACATAAATCAAATCCATGGCTATTTTTTTTTCTCCCTCTGCTCCAGCTGGGCTATAGAAACAATAATAGCAACATGAGTTTCTTTTTTTTTTTTTTCAGCAAACAGTATCAGGATTGTAAATGTTATTTGAAGGGCATTATGTGGGAGAAAAAATCATGAGTCATTGTATTAGACTAATCTCCTTGAGGACAGGTGTTATTTCTTATTCACATTGTTTGGTAACTGGCAAGTAGTTGTTGAAGGAAAGTTTTTATTTTATTTTTCCTCTTTCTGCACTTTTGGTGTTTGTAGGACAAACTAATTTTGGTTCTTATTTTGCCATTGGGGTATTGGCAGGCAGAGAGTCATATAAAAATATAACATCTGAAATTATGTTATGAGGGAATCCACACACATATTATTTGTCAAACATTTGGGATATTTCTAAAATGTAAACAGTTGTATAATAGAAATTAGCAAAATGAGAAACTATTCAGTTTTTTGTTTTTATGTTAACCTAATGAAATTATGTTTTATATATGTTTTTTTAGGTTATACTAGTTAAAAGTTTTTCTTTCTAGGTATTCAGTTAAGCCAGTAATTGAGGCCTACAATTTATTATTGTTTCTCTTTTCATGTTATAATAATTACCTTATCAGGAGTTATATCATCACTTTTTGCCGGGATCCAAGTGCTGTTTTTAAAACCTCCATTCCAGATTTTTTTAGCCAGGTTTTCACCAGTTGGGAACCCTTAGGATTGTTTAGTTTGCAATGAAAGGCAATCTTTTAAGGAGTTTATGTCCCAAATATTTTCTGGTTTTGCAGTAGCATACATCAGACATAGTCATTGTGTTTGGATTGGGATTTTCATTTTTAACATGCTCTCAAATTCTCTAGGCATTTAATGTTTCCATCTGGTCCTCATAAAAGATTTCCCATTTGTAATGCAACTCAGGCTCCTGCTCAGAGAGCATCATTATAATTCTATCCATGACTCTAGTTTGATAGAACAGATACTTTTTAAATTTGGGACTTGTTTTGCTTTTTTTAAGTTCTTAAACCTAGGAATAATACTTTATTTTAATGGTCCATTTCTCTATGAAAATAAATACAGTGTGCACTTTGTGGAAACAGGCTTGCTCTTACTTCCTTCTGTACAGTTTGAAATTGCTAAGGCAGGAAAAGTAACCACACTATAAGCTTACCACAAGCAAACTTAGCAGTTGTTATACTTTTTCTCCTTTCACAGTCTGCTTTCAGTCATCACAGATGGAGGGGATATTTCAATGGACTTGAACATATTCTTGAAATAGCCAGACAACTAGGAATCCTCTTTTGCTATGTTAAATAGTAGTTTTGAGCAAAGTTCACAGTTTTGTAACATGGTCTTTTTTATGCAGTTGGTTGTATAATACATGTTTGTGGATTTGTTTAGTGAGTACTTATGTGGCTCTATAACAACTTCACAAATATTTCATACTCAGAACAACTTTATGTATTGGGTATCCCCATTCAAGAATGAGGAAAACAAGGCAAAAAGACCATAGCTAGCAAGTGGTAGAGCCAGCATTTAAACCTAGGTGGCTAGGTTCCAGACTCCACGGTCTTAACTACTAAAGTATGTTGAGATTGACTGTGTTCAGATGCAGAGTTCCAGGAATTTGTTGTTACTTCCCTAGAATTGAGTTGCACATTCTGTGTAATTCCTCTCCATGCTCTTAGCACCGTGCTTGACTCATAGTTGGCACTCAATGAATATTGTTTGTCTTAGAGCTTAATTAAAAAGAATTGAAATAATAATCAAGCTTTCCGTAGTTTGAAATAGGAAGAAACAAAGGCAAATCACAATAGTTGCCAGTGGAGAGGCTGCTTTTCATTCAGAAATGCCAATAGGTCATATCCAAGAATAACCTTATTTAAGGTCTATATATTCCAAGCATGATACTGCAGATTTTACATTTTCATATATGAGAGAATGGTCTTTATTTTAATAATTGACCCCAGCTGATTAAAATATTAATTGTGGTAAGACACAACATAAAGTTTACCATTTTAACTGTATCTTTTCATGTTCTATTTGGCCATTTGTATGTCTGTGTAGGAGAAATGTCTATAAAAACCCTTTGTGCATTTTTTTAATCATGTTGAATTTTTAAGTTGTTGAATTGTAGAAGTCCTTTATATATTCTGGGTATCAAGACCTTATTTGATATATGATTTCCAAGTATTTCCTAATGTTTGTAGGTTGTATTTTTACTCTATTGTTTCCTTTGATGCAAGAAGTTTTCAATTTTAATTTAGTCAATTTATCTATTTCTACTTTGTCACTCGTGTTTTTGGATATCATATCAAAGAATTCATTATCAAATCCATTGTCATGAGATTTTCTCCTGTTTCCTTGTAGGGGATTTATAGTTTTGATTGTTGTGTTTAAGGTTTTGATTCATTTTGGGGTTGATTTTTGTACACAGTGTAAGGTAAGATTTCAGTTTTTTTTCTCCTTCTCGTGTAGATATTCAGCTCTCCCATCGCCATTTATTGAAAAGACATACATATTTAAGTGAAACTCAAACCCACACAACTAGAAATCTGTAGTTTCTCTCATAGTTTGTTTCAACTTAAATATATTTGGAAGGAATATTTTGTGGAGTTCTCAACTGGGGGCAGTTTTGTTCACATGGGAGACATTTGATGATGTCTGGAGACGTTTTTGAGTGTCACATCTTGGTGTGGAAGAAAGTAATGGTTGCTGTTGATATATATTGGTTAGATGTTAAAGACACTTCTAAATATGCAATGCACAGGATGACTACTTAAAACAAAGAATTATCTAATTCCAAATGTCAGTAGTGCTGCATTAAGAAACCCTGGCCTAAGAGTACACATGAGTAAGGGTAATGCTAGAGTAATGTCATGAGCAATGCTCATTTTTTAAGAGACTTGTTTGTTTCTTTGAAAGGGAGAGTTAAAGAGAGAGAATTCTGTCTACTGGTCCACTCCCCAAATGGCTGCCCTGGCCATGGCAGTGTCATGCTGAAGCCAGGAGCCTGGAACTCCATGTAGGTCTCCCATGTGAATAGTAGTGGGCCAAGTACTTGGGTCATCCTCTGTTGCTTTTCCAGGTACATTAGCAGTGAGCTGAATAGTAAGTGGAGTAGTCAGGACTTGAATGGTTGCTCATATGGGATGTTGGCATTGAAGGAGTAATTTAATATGCTGTTTCACAATGTGGCCCTGAAATATTCATTTTTGCCACTTAAAAACCTGGAAATGATGATTGCAGAGGTCCTAATTATATGGCTAGGTAATTTGAAAATAGATCTGAATTTCAAACATATGCAGTTATGATTTTAACAAAAGAATAATATTTTATATTTTGTTTAATCATTCAAACTTTTTTTGCTTACTTTTTTCACCATGAATTTGGCCATGTATACTCTCAATTTTTCCTTGCAGTTGAGAAGTAAATAAGTAGTCATAGGGTTATCATGGAATCTGGAATCCTTTTAGATTGAATAATGGACAAGAATTACAAAAAGGCCTACAGCCAGTCTTGGCCTAGCTATTCCTCCTATTACTGTGCTGTTTGCTGGAGAAAAATTCTCAAAGGACAATATAAAGAGGAAATGAGTAATTTCATAATAATAAGTTAATTTACAGTACCTGGACTTGTATCTGAAACTGAACAACTTGGCTGTCTGCTGAGCTGAGATAGAATGAAGTATTTGCAGATTCCTTTCAGGCTTGCAATTGACAGGTGTGTAAGAAACTGATTATGTATTGCATGATTGGTTCACATTATCAATTATTCTTAAAACATTCATTCCTTCATCAAAAACTACCAATCACATTGTATATTCCAGGCATTGTGCTCATTCTAACTTTAGATATTGGATGGACCGAGAAGAGTAAGACACAATGTTTTGCAAGAAGCTCAAGATATAATTTACAAGGGGGAAGTTTAATAGGATTGTTCTAATTATGGACTATGCAACCTTAGGTTATGTACTTAAACTCTCCATGTCTATCTCCAGCTATAAAATCTATGTAGTGAGAGATCTGCAGAACCTGCCCATACAGTTGTTGTTTGGATTGAGTTAATACTTTTAAAGTATATAAAATAGTACCAAGGATGTAGTAATGACTCTTTTTTTAAAGATTTATTTATTTCATTTGAAAGTCAGAGTTACACAGAGAGAGGAGAGGCAGCGAGCGAGAGAGAAGTCTTCCATCTGCTGGTTCACTACCTAGATGGCCACAATGGCTGGAGCTGCACCTATCCAAAGCCAGGAGCCAGGAACTTCTTCCGGGTTTCTCATGTGGGTGCGGGGGCCTAAGGACTTGGGCCATCTTCTACTGCTTTCCCAGGCCATAGCAGAGAGCTGGATTGGAAGAGGAGAAGCCGGGATTAGAACCGGCGCCCATATGGGATGCCGGCGCTTCAGGCAAGGCCATTAACCCGCTGCACCACAGCGCCAGCCCTGTAGTAATGACTTAATAACTATTAGCTATTATTTTTGTTGTTGGAATGGCAGAAAAAGTCTAGTGAACTCAGTTCCAAGGGTTAGAAAACTTTAAAGACAAGATACAGTTTGGAGGGGAGGAACTACATTCTCAAGGGACAGTTGGAGAGAAATTTGCAGTAGAAATTCTACAGAAAGAAGTGAGATGCTGCGGAAGAGTGGAGACGGTGGAGATGGTACAGTTATCCGGCAGTGAGTGGAGCACCAGCAGCTACTTCCACAGCCAGTGGCTAGAAAAGACAACATCTTTTTTTAAAACTTTTATTTAGTGAATATAAATTTCCAAAGTACAGTTTATGGATTACAATGGCTTTTCCCCCCATAACTTCCCTCCCACCAGCAGCCCTCCCATCTCCCGCTCCCTCTCCCATTCCATTCACATCAAGATTCATTTCCAATTATCTTTATATACAGAAGATCGATTTAGTATATATTAAGTAAAGGTTTCATCAGTTTGCACCCACACAGAACATAAAGTGTAAAATACTGTTTCAGTACTAGTTATAGCATTAATTCACATTGAACAACACATTAAGGACAGAGATCCTACATGAGGAGTAAGTACACAGTGACTCCTGTTGTTGACTTAACAATTTGACAACTATTGTTTATGGCATCAGTAATCTCCCTAGGCTCTAGTCATGAGTTGCCAAGGCTATGGAAGCCTCTTGAGTTCGCTGACTTTGATCTTATTTAGACAAGGTCATAGTCAAAGTGGAAGTTCTCTTCTCCCTTCAGAGAAAGGTACATCCTTCTCTGATGGCCCGTTCTTTCTACTGGGATCTCACTCACAGAGATCTTTCATTTAGGTTTTTTTTTTTTTTTTGCCAGAGTGTCCCCATTTAGCTCCATGAGGGGAGAGGACGTTATTTTCTTCCCTTCTCCCTCACAAGGGCACCTAGAGACAAGTAGGAAGGAAGCACATTTTAATAAGGTGAGTATAGGTTACTGCAGCCCACATGGGACTGGGGGCTTTTATTGAAGGGATAAATCCCCTGATTTTGAGTCTGGCTTGGAGGGTTGGAGGGGGGTGAGGCACCCTCTTTGGCCTGTGCAGTGTTTCCCTTGCCTTGTCCTATCAAGATGTCTGGACTTAGCCTCCAATGCAGAAAACCAACCAACTTCTACTGGGCAAGTAGTTGGCTCACACCGTGGCTTTCGCCCTGCATGAATCCCCTGCTCCCTGTGATGGTGGGAGCCATGTGCACTATGACTATGTGAAATCTGTGAATTCTGTGACTGCATGATAGTGCACGGCTGTGGCTGGGGTCCTGTGCAATCACTATTTCTGGCTTCAGAGGCTCAGAGTTCCTTGAATACCCAGGGTAGTTTATTGCAGAGTGTTCCATGCGTACACCGGGGAGCACATAGATCCTTTGTGCAGATCATGTGTCTGTATGGCTGGGGTGTATAGTAATTGTGGGCTCACCCTGAACAGTTGGTGCACATTGTTAGAGAGGAGCGAGGCTGTGATCATGCCAGCCAAGATGATCATACTCTCCCCTTTTGCTGAGGATAGAGGAAATCTACCATGCCCAATTTGGGTGTCCATCTTTTTTCTGCTTGCAAGAAATACATCTCACCATCAAAGATTCATATGTTACCAACATACATACACATAGACTGAAAGCAAAAGGGTAGGAAAAGACTTTCCATGCTTACAGAAAGTAAAACAAAGCTGTTGTAGCCATCCTGATATCAGACAAAATACACTTTAACACAAAAACTGTAAAAGGAGACAAAGAAGGGCATCATGTAATGTTTAGGGGTTAAATTGAACAGGAAGATGTCACTATAGTTAAAAAAAAAGGCACCAAATACCAGGGTGCCTGGCTATTTAAAACAAATGCTGGGGGCCGGTGCTGCGGCATAGCGGGTAAAGCCGCCACCTGCAGTGCCAGCATCCCATATGGGTGCCGGTTCGAGACCTGGCTGCTTCACTTCCAATCCAGCTCTCTGCTATGGCCTGGGAAAGCAGTGGAAGATGGCCCAAGTCCTTGGGCTGCTTCACCCGCATGGGAGACCTGGAATAGACTCCTGGCTCCTGGCTTTGGGTCAGTGCAGCTCCAGCCATTGTGGCCACTTGGGGAGTGAACCAGTGGATGGAAGACCTCTCTCTCTCTCTGCCTCTCTTTCTCTCTCTGTGTAACTCTTTCAAATAAATAAATAAGTGTTAAAAAATAAAATAAATGTTAACAGATCTAAAGGGACACTTAGACTCCAATATAATAATAATGGGGTTACTTTAACAAGAACAACAAAATCGAAAAAGAGGGAATCCTCCCAAAATCTTTCTATGAAGCCACTATCACCTTAATTCCTAAGCCAGAAAGAGACGCAACATTGAAAGAGAATTACAGACCAATATCCCTGATGAACATAGATGCAAAAATACTCAATAAAATTCTGGCCAATAGAATGCAACAACACATCAGAAAGATCATCCACCCAGACCAAGTGGGATTCATCCCCGGTATGCAGGGATGGTTCAACATTCGCAAAACAATCAACGTAATACACTACATTAACAGACTGCAGAAGAAAAACCATATGATTCTCTCAATAGACGCAGAGAAAGCATTTGATAAAATACAACACCCTTTCATGATGAAAACTCTAAGCAAACTGGGTATGGAAGGAACATTCCTCAATACAATCAAAGCAATATATGAAAAACCCACGGCCAACATCCTATTGAATGGGGAAAAGTTGGAAGCATTTCCACTGAAATCTGGTACCAGACAGGGATGCCCTCTCTCACCACTGCTATTCAATATAGTTCTGGAAGTTTTGGCCACAGCCATTAGGCAAGAAAAAGAAATTAAAGGGATACAAATCGGGAAGGACGAACTCAAACTATCCCTCTTTGCAGATGATATGATTCTTTATTTAGGGGACCCAAAGAACTAACTCTACTAAGAGACTGCTGGAACTCATCGAAGAGTTTGGCAAAGTAGCAGGATATAAAACCAATGCACAAAAATCAACAGCCTTTGTATACACAGGCAATGCCACAGCTGAAGAAGAACTTCTGAAATCAATCCCATTCACAATAGCTACAAAAACAATCAAATACCTTGGAATAAACTTAACCAAAGACGTTAAAGATCTCTACGATGAAAACTACAAAACCTTACAGAAAGAAATAGAAGAAGAGGATACCAAAAAATGGAGAAATCTTCCATGCTCATGGATTGGAAGAATCAATATCATCAAAATGTCTATTCTCCCAAAAGCAATTTATACATTCAATGCAATACCCATCAAGATCCCGAAGACATTCTTCTCAGATCTGGAAAAAATGATACTGAAATTCATATGGAGACACAGAAGACCTCGAATAGCCAAAGCAATCCTGTACAACAAAAACAAAGCCGGAGGCATCACAATACCTGATTTCAGGACATACTACAGGGCAGTTGTTATCAAAACAGCATGGTACTGGTACAGAAACAGATGGATAGACCAATGGAACAGAATAGAAACACCAGAAATCAATCCAAACATCTACAGCCAACTTATATTTGACCAAAGATCCAAATCTAACCCCTGGAATAAGGACAGTCTATTCAATAAATGGTGCTGGGAAAATTGGATTTCCACGTGAAGAGCTAGTTTTTTTGAAAAAATAAAATTGATACACCATAGACCCAACTAGGAAAAAAAAATAAAGAAAATAAAGGAGAAGACCCAAATTAATAAAGTCAGAGATAAAAAAGGAGACGTTACAGTGGATACAACACAAATAAAAAGCATCATCAGGAATTACTACAAACAGTATAAAAGCTGTTTGCCAACAAATTGTAAAATATAGAGAAATCAATAGATTTATGGACAAATAAAATCTATCAAACTTAATTCATGAAGACATAAGAAAACCTAAATAGCTCAATAACCATGACAGAGACTGGATCAGTAATAAAGACCCTCCAAACAAAGAAAAGTCCAGGATCAGATCGCTTCACTACTGAATTCTATCAAATTTTTAAAGAAAAACGAATTCCAATTCATCTCAAATTATTTAAAACAATTGAAAGGGAGGGAATCCTCCCAAACTCCTATGGTGCCAGAATCACCTTAATTCCAAGCTCAGTAAAAGATACTAATTCCAAGTTCAGTAAAAGAGTGCTGTAGACCAATATCTCTAATGAACATCATTGCAAAAATCCTCAACAAATTACTAACCAGTTGAATCCAGCAACACATCAGAATGATCATCCACCGAGACCAACTGGGAATGATATGCAGGGATGATTCAACATTCACAAATCAATAAATGTGATTCATCACGTTAACAAATTGAAGAATAAAAACCTTGTGATTATCTCAATAGATTCAGAGAAAGCATTTGATAAAGTATAACACCCTTTTGTGATAAAAAAAAAAACCTCTTAGGCAAATTGGGTATAGAAAGAACATACCTCAACATAATCAAAGCAATATATGACAGTCTCACAGCCAGCATCATATTGAATTTGGAAAAGCTATAAGTATTTCCACTAAGATCCAGAACCAGACAAGGATGCCCACTCACAGCATTGCTATTTAATGTAGTTCTGGAAGTTTTACCAGAACTGTTAAGCAAGAAAACGAAATCAAAGGGATATAAATTGGAAATGAAGAAATCAATATCCCTGTTTGCAGATGATATGATCCTATACATAGAGAAACCAAGAGTCTACTAAGAGATTATTGGAAATATTAAGTAAGTTTGGCAAAATTGCAGGATATAAAATCAACTTGCAAAAATCATTAGCCTCTTTATACACAAACAAGGCTGTGACTAAGAAAGAACTTGTGAGATCTGTCCGATTCATAGTAGCTACAAAAATCTAAATACCTTGGGGTAAATTTAACCAAGGATGTGAAAGATCTCTACAGTGAAGAAGATTTTTTCAAAGGATGAAATACAAATGGCCAACAGACACATGAAAAGATTCTCAGGATCACTAGCCATCAGGGAAATGCAAATGGAAACCACAATGTCTTACCTCACCTCAGTTATAATGGCTATAATTCAAAAATAAAAGTATAACTCCATAGAATACTATACAGCAGTAAGAAACAATTAAACCCAGTCATTTGCAACAAGACGGAGGAATCTGGAAAACATCATGCTGAGTGAATTAAGCCAGTCCCAAAGAGACAAATATCATTTGTTTTCCCTGATCGGCGACAACTGAGCACCAAAGGGGAAACCTGTTAAGTGAAATGGACACTATAAGAAACAATGACCTGATCAGCTCTTGTCCTGACTCTAGATGTACAATGTAATACTTTATCCTTTTTAGTATTTGTTGTTGTTGTTGTTGTTCTAGTACTAGTGGTTGAACTCTGTAATTAACACACAGTTATTCTTAGGTGTTTAAATTTTAACTGAAAAGTGATCCCTGTTAAACTTAAGAGTGGAAAAAGAGAGGGAGGGGATGTACAATTTGGGACATGCTCAATCAGACTTGCCCAAAATGATGGAGTTAGAAATGTGCCAGGGGATTCCAATACAATCCCATCAAGGTGGCATGTACCAATGCCATCTCACTAGTCCAAGTGATCAATTTCAGTTCACATTCGATGGCTCTGATAGGTCTAAGAGTCAAAGGGATCACACAAACAAGACAAGTGTCTGCTAATATTAACTGATAGAATCAAAAAGGGAGAGAAGGATCCAACATGGGAAGTGGGATACACAGCAGACTCATAGAATGGCAGGCGTCCTAAACAACACTCTGGCCTCAGAATCAGCCCTTAAGGCATTCAGATCTGGCTAAGAGACCATGAGAGTATTGTAGGCATGGAAAGCCAAGATACCATGGAAAAGAAAAAAAAGAAGAAGACCTAAATGAAAGATCTCTGCGAGTGAGATCCCAGTGGAAAGAACGGGGCCATCAAAGAAGGAGGTACCTTTCTCTGAAGGGAGGAGAGAACTTCCACTTTGACTATGACCCTATCGGAATAAGATCAAAGTCAGCAAACTCTAAAGGCTTCCATAGCCCTGGCAACTCATGACTAGAGCCTAGGGAGATTACTGACGCCATGAATAGGAGTGTCAAATTGTTAAGTCAGCAACAGGAGTCACTGTGTACTTACATCCCATGTGGGATCTGTCCTTAACCTGTTGTCTAATGTGCCGTGATGCTATAACTAGTACTGAAACAGTATTTTTACACTTTGTGTTTCTGCGTGGGTACAAACTGATGAGATCTTTACTAATTATATACTGAATCGATCTTCTGTATATAAAGATAATTGGAAATGAAAAAAAAAAAACCTGGTGTTAAATTGGAAATGGCATAGAAAATTAATTAATTTTTAAAAAAAATATTATGTAGGATCTCTGTCTTTAATGTGCTGTACACTCTTATTTAATGCTATACCTAGTACTCCAACAGTATTTTTTTTCACTTTGTGTTGCTATATGGGGGCAAACTGTTGAAATCTTTACCTAATATATACTAAACTGATCTTCTGTATATAAAGAGAATTGAAAATGAGTCATGATGTGATTGGAAGGGGAGAGGGAGCGGGAAAGGGGAGGGTTGTGGGTGGGAGGGAAGTTTTAGGAGGGGGAAGCCATTGTAACCCATAAACTGTACTTTGGAAATTTACATTCATTAAATAAAAGTTTAATAAAAAAAAAATAAAAGTATAACAAATTCTGGCAAGGATATGGGTAATGTAATAGACTGTTGGTTGGAATGTAAACTAGTACAACCATTATGGAAGACAGTATGGAGATTCCTCATAAATCTAAAAACAGATATACGATATGACCCAACCATCACACTCCTGGGAATTTACCTAAAGTAAATAAAATCAGCATATGAAAAAATTATCTGTACCCACATGTTTATAGTAACTCAACTCACAATAGCCAAGGTATGGAATGGGTCCAGATGCCCATCCACTGATGACTGCGCAAAGAAATTGTAGTATATGTATGCAATGGAATACTACTCAGCCATAAAAAAGAATGAAATCCTTTCTTCTGTAAAAAAGGGATGCCACTGGAATCCATTGTGCCTAGTGAAATAAGCCAGTCCCCAAAAGGCATATATCATATATTTTCCCTGATATGTGGTAATTAATAAACAGAGTACAAAAAGTAATGTATATGAGTGAAACTGACATTTTGAAATTTAATGATTTTTTTCATAGCCCTTTTCTATACTCCTGACAAACAGTGTTTTTTCTACTTACTACTCATTGAATTTTTTTATTTGGTGGAGGGTTAAGCTTATGATTATAAATAATATTGAATATATGTCATTGTAAAAAAAAAGAAAATTAGAGGAGGGGGAGAATGGAAGTGAGGGAGTGAGGGTATGGTGGGACATATCATTATGTTCTTAAAATTGTATATATAAAATACCAAAAAAAGTTAGAGTAAAAGTTAAAGAAAAAAAGAAAGGAAGAAGGAGAGTAGTTTGAGACATTGAGGAAAGAAGGTAATCTGGCTATATTTTTAGAATTATATCTATGAAATCTGTTATATTTATTAATAAAAATTTTTAAAGATAAAGTTTGATTTCAACTGTCTCATGTATTTATTGGAGGAATATCTATTTAGTATCTCATGTGTTCTGCACTCTGTTTTTCTGCCTTTGTGTATACTTTCTTCTTTCTGCCTATATCATCTGTGACAACATTGTTCTGCTGTCAGATTTTAACATATGCATCATTTTCTCAATGAAATACCTTCATTGCCATTAGAGATATGAGTTATATAAATAATTATTTATTTACCATTGTGAGCAATGATAGCAAGTGTAATCTATTCAGTGAGAGGAAAAATCAGAGAGCATCTAAAAAGAATGAAACGTGTATATTTCCTAGCTAAGTGATGTTATGGGAGAGAGAAAAAAAATGCAGGAGTGAAATAATCAGTGACTCTGTAGAGTCCTTATTCCCATATTTTATGTAGTTGTATTCGCCTACTGTCCTAGTGGTTCAACACAATCAAAAGGGTTATAATGTTTGTTTTTGAGAAGTGATAAATGGATAAGAATCAGAGCAATGCTTTCAACCCTAAGTCAGGAGTGTGTTGGGAAAGATGTTTGTGGAGGGATTGTTCCAAGGGACAGAATATGATGAGCACCTGTTGGATTAGAGGAATGTAAGATCACAAGTGAGAGATGATGGATCCAGGGAGAGGAGCATTGGGTTGCAGCAAGAAGACTGTGGGTAGAACTGGAATTTGGATTGTGCCTATATACACACTTTTGGGGGAAATTCTGGGGCTTAAATACTTAATATCCTTTATTACACTTTGGAACATTAGAGCAAAGATTTGAGATCAAATAATTTATTGTTTTTATATATAAAATATCTGTAGTAAATGTTTCCTGAATTACTTTATCAATTTCATATTATTTAATGGCATCATAAATTAAGATTGATTCAGAAGATCATATCCACTAAAATTAGCCTACAATCTGTTCAAGATTGATATGCTTAAAACATTTGACAATACCTGCACAAAAGGTCAAATTGTAATTTGTGATTGCCATAACCAGAATTTATTTAGTATTTCTAAAAATCAGTAATCTTTCATTTTATCCTACAGGTAACTGGTGGTTATTGTAGACAACTGAGTTTATGCAGTCGAAAGTTGCAGATAGAATCAATATATGCATGATTTACAATTCTGTTTTGATTTTAAATACAATAAACCTACTGTCTTGCTAATTTTATCTGTTTAAATAGAGCGAATATTATGGAAAGAGCAAATGCTTCCCAAATTTTCATATATTTTCTCATTTATAAAGGTTTACTGTGACTTAGAGAATTATAAATGTCTTTGGATATTGTAAAATAAAATCAAATAAGTAATTGTTTACTGGGAAAAAGTCCCTATATCACACACTTCTTGGGTTTAGAAACTCTCAGCTCAGAGAAACTACTGATTGTTCCCTGACTATAGCCACTTGTGTGGCACAGAAATCCTAATGATGGTGACCCAGTATTAGTGAGACTTAAACATTTATTTTAAGGTGTGCTTTCTAAGAGCAACTTATGTTTCACCAATTATATAAATAGTTGCATATGGAAATCAGAATTAACTGTCACCATTTATTCCAGCTATATTTTAAAACCATGTACAGATTGATACCTGATAATTGACTATGTTTTATATGGACTGGATAAATCATAGACTCCTAGAGATGGAAATTATTTCTTTTCTTCCAGTTATCCTTGAAATGAGATGTAGTAAGCTATTTTAGTAAAGGTAAAACAAATATTTCCACCTAAAGGGTATATGGTTTGAGTTTCATAATAGATTCTGATTGAATAAGTTTTAAGATTAAGTATTTCAATTTTGTGCTTTGCTTGTGTACACCCAACAGAAATTTCAGAAGACATTTCCAATATGAGGTTAATATTTTAATATCCCATATCAAAATATCTGAGCACAATTGACAGAGATAATGAGCAGCTTAGATGACCCTTAAAAAATTCAGCTTCATTGTAGACATTTACTTGATTTGGAAACAACTAACATTATCAGATGGAAAGTGATATTGTCTTATAAAAGCATCTATGGAATTATAATCTTAAATCAGTGGAATGTGTGAGTGTTATACATTTATCCAACCAATATCAATCGAGGTTCCAGTGCATGTTGAGGCAGACAATAAATGTGTTTTATAATTGTTACAAAGTTATGTGGTAAAGACTGTGAAGTGAGAACAAAAATGCTCTGTGATGTAATAATTACAACTTTTCATATTTTATGATGAACCTGCCTATGTAATTGGAAGCACCATCTCTTACTTTTTTTTGTTTTTGGAATGAATTGTAATCATAAACTAAAGGTAGAAGTTATTATTTACTGTTTTCACATTTAAATGCATTCTAATATGATGACATATAGTTTTGATGGGCTAGTTAATACTGATGAAAATGTTCAATGACACTGCCTCAGGTTAGTAGTATACTTTATACTTTATTGCAATAATAACTAAATGTGTTAGTGCTTTTTCTAGCCTAAAAATCATTAATTAAGGAATCAAATCCCAATTTATTTAAAAATCAGTTTTTAAACAAGTAAACTGTTCATATGTAGTTATTTAGATGTCCTATTCAAGTGTATGGGATGTTCAGGCAAATATTTTTTAGAAAATTATTTTTCATAGGTCATATTCTTTGTATAGTCATTACAAACCAGTATTACATGAAGTTATTTTGCATCTAAAAACACACCTGGATATCTGTACATCAAGCTATACATTTTTGTGTAGTTTTTTTATAGTGCTAATCTAAATCCAAGATGGACACCTGTCCGGATCCAGTCTGGGAGTCTACTTAAGGAGAAAATGTCATCAGAGAGATACAGGAGCTAAGTGTATGTTCTGGTTTGTTTATGGACATTATTCAAGCCTCATGTTTGGATTCTTCAGTTTAGGTCAGCCAGTCAACATGAATTCATTGAGTCATCACTTGTGTCTAGGACCTGTACTAGACTGTATGCATAGAATTCAAAGAAAAATGGTTATTATCAACAAGCATCTGTTGAAACATTTAGGCACATTTCTTTTTTTACAAGTTTTCTTAATGTTGAGGAGACAAGACAGCTATATTTTTAAAATGCCCATTTGAAATTTGGCCAGGAATTTTGTTGTCAGTCAACAGTGTAATTGGGCTAGTTGTAAGAACATGTCAGATACAGTGAGATTCAGATTAAGCCAAGTGTCTGGCATCATAATAGTGGAAGACAGAAAGGTAGGAATCCAGTGATGTCATATCACTTTAAAAACACCATTACTATTACTGTTGGGTGGAGACTAAGTGGTAACAGCCCATTGGTACCTTGGAGAGCTCCCGATATCTTCTAACTTTGCTCTTATTAAGGTTCAAATGAGGCTGTTGGTCCTCCTTGGAACTAAAAGGTAGTCAATGTAGCAGTACTCAATTCTCTGTAATTAGACTCTGTGGCTCTAGGACATCATCTTCAACCTACTAAAACTTTGACTTTTACACCAGATCATGGGCAATATATTTAGTTCCTGTGCACTAAAAAGGTAAATAGGATCATCAGGAGTTCACAATGTTTGAATCCTTCTCTCCACAGGAGAAGGAACAATTTTTGGACAAGGCAAGAAGAGTGTTGCCAATAACAATATGGCATATGTTCAGTTGCCATTTAGTGGCAAAAGCAATAAACACCATGAATTCAGAGAAGGAAGTTGTTGCTGAGCAGGGTATAATCACTGAAAGATTCCACTTGAAAGTTGGCTCCCTAGTAATGAAACTAATTGATAGAATTAAAAAGGAGAGAATGATCCTACATGGGAAGCAGGATACACAGCAGACTCATAGAATGGCAAATGCCCTAATCAGCACTCTGGCCTCAGAATCAGCCCTTAAGCCATTCAGATCTGGCTAAAAAGCCCATGACAGTATTTCAGGCATGGAAAGCCAAGACACTCCGGCAAAAAAAAAATGACCTAAATGAAAGATCTCTGTGAGTGAGATCCCAGTGGAAAGAACGGGGCCATCAAAGAAGGAGGTACCTTTCTCTGAAGGGAGGAGAGAACTTCCACTTTGATTATGGCTTTCTCTAAATAAGGTCAGAGTTGGTGAACTCAGGAGGCTTCCATAGCCTTGGCAGCTCATGACAAGAGCCTCAGGTGATTACTGACATCATAAATAAGAGTGTCAATTGTTAAATCAACAGTGGGAGTCAGTGTGTACCTGCTCCCCATGTAGGACCTCTGTCCTTAATGTGTTGTACTATGTGAATTAACGGTAAAACTACTATTCAAACAGTACTCTCTACTTTGTATGTCTGTGTGGGTGCAGTCTGTTGAAATCTTTACTTAGTATATACTAAGTTGATCTTCTGTATATAAAGATAATTGAAAATGAATCTTGATGAAGAATGGGACGGGAGAGGGAATGGGAGATGGGAGATGGGATGGTCGCGGGTGGGAGGGAGGTTATGGGGGGGAAAGCTGCTATAATTCAAAAGTTGTACTTTGGCAATTTATATTTATTAAATATTATTAAATAAAGTTAAAAAAAGAAAAAAAAGTATTCAGACAATTTAAGAACAGGGAGAGGTAATTTCAGGTAGAGAAATTGGTTGATATCAACATTCCATTGGTGTTAGGGGAAGTCAATTACAAGATAATTTCCTGATCTTTAAATAACCTATAATCCATCTGAGGGAGAAAAGGAACATGAGCCAACACCAGACTAATTGCCAGTTAGATAGTAAAAGGGTAATAAAGTAGAGTATAAACTTGTTAGTGATGCTTAATAGTGATTACTAAGAAACAGCTTTAGGCATAAAGGGTAAGTATTGGATAGGACTAGTTAGGACATGATGTGGGGATTTGCCCCTGGGTCTGAGTTATTATTATTATTTTTTTTTAATTTGTACCTCATAAGTATATGTTGTATGTGCTTACCTGGAAAACTGAACTTGTTAGAAGAGATCCAAAATGAAGGAAAAACCTCATATGCAGGGATATTTAAGTTACACATATTTGATCATTGATAATGTGGGTTATGTTAGGCTGCATTTACTTTTGTCTCATGTACTTACTACTTACAACTGCTCATGCTTCTGTCTGCCTCTGGTCTTCTGAAATCTTCACTCTGGGACACTCACCATCCAAATATCCTCCATTAAGAAGGAACCAAATTTATTACATTTGAGGAAAGTCTTAGAGGTTGGAAAAATGATTTATAATGGGCACAAGCAACAGATAAACATCATTTTCCTTAGTAGTCAATTAGGTCTTAGGCAAGACATTTTTAGAATGTCCCTCAATAATATAAATTTAGCATCACAATGTCTTGAAGTCGGAAGTACTTCAAAGGTCATCTCATTTACTCCTTACCCAATCTTGTAACCACCCAGCTTGTATGATATCTCTGACAGCTGGGCACCAGGCTCTATGTGAACATTTTCAAAGGTGAGAAAGTCACTATTCCAAAGGCAGCCATTCCTGTGTTGACTAACTTTAACATTTGGAAACATGTTACATTAAGGTGTTTGTACCCATGCATTTAGAGGTGGTGTTGCAATTTCTTTCTAGGGAAGTTCCATCAAATAGACTGATTCACATCTTTACTCAACAAAACTTATGGGGCACAAGTGAGAACTTTTGTAGGTCCCATAAATGATAAAATTATGAATAAGGACATATTTACCCTCAGTACAAGTACATGGATGGATAAGGGAATAAGTTACAATATTTTCTCCTTTTAACCATGAAACACTGGATAAAATCTTCATATATAGGTAATTTTGGTGTACTCTTTGACCAGGAAAGGGTGTGGATGAAGTACAGTAATATCCTAGTATCCTTACAAAAGGTGAAATAATATTGTATTGCATATCCTATCAGTTTAAGAAAATCAGGCAGGGGTAGGTGTTGTGGTGAAATGGTTAGTCACTGCCTGCGAAGCCAGCATCCCATATAGTTGCCAGTTTGTGTCCAGCTGCCCCACTTCTGAGTCAGCTCACTGCTAATGGCTCTGGAAACACAGCAGAAGATGGCTCAAGTGTTTGGGCCCCTGCCACCCACTTGGGAGACCCAGAAGAAGCTCCTGGCCCCTGCCTTTGGCATGGCCCAGATCTGGCCTTGTGGCCATATGGGGAGTGAACCAGTGGATTGAAGATCTCTCTGTCGCTCCTTCTCTCTCTGTAACTCTGATTTTCAGAATTAATAAATAGACCTTTAGAAAAGAATCTCAGGCAAATCAATATTTATGACCTTATATTCAAATTATAAACATCAATTATTGAACTAAAATGTTATGTATGAACACTAAACAGAAATATTTTATTTTTAATGATTTTTTTTCATTTATTTGAAATGCATGACAGTGAGAGGAGAGGAGAGGAGATGCAGAGAAAGATTGATCTATCTGCTATTTCCCTCCCCAAATCCTACAAAAGGCAGGTCTGGGTGAGGTAGAAGTCAGGGCCCAGGAATTCTACCTCATCTCCCACATGGTGGCAGGTGCCCAAGTACTTATGTAATCTTGTGCTGCCTTCTCAGGCATAATAGCAAGAAGCTAGATTGGAAGCACAGCAGCCAGTACTTGAACTGACCCTGTGATAAGGGATTCTGGCATCCCAAACTGACCACTAGACATATTTTTAAAATTTGTATACAAGAATATATAATCCTATAGTATATTCCCATATCTCAATTAAGTACCTTACATACCCCACATTGTATAACACATGACATAGCATAAGTTTTATAGCCTGGTTAGATGTCCAACTATATAGTCTTTCTAGAAAGCCAGCATTTTACTTGTCCGTTATATTTTTGTTCTTTCTCATTGGAGTCAAGTGACTGCAATATGCTAGCATTTAAAATTTGGCTCAGGGACACATTGGAACTTATCAATTTTTAAAAATATGCTTTGAGACAACATTAAGAAACTTACAGTACCTTAAGGAAGGGTTTGATAGAAATAATTCCTGAAAAACAATTTATAAGAAAACCATATATATTTAATATAGAGTAGTATATTAAAACTAAACCCTATAACATTACACAAAAAAGAGTGGAAATTTGAGGCAATACTCTAAATCTAATATCTTAATCTCTTTAAAGATTAATAATCCAGTTGGAATACCACACAGTGTAAGATTTAATGATTTTATTAAAAAGAAATATTTTCAAATAACTCGACTGTAAGAGACAAAATTTGGCCGGCGCCGTGGCTCGCTAGGCTAATCCTCTGCCTTGCGGCGCCGGCACACCGGGTTCTAGTCCCGGTCGGGGCACTGAATTCTGTCCCGGTTGCCCCTCTTCCAGGCCAGCTCTCTGCTGTGGCCAGGGAGTGCAGTGGAGGATGGCCCAAGTGCTTGGGCCCTGCACCCTATGGGAGACCAGGAAAAGCGCTTGGCTCCTGCCATTGAATCAACGCGGTGCGCCAGCGGCAGCGCGCCAGCCGCGGCGGCCATTGGAGGGTGAACCAACGGCAAAGGAAGACCTTTCTCTCTGTCTCTCTCTCTCACTGTCCACTCTGACTGTCAAAAAAAAAAAAAAAAAAAAAAAAAGAGAGAGAAAATTTAAGAAATGGAAACAAAAAATAGACAAAATAATGTCTTTTCCTCTTAACTTATTGGCTGCTATGCTAATTTGGATGACTATACTTCAATTTTAACAGGCTAGAAACTAACTCATCATTTCTCCTCAGACTGATGATTCCAATGGTGTTTCCTGATTTTGTTTATTGTGTCACCAACCTTTAAGTTTTCCACGCCCCCAACTTTAATCTCAACATCCTCTTAATTTCATAACAAATTGGTTACCAAATTCTTTTGGTTCTCCATAAAATCAAGCAAGCAAATTGTACTACTTTCCAAGGTACAATGAACAGTTGTTTTTTTAACCAATTATAGTGGTTTATGCTTTTAACTTAATTGTGAGATCTGGAAAATTTGTAGTATTTATTTTCATGCTTATGTGTCAAATAGATTTTAGTAATTTTATCTTCAATTTTAGTCTTTAAGAATCTCTTGTGTCTGTCAGAATATACACTTTGAATAATGTGCATTTCTTCCCTGCTCAATAAAATGTTTTAATTTTTTCACTTTTTTTGAAAGCAAATCTTCAGTGCCTTCGCATTTGCCTATATTTCCTAATAGACAAAAGTATAAGTTCAAGCCCAATTTTTCACTTTCATAAACTTATTAAATGCCTTTGAAACATCAGTGATGGTGTTTATCAAGGGTAGAGTCTGGGGAACCAAGGATATGGTCATGACTCAACAGCTACCCTTTCTGTTTTGACCCACTCTGGACATGGATCTTGGTTAAATGAGTAGTCTCACTCAGAATCAAGGTTGGATTTAGTGGGATTTATAGTCCCACTATAAGGGGACTATAAATTTTATAAGGGATTTATAGTCCCTTTCTAGATCTATCGTGTCTCATGGCTAGAATATCATGAATATCTAGAATATCTTGTCTCAAGGCTTCTACTACCCTGTGTGGTCCTGAATAGGTGAAGCTATATATAGCATGAGTGCTTAGCTTCAAGGTTAAGCTCTCAGGCTTGGGGTCTGATTTTTTGGATATGCACAAATTTCTTGCGTCTGCTAACTATGCCAACAGGGAGTATATACTCCATTTGTTCATGTTTTGTTTCCCGTTCTCTAAATTAGGGCTAATAATAGCACTTAATTCTTAGGGTTCATGTGAGGATCTACAAGTTTATATATAATAAGTAGTTAGGACCCCAAGTACCACATGATAACTATTCTGTGTATGCTAATGTATACTCATGTAAAGCATTGAACAACACCTGACACATAGTTTGTGCTCTGTAATATTTGTTGTTATTCTTATTGCCAGAAACTCCATTCTGATTTCTGTAAGCCTTATTTTAGATTTTGATCACAAAGCAAAACAAATGGGTATGTACCCTCTTAATAACAAATCCATGTTCCCACTTTGGTGAACAAATCACAAAATTAAGTTTGGTAAATGACGTACTGAGGAAGCACGCAGGCTATACATTATAATGTTATGAATATACCTGCAAAGGACTATATTACAGTACATGACTTAGTAAGCTTACTTTTTTCACAGCTGAAAACCAAGATTTTCTTTGAGTAGTCCTTTTAGTTGTACCCACTCTTATTGTGAAAGTGTGTATTTGAATTCCCAGCCCTTGTTTTACCTGTTAGTTTTAATGCATTTTCCTTTTCAGTATTGTAATGCAGTAAAATTTTAAAATGTATGATCAGGTAGGAAGCTTTCTCTAAGCTGGTAGAATGTAATTTAGTATAAAAAGATTTGAGTAGAAACATTTTAAGATAAATACTGTTTATATTTTAGAACAAAATTTTTTCCAATTTACCATAGCTAAAAAATGTTTTAGATTTCAATATAAAGTCGATTGACTAACTTCTCAAGCTAAATTAGGTAACTCCAGTATTATTTATATACAGTATTCACGGATGACCCTTTTACATTTTGATATGAAACAAAAGTCATATATACTACATTGAGTATTAGTGACAAAATCTTTTCTTCTGCCTTTTAAAAGATTTATTTATTTTAGGACATCTGCCATTCTATGAGTCTGCTGTGTATCCCGCTTCCCATGTTGGATCCTTCTCTCCCTTTTTGATTCTATCAGTTAGTATTAGCAGACACTTGTCTTGTTTGTGTGATCCCTTTGACTCTTAGACCTATCAGAGCCATCAATTGTGAACTGAAATTGATCACTTGGACTAGTGAGATGGCATTGGTGCATGCCACCTTGATGGGATTGTATTGGAATCCCCTGGCACATTTCTAACTCCACCATTTGGGGCAAGTCTGATTGAGCATGTCCCAAATTGTACATCCCCTCCCTCTCTTTTTCCACTCTGAAATTTAACAGGGATCACTTTTCAGTTAAAATTTAAACACCTAAGAATAATTGTGTGTTAATTACAGAGTTCAACCACTAGTACTAGAACAACAACAACAACAACAAATACTAAAAAGGATAAAGTATTACATTGTACATCTAGAGTCAGGACAAGAGCTGATCAGGTCATTGTTTCTTATAGTGTCCATTTCACTTAACAGGTTTCCCCTTTGGTGCTCAGTTGTCGCCGATCAGGGAAAACAAATGATATTTGTCTCTTTGGGACTGGCTTAATTCACTCAACATGAAGTTTTCCAGATTCCTCCATCTTGTTGCAAATGACTGGGTTTCATTGTTTCTTACTGCTGTATAGTATTCTAAACAACACTCTGGCCTCAGAATCAGCCCTTAAGGCATTCGGATCTGGCTGAAAAGACCATGAGAGTATTGTAGGCATGGAAAGCCAAGATACCATGGAAAAGAAAAAAAAAAAAAAAAACCTAAATGAAAGATCTCTGTGAGTGAGATCCCAGTGGAAAGAACGGGGCCATCAAAGAAGGAGGTACCTTTCTCTGAAGGGAGGAGAGAACTTCCACTTTGACTATGACCCTATCGGAATAAGATTAAAGTCAGCGAACTCTAAAGGCTTCCATAGCCCTGGCAACTCATGACTAGAGCCTAGGGAGATTACTGACGCCATGAACAGGAGTGTCAAATTGTTAAGTCAGCAACAGAAGTCACTGTGTACTTACATCCCATGTGGGATCTGTCCTTAATGTGTTGTCTAATGTGCAGTGATGCTATAACTAGTACTGAAACAGTATTTTTACACTTTGTGTTTCTGCGTGCGTACAAACTGATGAGATCTTTACTAATTACATACTGAATCGATCTTCTGTATATAAAGATAATTGGAAATGAAAAAAAAAACCTGGTGTTAAATTGGAAATGGCATAGAAAATTAATTAATTTAAAAAAATATTATGTAGGATCTCTGTCTTTAATGTGCTGTACACTCTTATTTAATGCTATAATTAGTACTCCAACTGTATTTTTTCACTTTGTGTTGCTATATGGGGGCAAACTGTTGAAATCGTTACCTAATATATACTAAACTGATCTTCTGTATATAAAGAGAATTGAAAATGAATCATGATGTGATTGGAAGGGGAGAGGGAGCGGGAAAGGGGAGTGTTGCGGGTGGGAGGGAAGTTATGGGAGGGGGAAGCCATTGTAACCCATAAGCTGTACTTTGGAAATTTATATTCATTAAATAAAAGTTTAATAAGTGAAAAAAAGATTTATTTATTTATTTGAAGAACAGAGTTATAGTGAGAGAGGGAGAGAAAGAGAGAGATCTTTCATCTGCTGGTTCACTCCACAAATGGGCTAGAGCAGGAGCTTCACCAGTCCTCAGATGTGGGTGGCAGGGCCACAAACACTGGCTTGGACCACATTCTCCTGCTTTCCCAGGCACATTAGCATAGAGCTGGGTTGGAAGTGGAGCAGCTTAGACATGAACCAGCGCTCATGTAAGATGTCAACACTGCAAGTGACGACTTAACCTACTGAGCCATAGTGCTGCCTCCTGTTCTTTTCAAAGTATAAAATTTGATGATTTTTAATATATTCACAAAATTGTGAAACCACTATACCAGTCAAATTTAGAAGGTTTTCATCATCCTAAAAAGCAATTTCGTTCCCCTTAGCAGTGAATCACTCCCATCTCCATTCAACAATACTTTCTGTATTGATAGAGTTACTTATTCTGAACATGATAAAAATTCATCTCTTGTAATTTAAGGATACAGAAGACTGGATTCTTTCACATACTATAATGTTTTCAATTTTCATCGATGTTGTGGCATCTATCATTACTATGTTCCTTTTTGTTGTCAAGTAGTATTCCATTGCATTAAATAAAAAAGAGCTTTATCCATTGATCAAATGTGGAAATTTGTGTTGTTTCTACATTTTGGCTATAAACAATGTTACTATAAATATTCATCTATATGAATTAATGTGTTGACTTTTGCTTTCATTATTCTTAGGATTTTCTAGCAGAAGAATTGCTGGGTCATGTGGTAACTCTACATTTAATCTTTTGAGGAACTGTCAGACTGAAAATGCCTGCATGTTTTACATTCCCACTAATAGTGCATGAGAGATCTATTTTCTTGCTGACCTGCATTATCTGATTTTTAAAAAATATAACCATCATACTGGGTCAGAGATTGAATCTCCTTTGGTTTTAATTTGTATTTCCTTGATGGTAATGATACTGAGTATCTTTTCACATGATATATCTATTTCAGATCTTTGTATACATATATATATATAGGCACATAAAAACTATATATATATATATATATATATATATATATATTTGAAAGGTACAAAGAGATAGACAGAAATTTCCCTTCCATTGACTCACTGTCCAAATGCATGCAATAGTTGAGGGGCTTGGATAGGTGGAATCTCTTCTTAATTGTCATCATAATATATTGAAATCAATTCCCTATACCTAGACATGAAATAATGAAATATCTTAACCCACTCAATTCCAAGTTTTAAATATTGTGAATACTTCAATGACATAATATTTATTTCAATAAGTAGTATATTTGTTGCTCAATTTATGTCTTTATAGGTGTCCTAAATATAAAATCATGGGATGATGGTACATAATGAGTATATTGAATTTGGAAGAAATTTGAATTTAAATAATGTGAAATTTGAAATCATTACTCTTGAATTTCTCACCCAATGATAATTATGATTTGCTTGGTATAAAAATATCTTTGAGTAGTACACCTTTTCTTGCTCACTATGCATTTTTTTTTGACAGGTAGTGCTAGACAGTGAGAGAGAGAGACAGAGAGACAGAGAGAAAGGTCTTTCCATTGGTTCACCCCCCAAATGGCCGCTATGGCCGGCGCACTCGCCAATCTGAAGTCAGGAGCCAGGTACTTCCTCCTGGTCTCCCATGCGGGTGCAGGGCCCAAGCACTTGGGCCATCCTCTACTGCCTTCCTGGGCCACAGCAGAAAGCTGGACTGGAAGAGGAGCGACCGGGACAGAATCTGGCGCCCCATCCAGGACTAGAACCTGGGGTGCCAGCGCTGCAGGTGGAGAATTAGCCAAGTGAGCCGTGGCGCTGGCCCCACTATGCATTTTTAATAATAATTTCAGAAGACTTCGGCAGTTTAAGTGATGTCATTGAGCATAACCACTGAATAGCTGCTAGAACTGAACATCTGGTGCCAAATGCTGGATCTACAGATTTTTAAAGTAAATTGACTACACAAGTGCCAAGAGAATTGTAGGTAAGAGTATCATAGTCTTTCTCCATGGGTTAATGAAGAAGGAAAAAGACATTCCCTTTTAAAACTCTCATCTGGCTTTCCAGTGAAGAGAAGGGCCTTGGGAGGAGGGGAGTGCAGGAAGAGATGGCCAAGAAAGGAAAGTGATTCACAGCAGTAAACATGGTTTTGCCATAAGGAAAGAGAGATCTTGTTGGTGAAAATTCAGTGCAGTACACCCAAAATAAAGCATCAAATTCATATTTTTAAATTTGCAAAAATTTTGAAATGGTAATTTAGAAGGAAAATAAAATATTTCAGTGACCTATATATTTATTTTTATGTGTGTATGTGTGTGTGGGTGTTTTCTTTTCATTTTTTGCCTATTATTCAGAATTGGGCTGCAGCCTGTGAGTAAATTAGAGAGCACTTGTTGTTTTCATTTTTAATTATTGATCAGCTGCCTGTAAGGTTCATTTTCTATTAATGTGGAGGTGGAATTGTGTTTTTTTCCTTGCTCTTTAGTTCTTGATGAACCCCATATGGTTCTGGTGCTCACAGCTCTTCAATTATTCAAGTTTATCATATAAAAAAACCATTAAGTTTTGAAAAATCTGAATCAGTGGTTTTCCAAATTTTTTCCTTATTAACACTAGAAATGCTTTTTCAAGTTAAATTATAATCTAGACTCTTAAAATGTATTTAATCAGAGCTGCTTGGTTTGCCTATAAGAAGGAACATATCTCTGTGGCTCATTCAATTTTCAATCCATGTCTGGTGGCCCCTGAAGTGGTTCCTTCAAAGCCTAGGGCTGCCATTTAACAGAATTTGTAGTACAATGGCTCAGGCTGAAACAGAAATGATCTGGATTCAAAATATAATCTCACCTTCAACTGCTGTTGTTACCTTTAATTAGTACATCTTCTCTAATGTCAGTTTCTTCCTCAGCAGAAATGGGAATAAAATAATGCCACCTCATAAACTGTTTCAAAAATTCAAGCAATGCAGATAAAGTGCTTGGCACATATTCTTACTAATATCAATAGTTAATAGTGTATCACTCTGTAGTGATACAATGTTGCATAACACATTTTTGATGAAAGACTCCAATATTTCAAATTATAATCATGAGACACTAAGGTAGTTTTCTTTTTAACTCTATTTTGTGTAAAGACAAATAAATCATAAAATAGTACATGCCTCAAGACCCAGCATTGATAAATATTCTTAGCATGCTGGGTGATTTTCTTTTATAGTATGTTAATATATTTAAGATAATTTTACAAGAGCAAGATGGCAAATCTACTTTTTCCACACAAAAATAGCCTTTGTTCCTTCTAGGGAAGAGTCTCCAAAGTAAAGACTTTTAATGCCATGATATTATTTATTGAATTCTTTAAAAAAAAAACTTTTATTTAATGAATATAAATTTCCAGTGTACAGCTTATGGATTACAATGGCTTCCCCCTCCCATAACTTCCCTCCCACCCGCAACCCTCCCCTCTCCCGCTCCCTCTCACCTTCCATTCACATCAAGATTCATTTTCAATTCTCTTTATATACAGAAGATCAATTTAGTATAAAGATTTCAACAGTTTGCACCCACATAGAAACACAAAGTGAAACATACTGTTTGAGTACTAGTTATAGCATTAAATCAAAATGTACAGCACATTAAGGACAGAGATCCCACATGAGGAGCAAGTGCACAGTGGCTCCTGTTGTTGACCCAACAAATTGACACTCTAGTTTATGGCGCCAGTAACCACCCTAGGCTGTCGTCATGAGTTGCCAAGACTATGGAAGCCTTCCAAGTTTGCCGACTCTCAAGGTCATAAAAGACAGAGTGAGGATAGTAACCAATGATCCTAAGAGTGGCATTTACCAGGTTTGAACAATTATACAGCATTAAGTGGGGAAGAGGACCATCAGTACACACAGATTGGGAGTATAGCCATTGGTGGTAGAGTAGAGGTTATGATTATGAAGGAATGAGGCCCAAGTGCGCTAGACAGGGTCTAGAACAAAGGACAGAGTCATTATTAGAGGAGCTAAGAAAGGTGCTGTCTAAGCTACAATTAAGTTTTCTGATTGAGAGGCAAGTAAATAAATTTATTGAATTCTTAATAAGCAACCCAATTGCTTCCCTTCTTCCCCTCATTCTCTTCTCCGTTCTTTCCCTTCCTTGCTTCTACTCAGTAGCAAACAGTGTGTTTTATTTATGATGTTAAACAGTAAAGTGAGTGTCATAGCCTTAAATGGTGGCTGGCCACTAGTGGCTGGCGCTTTATCCCTGGAAGTCACTTTCATCTCAACACTGGGCAAATAAACTTTTCAGCAGAATCATCAAATGGGAACTTTAGGAGAAGGTATCCTACAAGACAATATGAGGAGAGTGAACAGAGAATACATTACTTCCACACCTGCTCTATTTGCCTAACTACCTTGCTGCCCATGGAGCCCTTGCCAGGTTTTACCTGGCCCAGACTCCTAGCTCATCCAGCCATGCTGGAATTTCTTTCTCTGAGAGCTGCATCAGGCCCCAAGGGTTAGTGCCTTATTGGCTACTAATTCCCAGGCTTGGTGCTTACTGTGCTTCACTTTATTGAAAACTTTAAATAGTCTCTTTAAAAAGTTATCTGCCACTGGAAGTAGTATACCTGAGGGGACCCTTTAATCTTATTTAGAGCTATAGTTTCAGTCTGTTAGCAGCCAGCTGAAAGAAAGACTAATTTAGGAAAGAAGGCAGAGGACAGATGTGTCAAACTAGAGAAGACGAGAGCACCAAATGGGAGGAGTGGCAGAAGAGGCTGAAAGAACATTTCATCTGTTTTCCTTTTTGTAATTTCGCCTTAAATTTTCCATTCAACTTATCTTGTGCTCCTTGGACTAGCTATTTATATTGGACTTTTGTTTAATTAGCATTTCAAAGAGATCCAGAGGATGAGGAATGCTTCCATCAGTCAACCACTCTACTGAATGACAGCTTGATTAACCCAGTGACACAGGTCTCAGTCCCGCCCCTAATCTGTGCTTCAATTCCAGAATTCTCTCCCTTAATCTTGAGCTTAATGTACCTGTATCTCATTTCATTTATGAGTCTGTCCTACCTCTTGTATAGAATCCTATTTTCCTGCTCTTCAAGCCCCATCACTTTCTGTATTTCTATATTTCCTTCTCTTTGGGAATAAGTTTCCCTTCTCTTTTTTTCTCTAAATGTTTGCATTGCCCCTTAACTTTTATCTGCTCATTCCATGGAATTTTGAGGTACATATTTAAATATTAATGATAGTTATTTAATAAAGATTTACAAAATTTTCACTGAAAAACAAATAGGTTAAAAGTTTAAAATTTCACAATTCAAAGGAGAGGAAAGGGTTTTGTTGTTGTTATTTTGCTATCTGATCCACTCCTCATTGGACTTTAGGTTACACTATTTCAGTAGAAAAAAGAATGATCAGCCCTAATTTGAACTGTCATTTTAATCTTATTGGATAATAAATTTAACTTAGACATGGTGTCATGGAATATTACTGGGTTTCCTGGCCCTCTAGTTTTATGCCACAAAGTTTCATGAACTGGATTAACTACAAAACCATTATTTGAAACACACACAAAGTATTAAAAGGGTACAAAAGAGCACGCAGAAGAGCCTGCAGACACTGAAAAATCGTTGTGTAAGCCTCAGCCTTCAATCCATTGAATTCACTGGCAATGTCTGTTCTTTTCCGTTCATATGTTTTGGAAGAAATATGCTTTTTTCTTCAGACCCCTAGATCTAGGAACTTATATTTCATGTGCTAGAACTTGGAAATGACTGTATTTCCTTTTAATTTCTAACTCTGTTCAGCTTCATCTCCTCTAGTGTTTCCTCTCTGGTCATAAAATTTTGATCTTACCAATTCACTTTCTCCCAGAAAGCCCCTGAACTAAATCAGCTGTGTCGTTTCTGTCTGCTAAAGTCTCCTCACCAGTGTGATGGAATGGGGCAGAGTGGGGGCTTCAGGGTTTACTCAGAGCTTTTCACTTTTGGGTCACCATTGTAGCTCCCTCCTCTCCAGTACTGATTTTCTCTTTGTTAGGGTATATTCCCAATCTACTTTTTGCATCTAAATCTTCCAGTACTTCTGTTCATTAAACTCATAGTAAATGTAGTTTGGCTCAGTTCCCACTGACAAGCTAAATTAAATTTTGGCTTAAGTAAACATTGACATCATTTTCAACTATAAAAACTCTGAAAATTTTTGTGTTATAGTAAAAAATATTTTTTTTGTTTTGTTTTACCCTATTTTCTCAAAGAGAGTTATTGCTACTCTCCAAAATCCCACAAAATTCTGTTTCTATCTCTGGTAGTGAGCACTCTGTGAAACTATTAATTATTTATGGTAATGTTCCCAGAATAAAACTGTGAACTTCCCATGGGCTAGGAGAGTTGTGCATTTTTACACAGAGCAGGCGCCTAAAGTGGAACCTGGAAAATAGTGATCACATGTGCATGTTGTAATTGATTGACTGACTGCCTCAAGCAGCCACCATTGTCATTTTCTCAATATTTTTCCACATAGAATCTGTCTGGTTGTTTAGCTTCTTGATGTATCTTCAAGTAAAAGACTTCATACTTTGGAATGAGTGAGTCAATATTTTTCTTGATGAAATCAGTTTAATGTCCAAAGCTGAAAGACTAGTGCCTTTTCAAAACACAGGGTGAGTGATAGCTGATTGATTTAATAGTCTTATTATTAAGTATCCAGTTTGATACATATAAAAACTCTTCAACATTTTCTATTTCTCTAATTGTAGTGTCTGTTCTCAGAGGTTCCCCAATGTAATGTGGGTCTCTCTCTTTCATCTCTGTATCTATTGAGCCCTCTATCCATTAATATATAATAACATTTGCATACAAATGTACACTCTGAATCCAGATAAATATCCATTTAAGTGTTCTTAGATTCAATCTGTTGAGACTCAGCAATATCACGTCGTAAATAAATGAGTGTCATTGTCTGTATCTGAAAATAATGAAGATTTTCTCTTGTCTTGCATTGTTTATGACAGAATTACAAGTAACATCTCAGAAGTTTTTAATTATTACACAATTCATAGGAGATATTATTCTTGTGTGTTTTATAGTGCTATTATTAGAGTTGCAAATTGGCATAAATGCTTATTGTTTTCCATAAGTAACATATTTTCTTATCAATGTTGATGTACATCTGGGAAGAAGAATTAAAGGTTAGGTAGAAGAAGGTAGGATTCTGTATTCCTTTCTTTCCATTAGAACCCAAACTGCAGCATTCAGGATAGAGGGCGGAGGGGCCTCCTGTTAGGAAGGTAGATGCACCGTCTCAACCCTGGTTGTACCTGGTACTCTGTGTCCACCTTTCAGCATTGTGAACTGGGATGACTACTGTATTAGCAGGAAAAGTGCTTCTTGATATTGGGTTGTGTCTGTGCCCAACTCCTAACACAGCAATCTTAGCAGAAGACACCTGGATACTCACACTCTGGTTAATATTGAATAGAGAAACAGGCACCTTATATTATTTAGAGGAACTGAGAAGCTCTTACAGTGATGTTCAGTTCTCTCCCCTTCCTGATCCAGCAGGAAGAAGGGGGCTGGATACACAAGTGCACATTTCTTCCTACTCCCAAAGAGAAAGGCTACGGATAGGTGTAGGCTGAGTGTTATACTTTTTCTGCTGCATTAAGAAATTAAAATGACGAGTGACACGTCTCTTTTATAAGTTAGGATCCCAAGGAAACAAAAGTTGCTTGCTCTGGATTTTCTTTTTAATAAGAAGAATACACAGAAGCACAGGGTGTTAGAAAATAGAGTAGGTAAGAGATTTGATGAAAGGCTGGGAATAAAAGCAGTTGCATTTCTAGTACAGCATAAAAATGCAATACTGAAATGTTTGACACTTTTGGATGAAGTTCTAAAAGAACTAACTACACAGGAAATTGAGTTTTTGATCAAGGAGAGCCAAGTTAAAAAGGAGCCTGAGGTTTGAACCTATTTTCAGAAGGCAACCTCAGGTGCACCATGTGCCCTTCTGGGAAGCTGAACCTTAACTCAGAGTGCTGGGGAAGGAAAAGGGGAGGAGGCCCTATAAAAGGAAGTGAGGAAGGCAAAACCAAGCTGTGCTCACTAGAGAATTTTCCTTAAAATGCGATATGCCTCAACCTCTTTGGCTTCATGACCCCTTCTTTCAAAGCTTTCAGTCCATCTTTTCTGGAACTGATAGTAGATAGGATCTCAGTGCATCTTCAAATGATTCTTGTTGAACAGAATTACTGTTTTCTTAACTGCCCATTCTAAGATGTTGTAAATAGAAGGAATGGGTTGGTGTGATCTAGTTATTTCTCGGACAAACATGCCAAGGAAAGCAGCTTAGTGAGTGCAGTGGTCCAAAGGTACACAGCTGGTGTTCCTCCTGCTTACAGAAATATAATTTAGAATGACTCAATTTAGTAGTTGGCTTCTAAATTTATTTATCACCCAAAATTCACAACGTGAGAAAATTTTCAAACACTTCACCAATAATCGAATGACCACTGTCTTCGTCCTGACAATGCCCGTTGATATCAGTTCATTGTACATTTCATCCAAAGCCAGACATTTTTGGTGTAGCATCTAATACTTTCCATCACTAAACCTTACTGACCTTCCTCCCTCTTTTTCTCCAAACTGAAGACCCAACTGCATGGAAATATTAGTTGCTTCTATAGCAAACTGTTTTTTTTAAAGATTTATTTATTTTATTTGAAAGTCTTAATTACACAGATTGAGGGAGGGTTCTATCTATCTATCTGGAAAGGGAGAGAGAGAGAGAGAGAGAGAGAGAGAGAGAGAGAGAGAGAAATCTCTTCTATCCACTGGTTCACTCCTCAAATGGTTGCAATGTCCTGGATGGGGCCAGACCCAAGCTAGGAGCCAGGAGGCAGGAGCTTTATCCGGGTCCCTCACTCAGGTGCAAGGGCCCAAGGACTTCTGCCATCTTCCACTTCTTTCTCAGGCATGTTATCAGGGATCTGGATAAGAAGTGGAGCAGCTGAAATTCAAACTAAAGCCCATCTGAGATGCTGGCACTGCAGACAGCTTTACCCACTGCTCCACGGGGCTGTCAGCACACTGTATTTGTTTATGCTATTCCTTAGTGATTGGGACATTTTCACTTACTTCTCCACTGCCCCTCATCCTACTGTATACTGAAGACAAGGCTGAAAATCTTATAGGTGGCCTGGTCATACACATAGTGGGGAAAGAAGGGAGGCAAGGAAGGGTGGGAAGGGAGAGTGGGAGAGTGATCCTATTTACTGGTTAACTCTGTAAATGCCTGCAATGGCCAGGGCTGGGTTTGGGCTGGGCCAAATCTGGAGCTAGGAACCCAAATCAGGTCTTTGACATTGACAACCAGAACCCAGTTACTTCAACCATCAACTGCTGCTGGAGACAGTTGAGACATTCTTAACTAACAGGCCCATCCCAAGAGAAGTATGTCAGTAGTACCATTTGCAAACCCAAAGTAGTGTATTTTCTGAAAATAGGAAGCTATACTACTGTGACTTAATTTATACTACATTTTAATACTGACAGAAAAATAATGATCTATTTATTTAACTGAAGAAGGAAATGTTAATGCTGAGAATTTCTTAATATGCTATTCATGGCTGCATACATAATGGCAGTAATTCTTCTCATGCATCTGAATGACATTTTTGAATGACAAGTTTACTTACTGAAGTTAAAGGATAGAATAATAAATTAGCATAAAGTATTAAAGCATGGCAAGAACTGGGAAGAAGTGGACGAAAATAGTGGAATTAAGCAAACATGAGTTCAAATTCTGACTTCTTTATTTAAAAGCTCTGAGAGTTCAGTAAGTTGCTTCCCCTTCCTGAGCCCTCTTTCCTCATCTGGGACAGGTTGATAGTGTGACTTGGGTTCAAGAGATTTGAAGGAGATAATGAAGGGAAAACACTCAGTTTAGTTTCCATCACACAGTAAGTGCCCAGTTAAGTACCATTTCTCTCTTAAGTATCTTGATCTTAAAGCAGAATGTTGGATTGGTTTTTGAGTCATTCTGGTTTTAAGAATACATTTCTCTGGCATTATAAAATTGCTGATCTATTAAGGGAAGATCATTATATTGAAAAGATTGAATATTTTATATTCACAAAAGTAGTACTGATTGTTCTTAGTATAAAAATAGAGTTGATGTATTACTTAAAAATCTTTGACTATCCAATGCCTTTCCAAACACCAAAAATAGTATGAGCCTGATAAGCAGTGAGTCAAATTGAAACTGGTCTCTAGCGATGATGGAGTTCTTTGCAGTATAATCTATTATGTTAACAATTTTCCTACTGTGTGGAATTCACATGGTCTTTTCAGGAACCTGGGATTTTAGAATGTCTGAGAAAATTTTTGAGTTTAGGGTCATGAATCCAGCTTTAAGAAGGTCTCAGGAAAGAACGAAAGGGCAGATGGATCTCTGTGCCTACTGTGTTATTCTAGTGCCTACTGAGTGCTTTTGGAACGAAAAGATGAATAAATCTGATCGCTTTAACAATAGTTCTTGGGAGCCTGTAGAAGAAAAGAAAGTTAAAGAATATTCCTTTGAATTTTTGACCAGTTATAAAATAAAGTGAACTGTAGAAGTCAAATAATTGGATTCGTTTCAGTTTTTCAGTCAATCTCTTGAATCTTTGAGCAAAACTGGTGGAGCAGCTTACATGACAGCTTTCCAAGTAAATGGAAAATTTCCTAAGCTCATGCTGGTTAGGAAACAGAAGGCCTCTTTTAAGGCAGTGCAGAACTCAGCAGTTTGGGTTTCATTAAACTGGTTTAGTGGTTTCAACTTATATAACTTCCATATGGAAGCTTGAAGGGAACACAGAAATTAAACCCTCTTATTGTGCCACCTGAGAGCAGTTGCTATTCTAGGAGTCGCTGTTAAGTGGCCTAAGACCTTAAAGATCTTTTTTACCTCAAAACCTGTATTTCTTTCCAAAGACCAACACAGCCATGAAAGTCAAAGTTATGAAAATTCATTTCTAATGGCCACGAGAGCAGGAAATCCAGTTTAATCTCCTTTTTAAAAGTACAGGAGTACTTGGAACTGGCTCACCTAAATATCAGCAAAGGGTCCAGGCAGAACCAAAACCAGACAGCAGAATTGTTTTCTGTAGTGAAGCAGGGATGGTGGAAGAATTTTGTTTTCCTATTGCTATAGTCTGGGAGCAAATGAGAAAACTAAGTTGAGCATAGTAATTCACAGATAGCTAGGATTCAGTGATCATTAAGAAGTAAAGTTGCAGTTTTCAAAATGAAAGTGAACAAACCAATCAATATCTCCCTTGGTTATGGGAGGGCATTGAGAATCATTGAGGTCGATTGAGTATTATACTAAGCTTCTTACATGTGTTTTCTCATCTGATTTTCTCTCCACCTCTAGGCATCATTGGCTTTTACCTTGTTTTAGCTTCTGAAGAGACTGACCAAGAGACATACTGTCTTTTTGAAGGTCACGTGTCTTAGAAGGGGTAAATCAAAGATCCAATCCCATGTGTATCTCTACATCTTTTCACCAACAACACTATATTCATGTTTTAGGATGTATACACATAATAATAAGTGGAGCCATACTCAAAATATTGACAGATCTCATTAACAAAGAATTGTAAAATGGAGAGAACTTTTGGCAATGGGTTAATATGCCTCTTGGAGTACCAGCACCCCATGTAGGAGTAGCTAGACTCAAGTTATGGCTTAGTCCCTGATTCCAGCTTCCTGCTAATGCACACCCCTGGGCGGCAACAGTGATAGCTCAAGCAATTGGGTCCCTGACAGGGTGTGGGAGATGTGGATTGAATTTCAGGCTCCTGGGCTTTGGTGGAGTGAACCAGTGGATGGGATGTTTGTCTCTTTCTCTCTGCCTCTCAAATAAATCACCTATTTTAAAAAAAAGTGTTGGTTCAGTTTTTTGGCACAGCAGTTAAGGTGTCACTTGGGAGGCAAATCTCTCATGTTGGATTGCCTAGATTTGAGTCCTAGTTGTGTTTTAGCTTCTAGTATCATGTTAATGTGCCCCCTGGGAGGCAGCAGGTGATGGCTCAAGTACTCAGGTCCTTGCCACCCACATGAGAAACTCAAAATGAGTTCCAGGCTCCTGGGTTCATCCTGGTTCAGCCCCAGCTGTTGTGGGTATTCATACAGTGAACTGGCAGACAGGAAATCTCTCCTTTCTTTCTCTCTTTTCCTCTCCCTCTCTCCTTTTCAGATAAAATAAAAATAATAGGTCAAATTTATTGTAGAAGATTTGCAAGCCTGAAACTTTTGATAAACTATGGAAGCCAGTATCTAGATGTTAGAGATCTGTTGGAAAATGACCTTTTAGATGAGAAAAATAATGAACTATTTGTTGATTGTGCAGTGTGTTTATCTGGTGATTTAGGACCCACACGGCTTGTTTGGATGACTTTAGCACAGCGGTCACAACCTTGATCATTTTAGGTAATATTGGAAACGTTGACTATATCTTTAATTAGATAAACATTTTGGACTCTCATTGTGCAGCAGAATTTGAGAAAATTAGTATAGGTTAAAATTCACATTTCTAGCAGAGTTGCATTATAATTATTTTATGCTTCTTGATGTGTAAATGAAATATTCCACATAACTAAAACATACATTTTAACTTTGTGAGGGAAAGGTTTTATTTTTAGAATTTTAATAAATATATCTGAAAATAGTTTGTATTACTCTGCCTTATGTGTTCATTTTCTTGGTAAAATTTTATTTTTCTTAGAATCATAGGATACTATTAAAAATGCAAGCTATTGAATTATTCTGCTAACTTACATTGATGCAGTTCGTTTGAAACATAATCTTGAGTAATAGCCAGCTCCAGTTTTTAGTTTTTTTTTAACTTTTATTTTATTTATTTGAAAGGTGGAGAGAGAGAGAGAGATAGACAGAAAAGAGAGAGAGAAAGTGTGTCTATTCAGTTGTTCACTTCCCAAATGGCCATAATGCCTATGGCTGAGCCAGTTCAAAGTCAGGAGCCAGGAGCATCATCCAGGTCTCCTTTGTGGATTCAGAGGCCCAAGGATTTGGGCCATCCTCCACTGCTTTCCTAAATGCATTAACAAGGAGCTGCAGTGGAGGTGAAGCAGCCAGAATTTGAACTGGTGGCCACACGGGATGTCAGCATTGCAAGTGGCGGCTTAACCTGTTATGCCACAATACCTGTCCCAGTTTCAGTTTTTAAGAATAAAAATGAAATTATCCAATTCTCTCTAATGACATATTTTAAGTTCTCTGTGGCTGTAGTAAAGTGACCCATTAATATAAACAGGGACTTCTTATTTTGGTGCAAAAATGTTTGGAATCTATGCATAGTTTTTTTCATAATACAGATTTTCCATGAACTTGATGAAGACAACCTCAAACATATTTGATACCCCTACATTCTAATTTTTTTCCCTATGGTATGAGTGAAGCTTTCACCAAGTGCATGATCTTTTTCTTAACATTGGAACCTCTGGCTATTTCCAGACTGAACTTTTAATTAATCTTATGACTCTTTCCTTCACTTTAGAGTCTCAAAATATTGCTGGACCTTCTGTCTATATTACATATTTTAATATTAATGTTATAGACCTACTCTGGATTCTGTAGCTCCCCAAAGATGATGTGAATTCCAAAAGAGAAGGCAACTTTAGAGATATGATCAAATTTCCTAAGATCCTTCCTAGCATATTTGACTGAAATGATTCTTATCACAAATTACCCTGTCAAAATATTTTTCCTGATATGTATGTCTTAATTTCATTCAAGAATGTAGGTGGAAGTTCATGAAACATTGATAAGTAGCTTATTCTATGGAGGTGCTCTCTTAGATGCTTCATACACAAAGATGGCAAAGACACATGCTGAATTCCCAACATATCCATATCAAAGTGGAGGAGAGAGTGGCATGCATTGTGTGGCAGAGGATTAGGCTGCTGCTTGGGATGCCCACATCCTATGTTGGAGTGCCTGGAATTGAGTCCTACTTCTACTTCTGATCCAGCTTCCTACTAATGTGTATCCTGGAAGGCAGTATATGATGTCTCTAGTAGTTGGGTCTCTGTCACCTACATGG
Organism: Lepus europaeus; assembly: GCF_033115175.1. Classification (NCBI taxonomy): domain Eukaryota; kingdom Metazoa; phylum Chordata; class Mammalia; order Lagomorpha; family Leporidae; genus Lepus; species Lepus europaeus. The sequence continues at coordinate 57,997,871 of NC_084831.1, forward strand.
TAAACCTGGATTGAATTCCTGGCTCTTAGCTTCAACCTGGCCCAACTCTGACTACTGCAGGTAGTTGGGCAGTGGGTGGAAGATCTCTCTCTTTCTCCCTCTCTCTCTCTCTCTTTCCCTCTGTCTCTCTCTGCCTTTCAAATAAATAAAAATAAATATATAAACTTATTAAAAATGAGAGACAGAATGAGAAGATAAAATATGTATGGAATAAAGATACAATATGTATGGAATATGGTACAGGGATATGTATATAAAAGATTCATTCAAAAAGAGATGGTCTTGAAAAATGAGTCTTGCAGAGTGAGTAAGATTATGACTAAGAAAATGGGAATGAGCAAGGCAGGCAGTGAGACAGACCATTGATATGGAAATAGAAGCTGTAAGTTCAGTAACAAAGTGCTGTGAAATAATGCTGAGCATGAAAGTAGGAGAGGTGGGTGAGTGCAGGATAAGAGCCAGACCATGGATGAGCCACGCTAGGAACCAGCCGTGATTGTATACATGGTGAAGTGCTTCTGAATTATTGGCTGAATTATTCCCTAGCAGTAGTGCAGAAGAGACATTTGAAAAGGACAATACTTGAGACAGAAAAAGTATTTAGGATCATTCTAAGTGATCTAACTTGGATATGATGACTTAGACTAAGCCCATGGTGCCAGACAAGGAGAAGGAGACTGTTCCATAAAATATCAGATCATACATGAGAATTCTAAATATGTAGATGGATCAACAGGAACCAATATTATTTTTATGGGCTTTGAAATATATTGCAGCTTATGAAAAAGAAAGCAAGGTTAGTACTTCAAAATTAGACATGCAAGTCATGAGAAAAGTCACAAGAATACATGTTTTAGGAAAATGACAAAAGCCACAATGTCAAAAAATTCAGAAAAAAGATATAGATCTTTTTAAGTACAAACTGAATGTTTTGCAATCTCAACTTTATATCTCAAAATTGTCTGTATCCATTTTGACGTCTTCCAAAATGAAGAGATAGGGCAGAGATGAAATCAGAGTTCAAAGAGAATTAGGAGAGCTCAGGATACACCTGGAATAGTTTGTTCTAGGTGGCAAGCTGAGTAATCATTTCTGGTAGATTGCTAGCCCAGATAAGAATTATTCTTATCCTTTCTCATCTGTATGAAATATTTTCAATTTTTTATCAAGAAGAGTCTGAATTATCAGGAATTATTTGGCTGAATAAAAAGCATAATGACTATGATTATTAATAATAAGGAGTGATGGAGGCTGTTCAATAAGGAAAATAATTTGTAACGTTGGGTCACACAAGAATACTTATCAACTTTAATATATAATCATTTTTGTATATTGCTGAGTAAAAAACTACCTGATATTAGAGATACAGTGGGCTCTGGTATGATCTTTAAGAAACAAAAACCTCAACTTATAATGACTTAATGCTTATAGACTTTTCTGAATTTTAATTAGATTTTTATCTAATTTGATATGTATAGGACAAATAAATAGGATTTTGAAAATTTCTCAATTAGAGAATAGCAAGTATTAATATGCCAGAATTAATTTTGGTTCCTTTGTTATTTGTGAGACAATGAGCCATTCCAGGGAGAAATATGGTGAGATTTGGTGAAAGATGCCATTTATTAAATTTTTTATCTTTACTTAGAGACGATGCAGCACAGAGACTGAATGCAGGGACTGGAGCTTGGCTGACGGAGCTGGGCCCTGCACTTTGCTGCTTAGTACTTCAGTGTAACCTTTTTGTACCTCACTTTCCCCGAATGGTTAAGTGGAGATGATAGTAACAGTCATCTCACTGGGTCATTGAGTGGATTGTAGATATTAAACTATGGAAAGAACTTAGAAGTTCTTAAAACCTAACACTTTTAGGTATTAGATCAGTGTTTTTGTTGTTGTTGTCTGAGAATCTAACAGTTTTCCTTAGACTACCCTGGAAGTCCCTGTACAAGGGAGTCTGATTTCCAAATTCCAATCATAGCTGCTGTGCCAAGTATGCTAGACTCCACTCGGTGTTTCCTGCTTTATTTTATTTTATTTTTTAAGATTTATGTATTTATTTGAAAGACAAAGTCACAGAGAGGCAGTGGCAGAGGCAGAGAAAGGTCTTCCATCCACTGGTTCACTCCCCAGATGACTGCAACGGCCAGACCTGTGCAGATCCAAAGCCAGGAGCCAGGAGCTTCTTCTGGGTCTCCCACGTAGGTGCAGGGGCCCAAACACTTGGGCCATCTTCTACTGCTTTCCCAGCCAAAACAGAGAGCTGGATGTGAAGTGGAGCAGCTGGGAACCGACGTCTATATGGGATGCTGGCACTGCAGGCGGCGGCTTTACCAGCTATGCCACAGCGCTGGCCTCTCCCAACTGTTTCTGTATATGGATTTTCCGAAGTAATTTGGAGACCCAATAAATACTGAGCTGGGTTAAACGAACCATCTTTGAGGTAGCAGAAACCTCTGTACGGTTTTTAATGTTAAAGACCCTTAACTCCAAGTTGACAAGGGTGGGTTCTGAAGATGTTTGAGCAATAACCTTTCTATTTGAGGAGATCTGGAAAATACTGTTACTACCTCTGAGCCTTCCCTGAGTGTGACTCTAGTGGATTGTGCTGACTTTGGCCTCTCTTACTTCTGGTGGTGCAAGTTCAGACCCTTTGAAGAGGCAATTTGTAAATGCCAGTCATATAAATCCCACCCCAGCATTAGCTGTCCTGTCCTGCCAAGGAAAATGTGGCTTGTTTACATAGCACTTATGATCTTGTTCATACTGGTGATGGACACCAGCCACCTGTGGGTGTGAATGGGGCTAACAGGCTGTTAAGTGACAGATGAATCATTTCCACAGGGTGTTCACATAAATTCTGTTCTTTAGATCATGACGAGGTTTGTCCTTGGCAGACCATGGTCATTTTCAGACTTGTTTCCAGTAGCTTCTGTTATTTTGTGGCATCCGGCAACTTATACGCTCACTCTGGGAGAAAAATCATGGTATCTCATTGCTGTACCTCTTGCCTTATCCTCTGAATGCAAGGTTTAGGTAACTGTCATCACTACTTCCTTTGGCTTTGATCACTGAACTTCAATGATCCAGGCATCACTTGTATTGATGAGTAAACCTTTCCCTCTGAGCCACCCCCATACTTCGAGGTTTCTAGATGACCCGTTTCCTGACAGCAAAGGAGCAATCAGCTCCACAATCCTCCTACATAACAATGAATAATCTTTTCTGCAGTCAACAGTACAGGCTCCCACGATAGTATCCTCCTTTGACTTGGAGATGGTGGTAAAGAATTTTGACCAGCTATTACTTGATTTGGGAGAGTATAACAATATGAATATAGTATTCAACTTGCTTTTTAATAGTTATCTGTTATTATTATATCTACCCTTACTCTAAAAAATAGTTTGTGTATATACATATTTACATATGACACAAATAGGATAAAATGTCAAAAATTGTTTAATGTGGCCAGCGCCACGGCTCACTAGGCTAATCCTCCGACTGTGGCACCAGTAACCCAGGTTCTAGTCCTGGTTGGGGCACTGGATTCTGTTCCGGTTGCTCCTCTTCCAGTCCAGCTCTCTGCTGTGGCCCGGGAAGGCAGTGGAGGATGGCCCTAGTGCTTGGACCCTGCACCCACATGAGAGACCAGGAAGAAGAACCTGGCTCCTGGCTTCGGATCAGCGCAGTGCACTGGCTGAAGCAGCCATTTGGGGGGTGAACCAACATAAGGAACCTTTCTCTCCGTCTCTCTCTCTCTCACTGTCTAACTTTGGCTGTCCAAAAAAAAAAAAAAAAAAAAATTGTTAAATGTATGCCTGGTCATTGAACTCTTATGTATACTTTTCTATGTTTGAAATATATATATATATATTTTTAACAGGCAGAGTAGACAGTGAGAGAGAGAGAGACAGAGAGAAAGGTCTTCCTTTTGCCATTGGTTCACCCTCCAATGGCCGCCGTGCTGCGGCTGGCGCACCACGCTGATCCGAAGCCAGGAGCCAGGTGCTTATCCTGGTCTGCACCCATGGGGTGCAGAGCCCAAGGACTTGGGCCATCCTCCACTGCACTCCCGGGCCATAGCAGAGAGCTGGCCTGGAAGAGAGGCAACCGGGACAGAATCCAGTGCCTCGACTGGGACTAGAACCCTGTGTGCCGGCGCCGCTAGGCGGAGGATTAGCCTGTTGAGCCACAGCGCCAGCCATGAAATATTTTAAAATAAAGACAATAATGTTAGAAAAACTAGTTATCTGTGTTAAACAAGATTTATGCTACATAAAGAAAGTAGTCAAAAATAAATGAACTATACAACTCTTGAATGTTGCTGACAAAAGGCATGATATGATTGTCTACTCTGGCTTCTTTGTTTTGTAGCAAGGGAAGCTGAGGCCAGGTAAAGTTGGCTTAATCAAGACAACACAGTCAAGCACAATGGTGACATTGGATGGAGTCTCGATTCACAACCCAGTGCTCTTCATTTCCAAACATTTTATACATGCACTATGTCTGAAAATATCTAAATATTGTTGGGTTGGGAGGCTATTTGAGATCACTTCCTTTTCAAATGACATGTCAGAGCAAGCATCAGAAGTCTAAATAAAGCTAATGAGTAAGGCAGTAATAGATTAAGTGGAGTAAATTACACTGTTGGTGAGAGGGGAGAAAGCTCCCAGAGCATTACTTGTAGGTCTTTCTTGAATCTATTTACCGTCATTGTTGTGGTCATTCATTGGCCTCCTGAAGTATGGAGCTTTTACTGGGTTTTCCATATCGTATATTTGATTTAATTTTTTTTTAAATTTTTTTTAATTTTAATTTTTTTTTATTTTTGACAGGCAGAGTGGACAGTGAGAGAGAGACAGAGAGAAAGGTCTTCCTTTTTGCCGTTGGTTCACCCTCCAATGGCCGCCGCGGTAGCGCGCTGTGGCCGGCGCACCGCGCTGATCCGATGGCAGGAGCCAGGTGCTTCTCCTGGTCTCCCATGGGGTGCAGGGCCCAAGGACTTGGGCCATCCTCCACTGCACTCCCGGGCCACAGCAGAGAGCTGGCCTGGAAGAGGGGCAACCGGGACAGGATCGGTGCCCCGACCGGGACTAGAACCCGGTGTGCCTGCGCCGCAAGGCGGAGGATTAGCCTAGTGAGCCGCGGCGCCGGCCATGAATTAAATTTTAAAATACTCATTATCTGTTACTGTGAGTGTAAAAAAGAGTAGAACCCTAGAATTAGAGATTAGGTTCTGCTCCAGATTTTAGTGTGACCCTGAAGACTAGCCATGAAAAAGCCACTGCACTGCTCTTTGCCCTAGTTTCCTCAGGTGTAAAGCTGAGTGTTTCTGTAAATGACACCATCCAGAATTTGCTTAAGTTATTATGCATGGGAAAAGCTACAGTTCCTGTATGCTACAACTGTCAACTCAGTTTATATCATGCATTCCATACATTTCTAATGACTAGCTGCTGGAAGATGGGAAAACATAGGAATTGTTATCTTTGTTAGAGTAGGTGGCGTAAATAGCGAAAAGACCTTCTTAGATCATGTCACCAACTAGTGGACCATTGCTGAAGAGAATTTCTAAATAAGCACATTTGGATATTTTTTACACATTTTTCAACAGGATCTCCATTTCATATTTTAAAATACAAAACAATGTAATGATTATGTAGCAGACTTACATTAAAATTCGTATGTTGACAGGCATATTTTCAAAAACTGGGTCACATAGTGTGGGTTTCCAAATAATCCTTCAAGGCAATAGAATGAGAAATTAGAGTTATAGGACCTTATTTAAACTCATTTGCAGAGTAATAGGGAGTCTTCCTGCAATTATAAATAGGGAAGGCAGCAAGGTGTGTCTTTATACCACTGACACCCAGATGTAAGTCCAGCATTTCTTGGCTCTTAGGGCTCAGTTGTTATGTACCTCTTCAAAATACTCTGCACTTCTTTGTAGAAATATGTTTCTAAGTTACTTTTTGTCATTTAGATTAAGGTTCCTACTCTTCAGCTAAGAATTAAAGAAAAGCAGTGCGAAAACTCCACAAGAAGAAATAAAATATATTTTTAAAAGTGCTAGATAAATAATTTGAAAAGGAAGTAATTTTGGAAGATAGACAACAAAAGAATCCCTTCTACATAGGCTTCTTTAATTGAGATTCATTATACAGACTTATGGAGATGGGTGATCCACAATGAATTAAAAAATATTGGAATTGCCAGAAATCTACCAACAACAGATGCTGGTGAGGATGTGGGGAAAAAGGGACACTAACCCACTGTTGGTGGGGATGCAAACTGGTAAAGCCACTATGGAAGTCAGTCTGGAGAGTCCTCAGAAACCTGAATATAACCCTACCATGCAACCCAGCCATCCCACTCCTTGGAATTTACCCAAAGGAAATTAAATTGGCAAATAAAAGAACTGTCTGCACCTCAATGTTTATTGCAGATCAATTCACAATAGCTAAGACCTGGAATCAACCTAAATGCCCATCAACAGTAGACTGGATAAAGAAATTATGGGATATGTACTCTATAGAATACTATACAGCAGTAAAAAACAATGAAATCGGTCATTTGAAACAAAATGGAGGAATCTGGAAAACATTATACTGAGTGAAATAAGCCAGTCCCAAAGGGACAAATATCATATATTCTCCCTGATCGGTGACAACTAACTGAGCACCAAAAAGGAAACCTGTTAAAGTGAAATGAACACTATGAGAAATGGTGACTTGATCAGCCCTTGCCCTGACTGTTAATGAACAACTTAATACATTATCCCTCTTAGTATTTTTTTTGTTTGTTCTACTTAATACTATTGGTTGAATTATGTAATTAATACACAGTTATTCTAAAGTGTTGAAGCTTAACTGAAAAGTGATCCCTGTTAAATATAAGAGTGGGAATAAGAGAGGGAAGAGATGTACAGTTTGGCACATGCTCAATCGGAATTACCCCTAATGGGAGAGTTAGAAACATACCAGGGGATTCCAATTCAATCCCATCAAGGTTGCATGTACCAATGCCATCTCACTAGTCCAAGTGATCAATTTCTGTTCACAATTGATCACAATGATAGGACTAAGAGTCAAAGGGATCACATAAACAAGAATAGTATCTGCAAATACTAACTGATAGAATCAAGAAGGGAGAGAATGATCCAACATGGGAAGTGGGATACACAGCAGACTCATAGAATGGCAGATGTCCTAAACAGCACTCTGGCCTCAGAATCAGCCCTTAAGGCATTCGGATCCAGCTGAAAAGCCCATGAGAGTATTTCAGGCATGGAAAGCCAAGATACTCTGTCAAAAAAAGAAAAAAAAAAGAAAAAAGATCTAAATGAAAAATCTCTGTGAATGAGATCCCAGTGGAAATAACAGGTCATCAAAGAAGGAAGTACCTTTCTCTGAAGGGAGGAGAGAACTTCCACTTTGACTATGACCTTGTCTAAATATGATCAGAGTTGGTGAACTCAAAAGGCTTCCATAGCCTTGGCAACTCATGACAAGAGCCTAGGGTGATTACTGATGCCATAAACAAGAGTGTCAAATTGTTAAGTCAACAACAGGAGTCACTGTGCACTTACTCCTCATGTAGGATCTCTGTCCTTAATGTGCTGTTCATTGTGATTTAATTGTATAACTAGTACTCAAACAGTATTTTTTACTTTGTGTTTCTATGTGGGTGCAAACTGTTGAAATCTTTACTTAATATATACTAAACTAATCTTCTTTATATAAAGAGAATTGAAAATGAATCTTGATGTGAATGGAAGGTGAGAGGGAGCCGGAAAGGGGAGGGTTCTAGGTGGGAGGGAAGTTATGGGGGTGGAAAGCCATTGTAATCCATAAGCTATACTTTGGAAATTTATATGCATTAAATAAAAGTAAAAAAAATCAATAAGTAAAATATAAAAACATTGGAATTGCATTGTTGCTAAATATAGTACTGGGAAATTTTCAGAGGTGTTTCCATAAATCCGCCGTTTAATTGATGTTACATTTAATTCAACATCAATAGGGAGTTGATTGTTTTTTACTACTGACATGGCTCTCAGATGATTTAGTGTAGCAGTGGCTAGTGGCAGGAATGAGGCTATGGGCAGTTTAGTAACTGGAACATTAGTGACATCACTTAATGGACACAGGATTTGGAACATTTGGGAAACAAAGCAGTGACTTCTTTGTTCAACTCTGTGCAAGCTGAATGAATGCTAAGAAAATGTAGTGGGCAGTGTTGATTTCTCTGTATGCTTAGCCATTTTATAAATAGGCACACACATATGTATACATACATGCAACATGTTTTATATAAATTTTTCTACTAATGTTGAGATTCACAATGCCTGTCAGATGTGAAAAGGATGCTGAGCTGAAGTAGCAAAGCTATGCTCTACTTTAAAAGCAGTATCTTTAGATTATAAAACATGTGGAATCCACAGGGCTCAGAAAAGATGCCTTCAGTTTTTCTTGTCTGGCCTTCACTGACTGCCAATGATGGTACGAAGGGATCCTACATGACTGTTAGTCTGTGGTGTTGGCGATCCATGAGGGGACTATCGTTGTTACTATAGAAACAAATGCTGCTCCTGTCGTGGGCACACAAAGAACAATCTGAAAACTGAGGAGTGGAAAGGCAATGGGAGGAGGAGATGCTCCCCAATGAGAACAGAAGAAGAAGAGACTAAAGTATGGCATTGAGAAAAGAACAGCGTAACAGAGCATAGGGCCTAGACATTGATAATGCTGAGGGAAAGGTATAAAACAGTATCACCCCTTTGGTGGGTACAAAGAAATGATGACTTTTCTAGTTTTAAAAGTTGCCTTTTGTACTAAGCTAGGCATAGCCTATCTTCTTGCTGTTAGAGCTACTTTTGGAATCCTGTAGTCGTTCTTACAAATTTTGAGAGAAAACAAAATAAGGAAAATACTCAAGTTTGTTCTAGAGTATGTATTTGAAAATTGAATCTTGTAATTTGGAAAAATCAATTAATTTAATTTAATACACATGATTTTAAAGTATTTATTTCCATTTTATTTGAATAGTAGACAGGCAGAATCTTCCATTTACTGATTTGCTCCCTAAATGCCTGCAATAGTCAGGGCTGGGCCACTCTGAAGCTAGAAGTCTGGAGCTAAATCAGGGTCTCCCATGTGGGTGGCCATCATCTTGCTGCCTCCCAGGGTGTGCATTAGAGGAATCTGGATAGGAAGTAACCGAACCAGGTACTCAGCATGAGATGTGGGGATGCCAAGTGGTGTCTTAACTTCTGCATCAAACAACTGCTGCATCCTTACTTTAAAATAGGGAAAATAATGACCTCACACTTCTGGATTTAGTTTATGATGGAACCAAATTCATGGAGTGTACATTTCTGTTTGGGAGAAAAATTAGGATTGGAACCTAGGAATATATATCACTTGGGCATTTTAGAATTAAAAGAAAAGAAATTATTTTTCCTCATTCCTTTTTCTAAAGGTGTGAATGACTTTTTCATGTTTGCAATCCATAGATAGATGCAGAAAACTTTTACTGTGCATGTATAAATATATAATTGGATGACACTATGCAAAGTGAATGAACAAAATGATGTTAAAATACTTTTGGCTCTCAAGAAGATCTTTATAGGATTAATATCATTCAGTCATTTGCTAATTTGGATAGATTGTCAAAGTAAAATTTTATTTTACAATCTCTTCATTACTGAATAGAATTTAAAAGGTGGCATTTGTATAAAATTTGATATATATAGAACTATTTCTGTATGGGTTAATACCATTATATATTCTAGTAGATGTTCCATTCAATTTTTCAAAGAAACACTGGCCCTAGCTCCTGCCTCCTTATCCAGGATGACAATGTTCCCAGAGCCACCTGTTTTCATGGTCGATGGAGGTGGGTTTGTGAAAGTCCAGCCATTTCTGTCCACTATGGAACTCTGACGTGCCATTTGGTTGACCAAGGCAATGCTGGGCCTGCATTTGTGTTCAGCTTCTTTTCCTGACAATCCCACTTTCTCACCTTCCACAAGTGTTGAATCAAACATCTCTCCTCCATAAGCATCCTGCTTGCGACTTTTCATCTCAGAATCTGATTTTTGGAGAACATGACAGACAACATGTACTTATTTTTACTGCAAGTATATGGATTGTCAGTTTTCAAATGAATGTTTGGCCTCCAATTACCTATATCATTCTATAAGAAGTCACACAGAAAGAAATAATTACTTGTGAAATGTATGTGCAGAATTTTAGTAATTAAAGGGCTTTGGGACAATGCCTGTAATTATAGGGTTAAGAATACTCTGTGAATCCCATCCAAGTCACTCATGCTGGTGAGAAAGCCAAAGCCCAGGAAGCTCAAAGGACTCTTTCAAGGTCATGCTAGAGGTTAGAACACAGGGCAGGCCTGCTACTCATTTAGCTTTCTGTATTCAGAGAGGATTTTTTTTTTTTTTTGACAGGTAGAGTCAGAGAGAGGATTTTTCTTTCTTCTCTCCTTTCCTTCTCTGTTCCTTTAACCTAATTGCCTTCCTCATATGGCTGAGCCACAGCTGTTTACAGAAACTGTCTAACCTTTTTGCAGAATTGTTAGAAGTTTGGTTGTGTGGAGGAAAATACTTATTGGGTGCATATAGCTCCTGCAATTCTGTCAACTTGTACCTGTGCTTAGAATGTATCAAATCCAAAGGTGCTTTCTGAACCCTATGAGTCTTAAGTGTCTCTCAAAGATGAAGTGTGGATCTGCCAAGGCCTTCTCTGAGTGTGCAGGAGGCAGGCTGATGGACAGCTTCTTCATTTCACATTTGGGACCACAGGCTTGTGCCTTCCTCCCATGAGCACAAGAAGTCCATTCACTATTTTTTAGGCATTAGTTTCAGTAAGTTATCATTAGGGGAACAGTAAAATAGATAAGTGCACTCTTTCAGAGCCCATTTTGGCTTCTCAGTGTGGGAAGACAATGTTTTTAGCGCTGTATTCCAATGTATATGTCTTGGATTTGTTCTGCATTCATCTCATGTATAAGGAGATATTTAAGTAACCATGATCTGCTTTTCTTTCTTATTTAATGTCTACATGATATATTTGCAACTCTTTAGCATGTAAAAAATTCTTTCATATAAATATACATCAAACATTTGTTGACTACATAATCCTACACATATTTTTATATTCAGACACTAGGAAAGAAATTATGTAATAATCTCATTTAATTTAAGCCTCAGAGTAACAATATGAATTTTATCATTTCTATTCTCAGATAAGAAATCTAAGATTCTGTATATGGAAATTTAGATAGTTGCTTGCATTCACTGTTTACTATGTCCCACGCATATTCTCAGAGCTTTATGCATCTTAGTTATTCATTTCTCAGAACAACCCAATTAAAGTTGCTACCAGTATTATCACTTTAAAAGAGTATACATAGATCAGAGAAACACTATAACCTGGCCAACGTTACATGGTGAGTGAGTGTTGGGTGTGAGATGCAGCCCAGGTTAGGTGAACAACCATCCTGGTTAGCCCAAGCCTAAGGGCTGTCCCAGGACACAGGACTTTCAGAGCTAAAACCCTACCAGTCTCAAGTAAATGAAACTGAACATCTCACGTGTAGTCTGTCTGCTTGCATGCCCACACTCTTCAGCACTTTGTTCCTCTCTTTTTCAGACAGAAGATGGTAGATTTAGGATTTTTAACTCTTACTGAGTGATTCTGTAGCCTGTTCTTTTCTATTTTCATCATGTTGCTGTGACTTGTGTTTTTATAGAAATATATCACAGAAGTGAGCACTTTGCTCGCTTGTAATATTTTGGCATAAATAATCATATGCCGTGGCCTAGCAAATTCAACTCTGAAGGAACATATTTCAGATGTCTGTGGTGATTCTTTTCTAAATAGTTTCATCAAGTCCGGATAGATGACCCAAAACAGATATTTAATGTGTACAATTTGGTAAATTTGGACATATGCACATACCCATATCTATAAGCAAGTTAGTAAAAAATATCTATCATCTCTGAAAGTTTGGTCATACCTCTTTCCTTTTTAAAAATAAGTTGTAGATGTGCTATACAACATAGTGCCTATAATTAACAATCCTGTACTGGGTGTTTAAAAATTATTAGGTAGGCATTTAGATCTCCTGTTAGGATTACTTTTCAAATTTATTTGTTTATTTATTTTCATTTTAATTTAAAAGCAGAGAGATAGATGGAGAGAGATCATCAACACTGGTTCACTCCCTAAATGCCCGCAACAGCCAGGGCTGGGCCAGGTCAAAGCCAGGAGCCGGGAACACAATCTAGGTCTCCCATGTAGGTGGCAGGGACCCCACGACGTGAGCAATCACCTGCTGCCTCCCCGTGGGTACATTGGCAAGAAGTTGTTCCAGATGTAGGGTAGCAGCGACTCAAACCAGGCATTCTGATATGGGAAGTGGCTTCCCAACTGGCAACTTAACCTCTGTGCAAAATGTCTACCCTGTCTTACGACTCTTAATTGGCTTCATCTCATTTGTCAATAAGCCATTTTTCTGTTTGCACTTTGCTTTCTCCTAAAAGTCTATTTCCATAAGCTGCTGTGGACTTCTAGTACAGATTGATGCCTCTTCCATGGGTCAGTCCTGAATGATATCTTTCTCAGGGGTACCTCACCTCCACTTCACTTACCATGTAAGTCTGAGTTTTAGGATGGATCTGTTCCAGGTGCACCGATGCTGCTCAGTGTCCTCTTCTCCCTTATCCTGCCCTCCCACAACTTTCTAATCAGTTCCTGGCCTCTCCCAATAACAGTATCCATCAAACACCATAGAATCGCATAGAAGAGAGAAATGATTTAGACCAGTGCTGCCATGCTCTCTTGTGGAGATATGAATGCAGCTGAGTTTTTGAGGAGAGCAAACAACTTAGATTATCATCAGTATGATGGAAGGCTTGATTTTACTGATCCAAATGTTGACATATTACAGTCTAGGAACTAAAAAATATTAAATTAATTGTTTTGGGTTATATGACCTTAATTGTGAGTAACCTAACTGCTGATTGATTTGCACACTCTCTTAAATCTCTGTATTTGAGAGTAGTGATTCCTAAGTACATGGAAGCTCATGGTGGCTTACTGTGTTGGAGGTTGATTTTGCCTTGGAAAGACTAGGTATGATTAACCCTTATAAAGTGGATGACTTTTGGCTAGCTTTTATTTGACTTCTCTGAGCGTCACTTACCTTTTGGCTACCAATCTCTAACACATAGAGTGGGCATGATGATAGGAATAGATACAGGCTTAATAAAATAGCTAGTTTGGCGTCTGGTACACAGTAGCTATTATTAGTCTTACTTTGAAAATTATTATTCTGTTCATGGATGAAGGCACATTAAAAAGCAACTGATTTCTGCTCCTTGCAATAATCTGATGAGATAACAAGGGGGTGCATAACTGTGGTTAGTACTCTAGGTCAGGAATAAGAACTTATTTTTAAACTCATCCCACGCTTTCCCTCTATAGCAATGCCGCCTTTGTCTGGGCTGAGATTTATGTGGGTACCTCCCTCTGTGCATTGTTATTAAATGTTTAAGAAAACTAGATATTTTAGTGCTTTTAAACCACACCTTTTCATATAAAATGATGTCTTAGAGATCTGAACATTAAGAGCAGAAAATTTTCAGATGAAAGTAAATTGTTGTGGCCAACTGAAAATATTTTAAGCAGAAACATGATATGTTAGATGTTAGAGTGAGGTAGACAGGGAAGATGTGGTTGCATACTTGTCCACAAAAGATAGCTATCAGAAATGTTCATTGTGTAATAGTTTGTACATGTATTTTGATAGACTGTTTATTATAAATACCAATATCTAATTTTTTCTGGTTACAATTCTCTGAAGATAAAATAATAGAGACAAAAGTGGTTTTAATTTGTACTTTGCCCATGATGGATTAAACTTTACTATTTGGATTTATTTTATAGTCAGATATATATTTACTTTATCTCTGCAAATGATTTTTTTAAAAAACTCTATCATAGATGACTTTCAAGCTGATGAGGATTCTATAAGCGATAAAACAGCTAGAGGAAATAAGAATTTTTAATTTTAATTTAATATTCTTTGCATGCAATTTTTTTCAGACTCTTGGTCTACAATGGGACTGGAGGAGGCAGGCAGAAAGGGAAAGGGGATTAGAGTGGCATGCCAAATAGCCTTTCCCCTGGCAAGCATTTGGCTTGGTGGTTAAGACCGTGGTTGGGATGCTGGTGTCTCACACTGGAGTCCCCAGGGTTTGATACTTGGCTGCAGCTCTAGCACCAGTTTCAGTTCCTGACTCCACTAAGAAGCAGTGGTGAAGCTGGCACTGTAGCATAGTGGGTAAGGCCACTGCCTGCAGTGCTAGCATCCCGTATGGATGCCAGTTTGAGTCCCAGATGCTCCACTTCCAATCCAGCTCTCCAATTCCAATCTAGCTTTCTATTATGGCCTGGGAAAGCACTAGAAGATGACTCGAGTCCTTGGGCCCTTGTACTTGTGTAGGAGACTCAGAGGAAGCTCCTGGCTCCTGGCTTTGGATCAGTGCAGCTCTGGCTGTTGTGACCAGTTGGGGAGTAAACAAGCAGATAGAAGACCTTTCTCTCTGTCTCTCCTTCTCTCTGTGTGTGTCTCTTTCAAATAAATAAATAAATTGTTTTAAAAATGAAAAAGAGGCAGTGTATTGTAATACTCCAAGAAATTTGGTTCCTGCCACACACAGTTGAGAGACCTAGATTGAGATCCTGTCTCCAAGCTTCATCAACACCCTCCATCACCACCTTCAAGTGCTATTCTGGACATTTGGGGAGTGAACTAGTAAACAGGAGTTTCTCTCTCTCCCTCTCTCGCTCTCTCCCTCTCTCCCTCTCTTCCTCTCTCCCTCTTCCTCTGCCTCTCTTCCCATCTCTCTTTGTGTCTGTTTCTATTTCTCCAGTAAATGATAATAAAAATAACTTTCCTGGTTGTGGTCAGAGGGTCATGTGCCTATGGAAGAATGGTTAGAGAGATGCAATGTTGATGGCTTTGAAAATGATTAGGAGCCAATGAATGCAGACAGCATCTAGATGTGGGAAAGGTAAGAAAATGCGTTGCCTCCACAAAGATATCCACAGATGTCTACACCTGGATCTTCGTAATCCATGAATTTCCCAAATTTGCTAGAAGAGGCATGGGATATATGACTAAAGATTTGGACTTTTAGATAAGGAGGTTATTGTGTATTATCCAATATGTCCTATTTGATCACTTGAATCTTTTTAAAATATTTATTTATGTATTTGAAAGGTAGAGTGACAGAGATGGAAGCATACATATACAGAGAGAGAGCGAGAGAAAGACAGAGAGAGACATGGACAGAGAGACAGACCTTCCATGCACTGAATCATTTCCCAAATGGCAGCAATAGCTAGAGTTGGGCCAGGCTGAAGCCAGGAGCCAGGAACTCCATCTGGGTCTCCTTCAGGGTGGCAGGGGCCCAGGAACTAAGGCCATCATCTGATTCCTTCCTAAGAACCCATAGCAGGAAGCTGAATCACAAGCAGAGTAGTCAAGACTCGAACCTGCACTCCCATACAGAATGCTGGCATCGCTAGCAGTGGCTTAACCCACTTGTACCACTACACCCAACCCACTTCAGTTTCTAAAAGTGGAGAGCCTTCTTTGTCTTTCCTAGATGTAGTCAGAGAAGGCTTGGACTACAGAGGAGTTGTCAGAGGGGTATTGTGAGCCTTTGAAGGCAGAGGAGTTGGTCTTGAGTTGGGATATGCAAGCAGCTTCTGGAAAAGGCGTGGAAATGGAATCTCTCCTGGAGATTACAGAAAGAGTGTAGCCCTGCTGATACCTGGATTTTTTTTGTTCAGTGAAACTTGTGTCAGGTTTATGACCTCTAGGACTATATGATAATAAATCTGTGTTGTTTTAAGCCACTTCATTTCTGTTAATTTGTTATAGCATCAACTGAAAATGAATGCAGCCTTGAACACATTTCATGTGACATGGAGGGAAAGAAATATACATGTGTATTTTGAATTTGTGTGTATTCACCTCTACCATCATCTCTTAGTAATGTATACTTAATATATTGCCGACTGTTACCCGAGGCAAGTTCATGTGTGAGAGCCCACAGTTTGCTGCATCATGAAATTACAGAGAGGGAACTTTTTCCTTCATTAGTGGTTATTTACAGATTAGTTGGTATATATTGAAAGCAAGTATTCCAACTACTGCTAAATGCTATAGATCCTGCAAATAAAAGTAGACACGTTTCCTACTGTTTTTACATTATTGTAACATGAGTTACTAATTGTGCCAGATTTTCTCCTTTTATTGTGTACATTTCTCGAGGGTAATGACTCTTCCTTTGCTTTCAATCAGCACTGTTTTGGCATTATGATAACAAAAATTATTTTTAAAGAATGAAAGCCTTTTGGAAGCCTATACAGATATACTGAGGTTACTAGGCATTTCCCAGTATGATGTGGAATCAGAAGATAGCTAGGTTTCTTTGGTTTGATTACATTGTTTTATAAATATAAATATCTCTTACAGTGAAACCCTGAAAATGTAAAACAAATTCTGGCAAAAATGCCAGTAAGCAAGAAAAAAAGCCCAAATAGATTTCCAAGTCTAGACACAAATTTGGAATCCAACCAGGGCTTCAGACATAGTTTTTAAGTTGTTCTGTGAAAATTAAATCATAAATGACAGATATGCCAAGATTAATTCTTTAGCTACTATAGTGTAACATGCTTCATGAATGTCAACAGCTCTTATTTGATTCAGAAGGCACCACAGTAAAAAAATTATATCTTGTGGTCTTCAATCTGGCTTCATTTGTCACTGGGTTATGAAACTTCAGGATTAAATTTTGCAGGACTAATGGACATGTAGACTCTCTAGCATTCTTGATGACTACTTCAAACTTTGCACATCATGCAAGAAGCCAAAAGAACAATATATAGATTCTAAAATTTAAGTAGTTTTCACTTGCCTAAAATGTTTTCATATTTGAAATATAGAATACAATAACCATTTTCTACTAAAAGAACATTAAAAATATGTAGTACTCTTTGTGTGCTTTATAATACAGTAGCCGCTAGCTACATGTGTGATTATTTAGCATTTGGAACATGGTTGGTTCTGTATGTAATATTGTGTATACATTGGATTTTGTAGACTTAGTACAAAATAAAGAATGCAAAAATCTCTAATAATAAATTTTGTATTGATTATTGATGAAATGGTAGTATTTTGGATGCATTTGACTTATTGAAATGTTATTAAAATAATTTTACTAATTTTTTTCTTTTTTAATATGAATGCCAACAGATTATTAAAACAATTGTTAAATAGCCACACTGTATGTAACAGACCCTCCAGTAGTTCGAAAAAATATTATAGATATAGAGGGAAGGATAGAAAAAAAGAATGAAGGCAAATTATAAAGCCAATGGAGTAAAATATTAAGATTAGGGCAGTTTAGGTAAATATATATGAATGTTCATAGTAAGATTTAACTTTTACAACTTATTTGAGCTTGGAATTGTTTCTCAATAAAACATTTTATAATTAAGTGAATTGTAACAAGAGTTTCCAGTGAGCATTTAAGAAATTCTGTTGATAGCAGATGTAGGAGTTTGCTTTACTTAAAAGGCAGCCTGACTGCACAAAGAATGCTGGCACTGCTCCTCTAATTCATCTCTGCTCACTAACACACAAGAAAGCCAGCCAGCTGATAACTTCTTTCTTGTGCAAAGTGAAAATAAATTGAATTAAAGTATACTTAAAAAAAAAGAAAATTCATTATTATGTAGGTGCTTTGCTCTTGTAACTCACATTATATTTCTGTTGGTCATTGCTGCTCCAGAAGATTAAATTAGCCAGTCCCATTGTAGGAAAACACAGGAAACCATGACTGGGTGCTCAAATGCTAAGAGTTAGGTTGGTGACTCTCTTTAATAAGCTACTCTTAAATGGTTCTTTTTGTTTTCTTGAGCCTAGTGAAGTCTTTCTTATAAGAGCCTAATGAAGTCTTTCTTATAATAGGTGTAATAAATGTAACAGAAAGAAGAGAGCATTATCATATGCTGTCAAAGCAAGTGAACGAAATTGAGAAGAAGTGGGCAGCACATTCTGTCAGCTATAACTATGTACTTTGTCCTTTTTCTGGGAATCTCTAGAACCTGTCCATTGAAAATGATTAGAGACAGCCTGTCTATTCACTAAGTGAAGATTACATGTGACACTTATCAAGAAATGTGAACCTAGGAGAGTGTGATAATGACAGATTTTAACCTTATTTGAATGGAAAGGGAAGAACTGGGTAGGATGGATTAAATATAGTGATTTCATACTATCTTCATTCTTGATAATGACTGAAATTAATTGACAATAGAGCAGCTATTGTTTTATTGAAATACTGTTATCAGGACATGGGGAAGTGGTTATCAAGTGCCATGCTTCCTAGAGAAGCAACCAAAGATGTTGTTCCCTGTACAAGTTCAGACTATTTCTCACTTAGACTTCTTAGTTTCATGAAGAACAGGATGGAGGCAGACAGACCATTCGCAAAATGGGTACAGGGAGAGGAGGTTGAATCATAATGTCTAAATCCAATTATGATTTAAAAAGTTTTCTTTCCAAGCTTCTTTTAAGTTCTGGAGACTACTCTTATTGTGTAGAATTGTTAAAGGTTGAGATTATTACCATCTAGTCTGCTGAATCTTGTTTTATTTGAGCTAATATACCAAAGGAAACCATGAGCTCTGTATTAGCAAAAGGGGGGAGATTTTCAATATCCTCTTACTGCTTATTAACATTATTTTAGTTGTTCTCCATTATCCCCAGAGGAAGAGGGACATAATTGTGAGGTTCTTGTGGAAGCAATTTAAAAACAATCACACGCAGTTCTCCAAATGAGTCTGCTTTCTCTAGGAGCAAGGTGGGAGGTGTCTTACTCATCCAGTTTTCCAAATGTTGAATATTATGGTCAACTTAGCATTTGAAAATTGCTAGTAGTCTGTATTCTGAGCCATAGAAAATGGATAATTTTATCTAAACTAGCAAACCCAAATAATATAATATCTTGATTAAAACAAAAAGTAGAGGATATTATAGGTTTCTTTGTAAAATGGAGTTTTTTATTCTACAATAAATTCTTTAGTGATAATCATAGGAACTATGGTAACAAGATGACATAAAAATGGCACACCATTCATTAGCTTCATGTTGAGCTAACAGGAGATGGCTTTCTTTAAAGATTTATTTGTTTATTTGAAAAAGCAGAGTGAGAGAGAGAGAGAGAGAGAGAGAGAGATCTTCTATTAACTGGTTCACTCCCTAGATGGCTGGGTCTGGGCCAAGATGAAGTCAGAAGCCAGGAGCTAGGAACTCTATCCTGATCCCCAACCTGGGTAGAGCAGCCTTAGTCCATGGACCATATGCTGCTGCCTTCCCTGGCACATTAGCAGGGAGCTGGGTCGGAAGCAGAACCAGTGCCCTGATATGTGGTGCTGGTAGTGCAGGAGGTAGCTGAAGTTGCTGTGCCCCAACACTGGCCCCAGGACATGACTTTTAAAGATTCGGTTTGAGAGACAACTTAGGAGTTCTGCATAGCTCTCTTCTGAGAATTTAAAATATTGTCATATGGTGGAGGAAATTAGACTTGTTCTACATAACTTTTGTGTAGTAGGAAGAGTAATGAGAAGGAAATTTCGTGTAACAAAGAGATTCCTAGCAAGTATAGTTAACAGTGAAATTGAAAGCACTTGAAAACCCTGTTCACCCATGAGAGTAAGTATTAAGCAGAGGATTGACAATAGTCTATAAAGTGTGCTAAAATGGGATTTCAACCTTAGGTAGAATATTAGACAACCTAATCTTCTAAGATTCTTCAATGTTCAGATTCTATGAAAAGGAATGATTGATTTGTTTTATGAGGCTTCTGAAAAGAAACTGTCAGTATCAGTGTTGCATTACTCAATGCAAATCTAAATGAAATACACTTATGTATTTAAAGCTGCAGACTATTTGTGTTACCATTCAGTATGGTGTCTTTCACATCCCCTCTTTAGTGCAATGAAGAACAACACATTTATTATATGGATCACCTCATTCCAGAAGATGCCTTTTTCTTGGAAATAAGAGTGTGGGTGTTTATGCAGCCTTCTACATACACATAGCTTGGTACCTGATAGTTCTTTTTATTTATTTATTTATTTATTTTTGACAGGCAGAGTGGACAATGAGAGAGAGAGACAGAGAGAAAGGTCTTCCTTTGCCGTTGGTTCACCCTCCAATGGCTGCCGCGGCCAGTGTGCTGCGGCCAGCGCACCGCGCTGATCTGAAGGCAGGAGCCAGGTGCTTCTCCTGGTCTCCCATGGGGTGCAGGGCCCAAGCACTTGGGCCATCCTCCACTGCCTTCCCGGGCCATAGCAGAGAGCTGGCCTGGAAGAGAGGCAACTGGGACAGAATCCGGCACCCCGACCGGACTAGAACCCGGTGTGCTGGGGCCGCTAGGCAGAGGATTAGCCTGTTGAGCCACGGCGCTGGCCCCGGTAGCTGATAGTTCTATTATCACAGCTTATCTTTTTTCTGACTTTATTAAAACATGATCAACTAAGATATCATGAAACTTATTTGTAAACCACTGCCTCATGGTAGATATCATTCATTTTTCATAAGGAATACTTAAAAGACACCAAACTTAAGACTGTGAAGATGGGAATGTGTCTTTTTTCTCAGTCAGAATGGTAAAATGTTAGAGCAAGAAGAGAAGGTGGTCATTATTTATTTCATTGGTTCTAAAACTTGGCTATTCTTTGTAATTATTTGGAGATTGATATGGCTTCTACTCTCCTATTAACGGAGTATGGGCCCCCTTCCTGGGGATTCTGATGCAATGAGTCTAAAGTAGCTGCTGGGCTGTGTTGTTTTTGAAATCTTCCCAGGTAATTCTAATGAGAAGCCAAGGCTGGGAAGCACTAGCGTTTTCCAATTAAATTTATATTTGTAACATATGTTCAAAATCTGTGAGTTTGGGCAGTGTACTCAAGAGAACCAGGACACTGAACGGCCTTGCAAGTCGCCAACTGATAGTTTCAATACAGCACACTCCCTTTTGCTGCATGATGATGGCTTCCAGTGTCCACAGAGGCATCCCCAGCTATTGTGCTCACATTTCGGTCAGCTGTGTAACTACCTACCTAGTGTCTTGATCATATGCTCTTACATACTCATGGTCAAAATGAGTAGATTCTCGGAGATTCGCTAAATTTCTGACCTTTCATGTTATTGCAACAAGGTACCTTCTTTGAATAGTAACTCTATGACCTTTATTGCATAGTCTTCCATCCATCTAGCAGACATTTCATTGCTTCATTCATGCAACACTGGAGGTATGGGAGGCTACACATTCATTGTGCTCCAAATGGTTTTTATTAGACTTTTTAACAAATATAAAATTATATCTGTGACAAGAACAAAGAAGCTCTATGAGAAAAATGTAAATGGGAAGTCTGGGCAAGGCTGCCCTGATGAGGAGAAAGATAAGCAGGACTTTACTAAGCAAAGAATGAAAGGGAAGGTCATTCCTGAAAAAGAATATTAAAGATTATTTCCTGAAAAAAATATTAAAGATTATTTTATAACAACTTGCTACTCAGTTGTGAGAAAATAATTTTATATATTGATCAAAATTTAGCCTCATACCTAAGAATGGCTCATGTGCCAAAGGATTTCCATTTTGAATCTAACAAATGTAATGAGTCAAAGTGACCCATTTGCAAAACTTGCAGCTGATTAGTTTGTTAGAAATTTGGCCTCTGGTTCTGTTAAACTCTTAAATCTGCACAAATAATAAGAGATGATGTTTTTGTAAACCATCTTATAATTGGAGATGCTATAAAAACTTTAATGAACAGGTGCTTCATGTAATGACTTCTACTGTATTTGATGGGGACAGTTTTCAAAGAATAATCATCTCTCCCTGATGTTGAATTACAAAATGAACACATTGTGTTTGCTTAATATGGATAATGTTTCTTCCATATTATATTTTTCTTTCTAATTTCTCAAATAGAATAAATCAGTTTCTCTTGAAGCACTTCAAATTATTATGAGAAGTTAGACTTTCTGAGGTGTTGTTTGACAACATGCCAATGTACTCTGTAACTTTGTGGAACGACAGAGAATAATTAGTGGATGAGCAATTATCAGCTTTTTTATTGAGTTTACATAATGGATGACATAGGTCTGTGGGTATGTGTTGTTGATCCAGGAGTTCTGTGTCCTCTCTTGTTTCTTCCAGTCATGAAGAAATATCTGAATACATATAAATAAAAGCAGGTATCATTGAAGCTTGAATTAAGCAAATACCTGTCTTGAAACTTCTGTACTATTGTATTTTCTCCTCTCCATGGGTGATCATGGTTTGCCATTTATCTATTCCAACCCTCTGTCTGAAAAGTTTTGCTGTGGCCCAGGAGTGCAGCGGAGGATGGCCCAAGTGCTTGGGTCCCTGCACCCTCATGGGAGACCAGGAGGAAGCACCGGGCTCCTGGTTTCGGATTGGCGTAGCGCTGGCCGTGGCGGCCATTAGGGGAGAGAACTAACGAAAGGAAGACCTTTCTCTCTGTCTCTCTCTCACTGTATATAACTCTACCTGTCAAAAAAAAAAAAAAAAGTTAGGGAACTATTGTATCTTCTCCTTTTAAATTAAATATCTTTTAAACTGGGAAGAGAGAGTATTCTAACAGCTGCAACATCAAACAATATTCAATTCTTTGGAGGAAATTTCAACTTGGATATTTTTAGAAAAGACAGTGAGAGTGCCACCACTCCCTCTTAACTAACCTAACAATTATCAGAGGTGGTGGATGTTGTCTTGAAGGAAGAATTAAAGATATAAAGGCAATACTGTTCTTTTTTGCTTTCCAGTCTTTGCACGTGCAATGCCATCAAACTAGACCAGAGAATGCTTTACCACCTTAAGAATCCAACTCTAGGATTCTTCTGCATAAAGTCATCTTTAATGCCCTCCAGGTAGTATTAGCTTCTTCCTTAATCAACATACTCAGTCCATTTCTCCTCTGTAAGATATGATTCACTTTTGTTAAACAATTTATTCATCTTTACATAAAAATCTAAAATTTCTCAAAGCTAGGCACTTTAATCTATTGGTGTATTTTCTAACATAGTTTTGGCATGTACACTAAAGAAGTGTTTACCAGAATAAAAAATATGATTGGGTAAATGCATGAATGAATGGTTTTCTGCCTTGAACTTTAAATGCTAAGTATACAAAGAATGTCTCAAAAATCTGACTTTTGTATGAAACAAAAACATCTAACATCTTGGCTCTTGAAACAAAAGCTATATAAAAGCAAGGTGGAGGACTCTCAGGAAATGGTAATGTCAGACTGTTTCCTAGCAGTTTCGGGGAAGATGACATTTTGATTTAAGAATAAGACTTTATTTCTTATAGTTTCCAATGACATAAGCTGAGTTATAAAAACTATAGAAGTCAGGAGAGTATGGTTTCCAATCTTCTGACTATTTATCTAAGTTTGTGTGTTTAGAAGTATCTGGACCCTATTTCCCATAGGAAAGAGGTTATGCCCCTTTGAATTCCTGAGGGACCAAGTGTTCTTCATACCACTCATGCTGAGTGCTTTCCCAACTTTGAAAACCTCAGTCCCAAGTCTATCGCCAACAGACCCATTCAGTTGCCACACTAATAATATAAGGAAGATGACCTTGTTATCTAGGTGCTAATTAGCAAGTGTAGTGACCTCTCAGGTATATATCATGTGATACCTGTCATTTTTTCCTTTACTTACTCTAGCTTATTCCCCCTGTGTACCACCAGTTCTACAAGAAGTATTGCCTCTGAGATCTTATGGGTCCTCCAGCCATAGATGTAGCTATTTACAATATGATTATGGATGAATGATTTAATTAGTATGTTTTCAAGTCCTGTAAAATAGCTTATATGTAAAATAGAGCAATGATTTATAAAAATAATAACATTGGATAAGGAAATGAGTTTGCTTTTCATTTTTATCTGTTCATTTCTTAAATTCAAAAGAAGGAATTTCTAATTGTGGTAAAATAAATGAGCTATCAAAACCAAAATCAGAGCAAAATGTTTTATGGAGGATGCTCTTGCATAAAGTGATCCATAAAGAACATCCAGGATGTTTTCTCTGAGTCCTCTGAGATGAACAGGTGCTTTTTAGTTAGAACTCTCAATACTGAACATTACAATGAGGTATGGGAAAGATCAGATTTAATAATGGGCCACTGAATTATTCAAAGTTGAGTCAGTGCTTTTCTCCTGAGAGTATTGAGGTAACCCATAAAAAATGGAATAATTAAAATTAGATTTTTGTGCTCCTCAAGATTACTCACATTTTAGGTTATACCTAAGTTTTTTTTGTTTTTTTGTTTGTTTGTTTGTTGTTTTTTTTTTGTTTTTTTGTTTGTGTGTTTGTTTTGTTTTTGGCTTTTGTCAGAGACCCAGCAAAAATAAATCCATCTCAGATGATTCTGGTTAGGAGATGTTAATGCAGGAATTACTTACAGAGGTGTGGTCACTTTAAGGGGCAATGCAAAAGTTGAAGAGACAACAAACAAAGGGCAATGGAATGCCCAAGTTTGGCAGAACAAAAACTAAAATAGTAGCTGAAGCTGAAGAGAAGGGCCACCCAAAGGAGTTGTGGAAATGGAAGATTATGACTTCCTAACAAAGTAAGGAAAGAAGGAAAGGGAAAGGGGAAATAGCGGGCAGGGAGAAAGAGAAGGGAAGGAAAGATGGTAGCTTCAGGCTAGAAAGGAGTCAGAAGAAATAGACATGGTTTGTCTCCCATTTGCCCCTCAATTTCCTGCTGTTGTTTACCACTGGTCATATCCAAGTAGAGGCATGGGTGTTGTGGTGCAGAGGGTTAAGCCACCATTTGGGATGTCCACATCCCATGGCGGAGTTCTGGTTTGAGTCCTGGCCGCTCCACTTCCCATCCAGCTTCCTGCCAATGCATCTTGGAAGGCAGCAGATGATGATCCCATAATTGAGGGTAGGAGCTACTCATGCAGGACACTCAGATGAAGTTCTTGGTTCCTGGCTTCAGCGTGGCCCTGCACTGGGAGAACCAGTGAATGGAAGATTTATCTCTCACTTTCTCTCTCAAATAAAGAAATAAATAATTTAAAATATATAAGTGGAAGCCAAGAGAAGCTTCTTTCTTGAATTGTTTACCAGTGGTGCTCTCACTGGATTTTTTTCTTCTGGTTTATTGTTTTCTTAGCCTTTGAATATCTATTTTTTTTCCTCCTACCTATTATGGAACCATATAGCTGCAGCATGTTTTATTGATTTCTTGGACTCTGCGCTTGCTCTCCTGTCTTTATTAGAATGTTATCCCATATGTTTCAACTTGAGTGCCAATTCCTATCAGTAGCATTTACTAAAAAAAAAAAAAAATTCAGAATAAGCTTTATATCTTTGGTACTTCTTGCCAAATCAGAGGTTAAAAAATTTTATATAGAATTTTTTGGAGTTTTTATCCTGAAACTATATTTTTGCTTTTTCTATTTTTAAACTCTGCAATATGAGCTAAGAATAAGGTAAAATTTTGGTTCCTTTTAATAAATATGAGAAAGTTTCTGGTATTTTTATTACTGATATTTAAAACATTTTACATACTTCTATAGTTTTTAGAATTTTTCTATCAATACTTTAAATTGCAGCCAAGCATTTATATAGAGGTAGATTTTTAAATGTCACATTTATTTATTTAAACCACAAAGAAATGCCTTTGGCATCAGTAATAGAAATGAAATTAAGTAAAAAAGTCAATTTGTTATTTAGTTCACACTAGTCTTTATTATTTCATCAATTCATTTATTGATGAAATGTTAATTGAATGACTATTACCATATATCATTTAATGTAAGTTACCATCAATTGTATGTAGCATTCTGATTTTAGAAAGTTTTATGTGTTAAAAAGAAATCCTGTGCTTTAGAATTGATGAAAAAATTAATGTGATGACTGTTTTAATTTTATAATACCTCATAGGTAGGAAACAACTTATGATCTATGATTTATAACCATAGGCAAGCAAAAAAAAAAAAAAAACCCCAGATTATGTGAGTCTTAGTTGTCAATTTTGTATGTTGCTCTTCTTTTCTCAGTAAGTCTGTTTGTGTCCATTTTTAAGATTCATTTTATTTGTTTGAAAGGCAGAGTTACAGAGAGAGACGGAGAGACATAGAGAAAGAGAGATCTTCCATCTGCTGGTTCACTCCCCAAATGGCCACAACAGATGGGGCAGGGCCAGACCAAAGTCATGAGCCGTTAGCCCCTTTCAGGCATCCCACATAGATGCAGTGCCCCAAGCACTTGGACCATCCTTCACTGCCCTCCCAGGCACATCAACAGGGAGCTGGATCAGAAGTGGCGGAGCCAGGACTTGAATGGGATGCTGGCATAGCAGGCAGCTTCCCAATCTGTTGTGCTACCTGCAGGTCCCTGTTTGTGTGAATGCAGGAACTGTGTTAGACTTGGACACTCTCTGCAGTGTGATTACATAGTATAATCATAAAATGTTAGTGATGGAAGATCCTTTACAGATCATCTAGTGATCAAAGCCAACCTCCGCATTTATAGACAAGGTCACTTAGCTAGTCATTAGCAGAGTAGACACTGAAATCCAATTCTCAAAATTTTGATGCAATATTCTGTCCATTATACAATGTTATTATTATGAGACAGATATCAATTAAAAGTAGTACATGTGTCTACTATATGCTTAAAATGTACAAATATTAATTCCAATGCTCCACTTAGGTGTTATATTTTATTATAATTTAAACGTAACACAAAATGCTTCTTGATATCTTGTGTTGCCATTTGGTATACATGTGTGTTAATAAAAGTTGTTACCCTAGGAAATTTCATCCATTTCCTGATATATTAACTGGTTCATCCAATCTTCTGTTGGGTGCCTGTGTTCTTTATGCCAGCCACAAAATTTAGAATTAAAAAAGTATAAGTAATTTGCATGTATAAAATTTAATATGTACAAATGATTTAATTATGTTGCATTTTTGTAAAGCACTTAACTTACAGTTTCTATGATGAACATTCTCGAATACTTACATATTTTATCGTACTCAGTGATGAGATAAAACCTTTATTCATCTTCCCTTCCAATACCTAACTTAACTATAGATTTTGCAAATGTGTAGATATAGTAGGATTCAGAAAGAGATATGTACTGAACATTCCAAGTTGCCATTTGTTTTGCTATAAGAACTAATCTGTGATAATGTGCTTTTAATCTACTGTTTTCAAGCATATAATTGTCTAAATCTACTTTTGTATCACTGATTACATGAAAAGGAAAAGCTTGCCCCGAAGCTTTGCAGATTTGATGAGTGGTACTTATTACACAAATTTCCTAAGTGTTCAAAGATAGATGATTTTTCAACATAAGTAGGAAATGATTGGTAATATTTCTATTGAGTATAAACAAACCTGATTTTGTCTTTGAACTTCCCACACTTTGGCACTAGCTTTGTTGAAATATTAATGTGGATGTGATATGTCAATATTCAGAAAAAGTAAATATAATTGGAAAGTTTCAGGTGGGATCATATATTCTTTATATTTATATATAATATGTATTATATATATTTATATATATATTTATTTATATATAAAGAATATATTCTCTACTAGTCTTTTGAAGGCAGAACACATGAAGCCCAATATTTGTGAATGTTGTTTCTTTAGTTCCCAAGGCTTTGGTATGGAGCTTAAGCTCAGACTAATTGTCAGTATGTTACTTGATCTTCTTATTTAGTTTTCAAATGTGTAAAATATAGAAAATAATAAACTTCTCAAGATTACCTTTAAAATTTAGCCAGAAAATGAAACAAATGTGGTTTGTTGTAGTTATTCAGCATACCATGTTGGATTCAATTTAGCTGCTATTTGTATTTTATAATGTTTATTTACCAAAACTTTGGTTGCTAAAGCATAAAAAATAGAATAGCCTAAAGTACATGTCTTAATGGGATATATCTATAATTGTTCTTATCCTTTTTGAAAATCAGAAGTATATAATGCACCTTGGAGAGTTCTCAATGTGAAAGAAATTCTTTTATTTAAAGATTTATTCATTTATTTGAAAGGCAGAGTTACACAGAGATAGAAGAGGCAGAGAGAGGTCTTCTATCCGTTGGTTCACTCCCCAGATGGCCGCAACGGCTGGAGCTGAGCTGATCCAAAGCCAGGAGCCAGGAGCTTCTTCCGGGTCTCCCACAGGGGTGCAGGGGCCCAAAGACTTGGGCCATCTTCTACTGCTTTCCCAGGCCATAGCAGAGAGCTGGATTGGAAGTGGAGCAGCCGGGTCTCGAACTGGCGCCCAAATGGGATGCCAGCGCTTCGGGCCGGGGCTTTAACCCGGTGTGCCACAGCGCCGGCCCCAAAAGGAATTCTTGAAAGAAATTCTTGGAGGAGAACCACAACTGAAAAGCAGTTAAGCTCCTCTCAGGAAGCAAGTTAGAAGTCAGCAAGCATTTTGCAGAATGATCGTCCAAGGAGAGGAGACTGCCTTGGAGATTGGTGCAGGAGTTATTAGAATTAACCAATAGATGAGACCATAGGTACAGAGGTGATGAAGGATTGATGAGGTTTTGAAAGTTATGACTTACCATGTTTTAAAGTCCAGAGCACACTCAATCCCTCACTTACAAAATTTATATTTTTAACATTTCCAAATTTAGAATTAATCTTACCATTGAAGTTAGTGTTTTGTCTTTTCCTATTAAATTAATTTTGTGTCTTGTAATCAAGTCATATATCTGGACTGAGGAAGTAAGATGTGTTCTTATATTAACTAATGCACTTTAAACAATTGCAGGTGAGGATATGGAGATATTCTCCTCATTTAAATATAATCTGAAACTACAAGCACACTTTTATATAAAGCCATTATAGCAAACCAAAGTGGGATGTAGAATACAATGGGGCACTCATGAAGTCTAGTCCAGAATCATAGGAAATGAAGATGCATATGAGATCAGAACATACACATTCTCCATTGTTTGACCAGTTCCTTAACTACAGAATCACAAGGATGTTATTCATGGTTTTTAATCACTGTTTTGCTAACTGTAGGTAGATTTCATCTCACAGGATAACTAGATAATTTTGAATTAAAATGTACGTTATCTCCATAAAGTCCTGAATTATAAGAATAATTCCATTATTTTATAAGACCAGATGGACACCTAAATAATAAAATGAGGGGATGGAATAGACTGGAGCAGTTCTCAGAATGATTTCCAGGTAAGCCTATTTCTGTTTGGTGATTGTGTTAACTCTCTGCTCTGTCCTTACATGGTTCCCTATTGTCTATTTCAGCTTGGGCACTGGAGTTCATTAGTACGCAGGTTCTGACTCACAGCTCCAATAAACTTTTCTAACCTCATTCCCATTACTGAATCTCTGACATCCAATCAAAGTCTATCTTTCTCTTAGTATGTTGTTTCTCTCTTGATGCAACTCCCTCCATCTGATGTACGATTTCTGCCTTATCTCTGTGTGACAAAATTTCATAACTCAACTTCAAGACACAACTCAAATTCTCACTATTCACAGTTTTCTTGATTATCATAGTATTAATCTCTATTCTCATCTCTTCCCTGGTTCATTTTTGTACTTATCTGCTTTTAGCATTTGCTGCGATTATTTCTGCATTATCTTAATTTCTATATATCCTTTAATTATCTATAACTATGCCTTTGCCAGTAGAGGTCACACGCTTATTGAGCACATACTATATTTGGCCACTAGCAGTGTGAAGATGAAATGGCAGTGCTTCCTGTTCCCCGCCCCCTCCCCATGTTTTAAGACTAGTGAGGACACAAAGAAGAATATGCAACATGGTGTATCAGTGCTATCCTAGGCACAGATGGGTGACACCAAAGTTATTTTAGGTAGCAGTAAAGGTCTGATCAGAGAAACTTTACAGGAGGAAGCTAAACATTAACTCTGTAAATAGCTACTTCCTTTATTCACCATTTAACTCATTTGGGGTAGAATTCTGTTTCCTATAGGGCTTTACATCATGTATTTATGATTATGTGAAAACAGAATTATTCCCTTTTAATTCTTGATGCAAACCTGTTATAGTATTTATTCCATGCTTCCTTATATTTACATGGGTGTGTATGTATGATTACTATCTATCTGTGTGTTTGTTTATCTAGTGGGACTGTAAAATCTTGATCCAAGTGTACATGACGTTTCTGTACACTTGTAAACCATGAAATGATCTATTTAGCATCTGTACACCTTTAAAAGATCCTGAATTCTTGGGCATGAGTGTCATCACCTACTCAGATTCTTATCCACAGGTGGTCAGTTCAGTGCCTACAAGGCAAGTACTCAGTAAATATGTTGAACTTGATTTGTTAACGAGTCTGTATACATCCTTTAATTTCATGAGGAGCAGATCTGTTGTCAATTTTAGTTGGAATACATGAATGTCCTTGTTACCATATATAGTCTGTAACTCCATGGACGAAAGGCTTTGAGGGTGGACAAGACAGATTTGCAAGCTGGAGAAAAAAGAATGTGCCAGTTTTCAGGAGAATGGCAGAGGGAGAAATCAATGGTGTGGGAAGCTGAGCGTGGTGAAAGGTGGTAAATTGAGAAACAGAGTGATAATAAAGCATTTAAAAATAATGTGTCACAAAGCGTTGGTTATTCTAAATTGTCTTTGCTCAGAAATTCTATACTTTTGGATCACCTTTGGGAAGGTAGAGATTTAGGCTAGGCAAAAAGTAGGCAAGCTCAAATTTCCATGGAAACAATTACCATAAAATATTGATCGACAAAGATATTAGGAAGCAGGAAAGAAAAGAGATAGTTGCCATGGAAACATGGACATTCAGAGACATGCACTTGAAGTGATTCCTTCTTATTTATTTTAGTTATAACGTTAAAATTGCGTTACCTTGGTTTGCAGTTTCTTTTTTAATATTCCTTAAGATTTGTTTAAGAACAGTGTTTTTCTAAATTGGTCAATTACATTCACAGTAATTTAGGGAGCATCCTTTGACCTCCTATTGTGTAAGATGCCATTTTTATGATTATGAAATTCATTAATAATATAGCACATGTACTGTAAAAATTATAGAAGTATTATTTTGTAACTAAGCTTTTAAATGTATTCTTTTTTGTATTAAAAGTGATATTAATAATTATATTTTTCTTAATGGAACATAAATGATTGCTTTTAATTTTCATGAAATAGCAACATAAAAGACTCTAAAATATTGAGAAGATTATTGCAAATATTATGATACAATAAAAGCAGGGTCACTTTTTTTCTCTTTACAGTTTAAGATCCTTCTTAGATTAATGATTTCATTTTGGTTATTTTGGTTGTCAGATTATCATAGAAATATGAATAAGTCAGCATTAAGAACAATATGTCTATTGTTGATAAGCATACAGAACTTAGATGGTTAAAAATGCCTCTTGTAGGAAATTGATTTGATAAAGCAGGATACTGAATTTTAAAGTTACCTGTAAATTTGTAGGATTCAATTTCAAAGCTCCCTTTGCTGAGCACTTTAGATAATATGTCCTGAAATGATCCTTCAGTTCTGTAAGATGGAAATATAAAGAACTTACAGAGATACCTCCAAGTGGCACTCTTAGATTGAGTTGCCTTTTTTGAGAAGCTTTCCTTGCCTGGCTGTCACCTCCTGTCATCTTTGGCATTCAGAGTTTCGCTTTGCAAAAGAAGGACATGTAGACACTCTTGTGTGGGGCCCCTTGTCATTACTGATCCTTTGTATCTTAGAAAGTTGGTTATGAAAAAAAGCCTCTTTTGGTGATCTAGGTATGTGTGCTATCCATAATCTTAGGAAAATAAAGCATGTAGATTTTTCAGACTCATGGGCAATTGGAGAATCCTCCCACTTTTTTTGAAGGTCACACAGTTTTATAGGGAAGAGGAACCCAGAGGTTCACTTGCTCAGCACTTTCATTTAAAGAATAAAAACTGAGTTACAAAGAGGTTAGGTGATGTAGTTAAGACCTTGTCTTCTATTAGCCAATTTATTGTTCTCTTTACAACACCAGTAAAATCTCCAAGGCGTGACGTGGGTATACTTTGGGTTACAACTCCATTTCTATTAGCCTATTCTAAGTCACCACGAATAAAGATATATAGATATTCTGCTCTTCAAGCAAAGGAAACTTGAAGACAAATTCCTCACTCCATGACGCTTCTATAAAGAAACTTCTGCAGGTCAAGAAATACCAGAAGGGTTGCTTAAGAAATACAGAAATGCAGTGAAGAGTGATGACTGTATGTCTAAATAGAAGGAATCTTCTCCAAAGACATATATTCAAGTCACAGCCAAATGAAGGAGACAGACTTGACTTCTATAATAATTTGATTACGGCATTTCTTTTTCTTTTTTTTTTTTTTTGACAGGCAGAGTGGACAGTGAGAGAGAGACAGAGAGAAAGGTCTTCCTTTACCGTTGATTCACCCTCCAAGGGCCGCTGCGGCCGGCGCACCGCGCTGATCCGATGGCAGGAGCCAGGTGCTTCTCCTGGTCTCCCATGGGGTGCAGGGCCCAAGCACTTGGGCCATCCTCCTCTGCCTTCCCGGGCCATAGCAGAGAGCTGGCCTGGAAGAGGGGCAACCGGGACAGAATCCGGCACCCCGACCAGGACTAGAACCCGGTGTGCCGGCGCCACAGGCGGAGGATTGGCCTATTGAGCCGCGGTGCCGGCCTGATTACGGCATTTCTTATTACCTGGTGCTAACAGTTTTCACTTCATTGTGAGCACATTTTTTGGTCATTTCTCTGAGAGAAATGCTATAACTAAAATGGTTTTCTGAATTTTAGTCTTAGGGGAGATGTTCAAGGTAACTCTCCAGGTTATTAGGTAGATGCCTGAGGATACTTCTCCTTTTATGGCGTGAACATGGCAGCTTGAGGATGTTCATGCTGGTGCAGAATAACCTTTCAAAATGGCCCTTACCTGGCCAACTCAATACAATCTCATCATTCTGCTCCAAAGGAAAAGAGCAGGCTATGTTTCAGTTATCTAAGTACCCAGAACAAACATCTGAAAACCTGCCGGCTCTATCATACATGGTCCTTGCCCTTACAATTGTGGTGGGGAAGAGAGGCAAACAAACCGCAAATAGTCTAATGCACTGGCCTCATAGACAGGAGCTCAGAACAAAGACATCTAATGCACACTCATGGAAACTAAGTAGGACTGATGGAGCTGAAGGTGATATCAACTGTCAAGCAGAAAAAAAAAGTGAGTCCTACTTCGTTGATGGAAATAGTTCCTAATATGAATCCTTTTTCAGATAATTTGGCCATTTCCTTCTAAGAAAATATTTGCCAGCCCCAACCTGTGTGTAGTGATGGTCCTCTTCCCCACTTAATGCTGGTTAATGCCACTCTTAGGATCATTGGTTACTATCCTCACCCTGTCTTTTATGACCTTGTCTAAATATGATCTGAGTCGGCAAACTTGGTAGGCTTCCATAGCCTTGGCAACTCATGACGACAGCCTAGGGTGGTTACTGGTGCCATAAACTAGAGTGTCAATTTGTGGGGTCAACAAGAGGAGTCACTGTGCACTTGCTCCTCATGTGGGATCTCTGTCCTTAATGTACTGTACATTGTGATTTAATGCTATAACTAGTACTCAAACAGTATGTTTCACTTTGTGTTTCTATGTGGGTGCAAACTGTTGAAATCTTTACTTAATATATACTAAATTGATCTTCTGTATATAAAGAGAATGAAAATGAATCTTGATGAGAATGGAAGGGGAGAGGGAGCGGGAGAGGGGAGGGTTGCGGGTGGGAGGGAAGTTATGGGAAGGGGAAGCTATTGTAATCCGTAAGCTGTACATTGGAAATTTATATTCATTAAATAAAAGTTAAAAGATAAAAAATAAAAAAAAGAAAATAATTGCCAGCAAACAATGATTCAACAGCATTCCTGCTCTGGTTTGATGATGGGTCCTGCCAGATCTTGTGATTCTTTGGAGAGGGATTGGGTCCTGCTGTATTTGGTATGAGTTAAAGTACATGGGACTTCTATGCACCTGTCTTAACAATTGTCTCCTCTTAGTTAAGAGCAAGCACTGTGGGATAAGGAAGCTCTAGGTCAGCATTGTCTTGAGTAATGACTTTATTTCTGCAAGTCAATTTCTTGGCCTTATGGTGAGGATTTAGTGAAGAATCCATTCATCAATTCACTTATTCATTCAAGGAATGTTCATGGTTTTAGGAACTTTATTGGGTACATATGCAAAACTTGCTTCCTGTGTCTAAGAAATGTAACCTCAAATGCATCAAGATCAGATGCATCAACTCTGGCAGCAGAAAATGTGACCAGTTTTGCTTTCTCCTGTAGATTATGTGGATTCTCAGCTAATAGTAATAAAATGGAAATGGGTGTCCTGAGCGCTCTCTCCCACTATCTGAGTTTCTCTGTCTCTTTGCTTCTGTCTTCTTTTTCTTTGCTGCTTTCTCAATGCCAGTTAAAGCTTTGTAGACTATTGGGGGTGGACGGATAGTTCTAGTTAACATATTTATTTCTAGTAAAAATTTCCTGTTGATTGCTCCCTCCTTATTGGTGTCTTGAGGGAGCTATTGAATTCTGTTCCATTATCTCTGTCATCTTTCATGGCTGGTAACCTAAATGTTACCTTGAATATATGTCACCTAAATCTGCTAGTGTTCTAAATTCCCTGTGGATATTCAGCAGAGTGGTCTATCAGCTGGATTGTACATAGCTGTTGAAGTACACGTGTCAAGCTACATGCATTGGGGCTCAACAATGCCAGTAAATGAAAGAAATTTCTGAGAATGCAACACAAACTGATTAAGAGAATGGAAAGAGTTATCTAGAGAAAAGATTAAAGGAGCTAATTATGCACAGCTTGACTGAGCAGGAAGTAAAGGGAGAGTTAATGGCTCTTTGATATTATTTGAAGATACTAAGAGTCAAAGAGAAAAAAAGATTTTGTGTAATACAATGAAGTGCTATTAAGAGCAATGAGGCAGAATGGAGAATGAGAATATTTAAATGAAGTATGTATGAACTCTATTAAAGTAAAATTTATAAAATTATGCAGTATTCTTTCCAGTGATAATGTAGAACATTTCATCAAAGAAATAAAAATAAGAATAGAAAATTAAACAAAAATATTTTATTAAAATCATTTTTAATACTTTCAGTTTAAATGAACTGCTATTTTTTAATCTGGTAATTTCCAATTTGAGCAATCTTTTCATTCTAACAATGGCCAATTGTGTTCTAGATGATTCAATAACATATATCCTGGAAAATCTTGGATCTCAATCTGTATGAGAGGCCCAAGATACCAATATTAAAATAAATTGTTTTAGGATTTTGTTTTATTGCCACATTTTTGAGAGCTATTGACCAGCCTGTGACATTTCCTTGTTTCTTTATCATTGTGTTTTTCTTTCCTGAGTGGGAAAGTCATTCCAATACACACAGGAAAATTCTATCGAAATGTTATAAATCAAATGCTACAAATCACCATGAAACTAACAATATAACATGTCTATAATATAAATTATCAAGAAACTGAGCAAGTAAAATGAACTTAAATCAGTATGTTGACAAAACTAACCAGTTTAAGTAATTAACTTCTAAGCAAGTAAGAATATAGTGACTTATAAGTTAAATTACAGAATTGGAGAGAAAAAGGAGGAAGCTTACTTATGTAGTAAAATTCAAAATATAATAATTGGAAACAATGACAAAGATTTCAATGTTAGGATGTTATTGCTGAGATAAAATGAATTAATATAAAATGATAGGAAGGGTAACACTGATGGGATCTACAGCGAACAAAGTAGATGTCTCCACCAGATTTTTCCCAAGTTCTAACAAAGAGGAACCAACTTTGAGGCAACATCAGGGTGGTCACTGTGTATACCTGGTATACTCTTTTTTCTTATTGCTGATTACAATATATACATTTTTAGATGAGGAAAGATCTCCCATATTATACTTGGTTCTTAGTGCAGATTTTCTAAAGAATCTTTCCCTTTTTCGTCTTCCATGCTTATGTATAACCTATAGAAATGTCCTCATGATCTTTCTCTCCATGTGAGGAAATTCTATTTTAACCAGTATTTCATGTTTTTCCTGCATAAAAATTATATTTTGTCTTAAAGGGTAAAAGATCTTCACATTGGAATAGATTGAGATTAGAATGATTCAGTATATGTCTTTCTATTGTTAATATTCTCAGTCTCATTCAATGTCAATGGTAAGTTCTGTATCTAGTTCAAAGCATATGACCAGAATAGTATCAAACCACAAAAGAAGAAATAAAGTTAGGAAGAAAGAAAACTAAAGGCATCAATCCATGTATTCAAACCCTAAGCAGGATAAATGGACTTTTTATAGTACAGTTGCTAAAAACCAAAGAATAATAAAAACTTAAAGCAGCTAGAGAAAAAAGGCAAATTCTCCTCAGTGAGCAACATCTGTACACTGATAGAACGTTTTTATTTTCACTAGAAATAATAGAAATAGAAGACAGTGCAATAGTTTCAAATTAATGAAGGAAAACGATTGCCAAATAACAATTCTAAACCAAATAAAATATTATTTTAAAAAGACAGAATAATTTTCTAACACAAAAATAAATAAATAAAGCAAGAAATAAAAGACATAAAAATTAGAACAAGAATTACAAAATGGCAGTGGTAGATCCTTATCTAGTAACAGCTATCTCATATGTATACGGATTAAATTCTCCAATAAAAGGATAAGTAGAGTGGCCGAGAGGATTTTAAAAAGTAGGAAGATCCAAGCAAATGTTGCCTGTTAAGGATTCATTTTACATTTTATAAGGAGTAAAAGTCAAGGGATGCAAAAAGATGCTCTACAGAAGTAGAAATCAAAAGAGAACAGAGATAGCTATAATTATATCTGACAAAATATAATTTAAATCAAAAGTATAAAAATATATTAAGGTCATTAATAATACCAGATTAATTCACAAAAGATATAACAAATATAAATATATATGTACCAACATTGGAGCATTTTAATATATAAACCAATTTTTAAATGATCTGGAGGAAGAGATAGACTACAATAGCATAGTATGAGAGAACCACATTACTGCACTTTCAACTATGAACAGTTTATCTTGACAAAAAAATCAAAGAAAAAACATAGGACCCGAATTATGCTTAGATAAAATGGGACTTACAGACATATTCAGAGCATTCCATTTAATAGCAGTCAAATGCACGTTCTTCTTAAGTGCAAATGGGACAAACTTCAGGATAGATCAGATGTTAGGTCAGAAACCAAACCTTAAAAAATGTAAGAAGACCGGCCGGCGCCATGGCTCAATAGGCTAATCTTCTGCCTTGCGGCGCTGGCACACTGGGTTCTAGTCCTGGTCGGGGCACCAGATTCTGTCCCGATTGCCCCTCTTCCAGGCCAGCTCTCTGCTGTGGCCCGGGAGTGCAGTGGAGGATGGCCCAAGTGCTTGGGTGCTGTACCCCATGGGAGACCAGGATAAGCACCTGGCTCCTGCCTTCAGATCAGTGCGGTGCGCCGGCCGCGGCAGCCATTGGAGGGGGAACCAAAGAAAAGGAAGATCTTTCTCTCTGTCTCTGTCTCTCACTGTCCACTCTGCCTGTAGGGGGGAAAAAAAAATGTAAGAAGACCATGATCATGCCAAATATCTTTTTGGATCACAATGGTATAAAACTTGAACTTGTTAACAGAAGGAGTTTTGGAAAAAACAAATATGTGGAAATAAAACAGTGTGCTTTTAAGTAATCAGTGACTCATAGAAGAAATAAAAAAAGCAAAAAATATACCTGAGGGAAACCAAAATGGAAACAACATTTCAAAACGTATAGGATAGCATAAAAGCAATCCTAAGAAGGAAATTAAGACCAATAAATGCCTGTGTCTAAAAAAAAAAAAAAATTCATTAATGTTATACCTCAAGGAATTAGAAAAAGAATGACAAAGTAAGCCCTGAGTTAGCGAATGGAATGAAATAATGAAGATTAGAAAGATATAAATAAAATAGAAACTAGAAATGCAGTAGAAAAAATCGAGAGGTTTTTTTTTTTTTGTATTGGTAAAACCTTTTTTTATTATTATTAAACTTTTATTTAATGAATATAAATTTCCAAAGTACAGCTTATGGGTTACAATGGCTTCCCCCCTCCCAAAACTTCCCTCCCACCCACAACCCTCCCCTTTCCCGCTCCCTCTCCCCTTCCAATCACATCAAGATTCATTTTCAATTCTCTTTTGTTTTTATTTTATTTTTTTTAATTTTTGACAGGCAGAATGGACAGTGAGAGAGAGATGGAGAGAAAGGTCTTCCTTTTGCCGTTGGTTCACCCTCCAATGGATGCCGCGTTAGCGCACTGCAGCCGGCGCACCGCGCTGATCCAATGGCAGGAGCCAGGTGCTTCTCCTGGTCTCCCATGGGGTGCAGGGCCCAAGCACTTGGGCCATCCTCCACTGCACTCCCTGGCCACAGCAGAGAGCTGGCCTGGAAGAGGGGCAACCGGGATAGAATCCGGCACCCCAACCGGGACTAGAACCCGGTGTGCCAGTGCCGCAAGGCGGAGGATTAGCCTAGTGAGCCGCGGCGCCAGCCTTCAATTCTCTTTATATACAGAAGATCAGTTTAGTATATATTAGGTGAAGATTTCAACAGTTTGCCCCCATATAGCAACACAAAGTGAAAAAAAAAAAATACTGTTGGAGTACTAGTTATAGCATTAAATAAGAGTGTACAGCACATTAAAGACAGAGATCCTACATAATATTTTTTTTAAAAAATTAAGTAATTTTCTATGCCATTTCCAATTTAACACCAGGTTGTTTTTTTTTTTTTCATTTCCAATTATCTTTATATACAGAAGATCGATTCAGTATATAATTAGTAAAGATCTCATCAGTTTGTACCCACGCAGAAACACAAAGTGTAAAAATACTGTTTCAGTACTAGTTATAGCATCACTGCACTAAACTTTATGTGTGTTTTCTCTGACCTCAGAATCAGCCCTTGAGGCTTCCTGGTCTGGCTGAAAGGTCTGTGAGAGTATTTCAGGCATGGAAAGCCAAGTAAGACTCTGTGGCAAAAAATATCCTACACAGAGGATCTCTGTGAGACCTCAGTGGAAAGAAAGGGCCATCAAAGAAGGATGTACTTTTATCTGAAGGGAGGAGAGAACATCCATTTTGCTTATCGCTGTGTCCAAATACTGATGGAGTCAATGGTCACAGGAAGGCTTCCATAGCCTTAGCAGCAAGAGCCTTGGATGATCACTGACGTCATAATTAAGAGTGTTAATTGTTAATGAGACAACAAAAGTCACTGTGCACTTACTCTCCATGTAGGACTTCCACCCTTAATGAGTTGTAATATGAGAATCGACTGAAAATCTTTTATTTATTTATTTATTTATTTGACAGAGTTAGTGAGAAAGACAGAGAGAAAGGTCTTCCTTCCGTCGGTTCACCCCCCAAATGGCCACTATAGCCTGAGCTACGCAGATCCGAAGCCAGGAGC
Organism: Lepus europaeus; assembly: GCF_033115175.1. Classification (NCBI taxonomy): domain Eukaryota; kingdom Metazoa; phylum Chordata; class Mammalia; order Lagomorpha; family Leporidae; genus Lepus; species Lepus europaeus. The sequence continues at coordinate 58,037,556 of NC_084831.1, forward strand.
CAGGTGCTTCCTCCTGGTCTCCCATGGGGGTGCAGGGTCCAAGCAAGTGAGCCATGGCGCCGGCCCCTCGACTGCAAATCTTGTTTTCAAACTGTACTCTATAGTTGTGTGGGGGGGGGGGAGTGGTGGGTGAGTGCAAACTGTTGAAATCTATGCTTAACATGGAGTTGGTCCTCTCTATATAAAATCAAACTAAAAATGAACCATAATGAAGAAGGAGATAGAAGAGGGAGAGGGAGGTGGAATGGGAGTCGGGGTGGGAGGGTGAGTAAAAAAAAAAACACTAAATTCCCAAAGTTGAACCTGTGAAAAAATGCATTCATCAAATAAAAACTTAAAAAAATAAAAGTAAATATAAAAACTTTGTGTGTTTTTTAATACTTCAAGGAAGTATTAAAATAATTCCTTTAACAATTATCTACTTGATACTTACATAAACATGTATTTTTATATATTCCTTTTAAAAATGTTTTTATTTATATAAAGGGAACAAATTTCACGTATTTTATATATACAATTTTAAGAACATAATGATACTTCCTATCCTACCCTTCCTCACTCTCACCTTCCTTCTTCCTTCCTTATTTTTTCAAAAACTAAAACAGAATTGACAAACCTGCAGCTAGACTAGTAAACAAAAAAATAGATACAAATCAAATAAATAAGGTCAGAAGAGGAGATATTGCACCAAAGTACAAAGGAACATAAGAAACTACTATGTACAAGTGTATGCGAACAAATTGGACACACTAGAAGAAATATATGAATTCCTCGGCACATATGAAGTACCAGACTGAATCATGAAGATTTAAAAAATCTGAAGAAACCAATCATGACTAATGAGATTAAATCAGTAAAAGTTCTCCCAAAGAAAAGCTCAGAATCCGATGACTTCACTACTGAATTCTACCAAGCATTTAAAGAATAGCAGTTCTCCCAAACTCTTCCAAAAAACGGACATAGAAAACATACTTCCAAACTCATTTTATGAGGCCACATTACCCCAAGACAAAAACCACAAAGTAACACCATAAGAAGATAAGATGATGGACCAAGTTCACTGATGAGTGCACATGGAATGATTCTCGACAAAATATTAGCAGCTGAATTCAATCATCCACCATGATTGAATGGAATTTATTTCTTGGATGCAAAGATAATTAAACATATGCAAATCAAGCAATGTGATATGCATTACTAACAAAATGGAAGATAAAAATCAAGTTCTCTCAGTAGATGCAGCAGATAGTATTTGACAAAATTCAACACTCTTTCATGATGAAAACTCTCAACAGATTAGGTAGACAGGGAGTGTACCTCAATACAATAATATATGCCTATGTGACAAGCCAGCAGCTTGTCATTCTTAATGTTGAAAACTTGAAGTCTTTTCCTTTATGACCATGGAAAAGATCAGGATACCCTTTCTCACTATTTCTTTTCAAAATGATATTGGCAATGCATGCCAGAGTAAATAGGCAGTGCAAAGAGAAATAAAAGCCATCCATCTTAAAACGAAAGGAGAAATAAAAGTGTATCTTTTTACTAATGACATAATCTTAATAAAAAACTAAAAAAAAAAAACCAAAAATTGTTATAACTAATAAACTCAATAAAGTTACAGGGTATGAAATTAGCATATAAAAGTAGTAGCATTGCTAAATAATAATAAAGGATACAAAAAGGAAATTTTTTAAAATCCTGTTTATAACAGTCATAAAAATAAATAGTTGTAAATTTAACTAAATAGATAAAGAATGATATTGAGAATTGTAAAACACTGATGAAATATATTGAATAAAACACAAATAATTGAAAAGATATGTTATATTCATGAAATATAGTAAATATTGCCAAATATCTACCACAATATCTGTATCCAGTCATTAGCTGATGAACATCTTAATTGATTCCATGTCTTAGCTATTGTGAATTGCGTTGGGTGTACAGGTAACTCTTTCATATGCTGATTTAATTTCCTTTGGATTAAATCCCAGTAATAAGATGATTGGGTCATATGGTAGATCTGTTTTAGAATTCAAAGGAATCTCCATTTAGTCTTCCATGAGGGATGTACTGGTTTACATTCCTATCAACAGTGTATTAGGATACTCTTTTCGTCACATATCTTCAGCATTTGTTATTTTTTATTTTTGGATTATAGCCATCGTTATTCATTAGTGAACTTTGCTTAAAATATTGTTAGTGTTTTCTAAGCTTAAAATACTATACTGGGCATTGGTGAATAAGATAGAAAGCATGCTTTTTCCTGTGGAATACAGAATCTAGTGGGATAGAAATACGAAGAGTAAACAATTAGAAGGACGATTACTGTGTTAGGGTTGACCTTTGACTTCTTTGTGTAGTCACAAAATCGCCTCCCAAGAATGGTTACATATATTTTCTTTAAAGTGTTTCAAACTCTTGGCTTTGCAGTCTACTGCCACCTGCCTCATCCTGTACTTTGTCACTTTGTGCCTATTATCACAACAGCCTTCTACTTAGTGTCCATGGCTGTAGCATTTTCTCTCTCATTCTGTGCCTACAGAGCCACATTAATCTCCTTTAAACACTACTTTCATCATGTCACTGCCCAGTTCACAAACTTTAAATAGCTCACTGTTCTTCCTTTCTCAAGTCCAAAGTTGTCTTCTAACTTACAAGACCATACAATTTGTGTCCCCAACCTAACTATGCAATTTTTGCTTTCTACTTCTTACTATCATAGCTACTCTAGTGTGGAGAAAATCTGCATACCAGGACACTAAATCCTACCCTATCACTATTGTTACTGTATAGCTAACCTATGAGTCTTTAAGATATGCTAGGCATTGTACTAGCTCTGTACATAGTTTATCTCTAATTTTTATGTAAGCAAGCTCTTCACAGGCACTATTATCCTGAATTGAAAATGAGAAGGATCCTGAGAGGTTAAGGAATCAGATTGAGAATCCCATGTCTGTTTTGCCTCAGCTTTTCTCAAGAATACTTTTCGCAGTGCCTCTACTTTTTACTATTCATTTGACTTAGGATGTCTTTGTGCTCCTTTCATTAATCCAAAAATCTTAAAAGCCCCTCCATGACCCGACTGCTAGATCAAATGTGTTATCTATATATTCCAGTCTTCTTTCCCCAGCTGCACTGTGTGTAATTTATATGGAAGTACTCTTCATAATTCCTCAGAGGAGTTGCAGGTTTTCTAAGCATTAGTTTAGTGTGTGGTGCATGCTTGTTGACAGGATTATTTGTCTTCTTTAGCCTTCAAGTTACATTCTTCCACTATTTTAAAAAAAGATTTATTCATTTATTTGAAGAGTTAACAGAGGGAGAGGGAGAGACAGAGAGATCTTCCATCTGCTGGTTCACTCCCCAAATGGCCACAACAGCTAGGGCTGTGCCAGACTGAAGCCAGGAGCCAGGAGCTTCATCTGGGTATTACAGATAAGTGGCAGGGACCCAAGCACTTGGACCATCTTCCAGTGCTTTCCTAAGTGCATTAGCAGGAAACTAGATCAGAAGTTAAAACAGCCAAGACTTGATTCCTACATGGGATGCCAGTGTCATGTGTAGCAGCTTTACCTGCTATGCCACAACACTGGCCCCACTTCTTTAATTAATTAATTAATTAATTAATTTAAAAGATTTATTTTATTTATTTGAAATGCATGGTTACAGAGAGAGATGGAGAGACAGAGAGAGAGAGAGAGAAAGAGAGAGAGAGAGAGATGAGTTATATTCTTAACTTGGGTCCACATGACCAGTGCAGGAATGAGTCAAGAGTAAGTCATATTTCAGATCTTTTTTTTTTTTTTTTTTTTGACAGGCAGAGTGGATAGTGAGAGAGAGAGACAGAGAGAAAGGTCTTCCTTTTTGCCATTGATTCACCCTCCAATGGCCGCTGCGGCTGGCTTATTGCGCTGATCCGAAGCCAGGAGCCAGGTGCTTCTCCTGGTCTCCCATGCGGGTGCAGGGCCCAAGCACTTGGGCCATCCTCCACTGCCTTCCCAGGCCACAGCAGAGAGCTGGCCTGGAAGAGGGGCAACTGGGATAGAATCCGGCGCCCCAACCAGGACTAGAACCCGGTGTGCCGGCGCCGCTAGGCAGAGGATTAGCCTGTTGAGCCACAGCGCCGGCCAGATCTTTTTTTAAATAAGACATATTTCAGAATATATGAGAATATGACAAGGTAGCAAAAACTGAGATAAAAAAGAAAGATGGAAAAATCAAAGTATATACAATGTTGCTGGGAATGGTACTTAAAACATATAGCTTAAGCTAAGATGTGGCTGTCTTTCCTTAGCAGTCAAAACAGAAACCTTCTCAGAAAATTTAGTGTCCTAGAGATAAAAAAGAAAAACAAATCAATTGCTCACAAGAAGTAAATCTATTTATGGTATTAATACTAGACATAAATTTCTCCCACCAATTCTACTTAGGAGTAAATTGGATAAGATAGTGGACAACATCCTTGCCAACATCATCATATTTACCATCAAAAGTTTCATGGGGATCTTGCTTATGTTATGGTGTTCAATCTAGCCAGTAATATCACAACAACAATGCAAATACAGTAAGAATTCTCCAGGAGAGGTTCAGGGCAGACACTGAAATTTAGACCCCAAGAGACACATGCAGTGTAAGGGCTGAGGGACTAACTGTGAAAGAAAACATGATCCAACTCCATCCTCCAGGGAGGCTCAGACACAGAAATTGGAGGAGTAACATGTCTCCATGGGGATCATAAAAGGCAGGACTGGGCTGTCAATAGTCTTTTTTAAAGGGATGAAGTAGTCTCTTCATTCTATTTAGGGGTCTATCTGGGGTTTAGGTAGATACTCATGTCATGACTGTGGCTACTTCCTGAAGGTAACTTGGGAGAGCCTAACTAAATTGGGCTGGAATTCTAGATATACTAATTGCTTTGGGTAGAAGCGGAAGTACTAATCAGGAAACCAAAGGTAATACTCAGCAAATACATCCAGATAGGGCAGATGTGGAAGGCATGTGGGGTTACTTGGATGAATTCTAAGGTGTGCTTGAGCATGCCAAATGTGAGAATAAGTGAGGATAGGGCTGGAGATATGCTTGTGCCAAGCTGCATTCTGATCAACTCAGCAGTGCCCCTCAGTGTGAGAAACAGAATCACCCAGGGATGCCTATGATCCTTGTGCCTCACAAAGGACCCTCTAAGTCAGTGTGTTTGTCAAAAATCTTGTACAGCTGCATTTTTAATAAATTCTCCATGTGATTCTCATGTAGACTAAAATTTGAGAACCATTGAATTCAGTGGGGGCTGAACCTATATAGGCTTCAGGTTAAGGATTTGCTCTTTGGATGACTTGGAGCTGATATTGGACAAAGGACAATTTTAGAAGATTAGATTCCATTAAATTTTTTATGAAACATAGAGTGATGAAGTGGCTTGGAACTAGCCACTGAATTAAAAAAGAGATTTTAATGAGAAAAGAGCAGATAGGGAAATTTAGAGGTCTTCTTAATAATGGGAGAAGGTACAAATTTAATGAATGAGAAAGTTTTAATATGAGCCAGCAGCACATCCTGCCATTTACCTTGAAGTATAATAGCTATAAGAGCAACTGACAAGTTTTATTCTGGGAAAAGGGAAATCTAGAATGTCACTACATGCAACTAGGGAAATAATACCTTGGCATCAAGCAAAACCGCAAAGGTAGATTGACATAGTAAGGTGACTGGCTGGCACTCTGCCTCCAGAATGTTCTCCTGGTGTTGGTATATTTTACCAGCAAAAGTACAAAGATCCCAGGGATGCAATGCACATTTCCCTTGTATTGACAGGTTCTGGGAACTCATGAAAAACTTTGTTTGTGTTAGGCTCAAAAATAGGTGTTGTGACTGTAAGTTTGTGCAGCTGCCTTTGAAGAGGAGGAGCTCAATCCATGCAGCTATGTGTTGTGTTATTGTTTCATTTGTTTGTTGTGGAGATTTTAAATAGAGAAAGAAAGGAATTGAGGAGAAAGTTTGAACCAAAGCAATCAGGCAACTTCAATAATGAAATGCTACCCAAGCTTTTGCTATAGGAAATCTTTGCATTCCCACTGCTAATGCTATTCTCGCTATAGGAATTCATTGAGCCTATTTTAACAGCTCAGTGGGGTTCAATGCCTCTCTACTCTGAAGAGGAAAAAAAAGCCAGAATTATTACCAGGATAATGAAAAACACCCCTCCCACATGTAAGGGGCATTTTAAAAAATATGTTGCTTTGGTCTTACCTGCCAGTTAAATATGTTAGTAAAAATGCCAGAATAGCTCTCAAGGGAAACACTTCCCTTTGTGCTAATTTAAAATTCCTCCAAGAGCATGCAGTCAGGTGTGATGCTATAATTTGTAACTTTGCCACCTGAGATTTTCATAAAGGAAATGTTGGCTCAGTACAGTTAAGGTCAGTTGAGTTCTGGAGCCATCTGACTAGGTCCAGCAGTTTATTGTGGTTTACTTTTAGAAAACATCACCTTTCTGATGTCCCACCTCTCAAATGCATTTTTTTTTCTTTTCTTTTCTTCCTTTCTTTTTTTTTTTTTTGACAGGCAGGTGAGAGAGAGAGACAAAGAGAAAGGTCTTCCTTTTGCAGTTGGTTCACCCTCCAATGGCTGCTGTGGCTAGTGTGCTGTGGCCGGGACATTGTGCTGATCCGAAGCCAGGAGCCAGGTGCTTCTCCTGGTCTCCCGTGCGGGTGCAGGGCCCAAAGACTTGGGCCATCCTCCACTGCACTCCCGGGCCACAGCAGAGAGCTGGCCTGGAAGAGGGGCAACCGGGACAGAATCCGGCACCCCGACCGGGACTAGAACCCGGTGTGCCAGCGCCGCAGGCGGAGGATTAGCCTATTGATCCGCGGCTCTGGCCTCAGATGTATTTTCTGATGTCATTTATCATTAAGGGATTCTGATCAGCATTCTTACTGTTTGTAGACCAATATTATTTTCACCTATTATTCCTGTCACATTTTACTTTTTCTGTATTTCACTTTCTATTTGCCAGTGGAATTTTTACACTTTGCTCCTAGTTTTTAAAATCTGAATCCAATCTTGTTTTTTTCGCAAACTACACCATTAGTTCCATACAATTAGCATTTCATTCTCTACCTCATCTCCATCTAATTCTCCTAAAACTTTAGGGCCCATATTAAGTTCTAGGACAATTAATTCCATCCACAGCATGTTGTCTAGTAGAGGAGAAAGACTTGTAAAGAAATAATCCCAAGAGAAAGTAATAAGGATAATAATAGAGGTGTTTGAAGAGAGAATGTGTGATGGAGAAAGTGATACTTGAGTTGAATCTTAAAGGACTGTGTGTGGATTCACCAGACTTTGAAGGAACAGGCACTCATGCCAGGGAGAGAGACCTGTAAACCCAAGGCCATGTTGTCAAGGAAGAGAGGAGGATTTGGGGGGTAGTTCCATGCTTGTGAAGTAGGGGTGAAGGGTACAAGATGGTGCCAGAAACCTAGGATCCAAATTGTGAGGGCCTTATGTTTTGCACAGCTGGTCTTGGACTTTTTCCTCTGAGTATTAATAGGCAGTTAGTATTTTTAAAAGCATCCTAGAACTATTACTCTAGCAGAAGGATGAAAATTGATTTGGAGAGAGACAGACCAGCAACAGGGAGCACAGCTAAGAGTTTAAGCCAATAGTTCTGAGAATACGTGATAGGAACCACGACTTGGGCTAAGACCCTAGGGATAAAGATACATTTCTAAGCAAAGATTAATGAGCTTAGTGAATGGCTGTTTGGAGCAGAGGAAGGAAGAGGACATGGGAGTTGGTGGAACTATGTCAATTCACATATCATATGTAGGAGAAGGGTGTTTATTTTTAAGGGCAAGAAGTGAATAAGTTCAGTTTTGGATTTATGCATATCTCTGTGTATCCAAATGAAAATTTCTAGTATTTAGTTAGATAAAGAGGCCTGGAACTCAGGAAGAAAATGTGGGCAGGAGATATGGGTTCGGGAGTATAGGGTTTTTTTTATTGGCTTGCACAAGTAGTGACTTTATAGTGTGATTAACATTAACATCTGTGCTTCCACCTTATATAGATGGCTTCTTTAGAAATTCTACTGTAATAATTCTTAGGTATTTTTACATCAGCTGCTGCTGTAACAGATCTCTCTGCTGTACTTTATTTCTCTACTATTTCAGGGTAAATGCAGTGGAAGCCGGTTGTTTTTTAATCTTTATTCAATGTCATCTTATTGAAGATACAACAAGGCGAAGTGGATAGTACTTATACTTTGAAGCCTGATAGTCCTTGGTGCTCTGTTTCTCTTCTGCCTGGAATAACATGATTGCAACCCTTGTCCCCCTTTGAGTTAGATTTTAGCTATCTAACTAGCTTTTAGATCTTGAAATGTGAGTAGATTAACCATGTAATTTCCAGGAAGAAGCTTTGTTGATTTGTAATTCCCCACACCCCACTTTCCTGCCTCAGTAACAACCTTGGAGATAGAAGCCCCCATCAACCAGGGTTCCTGAATGACTAAAATGAGCAGAGTTCTCATACGACCCACATGACACAGGTGGTGTGAGTGATAAATAAAACTTGCTGCATTACACCACTGAGATTGTTACCATCCGCAAAACATAAATTCCCAATGTGGCTGGTAAACAGGTAACCAGACGTAAGTTCAATTCCTGGCTATGCAAATAATTAACTAACTATAAACTAGTTACACAGCTTCTTTGAGCCATAGTTTCTTCATTTTGGAACTGAGACTAATGATACTGAGTTTGTCAGAACTCGGTAATAGTTAGAGACCAGATATGCCTAGAACCTTAAAAGTAGAAGTCATTCATTATATTACAGATATCCTACTTTTCATCCATCCTTTAGATAAGTTTCCATTTAATAGACTTCTTCTGCCATAGCTTACAGTGTGTATCCTTCTCAGACTTGTGTCTCATTCAGATTTCTTGAACATGTTATCAGGTTTATCTGAATGAAATGGCCAAGGACAGGGCCAGGTGGTCTTGCCGACATAGGTCTTCTCATAGATAATCCATTTATTAATAGATTGCCTCTAGTAGAGTTGTACAAGTAATTTACCTTGCAGTAGCCCTGAATTTTTCATATTGTTTTTTGCAAAGGTACCATATAAAAGGGATACGCCTTGCTAAGACTGCATATAAGATGATCACACAGGCTTCTTGAACAATTTAGCTATTCTCCCTACTTCCAATGTAATTCTACACCAACACTTCTTTTCCTCTTCCATCAGTTATTTTTCTGTCATGATTTGATTATCTGCTTATGCCATCTTCTTTTAAAAAAAGTCCCATTGGTCCTGTAGGAACATTATCTACAGAATTAAGTTTATAGATGTTATCCATTTGGGTATCAACTGAAAATCCAAATCTACTGGAAGAGCATTCAGTACACCTTTGATTTATATGACTGGCAAAAATCAATGGAAAATAGAAAAAGAAGGTATCAGAAATTACATTTCATAATGTCATTTTGCCAGGTGAAAATTGGTTGGTATTGTGGAAGATATGGGAATTTAGGGACTAATGGTTTAGGATAAAATAGTGGTAATTAAACTAGAGAATGATGAAAGTATTAATAAGGAAATATATTTTTTCTGAAATGAAAGTACCTTTTCAGTGATGGTGTCCTTAAACTAAAAGTCTGATTTTTTTCTAGAGATGGTACAGACCATTAATATATTTATATTCTAAGTAAGTTTTGATGAATTTATAAATATCTCAGAAAGGTCATAAGAACATAAATATAATATTTGAGCTGAACTCTGTGTTGGCCCAATATTCTGAGAAGAAACCTAGGTTGGATGGTTCAGGAGGTTGATCTAGTGTAACCACTCCCTTGTTTTTAAATTTATAAATATAATTGTAGTCTGATTACTCAGAGCAATAAGTAGCCACAAGTTCACCAAAGCCTTAGGTGACAAAGTTGTTTCCATGTATATGTGTGCACATGTATAGTAACATTATGAAACTAATAGGTAAATGTATTTTAATATTTTCTGAGAACAGTCTTCTCTTTCTCTTTTTAAAGGAATCCTAAAGAATAGTTAAAGTCCTATGTTTGAAAATACTCATTACAAATGTGTTTTCCTTAAAATCTGCCCCTCAGTTGAAGTGACAGTAATTCTCACCATACTCGTTTCCCTGGGTAGCCAAATTATTTGGAAAAAGGAAGAATGCATGCTTTGGAGTGGTCTTCCACAGGATCATGGTACACCTTTCCATTAGCCCTGACAGCACCCTATTGTGTCCCACACCTACTCTACCTGTATGATGGCTTTCAGAAAAGACAAGTGGTTTCTCTTGGGTAGAAAGTTTTAATAGGCAATTAAAGAGCCATCCTAGGTTTTTTAAAAAAAAGTAACTGTAACTTCATAATTTTATTTCCTAGCATCTGTTCTATTCAAGCCAAGCCTACTGTGGTGATCTTCATCTAGATAATTCAGTGGTATCCTAGCAACCAAGTTTCCTGTGGTTTCCTTGGTTATATGCAATGACATAACTCTTGTGGGAAACTTCAAAAGCACAGAAGAAAGCCCTCCTAAAGAATGAGATCCCAAATACTCAGGTTACTGCTTTCTGAGCACCTATCATGAAGAAATTCTCCCTATGAGAATTAATAACACTATTAAATGATTTATGTATATTGCAAAGAAAAACCACATTAGAGTATACATTTTTTTCAGTCTTTGTCTATGACTGATCCTAATTATATTTTCTGAATCTGAAATCTTTTTCCATATCTTCTAATTGACTTCTATACTTAGACATATCTAGCAGATGATTTAGATACTTAAAAAAAATTACATGAGAGCTGATTTAAGAAGACTATAGAGTTGTAATTACTCAAAGGATGACCAAATAAAACACTGTCTTGTTTTCACTAATAATATATATTTTAGAGAAGTAGATGGGAGCATCAAGGGTTGTGGGTAGAGTCCATTAAATAAACGTTAACTCAATCCAATTTACAATAGCTACCAAAAATCCCTTGAAAACTTAGGAGTGTATTTAATCAATAAAGGTGAAAAAACCTGACACTGACAGGTGAAAGAAATTGAAGAAGACTCAAGTAAATGGAAATATATCCTATGTTCATGGTTCATGATTAGAAGAAATAATATTATTGTCTATAACTATCCAGATGTATCTACAGATATAATGCAGTCTGCACTAAAATTCAAGTGGCTTTTTCATAGAAATAGGAAAAATATTCTGAAAATCATATGGAATCACAAAAGGGCCCATATAGCCAAATCAATCTTGATCAGAAAGAACAAAGCTAGAAGTGTTATACTATCTGAATTCATAGTATACTACAAAGTTAATATCATAAAAATAACAGCGTGGTGGCATAAGAACAAATATAGAGATCAATGTAAGACAGCAGATAACCCTGATATAAACACCCCACATCTATATTCAATAGATTTTTTTTTTGACAGGCAGAGTGGACAGTGAGAGAGAGAGACATAGAGGAAGGTCTTCCTTTGCCATTGGTTCACCCTCCAATGGCCGCTGTGGCTGGCGTGCTGTGGCCGGAGCACTGCGTTGATCCGAAGCCAGGAGCCAGGTGCTTCTCCTGGTCTCCCATGGGGTGCAGGGCCCAAGCACTTGGGCCATCCTCCACTGCACTCCCGGGCCACAGCAGAGAGCTGGCCTGGAAGAGGGGCAACTGGGACAGAATCCGGTGCCCCGACTGGGACTAGAACCCGGTGTGCCGGTGCCGCAAGGCAGAGGATTAGCCTATTGAGCCACGGTGCCGGCCTTATATTCAATAGATTTTTGACAAAGGTATCAAAAATATACAATGTAGAAATGACAGTCTTTTCAATACTTGGACAAATGGACATTAAAAATGAAATTAGATCTTCATCTCATACCATATACAATACTCAATTCAAAATAGATTAAAGATTTAAATGTACCCCTGAGAGTGTAAAACCACTAGAGGGGAAAAAAGCCACATTGGGAACAGCTCTGTGACATTAGTTTGGGCAATGTTTTCTTTGGATATGAACTCAAAATCAAAGGCAACAAAAGCAAAATTAGACAAATGGGATTACATCAAACTAAAAAGCTTCTGCACAGTGAAGGAAGCTATCAACAGAGTAAGGGTGAGAACTAAAGGAATGGCAGAAAATATTTGCTAATCATATATCTCATAAGGAAATAGTATCCAAAATATATAAGAAAATCAAACAATGCAATAGTAAGAAAAAATTACCTGCTTAAAAGATGGACAAAGGATCTTGAAGCTATTTCTCTAAAGACATAAAAATGGCCAATAAGTACAAATTAGAATCATAACAAGAACTCACTGTATACCTATTGTAATGGCTTTTGTAATTTCGATACCTATTGTAATTATCAACAAAAGAGGATGGCAAACATTGGTGAGGATGTGGATAAAAGGGAATCCTTGCACAGTGCTGAAAGAAATCTAAATTAGTTGTAGTACCTTTCTCTGAAGGGAGGAGAGAACTTCCACTTTGACTATAACCCTATCGGAATAAGATCAAAGTCAGCGAACTCTAAAGGCTTCCATAGCCCTGGCAACTCATGACTAGAGCCTAGGGAGATTACTGACGCCATGAACAGGAGTGTCAAATTGTTAAGTCAGCAACAGGAGTCACTGTGTACTTACATCCCATGTGGGATCTGTCCTTAATGTGTTGTCTAATGTGAAGTGATTCTATAACTAGTACTAAAACAGTAATTTTACACTTTGTGTTTCTGTGTGGGTACAAACTGATGAGGTCTTTACTAATTATATACTGAATCGATCTTCTGTATATAAAGATAGTTGGAAATGAAAAAAAAAAAACCTGGCGTTAAATTGGAAATGGCATAGAAAATTAATTAATTTTAAAAAAATATTATGTAGGATATCTGTCTTTAATGTGCTGTACACTCTTATTTAATTCTATAACTAGTACTCCAACAGTATTTTTTTTCACTTTGTGTTGCTATATGGGGGCAAACTGTTGAAATCTTTACCTAATATATACTAAACTGATCTTCTGTATATAAAGAGAATTGAAAATGAATCATGATGTGATTGGAAGGGGAGAGGGAGCGGGAAAGGGGAGGGTTGCGGGTGGGAGGGAAGTTATGGGAGGGGGGAAGCCATTGTAACCCATAAGCTGTACTTTGGAAATTTATATTCATTAAATAAAAGTTTAATAAATGAAAAAAAAAAAGAAATCTAAATTAGTTGTAGTAATGAATGTCCTGGGAGCCGTAGCTTCTTTATTTTTTCTGGTGGAAATAGGATTTTGTATGGAGATCTTTGGGCTAAAGTGATTCACATTTGGAAAAAGAAAAAAATATACTGAGTACTGTATAAAAAAAATTTTAAATTTTGAGCCGGCGTATATTCTTTTGCATAATATTCAAATATTCATTTGTTCATTCAATTATTTGTTATGGGCCTACTAGGTGCCAGGCTATTTGCTAACTGCACAGAGTACAGTTGTGAGCAAAATTAAATATTATTCCTGACTAAAAGAGTTTGAAAGCTAAATTATTGGAAATTACAGATTAAATAACTCAGTACAAAATTAAAATTAAAGCTTGTTAAATTCTGTAAAAGCAAGATACATTACTCCATGGGTTTAACAAGGAAACCTATTCTAATGTTGGAGTGAGGTACTCAGGGATAGTTTCTCAGAGGAAGTAACATTAAATTTGATAGATGAAGGCTTGATCAGGTAACTAGGAGAAAGATGAGTATAGGTGGAGACAAGTACAGATAGAGGGACGAGCATGTGCTAAGGGCCTGTGAGACTTTAAAGGAACACAAAGAAGTCCAGTGAGAGTTCAGAGATTAAAGATAAGAACAGAACAAGAGAAGGTTTCAGATGGTTTGAAAAAATCCTTTGTAGGACCTTAAAGGTCACTTTGAGCACTGAGCAGAAACAATCTAGGAAGAACATTAGGAGACATGGTGCCTAGTTGTATTTTAACATTTATAGTATTACATATATTTTTTAAAATCTCCAAAGACCTTGATTTGGAGATAGAAATTTAATTTTGAAGTTACTGATATAGTTAGCACTAGAGGTAGGGCTTGAGGCCTGGCTGGGGCTTTGTACAGACTGTGCTAGTGAATGAGGAGTCCAAGTAGAAAGATCTGTAAGTAATTCAGGCAGCTTTCAGATATGAGTGAAACATCTGATATTTCTCTGTCTGCATCTGGAATATTTCACTCAGTATAATGGTGTCCAGTTCCATTCATGTTACCTCAAATGACAAAATTCCATTCCTTTTAGTGGCTAAAATTTCATTAATGGATGGGTATTTGGCACAATTGGTAAGATGCTTGTGACACCCACATCTGATATCAGTGTCTCCACTTTTGATACAACTTCCTGCTAATTTATACCCTAAGAGGCAACAAATAATGGCTCAAGCACTTGGGTCCCTGTCACCCATGTGGAAGACCTGGAATGAGCTCCCGACTGCTGGCTTCAATCTGGAACAGCCCTAGCTGCTGTGCCCATTTAGAGAGTGAACCAGCAGGTATCTCTCTCTCTCTCTCTCTCTCTTCTCTGCTTTAAAATAAATAAATAAATAAATATAAAAATAATATTCCATTATCTGTACATATCATATTTTACTTGTTTATATGAAGGCAACAAAAGCTGTTGCCATATAAGTAGATTGTAGAATGGGTGTTCTCATAGGCTACAAAAGGTAGGGGAATGGGGAATGTGAAAATAGCAAGTTTGGATAACTAATACCAAAATAGGGTTAGATAGAAGAAATTAGTTCTGTGTTCTATAGCATAGTAGAAGAACTATAGTCAGCAGAGGTTATCATGAAGTATTTCAAAATAACAAAGTGTTCAAAGGTTCTCCACCACTTAGAATTAATATCTATGGAAATAGGAAAGCTAATTAACCTGACTTGATCATTGATCATATGTATCCAATTATCTTACCATACCCCATAAATCTGTGCAAATATTATGTCATTTAAAAACATTCTAAATCTAAAAGTAGAAGATTAGAGGTCTAAGAGGGGGAATAATATTTACTTAAGGTGGTTTTATAGCAGGCGCTTTATGCGTATCATTTCACTTAATTCTCAAAACTGGATCAAGCTGATACAATACTCTTCTTCCTTATTGTGATATTAAGAAACTGAGAAATGCAGAGATACTTCAAATAGTTTATGGAAAAATTAAATTAAAAAGTATATTTTGGTGCAAAAATTTTAAAATCAATGCTTTTTCATATAATGCATTTTTGGTGAATGTTTTTGAAATATTCATATGCATGAAATCCATGATCTTAACACCAACATTAAGTTATCTTTTCAGTACATTTTCCACGAACATTTTGAAGTAACTTGGAGACAGTGTCAGTAAAATGTCTTGGATGACATGATACCAGCAATGCTATTATTTGGATTTAGAATTTTCTTGGATTATAAACCTGCTTTGATTAAGTATACTACATCATATTTCCAATGTGGTAGTTGTGTCAAAGAGTCTTTATAGCAAGATGGCCTTTGTATGGTAACTCACAAAAGCTGGTGAAGTAGGTAAAGGTTTTTCCTGATTTTTCGTCCTGAGCCTTCTGGATAATGGGCAACACAGTCTAATTTCACTGAAGCAAGAGCCTTGTTTAACCATTTGTAATAGAACCTTTTATTTGTGTGTTTACTTATTCTGGTACTTTACTGAGTTTTGTTCAAAATAACATTCTTAGTCATCATTTTGAAATCACATATTTGAAATTGGGTGTATTCAATTTTGTGTCAAGATGAGGAGAAACAAATCACTTGACCCTTATGCCCCTTTTAGAATCAGATATTGAGGTAACTTGGACCTCTTAGGTTCATGCATTCATTCAATAATTTTGTTGTTGTTGAAATTGTTCTATATGCCTGTCACAGTTCTAGATACTCTGGATATTTCATTGGACAAAGTCCTTGGCATCATGGGAAATAGACAAACGCATTCTAGAATGATGATTTGTTGTCAGGGAGTGAGAAATGACATGAAGTAAAACAAGTAGGGTAGGGCAGCAAGCGGTGGTCAGAGAAGGGCTTTCAAGGGGAAGTGGCCTCTGATCAGAAACACCAGGGAAGCTTTAGAGTGTTGTGTGGGTGAAGAGAATTCAAGCTGAGGAAACAGAAAGCACCAAGACTCTTAGACAGGTAGTAGGCTTGGTAGGTTGGAAGAGTGGCTAAATTTAAGATTTTATGAAAACTTAGTGATTAATGAATTTTCCAGCTAATAAACTGAGTTTTCAGTCCTTGTGTAACAGAAGAGTTTCAAAGATCTGTCACTTGCCTAATAGGCACTTGCAGTTAAAACTATACAAATCCAAATTTGGCCTCCTTTAATTTGAACAACTGTATTAAAAAGCAGTTTCTTTTCAGTATTAGGATTGACTCCTTCAAATGAAAAAAAGACACTCTTTTTGGTTTTAAAACTTTGAAAGTCATTTTGGAATTAGTTGAGTCAAAGAAACTGGATCAATTTCAGAGTGAAAATGGTTCTCTGTGGGTTGCACAACATTTTGTAAATTATCAAATCATAGAATTCTAAAGTTTAAAGTGATCTCCAAATTCATTGAGAAAATAGTGGTAATAGCTGACATTTATAGAAACAGCTGCCATTCTAAATGCTTACATCTCATGAGGGGTGTCTTCAAAAAGCTCATGGAAAGTGCTTCTTACAAATATACCATGTGTGGTCTTTATTTTTTTAAGATTTTTTTTCTTTTTTTTAATTTAGTAAATATAAATTTCCAAAGTACAGTTTATGGATTCCATTGGCTCCCCCCCCCCCATAATTTCCCTTCCACTCGCACCCCTCCCATCTCCCGCTCCCTCTCCCATTCCATTCACATCAAGATTCATTTCCAATTATCTTTATATACAGAAGATCAATTCAGCATATATTAGGTAAAGGTTTCATCAGTTTGCACCCACACAGAAACACAAAGTGTAAAAATACTGTTTCAGTACTAATTATAGCATTACTTCACATTGGACAGCACATTAAGGACAGATCCCACATGAGAAGTAAGTACACAGTGACTCCTGTTGTTGACTTAACAATTGACACTCTTGTTTATGGCTTCAGTAATCTCCCTAGGCTCTAGTCATGAGTTGCCAAGGCTATGGAAGCCTTTTGAGTTCGCCGACTTCAATCTTATTCCAACAAGGTCATAATCAAAGTGGAAGTTCTCTCCTCCCTTCAGAGAAAGGTACCTTCTTCTTTGATGGCCCTGTTCTTTCCACTGGGATCTCACTCGCTGAGATCTTTCATTTAGGTCCTCTTTTTTTTTTTCCCACAGTGTCTTGGCTTTCCATGCCTACAATACTCTCATGGGCTCTTGAGTCAGATCCGAATGCCTTAAGGGCTGATTCTGAGGCCAGAGTGCTATTTAGGATATCTGTCATTCTATGAGTCTGCTGTGTATCCCGCTTCCCGTGATGGATTGTTCTCTCCCTTTTTGATTTTATCAGTTAGTATTAGCAGACACTAGTCTTGTTTGTGTGATCTCTTTGACTCTTAGACCTATCAGTGTGATCAGTTGTGAACTGAAATTGATCACTTGGACTAGTGAGATGGCATTGGTACATACCACCTTGATGGGATTGTATTGGAATCCCCTGGCACATTTATAACTCCACCATTTGGGGCAAGTCTGATTGAGCATGTCCCAAATTGTACATCTCCTCCCTCTCTTATTCCCACTCTTATAACATTTATTTATTTATATGTAAGTCAGAGCTAGAGGAAGAGAGGGAGAAAGAGTCTTTCAACCACCAGTTTACTCCCCAGATGGCCACAAAGGCCAGGGCTGAGCCAGGCTGAAGCCAGGAGCCAGGAGCTTCATTGGGTTTCCCACATGAGTGTAGGGGCCCAAACACTTGAGCCTTCCTCCACTGTTTTTCCCAGGCCATGAGCTGGCAGCTAGATCAAAAGTGGAGCATCTGGTACACAAACCAGTGCTCTTATGGGATTCTGGCAAAGCACACAGTGGCTACCCCACAACGCCAGATCCTGGATTTCAAATTATTATTCATGAAGTGGCCAGTGTTGTGGCTAGTGGGTTAAGCTACTTCCTGCGATGCTGGCATCCTGTATCAGAGTGCTGATTTGAACCCTGGATGCTCCCACTTCCAATGTAGCTCCCTGCTAATGCACCTAGGAATGTAATGGAGGATGACCCAAGTGCCTTGGCCCCTGCCATCCATGTGGGAGACTTGGAAGAAGCTCCTGGCTCTTGGATTCCACCTGAACAAGGCCTGAGTGTTGCAGCTATTTGAGGGAATGAAACAGCACATGGAAGATATCTCTCTCTGTGTGTGTATGTCTCTGTCTCTCTTCCTCTTTCTCCTCTCTCTTTCAAATAAATAAAATGAAGTTTAAAAGATTAATTTGCACAAAAACAAATTTATTTTTTGATTTCTACAAATTTTAATATGTTTTTTCCTCATGACCTTTGCAGAAGTTATTATGATCTCTGTTTTCTTATGTATTTATTTATTCAAATAGCAGAGAAACAGAGACAGAAAGACAGAAATCTCTCATCCTGTAGTTTATTACACAAATGCCTGCAAGCATCCAGGCCAGGTTGAGGCCAGTACCCAGGAATTCAATGTGGGTTTCCCATGGGGGTGACATGAACCCAGGTAATTGAGCCATCACCAGCTTCTGCCAGGGTGAGCATTAGCAGGGAGCTGGAATGAGGAATGGAGCCAGGACTTGAACAGATACACTGCTGTATGGAATAGAGCACTCAAGCCGCATTTAGCTACTGCACCAAATGTGGGATGGGGAAACAGAGGAACAGAAATATTAAGTGATTTCTTTAAGGTTACATTGCCATTAAGCAATGGATCTATGCAGTCTGACTCCAGATTCTTTGCCTTTAACCATTTAATACTAGGTAGGAAAAAAATGGAGACTGAGTGGTTAAATAAATATTCCAAGATCACCATCTTAGGAAGCAGAGATGGGATTTCAGCCTTGTCCTGCAGACCCTGTAATTTGAGTTCTTAATAGCTACTCTGTGCTGTTACTGACCCTGGAGAGCATCTAGTTTAAACTCTACATTGAGAAGCCATGCTATTTAGTACAATGTATGTGGACTTTTTGAACTAGAAAAACCTCTTTTTAAATCCAGTTCTGTATTTCCAAGCTTACAATCTTGAGCAAGTTACCCAACTTCTCCAAAGTGGCTTATCTATAAAATTTGGATCTTCATACTTACCACACTATGTTGCAGAAAGCGGTGATGTGTCTAACATAGCACTGAGTATAAATGAGGCAATTAATATATGGAGTAATTATAATTCTGAGGAATTAAGGACATAGGAATTATATCACATAGAATATCCAGGATCAAATCATCTTTCCTGATAGGTGTGTTTCTTGCATTGAACCACACAAAGGACTTAGTATCAAGATTCATGGAAAAATTACCTAGTTTTTCTGTAAATATTTTCAAAAGGGAGAGAAAACCTGTGATATTATTTCCATTAGCTAATTTGTTGAACTTCAAGTTGGAATGTGCTACTTCTGTAATACATATAATTTTGTGGATTACTGAGTAATATGTTATGTAATACTCTTGTTTTCCCAATGAGATTATAAAATATTCATGCAGCGAAATGTTTCTTGTTTGTTTCTTGTGTTTCTTCTGTAGCCTTGAGTTTTGCTTTCCAGGGTAGGAGGTCTTCTATGTTAGCAAACCCTGTAAAATGTTTTAGCTACTTTTTTATGTCTGCATTGTGGAGAGATAATTTACACACAATAAACTGTACTGATTCAAGTGACTAATTCTGAGATTTGACAAATGTATTAAATTGTGTAACAACCAACACAATCATGATATGGACTAATCCGTTCAGAATGGCTGCCACTAGCATCTGTCACTCTTAATCACTTGAAATGTAGCTGGATCTAATCATGTTTGATCTAGGTATAAAATACATAGTGGTTTACAAAGACATAGTATGGAAAATTTTGAAATAGCTCATTAATTACTTATGTTGATTATATATTGATAATACTTGATATATTAAATGATATTACAATTAATTTAATCCATTTCCTTTTTTTAAAGTAGCCAGTAAAATATTCAAACTTCGTAAGTGGCAGACACTTTGTTTCTATTGGACAGTATTTACACTGAACAATGTTGGTGCCAGCATTGTGGTGTAGCAAGTTAAGCTACTGCTGCTGGCATCATGTGCGACTATCAGTTTGAGTTCTAACTGCCCACTTGGATCCAGCTCTCTGCTGATATGCATGGGAAAATAAAAACAAAGATGGCCCAAGTACTTGGGTCACTTCCATTGATGTGGGAAACCCAGATGGAGTTCTAGGCTCCTAGCTTTGGGCCAGGCCTAACACTGGATGGTGTGGCCATTTGGGAAGTGAACCAAAGATTGACTGACTCTCTCTCTCTCTGTGTCTCTCCCTCTATTTCTGTAACTATGCTTTTCAAATAAATTAAAATGAAATAAGTTTTTTTAAAAAATGTAGAATAATGTTATCACTTCTAAAAACTTTGCCCTTCCACAACTGTCGGCCGTTACTGCTATTCTGTCACTGTAGTTTAACCTTTTCTAGAATTTCAAGCATGCTTAGGTTTTTGTATCTGGTTTCTTTCATTTAGCATGCTTTTGAGGTTCATCCATGTTTTTATGGATCAGTGTTTTTTTTTTGTTTGTTTGTTTGTTTGTTTTTACTGTTGAGTGGTATGTAAGTATGAATACCCCATAATTTATTTCTCTACCAACTGATGTGCATTTGAGTCATTTCCAGTTTTTCACTATTTTTAATAAATCTGGAATGAGCATGTGAGTACAAGTCTTTATATAGACATGTGCTTTAATTCCTATTGGACTAATATATCAGCTTGGGATTGTTGGATGGTATTGTAAATACATGTTTGCCGAGCTGTTTTCCCAAGTGCTTGTAACAATTTACATACTTTGTTTTAAATATTTATTTATTTATTTGAAAATCAGAGTTACACACAGAGAGAAGGAGAGGCAGAGAGAGAGAAGTTGTCCATCTGCTGGTTCACTCCCCAGTTGGCCGCAATGGCTGGAGCTGTGCTAATCCAAAACCAGGAGCCAGGAGCTTCTTCTGGGTCTCCCAAGTGGGTGCAGGGGCCCAAGGACTTGGGCCATTTTCCGGTGCTTTCCCAGGCAATAGCAGAGAGGTGGACTGGAAGTGGAGCAGCCGGGTCTTGAGCCAGTGACCATATGGGATGCCAGCACTGTAGGTGACAGCTTTACCAGCTATGCTACAGCGCCAGCCCCCAATTTACATTTCTATTAATGATGTATGAGAGGTGCAATTACTCCATATTTTTATCAGTTTGGCATTGTCAGTCTTGTTTCATTTGAGCCATTCATCAAGTGAATGTCTACACATTTCATTGTTACCATTGTCAGTTTGTGTTTTCCTCTGGTGGGAGATGTTGAAGATCTTTTCATGTGTTTATCTTTCATATTTCCATTTGGTGAAATGTGCCATTCAAATCTTTGCCCATTTTTCCCATTTTATTTTTCTTCTGAGTTGAAAGAGTAAGGAGTTTTTTTTTGTTTTGTTTTGTTTTTGTTTGTTTGTTTGTTTTTTTAATCTGAATTGAAAGAGTAAGGAGGTTTTTTTTTTTTTAATTATTTATTCGAAAAGCAGAGTGATTGCGAAAGAAGGAGAGACAGAGAGAGAAAGAAATCTTAAGTACTTGGCCCACCTTCTACTGCTTTCCCAGGTGCATTAGCAGGGAGATGGATCAGAAGTAAAGCAGCTGGGACTTGAACCAGCATTCTGATATGGGATACTGGCACTATTAGCAGTGGCTTAACCATCTGCTCCACAATGCCAACCCCTGGACATTTTAGATTTTAGATTGCTTGCTACCAAATTTTGTTGTATTTTTTAATAGTGTTAGATTTTGTCCTGGCACAGCAAGGCTATAGGGAATCAGTTGAATTTTCTGAAGTTTGTTGTTAGGCTTTGCTGGAATGGGTCCAGAGTAGTCATTAGTTAGGACTAATTAGCCTCTACTATTACAGTAATAGTTGTATGATGATTCTTAGTGGTGTTCCATGGAAGCACACTGGCTGGATATCTGAATTGTGGTGAGCTATACATGAGCTCCAAGATTTGTTTAGAATGAGGTTCTTCCTTCAGCTTTGTGTACTTTCCTGTCACATAGTTGCATATCCTTATCCAACCGCCTCAAGGGGACTCCTTACCAGGTCTCTGGAGCTCCATCTCTGTGCAGTGTCCTCATCTCTGGTACTCTATCTCTAGTTCTCTTCCCTCCATTTCCTTCCTGACTCAGTGTGAATGCTAGTCTGCTAGGTTCCCCAACTCTAAACTCCAACCAAGCAACTATCTACAGGTTATATGCTGGGCACTCATTGGATGCACCTTGTTTCTTTACCATTTCTCAGTAATCACCGCCCATTATCTCACTGATATTTCCGCCAGTTATTTAGTTATTCAAGGTGTGTGTGGGGGTATGGATTATGGGTTAATCTATGTCATTATTACATCATGGCTGGAAGTGTAAGACTGAATACTTTAACTTTGAAATCCAACATTATATTTGAAACCTGCACATATTACCTCTGTAGTATGAGATTTTCCTTTTCACCAACAATTCAAATACTGGTTCAAGATATCAGTTCGGAAATTTTGCTCTATAGGTAACAAGAAAAATCTAGTTAACAGTGTTAGCACATGAGGCCAGTGTTGTGACATAGCCAGTAAAACCACTGCCTGTGATGTCAGCAACCTATATTGGCAGTGGTTCGTTTCCCGGCAGCTCCAATTGTGATCTAGCTCCCTGCTAATGGCCTGTGGAAAGCAGCAGCAGATGACCCAACTGTTTGGGATGGGGCCACCCATGAGGAGACCAGATAAAGCTCCTGATCCCTGGCTTTGACTTGGTCTAGCCCTGACCATTGCAGCCATCTGGGAGTGACCCAGTGGATGGAAGATCTCTCTCTCTCTCTCTCTCTCTCTCTCTCTCTCTCTCTCTCTCTGTGTGTGTGTGTGTGTTTCTCCCTCTCTCTCTGTAACTGTGACTTTCAAATAACTAAATAAATCTTTAAATAAAAAAAGAATGTTAACACATAAACATTCAACAAGGAAGTGTATAATATTAAGGAACACACCTGATTCTAAATCTTTAAGACCTCATTTCTGTTTCAATTAGTGAATTCAAAGCATTTTAATTGAAGTGCTTTCCTTTAATTTCCTTTAATTACTCCAGCAAGCCATATTTCAATATTGGGATTTTAGCTTTTATTAAGAAAATATAAAAACATATTGTAACTTCTGTTCAAACACACACACATGCACACACACACAGAGACATGGACATATGAGAACTGGACCATCATAATACATCTTCCATAACTTTTCAGAGCTAAATCTAATATTAGATCTTTTATTCCTTGCTAGGTGAAAATGCAAAATAATAAAATTAATAGATGTGTAGTTTTGACTCCTATTTCAACTTGCTTGCTCTAGTAAGTTTTCCTCATTTTACTATGATTTTTAAAGGCTTATATATTTTTAATTAAAACGTTGACCTCATAGAAAGAAGATAGAAAGGCGATTGCCAGAGGCTGGAGTTGAGTGTGAATGTGTGTGTGTATGTGGCGGGGGTTGGGGGAGGGAGTCGTTTCCTGAAATGGGAGATGTTGGTCTAAGGATACCAAGTGTCTGACTAGAAGAATATGTTTTAGTGATCCATGCTATTAAAACTTTAATAGAAGAATATACATTCTTAAGCCAATAAAAGAACACAATTTGTTTTTCTATTTTGACTGTGCTGGATACCCAGCAAACTCAGATAAAATGGAAGAGCACGGCAAATAGACTTGAGCTAGTGAACATGTCCTTTCTTCTTTGCTGCGATACTGCAGTGAACAAGAGGTGGGTTAAAGTCCATTTATCGCAGTCTCAAGCACATGCTGGTACCTACAGTGCCATGTGTTGTGGTGGGTTCTAGGAAATAAGATGAGTGGGATTGGTCCTGGTTGGACCTTGTTGATGCAGTCAACAGATTTTCTCTGCTTGCAATGCCCCTTTCCCCCTGCAACACACCTCACTCTCATGATTTCTGCTCTTGCTCGTTGCTTCATCCAAGCCCTAGGTCAAATGGTACATCAAAGAATTCTCCCCTGGTTATTTTTCCTAATTTGGGAATACGTCTTTACACTTCACTCCTGATTCTTCCTAATTTTTCTTTAGAGATTTTGTCATTGCATTATGTTTCCATGTATTTCTGCTCCCACTCTCACTTCACAGTAAACCCTAGAAGAAAGGGAACTTTGGGTAGTGTATTCATCATAGTAACAAGTCCTAGAACAGTGCTCACAACAAGCAAGTGCTTAATAAATACTTAATGAATGAAGAAAAATGTATTCTCTATTGTTTATCTCATTGTACATATGTCTAAATTTAGCCATAGTTAATTAGTGGTTTGCTAGAATTTCTCACTGCCTGCCAACTCTATTAGATCTCACTGAGAATGGTTTCCAATGACACAATTGTTTGTGAGGAGGATATTCTATTTGTAGAGTTTAGTTAAACATCCCCATAAAAAGCATTGTGAATGGAATTCTTTTTTTTTGTGAAGTTGAAATTTCTGTGCATGTTGATAGTGACATCAATTTAGTATGATAAAGCTGTAGACAGAAACATGGATATTCAAGTGAAGATCAGGAAAACCTTTCTCCTTCGCTTATAAGAATTTCAAGATAGTAATAAATGCATAGAAGAAATAAGAAAATAATATAAATAATAAAAATAATTCCTCTAATATTGAGTTCATATGATAACCATGCTACACAAAGAATTAGCTATAGGTTATTTTCCTTTTGTCCAAACATTTTGGGCTTCCATGTAGTCTTTGAGTGATATTCATGTTTCATTACAAAGTCTGTAGCTGTTAAAACATATGCCCCATTACTTTCCCAGAAGTAGAAGGTGATTGTCCACTGTGAATGCATAAACACATCAACTACATGCAAATTAATTAAAATTAAGACACATTGCTCACTATTTTCAGTGTGCACCTGAAATGGGAAAGCTCAATAAAGAACTTGAGTTGTTTATGTTAACCTTTTTTCCCTTACTTACTAGAAACCATCATAAATGATGAGCTTAAAGACTACTTTGAGTTTTGTGCTTTAAATATCTTTAATTGCTCATATAATTTATAATATATTTGCCTTTCTATGAGACTCATCATGGCAAGTTTAGCAGGACAACCAAAAAGACTTTTTGCCACGGGAAATGATATATGATCATGTGGATGTATTCATTTCCAGAAAATACACCAAGTTATTTTCTAGTGTTTTTCCTTTTAGGAGTTTTCATGATTCTAAACATTTTATGAGACAGATAAAGCAGATCTTTCTGAAGACAAATGGCATACTGTGGAATACAAAACTATTCTGAGCTACCAGGTGAACATGATCAATCTCAATAGTGTATGTGTCAACGCAAGGCAATAACAACTGTTTTGCAGTGTGTATTGATGCAAACTAAATGCCAATATAAAACAACTGCAACAACAAATCTCAACACATTATGGCAAAACTAGAACTTGGCTATTTGGCAAGTTAGGAGTTCTATTGCACAGTAGGTTGACTATAGATAATATACCATTTATTTCTCTACTAAAAAAACTTATTTACTTATTTATTTTTACTTCTAATTCTTTTAGCTTTAACAGATTCAATATAGAGTATAATTATATTCCTTTCCTCCCTCAGGTAGAATTTTGGATGTAATTACCATAAAGAAACATTAAATGTTTGAAGAGATTGATGTATTTACCTAAAAGACATTATACAATTATACATGGACATAGTACTCCATGAATATGTATAATTTTATATGTTTATTAATTTTTAAGAATAATCAAATTTATTAATAATTATGGATAATACATTCATTTTTTTAAATTGACAAAAATACGCAAATAAGGGGCAGAATGTATCCCAGAGGTTAAAGCACTACTTATGATGCATGCATGCCATATTGCAGTGTCTGGCTTAAAGTCCAGGCCCTGCCTCCCATTTCAGCTTCCTGCTAATACACACCCTGGGATGCAGCGGACAATTGTTCAAGCACCTGGGTCCCTGCCATTCATGTAGGAGACTGGCATTGAGTTCCAGGATCTTGGCTTCAGCTCGAATTAACCCCTGCTGTTGTTGGCATTTGGGGAGTGAACAGCAGAAGAAATATCTTTCTCTATCTCCATTTCCATCTTTATCTCTGCCTTTCAAATACAAATGAAAATAAATTAAAAAAAAAATATTTAACAAAAACGTGTACAATAAAATAACAGGATGTTTAATAAGTGTACCCATTACCTCACATACCTAAAGATTTTTGTAGTGAGAACATTTAAAAATCTACTCTCTTAGCAATTTTCAAGTATAACTATAATCACCATGTTGAACAATCAATTCCCTGAATTACTCCTCAGTCTGGTTGAAATTCTATATTCTTTGAGCAAGATCTCACCAGTTTCTCCTCATCACACCTCAACTTCTGATAACTGTCATTCTCCTCTCTGCTTCTATTAGTTTGATTTTTTTAGATTCTAAATAGTAGATTTATGTAATTGGTATCATGCAATATTTGTCTTTCTGTGCCTGATGTGTCCACTCAACATAATGTCCTGTAAATGAATGAAATTTTTAAATGTAAGACCTGCAACTGTGAAAGTACCAGAGGAAATCATAGGGAAAATTTCTGGGTATTTATATGGGAGACTTCTTGGCTTTGACTCCAAAAGCACAGGTAACAAAAGCAAAAGTAGACAAATAGGATCGCATCAAACTGTAAAGCACAGGGCCAGCAAAGGAAACAATCAATAAAATGAAGAGACAACCTATAAAGTGGGAGAAAACACTTGCAAACCATAATTCTGATATGGGGCTAATGCCAAAAATAGATAAGGAACTCAAACGACTCAGTAGTAATTAAACTAGTAACCCACATAAAAATGAGCAAAGAATCTGAAAGACTTTACTCAAATGTAGGCATTCAGATAGTCAATAAGAACATGAAAAATGCTTGACATCCCTAACCATGAAGGAAATGAGTGTTTTCATGTTTTTATTAATGGCATGATGGTGCCAATAGATATTTGTTAGTATATTGTTAGTCATGATATCCAAAATAGAGTTTCTACTTATAAGGGTGTTTTAAATTATTTTTATTCAACTGATTCACCAAATCAAATAAATGATTTGGTATTTTCCAATGAAATTATCTTGCCTAATTCTCATTTCTAACTGAATTTATGTCAAATCAAGAAACATAAGATGGCTGACTGTTTATTTAAGATGTGTGATTGTATCAATATTTTTATTGTTCAAAGTTCTTATTTTTTTAAGGTATTTTCAGAACAATTCCAAAGTTCTCACTCCTAATTCTTGTGTTCTTTCTCTCCTTGCATTAGGGCAAATTGAAAGGAAACACTAAGACTTTATAGCAATGTTAGAGCCTCTGGTGCTTGGCTAGGGGCAAAAAAACAGGGATTAGGGAGGGAGATTGTTACTTATAGAGATAAGAAATCTATACAAGGCATTGGTTTACTCAAAAATACAGAGGAATGCATGATTATTTATTTATTTGAAAGTTACAGAAATGGAGAGGCAAAGGCAGATGGAGAGAGAGAGAGAGAGAGAGAGAGAGAGAGAATGTCTTTCATCTGCTCATGCACTCCCCAAATGCTAGGGCTGGGCCGGGCCAGGGACAGGAACTAGGAGCTCCATCTGGATCTCGCACATGGTTTCAGGGGCCCAAATACCTGAGCTATCCTCTGCTGCCTTCCAGGCACATTGGTGGGGAGCTGGATCAGAAGCAGAGCAGCCAGGACTTGAACCGGCACTCTGATGTCGGATGCCAGCATCGCAGGTGGCAGCTTGGTCTGCTGCACCACAACAACAATTCCCAGCTGCTTTTTTTTAAGCCAATAAAATCTGGGGACAAAATGGAAAAAAAAAATACAAGCATAATAGGTGATGATGAGGCAATTCATTGAATTAACTTAATCGTATTTGTGTATGTGAAGTTAAAAGGTCATATTGAAATCACTAGGCTTTTTTTTCAATAATTTTCTCATTAATATATCAAGGATTTGAATCTATAGAACTCTTTAAAATGCTGCAATGGTGACTGGATTAATTTCTATGCATGCTCATACATTAGAGGTTTTCTAATTTGTCTGGTTTCAGAAAGATCACGTAATTCAGTACCAACATTTTTCAATTGAAATGTTAGCCTTGATGTAAATTTCCAGTCCTGCAGTACAGCCCAGGTACCATATAAACCTGATTGTTCTAGCAAAAACATTTCGAAGTATTTATAAATGCAGAACAATTCTGGTGAAAAGGATCCTGATTTTTAAATCATTGACTAAGTCTTCGTTTGCAATAAAGGAGAGAAGTCAAGGAGCATTTGAGGGAATAATAACCAAAGGACACAGTCAAAATTGTACCTTTTGATTTCTAAG
This sequence comes from Lepus europaeus, assembly GCF_033115175.1. Lineage (NCBI taxonomy): Eukaryota > Metazoa > Chordata > Mammalia > Lagomorpha > Leporidae > Lepus > Lepus europaeus. Next base: position 58,066,117 of record NC_084831.1, read on the forward strand.
AATGGAATTGTAAAAATGGGAGTGTGTTTAGGAATTGGGAGCTCATTAGAGGCAATAACTTAGGCAGCTTTAACTAGACTGGGAGAGTTCTAATGTATATGGCTGCAGGTATTCACTATTTGAAAACGTAGACAAAAACAACTGATGAACATACTTCACAAGTTATGTCTGATACAGTGAAAAAGTAGATAGCACAGTTACTGACATGTAGTGAAAGTCAAATTCATGGTAGATATTACTGAGAGAGGTAGTAATGCTTAATGGCTAAAATAATAGACTCTGAAGTCAAACCATCTATGTTTTCATCTTGCTTATATAATGACAGCTGGGTAAATTTGAGAATGTTATTTAGCTTCACTGAGGCTTACAGGATAATAGTAGTATCTATCTACCTCATATGGTTGCCAGGAAAATAAGAGAGTGTAAATATATACAAACCAACTAAAACAACAACTAGTATGTAGTAAACACTCAATTAAAATATCACTTACTTGTAGTACAACTGAAATAATGATGAGGATGACTGCTACTATCACCACGACTTCAGAAACTACTTTTATCTTGTACATCTTGTTAGGCACTGGTAGAGAAATTGTATAGGCTTTGAATAAGCAGATTTGAATGTATTAAAGGTGGCCAATATAACCAATGTGGGTAGGGCTAAAATTTACCTTGGATACTTATGTATAATATGGGAAAAAGCAAGTTGTCATTAGGATTTAATTGTTCTGTGAAGCAAAGCACTTCTATCAACTTTAGAAAATTTTATTTACAATAAATGATGAATTGATGCTACTTTAATGACAGATTTAAGGCGTGCCAAAATCATACCAAAATGAAAAGATGTGAGCTCTGAGATTCATTCACAAAAGACTTGTATGACACAAACTTTGAAATAGTTTTCTAACAGTTTTTTTGTTTGTTTTATTGATGCTTTTTTATTGAGATAAAATATATACAAAACAAAATTGCTTATTTCAACCAGTTTTTCAGTGTGCAGTTCAGTAGTATTAAGTGCATTTACATTGTTGCATAGCCATCACCATTCTTACCTTTCTTCTTATACTTTCTTCGTCCCAAACATAAAAATCTTTTTTTTTTCAAATATTTATTTTATTTATTTGAAAGAGTTACAGAGAGAGGTAGAGACAGAGAGAGAGTCTTCCATCTGCTGGTTCACCTCCCAGTTGGCCGCAACAGCCGGAGCTACACCGATCCAAAGCCAGGAGCCAGGACTTCTTCCGGGTCTCCCATGTATGTGCAGGGGCCCAAGGACTTGGGCCATCCTCCACTGCTATCCCAGGCCAAAGCAGAGAGCTGGATAGGAAAAGGAGCATCCAGGACTAGAACCAGCGCCAATTTAGGATGCTGGCACTTCAGGCCAGAGCATTAACCTGCTGCACCACAGCGCCCGCCCCCCAAACATAAAATCTTAATCCATCAAACAATAACTCATTTTTTCTTCCCCCCAAGTCCCTGGTATTTTGTGTCAACTACATTCTACATTTTGTGTCAACTAGGTGCTTCATACAAGTAGAAGTAGTATCATCTAATATTGTTCTTTTGTGTATGGTTTATTTTAATTGATATAATGTTTCATAGATGCTCTATCATGTATCATAATTCCCTTCTTTTTTTGAAACTGAATTTATATATATATATCACATTTTGTTTATGTATCTATGTGTTGATGGCCATTTGGGTTGTTTCCAACTTTGGTCTAGTGTGCAAAACATAACTAAGCTTATTTATGTGCCTATTGTTATTTGGAAATACTGTTATTTAACTTTGACTTTCATTAAAATGAACTTACTCCTCTAATAGCCCAAATTAGTGAGATTTCCCTCTGTCTCATTTATTTATTCTTAGAATGTTACCTAAAAACAATGGTTATCAAGTCTTACCATACATCAGAATCATCTATATAGATGACTTAAGTATTTGGTAATTTTCATTTTATTTGAAAGGCAGAAAAACAGGTAGGGAGAGATCTCTCATATGTTTTTTTCACTTGCCAAATGCCTGTAACCGCCAGGTCTGGGCCAGGCCAAAACCAAGAGCCTGGAACCCATCGAGGTCTCCCATGTAGGTGGCAGGGACTTGAGTAGTTGAACCGTTATTTGCTGTCTTCCATGTTGCAAGAAGCTGAGTTGGAATTGGAGTAGCTGAGAGTGTGACCAGGTACTCTGATATGAGATGTGGAAGTCACAAGCAGCAACTTAGCCACTGTGCCAAATATCTACCTCTTGGAGTCTTCTTGAACACTTGGTCCATTTTCCACTTCCTTCCCATTCATATTAGCAGGCGGCTCAATGGGAAGTGGAGCAGCCAGGACTCACTCACATCCATATTGGTTGGCAGCACTGCAGGGCATGGCTTTAACCCACTGAGTCACAGTGCAGGCCCTGAGAATTTGAATTTCTTACACATCACCTAGTGATGCTGTTGCTGCTGGTCTGGTAACCACATTTTGAAAACTGTCTTATAGCATTGCCTTAGTTGATAAAAACAACTTCTGATGGTGGTTTCATCACTAGCTTTATCATTTGCAGCAAGCAATTTTCCCTCACTTCACCTACAAACTGAGCTGGGTACACTAACTTGGATGAACTTACTCCTAATCTAAAATTATGCACATATATGTAAGTTAGTGTCCTGATGAGAAATGGATGGTGCTCTCAAGCTTACATAATTTGAAGATATTTATTTTTAAAAAAATGACAAAGGTGTATATAGGCAGCCATTTAAGATAGTTCTGTTTTTCAGTTTAGAAATGACAGTACCGTTTACTGTTCCTAAGTCTTCAGAGGACAGAAAGAGGCTGAGTTTTACAAGACGTAAAACTTCTAGTTGGTTCATGATGACACCTTAGGAAAGAGGCTGGAGAATAAGTTCCTCTTCCATCCTATCTCTACTTGCCAACAACTGAATGCAAAGAAAAGTTGGAACAAGAGGACCAAGTGATGTGAATTATGTAGGTCAGCCTTGCCTAGCCAAAACGGTAGAGACTTCATGTAGAGGGATCAAATAAGGTGTGTCCAGCACAATAGCATTCATAAATATAAAAAGCTGCTGCTGGAAAAAATGACACATATATATTTGTGTATATCAGACATCAAAGATATATATCAGAGATACATATATATAGATAGAATTTTTTTTTTCTAATTGCAACTAAAGTGTCTCAAGACAAGATTTCAAATCATGATTTTGGCTTTTTAGTCCCAAGTGAGTGTAATTGTTGGTGTCTAGCAGGTGTTGATGAGTCATTCTCATTATCGTCAGAGACCTTGTTTATGTCACAAAATGTTTGCAAGTGTGATTGCATGTAGAGCATGTACTTGGAGAAGAAAGACAATGCCCCCCCCCCCTTGGTTTCAGCTTTCTCCCTGGCCATAGATCATTAAGATTCATCTAGTGTAACCCAATTTGTAGTTGATTGGAAGGGCTCATACTTTTGATCAGGTATTTTCATATTGTCTGGTCATGGTTTCTTGCCAAAACATACTAATGCTAGATTTCGCTACAATCGCTATTTCCTAGTGATGAGACAACTAAATGGAGTGGTCTTAGCATTTTGACAGGACTAAATCTTTTATATTTGAAGCCAGCAACTTCTGAGTCCCACCCTATTGGAACATTTGCATTTTATCCAAGGACAAATCTGAGATAAACAAAAGATCAAAAGACAGTGTATAAAATAATTTGATCACTATATATACATTGATACTAATTATAGGCAAAAAATTCTCATGAGATGCTGAAATGATTACAAAAATCTGTGACTGAGTCATACCATAGGAGCTAACTTTATTTGTACAGAAAAGGGAAATATGCCTGCAAAAATAGTAATTAAAATGTAGTGATTTCCCTTAATTATTTCCAGGTGGATGCCCTTATGTTGATTCCTTTTATGCCTTTCATACAGGACATTTATTACAATTTATAATTTTATGTTTAGGGAAATTACTTGCTAAATATTTGCTTCATCCTATACTAATGAAGGCAAAATTATGTCATGGTTTCCACCAATGTGATGAGGTGCACTGGTAAACATCTATTAAATTAATTAAATAACTAGATAAATGCAAATATAAAAAATAAGTCAAGGGTCAGTGCTATGGTGTACTGTGTAAAGCCACGGCCTGTAGCTCAGGTATCCATTATGGGCACTGGTTTTGAGACCTAGTTGTCCACTTCCAAACTCCCTGCTGATCCACCTGGGAAAGCAGCAGGAAATTGCCCAAGTGCTTGAGACCTTGCATCACATGGGAGACCCAGAAGCTCCTGACTTCTGGCTTTGGCCTGGCCTAGCCCCAGCTGTAAACCAGCAGATGGAAGATCTCACACTCTGTATTATCTCTCTCTCTCTGTAACTCTGCCTTTCAAATAAATAAATAAATCTTTAAAAAATAAGTCATAGATTAGTAGTTGAATGTGGATAAGCAAAAATTTACCAGTAGTATAGCATGAGCAAGATACCTTACATAGGATCTCATTTACTTGGTATGGCCAAGATGATAATAGACAAGGGAATGAGAATACACCAAACTCTGCAGGATTCTGTGCCTTCTCATATTTAATAGTCTGAAGTGTTTTCCATTTTACAAATGGGCACCAAGTCCATAGGTCGACAAAACCCCATAAGGACCATGTGGAAGAGATATTGTCCTCCCCGTTTTGCAAAAAGATGAAACAGTCAGTAATGTGGTGACTTTCCCAAGACAGGAATGTGAGTAAAAATCAGTACAGAACTTAAAATTGGATCTTCCATTTCCAAATCAAGTTATTGCCCCCAAGCCATAGCATTGTACTGCAGTTTATCTGTGGTGCTTGCGACAGCTTCTGAAATGGGCACGTTCCTTTTCTGTTCCTTTTCTCCCTTGGCGCTCAGTTTTGGAGTCACAATTGGGATTTGCATTTAGAATTCTCAAGCTCAGAAAGGTGCTTTCCCCCCCATGGATTTGAATCAAATGTGTGAATAGCATCCAAAAAGGTTAATCTGTTTACCCAACTAGAACATTTTGCACTGCAGAAAAACACTAGGAGTTGCATTGCTGGGCTGTTCCACATGTACTATGCTTTGAGCTGCTTTATTTGCATGTGGTATTTCAAAGCTGGTGATCAATTTACAATTATAATTGCCTTCAAAATTTTACTTTAACTAGCACTTTGTGAAGGAAAACATCAATTTATATTATTTCACAGAGTTGCAAAATATCTAATGATTTATAAAGCAAAATGGGTTTTTATCAAGACAAGTGAGTACAAAATTGCTGTATCTACTCTGTTATAACCATTTTCTTATACAAGATCCTTTATTTTCATACATGTGTTTTATATTCCTGAGAGTCCATAATAAGATAATTCTAATCATTGAATTATACAACTGCTAGAAAAGAAAAGAATGAAGAACAGGGCCGGTGCCGTGGCTCACTAGGCTAATCCTCCACCTCGCGGCACCAGCACACCGGGTTCTAGTCCCGGTCGGGGCACCGGATTCTGTCCCGGTTGCCCCTGTTCCAGGCCAGCTCTCTGCTGTGGCCAGGGAGTGCAGTGGAGGATGGCCCAAGTGCTTGGGCCCTGCACCCGCGTGGGAGACCAGGAGAAGCACCTGGCTCCTGCCATCAGATCAGCGCGGTGCGCCGGCCGCAGCGCGCCAGCTGCAGCGGCCATTGGAGGGTGAACCAACGGCAAAAGGAAGACCTTTCACTCTGTCTCTCTCTCTCACTGTCCACTCTGCCTGTCAAAAAAAAAAAAAAAGAATGAAGAACATAACCATGAATAAGAAAATGAAGCAATTGATTATAAAATGTGCATTGAATATCTGTTTTTACAAGAGTTGCAACTAGATTAGCAATTAACCATGATTCCATATACAAGATATTTCTTAGTTTTCATGTCTCCTTTATAATACACAGAAACATATTCCATAAACTATTGGGTCATTGAATTAGAAGAATTCTTAGAAATATATCATTCTTTAAACTATAAAAATCGTAGGAAAAATTGATCATAGATTATGTATTGAATATATTGTTTTGAGGGTTAACAGACCATAATAGTAAACATATTATACCCTTACTTTGAGCTGGCTCTATCAGTGCTAAGAACATTATAGGTAGATGTTCATTTAATACCTGCAAGAATCATTTAAGAGCAATCACTTCAACTTTTTGGAACTGCTAGGGTCTGAGCTTGTGTCCCTGCCAAATTCATATGTTGAAAGGCTAATCACTAATGTGATGTAAGTAGAGATCATGATCTGTGGAAGTCATTAGATCATGTGGGCGGAGCCTCTGTAAAAATGATTAGTATCCTCTTAAAAGAGGCTCCAGGGAGGTGCCTCTTATACCACATGAACATACAGTGAGAAAGTACTATCTAGAAGCCAGAAAGTGGGCCCTTACCAGATAATAAACCTGTTGGTGCCTTAATCTTGTACTTCCCAACCCTCAGAACTGTGAGAAAGAAGTTTATGTTGCTTATTAGCTACTCAGTTTATAGTATTTTGTTATAGACACTAAGATGTGAACACTCTTTCAAAGAAGAGAAAACAGATTTGGAATGTTTTAGCTAGTTTCTTAGGCTTATATAGCCAATAAGAGGTAAATAAAGCATTAAATAATAAAGTAGATTTTTAAATAAAAGTAAAATCCAGTAAAAGGCAGAAAGTACTAATATTTGGTTCTAAATTCTATTATTAGTCTAATAAAAGTAAAATAATCTATGGACAAATTATGCAAATTTTAGCTTGAAGAATCCCTGAAAACAAAGAATATTTTACTCATAACTGGATTTCTTTACATAAGGTAGCCAACAGAAAATATTGAGTAGAATTTTGCCCAGCTTCAAAGCCCTTTCTAAGGTCAGAAGTTTAGAATTCATTCTACTCTTGAGGAGTTCAAGGTATCAAAAGTTCTCTTACATACCAATCATCTGCTCCATAACTTTCCTCTGTTGAAACTGGCCATGGAGCATAAAAAAGAACAATAAACAATGATAAGATAATATTGATGTTCAAAATGAATGGTGCAGTCCATATCAAACTGTCAGGAGACCAATATTAATTTAAAATCATGGTCTACAATTATTTACTGATAGTTTTTTCTCTAGTTTACTTTTGGGTCAATGAGGAAATACTTTAAACACACCAATGCTCACTTCCCAGTACAGATTGAATTGATTTGAATGTCTGGAGTTGGTCTGAAGAGAAGAGTTTTTAAAATAAGTCCTCAGATAATCCTAATATGCAGTCAGTATTAACCATTATTATAGTGAAAAACACATTAAATATAGATAACTATTACTGGGTAAGGAGTTATCTAGCTGCTTAGCCATAACAGTCGAGTAAGGCATTATTTATTGTGGATTCATCAACATTGAGGTCCACAATTTGATTTTAATCCTGCATAAATGTTGATCAGATGCCAGGAAAGTGACAACATGTTCATCAAGCAAGAGATTATCTAATATAGAATACAGTTCTTGTAACTCAGACTTTCAATGGAGCATTTCCTTTCATTTTCAGAAAACCTCTTCCTTTTTTTATTTTATTAACTAGCCAGACAAATGTATCAAATCATTACTCTGGAAAACTAGTATCTCAGCAGGAAGAATTCAGTGTTGGAATGTTTTCCTTAAGGTACGGAGAATCCTGATAAAATGTATTTGCCTTAAAAAAAAAAATCAGTGTCATTGCTCTCTTGTCCAAATTCTGATATTCTGCAGATTTGAGGTCTTCTGGATATTCTAAATGGACATTGCTAAATCTACTAATTTGACTCCCATTTTTCAATGATCTTATAATGAACCTCATTGTCTCTTTAATATATAATACTTTATTTTACAGTTTTTAGCATTGGTAGCATTTTTCGTAAATGTGTTATTTACGTAAATGTGTTAAGGGCGCTAGGGCTCCTGTAGCGTGGAAAAGCTTCCTATAGACACTCACAGAATGTGCAAAACACAGAACACTCATTAGAAGGACTGTTTGTTCTTAGCCTATTTTTTCCTTTAGACACTATCCAAGTTGATGTTCACTTGCACGGGCATACTCAGATTTTGAAAATCTTGTCAAATTATCTCTATGTCTGTTCCCTTATTTGGTTCTCTATCATTATTTAAGCTTTTCTCCAATGTCTAATGACTCTTGATTTTCCATTCTTGTTTAGGAATGAGTCAGTGACAAAACTAAATTGGAGCTGAATGTTCAAGAGTAGTTCTAGCTTTAGGGTAATCAGGCAGAGCAGAGACAGCATTTAACTGGGTACTGTGTACTGGGCTCTTCTCAAATGTCCTGCACCCAACTAACAGCTTGGCAAGAAGCAATGCTCTGGTTTTCCCATATAGTTTGGTCAAATTCTTTAGGAGAGCTCTAATTCTCTTCAAGAGGAACATATGGGGGTATGAGGGTATAAATATCTGAAGATCTACGTGGAGACTTTTGGCTGTTTTTCCAGTTTTCAAATCTACAGTTCATTATGGCTCCCTTGCAGATGTAGCCTCCAGGATGTTAGTGGGCTGAGGCTATCTCTGCCCTTGCTCATGATTTGCTACTCCTCAATCCAGCTTTGCTTTTCCAAGCTGCTAATGATTTCCCACTATCCTCCTCTTCATAATACATTTACCACTATCTTGAAAGTCTCATTTTTATTTGTAAAATCTCTAAGGAGGAAAAGGAGAAAAACTCTTGTGGATACAGACAAACATGAATTTGGAAAATTATTGATTGTGAGCTGTACTTGATGCATTACTCTGGTTGAGATATACTGTGTTCCTTTGTCTTAAGAAAATTCTTACTTATTTCAAAAAAAAGGAAAAATGATGACAGTACTTAGATTTTTTTAAAATCAAATTTATGCACCCAGGTAGTTGAATGCTAATAAGAAATTACTTCCAACCCTATTCATAACTGTTTATGAAAAGGATTCTGTTGTCACATTGATTTAAAGCAGTTTCATTAAAAGATTTCAGTGTTCAAAAGATCTTCACAAACTACAGTTATAAAAATTTTCTTGCAAGGTAACCTTTAATGCTAGTGGTTAAAAGATTATACTTGTTTGGGGCTGGTGTTCTAGCAGGAAGGTTAAGCAGCCCCCTTGATGCTGGCATCCCATATGGTGCCAGTATGAGTTCTGCTGCTCCACTTCTGATCCAGCTCCCTGCTAATGCGCCTGAGAAAGCAATGGAGGATGGCCAAGTGCTTGGGCCCCTGTACCCATGTGAGAGAGCTGGAAGAAGCTCCTTGCTCCTGGCTTTGGTCTGGCCCAGACCTAGCTGTTGTGGCCATTTGAGGATTGAACCAGCAGATGGTAGATTCATTCTTTCTCTTTCTCTTTCTCTCTCTCTCCCTCTCTCTCTTTTATTCTTTCTCTCTAATTTTGCCTTTCAAATAAATAAATCTTTTTTTAAAAAAAGAGATTGTACTTGTTTGCATAAAAATTAGGAGATTAAGTATACATGTTGGAAGAAATATGATGGTAACTACAATCTACCAAGGCTTTTTAAATTTCTCAAGGCTACAACTATTTCCAAAGTATTTTTGTATCTCTCTTATATCATCCTGCAGAGTTTTATCCATAATGAGTCCTCAGATTGACAAATTGAGTTGATTTCTGGGGCACTGACAGTCCACCAACTCATAAAATATTAGATCTTGAAAGAATTTATCAGATTGTTTAATTTTCCTGTTTCTCAGTTGTTTGTTTTTCATATGTCATCATTGCTAAAATGAGGATGCATATGAAAAATTGATACATACAAAGTTAGAGTTTCTTTTTCTAAAAGAAAACAAATGTTATTACATTTATGGATTGTCTTGAAGTTGGTGTCATTTAAGAATTGAGTAAACACAATCCTAACTTGTTCCCATTTATGCTGTATTTTTTCTCTACTTTTGCATATGCACTTTGTTGGAAAGCTCATTCTTTCTTGTTGTTTGGTAAATTCCTAATCTTTTTTTTTTTTTTTTTTCAAAATGAGATTATATGTTCCTTCTTGGGTGAAATCTTCCTGGATTCTCATAGGAACCTCTAAAGGTTTTCCTTTTAAAGGATAAAGGCGTATCATTGTCTTTATTTATATACATAACCTTCTTCAGCAACTTTGCTTTTAAGCTTTTTTCCTTTCAATTAACCATAATATTTGTAATAATTACAGAAAATAGTATGATATTTCAACACATGTCTACATTGTCTACTAATCAAATACAGGAATCTATTTCCTTATCATTTCTTTATGGCTGGAGACTTTCACCTCTTCTTTTCTAGTTCCTCAAAATATATAATAGGTTATTGTGAACTATATTCATTCTACTATGCTACAAATCACTAGAACTCATTCCTCTTATCTAACTGAATTTTGACACCTGTCGTCTGATCTCACTCTGTCCTCCCTTCCTAGCTTCTAGTAATTAACATATTGTTCTCTTTTGATTTGAGATCAACTTCTTTAGCATTCACATATGAGAATCTTTCTGTATCTGGCTTATTTTATTGAATATAATGTCTTCCAATTCCATTTACTTCCCTACAAATATTGAGATTTCATCTTTTCTTATGGTTAATTGTGGATATATACTACATTGTCTTTACTCCTCTATTGATGGACACCTGGGTTCATACTGAATCTTGGTTACTGTGCATAGTGCTGAAATAAACATGAGAATGTACATTTTTTAAAAGAGTTTTATTTATTTATTTGAAAGGCAGAGTTACAGAGAGAGAATTACAGACAGAAAGAGATACCAGCCCACTGATTCACTCCCCAAGTGACCACAATGGCTAGGACTAGATCAATCTGAAGCCAGGAGCCAGGAGCTTCTTTCAGGTCTCCCACACGAGTGACAGGGGCTCAAACACTTGGGCCATTGTTTCTTTCTCAGGCCATAAGCTGGATCAGAAGTGGAACAGCCAGGACAAGAACGGGCCACCATATGACAATGTTGCAGGTGGGTAGCTTTACTCGCTAAAGTACAAAGCAAGCTCCAGGTGTCTCTGACATGCTGATTTTACTTTCTTTGGACATATACCCCTAAATGATATAGCTGAATCATATCATAAATCTGTTCTTCATAATGCATGTATTAGTTTAAATTCCCACCAACAATGTACAAGAGTTCCTTTTCTCCACATGATGTTTGCCATCATTTTGTGGTTGTTTTATTAATTTTTTTTCTGTTTAATAGAGCATTCTAACTGAAGTGAGATAGTATCTGTTTCTGGTTTTGAATTGCTTTTCCCTGATGACTAATATAATGAGAATTTTTCATATATTTGTTGGCCATTTGTATGTCTTCTTTTGAAAACTGTTTATTCAGATAATTTATCCAGTTTATTTGGATTATTTGACATGTAGTTGTTGAGTTATTTGAGTTGCCTATATTACTGAAAATCACTCTTCAATAAAATGATTAGTTTGTACATAATTTTCCCCATTGTGTTAGTTGCCTCTTCAGTTTTGTTGGCTTTCTTTGCTGTGCAAGGACTTTTAAATTTGATATATTCCTATCTATTTATTTTTACTTTTGTTGCCTGTACTTCTGAGATTTTACCAAAAAAAAAAAAAAAATCATTGCCAGTACTGATGTCTTGAAGTGAGTCCTCTTTATTTTCTTTAGTTTCATAGTTTCAGATCTTACATCTAGGTCTTTGATACATTTTGAGGTGATTTTTTGCTTAAAGCAAGAGGTAAGGAGGGATTGTTTCTGTCTTTTGCGAGTGTATACCCAGTTTCCCAGCACCCTTTTTTGTAGAGGATGTCTTATCTCCATTGTACATTTTTAGTGCTTTCATCAAGAATTAGATGGCTGTATACACATGGGTTTATTTCTGGGATGTTGGTTCTGTTTCATTTGTCTATGTGTCTGTTTTAATGCCAGCAGCGTGCTGTTTTGACTGCAATAGCTCTGTCATATGCCTATAATAGGTGCTGTGATGTCTCCAGCTTTGTTCTTTTTGGTCGAGATTTCTTTGACTATTTGATGTCTTTTGTTCCTTCATACGATTTTTACTTTTGTTTTGTTTTTAACTCTGTGAAGATACCACTGGTGTTTTTAAAGGGATTACATTGAAACTCTAAATCACTTTGAGTAATCTGGACATTTTAACATTAATTTTTCAAGTCCATGAATATATAGATGGAGTAGGTTCCATTGTTTTTTGTCTTCAACTTGTTTCATCAGTGTTTCATTTGTTAAATTTATTTCTGGATATTCAGCTATTGTAAATGGGATTGCTTATTTGATTTCTTTCTCAACAAGCTTTTTACTAATGTATAAAAATGTCACTGACTTAAAAATTTTATGATACCTTATTTTAATATTAATAGAATATTAATACAAACAGAACAGAGTCAATGTAATTCATAGATACAATTCTAAGAATATAATGATATTCCCTTCCTCCTTCCTTTTCTCCTTCTTCCTTCCTTCCTTTTTCTCATTTTTGAGCTGACATGTTTAATTAACATTATGGTCAGGAGCTCAATTTTCAACTAAACATTGAACACTTATTTACTTGTCAAAAGAGACAAGCAAATAAAAAGTAAAAAACCCTAGTTCAGTGGTAATATAGGCAAGGGCTATAAATAGTAATCAAATGGAAAGATGACCAAATCACTCATATACAGTAAATTTTAAAAGAATCACAAATCCTTAAAACTATATTAATATAAAATTCTAACCATTGGTTTGACAAAGATATAAAACAAAGTTGGACAAATATATTTTCACAATATTGATACACACAGGCATTTCTTTTATTTTTTTGTTTTTGTTTTAGACTTTGTTCTTTTTTAATCTAATCTCCCACACATATGCAGTATTTGTCTGTGTCCAGCTTATTTCATTCAATATGATGTTCTCCAGCTGGATCCATTCTGTCACAATGATAGAGTTTCATTCTTTTTTATAGCTGAATAATATTCCACTGTATACATACACCACAGGTTCTTTATCCATTTATCTGATGATGAACACCTCTGTTATTCCATATTATGACTACTGTGAACAGTATTGCTGTAAACGTGGTGGTGCAGGTATCGTTTTGATTTAATATGTTCATGTATTTTGGTATATATCCAGTAGTGGGATGGCTGGATCATACAGCAAGTATATATTTAGCCTTTTGAGAGATTTCCCTTCTGTTTTCCACAGTGCTCAGAGTAACTTACCTTCCTCTCAATAGTGTGTAACTGTTCTCCTTTTTCCACATTCTTGCCAACATTTGTTTGTCTTTTGGATAACAGCCATTCTAAGGAGAGTGGGGTTATATCTGATTGTGGTTTCTATTTGTATTTTGCTGATGCCTAGTTATGTTGAGCATTGTTTCATGTATTTTTGGCTATTTGTCTTTGTTCTTCTAAGAACTGTCTATTGACGTCTTTTGGCCTGTTTTGTTGTTGAGTTTTTGAGTTACTGATATACTCTTGATATTGATAATTTGTTGGATAGGTAACTTGTAAATATTTTTCCCATTCTGTCAGATATCTCTTCACTTTATAGATTGTTTTGTTTGCTGTGCAGAAGTTTCTGAGCTTGATATAGTCCCAGTTGTTTAGTTTTGTTTTTGTTGCCTGTACTTTGGAGGTCTTATTCAAGATGTTATCACCTGCATCAATGTCTTGGAGTGTTTCCCCTGCATTTTCTTCTGGCAACTTCATAATGTCAGGTCTTAAATTTAGGTGTTTGATCCATCCTGTGTTGATTTTCGTATATGGTTAGAGATATGGATCTAATTTCATTTTTCTCCATATATACATTCAATTTTGCCAGCACCATTTATTGAAGAGATTCTCCTTTCTCCAAGGTATAGTCTGGACATTTTGTTAAAAATCAGTTGGCTGTATTGTAAGTGAATTAATTTCTGGCTCTCTATTCTGTTCCACTGATCTGCGTGCCAGGTTTTATGCAGTACCATGCTATTTTAATTGTTATTATTTTGTAGTATGCTTTGAGATCAGGTACTGTAATGCATCCAATTGATCCCCCCCCCAGGATCATTGTGGCTATTCTGAGACTTTTGTGCTGCTGTATGAGCTTTAGTATTTTTTTTTCTAATTCTGTAATGACCATCATTAGTATTTTGATAGGTATTATATGAATTTGAAGGTGGGTTTAAGTAGTATAGACATTTTAATTATGTTGGTTTTCCAATCCATGAACAAAGAATATCCTCATTTTTTTGTGTCCCTGCCTATTTATTTCATAAACATTTTATAATTGTCATTGTAGAGATCTTTCACTTCTTAATTTAAATTTATTCCAAATATTTGATTTTTGTGTTGTTCTGAATGGTGCTTCTTTCTTAATTTCTCTTTCAGTGAGTTTGTCATTAGCATATAAAAAGCTGCTTTTTAATATGTTTATTTTGTAACCTGCAACTTTACTGAATTGGTTTACCAATTCTAACAGCTTTTTGGTGGAGTGCTTAGGTTATTGCGTGTATAACATCATGTTATCTGCATGCATAATTTGACTTCCTCTTTTATAATTTTGATGCCCTTTATTTCTTTCTCCTCCATAATTGCTCTTGCTAAAACTTCCAGTACTATAGTGAATAAGAGTGACAAAAGTGAGCATCCTCGTCTTGCTCCAGAACAGAGGGAAAATGATTTCAGTTTTTCCCCATTCAGTATGATATTTAAACATTTGTTTATTTAATAGTGCCCTGTAAATCTAGGAAGAATATTTATGTATTCATTCATTCATGCATGCATGCATGCATTCATTCCTTTTTTTCCTGACTGGGTATTTCAAGTTTAGAAATTCTTTCTTTTGTTTCATATAATCTGTTATTCAGGCTCTCAACTGTACTCTTTATTTGAATTATATATAGAATTCTTTATCTCCAAAATTTGTTTAGTTTTTTAAGATTTCTATATCTTTGATAGATTTCTCACTCATATCATGAATTATTTTCTCAATTTTTTTCAATTATCTGTATCACATTGACTTTTCTGAGAATCATTCTTTCAATTCTTTTTCAGACATTCCATCAGTTTCCTTTTTTTGTTGTTGTTATAGAATTATTTACTTCCTTTCAAAGAGATTATGTTACTTTGCTTTTTCTTACCTCGTATGTCCCTATGTTGATATTGCACATCTGGAAGATCTTTGATCTCTACCAATTTTATGGGATGGCTTTTTCAGTAAAAGATTCTCTTCTGAAGATGTATCTTGGGGTATTTTTTGGTAGACTATTTTGGCTTCAACTGTAATTAGTACTGTAGTTTAGTTTCCATATAGCTTCTTCAACTTTAATGAATGTTCATGAGTTAGTGCATGTAGCAACAGGATTGGAGGCCTGTTTGTCTCCATGGCTTACACAGGAGTTGGGACACTCTACTGGCACACACAACAGTACCCACTGAGTGACCACTCCTGCAGGCCCAGGAAGTAGTGCAGGGCACAAGCACAGGCACAAAAGCAAGAATGTACTTGTCAGTCTCAGTGGGCTGTGCAGGGATGGTGCTACTCAGTGGAGTCTGGTGGTTGAAAAAATAGCTTAAGCATCACTGAGGATAGGCATCTTTAAAGCACATAGCACACCTATCACTCTCTAGGTCCCATGTTGGGGTGAGATTAGTGCAGCAGTGTAGCAGAATGAGTTAGGCAAGGAATTAGAGACAGGGTGCAGTTAATATTGGTTTCAGAATAATATTGCAGGGCCACAGCCTTGGAAAGGGAGGGTAGTCCGTAAACTGATTTCACCCTCTGGAGTTTTGCAATGATATACATTTCCCACCAGTTTTCCATTTGGGCTCAGAACCCACAGGGCTACAGAATTCCCCAGCAACAAAAATTTTAGGTGTTCATTATATTAATGTGGACTGTTGGGTGCCTCTCATTTACCCTTTTTATGATTGTAGGAACCTTTCCTTGGTTCAACCTGATCCAGACTGCAGTGATAGGATGGTCAATACAGTATGCCATTGCCTTCCTCACCAGACTGTCTAGAGTCTTTGTGTTCCATAATTTCTTTATTGTATCCAAATTATACTCTAGTTCTTTCCCCTTGAATATTCCAGCAAACAGTAGCTGGTTATTCTTTGGTTTTGATCCTTTTTTTGTGTGGAGGAAGCACATTCTACACCTCTGGCCAGCCAGGCTAGAAGTCCATAGGCTTTTTCATTTTCATCTCTATGGACAAAGTAGCCAAACTTGTCCATAGAGATGAAGCAATAATTTCAACGTTAAGCATCAAGGTTATTTTCAAGATTAAACCTCAGAAGGGCCTCATACATAGGAAAATCTCATTCTAGACCTATGTGAACTTCAAATATCCAGCTGCGTGGTAGCCCAGCTAGGATCTGGTTCATCTCTCTTTTGGTTGAATTCCAAATGTGTTTGAGAAGGAAATAGAGGAATAGAAAGGTCAAGAGTTCATTATAAGAAATGCATTGAATGACCACTTTACTACGTAATTTGTGTATCTTTAGAGGCTCAGTAGTACATTTTCCACTGTGATTTTGGCCAATGTGCAGCTACACAGAGGCATTCAGTATAATTAGTCCCATAGAATCATGTAGAACATAACCCTTCAAGATCATTAATCTGGGGTAGGACACAAAGAACAGCTAAATTTGTGTAGCTACAACAGGTACAGATAACAGAGCATATCCACAGACTGTAGGGAAGAAATGTGTCTATTTAGTTCTATAGAAAAATAATATTGAGTCTAGCAATATCCAGACAGCAAAGTAGAAAAGCAGTTCTGTGTTTCAGGACTATAATTGCTGTTACTGCCACAATTCCCAATTTTCTTTCCCTGACCTAAGCTTCTGTTGAAATTTCTAAGTAGCAGAAGGGATTCTGCAGTTTGCTAGAATGTGGACATTGCTGCTGTTGTGGGCTGAATACGTTTTCCACAAAGATGTTAAGTCCTAACCCACAATCCCTGTGAATGTGACCATATTCAGAAACAGGGGCTTTGCAGATGATCCAGTTCAGATGAGGTTATTGTTGTTGGGTCTAATCCAAATTGACTGATGTCTTTATCAAAAAGAGAAATTTACACAGAGAGACAGCTATGTACAGAGGGAAAACACCACGAGAATGTCATGTACAGGCCAAGCTACCCCTGGGGCTGCAACATTACATGAGAGGCACCTTGCACCTTGATTTCAGACTTGGAGCCTCCAAAACTGCGAGACCATAGATTAGCGTTGCTTGTATCAGTCAGTGTGATACTTTTGTTACAACAGCATTAGAACACTGGTCCAGCTGCTGACTTGCTATCATCCAGGTTTGCCTCTGCACATCTCAGCTCCTTGTTTTTATAAGAATCAACATGATCTCCTGCTCAAATTTCCCTGACTCTCTCTGTGAGTAAACTGACACACTGATTATGCACCCTGTCTTTCTTGTCACTTCTCGCTTGAGATCTTTCTGTAGAACCGTGGTTCGGTTGAGGCATGGCTAGGGGCGTCTCACCCTTCTCTGGTCTTTTCTAAGTTTAATTTAGATAATTTCTCCTCCTGCTCAGCATTCATGGCAGGAACTAAAGGAAAGACTTAGTGTTTCATGTAAATGCCATAGGTCTGATCCCATGTCCTTCTGTCACATATGCCTGGAAATTTCTGGCTAGATATTCTGTGCTGATGATCACAGTCTGGAAGCGGCATACAAGTGAGTTTCGTTCACGTGTGCTCTATGTGTTTTTTAAATAAAAAATATTAGTTGATGAGATTGAAAAATTACAGTATTTCACACCAAATTCTGAATTTCTGACTTGCATTCCCACACAGTGATCACGTACACCTCATTTCATTTCACTTCTGAAGGGATATACACTCTCCCATTTGCCATCGCCGTGGGCCCTCTCTATTCTACGTTCACAAGACTCTGTTTCGAATTCTTTTGTAAATACTTCTTCCATGGGTATTCTGTAGATATTATGATGAGAACTATTTATTTCCCTTCTATTTCCTCTGAAGGCACAGAATTTAGTTTAAGTCATTTTTTTTTTTTAAATTTTTGACAGGCAGAGTGGACAGTGAGAGAGAGAGACAGAGCGAAAGGTCTTCCTTTTGCCGTTGGTTCACCCTCCAACGGCCGCCGTGGTAGCGCGCTGCGGCCAGCGCACCGTGCTGATCCGATGGCAGGAGCCAGGTGCTTCTCCTGGTCTCCCATGGGGTGCAGGGCCCAAGCACTTAGGCCATCCTCCACTGCACTCCCTGGCCACAGCAGAGAGCTGGCCTGGAAGAGGGGCAACCGGGAGTTTAAGTCATTTTTTATGCCTCACATGTTAGTCAAGTGTACAGTACATGTTTATGTATCTTTATGCTCCATAATGATTAGGGATTATATCCCCTAGCATTATGTACATTATGGAAATTAAATAGGGTTTTATAAAATATTTTTATCCACAATCTAAGTATCAATTTTTTAAGTACCATTAGGTCTATAAAGATAAACCAGACGATGCCACCTCAGGAGTGGCTACTTTGAAGGATTAAGATATTGAGTCATAAACTCAAGAAGAAAGTAAAAAGTGTCAAATTATTTGCAGACAACATTTGTTCAGAATTGAAAGGAATGAAAGAGTACTTCTGATCGGAGCCGTCAGGGAACTTTTGTAGTATGGGAGTACATTGTATCTCTGAGATGGAAAAAAAATGGTAGAACTTGGTCAAACATGAAGAAAAATGAGCATTTGGATTAACTGAGAAAAATGCAGTTTCATTTGACTGACTGGGAGAAGCTGTGAGGAATAAGCTAGGAAGGATAATTTGGAGCTACATAACTGAGGTATGAATGTCAGGACTAAGACGTTTGGGCAGCTCTGAAATGTCAGCTTCTTAAAGGAGCTATATTTATTCTTTGGCCATGACTAAGAATTAAGCCAGAAGGCTGTACTAAACCACTGTTACTCAGAAAAAAAAAAAAAAAAAAGGCCACTTTTGTTCATGTCCACAGCCCTGGTGTGTAAGGCTCTTGGCTGCCTGGTGTGAGTCTCCTGGGCCATGCACTCCCAGGCCCCATGTGCGCCCACACTGTGACAGGTAAGAGTACCTGCTCTCCAATACGTTGAACACCTGCCCACCTGATGGGTCAGAACAGCAGTCGTCTGGGTTTGCTGGTTTCTGGTGAGGCTGGACAGCTGTTCTGATAACCTACTGCTGCATTCCAGATTTAGTGTCAAGAGGGAAAAATCTGCCTGCCTCCTTCTTATGTTTTCCTTCATTCTCTTATGAGTGGCATTTTTCAGGGAAAACAGTCTACACAGTTCTTGGTGGGCAGTTCTAGAGCAGCAGTACAACAGTCTTATTTCTGCCACAACTCCCCCACCCCCACGGTTTCATAAGTGGGTGTGTTAGCATTCTTCATTTTCACCCAAGTAGCCCCAATGACTTATCTGCTGAGTGTCACGGCTGTGTGGTTAAAGAACTAATTTGTCGTTTTGAAACTTGAGTTAGATAAATCATTTCTTTTCACATCTTTTGCTATCTTCCCTTTATTTGCCAAACTTTCTCTTCTCTCTCTCTTTCACTTATCTCTGTCTACTTCTCTTTTTTTTGTTCTTTCCCATTCTTTCCTCCTTTCTCTTTATCCCCTCCTCCTTCTTTGTCCCTACCTATTTCCTTTCTACCTTTACATGACAATGTAGGTTTAAGAGAAATACTTTGGCATTCATATGCCATGCATCATAATCCTCCTGCTACTACTTACTAACTATAGAACCCTGAGATCACAACTTAGCTTCTTTGAACTTCAGTTTGGTAATCTGAAAAAGAAAAAATAACAACATATGCCTCCCCTAGTTATAGAAAATAAGCACATATTAAGACATATAAAACAGAACAGTTCCAGACACGTGTTAAATACTCAGCAAATGTTTGCTATTGTTACTGTTGCTATAACTGCTGCTTTTCTTTTTCACATTCATCTGCATTGAGGATATTATTATTATTATTATTATTTTATTTTTGACAGGCAGAGTGGACAGTGAGAGAGAGACAGAGAGAAAGGTCTTCCTTTTGCCGTTGGTTCACCCTACAATGGCCGCCGCGGTAGCGCGCTGCGGCCGGCGCACCACGCTGTTCCGATGGCAGGAGCCAGGTGCTTCTCCTGGTCTCCCATGGGGTGCAGAGCCCAAACACTTGGGCCATCCTCCACTGCACTCCCTGGCCACAGCAGAGAGCTGGCCTGGAAGAGGGGCAACCGGGACAGGATCGGTGCCCCGACCGGGACTAGAACCCGGTGTGCCGGCGCCGCAAGGTGGAGGATTAGCCTGTTGAGCTACGGCGCCGGCCGAGGATATTATTTTAAAAATAGGAAGAGAGGCCAGCGCCGCGGCTCAATAGGCTAATCCTCCGCCTATTGGCGCTGGCACACCAGGTTCTAGTCCTGGTCAGGGCGCAGGATTCTGTCCCGGTTGCCCCTCTTCCAGTCCAGCTCTCTGCTGTGGCCAGGGAGTGCAGTGGAGGATGGCCCAAGTACTTGGGCGCTGCACCCCATGGGAGACCAGGAGAAGCACCTGGCTCCTGGCTTCGGATCAGCGCGGTGTGCTGGCCGCAGTGCTCGAGCCACGGCGGCCATTGGAGGGTGAACCAACGGCAAAGGAAGACCTTTCTCTCTGCCTCTCTATCTCTCTCACTGTCCACTCTGCCTGTAAAAAAAAAAAAAAAAAAAAGAAAGAAAGAAAAAAAAATAGATAAGTTATGGCTATCCATTATTTAATGTTAAGCCTGAAATTTATTTTTGTATTGAAAAGGAGTTGTATCTGTTCCTTGGCCTTGACTAAGAATTTTTTTAAAATTCTTGTTAGTATGGAATAACATATGGTCTTTATAACATAAACCCATGTAACTAATAAAATGAATTATTGGATATTGATTGATAAGTGGATGGATTATTATGCTCATAAAAACTAAGATGACTGTTAGGAGAACATGGCTATGTTAAAGATAAATTATTCTATTTGCTGATTGAGATAGAAAACCTTGACTGTGATATGACATATTGTATGCATAAGGGATAAGAAGGTCTTGAGTTTCTTTGGGACATTTCAAGAGTTGTTCTGTTTTTTTGTTTTTGTTTTCTGAGAGAGAGAGACAGAGAGACAGAGAGAGAGAGAAGACACTCCTATCCACTGGTTTAACCTACAATGGCTGACCCTGAGCCTTGCCAAAATTGTGAATACAATACAAGCCTACCTGTGGGTGACAGGAACCCAGTTACTTGAGATATCATCACTGCATTCCAGAGTCTATATCAGCAGGAATCTGGATTCAGGAGCTGGAAGTGTACCTCAAACTCAGGCCCTTCAGTATGGGATGTGTGCGTTTCAACCACGAGGCCAACCATCTTCCCCAAGAGCTGTATATTTTGACCGTTTATCTATTTCTGTTTTCTTTTTCCTTTTTGGGAACATTCAGCCTATCATATCTTGACATTTAAAAAGGTCAGTGTTTTTCCACACATTAGTAAACATATTTTACTTGAAATAAATAGGTAGAACAATAAAATGCTGATTCCTTTCTGGGGTAGGGAGGCAGGACAGTGGATTTTAAGCATGAGAAAAAAAATGTATAGCTTAAGCCTGTTCTAAAAACCTAGAGTTCAACAGATTTGATAACTGAGATCCTAACAGGTTTGGCAAGAAAGAATACCAGTATAATATTTCACACCATTTAGAAGGTCATCCTTCCCTAACGCCTTTATATAACTGTGGAACTCATTTCCTACAACATTATTTTCTCTTTTTTTTTTTTTTTTGACAGGCAGAGTGGACAGAGAGAGACAGAGAGAAAGGTCTTCCTTTGCCGTTGGTTCACCCTCCAATGGCCGCCGTGGTAGGCGCGCTGCGGCCGGCGCACCGCGCTGATCCGATGGCAGGAGCCAGATGCTTATCCTTGTCTCCCATGGGGTGCAGGGCCCAAGCACTTGGGCCATCCTCCACTGCACTCCCTGGCCACAGCAGAGAGCTGGCCTGGAAGAGGGGCAACCGGGACAGGATCGGTGCCCCGACCGGGACTAGAACCCGGTGTGCCGGCGCCGCAAGGCGGAGGATTAGCCTAGTGAGCCACGGCGCCGGCCGTACATTATTTTCATCAGCTCTTTCAGATACCTGAATTATAGCTTCTGATTTTTATTTCAAGTGAGGTAATGTGATATAAGTGAGAGAAGTGAGAGTGTAGCCTTTGCAACTCTTTCTTTTATTCTTTTCTTTTTCTTTTTCTCCAAATGCTTTAATATCATTCTGCTTCTGTTAAACTGACAAGAGTTGTGATTAAATTCTCACCACAGACCATTTCCATCTCCTCTTTTCTATTCATCAAATAAAAACAAATTAGTTATGTTTGTATACCATTTATCAAATTGAGTGCATTTGACCAAGAATAAAATATCTTTCAAACAAGCTAGAAGAATGAATTTACTCATGTGTGATCATGAAAAATCTCTTAGCCTGATTGTGGCTTTATTATTTGACTTATACACTAAAATAAAGAATCTTGTTCTCTCAGTCTGCCCCTGTCATTATCGCATCACAATAATATTAATATTAATACATAACTTTGGTTCAGCTCATGAAAGTTTTAAAAGGTCCCCAGTACAAGATGATGACTATGAAATCTCTTTGGAAATACAAAATTAAAAAAAAAAAAGTATTGTACTTTTTCATTAGCAAATTTAAAGAAGCATTCTATATTGAAATAGGCCTATGTGATACCATTATTCATCTAATTATACTTCTCAAATTATCAATTTTTCCATGAGAGGTGGTGTGCTTAACAACATCAGCATAAATGCAGCAGGATTGGATACCACAGAAATGTAATTCCAGAGTTGAGAAGGCACCACGAAAGTACTTGCTTTTGCTGTAGTTTCAAATGGAAAATGATCATTCCCCATGGTTAATTCTAAAGATCTTACAGATAGACAGTAATATGAAATAGAATCCAATTTTACACTGATGCAATTTAGATAAAATATAAAAAAATTGGGGTGCAAGGAAGAACACATGCATTTGCTTATAAATTTTATTCAATTGGATAACCTGAAAAGGGTATATGGTAATCATAATTCCAAAACATCCAAGTAAATATTAAAAGGATGCAATGAATTATTGTTGAAAGTGATTTATGGGTCATCTAATCAGTTAACTTGATTGACAACATGAGACTCAGAAGACATAGTGATTTTGCTGTGTCCATATGACTTTAAAATAGCTGAACCACACTTTTTTTACATTGTCTCCTACATTTTGCCTGTAACAATTAAAATTCTCAAAAAAATAAAGACCCTGAGTGTAGGTACTTTGTCTCCTCCATCCTTCCAAATATCCTTCCAGAATTTATTAAATGTCAATTTAATGCCAGAGATCTTGAGAAAGGCATTTGGTAAGATACCACTTGAGATACTTACATCTCTTTTTTTTTACAACTTTTTTTTTATTTCATAAATGTGAATTTACAAAGTGCAACTTTTGGATTGTTGTGGCTTCCCCCCAACCTCCCTCCCTCCCGTGGCCCTCCCCTCTCCCTCTCCCATCCCACCCTTTATCAAGTTTCATTTTTAATTACCTTCATATACTGAAGATCAACTTAGTATATACTAAGCAAGGATTTCAACAGGCTGCACTCACACAACCGCACAAGGTATAGGGTACTGTTCCACTAGTAGTGTTTTCAAGTTTCATAGTAAAACACATTAAGGACAGAGATCCTATGTCAGGAGCATGTACCCAGTGACTCCCATTGTTGATTGAACAATTGGCACTCTTATTTATGACGTCAGCAATCACCTGAGACTCTTGCTATGAGCTGTCTAGGCTATGGAAGCCCCTTGAGTTCACCGACTCTGAACTTGTTTAGTCAAGGCCTTGTCACAGTGGAGGTTCCTTCCTCCCTTCAGAGAAAGGCACCTCTCTCCTTGATGGCCTGTTCCTTCTGCTGGGGTCTTGTTCACCAGGGTCTTTCATTTAGATTGTTTTTTGCCACCGTGTCATGGCCTTCCATGCCTGTGAGACTCTCATGGACCTTTTAGCCAGATCCAAATGTCCCAAGGGTTGATTCTGAGGCAGGAGTGCTGTTTTGGGCATTTGCCATTCTATGAGTCTGCTGTGTGTCCTGCTTCCCCCACAGGATCATTCTCTCCCTTTTAATTCTATCCTTCATTATTTTCTTACACTGGTCTTATTTGTGAAATCTCTTTGACACATACTCTATCTTTTTGATCAGTTGTGTATTTATACTTATCACTTTACCAAGTGCACTGCCATTGGTACCTGCCTCTTTGGTAAGATTGATGTGAAATCCCCTGGCACATTTCTAGTTCCACCATTGGAGGTAAGTCCGAGTGAGCATGTGCCAACCTATATATCTCCTCCCTCTCTTATTCCCACTCCTATGTTTAACATAGATCACTTTTCTGTTAATTTTAAACGCCTAAGGATGATTATGCATTGATTATGGAGTTCAACCAGTGGTCTTATGTAGAACAAACAGAGCAACAACAACAACCACAACAACAAAAATACTAAAAGGAATAAAATAGTAAGTTGTTCCTCAACAGTCTAGACAAGGGCTGGTCCTGTCATTGTCTCTCATAGTGTCCATTTCACTTAGCAACAACAATAGCAACCACAACAACAAAAATACTAAAAGGAATAAAATAGTAAGTTGTTCCTCAACAGTCAAGACAAGGGCTGATCATGTCATTGTCTCTCATAGTGTCCATTTCACTTCAATGGGTATCATTTTAGATGATCGTTTAGTTGCCATCGATCAGAGAGAACATATGATATTTGTCCCTTTTGGACTGGCTTATTTCACTCAGCATGATGCTTTCCAGCTTCCTCCATTTTGTTGTAAATGCCTGGATTTCATTGTTTTTTTACTGCTGTATAGTGTTCCATAGAGTACATATCCCATAGTTTCTTTATCCAGTCATCCGTTGATGGACATTTAGGTTGATTCCATGTCTTAGCTATTGTGAATTGAGCTGCAACAAATATTGAGGTGCAAATGGCTCTTTTTTTCTCCCCTTTAATTCCAGTGGGGTAAATTCCAAGGAGTGGGATGGCTGGGTCCTGTGGTAGTGCTATATTCAGGTTTCTCATATTGAGGTACTTGGATTTGAGTCTAGGTTCTTCTGCTTCTCATTCAACTTCCTGAATATCCTGAGAGACAGCAGATGATGATTCAAGTACTTGGATTGCTGCCACCCTTGTGGGAGATCAGAATTGGATTCTGATGTCCTAACCAACAGTCTGGCTCAGTCCTGCCTAATGGACACATTTGGGGAGTGAACCTACAGTGGAAGATCCTTCTGTTTGTCTCTTGCTCTGCTTTTCATGTAAAGTGAAAAATATTTATATATTTTTAACCCACTCATCTTGGTCTATTTTCAGTTGTCATGCCAAAATATCTAAAATACTTAACACATGGTAATTTACAAAGAAGATAAGTTTATTTGATTCACAGGTTTAAGGCTCAGGAAACCCAGAAGAATGGCACAGGCACCTGACAAGGGTCTTCCAGTTGCATCATAACATGGAGAAGGATGAAATCACAGTGAGATATAGCAAGACTTTTAGCTCAGTAGACTTACTCTTCTTATAAACCCACAATGCTGTCATGGAGGCCCTACCTTCAGGACCTCACCCAATCAGAATTGCCTTCCAAAAGCCTTACCAAGAAACCCATTAACACGTGAACTAGAGGATTACGTTTCTGACATAGGAACTTTCAAGAGACAAATTCAAGCCCCAGGACCACACACATATTAGCACTATGTTGTTAAGTGATAAAAATAAAAGAGCAAGGGCTCCAAGATGGCAGAAGAGAGACAGGATGGTCTGATTCACACGGGTCAAAATTACTATTGAAATAATGGGAGAAAGTACACTCTTAGGATAAAGCTGCAGGAGAACTGCAGCAGGAGACCCTACGAAAGCAGAACAACAGGTGACCGAGCAGTTCAGACTCACACTGAAAGAGCAAATACACAGCAAAAGACAACAAAAGTTTGGAGCTGGGGAGGAAGATGTTGCCAAGGCAAACCAGGTGAGAGGAGAATCCATTGCCCCATGGCACTGCTGATAACAGCAGGAGGGAGAGCTTGGTGAACTGCTTTTGGAGTTCCAGGTGGACCCCTTAAGAGCACTCAGAGGCGGCGGGGATTAGGGGAAGGAAGGTGGCACATCTCTTTCTCAACCCCTACTTCCTGCTACAGCAGAGACCTGCAGCCAGTAAGGGAAGGGCTCATGACACAGGCAGGGAGTTGCTGCCACACCTCCCCCACATGCCCATCAATAACAGGGTTGCCCCCCAACCCAGTCAGCAAATTCAGAAGAATTTTTTCCTCCTTCATGTCAGCTGCACTGAGTCAGTTGCCCAGCAATGGGAGGGGAGTGGGAGCTGCCCCTACAAAGGGGAAATGCCAACTACGACTCTCACACCCACCCAGCACTACTGAGAAGTGAGCTGCGCTGCAGCGCATGGGTATTATGTGTGCCTTCAACCACAGACTTAATCAGATAACTTATCCAATTTCCCCGCTGACACAAACCTGGTTGGGAATACCACACACAGACAGTGGCTCTGGGAACAGATTAGTTTCCTTATAGACAGGATTGGCTGAAGTATGGATGTCCCACTAAGCCAGAGAGACACAGACCAAAGATTAAAGCCATCAGACAAAAAAAAAATTCTACGAATGCCAAAATACAAAAGCATAAATTCAAAAATAAAAATAAGGAAGACACTATGAGCCCCTCAAAGGAATAGTACAACTTTCCAACATTAGAAGGTGAAGATGAAAAGATTGAGGGAATGCCAGAAATGGAATTCAAAAAACTAATCATCAGATTATTCAGAAGCAATCAGAAGCAAATTCATGAACTAAAGAAAGCTATATATGATATGAATGAAAAATTTTCCCATGAAATTGAGATCTTAAACAGAAAACAAAATGAAATGCTAGAAATGAAGAATTCTATAGATCAAATAAAAAATGCAGTGGAAAGTCAACAACAGACTTGGTGAGGCAGAAGAAAGAATATCTGAGCCAGAAGACACATCTCTGGAAATGTTACAGTCAGACCAAAAACATGAAGAAGAAATTAGAAAACTAAAAACCACTGTTGGAGATCTACAGGATACTATCAAATGACCCAACATACAGGTCTTAGGAATCCCTGAAGGTGTGGCAAGGGGGAAAGGATTAGAAGGCCTTTTCAGTGAAATAATAACAGAAAACTTCCCTAATTTGAAGAAAAAAAAGGGACGTCCAAATACAGGAAGCACATAGAACTCCTAACAGACATTTCAGAAAAGATCTTCACCATGACACATTGTAGTAAAACTCTCCACAGTAAAACGTAAAGAAAAGATTCTAAAATGTGCATGAGGGAAATGTCAGATTGCTTTCAGAGGACCTCAAATTAGACTCACAGTTGACTTCTCATCAAAAACCCTACAAGCTAAGAGAATGGCATAATATATTCCAAGTCTTAAGAGGAAAAAGCTGTCAACCAAGAATACTGTATCCTGAAAAGCTCTCATTTATGAATGAATATAAAATAAAGACATTTAATAACAAAAATAAATTGAAAGAGGAGCCAGTGATGTGGCCCAGAGGTTAAAGCTCCATCCTGCAGTACCGGCATCCCAAATGAGTGCCAGTTCGAGTACCGGCTGCTCCACTTCTGATCCAACTCTCTATTATGGCCAAGGAAAGCAAGAGGATGGCCCAAGTTCTTGGGCTGCTGCACCCACATGGGAGACCTGGAAGAAGCTCCTGGCTCCTAGCTTCAGATCAGCTCAGCTCTGGCTGTTGCAATCATTTGGGGAGTGAACCAATGGAATGCAAAACCTCTCTCTCTAGCTCTACCTCCATCTGTAACTCTGTCTTTCAAAAAATTAAAGTAATCTTTAAAAAAATGGAAAGAATCTGTCACCATCTGTCCAGCCTTATGAAATATGCTTAAAGATGTGCTACAAACAGAAACACAGAAACAGGGTTTACTATGAAAGAAATTAAAGGCAGAAAATCTCCCAGTAAAAGTACAAAAAACCCGAAGTAAAAAATGGGAATATATTATTGAAAAATGGTAGGGCAAATTCGATACTTATCAGCAGTCACCTTGAATGTAAATGGCATAAACTCCCAATTAAAAGATACACTGTGGCTGAATGGATTAGAAAAAAAATCCATCTATTTGCTACCTATAAGAAACATATCTCATCACCAAAGATACTCACAGACTGAAGGTGAAAGGATAAAAAAGATATTCCATGCTAATAGAAACCAAAAAAAAAAAAAAAAAGCTGGTATAGCCTTCCTAATATTAGACAAAATAGACTTTAACTCAAAAACAGTTAAAAGAGACAATGAAGAGCACTAAATAATGATTAAGGGACCAATTCAATACGAAGATGTGACTACTATAAACTTAGCAGCTGGCTATTTAAAAAAATATTAATAGATTTAAGGGACATGGACTTAAATACAATAGTAATGGGGACTTAATATCCCAATTTCACCAATGGACAGATCAACCAGACAGAAAATCAGCAGAGCAACAACAGAGTTGATCAAAAGTAAAAACCAAGTGGACCTAACAGATATCTATAGAATTTCCATCCCACAGCTGCAGAGAACACATTCTTCTCACCAGTGCATGGAACTTTCTCTAGGATAGACCATGTTCTAGGCCATAAAGCAAGTCTCAGAAAATTCAAAAAAATGGAAATCATACCACGCATCTTCTCTGACTACAACGAAATGAAGTTCGTAATCAACAACTCAGGAACCTCTAGAACATATGCAAACACATGGAGACTGAACAACATGCTCCCAAATGAGCAGTGGGTCATTGGAGAAATAAAAAAAATTTCTGGAAACAAATGAAGGTGACAACACAACACATCAAAACTTAGGGGATACAGCAAAAACAAGGTTAAGAGGAAAGTTTATAGCAATTGGTGCCTACATCAAAAAATTGAAAAAGCACCTAATAAATGAGCTGTCATTGCATCTTAAGGACCTAGAAAAACTACAGCAAATAAAATCTAGAGCTAGAAGAAAAAAGAAATAATTAAAATTAGAGAAGAAATAAACAAAATTGAAATAAAAAAATACAGAAGATCAAAAAAAGAGAGCTGGTTTTTTGAAAAAATAAATAAAATTGACACAGGTTGGCCTAACTAACCAAAAAGAGGAAGGAGAATACCAAAATTAGTAAAATTAAAGAAGAAAAAAGAAATTAGTGACAGGTACCACAGAAATAAAAGAGTCATCAGAAATTACTACAAAGAGCTGTATGCCAAAAAACTGGGAAACCTTGAAGAAAGAGATAGATTCCTGTACACATTTGACCTACCTAAAGTGAGCCATGAAGACACAGAAAACCTAAACAGACCAATCACCAAGACAGAAATTGAATCAGAAATAAAGATCCTCCCAACAAAGAAAAGCCCAGGATTGGATGGCTTTACCTCTGAATTCTAACAGACATTTATAGAAGAACTGATTCCAATTATTCCTAAGTTATTCAAAGCAATTGAAAGGTAGGGAATCCTCCCAAATTCTTTCTGTGAAGTCAGCATCACCTCAATTCCTAAACCTGAAAGAGATACAATAGAGAAAGAGAACTACAGACCAATTTCCCTGATGAACATAGATGCAAAATTCTGAACAAAATACTAGCCAATCGAATGCAACAGCACATCAGAAGATCATTCACCCGGACCAAGTTGGATTTATTGCCAGTATGCAGGGATGGTTCAACATTCATAAATCAATTAGTGTGATATATCACTTTAACAAATTAAAAACAAAAAATATGATTATCTCAATATATGCAGAGAAAGCATTTGATAAAATACCACAAAGTTTCATGATGGAAAGTCTAAGAAAACTGGATGTAAAAAGAATATTTCTCAACATGATCAAGGCAATTGATGACAAATCCATGTCCAGCATCCTACTGAAATGGGAAAAGTTTGAAGCATTCTTACTGAGATCTAGAAAAAGACAAGGATGCCTACTCTCACCACTGCTAATGAATATAGTCCTGGAAGTTTTAGCCGAGCCATTAGGCAAGAAAAAGAAATCAAAGGATACAAACTGGGGATGAGGAAGTCAAACTCTCCCTATGTGCAGATGACATAATTTTATATATAGGGCATTCAAAACACTTAACTATGATATTATTGGAACTCATAGAAGTGTTTAGAAATGTAACAGGATATAAAGTCAACACACAGCATACAAAAATCAGTGGCTTTTGTATACTCAGACAACGCCATGGCTGAGAAAGAGCTTCTAAGATCAATCCCATTCACAATAGCTACAACAATAAAATCAAATACCTTGGAATAAATTTAACCAAGAATGTCAAAGATATCTACGATGAGAATTACAAAACATTAAAGAAAGAAATAGAAGATACAAAACAAATTGAAATTCCTTCCATGTTCATGGATTGGAAGAATCAATATCATCAAAATGTCCATACTACTGAAAGCAATTTACAGATTCAATGTGATACCAGTAAAAATACTAAGGACATTGTTCTGAGATATAGAAAAAATGTTGCTGGGATTCATATGGAAACACAGGAGACCCCAAATAGCTAAAGCAATATTATGCAATGAAAACAAAGCAAGAGGCATCATAATACCAGATTTCAAGATATACTACCAGTCAGTTATAATCAAACCAGCCTGATACTGGTACAAAAACTAATGGATAGAACAATGAAACAGAATAAAAATGCCAGAAATCCATCCAAACATCTACAGCCAACTTATCTTAGACAAAGATGAATCCCTGGAGCAAAGACAGTCTCTTCAACTAATGGTGCTGTGAAAACTGGATCACTACAGGCAGAACTATTAAGTAAAACCCCTACCTTACATCTTTCACTAAAATCCATTCAAAGTGAACTAAAGACCTAAATCTATGACCCAGTACCATCAGATTATTAGAGAACATTGGGGAAATCTGCAAGACATTGGTATAGGCAAAGAGTTCTTGGAAGAGACCCCAGGGGTACAGGCAATCAAAGCCAATAATGACAAATGGGATTACATCAAATTGAAGCTTCTGTCTACAAGAGAAATAATCAGCAAAGTGAAGGGGCAACTGACAGAATGGGGGAAAATATTTTCAAACTATACAACTCATAAAGGATTAATAACCAGAATATATAAAGAGATCAAGGAACTCAACAACATCAAAACAAACCACCCAGTTAATAAATGGAAACTTTTTCCACACTACCTGGTGAGGAGTCCATATGGCATTATTCTTGATTCTCGGTGTAACTTAAGAGGAAGCTGTCACAATGTGCGGAGCTCTTGATGTCCTGCAAATGAAGAAGGAGGATGTCCTCAAATTCCTTGCATCAGGAACCCACCTAGGTGGCACCAACCTTGACTTCCAAATGGAACAGTACATCTTCAAAAGGAAAACTGATGACATCTACATCATAAATCTGAAGAGGACCTGGGAGAAACTTCAGTTGGTAGCTCGTTCTATTGTGACCATTAAAAACCCTGCTGATGTCAGTGCGCTATTCTCTAGAAACACTGGCCACAGGGCTGTGCTGAAGACTGCTGCTGCAACTGGAGCTATTCTTGTTGCTGGCTGCTTCACACCTAGAACCCTCACTAACCAGAGCCAGGCAGTCTTCCATGAACCACAGCTTCTGGTGGTTACTGATCCTAGGGCTGACCACCAGCCTCTCACAGAGGCATCTTATGTGAACGTTCCTACCATTGCTCTGTGTAACACAGACTCTCCTCTGCACTATGTGGACATTGCCATCCCATGGAACAACAAGGGAGGATGCTCAGTGGGTCTGATGTGGTGGATGCTGGCCCGGAATGTTATGCGCACATGTGGTACCATCTCACATGAACACCCCTGGGAGGTCATGCCAGATCTCTGTTTCTACAGAGATCCTGAAGACATTAAAAAAAGAAGAGCATGTCACCTCTGAAAAAGCTGTGACCAAAGAGGAGTTTCAGGCTGAATGGATGGCCCCAGCACCTGAGTTCAGTTACTCGGCATAGGGTTGCAGACTGGTCTGAAGGCATGCAGGTGCCCTTGTGCCTATTCAGCAGTTCTGCACTGAAGACTGGAGTGCTCTGCCTGCCACTGAAGACTTGCCTGCTG
Organism: Lepus europaeus; assembly: GCF_033115175.1. Taxonomy (NCBI): domain Eukaryota; kingdom Metazoa; phylum Chordata; class Mammalia; order Lagomorpha; family Leporidae; genus Lepus; species Lepus europaeus. Next base: position 58,098,251 of record NC_084831.1, read on the forward strand.
AGCCCACTGCTCAGGCCACTGAGTAGGAACAACCACTGAGTGATCTTAAGCTCCTTTTTACAGTCTCTGAAGCAAACATGGAAATGAGGATGATGGAAAATAAACACTTTTGAACAAAAATAAATAAATAAAATAAATGGGCAAAAGGCTTAAACAGGCATTTTTCAAAAGAGGAAATCCAAATGGCCAACAGACACATGAAAAAATGCTCAGGATTGCTAGCTATCAGAGAAATGCAAATCAAAACCACACAAGGTTTCACCCGACCCCCGTTAGAATGGCTTTCATACAGAAATCAACAAACAACAAATGCTGGCAAGGATTTAGGGGAAAAGGTACCCTAATCCACTGGGTAAAAAATTATGGGATATGTACACCATGGAATACTATACCATGGAAAAATCCAGTCATTTGCTACAAAATATATGAAACTGGAAAACATCATACTTAGTGAAATAAGCCTGTCCCAAAGGGACAAATACTATATGTTCTCCCTGACCTGTGATAACTAATAGAGCACCTAAAATGTGGTATGTAGAAGTGAAACTGACACTTCGAAAAGCAAAGACTTTGAACAGCTCTTGCCTTGTTTGTTGAACAGTTTTTTTCTATTTGTATGGGTTTGTTAAATTTAATTGAATTTCATTTTTTTTCTTTCATACTAATTGTTGAATCCTTTCAAATCATAAACAAAAACAAACAAAACAACTGTCATTCAAACTTCTCCCTTCTGGAGAATCCCTATTAATAAATAAATGTAGAGAAATGAGAGGAACATAAAGAATGCAGAAGTATAATGGTTTTAGGCAAAATCTACCAATGAATGATAAAACTTTTGGGTGAAAGTTTGAGAAATGACAGGTATTTCCATAGTTTTAATTTATTTACTATGTTGTACTTATTAATTACAAAAGCAAAATTGCTAACTTTATGGTGGAGAAACCTAGCAGATTTCACCTTAATTAAATGATCAAATTCAATATTAGTGGTAATGAGATATATCAACCTCATGTACCTCCTTATAGGTACACTTGAAAGTTGAATCACTTATGACAATTCTACAAAGTGATCAATCTTTTCAAAAGAATCAATTTCATGAATGGCAAAGAGAGGGAGGAGCTGTCACAGACAGGACATGAATGAGAAAATTTAAAAATTAAATGTATGTAAGACACTAGATTTGGTTATGAAACAGTGACAGGATATTATAGAAAAACTGGTAAAATACTAAGAAAGACTGAAGTTGGGTTAGTCATAATGTCCCATGTTGAATTCTCAGTTTTGATAATTGTACATGATGTGCAATATGTTAACATTAGGGAAACTCTATGAGGGTGAAATATACACAACTTTCAACTATATTTGCAGATTTTCTATAGGTTTAAAATTGCTTCAAGATTTTAAAAAATTGTAAAAGATAACTATCTTTACACACTGGGGATTCTTCTAAGCTTACCTAATCTATGCATTAAAGGAAATTTGAAACAAAGAGAAAAAAGTTGCATTGTTGTAACATATTTACTCTCAACTTTAAATAAAGTATAGAATTTAATTAAGCATATATGAATATTTTAACCACGATAATCATTTTAAGCTCTTTTATTCTTAAATAATGTCAGAATTAGCCTTAACCTGTCTAGTGCCTCATCTATGTTCAGGCCTTTACCCTAAAAATAGCTTATAGTATAAAAGAAAAAAATCACATGCTCTCCTAAATATATCCAGGAGCTTGATTCCGGGGTATAAAAAAAGTGTATGGCTCTCAGCCCCATTTTTTAGCAAAGAAAACAGAATTAATTTCCTTTAGAAAACATTTCTCCCAGGAGATGTTATTTTTTGAGACAGTATTGACTCTCTCATTATGCAACTTTCTGATAACTAATATTTTTATTACTCAGCTGATGCCTTTCTCAGCTTTTTCTTTATGCCAAAAGATTATTTTTATCAGCTGATGATTTTAATTGGAGGGCTTTCTAAATTATTCAAATGTAAGAATTCTTGGGTAATTCTACTTCTGTGTTCAGAATGTAAGGCATCTGTACTTTTAAATCATATAAAGGTTTATTTGTTTGACCTTAACTGAGCTAAGTGTGTTTTATGGGACATTATTTCTTATAATATCATGTGTTTTGAAAATTTCCCTGGTTTAAAATAGGTAGATTCTGGACCTAATTACTAAATTTTCTTTGCTTAAAATTCTGTGCAATCAAGGTGAAAGGGTTTGTTTCCAAGGAAACAAATGCACTCCATTTTTATCACATAAGATGTTTTCTGCAAGAAAATTCCATAACCAGTCTCCAGGGAGATACCATGTCACAAGATAGCTCTCATTGGAGATTTTTTTAAAAGACTTTATTTTTGTTCCCTGAAAATCACCCTGTATTTGTATAATAATCATTGTATCAGATTTCAAAGGAAATTAACAACTGAGCCATTGTGATCCCCTCATTGCAGTCATAAAATGTACAGTTTTGGAAGAATGTGATTTCTCTCTGACCATCAGGTTACATTTATAGTGGAGTCTAAAGAGCATGTATTCAGATGCTCACTTGAGAAGAAGCAGCCTGTTCCATGGATGGTATTTTGTCATCCTGAAGGCTGGAAAGTTATTTCCCTTTTTATTGGAATTTATCTGAAGTCATAAATTACCGTTACTTCTTAAGAAAGATTTAAAAAAAAAACCCACATAAATAGCCTGGTTTTGCATACTCTGATTGAATAAAAAATAAGAAAATTGTGCAAGGGAGACTCAGGTGCTAGAAATTTGTGCCTTTGTTCTGACCTGTTGTAGTAGCTGGTCTTATCCATGTAAGTGTTTGCATCTAGAGACATTGTTTAATTTTTCTTGCATCCTGGACCTGCTGTATAAGAAATGGTACAAAAATGCTTCATAGTGTAAAATTAAGGAATTAATTAATTTGCTGTTAAAAAAATAAAATTCTGAAGTAGAAAACAAAGGAGTTATGAGGCTATGGGAAATGGGGGAGAACTAAGAGATAAAATTGGAAGCCATAGTCTGCCCCATACTAATTCTGTGACTTGGAACGCCATTTAAACATCTCTGTAAAATAGAATATTGACCTCATAAGTTGCTACCTAAAATAGTATTGTTAAAACTGTATTTATTGGAAGAATTTCAAAATATGAGAATTATTACATAAGGAGCAGTGTGAATTCCAATTTTGTAAAAGCAATAATCACATAACAGGACTTTCTGTTAATTCAAGAGATGTATCATATTTTCCTTGATTCTACTGCAAATCTCATATATAGGTCAACTCATGTGAAGTAATTTAAAAATATTACCTTGCTAGCAGTGTAGCCTAAAATATAAAAGTATCTCTTTTCAAAATTTTGTGAAAGACTACTCTGTCAGTATAACCCTTAAATATTACACATTCCCCAAATTCTATCTTCCAAGGTCAAATTGGTAGCTGCGTAACTCAACCTACCTAGCGCAAGCCTTTACATGAGCAATCAGCTCCCAACCTGAGACAGCAGCCTCACCCAGCGGCATGATTCCTCCTGCGGGCAGCCTGTATCCAGTGGCTGATGTATGCTATGCCTCACTTCAGTTTAGGACATTACTAAAAGCCACCCCAATGTGGAGCTCAAGCAGAGTTCAGCTAAGGCTTCGGTTGCAATGGAATCATTGCTAGCTTCGCTTTGCCAAGTCCTGTTTCCTCACGCTCATAGGTTCCCAAAAGCACTGGCTGCTGCAGAAATCTTAAAGACACAGAGACTACACCTGGAAATTTGTTTTACAAAGGAGAGCTCTAAGGTTAGAGCTGTTTTATCATTTCACCCAAGCTCGCACAGGCAATATACGGCAATACACTTCAAAGGAATTAGAAGTGAAGGACTACTAAGGCTGAGACTGGAACGTTCTTTCTCTCCCTTTTTCTCATCACCTTGAAATCATTTACCTCAAGCCTACTGTTTTTGTCGTCTTCAGTTCATGCAGAGAAACCTGATAGCAGCCTGGGCTGAATAGAGAACATTTATGAGTGTGAGCATTTGCTTTTGATGCTCCTCTTCCTTGCGTTAGCAGTGACTCAAGAACAAGGCACTGGGGAAAATCCGAGTCATCCAACTTGCTTACCAGGCTTAGTGGAACTTGCAGATTCAGGGCCCGCAGTGGCATGTCATGGAAAACACTGCTTGGAAGATCTGTTCCTCTGAGGTGGTAGCCAGATGCAAGAGTTGATAAACCAAGTCTACTTGCTTACAGGGCATGCATCAAGATTAGAAGTCACAGAAATATCCTCACATGCTTCGGTTTTCTAACTTCATTTAAAATGGAGGACATGAGAGGAGGCAGAGGAGACCTGGAGATGAGGACTCAGGATTAGATAACTTAAATTGGATAATTAGGTACACAGGTGGGAAGTTTGCCCCTGTTTCCCTTTAATGAGTGATGGTGGCTCAGTGCAGGGCTATCCATGGTTGTCCCACAAAATTGTAAAGCCCAGCAGATCCTCTCAATGTTCCATAGACTATAGACAGCTTCTGATATCATTATCAATCAGGTATCTGAAGAAATCCCCGTTTGTTATTGTTATCATTGCTTATTGATGAATCTAAGTTCACAAACTTGGGAATGTAATAAATATCACTCTTTAATTTCAATAACACCGTAAGTGTTGTTTCTGAGTCCTATTCTGCTTAACTGGAGGAGAACTTAACCTTAGGTCACCCTGATGTCCTCATCTTCTTTTTTTTTAAGATTTTTATTTATTTATTTGAAAGGCAAAGTTACAGACAGAGAGGGAGATAGAGATCTTCCATCTGCTGTTTGACTCCCCAGGTGGCCACAATGGCTGGAGCTGCAGATCTGAAGCCAGGAGCTTCTTCTGGGTCTCCTGCATAGAAGCAGGGGACTAAGGACTTGGGCCATCTTCCACTGCTTTCCCAGGCCACAGCTGAGAGCTGGATAGGAAGTGGAGCAGCTGGGACCAGAACCCATAGGGGAGGCCGGCATTTCAGGCCATGGCCTCACCGCTACTTCACAGCGCCGGCCCCTCTCATCTTCTTACTAATAAATAAGAATCTTGTCTTTGGTCTTTGGGCTTGCTGGATGACTCGACCTTGAGAAAAAGTCTGCTGTCTTCATCCTCATAACTGCTTTAGGGCTGCTTTGGTGACCTTTTATTCCCTCCTTGCCATGACTGGAACCAGGATTCTTTTTTTTATTTTTAATTTTTTAAAAAGTATTTAAGTTATACAAATGTCATATGTTTCATATATACAGATTTAGGAACATAGTGGGACTTCTTGCCCTACCCTCCCTCCCACCCACACTCTAAGCCTTCTCCTACCTCTCCCCTCTCAGATTCCCATTCTTACTTTTTACGATGATCTATTTTCAGTGTACTTAATGATCATATAGTTAACCTGCTCTAAGTAAAGGAGTTCAACAAACTGTATGAAGAGAAAAACAACAACAACAACAACAAAACAATGTTCCCCAATAGAAGAGACAAGAATTATAATCAATCATCTGTTCTCAAAATATCTATTTCACTCCAATACATTACATTTCAGGTATTCTACTAGATACATTGGATTGGGAAAACATAGGATATTTGTCTTTTTGGGACTGGTTTATTTCACTAAGTTTAATGGTTTCCAGTTGCAACCATCTTATTGCAAAAGACAGGATTTCATTTTTTTATATAGCTGAGTAGTACTCCATAGTGTATATATACCATAATTTCTTTTTCCAGTCAACAGTTGATGAATGTCTGGGTTGAATCTGTATCTTAGCTATTGTGAATTGTGCTGCAATGAACATGGGGGTGCAGATAACTCTTTCATATATTGATTTCTTTTTGTTTGGGAAAATTCCCAGGAGTGGGGTGGCTGGATCATGTGGTAAGTCTATATTCAAATTTCTGAGATAGCTCTGTACGGTCTTCCACAGTGGTTGCACCCGTTTACATTCTACCAACAGTGGACCAGGGTATCTTTTCCCCCACATCCTCATCAGCATTTGTCATTTATTTATTTCTGTATGTGAGCCATTCTAACTGAGTGAGGTAAAACCTTGTGGTTTGGATTTGCATTTCCTTGGTGGCTAGTGATCCTGAGCATTTTCACAAGTGCCTGATACCCACTTGAATTTCCTCTCTTGAAAAATGCCTGTCCAAGTCCTTTGCCCACTTATTAACTGGATTGTTTGTTTTGTTGTTGTTGACTTTCTTGAGCTTTTTATATATTCTGACTGTTAAACTTTATCAGTTGCACAGTTTATAAATATTTTGTCCCATTCTGTTAGCTCTCACTTCACTTTCCTGAGTGTTTCTTTTTCAGTGCAGACACTTCTCAGCTTGATGTAGTCCCATTTGTCAATTTTGGCTTTGATTGCCTATGCTTCTGGGGTCTTTTCTAAGAAGTCTCTGTGTATGCCAATGTCTTGCAGAGTTTTCTCCATGTTCTCTACTGATTTGATGGTATTAGGTCATAGATTTAAGTCTTTGATTTATATTGAGTGGATTTTTGTGTAAGGTGTAAGGTAGTGGTCTAGTTTCATACTTCTGCACGTGGAGATCCAGTTTCCCCACCACCGTTTGTTAAAGAGACTGTCCTTGCTCCACAGATTGATTTTAGCTCCTTTATCAAAGATAAGTTGGTTGTAGATGCATGGATTGATTTCTGGAGTTTCTATTCTGTCACATTGATCTACAAGTCTGTTTTTGTGCCAGCCCCAGGCTGTTTTGATTATAAATGCCTTGTAATATTTCTTGAAATCAGGTATGTGATGTCTACAGCTTTGTTTTTGTTATATAAGATTGCTTTAGCTGATTGAGGTCTCTTGTGTTTCCATAAAAATTTCAGCATAGTTTTTCTAGATCTGCAAAGAATGCCATTGGTATTTTGATTGGGATCACATTGAGTCTGTAAATTGCATTTTGATGTTGAGTCTTCCAATCCATGAATATGGAAGATTTTTTTTCATTTTTTTTAAAGATTTATTTATTTATTTGAAAGTCAAAGTTACACATAGAGAGGAGAGGCAGAGAGATAGAGAGAGAGAGAGAGAGAGATCTTCCACCCGCTGGTTCACTCCCCAGATGGCCGCAACGCCCGGAACTGCGCCAATCCGAAGCCAGGAGCCAGGAGCTTCTTCAGGGTCTTTGACTCGGGAGCAGGGGCCCATGACTTGGGCCACCTTCTACTGCTATCCCAGACCATAGCAGAGAGCTGGATCGGAAGTGGGGTACCCAGGACTTGAACTGGCGCCCATATGGGATGCTCGCGTTTCAGGCCAGGGTGTTAACCCGCTGAGCCACAGCACCGGCACCTCCATTTTTTAATGTCTTCTTCTAATTCTTTCTTTAGTGTTTTGTAATTTTCATCATAGAGATCTTTGACATCCATAGTTAAATTTATTCCAAGGTATTTTATTCTTTTTGGAGCTATTGTGAATGGGACTTATCTTAAAAGTTCCTTTTCAGCTATGACATTATCTGCGTATACAAAGGCTGTAATTTTTCCATGTTGATTTCATATCCTGCCACTTTACGAAATGCTTTTATGATTTCCAATTGTTTCTCTTTTTTTTTTTTTTTTGACAGGCAGAGTGGATAGTGAGAGAGAGAGAGACAGAGAGAAAGGTCTTCCTTTTTGCCGTTGGTTCACCCTCCAATGGCCGCCGCGGTTGGCGCGCTGCGGCCGGCGCACCGCGCTGATCCAATGGCAGGAGCCAGGTGCTTCTCCTGGTCTCCCATGGGGTGCAGGGCCCAAGCACTTGGGCCATCCTCCACTGCACTCCCTGGCCACAGCAGAGAGCTGGCCTGGAAGAGGGGCAACCGGGACAGAATCCGGCGCCCCGACCGGGACTAGAACCCGGTGTGCCGGCGCCGCAAGGCGGAGGATTAGCCTAGTGAGCTGCGGCGCCGGCTCCAATTGTTTCTCAATGGAGTCTTTTGGATCCCCTATATGTAGAATCATATTATCTGCAAATAGGGATAGTTTGATTTCCTCCTTTCCATTTTGTATCCCTTTGATTTCTTTTTCTTGCTTAATGGCTCTGGGGAAAAGCCCCATAAGATCCAGAACCAGACAAGGATGCCCACTCTCACCATTGCTATTTAATATAGTTTGGGACTAGGACACTTAAAGTAAGGCTTTCTTCGCTCCTGTCTGTTTAGAAGTCCCAGGAAGCCATTTCCCTCTTGGAGTCTTCCCACTTGCTGATGACATTATTGGGGAACAGAGACTAGAATCTTTCTAATCCCAAAATCCTAGCCCAGGGACTGGGATTGGGTTCTCACTCCCTATATGTTTCCTTTGTTTCCTGTTCTAAAAGTTTTCTGATCTTTCCCACTTATCCTTTGGGGGCAGTGAGCTCAGTGTCTACCTCTTAACTTTAATGAAAGAAAAAGAATCAGAAAAATGCAAGGAGAGGAAAAGGTAAGATATTATTGCAAATATCATTTAAGGACTGCCAGGTGTTTGGCCTAGTGGTTAAGATGCCAGTCAGCGTGCTCAGGTCCCACACTATGGGGCCCAAGCTTGAAACCTGGCCTCCTGCTCGTCATTCCAGCTGCCTGCCAACACAGATGCAGGGAGGCAATGTTTGTAACCTAAGTAATTGGATTCAGACTTGGATTGTTGGAGACCTGAATTGAATTCTTTGCTTCTGGCTTTGGCAACCTGGACATTTGGGGAAGGAACCAGTGAATATTAGTTCTGTCTATCTTTGTCTCTCTGCCTCTCAAATAAATAATAATCATTTTAATAAAATTCATGTAGACAAAACTGGAAAAAGACTATTAAGAATGCCATTAAAGAGTGAGAATATTTTCCAAGATGAGAAAGAGATCCAGATAAATGTGTTGAAACCAAAAGAACAATTTTTCTTTTCATGCCAAAACCATGTTGGCTTCCTAGGGAAAACATACTCTGATTCAGTATGAGAAACAATGTGTCTTAGGCAGAGTGATACGGAGTTGGCACTGTGGAGTTGCCTTGGATTTGCCAATGTGATTTAGTAGTAATTTAAAACCTCCATTTAATACTAGGATGCACTAAGATAGATAGGGACCATAAAATAGCAAAGCTCTCCAAGGTAGCATGGCCTTTTACCACTTCTGTCTGCATTCACACAGCTTAGCCCTTTGTTTTCTTTTCAGTGCATTTAATTCTTCTCTTTCAGATGTTTCAGGGCTGCAGGAAATACCTGTCAATGTTATCAGACACCCAACTCTTTGTTTCCCAGTTCCATTTAGATTCAGCATCTAAGGGGTGCTGTTGTGACTCAACGGGTGGAATCACCATGGATCTTGGATCTGGGGACACAAGGACACTTCATTTGGTGATGTTTACCATGTTGCTTAGCTATCTAGGACTGTATCCCTATTTTTAAAACAGAAATTTAAAAAAATCTATATGATATTTTTGGTGAAAAGTAAATAAAGGCTGGCGCTGCGGCTCAATAGGCTAATCCTCTGCCTTGTGGCGCCGGCACACCGGGTTCTAGTCCCGGTCGGGGCGCCGGATTCTGTCCCGGTTGCCCCTCTTCCAGGCCAGCTCTCTGCTATAGCCCGGGAGTGCAGTGGAGGATGGCCGAAGTGCTTGGACCCTGCATCTGCATGGGAGACCAGGAGAAGCACGTGGCTCCTGGCTTCAGATCAGCGCCATGCGCTGGCCATAGCGCACTGGCCGCGGTGGCCATTGGAGGGTGAACCAACGGCAAAGGAAGACCTTTCTCTCTGTCTCTCTTTCTCTCACTGTCCACTCTGCCTGTCAAAAAAAAAAAAGAAGTAAATAAAATAATGTGATGCAAGGTGATTTGAAAATATTGTTGTATGTGATTTCTTGCTTCTTTCCAAAAATATTTATTATGTGTGTGCCATGTGCCTGATACTTTTTGTGGTCTAGACTTTAGAGCTATGCACAGGCATACCTCGTTTTATTGTGCTTCACGAGCATTGTTTTACAAATTGAAGGTTTGTAGCAACCCTGCACCAAACGTATCTATAGATGCAATTTTTCCAACAGTATGTCCATGTCTCTGTGACACACTTTGATAATTCCCATAATATTCCAAATTTATTTACTATTATGATATCTGTGATCAGTGATTTTGATGTTACTGTTAATTATCTTGGATCACTATGAACCATACCCATGTAACATCATAAACTAGATTGATAGATGTTGTGAGTGCACCCTATATCCTGAGCTACATTGATACTAAGCCAATTAGTAACCCTTCAATGGCCACTACATGTTCAAATGAAATTTGCAATTCTCTCACTTCTAAACAATGCTAGAAAGGAATAACTGTTTGAGGAAGGCATCTTGAAAATGAGATAAGCAAATTGCTAGGCCTCCTGTATCAAACAGTGAACCAAGATGTTAGTGCAAAGTGAAAGTTCCTGAGAGAAATTAAAAGTGCTGCTCTAGTGGAGCACATGAATGACAAGTGAAACATCTTGTTGCTGATATGGAAAAGATTTTGGGGTCTGGATAAATCAAACCAGCTGCAACACTCCTTTAAAGCAAAGCCTAATTCAGAGAAAGGCTGTAGCTTGCTTCAATTCTATTAAGGCTGAAAGAGGTGAGGAAAAAAAGAATAGTTTTAAGGTAGTAGAGATTGATTTATAAGGTTTAAGGACAGGAACAGTCTTCAGAACATAAAAGTGTAAGGTGAAGCAAGTGCTGATGTAGAAGCTGCAGCAAGATATCCAGAAGATGTAGCTAAGAAAATGATAGATATTTGTCTGTTGGGGAGTAGCTTATTTCACAATGGATAATGATCATTATATAATGAATAATGAATAATGATAATTGTATCCATTTTGTTGCAAAAGATTGGATTACTTTTTTTAGATATCTGAGTAGTATTCCATCATGTATATACATAATACATATATATATGTATACACACAAACATATATATATATATATATATATATATATAACAATTTCTTTACTCAGTCATCAGCTGATGGTCATCTGGGTGGATTCTGTATCTTAGCTATTATGAATTGAGCTGAAATAAACAAAAGGGTAGTGATAATTCTTACATATGCTGATTTCATTTTATCTGGGTAGATTCCCAGGAGTGGGATGGCTAGATCATATGGCAGACCTATTTTCAGATCTCCATACTATCTTCCACAATGGTTGTACTAGTTACATTCCCATCAGTAGTACATTAGGGTACTTTTTCTCCACATCCTCACCAGCATTTGTTGTTTTTTTGCTTTTTAATGACAGCCATTCTAACTGGGGTGAGATGAAACTTCCTTGTGGTTTTTGTTGGTATTTCCCTGATGGCTAGTGTCAGTTGGTCATTTGAATTTCATCCTTTAAAAAAATGCCTGTTCATGTCTTTAACCCATTGATTATCTGGATTGTTTGTTTTGTTATTGCTGAGTTTCTTGAGCTCCTTGTGTATTATGGATATTAATCCTGTATCAGTTTCACATTTACAGTATTTTCTCCCATTCTGTCTATTGCCTCTTCACTTTCTTGAATGTTTCCTTTGCAGTGCAGAAGGTTTTTAGCTTGACATAATCTCATTTGTTTATTTTACCTTTTATTGACTATGCTTCTGGTGTTTTATCTAATACTTTGAGTATTTTAAACCTACTATTGAGATTCCCTTTTTAGGAAAAAAAAAGGTTTCCTTTCAAAATGTTACTGTTCATTGGCAATACCCCTAGTCAATCAAGAGTTCTGATGGAGATTAGACAGTGCAATTAATTATATTTTCATTCCTGCTCCAATATTAACTGGTTATTTGTGACCCCCCCTCACCCAACTTCACTTTTACAGTGCAGCTTTATAATGGTATCCTGAAGCCCATGGACCAAGGATTAATCTTGACCTTTTAAATATTACTAAGGAGATATATTTTATAAGGTTATTGCTTCCACAGAGAGTGATTTCCTTGATAGATCTGATCAAATAAGTTCAAATCCTTGTATTCTAAATGCCATTAAGAAATTCATGATTCATGGAAGCAAGTCAAAATATCATGATTAACAGGAGTTTGCAAGAAGTTCATTCCAATGTTACAGATGACTTTGAGGAGTTCAGGGATTCAGTGGAGAAATAAATACAGAAGTTTTAAAAATAAGAAAGAAGTTGAATTAGAAGTAGAGCTTGAAGATGTGACTAATTGATGTAATCTCATGATAAAACTGTAACAGACGAGGAGTTCTTTTTATACAGGAGCAAAGAAAGTAGGTTTTTGGAGGAAAATCTAACCCTGGTGATGATTCTATGAACATTGTTGAAGTGACAACAGCGTATTTAGAATATTACATCTACTTAATTGATAAAGCAGTGTCAGGATTTGAGAGGACTGACTCCAGTTATGAAAGAAATTCCACTGTGAGCAAAATAATGTCAAGCAGCATCATATACTACAGAGAAATATTTCAGGAAAGAGATTCAATGGTGAAGCTAGCTTAATTACTGTTTTATTTTAAGCAATTGCCACAGCCATCCCAACTTTCAGCAACCAGCACCATGATTATTAAGCAGCCACCAACATTAAGAGAAGACCCTGTGGCCCACGCCGTGGCTCAATAGACTAATCTTCCGCCTTGTGGCGCAGGCACACCGGGTTCTAGTTCTGGTCGGGGCACCGGATTCTGTCCCAGTTGCCCCTCTTCCAGTCCAGCTCTCTGCTGTGGCCCGGGAGTGCAGAGGAGGATGGCCCAAGTGCTTGGGCCCTGCATCCGCATGGGAGACCAGGAGAAGCACCTGGCTCCTGGCTTCGGATCAGCACTGTGTGCCGGCTGCAGCGCGCCGGCCACAGCGGCCATTGGAGGGTTAACCAAAGGTAAAGGAAGACCTTTCTCTCTGTCTCTCTCTCTCTCTCACTGTCCACTCTGCCTGTCAAAAAAATAAATAAATAAAATAAAAAAAGAGAAGACCCTGGGCCAGAAAACATATCATGAGCTAACTGAAGGCTCAGATGATTGTTGACATTTCATAATAATAAAATATTTTAAATTAAATATTTAGACATAATGCAATGTTTTGCATTTAGTTGACTATAATAGAGTATAAACAAAGCTTGCAGATGCATTGGAAAACCAATGATTGCGATTGCTTCATTGTTATTTTTGGAATCAAACTCACAATAGCTCCAAGATACACCTGTAGATAACTAAAATATGATCAATTTCCTGAAGCAACATAATCTTGTGAAGGAAACAGATAAAGAGACTGACTGCATAGTCTGTATAAAAGGGTAATACTAAAATTGCCTTCCCGAAGAAGTTGGTTCATGAACTGATTGTTATTGTGTAAATAGTTGGGTGTGAGTTGGATAGGTGAGAAGAGCACTCTAAAGTGTAACAGAATGGACAAAGGGAAGCAGCAAACACTCTTGTGTTGGTATGAGTTGGTGAAAGGAAGTCAACAGACTTATCAATATAGTTGGAATATTCAATTTGAAGAAATGCATAACTAATATAACTAATGATGAATATGTAGAGGAAGTTAAAGGCCAGAATTAAAGGAACTGAGACACGATTCTTTAGGTGATGAGAAATCATTGAGATTTTCACTATCAGAATTTCAGTTTTAATAGATAACCCTACCAAACAGATTAACAGTGATGGGTGCAGAGTTGCAACATCAAGACCAGAATTAGAGACACCAGTTAGTCTAGTCGTCCACTGTAGCAATGACAAGCACCAGAATTAGCACAATGACAATAGGAATAGAATGTAAATATTAGAACGAAGCTTGGAGATTGGTTTGGGTCTTATAATGCTGACTTATTAAAACTTATTAAAACTATAGTTTTAATGATCTATGATTACTTTAAAATTTACTGTATATGGGTGAAATGGTCATGTTTCCATTCAATTATTGTTTATAGCCATTATCTATATTCCCAATTAACTAGGGTCCGATTGCTTTTTACTTGTTAAACTCCTTTTTCAATGAAGTATTAAGCCTTTTTACTGTAATGTGAATTTAAATTATGTTACATCAAAAACTAAAGTATAAGGATAAAGTATTACATTGTATATCTAGAGTCAGGACCTAAGCTGATCAGGTCATTGTTTCTTATAGTGTCCATTTCATTTCAGCAGGTTTCCCCTTTGGTGCTCGGTTAGTTGTCGCCGATCAGGGAAAACAAATGATGTTTGTCTCTTTGGGACTGGCTTAATTCACTCAGCATGATGTTTTCCAGATCCCTCAATTTATCCTTATACTTTGCGTTTCTGTGTGGGCACAAACTGATGAGCTCTTTACTAATGATATACGGAAGTGATCTTCTGTATATAAAGAGAATTGGAAATGAAAAAAAAAAAAAATAACAACCTGGTGTTGAAGGGGAAATGGCATAGAAAGTTAATTAATTTGAAAAAAAAATCATGTGGGTTCTCTGTCTTTAATGTGCTGTACATTGCTATTTGATGCTATAATTAGTAATCCAATGGTAGTTTTTTCACTTTGTATTGCTATATGGGCAAAATGTTGAAAACCTCACCTAATATATACTAAGCTGATCTTCTGTATACAAAGAGAATTGAAAATGAATCCTTACATGAATGGAAGGGGAGAGGGAGCGGGAGAGGGGAGGGTTGCGGGCGGGAGGGTAGTTACGGGAGGGGGGAAGCCATTGTAACCCATAAGCTGTACTTTGGAAATTTATATTCATTAAATAAAAGTTTAATAAAAACAAACAAACAAACAAACAAAAAAACTAAAAAGAAAATAGGGAAAAGGAAGGAGGGTGGGAGGGAAATGGGGGACAGTGGGAGGAAGGGAGGAAGGGAATATCATTATGTTCTTAGAATTCTATCTGCAAATCACACTGAATGCTAAAAACTAATTAAAAACTAAAATAAAAAATTTAAAAATATGGAAATCAGGGATGATTGATGTAAATAACTGAGAAATAATATAGCATGGTAGTGCTGCTTTTACAATGGTATGCTAGTATGATTCTAAACTAAGATATCCTTTTCACTCCAAGTTTTTCTCAGGTGCTATGGCACTTGTCTCTGAAATATGCCACTAATTGACATCCATTGACTTGTTATCCCAATCAAAACTGAGGTGTAAAAAAAATCTCATTTTATATCTTGTTTCAAAGATGTGAGAATCCTTCTGTTAGAGGTCATCATTGAGATGGTGAGATCCTTCGCTCTTCCAACCTTCTCCCTGACAGCAAAAATAAGTAGGCAGCTGTAAGAAAGGTGACAGAATCAATGTATCAGATGCTGTGAAGAGATTCAACTAGATAAGGACTAGGATAAAAAATGTGAGATTTAGAAAGAAGGAGATAAATTGCTATTTCAGCAAGAAAATCCAGTTAAACTTTGGGAGATAGTGATGGCTTTTTGAGACATTCAGATGAAAAAAGAGAGATAATAGGTGTGGGATAGAGGATATGAGGGGTCAAGGTAGATTTTTCACAATGGGAGATTCCTAAGCAATGTTCACGGGATGAGAGAAAACAGGCATTGGTGGGGGCTGATTTGAAGATCTAGGAAAGAGGATAGCCGATGGCAGGTTGCTAAAGCTGAATATTTCCTTTGTGGGAACTTCCATGGCCTCATTGGGAATATGAAGGAAGAGGATCAAGAAGTCAGTGAAGAGGTTACGACTGATTAAGGGAAGGATCTCTCCTTCTCTGAAAAAGGAGAGCAGTGACACAAGCATGCATTTTGATGTTTATTCATGATGGCAAAAAGTTAAAGGATATCACATCTGAAGGCTTTAGTTCAGTAAGGGATATAGCTGTCTGTTTAGTGTGTGAATCACTCTCTGAGTCACTTATTCTAATCCACTAATTTAAAGACTGAGTTGTGTGGAGTGGTATTATTATACTTAATAGAGGTGGAAACTGATTCAGACACTTAAGAGGCTTGCTTGGGGTCATCTAAGTGGCAAAAGCTGGGATCTAGACTGCATCAGGAGTCTCCAGATGGTTAGGCTATAGGCACTTCATGATCTTAAGAGATTTTGATGTTTTTTTCTTTATCAGACCATA
The DNA here is from genome assembly GCF_033115175.1 of Lepus europaeus. Lineage (NCBI taxonomy): Eukaryota > Metazoa > Chordata > Mammalia > Lagomorpha > Leporidae > Lepus > Lepus europaeus. The sequence continues at coordinate 58,114,233 of NC_084831.1, forward strand.
AACAAGCAAGAAGTAAAAACAGAAAATTACAAAAATAGTTCTAAATTTGTTCATTCTTGATTACCTTTATCTGCTCACTTTTATAACCAAACTCTAACATTTATTTACTGAACATCTAGTATCTTCTAGTTACGGTGATAGTTACTATTCTGGGAGATCAAACATATATTCAATATTCAGTGGGTGGTTACAATGTGCTGGGAACTTCTCTAAGTGTTTTTCAGATGTTATCTCCATATTACAGAGAAGGAAACCAAAGTTGAGTGAACTTAACTAGTTTAGACACATTTACCAAATGACAAACTCAGACTTGTACAGTTTTATCCATTACAATATAGACAGTTTCTGTTCTCAATGAACTCATCTTCTTTTGCTTAAGAAGAAGGAAAGCAGAATTGATTTTTTAAAGATTTATTATTTATCTGAAAGGCAGAGATACAGACACAGAGGGAGATACAGAGCGGGAAAGATCTTCCATTCTCTGGTTCACTCACCAAAATGGCTCCAGCAACTGGGACTGGGCCAGGACAAAGTCAGGATACAGGAGCTTCTTCCAGGTCTTCTACATGGATGCAGTGGCCTAAGCACTTGGAACATCCTCTTCTGCTTTCCCAGGCACATTAGCAAGGAGCTGGTTCAGAAGTGGAGCAGCTGGGACATGAGTGGGTGCCCATATGGGATGCTGGCTTGCAGGCAGCATCTTTACCCACTATGCCACAATTCCAGTCCCACAGAATTGATTTTAACAAATAGAACAATCATATGGGGCCGACACTATGGCATAGTGGGTGAAGCTGCTGCCTGTTGGTGCCGACATTGCATATGGGCACTGGTTGGACTCCCGGCTACTCAACTTCTTGTCTAGCTCTGTGCTATGGCCTGGGAAGCAGTAGAAGATGGCCCAAGTCCTTGTACTCCTGCACCCATGTGGGAGACCCGGAAGAAGCTCCTGGATCCTGGCTTTGGATCGGCACAGCTCCAGCCATTGTGACCAGTTGGGGAGTGAACCAGCAGATGGAAGACCTCTCTCTCTCTCTCTGCCTCTCTTTCTCTCTCTGCGCAACATTAAATTTCAAACAAATAAATAACTAAATTTAAAAAAAATAATAAAAAATAAAATAATCATAGCAGAATGATATAAAAAACAAGAAAAAAAATGACACAGGGCATGATGGAATGCAAAAAGACTAATGCAGGCAATTAGAGATAGGCATAGAGCTCAGTGTGGACTAGATTGCCCAGCAGTTACGATAAGGATGGTTTCACTTCCTCTAATCAGGGAGAGGTCATAAAGATAAAGCTCTTGGAATTTTATTAGGCCCACCAGAATAATCCAAGATCATTTTCTTATCTTGAGAACTGCATCCTTAATGGTATCTGCAAACTCCCATTTGTCATTTAACAAAACATGGATTCTGGAAAATTTGGGCATGGACAACTTTGAAAATCTTTCTGCCCACAACACCTTCCCTCTGGAGTCAGTGAGGCATTCCTCAGGACAGCCACAGAAGCCATTCTTCCTTTTATTTATTTGTCTATTTATTAAGATTTATTTATTTATTTGAGAGTCAGAGTTAGAGAAAGAGAGAGGGAGAGATGGAGAATTCTTACATCTGCTGGTTCACTCCCCAAATGGCCGCAATGGTCAGAGCTGGGCCAATCACAGCCAGGAGCCAGGAGCTTCTTCCAGGTCTTCTATGTGGGTGTAGGGGCCCAAGCACTTGGGGCATCCTGTGCTGCTTTCCCAGACTATTAGCAGGGAGCTGAATTGGACGTGGAACAGCTGGGACATTAACCAGCACCTGTATGGGATGCTGGCACTGAAGGCAGAGGCTTAACCTACTATGCCACAGTTCGATATCTATTGTTCCTCCAGCTGTAGTCAAAGAAAAATAGACATTATTTTTTCCAAAGAAACCTTTTATTTAATAAGTACAAATTTCATAGGTACAACTTTAGGAATATTGAGGTTATTCCTCCATATCAGCCTTCTACCACCACTCCCATCCCACCTCCTCCTCCCTCTCCCATCCCACTCTCCCTTAAGTTTAGTTTTTAATTAACATTATACACAGAAGACCAACTCTATACTAAGTAAAGATTTCAACAATTTGTACCCCTCTACACACACAAAATATAAAGAACTATTTGAGAACAACTAATTCTCATAATATAACTCATTAAGGACAGAGGTCCTGCATGGGGAGTAAGTGCACAGTGATTCCTGTTGTTAATTTAACAATTAGCACTCTTATGTATAACATCGGTGATCACCTGAGGCTCTTGATAACTATTTGAGAACAACTAATTCTCATAATATAACTCATTAAGGACAGAGGTCCTGCATGGGGAGTAAGTGCACAGTGATTCCTGTTGTTAATTTAACAATTAGCACTCTTATGTATAACATCAGTGATCACCTGAGGCTCTTGATATGAGCTGCATAGGCTGTGGAAGACTGAGTCCACAATATCCATCAGTATTTAGAAAAGGCCATGAACAAAGTGGATGATCTCTCCTCCCTTCAGAGAAAAGCACATCCTTCTTTGAGTGCCTTCTTTCCCCTGGGGTCTCACTCACAAAGATCCTTCATGTAGGACATTTTTTTGTTTTGTTTTTGGCACAATTTCTTGGCTTTCCATGCCTGAAATTCTCTCATGGGCTTTTCAGCCAGATTAGAACACCTTAAGGGCCAATTCTGAGGAGAGAGTACTGTTTAGAGTGTTTGTCGTTCTACAAGTCTGCTGTATGGACTGCTTCCCATGTTGGAACATTCTCGCCTTTTTAATTCTATTTTAACTACTAGACACTTGATCTTATTTATATGATCTCTCTAATACTTAATCCTTTCCATATGATCAATTAAACACTTAATATGATCACCTTAAGACTTAAGATGGCATTATCACCACACAAATTAATGGGATTTGGAGACCCATGGCAAGTTTTTCCCTTTACCTTTTAGCTTTACCTGTAGGAATGTATGCAGAATTATACAACTCCTCCCTCTCTTATTCCCACTCTTATTTTTTTACTGAGATCTATTTTTAATTGACTTTATACACGTATGATTAATTCTGTGTTAAATAAGGAGTTCAACTAATGGTATTAAGAAGAAAAAAAAAAAACATTCCTTCACCATTAAGACAAGAGCTGTTCAATTCATTGCTTCTTATAGTGTCAATTTCACTTCTACAGGTTTTCTTTTAGGTTCTCTGTTAGTTACCACACATCAGGGACAACATATGCTATTTGTCAATTTGGGACTGGCTTATTTCACTGAGTTGTTTTCCAGATTCATGCATTTTGTTGGAAAAGACCAGATTTCATTTTTTTTCACTGCTGTGTAGTATTAAATAGAGTGCAAATCCCATGATTTCCTGTCCAGTCTTCGGTTGATGGGCATTTAGGTTGATTCCATGTCTTAGCTATTGTGAATTGAGCAGCAATAAACATGGGTGTGCAGATACATCTTTTATTTGCTGATTTCATTTCCCTTCAGTGAATTCCGAAGAGTGGGATGGCTGGGTTGTATGATAGCACTATATTCAGATTTCTGAGGTATCTCCAGACTGTCTTTATTTTTTTATTTTATTTTTTTTAAGAGTGATGTTACCAGTTCACATTCCTACCAACAGTGGATTAGGGTACCGTTTCCCCTAAATCCTTGCCAGCATTTGTTGTTTATTGATTTCTGTATGGAAGTCATTCTAACAACGATGAGGTGAAACCTCGTTGTTTTGATTTGCATTTCCCTGATGGCTAGTGATCCTGAGCATTTTTTCATGTGTCCATTGGCCATCTGGATTTCCTCTTTTGAAAAATGTCTGTTTAAGTCCTTTTCCCATTTCTTAATTTGGTTTTTTGTTTTGTTGTTGTGGAGTTTCTTGATGTCTTTATATATTCTGGTTATTAATCACTTATCAGTTGCATAGTTTGCAGATAATTTCTCCCAATTTGTTGGTTGCCCCTTCACTTTCCTGACTATTTCTTTTGCAATACAGAAGCTTCTCAATTTCATGTAATCCCATTTGTTAAATTTGGCTTTTATTGTCTGTGCTTCTTGGGTCTTTTCCAGGAACTCTTTGCCTGTGCTAATGCCGTACAGGGCTTCCCCAATGCTCTCTAATAATTTGATGGTGTCAATTCATAGATTTAGGTCTTTCATTCATTTAGAATGTATTTTTGTATAAGGTGTAATGTAAGTGTCCTGTTTCATCCTTCTGCATGTGGAAATCCAGTTTTCCCAGAAACATTTGATGAAGGGACTATCCTTGCTCCAGGGATTCATTTTAGCTTCTTGGTCAAATATAAGTTGGTTATAGATATGTGGATTGATTTCTGACATTTCTATTCTGTTACATTGGTCTGTCCATCTGTTTATGTATCACTATCAGGCTGTTTTGATTATAAATACCTTGTAGTATGTCTTGAAATCTGGTATTGTGATGCCTCCACCTTGCATTTGGTTGTATAAGATTGCTTTAACTATTCAAATTCTCTTGTGTTTCCAAATGAATTTCATTAACATTTTTTCTATATCTGAGAACAAGATCCTTGGTATTCTGACTGGTCTCACATTGAATCTGTAAATTGCTTTAGGTAGTATGGACATTTTGATATTGATTCTTCCAATCCATGAAATTGGAAGATTTTTTCCATTTTTTTATCTTTTTCTATTTCATTATTTAATATTTTGTAATGCTCATCGTAGAGTTCATTGAAATCCTTGGTTAATTTTATTCCAAGTTAGTTTTTTTTTTTTTTTTTTTTTGGTAGCTAATGTGAATGGGATTGATCTTAGAAGTTCTTTCTCAGCAATGGCATTTTCTTTTTTTTTTTTCCCAATGCTGATGAAAATTTGTCATTTTGTTTAAACTTTTATTTAATAAATATAAATTTCCAAAGTACAACTTTTGAATTATAGCGGCTTTTCCCCCCATAACCTCCTGCCCGCCTGCAACCAACCCATCTCCTGCTCCCTCTACCATCCCATTCTTAATCAAGATTCATTTTCAATTATCTTTAAACACAGAAGATCAATTTAGTATATACTAAGTAAAGATTTCAACAGTTTGTACCCACACAGAAATACAAAGTATGAAGTACTATTTGAGTACTAGTTATGCCGTTAATTCACATAGTACAACACATTAAGGACAAAGATCCTACATGGGGAGTAAGTGCACAGTGACTCCTGTTGTTGTGTTTAACAATTTATACTCTTATTTATGACGTCAGTAATCACCCAAGGCTCTTGTCATGTGTTGCCAAGGCTATGGAAGCCTTTTGAGTTTGCTGACTCCGATCATATTTAGACAAGGCCATAGTCAAAGTGGAAGTTTTCTCCTCCCTTCAGAGAAAGTTACTTGTATTTTCTATGTATACAAAAGCAATTGATTTGTGTATTGTGTGTTGATTTTATATCCTGCTACATTTCCAAATTCTTCTATAAGATCTAATAATCTCTTAGTGAAGTGTTTTGAATCCCCTCTATATAAAATCATGTCACTTGCAAATAGGGAGAGTTTGACTCCCTCATTCCCAGTTTGTATCCTTTTGATTTCTTTTTCTTGCCTAGTACCATGTTCTAAAACTTCCACTGATTAGCAGTGATGAGAGTGGCATCCTTGTCTTTTTCTAGATCTCAGTAAGAATGCTTCAAACTTTTCCCAATTCAATGGATGCTGGCCATAGATTTCTCATCAATTGCCTTGATTAGGTTGAGAAATATTTCTTTTATATCCAGTTTTCTTACACTTTTCATCATGAAACTTTGTGGTATTTTATCAAATGCTTTCTCTGCATATATTGAGATAAAAACATGGTTTTGTTTAAATTTTTTAATATGACGTGTCACACTGATTGATTTCTACATGCTGAACCATCCCTGCATACTGGCAATAAATCCAACTTGGTCCGGGTGAATGATCTTCTGATGTGCTGTTGCATTCGATTGGCTAGTATTTTGTTCAGAATTTTGCATCTATGTTCATCAGGGAAATTGGTCTAGTTCTCTTTCTCTATTGTATCTCTTTCAGATTTAGGAATTGAGGTGATGCTGACTTCACAGAAAGAATTTGGGAGGATTCCCTACCTTTCAATTGCTTTGAATAGCTTAGGAATAATTGGAATCAGTTCTTCTATAAATGTCTGTTAGAATTCAGAGGTAAAGCCATCCAATCCTGGGCTTTTCTTTGTTGGGAGGATCTTTATTTCTGATTCAATTTCTGTCTTGGTGATTGATCTGTTTAGGTTTTCTGTGTCTTCATGGCTCACTTTAGGTAGGTCAAATGTGTACAGAAATCTATCTCTTTCTTCAAGGTTTCCCAGTTTTTTGGCATATAGCTCTTTGTAGTAATTTCTGATGACTCTTTTATTTCTGTGGTACCTGTCACTAATTTCCTTTTTCATCTTTAATTTTATTAATTTTGGTATTCTCCTTCCTCTTTTTGGTTAGTTAGGCCAACTTGTGTCAATTTTATTTATTTTTTTCAAAAAACCAGCTCTCTTTTTTTGATCTTCTGTATTTTTTTATTTCAATTGTTTATTTCTTCTCTAATTTTAATTATTTATTTTTTCTTCTAGCTCTAGATTTTATTTGCTGTAATTTTTCTAGGTCCTTAAGATGCAATGACAGCTCATTTATTAGGTGCTTTTTAAATTTTTTGATGTAGGCACCAATTGCTATAAACTTTCCTCTTAACCTTGTTTTTGCTGTATCCCCTAAGTTTTGATGTGTTGTGTTGTCACCTTCATTTGTTTCCAGAAATTTTTTTATTTCTCCAATGACCCACTGCTCATTTGGGAGCATGTTGTTCAGTCTCCATGTGTTTGCATATGTTCTAGAGGTTCCTGAGTTGTTGATTACGAACTTCATTTCGTTGTAGTCAGAGAAGATGCATGGTATGATTTCCATTTTTTTGAATTTTCTGAGACTTGCTTTATGGCCTAGCATGTGGTCAATTCTAGGGAAAGTTCCATGCACTGGTAAGAAGAATGTGTATTCTGCAGCTGTGGGATGGAAAGTTCTGTAGATATCTGTTGGGTCCATCTGGCTTATATTGTTGATCAACTCTGTTGTTGCTCTGCTGATTTTCTGTCTGGTTGATCTGTCCATTGGTGAAAGTGGGGTATTGGAGCTCTCCATTACTATTGTATTTAAGTCTATGTATCCCTTTAAATCCATTAACATTTCTTTTAAATAGCCTGATGCCCTGCAATTAGGTGCATATACCTAATAAACAATAGTCACATCTTCCTATTGAATTGGTCCCTTAATCATTATTTTGTGCCCTTCTTTGTCTCTTTTAATGGTTTTTGTCTGAAATTTGGATGACCACACCAGCTCTTTTAGATTTCTGTTAACATAGATTATCTTTTTCCTTCCTTTCACTTTCAGTCTTCATGCATCTTTGTTGGTAAGATGTATTTCTTTAGGCAGCAAATAGATAGGTTATGTTTTTTTAATCCATTCAGCAAGTCTGTGTCTTATAACTGGGGAGTTGAGATCATTTACATTAAGAGAGACTGTTGTTAAGTACTGAATTTGGCCTGCCATGTTTCGGTAAAGAGTTCTGTTTTTGTATTTTGGATTTCCTTTGTACTTTTGCTGAGTCATTTTCTGCATTAATCTACTTTCACAATGATGTTTGTTTCTCTGTTTCTGTGTGTAGCACATCCTTGATCATCTTTTGTAGGGCTGGGTGAATAGTTACAAATTCTTTCAATTTCTGTTTGTTGTAGAAGATCCTTCTTTATACTTCATTCATAAATGAGGGTACAATATTCTGGGTTGATAGATTTTTTTTCCCTTCATACTTGGAATATCTCTCTCCATTGTCTTCTAGCCTATAGAGTTTCTATTGAGAAGTCTGCAGTGAGTCTAATTTATTTCCTCTGAATGTGATTTGGCATTTCTCTCATGCACATTCTAAGATATTTTCTTTATGTTTTACTGTGGAGACTTTTACTACACTAATGTGTAGTGGTGAAGATCTTTTCTGGTTGTGTCTATTGGGAGTTCTGTGTACTTCCTGTATTTGGATGTCTCTTTCTTTCTCCAAATTAGGGATGTTTTCTGTTATTATTTCATTAAGAAGGCCTTCTAACCCTTTCTCTCTTTCCACGCCTTCCGGAATTCCTAGACTACATATGTTGGGCAGCTTGATAGAATTTTATAGATCTCCAACATGTGTTTTTCAGTTTTCTAATTTCTTTTTTTTCTATTTGTTCTGACTGTAATCTTTCCTGAAATTTATCTTCAATTTCTGATATTGTTTCTTCTGTCTCATCTATTCTGTTGCTAAGGCTTTCCACTGCATTTTTTAATTTGATCTATTGAATTCTTCACTTTTAGTATTTCATTCTGACTTCTCTTTTTTTTTAACTTTTATTTAATAAATATAAATTTCCAAACTACAGCTTATGGATTACAATGGCTTTTGCCCCCCATAACATCCCTCCCACCCACAACCCTCCCATCTCCTGCTCCCTCACCCATTCCATTAACATCAAGATTCATTTTCAATTATCTTTATATACAGAAGATCAATTTAGTATATATTAAGTACAGATTTCAGCAGTTTGCACCCACACAGAACATAAAGTGAAAAATACTGTTTGAGTACTAGTTACAGCATTAATTTACCTTGTACAACACATTAAGGACAGAGATCCTACATGAGGAGTAAGTACACGGTGACTCCTGTTGTTGACTTAACAAATTGACACTCTCGTTTTTGGCGTCAGTAATCTCCCTAGGCTCTTGTCATGAGTTGCCAAGGCTATGGAAGCCTTTTGAGTTTGCTGACTCTGATCTTATTTAGACAAGGTCATAGTCAAAGTGGAAGTTCTCTCCTCCCTTCAGAGGAAGGTACCTCCTTCTTTGATGGCCCCGTTCTTTCCCTGGGATCTCACTTGCAGAGATCTTTCATTTAGGTGTTTTTTTTTTTTTTTTTTTTTTTTTTTTTTTTTGCCACAGTGTGGAGCTTTCCATGCCTAAAATACTCTCATGGGCTCTTCAGCCAGATCCAAATGCCGAAAGGGCTGATTCTGAGGCCAGAGTGCTGTTTAGGACATCTGCCATTCTGTGTGTCTGCTGTGTATCCCGCTTCCCATGTTGGATTGTTCTCTCCTTCTTAATTCTATCAGTTAGTATTAGCAGACACTATTCTTGTTTATGTGATCCCTTTGACTCTTAGTCCTATCAGTATGATCAACTGTGAACAGAAATTGATCACTTGGACTAGTGAGATGGCATTGGTACCTGCCACCTTGATGGAATTGAATTGGAATCCCCTGGCACGTTTCTAACTCTACCATTTGGGGCAAGTCAGCTTGAGCATGTCCCAAATTGTACATCTCCTCCCTCTCTTATTCCCACTCTTATATTTAACAGAGATCACTTTTCAGTTAAATTTAAACACCTAAGAATAATTGTGTGTTAATTATAGAGTTAAACCAATAGTATTAAGTAGAACAAAAAAAATACTAAAAGTGATAATGTATTAAGTTGTACATCAACAGTCAGGACAAGGACTGTTAAAGTCACTGTTTCTCATAGTGTCCATTTCACTTCAATAGGTTTCCTTTTTGGTGCTCGGTTAGTTGTCACCGATTAGGGAGAACATATGATATTTGTCCCTTTGGGACTGGCTTATTTGACTCAGCATGATGTGTTCCAGATTCCTCCATTTTGTTGCAAATGACCGGATTTCATTGTTTTTTACTGCTGTATAGTATTCTATAGAGTACATGTCACATAACTTCTTTATCCAGTCTACTGTGGATACTGATGGGCATTTAGGTTGATTCCAGGTCTTAGCTATTGTGAATTGAGCTGCAATAAACATTAATGTACAGATGGCTTTTTTGTTTGCCAAATTAATTTCTTTTGGGTAAATTCCAAAGAGTGGGATGGCTGAGTTGTATGGTAGGGTTATATTTAGGTTTCTGAGGAATCTCCAGACTCAGTTCCATAGTGGCTTTACCAGTTTGCATTCCCACCAACAGTGGGTTAGTGTCCCTTTTCCCCCACATCCTCGCCAGCATATGTTGTTGGTAGATTTCTGTATGTGAGCCATTCTAACTGGGGTGAGGTGAAACCTCATTGTGGTTTTGATTTGCATTTCCATGATTGCTAGTGATCCTGAACATTTTTTCATGTGTCTGTTGGCCATTTGGATTTCTTCTTTTGAAAAATATCTAATGAGGTCCTTGACCCATCTCTTAAGTTGGTTGTTTGTTTTGTTGTGGAATTTCTTGATCTCTTTGTAGATTCTGGTTACTAACCCTTTATCAGTTGCATAGTTTACAAATATTTTTTTTCCTATTCTGTCGGTTGTCTCTTCACTTTCCTGTTTCTTTTGCCGTACAGAAACTTCTCAATATGATGCAATCTCAAATGTTAATTTTGGCTTTGACTGCCTGTGCTTCTGGGGTCTTTTCCAAGAAGTCTTTGCCTGTGCCTATATCTTGCAGGGTTTCTCCAATGTTCTCTAATAATTTGATGGTGTCGGGTCATAGATTTAGGTCTCTAATCCATGTTGAGTGGATTTTTGTGTAAGGTGAAAGTTAGAGGTCTTTCTTCATGCTTCTGCACGTGAAAATCCTTGTTGGTATGCCGCCATCTTGGGCTTCCTTTTTTTTTTCTAGACATGATTTTGAAAGAAAATAATGAAATATGTCCTCTGAAACAAAATGAATGCAACTGGACACCACTATACCTAGTGGAATAAGCCAATCTCCAAAAGACAAATATCACATGTTTTCCCTGATCTGTGGTAGCGTACAGTGTACAAAAACGTGTACTGTATATGTATATGAGAGAAATTGACATTTTGAGTTTTGATTATTGTTTAAAGTGTTTGTCTCCACTGGTGGGAGACAGTTTTATTTTGTTGTTGTTGTTTTTACTACTTACTGAATTCTTTACTCACTGGAGGGTTAAGCTTATGATTATAAAATAAATTTAAAGTATGTCATTGTAAAAATTAAAAGAAAGAATAAGTAAGTGAAAGTAGGGAGGGTGGGAATGTTGGTGGGAGGAATGGTGTCTCTATGTTCCTAAATTTGTATATATGAAATATATGAAATTTGTTCACATTATATGAATTAAAAAGTTATTTTTATAAAAAGGATTCTCATCAGGTATCTCAGGGTATATATATATTGGGTATGGACAGTACCCTACCTGTATGAGTACTCAGTAAACCATTGTTGTGTGATGATGGTGATGGCAGTGATCCGGTAGATATAACATGAAACAGAATGCTAGTGACTAATGCAGATTCAAAGCAAATCAAGTATAAACCTAGGAGAAAATGGCAATTGAGCAGGTAAATACAAGATGCAGCAGTAAATGTCTTGAAAAAGTTACTTCTTTTTTTCCTTTTTGATGGAAGTTATTGGTCTCATTTTTGGCTGTCTTCACCCAGACAAAAATGATACAACTGTAGAGAGTACAGTTTGTTACCATGTGATCTGACCTGATTGCCACTCACCCCATGCAAAGCTGACCTTCCAAATCCAGGAAGGCTACCACTTGATGACACCTCCTCAGAGAGGGCAGGAACTGGGAAAGGTCAGCAGAGCCACTCGGATTTAAAAATAGAGAACCAGGAAACAAAAGACTCAGTGCAACGTTTTACAACTACAAATTAAATGCAAAGAATGACACATCATTACATAAGCAGCATAAAATATAATTTAAATGTCAAAAGAACTGAAGATTTTTTAATCACATAAGAAAAACTTGCAAAATGTGCTAAACATCTCAATTTGTACTATATGAAAAGAGTGAAAAGTAAAAATGGCATTGTTTTATAATGTAAAAGTACAGAAATCAGTCAGTTTTGTTTTCCTGCTGTTTATAGGAATCCTCCAGTTTATGTTACCCAACTTTAAAAACATTTATCTCTTAAAAATCCTCATGACTCTCAGGGATGGTGGATATATTTGCATACAGCAGGGAATTCTTTAACCTGAAAGTGATGTGTATACCTATTAAAGTTATACTTAAGGCTTGCAAATGAAGGACGAATTTTCACTGGGAGCTGTGGCTGTATTGCAGATTGCTCTACTACTTAGAATATGGATTCCACATGCATTTTTGCTCTCTTGAAAATCAGATTTGTGGCAATTCGTTTTCATACTTCTGCCACCCACTTACATTTTAGATCTCTGTTTTGAAGATTGTGTGATATATTTAAAAACATCATATTAACATTTTAGGTCTCTGTCTGGGTACAGTGTTCCACATATGCTGTTCTTTGGCAGATATAGGATTTTACTATTTGTTCATTGTCAAAGATATCAATCTAAGTACTCTAAATATGTACATATATATGTATGCATATCCTCATGAGTTTGTTTCTGTTTACATATAAACTAAACCTAAAACATTTACTCTCCATTAACTTATTAAATATTTACTGAGCGCCTATTGTTCCCTGAAATGACCTGCATACAGAGAATATTAAGGTTATTAAGTGATAAGATTCTGGATTCAGAGAGCCCTAACAATACTGGCTGAGGGAAACTTGGAAGGATATATTGCAGTAAATGCTGCAGTACCAGCCAGCAGTGCATCTAAGAAGCTTTGGGAATACACAGAAGTGAACCTTACTTTAAACTAGGGCAGAAAGAATTGAGCACATTTTCTGGGAGATATATTTGTTTTAGTGAATCTTTAGAAGAAATTTGTTTTTTCAGGTTGTTTGTATTTTTGGTATCTTTTCAGACTGACTGGATTATATAGTTCAGTGGAGAGTGAGAGATAAAGGAAAGCAATGGAAAGTGGTTAAAAAAGAGGAGTGAGAAGTCCTGTTAGATGATGTTTGTGGTTTTCCCTGGGCTAAAAAGTCTATTACAGGTGATTGTTTCCCTGATCTGAACTTCATAGGATCAGAAGGCAGTGACCAGCCAGCGCCGCGGCTCACTAGGCTAATCCTCTGCCTGTGGCGCCGGCACCCCAGGTTCTAGTCCTGGTTGGGGCTCCAGATTCTGTCCCGGTTGCTTCTCTTCCAGGCCAGCTCTCTGCTGTGGCCCGGGAAGGCAGTGGAGGATGGCCCAAGTGCTTGGGCCCTGCACCCCATGGGAGACCAGGAGGAAGCACCTGGCTCCTGGCTTCGGATCAGTGCAGTGTGCTGGCTGTAGCAGCCATTTGGGGGGGTGAACCAACAGAAGGAAGACCTTTTTCTCTGTCTCTCTCTCTCTCACTGTCTAACTCTGCTCTAAAGAAGAAGAAGAAGAAGAAGAAGAAGAAGAAGAAGAAGAAGAAGAAGGCAGTGACCATCTCCCTGCCTTTTGGAGAAATCACAGCAGAGATGAAATCCTCTCTGGGTTTATGAGAACATCCTAGAAGGGCTTGAAGAACATCTAAGAACAGCTGCCTGTAGAGCATTGTTCTCCATGGATGATGCTGCATGTAGTCACACAGGGTTCCTATCCAGGTCAGTTATTGTTCAAATGAGGACAGCAACATAGTGTTTTGTGCACTTGAGAAATCATGAAAATAGCACAGGAATAGAATTAATTGATGTAACCTGTAAACTAGTCAACAAATGGTAGTGCTAGAAGATTCAAAGTCACTTCAAATGGTTTATGTGTTGCTTTGCTTAGATTTCTCCAAAGTTAGAAATTCTTTGCCACAAAATCCATATGCAATTATTTTATAATAATGAAAACCATAGGAAGAACATGTATTTTGTTGCAATGTACCAACATGCTGATAGATTGCTTTTTTGTTGATAGAATGCAGCATTAGAAAGCAAACACAATAGAGTTCATTTACAAGAGCACCTGCTTTAAAAAGAACACTACTCTTAGAAAGAAACAACTTCTGGATCAATAGTGTGTGTGTGCATGTGTGTAAAATTCCAAAAACATTTAGGAAATATAGTAAAATTGCTGTTAGTTACACACACAGCATTTGCATGGTGGGCAACGCTTTACATTTCATTTGAAGGGCCACCTTCATGTTTTGATGTAACAATACTGTAATGCCTGTATTTCATCTCTTTTGTAAATGTCCATATGTGGTAATGTTTTGTGTGTGTAGCTTTCATTCAAAAAGAAACTAGAAAGAAAGAACATTTGAGAGTAGTCTTCAACACTCGTATCACCCCCCAGAAAAGTTCTCAAAAGCATGAGATTATGGATGGCTTAGATGGAGAAACAGCTTAGGTAGATAGAGCAGTGCAGGTGACATCCTGCTTTCCATGTTGCACAGCAGGCATTTAGGAGAGGCTGCACCAGAGGATCCAGCTGATGGGTTAGAATAAGGAAGAGAAAATGCATGAAGACTTGGAAGAATATCACATTAGTGCAAATAATACTTATTGAGGAACTCTGTTTTGATAGATGCTGAACTACAATAAAAAATGAGATTTAGCTCTTGTATTCAAAAGTTGGTCTTCTAATGGAAACAGGCTCTCTAACAACTGTTTTATGAGCCTTTAATACATCAAAATGCTGATTTATTTTGATCAGAAGAAGTAGGAAGTCTTTGTTGAATAGAAAACATTTGAGTGAAGCCTTGACAAATTGGGACAATATCTGCAGGTGGAAAATGGGAAAGTTAGGAGGAGGTAGGTCAGGATCAGTTATCAGACCTGGAATACAGGGCAACAATCTGAATATGATTGCAGAGTAAGCCAGGGCAGTGAGCTATAATAGGTGAATTGAATTAGGCAAGTGCAGTCAGAAGACCCTATGCCACCCTTGTACTTGTAGGATGGGTGGTGATGCCAGATGGTGGTATAACAGGCACTGTTAAGTGTTTCTCTGGTGCCCAAAGCCCTAAATTGGGAGTCCAAGTGCCCACATAAAGTCACCCACCTTCTCAGAACTCCCTTTTAGCTTGGAATGGCTATACAATCTAGTTTTAGCCAATGAGTTAGAAGTCCAAGTTGTTCAGAGGACATTCTGGAAAGTTCTTAAGATTGGCAGACACAGCTGATACCTGTTTTGTTTTTTTTTGTTTTTTTTTTTTTTTATTGCCTTACACTGTTTTTCACTCAGTTCACTAAGGGTATCCACTAATCATCCAGAATGCTTGAAGTCTTACTGTGCTAAGGATCATAGAGGAGGAAGAGAGAGGGAGTCTAGTACAACAGGTGCATTGGTCTGGGCTGCCTACTGTTGCAGGCCTCTTGATTTGGGCAGCAACTAAGCTCATTTGTTTAAACCACTGTGGCTAAGTTTCTATTAATGCAGCTAAAGTCAGTCTTGTCAGATATATATGGCTTGCAGGGAAAACGAATACAGGTGAATAGAAAAGCTAAGGTCGCTGACAAGAGGTTACAAACCTAAGAACAGTGAGGAGGTAGAAAGGGCCTTTCCAGATCTTCTCAAGTCTATACTTTACCGAGGACCCCAGGATTTTTTTCCCTGTTGAAGAACTGTGTGTTCTTAGAACATCTACCCATTCATCAATTAGTTACCATGCCCCTTGACAGGTGTTGGGTATTGTTCTGGATGTCAGGGATACAAAAAGGGATAAGACATGGACCTTTATGAGCAAATGGACTCAAAAGTGTCAAAATTAATCATCAATAGCACGGGTTTCAGAAATGTGATTTAATAATAATATTCTGAAACAGTAATAGACAATACATTTTTTTTTCTCCCAGCCACACCAAAATTTTGGATTGTAAATTGGCTGCTGAGCCATCAGGGCCACAGAAGAAAAGAAGTCATTATACTTTATCACCAATGACCTTGAATTAAGGGAAGACAAAATTCTTGTCTTTCTGAAGGAAAGTGAATTGTGTAGCTGAAGACAGGTCATCTTGGGACACATGTAAATGCCACAAATAGATAATTACATATGACTACTCTGTTTGGTAGACTTCTAGACACTCCCACTTTTTTTCTTTCAAAAACTGTGGCCTTTTACCCAACTTTTAAATTCTTAAAGCAATAGAATAGACTAGAGTGTGAAATTAAACCACTTTACACCTTGATAAAGTTCTGATAGCTATGAGTAGTAATCCACACACATGAGCATTAATGTGTTCCTTTCCAGGCATCCATCACACATTATTGCTTGTGTAGCAGGTGTCAGACACCATGGCCGGTGAGGAAACAAATGAGGGCAGCATGGTGCTTACCCTCAAGCTCCTGGGAGGAACCTGTGTATGCAAAAGGAAACACTCAGGTCACAGGCACCTAAGAGAGCAGCAGTAGGTACATGGATGGTTAGCTGATAGAAAGCCAAGACAATCTGATGGCATCAGTCTTCAAGAGAACTTTGTAAATAGTAAGGCATAACTCAAGCCCTGCTAGAGAGCATGTTGTAACATGGGCAAAGTTATCATTTCTATGACCTACAACCTTACTGCAAATAAGTGAGTAACCGGCCCCAGAGATATAAGTTTACCCTCGGGAGATACAAGCTCCTGTGTACTGTAAAAGTCAAAATGCAGGCCTTTCATGGGGATAAGGATGACTCAATATGCGCTGCATGCATTATGCAAAGGTGGATGAGATCTTCAGTCTCAGGGACCTTTGGAAGACATTTCCAAGCTTTTTATTTAAGTAACAATCCTGTGGTCTTCAGGTGATGGTAAAGACTTTCCACAAAACCTTTTATTTCTTATTATTGCTTGCACTTTAAGACATGTGGGATGAGAGAAAATGAAGACCTTGCCACCCCAACCAGGTCATTTGCTTCCCACAGAAGATTGTTGTGCTTTTCTGGATAATTACTGAGTACTGTTTTTCTCCTAATTATTTCCTCAGAGTGATACTATAAGGCCTCTAACATTGAGCAATGATCTCTGCTATTATTAAGAATTTGTGTGTTTTGAAAATTATATGAGTGCTGTAATATTTCAGTGTTTTCATTGCTTCACAAAAGTCAGAGGAAAAACAACAACAACAAAAAACCTAGAAACATTTTACAGATCACCATGTCCACTTCCCACATCTAAAAATAATTTCCAATACCAGATGTCAGACATTCTTATCGTTTTCTTCACACAGCATAACAGGAATATGACAAAACCACTCATCCTGAATGAGACTTAAGAGATGACCATAGCATGTGGGCATGACTTTTAAAATTATATTCATTCATTTTCATTTGTTTGAACTGGAGAGAGAAAGAGCAATGCAAAATATGGAGTTGGGCCAGATCAAAGCCGGGAGCCCAGAAGTCCAGGTGGTTCTCCCATGTGAATAGCAGGGACCCACGTTACTGGAGCCACCATCTGCTGCCTTGAAGAGTATGGATTAGCAGGGAGCTGGATCAGAAGTGCAGTGGGGACTTCAATCCAGGCTCTGAAATGTGGGATGCTGGCACCCCAGCAACATCTCAAGCACTGTGCCAAACATCCAACCACACAGCATGATTTTTGTGGACTGAGTCTACCATGACCTTTCCCAGGGTGAGCAGAGACACAGAGTTGCTGCTGATGCATAACTCTTGGAGAACTGTCAAACCAGAGTCTGTGTGGATGGTAGCTTTGAAGTTGCACCATGCACTCTGCAGACAGTGAAACCTCACAGCTCTGAGTTAAGATACTGAGAAATTGTCCATCTTGGCATCTGACCCTCCAGGAGTCTGCGTGCAGTCCTGAAGACTCCAGGATAGAATTTCATGTACATTTTGCTTCTATTCCAACATATGACTATTTATTTTAGGACACCAATTGTGTTTTAAATTATTTACCATGGAGGAAAATTAATGTTCCAGAAAAACCCTCCATGTTTAAAATTGTGTTTTCTTGTACCTATTGCACACTAAAAATGATGAGCACACAAAGACACTTTCTCAGGTAAGAAGTTGTATGCAACTCCAGGGGCTAGAAATTTGATCTGTTCTGATTTGTGGGTCTGTGCTCCCCAGGGTTTACATAACTACATTAATAAACAGTGAATGGCCTTGAAATAGCTTAACAGCCTGTGCAACCCCAGTGAGCCAATTTGTATGGTATGAACAATTCATATGGAAAAAAATGACATCTTAGATTTGATGTTTCACATTTACATTATACTTTAGAAAGTGCTTGCACACTAGACTGTGAGCTCCTCTACTCAGACTCTTTAAATGCTTTGTTTTCACATTGCCATGTATCAAAGTAGATCTTCAATAAATATTTATATAGTTAATTTATATCTATCATATTTGACACCCCAAATAGATACGTAAGTTGGGAAATATGGCCATTTTGCAAAAGATGGAACTGAGGTTCAATATTGTGTGGTCCAAGATAGCAAGGTTAGTTCATGGAAGAATTGGGAGAACAGGGCACTGTCCATGACTTCAGACACCTTTTACATGCCTTCATGCACAGCTACCTCTCAATAACTGCACAGCTTCAGGAGAGAGGAAAAATGGTCCACACAGATCACGTTACCTTTTCTGGTTCAAATGTCTGATACAGATAGAGTAAAAGCTACTTTCTAAATCCGGTAAATCTTCTTGTCATTTTGAATTCAGTCAGACTTCAGGATGGAATGAGCAAATTAAATATGGCAGTAGTAGGGTGCTTTTGGAGTGCTAGGGGACAGCATTTCCTATCTACTTTATTCTGCTTCTTGAAGTTCCACATGGAAATATTTTAAAACACTCAGGAGGAGGAACTAGAATGTGATATCCAGTCTTGTAGTAAGAGTTATGACCTGACAGGAGTCTTTAATGATTTGGCATTACTCTGTCATTTGAGACTCTTATTGTTTGCACTATAGCAAAGTAAATCTGCAAGTCTTGCTGGAAGAAAGACAATGGAAATGAGAATAAACTTGTTATCTCTTCTTTTGGGCATGACTATCTCCCTGTATCATTAAAGGGATGCATTCACACAAATCTAATAATTTGCTTTTCCTATAGTTTAGCTTATGTTTGACTTTTTGATTTTAACATATTTACTGAGTTATGATTCAATTCACATGCCATAAAATATGTCAATATAAAGTATACAATTGAATTGTTTTCAGTGTATTCATAGATCTGTATAATCATCACCAACATATGTTTTGCAATGTTTTCATCACCCCTTCATAGTAATTTTATTAACATTCCATCTTCATAGTGTTCACTCTCTACCCGCACCCTCCTTGGCCTTAGGCAACACTAATTTACTTTCTATCTGTAGACATTTGCCTATTCTTTACATTTCACATGAGTGCAGTCTTATAATATGTGCTTCTTTCACTTAGCATGTTTTCAGATTTAACCATGTGGTTTGTATCAGCACTTCATTCCTTTTTATTGTTGAATAAAATTCAATTGTATGGACACATATCGTGTTTTGTTTATCCATTTATTAGCTGATGGACATTTGGGTTGTTACTACTCTGACAGTCAAGAATAACTGATTCAGTCAGGCTTTTATTACTCAACTAAATACCAAAGGCAAGCTGTATCTGAAGGAAAGAGGTGTATATTGGCTCGTGATTGTGGAGGTTCACAGTTCAAAACTGGGCAGGCCCCATTGGTTCAGCCTCTGGTGAGGCCGGAGTGTGGTAATGGCAGAGCTTGTGCAGAGGGTGTAGCACATCGTGAGAGAGGCAGCTGAGAGAGTTGTTAGGCCCAACCTAGCTTTTATAACCAACACTCTCATGAGTATGCCTTCTGAGGTCACTCTCTCAGTGACCCAAGGATTTCCAACTAGGCCACCTCCTGAACTCCGTAACTGGATCTAGCTTCCACTCTCCTGGATCCACTAACCTGTTACTGTGGGGTTGGGAACACCTGCATGAGTTTAGGAGTCAAATCCTATTTGAACCATAGGATAATGTTGTGAGCATTCATATACAAAATTTTGTTATAACTACAAGGGAATTTTCCAGGCTGTGTGATCATTCTGTGTTTAATCTTTTGAGAAACTGCTGAACTTTCCAAAAGTGGTTGTACCCTTTTAAAATTCTACCAGAAATGGATGAACATACTAATATCTCTATATCTTCACCAACATTTGCTTTTGTTGGCTTTATTATTTTAGCCATCCTAGTGGGTGTAATGATACATAGTTATGATTTTAATGTGACTCTCCCTTCAGTAATGGTGGTTAAATGTTTTTCATGTTCTTTTTTTAGAAAAAGGTATACTTACTGATTGATTGATTTGGAAGGCAGAGTTACAGAGCAAGAGGGAGAAAAAGGGAGAGAGAGAGAGAGAGAGAGAGAGAGAGGGAGAGAGAGAGATATTCCATCTGCTAGCTCACTACTCAAATGATTGCAACGGCCAGGGCTGGACCAGGCCAAAACCAGGAGACTGGAACTCCATCCTCATCTCCTACATGTGTGGCAGGGTCTCAAGTACTTGTGCCATCTTCTGCTGCTTTCCCAGCTGCATTAGCAGGGAGCTGGATCAGAAGTGGATCAGCTGGGATTCAAATCGGTGCCCATATGGGATGCCAGCATTGTAGGCAGTGTCTTAACCCCCCCATGCCACAATGTCTGCCACCCCTCTTTGCATGTTCTAAGGGATGTTACTATATAGGTTTAGATAAACATTTATTTAAATCCTATATCTGACTTTAAATTATATCACTTGTCTTAATTTTTGAGTTCTCTGTATATTATGGATATTAGCATATCCAGATATCAATTATATAATTTCCAAATATTTTCTCCCATTTTGCTTTTTTTCACTTTTTGATGTATCATTTAAAGATATATTTATTTATTTCAAATTCAGAATTACACAGAGAGAGAGAGAGAGAGAGAGATGGAGACACAGAGATCTTCCACCCAGTGGTTCACTTTCCAGATGGCTACAAAGGACAGGACTAGACCAGGCTGAAGCGAGGAGACAGGGGCTTCTTACAGGTTTTCCACGTGGGTAGCAGGGACCCAAGCACTTGGACCATTTTTGGAGGCTTTTCCCAGGCCATTAGGAGGAAGGTGGATTGGAAATGGAGCAGCTAGGACATGAAATGGTACCCATGTGGAATGCTAGCATTGCAGGTGGCAGGTTTACTCTATGCCACAATGTCACCCATCCCCTACCCCAATGTCATTTATAATGCATTCATTTTGATGTAATAAAGTTTATTTTTTCATGTGTCACTTTTGAGGGTCACATCTAAGAAATCATCACTTAACACAAGGTTACCAAGATTTACTCATGTGTTCTCTTCAAAAAATTAAATATTCAGCCATACTATTTGTTAAAAAGACTATTCTTTCCTCATTGAATCATCTTGCCAATCTTGTAGAAAATCAACTGATCTTGGACAAATGGGTTTATTTCTTAATTCAGTTATTTTCCTTTGATCTATATGTCTGTCTGAATGCAAGCACCATGTTGTCTTGATTACAAGATAAGTTTTGAAATAAGGAGTTATAAATTCTCCAACTATTTTCTTTTTCAAGATACATTGGCCATTTAGGAACCCTTAATATGAAATTCTGCAAAAGAGGCCATTGAGAGTTTGATAGGGATTACATTAAATAACTAGATTATTTTAAGGAATATTGTCATCTTCAAATTACTAAGTCTTCCAATCAATAAAATGGGTTTTTTCATTTATTTCATTCATTTTTCTAGTAATGCTTTAGACTTTTCAAT
Source organism: Lepus europaeus (assembly GCF_033115175.1). Taxonomy (NCBI): domain Eukaryota; kingdom Metazoa; phylum Chordata; class Mammalia; order Lagomorpha; family Leporidae; genus Lepus; species Lepus europaeus. The sequence goes on from NC_084831.1 coordinate 58,135,756, forward strand.
GTACAAGCATTGTATCTCTTTGTTAAATTTATTCCCAAATATTTTATTCTTTTGACACTATTATAAATGTCTTTTAAATGCCTTTTAAATGTTTTTCTTGACTAATTGTACTAGCTAGAACCTCTAATACAATATTCAAAAGGATTGGGGAGAACAAATAGCCTTGTCTTGTTCTTGCAAGGAGAAAGGCATTCATTCAATTTCCACTGTTAAATATATGGTAATTATGGAATTTTCATAGATGTATTTCATTAAGTTGAGGAAATTCCCTTCTATTTCTAGTTTGTTGTGGTTCTTTATCATGTAAGGATATAGAATTTGTCATTTGTTTTCATTGTATTTAGTGAGATCATCAGATGGTGTTTATTCTTTATTCTTTGAACATGGTTTACTCTAGCGCATTAATTGATTTTTGTATGTTAAGCCATCCTGAGAGTCTTTGGTTATATCCCACTTAATCATATGTCCCACATTTTTACATGTTGCTGGGTTTAACTTCCTAGTATTTTGTTGAATATTTTTTTTCATCTATATTTATAATGGATATTGGTCTGTGATTTTCCTTTTTTGTGACAGATCTGTATAGTTTTGGAACTGAGTAGTACAGGATATTTTTAAAAGTTCATGGAAATGGAATTAAAAAATTATTTAGGTACAAAAATTTTAAAAATCCATGAATAGTTTTTTTTAGAATATTCATTTTCCATGACGACTCCTTGTACTGGCCTCATGGAATGAGGTGGAAAATGTTTCATCTCATTTTATTTCTTGATAAGAGTTTATGTTAATTCTTCTTTAAATATTTCATAGAATTCACCAGTAAATCCATCTAGCCCTAGGCATTTTGCTGAATGTTTTGTGATCAAGGGACTTAGAAAAAAAGATTAAAATAAAATATAACAGAATCTGGTTGATTTTTCATGAGAGCAAATGAAAAGCCAATACAGTTGGAGCTAAAATGATTCCCATTGCCTATGTGTTAAAATATAATTTCCTTAGCCTGGTTCATGAATCTTATGTGGAAATTGCTTAAGCTCTGCAGCTTCACTCATCTCTTATCACTTTTTCTCTCATGCTGTAAATATCATTCACTCATGCTTAACTAATGATAATAATAGTTGTTCTCTTCCAGGTACCATGTGAAGCCTGTGACACAATTTCAATTAACAATTACATTCAATTTCCTGGAAATAAGGACCCTCTGATTTCATGACTTTGCTCATGACTCCTCTACTGCACAGAATTATCTCCCCCTTTATTTACACCTGCTCCTTCCCTGCCTCTGTCTCGTGCAACTAACACCTGCTCCTTATGGCTTAAGACTCACCTCATATATCACCTTCATTATGAAGATTTTTTTATGTTCCTAAGTAAAGTATCATCTAGCAATCTGGGTACTTTTATTAATCTACTTCTCTCCTATTATAAACCTTTGATGACAGAAATCATTATTTGATTCTTTTTTTTTTTTTTTATCCTCAGCCTATTAGAGTGTCCTCAGTCTATGTTAAAGACTCAATGAGTATTTGTTGCACTAATGGATAAAACCAGCTTTCCAGAATGAACATTCCCCCAGCATTTTTGATAGCTGAGATGTTACTGTGTTGCTTTATATTTCTCATAGAACCTGATATGACACTGGTAAATGCTTATTGAAGTTAACTCTACTGAATGACAAATTAATATTATAATGTCAGTAGCGCATTTTGAACTGTTCAGAAAAAGGCACCATAAAAGCCTGAAAATAGCTGTAATAAATAGAAATGATAAAAATCTGTTTGGATGACATCTCTTTTTGAAAACACAAAAATAATTCTGTTGTGTTTTGATATGTAATTACACTTGAAGACTTTTGGTGTAACAGAGCTGTGTTTGGGGATTCTGGTGATCATAATAACACTGCTTGATAGTAGGGGAAGGGAATGCATTTGAGAAACTTTCAATGGCTAGCTTTGTTTTCCTCTATCCAGCAGCAATTCCGTGTTGTTTAATTAAATGCCTTATAATGTGGGAAAGTCAGAGACACTGTGGGGACCCTACATAGAAGAGCAGATTTAATGTTTCTTATACTGTTCCTCTGTCACATAACAAAGATGAGCAGGCAGAGTAGAAACACTGGCTGTGGCAGGAACAAGCAGCACATCAATGCCACCTAAGCAAGGTCTATATCTTTAACATGGCATGTGAGATCTGTGTCAGTCAGGGTTCTCCAGAGAAACAGAACTAATAGAGGAGATAGCTATATGTTGCTACAATTGTGAGGTCTGGCTAGTCCAAAATTTGTAGGGAAAAACAGTATACTAGAAACTCAGGCTGCAATTGATGTTACAGCCTCGAGTCTAAATTCTCTGATAGGCTAGCAGGCTGGTTAGTAAGGCAGGTGCCAATGCTGCAGTCATAAGGCAGATCTGCATCTTCTTTGGGAAACTGGTTTGGCTTCTAAGATCTTCAACTGACTAGATGAGATACCACCCACAATTCTGAAGGCATAAGCAGTCTCTTCTACTTAAAAGCAACTGACTGTTGGTGTTAACTACATCAACAGAACACCTCACAGCAGCACACAGATCAGTATTTGATATAATTAGTGAGTACAACAGCGTAGCCACGCTGATACCTAAAACACTCATCCCAGAATCGTTTGTCACATGATGCCTCACTCTCTCCTACCTTGTGTCTTCCATGCCTTCCTGCACCAGGCTCCATACCGTTAATTGCTAATCCTGTCTAAAGAAGCCATGCCCTACCTTTCCTTTTTATCCCTTTACTGGTTCCCCCGCCTCTACTCTAGTTTCTCTCCTTCTTCTGCATCAAATACCTGCCCTTCATACTGCATCCAAATGTTGTTTGCCTTCCAAACCTTGCTTGCTTTCAGTTTAAATATCATCCCTCACTCTGACACCCAACAAATTACATGATTTCTATATGTATTTATAGCAGCTGACACCTCCCTTGTGGTCTGAGGGGGTATGAACCTCATGATGCTTTGTTTTGTTTGAACTTCTTTGTTCTCTACAGAGTAAAGAGTGTTCATTCATACTGCAGTCTTTATCTTTACTCTGTGCCTGGTGCTGTGCTAGATGGCAAGGAATACAAAGATCAGTTAGAGAGTTTCTAGCACTCTGAGATGTCATAGTCTAGTAGGGAAGAAAAATAAGTAAGCTGAAGTGTCCAGAAGTATTAGTTTAAGTGAATTAATTCGTGCTGTGAAATGTAGTCATGTTCGCCTCTACATTCTCTCACCTTAATACTCCTGTATATAGACATGAGCCAGAGCAAACAGAGGCTTTTTAGAGTAAGCTCTGTCCTCATAAGACTTGTAGAGGAGTAATGCATGTGGTGTGATCTGAGAGCATCAACGAGGTCAACTGTTCCAAAAATATCCCTGTTGCTAAGAAGCCTGACATGCCACTGTTGATAATTCATTCATTTGGGTTCAGAGTTAGCCTATCTCCAAGTACATCTGGAAGGAATTACTAAACACCTCTGCGAATATCTCTTTGAAATTTCATTCCTTTCTTTACCTCCGCATCTTCCTCCTCCTTTAGGACATAGCTAAATTGCCCCCTTTGATAGACTCCCACAGTGCAGGGGAGTTAGGATTCTCTTCTCTGGGCCCCCGAACGAACGACGCTGTACCTGTTACAACAGATTTTCACTCTCTATTGTTCACCTGTTTATTGTTTACTTGAGTTCCCCACTAGGCTGCACTGTTAATGGAAACAAATGGTCTTCCATAATTTCTGCTACCCCTACACTGATCAGAGAGCCAAACCTATGAGAGGCTCTTTAAGGGTCTATGGAATGACCAGGGGTTCTCTGTGAGGATGAGTCTGTCAGTTACCTTTTCTCTTGGGTGGAATAAGCCTGGAGCCTGTCTAGGTGACAGGCTTGATGAAAGAGTACTGAAGCGTAGAGAGGAGAGGTGAGAGAGAAGAGGCCTTCAGGAAAACACTTTCCTGCTCAGGACCATCCTTGATCCTGCTGTCTGCTGTTGTCTATTTCTTTGTTCCATTCAGGGATAAAGTGCTTTGTGAATTAAACATGCTCTTTTCTTTTGTTCTGAAATACACAATCAGAAGCATCCTCAGCTGACAGGAGTTGTTCTGGAGGCATTTTGTCGAGTGTAAAGGTACCTGCACATACTTCATTTACAAAACCAAAAATGCTTTCAAAATATCTTTTTACTTCTGCATGAATTGAGAACACAAAACTTCTTCTCTTTCATGCCTGTCTCTCTTATCCACCAACCCCTCAGCTATGCTCAAAGGAGAAGCTAGCAAAGACAGACAAAATGGATTTTTCCAAGTTTCTTATGTTTGCAAGGAACACAAACCTATAAAAGTTTTCTCAACTTATAAGGCTGCAGTGTTAAAGATGCATGTAGATTAGGCATGGAATCCAGATGGAAGCTAAGACTAAAGCTCTTGGAATCTGCTATTTATCTGTTTCTCTCTCATGAGCTGAATGGGTTCTTTTTCACATGACTTCACTTTTCTCATTAAAGTTGCTCTATTGGCCTTGTGCTCCACATGCCCCAAGTGTCTCTTCTTGGTCTTCAGATCTTCTGCTTATTTGTGTTCTCTGCAATGTCACAATGTCATATGACCCATTTTGGCTGCTACAGGCTCCCACTTCCTTGTGACCTTTTTTTTTTTTTTTAAGATTTATTTATTTATTTGTTTGAAAGTCAGAATTACAAAGAGAAAGAGGAGAGACAGAGATAGAGATCATCCAACCACTGGCTCACTCCCCAAATGGCCTCAACTGCCGTGGCTAGGCCAGGCAGAAGCTAGGAGCCAAGAGTCTCTTTTAGGTGTCCCAGGTGGAAGCAAAGGGCCCAAGGATTTGGGCCATCCTCTGCTGCTTTCCCAGGCACGTTAGCAGGGAGCTGGATGTGACACAAAGCACCTGGGACTCACATGGATGCCCATATGGGATGCTGGAGCTGTAGATGGTGGCTTAATCTGCCACAACACAGTGCCAGCCCATTCTTTGTGACTTTTAAGATTCAAAAATACCTGCCTCCAATGGATACCCTCTGGCTCATAAAAATTTTAATTTTTCCACAAATATGTTCTGAAACTTAATTTTCAGCAGGGTTGATCAACAAATAGGTTTACATAATGTAAAGAGCTATTTACATAATGTAAGTACTTGTCTATTGGTTGTTACCTGTAGATTATTTAGTATCTATAATATACTCTATATCATAATGGGACCTATAGGACACTAGAAATTGTCTAGGTTCTGGGATACCGTAGTCCATTGTCTGTTGCTGACAACACAGTACCACAGATTGGATAAGTTATAAAGATAAGAGATTGATTTTGACTCATAATTCCCACCCAGGACACATCTGGTTGGCCTTCATGCTGGTAAAGTCCTGAGGCAGCAGAGAGCACTGTGAGAGAATTTGCACAAAAGATCTAGTCAAACTGGCTTTTATAATAGCTTTGTTGTTGAGATCATCCATTAACCCATTAACCCATTAATCACACATATGGATTAAACTATTCATGAAGGCAGAGCACTAATCAAGTCTTAAAGGTTCCAGCTGTACCCATGTCTTCATATCTCATGGTGAGAATTAAATTTCCATGTGAGTTTCAAAGGAAACAAACTATATCCAATCCATAGCATGAGGATTCCATCATGAGGAGATAGAAACCTATTCTATTGGTAATAACTGCTAAGTGATACCTCTCTTCTCACTTAACTTCTTCCAATCTTTCTTGGAAAGACTAATCTTTCCAAAATTTGAAGCAAGTTATGATATTCTCTGCTTAAAATCATTAATGACATCTATTATCAAAACTAGTGAAAGGATTATTTTTTATTAAACTTTTATTTAATGAATATAAATTTCCAAAGTACAGCTTATGGGTTACAATGGCTTCCCCCTCCCAAAACTTCCCTCCCACTCACAACCCTCCCCTTTCCCGCTCCCTCTCCCCTTCCAATCACATCATGATTCATTTTCAATTCTCTTTATATGCAGAAGATCAGTTTAGTATATATTAGGTAATGATTTCAACAGTTTGCCCCCATATAGCAACACAAAGTGAAAAAAAAAATACTGTTGGAGTACTAGTTATAGCATTAAATAAGAGTGTACAGCACATTAAAGACAGAGATCCTACATAATATTTTTTAATTAATTAATTTTCTATGCCATTTCCAATTTAACACCAGATTTTTTTTTCATTTCCAATTATCTTTATATACAGAAGATCAATTCAGTATATAATTAGTAAAGATCTCATCAGTTTGTACCCACGCAGAAACACAAAGTGTAAAAATACTGTTTTAGTACTAGCTATAGCATCACTGCACATTAGACAACACATTAAGGACAGATCCCACATGGGATGTAAGTACACAGTGACTTCTGTTGCTGACTTAACAATTTGACACTCCTGTTCATGGCGTCAGTAATCTCCCTAGGCTCTAGTCATGAGTTGCCAGGGCTATGGAAGCCTTTAGAGTTCGCTGACTTTGATCTTATTCCTATAGGGTCATAGTCAAAGTGGAAGTTCTCTCCTCCCTTCAGAGAAAGGTACCTCCTTCTTTGATGGCCCCGTTCTTTCCACTGGGATCTCACTTGCAGAGATCTTTCATTTAGGTCTTCTTCTTTTTTTTTTTTTTCTTTTCCATGGTATCTTGGCTTTCCATGCCTACAATACTCTCATGGGCTCTTCAGCCAGATCCAAATGCCTTAAGGGCTGATTCTGAGGCCAGAGTGCTATTTAGGACGTCTGCCATTCTATGAGTCTGCTGTGTATCCCGCTTCCCATGTTGGATCTTTCTCTCCCTTTTTGATTCTATCAGTTAGTATTAGCAGACACTTGTCTTGTTTGTGTGATCCCTTTGATTCTTAGACTTATCAGAGCCACCGATTGTGAACTGAAATTGATCACTTGGACTAGTGAGATGGCATTGGTACATGCCACCTTGATGGGATTGTATTGGAATAACCTGGCACATTTCTGACTCCATCATTTTGGGCAAGTCTGATTGAGCATGTTCCAAATTGTACATCTCCTCCCTCTCTTTTTCCACTCTTAAATTTAACAGGGATCACTTAGTGAAAGGATTATTATTTCTTACTGTAGTTTTATTTCCTGATCCTGCCCAATTTCTTATACTTTCCTAGGAATAACACTAAAACATCAGTGGAATTTGTTCTGTTATTCTAGGTTCTTACCTTTGCACATGGCAAAATCAGAAAAGACTGGAAATATAAGGTGAAACAAAGGTAAATTTAAGATAGGTTGATGAGATCCAATGTCTAATCGATATTATTGACCAATGTGTAAATCTTACAATACCTATTATTCTCTCTACATGTAAGCATTTGGTATATTCTCATCATAATGGATTAAAAAATGGCATTTGCTTTTTAATTGGCTTCAGATCTGGTAGGAATGAGTGAGTGAAAGGAACCTAAAAGGGTGAGTTCATTGGTACATGAACAATTTCATCCTATTTCAAATTCAATAGCTATTATTGTGGCAAACAAAGCAGCTGTTATAAGTTGAACACAAACAAGAAGTAGTCAGGAAAGTGCTTATGAGGTCATCATAAATATTTATAATAAGGACATGATACAATGTTTTCTGAGATGTGGGTTAAGAAAGGTTCAACTGTGAGTGTTACGTAGATCATATTATTAGACATTTGTATAGCCTTTTCTAGTTTTTAAAGCACGTTCATATTTATTATCCTACTTAATCTTCAATTTCTCCATCTTGCTTACATTCAGTGTAAAAGCTTTGTAGTATCTCCATCTTTAAATTCGCTCCTGAGTTTCCACGTCCTTCACCAGAAGCAAACATTCTGTCTTCTACAGCAGAGCTCAAGAACTGTTTATATCACTGCCTCCACTTTCTCACGTGACATTCTTTTCTTGGTCAACTCGGGTCTTTTTGTCATCCCCACAACTCCACTGAAATTTCTTCTATCACAGTCTTTAGGAACGTCCACCTTGTCTCTTCAACCATCCTTTTGGAGACACTCATCTTCACTGGGCTCCAGGTACAGTATAAGAGGGATCTTTAAAAAGTCCACGGGAGATGCTTATGAACAACATATCCATGCATTCCAAAATGTTTTGCATCAAAGTAAGCTTATCTTTTAAATCCATTTTTCAATGAACTTTTTGCTGTGCCCCGCATTTCACTGGTTTCCTAACAATCACACTGGCTACTCTTCCTATAGACCGATAAGTATCTCACTGCTCCATTCTTGTCTCTGACTACACAACACCTGGGATAGGGTGAGAGATACCAGCCAGTTCTTGGTTTTCAGCATTATCTGCAAGCTAGTGATTCCCATTTTTATGTCTTCAGTCATTTATTTTTCCTAAAACTCCAAAATTGTGTATCCAATAGCCTTTTTAAACTTTCTCTAAATAGGCATCTCAAGTTTCTATTCCTAAAACAGGACTCTGGGAGAACCTGCTTTGATGGTAGTATTCCCTTTCTTAGGAAGTGGTACACTATTCATCCAGGTGCCCTGGACAAAAACAGACATAACGCTTAATGTGTCTCTTTCTTTTGGCTCAGTGTTTTATTAATCAGCAAGTCCTGTCAGCTTTACATTCCAAATGAACTTATGATTAGTTATTACTTCCTGTACCAACCTAAGCAAATTTACCATTATCACCAGCCTAGGCTTCTGCAATAGCTTTATAACTGGATTTTCCACTTTGTTTCTTGCTTTTTTTGCAGTCACTTCTCCACAGTGCTTTCTTTTTTATTATTATTTTTATTATTTAATAAATGTGAATTTACAAAGTGCAACTTTTGTATTGTTGTGGCTTCCCCTCCACCAACCTCCCTCCCTCCCACGTCCCTCCCCTCTCCCACTCCTGATTCCTTCATAGAAAACTGCATGCTGGGATTCACTTCACATTTTATCCTTTAGGATATTTGCACCTACTGGTGTTATCTGGAATGTTTTACCAGATCTTCCCATGATTCATACCCTTACTTTTTTCTTATTCTACTCAAAGGTCATCCCTCTTCTATCGTCCTATAGATTTTTGTCCCTGAATCCACTTTATTTTTATTTGTTCACTTATGTGTCAATATAGTATATATTTGCTTAATTGTTTACGATTCTTCTTTCCCTCACCAGAATGCAAGTCCAAGGGTTTTGTCATCTTTACAGTCCTGGCATCAAAAAGAGTTCTCTATTATTGTAGGTGCCAAACAAATATTTGTTGGGTGAAGGAATGATACTTAAATATAAATCTTTTGATTAGAAATCAAATGATCTTTCTATGACCCAATGCTATGTAAAAAGTAGTCATCTTTCCATAATTTTGATATCTCCAGAATATTCTGAAGAAACATTTTGAGAACCTTGATTTACAATTCTTTTAGATAGATGGAGATACAATTTATAAGAGTAATTATGTAATAACAGGGACTAGCTTGGTGGCACGGCATGTTGAGCTGCTGCTGGTGGTGCAGGCATCCCATAGAGTACCAATTTGGATACCAGATGCTTCACTTCTAAACCAGTTCCCTGGTAATGTGCCTGGGAAAGTAGTGGAAGATGGTCTAAGTACTTGGGACCCTATCATTCACTTGGGAGACCAGGACAGAATTTCTGGGTTCTGGTGTTGGATTGGTCCAGCCCTGGCTGCTGTGACCACTTGGAGAGAAAATGAGCAGATGGAAGACCGATTTCTCTCTCTCTCTCTCTCTTTTTCTCTGTTCTCTGTCTCTTCTGTTCTCCTCCCTTCTCTCTTCTCTCTCTCTAACTCCTTATTCCAAATAATTAAACAAATCTTATAAAAATTATGTAATTGTAGTTTGTGTTGGTTGGGTGTGGGTTTATGACAGAGACATCAGCATTATCTCCATTGGTGCAGTCATGTCACACTGATATTCTACTGCATATATTTAGGCACAGTACAGGGAAACCTCCCTGAGAAATAAGAGTTCTGATATTCACACATTTTGACCAATGAAACTGACATAAGTTTATTAAAGTAATTTCAGATAACCCCTTTGTAAAATACTTGGATAAAAGTATCTTGGTCACAGCCTTGAATAACTTGAGGGTCCAGCCTGGTGTCCCAAACTAGCCTACTGGAGTAGTATCCTCTTTTCACTCTGTAAAGTTATCTTTAAAAAATTCTTATATTCTCTGTCCTTGTTGCCCATGACTTCAGTGTTCTCTAATCTTGCCTAGAAGACATTTGAAATTACTTCAAGAATATATATATATATATATATATATATATATATATATATATATTTTGGACAGGCAGAGTGGACAGTAGAGGGAGACAGAGAGAAAGGTCTTCCTTTTTGCCGTTGGTTCACCCTCCAATGGCCGCCACGGTAGGCGCGCTGCGGCCAGCGCACCGCGCTGTTCCGATGGCAGGAGCCAGGTGCTTCTCCTGGTCTCCCATGGGGTGCAGGGCCCAAGCACTTGGGCCATCCTCCACTGCACTCCCTGGCCACAGCAGAGAGCTGGCTTGGAAGAGGGGCAACCGGGACAGGATCGGTGCCCCGACCGGGACTAGAACCTGGTGTGCCAGCGCCGCAAGGCAGAGGATTAGCCTGTTAAGCCACGGCGCCGGCCTTACTTCAAGAATATTTAAGATTCATTGTTAGATACAGCAGGTGCCATTGTTGCGAATGTGCCAGGCATTGTAAGTCTGTTATCTTACTTGGACATTATAGTATTTTTTTCTGTACATAATAACCTCCTCAATCTATTAGGAGCTGCTCTTTTCTCATCAAAACCCTGGTGGTGTGTTTTTTTTTTTTTTTTTTTTTTTTTTTGATAGGCAGAGTGGACAGTGAGAGAGAGACAGAGAGAAAGGTCTTCCTTTTGCCGTTGGTTCACCCTCCAATGGCCGCCGCGGTAGCGCGCTGCGGCCGGCGCACCGCGCTGTTCCGATGGCAGGAGCCAGGTGCTTATCCTGGTCTCCCATGGGATGCAGAGCCCAAACACTTGGGCTATCCTCCACTGCACTCCCTGGCCACAGCAGAGAGCTGGCCTGGAAGAGGGGCAACCGGGACAGGATCGGTGCCCCGACCGGGACTAGAACCCGGTGTGCCGGCGCCGCAAGGCGGAGGATTAGCCTGTTGAGCCACGGCGCCGGCCCCCTGGTGGTTTTGATAGGGGCTTTGCAAATAGCTCTCACTTGCTGGCCAGAGGAGTTATCATGTGACAGGAATGAACCAATTAGAGTTACCACACAGAATTTTTACAAGACTGCTGAAGGGAGAAATTGTTCTTCACCCTGATCACAAAGCTGCAAGGTGTGTTCTTCACTGTGTGGAGGAGCTGAAATGAGAGAATTACTTGACATACAGAGAATAAAGACAGACAGGAATCATAGAAGCCCAAAGGTGTTTGAATCCTTCTATTACATCTTTTTTAGACATTGGCACTGCCCATTCCCTTCCAATTATTACAATGGTTTCATTATGTAATCCAACAGTTTCCTCTTTTTTACTTATGCCCATTTTAATTGGATATATGGGCCCTTACAATTCTAGGATCTCTAAATAGCACAGTACACTGTATCTCCATTTTATAGATTCAAATCTCAAGCATAGAGAAATTAAACTACTTGCTATCTGTGAAGTGGCTAAATGAGATTCAAATTTGTAGGCTTCTAATCTCCCTCTGCTCTATCTACTACACAGCATTTCCACTCTCTTCCATCTCTCTAAAGAAAGGATTTAGCACTCAGTAAGTAGTTAAATATGTGACACAATCTATTTTTATTTTAATGGCAACATGCATCTCATGTAATTACAGAATAAGAATTCTAGCTGAGACTCTAAGTTCTGTATCCGTAAAATAACCAAGTTGGGTTCAATGACCACTGAGATTTTTTTCATGAAAAGTTTTCTAAAGTGAATTTGATTATTAGTGCCTCTGAAGATCTAATTATACTGACTATGCCTCTAGGATTTATTTAAATATGAAAACAAAATCATCAAGAGGAGGTACCTCTATCAGACTTCATGATCATGAGCCAAGTTGGCTTCCAGCCCTCCAGCAATAATGCTAGAGCAGTGCTGTGAGAACATCAATATGTTATTATTTCCAGATCAGAGTCCTATCTTAAAGGACATGTGTGCACTACCAGCAAGGAATTAAAAAATATTCATAGCCAGCATTATAGAAGATAGGTTTATTTTTTTTCTTGAAAATTATAGTCTATACTTCTAAATCTTGGAAACACTATTTTGGAATGATTATCCATCAGCACTTTACATTGGCATTCAAATTGGGTGCCCAACAAAAACTCCTACAAAATATTGGGTGTTCTATAAATGCCTACATTGGAAATAAAATTGGTACAGTGACACCCATGTCAGGGCCAACACATTCAAAAAGGGATAGGCATACAGACCTGAAGGAAGCACACACACACACACACAATGGTTTTTTTTTTTTTTTTTTTTTTTGGACTGTGTTCTTAGACTGGATGCTAGGAACTTTTCCTCTATGGGAGCTTTTTGATAATTGCCCAAGTCTAAATATCAAGATAATCTTGCCCTGAATGCATTTTAACTCTCAGTTATTTGGAAAAGAAAATTAATTCATCCTTTTAAATTATATTTTCTACAGAAGTTCTAATTATTTTAAATTCATCAATATATGATATTTTGTTTACCAGGTATTTTATGTAAATTAAAAAATCTGTAAGATCAGTAGAGTTATTATTTAGGCTTTTCCTGCTTGTGTTTCATTATCACAAGAGCTCCGTTGTTATTTGCATTTAAGGATGAAGATACTGAGCCTTGGTAAATAAATGACTTATCTTGAACATCCGGTTAGTAAATGTTGTTATGTCCCAAGATACGTCATTTATTCCACTGATGTCTTCTCAGGCTTCAGATAGTGCAAAGAGCGAGGGCTTCAGAACTAAACATATTTCTTGGAATCTTAAATTCATCTACTCATTTTGTGACCTTGAGTAGATGACTTAATTTCTTAGATCTCTCGTTCCAATATCTGTGAAATGGAGTTAATAGGAACAAAATTATAAGCTTATTGTGAGTTCTAAATGAGAAATTACATAAAGCCCTTGGCAGTCATCAGTGCCAATGTAGGTACTCATTGATGTGAAGTAGGCACTCATCAAATGGCACTAGTTTTAATCCAAGTGCTCCTGAGTGATGGTGGGGGAAGGAGTGCCCTATTCAGTGTGGATAAATGAGATCTATGAAAGCTACAAATGTTCAGTGAAACTTTTTGAGTTTGAAGTGGCCCCTCTTCAGGTATAGCAAGGCTCCAGGGATTTTCTAGGGATTTTTAATTTCTAGTTGAAAACTAATGCACATGGATAAATTCTGGGGTTTTTACAGAGTTCTTTGGTGGTAAGGTTCATGGATTTGCCTGTTTTGATTTTCCCCATTTTAGTGCTCCTTCAAGAGTGGGGAACATCTAGTCTGCAAGCCATATAAGGCCCACAAAATCATTTGGTCTAGCCCTTCCAAGGCAACCACAGGTGGGACTCAAAGTTCAATTAGTCTATAGCAAGCTAATCTTTAAGTTGATAATTTTGGATGGCTAGTGAATGATATTATAAATATTCATATAGCCCCTAACAGAAAAAAGGTCCCCCACTCCTGCTTTACACAAACACACACACACACGCACACACACACATACAATCTAGCATCTTGTGGCTTCTAGGGAAGGCAAGGTTCCTGCCTTCCTTGGTGTGTTCATCTGGGACTGGTATCTAAAGCAGTTTGTATTCTCTAGAATAGAGTTCATCAGATTTGCAACCAGCTTCTCTCCCCTCTATAACTACAAGTATCAGTTTGCTGCCCAGTCTACTGTGGCTTCTTGTGATAGTGTGTGGATGAGGTGGTACTAAACCTTAGATAAACTAAAGAATGAGTTAAAAAGGATCCGTTGTTAGGATAATGGGTCAAGAAATCATCAAGTGCATTTTGATCTCTAAGATATGGAAGACCCAATTCAACGTGACTTGAACTCTTAGTTTTACTGTGATCATAAACAGGTTACAGAACTTCTCTTATTTCAGTTTTACAATACCCTAAGTGAGACAATAACGCTGCCATCTTTCTAGGCTTGTGTAAGATTTCTTACTGGAAGAGCACTAGCCTTAGGCTCAGAGAACTGTGCTCAAATCCATTCCTTGTTTCTTATTAGCTATAGGATTGGGCAACTTTCAGTTCTCATCTTACAAGACTCATCTGACAAATGTTATCTTCAATACTTGACTCAAAAGGTGCTGTGAGTGGTAAAAAAGATTTGCTGGTAGATAAGATTGTAAAGGTGGACATACCTGAGACAGGATCCCATTGACTTTATTGAGACTGAATCCCAGATGTAAGTTTCCTTATCTTTAGAATGGAGCTAAGGATACTTAAAAAAAAAAAAGATTTATTTATTTATTTGAAAGGCAGAGTACAGAGAGGCAGAGGCAGATTGAGAGATAGAGAGAGAGTGGTCTTCCATCTGCTGGTTCATTTCCCAAACGGTCACAAGGGCCAGAGTTGGGCTGATCCAATGCCAGGATCCAGGAGCTTCCTCTGGGACACCCATGCAGGTGTAGGGCCCAAGTGCTTGGGCCATCTTCATCTTCTACTGCTTTCCCAGGCCATACCAGAGAGCCAGATTGCAAGAGGAGCAGCCGAGACTAGAACTGACACCGTATGGGATGCCAGCACCTCAGGCAGAGGATTAACCTACTGCGCCCCAGTGCCAGTCCCACTAAGGTTACTTTTTCAGAAGATTTTGGTGGGGATTAATTGCAATAATATATTTTAAGGCAGTTTAGAAACTCAGATAATACTTAAAGGTAATTACTAGTGCTGTTATTAATCTCTTATAATTATTTAAATAAGATTGTGCTATTATTATTATTACATTGATGATTGTTGGTAGTTTTATTGTTTCCAATTCAAATAGTAAAGATTTTGGTTGTTCCTTATTAAAGCAGTAGTAATGTAAAGAGATTGAAAATTTCCAAATTCATCACTCCATAAGATTTTGTTCAGAAATAAACACAGTATTTTTTATAATATACTTTAACCAAGAAGTCACGTTTTAGCATGTAAAATTGTGAGTGAAATGATTTTTTAGATGCCATTTAAAACTAATAATGTTAAAATTAGTAAAATAAATAAGTGCTGCCCTGTTTGAGTACTTAATGGCTATGTAGCTATTTTCACATTTCAGATTTTAGGTGTTAGGGTGTAGATCTTCACAAGGTACTGGTGTGTGATTTATTACTAAATGAGACTAAGGCCGGATTGTTTTGGTGTCTTGCATACTGTTATCTGTTGATGGACTATCTGTGTGCCTTTGTGCTCCCTGATAATATTCATTGTTTGTTGCTTTTCTTCCTGGTGTGCTTGAAGCACTCATCTTGTGATGTATTTGTCTGTAAGTATGCAAGTGCCTGCCTGTCCTGTTTCTGCCATTTATATTCAGCCCTCTCAGCGGGAAATTGAGATTCAAACTATCAATAAGATTTGCTTTAGTAGAAAGCCAAAAGAGAAATTTGCAGACATAATCTTAGAGTGATGATTTTCATGCTCATGATCTTTTATTCCCCTATCCTGAGAAATTTCTACTACCAGTAGTTCAACTTTTTGAGAAAAGACCAAGAATCTCTTTTACTGTCAGTAATGAATACTGCAGGTGAATTATAGAGTCAGAGGACTTAGATTGTAGCCATGACTTCTAGATAAGTGATCTTGAGCAAATTTAACTCTCAAATGTTGTTTCTTTAACTAATATTTGAATCCTTATGCTGACATATGTTTAATTGTATCCTAAGACATGTCATGTAACCATTATTAAGCTCATTTTTGTTATAAAATGAGGACAAAAGTGGTTCTTATTTCAGAGGGTTGTTATGATGGTTAAATGAGATAAAATTGAAAAAATATGTTTCTTGGCATATTTAATGGTTATTATTATTATAGGTCAGTATTAACAAGGCAACATTTGAGAAGAGATACAGTTCATAGTTCTTCATTTTCTTTAAGACTATTATCTCAGAATCAATAGGTTTCTCTCAGGGAACTCAAAGAAGGAAATTATTCTGCCTCAATTCTGGTGTTAAAGCTAAATAATTTATTTGACAAAAGGCCTAATCTTGCAAATAACATAAAATTTTTAAAGATTCATTTATTTATTTGAAAGTCAGAATTACAGAGAGAAGAAGAGAGATCTCCACTTGTTCGCCCCTTATTGGCCACAATGGCTGGGGCTGGGCAAGCCAGAAGCCAGAAGTCAGGAGCTTCTTCTGGGTCTCCCATGTGGGTACAGGGGCCCAACTATTTTGCATCTTTGCTGCTTTCCCAGGCACATTAACATAGAGCTGTATCAGGTGGAGTAGCCAGGACTTGAACTGGTGCCTATATGTGAATCTGGCATCACAGGTGGTGGCTTTACTTGCTAAGCCACAATGCCAGCCCCATAACATAAGTTTTTATAGAGATAATCCTAAAGAATATATACATACCAAACAGAAAACTAAAATAAATAAGTTTAGCAAAGTTCTAAGATGTAAGATCAATACATAAAATCGTTTATAATCCTATATCCATTAGCAATGAACCCTTTCAAAATTAAATTAAGAAAATATTACACTGTAATTTTTTACTATAATAATTTATTGTAGTATCAAGATCAAATCTTTAAGAGTAACTTTTCTAAGGAAATGCAAGGCTTGTGCATGGAAAAAATATAAAGTATTGTCAAAAGAAATTAAGGAAGGCCTAAATAAATGGAAAGAAATCCTGTATTCATGGACATGAGTAATTAATTTTTAGATGGCATTAATTCCCACATTGATTTACATATTCAACACAAGCTTGACCAATATCTCCAGTTGTCTTTTTTGGGGAAATTGACAAGCTAATCCTAAAATTCATACAGAAATGCATGGGAGCTTAAATAGCCAAAGCAAATTTGAAAAACAAGTTCTAGAATAGCAAAAACAAACTTGAAAACAAAATTGGAGGACTCAAATTCATCCACTTGACATTTAATTTATAAGACAGTACCATGCAAACATAAATAGATTAATGAAATATAATTGGGAGGCCAAAAATAAATCCATACATTTATGAGGCCAGCAAAGTGGTACAAGGGTTAAACTGCCTTGTGACATCACCATCCCATATCAGAGTGTCAGTTTGAGTTCCATCTGCTCCACTTCTGTTCCAGCTACCTAAAATGCACCTGAGAAATCAGAAAATGGGCCAAATACTTGGGTCTGCACCAACCAGGTGGATCAGGATAAGGTTCCAGGATCCTGTCTTCAGTGTGGCCCAGCCTTGGTCATTGTGGCCATATGGGGAGTGAACCAGTGAATTAAAGATCCCTTTCTCTGTCTCTAAATTTCTTTGTCATTTTACATTTTAAACAAAAAAAAATTTGAAAAATAATTATATCTAAATATTTGGGATCAGTCTATTTTTTTTATTTAAGTGCCAAGGCAATTTAGTGGAGGCTAATAAATAGTCCTTTTAACAAATAGTAACAATGCTAAGGTATATCCAGATCAAAATAATGGAGTTAAGCTCCTATTTCACACCATATATAAAAATTAACTCAAAATGATTCATGAACCTAAAAGCAAGAAATTAAACTACAGAAAGCTTGGGGCCGGTATTGTTGACCAATAGATTAAGTTACTGCTTGCAACACTGGCATCCCATATCAGAGTGCAAGTGTGAGTCACAGTTGTTCCACTTCTAACTCGGCTTCCTGCTTGTGTGTCTGGGAGGGCAATACATAAGGGTTCAAGTACTTGGGACCCTGCCACTCATTTTAGGAATGTGAATTAAGTTCTTGGCTTCTGCCTTTGACCTGGCTCAGACCTGGTTTTTGCAGCCATTTGGGGAGTGAACGTGTGGATGGAAGATCTTTCTCTCTTTTTCTCCCTCCCTCCCCGTTTATTCCTCACTCTGCCTTTCAAATAAATAAATGTTAAAAAATAAAACTACAAAAATCTTATAAGAAAACATAGGAGTAAATACTTATGATTTAGGTTAGTAAGTTTCCTAGAAATGACATCAATGGCAAAAATGACAAAGAACTAAATGAAATAGACTTCATTAAAATGAAAAGCTTTTGTACTTCTAAGGACACTAATAAAAAATAAAAGGACAGCATACAGAGTGGTAGCAAATGTTCATAAACCATGTGTCAGATAAGGAAACTATTTCCAGAAAATGTAAAGAATGCTTACAACTCAATAACAAAAAGCAAAATACCCAATGTAAAAATGGGCAAAGAGTTGGAATAGACATTTCTCCAAAGAAGATGTACAAAAGGTGAGTAACTATATAAAAATATGGTTGATGTCATTAGCAGTTAGATAAATATAAACCAAAACCACAGTGAGATACCAATTCACACCCACTAGGATTGCTATACTAAAAAAGACAGATAAATTCTGGGTAGAATATAAAGAATTCAGAATTGTCATCCATTTCTGGTGAGTTTTTAAAATGGCATGACCACCTTGGAACATAGTTTGGCTATTTTTTAAAATATTAAACATAGAATTATAATTTCACTTCTAGGATTATATCTAGGAAAAATGAAAACACATATCCACACAAAAACTTGTATATGAGCGTTCACAGATGTGTTATTCATATGTAATGACTAAAAAGTAGAAATAATTCAAATCGCAATCAACATAAGCAAAACATGATACATTCTTGCCATGAAATAAACTACTAATAAATTATATTATATGAATTATCCTTGAAAATTCTATAGGTGAAAGAAATCACATATTGTAAGATTCAATTTATGTGTTTAGAGTGGACAAATCAATAGGAACAAAAACATAGATTCACGATTGCCAGGTCTTGGGGAACAGTAAATGGAGATGGAGTTTCTTTTTGGGTTGATAATGTTACAAAATTTTAAAAGTGGTAATAGTTAGACAACAGTGAATAAACTAAAACCATTCACATTGATACTTTATAAAGGTATATTTGACAGGATGTAAATTATGTCTTAATAAATTCATCTTATAAAAGAGAAACAAACTTTTTGATGATTCCATGTAATAATCATAGTAATTTCTTATGATTGTGTCATGGTTTAGTGATGAATTAGTCACGTGTCATCTTTAAAATTTTCCTTGTCTGATATTACCAAATGGCCTTTTTAATTTCGTATTTTCTCCAAAATAATCTAAAAATAATGATTTAGTAGCATTCTCAGAAGTAAGCAAGCTACCTGATTAGATTAAATTGAACACATTCAGCCAGTGCCGTGGCTTAACAGGCTAATCCTCCGCCTTGCTGCGCCGGCACACCGGGTTCTAGTCCCGGTTGGGGCGCCGGACTCTATCTCGGTTGCCCCTCTTCCAGGCCAGCTCTCTGCTATGGCCCGGGAAGGCAGTGGAGGACGGCCGAAGTCCTTGGGCCCTGCACCCACATGGGAGACCAGGAGAAGCACCTGGCTCCTGGCTTTGGATCAGCGCGATGCGCCGTCCGCAGCGGCCATTGGAGGGTGAACCAACGGCAAAAAGGAAGACCTTCCTCTCTCTCTATCACTATCCACTCTGCCTGTCAAAAAAAAAAAAAAAAAAAAAAAAAACCCTCTATAAATTGAACACATTCTCCAATGCTTCTTTCTTTTCTTTTGAGTCTTTCTCGATAACTACACTGCTTCCCAAACCACCCAAGAAAATAAGTTTTTTTTCCTATAAGAGAATTATCTTGAACATTCAACCTGACACAAGATATTATTTTCATAAATATCACTTTTGTTTAATTATGAACTAGGCCAACTAGCTTCTTCCTTGTCAGTCTTTGGACTGACATTTGTTTCTATTATTTTATCAATTAACTGATTTCTCAGCAGAAATTTATTGAGCACATACTTTGTGCTGGGCAGTAAAGTAGGCACTAAAAGTCATGTAAAATATACCGATATCCTCTTATTCTTGGAGTCACATTCTAGTGCAAAGATACAGATTACATACCTAATAAATAAATTATATGATATGTTAGATAGTGGTAAATATTGTGCAAAAAAATAAAAGAGCAAAGAAAGGCGAGTGCCAGAGTTGGGGCACACAGGCTAGATCTCATTCACAATGCCTTCGGGAAGCTGAGAGAATTGGGGAAGAGCATTTTAGGCAGAAAGAACCCCCACTGAGTACTTCCTGAGCCTGAAACGTGACTTGCATGGTCTAGAAGTAGCAAAGGGCCACAGTAGCTTCTGCAGGGAGAAGAAGGGGCAGCACTGAGATTAGTGAGCTAATGGGGAACATTTTCAGGGCCTTGGGACCATTGTAAAGACTTTGGCTTTCATCTGAATGAAATGGAGACCAATTAGAACAGGTTTAGCTGGTGGATGATGTGACCTAAGTTAGATTTTTAATGAATTATTCCGGCTACTATTCTGAAAATAAACTATGGGGGTGGGGGCAAGGACAGAAGAAGAAGTCGAATCAAAAAATTAGTTTTCATGTCCAGACTTTGATCTTTGGTGAAGCTGTTTATTTATTTATTTATTTTTTTTAAGATTTATTTATTTACTTGAAAGTCAGAGTTACACAGAGGGAAGGAGAGGCAGAGAGAGAGAGAGAGAGGTCTTCATCCACTGGTTCACTCTTCAGTTGGCCACAACGGCCGGAGCTGTGCTGATCCGAAGCCAGGAGCCAGGAGCTTCTTCTGGGTCTCCCACGTGGGTGCAGGGGCCCAAGGACTTGGGCCATCTTCTGCAGCTTTCCCAGGCCATAGTGGAGAGCTGGATCAGAAGTGGAGCAGTCGGAACACGAACCGGTGCCCATATGGGATGCCAACATTTCAGGCAGTGGGTTTACCTGCTACACTACAGCACAGGCCCCGGACCTATGTTTTATAAACATGTTGCCAGCATTGCATCCAATGAGCCCTGCCTTAATGTCAACTTCTCTGAGACATTGTGAGGACTGTGAGTCTCAGCTGTGGGGATCACTCTGAAACAAAGAAGCCAGACATCCCTCCCAGCAACACAGATAAAATACAGAATTAGCAGGATCCAGGCAGAAGACAGATAAGGATGATGCCAAAGGAGGGCATTCGGACATGTATTTCATTCGGTTGCAAACCAGTGTTGGTCAGCGTGAGTAATGATGATATTCTCCTCGCAGATCCAGAATGCTGGGACCCTAGTCCTCTCTGTTGAACGTCTTTGGGGTATAAACAGTCACCCTGGGAGATGCCTTTCGATCTCCGGATTTTAAACCTGTTATTGTTTTTCTAAGTTACCAGTGATCCCTGTGGCCTTCAAGAGCTACTGTGTCAGTTAAGAGGCCAGTCTTTCTGGGCTGGAGACGGAAGTTTAAATACACACCAGCAAGCTCAGCTCAGTCAGGGGAATTGATCCCAAACCTGAAAGTTGATGTCATTATTCTAGTCTCACTGTTGTTTCTTTGTGTAGCAGACATTTTCGTTGCCCTGTAATCTTCTGCGATGAAAAAGACGTATAATCTCTCCAGGGTTTTCTCTATTGCTGTGGTCTAACATATGTCATTCAGGAAATCTGACCCCGTGTGTGTTAGGTGTTCTCTGATCGTGCACTGAATGGGCTAAACAATGCAGAACGAGTCAGGAGGTTTGATAGCTCCAAACGCAATGCAAAAGGTAGCAGGGGAGAGAATTGCACCTGACTAATCTGATCACTGTGAACTTCGACTAAAAGAAAACCCAGAAAACATGCTGAAATAGCACAAGGCGTGGAGGAGAAAATGCAAAATGAGCAAGAACACAAAGGCTACTGTTTAAAGGGAGATTTTCCTACAGTTTTGGAAACTCAAATTCTTTCCTTCCCCGAGGTAAATTGGAAGAGATGCTACACACACCGTAGGAAGCTATCATTCAGATGTGGCTGCAGATCGATTTTCTCATTTGATTTCTAAAGGAAACTACTGAAGATGCTCCTGTTGAATGCATACACCGTGATTGCTAAGTCATTTGTATTCATATTGAAAATGATATCTAATCTGCAATGGGAAGTGACATGCCAGCAGGAAGGAAAATAAAAGGACAAAGAGCCCAGTAACAACTCTGTGGCAGCAGGAACGCAGGGAAATGAATGAACATGAACAAAGTTGCTGAGTGGTGGGATACCGATAGCACCCCAGCTCTGCAGGATGTTGCGTGTTCAGGATCTGCCTCCTCCCCGGCGACATTCG
Organism: Lepus europaeus; assembly: GCF_033115175.1. Classification (NCBI taxonomy): domain Eukaryota; kingdom Metazoa; phylum Chordata; class Mammalia; order Lagomorpha; family Leporidae; genus Lepus; species Lepus europaeus. The sequence continues at coordinate 58,157,942 of NC_084831.1, forward strand.
TGGATATGGTAGGTGCTGGTAATGCTACGAGCAGAGAACTTTATCTGACAATTCAGGAGGACAGCTGGGAGATGCTTTCATATCTAAATCACTGAATAGCAAGAAATTAAAAATAAGCAAAAGTCTAGGGGAAAATGATATGCTTGCTAAAATGATATGACTTTTAGTAAAAATATTTTGAGTCCAAATATGAAAAGTCCTTTATCTTATTTTGAGTTATAAAAATATAGAATGGACTTTTTCTGTAAGAATAAATTATCAGTTTCCTCAGGCCAGGGTAAAACTAGTGAATGCTATTCATTGTTCTTGACTTGAAGTTTAAAGTAAGAATATTTCTTAAAAGCTTTCCCCTATCAAACTCTTTTAAAAATGAAAAATAAAGTTATGAGCAGTTAGATTAAATTGTCGAGATTTTTTTAACCGTTTTCAAATAATTATTTTTTGTGTGACTAATGAGTAGTTAGTATTTTTCTCATTTTATTTTTAGAGCTATGGGAGAAATTTAAAATACTTTGGTTTAAAATATTTCTGTTGCTAATGAACTGTGTGTCCCCTGTTGAGTGTCATCTCAGTAAGAAAAATGGAATTATGGGTACATGGAGGATCTGGGGTAACATAAGCCAGGACCATGCAATGATCTGGTTTAGCTTTGTGTAATCTCAAAGCCCCCAGATTTACAAAGTAACAAAACAGGAACGTGAGTGCACATTTTCAGCATTGCCATTGCTTATGTGAGGATCATTTCACTTTTGAGCCACTCTGAATGCCCAGGTTTCCTGAGGGCAGACATTATGGCTGGAGTAACATTTTAGCTTCTCAGACATGGCTTCAGTGGTCCATTCAATACGTGGTTTGTGGTGATATTTATGAGAAAATTAACATTGCAAGATATTTTTAATTTTGAACATAAATAATTCTCAAAAATCAGAGCGGATTTTTCCTGATCACATTTTTTAAATAGGATCAAATGAAAATATTGGGGGCATGCAAGGGAAAAGAACATAATTTTTTTACTATTCTTATCAGAAGTGGAGTTCAAAACAGAATTTGGAGTAATTGGGCCAAAAAGGAAGCCTTTTCTTCCTACTTTAATAAAACATTTGAAAGTAGTAATGTACTTCTTAAAGAGGAAAGTAAGAGTTGTGTGGAAAAATTTATTAAAACGCAGTTTCTTTTTTAAATGTTTTATTATTTATTTATGTATGCTTGCTTGTTTGTTTATTTTAAAGAGACAGAGATTCCCCCATTGCTGGTTTACCCCTCAAACACTTGCAATAGCTGGGGCTGGGCCAGACCAAAACCAGAAGACAAAACCTGCCTAATCCAGGTTTCCCATGTGAGCAGTAGTGACCCAACCACTTGAGCTCTCACATCTTGGTTCTCAGGGTACACAATAGCAGGAAGCTGGGATTGGGAGTGAAGCCAGGCCTGGAACTGAGCAACTCGTATGGGCTGCTGGCGTCCCAGGCGGCCTTACAGTTATGCCAAAGGCCAATCATAGAAGTGGTTTCCTTAAAACTAGAAAACACTTGGTGATACAGATTAGCACATTCTTGGTGGTCTTCAGACCTGTGATATACAGCTAATATCATGGGGAATTTCTAAAAGGATGATGTATTTAAAAAGAAGGAAAGTAGTTTATATTTGCCCAAGTGTACAACCCTCTTGGGAGTGAAATGCACATTAATATCCAGGGGGCTCTAGAACACAGTCTAGGTGATGTGATATTATCTCCATGACGTTGTCTGCCTAGACAATGCTGAAATGGCAGAAAGGACTGGATAAGACCTCACATTAGCTTTGACTCTATCCTGAAAGTTAGACGGGACCATTAAGCTTATATATGGACACAGTAGAATTGTGTTCTATTTTAGGAGCTAGTGCTTCTATACCCACAGCAGTCCATTTGCATGTATCTATAATCTTTGAGATATCCCAGTGGTTCACTCAACTCTTACATACTCAATCTGAAAATGGAACATCACAATTACACTGTTGAATTTAATGGTGAAATCCTTTCAAGGTTCAACAGTTAAGGTTGGAAATATGGCTAAGTATCCTTTCAAGCTTTCTACCTGGAAAAGATTTATCTCTTTTTATATAATTCCTTGAGAATTAAGTGTAAATTATTCTTTATTTCTGGTTGAACTCATTTCACATACACACACACACACACTCACACACACACATCATATTACCTATTTAAAAATTTTTATTTAAAAGGAAGAGAAAGAAAGAGAGAGACCTCACATGTGCTATTTCACTCCCTAAATGCCTACAACATTTGGTCCTGAGCCAGGCCAAATTCAGGAGGCTTGATCTCAATCCTTGTCACCCATGTGACCTAAGTCACCCCAGTATTTAAGCTATTGCCTACTGCTTCCCAGGGTGCACATTACTAGGAAGCTGGAATGGAGGGAAGAGATGGGACTCGAATGGAAAGACTTTGTAATAGGGTGCATTGTCTCAAGTGATGACGTATCCCTCTGCACCAAGTGCCGGTCACACCTACATGTTTTTCACCTACTTTTTTTTTTTCTAGTGAACCAGAGCTAATAGTGAATTCAGGTGAGAAAGTAAAATTGAGCTCTCTATTTTCATTTACACCCACATCAATTAATCATATGTAAACAATCACTTCACAGCACAAGGGAATCTAGAATTTAAAGGAACCTTCTGGGAAATCCTTTAGCAATGAGGATTATTTGTATGGTAAAACTACTTCCCAATGTATTTGTTTTATGCGTATCCATTTTGTCCCAGGTGATTCCCTAAAAGTGGGGCACATCTACATTTCGTATATATAGTAGGTAAGACTATGGGCTTAAGCTAAAAATAGTGTTGGCTACTATGATAGTCATATTCAAAGCTAAATTACAGTTTTATAAAAATTCCAGAAACCCATAAATGTATGTTTAGTCTATGAACTAATTGGGAAGGAAATATGGTTATCTTCTTAGAATTGTATCTATGAAAAGCATGAAATTTGTTCTGTATCCATACAACATTTAAAAATTAATTGTACACAATCTCAGACAACCTAGAGGATTAATTTTTATTTCATTGTAAGCACTTTTATACATTTACAAAGTGCCTTGTCTCTGAAAGTCTCCTCAAAAGCTTATTACTTAGTGCATTTATATCTGCAAGAATAACTGCTGGAGATCTGTAATTCCCTTGCTCTGCAAAATAGACTACCTGCATATGAAGCACCGAAAAAGGAAAAAAGAGAAAGAAAGTAAAAGAAAGCATAGAACATGGCACAGTGTATTTTTACTGCTAAATCCTGAGCAGAATCTGACATTCAAGACAACCATTCAGTTACCATCCTGTGTGTGGTTCTGTAGAAAAGGATACATATTTAGCTCAAAGAAGACCCTTTGCTTTAATTACCCAAACCAGCATGAGAAAAAAATGTACCTAAGACCGGGCCCATGACAAGGGAGCTCTATTCCTGGTATTTCTCAGATTGTCTTCTTATTAGCAGGTGGCTGGGTCTCCCAATGTAGGACAAGTTCTTTCTAGACAAGAACTTAGCAAGGACCACTTACTGGCAAGGATTTTATCACTGGGGTCAGTGCACACAGAGCATGCTAGACAGGTGTTCAGTTAAGAAAAGAATGTAGTTTTATTCTACCATTAAGGAAAGAAAGATTAATTGTGGAGTTAGTGGTGATTAGGATGATTCTTTGTGCACCATCCACACTGAAGGTTGAATAATTTATCAATGTAGGATGTCTTTTGCTTGGCGGAAAAAAAAACCCTATTTTATGTGAAATACATTAGCACTATTTTACTAAAAGCTGATTCAGCACAAACGGTAACTCAAAAAGCTAGCTTTTAATTAGTTGACACAAATAGCCTTAACAGAAATACTAATTTTATGACATGACTTTTTTTTTTTTTTTGACAGGCAGGGTGGACAGTGAGAGAGAGAGACAGAGAGAAAAGTCTTCCTTTTCCGTTGGTTCACCCTCCAATGGCGACCGAGGCCAGCGCGCCGTGCTGCTCCGAAGCCAGGAGCCAGGTGCTTCTCCTGGTCTCCCATGCTGGTGCAGGGCCCAAGCACTTGGGCCATCCTCCACTGCACTCCCGGGCCACAGCAGAGAGCTGGCCTGGAAGAGGAGAGACCGGGATAGAATCCGGTGCCCCAACCGGGACTAGAACCTGGGGTGCCGGTGCTGTAGGTGGAGGATTAGCCTATTGAGCCGTGGAGCTGGCTGACATGACTATCTTTTAAGATGGCTAAGTTCATCTGTACTGTATTCATCTGAATTAGTTGAAGAGTTAAGATGTGTACTTTCTTTAGCCTTCTAATTATAGCAGGAAAATTAAACTAGTTGGTTACTTGAAGAAGGAAACTTAGCTATTCGAGTGACTTACTATGATTGGCACAACACAGCTTACCCTAGGGAGCCACAGCTTAAAGCAGGGAATATTCCAAGAGCGGAGGGGATGCATCTGCCCGGACAATGCTAAATATTGATTTTTTTGTACTTTTCATTTACTTGAAAGGCACAAAAATAGAGCTGGGTTTGGGAGGTAGATCTAGACTCCACGCCTTGTTAGATCCGTGGTTTTGTATGTGAGGTTCTCCCAGGCCATTTTATGTAAGATTTGCTGCTGTATTTTTGCCGTTTGACCAATCTTGGAACTTTTCTTCAGCTGGTGCAACTTTGCCTTTGTTGATTCAACTATGCAATGAAAGAGAAGGCTGCATTTCTGACATCAAGGAAGATCTTGGGAGCAAGCTAACATCCCTTCCTACAATCAACTGTTAGGATAATTTTAGGTCTTCTAACTGAACTGATAGCTCTCTCTGTTAGCCAGGTTGTAAGTACTAAGTAGCTTTTATACTGAATAAGAAGGTTCTCCTTGCTCTTTTCCCTCCTGCCAATAAAAAAAAATAATCATTTGCATGACTTTTTAACGAAATAATCTCACAGAAGGAGACTGGTTTTCTGCCTCAAATTTGAGTCTAGGGATTTCACTCTTCTTTTGCACCCCCAACTCTTATGTTATGCTGAACACAGCAAATATATTCTGATTAATCAATGAACTGATGTATATATGTGGTCTGATAGAATAGGATGTATGCAGATTTTTAAAACAGCACAATGTGGCTTTATATATATATATATACATACATTCTTCCTCATCAAAGGAGGACTACAGGCATTTCACTCCAGTTTTGTTATGGCTAATATCTCGAGGTGACAACATTCATCAAAAAGAAATAACATGAACATATTTTTAAGGACTTGGGTATTTATAAGTTGTTGATTGAAATGAACTGTTCTGCTGTTTGTCCTTATCAGTGACTATCAGTAAAAGGGAATACATTTGAATTTTTATGAGTATTCATATTTTTGTTGGTTTTCATCCTGTTCATGGGCCTGAACTTAGGCACATCTTTTTCTCATGCTGGTTTAGGTAATTAAAACAAAGGGTCTTTGAGCTAAAAATAAATGTAGCCTTTTCTACAGAACCACAGGCAGGATTGTAACTTAATGGTTGTCTTGAATGTTGGATTCTGCTCAGCATTTAGTAGGAACAATGAAAGTTAGCAAGGTCTTCCCAGAGGTAGTGACATTTGACTTTAGTCTGACAAGGAAAGCATCAAAGGTGAATAGCATGGGAATGGAGCTAGAAATGGGAAGACTGGCCCAGAGAAAAACTGAGCCTTCAATTCAGAATTTGTGGATGATTTCTGTTCTCTCTCCTCTCATTTTATCCCCTACCACAAGCCGAAATGGGGATGCCATGAGAGCAGGAAATTTTGTTTTTCTAAGTGTTTTATCTCAAATGCTTGGAAATAGTGCACAGCACATAGTAAAGGCTCAATAAGTATTTGTTAAACAAGTGAATGCATGTGTGTGTTTGTATGTTGAATTGTGTGACTTGGGACTTTTTATCCAATAATTCAAGTGAGTTTTTTAAAACATATTTGATGATTCATTTATTTTATTTGAAAAGGGAGGGATGAGAGAGAGAGAGGAGAGAGAGAAAAATGAATCTCCCATCTGCTGGTTCACTCCAGAAATGCCCACAGCCCCACAACAGCTGGGACTGGGGAGCAGGCTAAAGTCAGGAGATGGGAACTCAGTCTGGGTATCACAAGGAGGTGGCAGGAACACGTCAACTTGCCTCCCAGGGTACGCATTAACAGGAAGCTAGAGTTGCAAGTGGAGCCAGGACTTGAACCCAAGCACTCTAATATAGGATGTGGGCATCTGACTGCTTGCCCCTCAAGTGACTTTATGGAAATAACATTTGGTCTACAGCCAGATCTCTGAAGCTAAGCAAGGTTGGGCCTTGTTAGTACTTGGATGGGAGAAATAACAGTTGAAGTACCTTGCTATTTGGCCCTCTTACCTACTTAAGAATAGTTGGCCTGAAGAAATATTTGTTTGAAAACTAAGAATCACTCAATAGTTTTATTCTGATGGCAGTAAATTGTCAAAGCCTGAAAAATCTACTTGTCCTTGAGCTTCAGGCTGGAATAAGTCAACTTTACATTTCTGTTCACTGAAGCCAGGTAACAAATATTCAGGCTGAGTTAGATTTTAGAAACCTGAGTTCAAGGGTATTTAGGACATTGGTGTTGAATTTATTTCCAAATAAGCACCCGGAATGCCCAGCAGCCTTACTTGTAGTGGGGTGTCATGATGGCTCATAGAAAAAGCTTCAAGAGATTCAACACAAGCTTTGATAAGCATTATTTTTTTTTTTAATTTTTTTTATTTTTTTGACAGGCAGAGTGGACAGTAGAGAGAGACAGAGAGAAAGGTCTTCCTTTTGCCGTTGGTTCACCCTCCAATGGCCGCCGCGGTAGCGCGCTGCGGCCGGCGCACCGCGCTGATCCGATGGCAGGAGCCAGGTGCTTCTCCTGGTCTCCCATGGGGTGCAGGGCCCAAGGACTTGGGCCATCCTCCACTGCACTCCCGGGCCACAGCAGAGAGCTGGCCTGGAAGAGGGGCAACCGGGACAGGATCGGTGCCCCGACCGGGACTAGAACCCGGTGTGCCGGCGCCGCAAGGCGGAGGATTAGCCTAGTGAGCCGCGGCGCCGGCTGATAAGCATTATTTTTAATTAATATTCAGTGAAATTTCAGGCACATGATCAAAAATCACATTCTAAGATACAATGCATGCAGTCTTAGTATTGAAATTATAATTCTCGTGTTAAAATACAATGAAGCCATATCATAGCGCCTATCATTCTGTAAAAAAGTGACAATAAAAGGAGGAGATTATATATGCATTTCTTTCTCTTTTGTGTTGTTTGAAAATGCTCAGAACAGATGATATCTTCTGAAATTATCCAGTAATGTTTTTCTTCTTTTCTACCCCCAAATTCAAAATAAACAAACATATTTACATTTTTAAAAAATATTAGATATTTACTCTATGCTAGTTTAGGGTAGCTTATACATGTTTACTTATTCTTCCTAACAACCTCCTAGATAGATATTCTTATCCCTATATAACAGAATAAAAACCAAGGTTTTGATGGCATTAAATTTTCCAATTTTAATGGAACAAATACTGAGCAAAATCTCAGGGAAAATTCAATTTTGAATGATTCTGAAAGCTTTGCTCTTTCTGCCATGTGATAAAGTTTATAAATACTAAACTTGTAGTTAATAAACATACATAAATTATTCTGTGACCTTTAGGAACAGAAAACTATATGTTGCATAGTTCCTTTAGAACTATTTCATGCTCTTGACTACAAATACTTTGAGTGCTTACAAAAGCAACAGTCAGCGGATTTTTATGGAACAATTCTTACAGGCGAGGAAGAGCTGTGTGTGCTCAATCTGTTGCAAATAAGTGAAAAACCCTTAAATTCCATCCAATTACTTTGAATAATAATGTATATGAAGGGTCTTCAAAAGTTTCATGGAAATATGCATTAGTAAAAAAAAAAAAAAAAAAAAAAAACTATGCATGGAGTTTAAAAAATGCCCCCAAATAAACATCTTTTAATTACATTTTCCATGAATGAACTTTTTTTTTTGACAGGCAGAGTGGACAGAGAGAGAGAGACAGAGAGAAAGTGTCCAGCTGGCGCACCGCACTGATCCAAAGGCAGGAGCCAGGTGCTTCTCCTGGTCTCCCATGGGGTGCAGGGCCCAAGCACTTGGGCCATCCTCCACTGCACTCCCGGGCATGAATGAACTTTTTGAAGTATCCAGATTTGTGCTGTCATATCAGTCATCTGTCGGCTAAGACTCACCTTCACTTCTCATTCTTTTGATTGATTCAAAGTCATGGATTCCTTGGCATTTGCTAATCTTGCCATGGAATCTCAGTTGGAGACTGCTAATATCAAGCCACCATGAAATGTTGGGCAATACCAAACTATGTGCCCATACTTAGAAGTTGTATTTTTCTTCTTTTTTTGTCATTTAGCAGTGAAGTCTACAATAAAATAGGTAACAGCACAGGAAAATGTTGGAATAGGACTGAAAATGGAAACAAAGGTTACATGGAGAAAAAGATGCAGTGTATGGCGTGCAGAGAAAGATCTATCCATTTAAAAAGGGAGCCCATTTCATGGGCTGATCACATATCAGAAATATATCATTAGGAAAGAAAGTACCATAATAAATGCTCAATGAGTAAAATCCAATGTTTGCCATCATGAAAGTTACAGGATGTCATAGTTGTTGCTTAATATTTGTTCAATATTTGCTGAATGAATATATAAGTGTCCAAGTATTTAGTTCACTTGGACAAATGTGATTATCAATAGTTAATTTGCTTGCTTTTTTGAACTGATGCATATTCTCATCTCTGACTTCACTGCAGTTTCTGGATCAGTGTGGCAGACTACACACTTGTTTCAAGATTAGGAAACAAGTAGAATGTGTGGATTTGAAGTATATTTCTTTGAACCTATTTCTAGAATTTCTAGTATTCTTTCTCTTGCTCCAGAATCCAGTGCCTATTTCCTCAAGGAAAATAAGGTTCATAGGGGAAGAAATCAGTGCCTATCTGGCCAAGAAGCTGCTTAAGTTCCATCCCTGTTCATATAAAGGATTCTGAAACCTCTTTCATAAGGTAAATCAACTGAAATAAAAAAAAATTCATTTAGCATTTTGTAAGAACAGCATGTCATTCTGTGCCTAGTTAGGGGAAAGAGAAATGAGTAACGTGGTTGTTACTCTTCAGGATTTCAGTCACGTGGGAAGGAAGCAGACATGTGAATAAATACATGTATTGCAATCTGCTTAGTGTCTGTCATCATAAAAGCATTTATTAACAGGAATTAGAAGATAAAAGTGGAGGCAAAGGGCAGAGAATACATGAAAACATGAACTAGCACAGCAAGCTGAAAGAATTAAAAGATTATGGCATGGGTAGATATTAAGAGTCACATCAGGGAGGTAAAGTGAGAAAGTTAATAAAGCCCCATATCGTACAGGGTGTGCTGTGCTATGCTAAGAAAAAGAGACTTTTTTCATCAAAGCTTTGAGAAACCATGGGAATTTTTAAGCAGGGAGTAGAATGGACAGATTTATAATTTTAAAAGATGACCATGCAGGTAGAGCTCCAGACAGGAAAATTATTTAGAAGCTGTTGCAATAACCCAAGAAATAGCTGATAAAGACATGAATGAGGACATCTAAGGCTGGAGAAGGAGGAAATCAATTTGAGAAAAGCAAAAGAGGTAGACTCCTTCATGCTAGGTAACCAGTTGGTGGTTATTATCCTGTTTATGACACTGGCAAGGTTTGGTGAGCCACTGGCTGGTAAGAGATTCCTCACAGCTTTCTATTCTGTTTTCACTGGTGTTGGTCGTGGTTATTTGACAGGTGAGATAAGAATGATTCTCACATTGTTATCTTGGCTTACTCTGTGGATTATGGTGTGTTTGTGTGTGTGTGCCCACCACCTACACTGAAATATTACAATAATACGCATTTTTTAACAAACAAAAGTAATAGCTATCACATTTAGAGTGCCTCTGAGGTGTTTATTCATATATCATTTCATTATCATTGAGCCAATGCAGAGTCATCCAAGGACATATATCTATTAAGAGGTGGAGCTGGGATAGAAACTCACACCAATCAGGCATCCATACCCATATCAATACTATCATGCTGAACAAAATCAATGAGGAATCCAGTAGTGGAAGAAAGTTTAGGGATGGTTCTCTCAGAAACGATATAATATTCAAGATACTTGCTAGCTCTGGGACGTAATGACTGCTTCACAGCTAAATGAAGGGAAGAGGTTAAAATCCAAATAAGAAAGATCATCGTAGATACCCTAACATGGATAAACATGACCTGATGGCATTAAATGTATTATTCTAGAGAACCTAAACTGTCAGAAGTGACATTTAAACACCTGTTCTCCTATTGGTTCCTCATTTAAAAAGCAAATCTCCTGCATACTTTTGGAGTCTGTTATGAATCTATATGAATCATGTGAGTCTATATGAATCCTTTATATTTTTGGAGTCTATTATTAAGTTTGAGGAATATCATCATTAATAATATTAGCTGATGCAATAATATAGATTTCAGTGAGGATACCTGTTGAGCCATAAACAGCTGTAGAAGTGTAGTGTTTTCTGATTCTGGCTCTTAGTCATTTGATCTTCTAGACTAAATGACTTTGGATTCTGCTGAGTTTGACTATATAACCTTGAGAATTATATTGATGTTTTCTCCCTTATTTTTCACTCCCAGTCTTCTCTGTACTCTTTTTATGCTTATTTTGTCAATTTCATTGTTTATCAACATTCCAGAAAAAATGCCATATTGCAGTTGGTTCTGTATTCTTGGCTCTGGTAATAGATTTTTATGCCTACATTTCCAAGGTATTTGAAAACAATAAAAAAATTCATCAGGGGCATTCATTAGTTAGATTTGCTGACTGGCTTTGAATATCCCTAGTAACGTAGTTTCCTTCTTTAAAAAAATCAGAAAGGAAAAGAGACAGAGAGGAGACCTTTCCTTTAAAAGCAATGTAATTAGATTAAGTGCTGCATTTTTTCAGATTTCAATATGCTGTTATATACTCAGGCAAATAAGACTATTCCTTAGAAGAAGTTGAAAAGTCAGAAAATAATATGTTATGCTTAACAAACAAACAAAAAAACAGTTGGCTCTGCTTTCTTCTTTTTGGTTTTATTTTAAATGTTTTTGAAAGAAATGTTAATTCACAGAACACCAGTTTCCTTCCTGTCAGTTGTACAGGGTTGTTTGCTGTTCTTGTTCTTTCCTAAAGGAGAGTAAAGTTTGCACTACATATTGTTTTCCTGGACATTTCTTAAAGGTTGGTTAAAGCTTATCATTCGGCTTTTATTAATGCTTTTAAAAAAGGTAGTCTTATTTTTTTGAATTTTTTACTCAAAATATATGTAGAGAGATTAATCTTTAATAATTTGATAAGGGAAATGATAAAGGAAGTTGCTCCCATATTTAAATTAAATATTTTAGTAAACATTCTCTTGTTTAATTCAGTCTTAATTGTATTATTAATTGTCACGGACAAAATATTCCTAGGGAAAAAGCTGAACAGTTCATCTAATTGCAGCTTTTACTGCCTTGAATGATAAAGTGCCTTTGATTTGGTGCTGAGCCAGGAGGGCTTGATTGATAATATCTGTCTCAGATGTCACCCTGGGAGAAAAGAATAAAACCTCAGTAGACTTGCTGCATTGCAGCTGTCTCTGCTGCTCCAATTTCTCTGCCCCATTGACGTCATTGGGAGGTTTCAAACCAGTCCAGGATGTCTAGTAAACCTGCACATAAATGAAATGAAGAAACAGAAAAACACTGATTCATAACCCAGCCCTCACTCCAAAGAGGTGGCTGCTCTGTTCTCTCAGATAATGGGCAGATGTTTTCTCCTTTCCTGCATTTAAAAAAATAAAATAAAATATCATCAGCTATCCAGAAATGTGGGAAAGCCTCAGACAAGGAATGTGAATTGCGTAAGCCCTTCTGAAATCAGATTATATCACAATGAGCCACATTTGTGCAGGGTTCTCAGATATCCTAACCTGCTTCCAGCTTGTCTCTAAAACCAGGACTGTCTGAAGCAGAAAGTGGCATGGGAAACAGCTCTCTCTGGACACAGGACCATTCTCGCCATCCAGGCTGGCTCCCAACAGTGCTTCCTCCTTTTTTCTCTTGAAATACACTATTTTTTTTTTTAGCTGAATTCTGAGAGACCCTATAGACATGGATTAGAGTAAATTTATAGTATTTTCCAGGGAAGATTGCTTATTTTGGGATACATATTTTTGAAAAACCCTTCTACATTAGCTTAGTATGTTAAATGTGTGATGAACACTAACCTTCAATATAATTTATCACAGAGAACTTTTCTAAATGTTGTCACATGCAATTTAGTGACTTGACTGAGAGTAATGTTAAAATATGTTCAGATGCGAATTTTTCATCTGCTGGGCAGTTTGGCTGCTGGGAAAAGAAGACTCTGATTTTCCCATACGCATTCTCAATGAGACATTCAAGAGTAAAACTCACAATAACCAAGTAGCTTTTATTTATTATTCATCCAACAAGTTCCATGACATATACTTTCAAACATAAATGAATCATCAGAGCACTTTAAAGTTTGCAAATCGGTATCAGGTCCATTTTCCCACGTAAGTCCCATAGGCAACACGGTGCAGTAGTCATTACAATCATTGCTGTTGTTGCTGATCATATGACTTATATTTTGGGACCACTTCAACTTAGTAGGTAGGTATTGACCATTTATTACCTGTGGTGGAAACTTCAGGGTAAAAGACAGACTTTGGAGAGCTCAAAAACTGGGAGCTGTAGATTCACACATAGTGCATGAAAGACTGGTGATGTGTGACAGTGAATCTTGAAATATTGCATTTCAAAGAAATATTTAAGAATTAGTGATATTGGGGATGGTGCTGTGGTATATTAGGCTAAGCCTCTACCTGTGGTGCTGGCATTCCATATGGGCGCCAGTTGGTACCCCGGCTGCTCCTCTTCTGATATAGTGCTCTGCTTATGGCCTGGGAAAGCAGTGAAAGGTGGCCCAAGTGCTTGGGTTCCTGCACCCATGTGGGAGACCCGGAAGAAGCTCCTGTGTAACTCTGACTTTCAAATAAATAAATAAATCTTAAAAAAAAAAAAAAAAGAAAAAAGAAACTGAAGCCTGGGATCAAGTGAGCGTAGCTTAGAACTGTTAATGGCTGATGTTAAATGCCAGTTTGAGGAGTTTGTAATAATAAGGATACACTTAAAATCATAAACAAGGGAGTAAAACAAATCTATACTTTAATAAAATCATTTAAACAGCCATGGTAAGGTAGAATAAAGAAAATAAAATCTGATTCATTGAGGCTGGCACTGCTGCTCCTCTTCCAATCCAGCTCTCTGCTGTGGCCTGGGAAAGCAGTAGAAGATGGCTCAAGTGCTTGGGCCCCTGCACTCACGTTGGAGACTGGGAAGAAGCACCTGGCTCCTGGCTTCAGATCAGCATAGCCCCGGCCGTTGCAGCCACTGGGGAGTGAACCAACGGAAGGAAGACCTTTCTGTCTCTCCCTCTCACTGTTTGTAACTCTACCTCTCAAATAAATAAATAAAATCTTTTTAAAAAAATCTGATTCATGTTATCATTTAGGAGGTTCTATAGAAATCTAGGGCTTCATGGGATGGGTTGAGGAAACAGAATAAAGCAGGGTTATAGGAATTCAGTTATTTGTTTTAAACTATTTATTGAGCATCTCCTGTCTGTCAAATACTACTCTACATGTCAGACTATAACAGTCACACTAATAAACCATGCCTTAATAAAAAGGCAGCTGGGAATGTTGGGTAGAAGTAGAAGCAATAGATCATGGGTAATTCTGAATAGTAAAGACTCAGACTCGACTTGGGAATTCCTTTGCTTAAATGAACATGCCTCATAACCCATTAGCTAAAATTGCACTCACTCTACAAAGTTAGCCTTCTTTGGGTTTTACACTTTGTGTAGATGCCATGTAGCTCAAATTTTATGAGTTATGGTACATGTTTGGCAAAGCATGAATTGCTACATAAATATTAGCATTATTAGTTGTAATTGATTGTTTTAGTACATATTTATTATAAAAATAAAATCTCAGAGTGTTTAATATGATGAATTATTTCCATTTATTGACCTTTTGTAAGCAAAATTGATGTATTTATATTATGTATTTTCTAAGAATCTCAGGAAATTTATCTCAGAGGAATGTTGTTTTGAACTAAGCCTACTTTTTAATATTACATATTATGTGAGGATCTCCCCTATCTTTTATCTAGGGTCTTATACATAATGTAGATGGGACTCTATTCTACAAAGAGTATACCTTATGTATTGGTACATTTGGTGAACTACATCATGATAAGCATTTAATGCTTCAAACATCTAGCCATCTTCTTTGAGTTTACTTATGTGAATGATTTATCGTATGGAGTTTAGGTGATTTGTCCTATACATATACAAATCTCAGAGGTTATTTAGAATGATGATTTGTTATGCTTGCAATTAGTGAGATTCTTATGTGCATATTTTAAAATTAGCAAAAATTAGAATCTTGCCTCACTGCCAAGTGATCATGAGCCACATAATCTGATCATTGTCCAGTCAATAGAATCCCTGGGGATATCAACAATGGCCTCATTTATGTGTCTACCTTTTGATACATTAACGAGGAGACTCTCCAGCCATGAGGAAATGGAGAATTGAAAATATTAACTGGGTAGTTTCTTTAAATAGTCCAGTTGATAAAAACAAGATGATACTAGAATAACCTTCTTACTTTGATAATTACCTCTAACAGATAACAAATTTATTAAAGGAAACTTATTCAGTAAATACTTAGTGATACACTCAAATGTGTATGTGACAGGTCTGGTACCCAAAATTACTTCATTATGTTGTTTTTCTTCTCCCTTTTTCTCTTTGTACCTGTTGAAGATTCTTGTGATTGCTCAACTGAATGAAGATGAAGCATTTAAATACTAATTTGATTGTTGACCTCTTTTTGTCTATAAAATTTTAGTTTAAAACAAATGTTAGTGTTCCTGATCTCTGATTGTCTTCTTCTTTAGAATTTAGAGTCCTCTGATCTGATCCCAGTCTCTCTAAACCTTCGCCAGTTCTGCCCATTGCTCTTTCCCATTGTCCTAACCCTTCTTACTAGGTCCTGTCCTCACCACTTCTTCTTCCATAATTGAGTTTATCTGTTTAAAGAATTCTTAGATCTCTAGGCCATGAAACTCTTGTGATCATGACTATCTCCCTCATAATTATACTCACAGCACCTAGTAGAGTCTCTGACATAGCTTAGGTTTGCTGGAAATCTAGGAACTTTCTTTTGACAATGGAAACGTGGCTTTCATAGCTTCCAGAGATGTTTTGTGATCCTAAGAAAGATCCCTTTTAATATTATACGCCTAACAGGAAAGCTATGTCTTTCATCATCTTTTCAGCTAACTTTCTGAGTATTAAAATGTAGGCATAATAATAATGATGATGACGATGATGATAATAATAATAATGGTAGCAGCAGCAGATGTTTGGCCTAGCAGCTAAGACATTGATTAAGACACATATTGTCCCACATCAGATGCAATACCTGGCTTTGGATTTTTTTTCTTTTTAAGATTTATTTATTGGCCGGTGCCGTGGCTCACTTAGCTAACCCTCCGCCTGCGGCACCGGCACCCCAGGTTCTAGTCCCAGTTGGGGTGCTGGATTCTGTCCCAGTTGCTCCTCTTCCAGTCCAGCTCTCTGCTGTGGCCCGAGAGGGCAATGGAGGATGGCCCAAGTGCTTGGGCCCTGCACCCGCATGGGAGACCAGGAGGAAGCACCTGGCTCCTGGCTTCGGATTGGCACAGCACACTGGCCATAACGGCCATTTGGGGGGTGAACCAGTGGAAGGAAGACCTTTCTCTCTCTCTCTCTCTCTCTCTCTCTCTCTCAGTCTAACTCTGCCTGTCCAAAAAAAAAAAAAAGATTTATTTATTTTTATTTATTTATTTGAGAGGTAGAGTTATAGACAGAGAAAGGGAAAGACAGAAAGAGAGGACTCTATCCACTGGTTCACTCCCCAGATGGCTGCAACAGCTGGAGCTGGGCCAATCTGAAGCCAGGAGCCAGGAGCTTCTTCCGGGTCTCCCATGTGGGTGCAGGGGCACAAGAACTTGGGCCTTCTTGTGCTGCTTTCCTAGCCCATTAGCAGGGAGCTGGATTGGAGATGGAGCAGCTGGGACTGGAACCAGAGTCTATATGGGATACTGGTGTCAAACCTACTATGACACAACATCAGACTTGAGGCTTTGGTTCTTGACTCCAGCTTCCTTTGTGGACATTGGCAGCTCAAGTAATTAGATTCCTGCCACAAATGTGGGTGACCTGAATTGAGTTCCTATCTCCCAGCTCTGGCCCTTCTCAGGGGCTACTGCAGATACTTAGGAAGTAAATAAGCAGATGAGAGCTGTGTATGTGTGTGTGTGTGTGTGTATCTTTCGAGTTAAAATAAATTAGCATTAATTTACTGAGCACTGAGTGTTTTCCTGGCCTGTGGTAAGCACCTAACATATAACAATACCTCAGTCAATCTAGGTAAATATTCTTATCTTCATTTTACAGCTAAAGAAATATATAGGTTCAGATTCTTGCCCAAAGTTACACGAATTAAGACTTGGTGAAGTCAAGGTTAACACAATTATTTTTGTCTCTACAGCCTACATTTAAGGGGAATTGGCTAATTGACATATAAAGAACCCTAAAGGAAAGTTATGAATTTCACTTGTATACAAATCTGGAATATGCTAGTCACATATTAATGGAATAACTATGATATATGTAGCTCGTTGCAATAAGATCCCCAATTTCATCATCATACTGTGGAGTGAGAACCTTTTGTTTTTACAAGAAAGGAATTTCGTATTGTTTGTGTAGTTTTTCAAACATCTGGATATATGTATGCTTGAAACATAATTTTTTAAATTGCTTTGCTTTAAGTCTCTGACAAGTGAGAATGTATTTTATGAAACAGTCACTGTACAGGGAGCCAAAAGACTTGAATTCCAATCTCAGCTTTGTGTTTTGCTAAACTATATGATTCTACATAATTCCTTAGACCTCTGAGCCTATTTCTTCGTCATCAAATTGATGAACTGTATGTAATGATATATTGGGTTTGCTGTACCTCATTTATTCCTGTTCCTTTGCTGAAGTTTTGATTCTGAGCAACCCATGAAGACACGTATCACATTAATTTTGTGATAAGGTGCCTGAAACTTGCAGGGGTGGTACTAGCAGGGGAATTATCATCTCAGAGCTTTAAAATAATAATCTCCACTGGATCCTGCGTGCTTTGGGATTACTATGAAACTTAATGAGCAAAAGAGATACCAGTTTTCAAAAAGTTAATGATTTCCTGTGTTTGGCCTTTTAGCCTTTAAATCATTGACTAAGTCACATTTAAGTGGGTTGTACCTGAACTTTGGAGAAAACCCATGAATAGAGATTATTACCTCTATAGGAAATATATTATCTATGGAATGCTTATATTGAGCTATTAGCAAAGTAAAAGGGAGACTTTAAATGTACTGTACAAAAATGCTTTTAGTATCTGAAATCATCATAGTGATGGAGTGGTTGAGCTGGAAGAAAACTTGATAAGCCATCTAGATCACCTTGCTGCCTGAGGCCATGTCACATTTGAACCATAAAAAAAAGACTAGAAAATTTTTTTAAGGGAAATTCCATAACTTTCCTTGGTATCTTGTTTCAGTAACTGACATCTCATCTGTCAGCAAGTCACTTTCATAGCTAACCTAAATCCCTACAGCTGCAATTTAAACTCATTTTCTTCTACCCTTTGAGGTAAAAAAACAGTTTGTAGGCTATCTCCTGTGTGCATAAAGATTGTCATCAAGATGTTATTTAGCTCTTATCCTGCAGCCAAATTCCTTGAGCCTTCCTTCATAATTTTTTTTTGTAGAGGCCTTTAATAACCTGACTTTGCACATTTGGCTCTCCCTAAGTCTTTATCTTTTCAATTATGAAACTCAGAATAATATATGATAGCAGAAGACCTCGAATAGCCAAAGCAATCCTGTACAACAAAAACAAAGCCGGAGGCATCACAATACCTGATTTCAGGACATACTACAGGGCAGTTGTTATCAAAACAGCATGGTACTGGTACAGAAACAGATGGATAGACCAATGGAACAGAATAGAAACACCAGAAATCAATCCAAACATCTACAGCCAACTTATATTTGACCAAAGATCCAAATCTAATCCCTGGAATAAGGACAGTCTATTCAATAAATGGTGCTGGGAAAATTGGATTTCCACGTGCAGAAGCTTGAAGCAAGACCCATACCTATCACCTTACACAAAAATCCACTCAACATGGATTAAAGACTTAAATCTACGACCCGAAACCATCAAATTATTAGAGAGCATTGGAGAAACCCTGCAAGATATAGGCACAGGCAAAGACTTCCTGGAAAATACTCCAACAGCACAGGCAGTCAAAACCAAAATTAACATTTGGGATTGCATCAAATTGAGAAGTTTCTGTACTTCAAAAGAAACAGTCAGGAAAGTGAAGAGGCAACCAACAGAATGGGAAAAAATATTCGCAAACTATACTACAGATAAAGGATTGATAACCAGAATCTACAAAGAAATCAAGAAAATCCACAACAACAAAACAAACAACCCACTAAAGAGATGGGCCAAGGACCTCAATAGACATTTTTCGAAAGAGGAAATACAAATGGCCAACAGACACATGAAAAAATGTTCAAGATCACTAGCAATCAGAGAAATGCAAATCAAAACCACAATGAGGTTCCACCTCACCCCGGTGAGAATGGCTCACATTCAGAAATCTACCAACAACAGATGCTGGAGAGGATGTGGGGAAAAAGGGACACTAACCCACTGTTGGTGGGAATGCAAACTGGTTAAGCCACTATGGAAGTCTGTCTGGAGATTCCTCAGAAACCTGAACATAACCCTACCATACAACCCAGCCATCCCACTCCTTGGAATTTACCCAAAGGAAATTAATTTGGCTAATAAAAAAGCCATCTGCACATTAATGTTTATTGCAGCTCAATTCACAATAGCTAAGACCTGGAACCAACCCAAATGCCCATCAACAGTAGACTGGATAAAGAAATTATGGGACATGTACTCCATAGAATACTATACAGCAGTAAGAAACAACGAAACCCAGTCATTTGCAACAAGATGGAGCAATCTGGAAAACATCATGCTGAGTGAATTAAGCCAGACCCAAAGAGAAAAATATCATTTGTTTTCCCTGATCGGTGACAACTGAGTGCCAAAGGGGAAACCTGTTAAGTGAAATGGACACTATAAGCAACAATGAACTGATCAGCTCCTGTCCTGACTTTAGATGTACAATGTAATACTTTATCCATTTTAGTATTTGTTGTTATTGTTGTTGTTCTAGTACTATTGGTTGAACTCAGTAATTAACACACAATTATTCTTAGGTGTTTAAATTTTAACTGAAAAGTGATCCCTGTTAAATCTAAGAGTGGAAAAAGAGAGGGAGGAGATGAACAATTTGGAACATGCTCAATCGGACTGGCCGCAAATGGTGGAGTTAGAAACGTGCCAGGGGATTCCAACACAATTCCATCAAGATGGCATGTACCAATGCCATCGCACTAGTCCAAGTGACCAATTTCAGCTCACAATTGATAGCTCTGATAGGTCTAAGACTCAAAGAGATCACACAAACAAGACAAGTATCTGCTAATACTAACTGATAGAAACAAAAAGGGAGAGAAAGATCCAACATGGGAAGTGGGATACACAGCAGACTCATAGGATGGCAGATGTCCTAAACAACACTCTGGCCTCAGAATCAGCCCTCAAGGCATTCAGATCTGGCTGAAGAGCCCATGAGAGTATAGCAGGCATGGAAAGCCAAGATATCATGGAAAAAAAAAAAAAAAAAGACCTAAATGAATGATCTCTGTGAGTGAGATCCCAGTGGAAAGAACGGGGCCATCAAAGAAGGAGGTACCCTTCTCCGAAGGGAGGAGAGAACCTCCACTTTGACTATGACCCTATCGGAATAAGATCAAAGTCAGCGAACTCTAAAGGCTTCCATAGCCCTGGCAACTCATGACTAGAGCCTAGGGAGATTACTGACGCCATGAACAGGAGTGTCAAATTGTTAAATCAGCAACAGGAGTCACTGTGTACTTACACCCCATGTGGGATCTGTCCCTAATGTGTCGTCTAAAGCCAAGTGATGCTATGACTGGTACTGAAACGGTATTTTTATACTTTGCGTTTCTGTGTGGGCGCAGACTGATGAGGTCTTTGCTAATTATATACTGAAGTGATCTTCTGTATATAAAGAGAATTGGAAATGAAAAAAAAAAAAAAAAACAACCTGGTGTTAAAATGGAAATGGCATAGAAAATTAATTAATTTGGAAAAAAAAATTATGTAGGATCTCTGTCTTTAATGTGCTGTACATTGCTATTTAATGCTATAATTAGTAATCCAATGGTAGTTTTTTCACTTGATGTTGCTATATGGGCAAAAAGTTGAAATCTTTACCTAATATATACTAAACTGATCTTCTGTATACAAAGAGAATTGAAAATGAATCTTTACATGAATGGAAGGGGAAAGGGAGCGGGAAAGGGGAGGGTAGCGGGCGGGAGGGAAGTTATGGGAGGGGGGAAGCCATTGTAACCCATAAGCTATACTTTGGAAATTTATATTCATTAAATAAAAGTTTAATTTAAAAAAAAAAAAATATATGATAGCATAGTCAGCTATTATACCCTATGAATTGCTTTGTTGAATAAGTTCTATGAACATGATATACTGGATTAGGTTTCTATTAAAGCAAATGTGATGAAAATGTTTAACAATAGAAATGTAACACATCGAATTGATAAGAGAAATTACAAGGGTTTGCATTCCCTTAAAAATCTCATTTACAAAAATCACAATCTCAAAATGAATAATAGAGGTAATTGAACAAATATGTCCATGACTCCTTCCTCTAAATTTCTAATGCCATAATAAGCAGAGCATAATGCAGCCAGACAAGAATAACTTTTGATATCTATCAAACAATTCCAGGTTTAGTCTTGGAGGTAAATAGATTCAATGAGCAAGTATATTCTAATTTCTGAACCTTACGGACCTCGTATGTTATGGAGGATGGTACTAGTAAAAAATAGTGAGTTTCTTGAAAACAAGGCCCACTCTTCCTTATTTACAAATCTCCATGGCCTAGCTAAATTTGTATCACAAATCAATGCTCAATTAATGTTTGAATATGACTGAAGGCTTGCTTGTGAGAATGAAAAGAGATTATATATGTGAATTGTGAATCACTTTTAATGATTTCAAAGGAGTTATTTTTAGTAGTGCATTAAAACATTTAACCGTGACTTGTACTTTTTGTTCCAGGACCATTTGTTATTTATTTGTTGTGTATCCTGAGAGAAGTTATCTAAAAATGAGCTTCTTAAAGTTAATAATCAGTGGTGTAGTGCTTCCTGCTTGAAGTTGAATGTTCAGTCTCCTCTGATGAGCAGTCTGAGTAGGTGAACTCAGATGTGACTTAGTGAACTCCCAATCAAAAGTCACTTTGGCACTGTAGGAACAGAACTATTCAGAAAAATTTATACTTTTCCAGGGCTTCCATGACCTTCTGTACATTCCCCTATGTTGGAGAGAAAAACAGTGCTACCTTTGGCTGACAGAAGCACCCACAAGTTTAAATAGCATGGCTTTATTGATTAACAACATGACTAAAACGAGTCTTCTAAGCACTTGATCTTCTACCATGGAACACTGCCAAAGGGCCAGAGGAATAATATATGGAACACATCTACGTCAGGGATTTTAAAGCAGTATTTGTGAATCATATTATTTATCTTTCTAAAGAGTGCCTTTCCCTGTCTTTCTACTTGGTTTACAGGTATTTAGTTCAAAGAACATGAGCTGTGGAATCAAAGAAGTTCAGATTGATGTTTTCACTCTGCCATAAGAGTAGATCTTTGGGAAAATTTCTTAGCCTATCTAACTTCTGTTTTCTTTTCTATAAAATGGGAACTGTGTTACCTAAATCATAGGATTTCTGGCACTGTTGAGTACTTGGTAACTAGTACTCCTCCCCCAACCTGTGTTCTTCTGTGTTACCTATCTTTGTAGTAAAATTTAGCTGGCTAGTATGATCTATAAGACTAGTATGTTCAGTGGTCTGAAGAGACCCCTGCAAAAAGCAGCTGAAACTCTTTGCTAAAATGTCTCATTGAATTTCTTTCCAAGAGCAATATTGATAGCTTGATAATGACACAAAGCTATAAACCTCCAAGAATGTGTTGCTTTTTGAGGAAATGAGTAAAAAAAAATAAGAGGAAAGAAAAGAAACAGAAAATATATAGTGTGTTAAAAGTGAAAATTGATTACAGCCTGCCAAGGCCAAATAGCATGGGAGAGAATTCTGGGCAGGGAATCAGAACCCTGGGTTTAGGCCCAGCTCTGCCACAAACTAGATAACCATGGGCAAGTCATATTTCTTTTCTGGACCTCATTTATTTCATCTTTAAAATAAAAAAAAAAAAACTAGCGAGTGATGTGCTAGGCCTTTTCCTGGATCAGCCCTGAGATGCAGTCATTGTTACTCCCTCACACAGATATTGCCTAAGGCACGCCAGGGTTCAGGCTCCAGCCCGTAATGCTGTCAAAACTTCAGACACTGAGGACCTCTGCAGAGTGATATGGCCCTGAGGCCAGCACATCTCTGTAAGGAAACTATCACTTGTTCCAGTGTGAACGGAAGATTCTGGAGACTCTATTCCTCACATTTATTTTGTAGATGAAAATCATGCCATCTGGTTTGGTGAAAAATTGTCACTAAGTCAAAAGAAAAAAAAAACAACAAAAGAATTGTAAGCTTGAATTCAGGATGAAGCAAATAACAAAAAGGGAGTGAAAACCATAGCAATCTGAAATCAGACACAGAATTGACTTTGCTAAATCCAATTTCAAAGATTAAAGTCTGGATCATTGTATTTCTGCAATCCCTCTTGAATTTACCAAATTGGAATATCACTCTTGATAATTTAATTTCAATGGAGCTGGAAGGTATATGTTTTTGTGAATCTCCCACTTAAGGCTTTAATTAGATTGCTTTATTTAGAATAAAGAAAATATTTGGGAAGCTTCTAATTTATTTTTTCTCTCTATTTCCTACATATGAAAATATGTCATGTTTAATTGTAAGCTCAGCCTAGAGAGATATTATTGGTTATAACAGATGATAAATTGATTTATTTCATTCATCCAAACAAAAAGCAAAATAATATAGAACTAGCACCAGTCTTTCTTACTTTTAGTGGAATTTAAAAACTAGAGACACACATCATATTATGCTTATTTAAAATAGAATATTTTGGGATGATGTTTTTCACAGTTAAAACTGAACTAAGGGGCTGGCATTGTTTGGTACCAGGTAAAGCTGCTATCTGTGATGCCAACATCCCACAGGGACACTGGTTCAAGTACCTGCTGCTCCACTTCCAATTGAGTTCTCTTCTAGATACCTGCAAAAAGCAGCTGAAGAGGGCCCAAGTACTTGGGCACCTGACACCTGCTGGTTGTGTCTCCTGGCTCCCAGCTTTAGCCTGGCCCAGCCTGGGTCATTGCCATCATCCGGGCAGTGAACCAATGGATGGAAGATCTCCCTTTCTCTTTCAATATCTCTTGTTTGCTCCCCCAACCCCGACCCCGTAATTCTGACTTTCAAATAAATAAGTCTTAAGAAACTGAACTGAAATACTCTATATATATGCCCCCTAAAAATACAATGAAATACATTGAAGAACCACCTTTGTTCTTTTTCTATGTGCTAATGAGAGACACTGTAAATCTTAACTAGCAAAAGCTTTCTTCAGAATCCCCTAGCTGAAGACATGCCATTAACCCAGATATCCATCAGCTGATGACTAGATTAAAAAAAGGTGGGCTCACTAGGTTAATCCTCCGCCTTGCGGCGCCGGCACACCGGGTTCTAGTCCCGGTCGGGGCATCGATCCTGTCCCGGTTGCCCCTCTTCCAGGCCAGCTCTCTGCTGTGGCCAGGGAGTGCAGTGGAGGATGGCCCAAGTGCTTGGGCCCTGCACCCCATGGGAGACCAGGAGAAGCACCTGGCTCCTGCCATCGGATCAGCGCGGTGCGCCGGCCGCAGCGCGCTACCGCGGCGGCCATTGGAGGGTGAACCAACGGCAAAATGAAGACCTTTCTCTCTGTCTCTCTCTCACTATCCACTCTGCCTGTCAAAAAAAAAAAAAAAAAAAAAAAAAAAAAAAGGTGGTATAGATACATAATGGAATACTACTCGGACAAAAAATGAAATCCTGTCTTTTACAATAAAATGAATGCAACAAAAGTCATTATGCTTAATTAAATACGCCAGTCCAAAATACAAATATGTTTCCTCCGTTGTGTGGTAGTTAATATAATATACAAAACAAAATAGTGTAAGAATAAAAAAAAAAAAAAAACCTCTAGCTGGAGCCCCTATTTTGTGTAAATTTATTTTTTCTACAAAGATCAAATTAAAATAAATGTATTTAAGGCAAATAAGAAATACATAGTCAAAGTTGGGAGTGCCCAGTCATCCAGAATTTATACTGAAAGTATTTAAAGTGCATTAGCATTTAATTTGAAAGAAAGAAAAGGAAGACCTTATTGGTATACATTTCTGTTCAAAAGTTACTGCACTTTCTCTGGAATGGAAAGGAACAGGATTCTGTTGAGTTGGCAAATTAGTATGCTTGAACCAAATAGAGAGCAAGCCAAAGAAATCACATTGCTTTAAATACTTTCTTTGCAAAGAGCTTTTTTGGACCATGTCCACTACTGCTACAAGTAAGTACTCAGTTGCAATAAGGATATGAATGCAGATCAACTAGGCTCGGCTTTGGGTTAACACACTATTAATATTACCAATATTATTTTGAATCTGGAGACTTGCAAACAAATCAGGTGGCTAATATTCTGCAGTGAGCCCTGTTTTCCTTTCCTGTAGAGTCCTGTGCATAGCAGTAATTTCTAAAACCTGATATAAAATGGCACTCTTCTGAGTGATTCAGAATAGCTGGTGTTAAGAGTTTTGCATCTTATCTGTCTAATCTGTCTACTCTTTCATCACATGTATGACTATTTTAAATATGTTTTTATTTCCAAGTATAAAAGAAATACATGCCCATCATAGAAAATGTATAAAAAGTAACCAAATGTACAACATTCCCCCATCCATGGTTTCAGTTGTCCACAATAGTCCAAAACTGTTAGTGGAAAATTCCAGAAATAAACAATTCCTATCTTTTAAATTTCTGTTCTGAAGAGCATGATGAAATCTTCCACCATCCAGTTTGGGACAGGACTCATTCTTTTGTGCAGAGAATCCACACTGTGTTTGCTACTTACCCCATGGGAGTTGAGAGACAGAGATCCCATTCCCGTAACTTATTATAGCAAACTGTTGTAATTGATCTATTTTAATATTATTATTGTTAATCTCTTACTGTACCTAATTTATAATTAAAAATTACCATGGGTATGTATATATTTATGAAAGAAACACAGCATATACAAGATTCAGAGTTAGCAACGGTTTCAAGCATCCCTTGGATATCTTGGGATATATCCAAGAGATATCCCAAGCATATCTCTTGGAACATATTTTTTGCAGATAAGGGGGGACTACCATATGAGCTACAACAAAAAAACTCCTTGTCTTTGATGAGCACTCAGAAAGCATAGTCAAACTTGATAAAGGAAAATGTCACTTATTATAGGTATCATGAGGTATGTTAGCAACACTATGGTAGGAGAGCACATATTTCCAGAGCCTCAAAGACCACTCGGATTAATTTGTGACTTCTTTCTGCTTGTCTCTGCATTCTACTGTGTATTAAGTTTGGGGCAGTCCAGTATTTTCTAGCTCATGTGACAGAAAGTATGGCCTCAAAGCACTCACACTTTAAAATTTATGGCTCAGCTACGCAGAGAAAAGCTTACCTATCTTATCTGTTTTCCATTCCATAACTTACGTGTTAGAAAGCTGCTCGTGGGCTCTACCTGTCAGTGGGCCACCCTGGCCCAGTCATGTATAGCCCAGCTTGGTAGTGGAGAATAACGAGAGAACACAGTTGCTTCCACTGCACCCAAGTGGACTAAGGCATTGAGCATACATTCTCCTAAAAAAGGATACTGAACAGGCATTCCAATAAATCTTAGGTAATTTATTCATCCAGAGATAATTACTGATAACATTTTGATATATGTTCTTTTGATTTTCCCCCTTGACTTACGTATTTTAATGCTAATAAAATTTTTAATTTTGCTTTTCTCCAATTACTATTCCATCATTAGCACTCACCCATAGTTTATTTTTATCAATAACAGCTACAAAGTAACCACAAGCACAGTAAGTAGCATGGTGCAATTACTATATCATTATTCAGAACTTTATAGCATCTTATTCAATCGCACAGTAGAATGTTTATCAAACTGTTTACAATGTGTTGCAGGTTGTGACACACTTTCATAGATATCATTTCACTTAATCATCTCAACAATGCTGTGAAACAGAGTATTACTTTTAATTTCTACATTATATATATATATGTGTGTGTGTGTGTGTGTGTGTGTATATGTATGTATTTTAAAAGGCAAGTCATACTTCTAGTAGAGGGTCCTTTCTGGTCAGATTTCAAGTCCTTTTCCCTCAATTCCATTCCCTGGTATTTTTCTGCATTCAGATAGACTGGTTGTGCTCAGTTGTTCTCCAAGGCAGTCATTTACTAGGCAATAATAGCCCTTCTCTACCAGGGACTCTCTGAAAACCCACAGTGCCTGCAGAGACAAACAGGGAAGGTAGAGAGGAGAACTCAAGCAACATTCCAGGAATCAGTGATTTGTCAACGATGACCTCCATGAGCATTGGTGGGGTGGCAGGAGGTAGCACACCTTCCAAATCAGCAGATCCCATCTTCCTTTTAACCCAGACCTCGGTTGCTCCTCTCCATGGCCTTCCCCTCCAGATACCCTCACTCCTGAAGGTGTTCTTTCTGGGATCCGTTTTTCCTTCACCCTTCAATCCACTTTCCTCCACTGAAACAGAATATACCCTACAGGAACAATATGCAATTACCAGCTAGGTTCAAATGACCTAGCATGGCGCTTCTGTTTCATTGTCCCTGAGCATTCAGCAGTAGGAGGCTGCGTGGCCTGGAGCACAGACAGACCCATAGGCAGTGATGCGATCAAACCACACACTCTAGCATCTCATCCCAGGTGGAGCCAAGCCACCAAAGCGTGGAGGTAACCTGGAAGCCCTGGAGAGGAACCAGCATGAAAACAGAAGACTTGGTCATGCTAGATGTACTAGTCATGTTGTAGCCACTTCCTATATTTAAAAAAATAAATCCTTTGAGTGGAATAATAACAAAATGATACTGTGAAACATGATCCACCTATTATAATGACCTTCATGTATTTTGCCAGCAGCTGGCTTCGTTTCGAAATATGGTTGCCAGTGAACTGTCACAAGTAAAGAGAATAGCAAGGGACAGAACTGAAATTGCAACTAGGTAATCTGAGTGACTTGAGACAACGTGAGAAGCCAATTACAGCCAGGGCAACAGTATAGAAGTTACGCCAATGTAATCATGTGTGGCACTTGGAGACCTCTGGTCCTCCAGCTCAGCAGTTGGTTCCATTTGATTCTGAATCCATAACATGCAAGTCTGATACATGTTAAGTTAAACTGTATATAGGTGCTAGGGTAAACATGAACAGGAGGCTACATCCTAGTGTGGTTTGTAATGGACTGCTTTGCTGCCATTTCATACACTTTTATTTGTTTCTTCATTCAAAAACTCGAAAGCGGAGCCCATTTCTTAGTGGAAGATTACCAAGGTTTGTACTGCAAGGAATTACTACTTTCTTGTTGTTGTCATTGTTAAGCCATAACATTTCTAGAAAGAGTAATGGGGTGACTTAAAGTACAAGTTACAGGAGAAGTCTATAAATTCTCAACTCATATTGTACATAAATGGAGAGTTAAAAAGATTGAGATCTTTATTTTTGCCTTTAGAGTAACTTAATGATAGCATATTGTTTCTTATGATCTGTTATATTTTTAGTCTTCAACTGATATAATATCTTATTAAAAATATGCAGATTTATGATGTTATAATATTCTATGATTGAATCTCAGCTGTAGGATTATAACAAGTTTAATGTCTTTTAATGTGATTTATAGTGTTAGCCTCAAGAATTTAGAAATTGAACCCCAATTATTTACAGAAATGGCATTTTACTATTATAAATATTTATCATCCACAGGCCACTGAAGATATAAATTAATTTTCCACCAGTTAAGACAAAAAATTTAAAGCAAATTAAAAAGTATCTTCAAAACAGAAATTTCTTGTCTTTTTAATACTAGTTTACATCTGTTTCTGACCTTGTTACTGGCAAGGAACTCAGAAAGAATCACATTTTCAGGGTTTTCTAAAAAACAATTGAAGTTATTAGGCAATATGGTTTGCTTAATTTCTTATATGATACACAAAGGGGAAGACACTATTCTAGGATGTGGTCTCAGATGTAATGGTGAGTCATTGCCGGCAGCAGTCATAATGATAAAGGAATCTATTTATTGCCGTTCTCCAAGCCTTGCACAATGAAGCCATGCAGAAATTATATAATTATTCCTCCTGGGTGGATCTTCTTATTGGTTTGTAATTACCTAATACTCTTAGTACTTGCGTATCCTGAAATTAAATCTTCAAAATTGCATGAAGAACCATAAGGCTTGATCTCAGTTTGTTTATCCTCTTTATATTTGGTTTTACCAATTAATAGTTTAGCTTCCTAGGTGTTAAAGTGTGACTTGGCTCAATTACTTAATTTTAACTGAATCTTAAGGGAAACTTCTTATGTTCACAATGACATATTTTCTACTACTTATAGCTGTTTCCTGAATAGATTAAATAGCCTATGTTGCGAATGTTTGGGCCTCTCTAGGTATGTTCCCTTCAGTGTTTCATTTCGTTTTGGCAATTGATCAGAGTTACTAATTATTCTTTTTTTAAGATCTATTTAGTTGAGAGGCACAGTTACAAACTGAGAGAGGGAGAGATCTTCCATCTGCTGGTTTACTCCCCGAATGGCTGCTGCTGGTCTCCCATATGGGTGCAGGGTCTCAAGGACTTGAGCCATCTTCCATTGCTTTTTCAGGCACATTAGCAGGGAGCTGGATCCAGAGTAGAGCAGCTGGGACTTGAACCAGTGCCCAAATGGGATGCCAGTGTCGCAGGTGGAGGCCTACCCTACTATGTCGCAGCACCAGCCCCCTAATTATTCTTATGATTGTCTCTTGTAGGAACTTTGAAGAGTAAGCATAACTTCTTTTTACATAAGCTATTATTGATATTGGTTGCTTTCCTCTCCCTCTCTTACCTCAGCTAAAACAGGGAGAAATAAATGGGTCCTCAAAGAATTCAGGATGTGGGTAATATCTATTTTCATAGTTGTCTTTGCCAGCACCTGCTAGTTCCAGAGAGATGTACCCATCCAGGTCATTACTATATGCTTAACTCCTTGGCAATTTTTCTGGGGTGTTTATTAAGGTAATTGTCAAGAGAAACTATGGTTATCTTCCCCTTCAGAAGATTTTCATTTCTTTATAGTTGTAGGTATAGCGAGTTTAAAATAAGCTTTAACTATAAAATTATTTTCATGACTGAAGCCATGGAATAAACTTATCTCTTTCCTACAATATAACTTTTTCTCCTTTAATCACATTTAAATATTACAAATCAGGCCTTATTCTGTATGTTGCTTAATGGAAAGTCATCAGAAATAAAAAGTGGACCACAATGAGTAGGTCAGTTAAATAGATGTAGAAAAGATATTTATTAATTACAAAATAATACTGTTCTGAATGCTTTTCTAATGCATTTAATTTTCATAGCGACCCTTTGCATAGATATTGTATATACTCCCATTTAAACTGAAGTTTTTTAAAGAAGGACTTTGCATACCCAGATTTCTAGAAAATGGCAACAGATCAGGACTGTCTTGAATCCAGAAAAACATGTCCTTACTTAGATTCTTTCACTGTGTGATGCTCAATCATCTATGCCAGGATAGGAATCCTGTCTCAAGCTTAGGTCTTTTTCATATCTGTTATAGATAGTGACTTTTCAACCTAGTGATGGTTTCTTGTCAGACAGTAATCTGCATGGAAGCAGTTACTAATATATACTTTGCTCATAAGTTAGCATGTGTATAGCATTACTTAAAGCACAGTGAATCTGGTTTGGCTGTTTATTGAAATTATTATTTATTGAGTTTCTACTACATGCTAGGCGGTTGCATGCTTTATCTCCTTTAACCTTATTATAAAATTGATGAGGATACCAACTCTCTGTAATCTGTGGTAATTTGCCCAAAATTGTATAGCTACCAATGGATGGAGTATTTTGGATTCACACCAACTGTTTGATTCCATCTATACCAGAGCTTGTGTCAGTGCTTGTGTTTATCACATGTGTGTGCCACTTGCATCTGATTTTTGTCTCAGTTTTGCTGATGTAAAATTTACATAAAATATAATGCACACATTCTAAGTATGATGCATTTGGTGACACTTGAAAAGTTGTTGCCTCCTTGTAATCACAACCTCACTCAAGTGATGCAACATTTCTATCAAGCCAGTGCATTGCTTTGTGACTCTTTGCAGTTGCCATTGCCCCTTGTCTCAGGCTACTACTGATCCAAATGCTAACACTCTAGATTAGTTTTGCCTGTTCTAGAAATTAATATCAAAGCAATAGTACAATATATATTCTACAGTGTCTGCTTTTTAAACTCAACATAAAGTTTCATGAGATGTGTATAATATTCTATATCAGTAGTTCTTTGTAATGGAGTAATGAATAGTAGTAGTTCATTGCAGCACTACACCGTGTTTGGTTTTCCATTTGCCTGTGGATGGGCACATGGTTGTTTCTAGGGTGCAGCTATTGTAAAAAAGCCGTGAACAGCCCCATTCCAGATTTTTAGCCTATTGGGCATCATTATCCCAAAATACTTCTTGAACTCTGCATTTGCCTTGAGGGATGTGCTGATTGCTCTTCACACTAGTCCAATCTCATAGAATATAACATAGAATCTATTTTTGAAACCTATGTTAATAGCAAGCATTTTTTTCTCATGTGTTTGGTTAGACATTTACAAACCATTTGCCATTTCCATTGTGATGTGTTCTTCCAATTTATTACATTGCTTTTATGGTCACTGGTATTTTCATGCCCCATGCAAGTTATATTTATTCCTTTATCATTCAGGCTTCTTAGTTCCAAACAATTGAAACCAATTTTGGCTTTCTTAAAAAGTAGGTGAAGTAGTGGACAGATATAGAGTAGTTCATAAAATCACCAGGAACCTGTAGAAGGAGGTTTGAACAAACAGACAAGAGCAAGGAAAGCTAGACAGCTTCTAGGACCACAGCCAAGGCTGTATCACAAAATGTTGTCCCAGCTGCTGACATGAGACTCTACTTTTGCTCTTGATACTAAAACCATAATTAGTCATGCATGACTCACTTTCCAGTACCTATTCCATTTCCCCTTTGCTGTCAGATGGCTGTGCCTAAGAAATTTCCAGTGAGGCCATTGATCTGGGTTGGAGCTGGAATAATAGAACAGCAGGAGTAGGCACACAAGAGGTGTGGGCCAAAAGTGCTTGCCTTTTAGTTGTGATAGCAATATTTGCTTCATTACTTCCACCTGAAGACAGAGCACAGCACAGAAGAATATGTCTGACCTGAAGTCCAGGAAAATAAGATACGCTGTTCGAGAAGTGCATCCTGGACACATAGTCACCTGAATTCACAGGAGTACAAGCTTGAAGGATGTAGCCGTTCCTAAAGATTCAGATACTAGAACATGTGACTTTGTACTTATGGAAAAGGCATGAGTCTTCCCCCAGGCAATCATCCTTTTTGCATTCTGTGTCCACACTCCTAAAATTCTTGAGGAGTATTTTACACCTTCACTTCTACTCAAACTTCCATTATCTCCTTCCCCGTGCTTATTCTCAGTGGTGATCTTTTTTTCTAACTCATTGAATAAACTGAAACCATGAGAAGAGGACTTCCACAGACTCCCAATTATTAGTATCTAAACTCAAATATCCTACCTTCCTGCCCACAGGTGAATTATTCATGCTTAGATCTAGGACCAATTAAATAATAACATTGTGTATTGGAGGAAATGCTTTTGGTTTGTTAATACTAAAATAACGTTGTGCTAAGTACTTGGATGCGTCATCTCATTTAATCCTCTCAGCAACATTTCACCAAGGTACTTTATTTAGCTCTGCTTTATAAATAATGAAATTTCATCTAAGGAATGCTAACAGACTTGTCTGACTTTCAATAACGAGTACATGGCAACAGACCATGTTGGCTTAACATTGAAAGACAGCTTCGGAAGCTTTGTTTCCTCAATTTGGTGGTGTTCTTTATTGTGGTGCAGAATACACTACTGCTATTCAGCAGGTTCTTTCCCACGCTACCTGATATTCCTTCAGCCTGCATCCCAGCTGGTGGATACTCTTGCCCAATAGGAAATCCAAACCTTTATTCATAGTCTATTCCTTGAGATTCTGAATGCATTGAGTTCACAGGGACTTTTCTGTCCTTCTCCCACTGAACGGGGAGTATGAAAGTACTCCAGAGGATTTCTTGGATTCCCTCAATTGTTTCCATATTCCCTTTGTATAGCAGCAAATATCATGCATAGCCTATGAATAAATTCGGATTTGCACCTAGACTCCTCTTCCAAGAAAATGGACGACAAGATGTGGTACATAGATTGCAGCTGGTGGGAAAACTTACCCCATTGCTTGTCATGGGCACCCCAGGTGACAATTCTTTTTCATGGACAGAATATTTGCAGTTGGCACCAAAGCTTTGAATTCTCTTTGTCTCATTACTAAAGTGTCTCATTACTAAAGTGTCTCATTACCATATTTGATCCAGCTGTCCATTATTTCTCTAATTTTTACTTCTTTGACTTCTGTTCTTCTCCCTTTTCCCTTCAACCATTTAGGCCTCCATGATGTTCTTCAAACACAGCGTATATGCAGTCCTGCATTAACGACCTTTGCTCTGGCAGCTTCCTGTATATAAACTGCTCCCAACCACATGTCCACTTGGCTACCGCCTCAGCTCTGCCAAGACTTTGCTCTATTCTCCTGAACTCCAGGAGGTCTGGCTCTCCCCTCCTCTCCCACCGGAACTCCTGATCTCACTCTTCTATTTTTACTTTTCCTATGCATTTATCACTTTCTAATGTACTTTATAATTTACTTATTTCTTATTTTAGTATTTATTACCTTCTCCCCTGTACAGAATGTAAACTTTTTGACATGATTTCTTTTGTGTTCACTGACATGTCATAAGCAACTAAAACAACCCTGACCCATATGAAGCTGTCATTAAATGTTTCTTGAATTGAACCATATCTTCACCATTATGCTCTTTCTGAGACTTGATCTAGATTACAGATGGCCCCCTAGTTTATGTTCATGTAGCATCATCAGAAGGCTTAATAATAAGAGTACAGTAGACCAGCTGCTGACACTGCAGCACAGCACAGCAGCAAGGTCTTCTCTGGCTATGGACCTTCCTCAAAGCTAAAAGCTTGGGATGGATGATGTGTCAGAGTGGGTTAAGCCACCAAATCGGTTGCCTACATCCCATATTGAGTGTTGACTCAACACTTGGCTCCTCTGCTGACCATCCAGCTCCCTGCTAATGTACTTGGGAAAGCAGCAGAGGATGACCCAAGTACTTGGGTCCCTGATACCACATTTCCTGGATCCTGGCTTTGGCCTGACCCAACCCCAGCAGTTGTGGGCATTTGGGAAATAGACTAGTTGATGGCAGATCTCTGTGTCACCTTACCTTTCAAATAAATGGATTAAATAACTAATTTCAAAAACAAACAAGCAAAAGAAGCTAAAAGCCTTTCAAGTCAGTTGGTCAGTAAGTCTGAACAGCACAGCATACCCTTCCAAGTTTTGTTTCTATTTCTTGATGATAGCTCAATCAAACCTTATTTTCCTTTTCTTTCTTTTCAAGTTCTGTTCTGCCCATTTATTTTGTCCCTAGAGACCAATGATTGATTAACCTGTATTTCTGGTAAATATTCTTTCAACATACATCATTAAATTCCTAAAGGAAGTCTCCTTTTGGAGGAATCTCCATTTCTACAGCTCCTTGAGACTGAACTGGATACCTCAGTGGTACAACATGAATCAGTGTCCCAAGAAAGGACCAAAGTATCTTGATTATCTTCTTTTTTTTTTTTGAATAAAAGATATTTTATGTTTAATAATTTAAAGGACATTTTACCAGTCTATCTTTCCTCATTTCAGCAATGTTGGTTAAGTTGTGAGGTATACTGACTGTATAAGCATTATCTTTTCTTGATTTAATTGCTATTGATAAAAATCCAAATCTCCATGATGCTGGCATTTTTCTTTTTTTTTTTTTTTACTTTTATTTAATGAATATAAATTTCCAAAGTATAGCCCATGGGTTACAATGGCTTCCCCCCTCCCATAACTTCCCTCCCGCCCGCAATCCTCCCCCTTCCCGCTCCCTTTCCCCTTCCATTCATGTAAAGATTCATTTTCAATTCTCTTTGTATACAGAAGATCAGTTTAGTATATATTAGGTAAAGATTTCAACATTTTGCCCATATAGCAACACAAAGTGAAAAAACTACCATTGGATTACTAATTATAGCATTAAATAGCAATGTACAGCACATTAAAGACAGAGATCCTACATAATTTTTTTTTTCAAATTAATTAATTTTCTATGCCATTTCCATTTTAACACCAGGTTGTTTTTTTTTTCATTTCCAATTCTCTTTATATACAGAAGATCAATTCAGTATATAATTAGTAAAGACCTCATCAGTTTGTGCCCACACAGAAACGCAAAGTATAAAAATACTGTTTCAGTACTAGTTATAGCATCACTTCGCTTTAGACGACACATTAGGGACAGATCCCACATGGGGTGTAAGTACACAGTGACTCCTGTTGCTGATTTAACAATTTGACACTCCTGTTCATGGCGTCAGTAATCTCCCTAGGCTCTAGTCATGAGTTGCCAGGGCTATGGAAGCCTTTAGAGTTCGCTGACTTTGGTCTTATTCCGATAGGGTCATAGTCAAAGTGGAGGTTCTCTCCTCCCTTCGGAGAAGGGTACCTCCTTCTTTGATGGCCCCATTCTTTCCACTGGGATCTCACTCACAGAGATCATTCATTTAGGTCTTTTTTTTTTTTTTCCATGATATCTTGGCTTTCCATGCCTGCTATACTCTCATGGGCTCTTCAGCCAGATCTGAATGCCTTGAGGGCTGATTCTGAGGCCAGAGTGTTGTTTAGGACATCTGCCATCCTATGAGTCTGCTGTGTATCCCACTTCCCATGTTGGATCTTTCTCTCCCTTTTTGATTCTATCAGTTAGTATTAGCAGATACTTGTCTTGTTTGTGTGATCTCTTTGACTCTTAGACCTATCAGAACTATCAATTGTGAGCTGAAATTGATCACTTGGACTAGTGCGATGGCATTGGTACATGCCATCTTGATGGGATTGTGTTGGAATCCCCTGGCACATTTCTAACTCCACCATTTGCGGCCAGTCCGATTGAGCATGTTCCAAATTGTTCATCTCCTCCCTCTCTTTTTCCACTCTTAGATTTAACAGGGATCACTTTTCAGTTAAAATTTAAACACCTAAGAATAATTGTGTGTTAATTACTGAGTTCAACCAATAGTACTAGAACAACAACAACAACAACAAATACTAAAAAGGATAAAGTATTACATTGTACATCTAAAGTCAGGACAGGAGCTGATCAGTTCATTGTTGCTTATAGTGTCCATTTCACTTAACAGGTTTCCCCTTTGGCGCTCAGTTGTCACCGATCAGGGAAAACAAATGATATTTTTCTCTTTGGGACTGGCTTAATTCACTCAGCATGATGTTTTCCAGATTGCTCCATCTTGTTGCAAATGACTGGGTTTCGTTGTTTCTTACTGCTGTATAGTATTCTATGGAGTACATGTCCCATAATTTCTTTATCCAGTCTACTGTTGATGGGCATTTGGGTTGGTTCCAGGTCTTAGCTATTGTGAATTGAGCTGCAATAAACATTAATGTGCAGATGGCTTTTTTATTTGCCAAATTAATTTCCTTTGGGTAAATTCCAAGGAGTGGAATGGCTGGGTTGTATGGTAGGGTTATGTTCAGGTTTCTGAGGAATCTCCAGACTGACTTCCATAGTGGCTTAACCAGTTTGCATTCCCACCAACAGTGGGTTAGTGTCCCTTTTTTCCCACATCCTCTCCAGCATCTGTTGTTGGTAGATTTCTGAATGTGAGCCATTCTCACCGGGGTGAGATGGAACCTCATTGTGGTTTTGATTTGCATTTCTCTGATTGCCAGTGATTTTGAACATTTTTTCATGTGTCTGTTGGCCATTTGGATTTCCTCTTTCGAAAAATGTCTATTGAGGTCCTTGGCCCATCTCTTAAGTGGGTTGTTTGTTTTGTTGTTGTGGATTTTCTTGATTTCTTTGTAGATTCTGGTTATCAATCCTTTATCTGTAGTATAGTTTGCGAATATTTTTTCCCATTCTGTTGGTTGCCTCTTCACTTTCCTGACTGTTTCTTTTGAAGTACAGAAACTTCTCAATTTGATGCAATCCCAAATGTTAATTTTGGTTTTGACTGCCTGTGCTGTTGGAGTATTTTCCAGGAAGTCTTTGCCTGTGCCTATATCTTGCAGGGTTTCTCCAATGCTCTCTAATAATTTGATGGTTTCGGGTCGTAGATTTAAGTCTTTAATCCATGTTGAGTGAATTTTTGTGTAAGGTGATAGGTATGGGTCTTGCTTCAAGCTTCTGCACGTGGAAATCCAATTTTCCCAGCACCATTTATTGAATAGACTGTCCTTATTCCAGGGATTAGATTTGGATCTTTGGTCAAATATAAGTTGGCTGTAGATGTTTGGATTGATTTCTGGTGTTTCTCTTCTGTTCCATTGGTCTATCCATCTGTTTCTGTACCAGTACCATGCTGTTTTGATAACAACTGCCCTGTAGTATGTCCTAAAATCAGGTATTGTGATGCCTCCGGCTTTGTTTTTGTTGTACAGGATTGCTTTGGCTATTCGAGGTCTTCTGTGTCTCCATATGAATTTCAGCATCATTTTTTCCAGATGATTATCTTCTTCAAAGTGATTTTTGCTGCCCTCCTAGGGAATATCTTTTCAGGTATTTTTTCTGCAGACATCTTAAGTCCTAAAATCACTTCAATAGTTACCCAAAGGTGCCTATTAACTCTGCAAATGGGAACTTTGGCACCAAGACCTTATATCCAAATGTTCCATGGAATATCTTTATCCCTAGGTCTTTGCTAGATATCAATGAAATTTCCCTTTGTACAGTAACTTTAGCTAAACAGTATAATCATTGTTACAGCACAATCATAGGCTACCTAGCATCTGCATAATTTGTGCTTTTCTCCTTTTAGAATTTTTTCTTGGAAATCTGAATATATAAGCAATCACCAACTGTTTATATTAAAACCAAAATTTTTCTTCTTCCTGCTTGATGGGGACCATGTGTATGGCTGAACTTCCCTGTGTTAATTTGTGCTTGCTACTCAACCATGTTTCAGGGTGCTTCAAAACATTCATGGAAAAAAGGAATTAAAGACCAATTTTCAAAAATAATTGAAATTCATACATATTCTTTTTAAAGTTCATGGAAAAGCTGTATCCTGAAATAAGTTTGCAGGGTTTGTATTTTTTGCAACAAATTCGTTTTTCTTTAAATTCAATTTTTGAAAACCTTTTGGAAATACCTCCTGTTTACTTTGATGTGGAATTGAAGACTCTGTGGCTTTTGGCTCCAGTGTAGATTTAGAGGACTTCTACTTTTACTCCCCCATTTCTTGGTAACACTGATCCTAAATGCAATTTCAGAAATGCAAATATTATTATCTGAAGATCTCATTCATACTTTTTTTTTTTTGACAGGCAGAGTGTACAGTGAGAGAGACAGAGAGAAAGGTCTTCCTTTTGCTGTTGGTTCACCCTCCAATGGCCGCCGCAGCCAGCGTGCTGTGGCCAGCGCACCGCGCTGATCCAATGGCAGGAGCCAGGTGCTTCTCCTGGTCTCCCATGGGGTGCAGGGCCCAAGGATTTGGGCCATTCTCCACTGCACCCCCGGACCACAGCAGAGAGCTGGCCTGGAAGGGGGGCAACCAGGACAGAATCCGGCGCCCCAACCGGGACTAGAACCCGGTGTGCTCCACAGGCAGAGGGTTAGCCTATTGAGCCGCGGCGCCAGCCCACGTTCATACTTATAAAGACAGGTTCCCAATCACTTTCAGGAGAGAAATTTAAACTAGTTAGCATAATAAAATGACTCTGCACAACTTTGACCTGCTTGCCTTTCCAGACCCTTCCGCCAACCACACAGTTGCCTACCACACAAAAATAATACTTCTGTATCAAAAAATTGAAGTGCTACCTGAAGTATACTTTCGGTGAGACACATACTAGGATCATGGGCATAAGCTACTGAAAGCTAACTGACAGCCCTTTTTGAACAGTGAAAAGCTTTTTAGATTCCTGGTCCACAAAACATCCCCTACCTCCAAAAGTACAATAACCTTTTCCTCCAGGAAACCATATATATTGAATTATCACTATGTGTACGCTTTTGAAGAAAAGTCTTTTTTAATGCAACAAGAAAAATCAAGGGTCGGCATTGTGGTATAGCAAGTGAAGCTGCCACCTGCAACGCCAGCACCCTATAGGGCACTGATAGGCGTCCCAGCTGCTCCACTTCCTATCCAGCTCCCTGCTAATGGCCTGGAAAAAGCAGCAGAAAATGGCCCAAGTCCTTGGGCCCCTGCATCCACATCAGAGACCTGAAAGAATCTCCTGGCTCCTGGCTTTAGATCTGCCCAGCTCCAGCCATTGCGGCCATTTGGGAGTGAACCAGTGAATGGAAAGATCAATTTCTCTCTCTCTCTCTCTCTCTCTCTCTCTCTCTCTCTCTCTCTCTCCCCCTCTCTGTATGTGTGTGTGTCTGCCTTTGAAATAAATAAATAAGCCTTTTTAAAAAATAAATAAATGAGGGAAAGAGATCTTCTATCTGTTGGTTCATATCCCAGTATCTGAGGCTCCAGAAAAAAGCTAGGAGCCAGGAACTTTATCCATGTCTCCCATGTGGGTGCAGGGGCCCAAAGCACTTGGGCCATCTTCTATTGCTTTCCCAGGCCATAGCAGAGAGCTGTATCAGAAGAGAAGCAACTGGGACACAAACCGGGCCCATATGGGATGCTGGTGCTATAGGCAGAGGCTTAGCCCACTATGCCACAGCACCATCCCCTCATTTATTTATTTACTTAATTATTTTTGAATTTTGAGAAAACTTTGAAGAGAAAGGAGGCAATGAGGGTGAGAGAAGTCACATATACAGGGAGATGGAAGGTGATTTCCCATGGTGGGTACTTACTCCTGGTTAGGGATTAGACTGAGGGCTCGGCTCGTACATATATCATTACATTAATTATTTTAAATTTTATACTTATTTTATTTTTAAAACTTTTGTTATTTACTTGAGAGGTAGAGTTTAAGTCAGAGAGAGGGAAAAACAGAGAGAGGTCTTCCATTGCTTGGCTCTCTCCCCAAATTGCTGTAACAGCTGGAACTGGACTGAGCCGAAGCCAGAAGCCAAGAGACTCTTGGGTCTCCCACATGGGTGCAGGAGCCCAAGCACTTGGACCATCTTCTAATGCTTTTCCAGGCCATCAGCAGGGGGCTGGATCAGAAGCAGAGCAGCTGGGACTTGAACAAGCGCCATATAGTATGCCAGTGCCACAGGCGGATGCTTAACCTACTAGGCCACAGGGCCATTCCCTATTTTATTTTTAAGATTTATTTTTATTTTTTGAAAGGCTGAGTTACAGAGACAGAAGGAGAGAGAGAGAGAGAGAGAAAGAAATATTTTTATCTGCTGGTTTGCTACCCAAATGGCTGCAACTGCCATGATTGGGCCAAGCTAAAGCCAGGAGCTTCATCCAGGTCTCCCACATGGGTGCAGGGGCACAAAAACTTGGGCCATCTTTCACTGCTTTCTCAGGCTCATTAGCTGGGAGCTTCATCAGAAGTAGAGTAGCCGGAACTTGAACAGGTACCAATATGGGATGGTGGTTTTGCAGGAACCAGGTACACCATAGTGCTGGCCCAAAATTTTATATACATTTAAAATTATACATTTTTAATATGTCAGAAATATGGGCTAAAATTATTCATGTCTTTAATTCAGTGAACTATTCCTTGCTTAATCTGAGCACTAAGTGTTATAGATCAAGAACCTATAGGTCAGAGAGATTATGTCCCAAGTCGCAGATGTCAGAACCAGGACTCATGCTGAGGTTTGGATAACTCCAAAAGTCATTGACAAATTGTAGATACTACATAAGATGTGGGATAAATGCCGGCTCTTCACTGTGACAAAATATTCTGAACTGGCTAGAGCAGCCCAAGAATACTGAATGCAATGGAAAATGTTCCTCTCTCATGACATGGCCAGGCTTGAGGGAGTAAACCGCAGTGGGACAGTCAGGAGCGAGAACTAGACATACCTCCTGAGTAGTGCAGGAGCTGAGGTGACATAAGGGGTTAAAAACTGATCAGCTCTGAGTAAATATGAAAGCAGAAAGTCTAGGCTGTAGTAACAGGCAGTAGAAACTGTAACAGGTGAGGGCAAGTGCAGTAAGAGGTTAACAGGATGTTTTGACAGACAGATAGAGAACAGGAGTGGAAGCCTCAGCCCAGGCAGTATATAACAATACAGACAAAACGTCTCAGAGGTCTCCCTTCACAGGTAGCAGGTCATGTGCAGCAAGCCCCTGCAAAGGTTAGCATAACCTGATGACAGCAAATGTTTTCACTCTATAGACAAATTATTTTGACAGACACTGAACAAGATGGTTTTAGAGAATGGCACTTGGGTACATCCCAGGCCTGGGAGATGCCACGGAAAATAAGAGAGCCAGCATTAACACAATGTGAACAACCCGAGGCTTGGTGTTTGAACTCTCAGTTTCCAGCTGTGCTCCATTAGAAAGAGGAGGAATTGCACTCCTGTAGCTCTTTCGGACTCCACATGAGGAAGGTTAACACAGAGGAATAGGAACTGTGAGCTGGCCAAGTTACTGCTGGTCAAGTAACATGATATTCTACTTACTTCTGTACAGGGGCATAGATTCTTTCAGAGGACAAAGCAATATGATGGCTTCTTTCTGCATCTGTGGAGACAAAGAACTGGGTCAAAACTGAACATGGTTCTGGGAGAGCCATATACTCCTTCTGCAGGGAAAACAGTTCATCAGCGTGACCGCTATGGAGACCAGGAAGAGCTGCCTGGATCAATAAGTGGCTGGTCACCTAAGGACATCGCCACCCCCCTTGTTCTTCCCAATATCTACTCTAGCCTCAGAGAAGACAGGCCTTAAAAGAAGTGAAATGGTGATGCAGCAGCATGTTCTATGTCCCATCTCATGAGGTGTGGGACTGGGAAGAGGAAAAAAATGGCAAAGGCCAAACGTCTAGCCAGTAATTAGTGAGGAAAGA
This sequence comes from Lepus europaeus, assembly GCF_033115175.1. Lineage (NCBI taxonomy): Eukaryota > Metazoa > Chordata > Mammalia > Lagomorpha > Leporidae > Lepus > Lepus europaeus. The sequence continues at coordinate 58,199,778 of NC_084831.1, forward strand.
ACATGACATTTGATAGGACATTGGGTTTTTTTTTTAAGATTTGTTAATTTGTTTGAAACGCAGAGTGACAGGGGTTGGGAGAAAGAAAGAGGGAGAGAGGGAGGAAGAGAGAGAGGGAGAGGGAGAGGGAGAGAGTGAGGGAGAGAGAGATTGATTCCATCTGCAAGTTAACTCTGCAAATGGCCACAATAGATGCCAGGAACTCCATCCTGGTCACCCACATGTGTGGTGGGTTCTCTTCTGCTGCATTCCAAGTTACATTAGCAGGAAGCAGGATTGGAATCAGAGTAGCCTGGCCTCAAACTAGCCCTCTGATATGGGGTACTATGTTTCAAATAGCAGCTTAACCCACAGCACCACAATGTCAGCCCCAAGATTGGAATTTTAAAATAACAAGGATGGAACTTCAACAACCAATCTGCCCAGGATATTAGTAAAGTGTCACAGCAAAGAGAATCACAAAACAGGACAAGTGAGGGTTCATCTTATGAGTCAATTTGACTGGACCACTGAGTGTCCAGGTATTTGGCAGACATTATTCTAAGTGTATTGGTTGTAGTGTTCCTGGATGAGATGAAGTTTGAATTGGTAGATTGAATAAAGCAATTTGGCCTCCCCAGAATTGGTTGGCTTTAGTTCCTATTGGTTCTGTTTCTCTAGAGAAACCAGACTAATCTAATATATTTTTAAGACAGCAATTAGAAATGGAAAAATCAGTCTTAGTTTACTCCCAACTATTTGTTTTGCAATAAGTTGACTGTAGTAGTGTTATAAAGAGATACTACTGAACTCAATAATGAATATCCAACCACATCTCTGAATTTTTTCCCATTACTTCTGTGGATTCAGTTCTGGTACTTCTAGCCAGCTACTCTTTAAATATATTACTTTTAACAAAAGCATACCACATTATTAGACAAGGCAATGCAATTTGACCAGGAGCCTATTTCTTAGGACATCTTGGAAAATGCCTCAAAGCCTAGCCATTTATTAGCTGGGGCTAGAATCTGATGTATTCACATCCCGACTAACCAGTTCATGGTGTACAAGACAATAAAGGAAAAAGGATACTGAAGCAACTCATTTCAGCACAGGAAAGGGTAGGATGTTTGGAAAAGAAGGCAGTACAGTCATTACTTTTCCTAATTCTGTCTGAATTGGGCTACGACCCTTTGGGTAGCATGTTTTCCAACTCAGCCTTCCTACGTATGCATAGCAAGGTGAATTGAGGACAAATTAGGATCCTAGACTGCAGTCTCATATATAAACTGTCTTACTTTTAAGGTGAATAAAACATTGGGTTTAAATTACTTTTTTCTTATGTCATCCTACCTGCTTCAATTGCTCCGTGTTTATTCTTCCAAAGTGAAATATAAGGGAGGTCATTAGTTACCAGAGGGAAATGCAGTGTGTTGTGGCCTCAGTTAACTTTCCCCAGATCCTTGCCTGTGTGTGTCATTTGTGGCCATAGTCCAATGGATCTCTTCATCCTTTGTCATTCTTGAAAGCCTTAGGAGGCCAATACCTTTATACATTGAGTGTTTACCCCAACATTGGGAACGCAAAACATATCCGGCTAAGATTGTAAATGGCATTTGACAAAGATTTATTCACAGACATGTAGGCAGCGTTAAGGGAAACAATAAGGCATGCTGAGATTCCCAAGGACTAGCAACAATGGGAAGTGGTTATTACCACTGGACCTGAAGGAGCAGGAGGGGGAACTGGGTTTAGTGTTGTGTAGAGAGCAGTGGCCACCAGAACTGCCATGCCAAGCAGGAAGGAGAAAAATAGAAGTGTACTGACAGCTTTCTCCTCCTGCCTGCCTGGCTCTTGTCAGCATCTCCTGTTGGCAGAATTCAACCAAAAGTCAGAGGACAAAGGAGCCCTTATTTAGCCCCCTACATCTCAGAGAACCATGGAAGATGGATTGGATAGTGCAGGTGGAGAGGCAAATGGGGAATAACCCAGATGTTTTGAGTACTTGTGTGATTTTATTATTTTTAGCCTTGCATTTGTTAGTAAAATAGCATGTATTCAAAAACTTGATTGTTTTTGTCAAAGACTATTTTTTTTAACTTTTATTTAATAAATATAAATTTCCAAAGTACAGCTTTTGGATTACAGTGGCTTTTTCCTCCCCATAACTTCCCTCCCACCCGCAACCCTCCCATCTCCCGCTCCCTCTCCCATTCCATTCACATCAAGATTCATTTCCAATTATCTTCTATACAGAAGATCAATTTAGTATATATTAAGTAAAGATTTCAACAGTTGGCACCCACACAGAAGCACAAAGTGAAAAGTACAGTTTGAGTACTAGTTATAGCATTAATTCACATTGTACAACACATTAAGGACAGAGATCCTGCATGGGGAGTAAGTGCCCAGTGACTCCTGTTGTTGACTTAACAAATTGACACTCTTGTTTATGGCGTCAGTAATCACGCTAGGCTCTTGTCATGAGTTTCCAAGGCTATGGAAGCCTTTTGAGTTCGCTGAATCTGATCTTATTTAGACAAGGTCATAGTCAAAGTGGAAGTTCTCTCCCCTTCAGAGAAAGGTACCTCCTTCTTTGATGGCCTGTTCTTTCCACTGGGATCTCACTCGCAGAGATCTTGCATTTAGGTTTTTTTTGTTTTTGTTTTTGTTTTGTTTTTGTTTTTTTTTTTTTTTCCCAGAGTGTCTTGGCTTTCCATGCCTAAAATACTCTCATGGGCTCTTCAGCCATATCTGAATGCCTTAAGGGCTGATTCTGAGGCCAGAGTGCTATTTAGGACATCTGCCATTCCATGAGTCTGCTGTGTATCCTGCTTCCCATGTTGGATCGTTCAAATTTTGCCATACAATTATTTTTTGAGTATCCAATAAAATTCCTTTATACGGTAACTGAACCTAGGATCTTCCAAAGTATATGTCATTTAGTCATTTATCCATTACTATAACCATGAGGGGAATCTACTATTAGCTCCATTTTACAGTTGAAAACAGCAACAACAAAACTGGAGTTGAGATGGGGTTGTAGTTCACTTGGTTAAGCCTCTACTGAAGATGCCTGCATCCTGTATCTGAGTGCTGGTTCAAGTCCTGGCTACTCTGTTTCTTATCCAGCTTCCCACTAATGCTCCTGGGAAGCAACAGTGGCAGCTTAACTATTTGAGTTTCTCCACCCAAATGGGAGACACTGATGGAGTTTCTGACTCCTGGCTTCAGTCTGGCCCAGCCCTGACTATTATCTCTCTCTCTCTCTCTCTCTCTCTCTCTCTCTCTCTGTGTGTGTGTGTGTGTGTATGTGTACCACCCCTGCCTTAGTAGTCTGCCTTTCAAATAAAGAAATAAATGTGTTTTTTTAATGAAGTTGAGAGAAATTGAGCTTTCCTAGGTTTTATAAGTAGTAAATGGCAGAACTGATACTTAATCCAGGTTCTTTGATGCTCAATCCATTTTCTCTCAAGAACCATGGTACAATTTAGCATGGATGTACTAGTTTGAATGTCTGAATGTCCTTAATATTCATGCATTTATATTTTCACTTAATCATCCATCCATCCATCCACCAACTTAGCCATCTATATCCTCTACTTCTTCTCCCCCTTCCTCTATCCTTTCTTTCTCTAAAATCCTTTTAGGAATATCCAGAGACAAGGGATTGGACATTGAGCTACTGAGTATTTTCCTCACACATCTTTTGTGTAACCTTGAGCAAGAGCCATTGACTTTCTGAGCCTTAGATTTTTCATCGAAAAATCAAAGAGTTGGCCTAGATTGGTAGTGTCAAGCTTACTTTTTTAACCACAGTAACTTTTAGAAAAAAAGATCTTACTCAGAAATTTAAGCACTATTAATGAAATTGCAATTCTTTGGACAAAGCTGGAAAGAATATCCCTGGAGTTCTATTAAGTGCTTTCCTAGATCCTGATCTCACCTGAGTTTACTTCTTAGGGATTCCCATAGAATTGAAGTTGATAAGCACTAAATTGCCCCTGATTCCTAAAATCCAATTCAACTTGTATACTCATGTGGGTCTGTAATTGTTCTAAGGCACCATGTAGATGAAAGAGCAGGATGCAGGCTTAAGGCCATATTTTCAACAGCAATTAATGCCAACACACTGGGTATAATTTCTAGAACATAAGAAAAAACAGAATGTTTATAACTCCTTAAATTAGTGGTTTGGGGACAGTTTGTGAAATCACTGGATTTTTCCATACTTAAATTTGTAAAAAATTATCCTCTGTGATTCTGTTCTCTTGCTCTTCTTCTACTTCCAAATTATACCTTCATTTTCAAACTATAGTGGTGCATTTGTTTTCAAAATGCTGCCAAAGATGAGGCTATAAAATTTAAGAGAGTGTTTCCAACTCTAGATAAAAAATGGGCTATATTTCTTTTGCTATGACCTAGATAAGAATAAAAATAAGTGGTAAATTGCATTTCAACTTCCAAAAAATATAACTTGTGTGTGCCTGGTATCTAGTAGAATAGCAACCACATTTTCTGAATAAATATGTATTGCTGTTTATATAACTCTCCCATTATATGGTGGATTTCTTAACAGTAACTATCTAAATCCTAAGTGTCATGACTAGTACTGTGCATATATAGTAGTTGTTTATTGAATATCTTTTGATTAATTCAAAGAAAATAATGTTTATAATTCACACAGTATTACTTGAGATAAAATATGAATGTTTTCTTAAGGTAATATTCAAAAAGGTCTTTGAAGGATGGCTGATATTTGAATAGTGGGAAAGATGAAGTGCTTTCCAAGTTTTGGAATAACAGGCAAGACCCAGAGGCAGGAAATGGAGTTGTTTACATGCAACTGGAGAAATTCAGTTTAGTTGTGGCCTAAGAATTAAAAAGAGAAGACACAAAATGCACAGCTGGAAAAACAGTTAGAATCCAGATCATCTAGAAGTTCCATGGACTGATGAAGAATCTGATAGGCATGGGAAGACACTGACAGATTTTTGAGGAAGCAAGTGGATGACAGAAAGATTAATCTCATAACATTTGTGTCAAGTGTATTGAAGGGGGAAAAATTAAAAGAAAGGAAAGCATTGAAGTAAGCAGCATTAGTCTGGTGATAATTGTCCCAACACCTCTATATGGTTGTTGGCTGTAAGTTAGCAGCTGATTCTCCAAGACAAAGGACAACCAGGAAGATTCAATGGCCATCCAAAACAGGAGCACCTAACTACCAGTTGGAAAACAAGGAAGAAACTGTGGTACTTCCAGCTGGAATCAACTGAGATCTTAGAAGCACTGACAAAGAGGGCATCTTCATGAAGTCCAAGGGCAGAGTCAGTAAACCAGGGATTTCCAGCCACCATGAATGAGACATGAGAGTGGCCCCAGTCTTCCACTGTGGAATAAACTCAAGGTTCACACGGTCCCTCTCATTCCCAGCTGTCTGGAAAGTCCAAGGGAAGGGTGTGGGAGGATGACTCACCAGTCATACTTTAGGCTCAGTGATGTTTCTTCTCCTTAATAATCTTATTTCTATTTGCCAAAAGGTAAGTTCCTCCCAGATAATCAATCCTTTTCAATATTGTGCTCACCACCTATCGCTAGCCCAGCAAATTTTAAACTTCATATGACTCCCCTGAGATCTCTCTAGCGTTCAGAATCCTGGGATCTTGGAAGAAATCTGCTGTCAGGTCCTTGTGCTCATGTGATTCTACCACTAGATGCAATGTTCTTAAGAGCAAATATGATATTTATTCATCTTAGTAGGTAGCAAAATCCTAGAACTTTATGGCCTTAAATAAGTTTGGGTTGAAAGATTATATACCATTATAAGAATACCAGTAGCTGTCTTTTTCAAAAGATAGGTGTGGAGTAGGCTTCTGGCACAGCAGTTAAAGCACCTCTTGGGACTTCACATCCCATATCAGAATGCCTAGGATTTGAGTCCTGGCTCTGGCTATGATTCCAATTTCCTCCTGATGTGCTCTCTGGGAAGCAAGAGCTGACTGCTCCAGCCACCCACATAGGAGATCCAGATTGAGTTCCTGGCTCCTGACTTCAGCCTGACTCAGCTCCAGCTATTATGGACATTTGAGGTGTGAACTCGTGGATTTGATTTTCTGTCTCTGTCTCTCTGCCTTTCAAAATAAATGAATAAGTTCAAAAAATTAACACAGAGAAAAAGAAGTTTCACAGAGGTTGGAATTGGTTAGTAAACCATTATGCAGAAATGGTTAGGGTTGATATATCATTTAATACATGACAGCACTTTACTAACTTGTGGTTTCAGTAGTGGTCACAAAGTGTATCACCACTATCTGTATCAATTGTATCTTTGGTGACAGAGACCAAATCATAGGGAACATTGAAACCCAGAGAAGTGCAAAAAATGTAATATTATTCCTTTTTGTTGTTCCCAGTCTATATTTGCATTTTATACTCCATTTTTGTGTTGAAATATGTTTTAATGATTTCTGGGTTGGGCAATATTGTTTGAAGGGGTGCTACTTTTTTTTGTCAAGACAGAGGTCAAATTGCCCAAATAAAACAAAATAATAGGCTGGAAATCGTCAGTTCAAATACTGGCAAGAAGACTGTTCTTAAGCAAGGGCCCTGCTTGAACTTTCAGAGAGAAAAATCACATGAAGAATATGGATGGCGATGAGTCTCATTCTTAATAAATCAGTGAAGGAGGGGCCGGCGCTGTGCCGCAGTAGGTTTATCCTCCACCTGCGGCGCCGGCATCCCATATGGACGCTGGTTCTAGTCCCGGCTATTGCTCTTCCAATCCAGCTCTCTGCTGTGGCCCAGGAAAGCAGCAGAATATGGCCTAAGTCCTTGGGCCCCTGGACCCTCATAGGAGACCAGGAGGAGGCACCTGGCTCCTGGCTTCGGATCAGTGCAACTCTGGCCATTGCAGCCATTTGGGGAGTGAACCAATGGAAAGAAGACCTTTCTCTCTGTCTCTCCCTCTCACTGTCTGTAACTCTACCTCTCAAATAAATAAATAAATTTTTTTTAAAAAATTAAAAAATATTAAATCAGTGGAGGAGTAAGTAGGGCTCTGGTCACCTTGTCTGAAAGAGAGTTAGGAGGAGGAACCACAAGTTGCATATTTCATATGGTTCTTGAAACCTTTACAATTTCTATAATATATGATTTTATGACCTTTTGACAATTGTCCTATAAAAATGATTAGCATGGTAACTCATATGAATGGCCTTTATACTTATCTTCTAAGACAAGAAGGAATTACAAACTAAGAAAAAATTCCCAAGCGATGGAGAGGAAGACTACTTAATGACAGAGGAAACTAGGAAAAGAGAAGAAAGGAGGAAATTCATGAACATCTGGAGCCCGGGAGGTAGTCTGGGTCTGAACAGAAAGCTGCCAATAACATTGGGTGTTTTACTTACTATCGAGAGAGAAGAGCAGAGTAGCTGATAACAAGAATGCACTTTGATCTCCTTCTACTTCAAAGCATTGTAACTTTAGATTAATATTCAGTACTTCTTTGTTCAGGTTCTTTTCTCTTAGCCTCACCCCCTGCCATTAGAGTGAGAAAACATTTTATAGTTTCCAAATTGTCTCTTCATAAGTTTCAAGGGATAAAATGGGAGACATTCAGGAGCCTGGTACATTAGCATCGTCTTAATGCTGGATGAAGTTGAGGGACTTTTAATGCAGATGTTAGTTATCAAAGCTGATTATTGAAACCGTGAAGAAGCCATGTATGCTGCTTGCAGGCTAAGACAGATGATGACAGTGGCGCCTTCTGCATTATACATTAGAATGGATGTTGCCTTTTCAAGCCATTGCTCTTTCAGCTTGCTAATTTATCTTCTTATCTGTGATTTATCCTTCCTCACTCACATTTTGAACTGATTTTCCCTCTGCTACTATTCTTAATGGCATAGGCTTGGATTTACTGTGACTGATTTGGCAAATTTAGAGCTTTAGAAAGGTGTCTAAGAATTGTTGCCAAGAGCTTTCTGGAGATGGGTAATAACATTGATCGGAATTGATAGTCCCTTGAAGGAGAAGAAGTTGAAAATGTTGCCAGGGCACAAGGGAATGACATGAAGCTGATACCTTCATTTATTTTTCCAATTAGGTCTTGGCTATTTCTGTCTAAAGTGGCAAGCAGACATGTTATTTTTGCTGATATTAGTAGTAGCAATAGCAATAACAGTACTTGTGTGTGTGTGTGTGTATATATATATATATATATATATATATATATGAATGTATCAGGGCATTTTGCCTTCTCACAACAGATATTGACTTTGCTATCTTAAACAAAGGAGTCTTTATGGAAATGATGTTGAGAGAATCTACGTTCATTGGAAGCCTAGAGAGGCAGCCCTAGAAGTAGACAAGAATCAAAGTAGCCCTAGAGACAAAAAGCAGGACCTTCCAGAAAGGCCTCCCAACTACAGCCATCTGACAATGGCCAGCCCCACTAGGATGGAAGGGAACTCTAGCCACCTTTTAGCCTCTTAATTCTTCTAACCAGGCTATAATATTCAAAGATAGGGCATTTATTTGGACTACCTGGGATCACCTGCAAGCCCTTTACTCAGTTTTTTTGCATAGGACCTCTAATTATTTATTATGGTATCAGACTTTATCTAACAGGGAACATAGAATTGGTTAAGGACAAACTGGGACATTATTAAAAGCAGGAAATGAGGCCGTTGCCGCGGCTCAATAGGCTAATCATCTGATGTGGCGCCGGCACCCCGGGGTTCTAGTCCCGGTTGGGGCGCAGGATTCTGTCCTGGTTGCTCCTCTTCCAGTCCAGCTCTCTGCTGTGGCCCGGGAAGGCAGTGGAGGATGGCCCAAGTGCTTGGGCCCTACACCCGCATGGGAGACCAGGAGGAAGCACCTGGCTCCTGGCTTTGGATCAGCGCGGCGTGCCAGCCACAGTGGCCACTAGGGGGTGAACCAAGTGAACCAACGGAAAAAAAGGAAGACCTTTCTCTCTGTCTCTCTCTCTCTCACTGTCCACTCTGCCTGTCAACAACAACAACAAAAGCAGGAAATGAATGCTGGGACACCAAAACAATAAATTCACTGTACTTCATTTTTCATAAAAAATGTAAAACATTATGCAACTTAATCTTTGCAATAGCATTCTAAGAATGTGTCTGGTATTATAACTATTTTATAGATTAGGGAATTAAGGATGCAATACATTAGATAAATCCTCCCAAATCATGTGGCAATTAAGCAATACAATAATATAAAGCCAAATTTCCTGATTATATATATATATGTGTGTGTGTGTGTGTGTGTATTCCCATGCTATCTCTCTTACTATTTTTGAATAGAAAAGATCCCTGAGGAACTTTGTTCCAAAATCTATTCTCCTCTCCTCTGACCCTTCTACCTTTCATCATCATTCCTCTCATCTTTCCTTTTTCCTTGTGGTCAATGTTATCAAAAAATCACTGAATTCTCTTTTTGTAAGTATTTTTAATGTGCAAAGATGGATTTCAGAGACTATGTGTATTGATCATCATATCTACATTACGATGAGTTTTGGCTGAATATCTAGGAAATTCTAAAAAGTTTATTCTCTCAGATGAGGTAACCCAGGTGTATTGTGGAAGCTCTGAGAAGACCTCAGCAAGCCATCACCCTTCCAGCTTTCTGTTCTATCATCATGGTTGTTGCTATCAATTTCAAAACCTCCTTGTCAGTCTTCATGACTGTTGCACCCCAAATCAGCACTGCTGGCATTTCAAGTCGCAATAAGGAAGCAAAGCAGAGGAGTCAGGAGAATTTTCCTGAGCTGTCCACAGTCTTTCTAAGAAACTTTCTTCCTCCCAACAGTTCTGCTTACACTTCATTGACGAGCCACACTTCACATCTAGTCCAAGGGTGAATGGAATCTCTTTGCGAGCTGGATTTCCTCACCTTTAACCAATGATGACATCTAATTTTTTGTATTGTTGCAAAGTTCAAATGAGACACTGTATGTGTGTTTCCTAACAAAAGGACTTGGGAAATAATAAGTACCTAACAAGAATTGATTCCTTGCTACTCTTGTCCTGAGGCCTGGATTCCATACTGCCTCCAGTGGTTCAGTTTCTCTCTCTCTCTCTCTCTCTCTCTCTCTCTCTCTCTCTCTCTGTGTGTGTGTGTGTGTGTGTGTGTGTGAAATTCGATGGACTAAAAGAGAACATAGGAATTTTAAATACTTCAGATGTCAGCAGTTGTACTTGCTATGTGATCTTAAGAACATTTTCAACCCCTCTGATCCTCAATTTTCTCACTGTTCAATATGAATAATAAAACATGCCTCATGGAATTGTAAGAATAATATTATACAATGTAAAAACATGGGGCCACTGTTGTGTAGCAAGTAAAGCTGCCACCTGTGACACTAGCAACCTATATGCGTGCCAGGTCATTTGCCAGCTGCTCTGATTCTGATCCAGCTCCCTGCTAATGGCTAGGAAAAATAGCAGAAGATGGCCCGAGTGTTTGGGCCCCTGCCATCCACATGGAAGACCCAGCTGAAGCACAGCTCCAGCTTTTGAGGCAATTGGGGAGTGAACCAGAGGATAGAAGACCTCTCTCTCTCTCTCTCTCTGCCTCTCCTCTTTCTCTGTGCAACTCTGACTTTCAAATAAATAAATAAAGCTTTTTAAAAAGATTTATTTATTTATTTATTTGAAAGGCAGAGTTACAGAAGGAGGGAGATACAGAGAGGGAGAAAAATCCTCCAACCACTGGTTCACTCCCCAAATGGCCTCAATGAAGTCAGGAGCTTCCTCCAGATTTTCCCATGTGGGCACAGGGGTCCAAGGACTTGGGGCATCTTCTACTGCTTTCCCAGGCCATAGCAGGGATCTAGATCAGAAGTGGAGCAGCCAGGACTCGAGTCAGCACCCATATAGGATGCCGGCACTGCAGGCGATGGCTTTACCCTCCTCCATGCCACAGCACTGTTCCCTAAATAAAACTTTAAAAACAAGAATACATGGTCCTGTATTTCTATCCCCATCACAAAGATTTATTGTCCTTTATTGATAGAAGCCTTTGTCTTTGATGAAAAAAATCATCATATCGGTGGTTGTTAAGAATGATTTTTAAAATATTTTAAATATTATTTAAAAGATTATTGGTAATGATCACTAGTAATGATTTTTAAATAAAGGCACAATAAAAGATCATCTAAACAGCTCTGTTTTTCTACATGTGAGCTCAGACTACTTCAAATAGGATTTGTTCTTCATTATCATTTTTAAAGGATGTATGAGTGTGAACATATTTCACTGAGTGCTCACTGTGTGTCAGGTATAGTCTAGTTAATAGGTTTGTTTCTTTTCTGGAGCACATGCTAGAGGCAGAAATAAATACATAAATAATGAAATGTCGGGTAGTGATGCATGCTATGAACTATTAACAGGAAAATGAGATAGGGAAGGATGGAAGATGCCATCATGGGTAAGATTCTGAGCAAAATCTCCCTGCTCATCACAGCAAACAGCCTGAGGGACCATTCGTAAGAGCTAATTACTCAGCTTCGCCTAAAAGTCTTCAGAACTAACTACAACTTGTCTCACATTAATGTCCCTCGGTTTCCATGAGCAACCAAATCTCCCATAATCACCCTGACCTATCACCCCCTAAGACCTGTCATATCCTCTAACACAAACTCACCTCCCCTAATCTTTCCACCATGCTGCAGGAATTTAGTCTTGCAATTTCCCCAATTCTCAGTCTATCCTAATTGTTCCTTTTCCTCTCAAACAGACAGCTGCTTCCCCCTTGTCCCCTGCACTACCCTTGAGGTGTTCTTAGGAGGTACTTTCTTTCCGCTGTTGCCCCCATATTCATTCAGTGAACTGTAGTGTCTAGAAGTGGAAGAGGCCTCTTTGTCATTGCTGCTTAGAGACCATCTTATTATTTCCCACCCCACCCCCAGCTTTCATTCTTAAAAAATGTTGGCTCCTTTGAGTTGCATGCTATCAGGTTACACAACCTATTACCCGTCTTTGGCGTACTCATACACATTCCCTCTTATTCACTGAATAGTGTAGCATTTGGCTCACTCTGTGTCTACCAAAAGATTGTGTCATTATTTGTGATGACTTCTACCTCCATGTAGATGATGTGTTGAATACCCTAATTTTATCATTACTTGCTATCACTTTGAATAATCTTTTCTTCCATGCCAAAAACCATCTGCCATACCTTCCCTCAAACTTTCAGTTATCAACAACTGGTCTCCACAACTCTGATGTCAAACATTCCACTGTCTGACTCCTACTTGCCATCTTTCTCTCTATTCCTCTTTGTTTAAACTTAAACTCAGTGCCACTTGCTTTTTCTAGACTCTACCACTTTCACTATTCCTCACTTCCCTCAGCCCCTCTCATGCATTCATTGCTTCTTTCCATAGCATCTTAGATTCCAATGTCTGTAATTAAAATCACTCCTTTTAAATATCCCTAACTACTCCTCAGAATTCTGGTAATATTTCAGAGCTGGTTATATCAATTCTGGTATACTCGGAGTTATCAAAAGAGGCAGCTGAACATGGATGGAGAAAAGTACTCAACCACAGTTATTGGCCTCATTCTAAATTGATGACCACAAAGATGAGATGAGCAATTTTATTGCATGCCTGTGTCCTCTAATGCTCCCAGCCCTCCCAAACAATTTTATACCATCTTACCCTCTGTAAACCTCGAAAACCATGTGCATCTGCTCACCACAACTGAAAGAGGAGATATCACAAGAGAGCCCATTATCTAGCTGTTGTAAAATCTACCCATGTCTACTGCATTTTGTTTGGATACAATCCATGAACCAAGTATACTATCTCCACTGTACATTAAATACCATTCCATCTCACCTCCTTGAGGACTTTACACCTAATACCTCTCTGCTCCCTGAGCTTGAGCATCAATTTGTCCCACTCTCAAACACACAAGTGCAAAATCAAAGAAGCTTAAATGGACTCCAGAACCCTCTGCAGTTACTGTTCCAGGTCTAGCTTGCCCTTCACAACACAACTCTTTAAAAAGTTGTCTGTTTTATTGTTTTATTAACTCCAATTATCACCTCAGCTCACTTCAATCAGACTTTTATCCACTATATCTAAGTGGAAGCTACATCATCAGAATCACCCTTTTTGCCAAAATCTATAGCACATTGTCAGTCCTCATCTTACTCTAATCAGTACCTAGTATTTCTAAGAATTCTGCATTATTAGTGTGAACTCAAATGTTTTTCCACTCTCACATTTTTTATTGTTTTTTTTTTAACTTCAGAAGAGAGAGATGGACACACACAGAGACAGCCCTCTTCCCCAAATACCCTCATGACCAGGATTGGGCCATGATGAAGCTAGGAGCTAAAAACTCCATCTTGGTCTCTCACATGGGAGGTGGGCACTCAACCATTTGAACTATCACCTACATACTTCCTCCCAGGGTCTTCATTAGCAGAAACTGAAGTTGGAATCCAGGGCCTGGGCTTGAACCCAGTTACTTCAGTATAGGACAGAGACATATTAACTATTACATCAAATGTCAGCCACTCAGCACCATGATTATTGCAGCTCAATTCACAATAGCTAAGACATGGAATCAACCTAAATGCCTGTCAACTGAAGACTGGATAAAGAAATTATGGGATAAATACTCTATGGAATACTGCACAGCAGTAAAAGAAAAATCCAGTCATTTGCAACAAAATGGATGAAACTGGAAAACATCATACTTAGTGAAATAAGCCAGTCTCAAAGGGCTGAATACCATATATTCTCCCTGATCTGTGATAACTAACAGAGCACCTAAAAGGAAATCTGTAGAAGTGATATTGACACTTTGAAAAGCAATGACTTGTCTTGATTGTCAAGGAACAATTTTTTTTTCTTTTCTCTTCTTCATACTATTGATTGAACTCTTTGCTTAACATAGAGTTAATCGCATGTGTATAAAGTCAATTGAAAATAGATCTCAGTAAAAAACAATGTGGGAATGAGAGAGAGGAGGAAGGTTGTAACTGTAAAGTTTTATAGTTCTGTATACATTCCTATTGACTTAGATCTAAGAGTACAATTTAAAAACTTGCCATGGGACCCCAAATCCCATTAAGCTGGGTGATAAAAATGTCATCTTAAGTGTTAAAAGGATCATATTAAGTGTTAAAGTGATCATATATATAGGATTAAGTGTTAAAGGATCATATAAATAAGATCAAGGGTCTGGTAATAATAATAGATAGAATTAAATAGGAGAGAATGTTCCAACTTGACAAGCAGTCCAAACAGCAGACTCATAGAATGCAGTCACTTGAAATAGCACTCTGACCTCAGAATCAGCCCTTAAGGCATTTTGGTCAGCCTGAAAAGCCCATGAGAGTATTTTAGGCATGGAAAGCCCAGACACTATGACAAAAAAAGGTCCTGCATAAAGGATCTCTGTGAGTGAGACTCCAGTGGAAAGAAGTGGCCATCAAAGAAGGAGGTACTTTTCTCTAAAGGGAGGAGAGAACTTCGACATTGCTTATGGCCTTGTCTACATACTGACAGAGATTGTGGACTCAAAAGACTTCCATAGCCATGGCAGCTCATGTCAAGAGCCTTGGGTAATCACTGATGTCATAAGTAAGAGTGTTAATTGTTAAATCAACAACAGAAGTCACTATGCACTTACTCCCCATGTAGGACCTCTATCCTTAATGAGTTGTACCATGAGAATTAACTGTAAAACTTGTTCTCAAACAGTTTTTTTATATTTTGTGTGGGTGGGTGGGTGCAAATTATTGAAATCTTTACTTAGTATAGAGTTGGTCTTCTGTGTACAAACTTAGTTGAAAATGAATCTTAATGGAGAATGGGACAGGGAATGGGAGAGAAAGGAGGAGGTGGGGTGGGAGTGGTGGTAGGAGGGTGGGTATGGTGGGAAGAATCACTTATATTCCTAAAGTTGTACTTATGAAATTTGTACTCATTAAATAAAAAGTTTCTTTGGGCAAAAATGTCAGCCGCTATTCTCATATTTTGTAATGGTGTCCCTGAGAGATATGAACTCCCTTGCACCATTAAGTGGATCTGAAGTGAATTAAATGAGGAAGATCCATATCTCCTTGAGTACAGATTCACTAGTATCCATAGCATTTCTCCCAATGGGCTTTGAAGCACAATCCCAGTCATGATCCATCTAGACCTAGGCTCTAGAAGCTATAAACTAAATGCTAGGGTTCAGCAACCAGGGAAGGAATATTTGATGTTTACCCAAATGTGAAATCTTTTTAGAATAAACTTCTATTCATGTATGTAAACCTATACTATTTTTTGAGGCTCCAGATTTATTTGATTTTCCAGGCGATTGGGGATTCGAATTCTTTATTTTTGTTTGAAAACAAACATTTGTTTCAATGAACTTTTAATAATTTTTAATTAATAATTTCCCCAATAAGAGGAAGGAAGTAACACATGCATTGTGTGAATTGTTTGTCTTACAGAAAGCCTCACTAACTAGAACATTTTTTCTGTTGGTGCAAGCATTGCAGATCCAGGGCAAATATGCTTCATGAGATTAGAGGTACTCATTAACATACTGAAATTCACTGTCATTCTGCTTCTATGTTTTCAGGTCATCAGTTTTATGGGATGGATGAGAATAATTAGGTCAGGAGGTAAAGTGGTAGATTTCAGAGATTATAAATTCCAACAAATCTTTTTATTTAGTTCGAGATTATTTTTAATTAATTAATTATTAATTAATTTGAAAGGCAGACTTACAGAGAAAGAAAAGGAAAAACACACATACAGGGAGAGAGAGGAAGAAAATCTTCCACCCATCGGTTCATACCCCATATGGCCACAATAGCTAAGACTGAGCCAGGCTGAAGCCAGGAGCCAGGAACTTCTACCAGGTCTCCCATGTGGATGCAGGAGCCCAAACACTTGTGTGATCCTCTGCTGTTTTCCCAGCACATTAGCAGGGAGCTGGATTGGAAGTGGAGCAGCGGGACTCAAACCAGCCCCAAATGGTGGAGTTAGAAACATGCCAGGGGATTCCAATACAATCCCATCAAGGTTGCATGTACCAATGCCATCTCACTAGTCCAAGTGATCAATTTCAGTTCACAATTGATCACTCTGATAGGTCTAAGAGTCAAAAGGATCACACAAACAAGACTAGTGTCTGCTAATACTAACTGATAGAATAAAAAAGGGAGAGAAGGATCCAACATGGGAATGATCCAACATACACAGCAGACTCATAGAATGGCAGATGTCCTAAATAGCACTCTGGCCTCAGAATCAGCCCTTAAGGCATTCAGATCTGGCTGAAGAGCCCATGAGAGTATTTTAGGCATGGAAAGCCAAGACACTCTGGAAAAAAAAAAAAAAGAAGAAGAAGACCTAAATGAAAGGTCTCTGCGAGTAAGATCCCAGTGGAAAGAATGGGGCCGTCAAAGAAGGAGGTACCTTTCTCTGAAGGGAGGAGAGAACTTCCACTTTGACTATGACCCTGTCGCAATAAGATCAAAGTCGGTGAACCCTAAAGGCTTCCATAGCCTTGGCAACTCATGACTAGAGCCTAGGGAGAGTGTCAAATTGTTAAGTCAGCAACAGGAGTCACTGTGTACTTACATCTTATGTGGGATCTGTCCTTAATGTGTTGTCCAATGTGAAGTGATGCTATAACTAGTACTAAAAAAGTATTTTTACACTTTGTGTTTCTGTGTGGGTGCAAACCGATGGAATCTTTACTTAGTATATACTGAATTGATCTTCTGTATATAAAGATAATTGAAAATAAAAAAAAAACCTGGTGTTAAATTGGAAATGGCATAGAAAATTAATTAATTTTTAAAAAATATCATGTAGGATCTCTGTCTTTAATGTGTGGTACACTGTTATTTAATGCTATAACTAGTACTCCAACAGTATTTTTTCACTTTGTGTTGCTATGTGGGGGCAAACTGTTGAAATCGTTACCTAATATATACTAAACTGATCTTCTGTATGTAAAGAGAATTGAAAATGAATCTTGATGTGAATGGAAGGTGAGAGGGAGTGGGAAAGGGGAGGGTTGCGGGTGGGAGGGAAGTTATGGGAGGGGGGAAGCCATTGTAATCCATAAGCTGTACTTTGGAAATTTATATTCATTAAATAAAAGTTAAAAAAAAGAAATAAAAAGTAAATCAGATCTTGAAGTTTACCACATCTGTGATCATGGACAAGATTCCTAAGTTTTGTAGACCTCAGAATCCTCATTTATATAATGAGATTAAAGCAAGATAGATTTCATAGTTTGAGTGCAAAGATTAACACATGCAAATTATCTAAGAAAGTGCCTGGAAAGATGGGTATCATTGCATATTATGTGTTATTTACTGGATACCCCCTCAGAAATGTGCTCTTTGTATACATAAATTGATCGAATCTTTCCCACATTCTTCCATCCTTGCTGTCAGTTAAATATACTACAGGGTACTGAGACTAGATGGATACAAACACAGATTTAGTTTCCACATTTCCAAAAATGTGCACACCTGCACAGACCACCCCTGAGTTATCAATCTTGGAAACATTCAATTGAACTTAAAACATGTGTGTCATCACTGAAATCCAGATTCTTCTATCCACTGCCTATTTGACATCTTGTATTTGACGTCTGTTATCTCAAACCTAATGTGATCCAATCTTTCCCTCCAAATCCGAACCTTCTCTATGCATCTCAGCGGATGACATCTCAGGCCTTCTCATTTCTCAGGTATAGCACCTCTGTTATCCTCGGTGCCTGCTTTCCTTACAGATGCTTTATGAAAGCCACATGGAAAATAACTTTGTGGTACCCTCTTGCCTTCGCTGCTGCTATCCTCTTCACTCAGTTTGATTTCTGGCCAGCTTGGTATTACTCAAATACACTAGGCGTGTTCTTGCCTTTGCACTTGCCATTACCTCAGCCTGACCTCATATATTCCAGATTGTTCCCCCAGATGCCTGCTTTGCTGCTGAGTACCCTGTTTAAAATTGAAGCTATCCTAGTACTTCCTCTCTTCTCTTCTTTTCCCTTCCCTCCCCTCCCCCTCTCTCCCCTTCATATCCTTTCTCTTTTGTCAGATCATGTTGCCTCCAGGGACAGCTTCAGGCTTGTTTCTACTCCAAAATGGTTTGCTCATCCTGAGAGGCACTGTACACTCTGAAGCCAGTCTCTGTGGTACTAGTTCTCCCATCCAGTAAAGGTACACTGGTCCTCTACCTGCGGATGCAGCACAATGGCATCAATTAAGTTTGTTGTGAGCAGCTGTGTAAGATATTCTTCTACAGTGACTAAACAAGGCTTTGCCTCATGCAGTGAGAATTTCAGGGGTAAATAGTCTAAAATCTCATACTGCTTACAGTGGTGTTGTCAGACTGAGAACCCCCTTTCCTTGGTTTTCCATTACTCTAGTGCTTATCCTCAAAGTTGAATATTGCTATTGATCATCTATACCTTGAGTCCTCTGTTCCAGGCAGGAAAAAAAAAAAAGAAGAAAGGACAAAGAGCAGAGGGTAAAATGGTTCCCCAAGATAGTAATGTTTGTCTTTTATACGCTGAACTATCTGAAATTCCATTTTTCATCTATAAAATTAGCACTTCCATGTGATCTCACTTAATACTTAGGAAGGAACACCTTCCCCAGAGACTTTGCTCTATATCTCATTGGCCAAAAATTGTCACCAGGATACTCTTACCCTCAAAGCAGAGTAGGAGATGAAAATTATGTGAGCCTTTATAGCAGCTAGTTTGTTGCCCACCATATACAATTTGGGTCTTCTTGAGTTGCCAACCTTCTAAGAATCCACTCAGCCCATTGATTTGGGGCCACCCACCCAGGCCTTCTGTTATGGGAGTGCTCCCGTCCTTCAGGGATCAAAGCATGCTCAACTCATGACTGAAGTCCTCCACACCTCATCAGCTTCCCTGGCTACATGAGAACTTTTGTGTCTAGTGTATGATGTCCGCACATCTCAAGGAACTGCACTTCAGCGAGTGGACAAGGTTTTTGTCAGCAATGTCAAAGTCTCAGGCCCTGTGTTTAAATAAGCTGTGCTGCCATTTCTGTTCTCTGTCCTGTGCTGACATGGGCAGAAAACTACATCTAAATCTTTGCATACATTATTTAATTTAATCCACACCTTAAGCTTTTCACTTTCTCTTTTTTATGCAGTTTTTTCAGTTTTTTTTGCAATTTTAAAGTTTTATAAATTTTTTTGACCTTATTTAATTTTAGTTAAGGTATACAAATTTCATATATTTCATAAATAAAGATTCAGGAACTTCTTGATACGTTCCACCCTACCCTCCCTCCCGCCCACACTCCCACCCTTCTTCCTTCTTGCTCACCTATTCCCATTCTTATTTTTTTTTTTACAAAGGTCTATTTTCAATTAACTTCATACTCATAATATTAACCCTACACTAAGTAAAGAGCTCAAAAAATAGTATGAAGAAAAAAAAATACACTGTTCCTCAACAGTCACGACAAGGGCTGTTAAAAACCATGGTATCTCAAACTTCTAGTTTCATTTCTATAGTGAACATTTTAGATACTTTTAGAGATTTTCTTTAATAGAGATTACTCTATTAGTTACCACAGATCAGAGAGAACATAAGTATTTGTCTTTTTGGGACTGGCTTATTTCACTAAGTATAATGGTTTTCAGTTGCATACATTTTGTTGCAAACAACAGGATTTAATTTTTCATCAATGTGTAGTATTCCATAGTGTATTTATATCATAATTTCTTTATCCAGTCTTCCATTGATGGAAATCTGGATTGATATTTTAGTATTATGAATTGAGTTGCAATGAACATGGAAGTACAGATAACTCTCTCATATGCTGATTTCATTCCCTTGGGTAAATTCCCAGGAGTGGTATGGCTGGGTCATGTGTTAGATCTATATTCAGATTTCTGAGGTATCTCCATATTGTCTTCCATAGTGGCTGCACTATGGAAGAAGTCCCACCAACAGTGAATTAGGGTTCGTCCCACATCGTCACCAACATTTGTTGTTTGTTGATTTCTGCATGGCAGCCATTCTAACTGGTGTGAAGTGAAACCTCATTGAGGTTTTGATTTCCATTTCCCTGATGGCTAGTGATCCTGAGCATTTTAGTCATACTCTTCTGTCACTGTCTTATACATGAAGAAACTATGTCTAAGAGAGGTTAAATACAAAGCCATTAGGTAGTAAATAGCAAAGCTTGTATTCAAAGCAGTTCTGCCTTCATCCAAAGCTTCTCCCTAGCCTGTGACATTAAACTACTTCGAACTACAACTTCCCCAACACAAGCATTCCCTACTGTCTACAGGACACCTTGAGTTACTCCTGATTTTTCCTAATGGGATTGACAAAAAAGGGAAGCCTAAAAGATTTTAGGCAGTCACTCTCAGAATTAGAGATGCAGAATTTGCTCTAATTCCTGGGCTTTCCGTCCCCGATCCTGGACTTCGCTCACACATGTATTTTGATTTGCAGAAATGTTGGAAAAGTTATTCTAGGTGGAGGCATAGACTAGGAATAGAAAGAACATAAGCAAAAGTAAGTAAATATGGCACGGACAGAGTGTATGATTCAGCTTGTTTGAGGACACATAAACAGTAGTGACATGTAAACCTAGAAGGTCAAGTTTAAATTATATCATTAGGACTTAGAGTGTCAGGAGGGGAGTTTGGACTTTATTCTTTGGCCATGGTAGATATTAAAGATTTTGACACAGGAGAGATAAATTATACTTTGTACTTAGTGCTATCACTTAATTTTTTTTTTAATTGCCTTTAGTACAAAGAGAACATGATAATGCTACTACAGGGATTACCAGGAGAGTTTTTAGACTTTTCTGTCTTTTTCTATCATATTTTTTCTCCAAGATAAGCAATGAAATTTACAGTTAGTGCATCAGAGAAGCTGTAAGCCTTTTAAACACACAAAACAGAAAATCATCTCCAAACTCAAATTTCCTAGCAAGAATAAAAGTTGCTGCTACTGTTACATCTCCCAATTCTATGTTAAAGGAGTTTCTAACAGTAAATTCAGCATGGAAAATGGAATGAGGATTAAGGTTTTCTTGTCCACAGTAGAATAACTGAAGTTCAGAATACAATTAAGAAAAAACACGTTACTGAAGTCAAGTGACTCATTTATAAGATTGAAAAGCAACATACAATCAATTCAGCTGGACTACTTAGGGTAATGATATTTATTTGTCCAAAATAATGTGACATTTTTGAGGTGGCACAGAAGGCAATACATCCTTCTGTGGGTCAGAAATCCATGAATTGGAAGCACTGTGTGACAAGCCCTCTTTTTAATTACTGAAACTGATGTTTTGACTTGATAATTTGCCTGTAAGTTACAGTAATCAAATATGAAAAGGGAAATCCATGTTGAGAGACTTGGTAAACTGAGAAAGAGGGATTATTGACAGAACTGAGAAGAAGTGTTCAGGAGTGTCTCTATCCAGTACATCAGTTCTTCAAGTGAGTGTTGCACTGCTGGTGAGTGATTCAAAGGAAAGGGCTGCAAGAGAAGCAATTCAAAGGAATGCTTTGCAAATGTGTTTTCTCAAGTACTTAGTATTGAAGGCAGCAACTGTTATTAAAAACATGGATTTATAAAGGAACAATGCTCTGTCCAAAACAGAAATCTCAATACAACTGATAAGTGAAGAAGAAAATGAATTCACAAAACTGAGGACTTCTTTGTCCACTTCAAAACAGTGCCCCTAACTCCTTCCTTTGAAAGGACTACTGTGGAAAGAAAAACTGAAGCCTGTCACAATGATTTAGGATGTCTGTACTGCATGTGAGGTGGCAGTGTGAGGTGAAGGATTGCCCCCATTCCCTAAGGATACTTCACTGCTGAGGCCATCCCCCGAACTTGCCTGGTTCCTTTTTACCTCGCTTTGGGGAATAAGACAAAGGACTGCCCAGCCTGATGAAGGGTAAGCTATGACCTGCTCATAGGCATTTGGTTTAAATTACAGGAAGATTTAATTTCTAAAAATAACCGCAAAGAACAGCAAAGCTTGGAGACTTTGCTTGAGCTCTAATAGAATCACGATACCACTTATTTTTGGAATGTTGACATATCTGAAACTCTTCAGATACAAAATCGATGCTAAGCAGTTTTTAGAAATTGGATGCATTTTATGTAATACTACCATGAGGGCTGAGAGCAGTGATGCACACAAATAGTGCAGAGAACGGCCTCCAATGCCCAGAAAATAGTTTGGGGACCTCTCAGGCAACACCTGGCATCCATCTGTACCACGTCTGCAAATGTTTATCCTTTATTAAAGCATCTCCACCTTCTTGAGGTGTCCTGAGTGTTGCTTTTGTTTGCCTATCTGGATTTACCACTCACCATATTCTTCCTATAGTTCTCACTATTTTAATAACATGGTGGGAACAGGGGGCTCACTAGTCAATAGAGAGTATTTTGTACCATGACAAAAGCATCGATAAAATCATCAAAGAAATGAGTATGGGTAAATAAAAGAAAGCCAAGCTCAGGGGTCTCCAACATTTGAAGTGTGGAGAGAGGCTAGTGACAAACTATGAAAGCCAATGCAACAGGAAGAAAAACCAGGAGAAAGTGATATCCTGAAAGTCAGATGGAGATAATTTAGGACAAATATTCCTGACATTTTAAAAAGGTGTTGGCGAGAATTGGCCATTGCCTTGGGCATGAAGTAGGACACTAATGATCTTGACCAAAGAGATTTTTTGGATGTGTTATGGAGCAATTCCTAATTATAATGTTTAGAAAAAAATACTTGTTGAGGAAATGAAGACTCTGATAAAGACAAACCTTTTGTTTTCTGCTGTATGGATATTCAAAAGCCACTGCATCTTGTATTTGCTTTGCAGGGTTCCAATGCTTTCATTTTTATTCTTTAATTTTTAAATGCATTGTGTATCCTGTGGGTTTACAGTGTGATCTTATAATTGCAATAGTGAAGTAGATTAATGATATTATCATCTCACATAGTTACATTTTCATGGAAAGGTCAGCTAACGTTTACTTACTTAACAAAAGCCCCTAATACATGGGTACTTTAGAAAGTCAGCAGCAAAGAAAATGGAATTAAATGCTAAACTTACTGGGGGTAGTGTTGTTTTGCAGGGGGTTAAGCTGATGGCTGCAATGCCTGCATCCCATATCACAGCTCTGGTTTCAGTCCTGACTGCTCTACTTCCTGGTAATGCACCTGGGAAGGAGCAGAGGATGGCCCACATGACTGATCTCCTGCGATCCATGTAGGAGACCTTGATGGAGTTCCTGGCTTCTGGCGTTAGCCTGGCCCAGCCACAACTGTTGAGGCCATTTGGGGAGTGAACCAGTGGATGGAATATCCTCTGCCTCTCTCTCTCTGTCTCTCGCTTTTCCTCTCTCTCTCCCCTTTGACACTCTGCCTTTCAAATAAATAAAATATTGTTTAAAGAGAAATTTTCATTCAAGAAATTTGAAAATCACCCACCTCATTCTTTTGAGGAGATTAAATAAATAAGTGTTTGTGACACAGCAGATAACACCCACATCCCGTACCAGAGTTTCAGCTGGAGTCCTGGCTCCCCTACTTTCTCTCCAGCTTCCTGCTAACTCATTTGGGAGGTAGCAGAGGATGCCTTAAGTGCCCGAGTCCCTGCTGCTGACGTAGGAGACCCACGTGGACTTACTTGTTGTCAGCTTTGGCCTGACCCAGCTCCAGCTGTCCTGCACACTGGGGCAGTGAACCAGGGAATGGAAGATACTTCTCTCTCCGTCTCCCTCTTCCTTCTCCCTCTCTCTTGCCCTGCCTTTCAAGTAATTGAAATAAACATTAAGCAATTTCAAAAGCCATACACAGTTTTTCATAATACACATTTCTGAAAACTTTCTGAGTACCTCACATACTCACGGATTCAAGATTTTTTCTACGAAATAAACTCATCTTTCAATCCAATTTTTCATGAGTTTTTTGAAGTATCTCATACAACATAAATTTGTTAACTTTAGTACTCATGTTAAGCATTAGATCTCTGGACTTATTCTTTCTACATTCTGCTATCTTGTTTCCATTTACCTTCACATTTCCTATCCGCTACCCCTGTCTGTGGTAAGGACCGTTTCATTTTCTATCTCTGGGAATTTGATCTCCTTTTGTTTTTTCTTTTTCTTTTTTTTTTTTTTTTTTTGCACGCAATGACATCATGTATTTTTTTTTTAACTTTTATTTAATGAATATAAATTTCCAGTATACAGCTTATGGATTACAATGGCTTCCCCTTCCCATAATTTCCCTCCCACCCGCAACCCTCCCCTCTCCCACTCCCTCTCCCTTTCCATTCACATCAAGATTCATTTTCAATTCTATTTATATACAGAAGATCAATTTAGTATAAATACTTCAACAGTTTGCACCCACATAGAAACACAAAGTGAAACATACTGTTTGAGTACTAGTTACAGCATTATAACGTGTAAACAAGACAATATAATGTTTTTCCATCTACATCTGGCTTATTTCATCAGAATAGCATCCTCCAGGTTCATTCAAATTGTGGCAAATGGCAGAATCTTCATCCTTTTCAAGGCTGGAAAATATTTAGTTCTGTTTATCTCACATTTTCTTTTTTTTTTCTTTAGTAAATATAAATTTCCAAAGTACAGTTTATGGATTACAATGGCTTCCCCCCCCCCATAATTTCCCTCCCACTCGCACCCCTCTCATCTCCTGCTCCCTCTCCCATTCCACTCACATCAAGATTCATTTTTAATTATCTTTATATACAGGAGATCGATTTAGTATATATTAAGTAAAGATTTCATCAGTTTGCACCCACACAGAAACACAAGGTGTAAAAATACTGTTTCAGTACTAGTTATAGCATTACTTCACATTGGACAACACATTAAGGACAGATCCCACATGAGAAGTAAGTACACAGTGACTCCTGTTGTTGACTTAACAATTTGACACTCTTGTTTATGGCATCAGTAATCTCCCTAGGCTCTAGTCATGAGTTGCCAAGGCTATGGAAGCCTTTAGAGTTCGCTGACTTTGATCTTATTCCGATAGGGTCATAGTCAAAGTGGAAGTTCTCTCCTCCCTTCAGAGAAAGGTACCTCCTTCTTTGATGGCCCCATTCCGTTCTTTCCACTGGGATCTCACTCGCAGAGACCTTTCATTTAGGTCTTCTTTTTTTTTTTTTTTTCCCCCAGAGTGTCTTGGCTTTCCATGCCTACAATACTCTCATGGGCTCTTCAGCCAGATCCGAATGCCTTAAGGACTGGTTCTGAGGCCAGAGTTATCTCACATTTTCTTTATCCATTCATCCATTGAAGACATTCAGGTTGTTGCAGATTTGGACTGTTTTAAATAAAGCTACAATAAACATGGGAGTGCAGATACTTTCACAAAGTTGTGATGTCATCTCCTTTGGGTATAGGCCCAAAAGAGGGACTGCTGGGCCATATGGAAGTTCTATTTTTTATTTTTTTTTTTTTAGGAATCTCCATACGGTTTTCCATAATAGTTATACCAGTCTATATAACCATCAGCAGTATTTTAGGACCCCCTATTCTCCAAACTCTTGACAGTTTTTGTTATCTCTTGGAAAACAACTTTTTGAAGTCTGTTGCTTAAAAAGAAGTCACAAAAATGAAGTAATAAAGATAGGGTTGCATGGGATAATCATGTTCTTTTTAAAAAATCATCTTTATTGAGATATAATTGATGCCCCAAATGCAATGTTTTAAAAGATTTATTTTATTGCCAGCACTGCGGCTCACTAGGCTAATCATCTGCCTGCAGCACCAGCACCCTGGGTTCTAGTCCCGGTCGGAGTGCCAGATTCTGTCCTGGTTGCTCCTCTTCCAGTCCAGCTCTCTGCTGTGGCCCGGGAAGGCAGTGGAGGATGGCCCAAGTGCTTGGGCCCTGCACCCGCATGGGAGACCAGGAGAAGCACCTGGCTCCTGGCTTCGGATCGGTGCAGCGCCAGCAGTAGCGGCCATTTGGGGGGTGAACCAACGGAAGGAAGACCTTTCTCTCTGCCTCTCTCTCTCACTGTCTATACGTCTCTCTCTGCCTCTCTCTCTCTCTCTCACTGTCTAACTCTGCCTGGCCAAAAAAAAAAAGATTTATTTTATTTATTTAAAGCAGAATGACTGAAAGGAGAGACAGAGACAGAGATCTTCTACCTGCTGGGTTATTCTCCAAATGGCCACAATGGCTGGTGCTGCATCTGGCTGAAACCAGAATCCCAGAACTCCATCTGATTCTTAACTTGTGGGTGGCCAGGGCCCAAATATTTGGGTTTCCTTCCAGAGCTTTCTGATGTGCATTAGCAAGGAGTTGGATGGGAAGAAGAGCAGCCAGGACTCGACCTGGCAGTCCAATTTGGGATGCTAGCATTGCAAGCAGTGGCTTAACCTACTACACAATTTGAATACACTCATAAAACCATCACTATAGTCAAGATAATGAATATGTGTCAAATCCCAAAGTTTCCCTTCCTAACTCTTCCTAGCCACTACCTGCTGCCTGCTGGGAAACACTGATCTTTCTGTCACTAGAGACTAGTTTTATTCTCTAGAATCATATAGAAACTGAGTCACACAGCATATGCTATTTTCATCTGCTTTCTTTCCCTTAGTATAATTAGTTTAGGATTGATTCACATTGTTGCAGCTATCTAGTTCATTACATTGTGTTGCCAAGTAGGATTATTCTGTATTATAATTTGTTTATCCATTCCCCTGGTACATATGGGTTCTTTCTAGTATTTTCTGACAACACAACTGAAATGAATATTCTATGTAGCCAATCATACCATCTATGAATAAAAGCAAATTTACTTATTCCATTTCAGTATTGGAATCTTTATATCTTCCTCTGCCTTGTTGCATTGATTAGAAACACTGGTAAAAAGCTGAATATGAGTGGTTAAGGACAGACGTTCTCACCTTGTCCCTAACTTTAGGGGGAAATAAGTCATAGTCTTTCACTTTGAAGTCTGATGTTGGCTGAAGCTTCTCATAGATGCTCTTTACCTGGTGGAGGAATTTTCCTGCCACTTCCAGTTTTCTGGAAATTTGTACCACGAGTAGATGTTGAACTTTGTCCAATTTTTTTTTGCATCTACCACGGCAATCTTTTTTTTTTTTTTTTGCTGTTTTCTGTCTTTTTGTGATGAATTACATTGATTTTGAGTGTCATTGCAATCTTATATTCCTTGAAGAAACCCTACTTAATCAGAATGTGTCATCCTCTTCACATGCAGTTCTGTTGTATTTGCTTTCATTTTGTTAAGAGTGTTTTCCAGGGGTTAGCTTTGTGGTGCAACGGGTTAAAGCCCCAGCCTGCAGTGCTGGCATCCCACATAGGTGCTGGTTTGTGTTCTGACTGCTCCACTTCTGATCCAGCTCTCTGCTTATGGCCTGGGAAAGCAGTAGAAGGTGGCCCACATTCTTAGGCCCCTGGATCCACGTGGGAGACCCAGAAGAAGCTCCTGGCTCCTGGCTCCTGGCTTCAGCTCAGCTCAGCTTCAACCATTTCAGCTATTTGAGAAGTGAACTAGTGGATGAAAGACCTCTCTCTCTCTCTCTGTCTGTCTCTCTCTTTCTCTCTCTCTCTCTCTCCCTCTGTAACTGTCTTTCAAATAAATAAAATAAATCTTAAAAAAATTCCAAGTATGTTATCAGAGATATTATCTGCAGTATTCTTTATGGGAGGATTGTCTTGTTCTGATTTAGGGAATCACAGAAATCCTGCCCTTATATAACAACTTGGGAAATTTTCCTTCCTCTCCAGTTTTCTAAAAGGAGACATAGAATCAATAGAATTTTTCAGTTTCTGGTGGAGTTGACCAGTTAAGTCACTTAGGAATGCAGCTTCCTTTGTGGGAATGTTTTGAACTTTATATTGCAGTTTGAGTAGTAGATACAGGTCTGTTTACGTTCACTGTCCCTTCTTGAGTGAACTTTGATAGTTTGTGTCTTTCAAGGAATCTTTCCATTTTCTTTAACTTGTTGAATTTATTGGCATAAAGTTGTCCATGACATTTCCTTATTATTTTTTGTAGTATCTTTAGAATCTGTTCTGATATCTTCTCTATATTCTTGGCATTAGTAATTTTTATCTTCTCTTTTTTCCCTGGTAAAGCTGACTAGAGGCTTGTCAATTTTATTGACCATTCAAAGACTGTTTTAGCTTCATTGATTGCTCTGCTTCTTTCTCCTTGTTTTATTTATGTCCACTTTCATCTTTTTTTTTCTGCTTACAGTGGGTTTCTTTTGCTCTTATTTCTGTTTTTTTTAAGGCAGAATTAGAAGGAATTTATTTTCCAATAAAGGTATTTAGCTCTAAAGAGTATTCTATAAGTATTGATGCAGCTGCATCTGACAGATTTTAATATATAATGTTTCATTGTCATTCAATCAAATGACTTTTAATTGCTTTTTGATCTTATCTTTTACCCATGAGTTATTTAGAATGAATTTAATTTCTGAATGCTTAAGGATTTGCCAAAATGTTCTTGATGCGATGTGTTAAGAGACTTCTTTATAGTTTGCAATATCATCTATTTTGGTAATGTTCCACCAACACTTGAAGGATGTATATTCAGCTATCAATAGTTGTAGTGTTTTATCAACATCAGTTATATCAAATTGATGTTGTTCAGGTCTTCTATATCTTTACCAGGTTTCTAGCTGTTCTACCAATTATTGCAGCTGTAATTTTGGATTTTTCTGTTTCTCTTTTCAGCTTTATCAATTTTTGACTTAGGAGTTTTGAAATTCCATTATTAGGTGAATAAACATTTACAATTATTAATGTCTCCTTTATGATTATTCCTGGTAATATTCTTGGCTCTGAAATCTATATTAATATCTACATTCTCAATTTATTTTTCATTTAAATATTTATTCCTTTATTTGAAAATCAGAGTTAGAAATAGGGAGAGATAGGTGTCTTCATTTGCTGGTTTACTCCCTAGATGGCTGTAATGGCCAATGCTAGGACAAGCCAAGCCAGGAGCCAGGAGTTTCATCTGGGTCTCTAATGTTGGTATCAGAGGCCCAAACACTTGGGCCATCTTCTCCTGCTTTCCCCAGGTCATTAGCCTGGGGCTAGATTAGAACTGGAACAGCTAGGACACAAACCAGCACCCATATAGGAATGCCAGTGTTGCAAGTGATAACTTTACCTACAATGCCACCATGCTAGCCCCATTCTCAATTTCTTTACATTACAATTATTATGGCATATCTTTTTCCATTCTTTTCCTTTTAACCTGTTGATGTCTTTATATTTAAAGTGGCTTATCATATATAGCAATATTTGTTCATTAAAATGTCTGCTTTTTCATTTCTGGCATTTAGACCATTTATATTTGAAGAGATTATTTCCCTGGGCAGGCTTAGATCTACCATTTTGCTATTTGTTTTCTGTTTGTCTTATCTGTTCTGTTAAAAGAAAAAATTCATGGTGTATGTTTAGTAGCTAAGGCCCTGCCTGTTGTGCCAGCATCCCATATGGGCTCCCGTTGATGTCCTGGCTGCTCAACTTCTGATCTAGCTCTCTGCTTATGACCTGGGAAAGCAGTGGAAAATGTCCCAAGTTCTTGGGCCCCTGCACCCGCGTGGAAGACCTGGAAGAAGCTCCTTGCTCCTGGCTTCAGATCAACCCAGTTCTGGCCATTGATGCCATTTGGGGAGTGAACCAGTGGATGGAAGACCTTTCTCTCTGTCTCTGCATCTATCTGCCTGTAACTCTGCCTCTCAAATAGAATATTTTTTAAAAAAGAATTATACACTATTATAGCTTTGATGATCTATGACTATTTTAAAATTTACTTTATATGAATGCAATTCAACATCTTTTCATCTGATTATTGTTTAAAGCCCTTGCCTAAATTCCTGCTGAACTATGGTCTTTCTACTTTCTATTTGTTGACTTTTTACTTAATAGAACATTAAGCCTTTGAATGTAATATAAATTAAAAGTGTGTTAACTCAAAAATAAGAGAGAGTGAGACAAAGAAAGCCCCACTCAGCAAGGTTAGGTAGCCTTATTTGAACATGGTCTGATCACTTGGCAGCCTGTGATTGAATTTTTTAAAAGACTCATTCATTTATTTTTGAAAGAGTAATAGAGAATGAAGGAGACAGAGAGAGAGAGAGAGAGAGTGAGAGAGAGAGAGAGAGAGAGAGAGAGAGATCTTTCATGTGCTGGTCCATTCCCCATATGGCTACAAAGTCCAGCACTGGCCAATGCCCGGAGCGAGGAGCTTCATCCAGGTCTCCCACATGGTCGGCAGGTTCCCAAGCACTTGAAACATCTTCTGCTGCTTTCCCAAGCCACTAGCAAGGAGCTGGATCAGAAATTAAGCAGCCAGGACTTGAACTGGTGCCCATATGGGATGCTGGCATCACAGGCAACAGCTTTACCCACTACACCACAATGGCAGCCCCAATTAACCGAATTTTGACTACTGTGATTGACTGAGACTCAGATATTTGTTATAAAAATGTACTCCTCACTTCGCCTCACTTCGGCTTTCAGTTATTTATACACTAATTTAGGTGGCAATTCATTATTTAAGGACTCAAAATACAAGGTCATCCTCAGGCTAAATTTAGTTTAATTAATCATTCATTGTCTATTTTTTCTCTTTCTATTCTATTTTAATAGATAATTGTTTTGTGATTCCATTTTCTTTCTTTTGTTTATTAGCTGTAACTTTTTTATTTTAATAAATACATTAAGATTTGTACTGTAAATTTTAGCTTTTTGCACTCTGCCTTAAGTAATATTGTACACTTCATGCATAGTATAAGAACCTTTCCATAATACATTTCTACTTCTTCCTCCCTTGCCTTTGTCTCTTGTCATACAGCTTACTTATACATACATTGTGAAAGCCACAATCTATATTTTTGCTTTCCAGTCAATTTTTAAATTTTTTTGTTTATTCATTTGAGGGGCAGAGAAGGATAGACAGAGAAGGTGCCTATCCACTGATGCATTTTCCAAAATTCAATCCAGGTTGTCCACATGGGCAGCAAGGACCTAACTGCTTGAGGCATCATTTGCTGCCTCCTGGGGACTGCCCTGGCATGAAGCTAGAATCAGGAACCAGAACCATGAATTCAGTCCAGGCACTCTGATGTAGGACCCAGACATCTCAACTAGCATCTTGACTGCTAGGCTAAATGCTTGCCTCCAGTTGATGGTGTTCTGAGAAATTTTAATAATAAGAAAAAAAATTATTCCTTTGTGTAGGACCAGATTTCCATCTGGTGTTATTTTCCTTTTGCCTGAAGGATTTCCTTAGCATTCCTTTCGCTTCAGTTTTGCCAGTGATGCATCCTCCCAATTTTCATATGTCTGATGGAAATCGTGGTGTTTGATAATTTGTTTGTGAGTTGATTTGTTTTAGATAGAAATAACTATTGTTTTCTGATGTACAAAATGGAAAATGATGATGCAGAAGAGAGTAAACTTGCTGTTTATACTTGCACAGTCCAAGAATAGGCAAGAAAGACAGGATTCAGAACACAGGGGCTGGCTTCATAAAATCATGGAAATATACCCAGAGTAACAAGAAGAGTGATGAACAGATGTTTACAGATGCAAGTGAATTGACTTATTTTTTAATAGATCTGATCAAGCTGCTTTAAACCCGAGATCTACCATTAAAAAACTGAATCTTTGTTAGGCTATTTACATGCTTTGAACTTCAAAATCAAGTTCATTCCTTTCTCACAAAGTGATTATGGCAATGAAATGAGTTAATATATGCCAAATGCTTAGGACAGGGCCTGGCATGATGTGCATGCTTAATACCTGTGAGGAAAAAGAAAACGTGTCAGTTTTCCATGCTTTACTAAGAAAAGGAGAAAAGATTCTGGGGTCTCATATCCCTACTTGCTCTTCACCCCCCTTCTCTCACTCCTCCTTCCTTCCTAAAAGAACATATTTAAAATCCAAATGCCAAGCTGTCTGCAGGTGCACTGTTCGAGACTGATAACATTTGGAGGCCAGATGTTAACTGACGTAAACACTATTAAGTGCTATGTAGCCCGGAGGCGGGGGCATTGATTTCCAATTTCATGATCATTGTTTGAGTTTACTGCCACTCCTTCCACCCATCCACCCCTATCAAGAAGGAAATATAAGACCTATGCATCTTCAAGAGAATGTAACTTATTTTTTCTAATAAAATATTCCTAAAGTATACATCTTTGATGTAGACCTCAACACCTCCCTGACAGAAATGTCAGTGACTTGTGATATCTGAACTCAAAATCAGAAATAAACTGGGAGTAATAACCACAAAATGCTGTAAATCTGTGACAAGATTTTATATCCATTAATATTTTAAATTTGAGCTTGCTTAGGATTGGTGTGTGACAATTGGTGGTCCAATTATAAGAAATGAATCCTACTCTGTTTAAAGGAATATTTTTAAAATATAAGAATAAGCTGGGATTCTTGCAAATCACTGAAGTGATTGTTGACTCAGTCAATTATTTATTTTTCAACCCATTGATATAGCAGACATTTCTTCAGGATTAGCACTATGTCCCAGGCAAGTGCAGGGTGATACTTAATGCATTGGTAAATATGAGATAGCCTTGGTGGGGGTTAGAGTCTCTTGAGAAATAAAAGCAATTTAAAAGTAAGAGCAGACAAATATGGCAAAAACCTTTAGTAACTATAAGGAAGAAAATGGATCTACTTAAATAATGGGTTGGACAAGGAAATTTTTCATATTTAAATTTTTTTTATTTTTGTTTTGAAAGGCAGAGAAACAGAAGGAGAGAGACTGAAACACAGATATCTCTCATCAGCTGATTCACACCCCAAATGCCCACAATGTTGCCAAGATTGGGCCAGGCCAAAGCCAGGATCTGAGAACTCAGTTTGGGTTTCCCACACGGGTGGCAGCACACAACCACTTGAACCCTCACCTGCTACCTGCTAGGGCACACATTATCAGGAATCTGGCATCTGGAGTAGAGCCAGGACTTCAACCCAGGCACTTCGATTTTGGAGGTACATGTCCCAAGTGGCAGCTTTGCTATTAAGTGCTTATACCTATTAGGTCATTTAATCCAAGGCTTAAAGAATGAGAAGAAGGATGGCATTGTGGCATAGCAGGTTAAGCCATCACTTGCAAGGCAAATATGCTGGTTCAAGTCCTGGTTGCTCCACTTCCAATCCAGCTCCTTGTTAATGTGCCCAGGAAAACAGCAGAAGATGGACCAAGTACTTGGGCTCCTGCTTCTTATATGCAAGAGCTAGATGCAGTTCTTAGCTCTTGGCTGCTGGCTTCAGCTTGGCCCAATCCATTCTGTTGTGGCAATTTGGAGAGTGAACAAGCATATGAAAGATCTGTATCTCTCTCTCTCCCTTTCAAATAAATAAATAAATAAATAAATCTTCTTTTAAAAAATGAGAAGACAGCCATACAAAGAGTAGAGAAGGAAACAAGCAGAGAGACCAGAATTTATTCATTCCTTCAATAAATATTTATTCAGCACTTTCTATGAGCCAAGAACTATTGGAAGCCAGAAGATACACCAGTAAACAAAACATACTTGTGCAAAAGCACTGAGGGTGGAAAGAATTTGGTATGTTTCTAGAATAGCAAGGATGCCCCTGAGGCTGAATCATATTGAGCAAAGGCAGTGTGGTACCAGAAGTTAGGGGGCGACAGGGGTGAGTGCATTGGGAGATTGCTTATCCATGGTAGGATGGGATTTTATTCTGAAGGGACTGCAAGGTATTGTTATGTGGAGAGGGTTTGGAGGATGGGGTGGTGAGAGTAGAAGCATGAAGACCCATAGAGTGGTTACATTAGTTCTGATGAGAGTTTAATGCCCTGAAACAGTGTTGACAATAGAGCAAGAGAAGAATGCAGCTTTGATACAAGGTAGACAGAACTCTTTGGTCAACTGAACAAAAGAAAGGGAAGGGAAGAAGCAAACAAAAGCATGGATAACTCTTGTGTGTACAATTCGATAGATAGTGGCTCCATTTAGCCAGTGAAGGAGAATTGATGAGGGGCGGGGCAGGGGGACTTTGTGGAGCAGGCAAAGTGGGACAAAATCAAGTCAGGATTCCTGTCTCAAGTCAAAAAATTAAATCAATCTAAAAATGGAATTCACTGTCTCGTGAGATTAACATATTCCCCATTACTGGAAAGGGCCAACAGAAGGTAAATGACCACTTATACACAATATTTTAGTTACTGATTTAAAGTATATTTCTAGAACTGATTTCCAGATGGTTTATGAAGACTTAGCAAAAGAAAGTAGCAATTGCTTGAAGCCATCACTGGTTGAGTAAAAACTAATTTTCCTAGATCAATCTCATTTTCCTAAATTCCTTTCAGCTACCAGAAACTGACACCATATTATCAACAGGCTTTTTATTTAATTAATAGATTTTGTTATCAGCAGAGCTACCTCACCTACAAATTGGATTATTTCTATCTTAAGAGAGTATTTGAATATTTGTTGTAATAACTTTTCTAAAATTTATTTTTAGTTTGACAACATTTTTAAGTGGTGAAAGTCTGGGAAATATTGAGCAGGTAGATAATTTGTATGCCTGATGTGAATACCAGGGCATCATCAATAAAAAGTTGTTCTTCCCCTTGTAATACCTACATGAAAAGCGCATTCCACATGCAGTCATTCTCATCTAGGGAATCCCTCTCTCTCCTGAGAGTGAACGTGCTATAAAAAGTGACTATGAGTTGTCATAGGTGACAGGATTTTTAGTGGGCGAACATTTGAAAGAGGATCTGTGAAGTTTCATCCATAATTAGAAAATTAAAAAGATATATACATGTTTTATTACACTCCTATTTCTGAAAAAACATTTTTACCTGAAAATAAATGAACAAAGTATTTTGTAAATTTGCTAGAAGTAGCATCCTTGTAATTATGAAGTAGGATTGTTTCTGTATGCTCTTGTTTTCTTTGTGTATTAAATCAGGTGGCCTAGGAATAATACAATGTGAAATTATTAAAGGCTTATACTAAAATATGCTCCAAAGCATTTGAAACAAAACTTTTCCAAAAGGACCCCTATCTGACAACTTCACTAGAAAAATTGTATGTTGATATTACTTATTTGTTCACCACTTTCTTTAATGAAATGTTTACAACCCAAGAAAGATTTTTAAGCAGGATAAAGTCCTTGGTAAAATTAAAGCTCTCTACCAAAGGACGATCAAGAAGAATGTTTGTAGCATTTCCATCTCTCACATGAGTGACACCAAGGAAAGAGAATGACAGCTGCCATATGTGGTCGCTGGCCATCTCCAAGGGGCATGGCATGCTGCAGAAATCATCCCAGCCTTCTTTCGGCAGATGGTATTTGATAGCAAACCCATGGTTCTTCTTTATGAACCTAGTTTTTGGTGTTGATTAGAGCAGAGTGAAAGAGTTGTCTCTGAGTCTCTATGCCACTCACAGCCCTTTGCAGTATGTCCATGCTGTCCGTGTTGGTTATAAAGGGGAATTTGTAAAAGTTCCTTGGTCCCAAACCATTCATGCTTCCATGTGTTTATGTTTCAGACACTGAATACCTATACTCCTATAGGCATGACCTTAGCAAGGGTGTAAAGAAATAGGAAAAAGGTATTATTTGTTCTTGATGACCATAACTCTTTGGGGACAGACTAGTAAACTAACAGTTACACTGGACAAGTGCTAAGGTAGAGATAGATAAAATCTCAGAGACTGCTGTGTGGAGTGATGGGACCACTAACTCAGCTCAGAAAGGAGGGCTGAGATGTGGAAGATTAGATCACTAGCTGTAGAGATGGTACCAAACTTAAACCCAAGTCATCATCTGACTCAATTATTTGGCTAAGGAGAGTGTAGAAATGGAGCTAGGAAAGAAGCTAAGAACAATCTGTATCACTACCTCAATCAGATCTCATTTCAGGTGACACTGAAGGAGAAAAATGGGTGGTGTCGCCTGCCTTAGGGCAACAGACAACATATGTGGCTGAGAAGAGTGGACCCGCTGACTTCTCAAACTAGAAAGCACAATCTTCTCCCTATCTGCCTCGACCACATTATTATGTTTAACGTTCTTCACAACATTTACCATTATTTCGAATAATCTTATTTGATTGAATTGTTTTCCTTGCTTCCCACCCCCCGGGGACCTTATCTGTATTATAGATTTATACATTGCTCATTTCTCAGAGTAATGCTTTTGTTTCATAGTGGGTACTTAGTAAAGATATTTGTTGAATTATTAATGATCATCACCCAAAATATAAAACCATGCTTGAGAACCAATTCTTCTTCTTGCTCCGAAATGTCTGTAAAACGTCTAATCTTACAGGCACTTCAGAGATCTCATAACCACAGCTCCATTTCATGTGGGCAAGACTGGAGTATAAGAGCTAGAATACAGGAAGTCTCTGTTTCATTTCAGTTTGTGCCCCACAGAACAGGAACTGGGAGCCATCCTCTGTTGCTTCTGTATAAGTCTTTCTGTGCAGAAAGCAGTTGGGGATTATTGTCCTGGATTGGATTTTCAAAACCCTTGGGAAGAAGAGAAAGCTTCTAGAATTCAGATGAACTGAACCTCATAGCTGTCCCTAGTCTATGGACGAGAAACCAAAGACTTTGGAACTGGACTTGGGACAGAATTGCAAGATTCTGCTGTAGCCATCACCAGGGGAGGTCTGCCTGCCTTCGGCTAGGGTGTGGACGCTGCAACAGCTGGCTGGCTGTGATCTTGCACAGTTAAGTCTTTCATTAGAAATCAGGACTGGCTGCAGTAAGCAGCCATTAATCATATAAAGATGATTACTGTTAACTGTTGGTAAAATGTAGCCCCCTGTATACCTTTCTCATGTATAAGGACCAGAAAACACAATACATGATGTCCAACATAAAATACGTAACTAAGTAAGGAAGTACTATTAATTTTCTTTTTTTTTTTTTTTTGACAGGCAGAGTGGATAGTGAGAGAGAGAGAGACAGAGAGACAGAGAGAAAGGTCTTCCTTTTTGCCATTGGTTCACCCTCCAATGGCCGCTGCGGCCAGCGCATCTCGCTGATCCAAAGCCAGGAGCCAGGTGCTTCTCTTGGTCTCCCACACCGGTGCAGGGCCCAAGGACTTGGGCCATCCTCCACTGCCTTCCCGGGCCATAGCAGAGAGCTGGCCTGGAAGAGGGGCAACCGGGATAGAATCCAGCGCCCCAATAGGGACTAGAACCCGGTGTGCCAGCGCCGCAAGGCGGAGGATTAGCCTGTTAAGCCACGGCACCGGCCTAGTGCTATTAATTTTCATCAAAAAAAATCAAGAGTTTGAAAGTGTTAGTTTCTAATTTTCTGGCATAATTTTAAAGAACACAGCAATTTTTTGTGAATATACCATCTCAACATGTATGTTCATGTTATAGGCACAACAATTCTTATAAGCAAAAACTCCTGGATGGAATTCCTGGGAAACTGTGGGGTACCTGAAAAAGAGCCTATCCTAGGGACTCCAGGTAGGGATCCAGAAGTTTTCACCTGCTTTAACTCAAGTGAAACATGCTTTTTGTCAGCTGAGAGATACAAAGTGTGAGATGCTTGCCTTCATTCAACAAATCTGCGTTATGTGCCATCTGGTGTGAAACTCACTGTTGGGGTCTGGGAATACAACAGTGAATGAAGGCTCCGTTCCAAGGATGTCACAGTGTTAAGGGTGAACAAGATAAGTAAACTGAGAAACAGACCAGCGTGGCAAGCTTTGGGATCAAAAAGGGTCCCCGGGGAAGTGGAGGCGAAGACTCTGGGCACAGATTATTCAGTTTAATTAAGGGAGGTCACACCTGAAGGCTTTTCAAATGAGATTTGACATTCTGAAGCCTCAATTTTCTCCTCTTTGCAACCAGATGAAGAGAATTAACCCACCAGAGATATTGTGAGAATGCAATGACATAGAAGATATTTACCAAGTACGCAAGTAATTTTTTAAAAAAGTAAAATTAAAACAGCAGCTCTCTCTCTCTCTCTCTCTCTCTCTCTCTCTCTCTCTCTCTCTCTCTCTCTCTCTCTCTCTGTCTCTCCTTCTCTGCAAATGGCACAAAGAGTTTGTTATCTTTTAAGTGGAACTGTTAGGATAAGCCAAAGAAGCTCTGCTGGGGAATGACAGAGTTGAAAAAGAAAAATCTCCTATGATTCCAAAATGAATTATTCCTAGGATGTTGCTTCATAATCCTTTGTTACAGAAATTGGGACTGTGCAGGTAATTGAGAAATCAGGAAACAATCACCTTGGGGACAATTGCAGGCAATTCTGCACCTGGCTTAGCTTGAATTCTTGCAGGTAGAGCATCTCTTAGTTTAATCACAGGTTTCATGCACACCTTGTAGTTCTGATCTTTATCCTTGATTTTTCCTGCCAGGCTTATGAGTAAGGCTTCAGTCATATTTCTTGCTCCGACACTGCCAAGCAGCCCCACCTGCTAGGATTGTAGGCTGGGTAGCACAGCCTGAAGAAGCTGTGGTGGTCTCCTGCCATCTGCTGGTTGGCTTCTGTCACCACTCACCTCTGGCTCTGCAAGGATTCCTAGGGTGTGGAAACCACCAGGAGAAAGGAAGTGTGGGCAGGGAATGTTCCTGCTTTGTTTACCAACACGGAGATGAGAAGAGGGCAAACAGAAGCAGGGACAGGAGGGCTTCTCCACTCATGGGGATTGTGTGAAGATGTCACTGTTCCCAACGTCTTGGCTAGCGATAGTCCCATCCGTGTTTCTTTTGCTCAGAAACAACACAGTCATGCTTTTCAAAAATTTTGTTTTATTTTTAGATCATTGCCTTACAGGGCTGATCAAAGAAATTAATGTCAAATCTCTATAGTTGTTTCTGAAGGAAACGTCAGAAAGTAATGTCTGGTGAGGTGAGGTGAGGACAGAATGTCAGAAAGAGGGAAGGGAGAGAAGAAACCTTTCCCCATAAGTTACAGTCTTAATTGGTTCAGTAGATCTTTTTTGAAGACCAACTATTTATAAGATTCTGACCCAGGTGTCTGGGATACAAAACTGCATAATACTGAGTCCCCTGTCTCCTGAAGGTATCAGTCTATCGAGGAGCAGCTAAATAAATGAGGAAAATTGAGAAGTGCAAGTAACCATGATACAGTGTGACTGGCACTCCTTATCTATGGGTTCCACATCCATGGATTCATCAACTGCAGATCAGAAATATGGAGGGAAAATTTGTGTCTGAACTGAACATGTACAGACTCTTTCTTGTTTAACTTCCTTAAACAACCAAGTGTAACAAATGTTTACACGGCAATTACATTGAATTAGGTAGCAAAAGTCGTCTAGAGATGATATAAAATAAATGGGAGGATGTTCATAGGCCATTTGCAAATACCGTGCCACTCTATAGAAGGGACTGGAGCGGCCATAGATTTTTGGTATCCAAGGGTAGGGGGTCTTCGAAGCAGTCCCCAGTAGATACTAAGAGGACAACAGTGTAGTCTCAGAGAGTCAAGGGGACAGCAGAGGAGGAGCATGTATTCAAATTGAACAGAGGATACTGCGTCCAAGAAAGTGTACTGGAGACAGACTCATGAATGAAGACAGTGTCTTCCTGGAGACGCTGTGGGGATGGCATTCCAGTTACAGGGAACACTGCTTCTCGCACACAGCATCACCCATCACTGCTGCCTGCAGAAGCTGAGAACTCCAGACACGAAGAAGGAGAAAGTTGTGAGCACATTAGGTCTCAGGGAATGAGGCTTTGATTCAATCCAGGGAGATCAGCAGAGGCGTGGAGAAGCCAGCACGTCCCTGTGCGGGAGGCAGCATGTAGACCCTGGAGATCGGAAAGCAGGACTGGGGGAGAAAGCAGCTCTGATCCCAGAAGAAAGGCCACTTTCATTGCTACTTTAGTCCGTGTGTGCATAAAGGAAACCCTTTCTGGAAGATAGAAGTCCTAGGCAAATATTCAGAAGTATGTGAGTGATATCCTCTCTTCACCTACCTGAAAGGGCTGTGTGGTCTAATGTAAGTGTTAAAGTAGCCATACGTTCAAAGAAATCAGCTGCAACATTTTTTAGAGTCATAAATAAGATGATCAAGGGTAGGAAAAATGTTTTTTAAAAATGTGGTACAGTGAGGCCATTACGTAGCCCATGGAAAGTGATAATTCTAGAAACTGCAGTTTCATGATAAATTCTTCTTAAAAAATAAAAATACAAAGATACAGGAAAAATATTCAGATGGAAAATGCTCAACTGCTAGTAATCATGTGGGTGTTCTCCATTGTCTATGTTTCACATAGCATTCTTATATCACTTTTCCAATGATTGTTTTTAAATACAAAAGGCTATAGTTGAATTGCATGTCAAGATTAAGGATGTGGCATAAACCACTCTAAATAAATAATGACCCGGTACCTGTGTTTGTTTCTGCTGTTTCAGATCCAGTTTTCTTCTGAATTGTATTTCAGTTTGTGCAATTTGCTTGTTAAGTCTGTCCTCGGTCCTCCCCATGCCCACACCCCTCCTTGCTCCCTGGATCTGTGGGACGTATTGTGATGTCTGTCCGCTAATTTTGCTGTGACTGTGGCTGGTGTCTGGTTGGTGATTCATGTTTGTTCCAAAGTTGTGCATCTGTGTTAGTTGCTTTGGAACAGTGCCCCAGGGAATATGAAAGGCCATTTGTCTCACTCAGACGGCTCCTTAGCCCCAAAGGATTCTTCCCTGGCTTCTTCTGAGTACCAGCAGGCTCTCCTGTGAGTTTCGGCAGGGTAAGCAAGAATGAAAACAAAATCAAAGAGGAGCAATATAGGGAGAGCTTAGGTGCCTGGTGTAGTCTGAATTCATGTAGCAGGAACGAACTTCCCAGACACTAACACCATGGACCCATGCACGCCAAGGGCACTCCCCTTCAGGGTAATGGTATGTGCACTGACCTCCTGCCCACAAGGAACATCTCTAGCTGAAA
Source organism: Lepus europaeus (assembly GCF_033115175.1). NCBI lineage: Eukaryota > Metazoa > Chordata > Mammalia > Lagomorpha > Leporidae > Lepus > Lepus europaeus. Next base: position 58,240,755 of record NC_084831.1, read on the forward strand.
ACCCTCAGTGGAAAAGTTTCTAAGAAATTTCTGGGCATACCCTCTTGGCACCTCTTCTAAGATTTTAGCACAGATGCACACAGTGACAGGCATAACATTTATGACTTCTTCCATATGAACACTGACCAATGCAGGGGTCTCACGCCACAGTGCTGGAACCTTTGCAGACAGGAACCTTTCAGCTAGTGGATCTCTGGCAAGTCTGACTGACCCTCGAGGGCCTGGGGCAGCAGCTGGATGCCAACTGTTGAAAAGGTTTTAACATCTGTCCAGATGCATACCAGCTGAGCAACACATGAATACACATGAAAAGTAAAGGCTTCTTCTCACTGCTGGACTTAGTGTACTCCCACTCCACCTTGTTCAGAAGCTGCACTTTTTGTCCTTAGGAAGCTGTCAGAATCAGGACTTACTGGTTCTACAGGATAAAGGTGCCATAAAAGGGTTCTTATCCACAAGGGAGATCTCATGGTTTGCTGAACAACTAGTACAGGTCTCTCCCAAGAGAAGTTTGCAAGCTTGCTTCATTATGTCTTCATTTGTTGCAATGTCTGTGGCTTACAACAGCGCTCCACTTCCAGGCAGCCTGGCAAGCAGGGTGGTATGGATGAGGGACTGCTTGCCTCACTGCCCGTGTGCGGTGTATGAAAGGCAGCCCATTCCTGACCATCTGAGAAAACCCATCTGCCGTATCTTGAAAGCCCAAATACATACTGGGCTGCTGCAGTTCTTCCTGGTCTGTTATCCAGAGATTCTCACTCGCTGCTTCTTAACAGACACCTGGAGTTTGGGAGTTGTCTGAGAGCAGCTTCTCAAAAGGATCTCTGGGAAAACATTATAACCCTGTATTCTGTCATTTCTTCCTCTCCTGTTTCAAGGAAACTAACAGCTTCAAGGCAATTTGCTGCCTCCCCTATCTTCATTCAAGAGAGCAGCCACCTTCTTGCAGTCTCATTGACTCTTTGCATACCAACCACAACTTGTGTTTGGATGCAGAGAATGGGGAGAAATTTTACTCCGTTATCCTATGGGCTGTTCCAGAACTCTGTGGTTAGGGAAATCTGAGGTTGTAAAGAAGTGAATTGGAAGACTTGAGTCTTTAGATTCTTGTTCCACAAGTTACTAGCCTGTGACTTTAAGCAAGATATCTACATCTCTCTAAGTCTCATTTACCACAAATGTAGAGTGGTATCTTATTGTATACTTCAAAGGGTCAGGAGTAAGTGGAATGATACAAAGGTGTGTCAATTGTTCATATAAAATGGAATTATGTTTATTTTTGTTCCAAAAATTTTTAAATCCAGGCATATTTTTTTCATAATATGTGTTTTGTTGAACTTTTTGAAAACTGCTTATATGCATGGATTTAAAAATCTGAGGCACCAAAGTTAATTTAACTTTTAATTTCATTTTCTATGAGCTTTTTGAAATATTTCCTGTATCAGAAAGCATTGTATGAACTGAAGAAATATCAGGAAAATCCATCTGAAGATAGCAGTAAGAACTACTGGAAGAAAAGAACAAAGAATGAAGACATACATATAATAGCAGCTGGATGAGTATAAAGGAAGCCCACTGTTGTGGTCTGACTTGGAAAAGTAGCCCTAGCCCTGTACCCTTTTTGCACAATCTCTGCAAAGCTTTACCTGGGCAACAGTGTCTACAGAAATACTAGGCAAGACAGTAACTATCCATCTAAGCCTGAGGGAGGTAGTATGGGTACAGGCAAAAATGCACTTGAAATGATGAAGGAGAGTGTGGGAAAGACAGAGTGGCTATGGCAGTTCCAGGATGGGAAGAGAGCTAACGACAGGCAGAATCTCTGCTATACCCACCTGCATATTTATTGGTTAGAGCTTGCTTAAGAATCCTTGGCTAGTAAGCACTTTTGAGAGTGAGAGAGAGGGATCAGGAATCTCAGCAGTGCAGCTCTGGGGGTACCACTGAGTGCATCCTCCAGAGACCAAGCTCTGCAGTTCTGGGGAGTAATTAGGTGGTGTTGTCAGATCAATTCAGTCATTTACTGTGTTTGAACCTGCACATGAATGTGAATGCTCAGGCTGCGCCTCTCACCTAATCTGCCAGTGGAGGTTCTCAGGATAACACTGTTCCCAAAACATCTGGGGGTGTGCATGTCGTGTCTTTAATGAGACTGTGGTCTTTATTAATGGCAGAAAGAAGTCTTCCCGCTAGGGAGACCCATTCAGAAGATAGTTCAGGGCCTGACAGTGAACGCTGTGCTAGATACTGGAGTTTCTTCTTATCACCAATTGTTTTACAATTGTTTCTTATTCCAACCTGGTCGAAGTTGCTCATATTCCTGAAGGGCCATCGGGGTCTGTCCCTGACTTCAAATTCGGGCTCCACTATTTGCTGATGGTAGACTTAGCTGGATGACTGAACTTCTAGGGGACTAGTTTCCTCCAGACAAAATGAGAATAATAGCAACTAACACTCAGAGCTCTTTTGGGGGCCAGAATTTTCCACAAAGCGGGAAGTTTTCTGTCCTTGTTACGTGTGGGTTCTCAAAGTATGTTAGATGTTAGATGTCCTTTTTGGTAGTTCTCCTGTGACCAGAGTTCCCTGCTTTCTTTTTAAGCTTTGACGTGGAAAATGGCCCTTCTGCAGGTCGGAGCCCGCTTGACCCCCAGGCTGGCTCTTCCTCTGGGCTGGTGCTTCACGCCACCTTTCCCGGGCACAGCCAGCGCAGAGAGTCCTTTCTCTACAGATCAGACAGCGACTATGACTTGTCACCAAAGGCAATGTCGAGAAACTCTTCACTTCCAAGCGAGCAGTAAGTACAAGCTTGTCTCACACTTACCTCATCTTTAATTCTGTTTCACCAACAGTGCCAGCATTCTCCTTTCACCTGTACAAAGGAGGGAGAGAAAAATGAACACAAAGAGAGGTGACAGTGATGTCCATCTCAAGGGTGTTAATGCTCTATAGCATGAGTGGTATGTAGCCAGGGTCTACAAGGCCATGAAAAACCCCAGGCACAGTGTCCAGTTTACATGTTATTGAATCCTGAAAAAATTCATTTTCTAAACTGCTGAATTATTGTATGAGATGAAAACGTCAACACTTTTTGCAAATCACACTTGAATATGGGGCTGCATGTGTGGTTTGCCTGGGGCTCCAGCAAGGAAGAAAAATGGTGACTGGTTCCACGCATACCCTCCCAGAGGCCGTTGCTCAATGACATTTAGTAAACTGCCATCCAGTCACATGCCTGTGTCTGTTCTCAGGAACATTCACACAATGCCCACTTGTTGCCCAGATTGTGGTGAGACACAACACCCTCTACCACCCGATTGAGCACAGCTGATGTTTTTGTTTTGCTGTTATTAATTGTAGATCTCTATTTCAGGAGCAATGACTGGGTGGTGTCGCCTATTTATTAAATTTCTGAAACCGAATAAAACTGGATACTGAAAGTCGTGTCTTAAAAAGGGTTCTGGGCATGCATACAATTGTATTTAACATCATATGTTACAAAAATATCAGTAGTTCCCTAAAGTCTCCAGCCTGGAAAATTCCACTGGGTTCTGTTCCATTTTTGGAAAAGAAGCCAAAACAGTTCACCCTCTTGTGAAAAGGGCAGGGGACATTTTAAAGCTACCAGTAAGGGGGCCGTGCTGTGGTGCAGCAGGTTAACGCCCTGGCCTGAAGCACCAGCATCCCATATGGGCACCGGTTCAAGACCCAGCTGCTCCACTTCTGATCCAGCTGCTCCACTTCTGATCCAGCTCTCTGCTGCAGCCTGGGACAACAGTAGAAGGTGGCCCAAGTCCTTGAGCCCCTGCACCCACATGGGAGACCTGGAGGAAGTTCCTGGCTCCTGGTTTCAGATCGGCGCAGCTCTGGCCATTGCAACCGTCTGAGGAGTGAACCAGTGGATGGAAGACCCCTCTCTCTCTCTCTCTCTCTCTCTCTCTCTCTCTGCCTCTCCTCTCTGTGTAACTCTGACTTTCAGATAAATAAATAAATCTTCAAAAAAAACTACCAGTAAGAAAACATCACTGAGGGTGTATCTGTCAGCCAATTTTAATAGAAACCCCTGACCTACAATATCTCAATCACCAGGTGGGCCAAAATTCACTTTTTTTTTTCTCATTTGGCAAATGTTTACTGAGGCTCTGCTATGTTTCTTTAAAAAAAAAAAAGCTTTATTTATTTTTTAAATCTATTTGAAAGTGTTACAGAAAGGAAGAGGCAGAGGCAAAGAGAGAAAAATTTTCTATCTGCTGGTTCACTCCCCAAATTGTTGCAACGGCCGGGGCTGATCCAGACTGAAGCCAGGAGCCAAGAGCTTCATCTGGGTCTCCCATGTGGGTGCAGGGGCCTAAGGACCTGGGTCATTCTCTACTGCTTTCCCAGGTGCATTAGCAAGGAGCTGAATGGGAGTTGGAGCAGCCAGGACTTGAACCAGAACCAATATGGGATGCTAATGCCGCAGAAGGCAGCTTAACCCACTGTGCCACAGTGCTGGCCCCTCTCCTATGTTTTTTATAGTGTGCCAGACTCTGCAGAAAAAAAAAGATGAACAAAAGAGTGGAAAAATCACATACCAGTTAAAACCCAATCTCATTCTTTAAAAGTTTCCATGTGCTCAGCACGAGGATAGCGGTAAGAGGAACATATATGTACAACTAACTCTACAAAGTAGAAGGAAACTAAGAAAAAGAGCACTTAACATGAGGCCGGATCCACTCATGCATGTTATCTCTGTTAATCTGCACAAAAACCCCAGCAGGTAAGTGCCATTACTACCCCCACACTTTAGACGATGAAATTGGAACTCTGATTGAGAAACTTGCTTCTACCATGAGCATATAGCATGTTAAATCCCGTGATGTAGCTAACAATGATGTGTTAGTCCATTTATTGTTGCTATAGGAAAGTACCTAATGCTGGTTATTTTGTAAAGCAAAGAGGTTTATTTGACACATAATTCTGTTACTGGCTGGTCCAAACAGCCTGGTGCCAGCCCACTGGCTACATCTCAACATGGTAGACAAACAGAAAGGGAGCTAGCTGGGGCCAGGTGCATGGAGTGACCTTGCTTTATCAAAACCCATTTCAGAGTTAGCCTTATGGAATCATAAGATTATAGAAATTTCCACTGTGAAAAGACCTTAAATATTGCAACTCAACTCAATCTACAGCTGTTGAAACAAACATGGAGCTCTGGATGACTCCACATCCAATATCCATAGCAGTAGTGACTTACTGGCTTCTCAGTGTTACTGACCAGAAAAATTTTCCCCCAGTCTTAGAACCCATGGTGTTGCCAACCTTAAATTTAGGCAGGCAAGGGTAATATAAATGTAAATTATTTAGTATCATTTTCAACTTTAAAGGATAAGGACTTTTAAGAAATAGTAGAAGAAGTAGAAAGAGTATACTTTCATGCTATAAATAGCCTTTTCCAAGAAAACAGTTGACAACATAATAATATCACCCTATCAGAAATACTGATAAATGAATATATTGAAACTCTTGCAGGAGTAAAAATAGTGCAAGATTTTGCTTTGTCAATGTTTCAACTTTACAATAAAATTTTTATGTGTTTGTCAGTTTAGGAATTTATATTGTCAACACAACAAAAGGCAGAGTTTGAATAATTATCCAAGTCTCTGGTATTTCATTTAACAGGACCATATTTGAAAATCCATTTTCACACAGGCATCGGGATCTCAACTGAAGTAATGCTCCTCTAGCTGTTTCACCTGATGGTTACTTTTCAGGATGAACTGAAATACAAAGAGGAACAGTAGCCCTCAAGTTTCTCACTGCTTCTCCTACCTCTTCCTGTCAGAAAGAAGGGTGGTGATAAACCAGGAGTCTTCTGTGAAGGCCATTGTGTGGGAGCTCTGAAAGCCTGCTAGGAGCCCCTTATAGAGAAGTCATTAATTTATATAAAACCAGGAACCCTTGCGAAATTCCAATGCATTAAATTCTAGTCATAGAAGACACTTCTATAAATTTCATAAAATTTCACAAAATGTCATAAAATTTCTGTCTAAATGCCTTCAAAAGACTAAGAGGGAAAAAAAGAGAATAAGTGAAAAATATAAGAGGAAAATATAAAATTAAAAATGGATAGGGGCCAGCGTTGTGCTATAGCAGATAAAGCCTCCCCCTAAAATATCGGCATCCTACATGGGCGCCAGTTCAGTCTCTGCTGCTCCACCTCCCATCCAGCTCCCTGCTGGGTGGAGGATGGCCTATGTGCTTGGGCCCCTGCCACCCAGGTGGGAGACCCAGGTGAATCATGTGGCTCCTGTCGTCATCCTGGCTCAGCCCTGGCCACTTGGCTTTGTCTTTCAGCAATAAAGGAGAGACCAAAATAAGATTTTCTAGTAAAGCAGAACAATATTATCACTAGGTCCTCGAAGGAAATTCTGGATACTTCCCTAGATGTGGCTGGTTTTCCACAGTGCCTTTCTTGTCATCATTTCTCATTCAATGCCTTTGCAGATTGAGGTACAGAGATTTCCCAAAGAGTACATAACATTCTGCAAACTGATGAGATCAGTGTTATTGCCCCCAAACTGTAGCAGGAACCACTCTGGACAGGATGGAGTTTTGATCATCAACCTGCAAGTCACAAGATTGGCTGTATTCATTGGGTCATCCTATTGGCAACACAGTACGCAGACAAGAAGGTTTGTAAACCTGCCATTTACATGAGGACTAAGTGGTCTCCTGAGACAGCTGTCAAGGGAAATGAGAACTTGGAATCAACCCCACTGAAATTTAAGCCGTTTGGTGATGGTTCACCAGAACGTGCAGTGTGCTCTCTAAGGCTTGCCTTAGCCTTGTAGTCACCACAGTTATTAGCACCAGGATTTTCCTTTATCATCTCTAAATGATCTATAAGCAAGTCAGACATTTATTGGGCATTTCCTATGGGATATGTACTATCCAAAGTAGTATATATTGCTTTAATTCAAAGTCCTTTATAGTATTTTAATTAATTTACTCTCCATATACCCAGTGTGGTAGGCATTATGATTATCTTTTAAAAATCAGACACTGAGGGGACCGGTGCCATGGCACACTAGATTAATCCTTCACCTGCGGCGTCGGCATCCCATATGGGCGCAGGTTCCAGTCCTGGTAGCTCCTCTTCCGGTCCAGCTCTCTGCTGTGGCCTGGGAAAGCAGTGGAGGATGGCTCAAGTGCTTGGGCCCCTGCACCCACATGGGAGACCGGGAGGAAGCACCTGGCTCCTGGCTTTAGATTGGCGTAGCTCCGGCCATTGTGGCCACTTGGGGAGTGAACCAACAGAAGGAATATCTCTCTCTCTCTCTCTCTCTCACTGTCTGTAACTCTGCCTGTCAAATAAATAAATAAAATCTTTAAAAAAAATAAGATATTGGGGCACAGAGAGGTAGAATAATAATAAATAGAAAGCAAGACTTAAATACAAGGAGTATAAGTAACTAAACCACGTGGATATCCAGCACATAAATGGGCTGTAAATGAGGCTGGAAAATAAAAATATAACTTAGATATGATTTCAAGAATTTTTACAGCAAAGAGTAAACTTTTCTTTTAATTCTATTTCCCATGAACTTCTTGAAGTGCTCTCATAACGGGTTCATCTGTGCTCTGTCTTTCCAGCTGCTAGGAGGATCGCATTTATTCTTTCTTTTAATAAATATTTACTTAAATTTAGGCATTTTGCCAACAAATAAGACAATTCCAGTGTCTCCAGGAAAGCTGAATGTTCAGTAAGTTAAGGCTGCATTTATATCTTCAGATGAGGGGAACTATACAGTGGTGCACACAAGATTTTGAAACATCATGCTGAGTGAAATAAGCCAGTCCAAAAGGGACAAATATCATATGTTCTTCCTGATCGGTGACAACTAACCGAGCACCAAAAAGGAAACCTGTTGAAGTGAAATGGACACTATGAGAAATGGTGACTTGATCAGCCCTTGTCCTGACTGTTGATGAACAACTTAATACTTTATCCCTTTTAGTATTTTTTTGTCCTACTTAATACTATTTGTTGAACTCTGTAATTAACACACAATTATTCTTAGGTGTTTAAATTTAACTGAAAAGTGATCTCTGTTAACTATAAGAGTGGGAATAAGAGTGGGAGGAGAGGTACAATTTGGAACATGCTCAATCTGACTTGCTCCAAATGGTAGAGTTAGAAACATGCCAGGGGATTCCAATTCAGTCCCATCAAGGTGGCATGCACCAATGCCATCTTACTAGTCCAAGTGATCAATTTCAGTTCACAATTGATCATAATGATAGGTCTAAGAGTCAAAGAGATCACAACAGAGTCACTGTGCACTTACTCCCCATGTAGGATCTCTGTCCTTAATGTGTTGTACTATGTGAATTAATGATATAACTAGTACTCAAACAGTATTTTACACTTTGTGTTTCTGTGTGGGTGAAAACTGTTGAAATCTTTACTTAGTATATACTAAATTGATCTTCTATATATAAAGATAATTGAAAATGAATCTTGATGTGAATGGAATGGGAGAGGGAGCGGGAGATGGGAGGGTTGCGGGTGGGAGGGAAGTTATGGGGGGGGAGATTAGCCATTGTAATCCATAAACTGTACTTTGGAAATTTTTATTTATTAAATAAAAGTTACAAAAAAAGAAAGGTCTGTCCCACAGGGCAGGCAACCTACTGAGGACATTACAGTTCAGCTAAAGGAGTCAGCAGGTGTAAGGAAGGATGTGCAGAGGAAAGGCCACGTGCTGACCAACACTCTACGCATGGGAAGCATTGTGGGCAACCGCAGCGCAGTACGGTTGACACAGAGAATGTTAGGGATGGGGAAGTTGTGGAAGATGAGGCTGCACAAGCGAGCAGGAACTTCTGCATGAGGGGCATCTGCTGAGGTAGCCTTTATGCCACGGGTGAGCAACGGGAAGCTACTAACGGCTCCTAAGCAGGAAAACACATAATCAGAAGTAATGTTTAGAAAGATGGCTCCAATTCCGTTATAAGGAATGGTTTGGAGGATTAACACACTAAAGACCAGTATCCAAGACCCAAATGGGGGAACAGGTAACAGAGCATAAGGCTCTACATGAAAGTGCATCCAGTAGACAGTTAAAAAATATTTACAAGTTGGGAGCAACTGATGTGGCTGATTGACTCAGATGAGAGAGATGGAGGTTTCAGTCTTGGCCAACACAATAGGTGGTTGCAACATTTCCTAGCATCTGCAACCTTCTCTTATTGCATGAAATAAAGTATATAAAAGTGTTTTATATACTGTTAGGTACAAAATAAATGTGAAATCCTCTTGATTGCAACCATAAGATACGTGAATTTCTTAAAAGGGTCTCTTAACACCTGGGAAGACAAGCATGCAAACTTTCACTTATAATAATAAAGATAGTGACTACATAAAAAGAATGATTATAACTAAATAAAGTGTTTTTATATGCCCACCACTTTTATTTAAAGCTCTATAAGTGTAGTCAATCATTTAATTCTCATAGAACCCCATTTTGTAGATGAAAAGAAAATTGATGGAAAGGTTACCCAAGGTCTCACAGCTAGTAATAATGCAGCTGACAAACCAATGTTAGAGGCTTCTAGATCTGTGTTCTTGAACAGTGTGGTCTGCATCTCTTTATAAGGGAGGCTAAAATCTGTACAAGGAAAATACAGTTCTGTGTGTAGGGAGAAAACGGAGAAAAGTGAAAGTAATCAATTAAATTCAGAATGTAGCGATGTAAAGCAGAATGTTTGCTTTCTAAAAAATCATTTCATTCTTTAAAGCAGACTTACCTTCAGTTCCAAGATCCATTTCTAAGAATGAATTCTAAGATGGGAGTTTTCATCTGAGTTTTTGTCAATCAAGTTGTAATGTGCTGATTTGGTCACTAGGTGTTGCTCGTGTAATTGTTCTGAAGATTTAGTCTCTCCTGAGAGGACTTATCAGTGGCATGGGAAAACAACAAATGCATCCTTTTCATATAACCAATCAAGTATTTTGTTACTGCCACCCCAGTTTATTCTTCTTAATAGCATGCGAGACCAGGAGGAAGCACCTGGCTCCTGGCTTCGGATCGGCGCAGCGCTGTCCGTAGCGGCCATTTGGGGGGTGAACCAACGGAAAAAGGAATACCTTTCTCTCTGTCTCTCTCTCACTGTCTAACTCTGCCTGTCAAAAAAAAAAATAATAATAATATGTGAAGTCATGATCTTAAAAAATTCTATGGATAGATAATCTGGCTGTACTCAAACAGGTGTTTTATTTGTGTTTTGTTTCTTTTCTAACATTTACCATAAGTTATTTGATAATGTCTCTAGCAGCTGTTATCTGACAAACTGCATTAGCTGTTGCAGCTCAAATCAATTAAGGCAGCCAGTGCTGGGAATCCATAAATCCATTTCTTGCTTCTGAATGTTCTGCTCTCCTAAAATTAAGAAGTGCTGTAATGGTAAAGTCACATTGCCCCTTGTGTTTTCTTGCCTCTCTTTAATCATTAGTTTGTGTAACTCATTCAACATCAGCTCCAGGCACTACAGATGTATAAGTTTGCTTGTATTATTTCTCTTTCATCAGATATTTAAACTCCAGAAGTCCTGGAAGCATAGAAGACCTGTAAATTCATTACCTGGAACTTCACATCACAGATATCAGCAAACAGCGAGATCTTTCACTCATCTCAGAATCCATTTAAAGAAAATAGATGAGGAAGGAAGAGCTTTTGACATTCATCACACTACATCGATCATGACTTCTCTCTTCATTCTTTGTTCTGTCACCACTACTGGCCACTTTTCAAGACCCTGGTTTTCTTACCTGGGCTCACATCTATATATACTGCCACCTAAGGAAGCCAATCCCTGTCATTGCCTTCATTATCCCTACTTCTGTAGATAACTCTTGAATCTATGGCTCTCATCCCCATATCTCAGTCTTCCTGCCTGATCTCTCAACCTAGATGTCAATATAAGTACCTTAAAACTCAACATGTACCTCAAAAACTCAAGGAAGCCTTAAAAATCCCCCAATTCCTCCTTACTTTTTATTTCTGTCATGGACTTACATTCTTCTGTTGTCTATTGTTTAAATGGAAAACACTATTTCTTTGTATCACTTTTACAGTTAAATGAGAGGTTCTGGGAAGACCTCCAAGGTGTCTTCAATTGTCTCCTCCTATTCCTTTCTTGGCCTTACCTATTTCTCTTATCACCTGAATCAGTTCAGTGTCCTCCTAACTGTCCCTTCTGGATTTCTCCCCTCTCCAATTCACCCCTTGACTTCCATAGCATTTTACTCTCTTCTTTTAAAAAGCAACCTGCTAATCTTTAACACTAAGCAAGAAAAACAAAACACCTTAATTAGAGATATGTTTGTATATTTCAGGATTCTTCTAATGCCTTCTATAAGCCATGCTCCCACCCTTACTATACTTTCTCAATATTGGCACTATTAATATTTGGGACAGGGTGATTCTTTGTTATTGGGAGTCATCAGGTACATTGTAGGATATTTAGTAGCATGCTGACCTCTATGTACTAGATTTCAGTAGCAGCCCCTTAGCCCTCTAATTATGATAATCAAATTTTCTTCACATTGACAAATGTCCCTGGCAGGGAAAATCAACCCTAGTTGAGAACTACTGTGTCACTAGAAGCTCATCGCAATCATAAGTACTTTTACACATATTATTACTGCAGGTTTATCTGATATGACATTTTACTTTCTAAAATATTTCCCTGCTTGTTTATCTCACGTCCCATCTCTATAAAACCTTTCACTAGCTGGTATCTGCCTACAGAATTAAGCACTGATTCCATAATCTCTGTCTAGATTGTCCTTACAGTAGGTGTGAGAGATACTCTAGGCTCTTCCTCTACAAACATCTACATTTAATATGCTCAGCTCCACCTGAAGAGACACCAAGCGTCTCAATGATCATGTTCAAGATCTTTCCTATTTTTGTGTCTTTGTTCTACTGTCTTTCTCATTGGTAGCAACTGATATTCCTGCCTTTTTAAACTTGGCCCTTTAAAGTTCATTTCAAACACCACTCACTCACTCACTGAAGCCTTTCCTACTTCCTCTAACCTTAAATTAACCTCTCCTTCTCCCCACCCCCAGTATCTATGGTTTGTATTTTTCATTCTATATTTACAATGTCTACTAAAGATTTTTTGAATATTTCTGTCTCTCCAATTATGTTTTAATTTGAAAAATCTTGAAATTTGTATAATCGGCTTTGTCAACCATGTAGTATCAGCATAAAATAGGAAACCTAGTATTTAAAAGCACAGATTTGAGCGCATCAAACAGGCTCAGGTCTTTCACTTGTTGCTTACGTGCTAACTAAGCAGCTGTGTAACTGCTCTGAGGCTTGACATCATCTTCAAAATAAGAATATTAAGAGTGCCCACCTCCCACCCTTGTTACAAGAATTCAGCAAGACAATGCACATAAAGTGCTCACTCAGCACAGAGCCTGACATACAATCACATGGCCTTCTTTGTATTATCACACAAAGTAAGCACACAAAGGTTTGATTGGTTAAATTGAAGGAGGAGTTCTAACTACATAGACAAAGATGGAAAGGGAAATATTGCATTAGGTGAGACCCCTGGGTAAAAATTGTGGTACAGCAAGTTAAGCAACCACTGAGGAATGCCTGCATCCCATATCAGAGTGCCAGTACAAAAGTCCCTGATCCTCTACTAGTGATACAGCTTTCTGCTAATGCATCCTGGGAGTAGCAAATGATGGTCAAGGTACTTGAGTTCTTGCCACCCATGTGGGAGGCCTGTATTGAGTTGCATACTCCAGGCCTTGGCCTTGCTCGACACTGGCTTTTGTGAGCATTTGGGGAGTTGAACCAGTAGATGGAAGGTCTCTGTCTCTCTTTCTCTCTTGTGCTGCCTTTCAAGTAGATGAAAAATTTAATTAAATTAACCATTAAAAAGGCCACATGTCAAATGCCTAAATTAGAGAAAAGGTCCAGATGGTTGTGTGTATTGTTGAACCTGGATTTCCTGGCCTCATATAATGTCTGTTACAGGGTAGATGCTTAATAATTATTGGTTGCCCTCATTGTAGCTGATGAATAAGGTGCCATATTTTTGTAGCAACTGTGAGGACAGAGAAGGTAGACCAGAGAGCAAAGAAAGGTCATTGTCCACCAGATTCTGTGCTGCTGTTAAGATTTCACATCATGATAGAAAATTGGCCTGATTCTCTGGCTGCGGCACAAGCCAACGTGTCTTCTAATATCTCTAATAGAGAGCTTGCCGAATGTGGGCTTAAGTAGATTTACTGAAGTATATGCCATGGAAGGAAGAATGAGTACACTTCTGAAAACACATTTATATAACACTGGGTACAGCTTAATCAGCTCTTAGGAACAAAATGAGCGGCAACAGCATGTTGTAGTAGGCTCAGTCCGTACCCTCCCATCAAAAGCTTTTCTTGGGTACTTTAAGAAAAAAGTTATATTAAAAACAAAAAGTAATGGGATTCCCAGACAGAAATCTGTGTTTAAATGGCATTAAAGCTGTGGCTCAAATCAACAAAAGCCAGGAAATCCAAAGTTAACCTTTATCCAGACTGTTATACCATTTTTTCCAACTCTGTGTGTGCCTGTGAGCAGCCCTCCCTTTGAATTTCCTGGCTCTGGCAACCAAAATCCACAAGTCGCTTTGAATTACAGCACTCTGGGTCTGCTATTTAATGGGACTATACCCTGAGGATATATGCTTACTTACAAAGGCTTTTATGTGTAGTCATTGTAAATCCAGGAGTCATGAACCTGGTATTTTTTCTTTCAAGCTCTCAGGATCCCCATTTATGCCTAATTGTTGAGTCCTGTCGTATATTCAGATAAAAAGACTTGCTAACTTTTAGGTTGCTAACATTGGTAAAGTGTAATATTACAGTTTATATGTTACAGTTATAATTCAAGTGCATCTTTAAGTGTTGTCTTCTCTTTTTCCCTAGACACGGCGATGACTTGATTGTAACTCCTTTTGCTCAGGTGTGTATCATGCTGGCCCTGGCTTGCTCTCACTCTGTCTCTTGGTGTGGTTGCTAAGTGTGGTTTCTGAAACTGGCCACTTGCCTCCTCTGTTTGTCCCTAACTATTTGAAACATTTTCCTTATAGGTCCTTGCCAGCTTGCGAAGTGTTAGAAACAACTTCACTCTACTGACAAATCTTCATGGAACATCCAACAAGTAAGCATTGACCTTGGGCAGGGTTAGGAATCCCTTCCATAATGGCAAAAGAGGTTGAACAGCATTGAAAGAACAGAAACAACCCAACATTGAATAGAGATTTGTCCTCCAGCTAGGATACACAATGAAAACAGAATGGAGCATCTATATTGTTTTAAAACTGGTAAGACATTAGGAATTATCTAGTCTGGAATTTATTAATCATTATACTCTTAACATTTTGAACACGATAAGAGTTAAACAAATGAAAGAATGAGATCAGGATTTTATTGTTGTTAACTTTTATATTTGCCATGTTGGCCATTATTGAACACAAATTATATTACAATTCTTGAATAAGTTATTAATGAATTCAGAAATTTAAAATTAAAATTAAGGATACCAAAAAGTTCAACTCCAAGGTGCGTATTATTTGGTCACATATAAACAGGTTTATGCAGTTTGAGGAGTAAGAGAGGGATTATCTTCTCCTCTGCCCCCAACTGTATGACCTTTTTCATTTCTGTTGGCATTGCTGATCTTCAGTCTCTTCATTTGTAACATAAAGGGTTGGAACTTGACATCCTCTGCAGTAAATGTCTCCTCCAAAACAGTTCTAAGCTATGAAACCTGACCCAAGTGCTACACAGTTCATGCTGTTGCATGTGAAAAGATCATACTAGGGGTCAGAGGGCCATAGAACACATGATCCTGGAAGGGAGGAATGGAGAAAGTCTTTTGACACATTGATTCAACCTCCTCATTTTACAGAAGGAAAAACTCTAGCCCTCAGGAACCCGAAATTGGCTAACAACCGCACCATAAATTAGAAACCCATGGGGGCCCAAACCTCAATCTCCTGATTTATCAGCCAATGCCCACTATGGATTAACCTATCCCTTCACATCTGTGAATTGTTAATCAGTCCTCTATTTTGCTACATTGAAACTTTGATAGAGTGAGCTTGTTAAAAGTGGGAGTGCACCCTGCTTTGAATGCTTACTTCTTTTTTTCACCATCCTGTAACTGGGCACTAAGCTTTCTTGTGACATATCCTATTGGACTGGTATCTCCTCCTCTAAACTATCATTCAAACTTCAATCCCAGTGAACTTTCTACCATGTTGTTTAACCGTGTCACTCTCAGGCTCACAGCACTGAAGCAGTCCACCCTTATTAGTAAGATAAAGTTTAAATGCTGAAGTCTGACACCCAAGGCAGCTCATGACCTAGTTCCAGTTGATTTGATTAATAGTGCATTATATTATATTTGATGCAATGCACAGAGAATTCCTGACCCAAAATTCTCTAAAATCCAAAATCCAAAGATGTTGAACACTGATATGATACCACAAGTGGAAAATTCCACACTGACCTCATGTGACAGATCACAGTCAAAATGCAGATGCAAGAAAAATATTGTACAAAGCTATTTTCAGACTATTTTGTGTAAGGTACATATGAAACACATATGAATGTCATGTTTAGATTTGGGTCTTAATCCCAAAATATCTCATTGTATATGTTCAAATACTCCTGCATGAAAGGAAATCCAAAGTCTAAAGCACTATCAGCCCCAGACCCTTCAGATAAAGAACAGTCAACCTGCGTATGAAAACTAGAAGCTTGTCTCAGCTCCTGTTATTCATTTACTAATTAATTCACCTCACAAGTATTTGTTTAGTATGTGCTATTCGTATATGCATGCATGTATGCATTAAACAAATATTTTCTGAACAGCTATAATATACCAGGAACTAGTCATATAATAGTGACCAAAACGGACAGGTAGACAAGCTCTCTGCAACGTTCTAATAGGAAGTACCTGGGTATATGGCGGTGAACATCAGACCAGGTCTGTAGCTACAAAAGATTATTTTCAACAACCGTGGTCTGGTTGTTCTCTGCGTGTTCTCTTCTCCATCCAAATTATGGACTTACTGTTCTGTCTTTCTAAAATTTTTCTTTCCACCTGTCAGCCTCTACTTAGCCAAATTCTGATTGTCTTTGTGACTCATCTCAATTATCATGTTCACAAGGTGTTTTCCCTGACCCCACCAAGCCTGGCTGAATGGGCTTCATTTGGCCCCAGAGCACTCTGCCAACCTCACCACAATCTTATGGATTCCTGTCCGCAGTAGACTGTGTGCCCCTTAGGAGCAAGACATGTGTTTATTTGCAGAATACGTGACACATAGTTTGAACTCTCTACATATTCATCATACCTGTGAATTTCTAAATAAAAAAGTATTGAAAGAACTACCAATTATTTAGGAGTGATACCTTTTCTATACCCACTTTTTTTTTCTTTACAGAATATGGCCTCTGGACCCATGCTTACAGGTTCAGTTTTACCACTTTTAAACTATATAGTCGAGCAAGTTAATTACCTTCTCTGTAACTCAGTTTGCTAATCTGTAAAATAGGACTGTTGTTTGGATTAGAGGGATTGATACTTGCAAAGCACTTAAAATAGGATCCAGTAGAGTAAATATGAGCTATCAGAATTGATAGTTACCTTTTTCTTGCTGAATAAAGCAAGGAGTCAGACTTAACATTTAAGAGAAGTAATCTAACACTTCAGGGTTTTCCAATTGATCAGTTCAGTTACAATCACCATAAGCTATGTTCCTGACAGGTATTGTTAACTGTATTCTGGGGATAAGCAAACAAAGTTTAGGGAGATTCAATGATTGTGTCCGCCATACTGTTTCTAGTGAGCAACAGAGCCATAGTGAAATCTGACATCCTGAAAGACGTTTTTAAGAAGAACAAAGGGAATAGATGAAGTCAGGGACATTAAAAATGTCTTCAGGAAGTAAAACATGAGAGTGAAGTTCCAGACAGACCACAGTGATGGAGGTGGGAATGGGGAGGATGGGGTGAGTAACGACAGAGCCCAAAGGCCTAGTCAGCATGGACTGTCTCCGAACCACTACTGCATAGCTCCAATGAGAACGCTGGTCAGGGCAGGTGCTTCTCTTGTCAGCATGGATTTGAGTGTTCTTCCTCAGTAGTACTTCTGGGGCATGCAGTCTAATCATACTGCTTAGTAGGCTTGTGTCAGCTCAAATCACATTCTTAAGAATTCGGTGTTTCCATAATGCGGTGTGTTTCAGAACACATGGACTTTCAGGAACTGTGTACCCTCTGACCATGATTCCTCTAGACAGAAGAGATCCACAGTGCATTCTCACACTGTGACCCCTTTAGTCACCTCTGGTCAAAGCCAACCACACATATCCAACACTGAGGGATTTGTCTCTAATGATCTTGCTGAAATCCATACCCACATTTGTACAGTGGATCCTATTACTGATGACAAATACTTCCTCCGAGCCAACATTAACCACAAATCAAAATCAGCGCACATTCAGCACTAGACATCACCAGGGGCAGCTGAAGGGGCCTCACTCTAGTTCAGGTTGAGGATAGGTTTCAGCCTCAGATGGAACAGTCTGACAGGGGCAGGTTGGAAAACAGAGGGTACGCTTAATTCCCTCCATTCTATTCCTAGATAGTCAATGTCCTGAGACAAGTATGGAAAATCTACTGGAAGGAACTGAAGATAGCGTATCTGCCAGGAGGGGATGCAGCCTGCTGAGAGCAGCCCCTGCCCCATTCTGCTAGATATTGACTTATCTTGGCAACTGGGACTGTAAGATTTGTGGATCTCAGACTTTGCTTTCTGGGATATTTGACTTGGGTTCCAGCATACCACTCCTCTGCCTTGACTGTAACATTTAAGAGATAATTATGTCCTTGGAGTGGTTTTCATGAGACATCCAGATAGTACGGTTTATTACATGTAAAGGAACTCCCACATAGAACTATACTTTGCATGAGTTAACATTTCTTTTATCTTTTGGCTCTTTACTTGGCATGCAAGCAGTCCATTGTCTGCCTGAGCTTTACCACACAAAGGGTGAAAATCTCAAAATTCCTGTTGAGGTGGTTTCCTTGCACCTCCATGAAGTGTCCCACTGAGGGAGGCTTGATTAGGCTTGTGCTTTTTGGCTGCAAATGAAAACCCCCATTTCCTTTGTCACAGAAGTGAATTTGAAAATATGGCTTTCGTATAGAATTGTTAATTCATATAAGCATTCCTTAAGCATTCACGGGCCTCCAACTGTCTGGTGGAGTAAGTCAGGTTGTGTGAGTGGGAATGCTCACCACGCAGCAGTCTGTAACCAGAGAATGGGCTGGGAGCAAAGGGACAGCCTCCTTTATCATTCAACCTGCTCTCACCAACATCAGGAACACCACCTGTGGCTATCAGGAAATCATGTAACATCTTTGTTTTAACATTCTGCCCAACCATAATTTAGTCAACGTGCATGTACTCTTTGGGAAAGAATTAATAACCACTTAATTTTCTTTCAGTATATATCTGAAGTGTCTTTCATTGCTTTATGTACTTTGGCATGGGATTTAAATTAGCTGAGAATCGTAAAATCTTGAGCATTCAGAGCTGGAAAGAGCCTGGCCAAATTTCCTCAAAGTAAGTAGGGAAATATAAGTCAAACCCCCCACACAGGACCTGGCACATTGTAAATCAGCAGTAAATCTTAGTTGCTGCCTTCTCTCCCCAAGCGAGGAAGAAACTAAGAAGTTCAATGAGCTGCCTAAGGCTGAACAGTTGGGAGGTGTCAGAGCCAAAGAGTAAGATTCCTGTCTTCTTACTCATAGTCCAGTTCTTTCTCCACTGTGCTATTCAAAGATGGAAAGTAGCAACTTCTATGGCCACATCATCCTCACAATTCCTGTTGCTATCTGCAGCACGCAGGCAGATCACTCCTTATTCCTCTTCTATAAGTTAGGGACTATTGGAAAGGGGGCAACCAATACTGTTTTCCTTTGACACTCTTTACAGTTTTATATTTGACACCCTCGTGCCCTAAAAACAATGTGGCTTCCAAAAGCCACTCATGCATTTGAGATGTGTTGAGTCTCTTTTTTACAGCAGGCATCTGTAATAAGTGATAAACCTAATACACATGCTCCCTGCCTTTCCAGAGCTCACATACAGAGGTACTTTTCTCAATTAGCAACTCTAAACAAAGTCATATTTTGAAAATTAACATCTGGACTACAGAGTTTTTCTAATACATGTCATTTCCAAGAAGTAATTGAGATAATTGAATGATGTGAATAGCCATGGTAGAAAGAAAGTGGAAACTTTTAATATTTGTGGTCTCTGAATTCAGTGTCTCCTTTCATACAAAACTTGCTTTGGGAAAAGCTACAAAATAAAATTATTGAAAATATGTGGTTAAACCACTGCATATATATATTCAATACCTACTTCAAACCAAATATTATGCCAGTTCCAGGGCTACCAGCATGACTCAATTTTAGGTTACATTTCCACAGGTGAGTTGAGGAGACAGGAAAATGGGAATTGCAATATGGTGTGAGGAGTGCATGATGGGAGAAGCATAGGAAATTGCATAGCACAGGTGCAGGCCACAAACAGGGCAGAAGGCTCCGCTGAGGAGGTGATGACTATGTGCAGTCCCGGGACATGTGAAAGCATCAGTTGCTTTAAAAGGAGGAGAAAAGTTTTCAATGGAGCAAAATGTATGCAAGGCACAACAACAAGAGAGCATCCTGTGTTCAGGGAACAGCGAGCAGTGTGTAGAACCAAGACTGTATGTGGAAAGGGAATCAAATCAAATATTCACATCAGGGCCAGTGTTGTAGCATAACAGATAAAGCCAACTCCTGAGATGCTAGTATCCCATATGGGTGTTGGTCCAAGTCTTAGCTGCTCCACTTCTGATCTAGCTCCCAGTTAGCACTGTTGCATGGAATTGAGTTGAGAACCCATGTCGGTCTCTCATAAGTTACTTCTATAAGACTCAGTTTATTTATCTGGATAATGGGAAAGCTGCAGAAGATGGCCCAGGTGTTTGGGCCCCTGCTCCCATATGGGAGACACCGAAGAAACTCCTGGCTCCTGGCTTCAGTCTGGCACAACCAGCTCCAGCCCCAGCTCCAGCTGTTGCTGCCATTTGGGGAGTGAACCAGCGGTTGGAAGATTTCTCTCTCCCTCTAACTCTTTCAAATAATAAAGTAAATCTTAAAAAAACATCATGTCAAGCATTTGGTTCTCATCCCTTAACCTCATGCTCACATTTGGAGTTCCTCATGTTCACCAGGCAAGTTGAGTGGGGGATCAGAACTAGATCCTGCTATGAAGGAGTCATAGAGTAGTGATGGCTAAACATGTGCCCATAAGCTTTGCAACATGGAAAAATGACCCAGAGGGTACAAATAAAATACCACAAGAGATTTTAGGAGTGGCACTTTTAAGCTAAACGTATGGCATCCTTTGGACAAACTAGCAATGGACCATGGAAGGATAGGTGATATTTAGTGAGTAATGGCAGGAAAAGGGCAGCACGTGTCCAAGGAAACAAGAAGTGATCAAGTTGGGCCTTGGCAGAGTGAGTCAGTTCTTGCCCTCATGCACACATTCATTCATTTGTTTATAATCCCATTCAATAAATACTTAAAAGTATTTGGCTTATGAGAACCTATCTTGGGTGCCAGGGACCCAGTAGGACCAAATTGCTTCCTGCCCACATAAAACTTACAATCAATCGAAGGAGTAATATATTGGACGCTAATTAGACTTATTTTAATTGCAATTGTAAAGTGCCTACAGGAGAAGAGCAAGATGCATGAGAACACACAATCAATCAGTGGTTTGAGAAGAAATATCAGGAAGAATTCTGAGGGAGAAAAGGGAGTAAGTGCCTGGAGGCCAGAGAATAAAGGATTTTGAATGCCAGGCTAAGGAGTTGCAAATTTAATCTCTTAGATTTCCTGAAAAACAGCCTTTGGTATTAGTTAGTGCAGGGGTTATCAATCTATGGTATAGTGGGGAAAATCATTCATTTAAGATTCAGACAGACTTAGCTGTGAATCTTGGCCATGCCAGTTATAAACCATGTTTGCTTCAGTATCTCTAAACTCTGAGCTGCTCTTCCCTTTTCCTGAAAATAAGATGCTGCTACTCCCAGGGAAAGTCAGGAGTACTCGGCACAATGACCAGCACAGGAGAGCAATCACTAGATTATCATTTCCTTTCCCTTGTCACACACAAAAAGTTCATGCCACAAAGAGCTTAAAAGAACCTTGCCTAGGATCAACCTGTTAGTAAATTAATGATGGATATGAAACCTGTCCTTTGAGTCTGCAGCCATAAGTTCTTGTTACCTGGAAGCTAGACTAATATAAAGAGATCAGATATTGATATGGAGTACTTGAAACCTTGGAACATAATTATGTGGCCAAACCATATGAAGATTTCTTAGCAACATCATTTCAGGCCTTTCTCTGTCACTTAAAATGTGATTGATTTCTCAAACTTGCCTGTGCATGGGAATTCAAAGAGGAGTAAAAAAAGCATAGATCCCCAAGTTTCTTTCCAAACACTGAAAGTAAATAGCTCCCAAGTCAATCTGATGCTTGTTCATGTTTGAGAACCACTGGCCCGAGGTCTCACTCTCCTGCTCATTTCTAATATCCTGTGGCTCCTTGTGGGGCAGAGAATCCTTCATACCAGTGGTTCTGAGGATGCAGACACCAGTCCTGCAGCATCAGCACCACCTGAGAACTTACTATAAACACAGACGCTCAAGCTTACTCCAGGTCGACTGATTTAGACACTGGGGAGATGGCATTAAGGCCTAGCAATCCATTGCCATTTAGTCTTTCCGGTGATTCTGATGCAATTTGAGGTGCTCTAGAATGCTCACTGGGGGATTCTCCAGCCGTGCGCTGGGAGTGTGTGAGAACATAGCACACGAGGTCCTGCAAAGCATGGGAAGGATGGTGAAAGCAGCAAAACTGAGGGTGCGGGGAGGTGTGGAGAAAGAGAAATAAGGCAAGGAGGAGGAGCCCCCATATTAGTGGAGTGTGGGCTTGTTTGCTTGATGCACTTTGATTCTTCACATCGGCAGGCTTGTTATGATGCATATAAAACCCAGTTCCTCTAGGAAAAGACTGTTTCCTAAGTTAAGCAAGATGAATCACTCTTCCCTGTGGCTGTGTGACCTCTTGCAAGTGACTACACATCTCTGGTTCTCAAGTTCTTGAGGTATAAAAAAAAAACTGCAAATCCTGAATCGTGGGTCCCTTTGGCTTTATCTTTTCTATGGCACTGTCCAGAGAGATTAGGACTCACCCTGACTTGTGGAGGGGGTGCCTGAAGCAGGGTCTCTTCTTCCAAGGGACGCCTGGAACAGCAAAACCTGAAACAGAGGGGCTGGCTAGGGACCTGGAGTAAACAGCTTCCTTCCTGGAGAGCTGAAGCATCCTGAGTCTGTGAGGGAGATTCCAGGCCATCTGGATGTGAGAGAATTGCAGTCATCTGCCCGTGTTACAGCAGCCTGCCTTCCGGAGATAGCATGATGTCACCTGGTAGCTCACTGTGGCCTGGAAAACTCCTCAGTGATCTCGGGGGGCTGGGGTTGGGACACACAGACTCAGTCCTTCTCTTGTCTGTCTCCACAGGAGGTCCCCAGCGGCTAGTCAGACTCCTGTCTCCAGAGCCAGCCTGCAAGGTAGGCCTTGCCACAAGGTCCATCTCGATGTTTCAGAATCACAAATATGCCTCTTGTTGTAAACTCTTTCTGAATAATAACCTATGTTTGCAGACGATGGCCTTTGAAAGTATGTCTCTTGGTGACTTTTGTCAAAGGCATACTGGAGCTTTGCTTCATTCCATGTGAAACCAAGTGAAAGCAGAGTTAGATTAATTTGCCTGTGGCTCGCCCGGGCTTTCAGAACGTAACAAATGTGTGGTAAGGCTGCTTCCCAGAAGAGGAGCAGAAGGGAGGCTGTGTTGATAGTGCAACTTGACCTCAGCTTGCTGGCCCCAGTGAACTCCAGGAGCGCTAACCTCAAAGACCCCGAGGTGGCCCACGTTGGCCTGATGGCCCCCACGGGTTTGTTAGCGGTTTTCCTTTTACCGTCAACCAAAGATCCCACTTGAATCTACATCCTTTCCAGGTGTGAAACCCAAGATTCTTTCCAGGTTTCAAATCATTTCTCTTGGAGGTCATCCAACTCTGTTTCTCAGAGGTGTTTTTTAAAAGGCCCTAACCTCCCATCTTTCAGGACCATGCATCCACTTTCCATGAAACGTTGAGAACTGAGGACAGGATAGGCCACCCTGAAGAATGCCATGGAGAAGTGTTGAACACAAATTCTTCTTGATATAAAATGCACCCAATTAGATGCCATTTTCAAGTCCAAATGGAGTTCTCTCCCTTGAACCTGTCCCCCTGTTGCAGCAGTAAATTTCAGAAGCAAAATGACAGAAGAAGCAATTCACACAAACGTATACCGAAATCGCCTAACGTCTAGTGTTACCTGGTACACTTCTCTGTTTCCAGCAGCGCTGTTCCCTTCACTTTAGACTTGTGACCTGCCTCACTGGGCTGTTGTATTCTTCTGCCAGAATCGTGGCCATACATACTACAAGGAAAAATATGAGAGGAACCGCACCTCTAAAAGAAGAGAACAAAGGCAGTGGATTCCATTGCCTCTTGGCTTCTGAAGTACTTATGGTATACACTTTTTAGAATATCTTTATATGGCAAAGATTGAGGACAAGAATAAAAGTGAAAGAAACCCATGAAGTAAAGGCGAGTGTACTCGAGAGCCCTATCATACGAAGTAGAAAGTAGTACTCTCTCCATAGACCTCAGAAACCTGCTGTGCTGGATGCGCTATTTCCTTTTGAAGTTTTCTAAAAGGAAACAAAATAGAGTGCTTTAAGGGATAACTGGTGTTATATACTTGGAGATCAAAGGAGCTGGTTTTGAAACTCCTATCATTTCATAAAATTGGCCTGCCAGTGAGGCACTGATGCTGACAGTCCCACTAGCCGAATTTACTAAGATGCTTTTGACTTCAATTTGAATATCAAGATGATGTTTTCTTTTTCTTGTAATAAACACTGACAAACGTTAGAAGATGTGATATTTATGGTTCTATAAATTAGCTCATTAGCCAAAGATGCTGTTGGGAAGATTGTTTTGTGATTATTGGCAAAGTAACTACAGCTTGGCAACTCAAGCCTCTTTTGCTAAATTCTTTTAAAACAATGGAGTAATAAATGACAATACCATCTAGGCAATTTGTTTTCATCCGTCTTTGCAGCAAACAACAAAAATTCTGACTTTTGATTGGGAAGAGAATGCAGTGATACCAACTATTACGTAATTACAGGTTTCAAAATCTTTTTAACATTTAACCACAGTCAGAAAAGGAAGGAGGAGACACACATCCCGTGTTTTGTTCTTATTATCAGCTTAAATAAGCCAGGCAGATTTTTCCTGTTATTTTAATATTTATCAGCATATGACAAAGAGGTGTGCTTAAATAGAAACTTTAAAGGGGAATGAAAAATAAATGGCTGAGAGCAAACGGAAATGAGAACCAGAGGGCAGCATTAAACTATGTTTCATGATAATAAGATCAGGTTTTCATTTATCAGTACTGAAGTTGAACTCACAGTTTTCAGTTGAAATCTAAGATAAAAAGGTACAAAAAACCCACATAATTTACACAGATTTGGCAACCTAGTTTGTTAAGAAAGCCTAACTGACTTAGATAATTGTATTCTCATTTAGAAGTTAGAAAAAGAAAGAAAAATGTAAATCTCCTTAAAAAGCTTCTTTGTTTTGAAATATATAAGTGAAGACGATGTAGTTGCCTTTAACAACTAATTGTCAGAAGCTATGGTTAAAATGGTATGCTTACAAATCGATCATTAACTGAAGTATTCGACAAAACTTCCCAGTCTGAAAGCCTTTCTTCTCACTGTTGAGCCAAGGTTATTCTCAATTCTTATAGAGCAATACAAATTTTCCTCCACTGCAAAGACATCTTAATTTTCTAAATTGGAGTCATTGCTCATTTTCTCTGCTGTGGCAACAATTTAATTCTCAGATGTATGATCCTCTGTAGCTTGCATGTCTCCTCCATTGGAGCCTGGGCTCCTCAAGTCAATCATTGTACCTTATTCATCTTCTTATCATTTGTGGTGCATTAGCATAATTATTTTCATCTAGCAAGAAGATGGTTTATGTTGAATTGGCCAGGAGAACTACATAAAATCTGAGGACTTTGAAGCAAAATGCTCATAAAATAAAGTTATAAATGGGGTGGGCGCTGTGGCTCACTTGGTTAATCCTCCGCCTGCGGTGCCGGCATCCCATATGGGCACGGGGTTCTAGTCCCAGTTGCTCCTCTTCCAGTCCTGCTCTCTGCTGTGGCCCGGGAAGGCAGTGGAGGATGTCCCAAGTGCTTGGGCCCCTGCACCCACATGGGAGACCAGGAAGAAACACCTGGCTCCTGGCTTCGGATCGGCGCAGTGCTGACTGTAGTGGCCATTTGGGGGGTGAACCAACGGAAGGAAGACCTTTCTCTCTGTCTCTCTAACTCTGTCAAATTAAAAAAAAAATTATAATAATAAACCAATTTTTTCTATGATTATGAGAAATGCTCAATTATGTGGGTTTTTTTTTACTATTAAAATTAGTTACTGCATTAAAATTCAAAGAGGTTTGAATTGCTTGCTGTAGTAGCTTATCTATATTAGTATGTTCATATAGCTTTTGAACACAAAGAGTTAAATCAAAGAACTTGTCATTTTTGCCTTTCGAAAAGGAAAGTCAGAGTAAGCTAATGGAAAATTTGTTTTCAATTTTTAGAAAATTATTTATTTTGTTTATTGAAAGAGAGAAACAGAGATGGATAGATAGCTCCCAGCCAATGATTCATTTACCAAATACCCACAATGGCCAGGAATTCAATCCAGGTCTCCCACCCTGGGTGGCAGGGACCCAACTACTTGACTTACCATCTGCTGTCTCCCAAGAGCTGCATTAACAGAAAACAAGAACAGGGAGTGGAGCTGAGACTGGAACCCACGCTCTCTGATATGGGACTCAGGCATCCCAAACAACGACTTAACCACTAGGCCAAATGCCAACCCCAATAATGGTGAATTTTAAGCCCAGGAATAGGGACAGAATGGAAACCATATGTTTCAGGTTGAGGACAAAGATATAGCAGATCCTCCCTGTGGTGTTGGATATGCTATTGCTATGTAGTTTAAGGGGCATCTCAATTTATACCATGTTTTGCCTTTTCACAAGCAGGAATCCCAGGATTTCTTTACCTGGTGTGCGTAGTGCTAAAAGGGGAAAGAAAACAAACAAAAAACAAAAAATAGAAGAAAGAAAACTCTGAAACAAGGGCTTGAAAGATGTCACCCCTGCATTTTCAAAATGGCACACTGAAGTAATTCTCAGGATTTCAAGCCCCAAAACTACTTTCAACAACAAAATAAGATAATTGATAAAAATTGATATGCGTACTTGTTTCACTTTTCCCACCTCATCCTTGCTTTTGTATGCATTGCAATAGTGATGACAAGTATGTGGTTAAAGTAAGGGTTGACTGAAAAGGTAGATGAGCAAATGTTCACTGCATTTGCTTTACAAAAGATTTAGAAGTATTCCTTGTGATGGCCACACTTATGAGTTATATAAATGCAGATCAATTTGTGGCAATATATATCATACCTACAATGTTTTAGCAGCCAAACCGATGTGTAAGGTGGGTCCTCTGTACTAATTTTCTTGTTTTGAAATTTACCAGTCAATGTATTGAGCAGAACCATCACCACCTGTAACAGACCAGCTCTCCTGAAGAATAGTCTCTGAGTCTATAGGTCATTCGAAATAATCTGCAAACCACAGAACCAAGATGTCTACACACTTGCCTGGAAGATCTCAGGCCAGATTGCTGCAGACACGAAGTCTGTCATATCCATCACCTTGGTTGATGGTGGTTTTCAACACCAGTCAGTTCGAGTGTGTTTTAAGGGAAGACTCTGCTCAATTGTCCTGTCTGAGCAGCAACCTCTTGTTAAAGTTTTCCAGTATAATGGGAATTCGATTCTTCTAATCCGTGTGCAGGCCATTCTGGGGAGGAAATGACTCTCCACCAGGTGAAGAAGTGGCTCTCTCGTAGGAAGGTGGTCTCCCCGTCTGGGTACCTCCCATTTCTGGATTGGGACAATCCCGCTAGATGTTCCTGGGTGGGCACTGGGTGTAGGGTCTGGGGGAGGAGAGGATAGGGCCTCAGTGAATTATCTTCCATTCCAAGGAGTTTGGAAAGAAGGCAGGCCAGCTCGCTGCAGGTCTCATTCCTTGGCAGGACTTTCAGGGCCTGGGATGAGCGTGGGATGGTGTGGCCGCAGGTAGAGGGCTCTGTGAGCACCACAGCCGGGCTGAGAGCTGGGCTGTGTCAGATGACTGGAAATGAAGCCCGGCCTAAGCAGAACCTCTGCTTGGTTTCTACATTAAGCAAGAATTGTCGGGCAGGATTACAACACATATGAGCAAATAGGAATAAAATCAATCCTGTTACCAAAGCCTGTGACCGTTCAGGATAAAAGAGGAATTGGAGAAAATTGCAACAAGAAAAAAAGTAAAATAAACGTAGAAAAAGGAAAAAGCAAATAAGAAAGAAAGAAAGGAAAGGAAAGAGAAAAATAGAAGTATGACATTTTATCAGATCCTGTTTTCTTCAGTGTTCTGAATGCTGTGTGGCCCAAATTCTTGGATAATCAGCTTAATTACTTACCTTGAATGTGTAGGCAGTGTACATACAAAACGATAGGGCAAAGCCTCAGTAATTCTGAGAATAATTCCCCAAGTGGTTGCTATGTAAGTGTTGCTTTTGTCTCAAATAGTTCTCTTGTGAAAGTTTACCCTATAGCGTCAGTGCTGAGCTGTTCGTATGGATTTGCAATTATTCCAGATGTGTCTAACATTAAATTCGGGTATCCCCCCCAAATACTCACAAGACAGCAAAGTGAGA
The DNA here is from genome assembly GCF_033115175.1 of Lepus europaeus. Lineage (NCBI taxonomy): Eukaryota > Metazoa > Chordata > Mammalia > Lagomorpha > Leporidae > Lepus > Lepus europaeus. The sequence continues at coordinate 58,268,857 of NC_084831.1, forward strand.
AGCATTAATATATCACCCTTGAGCAAACATTGCCAAAAATATCACCCTGCTCATTAATGGCTATTTCAGTAATTCCAAATTAAGTCCTCAATTTAGCATGAATCTTTGTTCCTATTAAATGGACCCCAGGGAAACCTGCAGCATCAATCTCATCTCCCACTAGCTGCCTTAGGAGTGGAGTTCAGTCCACGTTGACTCCACTTCGTGTTTTCGTACTGCCGAGAAACACCATCCACCCAGCCCCCCCTGAAAGTTGGAATCATGCATGTTAGTAAGTATTTCAGTTATGCTATTGACGTCAATGGAGTCATTAAATAGATTGCTGGCCCTCCCAGAGGCAAATCACTGCCAGGGACCTAGATACAGACACGTTTCTTACAAAGACAACCATCGGGTTTTGCTAGAGCAGTAAGCCAGAAAAAGGGAAAAGTTTATACTGTAGCAGACCAATCTCCAAACACAGTTTCTTTCTTTCTTTTGCATTTTAGTTCCGGCCTTTCTTTCTCTTTGGTTACAGTAGGTTCAGGAAGATAGCAGATATTGTTGCCTGAATGTTTTGTGTGCAAAAGCATCTCCTGTAATTGAGCATGAAGGGAGGGACCCCACTTTCCAGACTGAGTCTCACCTTCTGGTCTGCACAGCCTGGCTTGATGTTTATTCGGCAGCGTTCAGTTCGTTATCTAGGCATTCACTATTGTCTGCCAGCAAGGTTGGGTTTGATATATAGCCCCCTGAATAAAGTTTCCTCCAAACACACACGATTTTGCCCTCTCTACCACTGCTGCGTGGCTTGTGGCTGCAGCCCCTCAGCTATGAATTGGTTTTTATGCCACTGGCACCGTGCTGCCTGCTGCACCGGGGCTCTCTAGTGCAGGGTGGAGGGGGAGGCTGGGGAGAAAGCTGGGCGTCTCCGGGCGGCCTCCTCTGCAGTGCTCCCGCAGGAGGCTGTCCACGTGCCAGTGGCCTCCCAAACCCCAGCTGCTGCCTGCATCAAGTCTGGTCATGCCGCGCCCAGGCGCCCAGGCGAGACGGAGAGGGCCCTTCAGGCAACATCTGCCTCTTTTTCTGGGTTTTCTTGACAGCTCTGTTCACCTGGACAGCCCCAGGAGGTCAAAGCCATAGCTCCACCCGCCACGTGGAGCCCTCCTCCTCCCAGGCTCAAAGCTAGGGAGGCATCCTCAGCAGATTTTTAGATTGCTTCAGGTCTAGTTGTCAGATCTGTCTTAGGACCCCATCTCCCTCCTGGACCCCTGGCTCTTTGTGGCCATGGCATTCCTACCAGCAAGTGTGCAGAGTGAGTGCTGGATGTCTGACCGCCTTGGGTTACCCCTTATGGTTTCTCTAGGGACCCAGTCCACCTCTCCCCACTCCCCCCGCCACTTCCCCCACTGTTCCTTTTCCTGCTTTCCTGGCTTTGAACAGCAGACTCCTATCCACCCTTTTGCCTCTCTCCTAACCTACCACAGCCACTTCCTTCAGTCTTTTTTCTAATCCTCCCCCCTGCTTTCCTCTTCTGCTTTTTACCCTGGCTGATTGTCCTTAATTTTCCCCCGCTCCAATCCAGCCTACATTCTATTAGTGGAATTATTCTTCTAAAACTCACTTATGGTTGTTATCTTATTACGTGGCTCTCCTTGACCTTGAAGATGAGATTTTACCAGGTATACAAAGGCCCTCAGAATTTTGCCTCTAACATATCCATTGTCATCCCCCACTGTCCGCCTACACCATGCACAGCTGGCGGCTGATGTGCATTGAATGAGCTGTTGCTGAAGGATTCCAGACTCTTCTGCACTGCTTCTTGTGTACCTACTGTCCCCTCTATCTGGGATGCCCTTTCCCAAAGATATTGTGCTCATATGCAGCCTTGAGATTTGCGGATTTGCATACATTGTCACTGTGCAAAAATTCTTTATCGTATCTGATTCTTGGCTTCTGGAGTCAGGGATAAAATAAATAAATAGTCTCAATCCAAGACCTAGGATCTAATATGTGCTTAAGAAACACTACTTCTTTAGTTGTTCCCATCTGCTTCCTTCCAGACTCAGTATAAATGCTGTTTTCTTGATGCCTCCCCAGAGTACACTCATGGTTACTCTTAATAATGTTTTCAAAATCCCTCTTGTTACATTGTGTTATAATTATTTAGTTAATTTTCTGCTCCTCAAAGCATAGAACATCACAAGTTCAAATACTAATCCTGTTTTTTAATATCCCCAATTTATAGCATAAAACCTAGAACACAGTAGATTCTCAGTAAATGCTTATGAAATGGACAAACACAGTAAGTGAATGAACGCCTGTGCCTGAATCAGAAAAGACTGGAAAGGAACTGAGGCTTTGTTCAGTTTTGACTAATGGTTTACATGCAGACTCTAGGGCATGCGCACAGCACAGACATCCCTAGCTAATTTTTTTCCTTTTTAAAAAATTTTATTTAAGATATACAAACTTCATGCATTTCATATGTACAAATTTAGGAACATAGTGATTCTTCCCATCCACCCTCTTCCTGCCGGCACTCCCACCCTTCTACCTCCTTTCTGTCCTATTCCCACCCTTAATTTTAAAAGGATCTATTTTCAATTTCCTTTATGCACTTAAGATTAATCCTAAACTAAGTAAAGAGTTCAACAAATAGTATGAGGAAAAAAAAAAAAAAAACACAGCTCCTCAACAGTAGAGACAAGGGCTGTTAACGATTATTGAATCTCAAATGTCAATTTCACTCCTATACATTACATTTTAGGTACTCTATTAGTTACCCTAGGTCAGGAAAAACATATGGTATTTGTCTTTTTGGGACTGGCTAATTTCACTAAGTATAATGGTTTCCAGTTCCTAGCTAATCTTCACTACATGTGCCTTTCAAGGCACTAGAAGTGATCCACCACTTCAAGAAGAAGTAGCAATGTTAAAACAAATGAAGGGATGGCAAAATATAACTCACTGATCACTATGTTATTCTCTTAGTGCCTAACACTGTGGCAAACACAAAGTGAGTACTCAAAGAGCATATTGAATGTTAGGAACCCAAGTTGGTCTCTCATAAGTTAATTCTGTGAGACCCAGTTCATATGTCTGGCTAGTGGGCATTTTAATATTCTAATTCATAAGATTACCATGAGGATTAAATGAGAAAAGTTATGAATAGCAGTTAAGAGCGAAGACTCTACCTCTTTCAAATTCCAGTGTGACCCATGGACCTTAGGACAATATACTTAATCTCTGTCTCCATTGCCTCATCTCCAAAGTTGGGATGGAAATTGTATGTATCTCAGGGTTGGTTGCAAGGATTATGTATGCTAACAGATGCAGAGCATTTAAAAGGGCCAGTACTAGTATTGGCATTATTAGTTATATACTGCACCTCCTCTACTACCCAGCACAAAACAGGTAGCCAATATATGGTACTTAGGAGCCCAGGCTTTTTAGTTTCAGTAAGGAACCAAAACAGAAAGCCCTGTGGAGAGCTTTCTAACAGATCCTGAAATACTTCCCTTCCATAGTAATGCAATCTAAACGGGGGAGGGGGATTCCTTTGTTAAAGTTTTTCTTCCCCCTTGCAACCACAAAAATCTGGTTACATAGGAATGTATTGCAAACTAATTGTAGTATTCTCCAAGACAGCCTCTGGAAACCTGAAGGAACAGGCAGGTGAATGGAGCCAATATTATATATCAGAGGATACTATCTAATGACGGCTCCTTCTTTCGAAGCAGAATACAAAGAAAAGTGCCAAATGACTTAGGATTCTGGTAAGCCTGGGCTTTGTTCACTGGGAGCTTTCTTTTCATTAAGACTGAGAGGCTGTCCTTTATAAAAGAGCATAGTCACAGCTCCACAACCAAGTACAGCGGTGTTTCAGGCCAGCATTCGAAATTCACACACACCTATACAGACAGGCAGAGCATTCTCAGGGCAAGGAGGAGCAGCAAGAGCTCGTGCAGCTTCCCTTGGCAGAGAAGACAAAAGCTACTGGCAGCAGGATCCAGTGTCAAAAGGGCTTTGACTCCGTTTGGAAAAACCTTGTCCTCTCAGTGACTGCTGGACAGGGGAAAGCACTCTCCATCCACCTTACCCCCTTTCCTCTCTGTGTTGGAAAGGAAGGAAATAAAAAGGAGACTGGGTTGTCCTGGAGAAGAATGAACATGGAAGTTGGCTAAGAGAGAAAGCAGGAAGAAGAGGACCTCTCAGTTCCCTCTTCTGCCTTCTGCATCCCCAAGACAGCATGATCCTGGAGGCAGGGTGAATTCTGCCTGCTTTCTTCTGATTAACCCTGGCCAGCATATTACAGAGTTGCCTCCAGAGCTGTTCTCGGAAGCCAGGAGCCTTTTAGGGAACAGTCTTTCACCCGAGAGAAGAGAAACAAAGCAGAGACTGTCCCCTGGAAACAGAATGGGCAACAGAACTCACTGGATCTTTCTCTTAGTTTGTTGTCTTGACTTCCTTTGCGCCAGAGCTGTTGACAGTTACCAAAAGTGACCCCTCAAATGTTGTATGTACTTCCCTACCCCATCTTGGGTTGTATCCATGGAGTAAGCTGAGGCCAGGGCAATCACTCAACCCACATGACCTGTGGAAGCAGCTGACTCAAACAAGCTCCTTGAGCTTCAAATGTCTAGGGTCTAGTCTTGCTGGTGCAGCCTCTCCAGCCCCACATGCCTACCTCTGATTTCAGGAAAGACAGGGACAAAGCAGTTCTATGCCAGGCACTGAGCTCGCCCTTTGTATGCATTATTTCACCCAATTCTCTCAAGTAAATTTTCCTGGAGATAGACTGTCCCCATTTCACAAATTTGAAAAACAAAAAAGCAGGGTTAAGGAGTATGTGGGACTTTTTCAAGATCACATAGTTAGTAAGAGATAAAGTCAGAACTGAAACCAAGGTCTGCATTTCTTGAAAACCCATGCTCTTTCCTCTAAAGTCTAAATCATGCTTTTCCTTCCTCCACCCCACACAATAAGAATAATACTAGTATTTACCATTAGTGTTGTAATATTTCAAAGTGTTGTTATACATAAAGATATTAGAACACTACCTGCCCTCCAGTATTATTTAAGGTTAGCTCGAATTATTATTGTCATTAGTTAGTATGAGGAAATAGATGTGAAAAAGGAAAGGCCTCTGTAAATAAGTGACCTTGAAGTTGAGCTCTGAACACTGAGAAGGAACCAGGGAGGGTGGAGGATTCCTGAGAGAGTAGCCAACATCTCAAAGGCCACCGCCAGAGACCCAGGGTGCTTGAAGGGCAGTGAGGGAAGAGGCCAGAGACTGAAAGAGGCCAGGTTTGGCAGAACATCCATAGGGCATGGTAGACGTGTAGATTTTATTGTAAATTCAGTTAGGAGCCATTGAAAGATATTGAGAAATAGATTGACATGGTCTGATTTGAATTTTAAGCACAGATCTTGTCTCTGAGTTTCAAGTCTGAGTTACTGGCACCTCCTATGTGCTCCCAGTCCCTGCACTTTCTTTGTCATAATTGTCAGTTCCTGCCCTTCCATCCCCTCGGGATTTGCCAGGTAGGCTCTGGAACTAGACTGCCTGACTTTAGTTCTGTTCTATTCCTTTCTTTCTGTATGACTGTAGACAAGTATTTCACCATCTGTGGCCTTGGTTTCCTTATCCTTACAATGGGGATAATAATAGAACTTTTTGCATAGAATTGTTATGAGAGCAAAATTACTTAGTCGTGTATAAAATATTTAAAACAGTGTCTAGCACACAGATATCACCAAATATTTTTATTTCTAATGTATTATATTTGCCTATATTCTTGATGGCTTAGACTGTTAGGCTGTATGCTCAACTACTGGCGTAGGGTAGGTGCTCAAAAATATTTGTTGAAAAAAAAGGGGGGGGGTTAGCACTGTGGCACAGTGGGTTAAGCCAATGCCTTCAGCATCCCATGTGGGCACTAGTTCAAGTCCCAGCTGTATCACTACCAATCCAGCTCCCTGCTAATGTGCCTGAGAAAGCAGCAGAAGATGGCCCAAGAGCTTGGATCCCTGTACTCAAGCGGAAGACCCTACTGAGGCCGGCACCATGGCTCCCTAGGCTAATCCTCTGCCTGCAGCGCCGGTACCCCGGGTTCTAGTCCCGGTTGGGGTGCCAGATTCTGTCTCGGTTGTTCCTCTTCCAGTCCAGCTCTCTGCTGTGGCCCGGGAGTGCAGTGGAGGACGGCCCAAGTCCTTGGGCCCTGTACCCACATGGGAGACCAGGAAGAAGCACCTGGCTCCTGGCTTCGGATCAGCACAGTGCACCGGCCGCAACGTGCCAGCCATAGTGGCCACTTGAGGGGTGAACCAATGGCAAAGGAAGATCTTTCTCTCGTCTCTCTCTCTCTCTCTCACTGTCTAACTCTGCCTGTCAAAAAAAAAAAGACCCTACTGAAGCTCCTGGCTCCTGGCTTCAGCTTGGCCCCACCTCCAGCCCCAACCATTGCACCCATTTGGGTAATGAGTTCACGGATGGGAGATCTCTCTCTCTCTGTCTCTCTTTCTCTCTCTCTCCCCCCATATCCTGCTCTTTCTGTAACTCTGTCTTTCAAATAAATACATAAACCTTTTTTAAAAAAAAAAAAAAAAGAATGGAAAGAAAAGAGAGGTGGTAGAATAAGCTGCAAGTGAAAGGAGAGAGAACTGCTGTGCTATTCCTGGGGAAAGAGGCTTCCTGGACTCAGCAGTGCATTCTTGACAGGGAAGAGTTTGCTTTCGGAACATAGAAACTGAGACTTTGCAACTATTCAACTGCTACAACTTTGGGGAACTCGAAACAAGTCCATGGGACAAAAGCTTGTTTCAAAACCTGTGATGCCAATCTGGTCTGCCACATGCACAAAACGCAAATCAGTCTTATGAAAGAACTTTGTCATCGTCTCAGGCTAGGTGACTATTTCTCTTAAAGGCAAAGACAAGGCAAACCCTCCTGCTGCCCTTGGAAGGACAGTGCTGCCGATGGAGCCATAATATTGGCACTTCCTTTTCACCCCTCTGTTGCTAATAGGACTTCAGATGAACAAGGGTTCCGTTCTGGAAAGTAAATGCATACCTTAAATATGTGTGACCTCACAAGTCTTAGACATTCAGGGGTACCACAGTTCTTTTATTTATTTATTTTTCATGCATCTGCACAGGGTACGTACCTTGACAAACAGCTCTCTGAAAATTCCAGTTCTCTGCTGTACGTGTATGTGATGTTTGTGTGTCTGTGTGCTGGTTTGTTACTTTTTTATCCCGGAAGAAACTAAGGGTTTTTCACATGCTTTTTGTCAACACAATGGGTCTCTGTTCTCTCTGACCTGGTTTTCCACTGTTCCTTCCCTTTTTCATCACAAGTTCAGCCGTTTGCCTCTCTGCACCCTCGGATCATTTCTCAGCCTTCTCCCTTGTTTGCTCCTCTCTCTGTACCCCTTACTCTCTCAAGCAATGCTCTAGATAGTCCTCTGTATCGAATCTAAAGGCTTACCTCTTCAAACTCTCTGTGCACTAGTCTTTATTGTCAGTAATTTCTCACTCCATTTACATTCTATTGGGTCTACTCATTTTCCTCTACCATGCACCCCTTTGTTCAGACATGTGTGTTTTCTTGGAGATAACATTTTTATCATGGCTGTCAATGAGCCAGGAGGCACGAATGGGTAGGTACCTGAATAAAACCGAGCTCTGGTCTTGAGTTCTTCACCATCTGCAAATGAGAAGATGGATATTTGAAAATAAAGATTATATCAGGATCCTACAGAGAAATACAACTCAGCACATAATATTTATTTTAAGGCTTTAGCACATGCAATCATGGGGGTTGGCAGGTTTGAAATTGCAAGGTGTCTGGCGCATAACAAATCTTCCCAGGCAGATGAATCAATTAATTCACAAGCTTTTATTGGGATTCCGCTCCCAGGCAAAGTTCCCCAGTCCCAACAGAGCGGGGAGCGGGGAAGTCGAGTGTCAGAGGTTGGGAGGGCTCCTTTTATAGATACAGGGCATTTGGGTTAAAGGTTGAGGCAGGTCTGATCCTCATTGGTTGACCTTTAGGCACCCGCAGGGACCTTGACAAGGACTTTTCTTCCCCGGAAGTATAGGCCTTCCCTCCTCGCGGATCCCAAAGCTACCATCCCGACCTTTTGATGATAGGAAAGGGGGCGATGATGAGTCTCTCTGGCTACTTCCTGCTGACTGGGGACGTCGTCTACAGGGGCCCGCTGAGGGTATCTTGGGGCTTTGCAGGGACAGGCATGTATGGATGGAGAAGCATATGGTTGACTGCCTGATTGCTGAAGGCCTTGGTTCATTCCATTATCACCTGCTGTAAACACTTAAGCAGACACGGTAGTATACAAGTCAGGGTGAGAATAGCAACCATTGATCCTAAGAGTGCCATTAACCAGGTAATGAAGGATTTCATAGAGGAGAGGAAATGAGGGGGATCTCTGGACCCTTGTGAGGATTGTTTGATGGACGTGATTTAAATCTGATCCCAGCCAAGACTGGGAGAAAGGCCACTCAACTTTTGGAGGTAGAGGGGTTTGTCTGTGGAGAAATTCTGAATAATCATACAACATTAAGTGGGGAAGAGGACCATCAGTACACATAGGTTAGGAGCAGAGCCATTGATGTTAGAGTAGAGGTTATGATTACAAAGGAATGAGGCCCAAGTGTGCTAGACAGGGTCTAAAACAAAGGACAGAGTCATTATTAGAGGAGCTAAGAAAGGTGCTGTCTAAGCCACAACTAAATTTTCTGATTGGGCAGCAAATAGAAACTCACAGAAGGGGCTTGATAATAATCTGGTGGGCTTTAGGCCTTGTAAGTTAAGAGGCCCAGACCTATCTATCTCTTCACATAGGGTACATCCTAAGGGAGGTGTGAACCTCCTAGAGGAAGGCACCCTGTTGATTTCCATTACCTAGCTGGCCTGGGAGGAGAGCTGGCCAGGTAAAGGCAGGTGGCATCTCTAACAGGAAATTTACAGCTCTGCCTGCAATGTTGCTGACCATACTTGACCATACCCTCAGCTGCAGTGGTCACTTTGGAAGCTGGGCTGAATGAAAGGCTTTTCAGCTTAGAGCCAATAAGATCTGTGGCTCTGACCTGGGCATCCTTCGACTCCAGGGCAGTTCCATTTCCAGAGATCTAACTCTTGGCTGGCAGAGCTGCCAGGGCCCATCACAAGCTGACTTCTGCTGAAGCCCAGGCTTACCACATTGAAAGCCACTGCAGTAGACTAGCCTGTTGGGTCTCCCTGATGGCAGACCACTGTACAGAGCAGCCTTTACCAGGCTGCCACCTATCTTTACATTTCTGATGCCTAGCTTTCTTTTCCTACTGATTTTTGTTAAAGCAGACCAGAGGATGCAAGTCAAGGGGGTGCTCAAGTCCCATCTATAATCTTTAGTGGCCTACACTAGAAGTCTATAGTCACAGGCATGTTCTGATAGTGTTTTTTCTGAGGTAGATAATGCCTATGAGGAAAGCTATGTCCTCGCTTTAAAACTTTCTTTCCCTTTGGTCTGAAAGGGAGGTCTTCCCTGTTTACTGTGCTGATGGCGAAGTAGATCTAGCTGTGAAATTATAATTTAAGCTTTCATTTTGGCTAGGCTATTATAGAAAAATGTTAGCTATCCCTTTTATAAGATCTAAAAATCAAATTGTGCATCTTGAAGAGTCCTTCAGAATAGAATGAGTTTCCTACCTCAAAGAGAATAGAGAATTGAGAGAACGAGTTAGACTTAGAATAGAGAAATGGGGATGCCAGTCTCAGATCACTGACAATAGCAATATCAAATGAAAACTTAGAAAGCAGTTTCAATCATTAGATAACAAATATAGCAGTTTCAATACTAGCTTTTTAAACTCTTTAACTGTTTTTTAATTTACTAATTGATTCGAATTTCTGCTCTTAGTAACCTCAGCTAACAATACTTTCAGTTGGTACCTATAATACATTTTTGGCTTCATCTGTTTACAGAGCCATCCCAAAGTACTGAATACAATAGATGTGGCTGGAAAAAGTCCATCAGAACCTATAGGAGGACAGCTAAGCACAGAACCAACAACGCTTTAGTTTTATGAGCAGCAAATCTGATATATAAAATTGTGGATGACAAAAGACTTTAAGTTGCCACGTTTAAAATTATAAACTTATTATACACTCAACAAGAGGTGTCCAGCTCATAACAAATCTTCCCAGGTAGATAAATCAATTAATTCACAAGCTTTTGGGATTCTGCACCCTGGTGAGGTTACCCAGTCCCAACAGAGCGGGGACCGGGGAAGTCAAGTGCCAGAGGTTGAGTGGGCTCCTTTTATAGATACAGGGCATGTGGGTTAAAGGTTGAGCAGGTCTGATCCTCATTGGTTGACCTTTAGGCACCCGTGGGGACCTTGACAAGGACTTTTCTTCCCCAGAAGTACGGGTAGGGACTCTCCATTCCCAAAAGTATAGGCCTTCCCTCCTTGTGGATCCCAAAGCTACCAGAAATCCATAGGGCGGACTGGAAACTCAGGTAGGAGTTAATGCCACAGTCTTGAGGCAGAATCTGTTCTCTTTTAGGGAACCTTTGTTTATGCTCTTAAGCCCTTCAACAGACTGGAGGAGGCCCACCAGCGTTATCCAGGGAAATCTCCTTGATGTTAGTGCCACTGCTTACAGATGTTAACTGCATCTACAAATTGCCTTCATAGCCACACCTAGGTAAATGTTGATTCCATGACTGACCCATGGTCTAGCCAAGGTTACACACAAAAATGGAGCATCACCAGGACCACACAACCAAACAACCAACTAACAACAACAAAAACCTGTCTTAGCATTCAGGCTAGAATTTTGCCTAGTGTTGCTACAAGTAAGATCTATCTATCTATCTATTTAGATAGAGTCTCATATATAATACATATAATATAGTTATTATTATATATGTTGTATATAATAAATATATAGTCATATATAAATTATATATACATATGATCCAGGAGAATATAAATCTCTGTCTTCCTTCTGACTACTGAGAGTTTATTTTAAAACACAGTGAAATAACTGCTCATCCCAGATCACAGAGATGTTTTGAAAGCCAAAGGACGGTTTCAAAGACCAGAAGTGCAGAGTGTTGCTGCTTTGAACACCTTGCCCTTCCCTATAAGTGGCAGCAAACTTACTAGATCCTGGGGCCGCACCAGAGCGTCACCATTCCTACCTCTCTCTGCTGAGCGTTCATGGGAGCAGAGAAAATCTGAGCATGCCAGTCATTGTATGCTCAGCGCCTGTCCAGCGCCTGCCCACTGCCTGGACCCATGATCTCAAATTCAATTAAGATAAACATCTTCAAAGTTAACTTGGGTCAGAAATATCTCAGTGGAGATAGCATGAAGTGGAATCCTCTCTATCTGTATGACTTACTTCCACAGAGTGGGGATGGAAACAGTCACGCTCTCTTACTAAATTTGGAAATTTGAATGTCAGTCCCACGCCCCAGGCCATGCTTGAGACTTCTTTCTCCTCAAACCTGAATATGAAATTTTCCTTGTCTCCATTTGCCCTCTGCCTTGTATTCCTGTCACTGAACGCCTCCAGAGCACCTTGGCTCCAGGCAACTCTCCCAGCCCAGCCGGTTCAGAGCCTTCCGCTCAGCAGAGATACAAGCTTCTGGTCTCACCTCTTTATCCTCGCATCTCCAGGAAGGCCTTTTTAACCCAAAGGCACTTGGCTCCTGTAACTGCCTCTGGTCGTGACTATCTTAGGCTAGAATCTTCAGAAATGAGCAGGTTAAATGTAGCTTAAGAACAAGTGAGCATTGTGGAAAGAAAGCTGAGAGTGACTGGAAGAGCAGATGTCAACATTGTCATGAGGCTGTGTGCATCTGAGATGGGTGGGGGTGGGCACTACATGTGGCACTGTCACTCACCTGAGAGCACAGAGAGTTCCCAGGCCTGAACATCCCAGAGCCTGCCTTCAAAATGCACTTCTCTCCTCACTCTCATTTGTCTTTTGATAGCAAATTGTTTTCAACAAATTACTAAGCAGAATGTACTGTTCGTGTTTTCTGGGATTTAAAGAATTAGCATCTCACCATATTCTTTTCCCAAAAATCTATTTTTTCAGGTCTTGAGTAACTTGTTTTCCTAAAGTTGTAGAAACATGTCCACCTATCTCCGCTTTATCTGCAGCAATGGAATATGCGTCCACCCTTCCATGTTCTAAATTTGTTTGATGGGATTTTACTTATTGCACCATTCCCCTCATTTCTATGGAGATGATTATCTGATTTAGAAAAAGGGTAGGGGCCGGCGCTGTGGCAGGTAGGTTAATCCTCCACCTGTGGCGCCAGCATCCCATATGGGCACCAGTTCTAGTCCTGGCTGCTCCTCTTCCAATCCAGCTCTCTGCTGTGGCCTGGAAAAGCAGTAGAGGATGGCCCAAGTGTTTGGGCCCCTGCACTTACATGGGAGACCGGGAAGAAGAAACTGTCTCCTGGCTTCGGATCGGCATAGCTCCAGCCATTGCAGCCATTTGGGGAGTGAACCAATGAAAAAAAGACCTTTCTCTCTTTCTCTGCCTCTCACTGTCTGTAACTCTACCTCGCAAATAAATAAATAAAATCTTAAAAAAGGGGGCGGGGGAGACTCAGTTCTGCAGAGGATGGCCCAAGTACTTGGACCCCTGCATTGACGTGGGAGACCAGAAGAAGCTCCTGGCTCGTGGCTTCAGCCTGGCGCAGCCTTGGCCATTGTGGCCATTTGGGAGTGAACTAGTAGATGGAAGATCTCTCTCTCTCTCTCTCTCTCTCTTTCTCTCTCTCTCTCTCTCTCTCTCTCTCTCTCTCTCTCTTTCTCTCTCTCTCCCTCTGCTCTTTCTGTATCTCTGCCTTTTAAATACACGAATAAATTGTTTAAAAAAGAAGTCAATATCATTGTCCCATTTTTTTAAGCCAAGGAAACTATGCCTCATTAAGAGTAGCAAGTGTTAGAAAGACAAACAGATGGTAATTGACAGAGCTAGGATTTAATCTCTGGCTTGTTTACGCCAAAGCCAGTACACCTGGCACCAGCCCTCTGCATTATCAGGTAAGTAAGAGTGCTGCAAGAGATGTCCATGCCAAGTACCTGTATTACAAGGACCTAAATATACAAAGGTATATACACCTTTGCGATTAAGTGTGCAACTGCTATTGTAATTACTCTTAGCTTTCTCTGGATAATACCCACTTATACCTGTATTACATTTCATTTATTCCTTTCTTGAGATTCCAAAACTAGAGAGAATTGAAGAGAAAATAGGCTTCAAGGTCTTGTCTTCCCCTCAGGGGAATAATCAAACCAACAGGAAGATAACAACACCTTTTCCCTTCTAAGAATAAGTCCCCTTTGCTGAAAAACACTTGGGTTTTGATAGGCTGTCTGTCAGGAAGAGGAGGCAGGGGAGAATGTTAGAATGGAGCAGGGCAGTGGGAGACTGATCTCCAACCTGAGTATGAATCACTGCCTAAGAGATCCCCCAGCCTCTGACATCACAAGGAAAGAGTGTTAGATTTCAGATCTGTAGTGAAACTGGGGGCGTGCCTTGCTTGCACACAAGGTAGGCAGCCATCCAATTCTAGGCTAGCACTGGAAAGTCCCATTTCGAATGATTTGCTTCTTACTAGTCTTTGTTCAACTTTCCTCCCTCAAATGAAACTGTGTGACTTAAGCGAAAGCGCACTGGGCTGGAACTCAGGAAACCTAAAGTTCTGGTCCAAGCCAGGTGTGTGGCCTGAGGTAAATCTTTTAATCCTCCCACTGTTAGTCACCTTTATTTCCAATTCTTTTGAGTCTGTGAGTCTACAATCCAGTCTTAGTGGGCCCTCAAATCTTTCCAGACCCAGATGGAGTGGAGCATGAATGCTGGGATTGGATAATTTTATGTCAGAAAAGCAAGAGTCCCTGAGCCATAACACATTAATCTGGAGTTCAAGTCCAAGTCATTCTGGTCTGGCACCGAAACCTGGGCTTCTTCCACACCCTCCCATCCTGAAGTGAGGCCATACAGTTTTTCCGAGGTGCAGTATATCTTTATTATTTTCCCAATCCTTATTAGCCTGGTAGCTGGCACAATGCAATAGCAAACATTCATTAAGTGCTTATGAGTGCTAGGGTAACAACAATGAAGGGGACATGGTGCCTCACCCACTCTGAAAAGCATTTTTACAAGGAGATTTTGGAGCCAGATTGCCTGGGTTTAGACCTCAGTTCTACTGCTTTTTAGGCTAATTACTTCCTAAACTCATGGCACACCTCTGTGCTTTCATCCTCATTTACTTCACTTTTTTAATTTAAATTTTTTATTTATATAAGGTGAACAAATCTCACATATTTCTTATATACAGCTTAAGAGCATAATGATACCTCCCACCCTATCTTCCCTCCTGCCATGTCCCACTATTCCTCCTCCCTCCTTATTTTTTCTTTTAATTTTTACAATGACAGGCTTTCAGTTTCTTTTATAATCACAAGCTTAATCTTTCACCAACCAAATAAAGAATTCAACAAGTAGTAAGTAGCAAAACGACTTGCTGCTCAAGAGTCTAGACAAGGACTATAAAGAATAATCAAATCTCAAAATGTCAATTTGGCCCATATATATATTACATTTTTGTGCTCTGTATGTTAATTGCCACATATCATGGAAAACATATTTGTCTTTTTGGAACTGGCTTATTTCACTCAGCATAATGGTTTCCAGTTGCATCTATTTTGTTACAAAAGAAAGGATTTTAATCTTTTTATGACTCAGTGGTATTCAGTAGTGTATATATACCACATTTTCTTTATCTACTAGTCAGTTGATGGATATCAAGACTGATCCCGTATCTTAGCTGTTGTGTTGCAGGTAGCAATTCCATATGATGATTTCATTTTGTATGAATAAATTCCCAGGACTGTGATGGCTGAGTCATATGGTAGATCTATTTTCAGATTTCTGAGGAATCTCCATACTGTCTTACATAATGGTTGTAAAGTTTACATTCCCACCAACAGTATATTTTTGGTACATTTTTCCCCATCATTCATTGTATTTTTATTTTTGGATGATAGCCATTCTAATTGGGTGAAGTGAAACTTCATTTTGTTTTTTTGCATTTACCTGATAGCTAGTGATCCTGAGCAGTTTTTCAAATGTCTGTTGGCCATTTGAATCTTACCCTTTAAAAGATGCCTGATCATGTCCTTCGTCCATTTCTTGAATGGATTGTTTGTTTTATTGTTGTTGAGTTTCTTGAGCTCTTTATAGACTCTGGATATTAATCTTTTATCAGTTGCATAGTTTGTAAATATTTTCTCCCATTCTGTTGGATGCCTCTTCACTTAATTGAGTGTTTCCTTTGCAGTGGAGAACCTTCTTAGAGTGATGCAATCACATTTCTCTGTTTTTACTTTTATTGCCTGTGCTTCTGGGGTCTTTTCCAAGAAGTCTTTGCCTATGCCAATGTCTTGCTGATTTTCCCCTATGGTTTCCCCTAGTAATTTAATAGTATCAGGTCATAGATTTAGATCCTTGATCCATTATGACTTGATTTTTGTATAGTGTAAGGTAGAGTTCTTGTTTCATACCTCTGCACACCAAGGACTAATTTTTCCAGTACCATTTTTAAAAAATATTTATTTTATTTATTTGGAAGACAGAGTCACAGAGAGGTAGAGACAGAGAGAGAAGTCTTCCATCTGCTGGTTCACTCCCCAGATGTCCGCAATGGACAGAGCTGCACTGATCTGAAGCCAGGAGCCAGGAGCTTCCTCCAGGTCTCCCATGAGGGTGCAGGGGCCCAAGGACTTGGGCCATCTTCCACTGCCACCCCAGGCCATAACAGAGAGCTGGATCAGAAGAGGAGCAGCCAGGACTAGAACTGGCACCCATATGGGATGCTGGCACTTCAGGTCAGGGCTTTAACCCTCTGCATCACAGCGCCAGCCCCTCCAGTACCATTTTGAAGAGGCTATCAATGCTCCAGGGATTGATTTTAGCTCATTTGCCAAGTACTAGTTGGTTGTAGATGAGTGGATTAATTTCTGAGGTTTCTATTCTGTTCCTTGGTCTAAATGTCTATTTTTTTGTGTCAGTACCATGTTGTTTTGATTATAACTACCCTGCAATATGTCTTGAAGTCTGGTCTTGTGATGACTTTGTTTTTGTTGCTTAAGGTTGCTTTAGCCATTTGGAATCTCTTGTGTTTACATATGAATTTTAGCATTGTTTTTTTTCTAGATCTAGATGCTTTTTTCTAGATTTTTTTTTTGTATTTTGATTGATATCCTATAAATCTGTAAATTGCTTTGGATATTATGGACTTTTTGATGTTACTATTTCTTCCAATCTATGAACATGGACAATTTTTTTTTCATTATTTTGTATCTTCTTCTATTTCTTTATTTAATATTTTGTAATTTTTATTGTAGTCATCTTTCATATACTTGGTTAAATTTATTCCAAGATATTTAAGTTTTTTTGTGGCTATTGTGAATGGTACTGATCTTACAAATTCTGTCTCAGCCATGGCATTATCTGTGTATACAAAGGCTACTAATTTTTTATGTGGTGATTTTATATCCTTCAAATTTACCAAACTCTCTTGTGAGTTCCAATGGTCTCTTAGTGGTAGTGGAATCATTCGGTTTCCTTGTATATCGGATCATGTTCATCTGAAAACAAGGATAATTTGGGTTCCTCCTTTCCCATTTGTATTCCTTTGATTTCTCTTGCCTAATGACAGTGGCTAAAACTTCTAGAACTATATTGAACATCAATGGTGAGAGTGGGCAACTTTGGTTCCTGATCTTAGTGGAAATGTTTCTAATCTTTCCCCCATTCAATATGATGTTGGTTGTGAGTTTGTCATATATTGCCTTGATTGTGTTAAGGAATGTTCTTTCTATACCCAATTTTTATCATGAAAGGATGTTGTATTTTATCAGATGCTTTCTCTGCATCTCTTGAGATAATCATATGGTTTTTATTCTTCAATCTGTTAATATGATATATCACATTTATTTAGTTTGCATGTGTTGAAGAACCATCTCTGCATACCAAGGATAAATCCTACTAGATCTAGGTGAATGATCTTTCTGGTGTGTTGATGTATTCAATTAGCTAGTATTTTGTTGAGGATTTTTGCATCTATGTTCATCAGAGATGTTGATCTGTAGTTCTCTTTCTTTGTTATATCATTTTCTGATTTTGAAATAAAGGTGATACTGGCCTTATAGAAGGAGTTTGGGAAGATTCCTTCCCTTCATTTGTTTTAAATAGTTTGAGAAGAATTGGAATTAGTTCTTTTTTAATAGCTTGGTAAAAGTCAGCAGTGAAGCTATCTGGTCCTGGTCTTTTCTTTGTTGGGAGGGTCTTTATTACTGATTCAATTCCCATCTCGATTATTGGTCTGTTTAGGTTTTCTGTGTCTGACTCAATTTTGACAGATTGTATGTGTCCAGAAAACTATTGATTTCTTCTATATTCTGCAATTTGTTGGCAGATATCTGTTTGTAGTAATACTTAATGATCCCCAGATTACCTTCAGAGTATCTCCAATTAGACTGACAGCTGATTTCTCATCAGAAACCCTACACGATAGAAGAGAATGGAGAAAGTCCTAAAAGAAAAAATAACTATCTACCCAGAATACTGTACCCTGCAAAGTTCTCATTTATAAGTTGAAATAAAGACCTTCCAAAGCAAACTGAAATTGAAATAATTTGTCATCACTTGTCCAGCCTTATGAATGATACTTAAGGATGTGCTACACGTGAAAAAGATAGTCATCATTATGAAAGAATGTGCAATCAGAAAATCTCCTAATAAAAATATAAAGGGAATCCAAAGAAACAATTGGAATATTTATGGAAAAATGGAAGGA
This sequence comes from Lepus europaeus, assembly GCF_033115175.1. Taxonomy (NCBI): domain Eukaryota; kingdom Metazoa; phylum Chordata; class Mammalia; order Lagomorpha; family Leporidae; genus Lepus; species Lepus europaeus. Next base: position 58,286,739 of record NC_084831.1, read on the forward strand.
CCAAGTCATTACTTAACACTAATAACCTTGAATGTAAATGACCTAAATTGTACAGTGAAAAGGTACAGACTGGCTGAATGGATTAAAAAACAAGACTCTGTTTGCTACCTGCAAAAAGCATACCTCACCAACAAAGATATACATAATCTGAAGGTGAAAGGGTAGAAAAAGATATTCCATGCTAACAGAAAGCAAAAAAAAAGCACAAGTAGGCATCATAATATCAGACAAAATAGACTTTAGAACAAAAGCTATTAAAAGAGACAAAGGCATAATGTAATGCTTAAGGGATCAATTCAACAGGAAGATGTGACTACAGTAAATATATATGCATTCAATGCCAGAGTACCAGGCAATTTAAAACAAATGTTAATGGATCTAAAGGGAAACAGGGACTCCAATAGTAATAATTGAGGATTTCAATAGCCTGCTTTCACAGAAACTCAACAAAGAAACAGTAGAGCTAATCTACAGTATGGACTACACTCTTTTCATAAGTGCATGGAATTTTGTCTAGAATAGACTATATGCTAGGCCATAAGTCTCAACAAATTCAAGAAAATTGAATTCATACCAACTATCTTTTCTGACTACAGTGGAATGAAGCTGTAAATTATCAAATTAAGAAGCTCTAGAAAATATGAAAACACATGGAGACTGAACAACATTCTCCTGAATGCACAGTGTGTCATAGAATAAATCAAGAAGGAAATAAAAAAAGTCTTGGAAGTGAATGAAGATGACAACACAGCATATCAAAACTTAAGGATAGGGGCCAGTGCTTTGGCATAGCAAGTAAAGCCATAGCTTGCACTGCCAGCATCCCATATGGGCACTGGTTGCAGTCCTGACTGCTCCTCTTCCAATCCAGCTCTCTGTTAATGGCCTAGAAAAGCAGTGGAAGATGGCCCAAGTGCTTGGGCCCCTGCCCGCTATGTGAGAGATCTAGAAGAAGCACCTGGCTCCTGGCTCCTGGCTCCTGGCTCCTGGCTCCTGGCTCCTGGCTTCAGATCGGCGCAGCTTCAGCTGTTGCAGCCATTTGGGGAATGAACCAGTGGATGGAAAAACCTCTCTCTCTGTCTCTGCCTCTGCCTCTCTGTAACTCTAACTTTCAAATAAGCAAGTAAATCTTTTAATAAAAACTTAAAGATATAGCAACTACAGCATTAAGAATGAAGTTTGTAGAAATTAGTGCGTACATCAAGAAATTGGGTAGGTATCAAATAAACTATCTAACAATGCATCTCAAGGACCTATAAAAGCAAGCAGAAACCAAACCCAAAATTAGTAAGAGGAAAGAAATTATTAAAATTGGAGAAGAAATAAACAAAATTGAAACAAAAAATACAGACGATTAGTGAAATGAAGAACTGGTTTTTTGAAAGAAAAAAAAAAAAAGATACAGCATAGGCCCAACAAACCAAAAAAGGGGGGAGAGTGGAGAGGACCCAATTAATAAAACCAGAGATAAAAAAAGAGATGTTACAACGGATGCCCCAGAATTAAAAAGAATCATCAGGAATTACTTCACTTTTAAAACCTTTTCAGAATGGATGTTTAGCCTGTGCATCCCTATCAGCATCTTGAGTTTGCTTTCTAGCTCTGGCTCCTGACTCCAGCTTCCTGCTAATATATGCACTAGGAGGCATCTGAGGTGCCAAGTATGACTCAATTGACTGGGTGACCCAGATGGAACTTCTGGCCCCTAGCATTGGCCCCAAACTGGCACCAGTGATTATAGACATTTGGAGAGTAAATCAGTGGACAGGGGTTCTCTCTGTCTCTCTTTCTCTGACTTTCTGCTTCTTGAATGACTAACTAAATAAAATATAAAACCATCATCTTACAAATTATTGTAAGGATTAAATGAGTTATTTAATGTAAAATACTTGAATCTTGATAGTCATAGAGTAATGACAGATACATCATTGCTGTTACAGCTACTCTTAACATATGTTGGTCATTTTCTTGTGCCAGGAGTCTTGGTATGTTGAAACTGGTTCTTTATCATTTTCACTTAATAAATGTTTGTTGAATCCAATCAGCCAACAAGTATTATAATGCTTCTATGGTGTGCAAGACCCTCTGATAGATCCTTGGTAAAATCCAAACTTCGACAACCTAGGAAAATTGATAATGCTTTAGAACTTACTTAAGTATAGTTTGGAAAAAATTTTCTCTCTAAATGTTCCTCTTCCTTTTTACTTTCCTCTTGCTTGTAAAGGGTTAAGTCATGGCGATGAAAATATTCCATATGTCTACTTACTAACTTGATCAGAAAGATCAGTCTGGAAAAGGTATAATTAACAACAAACCAATAGAAAGATCAATCTTTCTTAAAGGAGAATGCTCTTGGACCATTGTTGCGGCACATCTTTAAGCCACTGCTGTGGATGACTTCATCCAATATCAGAGTGCCAGACAAAGTCTCTGCTAGTCTACTTCCAAGCCCTGCTGATGTGCCTGGAAAGCAGCAGACGGTGGCTCAAGTATTTGGGCCCCTGACACACATGTGGGAGACTCAGATGGAGTTTCTGGATTATGATTTCAGCTTGATCCAGTCCCGGGTTTTGTGGCCCTTTGGGAAGTGAACCGGTGGATGATAGACTTCTCTCTGTCTCTCCCTCTCTCTCTTTTTCTTTGTCTTTAAAATAAGATAAATAAATATTTTTAAAAAGAGAAAGATTTTTCAAAATGGAGAGTATCACCTACTTTTATGAGGTTTTCTGTGTTAGGGAGAAAGAGTGAGAGAAAGAAAGAGAGAGAGTGAGAGAGACTATCAATCATTCTCTTATTCATTTACCTTCTTATTCACTCATGCATTCAGTCTAAAATGCCAGTGAGTACTCACCACAACCTGAATCAAGTATTGTGCTGGGTGTGAAGATACAGGAATGAGTAAGACACAGTTTCTTCTCTGGAGGAGCTCGCTGTCTTGTGGGGTATTTATTACAGAGTGATAAAAATGTGCAGAAAGTGCTCTGAAAGTGCAGAGGAAGGCAAGTTGTTAGGATCAGGGTCCTGCCCTAGGTGTACAAATAACCTTCTGTATTGAGATTCACGTAGGACATTTATAAATTGGGTTTTATTAAATTTAAAAATTAGTATTTCCCATGTGAGTCATTATATGCTTGCATTTTTCAGTCATTTTGGCTCAAATCAGCGCATTCAATGAGCACCTCTTATAGTTGAGTGGCTTAGGAGATCACAAATTAATTTCAACCAGGACCATTAAGACAAGGAAAGTATAGGAGATATTATTTAAACTTTGCCTTAAGGGATGGGTAAGATTTCATAAGGTAAAGTGAGAAATAGTGTTTAAGAAAACAAACCATGCTCCAAGGCAAGTGTGGAGCCAAAAGTGTGGGTTTGGTATTTGGATGAAAACCAGCCTGAGATATTTGTGAAGAAAGGAGAGAGGACCTGGAAGTGATGGGAGATTAGGCAGGAAAGCCAAGTGGGAAAACTAGAGATCAGTGTAGCACACCTAACACAGAGGCTGAGAGTTTATTTTATGTGCAGTGGGGATTTTATGTGCACTTACATTTGTTCAACAAGGGAGCATATTAACAGAGCTATGCTTCATGGAGATGGTGACAGGAAGCAGTATCAGACTTGGGACCAGAAAGCGTGGAGGAATTGGATAGCTCTCAGTCGATCATCTGGGTGACTTGAGCAAGTCTGTAACCATTTCTGAGCTTTGCCTCTCTCATCCATACAGTAAGCAAAATGAAGCCTCCTAAAAACAATAGCAGCAACCATCACAATGATGTTTATTGATCATTACTCTATACTTAGTATTATGCTAGTCCATTTCCTTGTAACATTTAAGACTCGAAACAACTCTGTGAAATCTGAAAGAAGTTAAACCTAAATTTATTCATATGACCCACCAAGTCCACTCCTAAATATCTACACAAGTGACCTGAAACTATATATTCACACAAAGTCTAAATACACATGTTCTTAACAGCATTATGTTAACAGCCAAAAAATTGCAATTAACTTTTAAATGTGTGTTAACTTCTGAATGGCTAGAGAGCAAGTATTATATCTACATAGTGAAACACTGTTCAGCAATAAGAAGGAATATGTTAGAGGTACATAGTACAGATGACATGGATGAACCCCCAAAATACAATGCTGAGTGAAAGAATCCAGACCACATATACCAGCATATCATGTGATTCCTTTTATCCAAAATATACTGCAAGGCAAAGATTTTCAGACAAAAAAGGTATTAGTGATTGCCTAGGGCTGGAGCAGAGAGAAACCATCAGAATGCATAAGAGATCATGTTAAGGTGTTAAAAGTATTTAAACTGACTTGTGATGATGACTACTCAGCTTAATAAATCTAATAAAAATCACTGAATTGTCCACTGGGAAATAATATGCAAAATACACCTTGATAAAGTCATTTAAAAATAAAACACCTCTGTGTGAAGTAGGTATTAGTCTTTACAGATGAACATAGTGACATTCCAAATTCTCTGCTAAAAAGTAATACAACTCAGATTCAAAATTCTTTCTGCCTGATCCTGAGCCCATGCCCTTGGCCTATATCCCACTGTGTGAAGGTATTTCTAAAAATTTGCAGAAAAAAAAATGCGATTAAGATAAGTTTCTTTTTGGAGCCAACATTTTCTTAAATCCATGCTTAATTTTGTTGTAGTATGTATTTTCCATGAACTTTTGAAGACCCTCTCATAAACTTGGGTTCTAAAATTTCATTGTACCCAAATAGACATCTTTCAACTACAATTTCTATGGACTTTTAGAAGCGCCTTTGTGTTCTTCCTTATGTCATAATGTGGTGATGAGAAGTACAGCATGTGTAGGAGACATGTTTGATCACATTATGCACAGAGTAGGTACGTGGCCCACTCTCAGAAAATCTTAGTTGATTTTGATTTTTGTTGGCCAGATGGGTTGGAAGGAGAGGAGAGGAGACCATTTACAGAGCTGGGGAGAGCGATCCAGGCAGGAAGCCCCAGGAGTCTGGCTGGGGCACTATCAGGAGGAACAAACAGTAGGTGCAGAAGATGAAGCCAAACTAGGGTTATGCTCTCACTCCTACCATATTTTAACTTCTCTAAACAAGCATCAGGATGCTTGGTTTTATGAACAAGAGAAGACAAAGAACAGAGGTCTTCCTTTCCTTCAGCAAACAGCTGACACACTTTCCCATCATAAACTTTGTCATTCAGGATGTAAAACCAAACCCAACAACCCAGCCCAGCCAGAAGGTTAAGTAAATAAGTGCTAAATAAATAAGTGTAGACTTTTTCCCTCGGCCCATGAGGCTCCATAGAAGATGCCACGTGCTTTTGGCAATTGAGGTCTGCTAGTCAGTTTTTCTTCCTTAGTAAATCCAGGGGAATAGCTTATTCATGAAATTTGGAGGAGTTGAAAATCTTGTACATGTGCCTTATATTTTTCCAGCGTGAGCCCCTTTTAATGATAATTCTGAGTCACAGGTGAGAAAGCATACCTACCATTATGTCTCTTATTTCTGAAATGATGTTAAAACTCAAAAGGTAGAAACGTAGCTTGCAGTCTCAGCAGATACAGACCTAAGTGACTTTATGGGAGGTTTTCCTTCATTGCTCTCTATGACTGATACTTTGTGGTCCAGATTTGCCTGCTATATTGTGAAACTTTATTATTAATAAATCCACATCTCCCAAAACAAACAAGGCAACACGGCAAACAGTGATGTTTGCTCTGTATACATTTGGGTTGGTTTTTCATCATTTTCTACGACCAAAGCCCTGTTTCTTCCCATCGCATTGGTGGAAAAAAAAAATGTGAGAATTCACAGTTTGCCTATTTTGGCAACATAAACATGGGACAGTTTGTGGTTAGAGAGTCAGGACTACTTGTTCCGGAGGACTTGGTTGCGAGCCGAAGGAGCTGGGAGGCTCATTAAGGAGTACAATGTTGAATCTGGAAGTGCACAGCACTTCGTCCATGTGGTAAAGAGAATATTCCGAGTATACCCTGGTTTTATGGCATTCAGTCTTTGAGTCACTGTCCCAAAAGTGCCAGGAAAAGCTAGTGTGTGCCTGCTGTGGTAATTAAGTGTTCAAGCTTGAAGAAGTTTGATGAAATCCTAAATGTTGTAAAACTAACATTGCCAGCTTTGTTAGCTACTGTAAAAACTCGACCAGTCACAACTCATTCGAAACATCTCTGTTAGACACTGTGTGTGGAACAGAGACCCATTCTGAGTCCTGAGTGATTCCTGGTAAAATAGGACTAATTCCACCTACTTCATAGTAGCTGAGAGGTTGCCTGGATTGTTGGTCAAGAATGAAGATGCCGCAGCTTTCTTACCTGGGCCCAAATTCTGGCCTGCTTGTTAGCTCCGGGGTTGTGAGCAAAAACTTGCCTTTGCCTCAGTTTCTCAAACTATCAAATAATGGTAATAATATACCTGCCTCTAAGATTACCATGAAGGTTAAATGAATAATGTACCATTCTTAAATGAGGACCTGGTACATACTATATTCAATGAGGATATTTTTTAAATAAAAAAAATAGAAATCAAAAATTTGAAATTGATTGTATCAGCAGTCTTCGAAATGTTTATGGAAAATGTACATTACAGAAAACTATGCTAACCTCAAAAATTTTTACTCTAAAATAAACTTATCTTTTCAGTTCTAAGTACTATTTCTGTTAACTTGATGGAATTGTATAAAATGATAAAAACTGTATATATATTACCATCAGATGAATAAATAATTAGAACTGTAAAAAAAATAGAAATCAATTTACAATGAGAATTAGTGAATGTTAATGTTAGAAAAAGTTTGACTTAGGCCATCCAGAAGATGTTGAATAAATGTTAATTTAAAGAACTTTCTGTTTGAGCCCTATTTTCTAAATTAGTGCCTAGCTTATAATAAATGCACAAAATGCAATGCAACAATTAATTGAGTTCTACCTTAACTGAATTACCTGGAACCAGAAGAGTAAAGATTGTGGATTGTTTCAGATTTTGGAATATTTGCATATATTTAATGAGATATCTTAGAGTTCTAAACATGAAATTCATTTATCTTTATATACCCACAACCTAGGATAATTTGGTACCATGTTTTTAGTGTGCTCCAGTTTGACTGCAGCTTGTCCCTTTGGGTCAGGTGTGGATTTATTTTGCTTGTGACATCATGTAGGTGCTCAAAATTCTCAGATTCTGGGGCATTTGGTATTTCAGATTTTGGATTAGCGATTGGAGATGCTCAGTCTGTGCAAGTTTTCTGAGGGTTGAGAGGACCTTGTAGACTAGAGACATAAAGGATGGCTTTCATTGGAGCTACGTCTGAAACTAAATGGCAGAGGTAAGGAGTTCACAGAGGAGGCACGCAATCTGCAAAGGCTGGAGGAGGAGAAGATCGGGTCCTAGTCACAAGCACTTCCATCAGTGGACTTGGCCCCAGTTTCAGGAAAATAATTTGTCATGGTCCAGCATTCTAACTGAGGTTGTCCAATGCTCTGCTTTCTTTAGTCATATGATTTCACCTGCTCAGAGTAACATTTTGATGACCATTTATTTGTTCATTCATTCATTTATTGAGCAAGTATTTATGTAGATCTCACTATGTGTCAGGCATTTTGTTAGACTTTGGGGAATAAATTAGAAATGAATACCATCCCTTTGGGACTAGGAGGGGGAGGCAGACTATGAACAAGAAAATAAAACAAATTTTGATAAGTGCTTTGAACAAAGTTCAGAGCATACCACCATAGAAAGTAATAGGCAGGGAAAGAATATTTAGATGAGGAAATGGGAAAATATCTCTCCCCAAGGAGGTGACATTTTCACTGAAGCCAGAAAGCTAAGAAGGAAAAAGCGGATTATTCCAGACAGGAAAATGTAATGTTCAAAGGTCTTGAGAATGGTATACTTCATAAAGGTCAGTGGCTATAGAGGAATGAGGTCAGGTGAGTGGTAGAAAGCAGGGTTGATGGCAGCTGGACATGGGCCAGATCTTGTAGAATTTTATAGGCTCTGGTAAGCAATTTGATTATGTTAAAGCAATTAGAGCCACGGAAAAAGTGGAGGAGAGGAGACAATGCTGCATCATTTTTCAAATGCTCACTCAGAGTTTAATGTATATGTAAACTGGATTGGAAAGGGCCAGGGTAAAGGGCCAGGGTTGTGGCATAGCAGGCTAAGCCTCTGCCGGTGGCACCAAAATCCCATATGGATGCCAATTCGAATCCTGGCTGCTCCTCATCCGATCCAGCACTCTGCTATGGCCTGGGAAAGTGTTAGTAGATGGCCCAAGTGCTTGGGCCCCTGCACCCATATGGGAGACCTGGAAGAAGCTCCTGGCTCCTGACTTCAGATCGACCTGGCACTGGCTGTTACTACCATCTGGGGAGTGAACCAGTGGATGGAAGACCTTTCTCTGTCTCTCCCTCTCTTTGTCTGTAACTCTGCCTCTCAAATAAATAAAATAAAATCTTAAAAAAACATAAAAATAAAAATAAATTGGATTGGAAAAAGAGATGTCAGAGGAATATTGAAGCAGTTAGGCAATGAGGTAATGTTTGCTTAGCCCAAGATGGTAGCAGAAGGGATTGAGAAAAGTGGAAAAATTTGCAATATTTTGGAGGAGGAATAGATAAAAATTGCTGACACAGTAACTAGGGAAGGAGGGGAGGTAGAGACAGAAAGGGTAAGACAGTTTCATGAATGACATCCTGGCTTCTGGCTCGCACTGGATGGGTGTCAATGCTACTGAGTTATGTAGAAAAGATTAGAAGAGGAACTATTGGAAGGTGGAGTGAGAATAAAATTGAGAGTTTGGTTTGGTTATTAATTTTGAGTGCCCTGATGCATCCAAGAGTTGATGGCAAGTCAGCGTGGGAAAGATCAGGCTATAGAGAGAAGTCTGGGAGTTGTCAGCATACACATTATGAATGGAGCAATGGGCAGATGTGAGAGAGTAGGGAGCAGAGAGTCCAGGACCATATCAGTGGACAGCACAACCATTTCGATTCTGACTCGTGAAGGGGCAGATGGGGAAGAAAATAAAAATGGAATGATCATAGACGTGAGAGAAAGCCTTAGGAAGTGGAGTGTCAGGGAAGCTGAGAAAAAAAAAAAGTATTTTAAGCAGAAGACAGCCCTAGCTGTGATGAAGTACATTGATATGGAAGCATGACCACCAGTTTGCCAACATGAATAACACTGGTGACCCTGACAGAAGCAGATTTATAGGATAGCAGATTTGTGAAATCACAGAAGCTAGATTCAGAGTGAGTTGAGTACAGTAAAGCATACTTGTATGCACTGAAAAAAATCAGAGAGAAAAGGTTACTGACGGAAGGAGAGGGCAAATAGTCAACGGAGCAATTCTGAAAGAGGTAAAGGGTAGCATAGTGCAGAAAGTGGGGGTGCCATTAGCTTTCAGCAGTGGTGGGGACACCTGGTGATGGGGGAAGAGGGAGGAACCGGGTTTAGGCGCTAATAATAATCACTGTGACTGCTGATATTTTTATGTTTGCTATGTATTAGATAATGTCCTAAGTAATTTTCATTTATGAACTCACTTCATCCTCATAGCAGTCTTATGAGTTAGGTTTGTACACACAGTGAATCAAAACTGAAAGTTCTCATCTAATGGTTTAAATTGTAGAGAAGGAAGCAGGAGGGAGATTTGAGAAGAAACATGGTAGGCCCCAGTTGTCATAGAAAGTGAGCACTCAGTGGGACACCTCAGCACTGTTCAGCATTCATTTGAGATTTGAAATCACAAATATAAAATGACTCTAACACAAAATGTGAATGTTTGCTACTGCAATCAGCAACCAACAGCCTGCTTAATTGATACTTGGTTTGGATAATTTTCAATGCAGGAATAATAATCAAGTACTTTAGCATTCCCTACTAGCATCCCAACCCTTAATGTAATTACATGAAGTTGCTTTAGAAACTTAAGTCCCAACTCCTCATCCACAACTCAGAGGAAGGAACCATGGTGTCCATGAAAAAAATGATAGGGAGGGTGCTGGGTAGCCCATCGAGATGGTGGAAGCTGACTGCTGGAGTTTGAACTTTGTATCTTGAAGAGGTAGTCTGGGTGCTCTGTTCTATCCCTTACAGCTGGCCAGGTTTCTCTCAGCTGCGTAAGGCTACCTCCTCTACAAGAAATCACTTCAGGCCGGCGCCGTGGCTCAACAGGCTAATCCTCCGCCCTGCGGCGCCGGCACACCGGGTTCTAGTCCTGGTTGGGGCACTGGATTCTATCCCGGTTGCCCCTCTTCCAGGCCAGCTCTCTGCTATGGCCCGCGAAGGCAGTGGAGGATGGCCCAAGTGCTTGGGCCCTGCACCCACATGGGAGACCAGGAGAAACACCTGGCTCCTGGCTTCGGATCAGCGCGACGCGCCGGCCGCAGCGGCCATTGGAGGGTGAACCAACGGCAAAAAAAAAGGAAGACCTTTCTCTCTGTCTCTCTCTCACTATCCACTCTGCCTGTCAAAAAAAAAAAAAAAAAAAAGAAAAAGAAAAAGAAATCACTTCAGCACTCCTCACTGCCCAGGTATCACAATTTGAGAAAAGGTACGGAATCTTTACTTGACATAGAATGCTGTAGATCTACAACAAACAGCAATAGCCAACATGCACTGAGCATTTTCTCAGAATCATGCTGTAGGCTAAGTGCTTCTCCGTGCAGTAACTCCCCTCATCCTCCATCTTACACAGACAGAGTAGGAGAGGCAGAGACAGAGAGCGAGGTCTTCAATCTGCTGGTTCACTCCCCAATTGGCATCAACAGCCAGAGCTGTGCCGATCTGAAGCCAGGAGCCAGGAGCTTCCTCCGGATCTCCCACATGGGTGCAGGGGCCCAAGGACTCAGGCATCCTCTGCTGCTTTCCCAGGCCATAGCAGAGAACTGGACTGGAAGTGGAGCAGCCAGGACTCTTAACTGGCGGCCATATGGGATGCCAACACTGTAGGTGGTGGCTTTACCTGCTATGCCACAACACTGGTCCCAAGAGATTCAATAACTTTTATAATATGAGAGAGTTCACAAATAGAGAAATCAATTGTGGAAACCAGGCAGTCTGATTTGAGAATGTGCCACACTCTTAACAAGTACAGCACAGCAGCAATTCCTTGCCATATCCTATACCAAGCTTTGAGAATATGCACACAACATCACATGTTGCTATTATTCTATACTTTTTTAAAGAAAATATAGGTTTTATTTTATTAAATCTTGTTTCTACTCCTCCATGTTCTCAAAATAAAGGACTAATTCTTTGGAAGTGACTACAGAATTAAAGAATTCTGTTCACATTTCCTTGTCTTGATAGCAACCAGCCTTTTAAAGGAGAAAAATTTCTGGTAATTTTTTGTAAGCTGGTGACCTACGTTAAGAAAATTTCCCCTGAAGTCAAATGTGCTGACACATCTGACAGAGCATAATCTCCATGTGCCCCCAGGACTGGCAATGACCTTATCTTTTCCCACCATGTAATTAGGAATTGAGATTTGAACTTTATAGCAAATTGAAGTGAATAGAAAACTGTTACTCTGACTGAGTATATTAACTATCTAGGATATTTGTGAATATACTGATGATAAACTCTTGATAATGATCTGCATTTAGTTGTTCATAGCCTGGGGATTTTTGAAAAATAAATTAAGGATGTATGAATTTTCCTGGATGCATCCACATACTCAAGATATAATTAGAGCCAAATGGTACTCAGCTAGGATCAACCATGAGCTTTGAGTTTCTGGGTAAGAGTTCAGGGAACCTTCATTTTAAAATAAAGCCACAAGTGCCTCTTTTTTTTAAGACTTATTTATTTATTTATTTGAAAGGCAGAGTTACAGAGAGGCAGAGATGGGTGGGGTTCTTTCATCTGTGGGTTCACTCCTCAGGTGGCCACAACCACTGCAGCCATGCCGATTTGAAGCCAGGAGCCAGGAACTTCCTCCAGGTCTCCCATGCAGATGCAGGGACCCAAGGACTTGGGCCATCTTCTACTACTTTCCCAGGCCATAGCAGAGAGCTGTATCTGAAGTGGAGCAGCTGGGACTCGGTTCCCATATGGGATGCTGGCACTGCTGGAGGCAGCTTTACCTGCTACAACACAGTGCCGGTCCCACCAGTGATTTTTATACCAACTAAAGTTTAAGAACCACTGAATAGATGTTCTGTAATCATTTGATTCCTTTTCTTTCCTTCTTTATTAAGGATGAGAATGACTAGATAACCTCCTAACAGGCTTGAAGGTCACTACAACAGTAATAAAAGCAAATAGCTTAGTGAATGCTTACTCTGTGCCTACTAATGCTTTCTGGGTCTAGTTCATGTAAAAAATTTCCTATACAGAGACTATCATTAGCTTTTAGAAGATAAAATGAGATGGATTGGAGTAACTGGCCCAAAGTCTCCCAGGGCCAAAAAGGCAAAATGAGAATTAAGACTGGTTTTGAACGCTGTTACTATCTGGAGACCTATAGCCATGGATGTAAATCACAGTTTTACTACTTACAAGTTTGAAGAGGAAGTTAATAATATTAATTTTGCATGGTTATGGTAAGAATGACAAAAGAATGCACACTCAACACAAAACACATGCCTACCATGTAGCAAATGCCCATTAAATGTTAGTTTTCATTACTAACTGCAGTAAACTAGACAATCTGGTCCTATATAATTTGGAAAGTAACATAAATGTTTCTATTGTCTTTCTTTCCTTTCTGACTCAACATTAATATTCCTGTTGTCTTCTGACCTAAGTAAGTTTGAATGAATCTAAGATATTTTCCTGATGGCTTTAGGTAGTGATGTTCGCAAAGGGCCAGAGCTCCCTGGGGGTAAGTTGAAAAACAAACCCAGAGGATTTTGATGACCTCCCAGCCCAGACCTACCATAGTGACCTATTTGGGGATGACATAGGAATCTGGTCCATGGCATTTGGGTTAGTGGTTCCAATTGTGACATATGATGATTCAAATTTACTCATGTACACACCAGAGCTTTACAAAAAGACCTTTCTGAGGGCCTTGAGGTCAGGCAGGGAAAGAAGGAGGAGCACTTGGGCGTTCTGAACAAAGCCTTGTCTTTCACACCACTTGTTTGGACAAATGTCGTCTCACGTGCACTAGCCACTTGCTGTGAGGCTCTTGGCAGGGTGGCTGAAATGTGACAGAAATGAAGGGCAAATTCTGAAATCTGAAAAACAACCCTTCCCAACAAATGTTAGCCATGGGATTAAACATCAGCAAGTTGCTTGTTATTCAATTTCTTTGCTTGCTTTCTTCCTTTTTAGCCCTTTTAAAGGGGAGTTAATTGAATATTTCTTGACTGCTATGTCTATTTCACATACTGTACTAGGTCTATGGAAGATAGAGAGTGGGTTGAAATCATTGCTCAACTCAGATTCATTAAACTGGCCTGCAAAATGGAGCACTTGAACTATATCAATGACTCCCAATTCAACACATAGTTTATTGAAGTATATTCAAAATTGCATTTTTACTTTAAACATAAAAGAAAATGTTTTCAGAAACAAAAAAAAAATAAACTTCGAATATCTTCTTAGCTATTTGTGTATAAAAAGTATAGAATCTCAACCAAGAAGCCATCTGAATTTGATAAAGACAAAAGAAGGTAAAGGAAGGAAACCTCACAGCAAAAAGATCACAGGAAGCTCAATTTCTCTTTGACATAGAATTAAACTCTGATGCTCTGTTAAAGCAATGTGTTAAAGTAATCTATTATGTTCTCTTGATGTCTGTTAAATTCTAATTGTTCAAAAACAGCTGCATTTTTATTAAGAGCTATGGGTTATTTATTTTTTTTTATTTTTTATTTTTTTTATTTTTATTTTTTGCAATTTTTTTTAACTTTTATTTAATGAATATAAATTTCCAGTGTTCAGCTTATGGATTACAATGGCTTCCCCCTCCCATAACTTCCCTCCCACCCACAACCCTCCTCTCTCCTGCTCCCTCTCCCCTTCCATTTGCATCAAGATTCCTTTTCAATTCTCTTTATATACAGAAGATCAATTTAGTATAAAGATTTCAACAGTTTGCACCCACATAGAAACACAAAGTGAAACATACTGTTTGAGTACTAGTTATAGCATTAAATCACAATGGACAGCACATTAAGGACAGAGATCCCTCATGAGGAGCAAGTGCACAGTGGCTCCTGTTGTTGACCCAACAAATTGACACTCTAGTTTATGGCGCCAGTAACCATCCTAGGCTGTCGTCATGAGTTGCCAAGGCTATGGAAGCCTTCCAAGTTTGCCGACTCTGATCATATTTAGATAAGGTCATAAAAGACAGAGTGAGGATAGTAACCAATGATCCTAAGAGTGGCATTTACCAGGTTTGAACAATTATACAGCATTAAGTGGGGAAGAGGACCATCAGTACACACAGGTTGGGAGTAGAGCCATTGGTGGTAGAGTAGAGGTTATGATTACAAAGAAATGAGGCCCAAGTGCACTAGACAGGGCCTAGAACAAAGGACAGAGTCATTATTAGAGGAGCTAAGAAAGGTGCTGTCTAAGCTACATTTAAGTTTTCTGATTGAGAGGCAAATAGAACCTGATAGAAGGGGCTTGATAATAATCTGGTGGGCTTTAGGTCTTGTAAATTCAGAGGCCCAGACCTATCTATCTCTTCACATGGGGTATATCCTAAGGGAGGTGTGAACCTCCTAGGGGAAGGCACTCTGTTGACTTTCATTACTTGGCTGGCCTGGGAGGAGAGCTGGCCAGGTAAAGGCAGGGGGCATCTCTAACAAGAAATTTACAGTTCTGCCTGCAATGTTGCTGACCCTACTTGACCATCCCCTCAGCTGCAGTGGTCACTTTGGAAGTTGGGCTGAGTGAAGGGCTTTTCAGCTTAGAGCCAATAAGATCTGTGGCTCTGACCTGGGCATCCTTCGACTCCAGGGCAGGTCCATTTCCAGTGATCCAACTCTTGGCAGAGCTGCCAGGGCTCTTCATAAGCTGACTTCTGCTGAAGCCCAGGCTTACCACATTGAAAGCCACTGCAGTGGACTGGCCTGTTGGGTCTCCTTGAGGGCAGATCACTGTACAGATCAGCCATTAATAGGCCTGCCACCCATTGCTTCTGATGCTGAGCTTTCTTTTCCTCCTGGTTTGTGTTAAAGCAGACCAGAGGATGCAAGTCAAGGGAGTGCCCAAGTCCCATCTCTAATCTTCGGTGGCCTGAACTACAAGTCTATAGTCACAGGCATGTTCTGTAGTAGTTTTTCTAAGGTAGACAATGCCCATGAGGAAAATTATATTCTCACTTTAAAACTTTCTTTCCCTTTGGTCTGAAAGGGAGGTTTTTTTCTACTTACTGTATACTTCGCTGATGGCGAAGTGAATCTAGCTATGAGATTATTATTTAAGTTCTTATTTTGGCTATGCTATTGCAGAAAAATGTTAGCCATCTCTTTTATAAGGTCTAAAGATTAAATTGTGCATCCTACAGATTCCTTCATAATAGAATTAGTTTCCTACCTTGAAGAGAATAGAGAAATGAAAGAACAAGTTGGGCTTAGAATAGAGAAATGAGGGAGCAAGTCCTAGATCGCTTGCTGACAATAGCAATATCACATGAATACTTAGCAAACCGTTTCAACCATTAGATAACAACTTAAGAAAACATTTACCAGAAGGTCCAATGCCTTCTATAAATTTTAAGAATCATGTATTTGGGAACACCTCTTAAATATCTAACATGGTGTAGTTTGTTTAGCCAGTAAACTTAAGCACAACCATCTAAAATGTTTTTAGTTTCTTTCTACCAACAAGTCTAAAACATATGATACACAGATTCAGGTCCCACAAATTAAAATGTATCTTTGATTGATTTTAGCAGCTTAAATTTGTGGACAATCTTATCTATAAGCCATTTAAAATAAAACTCTTAATAAAATTTCCCCATGTGGACATACAATATGTACACACATATAATATAGCATAATAGACCAATATAGCAATTTTAATAATAGCTTTTAAAATCTTTAACTCTTTTTGTAGATTGCCAATTGATTTGAATTGCTTTTTCTTCTTAGTAACCTCAGTTAACCGTACTTTCTCTCAGTTGGTACTGTTAATACATTATTGGCTTCATCTGTTTACAGAGCCGTCCCAAAGTACTGGATACAATAAAAGTGGCTGGAAAAAGTCCATAGGAACCTATAGGAGGACAGCTAAACACAGAACCAACAACGCTTTAGTTTTATGAGCAGCAGATCATATATAACTGTGGATGACAAAAGACTTTAAGTCGCCATGTTTAAAATTATAAACTCATCAACCAACAAGAGACAATTGCTTACTTCACAGTATTTTTGAAAGCACCTGTAGGATTTTACAAGTATTTAACCCTTTAAGCCTCTGGGGCTTTCTCATTAAGATAACTATCATGTCTAGTAACAGAAGATCCTTAGACTTTTTAATTCTCAAACATTTGTATTAATAGCATTTTCCATTATAGAAACTTAAAGTCTGGTACCACATCACATCTTGACAGTACTTCTAATATACTCCAAATAGACTGATTAGTTGGTGTCTCTATAAGATGAGAGACATAGGTCCTTCGATTTTTTCAGTTGGGCCCAAACTGGAAAAACCAAAGTCCAGGATTTACTGGAAATTTTAGAGACCAGATTGTTTGAAACTTTGATTTTTTGAATGCCTGTCAAGAATGCCAAGAAGGCTCAAAATCCAAAATATCTGGTTGAAATAAGATTTCTTAAAATCATGACATAACATAGACCAAATTTGATCATTGTTACAAGGTGATTATTCAAATTTTTGAAAAAAGCACATATTTAAATAACCCATAGCTCTTAATAAAAGTTCAGCTGTTTTTGAACAATTAGAATTTAACAGATATCAAGAGAACATAATAGATTACTTTAACACATTGCTTTAACAGAGCATCAGAGTTTAATTCTATGTCAAAGAGAAATTGAGCTTCCTGTGATCTTTTGCTGTGAGGTTTCCTTCCTTTACCTTCTTTCATATTGGTGACCATGTTTCTGTGTTTCTGTGTGTAAGACATCTTTAAGCATCTTTTGCAGGGCAGGATGAGTGGCAACAAATTCTTTCAGTTTCTGTTTGCTATGAAAAGTCTTAATTTCACCTTCATTCACAAATGAGAGCTTTGCAGGATATAGTATTCTGGGCTGGCAGTTTTTCTCTCTTAGTACCTGGGCTATGTCTCGCCATTCCCGTCTAGCTTGTAGGGTTTCTGATGAGAAGTCTGCTGTGAGTCTAATTGGAGATCCTCTAAGAGTGATCTGACGTTTCTCTCTTGCACCTTTTAGGATCTTTTCTTTATGTTTCACTGTGGTGAGTTTGATTACAACATGTCGTGGTGAGGATCTCTTTTGGTCATGTTTATTAGGGGTTCTATAAGCTTCCTGTACTAAGATGCCTCTGTCCTTCTCCAAACCTGGGAAATTTTCTGCTAGTATCTCACTGAAAATGCCTTCTAATCCTTTCTCCCTCTCCATGCCTTCAGGAACTCCTAGAACCCGAATGTTGGGTTTTTTAAGAGTATCCTGTAGATTCCTGACAGTATTTTTTAGATTTCTGATTTCTTCTTCTTTTCTTTGATTTGATTGTTTCCTTTCCTGTTCTCTGTCTTCTGAGTCTGATATTCTCTCTTCTGCTTCGCCCATTCTGTTTTTAAGGCTCTCTAATGTGTTTGTCATTTGATCTATTGAACTCTTCATTTCATTATGATTTCTAGTCACTATCAGAGTTTCTTGTTCCACTAGTTGTTTCATTTCATTTTGATTCCTCCTTAATATTTCACTTTCACGAGAGAGATTTTCTATCTTGTCCATGAAGGATTTCTGTAGTTCAAGAATTTGTTTTTGAGAACTTCTTAATGTTCTTATCAATTTTTTGAGATCCGCTTCTTGCATTTCTTCGATCTCATCATCTTCATAATCTTGAATTGGGGTGTCTTTTTCATTTGGGGGCGTCATAGTTTCTTCCTTGTTCTTGTTAGCTTGGTTTTTGCGTTTGTTGTTTGGCATGTTGGAGATATTTGGTTTCTTCACTGTGGTGCTTTTTCTTGTTACACTATGGCTCTATATTAAGTGGACTGTCTGCTTTCAGTGGAGCCTTAGAGGCTTGAGATGAGTGTGGACTGAGAGCTGTGTTTGGTTCCTCGGGGTTGAGGGTGTGTCAAAGATGACACTCCCAGGTTAGGTGTGGTAAATCTCTCTTTCTTTTTTTTTGATTTAAAAGGGACGTAATTCGGTTATTTAAATATGTGCTTATTTTCAAAGATTTGAATAATCACCTTGTAACAATGATCAAATTTGGTCTATATTATGTCATGATTTTAAGGAATCTTATTTCAACCAGATATTTTGGATTTTGAGCCTTCTTGGCATTCTTGACAGGCATTCAAAAAATCAAAGTTTCAAACAATCTGGTCTCTAAAATTTCCAGTAAATCCTGGACTTTGGTCTTTCCAGTTGGGCCCAACTGAAAAAATCGAAGGACCTATGTCTCTCATCTTATAGAGACACCAACTAATCATGTTATTTGGACTACATTAGAAGGACTGTCAAGATGTGATGTGGTACCAAACTTTAAGTTTCTATAATGGAAAATGCTATTAATACAAATGTTTGAGAATTAAAAAGTCTAATGATCTTTTGTTACTAGACATGATAGTTATCTTAATGAGAAAGCCCCAGAGGCCTAAAGGGTTAAATACTTGTAAAATCCTACAGGTGCTTTCAAAAATACTGTGAAGTAAACAAGTGCCTCTTGTTGGTTGATGAGTTTATAATTTTAAACATGGCGACTTAAAGTCTTTTGTCATCCACAGTTATATATGATCTGCTGCTCATAAAACTAAAGCGTTGTTGGTTCTGTGTTTAGCTGTCCTCCTATAGGTTCCTATGGACTTTTTCCAGCCACTTTTATTGTATTCACTACTTTGGGATGGCTCTGTAAACAGATGAAGCCAATAATGTATTAACAGTACCAACTAAGAGAAAGTATGGTTAACTGAGGTTACTAAAAACAAAAAGCAATTCAAATCAGTTGGCAATCTACAAAAAGAGTTAAAGATTTTAAAAGCTATTATTAAAATTGCTATATTGGTCTACTATGCTATGTTATATGTGTGTACATATTGTATGTCCACATGGGGAGATTTTATTAAGAGTTTTATTTTAAATGGCTTATAGATAAGATTGTCCATAAATTTAAGCTGCTAAAATCAAACAAAGATACATTTTAATTTGTGTGACCTGAATCTGTGTATCATATGTTTTAAACGTGTTGGTAGAAAGAAACTAAAAACATTTTAGATGGTTGTGCTGAAGTTTACTGGTTAAACAAACTACACCATGTTAGATATTTAAGAGGTGTTTTCAAATACATGATTCTTAAAATTTATAGAAGGCATTGGACTTTCTGGTAAATGTTTTCTTAAGTTGTTATCTAATGGTTGAAACGGTTTGCTAAGTATTCATGTGATATTGCTATCGTCAGCAAGCGATCTAGGACTTGCTCCCTCATTTCTCTATTCTAAGCCCAACTTGTTCTTTCATTTCTCTATTCTCTTCAAGGTAGGAAACTAATTCTATTATGAAGGAATCTGTAGGATGCACAATTTAATCTTTAGACCTTATAAAAGAGATGGCTAACATTTTTCTGTAATAGCATAGCCAAAATAAGAACTTAAATAATAATCTCATAGCTAGATTCACTTCGCCATCAGCGAAGTATACAGTAAGTAGAAAAAAACCTCCCTTTCAGACCAAAGGGAAAGAAAGTTTTAAAGTGAGAATATAATTTTCCTCATGGGCATTGTCTACCTTAGAAAAACTACTACAGAACATGCCTGTGACTATAGACTTGTAGTTCAGGCCACCGAAGATTAGAGATGGGACTTGGGCACTCCCTTGACTTGCATCCTCTGGTCTGCTTTAACAAAAACCAGGAGGAAAAGAAAGCTAGGCATCAGAAGCAATGGATGGCAGGCCTATTAATGGCTGATCTGTACAGTGATCTGCCCTCAAGGAGACCCAACAGGCCAGTCCACTGCAGTGGCTTTCAATGTGGTAAGCCTGGGCTTCAGCAGAAGTCAGCTTGTGAAGAGCCCTGGCAGCTATGCCAAGAGTTGGATCACTGGAAATGGACCTGCCCTGGAGTCGAAGGATGCCCAGGTCAGAGCCACAGATCTTATTGGCTCTAAGCTGAAAAGCCCTTCACTCAGCCCAACTTCCAAAGTGACCACTGCAGCTGAGGGGATGGTCAAGTAGGGTCAGCAACATTGCAGGCAGAACTGTAAATTTCTTTCTTTTTTTTTTTTTTTTGAGGCCCAAGTGTGCTAGACAGGGTCTAGAACAAAGGACAGAGTCATTATTAGATGTGCTAAGAAAGGTGCTGTCTAAGCTACAATTAAGTTTTCTGATTGAGAGGCAAATAGAACCTGATAGAAGGGGCTTGATAATAATCTGTTGGGCTTTAGGCCTTGTAAGTTAAGAGGCCCAGACCTATCTATCTCTTCACATGGGGTATATCCTAAGGGAGGTGTGAACCTCCTAGGGGAAGGCACTCTGTTAATTTCCATTACCTAGCTGGCCTGGGAGGAGAGCTGGCCAGGTAAAGGCAGGTGGCATCTCTAACAAGAAATTTACAGTTCTGCCTGCAATGTTGCTGACCCTACTTGACCATCCCCTCAGCTGCAGTGGTCACTTTGGAAGTTGGGCTGAGTGAAGGGCTTTTCAGCTTAGAGCCAATAAGATCTGTGGCTCTGACCTGGGCATCCTTCGACTCCAGGGCAGGTCCATTTCCAGTGATCCAACTCTTGGCAGAGCTGCCAGGGCTCTTCACAAGCTGACTTCTGCTGAAGCCCAGGCTTACCACATTGAAAGCCACTGCAGTGGACTGGCCTGTTGGGTCTCCTTGAGGGCAGATCACTGTACAGATCAGCCATTAATAGGCCTGCCATCCATTGCTTCTGATGCCTAGCTTTCTTTTCCTCCTGGTTTTTGTTAAAGCAGACCAGAGGATGCAAGTCAAGGGAGTGCCCAAGTCCCATCTCTAATCTTCGGTGGCCTGAACTACAAGTCTATAGTCACAGGCATGTTCTGTAGTAGTTTTTCTAAGGTAGACAATCTAGCTTAGAACTGTAAATTTCTTGTTAGAGATGCCCCCTGCCTTTACCTGGCCAGCTCTCCCCCCAGGCCAGCCAAGTAATGGAAGTCAACAGAGTGCCTTCCCCTAGGAGGTTCACACCTCCCTAGGATGTACCCCACGTGAAGAGATAGATAGGTCTGGGCCTCTGAATTTACAAGGCCTAAAGCCCAACAGATTATTATCAAGCCCCTTCTGTCAGGTTCTATTTGCCTCTCAGTCAGAAAAATTACTTGTAGCTTAGACAGCACCTTTCTTAGCTCCTCTAATAATGACTCTGTCCTTTGTTCTAGGCCCTGTCTAGTGCACTTGGGCCTCATTCCTTTGTAATCATAACCTCTACTCTACCACCAATGGCTCTACTCCCAACCTGTGTGTACTGATGGTCCTCTTCCCCACTTAATGCTGTATAATTGTTCAAACCTGGTAAATGCCACTCTTAGGATCATTGGTTACTATCCTCACTCTGTCTTTTATGACCTTGTCTAAATATGATCAGAGTCGGCAAACTTGGAAGGCTTCCATAGCCTTGGCAACTCATGACGACAGCCTAGGGTGGTTACTGGCGCCATAAACTAGAGTGTCAATTTGTTGGGTCAACAACAGGAGCCACTGTGCACTTGCTCCTCATGAGGGATCTCTGTCCTTAATGTGCTGTCCATTGTGATTTAATGCTATAACTAGTACTCAAACAGTATGTTTCACTTTGTGTTTCTATGTGGGTGCAAACTGTTGAAATCTTTATACTAAATTGATCTTCTGTATATAAAGAGAATTGAAAAGGAATCTTGATGCAAATGGAAGGGGAGAGGGAGCAGGAGAGAGGAGGGTTGTGGGTGGGAGGGAAGTTATGGGAGGGGGAAACCATTGTAATCCATAAGCTGTACACTGGAAATTTATATTCATTAAATAAAAGTTAAAAAAAATAAATTTATCTTCTGAAACATATAAAACTAGCTGGAAATCTCTGGGCCAGATAATTACTACTATTTATTCTTTCAAATTCAAAGTGTCGGTGAATCTAAGAGAATTCCTCTCCATTGTAATGGTGTTCATATAGCTCAGAGAGATGCATTCTTAGAGAAGGATAAATCATTAGGACTTGGGAGATAATTAGTCATTTTCAATGTTGACTTCTGCTTGTTTATTTATAGACAAATGCATATATTGATCCATAAAATATGATTTTCTGATTAATTCTATTGATAGTGCCAACCAAATCTAATTAATTTAGGCCCCAAGTATCTTCTTGACTTATTTTAGCCAAATAATTAGTCAGATGAGTAGTATTTGTTAAACAATTTCCATCAATTTGCTCTCTGACTCATGAGCTTTGACAAAGTTTGGTAATAAATCCCAAGTTGTTTCTTGCTATGGCCATATTTTACATGTATTTTTTCTTATGTACTTTTTTTTATTAATTCAGAATGATGAGTCAAAAGAGGAGGGACACAAGATCAAACACAGTAAAGAAAAAACGAAGACCACAGAAAATGGCAAGGGATTGGTTGAATCAGAAGAGACAGTAAAGGATAAAACTCAAACTGAATTTTTAGGGAAAATCCCTGAATGATCCCTGGAAAAGCAGAGAAAGATACGACACTGGGTGTGTTTCATGACTCAGGCTTCAGCTCTGTACCTGGGTGATTCATTTGGTGGAAATATTGTTGGCTCAGAGAACTTTTTTATGGGCCCCAAACTTTTTTGGAATCATTTGAATCTTTATTTCTTGTGAATATATTTTTCATTTCTCTAAAATAGAAATATTCAGTTATAGCCCTGATTATTGGAGTTTTTCTGTATGGCCACTTGAGATTTAGAATTAAATCATGGACATTGTTGTTAGGAAAATGTTTAAGAAGCTGGGGCAGGTTTATTCCTGGAAGTGTTTGTCTCCCAACACATGGCAAGTCCCTCAAGGAAGTCCAATTGGCTAGATCCAAAGGGGACAATCACTTTATTTGTTTGGGGGTTACATGTATCTGATTATAATAAAGTTTGGATTAATGAGAGCCACCTATTGTAGGCTTCTTGTATGGAGTAGGCTGACTTTTTGGTAAGCTATCATTGCTGTGTCATAAACAAGAAAATATACTTTGATGGGAAATACTCATCTGCATTTCAGTTGATGTACTGATCTCCTTCGAGCCCTTTATCTGCTGCTCATAGTCAATGCAGTAGCAAAGCAGTTAAAACCCCAGACTTTGGAACTGTACAGAACTAGATTAATTCTGGATTATCAGTCACTAGCTCTGTGATCTTATGCAAGTTACTCAATTTTTTTAAAATTTTGACTTTCTCATTTGCAAAATAGGAATGATGCCTTCTGTGGGTGTTAGGACTGTGTGGCTATTATTAAATGGTGGCACATACGTGCCACAAGGACAGGGATTCTTGTCAGTTTGGTTCATTGTAATGGGCTTAGACAGGTGCATGGCACATAGTGAAGCAGTGAATGTTTTGTTTGTGATAGGTTCTCCATAGTTTATAATAGCTCTTATTCACATGAATTTCTCATCAATGCTTACATTGGATTTCTTGGAGTATATATGATATATATAATTATTTATAACTTGAATCAAAACTTAGTCTTCTATCTGTGTGGTGACCCTTCCATGAGTCTGATATTTAGTGATGCAAAATATTTGTAAAAACATTTACTTCCCTAAGGAGTGGTGTTTTTCAAGCTGCTAGGCCATAATTAACTTCAGTCATTTTGAGGGCATTTGCTTTTGTGAAGTTCACCGATTCTGTTTTTGAATCACCACATAAGGACATTTGATTCTTTTTTTTTTTTTTTTTTTTGACAGGCAGAGTGGGCAGTGAGAGAGAGAGACAGAGAGAAAGGTCTTCCTTTGCCATTGATTCACCCTCCAATGGCTGCTGAGGCCGGTGCGTTGTGGCCGGTGCACCACGCTGACCCGAAGCCAGGAGCCAGGTGCTTCTCCTGGTCTCTCATGGGGTGCAGGGCCCAAGTACTTGAGCCATCCTCCACTGCACTCCCGGGCCACAGCAGAGAGCTGGCCTGGAAGAGGGGCAACCAGGACAGAATCCGGTGTGCTGGCACCGTAAGGCAGAGGATTAGCCTATTGAGCCATGGCGCCCGCCTGACATTTGATTCTTTGTTTCTTTCTCATACAGCATATCACTATTCATTGCATCAGATAGATTCACACAAGTTCTGATTCCAAGTCTTAGGAAAAATTAGTGTATTTCTCTGTGTTCTGAGAGTTGTTTCACTCCCTTCCTACAAAGGTCTTGTGTAAGACCCACAAGTATGGAAAAACCATTATTACCTAATGTCCTTTACTGTTTTCCACTTCATGAATGGATGTTTTGTATTCCAAGATTTTTATTTTGGGCCTTTCCCATTTTCAGTACTTTTATAAGCAAGTAACTTCAAATTTTGTTATGTGTCACATAACAAAGGTATTGTTTTAAACAATTTTGAAGTTTATTGGCTTACAGATATTTATCTCTAGTGGTTACTGTTAACTCTCTCTGCATATTATACTTCTATACCTCCCCCCAAAAACAAACAAGTTTTGTAAAGTATTTCTCAAATACTTCAACAAGCAAAGCCAAATAAAAAAAACAATGTTTTTATTTATTATATATTTTATTTATTAGATATTTCCATCATATATTTTTAATATTTATTTTATTTATTTGAAAGAGTTACAGAGAGAGGTAGAAACAGAAAGAATTCTTCCATCCGATGGTTCACTCCCCAATTGGCTGCAATGGCCAGAGCTGCGATGATCTGAAGCCAGGAGCCAGGAGCTTCTTCCCAGTCTCCCATGTGGGTGCAGGAGCCCAGGCCCTTGGGCCATCTTATACTGCTTTCCCAGGCTATAACAGAGAGCTGGATCAGAAGAGGAGCAGCTGGGACTAGAACTGATGCCCATATGGGATGCCGGTGCTTCAGGCCAGAGCTTTAACCTGCTGCACCACAGCACTGGCCGCCTCCATCATATATTTAAACAATATAATAAAAAGAGAGCAAGGGAATATTCTTACCTTGCTGTCATTTTCTCATGCATTTATCAAAAATTTATTTTCATTATATATTCATTACAGAATTTTTAAGTGCAGGGTTAAATATTTGATATTATTAGTCCATTACAGCTGTTTAGCTTACATTGCATAGGGATGAAAATCAGGGGTGAAGATCAGGGTTGTCCTATTACCTACTCTACCCTACAAAATCTGTTTTACTCATTTGTTAATGAATGTAGATACCATCTCAAAGTGTTCTTCTTACCATAAATTCCTTAGATACATACTAAAAAAGTATATGTAGAAGAGATCAGTAAACCATACAGCACAATGGCAATCTTATATCTCATGAAGTTCTTCAACAGAACCTTATACATTTGTTCTCATGCTAGATTTTGTTTTCAGATTTAATACTGTTCAAAAGACACTACAATAATATCATTCTTTGTGGGGCTTTCTGTTAAAATTTTGAAGATGGGGTGGACATTTGGTAGGGTGGTAAAGACGGTCATATCCCATATCAGAATACCTGGATTTCAGTCCCAGCTCCACTCCCAATTTCAGCTTCTTACTGATGTGTACTCCCTGTGGGGCAGTAGCTGATGACTTACCTAGTTGGGTCTCTGACCCTCACATGAGAAATTCCCATTGATTTCTTTGCTTTCAGCTTTAACCTGGCCCAACCCTGGCTGTTGAAAGCCTTTGAGGAGCAATCCAGTGGACAAAAAATTCTCTTTCTCTCTCTCTATCCTCTCTCTCTCCTCTCTCTCCTCTCTATCCCTCCGCCTCTCAAATAAATAAATATTTATAAAAATTTTTTGAAGAAAAGAGGAGCATATTTTGGGGGAAAGAAAATACTTTTTGGCAAGTGGAATTATGAGAAAGGGAAGCTTATGTGACCCTCTGATGGGTCTCACTTAGTTGGTTCAGTGATGGCTAACAGTAGATCACAGAAGAGCAGAGCTGTCCGAAAGGAAGGTTACTATTTCTGAAATTCCTACTCTCTGGTAAGTGTTTTCACAGGTCTTTTCCATCCTTATATTGTAAATCTGAGACAAATTATTGTTTCCATTTTAAAGTTAACCGTTACCTATCTAAAAAATTCATTCAACTATCCAAAGTGATACAGTTCCTAAGGGCCGAGTCTGAATTTGAATCCAAGACTTCAAAACTAGTGGTATTTCCTCTAACTACATCAGATCCTCCAGTTAAACCAACTATACAATAAGCCAGGTGTGTGTCACATTTGACATCTTTTAGGTTTCCACTTTAAAACATTCCCCTACAGTTGAGAAGAAAGTTTCTTACAATCCCATAGAACTTGAGACATCTTCTTTTCAGCCTTCTACCCTGAATGGTTCCTCTAAGGGCACCACTGTAGCCTGAAATATCTTTTACATGGATCTCAAAACCTTTAGTGAAGTAGAAAGTGTTATGTTTATAGTAGCCAGTACTATAGTACTCTTTCAATAATAATAAATTGTGTTGCAGAAGAAAATATTACAGGAAAAAGTAATGTGCTGTAACATAAACTAGGTAATGAATATTAAAACCCAACCAAATGTGTATTGGGAATGTTTGCTCTACAGTACAAACACAGAAACCCAGAAGAATGTCTTTCTGTCTAGTGTTCTTTCTTTTACCTTCTTTATTCATGGATAGAACATTCAAGGGGTCCTATTTCATTCTTTGGGTTGATTAGATCACCCTGAAACAAACAGTGGACATCAGAAGCCAGCAGCTTAGGTGAATAAATTCGTTTTCTGTTAACTTTAGTTTCCCTCTTTCCAAGATTTCCTGAGATACTGACAATGAAAGTGAATGTTAAGGCCAATGCTGCAGCTCACTGGGCTAATCCTCCACCTGCGGCACCGGCACACCCGGTTCTAGTCCTGGTTAGGGTGCCGGTTCTGTCCTGGTTGCTCCTCTTCCAGTCCAGCTCTCTGCTGTGGCCCAGGAAGGCAGAGGAGGATGGCCCGAGTGCTTGGGCCCTGCACCGGCATGGGAGACCAGGAGAAGCACTTGGCTCCTGGCTTCGGATCAGCACGGTGTCTGGCTGCAGCACGCCGGCCGTAGCGGCCATTGGGGGGTGAACCAACGTAAAAAGGAAGACCTTTCTCTCTGTCTCTCTGTCACTGTTTAACTCTGCCTGTTCAAAAAAAAAAAAAAAGAGAGAAAGTGAATGTTAACAGCGTCGGTCTCGGCACTTGGTCAGAACTCGAGTACATTCCTGAGTGCAGCTGGAACATAACTGCTTGCTGGAATCACTTCCCCTTGCCCATCAAGGAACCTGAAAACCACAGTGGGGTGGAGAGGAGAATGTGACACCATGTCCCTGCTCAGAGATCAGCCAGTTCTCTGTACATTATTGAGTGTGGGCTACTCATTTATCCAAACCCTCTCACTTCACATGTTGGCAAGTGGAGAGATTTGTAGTGACTTCCCTATGCTCACATAGCTAGCTGCGTGTAGAGAATGTGCTAGAATCCACATCTCTTGACTGCTATTCCAGAACTCTTTCCACTACCCAGTCTTCACTCACTTATTCGTACATTTACTGGACGCCTACAATATGTGAGTAGCTGTGACTACATAGATGAATTACACACAGACCTGGCACTCAAAGCCATTACTGTGTCGTGTTTTGATTTCCCAGAGGGTCTGAGTTTCATTGGAAATTGACTGTACACCAGGGCGGTCTCTCCACCATGGCTGGATTAGTCAACCACTACTGGCCATAGGCAGACCCATTTCCAGTGTCCAACTGTGTTTTTCATAAATAACCTATTCTCTGGGTCTTTTAGCTTTCATGCTGGCGTCTCGTGCTCAAACATAGCATGACTGATAGATATTTCAGTGTGTGAGCTCTGAATATCCAGCTCTTCATTCTACAAGCAGGCACCGTTTTCTCTCTAGTAAAAGAGTGTGTGTGTGTGTGTACATGTGTGCGCATGGAACGTGACTCTCTGAGACACTTGGAAGAAAAGTGCCTGTTTGCTCATGAGCAGACCAGAGGATCAGCTACATATGTATTCAAGACCTCACATGGCTGCACAATTCACAACAAATCAATATTGAATGATCAGATTATTTTTTCAATTGGTGATTTTTTAATACTCTCAGAACACTCTTTTGTCGTTATTTTCAAAACTCAACTTGGAGTTTCTAGCTTAACCAGAAAGTATTTCCCAAGGGCCTATTTTATTCCCAGCCCTTTTAGACGTAAAGGCCATGGGAGACGGAGAGATCAGAATCCTCAAACCACTTTCACATTCTTTTTGTTGCTATCATTTGTGCGCCATTTGATCTTGTGGCACAAAAGGACTAGTAATGTCAGCACCGGGTCAAGGAGGAAGCTGAGGCCCTGAGTGACTTACTGACGTGCCAACACCCTCAAAACTAGTACACAGTAGATATGGGACAAGATCCACAATCTTCTGGCTTCATTTTTTACTATCCAAGGTTGCCCACCCATTTTTTTTAATGTAGGAGGAATTATGGAAAGAAATTTTACAAACACATGAATCTGAACTCCAAATAATAACAGCGAAATGAAAATGTTAAAGTTTACTTAAATACTATCTAAAAGTAGGTCATGAATCCAACCCATAGCCTTTCTTCCCTGTGGGCATAATTGTACTCCTTTCCCAAATGACAGGTTTGGTTGCTACACCCATATGAGTTATAAGAACTTTTTCTTGCAGGGATCCCTGTTAGACTTATCCTAACCTAAGTAATGACTTTGTCTCTTTTTTTAATTTTTTTTTTGACAGGCAGAGTGGACAGTGAGAGAGAGACAGGGAGAAAGGTCTTCCTTTACCGTTGGTTCACCCTCCAATGGCCGCTGCGGCCGGCACACCACGCTGATCGGAAGCCAGGAGCCAGGTGCTTCTCCTGGTCTCCCATGGGGTGCAGGGCCCAAGCACTTGGGCCATCCTCCACTGCACTCCCAGGCCATAGCAGAGAGCTGGCCTGGAAGAGGGGCAACCAGGACACAATCCGGTGCCCCGACTGGGACTAGAACCCAGGGTGCCGGTGCTGCATGTGGAGGATTAGCCTATTGAGCCACGGCGCCGGCCCTACGTAATGACTTTGTGATGTGAGAGACACAAATATGATGTTTACTGGGCTTTTGTCACTCTAGAGAAGGCTTCTTCAAAACCTTGGAGCTTACTGTTCATCCACCTGATTGACTTTGTCTGGAAAGTGGCCACTACTTGCCCCAGTTCAAACCTCAATTACAGTAAGCCTGGGAAGAGAGAAATATTAATATGCAGCACCACTGGGTGATAATGAGGAAAGCTCAACTGCTTCCAAATTGCAGTGCATTGCCACGTATTACTTTCTAGAAGACTTGAGAAAACCCTGGGGCTAAAGAGACCCATTGGCTTTGGAGGCAGGAGACATGGAAATTCACAGGTCAGTCACAAACCATAGTTCACTCATTAGCTGAGTGATACTCATAAGACCCATCCCTGAACCAGTTTCCCTGTTTGCCAAATGAGTAAGAAAAACAAAAAAGATACACAGATTTCTCATTTTTATAAATCTCTCTGACATTCATCTTATTGTTGTCAACACAAATGGATTGTGGTATTATGAAGTCTGGGAGAACCTAAAAGCTGATCTTTTGGCTTTTGATCACCTGTTTGATTGACTGACAGATGATATTAAAATTAGCTTGCATTTGCCCTGCACATCTGGATGGGTGATGGGGGATGGAAACAGGGAGTGACCTGGGCAGTAGCCAGAATAAGAGTAATAATCTCTTGTGTTCCTGAGGTTGCAAAGCACTTTCCCACACACTGTCTCATTGGATAACTACAAAGTGCTGTGAAGGCATTTGAAAAATGAGAAATCTGTTGTTCCAGAGAGTAAAGTGATTGGTTAGGGTTCACACACACACACACACACACAACCATAAAATGCAATATAGACAGAAGAATAAAAGCCAGTGGTCTTGCTTCCATGAACAACTCACCACAGGGTGAGTATCATCTACAGTAATACTTTTCAGTTATACTCAGAGACAGTCAGCACTTGATCCTAACAGTGTCAACATGTACTCCAGTTCTCTATTCTTTTGGGGCCTATGTATCTACTCTTCTAGTGGCTCTCTTCCCTCCACCCCTTAATCTGTGTACCCCTCAGTTTACCTCTCGGAAATCACTTCCTCCGACAGTCCCCAAAACTGAATCAGCTGCCCATTGTTTAGGTTTCCATGTCATCAGAGATGACCACCTCTTTATCCTTAGAACTCTTATCAATTACCTGTGTTGGACTATACCTCCATCTAGATATTAAAGCTAGCTATTCATAGTCATTCATGAGTGGCTGGTTTTTCACCTTTGTTGCCCTAGGATCTAGTACAGTAGACTGTGGATATATACGTCTTCAGTAAATGTCACATAATTATTTGTGACCAAGAATGAATTTTGCTTCCATGTCATCTTCAGGGGGAGGAGGGAATTTAAAACTCTTCCCCCACCCCACCACCCTTGCTTTATTAATATATAGTGACAAATAAAATTTATGTATATTTGTGGTGTGCAACATGATATCTTTTGATCATTCTGACATGATAGAATTAAGCTGACTAACATTACATTACCTCCCAGACTTAATCATTTTTTGTGTGGAGAGAACATTCAAGATCCACTCTCCTGGCAGTTTTCCAGCATATAATACGTTACTATTATCTGTAGTCACCATGCTGAATAATAGATTTCCAGAACTTACTGCTGCTGTCTATCTGAAAGTTTGTTCCATTTGATGAACTTTTAAAAGCATCCAACAGAGTACCTTTCCCAGAAAGAGGCTCTTAGGAATCCAAATTAGACATTTCCCTGGAATATTAGCTCATTCCCAGAAGTAAGCCTTAAAGTTGGGAGAAATTAAAAGTGTAATAAAGATGGGGGCTATTTTTTGTGTGACTATATGTGAAAAGAAATAAGAGCAAATATTTTTGTACTTACTGGAAAAGTGAGCCATACCACTTGGCCTGCTCACGTGCCTGGTGCTATTGCTGGGAACCAAACTTCATGCCAGACCTCTAGCTATCCGATATCAGTTTCAGGAAGAGACTTAAACTTGCTTTTGTGGTTATTTATAATTATATTTTGTCATTTTATATCAGGTTAGAAGGCCGGGAGTGCATGTTCACGGTGTTTCCTCTTTTATATCAAGTTAGAAGGTCCAATTGAGATATTTTATCAGAACCACATATGGGTGGAATATGAAAAACATGGCAAATGATTAATTAGACCTAGGGCTCACAAGTCATGGAAATATGGAGCCCAGCATTTAACTTAGTACCTGAATATGCAAAGTCATTTGGAATATTAGGAAATTAATTGATATACCTGAATATGCAAAGTCATTTAAAATATTAGGAAGTTAATTAATGTAAGAATACAAAACTATAATAAGATGAGTTGGCCCAGTCTTGCAGTGAGGCCAATTACATAGTAACAGAATCTTAAAGGACACAAAAGGCTTGATGAAGGACGGGGGTTACAGGCATTGAGCTGAAATTCCAGAAAAAGTAATCATGCCCTACTAAACAAACAGGCACAATTGTGTTCTGATAAAACTTTACTCACAATAAGAAACAGATCATATTGGTTGCACCATAGTGTCCTGGTTCCATTATAAATTATAGTTAATAATTCTCATTTTCACTATTCGATTTCTATCTGAGAGTCCTTCCTGCATTCTCCATTGTCCAAAGCAGAAGCTCAAACTCCATCACTCTCTGCACACATTGACTAGTACTTTCACATCTCCTGGTCCTTCTCCTCTTAATGTTCTTCCTCTGTGCTCAGCTCACTTTGTTCTGTGCAGACAATACCATCCTTAGTGGTTTCTGCTTAGTCAATTCCTATCCATACTTGATGTGAAGCGAAGTCTCAGGGTCGTATCAGAATCATCTAAGAAAGCTTTTGATAGGAAACGTAGTACATTTATCCCATGAGAAATGTTCTTACTCCCAGTGAGGAGAATGGGGAGGGTAGGATAACATATAATCTGAAAACGGTCCTCAGCTTATTCAAGCAATCCCTACCTTCCCCCAAAAGATAAGTGTCTGTAATTAAGCTAAAATCTGAGTGCAAAGATCTGGAGGAAACAAATGGTAGACAGAGGGAACTTACAGTTTTATCCTTTACCATCTACAAATGTTATTGAACATACAGTGTCGAAGTGGAAGGACTCACAGAGATTATTAAACAGTTCTCCCATTTAGGATTGCCATATACAACATGGTTAAATTTCAATTTCAGATAAACAACAAGTAACTTTTTATTATAAGAATGAATTGTAGTATAAGAACTAACAACCAAGTTGTCTCAGAAATTTAACTGCATGTCCTGATTTTCAGCTTCTTTGTTTTTGGCCAAATATGACAACCTTTTGCTTTATTCATAGGAAAAGTGGTCCAGGGTGATTGTCACTAACATCATCTAGCTCCTTTGGAGCAGAACCGAAATAAAATCTTTTATTTATTTTTTTTATTTCACTCATACACAGTAAATTTTAAAATGATCACAGATCATTGAAACTATAGTAGTATATCATTCTTAACAGTTTGTTTTGGAAAAAAAATCTAAGACAGCTGCAATTCAATTTGGTATAGCTGTTTCAGAGGATTCCATACTGTTTTCTAATTGTCTTGTTTGATAGCAATCTGTCTCCCTGATAACGCCATAAGGGCAGACTGCTGTGACTTTTTAAAAGTCATGTAGTAAGTGCAATATTAAGTGCTATCACATTCTTTTATCTCCCTTCTATTGTAAGCCTGCCTATAACAGAAATGTTTTTGTGGATTAAGAAGGTGACACAGCCTCTGGCCTCAAGTGTGATGGGAAGAATTAGCATATATAAGTCATTCTAAATCAGCACGTGTCAGGGGCCGGTGCTGTGGCACAGTTGTTAAAGCTGCTGCCTGCAGTACCGGCATACCATATGAGTGCCAGTTCAAGTCCTGGCTGCTCCACTTCCGATCCAGCTCTCTGCTATGGCCTGGGAAAGCAGTAGAAGATGGCCCAAGTTCTTGGGCCTCTGCACCTATGTGGGAAAACGCAGAGGAAGCTCCTGGCTCCTGGCTTTGGCCTGGCACAGCTCCAGCCATTGTGGCCAACTTGGGAGTGAACCAGCGGATGGAAGACCTCTCTCTTTCTGCCTCCCCTCTCCCTATGTAACTCTGACTTTCAAATAAATAAATATTTTTTTAAATCAGCATGGGTCTTGTTAAAGGATCACAACAGAAGTGCTCCACGAGTTGGACTTCTAAGCAGAGACAGATAGCTCCCATTGCTGGAAATCAAGGAAGTCCTTCATTAGGAGTTAGCATCTGACTTGGACCTTGATTGACAGAAAAACTTACAAGGAGGAAATGTAGAGAACATCACCTGGGGAAAATGGCTCAAACAAGGAGAAGCTGGTGAGCACAGTGGGACTTATTTTGGCAAGAAGTCCATCTCTATAGTTGCAGCTGAGAATAACTAAAGGCGAAAGGCAAGAGAAAAGCATAAAACCCAGGTTATAAAGAACCCTGACTAACAAATAAAGGGCCTTGAATATAGTCAGTTAGCTGTTTTTGAGGTGGTACTTAATCTAATAAAAGACACAAAAGGGGAAACCCGATCTAATGGTGGCGTCAGGCATGGAGGCTGGATAGAGAGTGAAAGGGGAGCTTGACTCTAGTTTATAACAGAAAAGGCAGGATGGGACTCTACACCATGGGTATTTTTCAGGTAGAAAGCCCTGGGCCTTCTCTGAAGGGAAGAGAAAACTTCCACTTTGCTTATGGCCTTTTCTAATTACTGGAGGAGCTTGTGGTCACGAAAGGCCTCCATAGCATTGGAAGCTCATGGCAAGAGCCTCAGGTGATCACTGACATCATAAATCAGAGTGTTAATTGTTAAATCAAGTCACTGTGCACTTACTCCCCATGTAGGACCTCTGTCCTTAATGAGCTGTACTCTGAGAATTAACTGCAAAAGTTGTTCTCAAATAGTACTTTATGTATTGTAAGTGTGTGTGGGGGTGCAAACTGTTGAAGTCTTTTCTTTACTATAGAGTTGGTCTTCTGTATATAAAGTTAATTAAAAATGAATCTTAATGAAGAATGGGATGGCAGAGGGAGTAGGAGGTGGGACAGGACTGGGGGTGGGAGGGTGGGTATGGAGGGGAAGAGCCACTATATTCCTAAAGTCATACTTATGAAATTTGCATTCATTAAATAAAAGCTTTTTTAAAAAATAAAAAGAAAGCCCTGGGCCTGACAAATAGTGATTTGTAGAAATTGAGGAAAATGGAAGGATTAAGGGTAAAACTGAGGTAGTAAATGTAGATGGCAAGGGGAATGAATGGTGGCACTATTAATAAAAATATGTAAGTCAGGGAGAGCGGTGAATGGTGGGGGTGGGGGGATGATGACTTTAACTTTCTTAAACATGGCATTATAGATTTCCATTGCATGCAAGTCATCACAATAATGTCCAATCCCTTATTTCATGTAAAAGAGAATCCAATGAATATAAATTACTTGCCTGTGATTACTCAGCAATTTAGGGGACCAGCCAATGCTGAAAATATGACATCCTATTTTCTGTGAACAGTGTTTCCTCCATAAGGTGGTTAGTTCAGTCACTCCTTATTCCTTATCTTGTTTTCTTTTTATTATATGAAACTATTTGATTCACTCTTTGGGGCACATCCTGTTGTCTGTCTTTCTGTGTCATTGGAATGGCATCTTCAGTGGAGAGTCATACGGATGAATTTACAGAAATGGCATAATCATATGATGAGATAGATGCCATGGTCATTTGAAAAGTAGATGTAACACACTGACAACTAGTCAGGTCTGGTGATTTGGGAAGCAAATTATTGAAAATGACTACATTTTGAGGTATAGAAGCAAATGAGATTACCAAAAGAGACTTAGTTTGTATGTCAAATGTGACAAATGAAAAAGAAGATGAAGAAGTGTCCAATAAATTTCTCATTTAAAAAGGCATTAAGGGCAGAGAGTACAGAGAGAGAGGGAGAGAGAAAGTAGTCAGGATAGAATAAAGGGAACAGAACCAAGAAGCAACTTTATAAACCTCTTTTTAAGATTTATTTAATTTTTGTGAAAGTCCAAGTTACAGAGAGAGGGAGTAACAGAGAAAGATCTTCCATCTGCTGGACAAGATCTTCCATCTGCGACAGCCAAGTTTGGGCTAGGTTGAAGCCAGGCGCTAGGAGCTTCCTCTGAGTCTCCCACATGGGTGCAGCAGCTGAAGCCCTTGGGCCACCTTCCGCTACTTTCCAGGCCCATTAGCAGGGAGCTGGATCCAAAGTGGAGCACCTTGGACTTGAACCTGTGCCTATATGGGATGCCAGCATCACAGGCTTAATCCATTAGGCCATAACACCAGCCCCTTTGTAGGATTGCAAACATTTAAATGAGAGACTGGCAAAGAAGTGGAAACAGGTTTTACAACTTTTTCTGGAAGGTGGCAATAAAAGAGGAAAGATAGGATATTGTTGAAATAGTGCCTGATGCTAAGTTTTTAGGTATTGCTGGATGGAAGGTGTTGCTGGATGGAAGGCAGAAGTAGTGAAGCCGTGGGGAGAAAGAGTTTCAAGGGATACATGAATGAAGGTGCAAGTGAAATGAGCAAGGTCTTGCAAGAAAGTGAATGGGGATGGAGATGCAGGGACTGAGGAAGACCAGGAATCCCATAAGGAGGGCTCCTGAGGCATGAAGGCTAAAGTGGATGGAATTTAAAGTGGCCTTTCCCATGTCAGTGAGGTAGGAAGTTGCATCCTCCATTAAAGGTGAAGATAAAAGTGATAATGGGAACATGTGAATAGTTGCAATGTTTTGAGCATAACAACTTTCCAAAGTGTATATTGGACCCTGCTGAAGTTAGAGAATCTTATCTGTGTAGAATGAATCAATCTAGTGAGGTTTTTCAATGATGGATGCAAAAGGGAAAATATGACAATGGTATTTTCCCAAGGAATACCCACTGGGTATTTTTGTTTGTTTGTTTTTTGCTTTGTTTGTTTAAATATGACTGTAGAGATAGTATGCATGTCAGGTAAAGAAGGAAACAGACTGGGCAAACGTGGGGAGTAGAAATTATGAGAATGAAGTCACACTGAAGGCCAAGTTCAGGTTTCCATGGGTCCTTGCTGGCTCTTGCATACATTATTTCATTTCGCCCTCATAATGAGTAATCACAACATTATGAGGTAACCACCACTACTCTAGTTTTGCAGATAGAGATCTTCAAACTCAGACTGAGTAAGCTGCTTACTCAAGAACGCACAACTGTAAACTAAATGGCTGCAAACCATGCCTGCTACTTTCTGTAGTAGCCAAGGAGAACATGGTTGAGGTTGGATGAGGAATATCAAAATTAGAAGCAGAACATTTCCCAGTGGTAAGCTCCAAGGTACAGCAGTAGTGACAGAAAAAAATCAGACTCTTATTTATAGATCACATGGTCCCAGGAATCAGAGTTAACTAATTTATTAAGAGACTTTTTACTGAAGTATAACATGTGGAGAGAAAAGTACACAAATTGCAACTGTAAAAATCAATTAATTTTCATAAAATGAACATACGATTGTAACCAATACCCACATCAAAAATCAGATCATGGAGCAGGCATTCAGCAAAGTGGTTAAGATGCTGTTTGGGACATTTGCAAACCCTATGAGAGTGCCTGGGTTTGAGTCCCAGTTCTGCTTCTGATCCCAACTTCCTGTTTGTTACTGTGCAGCCTACGAGGCAGCCTACCTTGTAAATGGCTACCACTTCCTCTAATGAGTAAAGAGTTCAATTATGTGAGACGAATAAGCAAAATATTATTTACATTTACTGTGTACTTTATTTGGGTAGAAAATGGGGGAGACTTGACAAATGTCTCTGATATTTTTAAAGCAATGTTAAAATTTAATTTAGATACACTTTGTGGAAAATTAATAAGTAAGTTATTTGAAATCTAC
This sequence comes from Lepus europaeus, assembly GCF_033115175.1. Classification (NCBI taxonomy): domain Eukaryota; kingdom Metazoa; phylum Chordata; class Mammalia; order Lagomorpha; family Leporidae; genus Lepus; species Lepus europaeus. The sequence goes on from NC_084831.1 coordinate 58,323,933, forward strand.
TCTGTAGTACCACATCTAGCCTTATCATCAGGATGCAAGGCTCAAAATTCAGTGTAATTTGCATACATGTTGTCAACTCAGGAAAGAAGATAGGGTTCAGTGAACGAACCATCATTTCAGAATAAGTAAGCTGCATCATCACAAGGGCTTGGGACTCTAAGAGTCACCCAACTATTCTTAGTTGTTTGGAAATGATGTACACTTAGTCCTGGAAAAAGGTTTTAGGAAACACCAGCTGCCGTTCCGTCATATCTCTCCGGGAAGGCCCTATGTTAACCATTCTGCAATACAAATATAAATAATTGGATACATGCTACGACACAAAACATAATGTTCTGAAAAATGATGTCCCAGAACAGTCAGAAACGGAGACAAGTACATGGTTCGTGTAGCGAGTGGGTTTTTAAACTGCTAAGTGACTCACCCACCCTTGAGACTCAGTTTCCTCTATAAAGTAGGGATAATGCTTTTATCTATCTCTCTGGGCTGCCATGAGAATCAGACGATATGACATGTGAGAATGGCTTGCCAGTTGTCAAGTAACAGTCTGGTATGGTTCCAATTGGTTGTATATCCTTTTCACTTGCTCTTTGCAGTTCAAAGGGAAAGGAAAAGGCCCAGATTGGAAGCACCACTGACTTTTTAGCAGAACTGTGCCTTTGAGTCAGTCCTGGATGAGAGTACAGGTTCCACTACTTACCAGTGGCTGTGTGACTTTAAGCGAGTTGTTTAGTCTCTCTTCGAGCCACAGATTCATTTCTAGAATGGAAATAATAACGCTTCTTAAGTTTGCTGAGAGGAACTTGTAATTGTACCTAAGTCGCCCCTCATGGTTATCCTGATATATAGTGCCCGTTACCATAATTCTGTAATGTTAACAACAATAATAATAGTATCATAGCTTCAAGCAGCCACTTGTTGGTTCTGATGTGCAGGGCGTGTGACAAACATTGATCTTCAGGGGCACCTGTCAAATTTCCCACTGGTTGGTGGTTTCATTATTAGGGGAGCACTTCCAGGCTGATAGAGAATAGGCCTGGGACCCTGGTAGCACATACACGTACAGGACTCGGGTGCTGAAGGGGCCACATGTGGGAGGGCTTCTGATGAACTGAACTACTCTCCTCCTCTCAGTCCCACCCTCCTAGGTAACTCTGTTTCTTCCTGCACTGACTTGATGAGTCTTAGCCTCATGGAGCATCAGGGCTAAAAGAGGACATCTTGATATCAACTGTTCTAGCACACATGCTTCCCAACTAAAGAATCGGAGCTCAGAGAGGCCGGGGGGCTTGTCTAGAGTGAACTGGTGATGATGCTGGGACTAGAACCCACGTCTCCCAACTCCCAGTGCAGAGCCCTTTCCTCTACCCGACACGACCCTCAGGAGGAAGCTGCATCTCTGCGTTTTCAGTGAAGGTGGAGGATTGTTGCCTCCTTCAGAGTGGGGCTTGAGTCGCATTCCTTGTGGAACCTGCTGGCCAATGCTTTGCATGGAAGTTACTCAGAGAAACATTTGTAAGTGGAATTGCATTTGTTGGATATTCTCTTCTCATATTCAGGTTTTAGCTCACATTGCAGCCTTAAAGATCATCTTTAAATGGCCAGGTTCGTTTCCCATTGCTGTCGTGTTCGCAGCTGGGCCACGTCCTAGTGAAAGCCTTCCCTTGCTGCTCTGGTTGCCAGCTTTCTCCTGCACTCTCACAGCCGTGGTGTCGAGCTGCGTGCTGATGCTTTTCGTTGACACGGAACAGCAGGGTGACTAAGAAAATGAGATCTGGGGCCAAGAGAGAATGAGGATTCTGGCTGACACCTACTAGATACTTAATGACCCTAAACCTCTCTTCTTGTCTATAAAATGGGGAAGATAATATCTACTTTGCAAACTATTAAACATTAATACCATGTGCTATCCTTCATATAGTGTCTGGCACATAGGGCTCAATGAATGTTTTGCCATTAGGTTGTATCACAATGAACGCAGTGACATGTGTTTCCTATGGAGCTGTTGTCTTTTTTAGGTCTAGAGTCTTACTTAGTTAACTTTGTATCCAGGGTACCTTGGGTTGTATTGTGGTAAATACTCAAGATCTCCAGAAGAGAGAGACAAAGAGAAAGAAGGAAAGAATGGAGGAATAATTCTGAGATGTGCCTGAGTAACTGGAAATCTGTGTTCAAGCCCATTCTTCAGTATGAGCTGTGCAGCTCTATCCAGTGATTCCAATTCTCACTGTCAGCAAAATGGCTGTGCTAACATTCACTTCCTAACACTGTTACAAGGGTAATTGGAGACAATGTGTGTAAGAGTGTTTTTGTAGACTGAAATGTACTTTCTGGATTTATGAGAATCATCATCATTATGAAATGCTCTGTTTTCACTGGCTCCTTTGTTTTACTGTGCGGTGACAACCCATCTGTAGGATAGAAGGCACTGGGTTAGGTGCTATGGGCAGGTCTCTGTGTTCAAGACGTTTACAATTGGAAGGGAGGCTGTACCCCACAGGCTGTGCCTGCAGCTGTGACAGGTAGCTTGGTGGGGACTTTGGCCTCCATTTCGCCAGCCTGGGAGAGTGCCCTGCAGCTGTGGACTCTGAAGTGACCCCTGACTGCATGTGCATGCCAAGCCAGCTCAAGCTCGCCTGTGGAGTGTCTGCCCCTTTGTCAAATGCCACCAGCATCGTGTTCTCATTTTCCTCTTAACACAGCAAACCATATTCCCCATGACGTCAATGGGACAGTGCACAGCATGGGGCAGAGAGTGGCTCAACGCCAGTGGAGTAGAATGTCAGGACTGATTTCTGAGAGTGCAGTCCCCACTGTGAACACCACATACAGGGACTTGCTCTGAGAATTCCATCTCCACCCTCCCACACAGAGGTCCTCCTTCCTGAGGTAGAAATCCCCACATGTGCAGCTCTGCAAATCCCAGGAGACATACAAATAAAGAGAATTTCATTTCAGGGCCTCTTATACTCCATGGGGGACCCACGAAGCCTTCGCAGTAGTAAAAGCAGCTCTTTATTATAAATGCTCCCAGAAAGCATCGTCTCATTTCCTCACATCCAGATCCAGGTTTCTTTACCCTACGCTCTTCATTTGAAGGAGGCCTTTAATTGGCTGACAAATCTGCGTTCTTCATTCTGGAGGCTGGGCTTGTCCTGAGTGTTTGGACAGGTTCGTTCACAGGTGTATTTGTATGAGTTTTCTATCGCTGCAGTAACAAACCACACAAACACAATGCCTTAAAACAACACAAATCAAGGTTTTGGCAAGACTGTATTCCTTTCTGGAGCTTCTAAGGGAAAATCCATTTTCTTGCCTTTTGCAGTTTTGAGAGGCTTTGCAGATTCCTTGGCTCCTGCTCGGCTGGCATCCTCAAAGCCATCAGTGGCAGGCCCGATCCTCCTCATCTCCCGTCACTATGACATTCTGCTGTTTCTTTCACATTTAAGGACCCTTTGGATTACATTGGGCCCACCAGATAATCCAAAATCAATCTCCTTTTTGAAAGTGAGCTCATTAGCCATCTTCACTCCTTCTACTACCTTAATTCCACTTTGCTGTATAACGTACCACATTCAAGAGTTGCAGGGATTAGGGCGTAGACCTCTTGGAGAGGCCATTTATACTGTGTACCCCAGATTTTGAGAGTGGTTTCAGGATCTGAAAATGTCTCTCTAGCAGGATTAGCAGAATGTGGCCTGTGGACCAGCCATATGTTTTCGCAAATAAATTTTTTATTAGAATACCCCCAAAACACATGTGTTTATGGCTTGTCTATGGCTGCTTTCATGCTAAAATGACAGAATGGAGTATTTGCCATAGAGACTGCAATGGATGGTCCATGACCTAAAATGTTTACTGCTTGGCCCTTTAAAAACAGTTTACTTACCTCTTCTCCATAGCACTCCATATAACTCTGGTTCTGACTGCTATAACATCGCTCGCAGATCCTGTGAGGATTTCTTCATGTTTTTTGCACATTCCTCAGCCCTCTTTCTAAATCCTAGCAGTGCTCTGGCTGCCTCTGCAGTTGTTCCTCCTTTATTCTCAAGCACCATAAAACTACTGAACCTTTGTAGTAATTCCAAAAAAGGGTCAAATCTCTTAATTTTGATAAATGCTCTTTTCTCTGCTTGGAATGCATTGATCTTCTTTCTATATCTCTTGCCAGGCAAACTCCTGCTCATCCTTAAAACCTTGCCAAGGCATGGCTTGCTCCAGGAAGCCTTCCCTGAAGTTGCCCTCCAAGGAGAAGTGATTAGTCCTATTCTCAAAACAGTCCTTCTGGGCTCCAAGTGCCTTGGTGTCAGTGATTGCTACATTTACCCCTCTGCATATCTCCTGTGCTCAGCTGCGGAAACTGATTTCTTCTGTTTCATTTCTTCTGTTTAGGGGAAAGAGATGTTTTCTGAAATGCAAGTTCCCTTTTCCTGTCCTGAGTCTTATCACCTGTAAAGAGAAAAGTTGGGGCAAGTCCGATTGAGCATGTCCCAAATTGTACATCTCCTCCCTCTGTTATTCCCACTCTTATATTTAACAGGGATCACTTTTCAGTTAAAATTTAAACACCTAAGAATAATTGTGTGTTAATTACAGAGTTCAACCAATAGTACTAGAACAAAAAAAATACTAAAATAGATAAAGTATTACATTGTACATCAACCGTCAGGACAAGAGCTGATCAATCACTATTTCTCATAGTGTCCATTTCACTTCAACAGAACTACTTTCTAATTGGGCTCACAGCTGACTTCTCATAAGAAACTCTACAGGCTAGGAGAAAATGGAGAGACATAGTCCAAGCTGTAAGATGGAAAAAAAAAAGTTAACCCAGAATACTGTACCCTGCAAAGCTCTCATTTATGGATGAAGGTGAAATAAAGATCTTCCATTAAAACGGAAATTGAAAGAATTTGTCACTACTCATCTAGCTTTACAAATGATGCTTAAGGATGTCCTACATACAGAAAAACAGAAAGATAGTAATCATTACAAAAGAATGTGAAGGTAGAAATCATGTAGTAAAAGTACAAAGGAAATCCAAAGTAAACAATAGGAATATTTATGAAAAAACAGCGTGGTCAAGTTGTTACTTATCAATACTAACCTTGAATGTAAATTACCTCAACTCTCTAGTACAGAACTATTCATCCCAGAGTTACAGAATGCACATTATCTTCATCAGCTCATGGAACTTTCTCTAATGGTGGAGTTAGAAACGTGCCAGGGGATTCCAATACAATCCCATCAAGGTAGCATGTACCAATGTCATCTCACTGGTCCAAGTGATCAATTTCAGTTCACAATTGATCACACTGATAGGTCTAAGAGTCAGAGGGATCACACAAACAAGACTAGTGTCTGCTAATACTGACTGATAGAATCAAAAAGGGAGAGAACGATCCAACATGGGAAGCGGGATACACAGCAGACTCATAGAATGGCAGATGTCCTAAATAGCAGTCTGGCCTCAGAATCAGCCCTTAAGGCATTCGTATCTGGCTGAAGAGCCCATGAGAGTATTTTAGGCATGGAAAGCCAAGACACTCTGGAAAAAAAAAAGAAGAAGAAGACTTAAATGAAAGATCTCTGCGAGTGAGATCCCAGTGGAAATAACAGGGCCATCAAAGAAGGAGATACCTTTCTCTGAAGGGAGGAGAGAACTTCCACTTTGACTATGACCATGTTGGAATAAGATCGAAGTCGGCGAACTCAAGAGGCTTCCATAGCCTTGGCTATGACTAGAGCCTAGGGAGATTACTGACACCATAAACAAGAGTGTCAAATTGTTAAGTCAACAACAGGAGTCACTGTGTACTCACTTCTCATGTGGGATCTGTCCTTAATGTGTTGTCCAATGTGAAGTAATGCTATAACTAGTACTGAAATAGTATTTTACACTTTGTGTTTCTGCGTGGGTGCAAACTGATGAAATCTTTATTTAATATATACTAAATCGATCTTCTGTATATAAAGATAATTAAAAATGAATCTTGATGTGAATGGAATGGGAGAGGGAGCGGGAGATGCGGGGGGGTGAGAGTGGGAGGGAAATTATGGGGGGGGGGAGAAGCCATTGTAATCCATAGACTGTACTTTGGAAATTTATATTTACTAAATAAAAAAAAAGAGAGAGAGAGAAAAGTTGGGTTAAATATGGTTGCTGTCTAAAGCCCTTCCACTTTAATGGTCTTTTCCATCCCAGAGGGTTTGGCCTAGTTCCTTTGAAGAGAAACATCTCCATTAAGCTTGTGCCCTGCACAGTTGGAAATCATCCAAGATATGTGTCACTCATAGCTTTGACTGTGTGGCCACTAGGGCAGGGAAATGGGGAATGAGGGAGCAGAGGGGAAGCAAAGAGCTGGTAAGATAATCTGGAGGTATAAGGCATTTAGTTATCTTTCTCCAGGCACCAATTAGGAGGCAGCACACATGGCCTACAGAGTCCTAACCAATGCCTGGAGCTCTATGCACTTGCTCAAGACCCACCCTAAGCCCTTTCTACCATATGGGAATCAGGCTAAACTCAATGTGGTCCACATTAACATGTTTCCCTTCCTCTCCCAATTCCCTCACATCTGTCAATGGTTCTGCTTTTTTGTCCCACCCTGTCTAGAAAACATTTTGGGCACCCTCCTTTAACTAATTTACTGTATCTCATCAGTGAGCATATACTTCTTCCCTTCTGAACATAACTTAACTCTTCTCTTCCATCCCATTATCCTATTGTGATCTTGTCTGCCTTGCTGTAAGCTTCAATCCCAGCAGCAGGGCTTCCAGGTTTCCTAGCGACTTCCCTTTGAGAACCATCTTCTCTACCCTGCCAGCCAAGACTGCCCCACCTTCCTTTCCCCTGTTGAAGAACTCACAAAAGCTCCTTGCTGTTCCCTTGTCCAATCCAGACTCCTCTGCCTCACATCATCAGCTGGCCCTGCTCTGTGTTGGGGTTTTTTTCAACACTCTGTTCAGCGAGACCCAGCTCCTCTCTGCTTTGCATTTCATTTGACCCTCACCCCTTTCCTCCTGTGACTACCTGTACCTGACCTGAAACTCACTTCAACTCAGGGCACTTCCAAAGGCATTTAGAAAGCCCTTGCTCTCTTCAAGGCCCAAGCACACCTCTGCTGCCCCCAGCCGCTCCCTGATGATCCACCCCACTGCCCATGCTGTTTCCATTCTGTGTTTGTGCCCCTTCTCCCCTCCTGGACCACACATATTTCTTGAAGACAGAAACAAATGTGTCCTTTTTTTAAAAAGAATTATTTATTTATTTGAAAGTCAGAATTATACAGAGAGAGGGAAAGAGAGAGAGAGAGAGAGAGAGAGAGAGGTCTTCTATCCGCTGGTTCACTCCCCAATTGACCACAATGGCCGGAGATCTGAAGCCAGGAGCCAGGAGCTTCTTCCAGGTCTCCCATGTGAGTACAGGGACCCAAGCACTTGGGCCATATTCTACTGATTTCCCAGGCCACAGCAGAGAGCTTGATCAGAACTGGAGCAGCTGGGACTTTAACAGGCACCCATATGGGATGCCAGTACTGCAGGTGACGACTTTACCCGCTACACCACAGTGCTGGCCCCACAAATGTGTCTTTGCTCTCTGTATCCCCCACTAGGGCCAGCTGTTAAATAGATACCCAGGCCACCTTTCCATCCCTAGCCACTGTTTCCTCTCCACCTGTTCATCTATCATTCATAAATTAATGATAATAAGTCGACCTCATAAAGCTGCTTTGAGGATTAGATGTATTTTGGTCAGGGTGGGCCCTTGAATGATGATTGTGATGACTGACATTATCGTTTTTATCCATCTTTCCCACAGCCTTCAGTTTTTGGTACACAGACTCAGAGTTACAGAAAGTAATAAAAGAGATCTTATCCTTCCTGGACATAGACATTGTTCCTGCCACTAAGTGTTGATTGAAAAATTCCACACTCAGCCTCACAAGTTACAATAGGTTAAAGCACCTCATTTCACTTGTTCGTAAGACAAGCACTTATGAAGTGCTTACCAGTTAACAGGTACTATTCGGGGCTTTCCTTAGCAACGCCTGTGTCCTTTCTCATAGACGAGTCATTCCCTCTTTCTCGACTCAGACCCAGCTCTTCCTACCTAACAGGAAGTGTGCAATTCAAAGTTTTCACTGAGGGTTTGGTCCTCAGTTTTGGCTGTGGAAACCTCATTTGCTCTCCACCCTCTGGAGTTCTTCCCCTGAGGCTGTGGGTGCCAGGTGCCAGCTGGGCCTTCTGTCTGCTGGCTGCCTGGACTATTCAGTTTCAGAAAAATAATTTCTAATCTAAACTACAACTACTTAAAATTCATTCAAAGTATAGCTGTAATTCATTCATTCAGGAACTCCAATCAGTGACTAAATCCAATTCAGTAAAATTGCTAAATGAAAGCAACTGCTCGGATAGACTGACAATCTCAGAATGTCTGCTATATGTTTCTGTAAGAAAACTGTTGGCATAATTTATTTTTTTCAAAGATTATAAATCTTTTGTTTGCTACTATCTCAAATAATATAAATTTTTATAATTCAATAGACTTTTAAAATTAGATAACATGACATTATATGATGAATGCCAGGACCACCAAAGCAAAAAACTAAAATCAGTAAAGTTTGACTAATAAGAAAAATCACTTAAAATATTACTGTAGGAATCTATTATCTACATTTTCCCAATTTTATGACTGTTCTGAATCTGTGTCCAATTATTATATGTGCGAGCTGGCAGAGAGAAGCCAGAATGTCAGAAGTGACATGCAAAATACTCCCAGTCCCGGTCTGTACGTGTGTGTTCAGAGAGAGATTGACTTAAGCCAATATTTTCTACCGAGCCTGCACATTTATGTTGGCAGGATTTCACTGGTAAATATTGGCTTAAACCAAACACTGAAATCTTTAATCACATTTAAACAGACCTCGCATTATTCTCCATTAGGCACTGTGTTAGAAAGGGAATAACAAGGAAAGAGTAAGTACAGCCGATAGGTACGATTTTTCAAGGGTAAAAGCGAAAAATCTGAATTAAGAGAAATTCTTCAGAGGGAGAAATGCCAGGGAAACCACTGCTGAAATACAAAATTTTGTTTTTCTAAAGTCTGGAGCTGGGTTCAGTTAAGTGACGTAGTTTACAAACCAGGGGAAATTAGGGCAGGAACGGAAGTACTGCCAAATTAGGGGAAATCAGCTGAAGGAAAGGCAGCTAGCTGTCTTACACAGCGTTTGTTGGCTTCTTCCTCTGATTCTCAGACCATTCTTGTTTGCAACTGTGTCAGGCTGGGTTGCCATGAAACTCGGGCCTAATTTTATATTTCATTGGAAGTTCTGAGTCTTGCACATAAAGCAACTACTTGTCTACTCATAGAGGCTGCAGAAAGCAAACTTAACCTTTCCTACCGCACACACAACCTTGACCCTGAAAGAATCACTTGGCTCTGTCCTTTCTGGTCTTCTTTCACATCCAGTGGTTGTGACTGAGTCATTCAGAAGCCCATCAGTTGCCCGAAGATCTATGACTCTGTGGCTAAAGCGTTCCTTCCCCTGACTCCTGTCACTTCTGCACTCCCCAAATCCGCACCCCTCACATTGCAGACACAGCCAGAGGCTGCGCCAGGGTTTGCGGAAGTCTTCAGGAGCACTGGCCCTTCATTTCTCTCCGAAATCCATGATTATCTCTGCTCCATTCAAGCCCTGCACTTCACATTGGGAGGCAGAGGATAAGGCTTGGAGGGGAGTGCTCAGCTCTGTAGAGGCTGCCTGAAGGAAACACTGTCTTCATTTGTGTCTTTACTTTTTAGCTCTCTGAGGGGAGAGTGAGAAGGTGGAGGTGCTAGAAATAAAATGGAAGACTCTGATAGAATGATGATCGCCCAACCAACCTGAGGATGGGGCTCCCCTGGAACAATTCTGAAAAGAAAACCCTGGCGCAAATCCACGCCGCAGGTGCTGCGTCAGCCATCCGGGCTTCTGCCTGAAAATGGCCCCTGCAAGTCAGAGGAAGCTCTTTTATAGACTACCGCGGTGATGCGTATCAACTTTGAATTCAGGCTGGATTAGAAACTGTGTTCCAGCCGGTACTTAGCGGTGTGCCTGGGGGCAAATTGTGTAACCTCTCTGAGCCTCAGTTTACTCATCCATAAAATAGGAATAATAACTATTTACTGAGGTCGTTGCAGAGATTAAGTGAGTTAATAAACAAAGTCTCTCATGCACTGCCTGACATGGTAGGTCAAAAATAAACTTAAGCAGATCCAAATGTCTCCTTGGGGCTTACCCAACAGAGGCAGCCACGAATCATTCCTGATAGCACTGGAGGCAGATTGCCTAAGTCTCCATTCTGGCTCCACGAAGTCTGTGACCCTGGGAAAGTTGCTGAATTTCTGTTTCTCATCTATAAAACACAATGATCTATTATATGTAAATAATACTCGGGTCATCAAATTATAATAAAGGTTAAATTATTTACTGTGCATAAGTGCTTAGGAACAGTGACTAGTACTCAATAAATGTTAACTACAGTCATTATTTTTATTATACCCCTTTTAACACGAGCACTTACAGTAGAATGAATGCTTGCCTTGGATTGTTCAAGTCCAGGCTGTAGCCTTACGATCTAAAACAATGCTAGCTAATGGAAGCATAATGCAAGCCGAATAGATCGTTTAAAATGTTTAGTAAACACACAAAAAGAAGCCAATACAATTAGTTTTAATAATGTATTTTAATTAACTCAATACATTTAAAATATGGTCCCCTTAGCATATAATCATATATAAGCATTGGGTTAGTTTACATATCATTTTTCCTGCAAACTGTTTGATGTACCTATACACACCTCACATCAGGCCAGCCACATTTTAAGTGCTCAATAACCACATGTGTCACAATGGCCACCATATTGGACGAGGCAGAAATTCCAGATTCTAAAGCAAGTCCCTTCGTCTTAAGGAGCCTCAATTACCTCATTTGTAAAAATGGAGATCATTTTAATGGCTTCGCTTGCAGGGAAAAAAAAAAAAAATTAGCAAACGAGCAAACTTGGAAGTACTTTGTCAACTGGACGAGACTTTATATAGCATTTCTAATCTTCACAGCACTTATATTGCCAACTGTAATATCATTCTCACAAGGTGCTGTGCCCAAAGGCCTGAGTGATATATCACCCAGGATAGAAACAGGTAGTCACTTTCCTCTAGACAGAAGGGAGATTTTAGCTGATAATGATTCGGGAGATTAGAAAACGTGTAGTCCTCTTTCTCTGCCCACTCAACTATTTTCACTCTGAGTAGAAAACACTTTTGCTTCTACTCCCCAGTGATTTTTGAAAGTTCTTGGACAACTTTCATTCTAAAAATAAAGATGAAAATAAAATATTACATTCTCTGGGATCACATTTTAATTTGAAGCCTCCTTATTTCTTAAAAATAATCTCTTATATAATAATCTCTGATATTAGTAATTTACCAAATTTTTATTCTCTACCCTGTCTTTTAACTCTCATAGCTTTTTGCTATCAGATAAATAATTCATCTTTTTATTGGCTGTAGAGTGTATAGCAAGAGCACCAAGCTTGGGGTCAGAAAGCCTGATTTCAGGTCTCTGGGTTTTGCATCACTAGCTATGGGATTTGGGTGAGATACTTAAAGTCCCTGAGCTTCAGTCTCTTCCTCTACAAAACAGAGACAATAATACCTCTCTCACAAAGTATGATGGAGATTAAAAGAGATGACACAAAAGAAAGCAGTCAATAACTGCAAAGCATTAGACATGTGTAAAAATGGTATCAGGAGCTTTATAAACCACTTTGTTCTTGCCATTCTTTTGTCAAACAGTTTTCTTTTCTTTTTTAAAGATGCATTTCTTCATTTGAAAGGCAGAGTTACAGAGAGACAGTGGCAGAGAGAGAGAGAGGTCTTCCATCCACTGGTTCACTCCCCAGACGGCAGCAATGGCTGGAGCTGTGCAGATCTGAAGCCAGCAGCCAGCAGCTTCTTCTGGGTCTCCCACGTGGGTGCAGGGGCCCAAGGACTTGGGCCATCTTGTACTGCTTTCTCAGGCCATAGTAGAGAGCTAGATAAGAAGAGGAGCAGCTGGGACTAGAACTGGTACCCATATGGGATGCTGGCACTGCAGGCAGTGGCTTTACCCGCTATACCACAATGTAGGCCCCTGTCAAACAGTTTTCAATGGCTGCCTCTTTCCTGGCTAACAAAATAAGATTCCTTAGATTAGCATAGAAAGCTCTCCTAGATCTGGCCTTACTTTTTCGCATTTATCCTGTCTTACTCCCTGACTCAGACAAAATGTTTTCACCAAGTAGGACTGTTATATTTGCCTTTCATAACCAGAACTGAATGCTGTGGCATGTTCCTAGCCCCATATCTTTCTTCATGTTTTCTATTGCTTCACCTGATCTTTTCATCTCTCAAAAATCCAATTTTTAAATTATTCTTTTTATTCTATTTGATAGACAGACATAGAGAGAGAAAAAGAAGAGAGAGAGAGATCCTCCATATACTGGTTAAACTCCCGAAGTGCCCACAACATCCAAGGTTGGGCAAAGTCGAAGCTTGAAATCCAGAATAAAAATCCAAGTCCCCCATATGGGTGGTACAGGCCCAACTGTCTGAGCCATCACTTGCTGCTTTCAAGGTGAATATTAGCTGGAAACTGGAATTAGAAACAAAGCTGGGAGTTGTACCGTTTATTCTGCTACAGGATGCAGGCATCTCAGCAGCATCTTTAAGCACTGTGCCAAATGCCCAGCACTGCCTTTCCCACCCATTTTACTTTACCTTGCCTCTAGATGTCTCCTGATCTCCATTTCCCCAACGTCCTTAAGCGCTTTCTACTAACTGTGAACTTTGATTGTGTCTTTCTTATGACAACTGTAAGAATCTATCTGGGATTTTCAGCAATGCTTAGAACACAGACACTGGTGATGACTAAATATGGCTAGTCAAAGAGAGTACAATAACAAAATCTGCATGTGATTTTGCAGAAGTTCCTCTGAGAGGCAAAATGTCTCCCATATGAAAAGCAGCCAGCCCAGAAATCTAACCAAGACATGAGTGCAAAAGAAATACAGAGCTCATTAATTGTGGTAACTCTGAATAAGTCAGCAAAATTAATTTGTTTGGAGACTAGCAAAGAAAAAAAAGACATTGTGTCTCCAATAACGTTCAGTTGCAAAGGCTCCTTTCCTTCTGCAATTTGTATCTCATGTATTGATATCTTGGGCAAGTCAGCAGTGCAACCAGTATTTTTGAGATTCTACCAAGTAATAGATGTTCTGCTGTATAATGGACCAGCAAAAAAGATACCTTCCCTGCTCTCAAGAAGGTTAGCTTCTGATAAGTGAGCTACAGCAAGAGGAATAGTTGCAATAAAGTTGGTCAGATGGCATTGTGGAGTCTGATAGGAAGGCAGCTTCATCTAACTTTAGAATAGCTACAGCATTTCACGGAGGAGATATGTCTAGACTGGGTCCTAGAAGATAGGTGAGCAAAGTTGGTAAAGATTCTTTGGGTAGATGGAAATGCTTGAGCAGAATTATCTACGGTCCATCTAAGTGGAGGAACTAAATACAACAGACTTGAAGAAAGGAGTCATTTAAACCATCCAACTAACTCCCCTGCTCTGTTTTGATTTCCTCCCTACCAAGCAATTGTGTGATTAGAATTTGATCTCCCATGTACTGGAGAATCTGATAATGATCCAGAAAACAGGAAAAGGTTTTTGTAAATTATTACTCTCTGAATATTAATTCATTGGCTTCTAGTTTGTTATGGGTTGTAGTGAGTTATAAGTTGAATTAACTTTAAAAAAACTAACAAAAATCACATTTCTAGACCCAAAAAACTGAGGTGATTATTAATTTTGTTCATCAACCAAACACCATGGCTCTTGAGACTAAATGATTGCAACTCATAAATGTCTCAACTCCATTTCTCTCTCTCCATCACCACTGCTACTAAATAGTTCTAGCCATCATCTCCCACATAAACTACCACAATTAAAAAATGCTATTAATAATGATGCACATTGCTGCTACAATAACAAAATATGTAGATACTGCATGATTTATAAAGGAATTTACTTCTTAAGGTTCTAGCGGCTGAGAAGTCCAAGGTCAAGGTGCTAGCTGTCTGATGTGGGCCACTTTCGAGAGAAAGAAACATGTTATTGCATCCTCTTACTTGGGATAAAAGATATGTCCTCAGATGAAGGAATTACAGAGGGCAAAGGGGCCTAATTAGCTCCTGCCAGCCCTGTTATAAAGTTGCTAACCCTATTCTTGAGGGAACTGCCCGTTTGACTTATTCACCTACTAAAGGGCTCCCTCTTAAGATTATCACATTAGTAATTAAGTTTCAACATGCAAATACTATTATCATCCTTACCACATGGGTGAAGAAACTGAGCCACAGAGTATTTAAATAATGTCTCCAAGGTTTGCAAAATATAAGTGCTTGTACTAGAATATAAACTGAGTCGGTATGGATCCAGAGACCAAACATTTAACCACCACTATACATTCTTCATAATTGTTCCTTGTCTGTATTACTTTGTTAGAAAAATTACTGGACTGCAACTTGCCTCCATCTCTGATCACTTTCTGGCGCCACTAGTCTTTCATAGCTACACAAATTAATCATTTCATTCCTTGAGCAGCTTTTCATGTTGGTGATATATGTTTTTTGTTTGTTTGTTTGTTTGTTTTTTACACGCAGAGTGCAAGAGAGAGAGAGAGACAGAGACAGAGAGAAAGGTCTTCCTTTTCCATTGGTTCACCCCTCCCCGCCCAATGGCCGCTGCAGCCAACGCGCTGTGGCCGGCGCACCACGCTGATCCAAAGCCAGGAGCCAGGTGCTTCTCCTGGTCTCCCATGTGGTGCAGGGCCCAGGCACTTGGGCCATCCTCCACTGCACTCCTAGGCCACAGCAGAGAGCTGGACTGGAAGAGGGGCAACCGGGACAGAATCCGGCACCCTGAACGGGACTAGAACCCGGGGTGCCCATGCCACAGGCGGAGGATTAGCCTATTGAGCCGTGGCACCAGCCAGTGATATATGTTTTTAACTGCAGAGAAATAGGTTATCTGTAAGTAAATGCCAAGTCAGAGTCATTCTGAAAGCAGGTTTTGGTAAGAGCATAGGTGAAATCAGGCATGACCCCCTAAATTTATACAAAAATGTGGCCCTTTTAAGTTCCCCAGAATTTCTATCTGGGGTGCCACATGTGCTATCAAAGTTTGGGGTGCCATACGATTTCACCATATGCTTACTAATAAATCCCCAATATTAGTAAGCCCAAAAGGGTTCTTGCCTAATATTTAGAGAAGAATTCTAAATACTGGCACAGATAAACAAGGCAGCATGGTACGTTTTAAGCTTTTATTTAGTGCGAGAGGAAAGAGAGTTTAGTTCAGGTTGGAAAGGGGGGGAAGTCTGGAAACTAGGGTAGCGTCCATACCAAGCAGGGAGCAGGCCAAAAGCCACGTGCAGCAAGCACCTTGAGCTGCTATCCATTTTAAGCTTTTATTTAGTGAGAAAGCTGCATAGGAGAGCTTTATTAAGAGAGAGAGGTAAATTTGGGTTCATATTGAGCACCAGGAACCAGCCACGTGAATGAGCATCTAGGCCAGGAAGCCTAGAGCACATGGCCCGAAGGCCATGCGCCCTGGAGGCACAGAGCTACAGCAAGCCCCCTCCTGGCAAACAGAAACTGAAAGAATTTGTTGCCACTCATCCTGCCCTGCAAAAGATGCTTAAAGATGTGTTACACACAGAAACACAGAAACATGGTCACCAATATGAAAGAAGGTAAAGGAAGGAAACATCACAGCAAAAAGATCACAGGAAGCTCAATTTCTCTTTGACATAGAATTAAACTCTGATGCTCTGTTAAAGCAATGTGTTAAAGTAATCTATTGTGTTCTCTTGATGTCTGTTAAATTCTAATTGTTCAAAAACAGCTGCATTTTTATTAAGAGCTATGGGTTATTTAAATATGTGCTTATTTTCAAAGATTTGAATAATCACCTGTAACAATGATCAAATTTGGTCTATATTATGTCATGATTTTAAGGAATCTATTTCAACCAGATATTTTGGATTTTGAGCCTTCTTGGCATTCTTGACAGGCATTCAAAAAATCAAAGTTTCAAACAATCTGGTCTCTAAAATTTCCAGTAAATCCTGGACTTTGGTCTTCCCAGTTTGGGCCCAACTGAAAAAATCGAAAAACCTATGTCTCTCATCTTATAGAGACACCAACTAATCAGGCTATTAGTACTGTCAAGATGTGATGTGGTACCAAACTTTAAGTTTCTATAATGGAAAATGCTATTAATACAAATGTTTGAGAATTAAAAAGTCTAATGATCTTGTGTTACTAGACATGATAGTTATATTAATGAGAAAGTCCCAGAGGCCTAAAGGGTTAAATAATTGTAAAATCCTACAGGTGCTTTCAAAAATACTGTGAAGTAAGCAAGTGCCTCTTGTTGGTTGATGAGTTTATAATTTTAAACATGGCGACTTAAAGTCTTTTGTTATCCACAGTTATATATGATTTGCTGCTCATAAAACTAAAGCGTTGTTGGTTCTGTGTTTAGCTGTCCTCCTATTGGTTCCTATGGACTTTTTCCAGCCACTTTTATTGTATTCAGTACTTTGGGATGGCTCTGTAAACAGATGAAGCCAATAATGTATTAACAGTACCAACTGAGAGAAAGTATGGTTAACTGAGGTTACTAAAAACAAAAAGCAATTCAAATCAATAGGCAATCTACAAAAAGAGTTAAAGATTTTAAAAGCTATTATTCAAATTGCTATATTGGTCTACTATGCTGTGTTATATGTGTGTACATATTGTATGTCCACATGGGGAAATTTTATTAAGAGTTTCATTTTAAATGGCTTATAGATAAGATTGTCCATAAATTTAAGCTGCTAAAATCAATCAAAGATACATTTTAATTTGTGTGACCTGAATCTGTGTATCATATGTTTTAAACTTATTGGTAGAAAGAAACTAAAAACATTTTATATGGTTGTGCTGAAGTTTACTGGTTAAACAAACTACACCATGTTAGATATTTAAGAGGTGTTTTCAAATACATGATTCTTAAAATTTATAGAAGGCATTGGACCTTCTGGGAAATGTTTTCTTAAGTTGTTATCTAATGGTTGAAACGGTTTGCTAAGTATTCATGTAATATTGCTATTGTCAGCAAGCGATCTAGGACTTGCTCCCTCATTTCTCTATTCTAAGCCCAACTTGTTCTTTCATTTCTCTATTCTCTTCAAGGTAGGAAACTAATTCTATTATGAAGGAATCTGTAGGATGCACAATTTAATCTTTAGACCTTATAAAAGAGATGGCTAACATTTTTCTGTAATAGCATAGCCAAAATAAGAACTTAAATAATAATCTCATAGCTAGATTCACTTCGCCATCAGCCAAGTATACAGTAAGTAGAAAAAACCTCCCTTTCAGACCAAAGGGAAAGAAAGTTTTAAAGTGAGAATATAATTTTCCTCATGGGCATTGTCTACCTTAGAAAAACTACTACAGAACATGCCTATGACTATAGACTTGTAGTTCAGGCCACTGAAGATTAGAGATGGGACTTGGGCACTCCCTTGACTTGCATCCTCAGGTCTGCTTTAACGAAAACCAGGAGGAAAAGAAAATTAGACATCAGAAGCAATGGGTGGCAGGCCTATTAATGGCTGATCTGTACAGTGATCTGCCCTCAAGGAGACCCAACAGGCCAGTCCACTGCAGTGGCTTTCAAAGTGGTAAGCCTGGGCTTCAGCAGAAGTCAGCTTGTGAAGAGCTCTGGCAGCTCTGCCAAGAGTTGGATCACTGGAAATGGACCTGCCCTGGAGTCGAAGGATGCCCAGGTCAGAGCCACAGATCTTATTGGCTCTAAGCTGAAAAGCCCTTCACTCAGCCCAACTTCCAAAGTGACCACTGCAGCTGAGGGGACAGCCAAATAGGGTCAGCAACATTGCAGGCAGAACTGTAAATTTCTTATTAGATATGCCACCTGCCTTTACCTGGCCAGCTCTCTTCCTAGGCCAGCCAAGTAATGAAAGTCAACAGAGTGCCTTCCCCTAGGAGGTTCACACCTCCCTTAGGATGTACCCCACGTGAAGAGATAGATAGGTCTGGGCCTCTTAACTTACAAGGCCTAAAGCCTACCAGATTATTATCAAGCCCCTTCTGTCAGGTTCTATTTGCCTCTAAATCAGAAAAATTACTTGTAGCTTAGACAGCACCTTTCTTATCTCCTCTAATAATGACTCTGTCCTTTGTTCTAGACCCTGTCTAGTGCACTTGGGCCTCATTCCTTTGTAATCATAACCTCTACTCTACCACCAATGGCTCTACTCCCAACCTGTGTGTACTGATGGTCCTCTTCCCCACTTAATGCTGTATAATTGTTCAAACCTGGTAAATGCCACTCTTAGGATCATTGGTTACTATCCTCACTCTGTCTTTTATGACCTTGTCTAAATATGATCAGAGTCGGCAAACTTGGAAGGCTTCCATAGCCTTGGCAACTCATGACGACAGCCTAGGGTGGTTACTGGCGCCATAAACTAGAGTGTCAATTTGTTGGGTCAACAACAGGAGCCACTGTGCATTTGCTCCTCATGTGGGATCTCTGTCCTTAATGTGCTGTACATTTTGATTTAATGCTATAACTAGTACTCAAACAGTATGTTTCACTTTGTGTTGCTATGTGGGTGCAAACTATTGAAATCTTTACTTAATGTATACTAAATTGATCTTCTGTATATAAAGAGAATTGAAAATGAATCTTGATGCAAATGGAAGGGGAGAGGGAGCGGGAGAGGGGAGGGTTGCGGGTGGGAGGGAAGTTATGGGAGGGGGAAGCCATTGTAATCCATAAGCTGTACACTGGAAATTTATATTCATTAAATAAAAGTTAAAAAAAAAAAAAAAGAGGCCAGGGAAGAAGAGAAGGGCGGACATATCATGTCCTAGGCTTTTTTTTTTTTTTTTTTTTTTTGACAGGCAGAGTGGACAGTGAGAGAGAGACAGAGAGAAAGGTCTTCCTTTTGCCGTTGGTTCGCCCTCCAATGGCCGCCGCGGTAGGCGCGCTGCAGCCGGCGCACCGCGCTATTCCGATGGCAGGAGCCAGGTGCTTCCCCTGGTCTCCCATGGGGTGCAGGGCCCAAGCACTTGGGCCATCCTCCACTGCACTCCCTGGCCACAGCAGAGAGCTGGCCTGGAAGAGGGGCAACCGGGACAGGATCGGTGCCCGACCGGGACTAGAACCCGGTGTGCCGGCGCCGCAAGGCAGAGGATTAGCCTAGTGAGCCGCGGCGCCGGCCCATGTCCTAGGCTTTTAACCCACTTCCAAAGGGGAGTGGTTAACTAACCTGATTGGTTGGTTGGCACTCAGGTGTGGCCAGGTAGGGGCATGAGGTCACACAGGGGCATGGTGAAGGCATGGTCTTCCAGCTCACAAATCTAATCTTTTTCTTTTTTTTCTTTCTTTCTTTTTTTTTTTTTTTTTTGCCAGAGTATCTTGGCTTTCCATGCCTAAAATACTCTCATGGGATTTTTAGCCAGATCTGAATGCCTTAAGGGCTGATTCTGAGGCCAGAGTGCTATTTAGGACATCTGACATTCTATGAGTCTGCTGTGTATCCCGCTTCCCATGTTGGATCGTTCTCTCCTTCTTAATTCTATCAGCTAGTATTAGCAGACACTAGTCTTGTTTATGTGATCCCTTTGACTCTTAGACCTATCATTATGATCAATTGTGAACTGAAATTGATCACTTGGACTAGTGAGATGGCACTGGTACATGCCACCTTGATGGGATTGAATTGAAATCCCCTGGCATGTTTCTAACTCCACCATTTGGGGCAAGTCAGATTGAGCATGTCCCAAATTGTACCTCTCCTCCCTCTGTTATTCCCACTCTTTTAGTTAACAGAGATCACTTTTCAGTTAAATTTAAACACCTAAGAATAATTGTGTGTTAATTAAAGAGTTCAACCAATAGTATTAATTAGAACAAAAAAATACTAAAAGGGATAAAGTATTAAGTTGTTCATCAACATTCAGGACCAGAGCTGATCAAGTCATTGTTTCTCATAGTGTCCATTTCACTTCAACAGGTTTTCTTTTTGATGCTCAGTTGTCACCAATCAGGAAGAACATATGATATTTGTCCCTTTGGGACTGGCTTATTTCACTCAGCATATTTTCTAGATTCCTCCATTTTGTTGCAAATGACCAGATTTCATTGTTTTTTTTTTTACTGCTGTATAATACATCTTAATAAAGCAAGGATGGTGGGATGGGGGAAGAGTTTTAAATTCCCTCCTCCCCCTGAAGATAACCTGTATGCCTGCCTATTTCATAGCGAGAGGTAGAGCAAGAAGGAATAGTGCTATGAAGCTGACACCCAGCAAAGGCATGAAAGAAAGAGAAAGACTATTTGCCAAGAAGTCCCATGGCTTAGTTATAATGACGATGGAATTTAGAATTAGAGAACTTACATTCTTCCTCTTTCATTCCCTTTTCCCTCTTCTCCGGTTTCTCTCTCTGTGTGTCTCTGTCTCTCTGTCTCTCTCTTTCCCTCTATCATGTCCAACCTCAGTTTTCTCATATGCATAATGGAAAATGTGTGTCATAATAATAATAATCTTGATCTCATGGGGTTTAGTTTTCAAGGAAAAAATGAGATGCAACTGAAAGTGCTTAGTAAATTGTCAGGTTATATATACAAAAACAAGTTGTGATTGGAATTTCTTTAACTTGCAGTCTTAGAAAAATTTGCTAAAGAGATCTGCATTAAAATGACCCACTTTTCATTGTTCTTTCCCTTGAGGGCTGCTAACCTCTTCTGTGAATCCAAGCAGGGTGAAATCCATGTCATATGCAATTGCAAAGCTCTGCATTCAGAGGGACACATTAACAAAGTGCTGCCTTAAGAAAGGCCACAAAGGGCTTACAAACTGTGCCTTCAGAAGAATTGCATTCAGAGTATATTCAGGGTGTTCTCCAGATCCGCGATTTGTTCTAAGAATGTTTTACTCAGGGTAAAAGCAAAACATGTTCTTGAAATGTTGAGCTCTAACACAGGTGTGTTTCATTTACTAAATATTCATCAAAAGAAAGGGAACGCTTTGGGCATGGTAACTTATGATGAAGAAAAGATACTGCTAAGAAAAACAGGGGGAAAGTCATAGCCAAGACCAAATAGATAACTAGCTCAACACAATGCCATTAAATAGAGGCTGATTTCCATATGCACGGAGCTAGTTTATATTTTAACAAATACACTGCACTTTGGGAAGGAAGATAAGAATGAAATAAGCATGCTAACTTCAAAAGCACTTAGAGGCTGGCAAGAAACCAAGACGTAAGGACATCTACAGGACTGGAAGCTTGTAGATAAAACTAGAGTCATAAGGTGAATGTAAAACATCCAGTTAGCACACACTTCCACCTTCCAAAGATCAGCAGAGTAGGGCAGGAAGCTGAGAAGGCCCCTATCTTGAGAAACCTACCATTTGAAGTGTGGGAAGAGGATTTCCAATAAAATCATTCTATGCAATGGACAATACCACTTCTACAGTATCTTGTTCATTGCTGTAACCCATCACTCCACTCAGGCTTGGTTATAGTAGTTGCTCAATATACCTTTGTTGAATGAATGAGCAAACATCTTTCCATACAGTTTACAGCATCAGACAGGCCACTGTCCTGCTGTGTCAGTCAGGATTTGGTAAGGAATTCAGCAAACTCTAATCAGATAAGTATCAAGAAGGCAATTTTCTGACATTTTGTCAATTACAGTATGTCATTGCCACCCTTATATTACTCCCTTCCCTAGGACCAGAGAAAAACTCTACCCAACTCGCCTATCAAAAATGTGAATGTACTCTCAGAAAAGTGACTGAGAACCTGAGAAAGGGTGGTAGAGATGGTGGGAAATTTTCCTTACATGTTTGGTACTACACTTTGGCAATGTTGGTTCACTAGGGTCTCACAGCTGGTTTAAACCATCTTTTTGTTTTATAGGTGAAGAAACAGAGGCACAATAGCTACTTACTTAGTGTAAGCTCACACTGCTAGTTAATGGCATAACCAGGATTTACAAACGGCTAGGTCAGACTCCAAGATGTTCTACTGAATTTGAGTTAGTAGGAGCACCCTGGTTTATGTCACGACAAAACCAATAGCTTTTGTTGTTGTTTTTCAGCACTGTGAAACTTAGTTAAACTCTGTTGATACCCATTGCTAGAACTCAACAAAAAGAAACAAAATGTGTTTGTAGAAATCCTATTTTTGTTTTATTTTTTGAGATTTTTTAAAAATTTGAAATACAGAGTGACAGAGAGAGAAAGAGAAGCAAGCTTCCATCTGCTGGTTCACAGCTTAAATGCTGGCAATATCCAGGGCTGAGATTGTCTGAGGTCACGAGCCTGGAACCCCATCCTGGTCTCCCATGTGGGTGGCAGGGACCCAAGTTCTTGAGCCACTACCTACTGCTTCCCAGATGCATTAGCCAGGGAGCTGGAACCAGAGTGGAGTAGCTGGAACTCAAACCAACCCTCCAATACAGGATGCCAGTTGCTGTTACCGTGCCTGCCCCTGTTCTTGTTTTTATAAAGTGACCTTTCCCTAGATGACTCTTTGTTGAAAGGCTGCATGGAAAGCCACAAGGACAGAGGGGAAAGTGCACAAATCCTAAGTGTAGAAATTTGTGAATTTTTATAAAGTGGACACACCCAGGTAACCAATACCCAGACCAAGAGCTACTCATAGATCATTATTAGCCGCATGGAAGGCCCCTCAAGTCCTTCCTCATCACTAATCTCTTAAAGTAAACCCTACTGTGACTTCTAATATCATAGGCTAGCTTTTGCTTCTTTGGAACTTTATTGAGTCATACTTCTTTCATGTACTTTTAACATTTGATTTTTTTTTATTCCACATTTCTGATGTTCATCCCTGTTCTTGAATGTGACATTTTTCCAATTGATTTGACCACTAGCATAGCACCGAAAATAACTGCCACCTTTTAAGACTCCAATTATGTGAGGCCCATAAACAAACGGTTTTATTAGTTTCCTACTAGGTACTTTCTTTGGGTATAAAATGGAGGAGATTTGACAGATATGTTTCTGATATATACAGAACTATGTTAAAATTGCATTTAGAAAACAGGTAATTAAATTAAAATGGTTAGGGGCCAGCACCGTGGCTCAATAGGCTAATCCTCCACCTGCGGCGCTGGCACCCGGGTTCTATCCTGGTCGGGGCACCGGATTCTGTCCCGGTTGCTCCTCTTCCAGCCCAGCTCTCTGCTGTGGCCCAGGAGTGCAGTGGAGGATGGCCCAAGTCCTTGGGCCCTGCACCCGCATGGGAGACCAGGAGAAGCACCTGGCTCCTGGCTTCAGATCAGCGCGATGGGCTGGCCACAGCGCACTGACTGCAGTGGCCATTGGAGGGTGAACCAATGGCAAAGGAAGACCTTTCTCTCTGCCTCTCTGTCCACTCTGCCTGCCAAGAAAAAAAAATATAATTAAAATGGTGAGTAGATCTAAAGAAACATTTCTCAAAGGAAGACGTGTGCCAACAGGTACATGAAAAAATGTTCAACATTACTAATCATCAGAGAAATGCAAATCAAAACTACAATAAGATGTCAACTCACTCTAGTAAGATTGGATGAAATATAAAAAAGATAAAATTTAGCAAGCCTTGGTTAGAATATGGAGAAAACAGAACTTTGCACACTGTTGATGGGAATATAAATTAGTACAGACATTGGGGAAAACAGTACGGAGCTCCCTCAAAAAACTAAAAATAGATATACTATATGATCCAGCAATCCCATTACTGGGAATGTATATCTAATGAAAAAGAAATCAGCCTATCAAATAGACATCTGCACTCTCCCATGTTTATTGCAGCACTGTTCACAATAGACAGAAAATAGAAGCAATCTAAGTATTCATCCACCAATGAATGGACAAAGAAAAAGTGGTATATATGCACAAGGGAATACTACCCAGCCATAAAAAGGATGAAATATTGTCATTTGCAATAACTTAGATGGAACTGGGTATCATTATATTAAGTAAAAGAAGCTAAACACAGAAAGTCACGTCAAGTATCACGTGATCTCACTCATATGTGGAGTCTGGAAAATAGCTGGACTCATAGAAGTTAAAAATATTATGGAGGGGGTCAGCTCTGTGGCGCTGCAAGTTAAAGCCCCAGCCTGCAGCGCTGGCATCCCATATGGGTACCGGATTGAGTCCCAGCTGCTCCACTTCTAATCCAGCTCTCTGCTATGGCCTGGGAAAGCAATAGAAGATGTCCCCAGTCCCTGGGCCCCTGTACCCGCATGAGAGACCTGGAAGAAATTCCTGGCTCCACCCTTCTGATCAGCTCAGCTCTGGCCATTATGATCATCTGGGGAGTGAACCAGTGGATGGAAGACCTCTCTCCCTCTCTCTCTCTGGCTCTACCTCTCTCTATAACTCTATCTTTCATTTATTTTTTTTTAATTTTTTGATAGGCAGAGTGGACAGTGAGAGAGAGAGACAGAGAGAAAGGTCTTCCTTTGCCGTTGGTTCACCCTCCAATGGCCGCCGCGGCTGGCGTGCTGCGCACCGCGCTGATCCGATGGCAGGAGCCAGGTGCTTCTCCTGGTCTCCCATGCGGGTGCAGGGCCCAAGCACTTGAGCCATCCTCCACTGCACTCCCTGGCCATAGCAGAGAGCTGGGCTGGAAGAGGGGCAGCTGGGACAGAACCGGCGCCCTGACCAGGACTAGAACCCGGTGTGCCGGCGCCACAAGGCGGAGGATTAGCCTAGTGAGCCGCGGCGCCGGCTTATAACTCTATCTTTCAAATACATAAATTAAATATTTTAAAAAATATATATTATGGAGATTACCTGAGGCTGGGGAGAGGATTAGGGAGGAAGGAATGGGAAAAGGTTGGTTGACATATACTTAGGTGGGAGTAAGACATTAAGGTGTTCTATCACACTTCTGTATTTCTCCATTTATTAAAAAACCTGAAAGATAACATTTGGGATACTTTCACTATAAAGAAATGTTAAACGCTTGAAAGGAAAAATATATTCACCCTGATTGGATATTGCACAATGTACATATGTAGCATAATATCACATAGTACCCCACAAATAGGCACAATTTTATGTGTATATTAAAATATTTAAATAAAAATAATGTTAAATGTCATTTAGATATAATTATCAGAACATTATATTTTGGATGTATCCTGATGCTTTCACTTGCTTATTATGTGCAATTTCGGGCAGGTACTTCCCTCTCAGAGCCTCGATTATCTAATCTATATTGAGTGAGGATACTTAAGGTTTCAAACTTAAATGACATCAAGTATATAAACAGCCTCTGCCCCTACTTTTCCAACGGATGAGTCAGGTGGTAAAAGCATGCTTTCATCTGCACATTGCAGGGCCAGCATTTAAGGGCACCTGAAATTATTACCAGGTTGGCCACTGACTGCCTGCTGGCTGAAATCCCTCGCCAGGCTTTCACACTATGAGCCGCTAGTGATTTGTGGCCAGCCTGAGTATCTAATCACTCTTTCTTCTCTGCATCGCTCCCTTTTTCCAAACCACTTTGCCAATGCACACACATTTCTACCCTATTTTCATGAAAAATATGGGGAAATTGAACTATGAACCTAACTGTTAGGGGAAATGGAAAATTATGAAAACAGAAAAAAGGAAAGAACATAGACTTAAAAAAGAATATTGTTTAGCAGTTTGTACAGTTTGACCTTACCATGGTTGTGTACAAGGTCACTTCAAAGAGCTCATGGAGAGTGGAATTAAAGCATACATTTATTGTGGTGCAAAAATTTGAAATCTACACAGTTTTTTTTCCTTTTATTTATTTATATGAAAGGCAGTTACAGAGGGAGATTCAGAGACAGAGTGAGAGTGAGCAAGCAGTGAGAGAAAGACACAGAGAGAGAGAGACAGAGAGAGATTTTCCATCCACTGGTTCACTCCCTAAATGGCTGTAATGGCCAGTACTGGGCCAGGCCAAAGCCAGGATGCTGGAACTCCATCTGGGTCTCCCACCTGGGTGCAGGGATCCCAGTACTTGAGCCATCCTCTGCTGCTTTCCCAGGCACTTAGCAAGGAGCTGGATCAGAACAGTGGGGATTCAAACCAGTGCCCTATGGAATACCAGTGTCACAGGCAGAGACTTAACATACTGTGCCACAAGGCCAGCCCCTGCACAGGTTTTTCATAATACATCAGTTCCATGAACTTTTTGAAGACCCCTCATACATATATGTGTATACAAACATATACATGAACAGATATGTAGAAAGGTTAACCTCCCCATGGTAAAAATGTGAGATTTTTATTATTTCCAGCTTTTGTTTTTCCACAATGCACCTAAATCCATCTGTAATAATAAATGAGATATTTGTGCATAATACTTAAAGGTTTATGTTCTGTTTTTGTGTGTATTTTTTTATGTTCCCTTCCCTGTGAGAATATGACATTTTTCTTACCCTCACTTTACAGACGAAAGCATTTGTCTCAGAGAGTTTAGGTAATTTGCTTGAGGTTACCCACTGAAGCAAGGTGCAAGATGAGAACCATCCCAGCTCTTCTGAGAAAATATTACGCAGCCTCTCCAGGCTAAGGGCTATGTTAGGTAGACCAGAAAAGGGAAGCAGAGGCTCATGAAATGACAACATTTAGAAAAGTAATTACACAATTGAAAACAGAAAATTCCCAATGGTAAGATGTAACTTTGAATGCATCTTTCTTTTCTTTTTTTTTTCTTTTTTTTTCTTTTTTTTTTTGACAGGCAGAGTGGACAGTGAGAGAGGGAGACAGAGAAAGGTCTTCCTTTGCCGTTGGTTCACCCTCCAATGACCGCTGCGGCCGGTGCACCGCACTGATCCGAAGCCAGGAGCCAGGTGCTTCTCCTGGTCTCCCATGGGGTGCAGGGCCCAAGTACTTGGGCCATCCTCCATTGCACTCCCAGGCCACAGCAGAGAGCTGGCCTGGAAGAGGGGCAACCGGGACAGAATCTGGCACCCCGACCGGGACTAGAACCCGGTGTGCCGGCGCTGCAAGGCGGAGGATTAGCCTATTGAGCCACAGCGCTGGCCCTTGAATGCATCTTTCAGTGCTGAGCTGAATCCTCTGGGCCTGGGTCAGGCAGAAGCCAGAAGCCTGGAACTCCATCCGGGTCTCCCACATGGTTAGCAGGGGCCAAAGAATTCAGGCCATCTTCTTGTGCATTCCCAGGTGCATTAGCAGGGAGCAGAATAGGAAGTTGAGCAGCCAGCAACTGGGACTTGAACCAGCGATTTGATAAGAGATGCTGGCATTGCAGGCAGTGGGCTAACCCACTGCACTATGATACTGGCCCTAGACCAAAATATATTCTTGCCAGGAATCTGGAGGGGACTATTTGCTCTAATAATTTAACCTGTGCCTTAAGGTAAACTAGAGATCATCATACTTGTTCCATTCTATCACATAACGATGTTGCAAGGATTAACGAATAGTATGCTAAGAACTTCTTAGACATAAGCGCTATTTGAATGACATGTATTATTAGCAGATTAATATTAATTATAATTACTCATCTATTTTTTCTCTTCCAGTTTCTCAGGGTCAAATGCAATATCTACATACTCACAGAGGAAGAGAGTACCCCTTTGCCTCTTGCAGTGAGAGTTTGGGAAGCAGAGGGAAAGAGAAGGGAGATGGGTTCTTCTTGCTGCTTCCCACTGTAAATTTTTGGAAACTAGAGTCACCTGCATGGTCCCATGACCTGCTTTTCCTCTCTTGAGACTTGCTTCTGTGGCACTAAGCCTGCTCCTTGTCAAGATCATCTTACACCAGACAGGAGCAAGAACAACATCCTGAGAGTATAGCCAGTGTGGTTACGGGGCCCAGGCTCACAGGGTTCCATATTTGCTCTTAATTTTTTTTTTTTTTTTGCTTATTTATTTGATAGAGTTACAGACAGAGAGAGAGAGAGAGAGAGAGAGAGAGGGAGAGACAGAAAGAGATCTTTCATCTCCTGGTTCACTCCCCCAACTGGCCACAATGGCCAGAACTGAGCCAGGACAAAGCCAGGAACCAGGGACTTCATCCTGTCTTCCATGTGGGTGGCAGGGGCCCAAGCACCTGAGCTGTGTCCACTGCTTTCCCAGGCCATTTGCAGGAGCTGGATCAGAAGTGAAGCAGCCAGGACACAAAATGACACACATGTAGGACACTGGCACCACAGGCAGGGGCTTTACCCACTATGCCACAACACTGGCCCCTCCATACTTGTTCTTAAAATTTGTAGCAACTGTGTCTCTGAATTTATGTTTTGAGAGTGAAGTCTGATGGGACAGTGGAATCTGTGCCAGTGGCTTAGAGCCTTGTCTCACGTGTTGTTTCACATCTTGCCACCTGTCACTGTGCCCTGGAAAGATCCTCCATCATTCTCTCCTATGATCCAGGCATCCCAGGGATCATCCAGCTCCCTTCTCTCCCCTCCCCCATCTATGACCACTGCTTCTCCTTTCCCAGCAGGGCTCTTGGTATATATAGGGAGGATTCGAGTTAGGCATGTGTGGGTTGCCAAGGCTCAGGTGGGGCATGACAGCAATTGTCCCTCCCCTTGGCTGACATAGCTATAGTGTGGTGCACAGATACCATGACTTGATTCTCCAGGGCCTACTCCTGGCTGGGCAGAGGACATCATTCTGGCAGCTGTCAGGAAGGGGTACATAGCAGCTGGTGAACTGTGTATGTGCCCTAAGTCAGAGGATGCAGGGCCTCTCAGTTCCTGCAAGAGTTTTATAGTATCTTATGCTCCAAAATATGGTATTAAATACCATACCAAGTTAGTTGTGACAAATGTACTATAACAATGTATGACACGTGCAACTTTTTGGCCAATCTACAAGCATTTAAAATAAAAACTTCATTGCAAAACAAGTAGCAAAAAACATCTTGATAGATTGAGAGACAAAATGCAGAACAAAAGCATAAAGCTTCATTCATTAGTACCTCTAATAGTGCATTCTCCTGTTTTCTGAGCAAGGGATTCCACACTTTTATTTTTCAGTGGGCCCTGCAAATTATGCAGCTGATTCTTACTATAAAATCCCTTGCTGAGTATATCATTCTGCTGTCTCTCTTTCAATGCCGGTTCACACTGTTTCCCACCTTTCAATGCCAGGGCTTTGAGTTCTTTGATTGTCATTAGTAATGACTCCATGTGTTGATAACCTATGAACTAACTACCATATCAGGCACTTTAGACACTGTACCTCATTTACTCCCTTTATAACTTTTGAGATAAGTATTCTTAGCCTTGTTTTATAGATGTACAATATTGAGGTCCAGAATCATCCCCTCAATGGTAGTAGAGATAGTCAATTTCTCTGATTCTCACTCCAAAGCTACTGTTCTCTAGACCCATCTGCCTCCAGGTGCCCAACTATTTGGCGTGGACAACTTCCATTCTCCCCGGTATTGACTCAGTACCAAACAATGGATATGGTGCTAGGGCTATGAAGTCACAGCACGGAGATCAGTCCTGACTGTACTGGTCATTTTCTTTGCCTCCGTCTACAAGTAGCAGGTGTTTGAAGACCCCATTCTGAAGTCTGTGCTCTCTGCCTTAGTTATCTGACAAGAAAACTATGAAATGGGGCACAAAAGAAGTCTTGATTGTGGACTGGGAATTTTGGAAGTGAGACAGACCTAATGTAACTTCAAAATGTAACCAATAGCAAGTAGAAAATCTACTGTGGTTGACCTGAAGAGGGGGAAGTGAAGCAAAGTCCTATCCCATCTATCAGCCGGTTACTTATGTCTCATATTGGCCCAATACAAGAAGCACATGGTGTTTGTTCTGTGCAAAAGATAAGACATGAGGCCGGCGCCACGGCTCACTAGGCTAATCCTCCGCCTTGCGGCGCCGGCACACCGGGTTCTAGTCCCAGTCGGGGTGCCAGATTCTGTCCCGGTTGCCCCTCTTCCAGGCCAGCTCTCTGCTATGGCCCGGGAAGGCAGTGGAGGATGGCCCAAGTGCTTGGGCCCTGCACCCGCATGGGAGACCAGGAGAAGCACCTGGCTCTTGGCTTCGGATCAGCACAATGCACTGGCCGCAGCGGCCATTGGAGGGTGAACCAACGGCCAAAAGGAAGACCTTTCTCTCTATCTCTCTCTCTCACTGTCCACTCTGCCTGTCAAAAAAAAAAAAAAAGATAAGACATGAACGATGGCAGTAACATCCAATCAGTATATCTTTGAAGAGGCCTCTCCCCCGCCCTCCCAGTGGTTCTATTATTGTATTTCCTTGGCCAAGCTTGAATGGACATCAGATCCCTTTTTTCTCTTCATGACCGAGAGATGTGAGATACCACCTTAGAGTTGGTTTGCACATCAGCCTATTCCAGACAGATCCTGAGCAACTTGCTGATTCCCCACTGTCCCAGTGCATGCCTGCCCTAGTCACAGACAACCACAGGCTGTGATGTGGAAGACACCAGGCACTGAAGCCGGAGTAGCCGCAGTAGCTGAAGTTTTTCTTTCATTAGCGGCAGGGCCTGAGGATGGGAGGGTTCTGTGTCTTCAGGAAAAGCTTCTTTGGGAAAAAAAAAAAAAAATGCTTTTCTGGAAGCGGACAGAGGAAGCACACTGGAGTTTTGGTCACACTAAGGGAGAGTGAAGAGGATCTTCCTGTTGGGGCGACATTGCAAAATTGAAGGAAAGGAAGGGAGGGAAGGTTTGTGCAAGTCTGGCTTGAAATGCGTTTTATTAAAAACACCTCAATTCTTGTCTGCACATTTTTGAGGAGTGTGAAAAAAAAATAGAGGAAGTTACCTCCAGTGGTTTTGTGGCTTTTTAAGCATGACATACAGGATATTGAATTTTAACCCCTGTTTCTCCTGAAGTGTACCCACATTTCGGGGGTAAACAAAGCAACTATTCTTTGAAAAGTGCGTCTGTGGCCAAATGATTCCAGTCGGTTTATTCCCTTTTTGGCTTCAAGTATTTGAGTGCCACACATGTAAAATTATTAATATAATAATAAAAAAGCTAAGTGGTCTTACTAGGATCTCTGTATAAATGTATAAGAAGCGGGCTCCAAATGTGACAGAACTTTTATACTAAAACTACATATGAGATTTATGGCTTTGTTAATGACTAGTGTGTGTTTGTGTTCCAGAAATTTGGTAGGGTCATTGTGTATTGTCCCCCGTCACAAAGAGTCATGTATGTTGGAGATTGCTTTTTATAGCCAGCTGTTGCTTCATTAAATCACCCAGCATTTATAAAATTAATTCAGTGTTTATTAACATGGGTTTCTTGAGTCAATAACCTGAAGTATGTGTTTAGACCCACAAACTTTTGGATACAGATCGCCATGTTGTGGATACATAAAACGTTTTAATTGTGCAGTCAAAATGTGATCTTGCAAAGGCTGGGTTTTGTTTTTGTTTTTGTTTTTTTTGGTGGTAGGGACCACCGCGAAATATTTCCATAAAGTCTAGATCATAAAAACGACAAATCAGAGCCCCCGGCTTTAATCGAAATGAAAAATGTGCAGCATGCACGTCTGGCTCCACCTGAAACTCCGGGTCAGAATTTCCCTGTGATCCTGGCACCCGCGGAAGGGAAGTTTTAGCTTTGTTTAGTATAACAAGAGCCGCAGGACTCCCAGGCCCATAAACGTGTTCACGTCAAACTCCAGACAGTTTTTCTTAGACCGAACTCTTATCAGGGAGACCTCATTTTGCCTCTAATTAAAGGAGAGAGTCAGGGGAGAGGAAAAAAAAAAAAATCGCCTCGCTCTCGGACTGGTGCGGGGCAGCGTTTGCTGATTAAAAGTCATCCGCACCGAACACAGCGCCGCACCCCCGACCCGCACTTCTTCCCCCGGGCCCACCACCTCCCCGGGACGAATGACCGCTTCTCCCCGAAACGTGAGGCTCCGTCTCCCGCCCCCAGCCCCCTGCCCCCCACACGTCCACCGTCTGTTTCATTTAGCAGAAAAGCCAGAGGAGGAAAAGCGCGCCTCATTTCTCCTCTAGACTGCAGACACTCCGAAATGACATCAGGCGCCCTGAACCAGCGCGGGATGACTCAGGCCGCGCGCGCCTGTGAGAAAACTCGCCCGGCTTCGCGGCCCCGGGTTTTCGGACACATGCAGGCAGAGGAGCTTGCCAGAGCCGGCTCCCCGCCTTCTTCCTCAGAGGAAGTTTCTTGGTAGATCACTGACACCTCATCCCGGCGGGCGGGGGCGCGGGGGGCGTGAACACTTGGCCGCGGCCGGCGCGCACGGCGCCTCGCGGTGATTTGTGCTCCGCGAGGAGAGAGCTGCAAGGCAGGCGTCGGCGCGCAAATAATGAAGGAGCTCGGCGGCACCTTCAGTAGCGCCGGGATCAGCGGTGGCAGCCGGGCCCCTGCTATGGACAGCCTGCAGCCGCTGCAGCCTAACTACATGTCTGTGTGTTTGTTTGCAGAAGAATCTTATCAAAAGTTAGCAATGGAAACGCTGGAGGAGCTAGACTGGTGCCTAGACCAGCTAGAGACCATACAGACCTACCGCTCTGTCAGCGAGATGGCTTCTAACAAGGTAAGACAGGAGCCTGTTACTCCGGAGAGGGGGACCCTGGCAGGGAGGGAGCTCTGGCTGCCCTGGCCCCTGCCCCTGTGTGAGAATCTGTGTGTGGATCCGTCTCTCGGAAGATTCCGGTCCGACGTGCCACAGCCTCCCTGTGTTGTGGTACCACAGCAAAAGTTGAAAATCCTCAGTAAGCCGTCATGCCCAGGAGCCACACTTCTGTCTGCTGGATGCAGTACAGAATGTAAGGCTTTCTGTATCATAGAAATGAAAGCTTTGTTGTGGTGGTTGCTGCTGTTGCTGTTTGTCTTTTCCATTTATCAGGAAACTAAAATCTGAATGAGTCCATAGCGTAACAACGTATGCAACACCTTGCGTTGCCATCAGGTGTTGTTCATAGATTTTTTAAACAAGAAAAGTACTCTGACCTCCTTCTGTGCATGGAAGAAAATGACTTGCTCTCAAGTTTGAAAAATTTCTTCCGAGGACATAGTAAGATTTTGTCGTGACCTAAGACAATAAACACAATCTACTTGGTTCCCTGAAACAGAAAGTATTTTTTTTTTTAAAAAAAAAAGAATTTGCTGTTTTTCAAAGTGGGATCATTTGAAATTAAATTCCACTTATATTGCAAGAAAAAAAAAGGTTTTATTTACAATCTCCAGACAAAGCTTCGTGTTGAAAAGCTTTAATTATGTATCATTATATCATTTGTTTAATTAACACCTGGACTTAGAGTGCTAATTTATCTAGTGAGAGTTGTTGCTTGTTGTTTCTGTTTGTTTGTATTTTAACTTGGAGAATATTAGCTATGCAAGCACAGTAAAAGCAATAAAGTTATGCGTATGTATTTGTACAGAGTTGTGTATATACATGCATGTACCTACTTGGACAGAAAGCCTTCCTGCTGTTGCCCTCTTAAAGGTGCGTTTTCAGAGTCCTCGATCTCTCTAGCCTGAGGAGTTGTGTGCTTGTCTTGGATTTCTGGGACTGGGAAGAGGTTTTGCTCCTGCACCCGCCAACCTGCCCTTTCCAGCCCTGAGGTGTACTCAGGAATAGGAGTCCCTCCTCCCTCTCTCCAGGGCTTGGAAGTATCACCTTTGGATCCAGACTTGCTGGCTCCAGCACAAAGGATCTGAGCAGAGGAAGCAATGCATCCTTAGGAGATCCTGAAGGAAGGGAGGGGAAACTTTTCTTACTCTGCAACTCTGTTCATTGGTTAAGAAAAGGGCAAAAATAAGTCCCTTTCTGAGCTTTTAGTCCAGAGTTCACAAGTTGGGGGTGGGAGGTGGGACACCTACGAAGTTTAACTATTTACAGACTTTCTCTGAAGGCTACATTCAGGGGCTTTCCAGGCTGGTGTAAATCTCAACCAGCTGCTTCCCCTTGAGGAGGGCTCAACTGCCTATCTTCCTGAGATCCTGTTAGGATCCCAGGTAAAAGGACTTTCACACAGGGTTTCACACACTTTGGAGCATTAGCAAACACTCCATTCTGCATATTTTGTGATATTTGGTATCCGTACATGATGTAGATCCATTATTTAGGGGTAATTTTTCAGTAGGTTAAAACATGGAGGAACTTGGGCAGTCACCAAGATAAAGCAGGCAACTAACTGCAGGAGAAGTTAAGAAGACTTCCTAAGAAACTCCACATTGTCTTTACTTCTCATTTTTAGTGTTGATATGCTGTAGCCTTCTAACCATATTTGTGTCTGGAGTGCTGACATTGGACATTGTCTGTCTTGCAAACTTACTCAAAGTAATTTCATATTCATCGTAGTAGTTAACAAGAGTCTGAGACCAGGAACCACACAGATCTTGGTGAGAATGCCAGTCCCTCAGGCTTCCGCCCCTCCACTATGGTACAGTGTGCAGGAAGCAATGAAAGTTGAATAGAGCTAACCCTAAAGAAAGGGCAAAACCTCAAGGCTGACAATTAGCTTAAGTAGAAGTCATGACACCTCAACTGTTTTCACTGGAAAGGCTGTAGGGCAAAGCAACTATCCAGGCCCAACTGACAGTTAAAGGCAATTTCAATTTTTAAAAAATTTTTAAAAACTTTTTTTTTTACTTAACTACCTTTTTTGGTAAAGTCTTAAGTTCTCGGATAATTGTCTTGGGTGAAGTGTAAGCATAATGTCAACCAGGCTACATATAATGCAATGAGAATAATTTTATGACCACTAAAAAGAAATCGATCTATATAAGTTTTGGGGAGAAACAAATGATTTATTCCATATAAAATTTTAATTGTTGCTAAAATTATTTGAAATGTTTAAGTTGCTACTTAAAAATATTATCATTGTCATTACTATCATTACTATGTATCCTTATTTGGTCATATTTCTTACTAAATGAAGAAGCCAAGACAGATCTCTGATTTACAGAGTTAGAAGTGAGTGTGAATATTTTTCTTAAAGATTTTATGTATTTATTTGAAGGTAGAGTTATAGACAGAGAGAGGGAGATGTAGAGAGAAAGGTCTTCCATCTGCTGGCTCACTCCCCAAATGGCCACAACGGCTGCAGCTGAACCCATCCAAAGGCAGGAGCCAGGGGCCTCCTCCTGTCTCCCACACAAAATCAGGGGCCCAAGCACTTGGGCCATCTTCTGTTGCTTTCCCAGGCCGTGTGAGAGAGCTGAATCAGAAGAAGAGCAGCTGGGACTTGAACTGGCATCCATATGGGATGCCGATGCTGCAGGCGGAGGCTTTGCCTTCTACATCACAGCACCAGCCCCATGAAGACATTTTTATAATAATAAAAAGAAGGTTAATTTTATTTTTTTGAAAAGAGAGACAGAGGCAGAGATCTCCCACCCACTGGTTCATTCCCAGTACCCATAAACAACCAAGTCTGGGCCAGGCCAAAGCAGGAATTGGGAACACAGTCCAGGTCTTCCTTGAGAGTGGTAAGAACCCAGCTACTTGAGCTATTACCTACTGCCTCCCATGATACACATTTACAGAATGCTAGAACCAGGAGCGATGTCAGGTGTGAAACCCAGGCATTCCAATGTTGGATGTGGGTGTCCCGAGCAGTATCTTAACTGTTGCGCCAGACCCCTGCACCTATAAAGTGGTTTTGAAGAGCCTGGGCTTTTCAGTTAGAAATCAGCGTCTGAACTCTGCCTTTAGTATTTACTAGCTATTTGACCTGGACAGCTTAACTCTTCCAAAACTCAATTTTCTCATCTGTAGAACAAGGATAAAAAGGATGCCTTTCAGGGCTGCTGCTGTGGTGCAGTGGGTTAAGCCTCAGCCTGTGGTACTGACATCCTATATGGGTGCCCTTCAAGTGCTGGCTGCTCCACTTCTAATGAGTTCCCTGATACTGTGCCTGGGAAAGCTGTAGGAAACTCTCAGTTGTTATATGGATTAATTTAGATAATGTGTCTAATAGGCCCGTGGCATGAAGTAGTAACTCAGTAAACGGTAACTTATTCACAGAATCCACTACATTTTTACGAAGAATCTGTGTTTCTAGCTCTGTTGTATTGTTTTAACTTACTTAAAAGTGATGGTGGGAGAGCCAGTGTGACCCATAGCTTGGCATAAAGGGTCCCCATTAAGAAGTTTATGAATAATGGAATTAAAAGATAAAACTTCTTTGGTGCAATTTTTTTTTTTTTTTTTTTTTTTTTTTGGACAGGCCGAGTTAGATAGTGAGAGAGAGAGAGAGAGAGAGAAGTCTTCCTTTTCTGTTGGTTCACCCCCCAAATGGCTGTTATGGCCAGCGCACTGTGCTGATCCAAAGCCAGGAGCCAGGTGCTTTTCCTGGTCTCCCATGCGGGTGCAGGGCCCAGGCACTTGGGCCATCCTCCACTGCACTCCCGGGCCACAGCAGAGAGCTGGACTGGAAGAGAAGCAGCCGAGACAGAATCTGGCGCCCCAAATGGGACTAGAACTCGGTGTGCTGGCCCTGCAGGCAGAGGATTAGCCTAGTGAGCCATGGCACCGGCCTGGTGCAATTTTTTTTAAAAGCTTTATTTATTAATTTGAAAGAGCTACACAGAGAGAAGGAGAGGCAGAGAGATAGAGAGGGAGAGAGGTCTTCCATCCGCTGGTTCACTCCCCTGTTGGCCACAGTGGCTGGAGCTGAGCCTATCTGATGCCAGGAGCTTCTTCTGGGTCTCCCATGTGGGTGCAGGGGCCCAAGGACTTGGGTCATTTTCTACTGCTTTCCCAGGCCACAGCAGAGAGCTGGATAGGAAGTAGAGCTACTGGGACTCGAACCGGCACCCATATGGGATGCCAGCACTGCAGGTGGTAGCTTTACCCGCTATGCCACAACGCCGAGCCCCCAATTTTTTTTTAAATCCGTGCATGCAAGTGTTTTTCAAAAGACTAGTTAAAATGCATATTATGAAAATAAAGAAACAAATGGTGGACCAAAATGAACTTACCTTTTAATTCCATTTGCCACCAGTTTTATGAAGTACCCTCATATTTGGGAATGACATATGTGCCAGTCAGCATTCAAAGGGTCACTCCGGTATGTCTGGTGTATGGAAAGCAAGTAGTGTTTCATCCTTTTTTCATTGTTGTTCATTTTTTGGTTTGCTTTAGTTAACCCCTTTACATTTTGAAGACAACTGAGTAATTAAAAGATTGTAACTGGCTTTCCCAAGTGTGCTGCAGAGTCCAGGTAGTTAGATAAGGAACTGGCTTTTTTAAATCTTTTTTTAATTTAAGATTTATTTATTTATTTGAAAGGTGGAGAGAGGGAGAGGTAGAGACAGACAGAGATCTTCCATCTACTGGCTCACTCTCCAAATGGCCTCAACAGCCAGGAGCCAGGAGCTTCATCCTGGTCTCCCAAGTGGGTTGTAGGGACCGAAGCAATTGGGCCATCCTCTGCTGCTTTCCCAGGCGCATTAGCAGGGAGCTGGGTTGGCAATGGAGTAGCCAATACTCGAACCAGTGCCCATACAGGATGCCGGCTCTGCAAGCAGAGGCTTGACCTACTGCAGGCAGCACTTTGCCACTGCAGTGCACTGGCCTGAGGAACTGTTGCTGTGACTTAAACAGAAACAGTCTTCCACTTGGCCCAAGGCTCCTTAATCCCTTTACACTGGCCACAGGCCATGTGAAATTTCAGAATTTTAGAGAAAGTTGTGGCCATGTGGCTAGTAGTGCAGATTACTTATCCCCCTAAAAGTTCAAGATCGTTAAGTTCAGCAGGAGCTTTACAAGGCAGTGGACTTGTTTATCAAGAGGGGAAGGATGTCTAGTGAACCTGCTGCCAACAAGCCCAAGTTCAGTTAGACACATTAGAGCTGTTTTGCTTAACGACGGATTGCCTTAGATTTGCTCATTAATTTTTGTGCTGCAACTTTCATCACCTCCTGAATTAGAAGAATTGTCTTACACATGAGTTCCTCAGTGGCAAAACAGTCAGATGTTTTGAAAACAGGATGCTTTGGCTCTGCATTATAAAAAGAGGAACGGAAAGAGAAACAGTATAGAAAGGAAGAAAGCAAATAACCTCAGCAGGATCCCCAGCCCAGCGATGGCATAAACACTGACCTATCTTCCTGACCTTCGCTGTGGCTCAGTTCCTGACCTCGTGTCACCAAAGCCCATCGACGTCATTGCAGGAGGATAGGAGGAATGGCGCAGCTGCTGTGAGGGTGACTAGAATTTCCTGTCTCCTTCCTGACAGACGCAGTCAGAAAAGTACAGGGTTGCAACAACAGTGGCTGAGGAAGGACCAGCCCAGAACAATCCCAGGGAGACGTAGTTGTGACTGATGGGGCCCCAGGGGGAGGGGTTCTTTTCCCCATGTGACTGGAGCTTTCAGGTGAAAGATTGCATGGTGAGCATTTTTCAGTTGAATGTGCCGTGGCATTCAGTAAGGAACTGTACTCAAGCAACTAGTCCCCGTCTTAACTTCTCCCCGAACGCCTGCCAGGGTCCTGCTCATGGTCTCCTAGCTTTGCCCTGTGTTATGTGCAAAGAGGTTTGGGCTCTGTTGGTGAAGATGAATGAAAGAGCGGTCCTGCCTATCAGTACTTTCTTTAGAATGGAGCATCAAGACCTAGCACTTCAGTAAATGTTTGCTAAGGAAACTTAGGAGATAAGAATGAGAGATAGGCAGTCCTTTTTCTCCTAGGGCATCATGAAGTCAGCTCCAGATACTATCACAGGAAAGGTGAGTCCCCCTGGCTTTGCAGGTTTATTTTTCCATTTCTGCAGAAATGACCATCCTGCAATACAGAACATTGAGAATAGAAGCAACTAATTGCCTATGCCTTAGATGAGAGAGAATAAAGACATACAATTCTACCAGCCCAGAGCCACCTAGGAGCCAGGCTACAGGACACTGGGAGATGAACGTGGCAGACTGACTGCCCGTACGTTGTATGAGTCATTTTCTAGCTAACTGAATATTCAGTAACTATGGGAAATGTTGGACCCAGCAGGACTGTAAAGAAATAGATCTTATTGACCAACAGATTCATCCATCAGGAAGACAATAGCAGGGTGACCAACTCTTGAAAGAAACGAATGCCACTTTTGCTGAAAATTCAAAATATGATTAGTGCAGTGCCACAGTTAGTGCAAGATGGATCTTGGACCCAGTGCCTTAAGAGAGACTTAACTTGGGCTGGCTCAAGCTTGCCTCCATCCCAGGAAACAAGCCGATGGGTAGGGCAAGCGATCACATGTGCTGCCACTCCTAGATCACACTTGGCGTCTGCTGGACCCCCACCCCCACTCCTCCTGCCCTTTGAACCCACTTCTAGGTTCTGAGCGTTCTGTGGGAGAGGACTCAAAACTGGGTGGGAGAGGATTCACAGAGTCCTACACAAGAGGTCCCTGGCAGTGGGGAAGGGGAAGGCAGGTCATGAGCCAGGAGCAAGGACCCCTTGTACTACCATATCAATAAATCCTTTTTCAGTCTGACCCTTCAGGTTGCTATGAATGAATATCGATCAAGGGAGGAGTAGAGGTGATAGTTCAATTCATGTCTTTACCTATGAGTATTCAGACATATAGTCTGTGGCCTCACAAATGTGAGAGGAACCCTGGATTAGAGGGCAGAATAGAATGAAATCAGTTCTGACAGCCCAGCTGAGCACTCCTATGTCCCTTGGTCCAACTTCTCTCTCTTTAGTAAAGCTCAGATTTATATAGAATAAAGTATACAATTAACTAGAATTGATTTTATATAGTATAAAATGTAGAGCAGTAAAGTTAAATGAAAATAGCCTGAGATTAAGCCATGTTTGAATTGTAGCCCTGCCTTTATTTAGTTGTGTTATCATGGATAACTAAGTCATTTTGAATCTTTACGTTTTCTTATCTATAAAACAAAATAGTTAGAGAAGACCATCTCTATGGTCTTGTGTAGCTCTCGTTGCTATTGATAAAGTAATAATATAAGCAACTAAACTACTTTTATGGTGTACACTATGTGTTCCGAGATTGTGCTAAGCTCTTTTCGTACATTCTGTCATTAATATTCACAGCAAACTTTTGGAATAGTGTTGCTATTATTATCCCTGTTTTACAGATGAGTAAAGTGAGGCTTAGAGAGTTGAAATAATTTGCCAAAAATAAATGAATGAGAAACAGAATTCACCCAGGGCCATCTGACTCATCATCAATGATCCCAATGAGACAGATAAACATAGAACAAAGTTTAGACGTATTAATTCTTTAAAGAGAATTTTGTAGTGATTGGTGGGAGATCTTATTTTTCTAACTCTAGCTGTCCTTAGCTAGGTCTGGTTCAAAATCTCAATCGGCATCTACCTATTCTCAGCCTCTGGGCCAGCCATTTATCACTCCAAGCTCAGTTTTCTTGGCTGGGAAACAGGGTCTACTAACATAGATAAAGGAGAAGAATAACCATAGTTCTAGGAAATGATTGCAAAGCACTTATAAAAATATAATTTTATTAATCTAATTCACTGCCTATTTTGGAAAAGTTTGCCAAATTCAAGATATGTTTGTTGCCTAAGAGACAAGATAGTAAACTTTTGCTTCATGGCCTTTAGCTAGGCATCCTCAAATTCCTTTTTTACCTGTCACCTAAAATAGAAAAGAAAATAGAGAAACAATTCCTATTTTTAATTTATTGTCATTGAAATTATTGGGGCAATTTTATTGTGTATTATGTCCTTTTCAATGCATGCAACATGAGCATAAAACAGAATGATGCTTCAAAAATAATAATTTATGTAGGGAAATTTCCTGGAAGTAAGATGTAGATGGTTCTCCATTGACTTTGTCTGAAAACCAAGATGAAAGGAAAGATTAAGCTGTTTATTTTTTATCCATCATTGTTTCAACTACTCTTTCTATGATAAAACAGTTGTATTATTTAGTATAATTTAATATCCAAGTTAATGTCTTTTCAAAACTTACCAAATCAGAGTTTGAAAGTTATTTGGTGCTTGGTAATAAATTTAATTTGCAGTCTGTTTTGCTTAAATTAAATATTTCTGCATTGGTATTTGCAGAACCATTTCCTTCACTGAATTCTAATACATGTGGCCCAGACTTTCTGCTAACTCACGTGGAATTCCCTGAGTGAGCAAATCTCTACAGTGCAATTAGGAAGAAGTCGGAGACATTACCTTTGATTGTTGCTCCTCTGACTAGTTGATAAGACAGCATTATACTCTCAAAACCTAAGAAATAAGTCACTTTAAGGAGAGCCTCTCTTCATGTGGGAAAATATCACAGAATCATGTTTAGAATGCAAAGATAAATCTAGAACACTAGCTTTGAAAAATAGAATTCAGACATATTAATGGGATAAATGTTCACTTTCCTTTTTTGTATACTTCTTGCCTTAAATATTTTTTTCATCTTTTAGAATATCTCCCAGGCTAAAAGGCTCCCAAGTTCTATGCCATTGTTACCTATCAAAGAAAAGCCAACGGTGGAGCTTGCTCTTGTAGTGTTCTTCCACAACATCTCACGTCTTAGTGCCTTTGTGCTCAGCCAGTGGAGACAGCTCAGCTATCTGGAAGCCAGGTCCTACTGAACCAGAGATGCCAGGACGAACTTGTGCCATAGTCAATAGGTTTCACACTCTGGAAGGCATTGTGCCAAGTGCCGATGTGCTTGCCTGCACATCCCTTCACTTGAGTGTTTTCTCAGGGAACTGCCAGCCTGTCTCTATCTTGCCCACTTGTACGTGATGTTTCCCTCAACTGGTGCCAAACTGTTTAGTCTCTTGGATATTTTACTGTAACTTCCTTTGTTTGATTTACTTTAAAGTAGCCAAGTGCTTCCACAAAG
This sequence comes from Lepus europaeus, assembly GCF_033115175.1. Lineage (NCBI taxonomy): Eukaryota > Metazoa > Chordata > Mammalia > Lagomorpha > Leporidae > Lepus > Lepus europaeus. The sequence goes on from NC_084831.1 coordinate 58,365,874, forward strand.
AAAGGACTGTTAAGTTCTTCAGAAATGAAGATGACAGTAAAACTCCTGTTTCTTTTGTTTTTGTTTCGGGAAGTGCTTGCTAATCTTTCTTCTTTATGGAATAGATTTTAAAGCTGTAAATCAGGCCATTTTGCTCATCAATCACAGGATTTTTCCTTCTGCTAATGACCTGCAGTTTAAAAATATACCATTGAAACCAAGTCCTCAGGGATTGAACCCTAGCAAACTTACTAAAATAAAATTCTGCTTCATGACTCAATCACTTTATCTTTTAATTTTCGTTATTCAAAATATAGCAATGTTTTTTGATTATTAAAAACTTTGAATGGCTACGTCGTCTTCGCTCTGCTCACAACTAGCGTACCATGTTATAATCTCAAGCAATTAGAAAAAACGAAATTTGAGTAAAGATATCAAAATTAAAACTTACTAAGATCATTAAACAATTTTAGATTCAGAATATTTTATATCTGAAAAAGTAAATATTACATAACTATTTTGGAAATAATGTGGTAAGAAGATAATTTGTCACTAAATAAAGATATCTTTCCAGCTTAATTACGTAGGCTGTGCTAAATCTGATCAAACAGGGAAAAGTGAAATGTTGCTTTGACAGCTATCTTTTTCTAAGATTTGTTTATTTGAAAGGCAGAGTGACTTAGAGATAGACAGAGACAGAGACAGAGGGGTAGAGAGATATCTTCCATCCACTGGTTCACTCCCTAAATGGATGCAACAGCAAGGTCTAGGCCAGGCCAAATCCAGCAACCAGAAACTCTGTTCTGGTCTTCCACATGGGTGGCAGGGGCCCAAGTACTAGGGCCATCTTCCGTTGCTTTCCCAGGAGCATTAGCAGGAAGCTGAATCAGAAGTGGAACAGCCAGGGCCTTAAACAGCACTATGATAACAGGATGCCAACATCACAAACAGTGTCTTAATCTATTGTGCCACAATACAGACACTAATATGACAACTATTTAATAAATGTCTTTGGTCACTCTGGATGGCTAAATTTGATAAATCTAACCAAACAAGATGTAACCATTTTCTTTCTATAATTTTACTTGGTTGCAATAGACAAAATCCTAGAACTTTGATCCCCAAAGGGAGCCTTATTCAAAGTTGTTTTGAAGATGAGAAAACTGTATGTTGGTTTTCTTATTAATAAAAAGTGAGGATTAAATATCTAATGTACTTCAAAGACTTTTGTAAAATATAAAGCACAATCTAAGCTAATGGTGATTTTATTCTGGCATGACTTCTCCAGTGTCATAAGGCTAATTAGTGGGATTAAGATAGTAACATAGATTTCAGCTTGTATTCTTCTATGGAAGGCTGTCTGTGCATGAGAAAGACAGACATGGGCCATTCCCTCTTTAGTTTGCATTGATTTGAAACTTTCTTATTCTCCATTTATCATTAGTGAGTAAAAGCTTTATGTAAATGCTTATGGTATTAGTTGCTTTTCTTCACTTTTTGCTATTCTAATTTCTGAATTAAAAACATAGACACACACACATACACATACATACACAGTCATATATAAAGCCTCAGAAAATAAAAGCCTCAACTTTCAAAAGTAGCTAGGGTTAACTTTTATCATCCATTGAAATGCTTCCATCTAGATAATTTATTTTCAGATATTTTAGTCAATCCTATCTCTTCATGTGATTAATTATCTTTAGTAGTATCAATGGGTATGTGATACTCAGTTGTGTAAAATATGCTATTAATAATTTATGCGATTAATGTTTCCAGTTATTCATCATCGATATGCATCATCATTATGATTTTATAGTAGCTCTGGTCATTTTCTTAATTGTGTTAGATTACTGCAAATGGAATTAATAGATTAAAGGGTATGAACATTTTTGAGTCTCTTGATACTCATTTGCTTTTCAATAATCTCAATATCAAAGTTTAAGCAGCAAAAGTCCCCTATTTAGTGCAACTGCCTTTAATTTCATTATTTTCTTTCCTTTCTTTGCTCTAAAACTGGAGGTGATAAGTGGGAGAATTTTACCATGCTGTGAAAACATAACAAAGCCTTCAATTCTTCTTGCCACTTAGCAGAGCTGTGAGTTTGGGAAATTGAGATTATGGTAATCTCAGTTGACCATCTCCTATACCTAAGAATGTTTTTTTCCCACTGATTCAGACTGCCTAAAACTCTCAGAACTCAAATATGATTTATAAGTTTGCTTTCTAAAAATTATCTAATTATTTACTTCATTTTATTTGAAAGGCAAAAAGATCCAGAAAAATCTTCCATCTTCTGGTTCATTCTCCAGATGCTTTCAATAGTGACAGCTGGGCCAAGCCTAAACCAGGAGCTCAGAACTCAATCCATGTCTCCCCCATGAGTGTCAGGAACTCAGGTATTTGAATCATTACCCTTCCTCTGAGGGTCTGCATTAACAGAAAGCTGGAATCTGAAGTGCAGCTAAGGGGTCAGCACTGTGGCAAATTGGGTTCAGCTACCTCCTGCACTGCTAGCGTCCCACATGGGTGCCAGTTTGAAACCCAGCTGCTTCACTTCTGACTCAGCTCCCTGCTAATGCACCTGGGAAAGCAGTGGAGGATGACCTAAGTCCTTGGGACCCTGCACCCATGTGGGAGACCCAGATGATGCTCCAGGTTCCTGACTTAGGCATGGCACAGCCTTGGCCTTTGCAGCCATTTGGGGAGTGAACCAGAGGATGGAAGATTCTCTCTCTCTCTCTGTAGCTCTGTCTTTCAAACAAATTTTTTAACAAAAGAGTAGAGGTAGAACTTGAACCCTCACACTGAACATGTTGTGAGCATTCCATGTGCCAAATAACCAATACCCTGATTTCTTGATTCTTGAGTCTACACAAACATTCTAGTGGAGTAAGGTTTAAAGATGTTGACAGTTACCTAATGAAAAATAATCTAAGTATCATTAATACCTTACAAACTTTTTAAATTAAATATATCTCATTCATAGGCACTTTTAGTATTTTTTTCTTATTTAGACTTGTAAGTTAAGCAGATACTGCAGCTATTTTGGCATAAAATATGGACAATGAATGAGTGAGTGAACTATTAATCTGATTATTTTAAATGTGGATATGTAGGGGGAAATAAAGGGAATATGGGAGAAAACTGATCATCTTTATATGTTTATTAAAGGAAATTATTCCATGCCTAAAAGATCCTTGACTGGTTTTTTTTTTTTTGGTATCATCTCATTTTAAATCATAATTTGTATTATGAAGTAGGAAAATTTAAGAGAAAATTTCCTTCCATATAATGAAAGAAATGCAAAGTCTTAATTTTTCATTGGGTAAGGTCAGTGTTTTGGCTATTGAAATAATATATACATGGTTTTAATTAAACACCTAATCTATTTGAGAGGAGATTCCATTTGGTCAAAAACCATTTTCGAGTAAGGGTAATCATTTGCATGGAAGAAAGAATTGGACACACATAAGAAAAATAGACTAGAATTGTAGTAGCTCCTGTTGACCCCAATCAGTAGACTTCCAGCTTCCTCTCTACTTTGGATTGAGAGAATCTATTGAAAACATACCTTAAGGTACCAGTAAGAATTTTATTATCCCTTGACAATGAAGAAATACAAGCCTTCCCTCCTTTCTTGGAATTCCATTGAAAACAGAATGTCCCTTTGGCTCAAACACATTATCAGACCCCGAACTATGAACCTACTCCTTGCATGCTGAGCTGCTTGGTTTTCTTTGAAAGCCTGGCTGAACTACTCTAGTCCCATCAGATTCTCATAGGCCATCTCCTTACCTGTCTTATCAGTTAATACCATAGCTAACACTTGTATTATTCTATGTTTTATTTGTGTCTCTTTCAGTTTGCAAACTCTGAAGGCTTGAAATCATGTTTTGACTGTTCAAGACTCCACTTTGCTTATGGTATTAGGGCTAAAAAGTACCAAGGAGTCGCTGCTCTGTTTCAGCTTAATTGTAAGGAGGGAAGTGAAAAACCGATAAAAGTTTTGTCAGTTGGTGGTAGTTAATTTTTGGTTTATTTTTAAAAAGCTGCCTGTAATTTTACTAGGTTTGGTCATTTAATAAAATCATTGATGTGGTGACTTTCAATATATGATCCTGCTTGAAATAAATACTAGGATATGGATAATAATCTCACTAATGGGCATAGGATGATGGAATTTTTTAGCACTTAAAAATTAAATTTACAAAACATCACTAAGACTATCCAGTGGTAATGTGCATTTCCAGGGTATGTGTTGTAGGTCTTTTTGATTATGAGAAGCTAGGAACCTTCTGATTGGTCACTAAAGAAATGCATTTAATCTCCCACTCTGGATACCCACAAGGGTCAATTTAACCAGCCAGATGCTACCCATTTACCAAACTGCAAGGGCACAGTGCCCTCCCTGTCGGTAGCCTCTCCCTGTCCATTGTGATTGTTCCTGCTGGCTTCATTCTGAAATTGAGTCAGATGATTCAGATATATATGTGTTTACTGATGCAATGGATATGTTTTCCTTGGCCAAGACAATCCATTATCTGTGTTCTTGATAGGGTAAGCTGCAACTGAGTCTTTCCTCTATGCATTTTAACACTTAGCATTTGGTTTCATAAAGCTTATTTGCATCTTTCTTATTCACTGTTTTGGAGCTTTCCTAGGAATAGTTCATTAAGACTTCCTGGTATTATTTTTTAAATATTTTTAAATCAGTGTCACGTAAATTCATAGAATTTGTTTTATATTCATGAGAATTAATTTAAAATAATATTATTCTTTTATGTTTAAGGTATTAAGATGAGATGCTGTATTTTATATTCATATGTCTAGCATAGTGAAAATTGTATTGCTTTTCAAGAAAGATTCTTCAGGGCCATTATAAGTCCTAAAATTTGAGAATCTTGCCAGAAAAACACAAACAAAATGAATCCTTGGGCAAAAATAGATTCTCTTTTTTAAAAGTTAAAGTAAATTTATTAGGTTAAAATGAATAAGCTATGAGTTCTTTTTTGGTAAGTATATAGGGAAGAGTAAGCATCAGTTAGAAAAAAATCAGGAAAGACTTTTCCTTTATCATTACTGCTTTTCCGATCTAATCACATGACCAGAAAGTTCATTTCTCAGGAAATTCTGCATCTGCCTGAGGGAGAACTAAGGATGGGAACATAGGAAGACTTTTTTTTTTTTTTTTTTTTTTGACAGGCAGAGTGGACGGTGAGAGAGATAGAGAGAGAAAGGTCTTCCTTTGCCGTTGGTTCATCCTCCAATGGCCACTGTGGCCGGCGCACCGCGCTGATCAGAAGCCAGGAGCCAGGTGCTTCTCCTGGTCTCCCATGCGGGTGCAGGGCCCAAGGACTTGGGCCATCCTCCACTGCCTTCCCGGGCCATAGCAGAGAGCTGGCCTGGAAGAGGGGCAACCGGGACAGGATCTGTGCCCCAACCGGGACTAGAACCCGGTGTGCCAGCGCCGCTAGGCGGATGATTAGCCTATTGAGCCACGGCGCCGGCAGAGGAAGACTTTTAAGATCTATTTCTCCACCTGTAGCTTATTTGCTTTCAGTGCTTCCTGTGGTATCAGGGTAGATCTTGGTCAAATAAAGGTTCATTCTCTTTAAGTGTATAGCTATGTATTACTTTTGTGTTGCCAGATCCAAGCTAGCGTGATAATGAAACATATCTGAAAAACCCTTTCCTGCATTTATGATGCTTTCATTGAAGTTCTTTATGATCCTCACCATGAGGAAAGTATTACTAAATCTCTACTCTCAGATGTGGAAATGAGAATCAAGGGAGAACTATTTTGCTCAAGCCATTTAGCTAACTAAATATTTAGGCTTATAGTCAAATCTTGTTCTCTTTGCTCCCAAGTTGAATGATTTAAAAATAACAAGTGGAAATCTGCAAGGTAAATGATGATATTCTTCTATAACTTCTCATAAAAACATATAATCATAGAATTCTAGAGCTAGAGATTGGTCAAGGCTCCTTTTTTTTTTTTTAAGACATCAGTTTAGATGCTATATCTTTGCAGAGAAATCTAATTCCCTTGTCTCAGCAGCTTGTTGGCTTTACAATTTTCTATCACAATTTGTGATTTCTGTTTTTTATTGTAAAACTTGGTTTTTCTTCATCTACACTAGACTATGTTACTGGGGGCATGAATTGTGCCTACCCTGCTCACTATTGTAGCCCCAGCACTAAGAATAGCTCTAGACTCGTGGTGGGTATTTAATATTTTTGCAATCAATTTCATGAAGTTCAGAAGTTTAATTTAATTTATTCAGAACCAAATATGTTGTTGATGGCAAATCACATAGAACCCAAGAATCCCACCCCCTGCCCTGCTTTTCTTGTTGCATCTCAATGGGCTACATGGAGGTGCTTGCCTGAAATCTAATTCCAGTTTTTCCAGCCATGTAGTTGGCTTACAATGATTCCTTGAATTACCCTAAAAGGCAGTGAAAGGCACTGCTCCTACATTCAAAGTCAGACGTCTAAGAACAAAGCTTTCGTGGACAGATGCTCTTTTCTTGTGAGCAGAGATGTGAGGCAAATTTGTAATTGTTGTTGTGTGTGTTTGGGGTTGGCTCCTTGGTTGGTTTGGTTTGGTACTATGTGGCTTACCTTTCTTGTTAACAGTCTGCATCCTGTAAATGAGAAGCAGAGCCTTTAGAGACTAGCAAGGGTGGTTGCCCTCTAGCAAGGGTGGTTGGGGAGCATAATCACAAGCACATACGTGCCCGTGGCTCAGCCACTCCCCATCTCTGTTGTGCCTGGAGAACAGGAGCCTGATCATTCGAGCATTGTTTGCTCATGTTTGCCCTTCCTAGCATACTGCTGCCACCCTGTCGCCCCAGCCACAGTTGGTTCACAGTTACTGCATTATTCTGAACTGCGCAAATCTCAGCAAAATGCATACTGGTACAGTGATCCTGTGCCCTGCAATCATGGCCATTTATACATCGTGGTCAATACATGAAGAGTCCTCAAGTTCTTAATTGGAGGAAATTGGCCAAGTAAGGCAACATGAGTGGTGTTACCAAGAGCTGAATGTCTGTAAATCTGCTTTTTTAAAATGGTATGACTTTAACATGAAGCCACTGTGAGTTATGATTTTCATTTGACATGCTTTACTTATCTTTCTGACAATTCTGGGTGAATAATATAAATGTCAACCGAGTCTGAGCTTCTCTTGAGGAACTCATGTGTCACATAATGTATATGACATTAACACTGCATCACACCTGCAGCAGCATATTGTGGGAATCCAGTAGGTAATTATATAAGCTGTTGTCAACAATGAGATAAAAACAGTTTAGGTGCCAAAGAGCCAACAGAAACCTCCACCCAAAACCAATCCAAAGTGAGGAAGGTACCATGAATTCAAATCTTTTAAAATTCAGAGATCAAATCTAGCTTCAAATACAAATCTTGTGGAATAAAGAGAACCAACTAGATCTCACACACCTTGGTAACCACTTTACATATTTTCTTGCTGATCTTCCCATTTTGAGTATGGATAAACTTAGTCTCTTAGAGACTCAGAGGCCTGCTCACTTTCTCAGACTAAGTTACAGTATAGGCTTTCATTTCTAGACTCAGTTGGATGGTCAGATACTCCCGTGCCATGCTGCTATGATGTTGGGTTGACTGCTAGAGTCTCCTTTGTGCTGTTGGAGCCCACTGGTAAGGCAAGCCTGTAACCAGCATTGCCTTTGCTTTATTTATGAACTTAGTGGCCAACTCTGAAACTACTCTGTAAGCCTTCCATGAATACAGCAAACCTATGCATCTTGGGGTGCATTGATATTTTGAATATCATCCATCAATTCCTACAAAACTATGGTGGCTAATAACTGGGAAAAAGCAAAATACAGTAGAAATATAACTTTATTTTGTTGATTGGATAAAATGACTTAAGATTACTATTTTCATCCTTTCTAATTTAAAAATATGTTCAAGCTTCCAACCTGGGGCAGATTCTTCTCAAATTGCCTGTGCATATTCTAGCATGAGGTGAACAAAAATACCCAAGCAGATAACGTACATGCTTTTAGGGAAGAAAATGATATGTCTAGGTAGCTCAGAGTTCCACAGGCTTCAAAGTTGATGTTGAAAATTGCCAGACTAGCGAGCTCTCCAGTCCTGAGAAACTGCTAATTCTGATTCCCAAGGCGGGTTTTGAAGCTTCCAATTGTCTTTTATCTCTGCATGACAATCACTAGCTGAAGTCAATATAATTAACATAAGCACAATGGATGCCACATGATGTTTTGCAGGGGTAGAGTAGGAATCTCAAAAGTAAGCTATGGCAGATTTTTGTAGCTGCAAACAATATGGGAAATTTTCATAAGGCAGGGTTTAGAGCAAATCAGGAGATGTTATAGACTAAATGGAAATCTGTTCTTATACAGAATCATATCTAATGCTTATGGGTCATAAAAAGAAAGCAAGGGTATTTGGGAGTGCTTTCCTTGGTCCCTGTCATTGTGTATAGCAGGGGTTCCCATTTGTTAAAATACTGCCAAAGTAGAGCTTCAGGCTGTGAAATGTGTCAACAGAAACCTTAGTCATCTACTTCGGAATCACATTGCTATCCTTTGGCCTTAGAATTGGCTCTAGAAGCCTGCAGTTAAATATTAGCCATTTTGCCTCTGCAGAAAAAGGTGTAGCTGACTTAGAGAAGCAAAAGAATAACTCAATAGTGTATCTTGATTACTTGATTTTTTTCAGTTGCTACTATGATTTTTATCATCTCTTGAATTGTTAAGCCAGTACCCTAAATCTGACAAAGTACCTTTTTTCTTTCTTTTGGTCTGTATTAACAGATAGATTAAAAGGCAGGGATCAAGTAAATGAAATGATTATGATGATCCAAAAACAAGAAAAAGGACAGATCTGCTTATGTTTCCCACTAGAAGGAAAGATCTCTGTCCAGAATAACAACTTGGGGAATTGTAAATCTTTTAAAAATATGTAGTATCGCTAAACCTGACATATTATGATGAGTGTGTGATGTTGAAATTCAATGTCTTCATGGAATATTTGGACACATAATATGTGAAACATACCTATACCAAAAAAATTGCTTGTCTGAAATTTAAATTAAAGTGGATATCCTTAGATTTTGTTTGCTAAATCTCTCAACCCTATGTATGTGGAAGTATACATGTTTTATAAATATTATATATGTATGTAGGTTTTAAAATGCACAGTGGACATATCAGTCTTTATATATAAATAATTGTGGAATCTTTGTCTACTTAATCATGTCACTACAGCTACTTACCAACTTAAAGGAATGTTGAGTCGTGAGAAATTTCTATAAACATTCTTATGGGAATTAGTTTGGGTCTAAAAGAGGTCATTTTTTCAGTGTTCCAATATTGTGTGTCATATCTCTTTGAAAAGTTTTCACAAATTCTAAGAAAAATGGACAGCAACAAGGGGAATAGCGAGATAAGAAAAAATGTCTATGATTGAGGCTGTTTAAAACCTAGTCACAGATACAGAGCAATTGTAGTCAAAATCTTTGGATTTTTTTTTTTTTTCATTTCTCTATATGAAAGAACTAATGGCTTGTCTGTATTTTTCCTTTTTTTTTTTTTTAAAGGTTTTATTTGAGAGAGAGTTAGAGAGAGAGGGAGAGACAGAAAGAAAAGTCTTTCATCCACTGGTTCACTCCTCAAATGGCCACAGTGGCCAGAGCTGGGCTGATCCAAAGCCAGGAGCCAGGAGTTTCTTCCAGTGCAGGGGCCCAAGGACTTGGGCCATCTTCCACTGCTTTCCTAGTTGACAGCAGAGAGCTGGATTGGAAGAGGAGCAGCCAGAACATGCATTGGCACCCATATGGGATGCCAGCACCACAAGCTAGGGCTTAGCCTACTATGCCACAGCTCTGGTCCCTGTACATTGTCTTTTACTATGTCACTTGAGCAGAACTACTTGTGATAAAGGTACCTCACAAAATTCATGGAAAAGGGACTGGTGCTGTGGCATAGAAGATTAAGCCTCTGCCTACAGTGCCAGGATCCCATATAGGCACTGAATTGAGACCCACATGCTCCACTGCCAATTCAGCTCCCTCTACTGTGCCTGGGAAAGCAGTGGAAGACGGCTCAAGTGCTTGGGCCCCTGCACCCACTTGGGAGACCAGAAGAAGCTTGTTCTGTAAGCTTGTCACAGAACTTTTTCTGTAACCAACAAGTGGAATTGATTCTATTTTGCTTCATCACAAAGGCCAATATTTTGTTGCAGAATTACAGTATAGATGTTCATGCTTGCTTTCCATTAGATAGATATTTATCACAGAGTACAATCTCAGTGGACAGTGAGGAGGAGAATCACTCAATTCTAGTATGTTTGGGAGAGTTTCTTTCTGATTTGGCACAGGGACAGTGAAACCGACCTAACTGTGCTCCCTGGTGTATGAGAGATTTGCTCCAGATGCTAGTACAGTAGAACTCAATTACTCAGATGACCCATTTATCAGTTAAGGAGATGTTCATGAATGATGGCAGGCCTGTTCTTCCTTCTTTTACCGTGTTACCAACTCTCTCAATTCACCTGCCTCTCAAGTCAGGCAAGCACGTCATTAAACTGGAAATCAAACTTCAAATAATAGAGTTTATAGGGAAAGACAGAAAGGAATTGGCGATGAGGTGGGCATTATCAGATAATCTGAAATGCTAAGAACTGGGGACATTGTGAGTTTTATAGAGAGTTTTAAAAAAAGCATATCTGTGTCCTTGTTCTGGGTTTCCTTCTTCATTTTAAAGTCAGAAGTACAAAGGACAGTGTCAGTGCTTAGGAATTAAAGTCTACCTTTTGTTGATTTTCATTTCTTCGCATGCAAAATAAGGGTGTGCAAGAAGTAATTTTTTTTTTTAATTGAGAGACTAGAAATCACACACCTGAAAACTGAACCCTCAGCTACAGAAACTGAGCCCCAAGAACCTAATTCATCTTTCCCAAGATTACACATTTGGTTAGTGCCAGCGTTAAGAATGACACAAGCTTTGCTTACCACCATTTCCCACAAACTGGTGCCACCACAGGTTCCGCTTCTTTCTAGCACTACTAAACACTCAGGATTTCAGAAGGAATTTTCAACTCCTTTTCTTTACTGATGCCCGGGAATTCTTATTAACTTATGACTAACAAAGTATAAAATATGAGTCAAAAGTTAGTCCCTAATAAAGTCATTGTGACTCTAATGACTTCGGCAGTTGTTTCATACTGCAAAAACAGGAAGATCTCACACAATAAGGCGCCTGTCTCGCAGCCGGGATCCTGCGTAGATGGCCACCCACCGGAGTAGCTACTTGGGTTGTCTTCCTCTCTTTGGCACCTTTATTTTCCGTCCTTAGAATTTTCTCCTGCTGACTTCTCTTGGAGGTTATCAATGAGAAGAAAGTGCCAGCTGTAGCTAGCCTTCGTTAGGCTCCGTAACATGTTTTGATCACTTAGGATTCACTCCTAATGATTTCCAGGTCACCCCTAACAAGTTGTATAGTCAATGTGCATGGTACTGGCTCCTTGTGTTGTCACTCTTCTGAATTGTTTTATTCTTAGGAACACAAAATTACTAAATTTTAGGTTTGGGATGACTGAGATCATCTAGTTGAACTAACACTTGCTTACTGAGACAGTGCCTAGCTTGCCTGTAGGTCTTTGCACAAAGCTCAAACGGGTCCGCTGATGAGAAATACAGAGAAACGATGACGTGTTCTGTGACTTCAGAAGAAACTGGCTCAGCAGAAGATCATTTCTGTTGTAGCACTGACGCTAAAGAAATATCGATGCCATCAAACAAAATGTTCATGTAAAGGATACTTGATTTTTAGTTTTTGCTAGTTGTTATATTTTTCTTAAAAAAAAACTTCTCGCTACTCAAGGCAAACTATTAAAATATTACAGATTATTTTGTTGAGATATTATTGGCGTATTCTGGGTAAATAATAAATTACTTCCATAGAAAATGGTGCCTTCTTCGCTTTTCAAGAAAGTCATTTTAACTGCTAGCAGTGTTTGCGAATCTAGTGTCATGTATAAGCTTACAGAGGCCTTGGAGGAATTTGTGTGACTAAGGGTTCATTCACAAACTTTGCTTGTCTGTTGCACAGGGGCTTTGGCTATTTCCTCTGGGGACATTATTTCTAGGTAGGCTCTAACAGGGTTTCTTGTGAAGGCAGATTCTTACAGAAAAATCGGATCTGTGTTCATTTGACACATTTATCTTTGAAATAGTGTGCTCCTGTTCATGAATTTCTCTGCTGTATTTGATAAAGTCAGAACTTTTCTGTCCCCTTCAGTCTTATAATTCCTTGAGACATAGTTCCACTCAGGAGTTATATCTTTGTATTTTTTACTGACCTTAAAACTTGATAAACAGACAGGAAGACCCTAAGAGTCCTGGACGCTAAAACTCTGAGGCATGATAAATACTTCTCTTCCTTTGTTGGTGACTTATTCTGATAGACTGAGACATTTCCTATCCGTGTTGTTTTTCTAAGTATCGTAGGAGTTTTGTTTTCTGGGAAGTGTTGGTTGCTGGTAAATAACATGTCCAGACTGTAGGAGGCAGCCACACAATTTATCATAGAATCCTGAAAGGTTAAGGCTGGGGAACTGGGATCCTAAAATCACACATCGTCTTCATTTCACCTATAACAGATAAAGTGACTTCACACGACTGGTAGTGAAAGCTGAGAGTCAAAGCCTGGTCAGCTACATCGTGGCTACCTCTGTCTCACCAGAAACAGCTTCCATCTGGGAATCCAAAAGCCCAACTACACAGCTCCTGAGCTCTGTCCCCAGCCTTAACCTCAAATGTCAATTATGTCTATTCCATTTCTTGATGTGTCTTGTCACACAGCATAGCACCAATCTTACTAATAGGACTCTGGCAGACACCCCCGTCTGCTCCTTGAAGGCCATATGTGCCCTCTTTAGCTTGTACAGAGCCCAACATAAGTGGGCCCTTCATAAGTGCTTTTTGATGACAGCAATGATTGCCTTAGTCAGTGTGGTCAGGCCCCTCCCATGTGGAGGAGGAAAACCAACAGTTGTTGCTAAGCAACATTTAAAGGACTGGGTTGGTTTTTGACTCTGGGTGACCTCCATTTGCGTACTTCATCGTGTTGTGTGTTTTATGGTTGCCTTGAGTTGACTTTAAGTTTTTGTCACATTGCCATGCCTTTAGCAAAAGGCTCATCGGACGATTATTTAGGCCCTGGAAGGAGGGGGGTGGTATTCATCTGTTAACTACTTACATGAGTGTGCTGACGCCTTAAGCAAGGCAGGAGAGGTGAGGGGCTTGGTTTGCTGCCACCCATACCTGAGATCTGCCCCTCTCTTCCCACATTGGCAATGTATTCCAACAGGGTTCTGTGCCAATGGGAAGCCATAGAAAGAAAATAAGGAGAAAAGTCTCTTCTAATCTTTTATGATTAATGTTTTACCTGCTCCTGTTTTCTGAAGTGTGGGGCCAATATAGCTAAGAAAGAACTGGGCCCCACCCTCTCCAGACTGCCAACTGTTGTGGTTAACCAATGTGTCCAATACATCTCACTATTTCTACTAGAATGAAAGCTGATTAAAAACATGAAGAGGTTTTGTTTGCTCACTTATTTTTACTGCTATCTCTTCACTGCTTTGCCAGGTCATTTTAGGTATTCAATACATATTTATCAAATATATGATCAAGTGGCATGATTGATGTACAAACCTGATTATCTCCAGAGCATTCCCAAATATTTCAGAGAAACCAAAGGAACAAAAATAAGGATGCTTGTTTGATTGAATGTTACATTTGGCTTAATTCTTATGCAGAGAACATTGTGGATGTAATCCTCCATCTCTGGTCTTTTTGCAGATTTATTTACAATGGTCCAAGTGAAGCTTGCTTGTTTGCCAGTCTTTAACTGATTGATAAGAGCACACAAATTGTCTTTCCCAGGTTCTAATTCTTCAGTGTAAATGTCTGTCTTTTGAGGGCTGATGAGGAGGGACCATTGTGACTGAGCAGTTGTATCTTAAAAAATAAATAACTGGGGATTTATGTGATTCACCTAAGCTCAAAATTGCACAGAGGTTCAATAAGCAAAATATACTAACTGAGAAGATTGATTTAGAGATGCTTGGTTACTGTTACTAACGTGTTGTCTCCTGGGAAAATACAAAGGATCAGGTAGAGTTACCCACAATAAAAGATGGCTGTGCCTTTTCCAGGACAGTGGCCCAGCAGGCAGGAATACTGACTTACATTAGCTTCACCTCAAAAGGCAGGTCTTCTTGGCATCAGCATGGCAGGACCAGGGGCTTGGATGCTTGAAGTGAAGCCATTGTTGGGTTCTGGATACTCATTGAAAGAGGAGTGCCTCAGAGGAAAGAAAGCCAATTGCAAGTTGAGGCTGTTGCCATGGTGCTTTGCTATATTCCTCCAATTTGCTGCACAGGAACTCCTGGGAGTCCAGGGGTAGGATGACAGAGAGGAGGGAGGGGCGGAATGGGATGGGCTTGGGTTGGGAATCCCACTGCAGTAGGGCTCTATTCTTAGACCTTCCTCTTGCCTATTTGCTAAAGCTGACAGGGTGATCGAGGAGAGGAGGGAGAGGGAGGGAGAGAGGAAGAGAAAAAAGAGAGAGAGAGAGAGAGAGACCTCTATAGGAAAGGAATATTTTTCTCAACGTGCCCTAGGTTGCTGAAATAAAATAAAAAATAATTTAACTTCTAAATACTTCTAACATAAATTACAAGATGTAGCACTAAAATACCAAATAAGCCATCACTCATAGCTGCAAATAATTCACCATTCATCCAGCATGATATTTGGTGTTTCCTAACACACTGTAGATCCTAGATGGAAATATTAAAGGAGCTCAATCCATTTGTCAAATGCATCCTAATATGCATATTACTGAGCTGAAGGATTGCAGAAAATTTCATGCTGCATATGAAGTACTTTTCCAATAAAACAAGTTAATCCTATTCCCATTCATTTTATTGTGAAAAAAGGCTGCATGCCTCAGCATACCATCTGTGGGCAAATAATCCCCCAACAATCTGGTTAAAAGAGCAAAACAGAACAAAACAAAACTTCTTGTATACTGGAAACGTAGTCTGTAAACAGCCATAGTCCTAACCTTTAGCCATTTTTAAAAAAGGTTCAGAGAGTCAATGAAGCAAGGGCACCAAGCCTTTGAAAGGATTGGAGGGGCTGAGCTTTCTGCAGAGCTGCATCGGCAGTCAGCAGGTCTGTGGTGGAGAGAGAGGGTTAAGGAACACCTAGTTGAAATGGGGGAGGGTACGGACTTCAGATTTGCTTAAATATTCATGGGGCTTCCTCCATTTTAATCTTCTCCTTTTAAAAAGATGGCTGTGTTTCCCTGCCTGGCAAGTCCTCAGGAAAGAATTGCTGCTTCGTGGCAGAGTTCAGCTGAGTAGGACTAATCTAGAGTGGAAACCCCTTCGGCCACCAGAACTATTCATAATTCATAAGTGCTGCAAAGCAGCCAGCTGAATACATTTGGACAGGCTCTTGCTCCTTCGTGCAATGCCTGATTTCATTACTTTCTCCTGCCAGGAAATAAGCAGGCAGCACAGACTTCTTGCAAGAATGGAGTGCGAAGATGGGTTTTGCTTGGATTAGGAAATGCCAGCAATTTTGGAAGCTTTGTCTTTTCTAAGTTGTGATTCTTTTACCACTGGATCTGCAGGGCTTCCCTGCTCTTTTCGGGACTGCTCTCTCAGAACTGTGAATTCTTTTCCAAGGGATTTGTGGATTGTGGCAAGGAGAACATCCAAAATGCCTGAGGCAAACTATTTGTTATCTGTATCTTGGGGTTACATCAAGGTGGGTTAATTTGATTTGTGTTATTTGTCTTTGATAGAATGTGAAACACATCTATATGCTTTCTGTGAAGGAGAAGACAGCTGTAATGATTTATTTTGTGCATTAATTTGACCCAGTGGGGTTTCCGACTATGAAATCAGGGCATGTTACATTACATTGTATTTAAACAGATTGTGCCATATTTTAATTCAATTCATTTTAGTCAATTCTGTTTTTTAATGGATGCCTCTTTTTTCTTTAAAGTTTTCATATATGATCTCCTCTTATTCAATATCAGATTATTAACTCAAATAATATTTTAATGTCCAAGGCATGCGCTTTTAAAAGTAGTTAGATTTTAAGTGAAATTATCTTGACCTCTGTTAAGATCTCTTTTTTATGTTTGCATCTTGAAATCAAATATTAATTTTCACAAGTCTTAAGAAGGTGATATTAGAATAATGTCAAATGAAAGAGCCACTGTATTTTGTAGAACCAGTATTATTTACCTAGTGGTATCTGCTTGTTCAGTCTCTTGGTACCGGGCGGTAAAGTTGGAGACAATTTAAAGTCATAATTTATTCTTTTTCAGTTGGTTGATGCATTTTTGTTCTTTATTAAACAGTTCAAAAGAATGCTGAACCGGGAGCTGACACACCTCTCAGAGATGAGCCGATCAGGGAACCAGGTGTCTGAATACATTTCAAACACTTTCTTAGGTAAGACATGAATGGGGAGAAACCTGTCCCATAACAGCTTTTCTAGCAGGATTCTCTGCAACTCATCAAGCATCCCCATATGAATATGGAGTATGTTTAGGTCCTAGAAAACCAAACTCGTGTAAAATAAGAACTAAGGACATTTCTTATGGGGCAAAGTAAAAGAAGGGAAGTGATTTTTTAAAAACTGAATGAAAATATGTATGAAAAGCAGAAGGCTATTAGGGACTGATTGGATTTACATGGGCACAGTCCCCCTACCTTCTCCTGATCCAGTTCCATCTCTGTTCAGATCTCGAGGTAATGGGGAGGGCCAACCCCTCACACCTGAGAGATGGCTCCATTGACTCTGTTGACATTGTATTCCTTACATTTGTCCAGCAACTGGGTTTCTTCTAAAGCGTTTTATAAGGCATGAGGCTCAGGAATAATTCTGTACTGATATTGTCCATGAGAATGAGCTTTGGAAATAGTTGGACGAATGCTTTGCTATTTCTTAAAGATAAATGGGCAGGGGTAGGGGGTTGGGCTTTCATCTCTCTGAAAGATTTCATTTTCTGCAACCAGCAGTATTATCTCCCCAGTCTGGTCCTTTTTCTATTTGTCATTGTTGCTACATTGCTAGTATCTAACCCATGACGCTAACTGAAAAGGTCTGCCTGATGATCCCCAGCTACCGTCATGCACCCTGTTTGATTATTAGGGATTTCTGATCCCAGGCTTAAAGGCAGTTCTACTGTCTGTGAGCCTATTTGGACTATTTTGATTTAATAAAGCCTACAGAATCTGCAAATCGGTACTCCAAAGTAAATGGGTAGCATTTAGATTTTGATTATGTTGACTTTCAATTACTGCTTAGTTAAACCTTGTTTGCAAAGGTTCATTTACCAGGGAAATGATCCGTTCTTACAGCATACCTTTTCTTCTTTTTGGCATTGCCAGCCATCATTGACCTGTGAGCATTTGCCTTGGTGCTTTAGGGAAATACTTACCTCTTCAGGTTTTATGTTTAAAAATCAATTCTATTTCTCTAACACCAAGGCAGTTCCTGCTGCCAGCAGATCAATTAGCTTTCTCTTTGAGCAGCCTAGTACAAAGCTCACCGCATTACTCTGCAGCCGAGGGTCACTCAGCACAAGGAACAAGTGCCATTCTAACTGTTGTTAGGATGTGGTGTCTGCAGCACTTGGTTTTCTCCAGCTGCACTTGCAACAAAGAACAAAGGAGAAGAATTTCTCATGCGCCTGAGCTCCCAGCGGTGGTTAGATTGTACTTGAACAGAAAGCATTACATCCTGAGCCTTTTCATCCCCTTTCTCCCCCATTGTTCCTCTTCCAGGGACCATTTTGGATATATCCTATTCTGTGACACTTCCAGCTTATGAAAAATAACTGAGGGGTGTTTCAGGGACATTTTACAAGTTAATGGCGATGGGATAGGAGAATAACATCAATAAGTGAAAGAACCCATTTTTGTTTTCATAAGTGTACATTTTAAAAGCCTTTTATAAATGGCTTGTCTGTCTTCTTAGAAGACTCTCAGTGCTATGTTTGAGCTCCATGAAGTCTCTGAGCCCTTCATCATTCATAACTGGACTTAAGAGTCCTTTTCATTTGTGGGCATCAATACCACTTACCAAGGACAAGAAGGATATTTTAATCTACTGATTAATTAAGCTTTTTAATCAGCAGAGGCTATGAAGGAAGCAAGACGGGAAGATAATAAAGATGAGCTCCAAGTCTCAATACTGTGTCTCAAGAATGGCCAAATGTCAACTCTTTCTTGAATATTCTATCTGCTATGTAGGCTCGCATTTGGCTTCTCATTTTTCCAAACATTAAATTATAAGAGCAAATTGTTGAGGAAGGTTTTTAAAATTTTCAATCCTTACAGACTGTTAGCATTAAGAGGATGGTGTGACATGGGTATGTGTGTGAGTATGTGTTTGAGTGTGTGCGTGGCAAACCCCATTACACAGAAGAGATAGCCAGTAGAATTTTAGATCTTCTTGAGAAAATATATAGGGAGGAAAAAGCTATCATATAAACAAAAGATGCCTTTGTTAAAATGGGAGTGCTGGAATATATGAGGTCACAAATTCTTTCCAAATCTAACATTATATGACTCTGATTTGCAAAGACGTAACTGACAACCTGGGTTTTTGGTGATGACTCCTGATGTTACAATGTGACAATGCTAAGAACAAACAAACAAAGCTTGCTGCTGGTGTCTGGAACTCTGAGCTGTAACTTGTGAGCAGGGTGGGTGTCCCTGGAGGACCATCAAGCCTACTTCATAAGCTGTCAGATCTGCAAGGACTTCAGTGGCATCAGGAGGGAAAACAGCAACAGCGTCCCACAAGGATGCAAGAACTCCATCAAAGTCAGTTGCCTGAGATATCCCTGAGCTAGAAATAGGACTTAGCTCCCTTGACATCTAGACCTGAATATCCTATTGCTCTTTTAACCAGCCAAAAATGATGCGAGGGACTCAGAAAGTATAGAAGAAAGTCACATTTAAGGACAGTTAAGTAGTATGTATATTGTTTTATGAAAGAACATGGTAATTCTGTCAGTGAGCACAAAATGAGAAAACCTCAGCATTTTCTGTGAGACTTAACAATATACGTCAGTAAGAGCCATTGGATGTTAAAATGCACCATCCCGGGAAGAGACAAAAACTTACATTGTGCCCATCTGAAAAGGTGGTGTCCAAGTGGCCACACAGAAAGGCAGGCTAGAGACCATTTACCAATGCTGGAGCTTATTGGTATTGTACTATGATATGGGTGCCAGGTTGCTGGCATAAGCAAAAATAAATCTATCTGATTTAAGTAGAAAATAAAACAGGACATCAGCCGGCGCTGCGGCTCACTAGGCTAATCCTCCGCCTGCGATGCCAGCACCCCGGGTTCTAGTCCCGGTCAGGGTGCCGGATTCTGTCCTGGACACTCCTCTTCCAGTCCAGCTCTCTGCTGTGGCCCAGGAAGGCAGTGGAGGATGGCCCAGGTCCTTGGGCCCTGCACCCGCATGGGAGACCAGGAGGAAACACCTGGCTCCTGGCTTCAGATCGGTGCAGCGTGCTGACCGTAGCGGCCATTTTGGAGGTGAACCAACGGAAGGAAGACCTTTCTCTCTGTCTCTCTCACGGTGTAACTCTGTCTGTCAAAAAAAAAAAAGAAACCAAAAAAAAAAAAAAAAGAAAAAACAGGACATAGATAAAGGAAGCATAAATAGAGGAAAATTGTAGGTGCGATATTATTACAAATTAGTTAATATTTTACAGATGGAGAAAATTTTTTTAAGTTTCCTACTTAACATCTCAAAACCTAGAATTTACACTTTTCAACAGGCGAGGAAAAGCCCTAAGGAATTTTGCATGATTCAGCGATGCTGGGATCTAGCAAAATAAAAAACACCTCAGTTTGATTAGACTTTATTTTTTGCATCTGTTTCTTGTTTGTTTTATACTGGCCAACTGTTTCCCTACTGCATTGTGACTGCTCTGTAAATTCGAATTCACCAAATGTTGATGATGTTGGTGATGTTTGGTTTCTGTGTTTCAGGTTATTTCCACACAGTGCTGGCTAAGCATTTAACAGGAGGGAATTCAGAATAGGGAAACTTACCAGTGGTTCTGATGCCTGCACAGGGAAACACCCACTAATGTCAAATTGGCAGTACTCAGAAATAATGGTCTCCTTTATTGCCGTGTTCCAGACACTGGCGAGGTTCAGCTCAATCACTCAGGGGTGCACGGGATTTTTCATTAAAAAGGGAAAAAGCTGCTAGTGCCCCTGCAGATGGTTATGGGTGCTGCAGCATAGCCTCTCACCTGATGTGAAAAATGGGGTTTGAGACGGGCTGAGACTGTTGTCTTTCATTTTAGCAAAAGCTACTAATAATTAAGAGTGAAGCGACAAGGAGAAAAGTAATTTCAAAAATAATTTAATACAGTTTTTATGCCAGAGATTGCCCAGCAGGAAAGAGATTTTTTTTTCCCCCACAGGAACCCCAGTGCATGGGTTCTAAGCTATTCAATCACTGTGTCTGGAATAAAGTATTGCAAAATAAATATCTGTTAAATAAGTTGCCCTTTGAGCTTGGGAAAGTTGCTGACTTCATCTGAAAAGTGAAAGTGTGGGATCGTTATTGGTTCCCAGACCTGCCTCTGCTCATCCAAGTCACTTGGGAATCTTTTTAAAAATACTGATTCAGTAGGGTGGGTGGGGCCCATAAATCTGTGTTTTTCCAAAGCTTCCTGGGTTCTTCTGATGTCAGACTAAGTTGGAAACCACTAAACTTTCTGAGATGATCCCTAAAATCCTTGCAAAGAAAAAGCCGTAGGCTATGAGTAGGAGTTTTGGGGCAGAATATCCTGGGGTATTCTGGCTGGAGAACACCCGTGTGATAGCCCTACAGCCAGCCAAGTGGTGAGGTATAATTACACTGGTACTGTCTCACTGGGCTTGCCTTGATTTGATGAAGTGTCCTCAGGGGCCTAGGACAGGCAGAGGTCCATGGGGAGAACACGTGACCAGGCCATCATCTGCAAGGCTGTGGAGGCAAACGGTCTAGATCCCAGCATGCCATCTAGAAGCATGTCATTTTTTTCAAAGGGAGAAGTCCTCTTCATAATGATCTTCACAGTAACAAGCAGAGATAAATGGAGGCACTTTTGAAAGCTGCCTTAACTCTTTCAGCCACAGGGTGTCATTGAGTTCAATAGAGCAGCAGTTAAGCAGCTTAATGACTCACTGCCTCTGTGGACACACCAGCATCCGTGTGGCCTGAAAGAGTTAAGGCGTTTTTCAGAAATTCCCGCATCTCCCATGGGGTGAACTAGAATATTTGATTGCTGATATTTTAAACAGCATAATGTAAAGACAAGAGCTTTTGTAAACAGGCAGACCCTTGTTTTTCACTAATCCTACCTCTGCTATTCACATTGTTGTAACATAACTTTAAAAATATTACATGATTGTTTCTCGGCCTTTTGGCTAAGATCAAGTGTAAAAATATTAAGTGAGATGATCAGAAATATTTTCATAAACATTAATATGTGCGTAAGTGTAATTCCTGTTACAAATGATAGATCTATTATTAGTAGAATTAATAGACACAGACATGAAATAAAACTAAAATTATAAACCTCATATGGTAGTAAGTCATGGCTTTCAGTAAATATTTGAACATTATGAACACTTACTTTCCTAATGTATATCCTGCCCATTTAACTGAATCCAGCTAAAGTCATATGGATGTTCTAAATTATAAAATAAATGAAAATATAACAAAATGAACGGAACATGAACCTGTTTTTATTAACACAGTTTTCACCAGCGGAGGATTTTAATTATACAAGCATACAAATTACTCATGTTCATTATAAATATACATGGAAATATTTGTGCTCCACTTTGAAAATGAATCGGTGTAACTCTCCTAAATTACACTGAAGACAGCCTAATTGGGCTTGAGTTCTATCACTGCTACTGCTTGAAAAAAAAAAAAAAGCCTCAGTTTGCCTAAGAATAACATGGAGCGCTGAAACCCTAGATTTTCCTGCACCAGTACAAGACTGCCCTGGAGATCCAGTATGATAATACTAAGAGAGTCCTTTGTAAGATCCAAAGCTCACTGCAGATGGTAGAGCGGTGTTGAATGTTGCCGTGGATTCCCATTGACACATATGTGCTGAAAAACATATTGCTTTATCTGTTGCAGATAAGCAGAATGACGTGGAGATCCCATCTCCTACCCAGAAAGATCGCGAGAAAAAGAAAAAGCAGCAGCTCATGACACAGATAAGCGGAGTAAAGAAACTCATGCATAGTTCAAGCTTAAACAATACAAGCATCTCACGCTTTGGAGTCAACACAGAAAATGAAGATCACCTGGCCAAGGTGTGTATGCGCTGGGGGTGTGTGCATGTAGCACTCTGCCTTACAGTAAGTGTATGCCCATCTACCATGTAGCAGATAGTCGGGATTGCCTTTGATTTGTTATTACATTTTATAAGGAAGCCAATGAAGCACCTTTGTACCTTGCTGGGACACCCCACTGAATATCCTTTTCCCATGTTAGTTTTTTTGCTTGTTTGTTGTTTTGCTTTCTGTCCTGAGTTGGGTTCTGTAAAGGGCAATTTCTCATGAATAAAGAATCCTTCTGGGCCAGTGCGCAGCTCACTAGGCTAATCCTCCACCTGCGACGCCGGAACCCCGGGTTCTAGTCCCGGTTGGGGCGCCGGATTCTGTCCCGGATGCCCCTCTTCCAGGTCAGCTCTCTGCTATGGCCCGGGAGTGCAGTGGAGGATGGTCCAAGTCTTTGGGCCCTGCACCCGCATGGGAGACCAGGAGAAGCACCTGGCTCCTGGCTTCAGATCAGCGCAGTGCGCCAGCCGCAGTGGTCATTGGAGGGTGAACCAATGGCAAAGGAAGACCTTTCTCTCTGTCTCTCTCTCTCACTGTCCACTCACTGTCCACTCTGCCTGTCAAAAAAAAAAAGAATCCTTCTGAAGGGACACTGAGGAAGTTCAAGGGAAGGCCAGTAGTAGCTCTGTATTATCCCAGAGGACGTGTGTTGGGACAGTATGCCAAAGACTAATGGGAAAATCTGCAGTGAGTGGTAGGGCTGGAGCAGAAATGAAGAGACACTGACAGCGCTGACTGTGGAGCCCAGACCCCAGCAGTGGAAGAAGGCACAGGAAAAATTCACTCCTCCTCTAAGCAGCTCTACAAAGGCACTACTGAGATCCTCTTAGCCTGTGTGGATATGAACTGAGCTTACATGAGCAAGTGAACATTCAGTGACAACTTCTGAAAGCTGTCGCTGGAATGAACTTGACAAAACGCTACGCCAATCCTCTGTGGGAGCTCCTGGATCCCATAATCTGGGAAGTTACTCAGAATGGGATAAATTGTCCCCTAAGTCAGATAACCTTGGAATAATCCCCAAACAAGGCCTGAATGAAGCTTCCTCCAGGTCTACCTGTGCTGTAGGAGTCCTGGGATATAATTCATGGCTGGCCTTCTTCATGGCCTTTTACATTATATTTTGGTTGAGTTCTGCATGCTCTGGCGGCAGTGGCTCCCTAACCTACTCTTAGTGATAATAAACAAAGGGCAGAGGAGTTTCCGTGAGACTGTTTTCTGACAGTTACTAATGGGCCAGTGAGCTGTGAGGGAGAGACAGAGCAATGGGACTGGAAAGATCTCTATGCACTTGAGGCTACTTTTGAAAACAACATTGGTTAAGGATTGATGCATGGCAAGTTCAGCAACTGCATTTATAAATCAAAACATGTACAGAAACCTGTAGTTGTGAAGAGGATACCCAACCTCCTGGACTATTCCATTTTCAGATTGTCATGCGATTAGAGCACTGTAGATAGAAATTCCAGACTTAGGCAGCCGTGGTCCAAAAAGTAAATGTATAAAAAATGAGGTTTGCTAACAAAACTGTCCTCATTCCTAAATTTCTCTAAATTCGATTACAGGAACTGGAAGACCTGAATAAATGGGGCCTGAACATCTTCAATGTGGCTGGATATTCACACAATAGGCCCCTAACATGCATCATGTATGCTATATTCCAAGTAAGTAAACAGTATTGAATGTCGATCATCCAGTTAGGTGTTTCTTCATGATTTTTTCTCATCCCAGTTCACCTTTTTGATTTAAACTTCTTCCATGTTTCAACATCTACTTATTTATGTCCTAATCCATTTGACTACACAGGAAAGGGACCTCTTAAAGACATTCAAAATCTCATCTGACACATTTGTGACCTACATGATGACTTTGGAAGACCACTACCACTCTGATGTGGCATACCATAATAGTCTCCATGCTGCTGATGTGGCCCAGTCAACCCATGTTCTTCTTTCTACACCAGCATTAGATGTGAGTAGTTATGATCTATTTTGCATATCTGTCCATCTTTTTTGAAAAATGGAATATAATATATATTTACAAAACTAGTATAACTGGGTGAACTTGAATCCTTTAACTGGTGCTTTTTAGTACAGCATCCATAAATTGGATTATTTATAAAAATGGATTTCATCTTGCTTTGCCTTCAAATATCAGAGAAACATTTTCTTAACATCCCTTACATTGAAAACTATTTTTTTTATTTAACAGGTAAAGTTATAGACAGTGAGAGAGAGAGAGAGAGAGACAGAGAAAAAGGTCTTCCTTCCCTTGGTTCATTCCCCAATTGAAAACTATTTAATTATCAAGCAATTAACAAAATCCTCAGTGCAGGGACCATGCTTACTCTTCATCGTAGTCCCAGTAAGGGGCTACAATGTGTTTCAAAGTGTTTGATATGTATCGTATCCTCAATATACATGGATTGGTCTGAATCACCCAACACCATTCCAGGCACTGAAGAGGGAATGACAGGAATGTAATGTAGCTGTTAAATAAAGTTCCTATTAAGAATAAGTATCTAGGGGCCGCCGCCATGGCTCATGTGGCTGATCCTCTGCCTGCGGTGCCAGCATCCCATATGGGCGCCAGGTTCTAGTCTTGGTTGCTCCTCTTCCAGTCCAGCTCTCTGCTGTGGCCCGGGAAGGCAGTGGAGGATGGCCCAAGTGCTTGGGCCCCTGCAACCACACGGAAGACCAGGAGGAAGCACCTGCCTCCTGGCTTCGGATCAGCGCAACACCAGCCGTAGTGGCCATTTAGGGGGTGAACCAACGGAAGGAAGACCTTTCTCTCTGTCTCTCTCTCACTGTCTGTCTCTATCTGTCAAAAAAAAAAAAGAATAAGTATCCATTGTCTTGTTCTCCTAAGAGTTCGTAAAACTGATTGTATAGGGTAAAGAAAAAGTAACCGAAATTCTAGAAGAACAGAGGAATTAGTAATGGTTAAGGAAGGAAGGGGCCAGTGTTCCATCTTACCAGATATGATTTGAGAAGGTGGCCTTGACTCCTTCCCTCACACATGTATAATCAAAACCATGCCCAGCAGGCTATGATCTTCCTGGACAGATGGAAATGGTGGCCCCAGGTACTTCTAAAATATGCTGCCCTACTCTAAGAAGTGACTGGCCATATCCTATCCAGCCCCAGGCTTGAAGACTCAATCTGGAAGAGAAGAAAGTTACACTGTCCTCAACTCTTGCATATTTTCTAAGAAAGTAAACCCAAGAAGACTTAAGAGAGTAAAATAAATCTAAAGGTGTTTGATAAATATCACAGAGTGGGGAAATAGTGTTTATCAATGACCCACTAGTAATGATAAGATACCTACTGTGTGGCCAGAAATTGGCTATGAGTGCTACAAAGCTTTTTTTTTTTAAGAATTTATTTATTTATTTGCGAGATAGAGTTACGGACACAAAGAGCGAGAGACAGAGAGAAAGGTCTTCCATCTGTTGGTTCACTCCCCAAATGGCTGCAATGACCAGGGCTGGGTCCATCCAAAGCCAGGAGCCTGGAGCTTCTAGGTCTCACAATGGGTGCAGGATCCCAAGCACTTGGACCATCTTCTACTGCTTTCCCAGGCCATAGCAGAGAGCTGGATCAGAAGTGGAGCAGCCAGGACTCAAACCAGTGCTCACATGGGATGCCAGCACCTCAGGCAGATGCTCAGCCCACTATGCCACAGCATTGGCCCCTGCTGCAAACTTAAAGAAGGGAGATTTCAACGTGTCCTTTAGTGCTAGGATAGGTCCTGATGGAACAAGTGGAAATGTAATGGGCGTTTGAAGGGCCAAAGACTTAAATAGTCACAGAGGATCAGGAAAGACATTTCAGCCCCAGAATCCGCAGCAATACAGGCCTAATAAATACTAGATCATTTCAATCATTATGCATGCCTGTGGGCAGAGACGTTGTCATGATATTAACCTGAAAGAGTTGAGCAGCAAGGCCTTAGCTACACTTAGGGATGTTCTCAAATCTTGCCTATAGTAAACATTTAGTGAATACATGTTTAGTGAATACATGTTGGATGAGTGAATTCCTGAATATATTAAAGTTTGTGACCAAACTATAAAGTTAACTTTGGGAAATAGTTTATTAGTTATCTTATGAATCTGGAATTTGGCCTTTTTATCTAAGTTACTCAGCATGAAAGCGTATGAAGGTTGTTATATCTGAAAGTAGAGCCAGTCTGACTTGCTTTTTCAACTTGTATGTGCTTGAACATAAGTACCGTGCTGTTATACCACTCCTTCAAGAAGCAAACATCAGGTGTTTGCACACACTGAAAGCACTGTGCTGATGTTTTCCAAGCCTCAGCCTGCAGGGTTGATGTGGGGATGAGCTAGAGCCATCATCTCCAGCACATCAGAGACTTTATGATAAGGAACAGAATCTACATTTAATTGACTTACCATACTGAGGTGTTTTATAAGTCAGCAATACCTTTACCAAGAATGAAATGAGGTACTTTGAAATGAAGTTGGACCTAACTGAAGTGAACCTAACTGTGCTCCCTTGGCTCCGCAGGCTGTGTTCACAGATTTGGAGATTCTGGCTGCCATTTTTGCAGCCGCCATCCATGACGTTGATCATCCTGGAGTCTCCAACCAGTTCCTCATCAACACAAGTGAGTTCACCACTAGTACAGATAATTGTATGAGTCACTGTACTTTATTCCTCCCAAAGTTTTCGTTATGGATAATAACAAGGGTAATAATGAGGTAATCCTTCCATTCCACTCAGTCGGGTCAGGTCTTTCCTGGATACCATGTCCAGTCTGGCAGCACAATGTTTGAGCTCCATGGAAAACTTGGAGAGGGTCATAGGAGAGCAATAAAAAGTACTCCAAGTTTGTAAAATACAATGTGTAAGGGAAGAATAACAGATGTGGAATTATCCAGTAAAGACAAGGAAGGCCTTGGTAATAATGTGATAATGACTTTCAGTACGATGCAAGGCTCTCACACAGAGCAGAGTAACCTACACGTGTCCTTCTCTGCGGAGGAAACAGACACAAATGTGGGATTGGAGCATGGCAGCCTCCCAACAATTCCCCCGAATGCACTGAAATAGGTTTCCACAGTTCAGAAGGCAGAATCATTAACATTTCTACACACTCTCTTCCAACGGCATAGGTTTGTTGATGGATGGTCTGTAGCGTGGAGGGTGACTCCTGTGACCTTTAGACTTGGTCTGTCCTTAGGATTCTAAATAAAATTCAGAGGTTTTGTCGTGCTCACGCTGTTTGGTTTCTATGCTAAGGAGAATTTGCCCATTCTCTCGTTCTCTCAGATAATGCACTATCTCTAGGAGCTTAAAATCTGAGTACTTTTTCTTCTGAGAATACTGGTTATCATGCTGTGGTCATGACTGACATTAAGTGCTGACGTTTTTATAGAAATGAGGTTTGAGCTACTTGTAATGAAAGAGTCATCAGTCCTCATCATGACATTTTTACCATGAAACTATCTGAGTAATCTAGGTGTAGGGTGCCCTCCTTTTTTTAATATCATACTTCTATTGAAAGAAAGAAAGCTTTGGGTAGCTGCTTGTCTCCTTTGGTTATACCAGTTGTCATAGTGTGGAGCCTTGAATCCATCCATATATATACATAGGCCACAGGAAAAAAAAATGGTCTTTTTTGCTATAATCACTTGAAGCATTGCAACATATAAAGCCTGCTTTTGGACCTGTGCCCTCGATCACAGGTGAACAGGCTAGGAGTCCTCAAATGACTCCATGGAGCCTACCGCCCTACCTGAGGACGTTCCTGAAAGCCCACTGTTAAATAAGTGACCGATGAGGGGCAGAACCTGCAAGTAGCAACACATCACCATCACTGCTTCTTATTCTTGACGAAGAGGAAAAGTGGTTGCATAACGTTGGTGATCATATTCCCAAGTGCAGAGTTTTGTCTAACTGAAGATTCTGTGATTCTTTTGTGCAAAAGGAAGGCTAGAGGCTGTATCCTGACATTGTAACTTTTGGTGTAGAGAACCAAGAAGACAGAAAATTCGATATCTGAGTTATTCTAAAAAATAGTTTAGCTATCATATTTATAGGAAGCTCCAAAAAGCTGTGTTATTTAGGTAAAATGAAATTTTAAACCAACATATTATCTTCTCTAAAAATCCGAAAACCAGATTTGCCAGAGGTAGAAGGTGGCAAAATGAGTGTGGTTTGTAAATCTTAATATATTTGATAAAGTTTAGTGATATTTTAGCCTTTTCCAAAACATAGTATGTTACAATATAAAGGAAATCACAAACTGAAATTTAAACAAATACCTTTTAACTGCTCAGAAGTGTCCTTTCCTGATGTCAATTTCTTTTTCTTTGGTGTAGAATGAAAAAAAAAAACAATTTTAGAGATAGTTAATTTTAATCAAAGAGTAAGTTTATGCTCCAATATCCACTAGAAAAAATTTTTGCTAGAAACTAATTGTATTCATAAGGGACACTTCTCTAGGAGGAAACGACATGTGGATGGTGGTTCTTGCAATAATTTGGGGAGAGCTAGATCTGGTGCCACGTTGAGGTATTGCCAGTGTTTGGGTTGTATCCCTTTGTATTCAGTCATCATTTTTCCTTGTGTGTTAGATTCAGAGCTTGCTTTGATGTACAATGATGAATCTGTGTTGGAAAACCATCATCTTGCCGTGGGTTTCAAACTACTGCAAGAAGAACATTGTGACATCTTCCAGAATCTCACCAAGAAACAGCGTCAGACACTCAGGAAAATGGTTATCGACATGGTATGAATTCAGCCTCTTTACATTCCCCACTTACATTTACCCATTCTCTCTGGTAGAGTGAATTTATTAAGAGAGGTTTTTTTTTCTTTCTATCCAAGGTATTAGCAACTGATATGTCCAAACATATGAGCCTGCTGGCAGACCTAAAGACAATGGTGGAAACCAAGAAAGTTACAAGTTCAGGTGTTCTTCTCTTGGACAACTATACTGATCGTATACAGGTATTTAATTTGAAAGGGAAAGCCAAAGCAATTCAAATAACAACTAGAAAAGGAAAAGAAACATAAATTCAGCTTAGTTGTGTGTCCCAGATAGCTACTACATATTAGGGACTATTTTAAGAACAAGCTAAGGAAAATGAACATTCAAGTTTGTCCTCGAATTTATGAGGAAAAACATAACCCTATTTATTGAATTTCTTACTTCTAAAAATAAATTGTAAGATCTATTTGTAATAGGACATACGTGACTGTTGGTTCCAAAAACTTGTGTTTGGATACAAATCCCATAGACTAGACGCTTTTAGGTCTGTTTTGGGTTGTACAAATTATCATCAGATGGTCTCCTCTTTCCACAAGTGGAAAATATGAAGACATCTACTTTGAGTAATTCTTTGCATTCTTTCCAAACTGAGGAAAGGAAACGATAGCAGCATCTGACCTCTTATGTCCCTTTCAGTTTTTAAATTCGATAACTGTCAGCCTGAGAAGACATATATTTTCCCCTTTGGGACCGTATAATGGTAAATAAGAAACCCTGGTTGACACCATCGCAAGATTGCATTTCTTGGTGCCTACAGTGAAATTATTATCCAACTAAAACATTCTTGGGTTTTGATACTGGGCACACTAGAGTGAGGAGAAGATGTGCTGGCAGGATGTGCACCTACTTTAGTGAGGTTTCTTAAACTTGGTTGCAGGTCCTTCGCAACATGGTACACTGTGCAGACCTGAGCAACCCCACCAAGTCCTTGGAGCTGTATCGGCAATGGACCGACCGCATCATGGAGGAATTTTTCCAGCAGGGAGACAAAGAGCGGGAGAGGGGAATGGAGATCAGCCCGATGTGTGATAAGCACACAGCTTCTGTGGAAAAGTCTCAGGTATCTAATAGAAGATTTTCAAAGCTTTTGTGAGCTCTGCTGGTTGTAGAAATGGAGGGTTCTAACTAGTTCCTTTTCCTTAACAGAAGACACATAGATGATAAATGGAGAGATAGACACAGATACAAATATAATGATAATGAAGTAGTTATCTATTTTGTTCCATTATACTCATGACGAATTTCCCTGCTCCGTTAAGCTCAGTTTCACATGGTAGGACCAGTCATCTTCAGAAACCCATCAAAATTTAGACTGTATACCCTCCAACAATTTGGTAACTGCCTGTGACCTAGCAGTCCACGGGATTGGCCTGAATGCTGCTCTCCTCCCATGCATCCATTCAGATTTCTTCCTGTTCTGTCTTCCCCCAGGAGCTCTGCTCCTCACCCTGACTTCCAGCATGTTGTTTTTGCTGCCTCTTCATAATCAAATTCTCTGCTGCCATTCCCAGAGGTAGTCTCATAGTCAAAGCATTGTCCAGTGTTCCCTTCCAAGATGCACCTGCACATTTTGGAACATGTTGATATTTTCCAGTTGTGTCCAAAGCTACAGGTTCTCATGTGCTGCGTATGGAAGACAAAACTCTAAAGAAAAAGAGGGTAGAAATGCCCCAAACATCAATAGCTTAAGAGTATGGAGCACTAGAAAGTGTAGGTGTCCCTACAAAGCCTTCGTGGCTCATGGGACTGTCATTTCCTTCAGGCGACACATGGATTAAGCAGGTGGCTGTGATTGAGAGTAGTTCTTGGGCTTGTCCAAAGTCTTTATCACAGAAACATCAGGAATGCTTTTGGTAGTGTGGATTCCCTTTCCCCACTGTCTGCAAACCCCACATTTACATATACTTCTAATATCACTGTACTGTTCCTTTGTAATTATTATTTTATTGCCTTCTTAGAGAAAACCAATTAAAATCAGTGAAGGTACTCTAAAGTACATCATAAAATGCAAGAGAACATTCAGTTAATCAGGGCCAACTCCAAGATTCTGAAGCCTAAATTGGAGCAAATAAATAAAGAGGAATCACATGATTTCACTCGGAACAGTGATGTTTTACATTTATTTGATGCTCTTTTGTCTTTCGTCACATTTTTCTATACATCATCCCATTCAGACCTCCACATAGCCTTATGAGATAGATAAAGCAGCTGTTTTCCCAGTGTATCAGGTGGAGAAGCTGTCTTCTGGGTACACTTCACCAACATCTTGGTGACCCCGCTGTCCTCCATCGAAAGCTCTTCACTCCCCACTGTTGTGGATGGGGCTCCCTGTTGCCATGACACCATCTTCCCTCTTGTGTTTCCTACAGATGGGCCCTGTTGAACACTGCCTGATGAGTCTGGCAATAAAACTCTCTACTAGGTGCTCTTACACTCTGTGGAGCTCTTTTATCCCCTGATCTAGGAAAGAAACACCTTAGCAGCTACCTTTCAAAAAGCCCTAAACATTTTTTTTCAGCAGGAGAAAGCAAAGGAAGAAAGGAAATGACTGCACTGTGTTCAGCTTATTCAATTTTCTCCCTTGCCTTGAGCTTATTTCAGGCCCCTGGAAAACACCTTGAAAACAGTCTCTAAAATCCATTAAACACATTTAAAGAAGGAAACAGGAGGAAAAGGGAGTGGGTAGAAGCAAGAGAAGTATCTGAGTCATCTACACTTAATTTCTCATAACCAACGCAGATTAGAGATGCCCTGACTTTGGTGTGAATCTTATTTGTTAAGTGCAGGAAAGCACCAGGGTGAAGAATGTATAGGAAAGAGCCTCATATGACAAAGGCTTTTGCATATGATACAGTTTAGATGCATTAAGTAACTGGCCAACCACCAGAATGATAATAAAGGGCAGTTTCCAGTGGCGTGGAAAGACAGCTATACAATGTCCCGTGGGTGGCCTTGCTCATCTCCTTCTGAATCCTAATGCAGCCTCTCTCTGGTTCCCCAGACCATGACAGGGGAATTCCATTCCCTCATTCAATGAGTGCCTATTCTTTCTTTCTACCTGCCCTTCCCCCAGTGTTTCCTGTTTGTCCGACAATGTGGAGGTCAGCATAAGGCCACAGAGCTAGCTCATGCAGGATGCATAGCCCCTGTGTAAACCATAACAGAGCCATAAGCCTCGTATTTATTCACAGAACACCAGCAAGAGGAACTGCTTAATTGTTTTCATTCGCCCTTCTTTCTCCTGATGGAAATGACTGTGTGTTCTATACATCCCAAACAATTGCAGACGTGTTCACAGAGGGGATCTTTGTTTGTTTAGGGGCATGAAGGATTTTCAGGTGTTTTATTGAACTCTGCTACAAGCCAAAAGCATCCCACGGAGCTTGAGAAATCCCAGAGTAGTCAGGGGCCAGCTCCCCATCGTTTTGGCACAGTGGCAACGTTTAAAGGTATCAGGGAAAGAATGTTGAGTCAGACTCCCTTGGACCTGGGGCTTCCTTCTTCAGAGGATGACTCAGAGAATGCAAGCAGTGAAAAGTCCTTCCCAGCCAGGCTTCCATCCAGCCTCCTGAACCTGGCACAAGTCAGAGGAAAAGCAATCTGTTGTAGTGAGACAAACACAGGCTCTGGATTCAGACCCTGGCTATGCTAAGTCCTAGCTCC
This sequence comes from Lepus europaeus, assembly GCF_033115175.1. Taxonomy (NCBI): domain Eukaryota; kingdom Metazoa; phylum Chordata; class Mammalia; order Lagomorpha; family Leporidae; genus Lepus; species Lepus europaeus. Next base: position 58,398,803 of record NC_084831.1, read on the forward strand.
ACCACTTATTAATCACATGAGCTCTAACAAGATATTTAATCTCAGTGAGTCTTAGTTTCCTCCTTTGTAAAGGTCAGATACCGGTACTTAGCAGGATTTAGAGGGATAATTCATATACTGTGTCCAGTGTAGGACCAGCCATACCGAAAAGTGCTCAAATAGTGCAATCCGCTATTGTTATAGATCTTCCTGGCTTTGTTATTGCCCTCCGTTTGCAGGAGAGACCAGGAAAGCTTGTGTGGTGTTCAAGGGCTCATCACAATAACAGATGAACACTCTTCTTTTTCTCCAGGTTGGGTTCATTGACTACATTGTCCATCCATTGTGGGAGACCTGGGCAGATCTGGTGCAGCCTGATGCGCAGGACATTCTGGATACGTTAGAAGATAACAGGAACTGGTATCAGAGCATGATACCCCAGAGTCCCTCCCCGCCGCTGGACGAGGGGAACAGAGACTGTCAGGGTCTCATGGAGAAGTTTCAGTTTGAACTGACGCTCGAAGAGGAGGATTCTGAAGGACCTGAAAAGGAGGCCGAGGGCCACAGCTACTTCAGCAGCACAAAGACACTTTGTGTGATCGATCCAGAAAATAGGGATTTGCTGGGAGAGACTGACGTGAGCATTGCGACAGAAGACAAGTCCCCAGTTGACACATAATCTCCCTCTCCCCGTGGAGATGGACATTCCACCTTTGACAAGCATGCCAGCTATGTGGCAGGGTCAGCCTGCCGTGGGGGCCGAGGCCTGCACAGGACAAGGGCCACCTGGCCTTTCCAGTTACTTGAGTTTGGAGCCAGAATGCAAGGTCATGAAGCAAATAGCAGCTCAGGAAATCCCACACTTGGCTTGCCTAGCTTGCAAGCGTGGTAGAAAGCTGAAGCTTTATGTGGTAGTGGAGGCCAGTTTCGATCACAACTAAATGGCTTGAAAATGGAAGACACAAAACTGAGAGATTTTTTCCGCACTAAGTTTCAGGAACCTGTCCCTGCTAGTGAGTGAACTTACTAATTACTTCATTGATAAATCTGCTCCCCTGTCCCTTTGTCTGCCAACCTGTGTGCCTTTTTTGTAAAACATTTTCACGTCTTTAAATGCCTGTTGAATATCTAGAGTTTAGTAGCAACTTCTACACAGATAAGCATTCAAAGTTGACATAAACTTTTTTTTTGGCTGTTTCTGGGGAGGAGAAATAAAAGGAAAAGACACGGTCTTCCTTCTTTCTTGGGCAATATCTTTCACTTTACTACAGTTGCTTGCAAACAGGCGGAGAGGATACACTTCTAACCACATTCTACTTCCTTGCCCTGTTGTCCAATCCAGCTCCACCAGTTGCCCTTATAACTTATCTCTGTTTGCCTGCTTCCAACAGTATTTCTTCTCGTCTAGAGTTTCACTGTTTTGCTGTAAACAGAATAAAGTTGAGCAAACTAGGGGGTAGGAAGGGGTAGTTGTATTGTACACCATGACCATCTGTATCAAACTCAGCTCACTAAGGCAGTGTGTCCTATTCTGTCCTGGACCCCTTGTGCCACTGCGAGTTGCATGGTCCCCCTTCCCCCGCCCTCCTCTCTTCACCCAATGATGCTGTTTTCAATTTAATGCTGCCGTCTTTCTCTTGCACTGCCTTCTGCACTAACACCTCCATTCCTGTTTATAACCATGTATTTATTACTTAATGTATATAATGTAATGTTTTGTAAGTTATTAATTTATATATCTAACATTGCCTGCCAATGGTGGTGTTAAATTTGTGTAGAAAACTCTGCCTAAGAGTTGCGACTTTTTCTTGTAAGATTTTGTATTGTGTATTATATAACCCAAGCACTGCTTCAGAGCAACGTACAGCCCCCGCGGCAGTAAGGACCTGGGGCCTTTGTTCGGAGAGTCTGCCTTTTCCCTGTCTGAGTTGTTAATAACGCACCAACCCCTTTATGAACTGGTTTTGCAAACAGGATTCTCACATTAGATACTAAATGGTTTATACTGAGCTTTTACTTTTGTATAGTTTGATAGGGATAGCGGGCAATGGGATGTAGTTTATACCCATGTTCTATCCAAATCTGTATACGCGTGAGTTGGGTTCTAACTGGGTTCTACTCTAATTGTGACTTCGGTTCAAAAGCAACACTACATTTGCTCACAGATGATTCTTCCGCGTGTTCACAAACTACTGACTTTGAAGAGCTAGCCTCCTGCCTGCCAGTGTGCAGGGATGTCATGTTCCCATTCATTACAAAAGAAAACAATAAAACAATGTGAATTTTTATAACAAAATGTGAACTGATGCAGTATCTTACGCAAATGTGAAGCTTCTTCTGATAACACTTGTTAGGCCTCTTCCTGGTGTCAGTTTCAGTTTGTAAAATATGTCCCATGCTTCAGTTCAGCATTGTGACTCAGTAGTTGAAGAAAGTGGCACAAGTGGGCATGAGCAATGGGTTTGTGTGTCTATGAACGCTGCGTTGTTTCAGGTGGACGTTTTATGTTTCAAGCGTTTCTCACAGTGTATGTTATAATATTCTATATTGTGCTCAAGTGCATTCTTCAGAGACTTTTATATGAAGTGAATAAACAAACGCATGATTAGATTAGATTGGATTTGCAGGCCCGATTATTTCATGGTTGGTTCTGATCTCTTCTTCTCGTCTTTCTTACGCCAGCCGACCACTCTGCTGGCCAACATTACGCAGCTGAACTTTCAGAATCCGTGTCCAAAAGTCCCCCTGAGCTTAGAATGTTTCACTTCTTCCTTAGCAATGGTTCACTCAGCTCAATGGTGCAGGAAAGCGGTTGGTGAAGGGAAGCAAACAAAACCACTTTGTTCACCTTGAACCATTTCCTCCTACCTCTTTAAGAATGTGAAGAGTTTAATCTACCAGATAAGTAAAAGGAATCCTCAACGTGGCTGAGTCCTTTAGAAAAGTGAATCATAGGCTCATAAAGCACAAGGGAGATTTACTCAGGTAGTCCTGTTGACTCATGACACATGAAGAATCTCAGCTCCAAAGAATCAACTCTCACCACCATCCACAGAGCACAGGGGGACCGCGTGGTCTTCTCAGTGATCTGTGCCGTGCCTGTGATCATGTGGTTGTGCTCTTCTTTCTGGACAGAACTGTTTAACTATCACGGGTGAAGTACACAAATGCTCCGTTGGAATCTTGAAGTCTGTATTTAAATAAATGTATCCTGAGACCGGTGCTGCGGTGTAGCAGGTTAAGCTGCCACCTGCGACACAGGCATCCCATAGGAGTGCTGGTTAAAGTCTTGGATGCTCCACTTCCGATCTAGCTCCCTGCTAATGGGCTGGGAAAAGTAGTTGAAGATGGTGGCCCCTAGTGCTTGGTGCCCTGGCACCCATGTTGATGACAGTAAAACTACTTAACAGGAAGAACATAGATTCTATGCCATTGACCTCTCAATTTCTCTCACTCCATTGAAATGATTTGGTTTCAGATCTATCTCCCCACTCAACAGTGAACCCTTCCAAGAAAAGTCAATGATTTTTGCCTGTTCTCTCTTTTAATCTTCCTATTCCTCTCCAACAAGCACTGGGCTGGTCTTAAGCAATAGCAGTGCCCAGTGATGCTTCTTGAACTAAGAATCCAAGAAAAACCCTCTCCATTTAAATTATTTGCAAAATATGTCCATCTCCTGGATTTTCTTGGGTTTTCTGGGACTTGTGTCCCAGACTTTTTCCTGCCACCTTTTTAGCTGTGGGAACTTAAACAAATCAAAATTAGTTTGCATCAAAATAAACTTATCTTTTAATTCCATTTGCCTGTATCTTTTTTGGCATAACTGCAAGCATATAATTCTTTTTCTAATCTCCTTTTCCAATTGAAGATAGAACCCACATTTCTCAAGTTTTTGACTTTGTCACCTTGAGAAAGCTTATATGACTTTTCTGTGCCTCCTCATTTATAAGATAAAGCTGATAATAACAGTACCTACATTGCAAGATTATTGTGAGAATGAAATGAATTAAAATTGTCAGTTAAGAAGCCACTTGAGGTACCTGCATTCCATATTGGAATGCCTGGGTTCAAGTCCACCTCAGCTTCCCATCTAGCTTCCTGCTAATGTGCGCCCTGGGAGGGAGACCTGGGTTGAGTTCTGAGCCCCAGGCTTCAGCTTGTCACAGCCCTGGCCATATCAGGCATTCAGGAAGTGAACCAACAGATGGAAGATGTATATCTGTCTCTCAGGCCTTTCAAATAAATGGAAAAAATACAAATAAATATATAATAAAAACTATAAAATATTTAGATAGAGTGTGGTTCATTGTATACATTTACAGGGCTATATTACATATAGCTAATGGTAGCTCATTTTGAATGCTGTAGCTTCTTCAACAATTTTTTATATGACTATGTACACCATTCTGGTCCAAATATCTTGGTGTATTCAAATTGACATGCTTCTCCTGTGTCCAGTGCCTATAACCAAATATCATATTCATCCGTGGTAGGGCACACTGTGATTCTTGCCCTTCTTATTCTGGGCACCATTCCATAGCCCAAGATTGTGTTCATTTGGGGGGATGTCAGTTACTCAATTGGATGATTCAGTAGATGCTTACAGACAGACAAAACCCTTCACACTTTTTCACATGAACTGTTAAACTGAATCAATACGTTCTGCACTTGTGCAATTGAATTTCTGACAGAAAGTACCAAATCAATCTTTTCTGATACATTTTAGCTAAAAAAAAAAAAAAAAAAAAAAAAAAAGAGTCAAAGTATAGGAAAGAGGGCTTTCAGTTTGGGTGTCAGATTGACTTTTTTTTTTTTTTAACATTTATGTATTTATTTGAAAGACAAAGTGACAGGGAAAGACAGACACAGAGAGAGAGAGAGAGAGAGACAGAGAGATCCTCCTGCTGGTTCAGTCTTCAAAATGGCTGCCAAGAGTTGGAGCTGGTCCATGGTGAAGCCAAGAGCCAAGAACTCTGTACTGGTCTCCCACATGAGTGGCAAGGATCCAAGAACTTGGGACATTTCTACTACCTTTCCAGATGTATTAGCAAGGAACTGGATCAGAAGCAGAGCAGCCAGGACTTGATCCAACACTCCAATATGGAATGCCTGTATTGCAGGCAGATTAACCATGCCAGTCCCATAAGATTGACCTATTTTTAGATCTCAGCTCCAGAAGTATCCTTGTGACCTTACAGAAGGCACTGGTTTGATTCTGAGTTTATGGAGAAATGACAGCCATACCAGAGGCTTATTTAGAAAGACTAAGTAAGATAACTCATACAAAGAGTCTCTCACATTCCATGTATACAATAAATCAGGGTAAGTTAATAATACTAATCCACTACTATGATGATTAACTGAGATTCTATGTACATGGAAAATCTTCATATTATTGGTTTTAATCTATCACTTTGTTTTTTAAAAAAGATTTATTTATTTATTTGAAATTCAGAGTTATACAGAGAGAGAGAAAGAGAGGCAGAGAAAGAGAGGTCTTCCATTTGCTGGTTCACTCCCCAACTGGTTGCAATAGTAAGAGTCGCGCCAATCCGAAGCCAGGAGCCTGCAGCCTCTTCTGGGTCTCCCACAGGGGTGCAGGGGCCCAAAGACTTGAGCCATCCTTTACTGATTTCTCAAGCCATAGCAGAGAGCTGGGTCAGAAGTGGAGCAGTCGGGACTCAAACTGGTGCCCATAGGGAATTTGGCACTGCAGGCAGTGGCTTTATCCGCCATGCCACAGCGTCGGCCCCAATCTATCACTTTAAACTGAAAAATCATTTTAAATTTTGATTCTGGCAATTCATTGCTATGCCCCGCCACAAGCATTTGTGATCTCCATCATTGGCAATAAAGTATTTTATATTTTCATTTACATTTAGTGAAAATATTTCCCGTGCCAAGGCCAAGACAAGGGATACAGAAATGTTAAGCCACCAGTCATCTTTCAGATCAGAATTGATCTTAGTTAATGTCCCACGGGCAAGGTTGCTGATTTAATGAGAGTGTTCACTTGTGTGTACTGTCATTTAGGACTACTTGACCAAAAATACATCAGGAAAAAAGGGATCAAAATATTTTCAGAAATGTACACATATTGTGTCTGAAGTCTTTCCCTCCTGCATAAAATTTATTAACCCTCAACTAACGAAGACTATGGTAGTCTGACTTGTCCTGAGAGAACTCATGCTAGTTACTTCCCTCTCAAATGGACTACAAATAAAATGCTTAAAATTTATTCTAGAAATTTTCATGAAATTGATGTTATACTTGAAAATTTGTATTTCTAGACTCTGTCTTTCTGAAGAGTGGAATGTATTTGTCTAACACACACTCAGATTTCTGGCCTATTTTGTTTTCACTCTGATTTCTCAAAGATCGACAATTATGAACCAAAACCATGTATCAATCTCTTCCAGTGTTTTGGGAAATCTTGTGCCTAGATGTCCTAAACCTCTTACTCTTCTAACATCTCCTATGGCTCACCTTAGGGGAGAATGAAGAAGACCTGGGAGTGTAGGAAGAGCTCAGAGAGAAACTTTGCTTCTGAGGCCTTCATTTTGGGTTATCATTTTCTGATCCCCAATTAGTACCTAAATTTTTTAAGGCACTGTTCTGAAGCATTGTCTCTTTCTTATGCTTTGAAGGATATAGAAAAATATGTGCAAATAACAAATTCAATAATATTTTTAAAGTGCTAAAGTAGAGGTACACATGAAAAATGCAAAAGTGGGAGGTAACCAGAGAGCATTTATCATAGGAGGATAAGGTTGAATCTTCAAGGATGAGTGGGAAGAGGTCAACACACCCAAGGGATCAGGAGAGGCAAAGCAGGAAGACCTGTATTCCAAGTGGAAGGAAGAGCGTGTGAAGAGTGGGGAACATGAGAGATTATTTGCAAGACTCATTCATACATTCATTCAGTTCAAACATTCTTACTGAGTGCATTGTGCCAGGGACTCTACTGGACACTGCAGATACGGAAATGTACAGAGAAAAATCTTCATGAAATACAGCTGCAGTTGGGGAGACAAATGTTAAAAAATGTTTTAAAGTGAATGTATTATTAGGAACTAATACAAGTTCTCCAAAGAGTAGAAACTCAGCTATGTAAGAATAAAGATAAGAAATCACCTTGGCCAGTTTGTAAGGAAAAGGGGAGAGAAGGTTTTAGTTGTTGTTGTTGTTGTTGTTGTTTTTTTTACAAAAACAACTTGTACCAAAGCCCTGTAGTAGGAGGCCGCAGAGCATCTAGGAGGAACTGAAAAGATCGGTGAGACTTGTGGTACAGAGGAGTAAGAAATGATGCTGGTGAGGTGGCAGAGGCCAGGTCCCTTAGGATCTAGGGGGTTATTAAAAGAAGTTTGCTCTTCCTTAAACACAATGGGAATCCACCAAAATTTTACGTACGGAAATGATATGATCAGACTTCCATTTTGGAAACTATACTATGCCGACAATAAGGACTGAGGGAGAGAAGAAAGCAGCCTAGGACAGTTGTCAAGGCTAAAGTGGAGCTGTGAGGATAGAGTGATATGGATGCAGACGGAGTTCTTTAAGCCTTGCATTTAATGATCTTGGTTGAGAGAGTATATTAACGAAGAAGGTGGAAGAAAAGGCGCAACAATAAATCTCAGGTGTTTGGTGAATGTGATTAGAAAGGTGGTAAATTGTTTTCTTGGGAATAAAGTGGAAGAACCACCAGGGCAGTGTTAGTCGGCAGGATTTCAGTTTGCAGGCATGGACTTTTGGGTGTCTGTGACATCCAAGTGCATGGGAAGTAGTCAGCTCAGGATGTCCGTCTGGAACTGCAATGAGGAGACAAGATCAGAGGGAAGCTTGTAGATAACAGGTAAGGCTTCTGAAGCCATAAGATGCCCTCAGGGAAGAGCGTGAGAGATTCAAAAAGGTGAGGCCTCTATAGGAGACTGAAAAGGAAAACTAAAGCAATTGGAAGTTTACCAAGAGAATCAAGTACTTAATGGAAGAGAATGTCTTAAGAAGGAAGTAGCCCATGATACTAAATCCTTAGAGATGAAGTACTAACAAAAAGGGGCAAGATATGAGGCGAGGGAAATAGCCATTTTATTGAGAAATATGGATCTCACTGGTGAACTTAGAGCATGTGTGGTGGAGTGATTGCCCAGTAGCTGGTTTTCAGTAAGTAAAGACACAAGGCAGGTGAAAAAATGGACACAGTACAAACAGATAAAAACCACCTCAGTTATATGAGGAATTTAAGATCAAGTGGTTTCTAGAGAAGAATGAGAGGTAAACAAATTTGTCTTTGAAAGTATGAAGGAGACTTACATAGTTTTAATGAAAATGGAAAGTATCCTGACAAGAGGAGGCAGTGGAAAATTCAGGAGGGAGAGGAGATCACTGACAATGGTGCCTGTGATGGCAGAAAGAATGCGACCCAAGGCATCGATGGAGAAGCCACGCTTAGAAGAAAGGTTATTGTCTCCAACACAGCGCAAGAGGAGGGGAACAGAGGTAAGCAGACTTATTTCACTCACTAGAGAGAAGTTGAAGGAGATCTCTCTTCTGACATTTGATATATTTTCTTTTAAAGAAAGAAACTTCACCTTTTCTCACACATGTTTCTTTAATAGGAGTACTTAGTTAAAATCAAGTTAAAACAACCTCAGAGGATGCTAAAAGGACTCAAACATCTAATTGTTGAGTACAGGGGCTGGTGCTGTGGAGTAGCGGGTAAAGCAGCCGCCTGTAGTGCCGGCATCCCTTATGGGCGCTGGTTCGAGACCTAGCTGCTCCACTTCCGATCCAGCTCTCTGCTATGGCCTGGGAAAGCAGTGGAAGATGGCCCAAGTGTTTGGGCCCCTGCACCCACGTGAGAGAACTGGAAGAAGCTCCTGGCTCCTGGCTTCAGATCAGCACAGCTCCGGCCATTGTGGCCAAATGGGGAATGAACCAGTGGATGGAAGACCTCTCTCTCTCTCTCTCTCTCCCTCCATCCCTCTCTCTCTCGCCTTCCCTTCTCTCTCTCTGTAACTCTTTCAAATAAATAAATAAATCTTTTAACAAAACCAAAGAAAACCTAGAGTGTTGGAACTGAAGATGTGATAACTCAACTTGGCAGAGGAAATGATATCAACTTCAAACACACCAAGAATTTTTGTGTGAAAAGTAATTCAGCTTGTTCTCATTGACACTAAGGATGAGACCCAGGCCCACAAAGCTGCGGAATGATTTGTTTGGGCTCAGAAGTAAGACACAGTGGACTCTCTGATGTTTTTGTCCAAAAATTGATATATTTTATGAATAGATGGAAGAGATAAACACAAAGGCTCCAGACATTAAGTAGTGACAATGAGCTGGAAATAGTAATTATTCAGATTCAAGCAGTATACCTTGTGAATTACTAAGTGTTGGTCAAAAAATTTTTATCAAATATTTAAGGAGGTAGCAATTGGAGCTAACCTGATGGGCCATTACTCTTAGAACACATGTGTTGAATCATTGCACTGTACCCCATAAGCATGTACAATAAAATTTTTCAAAATAAATTTTAAAATGAAATAATTTCAGACATGGTAAGGGGCCTGCGCCGTGGCGCAGTAGGTTAATCCTCCATCTTCAGCGCCAGCATCCCATATGGTTCCGGTTCTAGTCCCGGCTGCACCTCTTCCAATATAGCTCTCTGCTGTGGCCTGGGAAAGCGGTGGAGGATGGCCCAAGTGCTTGGGTTCCTGCACTTGCATGGGAGACAGAGGAAGCACCTGGCTCCTGGCTTCAGATTGGCATAACTCCGGCCGTTGCGGCCATCTGGGGAGTGAACCAATGGAAGGAAGACCTTTCTTTTTTTTTTTTTTTTTTTTTTTTTGACAGGCAGAGTGGATAGTGAGAGAGAGAGAGACAGAGAGAAAAGTCTTCCTTTTTGCCATTGGTTCACCCTCCAATGGCCGCTGCGGCCATCACATCTCGCTGACCCGAAGCCAGGAGCCAGGTGCTTCTCCTGGTCTCCCATGCGGGTGCAAGGCCCAAGGACTTGGGCCATCCTCCACTGCCTTCCCGGGCCATAGCAGAGAGCTGGCCTGGAAGAGGGGCAACCGGGATAGAATCCGGCGCCCCAACCGGGACTAGAACCCGGTGTGCCGGCGCCACAGAAGGAAGACCTTTCTCTCTGTCTCTGCCTCTCACTGTCTATAACTCTACATCTCAAATAAATGAATAAAAAAAAACTTTAAAAAAAGACATGGTAAACCCTCAGTTGCAGGAAGTGGTCGCCCAAACGGTTAGACTCTCCTGTCTTTGATTGTGTTTGTGTTTGTGTGTGTGTGTGTGTGTGTTGTTTGGCTTGGTTTCCAACAGAACTTTGAGTGCTCTCTTTATTGTACTTAGCAATTTCTCATCTGGCTTATTCTCGGTTTTCACTAAGCACATATTAATGTCCATCAAGTGGCATACTTGACTCTTCTTTCATGGCCATGTATTCATTCTGAAAAAGTTGCTTCTCTTACTTTCATTTTTATGCCTGTTATTTTACAACCTGAGATCTTGGTAGAGCACTCTTGTACACTCATAAAAGTTTTTTTCATTTCCTTCCTAAAATCCAGAATACTGGTCAGGTGCATCACACTTTACGGGCTTTATAACATCCATGCCTAGGCATTGCTGTATGTGGCTACCACAAAGACTCCACAAGACACAAATTGTGCAACACCAGCTCCCATAGCAACCTCACCACCACCATCACCTTCATAGTTATCTCCACAAACTCCATTTTAAAGAAAAAAATTGGGGTCAAGAGAAAAATAGGGAAGTAACTCAAACTATTCCATTGGAGACTGGAAAGTAGAGACTCATGAGAGATCTGTAGGACCCTATGGTCTAGATTCTTTCCAGATGTACAAACTCTTTCCAGATGTAAAGCTACTGCTGCAGGCTACTGGGCTATCATCAGTTTGAAGCTGGCATTTTCACTTTCTCCAAAGCTGCCTATTATTTCCTCCTCAACAACAAGCTCTTCCTCTGGTTATAATTACATGAAATTTCAGTTCCCTTAGTAACTTCCTCAATTGTAAATTACATTTGTAGAATTCTTGAGTGAACTCTCTGAGACCCTCTTTGATCCAATTCCCTGGAATATTCATGTTTCTTAAGTCGTCTGAGCCATCTCCTCTGCGTCAAATTATTTTTTTCTTTTGGGATTTCTATCTAAATTGTACTTATTTTCTAAAAAGTATGTATTTGAAAAGCAGAATGGGAGAGAAGTAAAACACCTACCCACCCACCCACCTACACACACACACACACATGCACACAGATCTTCCATCTACTGATTCACTAACCAAATGTCCACAACAGCTGGGCCAGGCCAAAGTCAAGAGCCTACAATTCAATCCATGTCTTCTGTGTAGGTGCCAGGGACCCAAGCTCTTGTGTCATTATCTGCTGCCTCTCAGGTACTTTAGACAGAAAGCAGGATTGGAAACAGAGGAGCTAGAGGAGCTAAACATGAACCAGCACTCTGGTATGGGATGCAGGCATCCTAAGCAGCAATATCACCCACTGCACCACAATGCCTCACCTTAAATCATCCTTCCTAAAGCCATATAAATGCTAATCTTGATAATTTTATCTAACCACTAAGTCTATTGGTCAGTCAATAAAAAAAAAAAAATTTACCTGACACTTGCTAAGTACCTTATGGACTTAGAATAGAATAGTGAAAAGGAAAATAAATACATAGATTTATAGAGAGACTTAATCAGGTAATTGTAAAAAAAACTTAAAGCGGGGTAAGTAGTTGTATTTTTTATTCATTGTTAGTTCTTTTATGCTTCCTTTTGTTAGGTTTAGCAGTTCATATGACAAACCTACTCCACAAATTTATGTCAGATACTGTGAGTTTTCCACAATGTACTTTGCTCTCTTAGAAAACCATAGAGCTTTAGAATTGAAAAGGAACTTTGAAATTACCAACATTGCACCTTTCCAACTTGAATGCACATACATAACACCTGAAGAGCTTGTTAGAATGCAATGTCTTGGAGCCAGTGCTGTGGCTTAGGTTAAGCCTCCACCTGCGACACCTGCATCCCATATGGGTGCCAGTTCACGTCCCAGCTGCTCCACTTCCAATACAGCTCCCTACTGCTGGGTTGGGAAAGCAGTGGAAGATGGCCCAAATGCCTGGGGCTCTGCACCTGTGTGGGAGACCCAGCAGCTCCTGACCCCTGGCTTCAGCTTGGCTCAGCTCCAGCCATTGTGGCCCTCTGGGGAGTGAACCAGTGGATGGAAGACCGTTTTCTGTCTGTCTCTCCATCTTTCTATCTGTAACTGCCTCTCAAATGAATAAATAAATAAATAAATAAATAAGTCTTTAAAAAATGCACTGTCTCAGTCAATACGTCTGGTATGACATTCAAGAGTCTGCATTTTTGTTTTTACTTGAAGGGTGGAGGGAGTTCTTCCATTTTCTGTTTATTCCTCAGATGCTTGCAATCACCAGAGCTAGATCATAGCAAAACCTGGAGCCTGGAACTCCATTCAGTCTCCCACATGGTTGGTGGGGATCCAAGTACTTGAGAGATCACCTACTTCTCCCAAAGTACACATTAGTTGGAAGCTGGATTGGAAGCAGAGTCAGGACTTGAATCCAGGAATGGGATGATATGGGTGGGAGCATCGAAAGTGGCATCTTAACTTCTGTACCAAATGCCTACCACAGATTCTCCATTTTTTTTTTTTTTTTTTTGCAAGCTCCCAGGTTAAGCTGCTGCCACTGGTATGCGGTCAACAAAAGAGAAGAGAGATCCAGTCCTCTTGTTTATAACTAGGAGTAGCCATCAGCCTATCCTGTGTCTGCATTAACACAGGTTCTGAGTCATACTCCAGCAAAGGGGTTGGGACGATTGCAATTTGGAAACAGTATCATATTTCTACTTCCAGTCATTATGGAGTAATAGGAACTGGATTTGCCATTCTGCCTGAAGTAACTAAAAGAGCAAAACCTGACAAAACTTGATACAATAGTTTTCAAGATAGAAGAAATTGGTCAATGAGGGGGCGTGATCCCTGAGAGACAGGGAACCAGTGAAGTGAGTCCCGTGATGGACCCAGTTTTTTGCCCTTTAGAGTTTCCAGACCACAGCACCGACAGCAGCAACCTAAGTAAAGCCCAGCTGATCAGGACTGGTGCTGTGGCTCACTTGGCTAATCCTCCACCTGCGGCGCCGGCACTCCGGTTTCAAGTCCGGTTGGGGTGCCGGGTTCTGTCCCGGTTGCTCCTCTTCCAGTCCAGCCATCTGCTGTGGCCTGGGAGTGCAGCGGAAGATGGCCCAAGTGCTTGGGCCCTGCACCCGCATGGGAGACCAGGAGAAGCACCTGGCTCCTGGCTTCGGATCAGCGCAGTGTGCCGGCCGCGGCAGCCATTGGAGGGTGAACCAATAGAAGGAAGACCTTTCTGTCTCTCTCTCACTATCCACTCTGCCTGTCAAAAAAAAAAAAAAAAAGAGATTTATTCTGTGACACATTCGTGGTATTTGGGAATAGCTTCATCTTTGTGAGTCTCACTTTCAACAGTTCTTAGGTGGGGTGTGGCAGACCTCAGTTTGGGGTCTCTTTTTTCCATACATGAGGAAGTCCTTCCTATGTACTATATCTAGCACCAGCAGAATAAATCTCAGTAACACTTATAGAGACACAAATTCTCCAGCACAAAACAAGGTAAAATTCACAATGGATAGCACTCAATGAAAAATTATCAGGCATGGAAGGAAGAGAATATAACTTAAAAAGAAGGGGAAAATGAATCAGACAAAACTGACTCGATCTGATAAAAATGTTAGAATTAGGAGATATGGATACAGTAAAAGCCACTCCCTATATTTTCAAAATCTCCAGTAGAAATAATGACAATATAAACAATACTGATTAGACATTATGGAAGACAAATTTAGTAACCTTAAAGACAGAGAAACAACAATAATTAAAATTAAACACAGAGAGAAAATTTTTAAAAAGGATGAACCAATCCTTGTGATCATTGTGCTTTGGGACAACTTCAGGGAGTCCCTGAGGAGAGAAACTCCAACTTATTTCCTTAACCAAATCTAAGGAAAATATTACTGAGGAGTTAATATAATTATATCTATTGAAATTTAAAAAAAGATGGAAGATCTCCAAATTTGATGAAAACTGTACACATACAAATTCAAGAAGCTTAGTGAAGCCCAATCACATTAAATGAAAAAAACTACATCAAAGAGCATCATAATTAAATGACACATAGCCAGTGACAAAGAAAAAAGCCAAATTGGGGGACAGGGGCCTTGTTCTATACAGAGCAACAAAGGAAATGTCAACAGATTTATTGTAGCAAGAAGACAATGGAACAAGATCTTTAAAGTACTGAAATAAATAAAAAATTAGAAACTATACAAAGTGAAAATGTATTTAAATAATAAAGGTGAAATTGATATTCTCAGACACACAAAGGCTATAGGAATCTGTGATCAATAGATGTGCATTGCAAGAATTACCAAAGAAAGTCCTCTAGCAAAAAGAAAGGACACTTGATAAAAAGTTGAATCTACATCAAGGAATGAGAAGCATCAGAACCAATTACTATGCCATTTAACAGATTTTTTCTTATTTTTAAAATATCTTCATAATTGACTCTTTTTTAAAAGATTTATTTATTTGAAAGTCAGAGTTACACAGAAATAGAGAGAGAGAGAGAGAGAAAGACAGAGAGAGAGAGAGAGAGAGTGAAAGAGAGAGAGAGAAAGAGAGAGAAAGAGAAAAAGAGAGAGAAAGAAAAAAAAGAGAGAGAGAGAGGTCTTCCATCCACTGGTTTACTCCCCAATTGGCCGGAACCGTGCCAATCTGAAGGCAGGAGCCAGGAGCTTCTTCTGGAGCTCCCATGCAGGTGCAGGGGCCTAAGGACTTGGGCCATCTTCTACTGCTTTCCTAGGCCATAGCAGAGCTGGATCAGAAGTGGAGCAGCCAGGACTTGAACTGGCACCCATAAGGGATGCCAGCACTGCAGGTGGTGGCCTTACCCACTACGCCACAGCGCTGGTCCCTATAATTGACTCTTTGAACAAAAATAAGCACAACATAGTATAGAAAATGTGACATACACAAAAGTAAAATGAACAACAACTTCTGCAAGAAGATTCAGAGGTGTACATGCCGTACACTAACACAGAGGTTGGCAATGGAAAGTACTCAATAACATCTGAGAAATACAATTTTTTAAAATTTTTATTTATTTATTTTTTTAAATTTTATTTAATGAACATAAATTTCCAAAGTACAGCTTATGGATTACAATAGCTCCCCCCCCCATAACTTCCCTCCCACCCACAACACTCCCCTCTTCCACTTCCTCTCCCCTTCCATTCACATCAAGATTCATTTTCAATTCTCTTTATATACAGAAGATCAATTTAGCACATATTAAGTAAAGATTTCAACAGTTTACACCCACAGAGAAACACAAAGTGTAAAATACTATTTGAGCACTAGTTATAGCATTAATTAAATACCTAAGAATAATTGTGTATTAATTACAGACTTCAACCAATAGTTTTAAGTAGAACATTAAAAAAAATACTAAAAGGGTAAAGTATTAAGTTCTTTTTTTTCTTTTTTTGTTTGTTATATAGTTATTTTTTTATTTAATAAATGTGAATTTATAAAGTGCAACTTTTGTGTTGTTGTGGCTTCCCCCCCAACCTTCCTCCCTCCCACGACCCTCCCCTCTCCCCCTCCCTCTCCCATCCCGTCCTTCATCGAGTTTCATTTTCAATTACCTTTATATACTGAAGATCAACTTAGTATATACTAAGCAAGGATTTCAACAGGCTGCACTCACACTACCGCACAAGGCATAGGGTATTGTTCAATTAGTAGTGTTTTTAAGTTTCATAGTAAAACACATTAAGGACAGAGATCCTACGTGGGGAGCATGTACCCAGTGACTCCCGTTGTTGATTTAACAATTGGCACTCTTATTTGTGACGTCAGCAATCACCCGAGACTCTTGCTATGAGCTGTCTAGGCTATGGAAGACCCTTGAGTTCACCAACTCTGAACTTGTTTAGTCAAGGCCGTGTCACAGTGGAGGTTCCTTCCTCCCTTCAGAGAAAGGCGCCTCTCTCCTTGATGGCCTGTTCCTTCTGCTGGGGTCTTGTTCACCAGGGTCTTTCAGAGAAATACGATTTTTAAAATTTATTTTTTTGAAAGAGTGACACACAGAAAGAGACAGGCACACTCACATTCACCTATACACACAGGGTAGAGAGAGAGATCAGTTGGGTTCACTCCCCAAATGGCCACAACAGCTGGGGCTGAGCCAGACCGAAGCCAGGAATTGAAACTCCATCTGGGTTTCTTATGGGAGTGGCAGAGGTCCATGGACTTGGGCCTTCTTTCGCTACTTTCCCAGGTGCATTGGCAGGGAACTAGCTAAGAAACAACAGCTAGGACTCAACTGGCACTCCTATATGATATGCCAGTGTGGCACGCAGCAGTTTATCTGACTGTACCCCAGTACTGGCTCCAAGAAACAAAAATAAATTCATGTACACAAACATTTAACTCAACAGAAACAACCTTTGAAGTTCTATTTTGTACTTGTTTTTCCTTCCTACACACATACTTTGGAAGACCTTCAGCTGCTCTGGTTTGACCTGTTTTTAAAGATTCTCCCCAGTTTGGCTTACAGATTTCTTATCAACACATCTGCCTTTGCAACTATTTTAGGTACTAGATAGGCTGTAACAAAAGACCAAAAACTTGGTGGCTAACAGACTCAGAAATTTGTTCCTTTTGGAGGCCAGAAATCCAAAATCAAGGGCCATCTTTCCTCCAAAGGCCCCAGAATAATCCTTCCTTGCCTCTTTTTTTAAAAAATTTTTAAAAGATTTATTTATTTATTTGAAAGGCAGAGTTACAGAGAGGCAGAGAGAAAGAGAGAGAGAGAGGTCTTCCGTCCACTGGTTCACTCCCCAGCTGGCCACAATGGCCAAAACTGAACGGATCCAAAGCCAGAAGCTTCTTCCAGGTCTCCCACGTGGATGCAGGGACCCAAGGACTTGGGCCATCTTCCACTGCTTTCCCAGGCCATAGCAGAGAGCTGGATCAGAAGTGGAGTAATCAGGACTCGAACCGGCGCCCATATGGAATGCCGGCAAGGCAGGAGGCAGCTTCACCTGCTAGGCCACAGCACCAGCCCCCTTTGCCTCTTCTTAATTCTTGTATTTCCAGGCGTTCCTTAACTTCTGGTTGTGCATACCTAATCTCTTTATCCATATTTCCCTCTATATGTCTGTGTCTTTTCCTCTCTTGTCTCATATATTTTGATTAAATATTTATTTAAGATTTAATTTTTTTTATTTATTTAATTTCAAGGCAGAAAAATAGAGATAAAGGAAGAGCCAGAGAAAGAGAGACCTTCCATTTGTTAATTCAAACCTCAAATGGTTGCAATGGACAGGGCTAGACAGGCAAAGCCAGGAGCAAGGAACTTCCTTTGGGTCTCCCACATGAGTGCAAGGTCCCAAGAACTTGGACCATCTCCCTCTGCTTTCCCAGGCACATTAGCAGATAGCTGGATCTGAAGTAGAGCAGCCAGGACTTTAACTGGTGTCCATACTGGCATTGCAGACAGCAGCTTTACCATTTACACCACAACACCAGCCCTAAGGATAGTTGTCATTGAGGTTAGGGCCCATTCAGTTATTCAGGATGACTGTACCTTGATATATTTAATTACATCTGCAAAGATTCTTTTTTCAATTAACTTTGCATTCACAGTCTAGGGGACAGGATGTGGGCCTATTTAGGGGGGTCACAATTCAATCTACTACAGGGGCATTTCCAACAGGATCAGGACCACAGTAAAAATGGTGATACACTCACTTCACATGTAAAAGTTAAGGGGGACTGGTGCCGTGGCTTAACAGGCTAATCCTCCGCCTTGCGGCTCCGGCACACCCGGTTCTAGTCCCGGTTAGGACGCCGGATTCTATACCGGTTGCCCCTCTTCCAGGCCAGCTCTCTGCTATGGCCCAGGAAGGCAGTGGAGGATGGCCCAAATGTGGGCCCTGCACCTGCATGGGAGACCAGGAGAAGCACCTGGCTCCTGGCTTCGGATCAGCGTGATGTGCCAACGGCAAAAAGGAAGACCTTTTTCTCTGTCTCTCTCACTATCCACTCTGCCTGTCAAAAAAAAAAAAAAAAAAAAAAAAGTTAAGGGGAAGTTCCCAAATTCAAGATGAGACTTTATCGAAATTACTGCAAAAAGTCAATGGCGAACAAAATGTAAAAATTATAAAGCCAAGCTCAATATTGCTGATTTTTCCTTCCTTTCTGGTCTGCAGGATGGATGAGCACTGCACTGACTTCCAGAAACAGCCTACGCTTCTGATCTACTGTGAGAACAAGCTTAGCCCAGCCCGCCATTCCCCTCATCACACTTCAGTTGATCCTTCTCAGAAATGATGTTCCAGGGAGCTTTGCCCAGGACACCAGGCTACTAGGAACTCGACTTCACACTTCCACTGAGGGCTTCTTTCTCTTAGGAATCGTGCGGACACCTCCTGAGAAGCTAATTAAAATGGAAGTCAGTGATGCCAAATCCGGGAAGCCTCCAAATGAGCATCATGAGGCTGCCAGAAAGTGTTATTAATACAAACACCCAACTCCTCTGGAGGCTTACAGGGAGCAGAGGACGCCCAAGGACAAATTCAGTCTGAAGGTGAATGTGGGGGTGAAAGTCACTGAGCCCCACTGCCCAGCACAGCATAAGGCTAATGAAAAACACTCCATATGTATATGAATAAATAAATACTTGCTGGTTGGCAGGTGGATATTGGACTCTCTGCTTCCTAGTACCACTAAGAAAAATTTATTTATTTACGTAAATAAATGAGTCGTTCTCCTCTGACGAGGCCCGTTTCTTCTGCCACTCGTCCTTGTCCGAGTCGCTGTCACTGTTGCTGTTCCTGGGACGTCCTTTGTCAGCAATCTTCAGTTTATCCTCTATTTACATCTGATTTGTATGTCACCATTTGGAGATGGGCAAGTTGGGCCCAGCACGAAGATGAAAATACAAAATCTGGTATGAAGTAATAACCATTGGAATGTGTAATAGGGGCTGGCGCTGTGGCACAGTGAGTTAAAGCCCTGGCCTAAAGCGCCGGCATCCCATGTGGGCACCAGTTCTAGTCCTGGTTGCTCCACTTCTGATCCAGCTCTCTGCTATGGCCTGGGAAAGCAGTGGAAGATGACCCAAATCCTTGGGCCCCTGAACCCGTGTGGGAGACCCGGAGGAGACTCCTGGCTCCTGGCTTTGGATCAGTGCAGCTCCATTCGTTGTGGCTATTTGGGGAGTGAACCAGTGGATGGAAGACCTCTCTCTCTGTCTCTACCTCTCTCTGTAACTCTGTCTTTCAAATAAATAAAATAAATCTTTAAAAAAAGAGAAATGTGTAATAAAAATAATATGCTTTCACATGGAAAAGTGTAATAAAAATGATATGTATTCACAATAGCTCTGCTAAAATATTTTTGCATGCCCAGGAATACATGCAGATGTTAAGCCTATGGATTAATAGACTGGCTAAGGCGCCCACATCCCACATCCCAGTACCCGGGTTCTATAACAGCCTCCAGCTCCTGGCTCCAGCTTCCTACTAATGCAGACTCAAAGAGGCAGTGATGATGGTTCAAGTAACTGAGTCTCTGCCACTCTCATGGGAGAAGTGGATCGTTGTCTCTGACTCCAGCTGGGGGCTGTTGTGGGCATTTGAGGAGTGAACCAGCAGATGGGAGTTCTTTCTTTCTGCCTGTCAATAGTTTCCCTTTTCATATATACAAGTATGCTTAAAAAATTAGAACAAAATAGAATTAAGCATGTTTGTTTTCCTGTAAAAGTTTTTGAAATCCACATGTAGGTATTTCCTATGAACTTTTTGAAGTTTAAGTTGATTAGTGAGTTAAAGGTAGAAATTAATTAATTAATTAATTAGACCCTTGAGCAGGTTCTGAGTTCCTTTCTCCAGGACCTGGAATGCTCCATACATATCTAAGAGATGAATGAACTGAGGAAATCAATTAATTCTACCCAACTCACACCCAAGTATACTATAGATCTCCACCCTGCCCTAATTATCAATTATTAATTATTATTATTAATTAATTACTTATCTCAAAGTAGAAAGATTTTTCTAAGCATCAAACAGGGAAAAATACCATAAGGGAAAAGATTAATCAATTTTTACTCTATAAAAATTAAAACTTTTATGTAAAAACTCACCATAAAAAATTAAAGAAAAGAATGTAGAAAATATATGTCACATGTGAAAGAAAAATGATTTTTGGCCTTTTTGATGTTGATTATCAAAATAAATCAGTCTCTGGCCTCAGAATCAGCCCTTAAGGCGTTCGGATCTGGCTGAGGAGCCCATGAGAGTATTATAGGCATGGAAAGCCAAGACACTCTGGAAAAAAAAAAAAAAAAAAAAGAAGACCTAAATGAAAGATCTTTGCGAGTGAGATCCCAGTAGAAAGAATGGGGCCATCAAAGGAGGAGGTACCTTTTTCTGAAGGGAGGAGAGAACTTCCATTTTGACTATGACCTTGTCTAAATAAGATCGAAGTTGGTGAACTCAAGAGGCTTCCATAGCCTTGGCAACTCATGACTAGAGCCTAAGGAGATTTCTGACGCCATAAATAAGAATGTCAAATTGTTAAGTCAACAACAGGAGTCACTGTGCACTTACTCCTCATGTGGGATCTCTGTCCTTAATGTGTTGTCCAATGTAAATTAAGGCTATAACCAGTACTGAAACAGTATTTTACACTTTATGTTCTGTGTGGGTGCAAACTGATGAAATCTTTACTTAATATATACTAAATCAATCTTCTGTATATAAAGAGAATTGAAAATGAATCTTGATGTGAATGGAATGGGAGAGGGAGTGGAAGATGGGAGGGTTGCGGGTGGGAGGGAAGTTATGGGGGGGAAAGTCATTGTAATCTATAAACGGTACTTTGGAAAATTATATTTACTAAATAAAAGTTTAAAAATAAATAAATAAATCAGTACGAAAAGAATAAATGAATACTCACGAAACATGTGAAGCTCATAAACACAGGTTTCATTTAAAAAGAAATCCAAATGTCCAGTTGCATATGAAAAATATTAACCTTAAATATAACAAAGAATGTAAATTAAAATAACAAAAAATATCATTTCTCAAATTGATACAGTTATTGTTAAGAAAATCAAGCCCTCTAGTGAGATTCCAGAAAAACTTATGTTTCCACACATGCAATTGTGGCAGAAGTGCCCATAAGTAATACACCTTTGGCGTTTTTTGAGTACTATTTATCAAAAGCCTTAAAAAAAATCCCATTATTTATCCTGAAAATTTAATTTTATGTAGAATTGTCTATGGAAATGATTTAAATGTATACACCACTTTATACACAAAAGCCACTATACTATTTTTTATAATAGTAAAAGTTTGATATCCTCAATATCCAAGAACATGAAAATCATTATATAATGACATTCTATGGTATCATTAAAATAATAATTTTGAATAAATTATAATTTTGTAATTTAATGCTATATTTTAAAGTTATTAAAAGTTATGTAATAGGGCTGGCTTCATGGCTCACTTGGTTCCACCTGCGGTACCAGCATCCCATAATGGCGCCGAGTTCTAGTCCCAGTTGCTCCTCTTCCAGTCCAGCTCTCTGCTTTGTCCCAGGAGGGCAGTGGAGGATGGCCCAAGTGCTTGGGCCCTGCACCCGCATGAAAAACCAGGAAGAAGCACCTGGCTCCTGGCTTCAGATCTTGCAGCGCTGGCCGTGGTGGCCATTTGGGGAGTGAACCAACGGAAGGAAGACCTTTCTCTCTATCTCTCTCTCTCACTGTCTAACTCTACCTGTCAAATAAAAATTTTAAAAAAGTTATATAATAAGCATAAGGAGAAACACATGGGCAAACATATACATATATATATATGTACACATTATAGGAAAATAATTTAAATAAATATGGTACCTTTTTTCAAGGTTAAGCTTTAGAATTTCTACAACTAGAATGCATGGTTTTGTTACAGGAAAAAAAGTAAAACATACTTTTAAAAGACTTGACCACTAGCTCATGGGATGTCAATACCAGAAAGAGCATTATAAAGAGCTTTACCCAAGAACTTCCTCATTCTCCCCCTTAAAGAAAAAAAAGAAAACTCAGAAAGCTAGATGGTTGGCAAGAACCAAATGTTATTTGCAAGCAAAATAACTATCCCCCCCGGAGCCAGCCTATTTTAGAGCATCCCTCCACAGGCACACCAAGGGAGGAGTCACCAGTCCCCCCATTCTAGGGGACATGAAGGTCAATCAGTTGGCAGTTGTCCAAAGCATCTCAAGCTCTGGCCATTCTTCAATAAAACCTCGAGACTATAAAGTGAAGGAAATGACCAGGCCCCCAGTCCTGCTGCACAAGAGACCAACACACAGCTACCTAGACCCTTGAGCAGGTTCTGAGTTCCTTTCTCCAGGACCTGGAATGCTCCATACATATCTAAGAGATGAATGAACTGAGGAAATCAATTAATTCTACCCTGATCACATCCAAGTATACTATAGATCTCCACCCCTGCCCTAAACACGCAGGTCCCCTTCACCCAAAAGCATGTGATGGTAGTTCAGAGTAAGGCAGACTTGTATCACGTGGTAGTCCTGTCTAGAAGCACTTAAAATAATTTGCCACTGAGAGAGGACAGAACTGGACGGGTTTGCCAAGCAAAAGGAATCATGTGTACAAAGGGCCAGAGCTAGGATTAAGTATGATGAGAAGTACAGCAGCCTGAAGTATTTCAGTGAAGACGATGACAGTTGATGGGGTTGAATTGTGAAAGACCTTGAAGGCTGGTCAAAGGAGGACTTCAGGAAGTTATGAGCAGGATGTGGTCATGGATGGAGTGGGAAGTGTGCAGAAGAGGGCCCAGGCTCCAAAAGAAAAAGAGTAATCGCCACCAAGGGTGGCTCACTGGCCCAGGAAGCACCGGAAGCGTGACCTTGGCCAGGGGCCCCAGGCAGACTCAGCAAAGCCCCCAGTCCCAGGCTCAGAAAGAGGGTCCAGCTGGCTAAGCCAGACTTGCTACACTTGCTGCACAGTTTCCTCTTCTGAAGTTCAGCGTGGACCATCGGCAGGAGATCTATGTATCAAAGGAAAGGGTGAAGCAGGGGAAAAGCTAGAGAGGAAGTGGCAGAACTTGACTCAAGTAAGTTTTCATCTGGGAGGAAACTAATCAGAAATGCTGAAGAGGCCTGGCCCACAGCTGTTTGGCTGAGAACAGCCAGCTGTCCGCAAGGAAGACAGACACAGTTGGGTTTCAGGTCAGCTTGGAAAACAGCAACCTGTGATCTCATTCCAACTGCACCACTTCCTAGTGCTGACGTGCAAGCTGTTGGTCCTCTCCAAGCTTTGGTTTTCTCGTCTGAACAAAGGAGATAATAATATCCATAAAGCAACAATGAACAGGGACAGTCCTACCCCAAGGATTCAAAGACAGCCTGCACCTATTTAGACAGTTCCTCATGGAGAATTTAAAGGATGAGTCTCTTGAGAAGGATGCGGAGATGTTCTAAGATGTCTGTTCCCCCACCCGAGACTCCAATTTTGTACATTTGACCAGCACCCTTCACTTTCTAACAGAACGAGTCCACCAGGTGTCCAAACAAAAAGCACAAGTGGTCTGACAGGAAGTAAAAACTATTTAGGGCTCATCCTCACCTTAGGGTAGCAGAGACAAGCCCCCTAGAGGATACAGGCCATGTATCAGATTCCTACTCCTACAATCTTAAGATAGCTCTGAGTATTTCTTGGGCTAGCAGGTATGAAGCCCCAGGTAGAGTGAAACAATGAAGCTCCTATATCAGGTTCTCAAGAGCAAGCCAGAACAGGGCCCCTTCCTTTGGAAAGGGAAACAAAAGACAGCCTTCACCCAGTTAAAGGTTGTCATGACAAGGGCCCCTGTGCTATGGTTGCTAAACCCGATCTTTTAAAACAGGAAAGAAATTAGGCTAACTGCTGCCCAAAAGGGCCTCCAGGCCATGCTCCAAATGTGTGCTTTTTGGGTCAATCAAACTAGACAGGTACAAAATCATATTCACTATTTCTTGGATGAGGCCAGACAACTCTAGGACCAAGATGAACAGGGTTGGAATTTCTGGCAGCTTTGGCTTGTGGTGTTACGGGACAATGCAGATGACCTTTGCTCTTGTCTCATGCCAAAAATTATTTCCACACAGACAGGGACAGTGAACAAAGTGAGATTTAATGATATAAGAAACTTGCTGCAGCAGTCAGGAAGGGGATTCCTAGGGAGAAGCTGCCCAAGAAGCTGTGGGTACTGGCTCTTTTATGCATAAAGTGAGCCCTAGATTTAACTAATCAGGGGAGGAGTAGAATAACAGCTAACAACCAATAGAGGATTAGAATAATAACCAATCAGAGGGTTGGAATAGCAACCAATCAGAGGCAGGGATAAAAATCCATTTGAGGGTTGAAACTTGTAATCTTGTCTAGCTTATTCTCGTGATAAAACTAAGTGTTGCTAAAGCCAGCCTCTGGGAAGAAGCAAGAACTTTGTCCAGTCTTAAAGGGACTCTACCCTTTTGCTCATTCTGACAGGGACCTGACCTAAATGCTTATTATCCTGTCTAACTCCTCACAATGGAAACCCTTGTTATTGTCTCCCCCATACATAACGCTTCTCTTTGGACCATGTGTTTTTGATGCACCTTTTGTTTTGTCTGTAACAGAAAATAGGCCATGCAGCTCCAGATAGTCATGAGGCAGGGCTTCCAGTCTGTCCCGTTAGAAGATGTAGCCAAGCCCTCTGCACCTCACAAGAGAATCTTTCCCAAGGCTCCATTGAAACACCAGAGGATAGAGATCAAGAGAACAATACCCATAACAAGTTTTGTGCCCAGTTACCAGCTCGAAGAAAATACAGAAGATGGACTTTTACCCATTGCACCATCATAAGACTATGGGTTACTTCTCTTGATGGAGAAATGTTACAGACGCTGGGTAGATATTAGCCTACCTATTTATGGGAGATTGATGACTGGTTAAAGAAAATGTGGTGTGTATATACACTATGGAACACTACTCAGTCATGAAAAAGAATGAAATCCTTTCACAATAAAAGAGATGTGACTGGAAACCATTATGCTTATTGAAATAAGCCAGTCCTTAAAAAACAAATACTGTATCTCTTCTCAGAAATGTGGTAATTGATATAGAGTACAAAACTGTACAGGGATAAAATGGAAATCTTGTGATCTGATTG
Source organism: Lepus europaeus (assembly GCF_033115175.1). Taxonomy (NCBI): domain Eukaryota; kingdom Metazoa; phylum Chordata; class Mammalia; order Lagomorpha; family Leporidae; genus Lepus; species Lepus europaeus. The sequence continues at coordinate 58,424,137 of NC_084831.1, forward strand.
TTGTTTTTGGCTCTTATATATACTCCTATGGAACTGTGCTCTCTCTACTTTTTCTTTGTTGAATATTATGGTTAGTGGTGCGTTGAGCCTGTGATTATGGAAGGGATTGAAAACATGAAATCATGTTTTTGTAAAATTTGAAGGAAAAAAAGAAAGCAAGGAAGAGGAAAAAATTGAGGGATGGAGAATATGTACATATGATGAACTGCCTTGGGGAGGAGATCTAAGCCTAACATGAATTCACTTCTGTTTCATAGGAACTTGGGATACATTGCTTGAAATTATTTCATACAGCAATTTAGATAACCATGTGCATGAAATGAACCTTCATGGTGTGAAATTTTCTACTAGTGGTTTCATGGTGGTAAAAGTTTCCAGCTTTGGAGTATTTTTGGATGAGGAATGCTTGATTTTCATATTACATAGGGAATGGATAATATAGGATCATTACTGCTTCTCATTGTTCTGGGACCTAGAATCATTATTGGTATCAGTGTTCAATGGTAGGGACAAGTGAGCAGCCTCCTCCTGAGTCTGTTTGTATGAATGATCCTGCTTCTCCTCCCCAGGACCCCATGAAGAGCATTAAAACCTCTCTTCTGCAGAGAAATTGAAACTCAGAGAAGCTAAATCATTTTAGTAAGGTCCTGAGCTAATTGGAGACAGAAAAATAATTCTGCTTCCTCCAAAGCTCCTGCCTGCTCACCCGGCAGGCTGCCCCCAGCCTGAGCTGCCTTCCCCAGCTCAAACCCCCACACGCTGGTGGTGCCACCCACCCAACACACCTGCTGCCATGGGAACAAGGCTTCTGCCCCCTCAGTCACGCAGACCTGGAACATGGCGCTTGTTTAACTGGCCAAGCTGACCCAGGCCAGGACATAAGCAGCTGTGCTACTCCTGTGCTCAGGACTGCTGTGGGTCACAGTGAGACACGGCACCCAGAGCCCAGTGCCTAGCTAAGCACAGGAACACAGGGTGAAATAAATCTGTGTGTGCTGTACCTCACAGGGACTTTCTGGGAAGCCTCTCGGGGGCCCTGGAAACTCAGAGGTCTGTGTCTCGAACCCATTCTAATGCAGAATCGTAGCAGTGGGATTAGACAGAGATATCGGACATACCCTATGGCACTGTCATTTGGTTTAGCCTTTTCGCTATGCAAAGAAAACAGGCTCAGATACAACACAAAGAGGCTGCGTCACTGGGTAGAAAGAACTGGGCTTGTGAGGCCCTGAGATCCTTGTTCAATTTTCAGTGTTTATTCTTCTTCACATTTTATTCATTCATTTGAAAGGCAGAGTTTGTACAGAGAAAGAGAGAGAGATATCTTCCATCCACTGGTTCACTCCTTAAATAACCCCAATAGGCAGAGCTTAGCCGATCTGCAACCAGGAGCCAGGGCCTTCTTCTGGGTCTCCTACATGGGAGCCCAAGGTCTTGGGCCATCACCTGCTGCTTTCCCAGGCAAATTAGCAGGGAGCTGGATGGGAAGTAGAGCAGCCGGGATTTGAACCAGTGCCTACATGGGATGTTGGCGTCCCAGGAGGTGGCTTAAACCTGATGCGTGTGCCACGATGCTGGCCCTACAGTTTTAATTTCTTTATTATTTTGCTGTGTGATCTCAAGCAAGTGGCCTAGCCACTGTGATAACATGGCAGTCACAACTACCATGGCCATTAATTGAGTACTTACAAAGGGCTAGGCCTCGTCCTAAGCTCTGAACATTGCCGTCTTCACAATAACCAGATGAGATGGGAGGCCTATTTGCTCTCTTCCATGAACACGGATTGAGGTCCAGGGTGGATGGCAAGCCCTTCCTTAGGGCTCTGAGCGTTCAGCATAGGCACAGGATCCGCTGGAGCAGATACCTCTTTACAGAGCAAGTGAGTCTGAGAGTCAAAGGCTGGCGTCACAATGCTCTTTCCTTTCAGAAGCCACCACTCTGGATGGGTCTTGGGGACATTGTTGGGGGAGGGGAGGCCCCTAGAGACATTTACAGCAGTTTAGGAAGGCAGGGGCTCTGGGGCTGGGGCCCCATTGGTCACACTCAGTCACCAAGGCTCATTCACAGAAGGAGAGTGCCCCTCCCCTGTGCTACACTTGGTGTTTCCGGAGCCTTGGGCTCTGCTCTCTAAACAGTTTCGAAACTCTGTAGAATTCAGGGGAAATCTTTGCTGGGTCAGAGCCTGTGCAGTTAGCCCTCTGGGGGTTTCCAGCTTTGTGTGGGCTCAGTGTTTATTCCAGAAGCTCTAGAGTTGGCCGAAAGCCAATGCTCTCTTTACCATGCCCAGGTTGTGGGTAAGAAAACTCAAAGGTTAAATTTTTATGAAAGAAAGAAGTTGCCAAGCTGATTGCCTCACCAGAGGAGACTGGCAGGAGGGACGAGGGAAGAGCCAATGTTTGTCTCACGCCCAGTGTGTGCAGGGGGTTTACAAACATCTTGGAGGCCAGGGGTGTTAGGCCCATTTTAAAGAAGGGAGAACTGAGTTGGCTAAGCTCACCCAGGACATAGTAGGGTTGGGAAATTTTTCCGTTTTCATTGTCTGTGATTTCTTGCTAATTCCCCAGCTGAAAGGCAGTGGTTTAAGAACATAAACTCTGAGGCCAGGCAGGGATTAAATCCTGGCCCTCTAAGAAATAGCTGGGTGTTTTGGGACCTGTTCCTTCATCTCTCTGCATCTTGTTTTCCTCAAATGTGACGGACAGTGCCAGTATTTGCTTCGTTGGGCTCTTTTGAGTTTTAAATGGGTTCATTTTAGGAACACGCTTGGAACAATGCAACATGACCTAGCGTCAGCTAGTCGAATGACATAAGCTGACTCAAGAAATGGACTGTCAGGTATGCAGAGTGCCCTGGGGAAAGGAAGGGAATTCCTAGAGAGCAAATCAGACTGTGGTTGAGGGCACTTCAGATTCATAAACCACGTGGATCCGCACAGCCCTCGTGGGAAGGAGGCATCGAGCTGATGAAGAACTTGAGGAATCCGCAGGTACAGCTGGAACTGCAACCCCAGCCTGATGCATCCCCTGGGCTTGCTGTCCTCTGCCTCCTGGTGGACATGGAGAAGCCCACCCACAAGGCAAGTGTCTGTGAGTGCTCCTGTGTGGACTAGGGGAGCTCCAGGGCCAGGAGTTGCCATCTGACTGTGTGGTCTTAGTTTACAAAAATACGATTTTCCCTACTAGCTCCTCTACACATTTAATTGGGGTTAATATTTAAAAAGTTCAATGCACAAAAGGAGCTGGCAACTCGGGAAAATCCTGAAATGCTTCCGAATTTGAGCACACTGGTCTGTATTATTTGCTCATTGTCTGCCTACTGTGTAACAGAGCTGGATCTGTGAAGTAAATGGAGTGACACGTTGATGTAATAATGACAGTGCAAATGCATATCCACAAATGACAAGTACTATTCTAGAAAGTTCCAGGGCATTCTGGAGAATACATGGAGGTCTGATCTCGAGCTGGTGGCTCATGGTTCACGGCAGTATTCAGAGTACTGAAGGATGAAGAGAAGTTAGCCAAGCAAGGAAGCAAGAATAATGAGAAAGCAGTGTTGAGAGAAAGAAGAGAGCATGCAAAGGCCCTGTGGGATAAGGAAATGTAGACCGAGATACTGAAAGGTTCTCACTGTGTCTGCAGCACAGAGAAAGAGAAAGACAGAGGTCCAAGATGAGCCAGGAGGGACCAGCATTGTGGCCTAGCAGATTGGACTGCCACCTGCAACACCAGCATCCCTTGTGGGACCCCGTTTGAGTCACAGTTACTCCACTTTTTTTTTTTTTTGACAGGCAGAATGGACAGTAAGAGAGAGAGACAGAGAGAAAGGTCTTCCTTTTTCCGTTGGTTCACCTTCCAATGGCCACTGCGGCCAGAAGCCAGGAGCCAGGTGCTTCTCCTGGTCTCCCATGCGGGTGCAGGGCCCAAGGACTTGGGCTATCCTCCACTGCACTCCTGGGCCACAGCAGAGAGCTGGCCTGGAAGAGGAGTGACCAGGACAGACTCCGGCACCCCGACCGGGACTAGAACCTGGTGTGCCGGCGCTGCATGCAGAGGATTAGCCTATTGAGCCACGGCGCCGGCCTCCACTTCTGATCTAACTCCCAGCGAACGCTCTTGGGAAAACAGTGGAAGCTCTTGGGCCCCTGCCCTCAACGTGGAGACCCAGATGGAATTCAAGGCTTCTGGCTTCAGCCTGGCCCAGCCCCAGCTTTTCTGCCATTTGGGGAATGAACCAGCAGACGGAAGATACCTCTCTCTCTCTCTCTCTCTCTCACACACACACACACACACACAAACAAACACACACACACATTTACTCTGTGTAAGTTTGCCTTTTAAGTGAACAAATAAATAGTAAAATAAAATAAAAGGTGAGGCTGGAAAAGCAGGCAGGTGCCAGGGTCTGCAGGACATTGGTCAGCACATAGAATGGGCCTTTGTTCTCAGAGAATGGAGAAGCATTTAGATGCCAAGAATTAAGACTTTTGAGGTGGCTTGTAAAGATTCAACCTGTTCAGGTTATGGCTAACACAACACTACTTACCTTCCTGTGACAGGATGACCGTTAGTTCTCTAGCTGCCTGCCATCTCTGAAAGATGTCTAGTGGTTTTATGGAAACAGTATGTCGAGGATGCTGTAGGGATATCTGAACACAGGAAGGATGAGCATTGTTAACCTCTCACAATGTAGGCCTGGAACAGGCTGGAGCCAGCTGCTGCTGCTTGGGCTGCACAAACCCCGGTGGCTGTGACCTCAGCAAGACCTAGGGCCAAATGACATCTCTGATACTTGGTGTCTGTTGGAGCTTGGCCAGTTGATTTACTAACTCAGTCTCTCAGCTTCCTTAGCAGTAAAAAAGATCTAACAATGCCCATCTTCAAAGGGTTTTGTTAGTATTATAGGAGTTAAACTGTTTAACACCCCAGCATATAACAGACTCCATAACAATAACTTCCTCAGTATGTAAAGGGAACTCAGGAGTATAATCATAGAATATTTAAAGTTTAAAATACCTTAGGATGAGCAGGAAGGCAAAAATAGAAAGGCTAGCTTGTTTCACCTTTTCACAACAAATTTTTGACTTGTTTTCTGTGTACTGTGAAAGCTCTTAGCACAGGAACCTGATAGCCAGCACGTAGGCTGTTTTGAATGAGGCTTCCAGGGCACGGAGCAATGTTTTGGAGAACACAAGTTACCCTTAAGTATGAGTGCTGTGCACTAGACATTTATTGAAACAACCAAGAGAACAGGTTTGTGCTCAGCATTTATTTACTACGTTTGATAAATGACCTATTAGCCCCTTCACCTCACTTATGTAAGAGAATGGTAAACTGTGGCACCAAGGCACAGATGACATATTAGACACTGAAGTTCATTTTCAGGCTCTGCACAAGGAGACTGGAGAAAGGAAAGAGTCAGGAACCATTGGATGATTCTCACAGAGAGTGTATGGGGATTGGGGCATGCTAACGATTAAAAACAGTTTTGTGGGAGCCGGTGTTGTGGTGTGACTGGTTAAGCCGCAGCCTGCAGCACCAACATCCCATGTGGGTGCTGTTCATGTTCACACTACACCTCTTACAAGCCAGCTCCCTGCTAATGCACCTAGAAAAGCAGCAGAAGATGGCCCAAGTGCCTGGGCTCCTGCACCCTAGTGGGAGACCTGGGTGAAGCTCCTGGCTCCTGGCTTCAGCCTGGTACAGCCCTGGCTGTTGCAACCATTTAAGAGGTGAACCAGCAGATGAAAGATCTCTTTATGTATCTCCACCTCTCTTTCTGTAACCCTGCCTTTCCAATAAGTAAAAATAAATATTCTTTTTTTTTAAGAGCAGTTTTGTGAAGATTTCTTCAGAGAGTGCCGCTAGTGAGCTGTGAGTCCCAAAGCCCAGGGTTTCGTTATACGGTAAAATGTTTATGGTGTAGTGCTAGACACAGAGTAGATATTCAACTAGAATTATTGAAGGAATAATTGAGTGAATAACTAACACATGATTATAATCAGAAACAGACACTGAGTAGGAAAAGGGCATGATTAAGATTCTTTAACCTAGGGCTTGCGAGAGCCTACTCTGACACACAGAGTTGGGAATGCTTGTTAAGTGTGATGGAGTCATTTGTTACACTCTGATGAGTACGGAGTAGGATTCCACAATGGAATGAGAGTTCATTTTCAAAAGAGCTGAATTTCAGAAATGATACGACTGTGTCATCAATTTGGATAAAACCCCTGAGCATATTTCTAAACATTTAGTCATGAGAATAGTTATCACTAGGAGCTAGCAGTTGTCTACTGGACCTACTAGAACCCCCTGACCAAGAACACGCTAAAAATCATACTAATTCCAGAGGGAGAAGAGATGGCTAGGTTAACCACAGAAATGTGGATGCCATGGTAACACAGGCAGAATCACAGTCGGTTAACCACCTGGCCCAAGGCCATTCATCATGAATTGATTGGTCTAGGTGGGACCCCTAAATACTTTCAAGCAGTTCTGGCCAACTGTGAGAACACACAGGGAAACTTTGAAAACACATCAGCGTCTGAAGGATACAGGTTGCATTGGTCCAGTAGAGACCATTTGAGTATCCCCCAAATTCACTGCTTTTCTAACCTGCAAAGGTCCAGCAGCATTTTCGTAATAGATTCTTCTTGGCCACAGGCTCTACAACATGTTCTTAAGGAACACACTGGGTGAAGGCAGAGAACCCTCTTGAGTCAAAACTCTGAATTTATGGGATTAAGCTTAAAATAAGCAAACACAAGCTTTCAACAAGAGAGAAAAATGAGCAAAGACACGATTAAAAAAAGATCTTGTTGCAGAGATACTTTGCCAGTAACATGAGTCAACACATGTACAGAACTTGGAGCGAATGAGGCGCGGAGTAGATGTTGTCAGTTCAGGCATTACACTGGATGCTCTTCACCACAGCCGGGCCTTATCAGCTCCGTGGGGTGCAGTGGAAGGGGCTTTCTGGCCCAAGTTCAGGCAGCAAGTGGAAAACTGAGGCCTCCAACTCCTGGTTGACTTCAGCATCCACACTCTTACTGTCCTGGGTTGGGATCAGTATTTACTGTCTTGATATGAACTTTAATTTTAGAGCTCAGAGGGATGATGGGAATCACTTCAGACACTTGACAGAGGGAAGCAGAGCCTCGGGGCTGAGTAACTTGTGCAAACACACGACTAGAGACTGGGAAAGCCAGCACTTGGACGTAAGTTTTGTAAAAACAAACAGACTAACTAAAACACCGAAAGAGGAAGAGGAAGAAGGGGGGTGGGGAAGAGAGGACACCAATTCCTGTGTTCAGGGGCGTTTCCAGAGTAAAGGAAACTTGGGAAGGCCCTGACTTGTTCCACAAAAATGGAATGCACCAGGAGGGAAATCCCCAAGGAAGCTTCTGAGAAACTTCCACAGAAGGTCCTCTAACGCTAACGGGCAGTACCTTTTTCTCAGTAATACTGAGACCACCCTAAGGGGCAGATTCCCTCCCACTCCCAGCCCCATATCTAGACCAAAAGATTAATGGAAGAACTGAACTTCCCTGTCAAGGAGAATGTTAAGGATAAGAGTTGAAGTCTGTTTTCTTTGGCTTAGAAAAACCCTGTCCCAGAGAAATGGAGAAGGATACTGAAGGTGTTCTATAGAAAAACACAAAACCTGTGGCCAGGAGTTAGTTCAGAAAGACCATCTGATGTGCACCATGGCTGGCTTTTGCTTCGGCTTGCTGCTGAAGAACGCAACCCTATCCCCAGGAGTGGGGTCCAGTGATTTCTCCGAGTCCTCAGTGGTACCTGGGGACCCAAGTGAATTCACGAACAAGCTTTACTGGCTATCATATTCTTCTCTGCCAGCACACCCACTCCATGAGGCTTTCATTCCTCAGGGTAGAGCAAGGGGATTAAGTGAGATGGCATATGGTAGGCATTCAGTAAATCAAAACTTGTAATATTGAAATTAGTAATGAAATTAGTTTAATAATGAAATTGGTTGGATGTTGATTTAAACTAGATGTCCACGAGAATCCAGAGGGACTAACAGGAGCTAGCTTGGAATATTGAAAGGAAAAGCAATTCTTTTCTAAATATGGCTGTGACTCAGATTTAAACCAGGAGGGAGACTGAGTCAGGATGCAATAACCATTCCAGGGTCTCTTAAACCAACTCCTGAGGGACATCTGACCTAGGAGCACCCAGAGCTCAGAATCCTTTAGCCTGCACCTGTCAACTTCTGCCTCCTGGGAGAATGAAGACAAAGAGAGCAATCAGCCTGGGGGAAGCATGGAGAGGGACAGGGCCCATGGTACATGCTGCCAGTAAGGGACCTCATCTGGTCTACGTAGCAACTCGGGAAGCCAGTACTCTTGGCAGGAGGGGATAGACACAGGTTCCAGTTGTTGAATAGTTTTCCCAAGGAAGAATCGGGTTTCCAAGTCAAAAACACTTTCTTGACTCCTTTGGATGCCTTGGGAATCTGGTGGGTTTCTGCCTCCAGACCTGCAGGAAAGGCCTCCTCTTCCCTTCATCTACTCAGACCCTAAAGTCATCTCCACACCGTGGACTGCTCCCTCGCTGGAGCGCTTTCCTTCCCTCTCATGGGAGTCACTGTGAGGGATGAATTTAGCTTCCCGGCTCTGCACCTTTGCGTCTTAGGCAGAGAGAGGACTCACACGACGCTGAGTGTCAGGTCCCTGGGGACAGCACATCCACACACTAGCTGCAGCTCGGACTACTAGTGCACACACTGTTTTGGGAGGCGCTGTTGCACACCCTCTGAGGGTCTGAGCACCCTACCTACCCCTGTCTGAAGGGCACTGAAGAAGTATTTGGGGTCATCATGCATGGGTCAAAAAAGTCTACTTCTCAGCAGGAAAAGGCAGCTCCCTTAGCTTGCCTAGAACAGAAATGTCTGCTGTCAAGGAGATGGGACATGGCTCGAAAGAGCTGGCGCTGCTCCACTGTACCGGCTCTCTGTGTCCCAGGCCACTTGCACCATTTTCTTTTCCTGGAATGGTGGCAGCATCTACAGGGAAGTCTCCTCCTGCTGGCACGAAGGTTCAGCATGAGCAGCTGCTGCATGCGGCATTCCCAGGAAGAAACCCTGCATGCTGCAGACACATATGCCCCAGGTTGAGGGTTTTTGCCTTCCACAGTTCTGTGTAGGCCCTTGAAAGGCCTAATAGAGCTTGTACTTTGTGTGCCTCAAACTCCAACAACCTGTCTCAGCCGCTCCAGGTGAGATCTGGCACTTGTTTGAATCCTTCCAGAAAATGCTACCCTGATACCACATTATGATTCTTGCTAGAGAATTGTCTGGCGAGCCTATTAAGGGTGTGGCAAAAAGACATCTGTGCTCTCCCTCGTTAACATAGAACCTCAGTGCAGCAAGCCAAAGAAAGCTTGAGATCAGAGAGACTGAAGCTGAAATTACTCAAAGGGCCATTGATTAGGTTCCATAGACACAACCTGGAACAGGGAGAATTGTGCCCAGAGGTTTGTTGGGGAGTGTCCACTGAACTATCTACAAGAGAGTGTGAGAAACAGGACTGGACAGAGGGAGAACTTGAACTTCACTGACAGAGGTTTCAGCTGACCTCTGGGTGTGGGTGCTCTAAAACTGGGCTACACCTTTAGAGATGTCCCACATTACCCTTTGTATCTACGCACAGATCTGGCCCCAGGATGGTGGTTGTGTGCAACCTTGAATAAAGAAGTTACCTTTGGCTGAGAGACAGCAATGCTCAAAGAGGAACTCAGCTATGGACCATCAGCATCAAACACTCCCAGCCACAGGGGGCACAGAAGACCTTTGTTTTGAAGAGAGCATCGGAGTGGCACACCACAACATCTACTAGATATCACAGGAAGCTGAGTCCCCCCAGAGGAAAAATGGATAGCCAGGGCCTTACAATAATGTGATGGAATAAAGAATCTTATGCAAGACAACAATCCTCAAAGAAGTACTTGCCCTCATAATACCACTTCTCCCACTTGCGAATGTCCCCTATGTGCTGACCAACCAGGTAAGCAAGGCACACGACTGCATAGATTAACTGATCAGATAGAACCCCGTAAGGTAGGTATAAAGCACTTTCCTTTCGTAATGGAAGAAACTGAGCTCTCAGATAAATTCAGTAGTCTAGCAAAGTGCCTGGCACATATAAGGTTCTTCAAAGAGTTTACAGAAAATGCATATTATGAAATAATTGCATGGGTTTCAGAAACTTTTTTAAACCATGTAAACGTATCTTTGTGTTTATGTTTTTCATGAACTTTTTTCAATTAAAGATTTATTTGTTTACTTATTTGAGAGGCACAGTGATAGAGAGGGAGAGACAGAGAGAGAAAGAAATCTTCCATCTGCTGATTGACTTCCCAAATAGTGGCGATGACTGGCAGGCCGAAACCAGGAGCCCAGAACTCCATCCAGGTCTTCCACGTGGGTGGCAGGAACTCAAGCACTTGGCTCACCTTCTGCTGCCTTCCCAGGCACAATAACAAGGAGCTGGATTGGAATCAGAGACGCTGGGACACGAACTGGCTCTCTAATAAGGGAAGCCAGCATTGCAAGCAGCAGCTTAACCTGCTGTGCCGCACCACCGGCCCCTTCCATGAACTTCCGAACTTCCCTTGTAATAAACATCAGTTTGTCTCCATGTTGGTCCTGACAATTAATCATCAGCCTTCACTCTGCCACTGCAAACCACTCAGTCAGTCGCCCCTGGTCATTAGCAGTGAAGAGAGGAGCAAGTGACCATTCCCTTCTCAGCAACCATATGCTGCTGTGTGAGAACACGCACCTGAATTTCCAGTCTTCGAGAGGAGCCAGAAATACGCATTTTATGTGAAATATCTTTTAAATTTGGTGAGTAACCCAATCATCCTGTCATCATTAATGCAAACTAAACAAAAGGCCTATGTGGGCAGATTAAGCTCTGTGTTACTCCCAGAGTAGTAGTTCACCTGAATCCAGAATAATCTCACTTTGAAAGATCAGGTGCACCCTATGCTCTCTGCAAGCCTTCTCACAGAAAACTCCAAATTGTGTCCCAGTTTCCTTGCTTGAGGAGCCTATAACCTCTGCAGATCCTTTCTCTGACTCCTTGTAGCTCCATTCTTTCCTGAGTCTGGGCTGTTCACTGACATGCTTCTGTCAGGAAATAGCTTGGTTGTGGGCGTCTGCAAACAGCAAGAGAAGGCTACGTGACCACTGCTCACAGCCTCCTTCCCGCTTCGTGTTCCCACTGCCACCAGATGGTCCTGAGATAATGCCACGTCTTTCCTGCAAGAAACAACAGTCGCGAGCTGTTCTGCTGATCCCTTCTGATCATCCTGGGAATGCAATTTCTCAGCCTCTCCCCTTCTGTCATTGCTTCCCTTGTCTTATCTCCAGAGGGCTGGGGGACCTGAACTGGTTCCTTTCCAAACAGAGTCAATCATCCTCCATGCTGGGAGTCCAGGGGCTCACGTAGGCAGCATAACTGTGCAGGCTCAGAGTTCCGGCTTGCCCGTGGATGCTTACAATATGTTTGGGACCACCCTATCTTTCACAAATTATTTATGATACCAATGTCACTCATTCTCTAATCAAACAAATGGAGTTCTTGTCTCTTACAAGTCCTCTGGGAAACAAAAAACAAAATGATCTGAGTCCATAAAGCTGGCATCTAGCCGAACTTTGATCTGATCCCAAACCATTCCCAGTCCTCAACATGATTCCAACCACAGGCAGACAATATCTCTTTCTAGCTCTGTTGATGACATAAGAGGCAATGAGTAGAGATCTGATCAATAGTTACTGCTTGTTCCTGGATTCGTAGGAGGGAGAATTAGGTCCCAGCAATGAGATCATGATTAGCTGGAAGAAAAAGCTGGCAGTATCGCTGGCACTCAGCCTGGGTCACTCATCTTCCCAGGCACGAAACTCATGTCTGACATGCAAAACCCAGAGAATGTTGACGATATTCAGAGTATATTGCTAAACATGAGCAAATCTTAGAAGTTATGATTTTACATTTCCAGGTATTTTCAAGCTGTCCTCCAAAGCTATGTCATACCATTATTTTAAGACTGTGGCACTGTGGCACAGTCACAGTAAAGCCACCACCTGCAGTGCCAGCATCCCATGTGGGTGCCGGTTTGAGTCCTGGCTGCTCTACTTCCTATCCGGCTCTCTGCTGCGGCCTGGGAAAGCAGTGGGGGATGGCCCAAGTGCTTGGGCCCCTGCACCCACGTGGGAGACCTGGAGGAAGCTCCTAGCTCTTGGCTTCAGATCGGCTCATCTCCAGCTGTTGCGGCCAACTGGGGAGTGAATCAGCGAATGGAAGACCTCTCTCTCTCTCTGCCTCTGCCTCTCCTTTTCTCTCTGTGTAACTCCAACTTTCAAATAAATAAATAAATCTTAAAAGAAAAGAGACTTTACTGAGGCACAAATTCAGATTACCTGATGAGAAACAAGTCATTTAACAAATAAATGGGTCTAGTTGACTGCCTGGCACCTTCCTCCCTCCAGAGAAAGGGAATGGGGGTTTCATGTGAGATCACAGATTGTAGCTGCCATAGGGCAGCTTTGGCTCCACTCAGTGCATGATTTCATGGACTCCTCACACAGAGTCCTATTGCAGAGGTGTTATCCCCCTAATTTTACAAATGAATACATAGTGGCCAGCGCTGTGACGTAGAGGGTAAAGCCACTGGTTGCAGTGCCGGCATCCCATATGGGCACCAATTCAAGACTCTGCTGCTTCACTTCCGATCCAGCTCTCTGCTATGGCCTAGGAAAGCAGTAGAGGATGACCCAAGTCTTTGGGTCCCTGCACCTGCGTGTGAGACCCAGAAGAAGCTCCTGGCTCCTGGCTTCGGACTGGCCCAGCTCTAGCTGTTGCAGCCAATTGGGGAGTGAACCAGTGGATGGAAGACCTCTCTCTCTCTCTCTCTCCCTCTGCCTCTTTGTAACTCTGAGTTTCAAATAAAATAAATAGATCTTTTAAAAAAAGAATACATAGGAGACCATGGGCTATGGTAATATTCATGAAGATGAGGATTTGAGAAAATCTCAAAAAATATCTCATTTGCATGTCAGGAGTCTGCTAGACCAATCTTCCTCTTCTCTACTTGGAGCAATCCAGCTGAAGGTGAAAACACACATGTGATGATCTGCAAAGGGTCTTCTAACTATAGCTCAAGCATCAGTGAAGGTCTCCCTAGAACTGAAATCTAAATAAAGTCACTACAGCCTCCAATTCTGCCTTCTAGAAAAACCTTAATCCCAGACTTGCTTGCCAGGTCTGTGGGCTTTACACTCACATGGCAGCTCCTTTGTCTCTAAGTGCTATCTCTATTCCTTTGGGGATATTCCCAGGCCAACCATTCCATATACTTACATAACAATCCAAGCACATGTTTTAGTGTTTGGTAGACTATACAGAACTTTGTTTGCTTGCTTATTTGTTTTGAGAGAAGGTGCTTAAAAAGAAGTTTTGTGGAGAAGCAAATAGTTTACCACCATTTTACTAACCCTTCCTTTCTCCTTTCCACCTTTATTTTATTTTATTTTATTTTATATGAAAGAGAGAGAGAGAGAGAGAGAGAGAGAGAGAGAGAGAGAGAGAGAGAGAGAGAAAGAGAGCACACTCCTACTGTTGGTTCACTGCCCAAATGCCTGAAACAGCTGGGACTGGGCTAGTGCTGGAGCCAAGAACTGAGAACTCAATCCAGGTCTCTCATATCCCTCTTGGGTCTGCATTAGTAGGAAACTGAAGTAAGGAGACAGAGTAAGAAAATCAAACCCAGGTCCTCAGTGTAGGACCCTGGCATTTTAACCACTTGGCCAAATGCCCACTCTTGTCCTCCCTTTCTTATGTTCTCATTCTCCCAGCCCTCTGGCAGCTACAATCTGTGATCTCACATGAAATCCCCATTCCTTTTCTCTGGAGGGCCTCAACCAACTACAAATCTTGAAAGGTTTAGATTTGCCTTAGGTAAGGCTATCAAAGTTTTCCTATGAAATATTCCTGTGTCTGCTATGAAAAGAATATAAATTCTCTTCCTTTGATGATATAACCATAGCAATTGTCCTAAAACTGAACAGGCTGCCCCAGGAAGGTGATAGATTTATTTCTCTATGTCAAAGGTCTAGAAAACTCTTTAGGAGGACATTGGAAGGTTGAGGTGGATGATTTGCCAGTGTACCTTTAAGATCCTCCTAGTCCTGAGATCTTCTGGTGTAAGGGTTCTAGGCACTCCCTAACATTGACAGCAGCCAGATGTGGACTTGAGCCAATGCTTCCTCTCTAGCTGCAGAAGTATGGAACATGACACATCCTCTTCAAGATTAATTCCCCATATCTTTAAAGTGCAGGTGATCATCGATGACAAAATGTTTCTCAGTTACTTAACACAGGGCTTGCTGTAGAGTATGGGAGTAGCACAGTAGAAGTAGGTTGCCAGTATTATCTTTACTTGGCTGTCATCGTTTTATTGTTAGGCTTTCCAAGGTAGAGAGGCTACAGAACTCGATAAAAACATACTCAGTTAGGAGTCAAAAATAAACTCGAGTAGCACACATGTGATGTAACAGCTAGTGATACAAATCAGATCACTTGACTGATTTGAGCATCGGTTTCCTTACTCAAAATGTGGAATGATGATAATGATCTTATTTGACTGTCTCAAATGGTTGTCACAAGAGTTCCTTGACAGGTGAAGGGAACTATACTTTGAAATTTTTAATTATTTTAAAAATTAGTCCAAATGATGATGTCTGCCTTTGCTGCACACCCTCTTAGTGTTTCCGGGTCCTTTTCTCCCTGTTGCACACCAGTTTACCCATGCTCTTGGGGAAAAAACTCAAATCTGTTCTGCCTGCGCTCTCCTTCCCCATCAAAAGCTTGCCTAGCCAGTGGTCCCTATTAAGACTTGTTAATGGGGGTCAGCACTGTGGCATAGCGAGTAAAAGCTGCCTCCTCCAGTGCCAGAATCCCACGTGGGCACCAGTTCAAGTCCTGGCTGCTCCACTTCTGATCCCGCTCTCTGTTAAGTCCTGGGAGGGCAGTAGAAGATGGCCCACGTGCCTGGACCCCTGCACCCCCATGGGAGACCTGGAAGAAACTTCTGGCTCCTGGCTTTGGATCTGCCCAGCTCTGTCCATTGTGGCCATTTGAGGAGTGAACAAGCTGATGGAAACCGCGCCCCCCCCTTTCCTCTGCCTCTGCCTCTCTGTAACTGTGCCTTTCAAATAAATAAATAAATCTTTAAAATAAAAAGCCTTACTAGTGACTTTGTAAGCTACTATTCTCTTAGAACATGTTTGTATTTCAATAACGACCTTATAGAGACATCAACCAAGAGGAAGATAAGGATGATGGTATTATTTTAAGTAAGATGGACCTTACGCTACCCATGCAGCTGCAGCCTGCTTTATCTAAAGCTAGAACAGAGCTTTTCTGTGTTGTGTCCCAATGGAGCTTCTGTCTGAATCCCATCAGTCAGCTGTATGGTCCATGGACACTGTTATTGGAGCAACTTTCATTTGATATTAAACTGCTCTCCTTTAGGGCCAGGTGCAGAGGCATGGGGACCTATGACCTCCAAACTTCTCTTCAAATTCTTGGAATCAAATATCAAAGAGATTTTAGGTAAAGCGGTGACGACTGTCTGTCATTTCTTCATCAACAAACATTTACAGAACTCCACTCAACCAGGCACTAAGCCAGGCTCTGAGCCCACAAATCTGAACAGGATGCAGTGTAACCCTGAACTGAGTGCTAACCTCTTTCCACAGAACTAAATAAAAGTATCATTATTTTCTATTTGAAACAATACGAAATAAAACAAGCAAAAACACTTTTCTTTTTTTTTTTAATTTTTTATCTCATTTTCTCACTTGAGCTTCAAGCAACTCAGTGTTAGGATAACTGAGACCCCCACTTTCTATAGGAGACAAAGGAGGCCTTGAGGGCCTTGAGGGATTTGCCTAATGTAAAAGCTCCTTTATGCAACAGACCTGGAATCTCAGGGGAACATCCGTTTCCAGTGCCAGTCAAGCCCATTGTCCATCTGTCCTTGGGATTTTGAACCTGTTGAAAGTTTGGATGTGAACCAAAAGAAGTATGTATATAATCTACTCACTGTAGTCTTTCTATTGCATTGGATGCCCATCCCTACTTTCTTAATTTCTCTGGTATCTGCAATGTAAGCTAGGCTGGGGCAAATACAAAGAGAGGGTGGATTTGCACACTCCAAGGAGGCTGCATACACCCTGAGGGGCATGTCATCTGCTTGAATCGTTATTTTCTTCTCTATCAGAAGGGCTCTGGCTGCAAAGCACATTTCAAAATTGGAATGAGAGAGGCATGCACAAAACCAGAAGTCAAGTTTTAGAACAGTCTAGAAGCTTCTAGGCTTTTTGCCTGGAGACAATAATTTGGTTAGAGGGCTTTTAGCTCCTCATTTGGACTCAGGGGAGAATATCGTTATCTGTAGTTTCCATGACAACCACATGTTTTTCTCTATAAGTAGATCTACCCCAAACAGAGTGCAGGCATGTAATGAGTTCTTAATTAATCTTTACAAATGACTGATCAATGACTGGAAATACATCTCCCTTCTCGGTATCCCTCATTCCAACAATGACTGCGTTCATAGGACTTCTTTTGCATTACAAAGAAATGAAGTGTTTGTGAGGGCTAACAGAAGTAGATTCAAATAAACAGTCTCTATGCTTTTAATGAATCACCCATGTCTAAAAATAGTCTAAACTAGCATTTCTCCAGGCAAAACCAGCTTGAGTCTCAATAACTCAATAACAAAACAATATTTCTCTGACTCTTCCCTGCCTGCAATTGCAGAAGAGCCCCAAGCTCTTCTCTGGCTTCTGGAAGTCCTCAGGGAGTAGCCCATCCCTTCCATGTAGGCTCCTGAAGTGAGGTCATGGCCACCATTCCCCTCACTTTCTGCCCAGGCTTATTGTGCTGGTGTTCTCTGTCACGGTTGATGCGAAGGCCCCATGGTATGAGCTTGCTGCTGGAGTGCAGTGACCTCTTCATTCCAGGTGTGAACTTACTTTGGCCCAGGCAGCAGTCCTCCATGTGGAAATGCCTTTGGAGGCCCACCTCAACTCTCCTCCATATGTCTTTGGAACTGTCTGTACCAATGATGAATACAACATAGACTGCCAAAGTGGAACACCTGCTTACTAGGGAAACGATCCAGCAACGGCCCTGGCTTTGCATCAGAAGCTGAACCAGCCTGGATTAGACTAAGAGGTAATGATACATGTGCTGGAAATGCCTGGGTCCATTGTATCCCTGACATAGGGGTAAGCTAATCCTACTTCTGGTCTTAGAGTGATTGGAGGGAGAACAGAGCTCATTGACTCCATCCCCTGGGAAAAGGAAAGCCGAGCAGAAACCTGGGGCAGAGTCCCTAGATGAACAGTCACCTGAGTGGCATAATTTCTCAAACAGAAGTTGAGTCACATGTCTGACAAGTGAATTTCCAAAGGCAGTGGAATAGAAGATTTGAAATTAAGATTCTTTCAAATTCTGCATTTTTTAACTTCCTGCGTTGCTCCATGCAAGAGTTAGTGTAGCTGTTAAAAATATTTGAAGACCGCAAAGAGATATTTTAAACAAGCAGTACACATAAATAAAATTGGCAAACACAGTTGAGGTATAAGATAAAATGGGAGTGAAATTCATGCAAAAATGGCACACTTGAGGCTCTAAGCTTTTCAGTATTGATAAGCAAAGGGAAGCCCACAATAAGTTTTGAGATTCCTAGATTTTTGAGAATCTGTTTTACATTTCAAAGAAAAGGTAGCTATTATTGATATAAAGTAGAAATGCGTTTATCCTGGTTAGCCTTATAAAATGTGTGCCATGAGTAATTCTAGCAAATGTGATCAAGAAAACCAAAGAAAGCAATAAATGGGAGATGGTAAGTATACAAATGGCAGAACTTAAGAGTGGAAGACGAAAGGACTCCCAGCAAAAGCTGAAAGCTCTTCCCCTCTTCTCCATCTTCCTCTGTGCCTCTCTTTCATGTTTTTGGCTCCATTTGTCATTTCTCATCCTATCGCTCTTTTTTCTTCAGTAGCTCAGTCCCTCGACCAGTCTCTCTCCCTCTTTCACTCTCACCTTTAGTGAAGTCAGTTCCTGAAGTTCAGAAAGGACCACACACCTGCCCAAGGTCCTGCAGCAACAATGTAATTTATAGGTCATAAGGCTTTCAATCCGACCTATGTTTCATCCCAATCTCTCTCCCTGAATACCAGTTAGCAAATATGTATTGAGTTCAAACTGAGGGGATCTTATCTAGTCACAAGATTTGACACATCATGTATATGTTCATATTGTCCAAGTGTATACCTGTGGTCCTGATTTATTCCCTTAAATCTCAATTTCTATATCCGATGTCTGTGAGTATGTCCACTCAGAATGTCCAGTAAGTACCCCAAAGTATCCATATCCAAAGTATCATGAAGTTTGGCTTTTTCCTCCAAAGCTTTTCCTATGTAAGTCTTCTCTGTTTATACAGTTTCTTAAGTTAGCTTTCTTTTCCTGTCCCCATTGAATACATTAGGAAGCTATATGTTCCACCTTCAAAATAAACTCCAAACTCAGCCACTATTTACTGTCTTTAATACCACTGTTCCAGCTCATGTTCTCTCTCTCTCCTATTCTATAGCTGGCTTCTTCCTACCTACCCTTGCTGTTTCAAATCTTGCCCCTGTCCAAGCTACTACTCACAAAATAGCTATAGTAATCTAGCTACATGGCATTCCCTTGCATAAAATGTTCCAATGCTGCCCTTGTATTGAACAATTCCTAAGTTTGGGAGTAGCTTCCTAATTTGTATGACTTGGTTCCTGACCATCTCTCTGAACTCAGCTCCAAACACTTTGTCCTTTATTTACTGCTATCTTGCCCACCAATCTTCTTGTCTCTGGAACAGACCAACTCCTTCCCCACCTCAGGGCCTCTGCTCTTGCTATTCTCAATACTTGGAGAATAGTTCCGCAGATCTTCATAGGGTCGATTTGTTTTTCATTCTTGTGTATCAAATCCCATCTCTTTGAAGGAGACATCCTTATCACCCCAACCCCATTATTCTCTTCTCTGTCCCTTTCTCTGCATTTTTCCCCATAGCACTTATTGCCTCTAATTAGCTTATACACTTGCTTAGTTTTTTGGTTTTCTGACTCCCTCAGGCAACACATAAATAAATTAAGTGAGGTAAGAGCCTTGCCCAGCTGGTTTCTGTGGTATCCTTAATATCTAGTAATAGTGCTTGGCATGTTAGACAAATTCAATGTGTCTTTGTTGAGTGAATGGTGCAATGTGCTAAACACACAGTGAAAGCTGAGTATCTGTTAACTGGAGGAATCAACATAACCATTTCTAGGGATACAGCAGTAAACCAGACAGATACACCTGCATGCTTATGGCATTTGGGTATAAAGACATCATTAAATAAATTATAGCAATAAACCCAGAAGAGTGTTATGATAGGGGAAGCTCCAGGAAATAGCGGGAGTTTCTAATCCAATCAGGCTTAAAACTTAACACCTTTGAGTTATGACTTTAGGAAATGAACTTCTCCCAGTCCTACTATCCACCTCTATGACATGCAGGTGTTGATTGTATGGCTGTTGCAAGAAAGAAAGGGAATGTATGTAAAATGCCTGACACATAGTAGATGCCCAATATGTTTTAGCTATTATTGCTATTATAATATATTCACATCTGTTAGACTTCTTGGCACCCTTCTTTGAACTACCCTTCTACACTTGGAAAACTGGTTTATATATTTTTTTAAACTTTTTCATTCACCACTTTTTTTTAAAGATTTTATTTATTTGAGAGGTAGAGTTACAGACAGTGAGAGGGACAAAGAGAAAGTTCTTCTATCTGCTAGTTCACCCCCCAAACGACTGCAATGGCCAGAGCTGGGCTGATCTGAAGTCAGGAGCCAGGAGCTTCTTCCAGGTCTCCCACACGGGTGCAGGGGTCTAAGCACTTGGGCCATCCTCCACTGCTTTCCCAGGCCACAGCAGAGAGCTGGATCAGAAGAGGAGCAGCTGAAACTCGAACTGGTGCCCAAATGGGATGTGGGCACTGAAGGCAGCAACGGCCCCATGTTTTACATTTTGAATTCTGCTATGCCAAGCTAGAAATCAGCAATCCTTTTCCCAGCCTTCCTTGAAACTTGGATGGCAGTACATGAAGCTGTGCTGTCACACTCTTTGATTAGGAGGAGGGCAATGAGATGGTGCATCCACTCACAGACTCCATCTGTTGACAAAGAGAGTGCCAGGGATGTTCAGCTTTGGGGCACAGTTTTGACTGAGAGTTCAGTGTCCTCCATCTAGCATCATCAATATGGGCTGAAGTGTTTGTTTCTACAAGTAGGGTTGGTGAGGAGACCTTACCCACTAGTGGGGCTTGGTGTTGTTTCTGGTTTAATATCCCCTAAGATTTATTCTGTGGTTCTTTGGAAACGCTGTGAGTTCTCTAAGATCCTTAGTACATTTCCTTTTAAACTAAGTAGGGTGGATTTTGTGTTTCCAGCTAAGAACCTGGATGACTCACAGATGATCTGAATTATTCAGCGGTTGAGGGCCCTGTGCCCTGCATACTGTGTTGGCTACTGATCAGAGGCTTGTGCAGGTCAAGTGTATCCAGGAAGGGACTCCGAGAGGTGAGGGGAATCATTGCTACCTCAAAAGCACTCTTCCCCCTGGCCTGGAGGGGCTCACTCCATCCTTTCTGCCTCTTACATTGTACGTGGTACCTGTACTAGCAGTATCATGATCACTTAGCCTGATACACAAGGGAGCCTGTGGTTCATTCTTGTTTTCCCACCCAGGATGCACTCATTCAATTTCACTGAACTCCTACTATGTGCTAGACACTGAAGATGTGAACAGGAAAGTGCTGTATTTCTCTCCAAAGAATGTAGACGTCTCCTCAGATAACTGGACAGAAAGCAAGATCTAAAAGGCCTGGGTGGGTGGGTCATCTGTAATAAAGCAGGATAGTGTTATGACACAATTCACAGACTTCAGAATCATATTAACGTATTACAAATTCTGGTTTTGACACCAGCTGGTGATATTTGCTAAATTATTCAATCTCTTAAACCTCAACTTCTTCATCTATGAAATAAGAAAATGACTAATGCTAGGGTGGCTGTGAAAATTAAATAAAATAAAGTGCATGAGTAGACTGGCTGCTTCTTTGCAATGTTCAATAAATATTGTTATTAAAAACAAGTCTGTCTGAGGTTGTCAGGAAATCCTTCAGAGGGAAAAAAATCTTGGATGATTACTTAAAGGAAGCGTTCTTAAGCTAAGCAGGCAGGTGCACTTGTACATTTTGCTTCTTAGTCAACAATTATTCACTTAAGAAAAATTGTTTCTTGTCACATCCTAGGCTGAGGAGTATCCTGTTTTGGTTCTTTTATTTTGCAAATAGAGAAAAATACCAGAAGTTAATTAGCTCATCCAAGTGCTTACTAGTTTTGTTGTTTAACCAGTAAAGACCTTCTGTGAGAAAAGATTGTGTAGAAAATCTGCATTGCATATCTACTCTATAGGGGGTACAGAAATGTGCAATCAGTAAGACTGGGGGAAGTGGAGCTGCTGAGATAAGCCCTCCGCAGAGGCACACAAGATAGGATGATCCTATCTTGGGGCTGGTCTAGAGCTACAAGAATAAAGAAGACATCAAGTCATTGTTGAGCGGGGTGGTCAGAAAAGACTGTTATAGAGGAGAACTGTAAAACCTGGGCATCAAAGATGACAGTGGGAGAAGAGCGGGAGGGGGTATGTTTGGAAGAAGGCACAACAGCACTCAGAAGACATCATGTGGTTGAAATCCCTTTGTTCAGGAAGTTCTTATGGAAGAGGCACGAAGGAGGGAGACTTCAGAGAGTTGCAAGCGGAAGGAGTTTGGGTTTCATGCTACAGGCAACTACATGATTAGTTTTAATGGGAAGATTTTTAGGAAGAAAATAAACATATTGTAGTTGGAAATAATAGGGGCAGGAATTCAAATCAGAAGCCACTGCTATCATCCTCACATATAATGGATGACATTATGGTGAGAGTAAAAGAAAGAGGTGGATGAGGCAGACTCTGCCTGGACAATCACCAGCTCTTAGTGACTGGTTGGACTAGAGAGCAAGACGGACAGTCACACCGCAGGAGCGGGAAGAGTCCTTGCCTGGAAATAGTTCTGGAAGTGTTGTCTACAGATTGCCTCTAGCAGAATCGCTTTAGGGCTTATGAAAAATTCATTCCTGTGCCCAGTTTTAACCTATTGAATCAGCCAGTGGGTCATGGAGCTCTACATTATGTAGTTTAATAAACGTTGCAGGTGATTAACGCCTGCTGAAAGAGAACACCTGTGTTAGAGATGATGTATCAGCTGCATCAGTTCCAAAGATGTGGAAACAGGTATTCAAACAGGTCAAGTGACTTTTACAAGGTCACACAGCTACTGGGGCCAAGATTAAGTCTTCTCATTTCCAATTTGACTTGTTCTGTCACTCTGCAAATTTAAATCTAATGGTTGGGTATTCCAAGGAAAGCATGGTTTACTCTCATTCAAAATGGGCATGGGATGGTTATTTGGTGCAGTGTTTACAATACCACTTGGGGTGCCTCTGTCCCGCCCACATCAGACTACCTGGATTTGAGTCCCGGCTCCACTTCTGATTCCAGTTTTATGCTAATGCATATTCTCAGAGGCAGCAGGTAATGGCTCAAGTAGTGGACATCTGCCACCCACATGGCAGGGCTGGGCTGAGGTCCTGGCTCCTGGCTTCAATCTGGCCTAGCCCTGGCAGTTGTAGGTATTGGAGGAATGAACCACTGGATGGAAAATTCTCTCTCCTTTTCTTTCATATAAAATGAAAATGAAGCAATAACTTAATAAAAACCAGAAATGATGAGGCAGAAAGACTAGAAAAAAACAAGGTTTAATGGATGCAGATGTGATTGCCTTAAAACCCTAGCAGACTGATGTCTACCTGCTATTGCCAAGCAGGACCATCCTGTAGGGAGAATGTTGCTGCCAACCTGGTAGCTTTCACATATCCTGGCTCTCAGACTCTGAAAGTATGGCTTTGTTGGGCATACTGGGGGCCAGGTGACCTCAGGGCAGCCCAACCACATGACCATACAAAGGAGGTTGGTCCACATGGATGGGGTATCCTGACTCTTCAGATAGAAGTGCAGGTAGCATTTCTTTTTCTTTCTTTTTGCTTTTTTAAAGATCAATTTTAAAAGAGAGAGAGAGAGAGAGAGAACCATCTGCTGGTTCACTCCCCAGACAACTAAAACTGCCAGAGTTAGACCAGGCTGAAGCCAGTGGCCAGGAGCTTCTTCTGGGTCTCCCACATAGGTGGCAGGGGACCAAACACTTGGGTTACCTTTTGCTGTTTTTCCCAGGCCATTAGGAGGGAGCTGGATTGGAAGAGGAGCAGCGGGGACACGACCTGGTGCCCATACTGGATGCTGGCATACCAGATGGCAGTTTTACTTGCTTTGCCACACGCCAGCCCTGGGCAAGCATTTCTTGACTTAATCATTCTGGAGAAAGCAAGATCTGCGGACTTCCCAATTAATTGCTCGAGCACCATCCCATTCGATAAACACTGTTATTTAGAAGACCATATACTGAGTTTGAAATAAGAAGATATAGGTTCAAGTCCTTTTCTAGCTTTGTAATTTAAGACAAGTTAAGTATGATACAGTGTCACAATAGGATTAACTATACCAATATCCCTTTTTACAGGTTAAAAACAACACTGCCCCTCAGAAAGGATGACTTTTTAAAAATTCATATAAAGTTAAATCTCTAAATTTCCATTTCCTCAAAATGAGTGTAATAGTATCAACTCTACCTTTCTCACAAAATTTGTACAGAGCTCAAATAGGAAAATACAGATGAGAATACACAGTTGCACTTGATATAGATTTCAGGGACCCCCAAACCTCCTCTTTTTGTATGAGTAAAATGATAGTAATCATTCTCCCACATACATACTCTCCATACAAATACACCTACAATATAGCATACATATATGTAAGATTTATTTAAAAATTTATTTATTAAAAATTTCCTGAGAAGAAAAAGATTAACTTGGATAATAATGAACTCTGTTATGTGATGTCCTAAAGCCAGGTCCCTACTACAACTGCTGAGAGGTTCTCCAAGCAAGCTCACCACAGCCCATGTCCAGAAAGGCAGTCACTAGCACACTATGTCTATTCTGTTCCGCCTTCTGCCTCGCCTTTACTGGGGAGCAAGGGGTGGGCATCCAGCACAAATATGTCTAACCAGGTCATCCCAAACAAAGGGAGCCTGAGCTGGCATTTAGATTTGGGGTGCAAAGCAAAGGAGCTAAAGGCTCAGAGGGCTGGGAGAGCTTGTGACTGGGCAATTTCCACTTAGGACAGGGTTTTTTTTTTTAATATAAATGGGTTGCATTCATTTAAGCACAAATCCAACCTCCCTTCTCCCAGTTTCAGAATAGATAAATGTAGAACAGAGTAGAGAGGGAAGAGAGAGGACTTTTGCATGTTTGTTCTGGGTTTTGGAATTTTTTTTTTGACAGGCAGAGTTAGACAGTGAGAGAGAGAGACAGAGAGAAAGGTCTTCCTTCCACTGGTTCACCTCCCAAATGGCCGCTACTGCTGGAGCGCTGCGCTGATCCGAAGCCAGGAGCCAGGTGCTTCCTCCTGGTCTCCCGTGCAAGTGCAGGGCCCAAGCACTTGGGCCATCCTCCACTGCACTCCTGGGCCACAGCAGAGAGCTGGACTGGAAGAGGAGCAACCAGGACAGAACCGGTGCCCCAACTGCGACTAGAACCTGGTGTGCCAGTGCCGCAGGCAAAGGATTAGCCTAGTGAGCTGCAGCGCCGGCCTGGAAATAATTTTCCAATATGAACACTATAAACAAGAGGTATCCTAGAGAAATTAGATTTTTTACTTTAAAAATTTATATTCCTCTCACTTTTTTGGCAATGTCCACATTATATAAGACAATCAAGCTATCAGGGCTTATTCGTGTTTCAGCAGTCTCAGTAAGATAATCCCAAGGGGCTTGTTAAATGCAGACCTGTGGGCAGCTACAGAAATCCTTGCACAGGTCAGTTAAACAAGCTCTCAACGAGACTCTCGGATCAACTGAATTTGGAAAACACCGCATACCCTTCAAGCATCTGTAGCCATTTCTGTTTTCGCCTGATAAACTAATCTGTTATTTTTAATGCTCACATCGTTCTAGGCTTTCAAGGTCACCAAGATCTGGTGTCTAGGATAGCACTCAGACAAAGAAATTAGATGAAGCATTTCCAGCAAAAATGGAAATAAGACCTCGTGCTTCCTATCATAAATCTTCACTCTTCTGTCTTCTTGCTTCAACTTGCTCCACAAACACATAGCAGCAGTAAAATACACCTATTTTTAAAGTTCTATTCTTATGCACCCCAAAGCTTAAGAAACACTACCTTCCTTGTGGTTGGTGCTGCACAAGCCAATGTCTTTGAGTAGTAGGCGAGGCTCATGAGGAATTTGTGGTGAATGCGTCAATGGGAGGAAGGAAGAGGGGGAGAAAAAAATAAAGACAAGAAATGAAGACGCTACATGGGTGTGGTGTCAGGAGTGAAAAGAGTTAGGTACCGGTCCAGCTCTTTCATTAACTTACTGTGTGACCTGAAGTGAATCATGCCACTCCCAGGGCCACAGGGTACTCACATAAGATAAACAACGACAAAAAAAAGCAGAGCTCTCCAGCACGCATGCAGTATCACACTAGCGTGTCACACATGGATTACAGAAGTGTCTCTTGCCAAAAAGGAGCCTCATCACAGTTTTCTTGGTGAGTGGTCTGGGCAGTGGAAAAGTCCTAGGACTATCTTGATAGTCCCCAGAGAAGGCAGTGAGTAAGTACCATGGGCCACATCTACCATGCAGTGCTCTGTCATTGTGCCTTGCATGCAGCCAAGAAGGTGTGCTATTGTCTGGGTGTCTCAGCAGCCAGCCACAGCATGTACCACTAACTGTCCTAGATAAGGTCTGAAGACCACTAGGGAAGATGGGAGCCAGGTGCCCAGAATTTTGGAGCTCAGCCCAGTATGCAGCAAGCTGGGGATGAAGGAGTGAGGAAGCATAGCAGGGCCCCAGAATTCTGATAGCCCCAAATCTCTGTCTCTGTGTATAGCAGAGACTCTGGTCCACCTGCAGCAGATAGACAAGATGTACATTAGGTGATCTTCACTAGCTGCATATGCAATATGCAATGTAGACCTTAGCAGGAAACACATACAAGTTTGAATCAGAAATGTTTTTGCTTTATCATAAAAAAAAACATTGATTTGCCTGTATAAGAAAAGGATGAGCTATAATATTCTTTAATTTCGAATGATGCAAATCTACAAGTGGCTTAATTTTTTTTTCTCATCTGCTTTTGGGAATGTGCGTTCCTGCTGACAGATACCACTGGGGCTTTGAAGCACTCATTAGAAGTCTTCACCAGTGTTGTTTATAGCTATCTGGAGCATGAGATCTGAGGGCAAAAAAGTAGGTCAGTGGCAATCATTTCCATTTTCTCATTTAAAATTTTATTTTAAACTTATGTGAATTTTATGTTTCACTAAGTATTTTGTTATTTTATTTTTCTTAACAATATATTACTTGAGGTGAGTCACATCACTCTCATACCTTTAAGTATAGAAATATAAATCTTAATGATTTTTACCCAATGTTATGAACAACTGTAGGATCTCCTATAGTTTATCCTTTATCATATACAAATATTGCTATTAGCTATGTGATCAAGATGTAACAATGGTGGGGAGCAGTACTTTAAGGCACTGATTCTCAAATAGGGGATCCCCCCATCCCTGAGGGACATTTGACAATGTCTAGAGATAGTTGGTTTTTACCACTGGAGATATGCTCACTGGTATGTAAAGAGCAGAGGCCAAAATGGTGCTAAATACCTTACAATACCCAGGAGAAATATCTATAAAAAGAATAATGGGACCCAAAGTGTCTTAGTGCCAGGACAGGAATGTATTGTAGGGCTCTTCTCATCCCACTGTTCTGAGTTCTAGGTGTATAATTAGAAGGGTTGAGTTCAGAGGATGTGATCAGCAATAACAGATGTGGCCAGGAATGGCCAGTCATTATCTCCTAACACCGTCTTTAAGAGTAGACCCAGTAGGCAGGGAAAGGATGAGTGGAACTCCCCAGTGGTCTGCTAGGACTCAGACTATGGTTATTTGCTGGAGGTGGTTTTCAAACAACAGGTGTATTTCAAACAACAACTGGCTACTTTTACTGCTACAACCTTGGTGCCTGGAAGAGAGCACCTTTTCTTCCTGTCTTCCTAATTCAGAGTTCCATATTCTGGAAATGATGTGTTTGTTCCATTGCATTGTGACTTTTCAACAACTGTGTTCTCTCTTGACTGTGTTCTGTATCTCTTCGTGATTAGCTCAGTTGGGATGAGTGTCTGGACAGGCAGAACTTGCACTAAGCAGCTTTTCAACTCACTCCCTTCTCTTCTCCACCCACTGCAATGTTCTTGAAAGTCAAAGCTATCTACTCTTCTGGTATTAATACTTTACTTCCGAGGCTCAAAAAATCTCCCAGATCCTCTTTCTCTGCTGCACATGCCTTTTTTTTCTTTCTTTCTCAGCATTTTAGAATGATGAAAGTGACTAATGATGATACCAGTTCAGGTAGCCATATCGTTTATCGATACGGCTCTTACCACTCCTTCAGTCAATTTTACAACAGATTCACATCTGCCACCTGATACCAAGAGTAGGCTGAATGGAGCATTAGATATTGTTATTTATTCTGGTACTTAATTGAGGATGGGTAATTCTATTATGACCTGTTCATGATAGAAGAAAAATCAATAGGCTCAGGAATTTGTGGTGTAAGTTTAGTCTTGTCAGTCATTTGAGCTTTACTTTGCTCCTACATAAACTGACAATAACAACAAGGAGGCCACTGGAATTCTTTCCAACTTAAAAAAAGAAAAAGAAATAGTCCTGAGAAATTTGAAAAATTATATATTAGTAGGAAGAGCAGACTCTTGTGGTACTGACTTGTTAATGTGTCATTTCTACTGAAATGGGGAAGTTAGTTTTTACAGTTGGATTCAGGAAGTGGTTTACATCCTCTGGAGGGTTTGGAGTCCCTGGAAGATTGTGGTCTTTGATGTGACTTGTGATAGCCCTTCAGTGTTGGCAAAACCAAAGCATTAATTTATTAAAGGGATATGTGTTAGGTTTGTAGTATGTTCTTTATGTCCAGTAATGTTTGTTTCTCTGTTGAAAAGGAGCAAAATGAGGCATCCGAGGGTTAAATGGACTAGTCAAGACAATCCCGCAGTTTTGACCAGTGAGGAAGGAGAAGGCCAGTAGAGCATAAGAGAAGCTATGTCTAAAACAATGAAAACCTCTCAGTTCTCAAAGCCATGATTTGAATACTTACTAAGAATTTTTCTGACTAAAAACGCAACTGCTTATATCAGATATTCATTATTACTTATCTTGCTAAATTGTAGTGTGAAGCTATTGATCATAAAAGAAGGGATAAGTTAATGTTTTATTTTGGTAGTACTTGTTTCACTGTCCTGATTGTTTGAAATGCCACCTGAGCTCTTCCTTGCACTTGTGAATCATCCTCACTTAGTGGACAACATCCACTGCTTCTCCATAGAATAATACCTCATTTAATTTCCTTCCTCTTTCTAACAGAGAGCTGCATTATTATATCAAACTTCAACTCAGGATGAACGTTTGAACTGCAGAGACTTGAGAGTCTGGGAAAGGAAATACAGCCTGCTGAAGTGCAGCCTGGTCTAGCAGCCTCCCTTTCTATCTTCTTTCTCCAAGCAGCCTTAAGTAACTTCCAGCAAGTAACCCCCTACATTCAGGCCCATGTTTGCAGCCCAGTGCACATCAGAACTCTCAAAACTTCCAAATCTTTTAGGCTTTCTAATTGTTTGGTGTTCCTGGCTTGGAAGGTTCATGACCACATCCTTAAGTTTCTTTTTATTGCATTTACCTTAGACTGTGGTTCACTAATTGGGTATGTGGGCATTTAACCAAAAAACTCTGCTGTTTTTGACACAGTAAGACACAATCATAAATGTGTTTCAAGTATATGCTCCAGGTTCTGTTCTAGTTAAACCTCTACATCCTCATTTGATATTGTCAGTCTTTTCCATATCTCACTGGACAGATGTGTAGTGGTAGGTCATTGTGGTTTTAGTTATCATTTTCCCAATAGCTAATGATTTTGAATGTGTTTCCAAGTTCTTAGTTTCCACACATGCAGAGTTTTGGTGAAATGTCACACATGCACAAACTTGCAAATCTGCAGTCTACTTCTATTAGCCTGAGCCTGTCCTTCCCTTCTTTCAACAACGTTTTCAAAAGAGCACAAGTGTGTATGAGATACATAAAATTTGTTCCCTTTATGTAAATTTAAAAAGTAAAAAAAAAAAAAGCACCGATGTTAGATTTTGAAGAAGTCTAAATTACCATTTTTTTTTCTATTTTGTGGATTGTGCTTTGATGGAATATCTAAGAAGAGTTTGCCTAACCCCAGATCCCTAAGTTTTCTCTATTCTAGAGGTTGTGTAACTTTAGGTTTTAAAGTGAAGTCTGTGGTTCATTTTTGAATATTGTGCAAGGTATGTATCAACCTTCATTTCCTTCCATATGGATATTCAACTATTTGCATACTATTGGTTGAAAAAGATCATCTCTTCTTCAAAGATTTTTCTTTATACTTTCTTCAAAAGTCTGTTGCTGGGTATTTGTGGTCTATCTCTGGACCCCCAATTCTGATCCGTCAATATGCCTGTCTTCATGTCAGTACCATACTCTTTTTTTAAAAAAGTTATTTCTGTGAAAAGCACAGGGACAGAAAAGGAGGGGACAGAGAGGGAAAGAAACCTCCCATCCACTGGTTCCCTCCTCAAACTCCAGCCACAGCTGGGGCTGGGCCAAGCCAAACCAGGAAGCCAGATCTCCATTTGTTTTTTTTTTTTTTAAACTTTTATTTAATGAATATAAATTTCCAGTGTACAGCTTATGGATTACAATGGCTTCCCCCTCCCAAAACTTCCCTCCCACCCACAACCCTCCCCTCTCCTGCTCCCTTTCCCTTTCCATTCACATCAAGATTCATTTTCAATTCTCTTTATATACAGAAGATCAATTTAGTATAAAGATTTCAACAGTTTGCACCCACATAGAAACACAAAGTGAAACATACTGTTTGAGTACTATTTATAACATCAAAATGTACAGCACATTAAGGACAGAGATCCCACATGAGGAGCAAATGCACAGTGGCTCCTGTTGTTGACCCAACAAATTGACACTCTAGTTTATGGTGCCAGTAACCACCCTAGGCTGTCGTCATGAGTTGCCAAGGCTATGGAAGCCTTCCAAGTTTACCGACTCTGATCATATTTAGACAAGGTCATAAAAGACAGAGTGAGGATAGTAACCAATGATCCTAAGAGTGGCATTTACCAGGTTTGAACAATTATACAGCATTAAGTGGGGAAGAGGACCATCAGTACACACAGGTTGGGAGTAGAGCCATTGGTGGTAGAGTAGAGGTTATGATTACAAAGGAATGAGGCCCAAGTGCGCTAGACAGGGTCTAGAACAAAGGACAGAGTCATTATTAGAGGAGCTAAGAAAGGTGCTGTCTAAGCTACAATTAAGTTTTCTGATTGAGAGACAAATAGAACCTGATAGAAGGGGCTTGATAATAATCTGTTGGGCTTTAGGCCTTGTAAGTTAAGAGACCCAGACCCATCTATCTCTTCACATGGGGTATATCCTAAGGGAGGTGTGAACCTCCTAGGGGAAGGCACCCTGTTGACTTTCATTACTTGGCTGGCCTGGGAGGAGAGCTGGCCAGGTAAAGGCAGGGGGCATCTCTAAGAAGAAATTTACAGTTCTGCCTGCAATGTTGCTGACCCTACTTGACCATCCCCTCAGCTGCAGTGGTCACTTTGGAAGTTGGGCTGAGTGAAGGGCTTTTCAGCTTAGAGCCAATAAGATCTGTGGCTCTGACCTGGGCATCCTTCGACTCCAGGGCAGGTCCATTTCCAGTCAGATCTCCATTTGAGTCTCCCAAGCAGGTGGCCAGGGCCCAAGCAATTGGGCCACCTCCCATTGTTTTCCCAGGCACATGAACATAGAACTGGGTTGTAAGCAGGGCAGCTGGTACCCCGACTGGTGCTCTGCCACAGGATGCCAGTGTCGCAGGTGGGGGCTCAATCTGCTGCCCTACAACTCTAGCCCCTCAGATTTTCTTGATTTCTGGAACTTGTGGTGCTACTCTTCCAACTTTGCTCTTCTTCCAATTTGTTTTGACCATTCCCATCATTTGCATTTCCATTTGAACGTGATAGCCAATGACTGATTTCTACCACACCTGCCCAGGAGGCTTCGAGGCTCCTCTGGGGCTCCTTTTCCCTGTGTTGCACCTGGATACTCTCAAGCCAATAAGCTGGGGCAGTGGGCTCAGCACATCTGTTTCCCATCTTCGAAGTATCTTGTTCTTCATTGCCTGAAGCTGAGAGTCTCGGACAACATTGTTTAACATATTTCATATTTGCTGTTGTTGTTCCAGGCAGGAAGGAATATCGAGTCCATGTTGCCCCTCTCTTGGCTAGAGGAAGAGTTATGATGAACTTTTTTTGAAGTATCCTTATCCTGTAGATTAACATATTAATCTATGTATAGATATCTAGAATTGGCTTAATATATTCCTGACATCTGAAAATGTGGGGGTCATGGATGGAACACCACCAGACCTGAGTCCATAATTACTGATACTGGCTGATGGGTACGATATCCAATTCTACTTCTAAAAATGCTTATATGGGCTCGAAATTTTCCATATCTGCTTAGTTCACAGGATGGCTGTGAAGACTAAATACAGAACTGTAAGTGAAGTGCTTAGCACTGGGCTTAGAACTCAATAGCTATGTTCATAGCACATATTTGCATGAAACCAACTCTCAGAGATACACAGAAGTCAGAAAAAACTTCCATGAAAACCTGATGAGAACCCTTTAACCAAGAACAAGTACGGCAGCGGTCTCCAGGCCAACCAAGATTCTCTCAGGGCATTGGATGCTGCGGGAAGTCTCCCAAACACTGGCATTGCCCCAGTGTCCTGGCCCTTCTCCCTTCAAAGCCCTTCAAAGGGAGCCTGCAGCTTTGCAGTGACGCCTCTGCCTCCTATGTCCTGAGAGCTCCCCACATTCACCTCTGCCTTCTTGGAGCTCAGCGATCTGTAGACACCCCAAGCCCACTTGTTCTCTCTGGCCTGCTCACTTACCAGAGTTTGCAATACTCTTCACTGTGCATTTTGTTCCTGCCTACGTGCACCGTCTGCCCCGGGCTAGCCCTTTCCTGTTTGAGGACCTTGACATTCAGTTTTTGCTATGTACGCCCTCCAGATCACTCTAAGGAGCGAGGATCTTTTCTTCTTCGATTAATTGCTTGGCTGGGAGAGCTCTATGTCTGTCCACCCTTTCTCGGAAGACCTGTTGTCTGAAGTGGCGACTTCATTGGGCAGACAGCCAGAGCTCAAGGTGACAGTAAAAAGATGGCACCAATGAAGGGAAGAGGCGGGTGCTGAGAGACGTGCAACCATAGCAGTAGACTGGCTCAGAGCCCCACAGGCAGACCCACAGGGTGGAAAATTCAATCACCAATGCTAAAGACCTTAGTAGCATAGAACTGGAGGACTGGAAGGGGCACCAAGCTAGTAGAGTGTTGTGTCTCGTTCAAATTTTCTGCTTAGAGAGGGTCACATTCTTAGAGCGAAAACCAACTTCAATATGGAGTTGTTCTGCTCGAAAGAGTTGAAAGATACATTACTTCTTTTTTTAAAAAGATTTACTTATTTATTTGAAATGCAGAGTTAGAGAGAATGAGAAAGAATCTTCCATCCCCGATTCAGTCCTCAAATGGCCGCAATGGCCAGGACCGGGCCAGACTGAAACCAGGATCCGGGAGCTTCCTTCAGGTCTCTCATGCAGGTGGCAGGGGCCCAAGGACTAGGGCTATTTTTCCAGTTCTTCCCCAGGTGCATTTTTAGGGGGCTGAATGAGAAGTGGAGCACCTGGAACTCGAACCAGAACCCATAAGCCATTGCAGCAACTTAAGCGGCTGTGCTACAACGCTGGCTCCTATGGTCCTACTTTCATTCCCATTTTGTAGCCTCTCCCCAGCCACCAACCACCAAACACACATCCACACACATCTAGGCAGCTGGGGGTGTCCCCTCTGGTCACTGAAAACCAAGAACACAATTTGAAATCCCTGGCCAAGATGAATATTTTTGCTTTGAGGAGAGTCGTACAAGGATTTTGAGTGTGAGCCCCGGTCTCAGATCTCTTGGTTGCCAGTCGTGTGTAAGTTAATTCACACTCTCACCCCTGACCAAAACATGCCCCACAGATGTGTGTGTCTTGTGAGTGTCAGAGCTGCAGAAATCTCAGGGCAGATCTGTTTCAGTAGAAATGCTGGTGCAACAATCACCATCGTTGGGAACGAATCAGAAACATTTCCAGATTGTGTCAGAGAGAAAAGGCTGCATGATATCCAGACTGAGACGGTTGGAAACTCAGCGCAGATTAAATCTCTTCTTTAAGAGGCCAGAAAGCATCGAAGGCCATCTTGCCAGTGTGTCAGTGGTTTTATAGCACCATCTAGTGGCAGAAAGCAATACTGCCACCAAAGCGCAAAAAGGGGCCTTCCATTTTTAAATTCAATCAATGTTTATTTAACAGCCTCTGATTCGTCAGGTCTAACACTAGACACTGAAACGATATCAAGTATTAATTACAAAAACTCATATATTGATTTCAGGAAGTTCTCTTTTCCCGTCATCTTACAGGCGTCTCTAGCCTGTATTTTCTCTACCAAGAAGGTAAACCAGGCATCTAAGACAATCCTCAAACAGGCCCTTCTCCCTTTGAATTACAAATTCAAATTGACCTCAGTAAGCTCAGAGCCAGTAAAATAAAGGCTTCTTAAGTAGTGGACATTTCTGGCGAAGGAAAGGTGTTGGCAAAATCTCCCTGGATGATAACCGCTGGGTTGTTATCAGTCCGAGAATGCAAGTTTATGTGCTTCCCTGACTCTCGGAGAACGAGGCATCCAGTTTTGGGTCATTCTCATGGAATCTTGAAGAGAAATTCCTATGAAACAAGTGGACCTACGATGATGTCTTCAAAGGAAAACTTATGCCCAGAACTCCAAAACTACCTGATCAATTGGTAAAATTTTCCTTTCTCTACCTTATAGGTCAAACTCAAGATGGATACAAACTCAAGATGGATACAATACAAGATGGTACAATTGTACCCTTAGAATGAGTGGTGACAGTATCTGGGCTGCATGGCCTGGATGACTTGGACACATCGACACACGGTTGAAAGGACAGCTTTATCTATGGCATTGTGGGTTTTTTGTTTTTTTTTAATTCTGATCCAATTCACAGACCACTGGAGGGACCTAGGTAATTCCTTAGTTTCCTGTGGTATGTTATGATCCATTTCTGCTTCTGTTTGTTGAAGTAATTTGCATGAGTCATTTTTATCCCTCTGATCTTATTTTTCTCATTGGAAAACTAGTGTGGAAAGATTGGACATAGATAATCAGGAGGTATGTTCTCTTTCTGGAAAATGTGTGCCAAATTCCTTAGAGCTTCAGACAACTCAAACTCTCAGCCTCACTAAAAAGTTTTACTTATCAAAGAAAAGAAATGGATTTCAATTTCTAGCAAAGTGGCAAACTTGTTAATTGATAGTACCTTCCAGATAAAATATAATCAAGAATTAGATGACAGGGCTAGGCTGTGTCATAGCAGGTTAAGATGCCACCTGTGATGCTGGCCTCCCATACTGGAGTACCAATCCTGGTCACAGCTGCTCCACTTAGATCCAGCTCCCTGCTAAAGAGAAAGCAGCAGCAGAAGGCCCAAGTGCTTGGGTTCCTTCCACCCTTGTGGGAAATCTTGATGAAGCTCCTGGCTTCTGGCTTCCACTTGGCCTAACCCTGGCCATTGTGGCCATTTGGGGAGTGAACTAGCAAACAGAAGATCTTTCTCTCTCTCTTCTCTTTCTCTCTAACTCTGCCTTTCAAATAAATAAATAAAGCTATAAAAATAGACAAACAATAAAAGCATAAATACATTATGACACCGTACTGAAGAAAATTTCTGAGGGTCTAAGAATTCAACAAATGTAACAGAGAACTAAAACCCGAGCAGGAAGCAGGAAGCAGTTAAGCAAATAAGCAAAGGAAGAAGCTGTACATGGGAGTTCTGGGAAGTAAATGCTTGCATTGCTGTAATCAGTAACCCCAGTATAGGTTTGTGTGATTCTCACAGATTTCATTAAAAAATATATTTCACAACTAAAAACAAAACAGAACCCCAAACCCAGAACCAAAAATCACAAAGTAGTGAGAGTTAGAAGTAATAAATGAAAAGTTGAGACTTTCAAAGTCTTCAGAAATTGGACTATTTTGATAAAGAATGTGAAATAATTATGCATAAAATGCTAAAGGAAATGAAAAAAGAAATAAAAATAAGCAAGAAACAATACAATATAAAACTGATAAGGCAAATTGTTAAGACACCTGCGTCCCATATTGGAGTACTTGAATTTGATCCCCAGCTCCACTCCTGACTCCAGCTTCCTGCCAGTGCTGACATTGGGAGTCAACAGTGATGATTGGGTTCCTTTACCCATGTGGAGACCTGGATTGAGTTACCTGGCTCTTGGCTTCAATCTGACATTTGGAGACTAAGACATCAGATAGGCTATCTCTCTCTTTGCCCATCTCTCTTTCTCTTGCTTGCTCTCTCATTCTCTCTCTGCCTCTAAATACATACATACACACATACATATTTTAAAAAATAAATAAGGCAGATTTCACAAAGAACTGAATAAAACTTACAAACACACACACAGATCTCAGTGGCTAAATGAAGCCTCAACTGTAACAGAACAAAAGAGGCAATTAGAGAGTTGGAAATTATAATTTGGAGGAATTACATGTAATGCAGTCCAGAGATACGAAGTGATAGTGTAGGGAGGAAGCCTTCTCTCTACCCTTTGGAGGTTCAATAATTGAGTCCTTGAAGTGACAGTGGACAAACTGACAGAAGACATGCTTATGCATGAGAGTCCCACTAGTCATGAGACTCAGAGAAGGGTCAGATGGTGGAGTTTTTGTAAGATCTGGAGCTACAGAAAGGAGTGGGGCATGTGGCTTCTAAAAGGAGGTGGCACGTGTTACAGGAAGGTAAAGGAAGGAAATGCATGGTGAATAAGGTTGTTTTGTTCTGCAGGTATAAAGTCTGCCAGGTGAGAGAAATTGTAGGGAAGCAGTTCTCAGAAGAATGTGTGATAGCCCACGACAAGGTCTGCACATGGTGCCCACCTTCAGTCTCTGCATGGGTTAATCTTCCCTGATTCGTGAGCGTCCCAGACAAGAAGTCCGCCACGGCTGAGTCCCTTTTGGGAGGATCTATCTTTAGTGAGATTGGGGAACTTCAGAGAACATGTTGGGGAAGAAGAGAGGCTGGAGACAGGAGGGCAGAAAGTCAGAGAGTCCTTGGCAATGCTTTCACTCAATGCAGCCAGCATGCTAAAGCACCAAACTTTGAGTCCCAACGCTGGTTCATAGGAATAGACAAAGAAAAAACACAGGTGATGGTAGCAAATTCTGAAACAACAAATCAACCTTGCAGATGGAAAGGTTGCTATACAAGTGGGAGAAAGTCTTGCCAGGCAGCAATTAAAAGGACAATGAGCTGAAATGATGGTGACAGTCATGATGATGATGATGGTGATGATGGTGGTGATGGTGGTGATAAAAGAACAAAGGGTTCTGAGGTTTACAGCTGATTTTCATTATTCTAAAAGCACATCCCACAGGGAGTAGGAAATGCAATGTTTTTAAAAGGTCCTTGGGAGGAACAAAGAAAACTTTACAGTATACAACCCACAGTGATGAGCTCTGGGACATGGGATTCTGAGTGTTTTAACATTTTCTTCTTTGCTTTTTAAATTTCTACAAGAACTAGGTGATAAGGCATATTGCTTAGGAAGGTGGGCTGTGTTGATTTGGTAGGGGAGGGGAAAATGGACGCCTTCCACCCTTCTCCGTTCTTTGGTTGGGCTATGAATTAAATTGATATAAGGAAGGTAGACAGAAGAAAACCAATTTTGATTACATATGTATGCGTGGGAGTCCCAAAAAATACCAGACTCAAAGATGGTTGTAGCTTTTACAGCATCCTGAGCTACAGAAGGGAATGGTGGTTTGGAGCTTCCAGTAGGAAGGAGAGGAGAGGAAAAGTGTAATGAATAAAGGTGTCCTTGATATGCACATAGGAGTCTCTAACCTGACAGAAGTCCCAAAAGCCATTCTCTTCCTGATCCAGTTAATTTTACAAAAGAAAACTTTCCTTTATACATGCAGATGTCTTTTACAAAAGGCACGTTTTAAGAGTCCCTCTGATGTCTACAGTTTCTCAGAATAACTAGGGAGTCACCAATATGCCAAAAAAGGAATATTTAAGAGAGGTGTGTCTGGAGCCCCAGTAGCCTCTGAGGGCTAACGTAACCAGGTATCACAGGCTGAGTGGCTTGAAACAACAGAAGTCCACCGCCTCACCATTCTAGAGGCTAGAAGTCCAAAATCAAGTTGCTGGCAAGGGCACACTCTGTCTGAAGGTGCCAGGGGAGAATACGTACCAAGTCTTTGTCTTAGCTCTGGTGTCAGCAGCACTTCTCATCACTGTAGTGTCTGCCTTGGCCAATACCACCTGGCCCTCTCCCCGCATCTCTGTGTCTCATCTCCTATAATAAGGACATTAATCATGTTGGGTTAAGAGCCATCCTACTCCACCATGACCTCATCCTAGCTAACTACATTCGCAGCAGCTCTGTTTCCAAATAAGTACACCTGTTGAGGTTCTGGGAATTTGGGGGACACAGCCCAACTCAATACATAGGCTTTGGGTTCAGATTGTGGTTCAGCTTTCAATCAGCTGTGTAACCTTGAGCAAACTCCCAGCTGTTCCCAACATGCCCTTTCTCATCTGTAAAGTGGAGAGGAGATTACTCATGCCACAGGCCACCCATAAGGATTAACGGAAAGGGCTTAACAAGTGACTACTGCACAGTAAGTTTTCAGCACAAGACAGCTCTCATTTTTGCTTTCATTACAGAAAAAAGGAGTTAATGTTTGACACTTTTAAAGCTAGGGAAAGAAATACTTAGTCCCTGGACCCAAACATGCCATCTAGAGGTGGACACTGTGGTGCAATGGGTTAAGTGGCTGTTTGGGACACCTGCATCCCATATCCGAGTAGCAGCTTGAGTTCTGGCTATTCTGTTTCTGATACAGCTCTTTGCTAATGTGCCTGGGAAGCATCCAATGACGGTTCAAGCAGTTGAGTCCCTGCCATTCACATGGAAGGCCCAGATGGAGTTCCTGACTACTAGCTTCAGCCTGGCCCAATCCAGCTATTGCAGTCACTGGGGGAGTGAACCAGGGGACTGAAGACTGTTCTCTCTGTCTCTGCCTCTCTCTCTATCACTTGTCTTTCAAATAAAAAAATCTTAAAAAAAAGGATACCATTTTAAAAAAGGACTCTGAGTACCACAATTTCTGCCTAGCATCCCTTTCTCTCTCATATTGTACTTGGTAGCTAGTAAGAAATCTAATTTAGTTCAGGTGATATACTGCATTATAGTTAAGTGATTGTTTCAGACACGAGAGATAACATCTGGGTCTATTGCAGTCTCATGTCAGAGACTTCTAAGAGATGCACTGTTTTATCCAAGAGAACCTGTTGCTATTGTCCCCATTTCTTTCCTTACTCTGAGCAAGGCTCATTTTTTCTCTCCATTTTAGCTTGACCCCAAGTTCAAGACCGTTGGTATTAGTAGGAGGAAGCTGTAAGATCAACTTAGCAAAAAGTAGCTGCCTCATCAAGCTAATTAAACTTCTCTTTCTTAAGGTCAGTTATTACGGATTTAGTGATATGCTATGTAGGAAGGCTATTGATTTATCAGAAACTCAGCATTTTAGAATGCATGTTTTTTTTTTTTTCCTGATAAAGTTGGGCCTCCAGAGGATAAAACATTCTGACCAGAGGAAGGAGGTCAAGAAAAATGCCAAACCCTGGCTCACTGTGTAATTTTTATCCAGGGAAAGCAATTAAAGGCTGAGAGCCTCTAATAGTTGACAGAGTCACCATCAAAAAAACAAAACAAAACAAAAATCCCTGAGGCAACCGTTATGGTGCTGATATTTGCATAATGTTCTCAGTGATCCTCTAAAAATGTCCATGTGACTTTGAGCATGCATGTGTTTATAGACTGTGCAAATAAATATAAATAGACTATGAAACACACACACACACACACACAGAGCCACACTAACAGAGCTTACAATCTAGCTCTCCCATTTATTAGCTTTATGATTTGGAGCAAGTAATATAAGATCATTTTTACCATTAAATAGAGCTAATGTCCACCATGGCTGTCAGCAGGATTAAATTCATTACTACACATAAAATACTTAAAATATTGCTGTACATAATAGATGCTTTAAAAAGTCCTGCTCAATAGTTGAACCTTTTTCCAGACACAGAGATGACGATGTTGGCCCTCTCTCCATTTGTTCTTCAGAATCTCATTGAGTTTTGCTTTGGAGCAGTTGGTTATAACCACCCGAGGGCTCCATTTTAAACTGATGACCAAGATCAAGCTAATTCACTTCCAGCTGAATCTGTATCAAATTTTGAAAAGCAAAACATCTTTAAAGGAACAG
Source organism: Lepus europaeus (assembly GCF_033115175.1). Taxonomy (NCBI): domain Eukaryota; kingdom Metazoa; phylum Chordata; class Mammalia; order Lagomorpha; family Leporidae; genus Lepus; species Lepus europaeus. Next base: position 58,464,067 of record NC_084831.1, read on the forward strand.
ACTGATATTTAGTAAGGGAAGCTACAGCATATTAGCAGCACTTGTTAAAAAGACTAATGGAACAGCTTAAAGAACCAAAATATAGCTCTGAGATGGAAGTGAGACACAGTTTTTGCTAGTATCAAAATAAAACATAGCTATTTTTAAAAGGCATACTCTGCCTAGTGGTTTCTGTTTTTAATTGGGAAGGCATCCAGTGTAGATAAGAACCTTTGGAGAAAGCACACAGTCAGATAATACCACAGTTTTAACCCAAGAAGCTATTTTGCTTTAATCTGTTAGTAAATAGAAGCCTCTGTGGAACACAGTGCTATACATCTAAAATGAATAACTCAGCAGGACAAGGTTGGTTGGGCCCTACCACAGGAGGAAGCATATTCTAAAATTCAGGGCAGACAGGATGGGCTATTTCCCCAATGGAAAAAGCAGGACAGGTCCATAGCTTCGAGAAGAACCGGATGCAAAGGGATTTTGGTTTTTACATTTTTTAAAATTTATTTGAAAGTTAGAGAGACAGAGAGAAACAGCGACTAACAGACAAGAGAGCTCCTATCCACTGATTCACTCTTCAAATGCCCACACCATTCCTGTCTGAACCAAGTCAAACATAGGAGTCCAGCACGCAGCCCAGGTCTCTCAGGTGGATAGCGGCCATTGTTGGCTGCCTCCCAGAGTGTGCATTCTCAGGAACCTGGAAACAGAGGCAGAGCCTAGACTCGATCCCTGGCACCCCAATGTGGGATGCAGGAGTTCCAAGCTGCCCTTAACTGTGTGCCAAAGCCAGTCCCTGAAGGCATTTTGAATAGCCCTATTCCTGGAATGCTTCTTTTCAAACTGTGTTACGGCCATAATGATCACAACAAATAACAGGAAGTCCCTGGATGTTTTCATTTGAGTCTATATATGTCCAGGGCCCTATTATCAGTCCCTTCCATTCTCCAGGATATGCAAAAATATACAACAGATTACTTGGACTCCTTAATTTAAAAGACTTCATAAATTATTATGAATCCACATTACAATATTTTAAAAGAACTTTAAGAATCTAATCAAATTCTGACAACAGTGAAAATGTGGCCAAGTAGCTGGTGCCAATATTAATAGATAACATTTATATCAAACTGAAAATGTGGCAGACACTACTTTAGGTACCTGTGTTAACTCACTGAGTCCTTACTACAACTCTATGAAGTACTTACTATTATTACTGAGGGCTGAAATGTTAAAAAATATTAAATGATATATTAATATAAATTATGTTAAATAATATATTAATAATATTAAATAATTTGTCTGGCATCACGTAACTAGTAGGGAGCAAAGCCAGGATTCAAGCCCAGGTAGACTGTTGTGGAATCCATGGTCTTACCCTCTATATTACACGCTTCTTGAAGGCAGTGATGGAGAACATCTTTGAACATTTCCTGTTCACATAACACATATTACAGCCTTTAGAGGCTCTGCCAAATCTCATAGGGAAAATCGAAGTGCTTGAGATCAGACCTCTTAGTTTACTTTCCAACTTATTCAACAAATGAAGATTGAATGTCTACTATGCATCAGATAGTGGGACACAATGATGTATATTTCTGCCTTCAGGCAGTTTACAATCTAGAGAGGAAGGTTGATGATAAACAAATCAACACCTCTCTAATAACCAGTCAAGAAATTAGCTGAGAAGAAGCAAGGTGGAGTACAAAAGGTAATGGGAGACCACCTGAGTTCAGGTGGTGAAGGCGGGCCTCCCGGGGGAGGTCACCCTGAGCACAGATGTGAGGAGGTGATAGAGGGAACCTTGTGATCAGCAGCAGTAAAGCCAGGTTTCCTTTGTCAGAAACTTGATTCTCTGCAAGCTTGGTCAATTTTCTGGAACTTTCTATGCCTTAGGTTTCTTATCTATAAAAGGGAGATAGTAGTAACCATTTTACAGTATTGAAATATAAATACTTTTCATGAGTGTTAGTCCATTTTCCATTGCTATGACAAAATACCTGAAGCCAGATGTTTTATAAAGAAAATAGATATATTTAGCTGACATTTGTGAGGTCCAAGAACATGGCACTGGGGTGTAGCGGGTAAAGCCACCATCTGCAATGCCAGCATCCTATATGGGTGCCAGTTTGAGTCCTGGCTACCCCATTTCTGATGCAGCTTCCTGCTAATGTGCCTGGTAAGGCAGCAGAACATGGCACAAGTGTTGGGCCCCTGCACTTATGTGGGAGACCAGGAAGAAGGTCCAGGCTCCTGGCTTTGGTCTGTCCAGCCTTGGCCATTGTGGCTATATGGGGAGTGAACCTACAGATGGAAGATCTTTCTCTGTCTTTCCATCTATCTGGAACTGTGCCTTTCAAATAAATAAAATATACCTTTAAAAAAAAAAGAAGAGAAAAGCATGGCCCTGGCATCTGCTGGCTCTAGTAAGTGTCTTCTGGCCATATCAGATCATGGCAAGTAGCATCATGATGGGAGTACATGAGAGAAGGAGAGGTCACAAGGCAACACAGGAAACCAGGGGAGGATTCAGGGGCCAGGTTCTCTCTTTTATGGTAATTCACTCTCAGAACTGACTTACCGCATAAGAGCAGGAGGGTGACACCCGCGATGATCTAATTACCTACCTTCCACTAGGTCTTGCCTCAAATATTCCGCCACCTCAATACTCCCACACCTGGACCAAGCCTCCAGCACTTGAATCTTTGGGAGACAAACTGTGTCCCAACCATAGCAAGCTATATATCATCAACTCTAAAGTTCCATTTCCCCATATGTTTTCACAGCTCAAAGTCAAGAGCTTCTCAAAAACAGTAGAGTTTGCATTCCTGGATGGCCATGCAGAAGTTCCAAAGAGGTTGGAAGTTCTGTTACTGACTGCTGATGAGCTAAGACTGTTGCTGTTGCAGGTGGAAGGACGGGACACCTGCACCTACTCCATGCCATGAGTCCTTTATTGTTGGAAAATGGTTGGGGTAACACCTTTCAGTGTGATCCAGATAGCTTGAATATCAAATCTGGGTAAGGGATGGCAACAGTTTGGAAGAAAATTCTGGAACTAGAATCCTATTGAGGCAATTTTGTAAAGAATATGACATGACAAATCTCTTGGCGATGCTGTCATGTTTAGTTCATGAAAAAAAAAAAAACAGGACTTTGCTAACTTTGTCTAAACTACTCAAGAGTGGACATCCCCCAAATATGCAAAGGAGTTTTAGAAATAGATTAAATAATTATTTTAACTTATATTTCACATTTTATTTGTGAACAACTGTGATTTCTGGCTTTAAAAATTTTATCCAAAGGGTCATCTTTCAATAAGAACCAACAAAACAAGTTCAAGTGCTATCATTTGGCCTAGCAGTTGAGATACCTGTTAAAATATCAGCACATCTTTCAGTGCCTGAGTTTGAATCCCTAATCCAGTTCAGAATCCCAGCTTCCTGCCAGTGTAGACCCTAGGAGACAACAGGTGATGGCTCAAGTAGCTGAGTCATTCCCACCTCCCAGGTCCAGCTTGACGCAGCCCCAGGCCATTGCAGGTATGGAACCACTGGATGGAAATTCTGTCTGAATATTTTTGTCTCTCTGCCTCTCAGATAAATAAATACAGAAACATTTTTAAAAAGTGACAAGAAAGCATTGCTCATATTTCACATTTAATTGGCAACATTATTTTCTTTATTACTGGATTATAAAATAATAAAACATCTTTTGAGGGAGGAATCTGAAGGAGTCAGTGCCCCGCTGGTGACTCACCTAGAATGGTGTCTGGTAGTAGTGAGCTCTCAGGACAGGTCATCCGAATTTACCAGCTCTTCCAGGATCAGCGATGCTCACGCATCCCTCACTTTGTAAGTAAAAGTTCTTTCCTTAAGCCTCTACTATGGTTCCCTGATAAAGATCCAGAATTAGCATGAAGTGGTAGTTGATTAAATGAACAAATGGATTAAATGGGCAAGTGACTGGGTTTCTGCTGGAAGTTTTCTGGATTTCAGACAGCGGGGGCGAGAAGGTCCCGCTGACTCTCCAGTTTGTGCTTGTCGGTGCCTACCCCAGGTTTCAAGCCCTTTTCTCTCCCACCCGCACTCTGAGGTGCAGCCAGCTCTCCAGGCTGTCCTGTCTCTCCTGGAGTACGGAACAGCTGAGGGCAGGGCCCTTTACCACGGTTCTGTGTATTTTACACACTCAAAGACTAGCATTCTGAATTTGCAGCTGGTTGCAATTTATGTACTGAGATGTTTGTAACAACTGTGGAAGACAATTAAAACTCAAATACATCGACCCACACCGCAGCTCGCTAGGCTAATCCTCTGCCTGTGGTGCTGGCACCCCGGGTTCTAGTCCCGGTTGGGGTGCCGGATTCTGTCTCAGTTCCTCCTCTTCCAGTCCAGCTCTCTGTTGTGGCCCAAGTGCTTGGGCTTGCACCCACATGGGAGACCAGGAGGAAGCACCTGCCTGGCTCCTGGCTTCTGATCAGCGCGGCGCACCGGCCATAGCGGCCATTTGGGGGGTGAACCAACGGAAGGAAGACCTTTCTCTCTGCTCTCTCTCACTGTCTAACTCTGCCTGTCAAAAAAAAAAAAAAAAAAAAAAACCCTCAAATACATCATACCCTCCTTTTTGACTGCATTTAGGAAGAGAAGCCATAGCTGAGTTTCAGAGAAAGGAAATTAATTCTTGCCTCTTGAAATGTTAAAATTGGAAGTCTTAACAGATTTGGAAGAATATTTTTCTTCACTCCTTACCCTTTGTCCATGTCTCTGTCTATGTCACTTGCTCTCTCTCTCACAAACACACACACACACAAACACACACACAAACACACACAAGCACCGACATGGAGAAGATGTTACAGTTCTTCCGAATGGATCGGTTCTAAGGAATTGGAGAGGTGCTCCCTGACAAGTAGCCATGGATCCCGGTCCTCTCCATCCTCTGCAGTGGATGCAGGCGGCACACCTGTGGTTTGCACAGTGGTGGAGGCCACGGTGCTGCTTCACACCCGTGCTGGGAGGCAGTGAGCAGCTGGGCGATCCCCCACGACACTGTGCGTATGGGAGCAGGGACGAGACTCTGCACGAGGCGGCCAGGCTGTGGGCCTAGAGGCAGACCCGAGCTCTTTCACTCACTGACAGAACATTGAGAAGAGCAAAGTGTTTCTGGCACAGCCAAGAGGATCATGAACGTGACCCTGGGAAATGAAGGAGCTGGTGGTCCCTGGAGACCAGGACAATGCCCCCAGCATGCCATTGCAATGAAGCTCTGAGAAGTAAGCAGAGGAAGTAAGCAACGAGAAAGAGTGCAGAGTGACAACTTTTCCTTATATCTACTAAGACAACCTAGGATGACAAAGTGCATCGGAATGGCAACATTGGATCCTGTTACTGATGGTGTACGAGCTTAAGGAAGAAATATTTCCTACATCTAAGTACTTGGTTTAAAATTCTTACTTGCCATTTGCATATACTAAGAAACATCATTAATTTAGAGAAATTATGGACAGAACCAATGTAGTATAAACCTATAAGGTTTCCTCACTAAGCCAAAAGTTCCCCTAATCTTGTCAGTTTCTTGGAGGACTCTACACCAAGAATCCTTTAAGAAAAGTAACTTTAATGGATGTTCTGTTTGTTTCCAAAGGATGGACTCTAGATTAAATTCCTTCAGTTTAGTGAGGCACCTGCTTTTTAATGTGTTCATTGGGTGGTTGAGGGATGCTGGCCAATTCTTTCTGTCATGGATGTATTAACATTCTTACAAGAATACCCAGGAACCTTGTTTCTCTAAAAATAAAGGTATGAATTCCTCCCACTGGAGAGAAACTCCAGCAGAAGATTGAGGGGAAGCAAGGACACAAAGAAGATTGAAATAAATTTTGAGAAAGTATTGTAGAGTCATCTTCATAAAGAACAGGCTCAGATGCTTTGTGAAGGAAGAAGAGGCCAAGGCCAAGTTGCTGGGGAAGCCTGAGGGTTGCAAAAGGACTGTGGGAGTTAATCCCTGCAGTACCTGAGCAACTCTGGACCTGCCCAGGAAGTGAAGAATGGTGATGTCAACCAGGAAATATGTCAATCAACAATGAAAAAATGTCATAAGAGCAACCAAAATGGTATAAATTGGGAATTTATTAATTTTGGACTCTTTGTCATCAGCCCACACAAGGTTTAATAAGAAGTCTACGAAGAGGCTTAGGTGAGGAAGCCTTCTCTCCTTCGGTCATTCCCCATAACGGCCTTCCCTCTTACCTAATAGTGGGTACCACATGTTCCAGAATCGTGAGCCGGGAGAGACAGGCTGCACACATCCACACACACACCTTCCCTATTCTCAGGCCCATTGCTTGGGTGAACAAGCCAGCTCAGAGGCAGCCAAAGGTGGGCATTGCTGCCGCTTCCTTGAGCTGCACCGTGCCAAAGAAGTGTTTTCAGTTTTTGCTTTATCTTGTTCTCATTTTAATTTCTCACATTTGTTAGCTTAAAAACTTTATTTAAAGTGAAAATCATATATTTCAGACTTTTTCTTTTTTTCAGTCTTCCCAATAATGTTCTTTTTCTGCTCCAGGATCTAATTTGAGATCCCATATTGCATGAAGCTATCTTATCTTCACAGTCTACACCAATCTCCAAGACAAGAAGTGGTAACATTAAATGTTTTGATAGCTAACAAGTTTTTTAATCTACATAAATTACACATGAAAGGATAAAAAGCAGCAAATTCAGAAATAGCTATTACATATGTCAAGGACGATTGAGAAAGAATTATAGTATCTTAAACTGTCGAAACTAATTTATAGCAAATAAAATTCAGTTTTTGGTGTGTATAATCCTCTGATTTTTGACAAACACATAGTTGTGCAGAGTTACATCACAATCTAGATATCAATTGTGTCAGTATCACAGTCAAAATGTAAAACAGCTCCATCACCCTCAAAAATAAAAATAAAAAAATTCCTTTATTTTGCCACTTTGTGGTGATTTGTGTCTGAAAATACACATCCCCATGACATTTTTTCCATTGACATGAAATTATTCACATAATATTTTATTATTGTTGGATTTCCATAAACTACTTAATGATGATGATGGCTCAAGTACTTGGGTCTCTGCCACCCACCCATATGTGAGATCCAGATTGGATTCCAGGCTCTTGGCTCTGACCTGGCCAAGCCCTGGCTGTTGCAGGCACTTGGAGGGTGAACCAGCAGATCTCATTCTGTCTCTGTCTCCCTCTCTTTCAAATAAACAACAACTTAAAAGTTTAAAAATCTGGTTTCTCTGATATTTCCCTTCCAGCTTACTTCTGTTAAGTGTTCACATAGTATCTTTCTCCATCCCATTACTTTCTATCTGTATTTTAAGAGCTTTTTTTAATAGACAGCATACAGTTAGTGAGTTCTTTATACAATCTGGTTATCTCTTTCTTTTATTTTTATGCTTAATTTGTATAATATAATAATTGATATATTTTATTAAAATTCACTTGTGTTTGTGGTTTTTTGTTTCTTCCATTTGTATTTTGCTCCGTCTGTTCGGCTTGCTTTGGATTAACTGTCTTTACATTCAATCTGTCCCTACTCTTGATCCTTTATGCATACATCTTCTTAAACACTTTATTTTTACTGGTTATTTCAAGGCTTACACTATTCTTTGTTCATAAAACATTGTCTTTCTAAAGTAATACTACACTTCTTCAGCTGTAGTGTATATGCTTTGATGTCTACTCACAAATCCCCCTCTCTTATTTAGTATTATAGATGTTATACATTTTACTTTTACATATGTCATAATGCATCACTCTTACTTTTGCTTTATACAGTCAATCATCTATTAGAGTAATTAAAACTGAGAAATAATTCTCCAATTTGTCTTTATTTTCACCACTTCCAGAAATCTATATTCCTGATGTACATCAAAGTTTCTTCTGGTGACGTGCTCCTTTAGCCTAAGAGCTATCTTTATCACAGCTCGTGGTATAATCTGCTGCTAGGGGATTCTCTTGGCTCCTATTTATTTCTCCTAGAGTTCTGAACTATATTTTCACTTGGCATAGGATTCAATGTTTACAAAGTTTTTGTTTAAGCACTCCAATGATATCACCATATTGTCTGTTAGCTTGTATAGGTTACGACAAGGAAACTGTTGTAAATTCTTTTCTGTTTCTCTGTCTATGTGTCTTATTTTCGCCGGCTGACTTCACAGCTTCCTCTTTATCTTTTATGTCCAGCAGTTTGAATACGCCATCTCTCAGCGTACGTGCCTGTGTGCATGTATGTGTGTGTGCGCTCTGTGCATTTGGCTGGCTTAGCGCTTTTGTGCTTAAATTTATCTCTACTGTTTTGACAACATTCATCATTTAAGGAGAATTGTTGGCTGTTAACTCTTCCGATACTTTTTCTGCTTCATTCCGTCTCTTAGTCTGGAGTTCTAGTTACAGGAATGATTTGATATTATTGCACAGTTCCCGAGTTCTCTGTTCTTCCCTCCCCCACCCCCCGCCTCTTTTTTCCCTTTGTGTTTCAGTCTGAGTATTTTCTTCAAGGTCACTGATTCTCTCCTCAGCAGTACTGATTCTCCTGTTAAGTCTGATGATGTTTCATCATCAGTGTTATGACTTTTGTTGGAAGTAGTTCTATTGCCTACCTTTTGGTTTTTAATTTTCTGGGCTGACACGCACATCTGTTCCTTTATAGTGTCCATATTGTGTCCTAGAGTATTTAACATAATAGTCATAGCTAATTTAAATTCTTTAAAATTTTCATTTGTTTAATCTACTTGAGAAGCAAAGAGACAAGGGAGAGAGAAAGAGAGAGAGGGAGAGCGAGCACACAGGTAAACAAAGAACTTCCATCAGTTTGTTCACTCCCGAAATGCCCACAACAGTCAGGCCTGGGCCTGGCTGAAGTCAAGAGTTGGAAACTCAGTGTGAGTCTCTCATGTGGTTGGCAGGGAACTCAGTCTGGGTCTCTCATGTCAGTTAGGGACCCAACTACTTGAACCCTCACCTGTACCTCCCAGGCTGTACAGTGGCAGGAACCTGGACTCAGGAGTGGAGCTAGAATTCAAATCCAGGCTTTGTGATAATGGATGCAGGTATCCCAAATGGCATCTTAACTGCTAGAACAAATACTCATGCCTAATTTAAATCCTTATCTGATAGTCCCAATTTCTGGTAACCTATGAGTCTAGTTTTGTTGATTACTTCATCTCTAGACAGTGATTGCTCTATCTTTTTATTGTACATATGAAAGTACTTTGACAAGTTCATGCAAAATAGAATTAAAATATAATTTATTTTGGTGTAAAGTATTTGAAATCTGTGTATAGCTTTTTTTTTTCCAAATATGTACTTTCCTTAAATCATTTGAAGTTGTCCCATATTGCTGGATATAGTATACTGAATAGTAGAAACTGAGATAAATAGTGCTTGTGAATACTTCTTGTGGTAGGTTATTAATGTTAGGATCTGAGTAATTACAGCCAGCAATTCATCTGAGTTTCAGCTTTGCTTTTGCTTCAGTCCTTTCCAGCCTAATTCTTCAACTATTACCTTATGGTTAATATGTAGGGTGGTTTGCCTGGTGATTTTATTCAGTGTGTCTTTTCTACCTCCCAGCTTCAGGCCTTCTCTGTTCTAGCTGTATCAGAGTCGTCTGTCTAATGCTCTTGCCTTTCACCCGGGGATGAGATGACTATTACTTGTTACTTGGTGCTAGCTAGCAGAGTAGCTGGGACCGAGGCACGCTCTCTGCTGTTCGCTTCTGCCTTGGCCTCATGCAGGCCTCGCATCCAAGGGTCGCAGAGTTGGTGCTTTCTCAGTGACCTTCCCCTCCTGCAGAGCAGGAGACCTCGAAGGGCCTGGGTCCAGTTTAATTACTTATCTACTTCCAGTCATAGAGAGTTTTGTTCTTTTCTCCTTCCCCTGACGGAAAGGAGTCTTCCCCCATGCCCTGAGAAACAGGCTTGGCCACCTTTCCACCAGCAACCTAAGTCTTTTGCTCTCTAGGAGAGAGTGGACTGCACAGGATTTTGTGTTTTTCTCACAGCAGTGGCTGCTAGCCCTTGTCCAAGTCAATGAAAGATATTAGGCTTTTGTGGGTTTTCTCAATTGTCTGTTGTGAGGTAGAAGCAACATTCTTTTCAGAAGGAAACGGGATATTTCCAAATGAAAATTGGATATTTTTAGATGTAATTTTAATTTGTATTCTCTCTCTGTCTTTATTTAATTTTAAGTTGGATATATATCACCATAAAAAATTTGGACAACAGTGAAAGGTGCTTTCTATAAAGATCAAATTAACTGGAAGTTACTTCACACAAATACAACTCCTTCAAGATTTACTTTTCTATGCTCATGTAAGCCTTGAAGAACAGTATCACAGATGTGAACTAGGGAAGTATAACCCTGAACCCCAAGGTGTGTTGCTAATGCAGCATGATTAAACATCAGAATGTGAAAAGGCACCATTTCGTTGTGGACAAGTTTCAATTCTATGGTGTGAGTCCCCAGCAGTGACACATTAGACATGATCAAAGCCTCCTTGCTATAAACAGAGATGTGCTCATTCTCCCGCTTCATCTAAACGTGTCTGAAAATAGAACTCTTCCAGTGCTGTAGCTCCACCACCTAGAAAAACGCTTGATACATAGTGGTTACTCCATAAAAATTTGTTTTCGGAACAAATAAATGAATGAGACAGCTCCTACGTTGCTTGAGAAATTAGTATTGATGTCTCAAAAAGACACTGAATAGTCATAAGGGTGTATGGGAATTCCAGTCCTTAATTGAAAAGACAAAGTAGGTACACCAAATTATATCTCAGGCTAATAACAGGTAGCATAAGTTACGCTTCTTAGATGACATTGATGTTGTTTCATAAACTGCATCTTTCAGCCACTACACTTTTAGATATCCCTGTCAAAAAGAATCAAGTAAGAAATTAATTTAGAAAATTGGTAGTGGAGGAATGAGAAATAAGGGGAAAAGATTGATCTTGCAAGTATAATCCGAGGCTCCCATTTGTTTTGCTCTTTGGTAGGCACTGTGGAAAGACCTGCAAGTGAGTTATGCAGAAGTTGATTCCAAAAACTTGATCGATAAGAAAAAAGCCAGTTCTATAGAGACTTGTGCCTTACTGATAAGAAATTCCAAAATATTTAGACAAGTAAGAAGTTAAAGTATCCATCAAAGAACACTCCAGTTCATAAGGATTTGTCAATCATTTTGACTGCTTAAGAATTATTTTTTATAAATAAAGTAGCTACTGGCATAGATTACTTTTCTTTGGTTACCCTACCTCTTGGGATCTAAAAAATTCTCTCACAATAAGTTATGTTTCAGTCTGAATTGTTTTTCACAGTTAAAAATAAAGCGAAGGGAAAAAGTCAATTTCTATTCTGCCACCTTTCCCAACTATCAGGGTCAGACTCTGTTGCCTTGGCAACCTCAGAAAATACAATGTGCTGCTATATCCACCTTGGCTTCATAGCGGATGATACCATCTTGGCAGCAGAATAAAGTGGTTGCTCTCAGGACTGTGTTTGGCTTGTCTCAGCAACGTGATTCACAGAAAGGATCATGCCATGTTTATTTGACATGTGGCGCACTTTAAAAGCACTAGATTGCTCCAGAATAAATCCCGCTCTGTTCATGCCAGCACATGAGAGAACAGTAGGGAAATGGAGTCAGAGCTCCTTACTGTGCCTGTAGAAGGTGGGGGAGGAGGTCTCTGAGGCGCCTATAGTTTGTACTGTTTATTGCTTGCACAATATCCATTTCCTCTTCCATTCTTGCTCACTTGGTTGAGGCATCCATCACTCACCACTCCCTGGCAGTCATATTTGTGACTGAGTAGTTAAACTCATCTATATTTCTGGAAAGGGATCCAAATAACTTGGGCGATTGTAGTAGTCTCATTCTCTAGCCACTAATTTATTCAGGGAACCTATGTGTAATCTAATAAGTGCGTAGGCATTTCCCTAGTGACTGTGTTGGCTCAGGATTGAGCCAATTTTGCCCAATCAGATGCTATTCACTGGTAGATAAGAACAAGGAAATATGTTGCCACGATTACAGTGACCAGGGATGCTATGAGCATGGAGAATTCAGGTGTGAAGTCAAAGCTAACACTTGGTGGAAGAGCAGAGCAGAGAGAATAGTGGAGTAATGGAGTCAGAGCTCTTGACTGGGACTGGTTTTGAGAAAGTCTCACTTCTAGACTTCCTGTTCTTCTCTCTTCTACCAAGAAGAGATCTTGAAGTATTTCCTGAACTTGCCATGGAAGATTTGAGTTCTAGGATACCCTGTGCATCTCTTTTCATTATTCATAATTTATTCCTGGCTCATATTTCACTGAGGTCTCTTTGTAATGTGATTTGGTATTACTGTACCTTGAATTAATATCACTTACTTTTCTCTCTATTAGTTACCAATAACACTTGTCTATTACTTTCTTCTTTGTCTAAACATGCTTCTTCAGACTTCAAATTGCAACATGTAGGGTGCTAGTCATTCTCTCCATTCTGGAAAAATATTGACATAGCCTCCCATGCAGTAAAATACTATAATTTTTACAGATAGGAAGGTTTTTAAAGCTTACCTAGTCAACATACTTGTTGAAATGATAAAAAATTTAAGGTGATCAGATATGAAATGACTTCTTCAAGTTAGTGTGACTACTTTATAGGAAAGCCAAAACATAAAATCTGTTATTATAACATATGGTAAAATGGTGGGGCTTTTTTCCCCAATACTGAAGACAAAACAACGGACATTATCTTAAATTGTGCTTACTCATGAGTCCATGATGAAAATACTTGACAGTACCTGAGTGATCTGTACGCTAGTATCAGAATCTCTGCCATAGCTTTGAGCACTCTAAGCCAAATAAAGGCATGTTTAAACAGGATAGTAACATGTACAAGAAAAGATATAATTAGTGTGGAATAAAATAACTAGCAAAAAATATCATATGCACAGCCAGTGCTGTGGTGCAGCAGGTTAAGGCCCTGACCTGCAACACTGGCATCCCATATGGATGCTGGTTCATGTGCTGGCTGCTCCACTTCTGATCCAGTTTTCTGCTATGGCTTAGGAAAGCAGTAGAAGGTGGCCCAAGGTCTTGGGCCCCTGCACCCGCATGGGAGACCAGGAAGAAGCTCCTGTCTACTGGTTTCGGATCGGCTCAGCTCCAGCTGTTGTGGCCATCTGGGGAGTGCACCAGCAGATGGAAGACCTCTCTGTCTTTCTTTGTCTCTACCTCTCTTTGTGACACTGTCTTTCAAATAAATAAAAATAAATCTTTTTTTAAAAAAATATGCTTCCTGCACCACTTTCAGAATTTTGGTTTCTTGATGCTGGAAGGGATCCTTCAAGTTACTCAAAGGAGGACGTTCTGTGTGTCAAGCATTCTAATAAACCATTGACACATGATCTTTTATGTATTCATCACCAATAACCATGCTGAAGAAATCTTTCTGTTTTTAAAATGACAGGAATTGGGTTCAGATAAGGTAAGTACCTTCCTCAAATTTCTAGTCAAGAAGTTAAGGAACTGATTTACAAACCCAGATGTGCTCAACTCTAAGAACTTAACCTTTTATGTCATATATTATGGGATTCTGTTCTACAGGTTGCTTGGGTTGGTAGCCCTTAATTCATCAGGAATATCTCAGTCTGAGAGGCAACTCTTTCTATATTTGAAGAATTCTTGTTTTCCTAATTTTAGACCCCAAAACTTGCCTGCAAAAAATTTCCACTGAGTCTACCGAGTGCTTTGGAGCAAGCTTAAGCAATCTAATTCTTTGTAACTCTGTCTTCCAAGCTCTTTTCAGTTTCCTCAACCTTGAGTCTTCCTTTCTTTGGGGAAACCATCTGGACTTCTTTCAACAATTAGTGAGGAAACGTTCATCCTAGGCTCCTTCCCAGGTGGCATTTCTTGTACTTTGTATTTTCAGTGTTGCTGTTGAAGTATAGAATCCAGAACAAAATTCAATAGTTGTACTCTGTTTTCAGGTTGACATTCAATCTCAGTGAATGCAGCCTAAGTTTATTCGCTTTCACATCCGGACCCAACACACTAAAGCAGACTTCCTAAGCACCACTCTACAAGACTTAAAATCACTCAAGAAACTCTCAAAATCTTGGCCGACAACACTTAAGATTCATCCAATTAAAAGGGAACATTATTAACAAGCAGTCAAATGCAACTGAATTGGATTTCATAACCTAACACTACAGACTTATAGGAAATGACAAGGTGCTCCACTCTGAGTTACTTGTGTTAAATTAATTATAGAGTCAAATCATTCTTGGTGGGATTTTTGCCAATGTCTGTGCTGAAATGTGCATCAGCCTTTATTTGATGCCATTTTTAGGATCATCCCACTTGGTAAGAAATAACAGTTGTAGAACCACAAATTCAAGACTGGGTTATATGCTAAGAAATTCGCTCCTCTGACTGTACTTTAAAATAACGTGTTTTATTTTAATGGGTCCTTAGAGAACTGCTTGGGCCTTTCTGTCCCATACAAGGCAGAATCGGCAACAGCGTAGACAATCATGTATCTTTATGTCCTTGCTTATCAAAAAAAGATAAGGGATACCAGGGAACCATTCAACCAACACGGAAAAACACAGCTTTTTTCATATTGTTAGTGCAGAAGCAGTATGTGATAAAAAAAAAATACATCCTGGCATGTCACAAGTAGTGAACACTGCCTATTTGCTTATTTTGAATGGATCTAAGGATCAGTAAGATTGTAAGCAACATAAGAACATTTCTGTGTTTACCATCATATCCCAGACATGACAGATACTGCCACATACATTCTATGAATAATGGAATGAATCAAACTTGGAAATGATTGACATTGGCTGAATCATGAGGTTTGAGTGTTGCTGGGTAGAGTCTCAATTCTCTCTTTTGCTGCCACTGCCTATTAGCAATCCCCAAAACCAATGCTTCTAGGTTGGGTAGGATTCCTCAGTTTCGTGTTCCTTTTTTTGGATGAATTGGGTAAACTGAGGTATTCCACACATACAATTTTATTTTTCTATATTAAAAGAAATTATATAATAAAAAGATGTTGGTCAAAGCTCAGCCATCAATGTATTCTTTTGTTCTTTATAATTTCCTATCAGATTTTTTCTTTTGTATGGAGTCAGGTCAAAAGGAAAGCTAGCAAGACATATATTTTATCCTTGTAACTCACAGGAACTGTAAGTTATCTTAGGAGGAAATAATATTTACTTTGGTAAGGAGTGCTTACTAGGTTATTTGTGATGTGATTAGTCATACATCTTGTTGAAATAGAAAGAAATTTCAAAACACAAAATCATTAGTTTCTCTGCTGTCCTTACAGACTGAAAATTCACATCTTTCCATTTGTGAGATATCAAAAACTGGACCAAGTAAATTTTTTTGTATCCAGCCAAAGACGTTAGATAAGATAAATGAATGAGATCTCATTCTCATGTGTAGATGAGTATCATTTCCCAAAGGAGGGGCACTATGGGCTGAATGTTTGTGTGCCCCTGAAATTCAAATATTGAAGTCCAAACTCTCAAGGTGGTGGTATGAAGACGTAGTGCCTTCAGAAGGTGACGAGGCCTTGAGGACTCTGCCCTCATGAATGTGTTAGTGTCCTTCAATAAGAGGTCTGAGGCAGATCGTTGGCCCTTTATGCCATCTGAGGATTCAGCAATAAGAAGCCATCTATGAAGCAGAGAGAGAGCACTCACAAGACACCATTTCCACCAGCATCTCCTGGCCTCTAGAAATGTGAGCGATAGATTTCTGTTACCTATACATGGCTCAGTCTCAGGTATTTAGATATTTTGTTACAACAATCTGGACAGAAGAAGACAAGGAGTTGAGGATACCAAATTGTGGGGCTAAAAGAAGGCTATGGCAGGAGAAGGAAGTGATACTACAGGTCTTACTTTCCTAAAATCAGCCCGCCAAAAACACCCTTCCACCATGTAATGGAGTGAGGAGCATCACATGGAAGCAGATGAGGGGGAGGGGAACCCGTCACACTGGAATTACACTAGCACTTACCACTTTGCATAACCATATTTATTAGTTGGTTGTTTGGTCGATGTCCCCTTCTCCCAGACACTGAGCGCTCTGCTCTACTCCCCCTGCACCTTCAGTTCCTAGCCTGATGCCTGGTAGGTAGTAGTTACTCCATTCAAGTGAATGAAAGTTAAATACATACATGAAGAACTTATTAGTCAGTGTAAAACTCAGAGTCTTCTAGGTTGGAAATCTTTCTAGCAGTGAAGGGTGGCTGGTAACGCAATCCAAAAATATCCCAGGGATTCATCTTTCCATGTGGGGTCTGTCATTAATCGTCCATGCTGGCTGTTTACCCCCTCCCACCCCTGGTCCAAGAAGGAGCCCTGAACTTCTCTCTTAACTCTTATCCCAGATGAGGTAGAACTAGCATATCCAAGTGGAATTTTACTATAGAAAAATAATGAAGGGGAAACAGAGAGACCAAGAAACCTCAAACAATGGTCTATTTTAAAGACTCCTTTTTGAAATTTTGAGTGGTATAGAAAATAATTATCTAGTAGATTTTAATGAAATAAACCTAAACATGTTAATCTCTGTTTCTGAATAAAATATTAAAACAGGATTAGGACATGCATAACTGTGAAATGCTTCAAAACATAAAACTTCATGTGATTCAATTTTAATTACTTTTAGGATCCAAAAATATGAAAGAATTTTCTGACATCATTGAGGACTAAGAGACATAACTGAAAGTCAGGCCTCTTGCTGGCCAGCTCAGTTCTCTGGTCATCCAACTCACTGTTTGCTACCAACTGCCAGACTCTTCAGTCTCCCTGGGCCTTAATCATTGAAATCTTTAAAAATTTAAATCAAATTAATGTTATTTTTTGGAATTTTATTAAAACATAGCTTGACTTTTTAAATTTTAATTTCTTATAACTAGAGAAGTAACTAAATTCATTGAAGAAATCTTGGTATTTGTTGATATAAATGTGTTTAGTAAGAGATAAGCCACCAAGAGAAAGAATAGTTGCTTGTTTAGAAAAAGATGGAGTTGGGAGATAATTGCCATTTTTCTTCCAATTTTTCAGGCATAGATTTTAGATAATCAGACATTCAGGTTATAGTCACATGACAAATGGATGAATTAAATTTTTCTGGGCCAGCATTCGATAGAAAAAGTATCCAAGGCAGGATTAAGATGCTGACACAAAGATGATGTTGAGTAAGTTTGCTTTGGAGAAGCAGGTAGAATGGGCAGAAGAGGCAGAAACAAAGGAAGAGAGACTATCAGACTATCTGGAACGTCTATCAAGTAGCTTTGCAATTCTTTCAAGTACCAAATTGTACTCTCGTAGTTTATCCCCCTGGAATAAGATGCTGCACCATCTGACATGGCTGCATTTGCAGCAGTAGCTGCTTTGCTCTTGGATAAACAATTGCTAATACACGATCTCATCTATAACACTATATGAGAGAAATGAAACTAACGATGTGGGCAGAAAACCCACCTCTGCCACAACAAGTCTTCAGCTTAAGCTACAGAAAGATGTTGACATTTCTCAACTGGTTTAGACCAGAAGACATGAATGGGAAACTTAATTTTTAACAGAAAACTGTTGCAGGCTTAATCATTAGGATGGCAATGGGGAAATCTAGTTGTCAAGAGCCTGGAGAAGGAGTGAGCAAGCTCAGACACAATTCTGACAGGTATGAGAATCAGAAGAGTTACAGTCAGAGAGGAAGTATGTCCCCAGGATTTCCCATAGGGAAGGGGACATCCCGAACCTGAGTAATATAATGGGCCTACCTAGGAAGCTCTTCCTGTAAATCAGAGAAACCAAGGCAAAGCCCCAGTCACACGGATGGGATGGTTACAAGATTGTTGATGGCAAAAGACGGAGAAGATCTCAGGGTACAGAGGACTTACTTAACACACAAGGCTGAGTCTACAGCACTAGAGGTCAACCCACCTTTGATGTACTAAAGTGCAATAACTTGAAAGTCAAAAAGCACTGGTTCTAAATCCTAGCATTGCTGCTTACCAGCTGATAAGTTAATTATTCTCTTTGGGCCTCAGTTTTCCCATTTACAAAATGAGATTATGTCCAGATCAACAGACTTATCAAGATTAATGGAAATAGTATTGTAGTTCACAACTGTGTGCCATGCAATAAGCATTAAGAAAAAGGTAGATATTACATTAATTATTTCTCATTGGTGGGATCAAAGCTACTAATATGATCCTGGCTTAGGAACATGATGAATTTCTCTGATAGTGGGGGCATAAGTTCTAGATGCACAAACCAAGAAAGTGAGGGAATTAGAGGTGCAACCGGGAGATCTTTGTAAAAAACATCTATTTTAAATTTTAAATTTTATTGCTAAAAGCAGAGCACAGAAATTTTATGGATTGGTATCTACAAAACTTTAGTTTAAGGATCAAACAAGGGCCAAAGTAAGTGCTCCAATTCAAAGTTCCATCCGATCTGCTTCACTCAACAGAAGTAAGTCGTATAAATCATGGAAAAGAAATGCATTGATATTGTTTTTACAACTTGGGTAAAAACTGGTATTCCTCAGTAGCTAAGTGGTTCCCCTGAAATCCTATTCAGATTACTAATTGGCATAGTGAGATATTAATTCAAATGATACAGATAATATACTTCATCTTAATTTCTGCCCACAGCATTACAAATGTATGAGATCTGAGTAACTGAGAATATCAAGGGGTTTCCTTAAGATGTTAACAAATGGTGCTACAAGTTAACTTTAGAATGTCTAAGGATTTCTATCTCTAAACTAGTTGTATATCTGAATGCAAAATGGAAACTTAATATTCCTGACCAAAGAAGTCATTCTCAGCTTAGTATAGCAAAAATCAAAGCAAACAAACCCTTACAAACCAGGGTATGTTCCAAACTGTTTCTGAAATGCACAGGGTTGCAGAGTTTTAGCTATGCCCAAAACAGGCTCAATATGCAAACATTGTTTTTTGTTTCATTCAGTAAGGCATTGAATTTTCTACAGCACCAAAGAAACAAAATTGAAAACTAGAGGCAAATTTCCTGCCCTCATGGAGTTTATATCCTAGTACAAGGAAGCTGACATAAGCACATTAAAAGCATACAGACATATAACTTATGTAGAAATAAATGGAATTAAGAAAACACAAAACAGAGAAAAGGCTGGGAGACTTTGTGAGATGCCATTGTAGGTTGCACACCAGAGACGGAGTGGTGATGGTGGTGCCCGGTGAGCAGGCCCAGGATGAAAGGGATTTAGCGACAAGCAGGCCTGTCAGAGTCCTCTGATCCTATCAGCCTCAGCCCCACCAGTCACAGCAGCCTCCTCCTTGACAGCAGTCGTAACGTGAGGCTCAGGGACAGAACTCGGGCTTTCTCCAAGGATGGGAAGCACGGACATGGCTTCTACTCTGCCATCTGCTTTGCCTCCTATGACACCACCAAATTACACCTACTTCTACTAGCATGCATATTGTAATACTAGTGGCCTGCCCTTAGGGATTTAGTTGTTCACCATTTTACCAAAGATGTGTGTGTGAGTGTCTGCTGTTAAGAAAGGGTAGAGGAAAAGAATGACAAACAATACAGAAACAAACAAGATGGAAAGGGAGGGAAGAGAAGGGAAGGGAAATGAAGGGAAGAGAAGGGAAGGGAAGAAAGAAGGAAGGAAAAAAGGAGGGAGGAAGAAAAAGAGAAAGCGAGAAAGAGGAGAGAAAAAGAAAGGAGGGAAGAAGGGAGGGAGGGAAAATCATAATACTCTTGTACTTGTATCTGTGAATTACATTGAATATGTTTGTTTGTATTGTTTCTTTCTTTTTTTTTTTTTAATTTTTGACAGGCAGAGTGGACAGTGAGAGAGAGAGAGAGACAGAGAGAAAGGTCTTCCTTTTGCCGTTGGTTCACCCTCCAATGGCCGCCGCGGTAGCGCACTGCGGCCGGCGCACCGCGCTGTTCCGATGGCAGGAGCCAGGTGCTTCTCCTGGTCTCCCATGGGGTGCAGAGCCCAAACACTTGGGTCATCCTCCACTGCACTCCCTGGCCACAGCAGAGAGCTGGCCTGGAAGAGGGGCAACCGGGACAGGATCGGTGCCCCGACCGGGACTAGAACCCAGTGTGCCGGCGCCGCAAGGCGGAGGATTAGCCTGTTGAGCCACGGCGCCGGCCATGTATTGTTTCATTAGCATGAAAAAACTCAAGTGATAAAAAAAGACAACAAATATGAAGGAACTAGCTCAAGTAGCTTGAGTAGTCTTGTCTGTATCAGAACTTTTCAAACTTATTTCAGTAGCAATAACTTTTATCAGACAAGTTCTTGGCCTGAAGAGATTACATATTACTCAGCACAGACACAATAGAACAATTCCGAATAAGGCAGGGGGTAGAGGTGCCAGAGTTCTCACTTCCCAGAGAACTCCTGGAGCAGTCTCATTGGGACAAATGGAAGTTTAAATGGACCAAGTATTTTTGGTTTTTTAAAGGGACAGATTTAACATTTGTCATAGTGTGCTTTCTGTAGCTTTAACAAATTACCTGATGTAAGAAAGAATAGAGGTTTATTGGGCTCACAGTTTGGAAGGTTGGAAAGTCCAACAGTCAGGCCCTGGCATCTGAGGGGGCCTTGTTGCTGCCTCTTAAGTGACAGAAGGCATCATATGATGAAACACTGCAAGCACACGAGCTGGTGGGAGCACAGGGTGTGTGAGTGTGTGCACGTGGGTGTGTGTGTGCACCTGTGTGTGTGTACGCACTCAGGGAGTTGTAAGGGACAGAGACAAATGCTGAAGCAGGCCTCTTTGGTCACTTTACCTACTTTATAGTGATGAGAACATTAATTATCTTATGCATATAAGGTAACTACACCATGCCTTGCACACAAGTAAGCTTTCACTATATGCTGGCTGCGAATCCACGCAATAACCATAAATGGTGCTGTGTTGATCAGTGATTTGATTGTAATAAGCAAAACATGAATGTAAACAACCTTAGATACAAGGGAAATTATTTAGTATCGGAGAAACAGAGATCACACCTAGTTGTCTGAGAGAATCACATGCAGGAAGCAGTTCCACAGACACTGGAAGGCTGCAAGGGCAAAAGGGACACTAAGCTAACTCAGACATACCTGCGGGAGAAGCAACCTCCTCCAGGGAGCAAGTTTCTAGAAGCAGGTATCACGGACGAGGGGCTCAGTGCACTTGGCGCTCAGACTTTTGAGGAAGAGGGGAGGCCCATTGCAGCTGTGGTGGGTTTTCCTCTAAAGAGCCTGCTCCTGGGAGTGCCACAGAAGCTGGAAACTGCAGTCCACTGGCAATGCTGGGGTTGCGCCCGCAAGAACAGTCAGAAAACGGAAAGTCAGGCCTGTCTCTCCTTGCACATCCTTATCTTCCTTGAGTGCCTCCTGTAAATTAACAGGAGCCAGAGAGCAGCGAGTCTGGGAAGGGAAGTTTGCCGAGTCCAGAGGGAGAGCTGGAGCTGAGAAATAATAGGGAAATAGTCAGCAAACTGGCTCATGGAATCCAAGGAGGGCTCAACTCAAAAACAGCAGGCACCAGGACCTGCGTGTCACTGGGACTTCTCTACCTTCTGCTTCTCACTGCTCATTAGCTTTAGCAGTTCCACTCTCCACGGCAGTGCACGGCCATCAGCGTCCCCCAAATTTGATGCTGCTCAACTTTGGCCATCGGAGGAAAATGGGAACTTAGTCCAGCTGCATCTGCCTCTGCTAGAATCTTGTCCCGGTTTGACCTTGGCTCAATTCTGTAGGGTTTCTGTTTCGCTTATTGTTTGCCCCTTCAAGGAGGAATGAATAAGACTGTGCTGGATGACTAAAGCAATGCTTATGAAACACCTGCCTTTGGGGAAGTATAGATGAGCTCATTTCACATTTAGAAGTCACAAGGAGTATTTCTATCCTATTTCATAATAGTTCAATGATGGGCCATTGCATATTATTTTAGGATACATGAAAATTCAAGTAAGAATCATACTTGTAGTTTAGATGTTTTTTTATATATACATATATATACATATGCTTTTGTTTTACCACTTTTCCCCCACTTCCTTTAACAGCCACACCATTAACAACCACACCACAGTGAGAAAAGGAAGAGAGATACTGAGTCAATGAAATTTATTTCAGAGAGCTATGTTTGTTCTTTAGAATTCTGAAGAATTTCAGAGCAGAAATGGCTAAAATGCAAGCTAATAGAGCCCTGGTTTGCCATCGATTAACTCTTGAGTCTTCTCTGAGCCCCAGTCTTTCCACTTTATTTTATTTTTTAAAGATTTATTTATTTATTTGAAAGTCAGAGTTACACACAGAGAGAAGGAGGGAGAGAGAGTGAGAGAGAGTCTTCCATCCGTTGGTTCACTCTCCAATTGGCCGCAATGGCCAGAACTGCGCTTATCCGAAGCCAGGAGCCAGTAGCTTCTTCTGGGTCTCCCATGTGGGTGCAGGGGCCCAAGGACTTGGGCCATCTTCTACTGCTATCCCAGGCCATAGCAGAGAGCTAGATCAGAAGTGGAACAGCCAGCACTCCAACCAGCGCCACTGCAGGCAGCTGCTTTACCCGTTACGCCACAGCACCGGCCCATTTTTTCACTTTAATAGAGTTAATAATAAAAATTATATTTCTCAGATAATAACACTTAAAAAATTAGTTCTTTGGATGGGTGCTTAGTGCAGAGGCTAAAATACCACTTGGAACACTTGCTTTTCATGTTGGAATGCGTGAGTTCAAGTCCCAGCTCCATTTTTGATTCCAGCTCCTTACCCTGGAGGGCAGTAGGTGACAGCTCAAGTAGTTGGGTCTCTGTCACCCACGTGGCAGGCCTAAATTGTGTCCCAGGCACCTGAATTCAGCCTACCCAGCCTTGCCTGGCTATTGTAGGCATCTAGAGAGCAAAGAAGAGAATGGGAGATAGATAGATAGATAGATAGATAGATAGATAGATAGATAGATAGATTTAGATACAGAAATAGCTATAGATAGATACATATATATATAGAGAGAGAGATCTCTGTGTGTGTGTGCTTGTGCATGCGTGCACGCTTGCATGTGTGCGCTTTTCAAATAAAAACAAACACAGGAGCCAAGTATTTCTAAACATTTCAAAAATGAAGTAAATCACTTCTCAGGTACCTTATGATTTCCAAACATACAACTCTAATGATCAACATGGAGCTGTGGGCAGAAAATCCATGCTTGCCTACATTGATGCAAGTGGTCTTTGCTGACCTACCCTTTCCACTACCACGATTAGAAGCCATCAGTTCAGGGAGGTTCAAGGTTAGAGACCAAAATATCCAAATTTCAAAGTGGCTTGAGGCAGAGAAGGATCCAGAATTATTTTCAGTAAAATTTTAATGAAATACAAGAATAAATGAAAAATTTGAATAGTACAAGAAACTACCAAACTCCCAACAGAATTTCTGAAATGTAGTTGAGAGCTTAAAACATAAAAAATCTCATAGAACATTTAGAAGAAAATTTAGATAAATAGCAAACAGAATCCGTTCTTCAGTGGCTTGTTGGGAGAAGTGCAGAGAGCCACATGGACCCTGATAAAATGGTTGGTGGACATGCAGAAAGGCTCCGTGGTGAAGTTAACAGTGCATTGTGTTAGTGATTTGGACTGTCCCAGGTGAGGGGCTTTCAAGGTAATAAACATGCCATTAGTTTTGAGATTATCTATCTGTGCCCAGTTTCATTAGATTTGAGGGTTCAGGCCTCAGTTGCCTTACAAGTTCTAGCATGTGCGTATTTACATCTTTAGCAATATTTATCTCTTGGAAGAATGTGTAACTTTCTGTTTCCATTTTTACATTTTTTCCTATTCACAAACATTTCTACCATAAATATGAAATCAAAATATAAACCAAAAGGTTTTGTAATCATTTTTTAATTAAAATGCATATAAAGCATGCTAAAATATTCCTTTGCATTTGCAGTGTTGAATCATATATCTAATTGAGCATTTAATGGTATTAAGTCCTACTGCAGTAGCAATCATCAAACTAAGGAAGGAAATTCAAAGTAGTCCACCTACTCATGAACATATCCTTTTGTCCAAAGTCTACATCGTTCTCTAGTTGGACAACTTGAAAATGAGCCTGAATCTGAATCCGAATGAAGAGTCTACAATGAAGACCATTGGGGACATTTTAAGTTAATAATTATTATCAGTTATTTTATTATCATTCATGTCTGTCTCCTGAAAGGGATAACAAAATGACCCATTACTTAGAGCACTTGTTCATTAAATAAGGGCTGTGTGTGTGTGTGTTTATAAAGGAGTAGTCCAGATCTTCAAAGCAAATTGTGCATTGTGTAATTGCATATTGCACAATGCTTTTAGAATCTTTCAATTAATCGTTTTGTGAAATCTTCCCAGACTCCCATTTTCTCAAGCCTACTTTCCTCAGCTCTTATGCTTCCTTTTATTTATTCGTTTATTTATTTGAAAGGCAGAGTTACAGAGAAGCAAAGGCAGAGAGAAAGAGAGAGGTCTTCCATCCGCTGGTTCACTCCTCAAATGGCCACAATAGCCGGAGCTGAACTGATCTGAAGCCAGGAGACAGGAGCTTCTTCTGGGTCTCCCACGTGGGTTCAGGGGCCCAAGCACTTAAGCCATCTTTTAATGCTATTCCAGGCCATAGCAGAGAGTTGGATCAGAAGTGGAGCAGCCAGGACTCAAACGGGCACCCATGTGGGACGCTGGCACTGCAGGCGGTGGCTTTATCTGCTAGGCCAAGGCGCCGGCCCTAGCTCTTGTGCTTATATTCATTCACATTAAGCTCCATTTCATCTCTCCCATTCCTTTGATGGTTCCTTGCCTGCTTGTTACTTACAATGCCATTTGACTAAAAGTACCATTATGTACTCATCTTTAAAATGAGAGTGTTCCGCTCCCACTCTCATATTTAAATCTAGAAGAGAAGATAAAGGGTATAATAATCCTATTTTGGAGACTACTTGAAAGCCCAATTTTCTTAATTTCTTGAATCAGATCTCTGCTAACATGTGGGCAAGTCATGAAAAGGGGGGAGGGCAGTGAAAAGGAAGGCCTGGGACCAGCCCCAGGAAATCTGTGCCTGGCTTGTGCTAACCTGAGCTTCTCTGTAATTCCATCAATTTCTCACTGTGTGGATCATGGATACGTCATTAAAACCAAACCTCAGTTCCCTCACTGTAAAATGGGACAATTTATCCACTGAACAGTTATTGTTTATATATTATTTTATATATGTTTATGTATTATATATTATTATATTATATATTATATATAAATAATTGTGATTATAGGCATATGCCCACTTCATGTATTCAAAATTAAGTATGTTCCCCAATTGAAATCCCAACATTAAACATGCAAGTGAATATTTAGCTTTGGACAAGTGAATTAATTCTCCTGTGCCTCAGTCTTCTGCCACTCCTCACTTATCTCCAATTTTCCTTGATCTATAATAGGGACAGATAAGGAAATAGCTGTATTTATTCTTTTTTAAAAATTTTTTTTATTTATTTGAGAGGTAGAGTTACAGACAGTGAGAGGGAGAGACAGAGAGAGAGGTCTTCTTTTCTGTTGGTTCACTCCCCAGATGTCTGCAATGGCTGGAGCTGCACTGACCTGAAGCCAGGAGCCAGGGGCTTCTTCCTGGTCTCCCACATGGGTGCAGGTACCCAAGGACTTGGGCCATCCTCCACTGCCTTCCTGGGCCACAGCAGAGAGCTGGACTGGAAGAAGAGCAGCTGGGACTGGAACCAGCGCCCATATGGGAAGCTGGCTCCGCAGGCAGAGGATTAACCTACTGCGCCACAGCGCTGGCCCCTGTATTTATTCTTGATGAATGCAAAAGAATATTTTCCATGACTTCTTTTTGCCCAATTTCCTTATTTTATTTTTTCTTATTTATATAGAGGGAAGATTTCATATATTTCATATATATAGATTTTAGAGCACAATGATACTTCATACCCTACCTTCCCTCCTTCTCTCACCCCCACCCTCCCTCCTCCTTCCTTTCTTATTTTTTTCTTTTAATTTTTACAATAGGATCCAATATGGCTGAATAGAGTCTAGCCACACTAACTTAAGGTGCTCTAGGATATTAAAAGAACAAAGGCAGACTATGTTTCCAGGGTTGTGACTGACGAAAGTTTTTGGTGAAGAAGTGAAAAAAATGAAGTCTCCATGGGACGAGAGGAGAGAAGACAGAGACCCCGCTGTAGCCAGTTGCATGGCACAGCCAGCTGCAGGTTGTGAGCTGCCGTCTTACCATGTCAAGGCAGGAAGAAACTGCTGTGCACCCCACAGCTCACAGTGTTAGCCGAGGGAATTCCTTAGTCACCTGCTGACTTTTATTTCAGCCTGGAGGGCTAGCTGGGATCTGAGCAACTGAACAGGGGAGCCACGTTGGCTTCCCCATGCATAGAGCTGTCCTCAGTAGCCAAAAGTCACTCAGCGCACCTGCTTTCCAACCAGCACCAGATTCAGAGTGAGGACAATTAATGCAGCAAAGGACAGATCCACTGCAACCTGCAACCGTGGGACTTTTGGGGCATTAGTCCCAGAGCTACTCTCATGCACTCTACGAGAGCAATGGGGATCCGCCTTAGCTTCTTGGGACTAACACCAGAAGCAGCACATAAAAAAATCTGCTGCCACCCTGGGAGAACTGGGTAATGACTCCACTAGACCCTACAACACCAGTACTGTAACAATTCCTTCTAAATTTCTCAGTACCGCTTGGATCTACCTGGTGGACATAGGGAAGAACCTACCTGCATTCCACCTCTCTGGACATGTACCCTCCACTGTTAAATTTCCTGAATAGTCACCCTGTAGGACTGGAATAGAGTCCAATTCACACCCCCTAGTGTGAGGTCTAGGGCTGTTGGTATTATAAGCCATAACACCAGTTGGAGCCTCTTAGCAGGAACTGAGGAAGGGTCCATCCATATTACACAGTCATAGAGCCACAGCGACTGGTGCCACAAGCCCTGGCATCACCCAGACTTGCCAGTAGGACAGGAGGACAGCCACCCTTATCACCCTCAGCACCAAGAACAAGGCCCTGGCTATCACGTTAGCTAGAGAGACTGACATGCAACTCTCTGTGGACCAAAGACACACACCCAAGGAAACCCTTATTCATCCCAAAGCCACAATTGTATCCCTACAGACTGTAGCAGAGTAGACCACTGGATCACTTATAGGCACAGCTGACATTGATTAAGACAAAAGAAATCACTCAGAGACTACACCCCTGGGCTCATCTATATCCAAAGAAAAGCAAAAAGCCAAATGATACACTGCATTCCAGCTGACATACACTCTTTTACGTTAAAAACCTACTCCATAAAGAAGAACAGATGAGTCCACCACATAGGTGTCACTGTAGGGGCACAGGAGACGTGAAGAAGAGAGGATATCTGATGCTTCCAAAAGAAGCATCCTGAACTGAAGGGAATCTATGACATGACAATATAGAATTCAAAATAATGATTGTAAGGAAACTCAGTGAAATCCAAGAGAACACAGACAGATTAAAGAAATGAGGAAATCAATGAGTGACATAGAACTCATTAAGAAGAATCAAATATAAATTTTGGAGATGAAATCTTTACTTGGTGAAATAAAAAATCTGATTGAATGCTTTCAAAGCAGAATTGACAAAGCGGAAGAAAGAATTTCTGACCTCAAGAACAAGAATTTTGAAATAACTTAATCAAAAATAAAGAGAAAGGAATTTAAAAGAATGTAGTTTACATGAAAAATGGGATACCATCAAATGACCAAATATCTATACTAAAGATATTCCTGGGCCGGCGCTGCAGCTCACTAAGCTAATCCTCCACCTGCGGCGCCGGTACTCCGAGTTCTAGTCCTGGTCAGGGTGCCGGGTACTAGTCCCGGTTGCTCCTCTTCCAGTCCAGCTCTCTGTGTGGCCCAGGAAGGCAGTGGAGGATGGTCCAAGTGCTTGGGCCCTGCACCCACATGGGAGACCAGGAGGAAGCACCTGGCTCCTGGCTTCGGATTGGCTCAGCGCGCTGGCCGCAGCAACCATTTTGGGGGGCGAACCAATGGAAGGAAGACCTTTCTCTCTGTCTCTCTCTCACTGCCTAACTCTGCCTGTCAAAAAAAAAAAAGATATTCCTGAAAGAGGAGAAAAGGAAAAAGGCATGAGAACTTGCTAAATGAAATAGTAGTTTACAGATACAAAAAGCTCAAAGAGTTCCAAGCAGCCTCAACCAAAAAAGGTCTTCTCTAAAGCATATTATAACCAAATTTTCAGAAGTTCAATAAGGGGCTGGTACTGTGGCGTAGTAGGCTGGGCCTCTCCCAGAACCCATGTCTTAACAGGATTTCTTGCTTTGGTGTTGTTGAGTTTCTTGAGTTCCTTATATAATGTGGATATTAATCTTTTGTCAGATGTATTTTTGCAAATATTTTCTCCCATTCTGTTGTTTGCCTCTTTAGTTTATTGAGTACTTTCTTTACTGTACAGAAGCTACTTCTTCTTTTTTTTTTTTTTTTGACAGGCAGAGTGGACAGTGAGAGAGAGAGACAGAGAGAAAGGTCTTCCTTTGCCGTTGGTTCACCCCCTAATGGCCGCCACAGCTGGTGCGCTGAGGCCAGCACACCGCGCCGATCCGATGGCAGGAGCCAGGTGTTTCTCCTGGTCTCCCATGGGGTGCAGGGCCCAAGCACTTGGGCCATCCTCCACTGCACTCCCTGGCCACAGCAGAGAGCTGGCCTGGAAGAGGGGCAACTGGGACAGAATCCGGTGCCCCAGCCGGGACTAGAACCCGGTGTGCCGGCGCCGCTAGGCGGAGGATTAGCCTAGTGAGCCGCGGCACCGGGCCAGAAGCTTCTTAACTTGATTTCATCTCATTTATCTATTTTTGCTTTTATTGCTTGTGCTTCTGGGGGTATTTTCCAAGAAGTCTTTGCTTATGACAATGTCTTGCAGAATTTCCTCAATGATTTCCTCTGGTGATTTGATGGTATCAATCAGTAGCTATATATCCTTGATCCATTTTGAGTTGATCTTTGTACAGGGTAAAAGGGAGGGGGCTTGTTTCATATTTTTTAATGCTGAGATCCAATTTTTCCCAAACCAATTATTGAAGAGACTGTCCTTTTCCACAGAGTGATTTTAGCTCATTTGTCAAAGATTAGTTGGTTGTAGATGCATGGATTAATTTCTGGGGTCCCTAATATGTTTGATTGGTATAGAAGTCTATTCTTGTGCCAGTAACAAGCTGGTTTGAATACAACTGCACTGTAATATGTCTTGAAATCTGGTATTGTGATGCCTTCAGCTTCATTTTTATTGTTTAGGATTGCTTTAGTTATTCAAGATCTCCTGTGAGTCCATAAAGATTTTAAGGTCATTTTTTCCCAGATCTGAGAAGCACATCTTGGCATTTTCACTTGGATTCCTTTAATCTGTAAATTTCATGGCTGGAGCTGTAGCATAGCAGATGAAGTCTCTGCCTGTGGTGCTGGCATCCAATATGCGTGCCAGTTCATGTCCTGGCTGCTCCTCTTCTGATCCAGCTCTGCTTATGGATTGAGAAAACAGTAGAGGATGGTCCAAGAGCTTCAGCCCCTGAACCCATGTTGGAGACCTGGAAGAGGCTTCTGGCTCCTGACTTCAGATTAGGCCAGCTCTGGCCATTGTGGCCATTTGTGGAGTGAACCAGAAGATGGAAGATCTTTCTCTCTGTCTCTCCCTCTTGCTATCTCTCAGATAAATAAATAAAAATCTTTAAAAAATCTAAATTTCTCTGTGTAATAAGGACTTTTTGATGATATTAATTTTTCCAATCCATGAATGAGCAAGATTTTTCTATTTTTTGTTCCTTTAATTCTTTCCTTAATGTTTTGTAATTTTTATTGTAGAGATCTTTCACATTCTTGGCTAAATTTATCCCACAATATTAAAATTTTTTGTAGCTATTGTGAATGGGATTGAGCTTTCAAATTCTTTCTTGGCCATGGTATTATTTGTGTATTCAAAAGCTTTTGTTTTTTGTGTGTTGATTTTACATACTGCGACTTTGCCAAACTCTCTTATAAATTTCAATAATCTCTTAGTGGAGTCTTCCTGGTTTTGTTGTATATGGAATCATATAATGTGCAAACAGGGATAATTTGACTTCCTCCTTTCCCATTTGTATCCCTATTTCATTAACTGTTTTGTGCAGAACTGCTGTGAGGATTAAATGAGTAACATATGTAAAACCCAGTGCTCCAAAAATATTAACTATCATTACTATCTACATTAAGTACTTTAATCCTCCTAATATTGTTCAGAACTATCTCTTGATTTGAGGTTTGGAAAATCTTTTTTTGTGAAGAGCCGGCATGAGTTAGCTGTTTGGTCTGATCCACAACAGCCAGAAATGCCACTTTGATCCTTCTGGATGGATGAACTATCAACCATTTGTAGTGACAGCATGGGCTCTCTGGGTACAAGTCCCCTGTGACATTTGTTCTCTGTGTTCTGCGTATTCTGCCAACTGCTTGAATCATTTCATAGCTGAAAACTCACCCCTCACCATGGACACCCAAGGGTCCTTGAGCTCTCCTGGTCCAAGCTATTAAAGCACAGTGTCTGGAAACATATGGGCATGGAAAGGACAGTGACTCCTAACCAGCGGCAAGGCTATGACGCTGTCAGAGCACGACTGGGCAAAGCTCCGAGCTAGCTGTCTTGGTTGCTACATTGGCATCTCCACACCAAACATGTTAACACATGGTCCTCAGCCCCCTGATCAGATTTTCAGTCGCCTAATTGTGTTGCAAAAATTGGCTTGTCTTCCAGGACCAGTTTCACGAGTTATTTTAAGGAAAGAAAGAAAATAACCAGAAAACACAACTCTTTTCCAACTCTATAACATGATAGCTTCAGATTTAGGGGAAAAAGAAAATAAACAGAAAGGTAACTGAAAGGTAAATTGGGAACTGGGGAGGCATAAAACAAAGGAGAGCGATAATGAGGCTTATCCAATTATAATTCTGTGGGGCAGAGGAAGCAATCCCATATCAAGTTCTCCATCACAAAAAGCATTCATTAAAGGCCTGTAATTGTGAATAATTATTCCACTCAAATATATAAGTGAAGCCACAATAGGTGGTATGTAAACAATCAGTTAATGAAATGAGCCATACAAAATGGGGTGAATACTTGTAGTTCTAACATCAACTATAGATGCCGCTTTTTCATTGTTTTCTCTTTTTATAGAGTAATAAGAAATGGTAACCAAGAGACAGATATTTAAAAATTTATGTTGAGGAGCCGGTGCTGTGGCATAGCGGGTAAAGTCGCCGCCTGCAGTGCCGACATCCCATATGGGTGCCACTTCAAGTCCCGGCTGCTCCACTTCTGATCCAGCTCACTGCTATGGCCTGGGAAAGCAGTAGAAGATGGCCCAACTCCTAGGGCCCCTGCACTTGCATGGGAGACCTGGAGGAATCTCCTGGCTCCTGGCTTCAGATCAGTGCAGCTCTGGTCATTGCGGCCATTTGGGGAGTGAACCAGTGGGTGGAAGACCTCTCTTTCTCTCTCTCTCTCTCTCTCTCTCTCTCTCTCTCTCTCTCTCTCTCTTTCTCTCTCCTCTCTCTGTGTAATTCTTTCAAATAAATAAATAAATCTTTAAAAAAATTATGTTGAAATACAATCAAATAGCAGCAGTTAACTAGAGGCCTGTGGTTGGTAATCTGAACTACTGACCATACAGTCTGACTGGAGATAATGGAAATGACAAAACTGACAAATCAAAGCTCACATCTTATTTCCTTTGTGACACCAACAGATCTCAATGTAAACTGTATTTATTTTCAAAATTTTAAAGAATCTTAATAATCATTTGGCAGCTTTTTAAAATTATTAAAGGATTTTCCCTATTTGCTTGACTAAAAGAGAATACAGGCAAGTTTAAAGAAAAAAATTAAACATCAATAGTAATCCCAGCATACAGAAAAAACCACTAATGGGTATTTTGTGTATTTCATCCAATTTTTCTTTCTTCATATGTTGTAAATCTGTTTCAAAATGAAGATCATTTTCTCTAAAATTTATATCCTACCTTGATCAGCCCTTGTCCTGACTGTTGAGGAACAACTTACTATTTTATTCCTTTTAGTATTTTTTGTTCTACTTAATACCATTGGTTGAACTCTTATTTATCACACAATTATTCTTAGGCATTTAAAATTAACTGAAAAGTGATCCCTGTTAAATATAAGAGTGGGAATAAGAGAGGAAGGAGATGTACAGTTCGCCACATGCTCACTCGGACTTAACCCTAATGGTAGAGAGCTAGAAACGTGCCAGGGGATTCCAATTCAATCCCATCAAAGTGGCATGTACCAATGCCATCTTACTTGTTAAAGTGATCAGTTTAAGTTCATAATTGATCAAAAAGATAGGATTAAATGTCAAAAGGATATGTAAGACCAGTTTCTGCAAATAATAATTTATAGAATTAAAAAGAGAATGATCCTACATGGGAAGCAGGATACACAGCAGACTCCTAGAATGGCAAATGCCCTAAACAGCACTCTGGTCTCAGAATCACGACTGGCATTCAGATCTGGCTAGAAAGCCCATGAAAGTTTTGTAGGCATGGAAAGCCAAGACACTGTGGCAAAAAAAAGAATGGGCCATCAATGAAGGAGGTACCTTTCTCTGAAGGGAGGAAAGAACTTCCACTTTGACTATGGCCTTGTCTAAATAAGATTGGAGTTGGTGAACTCAAGAGGCTTCCAAAGCCTTAGCAGCTCTTGACAAGAGCCTCGGGTGATTACTGATGTCATAAATAAGAGTGTCAATTGTTAAATCAACAACGGGAGTCACTGCACCTACTCCCCATGTAGGATCTCTGTCCTTAATGTGTTGTACTATGCAAATTAATGCTAAAACTACTACTCAAACAGTACTCTATACTTTGTGTGTCTGTGTGGGTGCAGTCTGTTGAAATTTTTCTTAGTATATACTAAGTAGTTCTTCTGTATATAAAGATAATTGAAAGTGAATCTTGATGAAGAATGGGATGGGAGAGGGAGTGGGAGATGGGGTGGTTGTGGATGGGAAGGAGGTTATAAGGGGAAAAGCCGCTATAATTCAAAAGTTGTACTTTGGAAATTCATATTTATTAAATAAAAGTTGAAAAAAGAAAAAAAAAGAGAAAAAATTTACATCCTACCTTTTTCACACTGATTAATATTTTAAACACAGAGCTAGCAAGTTTGATTATCTAAAATACTCATATCCATAGCATTTTAGAAATAGCAAATTAGGAGAGAAATTCAAGGACTATTAAATAAAGATATCATAAAATGGCTGAGAGTATGGTACACTGGAACTATTGGGAGGCAAATAAAACAAGAAAAATATCAAGATTAGACAGAGATTCAAAGAATGTATAATTCCATCTTCATGTAAAACGTTTAGTTCTTCCATCCAAGTACTAACCAGGCCCAACCCTGCTTAGCTTCTGAGATCAGCAAACTGTTGAAATCTTTACTTAATATATACTAAATTGATCTTCTGTATATAAAGAGAATTGAAAATGAATCTTGATGTGAATGGAAGGGGAGAGGGAACAGGAGAGGGGAGGGTTGCGGGTGGGAAGGAAGTTATGGGAGGGGGAAGCCATTGTAATCCATTGGAAATTTATATTCATTAAATAAAAGTTAAAAAAAAAAGTTTAGTTCTTCCGAAGGCATCCTCACTGAAGAAATTCTTTATTGGTAAAGAATGCAGTTTCTCCCAGAAGAGACCTTTGTATTTTCTAACAGTTCTTGGAGCCATGCTAGTATCTCTAACAGATAATCTCATCAAGTACAGTCCAGATTAGGTCACCTGATTGTGGCAAGCTCCCCTTTGCATGTTGATTCAGATCAGGCTTCTTTGATTCTTGGCATGGACTTTCAAAGACTTCTGGCTTTTTTAGCATCAAGTCAGTTAAAGGGGAAAGAGAATGGAGAACTATGCAAAGAAGATATTTATGGACCATACCTGAAAGCACGAAACTTCACACTCCATTGGTTGGAATTCAAGCAAATAGATGTCCCTAACTGCAAGGGAAGCTGGGAAATGTTACTGAAACTGTGCTCCAGATGAGGAGAAACAAGTTTGGTAATGGTCAGCCAATCTCTGCCAGTTCTACCCTTCAGAAGGGTCATTCTCATGACCAACCAAATTCCACAGAGATTGCTTTGGATTCTGTCTCCAGCACAACATAAAGTAATTCTTGTCCCCCTTCTACAAGGTAACTCTTCAAATGTTTAAAGAGTGGCTTCATATCTCTTGTTTCTCACTTTTTTTCAATCTAAGTACTCCAAGTTTTCTTCAATTTCTTTATGTGACATTATTATCATCGTCTGTTGGGGTTATTTGAAAGAGAAACAAGTGAGCACTTCGGTACTCCTCAAAAGCATAAACTTTGTAGATATAGCATAACAACTTCTATGCATAATGAGTTGTCTACTTTTAAAAAAGATTGATTCATTTATTTGAAAGACAGGGTGACAGAGACAGAGACAAAGACTGAGAAGTCTTTTATCCGCTGATTCACTTCCCAAATGGCTACAACACCAGGTTTGGGCAGGCTTAAGCCAGGAGCCAAGAACTCCAACCTGGTCTCCCACATGGATGGCAGGGGCCCAAATTTATGTCTCCATAATGCAGTTATCTATAAAGTATCTAAGCTCACTGGCAAAGGATGTGATATACTTTTTAAAGATATGCTATGCAACAAGATGTAAGAATAAGGATTGTTTGGTCTATACTAATATCACAGAGATCAGAATACCAAATGAACCTGAGACAATATCCCCCAAACTTCATATGATTCCCCTAGGCAGATTTATAAAGAAAATGAACCAGGGGCTAGTGCTGTGGCATAGTGGGTGAAGCTGCCACTTGTGGTGCCAGCATCCCTATGAGTGCCCTTTCAAGTCCCAGCTGCTCCATTTCTGGTCCAGCTTCCTACTAATATGCCTGGGAAAGCAGCAGCAGATGGCACAGTGCTTGGGCCCCTGCACCCACATAGGAGACCCAGAAGAAGCTCTGGGCTCCTGGCTTCGGATAGGCCCATCTCCGGCTGTTGCAACCATTTAGGGTGTGAATGAGTGGATAGAAGATCTCTCTCTGTCTCTTCCTCTCTCTGCAACTTTACCTTTCAAAGGATGGATGGAAGGAAGGAAGGAAAGAAGGAAGGAAGGAAGGGAGGGAGGGAAGAAAGAAAGAGAGAGAGAGAAAGAAGAAAAAGAAAGAAAGAAAGAGAGAGAGAGAAAGAGAAAGAAAGAAAGAGAGAGAGAGAAAAGTAGGAAGGAAGGAAGGAAGAGAGAGAGAGAAAGAGAGAGAAAGAGACAAAAAAATAAGTCTGGGAAACCAGTCTGGTTCTCTTAAATCACTCAGCCAGAGTGAAGATTGAACGTTAGGTCAGATAAAAAAAAATTGTCTTTAAGGAATGCTACACTGTGGTGTAGTGGGTAAAGCTGCCACCTGTAGCCCCAGCATCCCATATGTGCGCTGGTCAATCCAGCTCTGCTAATGGCCTGGGAAAGCAGTAGAAGATGGCCTAAGTGCTTGGGCCCCTGCACCCACGTGGGAGACCAGAAAGTAGCTCCTGGTTCCTGGCTTCAGATCAGGTTAACTTTGGCCATTGCCGTAATTTGGGAAGGAAATCATCAGATGGAAGATCTCTCTTTCTCTCTTGCTCTCTTGCTCTCTCGCTCTCTCAGTCTCTTGCTCTCTTGCTCTCTCTCTGCCTCTCTGTAACTCTGACTTTCAAATGAATAAATAAATCTTTGAAAAAAATAAGGAGCACCTTTGCCTCACTGTGAGTATCTGCCCTAACTTGGAGCAGAGGTGAAATTGATATTTTCTCACCTCAAGCCTAAAGAGGTGATCATCCAAGGGGCCAGTTGGAGAGAATTTAGGTGTTCTCAGTGTTTGGGAGAGTCCCAAAAGACTAGTATCTAGGAAAGCAAAAGTGGTGTGTGACTGCAGTCTCCCTAGAGGATGAGAAAGAATAGGGGCCCAGAGCCAGAAAGCACACGCACATGGGATCAACCTCTGCTCCAGACTTTGCCAGTATAAGTAAATGACCCAGGAATGTTTCCCGTGGGCAGGTGGCAACCACACAGGAAAGTATCAGTAGAAAGTTTCTTCGGTCCTATCCAGCACAGCCACCTGGAGAAGCAGGAAGATGCTTGGGAACGGAGACAGTAATCACAAGGTGTTATCACCATCTAGAGAAGGAGTGCACCTCTCCACGTCAAAAGAAAAGGAAAGGCATAGAGTCAGCACAACATGTTATACAGCCCTGAAGGGCATCCCAAGGGAAAGCCTTGGTCATCTGTTAAGCCTATTTAGAAGTGCCAAATTGACCATCTAGTTGCTCCACAGAGCATAAAGTTACACAGTTGATCAAAAACTGACCCGCCCCTTTACCTCACCTTCCCACATTTCAGCATATGCAAACCACACTAGCAGGTGGGTGCCACATGAGCAGGCACAGGAGGACAAAGAGAAATCCGCCACGCCTCTTTCCCACTGTTGCTTCCAGCTTGAAGTAGACGCAGCTAGAGGAGGCAACGAAATGTGAGTTAAGTCTGGATTAAAACCTTAGATGATCCAATCCAAATACTGAAGTGAGGCTGTACTTGCAACTTCTCGTCACCATAAAGACTGTTATTTTTTTTTCCCCAAGATTGAGTAGGAAACTTATAGGACCTTCCCAGTTTTCACCAGATATTCTGCTTGTTCCAGATACTGGTTCCATTTGGGTGTTTGGAAAATTCACTACTGCAGAATACCTCCTTCCCAAATGATTCCACATGAAAGAATTAAGTGCAATCATAGGATATATGATTCATGATGGACAGATAGGAACACCCCTGGATTAGAATGAGGTTCCTTATGTTTCTGTAACAACCCCAGAGACTTTAATGAAATTGCGAATAGAAGT
The DNA here is from genome assembly GCF_033115175.1 of Lepus europaeus. Classification (NCBI taxonomy): domain Eukaryota; kingdom Metazoa; phylum Chordata; class Mammalia; order Lagomorpha; family Leporidae; genus Lepus; species Lepus europaeus. The sequence continues at coordinate 58,501,098 of NC_084831.1, forward strand.
TTATTTCAGGCCAGGCTGTGGCACAGTGAGTTAATGCCGTGGCCTGCAGTGCCAGCATCCCATATGGGCACCAGTTCGAGACCCGGCTGCTCCACTTCCGATCCAGCTCTCTGCTGTGGCCTGGGAAAGCAGTAGAAGATGGCCCAAGTCCTTGGGCCCTCGCACCCACGTGGGAGACCTGGAAGAAACTCCTGTGTCCAGGCTTCAGATCGGTGCAGTTCCAGACGTTGCGGCCAACTGGGGAGTGAACCAGCGGATGGAAGACCTCTCTCTCTCTCTGCCTCTCCTCTGTGTAACTCTGACTTTCAAATAAATAAATAAATCTTTTAAAAAAGATTAGATTAACCTTTGAAAAAAAGAAAAGAGAAGAAGTTTGTTTCTTTCTCATAAAATCTACTTTATGTCACATGGCTTTCCAAGGCTCTAATCTTCAGCTCTGGTCTGAATTTTTGTGCACACCCCACCTCCCAGAAAAAAAAAATTGTATGTTGAAATCCTAAACTCCAAAGTGCTGGTATTAGAAGGTGAGAGGCTTAGGTCATAAGAGTGGAGCCCTTATCAGTGACATCGGTGTCTTTTTAACAAGAAAGAGAGTTTAGTTAGTTTTTTTTTTTTTCCTCTTTGCTCTCCACCTTCTGATGATACACCAAGAAGTCGCCAGTTTGCAACCTGGAAGAGGGCCCTCACCAGAGTTCAATAACACCGTCACCCTGATCTTGGACCATCATCCTCCAAAACTGTGAAAAATAAATTTTTATTTTGTATGAGTCACTCAATCTATGACATTTTCTTATAGCAGGCTTAACCAATGAAGACACCTTCCAAAATCCAGGAATCCAGGATCCCTCTGTCACATCTTAAATGCTGTAGTGCAGAGATACACCAGGTCATCTCCCCTCACTGACCACTGTCTGACACCAGCTACATGGCTCTGCCTTACCTCAGGCTACGGCAAGTCTTCCTATGTGCCCTGAAAGTGATGGAAAGCCGGATTCCATCAGTTTTTTTCAGCAACTATTTACCACAAATTGTCTATGTGTCAGGCTTATCTCTCCCACAAATCTCCTACATGACTGCTGCTTTGTGCTTGAAAGGACATTGCATATTGCACCACCGGGAGGGCCACAGTACCCACGTTCCATCCCTGTGGAGATGCAGGTTACTGGTTTCTCTAGGAAAGGGACTCTTCACTCCAAAAGACGAGGAATGCAATAATACAACCCTTTACCATAGTGGCAATAGACAATCTGAACAGTGAACACATGTAGAGGGGGATGGGTAGAGTAGGATGACTGAACCAGAAAGTAATAGCAACAGGCAAGCTTCAAAGCATGTTTGAAGGGATGTTCTTCAGGGAAATCATTGATGAAACTAGCATAGGAAGCACACAGTAAAGAGCAGCATTAGGCAGAAAGGCGTGAAAATGATGCTGAGTGTTATGAAACAGCACTGACAAAATAGTCATTCCGGAAGTACGAGAGTCTTTATTAAGTAGATTCAGGGGGCTCTACAACAAGCAAGTTGTTTTACATTTTATTTTTACTACAAAACAAAGAGTTTATTATTATTCCTATTTTACAGATAAAGGAAGAGGACACTCAGCCTTATTTTAGTGATAAGCAACAGAAATTCTTTGGCTTAAACAACATGGAAATATAATAACTCATTTAATAGTGAGTCCACAGGTCCAAAAATTGAGCAAATTCCAGTGATTGAGACTTTGTCATGTAGCCAAGGCCTCATGCCCCACCCACCCCTCAGCTACCCCCGCCTTGCCTTCATTTTTCCATTTTTTACTTTGAAGTATCAGCTGATTCTTCTTTTGCTTTTAAGAGGCCACCAGCAGATACTTCCCAATTCACAGCCACCAGGAGAAAGACAGAGAGAAACTTAAACTTCCTGTTCTCAGAAGCCACCAGCTTCCTAGTACACAAATGTTTCTCAACTGGGGACAAGCATACCCCACCCCATCCTCAGGAGATTCGGCAATGTCTGCAGACACTTTGGGTTGTCATGACTAGAAGTAGAGGTGACCTGGCATTTAGTGGGTATGGATGCTGATTTGCAAAGGATAATCTCCATAGCAAAACATTAGCCAATACAAGCTATCAGTAGTTCTGAGGTTGAGAAACCATGTGTCAGATTAAAGCTCCCTGAGACTAAGGAACACATCTGTGTTCACCAGTGCTTCCCCAGCATCTAGAGACAGCCTGACACATAGACAATTTGTGGTAAATGTTTGCCGAAAAAAACTGATGGAATGAATTTGATCTTCATGATAGTCTGAGATGCAGGCAAGGGGGATATTATTACTTCCATTTTTTTTTTTTTTTGCAAAAAACCAATATTTAGGTTTAGAGTGTTTTTATAGATAAGCCCAAATCAGTCACAGGATCAAGATTAAAACTGAACTTTCATAAAATTGTTCTGGAGTTTTCTTTCTCCATGTTTCTCTGTCAGCACAGACTGTGGGCAAGGATGGAAGTCAAACAGGACTTAAGTTGCCACACACACATCATTGGTTCCCAGAGCCAAATCTCTAGACACAGAACCACATTCAACGTGCAATTCATTACACTGGAGTCTATATCTACACAGGAAGCTATTTCCCCTGGCCTCAGAGACTGTGAAGCTAGTGTGGTCCATTCAACAGAGCAGGAGAGGAGGAAGGTGAGACTAACCAGAGGTTTCTTAAGCTGCTGTTCTTGGTAAATTTTCTTCTCCCTGTTTCTGGAAAGAATTTGGTTGTTGAGTGATCTTGGCATAAGGAAGGCAAGTTGTGTACTCCCGTGATCTGATTCTGGAGTTCTCATGACACACTTCCACAGAGAAGCTTGTATGAGCCACCATGGCCTTGGTGACTTGAAGGCGTTTGGGAGCTGAAAGTTCCAGAAGATTAGGAAGAACATTCAAGACAAGATTGCTGAAAATAGAGACTTTTTAACTCTCATGTGTCTTGTCACTGTAATCTCTCCCAAGAGACTGGTGGCATGCCGGGATATAGCATGTGCAAATTATCTTCTGCATAGTAGGAGTCAGGTGCTTTCTTCTGGTCTCTCTCCATACAGTTTAAAAGGCACGGATCAAGTTCAGGGTGCTGCAGAAACTCTATTTTAAATGATGGTGAAAGAGGAACCTATAAAAAACAGCATAATAATCAAGAGGTCTTGGCTGCCACCTTCATTTCTCTTCATATTTATTGGATCATTTAATTGTTTTTTTTTTTTTTTTTTTGAAACATAGAAACTTCAATTTGGAAAGAAGGGAAAAAGAAGATGAGTGCCTGAGGCAGGGTTTGGCACAGCTTTTAGGATGCCCTTTGGGATGTCCCTATTTATATTTCAGTACCTGGGTTAGAGTCTCACCATTGCTTCCAATTGAGCTTCCTGCTTACGTGCACCCCGGAAAGCACTGGGTGCCGGCTCTATTATTTGGATCCCTGCCACACGCATGGGAAACCCAGAATGAGAGTGGAGCTCCTGGCTTTGGCCTGGCTCAGCCCTGGCTCTTGTGGGCTTTTGGGGAGTGAACCAGAAGCTAAAGTGAATGAATGATCTCTCCGTCTTTCTTTCAAATAAATTTCAAAAAGAATAAAAAGAAAAACCTTTTTAAGTAGATACTTTCTTTAAATATTGATGAAGACAAGATACTGTGAGGTTGTAATTCAATCAGTTGGCAGTCACTGAGTCTGTTCTGTGTCGCACTGCATGGGACACAAAGAAGTCTTAGACCTCGGCTCCACCTCTGACGGTGAACTTGAAATCTCATGAGTAGTTCAACATCTAAACACTAGTAAATGTGAATATCAAATGTCGATAATTAATAACAATCTATTACAACATCCAAATAGGAGACTTAAGATAATATGAAAGAAATGTCCGAGTTTCGAATTGTGGAAATTAATTATAACCAAAGTAGTACAAAATGGAGACTGCTGTAGGCTAGTCTGATTTGCTAAAGTTTCAGAAGTCACATCAGGTATAAATTAATCTTTTTTTTTTTTGACAGGCAGAGTGGACAGTGAGAGAGAGAGAGACAGAGAGAAAGGTCTTCCTTTGCCGTTGGTTCACCCTCCAATGGCCGCCGAGGCCGGCGCGCTGCGGCCGGCACACCTCGCTGATCCGATGGCAGGAGCCAGGTGTTTCTCCTGGTCTTCCATGGGGTGCAGGGCCCAAGGACTTGGGCCATCCTCCACTGCACTCCCTGGCCACAGCAGAGAGCTGGCCTGGAAGAGGGGCAACCGGGACAGAACCCGGCGCCCTGACTGGGACTAGAACCCGGTGTGCCGGCACCGCAAGGCGGAGGATTAGCCTGTTGAGCCGTGGTGCCGGCTGATAAATTAATCTTTAAAGGACATCCCATATTGAGGTAGAATGTTTCATAACATATTGCCCAGGTAAATTTGCCAAAAATAATTTGTTTATAGGCCATGAAATGGATTTATTTTACTTGTTTCTAACACATGCATAACTCCAGGAAGTGATTCATCATTTCTTGGTATTTTCTTTTTGAATTGAGATTGCTGAAAACTCTTCTTAAGAAAATAAGGTCACAAGGTAATTTCATGTGTATTGTACAATGATGTTCCCATCAATAATGGACCCCATACATGACAGTGTTCTCCCCTAATGATGTCGTAGCTGTCGTAGTTTGTGCAAGTACAATCTGACGTTTGCACAACAAAGCTGCCTGATGACACATTTCTCAGAATGTATCCCTGTTGTTAAAGCATGGCTGCAATCTCCCTTTCTACTGTTCCCAGTGGCTCCTTCTACATAGTGCCTATGTTTAACAAATAAAACATCAGGAAGATTGTAACAGTCCAAGCCTGTAGTTCTGAGCTGACACAAAAACATTTTAGTGCCACTTCCCTATCCCCTATTTTCTTTTGTGGCTTGTATGTTCTGAAAGGCCTCTGTTTGATTCCATTAACCTCTGGTGTCAGCCTCTTCACTTAACCACCTGCCTATTGACCTCTCCTGTGCGGCTAAGTTACCTTTCTACAACTCAAATCTTAACATGGTGCTACCTTTATAATCATTGTCAGTCATTTGTTGCTTGTGGCAATGGTCTGCAGGGTTACTTACACTTGTGGATAATATAAGCATTCCATGGAGACCCCAAGTAAGGATAGTTGTAAAACAATGGATTTCCAGATGTCTAACTCTGTTATAGTCTATTATAAAGTTGATTGACCTGAGAAGTTACCCATGTTCAAAGGATCCGTTTCAATTGCTTTTTATTTTCAAAAACAAACAAAAAAGGCAAATATCACAGTTATTCTAAATCTCTAAATTGCTATGGGAAATCCCTAGATTGTAAATACTTCCATTGCAACACAAAAGGAAACAGTTTGAAATACTAAAGTAGATGATGAGAAAATAAATATCTCTCATGAGAAAAAACTCTATTGCAAGTTTGGCGAATTCAATATTTCTTGAATGAAAACATTAAAGAAGAAATTGAAGGAGAATACAAATTGTTAGCTGACTTTGAAACCACTTTGATAGTGGACGGTTACACGATTTTTAGGCACATAAATTATAAAGAATTCCAAGAAATGAAGGGTGTTGCAATAACAAAACTTCTTCCATCACCATCTTCTTAGTTATGGGGAGGGTATCTCAGGACATACATCTAACTATATCAGTGAGGACAAATACAGTAGAATTGATGCTGACCTTTGAATCATTCTAGCAAAAATTAATGTTTAACAATGAATGTTTAAACTATTAAAAAAGCACTCCTGTTTTTAAGATACTCAATGCCCACAGAATTTTAATGCTATGTTTAATATTCATAACAGCTTAAAGATTATTTATTATTTTTGAGAATTACCAGTTTTTGATAGGTTTAAGATGCAAATATTATTCAGTGATAGCTTTTACAAATGGAATATATAATGCATATATATATATATTTATGGAATATATCTCTGTATATATATAATGAGATGCCATTAATATCAAGCTAAAATGCAGCTAGCATTTTGGCATACTGGGTAAAGCCACTGCCTGTGATGCTGGCATCTCCTATGGGTGATGGTTCAAGTCCTGGTAGCTCCACTTCTGATCCAGCTCCTTGCTAATAGTCTGGGAAAAGCAGCAGATTCTGTCCCAAATTCTTGAGCCCTTGCCACCCATGTGATAGATCCAGATGAAGCTCCTGGCTCCTAGTTTTGGCTAGGCCCAGTGGATGCAAGATCTCTCTCCTCTCTCCATAATTCTTTCAAATAAATGTTTTTTTTTTTTAAATAAGCTAAAATAAAATCACTGTTGATAAGACTTCATACATGAGGTAAAATATTTTTTTTTTAAAAGCAGATGGCCGGCCCTGCGACTCACTAGGCTAATCCTCCACCTGCGGCGCCAGCACCCCGGGTTCTAGTCCTGGTTGGGGCGCCGGATTCTGTCCCGGTTGCTCCTCTTCCAGTCCAGCTCTCTGCTGTGGCCCGTGAAGGCAGTGGAGGATGGCCCAAGTGTTTGGGCGCCTGTACCTTCATGGGAGAACAGGATGAAGCACGTGGCTCCTGGATTCAGATTGGCGCAGCCGTAGCGGCCATTTGGGGGGTGAACCAATGGAAGAAAGACCTTTCTCTCTGTCTCTCTATCTCTCTCACTAACTCTGCCTGTCAAAAAATAAATAAAAAAAAGAAAGCAGACATCAAGTTCAAATTAGGTACAGTACCTCTGAATGGGTGGTGGTACGATATAGGGGAGTGATACACACAAATACCTTTAATTTTGATTAGCATTTTATGTCTTATGGTCATTACACAAGGTTCATGCCTTTTCTTTATTTTAAATGCTTCAAAATACACTGAAAGAGAATTATTGGGCCGGCACCGTGGCTCAACAGGCTAATCCTCTGCCTTGCGGCGCCGGCACACCAGGTTCTAGTCCCAGTCAGGGCGCCGGATTCTGTCCCAGTTGCCCCTCTTCCAGCCAGCTCTCTGCTGTGGCCCAGGAGTGCGGTGGAGGATGTCCCAAGTGCTTGGGCCCTGCACCCCATGGGAAACCAGGAGAAGCACCTGGCTCCTGCCTTCGGATCAGTGTGGTGCGCCGGCGGCCATTGGAGGGTGAACCAACAGCAAAAAAGGAAGACCTTTCTCTCTGTCTCTCTCTCTCACTGTCCACTCTGCCTGTCAAAATAAATAAATAAATAAATAAATAAATAAATAATAAATAAAAAGAAAGAGAATTATCATTTTGTTATTAAGGTCTGTTACAGCCAAATTATTATGAACAAGTAAAATTTCTAATCATTATTTCCTTTCTAGCCACGTTTTATGATGTATGGTCCCTGGTCTACAAGAGACCAGAAGTATCTGCCAGGCATGATCAACGTGGGACTACATTCAACTAAATGTTTAAATTCAAGCTCACAAACCACACAAAAGTGTGAATTCTTGCCCAAAGTCATATGATAGACTTGTCTTTGAGAGCGCCTAGAGGGAGATTTACTTTCCTTTCATGTATGATCTCCATAAAGTATAGATGGTTACCTTTCAAATGGGTGAGGCAGAATATGTTGAGGAACAGCTTATCTGAGAGAATATCCTTATCAGTTTATACTGAACGACAAGAAAATAAAACAGATAAATCTAAGACATTTTTCTTTGTTGGAGTGACCATAATTTATCATCCAAATCAGAATACTTTTGAGAGTAAATGGGAGAAACACTAAATTAAATGAAATTAAGTGAAGAAATAATAAATTGACAACTAAAATATAAAGACAGACTGTCCTGAAAAAATCTATCTTTGAAAGATAATTTGACTAACGAATGCTCTTTATTTCCTTCATTGATCATTAAACTGAGCTTTCCTCTTAATACACAAAGGCACCTAAATAAGCAATATACTTTATGTCTATGCTACAGTGCACTAGTCAGCTTTTCATCAGTATTATAAGAAGCCTAACTTGATAAAGATAAGAAGTTTATTTTGGCTTATGATTCTGGAGAATCATTGTCCAAGATCAGGTCAGCCCAATTGATTTGGACTCCAGTGATGGCATTCTTGCTGGGTGAGTCTCAACGTGGCATGGAACATCAAACAGCAAGGGGCAGGGAGCTTGCATGTCTGTGTCAATGCCTCTTTATGAAGTCAGCAGGATTCAGTCACAGATGCTCCACTCTAGTGATCTCATCCAATCTAATCACATCGAAGAGCCTCCTGCTTCTAAACACAATGTTGAATTGAGTTTTCCCCCCTTGCATACCATTAATATAAGACTTTAGGGATGAAATTCCTGAGTTTGAGGGGACAAATATTAAAACCATATTATATAGTTTTCCCTTTATTAAAGGTGATTGGTAGATTTCCACTTCTGACAAATCATCAAGTGGTCCTGAGGAAATTTCCAGGTATATATCATTGAAAAGTGTTTGATCAAACTGCTTTACAGATGTAACTGAGCTAGAACAAAGTCAGGTCATAAACTGTGAAGGCCATACAAGACAGCCAAGTGGGAAACCAGTGAGCACTATTTGCCTTTAAACTCTCATTTGTCCTTACTTCGTCAACTGGGAGATCAGAGAACATTCCTGGAATTTAAGGGGGAAAGTGGTCCAGAAATCACTTTTCAATCTGAGACCTAAAAAATGATACCCTCAAGAAATAATTCTAAGAAAACGATGCTCTGTAGAGGGAGACAGCAGGCATATTTGCCTTCTCAGCATTGATCATGAGTGGAAAGGTCAAAATAAAGTAGATCTTCCCTGAGAGTTCTCAAAGAGACGTTTATGTTCCTACAACATTGGGCAAGAATTCTCACTTCTGTGTGGTCTGTGAACTTGAGATTAAAAAACTTATTTGAATGTATTCCCATGTTGATTGTGTCTGAAAGATAGCTGACAAAACATATCTTCAAAAAGTGTTAAGTTTTCCAAACATATAAGCTTATAGAAGTCACATTGGGACAGAATCAAGCAATGACTTGAACAGTCCTTGTCATGACTGTTAAGGAACAGTTCTATTTTTTTTTCTATACTATTTTGAACTCTTAACATAGAATTAATCATATATGTATAAAGTTAATTGAGAATAGATCTCAGTAAAAAATAAGAGTGGGAATAAGAGAGGGAGGAAGAGGAGGAGTGGGAATATTGGTGGGAGGGCAGGCATGGTGGGAAGAATCACCATGTTCCTAAAATTATAATTATGAAGTGTATGAAGTTTGTAACTGTAAAGCCGTATATTTCTGCATACATTCCTACAGACTTAATTCTAAGGTTACAATTTAAAAACCTGCCATGGGCTCCCAACCTCCTTAAGTTGGGTGGTAAAAATACCATCTTAAGTTTAAAATGAAGATATGGATAGGATTAAGTGTCTGGTAATAATAATAAATAGAATTTAAAAAGGACTCCAACATGGGAAGAAGTCCACACAGCAGACTCACAAAATGACAATCACTTTAAGTAGCATTCGGACCTCAGAATCAGCCCTTAAGGCATTATGCTTTGGCTGAAAAGCCCATGAGAGCATTTCAGGCATGGAAGCCAAAATACTTTTTCTGTGAAGGGAAGCAAGAATTTCAACTTTGCTTATGGCCTTGTATAAATGTTGATGGGGTGTGGATTCAAAAGGCCTCAATAGCCTAGGCAGCCCATGTCAAAAACCTTAAGTGATCACTGATGTCACACATAAGAGTGTTAATCATTAAATTTACAACAAGAGTCAATGTGTGCTAACTTCCCATGCAGGACCTCCATCCTCAAAGAGTTAGATTATAATTATGTCTAAGAGCTCACAAAAGATGTATCATTCTTGTGTGCTTCTTTAAAGTTAGTTAAGTTTCTAACAGAAAAAAAAAAAGCAAATGAGATTAACTTCAAGATGCAATGACTTTGAACAGCTCTTGTCTCGACTGTTGAGGAACAGTTTTGTGTGTGTGTGTGTGTGTGTGTACAAATTGTTGAACACTTTACTTAGTATAGAGTTGGCCTTCTGTGTATAAAGTTAATAAAAATGGATCTTACTGGAGAATGGGACTGGGAGTGGGGGAAGGAGGAGGAGGAGGAGGGATGAGAGGGCAGGTATGGTGGAAAGAATCAATATATTTCTTAAGTTGTACTTATGAAATGCATGAAGTTTGTATATCTTAAGGCAACTTTGGGGCAAAAAATTACCCCAAGGAAAAATCAAATCAAATCAAATAAAAACTGTGTATAAAGGACTTGCCTCAAACAAACAAACACAAAACAAAACAAAATAGAAAAAAGACAAACCTGGAAACAGAGTAACAGTGAATATACTCTTTTAAAAGCAATGGATTAAAACTGCTAATATTTTTTAAAAAGTCACATGAAGCAGGATTGAGTAGAAACAATGAACTGAAGAATTAGACCCAATAAGGTTTATAGATTAAAATTAACAGATATTTTTAAAGATTGTTTAGCATTTTTTAAAGAAGCAATGAGAGTATGAAAGTATGACCAGGAAAATACAAAAAAGAAAACAAAATTTTAGCCATTGTCCATATTCCCACTAAACTAGGGTCTTTTGCCTTTTACTTGTTAAATTTCTTATTTAAGCCCTTTAACTGTATTGTCAACTTAAAATAACTTATCTCAAAAACTGAAAAATGAAAGAAAAAGAGAGAGAGAGTGAGGGAGGGAGGGAGAGAGGGAGCGTGAGAGAGGAAAGAAGGAAGGGAATATCATTATATTCTTAGAAGTATATCTGTGCCAAATCTGATAAAAACAATTAAAATTTTAATATAAATAAAATTTGAAAATGAATAAGAAATATAATAAATGAAATTAAAACTCAATGAATATGTTGAACAGAAGGTTAGAGAAAGCTAATCAAGGTATTAGAAGCTGAGAAATTTTGGCCGGCGCCGTGGCTTAACAGGCTAATCCTCCACCTTGCGGCGACGGCACACCGGGTTCTAGTCCCGGTTGGGGCGCCGGATTCTATCCCGGTTGCCCCTCTTCCAGGCCAGCTCTCTGCTGTGGCCCGGGAAGGCTGTGGAGGATGGCCCAAGTGCTTGGGCCCTGCACCCGCATGGGAGACCAGGAGAAGCACCTGGCTCCTGGCTTCGGATCAGCACGATGAGCTGGCCACAGTGGCCATTGGAGGGTGAACCAACAACAAAAAAGGAAGACCTTTCTCTCTGTCTCTCTCTCACTATTCACTCTGCCTGTCAAAAAAAAAAAAAAAAAAAAAAAAAGAAGTTGAGAAATTTCAGATTGCATTACGCAAGATTATTTGATTTTTGATCATTTTTTCATTATTGATTTCAGCTTACATTTGTTAGTAACTTGTGGACCTAAGAAGAACTCATAATGGAAAGCATAAAATACCTAAAACCAAATGTGAAAGTCCAAATGTGACAGAATGGGTGGATTCAGCAAGAGATGTATTTGAAGGACTTAACTATAAATGGTAATACTAGAATATTGAAAAATGAAAAGAAGGAAGATTCAAAGAAAAATATGTATAAAAACATTAATAGATTCAGGACACATATTCAGTAAAATTTCATGTTCATTCATGAAAGCAATACTCTGTAAACTAGGAAACAAATTAAAATTAACAGATCTTAATCTGACATGGATTAGCTCTTAAAGAGCTAATTCCTACAGGAAGAAACTTGTTCAATGTGATACTTAAAATTGGTTCCTTTTATAATAAGGAGCAGCTTATATAATATATTCTGAACCCCTGCTAAGAAATGTTTACATGTTTTCTGTCAAGTTTAGTGGGTTGCATTATATACATATCTAAATATATACATATATATATATATGTATATAAATAATTCATTCAAGAGAAGTGGGGAGAGAGAGAGAGAGTGTGTGTGTGTGTGTGTGTGAGAGAGAGAGAGAGAGAGAGAGAGAGAGAAACAGTCCTGTCCACTGGCTAGGAACTCAATTCAGGTCTCCCCGTGGATGGCAGTGACCCAAATACTTGAACCATAACATGTACCTCCTTACAGGTTCTGCAGGAAGTTGGAATGGGGACCTGGAGCCAGAAATTGAATATTAGGCTGTATTTTAATGTAATAGTGAATATTAACTTTTCCACATCCCAAATGGGTGTTTACAGAAGCTAAGAGGCACACATGTTTTGAAGAACCCTGAATTTCTCTTTGTAAAAGTGAGCTGCTGGTGCTTTTGTTTGAAAGGTACCGGTTTATACTTAATGAGTATGTTTTCAGAGGTCCAAATCAAAGTCCGTTGCCTAAGAGAACTTAAGAAAATGGGAAAGCATATTTGAAATCCACATTTTCCTGTGAAACTGGAGATGCATAAGTGTTATTATAGCTGGATAATATACAGGAATTTGCATCTAGTTGGTAGGGTGAGTTCAGAAAATTCAAGACACATCACAGAAAATCCTTGAATTATTAGGAAGAAATTATAAAAGAATGGGCAGTCTTTTTCAAAATCTTTTATGACAACTGTGTCACTTAGTGTTTGGACTTCTTATTTTTAGACTAAAACATAAACAAACCTTCCATTCATAATCTCTGAAGACAGACGGACCTGCGCGCCAATTCTCATTACCTACTATTTATTCCTCTCACTTGCCATTTGCCCTTGAGAGTTAAGTATACACTTATTCTGTTTGTCCATCTGTATAACGGAAATAATCGTATGTATATCATAAGGTGCTGCGTAGATAAACCAGCACTGCATCTACTGTGTACCTGGCGCAATGTAAGAGCTCAGCAAATGCCTTATAACACTTATCTCTGTGCATTGCCACATCCATGTTTCTGTTCAATTAGCTGAACCGAAAGGGTTGATAACCAGAATCTACAAAGAAATCAAGAAAATCCACAACAACAAAACAAACAACCCACTTAAGAGATGGGCTAAGGACCTCAATAGACATTTTTCGAAAGAAGAAATCCAAATGGCCAACAGACACATGAAAAAATGTTCAAGATCACTAGCAATCAGAGAAATGCAAATCAAAACCACAATGAGGTTTCACCTCACCCCGGTGAGAATGGCTCACATTCAGAAATCTACCAACAACAGATGCTGGAGAGGATGTGGGGAAAAAGGGACACTAACCCACTGTTGGTGGGAATGCAAACTGGTTAAGCCACTATGGAAGTCAGTCTGGAGATTCCTCAGAAACCTGAATATAACCCTACCATACAACCCAGCCATCCCACTCCTTGGAATTTACCCAAAGGAAATTAATTTGGCTAATAAAAAAGCCATCTGCACATTAATGTTTATTGCAGCTCAATTCACAATAGCTAAGACCTGGAACCAACCCAAATGCCCATCAACAGTAGACTGGATAAAGAAATTATGGGACATGTACTCCATAGAATACTATACAGCAGTAAGAAACAATGAAACCCAGTCATTTGAAACAAGATGGAGGAATCTGGAAAACATCATGCTGAGTGAATTAAGCCAGTCCCAAAGAGACAAATATCATTTGTTTTCCCTGATCGGCGACAACTGAGCACCAAAGGGGAAACCTGTTGAAGTGAAATAGACACTATAAGAAACAATGAACTGATCAGCTCCTGTCCTGACTCTAGATGTACAATGTAATACTTTATCCTTTTTAGTATTTGTTGTTGTTTTTGTTGTTGTTGTTCTAGTACTAGTGGTTGAACTCTGTAATTAACACACAATTACTCTTAGGTGTTTAAATTTTAACTGAAAGGTGATCCCTGTTAAATTTAAGAGTGGAAAAAGAGAGGGAGGAGATGTACAATTTGGGACACTCACAATCCGACTTGCCGCAAATGGTGGAGTTAAAAATGTGCCAGGGGATTCCAATACAATCCCATCAAGGTGGCATGTACCAATGCCATCTCACTAGTCCAAGTGATCAATTTCAGCTCACAATTGATGGCTCCGATAGGTCTAAGAGTCAAAGGGATCACACAAACAAGACAAGTATCTGCTAATACTAACTGATAGAATCAAAAAGGGAGAGAAAGATCCAACATGGGAAGTGGGATACACAGCAGACTCATAGAATGGCAGACGTCCTAAACAACACTCTGGCCTCAGAATCAGCCCTTAAGGCATTTGGATCTGGCTGAAGAGCCCATGAGAGTATTGTAGGCATGGAAAGCCAAGAAACCATGGAAAAGAAAAAAAGAAGACCTAAATGAAAGATCTCTGTGAGTGAGATCCCAGTGGAAAGAATGGGGCCATCAAAGGAGGTACCTTTCTCTGAAGGGAGGAGAGAACTTCCACTTTGACTATGACCCTATCAGAATAAGATCAAAGTCAGCGAACTCTAAAGGCTTCCATAGCCCTGGCAACTCATGACTAGAGCCTAGGGAGATTACTGACGCCATGAACAGGAGTGTCAAATTGTTAAGTCAGCAACAGAAGTCACTGTGTACTTACATCCCATGTGGGATCTGTCCCTAATGTGTTGTCTAATGTGCAGTGATGCTATAACTAGTACTGAAACAGTATTTTTACACTTTGTGTTTCTGCGTGGGTACAAACTGATGAGATCTTTACTAATTATATACTGAATCGATCTTCTGTATATAAAGATAATTGGAAATGAAAAAAGGAAAAACCTGGTGTTAAATTGGAAATGGCATAGAAAATTAATTAATTTTTAAAAAAAATATATTATGTAAGCTCTCTGTCTTTAATGTACTGTACACTCTTATTTAATGCTATAACTAGTACTCCAACAGTATTTTTTTTTCACTTTGTGTTACTATATGGGGGCAAACTGTTGAAATCGTTACCTAATATATACTAAACTGATCTTCTGTATATAAAGAGAATTGAAAATGAATCATGATGTGATTGGAAGGGGAGAGGGAGCGGGAAAGGGGAGGGTTGTGGGTGGGAGGGAAATTTTGGAAGGGGGAAGCCATTGTAATCCATAAGCTGTACTTTGGAAATTTATATTCATTAAATAAAAGTTTAATTAAAAAAAAATCTCCTTAAACGTTCCAAGTTTTATACGGAGCTGTGCATTAGGGAATGAAGGCAGGAAGTCTGCATCTTTCAGTGGGACTGGGTATTAAAGACTGAACAGCACCCTCCTGAGGACAAGGTGGATTGGACAGCCGTTTTAACCTCAGGAGTCCCTGTTGCGGAGCTGCCACTTAGGAACCTTAGGATGTGAACCTTAGGATGGGGACCTTAGGATGGGAACCAGCAACCTAATTGTAATTGTCAAGGGCAAATAGAAAATATGAGGCCCGTTGTTAAAAAACTAGCCAAAATTTCAAGGCAGCCGTGACACAATAGTAAGCAAACACGTGACCCTTTGACTTACGGTCTTCGTGTAGCTGTGTGGGTTGCCTACCCAAGAAGCTGGCGCTGCTTCGAAACACTGGCTTCCTGCTAAAGCACACCATGTGAGGTAGCAGGTGATGGCTTGATGATTGGGTCCCTGCCACCACGCAGGGGAGACCTGGATTTAATTTCCAGCTTTCTGTGTCTGCCTAGCCCAGCACAGTCTCAGCCATGGTAAGTATCCGGGGAGTCAAGCCGTGGAAGGGAAATCTCTGTCTGTCTGTCTGTCCTTCCACCTTAAAATATATTAAATAGGGGCCAGCGCTGTGGCACAGCAGGTAATGCCGCCGCCTGCAGTGCCAGCATCCCATATGGGCACTGGTTTGGGACCCAGCTGCTCTACTTCTGATCCAGCTCCCTGCTAATGTGCTAAAACAGCAGAGGGTGGCCAAGTGCTTGGACCCTTGCACCCATGTGGGAGATCTGATGGAGCTCCTGGCTCCTGGCTTCAGTATGGCCCAGTCCTGGTCTTTGGAGCCATTTGCAGAGTGAACCAGCAGATGGAAGACTTCTCTCTCTGCCTCTCCCTTTCTCCCTGCTGTAACTCTGCCTTTCAAATAAACAAATAATTATTTTAAAATATATATATACTAAGAGGCTGGCACTTTGGCTCAGAGGGTTAACACCCTGGCCTGAGGAGCCTGCATCCCATATGGGTGCTGGTTCTAGTCCCGGCTGCTCCTCTTCTGATCCAGCTCTCTGCTATGGCCTGGGAAAGCAGTGGAAGATGGCCCAAGTCCTTGGGACCATGAAACCACGTGGGAGACCAGGAAAAAGCTACTGGCTCCTGGCTTTGAATCAGCGCAGCTCTGGCTGTTGCGGCCATCTGGGGAGTGAACCAGCGGATGGGAGACCTCTCTCTCTGTCTTTACCTCTCCCTGTAACTCTGTCTTTCGAATAAATAAAAATGAATCTTAAATATATATATATATTAAATAAATATATAAAGGTAAAATAATTTAAGGAATAAAATAAGATTAGAATGTCAAGATTAACATTTATTTATTTATTTATTTATTTGACAGGCAGAGTGGATAGTGAGAGAGAGAGAGACAGAGAGAAAGGTCTTCCTTTTGCCATTGGTTCACCCCCCAATGGCCGCTGCGGCCGGCGTATCTCGCTGATCCGAAGCCAGGAGCCAGGTGCTTCTCCTGGTCTCCCATGCGGGTGCAGGGCCCAAGCACTTGGGCCATCCTCCACAGCCTTCCCGGGCCACAGCAGAGAGCTGGCCTGGAAGAGGGGCAACCGGGATAGAATCCGGCGCCCCAACCGGGACTAGAACCTGGTGTGCTGTCGCCGCAAGGTGGAGGATTAGCCTGTTAAGCCACGGCGCCGGCCAAGATTAACATTTATAATCAATTACTTGCACATATGCTTATCTCTTTCTTCATCTTACCTGCAGGAAAAAACACATCCCTGACTAAATCCAAAACTCTACCATTCTAGATCTGCAATTCACCTAAGAGTGCCTGGGAAAAATCATTAACCATGCTGCTGAGATCACCTTAAATTAGTGACCAAGAACCTTAAGTAAATCCTTAATGCTTTGAGAAATTATTCTTTATTTCTTCGGGTACTTTGGAAAAAACACTAGTAGGAGTGTAATGACCAGTGGAGGGAAAAAAGGAGATATCTCAAATCAGAGAGTGGTAAGATTCTGAATGCTGCAAATGGGTGAATTCGCAGAAGGCTGAGCAAGAGTGATTCTACAAGTCAAAGGTTATATCATGCTATAGGTAAGTACAGTGCCTTAGCAACACAGGAGGAGGTGAGTGTGCCTAGTAGTGGCTGGAGAAGTGCCAGCCATGCTAGAAGTCCACTAGCTTAATAATGACTCAGGAGAATGCTCAGAGTCAGAGAAAGGACTAATGATAAGCAATGCAAAGGTGCTACTGATGAAAGTTTAAGTGCAGCTTTTAAATGTGCAGTGACTCCAGGCCTAGTGTACTCTGCACACAAAGGGTGACAAAGACACAAATCTGAAACGCTGTGGCTATCCTGCAGAGTCTCAATGGGTGCTGAGGTGGGGGCGGGGGCATGATTAACAGCTTCTGATTTTTTTTTTAAATTATGTATCTGAAAGTCAAAGAGAAAGACAGAGCTCCCTTCCCCTGGTTCACCCCCTAACTGCATGTGGCTATGGCCAAGGCTAGGCCTGGCCAAATCCAAGAGATAGGCTCTCTACCCAGGTCTCCCGTGTGGCTTGCAGGGACCCAATTACTTGAGCCATCACCACTGCTTCGGGATCTACAGTAACAAGAAGCTGAACTCTGGAGCTGGAGCTTGGTCTCCAACCCAGACACTCTGATGTGCAATGAGTGCATCCCAACGAGTGTCTTAAGCATTAGGCCAAATGCCCGCCCCTGCTAATTTTTAATGTAGGTAAAACTGATTTATTTTTCAAAAATTTACCTGAAAGAATGTCCATCACTAGGAAAAAAGTTGAACCTGGTTTTAAAACTGAAAGGATAACCATACTCCAACTTGGTCAGAACTCCATCAAAGAATGCATGCGAAAACCCTTTCCAACATTTTAAAGTTAAAAAGAAAGGGACTCAGAAATAGCCTTTCGGAGCCTAACCGAGGGGCTGGCATTGCGGTGCAGTGTAAAGTTACAGCTTGGCATGTCTGTAATCCCATACGGGAGCAAGTCCTGAATGCTCAACTTCTACGTCCTGCTGTTACACCTGGGAAGGCAGTGGCGGATGGCCCAAGTGCTTGGGCCCTGATATCCATGTGGGAGACTGGGAAGGAGCTTCTGACTCCCGGCCTTGGCCTGGTCCAGCCCTGGTTGTTGTGGCCACATGGGACATGAACCAGTGATGGAGGATCTTTCTCCTCTGTCTGTTTCTATCTACCCCCAGCACCCCGTTGCTCTGCCATTCAAATAAATAAATAAAATGAAAAGAAGCATCTAAATGTTTTATATTTTAAAAAAAGGAAAGTTTCTATAATTAAAGAACAACTGCAAGTAAAACAATTACTTTGGGGGTAAGTTTAGTCATTTCTTATAAGTGTACTCTTCATAACACTATATGTAAAAATCTGGAAAAAAGAAACTATCTTCTGTCTTCATGTTCCTGGCATCCAATAATTTCTAACAGCTTTAAAATAGGCACTTGGAAAATATAAGCCATCTTCAACAAGTTTATAAAAAATGCACTATAAAACACCATACTCAGATTTAAAAATTTTACACCAAAATAAACATCTTTTAATTGCATTTTCCAGGAACTTTTTGAATCACCTTCATATATGTAGATGAAATAAATCATTGATCATTAATATATTAAGTATTAAATTCTTGGATATTAAACAAAGAATGTATATATTTTATAAACTCTTGAATTTAAACCCATTTAAGAAAAATTCAAGAATAGAAAAAGGAAAGCAATGTTAGAATCCTTTCTCAGTTAACCAAAATTCTGTACTTCTCTGCACACTTTGGTTTATTAAAATAATATTGCATTTTGAATTAACTTTTTGAATGGCTGATAGTATAAAAATGCTGTTCATTGTGCTCAATGCAGTTCTAAGACAGACATTAAGGAGGATTAAAAGAATAAAAAGAAAGTACTCAATGTACTTCATATTCATAAGGCTTCTTTTCTGGATAATCCTATTTCATACTTTATCACATTTCCTTTTTTAGACAGACCTGGAATCCAAGCAGAATTGAAAAACTGGTATTCTAGTTGCATGAGCATTGACAACACACAATCTCACACACACACACACAAACATGCACACAGAATTCCTCTATTACCTCTATTTCCTCATTTGTAAACTCAATTCAATTTTTGAGTGCCTCCCATATTCCAGCAACTGTGCTTGTATATTCACAAAAATCCTCTGGTTTCATGCTTGCAATTATACTGAGTGATTACTCTTTTTTAAAAATTTTATTAATAGCTGGCACCATGGCGTTGTGAGTTAAGCTGACATCTGCAGCACCAGCTTTCCTTATGGGCACCTGTTCGAGTCCCAGCTGCTCCACTTCCAATCTACCTCCCTGCTAGTGTGCCTGGGAAAGCAGCAGAGGATGGCTCAAGTGCTTGTGTCCCTGCACCCATGTGGTAGAACTGGATGAAACTCCTGACCTCCTGGATTTGGCCTGGCTCAGTCCTGGCCATTATGGCCACTTGGGGAGTGAACCAGCTGTTGGAAGCTCTCACTGTCTCTCTCTGTCTCTTCCTCTCTCTGTGTAACTCTGACTCTCAAATCAATCAATAAATCTTAAAATTTTATTAACATAAAGAGAACAGTTCAGTGTTTCTTTTGTTGTACAGCAGCTTCTTAGCTTTACGTAATCTCATTTGTCATTTATGCTTTCATCGCGTGTTTCTGGGTTCTTGTCCAAAATGTCTTTGCTTATGTCAATGTCTTGCAGAGCTTCCCCAATATTTTCCTCTAGTAGTTTAACAATTTCTGGTCATAGATTTAGATCTTTGATCCATTGTGAGAAGATTTTTGTGTAAGGTGCAAGGTAAGGGTCGTGTTTCATAACTGCATGCGGAATTCCAATTCTCCCAACATCATTTGTTGAAGAGACTCTCGTTTCTCTCTAGAATGCTTTCAGCTCATTTGTCAAAGATCAGTTGCTTGTAGCTGTGTGACTTATTTTCTGGGGTTTCTATTCTGTTCCATTGGTCTACAAATCTATTTTTGTGCCAGGATCAGAGAGTTTTGATTATAACGGCCCTGTAATGTATCTCAAGTCTGAGAGTGCTTTGTCTGGCTTTCTTTGCTGCCTAAAATTGTTGTAGTTGTTTGTACCTTTTGTGTTTCCATATGAATTTTAGGGTCATTTTTCCAGATCTGAGGAGAATGTTTTTGGTATTTTGATTGGGATAGTATTGAATCTGTAAATTGCTTTGGGTAGGATAGACATTTTGATGTTGCTAAATCTTCCAATCCATGAACAGGGAAGATTTTTCCATTTTTTGTGTCTTCTTCTTTTCTTTCTTTAATGTTTTATAATTTTCTTTCACATCCTTGGTTAAAATTATTCCAAAGTATTTAAATTTTTGTAGCTATTGTGAATAGGACTGGTCTTACAAGTTCTCATTCAGCCATGGCAATTTTTTTTTTATTTGACAGATAGAGTCAGATAGAGTTAGACAGTGAGAGAAAGAGACAGAAAGAAAGGTCTTCCTTCCGTTGATTCACCCCTAAAAGGACACCATGGCCGGTGCTGTGCCAATCCGAAGCCAGGAGCCAGGTCCCTCCTCCTGGTCTCCCATGCGGGTGCAGGGCCCAAGCACTTGGGCCATCCTCCACTGCCTTCCCTGGGCCACAGCAGAGAGCTGGACTGGAAGAGAAACAACTGGGACTAGAACCCGGTGCTCATATGGGATGCCGCTGCCGCAGGTGGAGGATTAACCAAATAAGCCATGGCGCTGGCCCTGGCAATTAAAAAAATATATATTTATTTATTTGAAAGGCAGAGTTACACAAAAAGAAAAGGAGAGGCAGAGAGAGAGAGAGAGGTCTCTCATCCACTGGTTCACTCCCCAATTGGCCGCAATGGCAGGAGCTGCACCAATCCAATGCCAGGAGCCAGGAGCTGCACCAATCCAATGCCAGGAGCCAGGAGCTTCCTCGGGGTCTCCCACATTGGTGCAGGGGCCCAATGTCTTTGGATCATCTTCTACTGCTTTCCCAGGCCATAGCAGAGAGCAGGATTGGAACTGGAGCTGCTGGGATTTGAACCGGCACCTATATGGGATGCTGACACTGCAGGTGGCGGCTTTACTTGCTATGCCACAGCGCTGGCCCCAGGCATGGCAATTTTTGTGTATACAAATGCAGTTGATTTGTGTGTGTTGATTTTGTAATCTGCAGCTTTTTCAAACTCTCCTATAAGTTCCAATAGTCTCTTAGTGAAGTCTTTGGTTCCTCTATATATAGGATCCTGTCATCTGCAAACCGAGATAATGACTTCCTCCTTTCCAATTTGTATCCCTTTGATTTCCTTTTCTTGTCTAATGATTCTGGCTAAAAATTCCATAACTATATTGAATAGCACTTGTGAAAGTGGGTATCCTTGTCTATTTCCAGATCTTAGTGGAAATTCTTCCAACTTGGCCCATTCAATATGATGCTGACAGTGAGTTTCTCATCTTTTTCCTTGATTGTGTTGAGGTATGTCCCTTTATACTCAATTTGCTTATGGTGTTTATTATGAAGGGATGTTGTATTTTACCAAATGATTCCTCTTGTGATTTTTATTAATCATTTGTTAATGTGATATATCATGCTTGTTGATTTGCATATGTTAAACCATCCCTGGGTCCCTTTGTATGGGTAAATGATCTTTTTGATGCATTCTTGGGCTCAATTAGCTAGTATCTTACTAAAGATTTTTACATCTAGGTTGATCAGGGATATTGTTCTATAGTTTTCTTTCTTTGTTACATCTTTTTCTGGTTTTGTAATTAAGGTGATGCTGACCTGATAGAAGGACTTTGGGAGCATTCCCTTCCTTTCAATTGTTTTCAATATTTTAATATGAATGGGATTATATCTTCTTTAATAGTTTGATAGAATTCAGCAGTGAAGCCATCCATCTGGTCCCAGGATTTTCTTTATTGGGTAGGTCTTCATTACTGATTCAATCTCCATCTTGGTTATTATCTATTTCTTTCTTGATTTTCCAATGTATTGCCAGATAGTTATTTGTAATAATTCCTAATGATTTATTTTATTTCAGTGCTATCAGCTGCAGCGTCTCCATTTTAATCTCTCATTTTATTATTTTGGTTCTTCTCCCCACCTTTTTTTTTGGTTAGTTGGGCCAGTGGTTTATCTATTTTGTTTATTTTCTCAAAAAACCAGTTCTTCATTTCACTGATCTTTTGCATTTTTTATTCCAATTTTGTTTATTACTTCTCTAATTTCAATTATTTCTTTCCTCCTACTAATTTTCGGTTTGCTTTGTTCTTGTTTCGAGGCCCTTGAGATGCTTTGTTAGATTATATATATGATATCATTCCAATATTTTGATATGGTCCTAACTGCTATAAACTTTCCTCTTAGCATTGTTTTTGTTGTATCCCATAAGTTTTGGTATGCTGTGTTGTCATTTTCACTTTTTTCCAAGAATTTTTAAATCTTTTAATTTAATTTTTTATTTTAATAATTTTTGGTTTTAGTTCTCTTTTTTACAAAGAGAACAAATTTCATGGATTTCATATACACAATTTTAAGAGCATAATGATGCTTCCCACCCTACCTCTTTCCCAACTCTCCCCCTCCCTTCTCCTCTTATTATTATTGTTTTGATTTTTAAAGTCATATTTCTAATTTATATTATAATAAGAAACTTAAATCTTCACAAAATAAAGAATTCAACAAGTAGCAAGTCGAAAAATCACTGTTTGGGACTGGTTTTGTGGCATAGCAGGTTAAGCTGCTGCCTACCATGCCAGTACTCCATATGGGCAATGGTTTGAGCTCCAGCTGCTCCACTTCTGATCCAGCTCCCAGCTAATGTGGCTGGGAAAGCAGAAGATGGACAAACGCTTGGGCCCCTGCCACTCATGTAGGAGTTCCAGATGTAGTTCCAGGCTCCTGGATTCTGCCTGGCTCAGCCCTGGACAATTGGCAAATGAACCAGTAGATGGAAAATCTCTTTTTCTCCTTGTCTCTCCCTCTCTTTCTGTAACTCTGTTTTTCGAATAAATAAAGTAAATTTAAAAAAAAAAAAGAAAAGAAATACCAGTGTTCCTCAAGAGTACAGGCAAGGGCTAGGGCTATAAATAATAATCAAATATTAAAATGTCAATGTCACTTATACACATTACATTTTTTGTACTCTGCATATTAGTTGTCACAAATCAGCGAAAACATGATATTTGTCTTTTGGGGACTGGCTTACTTCACTAAGCATAATGGTTTAGTTGCATCCATTTTGTTATGAAAGACAGGACTTCATTCTTTTTATGGCTGGTTTAAGTTTATATACACAATTTCTTTATCCAGTCATCAGTTGATGGACATCTGGGTTTAAAAACACATATTAGCTATTGCAAGCGCAGCATCTACAAACATGGGGCACAGATAACTCTTGCATATGCTAATCATTTCCTTTGGGTTAATTCCCAGGAGTGGGATGACTGGGTTGTATGGTAGATCTATTTTCAGATTTCTGAGGAATCTTCATACTGTCTTCCAAAATGTTTGTACTAGTTTACACTCCCACCAACAGTGTAGTAGGGTACCTTTTCTCCACATCCTCACCAGTTTTATTGTTTTTTTGATTTTTGGATGATGGCGTTATTAACTGGGATGAAGTGAAACTTCATGGTGTTTTTGTTTGTTTGTTTCTGCATTTCCCTGAAGATTAGTGATCTTAACCATCCTTTCATGTGTCCATTGGTAGTTTGTATTTCATTCTTTGAAAAATGCTTATTCATAACCTTAGCCCACTTCTTAACTGGATTATTTGTTTTGATGTTGTTGAACCAAGGTATTTTTTGATTTCCTGTTTTATTTCTTCTGTGACCCACTGTCATTTAGGAGCATGTTGTTCAGTCCCCATGTGTTTGTATATTTTCTCTTTTTAATGTTATTTAACATATAAAAATTTCATGTATTTAATATATACAGGTTTAGGGACACAGTGATAATTTCCTACTCTACTCTCCCTCCCACATATGTTCCCATGATTCCTTCTCCTTTCTCTATTATTACCTCTCTTAATTTTTACGATGATCTACTTTCAGACTACTTTATACTCACGAGATTAACCCTACACTAAGTAATGAGTTCAACAAATAGTAAGAAGAAAAAACACTGCTTCTCAACAGAAGAGACAAGGGCTTTAAATAATCATCAAATCACAAAATGTCAATTTCACTCCAATACATTACATTTTGTACTCTATTAGTTACCAAATCAGAGATAACATATGGTATTTATCCTTTTGGGACTGGCTTACTTCACTAAATATAATGTTTTTCAGTTGCATCTATTTTGTTGTAAATGACAGGATTTCACTTTTTAATAGCTGATTAGTATTCCATAGTGTATATATACCATAATTTCTTTATCAGTCATCAGTTAATGAACATTTGGGTTAATTCCACATCTTAGCTATTGTGAATTGAGCTTCAATAAACATGGGGAACAGATAAATCTTTCATATGTTGATTTCTTTTTTTTTTAATCCAATAGCATCGACTTTTATTCATTCATGTTAAGTCACCTGTAATGATCTGTTTTAAATGCTCATTAATGTAAATGGCTGAACAAATCCATTTCAATGGATACTCAATATCCCACATAGTTAAGTCACTTCAACACAGCCTCATGACAACTCCCACACCAAACAGTACTTTATTTTGTAAATTTTGACCCATTATCACTCCCAAGTTATGTTTTTATCAGCTGTCAAGTGTACAAGGTGAAGATAAGTTTTAGTTAGATGGGGCTGCACCTCATATGCTGATTTCATTTGGGTGAATTCCCAGGAGTGAGAAGGCTGAGTTGCGTGATAGATCTGTTGGCATATTTCAGAGGTATCCCAATACTCAATACTGTCTTCTACAGTGGCTGCATCAGTTTATATTCCCACCAACAGTGGATTAGGGTACCTTTTCCTCCATATCCTTGTCAGCATTTATTGTTGATTTCTGTATGACAGCCATTCTAACTGTGGTGAGGTGAAATCTCATTGTGGTTTTAATCTGTATTTCCCTGATGGCTAGTGATCCTGAGCATTTTTGCATGTGTCTATTGGCCATTTGAATTTCTTCTCTTGAAAAATGCCTGTTCAAGTCCTTTGCCCATTTCTTAACTGGGTTGCTCTTTTTGCTGTTGTTGGGTTTCTTGAGCTATATATAGATTCTGGATATTAATTCTTTATCAGTTTCATAGTTTGCAAATATTTTCTCCCATTCTGTCAGTTGTCTCTTAATTTTGCTGAGTGTTTCTTTAGCAGTGCAGATGCTTCTCGGCTTGATGTAATCCCATTTGTCTTTTTTGGTTTTGATTGCTTGTACTTCTGGGGCCTTTTCCAAGAAGTCTTTGCCTATGCCATTGTCTTACAGAGTTTTAACAATTTCTCCTCTAGTAATTTGATGTTATCAGGTTATTGATTTAGATCCTTGATTCATTTTGAGTTAATTTTTGTATCAGATGTAAGGTAGGGATTTTGTTTCACAATTCTGCATGTGGAGATCCAATTTTCCTAGCACCATTTGTTGAAGAAACTGTCCTTTTTCCAGGGATTTTTAGTCCTTTTGTTAAAGATAAGTTGGTTGTAGATGTGTGGATAGATTTCTGGAGTTTCTATTCTTTTCCACTGGTCTATATGTCCTTTTTGTGTCAGTACCAGGGTGTTTTGATTATAACTGCCCTGTGGTATGTCTTGAAATCTGGTATTGTGATGTTTCTGGCTTTGTGTTTGTATATTTTCTAGAGTTTCTTACATTATTAATTTCCAGCTTCATTTCATTGTGGTCAGAAAAGATACATGGTATTTGATATAAAAGGAGATTTTAGCTGTAACACAGGTTGGGACTTGTCTCATGATCTAGCACATGGTCTATCCTAGAGAATGTTCCATACTCTGATGAAAATAATTTGTATTCTGTAGCTGTGAAATGAATGTTCTGTAGATACCAAATAGATCCTTATGGTTGATAGTGCAGATTAGTTCTGTAGTTTCTTTGTTGACAGGAGTTACTTTTAATCTCATTTATAGAAGAGGAATATGCAGCTCATTAACATAAATGTTATCAACATATTATGTTATCAAGACAAGGTCACCAGCAAGTGAAGAATCATGATTAAAACCAATCCTTTAGGGCTCCCAAGCTCAAGTGTTTTCCACTAAAACATGCTACTATCTTCAAGGAAAAAAATGAGCAGATATACAATCCATAAAATGGACCAAATGAATGAAAATAAGTAAAAATAAAGAGGATATTGCTAACCCTGAGTCCAAAGAAAGATTCTTGCCTCATGCTAGACTCTGATTGCTGTTACTGATGTAAAAAGTATCAGTCATTCAAGCTAGAACTTTGAGGATCACCTCAGTATGCTCTATCGCCCACATCCCCCATATTTAATGTAGTTATATAATGGTACACTCCATTTTAAGGAAGTTCAATGTACAATAGTCAGTCATACAAAGAAGTTGTACACTTAGAGCTATAATAGACTGTCCCTCCAGCTCAACTGCTTCATTTAACAGATGAGTATACCAAATCCTTGGAAGTTTAAGGCACCAGTCTGAGTCATCTAACAATACAGCAAGTGGAGTGGAGCTAGAACAGAACATTTATGATGGTGTATTGTCACTCCTTTCTCCATTTCCTACATCTCCTTTGCAAGGGATGGTGTGTTGACATATTAATGCGTCAATTATTTAGTGAACACCTAGCTAGTATGCATCAGAAACTGTGAAGTAAAGGAAAGCAAAACAGTCATAGTCTGTTCTCCTTGGCTTATAGTTTAGTGGAAATCAGAGATATTTATCAAAGAATGATGCAATTAAATAATTGCACACTATAATGGGATATGTTTTACAAACTAGACAGTGTTGCTATGAGGATGCATTTGATCTCATACGACAGGGTAAGTTGGATCTGTCAGGCTAGGTTTCTCTAGGGCAGTGATGTTTGAATGAAAATCTCTGGGTGGTTAAGACCATGGAGCAAGGGAAAAACAGAGTGATTCCTATTTTCAGCTGTTATAGAGACTTGGTTTTCACAAGCCCAGAGGATACCAAAGCCAAAACCCAATTCAAACACATTAGCCAATCTGTTAGTGCAGAATTATGGTCTCTCAAGCAACAAAATTAAGATATATCCTAAGATCAAATGCCCAGCAATGACTTTTGGGAGCTAGTTCATTAGTGCTAGGAAGAGTATTCCAAGGCAAAGTGAAGTCAAGCAAGCAAGTATTGAAACACAAAGGTTTTTCCAGGTGCTGGCTTGACAGGCAGAGTCATGAGAATTGTAAAATTGATGAACGTGATCCTGTTATTGCTGTAAACTTGGAACCACTGATTCCTTTTAAATCTGACAACTATATGATCCACAATTTCCTTTCCTGTGAGGATGCAGGTTAGAATTTGCCAGTGAGGAAACTTTCATGCTATTTGGAAAGTTGAAGTAAAGCAGAAGTCTCTGTACATGGAAGATTGTGGCAGTCATACATGGAAGACTATTGGACTTCTCAAGCTCCTACTTTTTTCTTCTTAAAGATTTTTTTATTTGAAAGTTGGAGTTACAGAGAGCAGGGAGAAGAGAGAGAGAGAGAGAGAGAGAGAGAGAGAGAGAGAGAGAGAGAGAGAGAGAGAGAGAGAGAGAGAAAGAGATCTACCATCTGCTGCTTCACTCCCCAAATGGCTGCAATGGCCAGGGTTCTGCCATCTTGGAGTCTTGGAGCCAGGAGCCAGGAGATTCTTCCAGGTCTCCCACAAGGGTGGCAGAAGTTCAAGCATTTGGGCCATCTTTCACTGCCAGTAGCAGGAGCTGGATCGCAATTGGAGCAGCTGAGACATGAACTGCCACTCATATGGGAAGAATGAGTTGCAGGCAGGGAATAACCCTCTATGACACAACAAAGTCCCTGCCCCTACTTTTAAGTTGCAAGGTTTGCAGACTTCTGCACAAAAGGTACCTTTCTCTGGTCAAGTGCTTTTCCGGAAAATTTCTCCAGTTTTCCAGATTTAGCACCTGAAATATTTCAAATCCCCTAGACCCTACTACTTTGCATAAGCTCTAATTCCTGAATTAAAATATTTATTCTTATAGGACTTGTAGTGTTTCAGTTTTCCCATCTTGCCCCAAACTAATACAATATTTGGAATTAAAAGTCAGGAGCATGGAAATTTATGGATAGGGATCTTGTATCGGTTATCTGAGATGATTAGATTTAAATGTACTAATTTCCTTCATTTTCAGCAGTAATGAGTTACTAGCTAGTTTCTGGCAGGCATTAGCAAAACAGCTACTTAAATTATTATTATAGTCATGTGGAAAAAGGTGCCAATAGAAGTTAAGACCATATGCTGCTGCAATAGAACATTTCAGTGGAAATATTGTATAAAAGGACTATGAGGTGGATTGGTTGCTTCTAATTGTGATGGATGATGTAGAAGGGGGACTAAAAGGATGCACTCAAGGCTCTAAAAATCAGAAAACGTCTATGACTGTCCTCAAAGAAAGCCCATCTTCTATCGTCTCAGTGTTATACTTTCTGAAAAGCCAAGTCCAATGCTTTGCCCTGAGAAAGGCTAAACTGCAATGAAGTAGGAATTCAAACCCATGCAGAAACTCTCAGCATAAAATAAGGTAACTGAGTGGGAATGAGTGGGATCCAAAAAATTGGTAAGAGAATAACTGGCTCAATTTTGATTACATTATGTCTAGAAACTCCAAATTTTCCTGAGCATGCCTTGCTAGGGAGAGCAGTTCTTCCCTGAAACAGAGGACGACAAGAGTTTTCTTGCACACAGAACCTGTAATGTCCACTCCAGGGGCGGTTCCCTGGTGAGTGAATATTGAGCTTTAAGACCAAGTCTCACCAGCTGCATTGATTCTACATCTATAGTGTGACTCAAAACTCAGATGGACAGACAGTATGTATGAGAATTTTCAAATTTATTCCAGTAGAAATTTAGGAAACATAGATTGGAAGATGTCTTAAGAATGTTAGACCAGGGTTGGGAGGGGGAATATAATGTTGGATCAGACTGAATTTATTGATATAGATGTATTGCTAAATATTGTGAATGCTGTGTACCGGCTCAAGCAGCTGAGGATGACACTAACAATTCCTTTTTCTTTTTTAAGATTTATTTATTTGATGGCAGAGTTACAGGAAGAGAGGGAGAGATAGAGAGAAATAGATCTTCCATCTACTGGCTCACTCCTCAAATGTCCAGAGCTTAGCCAGGTAGAAGCCAGAGGTCTGAAACTCCATCTGGATACCCCATATTGGTGGCAAGAACCCAGGCATTTGGGCCATATTCCACTGCTTTCCCAGGTGTATTAGCAGGGAGCTGGATCTGAAGTGGAGTATTTGGGATTCCTACCAGTACTCATATGGGATACTGGCATTGCAGATAGTAGTTTAATCTCCTAAGCCACAGTGTCAATACAGTTTCTTGATTGGTTGACTGAAATCTGGGCCTGATAGTGGCCTAAAAGCTAATTAAACCAAGGTGTAAAAAACTTCCATGCTATATTGTAGAACAGGTTTTTTAAGTCATGAAAACCAAAAATGTCTTTAGATATTGTCAAATAGTCCTGGAGGAGGAAAATTGGCCCCAGTTGAGAACACTGCTATAGAGAAAGGCATACAAAGGCTTATAGAAACTCGGTGCTGGAGGATATTTATTATAAATGACCTGCTTATCCACAGGTTTGTTATTCCACCTGGGAGAGTTCAGAAATACACATACTTCAGGAAACAAAGTGGTGAGCATGGTATCAGCGTCCTTGCAAGGCTCTGTAGTGGCAGTTCTCTGGAAACAATGGAACAGTCAGTGCATTGCCATGGAAATGAGCTTCCCTATTCAATGGTTGGTGATATCCTGGAGTGACAAGATCTAAGAAACAATCAGGATTACTTGGCCAATAGAGTCTTTGGTAGTGATCAGTTTTTCATAGGTTCTTTAGACCATTATGAACCACCTAGTAAAGCCTAATTTGATTTGTGTAAGTACAACAAACAAATGAAAAATAAAACTTACCTGGTGACAGAAGTCTGACATGTATCACTACAACAATTATGTTTTCTCAACAAATTCCCAGACTTGAGTCAAATCAGAGTTCTACAGCCCTTTAAAAGAAAGATTTAGATGTTCAAATTTCTACATCCAATATCCAGAACCTACAATATATCATGTCACATGACAAAGAGGAAACTAAGGTTGAAGATATAATTAAGATTTCTAATCAGCTGGTTTTTAAAAATATTTTATTTTATTTATTTGAAAAGCAGAGTTACACATACAGAGAGAGAGAGAGAGAAGAGGGAGAGACAGAGACAGACACACATACACACACACACACACACACAGATCGAGGGAGATCTTCCTTCCATTGATTCACTTGTCAAATGGCTGCAACAGCCAGGACTGGGCAAGGCCAAATCCACAAGCCAGGAACTCCATCCTTTTCTCCTGGACCAGAGTCCAGGTACTTGGGTCATCCTCCACTGCTTTCCCTGTGCTTTAATATGAAGGTGAAACAGAAGTGGAGCAGCTGGGACTCCAACCAGCACTTACATGGGATGCTGGTATTGCAGGTGATGGCTTAACCTGCTGAACCACAATGTTGGCTCCTAATCAACTGTTCTTAAAATAAAGTGATTATCCTAGATTATCTGGGTGAGCCCAATGCAACCATAGAAATCCTTAAGATGGAAGAGTGCAGCAAGAGAGTCAGGATCAAAGAGATGGCATAGTGAGAAATATTCCACTGGCCACTGCTGTGTTTTAAATTCTTATTGCTTTGAAAGAGAGAGAGAGAGAGAGAGAGAGAGAGAGAGAAAGAGAGGAAAGAGTCAGATAGAGAGAGATCTTCCATGCACTGGTTCACTGCCAAAATGTCCACAATAGCCAGAACTAGCCCAGGCCAAAGATAGGAGCCTGGAAATTATTATAAATCTCCCACATGGGTGGGAGGTACTCAACCACTGAGCCATAATCTCCTGTCTCCTAGGTTATGCATTAGCAGAAAGCTGTTTTGGAACTTGAACCTAGGCCCTCCAATTTGGGATGTGATCATTTAACCACTGCCCCAAATATTACCCCTTACTGTTGCTTCTGAAGACATGAGAGGTCAGTGAGCCAGTGTAGGTAGCCTCTTGAAGCTAGAAATGTCAAGAAAATAGATTGTACTCTAAAGCTCCATAAAGGAATATAGTTCTAACAACACTTCAATTTTGGTACAATATGGCCCATTTTAGACTTTGCTCCAAAACTATAAGGTAATAAATTTGTAGTGTTTTAAACCACTATATTTGTGGCAATTTATTACAGTAGTCATAGGAAGCTAATATATCAGGTCAGTCTGAGTAAAGGCTCTACTATACTTACAAAAGTTTATACTGTAATTCTTCCTCCCAGCCTTTCCCAAAGGAGTTTATTCCCATTTACAGTGACTTCACCAGAGAAAGGAAACTAACCAACCTTTCCAGGGATTAATAGAAACTGACTCTGAACTGATGCTCATTCCTTGATATGCAAATGTAACTGTTGTTCAATAATCAAGGTAGGGACTTATGGAAGTCAAGGACTTAATTAAATTTTGACTCATATTTATCTCAGGATAGTCCATTAAATTTCCAAGAAATGATTATTTTCCTATTTCTGGAATGCATAGTTGGGAAAGATAAACTTAGATTTCCCACATTAATTCTATGGAATGACAGATATTCCTTTAGGCAAGGCCTTTCTCTATGAAAATAGCAAACCAAAAAGTAATACTGCACCAAAGACTTAAAATATGGAGGAATATTGTTCTCTACCACTTTATCCATTCACTCTATCAATGAGCCTGTGAAAATATAAATGGATCTTGCAAATGACAGTGTATTATCATAAACTTAATGAGGTAATGAATTCCATTGAAGTTATTGAGCAAATATAGATTTTTATTGGAGCAAATAAAAATAGACCTTGATGTCTGACATGACACTATTGATCTAGTGGATGGTTTCTAGTGATGGTACTTATTTTATTTTATTTTATTTATTTTTTGACAGGCAGAGTGGATAGTGAGAGAGAGAGAGACAGAGAGAAAGGTCTTCCTTCCGTTGGTTCACCCCGCAAATGGCCGCCATGGCCAGCGCACTGCACTCCATGCGCTGCGCAGATCTGAAGCCGGGAGCCAGGTGCTTCCTCCTGGTCTCCCATGAGGGTGCAGGGCCCAAGCACTTGGGCCATCCTCCACTGCCCTCCCGGGCCACAGCAGAGAGCTGGACTGGAAGAGGGGCAACTGGGACAGAATCTGGTGCCCCAACCGGGACTAGAACCCAGTGTGCCGGCACCACAGGTGGAGGATTAGCCAAGTAAGCCACGGCGCTGGCTGGTACTTTTATTAAAAATAAAATTTAATTATGTATTTACTCAAAAGAGTTAGAGAGGCAGAGAGAGAGAGCAAGAGAGAGAGAGAGAGAGAGAGTTCTTCCAACTGCTGGTTCACCCCACAAATGGCTGCAACAGCAAGGACTTTGCCAATCCAAAGCCAGGAGCTTGGAGCTTCTTCTGCATCTCCCAAATGGGTGCAGGGTCCTAATGGCTTGGGCCATCCTCCACTGCTTCCCCATAGCAAAGAGCTGGATCAGAAGTGGAGCAGCCGGGACTCGAACCGGCAGTCATATGAGATGCTGGTACAGCAGGCGGTGGCTTTACCTGCTATGCCACAGCACCAGCCCTTCTGGTGAGGTTACTTTCATATGGTAAGAGCAGCAATATACTTTTGGTATGTTATCTTACCTCAGACTTTTATTATAACCCAGTCTTGGGGACCATAGTTGTACAGAAGCTCCACAGAGTATTATTCTGATCCACTCACTGCATTGATGATATCAGGCTGATTGGAACTGTTGATGAGGAAGTAACTAAATAAAACCCATGTCAAGTGATGAGACCACAAAATTCAGGACTTGCAGAATCATTGAACATCCAAAGGCTTTCAGACTCAGTAAAATTCCTAGGGGTTCTGTGGTCTGGGATGTATTGAGATACTTCCTAAAAGTGGAGGAAAAATGACTCCACCTGCTAGAAGAGGACATAACATGTAGGGTGCCTCTTTGGATCGTGGGGCAAACTATACTTCATTTTGTCATTCTGTTTTAATTCATTGACTGTGTCACCTGTTCACTCTGTTAGTTTTGAGTGATTCGCAGACCAAGAGAAGGCTCTGCAATAGGTCCAGGCTTCTGTGCAATTTATGCTGTCACTTGATCATATAACCCTTTAGACCAAATCATGGTAAAGTACTTGTAACAGATTTGAGTGTTCTCTGGAGCCATTGGCAAGTCCACAGAGCAAACAACTACAGACCTTTAGAATTTTGACATAAAGTTATGTTTTTTCTGTGATATTTTCCTTTGGGGAAAAAGCTCTAGGGACTCTTGGATCCTAGAGGAGACTGAATCTTCAATAACTGACCACCATTTACCATGTGACTTAAATTTCTCATTGTAAAATATGTGTTTCTTGACTCACTGTTATAGTTTCGGGTTTGTACAACAGTACCTCATCATCAAGTAGAATGGTATGCACAAGGTAAAGAATTAGCAGACCTTGAAGCTAGAAACAATTTGTACATTCAAATCACTTAAGATGCTTATAATTTCTACTCCAGTTGCAAGATTTCTTCTCCATCAAACAGCACCTATAGCCTAATAGCAAATCCCCTGTGTTCCATTTTTTAACAGCAGTGGAAAAAGCTTTTTTGACAGATATTTCTAAGTTATATCCTGGTAACAATTGAACGTGGTCAGCTGCAACACTGCAGCACCAATTGAGGTGATCCTAAAGAATAGTAGTAAAGGGGCCGGCTCTGTGGCATAGTAGGCTAAGCTTCTGCTTGTGGCTCAGGTGCCTCAAATGAGCACTGATTCGTATCCCAGCTGCTCCTCCTCTGATCCAGCTCTCTGCTATGGCCTGGGAAAGCAGTAAAGGATGGTCCAAGTGCTTGGGCTCCTGCACCCACTGGGAGACCTTGAAGAAGCTACTCACTCCTGGCTTCAGATAGGCCCAACTATGGCTGTTACTGCCATTTGGGGAGTAAACCAGTGGATGGAAGACCTTTCTCTCTGTCTCTCCCTCTCTCTGTCTGTAACTCTAACTCAAATAAATAAATAAATCTAAAACAAAGTATTAGTGAAGGAAATACTCCAGGGAAAATTGAGAAGAACTATGAGAATTGCCCCTGGTTGGCCATTTTGTTTGGCCAAAAATATGGATCATTGACTATTTAACGATGCTGGAAGGCACAAAACTAGAAAATTATTTATAAGGAAACCTGGAGACGGTCTATGTGAGTAAAACTCTCCAACTTGGTACAATATATGAAGATATTTGTTTCCTATGTAAATGATTACCAAGGGCTCCCATATCAGATGAGAAATTAATAATTATAGGGATAAGAGGTAACTATGGGTAGATGTCAGTCATTCTCTATCTATGCCTTTCCTTGTCCAATGTGCCTGTGATCAAAATGGCTGTCATAGCTGGGATCTCACCAAGGCTGTTGGCTATAGCTTCCAGTAAACCTGCCGAAAATAAAAAATCAAGACTGATTTCCTCAGTACGACATCATTCCTTGGAGGGTCAGCCAGCTGCCTGTTGACAAAGATGTGTTCTCACGGAAACAAATATTTATTGATATATATATATATATATACACACATATATATGTATTATAAATGTGTTGATATGCTGATATATAAAATCTATTCACATACACACATATGTATATGTATATATTTTCTTTTCCCACCTAAAATTCTTTTATCAAAACTACCCTATGTGGACTTCAGGCTTCTCACTGAAACAAACATTTATTGAGATAGATAGATAGATAGATAGATAGATAAATTTATTGATACATGTTGATATATAAAATCTATTCATATATTGATAAGTGTATATATATATTTACCTTTCCCACCTGAAATGAGTTTACTAAAACTACCCTCTGTGGACTTATTCACTGTCTGGTTGTTCCACATTGACATTGTTTTTAACCAAGGAAGTAATTTTACAGTGAATATTACATAGTGGTGGCCTCATGCCCTCAGGATTCACTTGTGTTGTCATGTTTCCCATCACACTGAAACATCAGGCTTCACAAAACACTGGCATGGCATTTTGAAGACATAGGACTTTAGTAGCTTGACAAACTACAAAGCTAAGAAAAAGTCCTTAAGATGCTGTGTGTATGTTCTGAATCAGCAATCTACATATGATATTTCACCCATAGTCAGGATGCATAGATTTAGGAATCTCAGGGCAGAAATTGACTGGTTCATTTCATTAGTATCTCTAGTAGTCCATTGGCAATATTTGGCAATTTTTTTTTATTTCCAGTCTTAAACAACTTGGGCTCGATGCTTTTCAGATCTTAATTACCAAGATTAGTGAACACAATGATAGCTATTATGAAGTTAAAACTGCAACTGTCATTGGCCTGGCAGCAAAGTAGGTTGTTACTGTAAAAGTTGGGGCAGTCATTCTGATTCTAAAGGGGAAATTAGGCTACTCCAATACAATGAGAGTAAAGGAAATGCAATTAGTACTCAAAAGACTTTTTTTTTCTTTTAAAATTTATTTTGCTTGAAGGCACAAGTCTTAAGACAAAGAAAGAGAAGAGAGAGAGAGAGAAGGAGAGAGAGAGAGAGAGAGAGAACTCCCCTCTGCTGGCTGACTTCACAAGCACCCACCTAGGCTGGGGCTGGACCAGGCCCAAACTGAAATCCAGGAACCCTAATAAGATTCCATGTGGGTGGCAGGGACTCAACTACTGGAGCCTTTACATGTTGCCTCTCAGAGTGCACATTGGCAGGAAGCTACAATCAAGAAGAGGAAGGACCTGAACACAGGCACTCCAGTATGGGATGTGGGCATCCCAAGCAGAGTCTTAACCTACAGGGAGAAATTCTGCATTTAGAACCCAAAAGATTGGCCGGCGCCGTGGCTTAACAGGCTAATCCTCCGCCTTGAGGCACCGGCACACCGGGTTCTAGTCCCGGTTGGGGCGCCGGATTCTATCCTGGTTGCCCCTCTTCCAGTCCAGCTCTCTGCTATGGCCCGGGAAGGCAGTGGAGGATGGCCCAAGTCCTTGGGCCCTGCACCTGCATGGGAGACCAGGAGAAGCACCTGGCTCCTGGCTTCGGATCAGCGAGATGCGCCGGCTGCAGCGGCCATTGGAGGGTGAACCAACGGCAAAAAGGAAGACCTTTCTCTCTGTCTCTCTCTCTCTCACTATCCACTCTGCCTGTCAAAAAAAAAAAAAATCTTAAAAAAAAAATAACCCAAAAGATTTCCTGGTTTACCTCTTGATATTCTTATGTTGTATGGCAGAAGACAATGGTGAACTATAGAAATCTAATACAGAGAAGACTGGGATTCCAAGATGCTGGAATAGTGAGGGAATTTACTGCTCTAATCTAGGGGAAGATAGTTAAAAAAAAAAGTAAGTGGAGAGAGTACAATCTCAGGGAAGAGTTAAGAAGAAAACAGCAGAGGAAACTCCATGCATATTAGAAGGACATTGTAGATCTACATGGAGGATTTGGATGTGCACAACTAAGGGCTCCAGCAGCCAAGAGTCTCAGCACCAGCTTTGGAGAGTGAGATGAGGCCAGAATGCAGCAGCCCAAGCCACTGGCAATAACGCTGTGAGAAGAGTCTGGCGTGAGTATGGCTTAGGGCCCAGTGGGGGACAGTGTATCTGCCAACCTAGAGGAAAAAAAAAAACAGGGGGAGGCATGTTTCTCTCCCCCTTACCACCTGGCACTAGCCTCTGTAACTAGCTGAGAGAGGGCAGGTACCATTTTGGATCTACATAACAGCTACATCAGATTGTGTCCTCAAACCCAGCAACTAGATGAGAGGAGAAGCCTAAGTCTCACTGGGAGAATTCACAGAGGGCTGAGCTCTCTTTACTGTGGAAGCTTAGTGTTCTGGGACAGACTGTAAATACACTGTGGCTGCGTGGGAGGGCAGAGGGTGTGGCTGAGTCGCTGCGCAGTCACTGTGGGTGACTGCACATGTTCAGGGCTCCCTGTTGCCTGATGAGAGTCATTGCTACAGGATCTGTGCTCACACTGAGGACTGCATGGTTCCTTTGTGTGGTTCTTGTGGAAGCATGGATGAATATTGCATACCACTTAGGCTAGTGCCAAGGCATTATTCTCCTTGGAGGAGAGGAGGTGAGCATGAGATGAAGCAAATAGAGCCAATCAAACCCTTCCCTCTGATTTAAAAAAAAAAAAAAGATGAGTATAACTACACCAAACTTCATTGCCATCTTGGACACTCCCCTCACTCTAGAGCACTGAACAGAGCTCCCAAGTCACACCCAGCACATGCCTCTCATGTGCTGTGAAATGAATGTTCTGTAGATAACAAATAGATCCTTATGGTTAATAGTGCAGATTAGCTCTGTAGTTTCTTTGTTGCTAGGGGTTACTTTTAATGAAATATTAGAAATTGAGAATTCAGTAGATCAAATGAAAAATGTGGTGGAGAGCCTTAACAACAGATTTAGTGAGGCAGAAGAAAGAATATCTGAAAGACAAATCTGAATATTTAATAGTCAGACCAAGAAGAAGAAGGAGGAAGAGGAGGAAGATGACAAGGAAGATGAGGAAGATGAGGAGGAGGAGGAGGAGAAGAATTTAGAAAACTAAAAAACAGTGTTGGAGATATATGGGATACTATCAAACAACCCAATGTATGGGTCATAGGAGTTCCTGAAGGCGTGGAAAGAGAGAATGGATTAGAAGGTCTTTTTAGTGAAGTAATTACAGAAAACTTCCCTAACTTGGAGAGAGATGTTACAAGTATAGGAAACACATAGAACTCCTAATAGATATGACCAGAAAAGATCTTCACCACAACACATTGTAGGCAAACTCTCCAGAAAACATAAAGAAGAAATTCTAAAATGTGTATGAGAGAAACACCAGATTACTTTCAGAGAATCTACAATTAGACTCACAGTGGACTTCTCATCAGAAACCCTACAGGCTAGGAGAGAATTGAGAGATATATTCCAAGTCTTAAGAGAAAAAAACTGTCAACCCAGAATACTGTCCCCTGCAACACTCACATTTATGAATGAAGATGAAATAAAGATCTTCCATAAGAAACAGAAATTGAAAGAATTTGTTGAAACTTGTC
The DNA here is from genome assembly GCF_033115175.1 of Lepus europaeus. NCBI lineage: Eukaryota > Metazoa > Chordata > Mammalia > Lagomorpha > Leporidae > Lepus > Lepus europaeus. The sequence continues at coordinate 58,539,245 of NC_084831.1, forward strand.
CAGCCTTACAAAAGATGCTTAAGGATGTGTTACACACAGAAATACAAAATCATGGTCATCACTATGAAAGAAGGTGAATGCAGAAAATCTCCCAGTAAAAGTATGCAGGAAATCCAAATTAAACAATAGGAATATTTATGGAAAAATGGCAGGGCCAGGTCATTACTTATCAATAGTCACCTTGAATGTAAATGGCCTCAACTATCCAGTTAAAAGATACAGACTAGGTTAATGGATTAAAAAACAAGACCCATTTATTTGCTGCCGACAAGAAACACATCTCACCAAGAAAGATACTCTCAGACTGCAAGTGAAAGGATGGAATGAGATATTCCATGCTAACAAAAACCAAAAAAAGGGCTGGTGTAGCCATCTTAGTAACAGACAAAATAGACTTTAACACAAAAACTATTGAAAGAGACAAAGAAGGGCACTATTTAATGATTAAGGGGTCAGTTCAACAGGAAGATGTCACCATAATAAATGTATCTACACTTAATTGCAGGGCACCTGGCTATTTAAAAGAAATGTTAATGGATCTAAAGGGAGACATAGACTCAAATACAATGTAATGGGGGACTTCAATACTCCACTTTCCACAATGGACAGATCAACCAGACAGAAAATCAGCAAAGAAACAACAGAGTTAATCAACACTATAGACCAAATGGACCTAAAGAATATCTACAGAATGTTTCATACTACAGTTGCAGAATACACATTCATCTCATCAGTGCATGGAATAGACAACTTGCTAGGCCATAAAGCAAGTCTCAGCAAATTCAAAAAATCAAAATCATACAATGCATCTTCTCTGATGATAATGGAATGAATCTGGAGATCAACAACTCAAGAATCTCTAGAACATAAGCAAACACATAGAGCCTGAAAAACATCCTCCTGAATGAACAGTGGGTCATAGAAAAAATTAAAAGAGACATCAAAAAATTTCTGGAAATAAATGAAGATGACAATACAGCATATAAAACTTATGAGATACAGCAAAAGCAGTGTTAAGAGTAAAGTTTATAGCAACTTGTGCCCACATCTTACTGTTGAATTGATCCGTGAATCATTAAATAGTGTCCTTGTCTCTTTAACAGTTTTTGTGTTAATGTCTTGTCTGATATTAGGATGGCTACACCAACCATTTTTTTGGTTTCTGTTAGCATGGAATATCTTTTCTCTATACTTTCACCACAAAACAAACTCTCAGCAAAATGAAGAGGCAACTGACAGAATGGGAGTAATTATTTGCAAACTATGCAACTGATAAAGGACTAATTACTAGAATATATAAAGTGCTCAGGAAACTCAACAACAGCAAAACAAACAACCCAGGTAAGAAATGGGCAAAGGACTTAAACAGGCATTTTTGAAAAGAGGAAATCCAAATGGCCAACAGACACATGAAAAAATTCTCAAGATCACTAGCTACAAATCAAAACCACAATGAGGGTTCACCTCACCCTAGTTAGGATGGCTTTCATACAGAAATCAAAAAACAACAAATACTGGCAAGGATGTGGGTGGAAAGGTATCCTAATCCACTATTGGTGGGAATGTAAACTGGTACAGCCACTGTGGAAGATAGTATGGAGATACCTCAGATAACTGAATGTAGACCTGCCATATGATCCAGCCATCCCACTCTTGGAAATTTATCCAAGGAGAATAAAATCAGCATATGAAAGAGTTATCTGTACCCCTATGTTTATTGAAGCTCAATTCACAATAAGTAAGATATGGAATCAACCAAAATGCCCATAAACTGAAGAATGGATAAAGAAATAATGGGATATGTACAACATGGAATATTACATAATGGTAAAAAAAAAATTGAAACCTTGGGGCTGGCATTGTGGCATAGCAGGTAAAGCCACCACCCAGCAGTGCCAGCATCCCATATGGGTGCCAGCTCAAGTCCCAGTTGCTCTACTTCCAATCCAGCTCTCTGCTGTGACTTGAGAAAGTAGTAGAAGATGGCCCAAGTCCTTGGGGCCCTGCACCCACAAGGGAGACCTGGAAGAAGCTCCTGGCTCCTGGCTTCGGATCGGTGCAACTTCAGCCATTGTGGCCTGTAGGGGAGTGAACCAGAGAATGGAAGACCTCCCTCTCTCTTCTCTCTCTCTCTCTCTTTCTCTCTCTCTGCCTCTCCTTCTCTCTGTGTGTAACTCTTTCAAATAAATCTTTAACAAAATTGAAATTGTGTCTTTTGCAACAAAATGGATGCAACTGGAAAACATTATACTTAGTGACATAAGCCAGTCCCCAAGGGACAAATACCATATGTTCTGCCTGATCTGTGGTAACTAATAGAGCACCTGTAAGGTAATCTATAGAAGTGAAATTGAGATGTGATGACTTTGAACAGCCCTTGTCTTGACTGTTGAGGAACAGGTTTGTTTTTTTTTTTTCATGCTATTTGTTGAACTCTTTACTTAGTATAGAGTTAATCTTATGTGTATAAATTTCACTGAAAATAAATATTAAAAATTAGAATAGGAATAGGAGAGGGAGTAGGAAGAAGGATGGGAGTGCAGGTGGGAAGGTGGGTGGTTTGGGAAGAATCACTATGTTTCTAAAGCTGTATTTATGAAATGCATGAAGTTTGTGTACCTTAAATAAAATGTTTCTGGAAAAAAAACAATAATTTACAAAAAGAGAAAAGAGTATAGACATGACTATTAATGACAGAGATCCTTCAAGATGATTTGTGTAACTCCCAAGCAAAAAACCACAACCAACTAAACTGCAAAAAAAAGGACAAAATGAAGGCTTACTGGAATAAAAAAAGGCATTCCAGTTATGGCCAACTCATGAGTTGTAGAAATAATAATTGTAATTATGCTATTACCCAATATAAAATACTATAGTAATGATTACCCATGTACTTCAGTATTTATAATACTGGATTCCAAAGAGGTAAATGTAACATGGCTAAAGAGGGTAGACATCAACTAGAGATGGTTCAAATGACATACAGGACTTCAATCTCTTCTTTGGAGCAGGTTTTGTTTGCCTTTTGTTGTCAAAGGATGATGTGGGTGGGTGTTGTGGCATATCAAGTTAAGCTGCTGCTTAGATTGTCCACATTCCATATCAGAATGCTGGTTTGATTCCCAGCTACTACTCTGCTTTCCATCCAGTTCCCTGCTATTGTGTCTGGGAAGCAGCGGTTCAAGTACTTGAGTTCCTGTCTTCCCCATGGGAGACCTGCCTTCAACCTGGCCTAGCCATGGCTGTTAAAAACACCAGGGGAGTGAACCAGCAGATGGAAGACTTCTGCCTCTCTGTCATTCTGCCTTTCAAATAAACAATCAAGCAAGCAAATAAGTCTTTTTAAAAAAAAAAAAATGGATGATTGCATTGTACTAATTAAAAGCATGAGGTTGATATATTCTTTATTTAGGAGTTAAATGTAGTTGCCAGGAATGGGAATATTTGTCAAATTTCCAATGATGCAGACTTTGCTAGATTGTTGTCAGTTTGGTACATCCTAACAATTCCTTTTTGAGCCTGGGAAATATATTTCCTGAAACACCCTTCCCTCTGTGCTTCTGCAATAGAATTTTCCACTAAGAACAACTTGCATGAAATTCAGAAGTCAGGATGGAAGAAAACGAGGTTTTAGAAAGTCATTGCAACCCCATGTATAGGCTTCCAAACTTCACAAGCACTCCCCAGCAGTGACAGAGGTTTGAAAATGCTAGCATAAGTGATGCCATAATAATTTGCCTATTCCTGTGCCTCCGCCTGACATTTGTGACTGTTTAACAATTTTCCAGCTACAGCCATATGGATTATCCTCCAACAGTTCCATTTTTGGATAAGCCCTGTTTTCTTTATTAATCCCAGTTACCCCAATTCAAACTGGTATTCATTTTGCTTTCTTGAACAAACTCAGACTGATTCAGTGATTATTTATTGCAGGTTTGTATTCAGTATCTATGGTTCCGTGGTAAGCTGTGTCTAGTGATGTACACTGCAAATGGAAAATGGATACTATGGAAATTATTTGGTAAAGTCACAAAGTGTCAGAGCCCCTGACAAGCCCCTATGAAGAAGTCAGTGGGAAAACAAAGGGTAAATCAGGTACACGGATGAGCAGGTGTATGGTAGATCAGGACCAGGATGATGGAGGGACAGGTTCACCTCCTTCATGCTGATTCCACACTGGAAGCACAGATAATTCACTTGCTGGTTGGAAGGAAGGCAATTCCTAGCATTCTCTCTTGCCTTCGTCAGGTTAGGTTCACAACCCGTGCAGTTGAAGCTACACATGAAAGGTAACAACAGTGCTGCTTCTAAGGCACTGAAGAAAGCATGGTCTGACAATGGGGATACAAATATATTAAGGGTTATTATAGTCCAGACCGGGAAGTAGGGCAAAGCTTATCACCCATAACATTAAGTTAGCATACTGAATTATAATCAGCTAATACTTTAATGAAATTAGCAATCACTACATTTTTTTCAGCTCACAAAGAATATATTTCTCATCTCAAACTCATTTCTCAAGATCACTGTGTGCATCCAATTTAGAGTTTAGAGTTTCTCATTTAATAGAGTTTATATCCCAATCACTATTTATCAAGCAGCCTTGAAACGGAAATGATTTATTCAGCAAGACCCTTCTCTTATTCCATTTCATGGGTATACTAATTTGGTTTAATTATCAAGGTAAATGTGGTAAGATTAGAGAATTTAGCAACTTTATGGTAGAAACATTTTACTATGCCCTATTTAGTAATGAGATAGGGGCACAATCATTTTCTTAAATTGTAAAAAAGCAATTGCATATGAATCTACAATTTTTTTGTAAGTAAAACTCAAGCTAATCCCAAACTATACATCTTCAGTGAAAGGTTGCATGGTTCATATTATAGCTTCGACACACATTGACCCACTTAAATTAGTGGGGTGATACTATTGTGTGTGTGCATATATATATATAAATTAGTTATTTATATATTAATTATATATAAATTATATAATTATAATTATATAAATTTTCTGTAATGAATTGTACTGGACACTGCCCTTGGTTTGGAAAATAATCACACAAGCTGTGAGTAGAAATTTGAGATCTATTTTCACTATAAAAATTATTTGAAGATGGTATTTAGCCTGCTGGTTAAGGCGTCTGTGCCCCACTTGGAAGAGCCTGGGTTTGATTCCCAGCTCTGTCTCCCAATTCAACCTTCCCTCTCATGCAGTTCCTGGGAGGCAGCACTGGTGACTCAAGTAGTTGGCTACCAGCTTCAGCCCAACCCAGCTTTGGCTGTTGTGTCATTTGTCTATCTTTTTGTCTCTCTCTGTCTCTCTGCCTCATAAATAAATAAAGTTCTTCAGGTAAGGAGATTAACATCCATTTTAATAATAATAATAATAATAATAATAATAATAAAGTGAAAAGAAAACGCTTCAGTTTCAGCTGATGAACACGTTTCTGCACGCACATTGATGCTACATCTGCGTACACACACCTACACATGTGACAGGCCTGGCTGCAACAGAAGCTCCTAAGCCCCTCCTACTCCTCTCTGCTCCAGCAGTTGCCCCTGTCTAACAGGATCTATTGACAAGGCCCCTTCTGGACACTTGCTGACAGGGACAAGGAGCTTATGGGTTTTGAATGGAAAGGATTTGCTAAATAAAGCTTAAATCCCAGCCTTCACCCCTCCCTCCCGGAGGTCAGGGCACTAAAGGCCTTGGTAGCTATGGCGATCGCAAGGTGAACCAATGAATTATTGACATCTTTGAGCTTGTTGCTGGACACTGATCCCCAGTTAAACCCAGTTAGGAAATTAAACTCATGCAATTATGTTTTCAAAACGAAAAAGCAGAGTAAGAAAGCTTCTCTTTTTTTTTTTAACAGTCATATAATTAGAGGAGGTTTGTGCCTCTCTGGTCCATTGTCAAATACTGATTATCTTCTAATTTAAACATCAACACATCATCCTGGTGAAATTAAGCCCGCCAACTGCCAAAGCTCATTTTCTTCTATGAGTTAATTCTATTTAACTTAAGTTGTCAGCTAATATGACATGCCATATATTTAAATGTCTTTGTTTTCCTTCTGTGTGTCTAACATATGATTTATTTATTTCATAATAATCACTAAAATGACAATAGTGGCTAAAAAGTGAAAAACACTATTTTAGGTTAAGATTGGCCTTCTTTGGATTTGCTTTTCAAATGGAATGATTTTATCTTATGAAATTCTGATTATTGCTCTTAGTCTGTTCATGTCTTTGAACTAAGCTTACCCGCTGGCTCCTATTTTGGCTAACAACCTTTCAAAAACAAGGAACTTTAGATCTCACGGGATTCTTTCAGAACAAGTGGCTTTAGATGGCTTCACTTCCCATCATCTCTCACTTCCTGATTCACTTCTGGTACTGTCTCAATATTATTGGTTTTTGGCCTCTAGCACTTCCTAGGGTGAGCTGAATTATCATAGGACTCCTTTGCATGTCAAAGGTAACCAACCTGGATTTGCCTGAGCAAAATGCAGAAGTTATGGTTCCCGCTATGGTTTAAATGGATGTGCCCTCTCTGGAATTCATGTTGAAGCTTTATTCTCCAGTGTAGTAGTATTGAAAGGTAGGGTTAGGAGGTGATCAGTGTCAGCCTGAAGTCCTGTGAGAAAGAAATTTTTCTTGCTTATAACGGTTCCAACCTGTGATATTTTGTTATAGCAGCACAAAAACAGTTCCTCTAAACATGGGAAGGTCAAGAGTAACAGGAAAAAAAAGGGTCACAGGCCAATAGGGCTGGCTTTATCTCCCTTTCTCCCCATGTCAGTGTGGTTCTCTCAGGAGGCTAAGGACTAACCGCTGTGGTTTCAGGGATATGCTCTTAGAACTTGAGTACCTGACAGGAAAAGGCTTTAGTTTTGGGTTCTTGACTCTCAGTGACCCCCCGAGGCTCTTGTCATGAGCTGCCAAGGCTATGAAAGCCATTTGACTCCACAAACTCTGTCAGTATTTAGACAGGGCCATAAGCAAAGTAGAAGTTCTTTCCTCCCTTCAGAGAAAAGTACCTCCTTCTTTAATGGCTCCTTCTTTCCACTGGGATCTCACTCACAGAGATCCTTCATATAGATAATTTTTTGCCAGTGTCTTGGCTTTCCATGCCTGAAATGCTCTCATGGGTGCAAAAGCTGTCTAAGCTCATCTTGGGTCAGGTATCTCTCTTGGCCATCATTGTTAGAAAGAAGGGACAGTCATATTGGCAGATGACTATGGCCATTTCTGCTTCACAGAGGTATGTATGCAGTGAGAAGAGGAACTTTCCCTGCAAGGAAGAGGAGTTTTGTTACCAGAGTAAAGACAGAATATTAGACCCCAAAACTACTAATGTTCACAAAACAAATTTATACTTATCTAATCTCTAAGTTAAGTCATGGACTTTAGTAAGACTTGAGTGAGTTCAAACCCCAGGTCTGATGCTTGCTGATTTCTTTGACAAGCCATTTACTCCTTTTGAGCTTCTATCTCCTCATCTGCAAAATGGAAGTAGAATATTTAATTCCTAGGTTTGGGGAAATTACATGAAATAATGGTCATTGAGTACTCAAAAGATTGCCTATGGAAAACACTTAAAAACTCTAATTATTATGTGTTTTTAGTTGCTGATTATTCTAATAACAACTTTGTCAGGCAGTTTGCTGCCTTTCATTCCTACCAGAATTTTCCAAGGCCTTTCAAGGAATATTTATGCCTATGCAAATTTGTTCACTACCAAGAAGATCATTATAATAAGAAAGCAATAACATTGTTATTGGATTTGTATATAAGTAACAAAATAAAGCATGCTTTATTACAAATAAAATAATTATTGGGGGTAGGTGCTGTGTCACAGCAGGTTAAGTCCCTGATTAGGATGACTGCACCTTTTATTGGAGTGCCTATTTGAATCTTAACTGCTCCAATTGCAATTCCTTTTCCTGCTCCTTGTAAGCAGTGCATGATGGCTCAAGTACTTGAGTTTTTGCCAACCACATGGGAGACCTGGATGAAATTCTTGGTCCCTGGATTCAGCCTGGCTCAACCCTGACTGTCGTGGCCATTTTGAGAATGAACCAATGGATGAGAGCTTTCTCTGTGCATTTCTCTCTGTCTATATTTCTGACTTTCAAATAACTAACTTACTAAATAAATAAATAAATATTTAGGATTTTTATAATGGAAGGCTAACTTTGTGATTATAGAGTAAATTGAGAGTATGTCATTATAAAAATTAAAAGAAATATAAAGTAAGGAGGAGGGAGGATGGGAGTGAGGGAGGCTAGGGTGGGAAGTATCATTATGCTCTTAGAACTGTATATATAAAATACATGAAATTTGTTCCCTTTATAAATAAAAAAATTAAAAATAATTGCTAAGCACTAAATATGTACAATACTCAGCATTTTGTTGTTTGCTTTATGAGATCTCAAGGAAATTAAAGGTATGGTTCTTTTCCTGGAAATTTCTTTTGGGGTGGTGTCTAACATACATACAATAATCAAGAAATTACTTGACTCATGGGATGCTCAGCTTTATGTTTTGACTTGACTGGATTAAGAAAGATATGGATGGATAATAAAAAATTATTTCTGGGTGTACCTGTGAGATTGTTTCCAGGAGATGATAGCATTTGAACAGATTGAGCATAGAAATTCCCCTGACCAACATAAGCAGTCATCGGTAAGTCCATGGAGGACATGGATACAACAACAAAATAGAAAGAGCGAATTTTTTTCTCTTTTCTTGGGTATGACATTGATCTGCAGTCCTTCAGCATTGTCTTCCTGGTTCTTTGGCCTTTTTGTTTGTGCCAGAACTAACCATTGGCTTTCTGAGCCTCCAACTTGCAGCATAGATCATAGGATTCTCAACCTGCATCATTATATGAGCCAATGCTTGATACAGAATCTCTTTCTAAATATCTATTTTATATATCTCTCTTTATACCTGTCATCTCCTGTTTATTCTGCAGTTCTATAGAATCTTGACAAATACAGGTTGCATAATCAAAAGCTGATTTGGAACACACAGTATGAGTCAAGACTGGGAAAGATACAAGTACTTAATTGGCTGGGGAGGATTTCAATTTGAATCTGAAGAAAGAGTAATATTTATTAGGATAAGGATAAGCATTCCAGGCTAGGTAAGTTTCAGGAAAAAATGACAGAAGCAGAATAGGTCAAGACATTGAGCTTTTGGGAAGATGTTGTCCCCTCCCACCTTACAACACATTTACACATAGTATACTCTCAAGACTATATGACAGGTAAAGTGGCTATATCAGTGGTCCTAGGAGCAGAAATATGAAGCAGAAGGGAATATACTAATGTGTATGGATATGTGGAAGAGGATAATAGTTGAGTTAATAGTCAGACCAGGGAAATATATAATGTGAAACATCAAATAAAAGAAAATATGAGGCCAAATGTACCAATACTTTTGGTGACTAAGATATTATAGAGATTAAGGTCACTGGAATAAAAGAGGCAAGGGTTCATGTATGTGGGGTTGTGGAAGAGATGCTGAAGTCCTGGATGACAAGGACAGGTGTTGAGGTAAAGAGGACTATGATCCAGTTGCTGACATCATAGAGGAAAGTTTGACCTCAGTTGCTCTGAGGTTGGCAAAAAAGAGTAGAGGCAGAAATGAGGGAAAGAGGTAGGGTGCACCTGACAGTGAATGCATGGCTTACACGCTGAAGTTAAGGAACTAAGAAAATGCCAACCCCTCCTCTCATCCAGTAAGTTGGGGATGAAGAGTATGGATGGGAAAGGGAGATTCCTCTCTTGGATTTGATAGAGCGGAATGAGGGAAAACAGGTCATTAAAGGAGAATCAAGATTGGGTCTTGGCAAATTGATGCTAAAATTCAGTTATAGATGTTTTTCCCACCAGTGAATAGGATATCCAAACAGGATACTAAGAGTTATTGCAGGAGAAACCAAAAGTAAGCAGAGTTGAGGAGGGGGGACAGTCTGGATAAGAATAGGTCTGTGAGAGTGGTTCCCTTACTTGCCCTTGAAAGGGTAGCTGAAGCAGTCCATCTTCTCGGAAGGCTCTGTTGACTCTCAACTCTCCCAAGAGTCCTTCTCTGTAGTGCCTTAGGTCTGAATATTTATAAATTTCCATTGCAATTCTTGGTTTCCTCATCTGCCTCTTTTCCTGCACTATAAGCATCTTTAAAGGTTTGTGTCTTTTTCATCTTTGTGTATTCAACCCTGACAGGGCCTGGGATTAAGCAATGCATAAGATACCTTTTGAATGAAGAAGTGAGAAAAAGGAGGGTGGTGGAGATCTATGCCTTTAGCATATCACTTTGTGAACTTCACCCATGCTCCTGGCTCCGTTTGCTGAGCTGACTTTCTGTCAGTATCTAGAACAACACTATCCAATGTAAATATAATGTGAGTCATGTAATGTCCTTTCCTAGTGGACACATTTAAAAAGAAACAAGTAAAAGTAACTTTAATAACAGATCTTATTGAGCCAAATCCATTTAAAAATCATTTTAATGTAATCAATAGAAAAGTTATTGATGAGGTAGCTTTCATTCTATTTGTTATTACTATCTTTCAAGTCTGGTCTTTATTTTACACTTAGGTAACATCTCAGTTCAGACTGCACACTGAACTGCTAAATAGCCACTTTCAGAAAAACCATCTAACTCTTTCAAAAATTATGTATTTTAATAATCGTCCATAAAAGATCATACACATATCTTCCAATGAACTCAATGTTTATGTCCCTCTCAACTTCAGATGTAGAAATTCTGCCCTCCAAGGTGATGATGGCATTAGGTCGGGAGGCCTTCGATGTGATTAGGTCATGAGGAACCTCCATGAATGGGATTAGTGTCCTTCTAAAAGAGAACCCAGAGAGATTGCTTGCTCTTTCCACCATGTGAAGAGACACTGAGAAGGCATCATTTATGAACCATAAAGAAAGGCCTCCCCAGACACTTACTCTCCTGGTGACTTGATCTTGGGCTCCCAAGCTTCTGGAACTGTGAGAAGTGAATTTCTGTTGTTTATATACCACTCACTTATGGTGCTCTGTTATAGCACCCAAATGGACAAAGACATACAACATACATACACTTGTAAATATGTAAATGATATATAGAAATAATATAGAGATTAACACAATGGAAGCTTAGTTCTCTCACAGTCAAGCTGCTCTCTGACATTTGGAATGGAGAAAAAAGGTATGGAGAGTATGCAGGATGTTTGTAAAGTCCAGGCCACAAAAATTCCACTGGTTTGATTTAGTCTGATGACCCCACACAGGTGCAAGGAAAGCTGACAGACACAGTCTTCCTGTGGACCCAGGCAGAATAATGTGCAAAGCACATTTCATTGTCTTTGACATTATTTTATTTCTTTGCTTCCTAATTTTTGGTTGGAATCCATAGAAAAACATTAAATATGAAATAAGTGACAAAAAAGGACATTTAAGTTTTATTCCTGATGATGAATGTTTTTTGTTATAGTTCCATTCAACAAGATAGTAGATGCTGGGTAGAGATTTATATATTGTATCATTCTAAGGAAATTTTTATACATTCTTTGGTTAAGATTTTATTTATTTAATGATATGAGTTGAAATTTATGAAATATCTTTTCGGCAGCTGTGGAGATAATATAATTTTCTTTTTGATACTTTAATATTGTGAATTATGTTAGTAGACTTCTTAAGGTTGGGTTATATTATCTTACTCCTAAGACAGAGTCTAACATGAGAGCACTTCAAGATGTTCTTGGAAAATTCATTTTGGTTCAAATATGAAATTTATAAAATTCATGTTGGCTTTTTAGTAATCCATATTTCCACACATTTTTGATGATGCCTCATATGGATGGAGTTTAAAATTTTTGCAGCAACATAAACATATTTTAATTTTATTTTCTATGAACTTTTAGAAGTACCCTTGTATTTTCATACATGTGTGTTTGTATGTGTGTATACAATGTCTTTGAAAAGCTGGATTATGACTGATATTACTTTATTTAAATTTTTATCAATATTCTTAAATATGAATGACAGTCTTTTTATATTTTCTAATTCATAAAGTGAATTTGGGGGCTTGTTTTTTCTTAGTTCCCTGAACTGTTGAAACAACATCTGATTTAAAGGTCTTTGAGAGAAAGAATTCCATAGCCAGTTGCCACAGTTGTGTGCTTCAAGTAGTTGTCTCTGGATCCCTCAGTGTTCCACCTGGGCAGCATCCATTACATCATCAGTTCCTGCCATATGCTAAAATGTTTAATGAGAACGCTTTTACTGCTTTCATTCATTCTTTCTAGTTCTCAGTGCTTTTTTGTCATGGCAATCTGTTGTGAGTTAATGCTGCTGCATCACTGAAATTGTATCAAAACTAAAAAAAAAAAACCAACTTTTTATATAGTGATTCCAGTTTTTTATACTTTCTCTGCTTGAAGTTGTGAATTCTCATGTATTCAGTCTTTATTGCTTATCTCTATCAATGGAGTTATAAACAGTACTCATAGCTGATATAAATAGCGCTTCCGTGGGTATAGGCTCGTGGCTATCTGGACGTGGATGGACTAATGGGTGGTGAATGTACCAGAGCAGGTGTTGTCTCTGGTGTGAGTGAACCAGCAGGCAGGGTCTGCCTCTGCAGGTGACTGAGCAAGTGACTAACCTCTCAGGTCTGCTGCACAGGGGTCATGAGGCATTTTGTGTATAAGCTTTATCTTAGCTACACAGAGTAATGTCTATGTGATGGGTAGTTTTTCTGTCAGCTTTCTCGCATCACAATGAAGAGCCCCTTTCCTTCCTTAGACAACATCTTGTCTACCCTTCTCAGTGTATTAGGGGTTCTACTTTGTAGAGTTGTAGAAAGTGGTCTGTCTCACTGCTCATGTTTATTCATAGTAATGGGCACGTGACTAAGTCCAACATTACCTTAAAGCTATCATGAGACTTCATCAACATGGCCCAGCTCGTTGGTCCAAAAGGTGAAAAGTGATCCATGCCTGTCAATCTGCAACTCCCCTGAAAGTTATTTGAAGATTAGAGCTTAGAGGGTGCTAATGACCGGGTGTCTGACTGCAGGAAGAAAAATTTGTGGCAAAAAACAGAGCCAAGAGGGCTGAGTCCTTGGTTCTAGTAAAACCATCTCTTGCAGTGCCCTGCTTTTGTTTTCCTTCAGCTGTTCATTTTTTCATATAATTTTGTGAGCTCCCCTAATAAATCTCTGTTTTTAAAAGATTTATTTATTTATTTATTTGAATGACAGAGCTACAAAGAGACAGAGACCTTGCATCTGCTTGACCACTTCCCCAACTGCTACCACAGCTAGGGCTGGACCAGGCCAAAGTCAGGAGCCAGGAGCTTCTTCTGCGTCTCCCACTTGGGTGGTAGGGGCCTAAGCACTTAAGGTATCTTCCACTGAGTTCCCAGGCCATTAGCAGGGAGGAGCTGGATAAGAAGTGGAGCAGCCAGGACATGAACCTGTGCCCAAACGGGATGCTGGCATTGCAGGTGGTGGCTTAACCCACAAAGCCACAATGTGGCCCAAATAAATCCCTGTTTTGCTCATGTCAGTTCAAGTTGGAATTCTTCAGTTTTGACTAAGAGTATGGTGAGTACAAATACACACACACACACACATATGTGATACATGTTACCTATATCAAACCAAGGAACTTCAGCTCCTCAAGTGAGACTCTTTGCTGGTTTCCAAGACTTGAACAATATTTTTCCCTTCTATATTTGTTGAATTAGCTCAGTGGGGGCAGCAAGTGGGGCAGAATCAACCACAGTGCTAAGATCATTACCTTAAACGTAGATTTATATATATTTTGATCCATCTCTTAAACTTCCCTTTTATGTTAACTTTCTCCTCCACCCCTACCTTGAGACTCACTTCTTGTTACCATTTTCTTTCCAAAATAAGAACAGGTTTTCCCCCAAACACTAACATTGGGATACTGTGGAGCAATCAGATTTGAAAACCAGACATAACAGGGCATCAGTACTATACAAATGTTGTTTCATAATCAAAAATTAAATATCTAGTAACTTCAGCAATTAAGCTTTTGGCATGATGCCAGTCACAAACATTACTGCTGAGACTGGCATTATCCATCCTGGGTGGAACCCCTCCATAATCCTTGATTTTGATACAGGTCAGTAATTCACTCAATCTTGTCCACAGATCCTTTGACTTCCACTTCAGACTTACAAAAATATGCCTCTACTCTAGCAGCTAGAAACTCTACTTTGTCCTTGCTGGCAGGCAAAAGCTGTACTATGAAGTGATGAAATTTGGACCTTTCTTCTTAAGCTAAACTATTTCCCCCCCAAAATTGATGAGAAAACAAAATTAGGATATGTAATCTATTCTAATCAAATACTTGAGCAGATTCTTTCTTGGAAGAAATGCTTTGTCGTTGGATATCCTTATCATTGGGAATAGCATCTTTTTTATAAAGAGTATAACACACATGGCTGATAAAGCTGCAGTGAAGTTTAACCAAGCTTAGGATCAGCCTTATAACCTTTCACTACACTTCCCTTTCTCAGTCCCTTGGTGACAATCATTTCTGTTTTTCCTATTAAACACCTACCAACCCCAAGAATCTTGGAGCTAACTCTCTGCCTCCAACTGGTTGTCTTGCTGCAAGTTTAAAACAAGACGGTATGAGTCCGCACTAAATCTGAGTGCTCTAACACAGAGCAAGACTTCCACCAGGAGGGGAAGACAGGCAGCCCAGGTTCCTCTGGCTCTCCTGCTCTCTGGTATCACTAAGCTTGGCCTCTACCCCACATCTCAGTACCTGCACTCACCTTTACTCATTCATCTTGCATGAGCCTTTTTCTTATTCAGAAGTCCTTGTCTTTAGAATTGCCACTCCAAGTCCATTCCAGTGTTTTTGTGAACTGTAAAATCCCATCTCCGTAATAAGACCTTTCCTGATTAACCTCATTTGGTTCCAATCATTCTTCGGCTTTGCAGTCTCTCCAAACTCTCCCACGTGTTACCGCTCTGAATGCCTCACCTGGTCTTTTCCCTCAGTTGCTCTCTGTGGGTGTGGCACAGCTCCCAGCAGACTGCAAACATTTTTGGTGCATGGGCTAACCATTTGGGTGGTAACAATATGAATTCTAAAAAGTTAGCATGGGGGGCCTACTATGCTCCACACACAATGTTAAGTAATTTACTGGCAGAGTATTTAGGACCCTGTTTGCCACAGAGTAAACCACTAACACAGGTGTGCTGTTACTATTCACAGCCCTGGGAACTTGCCATTGCACAGAGAAGGAAACTCTGAGGTACCAAGAGTAACATAGCTTGCCCAGGATCACAGAGCTCTTTAGGGGCAGAGACACACAAACAATTTTCTAAGTAGACCACACCTATTAATCCTTTTTGCAATAATTCCCCAGCTGTTTTCTGACTATACACTGTACAAGAGGTAGCTTTTACTTTGGGATTCCTTCTGTTTTTGAAATTCAATTGCCGCCAGCCCTGCAGCTCACTAGGCTAATCCTCCACCTGTGGTGCCGGCACCCCAGGTTCTAGTCCCAGTCGGGGCGCCAGATTCTGTCCTGGTTGCTCCTCTTCCAGTCCAGCTCTCTGCTGTGGCCAGGGAGTGCAGTGGAGGATGGCCCAAGTGCTTGGGCCCTGCACCCACGTGGGAGACCAGGAGGAATTACCTGGCTCCTGGCTTTGGATCAGCGCAGCGCAGGCCGTAGTGGCCATTTGGGGGGTGAACCAACGAAAAAAAAAGGAAGACCTTTCTCTCTGTCTCTCTCTTGATGTGAATGGAATGGGAGAGGGAGCGGGAGATGGGAGGGGTGCAGGTGGGAGGGAAGTTATGGGGGGAGGGAGCCATTATAATCCATAAACTGTACTTTGGAAATTTATATTTACTAAACAAAAGTTTAAAAAAATAAATTAAAAAAATAAAAAAGAAGTTAAAAAAAGAAATTCAATTGCCACAAACAAGGAGGCTTCAGAAATTTGTGGAAAATGGAATTTAAAGATATGTTTTTAGTGCAATAAATTTGAAAACCACATTATTTTCATAAAATATACATTTCCATAAACTTTCTGAAGACCTCTCACATATGGAGAAAGTCACACAAGTATTTGTAACTCCCTGAAGATTTTCATTTTGAAATTTAAAGGCCAGCTAAACATGTGACCTTAGGGAGAACAACGACTTGTGTTTTTTTTTTTTTTTAAACACACCTAAGTTGCTTAGGAACTGAGTTTGTGCTTTTAAGCATTAATATGCCACTTCGGCAGCCTCTTCGTCTACATTTTCTGTAGCATCCCGCAGCCAATACCTCCTCTTTGCCCTGGTACAAAGAGAGAGACCCTGTCCGAGGCTGAGCAATATTCTGTCACAATATAAACGATCAATAAAATTGTTAAGAGATTTAACCCTGACCACATAACACAACTCAGTTCTCGCAGTGACTTGGTGCGCATGTGCATCCCACCCTCACCCGGGCTTGGATCCGTAGCAGCTTTCCTCCCAGTCATCTGTGAGGTGGCCAAGGAGGCAGGGCCCAGGTCCACTGTCCCTCCAGGGTTTCAGAGGGGCTGTCCCTTCGTCCCATGTCTCTGGTCCTCCCTCTCACAGGCCACCTTGTCCTGTTCTTTAGCTGTCTGGGCCTGGGGTCCACTGAAAGTCTCCCTGGATTTCTGGCGAGCAGTCAGGTGACTTTTAGGCACCCTCACCAGACACCACATTGGGTGTCATAGCCTTCCCACGAGGCTGCTGGGCCCCCAGATCCCAGCCCCGAGAAGCCACCAACCCCCTGGGCTGCGCCCACAGCTCCAGCCACCCAGCAATGGCGAGGCTCCGGATTTCCACGCCGTGAGCCATCGGGGCCTGAAGACCCCTCCAGATGCAGGAGGCGCTTGGCGAAAATCCAGCCGTTGAGACGTCCGTTTCCTACAGCTGGCAGCTGCCGCCACAGTGGGTGGCGAGCAGGCTACCCACCTGGGGCCGCAAGGCGGCTCACGTGCGCTGGCTCGCAGGATGCGGCGGCGGCGGCGGCCTCGCGCCGGCTGTCCGGGGCGCCCCGCGGGCTCGCGGCTGCGGCCAGGCCCAGGGGCCCAGGTGCCGGCGAAGGAAGCAGGCGCGCACGGCGGTCCTCGCTCGGGCAGAGGCCTCCGCTCCTGGCCTGCTGCCGGCCCTCCCGCCTCCCGCCCCAGAAATGATCCCAAGCGCTGCCAGCTTGATTCCAGAGCCCCGCTCGGGTGCGTTCTTTTGTTTCTTTGTGTTAATGACAGTTCCCAGCCCTTCGGCATGTCATGCGCAATTACTCCCCGGGCCCTCTCCAAGGCAGCTGGGGAGAAATTGCCTCTGCAGCATCCCTTTGGGAATAATTGTTTATGATGTGACGTCAGCCGCGTTGATTTCCCCTCTTGAATGAGAGAGAGAGAGAAAAGGAGACTCACAGATGTGTGCTGAGACCACAGAGAGTGACATTTGGAATTCCTTCAGGGCAAAAGGAGATTGGAATGAGAGCTTCCGCGTGTGCTGCGAAGATTTCAGGCAGCACGAAATTATTAAGAAGTTTTTCTTTAAAAAAAAAAAAATCTGCAGCGAGCCACTTAGGTGCTCCTTCGATCGCAGAGTCTCCCTGGTAAGGTGGCGGCGCCTGATCATTAATCTTGCGCACCCAGCCGCTGCCATACGCTTAGGACGACGAGGAGGGGCGGGGGAAGTGCGTCACCAGGTGGGGAAGGGGCTGTGTGTGCGGTGACAAACGGGAGGCCCTGGGGGGTGAGGGGAATGGGGCCGGGAAATAGGTTCTGTGCTCTCTCCGGGGGTATTGTGTCAGGAGATGCAGGCTGGCTACCATGTGACGCGGTCCAGAGCTGAAGGGATTGGCCGAGGCAGCGCAGGCGGTGCAAGCCCGGCCGGCTGGCTGTTCCTCTCCCTTTCTCTCTCAGCATCTTTCCCCAGGAGCCTGTAGGTGAAGCCGCACCAGCAGCATCCATGGGCTGCCTTTCGGGTTAACACTTGTCTCCTGTGGTTTCTGCAGCGCCGACAGCCGACCTCAGCAGCAGCAGCCTTGGGAGGACTTAGCTGGGACCTGGATTCCTAACCCTCCTGTGTTTTTTCTCGGACTCCTTGGAAATTAAGGAATGCAATTCTGCCACCATGATGGAAGGTAGGATGCGCTGTGTTGTGGTTGACTGACTTCAGGCAAGGTCTGAGCAGAACAGCATTGAGGAATGTGTGCAGCTGGTGTTTGTCTCGGTTCCAGAACCCGGTGGCCAGGGGTTTGCAAGCAGAAATGCTGCAGTTTGCTTGCAGTGGACCTGGGCTCAGACTAATGGAATCAAACCGGAGGACTTCTGCCCAGTTCACAATCTACAGAGCTCCCAGCTCCTTGGGGAGAGAACAGCCTGAAGTGTTTGCAGGGAGCCGAGATAGATAGAGCTCAGAAAGAGCTTGCAGAGCAAATAAGTTGGGAGAGGAGATAAGGTTTTCTGTGCTGGGTTCCTGGGACTATGCTGATTAAACATTTACAATGGAAACTTGTTTTCTGAAATTGACATGAGACAGGAGAGGTCATTGACAGAGTTAGCCACACTCTCATTTTCAGTGAGCTGTTTAAAATTTTTACACAGTCTTGTAAGATATTTGTATACCTGCAATTTACATCATATTGGGGAGGTGGGGGGTGCAGCAAATTTGGTCCATAAAGTGTAATTTTATGAGGATGTCATTGCAACAGAATGTGAGCAATATGAGGGAAACATCCAGGCCTCTTGGCTACTGAATCAGGGTCTTATCAGGTTAAAAAGAATTTTGTGTTTCCTAAATGCTTTCTCTGTGCAGTGGTTCTTAGCAAGGCATCAAATGATTATCTGCTGATTCTCTTCCTGTATTCGATATTAAGTCTAAGGGGGAACTTTCCCGGGGGAGAAGCTATTTAAACTCTATTTTATTCTTGCAAATGATCCTTTCCAGCTCGAGACAGTGACAGGCAAGCTTGCCTCAGAAAAGCAGTAAGCTGATCAGGAAAGAAGCAGGCGGCTCTATGCTGGCTTTGATTTTCTGTTTTCACACTACAGGATGGTGCAAAACTCCTGGCCTATCCTAAGATGACAGGCAGAAATTTGTCCCCAGCCTGGATTTCACAATGCAGAATCGAGTGCATAATGGGTCTCAAATCAGCCATGAAAATGGCACAGAGGCCACCTCTTAAGCCAAGGTCTGTCCTACAGATTTTAAATGTTCCTTAGAAATTCACCAAAATGGAATAAGGCAATGATGGTGTAAAAGAAAAACAGCGGTGGAGCCTGTACTTATTTGGCAGAAATGAATTCTTTTTGCTTTCACTGTCATCATGTCAAACGCTGTTAATGTGATTTGGGGGAGTGAAGGATCCTGGAGTCAACACCCACAGCTTTTAGAAAATAGCCTTGAAGGGGAGACCCGGTCTCGTTTTTGTTATGGAGCCTGGTCTTGTTTGCAAAGGACTCTTTAGCTAGTTCTTTCAATACAGGCCCGAACTGCTAATGCTCTGAGATTAAATCATTAATTCAAAATAGATTTAATCTTTGAATAACAAGGCCAGGCAAACAGAAAGTGTACTATTTATGTACTTTTCGATTAAACGTTCATATAGACTGTCATCAGAAATATCGTTCCTATAGAGATACACTCTATTTCTCCAGCTACATTTCATATAGTAGTTCTTAAAAATACAACTGCACACATTCTGATCCGATTTCCATCTTACATACAGAATCAGAAAGGCTTTCATTTTACTTCTTGCCTTGCAAGCTGCAGAACTAACGGGTCTTCTCTTTTAAAGGCAGTACCACGTCTTGAGGTTCATTAATGATTCTTCTGGTAATTTGGTCTATTGTGCCATCTCAGAATGTCAGTGCAAAGCCCTGTGATAAGCTTATCTGGGCTGCCTAAACTGAAATGAGAACTGTAACAAAGACTTGTGCTGGAGCTGAATTAGCACTATTGCACTGGGTTAGCCAAATTTATCTAATAAAGGATGTTATCTTAGCACTGGTATCAGTTGGAGGTGACACTGTGAATATAGTTGACTTCTATCAGATCATTGCAAGAGGAATTGGACAGGTGTTCCCAGTGGTTTAAAAATTTAAGTGGAAATAATATTTTTTTCTACCTGTAGTTTCTCTCTCCAAGCTTTCCCAGCTTTATTATCTACATGGTTCAGGGATCTTAGAAAAGCAGTAAGGAACCTTAGCCTAGAATCAATTTGCCTATCAATAGCCTTACAACTTAGTTTACAGTCTTTTTGACAATATATGTTAATGTTTATGATATTTCAACCCCGAATTTCACCTTTGAATTGGCCTTAGTCTGAAGATGTTGGGTAGCCGTTGCTATTTCCACCTAATTCATCCCTAGAGAAAACCAGGCTGTTACATCTAGCTCAATAACCTTGGAAAGAAAAGAAGTCCCCTCCAAGGTACCCTAAAATCCTGCCCTTGTTGAAACGTCAGTGATTTCTGAGACTGTGCCCCCAATATCCAGATAGTTAAAATGAGGTCTGTTCTCAACTCATCCATGTGTCTCTCACACACACAATAGTCCACACACACACACACACACACTGCTAAGAGTAGGTGTGTTTGCTCTTGGATGTGCACTCACATGGCTGAAGTGTTTTGTCTGCAGCTCAGAGAAAGCCTGGCCATGGCAACTTTTCAAAGCCACTTCCCCAATCTGTGTAGAGCAAGGGTAAACAAATATTCAACAGAATGGCTTGTAGTTTAGTTTTGTGCTCTCATTTGTGCGGAGCAGGATATGGGCTCCATTCATTTAATGCCTATTGGAAATCTTGCTGATAGGTGAGGAATGTTACTTCCCTCCCTAGTCATTCTAATATCTTGGGAGGAGATACATAATACTGCAGGAATCTCAAGAAGATTTGGCTCCATAATTCACTTCAAATGTTATTTTTAAGATATTTTTAAGGGACTCTGATTTGTTGTGGCTTGCATTCTTTATTTTTTGGCAGTGGTTGGTATTGAGTTGCTTCTTTCCTGAACCAAAGTCACATGATGTGGTGCCTTCCCTACTATGAATGTGAAGGGAAAGATGGTGATGGTGATCAAAGGGGTTATTTGCTGAGAGTTGTGTGTATTGACTACGCTTACAATGCAGGATAAGTGGTTAGGGCAACAACTCAAGGACAAAAATTTTCCCATTTATTATCATTTAAGGGTAAAATAGTGGTTTTTTTCTTTCTCTCTTTCTTTTTTTCTGTACTGCCTAAGGTAAGTGAAGTAAATTCAGGGCTTCTTAGCATATCTGTTTGTGAGGCTGCCTGGAAAGTACTTTTCTTGTCCATGCAAAACTAACTAAAAGTGTTTTGTGTTTTGATTCCATATTCAGGCTCTTAGCACAATACTGAAAAGATACATTTTTGGGCACCATGGTTCTATTCTAAGTAACATTTTTTTTAAATTAACAAGCATAACTGTAGGGGCTTTTTGAATTTAATTGCAATGTTTATGATATTTACTACTGAAAATAATCTGCAAATATGTATATTCTGACACAAAATCAGAAAAAATGGTGAAATGAGATTTGAACTCAAGTCCATTCAACAGCACATTTATTTAGTGCTCTAGCAACCTTTTCTTTTTACTTTGTATAGAGGTGGGTGTTTTAACATAATTAAACAAGAGAATTTAGCTTATTTGGTTGCATATTCTGATGCTATTTTCAATATGATACCTGGTAGAAACATACTTTTAGTTCCATAGTAATGCCTTTTCAGTCCAAAATCATTATTTAAATAAGTGCACAATTCTAGATTATTTGTTTCTGTTATTGTAATGAAACTTATAAAAAGTAATGGCTGTTATTTCTATCTAAAAATGGATATAAATATAACATTTTATAAATATAAAATATAACATTTTATAACATTTGGAAAGTTCTTTGTCCTGGCCAAAAAGGAACACAAAGTATCTTGAAGGTGGAGTTATTCATTTTACAGTTAGCTGAGAAGTTTCAAAGGGAATCCTTCTGAATCCCTTCCCCCAATGATGAAGCTACTTTAGAAAATCTAAGCATGTGAGATTCTAATATATGTTCCATCATTTATGTAATTTCTCCTTTTCCTCGGGGCTCTGTGTCA
The DNA here is from genome assembly GCF_033115175.1 of Lepus europaeus. Taxonomy (NCBI): domain Eukaryota; kingdom Metazoa; phylum Chordata; class Mammalia; order Lagomorpha; family Leporidae; genus Lepus; species Lepus europaeus. The sequence goes on from NC_084831.1 coordinate 58,561,392, forward strand.
GGAAGAGACTCTTTAGATGTAGAAGTCTTCATCCTCTTCCAGGGATCAATTGTAAATCTCTAAAAGGAATATGTGGTCTTTTTTTTAAAGTATCAAAATAAGCCATCCTAGAACATTGGAAAAATTCTTTCTGTTGCCTTTGACATATGCTCTATCTGTGTTTCAAGTAAACATGTTACAGAAGGTCGCCAGGCCTCAATTTCTGTGTCCCTGAATATTGGTTACCTGGTTACTTGGAACATGTTTTGTCATAGGAACAGTGATCAAAATGATGATTAAATATTGCAATTGCCCACCAAATACCATTAGCCCAATATCTAGCAGAGGTACAAAAAATTTTCATGAGCTATGAAAAGAACCATTTGGCTATCACAGTAATTATCCAGAACAGAGTTATGGCATTGTGTTTTTGATTTCAAATATTGCTGCTTGAGTTTGTGCTTAGATTTCTATCATTATTTATCTGTTACCTTTTTCTTTAATTTTATTAATGCAGAGAAGAGATGTCATGTTTTTCATAGTTGCAAGTCTAAGAGGATAACCATAATATGCCCCCCATCTCCCTCCTTCTTTCCTATTTTTTTCTTTAATTTTTTGCAAAAGCATAATTTCAATCAACTCTATAATCACAGGCTTAATGCACCACTAACCATATTATTCAATGAACTTGTAACAAAGATATTTTAATTAGAGGACAATGAGACCCTGGAGAGAAAAACTGAAAGCATTTTCAAGCAAATTTTCAGAAGTTTTTGAAACTTTTGACACTGGATTTTTCAGTTTTGTTCAGTTTTGCCTCCATACTGTGGCTTACTTGTTGTTTATCAGTTTTATCATGTGAACTACCCTGAAATTGTGAGTAAGTCATTACACAAACTCAGAGATGGAATTAAAAGAGGGAGAGATAATTTACTGAGATAACTGAGTAGAAGTTGGAAGGGAGATAAAAGGTAGGGATTAAAATGGATTTGGGTTAGTATATCTGAAGAAATTCATGAGAAGTTAGCTGAACAAGGAAGGGGTCATAGAGAAAAGGAAATTGGGGAGCATGGTAAAAGCAAGATCACCCAGACAGTAAGCAGGATGTAGGGGAGAGACATTGAGTCTAACTTATTTGTGCAGTGACTAACACATGTATGGGCACTGACGGCTTGCCTACTGATGGGAGAGCTATTGGGGAATGGCATTTAGCCTTAGAGAGGGATATGTCTCCATTCTTGGGACTTGTATCCCAGTTCAGTACATCTGCAGGGTTTATAGAAAGATATTGAAATAGATTTGACAATATTATTTTCTAGTTTAAAACATTTGAGTGTATTCCCATTTTTCTCTCAAAATCCACAGCCTAGATGCTCTGGCCTTCTGTGCCTCCTCCAGCTCATCTGATGCCCCTCTTATACTGAAAGCTACACTGCCTGGCTTGTAGTATATAGAAAAATTTGTCCTGCCTCAGAGCCTTTGCTTTGCCTAAAACACTCCCCCAGCTCATGGTATTAGATTGTCTTGTAGTCCTAGAAAAATTGCTACCTCCTCAGGAGGCCCTCTCTATTTTCCTTGACATACCAGGCTCTCAAATACATACCCTGGGCCACTAAATCTGTCTCAGTCCCTCTCCCTCCTCAAATGTGTACTTATGGTTTAATGTATGTGAGCTGAATCTCTCCCTTAGTGGTAAGCTCCACAAGGCCTGCAATCTGGTATACCATATTTACCCATGCATTCTTAGTCTTTGCCGTAAGTAAACAATTAGCATGTTTATTTATTGAATATGAACAAAACTAGTTACAAATGATTCAGATGACTATATACTGTCCATTGTTAGGTACTGGGGGGATTAAGAAGGGACATAAGGAAAATAAATTACTAATTTACACTCCAACTAGATACACAAAATCTGAAAAATTAGAAAATAAGACAATGTACTGCGAGGTGCTAAATTGTGAAATAGAGATAACATATTTGAGAAGGAAAATAAAATAAATTGTGCATTTCAAAATACCTGCTTAAACTTGAAGTAATTGGATTAATTAACTCCAAGGAAATGCTGTCCTATTTTGAAAGAGACATGAGGAGCATAACTATTCAAATAAATGCCCAGAAATGCCCAGAAATTCACAGAGTCAGTTTTGTCAATCTCCTGTATGGTTTTGTCTTTTCTCTCTTCCATTGCCCTTCCTTGTACTTCTGCCTTTCCCTTTTCCACATTTTGTATTCGTCTATCCCAACTTTCCCTTTTGGGGTTCTTTTTCCTTTTCTCTGGTTTATGACCAAATCTAAAAACCAGAGAGTATGACTTGGAATCTGGGAAAGTATGTTTAAATAAATAAGGAATGTTAACAAATGCAATGTTGAAAGATGTATTTGTCTGCACAGTGGCAGTGACATGCGATATTGTTCTTAGAGTATTCTTGATTGAAAAATTCGTTACTCTTAAGAGTTCAATGTTCTTGTCTCATTTGTGCAGTCAGGGGTTGTTGGTAGAAAGAACATAGACTCAGAAGTTAGATTTGGGTTTGAATCGAAATGCTGTGACTGCTTGAGAAAGTTACTTTACGTTCTTGGGCTCCGTTTTCTTGCAAACAAGAATGAGATAATTGATCTGCCATCCCTCGAGAACTTCCAGTGCTAAGAGTATCTCACCTTTGCTGAATGATTTTGAGTCCCACATCTACTTCCTCTGAGGTTTGAATTTTAATGATTGATTCTTCTTCCTTTCACCTCAGAATTTGTCCCTGACATACAAATAACGCAAACACATCACTTTCTTACTTTTATTCCTTTAATCTTCCTCTATTGCTGTTTTTGCATGTATACATAAGTTGGTTTTGCATCTTCATTGGATTGGAAAACAAAAGCATTGTTGCAACCCTCTTATATGGCATGTAGTATTCAATAAAAATTATATATTGAATGCATACTGGATATCAGGTACTGTTCTAGGTGCTGAAGTTTGGCAGTGAGTAAAACAGGTAATGCGAAGTGATTTTAAAAAGTAATAAAATACAGAGTAGATTTATTGGGATGAGTACTTTGACGAATACAATGGAGTGTTGAAGTTGTTGTCATGAGTGGTGATGGAAGATCTCCATGAGGAGACATTTGGGCAAAGACCCTAGGGACGGCAGGAATTGAGAGCAGACATATAATTATTTGAAGGGTCAGTTCACGAGGCAGGGGAAAGAATAACCTCACATGCTTGGAATGGGGGTTTGTAAGATATGACTAGGAATGAGTTGGGTATGTGGGCCATAAGTTTGCGTGGGCTAACAGAGGAGTGATCAGGAAGGGGTCTCAGAGGGGTAACATGCGAATAGGCACCCATGAGTCCTTTGCATTGGTAGGAAAGCCAGTCTCTCCATGCAGAAGTCGCTTTTTGTGCCTGGATGACCCATGTGTCAAACTGTGAGGAGGCATTCTTAAGCCTGGGGTCCTTGTACTGGTTCTGTGTGTTATGATGGTGCCTCTCAAACTCCTTCACTCCACATAGCTAAGTAATGGATGAATACCATATTTTTTCCTTAGCTTGTGAGTCCAAACCCAAAGTTTAGACTGAGAGCTCACCTATAACTTTTAAGTTTCAACATTTCTGACAAGATATTATCCCCATGATAGGAGCCACTTCAGAATCAGAATTGCAAATCAACTCACAGATTTTTCGGCCATGTGCCAAAGATCTTTATTTTTATTTTTGGTTCATGCCAACTGCAATTATGTATCAGTAATATTATTTTTAGGATTTTTAAGAGGCTGTGCAGAGTTACTCATGTTATTCTTGTTATCTTTAACAAACAGGACAAGGAAGAAACTACTGTGTTCACTAAAGACATTGTCATAAGGTTATATGACATTTTCGCATGCTTAAATGTTTTAAAAAATGCTTTATTCATTCAACAGATAAATGTGGAACTTTCCCCTTAGTCTTGCATGCTGTACTAGGCACTGTGGAAATGATGGCCAAAAAGGCAGTGATGGTATCCATCTGTAGAAGAGTCTAGTGTATGCTATCACGTACTCATGCATATGTTTTATTCTTGCAACATCTCAATGTGATAGAAAGAATAAGTATTTCTACCCTTGTTTTAAACAGAAGGAAACTAGGGCTCACTGAATCGAGTGGATTCAAGGTGATCACCTTACTGTGTAGCAGAAACAGCATTGATTGGCCAGGCTCAACTCCTAGTGAAGTGCTCTTGATTTGCATAATGATGTAACTGGAAAGTCCTGCTCATATCTAAAATTGTTTGGCCTGATCTCTTGCTAACAAACAGCAGATCATGTACATTTGGTATGGTGTTCCAAAATCCATCTTCAGAGCTAAGCAACTTAATTTTACTATCAGGTCATGATCTTTCCAACTAGCCTTGCACTTGGAGAATTGGAGAAGGTCAACTAACACAGTAATAGTGTTTTACGTTACTGGGCTCCTTTCAGTTACCCTAATTGTTTCTTAAGATTTTATAATCAGACGGGTCATGATATGATGTTACTAGTGCATTGGACTCTAAACTTTCACAGCTTACATTCTACAAAGCATTTATCAAAAAGTCTGGCTCCCACCATGAACAAAAGCCCCCTTTTTTCCCTGAGAAGGACAGCTCAGTGTTCACTGATATTCTGTGAAAGACATGACCATTATCATGAAAACATGATAGTGTGTGCCATCATTTGAAGATTACCAAAGCGATTCAACCTCCTTTTACAGCTGAGGAAACCAAAGGCAAATGAAACAATTTAACCAAGGATTTTTATTCTCACTGTAAGAGGACAAGTCAAAGTTTATTCTGGTAATGATTCTAAAAATGTGAATACACAAAGACTTGGAACTCATGGTATCTATCATGTACAAAGGTGTTGAGGCTGGTTGGGTGACAGCCAAAAGACACACAAGTGAATGTGTCCCCAGGGTCCTTGTTCTACTGAGTACACATACAATGGGGCCATTTATAGCTCTCTCCTCTGCTTCCATGGCTCATCCATCCGCTCTTGGTGAGTCAGTACAGTGCTGTGGGAAAGATCAGAACTCAAAGCAGATGTATACTCTCACTAGCTGTGTGACCTTGAGTGATTCTGGAACTTGGTCTCGGCTTCACCATTTGTAGGGAAGGAATAATGCTAGATCCTTTCCTCTTAGAGTTACTGAGAAAATCAGAAGAGATAATAGACAAGAAAAATCTGAAATATTTGGGCGAATGCCAGTTATTTATTCAGCTTGGTTGTTATTGTGGATTGGATTTCTTAGCATTCAGAGTCTAGAAGTTTCTGATTGCTATTTTACTTACTATGTGGATTATTGCTTCATTTCTGCAGATAGGTCCTAAAGCTTTCTCTCTTCTCTCTACCGTACTGTTCATCTGCCAACACATCATCCTTTACTCCCAATGGCCATGTTATATACTATCCCTTTCCTGATCATGAATGCCATTACTTGTCAATCACATCCATCTTTTTCTCTGGCAAGCATCCATCTCAATATATATTTCCAGGCATCTGCAAACTAATAGAGTTGGCACATAAGATGGCATCACTTTGCTTTCTCTACCATGGGAAGTTTCCCAAAGTTGAAATAAACCAAATAAAACTAGAATTGAGCTGTGCATCAGCCTTTACAAATGCCCTTAGTGAACCCTGAAAATGACATGTAAAAAACTTTTCACATCATTAGGTCTGATGACAATGGTAGAAATGTTCACCAAGCCTTATAGAAGGTAGGCTCCTACTCCCATGATACTGAATTTACCTCTCAAGTTTCTCCCAGCCTCCTTGTGTTCCTAATTGGAAGAACTGTGTCTACTAGGTGGCCAAGGTAGAGTCAATGTTTGAATTCATTCTTGATTTATCCTTCCCTCCTGTCTCACATGAGTCGATCCTTAAGAGCTATAGAGTATCCTTCCTAAATAGCTCATGACCCTGTTCTCTCTCTTTCCTACCTTATTAGCAAATCTAGTCAGAACTCGCTGCATCCATCTCTAACATATCCTCCTCCCAGCTACCAGGAAATCAACCTCCTCACATGCCTTTAATTGTTCTCCAGGCTTCTAAGACGAAGTCCAGTGTCTAAGTGTCCTGTGCAAGTCTTTCACCCACAGAATGTCTTGAACCCTCCTCTCTCACTGCCAGGTTCCTTGCCCTTCTCTCTCCCTTGCATTTGTCATTCCTTCCCTTAGCTGGATGTGATCATTCAAGGTCAGACAAATGTGCCGTCTTCAGTGAAGCCTTCTCATATCCAGCAGGTTGAGAGTTAAGAGCTCGTGTAGCTCTCAAATCCTTACCCTACAAGGACATATAGCACAAAGTCAGAGAACACTAGCTTTGGAGTCAGACTAAGCTAGGATGAAGCTCATGTGTGTGACCTTGGGAAGCTAATGAACCTCTTTCCTCAATCGGGAAAATGAAACTGATGTTAATGGTCTCTTTCTCTGGGTAATTTAACATGTAAGGTTGTAAGAATTAAATCAAGAAATGCACTTGTAGCATGCAAGGTTGTTCACGAAGGCAGAATTGATCAATGGAAGGCATCTTTATATCTGACTTTAGCTTTCAATGTATCTATTTATCTATTGAAAACTATTTCTGTTTTAGGAATCGGCTCATTTGATTGAGAGGACTTGGTATAGCAAGTCAAAAATCTGTAGAGTAGACCGACAGGCTGGCAGCTCAGGCAGTGGTTGGGACTGCTGTCTTGAGGCCGAATGTTAAGCTCCTAATAAGTCTTAGCTACAGTTTTCCGTTAGGCACATCGCATGTGCATATACACTTTCTTCCTCACCCAAGGATCAAGGACTGTGGCACAGCAGGGACTGACTATCTTGCCCAGCTTGCTATTTCCTATATGTAGCATGTGTATGTGTTCAAGAAAGGCCTAGTGAATGAATGAATCCAATGTAGAGATCACAGACTTGGAGGGGAATAGTCAAATCCCATAGCATATGATTATCAGGAGAGTAATGTATGCAAAACATCTAGAAGAGTATTTGATCTACAGGAAAGGCTTATTAAATGTTGCTGTGATGGGCGCATCAAAGGCTCCTGTGTGGTTCCTAGCAGCTAGGCAGTGCCCATCCCTGTGCTCTCTCTGCTTTCCCCATTACACCCATCTGCTGCATAGCATTGCTCTGGCTGAGAGCCACACTCTGGTTCCAGAAGCATGAAGTTAACCTAGTATCTCACACATGTCTGCCTGACTGCCTTAATTGTTTTCTCCTGATTTTGAGAGGCCCTGTTTCCTTGTAGAAAGTTCTGAAAATAGAAAATTATAAAGAAAAAAATTGAAATGATCAATAACTTCATCGTTATGAGATAATCAAGCACTGCCACAATTTATTGAATGTAGAACATATGCTTCAGAGGCACAATCTGAAATGCCTTACCTCTTGGTGATCTCATCAATAAAATGAGTAAAATAACACCTGCCACACAAGATAGCTGGGAAAACAAAATGAGATAAAGTATAGTTTACACTTAGCATGGTAACTAGCATAGGAGGCTACTTTAGAACATTAATGGAAATTGACTTAAAGGTATGAGTTTATTTTAGTGCAACAGAAAATTTTAGAATCTGCAGAAAATACATACATGGATTCTGAAAGTTTTTGCATCAAAATAGATTTATACTTTTTGAAGTCTCCTCATGTTAAGTAATCAATAAATGATAGTTCTTAATAGCATTATAGTCAAAATATATATTTGTCTCTAAAGTGTTTTCAATATATACACATATTTATCTATATATGTATATGTATGTACACATGTATGTGTATATAAAGGTGCATATGACTTTCTCACTTTATATTCAGCTATAAGCAGTATCCTAGGAACTGTCTGTGTTTGCTAAAGGCATGGGCTCTGGAGACAATCCACCGGATTCAAATTCTGATCTCTGTGGTGAGCCTTTGGCACAGCAGTTAAATTGCCACATGGGATGCCCAAATCCCATATCCAGGTACCTCGTTCAAGTTCTGGCTCCTATGCTTCTGATCCAGCTTCCTGTTAATGGGAATCCTGGGTGGCAGCAGATGATGGCTTAAAAACTTGGGTCCCTGTCATCCACATGGAAGACCCAAATTGAGTTCTGGGCTCCCAGCTTTGTCCTGAATCAACCTTGAGTGTTATAGGACTTGAGGAGTGCACCAGTGGATGAAAGATCTCTCTCCATCTGTGTCTTTCTCTGTGATAAAATGAAAGTAAGTAAATAATTCTTAAAGCCTGATTTCTTGCCAACCGTGTGAACCTATTCAAGTTATCTGACCTTGCTATGCCTCAGTATCTTCTGTACAAAATGATCCCTACCTGAAAAGGTTACTAGAGGATTAAATGAGTTCAACACATTAGCTATTGTATTACAATTTATTATGGTATGTATTCCATATGTAATACATATCAAGAACAGTACTTGGTACAGAATAAATGCTTAATGAAGAATTATATGATAAATATTTGAGAAGATAGTCACACTGTTAATTGAATGTTATACAATGTATACATGCATCAAAGCAAGTGGATAGATACAGGCTAGCCAGGGATTTTGCAAGGCAAATGGAGCTGGAATTTGTGCTGAGGTGACAGAAAACCACCAAAGGGTTTTTTATTTTAAAGATTTATTTAATTGAAAGTCAGAGTTACACAGCGAGAGAAGGAGAAGCAGAGAGAGAGAGAGAGAGAGAGAGAGAGAGATCTTCCATCCTGCTGGTTCACTCCCCAAATGGCCACAACGGCCGGAGCTGTGCTGATCTGAAGCCAGGAGCCAGGAGCTTCCTCCAGGTCTCCCATGTGGGTGCAGGGGTCCAAGGACTTAGGCCATCATCCTCTGCTTTCCCAGGCCACAGCAAAGAGCTGGATGGGAAGTGGAGCAGCTGGGAATCGAACCAGCACCCATCTGGAATGCCGGCACTGCAGGCAGCAGCTTTACCTGCTACACCACAGTGCCAGCCCCATCTAAGGGTTTTAAGGATAAGGTTCTGATCTTTTTTTGTATCTTTAAAGAATTACTTTGAATATTAGATGGACTTTAGTAGCGACCGAGGGCATTGTGGGTTTTTTCTTTGTTAGGGACGGATTGTCATGCCCCTTCTCCAAGCCTCTCCGTGACTCTCACATTATTGAGGGTTAAGGGCCCAAAGTGAAAACATTGAAGTTCAGCTATTGAATTAGCTCAGTAACCCAGTTGATTCTTCCATTAGGCTTTTTCAGAGGCGTATTGACAGGTGAAAAAAAAAATAGATACTACAGATTCAGGGGTACCATGTCCTTTGTTACGTATTTGTTTTTAAATGACTTTGAAGCACCTTAATTCTTTGATAGTCATTTTGATAGAAAACTAGTTAGTTGATGAGGCTGGCTTTCACCACTGAGGCTCTTTCTCTCCAGGCCAGATCAGAGGGACAGATGTGCTTAAAGGTCTTGCTGTGGACACAAGCCCATCTCTTTCTCCTTGCCTCTCTCTCTCTCTCTCTCTCTCTCTCTCTCTCTCTCTTTCATTCTATCTTTCTTCTTTCCTTCCCCTTCCTTCCTTCCTTTCCTTTCTTTTTCTTCCTCTCTCTTTCATCTTTCTCCCTTCCTTCCTTGCTTTCCTCTTTAATTTCTCAAATATATCACAAATTCACAAGCTTGTCTACAAGCATTCATTGATGCTGCAAACACTGTGCTAGATACCAGAGGATAGGGCGAGCAAACATCATGAAGTGGGCCTTATGGAACTTACAGTTCAGTGGCAAAGACATTAAATTAATAGAGATCACTAAACAAGTAAGGAAGGTTCCATGAAGGAAGCATTAAATGGGATTCTCAAAGAGCCTTTTATTTATTTTTTTAAAGATTTTATTTATTTATTTGAAAAGCAGAGTTACAGACAGTGAGAGGGAGAAACAGAGAGAAAGATCTTCCATCCACTGGTTCACTCCCCAAATGGCTGCAATGGCCAGAGCTGAGCCAATCGAAAGCCAGGAGCCAGGAGTTTCTTCCAGGTCTCCCATGTAGGTGCGGGGACCCAAGGACTTGGGCCATCTTCCGCTGCTTTCCCAGGCCATAGCAGAGAGCTGGATTGGAAGCAGAGCAGCCGGGAATAGAACAGGCAAACTTATGGAATGCCGGCACTGCAGGAGGAGGATTAACTTTTTGTGCCATGACGCTGGCCCCAAAGAGCCTTTTAAATATAGGTCCTAATACCTAGAATGTGGGAAAGAGTCCATGTTTTTTAAATTTTTTTATTTTTATTTTTTATTATTTATTTATTTATTTATTTATTTTGACAGGCAGAGTGGACAGTGAGAGAGAGAGCGAGACAGAGAGAAAGGTCTTCCTTTTTGCCGTTGGTTCACCCTCCAATGGCCGCCGCGGTTGGCGCACTGCGACCGGCGCACCGCGCTGATCGGATGGCAGGAGCCAGGTGCCTATCCTGGTCTCCCATGGGGTGCAGGACCCAAGGACTTGGGCCATCCTCCACTGCACTCCCTGGCCACAGCAGAGAGCTGGCCTGGAAGAGGGGCAACCGGGACAGAATCCGGTGCCCCGACCGGGACTAGAACCCGGTGTGCTGGTGCCACAAGGCAGAGGATTAGCCTAGTGAGCCTCGGCGCCGGCCAAAGAGTCCATGTTTTTGCAGGCATTATACGACACTGTGCATTTGTAGATCTAAGCCTATTTCTATGATCTTTGCATTCAATGATCATAGTTGTTTTACTGTGATGTTGTCATTGCTGTTGGTATTGTTAATATTACATGCACCTAGGCCTGTACATATCCTTGAATAAGGGAGCTTTCCCAGGACTTGCTACACTGTTCTCCAAAAATGTGTATTTACTGTGCTCTGCATCTGTGTTTCCTGTTTCTGACCTGGTATCTGAGCAGATTTGTGGCTAGCCACTCAACTTTTGCTTTCCTTCTATGCCTTGGTTCTCCCAGACTTCTTAAATGGTTCCTTATTGCTCTGCCTCTTGACTGAGAGTCATCCAAATCTCAACATGACACTGTCCTATCGCTGTGCTGTTTGAGAAAGATACAGAAACATTGGGGGACATTTTCTGGCAAAAAAGGAAAGTTTGGATTTAAAAACTAGGGGAAGCTGGATGTGGTTCATTAACTGTGACAAATACATCACACTTAGTGAGATCTAATAATAGGGAACGTTAGGTGTAGGATCTAGGAGAATTCTTTGTACTACTTCACAGTTTTTATTTTACAAATTCAAAACTATTCTAGAACTTAATGTTTCCTTGAAAAAATAAACCAGATCATGTGCCTGTCTGCTTAGGCCCATGTTGAGGAGCCCACGTGGCTCCACTCACTCTACACAATAATCGCCTGCTCAGGTTGATTATTGCAAAATTATTTTTCTCTATTATTTCTGATATGATCTTTTTTTTTTCTAGAACCTAGGCTTTAAATCTAAGCCTCAGACTTTGCAATTCCTTATGCCAAGGCCTGTGAAACTATGCCGGTTTTGTGTTTTTGTATTGTCAGTGCACATGCCCTCCCTACACCCAGGCATGGGGAACACTTGGTTTCCGCAGCTGACCGGTGAGAGGAGGTCTTTATCGCCAACACCTCTGAGATACCGCCTCTGCCAAAGTCGCTCATCACTGACTTCAGTTCTTCTTCCCTTCTCTAATTAGGCCTTAATAAAAGACAGCTGCCCTGTACCTTAACCACAGATGGCTGTGCCAGAGCAACCCCAGGTCTCTGGATATAGGAGCATATGAAAGACTGGGAATTGTATTGTCCCTGAAATGCGCCTAGCCAGCAGTTACAACTATGACTCCCGTCCCTCCCCAAGGGGAGGAATATGTTCAAGCAATACTCAGTTTTATTCCAGGAAAAATAGCTACTAGTTCTTGAGCTGGCTATATTACAAAAACTAGTCTTACGTTATTGATAAGCATTCATTCCCGTTAATCCTTACAATCCTATGAGGTTGCTACTATGCAAATGATCCTGTTAACACAGATGAGAAAGCTGAGACTCAGAGAGTTTATGACTTGCCTAGATATTTAGAACCCAAATGCCAAGCTTGCTGATTCCCAAATTTAGGTTGTGAGCCACTAGGTAATAGTATGTCTCGGTTTTGATATTTAAGAAATTATATTTACCCTCTTCCCACATAAGGGCAAACTAGTTTAACAGTGGCATCGCTATTTTGCTGATGGTTAATAATAAGTATATTATTGTAGCATGATTATCCATTATCCCTATTGGACCAGTGAGAAAACTGAGGCTGGGAGCGATTGTGACTCACCGTATCCATAGTACATTTTAAAGGAGTTATTTCTTATGCTTAGAATACTATGCAACATCTATAATACCACCTAAAAAATTCTGGCTAATCATAAAATAAATAAATTATTGTGACAGCAAAGCTATTACCCAAGATATCTTTGTTCTGATTGTTTTCATTGGTTTTCAGTTTGTCACAGTTTACTTTATAGTTTTCTGGCATTGTATGGCAAAGCACACTTTCATAAAATATGTTGGGTATCTTAGGGAATTTGCAATGTCTTTTTCAGTACTTAAATATAATTCTCCTATGCTAGCATGGAAAATCTATTTTCCCCTTTTGCTTAACAATCTATTGGCCATATCTCCTACTTTCAATTACAGTGGCATCTTTTTGATAACATTTCAGGATCAATTCAGCCATCAGTTAACTGTTTTTTAATATGAGAAACAGTCATTCTGACTGAGTAGCGTGTAAAGGGTTACAGTTCCCAACCTCATATTAATAGCCTCATTGTGGTTAAGACTTAACACTGCTTTGATTTTTAATATTCCTAACAGATGTTCAGCTCTCAAAAATTATAATAAAATACACATTTTAGAGATCTGTAAAAATCTGCAGCTCCTCTTCAAGTTTATTTATAGACCCAAAGTAGAGCACTTAGGCGCTTTACCCTGCAGTCACTACAGATGCAGCCCTTGGGTGCTCCCTGTGCTCTGTGTCTCTTGTTTTCTCCATGAGTCCTTCAGTCAGCAGATAAAACAGCAGTGAAGATGCACCCCATTTGTAAGGTACACGCTCCCTAACTACAGCTTCTCTGAGAGTGAAACTGACTCATTGCGGAGTAGATTACAGGCACCAAGGGTTGGTGGTCATGATGCTCATTATTATTGCTCTGCTTCAATGCATAGGGGGTGGATCTCCTATCTCTCACTGTAACCCTGTGAGGGTTATTTGTAATATCTTTAATAAATGAGGAACCTGGGGCTCCAGGTCACATAGCAGCTAAAGAATGGCAGAACAAGATGGGGCCACTTAATGCAGTTTTTTAATGAAGATAAACATATTTTTAAGTCCTTTATTAAAAGTTATTTACTTGAAAGGCAGAGTTGCAGACAGAGAGAAGGAGAGACAGAGAGAGAGAGATCTTTCATCCACTACTTCACTCCCCAAATGGCTGCAATGGCCGGAGCTGGGCCATTCTGAAGCCAGGAGCTTCATCAGAGTCTCCCATGTGGGTGTAGGGACCAAGCACTTGGGCCATCTTCCACTGCCTACCCAGGCCATAGTAGAGAGATGGATCAGAAGTGGAGCAGACAGGACTTGAACTGGCACTCATATGGGATGCCAGCACTACAAGCAGCGGCTTAACCCACTGCATCACAGCACCCGCCCCGAATACTGTTTAAATGATCCCTGAAGCGCTGTCTTTGCCAGCATCCATCCTCACGGCCTGCTCAAGGAAGCTGAGTTGGTGAGGCTGTCACCCATTGTCATAAGTGAAGACTTCATCTGGGATCTTTTCATCACCACTTGTCTGAGCCCTTGAACTTGTCTGTTTTGCTGGCTGGCTGTTTGAAAGAGCCTTTACAGTCTTCAGGAAATTCATTTCAGAGCACATTTTCCAAGTCTGTGCTGCCTTTGGTTCCTCCACTTCCTCCTCTTCCCTACATCATGTGCTGATTTGCAGTTACACTGCTCTCCCTCTTCCTGTCTCTCTTTCCCTTGTTCTTCTCCCGCTTGTTGATCTGGTTTGCCTGGTGCTGCTGTCTCCTGGGTTCCTGTGCTGTGCTCTCTGCCCTCCGTGCTTTCCTCACCCAAGCAGGTTTACGTAAGAGCACAACGTCATCAACAAGACAGCCGCCTTTTGAGCTGGGCTGCTTCGTTTAAATTCTGACCCACTTCACTTACTGTGCCATGTTATGTAATTTACTTCTCTTTTCTGTGCCTCTGTTTTATTTTAAAATCAGTATGATAACACTGATATGTATCTCATAGAGTCATTGTGAAGAATAAATTAGTTAACATATGTAAAGTGCTTAACTTGGTGCCTGGCACATAACAATTGCTCAATTAATCAATTTCTGTTTCCACCTTATACATTTATGTGACTATAGCTAATTTATATAGAAAATTCTATCATTTTATTGAAAGAATAAATATTAAAAATTAAACAATTTCTCTTTTTAAGGTGTTCCCACTGCTTTGTTTTCAAGTTCCCCTTAGCCACAGCAAAGAGAGCTGGCCAACTGCCACTAGGACCTCAGACAGCAATATCCCAGCCAAGTTTGTTTTCTTCTCTTAACTCTTGCAATTCCAGGTTCTCTACTTCCCAGCCACCCATTTTCACAGTACAGAGGGCCCTTGGAGACAGTTCATGTTTGGGTCTAGGTGGACATAAGCCTGCTAGTTTAGGAGCTAGACTGAAAGCTGGGGGAATGAAATCTCTTCCTAGGCACTAGGATAGTCATGGATCAGACACACACGTTCACTGCAGGTGCAAAGTGGTGACAGTGGAGGTCACAATGACCCCAGAGACAGCTGCACCCAGCACTTTTCATTCAGTGTTTGATTTGATGCTTGCAACCTCCCATTATAATTGGTATTTCTCCATTTAAAAAATGAAATAATCAAAAATGAGGCCAGGAAAAGTTAAGTAATTTGACTAAGATTTACCTACCAACACTGTGATCTTTTTTGAAAGGTTTATTTATTTTTATTTTAAAGAGAGAGAGAGAGAGGGGAGAGGAGAGAGAGAAATATCAATCTTCCATCCACAGTACACTCTCAAAATGACCACAATGACTGAGGCTGGTACAAGCCCAGGTCAAGAGCCTGGAAATCCATCTGGGTCTCCCACTATGTGGCAGGGGCCCAAGTACTTGAGCCATCCTCTGCTGCCTTCCCAGGCGCACCAGCAAGGGGTTGGATCAGAAGTGAAGTAGCCAGGATTCAAACAAGCACTCTGAAATGAGATACTAGAGATGCAGGTGACAGCCCAGCCCACTGCACCAGATGTGAGCCCCTTGACACCTGTGCTCTTGACTGCCTCCTACTCCTTCTCGCTTCACCAGTACTACCCCTATACTGGCCTCAGTCTCTCGCTCTGTGAAAAGATGTGGCTCAGCATTGGCATGGTGGTTGCGGCCTTCCCTCCCAGCTATGACTTTCTGGCAACTCCAGAGTTGGGATCTGAGTTTAGAAACCTATTGCTGAGTCAGTTTCTTTTTTTCTCCCTTTTTATTATTGTTTTTTTAATTTAGAAAGAATTTTTGACAGACATAAAAAGTGTACATATTTGCAGAGTACCATGTGATGTGTCACTATGTGTAAACATTGTGAAATGTCTAGTCAGGGTGAATATCTCTTCAAGCATTTAACGTGTCTTTATAGTAAAAAATCCAAGATCATATCTTCCAGCTTTTTCAGTATAGAAATGTGCAGTACATTAAATTATCTATAATCACCCTACTGTGCAATTGAATCTCAGAACTTCTTACTCCTAGCCAGCTGTGTGTACCCACATATATATGGACAGCCTCATTACTCACTTCTGCCTGATTCATGCTGCAACTATATGTGACTCTGCCCCTGAATCTTGCATTATTGTCTGCTGCACCAACCAACCATCCTTTGTTCCATTGCCACTGAGCACATCCTTTAAGGAATCTGACAGAGCTCCAAGAATTCTCTTCTAATAGTTGCTTGATATGTGTTGTCTCAACCCACAAATTAATAAAATTTCAGAAAAAGAAAACATGCTTCATAAAGTGTAAATGAAGTTGGAGTTAAGTGCCAAGGAGACAATCCAGCAACCCCTGAACCCTACCAAGATCAAGAACTCTTGCTTTATACACATATGATTAACTCCACATTAAGTAAACAGTTCAATAATTAGTATGAAAGAAAAAAAAAATGAACCAAAAAAACTGTTCCTCAAGAGTCAATACAAGGACTGTTCAAAGTCATTGCTTCTCAAAGTGTCAATTTCACTTCTACAGGTTGCCTTTTAGGTGCTCTATTAGTTATCCCAGGTCAGGAAGAACGTATTACATTTGTCCCTTTGGGACTGACTTATTTCACTAAGTATGATATGTATATAAAGTTCATTGAAAATAAGCGTGAGAATAAGAGAGTGAGGAGGAAGAGGGACAGGCATGGTGGGAAGAATCATCATGTTCCTAAAGTTGTAATTGTGAAATGTATGAAGTTTGCAACTGTAAAGCAGTATAGTTCTGCATAATTCCTACAGACTTACTTCTAAGGGTACAGTTTAAAAACTTGCCATGGAACCCCAAATCCCCTTAAGCTGGGTGATAAAAATAGCATTTTAAGAGTATTGTGATCAGGCCGGCACCGTGGCTTAACAGGCTAATCCTCCGCCTTGCGGCGCCGGCACACCGGGTTCTAGTCCCGGTTGGGGCGCCAGATTCTATCCCAGTTGCCCCTCTTCCAGGCCAGCTCTCTGCTATGGTCCGGGAAGGCAGTGGAGGATGGCCCAAGTGATTGGGCCCTGCACCCGCATGGGAGACCAGGAGAAGCACCTGGCTCCTGGCTTCGAAATAGCGAGATGCACCGACCGCAGCGGCCATTGGAGGGTGAACCAACGGCAAAAAGGAAGACCTTTCTCTCTGTCTCTCTCTCTCACTATCCACTCTGCCTGTCAAAAAAAAAAAAAAAAGAGTTATCGTGATCATATGGATAGGATTATGTGCTAAAGTGATCATGTAAATAGGACTACGTGTCTGGTAATAATAATAGCTAGAATTAAAAAGGAGTGAATGCTCCAACATGAGAAGCAGTCCATACAGCAGACTCATAGAATGGCAATCGCTTTAAGTAGTACTCTGACTTCAGAATCAGCCCTTACGCATTCTGGTCTGGCTGAAAAGCCTATGAGAGCATTTCAGGCATGGAAAGCCAAGACACTGTGGCAAAAATTGTTCTACATGAAGGACTTCTGTGGGTGAGACTCCAGTAGAAAGAAGTGGCTGTCAAAGATGTGCTTTCCTCAGAAGGGAGGAGAGAACTTCCAATTTGCTGTGGCCTTGTTGAAATACCGAAGGAGTTTTTGGATTCAGCCTAGGCCTTGGCAGCTCGTGTCAAGAGCATCGGGTGATCACTGATGTCATACATAAGAGTGTTAATTATTAAATTAACAGGAGTCACTATGCACTAACTTCCCATGCAGGATCTCTGTCCTCAGAGAGTTGTCTTATGAGAGCCAATGTAAAACTTGTTCTCAAAGAATTATTTCCTTTTAGTGTTTAAGTGGAGGATATTCTTATGTCTCATAAGTTATAGTTATGTCTAAGTGCTTGCAAAAGATGTATCATTCTTGGGTTCTTCTTTAAAGTTAATTAAGTTTATAAAAATGCTAAAAAAAAAGTGAAATTAACTGAGATGCATTGACTTTGAACAGCTCTTGTCTGGACTGTTGAGGAACAGGTTTTTTATTTTTTTCTTTTTCTTTCTCACACAAAGTGTTGAACTCTTTACCTAGGATAGAGTTAATCTTCTGTGTGTAAAGTTAATTGAAAATAGATATTAGTAAAAAAATAAGATTGGGGATAGGAGAGAGAGGAGGAGGAGGTGTGGGAGTGTTGGTGGGGGGGTTACGGTGGGAAGAATTACTGTGTTCATAAAGCTGTATTTATGAAATTCATGCAAATAAAATAAATAAATCTTAAAAAAATAACCTTTGCTTTTACAATGTTATGAGAGTAGATAATTTTCCAAGGCCCAGACAGAATAAGGCTCTCTGAATTATGCAGAGAATTCAAATCTGAGTCTCCCCATACTTTTCCCATGCTATGTGACCTTTTCCTAAATGTAGTAGTAGGAAGAGCAAGAAGATTGCAAATATCATCCTAGCTTTGCCCCTAACCTTTATCATGTTGCTTTGGTTAAGACACTATCTATAAAATCAACATATAGAATTGATTATCTTTAAACTGAGTAATCTTAAAGATTATCTTGAATCAACTTAATGCTTTAATCATCTCAACTAGTTAGAAGAACATTAAATCACATTGTACTCTTTCTCCTTTAACTCATAAATTCAGTCACCAAGTACTATCAGTTCTCTCTTCAGAATGCCTCACTGTATTTTTCTTTCCTACTTCTGTCATCTCCACCATAAATCTGGACCTTATGCTGCTTCTAGAATCCTGAAATAGATTCCAGTCTGTCCACCTCCCAGGCTCTGCCCAGTTTCCCTCTCAATGCCTTTTGTGTATCCTTTTCATATACATCCTTGCTCACTTGTTGTTCTAGTCCAAATCCCCCATTGTTCCTTCTTTATCACTAATGGTATCAAGTTCTCTTGGCTTCTGTAAGCAGAACCCTCCCAACATAAACTTTCTGTTTTCCCATGTCCACTCTACTTATTTTATTTCTAAATCTTTGCCAAGGCTGTTTTCCACCAGCCTCTTCACCTAATTCTTCGAAATCCTTCAAGGTCCAGCCCAAATGCAGAAAAGACCCTGTCTCTCTCGTTCACTGAGAGGAATGCATCCCAAGCGTTAGCAGGATGCCAGGTTCACAATGAGTACTTAGTAAATATTGGTGGAATTAACAAGTAACTCCCTTCCACAAAAGTCTCCCTGGCTACTTCACCCTGCATTCATGTCAGGGTTCTTCAACCCCAATGGCACAAACTTAGTGGCTGTAGGGTTTTGTACTGTCTTTGTTTTCATCCACTTAGAGAAACAAATAAATGAAACCAAAAAAGATTTTGAACTGAATGAATCCTAGCCCTGGCCATTTCTCTTACAAACTGGAGAGAACAGAAACATTTCCTATGGGTCAGGCCCTCTTCAGAGTGCTTTGTCAGTACTTTATTCATTGAACCATTACAACTTGTGAAGTAGGTGTTATAGTATTCCCATTTTGTTGATGTGAAAACTGAGATCCACAGAGGTTAAGTAATTTGCTCAAGAAACGTTCTTCAAGTAGGATTGAACCCAAAGAGTGCAGCTATTGAGCAAAGTGATCTGCATGATACTGTGCCACCTCTCACACAACTGCAAAACATAGGATACTGAAAAATCTCATTTGATTAACCCCAGGACTGAAAGAGGTCACTCCTCAGTCAGGCTCTGTGGGCAGTGGAAGACAACATCATCTTTTTAGGAATGGACAGTCCTGTAGACTCAGCTCTTGTTTATTTGCAGTCCTGGTGTCACGCTCTGCTGTTTACACGCAGATCTGCTTCTGTGTTTGTCATGAAAGGACAGCAACCTCACCCTAGCCTGCAGTTCCTCTTTCTCCTTTGCAGGGACTCTCCAGCCCTCTGAACTGCCACAGGGCTAATGGCAGGATGTGCCTTCTGTAAGGAAGTGTGGCTTCCTGGAGCTTCTCTGGCATGCTGTCCTAGGAAGCTCTTTACTGCAGGCCTCTGGTCAGCTGAATAAAAATAAGTGGGCATTTGTATTTCCCCACTGATTGAGTTGGCTCAACCTGACATAGGCTCAGACTCACAAAAGCGTAGACAGGCTTGCTTCCAGGCTTGCAATGGAGCTGGAGGAAGGCGGGCTGTGTGCCCGGCTTCCTGCAAAGCGTGGCCTTGGATATGGGTCATTGGTACCCTTTAAAATCAAGGCTGCAGAACCCCTGCCCCCTCTCAGAAGTCACGGGATGATTTGTGCAAGATGCCCTACTTCCCATGCCATCTGGACCCTGTTCAAACGAGAGTGCAGATCAGAAAGTGTTTTTGAAAGGGCGAGTGCGTGCATCATGGGTGAAACCATATGTAAAACAAGATCTCACACTGTCCCCTTGTTGGTTATTCAAGTTTAATATTTTTTGCTCTACTTGAGAGTTTTTTCCTCAAGAAAACCTAGATGTTGAACACGTGAATACCACTTCTTTAAGAAAATGTCACACTAGTTAAATTATGCTCTTCTGAGTTCCAGTTTCACAAACAATTGATATTTACAAGCGTCTAATTCAGGTCTCCAGTGTTTATGCAATGCATTTTAGGTTCACAACACGGAGTAATTGGAGGTGTGTTGAGGTGTGAATATGAATCACACACTTAGGGATGCAGGGGTTTAGGTGGGGTGGCTTCAAGAACAAACTTGGCTGAGTGTCCACACCTATACTTCACACTCTGTTATTCTCAGGAGTAGTAATCATAACTTAAGAGGGTTCTCATCCAAATGTCAAAGGCGCATGCTACTTCTGAATCAGTGAAGCAGCTATAGATCATTGTACAAATGCTTGTGACATAATGCTTTTGGAATTTTCCTTTCCCACACTTGGGGCAGATGCTACTACTGCTCAATCACCTGCATTGGCCATATGTAGCCTGGATCAGAATCTGCTACAAAAGATTAATTGGACTTAGTGCTTGAAGATGTAAAAATTGCTCAGTCCCTATGCTTTGGGATGTCTAAAATAAGCTGCTTCGTTCTTCTTCTTTTTAATTTGACCCTGACATAGAATGCGGATTTCTCTATTATCCCCTATACTTACTTGGGTTTCCTGAACCAGAACTTGCCAAGAATTATTCAATCACATGAGGAAAATGGATCACTTTATTTGGTCTACTCACCTCTGGCAATGGCATTGGGATAGATGTTTTGATAGGAGTAGGTGAAGAAAGGGAAGAGGAGAGGTCAGATTTCATGGGGAAGAAAAATATCTAAGCACATGCTAGACAAATTCCCAGGCAGACCTAATGATGTGCATACCAAAATCTCAGCTTGGGTACCCTGGAAAAGCTTACTTCCTAGACTCTTTTATAAATTTTGCACATCTGCAATTAACATTTGTAGAGCAGAAAATTTACTAGTCTATTAGAAAATACTTAAAATTTGTGATTCAATTTCAAATACTTAATGTCTTTTGAAGTCTTCCATTCTAACAGCATGATGCCTCATTTTGTAGGCTTATTTGCATGTTAGTTTCCCACTGGAGCATGAGCTCTATAAGGATGAGGAGTGGGGACACATAATTTTTTCTTTTTTAAAATTTTATTTATTTATTTTTTTGGAAGGCGGAGTTAGATAGTGAGAGAGAGAGAGAGCCAGAGAAAAAGGTCTCTTCCTTTTCTGTTGGTTCACCCCCCAAATGGCCACTACTGCCAGCGCGCTATGGCCGGTGCGCTGTGCCGATCTGAAGCCAGGAGCCAGGTGCTTCTCCTGGTCTCCCATGCAGGTGCAGGGCCCAAGTACTTGGGCCATCCTCCACTGCACTCCCGGGCCACAGCAGAGAGCTGGACTGGAAGAGGGGCAACCGGGACAGAATCCAGTACCCTAACCAGGACTAGAACCTGGTGTGCTGGCACCGCAGGTGGAGGATTAGCCAAGTGAGCCGCAGCGCCAGCCGGGACACATAATTTTTTAACTAGCATCCAAAAAAGCTATCAATATGTCTTATATATGGTAGATCTGAATGAAGAAGCTAATAAAGAATATGTAGTATGAATGGTTTTATCTCAGCGTTCTATACACTGTGAACGAATCATAGCCATGTTCCCATTACAATTTCTCTTGATGGCAAGAAGTTTTCTAAAATTGGAGACAACTGCACTGATCTCTCTCCTGCTCGTGTTATCCTGAGAGTTGAGGTGGCTTCATTGGTGTGCTATCTATGCAGTTGCATAAGCGCCTGCGATTACAGAACTGCTGCTCTTGGTTCAGTGCTCTGCTGTGTCTTCCTAAAAGTCTTAATCATATTTGAACTGGGGGCTCTGCCTTTGCACTTTGCACCAAACCTCGCCAATCGTGCCCCTGGTGCTGCCTGAGAGCCGAACATGCACACTGCTGTGTGCTGGCAACTGTGTGTTCCCATGCCCTTCCACTTTGTCCTTGGTTGCTCCATGTGGAATTCACAAATAATAGCTGGGTTTGTGGGTATGCAGCACACCTTGTGTAATAAAAGCCCGCCAAGCATCTACTTTATCAGAGTCATCCCTTGGCATTTGAGTTCCATATGAGAAGTCCCAGAATTCCACACGGTGCAGGGGTTGTGATTTGGCTGCAAATGATCAAAGAGGGTGCTCTTCAGAGGAGGTGACCTAGAAAGAGGCAAGCACGTGTCAATACCTTCCAGGTTCTTCCCTCCAGTTGGGGCTGAAGAACATGAAAATGAAGCTGAACGAACATAAAA
Organism: Lepus europaeus; assembly: GCF_033115175.1. NCBI lineage: Eukaryota > Metazoa > Chordata > Mammalia > Lagomorpha > Leporidae > Lepus > Lepus europaeus. The sequence goes on from NC_084831.1 coordinate 58,583,713, forward strand.
GATCCTTGGGAAATCTCTGGGGGATCCGTATTGCTAATCCCCTTTCTACAGCTTCTCCACCAGGCTTCAAACTTTAACATGTTCAGGAAACACACATCAATAGTGTTAAGACCTATATTCTGATACAGGAGGTTGGGTGGGGCTTGTGATTTTGCCTTTCTAATAAACTCATAGGCAAGGATGGTGTTGCTGGTCCATGGAGCACACTGTTTGCAGCAAGCTGCCAGGGGCAGACCCTCAATGCCTGCTTCATCCTGGCTTATGGTGGAGTTCCCCTCTTTCCTAAAATCAGTCTTGCTTACATATACTATACTGACCTATACTGACACCTACCTCCACAAGTGCATGCCTGCATGTGATGACTAGCAATATTCACAGCATCAGATGGCTGGAATGTCTGACTCAAACTGCCTTAAACAATGAGGAGATTTATTGTCCTATACAACTGAAAGAGCAGACGGAGTCAATACCAGGCTCTGGTAGCAGACTCCACAGTGTCTTCTAAGACCCTGCTTTCTTCTCTTCTGTGCTGTCCTTGGTGTTGCAAAATGGCTGTGACTGTTACACGCATCTTCTTCAGATAAACAATGTCCAGAGGCAGGAAGATCTGTCGCTTTGGTCTATTTATAAGCCAATGCATTTTCTCGGAAGCCCCAAGCAAACATTTCACATGTCAAGTTACAGATTTTTTCCTCACCCAGTCATTTCACCAAGGAAAACAGATGTCTGTGATTGGCTTAGTGAAATGAAGGTGATCAGGCTCTGTTTGCTGGGAAGGGGGTCGGCACACCCTGAAACACTGGGGTTTTATGGGGAATGGGATATCTGAAAAGTGTCCTGATTATGTTGTATTGAGGACACATCTGGTGGTTGAAGGGAAGGAGATGGGTACTGGGTTGGTGACCAACCAAATGTCTGCTCACACACACACTCACCAACAAAAGGCCATTATTTCAAGGGCAACAGACCATCTATCTCATCACAGGTCTGTTTCTAGGACCTGGGAGGCCCAAACCCCTGCTTTCCCTTCACTGAATTTGCCTTCCCCTGAAGCTGGCCTCCAAAATGTTTGACTATGAAAAAAGAACCTTTTCTGTATAGATGCTTGCTGGCCAACTGATCACTGATGCTTAGTTAGAATGCAAGATAGGATCAATATTGTGACAATGAAATAACTACCCCATTGATGCCATTGGCTTACTTGATTGAAATACTAAATGTTTTCCGATCTATCTCAGTGGTTTTTCAGTTCATACTATAGTTCACATTGGAACAAATCGAGGGGTCACTGAAGTCCAACATTATCTTCATTCAGCCATTGAAATTTCATCATTTTAGATAGCATTGTGAAGACACTAGATGAATTTTTATGCTAGACGGTTAAAAAAAAAAAAAAAAACCAGACTTCTTGATAACATTCTTGGAAGATCCAGTGAATTGCCAAAAACTACTTTTAAAAGTATGTTAAGAGAATTTGTTCTTTGATATGAACTTCTATAGTTAGAACATGCATAGAATGAACCTTCTGTCCCCATTTATTTATAAACATTACTTAAAAAAAGAAAGGCAGGACATCACAGGCAGTAAAACACACACCCCAAAACACAGCTTGCTAGGATTCAGTCTCACTTATGCAACTGAGCAGCTGTGTGACCTTAGGCAAGTTACTGAATGGGTTGTGCTTCGGTTTCCTCATCTGTGAAAAGAAGATGAGATACCACACACCTCTTTTGGCTGCTGTGAATGTTAACTGTACATGTAAATATAAGGGTGCTTAGCACAGAGTATGTACTTCATAAATATCAACACATTTGCATGCCTTTATGTGCCTCCCATGGGACACATTTTTTACACATGTCTTGCATACATTTTCCCTAACTCTTAAAAGGATCCTGAAAGATGATGTAATATTGAAAATATCAGTAGTTAATAATAACTACCACTAACTGAACATATGCTATGTGAAACACACTATTTTGGGTACCAAGCAAGCATTATATTATTGAAGCTTCACAATGACTTCCAGAAATATAATTTCTTTCCCGTTTTATAGATGGAGAAACTAAAGCACAGTGGGAGATCAGCCAACTCTCCAATGACATTTACTTTGTCAGTTGCATTGCTGAGACTAGAATCCAGTCAATCTGAAGTTCACATGTTTAAATTTATACTACCTTCAATATAAATGAATGTAAATTAGTATATTAAATGACTTGCTCACAATCTTTCCTCTACCCTATGTTCCCTTTCCTCAATTTGGCCAATAAGCACGGTATTAAAAATCCACACTGTGTCAGAAAAAGTAAAGGAAGTCAATGACAAGTGATCAATAAACACATCAGAACTGGAGAAAATGAACATGTTTTATAAGGGACCTAATAATAGTAACTATTCAATAGAATTTAGTCTATAAAGCACTTTCATATTTAATAGAATTGAATTAATTATCCTATAAATAGTACATTATTTATAATAGATTTGAATTTATAATAGAATTGAATTAATTATCCTATAAATAGTACATAATTTATAGAAGTTTCCTAAAAAGTATGCCCAGGATATGATGCAAAGTAAGATACTGCATTCATAATGCAAACGAGAGAGACACACTGTCACACAGTCAGGTCCTCTTATCCCTCAAGTAATGGCATTTCACAGACTTAGATTGGCATTGGTATGAATTTGGGTAGCAGAATTTGAGATTATATAGGGAGCCCAATGTGTAAAACAGATCAATATTTTATTATTACACATTTCTATATATGTACTATAATTATAATAAAGTTCTTAAACAAGACTATTAAGAATATATCAAGCTTAAATTTTGCTTCCAGTTTTTATCTATTTTGCTTTTGGTGGCCAATTCCCAGTGAAATCTGGAGTCACATGGAGTAGTAGCTACTAATGGTAATAGAACTGGACCTCTAAATTCCCTGGACTACTTCTTTAAAAAAAAAAAAAAAGATTTAGTTATTTATTTGAAAGGCAGTATTACATAGAGGGGAGAGTGAGAGTGGGAGGGGGAGGGGGAGAGAGAGATCTGGTTCATTCCCCAAGTGGCCACAATGGATGGCGCTGCGCCCATCCGGAACCAGGAGCCGGGAGCTTCTTCCAGGTCTCCCACGTGGGTGCAGGAACTCAAGCATCTGAGCAATTTTCTACTGTTTTCCCAGGCCATAGCAGAGAGCTGCATCAGAAGTGGAGCAGCCAGGACTTGAACAGCCACCCATATGGGATGCCGGCACTGCAGGCGACGGCTTTACCAACTACGCTACAGTACCAGCCACTGAGAATACTTCTATATGTTTATGTAGATATGGGAAAATCTTTTATCCAGAAAGTCTCTGTCATATGTTGACATCTATTAGTGAGCCTCCCCCAACCCGTACCATGTGATAAGCCCTCAGCCATGTCAGAATACAGAAGACAGAAGAGAAGTGTCCCTGGCTTCACAGACCTCTGGAGGATTGTGACTTGGAATGTGGACTCCTAGCTACTGTTAGGTTTTTCATTCCTCTTTTCCAAATGCAATTGGTGGTAGAGGAAATTTTAAGAGAAGAATATTTGCTAAACAAGGATTTTAAGGGCATAGGACTCCCATCCTTCAAGAGGAAATAAAGTTTGCATTCATAGAATTTTCAAAGAGATTAAAACAATGGAAAGGAGTACTTCTGGCTTATGTAATAGAGGGGCATCTAAGTAAGAAAGCCTTGGGACCAGCGCTGTAGCACAGCGGGTTAATCCACTGCCTACAGCCCTGGCATCCTGTATGAGTGCTGCTGCAAGTCCCGGCTGCTCCATTTATAATCCACCTCCCTGATAATGTGCCTTGAAAACCAGTGGAAGATGGCCCAAGTGCTTGGGACCGTGCCACCCACATGGGAGACCTAGAAGGAGATCCAGGCTCTTAACTTCATCCTGGTTCAGCTCTGCCTGTTGTGACCATTTGGGGAGTGAACCAGCAGATGGAAGATATCTCTCCTCTCTCTGTCTCTCCTTCTCTCACTGTAATTCTGACTTTGAAATAAATAAATAAATCTTTACAAAAAGAAAGCCTGGGGTAGAGGCTGAAGCAAGAGTAGGACAGTCTTGATGATGAGTTCTTCTCCATTTGCCCGGCAAAAGTAGCTGAGTGTTTTACCACAACAGCAAAATATTCTTAGGACCCAAACAGGATACTTGGTTTATGCATATAGTTTTACCCCAAATACCTTGGATCTTCTTCTTTTTTAAAATGTTTATCTGATGGGTCAGCACTGTGGCATTGTGGGTTAACCTGCTGTCTGCAGCATCATATGGGTGCCAGTTCAAGTCCCAGCTGCTCTACCTCCACCCCAGCTCTCTGCTAATGCACCTGGGAAAGCAGCGGAAGATGGTCCAAGTTCTTGGGACCCTGAACCCACATGGGACACCCATAAGAAGTTCCTGGATCCTGGCTTTGAATAACTCTGGCTACTGTGGCCATTTGGGGAGTGAAGCAGCAGATGGAATCATTCTCTCTCTGTCTCTCCTTCTTTCTCTCTGTAACTCTGCCTTTCAAGTAAATAAATAAATTTTTCAAAAAAGTTAGAGTGGCAAAGTGACAGAAAGAGAAAGAGATATATTCTATATACTTGTCCACTCCCTTAAATGGCCACAACAGCCAGATCTGGAACAGGCTGAAGCCAGAAGCCAGGAACTCCATCCTGGCCTCCCACATGGTTGTCAGGGGCACAAGCACTTGAGCCATCTTCTGCTGCCTCCCTAGGTGCATTAGCAAGGAACTGAATTGCTCTAAGAAATGAAGTTGGGAAAACTTGAAGCATACTGGCATTGCCTAGAAGAATTGGGAAACAGGGGTGAGCCAGGATCTGTAACTGAGGGGCCGAAGGGAAATAAAGCTTGGCAGGTGAAAGGTTCTCTGTGATCACAATAACCTGCAGTGTTTAAGAATGAGAATGTTCACATTTACTTTTAAGTTATTTGCTTTGCTATAATGTTACCCTTTCTTTGTTATTCCCTATTTGTTGTGGTCATTGTTCTCCCTAAATTTTATTACCTATAACTCTTTTATATTTGTTATTTAGGGGAAAGTCAAAGGGTAAAGAAAGTATCCTGAAATATCAACATAAGATGGGAAGAAGAAGTCTCCCACAGAGGAAAAATGCAACATCAATATTACAATGTAAACAGACAATCTGAACAAGATATGGCTAGGAAGAAACCTAGGAGGGGCTTGAGGGGATGCCCAGAGGGTATAACATGGTCCACAGCGTTGGAGCTTGAGGCATTTCCACCTAAGTACAGCAAAGGGTTGCATGAGGCCAGATGCCTTGGGGCCGGATCTCTGGCTGATTCCTGGGTTATTTGGAGGAACACACCATGTTTCACCATAAGGAACTTCAGTCCAGAGCTTTCCTCTAACAGATTAGGTAACGAAGACAAGAGAAGAAAGTGCCTTGCCCAATCCCAACCCAGGAGACGCAGAGGAAAATCCATGGCCAAATTTCCCCACCACAAACCTGACTCTTAGTCCACTCTGCCCCAGAACCTTCAAAAGGGACGATTCTGCGCTTTGAGGATGTTTTGGGAAAGTGCGGTAATTTTGAGCTCTCCAGTGGGCTGACTGGCTTAGCAGCTGGGAAATTCTGAATCACATCGGATGGAATGTTTTGTTTACTTCCTCCCCACAGTGCAAAAAGGGAGAAAGGGTTTGTTCCCTCCCTCCTCCCCCCAACTAATTTGCTAAAATCAGTAAATAATCTCCCATTTCATCTGGTCGCACTTCTGACCAATGTCTTCCTGTGGCTAATTTCAGAGAAGGAATATCATTTGAAATATTTTATTTCTTTTCAGAAGATAGCAAAGATTAGGAAGAATGTCTTCTGTATGAGACATTTATCTTAGTAAAGCTGCAACTCCTTATTACCAGCCGCCAAATGTAACACAGAGGTACCATCTACGGTAACCAGTACTGCCAGGAATAGATGTGTGTGTTCAGAAACTGTTAACCAGATTGCTGAACCAGGATTGCTAGCACTTATCTAGTTCATCAGAAGCTCTTTTTGGAAATAAAATGAAAATAAACATCCAATAAACTTTCCCCTGTATTTTTTTATTTGGCATATTGTTCATTTCTAGTATTTCAGATTGATTTCTCTTCAATATCTCTCTCAGCAAAATTTTGCATCCATATAGTGTACGGATTTCTTTCATTCATGAATTTGCTTCTCATTGTTTTTGAGTTATCTTATAATCATTCTTTTGAATTCTTTTTCAGCATTTGATCAATCTTTTCATCTTCAGGGAGTCATATTGTCATCTTTGTTCATGTTTCTCATATTTCTGAGTTTGTTTTTAAGCATTTGTGGAACCACTTGCTAGTTTTCTCCTCTGATGGCTTTTATCTTCGTGGCTTAGTGGAGTATCTACTTCTTCAGTGGATATTCAGCAAATTCCAGTCAATGCTCAAGAGTGGTGCAAGAGTCCAGGGTGACTTGCATGTCAGGCATGATAGATCTCCTTTATTGTCAGTAGGAGAGATGGTATGATTACATCAGCTGCTTTGCTCACTGCCTCACCTCCTTTCTACAAGGTGATCAATGCCTGGGATGAGCCCACAGTGGCTACACACTCCACCCATGCAGGTGCATGAACTGCACAAAGGATATTTGTGGTCCTTAGGGTATGCATAGAACCCTTTGCAATGACCCACCCCAAGCACTCAGGAATTCTGGGCCTCTGAAGCCAGACACAGTGATTGCCCAGAGACTTAGCTATGCCCCATGCCATATTGCACAGTCACAGAATTCACACAGTCATAGCATGCAGGGTTCCCATAGTCACAAGGAGCAGAGGATACACTCTCAGCACTGTGAGCCTGCTCCATCTACAGAGAGAGCCAAGGCATTCACAGAGCCTGCTTCCTTTTGGAGTTCTGCCTTGGTAATTTGAATATGGTCTCCCACATTTACAACCAACTGATATTTGACAAATGAACTAAAATCAATCTCTGAAGAAGGGCAGCCTCTTCATAAAATGGTGCTAGGAAATTGGACCTTCATGTTCAGAAGTATAAAACACGACCCCTATTTTACACCTAATACAAAAATCAACTCTAAATGGATCAAGGATATAAATCTATGACTCGATACCATCAAGTTACTGGAGGAAAACATCGGGGAAACTCTGTAAGACATTGGCATAGGAAAAGACTTCTTGGAAAAGACCCCAGAAGCACAGGCAATAAAGATATAAATAGACAAATGGGATCACATCCAGCTAAGAAGCTTCTGCACTGCAAAGGAAAAACAAGAAAGTGAAGAGATGACCAACAGAATGAGAGAACCTATTTTTAAACTGTGCAACTAGAAATAATGTCCAGTATCTACAGACAGCTCAAGAAACTCAACAACAAAAAAACATAAGATCCAGTCAAGAAATGGACAAAGGATATGAACAGTCATTTTTTTGAAGAATGAAATTCTGTTGAGCAATACACAAATTAAAAATGTTTAGGATCAGGGCTGGTGCTATGGCATAGTGGGTAAAGCCACCACCTCAGTGCTGGCATCCCATATGGGCGCCAGTTTGAGACCTGGCTCTTCAGCTTCAGATCCAGCTCTCTGCTATAGCCTGGGAAAGCATTAGTAGATGGCCCAAGTGCTTGGGCCCCGGTACCCATGTGGGAGACCTGGAAGAAGTTCCTGGCTCCTGGCTTTGGATTGGTCCAGCTCCAGCTATTCCAGCCATTTGGGGAGTGAACCAGTGGTTGGAAGATTCTCTCTCTCTCTCTCTCTCTCTCTCTCTCTCTCTCTCTCTCTCTCTTTCTGCCTCTGCTTCTGCTTGCCTCTGCCTCTCTATAACTCTTTCAAATAAATAAATAAATCTTTAAAAAAAATCCTCAGGATCACTAGCCATCAGGGAAATGCAAATAAACACAGTGAGATTTTACCTCACCCCAGTTAGGATTGCTATCATCCAAAAAACAATAAATGCTGGTAAGGATGTAGAGAAAAAGATATTCTACTACACTGTTGGTGGGAATGTTAACTAGTGTAGTCATTATGGAAGACAGTCTGGAGATTTCTCAGAAAACTGAAAATAGATCTGCCATATGACCCAACCATCCCACTCCTGGGAATTTGCTCAAAAGAAGTGAAATCAGAATATGAAAGAGTTATCTGTACTCCCATGATTATTGCTACTCAGTTCATAATAACTGTGATATGGAATCAACCCAGATGTCCATCAACTGATGGCAGGATAAAGAAAATATGGTATATACACCCTATAGAATAATACTCAGCTGTAAAAAGAATGAAGTACTCTCTTTTGCCACACCAGTGGATGAAATCATTATGCTCAGTAAAATAAGCCAGTTCCCAAAACACAAATATGTGTTCTCCCTGATTTGTTTTATTTAATGTACAGAGCACAAAAAATATAATGCATATGGAATTAAACTGACATTTTGAGATTTGATTGTTATTTACAGCCCTTGTCAATGCTCTTGGGGAACAGTGGTTTATCTATTCACTACTTGTTGAATTCTTTATTTGGTGAAAGGTTAAGCTTGTGATCATAAGCTGAAAGTATGTCATTGTAAAAATTAAAAGAAAAAATAAGAAAGGAAGGAGAAAGGGTGGGAGCATGAATGGAAGAGAGGATAGAATGAAGAGTATCATTATGCTCTTAAATCTGTATATATGAAATACATGCAACTTTTTCACCTTATGTAAACAAAAACTCAAATGAAAATCAACACCTAGTAAGCAAAACCTATAAACCTGAAACAGTTCTGGTTGAACTCAGTGGTTAAGAAATCTTAATATCTTTCTGACCCTGGTATAGTGGTTCCTGAGACAGTTCTCTGAGGATGCAATTTGAAAACTAATGGAGGCGCCAGCATCCCATATGGGTGCCAGGTTCTAGTTCTGGTTGCCCCTCTTCCAGGCCAGCTCTCTGCTGTGGCCTGGGAGTGCAGTGGAGGATGGCCCAAGTGCTTGGGCCCCTGCACCCCCATGGGAGACCAGGAAGAAGCACCTGGCTCCTGGCTTCGGATTGGCACAGCCGTAGTGGCCATTTGGGGGGGGGAGGGGTGAACCAATGGAAGGAAGACCTTTCTCTCTGTCTTTCTCTCTTACTGTCTAACTCTACCTGTCAAAAAAAAAAAAAGAAAGAAAAAAGAAAAGAAAACTAATGTAGTAGTTGAACTGACTCATTCTGTCAGTAATGACACTCCAGTTTCAAGGTGACCTTCCTGAGGTCTGTGGCAAAAAAGTGGCATGTGTGAACTTGTTTCAACTCTTTTGGATAGTCCATTGGGCGTTCTGTAGCTCCTACTCATGTGGCTTACACCTCACCTGGGACTGAAATCTCCTTGGAGAGAATATGAGGATGAGATTGGACAGGCAGTGTTTTACTGTGACTGGTAACAGGAAAAACTCAGTGAGACTGAGTAGAAGAAAGCTCTGGCTTCACATAACAGATCTAAACAAATGCACATAAGCACACAAAGGAGGCACCAAAAATAATTAGTGTACAATCAAGTGCCACTAAACAACTGGGTTCTCTGCTAAGAAATGTATCATTGAGAGTCTTGTCATTGTACATACGTCATAAAGTGCCCTTAGACAGGCCTAGATGGTACGGTCTACTACACACCCAAGCTAGTCGGTGTACATACATGATATAGGCAAGGGTTCTCAGGGCTATGTCGAGCAAGGCAACAGGATATTAAACCAAGCACAAAAGAAAATGACACAATCAAGACATGGTGAACATGGAAGCTGCTGCCTGTGTAACATGGTATACATAAATCTCTGTAATAAGTATGAGGAATGCACTCTGCAATGGTGATAAATATGTAAAAGGAGAAATACATGAAAAAGTTATATAGTCTTTTATTACTGTTGTCGAATATTATGAAATGCACATAATAGTATGTGCTATAATTTTGTAAGACTTGACAGTGCAATCAGTTTGTTTATACCAGGAGCACCACAATTACCAAATAATGCGTGGCGTGTTGACATTACAACAGCTACAAGGTCACTAAGTCATAGGATTTGTTCAGCTCCATTATAATCTTATGGGACCAGCATTGTATATGAAATCCATCATTGACAGAAACAGCACCATTAAGTGTACATCATTGACAGAAACCTCATTAAGTGGTACATTACTGTAATTCTTGGGAGACTTGAAATTTCTGTGTTATCTGCTATTTCCTCTGTACATTGGTCCAAATACAAGCCCAAGGATATCGCATAGTCCTGAGGAAACAGTACAAGTAGGAAATCACTCTGCATCCATTTTCATTTTTGTAAAACTGTAGTGGTAAAAATGTTCAACAGCACGTGCAAAGGGTAAGGGAATTTGATCCAGTTCTCACTGACTCACAGTTTTCTACACAAAAATTGAGGCCGTTTTCTTCCCTCTACTGAGCTTCACTCTCTTTCCTTACAAGGAAGAAACGAAAAGGAAATGACTTATGACACATAGAACACCCAGCCCAGTAACTGGGTAGAGGAAGCATGCTACAGTACTAATAAATCTTCTTTATTATATAAACAGCCTAATAATAACACTAATTGCAATAACCAAGTGAAGCTTATATGTAGCAGAGTCCTTATTTTCCACATGAAGAAATTGAGATGTAGGAGTTTAACTGCCTTGCCTGAAGTCATTCTATTACGAAAGGGGCAATAGGTGAACACAAAAGCAGGACCACCTGACACCACTGCCCAGTAAATTTCTGCTTTGGTTTCAACTCAGGGGAGAAATGTTGTTGCTTGTGCATTGTCACACAACATGTAATTTGGAAGTCTCTCTTCATTTTAGGGCTAGAAAACACAGAACTAAATTTATTACCAAGTATAATGATCTAATTAACTCTGAAATAATGTATTCCTTTGCTTCTAATTACATGGGCTCTTCTTTTTCTGTGGCCTGCTTTTTATTATTTTCTGTTTTAAGCATTTTATTCTATTACTCTTGGGTATATCTTTCTGAAAGCTTTCTAGATTATCATAAACAAGTAAAACTTCAAACTTAAATATTTGAAGGCTGTTTGATGTCTTAAGGGTTATTAAAAATTATGCAATGAGGTCTCTAATACCAGAAAATTCACTTAATTGAGGACAATAAGATCAGTATGTTGAAATGATAAGGTAGAATGTAAATTCTAAGGGAGAGGGTAATGGGAAGAAAGAACAAGATGTCTTGAAGAAGACAAGAGATTTCCGAAATTGGTGGCTATGGTAGGAAGGAATTTTTGAAATTTGGGCACAGAGTTCCAGGAAACAACGTGTGTCACAGTGGAGCCCAAAAGCTGGAAGACTCTTATTGCTGTAAGACACCTGCTGGCTTATCTATTTAATACTTCTATGCTAGGTACAAAGTGTAGGTAGCAAGTAGTGAGCACAGTAAAAGTGGTCTTTGCCTTTGCAGAATTTAAAGTATAGTTTGTCAAGAAAAACATTACTACATGTCTATTTTTGTGTCAGTACCAGGATGTTTTGGTTATAACTGCCCTGTAATATGTCTTAAAGTATGGGATTATGTTGCCCCTGGCTTTTTGTTTTTGTTGTTTAAGATTTTTTTAGTTATTCGGGGTCTATTGTGTTTCCATATGAATTTTAGGGTTTTTTTTTTCTGGATCTCAGTAGAATGTCATTGGTATTTTGGTTGGGATCTCATTGAATCTGTAAATTGCTTTCAGTGGGATGAATACTTTGATGATATTAATCTTCTAATCCAAGAATATTGAAGACTGTTCCATTTTTTGCCTTCTAGTACTTTCTTTATTATTTTATAATTTTCATTATAGAGATCTTTCACATTCTTGGTTAAATTTATTCCAAGATATTTAAGTTTTTTGTAGCTATTGTGAATGGGATTGATCTTACAAGTTCCTTCTCAGTTATGGCATCGTCCGTGTATACAAAAGCTACTGATTTTTGTGTGTTGATTCTATATCCTGCAATGTTACCAAACACTGTTATTAGTTCCAACAGTCTCTTAGTGGAGTCATTTGGTTTATCTACACCTACACTCATGTCATCTGCAAACAAGGATTATTTGATTTCCTACTTTTCAATATTTTTTCCCTTTGACTTCTCACTCTTGCCTAATGGCTCTGGCTAAAACTTCCAGGACTATATTGAATAGCATTGGTAAAAGTGAGCATCCTTATCTATTTCCAGATCTTAGTGGGAATGCTTCCAACTTTTTCTCACTCAATATGATATTGTCTTTGTGTTTGTCATATATTGCCTTGATTGTGTTGAGGAATATTCCTTCTATACCCAATTTGCTTGAAGTTTTTAACATTAAAGGATCTTGTAATTTATCAAATGCTTTCTATACATCTAATGATATAGTTTTTATTCTTCAGTTTGTTAATGTGATGTATCACATTTATTGGTCTGCATATGTTGAAGAGTCATCCCAGTATACCAAGAAAAATATTACTAGTTCTCCACAATGTTGTTTTTGTAGGAGAAAGCAAAGAGAAGGAAGAATTGTTTGATCTGAATTGTAAGTAGGCATCTCCCCTCTATTTTCCAGACCATTTTATTAAAAGCAAAGTTTTTTCCAAGTAAGTTCTCTGGAGTCTTATATCATAAGTTAGGTTCAACTCAGACCAGTTACAGACTGACTGAAAGGTACATTCATTTTAATGTCTTCCATTTATTGGGAAAAATTAATCATTCAGGTAGAATATGTTGGAATGATCAGAAACTGTATATGTCTTATTTTTAGAAGGGTAACAGGGTGATTTCTCTAATGATAAGCTACATCCCTCCCAGCACTTTCTGCCAGCTAATTTGCCATTTGAATAATGAGATCTTTTTAAGATCAATGGGAATTATGTTGTCCCTTGGGACCATCAACTTTCTTTGGAGCTGATGCTCATTCCATCAGCCATTTTTATTTCAAAGACATTTGGAGTAACAACTGATGATTTGGAAAGGACAACTTTTTTTTCTGTTTGCCTTCAAAATCTTTTCTTTATAAAGGAAAAAATATATGCACAGTTCTGAGGGAAGAAGTTTTCTAAATTAGTTTTGGGGCAATGAATGCTTATCCCAGGATGCGACACAATCTGTTTCGGTGGAATAACATCATTTAAGAGTTAGTTGATTGAATCTTAGTCCTAACCGTAGCACTCAATGGACCTCAGTTTTTCATCTGTAGTGGGGAATTGTAATGACAACATAAGAGTTATGAATGCATAGTACAAAATAGAGATGTTTATGTCTTATCTTCTAGGATGCATTTATTCTTTGCTAGGAATAGTATCCAAAGTTTCTTTTGGGAACAAGCTACTTCCCTATATGGCACAGAGCATATAGCACAGACCTTACCAATCAGAACATTAAATCATGATGCTTATAAAAATACAAATAACAAAAGCAACTGACTCAGGAATGCATGCATTATCCAAATTGGAAAAATAAGTGTGAATTCTAGGAATTTGTGGGAGCTACTCTATGTGGAGTGAGTTACTATCTGATATCCTAAACTTAAACCTGGCAGGATATGAGCCAGAGGCTACAGGTTCCAAATAGTGGAGCTTAGGAATGAAGTCATATAGAAAAAGAGATTTATTTCTTCCTTTTATTTCATTTTCTTGTCTTATCACATTATCCAGGACTTCCAGCAAAATGTTGAAAGGAATGGTAACAGGAGATATTCTTGTCTTATTCCTGAGCATAGTAGGAAAGCTTTGAGTTTCTCATTGATAAATGTGATGTTCCATTAACTGTAGGTTTTTTGCAGACATTATTTGTAAAAACTGAGGAGGTTTCCCTCTTCTAGTTTATTGAGATTTTTTTGGTCATGAATGGTATTAGATTTTGGCAGGTGCTTTTTCTGCACTATTGATATGATCATGTGATTTTTCTGCTTTAGCATATGGATGTGATGGATTACATTATTTTATTTTCAAATGTTGAACCAGCCTTGCATGTTTGGTACAAACCATATTGGTTTTGGCAAATAATTATTTTTATACATTGTTGGATTTGATTTTTTTATACTTTACTTTATTGAGTATTTTTGCATCTATGTTCATGAGAGATATTGGAGTGCAATTTTCTTTTAATATCTTTTTTTTTAACCAGGGTAATTCTGATCTCATAAATAAGTTTGATGCATTCTTTCTTCTGGAATATAATTAAGAATTAGTGTAGTTTCTGGCTTAAATGTTTGCTATAATTCATAAGTGAACCCATCTGACCCTGTTTTTTTCCATTATGGAAAGTATTTTCCAAACTGGATAGCCTAAGGAAGTATAGAAAGACTCCACAAATCTAAACTTATACTTTAAAATGCATACCTGGGCCGGCGCCGTGGCTCAATAGGCTAATCCTCCGCCTGCGGCGCCAGCACCCTGGGTTCTAGTCCCGGTCGGGGCACTGGATTCTGTCCCGGTCGCTCCTCTTCCAGTCCTGCCCTCTGCTGTGGCCCGGGAGTGTAGTGGAGGATGGCCCAAGTGCTTAGGCCCTGCACCCACATGGGAAGAAAAGCACCTGGCTCCTGGCTTTGGATCAGTGTGATGCGCTGGCCGCATCGCACCAGCTGCAACAGCCACTGGGGGGGTGAACCAACGGAAAAGGAAGACCTTTTTCTCTGTCTCTCTCACTGTCCACTCTGCCTGTCAAAAAAAAAAAAAAAAAAGCATATCTGAATTACAGGAACATGGGAATCGACTTTGAAAGATATTTGCCTCAATCCATAAGGTAAAAATTATTAATTACTGATTCAATTTCTTTAATAGCAGCCTGTCCAGATTGTCTCTTCTTGTGTGAGTTTTGGCAGGGATTGGTTCATTTTGTCCAAGTTATCAAATTTGTGGGAATAGAATTGTTTATCATATTTCTTTTAAAAATATTTTTAAATAAACTTGTTTTTTTAACTTCATTTTTGTACACACGTTTTAAAAATTTGTATTTGATTGAAAAGCAGAGTTAGAATAAGTCAACTGTTGGTTGATGTGTATATGGTAGTTTCAATATTATTCTCTTTCTTGGGTACATGTTTTCACATTAAAATTTGAAAAATAGCTCAATCATTTAACTATTCAAAAAAAATGCCAGTTCTCTGCTGGCTATAAAACAAAACTTAAATTCTTGAGCTTGCCATAAAATTCCTTTTAAACTGACCCTAAACCAGTCTTTCACCTGCTTCTGCATTCCCCACGCTTCTGCCTTGCATGACTCCCTTTTCCTAAGCCCAGCATGCCCTTTCGTGACTCCACGTTTTTGTGCATGCTGGTCCTTCTGTCTGGATTTCCTTGGTCTCCTTCTCACATGACAAATGTACTCATCTCTAAAGGCTCAGCACAAAATATTTTCCATTGAAACAAGGAGCTTGGTCAGAATTAGTCATTCTCTCCATTTCCCCTTTAACCATGTGTCTTCTTCAGGCCTCACTACATTCCATTGTAATTACCAAGTCAGTGTTTCAGTATCTCTACATTCCTGGTACCACCATAGTGTCCAGCAAACAAGGGGTGCCTGATAATTATGCGTCAAGTGAATGCCTGCGAAGTTCATCCTTTCTTTGTGAATGTTCTCCTTATGACTTAAAGAGAGCAAATACAGATACCACATGTTTCCGTCTTGCAGTGTTTTTCTCCTATCTTGTAAACCCTTTGACAAATTTGGCTTCTCCTAGATGGAAAGGCAGTCAGGATTCTAAACTCCCAGGCTAATATGCTAATATTTCATTTGTAAACACCACCAACAAATTGACTCTGTCATTAAGTCTTAATGATTTTTGGAATAGCTGGAGTTTATCTTCAGGAAAACACTGAGACTTGATTCCTTTAATGAATGTTTTTTTCCTGACCCAGCAATACTTAATGTCTACTTAATTGCTTTGTGTTGACATCAGGTTCAGCTTGTTGGGTTCCTCCCTGAAATATACCCTCACAGAGGCTGTTCCCAGGCTACTTGGCCAAAGTGCATTATTTTTTCCTTAATTCATGAATTGAAGAGTTTGAAACCTTGTACTTTCCTTTTGTTTCTCTTTTGTTTATTTTCACTCTTGAGGATTTTGTATATTATTATTGTTTCAGGTTTTCTGACTGATTTTTAAGTTAAAGTCACCATTTGTGATAAAATTTGGAGAGTTGCAACCCACAGGACCTTGAATATATATCTTGTATATAATTGTGTCTGCTTTTCAGTATGGGCCTAGAATATTTTAAGCATAATAAAACTTGGGCATGCATCATTAAATAATGAATGGACATATGTGAATACAATGTAATATATCCATGCAGTGGAATATTATTCAGCAATGAAAAGAAATGAAGTGGTGAGACATACTATAAAATGTGTGAACTTTTAAAATGTTGTGCCAAGCTGAAGTAGCTATTCACAAAAGATCACATATTGCATTATTCCACTTACAGGAAATGTCCAGAATAGGCAAATCCTTAGAGACAGAAAGTAGATTAGTGGATGCCTAAGGCTGGGATGGTTAAGGGGAAATAGGGAGAGATTGTCAATGGGTATGAGATTTCTTTGAGGAGTAATTAAAATTTCTTAGAATTGGTAAGGTATGATTATGTGAATGTCCTAAAAATCAGTGCATTATACAATTATGACATATGAATTACATATATGTCAGTAAAGCGTTCTTATTTTTAAGCTTAGGCATGAGCATTGGGTGAGTATGTTTAGGGTAATGCTAGCTGGTATAACAAATGAAGCCAAACATTATAGTGGCTTTATGATGGCAATTTGCTTGATTCCTTATTCACACAATAGTCGCTGCAGGTGTTCCTCATAGGTGAGAAATCTCTGAGACAGTCATTCAGAGATTCAGTTTCTTATATCTCTAGGATTTCTGAGTTCTCCACATTCAGGGTATCTCTGGAACATCTGCAATCAGCTGCCAGACATAAGGAGGGAAGGGAAGAGGCATATCCATTTCTGTGCCCTCGCAGCTTGGAAGAACCCCTTAGCATTTCCACTCAAGTTCCGCTGTGCTACACAGCACACCTAAGTGCAAGAAACACTTGGCGATGTGACTTAGTTGTGTGTACAAGAAGAGGAACTCGTTTGGCAAATGGCTTTCCAGTCACTGCCACATTGTCCCCATCCTTCCCACTCTCCACCATCTTCTCCACCTCCCCAATTTATTGATGTGTATCTCTACTATCTCAACTTATCTAATCTAGATGGTATATATTCTCAATATTTAATGAGGCACATATGGTAATCACCTATGAGACTAATTAGTTCTTTAAGGGGAGGGATAGTATGGTTTGCTTTATAAATAGTCCATGAGAGTTATTAACTTCTTCCTTCATTCCCTTAATCCGTTGCCTTTGTCCTCAGATACACTTTTATTTAGCAAACCTTTCCTTGATGCTTCTCCTTCTCAGCATGTTCACTGGCTACCCATTGCTGAGAGGTCTGGTTTTCATGTGCCTGTTTGTGGTCTGTTTTTAATTCATAGCGAAGTGTTGAAAACCCAGACAGTGTAGTCTGTTTTTGCGCATGTTTGAGGCAAGAATGACAACAGCCCTTGCTCCGAAAATATGTTTAGAGATTATGTCCCTCTGATCTTTTGGGGTGTGAAAATATTATTTTCTTTTATGACACCATGAGAAAGTTGATTATTTTTAAGTTTCTTTTGGTTCCAAAATAGATTTAACCTTATACTTTGTCAAAATGTGGACAAGTGTGTACTTTGAGACCATACAGCTTTTGAAGAAGATGTTTTCTGGGAGAAAAGAGTTCTTAGTTTTCACTCACAGAATCCTTGGAAGGTACACCACTTACCCAGTCCTGATCACAAGATATATAGATTTGTCTTTCTGCTTAGAAAATTGTGTCTTTATATGATTCCTGAGGATAAGAGTGGAGGGTCTTCCAGGAATTTAGGAAGTATTTAAAAAATAGAGGGTAGGGAGCTTATGTTAGGTCATGTATGAATTTCCCATAACACTGTAGTGAAAGAACAGCTTATGGTTGTAACTACAAGTTCATGAAAAAATGTTTATTATAAATAAAACTGTGCATGTATTTCAGATTTTTGTACAAAAACAAAGTTATCTTTTAGATGCATTTTTTCATGAACCTTTAGAAATATCTATTATACAAGACCTCATTTCATTTTACCAACTTTTCAATGTTATCTTTAATTTTACATTTAGATCCAACTTAACTCCTATATATATATATATATATATATACTTGTAAATGCACTCCAAAATCCGACTCAGACGCACGTTTACTTGTAGATATATTCCCAAATCCCTTCCATTTACTGTTGTTTTAGAGATGAGCCATTTAAAAATAGCAGTCAGCAAAACCTCAAAATTCGACCTACGTATCTCTAGCACAAATTTAAATTTAGTAAACATATATTCCTTATTCTATTAAATCCATACATATTGCCATATTGTATATGGTTCAATGGGGGTTCTTCACTCAAGCCATGCCAGCTTGTTGGGAATCAGTTTTCAGCAACAGAAAAATCAAAAGGTGAGCCAGTGTCATTTCCATTGTCTTTTCTAACACTGTAAATACTAAATTAATAATGCCTAGAATGTATGTACTCCATGGCAATCTCTTATCAAGGACTTTATTTCCTATCTATTATTAGAATCTGATGTGTGTGTGTATGTGAGAGAGAGAGAGAGAGCACACGCACACACTAGCACACGAAGAAGCTACCTGACTTTTGTGTGTCTTGGAAAGACTAGTTAAGACAGTTCGGCTTAGTTATCAGTGCCTTATGCCCCAAGGAATCTGGGCTTCACACTGGTTTGGTCACTGTGTTAGGAGCAATATGCAACTTGTTTACCTTCCAGGACCTTTCTTCCTTTGAACATATAGGCACTAGAGCTGGGAGTGAAGGTGCAGAGACCCAAAGCGGGCCAATATTGAATTATGTATATTGCAACAGGAGGCCAACAAGTAAGAATTCACAACAACAGTGTAGTCATGGGGCTTGGAATGGGTCCTTCTGGAATCATAGGGATAAATCTTGTCTTACAGCTATTAAGGAGGAAAATGCTAATATATTAACATTAACATTTTTTCTTGAAAAGGAGGTACTAAAGTGGTATTAATTTGTAATCACCAAATATGAGAAAGAATGGGAATATCTTCCTATTCTGGATGAATTTAAATAATTGTAACCAAGCGGCTTCCCATTGTTGAACCTGCATTAGTCAATTGCTTTATAATGTGGGAATAGGAGCATGGGTTTCTGGGTTCAAGATCCAACTCAGCCACTTAGAAGTTGTGAAACTGCAGGTTATGTACCTTTAACAAGCCTCAGCATCTCCAGCTATATGATGGTGATGATACTATAGGGTTGTAATAAGGGTTTAAAGAGATCATGAACTCCATGTACATGGTGAGCACTTAAGAAATTGATGACTATCTTTATAATGACACCAATTTTTAACACATATCCCATGATCTCCTGGGCCAATCTCTTATCTTTCTACCATTTTCAATGCAAAAGTCATGTGTGTAAATTTTCTGTAAACATTTGCATTGTTCCTTCTTTTCTTCTCTTCCTCTCCTCTTCTCTTATCTGGTCCCTCCTCTCTGGGTAGGCAGGAATGCTTTGTGGCCATATGTCAAACTGTTCTTGAAAGAATATGACTTCAGATTAACCGTATGTCATCTGAAGTTTTGGATCTAGGAATTATTCTTCAGTGACTGTACACTAGGAGTATTATCTAATTTTCACTCTCACCTCCTCCCCAGCGGGGCTGCATCGTCAGCTGGGTTGAGCCTCATGCATGGGGTCAAGCTTTAACAATCAGAGCTGAAGAGATTCAGGATTTTTTAGTTTTGATTTTGTAATTTTGAAAGGACAACTGCCAGTGAGTTGGGACATACTTTTGTGTCTTGAATAACTATATGTTATATATTAGCAGGGTAGCTTTTCCCCAAGTAAAGCTCAAGTAAGATCATCCTCTTCCCTTCTCTGCTAACTACATGTGTTGCCCATTTTTCAATGTCCACTGGAAATATTAATTACTCCAGGAAAGTATTTTTTGGTCTTTCTTACAGACTCCTTTTTCCTCTCAGTTCACATCATGTGCTTATAGCAGAGACTTGTATATTTAAGCCTCCTTGATTAGGGAAGTACCCAGGGTTTCCTAATATTTTTTTTTTATTTATTTTTTTTGATGGGCGGAGTGGACAGTGAGAGAGAGAGACAGAGAGAAAGGCAGGGCTTCCTAATATAAAAGAATCCTTGGGAAAATGCTTGTTTTCATGTTTTCATAGACTGATTCAGAACAATTTCTTTTAATCTACTTGTACCTTGGTTTCATAACCATTCTGATTTTATCTCAATCTAGCCCTAATGCTTAAACTAATTCTTTATATCCCTATTGGCTTCTACTTCTGACCACACTTGGAGCTGGTCACAAGAGAATTATACACAAGAGAAAGGCCTTGGAGCTATTATAACTTCATTTATTTGTATTACAGTGATAAGTGTATTTATCTTATTTCTGTCCCCTAAGCCATATTCCAGCCACATATTTTTCTATGTAAAATGAGGCTTTGAACATAGCAGGTTCTCAGGTGATTAATAATGTGAATTTGATGTACTTAGCAATCTGGAAAAGTGCTAACAATCCAGTCTTCTGTGTGTGTAGATTTGTGTGCATACCGCACACCCAGAAAGAACAGAAAGAAAAGGAGGACCACGAAAGACACCCTGGTAGCAGGCTCAATTTTAGGTTACATTTGAAATTTTCCTTTATTTATGTCGTTGGCATCTTCCCTTTCTGTATGGAGTCAGGTTTCTAGACTACATAATCAACTTTAACTTCAAGGTTGGTTTTTGTGAATCAGTCACTTTTTAAGAACTATTCATGGCCGGCGCCGTGGCTTAACAGGCTAATCCTCTGCCTTGCGGCGCTGGCACACAGGGTTCTAGTCCCGGTTGGGGCGCCGGATTCTATCCCGGTTGCCCCTCTTCCAGGCCAGCTCTCTGCTATGGCCCGGGAAGGCAGTGGAGGATGGCCCAAGTCCTTGGGCCCTGCACCCGCATGGGAGACCAGGAGAAGCACCTGGCTCCTGGCTTCGGATCAGTGCGATGCGCGGGCCGCAGCGGCCATTGGAGGGTGAACCAACGGCAAAAAGGAAGACCTTTCTCTCTGTCTCTCTCTCTCTCACTATCCACTCTGCCTGTCCAAAAAAAAAACAAAAAAAAAAAAACTATTCAAACAAAACTATCACATTGTCACTTAAAAATTACTGCATCTTCTTGGCGTCAGTAATCTCCCTAGGCTCTAGTCATGAGTTGCCAGGGCTATGGAAGCCTTTAGAGTTCGCTGATTTTGATCTTATTCCGATAGGGTCATAGTCAAAGTGGAAGTTCTCTCCTCCCTTCAGAGAAAGGTACCTCCTTCTTTGATGGCCCCATTCTTTCCACTGGGATCTCACTCACAGAGATCTTTCATTTAGGTCGTCTTCTTTTTTTCTTTTCCATGGTATCTTGGCTTTCCATGCCTACAATACTCTCATGGGCTCTTCAGCCAGATCCGAATGCCTTAAGGGCTGATTCTGAGGCCAGAGTGTTGTTTAGGACATCTGCCATTCTATGAGTCTGCTGTGTATCCCACTTCCCATGTTGGATCTTTCTCTCCCTTTTTGATTCTATCAGTTAGTATTAGCAGACACTGGTCTTGTTTGTGTGATCCCTTTGATTCTTAGACCTATCAGAGCCATCAATTGTGAACTGAAATTGATCACTTGGACTAGTGAGATGGCATTGATACATGCCACCTTGATGGAATTGTATTGGAATCCCCTGGCACATTTCTAACTCCATCATTTGGGGCAAGTCTGATTGTGAGTGTCCCAAACTGTACATCTCCTCCCTCTCTTTTTCCACTCTTAAATTTAACAGGGATCACTTTTCAGTTAAAATTTAAACACCTAAGAATAATTGTGTGTTAATTACAGAGTTCAACCACTAGTACTAGGGAGATTACTGACGCCATGAACAGGAGTGTCAAATTGTTAAGTCAGCAACAGGAGTCACTGTGTACTTACATCCCATGTGGGATCTGTCCTTAATGTGCAGTGATGTTATAACTAGTACTGAAACAGTATTTTTACACTTTGTGTTTCTGCGTGGGTACAAACTGATGAGATCTTTACTAATTATATACTGAATCGATCTTCTGTATATAAAGATAATTGGAAATGAAAAAAAAAAACCTGGTGTTAAATTGGAAATGGCATAGAAAATTAATTAATTTCTTTAAAAAAATATTATGTAGGGTCTCTGTCTTTAATGTGCTGTACACTCTTATTTAATGCTATAACTAGTACTCCAACAGTATTTTTTTTCACTTTGTGTTGCTATATGGGGGCAAACGGTTGAAATCATTACCTAATATATACTAAACTGATCTTCTGCATATAAAGAGAATTGAAAATGAATCATGATGTGATTGGAAGGGGAGAGGGAGCGGGAAAGGGGAGGGTTGTGGGTGGGAGGGAAGTTTTGGGAGGGGGAAGCCATTGTAACCCATAAGCTGTATTTTGGAAATTTATATTCATTAAATAAAAGTTTAATTTAAAAAAATTACTGCATCTTCTTAAAGATGTTATTTCTTGCAGCCACGCTTCTATTTTAATCTTCCTCCATTAACTGATGTGCATTCCTGTTGTCTGCAGTACTGAGCACTCTTGGAGGGTGAAGGATATTCTGTATCATTAACAACGGTTCTCCCACAATAGTTCTCTGGCCAATCACCTGAGTGATCAGAAGGCGCTCCTGTACCTCAGCCCATCCCTGGAGGGTCTGAACCAGGGTGCTTGGGGCAGGTCAGGCACTGAAAACCCATGTCTTATAGTGCTTCCCATGTGATGCTACTGAGCAACTGACATAGGAACCTCTGGCTCTTGCCCGCGAGGAACTGATAAGCTGTTCTGAAAGGTCATACATGGGAAAAAATAACTTACAAGCTTTAACTATGTTATGAAATACCTTGCACACTTGAAGTACTTTACCATTTGTGAAGCATTTCATAAAGTGCTCTCATCAGCCTCCTCCCCACCATGAGGTAGGTTAAGGCAGTTGTTTTTGCTCTACATATTTTGTTAAATGAAGTAAAGACATTAACCATAATTTAGAAACCCAAAGTCCTGAATGAATTCAACTACAAATAGTGTATATATGTGTGTGTATATATATACATATATATATAGACATATCTATTTCTTAATTAGAATGGAATTCTCTTCCTAATCATTCCTAGCACCAGTACCTGACTCATAGTAGGCATTCAAAAATGTTTCAGTTGATGGATGACTATACACTGCTTGTGTAAAGCAAAACAAAATATTGAAATACTTAATTTTTAGTTTCACCTACAGAATGTGTAACTATGAACATATCATAAGCCACAATAGCAAATAACATCTGTTAAAAATTAGCTATTATAATTAATAATCAGCTATTATTTTATTTTCATGGTAACATGATATTAAGAGAACAGATTCTATATAGTTCATAGAAACAATTCCAAAACATAATGATGTCCCCTTCCCCCTTCTCTCCCTCTTTCTTTTCCTTTTTCCCTTCCTTCCTCCCTTTCTTTCACCTTCCCCTCCCCCTCCCTCCCTCCCTCCCTCCCTTCCTTCCTTCCTCCCTCCCTCCCTCCCTCCCTTCCTTCCTTCTTTATCTTTTGAGATAACATATTTTAGTTTACCTTATAATCAAAGGCTTAGAGCTCCACTAAATAAAGAGTTAATCAAATAAAGAGCCATAGTTGGGGCCAGTGCTACGGCACAGCAGGTTAAAACACCGTCCTCCAGCACTGGCATCCCATATGGGCGCCGGTTCTAGTCCTGGCTCCTCCACTTCCCATTTGACTCCCTGTTAATGGCCTGGGAAGGCAAGAGAGGATGGCCCCAGTCCTTGGGCCCGTGCACCCACATGGGAGACCCAGAGGAAGCTCCTGGCTCCTGGCTTCAGATTGGCTCAGCTCTGGCTATTGCAGCCATTTGGGGAGTGGGCCAGTGGATGGAAGACCTCTCCTTCTTTGTGTCTCTACTGCTATCCATAAGTCTATATTGCAAATAAATAAAATAAATCTTTTTTAGAAAAAAATGACCCAGTTTAGTGGGAATATAAGCAAGGACTATACCCAATCATCAAATGAAAAGATGCCCATTTCACTACTATACAGTCAATATTAAAATAATTATAAATCATTAAAACTATCGTAGTATATTATTCTTAACCATTGGTTTCAAAAATATATACAATAAAGTTTTACAAAACTATATTTGCGTCAAGACTGATATACAGACATTTATTTCTTTTTTTGCTTTTTTTTCTTTCTTAATTTTAGCTCCCATATATAAGGGAGAGCATGCAGTTTTTGTCTTTCTGTTTCCAGCTTTTTACACTCAATGTGATGTCTTCCAGTTGCATTCATTTTGCTGCACATGATAGAATTTCTTTCATTTTTATAGTTGAATAATATTACACATTTTCTTTATCCATTGGTCTGATGGTGGATACTTTGGTTAATTCCAAATTTTGGCTATTATAAACAATGCCGCTATAAATATGCAGGTGCAGTACAGGTATCTCTTTGATACAGCATGTTCATGCTTTTGGGTATATACCCAGTAGAGGGGTTGCTGGATAAAATAACAAGTCTACTAGTTTTTTAAGAACTTTCCATACTGCTTCCCACTGTGGCTGTACTAATTTACATTTCCAACAACAGCATACAAGAATCCCCCTTTCTTCACATCCTTGTCAGCGTGTTAGTCTCCATCTTTGGATTTTAGCCATTCTGACAGGGATGAAATTGTATCTCATTGTGGTTTTTGACTTGTATTTCCCTGATGGTTAGTGATGTTGAGCATTTTTTCATATATTGCTTGCTCATTTGGGTTTCTTCTTTTGAGGAATGTTTATTAAGGTCCTTTGCACATTTCTTAGCTAGATTGGTTTTTTTGTTGGTTTTTGAGTTGTTGGTATATTTGGGATATTAATCCTTTATCAGGTAGTTTGCAAATATTTTTCCCATTCTATTGGCTGTGTCTTCACTCTACTGGTGATTACCTTTGATGAGCACAAACTTCTGAGTTTATTGTAACCCCATTTGTCTAGTTTTTGCTTTTGTGCCTATGCTTTGGGGGTCTTCTCCAAGAAGTCATCACCAACACCAATGCCTTGGAGTGTCTCCCCTACATTTTCTTCCAGCAACTTCATAATCTCAGGTCTTAAATTTAGGTCCTTTTTAGGTCTGGGCCTCTTAACTTACAAGGCCTAAAGCCCAACAGATCATTATCAAGCCCCTTCTGTCAGGTTCTATTTGCCTCTCAATCAGAAAACTTAATTGTAGCTTAGACAGCACCTTTCTTAGCTCCTCTAATAATGACTCTGTCCTTTGTTCTAGGCCCTGTCTAGTGCACTTGGGCCTCATTCCTTTGTAATCATAACCTCTACTCTACCACCAATGGCTCTACTCCCAACCTGTGTGTACTGATGGTCTTCTTCCCCATTTAATGCTGTATAATCGTTCAGACCTGGTAAATGCCACTCTTAGGATCATTGGTTACTATCCTCACCCTGTCTTTTATGACCTTGTCTAAATATGTTCAGAGCTGGCAAATTTGGAAGGCTTCCATAGCCTTGGCAACTCATGACGACAGCCTAGGGTGGTTACTGGCGCCATAAACAAGTGTGTCAATTTGTTGGGTCAACAACAGGAGCCACTGTGCACTTGCTCCTCATGTGGGATCTCCGTCCTTAATGTGCTGTACATTTTGATTTAATGCTATAACTAGCACTCAAACAGTATGTTTCACTTTGTGTTTCTATGTGGGTGCAAACTGTTGAAATCTTTATACTAAATTGATCTTCTGTATATAAAGAGAATTGAAAATGAATCTTGATGCAAATGGAAGGGTAGAGGGAGTGGGAGAGGGGAGAGTTGCGGGTGGGAGGGAAGTTATGGGAGGAGGAAGCCATTGTAATCCATAAGCTGTACACTGGAAATTTATATTCATTAAATAAAAGTAAAAAATAAATAAAAAAAATTTAGGTCTTTGAATCATTTTGAGTTGATTTTTTATGTGGTGAGATACATGGATCTAATTTCATTCTTTGACATATATACATCCACTTTTGCCAGCACCATTTATTGAAGAGATTATCCTTACTCCAATATATGGTCTGTGCACTTTTGTCAAAAATCAACTGGCTGTATATATATGGATTAATTTCCAGGCTTTCTATTCTGTTCAGTTAATCTATATGTTCATTTTTATGCCAGTACCATGATGTTTTAATTTCTACAGTTTGTAACACGCTTCAAAGTCAGGTATCAAGAGGCCTCCAACTTGATTTCTATTAAAGTGTTTCTGTTTCATTTGTTGGGATCTGTCAGCTCTAATTTGTAAAGAGGCCATCACATACACCATAAGCTTAAAAAGATTATGGAAAAATTGGAAGAAATTTTATTTTGTAAACTTTTGTCACAAGTAGTTGTTATATAAACGGTAAAGAACTGAAGACCTACTCACTGTACTGAAACACTCTAAGACATAAGTATAATTTTAATTAAACCTGACTCTTTTACATCAATAAAGCCCAATGTTTAAATTACAAATTATTTCATTTAAGGCAGTATAGTACAGTGGTTTAAGAGTAAG
This sequence comes from Lepus europaeus, assembly GCF_033115175.1. Taxonomy (NCBI): domain Eukaryota; kingdom Metazoa; phylum Chordata; class Mammalia; order Lagomorpha; family Leporidae; genus Lepus; species Lepus europaeus. The sequence goes on from NC_084831.1 coordinate 58,610,385, forward strand.
TATTCTGAACTCAGATTGTGTACTTTTAAATTCCAGCTTAAAGAGTTACTAATTATGTAAACTTAGACAATTTCTTAACCTCTATTTTTCTCATATGTAAATAGGGACAATACTATTCCTGTCTCATAGTGTTAATGAAGGATGTTTAATGATGAATATCCATAAAGGACATAAAACAGTGCCTTGTACATAGTAGGAGCTCCATCTTAGCTACTGTTACTGTGCTTATTAAAAAAATACAGCTTTTATTGCTTTCAATGGCATAGTTATTTCCTAACAGGCTCTGCCAATCTTGGCTCAAGTAATAAATAAAATTAGTTTATGATTAACATCCATTCCTTTTTTTTTAACTTTTATTTAATGAATATAAATTTCCAGTGTACAGTTTATGGATTACAATGGCTTCCCCCTCCCATAACTTCCCTCCCACCCGCAACCCTCCCCTCTCCCACTCCCTCTACCCTTCCATTCACATCAAGATTCATTTTCAATTCTCTTTATATACAGAAGATCAATTTAATATAAAGATTTCAACAGTTTGCACCCACATAGAAACACAAAGTGAAACATACTGTTTGAGTACTAGTTATAGCATTAAATCAAAATGTACAGTACATTAAGGACAGAGATCCCACATGAGGAGCAAGTGCACAGTGGCTCCTGTTGTTGACCCAACAAATTGACACTCTAGTTTATGGCGCCAGTAACCACCCTAGGCTGTCGTCATGAGTTGCCAAGGCTATGGAAGCCTTCCAAGTTTGCCGACTCTGATCATATTTAGACAAGGTCATAAAAGACAGAGTGAGGATAGTAACCAATGATCCTAAGAGTGGCATTTACCAGGTTTGAACAATTATACAGCATTAAGTGGGGAAGAGGACCATCAGTACACACAGGTTGGGAGTAGAGCCATTGGTGGTAGAGTAGAGGTTATGATTACAAAGGAATGAGGCCCAAGTACGCTAGACAGGGTCTAGAACAAAGGACAGAGTCATTATTAGAGGAGCTAAGAAAGGTGCTGTCTAAGCTACAATTAAGTTTTCTGATTGAGAGGCAAATAGAACCTGACAGAAGGGGCTTGATAATAATCTGGTGGGCTTTAGGCCTTGTAAGTTAAGAGGCCCAGACCTATCTATCTCTTCACATGGGGTATATCCTAAGGGAGGTGTGAACCTCCTAGGGGAAGGCACTCTGTTGACTTTCATTACTTGGCTGGCCTGGGAGGAGAGCTGGCCAGGTAAAGGCAGGGGGCATCTCTAACAAGCAATTTACAGTTCTGCCTGCAATGTTGCTGACCCCGGTTGGCTGTCCCCTCAGCTGCAGTGGTCACTTTGGAAGTTGGGCTGAGTGAAGGGCTTTTCAGCTTAGAGCCAATAAGATCTGTGGCTCTGACCTGGGCATCCTTCGACTCCAGGGCAGGTCCATTTCCAGTGATCCAACTCTTGGCAGAGCTGCCAGGGCTCTTCACAAGCTGACTTCTGCTGAAGGCCAGGCTTACCACATTGAAAGCCACTGCAGTGGACTGGCCTGTTGGGTCTCCTTGAGGGTAGATCACTGTACAGATCAGCCATTAATAGGCCTGCCACCCATTGCTTCCTTTTAATAATTATTCTAATTTCATAATTTTTAATTAATACTTATACATTCTATGGAGTCCCAGACAATATTCCATATACACAATGTAAACTAGTCAAATGAGGCAACTAGTCTTTCCATTTTCTACATTCTCTTTTGTCTGGAGCACTTTCTTCCAGTTCTTTACACAAGATGTAATTGTGAACTATAGTCACCACACTGCTCTGTGGAACACTAGAACTTGTTACTTCTATCTGGCTGTGTTTGGTACCTGTTATCCAACCTCATTTCATCCTCCCTTCTCCCATACTTCCCAACCTCTGTTAACCGCTATTAACCTCAGCTGAAATTGACTTTTTTTTTAAACTCCCACATACAGAAGGGAACATGCATTGTTTGTCTTTCTATGTCTGGCTTATTTCACTTAATGACCTCCAATTTCATCCGTTTTGCTATAAATCTCATCATTTAATTTTTTCTGTGGCTAACTGATATTCCATTGTGTATAAATGCTACAGTTTCTTTATCAGTTCATCCACTGATGGGCACGTAGGTTGGATTCTATCCTATTCTGTTGGTTAATGTGAATAATCCTGTAAGGAAGAGTGGAGTCACTTTCATATGCTGATTTCATTTCCTTTGAATATATACTGAGAAGTGGGATAGCAGCTGGGTCATATGGTAGATTTGTTATTTGTATTTTGAGGACTCTTCATCCTTCTTCCATAATAAATCTCAAAAGTACAAGCAACAAAAGCAAAAAGTAAACAAGTAGAATTAATTCAAACTAAGAAGTTTCTGCGCACCAAAGTAAACAGGTAACAGAGTGAAGAGACAACATACAGAATATGAGAACACCTTTTCAAAGTATTCATCTGACGAAAGATTTATACCCAGGATATATAAGGGTCTCAAAAAATTCAACAACAGCAACAATGACAACAAAACCCAAACAACCCAGTTAATAAATAAGCAGAGTATCTGAATAGATATTTCTCAAAAGAATACAAATAGCCAACAAATATATGGAAAAATGTTCAATATTACTAACCATCAGAAAAATGCAAATCAAAATTATAGAGTGATAGCATTTCACTCCAGTTAGACTGGCAATTATCAAAAGGAAAAGATAGCACATGCTGGTATGCTGAGAAAAAGAAACTATTATACACCATTGTGGAAATGCAAATTGGTATAGGCATTATGTCTATAAGCTTTTGTTGCTTATATTTTTGAGAGCTTATCCAAACAATTCTTATCTATGTATCTTAACATATTCCCCCTATGTTATCTTCCACTGGTTTCAGATTTTACATTTAGGATTTTGAACCATTCTGAGCTGATTTTTGTATAGGGTAAGAATTAGGGGGCAAGTGTCTGCATGAGACTACTCAGTTTTCCCCACACCATTTATTGAAGAGACTGTCCTTTCTCCTTTTATTTTATTTTTTATTTCTCATTTACTAAGGAGACTTCTCCTTTCTCTTCTCTTTTTTCAGTCTGTGAATATGGGATATCTTTCCATTATTTCTTTCCTCAATTTCCTTTATGAATGTTTTGTAATTTTAGTTAAATTTACTTAAATTAATAAATTTTAAGTGTATTCCAAGGTATGTTTTTTATTGGTAGCATTTTGAATGGGATGTCTGTTATAATTTGTTTCTCAGTGAGTTTGTTATGGATGTATTAAAATGCTAATAATGTTTGTTTGCTGGTTTTGTATCCTGCAACTTTACTGAATGTATAGTTTGGTAATCTTTCAGTGGCATTTTTAGATTGTTTTCTACATAGGAACATATCATCTGCCCACAGGAATAATTTGACAACCTTCTTCCCTATTTTTGTGTCTTCTGTTTCTTTATCTCTCCTAATTGCCCTAAGACTTCCAGAGCTATGTTAAATAACAGCAGTAGGAATGGATATCCTTGTCTGGTTCCAGATCTTAGAGGAAAAAATTCAACTTTCCCCTATTCAATATGATTTGGACATGGGTTTGTAATTCATTGTGGTTATTATGTTGCACTCTGTTCCTTCTCTATCTGTTTTTCAAAGTTTTTAAAATCATGAATGAATGTTGAATTTAGTCAAATTATTTTTCTAATCTATTCAGGTGATCATATGATTTTCATACTTCATTCTGGTGATGTGATATATTACATTTATTGATTTGTATTTATTGGACTATCCTTAGGATAAGTCCCACTTGATCATGAAGAATGGTCTTTTCTTGTACTGTTAGCTTTGCTTTCCCAGTAGTTTGTTTAGAATTTTTGGATCTCAGGATTTTTGTATCATTTGGATATTGGTCTATAGTTTTCATTTTTTTATAATGATTTTGTCTGGTTTTGGAATGGAGGTAATTCTGTCAGCACCATGAAATAAGTTTGGATAGTTTCCTCACTTTTGACTTTTTGGACTAGTTTGAGAAGAATTGGTGCTAGTCTATTTTAAAAGTTTGGTAGAATTCAGCAGTGAAATCATTTTGACCTGGGATTTTTTTTTTAAATACTGACTCAAAGATTGCTCATTCATCTGTTCAGGTTTTCTATGTTTCCCTGGCTCAAATTTGTGAGTTATATATATTCAAAAAGTTATCCCATTCTTTTAAATTTTCCAATTTTTTAGCATGTAGTTGTTCATAACAATCCCTAATGATCCTTTATAATACTTTGGTACCAGTTATAGTGTCTTATATTTTCATTTCTGATTTTGTTTATTTAAGTCTTCTCTTTTTTTATGTCTATCTAAGGTTTTTGAAATTTTGAAGACATAAAATCTTTCATGAATTTCCTTGTTATTGTTGTGCAGGGGTCATGCTAATTTTCTCTGCATCATTCCAATCTTAGTATATTGCCGATAAAGCATGGCCAACATGAATTTTTATATAAGTAATTCATGAATTGAGGTCCATATATTCTTTTAAATATTTTTAAAAGATTTTTATTTATTTATTTGACAGGAAGAGTTACAGACAGTGAGAGAGAGACAGAGAGAAAGGTCTTCCTTCCCTTGGTTCACTCCCCAAAAGGCCACTATGGCCGGAGCTATGCCGATCCGAAGCCAGGAGCCAGGTGCTTCTTCCTGGCTCCCATATGGGTGCAGGGGCCCAAACACTTGGGCCATCCTCCACTGCCTTCCAAGGCCACAGCAGAGAGCTGGACTGGAAGAGGAGTAGCCGGGGCTAGAACCCAGTGCCTATATGGGATGCGGGCGCCACAGGCAGAGGATTAACCTAGTGTGCCATGGCACTGGCCCCAAGGTCCATATATTCTACTAAGATTAAAAACTTTGCCTGCCTTGTCCACAGCTCATTCTAAGACACATTATGATATATTCCTCATCAGAAAAACTCCAAATTAATGCAATTTCATTCTGTGTTCTCTGTTAAAGACTGAGGAACGACATTCGTAGTAATACATGGTACCAAATGCAAGTTTAGTCTTGGTTTAACACCTCATTAAAAAAAGAAGACCAAAGACTTTATGAAATTTACTTGAAAAAAATGAAGAAAAGACACAGGACATTAATTATAATTTGCTTCATGAAGTATTAGTTGCTTGCATATCATCTGACTGTTCACAGAAACTCATAGAGACAACAACTCTGGTTGCATATAAATGGGGAACTTATACAGATGAAACAGGATGTGGTGAGCATTGTATACCTTGTAGAGTTGCATAACTGTCCAGGATCGGTGTCATATTAGACACAAAAGTCAGAAGCAACTACTTTGTCATCAGGAAAATTATCCTGAAAGAGAGAGAGAGAGAGAGAGAAGGAAAGAGGGAGGGAGAGAGGGAGGAGAGCAACACTGACCTTTAGCTCACAGAGGAAGATGATGGATTCTAAATCTCTCTCCTCACAGAATGGAGAAGTAAGTGCCTACCTAGTGGCGGCAACAAGCTCACAATCCAAATCTTCCACAGTCTAATCAATGCTCTTTCTATCCTGCCATGCTCCTAGGGCTGGCAAAAGAAGCCCAAGGTTATCTGGAAATATGGATGAAGACCATCTTGATTTTTTTTTTACAAATAAAAATACATGAATTTTATTTTATTTTTTAAACTTTTATTTAGTAAATATAAATTTCCAAAGTACAGTTTATGGATTACAATGGCTTTTCCCCCCCATAACTTCCCTCCCACCGGCACCCCTCCCAACTCCTGCTCCATCTCCCATGCCGTTCACATCAGGATTCATTATCAATTATCTTTATATACAGAAGATTGATTTAGTATATATTAAGTAAAGATTTCATCAGTTTGCACCCACACAGAAACACAAAGTGTAAAATAATGTTTCAGTACTAGTTATAGCATTAATTCACATTGTACAGCACATTAAGGACAGAGATCCTACATGAGGAGTAAGTACACAGTGACTCCTGTTGTTGACTTAACAATTTGACACTCTTGTTTATGGCGTCAGTAATCTCCCTAGGCTCTAGTCATGAGTTGCCAAGGCTATGGAAGCCTCTTGAGTTCACAAATTCTGACCTTATTTAGACAAGGCCATAATCAAAGTGGAAGATCTCTCCTCCTTTCAGAGAAAGGTACCTCCTTCTTTGATGGCCTGTTCTTTCTTCTGGGATCTCACTTGCAGAGATCTTTCATTTAGGTTTTTTGTTTTTTGGTTTTTTGTTTGTTTGTTTGTTTTTTGTTTTTTTTCTTTTCCATGGTATCTTGGCTTTCCATGCCTAAAATACTCTCATGGGCTCTTCAGTCATATCCAAATGCCTTAAGGGCTGATTCTGAGGCCAGAGTGCTATTTAGGACATCTGCCATTCTATGAGTCTGCTGTGTATCCCACTTCCCATGTTGGATCGTTCTCTCCCTTTTTGATTCTATCAGTTAGTATTAGCAGACACTAGTCTTGTTTGTGTGATCCCTTTGATTGTTAGACCTATCATTATGATCAATTGTGAACTGAAATTGATCACTTGGGATAGTGAGATGGCATTGGTACATGCCACCTTGATGGGATTGTATTGGAATCCCCTGGCACATTTCTGGTCTTGCCCCAAATGGTGGAGTTAGACCATCTTGATTTTAAGAAGGCTCATATGTTCCAAGTGAGAATGAGTAGACTACAATAATAATGAGGTAAATAACAGAAATCATCACTTCTTGTACACTGTTGCCTTGGAAAATGGATGGCTTGCTCTGTGGAATTTTTTCTTAAGGGAAGTGGTCAGATGAACTGGTGAGTAAAGATAGCAGGAGCACTGCACCACTCAGCATCCCTTTCAGGGATGTTTTGTGTGAAAACGGGTCGGGTCTCGGGCTTACAAATATGAATGAGGAACCATTGTTCTGGTGACCTGGGGGAAGGCATTTAGCTCTAAGTCTTTGATAAAGTAAAGGGAAAACACACTTCACAGGCCGGACACAATTTCTTCTTTTTTCTTTTTCTTTCTTTTTGGTAAAATATTTGGCCAATTGATGTCAGTAGAAAAGTAGTTAACTCTTTGTACTCACAGATGTAGGAAGGAATTAGAGTCATCTGTGCATGAATTGAGCTAAAAAGATGATCAACCTTCAATAGTATAACATTTTGTTCATGTAAAATAACCACAGAATCTCATTCTTAAATCTTTAGGTCTCTGTTTACTATAAGATTGGCAATTGGTTGTGATGATGAAAGAAAACAGTAGAACCTACACATGCATGTTGCTTTAAAGCAGACCCAATTTAAATTTAGATTTGAGCAAAATATTATAGCAGAGTGATTTTATTTCACATGTATTTATAATATTTCAAGAATCTGATGTGTTTGCACTCAATTGATTCAAGAACTTTTGAATGACATAAAATTATATATCAAAGAGAAGGTAAGATAGTTATACCTATTAGGACTCAAATATATGTGTTACTTCAAAAGGTTCATAGAAATAGAGAAATGGAATTAAAACATAAGTTTGCTTTGGTGCAAAAAGAATTTAAAATCCATATATATATATATTAGTGATCTTCAAAAAGTTCATGGAAATATATATTATGAAGAAACTATGTAAGAATTTCAAAAGACTTTCATACCAAAATGATTTGTCATCTTTTAGTTTGATGTTTCCATGAACTTTTTGAATTGTCCTCATGCAATTTATAAATTCACATTAACCCCATTCTACTGAATGTTGGAGAGTGGGCTCCCAAAATACCAATAATTGCACTGAATTCCGTAGTTTCTTTTTGTGCATTTTTTTTATTATTATTTTTGGGGTGGGGTGATTGGTAAGAATTTCCATTTTGGTTTATACCTGGAAATATCAGAAATGTTATAGCCATTTTAACAGATTTTAGTAATACTTTTAATTAATAGAGAATAGCATGAAGATAGTAATACGTATATAAATTGGGAAAAAGTCCCTCTCACCTTGCAGCCAAATTTCTGTGCATGACTGTGTTCTATGGGAAGTCCTTCCTTAATGTCCAAAGCTTTCTCGACACCAGCGTTGTGGTGCCCTGAGTCTGCCTTACTTCATGCTTTTCTCAAATGTTTCACATCAGAATAAACTGATGCCATCCCGTTCCCTCAACAAGGAGAACAAGCATTGTCAATCCCAGCTCTTTCCCTTGCACTGAATTCAGCAGCATCTCTGCCCGGAAGCCTTCCCTGAGCTGCGTACCCACTGCACCTGTGCCTTCTGCCATCGTCTGCAGTTCTTGCCTTCTGGACTTTGATTCATGCTCTGTGCGTTCACCTTGGTCACAGGACAATTTTCTAACTTGCCCCGAGGCCTTTCTTTGTCAGTCTTTCCATGCATGCCCTTTCCTATGCCACTTCCTGCATTCTTGGCTGTGATTTTGTTTGTTTTGTTGCCTTTGACTGGCCACCTTGATCTTTGTTTATTTGGAGTTTAACTCTGCATGCCTGAGACTTTGATACACTGTCTTTATATGTCCTTAGGGGTAACAGCTTTTAGGCCTTCCTTCATGGAGTGTGAGAATTTTGCTCTTCTGAAGTGACGTGTCAGAGTGTTTTCTCTTCATGGAATCAGTCTAGGACATCAGGTTATGTGAACTTGCATCTGTAACTTTAAAAAGGCATTGAGAAAGCAGGGTGACTCCTTAAGCCCTTCTCTTATGGGCTATTTCCATAAACTATCTTTGGAGGGTTCTGTAGGTATCCAGTGAATACCTAGTTCAATGCCTGTAGAGTATTTGTTAGAGAAGTTTCAAGTCTGATAATGTTTCTGGGAGCTCTGCTGGGAAGAACTTGCTGATTTTGTATCCAGCTGTTCTATCAGTTGCTGAGAGTTAGGTGTTAAGGGTCTCCAACTCTGTGTTTGTCGTTTTCTTCTTTCGGTTCTGAAAGTTTTTGCTCCCGTATTTTGCAGCCCTGTTGTGTGGTGCATACATATTTAGGATTGCTCATATCCCTTTTATCACTATATAGTTTCATTCTATGCCTCTAATATTTCTCTTGTTCTGACATCTGCCCTATATGACCCTAATATAGTCATTCTTGCTTTCCTTTGCCTAATGTTGGTGATAATTTCTCCTTCCTTCTGTTGTCAAACTATTTTGTCACATTTATATTTGAGGTAAGTTTCTTACTGACAGCAAACAAATGGGTCATGTTTTATTAGTCCACTTAGTTAATCTTTCTTTTTGTTCAGAAATTTGGACATTTATATTTAATGAAACCACTAATGTCTGTTAGGGCTTAAACCAGGTTTGTTTAATCTTCTTTAAGTTCATTTTTGCATTCTTTTTCTTTCCTGCTTGAAGATTATTTGAACATTTATCAGAATTCTATAATGTTTCTAAGTGTTTTTCTTTTTACAGCTTATCTAGTGGTTGCTCTAGATATTACAATATCATTTTATCAGTGAGTGAAGTATAGAAAATTAACTTCACGTTATACTCTCTAATGCTGCACAATTTAGTATATAATTATTTTAAATGTTTCCTCTATATGCTTTTCAAATCACATAAAACAATGTTATGGTGTTGTGCTTCAACTATAAAAATAATTATAAAATTTAAAAGAATGTGGAAATCCTATCATATTTATCCATTTTTGCTTACTGTGCTTTTTTTCCTTTCCTTCCTGATGTTCCAAGTTTCCTTCTTTTATCATCCCCTTCTATTTAGCAAATTTCTTGTACAGTAGGCCTGCTAGAGATAAATTCTCAGTTCTTCTTCATCAGGGAATGCCTTGATTTTTCTTTATCTTTGAAGGATATTTTCAACCAGGTTTGGGATTCTGGGTTAGCAAAGGCTTTATGTTGTTTATATGGTTTTGGCACTTTCCACAGGCACCCATGGTGTTTGGTAAGAAATCCACTGTCATTAGAATTGTTTGTCCTCTTGGAACTTCAATTAGGATTTGCATCATTGTGGATTTCTTCAGGTTTATCCTATTTAGTGCATACGCAGGTCTCTGTCTTGTCAAATTTGGGAAATTTAAAGCCCATTTCTTCAAGTGATTTTTAAGCTGTGCCTTCTTTCTCCTCTCCTTTTGACATTCCAATGACATGAATGATAGCTCTTCTGTGATATCCCACATGCCCTTAAAGCTAGGTTCCTGTCTTTTCCTGAGTCTATTCTCTCTGCTGGGTAATTTCTACCGTTCTACCTTCCAGTTCACTGTTTCTTTCCTGATACCGAACTCATGCAACTGAGGTTCTTGTTTCAGTTGTTATATTTTTCATGTGGGATAAAAGAACTTTCTAAAACAACCCCTGCCTTGTTTATGCCACTTCCTCTGGGCCTGTTAGTGTTTTGGAAACCTCTGTCCACAGCAGATTAGAATTCGCCTCATTGCTTCATCCTGGAGTAGCTGGGTTTCTAGACCCTAGTGCTTTTGTAAGTGTCCCAAAATATTCCTGATTCCAGTTAACGTTTCCTTAAATTCCAGGAACTTATCTTTCTGATAAGAATCATCCTATGTAGTTAATCATATTGCCCCATGTAAAATAAGCCCCTGCTTTATTGCTTGATCCTCTGTTTATCATCTCCAAAAACATGTGAATATGAAAATAATGTGGAAGCTATGGAGGGGAATGGGGGAGAAGAAAAGAAAGAACTCTTCTGAAAACTTAGCAATTACATACCCCCAAGTCTTCTTCCAGTAAAGGCTTTTTTTTTTTTTTAACCTGGAAGCCCTATTTTACTTACCTGGAAACCCTATTATTCACATATTTTAAACTTTTGTTTCCTTTTCATTAAACAAGGTCATCATAACAACAACAAAAATATTGGAGTATCATTTCATCTAAACTGTAATACTGTTAACCTTGAGCTCACAAGTGAAATATGCTGAAGTATTTATGGCAGTGTCATGGTTTATTTGTTACTGAGGTCCTTTTTGTAGTAACTTCAATAATTAACTCTCCAAAGGGCTTAGGAAAGCTGCCTTGGAGATAATCTTTTATTATCATTAACTAAAAAAAAAAAAAAAATGGAAGCACTGTATACATATATTTTTCCCTTTAAAACATTAGAGTTTGTTACAAAAAGAGGAGCAGAATAGAGAGGAGTCAGTATACGAACTTATAGCCAAAATGAATTTATTCAAGAAGAAAAATAAGTTCGCGGAGGTGGCCCAGTGCCAGCATGCACACAGAGTGAACACGTGGCAGAGGGCACAGCCTTTCCAGCAGCCTCAGTCTTATATACCTTAGGGTGAGCTCAGGGTCTGGAGAGGAGGGCAGTGGGGGGAGCCGAGCTAGTGTGTACAATTTTTCGGTGGGCTTTCAAACTTGGAAAAGAATGCAGCTTGTGGGATGAGGAAGAATACAGAGCATGGGACTGAGCTGGTCTCTTGAAAGTAGACAGAGGTAAAGGAGTAAAGGGAATTTCATCTGCTTTCAGACAAGGACCTAAAATGCCTGAGGACTGTATCCCTGTTCCATCAGAATTTCTTAATGAAATAATGTCCACATGCTGTTGCTATATCACAAGTTGTACCCAAAGACATGAGCACATTATATCAAACAGATACCTGTACAACTGTGTTTACAGTAGCGATGTTCACAGCAGCCAAAATATGGAATCAACCAAGGTGTTCATCAGATGTATGGATAAAGAAAATGGGATAAGATAAAGAAATGGTATAAAGAAAATGGATAAAAATGTAAGGATAAAGAAAATATATATATATTTGTATAAACATTCACATATATAGTGGAATATTATTCAGCTATAAAAAAGAATGAAATTCTGTCATTTGCAACAGAATGGCTGCAACTGGAGGACACCATGCTAAGTGAAATAAGCCAGGCACACAAATACCTTACAATCTCCTTTATATCTGGAAGCTAAAATTAAAAAAAATATATAAAATAAAATAAAATGGGCCTGACTCACAGTAGAGCCTTTGGGAAGACACCTGTCCTCCTTCTCCTTCAGCATCTCCACCTGAAACGTGAAAATATTAGAACCTCCTCTGCTTCATTGAAGAACAGTGGAGCAATGGGGCTTCCCTGCTCTATGAAGGACAGATGCATGAATATGAAAGATTTGTCAATGTTTGAGACCACATGCTCAAAGGCAAAGGTGTATTCAATCTAATAAAATATGATGATTTGATCTTAACAACAAAAGAAAAGAAAAAACAATTAATTGGAGAGGTATAATTTTTCACCCTCTCTGGGTGGACTTCCTTCCTGTATTTTACATGTGATTTAGAAAGCTCTGAGTACAGTTAACAGTGCAATTAACCTTCACAATGCACCATTCACATTCTTTATTTTTAATGCTCTTTTGATCTCACATTGTTTGAGTCTGAACCTTGCAGACTGTTAGCGATATTCTCAGCTGAATTATTTTCTTGGAGGGAATCAAAAGTTTATTATTATTATAAACTCCAAGTTTTTAAACAAAGAGGGCATATCACCTCCTTGGTTCTATAACTGTAATAATAAAATTTGGTAGACATGCAATAAGAAAAGAAAAACATATTCTACTTAACATAAGAAATAGAACTCTCACCTTCTTATTTTTCTTATTTTTCTCCAGCAGTAATACACCAACCTGCTTTCATCAATATTAGATGGTATCTTAATTTCCATTTTTCATCTGAATACCTCACCATTGATTTTTTTCACATGGATGTCTGATCTTTGTGACAACTTTTTTTCAGAGGGTTTGAGATAAAGGAGAGGGTGAAGGGTTCAGGGATTTCTCATGCCTGGAAGGAAGTGCAGTGAATTTATTTAATCTTTGCTGAAGAGGCTCAGATCTGCCTACTTTAGACTTTGTTTACTTAAATCACTTGGGCACAAAAATTTCCTCTGTCCTTAACCCCAATTTCAAACTTGTTTTCTGGATGATAAACAACATAAATTCCCTGAAGATTACACTAGCAGGGCTAGAGCCCTTAAAGCAGATTCAAACAGTTGGCTTTTCTAGCTGTAAATCTCACAAAAATGGGGTTTCCCAGAAGCTTGAGCTTGTGAAGGGGCTGGTCCTTCTCCAACATCTGGCTTTCAAAGGGTGCCCGTGGGGAAGACCCAAACTCCCAAGACAAACACCTTCCAGATGCCACACCTCTTTGGGTCTAAGGCCTCCAACCCCTGAAGGCTCATCAAATGAGGACATTTCACAAAATTTTCCAAAACCATTATCTGTAAATAACAACTTTTTAAATGAACCATTTTCAGATGTTTTAGACATATTAAAACCTTCCATGACAATAAAAATAAATTCACCACTGCTTCTGATTATCAAAATGGTACTGGATTAAGTAGCATTTGGCCTGGCTTACATTTCATTTCTTCTATAAAAATATTGCCCTATGTTTTATAACCTTTGTAGGTAGCGGCACATCATTTGTCACATGATAGAGAGCTGTGTATTCTCTTTGTTTCCTATACGTCTGTGTTGCCTCCCTCTTGAGATTTTAAATTTCCTGTCCCTAGAATATGACCTTGAGGGATCCAAGGTACTGAAAGGATTTTGGCATACCCTACCACCACTACATGTAATTCAAAGTGTAAATCATGTTATTCAGGAAAATGAGGGTAATACACTCTAGCAAATTTTTAAGTTTTCCAAACTTGGTTTGGAAAAATATCATTCTTTAAAATGTTTTCTTGAGAATATGTAGAATGCTCATCATTGTAATTTCATTGATATTACAACTTATTTCCCCAGTGGTTTGAAAGATAATGTGTCAAGTTCCAGATCTGATATTGTAGTTTGGGATTACTTTTTGTTCTTTGTGTCTTTATTATTGTTACTCTCTGATGTTCCTAAATTCTGGTCACAGAAGATGATGTTTGGTATGTCTGCTTTTTAAAAAGTTTAGACAGGGATTTGTGGACCAATAAACAAAAAAATAAATGAATAAATAAAAAATGAAATGTTTTCAGCATTTTGGATGACCCTAGCAAGTTCATAGATGGGTTAGAAGGCAATCCTGATGTTTTGAGATTAAAATGAATACCATTCTTATTATGTTCTCCCAGGAAAAACTGGAATTTACCACATCTGTTTGATTATTCATGCCCTGGAGTAAATATAAAATTGGAGGACATATTAGGGAATAATTCTCATCTGAATTATTGGTTTTCTAAGTGTTGGAGCTGGATACCCAGACTTCCTAAAATGAGGAATACACTCTTTATCTGCAGCAGAGGGCAGTGGCCCACTTACTATCCTTTTCAAACTGCTCCAATAAGTAATCCACTTCAACCAACACTTCTATATTAGTGATTGACACAAAATTTGCTAAATATTTTTAGGGATCATGGAAACATTTTGTATCATTTGTATACCCTTAGAGAACTTGAAATCTCTGTTGCTAAAAAGCTAGACATTGACCTGAGGGTCCCTGGGCCTTTGCTCTGTCTCAGCTTTTTTCCATGTTCTGGATTGAGTACCGAAGTCCTGCAGCATCTTATAAAGCCATTTTCCCAAAAATACCAGATCCCTCCTTACAAGGAATCTTGATAACAACTGTTAACAATAAAATCTTCTCAGATAAGAGGTGCCTTGTTTAGGCTAAGAAAATGATTCGTAGCTTCCACGTAAACTTGTTAGAATGATCATATCTAGATGATGGACACTGATTCTCTCTGATCGCTATCTTGATAAAGTGCCTTCCTTTGTCTGTTCTGCTCACTATTTTTAATAGATTATTTTATAGAAATTCTAAGTACACAGCAAAATTGAGCAAAAATAATGGAGATTTTCTAAATAACTCTACTCCCACCCCTGAATACACACACACACCCTCCCCCATTATCAAATTCCTATACCAGAATGGTACATTTGATGTAACAGATGAACCTACACTGACATTTCATCTTCTCCCAGAGTCTGTAGTTTCCATTAAGGTACACTCTGGGTGTTGTGTATTTTCTAGGTTTTGACAAATACAAACTTTGACGGGCATCTACAATTAAAGAATTCTATGGAACAGATTTCCTGTCCTAAAAATCTGTGCTCTGCCTCTTCATACCTCGCAGTCCCCTCACCTCTGGAAAACACTGATGTTGATACCGTTTCCACAGTTGTGCCTTTTCTAGAATATCTTGTAGTTGGAATCACACAGTATGTAGACTGGTTAGCTTGGCTTTTTCATTTAGTAATACGCACTCACTTAAGTTTGTTCCATCTTTTCATGGCTTGATGCCTCATTTCATTGTAACGCTAATAATATTCCATTGTTTGAATGGACCTACTAAAAAACATTATGGCTGCTTCCAAATTTGGGCACTTCTGAATAAAACTGTAGGTTTTGTAAGGACACCGTTTTCAACTCATTTGAGTAAATACTAAAGAGTATAATTACTGGATCCTATAATAAAAGATTATGTTTAGTCTTTAAGAAATCGCTGAATGTCTTTCAAAGTAGCTATACCATTGTGAATTTCACAAGCAGTGAGTGAGAGATCCTGCTGCCTCCCAGTTCTGCTCACTTTTCACGTGAGTTGGGGGGGGAGTTAACTGGCTCAAAGCACTTACTGCAAAATATGGCTGTTTAGGTACATGGTTCCCTTCTAGTCATTTAGAAAAATGAAATGCTGGTATGACCTACATGAAACAAAGAATTGAACTTCTTGGGTCAAAAATAGACTCAACTGAGGCTCAATTCTTGTCCTCATTTTTATGAAACTTGCTAAGTTTAAAAAAAACTCTTGTATGTTTTTGGTTTCTTCTTTTCCTAAATAACACTAAGAGACAGCAACATGTTTAAAGAATATTTATCTAATAATTTATGTTAAAAACAGAAAAATTATTCTGATAAGCATTGCAACTTCTTTAATGAATAACACTGTAAGAGATGAAATAAAGAATCTTATTCATGAGATTGTTATCTGGTGCAGCCATTTAGGTGCTGGTAGGAACACCTGCATTTTAAAGTGCTAAGATTTGAGTCCTGGCTCCACTTCCTAGTCCAGCTTCCTGTTTTTGCACACTCTGGAAGGCAGCAGATGCTGGTCCAGGTATTTGGGTCCCCAGTATTCATGCAGGAGACCCAAACTGAGTCCTGGGCTCCAGGCTTCAGCATGGTCTAATTCCAGCTCACTGCAAGCATTTGGGGAGTGAATCAGCACATGGGAAAACTCTCCCTCTCTTCAAATAAAATGAAAATAAATAAAATTTTTTTGCCAACATTTTTCTTCATGGTTGCTTAATAACAAGTGTTTTTCTTTTTTCACACCTTAAAGTTGTAAGGTACAATGTGCATATAAATTTAGAAATTTAAAAATACTTTTACAGCTATCAAATCTAGAAGTGAGAATGAAGATTATTCATGGCTTGGTCTAGTAGGAATAAGCAACTATGTCAAAGAACAAAGTAGGAACTTTTTTTGCTTAAATGTAAAATCTGTACCTAACTAAAACTCCTTGCTTAGTTAGTCCTCTGAATTATTTATTTGTACTCCCTTATAGATCTGTTTGGGAAAGTTGTTCCAATTTATTAGACCTATTATTACTAAAATGAGCATACCATCTCACACTGTAGATGGATTTAAAAAACCATCAATTTTTGTAAAACTCTTATGATTTGTGATGAGGCTTGTGTTGTAGTTTGTTAGTGAATTAAAAAATGGGAAGGGAGTGTGGATTAGGAAGGCTGGCTTATGACTGAGCAAAATGTCCTCAGAACACTCATTGGGGCAGCCAGGATGGCCCAGTTTCCCCAATACTTTGTTGACAATTTCAGTCTCAAGGATTAGCCCATGATAGTTCTCAAATTAATTGAGTTATTGCAATTCACACAAAAACAGAATAAGCAAAAATAAGCAGGAGTAATAAATGTAAATATAGACAAAACAACTAACATAAAACAACTCAGCACAGAGTGTCAGGAATAACCAAATAGCAGGTAGGTGTCCATGGAGGAAATTTCCCAAGTTGTCAAGGAAACACTCCCCTTCCAGATGTCATCAAGCCACCAGCAAGGAAGGAGAGCAATTATCTCTCCATTGGAGCTCCTGGCAGCCGACGTCTTTGCAGAGTGAATTCTTGCAGGGAGCGGAGCCACAGTGAGATGTGTCTCAAATGACAGTTGGAAGGCAAAGAGTATTTATTGCCGCAGAAGGGAGAGTACATTATCTCAGTTTCCAGATGTCAACCTTGGAGGCGAAAGTCTCGGACTCAAGCTATCTCATTTGCATACGGGTGCACCATTTCCATGTGACTGTCAGTCAGACAGGTTGAAATAACAGGCCTCCTTGCTATCAGCCAGTCGTTGTCAGGGCGGCTGTCTGTCAGCCGGTGGGAGGGAACAGGCCTCCTTGCTGTCAGCCTGCCTTGGGTAAGTTACCGCTTATGTGAAAGGACAAAGCTCAAAATGGAATTAGTGTTGTCGAAGCATAGTTGTACAATTATAATTAAAATACCAATTCACTTAGATCCACAGAAATTGTAATACAGCAAAGCACACCATAACCACATCCTGTTCTCTGATATCTAATGTTTAATCTGTACATCCAGGTGTTTAGTGTCGCCGAGGTTCCTAGATGAGTGGGCTCTGAGAGTACAGGAATCATGCAGTCCCACTCACCAGAGAGTCGTCTGTAAAGCATAATTCCGGTTTGTTCACTTACACTAAGAGGTCAACAGGAAACAGGCAGTGGAAACTGACATCAAAGGCGTCTCTGTCCTAGGTTAGGAATCATCTTCATTGGACTGTGTGAGAGTGAATGAGATAATGAATGTAAAATATATTGGCACCTGCTTATCACTTATTCACACTCAAGGAAAGAGGAAAGGAAAACTTTTAGCTCCTTTGGTCATACACTCTTTCTCTCTCGCAGACTGAAATATTTCCATGATATGTGTAGAGTCAGAATAAAAAGGAAACAGAAAATCACCATGGAAGAGTTCTTGTCTTGAACCATCTTTAACCACAAAAGACACATTTGCCACTCTGTTTCCTGGGAGCTGCTGGCCTGAAAAATGCTAAAGATACACTTACTGGGTTTGTTTTGCAAACACTGTTTTCTTATGCTTCATGCTGGTCATCGAGCATCCACATGATGAGGCCTTTCTCTAACTGTAAATACCACTGGTAACAAACACCTGGCACACATGCATCCGTGTCTTTGCCAGTGACTGTGACAAACGCGAAGAGTCAACCGAGTTCTGTTGCTGCTGGTGCTGGGCCTGAACTCACCTTGGCCTCTACGTTCTTCTCAGCACTGCCTTCCAAGCAGCCACTACCTCTTGCTCATCATTTCTACTGGGAGTGAAATGTATTTGCCAACCTGGGAACAGGCCACATTGAAGTCACTGGGCCCTGCATTTAGCTTAAAGCAAATGATTTTCTATCACTTTCTGATGTTCCTATTAATCAGAGATTTCACCATGTTGAGGGACTTTAGGATAACTGACAAACTTTCTAAACTTTCTAGAGTCTCGCACAATATGAGAGGGTAAAGATGAAACGTACAATTGGTCAGCTCCTGAGTTTTGCCATGAAGTTTTATGTCTATAAAGGAGTTTGTAATTTTAGTGGTTTTTTTTTGTTTTTTTTTTGTTTGTTTTTTTTGACAGGCAGAGTTAGACAGTGAAAGAGACAGAGAGACAGAGAGAAACATCTTCCTTCCATTGGTTCACCTCCCAAATGGCTGCTACAGCCGGCGCTGCGCCGATCTGAAGCCAAGAGCCAGGTGCTTCCTCCTGGTCTCCATGCAGGTGCAGGGCCCAAGCACTTGGGACATCCTCCACTGCACTCCCTGGCCACAGCAGAGAGCTGGACTGGAAGAGGAGCAACCGGGACCAGAATCTGGCATCCCTACCGGGACTAGAACCCTGTGTGCGGGTGCCGCAGGTGGAGGATTAGCCTAGTGAGCCGTGGTGCCGACCTTAGTGTTTTAACTACTGGCTTTATTAACCTTTTTTTAAAAAAAAAATTTAATTCAGGGGATTGGTTAAACAAAATAATGAAATATGGCTGCATGCGGCAGACTAGGCAACTCTCAAGGGAATTCTGTTTTGTTGAAAAGATTGCATACAGGAGCCAGTGCTGTGGTGCAGTGGGTTAACGCCCTGGCCTGAAGCGCCTGCATCCCATATGGGCACCAGTTCTAGTCCCGGCTGCTCCACTTCTGATCCAGCTCTCTGCTATGGCCTGGGATAGCAGTAGAAGATGGCCCAAGTCCTTGGGCCCCTGCATCTGCATGGGAGACCAGGAAGAAGCTCCTGGCTCCTGGCTTCAGATCTGCGCAGTTCCGGCCATTGCGGCCAATTGGGGAGTGAACCAATGGATGGAAGACCTCTCTCTCTCTTTCTCTCTGCCTCTCCTCTCTCTGTGTAACTCTGACTCTCAAGTTTAAAAAAAAGAAAAGATTACGTACAGTGTGACTCCACTGACATAATATTCTTGAAATGATAGCATTAGAGAGATAAAAAGAGATTGGTGGTTACCAAGGGGTTAAGATAGAGGAAGAAGCAAGGCAGCTCTGGCTGTTACTGGGTGGCACAAGGGGCCCTCCCAACACAGCTCTGCCTCAGTTCCAATAGTGGTCATGAGAGTCTAGGTATGTTGTAAAACTGCATTTTAGACGGACAAATGTGGGCATTGGCACAGCAGTGAAGTTGCCACTTGGGATGCCCCCATTCCACATTGGAGCACTAGTTGGGTCCCAGCTACACTGCTTCTCATCCAGCTTCCTGCTAGGATGCTGGGCAGACAGTGGAAGATGGTCCAAGTGTTTGGGCCCCTACCAACCATGTGGGAGACCAGAATGAAGGTCCTACTTCCTGGCTTTGTTTTGACCCGGACCTCAGTCATTTGGGGAGTGAACAAGAGGCCTGAAAATCTCTCTCATCTCTCATCTCTCTCTCTCTCTCTCTCTCCTCCCTCCCTTCATCCCTCCCTCCTTCTACCCTCCATCACTCTACCTTTCCAATAAATAACAACCTTTAAAAATGGGAGAGAGGAATGTTCTGGATTACTCTACCATCTTGAGCACCCAGAAATGACAAACATGAGCCAAGGTTCTTTCAATCTGTCCCCACTGCCCATTCATGAAAGACATCATCAGCTGACCATGGCACTTAATTTTTTGAAGAGCCTTGGTGTTTCTTCAGAATCCCTCTTAACACTAGGCTGCCATGGACATGAGACAGTGCTCCCCAAGTCAGCACGTGTGTGCTACTTCTTCCCAGAGTACAGGATTCTTCTAGCATACGCCCTTCCCTATCCCTGTCAAATAGAAGATTTCTGTGCATTTTAATTTGGATTCCTCCCCCCCCCCCCGCTTTACCTCATATAAGCATGATTCACAGGCTTGTAGAAATGCTGTCATCTTTCATAAGTAAATATGCACCGAGTTGAGTGCTTTTGCATTTAAATACAACATTCCTTGAAAAGTGGTACCATGTGCATCTGGTCCATTGTGAACAGATTTTAAATTCCTTTATAGTTCAAGCAGAAAAAGAGCAATGGCCAGTGTGGAAGAAAGGAAGTTCTCTTGGGTAAATATATATTGTTAAAGATATTTTACCTCCCCCCCTTTTTTTTTAAAGAAATGGGTATCTTGAGTCTGTCTTTATTTCAAATAACTTCTCATTGTCTCTTCGTACTTATTTATTTGGCAGATAACATTTTAAAGCAAGGTTTCTTCTTTTTTTAAGATTTATTTTATATATTTGAAAGACAGAGTTACAAAGAGAGGTAGAGCCAGAGAGAGAGAGGTCTTCCATCTGCTGGTTCACTCCCCAAATGACTGTGACAGCCAGAGTGGCACTGATCTGAAGCCAGGAGCCAGGAGCTTCTTCCCAGTCTCCCATGTGGTACAGGGGCCCAAGGACTTGGGCCATCTTCTACTGCTATCCCAGGCCATAGCAGAGAGCTGGATCAGAAGAAGAGCAGCTGGGACTCGAACCAGTGCCCATATGGGATGCCAGCGCTGCAGGCTGGAGCTTTAACCTACTGAGCCACAGCGCTGGCCCCTCCCCGCTTCCTTTTTAGAGATTTGTTTATCTATTTGTTGGCAGAGTTCCAGAGAGAGGAGAGGAGAGACAGAGAGAGACAGAGAGAGAGAGAGAGAGAGAGAGAGAGAGATCTTCCATCCTCTTGTTCACTCCCTAGATGGCCACAATGACTGGGGCTGGGCCAGGGCCAGGGCAAAGCCAGAAGCCAGGAGCTTCTTCCAGGTCTCCCACATGGGTACAGGGGCCCAAGCAGTTGGGCCATCTTCTGCTGCTTTCCCGGGCACATTAACAGGGAGCTGGAAGTGGAGCAGCTGGGACTCAGCTGGGTACCACTTCTGATGCCAGCATCACAGGCAGCAGCTTTACAGCACGCCACAATGCCGGCCCTGACACAGTTTTTTAAACAATTAAAACAAACTGGTAATCTTGAGTGTCAAAGATTATTGGTATCTAGACCAGCACTAGACTTGTTTTGATAACAAGGTGACCCTTAACTCAGAAGAAAAAGGTTTCTTTACATGTACTCCATTTCGGACTAGGATGAGGGAAGCAATGGTTGATTAATAGTAACTAACAAGTCATCAAATGGTTTACCTGAGGGAGACAGTTCCTCTAGTTCAGATGCCTCCTCACTGCGTGCTGTGTGCCACGGCCATAGCCATAACCTGTGCGCCAGGGTTAAATTTGACTCTGGGAGACTCCAGGAAGCATGGTAGCATCTGTCAAACACTGCGTGAGCTCAGGTACTTCCCACTTTGAACCTTAGGTCCCACACGTGGCTTTAGATGACATTGAATCTATGCCAGCTGGGCTTTAAATGGTTACTATGAGGAGAAGCGAGCATAGCTGGACAGTGTGGAATAGGAAGTGAAGGAGGCAGTGTTCTGGGCAAGACCTAACCAGCAGCATCCCGTTAATCAGTATTGGCGCTGTATACAAATCAAATGAAGTAAAATTGTTATTTCTTTCAATGGATGTCACTTTTCCAAGCAACTAAACTGTTAAGGACGTGAATAGTCATGGAGTTATTTGGCTCCATCATCTTAGTGCTTGGAACCATTTAGCACTTCTATTTTGTGGCAGATATTATCTAGACACCAATTAAATTGGGGAAGCTGCGCCCTGGGACACTGAAGAAGAGACTCCCTCCATGTTATCTTATTTCTTTATTCCTCATAAAATCCCACAGGGTCGATATGATCAGCCTAGTTTTACACTCAAAGAAGTTGGGATTTACACGCTGAGAGTGACTTGTCGAAGTCTACACTGCCAGTCGGTGACTGAGGTGCAGGGGCTAAATGACTGGCCTAGTAATTCACAGCACATCAGAGACAGACGTACAGCAGAGTCCTGCAGTCCTGCGTTGCCTCCCCGGACTCCTCTTAGGAGACCACGTTTTCTCTCAGGTCCTCATTTGTCCTGTTCCTTCTGAGCCTGAACTTTGCTCTAAGCAGGTGGGCTTCCGTTCTGCATCCATCCCTCCACTACTGGAGGATTTGTGTGACGTCATTGCCGCCCCTCTCGTTTTGAGTGTGCGAGGTATCAGGGCATGAGGATTTGCACTGAGTCTGAATAAAACCTAAAATAATATTGAAACAACCTTCAGCTCCTTTGACCAAGGAGCTCATGAGATCCTACAGAGAACTTGTCCTCTGCTCAGGTTTCCTGTAGTCATTAAATGGCTGATCCTGCCTTTCAGGGAACTGGATACTTAGGATCTGTTTTCAACCCGGAGAGCTCCAGTTTAACACTGAAGAAAGTCTGGGTTTTCCCTTCGGTCCTCACAGATACATGCCTGCCACCATCTTTTGAACCCCGAGAGGCAGACAATTCAACGCCCTAAGTCCAGTGAATGCTGATAGAACCACTACCAAATTCGACCTGTTGGCATCTACTAGAATGGGGCTCTTAAAATGAAATTTCCCCAACTTGCATGAATTTTGGCTTTGCTTTTGTTCAGTGCCATTCAACATGCAGCCCCTATGAATAGCATGCCAGTCAGTCAGTCCTTGTGCCTTTGGGCTCATTTCAATGACTTTATAGAAATTTAATTTTTAAAAAGATGTGCTCAAAATTGTGTTATTATGACTCACATTCGGGCAAACATTTCGAAGAAAATTGAATCTCTCTTTGATTTGAATAGTTTTCATTTGTTCAAATATTTATGGAATATTTGTTTGCTAGTCCTTCTACTAGAAATAGGAGATTTGAAAAAAAAAAATAGGAGATTTGAAGGGGAACAAACACAGTGTTCCCCTTCTATAAATGTGAATCCTGTGGATGCAGAGTTACATTCGTGTGGTAATTGCAATAATAAGGCATTTACAAGACCCAGTGATTGCAGCCAGAAAAGAAAGCGGTTGTACCTAGAGTGTGCTTCCAAGGTGACCTTTAGATGGGAGCTGGTGATCGCATCTTATCCTGAAGCCCAAGTCAGAGTTTTGCCAGGTGATCTTGTTGAGAAAGGGAATTCAAAGCGGGCTGAAGGATGTGCTCCGAAAGCCAAAGCCGAAGCTGAAATGGCATGTTGAGAGGGAGGATGGGCTCACTGGAGAATTCCTGAGCTCAGCGTCTGGGGGAAGCAGCAGGAGGTAAAGCCGGTGGGTAGTGGTGATGAATGGCTGTCTGACACAGCAAGCAGATAGCACTGATGGGGAAAAGACCTGGCCAGTTTTGGACAGGGGCCTGATATTCTCAGATTTGCAAACAAGAAAGACCATCATGCAAAAATGTGGAGAATGGCTTGGAACAGGTAAGAAATCAGAAACAGGAGCAGCTACTCCAGGCTCTTGCTGTGCCTTAGGGGATTAACTCTGAAGATCACCCGTCACAGAATAGGACAGGAGGAACTGGGCTGCTGTGACACTAGGGCCTTACTGGAAACAACAGCTTAGAGTAAATCTGTGAGAGGAATTGAAATGCTCTTAAACGTAATTTTTGAAGAGCATTAGATCCATTAACATAACCATCTTGAACTTGCTCAAGCTCTCTTTCTGCGTGACTAGCTGCCAGACCCTTCCCTGAAGGCTGACCCAGAAGGCCACGTATGGTAGAAATGACATGAGCATTACAAACCATGCATCTGTCCATCACAGCCATAAATTCAAATGCTGTCTATGTTTTTTATTCCAGTGAGTTTTTCAGCACCTCTAACCTTTGGTTTTCTCAGCTGTAAAAGATCAGTAATAATTAATCCTATTTCACAGATTACTAACTTAAAGTAACTTACCAAATAATGTCTTCATAATTTTTATATTATAACTTAATTATAGTTGTTCAGTGAGCTAATTTGCCTTTTACACTTTACTGCAAGAGATCTTTCAGACGTTCTGTTTGAAATTCCAGATGGCCATCATTACAATTACAAAGTTCTCTTTGCAGTACTCTCCTTTATAGGGCTCCAGCAATATGGCAAGTCTTTCCACATGACACAGCAAATAGCTCTTCCTCCCGTGTCCACCTTGCAAATACCAATATTCTCCAGGATTCAGAACTTTTCCTGGCTCTCTTCTCAGGAAACAACGTAGCATAGAGGGAAGAGTTTAAGATTAGATGTCAGACTTGGAATAGGGTTCTGCTCTGCCCCTTGCTGTTGAGCTATTGACAATTCATCTAGTCTCTGCACCTTGGCTTTTTCATAAATAGATACCATATGGTCTATCTCGTACAGCTGTTGAGAAGACTAACAAGAGCTCAGGATAGTGATTGGCTCTCCTCCACAATGATGAGTGAAGCACCGCTGATATGCTG
Source organism: Lepus europaeus (assembly GCF_033115175.1). Classification (NCBI taxonomy): domain Eukaryota; kingdom Metazoa; phylum Chordata; class Mammalia; order Lagomorpha; family Leporidae; genus Lepus; species Lepus europaeus. Next base: position 58,635,052 of record NC_084831.1, read on the forward strand.
ACGTCTGTATCCATGAGCTCTAGAGTGGTGAACCCAAATGCCAACTGGACATTTCCATTGCATATTCCATGCTACCATTCTTAGGAACTCAACTCCTACGTAAGCTTCATCTCTTATGTTCCTGCACCTGCAACACAATAAATGGCATCAGTATCCTTGTTACTTAAAATAGAATGATACATTGGGGCCAGCGCCAGGGTACACTAGGTTAATCCTCCACCTGTGGCGCCGGCGTCCCATATGGGTGTCAGTTCTAGTCCCAATTGCTCCATTTCCAGTCCAGCTCTCTGCTGTGGCCTGGGATAGCAGTGGAGGATGGCCCAAGTGTTTGGGCCCTGCACGCGTGTGGGAGACCAGGAGGAAGCACCTGGCTCCTGGCTTCAGATCGGTGTAGCTCCAGCCGTTGCAGCCATTTGGGGAATATATCAACAGAGGGAAGACCTTTCTCTCTCTCCCTTACTGTCTGTAACTCTATCAAATAAATAAAAAAAATCTTTAAAAAAATTTTAAAAAATAGAATGATAGAATCTATCATCTGCTTACATTCAATGTTCTGGTCCTGCTAATTTTTGCTTGTTATCTTATTATTATTATTATTATTATTATTATTATTATTTTATCCCCTCATCCCCATTCCAATAGGCCCTGGCACCACCACCTCTCTTTGAGTCGTTGTGAAGTCTCTTCCATATGGTCTTCAGTCCACTTGTCTTGCCCTGCCTTTATTCCTTCCTCCACTCAGTTAGGAGTTTTCTACCAAACCACAGACCTGGTGACAGTAGTCACTGCCCAGATCCCTTCAGGGACTTCCCATTGCCTCCAGGATAAAGTACAAACTGCTTAACAAATGATATGGAGTGTGTCAGGAGTTCTTTCACTCTTACATTCCTGGTTCTCTTGATATCCTAGTTGTTCAGAGTTGCTGTTAGATTCTCATACATCCTAAGGCATTTCTCACCTTCATTATTTTGCTCATGCGGTCCCTTCTACCTGGTATGCCACCTCCCAGTTCTTTCCCTCGTTAACTTCTACTGAATTTACCACTACTGCTACCACCATCAGTACCCTGGCAAACCTGGATTCTGAGGTGCTCGAGGCACAGCTGCAAATACAGTTCAGTGTGAGACGTGTTGCCTTCCCAAATCCAGGAACAGGGTCTGGCTCTCACTAAATGCCTCCTGAACTGAATTGTCATTCTGTTCGTTGTTGCTGGCATCGACAGACCCTTGGTATTTTTAGTTATTTTGAAGCAGGAGTTATGTAGGTGGTAAATAATTTTCTAAAAATCCTCTTCCATATCTAGTCTCCTAGGACAGTGCTTAGCCAACACTATTTTCATGATAAAATCTTACTAATTTAGAATCCTTGTTGAAAATTTATGGTGATTTAGTGCTCAAACCTTTCCCTACATCTGGACTCCTCAATGTGAACACAGAAGTTTTTGTTGGTCCTGCTCAGAAGAAGCAAAAGTATCTGCTGAAAGCAACTTTATTGTTCTTTAGAAAATGGAGATTTGGCCGGCACCGTGGCCTAATAGGCTAATTCTCTGCCTTGCAGCGCGGGCACACTGGGTTCTAGTCCCGGTCGGGGCGCCGGATTCTGTCCTGGTTGCCCCTCTTCCAGGCCAGCTCTCTGCTATGGCCCGGGAGTGCAGTGGAGGATGGCCCAAGTGCTTGGGCCCTGCACCCCATGGGAGACCAGGAGAAGCACCTGGCTCCTGCCTTCAGATCAGTGCGGTGCACTGGCCACAGCTCACCAGCCGCGGCCGCCATTGGAAGGTGAACCAGTAGCAAAAGGAAGACCTTTCTCTCTGTCTCTCTCTCTCTCACTGTCTACTCTGCCTGTCAGAAAGAAAGAAAGAAAGAAAGAAAGAAAGAAAGAAGAAAGAAAGGAAGGAAGAAAGAAAATGGAGGTTTACTTTAACATTATTTTTGTCAGAGTCTTGGGGGTTTTTGTTTGTGTGTGAGAGAGAGAGACTGAGGCAAAAAGAACAGAATTTTAAATCTGTCATTGCAAGGAAGCTGAATGATCTAGCCCAACATAATCACAAAACTTTTTGCCCTGGGGCTGGCATTTTGGCATAACAAGTAAAGCCATGACCTATTATGCCAGCATTGCACATGGGCACCAGTTTGTGTTCCCACTGCTCCACTTCCAAGCCAGCACCCTGCTAATGGCCTGTGAGTACTAGAAGATGGCCCAAGTGCTTGGGCCCCTGCACCCACATGGGAGACCCAGATGAAGCTCCTGGCTACTGGCTTCAGCCTGGCTCAGATCTGGCCATTGAGGTCATCTGGGGAGTGAACCAGCAGTTGGAAGATCTCTCTCTCTGTCTCTCCCCCTCGCCTTCGGTAACTCTGATTTTCAAATAAATAAATAAATCTTTAAAAAACATTTGTTTTTGCCCTGCTCCTGCAATAATAAAATTTCCAGTGCCAGCATCCCATTTGGATGCCTTTTTGAATCCCGGCTGCTGTACTTCTGATCCAGCTCTCTGCTATGACCTGAGAAAGCAGTAGAAGATGGCCTAAGTGCTTGGGATCCTGACCCATATGTGAGACCCAGAAGAAGCTCCAGGCTCCTGGTTTTGGATGGGCCCAGCCCTGGCCATTGCAGCCATTTGGGCCTCTACCTGTCTCTAACTCTGCCTTTCAAATAAATAAATAAATCTTAAAAAAATTTTTTTTAAATAAAATTTTCAGACATACAGATATGCATGTATACACTAATTGCAAGTGAAATAGTCTTTATTTATTTACTTATTTATTTATTTGGCAGGTAGAGTTATAGACAGTGAGAGAGAGAAACAGAGAGAAAGGTCTTCCTTCCATTGGTTCACTCCCCAAATGGCTGCTACGACTGGAGTTATGCCAATCCCAAGCCAGGAGCCAGATGCTTCTCCCTGGTCTCCAATGCGGGTGCAGGGGTCCAAGCACTTGGGCCATCCTCCACTGCCCTCCCGGGCCACAGCAGAGAGCTGGACTGGAAGACTAGCAACTGTGACTAGAACCCGGCGCCCATATGGGATGCCAGCGTCGCAGGTAGAGGCTTAACCAAGTGAGCCACAGTGCCGGCCCCCAAGTGAAATATTCTTTAAAAATATCCTATTCTTTTTGTATAAGACACAATTTATTTTCTACTCTATTTCTTTTTTAAAAGATTACTTATTTATTTAAAAGGCAGAGTCACATAGTAAGGGAAAGAAAATGAGAGTTCTTTCATCCACTGGTTCACTGTCTCAAATAGCTGCAACAGGCAGGTACAGGCCAGGATGATCCTAGCAGTCAGGAACTCCATCTGGATCACCCACGTGGGTGGTAGGGGCCCAAGCACTCAGAAACATTAGCGGGGAACTGGATCGAAAAAAGCAAAGCAGGGACTTGCATGGGCACTTGGATGCCTCTGTTGCCAGTGGTAGCTTAACCTGGTGAGAATGCTGGCCCCTCTATTCCACTTATTCTTTAAAGGCTTATCCAAACTCAATTATTGACTTCTTGACTAAATATTGAGTACTTGTCTGCAGTCTGGAAAACTCTAATTTTTTGCCTGACAGTGAAAGCTTTCCTATAAAATAGATTAATACAGTCACGTGTATAAATTAGTGCATGGGTCCTGTTCTCTGTAAAGCCCACCTTCTGGTATAATACCCTGGACCTGTGTGTGTAATTTCTTTGTGTACAGACCAAGAAGTTTCTGCAGCAGAACACAGAGGAAATTTTACTCAGCTGAGAATTAGTGGACTGGAAAAACTGGAGTCTAAGCATCTCAGATTCTTGGGATTTTCTACGAGAGTGGAATCCAAATAGTTCTGGAAGGTTTAAAATGAAGGTAGTAGAAAGAAATTTACAATAGAATTTTAGAGACCATATGCTTGGCTCATATGACCTCCCTAAATAAGCAGCCATAGACCAACTCTACAGCATCACCTGCAAAACTCTTTGATATATAAGTTCATGGAGCTCCCAGAGTTAGGAGCACTGGAACAGACCTGGAAGTGTGAGCACTTTAAAAGCTTCCTGTGTGACCTCCATGTGAACATAACTGGAAACCTCTTGTCTGGGCTCTATGAGCCCTGGGATCTTTTAGAGAATGGTCATGTGATCCACTTCCCTGCCATGATGATTAGGACAAAGACATTAAATAACGTTCGTAAAAACCCAAACACATCAAAAGCCCTACACATGCAAGTTACCAATATGAAGGCCTTTCAGCTTTCCTTTCCAATCAAGGAAAATGAGCCATGTTTTCCTGAGTTTTAAAATTCCAAATCTAAGAGCACTGTGTATACCAAGCACAATTGATTAACCTGAATTATCAAGGTATAGAATAGACCAGAAAGTGGCAGGAGATGATCTTGCCACTGGTACACTCTTGCCTCGCCCACTACAAAAATTATCATTGATAACTAAAAGTATACAAAGATAAATTCTTTTCTCATAATAAGTTTGCAGATTTTGCTCATGGTCACACCAGAAATGTTCTGGAGCTTAGGAGTTTCACATCAAGTATTACCAAATAAAGTTCTCAATGAAAACTTTGACTTCTCTGAAATAAAATAGTATGGTGTGCTCTAGTTGTTACTTGTAGAAAACAATGATATTTGTGTGTGTGTTCATTTCTCCCCTTTTACACATGTGCTCTGGAAAAAAGACTTGAGAAAGTTTACCTTGTAACTTACAAGTAGGTGAGGGCTAAATTAATCTGTTCTAAAATACATTTTTAAGTGTTAAACTAATGCTTGTTAACAAGGGTTTGTTTTGGAAAACAGGGTTAAATAGAATATTCAGTCTTTGAGGAGAAGGCTTTAAAGATTTTCCAGATTATTTATGAAAATAGCACTTGATTTCAGTTCTTTTATGGTGTTTATCAAGTAAAGATTTTGTTTAATAATATAGGATATATAGTAGGACTTTCATACAAATCATATCCTAAGTAGGATTTGTGTAATAAATTCTATATTTCTAGCTAAGAAGAATGTTGACATTGTCTACAATTATTGGTGCCCAGGAGTCAAATTTATGTTTTAAAAATGAGCAAGTTATTATTTCTCAAGGAAAAATTTTAAAACAGAAACTAACTCTTTGTTTTGTAAATTTAAAACTAATCTGAAATAAAATGTTATAAAGGAATAAAGGACTGGAGTTAGAATATTTATGGTTTCTAATGCAGCATCTGAAGTATAAATCTACCTAAAATAGAGTAAGAACCCATCGCATAGACCACACTGACTAGAGCTATGAGATGCACTGAGATCTATTAAAAGTTTGATATGAATTTTTAAGACAGGAAAACTCAAGGTTTTAGGAAAAATACTTAAGGTAATGTCTATAATAGAAGAAAAAATAAATAAATAAAGAGCAATACTAAGGATGGCTAAGATTATTATCTTTGGTAGGCCTATGTGTAAGAGACTTGATTTCCAATTGTTTCCTTAAACAGTGATGTGTAATTTTTTTTGTTTTGTTTTGCATAGCTAGATATAATCAACACTTAGCTGCCTTGTCAACCTCGATGAACTTTGGAATGTGCTGATGTGGGCAATACAGTAAGCACTGGAAAGGAGGCTGAGGGACATTGACTAAAGATTTTTGTCCTCCTTGCTTTTATTCCATCTTGCCTCTCCATCACTGATTGGAGAATGACAACACAGTAATATGTGATGGACACCACATTATAGTGTAAAAGTCCCTTTCATATGTGTTATCTCATTTGACCTTCATGATAAACTGGTGAGCTAAGTAGGATTTGTCTCTGGAAAAATATCTCCTGGGTAAGTTATACACAGTGAGATGTTTGGGAGGGGTAAGTGCAGGGAAAGGCGGACACTTCTACTGATCAAAGACATTACCAGGACAATAAAACTCATTGCTTAGATTTATTTATTCCCAAGGTTCTGAGTCCCATTCATGACGTTGCAGACTATTCTATGAAAGAAAATGCTAGAATACAGAGGCAGAAAAATTCTGGAATAATGAATGAAGAAATAGCCGACCTTTCCATCAGGGACATCTAAGACAATGCGACTCCTCCACTCATTTACTCTCCATTTTTATAGCACTGTCTTATTTTGGGGTCCCCATCACATCTCTTTTTAATTTTTAAGATTTACTTTTTGTTTATTTATTTGCTTGAAAGGCAGAGGAAGAAAGAGATCTTCTATCCACTGGTTCACCACCCCCCCTGCCAATGGCTACAATGGCCAGGGATAAGCCAGTCAAAGCCAAAGCCAAGAGCCTGAAACTTCACCCAGGTCTCCCAAAGGGAGCAGGGGCCCAAGCACTTGGGCCATATTCTGCTGCTTCTCCAGGTACCTTAGCAGGAAGTTGTTTCAGAAGCAGAGCAGCTGGAACTTGAACCAGCACTCTGATTCGGCATGATGGCCTCACAAGTGCTATGCCACAATCTCTTGACTAAGTTGTTGCAATGGTCTCTAAACTGGCCTTTTTATGTCTAGTCTTTACACTTCAATCCATCTTCTCTGATACAAACAAATCTCCACAAATGCTTCACTACACAAATGGGTCACTAAAAGCCTGTATTCGCCTCCCAATAATCAGTAAAATGAAGTTCAAATTACTTCCATGAAATTCCATGACTTCATTCTTAGTAATATGTTCAGCTCCGTCTCCTGCCACTTCCCCTCCTTACTTAATTGCAATAACAAATAGCAAATTGTTTTCAGTTCTTATACACATCATTCAGTGTACACTTCTGTGCTTGCCTTTGGAAGGCATTGTCCAGGTAGACATCAGAAGCTTTCTTTATCTGCCCAGGCACCTGCTCTATGGTAGTGGTTCTCCAGGGAGAGCCCTGTGGGCAGGGTTACCTGGACACACAAATCCCCAGATGACTGCCTACTTCATTTTCATTACCACCCAATGGGTGGAGCAATAAAAGGTGTAGAAATAATAAGCTGCCCAAGAAAGCCAAAGAGATGTGACTCCTCCAGGACGTCTCCCTAAAGTATCATATGGTAGCTTTTTTTAAACCTGAATTCTTGATATGCATTTATGGAGACTTTTGTTACAACCACTATAGCAGGATACATCTTAAATTTATATCTTAAAATAATTAAGGGAATCAACCAGTCTAGACATCACAAACCACCATTACCTGGTATTTTCTGGAGCCCTTAACAAATACAGCCCAGAAAATGACTCATGACCCCTTTATATCCAAAAAGAAGCCAATATTCTTGTCATGACATTTCATTAAAGTTTTTATTTCTGATCCAGAAGTAAATACAAGTAAAGGCTAATTTGGTGACCGAGGGTAAATGGGAAAGAGATATGAAGAGTGGTCATTACTACCTGACACCACCAATTGTCTCTGTGGTACAGTTAGCATTGTCTGCAGAGAAAGGGCGGTGTGAGCCTACATGTAGAGGGGAAGCCCAGTCATCCAGGTAAGGTTTCAACTGCTTTGTGGCTCAAGCAAGACCAGGAGACTTCAGTGTTGTAATTCACCTGAGTATTCAAGAAGGTATAGGTCATTTCTTCCTCCCTTCGTGTGACTATTTTCATTTGGAAATGCTCCAAATTTCATTTCTAAATTTCTCAGATGGATAATTTCAAGATGGAGAAATCATAGTGTTAGAGCCTAGACTTAAAAAAAAATATTTTTATCATCAGAAACAGTGGCTGAATGATGCCTAACCAGCAAATTTGATTTAAGGGCAATTATGAGATACATCTGAGGGGCTAGCACTATAATTAGCACATAGTAGGAACTTTGTCTGTTTTCCCCTTCATCATCCTTGCTAATGACCAAGCTCTTTAGTTGTGCTTCTGGGTTTGGGGTTTTTTTCTCATCTTGCTCAGATTTAGACTTGAAAGCTGCAGATCCAGTGTAGCATCTTGGCTATTTGTAATAGAAACAGATGGATGCCTCAGCCAGCTGGAGGAAAAATAGGGAGACTGAACGAGGGAGACATGATGGAGGGCCTGGCTGATTTGACTATAATTTAGAGCATCCATCACCGTGAGACCAGAGGCAGATACTATGGATTCTAAGCCTGCCTCAGGCTCTGATTCCTTTCAAGGTGTTAAGTAACTCATTTAGTATCTGACAAATATTCACCATAATGATCAGCATAGCTGGTTGTCTCCATCAAGATCATTTATCATGTACTATACTGTTGTTACACATTAATGCAAAGATATTGCATTCTGAGAGTGTAAGAGACTTCACTTGGGGTTCATGGATACATTTGGGCAGGCTAGAAGCTCCAGAAATAGCACACACAAGTTGGTTGATAGATGTGCATGCCAATATTTTATAAGGAGAGGATCCACACCTTTTATTAGATTCTCAACAGAGTCTGTGACCAAGATTAAGAATCATTGCTACAGAGTGAAAGACCTTATCCATTACAGCTAGAGATCATCTCTTGAGTATGTTTTTCCTGGAATCCCAAAACATAACACTAATTGAAACATGATTGGAGCCATGTATTGTTTCTGTCAAGTGTGCTCTGTTGTAATAGGGTTTTTTTGTTTGTTTGTTTTAAATTTATGTATTGGGGCCAGCTCTGTGGCGTAGCTGGTGGGGCCGCCGTCTGCGGTGCCAGCATCCTGTATGGGCAATGGTTTGGGTCCTGGCTGCTCCGCTTCTGATCCATCTCTCTGCTATGGCCTGGGAGGGCAGTAGAGGATGGCCCAAGTCCTTTGGGCCCCCGCACCCACGTGGGAGACCTGGAAGCTCCTGGCTTCTGGTTTTGGATTGGTGCACCTCCAGCCATTGGGGCCAATTGGGGAGTGAACCAGCAGATATAGGACCTTTCTCTCTCTGCCTCTCCTTCTGTGAGTAACTCTGACTTATTTATTTGAAAGTCAGAGTTACAGAAAGGCAGAGAAAGAGAGAGGTCTTCTAATAAAATTATTTATTTATTATTTGAAAGTCAGAGTTACACACAGAGAGAAGGAGAGACAGAGAAAGAGAGAGAGGTCTTCCATTGGCTGGTTCACTCCCCATTTTGCCTCAAAGCTGGAGCTGTGCCGATCTGAAGCCAGGAGCCAGAAGTTTCTTCTGGGTCTCCCACGCAGGTTGCAGGATCCTAAGGACTTGGGCCATCTTCTACTGCTTTCCCAGGGCATAGCAGAGAATTGGATCAGAAGTGGAGCAGCCACGGCCAGTGCCGCGGCTCAATAGGCTAATCCTCCGCCTAGCGGCGCCGGCACACCAGGTTCTAGTCCCGGTTGGGGCGCCGGATTCTGTCCCAGTAGCCCCTCTTCCAGGCCAGCTCTCTGCTATGGCCCGGAGTGCAGTGGAGGATGGCCCAAGTGCTTGGGCCCTGCACCCCACAAGAGACCAGGAGAAGCACCTAGCTCCTGCCTTCGGATCAGCGCGGTGCACCAGCCACAGTGCGCCAGCCGCGGCGGCCACTGAAGGGTGAACCAACGGCAAAAGGAAGACCTTTCTCTCTGTCTCTCTCTCTCACTGTCCACTCTGCCTGTCAAAAAATTAAAAAAGAAAAAAAAGAAGTGGAGCAGCCAGGACACGAACTGGCACCCATATGGGATGCCAGCACTGCATGTGGCAGCTTTACCTGCTATGCCACAGCACCAGGCCCTTTACTGCCTTTTTTAAATTACAGAATTTAAACAGACTTTCCATAATTATTCCTTTTTAAATTTTTATTTGTTTTAATTTTTTTTGAAAGAAAGAGAAAGACGAAGACAGAGATCTTTGATGCACTGGTTCCCTCCGCTCAAATGCCACTAATTGGCAAGGCTGGGACAGGCTGAAGCCAGGAACCTGGAACTCAATCCAGTTCTCCCATGTGGTTGGCAGGGACTCGAATGCTTGAGTCATCACCAGCTGCCTCTCAAGGTGTGCACTAGCAGGAGTCTTGAATCAGAAGCAGAGTTGAGGCTCAAACACAGGCACTGGATATGATGTGTGGCAGTACCCAAAGCAGCATCTTAATTGCTGTGCCAAACATCTATGTCCTTCTTAATTGTTGATGAACCATTCTGGAGTCTATAATACTCTTCCCCAGTCTTGAGTTTTCCTATATTCAGAAATGAAATGCTGTCTGTTTATCTCCAGTGACAGGCTCTTTGAGAATGCGGAACCAAGGCCTGGAATGTAACATGCACAGTGTTCAGGCTGCCCGTATGCACTGCTCATCAATAAAACGTGCTAAATGCTGGCGAGTGCCCTCAAGCAGACCTGAAACAGTAAGCCAGTTGCAGACATGGCCCACTGTTCAGAGCAGGCTGAGTGACACCGGGCATCCCATTGAGGTACCAAGGGTTTTGCTGGAAATTAATGCCTGATTAAAGAAGCTGCAGTCACACTCTCCAAAGTAAAAACCAACAGTTCAGAGACAGAAACAGCACATCCTGTGCCCTTTGCCCTCGGCTTATGCAGCTGCATCAATTCAATCATACGTAGACCTGAATAGCCTAACATGATGCCCCTTCCCGCCCCACTCCCTGGACCCCCCAACACTGCCACCACTACCAGGAGACACCTGTCACAAAGACGCCTGTCCTCTTTAATTCCTTAAGAGGTGAAAAACAACCTAAAAGGTTAGCACTTATTGGCAAAGAAAATACTTAATTCCCACCTGCCAGCCTCTGACAGCTCCTGCTACTACATTTGATTTTCCTCTTAACTTGAAATTCGTTCTTTATAATCATGCTAGCAAGAGATCAGAGCAGACCAGAGACGACAGTTACAGTAGAGCAGAGAGTGCTAGGGCTTCTAGAATAGGGCACTGGCAAGCTCGTGGGGAAGTTCCAGTCCATGGTCAGAGCACTGTGTACACCCCAGGCCTTCTCTTTAGCCACCCATCATCCCTCAGGGAAAATAAACTTGGCTTCCGAAGAGCCCAAGTGTGCACCTGCCTTGTAACCTATTATCCATGCCATGGTGATGAATCTGAGAGATCTTCCCCACGTGTAAATCGGGTGATCATACCCAGCTCACACTGTGGTGCTGTGAGTTTTAATGCGATAATGAGTGAAAAGCACATGCAGGTATTTAATAAATGCTAACTGCTCTCATTCCATAGAATCCAATTTCCCGAGATATATACCTCTAAAACTTCATTTTTTTTGACAGAGTTAGAGAGAGAGAGAGAGAGAGAGAATAAAACTTCATTTTTAATAGCATTTCTAAAGTGTAAAGTGCATACACTTGGCCCTCAAAATCCACAGATTCTGCATCTGTGGATTAAACCAATTGCCGATTGAAAATATTTTCTAAAAGTAATGACAATGATAAAAATACTGTAAATTTAAAAATACAGCATTTACAACTACTTACAAAACATTTGTATTTCATTAGCTATTATAAGTAATCTGGAGATGACTTAAAGTATATGCAAGGGTATGCACAATTTACATGAAAATAGTATGCCATTTTTTAAGGGACTTGAGCATATGTGGATTTTGTTGTCTTCAGGTGACCCTGGAACCAATCTCCCAAGCATACCAAAGGAATAACATACACATGTATACACACATATATATACATTTATATACATACACATACGTGTATATATATATATGTAACACATATATACACATGTACATATATATTCTTACATTTCTTGGGCAAAGACCATCCAACATAATTTAACTTTTTCTTTAGTGGTGAAAAGTAGCACTTTATAACCATCTAAAATGATTTTCAAAGAGCTTTGTATGCTTGTCCCTGTTAGAGCAGCCATGCCATAATGCCCTGTGCCATAATTCAGCAGAGCCCTCGGCACTGTTGATAGAAGCTGGGCTGGTGGCCCGGAGAGGAGAGCTCTCTGTATGAAGCGTGTGAGGTGTCCCTTCCGCTCCGGCAGCTGCCATGGCTGTCCATGGTTCGCTTTGCCTCTTACATGCATTCTAATTTGTTGCTGCTGTTCCTCTCTGGAAAAGAGGATTGCTCTGGACAGATCAGCTCTGTGGTTAAAACAAGGAGTAGGCGCTGAGTGACAATTTGTAGGTCGCCTCTGTGTTCTTTACACAGATGTTAGTATGTGGACTTGTCACACCTTATTTTCCTTTTCTTTCTACTTCCTCATTTACTTTGCTGTATTTTTGGATTATTGGCTTTATTTGTGATAGCATGTCTTTCTTTTTTTTTTTTTTTTTTAATTGAGAGACAGAGAGAGAGACAGACAGACAGGGATCGCTCATCAGCTGGCTCACTCCCCAAACAACTTCAAGAGCCAGGGCTGGGCTAGGAGGAAGTTGGGAGCCAGGAACTGCAACAACAAGTGAGATTAGCAAGTAAGTATTTAGTGGAGCTTCTTTCATCAATGAAAGAAAAAGTCTTTAAAAAGCTCCCAGTTTGGTCATTTGCACCCTGCAAGGATGGCGAAGGTCATGTTTTATAGCTAAGCTCTTGGTAGTTTGAAACCCTCTCCTCAAGGCAGTTCATGTGGAATCTGCTTTGCTAATGGGGCACAGATTGAGAAGTGCGACCCAGCTTCAGACAGCTTCACGTCTGAAAGGACGAAGCTGCAATAGGAGGTAACGCTGAATAAGTTCCACAAGGAAGTGATGTTTTCGAGAGTCCGAGGGAAAACGTCCCATTCTGAAGGGCAGCTTCCCAGAGGTGTGAGTCAGTTTGAGAATGCACAGGTTTGCCTGGTCATGGTTTGAAAAGCAAGATAGAGTGGGCCAAACATAGGGCAAAATGTGCAAGCCTGTTGAGATAATGGCGAGGATTTGTATTGGGCTGCAGAGTACAGGATTTAAAGAGTTAAAAGTAGGCAGGCATTTGGCCCCCTTGGGATGTCCGCATGGCTTATTGGGGTAGCTGGGTTCAGGTGCTGTTTCTGCTCACAGTTCCAGCTTCCTGCTAAGGTACAGTCTAGGAGGCAGGAGGTGATGTCAATGCTTAGATTCCTACCACCCCCACGGGAGACCCAGCTTGAGTTCCGGGGTCCTGGCTTTGGCCTGTCCCAACCTCGGCTGTTGTGGGAACTGGGGAGGAAACCTGTGGACAGAAGATCTCCCTGTCTCTCTGCCTTTCAAATAAATGAAAATAAGTTGATTTTTAAAGGTATAAATCTATATAAAAGTAGAATTAAGAGATAAGCTTATTTAAAAATAAAATAATAAGAAAACAAAATGTTATAGGGACAGATCAAATGGGAGAATATGGTAGACCAGGTTCTCAAATGCCACACCAACTAGTAAGTGCTGTTTTCTGGTAAATCATTAAGATGGGCTCTACTTACACCAAAGGACAGAGGTGAACAGTGTGCGCGCATTGCTTAGCTGGTTGTCAGTTTGAAAAAAGAGGGGACTGGTACTAGCTTCCTATTTTAAAGGACATTCGGGGAGAAATATGTGAGCCAGCCTGAGAAGGATGTTAGCAAACTGCTGAATTAGACACCCAGTTTCTCGTGTAAATGTGACTGTTCCATGAAGAACAGAGTACCATTGTAAAAGGACTCAAAATTAGCTTAATTCAGATTCACCACTTGGATCTTGGCGTTTCTAAAGACCCTATTTTTAATGACATTTCCTTCTGGTTTTGTTGTTGTTGTTTTTATAAAAATCACCTTTTACTTTCCTTTGGCCCATGAGGTCATAGTATTATAAATTGAGAAGTCCATTTAGAGTAATTAATGAAAATTTAATCAAAACGTGGAGCCAAATTTCAGCTCAGAAAGTATTAGCATCCCTGGAAATGTGATCCAGATTGTTGGGGGCGATGCTATTCAGCCAAGCAGGAGTTTTTCATGCTGTTCAAGGCATTCAGAAAGTAATGAGGTGTATTTACCACAGAGGGAGAAAAAAAAAAAAAAAAACTACTCAGAAAACCTGAAACTGCTCCATCTGCTAGAGTACTACAGAAGTCAGTTCGCATTTTCTCTCTCCAGACATGCGTAGAGACAGATGTATCTATATTTGATATTTTATTTATGTTTGTTGATCACATTCATATGCCCTGCCTATTTAATGAAGCAATAAAGCGTACTTGGCTCAAGTCAAAGCATGAAGGCTCAAGTCCAGGCTCCTCTGTAGTTTTCTGCGCAGCTGTGGGCCTGTCTCTTCAGTCTCCCTGGACTTCCGTTTCGCTCTGCTGTTGCAAAACCAGATGTTGCTCTCTCCCTTGATGTTCTTTAACTTCTGATCTGCTCTGTCATATCACTTCCTTTTTCTAGCCATTTAACAAAAGTTGATTAAAAGTCCCCTTCTAAGAACAAGACTTCTTTGCTTACACTGTGATTTGAGTCAGGGGAAAAGATTGTTACCATTTTTTTGTTAAAACCTCTGAAGTCAGCTTCAACTATCATCTTTAGGAGAAAAAAAGGTAACCTAGTAAACTCTAGTGTAGATTTTATTTAAAATTCCAACAATTTTAAGGATGTACCCTGCAGTCAGTTTTATATTTAGAGTCAATTTCTAAAAAAAGACTCATTGTGGGGCCAGCATTGTGGCACAGTTAAGTGGCCACATTGCCACTGGCAATGCTGACATCCCATATTGGAGCACCAGTTCGTGTCCCAGCTACTTTGTTTCCAATCCAGCTTCCTACTAGTGTACCATGGGAAGGCAGCAGATGATGGCCAAAGACTTGGTCCCCTGCCACCCATGTGCTGGACCTAGAAGGAGCTCCTGGCTCCTGGCTTTGGCCAGGCCCAACCCTGGCTATTGCAGCCATTTAAGGAGGGAACTTCTCTTCCTCTCTCTTCTTCTCTGTCTCCATCTTTCAAATAAATAAGTCTTTATTAAACAGAAAATATTGATTCTGGTAAGTCATTGATTTGCTAAACTTCATACAGTGTGTGATTTATTGTCTTCATAAACAGTTGATGAAATCAGATCCATTTTATGAAAATGGACACTGAGGCTGAACAAAGTATAAGTGTATTCATAGCACAGTAGGAGCAGAGCAAGTTAATCATGGGGCCCTGAAGCTCAGGGCTGGAGAGAAGAGATAACGAGAGCTATGGCTTATCTATGCAGAGGTCGGAGTAGACCTGATTGGCTTCCAAAGAACTAAGTTCCCCTTCCATAATGCAGAACTGTTACTTTGAATGACTGCCCAGACTGGGACTATGTCTCTACTATCTAGGTGAGGCCACCTGGTACATAAGACAAACTCTTTCCTGACAATTCTATAGAAGCAGAGCTCTGCCTGAGACAGTAAAGTACCTGAGAGGTACGTTCCTCTTCCCCATGGAAGGGTTCTCTTCCCCATCCATGGCTATCCTGGTGGCATGTCTTGAAGGTGACACCTTCATAAGCTGGAAGGGGCCTAAGTGAACAGATTAAAGGTGCTTAAGAAAGGGAGCTCACAGGACTCCCTGACAGAGTTCAGCCTGTGGAAAAGAAAGGAGATGGAGAGTCAAAGGTCCTTCTTCATTTTCTTAGGTTACTATATGGAGCATCCTGGGGGAAATAGCACCACACAACCTGGAGAAGGGACCACGGCAAGAGAACTGGCTTGGGCTCTCTTTCTTTTTCTCCATCTCTGATCTCTTTCCTTCTCTCTGTCTCTCTCTTTCTCTCTCGTTCTCTCTTTTGATCTCTCTTACACTCTTCATCTCCCTCTTTTCCATTTTCACCCTTTCCCTCTGGTCTGTTGGGTTTCTGCCAATAAACCCTTTCCCTTAACAAAAAATAAAGAAAGAAATAAAGAACTGGCTTGGGTGGATGGTCATGAGTTCAGTTTTAGATAATACACAGCTCATGTGAACAGTTGTTATTTTCTTGACCAATTGGTGAAAATTAAATAAGAATGTATAGACTATTGAAGTTAATGCTACCCAAAAGAAGGAACTAGAAAACACATTCTGAGATGGTCTGTGAAGGGAAATTAATGTTTCCTTCCATTTCATATTAACAAGGAAAGAGAGGCCTTAGCATATAACTGGGTTAGATATTTATTTTACTTTTACATGATATATACTGTTAAAATGTACTACTTTTCAATTTTAATTAAATGGTAATGATAATTATAAAAGCAAATAATGGAATTAATTTTGCTTGTGTAACCCTTTATTCCCTTATTCAAATCCATTTTCCCATTTAATACAATCATCATGTGAAATAGATGTTTTGTGGTTATAGAAACTTAATTCTTGAGAGATTAATTTTCAAACATTATGTATCTGGTTAGTGATGAGAATGGAAATTGATTTGAGGTCTGATATCAAATGTTACAAAACCCAGTGAGAAGTTTGAGCTTGGAGTTATGAGGGTTTAATGAAGGGCTCTAAATTATTTAAAATCTTAACTAGGATTGTTGAAATTGGCATATTCACATACTGTCGCAGCTAGAAACCTCTTATAGGTTAAGAAATGCTCCTGAATCCATGTATTCAGCTGTCTGGTAAATTAAATATTTTGTTTAGAGAGCGTTTGCATTTCATATCTCAAATGCAGATCATACCTCAATGCTAATTCGAAAATAACTATACAGGCTAGGCCTTTTAACCTCAAAATGATATTCAGTGTAATTTCAGTTTTTGGCAATCTAGAAAACACACTTTATTTGTTTAGCCTATGTCAGTAACTACTATAGAAATTAATTACTATTGTCCTAAGGCTTTTTTGTACTAGACATTGCCAGTGAGTGGAGATGGGAGTGGGGAGAGTATTTAGGTGATGTTACCTTTCCACTGCAATTTTTTTTTTGACAGGCAGAGTTAGAAAGTGAGAGAGAGAGAGAGAGAGACAGAGAGAAAGGTCTTCCTTCCGTTGGTTCACCCCCAAAATGGCTGCCACAGCCAGCACTGCGCCAATCTGAAGCCAGGAGCCAGGTGCTTCCTCCTGGTCTCCCATGCGGGTGCAGGGCCCAAGGACTTGGGCCATCCTCCACTGCACTCCCGGGCCACAGCAGAGAGCTGGACTGGAAGAGGAGCAACCAGGACAGAATCCAGCGCCCCAACCGGGACTAGAGTGCCGGCGCTGCAGGCGGAGGATCAGCCTAGTGAGCCACAGCACCGGCCATGCAATGTTGCACCGGCCATGCAATGTTTTTTAATGACTGCCAATTCCACTTAAAATCTAAAGTTCTGAATTTGACCTTTAAGAACTTACATGACTGCTCCTGACATCCTTATCTTGCCTCATATACCACAAAATTATGCACATATGTCCCTTTGATGAGTTGATTAGGAAAAGCTAAAGTGAGAACTGTTACCTAGTGAAGGGGGTGTTTTAGGCTTTTAGTTACAAATCAAACATAATGTTAAGTGCTATATTTCTAGCCTGGAAGAGTCCCTGGCATATGAGTGATGCTTGTCAGGTTCCTTTTCCATCAACCACTGGGTAAGAAGAAGAAATCTTTTGATAGTGATCCGCACTACTCTGTGTGCCTCTAAGCACTGAATACAATGCCAGACTCATATCCTGCCCCATACTGGAGGGTTCCTAAGGAGAACACTGATTAGTGATAGAAAAAAAAAATGCCATTCTGAGCTTACCAAGTAATACAAGGACCTAGAATCAGAGAATCACTGGTAGAACAGCAAATGTGAATTTAAAAGTTTGAAATATGAGGTCTCTAAGTAAAGAAAAGAAACAATAATATCACCATTCACTATAAGGAGATTCTGAGAGGGTGGCTTTTGTAATCCAAATGTCTACAATGCGCTGATTTCCCAAAAGATTTGACTTGGGCAAGGACTTAGGTTCAGTAGGTATTCGTTGCAACTTGATGGGGTCATGTTATTGCACAGGAAGAATTTCATGATGGTGGACTTTGTTACCTATTGGGATTTATAGTCAAAGGGTCAGTGGAGGACAGATGGATAAACACCTGGATGATAATTGTTATTATAAATGTTGCAAACAAGATCAATGTACACGCATTCCAGAGACCTGTGGGACCTCTCAAAAGAGCTTAAAACTAAATTGTATATTCAGGTCTCTTTCAAACCTTGTATTTCTGTGTGTGTGTGTCTGATACTTAATCTTCTTCTTAAAAACTAAACCCATGCTTATATATCTTTAACATTTTCAATAATTTCCACTCTTTAGTAGCACACTTCATGGAGCCTTACTAAATAAGTTGGCTAACAGCCTGTGAGGGTTTGAATGGGCAGTGCTGTATATATCTCCCTTCCCTTGTCTACCACTCTGCCTTCATGTAGTGGGTTAGAATTAGGCCAGAGGAAGTCTAAGGAGGTTTCGTTCCAGCAATATCTTCCAGTTGACCTTTGAAGCATTGAATGGTACCTGTAGTGACAATTTACATATTTTATGAAGGAATTTGCTTCTTCCTCTCTAGATGAGAGACAAAAAGCCAAGGGAATATGAATATTTGTTATGGTCTAGTTTACTTTCTTTTGGATTTGTTGTTGAAAATGGAGGGTTTTTTTTTTTTATTTAAAGATTTGGTGAATTACAATTCAATTGGATTTTTCTGTTTGTGCCTGAAAAATCAGATTCTGTTTGAGCACTAACTTCAGTGCTGTCTACATGTCAATGTCAGCCTGCAGAGAGATTGGAGAGACAATGGATAGGTGGGGGAGAGAGCATGAATGGGGAGGGGAGAGAGAAAGGCAGGTTCTCTTACAAATCAAGATTCTAATGGAACAAGTCCAATTAATTTCTCTAAGACTGAAAGTGCTGCTCCACAAGCCAGGCCTGTGGGTCTCCCCACTAAGCTAGGAGCAGAGACCTCACAATTCTAAATGTTGTGCCTTTTAACCAAGTAGAAGTAGCACTGGCTTGCAGATCACACTGAGACGATCAACTGAATAATTAAATTTATAATAAACTTAACACAGAGAAATTACTTTATTAATGCCCCATTTTTCTGCTAAATAATAAAGTTGCATTCATTGCTGTGAATCTTTTAATCCACACTTACATCTTATGATAGATGTTAGTCAATTGCATTTGAAAACCAAGTTTTGTTTTGTATTTTTTTTGTTTTTTGTTTTTTGTTTTTTTTGTTTGTTTGTTTTTGTTTTTTTTTTTTTTTTTTTGACAGGCAGAGTGGACAGTGAGAGAGAGAGAGAGAAAGGTCTTCCTTCCGTTGGTTCACCCTCCAATGGCCGCTATGGCCGGAGCTATGCCGATCTGAAGCCAGGAGCCAGGCATTTCTTCCTGGTCTCCCATGCGGGTGCAGGGGCCCAAGCACTTGGGTCATCCTCCACTGCCCTCCTGGGCCACAGCAGAGAGCTGGACTGGAAGAGGAGCAACCAGGACTAGAACCCGGCGCCCATATGGGATGCAGGTGCCACAGGTGGAGGATTAATCAAGTGAGCCACAGTGTCGGCCCCTTTTTTATATTTTTGCTGTAACTAAGCAAAGCTTAAATTTCGGAAATTTGATTATTTTCAACTTTGTCATATTTTTGCTCCTAAAGGACTGGAGATAAGAGTCTGATCTAAGTGTTGTAATCAGGTTTTTATTTGTTACATAATCAGTTAAAATAGCTGATTTCTAGTTCTATAGCCATGGAACAACTATAAGAAAATCAATATTATAAGAAAAAAGAAAAATCTGCATAAAGTGATGTGTATTTCTGATATTATACAGAATTTCTACTCTCCTTTAAACTTTACAAGAACCCTTATGATAAATAGCTGAGAAAACTAAGGCTCAGAAGAATTAAGCGACTCACCCTAGGACGTGACAGAGATTTGAAACCAAATATCTCCAGGCTTCAAACCTGCATTTTCTTCTTTTTTCTTTTTTTTTCTTTTTGACAGGCAGAGTAGATAGTGAGAGAGAGAAAGACAGAGAGAAAGGTCTTCCTTTTTGCCGTTGGTTCACCCTCCAATGGCCGCTGCGGCCGGCGCATCTCGCTGATCCGAAGCCAGGAGCCAGGTGCTTCTCCTGGTCTCCCATGGGGTGCAGGGCCCAAGCACTTGGGCCATCCTCCACTGCACTCCCGGGCCATAGCAGAGAGCTGGCCTGGAAGAGGGGCAACCGGGACAGGATTGGTGCCCCGACAGGGACTAGAACCGGTGCGCCGGTGCCGCTAGGTGGAGGATTAGCCTGTTGAGCCACGGCGCTGGCCCAAACCTGCATTTTCTTTACAACTCTGCCTGCTTCCTGTGAGTCTTGCTACTGAAATTACTGCTTAAGAGAGATTATTTGCTTTAAAATTATTTCTAATTTTACTCAACTCCATTGTTACCAAGTCTTTTGGTGGCAAACCTAGTCCATGATGATCTTGTTTGATATTTTCTTCCATGTCACCAACAGCTAAAGTATTTGTTTTATTTTTAAGAGCATTATTTTTAATTTTTTAATTCCTTGGACAACTTAATTGCCTTTCACAAATCTCCCTTTTGGTGTCTCAACAGGAATCTCCAGGTATCAGATCTGCGCTTTCAGGTGCCATATCCGTATCAGACTCTTGTAATCTACTGCTAATGGAGTGCGTTATTAAGATCTTCCCCCAACAGCCTCAGCTCAGAATTTTGGTGTGCCATTTTCTAAGGGGGCTTTGTGCTATGTACGAAGACCACCTGAGTTTTCTTTGAGTCACTTAAAAATTAACACAAAGCATTTAGACACCAAAGAGCATATGCGTAACAACTCTCAACTATTAATTTTGGTTAAAGTCACAAATAGATACAGCAGCCAATAAACATTGATGGAGTGACTGCCATGCAGCAGGTACTGCTAGACACTGAAATAAAGTTTGTTTTTTTTTTTTTTCCTGGCACTCACCTTTAGTAAGTATCTCATATTTCCTAAGCAGTAGTCTAAGCACAGGAAATCATAAATACCTTAAAAAATTCATCATAGGGACTGGCCTCCATCTTAGTTAGTCTTTACATAAAGCCATCTTATTACAAAGAATAGGGGTACCTAGATTTAAAATGTAGAGGAAAAGCTATCTGCAAAGCCCCTCAATCTTTCCTGACAGAAATACAGTGGCCATCATAATGAATAGGTATTGCCAGTCTAGAGTTGCTGTCAATACGTGGCATTATGCCCAGGGCAATTAAATTTGCCTGTTTTTTATTACTGAGGCCAAATGTTTGGCTTGAGTTCCTGTAGAAAATAAGTAATTCCATTACACGTGATTCACCTTTGAGTGACCCTCCTAGCTAATGAAGATTCAAGCCAAAAATTTACATTTGTTACAGAAAAAATAATCCATTTAGCAAACATTTACTGGATGTCCTTATGTCTACTGGGCAGTATACAAACATCTCATATGCTCAATATAGTCTCTGTGTTTAAGAAATGTATAGCATAGTTCGTCTGCAAATGTTTTTCCATTTAAAAAGAATCACTACTTTGGTTTTTGTTTGTTAATTAGAAGATGAATTTATTGAATAATGAATTGTGTTGACTAACAAGAAAATATTCCAAAAAGCAGAGGAGCCTTTCAACTGTGGCCGACCAGTTACTGCCTGTGGGACTGGCGCCAGTCATTTCTCATGCACCTTGATAAATAGTCCATACAAGAATAGCCGTCACCTTGATCAAGCCTTGTTGGTTAAAGAGATTCCTACAAATCTCCAGAAATATCCCAAGTGCTTGATAAATTGTACCTATTCGTTTCTATTGGTGGGAGTTTTTAGGGTGGAACTGAATTTTCAGTGTACCATGGTGCACCTTCTCCAACTAAAGATGCAGTGGGGTCATAGCACAGCCCTCCCCCAGGGGCTGCACTCCCTGGCCTCATGCCGGGGCATTCAGGTAGGTCCATCTGTGCCATTCAGGCTCCTTCTCCCTCTTTGATATGTCTGTATACATAGACAAGTATCAAGACTGAACATCAGGAAATGTCAGCAGGTTTTTTTATAAGGTATAACACAAATAATTATGGCGTTTTTTAAATTGTTAACCAAATATCACTTATGTGTGCACATGTTCCAGGCTTTATTCTGTGTCCTACAATAATCATCAGAATCACTCCTGTAGAAGTTGCCTGATTTTGGAGCCAAACAGACCTGGCTCTTTTTTTTTTTTTTTTTTTTACTTCTTTGGGGATTTTGGAAGAGGAACTTCACTTTGAGTCTCTTTCTTAATCCATAAAGCAGGGGGTTAGTAAAACCTTCTGGGGTTGTTGAAAGGATTGGTTTGCGTAAAGTGCTTGGCATGGTGTGAGGCACATATGAGGACTCAGCAAACCAGAGCTGCCTTAGAGAGAGGGAAACTGAGCTTGTCCCTCCAAACCCTACGTCCTGTGGGGAGATGAATTGTTTATGAAAAGCTGCACAGTGCCTCTTAGATTCTCCACCAGTGTTGCTACAAATGACAAATGACAGCCTGCAAGCAGTCAGGCTGAGATATGAACTCTGGATTCCAAAGAGAGCTGTGCACTCTGTTCTCTTCCACCCTATTTTGCTGCTTCTGGTTTGTGGGACAGCCCATTTGCGTGATGCTTAGGGCTGGATTGTGTTCTCCTATTACTTTTGCTCTATGACTCTAAACAGCTGTCACTCTCAACCCTGCTTCTTGTTCCCAAAGCTCCCCTTCTTCCTTCAGAGCTGTAGGTCCCTCCTAGAGCTAGCTCTGTTCCCACTCATTGTCTTGTCTAAGCTCTGTTCTTGTCTAAGCACAGTGTGGGGAGGGGTGGGAAGCAGGAGGAACAAGCACATCCCAGAACGGGATCTCCACCAGAGATATCCTTTCAATCATCTTAAGGCCAGTAAGTTTCCCTGGAGGGAGCAGATGGGTGGGAGGGAGTGTTACCACAACAAAGAGCCATCAGAGAAAGCAACAGGTTAGCAAGACTGTGGGGTAGAGAAGGTCAGCAGAGCTCTATGACTTCAAAGGGGCTCTCCCCCAGCCATCCAAGAACAGAAGGCCCTCACCAGCAGCCTGGGTCCCCACCTGCATCCACCCTCAGCGTGAGAACTTGCTGTAGCCTTTGGCTCTATCCCCAGCTGCACCTGCCCCACGTCTCTTACCATCCCAGTGTCATCAAGAGAACTTGGATGATAAGCCGCTGCTGCCTAAGAGTGTGATAGGAAGGGGTCCCTCCAATATGTGACCTCTCGTCCTTGTTGTCTTACCAGCTCACAGTGGAATGGTGGAAGTTCAGGTCAATGAGAGAAAGGAGGGAATACTGGCAGGACCTTCTCCTTGCACTTTTGGGTGCCAGCACTGTGTCCTCTCTGTGACTGGTGCTCCGAACTCTTGAATCCAGGATGCAAATGCTCCAGGGTTTCCCGTTCCAGGCTCAGCCCAGGACTGTTACCTCCACCTTCCCATCTACAGAATCAGTTTTCAAATTCATGGAGAAAACTATTTCAGATATGATAAATGTATATATACACACACATATATATATATACAGGGTATATATATACCCTGTAGTTTCTTTCGAGTATCAGATTTTGGCATTTTACCTACAATTAATATGTCCAAATTTTGTTTTGTAAGTTCACTCTAAATTATTCTATTTTCAATGTAACATTTAAAAGTGGCTCAAATTCAGAATTTAGTGTTACTTAATAAATGTTTTTGGCAGAATTGTATTCAGGAGAGGAGAAAATGGATCGTAGTTGTTTTTTCTGTTGTGTGTTTCTCTTTACCTGCAGAACTATATGCTCTTAAAGCCAGGAAGTTCTGTATTATCTTGTGTCGCTATTTTGTTGTTGCTGTTTTTTAATTAAGGGGGTGGGTGTTGTGGTGCAGCAAGTTAAATCACAACTTTCGACCCTGCTTCCCATACCAGAGTGCCTGGAAGCAAATCCCACCTTTGCTTCCAATCCAGCTTCCTGCTAATTCACATGAGATGCTCAGGTGATAGCCGATGTGCTCGGGTTCCTGTTTTCATGTGGGAGACCTCGATGGAGTTCCTGGTCCTGGCTTCTGCAGGCATTTAGGGAGTAAACCAGCACATGGAAGATCTCTCTCTCTCTGTCATTCCACCTTTCAAATAAATAAATAAAATTAATTTAGGGACACTTCGGAGGAAAGGACCAATAGAACAATCAGTTTGAAATTTAAAAAGTTTTATTTTTAAAAAATTAAATAATAAAAGACTTCTAAACTTTTTGACTGTAATCTATTGTAAGAAATGTATTTTATATTACCATTCAGTTTGCAAACACAAGAGTACTTCAAAGAGTTCATGGAAAAATTAAAGTAAAAGATAAGCTTATTTTGATGCAAAAATGTTTTGGAATTCACTCATGTATAATTTTTTTCAAAATATGCATTTTCCATGAACATTTTGAAGCTTCATCCTGTACAGATTTCAAAATTTTTTGTACTTAAATAGATTTATCTTTTAATTCCATTTTCTATGGACTTTTTGAAGTATACTTGTACTTATTACAGATTCCACTAAGGCCAACACTGTATTCAACAGGTCATGCACATTTATTCTTCTCTATTTTATTTTTGAATGGAGGTTTCAACCTAACCTATTGATTTCATAAACTCCCTATGGGACCTGACTTGCACATTGAAAAGCAGATTGAAAAATAATGCCTTTTTTTTAATAATACAACTGAGTAAATGATTTTAAAGAAGGTTCTATATCTGCAACAATAGGGAGATGAAAATAACTAAGACACCCACATGGATGGGGTTTCAGACTTCATAGAATTTACCATCTCATGGGATCAATGTTACTTTGTCATCTTATGAGAAAAGATCAAGGAAGCAAACAATGTAATAAATACATGTTTGTATTTAATGGCTTTTTAAAAAGTGTCTGCTACTTCTTAAAAATTTTTCAAAATGCATTTGTCTTGTATATTTGATAAGCACAGAACAGGAGAGAGAAAGACAGACAGACAGATGTAGCAAGCTCCTATCTGCTAGTTCACTACCCAAATCCAACAGTATCGGCAAGGCCAAAACCAAGAGCTGGGAACACAATCCAGGTCTAACACACAGGTGGCAGGGATCCCATTACTCAATCTGTCATCACTGCTCCCCTGGGTTTGCACTAGTTGTCAAATGGAAAAGGGAACAGAGCTGAGACACAAGCCCAGGCATTCAGATATGGAAAGGTGTCCCAAGTAGTATCTTAACTGTTGAGCCAAATGCCTGTCCCTGAAAAGATTTTTGGAAGTATTTGGTAGGTGAAAGAGAAATGCTGGATGATGGCAAATGAAACCCATGAAGAATGAACTAGCCTCAGGCAGAGGTATAGAAGAATGTAGGACAAAGCCTTGCAGAATCCCAACATGTAGGGAGATGTGGAAGAGGAGGGGCCTCCAGGATTGTTTCTGGAACTGATGGTGTTGAGAAGTAACGTAAGCCAGTCCTCAGGCTTCATACTTGAGGAAAAAACATGGCCTCCTTTTTCACACATTTGTTAAGAGGTTTACCTGAGACAAAGAATGCAGCTGGCACCTAGTCCCTAGGTAGGACCTCTGAAGTGGCAGCTAGCACCATTGGAATGATGAAACTTCTTC
Organism: Lepus europaeus; assembly: GCF_033115175.1. Lineage (NCBI taxonomy): Eukaryota > Metazoa > Chordata > Mammalia > Lagomorpha > Leporidae > Lepus > Lepus europaeus. The sequence continues at coordinate 58,660,316 of NC_084831.1, forward strand.
CTACTTGCAGCTGTTTGCACGTTCACTACCACCAGTTTCTATATCTGTTACTTTGTTTAATTATCCTATAATATCATGTCTAGGACTGCCCAAATTGAAAAACGCTTTTAAACTTCTTGGAAATCAATCTATTTTTAATCTTTTTATGGTTGTTTTCCAAACTTGGCTAGCTTTTCCTGTAACACTAAAGGAATCTATATTAGGTGGAGAAACAAGAGGCGTGAGGCAACTTCCAGTGTGGCTGATCGAACACTGTAGCTCTGGGTCCATCCAGGAAAGTGTTTGCAATTCCCCAGCTTGTGAGAGAAGCACTCGAGCTCTGGATTAGCAGAGGAATACAATTCTCTCCCTTTAGATCTCTTTGTTTTGATATTGGCAAGGGAAGACTCACTTCAGTTCTCAAAAACCCCAAACTTTCACCCTTTCACTTTTGGCAGAGATTAGAAAAAAAAAATGCATGTCTCACACTGGAAACAATTCTACCAAAGATAATGACTTCAATCTCTCCACAATGTTATGGAGTTAGAGGTAGAAAATCACTGGATATAATGTTTTTAAAGTTGATCAGATTATTGGATACAGTGTCTTAAGTTTACTGTTCCTCTAAGAGTCTTGACCATCATTTCTTTCTCTTGAAGTTTATTTGAACATTTTTTATTAACTCTCAAAGGGCAGGACCACAGCTCTTCATTCACTTCTAGTGTAGTTGATACTGATAACATGTAAAACAACGGCAAAGACAGGTGACATCAGTCCTTGTCTCACATGAAAGAAAAATTTCCAGGCAGACAAAGTAGTGAGCAAAGCAAGATTTAATTAAGTCACACCAAGCCGAGGGGGGGCTGCAAGAGAGCAAGACCCCAGAAACCAGTGCAAGTGGAATCTTTTAAGCACAATTTTGGAGAGAAAAACAGAGCAGCAGCTAACAGTCAGAGGATGGGGACAAAGCCCATCAAAAGGCTGAATTTGTAACCCTGTCTATCCTGCCTAGCTTGCTCATGTAAAACAAAAGCCATCAGAAATGTGTGATTGATAACTTTTCCCTTCTATTTTCCTGATAACCAAAACTCAGAAGGGTAGAATCACAGCTTCCTTGATATTCTTGTAATAAAACTGGAAACTCAGGAGTGGGAATGGGCACTTTCACTTTGCTGAAAAGAGCTTTTGGGGAGAAGCAAGCATTTTGCATCCTCTTAAACACACTTCCTCTTTACTTGCTCTGAAGGGGGCCTGAACCCACCCAACTGCCTGTTTGTCCATCTTTCTCCTTGCAGTATGGTGGTTTCTTCTTGGAGCTTCTCAAAGATCCGTAAACCATGAGTGACTTACATTTTACATCTTCATTTGCTTTAGTCTTTCAGAGTTTTTTTATACTTAAACTTCCCGGATATTTCCACTTTTCATAGCAGAAGATGTTTTCAGTGTTTTTTCCTATTCAATAATTTGATTTGCTCTGCAATTTCATGTATTTTTTACATTCCTATTTGTGTTCCACATGTAAGTCGATTCCATGTATTGGAAACATGGCTTTCAGTAGAACTGAAGCTACAGATTTGCCTGCCATTGTGTGGAGGTATGTAAATTCTTGCATTTTTTACAACCAGCTGATTCATTATTCACTGACAGATTGAAACTGAGAAAATCTAACTTGTATTAAAATACATGATGAGAAATGGTGCTGTAGATGGACTCTCCGCCTCCTAACTCCTCATCCAGTGCACTTTTTATTGGAGAATCGACAACTCACAGCATTAATGACTCAGTTCATGTTGGCTATTATCCAGATTTCAAGGTCAAAATCAGGGCCAGGTCTGTGGAAAACTACTCTTGCTTGTTTGGCTCCAAATTTACTAAAAAATTATTGGAATTTGTGTGTATTTCTGATGTACTTGATAGGGTATGCTATCTCTTACCTCATGGGTAGAGTTACAGGAAGCAAAGCACTTGAAAACAAAAGATAATAGTAGTTTTGACTTTATAATCTTATAAAACCAGTAGTGGAATGGTTAACATAGCATTCATGGTGAATTCAAAGATAAATTTGAAATGTACAAAAAACACTTAAGAAACTTGAAATCTAAGAAAAATTATAGGAAGAAAATGATGATTATGTAACTATGATATTTTATCCCTATAAAAGAATAAAGTAATTATAGATGAAAATAAAGAAAGCTCTTAGCAGGCAAAATTACAAATGAAAAGAGTAAGGTGTTCATAAATATTGGGGGTGGGTAGCTTTAAATGTCAATAAGTTTTCTGATAAACTTCTCATGTAGAGGGTAGCAGAGAAAAGTTTTGTGTGGGAGGAGTATTTTTTTCCTTTAAACCAACATTGACATTTTAAAGAGCTAAACATCTTAAATGGAATGACTATTAAAATGCAAAATTAGACTGAACAGAAACAGTTTGGAGATTGTGTTTGTGTAGCACACTAAGTGGCAGATAATGGATGACTCAGATAATCTGAGCAGTTTGGGCTGACTCACATGTTTTGGAAGAAGGTGGCATCAAATCACTAATTCTGCCCGCGTTTTCCCCTTTGTTCCACCTGGTAATGCCAAACAAATCCAGAAATACCAGTGGCTTTTCTAGCTCCAGGTTTTCAGGAAGACTTTCCAAACTATTAGCAACAAATTTAAGGTTTTGAATACATGGGCCTTTAGTATAGTCGATGCAAACTCCCTAACAGAAGATTCACAAGCAATGTGCATAAGTAACTATGGAACATAGAGGAAATAGAAAACCCAGAGCCTTGTCAGGATGTGAATGGGAGAATCAAGACTGGGCATGGCCCATCATGATGGAAGAAACAGGTCTTCTTACTCTCCTCTTGCCAGAAGGCCTCTTCCTGGGAGATATCTTAAGTCAACAAATGATATCTGGTATCTGTATGAGGTGAAGGGGACATACAAATAGGGAGCCTTGGCCTCTATCCTATTAGAGGCTCACTGTCTATCAGAGGAACTGAGATAGGAACCAGTAAGTGGTACTGTTTGATACATCATAATACATATAAAAGCAACATTTGGGAGATACGCTGAAGAGACACTGTCTGTCACTAGGATCGAGAAGCCCTCATAGAGGAGGGGGAATTTGGCCTAGCCTTAAAGATGAATTGAAATTCTAAATCAGGGGTGAGGACCAGGCAAGAAAGAGATCCAGAGTACCAGGGTTTGGGTATGCTCACATAGTGGTGGATCATCCTGCCTAGCCACAGAGTTGAAGAGGCAGACAAGGGTGAGGTGGGAACATGGGACACGTGGATGTGTCACCTCAGTGCAGCTCTGTTGGGATGGTTCACATGATCTGCATCTTGGTATTATCTCAGTCTCAAGAATATATCCAACCTGGAAATGGCTGTTCCTATGAGTCTGTGACTTGCCTTCTTGGCAGAGCCCCAGCTTGGGTGATGAATTACTGTACTCTAAGAAAACCTTGCCGTCGTCTCCAGAGTCATACATCATATGTTGCTTGCGGTGCAAAGAACTCACAGTGCCAAGTCCTGGATCAATATCAGTTGTAAAGTGTAATAATGAGTCATACGCACATGCAAACACACATACAAAGACATAGAATCAAAGAAACTTTCGGAACATTAAAGTTCAAGAGCTGTGTTGCAACTTTCAATGTATGTTCACTTGAATGCTGTTCATAAATTTCTTTGACCCTTTGCTGTTTTCCCACAGGATTGAAAAAACGTACAAGGAAGGCCTTTGGAATACGGAAGAAAGAAAAGGACACTGATTCTACGTACGTACTTTAAAAATTTGCCTTCTAAAGCAAACTATTTGCGGAAGCTGTTGTCATAGTCACTTGAATACCACTGCAGAGTTTCCTTGAGTATTGTGTAATTTTCTGCTTCTCTCCCCATTTCTGGGTAAACGTGCTGTTCAGCATAAACAGTTCATAGATTTGTAATACAAAAGTGAACTTTTCAATCGTATGATTTTACTCTCTGATAGCCACACATCTCAGCAGTCTTGGGGGACAGAGAGTATGACAGAAAGTATACTTTTGTGGGAGATGAAAAGCATTCATTTCCACATCTTGGGTGGCTCCTAGACAACAAAACACTTGTTTAGGGAAATGAGATCTAGCCAGAAACAGAAATGTAGACAAATAAGATCCCAAAGCTCTTACTAGAGATGGCAAGCAGAATTGTCAATCAACCAACAGAAGTCATAGGAATGACTTGGCTATTTGGGTGTATAGAAACCAATTCCAGAAACAACCACGAGGATGCTTTTACATGCTTAAATGATCACGTCTGAGAGAATTGCCTGTGGACACTAATAGATCCTTGAAAATGTCTAATGACACCACAGTTTCATTCCACTTATTTTTTCATGTTGCATTTTCCTTCAGAAATATTTGGCTCTGACACAAAATCTCAGGAGTGTTTTTGAGCCAGGCAGATAACTTAAAATATATGAATCAGCTGGCCAGAAACTTGGGATTCTCCTCATGCCCAGAGTAAGGATGGTACCGCTGCTCAGCCACAGCTGCTTATGACCAGGTGGAAATGCAGATCTGAGGTGGTTTATTGGATGAGGCTATTCATAAAGTCTGTGGAAAAAATGGAATTAAGTTTATTGTGGTGGTAGATGAACGAAACCCACTTGTAGGTTTTCCATAATATGCATTTTCCATTGACTTGTTAGAGACCCCTTATATATCAGAGTGGAGCCAATAATCCCTGTGTTGACCAGAATCCTTAAAAAATGTAAGAAAATGAGAAAATTAGTTAGCTGTTTTGGCACAGGTGAACATGAAGATGGCCATGTGTATCTTAACCTTTTCATTGTGTACCTTTTTTGATACACAACTTTCATCTCAAAGTGCTAAGCATGTCCTTGTGCTTCAAGAGTTTATAATTCTTGGAATAAAATATCTTCTACACTAATGGAAAGATCTTTCATAGAAAGACATTTTAATAAATGAGAAAACATGCTCACAATGTCTAGTATGGTACTTGGTATTCACTAAGTGCTCAGTAAAAGCAGTTGCTAGTGCTCTTTTTATTGCCAATGTAAGATAATATGTAATAAAGTCCCACAAGCAATTTGAAGTTCATGTGCGTTTGGGAGTGAGGAAGCTCCTATTTGTACTGATGATCAGGGATGCCTCTAGGCAGGAGGATCCTTGAGTTTGGCCTTCAAGGAGATGAGGAGAAGTGTTTTGTGCCAGGGAACAACAAAAGCAAAAGCAGATGGGTGGAAAAGTGCCGTAGGCACTTGGGACAAGACAAATGGGCCAGTTTGTGTGGGAGCTGCACAGAAAGGTTATGATGGCAGGCAAAGCTGGAAAAACTGGGGGCCTGGCTCAGGTGCTGGGCTTCCATCCTTAGGTAGTGGTTCCTCAAAGCCCTGTGGGATTTTAAACCAGTGAGCCTGAAGGACTGGGGAGAAATTTATCTTTTTGTCTACATGCCAAATATTAAGTCTTAAGCTCTTTTGTTCTTAGATATTCTTTGTGCCTTCTCTTTTGGGGCATATTTTATGAAAACTGCATTGACTGCAGGCCTGAAGATTTTCTAAAGGACTGAGTTAGGAATCTTTTCCTAAGGATTATACAGTTTGCATGGCCATGTTTGAAACATGCTCCTCCCAGAATGAGGATGGTCCCTGCATTAGTGTTGGGACGTTCCAGGCTCAGTGCCGCCCACAGCTCGTGGGCTTGGGAATTATACTCTCCTTTGCCATTGGGCCTCAGTGTCGTCATCTGCAGAAATAAAAGTTTACATTGGATTAGATGGAATCTAATTTTCCCAAAGGACCAGACCCCGTACCTGTCAATCTGTCAGCAACAGCTGGGAACACCTGCATTGCGTGTGTTTTGTGGGACACTATTGCATGCTTCTTGGGGAACACATTAGCAGAAACCAAGTCTGTTTTCCTATGAAGACAGTGTCTGCAACAGACTGTGCCCTAGAGAGTTCTGGTGTGTGAATAAAGACAGACCAAAAAAGGCTCTCTCCAAAGAGGAAGGAGGTTAGACAACCTCCCCAGGGCAAGCAGAGCTCTTTTACATGTGACCAAAACTCTGCTCTTCTACCCTCATTTCCAAAGCTACGAAAATAAGTGAGTTCTTCCTTGTAGCCTTAGGGAGATGCCTGGGAACTCTGTGAGGGACCCCAGGGAGACATTTGTTTACAGAATCCCAAGCTTAATTTCTTATCACGTGAGAGGCCCAGAATAATACTCACATTATCACAAGCTAGCTGTAGATTGGCCCATCAGTGATGGTCAAAGAATAAGCTGTGGAGTAGAAGCCTTTGCTTTTCAGGAGCCACCACTCTCTAATTGGATCACATATCATTCTTGGAAAAAAAAATCATAAATGCAAAGGGGTCAGGAAAATGCTCTGACAATTTGCTGTCCCTTCAGCTCTGGGTGATGCTTATGTTCATCTGAGCTCATTGAAACCTTGTCGATGCAAACCCGTTTCAGAGCTGTTGCAACCAGCTCAGAGTTGCTAAGCAACCAGTTAGGGTAGCTGCCAGGCCAGCTTCAGCTGACTGAACCTCATAGCTGGAGGGCGGGGTTAGGACCAGAGCTTCCTGATTTGATCATCAGTGGAGTGCCTGATGGAGAGGAAGAGAGATCGGCTGTGCTAAGTGGCAGGCCCCGTGCAGGATATTTATTGCAATGATATCCTTTTTAATCCTCTCAGTAATTCAATAAAGCTAGAAGTAATATCTCAAATTTAGAGATGAGAGATCAGTGCCAAAAGGAGTTAAGTAACTTGCTGAAGGCCACCCAGAAAATGGGACTTAGAGGCAGGATTCCAGTCCAGAACCGGGTGCCTTTACTTGTATCATCCAGAACAAAAAGTGTTGATGGGTACAATTATAATCCAGACAAACAGAAGAGTAAAACAGAAAAGGCAACGGTTACAAGACGAACTTGAAACTTTAAAAAGTGGAAGGTCCAGAGTGGATGATCCGTTTTAAAACAGAAATCAGTAAATAGAATGGAGCTGCCATTGAATAGAAAAAAAAAATTATTTTAAAACAAAATGTAAGTCTTCATAGGAGGGTACTGGGGTAAGAATTTAGAACACATACCCAGGTGTCTGAGCTGCTAAAATCTCTACACTCCCCATGCTAGGGCAGATTATATAGTAATTATTATTCCAGATTTCATATAATGAGTATTTACTATGGGCTAGGCACTGTTGCAGGCTCTTAAATTAATTCACTGGATCTTCTAATAGCCCCATGGGGTACGTGCTATTATCATGGTTATTGATACATGAGGGAACTGAGACACACACAGGGGTGAAGTAACTTGCTCATACTTCTGCATTTAGGAAATCCACATTGGTTACACCTAAGTAGTCTAGCACGAAACACAGTGCTCTTAGCTGCTGTGTGCACTGTCTCCTTATAAGAAAGCACCAGCCCTATTTCCACTGATAGATAAGATAAGGGATGGGAATAGGGCGCCAATGCTGTTATGCACAATTTCCGTTTTTCTGACTAAAAATTTTGAAAGGGCATTTTGAGAACTGCAACAGACATGAGATCACATGGCCTCCCCCTAAGAGTCCCTCTTGACAGGCCCTTGTACCTGAACCAACTGCGGGCAACGCCACAGCTGGGCCCATCTCCATCTCTTCTTCACATCTAAAGCTTGCTGTCCCCAAAGGCATCCCACAAGGATCAGTGCCTCTGAATATTCTACCCGAAACTGATACCACCACCTCTCTTCTCAGTCCTGTAGGAGAGGCCGAAGTCCTGATAAGAAATGCTCCTAATTTTTGTTATAAAGATTTGATTTCCATGAAACTGGGTTGGTCCTCGCCCTCTGTGCTTTCCTGCTAGTGCTTACTATGGCCATGGTGACTCAGTGGATGCACTTGCCTACCTCATTCTGTCTATGATGAGCCAGTCTTCTTTATTAGTTTTATCATTGCCTAGCCAAGTGCCTAGCTCATTATTGACACACAGTGCTTGCTCGATTATCTGTAGGTTTTATCAGCTGAGATTTTCCTCATCCTCCTATTTTAGTGAAAATTTATTTGAATCACTTCATTCCCATGCCCAAGGAGTGTCCGAAGATGCCAAGATTTTTGTCAACCCCCAGAGTCTTTCAAAATCTGAGTCCTCTCTTCCCCAGCTCCTGTCTTGCTGATTTATCTTTGCATCATGAATTTGCTGTGTAAAAAATGAAACACTTAGTGAAGTGTTTGGTAATTCAAGTGGAATATTCTGTTCATTTTAAAGGCGTATTTGTGGGGGAGGGGAACCACATCTTGGAGCCCAGGTAATGCCTCAACAAAGCTCTACATTTCTCTGTCTCTCTCGCTATCTCTGCCTCTCTCTCTCTCTCTCTCTTTCTGTGTGTGTGTGTGTGTGTTCTGTCTCTCTGTATCTCTCTCCTCCTCCCCTTGCTCTTGGTCCCACCCTATACAGAAAAAAAAGAATTTTGGCCGGCGCCGTGGCTTAACAGGCTAATCCTTCGCCTTGCGGCGCTGGCACACCAGGTTCTAGTTCCGGTTGGGGCGCCGGATTCTATCCCGGTTGCCCCTCTTCCAGGCCAGCTCTCTGCTATGGCCTGGGAAGGCAGTGGAGGATGGCCCAAGTCCTTGGGCCCTGCACCCGCATGGGAGACCAGGAGAAGCACCTGGCTCCTGGCTTCGAATCAGCGCAATGTGCTGGCCACAGTGGCCATTGGAGGGTGAACCAATGGCAAAAAGGAAGACCTTTCTCTCTGTCTCTCTCTCTCACTATCCACTCTGCCTGTCAAAAAAAAAAAAAAATTCCTTACCTGGTGCTACCTCCTCTTTATTCCAAACCCATCAATGTCTTTTAGATACCACAGTCCATCTCAAGCACTTAAGATTTTCTTTCAAACGTAAATCTGGTCCTTTCTAATGATATAATTATTTTAGCTCCTATAGAGTGAATGAAAGTCAGAATTTACAAGTGGATGATGACTACCCTTTTGCTTCCTTCTCCTCTGATCCTCCAGTTCAGTTTCCCAGAGTAACAGTAATCCCTCTTCCACATTGCTCTAAGGCCCACTATGGCTTTAAATGGGCAGTTGTGTGATCCAAGCGAAGAGACATCATGGAAGAGAGAAGAATTATAATTTAAATTCTTAATATGTGTCAGAAATTATTCTGAGTCCATTATGTACTTTACCTTATTCAAATTGGATCCAAGAGATAGAGTAATACATTCAGTGTCACAGGACCATGAGGTGACAAAGTCTGGACACCCAGATTCATCCTATATCAGAGATTTGCCCCTAAGCACCACGCCAAAGTGTTTACCACAGAATGGCAAGCCTGGCTAACAGCCATCACAGGGGGCCAGGCAGCAAAATGATGCCCTCCATTTTCATCTCCATTTCCAGAATGGGACGAGAGGTGAAGAGAGAAATGTCAAGGAAGGCACAGGTTCTAAAGATGATCTGAAAAGTAGCCCAGAAGTTTCACCTTACAGGATGCAATTCAGGACCACTCACAGGGGAAAAGATGAGAGAAAATTGATTTCTATGCCTTGTGGTGGTTTTAAATGGAGCCAGCTAGACTGCAGATTCTTGAATGAACTGTCCTCTCAAAAATGAACCAAGCCCCGTGCCATCAACTTATGCCTCTTGCACCTGTTTTTGAAGAGAATTCCCCTCCACACAAACATACACATACCCCACACTCAGACATCACTCAGCCAATTTGTTCTGATTTGTGTTAACTAGCCAGGTTTACTGTGGTGGGAACATGGGGAGGGCGAGGGTGGTGGTTAATCACTCTTATTGTTGTACTTCAGTCTGTGGAGCAAGAATGATTCATTTTCATAATAGCTACCAATTTCTTTTTGTTACAGAGGTTCACCAGATAGAGATGGAATTGTAAGTATTTAAATGACCACTTTTAGTGGCTTTGCACTATAATATAGGCTATGTTTAAATTTCATAAAGCCCCATTTCTTTTTCTTTTTCCTTTTTTTCTTTCTTTTTTTCCCCCATAGGGGAAAAAAATGGCTTGAATGGCTTTTCAGACCACTCACTGTTGTAATTTTCCCTAGTCATTGCATGGAACAGAAATGTAGCCTTGGTCAAGTTAGGCCTATTTATTGCCATCACCTGCAACCCTCGGCCGGAGTAGGCAAGCAAGCCATCAAGATGTGGGTCAAGCACCAGGCAGTGTGTGCAGAGGCTGCTACTGTCCGCTGTTATTTCATTCCTCATTTAACGATGTAAAAGCTCGTTATGTGAGGATGGTTTTCTCCAACAGAGGCCACAAAGTCATGATGGAGCCGAGATCCAATAAAACTGAGAGACGCTCTTCCCCTTTTGAGCTTGCACCGCAGATGTATTTTCTATATTAAATTCAAAAGGAGGGAATGGTCTTAAAACCACTTATGCCTGAATGAAAGCCCGAAGGAGGAAAATGTGTCCCCTGGGTTTAGATTTCAGAGTCACTCTGACTCCTTGCCGGCTGCCAGATTTCTTGCTGTTGAGCAAGTTTTGGGAGCATGGGCTTACATCTATCTGAGTTGTGTTTTTGGGATTCTGCACCAACTTCTAAAATGACTTTCTTCAAATCTAAATCAGACGCCTATTCAGAAGGTTCAAAAGAACAGCTGTTACTGAAAAAAAAAAAAATGAGGGGGAGACTCACATTAGGCTCATTGGGCTGGAGTGGGAACTAAAATAAAGCTGTGATTAAAAATATATTTTTCCCAAAGATCACCCTTTATAAAATTATTAGACCTAAACTGGGGTGTTCATTGCAGCTCTAGCAAGAGTTGTTCTCCCACACTTGACTGGGGGTGCCTTTTGCATTCATGTGGTTCTAGCTATGAAATGTGAAGAGAATAGACTGAAATTTATCAGACATTGGGTAACACTATAATCAAGGCTCTATTCAGCAGGGGAAAAAAAAGATCCAGAAGACGCAGCTTCTCCTCACCTCTTGCTTCTGGCTCAGAGCCCTCTCCTTAACTCTGTCTCAGGTACTCTCTGCTTCTGTGTCTTCTCTTTGCTGCTGGCTTGGCGCCCTGCGTGCATTCTCCTGTCCCTGCCATTCCAGCCTTCGCAAGGCTCTGTTAGCTGCTCTGCTTCCTGCCCTTGCTCCTCCCGACTGTTTCTTCCTTCTCTCCCTCTGCCGCTCTCAGTCTTGTCCTTTGTTTCTTTTCTCCCGACACCCCGCTCATTGTCTGAGAGGTTCCACTGCTACCTCGTTGTTCTCTGTTCTGGGGAGCACCACTTGCAGCCTCTGGTAAGAGAGGCACCGCATAACCTAGTGCAGCAGCCAGTGTCTAACAAGCAGCAGTGAATGTGTGCTGTATCCCTGAGCCCCAGCAGTCCTCCTGGGCACCATCTGCCCAGGGTCAGAGCTGCAGACCCGAGTTCCCTGAGCCCTCCTGTATCTCCTCCATTCCAAGCCAAATGAATTTGTGTATTAGTAGTTCTGTCCTCTTTGTTACATAATGGACATGCAATTAATATCACTCATCATGATTCTTAGGAATGAGGCATTATTGAATTTTGATTTCTCAGGAAATATCGCAGACCTGTTCTGTGTTATTCAAAATAAATGCATATTCACACACAGGATGCATAGCTTCATGAGACAGTGGGAATTGTTAACCACCGCTAGTTTGGAAATGTTCTCCAAGTTTTCTCCTCTCATACAGTCACCAAATTTTGAAAATCAATGCTGTTTGGGCCCAGGTATCAATTTGCATTCAATCTTTAGAGGCCTCAACTTCACTTTTCTTCAAACTCAGGCTGAGTTCTTTAAGACTTTGTGTCTGAGGACCCAGTCCACTTTATTTGGCTGATATAGCTTCCGATTTCAGTTGCTGAAGTTGAAACTATGTGGTTCCATAAACTGCTCATTGTGGTCTACACACCTAGTGGGTATAAGCTATTGGTAAACCCAGGGGCTACACAAAAGCTTTCATCTGAACCTTTCAGAATCCAACAAAGCCCATCTCTGGCAATGCTGCTGAGATTTACCCTACAGAGGCTTCATGGCAAGCCTGCGAGTAGGGAGGGGGGTGGCCTTGCTCCAGGACCTGAAGGTATCCATCCCTGGCAGCGCTGTCCGTCTTCACGCCTGAGACTTCAGGCAGCTGTGTGTGGCAACACAGTCTCACCCAGATGCTAACTTGCACAGGCTACACTAATCTCTAGCGTTCACAGGGTACACTTAGCTTTTCCCTGAGCTGTTCTGATTTCCCTCCACACCTGAACTGCGGCCTCGGTGTCATGGTTCTTGCTGTGAGATTTCTGTGCATCCTGAGCAGGTGTACAGGAAAGCGTGCAGGTATGGAATCGTCAGCTCTGTGTGCTGTGTGCATGGGTGACCCTCAGAAAGCCTCTAATCCAGGTGAAGATTGGAAGAGCTAAGCTTCTCATAGTTTGATTAGAAATTCTACACCAATATTTATTCAGTCTCTTCTTGTGTGTCCTTGTGTCTGTTTTCTGCTCGTGAACGAAGTGCTCACTGATGAGGATTACAATCGCATAGTCCCTAGTGATTGGGACTTATCTTCCTTTCCCCTCCTACTCCTCACCTAACCAAACTGGCCTGCTGAATAGAGCCTCATTATGGGCCCCAAGGTCTACTCTACTTAAAACCCTGCCACAATTGGTAGGCCGGACAATTTGGCCTAGAAATTGTTTCTTCTATGGTATGTTTGTTGACTCCATGTGATTCTTTATATGTGTCTTGAAGAACAAACAGATCCTTTAACAACTTTTTTCTACATGAAAACAATCAATTCCAGCAGCCCAGCCCACATGAACCACCCTACAATTACAAAGCAGAATGTGCGCGTGAAGGAGGAAAAAAAGTTTCGGTAAGGAAACAGATTTTAGTTTAAAATTTCCAAGGGGTTGTAGAAACAGTGAGTAAAAGCCCAACTTGAAATTTGGAAAACACAGTAGCTTTTACTGTTTCACTTTAGAAGACTCTTTCTTGGGTATTTCCAAAATACTTCTTGATCACCCTAGGTCAGTTTTTAAATCAACAATATAGACCAAGCATTCCCTTAAAGAGGGATCAGGCATAAAAGATACATGATTCATATTCTGAAGCAAAATACCAGGATTCAAATTTCTAAAGGATTATGGTAAATGTAAATATAAACATTACTATGTCATTTGTTAGGATAGCACTATCTCAATAATATCAATGCTGATTCTAGTCTAGGCTATGCAATAACTGTAGGTGTGTTGTCCAATATGATAGCCACCATTGGCTGCTTAATTCAAAATCAGTTGCTCCCTTGCACTTGCCACATATCAGTTACTCCATAGCTACTCAAGGCTAATGACTACAATATTGGGCTGTTCACAGATAGAACTAGCTTCCCAGACAGTTCTATTGGATGGTGCTGTTCTATAGAATTATATACAAAGTGAGTCAGGTCCTTGGTGGATAAAGGGTGCTATTTAGGCAGTGCGTCCTGTATCTTTAACACTTCTCACCCAAGGATCACTATGTGGACATGAGCTGACCTCAGAAAAGGGTAATCACAATAGAAATTGAGAACTGTGATGAGGGTACAATTGAAAACATTTGTTATTTTACGCAATGATTTAGTCTATCAAATTACCTGATAACAGATAATAAGCTTAAGCAAAGTAAAACACCTATTTAAACATGATTAATATTGCTGGGAGTCTCAAGTATTTTTAAATAACAAGCATATACTCAAATTATGTGCTTATGCTAAGTGTAGACTTTTTTAAAAAAATACAGAAAAGAAAGAAGTAAAAGAGTGTATAACTACAGCTCCAAGAGGAAAATCACTCCTTGTATGTTAATACATAACTGATATTGTTTTCACTGCCAGGCTTAGTTTTTAAGTGATGTTTCTTCACTTAACTAACCTTTTCCATTGCTTCCTCATCAAAGTTTTCTGTTTGAAAACTAACAGAGCCATTATTTCAGGATTACCACCACCATGAGCATCTTAGTATTTCTTGCTCAATGGCTGAACAATGAGGAGTTTTTTCTTGGAATTTGACCAGAAGAATTCTAGCCAGGCTCTGGCCTGAATTTAACTTGATAATTTTCTCTTGTGAAATCAAAAATATCTCTAAAAGTCCATTAGCATGAAACTAAATTGTCAGTTCTTCTAATAAAGTCAAGTGCGTGTGTGCGTTTATATGTGTGTGTATGTGTGTGTAAATATTGGCAAAAAGAATGTATTTTATGATTTGTTGTTTGTGTTTAGTATTTGTTTCCCAAAAAATTCCTATTTTGAAAGAAAATCCCTTTTTATAGATTCTGCTTTTTCCTCACCTCAATCTTCCCTTGGTTTCCATGGAAACAGAAATCTTCATTCAGCTCAGATCTAGGAATTCAGAAACTGCTTTATCCACAATGTTGGATGTATGTTGTCAAGAACAAAAAAGTGTATAATTTGTTCATCTGAACATATAAACTATCTTAGTTTTCATGGGCTTTAGTTATGGAGATTAAATTGTCATGGAAGCAAACTATAGCCTTTGAAAATTTCAAACATAGTAATTCACCTAATCTCTTTGGTTTTTAGACAATAATCCTTTGTATTAAGGAATTGTTTAAGAACTAAAAGGTATGTTGATAGCAGTATCATGCTGATGACAGAACTTGTGAGTTTGCTTGTCTGGAATCAGCTTAATCCATTTGATTTTCTATTGCTACAAATTGTTTATATTGAACCTATTTATTATCAATGCATTCTGAAAACGAATTTGTGTGTGTAAAGTCATATACAAGCACACTGATTTAAAAGAAATCGAATTTGGCAAAAAGCAAATTAAGAACCACACTGATTCCTAGGGGGAAGAGTTTTTGTTTTTGTTTTTGTTTTTTAAGTGGCAGATTGTTTAGTGGACCAAGTCTCAATAGTAATTTCATAAGGCACACATGCAGGTTTGATATGGCAGGTTTTTACAAAGATCTTTGTTCAAAGTAGAGAGATTGTCACTAAAAATTGGTGCAGTGAAGGAAATTCTAGAGAAGACTAAAATGTTGTAGCCTGAGTACAAATGATCTTTATCAGGAGCAGGACACAAAAGGAGTTGGGCACAGACACTATGTTCCTGTCTGTGGAAACATGGCAGGGTTCTTCTTATATTTGCAAATTCCCGTGCAATGGAGGTATCTAAGAGAGAGGACAAGAGCAAGTTAATCTGTTCCTTGCATACTGTGTACCCTATGCCACTGCTAGTTCTTGGAATGCCCAGTCAACATTCAGGAAGTGTTCGTCAACAATGATGGCTGTTCTGGGGTGTCTAAAGCTTACCTCTCCACCATTTTTGTCTTATTGGGTATTAACTGCTTACATGGTAGTTCAAGTGGTCTTTGTGATTGCAAAATTGGAAGTCCTGTCCTTGAGCTTTGTGCATCACCAATGGGCTTGCCATGTTCTGAGATCCGCTACTGCTCAGTGTGGTACCATTGCTGTATGTGCTGAACACAGGAATGTTATTGGATGGACACTCCATTACCAACCTGATGCGTGTTTGTGTCCTTTGCTCACTACAAGTAGAGAATCTGAGCAATTTTCATGTTAGGATACCACATCCTTGCTCAAGTGCTTGTGACTGTATGTCATGGTTATACTAGGGGCCAAAATAGAACTCTAAAATAATCCAGAGACTGAGGAATGCTGACACACAATCTGTGTGCAGTGACAGGAGGCATAGATCACGTGGATGTGAGAAGTCCAATGAATCCCCAATTTTATTTAGTAATTTGATAAGAAAATTCATTTGAACAGAAAAACATAATTTTTAATAATTAGGAACTGAATTAACTAGTTTCGAGCTTACTTCCTTTATATTTGACCAAGGATCTGGTTAGAAATAAAATGAGTCAGTGAAAGAAATGTAAAAGATTAGTTAATGATGGGGATCAGTACTTCTGAATTGGAACGAATTCTAAATAAGAGCAGCATAGATGTCAAAGTGTTTCCACTTAAAATATACAAGATTATATCCCCTGAAGATCTAGAGGATTAAATTATACTGTAGGTGCTGATAATTCTTTAGTAAACTGAATAACCTTTGAACAGCTGTTAGTATCCCTATGCCCAGGAGTCCTACAGTCCTCTGTGGAATAAGTGTGCACACTCTTCCATGTAGTGTTGTGGCAGCTAAATTTAACATTCATCGATGTGTTCCTGAATAGGCTGCTCTAATTTGTCCTTCCCTGCTGGATTTTGATAGCTCTTACTAAATAAAGATGAGTTAAGTGTTCTTGGTTTAATTCAAATATTTCCCTTCTAAATTTATTTTCAAATCTATTACAGAAGAAAAGCAATGGGGCGCCAAATGGATTCTATGCAGAAATTGATTGGGAAAGATATGTGAGTATCACAAGATTATTTTTCTTTACTAAGTATTGCACAATTTTAAAAAAATGAATGGAGGTAGAAACAAGTGAAACACTCTTTCACTAGGAAGTGCCTGGCATGTTTAGGATGTGGTAGAAGTTAACAGCACTGGAATTTGTCAGACCTGAGTTAAAAACCCAGGCCCTCCATGAATCAACTGTGTGGGGATTCGGAAGAGTTCTTTGCTGGCCAGAAAAAAAGTGAAGTCAGTAGTTACCTTGTATCATTGTGGCAAGGATTCACTGGCTTCAGCAACCAGCTTAGCCTGTGTATGTTCAAACAAAATGCTTCTCTTACATGAGTACAAGAATGGTGTTCTCTCAGCAAACAAGGAGTGTGAAAATTGCTCATTCCCAACTAACACAGAAATCAACCTAAGGCTGTCGCTGCCCAACATATGAGTGCCTAAATGAAATACAACTTCCACCAAATTGGTTCAGTCCTAAAAACTAATCAGATCATGTGGGAACTGCAATTGTGATTATGCATTGGACCCCAGTTTCTCTAAGTAATAAGAAAGATTTTATTCTTTTTTTTTTAAGATTTATTTTATTTATTTGAAAGGCAGAGTTACAGAGAGAGGTAGAGACAGGGGGAGAGAGAGAGATCTTCCCTCCACTGGTTCACTGCCTAAATGGCCACAACCACCCGGGCTGGGCCAGGCCGAAGCAGGAAGCCAGGAGATGCTTCCAAGTCTCTCACATGAGTGCAGAGGCCCAAGTACTTGGACCATCTTCCACTACTTTCCCAGGTGCATTAACAGGGAGCTGGATTGGAAGTGGAGCAGCCAGAACTCAAACCTGTGCCCATATGGGATGCCAGTGCTGCAGGCTGGAGCTTTAACCCGCTGCACCACAGCATCGGCCCCAAGATTTAATTCTAAATAGATTATGTCATCCTGGTCTGGAAACGAAAGCCTCAGGAAGGACATGGCCCCTGGTTTTTTTGTTTTTGTTTGTTTGTTTTGACATGCAGAGTTGGACAGTGAGAGAGAGAGAGAGACAGAGAAAGGTCTTCCTTTTTCTGTTGGTTCACCCCCCCAAGTGGCCGCTATGGCCAGCGCGTTGCAGCCGGTGCGCTGCGCCGATCCAAAGCCAGGAGCCAGGCGCTTCCTCCTGGTCTCCCATGTGGGTGCAGGGCCCAAGGACCTGGGCGATCCTCCACTGTGTGTTAATGTGGTATATCACATTTACTGGTCTGCATATGTTTAAAAACCATCCCTGCATCCCTGGGATAAATCCCACTTTGGGTGAATGATATTTCTGATCTGTTGTTGGATTCAATTAGCTAGTATTTTGTTGAGGATTTTTGCATCTATGTTCATCAGGGCTATTGGTCTATAATTTTCTCTTTGTTGAGCTTTTTCCTGATTTTGGAATTAAGGTGAAGCTGTCCTCATAGAAGGAGATTGGGAGGATTCCCTCCCCTTCAATTGTTTTGAATAGTTTGAGAAGAATTGGAAATAAATAAAAATATGGTAGAATTCAGCAGTGAAGCCATCTGGTCCTGGGCTTTTCTTTCTTGGGAGGGTCTTTAATAATGACTCAGTATCTGTCTTGGTTGTTAGCCTAATTAGGTTTTCATGATTCAATTTTGGTAGATTGTATGGGTCCAAAAATCTATGCATTCTAAATTTTCCAATTTGTTGGCATATAGTTATTGATAGTAATTCCTGATAATTATTTTTATTTCAGCAGTATCTGTTTTAACATCTTCTTTTTCATGTTTGATTTTATTAATTTGGGTGTTCTCCCTTTTCTTGTCTTGTTTTTGGTTACTTGTGCCAATGATCTATTACTTTTGGTTTTTTTTTTTTTTTTTCAAGAAACCAGTTCTTAAATTCACTGATCATTTGTATCATTTTTTGTGTCAATTATGTTTATTTCTTCTCTAAGTTTAATTATTTCTTTCCTCCTATTTTTTAAAAAAATTTTAAAAGATTTTATTTATTTATCTGAGAAGTAGAGTTACAGAGAGAGAGAGAGGGAGGGAGGGAGAGACAGAGAGAAAGGTCTCCCATCTGCAGGAACACTCTCCAAATGACCACAATGGCCGGAGCTGGGTCGATCCAAAGCCAGAAGCCAGGAACTTCTTCTGGGTCTCCCACATGGGTGGAAGGGCCCAAGGACTTGGGCCATCTTTTATTTCTTTCCCAGGTGCATTAGCAGTGAGCTGGATTGGAAATGGAAGAGCCAGAAATCAAACTGGAGCCCACATGGGATGCTGTTGCCACTGGAGGCAGCTTTGCTCATTATGCCACAGAGCCAGTCCCCTACTTCTAATTTTTAGCAACCTCCGTACCATTATCCATAATGGCTCTGTCTGCACCATTTTTACATTCCAACCAGCAGTGCATGAGTGTTCCAGTTTTTCAACATCCTAAACAACATTTGTTGTTTTCTGTTTTTTTCTAATAGCAGTCATCTTGATGAGTATGAGATATCTCATGTGGTTTTAATTTGTATTTCCCTGATGATTTGTGAGTTTGAGTTTCTTTTCAAATGCTTTTTGGCCATTATATCATCTTTGGAGAATTATCTATTCAAGTTGTTTTGCTCCTTTGTTAATCACGTTGTTTATCTGTTGTTGAGTTGCAGGAATTCTGATAATTTTTGAGTTATTTATTTATCTGAAATGCAGACTGATAGACTGATCTTCCCTCTGGTGGTTCACTCTCCAAATGACATTGGCCAGGGTTGGGCCACACCAAAGCGAGAAGCCTGCAACTCCATCCAGCTCTCCCATGTGGGTCGCAGGGGCTGAATAACTTGGACCATCTTTTAAAAATGTCAGATATGGGGCTGACGCTGTGGCACAGCAGGTTAAAGCCCTGGCCTGAAGTGCCGGCATCCCATATGAGTGCCGGTTCTAGTCCCGGCTGCTCCACTTCTGATCCAGCTCTCTGATATGGCCTGAGAAAACAGTAGAAGAAGTCCTTGGGCCCCTGCATCCATGTGGGAGACCTGGAAGAAGTTCCTGGCTCCTGACTTCAGATCAGCTCAGCTCCGACCATTGCTGCCATCTGGGGAGTGAACCAGTGGATGGAAGACCTCTCTCTCTGGCTCTACCTCTCTCTGTAACCCTGTCTTTAAAATAAATAAAATAAATCTTAAAATAAGTCAGGTATATGAAAACATAGTGGAATAGTAATTACCAGGGCAGGGGGCAGTGGGAGAGGAAATGGAAAAAGTAGGTCAAGGAGTGCAAATTTGTAGTGTGGTATGATAAATAAGTCTAGAGATCTAAAATACAGCATGTGGACTATGGTTAATAATGTTGTATTATATACTGAAAATTTGTTAAAACAGATTTTAGTTTCTCTAGCACCACCACCATCACACACCCATGGTAATTATGGAAGGTAATAGAAATAAAAATTTTGACTATAGTAATCATTTCACTATCTGCATATATATCAAAGCATTGTGCTGTACACCTTATATATAAAAAATAAATAATAATGCATATATTTTTAAATATTTATTTATTTGAAAGTCAGAGTTACACAGAGAAGGAGAGGCAAAGTGAGAGAGAGGTGTTCCATCCACTGGTTCACTCCTCAAATGGCCGCAACAGCTGGAGCTGTGCCGATCAGAAGCCAGGAGCCAGGAGCTTCTTCTGAGTCTCCCATGTGGGTGCAGGGGCCCAAGGACTTGGGCCATCTTCTACTGCTTTCCCAGGCCATAGCAGAGAGCTGGATTGGAAGTGAAGCAGCTGGGACTTGAACCGGCACCTTTATGGGATGCCAGCACTGCAGGCACAGTTTTACCTGCTACACCTCAGCGCCGGCCCCAATAAAAATGTATTTTTTAGAAAAGCATTCAGTATTCTGTGTTTGTAGTATTTTTCTTGCTTCAATGACTCCCAGAACTCTCTCTCCAATTCTGTCTTCTCTCATTGCCAGGCCTATAGTGTCGATTTCAAACAAGGTCACTCTTAACCCCTGATTTTCCTTGCATCTAAGACATCAGGTATAGCATCAAAATGCCGAGGGAAAAGGCCTGGGACTGAAATGTGTTGGGAGTATTTCCTTGAGAAATGGTATCTGATTTCTCTGTTTCCTCCTTAGTCAATTCTGTTCACCTTGTGGTTGTTATGTAAGTCAGTTAGATAAAGTGTGGATTATAGTACCGTATCTTAGGAACTCAATTATAGTAATATAATCTCAGTAATTCAAAGTGCCTTTTTCTAATCTTTCCTGCCTTTCTCATAAAAATGTTAGTTGTCTGCTAAGAGAATTAGCTCAGCGAGGAGGAACAGAATTCACCCGTGATTTGAGATTCAAAACATTGAAATTCTTAAAATTTACCACTCCTGTCTCCCAAGACTTATTAAGAACTGATAAGATATCTTTTCATATGTTCTTTTTTTAAAGATTTATTTTATTTATTTGAAAGTTAGAGTTACACAGAGAGAGGAAAGGCAGAGAGAGAGAGAGAGAGATCTTCTATCCGATGGTTCACTCCCCAAAGGCCGCAACAGCCAGAGCTGCACCAATCAGAAGCCAGGAGCCAGGTCTCGCACGTGGGTTTAGGGGCCCAAGGACTTGGGCCATCTTCTGCTGCTTTCCCAGGCCATAGCAGAGAGCTGGATCAGAAATGGAGCAGCCAGGTCTCGAACCAGCACCCATATGGGATGCCGGCGCCTCAGGCCAGGGAGTTAACCCACTGTGCCACAGTGCTGGCCCCCATATGTTCTTGATTCATCCCATGCCACCAACAATTTGATCTATATTCTGAGTGTATCTTGCCTGAATTGATGCATGTATTTTAAGTTGATTTTCTGACCAATTTTTCTGCACCTACCCCCAATGTATCCTGGAACAGAATTCCAGAACACCCTAACATTCTACTTCCGGCATGTTTCACCCTCACTGAGAAGCTGCATCACCTATATCAAGTCCAAGTTCCCTTGGCACATTTCCACATATGGTCTAATTTCCCTCTTTTTTAATCATGTCATTTTTGTTGTTCCTTCTCTCTTTTCACATCTGGATCATACAGTGTCCATTCCTGCCTTGGGTATCAGTACAAGGTTCTACTTCACTGCCTGGAAAGGACCCTGACTCTAGCCTCTCCAGCTATATTAAAAAGACCCTACAGAACTCGCTGATTCTTTCAAAGCTAATTTCCTCTTCCTGTGAATTACTACTGAACACTGATGTTTTGTGTTTTGTATGTATTTTTAAATTTTTGCCTACTAAAATACATTTTCCTGAGACACGTGATTTGTATTTCATATTCCTCATTTTACTCAGCACAATCTTTGGCTTACAGAAACTGCATGATAAATTCTCTTTGAATGCTTGAAAGTTGAATCCTCATTTATTTTCCTAGTGGTCTTCTCAAGTATCCAGGAGTAAATATGTAAACATACATTGTTTAATATTCACTTCCATAAGAGCTTAGCCTCCTAAAATAAGATACTTGTCCACATGCTTAAATAGAACACTCTTTATGGAAATGACTAATTCCTTGATCGCTGCCAGGATAGTAATTGCTTTATGTGTATTTTATGTGTATACTTATCTTGCATTTTATAGAACTCACCTGAGCTGGATGAAGAAGGCTACAGCATCAGACCTGAAGAACCCGGCTATATCCTTTGTTTATTTCTTTACTCAGACTTTTATTCTCTTTGAGGAAACAATAAGATAAATTCAGTCTTTTACAAGGTGATGAAACAACCTGGGCTCTTCAAATCATTTTATTCTTATATTAGGATAAATGAGAAGCACAGATAACAGTGTGCTCACCAACAAGCAGTTGCATTGCTTTGGTCTATTCTAGAAAAGAGACAAGAAAGAGAAAAAATATACTGAAAAGGAGTTGTGCAAATTTTGCAGGTGCTTGGCTGTGCCTACAGTTTGCCATGATAATGCCATTGTAGTGACTGGAAAATGCCATCACTGTCCTCTTCCTGTAGTTTTTCTCTGGGCAAAGCATGTCACACTCTGCAGCTGTTTAAATTCATAACAGATTCTCCATAAAGTAGTCCTTCTCTCTGAGATACCTGTAGTCATGTGTGCTTGTCTGTGTGAGTACAGTGTAACGTCACAACTGCTGCAAAAATGTAGGGCATTACAACTATTGCTCCTTGGAGTTCATTCTCCTCGATCATGCTCTGAGGAAGGGTGAACCAGTCCCAGTCCTTTCCTCTTTTATTTTTGCTTGTTTGTTTTATTTATTTATTTATTTTGCTTCTATTTTCTTCCATCTAAAAATGTTTTTGCTGTCTATACAAGTAATCACTCTTGTCTTACACTTGTCATTGCCTCCCAGTAAAAAAATGAGTTGTGCCTCTTTAACTGTGTTCTACCTACCAAAGGAAAGCACTTTTACTCTTCAAGCGAATCAGAAGAGGAAGAAGAGTCACACAAGAAATTTAATATCAAGATTAAACCATTGCAATCTAAAGACATTCTTAAGAATGCTGCTACCGTAGATGAACTGAAGGCGTCGATAGGCAACATTGCGCTTTCCCCTTCACCGGTGGTGAGTGGGTTTTGTGTTTTTTTAGTGATATGCTCTAGTGTTGTTGGGCAGAGAGCTGTGTGGCCTCAATGTGTTGTCAATCATGAACTCCTTAAATTGAAGGCTGCAAATGGTCACCACCTTTTGTGACCTTTATAAACCTTCAACAGCTCAGTGTGGCTTAAGAAAATTTCACTCATTTTGTACTGCAGCTCTTGTGCTTTCCAAACTGTAAAACTGAATGGAACCATGTTTTCTTTAGACTTATTTTTCTGCAAACATTAAAAAAGAAAGAAAAATAGCAAAATACTGCCAGACTTACTTCTGAAGCAGACTTGGTAATAAAAACAATAAGAAATTCACAGATTTACTAATTTTTTTAAAACACGTCTTAGTTTCATTTTTATGATACATCACAAAAGAATACATGGAAGGAACATCAAGGAAATTGCTTAAAAATAAACTTTCATTGCTACAGTTCCAAGAAATATTAATCAAAAACAGCCTCAATAGATATTAAAAGTCATATTCTTCACTATATTTTCTTATTATCTTAAACATTCTCATCCTTAAGGTACCTCAAATATACATATTGTCCTATTAAATTATTCAAATTAGTGTTTTTCCACAGTTTGTGCTTCCTTTCTCAGATTACCCAGCTACTAATTTTTTTATTAGATGAATTCTGAGTTCTAATGTTGGAGGTATTTTCTCAGGGGTGTTTGATAAATGCCACCATTGTTTTCTAAAAATAGCTGCTACAGCAAATGAAGGCTCTCAAGCTACAGCTGATATGTTCTTGGCATTGTTTTAAATAGATGTGATCTCCCTCCTGCATTCTCCTTAAACAGAGTAGTTGATAAATGCTGAACCATTTTCAAGATGCTTTGGGAGATATCTCAATTAACCTTTCAAAAGGAGTTACAGTCATCTTTTAAGCATAAACTTCCACTTGCCTGGGGCGAAGAAAGTCTACAATGATGACTTACTTAATGTTTAACACTCACAGTCGCCTTTGGTGACTATTATGAGTGACAACTGAAATGATTGCTAATAGTAACCACCACAGAAAAAATTTTAATCACTTACTCACTTAAGGTATCTTCCTGAAAGGGGAGCCATGAGGTAATATTAGTTTTCTCGCCTTCTGCAATGCAAAATATATTTTTTAAATTCTTATTCTGGCCTGTGATATCTAGTAATAGAGGCATTTTCAATGCACACATTTTTCACTTTTCAATTGATATGTCTCAATTTTTTTCACGTATTGAATTATTTTTTAACTGTAAAAATCTATCTGAATGCCTGAAACCAATTTATATCCACTCCTCTGTAGGGTGTAATAAGCTTAGTGGGCACTTGGAAGCTACCTGGGGTAAGTGAAAGAAGGCAAGTTCACAGGATTAAATGAACAAATGTACATGATTGCCAACTTCCTACACCACCGTCTAGAAATGTAGTAGATATTTGCTGCAAGCTAGCTGAGTCTAGGAAAGGAGAGATCCATCTCTCTAAAGGAATATGTGTTTGGTATGTAGTCATAAAAAATGCTTCACTGAATCCTACCATGTAAAGGACAATATACTTCACACGTTAGGGGAAAAAAGAAATGCGCGGGGGGCGGGGGAGTAAGTGTGAGGACTCTGGGTAGTGGCAATACTTTGCTCTTAATTTGGGTAGTGGTTATAAGTGCAGTCAGTTGTTAAAAAAAAAAAAAAAAAAGAAAAACCTCATTTATCTGTATACTTTTGTGCATTTCTTGGTATATGCAGTACTTCCATAAACTGCTTTTAAGACAAAGAATATGTGTGAATCACCTGGTAAATATTCTTCCACCCGGATGTGTTGCTGAGCGTGCAGGAAGAAAGGTGGATGCTTACTCTGGGCTCTTCTCAACATCTATTTTCATGATAATACATCAGTCAGAGTCATCCTTAAAATTCTGACGTAAAAAAGAAAAATATTGGAGAATAGATGCTGATACCCAGAGAAAGTAACCTGGAGGTTAGTCTGTTTCTGTCACAAGCCAAATAATACTTTTGCTCCCTCTCTTGGACCCCACACCTCTGGTTTGTTCCTTTTAAAGTGACAGTATGGCTCTTCCAATACTATGATTCGTAAATATTTGGAATCTTTAATATTTGCTGTAGGAGAGTGAGCTATTATCACTACTTTAGTGACAGCTGAGCACATTTTTGGACATACCTAAGTATAAGGAGAGGTTGTAACTGAAAACACTTTCTTGGTTTTAGAATCTTGTCATCTTCTAGATAGCACGTGTATGTATCATTTATAAATCACATACACAGTAGTTTTTCTCCATACCCAAGGGCGTATAAATGAGTTTGTGAAATCCAGCTAGTGCCCTAGTAAAAATGGAAAAATGAGATGTACAGTTTTAGATGTTTCCAGGCAGATGATTTGTATACTTTCTTCAGATAATAAAAAGGAAATAGAGCGAAAGTACAGTAGATGGGTTATTTTGCTCCCATGTAAAACTCAAAGCTGGTAGGAAGCCTAGAGGCTAATAGAGTTCTACTCCAAGGGTCCCCAAAGACCCCAGGATTGTCAGCATTATAGTTGCATCTTTCCTAAGATGCTGCTGTCTTAGCTCCAGCAAGCAACTCCGTATTTCTGCCTTGGGATGGAGGAATACAAAAATAAATGATAAGTAGTTTCCTTGAAGAGTTTAACTCAGAAGTTGTACATACCACTACTATGCAGATCTCATTGGTTATAATTTAGTTACATATTAGTGGCAAGGAGCTCTGGGAAGTGTACTCTTTAGCTGGTTGGATTTGTAGCCAGCTAAAATTCAGTATTCTGTTCCTGAAAGACAAAGATACAAAGCACTGTCAGTAGACTTTAATAGTTTCTACCACTGTGTCTTATGTAAACTTAGGTTATTTGGAGAAGTTCTTTAGGAAATAGGATTCTCTCCCAAACATTTATCTTTAAAATTATTCCTAGAACCTATTAAATCCAGGACGTTCCCTTTACAGTTTTTCTCATCACTAGCTTATAAATACCAGTGATGCCATGCTGTTTGCAACCTAAAGCAGGATGAACAGAACAGATTTCAGTAAACTGTTATAATCATAGTATATCCTCTATCTCACAAAGTCCAATGCTCTTTGAAACAGGCTATTTTGTTATTGAAATAGCAGTCTTTCTTTTATTTAACCAAATGTGTAACTTTTGTCCTTGGTTGTAGTTGTATTCTTTATAAGATAAACAAAGGCAAGGTCCTTCCTTTTGCCAACACATTTTTCACAAAGCAGACCAACTCCAATTCCACATTCAGTGTGAAAGATGTTTATTAAGAAGTGACCTTGAGCTTAACACCTGTGGAGTGGAGTAGACAGAGAAACTGAGCTGCTTTGCATAACCAGCAACAGCTTAAACTGATCCCAGGGACCTCCAGTGCTAGAATGTTCCTGCATGGCTATTGTGAGCTTGGCTGAGATGAAGCAGCTTTACACTGCTCTACCAGTTAGTATCCAAGATGAGCTAAGCAAGGAAGAGATGTGACCTTGGCAAGATGGCTCTCTGCCCCTGAGGCAGACCTGAGCTGTTAGCAACTGAGGTCTGTCTGCCAAGAGCACCAACAACTGGCACAAGAACGCCCCTGAAGAGGAATCTTCATGGTGCATTTGGGTGCCCACTACAAGCCCCTGTACCATAGGGCCTGCAATACGATTGCCATCAGATAAATGCTGGTGAGAGAGTGAGTGAGCGAGTGAGCAAGTGAATAAATAAACATGGGAATGGGAACAGAGTGCTGTGGCATATCAACACCTTCTAGTTTTACATCCATTCACACATGTTTCAGCCTCCTTTGCTCACCACACAACTATTGACCTACCTGTGCCCTCATCCCAGCCACATATTTCCATTTTCTTAAAAAAACGATAGAAAGCATGTCAAATGTCACACCAGATTAGAAAGACATATCTATATGTCTTTGTCTATAACCTTGCCTGGAACTACCAGACCTCTATCAGAAACTATCACAGAGAACGATGGGCTTTGTTTGTAGTCTCCAAGTGCTTTCTGGCCATCTGTTTAGATAATTTGTTCTAGAATTTTGGGTTAATAGGAGACATCTGTGCAGTAGCAGAAGGCACATACAATATGGATTCAGACAGGCCTGGGCCCCAGGTCCGAGACTACCACCTTTCACCTGTGCAACCTCAAAGAAGCCTCATAACCATTCCAGGCCCGTTTCCTCATATGTAAAGTAAGAGCAACAATTGTCCTTAAGGAAATTTTGTGCAGATTATTATTGATCTTTACCCCTATTCCTAGTACAGTAGACGGCACACATTAGGCACTTGGATGGTCATCTGATAAAGATAGCATTTAGGATGACCAATAGACACATGAAAAAATGCTCAGGATCATGAGCCATCAAGAAATGCTAATCAAAATCACCTCACTCTAGTTAGAATGGCTATTCTCCAAAAATCAGAAAATAACAAATACTGGAGAGTTTGTGGAGAAAAGGGTAAGCTAACACACTGTTGATGAGAATGCAAATTGGTACAATCATTATGGAAAACAGTATGGAGATTCCTCAGAAAACTAAAAACAGACCTACCATTTGATTTGACCCAGCTATCCTACTAAAGGGGAGTGAAAACAGCATATGAGAGATACCTGCACTCCCATATTTATAGCAGCTTCATTCAGAGTAGCAAAGATATGAAACCAACCTAGATGTCCATCAGTTGATAATTAAAGTAAAATGTGGTATATGCTCACAGTGGAATATTACTCATCCACGACATCTGCAACAAAATGAATACAACTGGAGATCATTATGCTAAATGATACCAGCCAGAACCAGAAGACAAACATCACGTTTTCTCTAATTTGAGGAAGTTAATATAGAGAGAGGCTAAAAACTGTGTGGATGTCATATCATTCGGTACCTGGTAATTCTACTTCACAGAATCGTACTCTGTACATGACAAAATGCCCTTCTTTCCCCCATGTTATGATCACTGTCATGAATCCCTCACTTTGTAATATTAATATCTGTTTCCAAAATAGTGTATATACATTTATATATTATCTAAATGTGAAGTGAATGTGACAAAATGTTAAATTTTAAAGCTAAAAAATAAGCTTATAAAAAAGTAACATGTAAGGTAATCTGAGAGAAATAGAAATAGTAACTTCTTCCAATTGAGCCACTTGAAGCAGTGGGCTCTACCTCTTCTTAACTGTTCACTTGGGCACGTCACAAAACTTGTGCTTGATTCCTACACCTATAAACTGAGAGAACTCCCATACCTTCTCATAAAGCTATTTTGAGCATTGAGTTAGTCAATATCTTCAAGAGTACTCAAAACGTTGTTGGGAAATGATATTAAAAGATGAAATTTATGCATTATTTTTTCATAAAATACATTTTCTGTGAACTTTGTAAAGATCCCTCAAATATAAGGTAATCATAATAGATATTGCATTCATATATTACTAGAATTATTGTTAGAATTTTCTGAAGGGATAGAGTATATTTTTAATAATGCCATGAATAGTGATAAGTAATCCAAATAGCCAGAAGTCATTTAGAGCAAAACTAGTAATTAATTATCCTGAGCACCAAACTGAGAAAATGTGTTAATAAGTTTTTGTGATACTTCTTAACTGTTTTAAAGGTAATTGCAGAAGTAAAGCTAAATTGTTTCGAGTAACAGCAATATCCCCTGAAAATGTGTGATGCTTCCTCAGGAGACCATGTCGAAGACTACATTTACAATTCTAGACTGTATTGTGTCCCACCAAATCTATTTCATAGAGAATTCACTTTATTTCTCACTCCCTCTTCAAATCATTTCACCCAGAATTTTTGAGCACCCTCCACATAGCAGACACTGAAACCCAATATCCAAAATACCAACCAGCATGCCCAACCTTCTCACTAACACTCTGCCTGCAAATTCATGAGAAGGTAACGTATACTCAGTGCCGCCAGGAGCACACACAAACTGAAATTCCTCCTGAGGTCCAAACCTCTGGTTGTTTCCACCTCAGTCTCCTGACTACAAACGTGATGAGATCTTCTGCAGCCAACTTCCCCTTGGGCCGCCATTTCACGGTCTTCTGGTTTCCTGGGTCTCAGACGCGGACCTCTCCATGCCTTCTGAAACGCACAGGGAGAGCTGTCTCTGACATACCTGCAACCACATGCCACACTCACTAGATATTTTCAAACCCAAGAGTCCCATAGCCTTCATGGACATGAACAGGTGGATGCTGTAGCTTCTCTCTGGGTGCAATCTTCTTTTTTCATGTGTGGCCATTGCTTCCTTTACTCTGGTTCTTTGGTGGGCCAACAGCTACTGGTGATTTACTTTGGGAAGTTGTCTTTTAGCTATAAGCATTTAGTTCTTCATTGATTAAGGCATTTTTCTCTGGAGTAAGCCCTGCACTCATTACTTACGTGATCCTGGGCAAATTACCGAACTCTTGAAGACTCAATCAAGGCTGAATCAATTGGAAAATGAGATCAATATTACCCACCTCACTGATCTTTGTAGGGATCAAAGAGATAAAAAGCATAGAAAGTGCTTAGCGTTTTGTAAGTTACTTTATGTAGAGTCCAGAAGAGGTATTGAGTATACGGTTGCTGTTAATAACCAGAACAATAAAATGCCCTGCAGTAACTTCTCTAATCATCCTTGAAGTTCATGACCACCTTTGAGAACTTCTGAAGGTAATGGTGTTGATGACAGCAGCTGCTAGAACTTGAGTGCTGTGTCAGGTGCTCCATATACGTGAACTCATACTCACAAAAACCCTGTGAGATGGGTACAAGTGTTATCCCCACTTTACAAATGAGACAACTGAAGCAGTGAGGGGTTCATTAACTTGCCCAAGGTATCACAGCTCATGAATGAAGTTGCTGCGATTTAAGCCAAGAAGGTTTGATTCCTTCTTTTTTTAGAGCGAGTAGTGTTAGATAGATCGAATGCGCTGCAAGAGAGCAGCTAGACGCTGAGTACTCCTGCCCGAAGTCCGGTTTCTAATTCAGAAATCTTAACCACTGTATTACAATACATTCGATGAAAGCTATTGACTCTTTCTGGGGAAAAAAAAAATATTATCTCATTCAAAACATTTTACATACAATTTGCAAGCACTCACAAACCTTGGAGGGTATTGATGGATGCCCAAAGGTGCTAGCTCAGAAGCCCACCTGCTAGGCTTCCCTAGCAGTGAGTCAGGCTAGGTCACTCTTCTATGTATTTCATTCGTTGTGCCAAGTGAGAGGAGGGAATGGCTGAACTGAAAACTCGCAAGGGCAGGCTTACAGGCTGCTGTCATGTGTGATTTCTACTTTATGAAAATTCTCTCATTTTGTATTCAGATTTCACACACCTTTGTTTTAAATGTGAATGAGTGACACCTCATTTTGTGACTCATTTATTTCAGTTCCCCGAGTCAATCAATCAATCGTGTGAACTTTTTATGTCAGTGGTGTAATATAACCTGCTCTGTGTGTTCCAGAAGCCCAGTCGTGATCAGAAGGATGCGTAACAGCAGCCCCATTAAGTGGGTAGGGAGGTGGTGATGGCCTCACCTTACAGAGAAACCAATACAGAAATGCAAGAGACTGTTGGAAGTTCAAAGGCCAGAAGGCAAACCCTAGCATCTGCCCCATACTCTTTTCTCAACTACAAGGGGTCTATGATTCAGAGACCCTGAAGATCCATCTCAGCTTAAATACCCTGCTGTGTGTTCTGGCCTAATATTCTCTGCGGGGTGCTGTTTTAGGAGTGGATTTTGTATGTAGCAAGGGGATGAAGAAAGAGAACACTTCATTTGAAACAAGACAGTTAGTAGGAAGAACCCAGGCAGTTGAGTCTCTGGTTTGTTGTCTGTATGTCATGGGCAAGTTACTTAACATTTAGGTTCGGAGTTCAAGTCTATAAAATGGGAAGATAGAGTCTAGTCACTAGGTAGATGTCAGCACGATGTGGGAGAACATTGTAATATGCCCAGTTCTGTGCCTTGTCACCCAGGGCTCCATTAAATATCAGTTCCCTTTCCAGCTTCGCTTGCCTTTTCCTTAAGCTGAGAGAGACTTGTGGGAGGCAGAAGGAAAATAAAAATAGCGAGGGAGGACTTGAGCAAAGTCAAGGAGAAGAGAGCTATAGAAACCGTGAGAGTAGGAGTCAACCTCTCCGGGCATGTAGGCTACTGCCTCCTCCCCTCGTGCTGGAAAGCTCAGTGTTACCGGGAATTAAAGACTTTGACACTGAGTGATGAAGGAGCAATTAATTTAATCTTCTTCCTGGAGATTTGCAATCCCTAATGGATTGATTTAACCAAAAAACAAATGAGGAGGGGTGAGAGCTTTGAACTGGAGACAGTCTGGTGCTATAAGCCTATTCCAGGTGGCCCACCCACCCTCCCACCCCCAAATTAGCCTGCCAAAGAGCAAAACCCATGAATTTGCTGCTGCTGCTTGGTAACACCACCCCCTTTCCTGTCCTCTCCTTGGCAGAAGGTTCAGCACCCTGTTGAGTTCAGTAAAAACAAAGAGTCATTGGTGGGGGAGGAGAGCTCCATTCTCCTACACAGCAGCATTCTCTTCTGCTAGAAGCACAGAGCAGTGCAGGGAGAAGCTAACGCCGGCACGTGTTCTGATGTGGCGTGCTCAGCCCAGCCCTCACGTGTAGGGCGTAGGAAGGCCAAGACTCAGCCTTCATTCTACCAGTCAAGAAAAGCTTCAGAGGGCAAACGTGATGAGAGCTGATCCAGACCAGGGACAAGAAACAAGGGACAAATAAGCTGCCATGCCACATTCCAGACCCTCAGCAGCCATTGTGATTGGATCCCACATGTAGTATGAGAGTCTACCCCAGGCAGAGCTAAAGGTAACCCCACTCCCTACTAAAATCTGCCAATGTTAGCACATAAGTTAGAAAAATATTTTTTCAGGTCTTACAGAGAAGGACAGACAGATAGGGAAATGGGTATGAACTTTATTTTTCAAAATATATTATCTCTTCCCTCCATGTCAATATGCTATGTTCTATCTGAAGAAGAATTCATCTTCTAACTAATAGACATTCATTCTTCCCTTCCTTACCAATTTTTTTCGTGAAGAATTCCCTCATACTTCCATTTTCAGGCTTTCAAAGTGAAAATATCATGTTCTTAACTTTTCATGCCCCCACTCCCAACAATTTGGTAAGACGAGACCTCTGAGTTGTTGGGTGGTCAGATCTCCGAGAAAATGAACAGAGTAGTCCATGTTCAACCCAGAGAGCTTTTGGCATTATTTCTCCAATTAATGTTGGTTGTACCCTCTGAATATTAGTATTCTTGCTTTCTTTGTGAGATGTAAGAGATTTTCCTTACACAACTAAATTCTTATTCCTCGCAGTAATATGTTACTGTCTCAGGCAACGTAATCTGATCTGGAAGTTCCAGAAACAGGGTTGAAAATCACACTCAATTACTATTACCAACTGAAAAGCTAACTGAATGAGACTATGTACCCACAATGTTGACACTTAAAAATATTCATCAGAGGTAGCAAATTCTTGAATTATGCACTTTTAATTATATATTTAATTGTAATTTTTCAAAAAGTCTCATTTTTAAATAATCTGGTATCAATGTCATTGTTAGTCCTGCTGGTGCAGAGTGTAGAGTCTAGAATTTAAAACTATAGTTAGGAGTTCATGGCCAAAATGATGGTAGAATGAGCTTCAAAAAGAGCAATCAATTTGGAAAAATAAGTTTTTAATCAAAGTTTAGTAGTGAACAATTCTGTGAATGTTGGTTTTCCAATAGATAATCCTACACCCAGGGGTTATAGATTCCTATGTTAATTCTTCCCTAAGGGAGCACTACTTCTAAGCTTACAGCACTAAATGACACATAGTCAGTTTGTCAAAAATATTTGCCAGTTGGATGGAAGGAAGTTATGTGGAACTTTGTGTCCAGTCTGATATAATGCAATTTACATTCAAGTTACTTGATAAAAAAATAAATCTGTGGGTCTCAATCTCTTTGATCTTTTCCCTTTCAATTCTGCAAAATTTCTCCCCTACTGGATTGATGCAAAGTAAGAGTAGTGATTTCCTGATTCTCCTTTTACTATTCACAGGTTCTTTAAAAATGTAGGAATGTGTTCTTCTCTTTTATGGGTCCTGGTTTTCTTTCACAATTCCCCTTCCCTAATCTTGTACATCCCAATGAAATGTCTGTGTTCTCATGAAAAATCTTAGATTTTTAAGTCATGTAGTCTTCATCCTTAAGGGTCAAGTATTGTATTGATTTTTATATTAAGGGGTCCCAGTGTATGAATATTAAAAAATAAGCATAACAGTATAAGGGGAAAAGTATCTATTCCTTT
Organism: Lepus europaeus; assembly: GCF_033115175.1. Classification (NCBI taxonomy): domain Eukaryota; kingdom Metazoa; phylum Chordata; class Mammalia; order Lagomorpha; family Leporidae; genus Lepus; species Lepus europaeus. Next base: position 58,693,518 of record NC_084831.1, read on the forward strand.
GCCTTTTTTAGTGCTAGAAATCTACAGCAAAAAAAAAAAAAAAAAGTTAAAATCTAATTTTTAATTGTTTTAGAAAAAAATCTTAGCATGACTCACTCGTAGAGACTGTACAAAATTTCACCTTTATACTGAGTACAGATGAAAGTTTTGTCCATCTCTCATATCTGTCGAAAGGGCATCATCTAACTATCCGTGGATCTTAGGACCCAGGGCTTGAATCAGCTCCCAGCAAAGGAGTGGTCTGGAGTCACAAGTGTCAGCCTGAGCAGGTTGTCCTGATGTGCACACAGAGATGGGAGGCAAGAGGGACTGACCACACTTGGTGTTGCCCAGTGGAAATTCCCTTTCTACTTGCTAACCTATTTGAAAGCCATCTTTGTGTTATTTTGTTTTCCAATATGGTACATGGGGAATAAGGAAGAGCTTCCAAAGAGTGGTGACAAACAGCAGAACTTGTAGCATCCAGTATTTTATGATACTGTGTCATCTGTGCCTCTTCTCAGCATCCAACAATTACCTAACATCCACTCCTGAGAACAGCTAAGTGACAGCAGTAGCTGCAGTGAAATGGAACGAAACCCAAGCCTTGGCAGTGGCCTTCAACACCCTCACAGTTAGGACACTCCCAGCCCCTAGTCTATTGCCTACCATTTTCCATTCTTATTCTGCTCCTCATGGACCTCTGGTTGGGCCCTTCTTCCCCAGACACCTGCGTTGTGATCTCCCTAACCAACTTAAGGAGTTCACTCAAGTCACTTTCCCAAGGAAGCCTACCCTGATCATCTTATTTAAAATAACAAAGCCTTCTACCTGGGTATTCCCAGTGATGTACTTATTTAAATTTTATTTTCTTCTAAAATATGGAATACATTGCTTGTTTATTTGCATTATTTATGACTTATAGTCTGTATCCTTTTCCTACTAAAAAGCTCATTGGAGTATTTGTGTTACTTTTGTTCTGTATTAACAAGCCTAAAATAATGTCTGGCATTTATTTGGTGATCAATAAATATGTTAATTGATAATAAATGAATAAGTTATCCTTATGTTCTTCGTGAACACCAGGTTAGTCATAAATAACAAATTGGAATTGGTTATTTTATACTAGACCCCTATTGGTTAAAATACAAACATATAGAATACAGCCACCCTATTTTTAAGGGCAAATGATACAGATGCTTAAAATGCTTGTAGATTAAACCTGACCTTTTGTGTCTTGATCCTTGCTCAGTTCTTTGTTCAGCTGTTAGGTGGGCAGGGAGACACTCAGAGCACAGAGACCACAGACTAGGTGTTGGCAGTGGCTAAAAAGCAAGGCATACATTGAATAAAGATGGTTTTAATGCATCATGTGGCCAGGATGGAAAGGTATATGGAGGAAAGGGGCAATAACCCTTCTCTCTCACATGTTCCTGCTTGGACTTCTGATTTCAATTAAATGAAATACATTTAATTCTAGAAAAGAATGAAGAATTTACCTTATAATCAGTTTAATTCCAAAGACTGAAAGCTTACCTAGAAACACAAGCTCACTCTGAGAGCACAAACTTGTTCTCTGCTAGGACAAACCAGAATAATAATATATATAATATATTATATAATATATTATATAATATATTATGGTCTAATAATTCTTTCCATTGGAAAGATCCAACGTTATTTTCCAGGCTCTGTGATCTACAAGCTCCATTGTTTCTCGATCCCAGTGTTGATAAGCCCCTGAAAGGAGGTCCCATCTCTAAGGAACTTGAGAGTCAGGCAATCTGGAACCCAACCTAGCTCTGCTTGTCTGAATCACTGATTGATTGATTCGAAAGGCAGCGTGACACAGACAGGGAAAGAGATCTTCCATCCACTGGTTCACTCCTCAAATGGACACAACAGCCAGGTCTGGGCCAGGCTGAGGCCACAAGCCAGGAACTCCATACTAGTCTCCTACATGAGTGACAGGGTTCCAAATACTTCAGCCAAATTCTGCTGATTTCCCAGGTATATTAGCAGGGAGCTGGATAAGAAGGGGAGCGTCCGGAACTCAAACCAGGGCTCCGATGGGAGATGTCGTTATCCTAAGCGGCAGCCTAAACCACTGCACCACAAGTCCAGGCCCAAGCCTCATTTTCTTCAATGTTGAATTAGAAATAATAATGATCCCAATCACCTAGTGGAAAGTAATAGCAAATTTTCATGAATTGTTAGTTGTCAACATCACACTTGTCTTTTGATCCTCACAACAATCCTATGAAGTAGCGACTGTTCCTATTTTACAAATTATGGAATCCAGGCACAGTATAACTTGTTCAAAGTCATCCAGAAAATAAGGGCTTGAGTTCATTCGACTATAAGCTCATGCAGCTCTTTCCACCATGAGAACCCCTTTAAAGCTATTTTATTTTAACTCTGCAATTCCTTCTGTTTATACACTGAGAACCTGGGTCTTGTGAATAATTTTTCTTCCTCTGTGCTACTTACACAGGGTGAAAGTTGCACCATGGATGTGGCCCCCTTTTGGCCCCCAGCTATTCTAAAGCCTTAGTTTTTGCTGTAGGAGAAAATTCCACCCTGGAGATCTGGTCGTGTAACTCTACACCAATGTTTCTGCAAGGCTGTGCCACTTCCTTTGAAGCCTTGTAACACGTGCTTGTACCTAAGGTCTCTAATGGGCAGAGAAATTACCAATTAAGTGAGAGCTAAGTGAAATATTTATAGAAGCTGGTGAGGGAACCATTACACTGGGTCATAAGCCTTGGGCAATTTATGATCCAGCCCTATTTCAGAGAGCAATTCATCTTTCCATATTTCCAAACACTGTGCTTCAAACATTTGTATAACGTCTTAGTGGACTCCAAAAAGGAAGTTCATAGATATGCTTGGAGTACCTACTATGTGTCTAGCGCTGAGTTTGGGGCTAGAGATAGTCCATTCATAACCTTTGCTGTGAGCTAATCATCAAGTGGAGATGTCTGCATAACACAGAACCAAATAAGGACTGCAGAAACACATTAGCAATGTGTGTCAGTTCACCCAGCGGCTAATAAATGCCAGGCAAATGGAAAAGGCTTCAATATTTATTTATTATTTTTGAACAAGAGAGATGTGCTGCATTTACCAAGAAACAGGAACAATTTATTCTCACTGGGAAGCTAAGGCGAGGTCTCATGGAAGAAATGTTACTGGCCTAAGGATGAGTATGGTTTTTTCTGGGGAGAGAGAAGCCACTGAAGGTTGGAGAAGCAGCATGAGTTGGGGCACATCCTCGAGATGTCAGGGACAGTCTACAGCCATCCTGAGTGCAAGCGTCACGGAAAGATGGGCGAGATGAGGGCAGGAAGGCCCCCAGAGCCCACCAATGAGGCACTAAATGCAATCGAAGGGCGCTTGTATTCTCTTTTTCAAAGGGTGGAGTCATATAGTCACTTCACTAGAAAATGATTCTGGAAATAGTGTGAAGAATGGATTAGGTGAAACTGGACATAGGACCGTAGGCTAGGGGGCTCATGGAGCACTGTTGTCAGCCAGGGATGAAGTGGCCCTCACTAAGACAGTTGCTGAGGAAATAAGAGGAGATTCTGAGAGGCCAGGGACAGCTCTCCAGGAAAAGAATTGGTAATTGTCTGTGAAGAGTGAAGGAAGAGGAGAGATGAAAGGACCGATGGATCTAGCCAGCGTGACTATGGGAAAAGATAACATGTCCCAAATTCTTGGGTGATAGTGAAGCTTCTGGAAAATTCTAGTGTTTTTAAGTTTATGACTTTGATTACAAAACATTAGTGGCATTTTCCAACTCCTTTCAATATTGCATGGCATACTTTCATTCTTTATAAGGCGCAAATCTGTTTGATAAAATAAATCACTCAAAAGAAAGCTTACAATATGCCCAAATGGAAGCTATAGCGTGCCCTCTGTAACTTGAACAAAATCACAGCCTGAGGATGACCCTGTGAGATTCCTGTAGGAAGCATGTATAAAAGCAGCCTCTTCGGGAGCTGCCTTGAACAAGATAATTCTGAGCCAGAAGCTATTTTCTTCTAGAAAATACATCTTGCCTCTCTCATTTTCTCTCTATTTTTCCTCCCCATGCCTACATCTTCAGAGGAAAAGTCCGGTAAGAAATAATAAGTTCCTTCTATGTTTGGGTGAAACATCATTTATTCTGTTCATTTTCACCATCCGCATATTTAATCACTGATTGTGTTTAACACCTAAAGAAGTTTTTACCTTTGAAAAACAAACCTTTGCGAACCAGTACAAGGTCTAATTATGCCACCTTAGGAAAAAAGAAACTTGGTTGCTAAGTGATTTCACAACCCTGTGATTAAGAGATCGGGGTAATTTTGTAAAGATGCATCTCTGCTTCAATCAAAGGCGTCTAATCAAATATTTTAGGTTTCATTTATTGCAGCTCCCACTTGAAGAGCCAAGCTACAAATCATGAGCTAAGATCACATTGTTTAGGTCACTTTTTGTTTAATGTACGATATAGTATTATCCTGACTGTGAAGCTGATAGGAAGCAGAAGTTGTAGGAGTGTTGGGGTGTTTTGTTTTTGTTTTCATAAATCAAAATAGGCCAGCGCCGTGGCTCAATAGGCTAATCCTCCACCTGCGGCAACGGCACCCTGGGTTCTAGTCCCGGTTGCTGCTCTTCCAGTCCTGCTCTCTGCTGTGGCCCAGGAGTGCAGTGGAGGATGGCCCAAGTCCTTGGGCCCTGCACCCGCATGGAGACCAGGAAAAGCACCTGGCTCCTGGCTTCGGATCAGCACGCCAGCCGCAGTGGCCATTGGGGGGTGAACCAACAGAAAAAGGAAGACCTTTCTCTTTGTCTCTCTGTCTCACTGTCCACTCTGCCTGTCAAAATAAATAAATAAATAAAAGGTAGTTAACATAAATCAAAATATCCTCTCCTGAAATTGTCAGAGACTGGTGAAAATCTTTCTAAAATGTAAAGAACTATGTCTAGGTTACTTTTTAGTATCAACGGGTGATTTGTAGTGGCAGTATAAATTTGGTATGACGGATATTCTAGAGCAATGTGGAATACATCTCAAAAACAAAAATTATGTTCTATTCTCAGTTACCTGGTTTATTGAGAACATGTTCCCAGGGTGCTGATGCATCACTGTCACAGCTGACAGTATATATAAACTCTTACCCTGCCCATTGATCCAGTCCTGGCAGCCTCTGCACCATGTGCAAAACTCTGCACTTGTAGAAAGTTTGTGTTGTATAGGGGCAGAGGGACAGGGAACAAATGAAAAACAAACAAAAAAATGAGATCAACATATGAAAATTTATAAAACTTGGGCCTGAGTCTTTTTGTTTCCAAAAATAAGCACCAATGATGACAGGTATGCTTATCACTAAGCTAAATGGCCCACTTCTGAGTAATTGACAGGTAACCAGGGATCACATGCTATGTGGCAGTACAATTTTGCTGGAGTTTTTAGTAACCTTTCCTGGTATTTTTTCCATTTCATTTATTCTCTTTGACTCTGAATTAAGCATATTTGTCCACTTCATATATATATATATATATATATATATATATATATGTGTGTGTGTGTGTGTGTATATATATATATATATATATATATATATTATTTGACAGGTAGAGTTATAGACAGTGAGAGAAAGAGACTGAGAGAAAGGTCTTCTTTCTGTTGGTTCACTCCCCAAATGGCTGCAACTGCCGGTGCTATGCCAATCCAAAGCCAGGAGCCAGGTGCTTCCTCCTGGTCTCCCATGCGGGTGCAGGTGCTCAAGCACTTGGGCCATCCTCCACTGCACTCCTGGGCCACAGCAGAGAGCTGGACTGGAAGAGGAGCAACCAGGACTAGAACCCGGAGCCCATATGGGATGCCGATGCCTCAGGCAGAGGATTAACCAAGTGAGCCACGGTGCTGGCCTGTCCACTTCATATATTGAAAGAACTGTGTGACCTGAAGTTTGCTTGTGGTACTTTCAAAATTCTTTGCTCCTCTTTGGTTTTCCTCCTGGTGTCTAACAGAAATTTAGCTGCAAGTACACTTTCCATTTCCAATTGTGTGTCTGCACTGATGAGTCTCCCCAGCCCCCACCCCCCATTCCCATGACTCATTTGCTTCGGAAAGGTCTGACTCCTCTGCCTGCTCACTTCTTCATGATTCCTGGATTAGTAGAAGGTTCATTGTTTCTCCTCCTAACCTGAGTTTCAGAAAAATCATCTAAAACATGTCTGATTGGATACAAGAGGTATTCTTTGTAATCTATTAGTAATAGACAAGGAGTCTTCAAAATTTGGTGGAAAATGCTGAAAAACAATGGATTTTGAAATTTTTTTATAGAAAGTTATCTTTTATTTCCATTTTTCCGTGTATTTTTGACTCATCCCTGTCAATAGGAACAAGTTTAACTGTACACAAACATCTGCAATAGTGGGACAAACAGATGCTTGCCAGAGAGTTGGCCTTTACTCTAAACATATTTTAACAAATGCAGATAGGAAGGTTGGGCGACAGCAGGATAATAAACAGTGATTCGCTGAATTTGCTATGACTTGACTATATAAAAATAACATTGGGTTGGTTCTTCATAGTTTATTAAGCATTTTTCTTTGTTTTCCCATAACACTGAATTTAAAAATGAAGATGTTGTGAAGTCAAAATCTGAGGCTGGATATTTAGGGCATTCGCTTAGCGAGACATTCTTTTTGGTCAGTTATTCTTAGAAATATCTTAAAATACTTCGCTCCTATTGACTAATACTAATACTATGTAACTGAATTTAAGTTAATCTTGTTATGCAAAAAACAGCAAACCAAAACTGTGATGCAGCATAAGAACACTGTGGAGACCAGGACGACATGGGCCTACTGTATTTTCTTTTAGGGAAGCATATTCGTGTTGAAAATTTATTCATTTTAGAATGACATGTTCTTTCTATTTTAAAAAAAGATTTGTTTATTTATTTGAAAGACTTACACAGAGAGAGGAAGAGACAGAGAGAGGTCTTCCATCTGCTGGTTCACTCCCCAGATGGCCATAATGTCTTGGGCCAGGCAGGAACCATGAGCCAGGAGCTTCTTCCAGGTCTCCCACAAGGGTGGCAGGAGCCTAAGCTCTTGAGCCATCCTCTGCTGCTTTTCCCAGGTGCATTAGCAGGGAGCTGGATCAGAAGTGGAGCAGCCAATACACCAGGCTGCACCCATGTAAGATGCTGGTGCCAGGTGGCAGCTTTACACAATGCACCACAATGCTGGCCTCGAAACACAGCATGCTCTAACCAATGACCCTCACTCTAGTGACCAAATTATAAGTTAGTAAAGTTTACTCACTTTGAAAATGGCCTCAAAACACAAAGTAGAGAGGCCAACTCTGTGGCAAAGAGAATAAAGCCGCCACCTGCAGTGCCAGCATCCCATATGGGCACCAGTTTAAGTCCCGGCTGCTCCACTTCCAATCCAGCTCTCTGCTATGGCCTGGGAAACAGTAGAAGATGACCCATGTAGGAGATCCATGTGGAAGACCCAGAAGAAGATCCTGGCTCCTGGCTTCAGATTGATGCAGGTCCAGCTATTGCAGCCATCTGGAGAGTGAACCAGCGGATGGAAAACCTTTCTCTCTGCCTCTGCCTCTGCCTCTCTATAACTCTCCCTTTCAAATAAATATATAAATATTTTTTAAAAAAATACAAATAGAGTTATCTTTAAGTTGAACATCAAAATAAAATAGAAGGCAAAATAAAATGCTTTCCAAAACCTTCTCCACAATATATCAGAAGACTAAGAAAAATCTCAGAATTGAACAGGTAATATTTAATTAGTAATGTAAAAAATTGGTTCAGAAAACAGTAAGACCAAGGCCCTGTGTTAGTAATCAGGTGTAGAGATGAAGCAATAATAACAGTAGTTAGAATTTACTGAGACCTTGTTATGTGTGATATAAATGCCTGCTATCAGAGACAAATTGGCCGCTTGAAGATTCTGAATAATAGAATAGTAGGTGTTTTGTTTGGTTGTCAGTTAAAAACAATTTCAGTTGACATTAAAAAAAAAACAGAATATTTCAGATTTTATTCAAATTTGGATGTTTGCCTTCTCTCTCTGAAGATCTGGGAACACTAGGTCCATGTTCTGCCGTGGCACACGTGAGATGCATCTGAAGAGTGAGCAGTTCCATGAGTTTCCTGTCAAATACCTGCTCTGACTCCAGCATCCGCTGCTCCTTGGCCCCGCAAGCTTTTGAGTTTGCAGCTCTTGTGGCAGATCTTTCAGCATAGAGAATTTATCAAGACCAGATACTGAATTAGTTTTTGTCTAATGTCGATGTCAATTCTGTAAAATGGTTCAACAAAAATAGAATCCTGAAGTCTTTGAAGTTCTTGGAAATGACAGGAGAAAAGTAAAATAAAATTTTGAGCAGGCAAAGATCCTCTCATACTGGCTGATTTCAATTTTGTTGACCTTGACCAGTATTGTTTGGCAAAGCCTAAAGTGCTTTATACTCTTTAATAGTGTCAATCAACACATATAAAGCCCTCCAAGTTGATTTCTAGAATTGTTTTCCTCCTGAAGGCTTCAGATAACTCTTTTTTTTTTATTTCATAAATGTGAATTTACAAAGTGCAATTTTTGTATTGTTGTGGCTTCCCCCCCAACCTCCCTCCCTCCCGTGGCCCTCCCCTCTCCCTCTCCCATCCTGCCCTTTATCAAGTTTCATTTTCAATTACCTTATATACTGAAGATCAACTTAGTATATACTAAGCAAGGATTTCAACAGGCTGCACTCACACTACCGCACAAGGCATAGGGTATTGTTCGACTAGTAGTGTTTTTAAGTTTCATAGTAAAACACATTAAGGACAGAGATCCTACGTGGGGAGCATGTACCCAGTGACTCCCGTTGTTGATTTAACAATTGGCACTCTTATTTATGACGTCAGCAATCACCCGAGACTCTTGCTATGAGCTGTCTAGGCTATGGAAGTCCTTTGAGTTCACCGACTCTGAACTTGTTTAGTCAAGGCCGTGTCACAGTGGAGGTTCCTTCCTCCCTTCAGAGAAAGGCGCCTCTCTCCTTGATGGCCTGTTCCTTCTGCTGGGGTCTTGTTCACCAGGGTCTTTCATTTAGGTTGTTTTTTGTCACCGTGTCATGGCTTTCCATGCCTGTGAGACTCAGATAACTCTTAATTATCAGCCTTGAGGCCTCTGGGACAGCACATGGCTCAGCTTCTAGTTGGGATTCTAGTTCAATATACAACTAGAAGAATTAGAAGAGCTATTCTTTAATGCAGGCATTTCACAAATGGAGTTTCCAAAGTGCTATCATATGAAGATGAATGTTATGAGAAAAAAATTTAAGCAGGAACTTCTGATTAAAGACACAAGTATTTAACTCACTGAAAATTAAGGTATGATTTAATTTTCCACATTAATACATGTGGAATTATTTTGAAAAGTGTCCTATAGACTTTTAAATTAATTGAGTTTCCTATCTTTGAGGTTCTGTCTCTGAATGTTTGAAATCTGCACTTTGTTTTGCATTATTTCTTTCTTTTCTTTTTTTTTTTTTTAGTGGGAGGTAAAATAGCAAGGTTTATTAGGGAAGGGACATCTGTAAGGACGGATGGGCACCTCTCCAGACAGAGCCTGAGAGGCTGGGAGGGGTGGGGGAAGAAGCGAGGTTACATGTTGAGTGGAGATTACACCTGACCAAGCCAGGCAGGCGGCTCAGCAGAGAGGCAGAGGGCTGAGCGCGCAGTCCGGTTGAGGCTGGGGGTTTTTAAGGAGATGGGTCTTTGTCTTCATACACTTCCGGCTGAAACAAAGGACTTTATGGGTGCAAATGTTAAGAAGCTTCTCCCTGAGTTTTGCAAATGTTAAGCTTCTCCCTGAGTTATCTCTTGAAGGTCTGAAACAAAGGACTTTATGGACGCAAATGGTGTTTGAGATGCAGATACTGGACTGCACCTGGGAGATTGTGGAAGATTGTCAGGCAGAAGGGGTGGGGACCTCCACCTGGCAGGTTATCAGGTAGAAGGGGGCAGGGCAGGGCAGGATGTGAATACTGGGCTGTCCCCTGAAACACCATCGGGATGACCTTGAGATGCAGCATATTTCAAATTGTTATATTGTAAAAGTGAATTTTCCTGAAATCCCCGATTTCGTTCTTTGGAGAACTTCAGTCGGGTGATTAAAGAATAATGAAGTCTGAACCATCATATAACAGAATGTTTGAATTTCTCCCAAAACACAATGTTGATCAGTCAGTAAGAGAATCTAAGTTCACAAATACATATTCATAAGTGTCTTTTTATTCTATGTTTTTAAACTTTCATCCATGCATACATACATGTTTATTAAATAAGATTGATGCGGAGCAGTGCCTGGAAACCATGGCTAAAGACAGTCTAAACTATTATAAGGAAAGCTGACTGGAATACTAGTCTAGAATCACAGCTACATACAATACTTACCTGAGAAAGAACCCTCCCTGGATTTAGCCACAGTGGCTCTATAACATTGTCAAGCTTGGTATCACAGATGGAATGGGAGAATAGGAGATCAGAGGGCTAACCTCTGACTCTGGTTCTGCACACACACTAGCCGTGTTTCTCAGCACCTCACTTTCCTCTCTATATCATAAAGGCTGTTGGACTAGGTGCCCAAGGAGGCCTCCCAAGTAGGAAAGTCTGTAGGATTTTGTTTCCAGTCTATGTTCTGAAGAGTTGACCATCTGCTTCATGTGAGCAACCTCCGAATACTTTGATTTTTGTGCCTCTGGTTAATCCATGGACTAGCCCCTATCCTGGAAATGAAACACCAGGCAACATCTCTTTCTCTACTCTTACCTTAGCTACTCCTATTAGAGTGGAAAGATCCTAAAGAGGATTGTTGGGGCAAACTGAGAGCAACTCTCAGCTGGATTGGAGGGTTAGAAGAAAGATGTTGTTGACAGAGTCTTCAACATGTTTGTGGAAAATGTGTACTATGAAAAAAATTTTGCACAAGTTTTAAATTTTTTTGCACTAAAATAAACCTACCTTTAAATTCCATTTCCCACGAACTTCTTGAAGTGCCATCATATGCCTGCTTGTGGGTTTTACTAAACATCACATGGTCCCCCAGCATTCACTGGTATTTAACAGTTTTCATCACCCCCATCGGTGTTTGTCAGGAGCTTCCCCTCACTCGCATCACATTCCTGCCCAAATCACCAGGCCAAGAAGAGATAATTATTTTTTAAAGTCCTCAGGAGCATATGTTTCACAGAATGCTAAAGAGAAAAGCCATACAAGGAAAGGGCTCTCTAATTTGTTTTTTTTTTTTTTCTTTTTTTTGGGGGGAGGCTCCCTTTGGGCCCTCTTGATGTGGGTGGGAAATGCACTATGTCAATGATGTTTATTAACACCCTATTGTGCAGAGAAGCAGTTTGCCTTGTACCAAGTATTCTCAAAGTTCTCTCCCCAGGTATTCTGGAGAAAAACCCCTTATGGCACAATGTTAAAAAGCAATCTTGTACATTTTTGCCTTGTTCTTAGGTACACATATCTTGAACTTACATGGCTGTTAGCAAAGTTGCTTTTCAGGATGGGTAATCTCTCTTGAAGGCTCTCCAAAGCCTCCTGTCATCTAAATAAGCCTTAAACACCGCGCATGCTTGCCTGTCTTCCGCTAGCCTGATTACTTGGACTGAGTGTTTGGTTGGCTGTTTATGAAGTCTTCTGTTACCCAAGCCTGTTGACTGATGCATCATTCTCTGACTAGGTGTTTGTTCTCTCTTCCTTTTTGCTGATCACAGAGGCGCAGCCCGGTAAGAACTCTCAACATTTTTACCTTAAACATGTATAGAGAAAATTGCTGCTGAGGCAAGGTGGCCAGGTTGGTTTCCCATTACATTTTTGATAACCCAGTGTGAATGGAAGAGATGAATTAGGCTTATGAGTTGGAAGCCTCTGGCCTTCTAAGTGTCAAGAGTACATTTTAAAGTTATCAGAGCACTTTTCCATAACAAGCTAAATTAATGCATGGAAATATATTTGAAAAACCTGTCTGTGTGTGTTTGTGTATACATATGTACATTCAAGAAAGGCTTGGAGATTGGCCAGACAATTGTAGCCAAGTGATGATTAAGAGTAAAAAATTATAAAGGAAAGTATATTTAAGCCAAAATTTTGTAAGCCTGAGTTTGAACCATAAACATTGGTCAGTGAGCAATGATATACAGTTGCTTATGTAAGGAGACATGCTTTCAAATCAATACTCCTAAGCTGTCACCTAATTCGAAATTTCCTCACTGAAAACAAACTTTAGCAGAGTAGAGCAATATTAGTTTGCATAGTTCCAAGTGAAATTTCAGTCATTTTCTTCAGATTGAAGCATATAAATAAGTTAAAATCACAAAAACCAGGGTCTTTGCTATGTTGACGATGAGCACCATCTCCATGGGTCAGATCCTTTCGAAAAGAAATGGGCTGCAGACAGGCCTGGGCCAATCTGATTCATCAGTTACTGCTTAAGGGAAATACCCTGCACCAGGTGATGAGTTGGTAGCTCAGATAAACTGCTTGTCTGAGGTTTAGAGATGGTGTCTGCAGGGGCTCCTATTCAAGTGTGAGGATTCCAACTCAGCTCTTAGGTGGCAACTCAACTTCCGACAAGTTACTCCAAAGTAAAACATGGCGTGAAGTGGACCTATTCATTCAAAAGAATAAATATCACTCATAATATAAAATCTACTCATAATATATATAGAACAGCATACAATCATTGAAAGGAGGAAAATAAGTTCACTCAGTGAAGGGGAGAAATCTTTTAATTTAGTGGGGTTTTTTTCCTGCATGTGGTCTGTGTGGCTGATATCGCCTTAACCTTGTTCTAGATTTCTCATGCTACATTATTAAGGCCATCACAAACCATGGACTGGAGCCAGCTTGCAGCCAGAGTTTTGTTTTCTGTTACCAATCATTCAAATATCTGTTCCTTTCTAAAAATGGTGTTAGTTTTATTCCTCCTAATTAAGCAGCAGACTTTTCTTGCATATTTTTCCATTTCTTGCTTGCACTTAGCTTGTGATCATTCATTCAAGAGGAAGGAGTATTTAATAAAAATGTAACAGGACTTCTTTAGTGCCTTTCAAAAATAAACATGTGTTAAGTACGACTAACACAACTTGGGAATTGATAACCTCAAATAAGCTTTGTACCTTCCTTGGTTTCATAGGAATTACACTTTTAAATGAAAGCAATAGAGCAGAAAGGCTAGTGGTCTTCAGTACAGCCCGTGGGATCTCCCAACAGCTAAATTGCAGGTCTCACAATATCGAGTGGGCCCTGTCCCCTCAATGCCAACTTATGATTGACTAAAGTCCCTGTATCTCCTCCTTTAGACTTTATTCATAAAATTCTGTCTGAAAGTCCATATCCCAAAGAAAATTCAACTTCATTTAAACAATTTCTTCTTGAATTATTTCTGACTAAGGGGCCTTGTTTTCCCAAAAAGAACCTGGATCCAAACTCGCATTATGGCCATGGTAGATTTAAATTCCCCATTTGTTAAAGAGTACTTACTAGTACTGTAATGATCCTGTATAGGGCAGACGGGGTAGGGAGAAACAGATTGCATTATTAGGCAAAAGAAACCAGGCAATATAGCTTGAGAGATTGAGCCATCCACCTGCAAACCTCTAAAGGATCCTAGTTCAAATTGAAATTGCTTGCCCATGGTAAATGGGTTCAAAATGCAACAGAAAATTCTGATATATTCTTAGGAAAGAGGAAATGAAACTTCTTACAAGTCTTACTGGGATGATAGACTTTGTCCTAATTGTTAGTGTTGCCATCTGAGAAAAGAAAACCTATGGATGAATGCCAAAGTTACAAAGTAGGAGAAATGTGAGTTTGGTGGCCACCCACCAAATTCATTCATGCTCTTACCTTTTGGGAGATAGTTACTTATACTTCACTTTCCCTACCTCAAGTCTGCCTCTGCATTTTCCGTAAGCAGGCAATGCCCTGAACTGCCCCACTCTAGATACAACCCATCTACTGCTCTACTTGTTTCATGCTAAGAACTTTTCAATACTTTTGACTTTGAATTAAAAGTTTTTATCTAATCAATACAAATTAATGATAAGACAAGATAAATACCTAGATATGACTTGCTCAGATTGTTCCTGCCAGGGCTCTTTGAATTCCCTTAGTATCACACTGCCTTGAGCTAAAGAAATGACTCCGGTCGGTGACTGGTGGGCCTGGTGGCAGGCCAGTAGAAGAAACCAGAGAGAGGAGGCTTCATGGGTAGAATGGCTTCCTGAATCAAGCAGTCCAGTCAGTGGCAAATGCTCAAGTTTCCCTTTCCTTGAACACCTGTCACTCAATGTCCTTTAAATTCACACAAGTGAACTGACAGCTATGCTGCCTCCGTGGGGACCCCATTGACTAGGGACAGACAGTACACCTGGAAATGATCTATGATTGTCAGACTTCAAGTGTATGTTCAACTTGGATTCACTTTCTTATCTGACAGAGTTCTAGAAAGTTTTCTTTTTAATGAGCTATTTAATATCAGCTTTTAATTTACCAAATCTCCCCAGGTAAGGAGTTTTTCTCTTCAAGAGACATGATTTACCCTCCTGTGCCCTCTATAATCTTCGAGTAAAATGAAAAACTGATTTGTGTGTGTGTGTGTGTGTGTGTATGTCTGTAATTTCCAACATAAATGTGGTTCTCAGAAAAAAATGCATTTTCACATCTTCATTTTTTTCAGTTTATTACAATAACAGAAATAATACATATTGTACATAACATATATGTGGTCTTAAGCCTTATAGTGTCTATTTCTAATTCTAGGGTGCAATTAAAAGGAACTTATCCAGTAAGTATATCTTAGCTACCAGAAATAGAGTGCAATTTAAAAGAAGGAATGGTTCCTTGGATCTTGAAACTTACATACATCTGAATTATACACTCTTGGAATTGATTTTTAAGGTTTACTCTCTTTCTTAATTTTTACAGCAAAGAATTATTGTAACAATAGTCTATGTGGGTTCTGAATGCTTAATATTTAAATTTAGAAAATGAACGAGGTTTTGGGGAAACATTGGGTTTTTTTTCTATATTTGTCCAATCATGCTGTATCATTTCTCTTAAGAAATGGATTTAATCAAGTGTGTATTTGTTGATGGGGAAAGGAGAGGAAGAAGGCAGGAGGAACTGAAAGTAGACACAATTCATGTATTCTTATATTATTTGACATTAAAATTTTAGCCAGCCAAAATGATGTGATATAGGTTATAATATACATAAAACATGATTTTTCCTTTACTGCGTACAACACATTCTAGGAACTATAAATTCATGGTTCATAGTTGAAGATGTAACATTTTCTTGGCATTTCAAGAAAAGAACAGGCAGAGAATGCTGGATTCATGTACTATGTACATATGGCCTGGCTTAGTATTCTCTTATGGTAATTGAGAAGCAGAACTGATCAAGACAGCAGACATTGGAAGAAGGGTGTGCTATTTCACTAAGCTCCACAGTACACAAATCTACTTGATGGCTTATCATGGTAGTTCCTTGGTTAATGAGGTTCTACAAACACCAGAGAAAACGCCTTTACATATGCCTGAAGTATGGCTGTTGCATTGCCAAAGGAAAGGATGTGTTTTACCAAGTTTTCTTTTTGATTTGCTTATTGATGAGACTTAAGCTTCTAAGTGTTTTCAAACATAGTTCATAAGACATATCAGAAAGGAATGGTAAAAATATGGCCTAAAAATCTTTTTGTCTTGTGCATCAGGTGAAGAAGTGGCAAGGCCTAGGCGTTCCACACCAACTCCAGAACTTATAAGGTGAGAATGAAAGCCACTAGTTGTGTTTAAATGCAAAGCATGGTGAACTTTTAATAATTAAGCAACTCTCTTTTGGGCTAAACTCTAGGCTTCCATTTTTTAAAAAGATTTTATTTATATACTAATTTATTTATTGAAAGGCACAGTGATGGGTTGGGGGTGGAATCTTCCATCCTCTGGTTCATTCCCTAAATAGCCACAATAGCAGGTCTGGGCCAAGCCAAAACCAGGAGCCAAAAATTCCATCTGGATCTCCCATGTGGGTGGCAAGGGCCCTTGAGCCATCTTCTGTTGCTTTCCCAGGAGCATTATCAGAGATCTGAAGCGGAGCAGCTGGGTCTTGAACAGGTGTTCTGATAAGAGATGCTGGCACTGCAAGTGGTTGTTTAATCCACTGCACACCACAATGTCAGAATCTCTAGGCTTCTGTCTAAAAAGGGGCTACCTACACATATAAGTCCATATATCCATAGCATGGTCCAAAGGGTATCAGTTATCATAAATGCAGCCCAAGGGAGACCCTGAGGAAAGTTCTCCGCACTTATCTGAAGTAACCGTGCATCAGAAAACATGATCACCTTACTAACAAGAAGGCAAAAGGTCTGTAGCGAGATCTTTTGGTGTCTGGAAAACTGATCTGAACTACAGTTATAAAGCCCTATGAAGGGAAGCCTTAATTCATTACAATTTTATGATTCATTCCACTTAACCACACAACAAAAGACACTTCTATTTTTTTGTTTGTTTGTTTGCTTGTTTGTTTTTGGCAAAGTATTGTATTTAGCAATGCATTTTTTATGTGTTTACAAATGAGCATTGTCTTTCAAAAAGATTATTTCCACTTAAAAGTTGGATTTAAATCTTCCACCCTCACACTCCTGATCACATACACAGAACTCATTAGGATAAATCAGGAAATCAGAAGTGGATATGATTATGCAGTCTTCTCTTAATTGGTCTAGAGTCATTATGATTAAGACAAAGCATGAGAGTTAAATTGATTATTCTCCTGTTACCCTGATTTCTCAATATTCTTCTCTCTCTCAGATGTAATGTGTGGGAATATGAGGAGGTCGTATCTGGTTTATTGGGTGGAAGGGAAATGGATGGAATAAGTAGCTGGGAGACTCTGTTTCCTTTCAAATGCAAACTTCCTGTGTGTTTTATCACTTAATGTGCCTGTGCTGGACTTCCACTACTCATAAACTGCATTAATGATCAAATAGATGTGGTAATGACAAATTAAATGTTTTTGAGATCTTAGGGGACAAAGATGCCTTACAATAAGCTTTAATCTCTAGTGTTCTCTCTTCTAGGTATGGAGAACGGTGATGCTTTGAAAGAGTTTTTCTCTTTCAGTTTATTCCTGTTGGACAGGAGTGTTAGTCCTCCTTTGAGAACAAGGGATCTTATCTCCTACCAATTGTCTTGTCCCATGACATATTGGACATCATTATATAATACTCTCTAAGCCTACACGGGCTGTGTATACACATACATACATGATACATACATGAGTAGGTGCATGCACACACACACACTTGCTTTACAGAAAAAAATACTTGAAAACTCGTTTATCTTCTTGAGTATTCATTTGTGAACCCTTTCTCTCTATTTTGCTCTATCATGTGTACTACAGCAAAAAGCCTCCAGATGACACCACAGCTCTTGCTCCCCTCTTTGGCCCACCATTAGAATCAGCTTTTGATGAGCAGAAGACAGAAGGTAAGAAAAATCCCATGTAACTGCAGATTTATTTTGCTTTTTGTTGAAATATAGCTTTTCTAGAGCAAATGTACATATCTTATGGGATTATTTGTCATCTATCATCGTATCCTCCTGGGAAAGGGAAGTTCTGATCTAAGTGTGCTGTCAACAACAGGAGATTGGATTGCAAACCTCTATTATTTTAGGATTTGAAATTTAGTTCCAGAAATATCTAGGAGCTATAAAGTTTACTCCTCAAAAGAGGTCAGTAAGAATTACGGCAAATATGCATATATCCCATCAGCGACTAAATTCTCCATGAGCCACACAGCCATCACTTGAGGTGTTAATAGGAGCACAAATGGAGCCAGACCTTCCCACATCCATCACAGTCACTGCCATTGTGAGTTAGCCTCTCTGACCACATTTGCTGTCATTTGCACCTCATCAATGGAAGTGTCCGTTGGATTGCTCCCAACAGACATTGCTTGCTAGCTCAAGACCTAGGAATGACCTTCAATCATTTAGCAACCCAGAATAGAATTTTGCAGGATAAATACCTTCCTTTCTGCCATTGTTGTTAACTTTACCTATTAAATATTTATACCTAGAAGTAAATTTTTAACTTTTAAAAAATGAAGCATGTTTTGAGTGAATTTAAATCATGCATACTTTGCTGATATAAAATAAACTCTGTATAAAAGATATCAGATTCACTCTAAAACATGTTTATGTCCAACTCTTGTATCTCCAGTTCTGCATTCAGTAATATAGAATGTTTTTATGAAAATTCTTGGACTTAAAAGAACTATGGCATATGCATAATAAAATGCCATCTTTTAAGAGCCCATTTGTGAAGTATCCTGAAGTATTAAGATTCGGAAGCATAATGAGCAGGCTAAGTTACAATGACAAAGAGACCTCAAAGTATAGTGAATTAAGCAAGATGGAATTTTGTTACTGTTTCATGTTAATAATGTAGGACTGATAGTATAGCTCTGCCTATCCTCAGCATGTTGTCTTTTTCTGTATGTCCAAGGAGACCACTCCTGTCATCATCTCCCGGTCATAAGAAAGATGATGCAGAGTAGGCCAGTGGAACTCATTGCCATTTCTTCTAAGAATAAAATCTGGAAGAGACACACATCACTTCCAGCCAAAGCCCACTGGACAGAAGTTTGTGCCATATAGCTAGCTAAAACTCTTACTATAAGAGAAATGAACAGATTCCGAGAGTTATCTAACAGTCAACAATGCCTCAATATTTTCAAGGATTTAGTTAGGAAAATGATAAAGAAAATCCTTAAATATTCCTGTGGTGACTTAGATGTCTATAACTTAGACTCCCTATGGTGTGATGGTTTTTTAACTGATTTCAACCCTGAAGTTCTGCAAAGTTCCAGCATTTGCACCAATCATACTAACTTTTTCAACACCCACACTTCTCTTTTTTATCTACCCACTCTTACTTCTTTTGACTGATTTTTTTTTATCACTGCTTTAAAAGTCTCACAGGGAAAAAAAAATATGTATTTTTGAGTCAGGAATGTCTGGGTCAGGTCTTAGCTCCTCTACTTTTACCTTGAACCAGTAATTTAACCACTCCAAGTCTTGGTCCTTCTCCCAAAAGTGATACTGACGTCAACCACAGGATGGTGGTATGAGAATTAGATAATAACAGCTAATGACTATGTGATGAGTGTTTTATATACATTTTATATGCACTATGTATATATACATTACTACCTTTAATTCTTTAATAATGCTCTGATGTTGCTCTTATCTCCATGTTACACTGAAGGAAGAAAGCTCAGATTCACTGACTTGTCCAAGACCCTTCAGCAAGTGTAGAGTCTAGATTCAGAGCCATTTCCACCTGGCTTCCCAGCCTGTGTAGCACAACAGGATCAATTAAGCAGTACCTGCCTAGTCCCTGGCAAGTGACAAGAACTGAGGAGAGATAGCTGTTGACAGTGCTACCACAGGAGTTTTTAAGACAAAAATAAAGCAAGAGAAGAAATGCTCAATGCGGTGTGCTTCGGCACAATACCTAACTGCTCTGATTTATTTTAGACGTCTAAGCACTTGTTCTTTTTTTTTTTTTTTTTTTTTTTTTTTTTTTTTTTTTTTTTGGTTCTCTTAGGATAGTCACCAAGCATTTTTTAAAAATAATTTATCTTTATGATACTATAAAGTGTTTATGTAAAGTCCCTGTAAAATCCTTGAAGGATAGAAAATACTACATGGAACCCATGCATCTTCAGTTTTGAAGCATATTCTTAGTAGGCTTTAAATAAACCAACTTACGACAAAACAAGTGTCTGTGGGATTAATGCCTGGATTTTCAAATGGGTGCCAGAAACGGAGTCCATCCATGTACTGAAATTCAGAGTGTCCTCAAGTGACCAACTGGGAAGAAAGTGCAGAATCTATTTTGAAAAAATTTTATTTAGCTACTTGTACACACATAGACACCTCTTCCGCCCCCCACACAGCATACCCCTGCTTCTATTCTCTACTTGAAAAGAATGAGAAGCAGCTCATTCCCAAAATAATTCTCCAGGACCGAGGCGAAGGGGAAATAATTTTGTGAAGCTCAACTCTTTAAAATCAAATTGTTAACTTTTTCAGTCTCTTTTGAACTCATGCTGGGATATTTTCTTTTTATGTTTCCAGTTCTTTTAGATCAGCCTGAGATATGGGGTGCAGGCCAACCAATTAATCCAAGCTTGGAGTCGCCAAAGTTAACAAGGCCTTTTCCCACTGGAAGTAAGTTATGTGTTTGCTCTGTCTGGAAAAATAAGTGACTCATTTTGCTGTCTGTATAGTGAAATTAGGCAACTCTTAGAAAATCTACGTAAGCAACATTTGGGCTGTGTAATATTAAGAAGTGATATTGTTATTCTCATGTGTTCAAGGCTATCAAGGCAAAAAGTAAAATAAAAATAAAGTAACATTATTAACCTGGAATTATAACCTCTTCTGACATCCCACATGCTCATTTATTCATTCAGTATAAATGTCAGTGGGAAAAGCAAGTGAGCTAAAGAAACCACCAACTCCCAGCACGTAGGTGAACAAGTCAGATATGGTCTCTGCTAGTCTTACAGAGCAACCAAGGACCGCCTAGGACAGAAAGGACAGATTAAAAGACTGACAACTGGAGAGCCACAGAAATGAGACTATACAATAGAGAGAAATGAGTTGGGTGAATTTATGACTAAGCAGCCATCAGCAGTCCTTATTGTCCCGCACGCCCCTTCACCACCAACACTACCATCTCCAGGGACTGGAAAGAGAATCCCGATGGTCTTCATAGCACTGCCCTGTGGTGAGATGCACAGTTTGCACTGAATGGATGCTTATTTGGTCAGACTACCTGCTTGATGGATTCCATGAATTCTCCTTTCAGTAGCTGCCCATGGCAAGCATTCGTATGGAAGATGCCCTTCAGAATACCTCTGAGGGGCCAGTGCCGTGGCTCACTTGGCTAATCCTCCTCCTGCAGCACCGCCATCTCATATGGGCACCCAGTTCTAGTCCTGGTTGCTCCTCTTCCAGTCCAGCTCTCTGCTGTGACCCAGGAGGGCAGTGGAGGATGGCTCAAGTGCTTGGGCCCCTGCACCCGCATGGGAGACCAGAAAGAAGCACCTGGCTCCTGGCTTTGGATCGGCGCAGCACCGGCCGTAGCAGCCATTTGGGGAGTGAACCAATGGAAGGAAGACCTTTCTCTCTGTCTCTCTCTCTATCACTGTTTATAACTCTACCTGTCAAATAAAAAAAGAAAAAAAAAGAATACTTCTGAGAGGATTGGATCTCAGAGACAGATGTTTGGGAAGAGGGAAGGTACTTTGAGGGTCACATACACACCAACTAATATTTTTCCAGTTCAACATCCCCCAGAACTCTGTGTTTGGTGCCTAAAAATAATCTTAGGGATTACTCAAAGGGACTCATAATCAAAGGCCAAGAAGTTATTTGTTGCAGATATTGTTGTCGTAAGTCATGTGACCCAGCATTTCCAAGGTCATTTCCCCCAGTAACAAGAAAAATGGCATCAACTTTTTCTAAACTTTGAAACTTTGAAAGATGTATGTTGAAAGGATGTGAATCACAGTGCGGGGAGTATAAAGGTTTCTTCTTGCTCCTGGAAGCAAATTCAGTTTAAAAACAAACAAACAAACAAACAACTCTAACATCCCTGAAAAGCTTTCCTGACATATCAGAATTATCCAAATTATTCCTAGAAAACCCATCTTAAATTCCAAGAAAGTAAGCAAGTGACACATTTATGTAGATGATTTATTGTTTTTAGGTCCAACTATTGGTAGGCATTTCGGAATTTTGAGTTTTATGAGCTGTAGTTACCCAACAGAGGCTATTGTTGAACTGACTTGCATATTATATATATGTTCATGTGTAGTTGCAGTGTAAATTTGCTGTTGTATATTATTGGGCTTTTATGGTACTTTATTTGTATGTTATGATATTTTCTTATGATCTTGATTAGCTTTTTGGCAAAGACCCTGATTAATTCTTAACCTCTATGGGGAAATAGATCCACTTAAGGTGTAGTTTTCACAAGTTGATAACTAATATTAAGAATCACATATTCCAAGCCGGCGCTGCGGCTCACTAGGCTAATCCTCCGCTTGTGGCACCGGCACCCTGGATTCTAGTCCAGGTCGGGGCGCTGGATTCTGTCCCGGTTGCTCCTCTTCCAGGCCAGCTCTCTGCTGTGGCCTGGGAGTGCAGTGGAGGATGGCCCAGGTTCTTGGGCCCTGCACCCGCATGGGAGACCAGGAGAGGCACCTGGCTCCTGGCTTCAGATCGGCGCAGTGCGCCGGCCACAGCACGCCAGCCACAGCGGCCATTGGAGGGTGAACCAACGGAAAAGGAAGACCTTTCTCTCTCTCTGTCTCTCTCTCTCTGCCTGTCCAAAAAAAAAAAAAAAGAATCACATATTCCTAGATTGAGGGGAGAGTTCTTGGCCATGCTTGCTGTGTGGGAGAAGTTAATGTCTAATAACAAATAAATAGGAGGTGATTTCTTTTGGGGGAATTTGATCTTCCTGCTGTCCATTTCACTCATCACAAGCAATAAATCTTCCTCTGAAAATAAATAAATAAATAAATAAATAAATAGGGATGACAGGGAAGGGAAAAGGAGAGAGGCTCTTCCTGATGCACATGGCTGGGAGGCTCTGACAAGCGCTCTGTAGCTACAGTCACTTGAGTCTCCCTTCTTTCAGATGATGAAAGATTGGACCATATTCAGTATTCAGGTTCACAACTGAACTTTGGGGTGGTTTGTGGAATTAATATGAATTCTGTGAGTCTATTAAATATGGCTGCTGATAAAGAAACATACACTTAAAGAAAGAAGAAAAATCAGTACTTACTGAAACAGTAATTCCTAACCTTGCTCACAAAGCAAAAAGCCCACTGCACATTAGACAACACATTAAGGACAGATCCCACATGGGATGTAAGTACACAGTGACTCCTGTTGCTGACTTAACAATTTGACACTCCTATTCATGGTGTCAGTAATCTCCCTAGGCTCTAGTCATGAGTTGCCAGGGCTGAAGTTTTGGGAGGGGGAAGCCATTGTAACCCATGAGCTGTACTTTGGAAATTTATATTCATTAAATAAAAGTTTAATTAAAAAAAAAAAAAAAACAAAGCGAAAAGCCCAGTGAGAATGGTCAGTCTCTTCCGAGGATCATAATACTCCACTTTTTCTGTCTCAGGATTTTGTTTGGCTGTAGTTTTTACCAAAGGAATCTGCTCATTCATTCTTGACTCAAGTCACTTGCTTTCAACTTTCAAAAATACACTTAAGTTAAAAAATATTGTAACTTTAGGGGCTGGTGTTGTGGCGTTGTGGCATAGCAGGTAAAGAGCCCGCCTTTGATGCTAGCATCCGTTATAGGCACTGGTTTGTGTCTCGGCTGCTCCATTTCTGGTCCAGCTCCCTGCTGATGGCCTAAGAAAAATAGCAGATGACGGCCCAAGTTCATGGGCCCCTGCCACCCTGGGAGACCTGAATGGAGTTCCCAGCTCCTGACTTTGGCCTGGTCCAGCTCTGGTCATTGTACCTATTTTGGGAGTGACCGAGCAGATGGTATATGTCTCTCTGCCTCTCCCTGTCTCTGTAAATCTGACTTATCAAGTGAATAAAAAACTTAAATATCTATATTTAACTTAAATACATAGATAGATATTAGATATGAATTTGAAGAAATCTTTCCAGACTTTTTCAAGGCAATAATACCTTGAGTGCATTAAAAAAATACCCTCATGTGAACCCCATTGACCTTTTATCATTTCCAGTATCATCTCTGGAATTGTAATATGATATTCATTCAGTCACTCGTAAACTCCTTGCTGACACAAGGTTAAATAAATAAAACATTTATTTAGTTAGTTGGTTAGTTAGTTAGTTACTTATTTGAAAGGCAAGGAGACCTACAGATAGCAGGAAAGTTCCCATTGGTTGGTTCACTCCCCAGATACCAGCAACAGCAGGGCTGGACTTGACTGAAGCCAGAAGCTGGAACTCAGTTTAGGTTTCCTGTATCACAGGCCAGGCAGGGGCCCGAGTGTTTGAGCCATCACCTGCTGCCTCCTAGGGTGTGCAGGAAACTGCACTCAGGAACAAAAACAGGGAATCTAGCTCAGGTTCTCTGAGATGAGATGCCAGTGTCCCAACTAGCATCATAACCACTCAGTCAAATGCCCATCTCTGATTTCTACTCATCCCAGTGTCCCCAGTTCCTGATATAAAAGGTGGGATTTAGTTGTCACTTGGAGTTGGTCAAGTAATATCTAAAGGAATGAAATAGTTATACTACTGTTATTGTCCAGTATTCTCCAAACTCTCACTCTGATAAAACAGTAGAATCTGAACAAATCCTGCTTTAGTCCCTAGGCTTTGAATTGAGAAAAAGTTTGGATAATCAATGGTTCTTCCACTGCCAACAGCAGGACCCCGAATGAGAGCTAAGCTTACTCCCACCTTTCTTCAGTGTACCGTGTAAACTCAGGAAGAAATGCTCCATAATGCGTATCTTATCTCTCTGCAGCACCTCCACCTCTGCCTCCAAAAAATGTACCAGCCACCCCACCCCGAACAGGCTCCCCCTTAACAGTCGGACCAGGTAAGTCTGAGTGGTTTTTTTCTGTTCATGTGACAAGCAGAGCAATGGCCTCAGAACTCAATGTGCCCTCGGTATGTTGGAAGCTGGAGGCTACACTAAAATGTTACGATATTGGCACTTAGTTTTATGGCCGTTACAATTTATTGTGCAGATTTATTTTAAAGCACCACACCCAGGTTTTACGAAAAATAATCATAATCATAATTTCTCAATTAACTTTTTCTCAGTATGATTTTGTTGAATGAGGGCCCATTCACACAGGAAAAGTGAAAGAAAAACATCTCACAATAAAACAATCATTGTTTACTTAATTTACCGCTCATTTTATTGGATCTCATTTCAATGACTCACAAACTGTCTGAAGGCACAATTTGTATTTTTATTTTTCCAATCACTAATAAAATTTTCCTAGAACTAAAACTGTCTATAAAGACATAAAATGGTCCCAAGGATGTTGCTGGTGAATTTTTTTTTTTACTTTTTTTTACCAGTAGTTATTCAACAAAGATGTGTAAAAATTGTGAAACATGGCAAAGAATTGCTCATAGTTCACTTCTTTGCACATCTTTACCTTCTGTTAAAACCAATACTATGTATTTGTGAAATGCATAATCTGCCAAGACTTACTAGAGTAACAAATCAAAAGTGGGAAAGGTTGTTTTGTGGGTCTGGGACCTCGGAATGTGGTTCTTTATCACCTCCGAGTCCCACTGCAGCTTCCTCCTTTGCTGTTTATGCAGCCTGGTGAGTTTGATGGGTAGAGAGAAACATATTTATCAACTCTAGCAAAAGCAAGACACAGTCATCGATGAGATTTGTATTGACTGCAACCCAGTACAGAGTCATCCAGAGTCTCATAAGTCAAGGTGTTTGCAAGTTGGAGGAAGCCATTTTGCCCCCTTGCGTTCCTGTTAATTATGTTAGCTATCAATAAGCCTACCAGTGACAACGTTATAAGAATTGTGGGCCTATTACAATTTATTGTAATGGGAAATGCTCCCCCATTTATCAATAGGCTTCAAACCTTGAAAGTTAATTCCCATAGAACTGGAAATATGAAAATAGTTAGCCAGTTCTTTTACTCTAAGAATTATTTAAGGAAAAGTTGCTGCTGGTGTGCCATCCAGTCACCCAGGTAACAATTTCTAATTTGAATAACCTCACTTTAAAAAATGTTACAGTTTCTTGTATTGCAGTTGTTGTCAAGTGCTTCACACAAGCACTAAAAGATAGTTTTTTTAACTCTTATTGTCTTTATGATTTAAAAAGAATAACTGTTGTTAATGCTTAAGCAATCTGACTTTATGACTTCAGATAGATACATGCCACAGTTATGCCTATGGTATTAATAGGTTAGACTTGATGAGAAAAGGAATTGTTAAGTTTTTTATGATTTTCTCTTCTAGCAAACACATATATAGGTAACAGTTCTAATAAGTACCAAGAGCCTTCTCAAGATCCTTTGTGTGTGTTCTGTGTTGGGTGTGTGTGTGTGTGTTTGTAAATATCTGTATGGGGATAGCTCTTGAAATAATCTTTGTACCATGTTTCTGCTGTATTTAAGATAGATGGTGTTCAGCTAAATATGGTGTGCGCTCTTTTGTTAAAGTAATAGATACTAGCTTTGACAATTATGCTCATTTAATGTACTGGAGAAGACGATGTTTATGAACTATGAGGGTGATCTCTGTGATCCACTCTTTTTATACGATGCTGTGTATTCAGTAGGTCAGATTCTCAGAAGCGCCCTGCCCTTTGGACTTCGCATTTCCAGAGCCTTGTTTTTCTCTGGGAACCTAACGCTGCCTTCTCAAAATGACCACACTTTGTGAGCAGCCTTTGTGAGCAGTACCACACTCTGCACTTTAAATGGTGGTCAAAGTAGCTCAGGTGTGATCACTTTGCAAAACAGTGACTCACGGCCATAAAAAAGCTAACGTTCACATTGTGGAGGTGGGAAAGTCTCCCCTCACCTTCAGCCCTAATCCAATAAAAACAGTTTCTGTCCTCAGATAAGCCCCCTGAGGCACCTCATCTGGCTCTGCATCGCCCTTCCCCACCTCCCCCCCCCCCCAAATAATAGTAACAAGGTCAATTAAAGTTTAAAATCAACTACTTTAACCACAGGAAATGAGCAATCAGCCACAGAGGTCAAACTTGAAAAACTACCATCCATCAATGATTTGGACAGCATTTTTGGCCCAGTTTTGTCCCCCAAGTCCGTTGCTATCAATGCTGAAGAAAAGTGGGTCCATTTTTCCGACACATCCCCGGAACATGTCACTCCAGACTTGACTCCAAGGGAAAAGGTGGTATCCCCACCAGCTGCATCAGACAACTCAGCCGACTCCCCAACTCCAGGCCCTCCTGGCCCCCCGGGACCCCCAGGCCCCCCAGGGCCACCTGGTCCTCCTCGCAATGTACCATCGCCGCTCAATTTAGAAGAAGTCCAGAAGAAAGTGGCTGAGCAGACCTTCATTAAAGACGATTACTTAGAAACAATCTCATCTCCTAAAGATTTTGGGTTGGGACAGAGAGCAACTCCACCTCCCCCACCGCCACCCACCTACAGAACTGTGGTTTCATCCCCTGGACCTGGCTCGGGCAGTGGTGCAGGGACCACCAGTGGTACGTCTTAATTGTTTGAATGTGCTTCGTGTGCAGGGGAATGGCTGTGGCTGCTGCCTTGTGAGCGACACCCTCCTGCTGCTTGGCAACTGGCTTGAGAGCTTCAGCCATTCCTCCTTTGGTCTGGGTGTCCTGTGGCCCCGTAGCATGTCCTAGTCCATCGGTGCTCACAGTCCTGGTCCAAGTCTGTGGATGTGTTCTGCCTTGCACTCCCAGTCCTTGGGAATGTCCTGCTTCCCACACTGCAGTTAGGAAAGAAAGTTAGAGAAAGACAGATTTCAAATAGCAATGAATTTCAATAGACAGATTTTAAATAGCAATTTCAAATAGCAAATGAATTCTATGCTGATTGGCTAATTTCCTTGTTAGATACCTCCAGAAGTGCCCTAGATTTTGAAGATCAATAGAAGTAGGGAGCTGTTTCTATGGGTTTTCTAGGGAATAGCAAGGCAAGGGATGAGTTATTATATCCTCAACCTAATAAAGCTACCACTGAAGACAAAACTCACTCTCTGATCTCACCATTTGCCGTGTTCATCATCGTAAGGTCAACTCTAAGTACACTGACTGGTGAATGGAAAAGGCTACCAAAAATATACTTTTGGGGACTCTGTGACATTTAATTTGTTTTTTGTTTTGTTTTGTTTTCCTACTTGAAGCTTCATTTTGTGTTCTAATTATGAAAAATGGGAACACTTGCCATGGGTACCAAAGAGATACTGAGTTTTTTCTAGTACATCCCCTCTTATATCATGAATTTCACTGTTGTTCAAATTTGTCTGGCAAGATCCTTCAGTGCCTTCCCTTGTGCGCATGTGGGTTCAGTTCAGGCAGCTTTTCAGGGCATTCCATGTGCTGTTCGTTTTTCATTTGCATTGAAAGAGGCAACTAAATAGAAGATATTTAGATCTAGTAAGAGACAGAAAGGAAAGGCATTTGTCTTTATTCCAATATTCAGTCCTCATTGCTGCCTCTTTCAATGGAGTGTCTTTCAGTGTTTGCCTTGTGTGTCTCTGTGCTTCCAAGTGAGAGCATCAGGGGATTCCAGGAGAGGCTATGGGGTCTCCTCTGCTATGTGCTGTATCAGTAGGTATGTCTCCCTAGCCTTCCCACCCCCCAAAAAGGAAAACTGTTCAATACTCAAATAACTTTGGGAAACCACATTAGACAAAGCAAGTTCTTTGTCATGAAGCCCTTGGGAGCCTTTATTTTGCCAATAAAAGCAACAACTATAGTCTCTTGTCCTGGCCACTGTGCTAAGTGCTTTCTGTATATTATTTCATCTCCACAGCAACTCCATGTTGTAGATTCTGTTGTTTTCCCTGTTTTACAAATAGGAAAACTGAGACTCAGAGATATCAAGTAATTTTCCCAATTTTATGCAGAGAGGGTGATGGGCTTGGGATTTCTACTCAGATCTGCTTGATCTTCAACATGTATTCTTAACTACTAGGCTCTCCAGGCACTTCTATAAGGGTTGGTGACAAACTATTCCAAACTTAGTTGATTATTGACACCCACTTGTACTGCACAGTCATCCATATGATCATCAAACATCTGTTCTGTTTGTGCTTTTCTGAGCTCTATCTCTAATTCTAGAGGGTTGGAGCACAGACCCCCATCCCTTTACTAGTTTTCAAGGTCTTGGGTAGGGGATACAAGTCTCCTCCATCATCTGTAAAGATGTAGAGTGCTCCTCTGTGGAGCATTCAGATCATGAACCCAAAGAAGCCAGCTGTCTGTTGTAGAAGGGCTGGGTGGGGTCTCTTGGAAAGGGTTGGGGGTCTTTTGTAGAAGACGGTGCATCTGTTGTTTTTCCTGGGGCTCTCATCCCTGGGTCAGGCTGTCGGTCTTCTCAAAGACTGTTTCAAGGAATACTCATGTTGCTTCAGGGGTGGGCCAGGATGCTGCCCTGAAAATCAACATTTTTAGACTGGGCTGGGAAGACTGGGCAGCTTTGCTCACTTGTGTTTCTTTTACCACCCTTTGTAAGAGCTGAGGAATAGTTCTCTAACTGAATGGATTACTTTTCTGATGAGAAGGTGAAGATATTTGGTTTTCTCTTTTGAATCTTTGAGAGTTTTATTATCTTAACGTTTAGCTTCCATACCCTTACTTGAAATTATTTTAAAATGTTACCAGTAAAGGCTGTTGATCCTTAATAATCAAGCTAGAAAAAGCTGTTCTTTTTGGTTTTAGCAGATTGGATTTTTCAGTGGAAGATTGAATCGGGCCAGTGAAGCCCATGAATAAATAAAACTGCACCCTTATCTCCTTAATTAAGTCCCAGTTTATTTGCTGCTTAATCTTTTATTGATGGAATGCATACAACCTGTCAGAACTGTAAATTTAGAATGGCAACAATGGAACATGACCTCATGTTTTAAAGATTAGCAATGCTTCTTACTATCTGATTTTTGTAACACTTACCCTGATGGGGTCAACTTCTCCTGAACATCTCAAAATACATTTAAGTGGGAAAGGAATACTGTACCCTATACTCCTTAAACTATACTTACTATTATGCTCACTTTTTAAATTTCACCCACAATGAGGTGACTGTCACTGACCAAGTATAGACAGTTGGAACAGCCTGAGAACTAAAAGAGTCACTTGAAGAAGCTGTAAGTTAAGAATGTGCTCCAAGAACTTGAATTTCCTAATGGCAAAACGTTACAATTGCCTAGTTTTCCCAGAACATTGCTTTATTGGACTGGAGATGCTAATTCATGGCAAAAGTTAAATCTTCTCCTATGTGGGCTGTTTGCCAGGGGATAGGAGGGAAAACAAGCTTTATCAGCCTTAAGCAAGTTTGGAGACCAGAGAAAGAGAGGAGTTAGTAAAGACAGAATGCTCAGTGCAACATTTTCCAACATAGGAAACTAAAGCTGTAATAAAAGATATTTTCCACACATGCACACACACACATACACACACACACATGAGCTTAAGCTTCCTGGGATGGAACTAGCCAAATATATTTCCTAATTACAAGTCTTTTAGAGCAGCGATGTCCAATGTAGGAAGCACTGGCTACATGTGGCTTTTTAAAATTTAATATATTAAATAAAAGGAGGCTACTGTACTGTTTTAAGACTTTTAATGTGCTAGTCACCAAAAGAAGAAACATAGTATATAACCATTCCCATACATATTGAATGCTTTTTTAAAAAGTATGGAATAAGAAACACAATTTGGAAATGGTGGTTTAATTCTTCACATATCTCAAAGGACATATATTTGAATGTACTTGACTCTCTCAACAGCATGGTGAATTAGCCCTGTTTTGCAGAATAAGAAGCTTGGAGGTAACCTGTCCAAGGTCATAAAGTAATAAGTAGCAGAATTAAGATCTGGCCCCAGATCTGTTGGAGTCCATGGCCTGTACCTGTAAAGGTACACCTCTGCAACTTCTTCCAGCTCTACTGTCTGTCCAACACACACACATAAAATAAAAACAAAGGGCTACTGTTGTAATTCAGTGGTTTAAGCAGCCTTGTGATGTAAGTATCACCTATCAGAGTGCCAGTCTGATTTCCAGCTGCTTTGCTGCTGATCCATCTCCTTGCTAATGTGCCTATGAAGGCAGCAGAAATCAGAGGCCTGGAACTCTATTCTGGTCTCCCTGAGTGGCAGGGATCCATGCACTTGGACCATCATCCTCTGCCTTCCCAGGCACATTAGCAGGAAGCTAAATCAGAAGCAGAGCAGCTGAGACTCGACCTAGTAATTGGGTATGGGATTCTACAGTCACAAGCTGTGGCTTAACCTTCTATGACAAAACCCTGGCCCCCAAACAGGGTTTTAATACAAACGTCCCCTTGCTTCTTACGCACTCTCTTAGTGTCTGTTAATGGAAATGATTAGAGTGTGGTTGGAAAATTAAAGTTGAGGTTTATCCAGGTAGTCAAACTAAGGATTGAAACCTGGAAATGACCTGTCAATGACCTGAATTGGCTGTTCTCAAGCCTGAGTTTGGTTACACATTTTATGCTATTCTTGTATGGGAGATGCATGCATTGGGTAAGATTTCAACAATACAGATTTACGTGTAGTTATCAATTTCGGTGAGAATCACCTAGTACCCCACTGAAAATCAAAGGATAATGCACTGAAAAAAATCAAATACTCCTGGCAGTAGCTAACAGACTTGATTATTAAGGAGATACATTACATTCCCACACTCAATGTCGTCTACATGCGAGGAGAGGCAAACACTTGGGTCATGAATGACTCTTCTTACAGTGGCTTTAGGAGGAAAGCTCACCCTTGTTGAGGTACAGTAGACTTTGCCTTGCCCAGTGCTGAGGTTCCCTGAGAGATCCTCTTCCTCGGGTACCAGCAGCAGGCCCTCTTCAAGGCATGGAGCTCAGCTGATTTAGGCCTCTGCAGTCACCATTTAAGTTCGGGCTTTCTAACTGCACAATCAATCAACTATGTCAATTGATATATCAATCTGTATCAGTTGTTACAAAAATTTTGGAATCTGGGGCCAGCATTGTGGCACAGCAAGTTAAGCTTGCCTGCAACACCAGTATCCCATATGTTTGAGTCCTGGCAGCTCCACTTCTGTTCCAGCTCGCTGCTAATGTGCCTGAGAATGCAGTGGAAGATGGCCCAAATACTTGGGCCCCTGCCACCCATGTGGGAGATGTGGATGGACTTCCCAACTCCTGCCGTTGGCATGGCCCAGCCCTAACCATTGAGGCCATTTGGGAGTCGATCAGCAAGATCTACTCCTATCTCTCTCTCTCTCTCTCTCTCTCTGCAACACTGCCTTTCAAAAAATAAATAATTCTTTAAAACAAAATTGAAATCAATGCATAGGGGGATCATCATAAAATTCATAAAAAACAGTATTATGAAAAAAACTGTGGGGATTTAAAAATTTTTTGCACCAAAATAAGCATAATCCCATTTTCCATGCATTTTTAAAGTAGCTTCATACAGTTAACATTGTCAATCTACTGCACTGTACAGTAGCAGGAGTTAGTCCTCCTATTCAACTCCACCACCGTACACCTTAACCATCTTCTGTCCATCTCTCCTTCCTCCATGCCCTTCTCGGGTTCTGATAATCACTATATACTCCCTGCTTCAATGAGTTCAGCTTTTTTAGCTTGCACATATGAGTAAGAACAAGAGGCATTTATTTGTCTTTCTTTAAAAAAAAAAGTTCATGTATTTGAAAGGCAGAGTGAAAGGGGGTGGGTGAGGGAAGAGAGATCTTCCACCTGCTGGTTCATTCCCCCCAAATAGCCACAACCACCAGGGCTGGGCCAGGCTGAAGCCAGAAGCCCGGAACTCCATGCTGGTCTCCATGTGGATGCAGGGACCAAAGAACATGGGTCATCATCTGCTGCCATCCCATATGCTTTAGCAGGCAGCTGGATTGGAAGCAGAGCAACTGAGACTGGAACAGGAGCTCCAATAGGGGATGCCAGCATTGCAAGCAGTGGCTTAACGTGCTGTGCCACAACGCAGACCCCTGCACTTGTCTTTCTGTCCTTCACTTAACATAAAGCCACACAGTGCTAGTGGATAGATACTTTTGGATCATTCCTATCACGTGGTTGACCCTAAGCTAAATAGAAACATCCTTGTCCCCATCCAAAGCCTTCTGGGACTTCCTGATAAAGACTTTGCTGTTTAAAGGCTTATTTTCCATGTCTATGCTGCTTCTTCTGTCTTCTGAAAAACATCATGCTTGTCAATCTACTAACATAACAATTTGAAGTGGACCCTGTCAAATCATACTGTTGCTTTTTTTTTCTTTTGAAGAGAAGATTAGCCTAAAACTAAGAACATTTATATTGAAAGAAATGTGTGCAAGCTGACTATGCAAAAATAAGACTAAATTTCATGAAAATTGTGGGTCATGCTGTATGTTAAGCTACAAGAGATTGCATTTGAGTTGTATGGCCTGGGATAAGTCAATGAGTATCTCTGAGCTTCAGTTTCCATTGAGATAGTAACGATCCCTACCTCTGAAGTTTATTGTGGGGATTAGATAATACATGTAAAGTGCCTAGTATAGATCTTGACCCCAAACAATTGAAAGAACACCGTAGATGTAGATGGTAAAGGTGAAGGGAGGTGGATGTGATAATCAGTCGAGTTTCACATTAATACAATTACATTTAGAATAAACAGCACAGAGAAACACACTCAAGATTGCAGATTGCTTAAACTAGACGAACGAGACTTAACTTGAGACTCTTAAGATGAGAGAAGATTCAATACATTGCTGCTCATTTCAAGCTCTTTGAGAAAATGAAAATCTGGAGACCGAGATGATGGTCCAAGAGTCTCCAGAGATCGTAGATTTTTGATGGGTTGAGGGAGGTGGCAGGAGAGGGTGGATATGCTGCATGCAGGATGGATATTTTGCTGGTGCAAGAGGTCTTAGAATTTTCTTGGGATAATTTGATGCCTGTGTTTCTAAAGAAAGTGACGAAACCTCAGGAGTAGTTGGAACTTTTCTGAGTAAGAACTGCTTGAGTATTGATTTGGCAAGTCGTTTTCTCATACGTCCCAGAAACATGATCAAGGATAGGCAGAGCCCAGGGTGCAGAGACCCCACTGGTGTGCTGATCAGTGTGCATGCCAGCCCCTGTGTGTCATCTGTGTTCCACATGCTTGTCATTGACAGCCGGAAAAGTAAATCCAAGAGGCTCTTTCAAAAATCTTCCCAGAAATCATCCTGGGTAAACTCTGGTTGACAGATTCCTAAGCAGCCTCCGCAAGATACAATGCGTGAAATTCAGTGTGTTTCTGCCATTAAGATTCAACACACAAAGTACTTAAGGCAATCTCTCATTTGTTCCCTTAGATTTCATCCGATTGCTCACTACCAGGTGTTTGAGTGCATTGATAAAGTTAGCATGCCTTATGAAACACAGTAAAAAGGATAATTCTCTTATGCATGTTTAAAAAAAGAAAGTCATTCCACTTCCTCCTTTTCATTTTGGACATGTGAAATGAAGTTTATGGTTTAGTGTGTACACAATCAAAAGTTTATAAGTTTATTATATGTGTACATAATGCAAATGAGTTTATAAGTTTAATGTGTACATGACCAAAATGAAAGGAAACCACCACCCAGCAAAAGTCTGAAGAATATACCTTTGGCCACAATAGAGTAATGAAAGGATTTACTTTTCACTGGGTGTCACATGACAACAAAAGGCAATGAGCTTCAGCTTCTCCCAACAACCATAGTTCGACTAATTTTTTTTCTTTATTAAAAAAAAAAGAAAAGAAAAGAAATGTGTGCTGCAGTGTTTAGTATGGTAATTGCTGGGGCAAAAACCAGGGTGTGGGCCTGGCACTGTGCCGCGATGCTAGCGCTTGGGACCTCCTGTGTTCTGGTCACGTCTAACACCAGCTTGTGTTTCAGGTGCATCATCCCCCGCTCGGCCAGCCACCCCTTTGGTGCCCTGCAGCAGTACCACTCCTCCTCCACCTCCTCCCCGACCTCCGTCTCGGCCAAAGCTGCCTCCGGGAAAGCCTGGAGTCGGAGATGTGGTATGTTCCCCTCTGCCCTTCCTTGCTCAGAGACAAATGATGGGAGTACCAAATAGAAGCTCAAACTGCCTTCCACGGGCCATCTCGACTCTGGGTGTAAGCCTCGGAGCACTTAGACAATGACCCTTGTGGTGGCATTTTAAGGCGGTCACTGCGGTATGGGAGGATGTTTCAGTCCTCCCCAGATGTGTGCCATCTTTTAAGCCAAGGCCCATGATCATAGCCATAGGATGCCTGGCTGATGCTTAGCTCAGCTCTGCTACAGGGATTGGATACACATGGGGGTAAAATGTTCAGTTGTGCGAAATCCTTTGGAAATAGGGGTGTTGCCTTTCACAATATTTGTCTGATTTTTGGAAAACTCCAAAAGAGGGCAAATATTGGTTACTGATTCCAAAATACAGATCAATTACTTGTTGTAGACACACTACGTTGAGTGTAAGAAGAGAGTGGTGGCCAGGATGAGTTTGTTGCCGTTTCTTGCACTGTGTCTTAAAGCTCAGGATGGAAAACGTTCCTTGTGAACCAGTAAGAAATTTGTGGCAGAGGTAAATTTCTTTGGTGTCTGGACACAGGAGTCACAAAGCAGTGATATCCATAAAACTGGGTTTGGCTGGTGCAGCATAGGAGCTTGGGTTTCAACACCTGTAGCAGGTGTGAGCACTCACAGGGTCACCTGCTTACATCTCTGAGGGCATGAACCTGCTGACCAGCCACAGAGTCCAGCATCTCTACGCCTGATGTACCTACTGAATTGAGTGTGTCATGGTTTCTGGTACCTTGGGCTGTACTCCACAAGCTCCTGTTGGGACAGCATCATTTTCCATGTAATAATTATGTCATCTACACTCCTTTAAGAAGATGAGTTGTCATATCCTGGGCTGGGCGACATTACAAATATGGGACAAAAGTACTACTACCTGTGTCTCTAACTTTTCATCTCTTTTCTTCTCCCTACAGTCCAGACCTTTTAGCCCTCCCATTCATTCTTCCAGCCCTCCTCCGATAGCACCCCTAGCCCGGGCTGAAAGCACTTCTTCAATATCGTCAACCAATTCTTTGAGTGCAGCCACCACTCCCACAGTTGGTAAAAATTATCTCCTCTCTTTTAATCCGTTTGTGATTTTGACTGGCTATTTTTTATGATCTGAAGACCTGCAAAGCCCTATGTTTCTGGGCAAAATTGTGTTGCTGTGTGTTTTGCTTACTATCACCTGACTCTTTTCTTAAAAGCTCCTTCTCAGAGAAAGGAAGCAAAGAGCCTTCCCTAAGCACACAACCTAAGAAAAGGACCTGAACACCTGTGTTTTGCAGGAATCTTCTTATGCTACACCATACAGAGCTATTTAAAAAAATAAAAAGATAAAGAAGAAATGGCCAGGGAAGGTCCTGTGACTTAGATATTACTTCTTAAAATGCAAATCGTCTCCTTTGATGGGGAATGTTTATTGACAATCAAGACCATGTTCCACAATAGAAACTACAACATTTAGGACTTTTATTTCCTGGCAGCTTTCATTCCTTCATCATTGTTGATAGTCCTTAGATTGACAAATGATAGACGCATTGGCATGGCAGGGACCTGAGTGAACTGTGTGACTTTTTTTAGCGTTTTTCAGTGATGTGTGGTCGATTTTCCCAGAGAAATGAGCCATGCTGGCATTTATAGTGAATGCCTTTGTGCCCCTTCCCTTGTGCTGTGGTGAAAGGGAAGTACTGAGAAGGGCTGCTCGGCTGGGTGGTTTTCCCAGGTTTAAATGCCTCATTTTACCGGAAGCAGCTTCCCTCTTCCCAAGGCTGGACTTTCTGTTTTCCCACCCCACATCAGTTCCTGCTGCCTCTTCCATTTTTGCATGGTGTCTCTGACCAGGGGCTTTCCCATTCCACTTTTCCCATGAGAACCCCCGTTGCCCATTGTCTTCTGTGGCAGCCTGGACTCCCCTGCAATTCTTCCACGTTATAAATCAGCTAACCCATCTTGCATTGCTTGGGAGAATCAGTAATCAAAGCTAACTCAATTCCTGCTGCTCCTATGGAAAAGCACACCGCAGAGCTGCCCATGGGAGAAAGTAGCTCCGTCGAAGCCAGAAGCTCATCAGGAGGAGAACTGCCTCTTGTCCCAGAGAAATAGGTGAAGATGGGCCTTCTGAGGCCCCCAAAGGGAATGTCCTCAAGTTCACGTGCTCTATATTCTTAATCAGGTCATCCCCAAAGAACCCTTCAAGTGTGGGGAAAATATAACCAGTTATCCAATTCCGTGCAATTTTTTTTAAAGGTTTCATTTATTTATTTGAAAGGCAGAGTTACAAAGAGGCAGAGGCAGAGAGAGAGAGAGAGAGAGAGAGAGAGAGAGAGAGGTCTTCCATCCACTGGTTCACTCCCCAAATGACCACAACGGCCAGAGCTTGGCTGATATGAAGCCAGGAGCCAGGAGCTTTTTCCAGGTCTCCCACCCTGATGCAGGGGCCCAAGGACTTGGGCCATCTTCCACTGCTTTCCCAGGCCATAGCAGAGAGCTGGATCAGAAGTGGAACAGCCAGGACTCAAACTGGTGCCCGTATGGTATGCTGGCACTGCAGGCAGTGGCTTTACCCGCTACACCACAGCACTGGCCCATCCATGTAATTTATTAATAGACAGATATCTAATGCTATCTATGTAGCCAACTCTATTTCCTCTCTACATCATCAACTGGGGGCAATTTCAGGCTTCCTATCACTCGATACTCAGTAGCTAATTTCTCTGTTTTTGTTTGATTCTGTAACATCCCAATTTTATTTTTTAATCTATGTCTAATACTCCTTATTGCTACAGCCACTCCCCAAGTCCTGCTCTGTTGTTTTATTTTCTCAAGAGTGTCGTTCCACCCTCTCCATGTGTTTGCTTTGTTGGTTGGAGAGGAGAGTGAGAGTGAACTGTCACTCAGAAAGCAGATCCCAAGTGACCTCAGATGAACCACCTAACATGTTCTTTCAATTGGCTGTGATTCATAGAGAAAATCACACACGCAGGGAAGTTGAACTGTGCCCATGTTTTGTACAATGTGCTTCTATGTTGCCTGCTGCAGAAATCGCCAATTCTGGCCAGTAACTTTGATTCTTAACACATCTAGTATGTGTTCTTTCAAGACGAACCACAGGGGGTTTAATAATAACCGAAAACAGCCACGTAAGAGCAGCCTCACATGGCTTCGTCACTGTGTCGTTCTATTATTTTTCTGTGGTTTTCATCTGCCCAGTGAATTCCTCACCCTCCTGTTCTATTTGCTCCTGCTGCGAGTCACCTGACGGCCACTTGCCTCTGAAGTAAATGCATTGTCCAGTGACTTTCCAGCAGCTTCTGTGTCTTGCTGTTTCCCTCTTCCTAGAGAGGATGCACTTTGTCCCACACCAAGGGGCCTAATTATGACTGACACTGGAAGGTCAAGTTAATGCACTCAAATAAATGCCTTGAGGCAGGGAGAGAATTTCAGCAGCAAATTCCCAGAAGCTGATGGCTCAACATTTCCCTCGCACTGCCACAATGCTTTCCTGACTTCTGCTGAGACACTTAAGCCAAAATTGAGGCTCGTGGGAAGCCAGCAGACAAGTTTAACTCAAGAGCTGAATTTTTAGGAGCAAATCTAAAATCTCTACATGACAATCACGTATAATAAGAAAATGCCCCTTACAGAACCAAGGGGTCAAATAGTTCATGACAGCTACAATTATAATGTAGTACATCCAATGCCACACCCAGAAGCAACACTTTCTGTGCATTGACACAATCAAATATTACAGAGCTCCCACACAACTGTATTTTGTTGAAGTTGACATTCTCAATTTTAAAATCACCATTTTATAAGTGATTGAAAGAAAGTAGCCGAATGAGCTAAGATGCACTATTCTCTTTTACAATCATGATATGACCAATTTCAGATTGTTAGATTCCAGAAAAGCACATATCTTAGAATTAGCAAAATAAAGAAAAGTCTTTTTGCCTTGGAAAAAGCTCACAGGATCTGTTTTATATGATTTTGAAAAAAAATCCTATTAAGGAGATAGGGAAAATATTCTAAGAAACAAATTTTTAGACTGAAAGCGAGAAAACAACAGTGAGAGTAGGATGTTTTCTCTGAGTGCAAATATCCATTTTTATTAATTATTTCTTATTTCTGTAGCTGATAGTAGTTTTCAGATGTTTATAAAATCTTCCTTAAGAGCCCACGGCAAAAATGACCACCAAAAAATGATTTTTCTTCATTATTGATTTCACTGTTAACTAAACTTCTTCACTGATAATTATTAATTTTAAATTCTACCCTTAATGTCTTATGACTGTATCATGAATGAAAAGGCATCATTGGGTACCAAAGGAAGCATCACATAGATTTTGATGATTCCTTCAGTCCAGAATTTTCAGGCAAAGTGATTTATATTCTGTAATGTAACCATAGCATCCAAAATATAAACTATTGACTTCAAACCTTTGTCTCTCCAAACTGGTTAGTGATTTTAAACTGAATAAGCTTAAAAAAAAAAAAAAACAGAAAACAAAAAAATGCTATTTTTGCCCATTAGTCTGCAAACAAAGAAAGGTGACTTTTGGGAGTAGATATCCCAGATCCCAAGAAAAATTCCCATTCAGTTTTAGTCATTTTATTCTCCTTATTCTATTTTGTTGGAAGCATCAGTCTTCAGTACTGTCACTCGTATTATTGAAGTTGCATTAAGCTGTTCTGTCTATTTGAGGAAGCCACATGTATGATAGGAACTGAGATAAACAGGTGATATCTTAGAAACTTAAGAATTGACCTCACAGTAGGTTCCCTGCCTTACTATTTAGCTCTAGGGGGCAAGCTGATAGAATATTTTTCAAGGGGTATTATCTTTTGTGGAGTATTTGTTCTACCCTTGTCCATTTCCTTCTCTATATTGTAGGTAGAGTTCTCCATTACTGGACTTTATATGGATCCTATTTAATTTCCTTGCGTAGCTGTAATATTATTCTTAAGATCTGTGGCATTGAGTAATTTTTTTGAATCACAGAGGAAAAAAAAAAAACCAATTGTCTGCACATGTTAGCTGGTGAGAAGCGACTGGAAAGAGCTGAAACAGTTGAGGTCCAGCTCATCAATGCACAAGACTGTGACCAATTTACAAAGACACTTAACCACAGCTGGATACCATAGCCAAAAACAGAATTATGATAATGCTGTTGAAATTTAAAAATCCTTAACTATCAAAGGCAGGTGCAAAGCAAATTGTACTTGGGTATTGATGAGGCTGAAATAAGATAGTTGATGCAGGGACCTTGGATTTATACTGCTGCTTTAAAGGTTCTTCTTGCCCCCTGGGTGCTCCTGTGGAGCTGTCAGGACCCCATCAGGAGGTTCTTGTTGATAGACATATGTCTGGCCACTTGAGAATTGCCTTGGGGTGAAATACACTGGGTAGTTCAATTATTAATGACAGTGTCTTTAACAACACTAGCACGGCTTCTTCCCTGGGGCTGACTTCAGCCCAGTTTCCAGATGCTGAACCTTGGCATTTTCAAAATGTAATTTCTTATCAGAGAATCATCATAAAAGAAGCACATCACGATTTTTATACCTTAAGAATAATCCCAGTGTCCTAAATTTTTGTTTTCCTTTTTCCATTAAAATCATTCCTGTGTTTCAATCAGTAAAGTGTGTTGCTCAATTTCATTTGGGATTTGTATTTGTGTTTTTGTTTTCCATTCGTTTATGTTTCTTTGGCTCGTAGTGTCAGAAGATGATGTTTTTTCTGACAAACTGCCCTCGTTTGAAAGGCGCTGTGAGACGCCTGCAGGTACGGTGCTGGCTGAGTGACCTCTAGATCTCTAGACTTTAAAAATCCAAGCCATTCTCCATCTGAATGCTACTGTAAACTCATGGACATGCTCCTCACCTCATGAGTGTCCAGTGCCACTCCGATGCACCCTGTGTACTTGCTGTTCATCGTGGAATTCATGCCACTGAAATTGTTCCAAGTTAACATATTAAAAAGCAGCAGGTTGCATGACAGTTTCTCAGTAAAAAGGTATGAAAAAGGCGAGATGCTATTGCTTTGTGTCTTTACAAAGGGAGGAATAATTTAACTGCTCAGAATGACATGTCCAGTGACTGCTTTTTAATTTAAAAAAAAAATAGAGCATAATATCTTGTTCTTTGGTA
The DNA here is from genome assembly GCF_033115175.1 of Lepus europaeus. Taxonomy (NCBI): domain Eukaryota; kingdom Metazoa; phylum Chordata; class Mammalia; order Lagomorpha; family Leporidae; genus Lepus; species Lepus europaeus. The sequence goes on from NC_084831.1 coordinate 58,734,543, forward strand.
CATAGGTAGAGGGTGTTTTGTGTCTGGATGCTCAAGGTGATTCCAGGGGAGGGGATGGAAGATGTGACATCTTCCATGAACCTTAAATTGATGTGCAATGCTGTTGTCATTTAAAACCTAAGCTAATGTTTTGTGTAACCCATAACTCCGAATTTATCTTTTTGGAAGCATAGAAGGGGGTGACAATGAAGATGAAATGGATACAGCCATTGCTGAATGACAGTTTGCCCAAATTAGTGCAGTTAAAATATGCTGACGCCCCTGCATGGCCAGGAAGACTTCCGCTCCATGCACACAAGCACCAAGTATCAAGCCACCAAAAACCGTGCCATCCCTATAGGCCTTCATAGCTTTGCTTTTGCTTTCTGTTTCCTCAACTAAAAAAAAAAAAAAAAAAAAAAAAAATAGATTGCCAGCATCCCCTTTTCCCTCCCGCACGCTAATGGCATGCAGTGCCGCCACCCTTCCCCTTAGTGAGATTAATGACCTGCTCTGTAACTCATATTTGTCCTTCTCTCTCCCTCTCCTTAACCTTTCCCATCCCGCTTCAACTCCTGGCCATACAGAGAATGAACAGCCTTCCCTCGTTTGGTTTGACAGAGGAAAGTTTTATTTGACTTTTGAAGGTAAGTAGTACATAGCATACCAGATTCTAATTTATACTCCCTTCCTCCTTCTTTCTCCATCTGCATTTCAAATTCCCAGTTTGCCTCAAAAGTTCTGGCCTTACTTTCTATATAAAAATGCTATGGCTACTTAGAAAATACCAAACACTAAAGAAAAGATCATTTGAATTGGGTGTGGATGTGATCTTCAATTTTTCATACTGAAAAATAAAGCTGATTTGCAGTTAATATTGCTTGCTTAATTAATTATGGTCAATTGAAAAACAAAAAGCAAAACACACCTTTCTTGACCAAGGAACTTAACTCTGTCAACCAGGGCTCTTTCCTAACTCTTGCAAATGCAATGCAACAAATACAAGGACATTTTTGGTTGCTACAGGCACTTAACTTTGTTTTTGATGATTAATGTTGCAGATACAACATCCGTTATTGTGAACTGTGAATGTGTATATATTTGTATGTGTATTCTTAAGACAAGGAATGCTGCGTAAGAAATCTGAAAAGTGGGGAAAAGAAAAAGGAATATTTTAGTAAGTTCTATCTGCATTTCCCTAAACTGCAATTGAAATGGCTGCCGTAAAACAGGCAACTTTCACTGGACTTGCCATTTTAGAAGATTAAGGAAAATATACAACATGCAATGTCAAATATCTAATTGCAATGTCTGATAATTTGTCATGTTTTGCATTAAGGGTTAGCATTCTTCTGCTTTATATTTAAATCTTCTTGACATTTGATACAATGACCCATATACACTAATGATGGGGAAAAAATTAGGAAATTTAACTTAATTAATTGACCACCTTGCACTTGCAATTTATCATGATCCCTGACCTTCTAGGATTTAAAATAGCTATGTTATCCTGAGGTCAAAACTTAGTAAAAAAATATTCTACCCTGGAAATGAATCTCAATATTGAACTTGTCCTTGTGCTTCATGACAACAAAGATAATTTTTCTAACTTGGGTATGTGTTTTAAGGCAAATTTTTTAACAAGATGTATTTATTTGAAAGGCAGAGTTACAGATAGAGAGAGGAAGAGGCAGAGATATTCCATCTGCTGGTTCATTCCCCAAATGGTCCCAACGGCCAAAGCTGGGCTGATCCAAAGTCAGGAACCAGGAGCTTCTTTTAGGTCTCCCACATGTGAGCATGGGCCTAAGCATTTGGGCTCTATCTTCTACTGCTTTCTGGGGCACATTAGCAGGGAGCTGGATCAGAAGTGGAGCAGCCAGGACTCGAACCAGTGACCATATGGGATTCCAGCACTGCAGATGGCAGCTTTACCTGCTACACCACAGCTCAATGCAAATTTAAAAATCAGAAATCCTGATACATAAAACAGTTTGTGTGGTTGTGACTTTTTTCTCTCAACAGAGAATTTTAGCTGCAAGATGGTCTAGAGATAGAAATCCTTAGTTCAGAGTAGCTTGAATGGCAGCAGGAAATATAAGATTTCAAACTTTCCCAATATCCTGATGTCTTGTCCTTGCTAGGGTAGAGGACAGGTGGATAGCCCATCTTCAGGGAAGGATTGTATACATTTTCCCCATGTAATGTCAAAGCCTTCATTGCCTCAGATCATCAGTTTTGCAATAACCAAGGTGCAAAGCCCAGGAAACTTTGATCACTAAGCTTTGTCTTTAAATGAGATGAAATTAAAAAGTAGACAGGTGTGTTAATACCGATGGCCGCATCTCAGAAGAAGAAGTTGCAACTGAGCAGGTAGATAATCCTGAAATACAGACAATACTGCTATCCATAAGGCTTCTGCTCTGGTTTAGTCTGGCCAAAGCAAAAGTGTCCTTTATCATGTTTGGACCCCTAACGAATTGTCTGAGGCTCCCAAAAGATCCATGCTGTCAATTTTTCTCTTGCTGCTGTTTTGGTTCTAGAGGAAGTATTGACTCTCTTGCTTCTGTTTTCATGTAGGTTTCTTTTTATGGTGAGAGGTAGACCTTTTGACTAGACACCAATCTAAAGACAGTTTTCGTTGTTGTTTTGTTTGTTTTAAAAATATATATTATCAGTGAAATGTAAGTACTTAAACGATGTGTGGAATAACATATTTTATGAAAATATATGTAATATTTTAAAATATATTTCTGGGTCTCCAAAGTTGGTAACAGTGCCACACACTATTAGTGAGGTCCAAATCCCTTAAACATCTCAGTTTGTACCAGAAGTTTTCATAAAAAGTAATTAGATTCTCTAATATTGTGTTATCTTCATCTTGAACTTCACTCAGTCAACTTTGGGAAGTATACAGGAGGCTTCCTGAGAGGTTGTGTGAACAGCTGTATTATGAATGGGTGTGTACTTGCGTATCCCACCAGGAGATGCTTATTCAGGTGAAAGTATAGTAAAATGTACTTTAAGGGAAGCCCCTGGGAGAAACCAAAAGCAACACCTTAGCATGTAAGCAAGAATGGCTATGTGTGAAGTATGGGGAAGGTTGGCTTTCCTCTTTTATGTACATTTGTCTCAGTATTATCATTTATAAATTTAAGATTCATTTACTTCAAAGGCAGAGTTATATACAGAGAGTGGGGGCCACACACACACAGAGGGAGAGAGAGAATCTCCCATCTACTGGTTTACTTCCCAAATGGCAGCAGTGGCCATGATTGGGCCAGGCTGAAGTCAACAACTCCATCCAGGTCTCCCATGTGGGTAGCACGGCCCATGCACTTGGTCCATCTTCTGTGGAAGTGTTTCTGAAGATCCTGCCCATCGTCCACTCAGATAACCTCTCCCTGTAACACTCACCTTTGGACGGCTCTGTGTCCTGTTCACAGCTCTTCCTGTCATCGCTTATCCTTTACAACAGCTTTTTTACAGTTTCAGTCTCTCTGCTGAACTCATCCACTTGTTTCCTTTACGGAATCCCAGCTCTCCCCAGGGCCCATCACTTCCCCGTAGCACTTTCCACAGAATGTTCTTCAGTCTTCCATGGGCCATGCACCCTGTGACTGAGAAGCAGAGTTCGGGTTCTGTAGCTTGCTATTGCCACTTCCCAAACCTCCCTGACTGTAGAGTGAAGCCATTGACGAATCCACCCTCTGCTGCTCCTGACTGCTGTTAACAACAACCTCGGAGCATTGGTCTGCATTTCCTACAGTCCTGGAGATGCCAGCAGCTTCTCCGTCCTCCTTCTCTCTGCTTCACTTCCTGGCATGCCCTGTGACACAGATTCTGTGTGGATGATCCATCCACACACTGGTTCTAGGGTCTCTTGCATTCAGTTTCAACATTCTCTCCTTCCATTGCAGTAACTCCCACATCTAGCCACACTCTGGAAATGGTTCTCGCTGGCAAGTGTTATTTTGGCCATTCCATAACTAATAATTTGTCACCCTTCTTGTATCCTAGCTATATGTTAAGCAATGGTTCATTCAACAAGTACATTTAATTTTATTTTGCTTGTTTATTTATTTATTTATATGAGACACAGAGAAGGGCATGAAGAACAGAGCTCTTATTCACTGGGCTCACTCCCCAAATGTCCACAGCATCCAGGACAGGGACAGGCCCAAAATCAGAAGCAAGGAACTCAGTCCAGATCTCCCACATGGATGACAGGAGCTCAATCATTTGAGCCATCACTACTGCCGCCCAGTATCTTTTTTATTAGCAGGATACTGGAGTCAGGAGCCAGAGAGGGACTCCAGTGTGGGATACAGGTATCTTAGCTGCTAGGTCAAATGCCCATCCCTCAATAATTATTTATTTATTGAGTGCCTATCATATGATAGCACTGTTTTTACCACTCCTTAGTAATAAACAAAACAGAAAAAATTCTATGTCATCACAGAGCTAACATTCTAATGTGGAGGGTTAAAAGTAAGATAGAGACCGGCACTATGGCATCACAGGTAAAGCCACCAACTGGGAAGCCAGCATCCCATGGGGGCACTGGTTGGAGTCCTGGCCGCTCCACTTCTGATCCAGCTCCCTGATAATGTGCCTGGGAAAGCAGCTGAAAATGGTCCAAATGCTCAAGCCCCTACACCCATGTGGGAGACCCAGAAGAAGCTTCTGGTTCCTCGCTTTGGTCTGGCCCAGCCCTGGCTGTTGTAACCATTTGGGGAGTGAATCAGTAAATGGAAGATCTCTCTCTCTCTCTCTCTCTCAATTCTTCCTTTCAAATAAATAAAAATAAATTTTAATTTAAAAAATATGATAAATAGGCTGGTGCCGCAGCTCAATAGGCTAATCCTCCACCTGCGGCGTCCGCACACCGGGTTCTAGTCCCGGTTGGGGTGCCGGATTCTGTCCTGGTTGCCCCTCTTCCAGGCCAGCTTTCTGCTGTGGCCCAGGAGTGCAGTGGAGGATGGCCCAAGTGCTTGGGCCCTGCACCCCATGGGAGACCAGGAGAAGCACCTGGCTCCTGGCTTCGGATCAGCGCGGTGCGCAGGCCGCAGCGCACCGGCCGCGAAGGCCATTGTGGGGTGAACCAATGGCAAAGGAAGACCTTTCTGTCTGTCTCTCTCTCACTATCCACTCTGCCTTTCAAAAAAAATATATGATAAATTAGTAAAATATATAGCATGGAGGTAATAAGGTTTACAGGAAAATTTAAAAGAAGGAGAATAGAGCATATTTGGGGTTGCGACTTTAAATAGGGGGCCATAAGGAAATTAAAGCAATGAATAATAATAGCTAACATCTGAGCACTCACTATGTACAAGGTACATTCCATCTATTGACTCATCTCATCTGCACAGCCCACGAAGGAAGAAATTAGATTCAGGTCCTGTAAAGCCCTTTCACAGGGTCACACAGCCAGGAGGAAGCAGAGTACAGACTTAGGCTCAGATCACCTGGAGACCACTCTGCGCCCCACCTCAACCTGCTGTACACACATGGTCTCACCCTAGTGTTGCAACCGCAAGGGTTGTCCCTGGTCCCCTAACCTTCCAGCTTTCCAGTTCCCTGGCACCAACACTTCATTTAAAAAAAAAAAAAAAAAAAAAAAAAGATTTACTTATCTACTTGAAAGGCAGAGTTACAGAGAGGCAGAGGCAGAAAAAGAAAGTCTTCCATCCGCTGGTTCACTCTCCAAATGGTCAAGACAGCTGGAGCTGGGTCAATACGAAGCCAAGAGCCAGGAGCTTCTTCAGGCCTCCCTTGCGGGTGCAGGGACCCAAGGACTTGGGCCATCTTCTACTGCTTTCCCAGGCCATAGCAGAGAGCTGGATCGGAAGTGGAGCAGCTGGGATTTGAAGAGGCACCCATATGGGAAGCCGGCACTGCAGGTGGCGGCTTTACCCGCTCTGACAGAGCACCGGCTCCAACACCTCATTGTCTTACCTCACTGACACCTCTGCTCTCTTTGTCCATCCCATTCTCATGCAGCTCACTAGCCCAGGCCTACATTCAAGTTATTTTCTCTGTCTAGCTTAGACCCCGGGGAGGAAAAGCATGCTTCTAGAAGGACTTTAAACATTCACACAGTAGGAGCTGCATTTGTTTTTCTCTTTAGAATTATGTCCTCTCTGTGGAAAAAAAAAATTCATGGACATTTTAAATATCTGACCACCTAATCAAGCAGGTTATTAAATACCCCTACCGAGTAATTGGTAGTCACAATCAAAGTCATAGAGCACTTGACTTTTTTTCTTTTTTTAACCTTGATGTAGTAAGGAAACTCTGTAAGAGATAAACAGAGTAAGTTTTTCATAGGCGCCCACAGAATACTAATTTGCTCACTGGAGAGTCAGGAAAGGAAAGAAAATTGCGAGGTATGACCAGTTTGCTGGATGAAACTGCTTCGCTAATTCACATTCTTCTTCAAGTGGAAAGCATTTGCTAATTGTGCGCACCCCGCTGCAGGCCCCCACGACCACAGGGAAGTTGTTGAGTGCCCACTCTGTTCAAATCACAGCATGAAATACACCTAGATCAGGAAAACCTAAAAAGCAGTGATATAAGACTGTCTTCAACAAAAATATTAAAATCATGTTCCCTAGCTATGCTGAGATTCATGCTGAAGGTATTGTAACTATGAAATGTAAAAATCCTATTAAAATAACTGAAGGTCACAGAGAGTTTTTTTAAATAGCCTATCCTGTTAAGAAGAGTGAAGTGGAGCTGAACCTGCAAAGTGTTCTACCAGGTACACCTGTTGAAGTTTCCAGTATTCACTCTGCCTCTTCATAATGAATCAGTTATCTCGTTCTCCACATCTCTGGGACCAAGTGGCGTGCTGTTACTGTGCTTTAGACCTTGCTTTGAGAATATTGCCCTGTGTTATCATGGCCAGTGAACTACTGTCGTGTTGATGATAGAATAGGGAGTCAGCACAGTGCCCCCGTTTCTGTCCTGATCCTGATCTCCAATCCAGACTGGGTGAGTGGACTGGTAGAGGGGACACAAATATACAGAATCACGTCAGGGTTCTATCTCATTAAATATTCCTGGAAAAGTTCTAAGTAGATGGTAACTTCTCTATAAGCAAACCACATGCACAGGGTACCTGCTTAGTGAAAACAGCGTATTTGAGGTGCTGCTGTTAGAAGCAGTAATGCCAATGCAGTGTGTCAGTGATTAATCCTTACTCCATAGTCACAAGTGTATGTAATCCACACAACAAACACAAGATGTATAAAATCTACCTATTTTTATTTATTTATTTATTGACAGGCAGAGTGGACAGTGAAAGAGAGAGACAGAGAGAAAGGTCTTCCTTTGGTTCACCCTCCAATGGCCGCTGCGGCCGGCGCACTGCGCTGATCCGAAGGCAGGAGCCAGGTGCTTCTCCTGGTCTCCCATGCGGGTGCAGGGCACAAGCACTTGGGCCATCCTCCACTGCACTCCCGGGCCATAGCAGAGAGCTGGCCTGGAAAAGGGGCAACCGGGACAGAGTCCGGCACCCCAACCAGGACTAGAACCCAGTGTGCCGGCGCTGCAGGCCGAGGATTAGCCTATTGAGCCTCAGCGCTGGCCTGCACTAGACAATATAAAAAGCCTTGTGGCCGGCACCATGGCTTAACAGGCTAATCCTCCACCTTGTGGCACCGGTACACCGGGTTCTAGTCCCGGTTGGGGCGCCGGATTCTATCCTGGTTGCCACCTCTTCCAGGCCAGCTCTCTGCTATGGCCCCAGAAGGCAGTGGAGGATGGCCCAAGTCCTTGGGCCCTGTACCCACACGGGAGACCAGGAGAAGCACCTGGCTCCTGGCTTCAGATCAGCACGATGCGCCGGCCGCGGCGGCCATTGGAGGGTGAACCAACGGCAAAAGGAAGACCTTTCTCTCTGTCTCTCTCTCTCACTGTCCACTCTGCCTGTCAAAAAAAAAAAAAAAAGCCTTGTGAGTCATACTTTGAGGCTGCACTCAAACTGAATTCAGAGGTGTAAGGAAAAGGACCAAGCAAGAGCTGTACCCATGTGTTTGTTTCTATTCCTTGAATTTCTTGGTCTTTAATGTGACTTCTTGGGTCCCCAGTGGTGACTGTGCACAGAAGCTTCCTCATGCATCTCCACCAGACTCTCAGATGATGTAGATTTTTCTTCTTACAGCCATAGCCATTTAAAACACAGATATTTCTGAATGTGTCTCTGTAAATTTCAAATATATAAACTTCAGAGAGCCTTTGCTTTGCTCCAGATCGAAGCCTTTCACTTCCCAGACAGGAATTTTGGAGGTAAACTGAAATGGCTTCTGCCTTCTAGGAATTTATAAGAGATGGAAGAGTATGGCATTTCCTAAAAGGGCATACTGTAGCAAATACCATAGTAAAATTGTGATAACATTCTAGAGAAGTTTGAAAGACAAATTTTATTTTAAGTTTTATTTCATTTATTTGAAAGACAGTGAAAGAGTCAGAGTGAGAGAGAGACAGAGAAAGATCTTCCATCGCGTGGTTCGCTACCCATATGGCCACAACAGCTGGGTTTGGGCCGTTCTGAAGCCAGGAACTAGGAATTCCATCCAGGTCTCCCATGTGGGTGACAACAGCCCAAGAACTTGGGCCATCTTTTGTTGCTTTCCTGGGCACATCAGCAGCGAGCTGGATTGGATGCAGAGCAGCCTGGACTCGAACCAGTGCTCATATAGGATGCCAGTGTCACAGATGGTGGCTTAACCCACTATGCCACACCACAAGCTCTGAAAGACAGCTTTTTTTTTTTTTTTTGACAGGCAGAGTGGACAGTGAGAGAGAGAGACAGGCAGAGTGGACAGTGAGAGAGAGAGACAGAGAGAAAGGTCTTCCTTTGCCCTTGGTTCACCCTCCAATGGCCGCCGCAGTAGGCGCGCTGCAGCCGGCGTACCGCGCTGATCCAATGGCAGGAGCCAGGTGCTTCTCCTGGTCTCCCATGGGGTTCAGGGCCCAAGGACTTGGGCCATCCTCCACTGCACTCCCTGGCCACAGCAGAGAGCTGGCCTGGAAGAGGGGCAACTGGGACAGGATCGGTGCCCCGACCGGGACTAGAACCCGGTGTGCCGGCGTCGCAAGGCGGAGGATTAGCCTAGTGAGCCGCGGCGCCGGCGAAAGACAGCTTTTTAACAGGAAAGAATCTGGAATAACTTCTTGGAGGACAAAGCACTTGAGCTGGCTTATATCAAAGACGAGGAAGACTCCAGAAAGCTGAGTGTTCTAGTTTAGGAGAATAGCGTGAGCAAAGGCATTAGAGCAGGTCATAGAGTCATAGCTGGGTAGCCCTGCGGGATGATGAATGCTGAGCCAGGTGAGGAAGGTTTTCAGAGACAAGCTCGAAAGGTAAGTAGAGATCACACTCTAACGTGGTCTAAATACTGGGAGGATGAATTGGAACTGCAATCCCTATGCAAGGTGCAATTCTGAAGATGATTTAATAAAGAAAGTGGATGATCAACTTTGATTTTTAGGATTCGAGGCAAGGATAAATGTGGGGATTTACTGAAGCAGCCCATGAGAAGTTAGTAGTAAGGGGCTGGCTTAGTACTGCTGTCATGGAGAGATCTGGGAGGTCAAAGCATTTGCCAACCAACTGGATGCAAAAGGAGTGAAAGTTGTCATTAAGGAGGAGAAAGGACTCTGCAAGAATAGCACGTTTGATCAAGAACAATGAGCTTGGGGCCGCCGCCTGCAGTGCCGGCATCCCATATGGGCACTGGTTCAAGTCCCAGTTGCTCCACTTCTGATCCAGCTCTCGGCTATGGCCTGGGAAAGCAGTAGAAGATGATCCAAGTGCTTGGGCTCCTGCACCCGCAAGGGAGACCCGGAAGAAGCTCCTGGCTCCTGGCTTCAGATTGGCGCAGCTCCAGCCGTTGCGGCCATCAGGGGAGGGAACCAATGGATGGAAAATGTCTCTCTTTGTCTCTGCCCCTGCCTCTCTGTAACTCTGCCTTTCACATAAATAAATTAATTAATTAAAAAAAAAAAAGAACAGTGAGCTGCATTAGAAACCTCTCAGGTTTGTGTTTCCTGCACAGCATCCATGTAGTATGAGTCTAAGAGAAAAGGGACTGTGAGAATTTGAGAGTCATTGGTCTGGAGTTAAGGGCTGAATCCATGCACTTGAGGGTTAATGGTGGGCATGTCTGTATTTAAAATATATATATATATATATATATATATATATATATATATTTGAGGAGCAGAGCAGAGGGAGACAAAGAGCTCCCATCTGCTGGTTCACTCCCCAAAAGCCCACAATGACTAGGGAAGGGGCTGAAGCTAGGGGTGAGAAACCCAATCTTGGTCTCCTATGTGGGTGACAGGAAACCACCACTATTTGAACCATCACTTGCTACCTCTCAGAGTGCACATTAGCAAGAAGCTGGATTAGAGAGTTGAGTCAGGACTTACAGTCAGGCACTCTGAAATGCGATACAGGAATGCCAACAGGGGCTTAACCACTAGCCTGAACACCACGTGTTTATATTTTAGAGCTGCATTGGAAAAGGAGCACATTGCAACTTATAACTTGCTCCATTGTATTTTTCTGAAAATAGCTTTAGACATAGTTAATCTTAAATATGGGATACTCAGGGGCTGTGTTTATTGCTCTGTCTTGTTCATGCCTGAGGGATGCCTCAGTGGCCAGCCCAGTGACACTCTGAGAAAAGGCTACTTTAAAAAATTTGTGGAAGGGGCTGGCATTGAGCTGTAGTGGGTTAAGCCTCTGCCTGCGGTGCTGGCATCCTGTATGGGTGCAGATTCAAGTCCCAGCTGCTCTGCTTCCAATCCAGCTCCCTGCTAATGTGTCTGGAAAGGCAGCAGAGGATGGCCCAAGTGCTTGGGCCCCTGCACCCACGTGGGAGACCTGGATGAAGCTCTTGGCTCCTGGTTTCAGCTTGGCTCAGACCTGGCTGTTGCAGCCATCTGAAGAGAAGAGTGATCCAGTGCATGGAAGATTCTCTCTCTCTCTCTCTCTCTCTCTCTGCAACTCTTTCAAATAAGTAAATAAATCTTTTTTTTTTAGAAAAAGTTTGTGGAAAAATGAATTAAAAGTCTATTTTGGTGCAAAAAAAAAATTGAGATGCCTTTATGCTAGTGTGACAACCTTAGAGCCAGATAGGAAAACTGTACCTTAAAAAAAAAAAAAAAAAAAACAGCTTCTCAATGGCTACTATTGCAAATAATATCTGCTTCTTTTCCTTGATTGCTATCAAGAAGCCTTTTGACCTTACTTGGCCATATGTCCTTTCGCCTCTCTGGATCGTGTGGCCACCTCATCAGTTTGATAACTTTCTTTTCCTTCCTCCTGACACACTGACATGAATGTTCAAAACTGAATATCCTATGAATCAGAAGGAATTTGTTGTATTTGTTATACATATGAAAGCTGAAATGACGTGTATAAAATTTAAAATAATTGAATAATATATTTTATATTACTTTGCTTATGGCCACAAAGAAAATTATTTTTATAGGATACTTCCTTTTCTTTTTCCATGTTGTAGGAGCTCTTGAGATAAACGCTAAAGTCCTCTGCTTACCTTTGCATTCATCTTTCACACATGTAAGCATGTTCACAAGAAACAATTGGTTGCATTGTGATAGCACAGAATTGACTTAAAATACTCCTCAGAGCAGCTTTAATATGCTTATGCCCAGACATGCCCTATTAGTAGGAGTCAGGATTGTGTTTGTGTTTATATGGATTCGAATGTGTATAAAATTGACTGTTAGGATCGAAGGAAGGTGGTAAGATTGTCCATATTTACTAACTGCAAGAAGTAGAAATCTGATATAGAAAACAATGACAAATTTGTAGAATAAGATGCTGATAACATTGTCACCAAGACAGAGGATATGGCTGTACTCATTCAATCAACAAGCATTTATTGAGTGTCTGCTATGAAAGGTACTGGAGGTTGTGGCAGTGAACAAAAAAGATATGTCCCTCTATGCCCTCCTAGGACAATAGAAGCTAGACGTTAAACAAGTAGTTACACTAATATGCAAAGAATATTATAATTAAGTAGATATTATAATTAAGTACTTTGGAAGCATCCCACAGGGAGTCCTATCCTGGCCTGGAAGTTAGTGATGGGTGTGCCATTTAAATCTTCATTGAGTCTGAGTGGCAGCAATATAAAATGTGGCTGTTACTGCATCAATATAAAGGGTTATGCAATGTGTAAAGGTTAGAATAATGTATACTGGGTATTTCACTAGATATTATAGCAGGATTTGTGAACAGAGCCAAGACACCAAGGCCAGAAAGCAGACTTTTATTATTATTATCATTATAATTAATGCCACTAAAAGGTCCAGTTGGATTTTTATCCTAAAACCTGAGCCCCAAACAAGAGTGGTATTTCCTTAAATATGGTTTTAGCTTCTTTGTCTCCCTTAAACAGCTACATGTATACATTTGATTGGATATTCTTTTTTTAAATTTTTATGTAAAGTATACACGTTTCATGTATTTCCTATATACAGACTTAGGAACATAGTGATACTTCCCACCCTATCCTCCCTCCTGCCCATGCTCCAACCCTTCTTCCTCCTCCCTCTCCTATTCTCACTCTTAATTTTTACAAAGATCTATTTTCAGTTTATTTTATACTCATAAAGTTAACCCTACACTAAGTAAAGAGTTCAACAAATAGTATGAAGGAAAAAAAAACAACACTGTTCCTCAATAGTAGGAACGGATACAGTACTGCACATGCATACATAGTTACTGATGACGTTTTATTCACACACACGTTCTGAGCTGTATGCTGTATGGCAAGGGCTAACACCATTGCTCTGTTTAGCAAACAGAAGCCGAAATGGTTACATATAAGCAGATAATAACTACAGTTGAAGCATTCATAGGCAACCAGATAAGACCACATTTCATTCCCAGGGGAAATTTCTTTTCTCTTTCTGACCTTGGGGAGACCTCTACTACAATATTACAAACAGAATCTCTTATTAATATGTATCGATTCACTGTTGCTGTACATACATACACAAACCCATGAACATGTGCACACACAAATATACAGTAAGTAGAGAAAAATGCATGAACTGCGTATCATATAAATCTGATATCATACAAATAGAGGCTGGGAGAGAGAAGCACGTAGGTGCACATGCACACACCCGGACTCTGGAATAACCTGCCAAGTCTGAGCTATAGCCTCAGCACAATGTGTGACTTTAGACAAGCTACGTAACCCAGGTCTTTAGTTTCCTGCTCTAAAAACTGGTGTAACAATGGCACCCATTTCACAGAGTTGTGGCCAAGATTAAAGACCAGGCCTGAGCACAGGGAATGCAAAGCACTCAATAAACAGTAGCTACTGCAACTGTTATCTGACCACACAAACCTTGGGTGTGATACAGATGAGTTTCATTTAGTTCTTGCCTGCTTTGGAGAGGTTAGAGTTGTAGCATTGTAGATTTCTTCCACATACAGCATCTGAAAACTTGATCTGCTATAAGTTGCTGTGTGGTCCCCCTCCTTGATAGCAAAGACAACGAGCAATCTTTGCTGTTATAGGACAAGAGAGTGAAAACACACATAAAGCCACCTGGCTGCTCTCCATCCCTAGTCTTCAGTGGAATCTAGCTGACTCATGGAGGCTAATGATCTGCCTCCTCATTGTTCTGTGTTAACGCTGATGAGAGATGTGGGAGAAAACAGATGACTGTCTCTTTTAATATAAGATTTGTAAATCATGGCATTTGAGCAGATTTTCCAAGTAGTGGCAAACTTCTCAGAAAAGAATGGAGAAGCTGAAAATCCTCTGGGAAAACTGTTCCACCTTAAAAAAAAAAAAGATTTTTTATTTATTTGAAAGCAGAGTTAGAGAGAGGCAGAGGCAGAGAGAGAGAGAGAAAGATCTTCCATCTGCTGGTTTGCTCCCTAGATGGCCACAACAGCCAGAGCTGTGCCAATCTGAAGCCGGGAGCCAGGAGCTTCTTCCAGGTCTCTCATGTGGGTGCGGGGGCCCAAGGACTTGGGCCATCTTCCACTGCTTTCCTAGGTCATAGCAGAAAGCTGGATCAGAACTGGAGCAACCAAGACTTGAACCGGCGCCTATATGGGATGCCAGCACTGCAGGCCGCGGCTTTACCCGCTGTGCCACAGCGCCAGCTCCTATTCTGCCTTTAGAAGGTTCTGAGCCTTCCTCAGGCATTAGCTGGCTGATAGTCTCTGTAACTTTAGTTCTTATTCATATATTGTCTCTGAAGAGCTTTCCACAGATTCAGGCCCCCTGTGCCATTACAAACCATGCTTTTATGAACCTCAGATTTTCCCCAGACAGGAAAGCTGATTTAAATGAATGCAGAAAGGTTACAAAGCACATTGAATCTGTTAAAAACTAATTAAAAATTTAAATTAAAAAAAATTTTAAATGAATTTGGAAGGGTATCCAAAGATGATGTTAAGACTCAGGGGACGCTCCCATTTCCAAGCCCTTTTATATCTCTGAAATGATACATTTAATTGGCACCACACGTACCCCAAGTAGATTTTTAGATTGTTCCTTATAAAAGACTTCTGCAAACTGTAAAGTACTATACAAAGCTAATAATTCTCTAGAGCAATAATTAACACTCATAAATTCTTAATACGTGTGGACATGTGCTAAGAATTTGGCGTTGATTGTTTGATTTGTTAAATCAAAGGTTGCCTTGGTGTCATTAAAATGAGGCATCCAGATAAGCCAGTGCCATTGAGATCCGAGGCGTGCTGTGCCCCCGGTGTTACTGCACATGCGTGTGGGGAATCGTTTCCGCTGGAGCATGCGCATCAGCACAGATTCTGTGGCCTTGGCCCTGCATCCGGCCGGCTCTGCTGCGCCCAGTCCTGGATGCGGGGACATGGGGTCTCGGGCTTCTCTTCCTCTGGCACCCATTGGCAGAGGTGGTGTGCTGCTCCGAGCCTGCTCTTCAGAGGAATGACCGCTCGGCTCCCCTAAGACCCCAGTTGGAGACTGGAGATGTGCCCCTTGATCTGGGCGAGGGTCGCAGAGCAGGGGTGATGTTGACTTCTCAAGGTTGTGTCGTCGGTGCCGCGAACATCGTTGTGGCAGGTGAATCCAGAGTGAGGAGGAGTTTCTTAATGCCGATTGCTGCTTTCCGTGGATTTTGCCTTTTTTGGACTCTTCTTTGCAACTCATTCCCCTTTGAAACTGTCAGCTCAAATAGCAGGCTCTCAGGCAGTCAGATGAGGGTGGAGAGCAGTCTTCCTGCTTCTCTATCCATAGACATCAGCCCCTGCAAGGGGCAACATTCAGGATCCGGCATCATCCATTTTTTAACTCTACAGAACCTTTAAGAAGTAAAGGAGAAATGTGGAAATGTCAATGTCAACAAATCCTAAAATAATTCCCAGTGTCTATGTAATTAATGTGTCTATATCATAGAAAACTTGGGAAACCAGAAAAGTATAAAGAAAATGAAAAAATACCATAACATCCATGGATGACAACTGTTGTCATTTTGGAGTATTTCACCTTTAAGGTTTGTCATGTGATTGTGACTCTGTGCATGTGTGTGTGTGTTTACTATCATTAAGTGTAAATTATGCATACTTTAACGTGATGATGTCCCCCTTACAAAGTATTTGAAAATAGCTCAGTTTACTTTATTCAGATTATGATATTGATGCTGTATATTGCTTCAAAGAATCAAACAATATGAGAATTATAAATTAAAAAATAAACATCAACCCAAAACCACTCTTTAAAGATTAATAGAAATAACACTATTAATGTTTTGGTGAAAATTCTTGAAGAAAATCCTCCCTGTATATATCTACACACATACGTACTTATACAGAGAGAAAGAGAGAAATGTGTGTACTGCATATCCTTTATCCTAGGAAGTCATTTGTTGGGATATGTCCCATTAGTTTAACGACTTTTTTGAGCACAAAATAATAAACTTTGTTAAGTGTAAAACAGCATTTTTTATCTCTAGCCAGGATAGCCAAGTTCAAGCCACTGTCCTCAATAATAACCACAAGAACTTGAGTCTACATCTATAGCATAGTGAAGAACTGGAGACACAGCTGAATCACCCTTGATCATCCTCAGATCGGTTTGATATCACGGCTATTTGATTTTGCAATACATACCCTGACCTTTTTACACTCATCTGCACTGATGGCTTAATTTTACAACACATCAAAAACTCTGGGATTTTTTTCTGCATTCATTTTTTGGAATTAAATTTCTGGAATTTAAATTTCTGCAAAACAAGATGGCTTTCTTGAAAGCCAACTGGAAGCTTTTGACAAATGCAGTTCTGGTACCTGAGTATTCTTTTATGATACATAAGTCAGTTGTAACCCACTTGTACCATCTTTCACAATTTCATGCTTTACATTCCATAGACCACGGCAATCACTCCAGCCTGCCGTTGTGTAGCTCGGTATATGACAGATAATCTGTGAACAAGTAAGCTTTCACTTTATTAATGCATTAGAGCAAATTGTCTTTCTTTTTTTTTTTTTTCTTTTTAAGCACTTTCAGGGGAAACAAGGGCCCAAATATAAGTTAACAAAAGGGGCTATCATTTCAAGCAGCTCAACTCAATTGACAACGTGAGATGAGCTGGTAACTTCTACTTGTGGCTCCATTCCCTCAAGAACAATCTAGAACAGTGGGGATCCCTGCTCTGTTAGCAGCTGCCAGGTTCCTTTTGACATTGAGTAAAAGATGCATCTCAATTTCAGAAGTGTGAAAATGCTTTCAAAAGTATGTTTCTTATAACCAAAGAAACATGTGATGTACACTTTATACAAACAGAATACTCAATCTACTTTGTGACCTTAGTAGTAGCCATTTAAATGCATTATAGTGAATATATGCAATAAGCTAATTAATATACACACAAAAATCCTTATAATAATTGTAATAGTTTTGTAGCATTATATTATATGCATGTATCTTATCTTTTATTAGTGAATATTTAGATTTCTATCTTTTATTTTGGTCAATATGTAAAATGCTACAATGAGCAACCTTGCTTATATAGTTGTCTATGTCCTAAAGAAAGATTATGGAAATTTGAATTGCTGTGTTAAAGAGCATACACATTTCAAAAATTACTACATAGAGCCAACTGTTCCTCCAAAATGTTCATTTTAGCATTGTAATTAATGATTTTCTATGTCACCACTAACACAGTCATGTCAGTATTTTTCACCTTTTCCAGTCTAATAACAAAAAATAATATTTGATTGTTTCAAGTACATTCTAATTAACAAAAACTTTAATATATTCATAATATTCCATTCTATCACTGATCATGATATATTTCACACACTTTAATTAATGGCATTTAAATTGCTTCAGTGAACATCTGTGCACATGATCCTTTGACCTTAAGATATTTCCTTAGAATAAATCCTTAAATTGTAATTAAGGGCTAGAATTACAAAATTTTCATGATACATGTTGCTGTACAGCTTTCCAGTAAAATCATACATATTTTTATTTATAATAACATCATACAAAAAATGCCTATTTCATTATATTCCCACAAGAATAGAGAATTAGTCTCTCAGGTCTTTTCCAATATGAAAACATAAAAACATGATTTCTTCCTATTACATTTATTTGAAGTACATAGTGAAGCTTAATATGCTTTCATACTTTTTTAGCCACTTATAGTGCTTCAATGAAGATTTTTAATTTTTGTGAAAAAATAATGTTTTGCACTTCTACTTGAGAAGGACTCCAATGAGTTAATAATGGAACAGTGTGTCAGCCACAAGGCAGTACCTTCAAGTAACCACCTCTTCTCTGAAAATACTTAACAGATTTTCAGCAGAAGACATGCTCCACCTGCCCAACGTTGTGGGGCAGAATGTACTTTTCTGGAACCTCTAATTCTCTTCCCATTCCCAACCAGTTTGCTGTTCCTTCTCTGGGAGCTCCTGAACCTGTATCATCATCTACCTTCAGTTGTATGCCAGCCTAGCTCCTGCTTGGCCTGACCTAGACTCTCTCTAGCATTTTCTCTGAATCCCCTATATTTGCATCTCCTCTGCCTTGCAAGGCTAAAAGGACTACTTGTCATGGTTGCTACTAAATTTTGACCAAAGGATTTTGATTGCATGTTTACAGAATTGTAGATACTATTCATTCAACTTAAACTTGGAGAGAGAAAAACAGAGAGAAAAGGGGAAGGGAAGAAGGAAAGAGGGAAGGAAGGAAGGGAAGAAGGAAGGAAGGAAGGAAGGAAGGAAGGAAGGAAGGATGGATTATCCTTGACAAACTAATGCCTTACATTTTTTTCTAGAAGCATTGATTAATCGAATGGGGACTTTAACGTCATTGGCCCTTTTACACCTGTAGATTAGGTCTTCTCCTATTTTGTTTTATTATCATCCTTCCCTTGTCTTTTGAGGTGTTTGTTTTTTTCCAGTCACTCCCTCAGTAGAATTTTAATGTCACAAATAGAATGCACATCTTGTTATGTACTATTTGTACATCTGTGTGCTTTGTACATTAAAAGTCAGATTTCCTTCACCTCCCTTTAAGATCCAATTCCCACTCCCTTTGGGGGTTCTGTCCCATAGAGGATATGTGCTGTATATGCAGCCAGATCTCAGAGCAAAGCTTACTAACAGATAAGAGTAAGCATTCATGATGCAGGGTAGGACTGAAGAATGGAATTGAAATTTGATCTGATTTTTCAGCTCCAGCTCCTCTGCTTACTGTAGAGCAAGTTACCTTAAGCAAGTTATTTACTCTCCTTAAATTTCCATTCCTGCAATGATGAAATATACAGAACAGTATAAACCTCAGAGATGTTTGAGAGTAGAAGATGTGATACATATAATATATTCAACACAACAGCCTCACATTTAAGGGCTTTACATAAATTAGCTCTTGGTATCATTGCTCATACTCTTCCTTGCAGTACCACGCTGTGGCTGGCTCAGTTTCAGATTCTTGATCAAATCCGCATTGCTTTCTATGTAAAAATGTCTAGCATTTGGTTGTGTGTGTCTCCACACTAAGAAAAAGAAAACACTAAGTTCTTATACTAACTGAAGGAATTGATTGGAGCAAATGTACATTTGCTTTCATTTTTACCAGAATGTTGTTTCTTGGTTTTTGTGCATTTTTAACAATGGTCCCTGTCTGAATATGCTTGTTCAGACTTTATGATGAAAACAAAATATCATTTTCCTAATGGCACTAAATTGGCATTAAATTTGGATGACAGGTTAGGGACTTCAAGCAAAGATCCAGTTTGAAGAAAGGTTTCTTCAAACTGGATCTTTGAAGAAAGGTTTCTAGAAAATGACCGATGAAATGTCAACTACTTGTATGTCTGTAGACTGAGAAGAATTTGAAAGTGATACACACATGAACTATGTAATCAGTGCAGACGGGATAGGGACTTAAGACGAGGAACACTGAAAACTAACTCATACCCAGAAATTCAGGGGACTGAACTCTGCTAACAAGCAGCTTTCTTAACTCTACCTTCCTCATGGTCACGAAGGAGAATGCCTATCTCACTGGGTAGCATGTAACAAGTGTATCTCACCCAATGCTTCTAGGGCTCAGAACAAGGCCTGGGGGTGTTACATGGAGAAGGATGGAGTCAAGTTACTGGCTGCGGGAGCGTGGGCAAACGACTCTCTTCTCTGTGGCTGAGCTTCTTACTCTGTATTACCTGGTGATGCCTATTTGGGCACAAGGTTATTGTGATGATTCAAGGATGCACTGAGGAAGGACTTTTACTCTCTCTGCTTCCCTCATGTGCTAAATGCAAGTGCAGTTGAGGACAGCCTGAAACAATGTACTACTTTTTGTGACCATCGGGCAAATCTCCTTCACTGCCAATTTATTGAGTGTTTACTATGTGCCAGGTACTGCAATTCACATAAACTGATGACACTCCTTATCCAAGTTTTCAATATTACTGACCATGTACTGGACTCTGAAAGCAAGGTCAGACCATGCCACAAAGAATGTTTATTTCTAACATTAGACTCTATTCGTATGCCCCTTTTCTCAAATTAACAAAAGCATCTATGTTTTTTCATAAGCATTTTATCTTAAAAACAATTGATATACAATGCAAACACAGTGCACATTTATTGCAAAGTGAAATTGCCAGTGTTAGAAAGGAAATAGAAATCTACCAACTCAATGACACTGATGATGCATATCTCCTTCAGTCACATCCAAAATTATTTGCAATCGAAGATTTAACAGAAATCACATCATTAATAACTACAGAAGAGAGAAAAATGTAACCTTACATCATAGCCGCTTGAAACGAAAATCAAGAAATTGGTAGGCCCTGAGGAGAATTTATAAAATGCTCCATTAATTCTGCAATAATGGCCTCACTGGTGATCAGGAGTCAAGGCCAGCTCAGAAGCTCACAGTGTGTAGAGCTATAACACTGCTTGAGCAGAAAAATGTGACTTTCCCTAAATAGCAACACCAATCATTTTTGGGTTCATTCCAAGACTCATTAATGTAGTAATTTAAACTTTGTTAATGAAAAATCTTTCTACAGGTTTAGTTTATGGTGATTTAGACTCGCAATTAAACCTTTCTGTCATTGTCTATCATGAGATTTTAGTGCCAAGTTTAAATACCTTAATTTTTAAGTGGCTTCTTTGGTATTGACTGTCCTCAAGTAACAAGGACATTGTACTTTGAGTACATTGAATACATGTACATTTTGTACATTGAGTTTATCCTCAAAACATCAGTGGGAAGTGTAATCTCCATTTCATAATGCAAGAAGCTAGAACTCAAAGATTAGGGAATTTTCTCAGGGCCAGAGTAGGGACTGTCAGGATTCACCTACACTTCTCTTTGCCATTGCACGATCCAGAATATACGCTAAATGATCGTAGAATTGAATATAACTTACCATTTTCCTACTTCCAAATGTATAATTAGTTTTTTAAGAAAAAGTTACCCTAATTCCCACCCTCTGCTGCTTTATGCAAATTCTGGAATTTCTTCTCTCTTCTTTAATGCACTATGGGACTTTGGGGCTTCCATGTGGGTTCTAGCTCCCTGTCTCATACCTTAGTGTGAGGGTCATTTGCCTCCCATGGCAACAGGCCTGGTGGAGTGGAAAGTGGTTTCTGTTGCAGGTTGAAGATGGTCTTCTTTTTATTTTTATTTTTTTTAGATTTATTTTATTTATTTGAAAGAATTACAGAGAGAGGTAGAGACAGAGAGTGGTCTTCTATCTGCTGGCTCACTCCCCAGATGGCTGCAATGGCTGGAACTGTGCTGATCCAGAGCCAGGAGCCAGTAGCTTCCTCTGGGTCTCCCACGTGGGTGCAGGGGCCCAAGCACTTGGCAGGGGCGGGGGGTTTCTTGTACTGCTTTCCCAGGCCATGGCAAAGAGCTGGATGGGAAGAGGAGCAGCTGGGACTAGAACCAGTGCCCATATGGGATGCCAGCGCTTCAGGACAGGGCTTTAACCTGCTGTGCCACAGCGCTGGCCCAGGGGATGGTCTTCTGAAAAAGCAAGGTCATCCTCACCTGCTGGCCATGCTGCAGATGGCACTTTCTGAGCCAAGATGAACACAAGGCAAATTTTGCAGCTCTCTGACATCTGCCAGGCATAGTGCAGGGCCCCGTGTGGTTAAGGAGTGCTGATACTGCCGTAGTTTAAAGGGGTTGGAGCTAGAATCACTGGCCTGCTCTGCTCAAGTACTAACGACACACCAAAATGGAAGCCTAAACCCCTGATACAGTCTAGACTCTGCTGGAACAGCAAAGTGCAATAACTAAAAGGATAGGCCACTTGCTATGTGGATTTGAGTTGGATACTTACAGGTTCTATGTTTCCTTATCTGTAAAAAAGATGTGAAAAATAGCACCTGCGTGGTGAGATTGCTGTGTGAAAAAGGAGACAACACCTGCAATGCATTGCACAGAGCTTGAGCACAGTAAATCCATCAATAAGAGATACTATCATTTATGGACCATTTCGTGACACCTGCTACTAATATCAATGAGGGAGGTGCTACGTTCAGATAAATTCATATTAAATGTGCAATGACAGAAAAGAAATCCTCTTGGTGAGCTGGCTCTGATGTGAGAAAGAGCTGAATTTCAACCCTGCCAAGGAGAAGAGACACAGAAACTGGAGAAAAGCAAGCCAAAAAGGCAGCCCAGCCTTGCTCACCCCCAGGCTGGCTGCAGGCCCACCCTGTTCCCTCACGTCAGAGCTGCCACTGTGTGTGTGATCTGAGTTCTCGCTACTGAACCCGTATGCTAGCATTCGTTTGCGGCATTTGTAAAGCTAACCTTCCTATATTCTTATTTGATTCCTGAACCTGTGGTTTTGCTTCCTGACCTCCTTCCTCTATTGTTTTCTTCTCTCTCCTTGAAGCATTTTTTTACCTAAACAAACAGGCGGTACTCCTTGTCCACTTTCGTATTTCAGTGGACTGCTCACAAAACACTTTCAGAATTTAAGGACCTTATGCTTTAAAGGTCTCACAGCAGGATGAAGGATTTTAAATTTTTTAGCCTTAGGCTGTGAACAAGTGTAAGTGTGTGTAACCTTGGGTGGTAATGAGTCACAGAAACCGCCTTTCAGAAACAAGCGGTCCCACCCTGCTGACTGACTAGCTACACCCTTCCATTTCCTCAGAGCCGCTTCTGTGCGTGCCCACTGCCTCCCAGCACCCTGCAATTGCTATTTTGTCAGATTCCACAAGCTAATGGCGGCCACCGTCCTATTGCAGGTACCACAAATGCGCCCTTGGAGCCTCACAGGATTCTGTTGCAATTTCTATGCCCTTTGAGTGGTGTAGGGAAGAGTGTGGCACCCAGACCCAGGCAATGCAGGTTTGCATCCGTGCTGTGCTTCTGATGGCTCGCCCAGTGACCATGGCGAGGCTGCGGAAGGCTGTGAAACCTCAGTTTCCTCATCCATAAGACGGGAATGATAATGGGATTTGCTTAGAGAGGCAGCAGCAGAATGAAGGGTGAACACCAATGGAGAGAACTGTAGAATTGTAGTTGCTGCTACAACTGCCATTGATGAACTCAGCAAACCTAAGACTGAATTTCATCTTGGCCACTTATAGCAGAGTGACACTGGACGGTGACATAGATAATTATAAAAGAACATAAGGCTTACTGGCATTTTATAATTGATCTTATTGAAGGCCAGACATAGAGCTACATTAATAAAGACTGCCTCTACCTGAGATCATTTACGTTATTCCTAATGGTAGTAATATAATTATAATATTAAAATACTCTAGTTTCATAGAATGACTATGTTTCATGTGTGATAGCATTAGAGTTCTCTTCCATAATGTAAGGGAGGAACTTGCATCAGGCATTTCTATGTCTCCCGCTCGGCACCTTGCACATAATACCAAATTGTTGGAGGAAACCCCCCCTTTGAATAAATGAATACTACTTATTTAAATCATCAGTTTGTTTATTTGAATAAAACAAAATGCACTCCACTAGCTTTTATCTCCTCTTGATACAAGCATTGTACAAGCAACTTAAACAGATAGAGTAGCCACCTATGTAGTATGTGAAAAATCAGCCCTAGGTATTCTGGTTGCCATCTGATGAGCCTTACAACAAAGCACACACACAAAAGAAGCATTACAATCATCATTTTTAGGGATCTTTCTGTTACTCATCCATTTACACAACCCAAATACGGCAAGATGGTTTGAACCCACAATGGAAAATTGATGATAGGAGTAGACATTTGGCACAGTCCTTGAGTCAGCTTTTGGGATGCCCACATCCCATAACAGAGTGCCTGGTTCGAGTCTCACTTCCTGCTAATGTGTACCCTGGGAGGCAGCTGGCGATGGCTCAAGTTCTTGAGTCCCTGCTATTCACATATGAAGCTGATGGAGTTCTGGGCTGCTGGTTTCAGCCTGACCCAGCTCTGGCTGTTGCAAGCATTTGGCGAGTGAACCAGCAGACTCAAAATCTCCCTTCTTCCATCTGTCTCTCTCTCTCTCTCTTTCTGCCTTTTAAGGACTTCAGAGGTCTTTTTGTTTTAACTTTTATTTAATGCATATAAATTTCCAAAGTACAGCTTATGGATTACAATGGCTTCCCCCCCCCCCATAACTTCTCTCCCACCCGCAACCCTCCCCTTTCCCGCTCCCTCTCCCATTCCGTTCACATCAAGATTCATTTTCAATTTTCTTTATATACAGAAGATCAGTTTAGTAAAGATTTCAACAGTTTGCACCCACATAGAAACACAAAGTGAAAAATACTGTTTGAGTACTAGTTATAGCATTAAATCACAATGTACAGCACATTAAGGACAGAGATCCTACATGAGGAGTAAGTGCACAGTGACCTCCTGTTATTGACTTAACAAATTGACACCCTTGTTTATGGCGTCAGTAATCACCCTAGGCTCTTGTCATGAGTTGCCAAGGCTATGGAAGCCTTTTGAGTTCACCTACTCTTATCATATTTAGACAAGGTCATAGTCAAAGTGGAAGTTCTCTCCTCCCTTCAGAGAAAGGTACCTCCTTCTTTGATGACCTGTTCTTTCCACTGGGATCTCACTCACTGAGATCTTTCATTTAGGTTATTTTTTTTTTACCAGAGTGTCTTGGCTTTCCATGCCTGAAATACTCTCATGGGCTTTTCAGCCGGATCCGAATGCCTTAAGGGCTGATTCTGAGGCCAGAGTGTTGTTTAGAACATCCACCATTCTATGAGTCTGCTGTGTATCCCACTTCCCATGTTGGATCATTCTCTCCCTTTTTTGTTCTATCGGTTACTATTTTCAGACACTAGTCTTGTTTATATGATTCCTTTGATTCTTAGTCCTATCATTATGATCAATTGTGAACAGAAATTGATCAAATGGACTAGTGAGATGGCATTGGTACATGCCACCTTGATGGGATTGAATTGGAATCCCCTGGTATGTTTCTAACTCTATCGTTTGAGGCAAGTCAGCTTGAGCATGTCCCAAATTGTACATCTCTTCCTTCTTTTATTCCCAATCTTATATTTAACAGAGATCACTTTTCAGTTAAGTTTCAACACTTAAGAATAACTGTGTATTAATTACAGAAATAAATCAATAGTATTAAGTAGAACAGACAAAAAAATACTAAGGGATAACATATTAAGTTGTTCATCAACAGTTAGGGCAAGGGCTGATCAAGTCACTGTTTCTCAGTGTCCATTTCACTTTACAGGTTTCCTTTTTGGTGCTCGGCTAGTTGTCACCGCTCAGGGAGAACATATGATATTTGTCTCTTTGGGACTGGCTTATTTCACTCAGCATAATGTTTTCCGGATTCCTCCATTTTGTTGCAAATGACCAGATTTCATTGTTTTTGACTGCTGTATAGTATTCTATAGAGTACATATCCCATAATTTCTTTATCCAGTCTACTGTTGATGGGCATTTGAGTTGATTCCAGGTCTTAGCTATTGTGAATTAAGCAGCAATAGACATTAAGGTGCAGACCCCTTTTTTGGCCAGTTTAATTTCCTTTGGGCAAATTCCAAGGAGTGGGATGGCTGGGTTGAATGGTAGGGTTATATTCAGGTTTCTGAGGAATCTCCAGACTGACTTCCACAGTGGCTTTATCAGTTTGCATTCCCACCAACAGTGGGTTAGTGTCCCTTTTTCCCAACATCCTCGACAGCAATTGTTGTTGGTGGATTTCTGAATGTGAGCCATTCTCACCAGGGTGAGGTGAAATCTCATTGTGGTTTTGATTTGCATTTCCCTGATGGCTAGTGATCTTGAACATTTTTTCATGTGCCTGTTGTCCATTTGGATTTCCTCTTTTGAAAAATGTCTATTGAGGTCCTTGGCCCATCTCTTAAGTGGGTTGTTTGTTTTGTTGTTGTGGAGTTTCTTGATCTCTTTGTAGATTCTGGTTAATAATCATTTATCTGTAGCATAGTTTGCAAATATTTTTTCCCATTCTGTCGGTTGCCTCTTCACTCTCCTGACTGTTTCTTTTGCAGTACAGAAACTTCTCAATTTGATGCAATCCCAAATGTTAATTTTGGCTTTGACTGCCTGCGCCTCCAGGGTCTTTTCCAGGAAGTCTTTGCTGGTGCCGGTCTTTTTTTTATGGAGGGTATTCTGACTTCACTTCCAGGACTCTCAAGGCCCTCAAGAAATTTATACTTCCACTTCAAATTATATAAATGCTATAAACATGTGCACTTTCCTCTGAAAAGTATCCATAAATTTGTACAAGATTATCAAAAGTGAACTATGATTTTCACATCTACAAATCACTGATGAAATAAAGACAAATTTTTCTAAATATTTTATACTAAACTCTTCCTGACCTTATTCCTCACCCCCACCTACCTCATCAGCTTCCATGTCTCACCCTTCTGTCCTCCTCCCCTCAGACTCACACACACACAGAAAATGCCACACTCCCTAGAGTTTCTCAATATGCCATATGTCTGTTCAGCTGTGAGTTTTTAGTTATCCTTCAACCCCAACTCCTAGATCATCTTTTCAAGGAGTAAATGCCTTCACAGAGCTTTGCTTTTGCCATTATTTTAAGGCATTTATCAAATTCCTCTAGTTATTTGATTGCATATTTATCTATACCCCTTAAAAAACTCAAGTTCCAACCACAGGGTGGCTGTGATCTGATATCATGGTAACCATTCAGTCCTCTCACCACTCTGGCTAGTTTTAACTAGCAGTCAGGGGAGCCAATCTCCTCCAGAACCTAGTAGTCAGCCAATAAATATTTGAACTAATGAGTGAGCAACTAAACTGAGTAATATCACTGCCAACTAATGGCCTCTGTTTATGTGTCTTCTTTATTTACAAACTCTATCCTTCTAATGGCCAACAATGGATAATTAAACATGTATTCAATGAAAGTCAATGTAGTCCTGGCCTTGTTTTAGGGACTGTGCCTGTCCCCTAAAAGAAGCCCATGCCTTGGTTCCTTCTTTTTAAGAGTTTCCAGTCCTGTGGCCGACAAAGACTTAGACATGTACACCCCAACTTCAGACTTACTCAGTCTGCAACTGTTTGTCCTCACACAGTCCCATATCACTTACGAAGGAGTCAAAACAGCGTAGTCCTCAGATGCTAACCATTGAATTCATGCCTGCCCGAGTACCAAGCTTAAATCATGTGCATACCAGCTGTGGAAGACCAAACTATCTGCATGAATTTTTAGAGCCTTGGTGCTATCAGCTGTAAAATGAAGCTAATACCTCACACATACATAAAACCCACACTAAGTGTGCAGCAAACAACGATGATAAACACAGTGTTGATAGTGAGCACTGATGATGTCTGTGCAGAGGCTGGGGCTGCTGGTGTTGATGACAGCATGAGCACATTGGAGTGAACCCCCAGAGGACAAAGATCGTGTTTATTTGTGAATCTCCAGGACTTACAATAGTGTTTGATACAATAGTAGCAATTAAACAAATGTTTTCGAAGTAATGCTCAGTTATCACTTCTAGCATTGTGAAAGTAAAGAGAGGACAGAAAAGGAGGGGACTACCTCAAACTGTAACAATCAAGGAAAGCTGTCTTGAGGAGAAAGAGATACAAATGGCAGGTTTTTGTTCATGATTGGAGAAGAAAATAGGAGTTGCTAAAGGCAAACAGAAAGCAAACATAATACTGAAGTTATGTAGCCCATGCCATGGGTGGGGAGCCGTGAATGTCCTTTGTTTGGTATAGTGGGAAAGCAATAGGCATGTAGGTTAAGTGCATGCCTTATTGTTATTAAAACTTTACTACTGAGTACTATGCTCAGATGCTAATAACAAGGATACCAGTCCTAAACTTTGATCTTTTTGATTCATGCTACAGGAACTATTTCATTAGACAAACTGTATGATATAGTAGAAAAACATACGCTTTATAAGGAAAACAAATCTAGGTTTCAGTTTTCATTTTGCTACTGAACTAAGTATTTTACTTGGACAAGTCACTTCTTTAAGCTTCTATTGCCCCTGATGGGAACAATCATGCCTGTCCCACAGGACTGGTGTGGAGCGTGAATGGGATAATCCATGTAAGGCACCCAGTACCTCACCTGACGCACAGCTGGGTTCAGTGACTATGAGAGCTACTGCTATGTTGAATAGTGTGAATTGGCAAATTTATGAGCTTGTGCTAAGTCAATGCATTCATTTTGGTTGCATATGTTTTTGGACACGTAACCTTGAGCTTACTTGATCTGAGAGACTGGGCTTTTTGAAAAATAAATCATCCAGAAAAGGACAAAGAGTAATGTGGTACCACTTGGCTGTTTGTCTCTTTAGAACAACAAACAACAAAAAAGCACACACACAGAAAACAGTTTTAGGCTGGGCAATTTATTAGGTAGAATGTTCAAGTAGGAAATTAATAATTTGCTTTATTAACCATCTGCTGCACAAACTGTCATGCAAATACTGCCTTATGCTTTATGCAAAACATTTGAAAGCCCCTGTGACTTTGTTCTGCTTGGATTTTCTTTTCTGTAGTAAACTACATAACTGAACTAATTTCAAGTGTGTTTGTCTGTAAACCAGCCAAATATTTCTTTTAAATACTTGAGCTCTATGTTGAATACAGAGTTACAGCTCTTAGCATACTATTTTTTTTTTAGTAATAGATTTTATCCCCGAATCCTTTAATGAGCTTTTAGTTCCACATACACTAAGGTTTCTTCTATGCACATAATAAACGATAGCTTTTCATTTCCTGCAGGTTCCTCCAGGGGACCCAGCCCCCTAACCATGGGAGCCCAGGACACCCTCCCTGTTGCAGCAGCCTTCACAGAAACGGTCAATGCCTACTTCAAAGGAGCAGATCCAAGCAA
This sequence comes from Lepus europaeus, assembly GCF_033115175.1. Taxonomy (NCBI): domain Eukaryota; kingdom Metazoa; phylum Chordata; class Mammalia; order Lagomorpha; family Leporidae; genus Lepus; species Lepus europaeus. The sequence continues at coordinate 58,763,386 of NC_084831.1, forward strand.
GTAAGCCCACGACCTGGTCTACTGCATCCTCTGAGCTCCCTCCTCTAGCGGAAGACACCCTTATTCTACAACCCCCTAAAATCCAGTCAATAATAGTAGGTAGCACATCTAGATTGTAGGAGAACATATAATCAGGAATATTAAACAACTGGTTTTAAGGAACATACCAAAAAACACAGTACTCTACTATTCAGTTTGATAGTAAATGACCAAAAACATTTACCCAGTTTAATCAACAATGGGAAAAGTTACTGTCTCACAAAAGTAAATGTCTAGATCATGTCATTTATTATCTTAGTCTTCCCTGGGTGATAGTCACACTCATGTGCACTGGATTGAGATACACAGAAGGAAAATACCTTCTCCAACATCCATTTATGTATCCTACTGAGTAAGGAAAAACTGACTCAGCAGAGGAAAAATTGCAATCACAGCAAAGTAAAACTTCTAGCTTAAAAATGTCACCACCCTCTATTTACATGAGGATTGCATCATTTAGCTCAATATAGACCCACAATGGATTTGCCCTGAAGGGTATATGATAAAAATTAAATATTTTACGCCTTGGTAGGCAGTTCCATGGATATGCTTTAGGAAGTCTTGAATTCCCTGAAACTATATTTTGTCACTTATCTGTATATTTTTCCACCAAGAGAGAGTATAGTATCCATCATTTTAATAAGGGGTTTCAAAAATCAAAAAATAAATAGAGTGCTTATACCAGTCTACCCAAAAACAAAATACCTAAATCAAATCCTTTTCAAACGGGAAACTAATGCAATTCCAGGTCTGAATTTGATTGCTAAACATAGAGCAAATCTAGGTGTGAGAAAATTGCTCTTCATTTATTTTACTTACAAGGATGAGAGTTTGGAAAATCTTAGTATGTAACATAAAAAGAATGTGAGGGAAAAATAATTAAATGAGCATATAGAACAGTAGACTAAAATTTCTGACAATTAAATATAATTAAAACTTGTTTCTCCACATATATTTTAAGTGGAAATTTGTATGACTAATCATGAATCTTTTTTATACTTCAGAAACACCAGTTTTTTTTTTTAATCAAAATCAACAATTTTATACTGGAAAACAAATATAATTTGTAACTCTCCCACAAGGTGTCCTACTCCAGACACTGGGAACTATTTCCTCCTAAATGTCTTGTCTCTAGTTTTAATTCCTTTCTTTTATCCTCAAAGCACAAAGACTACATGCCAAGTTACACACTAGCAGAAATTAAAAGCTACCTCATACTAGCATATATGTCAACAGAGCAAGTAAACAACTTTATACTCCCTTAGACACACATATTGGATCTGTAGACTCTTCTTTGAACAAAGGCATAACTCTGCCACACCATTTCTAAGAACTACTTATCACCAGCTTACCTAAGAAAATTCAGGCCTAAACCTAGAAATGCTGACAGAAAAATAAGAAACAGTTGAGAATGTGGAGAGAACGTGTTCACCTGAGTGAAAACCCCTGGAACTCATACAGGAATGAATTCCTTTTTGCGTACTTCCTAACTGTCTTTTATTCATTAACTCACTAATTTATTCAGGGAGACCTGGTTGGTCTCCCTGCTCCCGTATCTGTCCTCCCTAAAGTCTGTTCTCAGTGTATCATATCGTTCTTCAGTTCAGAATCCTCCGACCTTGCTAAAGTAAAAACAAGATGCTGTCTACCGGTCTACAAGGCCCTACCTGTCCCGCCCGTCAGGACAACCCCCCATCCATCCCAGTTGCCACCTGTCTAAGCCATCACTCCTCTCCTGATCCAGCCTCCATACCTCACCTTCTGATTCATTGCACTCCAGCCATCCTGGCCTTGTGGCTGTTTCTTGTTCATCACTTCAACCTCATCCACACACCAGGGCCGTTTCATTTGTTGCTGTCTCTGCTTTTCCCGGAAATCTGAGTGATGTCTTTTCTTCATGATCATTCCGCAAATGTATCAGAGAGACCGTCCCTGATCAAGCCATGTAAAACAACACCACTCCTCTCCACCCTCTCAACACTTCCTCCCTCCTCACCTCACTGTCATCCTCCTCAGGCCGTCTCTCTGACATCTTGCTTTTCTCTGTAGTCCAATGTCTGTCTCTTCCCCCACTAGAATGCAAGCTCCACAAAATCTGGTTTTGACTGTTTCATTCATTGGCGTACGCTCAGCGCCTGAAACAGGACCTGGCATGGAGTGCTCAAGGAATGGATTTCTGCGTGAGCAGAGCTGAGCTGCTCACCTAACACTTACACAATGGCTACTATGTGCCTGCCATGGAGCTGGACAGGAGATAGACTGGGGATGAATATAGCTGAGATGGAAAATAAGACTTGTATATGGATAGAATACAAAGTTCACCATAGAAGACCATAGACGTGGTGCAATGAGAACCCAACAACCCTGGTTAATCTTAAGAAGTGGTATAGGGGCATACCAGTGTGGGCTTGTCACAGTAGAGTTGGGCTTTTCACACCAGTTCAGTTTCTCTAGCACACTAGGACAGATGTGTGAGGACGTCTTCTCCTGTGAGCCACATGTCCATGACGGTCACATCCCAATGATGTGGTGCTTTGGCCAAATTTAAATTAGTGCTCTTCCTCTACTCTTCCAAGTTAACTAAGCCTTTGACTTGTGAATAAACATAGAGTCTGCTTTTCAATTATATTTCCATAAATAACTATAGCCTATCCTCTGTGCTGGTAGATGGGATATCCAGTGTATTCCATTAAATTTTTGAGACCTAAAATTTATGAACAGATCATACAGTGACTTTCTTTGATCTTTAACTTGATCTCCAAGCTGTAAACCATTTTAATTGCTGTTCCTTTGTTACTTGCTTTCAAGGAAACAGCTCAAGTTCTGTCACTATATAAAAAAAAAAAAGAACCAAATAGAGAATTGATGCAGAAAAGGCATTTAGATTTGCTTTTCCTGTGGTTCTCTCTCATCCTGCATTACAGCCATTTGTTTTCCAACCACATATTGGAAACAGAAATCCACTACCATAATTATCATGTACTATAATGTATCATCCATTCAAATATCATGACCCACTTTCCCTGAATATTGAAAACACCTGTAACAGGTATTCTGCTACCCAAGTCTTTCTCGGTAGCTCAGAGGCAGAGATAATACCTTAGCTTTTCCTATAGGCTGAGGAAATACATTTTCTGTTATCAGTCCCTATTTGAACAATCTTTATGCTAAATAAATAAAGGTCAGCCATTAATTCTCTAATCTCTCAGAAAACCTTAGGTTCCTCAATTCTATCTGTCCTTCTTTTATCATCATATTTTAATTATTTATTCAGAATCTGTCTCCTGCATAAACTGGAAGTTGTTTACTTGTCAATGCCCCGTCTAGTGCATTACACAATTCATCATATATTGTAGAGATCCCCTATGATTGTCGAATATATGATTGTTGAATGTGTTAATTTATTTTAAGAATACTTTATTGAACTCCTACTCTGTTCTGAATTCTGTGTTATACACCTTTGCCTTCCCAGAGCTTGAGACATGGTACTCACCTTCACAATAATAGGTAAGATGTGCAAGACACGGCAGCCTAGTTTTTTTTTTAAATGAACTGAATATGTGTCTAAGGGAAGCCACCAATACACAGCAGTGCAAACATATGGGGATAGCATCAGAGTGGACGTTCACCTGCTGCCCTCCTCTACCCTCTACATACAAGGCCACAGCAGTGTTTCACATAAGCTATTTTGAATGTGTACAAGGGACCACCTCACCTGAGCCAGGTGTACCTCTTCAACCAGAGTTACACAGTACACAGATGACTGTGGGGCAACACAGAATCCACTCTGCTCAAATAGAAGCAAGGGACATTTATTAGCCTCAATTTCCCTAGGAAGTATTTTCTGAACTTAGAGTCGACCATATCAGTCATCCAGGTGGATAACTGGTCAAAACAGTTGACCCTTAGTATCATGGAGGATTGGTTCCCAAAGACACCAAAAGCCACTGATGCTCAAATCTCGAATACAAAAAGGCATAGTATTTGCATATGAGTACAATCTATATACATATTGCTGTATACTTTAAATCATCTCTAGATTACTTAGATAGATGACATTTAGTACAGTGGCTACAGCCATATAAATGCTCTGTCAACTGTTGTTATACTGTATTTTTTAGGGAATAATAACAAGAAAAAAAATCTATTCATGTTCAATACAGGTGGAATTTACTTTTCGTATATTTTCTGTCCATGGTTGATTGAAGCTGCAGATGCAGAGGGCTGACTATAGTTTTATTTGCAGTTCCCAAGGAAGAGTAGTAAGCTTTTTGGGATTCCTGTTTCTAGCCAAGGTAGAGTAATGGGCCAATTTACCCTCCCACTTGAAATAGCTCAAAGTGGACCAAATCTGTAAGACAATGAGTTGCAAGCCACTAGACCTCAGGTAATAGGTGAGATGTGCTGGCTGATGGCTCCAGCTTAGAGAGTGTGCAGGCACAGCGCAGGGGAAGCCCAGCAGACTCCCAGCTGTTCAAGGGGAAGTGGCTCACTGAGGCACTCCATTATGAAACCGGCTGAAGGAGGGGCAAAGCAGAGAGCTGCGGAGGGGTGCTCCTGGCCACCGTGCACTGCAGCAGCTGCCAGTGAAGGCACCTGCCAGGCACCCGGAGCAGAACCCACCTGCATCTCAGGGGCTGGGCTTGGTTTAGCACAGCCGCTTGTACTGCATGAGCCAAATGACAGAAAAGGTGCTTGTATTCCTGGGCACTGGAAAAGCCACATAGGTTGCCAAACCATACTCTGGGGACGCCACCTGCACTGCCAGAGCTTGACACTATATAGGACCTGTGCAATTCAGGAGTCGGCACAGCAAGCGTGAACAGAGAAGAAAAAAAAAATCCCTTCTTCCCGATGTCTCTCCAGCGCCCTCTACTGACAAGACTCAATATGGTGCTTATTAGCAAAGAAACAGGGTAGACCTGGCAACTATTAATTCTCCCAGAAAAGTCATTAAAAGGTGAATAGAAACTGAAAGACAATAAATTGATTTTATAAAGAGGTTGACTCAGTGACTCTAAATGTCACATAAAAGTGCAAAGGATCTACAGTAGACAAAGCACCTTTGAAAAAGAACAAATTGGAGGACTAGCAGTCCTTGATTTCAGAACTATTATAAAGCCACAGTAATCAAGACACAGTGGAATTGGTTTAAAGATGAATGAAATAGAGGGGGGGCATTGCAGCACAGTGAGTGAAAAGACCAGAGTGCTGTTCCCCAGATATTCTACTTCCAATCCATCCTGGAAAGTAGCAGCAGATAACGGCTCAAGTGCTTGGGCAAGATGCATCTCCTGGCTACTAGCTTCAGTCTGGCTCAACCTTGGCTGTTGCAGTCATTTGAAAAGTGAGCCAGAATGCAAGATGCCTCTCTCTCTCTCTCCCTTCCTCCCCCCTTTCAAATAGATGAATATAAAGTAATAAACATTTTAAAAGTTTACAGAAAAAATATTTTAAAAAATTAAGACAGATGAAATAGATCTATGGAACAGGACTGTGAACTCAGAAATAGACACATATGTTTATGGACAATTGAATTCCAATAAAATTTCCAAGGTAATTCAGTGGAGAAATTATATGTTGATTCCAGCAAATAATGCTGGAACAAGTAGATGTCTATACACACACACATACACAAAATGAACTTAGATCCATATGCACACTATAAACAAAAATTGAAAAGGGGTGATGAAACTCAAAGGAAGACTAAAATTTGTAAAGAAAACTTCCAAAAGAAAACAGAGGTAAAACTTGCATAACATGGAGTTATCAAAGATCACTTAAATAGGACACCCAAAACTAACTGGACTAAAATTAGTCTATTTAAAAAATCTTAAAGAAAAATCAAGTCACACAATGAAAAAAAAATTCTGGAAATCATATTTCTAATATACAATTTATATCCAGAATATACAAAGGATTCTCAAAGTTCAATGACAAAACCTTGATTTAAAAATGCAGTGGAAAATTTGAACAGAAACTTCCCCAAAGTAGATAACCAATGACAAATAAGCACAGGAAAAGATGCTAAAGATCACCAGCCATTGCAGAAACACAAATTAAACCAACAAGGAAATGCCACTACTCACCTATTAGAATGACTAAAATTAAAAAGACAGATTCTATTAAGTGTTGGTGAAGGTGTGGAAGATTTGACATTTTTATAGACAGCTATGTTTTTCACTTTACACAGTTGGATGGGTTCTTTACAAGTTACAGTTACAACCACAGTGTGACCCAATAATTCCGGTCCTGTACACTTACCAGGAGAAATGAAAGCATATCTATACGTGTACACATATTCATTACCCATTTATTTGCAAGATGCAAAAATACAAAGGACTCAAGTGTTCCTCAATAGCTTAAAAGCGTTTATTTGTTTTCATTTTATTTGAAAGGGGAGAGAGAATCTTCATCTACTGGTTCATTCCTTAAATGCCCTCAACCACCAAGGCTGGTATAGAGCAAAGCCAGGAACCTAGAACTCAGTTTGGGTCTCCCACATGGGTAGCAGGGACCCAAGTAAAGGAGCCATCACCTGCTGCCTTCTCAGGGTGAGCATTAACAGGAAGCTGGATCTGAAGCAGAGATGGGACTTGATCCCAGGCATTCTAGTGTGGGATGTGAGCATCCGCAACTGCTCTTAACTGCTTTGCCAAACTTCTGCTCCAAGTAAATGGACTTTAAAAAACTGGTATGTATATCCATATATCACAACATGGCAACAAAAAGAAATGGACTATTGATACATACAAGTACATATAAGAATCCAAAAATAATTATTTTGAATTAAAAAAGCTTGACTCCCCCCCAAAAAAACCCACATATCTTACGATTCTATTATATAAAAATTATAATGTGCAAACTAATGTATTGTGATGGACACAATATTATCAATTACCAAGGACTAGGAAATGAAAGAGTATGATAGAGATTATAAAATAGAGACTTTTAGAGTCTATGAAAATATTCACTGTTTGGTTTTATATTCTACATCATCTGATCTTATGGAATTTTATGCTAAGAATTTTCACTTAATTTTATCTGTATGTCATCTGTACCACTGAACTGAAAACAATGACTAAATCTTGTGTGTTTTGCCGTGTACCTTGTCACCTTCACAAGGCCTGGCATATAGTCAAAAGTCAATGAATATTTGTTAATGGTCATAGCATGTTTGTTTGTTTGTTTGTTTGTTTTTGAGAGAGAGAGAGTGAGACAGAGAGAAAGGTCTTCCTTCCTTTGGTTCACCACCCAAATGGCTGCTACGGTGTGCTGGGCTGATCCGAAGCCAGGAGCCAGGTGCTTCTTCCTGGTCTCCCATATGGTGCAGGGGCCCAAGCACTTGGGCCATCCTCCACTGCCCTCCTGGGCCACAGCAGAGTTGGACTGGAAGAGGAGCAACCGGGACTAGAACCCGGAGCCCATATGGGATGGCGGCACTGCAGGCGGAAGATTACCAAAAGTGAGCCGTGGTGCTGGCCATTGGTCATAGCTTTTAATATTCTATTGTCACGTTCTAATTCTGGGGGTGTAGAAACAAAAGGCTTAGTTCTCAGAGCAGGTTGGAATAAACAGTTAAATTGGACATTTTAGGAGCAGTATTTTTCTGAAGGAACTTGATGTATTGAATGTAAAATAAAATAAATCTCTCAGTTAATAAGGAGCAAGGACAAAAAAGAATATATCTCGCTCAAATATAAAAACAAATCATTCTTTGTTTCAAAGTATCACCCTATTGTATTAATTCCTATTTTATGTTTTATTCCTGATTTTATAATTTTTAACAAATAGACAAGTTAGTAAAATAAGGAAATAGTTAAAAAAAAAAAAAGAACTTTACATCATGAATTTAAAAAACACACACTCAACACTTAATCATGTTACTTGAAGATCTAAAGTAAGTCACTGTAAAGTGTGATAATGTTGTGCAACTTAATATCTTCAAATATGCTGGTCAAAGTTTCCAAATCAAAATGAGAGGGAACCAGCAGAGGGGGTTATTCTATCCAGAAAGAGGAAGTTGCATTTTTCTTCCCATTCAAACCACATTCCACATAGAGCTACTTTTTCTTTTCGATCAATGTTAAAGCGCTGAGTTCTCAGCTGAGTTAGAATGAGACTGCCACGGTAAGAGCCTGCCTTGCATCTCGCCCACCACTGAGCGTTAGTCCATAAATCTTTGCTTTTCCTCAACTGCTTTGATTGGCAGCATATTTCCTCTCTTTGCTTTCCTGTGTTTTATGCCAGATGCATCGTTAAGATAACTGGAGAGATGGTGCTGTCCTTCCCAGCCGGCATCACCAGACACTTTGCCAACAACCCATCCCCAGCGGCTCTGACTTTCCGGGTGGTAAACTTCAGCAGGTTAGAACACGTCCTGCCAAATCCCCAACTTCTCTGCTGGTAAATATGATTTTTCCCACTTTTTTTTTTTTGTAGCACTTTGGACTGTTGTGATAAATATGCCTTAACAAGAGAATACCACCGTAGTAAAGCTACTACTACTGCGATATCCTAATGGTCTCACACACAGAGCTTGCACCAGCTGTCCAAGTTTTCTGGGGGTGACTGTCTGTGTAAGGAGAGCTGCATATGCCCATATGTATTTTTAATTATTGTTAATTTCATTGTGGATGTATATGTATTTTTAACAACCAACTATCTCAAGTAGATATTTAGCTTAGTCAAATCTGGATTAGTGACAATGTGTGGATCATTTGTTTAACTTATTATCAATAGACAAGGAGGCGGATGGCTAGGTGGAAATCCTTGTGTTATATTTGTGTCTTTATAGATGAAATGATATTTGAACTGTGAGCTACGCTTCACATCAGTTTGAAACTCTCTTCCGTGAAACTGATGTAATCTCATTGTAATGGTGATTGTTTTTGAAAGAACCTTGCACATAGGACATCAAGGAAGCTTATGCAAATTTGTCTATAGAAACATACTTTTTCATATTTTCTAGAGATTGAATCCGAATATGATGTCTTGCACACATGTGTACAGTCACACAAGCATACACACACGCATGTTATTAGAGTGAAAATGACATCTGGTTAACTGCTGGCCATGGAGTCATTCTTAACAGCTTCTTCTCCATCACCACATGCTAATAGCCCACCAAAAATTTTCTCTCTGAAGTGTCCACTTTCCTCCTTTTCTGCAACCTCCCTGGCCTGTGCAGCTACTGCAGTGCTTCCCCTTTCCCCCCTGAATTCAGTCTTGACCTACTCCAGTACATTTTCACCATCGAATGACCTTTTACAGGGTGAGTTGGGTCTCCTTTTTACATAACCTCCCACTGTGCCCATATTTCACCTTATCCGAGAATCTAAATTTGTCACCATTGCCTTTGAAGCCCCGAGTCCTCTCCCCTGCTTGCCTCTTGGTTCTCATCTCTCACTATCCTGCCCCAGCAGTCCTATGGCTGCACCCGGACCTGTCACTCTCAGAAACTGGCTGGCAGGTCTTGCTGGAATTTCTCAGCCCCAGCACTCCCCGCGGGCCTCTTTACCTGACTGCTCCTCCTCCTCAGGCTCCAGCTCCACTCTGCCTCCCCTGATCAGCCCATCGTGCAACCTACCACTCGCCCAACCAAGCTAAATGATGCCCCCTTGTTATCAGGATACCTTATTCTTTTTCTTTGCAGTATTACTACGATTAATAATTAAGTATCAAGCTTGTGTTTCTTCCCTCATCCATCTCCCCATGAGCCCACACAATCCATGAGGGATGGAACACATCCATTATTTCAGACGCTATCCTCAGCCTCTTCCTCTGTGCCAAGCATCTGATAAGGACTTGAGTGATAGCAGTCAAATGAATGAACAACTCAACCATAATTTAAACAATGTAATCAAGCTAACGTTTCTGTAAAAATGACTGAAGTGTGTTGTCATTTGGAGTCTGAGGACAAATACCTGCATTCATTGTTTTGACTGAATGAGAGCTTTTTTTTTTTCAATATTTACTTATTTATCCAAAAGGCAGAGTGATAGAGAGAGGGAGAGAAAGAGAGAGAGAGAGAGAGAGAGAGAGAGAGAGATCTTCTATCCACTGGTTCACTTCCCCAGTGGCCACAGTGATTAGGGCTTGACCAGGCGAAAACACAGAGCCAGGAGCTCCACCCAAATCTCCACATGGGTGCAGGGGCCCAGATACTTGGGCCATCCTCTGCTGCTTTCCCAGGCACATCAGCAGGGAGCTGGATTGGAAGCGGAGCAGCCTGGGCTTGAACTGCCACTCCAGGATGTGATGCCAGTTTCACAAGCAGCATCATAACCCGCTGTGCTGCAATGCTGGCCTCCTAAATGAGACTGTTTAACTCCAGTGCTGATAAAACACTCAAGGTCTCCCAGGTAATCACATCACTTCCTCCTCTTTGGCCCTTCCTGTGGCAGACTTGATTCCAGATTTTAAAGTGCAAAAGAGGTTGTGCACTGATCAAGATTAAAAATCAGCAAATTCTTCTTACAACTTCCCTCTGTGCTTTTATTGTGCATGTTGAGCCAGTTAATATTATTTTCCAAGGTTTCTCCACGTGAATCTAGGAGTTATGTTGTAAATATTCTCCATGCAATAATTACATCTTTTATTACATGTTTAGGGAATTACATAGTAATTTTAAGGTATATATGCAAAGAAAGTATGCATTTATTATACATTTCTTTTTTTTTACCATGACCAAATGGTGTTTGAATTATTCAAGGATGCAAGGATAGTTCAACATTTTAAAATCAAATGATGCAATTCATTAAATTAACAGCCTGAATAAGAAGTCACATCTGTATGTCATTCAGTGCAGGGGAAAAAAAGCACTTGAAAACTCCAACATGTATTCATTTTTTTATGAAGATAAACTCTTTTTTACTTTTTTTGTAAGGCTTTTATTTAATAAATGCATTTTTCATAGGTACAACTTCAGGAATATAGTAGTTCTAACCCCTACATTTCTTAATGTATGGATTTTGGGAACTGGATTAAGTATCACTCAAAATGTCTTTACTTTCGGACTGACATTGTGGTATGTGGTACGATGCGTTAAGTCAGCACCTGAGACACCAGCATTCCATATTAGACTGCTGGCTCAAGTCCCAGCATCTCTGCTTCCAATGCAGCTTCCTGCTAATGCACCTGTACTTGGCCCAAGTACTTGGCCTCAACCCTGCCACCCATGTGGGAGACCTGGATGGATTTCCTGTCTCCTGGCTTCAGCCTTGCCCAGACCTGACTGTGGTGGCCATCTGGGAAGTGACCAGCAAATGAATGATCGCTCTGTCTCTGTGTGTGTGTGTGTGTGTGAGTCACTGCTTTCAAATAAATAAATACTTTTAAAAATGTTTTTGCTTGGCAAAACATTACATAGACCCTTAAATTATGAATTGCAAAATGCAGAAAGAAGATTCGCATTAGTTTGGACTTTAGTCACTCTCTGTCCTTGACAGTTGTGCCAGGGCAGTGATGGGTAAGCATCTGGTTTTGTTATGAGGCGCTGCAGCTCCACCACCACCACCTGCAACCCTCGCTCTTAAAAGGTAATGGTGACCAAGCACATTTCTTGGCTAAAGCACAAGCCTCTGACAAACAGCAATTCTTACAAACAGCAATTCTCTCATTTGGGATCACTGGGAGATCTCCTTCACGTTAGCAGTAATCCCCCGTGACAGAGGCCAAATTCAGGTTTGCTTCTGCTTTTCCCTCATGAAGAGAGATTGCATGTAAAAGATGTTCAGGAACAATTGTTAACTCAAGGATGAGACTGAAGAGCTCTCGAGTCTTGTTGAATATTTAAGAATTCCATCTCTGCATAAGCACTTGACTGGCAAAGTTTTCTCTGATATTTATTAAAGCTGATTCTCTGAGCAGTTATCATAAACATATGACTTAGCTTGTTTTGTTACTAAACTGAACAAATGAATTTCTTTTAAAAACAGTATAGTTGCAATTTTCCCCAGGTATGAAGATCTCCACTGGATAAATTAATGACATTTTGCTAGATATTCATTCTGAACCTCTGCTGTGGTATAGTGGGAAAGGGTGACCTGTAGAACTAACCAGGGCTGGAATCCTGACTCTGACACTTAATAGCTGTGTCTTAAGTGAGGGACTTCATTCCACTGACCCTCTGTCACTCTTCTTTTCTGCTTCCTCATGCAGTGATAGCTGTGGAAGCTTCGGGTAACTTACTTCTGGATAGCTCTTAGCATCCTTTGCTCAGCTAGACCAAGGGCAAAATCTCAAGGGCCAGAAGTCTTTTCTATCCCTCCCTCCATTCCCAGAGCCAAAGAGCTTTGCCTTGTCCTTAATAACCTTGTACCAGGCACAGCAGAACCTTTCGGTCAACCTGGCCACTCCCTCCCAAGAGACTATGTCTGTTTTTAGGGCCTGGTGTTTTGTTTGTTTGTTTGTTTGTTTGTTTGTTTGTTTTTGAGTCAGCTAACTTAATTTGTTAATTCTGGAGACTGAATCATAACAATATACTTTTGATCTACCTGTATCATTTTTTTCACCCTTCTCTCTTCTTAAATCTCTGATTTTCTCTTGTTATAAACTTGTTCATCTTTAAAAACAAGAAAACAATTATTGCTGTGCAGGGTAGATTTTAATGAAATAGCTTATATTGTATACATGAGTGCCTTTCCCAAAATAAGTGCTCAAGAAATTATAGCTACTATCTATTATTACGCAGAATATTCTGTAAGTGAAGTGCCAATCAATGAGTTGTGTGAAGCTACTGAATCATTTGGGGTCTCAGGTAGTTTGTACACAGTTGCCTGATTCTTGTTAACACTGAGACAAGCTTTTGCAAGATAGATTAGGTGAGCTGTCTGTGGACAGGCCTCTGAGCCAAACTAACAGCTCTCAAAGGGATACAAAACGCATTCATCAGCATGGCACTCTGCCTCTCAATGGTAACTCATGTGACTACCATCATTGAAGCCGCAGGTTCACCTATGCTCTTGGATGCAATATTGTGAAAGCGGAAAGGGGAGCATGGTAATTTACTATCACTCTTTTTCTCCTTAGTTGTGGATAAAGAACATGTTTGCATTTGGCCAAATCTTTAGCTGAATAATTTCTGAGAAACTACTAGTTGAATCAATTTAAAAAAATGATTCTCTTCAGCTCTTTGACTGCATTAACTGATTAATTTAGATGAAATCCTGGTGATGGAGAAAGAGCTATTAAGTTTGGGCTCATAAATAATTCACTCTTTGAAGCAACCAGTTGTCATGATGATTGATTAATATAATTGGGTCCTCACTGAGATTTATAGTAGTGCAGTAGCTCCTTCCTATGAGTATTGATCTATTTACGTAATGCCATTCAGAATTTCCTTTGTATTAAAACCACATTACTGTTAATAGTACAACTTCTAAAAATTGTCAAGATGGATATAGAAATCTGATGAAAACCTGTTTAGATGCTTGTTATAAGATGTTTTTCAACCATTTTTTCTTCCTAATTGAATAGTGATAACACACAAAGTGATGCCAATAGCAAAGAATTCTGGGTAAACATGCCAAACTTGATGACTCACCTAAAGAAAGTATCTGAACAAAAACCCCAGGCTACGTATTACAATGTGGACATGCTCAAATATCAGGTAAGCCTACTTATCTAGCCAAGGTATCTCATATTGTAAATGTATGTTCTAAATAGCTAATATTTAAGTCAATAAAGTAATATTTCTTTTAGTATTATTTAAAAGCTGTAATGTGTAAGAAAAATGAAGCCTTAAAAGACTACTTGGGGGGCCAGCGCTGTAGCATAGCCACAAAGCAGTGCCCGCATCCCATGTGGGCACTGGTTCAAGTCCTGGCTGCTCCACTTCTAATCCAGCTCTCTGCTTTGGCCTGGGAAAGCAGTAGAGGATGGCCCTTGAACCCACCTGGGAGACCTGGAGGAAGCTTCCAGTTCCTGGCTTCTGATCAGCACAGCTCCAGCCATTGCAGCTGCAGCATTCTGGGAAGTGAACCAGTGGATGGAGGACCTCTTTCTCTCTCTCTCTCTCTGCCTCTGCCTCTCCCTTCATCCCACACAGGAGTACCTGGCTTGGATTCCTGGAACTGGTTGCTGACTCCAGGTTCCCGACTCCAGGTTCCCCCCAGTGCAAATGATGGGAAGTAGTGGTAACGGCTCAAGTAATTGCATTCCTGCCACTCACATGGGAGACCTGGATTGATTTCTCCGTGCCCTGGCTATCATTTGGGAGACTGAACAAGCAAATGAGAGCTCTCTATCTCTCTCTCTCTGCCTCTCAAACAAATAAATTAAATTTTTCTTAAAAATTCAAGAGGCATGGGTGCCAAGGTGGTTCTGCTGGAGACCACTGGGCAGTGTTGTCATCTACCTGTACACAGAGGAGCAGCTGGGCCACAGGGACCACTGAGCTCACTTGCCTGCTTTCCCCTCTCAGCACAGTCCCGGCCAGGAGTCAGCTCCAGCGTCAGGGCTGCTGGTGTCTGCGACCAGGCTGATGTGTCGGCGGGCTTTGGTTAGAAAAGTTTTGGTGAAGAGATTCGGCCTGGGCCAGGCATTTCATGTGGGTGGAGGTTGCTCGCCATCGGTGGTCAGCCTAGAGGGCTGCCTATGCACTGCCCTAGCTTTCGTGGCTTTCTTTACTCGTGAGAGGAACCACAGATAATGCTCGATGTGTAATCAGTGAATCTCAATGAAACAGCCTGCTTGAATTTCTGGAAGTTGTGCAAAATAAAATATTATAATTATTGCCTTATCCACAAAGTACAGAGGGGCTTTATCATACAAACTGGTGATCCTACAGGCACTGGTCGTGGAGGAGAGTCTATTTTTTGGTCAACTGTACAGTGATCAAGCAAGCTTTTTGAGGCAGAACAAGTGGCAAGAATTAAACACAAGAAGAAAGGCACTGTGTCCATGATGAACAATGGCAGTGATCAGCATGGATCTCAGTTTCTTATTACTACAGGACAAAATCTAGATTATCTTGATGGTGTTCATACAGTCTTTAGCAAGGTGACAGAAGGCATGGGCATAGCTAAGAAAACTAATGAGACCATTGTTGACAAGGACTTTATACCATATCAAGATATCAGGATAAATCATACAGTGACATCATACAGTATATCACGTGACATACTTCTAAAATTATCACTGCTTTCAGATGACCCTCCTGATTTATTAATTCCTGATTGATTACCAGAACCCACAAGGGGACAATTAGATAGTGGTCATATAGGAGTAGATGAAGAAATTGATATTAAAGGAAGACCAGTGGAAGAAGTAGAAGAAAAAAATGCAGAAAAAGAGGCCAAAACTCAAGCTATTCTTCTAGAGATGGTGGGAGACCTACCTAATGCAGATATTAAACTTCCAGAAAATGTACTGTTTCTTTGTAAATTGAATCCAGTGACCACAGATGAGGATCTGGAAATAATATTCTCAAGATTTGGGCCAATAGGAAGTCATGAGGTATCCAGGATTGGAAGACAGGAGAGTCTCTCTGTTTTGCTTTTATTGAATTTGAAAAGGAAGAAGATTGTGAGAAAGCATTCTTTAAAATGGACAATGCATTCACAGGTGACAGAATACACATGGATCTTAGCCAGTCTCTTGCAAAGGTTAAGTGGAAAGGAAAGGGTGGGAAATACACCAAGAGTGATTTCAAGGAGTATGAAAAGGAACAGGATAAACACTTTAATTTAGTTCTGAAAGATAAAGTAAAACCCAAACAAGATGAAAAATGTGATCCAATATTAGGTGAGGAGCCAGAAGACTCAAAGTCAAGTCACTCACACACGAGTACAAAACATTTCTTTTGTACTCAAAACCCAGCACTGCTCTGAAGACAAAGAAGATGAAGACTACGTGCCAGTCAAAAATACTAACAGAATGTCCACAGGGAGATGAGGTTTGGTTGCTACGAAGAAGAAGAAAGCTGTTGGGAGAAGGAAGAGTGATAAGAGACAGACCTCAGAACTGAAGTCGCAGCCAATCTCAAGAAAGGGATGGCCACAGTGGTAACAGTCACAGACCCAAATACCACACTGTCTCTTATAAAAGGAAAGGAGTAAAAAGAGGGCCCGAAGCACAAGTCCAAAGAAATCCAAAGAAAAATCTAAGTATGGATGAAAGATGAAGAATCAGAAATGAATGGTGAATGCATTTACTTTTTTCTAATTTGGAGTACCAGGAAAGCAGATTATTCAGGTTTTGTGTCAAAGCAACTGAAGACTCTGCTTGTTATTATGGCCCTTTCAGATTAACACTGATTCGATAGGGCAATGAATAATAAGGAATTAGGCGGTTCTTTTTTTAACACTAAATTTATTGCTATACTTAAATGTCCATCTTCAATTTTAAAGTCCTTCACATTTTCAGTCTTTTTTAAAATTAAGTCTTTCATATTACAGAAATACACAGCCATGTATATATGAGGCATAAGGAATAATAAATGTAAATATCTGTGTAGCTATTAGCCAGCTTAAGAAATAGACCAGCACCTACATTTTAGAAGTCCTCTGTGTGCCCTCTCCCTCTCCAGTAATTGAACTCTGAATTTTGTTTGTCATTCTCTTGTTAGGTGTTGTAGTTTCACAATGTATCCCTAAATGCAATGCTAATTTTTGTATGTTTTTGATTTTTATATAAATGGCTTAATGTAAAAAAAAAATTCAAAAGGCATGCCGCAATGAAGTTGCAGAAAATTGCATCAATTAAGATTTTGTCAGTATTGACAAATTGGATCACTGCATTTTATTAAGAGCATTTCTGTATTAAAACTTTATTTTAATACAGATAGAGGTAGACAATCTTTTTCTAGAGTGGTAGTCCTATGAATCAGTCCTAATACAACATGTTAAGAAATAAGTCAACATAAAAAAGAATGATGCAACCTCATATTATACATGAGAACCTTCTTTTTGCGCTGAGGATTGCCCTTACTTCTAATTAGTGCAGATCTAGGAAACAAACCTGTGTCAAAGCAGGATCTTAGAGTGCCTGAGGAGCCGCTGATTTCTGCTCACTTTACTGCCTACGCTATTTTTAGTGCATTGTAATTTTTATGATTAAACGTGTTCAGATTATTTTTGTGTTCTTTGTTTTTCATCATTTAAAATTTTTTTATTTTAATTTTTAACTAGTCTAACAAATTCAATGTGATTTGTAGATATAATTCTAAGAACATAATGATACATCTCAACTATGATTCACCTTTCAATCACCAAAGAAGTATTGATTCTGAATTGGTGCCAAAAAAGAAATACACACACACACACACACATATATATACATATATACATACATATATATATATATATAACACATAAATTTACATGTGTATGTAAATACTGGATATGAAACTAAAAAGTACACAAAATTTACCTATTGTAATATGAGATTCTTGTAAAATATAAAAGAATAGGCAAGCAATTGAATTCTGGAATTAAGTCAGCTTTCTACTTACCACTGTCATTGGGCACTTAACCTTCCAGAATCTCAACTCCTCATCTGCAAATAAAGATAATAATGGCACGTATGTAGATATTTTCTAGTTTATTGTAAGGATTCAGTGGCCTCATCGAGCCTCTCTAAGCGCTTTGTGAAATGTAAGGAGCCCAGTCCTGTCATTGTATCTTGAAGAATGCTTCCAGGAATCCCTTTTGCTGTGGCTTAGCTGTGGTTTTGTTCTTGTTTTTCAACAAAAAAAGGAATTGGAAAGGAGGCCCAAAACAGCATTTTGTGGGCTAGCCCCCAAATCACAGAATATTTAGTTTCTGTGTACCAATAACATATTTCAGAAACTGGGACAATCAAAACCATACTTCCACATATCCACAAAGCATTTCCCCAGGGAGGGGAACTATTTTCAAGTTGAGAACCCCTGCTGAGAATACATTTGGGGAGGGGGGTGGGATTTTGCTCTGCTTTTGGTCTAAATAAATGTACAGTTGCAGAAAAGATTGTACTGCTGACAATATTAAAAACTGAAACTATTATAATGGTCAGTACCTAAAACTGTCATCAAACACCGTATCTGTCATTTTATAAAAAGAACCCATTTCTGGGCTTGTTTCTAGGGCAACCACTCCTGCCTTGTGAGCCCAAGCTGCCTTCAGGACTCTTCCCCATTGGTCCATAGCACAGACACTCCCTAGAGAAAAGCAGCAAAACCACAGTCCATGAGTGAGAGCCCAAGGGCACACACATCCTTCACACGGTCCCTGCAACAACGAATTTACCAGCTTAGGAGAATCTCCCAGAGATCTTTCATCGTCACAGTGAACAACTGAGAAACAGTAACAATGAATTTTTCACTGTGGATGTGGGATTCAAATCGATATTATTGTCTTTAGATAAGGGAAATTGCTGTGGATTCTTCAAACTGGGATTTGTATTGGTCTAACTCACAGTAGAATATAGTGCTTTCAGTTAGACGACATGGATTCAAGTCCTCAATTTGGAAAATCCCAAAAGAGTAACAATAACCTGCTTTTTTGTCTAACTCATCGTTTTGTTGTCAGGGACAAATATGGTAAGAATATTAATAATTAACATTTATTGAAACTCTAATGCCTTACTATGTGCTAAGTGCTTCATATTAAAACCTGTCCTTCCAAGCCGGAGCTGTGGCATAGTGGGTAAAGCCACCACCTGCAGTGCCAGCATCCCATATGGGCACCAGTTCGAGTCCCAGCTGCTCCACTTCCCATCCAGTTCTCTGCTATGGCCTAGGAAAGCAGTAGAAGATGGTCCAAGTCCTTGGGCCCCTGTACCCACAAGGGAAGACCTGGAGGAAACTCCTGGCTCCTGGCTTTGGATCAGCACAGCTCTGGCCGTTCCAACCATTTGGGGAGTGAACCTGTGGATGGAAGACCTCTCTCTCTCTTTGGCTCTGCCTCTCTATAACTTTGCCTTTCAAATAAATAAATACACACTGAAAAAAAAAAGTATTCACATGATAACTTAAAAAAAAAAAAACAACTGTCCTTCGATCTTCCTGACAACCCTATGCATAAATAGTATTGCTTTAATTCCCATTTGCCAGATGAGAAAGTAACTGTGCCTCACAGAGGCAGATTAAGTGGCCAGTCTCGCCCCTAAGACTCATGGCCTCAACTCCTAACCGGCGTGGTGTTTCACCTGCCCAGCGGTGCACTGTAAAACCAGAGCGCCCTGGAGTGCTGAGTGGTTGCTTTTCTGTTTTTAATCTGCAGCACTTGTCCCACTCGCACCCGGCAACTTTCATGGTGCTTTTCCCCGACAGCTGGCTTGTGAGCAGCTCAGACATGACGGCATTCAGACACCTAGGCTCGGTTGTGTGGGAGATAATTGTAGCTTCCTGTTTCGTTTCGGAGGAACAGTTGAGCCTCAAACCTTCTCTTTGCTGTCATTTGGCAAGGTGTCAGCCCAGGGCATTCAGTCCACGCCTCTGAACCTGGCGGTGAACTGGCGGTGTGAGCCGGCAAGCACTGACCTGCGCATAGATTACAAGTACAACACGGATGCAATGAGCACGGCCGTGGCCCTCAACAACGTGCAGTTCCTGGTCCCCATAGACGGGGGAGTAACCAAGCTCCAGGCCGTGCTCCCGCCGGCTGTCTGGTAAGCGTCGCCAGTCCCCAGCACCAAAGTGCTCCTTCTGTGTAAAAGGGCCACAGACGTCTTAGTACGGGAAATCGCAGCCGGCTTGTGTGCTCCGGGCTGGCCTGTGAAACAGAAGTGGCGGCCTCTGTTTTAAGTAGGAAGTAATGTAACATGGGCATGTTAGCGCTTGCACAATGGTCGAAGGGCTAGAGCAGGCTGCAGGCGGGACCACCAAGAATGTTTCCCAGAGTATGTTAAAACTGCAGTGCCAGGGTGGCCGCTGCCCCCACCATGGCCGGTGGAAGCAGGAAATGTACCAGACGTCCGGTGGAACCGCTGGGTTCAAGATCCCACCACGTTGCTGCCATCCAGGAAACCCGAAGCCCCCAGTGGCACCTCCTCACTGCTTCCCAGCACTCACAGGACTAGAGGCTACACACTTCCCACATCTTACTGGGCTGCTGGCCAGAGGAAAACCGGCGGCCGAGAAAGCGGCAGGAGAATGATCTCTGCCTTCCCTATCTCAAACTGTGCATGTGTTACTGGAACCCAATTTGTAGCTATGACCCTAACTATAGGGAATCTGGGAACTGTAGTGTTGTATTTTCTAGCCCCTGGACTATAAAAAGGCACACCAGAAAAGTTATGGTATTAGAAACTGAGCTGATAGTGAGTGCCAACAGCATCTATCACAACGAACTTGTTCTAGAAAGAACATTCCATCGTTCTTTCCAAACGACTATCAGGAGCAAAAGGTAAGACATTTAGAAAAATGTCAGCCAGATGGCAGCCCCTAAATTAGATTATTAACTACACGAAAAACCTGTTCTTCAATCTACATTGTGCTCTAGACGTGTATCTCACAGTGTGGGAGCTAGTTACAGCAAACAAAGGGATAAGAGAACTTATGAGTGTGTGTATAAATAAAGTGTTAAAATTTTAGCTAGATTTTTCATTGCCCATGCTTTAAATTTTACTACATAGAAAAATATGATATCCATTAAACAAAAAATGCATATGCAGAAGCATTTTGCCTTTTTTCTTTAGGAATGCGGAACAACAAAGAATATTGTGGAAGATTCCTGATATCTCTCAGAAATCAGAAAATGGGGGTAATGTAATCATAGATGTATATGATGCGTAAAGCTGAAATGCTTTCTATATATTTGCCAATGATTAACCAAAACACAAACGGTACTAGAAACAGAATATTTTGCATTTATTCATGTCAATTAATAAAAGCAAAACTTCCACGAAGAATCCTCTTCCCCTTTTCTCCCAAGACCTCATATCAAATC
This sequence comes from Lepus europaeus, assembly GCF_033115175.1. Classification (NCBI taxonomy): domain Eukaryota; kingdom Metazoa; phylum Chordata; class Mammalia; order Lagomorpha; family Leporidae; genus Lepus; species Lepus europaeus. The sequence goes on from NC_084831.1 coordinate 58,784,298, forward strand.
GACCATCTCTCAGGCACAGAAGAAGACTTGTTTATGGGATGGGGGTTTGGCACAGTGATTCAGATCCTGCTTGGGATGCCCACATACCAGGGACCACCTGGTTTGAATTCCAGCTGTCTGCTAATGTCCCCCCTGGGGAGCAGCAAGTAATGGCTCAAGTATTTGAGTCTCTGCCATCCAAATGAGAGATCCAGGTGAAGACCCCAAATCCCAGCTTTGCCTAGCCCCCAGTTTCTGTTGTTGCAGGCATTTGGGGAATGAACCAGCAAATGGAATAGTTCTCTGTCTGTCTCCATAGCTCTCCCTTTCAAGGAAATAAATAAGTAAATAAAAAAATAAAGGTGTGTTTCCATTCGTGTCAGATCCATGTTCCCTGATTAGATAGATATTTTTCACTTTCTCTAATATTAATCATAGATTGGAAAATATACATCCTCAGCATGCTCCAAAATTTTGAAATATTTTTTGCCAAATTACACTTTTACCAGTGTGCAAATACAGTTTTCATAATATTCAATAATAAATTTTACTCATCACCATTGTGCCACTATTTCCTACTAAGTTTTATTTGGAATGAGAACTTTTGAATATAATTTTCAAAATCATATTCAGAAGGTTGTGTTGACTGTTATCTTGTAACAATATTCTTTATTTTTTTAGGGGTGGGTTCTTTATTAGCAAGATTTCAGTTATCTGAAGGCCCAAGTAAACCTTCCCCATTGGTTGTACAATTCACCAGTGAAGGAAGCACTCTTTCTGGCTGTGACATTGAACTTGTTGGAGCAGGGTATCGATTTTCACTTATCAAGAAAAGATTTGCTGCAGGTAAGTGAGCTTCATTTGTAAAAATAATGTTGTGTTAATGACTCTTGTCTTAGAAGAAATAGGTTTGGGTTTTCTCATCCTCTTTCCCCTCCCAGTTAGAAAGCAAACCGATTGTTGAATGAAATAAAAATAAGGCAATGTACGGAAAGTCAAAAATCAAAAAGACTCTGGGTACTTATCCTGGCTCCATTTCTTATGTAGAGCTGACCAGTCATTGTATATATTTTATACTTTATATATATTTATATATACTATGTACATAAATGCGTGCAGTGCATATGTATGTGATAAATATGATGTATACATACTTTGATGAGGTTAATGGAGTAAGTCCTACTTTGTTTTTGGCAAAAAGATTAACGCTGTTTACCTTTGAATTCATCTCCCACTTGAAAACTTTTTTTTCTCCGACAAGACTTCATAAATTTTAAACTTGTTGGATTTAGCTGAGATCTCTATTAACAACCATCAAGAATGTAGGTAACAGATGGGGACTATCAATGAACTGAACCTGCCCATATGACAGGTTTCATCTGATGCAAAGGATAGGTTTTGTTCTTTAATTCATCTGGGGGATGGAGGTCCCCAGTACTTAGGATTTTACTTGTGGGTGATTAAGTGGGATAAATCCTTGCTTTATGCCTGCTGTTCTGATGTAATTATTAATTATGTGCCTCTCACTCTCAAAAATTATTTCCAAGTTGGAAAATAAATTCTATGAGCACCCTTCCTAAAGTAAGCTGGACTCTCCCATCCAGAAACAAATCTGACACCGCATTCTGGGCAAAACTCAAATCTCTAACAATCGTTGATCTATGGACACATGGAAAGGCAACTGCACGATCTGTAAATCTGAGAATTGAAACAACCTTTAAGTATTTCACATGAGTACCGCACCCCTGAAGTAGGCATAGTTGGTTCCTAAGTATACAGCAGGAGGAATAGAAATGTTTCTCTTGAATACTCACATTATTAATCTCCAAATAACCTTTTGATACATTGTTTTGTTTTGCAGGGAAATACTTGGCAGATAACTAATAAAACCTTATACAAGGATTTGGAGGATCCATTTAATGAAGAACTGTTGTATGAGAAACAGGTTTTAATTTTGGTTTGGTGCAAACAAACCAGGATCTGCACTTGGGATCTATCAGCTAGGAAGTCAGTGACTTTCAGCAGCGAGTTCCCTCACACAGTACCGTGATGACCAGTCCTACAGTATTTACTTCTAGGTGTAATATTGTTAATGGTTTTAAAATGTAATTATTGTATTTGTAAATTGTACTCTCATTCCAGTAAGGCAGTTAGATACTTGAGTTTTAGCATTTTACCAATCCTGACAAGGATGTAATTTAAACTGTGGTATGTAAATTTAATAGTAGTACTGTTGACCGGCACAATGCTTACAGAGGTAGATTGCATTTTGTCAATATATAAAATTTAAATATAATACTGATAGCTGTCATAAAGGGGGTGCCACATATAAAGAAACTTATATGGAATCAGAAGAAAAAAATCAAACTTACTTTTCTTCAATCCTTAGTATGTTTTACTCTAGTGCTAAATGAAACTTCTATCTTCAGATGTTTAGTGGGTGAAATTCAGAAACTATTTCAGAAAAAAAATTCTAAGGTTGCAGCATATTCAAAGAACAGCATTAATTACCACTTTTTAAAAAGCTTTTTTTTCAAACTGCAAATTTCATAAAAATGCAAACTGTGTAAACAGGGCCTCTTATTTTTATAACTTGTGTAAAAAGGGAAAGCAATTCATATTTAAAGTTTAAGTATATTAAATTATAATCAAGAGTAAAGAAGATGTTGAAGTCTTAACTATCTACCCCTCTTACTACAGTTGAGTTAACATAGAGATCGCTGAATAGTCAACCAAACTGAACCAAAATTGCGATTTTAAGAATTCAGAACCTTCCATGGTCGAACTGGCTGGTGGCTTCTGCACGATTACTCTGAACAGATGGTCTCTGTCCTCCGGCATGGGGGTGACATCTCATGTCTTCCTCTTCGCCCACAGGGAACAAACACTTTGAAACTAAGAGTCTCAGAAACAAAATTTTAGTCCCTTATTTAAAACCAGAAGGAGAATTTTAATTGCCATCATTTATATCATTTGGGAAGGAAAAAAAATGTATGCTTTATGATGCAATTATATTCACATTATTATGCAATAAATTTCCTTTGGATTCATTGTATAAAACTGTACAACTTTGCCATTTCTGGAGAATCAAGAGGCCAGTTGTCAGAGTTTATGTCATGGCATTGTTTCAGGATATACTAAAAACTAATTAGTCTGCCTCCACAGTATAGGAATTCAGAGAGAGTTTGTAAAACGTCCTCCCAGTAAGATCTGAAAACACTGGTCTTCCTTTACATCACAGCATTTATTTTGAACATATTCCAATTTCTATTCTAGATTATGCTCTTCAGTAACTATAATTATCAAGTTGTAATATTTATCATTAGTTGTTACATTTCATTTTATATCTATTCAAATTTGACAAAGGATCTTTAGCCCCTTTAAATTTTAGAATCTGAATTTTTTTAAGTCTTACTTTTAAAATGAGGTGACTGACAACTGTTTATAGCAGAACTTTTTAAATAAATATTTGTACTCCTCAATCAGTGCTTACTACCATGAGAATGTTCAAAATGATCAGTTTTAGTCTGAAAGAATATTAGTATTGAAAAAAGCTCTTAATTGGCTCCCCAAAGCAGTCTATTGTTAAAACTTTTTTTGGACACACTAATTAGCATACTCATTTTAAGTAAAGGTACTCAATTTTGAAATCAAAATAGAAAATGGAAAATATTAAGTCCCATGAGACATGGGGAAATTTAGAACACCAAAACCAGTGGAGAATAAACATCAGAAAATTGACGATCATCCAGCATATAAATACAAAAATGTGTTTTAAGTAATCAAGTCATGAAAAAGCATATCGAGTATTAACACAAAGCATATTAAAAATGTGTGAATATTACTGGTTCTCATGTCTTTTTATTATGTATGATTTTGCTTTATACATATATAATATATATATATATAATCTAGAATGAATTAGTAATTAAATACAAGGGTTTTTCCCCAAAGAATAATTTTGTTGATATTGTAAAAATGTAACTAAAAACATAGATTATAATAATCTTAGCCATTATTCAAATGTTTCCATGCACTAAATTTGACACTATTAAGAAATCCCACAGTCCTTAATTGATCTTTATGAAACAGAATGGGAGAACCTCAATGAAGAATGCAATCTTTCTCATTTCAGAAAACAAGTCAAACAATAACACAATAATTCATATCGGGGATTTAGACTTTGTCAATTTGTTTTGTTTTTTAATCTTGTAGATGATACTCCTTTGTTATACCTATATCCACAGTACTGTAGAATAAGAATTTATATTTTGAAAAATGATCCTAGACAATGCAAGAATCTTGGATATCAAGACATATGAAAGTCAGGTATACCATAGGTTCCTAAATTATAACAAAATGGGCTAGGGCGTATTAAGACAATTCTTCAGTACCAGGGTTAAAATAAAAAGAAAGGATTCTAGTTAACCAGAACACTATTTTCTGAATATTATGATTAAAAATGTTCCTGCTGTAGCAAGACAGAAAGTATGAATGATACTGCTTTATTTTGACAACATGGAAAATGTTTTTCTTTTCAAATAAACTCCACATTTTCATGAAACTTTTTTAAAAGTAATTTTTATTAAGTAGTCTGCTTTTATCACAAATAGAATTATAATTACTAATAATTAAATTTCAATTAATTTTAAAACCCAATCTTCTCTACATCCATAGCCAAAATGAAAATTTCCTATATGGTACTTGGGACTATATTTCACCTATTAAAAAATACTTATATTTTAAACGGTTTTGAGAATTAGGAATCCCTCAGCAAGTCAGATTGCAGATGTTATTTTCTGGTTTTGTATGTTTTTATTCAGTCTCAATATGAAATATTGGAGCCATAACTACACATATTTCCATTTCTAAATCCTCTTTTCAAAGAAGCAGATAACTACATTAGTGCTACCACTAATGGCTGCTGTGAGACCCTGGACAAGTCACAAACCCTTTTCAGTTTTGCATCTTTAGAATAAGGGGTTGGGATTGCCAGTGGTTCTCAAGCTTTTCTTAGCAAGATTTTTTTTCTAATACATTGCATATGGAATCCCATTATGCAAAGCAACTCAAAGCAATGAAGGTGTAGTATTTCCAGAAATTTAAATCTGGACTCCCAGAACACTGTTTATATCAGGCTACTTCAAAAAGTTTATGGAAAATAAAACAAATTTATTTTGGTGCAAAAATTTTTGAAATCCACACATATGAGAGGCCTTCAAAAATTTGTGGAAAATGTGTTATGAAAAAGCTATACGTGGAGTTCAAAAAGCTCCTTCTCCATAAAGACACATAAATGATCTATAAAGTTTCTTCCAGCTCTGAAGTGCCATAATTCTACTTTCCTCAAACCACATTTTGAAGTTTTAAGTGGAAACTCACACAGTCACAGTACTTGATGATAAAAATATAATAATAAAAATTGGTATACAAGAGATTTTTGAAATGGTCATAGAAAATATACATTTTCTTTTAATTCCATTTAATGCCATTTAAAAAATGTAACCTTGAATACCTGAGTGCTTACCATGTACTAGTCACGATAGTTGCTAGCTCACTAAATCCTCGTGTCCATCCCCAAATCGTAGCTACTCTTTATTTCCTATTTTACAAATGACATTGAGGTTTAGGCAGAATTAATCTGCCAAACTACAACTGAAAGTGAGTAACCCAGTTAGTTTAACTGAAGAGTTATTTTAACTTAGATCTGTTTTGCTTCGTCTATTCTGAGAAAGAATCTTCTGTTTCATTTTATTTTATTTCAGTCCCAAAGTATAAGGCACTATGAAAAACTAGTATTAGAATAAGGACCATTCCAATAACAAAGCTGTTGGAAAAAATCAGTATTTCTCCACTATGATAAGTGGACTACTTATATCATTATTCATTAAAAGAGGGCAATGTTTTGTTTTGTTTTGTTTTGCCAGACAGTGAGAGAGAGAGACAGAGAGAAAGGTCTTCCTTCCATTGGTTTACTCCCCCAGTGGCCACACTGGCCGGCGCTGCGCTGATCCAAAGCCAGGAGCTGGGTACTTCCTGCAGAAGTACTTCCATGTGGATGCAGGGGCCCAAGCACCTGGGCCATCCTCCACTGCCTTCCTGGGCCACAGAGAGCTGGACTGGAAGAGGAGCCGCCGGGACTAGTACCCGGCACCCCAACTGGGACTAGAACCCAGGGTGCTGGTGCCGTAGGCGGAGGATTAGCCAAATGAGCCACGGCGCCGGCTGGCAATGATTTTGATAAGTAAAAACGACTGCATCCCCAAAGCCAAGAATATAGTTGGTATCATTAAGTTCATTTTAAATGATTAAATCTGTAGGAGTGGGACAAGGCATATGTATTTTGATAAGCACTCAAAATTTGAAAATCACTGCCTAGTAAGATCTCTGGGGCCCTTTTTATCTCGGACATTACATTAGATTTTAAGCATTAAAATCTAAGTTCAATACCATTTTTCTAGTTAGTTTATTTTTCATTCAATACACTTAACTTCTTTGTATCTTAAAGGGGAGAGAAGTTTTCTAAGAAAAATCTTTGTCTTTTCTTTAGAATTCTTTAATTATGCTATCTCAGTCTGAATGTAGCTTGAAATGCACTCTCTCATTTTCAGATTTCTGTCCTTTTCTGCAATGGCTGAACAGATTAGAAGTGGTAGGTAGGTCGGAAGCTATCACGCATTGCAGATCAAAGTCCTAACAAAGGTCTCCTTCCTGGTGAGAGACACTCAGACTAAATCGTGACTCAACTATTTGTGTAGGCTACTGACTTTAGAAGCATGAGTTAGTCCCATTCCAAATGAGTTGTACTAATCTTTTTTTTTTTCATTTTTTCAAAATAATCATGGGCTATTCATTGAAGTTGAATGATACCATGAAACAGGCAGCTATCCACTGAAGAGATGAGTGCATACTTAGGTGTCTGTGTTTAAATTTTCTCTTTCCCAAAAGATTATGCATTTTGAACCAAGTCCCATTCAGTCTAAATCTATTCGCTCTGCCACATGGCTTTCTCATCGCATTTTTTTAAATGGCAACATGATTTTTAAAAGTTACTATGAGGATGATAAAAAGCTAAGACAAGCAGATATGATATTTCCATGAGACTAGTCTAATTAAGTTATTGATGTGAATGAACAAATCAATCCAAGGTAACATTGATTAAAAAAAAAATTGTTCTGATGACCCCCTTCACCATCCATTTACTGTATGCATTTCTCTTCAGACTTTATGTTCTCTGCTCCTACAGGTTTTTGTTTTTTTTTAATTTGCAAAGCAGTATCTAAATGCCCTTCTCTCACTTATGAACTAAATATGGCTGCTATTGACTTATTTATTTATTTATTTGGCCCATAGAATCTATAGAGGGAAAATGACATAGACTGTAATTGCTTAAGTCTTCAAATGTTAACAAACATTACAAACAGAACAAAACAAAACATTTGCCTTTCTCTTGTGTCATTGCTTTGATGTTCTGTCATCTTCTGGAGGCCAGAGTTAAATTTCAATATCTAATTGAGCTCTAAGTATCTATCATAAAGAAATGTCAGACTTCAGGGTCTATCATATGGACATGGAAAAATCTCTTAATTGGCCTTCCTGTTTAATATCTCATTTCTATCCCAAATGGGTATTCCTCTGACCAAAAAAATCATCTTGTGTTGACATTCATCATAGATACAATAATTTATTCTCTAGGTTCAATTTCTCACTTTATTTTTTATTTGATTTATAGTATTTCTGATTGCCTCCTTCTATCCCTAGAGTGGATCATTATCTGTCCTGACTACATTTTTAATCTTGTGAGAAAAGATGTTTCAACAAAAAACAAATATGTTTTTAAACTGTCCTTAAAGTTTAAAAGAAAAGAAATATATTTGAACCATTATTACAATAGTTCCCAAATGGCTCTCTACCATAATTCTTGCTCCTTGGACACTGATATTAAATGCTTGTGTTTTACTGAAACTTAATCAGGAAAAGCAGGAAAAGAGGTTTTTTTTTTTCTTTCTAAGCACATCTTAAAAAAACTTTAAACATTTTTTTGTTTGAGGGCTATCTTATTTGTCTTTCAAGAACTGTAAATAATATAATGAGGATGCTTTGAAAAGATGCTTCCGGAATTTTGTTTGAATCTTAAGGGAATTCTTGTAATTTCAAATGAATTATTATCTATCTTAAATTTCACTAGTGTCTCTTAATGAATTTAACCTTATCATCTAAAATACTTAAAGTAGTGAAATTATTTCAATCTTTTAAGTATTGTCTTTAAGGCCTGCACCTATGCCATCAAACCCTTATTTGTTGAAGATGTTCCAAAATTGTTATAGTGAGGAATTAATGATAGTGAACAATCTTCAGTAATACTTTATTGGGTAACTTGAGGAAATTGGATCATGAGAGATCAATAGTGACAGTATTTTTACGTAAGCTTCTTAGAGAGTACTTCTTAGAAAGTACATGAAAAAAGTCACAGCGAAGAGCCATGCACTAATCAGCACAGATTCTGCAACCCCCTACATTGTTTTAATGAGCATTTCAGTTTTTTTGATTCCCATCTTTTGCTTTGCTTTATTTCACAAATCAGTTGTTTTACACAAAACTAACATTGTTCCATTAAGAAATTCCTAAGTTTTCCATTATCATATAGTAAAGAGTAGCACTTTACTCTAACCTTAGTACAATTTTTGATCTATTCAGTGCTTTTGAATCAGCCTGATATATCATAAGGCATCTATTATTTTAAATGCTCCATCGAGCGAGTGTCTCAGGCAAGTGTTACTTCCACGTTACTCATTCGGTTTTATATTACTTTAGTGACCTTTTTTCCTAGCAAAGCAAATAATGTTATTCATCATTTCAAACTATTTTAAATAATACACCAAATGACTAGCACAGGGATCACTGCCCCAAATCCAAAGCCAGATTTTTTAAAATTTTCATTATGAATTGCTAGGATGATAATTTTATAGCTGTGTTGATTTTGCAGGTCAGTATTTAATTCTTGCTTTGGCAAGTGGATATGCATCAAAAAGATTGACTCCTGCGTGATTCTCTCTCTCTCTCTCTCTCTCTCCGCCCCCCCCCCCCCTCTCTGTCTAAGGGAATAGTAAAACTGCTGCTGAATAACTGTTCTTGAAAAATCCAAATGTTCGTAGGGTGATACACTAACCTTATCTGTGAGCAGAGTTTCACAACAGGCCAAGCAGTAATTTACAGACCTGGAGTTTTAAGCTGCTTGAACACTACTATTTTGCAATAGAAAAGCACCGTTGTGTATTGCTCTATAGGAAAAGATTCATATGAATAAAATGGTTAAATTTTATTTTCATTCTGAAAAGGCAATGTGAAACATTAATTTTTAACTTGTACTTTAACAATGGGAGAAACTACAGAAGGAATCTCAGAGAAATTGTACTGTGTCTCTAAAGGCGATGAAATTCAGAGAAAATATCCTGTGTCCTTTATTTGGATTTTGTGGTAGCCTTTGTTTAGAGTTCCCTCTGACCTATATAGTGAAAGTAGATGGAATTTTCTTACGATCTTGTGCTGAGTATTGAATTTCACAACGTACCTATTTATACAAAGGATTGTGAATTAAAATACTCAAGGTACTTTTTAAATTTAGTCAAAAAGTTGGTGCCTGGGCTTTGTTCGCTCCACATCCAAGCGCACAGAGTGAAGTTGATTCTGATTGGGCGACTGCTCAGTCTGTCCTGGAAGCGTGGCTGACTCTATGCCCTGCTAAGGAGAAAACCAGCACAGGAAGCTAAGGCTGTTCCTCCCAGCCGCGCGGCAAAGCTCTCTGAGCAACAAAGATGTCAATGTGCGGTATTGACTTACTGAAGATCATCATGAGACCACCTTAACGTCACATGCCTTATAAGTTAGACAAAACGTGGATATCACTGTTTTGTAAATAAGGGTTTTTATAAATGTTTTTCCTTTGTAAGTGTCCCAATCACCCATTTCACAAAATCCTGAATATGCAATTGTTGATCATGACGCATTACTGCAAATAGGGTTCCCATTTCAAAAGAAGTTGAATTCTACATGTAAGTTGTTATTGAAATGTGATTTTTTTTTCTGGAAAATAAATGAACTATAAAAACTAATTGAGTTGTGAACCTCTTTTATTGTTAGCCCCTTTAAAACTTACTCACATTTCTGGAAAAACTCCACTGCGTGTTTAGTGTGGAAAAGGTTGGCCAAGGATCTGGCAAAGATCAAAACTTTAAAGGCAAACAAAACTCTGGTCAGTAATTTCAACACAAACCTGAACATGTTACTCACTGATTCCCTATCTCCTTATCTTAAAAAGTAACGGAGCAAGGTCTTCAATACCACAGTCCTTGAGTAACTAGAAAGCAGTAGTGTTTACCAGTCGCCTAGCGGTTCCCCCCTAATTCACAGATATTCCATCCTTTGCAGTTCTTCTATCTGCCAGTAGGGATTGGAAAGAGCCAGAATACCCGAATGCTCTTCCGCCAACGCCGTCCTAACAGTGTGCCCCACTGGAATCCCAGTGTGGTACTCCCGGCTGGTACACCACTGCTACCCTCACCAGGGGCCACGCAGAGGCTCGGGCGCGAGGCTCCTGTGGTCTCCACTCCATGACTGTCAACTAGGGAGGCTCCCTACACAATTCGCTTTGTATGCTTCTGGGTTGAGGAATTGTTACTAAGGAGGAGGAAGAAGGTGAGTTCCAAGGCAAGCAGCTTCCATGGCAAGGCTTCTGAAGTCTTAATGAAAGGGGTGTTAAGGGGCAGCAAGGAGCCCAGCCCCTTTTGTAATACCTGGACGTCAAGACCCTGAGTCCCGGGAGCCCTGGGCGGAGCACTTACCACCTGAGAACCTCAATTTTCTAGATCTGTAAAGGAAGAGCAACCCTTTCTTAACAGGTGTCGCTACCAGGGGCCATCAGCAGCTGGCATACGGGGGCCCTCTACCTGCGAGCGGGACGCTGGAAGCAGGCTTGGGGGCCGGGGGAGGGAAAGAGCTGCTTCACTTTTTCTTGGTGCCTCGGATTCCGGGTCGTAGGAAACCGCAGCATTTTCTCACTCCTGCCCCTGAGACCACGAAAGGGAACAGGGTGAGGGGCTGCGTCTTCAGTCCCCAGGGTCCTCCTGGCTGTAAAATGAACCGGTTCCCCTCCTACTCGCCTCCAACCGGGACGCAGCAAGGCCTGGGCGGCCCCCCCTCCCGGCCGAGAGGATGAGAACCACTACATCCTTAGGGCGCCACCGAGGACCACAGAGAGGCCAGGCTTGGGGGCGGGCCGAGGGCGATGTTTGAGGAGATCACCCTGGAGACGCGCCGCGGAGTCCCCGGTGAGTGCGTGAGCCGCGGGGCAGAGCCAACTGGGAGCCGCACCGCTCACCCGTGCAGCAAGTGAACCGGCAAGGGGTCCGAGGCCGGCGGAGGAGCCGCCCCCACGCCCCTGCCCGGGTCCTGCCGTAGGTAAGGGGAGAAGAGGGACTGCGCAGGGAGCGATCAGTAGCCCCGCCTTAGCCTCCTCCCACCCTCAAAGAAGAAAAAGTGACTCCCAATGTGGGGACTAGCAGTGGGTCCCCGCGTTTGGCCGCTAGTCCACCTGCGCTGCGGGACTTCCAGGGCGATGCCCAACGCAGACAGGCCAGGCCACAAGGTCAGCTCCTGGAGCCGCAGAGGCGCCAGTCCCAGGCGGTCTTTCCGGGGCCCCGCCGCACCCCTGGGGACCTCCAGGTTCCAACCCAGGCCTTTCTTAGGGAGCGGCTGCCCGCCGAGCCGCTTCGGCAGCCGCTGCAGGGACTTCGAGCGGCACCTCGGTGAGCCACTCAGTGACGCTCAAAGGTGTCTCTCCACACTTGGGGACGCGCGCACGCTTGCATGCACAGGTGTGCGCACGCCGAGTCTCACGCACACCCAGGGATGCTCACACTCACGCTCCACTGCCTCCCTTCCCAACACACTACACCTCTGCCCCATTCATGCGCCCAACCCTGCGATCACACCCAGGACAGGGTTTCAGGCGCTGTTCTTGTCAACCTCCAGGATCCTCCGGCTTTGGGTTCTCTGTTTTAGCGTCTAGCACAGTGTCTCCTTGCTGTGGCTTTCGGATTTACAGATGGTGGAATGCTTTCAGTGAAATACCTAAGTTTGTAGGTAGGCAGAAAGGACACAAAAACCGTAGTCTAAGTTCTCAAGTAAATGGTCATCGCCAGCTTTGCCATGAGCACTTGTGAAAAGGAGGTAGATTTTCCAGTAAGTTAGTTAGAGATTGAATCCTGAAGTGGGCATTTGGCTCGGCTTTTAAGTCACCCATCAGAGTGCCAGGGTTCTGTCTCCAGCTCTGGCTCCTAATTCCCTCTTGGTGGCTGAGGCAGATCCCTGGGGAGGCATTGGTCACGGCTCAAGTACTTGGGTCCTGGCCACTCAATAGGGAGACCTGGATTGAATTCCCAGTTCTGATGGCCCAGCCTCAGCCTTGCCAGCATTTAAGGGATGGGAGCACTCTCTCACTCGCTCTCTCTCTCTCTTCTTCTCAAATATATAAATACTTTTTAAAAAATAGTTAAGTTCTATTTGCTAAGTAAATCACTGATGCTTGGGGAGGGGAAAATCTTTTGGGGAAAAAGCTCATTGTCATTTACAAAGTCACAAGAACAAAAATATTAATTAGCAAGTTTTTATCAAGATCAAATATGGGTGAGCCAATAAAAGCGGTTGGTTTCTGGTATGAGATAACATGTTTCTTCCATATGTTTCATCCATGTTTTCCCCATGATTTCTCCCTCTTTCGCAGCTAAGCATTTTTGCCGTAGCTTATTACCTGCTTATGTGAATTAAGTACAGGACAGCATGAATACAACTCAGGAGAGTTCTCATACCTCTGGTTACAATGACCAGACCATACACTACATACTGCTCTTGGGGAGACTCCACTCTCCCATTCAAAGACTGTAGGATAAGTACCTGTGTGCTTTAGAAGGTTAGGGTCTCTGCTGTGCTAAGTAAAGTGTTTTTGGAGCTCTCTTTTGCTGTTTTATGAGTCTTGCTTTGCAGGTTATTCTGATGTCAGACGTTGCTGAAGACAGAGCAACTCACCCATTGAAGAAAAGGGGGAGTATGTCCTCTCTGAGCAGTCACGAGTTCCGGCGGAAGGATATTCATGGGCGCACCAAAGAGTAAGCATCGGAATCTTTATTGATTCAATTCAATTATAGAATAAGGAAGGAAAAAAATTTCCTTGAGCCGGCGCCGTGGCTTAACAGGCTAATCCTCTGCCTTGCGGCGCTAGCACACCAGGTTCTAGTCCCGGTCGGGGCACCGGATTCTATCCCGGTTGCCCCTCTTCCAGGCCAGCTCTCTACTATGGCCCGGGAAGGCAGTGGAGGATGGCCCAAGTGCTTGGGCCCTGCACCCGCATGGGAGACCAGGAAAAAGCACCTGGCTCCTGGCTTCAGATCAGCAAGATGTGCCGGCTGCAGCGGCCATTGGAGGGTGAACCAGCGGCAAAAAGGAAGACCTTTCTCTCTGTCTCTCTCTCTCACTATCCACTCTGCCTGTCAAAAAAATAAAAAAAATAAAAAATTTCCTTGAGAACACCAAAAAGAAAAAAAAAAGTAGGGGATTGCAAAGTTCATGTTACCTCTAGGGACTATAACTAAAAGAGAGTGAGTGTTGAGCTGACCCAGCAACATTTTTGCTATTTCAAATTCTACCCAGAAAAACTTTCTACTCAAAAGAAACAACACATCATGCTACTCATGTCTCTTTTGAATTCTTCCCAGCAGTGTATAACCATATAGTTTTTGCATTTTTAATGAGTGAAATTTTTATGAAGTTATTTGAAAATCCAAGTTACAGAAAGAGAGGAACACACACACACACAGAGAGAGAGAGAGAGAGAGATCTTCCACTTGCTGGTACCCTCCCCGAATGCCCTCAACAGCTCAACAGCCAGGGCTGGGCCAGGCTGAAGCCAGAAACTTAATCCAGGTCTCCCATGCGGATAGCAGGGACCAACTGCTTGGGTGATCACTGTCTCCCGGAGTGCACATTAGCAGGAACTAGAGTTGAAAATGGAGCAGGGACTTGAACTCAAGCATTTCAATATGGGATGTGCATGTCTCAAGCAGCATCTTAACTGCCTTACCAACTGCCTGCCCCTGACTTCTTTCTTTTTCACTGTATACTAAGTCTCTGCTTGGTTGCTTCTCAGCAGTATAATCAGTGGGTCAAAAGGTAGTAAGTTCATTTTTTGGTTCTTGCTACATATTGAATGTGCTCTATTAAAGAGATGAATTAATTTTTAATACATTCATGACACTGCTTTTTTTTTTTTTTTTTTTTTGGACAGGCAGAGTGGACAGTAGAGGGAGACAGAGAGAAAGGTCCTCCTTTTTGCCATTGGTTCACCTTCCAATGGCCGCCACGGTAGGCGCGCTGCGGCCGGCGCACTGCGCTGATCCAATGGCAGGAGCCAGGTGCTTATCCTGGTCTCCCATGGGGTGCAAGGCCCAAGAACTTGGGCCATCCTCCACTGCACTCCCTGGCCACAGCAGAGAGCTGGCCTGGAAGAGGGGCAACTGGGACAGGATCGGTGCCCCGACCAGGACTAGAACCCGGTGTGCCGGTGCCACAAGGCGGAGGATTAGCCTACTGAGCCACGGCGCTGGCCTATGACACTGCTTTCTGACTGCTATTTATTGTAAAGATTTATTTATTTATTTAAAAGGCAGAGCTACAGAAAGAGGCAGAGAGAGAGAAAGGTCTTCCATCCACTGGTTCATTCCCCAGATGGCCACAAAGGCTGGAGCTGCACTGATCTGAAGCCAGGATCCAGGAGCTTCTTCCAAGTCTCCCATGTGGGTGCAGGGGCCCAAGGATTTGGGCCAGCTTCGACTGCTTTCCCAGGCCATAGCAGAGAGCTAGATCAGAAGTGGAGCAGCTGAGACTCGAATCGGTGCCCATATGGGATGCCGGTACTGCAGGTGGCAGCTTTACCCACTAAGCCACAGGGCTGACCCCTCTGACTGCTATTGAAAAGAAAATAAATTATCTGATGTAGCAGTCAATTAATTTAAATAATAGGCTTTCCTTCTTAACAGTTTCCATAAGATTGAAGAAGGTGGTATATTATCTCCCATGTTGGGAGGTAGGAATTGGTATGTTTTGTAGAACAGAGAGTAGAAGAATATGAGTAATTAGAATTATAAAACCCAAATCTTTCTATTCTCAGAGTGCATTTAATGTTCTTATTTGCACTTCCACTTTTCAGCCTTGTAAGTTTGTGGGTCACAAGTATAACCTCCCTCGTTTACACATGGGAAAACTAAATAAAAAGGAGAGTAGCAATCCCAGCACATATCCTAAGTAAAGATGGGAGAATAATTAACTTTTGTAACTTGCCTTCTGACCCTAAGTCATTCTGGCTGCTATTTTCAAAGTGTACAAGTCCTTCCCAAAATTATATTAAAGTAACTATTAGCTGAAATTCAACTTACTTTAAAAAAAACTATAAAATTTTTACATAAATAATAAAGAAAGTAATTAAAATAAAATAAATAAAAATGCTCTCATCCAAAGGCTAAACTATCATCTCTATTGCATAACTTCTCTTTATCTTTTATTTTTGGGAAAAGGTGAAAGGTCATATAGAAACAGATATTGGCAAAGTTTGAAGAATTAGAGATAACTCCTTTTTAATCAATTAATAATGAACTATAAATGCAAATTGGAAGTAACAAGAATACAAAAATAATTTTTCCAACATAGTAGGATAATTTTCCATCAACACCACATTTAAGTAGTCATCATTTCAGTTTTGGACTCTCAAAACATTCAGAAAGTTTGAGCTATTTACAACGTGTTTCTTAAATAGCAAATGAATGCCTTCCACGTCCCCATGCAATGCAGAGGTGTGAAGGAGGCTTCCTCCCCACCTCTCTGCCTCATACATGCTCTCCATGGTCTGCCTGTCTGCGTTCAGACGGACTGGGTGATTTTTCTTGAACTAGTAGAGGCCTTATGAAAGTTTAGCAACAATCAAACGCAAACATCATTTTGAAATTATGGTATTTTATGGAAAAGCTTATACTTTTCACTTGAAAATTAGTTCAAAACCATCTTTGACAAGCTAAAGGTCAATAGCATAAAACATACCCTGAAGTATAACTGGGGACCTAACACAGGATCTCATTTAAAGTCTCTAGCACTAATCCTACTGAGTCGACATCGTTCTTACTATTTTATTATGAAAAAACTGAAAGTTTCGTGTCAGTTAACCTGACTCAACAATGAGTATAAAATCCCAGGGGCCACAGGCATCGGCCCCTTCCCTAGCACCATCTTCCCCGCCCCACCCACTCTGCATCCTACCCTCCTGTTGTCAACAGTTCTTCAGTGCTGTCTCCAGCCTCTGACCATTGCCCTGTGTTGCTTCCTCGTGGTGCACCCCTACTCCCTGCTTGGAATGCCCTTCTTAAACTCTTCTGGCTTCCAACTCCTCTCCCTTCAGCATTTGCCTTCATCTCCCAGCTTTCCAGTTATGCAGCCATGATCACCTCCTCCGCCTGACTGAGTTGTATGCTTTTCACATCTTCTCCTGTTGCTTTCCCTTTCTATGTGGACCTGCACGTGGCCAGTTTCTTGTCTACCTCCCTCAATAGATTTTGAACTTCTTCACCTTCATAGCCATGATCACACTGAGAAGGGGGCCAGGTAGCCTGGAGCAGCTGCTCCTTGAGTGGGGTATGAGCTCTGCAGATTCAGCCCTACAGCCTTGGTACCTATGTCCACAGCCTTCCACAGCTGTAACCAATGCTCCGCAGTGGCCCTTGGACATAATAAATAGCTGAAGTGTCTTCTGAATGGTGAAAAGAAGACTGAACTTATGTTCAATATAATTATTGCTAAATGTTTTCAGGATTAGATCTTTTTATTTAAGTTATAATTCATCATAACATTTTTTTTTATGTTTCATGAAAGGAAGAAGGAAACATCTTCCGTGTGGTCTTATTATCCTAACCCTGCAACTATTAGCAGGCTGGCATATTTCTTTCCATGCCTTCATAAGTGATATCAGTTGTTAGCTGTGATTTTGAATTTTGCTTGATTTTCACTTAAATAATTTATAATAATAAAAATGGCATTGGCTAACTTCTTAGCATGAACCTGATCTGTGCCTCACAGAAGGCCTATTACCCGGGATTAGCAAACTATGGCCAAGGGCCAAGTTTAATGCCACCTGTTTAGACATGGTTCCTTATCTAAGTATGTTTTTTAAATAGTTGGAAAAATGAAAAGGAGTGAAATATCTTGTGGCACATGAAAATTACAGTAAATTCAATTTTCAAGGCCGGTGCTGTGGTGTAGTGGGCTAAGCCTCGGCCTGCGGCGCCAGAATCCCACGTGGGCACCAGTTCGTGTCCCGGCTGCTCCTCTTCTGATCCAGCTCTCTGCTATGTCTGGGAAAGCAGTTGAAGCTGGCCCAAGTTCTTGGGCCACTGAACCCACATGGGAGATCTAGAAGAAGCTCCTGGCTCCTGGCTTTGGGTCGGTTCAGCACAATGTAAATTAAAACAATATGATACCATTTTGCAGCCATCAGGATATCATAACAAACAAGAGAGAATAATATCAATTGTTGGCAAGGCAAGGAAGAATAAAAACTGATACAGCCATTCAGCGAAGAAATGGAACAGTACTTAGCATAGCTCTGAGGGTGCTCCTTGGGCTCTGCTTTATCAAAGTAAACACCAAGTTCCTCCAGAAGCCCACAAAGTGCCCCATGGTCTGGACACCTCTGTGATGTCTGGTTTTCGCCCTCTAGCCCCCTCCTCTCTCAGCTCCAGCTACTCCGGCTCCTATGCCCTTTCTCAAACACAGCAAACAGCACCCTGTCTCAAAGCCTTTGCCAATGCTGCTCTTTCTCCCTCCTGTGTTCTTCCCTCAGCCACCCGCACCACTCATTTCCTCACCTGTTTCAAGTGTTTGCTCATGGAGGCCTATCCTGACCATGCTGCTTAAAATCGCACGTGGCACACTCTCCCTCACCCACTTCCAAACTCTCTTA
This sequence comes from Lepus europaeus, assembly GCF_033115175.1. Classification (NCBI taxonomy): domain Eukaryota; kingdom Metazoa; phylum Chordata; class Mammalia; order Lagomorpha; family Leporidae; genus Lepus; species Lepus europaeus. Next base: position 58,802,332 of record NC_084831.1, read on the forward strand.
ACCTGCTCTACTTTGCATAGTCCCATAGCGTTTGTCATCTCTCACATAATATATAATTTGCTTATTTGGCATTTTACTGTTTACTATCTGTCTTTCCTCATTAAAATATAAGTTCCATGAGGGTAAAAAGCTTATTTATTTATTTTTCAGTATTGTGATCAAAGACCTAGACATCTCTGGCACATAGTAGTCACTCAGTAAATATCCTTAGATTATTAGATTAGTAATAATTACCACACATTCACTTCTGAACAAGTAAGTTCCTTTATTCACCAAAGAAGTTGGATATTAGGTCCACAGATCTGTGTAGGTATCAAGTCCAGGACGAGTAGGTGCTTTTTTGTACACACACAAAATGAATTTATAGCAAAAAGATAAACACTGTTCAAATTCTTAAAACCAGGTCCATTGTTGCCTCCTTGCTGAAACTCTCATCTGTTTTGAGGAAGAACACAAAGGAATAGTTTCATTCATGTTGAAAATCTGTGATCGGCCACAACCCTCTAGGCACTGTGGAGATAACCACGTGTCCACCCTCCCAGCACCAGCTCTCCCGTGGTTGCCAAGAGCAATGCAGCTCTGAACCTAAGCATTGATACAAAACACTTTCATCAGTCGTCCTTGACCATCACCTCATGTTCTTTTGAATGAGCATTTGCTTAATGGGCTTTCGACGTTAGCTCTGATCTTCTACCTACACACTCGGAACTGTTATATTTTGCCCATCACCATTCCTATATTATTTTCAACCACAACCGAGCTGCACCTTTCACAGATGTGTCCTTCATCCTTTATTTCTAAGAACAATTCTTACTCATGAAAATTATATACCACAAGAACATATCGCTTATGACTTCCTTGCCTCTTTCATTTTGGAAAATGATCTTGATTGTTGTTTCCGTTATAGCTTTCCTATCACTAGTTAGATATTAGTGGATAAAATATCACCACCAACATAAAAATCCAGAAAATTCACTATCAAAATTAGGCTACTTTACCAGACAAGTGACACCATGTGCTGATGGAGGAAATGTTAGCATGCCTTTGTGCTTTGGTGCAATAGTCATAAAAATCTCCATAGAAGTTCTTAGGTGGAAAGTTCCCAACAAAAGGAGTTTCTGTGCTTTCCTTTTTAGATGTATTTGACAGAGAGAGGGATTCCATCTCCTGCTTCACTCTGGAGATGCTAGTGATGGGCTGGGACAAAAGCTGGGAGCTAGAGCTGGGAACCCAATCAGGTGTGCCAGGTGGGTGGCGGCCACCCAATAGCCTGAGCTATTGCTGCTGCTTCCTGGAGTGCGCAGGATCAGGAAAACGGGCGTCAGGAGCCAGAGGCAGCGCTCCAGTCCTGGTACTCTCGGGTGGTACACAGGAGCCAACCACTAGGCCAAACAGCCACCCCTATCTTGTATTTTGCATTGTGGTTCTCAATCACAGGGTTCTAATTTTTATTTAAATTACCAATACTTTGTACTTTTCCTGACATACCATGGGCAATAAATAGTTGCTGAAAGAATGAAGAAAAAAGATGATTCTACAGATTTATACCCTGAAGCAATTTTCTCTGTGCACTGTGAAATATCTCCACTGGGAGGCAGCACGTGACTTAAGTAACAGTTTTCAAAAAAAAAAAACAAGGTACACTTAAATGATGCCATTAGAAATATGGTGGTTCCGGGCACTTTGTTGTTACAAATAGAAGGAGGATATGATATATCTGGCCTTTTTAATCGACTGCATTAATGGCCCTAAAGTCAGCCATACATTCAAGGACTATCTCATACTGTGGCTTCAAAACATCAGGGTAATAATGGTGAAATTTTCTGGAAATGAGTTCTCAATAATAAATAAATGTCGCTGTGACTGGCGAAGCTTAATTGAAATTATAGTTACTCTCACTAACAGTCACAACAATAAGACATGCCTCATATTTATTCTATGTAATTCAAGAATTGGTTGGCAAACAAAAATACAAGATATTGTTAAGCAAATTGAATCTCATGTACGAATGAACGTGTTCCAACTTCTTAGCTCATTTTTGTGTGTGTGTGCTTTCTGTGCAGATAATCAGAACACAGGCACTGGGTTTATAGGAGACACTTCCTGTGTCAGACAGGTTACATTACAGGAGGGTTACTTTGATTATTTTCTGCTGGTTCCCTGTAGCTCTTTCTGCATGCAGGCTAACTCTAACTCTGTCCTCAGCAATAGCACGTGCAGTTCCATGAACTCACTTTCGCGTCTGGTTACACATTGTTACACCTTTTCATGGAATAATAGTAATTGATTTTTTTCTGGTTTTCTTGTGTTTTCACCAGTAGTTTATGCCAGACTTTCAGGTGCGCTGCATTACCATTAAAAAAAGATTGATTGATTTAAAAGTTAGCATGTCAGAGAAAATGAGAGAGACGAAAGGACAGAGAGAGAGGGAGGGAGAATCTTCTATCCTCTGCCTCACTGCCCAAATGGCTGTGATAGCTGGGCTGACACCAGGAGCCAGACTCTCTGAGCCTCTCACAGGGGTAGCAAGGGCCCAAGCAATTGAGCCAGAATCCTGTGCTTTCGCAAGCATATTAGCAGGAATGCTGGAACAGAAGCCGAGCAGCCAGGACTCTGAGGCAGGATGCCAGCATCCCAAGCCCAGCTTAACCCACTGCCCCATAGCACCAGCCTCTCTACTCCATTCCTTTTAACCTGTCTTCCTTTCTAAAATTTTATAACTGCCTTGGATACATTTTTAATTGACATTTTTTTCTCTATCAATGCCAACACATGCTAATAAAACCCCTAGACAGCAAGAATAGTTTTCATATTTAAAAAATAAAGGTAACTGTAGCATTCCCTTTGCAATGAGCTCATGTATCTGGAGATATTGTCATTGTAAACTGTGGAAAGCATGGTATTAGACAATGAAATTCCTCCAGTTGTAACGTGACATACCCAATAAACGTATTGGCTGTGTCTTTATAGCACTGGTAATTAAAATGATAACCTTACCTTTTGAGCATCTCGCATGTTTATCTTTAATGATTCCAAGGGCTTCAGTGAAGCTCTTTATCAATATAAAATGTCCAAGTTAGCCGGCACCGCGGCTCAGTAGGCTAATCCTCCGCCTTGTGGCGCTGGCACACTGGGTTCTAGTCCCGGTCTGGGCATGGATCCTGTCCCGGTTGCCCCTCTTCCAGGCCAGCTCTCTGCTGTGGCCAGGGAGTGCAGTGGAGGATGGCCCAAGTACTTGGGCCCTGCACCCGCATGGGAGATCAGGATAAGCACCTGGCTCCTGCCATCGGATCAGCACGGTGCGCCGGCCACAGCGCGCCTACCGCGGCGGCCATTGGAGGGTGAACCAATGGCAAAAAGGAAGACCTTTCTCTCTGTCTCCCTCTACTGTCCACTCTGCCTGTCAAAAAAAAAAAAAAAAAAGTCCCAGTTCTTCTAAGCTATTAAGAGGGGGTCTTCCAAAAGTCCATGGAAATACATATTATGAACAATCTATGTGTGGATTTTATTGTTTGCATCAAAATGAACTTATCTTGTATTTATTTGTTGGGGGGATGCAGAGAGAGAGCTTCTATACTCTGATCCACTCCCTGGAAGCCTGCAGCCAGGAGCCTAGAACTGACTCCAGATCTCCCATGTGGGTGGCAGTATTTGAGCCGTCGCCTCCAGTCCCCCAGGGTGCACATTAGCAAGAAGTTGGAGCACAAATGGAGCCAGGACTCAAAACCCGGGGCTCCAATATGGGCGACACCAGTGACACTTCAGCATTGCACAAACACCCGCCCTTTAAGTTTTTCCTTTAATTCCATTGTGCGTGGACTTTTTGAAGTACCCTCATTTTCTGAATTGATATTGATAATTCCCAATTTTAAAATATAAGTCCTCTTTCATTTCTACAACTTTACCAAGCTTATATTCTGGTTTAATGCTACTTGCTCATATTTCAAGAGTTTCAGTATTTTTTCTGTTCATTTTGCATTTTTCTCAAGAAATAAAAAAAGCTCTCTTTTTTTGTTCAGCTTATTTTTCTATTTTGTCTGTCTCCCCTTTTCCAATCCCTCACATGTGCACATGGTCACAAAGGCCTTTAAAGAATCTGAGAAGGTATATTCGGTGTAGACCACATAATCTTACAGATGTAGGGTTCTGTTGTTACCCAGGGAAAAGGAGAGGGCAACATTAAAAAGCAAATGAAAGTCCTTACACAATGTTCAATGCAATTTTCCCTATAATAGTGGGATATTAGAAGTAATCTAAATAGCCTGGAGAATAAATGATTAAATAAAATACAGACTATTTATATATTAAGTGCTATCTTAATATTTAAAATAAACCATAAATTTAACTGAAAAGTGATTTCTGTTAAATATAAGAGTGAGAATCAGAGAGGGAGGAGATGTACAATTTGGGACATACTCAATTGGACTTGCCCAAATGGTGGAGTTAGAAACGTGCCAGGGGATTCCAATTCAATCCCATCAAGGTTGCATGTACCAATGTCATCTCACTAGTCAAAGTTATCAATTTCAGTCCACAATTGATCATACTGATAGGTCTAAGAGTCAAAAGGATCACATAAACAAGATTAGTGTCTGCTAATACTAACTGATAGAATTAAAAAGGGAAGCAGGATACACAGCAGACTCAGAATGGCAGATGTCCTAAATAGCACTCTGGCCTCAGAATCAGCCCTTAAGGCATTCGGATCTGGCTGAAGAGCCCATGGAGGAGTGAACTTCCACTTTGACTATGACCTTGTCTAAATAAGATTGAAGTCGGCGAACTCAAAAGGCTTCCATAGCCTTGGCAATTCATGACAAGAGCCTAGGGAGATTACTGATGCCATAAACAAGGGTGTCAATAAAAAATAAAATAAAACATAGATTATTATTTATTGACATGGAAAGTTATCCACAATACATTTTGAGTGGAAGTAAGACCATCTGTAATATGATCCTATGCCCACATGTCTTAAAAGATTTTGTTTACTCTTAGTAGTAGTTAGATAACTACTGGGGTTACAATTTTTGTGTAAATTTTTTTTTTTATGTTTTGAGTTTTCTGTAATGAGCATACACTTCTTATGATTACTGTGAAAATAAAAATGCATGGAATGAAGCCATCCTCAGTAACAAAGTCAATCTACAAAACTTGTTATTTGCATGCCAATCTTTAGCCAAACTATCCTGATGATACTTACCAATTTCATGGTCGTAACACCATAAAGTGCATTGATTATTAATCTTCACTAACCCTGGACAATGTATTAGTGAGGGCTATTTCTAAAAGTCCTTTATGTCTTAGATTTGAACTACAGCTAATTTGATGTTTTACCAGCTCTATTTCTCTTTCCATTAATTTTAATATAGCACTGAGCAGAAAACAGGGTTTTTGTCAATACCTTCTAATATTTGCACAAGAAAGTTTTAATTGTTGTAGATGATTGTTTCTGGTAATTCTGTCAGTATAACAATATGTGGGACTCTGTCACCAGGAGGTATATGGGATTTTGGAAACTGTGTCTGCCTTCCCATGTGTATGACATTGAGCCGTTGCCTCATTCCCTTTTCTTTACAATGAGTAGAATAATGACTCGTTCCCTTACTTAAGGGCCGTTGTGAAGGTAAAATGAGACAAATGCCGGGAAATGTTTTGCAAAGTTAAAAGCAGCATATGTAATCCTGCAGCAGGCTAGCTTATCTTAAAATCAGGGAGTTTGTGCAACATGGGGTTGTGTAAGCCGGGGTTATCATCTTTGGTGCTGCCCACAACACCTGCAACCATTGCGGCCAAACGAATTGGTTGCTACTTCAAAGGGCAGCAGGAAAGCAGGTGCTATAAGAATGAAGACTAAAGCATTAATCTAGAAATCCACCATGAAAAAGAAAGCAGCCACAATTTCTCACATCACTTTCGTGCGCTGGGTGGGTAAACCTCAATTTCTCATGCTATTTCTATTGTATTAAAGTTGTAAAGCAAAAAGGCCTAATCAAAATAGATTATCCATGATTTTCTTTAAATACAAATTTGCAAGAAATTTACCATCCTGAAGAGCTGAGGACTAAGCATTTTAAATTCCTTGCAGAGAAAAAAAAATCCCCAAAGATTAAGAACAAATACCTCTTTCTTGTTTAATTAAAGCCAAAACAAAGCCTGCTTAGAAAAGTGGTCACTCTGAACACACACACACACACACACAATTATATCCTCTCCTTTGAAATGGCATCTGTCTTAGCTTCCATTTTCACAGGTGGAGAAAATTGAGGGTAGAGTGTTCTGAGACTGCCATTAGAGACAATTGGAGTTCCTCTGAACCAAGTTGAATTAAGTGGTGCTTGAGAGACGTTAGGGGCTTCTTTTTGCTGGGGTCTCCTAGTTAGCACCTGGATAACCTCATATTGCCTTGGTAACCAGCCCAAATCCTTTCTTATTGTTGAAAAGGGTGATTGATGCTTATTGGTTTATGAAGTTTGAGTGAATTGTGGTTTCTTTCATCAGGTAGAAGAGTTTCTCATTTTTCTTTTTTATAGGGGAGGGGCTTTGTGAGGTGCATATAATACCCCCGGTAGTTACAGAGTGGTTTCTTTTTTTTTTTTTTTAAAGATTTTATTTATTTATTTGAGAGGTAGAGTTACAGACAGTGAGAGGGAGAGACAAAGGTCTTCATCTGCTGGTTCACTCCCCAGATGGATGCAATGGGTGGAGCTATGCCGATCTGAAGCCAGGAGCCAGAAGCTTCCTCTGGGTCTCCCACATGGGTGTAGAGGCCCAAGCACTTGGGCCATCTTCTATAGCTTTCCCAGGCCATAGCAGAGAGCTGGATTGGAAGAGGAGCAGCTGGGACTAGAACTGGCACCCATATGGGATGCCAGCGCTTCAGGTAGAGGATTAACCTACTGCACCAGTGCACCGGCTCCAACAGAGTTGTTTAACATGTTTAACTTCTTCACATACTCACAAGTCCCCTTGTTGGGCTTTGCGTACTTTGGTGAGTTCGCTCTGTGGCAGACACCAGCAGCAATGGTTTTGAAACATGGACTGAGTCACCTCATAGCACAGATGAACCCAGGAACACCATCTGGATAATCAGATGGACCATGTAATTGTGCTATGCGTCAACTACCAGTTGAGACGTGCTCCAAATAATGTTTTAGTATTTTAAACTTTAAATATGTCAGTGAGATTTATGTAGGAGCAACTTGAAATTTTTAGAGAAAACTTTACCTTGGTAGCATTTTAGCCGAAAACAATGCTATGTTTTGCTGCTGTTAGAATAATTACAATTTGTTTTCTCCATTGTTTTTAGCTCTATGAGTACCGTATCATATATGGATGAACCTAGCCAGCGTGATGATGTTTCCCGCCTTACAGTCCAGATGGAAAACACCTATCAGCTCGGTGTGTTTTATTTTATTACTCACCCCTGTTTTAGACTTCTAATTTGGTGAATGATGTGTACATAAAATGTCTTCTGATGTGATATTAAGTTCAATCCTAGCACAATGTAAGGAAGGGTACTTACTGGAGTAAGCTGGTGCTACTTTACTTTCTTCCTCTGTAAAATGGACACAATGCCCATTGTCTACTTTTCCTTAGCATCATTTCTGGAACACCAGGTAATTCACTGGGGGCCACTAAGTGTGCACAGTTTATTCCTGGATTTAACAGTTCATTGGCTATTTCTGGGTAGATATGTATAAAAGGGTTCTTGAAAAACTTCACAAAGGGGTGGGCGTGGTGGTGCAGCAGATTAAGTTACCACTTGAGTTGTCTGCATCCCATATTGAGGTACTTGGGTTCAAGGCCACCTCCCTTTGCAATCTCTTATTCCTGCTAATGGGATAGCAGGTGATGGTTCAAGTACTTGGTTCTCTGCCACCCATGTGGGAGACTGGATGGAGTTGCAAGTTCCTCACTTTGGTCTGGCCCAGTGGTGGCTATGATGGACATCTAGGGAGTAAACCCATGGAAGGAAGATTCTTTCTCTCTCTCTCTTTCTCTCTCTCTCTCTCCCTCTCTCTTGCTCTTCCTCCAATTAAATAATAAATAAATTTTACAAAAGGTATTGTCAAAAATCCAAAACATTATCAGAATGTTTTCTGAAAGTCCACTAAAAAATGGGATTGAAAGGCATTTACTATAAAAAAGATTTGAAATCCATGTATAGCTCTTTCATAATACACAATTTCTATGAACTCATTGGAAATCCCTTATATGCTCAGATTTCAAAAACATTTTTGCACCAAACTATAATTATCTTTTAATTCATTTTCCACAGACATTTTAAAATGCCCTCCTATGTAAATTAAATGAAAAATAAAATCAACTGTGACTATTGATTGTTGGAACAAAAAACCTAAAGGCAGAGGTGAATGCTCCCTGGTCCCCTGTTGACAGAGATTTTTAGCTGTTATTACCACTGAGGACCTGTGTCTTTAAAAACAAAGATCTTTGCACCTGCCCCTGTACTCCCAAGTGGAGTCCAGGTGAATGTCTTCACACATTCATGTTTCCTCCTTGGACCTTCTTGTTTACTCTAAGTGTGTAACTGCCCACCGTTACCCAATCCATATATAATTACAGCTCTATAGAAATTCCAGGGAGACTTGGCACAGGGCAAAGGAAGACTCTCTGGGCCAGGATGATTTTATCTGTGGCCAGTGAGCCCCAGGAAAGTTACAGACCATCAGCATACCCCATTGGACCTTGTAGCCAGTTTTCTACAGCAATCCCCAATGCAGCATGGATTACAGGGCTCCATAACTAGTGACTCTACTGTTATTTCCACAGGGCCCATTGTGGTGGGCAGGTGGCAGTCCTGCCATCCCGTATACTTTTAAACTCTTCCTGGTAATCTTATCCAATTCCCTTGGAGAAGTCACCACAACATCATCCCCACCTCTGACTGACAGCATTTTGCTGAAGCTGACGCTGACTACAGAGAGGGAGCGGTGACTGGTTCTGGGATGGCAATGGCAGTCCTGGTCATCCCGATTCTTCTGAGATGAAATGCAGGTTATGCTATTTGGCCTGTTGGCAAAGCAGACAAGCTCCTGACCAAAGGAAAGGGCTAGTATCTGCCTTCTCACTCCCACGAGAAACAGAGAACAACTGACTCCTGATGCTATCATTAGGGTCCTAATTGCAGCTGGTACTCTCAGACTTTGCAGTCTGCTAAGCAGAATTTAGGTAAAGTTTGTCTCTGTTTCTAACTAAAAGAATGTGCCTTTTACATTAGTCAGCCCTGGGTGCTTCAGGAGCTTCTTTTAGAAATAAAAACCTCAACGTGGACTTTTCTCTTTGTGCCTCAGTGTGCAAACCTGAGAAAGGCTTGGTTGATTCTGGAGGTACAGAAGAAAGGCTACCAAGGAAGAAATGAAAAAAAATTTCATCACTGTATTTCAAAATATTTTCAAAATATAATGGTTAATAACATTTTTTCTTAAAAAAAAGTAAGAAAAGTATGGACAGGACATTGATACAGCTGGACTGGGCAACCACTGGAAACGGTGACTCAAGTGCGTCCAAGATTCTTTCCAGCACTGATCTGAGTATGGGCTTCCTCCTCATGGTGGCCTGGCTTTCTTCCCACCAAAAAAAATGTGGCCTCCAGCAGTTTCTCAGGGTCACAGGTCATAACTCCTGCTACCAGCAGGAGGCAGACTCTTTTTTCCTCCTTCCAGTTTTAAAATAAAGATTCTAAGAAAGGACCGTAGTTGGTTTGGCCAACCCTACTGATAGGTCCCAGAGAACTGGGAGCTGAGAGTAGAAGAGGACCAGTTCCTAGAAAGGTAGATGCTGCTCCCAGAAGAAGGGGAGGAATACTAAGCAGACAAAATATCAGCACTAAAGAAATTGGTCATTTTCTGATGGAAATACTGTATACAAATTGGTACTTATGCAAGGTAAGGTGGGGGGGGTTTCCATGTGCATGATGCAGGTCAAGTAGGATCTGTGTGATATGAGTGCCCAGGAGAAGCAGGTGAAAAGGAGTGGAGTTCTAAGTTATGATCTGTTTAATTGCATGCAGACTAGGGCTATCATGTTTACTTTTCTAAGTTGTATTTATTTATTTATTTATTTATTCTTTGACAGGCAGAGTTAGACAGTGAGAGAGAGAGACAGAAAGGTATTCCTTCCATTGGTTCGCTCCCGAAATGGCCACTACAGCTGGCATGCTGCACCGATCCGAAGCCAGAAGCTGGGTGCTTCCTCCTGGTCTCCCATGTGAGTGCAGGGCCCAAGCACTTGGGCTATCCTCCACTGCACTCCCGGGCCACAGTAGAGAGCTGGACTGGAAGAGGAGCAACCGGGACAGAATCCAGCGCCCCGACCGGGACTAGAACCCAGGGTGCCAGCGCCGCAGGCAGAGGACTAGTCAAATGAGCCACGGCGCCAGCCTGTATTTATTTATTTTAAAGTCAGTGAAACCACACACCCAGATAGTACCTTGAATGCCGATGCTAGAAACCAACAGATCCCAGTATCTTGCCTCCTTCTTAGCTTAATTCATTGAACTGAGGGAATGGAATTCACTGGACTCCTGAGGTCATTTCTTCTCTAGTAGATAACACCTTGGTGGCCGGTGTTGTCCCATTTAGGGGAATTCCAGGTCTGGATCAGAAAGGAACCACCTTCTGCTTGTACCTCTGGGTGACTAAAGCCAACTTGGCCACCAGGCCAACCAAGTGACATTGTGTAGAAAGCTCCTGACAGCATCTTGAACCTTTGGGACTCCACTGCTCACCTCCCATTCACCCATGTCATAGGTGCACATTGTCTTGCTATATGTCTTGCCTTCTTTGGAAGACAACTTGATCAGGCGAGGTCTAATGTCACCACTAACGGACTTCACGGGCCACTGTGATGAAAGAGAGAAAGAACATATAAGCCCCAGCTCCTAGCCCTGCACAGAGGCTTGTGGCTCCTTCACAACTTTGCCAGACCAGGCCCCCCTTCATGTAGCCTCCTTAGAAAACCCCAAGCACATTCATTCAACAGAGACTTTCATATCCACTACCCCCCTCATCCGTCAACAGATTAAGTTTTCTCTTTCCTTTACTCCAAAACCTTGGTCCTAGTTATTTTGGCTTGGTGATGGGACTAAGCTTTTGATAACAAAAGTGACACAGAAAGATGGACACATAGAGAGACAAAGAGATCTTCCACCTGGGTCACTCCTCAAATGTCTGCCAACAGCCAAGGCTGGGCCAGGCAGAAGCTGAGATCCAGGAACTCCTTCTGAGTCCTACATGGGAGGCGGCGAAACTGAGCCCCAAAACAATGCCTTGAATGCCATCAGGTGCAGTTAGGAGACCCTCTCCCCTTAGCTTAAAGTGCCCGTGTCCTGCATTTTAATAGCACTAGAATTAACAGACTGAATTGAGGAAGTGGTATAACTGGCCCTGAAGGTTCTGACCGTCAGACTCATGAGGTCATTTGCTAATTACATGTTGGTGACTGGTATTGCCCACGAGGGGACTTCCAGGTCCAAGCAGGGGAATTCTAGGCCAAAGGCAGAAAATGCTAAAGCCTACTTGGCTATTGTAAAAATTCCCTGAAGAGAATGGCATTGCAGACCAACCAAGAATTCGGACATGCACTGAACATGTAACCAGATCAAATAACCATTATGACTGCAACAGGCTGCTTATCACCTGGCCACAGGCCAACGTGCAGTTGTCCTTGTCCTTTGTTCCCCTTCTTCCTGACTCCTCCTTCCTTGCAGCCTCCTTACAAACACCCTCACTCAGCAGGACAGCAGTTCTCAAGACTCATTATCTGTCGATAGACTAAACTTTTCTTTTACCTCCAAACTTCGTCCTAGTTATTTAGATTCAGCACAGGGGACAGGGACTAAGCTTTTGGTGACAGCAGGGGTCCATGTACTTAAGCCTTCAACTGCTACCTTCCCGGGAGCATTAGCCAGAGCTGGTTAAGAAGCTGAAGAGCCAGGACTTGAACTGGCACTCCGATATGGATGCTGGCATTGCACGTGGAGGCTTCGCCACTGCACTGCCACACCCACCTCTTGGAATAAATTTTTGAATTTTTTTTAAATACAAAGGAGAAAATCACCCTCAAATTTAGTTTCATTTTTACCAGAGTATGAAAGTGGAAATCTTAAAAAAGACCCCCAGGCAGGTGACACAGTCCTGGGAGCACCAGGAGCTTGCTTTCAGAGGTCCTTGGATCCAGAGCTCTGTCTCTGAGCCCAGGAAGCAGGAACAAACAGGACCAACCATTTCAGGTTCCTAATACTGTGGATAATAATGAGTCATTATGTCTAGTGTCTCCACAGACTGGACTCATTCTAACTTAGATTAAGCAATGCCTACATTATCATCACAATAACAATGGTGCTTCTTGAACCTCAGGAGGCGTCCATAAAACTACAGAGACAGGCTGTAACCTTCTTGTTGAGTTCGGCAGGAAGACAGAAGGAGGGAGCAGTGTGAGGTGTGGGTATTTGTTTCCCAGGCTGCCTGCCTGTGGGTTCATCTCAGACGAGTTGCCTCCATCAACCAACGGACACCAGCTGCTCTCCAGGGATCCCTTTCCACCTGATGCTTCTGGGATCTAGTAAGAGCTTCCTTCCTAGATTCCTCAAGCCAAAAAAATCCTAGATTTCTCTGCCAAAAAAAGCAAATAGAAGATACAATTTTGGATGTTTTCAACATAAAGTGTTTTAAGAGACAAGTATATTTATGCTGATTTTTACTTATATTTTCCCATTTACCAAAACATTGCATAGTACATTTTTAATATGTACAACTTTTTATGTGTCTGTTAAAAATGTTAAATAAGTAGATAAAATAAAAGCAATACCAACAATAAAGTATTAAAAGCCTCTGTTTCCCCATCTCCAAAATGGAGATAATAGCGGTGGAAGAAGCTTTAGGTTGGGTAAGAACTGAACCTGGTTCTCACTGAGGGCAGTGTCCATGTGTCTGGGAGACAGACTCTGGGAGAGATATAAGAGCTGGGGAGCTGGTTAGCCATGGAGACTTTGAAGAAAGTCACTCACAATGGAAACGGACAAGGAAGAGACTGCCGGTGTCCAGCCTCAGCAGTTTTGAACACATTTTTCAGGTAGTTTGGTAACTCCGTAAGTCCAGCAGAGGTGGGGAACCACTTTTCTGCCAAGGACCATTTGGATAGTTATAGCATCATTTGCATGCTATACAAAATTATTAACTTAAAAATTAGCCTGCTGGGGCTGATATTGTGGCATAATGGGTTAAGCTGGCACCTACAGCGCTGGCATCTTATATGGGTGCTCATTCAAGTCCCGTCTGCTCCACTTCTGATCCAGATCCCTGCTAATGTGCCTGGGAAAGCAGCAGAAAATGGCTCAAGTCCTGGGCCCCTGCCACCCACACAGGAGACCCAGATGAGGCTCCTGGCTCCTGGCTTCAGTCTGGCCCATTGCAGCCATCTGGGGAGTGAACCAGCAGATGGAAGATTTTCAATCTCTCTCTCTCTCTCTCTCTCTCTCTCTCTCTCTCTCTCCCTCCTTTTCTCTCTGTAGCTCTGCCCTTAAAATAAAAAAAAAAAATCTTAAAAGAAAAATCAACTGTCTCTGTAATTCTGCCTTTCAAATAAATACAATAAATCTTAAAAAGAAAATTAGCCTGCTATAGTTTTATTAAATTTTGAGTCCCACCTGCGGTTGCCTTAGCAGCACCAGACCAGATGTTTTGGTGGGTCTTATAGGACCCATGGGCCAGATATTCCCCACCCCTGGAGGGTCCTATCCCAGAAAACCTAACTGCAAACCTAATTAGGGCTACCTTTGGCCTGAACTTGAGGCCACCCAGAAGATTGGATGTCTCCTTTCTTTGCATTTCAATATGTTTTTGATTAGCCTAAGGGGTGGGTGGATGTGTTTTGAAACTAATTCTTAGAAATGTCATGTATGTTTTCAGGTCCTACCAAACATTTTCCCGTTGTCACTGTCAATCATATTTTGAAAGATGTGTTGACCAACTACCTACAGGAGGAAGCATATGAACCGGAGCTCTGTAGACAGATGGCTAAAACGATCTCTGAGGTACGTGTGTGATTTGCCTGAAGTGTTAACTAACACTTCAGTGTTCACTGAAAGCACAGACCACCTCCAACATGTTCATGAAGGAAGCCAATTTGCAATAACATTTAAAATGCATGCTTATATTTTATAAAGACACTTATCGGGTCATATTCTGTGTGTGTGTGCTTGTGTGTATAAAGCTTTTGTCCAAAGTAATCGTTATTGTATTTTGTAGAAAAAATGTTTAAAGCTGACCCCTTATTAAAAAGTTTCTTGTAAAGATATAATATTTTAATGACCATTTCCTCTTCTCTAAGGCAAGTTCTCAGTGTATCAAATACGGACATGTGGTCTTTAAATATATTCCCATTTTTATTACCTAGAACACTGGCACCTCATTATGTTTTCCTCTACCTTCCACTTTATGACAAACTCCTTAATAAACATTCATGATCCGTTAGAGTACAGAAGACTCCAGATGTATAGGCCCTTAAATAGACACAAGCAAGACAGTGGAACTCTGATGCCAACATTCTTTGAAGGGAAGCCTTCCTAACCTAGATTTTCCAAGACTGTAATAAGCCATTGCCTTCTGCGCTCTGTATTGCAGTTTTCTCTTGTGCCTTAGAGAATGTAGATTTATTGCTGGTGTTGGCATTTTGTCCCTGAAGGTCCTATCTCATGAGGCTATTACTTAAGGGAAATCCTAGTTACAGTTCTACTGGATGCACACATTCACATACTCAAGTTTCTACAGCGCATCATGTTATTGTCTTAAATTAAATCCACTGTGTTTATGACCAAAACTAAGATTTTTGAGTTTCCACATGGCTAAATCAGAGCCTTGTTTTCAATTTTCAGGTTATTAAAGCCCGGGTCAAGGACTTCATCCTTCCACGGTACAAACTAATCGTAATCATTCACATTGGACAACTGAGCAGTCAGAGCATATTTATTGGAAGCAGATGCCTGTGGGATCCTAAAACTGATACTGTTTCGTCGTATGTCTTCAGAAATTCTTCCCTCTTTGCTGTTGCAAATGTCTATGCAGTTTACTTTGAGTGATTGAAAATAAAGATAGTTCTCACTTTTTGAAATCATGAAACAGGCTGCATCATGTACCCAAAAGTTTTACTGCCAAAAACAATAAACAGGCAAACAATGGTAATATTGCAAACAACTGGAGGCTTTTAGACTTTTTCATTCTCTTATAAGGATTGAGGGAGGGGAGGGTGGCACAAGGAAGAATCTTGTTTATCCACAGCCTACACTAATCTTAGTTCTCCTGGGTTGCTTTTCATAAACATAAATTCTTATTGAATATTATTCTGAGTCCCCATCATTTTAATTACTCCTTAAGTTGAGAGTTACAAGTCCCCACATTACTTTTTAATGAAGGGAAAAATTAAAATTATATATAAATATAGCTGTACACCCTGACTCTTACATGGCAATGCAATATTCAGCATGGGATACACAAATGATAAATGTTATACGCCTCAGTGCTGCATATAAAAGAATCCTGGTTTCGTTTTGCACTTAATAAATTGAGCAGCATTCATTAACTGCAATTATTGTTACATGCACCTGACAGTTGAAACTGCTGAGGTAGAATTAATGACTTCATAACAATTACCATGGTCCCGCAGGGCCCCAAAGCTAAAACGAGAAGCTCTTGTGGGTTGCCTGCACTTTACAAAATTGTGGGAGAACGGAAAGTTCGCTCCTCTGTAATGGAGACTATAAAGCGGACAAAGGCTTTTTAGGACCCTGAAGTAGACGCTGGCTATGAAATATACATGATGCTTAATAGTAAATATATCTGTAAAACATAAAATCGTGCATTGGAAAGAGACACTACTTTTAAATAGACATGGGCTAATGTGCTGTTGAATAGGTTTTCTTAGGCTAATGAACTTTTACACAAAATATATAGCTGGCAGCTTAACAAATAAAACATGTGTATTTACCTTTTTGTTCCTGTGAATTTAATACTAAAGTTTCCCAGTGAGGTTTTGAATGGATGAGCACTAAAATTTCCGGGGCTGAAATAGCTGATTATTCTTCTGGTTAATGCATCTTGTAGCATGGATCATTTATTTTTATGGAGCTTTCAAGCCTTGGCGTGCGTGTAAAATGGTCCTATAGCGTTATTCTTGGATGGTAAGTGGACTGCCTAGAGGACATTTGTTAAAGGTCAAAGACAAATGGTTCACGTATGGAGAAAATTAGCAACGCTGTGGTCTTACGGAAAGAATGATATGTAATTCATATCAAGCAGAATTTGACAAATGGAAAGCCAGTCAATGCTTTGTAATTTTAAAATGTTTTGCTGTCTCACTTTTCCCCAAAATGATATGCAGGGAAAAGTAAATACTTTTAAATCCCTTTCTTTCTGCTTGTTCTGTGCTTGTGAAGTGGTTTCTCAAGATGAGTTTGCCAATTTTCATATTTTTTTTCTGTTTGCCCATTAGCAGGAATATGCCAATGTAATAATTTATCACAACAAGTATTTGTCAATCTCCATGGGCCTGTTTTGAACTGAGATTAGATTGCAAGTGTAGTCAGCCAATGGGGTTTCTATTTCCATTATATATTTGGATATATTTCCCCTCTTGGGACAATAGCAGAGGCAATAGTAGAAATTTTGCATTAATAAATCAGAATAAAGAAAATGCTGTAGTATTCAAAAGTTTATATAAAATTTACATTTTTTTTTAAAAAAGTTGTAAGTTCCAATCCATGAGAATTTCTTACTTTGTATACTAGGCTATGTTATGAACCAAAACCTCAAAACACAATAGCAGTTTAAAAAAAAAAAAAAGACAACAGAAAACCAGAAACCAAGAATTTTGCCATGTACTGTCATCACAATATTCCACAATACTGTAGGAAGACATATTAAGAACTCACTAACCTTGACAAATTTGGGAGAATGACAGTTATCAATCAAAGCCTTCGATAGGAAGTTTGTAAAGAAATGACACTGTTGATTTGAAGGAATTGCTTTACTTTGAAACATCCTGAACTTCCCTATCGTTTCATCTCTCAGTAGTTGTTCCCAAGGTGCCGTCCTTTGTCCCACACTGGCCATGCCCATTTCCAAGCCTTCACCTGTGCCTTGACCCTCCTCAGAACGGCTGCCTTTCAAGAAAGCAGCTTATACATTACAGCAGAAGTCAGGAACACAGGCCATCAAAGGCCCACAAAATCATTTGGTCTGGTCCTGCCAAAGCAACCGCAGGCCAGACTCAAATTTTGGTAAATCTATAGCAGGCTATTTTTTTTTTTTTTTTTTTTTTTTTTTTTTTTTATTTTTGACAGGCAGAGTGGACAGTGAGAGAGAGACAGAGAGAAAGGTCTTCCTTTTGCCGTTGGTTCACCCTCCAATGGCCGCCGCGGTAGCGCGCTGCGGCCGGCGCACCGCGCTGTTCCGATGGCAGGAGCCAGGTGCTTCTCCTGGTCTCCCATGGGGTGCAGAGCCCAAACACTTGGGCCATCCTCCACTGCACTCCCTGGCCACAGCAGAGAGCTGGCCTGGAAGAGGGGCAACCGGGACAGGATCCGGTGCCCCGACCGGGACTAGAACCCGGTGTGCCGGCGCCGCAAGGCGGAGGATTAGCCTAGTGAGCCACGGCGCCGGCCTAGCAGGCTATTTTTTAAGTTGATAATTTTGTACGCCCTGCAAATGTCGCTAGAAATATTCAGATAGCCCTGGGCAGAAGAAAGTTTCCCCACCCCTGTGTTACAGCTTCAAACACAGATCTCATTTTTCTCTTAATCCTTCTCCAACCATTACTTCCTCCTGCTCACTCTCTAATCCCTCCTGGTTGAGTTTCTGACTAGTATCTAGGTAATTTTGAATATTAATTTTCTTTTCTTTTCTAGACAAAAGCATGCTGAGTACATGGACCACATTTCCTGTCAGCACCTAATACTAAAGTTCAATTCATGTTTACTTTTTTTTAAGATTTATTTTATCTATTTGAAAGACAGAGTCACAGAGAGGCAGAGGCAGGGAGAGAGAGAGAGAGAGAGAGAAAGAGAGGGACAGAGATCTTCCATCCATTGGCTCATTGCCCAGATGGTCGAAACGGCCAGAGCTTCGCTGATCCCAAGACAGGAGCCAGGAGCTTCTTCCAGGTCTGCCACATGGGTGCAGGGGCCCAAGGACTTGGGCCATCCTCCACTGCTTTCCCAGGCCATAGCAGAGGGCTGGATCAGAAGTGAAGTAGCAGAGACTCGAACTGGCGTCCATATGGAATGTCAGCACTGCAGGCAGTGGCTTTACCTGCTCTGCCACAGCATTTGACCCCCTGTTTACTTTTAAATCAAGAATCATGAGCATTGCATCAACAACCATAATGCACAGTTCAATCTTTGAGGAACTGGGACCCTATATGACTGATAAGAGAGTACTCCTGTCCATAATACAGATTAGAGTATTTTGTGCTAGCCAGCTCACTTGGCTAATCCTCCGCCTGTGGCACCAGCACTCTGGGTTCTAGTCCCAGCAGGGGTGCCGGATTCTGTCCCGGTTGCTCCTCTTCCAGTCCAGGTCTCTGCTGTGGCCCGGAAGTGCAGTGGAAGTGGGCCCTGCACCTGCATGGGAAACCAGAAGGAAGCACCTGGCTCCTGGCTTCGGATCGGCCCAGTGCGCCGATGGTAGCAGCCATTTGGGGGGTGAACCAACGGAAGGAAGACCTTTCTCTCTGTCTCTCTCACTGTCTAACTCTGCCTGGCAAAAAAAGAATACGTTGTCCTAACAAAAGCCTGGAATATATTATTTATTTGATTAAGGAATCATGAAAAGTTTCATGAAAGAAAGTGGCAATTTAATCTAAACTATGAAGGCGATAAGTAGAATTTCAGTGGGCAGAGGAATAAAAGGGGACGAGTGGATGAAATACAGTATTCATGATGATAAGTAGTCAGAAGGAAGATTGGAAGAGTACATGCTGAAAGTCTGAGTAAAAAACTACATTCAAATTTGCGCTATCACTGAAGATGCTTCTATTCAACTAATAGCATAAGTGAACTGACTCTCTAAGAAGAGAAATATGTTGGGAAAAAGTAAGAAACCACGTTGTGGAGGTGAGATGTGGTGAAAAGCTGAACTAGGCAGTGGCCTTGAAAATAGAAGGGAAAGGACAATTGAATGGGACATCATAGGACAAGGTCTACATGATTAGGCAGACAGGAAGCAATGGATCTAAGGTGATACAACCATTCACACTCTGAATGTTCACAAACTTAGATGTGAGTCTAGCTGTCCTGGGCACTGGTTAAATGACCTCAGATAAATTACTAATCTCACTAAGACACAGCATTTCCATGGTAAAGCAGTAATAAGCTTAGTACCTACCCCACATGATTTTGGAAGTCTGGATACATATGCTTACTAAACTCTTGACAGCTTAATCTCTAATAGTCAAGTCTCAATGAATAATAGTTCCAATGACGGCAGGTGGAAGTGTGAGCGTGCCTAACTAGATCAATGGTCGTACTAGCAAAAACATGGAGCAGGAAGAGTTTGAGGGATAAAATCCTAAATTTGATTTTGCCCTTTTTGAGTTTAAGTTACTCATGGGAAGTTAGGTGGAACTAGCTGCAGGCAGCTGAAGGAGTGGGAGCAGAGCTGAGCTCCAAGGTGAGAGATCTCCACTTGACAACCATCCAAATTGATACCTAGCATCTTCCTCCTGCTTTATAAAATATTCATCAGCAGACTTCTCAGCAAGTAGAGTCAGTACTAATAGCAAATCACTGCAAATTCAGTTAGCTCTAAAACCATTCCCCCAAATCAATAGGAAGAAAATTTTCCCTAAAACAAAGATTAAATGATGCCTTCCTTTTTTCCTATATTTTAAAAAATTCCAGTGTGATTGCCTTCTGGTATCAGACATCAAAACAGCTGTTGAAAAAATTAAAACTGTTAAGTCTACCCACCTGAGTGAGTGAACACTTCCCTTATTGGTACCCTCAGTTGGCCTGTCTTTCTAGATATTATGAAAATTCAACATGAAATAGTTACTTATAATTTACTATACATGTTTGCTCCCCAAATTCGGAGTGGGCTGCAGCCCCCATCTCTGCCACTCTTTTGCTGCTATGTTCACTCCCTGAAGTCTGGATCTCATCCTCACCCATGTGCCGCATCCACAAACAGTACAAGTGGTCCCCAGGCCAAATGTGTGTGTAGAATGTTTCTCTAGCTGTGCTCCACTCAGCAGTCTTCTGAATTCGTTCTTTTGAGCAGCAATATACTCAAGGGGTTGTGGGATGCTAGCTGTTGTTTTTCTTTAACGTGTAGATTTGACAAATGTCCCCCTTAGCTTTCAGTCCTTGCCATCTTGTGTGACGCTGGGCAAGGTGGCTCGTGCTATGAGCCCCAATCCTCTCAGAGATAAAAATCACTATCATTATAATCACCTCTTAAGTTCTTGTTGTGAAGACTTAAAGGGAAAATGTACATAAGATATCTGAACCACAGTAGAAGCTTAGGCTTGACCTCTAATTTCTTCCTGGGGAAGCTGTTTCCAAAGGAACTGGGCAGATGTTTTTGCAATGTGTGTTCACCGCCACGGGTTCTATCCTAGATAACGCATCCTTGGCTTTTTCTTTCTACTATCTTTGAGTGATAAATAATTTCCTCTGAAATCCTCATGTATTATACAATCCTTTTCATGCCCAAATTTAGCCTCTCTTTGCTAATCTGCACCTGCTGGTATAATTTTTCCATTCCAATGTCTTGGCTCCCATTGCAGTGTCAGGAGTCTTCAGAAAATTTATGGAACATTAGGTGTTTGACACAGCAGTAAAGACGCTGCTTGGGATGTCCACACCCCTTGTTGCAGTGCCTGGGTTGAAGTGCTGGCTCTGCTCCTGATCCTAGCTTCTACTGCTGCAGCCCTGGGAGGCAGCAAGTCATGGCTCAAGTACTTGAGTCTCTGCCACCTCTGTGGGAGACCTGGATTGAGTTCTAGACTACTGGCTTCAGCCTGGCCCAGCTCTGGCTGTTGCTGGCATTGGAAGAGTGAATGTCAAATGGAAGATCACCCTCTTACTTCTCTCAAGTAAAAATAAATAAATGTATGGAAAATGTGTATCATGAAAAACTATGCATGGATTTCAAAATGTATTTGCACCAAAATAAACTTATCTTTTAATTCCATTTTTTTTTCTGAAAATCTTTTTTTTTTTTTTTTTGACAGGCAGAGTGGATAGTGAGAGAGAGAGACAGGGAGAAAGGTCTTCCTTTGCCATTGGTTCACCCTCCAATGGCCGCTGCGGCCAGCGCACCGCGCCGATCCGAAGCCAGGAGCCAGGTGCTTCTCCTGGTCTCCCATGCGGTTGCAGGGCCCAAGGACTTGGGCCATCCTCCACTGCCTTCCCGGGCCATAGCAGAGAGCTGGCCTGGAAGAGGGGCAACCGGGATAGAATCTGGCGCCCCGACCGGGACTAGAACCCGGTGTGCCGGCGCCGCAAGGCGGAGGATTAGCCTGTTAAGCCACGGCGCCGGCCTCTGAAAATCTTTTAAGTATCCTAGTGCTTTCTGGATTCCTTTATTGCCATCTATTTTTTTTCCTGCCTTAGTGCCAATTTGAATTTACATGTTCTCTTCCTCACCTGCATGGGCACATACTATATAAGTTTGATTGGGGTTTAAATATGCTAACTATGGCCGGCGCCATGGCTCACTTGGCTAATCCTCCACCTGCGGCACCAGCACCCCAGGTTCTAGTCCCAGTTGGGGCGCCAGGTACTAGTCCTGGCTGCTCCTCTTCCAGTCCAGCTCTCTGCTGTGGCCCGGGAGTGCAGTGGAGGATGACCCAAGTGCTTGAGCCCTGCACCCACATGGGAGACCAGGAGGAAGCACCTGGCTCCTGGCTTCGGATCAGCGCTGCATGCCGGCCGTAGTGGCCATTAGGGGAGTGAACCAACAGAAGGAAGACCTTTCTCTCAGTCTCTCTCTCTCTCACTGTCTAACTCTGCCTGGCAAAAAATTAAAATTAAAAAAAAAAATACGCCCTCTGGCTAGAGACTCATGAAATCTCTTCTTAATTTCTTTCTTCACCAATTTAACTAGAGCACACCATTTTTTTTTTTTTGTTGTTGGTTTGTGTCAGGGCAAGATATAACTTGAACTTTGTGGTTTTCCACCCACCACCTGGCTATGTCCCTCCTCAGCAAGGGGAGGAACCAGTATAACCAGTGTGGGAAACATTAAGCTTCACAGAAAGGAAAGATGTTGCTTTCCGAGACATTGATGGGGGTGGAACATCTAGCTGTCAAAGGACAGAATATTCAGGCTGATTTGTGGGGTTTTTTTAGGCGGCTTGTTCTTTGAAATGCTTTTTAATAATCATGTGAGAAGTAGTAAGGTAACAGACCCAGTTTCTTTTTGAAGCCAAAGGAAAACAAACTGCATTATTATAGTATCTGTATATTTTCTTTCTTCTTTTAAAAAAGAGATTCATTTGAAAGGTAAAGTGACAGAGAGAGAGAGAGAGAGAGAGAGAGAGAGAGATTGATTTCCTATCCACTGGTTCACTTCCCAAATAGCAATAGCCAGGGTTGGGCCAGGAAGAAGCCAGGAGCCAGGAACTCCATCAGGGCAACAAGAACACGAATACTTGGGCCATTATCTGATGTTACCCAGGAACACGAGCAGGAAGCTGGATCGGAAGTGCAGAGTAGGCCAGACCTGAACCAAGCGCTCCAGTGTGAGATGCACGTACCCCAAGCAGTAGTTTAACCTGCTGCACCACAACACCCATCTCTCTTGATATTTTCTTTAAGGAAATATATCTTATACAAGAACTGTACTTAAGCATTTTTATAAACACTTTTTAGCCAAAAATTGTTCACTAAAAACTTTAATCAAATTTGAACTAAAATGTTTTAACTGAAAAGGTTTAAAGAGGAGCTAATTTTCTCATTTGTTCATAAGCACACGTAAAAGTCATCTAAGGATCTGATCATTTAAAGAAGAAATTACACTGAGAACAAACTGCCCAGAAAAAGCCTGCAAAGCTTTCAAGAGAAGCAAGTGCTGAGCTCTATCTGAGGAGCGTGTGTACAGTGCTAGTCATCTTAGCCGCCAGGTTGATGTGCCCGTGAGGACCGCTTCATCTCAGCCATCTGTAGCAACCTTGCACAATCTTTGTTTATCTGTGCACTCCTTATCTCTTCCCAGAAATACCCTTCTTAAAATTAAGTAGTAGCCTTCTTGTCAGCACACTCTTTCTCTGAGGATGTTTGGAATCCATCATGCTCTAAAAAACGTAATTGCCAACTTGTAAGCAATTCACCCCCACTTTTCAGACTTAGTCAATGTATTCTCACTATGTTCTGAGGAGTGAAAATTTACTGTCATGAAATACATAAATTCTGAGTAGAATTTGACCACTTGGAACATTTCCAAAGACTCATTCAAAGTTGCAGGGCTTGGGTTGGTACTGTGGCACAGCGGGTTAGGCCTCTCTCTGCATTGCCAACATCCCATATGGGTGCCAATTTGAGTCCTGGCTGCTCTGCTTCTGATCCAGCTCCTCACTAATGAGCTTGGGAAATCAGCAGAAGATGGCCCAAATACTTGGGCCCCTCATGGGAGACTGGGAAGAAGTTCCCAGCTCCTGGTTTCAGCCTGGCCCAGCCCTGGCCATTGCAGCCATTCTGGGGAGTAAACCAGCAGGTGGAAGGTGTCTATCTCTCTGTCTCTCCTGTTTCTCTCTGTAACTCTGTCTTTAAAATAAACAATTTTTTTTAAAAGTTGTTTGGCTTGTGTTTCCCAGGTCTACATCACTCACATTCTTCCCTGAATGAATCTATTTCAACCTTTCTTACAGAGCCTGTTTATTTCTGTCATCAATACCGATCTTATACATCCAGAGACTAGAGAAACAGGGGAGACTTGCCAACTCATCTTATGGGACTAGCTTAACCCTGATATCAATCTTATAAGAAAGATACATAGTTTTTATTGAAAATGCATGGGAAAACCATAAGCAAAATGCTATCTAATATAATAAAATCATATGCAAAGAAGATATTATTAATAACTGAATTTATTTCAGAAATCCATTTGTGTACAAGTAAGTTTCAGTTAAAAGTTTTACACTTGGGGCCAGCATTGTGGTGTAGCAGGAAAAGCTGCCGCCTGCAATGCCAGCATCCCACAAAGGCACTGGTTAGAGTCCCGGCTGCTCCACTTCGGATCTAGCTACCTGCTAATGCACTTGGGAAAGCAGCTGAACACGCTCTGCATGCTTGGGCCTCTGCCACCCACATAGGAGACCCGGAAGAAGCCCCAGGCTCCTGGCTTTAGTCTGGCTTAGCCTTGGCCACTGTGGCCATTTGGGGTGTGAACCAGTAGATGGAATTTTTCTCCCTCTTTCTCTCTCTCTCTCTCTCTCTCTCCCCCTCTCCCTCTCCCTCTCGCTCTCGCTCTCTCTCTCTCTCTCAGTTACACTCTTTCTGTAACTCTGCTTTTCAAAGACATTAATAAATCTTTAAAAAGTTAATTTAAAAAGTTATACACTTGAAGTATGTGTATTTTGTTTTTAAAGATTTACTTATTTATTTGAAAGGCAGAGTTACAGAGAGAGGGAAAGAGATCCTCCATCCTCTGGTTCAATCACCAAATGGCCACAACGGCCAGGGATGGGCAAGCCCAAAGTCAGGAACCTGGAACTCCATTCAGGTCTCCTGTGTGGGAAGCAGGAGCCCAAGCACTTGGTCCACTATCCAGTGCTTTCCAAGGCACATTAACAGAGAGCTGGATTGAAAGCAGAGCAGCCGAGACACGAACCTGCATGTGTATGGGATGCCTGCCTCACAGACATTTTAACCCACTGTGCCACAACACTGGCCTCAATGTGTATGGATTATGCTCACTGAGTTTTTTTCAAGTCACCTGAGTAAAGATACTAGTATAGCTTTTTTCTTCAAAATTTTAAATAACACAGATAACACTTATATTTTATGGAAAGGGAATAATCTGCCTCGCTAAAATATTAAGTAATCAGTTTTATTTACAGACATGGACACAAAATTGTAAACAAAATATTAAAAATTCAACACTTCTGGGGCAGTGTTGTGGCAAAGCAAGTGAAGCATCCCCTATGGGTGCTGGTTCATGTGTTGGCTGCCCTACTTCTGATCCAGCTCCCTCCTAACACCCTGGGGAAAGCAGCAGAAGATGGTCCAAGTCCTTGAGACCCTGCCTCTTTGTGGGAGACCCGGATGAAGCTCTTGGCTTCTTTGGCCTGGCTCAGCCCTGGCCGTTGTGGCAACTTGGGGAGTGAACCAGTGGATGGAAGACTTCTCTGTGTCTCTCCCTCTCTGTCTGTAGCTCTGAATTTCAAATGAATAAACAAATCTTTAAGAAAAGAAAAAGAGGCGCCGTGGCTTAACAGGCTAATCCTCCGCCTTGCGGCGGCGCCAGTTGCCCCTCTTCCAGGCCAGCTCTCTGCTATGGCCCGGGAAGGCAGTGGAGGATGGCCCAAGTGCTTGGGCCCTGCACCCGCATGGGAGACCAGGAGAAGCACCTGGCTCCTGGCTTTGGATCAGCGCAATGCGCCGGCCGCAGCGGCCATTGGAGGGTGAACCAACGGCAAAAAGGAAGACCTTTCTCTCTGTCTCTCTCTCTCACTATCCACTCTGCCTGTAAAAAAAAAAAAAAAAAAGAAAGAAAAGAAAAAGAAAATATTAATTTACCAACACTTAATATTGCAGGTTGACTTTTTAAAAAAATTCAATACTTCTAATATTTAATATTTTATTAAGTATTACACTATGATGAAATAGATTTATTCTGAGAAGGCAGAGAAATTTCAACACAAGGAGAGTTATTACTATAATTTTTCACACTAACAAACTGGGAAAACATCATATGATGAAATTAAATAGATACCAATAAAATTTTGAAACAATTGTTAACAAAATTAGTCCATAAGTAATGAGGGAAAAAAATCCTTTAGATGAGTACGCACAGCTTTGCCCATAATTCACCAGAATATAACTTACCATGTATATATACACAAATAATTCACCAGAATATAATTTACCATGTATATATACACAAATATAAAACATATGTATAACAGATAACATAGACTTCTGATTTATGTATTATTGAATTTATCTATATTTTAGTTAGCAACCGTCATAGTAGGTAGTGAATACTGAACTCATTTCCATTTAAATTAGACATGAGAGAGATACTACCAGCATCAGTATCACTATTCCTCTCAGAGGACATTTTCCCAGTGAGCACTTCCCTGGCCATCCTGCCTGAAGTTCACTCTTCCCTCACCTCGACTCTTTCTACCCCCCACTCCAAGGTTTATTATCTGTGTCTCTGTTTACATTTGCATTCCATAAAAATATGCACTTTGTTTTAATCACAGCTGTCTGTTTAGCACCCAGAAAAGCATCTGGCATGTTAGTCTCTCAATAAATAATTACTGAATAATGATTAATGAAATAAGATAAGGATGTAGAACAATCAGCTTAATCATAGGGGATTAAGCTGTGTAGATCAAGCGTGTGTAGATGATAATTATGTTAAACTAGGAAACTCAAATAGACTATCAAGCAGTCCTTAAATTTAGTAAATGTAAATTTTGTAATGTCTACTTTTTTATCGCTAATTTTGTTGCTTTTTTCTCTTTTTTCCTTTGTTAGTCTGATTAAAGGTGTTTCTATCTTGTTTATCATCTCAAAACCACAGCTTTTTGTTGTGTTGATCTTTGGTATACTTTTTTTTAAGTGTCAATTTCATTTATTTATACTCTGATCCTTATTATTTCTCATGTTCTGCTAATTTGAAGTTTGGTTTGTTCTTGTTTTTTTCTTTTTCTTTTTTTTTTCAGATTTTTTAATTTAGTTGATAATCAGAGTTTCAGAGGGAGAGAGATCTTGCATCCACTGGTTCACTCCTCAGATGACTGCACTACCAGGGATGGGCCAGGATGAAGCTATGGGCCTGGAGCTTCTTCCAGACCACCCACTTGGATGGCAGGGGCCATCTTCTGCTGCTTTCCCAGGCCATAGCAGGGAGCTGGATCAGAAGTGGAGCAGCTGGGACTCAAACTCATCCATATGGGATGCCAGCATTGCAGTCGGCAGCCTTACTTGCTACATCACAACATGACCCTGTTCTTATTTTTTTCTACGTCATCAAGACACATCATTAGATTCTCTGTTTGATATCTTTTCATTTTTAAATGTTAGTACTTCATGCTATAAACTTTCCTCTTAGTACTTCCAACAGATTTTTTTTTTTTAATTTGTATATTTATTTGAAAGGCAGAGTTAGAGAAAGAAAGGGAAAGTCAGAGAGGGAAAGATCTTCTATCTGCTGGTTCACTCCCCAGATGGCTGCAACACAGAGGGCTAGGCCATGTTGAAGCCAGGAGCCTGGAACTCCATCTGGGTCTCCCACGTTGGTGGTATGGGCCCGCATCGCTTAGGCCATCCTCTGCTGCTTTCCAAGGCGTATTAACTTGGAGCTGCATAGGATGTGGAACAGCTAGGATTTTCCTGGTGTTCATATGCCCCATCCCATGGTTTGTGATACATTGTTTTTCATTTATTCCAAGAAAATTTTTCTTTCTTTTTTAATTTCTTCAAAGACACATTGATCATTTGGTAGCATGTTGTTTAATTTTCATATATTTTTAAAGTTCCATTGTTTGTTTTGTTGATCTCTAGTTTTATTTCTGAGAACATAAATGGTAGTATTGAAAACTGTATTCGATGGGGCTGGCACTGTGGCGCAGCAGGTTAAAGCCCTGGCTTGAAGCTCTGGCATCCCATACAGGCGCCAGTTCGAGACTCAGCTGCTCCTCTTCCGATCCAGCTCTCTGCTATGGCCTGGGATAGCAGTGGGGGTGGCCCAGGTCCTTGGGCCCCTGACCCATGTGGGAGACCCGGAAGAAGCTCCTGGCTCCTGGCTTCGGATTGGCACAGATCCAGCCGTTGCGGTCATCTGGGGAGTGAACCAGCATATGCAAGACCTCTCTCTGTGTCTCTACCTCTCTCTGTAACTCTGTGTTTTTTTTTTTGTTTGTTTGTTTTGTTTTTTTTTTCTTTTGACAGGCAGAGTGGATAGAGAGAGAGAGAGAGAGAGCGAAAGGTCTTCCTTTGCCGTTGGTTCACCCTCCAATGGCCGCCGCAGCCGGTGCACTGCGGCTGGTGTACCATGCTGATCCGAAGGCAGGAGCCAGGTGCTTCTCCTGGTCTACCATGGGGTGTAGGGCCCAAGCACTTGGGGCATCCTCCACTGCACTCCCGGGCCATAGTAGAGAGCTGGCCTGGAAGAGGGGCAACCAGGACAGAATCCGGCGCCCCGACCGGGACTAGAACCTGGTGTGCCGGTGCCGCTAGGCAGAGGATTAGCCTGTTGAGCCATGGTGCCGGCCTGTAACTCTGTCTTTCAAATAAATAAAATAAATCTTCTAAAAAAAACTATATTCAAATGGTAGCATTTGAAGACTTGATTTGTGGCCTAATTTATGGTCTATCCTAGAGAAATTTCCATATACTGATGAGAAAAATGTGGTTTTTTTTTAACATTTATTTAATGAATATAAATTTCCAGTGCACAGCTTATGGATTACAATGGCTTCCCCCTCCCAGAACTTCCCTCCCACCCGCAACCCTCCCCTCTCCCACTCCCTCTCCCCTTCCATTCACATCAAGATTTCATTTTCAATTCTCTTTATATACAGAAGATCAATTTAGTATAAAGATTTCGATAGTTTGCACCTACATAGAAACACAAAGTGAAACATACTGTTTGAGTACTAGTTATAGCATTAAATCAAAATGTACAGCACATTAAGGACAGAGATCCCACATGAGGAGCAAGTGCACAGTGGCTCCTGTTGTTGACCCAACAAAGTGACACTCTAGTTTATGGTGCCAGTAACCACCCTAGGCTGTCGTCATGAGTTGCCAAGGCTATGGAAGCCTTCCAAGTTCGCTGACTCTGATCATATTTAGACAAGGTCATGAAAGACAGAGTGAGGATAGTAACCAATGATCCTAAGAGTGGCATTTACCAGGTTTGAACAATTACACAGCATTAAGTGGGGAAGAGGACCATCAGTACACACAGGTTGGGAGTAGAGCCATTGGTGGTAGAGTAGAGGTTATGATTACAAAGGAATGAGGCCCAAGTGCACTAGACAGGGTCTAGAACAAAGGACAGAGTCATTATTAGGGAGCTGAGAAAGGTGCTGCCTAAGCTACAATTAAGTTTTCTGATTTAGAGGCAAATAGAACCTGTAGAAGGGGCTTGATAATAATCTGGTGGGCTTTAGGCCTTGTAAGTTAAGAGGCCCAGACCTATCTATCTCTTCACATGGGGTATATCCTAAGGGAGGTGTGAACCTCCTAGGGGAAGGCACTCTGTTGACTTTCATTACTTGGCTGGCCTGGGAGGAGAGCTGGCCAGGTAAAGGCAGGGGGCATCTCTAACAAGAAATTTACAGTTCTGCCTGCAATGTTGCTGACCCTACTTGACCATCCCCTCAGCTGCAGTGGTCACTTTGGAAGTTGGGCTGAGTGAAGGGCTTTTCAGCTTAGAGCCAAGAAGATCTGTGGCTCTGACCTGGGCATCCTTCGACTCCAGGGCAGGTCCATTTCCAGTGATCCAACTCTTGGCAGAGCTGCCAGGGCTCTTCACAAGCTGACTTCTGCTGAAGCCCAGGCTTACCACATTGAAAGCCACTGCAGTGGACTGGCCTGTTGGGTCTCCTTGAGGGCAGATCACTGTACAGATCAGCCATTAATAGGCCTGCCACCCATTGCTTCTGATGCCTAGCTTTCTTTTCCTCCTGGTTTTTGTTAAAGCAGACCAGAGGATGCAAGTCAAGGGAGTGCCCATGTCCCATCTCTAACCTTCGGTGGCCTGAACTACAAGTCTATAGTCACAGGCATGTTCTGTAGTAGTTTTTCTAAGGTAGACAATGCCCATGAGGAAAATTATATTCTCACTTTAAAACTTTCTTTCCCTTTGGTCTGAAAGGGATGTTTTTTCTATTTACTGTATACTTGGCTGATGGCGAAGTAAATCTAGCTATGAGATTATTATTTAAGTTCTTATTTTGGCTATGCTATTACAGAAAAATGTTAGCCATCTCTTTTATAAGGTCAAAAGATTAAATTGTGCGTCTTACAGATTCCTTCATAATAGAATTAGTTTCCTACCTTGAGGAGAATAGAGAAATGAAAGAACAAGTTGGGCTTAGAATAGAGAAATGAGGGAGCAAGTCCTAGATCGCTTGCTGACAATAGCAATATCACATGAATACTTAGCAAACCGTTTCAACCATTAGATAACAACTTAAGAAAACATTTACCAGAAGGTCCAATGCCTTCTATAAATTTTAAGAATCATGTATTTGAAAACACCTCTTAAATATCTAACATGGTGTAGTTTGTTTAACCAGTAAACTTAAGCACAACCATCTAAAATGTTTTTAGTTTCTTTCTACCAACAAGTTTAAAACATATGATACACAGATTCAGGTCACACAAATTAAAATGTATCTTTGATTGATTTTAGCAGCTTAAATTTATGGATAATCTTATCTATAAGCCATTTAAAATAAAACTCTTAATAAAATTTCCCCATGTGGACATACAATATGTACACACATATAACTAGCATAATAGACCAATATAGCAATTTTAATAATAGCTTTTAAAATCTTTAACTCTTTTTGTAGATTGCCAATTGATTTGAATTGCTTTTTGTTTTTAGTAACCTCAGTTAACCATACTTTCTCTCAGTTGGTACTGTTAATACATTATTGGCTTCATCTGTTTACAGAGCCATCCCAAAGTACTGAATACAACAAAAGTGGCTGGAAAAACTCCATAGGAACCTATAGGAGGACAGCTAAACACAGAACCAACAACGCTTTAGTTTTATGAGCAGCAAATCATATATGACTGTGGATGACAAAACTTTAAGTCGCCATGTTTCAAATTATAAACTCATCCACCAACAAGAGGCACTTGCTTACTTCACAGTATTTTTGAAAGCACCTGTAGGATTTTACAAGTATTTAACCCTTTAGGCCTCTGGGGCTTTCTCATTAAGATAACTATCATGTCTAGTAACATATAGATCATTAGACTTTTTAATTCTCAAACATTTGTATTAATAGCATTTTCCATTATAGAAACTTAAACTTTGGTACCATGTCACATCTTGACAGTACTTCTAATATAATCCAAATAGCCTGATTAGTTGGTGTCTCTATAAGATGAGAGACATAGGTCCTTCGATTTTTTCAGTTGGGCCCAAACTGGAAAAACCAAAGTCCAAGATTTACTGGAATATTTAGAGTCCAGATTGTTTGAAACTTTGATTTTTTGAATGCCTGTCAAGAATGCCAAGAAGGCTCAAAATCCAAAATATCTGGTTGAAATAAGATTCCTTAAAATCATGACATAACACAGATCAAATCTGATCATTGTTACAAGGTGATTATTCAAATCTTTGAAAATAAGCACATATTTAAATAACCCATAGCTCTTAATAAAAATTCAGCTGTTTTTGAACAATTAGAATTTAACAGACATCAAGAGAACATAATAGATTACTTTAACACATTGCTTTAACAGAGCATCAGAGTTTAATTCTATGTCAAAGAGAAATTGAGCTTCCTGTGATCTTTTGCTGTGAGGTTTCCTTCCTTTACCTTCTTTCATATTGATGACCATGTTTCTGTGTTTCTGTGTGTAACACATCTTTAAGCATGTTTTGCAGGGCAGGACGAGTGGCAACAAATTCTTTCAATTTCTTTTTGCTATGAAAAGTCTTAATTTCACCTTCATTCACAAATGAGAGCTTTGCAGGATATAATATTCTGGGCTGGCAGTTTTTCTCTCTTAGTACCTGGGCTATGTCTCGCCATTCCCTTCTAGCTTGTAGGGTTTCTGATGAGAAGTCTGCTGTGAGTCTAATTGGAGATCCTCTGAGAGTAATCTGACGTTTCTCTCTTGCATCTTTTAGAATCTTTATGTTTCACTGTGGTGAGTTTGATTACAACATGTCGTGGTGAGGATCTCTTTTGGTCATGTTTATTAGGGGTTCTATAAGCTTCCTGTACTAAGATGTCTCTGTCCTTCTCCAAACCTGGGAAATTTTCTGCTAGTATCTCACTGAAAATGCCTTCTAATCCTTTCTCCCTCTCCATGCCTTCAGGAACTCCTAGAACCCAAATGTTGGGTTTTTTAATAGTATCCTGTAGATTCCTGACAATATTTTTTAGATTTCTAATTTCTTCTTCTTTTCTTTGGTTTGCCTGTTTCCTTTCCTGTTCTCTGTCTTGTAAGTCTGATATTCTCTCTTCTGCTTCACCCATTCTGTTTTTAAGGCTCTCTAATGTGTTTGTCATTTGATCTATTGAATTCTTCATTTCATTATGATTTCTTGTCACTATCACAGTTTCTTGTTCCACTAGTTGTTTCATTTCATTTTGATTCCTCCTTAATATTTCATTTTCACGAGAGAGATTTTCTATCTTGTCCATGAAGGATTTCTGTAGTTCAAGAATTTGTTTTTGAGAACTTTTAATGTTCTTATCAATTTTTTGAGATCTGCTTCTTGCATTTCTTCGATCTCATCATCTTCATAATCTTGAATTGGGGTGTCTTTTACATTTGGGGGCGTCATAGTGTCTTCCTTGTTATTGTTACCTCGGTTTTTGCGTTTGTTGTTTGGCATGTTGGAGATATTTGATTTCTTCACTGTGGTGTTTTTTCTTGTTACACTATGGCTCTGTATTAAGTGGACTGTCTGCTTTCGGTGGAGCCTTAGAGGCTTGAGATGAGTGTGGCCTGAGAGCTGTGTTTGGTTCCTCAGGGTTGAGGGTGTGTCAAAGATGACACTCCCAGGTTAGGTGTGGTAAATCTCTCTTTCTTTCTTTTTTTTTTTTTTTTTTTTTTTTTGATTCAAAAGGGGAGTAATTCAGCACAGCTGAACGTAATTGGAGGTAGTTAGCAGGCGAATGATATACCCACAGGAGCCAGAGATTGGAAGCTCTTTCCCAAGGACCACACAGGGAATCTCTGCTGCCCTCAGTGTGGGCTCCAATTCTCCTGCAGTCTCCCACTGGGTTGCCAAGTTAGATCCTAATCTCCTATTATTTCACCCCTCCCCCCAGAGTCAGGTTTTTCTGCTAAGCTCAGGGCTGGTGCAGACCTGAGGTCGCCCTGCTTATGACGTACGTCCAAAATGGCGCCTGCTCTTTGTTTTGCTCGCCTTTGAGGGGTGAGCGGGGAGAGAGAAACTCGTGTCCGTATCGGTCCTCTCTCTCATCTAGTTAGCCTGGTGAACTTTTCCCCAAGGAGTTTCAAGCCTTGTTCCCTCTAGTCTCCTCTTTCCACTTGCCCGCTGGTGTCTCAGGCTATTGAGGTTCGGCTCACCTTACGTTCCAGCGCTGGTGCGTTGAGTCTGCTGCTGGTGTCCGAACTTGGGCTCCCACACTCTCCACGCAGGTCCACTGTGAATCACTAGTTCCGGAAGAGTTTCCTCTGCTGTTTCTTCCCCTACCCTTCCTTGACCCTGCAGTATCTCCACTTTGATTAACCTGTGTCTTTGCGAACTATCAGTGTGATCCCTTCCTATTCCGCCATCTTGCTGCTCTCTCTGAGAAAAATGTGTTTTCTATAGCTGCTGAGTGAAATGTCCTTGCTTAGTAGTATGTTTCTTTCTTTTTTTTAGTAGTATGTTTCAACTTCAGTGTACTTTTGTCGATTTTTGGTCTAAATGATCTCTCTATTGATCACAGTAGGATGTTGAAATCCCTCACTATTATTATTTTTTTTTTTTGAAAGCACCTGTAGGATTTTACAAGTATTTAACCCTTCAAGCCTCTGGGGCTTTCTCACCAAGATAACCATCATGTCTAGCAACACAAGATCATTAGACTTTTTAATTCTCAAACATTTGCACTAATAGCATTTTCCATTATAGAAACCTAAAGTCTGGCACCACATCACATCTTGACAGTCCTTCCAATATACTCCAAATAGACTGATTAGTTGGTGTCTCTACAAGATGAGAGACATAGGTCCTTCGATTTTTTCAGTTGGGCCCAAACTGGAAAAACCAAAGTCCAGGATTCACTGGAAATTCTAGAGACCAGATTGCTTGAAACTTTGATCTCTTGAATGCCTGTCAAGAATGCCAAGAAGGCTCAAAATCCAAAATATCTGGTTGAAATAAGATTTCTCAAAATCATGACATAACATAGACCAAACTTGATCATTGTTACAAGGTGATTATTCAAATCCTTGAAAAAAGCACATATTTAAATAACCCATAGCTCTTAATAAAAGTTCAGCTGTCTTTGAACAATTAGAATTCAACAGACATCAAGAGAACATAATAGATTACTTTAACACATTGCTTTAACAGAGCATCAGAGTTTAATTCTATGTCAAAGAGAAATTGAGCTTCCTGTGATCCTCTGCTGTGAGGCTTCCCTCCTCTACCTTCCTTCATATTGGTGACCATGTTTCTGTGTTTCTGTGTGTAAGACATCCTCAAGCATCCTTTGCAGGGCAGGACGAGCGGCAACAAATTCTTTCAGTTTCTGTCCGCCATGAAAAGTCTCAACTTCACCTTAGAGGATCTCCAATTAGACTCACAGCAGACTTCTCATCAGAAACCCTACAAGCTGGAAGGGAATGGCGAGACATAGCCCAGGTACTAAGAGAGAGAAGCTGCCAGCCCAGAATACTGTATCCTGCAGGGCTCTCATTTGTGGATGAAGGTGAAGTTGAGACTTTTCATCCCTCACTATTATTGTATTGGAATCTATCTCTCCCTTTAGGTCTGATAGTATTTGCTACATATGCCTGGATGGTCTTGTGTTGGGTGTATATACATTTATGATTGTTGTGTCTGCTTGTTGAATTGATCTTTTTATCAGTATAAAATATCCTTTGTCTCTTGTTACAGTTTGTTTAAAAAAAGATTTATTTATTGATTTATTTATTTGAAATGAAGAACTATGGAGAAAGAGAGAGAGAGAGAGAGAGTGATAGAGAAAGATCTTCCATCCACTGGTTTATTCTCCATATGGCTATAACAATCAGAACTGGACCAGGCCAAAGCTAGGAGCCAGGAACTTCATCCAAGTCTCCCATGTGGGTGCAGGGGTCCAAGCACTTGGGCCATCCTCCACTACTTCCCAAGGCACATTAGCAGGGAGCTGGATTATAAATGAAACAGCTGGGACGCAAACCAGTGTTCACATGGGATGCTGGCACTGCAGGCAGTGGCTTAACCCACTACACCACAGGGCTAGTCCCTCTTTTTACAGTTTTTGATTTTAAGTCAGTTTCATCTGATATGAGTATTACTACACTTGCTTGTTTTTTATTTTCACTTGCCTGGTATATTTTTCTCTAGCCCTTCACTTTCTTTTTTTTTAAGAGATTTATTTATTTATTTGAAAGTCAGAGTTACACAAAGAGAGAAGAGGCAGAGACAGAGAGACAGAGAGAGAAAGAGAGAGAGGTCTTCCATCCACAGGTTCAATCCCCAGGTTCAATGGCCACAATGGCCGGAGCTGCACCGATCCGAAGCCAGGAGCCAGGAGCTTCCTCTGGGTCTCCCATGCGGATGCAGGGGCCCAAGGACTTGGGCCATCTTCTATTGCTTTCCCAGGCCATAGCAGAGAGTTGTATTGGAAGTGGAGCAGCCGGGTCTTGAACCAGCACCCATATGGTGCCGGAGCTTCAGGCCAGGGCGTTAACTCACTGCACCACAGGCTTTCACTTTCAATCCATGTTCATCTTTGTTTTTGAAGTGAGTTCCTTATAGGCAACATACAGTAGAGTCTTGGTTTTATAACCATTCAGCCAACCAAAATCTTTTTGTTGGAAAATTTAATCCATTTACATTCATAGTTAGTATTGATATATGAGAACTAACAACTAGAGTTTTGTTGACTTGTTACAGTATCATGTGTTTTCACATTTGCTTCTTTTTAAAGATATATTTATTTATTCAAAAGGGAGAGTTGCAGAGAGGTAGAGGCAGAGAGAGAGAGAGAGAGAGAGAGGAAAGAAGAGAGAGAGGGGTCTTCCATCCACTGGTTCACTCCCCAGATGGCTGCCATTGCTGGAGCTGTGCCAATCCAAATCCAGGAGCCAGGAGCTTCTTCTGGGTCTCCCAAGTGGGTGCAGGGGCCCAAGGACTTCCCAGGCCATAGCAGAGAGCTGGATTGGAAGTAGAGCAGCCAGGAATCGAACCAGTGCCCATATGGGATGTCAGTGCTGCAGGTGGCAGCTTTACCCACTACAGCACAACGCTGGTCCCCACATTTTCTTCTAATGTATGACTAACTCCCTTAGAATTTCTTATAAGGCTGGTCTGGTGGTGGTGAATTCTCTCGGTTTTTTGCTTATCTGAGAAATACCACGTTTCTCCTTTACTTTATTTATTTATTAGGGAGGTAGAGTTACAGGCTGAGAGAGGGATATATATATATATAGAGAAAGGTCTTCTAGCTGCTGCTTTCCTCCTCAAATGGTCACAATGGCCAAAGCTGAGCTGATCTGAAGCCAAGGGCCAGAAGTTCCTTCTAGTTCTCCCATGTGTGCACAGAGCCCCAAACACTTGGGCCATCTGCTGCTGCTTTCCCAGCCGTGACAGAGCGCTGGATCAGAAGAGGAGCAGGCTTAGCCCACTAGACCGCAGTGTTGGTCCCTCTCCTTCAGTTCTAAAGGAGACATAGGCTGTATATAATATTCTTGGTTGGAAGGTTTTTTTCTTTTACAGCGTTGAATACATTGTCCCATTCTCTCTGGCCTTTAGGATTTCTGCTGAGAAGTCTGCTGCTAGTCTACTTGATCTTCTTTTACATATAGTTTGATGCTTTTCTCTTACTGTCTAGGATTCTCTCCTTGCCCTTAACTTTTGACGATTTGACCACATTCTGCCTTGGAGAATAGCCTTCGATTGAATCTTCTTGGGATCCTTTGAGCTTCTTGTATCTGGCTATCCATGTCTCCTTCAAGACTTGGAAAGTTTTCAATATTATTTCATTCAGTAAGTTCTCAGCATGTTTTCCCTTCTGTTATCCTCCACGAATACCTATAATATGAATATTTTGTGACTTGATGGTATTGCATATTTCCTTTATTTTTTCTGATTGAGTTATTTCAAAATTCTTGTCCTCTAGATAAGAAATTCTTTCTGATCCCTGTTAAATTTAAGAGTGGAAAAAGAGAGGGAGGAGATGTACAATTTGGGACATGCACAATCTGACTTGCCGCAAATGATGGAGTTAGAAATGTACCGGGGGATTCCAATACAATCCCATCAAGGTGGCATGTACCAATGCCATCTCACTAGTCCAAGTGATCAATTTCAGTTCACAACCAATGGCTCTGATAGGTCTAAGAATCAAAGGGATCACACAAACAAGACAAGTGTCTGCTAATACTAACTGATAGAATCAAAAAGAGAGAGAAAGATCCAACATGGGAAATGGGATACACAGCAGACTCATAGAATGGCAGATGTACTAAACAACACTCTGGCCTCAGAATCAGCTCTTAAGGCATTCGGATCTGGCTGAAGAGCCCATGAGAGTATTGTAGGCATGGAAAGCCAAGACACCATGGAAAAGAAAATAAAAAAAAACCTAAATGAAAGATCTCTGTGAGTGAGATCCTAGTGGAAAGAATGGGGCCATCAAAGAAGGAAGTACCTTTCTCTGAAGGGAGGAGAGAACTTCCACTTTGACTATGACCCTATCGGAATAAGATCAAAGTCAGCGAATCCTAAAGGCTTCCATAGCCCTGGCAACTCATGACTAGAGCCTAGGGAGATTATTGACGCCATGAACAGGAGTGTCAAATTGTTAAATCAGCAACAGGAGTCACTGTGTACTTACATCCCATGTGGGATCTGTCCTTAATGTGTTATCTAATGTGCAGTGATGCTATAACTAGTACTGAAACAGTATTTTTACACTTTGTGTCTCTGCAAGGGTACAAACTGATGAGATCTTTACTAATTATATACTGAATCGATCTTCTGTATATAAAGAGAATTGGAAATGAAAAAAAAACCGTGGTGTTAAATTGGAAATGGCATAGAAAATTAATTAATTAAAAAAAAATATTATGTAGGATCTCTGTCTTCAATGTGCTGTACACTGTTATTTAATGCTATAACTAGTACTCCAACAGTATTCTTTTTTTTTTCACTATGTGTTGCTATATGGCGGCAAACTGTTGAAATCTTTACCTAATATATACTAAACTGATCTTCTGTATATAAAGAGAATTGAAAATGAATCATGATGTGATTGGAAGGGGAGAGGGAGCGGGAAAGTGGAGGGTTGCGGGTGGGAGGGGAGTTTTGGGAGGGGGAATCCATTGTAACCCATAAGCTGTACTTTGGAAATTTATATTCATTAAATAAAAGTTTAATTTAAAAAAAAAGAAATTCTTTCCTCCACTTTCTCAATCATATTTTTAATTTCAATCATATTTTAAATATGAAGCTCTTAATCATATTTTTAATTTCATTGACTGAAGTTTTCACCTCCATGATTTCTGTTTGGTTCTTCTTATCTCCTTAGTAAATTTTTCACTCATGTCACCTATTTATTTATTCATTTATTTTATCTCATTATCTATCTGTATTCTCTTGTGTTGCATTGAGTCTCCTTTTAATCATTATTTTTAATTCTGTTTCTGGCATTGCATAGATCTCCTTCACATGAGGATCTGTTTCTGGAGAATTGTTGTGTTCTTTTGGAGGTGTCTTGCTTCCTTGCTTTTTCATGTCTCCTGTATACCTACATCAACACCTGCACATATGGTGTAATAGACTCTCCTTCTTTATGGAGTAGGTTGTCTTGGAAAAAAAGTTTATGGTTTACGTGTAATGCAGGGTATCTCTTGTTTGTTGCTCTGGCTTTGGTTCTAGGTGTGTCCAACTTCTGAGAGATTTATTTTACCTTAACCAATGCCAGCTATGTCTGTAAGCGACACAACAGTCTAGTCTGCAGTAGTTAATGCTGGCAGAAGTGAGTTTGAAGTGGATGTGGCCTTCCTGGGGGATGTATAATCAGGCCCCTGAAAGCTCAGTGTCAATTGCACTAGAGAGTGTGATAACCAGGGCCTCATTCTACATGCTGAGGGACACAATGGGGCTGTCCCCTTGTTCCAATGGCAAGTCAGTAATGCTGGGGCTTGTGGCACCAATAGCTGTCACTCTAGGACTGTGTGATGAGGATGGAACCTTCCCCAGCTCCTGCTAGGAGAGTGAAAATGGTGCTGGGGCTTATAACACAAACAGCCCTGGTCCCAGGGCTAGGGGGTTGGAACTTAACTCTGCTCCAGTCAGGCAGGATGGCTATACACCACACAGGAGATTCTGCCCTGGCAGGGATGGGTGTGGCTAGGTGAATGCAGGCAGGTTCTTACCTGGTCCCACCATGTAGATTCCAGGGGGTTTGAGGAGATTAGTACTGATTGTTACAGATCTAGTGTTGTAAGATGCAGTGGGGTCTCTACCTACATCTCCAATGGTGGAAGCCAATTGTTGGGGATGATGGTAGCCACCTGCCTCAAGCAGAGCCAAGCAGAGAGATAGAGAACTCTGGATACCACAAATGGGTGTGAATTACTCCAAAGATTGTGCTGCCAACATCAGCAGTCCCAGTTTCACAAAGCACCATGAGCTTGGAAATGAGGAGGGCACTTGCCCAGGTTATGTCCAGATTTGGGGGAGCTGCTGCTCGTGATAGCCCCAAGAAGCTGAGGAAAAGCCCCAGATCATGTAGAGTGAGTGAGCTTGGCTCCGGGACTTATGCCCCAAACTCCCACAATTGCAGGGTGCAGGGGTTCTGCTCTCTGCTCTGTAAGCTGCCCTGAGTCTGGCTCCGATCATTTCTTTCTTTTTTTTTTTTTTTTTTTATAGGCAGAGTGGACAGTGAGAGAGAGAGAGAGAGAAAGGTCTTCCTTTGCTGTTGGTTCACCCTCCAATGGCCGCCGCGGCCGGCGTGCTGTGGCCGGCGCACCGTGCTGATCCGAAGCCAGGAGCCAGGTGCTTCTCCTGGTCTCCCATGGGGTGCAGGGCCCAAGCACCTGGGCCATCCTCCACTGCACTCCCGGGCCATAGCAGAGAGCTGGACAGGAAGAGGGGCAACCGGGACAGAATCCGGCGCCCCGAGCGGGACTAGAACCCGGGGTGCCGGCGCCGCAAGGCGGAGGATTAGCCTGTTGAGCCGGCCTTTCCTCTGCATTTTCAAAACACCCACATCAGCTGGTCCTACAAGATTCTAATCACCCAACTCATGAGGTCATTTCCTTCTACAGTAGATAACACCTTGATGATCAGCATCTTCTCACCGGGTCCTTGCTGCCAAGGAATTCCAGGCCCAGGGCAGAGCATGCAACCTGCAGACTGACTGAAGCCCACTTGGCCATCGTAAAATTTCCTAAAGAGCACGATATCGCCGATCAATCAAAGGAAGGCCATGACTAATACTCCTTGGCCTCAGTGCACTCTGAGAGTGAATGAAAAAGGGTCATGTCACTGTTTCCCATTAAGACTTGATTTAAGTTCTGTATATGTAAGCTTTTATGCTGTTCTAGCAAAGCGAGCCAATGCAGAGTAAATGGTTCAAAAATTATATTAATCTAAATGCCTATTGTGTAACATAAATTAAGGACATTTTTGATGGATAACTGCTTTTGAAAAAAGGGTACATATAGTTTCAGAATTGTTAACATACATTTGTGTGTGGGTTTGCTGGTCAGCAGACCAAATAATTCAAATCCAGGTACAATATTCATTGTGTTCTGGTATATGTTCTCTTACTAAAAATATTTTCTCTTAATTTACGGATTTTTAAAGGATTATTTTAAAATGTAAATGAAAAGACCCAGTAGATAGGAGAGAGAAACAGGG
This sequence comes from Lepus europaeus, assembly GCF_033115175.1. Classification (NCBI taxonomy): domain Eukaryota; kingdom Metazoa; phylum Chordata; class Mammalia; order Lagomorpha; family Leporidae; genus Lepus; species Lepus europaeus. The sequence goes on from NC_084831.1 coordinate 58,843,335, forward strand.
AAGGAAGCTGTAAGTTTGAGAGTGTACTCTTGTTAAGGAAGTTTGTTAAGAATGTGTGGATAAGGAAAGGTATTGTATATGGCAATTTTTGTCCTAAAGTAGAATGACTGGATTGCTCTAGGCTGGAAAGAAAAAATACAAGACAAGTAAAATAAGGTGATTTAAAAATCTTAGAGAAGTTTTGTAGAAGTTGAATGTTGTATGAAGTGAGGTTGGCTCAGATTGTTAGAAAATTAGAGACTCCAGGCTTCAGGTCCCAACTCCCTTGGTGGAAAACTTGGCTTCTATTTTCTCTCCTGCCTCTAATGATTCCTCTAAGACCTCTCCTTTGCCCTAACCTTTTGATTTCTTCTTTGGAACAAATTAATTCAGTGATAGCCTCCTGAACACGACAAACCCACTTCCAAAGTGACTCAACTTCAATTTCCTCCAGATGAGGCCACCTACGGCTCCCCAGGTTAATGGAAGACATTTCCAGAATGGATCACCCCCTCTCTCCTGAGGCTCCACTGCCTCCTGCAGCCCTGCAGCCAGGACCCCAGGATGCTCCAAAGCCCTGACGGATTGCCAGTTCTGGGACCAGTGCAAGGTTCTTGTCCAAGCATGAGGCAGTTACAGCAGAAGAGACCTTCACCCACACGTCAAAGATTTGCCATTGTTGATCTCTCAGGAGGGAATGTAGAGGTCAGCTGGGCCCCTGCCAATACGGGAACTACTAATAAAAATCCCAGCAATAAGGAAATCACAGGTGATGGAGAAAACCCTACCAGCAGCAATCTGCCTTGCATAAGTATCTCCCAGATTATAACCCACGTTGCAGCAGTTATGAGTGAGAGCTGGCCTGTTGCTTCCCTTGCAGTGGATTCTAATAAATCTAATTCTACTCACTCCTCTCCCTGTTCTACTGTTGGTGAATTCTTCTCACTACCTGCAACACCTTCCTGTAAGAAATCCCGTTTTTCTTTTTTGTTTCTCCATGTACTTAAATCATTTAGATATACTTTTTTTTGTTTGTTTGTTTTTTGACAGGCAGAGTGGATAGTGAGAGAGAGAGACAGAGAGAAAGGTCTTCCTTTTTGCCGTTGGTTCACCCTCCAATGGCCGCTGCGGCCAGTGCATCTCGCTGATCCGAAGCCAGGAGCCAGGTGCTTCTCCTGGTCTCCCATGCGGGTGCAGGGCCCAAGAACTTGGGCCATCCTCCACTGCCTTCCCGGGCCATAGCAGAGAGCTGGCCTGGAAGAGGGGCAACCGGGATAGAATCTGGCGCCCCGACCGGGACTAGAACCCAGTGTGCCAGCGCCGCAAGGTGGAGGATTAGCCTGTTAAGCCACGGCGCCGGCCATAGATATAACAACAAGTAAATATAGATAAGTTTATGATAAAATAAGAACTAGTAAAAATTTTGAATAAATATTAAACTCTAGGGTCAGTACATAAGGTATACATATAAGACTATTGTGTGTTTATTTGTAATGGCAAATACTATTAAAAAAAAAAAAAAAAAAAACCTGAGTATCAGGCGGCACCATGGCTCACTTGGTTAATCCTCCGCCTGCGGCACCAGCACCCGAGGTTCTAGTCCCAGTTGGGGTGCCGGGTACTAGTCTCGGTTGCTTCTCTTCCAGTCCAGCTCTCTGCTGTGGCCCAGGAAGGCAGTGGAGGATGGCCCAGGTCCTTGGGCCCTGCACCCGCATGGGAGACTGGAGGAAGCACCCAGCTCCTGGCTTCGGATTGGTGCAGCACCGGCAGTAGCGACCATTTCGGGGGTGAACCAACAGAAGGAAGACCTTTCTCTCTGTCTCTATCTCTCACTGTTTAACTCTGCCTGGCAAAAAATAAAAAAATAAAATAAAATAAAAAAATCTGAGTATCTATTGATGGGATTCAGATTCTTGCAGCAGTATGTATAATAGAAGAGCAGTTCTCAAGCTTTTTAGTCTCAAACTCCTTTGTATTCTTAAAGATTATTAAGAATGTTAAAGAGCTTTTGTTTTTGGTATGGTTGAATCTATCTGTTATAATGGAATTTAAAATTGAGAAACTTAGACATATTCATTAACTCATTTAAAAATAAACCCATTAACAGGGCCAGCGCTGTGGTGCAGCAGGTTAAAGCCCTGGCCTGAAGTGTTGGCATCCCATATGGGTGCCAGTTCTAATCCTGGCTGCTCCTCTTCCAATCTAGCTCTCTGCTATGGCCTGGGAAAGCAGTAGAAGATGGCCCAAGGCCTTGGGCCCCTGCACCCTTGTGGAAGACCCGGAAGAAGCTCCTGGCTCCTGGCTTTGGATTGGTGCAGATCCAGCCCTTGCGGTCATCTGGGGAGTGAACCAGGGGATGGAAGACCTCTCTCTCTCTGAGTCTTTACCTCTCTCTGTAACTCCGTCTTTAAAATAAATAAAATAAATCTTTAAAAAAAAAACCATTACAAGTTAAAACAAATAACATGTGAGGATACTTCATAAATTCATGGAAAATGTATATTATAAAAAAACTATTTGAGTTAAAAAAGTTTTTTGCACCAAAAACTTGATCTTTTCATTCCATTTTCCATGAACTTTTTCAAGTACCTCCTATTTTGTGAAAACTGTATTTTAAAAAAATAGAAAGCTCTTAGAAAAGTGGCACTGTTTTATATTTTTGCAAATCTCTAATGGCTGCATTGATAAAATACAGCTTGTCCTCATTCTGTCTTGTGCATTCAATTTGTTGCTGTACGTTACTTTGGTTAGCATGTAGGAAATCCAGTCTTATGTGGAAATATAACTGGAAAAAATAAGATTATTTTAATAATTTGAAAAGTGGTTATTTACTAAAGATTAGTTGCAATATAGACTCTGAAACTATATCAATTATTTTTATATTGTTAAATTTTTTGCACTTGTTACATAATTTACCTATTTATGATTTTTAAATATTATTTGAAAAATGGTGGTTCACTTAGTCCTGTAGATCTTCCAAATGTTGACATATATTACACATCAAAAAATCAAAACATCATCATTGATGCTCATAGTAATGGATGAAAATTTTTCATAATTGCTTGAATTTTCTCATGAGCGTACATACTGTAAATTGTTTTCCTTGAAAAGAAAGGCTCACTTCATTTTCAAATCTTATTTCCTTTCATTTGAAATACCCAAAGCCAAGTAACTACAGTTTTCAGCCTTGTTCTTTTTTTGAAGAAAAAAAAAAAAAAAAAGAATGGTGCTTATTTGAGCAAACAAAGAAAAAGCCAGTTTTAAGCTCACAACTCAATCAACAAAGGCTTTTTCATGAGATAATTGTCATACTACAAAAGTGTTTCCTGTGGTTCTTTCTTTACATCATCCAAAATATTGAAATGACATGTACCCAAGGGCTGAAATTTAATATAATTATTTTTAATGCTTCTTAAAGGACATTTTTTAGTGAATCTGACTTATTTTTTTAACTGAGGGTGCCTGGTAGTAAAAAAATAGAGTTTGACGTGACTGTCTGACTCATGCTAAGCAGCTTAGGTTTGAATCCAGTAACACTATCCACTAAGCTCTGTCACTTAGAACATACTTAAGCCTATTGAACCTGGATGTAGTCATATGCAAAATGGCAACATAATACCCTCATAAATCCACTGCAACAAATATATGAAGGAAATGTTTAAATACCATCCACAATGCATTGACACAAATGTCACAATATAGTATACGGCTTTCAAATACAGACTATGGTATTAAGATATTACGAGCAGCACATCATGGCCGTCACTGCGGCTCACTAGGCTAATCCTCCGCCTGCAGTGCCGGTACACCAGGTTCTAGTCCCAGTCGGGGCGCCGGATTCTGTCCCGGTTGCCCCTCTTCCAGGCCAGCTCTCTTCTGTGGCCCGGGAAGGCAGTGGAGGATGGCCCAGGTGCTTGGGCCCTGCACCCGCATGGGAGACCAGGAGGAAGCACCTGGCTCCTGGCTTCGGATCGGCGCAGTGCACCGGCCGCAATGCACAGGCTGAAGCAGCCACTTGGGGTGTGAACGGAAAAAGGAAGACACCTTTCTCTCTCTTTCTCACTGTCTAACTCTGCCTGTCCAAAAAAAAGAAAAAAAAAAATAAACCAGCAGCACATCAAATGACACAGATTCTGGCTTTTGTGACAACGTTCTAAGAACACCCCCAAATCACAGTGACTTTGTTTTCTGGGTCTTGGTTTCTCGACTCCCAGAATGAGAACAGAGTATGTTGTTAACCTCAGCAGTAAAGAAGCCAAATCTAGGTAGCAGGAAAGTTTATTATTCAAACATACAACAGATTTTAGCTGTTTATGGGACCTGACAAATATATATGAGGGTACCACAGAAAGTTTGTGAAAACTGCAACTCAAAGGTAAATATATGCTGGTGCAGAAACTTTTTGAAATCTATGCAAGGATGGTTTTTTTGTTTTGTTTTGTTTTTTTTTTTTTTTTGACAGGCAGAGTGGACAGTGAGAGAGAGAGACAGAGAGAAAGGTCTTCCTTTTCCATTGGTTCACTCCCCAATGGGGTGATCCAAAGCGAGGAGCTAGGTGCTTCTCCTAGTCTCCCATGCGGGTACAGGGCCCAAGGACTTGGGCCATCCTCCACTGTACTCCCGGGCCACAGCAGAGAGCTGGCCTGGAAGAAGAGCAACCGAGACAGAATCTGGCGCCCCGACCGGGACTAGAACCCAGTGTGCCGGCGCCGCAAGGTGGAGGATTAGCCTATTGAGCCACGGTACCGGCTTATGCATGGTTTTATGATAATGCATTTTCTATGAAATTTTTGAAGACCCCTCATCTACATAGATTTCAAATTTTCTGCAAAAAGCTACAATTATCTTTTCATTCCATTTCCATGGACTTTCAAAAGTGCCTTCATACTAGTCTCCAGCTATTCTCAAGTGGAATGTTGAAAAATTCTTCAACACTCTATTTAGTGTAGAGCACTCTTGAGGTTTTGGGGAGAGTACCTTGCTTAGATTCTTGTATGTGACCATGAATCAAAGTTTAAAATTGCAGCAACAATACACCGTAACCTAGACGTTAAGAGCGAATAGTTACTTCTGGATTATGAGATAATAACTGATATTAACGTTTTCCTACCACCAGTATTTTCTGCCTACTGTTTCAAAGTTATTTACATGCTTTTCAAATAACAACAATTCACCGTGAGCTTGGTTTATGGCAAATTTATTGTGATCTTGCACAGCACTTGAAATCGCAAAGCATTAGCTAGAATTGAAAGAGCGATGCATTCACCTTGGCAAAGGGAGAAAGCAGATTTTGCTGTGGTTATCACCATTCCTCAATATCTCTTACAAAAGGATTGTCTACCCGAAAGCCATCATTTTAATGACACAACGTGTAACATAAGGCAGTAAAAACACTCGGATTAAGCAGATGCTAAAGCTCTTGACTTAACAAAGAGCACTCAGATCAGCCATGGAACAGCCGCCAGTGCAACACAGAGTTTGCAATTCCTGTCTTGACATCACCGAACGCTGCTTCGGCTCTGAGAGCTCCTCACTGGGCATCTGCTCATTCTGGAGCTGTTCCTTCCCCGAGAAATCCACCTTCAGAAGGTCGTACGCTGGGTTTCCCCCAGAAACCTCGTGTGTATTTGGGAGAGGGAAGTCGTTTCTTCTCTCAGCTGCATGGGGGGGTGGGGGGGAGGAAACAAAAAAATTAATAGTTCTTTAGAGAGCCCTGACAGAGGAGGCAGCAACTGTGTTCTGCTCTTGGAGAATGAATGGGATTTCTCACGTGAACCTGAACCTTCCACATAACCTTTCCAAGCTGGTCTGGTTTCAGAGCGGTTAGACCTTTGAGTGAAAGCTTAGTCACCACTCTCCGCGTTTTGCAGAGCAGGAACCTTGAGTGCCAAGAGGAAGTGTCATACCCCGTGTCACAAGTAGGTGGAGCCCAGCCAGGGCTGGACTTCCGGCTGCCACTGCTCAGTGACCAGCAGAATCCGAAGGTATCAATTACACGCTGTAAACGACAGTCACACAGACAAACGGGCAGAATCCTGTGCATGGTCTGCAAAGCTGATCCGGCAAGGAAGTGGAGACTGAAACCTCTGTATCTGAAACTGTGCTCTAACATCATTCCCAAAGTGCGCACTTAAGCCTCTTTCCTTTAGTTTAGTTTAAATTTATTTATCAGAGGCTTAGTGTAGCAAGTATCAAAAATGAAACAAAACAAAAACTATTTGATTGAATGCTGGTTGGTAAACTGGTTATTGATGAGACAACTCCTGGGAAAACACTCTGAAAACAATGAGTCGTTAAATAAACAATTTTGGATTTCAGTGGCATCGAAAAGACTTAACCTCATATAGATATCTATTCCACTGCCCCACGTGTCTCAGAGATTTTTCAAATATAATTTTTTTCAGTGCATTTGTGTTTAATACTCCAAAGATTGATGAAAGGCCCAGTAGGTTATAATTTTACTCTCTTAAGATTAAAAGCTGTTATTATTTCTGCTAACACCTTACAATGTGAAACAATATGATTAGAATGGAAATGTTGATGATAAATTCATGATTTTTTTTTAAATTTTTTTTTTTTTATTTTTGACAGGCAGAGTGGACAGTGAGAGAGAGACAGAGAGAAAGGTCTTTTGCCATTGGTTCACCCTCCAATGGCCGCCGCGGTAGCGCGCTGCGGCCGGCGCACCGCGCTGTTCCAATGGCGGGAGCCAGGTACTTATCCTGGTCTCCCCTGGGGTGCAGAGCCCAAACACTTGGGCCATCCTCCACTGCACTCCCTGGCCACAGCAGAGAGCTGGCCTGGAAGAGTGGCAACCGGGACAGGATCGGTGCCCTGACCAGGACTAGAACCTGGTGTGCCGGTGCCGCAAGGCGGAGGATTAGCCTGTTGAGCCACGGCGCCGGCCGATAAATTCATGATTTTTAACATTATTCTACCAAGATATGAACACAGCACATCCTTTTAAAAAATATTTTAACCAAGATATTTTAAACCAAATTGGAAATTTTATAACCATATATGTGTTTGCAACATTTATTATGTAATCATAGTTTTGTCTTTTTAGCATTTTGTTGTAAAACAACAATCGCAACCAATTATTAAAATAGAATCTTATGGGGCCAGCACTGTGGAGCAACAGGTTAACGCTCGGGCCTGAAGCGCCGGCATCCCATATGGGCACCGGTTCAAGACCCGGCTGCTCCATTTCTGATTCCAGCTCTCTGCTGTGGCCTGGGAAGGCAGTGGAAGATGGTCCAAGACCTTGGGCCCCTGCCCCCCCCACTGTGAGAGACTCGGAGGAAGGAATCTGATTTTTATTGAGCACTTATTAAGTGCCAGGCAGTTTCATGTGCAACGTTTCACTCTACTTCCTGCGGAGATCTTGTGAAATAAGTGAAATGACTACCATTTATCATTTTAGCAAGGAGAAAACTTCTCCCCACTGGCAAGCAGCATGGCTAAATTTCAACTGGTATTTCAAAAATCCAACCTATGTGATTTTCCCTGTGTGACAACCTTGCTGCTCTAAACCAAATGCCTTGAAATCACATGTGTCTCTCCTCCGGGGCGCAGTGATGCTCAGCTCACTGAAGGAGTCGTGTCATCCATCGATTTCAAGCCACAGACTGAAGAAAAAGAAGTCCTTATTTTACAAACAGCAGCACGCGCACCTCTTTCTCAAGCCAAATATAGTCTATTTTGATCATCAGTCCCCTGAATGGATATGAGTCATCGATGACTAAAAGACCTGTTTATAAACAGTTTGAAAAAAAAGAGAGAGACATATAAAAATCAAAAAGTCGACTGGGGAGTTAGCATTACCTTCCTGTGCTTGTGGGTTCCCCTCCAGGTGCCTTCTCCAGCGGGAGGTGGCACAGATGTAGACGACTGTTCGCACGTACTCCAGCCCGCAGAGCTTCACTTTCCCCTCGCTCCCCACCTCTGAGACGGCGGCCAGCAGGACGGAGAGCAGAGAGACAGTGAGAACCAAGCCCTTCATTCTGCTGCCGAGGGAATGAGGATCCGACAGCGAATCCTGCCTAATCACGTTTTGATGCTGTCCTCAATCTCTCCACCAATTTATGTTCACTCTCCTGACGTTATTGGGCAGAACTTCATTTTAACAATGTTTGCTAAGCACCTAGCTTACACTGGGAAGTTTTAATAATGTGCTTTTACGAGCATTGTCAGTTATTCAGTTACTTCTGAACTCTGCTGCGGGCATTAACTGCATGTGTGGAACAATAAACAGATGCTCTCTGGGTAGGCATCGTGGAAAACTCATGGCAGCAGCCAAGTAGGATTTGCAGTCTCAGCTTTGCCCCTTATAGATTGATGCAGGCAAATTTTAAACTCTCTGACCTCAATGACCACATCTTTACACAGGAAAACCCATCTCATAAGAGTTTCATGAATATTGAAAAGTAGCATCCATGTCAAAGCCATGGAAAATGACATTTAAGAATGTCTTGAGTCTAAAGTATGGCTTCTGCTTACCAGAACTAGAACCTAAAGCCAGTTATGTAAGCATCCTTCTTAGTGAGCTAATGAGCTAATGAAATAATGTGGGTCAATAATTGCTAGCTGCCTTCTTCTCTCACAACCAGAATAGACCAGAAGGGCGGGCATTGTGCCTCCGCCTGTGGAGCCAACATCCCACGTGGGTGCCGGTGTGAGTCCTGGCTGCTCCACTTCCGATCCAGCTCCCTGCTAATGGCGTGGGAGAGCTGTAGAAGATGGCCCAAGTGCTTGGGCCCCTGCACTCACGTGGGAGACCCAGAAGAAGCTCCTGGCTCCTGGCTTCAGATCAGGCCAGCTCTGGCTGTTGTATCCATTTGGCAAGTGAACCGGCAGATGGAAGACTGACTCTGTCTGTAACTCTGTCTCTCGTATTAAAAAACAAACAGAAAGGTCATTTCTCTACAGGATTCAGGAGAGCTTCTCTGACTAGAATCTCCCCTGTTACTCTTCACCTGTGATTTGGGTATGCCTTTCTCAGAATGCACTTTTATTGTAATAATGAGCTGAATCTATAATCCCAAACAGCTAAATAGTGACATTTCTTTCAGTTAACCCTCTGAAAACACCAGGTCTTGCAATACTCTTACCTAAACTGGGAACACTGGTATTTGAGACCTCAATGAGACATCACTTCACTTTATATCAAGTTGAACAATATGTTTAGTTGATTCTGTGATTCCTTCTCTGTGATCCCTGGTTGGGAAAAATATCTCCTCCATCTGTGGCAAAGATCCTGAACATGAATGGCCTCAACTCTCCAGTTAAAAGATACTCATCTTAAATTTATTTAAATCTTATAGAGAATGTTTAAAGCTATGATCAGTTACATGCTCAATATGATTGAATATATGGAGGTCCACAATTAACATGAACCAAAAGTCCAAATGGATTTCAGTAAACACATCTTTCACTATAAACCATTTGTCAAAGGAACTATGGTTGTAATATGATAAATAGTGTTTGAGGCAGCGAGACATGAGTTGTAAACACGTCTGTGGCATCAGTTTTCAGTTCTCTATTCTGCCATTAAATATACATGTGACATTATGTTATTTGTAATGTGATTCTCAGTTTCTTAATTTGTAAAATGTGGATAAATTTATATATATATGTATATATACATATGTACATGAAATATATTCAGCCATCATAAAAAAAGGAAATTCCACCATGTGTGACAACTAGGATGAATCTGGAGAACATTGTACTAAGTAAAACAACACAGACCGATACTATATGATCGCACGTGTGGAATATTAAAAAAAATAAACTCCCAAGGTAGAGAGTAGAATAATAGTTGCTGGGGTTTGTAGGGAGGTGAAAAGATATTTGTCAAAAGGGCAAAATTTTCCGAGTATAAGAAAAAATAGAGGGCTGGCACTGTTGTGCAGCAGATAAAGCTGCATCTGTGGCTCTGGCATCCCATATGGGTGTCAGTTCAAGTCCTGGTTGCTCCACTTCTGATCCAACTCCCTGCTAATGTGCCTGGGAAAGCAGCAGAACATGGTCCAAGTCCTTGGGCCCCCGCCCCGACATGGGAGACCCCGAGGAAGCTCCTGGTTCCTGGTTCAGGATTAGCCTAGCTTCAGCCATTGCAGACATTTGCAAAGTGGAACAAGCTGATAGAAGCTCTCTGTCTCTCTGTTTCTCTCTGTAACTCTTTCAAATAAATAAATAAATATTTTAAAAAAAAGAAGAAAAGTAGGTTCTGGTGATCTCATGTACAGTATGATGACCCTAGTTAACAATATTATATTGTTTACTTGGAGTTTACTTAGGTCTTAAGTGCTTCCCCCCCAACAAATGGCAATTAAGTATGATGATGAATGTACTAATTATGTTACAGCAATCATTTCACAATGTATATCACATTTTATAACTTGAATATACATAGTTTTTGTCAATTATTTCTTAATAAAGTTAGAAGGAAACCCCCAAACTCAAAACAAAATAAAATAAGCAGCTAAAAATTTAAATGCATCCTGGAAAACAATAATGGATATTTAAAACTGGTATGGACAGAGCAGCTATTTTACTTTTTATGTTTTTGTTATCAATTAGGGATTTTTAAAATAGACATTCAAGAATCAAAATGTGTGAAATAATTTGGAAAATTCAATTAAATGATCAGCCATTTCTATTGTAAGACCCCCAAAATGTGGAGATCCTTTGTTCTTCCTGGTATGATGGCACCAATATAGCGGACTTATTCAAAGAAAATACAGGTAAAGTAAAAGCACGTTTTTCATGAGTTGATCTGGATGATACATAAATGTCTCATCAATTTATAAAAAAACTGTTTATTTATTTTTTATTTTTTTTTTTGACAGGCAGAGTGGACAGTGAGAGAGAGACAGAGAGAAAGGTCTTCCTTTTGCCGTTGGTTCACCCTCCAATGGCTGCCGCGGTAGCGCGCTGCGGCCGGCGCACCGCGCTGATCCGATGGCAAGAGCCAGGTGCTTCTCCTGGTCTCCCATGGGGTGCAGGGCCCAAGCACTTGGGCCATCCTCCACTGCACTCCCTGGCCACAGCAGAGAGCTGGCCTGGAAGAGGGGCAACCGGGACAGAATCCGGTGCCCAGACCGGGACTAGAACCCGGTGTGCCGGCGCCGCAAGGCGGAGGATTAGCCTAGTAAGCCGTGGTGCCAGCCGTGGATGGTTAACTTTTTAAAGTTAATTTTTTATTTATTTGAAAGGCAGAGTTACAGAGAGAGGAGGAGGAGGAGAAGGAGGAAAAGAGAGAGGGAGTGGAAGAGAGGGATCCTCCATCTTCTGGTGCACTCCCCAAATGGCTGCAACAGCTGGGGCTGGGCCAGGCCAAAACCAGGAGCCAAGAACTTCTTCCAGGTCAGCATGTGAGTGCAAGGGTCCAAGCTTCTGCTGCTGTCCCACGTGCCACAGCAAGGAGCTGGATCAGAAGTGGAGCAGCTGAGTCTCAAACCAGTGCATAATTCGGATGTGGCTGGAAATCTCATGAGAGCAGTTCAGGCACAGAAAACCAAGACACTGGCAAAAAAATATCCTACATGAAGGATCTCTGTGAGTGAGACCCCAGTGGGAAGGAGGAGCTATCAAAGAAGGATGTACTTTTCTCTGAAGGGAGGAGAGAAGTTCCACTTTGCTTATAGCCTTCTCTAAATACTGCAAAGGTTGTGGTCACAAAAGGCTTCCATAGCCTTGGCAGCTCATGGCAAGAACCTTGAGTGATCACTGATGTCATAAATAAGAGTGCTAATTATTAAATTAACAACAGAAGTCACTGTGCACTTACTCCCCATGTAGGACCTCTATCCTTAATGAGATGTACTATGAGAATTAACTGCAAAACTTGTTTTCAAACAGTACTTAATACTTTGTGTGTGGGGGGGTGCGAACTGTTGAAATTTTTACTTAGTATAGACTTGGTCTTCTGAATATAAAGTTAATTAAAAATGAATCTTAATGAAGAATGGGATAGGAGAGAAAGTAGGAGGTAGGATGGGAGTAGGGGTGGGATAGTGGGTATGGGGGAAAGAACCACTATATTCCTAAATTGTACCTATGAAATTTACATTCATTAAATAAAAGCTTTCAGAAAAAAAAAAAAAACAGTGCCTATATTGGGTGCTGGGGTCACAGACAGAAGTTTAACTTGTAAGCCACAACACAGGCCCCAAGGGTGGCTGATTTTATACTGTTATAAAGTGAAGAAAGCCATGAAGATATTTATCAACTTTCCAGGCTGATTTTATGCTCTTGATATTTTTCACAGTTAAAATGTTTTATTCCCTGTGATGTTAAGATATTTTGTCAGGATATTGAGAAAATTAAATTTACAGTATTAGACTGTGCTGTAATAAGTGGCAAACATGAAACCATGATTTTCCTATTAATTTGATATTTCATTCATTCAACACATTTTTGTTGTATTACCACTCTGTAGAGGTACTGCTTGTTAGAGGCACTGGAGATACATACAATATGGCGAGCAAAACACATAGTTCTTACCTACCAGGATCTCACAATGTGGAAGAAAACAGTCGCTAGGCAAATAATCACATAAATATTTAAAGCAGCAAATATGAATCTTAGTTTAGAAACTCAGTTACTGCCAAGAAATATTACTGTATTTTCTATAACTCAGTTTAGTTTGGGACTCCGAGTCTCTAATCCACCCAACTAGCAGAAACAAACACCATACAATACAAATTAACATAAGTTCAACTTTGGCCTGATTTTCTTCTCCTTCCTAGGATGTAATTGCAGCCTCTTGCTCCAGGCCGAGGCCTTCTGTTATCAGGGCTGGTGCTTCCCTGGTTGCCTGGCTTCCTCCCTTCTAGTGGGTCTCTGCTGCTTTTGCATATCACTGTGGCATGGGGAGAAGTTTACAAAGTAGACTGTGGTCTCTCCTAGATCTTAACACTTCCTGAATAAAGCTTTTCAGAAACAGTGCAGAGGTCCTCTCTGCTATGAGCTACAGGCCTCCCTCTTTTCCTCATTTTTCCATACTCTCTCTCCCTTAGGAAACTTCATTTCTCTTTATGGCTAAGATACTTGGTCTGTATCTTTCTTATGTCCTGTGCTTTTTAGAACAAAAATGGATATATTTGATTTATTATCATTGTGCTTGTCTCCTTAAACTTTACTTATATACACTAAGTTACCATTTTGGAGGTAGGGGAGATAATGAAGAAAAACAAGGCCTGAAAAATAATTTTCTAGGAGCTGGCATTGTGGTGCAAGGGATTAAAGCCACTGCCTGGGATGCCAGCATCCCATATGGGTGCAGGTTTAAGTCTTGGCTGCTCTACTTCTGATCCAGCTCCCTGATAATGGCGGGAAAAGCAGTGCAAGATGGCCCAAGTACCTTGGCCTCTGCCACCCAGGTGGGAGACCTGGATGAAGCTCCTGGTTCCTGGCTTCAGCCTGGACTGGCCCAGCCCTGGCCAATGCAGCCATTTGGGGACTCAACCACAAAGAGATGGAAGATCTCTTCTCTCGTCTCTTCCTCCTCTGTGTAATTTTGCCTTTCAAATAAATAAGTAAATAAATAAATATTTTTTAAAAAAAGAAAAATAATTTTCTAAATGTTATTCCACAATAATTTATGAAATAGTGCTATAAGGAAAAATCCACAGTGGCTTGAAAATGTTTAACAGAAGGCCTAAATTTAGTCTGGCTGGGTGGTAGAACCTCAAGGCTCAAGGGAGTTCAGAAAATGTGCTCCTGAAAAGGTGTGATTTGAACTGAGGTCTGAAAGGTACGTAAAGAGTTAACTATATTGAAGGAGTAAGGAATAGCAAGGAAGCTGCTCCCAACAGAAGGGACACATGTGGCAAGGCCTACAAGTTTACAAGCATGATCACTTACGGATAAAACTTTAATTATAGAAAAATAGGCATGCTCACATTTTGGTGTTACGAATCTCAGCAAACTATATAGGGCATTAGCCATTTACTCCATAGTAGAGGGACAGATACAAAAATTATACAAGTACTGGAGTTCAAGCCTGATCAATTACCAGCTGTATAGTCTTTGGTATATTCTATCACCTCTTCAAGTGCTAATTAGATCATCCATAAAATAAAGACTGTGATAATCACAACTTGCCCCAATGTCTGATAGGATTCCTGTTAGGATACACTGGGATAATGGATAGGAACATGTTTTGCAAAGTATAAAAAATTTTAATGTGCATTATTACTAGTATGTTGATAATTCAGTCTAATTATAGTAAAAGTCAACATTTTCTTTTAGAGAGATTCTCATCGAGACAAAATGGAAACTACTAAGTTCTAATTCTGCACTTGTAATTGTGCGTAACTACACAGAGGTGAGCCAAAATGAATATATTAAATATGATACATAGTAGTGGATACAGTCATTCTTTCCTACTTCAGCTGAAAGAACAGCTAACAATTTACTGTCTGACAATAATAATGTAAGTTGCATATGGGAGATGCCTAGTAGAAAATGATCAAATGAAGTCATGAATATCTAGCAGTAAATTGGAGCCTAAAGTTAGCAGAGTCAGCATTCCCTCCTTCAGTCTCTAACCAGCACACTGTGTATATGTGTGTGTGTGTGTATGGATAACACAAGATGGCTACTGGCTAAGCAGAATTCTCATTCAGCCTAAGAAAGCAAGAAACATGATTCCTTCTGAAACCCCCACGTAAATGATCTTATAGTGAAAATTTGATGCTAATCTACAAGCATGGGAAAATTGTTTAAGACAGCTGGAGAAGCAGGTGAGAAGAGTGGAATGGAATAGGCTCAGTGCTTTACAATCAGCTGCCCGGGATCTGAAAAGAATAGCTTTACATCTGATTTAGGTTTGATAAACTATGAGAGGAGAGTATGTAAAAATTTTTTAAAAATTTAAAAAATATAGTAACAGGAAACACACTTTTTCAATCAAATTGGGTTTTTATTTTCTTATACAAAATGTGGAAAGTACAACCCTTCAGGAAGACAAAGATAATCACAATGACTTACAGCAGTAGAAAATTCAAAATCTTTTAAAACTGACCTCATCCATCGTGAGTCTTGTAAAAATGGCCTTGCTTTTATTTAAATGGTTTCAAGGAATGGTTTCAAGGAAATGGAGATTTTGAAGAAATGGATATTCTTAAATAATAGTTTCTTTTTTTAATAGTAGTTTCTACCATTAAACTGATTTCATCTGCAGTTTCTAATACATAATATTTTTTTCCAGAGCATTAAGAGTTTTGTATGTCTTATCCTCTCCTCAGCACTTAGAATGCTTTATAGACTAGGCCATAATGTTCTATGGTCTCAGATAACAAACTCAGAACTTGCTAAAACAAACTCCATACTAGCAATCTATATTTGGAGGAGTCACCGCTCCCTGATCTCACCCCCATTTCCACTACCTCTCTTTAAAACCCTTCCTGAAATAACTTCCTGATGTGGCCTGTAGATCACAGACTCTCTAGTTTCTCTCTGAGTCCATTTAAATGTGGGCTTAAATTTTACAGCAGATTTTAGGCATGCAGATAAGGGTGTCCTGATGCGACTCAGATTTACTTTTGTCACTTAACTGTTAGTGTAATGCCTGTTGGCTAAACAATGTAATTCTAATATTTGCAGTTATAACCTATGCTTGTTAAAATAGCCTAATAAATTTCCACAGCTTCAGTTCTCAGATCTAGGAGGATAAAGTTTTGATTAAAAGTTGGGTATGAGAATCTGCTGTTCTTATTATAATAATAACTGACTGCATTATTATATGTTAATTATATAAATTCTTGAAAATAGAGTTTGAAAAGCAGAAGATTTAAAAGTCAGTCCAATTTTGTCAAAAAGATTTTGGTTTAAGCAATTCTAATAATTTCCAAGTTTTGCTTCTAAGGGAATGATTTTCTAACATATCATAAGTGTCTAACATAGTCATAAGTGTCCTTATGTATAGTTGGAATGTGACCAAGAAATACAGTAGAGACATCTTTAGAAACATTAAGAAAATCTAACAAAACTCTTATTTAGAACCACTGTTAACTTATATTACAAACTAATCATATATCTGTGAAATAAAATTTCTTTAAATTGAAATGGAGGTTATGCATCAAGTATTGTTTTTAAAAATCAAAATCTCAGCTTGCTGCATACAATACAAATGAATGAATGTTAAACACTGATCCTTTTTCTTTAAACAACAACAGAAAGATATTAAGAATGATGAATTATCCTGGTTGGTTTGATTTTGGTCCAAGCAAAGTATTTATTATATTTCCCTGGAAAGAAAAAAGTCACAATTATAATGCCATAATATGCAACCTAAAAGGTAAAGTAGTCTTTAAGGTGTCATTTAAAATTTATAACTTAGTGATACATATATAAAAGGCATCCAGTAAGTCTGTAAAAAGGAAACAAACAAAGACAAGTTTGAACAGTCATGGGTACTTCCTAGTGTAAACCTGTTCTTTCCTATGAAAGACTCTTTTAAAGAAGTTTGATAAATAATTTTACAATGAGTAACAGGGCAATTTTGGCAGCTCCTACTTAGCTGTAATGTTTCAACATTCTCATCTGTAAAATATCTATTAAACTGAATGATATCTTAAGCTCTTTCCAGATCTGGTAACGCTTTATTTAAGAGAGCAGAACTTCTCAATTTTCATGTGAGTTCGTGTTTTCACTCAATAACACTAATCTTTTTGCTAAAAGTTTAGTTTTACTAAAAGGGATAAAATCACATATAAGAGTTTTTAATACATATTGTATTAAAATGTCTTCTATTTATGTTGGAAATCTCTTCTTCTAATCTGATATTTTTAATTTGATATATGAAATCCTGAATAGAATTTTTTTTAAAAAATATGAATGGAAAATTTTAACTTTGACATATCATACAAAGAATAGCTGAAGTATATTAAGAATTTAATATACACCTGGAAAAATTCTAATTATTCTGACCCTATTAACTCACTTTTTTTATAAAGTTTTAATTCTGGAACCATTATTATGTTCATTTTACAAATAAGGAATCATAAAAATTAGATTTTTAAACTTATTTTTTAAAAAACTATCTTTACATTTATAGTATGAAGGCATATTCTTGTATTTTCTTCTAAAGTTTATTTTATTTTTCACAAAGATTTTCAATCCATTTGGCATTTGCCAATTCACAAAGTGTGAGATAGAGATTTAATTTTATTTTTTTCTCTGTGTTATTCCTAGAATTGTGAACCTAAAATGATTTTTCCATCATTTTTTACAGAACATCATGAAAGCTATAATTTTTCTAGTGACAAAAGATCCAATTGGCTCCTTTGTCACTTTTCTCTCAAGCAACTCGTTAACTAGTCTAAAAGGTCCACTCACCATTTCCTTGAACATTTCCAGTTCCAAATCTTTGCTTAAGCCTTTCAGTCTGGAATAAGACCTACCTTTTTTTTTGTCTGCAAGACAAGATCCTAAACTATCAATTATAGTTGAAATTTAATCTCCTTTGTGAAAGTTTTCCCTAAAGTATTCTTCTCTTATTTTTTTCATTTTCCTTTTTACATTTCCCTTTCAAAAGTCAATTAATAATTAATTTGCTGCACTGTGCTTCTTTAGACGTCTGTTTATTAGATAGCTACTATAATCTAGTTACTATATTTGGCCACTGGTATACAGTACAGTGTGAAAGAGACAACAATCACTTTTTTCATGGGGTTTATACAACACTTGTGGGACACAGGCAATTAACAAAATATGTAAGTAAATTATATAGTATATTCAAAGGTGATAAGTGTTGTTAATAAAACTAAGTCATGGAAGAATATTGAAGGATGAGTGTGCAGGAGAGTAAATTTTAAATAAGATGGTCATAGAACATTTGACTGAGAAAGTGACATTGAACAAAGATTTGAAGTGGGTGGAGGAACATGCCTGTGCAATGATAATTAAAGAGTCACATGCATTTTCTTTAGTTACTTATTTAACATTTATTTAACGATATGGTTGGTTGGTTAGGACTCTACCTCCAATGTGTGACCCAGATCTAATCAACCATCTTATTTCCATGGCCTTATTTCTCTCTTATTTGATATTTAGATTGTTCCCTTTTCTTTTTTCTTTTCCTGTGCTGTCACAAGAAATACTATGATGTCTTTGATTGCATTTCTATAGGATAGAGTCCCAGAAGAGGAATTACTAGTTCAAGGAATTAATATTCTCTAAACATTTCTAATTGTCTTGGTTATGTTGCTATAACCAAAGAATTTATAATAATTTGTATTCTAATTATCAATATCACGAATTGATCAAATATTTGCCAATATTAAATACTCCCACAAAAAACTTTAAATCAACATTGTTATCTTGATACATGAGAATGCTACCACATTTTAAACAATAAATTTTTATTTCTTTAATTATTCTTGAAGTTGAATTTTTTTTTTTTTTTTTTGACAGGCAGAGTGGACAGGGAGACAGAGAGAAAGGTCTTCCTTTGCCGTTGGTTCATCCTCCAATGGCCGCTGTGGCCGGTGCACCGCGCTGATCCCAAGGCAGGAGCCAGGTGCTTCTCCTGGTCTCCCATGGGGTGCAGGGCCCAAGCACTTGGGCCATCCTCCACTGCCTTCCCAGACCATAGCAGAGAGCTGGCCTGGAAGAGGGGCAACCGGGACAGAATCCGGAGCCCAGACCGGGACTAGAACCCGGTGTGCCAGCGCCGCAAGGAGGAGGATTAACCTGTTGAGCCACGGCGCCAGCTAGGTTGAATTTTAAAATATTCTTAGTAGTCATTTCTTGTGAATGACTTGTTCCTGAACAGTGCCCACTCTCTCATTATAGTCTTAATGGTTTTTTATTGATGTGTGTTTATTTTGAATATTTTATCAAGTTTTTCATTTATGTGATAGTATTTACCAGATTACTATTTGCAACAATTTAAACATAAGAAACACTGAAAAATGAGAAGTCATTTTTAAAATAATGGACATCCCATGATACTGAGTTCCTTGTCAAAGCTTGGACACAAAATTTTGATATTTGAAGACCAGAGTAACAAAATAGGATAATGCTAAGTCAATAGAAATAAATTCTCATTTCAGGAACATTATAAAATATCTAAAATATGATTATGATCATTATATATATATATGATTTGATATATATTATATCATAATCAAAAATCTTGGAATACATGCAGTAAAATTCTTTCATAAAATATTTGTAATTATTATGCTCACAATATTATCATTCTTACTAGTTATTGTTTACAGATAAAGAAAGTACAGCAGAAATAAAATAAGCCTAATAGGTACCCATGCTTAGTAGGTAGGAATTCGTGCAACTTTATAGTCTCTCCATTATACTACATGTAAGAAACTTGAGAAATTTAATCTCCAGCATACTACAAAATTACAATTTAATAGATTCATAAAGTGACATAAATTTTTAGATTTGAGCCTTACCCGGCCAGAATCCATTGTAGTAGGCATATTTTTTAGTTCATACACAGTGACCTGTCCATCACTATCACCCACCAGAAGGCAATCAGTTTGTTTGGCAAAGAGAACAGTTGTGAACTTAATCCCAGGATTAGCCACATTCACAATCAGAGGGTCCAAACTGTAATGAAATATTTACTTATACATTCAGTTATCATATTGAAACAGTCATTTGAATACACAGACTAAGAAAAGCTTGATATATTTTCTTTATTTCATGTAACTAAAATCAAGGACTTTTTAAACTGGTTCCAAATTCAAATTAATGGGTTCTCACACATTACTCATGGAAAACCTTCATTTCTTCAATGAACTAACTTCAATAAGGTAAATAAAGGTACTTCACAGTTAAAATGTGAACTAAATCATAAGTTTAATTTTTGGGATGATTAGTTTTGTATGTCAACCTAGTTGGGCTATAGTACCTAGTTGTTTAGTCAAATATTCTACACATTGCTAGGAGATATTTTGTAGATGCTATTAACATTTTTTTGGATCATTGTTACAAGGTGATTATTCAAATCTTTGAAAATAAGCATAACATTTAAATCAGTAGAACATGAAATAAAGACAATTGTTCTCCATAAAATAGATTTCATCCAATTTGTTGGAGGTCTTAAAAGAAAAAAGCTGAATTCTCCCAAAGTGGGATAAGATTCCACTTGTAGAATGCCTTTGGACTCAAAACTACAACGGGACTCCTACCAGAAACCACAATCTGCCAGTCTGTTCTGCAGACTTCAGACTTGGTAGGACCCATAATTGTGTGAGCTAATTCCTTAAAGTAGAAATCTCTAAATATGGATACAGAGCAGACCTAGACATAGATACCTACATTCTGTTGGTTCTGTTTATCTGCAGCATGCTAACTAACACAATTTATTGACAATACTTCTCTTCTAACAGAAGAATGCTTTCATACAAATTGTAACCAAGAGTGTAGGATTTAGGCAATAGAAGGACCCAGAACATGAGTAGAGAATATGAAGCCCTTGAGCTAATTTTTCAGAGGATCTTCCAGGAAAACTTATCTTGAAATATTGTAGCAGGAGACCAGACCACCACTAACAAGAAACTAGCATGAGTCAGATTTTTGAACATACAATGCATGAAGACACAGCCTGCTTGAGCAGAGAGGGCCCTTCAGCTTTCTCTCTGTACATCCGGGACACTCCTCTAACCCTTGCTATCAAAGCACTGGCAAACAGCTTTTCAGGGAGGCAATTTCTTTAGAGAACTATGCCTTTTCACTGTATCCTTTTCTCGAGACAAGTAAATTTCCTTGAGTAACTCTTGCTTTAGGCTTATTTGGTGATTCCCCAATCAAACAGACCCCTTGTGTACACTAACAAAATGAACCTCTGGGACGCAGAAGGATATTTTGAACAGGAAATTTTCCCAGGCTTGATCATTCAGAGAAATCCACCTATGACCTTAAAACACAAAACAAAAGCAGCAAACTTGTATAGTTCTAGTGAAGTCTACAAAGCCACAATGTTACCAGAAAAATTAAAATCAGACATAGATTTGAGGCATTTAATGGTGAAAATGCTGTTTGGGATGCCAACATGCTGTATCAGAGTGTGTCAGTTCAAGTCCCAGGTCTGCTTGTTTCTCGCTTCCTGTTAATGCACACCCTTGGAGACAGCAGGTAATGGCTTAAGTACCTGGGTCCCTGCCAGCACATGAGAGACCCAGATTGAGTTTCAGGCTCTTAGCTTTGGCCTGACCAGCCCTAGCTGTTGTGGGCAGTGACCCAACAGATAGACGTTCTCTCTCTCTCACTCTGTCTCACTGTTTTTCAAATATATCTTAAAAATTAAAAAAGAAGTTGGATTATTTAAGTAGCAATTTTATACAGTAGTCATACTAAAAATATATTTTGTATTATATTTGAAGTCTGGATTGATGCTATTTTATAAAAGAAACTATAACAAAATTTTATTGAATTATTAACTTGTGGGAAAAAATTTATCATTAGGAAGATTGATTGAATTTTGAATTTTACGTCATTTGTTTTAAAGAATGCATTTTCCTAATTCCTTCTGCTAACAACTATGCTAACAACTAGCACAGGTACATGATATTTTCCAATTGAAGTAGAATCAGTAATCCTCTTATTCCAAAATCATATAAATTTTCATATAAGAATATATGGATATAGATGAACTTCTAATAACTATTAACATCCTAAATAAGAATTCTTAATTAAGTTCATATTCCTTTAAATTTGTTTTGAAATGAAGAGAATAAGTAAATACTGCAAAAATAATTACTTTGTTTTCTTTATCTTTTTTTTTTTTTTTGATAGGCAGAGTGGACAGTAGAGGGAGACAGAGAGAAAGGTCTTCCTTTGCCATTGGTTCACCCTCCAATGGCCACCACGGTAGGCGCGCTGCAGCCGGCGCACCGCGCTGATCCGATGGCAGGAGCCAGGTGCTTATCCTGGTCTCCCATGGGGTGCAGGGCCCAAGCACTTGGGCCATCCTCCACTGCACTCCCTGGCCACAGCAGAGAGCTGGCCTGGAAGAGGGGCAACCGGGACAGGATCGGTGCCCCGACCGGGACTAGAACCCGGTGTGCTGGCGCCGCAAGGCGGAGGATTAGCCAGTTAAGCCACGGCGCCGGCCTGTTTTCTTTATCTTATTATAGAGAATCTTCAGCTAAAATGTAATCATGCCTCTTTATTCCTCTATAAATCAGGCAATGAATAAGAATATCCTACATGAGCCTGTAAAAGTTTGAGGAGATAAGAAAACTATTTTTTTTTAAATTTATTTGAGAAGTAGAGTTACAAAAACAATTGAGAGACAGAGAAAGGTCTTCCATCCATTGGTTCCCTCCCCAGATGGCTGCAACAGCCAGAGCAGAGCTGATCTGAAGCCAAGAGCCAGGAGCTTCTTCAGGGTCACCCACATGGGTGTAGGGACCCAAGCACTTCATCTTCAACTGCTTTCCCAGGCCATAGCAGAGAGCTGGATTGGAAGAAGAGCAGTCAGGACTTGAACTTGTGTCCATATGGGATTCCAGTCCTTTAAGCAGAGGCTTAGCCTTCTACACCACAGTGCAGGCCTGAAAAACTAGTTTCATTCAAATATGTTAAAAACTGCATGTGGTATAAATAACCATCATTAATACAGCATCCTGACATTTATCTTTATTCATAAAGGCCTGTCATAAACTATTTGTTTTAAACTAACTACAATA
The DNA here is from genome assembly GCF_033115175.1 of Lepus europaeus. Lineage (NCBI taxonomy): Eukaryota > Metazoa > Chordata > Mammalia > Lagomorpha > Leporidae > Lepus > Lepus europaeus. The sequence goes on from NC_084831.1 coordinate 58,865,987, forward strand.
CTCTCTAACCAATGTCAAAACTATCAGGTGTCATTTAGTTTCAACTGATCCTATTAGAAATGTCACCAAGAAATCATTAATAGTTAACACTTACGTGCTTATGTGAAGGTCCCAAATCTCCACTCTGCTCTCATTTGCAGCGGCAAATATATAAGATGACTTTGGTGACCAGGCAACGTCATAAACAACGTAAGTGGTTGGATAAAAACTCAAAAATGGCTCGAGATTCTCCTGTTGCCATATCATTACACCCCAGTCTGCTGAACAGCTTAAGAATACATCATGACAGAATGGATTCCATGTTACTTTATACACTGGACCCTGGAAATAGACAAATAAAATAAAATACCTACGTAAATATTTAACATCTTATATTTTAAACTTGACCAACAAATTAAAAATACTAAACTTTCTAGAAGATTTACACACCATCCATTTTCATGTGGGTATTACATTAGCTGAGAGTAAGATTATAAATTGAATCTTCCTTAAATTATCTCATATAGAAACATAAACATACAATTATTACAAAAGTCACTAAGTATCCATATATATTTCACCTACTTTAAAAAGATAACAAAGAATGTTAAGAAAAAAAGAAACAAAATAGAAAATAAAGCAGGAATGTTATAATTATAAAAATAAAGGCTAAATATGAAAAAAAGACCATTTTCTTTGGGATTAGATATTTTTATAAACAAAGTATTTTTTTTCTTTTTTTTAACTTTGATTTAATAAATATAAATTTCCAAAGTACAACTTTTGGATTATAGCCGCCTTTTTCCCCCCATAATCTCCCTCCCACCTGCAACCATTCCATCTCCCACTCCCTCTCCCATCCCATTCACATCAAGATTCATTTTCAATTGTCTTTATATACAGAAGATCAATTTAGTATTCTAAGTAAAGATTTCAACAGTTTGCACCCACAGAGAAACAAAGTGTAAAGTACTGTTTGAGTACTAGTTATACTGCTAATTCACATAGCACAACACATTAAGGACAGAGATTCTACATGGGGAGCAAGTGCACAGTGACTCCTGCTGTTGATTTAACAGTTGACACTCTTATTTATGACATCAATAATCACCCGAGGCTCTTGTCATGAGCTGCCAAGGCTATGGAAGCCTCTTGAGTTCGCCAACTCTGATCTTATTAAGACAAGGCCGTAGTCAAAGTGGAAGGTCACTCCTCCTACACTTGATCTTAGCCAAAAGGCCGAGAAGCTGGTCACTCCTCCTTTCAGAGAAAGGTATCTCCTTCGAAAAGTATTTTTACAAATAAAGAAATGTTGTGATTTCCATAACTTTCAAGAAAAAACATCAAGGGTATCAAGAAGCCAAATAAAAAGCCCTAATTTACAAGAAAGCACTTACTTCAAACTAATATTATTTCAAAATTTAACAATTGATAAGCTTATTTTATTATTTTTAAAAATTTATTTGGAACAGAGAGGGAAAGAGGGCTTTCTTCCATCCATTTGTTCATCCCCAAATACCGACAACAGCTGGGGCTAGGTCAACCTGAAGCAGGAGTTGGGAACACAGTCTGGGTCTTCCTTGTGGGTGGCAGGGACCCACGTACTTTAGTAATCACCTGCTGCTTCCTAACGTGTGCATTATCAGGATGCCAAACCAGAAGCAGAGCTGGGACTTAAACTCGAGCTCCAAGAGGGGATGTGAGCATTCCAAGCAGATTCTTAACCTCTGACCCAAATACTATTTGTAACTTTGCAACTGTAAATGTAGTCACGTTAACTATACAATGTAAAATGATATTTTTTTCAAAAATACTATAAGACAAATTTGTCATACCTACTATAACAAAACTAACCTTATGCCCTCTGAAGGTATCTAGGTATTGCTCATTATATGAACAAGAACATTTGTGAATATGACCTTCTTCAGTGCCAGCCAAATAGATATTTGTGTCCTGCAACACAAAAAAAAAATCAAAATGCACTAATTTCTGATATATTACTAAGTGTACTAAATAGAATATTAGGCAATTCAGGAACCATTAAAATCAATTCAAAAGCCAAAACAATAAGCCTTCAATATAGTTATCTGTTGTCCTTTTGCTTCTGTTACAATCTTCCAATAATGAAACTACATGAAAGACTACTGCAGGAAAAAAACTATAGATTTGTCTTTTGCTTGAATAAAGGCTAATACTTAATATCCTGTCTCAAAACTACCTAAAACCTATGAAACGCATGAAATCTGTTCTCTTCATATTAATAAAAAATTTTAAAATATTATTATAAATGGTTTAGAGCATTAAAAACTACATGAAAAACTTTGACTTAAAAGAAGAAATTTTTTTTAAAAGATTTATTTATTTACTTTGAAAGCAGGAGTTACAGAGAGAAGGGGAGTGACAGAGAACTTCCATCTGCTGGTTCACTTCCTGGATGGCAGCAATGGCAAGCATGGACTAGGCAGAAGCCGCAGCTTCATCAGGGTCTCTCATGTGGGTGCAGGGGCCCAAACACTTGGACCATCATCCACTGCTGTTCCCAGGCCATTAGCAGGGAGCTGGATCAGAAGTGAAGCAACCAGGATATGAACTGGTGCCCGCAGGGGATGCTGGTGTCACTGGCAGCAGCTTAACCCACTACACCACAATGCTTGTCCCAAGAAATTTTTTTAAGATTTAAAAATTGATTTTAAAGGCAAAATGACATGGAGAGTGTGGGAGGCAGGGGAGCAAGTGAGCTAGCTATCTTCCTTCTACTGCCATTCTATTTACATTAGTTATATCTATGTATTTTTTTAAAACTTACATGGCAAAACTTGCATGCTAACATTTTCTTAATACACTCCAAGTTTGGGAAATTGTTATATGCAGTAGTAAGTAATGGGTTGAAATAATTTACCTTGGGATGAAAAGCAAAACACATTCCTGGAGCCTGGCGAGATATCAAGGCTTCTCCTTTCTTTTCCTTTTCTATTCCTCTTTTGCTGCTGCCAGAAGTAGTTCGCCTCAATCTCATCAAATCTTTAAAGACAAAAAATGTGTAATTTGGTACTTACCACATGAAAAAGCACTGAAAATATCATGTCTGCTCCTTCTGCAAACAATATTATGATTTCTGGAATCTTTTGCAAATACCAAATGCCAGAAGACCTAGATGCTTGAAAAACAATGACCAAACCCAGATTTCTTTTATTGGTCAAATAAAAATATGTATCCTTTCACACATGGTGCACTAGAAAATTTAAATTCCATATATAACAAGAGAAATAAAATTTGATTAGTTCTTTTACCATGGCAGTCCAGTCCTTTCCGTATAACCCATTTGGAGATTCTTCCGTCTGCTGATATAGACACTAGTATTTCTCTTTTGTCATCACCTGTTGTTCCTCGGTCTTGTTCTATCCACTGTAGTTGCCATACAGGTCCCAAATGTTTCTGAGGTGATTCACTGAAACAAGGGAAAATACTAAGTATAGAATCATCAAGTACTAGTTATAGAATTTTTAAAGGCATTGGAGTATAAGTGATAAAGACAGCTACCTAAAGGATAATGAGTTCTATGAGTTTGGTGATGATTCCATTGTTCAAAACTCTATGTCTACTTCAAATACTTTGAAAGGAAGAACAAATAGTTTGATACCTACTGGTCATTGCTATTTTCTCTATATTACAAAAGGAAAATTTTACTGGTCTATAATGATTTTTAGCTGTCATAAGAGTAACACAAGAGCAAATATTTTATTTCTCTTCTGAATTTACTTTTCTTACTATCATTCATTCACTCATACTTTTTGAAAGATGTACTTCTTTGAAAGGCAGAGTAACAGAGAGAGGGGGTGGGAGAGACACACACACACAGAGAGAGAGAGAGAGAGAGAGAGAGAGAGAGAGAGAAAGAGATCTTCCATTTGCTGGTTCACTCCCCAAATGGCCTCAACAGCCAGGGTTGGGCCAGCCTGAATCCGGGAGCCAGAAGCTTCCTTCAGGCCTCCCACATAGGTACAGGGGCCCAAGCACTTGAGGCATCTTCCATTGCTTTCCCACATGCATTAGCAGGGAGTTGGATTAAAACTGACACAGCCAGGACTCAAACCAGTACTCATATGGGGTGCCAGCACTGTAGGCATTACTTGCAATGCCACAGCACTGGCCCCCATTCACTCATTCTTAATTTAAAGAAAGTGTAATCTTTGTGTAAGTACTAACTTTCACTTCATTTTCGACATGCTGAATATAAGTATCTTCTTTTTTGAAAAGATTTTTCCCCCAGCTTAGCTGGTCATTTAAATCTTGTTCAGGTAAATAATTTGTCTTCCTATGTCTGACTCTTTTGCTTATGTTTCTGGATTGACCACTGTCATTATACTGTCTAGGGCTGAGGCTTAATTTTTTTCTGAGAAATTAAAACTAATTCTTATTAATTTTGGTGTCTTGAATTTTTTTTTTTTTTAATTTTTGACAGGCAGAGTGGACAGTAGAGGGAGACAGAGAGAAAGGTATTCCTTTGCCGTTGGTTCACCCTCCAATGGCCACCACGGTGGGCGCGCTGCGGCCGATGCACCACACTGTTCCAATGGCAGGAGCCAGGGGCTTATCCTGGTCTCCCATGGGGTGCAGGGCCCAAGGACTTGGGCCATCCTCCACTGCACTCCCGGGCCACAGCAGAGAGCTGGCCTGGAAGAGGGGCAACCGGGATAGAATCGGTGCCCTGACCGGGACTAGAACCCGGTGTGCCGGCGCTGCAAGGCGGAGGATTAGCCTACTGAGCCATGGCGCTGGCCCGGTGTCTTGATTTTATATCCAGCAACTTTGGCAAACTCTATTAAGAGTTCAAATAGTGTCTTAGTGGAGTCCTTTGGTTCCTCTCTGTATAGCATCACATCATTTGCCAACAGGGAAAATTTGACTTCTTCTTTTCCAATTTGTATCCCTGTGATTTCTTTTGCTTGCCTAATAGCTCTGGTTAAAACTTCCAGAGTTATATTAAATAGTAATTGTGAGAGTGGACATCCTCGTTTGGTTATGGTTCTTAGTGGAAAAGCTTCTAGCTTTTCACCATTCAATATAATCCTGGCCATGGGCTTGTCATATATTGTCTTGATTGTGTTTAGGTACAGTCCTTCTATATCCAATGTTCTTAAGGTTTTTATCATGAAATGGTACTATATTTTATCAAATGCTTTCTCTGCATCTATTGAGATAATCGTATGGTTTTCATTCTTTTATTTGTTGATGTGATGTATCACATGTATGGATTTGCATATATTGAATCATCCTTGCATCCCTGGCATGAATTCCACTTGGTCTGGGTGGATGATCTTTTTGGTGTACATTGTATTTGAGAAGCTAGGATTTTGTTGAGGATTTTTGTATCCATGTTATCAGGGATATTGGTCTATAGTTTCCTTTGCTTTATCTTTTCCTGGTTTTGGAATTCAGGTGAATTTTGGAATTGAGGTGGCCTCATAGAAGGAATTTGGGAGGATTCTCTCTTTTTCAATTGTTATGAATAGTTTGTGAAGAATTGGAATTAGTTCTTATTTAAATGTCTGGTAGAATTCAGCAGTGAAGCCATTTGGTCCTGGGTTTTTCTTCGTTGGGAGGGTCTTTATAACTGATTCAATTTCTATCTCAGTTATTGGTCTATTTAGGTTTTCTAGGTTTTTGTGCCTGAATTTTCATAAATATTGTGTCCAGACATCTATCCATTTCTATAGGTCTTCCATTTGTTGTAGTAATTCCTGATGATTCTTTTTATTTATGTGGTATTTATTTTCTGTTGATACATCTCCTTTTACATCTCTGACTTTATTACTTTGGGTCTTCTCTCTGCCTTTTTTTATTGGTCAAATGGTTTATCAATTTTGTTAATTTTTTTCAAAAAGGCAGATCTTCATTTCACTGACCTTTTGCATCATTTTTTATTTTAATTTTATTTCTTCTCTAACTTTTATTTTCTTTCCTCCTACTAATTTTGAGTTTGGTTTTTCTAGGTTCTTGAGATGCACTGTTAGATATGTATTTGATACCTTTCAAAATTCTTGATGTAGGCAATAATTGCTATAAACTTTTTTTTTTGACTGGCAGAGTTAGACAGTGAGAGAGAGAGAGACAGAGAGAAAGGTCTTCCTTTCTGTTGATTCACCCCCCAAATGGCCGCTGCAGCTGGTGCGCTGTGCTGATCTTCCTCCTGGTCTTCCATGCGGGTGCAGGGCCCAAGCACTTGGGCCATCCTCCACTGCCTTCCCAGGCCACAGCAGAGAGCTGGACTGGAAGAGGAGCAACCGGGACAGAATCCAGTGCCCCAATCGGGACTAGAACCCGGGGTGCTGGTGCCGCAGGCAGAGGATTAGCCAAGTGAGCCGCGGCGCCGGCCAATTGCTATAAACTTCCCTCAACACTGCTTTTTGTCATAGCCCATAAGTTTTGATATGTTTTGTTGTCATATTCATTTGTTCCTAGGAATTGTTGATTTTCCTTTTGATTTTACATAAGACCCACTGTTCACTCAGGAGCATATTGTTCAGTCTCCATGAGTTTACATATTTTCTAGAGTTTCTTATGTTGTTAACTTCCAGCTTCATTTCATTGTGGTCAGAAAAGATACATACTATGATTTCAGTTTTTAAAATGTGTTCAGACTTGCTTGATGGCCTAATATCTGTTCTGCCCCAGGGAACATTCCATGTACTGATGTTGTGGGATGAAGTGTTCTGTATATATCAATTAGATTCATTGGTTAATAGTGTAGATTAGCTCCTTTGTTATTTGTTGATTATTGTCTGGTTCATCTGTCCATTGATGAAAGTAGGGTATTGAAGATTCTCATAATTATTCTATTGGAGCCTATGTCTCCCTTTAGATCCACTAACATTTTTTAAATAGCCAGGTCCCCTAGCATTGGGTGCATATACATTTACTATAGTTGCAAATTCCTGTTGAATTGATCTCCCAATCACTACATAATGCCTTTCTTTTTCTCTTTTAACAGTTTTTTCCCTTAAGTTTTTGCTAATGTTAGAATGGTTACTCCTGCTTGTTTTTGATTTCCATTTGCACAGAATATCTTTTTTCATCCTTTAATTTTCAGTCTGTGTGTATCTTTGTGGTGAGTTTTCTTATAGACAGCATTATAGACAGGTCTTTTTTAAAAAAAAAATCATTCAGCCAGTCTGTATCTTTTAATTGGAGGATTTAATCTATTTAAACTCAATATTATTTTTGATAAGTAATGACTTGGTCCTACCATGTTTCCATGAGTATTTCTACTGTTTGGCTTGGATCTCCTTTGTACTTTTACTTGGAGGTTTTTTGCCTTCACATTTTTTTAAAGATTTATTTATTTACTTGAAAGTCAAGAGTTACACACAGAGAGGAAGAGAGGCAGAGAGAGAGAGAGAGGTCCTCTAGCCTCTGGTTCACTCCCCAGTTGGCCACAACGGCTAGAGCTGCGCCAATATGAAGCCAAGAGCCAGGAGCTTCTTCCAGGTCTCCCATGCGGGTGCAGGGGCCCAAGGACTTAAGCCATCTTTTTACTGCTTTCCCAGGCCATAGCAGAGAGCTGGATCAGAAGTGTAGCAGCCAGGACTCGAACTGGCACCCATGGGATGCCAGCACTGAAGGCAGTGACTTTACTCGTTTTATACCACAGTGCCGGCCCTGCCTTCACAATCTTACATGAAGCTAATTATCTTTCTGTTTCTAAGTGGCACATCCTTAAGTATCATTTGTATACACAAAAAAGCCACATCTGAGAAACAACTTATAAATTCAGTCCCATTCACAATAGCCACAAAGAATTTAAACACCCTGGCGTAAGATGTGAAAAATCTTTACAATGAAAATTACAAGACATCAAGGGAAGAAATGGAACAAAAATGGAAAAACCTTTTATATTCATGGATTGGAAGAATTAATATAAAAATGTCCACATTACCCAAAGTAATGTACAGATTCAAGCAATCCCAATCAAAATACCAAAGACATTCTTCTCAGATCTAGAAAAAGAACCCTAAAATTCAAATGGAAGCACAAGACACTCCAAATAGGTAAAGCAATCTTTAACAGTAAAAACAAAGCTGGAAGCACACAATACCTGATTCCAAGATATATTGCAGAGCTGTTATAATCATACAGCCTGCTAGTGGCACAAATATAGATATGTAGACCCACGGAACAGATTAGAAACACCAGAAATTAATCCATGCATCTACAACCAACTAATCTTTGACAAACAGGCTAAAATCATTCCCTAGAGAAAGGACAGTTTCTTCAACAAATGATGTTGGGAAAATTGGATGTGTGTATGCAGAAGGACAAAAGAAGACCTTGTCTTACACTCTATATAGAAATCAATTCACAATGGATCAAGGACCTAAATCTAAGGCATTAAACCATAAAATGACTAGAGGAAAGCATAGGAGAAACACTGCAAGCCTTCTTGAATAAGACCCCAAAAGCACAAGCAGAAAAAGCAACTATAGACAAATGGGATTATATCAAGCTAAGAAGTTTCTGCACAGCAAAGGAAATTTCAACAAAGGGAAGAGGCCACTGACAAAACAGGAGAAAATATTTGCAAATTATACATCTGATAAAGGATTAATATCTGAAATATATGATGAGATCAAGAAACTCAATACCAACAAAACAATCCAGTGAAGAAATGGGCAAGAGTACAAACATGCATTTTTCAAAGAATGAAATACAAATGGCCAACAGATACATGAAAAAAATGCTCAGGATCACTAGTCATCAGGGGGATGCAAATAAAAACCATAGTGAGGTTTTACCTCATTCCAGTTAGAATGGCTATCATTGAAAAATCAAAAAATAACAAATTCTGGTGAAGTTGCAGAAAAAAGGCACCCTAATACACTGCTGATGGGAATGTAAACTTGTAGAACCATTATGGAAAACAGTATGAAGATTTCTAAAAAAAATCAGAAAATTGATCAACCCTCTTACTCAGCCATCCCACTCCTGGAAATTTACCCAAAGGAAATGAAATCAGCATATTAAAGAGTTACCTACCCCCATGCTTGTAGAAGCTCAGTTCACAATAGATAACATATGGAATAAACCCAGATATAAATCAACAGACAACTGGATACATAAAATGAAATATTATTTAGCCATAAAAAGTATGAAATCCTGTCTTTTTCAACAAAATGAATGAAACAGTAAAGCTTTATGCTTAGTGAAATAAGCCAGACCAAAAAAGGGCAAATATCATGTTCTCTCTGATTTGTTGTAAATAATATATAGAGTACAAAAAAGGTAATGTATATGAATGAAATTGGCATCTTAAAATTTGATTATTATTTATAGCCTCATCTATACTCCTGTAGAAAAATGGCCTTACTACTTTGTATTTGTTGAATTTTTTATTTAGTGGAGGATTAATCCTGTTATTATAAAGTAAATTGAAAGTGTGTTATCAAAAGGAAGGAGTAGGGAAGGGTGATGTGGGAAGTATTATTATGTGCTTAAGTTGTATATATGAAATCATAAGATGTGTTTTCTCTGTATTAATTTTAAAAGTACACTCCCTAGATTACTGACTCTAATGGTTTTAATGGTTTCTCTGTTCCTAGTACTGTTTCTCTTGATTTTTTCATGCAGACACTCAAATATAATATTTATGAACACTTAAAAAATCATAGATATCTTTGATTATGTGGTAAAAATTATGTACTTTTGCCCAGAAACAAGCAAAAGGAGTTGAGATTTCAAAACTATGTAGACAATTTCAAAGTTTAAGAACCCCTGATTTAATAACTATTTTCAGTTGTAACTAAGTTTAAACACTGATACAAATATATTACCTTATTTTTGCTTCATGAGTATTTGACCTACTTCAAAATCTTAACCAACCTGAATATCTTTCACCTTTCACTTTTTGGTTTTCTCAATGTAATTTATTTACATTGTATTCCTGTAACATACTCAATAATGTGTAACATACTTAGACTACAAAAGTAAGGAAGATTCAATCATTACTCTTAAGGAGCTTATATCATCTCAAGAAGATTAATTGTGTGTGTGTGTGTGTGTAGAAACACATTATAAATATATGAATAATTTACATATAGTGTGATTTGTGCTATGGTAATGCACAGAATGCACAAAAGAAAGGAATTTGTCCTCCTGGAATAGGTGATACCAAAGCATAAACTGTCAAGATGAAGGAAGACTGCTAGGGAGGTGGACAGAGAAAATGATGAAGATATTAGGATACAGTATTTTAGCTGGAATGACATGAATAATTAGTAAACATTTTACAAATAATGGTGTTCTTCTCTATAAAATAACAAGTATCACTAAGAACCAAATATTAGAATAAATTTTCCAATAAAAATATATGTTACAGCCGGCGTCATGGCTTAACAGGCTAATCCTCCGCCTTGCGGCGCCAGCACACCAGGTTCTAGTCCCGGTTGGGGTGCCGGATTCTATCCCGGTTGCCCCTCTTCCAGGCCAGCTCTCTGCTATGGCCCGGGAAGGCAGTGGAGGATGGCCCAAGTCCTTGGGCCCTGCACCCACATGGGAGACCAGGAGAAGCACCTGGCTCCTGGCTTTGGATCAGCGAGATGCGCCAGCCGCAGCGGCCATTGGAGGGTGAACCAACGGCAAAAAGGAAGACCTTTCTCTCTGTCTCTCTCTCTCACTATCCACTCTGCCTGTCCAAAAAAAAAAAAACAACAACAAAAAAAAACATATGTTACATGTTTATCTGATTGTTGGATTCTTACCTACTATCCAGAACTGCAGTGCTACTGTTGCTCTGTACATTATAAATTAAAATTGTACCATTGTGAAGGCCAACTGCTAAAAGATTGGGTGCTCCAATTGAAAAATCCACAGCTGTAACTCCACATGGACTCTGATAAACACGTTCTGGCCACTGAATAAAAAAAATTATATTACATTTTAAACTTGTTTTTGTAGAATACAGTAGGGTAAGGTACAATGGTAATGGAGACTAGTCTGGTGCCAGTGAGAACTTGAGAATTAGTCTACATGCAGTTACTCCTGTCCTTCTGTCTTCCAGTATAGACAAAAAACAAACCTCAATTATTCATTTCTTTTACTTTCATGAAACCATGAATCCTCAGCACACAATAACTTTAAGAAATACATCATGGACTTCTAAAATAATTATAATATTCTGGTAATATTTCAGCATGATTAATATGAATATGATTATCACATATCTACCTTCTTATGGAAATAAGTAATGAGAAACAAGCCAACCATCTAGCATATATTCCTTTTGTCCACTATTTGTTTTAGATGCCTTAGGCTATTTAATCATTTTTAAATAATGAATAACAAAAGTTTCAATATTCTCTAAGCTGCACTGTTCTATAACTTCATGAAGTCTAAACCAAATCTTTTCTTGTTTCTAACCACCTACAATGCAAAGAAGATAGGCTACTAATTATAAATCCTATATCAATCTTTCTACATTTAAAAATTCTTTATGCTATATAAAACCAGGTTCATAACAGACTGGGGCTATTTTTAAAAACTTCAATCATTTTATTAGCTCTTTCTGGCCCTTCTCTATGTATTACACTTCATATTGCAATTCTGAATTAAAACTAAATGTTAAACTTTATAGTAACAGATTGACTAGCTCTATTTAGCAAAAAACAAAAAACATTATTATGATTCTTATTCATTCTCTTTAAACATTTATGGCAGTAAGAAGGTCATATTAATCTATTATACATCTAGTGAGGAGAGCAGAGGTCAGCTGACAAGGATAAAGAGCTATTCAGCTATTTAAAAACAGTTAAGCATGAAAATAAATAATTTCCAAAGAATTTTCACTTCGCAGATTCATTTTTCTTTAAAATTATCAGAGAATCAATAATGGTTCAACTCTGTTTTATCACATCTGACAACAATAGTAGGTGTTCAATAAATATTTATTGAATAAATTCCCTTGACCTTATGTCAACAAGAACAAATTGTGATTGCTATGGATTTTAACCAACAAAAAAAAGAAGTCTTGATTGATCAAATTTTCTTGACTTTGTTTAATTATTACATACAATTACATACTTCCTGAGAACTTGGTCAACATTTAATCAAATAAAAATCATTTTTATTCTGGTTTGGGTTACCATGGGATTCTTTATTGACCAGCAGCAAGCCAATCCTCTTTTTTGTTCTTTAAATCCAAAGTGCCCATAACCAATAGCCAAAAGATCCTAAAAAAACAAAAAAGCACATTTAAAATAAGAGAAGATGGTACAAAAATACTGCACATATATCAAGATACTTACTAGTGGGTTGTGATAAAACTAGTGGCAGTATACTATTTTGTTTGTTTTATATTTCTGAAAGCTTTTTTAAAAATTAATTAATTAATTAATTTTACAGGAGTACATATTTCATATGTACAACTTTAAGAATATAGTTATTCTTCCCACCATAGCTACCCTCCCACCCACACTCCTACCCCACCCCTTCCTCTTCCCGGTCCCATTCTCCATTAAGATTCATTTTCAATTAACTTTGTATATAGAAGACCAACTCTATACTAAGAAAAGATTTCAACAATTTGCACACACATACACACACACAAAAAAGAACTGTTTGAGAACAAGTATAAAATTTAACTCTCATAATACAACTCATTGAGGACAGAGGTCCTGCATGGGAAGTTAGTGCACAGTGACTCATGTTAATTTAACAATTAACACTCTTATGTATGATGTCAGTGACCATCCAAGGCTCTTGACATGAACTGCCTAGGCTATGGAAGCTTTTTTTTTTTAACTTTTATTTAATGAATATAAATTTCCAAAGTGCAGCTTATGGATTACAATGGCTTCCCTCCCCCCATAACTTCCCTCCCACTCTCAACCCTCCCCTTTCCCGCTCCCTCTCCCCTTCCATTCACATCAAGATTCATTTTCAATTCTCTTTATATACAGAAGATCAGTTTAGTATATATTAAGTAAAGATTTCAACACTTTGCCCCCACATAGCAACACAAAGTGAAAAAATACTGTTGGAGTACTAGTTATAGCATTAAATCACAATGTATAGCACATTAAGGACAGAGATCTACATAATATTTTTTTTAAAAAATTGATTAATTTTCCACGCAATTTCCAATTTAACACGAAGTGTTTTTTTTCATTTTCAATTATCTTTATATACAGAAGATCGATTCAGTATATACTAAGTAAAGATTTCATCAGTTTGCACCCACACAGAAACACAAAGTGTAAAAATACTGTTTTAGTACTAGTTATAGCATTACTTCACATTGGACAACACATTAAGGACAGATCCCACATGAGACATAAGTACACAGTGACTCTTGATGTTGATTTAACAATTTGACACTCTTGTTTATGGCATCAGTAATCTCCCTAGGCTCCAGTCATGAGTTGCCAAGGCTATGGAAGCCTTTAGTGTTCGCCAACTTTGATCTTATTCCGATAGGGTCATAGTCAAAGTGGAAGTTCTCTCCTCACTTCAGAGAAAGGTACCTCCTTCTTTGATGGCCCTGTTCTTTCCACTGGGATCTCACTCGTGGAGATCTTTCATTTAGGTCTTCTTCTTTTCTCTTTCTTTCTTTTTTTTTTTTTGTGCCAGAGTATCTTGGTTTTCCATGCCTAAAATATTCTCATGGGCTCTTGAGCCAGATCTGAATGCCTTAAGGGCTGATTCTGAGGCCAGAGTGCTATTTAGGACATCCGCCGCCATTCTATGAGTCTGCTGTGTATCCCGCTTCCCATGCTGGATCGTTTTTTTTTTTTTTTTTTTTTTTTTTTGACAGGCAGAGTGGACAGTGAGAGAGAGACAGAGAGAAAGGTCTTCCTTTTGCCGTTGGTTCACCCTCCAATGGCCGCCGCGGTAGCGCGCTGCGGCCGGCGCACCGCGCTGATCCAATGGCAGGAGCCAGGTGCTTCTCCTGGTCTCCCATGGGGTGCAGGGCCCAAACACTTGGGCCATCCTCCACTGCACTCCCTGGCCACAGCAGAGAGCTGGCCTGGAAGAGGGGCAACCGGGACAGGATCGGTGCCCCGACCGGGACTAGAACCCGGTGTGCCGGCGCCGCAAGGCGGAGGATTAGCCTACTGAGCCGCGGCGCCGGCCTGGATCGTTTTTTTATGGAAGCTTTTTGAATCCACAAACTCTGTCAGTATTTAGGTAAGGCCATAAGCAAAGTACAAGGTCTCTCCTCTCTTTAGAGAAAAGTACATCCTTTGATGGCCACTTCTTTCCATTTGGATCTCACTCACAGAGATCCTTCATGTAGAATGAATGACCAATTCTTTTTTGCAGCAATGTCTTGGCTTTCCATGCCTGAAATTTGCTCATGGTATTTTCAGTCAGACCAGAAAGTCTTAAGCGCTGATTCTGCGGTCAGAGTGTTACTTAAAGCAATTGTAATTCTATGAATCTGCAGTGTGGTCTGCTTCCCCTGTTGGAACATTCTTTCCTTTTAATTCTATCTACTATAATTACCTCACACTTGATCCTATTTATATGGTCATTTTAACACTTAATATTATCTATATGTTCACTTTAACACTTAATATAATCACTTTAATGCTTAAGATGACATTTTTTATCACTCAGCTTAATGGGACTTGAGGTCCCATGACAAGTTTTTAAAATGTACCCTTCTGGGGCCGGCGCTGTAGTGCAGCGGGTTAAAGCCCTGGCCTGAAGCTCTGGCATCCTATATGGGCGCCGGTTCTAGTCCCAGCTGCTCCTCTTTTGATCCAGCTCTCTGTTATGGCCTGGGATGGCAGTAGAAGATGGCCCAAGTCCTTGAGTCCCTGCACCCATTTGAGAGATCCAGAAGAAGCTCCTGGCTCCTGGCTTCGGATCAGTGCAACTCCAGCCATTGCAGCCATCTGGGGAGTGAACCAGTGGATGGAAGACCTCTCTCTCTGTCTCTACCCCTTTGTAACTCTTTCAAATAAATAAAGTAAATTTTAAAAAAAAGTACCTCAGGGTGCCGGATTCTGCCCCGGTTGCCCCTCTTCCAGGCCAGCTCTCTGCTATGGCCCAGGAGTGCAGTGGAGGATGGCCCAAGTCCTTGGGCCCTGCACTCCATGGGAGACCAGGAGAAGCACCTGGCTCCTGGTATCGGATCAGTGTAATGTGCCGGCTGCAGCACGCCAATCACAGCGGCCATTAGAAGGTGAACCAACGGCAAAGGAAGACCTTTCTCTCTGTCTCTCTCTCTCTCACTGTCCACTCTGCCTGTTAAATAAATAAATAAATAAATACCCTTAGAAGTTAGTCCTTAGGAATGTATGCACAATTATACAGCTTTACAGTTACAAACTTCCTCTTCCCTCTCTTATTCCCACACTTATTTCTTTTTTTAATGTTCATTTGCATTTCTCTCTTTTTTATAGAAAGCTTTTATTTAATAAATATAAATTTTGTAAGTACAATTTTCAGTTTATAGCTGTTCTTCCCCCCATACCCACCCTCCCACCCCCAAATCATCCCACTTATTACTCCCCCCCAGCCCAATCTTCACTAACACTCATTTTTAATTATCTTTATATACAGAAGATCAACTCTATACTAAGTAAAGATTTAACAGTGTGCACCCACACAAAGTATAAAGTACTGTTTGAAAACTAATTTTGCCATTAAGTCTCATAGTACAACACATTAAGGAAATGCTGGGTCTTAGTCCACCCGTACAAGGATGGACTGGGTCCGAGGAAAGGTAAGTGCGCCGCTCGCCCGTTCCCCAGCCTCCTGGTCCCGGAGACAATCAGACGCAGCAGGGAGCCAAGTCTAGCAAGGACTCATTTACCTTTTGCATAATAGTACCTTTTATAGCACAAAACTGCAGAGTCATTGGGGCAGGGCTAAGGGCCAACCAATCACTTAAAAAATCACCTTATGGGGGGATTTCTATAGGACTAGCCTTATGTCTATACACTTGTTACTAGTTTTGTTACCTCCCCTGATGTTGCGCAGCCAGTTAGTTTTAGTGGTAAACAACTTTGGATTCCGCCCATCTTACTTCCTCTGGGCGCCATCTTACTTGGCTCCACGCGGCTTCGTTCCGCGCAGCTCGGGCGGGGGCACCCGGGCCTGGCCTGGCCTGGCCTGGCCAGGCTCATGCCCCACAAGGAAAGAGATCCTACAAGGGGAACAAATGCACAGTGACTTCTATTGTTGCTTTAACAATTGGCACTTATTTATGATGTCAGTGATCACCCGAGGCTCTTGTCATGAGCTGCCAACGCTATGGAAGTCTGTTGAGTCCAAAAACTCCGACCTTATTTAGACAGGGCCATAATCAAAGTGGAAGTTCTCTCCTCCTTTCAGACAAAGATACCTCCTTCTTTGGTGGACCTTTCTTTCCACTGGGATCTCACTCACAGAGATCTTTCATTTACATCATTTTTGCCACAGTGTCTTGGCTTGCCATACCTGAAATGCTCTCATGGGCTTTTTAGACAGATCCAAATGCCTTAAGGGCTGATTCAGAGGCCAGAGTGCTGTTTAGGGCATTTGTCATTCTATGAGTCTGCTGTGTGTCCTGCTTCCCATGTTGGAACATTCTCTCCTTTTTAATTCTATCAATTATTATAAACATCTGAGAATAATCTATGTTAATAAAGAGTTCAATCAATGGTATTAAATAGAAAACATTAAAAAGAATAAAATAGTAACCTATCCCTCGACAGTCAGGACAAGGGCTGATCAAGTCATTGCTTCTCATAGTGTCAGTTTCACTTTTACAGGTTTCGTTTTTGGTGCTCGGTTAATTGTCACCAATCAGGGAGAACATATATTTGTCCCTTTAGGACTGGCTTATTTCACTCAGCATGATGTTTTCCAGATTCCTCCATTTTGTTGCAAATGACCAGATTTCTTTTTTTTTACTGCTGTATAGTATTCCATAGAGTACATATCCCATAATTTCTTTATCCAGTCTTCTGTTGATGGGCATTTAGGTTGATTCCATGTCTTAGCTATTGTGAATTGAGCTGCAATAAACATTGAGGTGCAGATAGTTCATTTATTTGCCTATTTAATTCCCCCTGGGTAATTCCGAGGAGTGGGATGGCTAGGTCATTTGGTAGGGCTATATTCAGATTTCTGAGGTATCTTTCTGAGGTATCTCCAAACTGTCTTCCATAGACCCACACTTATTTCTTACTGAGATCCATCCTAAATTAACTTTATACACATAAGATTAACTCTATGTTAAGTAAAAAGTTCAAGAAATAGTATGAAGAAAAAAAATTGAAAAAAAAAAAAAATGTTCCTTGACAGTCAAATCATGGGCAGCTCAAATCATAACTTCTTGAAATACCAATTTCACTTCTGCAGATTTCATTGTAGGTGCTTTCATTCATGCAGATCAGGGAGAATATATGGTATTTGTCCCTTTGGGACTGGCTTATTTCACTCAGTATGATGTTTTCCAGATTCATCCATTTTGTTATAAATGACCAGATTTCATGGTATTTTTTTTACTGTTGTGTAGTATTCCATAATGTACATATCCCATAATTTATGCAGCTAGTCTTCCATTGGTGGGCATTTAGGTTGGTTCCATGTCTTAGTTATTGTGAATTAAGCTGCAATAAACATAGGGGTGCAGATAACTATTCTATTTACTGATTTCATTTCCCTTGGGTAAATGCCCAGGAGTTGGATGGCTGGGTCATATGGTAGGACTATATTCAGATTTCTGAGGTCATACTATCCTCCATAGTGGCATTAGCAGTCTACAATCCCACAAACAATGGATTAGGATTCCTTTTCCCCCAAAACCTCACCAGCATTTGTTATTTGTTGATTTCTATACGAAAGCCATTCTAACAGGGATGAGGTGAAACCTCATTGTGGTTTTGATTGATTTTTTCCCTGATGGCTAGAAGTCCTGAATATTTATTCATGTGTCTGTTGGGCATTTGGATTTCCTCTTTTGAAAAATGTCTGTTTAACTTGCCCCAAACGACAGTTAGAAACGTGCCAGGAGATTCCAATTCAATCCCATCAAGGTGGCATGTACCAATGCCATCTCACTAGTCCATTTGATCAATTTCTGTTCACAATTGATCATAATGATAGGATTAAGAGTCAAAGGGATCACATAAACAAGACTAGTGTCTGCTAATACTAACTGATAGAATTAAAAAGGAGAGAATGATCCAAGCAGGATACACAGCAGACACATCAAATGGCAGATGTCCTAAACAGCACTCTGGCCTCAGAATCAGCCCTTAAGGCATTCAGATCTAGCTGAAGAGCACATGAGAGTATTTTAAGCATGGAAAGCCAAGACACTCTAGCAAAAAAAAAAAAATGACCTAAATGAAAGATCTCCACGAGTGAGATCCCAGTGGAAAGAATGGGCCATCAAAGAAGGAGGTACCTTTCTCTGAAGTGAGGAGAGAACTTCCACTTTGACTATGACCTTGTCGGAATTAGATCAAAGTCGGCAAACCCTAAAGGCTTCCATAGCCTTGGCAACTCATGACTGGAGCCTAGGGTGATTACTGACACCATAAACAAGAGTGTCAACTGTTAAGTCAACCACAGGAGTCACTGTGCACTTATTTCCCATGTAGGATCTCTGTCCTTAATGTGCTGTACAATGTGAATTAATGCTATAACTAATACTCTAACAGTATTTTTCACTTTGTGTTTCTGTGTGGGTGCAAACTGTTGAAATCTTTACTTAATATATACTAAATTGATCTTCTGTATAGAAGATAATTGAAAATGAATCTTGATGTGAATGGAATGGGAGAGGGAGAGGGAGATGGGAGGGTTGTGGGTGGGATGGAATTATGGTGGGGGAGAAGCCACTGTAATCCAAAAGCTGTACATTGGAAATTTATATTTATTAAATAAAAGTTAAAAAAGAAAGAAAAATATCTGTGTAAGTTCTTTGCCCATCTCTTAACTTCACTATTTGTTTTGTTGTTGTGGAGTTTTTTAATCTCTTTGTAGATTCTGTATATTAATCCCTTATCAGTTGTATAGTTTGCAAATAATTTCTCCCATTTTGTTGGTTGCCTCTTTTTTACACAATAGGAACTTCTCAATTTGATGTAATCCATTTGTTAATTTTGGCTTTGACTGTGTATACGTTTGGGGTCTTTTCCAACTCTTTTCCTGTGCCAGGGTCTTGTATGGTTTCCCCAATTTTATCTAATAATTTGACGATATCATGTCATACAGTTAGGCCTTTAATCCATTTTGAGAGTATTTTTGTGTAAGATGTAAGGTAGGGGTCTTGCTTCATATTTCTACATGTGGAAATCGAGTTTTCCCAGCACCATTTGTGCCAGGGCTTGGTTTTAGCTCCATGGTCAAATATATGTTGGGTGTAGATGTTTGGATTGATTTCATGTGATTCTATTCCATTGGTCTATCCATCTGTTTTTGTACCAGTGTCAGGCTGTTTTGATTATAATTGCCTCCCAGTATGTCTTGACATCTTCTATTGTGAGTGATGCCTCTAGCTTTGTTTTTGTTGTATAAAATTGCTTTAACTACCCAAGGTCTCCTGCATTTCCAAATGAACTTCAGCATCACTTATTCTTTTTTTCTTTTTTTTAAACTTTTATTTAATGAATATAAATTTCCAAAGTACAGCTTATGGATTACAATGGCTTTACCCCCCCCCCATAACTTACCTCCCACCCGCAACCCTCCCCTCTCCCACTTCATCTCCCCTTCCATTCACATCAAGATTCATTTTCAATTCTCTTTATATACAGAAGATCAGTTTAGTATATATTAAGTAAAGATTTCAACAGTTTGCACCCACACAGAAACACAAAGTGAAAAATACTGTTTGAGTACTAGTTATAGCATTAAATCACAATGTATAGCACATTGAGGACAGAGATCCTACATGAGGAGTAAGTGCACAGTGACTCCTGCTGTTGATTTAACAATTTGACACTCTTGTTTATGACGTCAGTAATCACCCTAGGCTCTTGTCATGAGTTGCCAAGGCTATGGAAGCCTTTTGAGTTCGCTGACTCCAATCTTATTTAGACACGGTCATAGTCAAAGTAGAAGTTCTCTCCTCCCTTCAGAGAAAGGTACCTCCTTCTTTGATGACCTGTTCTTTCCACTGGGATCTCACTCATGGAGATCTTTCATTTAGGTTATTTTTTTTTTTGCTAGAGTGTCTTGGCTTTCCATGCTTAAAATACTCTCATGTGCTCTTCAGCTAGATCTGAATGCCTTAAGGGCTGATTCTGAGGCCAGAGTGCTGTTTAGGACATCCACCATTCTATGAGTCTGCTGTGTATCCTGCTTCCCATGTTGGATCATTCTTTCCCTTTTTTTGTTCTATCGGTTAGTATTTTCACACACTAGTCTTGTTTATGTGATCCCTTTGATTCTTAATCATATCATTATGATCAATTGTGAACAGAAATTGATCAAATGGACTAGTGAGATGGCATTGGTACATGCCACCTTGATGGGATTGAATTGGAATCCCCTGGGACATTTCTAACTCTACCATTTGGGGCAAGTCAGCTTGAGCATATCCCAAATTGTACATCTCTTCCCTCTCTTATTCCCACTCTTATATTTAACAGGGATCACTTTTCAGTTAAGTTTCAACACTTAAGAATAACTGTGTATTAATTACAGAAATAAATCAATAGTATTAAGTAGAACAGACAAAAAAATACTAAGAGGGATAATGTATTAAGTTGTTCATCAACAGTCAAGGCAAGAGCTGATCAAGTCACCATTTCTCATAGTGTCCATTTCACTTTAACAGGTTTCCTTTTTGGTGCTCAGTTAGTTGTCACCGATCAGGGAGAACATATGATATTTGTCCCATTGGGACTGGCTTATTTCACTCAGCATGATGTTTTCCAGATTCCTCCATTTTGTTGCAAATGACTGGATTTCATTGTTTTTGACTGCTGTATAGTATTCTATAAAGTACATATCCCATAATTTGTTTATCTAGTCTACTGTTGATGGGCATTTAAGTTGATTCCAAGTCTTAGCTATTGTGAATTGAGCTGCAATAAGCATTAAGGTGCAGACTGCTTTTTTGTTTGCCAATTTAATGTCCTTTGGGTAAATTCCAAGGAGTGGGATGGCTGGGTTGTATGGTAGGGTTATATTCATGTTTTTGAGGAATCTCCAGACAGACTTCCATAGTGGCTTAACCAGTTTGCATTCCCACCAACAGTGGGTTAGTGTCCCTTTTTCCCCACATCCTCGCCAGCATCTGTTGTTGGTAGATTTCTGAATGTGAGCCCTTCTCACCAGGGTGAGGTGAAACCTCATTGTGGTTTTGATTTGCATTTCCCTGATTGCTAGTGATCTTGAACATTTTTTCATGTGCCTGTTGTCCATTTGGATTTCTTCTTTTGAAAAATGCAGACGATATGATTCTTTATTTAGGGGATCCAAAGAACTCTACTAAGAGAATATTGGAACTCATAGAAGGTTTTCAAAGTAGCAGGATATAAAATCAATGTACAAAAATCAACAGCCTTTGTATACACAGGCAATGCCACAGTGGAGAAAGAACTGCTAAGATCAATCCCATTCACAATAGCTACAAAAACAATCAAATGCCTTGGAATAAACTTAACCAAGGATGTTAAAGATCTCTACAATGAGAATAACAAAATCTTAAAGAAATATAAGAGGATACCAAAAATTGGAAAAGTCTTCCATGTTCATGGATTGGAAGAATCAACATCATCAAAATGTACATTCTCCCAAAAGCAATTTATAGATTCAATGTGATACCAATCAAGATACCAAAGACATTCTTCTCAGATCTAGAAAAAATGATGCTGAAATTCATATGGAGATGCAGGAGACCTCGAATAGCTAAAGCAATTTTGTACAAGAAAAACAAAGCCGGAGGCATCACAATACCAGATTTCAGGACATACTGCAGGGCAATTGTAATCAAAACAGCATGGTACTGGTGCAGAAACGGATGGATAGACCAATGGAACAGAATAGAAACATCAGAAATCAACCCAAACATCTACAGCCAACTTATATTTGATCAAGAATCTAAAACCAATTCCTGGAGCAAGGACAGTCTATTCAACAAATTGTGCTGGGAAAACTGGATTTTCACATGCAGAAGCATGAAGCAAGACCCCCACCTTACACCTTACACAAAAATCCACTCAACATGGATTAAAGACCTAAATCTATGGCCCGACACCATCAAATTATTAGAGAACTTTGCAAGGAGCCAGGGGGTTCTTCTGGGTCTCCCATGTGGGTGCAGGGGCTGAAGACTTGGCCCATCTTCTACTGCTTTCTCCAGCCATAGCAGAGAGGTGGATTTGAAGTGGAACAGCAAGGATTCAAACTGGTGCCCATATGGGATGTTGGCACTGCAGGTGGTGGCTTTACCTGCTACACCACAGTGATGGCCCCTCTATTTCTTTCTTTAATGTTTTGTAATTCTCATCATAGAGATCTTTGACATCCTTGGTTAAATTTATTCCAAGGTATTTGATTTTTTTTGTAGCTATTGTGAATAGGATTGATTTTAGAATTTCAGTCTCAGCCTTGGCATGGTCTGTGTATACAAGGTTGTTGGTTTTTGTGCATTGATTTTATATCCTGCTACTTTACCAAACTCTTCTATGAGTTCCAATTGTCTCTTGGTGGAGTCCTTTGGATCCCCTATATATAGAATCATGTCATCTGTATATAGGGGTAGTTTCATTTCTTCCTTCCCATTTTGTATCCCTTTAATTTCATTTTTTTTGACTAATGCTCAGGCTAAAACTTCCAGTACTATATTGAGTAGCAATGGTGAGAATGGGCATCCTTGTCTGTTACCTAATCTCAGTGGGAATGTTTCCAACTTTTCCCCATTCAATAGGACACTGGTCATGGGTTTGTTATAAATTGTCTGTGTTGAAGAATATTCCTTCTATACCCAATTTACTTAGAGTTCTCATCATGAAAGGGTGTTGTATTTTATCAAATGCTTTCTCTGCATGAGCTAATCATATGGTTTTTATTCTGCAGTTTGTTAATGTGGTGTATCACATTGATTGATTTGTGAATGTTGAACCATCGCTGAATACCAGGGATAAATCCCACTTGGTCTGGGTCGATAATCTTTCTGATGTGTTGTTTGATTCAATTTGCTGAATTTTTTTGATGATTTTTGTGCCTATGTTCATTAGGGAAATTGGTCTGTAATTCTCTTTCTCTGATGCATCTTTTTCAGATTTAGGAATTAAGGTTATGTTGGCTTCATAGAAAGAATTTGGGAGGATTCCCTCCTTTTCAATTGTTTTGAATAACCTTAGATGAAATGTAATTATTCCTTAAATGTGTGGTAGAATTCAGCAGTGAAGCCATCTGGTCCTGGGCTTTTCTTTGTTGGGAGGACCTTTATTACTGATTCAGTTTCTATCTTGGTTATGTGTCTTTTTTGGTTTTCTGTGTCTTCATGGCTCAATTTAGGTAGGTTGTATGTGTCCAGGAATCTATCCATTATTCTAGGTTTCCCAGTTTGTTGGCATACAGCTGTTTGTAGTAATTTCTAATGATTCTTTATATTTCTGTGGTGTCTGTTACATTTACTTTTTCAAATCTAATTATATTGATTTGTGTCTTCTCTTTTTTTTATTGGTTAGTTGGGCCAATGGTTTGTCAATTTCGTTTATTTTTTCAAAACTCTTTATTTTGCTGATCTTTTGTATTGTTATTTTGGATTCAATTTTGCTGATTTCTTCTCTAATTTTGAATATTTCTTTCCTCATACTAGTTTTGGGTTTGGTCTGCTGTTGTTTCTCTAGATCCTTGAGATGAATTGATAGCTAATTATTTGATACCTATCCAAATTTCTTGATGTAGGCACCAATTACTAAAACTTTCCTCTTAACACTGCTTTTATGTATCCCATAGGTTTTGATATGCTGTATTGTCAACTTCATTTGTTTCCAGAAATTTTTTTATTTATTTCTCTTTTGATTTCTCCTATGACCCACTGTTCATTCAGGAGCATGTTGTTCACTCTCCATGCCTTTACATATGTCCTAGAAATTCCTGAGTTGGTGATTTCCAGCTTCATTCCATTGTGGTCAGAGAAAATGTGTGGAATGATTTTGGATTTTTTGAATTTTCTGAGACTTGCTTTATGGCCTAGCATGTGGTCAATCCTAGAAAAAGTTCTGTCCCCTGCTAAAAAGAATGTGTATTTTATAACTGTAGAATGAAAAGTTCTATAGATATCTGTTAGGTCCATTTGGTCTATAGTGTCAATTGACTCTGCTGTTTCCTTGTTGATATTCTGTCTGGTTGATCTGTCCATTTTTGAAAGTTGGGTATTAAAGTCCCCCATTCATTTAACTTTTCTTTTAAATAGGTAGGTTCCCTATAATTAGGTGCATATACATTTATAATAGTTACATCATCCTGTTGGATTGATCCCTTAATCATTACAAGTTCCTTTATTTGTCTCTTTTAACAGTTTTTATGTTAAGGTCTATTTTATCTGATATAAGATGGCTACACCAGCTCTTTTTTGGTTTTTGTTGGCATGGAATATCTTTCCCTCTTTCACTTTCAGTCTGCATGCATCTTTGTTGGTGAGATGTATTTTTTTTAGGCAGCAAATAGATGGGTTTTGTTTTTCAATCCACTCTGCCAGTCTGTGTCTTTTATCTGGAGAGTTGAGGCCATTTACATTCATGGTAACTGTTTATAAGTACTGACTTTGCACTGCCATTTTTCCAAATATATTCCTATTTTTTTTACTTTGAATTTCCTTTGAACTTTTACTTGGGAGATTTCCTTCCTTTATGTTCTTTCATAGTGACCGTGTTTCTGTGTTTTTGTGTGTATCAAATCCTGAAGAATCTTCTATAGGGCTGGACTAATTCTTTCAGTTTCTGTTTGTTATGGAAGGTCTTTACTTCACCTTTCCTCATAAATGAGAGCTTTGCAAGGTATAGTATTCTGGGATGACAGTTCTTTTCTCTTAACACTTGGAATATATCTTACCATTCTCTCCTAGCCTGTAGGGTTTCTGATGAGAAGTCTGCTGTAAGTCTAATTGGAGATCCTCTGAAAGTAACCTGGCATTTCTCTTGTGCACATTTTAGGATCTTTTCTTTATGGTTTGATTACAATGTGTCTTTTTTTTAATATTTTATTTATTTATTTGAGAGGTAGAGTTACAGACAGTGAGAGGGAGAGACAGAGAAGCGTGTTCTGTTCACCGGTTCACTCCCCAAATAGCCGCAATGGCCAGAGCTGCGCTGATCCAAAGCTAGGAGCCAGGTGCTTCTTCCCAGTCTCCCATGCAGGTGCAGGGAATCTGGGCCATCTTCTACTGCTTTCCCAGGCCATAGCAGAGAGCTAGATTGGAAGAGGAGCAGCTGGGACTAGAATCGGTGTCCATATGGAATGCAGGCACTAAAGGTGAAGGATTAACCTACTGCGCCACAGCACTGGCCCCACAATGTGTCTTGATGAAGATCTTTTCTGGCCATGTCTATTAGGACTTTTATGTGCTTCCTGTATTTCTTTCTCCAGATTAGGGAAGTTTTCTGTTATTATTTCACTAAAAAGCCCTCTAATCTTTTCTCTCTTTCCAAGCCTTCAGGAACTCCTAGAACCCATATGTTGGGTCATTTGATAGTATCCTGTAGATTTCTAACAGTGTTTTTTAGTTTCTAATTTCCTCTTCTTATTCTTGGTTTGACTGTATAATTTCCTGTGCTTTATCTTCTAGGTCAGATATTCTTTCTTCTGCTTCACCAATTCTGTTGTTGAGGCTTCCCATTGCACTTTTTATTTGTTCTATTACATTCTTCATTTCATTTTGATTTCTCTTTAACATCTCAATTTCATAGGAGAAATTTTCTTTTATGTTATGTACAGAATTCAGTAGCTCATGCATTTGCTTTTGATTACTTCTGTTTAATCTTATGGTCAATGTTTTTAACTCCATTTCTGGCATTTCTTATCATCTTCACAATCTAGTATTGAAGTGTTGCATTCTTTTTGGAGCATCATGTTGTTTTCCTTATTCTTCTTTCTTGAATTGGTACATTTTTTTATTTGGCATTTGTGGAGATACTCAGTCTCTTCTTTGTTTTTTCCATTCTGGCAGCTTTTATCTTTGTACTATGCCTCTGTAAATATGTGGAGTGTCTTCTTTCAGTGAATATCTAGAGACTTGTAGTGGGTGTGGTCAGGGAGTTCTGTTCAGTCCTCCAGGGTGAAGGGCATGACTAAGGTGACACATCCAGGTTTGGCATGGTAAATCTGGTTTTGTTTTTTTTTTTTATCAGAAGGGAGATTTATTCTGCTCAGCTGAGCTCCTCTCCTTAAAGGAGACTAGTGCCTGAGCGCTAGCCCTAGTGGGTGTAATATTCATCTGCTCTGTCCCAAGCACCACACAAAAGATCTGTGCAGTCTCCAGTGTAAGCTCAAATGCCCCAACAATGTCCCATACCAGGTAACCTGGAACCCCTGAGCATGTGGAGTCTCCCACAGTGACTTCCTAAAGTCCCAGCCACACTGTGAGTCCCCCAACATAGCTTCATTTTTTTTTACAGTTCTGGAACACAAGCCCCTCACATTCACGAGCACTCAGCCCCCTGTTAGTTCTCCCCACCAGAGTCAGGAGTTTCCACTTGGCTATTGCTGGGCGTGGACACAAGCTGGTACATCTGTTACATATGTCCAAGATGATGCCCACTCTATTGGCTAGTTCAGGACACCATTAAAGGCGATCAAGGAGAAAGAAAGGTGTCTCTCCTTTTTTTTCTCTAGTTTGGTAGGTACACTGTTCCCCATGGGGCTCCATGCTGGGTTCCCTCTAGGCTCTTCCTGCAGCTTTATTGCTAGTGGCTTGGGCTGCTGCCTTCTGGTCTCACCTCCCTCTCCCTCACTGCTGCAGAAGCTCTTGGATACTGGAGTCCTGAGGCATGGGCATCCACATCCTCCACGTAGGTCCACTGTGTCCCTCTAATTTGCATAGAGTCTCCTCTTCCTTTTCTCCCTAACTCTTCCCTAAGACTGCACTCTGCACTCTCTCCACTTTCTTAAGCTATACTCTCCTAGACCATAGCAGTAAGCTCCCTCCCTATGCTGCCTTCTTAGAACCTCCTAGTATACTATTTTTTTAAGATTTATTTAATTATTTAATTATTTGAGAGACAGAGTTACAGACAGAGAGAGGGAGAGACAGGGAGAAGTCTTTTATCTGCTGGTTCACTCCCACAATGGTCGCAACAGCTGGAGCTGTACCAATCTGAAGCCAGGAGCTTCTCCTGGGTCTCCCATATGAGTACAGGGGCCCAAGCATTTGGGCCATCTTCCACTGCTTTCCCAGGCCATTAGCAGGGAGCTGTATTGGAATTGGAGCAGCCGAGACTGAGCTGGAACCCGTTTGGTATGCCAGTGCTGCAGGCGGAGGCTTAATCTACTACTTCACGATGCCAGATCCCAGTATACTATTTTTTCTCTATTCCTCCATTTTCCTAAGTAAATAAAATTAGTATAATGTATCTAATTTTCAGATTGATAAATAAGTATCTAAAAAGAACCAGTTGCTAACAAGCTCTTTTATAGACTGAGGTAATCTTTGACAATTATATTATGATATTACATCTTATGGGCTCCTGAGGATAACCCAATCACTCCAAATGTTAAATGAAAGACACCTAAGTTAAAGGTAGGGATGCCATGGACTGAGTTTTTTACCCCCAAAATTCATGCTGAAGCCCTAACATTCAATATGAATTAATTCTGAGATAAGGATTTAAGGAAGTACTTGAAGTTATATGAGGCCTTCAAGGTGGGGTCCTAATCCAATATCTAAGAAGAGGAAGGGACACCAGAGCGCTCTCTTTCTCCCATTTGAGGACACAACTAGAAAAGTTCAGAAGAGAGCTCTTACCAGGAGCCATATCAGCCAACATCTTTATCTAGAGCCTCTCAGTCTTCAGAATGTAAAACAGAAATGTAAATTTCTGTTGGTTATACTAAACAGCTTAGGATATTTTGTTATGGCAGCCCAAATTGATATAGTAGGTCCTTTTAAGAAATGCATATGGAAAAACATATAGACAAAAGTTTAATGATTTATCAAACACAGCTTCCTTTACGTAATCAGAATTCCTTTATGTTAAAAATATTATATTTTCTTGTCACCACCACCTACTTTCACACCAACATCATTTCTCCATAATTGCTTCTATCATAAGATAGTCTTCCCAATACCTTTCTCACCCTGCTATTGACAAACCCCTATTCTCCTCTTCTATACTTGGCATAGGCATTATCATCTCTAAGAAGCAAGCAAGAGTTTCTCTTACTTGTTCCCACAGCACCATTCATTTTCCTTATCAAAGTCTGCAGAAAATTAGCCTGTGGACAGAGACTATGTAAATCATAATTACTACATTATCTCTAGTTCCTCTACAGAATGCCTGGCACAGAGTGGATGTTCAATAAGTATTTGTAGAATGAATCAATATTATGGATGCATTTTATAATATGTTTTTATTTAATTTCAATCAACATGATTCAATCTTATTATAATGTATTAATTTATAAAATGTTAGCAAATTATTACTTCAAATGTTTTGAAGATATATCTTTATTATAGATTATTACAGATTAATCGAATCCTATTTATGTTTCCTAATATAGTTTTATAAAGATAAATTCATAGTAAAAGTACTTTATTTCACTAAAAATATTACACATAATTAAATAATGTGCTATTTAGGTTTCAACAAAATTACTATAAATTTTCTATTCTAAAAAATATTTTTTTATTTATTTGAAAGGCAGAGCAACAGAGAGAAAGGGAGACAGAGATAGAGAGCTATCTCCCTCCACTGGTTCACTCCCCAAAAGGCTCTAACAGCCAGATCTGGGCCAGGCTGAAGCCAGGAGTCAGGAATTCCATATAGGTCTCCCACATGTGTAAAACAGTTTAAGTATGTAGGTCATCTTCAGCCACTTTCCTTGGTGAATTAACAGGAAGTTGAATCAGAATCCAAGTAGCTGGTAATAGAACCTGCACTCTGATATAAGATGCCAGTGTCACAAGTGGTGGCCTAACTTGTTGTGCCACAACACCAGCCCCCAACTTTCTATTTTCTAAAAATAATCATGACAAGTATCATGTTTACATGTAGAAACTTATACCTGTGGCATTAAAGGCATAAAGCCTTATTAGGCTAAATATTAAACATATACAATACTACATTTAAACAAATTAGTTTGACTACCTTAAAATACACTAAATATTTATTCCAAAGATACTGCCATTATCCAGAAGATTTTGGAATTGCCAACTGGAAAATACTTTCAGAATCATTTGACAGTTCCCAGAAGAAAATGTTTCATTTCTTTTTTATTATTTCTTTTATACAAGCAAACACACAATTCCCCAGCTCGACAATTCCCCTCATTTGCCTCAAAAGGATTTTTGGCAGTACAGTAAAGAACAAGAATCTGGAGGCAGATGTTGAATCTGATTTCTGGCTTTTTTACTTACTAGTTGGGGAACCTTGAACAAGTTATCAATCCTTCCTGTGCTTCAGTTTCCTCATCAACATAATGGTGGAAATAATGGTACATGACTCATAGGGTTGTTGTGTTAATTCAGGTAAATCAGCAGTGCCTGGTATACGCTAAGCACTGTCTAAGTATTTGCTAATGTTGGTAGTAACGGTGTTTTAAGGAATCTACAAATTATTTAGCACATTTGCAAGGTCACTGAATTAAGTATACACTTTCAAGTATGACTACTTTGAGGAGAACACAAAATTTGGGTAGGTGAGTTTTGGTAAATGTTTTAAAAGTCAACAATGTATCATCTTCTACTTCATTTCTCAATATCTGACTTAGAGTCAGAGACTGCCATATTCCAAGTATAGCTTCTAAAGTAAAAATGATAATGTCTTTATATTAAAGGAGAAAAGTGTTATTTTTGCAACTATTCATATTTTCTCTTTTTTGAAACATGAGTTTGTTTTAGGGGCATTCAAACAAATGGTTTTTGTCAATTTAAATTACTTGCCCCATATCAGAGGGGGACAAAAAAAAACTTTACTACTAGAACTCGGCAGTTACCCTTAAATGCTAGAGATGGACTTATTAAAATGTTTGATAACTTACTGGATTTGTTTTATTCCAGGCAAGGCTGCTCACATTCAGGCCTTTGGTTAAGTCACAGGAAAAAGACCAAAGTCGCTCCAAATTGGCTGGTATTGTTGATTGTGCTGCACTTATTTCTATTTCTTCTTCCTCCTCCTTCTTAACATCTTCTTCTACCTCTTCATGCTTTTCACCTGCTAAAATATTTCTAAGCTGTTCAGGTTCAGGTTCTAAAAGTAAACCAGATAAAAAAAGTCTTGTCCATTATACCTATAGGGGTGTGCTAAAGGTTCCAAATAGCATTTTTATCCCTGATTGACACTTCAAGCCCCACTGGATCTACTGGATCATATGGCCAAAGTGACTGGGCACCTTGAGTGGCTGCCTGAATCTGTTGTAGAGATGTCTGTAATTTCAGGTTCTGCTCAAAGATAGCAGCTTTTTTGAGTGATCTGGTAAATGAGTCATAGTAGCACGCTCAAATGTGGAATATGTTGCTTCCAACATATAAAGAAACTCACTAGACTTTGGGCCTCTTTTTTGTTAGTAAAAGGGGCCAGATGCAATATCTTAATCTTCACCCTTGAAGGTATATCTCAACATAGCTCAAACCACAGGACACTTAGAAATTTCACTAAACTATAAGTCCCCTAGTATTTTATAAGATTTGTTTCCTATCCTCTGACATGCAAATGTCTTGCCAATCTACTTTTTTTCTGGGTCCAATTAGCAGAACATCATCAATATAACAGGCCAGTTTGATGTCTTGTTAAAGGGAAAGATCCCTGAAGGAATAAATTATGACATAGGTTTGAAGAACTAATACATTCCTGAGGTAAAATAGTGACAGTATACTGCTGGCCTGCTCAGCTGAAAACAAATGGCTTCTGGTGTTTTTTGCTTGTTTTACCTAATTAATTAATTACCAACAGTAGTTGGAAGGAAAAAGCATTTGCCTTATCAATAGTTATACACCAGGTACAAGGGAGACATGTTAATCTGCTCAGGCAATGAAACCTCATATGAAACAGCAGTTGTAATTGGAGTCACTATAGTTAAGTTTGTCATAATCCACTGTCATTCTTGAAGATCCATCTGTTTCCTGTAAAAGCCAAATAGGAGTTGAATAGGAGATGTGGTAGGAATCAACATCCTGCATATTTCAAGTTGTTGGCAGTGGCATTAGTCTCTGAAATCCCTCCAAAACTGTGCTATTGCTTTTGATTTACAATAACCCATAATGCCACAGCTGCAGGCTGGGAGAGAAAAGGCAATGTTAACAGGAGCCTGAATCACAGGCATTTGGGCTACCTCATCATGCAACTTACTTGTGCCTTCAAGGTGGATGTGTGTATGTGTGTGTAGATATATATACCTTTTCCATTCAATGATGGAATCCTGCTATATGCCAAATTCCATGGATTTGTGGGTAACATAATACCCAGTTCATGATAAGCATCTCAGGTCACATGGTAACTTGGTGGTCCACGGTCAAGTATAAAGTTTCTACTAAGGCCCAGTAGTGGGCCAAAGCTGTCTCTCAAGAGAATAGTTTTCTATAGATAATGACAGGGTCTTGCTCTAGAATCCTAAAGGCCTGCCAAAGACTCTAGACGCATTGCTGTCTGCCACTGACACCTCAAATTCCATTGGATCCTCTGGATCATATGGCCCAAGTGGTAGAGCAGCTTGCACAGCATCCTGGACCTGTTGCGTAGCCTACTCCTGTTTTGAGCCCTTTGCAAAGCTAAAAGTTTGTCAGGATGCTCGGTAAATGGACTGAAATAAAACACCCCTATGAGAAATGCCTTCTCTCCAAACTCCATATAGACCCACTAACCATTATGCTTCTTTCTTGGTTGTAGGGGAGCCAGATGCAGCAACTTTTCCTTTCTTCAGATAGGATATTGTTACATGCCCCACACTATTAGATGCTAGGGATTTCACTAAAGTAGAAGTGCTCTGAATTTTAGTAGGTTTTACTTCCTATCATGTGACAGCACATGTATTACCAATATAAGCCAGACCTGGGATGTGTCAATGACAATGCAAAAGGGGGATTGAATATAGACACTATAAATGTACGTTAACTAAGTGAATGTAGGGACAAGAGAGAAAAAGAAGAGCCATGGACACTTATGAAGGTTTGAGTCCAAGGGTCAATGTTCTGAGAGCTCCCTAGTCCTGACTCTACAGCCACTCAAATGTTTAGTGCTGAAACATATAGAAATACATCCCCTGATAAACAACAACCCATTCTGTAAATTACATTTAGAAATGCATTATAATTATTTGAGTTTGTCTAAGCATGATTTTTTTAAAAATACCTTTAAAAATAGGAAGCTGACGATAAGCTGCAAGTTTTGGCTGAAATATATTTTCCATTACTACTCGTTCCATATAAAATAAGTCCTGGTGAAACTTGTCAGATTTTAATATTGCTTCCGAGTGGTCTTCCTCATCTTCATGGATTTTAGCCAGAATTACATTTTCTATATCCATTAGAGAGCTAGCTTCACTATCTATAAAACATAAATGTGAGGTAATAAAATATCCAAATAATTTTAGATGATTCACACAAATTCTAAAATGTAAAAATGACATTCTGCCATTTCTATTTTTTAAAAAATTTATTTATTTTTTGAAAGGTAATGTTACAGACAGAGAGGGTGAAAAAGAGAGACACATAGAGAGAGATATCTTCCATATGCTGTTTCACTCCCCAAATGGCCACAACAGCCAGGATAAGGCAAAGCTGAAGCCAGGAACCAGGAGCTTCATCTAGGTTTCCCACATGGTTGTAGGGGTCCAAATTCTTGTTCCATCTTCCACTGCTTCCTCAGACACATTAGCAGGGAGCTAGATTGGAAGTGGAGCAGCTGGGACTAGAACAGGAGCCCATATGGGATGGTGGTGTTGCAGGCAACGGTTAAACACACTGTGCCACAACATCAGCCCCCTGTCATTTCTATTTTTAATCATAAAAAAAAAAATACTGCTTGGGCCAGTGCTGTGGCATAAAGGTTAAAACCAACGCCTGCAGTGCTGGCATCCCATATGGGCACCAGGTCCAAAGCCAGGAGCTAGGAGCTTTTTCTTTAAAAAAGAAACTTTTTCCTTACAGTTCTGAAGGCTGAGAAGACCAAGTTCAAGATGCCTCATCCAGTGAGGCTTTCTTGCTGTGTCATAATATAGTAAAAGGCATCAAATGACCAAAGACATGGATAAGGCAAGCTGTAGTCTCTCTTTTCTTCTCGGAAGGCCACTAATCCCATCACAGGGGATCCACTCCCATGACCTCATCTAAACCTCCCCAAGGTCCCACCTCTGAGCACCATCGACATATGAATTTCAGTGTGAAGTTTCCAATACATGATCTTTGGATAACACATTCAAATCATAACAGTATCTCTATTATTTCTTATTAAAATTTAAATAAGATTATCTTCAAAGGTCTGATTTGATGACTGTTTTATAAGGATACTATATCACTGTATTAGTTTTCTATTGCTGCTATAATAAATTAAAGCAGCTTAAAAACAATGCAAACATATGATCTTGCAGATGAGCGGCCGGCACTGTGGCATAGCAGGTAAAGCTGCTGCCTGCAGTCCTGGCTTCCCATATGGGCACCAGTTTGTGTCCCGGCTGCTCCACTTCTGATCCAGCTCTCTCTTATGGCCTGAGAAAGTGGTAGAAGATGGCCCAAGTCTTGGGCCCCTGCACCTGCATTGGAGACCCAGAGAAAGCTCCTGGCTCTTAGCTTCACATCGGCATAACTCTAGCTATTGCAGCCATCTGGGGAGTGAACCAGTGGATGGAAGACCTCTCTCTCTCTCTGCCTCTCCTTCTCTCTGTGTAACTCTTTCAAGTAAATAAATAAATCTTTAAATAATAATAATTTATTAAAAAATTTTCAGATGATAGGACTGACACAGGCATCACTGAATTAAAACCAAGTTGACAGGGTTATGCTCCGTTCTGGAGACTCTAGAGATAATTTGTTTCCTTGGTATTTCCAGCTTCTGGAAGCCACTCATAGTCTCTTCACCATCTTCAAAGATAGCAACATTGAAACTCTCTCACCTCCTTCTGTAATTGCACCTCTCTGCCAGACTATAATTGAGAAAGATCCTCTACTTTTAAGTACCCATGTGATTACATTGTACTCAATCAAATTATCCACAATACTCTCCCTATTTGAAGACCTTTATTGTAATGACACCTGAAAAATCTTTTTGCCATAAAAGGTAACACATTCACAGGTTCCAGGAATTGGGATGTGTACAAATTTCAGGGACTATTATTCTGCCTTCCATACTACTTGATAAACTTTAAAAACTGAACAAGGAGGGCTGGTGCTGTGGCACAGTGGGTTACAGCCCTGGTCTGCAGTGCTGGCATCCCACATGGATGGCAGTATGCGTCCCCGCTGTTCTACTTCTTCTGATCTAGCTTGCTTGCTAATGCACCTGGGAAGGCAGCAGAGGACAGCCCAGGTGCTTGGGTCTCTGCACCTATGTGGGAGTGGGAGACCCTGAGGAGGTTCCTGGTTCCTGGCCCAGCCCTGGTCATTGCAGTCATTTGGGGAGTGAACAATTACAGTGGATGGAAGACCTCTCTCTCTCTCTCTGTCTCTACCTCTCTCTGTAACTCTGCCTTTCAAATAAATCTCTTTAAAAAATAAATCTTTTTAAAAAATAGATTAACTATACTTAAAAAAAATACTGAACAAAGGGGATTCCCTCTTCCATGAAGATATAGTAGAAGCACCTTTTCCCCTATACCACATGCTAAATCCAACTAAAAACACTAGAAATTATATATTAAAAAAAAAAAAGAATACTTTGAAAACTGGAGACTAAAAGCAGAGCTACTAGGGTCCTTGGGGCTCGGGGAACAACACATTGGTGAGTTTCCTGTTTTTCTTTTTTTTTTTTCAGTTATAAATGTATATTATAATTTCTTTTTTTTATTAAACTTTTATTTAATGAATATAAATTTCCAAAGTACAGCTTATGGGTTACAATGGCTTCCCCCCTCCCATAACTTCCCTCCCGCCCACAACCCTCCCCTTTCCCGCTCCCTTTCCCCTTCCATTCACATAAAGATTCATTTTCAATTCTCTTTATATACAGAAGATCAGTTTAGTATATATTAGGTAAAGATTTCAACAGTTTGCCCATCTAGCAACATAAAGTGAAAAAACTACCATTGGAGTACTAATTATAGCATTAAATAACAATGTACAGCACATTAAAGACAGAGATCCTACATAATATTTTTTAAAATTAATTAATTTTCTATGCCATTTCCAATTTAACACCAGGTTTTTTTTTTTCATTTCCAATTCTCTTTATATACAGAAGATCAATTCAGTATATAATTAGTAAAGACCTCAACAGTTTGTACCCACAGAGAAACACAAAGTGTAAAAATACTAACTAATCCTGTTTTTCTTTTTAAGATTTATTATTTGACAGAGAGAGAGAGAGACAGACAGAGTGAGTAGATCATCCATCCACTGATTTACTCCCCAAATGATTGCTAACGGTCAAGTCTGGGCTAGGTTGAAGCCAAGAGCCAAGAACTCCATCCAAGTCTCCCATGTGGATGGCAGAGGCCCAAATATTTGGGCCATTATCTGCTGCCCTCCCAGGTAGATTAGCAGGGAGTATCTGGGACTTGAATTGGACTCTGATGTAGGATGCTGAGGTCACAAGCAGCAGCTTAACCCCTGTGCCATGCACTGGGATCTTGCGGGTTTTCTTTTGTCTCATGTATTCTGGTCATAGAGCTGAAGAAGCCACCAACCTGGAAACACTAATGAGCAAGGACAAAAAAGAAAACTAAATCCCAAAGAAGCCTCCTTTCTCTAGCCAAGGGATCCCGAAAAGGAGCAGGAAACAAAGGAAGAAAGGAAGGCAGACAGGCAGGCAGGAAAGAAGAAAGAAAGAAGGGAAGAGGGAGGGACGGAGGGGAGGAGGGAGAGAGGGAAGAAGGAATAAAAGTTGGAACCGCTGTGCTCCAACCAAATACCATAGAAACAAACAAGCAAACAAACTATATCCCCACCCATGCCACAAAGGCCAAATGTGAACCAAGACTTCACCAGGCACAACTTATTTGTGGCATGTACCAAAGACAATTCTTGGAGAGAAATGTATAGCACTGAATGCATATATTAGAAGAGAAGAAAGATATAAATGTAAGCCTAAAATCAAACAGAAAAAAAAAATAAAAATTAGAGCGGAAATCAATTAAATTGAAAACAGGGAATCACCAGAGGAAAAAATCACTGATGTCAAAAGTTGGTTTTTTGAAAATATTAGCAAAATTCATAATCTTTAGTCAGACTAACCAAGAAAGAAAGAAAAAACAGGTGCGCATCTGGCCTAGCAGTTAAGCTGGCCAAGATAACTTGTGACCTGTATGTGGGTTTGGTACCTCATTCTAGCACCCTGCTTACTTCTTGCCAATATAAGCCCTGGTAGGTAGCAGATGATTGCTTAAGTGCTTGAGACCCTGCCACCCACAGGGGAGACATATATAAAGTTCTTGGTTTCTGGCTCCAGCCCCAGTTATTGCACACATTTGAGAAATAAATCAGAATATGGGAGCTTGGTCTCTTGTTCTCTAGCCCTCCTCTCTCTCCCT
Organism: Lepus europaeus; assembly: GCF_033115175.1. Classification (NCBI taxonomy): domain Eukaryota; kingdom Metazoa; phylum Chordata; class Mammalia; order Lagomorpha; family Leporidae; genus Lepus; species Lepus europaeus. Next base: position 58,902,752 of record NC_084831.1, read on the forward strand.
CTCTCTCTCTGGCTCTATAACAAAAAAAGGAGGAGGAGGAGATAAAATATATGAATCATCAGAATGAGGAATGGAAGAAGTAATCTTACTACTGATTCCATGGGTCTAAAAGAATAATGGAATAATGTGAACAACTTTCTGCCCATAAATTTTATAAAAGATGAAATGGAACAATTTGTTGAAAGACACAAACTATCAAAACTCACATAAGGAGAAATAGGTAATCTGAATAAACCTTAAAGAAATCGAATCAATAATTAATAGTTTTCCAAAGTAGAAAGCATAAGGCCCAACCAATTTTGAAGATAGTTTGGTAGTTTCTTAAAAGGTTAGGCACAGTCTTAATAAACAATCTAACAACCTGATCACTGAGCTCTATTTGTAGTTTTTATTTTCTCACTAAATTCTAAGTCTGGTTTTTTCCTATGCCCTTTAGTGGACATAATACTAAAATAAAGTATATCAATAAATCCTTTTTTGTTTTTGAAAACACACTATGCACACACAAAATAAAATACAAACTAAAATTTATATTTCTTTTGAGAATTTGAAACTAAGGGTTTTTTTGTTTTTGTTTTGTTTTGATTTTGGGGGTCAATGGCTTTAATGGGAATGGAGTACATGTATTGAATCTGAAGTCAAAATGTAATTTTCAGTCTAATATTGGATTTTTCTAAGCAGTTCTGGTAGCTTATAACATCAAACCTATTAGATGGATGTTCACTCTCAACAAAAATATTCAATCTTATTGATAACTAAAAATGATTAAAGAAAAAATATTGGCCATATCAGTTTAGATTAAAAGAGATTTTTAAATAACATAAAAGTGACTAGTTAAAAAGTCTTGTGGATCTATAATCTTCTAGGGAAAAGTAGGCAATTCTAAGTAAAGTAATGTTTTCTAGAAATAACCTATTATTATTAAACTTGGTATGTCAAAATATTTACTGATTTACTGAATGTTTAAATATTTGTCTTTGGGTCAAAATCAGTGAAAGTGGAAACATTTCAGTTTAATTATGATTATTTGCCAAACTGTCACAAAAACTCATCAGGTTATACTTATGCTGAATTAAGAACTATCCCTCTACTTTTTAAAAAAAGACTTATTTTTTTATTTGAAAGGCAGATTTACAGAGAGGCAGAAGCAGAGAGAGAGAGAGAGAGAGAGAGAGAGAGAGAGGTCTTCCATCCAGCGCTTCATTCCCCAAATGACTACAATGACTGGAGCTGTGTGGAATGAGAAGGTCATGTCAAGACTGCACTGGCAAGCGAGCATCAGTTACTCAGAAAATAGCTTCAGAATACACCTGGCAAAGGAGCCTGCATAGCAACAGGCAGCAATTGGTTATGGCATAAGCCACCTGTTGATGGGATTGGTTGCCTTGGTTATATAAGCTGCTATACCAACTGAAATAAACGAGTCTGCAAGTTGCTCACCTCTAGCCTGCTTTCACCTGACTCCTGGTGTCTGTGTTGTGTCTCTGCACCTCTTGCCTCCACCACGCTTCTCCTCTCAGAATGAATCCACAGCAACAGAGCTGTGTCAATCCAAAGCCAAGCGCCAGGAGCTTCTTTTGGGTCTCCCATGCGGGGCAGGGACCCAAGGATTTGGGCCATCTTCTACAGCTTTCCCAGGCCATAGCAGAGAGCTGGATGGGAAATGGAGCAGCCAGGTCTCAAACTAGTGCCTATATGGGATGCCAGCACTACAGGCAGAGCCTTTACCAGCTATACCACAGCACTAGCCCCAGAACTGTCCCTTTAAACATAGTAATTTAATTTTATAAGAGAAAAACTCAAAACTTCAAAATAAAATTAGATACTGGGGCCAGTGCCGCGGCTCACTTGGTTAATCTTCCACCTGCTGCACCAGCATCCCATGGGTGCCAGTTCTAGTCCCGGCTGCTGCTCTTCCAGTCCAGCTCTCTGCTGTAGCCTGGGAGGGCAGTGGAGGATGGCCCGAGTGCTTGGGCTCCTGCACCCGCATGGGAGACCAGGAAGAAGAACCTGGCTCCTGGCTTCGGATTGGCACAGCGCCGGCTGTGGCAGCCATTTGGGGAGTGAACCAATGGAAGGAAGACCTTTCTCTCTGTCTCTCCCTCTCACTGGCTATAACTCTGTCAAATAAAAAATAAAATAAAATTAGATAAACACAAAATATTCAAAAGTGAAATTTAAACTTCTTGTAACTTGGACTTAGTAAACTTTGTCCTTATTGTAAGTATATCTAGAAAGATATAATTTTGTGTTGATTTTAACTACAATATTTTATCTTACAACACAAAATACTAAAAACCAAGTTGTAATGCAGTTTATTAATAATGGTAGTATTGAATTTTTGGTTTGGTTAATTCTTTGTTGTGGGGAGTGCCCTGAGTTTTGAAAAGAATTTTAGTAGTATCCCTGGATAGACTCTCTTATAGTCATGACAACCAAAAATGTCATCAGACATTGCTTAAAGTACACTGTGAAGGTAAAATTTTCTCCAGTTGAGTCAGTGGTGTTAATGCATCTTCCTTTTAAGTGGTAATGTAGCTAACACACAATCTTTCTTTTTTTAAGTTATCTAATCTATTGGGGGGAATGTCGAGAGTAAATGATAGAACTCACATGTATGAAAGAAAGCTGAAGAACATGAAACAAAACACTAGACAAAGAAAGTATCTTTGGAAAAAAATGTTTGTTTGTTTTTTTTCAATCCAGAGTCCATGACAGTGTGAAAGAGTAGCAGTCCTATTTCTGAGTAAAAGTTGTAATGTTCTTGTTCAATCAGAAACAAAATATTGTAACTGCTAAAAAAGAATTTGAAATGTTATATGAAAACATATTGCAAAAAACCTGAATTAAATGAAATCTTACTTCTTTCCACAGTGTTCCCTGACAATCTTTGGTCCCGGTCTTTAGAAAGAACACTTGCTTTGCTAGCTGATTCAATGGCAAGTCGTTTTGCTGCTGAAGTTGAAAGTTCTAGAGCATTATAGGAATCATACAAATCCCAGGCAGTGGACATTATACCTAAATAAAGAAAAGGAAAGGTAGAAAATATTTTAAGCTAGATTCCAATATTTTAGCTTCATACATAGTGATATCAAAATTCAAGAAAATAGGATACACTGTCTATTAACAACATGTACTATTGTCTTTTATCTTATTTTTTTAAAGATTTATTTATTTATTTGAAAGTCAGAGTTACACAGAGAGAGAAGGAGAGGCAGAGAGAGAGAGAGAGAGGTCTTTCCTCAGCTGATTCACTTCCCAGTTAGCCTCAATGGCCGGTGCCGTGCCGATTCAAAGCCAGGAGCCAGGAGCTTCTTCTGGGTCTCCCAGGTAGCTGCAGAAACCCAAAGATTTGGGCCATTTTACACTGCTTTCCCAGGCTATAGCAGAGAGCTGGATTAGAGCAGCCGGGACTTGAACTGGCACCCATACGGGATGCTGGCACTGCAGCTCCCGGCTTTACCTGCTACATCACAGAGTCAACCCCTACTATTACTTTTAATTAGACAGAGAACAAAGAAATAAATCACAGGGACACTTCAAGAAATCCTTGGTCATTACACTACTGTACCTACAAATATCATAGTGCTTGAGGGACAATTCCAAATTATCCTCACCATGCTTTCTGAGTCCCACACTAACCTGCCCTCTACCATGATCTGGTGCAAAATAATCTCATCAGTTGCCATGATTGGGATGCTTTGGTGAAATATGGACCTGGACAACCATGCTATAACAAAATATTTATATTCTTTTCCTTATATCTAACATATAGCATGTTATATTCTAAAGATCAGTTTATTTGCAAGAATATGTTTCCATTTTTATAAAGTGAAATTCCCTATTTACCTATTATATGAAAAGATTGCTCTTACTGGGAAAATGATAGACTGTTCTCAGGAAACTTATAAAGTAGTATGGTTATTAGCTTCTCAAAATTTTTTGTGTAGGATAGTAAACATATTCAAATCATCAAATATAACTGTGGTAACTAAACATAAATAGCAATGTTATTTATCTTCAAATAATAATTTTAAATATATATTTGTTTATTTGAAAGGCAGAGTTACAGCAGGGGGTTGGATGCAGAGAGAGAGAGATCTTCCATCTGCTGGTTCAATCCCCAAATGGCTGCAACAGCAAGGGCTGGGCCAGACCCAAGCCAGGAGACAGGAAATTCTTCTATGTCTCCCACATGGGTGTAGGGGCCCATGTACTTGGGGCATCGTCCACTGCTTTCTCGGGTACATTCGCAGACAGCTGAATTGGAAGTGCAGCAGCTGGAACTCGAACTGGAGCCCACATGGGATGCCATCACAGCCCGGCTTTTACATGCTATGCCACAGCACCAGCCCCCTATTTTTCTTACAATTGGAAATTTTTACCCTTTGACCAACATCTTTCCACCTCCACCACACACACCCAGAGTTTCCAGTAATTGAGTATAATGTCAGTGGCAGGTTTTCCATAAATGTCCTATTTCAGGTTAAAGCAATTTCCTTCTATTTGTAGTCTGTCAAGTGCTTTTATTATGAGACTTTGCCAAATGACTTTTTTTTTTGCTTCAATTGAGATAGTTTTGTGATTTTTTTCTTTATTCTATTAATGTTCTAAAATAATGTTCTATAATGTTTTATAATAATAATGTTCTATAATGATGTTCTATGATAATGATTCATTTCCATATGCTGATTCACTCTTGCATCACTGAGATAACTCCACTTGATCATAGTGTGTAATCCATTTTAATATGCTGGATTCAGCTTATTAGTATATTGTTTCTGCATTCATAATCATGAAGGATGTTGCTCCATAGATTTGTTTAATGTGATGTCTTTGTCACATTTTTGACATTGGAATAACAGTTGCCTCATGAGTTTGGAAGTGTTGCTTTATCTTCCATTTCTGAAAGAGTTTTGAGGAAAGGATTAATGGTAATTCTTTAAGTGGCTAGTAGAATTCACTGATGTAACCCTCTGGTCCTGGAATTTTCTTTAATGGGAAGTTTATGGTTACTGTTTCAGTCTCTTTACTTATGAGTTTGTTCAGATTTACTATTTCTTCTTGAATCAGTTTTGGCAGTTTATGTTTCTGGGGATTTTTCCATTTCATTTATTTTCTTAATTTTGTTGGCATAGATTGTTTATTATATTCCCTTATAATCCATTTTATTTTTGTAAGTTCAGTAGTCCCACTTCTAATTTTAGCAATTTGAGTCTTCTAATATTTTTCCTTAGTCAATCTAATAAAAGTTGTGTCAATTCTGTCAATCTTTTCAGAACACTACTTTTTGGTTTTGTTGATTTTCCCTTTTGTCTACCTACTCTCTATTTTGCTTATCTCTGTTCCACTTTTCATTTATTGCCTTCTGCCAGCTTTGAATTTAAAGTGATCTTATTTAGTATGATCTTATTTATATCTTCTTAACTTAAAGTATAAAGTTAGGTCATTGTTTTGATATCTTTCTTCTTCTTTTTTTTTTTTTTTTTTTTGACAGGCAGAGTGGATAGTGAGAGAGAGAGACAGAGAGAAAGGTCTTCCTTTGCCGTTGGTTCACCCTCCAATGGCCGCCGCGGTAGGCGCGCTGCGGCCGGCGCACCGCGCTGATCAGAAGGCAGGAGCCAGGTGCTTATCCTGGTCTCCCATGGGGTGCAGGGCCCAAGCACTTGGGCCATCCTCCTCTGCACTCCCTGGCCACAGCAGAGAGCTGGCCTGGAAGAGGGGCAACCGGGACAGAATCCAGCACCCCGACCAGGACTAGAACCCGGTGTGCCGGCGCCGCAGGCGGAGGATTAGCCTGTTGAGCCACGGTGCCGGCCCCCAAGTATTTTCTAATTTCCTTTGCACTTTATTCTTTGACATATATTGCTTGATTTTGTGAATTGTCTACAATTCCTTTCTTAATGTATGTTAGACTACACAATGGTCAGAAAAGACTCCTTGGCTGACTTCACTATTTATAACTTTATCAATCTTGCTTTGTGTCCTAAAATAGTCTATCGTAGACAATTTCCATCTGAACTTGATAAAAATGTAGATTCTGTTTTGGGGTGTATTGTTCTGCATATGTTTGTTAGATTAGTTGGTTTATATTGTTATTCAAATACCACATTTTCCTCTTCATTTTCAATATGGTTATTCTGTACATGATTGGAAGTGACATATTGAGATCTCATTTTTTATTATAGAATTATCTATTTTGTCCTTCAAATCTGTCTATTTTTACTTCATATGTTTAGGGGCTCTGTTGTTAGGTGTGTATATAACTGTTATATCTTCTTTATAGTTCAAATATTTTGTAAATGTGCCTGTAAAATGTTCTTTGTCTCTTGTAACAATTTCTGCAAAGTCCATATTGTATGATAGTAGTACAGCCACATCAGCTTTCTTTTGTTTAGTATTTGCATACTTTCATGCATATTTGCTTCACTGGATCTAAAATGAGTCTTTGAAAACCATACACAATTGTATTATGTTTTGTTTCACATCTATTCTTTCAATCTCTACCTTTTAATTTGAGAATATAATCCATTTATATTTAATTACTGATACAGAAGGACTTATTTCTGGCATTTTGCTGCTTTTGTATTTTTTATGTCTTATATCTTATTTGTTCCTTAGTTTCTCCATTACTGCCTTCTTTTGTATCTAAATGATCTTTTTGTGGTGTGCCACTCTATTTATTATCTTTTGTATAACGTCTTAGTCATGTCTTTAGTAGTTACCTTGGGGGATTACAATTCACTTCTTAAAATTATAATTTTTTGAAGTAATAGCACCTTATTTCAATAGTATTAAAAAAACTGTTCCTATATAATACTGTTGCATCTACTTTGAAAAATTTTTATACATTGTATACCTTATAGTTATTTTTTGTATATTGCTTTTTTTAAAGATTTATTTATTTATTTGAAAGGCAGAGTTATAGCGAGGCAGAGCCAGAGAGAGAGAGTGAGCCAGAGAGAGATATCTTCCATCCACTGGTTCACTACCCAAATGACCACAAAGGCTGGAGCTGTGCCAATCTGAAGCCAGGAGCCAGGAGTTTCTTCTGGGTCTCCCACGTGGTTGCAGGGGCCCAAGGACTTGGGCCATCTTCTACCACTTTCCCAGGCCACAGCAGAGAGCTGGATCTGAAGTGGAGCAGCCAGGACTCGAACTGGTACCCATATGGGATGCTGGCACTGCAGGTGGCAGCTTTACGTGCTATGCCACAGTGCTGGCCCTTTATATATTGCTTTTAAATCATATTTCAAAAAACGTATTACAAAACAAAATTACAATAGTATTGACTTTTGTATTTGCCTATGTAGTTACCTTCAACACTGTTACATATTTCTTTATATGGCTTCCAGTTACTGTCTGGTGTCTTTTCATTTCCGTTTAGAGGACTCCCTGTAGTATTTTTGGTGAAGCAGTTCTACTAGCAATGAGAAAGTTTCCTTAGGTTTTTGATAATCTGGAAATACTCTGATGTCTCCTTCACTTTTAAAGGAGATAGAATGCTTGACAGTTGCTTATATGTCATTGCAATGACTTTTGTACACAATAATTTCTGCTGAGAAACCGGATGTTAACTTCCCAGTCTTTGCAGATTGGCTCTATACTGGGTATTCCTTCGGTACTTAGCCAGGATACTTAAAACTATGCCTTGGCCTTTTCTTCCTGTGTGTACTGAACCTAGAGATCAGTCAGAGGTGAAAACTTAGGGTATTTTTAGCCCTTTTCTGATCATATATCCTGTCTAGGCATGCATGTGACTTTTTAAACTCTCCTGTATGTGCAGCATAGTTTCAATACACTAATTTCCCAAAGAAACACTCCTTAGTTTTCCCTTCTAGGCTTTCAGCATGTCTCTTATTTGACCCTATTGTATTCTCTTGTCTCAAGTAACAGTAAGTTGCTCATTTTCCTTAAAATGTTTTTCAGGAATGTCTTTTTATTTATTTATTTATTTATTTATTTTTGACAGGCAGAGTGGACAGTGAGAATGAGAGAGAGACAGAGAGAAAGGTCTTCCTTTTGCCGTTGGTTCACCCTCCAATGGCCACCGCGGCCGGCGCACCGTGCTGATCTGAAGCCAGAAGCCAGGTGCTTCTCCTGGTCTCCCATGGGGTGCAGGGCCCAAGCACTTGGGCCATCCTCCACTGCACTCCCGGACCACAGCAGAGAGCTGGACAGGAAGAGGAGCAACTGGGACAGAATCCAGCGCCCCAACTGGGACTAGAACCCAGTGTGCCAGCACCACAGGCAGAGGATTAGCCTATTGAGCTGCGGCGCCGGCCCAGGAATGTCTTATGTTTACTGACTTACAAGAGTTCTGAACTTGTCAAAACCAAACAAGTGTTTTATATCAGTATTCCAGGTAGGTAGATTAAAATAGACAATTATTTCTATTTTTGCTTTCTCTATTTAAACATGTGCTGATTGACAGACAGCATAACAAATACTAATATATGATAGCTTATGAAACAAATTAACATTACCTTTGTCTTCCATTATGATTTTATCACATTGAACGTCTTTATTCTTTGGTGCTCCATTAAAAGTCTGCATCATCCTTTCAACATATAAGTCATTGCCTAGTCTATTTCTACAAAGCATTTCATAATTCTTGTTTTTCTTCCTATAACAATAAAATGTACCCACTCATTAATAATTGTTATTATCACAATATCACATTTTATATTACTCCTTTCCTTTAAATTACTTTCATTGAGATTACATAAAAAAATCTTGAGAAAGAGACAGTATTAAATAGCCTCCAAAGAACTCATCTAAACTATACCTACAAATACTCCTATTACTTTCAATACTTTACTAATAGTATGCTAGTACTACTTCCACAAAGATTTTTATGAACCTTGATATAGACATTTAAAGTTATACATTCTTTCATAGTACTACTTTTGTGAAATATTATTTTTGTAATTGTTTAGTTAAAATTATCTTTTAAATTTCCATTATCATTTTTTTGATCCATGGAAAATTTAGAAATTTTTTTAATTTCCAAACGTGTATTTGTTTTAGTTGAGATTTATGTTGGTAATCGTTAACTTCATTGCTTTGTGATCAGAGAATTTATTGAGTATGATTTTATTTCTTTGAAATTTTGTGACCTTGCTTGATTGCCGTGTGCATAGATGATTTTTAGAAGTACTCCATGTTTGTTTGAACAGAATACGTTCTCTAATGATTGAGTACAAAGGTCTGTATATGACCATTAACTTTTTTGTTCAAATTTTCTTTATGGTTATTAATTTGCTCCCTGGTTTACCTATTACTAATTAAGAGGGGTATCATCAAATCCTCTATTTTAAAAGTTATTTATAAATTTTCACATTTTCACTTCATGTATTTTAAAGCTATTTTATTGATAATAATCACCTTTGTAAATATTACAACTTTCTCTTATCACAAGTGACTTTTATCCCTAATAATGTTAGTTTGTTTCTCTTTGAGTTATTTTGTCGTATATCTTTTTTCCAATTTTTAAAATTGTCTCTTTATATTTTGTATTCTGGAATGCCAGCACAGTGCACTTGGGTAAATTTATGTTTTACGCACTTCTTTTTATTTTTTCCTATTCCTGTGGAATGATGTCTTTAATAATTTGGGAAAGTGTTTGTCAAGATTAGTATGTTGCCTCCATTCTTACTATTCTGTACCTTTGAAACTCTGAATATATGAAGGTACTTCAGAAAGTTTGTGGAAAACTGAATTAAAAGGCAAGTTTATTTTGGTGCAAAAAACTTGAAATCTATGCACATAAGGCGTCCTGGAAATGTTCCTGAAATGCATTATGAAAAAACTATGTATGTATTTCAAAATAAAATAAAATAATCTTGTAATTCCATTTCTATACTTTTTAAATAACCTCATATGTTATAGCATTATTCTATTGTCAACATATTTTTAATTCTCTTTCATACCTTATAGCCCATTTTTGTTCCCAAGCTTCATTTTGTATAATTTATCCAGACCTTTTTTCTAACTCATTAAATCTCCATTTTAATGTCTAACATAATGTTAAATCATTGTTTATTTTTATTTTCAATAATTGCATAAATATACACTATTTTAAAGTCTTAGATATTTTCCAGATATGAGTTATTATTTTGATAGTATATTTTCTATTATTTTAAAAGCATATCTTGAGGTTCATTTTTTCCATGAACATTTAAAAAGGTTTTTTTGAGAAGCAGTGAGACAGGGATAGAAAGAGCTCTCCACTTGTGGGTTCACTTTTCAGATACCTGCAGTGAAGTTAGGAGCGATCATCATCACTGACTCCCAGACTCCACATTAGCAGGCAGCTGGGGTCAAGAGTACATCTAGGCATTGAATCCAGCCAGTAGCATTTCAATTGCTAGGCCAAAGATCAACCTCTGATAGTTTTGTTTAAACATTTCACACATATTTTACATCCTATATCTAATAATATCATTTAACATAGTCCTCAGGGTCTAGATCCAGTGTTTATTATTTCTGTTTATTCTTATTTACAATGACTCCATCCAGGTCTCCCCTATGGGGGCAGGGGCCCAAGTATTTGGACCATTTTCTGCTGATTTCCCAGGCACATTAGCAGGGATCAGAAGAGGAGCAGGCAGGATTTGAACTGGTGCCCATATGGGATGCCAGCATTGCAGGCAGCAGCTTAACCCACAGTGCCAAACCCCGGCCCCTATATTTGCTTCTGACGCTATCATCAGGAGACCCTTCTAATCAAGGACAACTAAAGATAATTGAACTTCTTTTGAGAGCTTTGGATTAATACAAGAGTCTTTCAGCTTTTATTTGGGAATGACCCAAAACTGATCATTGGTCTCTAGGTTCATGGGCTAATATTAACATTTGTTTCCAGAATCTCTCATCCTCTGATTTGAGATGCATTATGTAGCCTTTTGTTGTTTTTCTCCTTTCTCATTCCCTCTCTTTTTTTCAACCCTAGGAGCACCCCCTTATTTCTCATGAGCTTTTAAGGGCCTGTTATTCATGATCTAACTGTACTATATTTCATAGTTCAAATAACTCTATAATAATTTATATTTTGGGTAGGGACAATACCTTAAAATATACTGGTGATTGGCTTCTTAGTACTATGAGTCATATTCAAATAGTATTTTAGACAAAATCATATGTATAACTGTATTAATAATCTATTTGTAGTAGCTATTTAATATCGGGCAGAAAGGGCAGGCATTGTGACACAGCAGATTAAGCCATTGCTTGAAATGCCCACAACCTATATTGGAGTGCCTGGTTTGAGCCCCGGGTACTCTGCATATGATCCAATCGGTGAGAATAGGCCTGACAAGCAGCAGATAATGGCTCAGGTACTTGAGTTCTGGGCACCCATATGGGAGGCCCAGATGGAGTTCCTGCTTCTGGTTTCTGACTGGTCTGGCTCTAGCTGTTGTAACCATTTGGGGAGTGGACCAGTGGATGGAAGATCTCTCAATTTCTGTCTCTGTCTCTCACTCTGCCTTTCAAATAAATTAATAAGAAAATCTTTGTGTTTTTTTCCCTCTTTTAAAAAAAATTATTTAAGGTATACAAATTTCATGTATTTCATATATACAAATTTAGGAACACAGTGATACTGTCCACCCTAAGCCCCTTTCTGTCCACACTCCCACCCCTCTTACTTTTTCCTCTCCTTTCCAACTCTTAATTTTTAAAAAGATCTATTTTCAGTTTACTTTATACTCATAAGGTTAACACTACACAAAGTAAAGAGTTAACAAATAGTATGAAGAAAAAATTACTTTTCTTCAGCAGTAGCGACAAGGGTTGTAAACAATCACGGAATATCAAAATGTCAATTCTATCCAATGCACTACATTTAAGATACTCTATTAGTTACCACAGATCAAGGAAAATATATGGTATCTCTCTTTTGGAACTGGCTTATTTCACTAAGTACAATGATTTCCAGTTGCATTCACTGTGTTGCAAAAGACAGGATTTCATTTTGCTTATAGCTGAGCAGTATTCCAAAGGGTATATACACCATAATTTCGTTAGCCAGTCATAGGTTAATGGGCATCTGGGTTGATTCCATATCTTAGCTATTGTGAACTGAGGTACAATGAACATGGAGATACAGATAACCTTTCATATACTGATTTCATATGGCTTGGGTAAATTCCCAGGAATGGGATTTCTTGGTCAAATGGTAAATCTATTTTCAGATTTCTGAGGCAATTTCATTGTCTTTCACAATGGCTGAAACAGCTTACATTCCCATCAACAGATTAGGGTACCTTTTCCTCCACATTCTCCTCAGCATTTATTGTTTTTTGATTTCTGTATGAAAGCCATTCTAAGAGGGGTGATATGAAACCTCATTGTGGTTTTGATTTGCATTTCACTGACGGCTAGTGATCCTGCCCATTTTTCATGTTTTTGTTAGCCATTCGAATTTCCTCTTTTGGAAAATGCCTCTTCAAATCATTTGTCCATTTCTTAACTGGGTTATTTGTTTTGTTGTTAAATTTCTTGAACTCTTTATAGATTCTGGATGTTAACCCTTTATCAGTTGAGTAGTTTGCAAATATTTTCTCCCATTCTGTTTCACCCTTTTCACTTTTCTGGGTGTTTCTTTTGCAGTGGAGAAGCTTCTTGGCTTGATGTAACCCATTTGTCAATTTTGGCTTTGATTGTGTTTCTGGGATCTATTCCAAGAAGTCATTGCCTACGTCAATGTCTTACAGGGTGTCCCTAATGTTCTCTAGTAATTTGATGGTATCTGGTCATAGATTTAAGTATTTGATCAATTAAAGATTTATTTATTTTATTTGAAAGAGATACAAAGAGGCAGGGGCTGAAAGACAGAGAGAGAGCGAGGAGTCTTTCACTTGCTTGTTCACTCCCCAGATGGCCACAATGGCTGCAGCTGTGCTGCTCCGAAGCCAGGAGCCAAGAGCTTCCTATAGGTCTCCCACATGGATGCAGGGGCCCAAGGTCTTGGGCCAACTTTTTTTTTTTAACTTTTATTTAATGAATATAAATTTCCAAAGTACAGCTTTTGGATTACAATGGCTTCTCCCCCCCCCCCCATAACTTCCCTCCCACCCGCAACCCTCCACTTTCCCGCTCCCTCTCCCCTTCCATTCACTTCAAGAGGGGCCCAAGGTCTTGGGCCAACTTCTACTGCTTTCCCAGGCCATAATAGAGAGCTGAATTGGAAGTGGAGCAGCTGGGTCACAAACCGGCACCCATATGGGATGCCAGCACTACAGGTAGTGGCTTTACTTGCTACGTCACAGTGCTGGCCCCTTTGACTGATGCAGCATGGATTTTTGTGTAAGGTATAAAAGAAGGTTCTTGATTCATACTTCTGCAGGCAGAGAGAGGTCCAGTTTCTCCAGCACAATTTGTTGAAAAGATTATCCTTGCTCCAGGAATTGATTTTAGCTCCTTTGTCTAAGATAACTTGGTTGTGGACATGTGGACTCATTTGCAGTTTATATTCTGTTCCATTGGCCTACATGTGTATTTTTTGTCAGTATCAAACTGCCTGTAATATGTCTTGAAATCTGGCATTGTGATGTCTCCAGCTTTGCTTTTTTTAAAGATAATTATTTTATTTGAAAGGCAGAGCTATAGAGAGGCAGAGACAGACAGAGAAATCTTTCACCTGCTGGTTCACTCTCCAAATGGCCACAATGGCCAGAGCTGAGCCAACCCAAAGCCAGGAGTCAAGAGCTTCTTCAGGGTCTCCTAGGTAGGCACAGGGGTCTGAAGACTTGAGCTGTCTTCTGCTCTTCAGGCCACAGCAGAGAGCTGGATAGGCGGTAGAGCATCCAGGACCTGAACTGGTGAGATACTAGAACTGTAGGAATTGGCATTACCTACTATGCCACAGTGCCAGACCCACAGCTTTGTTTTTGTTGTATAAGACTGCTTTAGCTATTCGAGGTCTCTTGTGTTTCCACATGAATTTTAGCATAATTTTTTTTCTAGATCCGAGGAGAATGCCATTGGTACTTTGGTTGGGATCACATTGAATCTGACAGTAAGGACATTTTTATAGTAATGACATTTTGATATTAATTCTTCCAATCCATGAACATGGAAGATTTTTCCATTTTTTATGTCTTATTATATTTCTTTCTTTGATGTTTTGAAATTTTCACTGTAGAGGTCCTTGACTTCCTTGGCTAAAATTATTCCAAGGTATTTAATAGTTTTTGTAGCTATTGTGAGTGGGAAAGAAGTTCTTTCTCAGCCTTGGCAGTCTGTGTATACAAAGGCTATTGATTTTTATTGTTAATTTTAGATCCTGCTACTTTACCAAACTCTCTTATGAGTTCCATTAGTCTCTTGGTGCAGTCTTTTGGTTCCCCTATATATAGAATCACGTCATCTGTAAACAGAGTTAAGTTTGACTTCCTCTATTGCAATTTGTATCCCTCTGATTTTTTTTTCTTGCCCAATGGCTAAAACTTCCAAGACTATATTGATTAGCAATTGTGAGAGTGGGTATCCTTATCTGGTTCTGGATCTTGGTGGGAATCCTTCCAACTTTTCCACATTAAATAAGATGCTGTATGTGGTTTTGTCATAGATTGCCTGATTGTGTTGAGGAATGGTCCTTCTATACCCTATTTGCTTAAGATTTTCATCATAAAAGGTTGTTGCATTTTATCAAATGCTTTCTCTTCATCTAATGAGAGAATCATACAGTTTTTGTTCTTCAGTTTGTTAATGTGATGTATCACATATTTATTGATTTGTGAATATTGAGCCATCCCTGCACAACAGGGGTAAATTTCTCTTGGTTAGGGTGAATGATCTTTCTGATGTATTGTTGGATTCACTTAGCTAGTATTTTGTTAAGGATTTTTACACTCATGTTCATCAAGGATATTAGTCTATAATTCTCTTTCTCTATTGTTTCTTTTCCTGGATTATGAATTAGGGTTATACTGTGTTCATAGAAGGAGTTTGAGAGGACTCCCTCCCTTTCAATTGTTTTGAGCAACTTGAAAAGAATGTGTGATTAGATATTTTTTAAATGTCTTATAGAATTCAAAAGTGAAGCATTCTAGTCCTGGGCTTTTTTCTGTTGGGTCTTTATTACTGATTCAAATTCCATATTGGTTATTGGTCTATTTAGGTTTTCTATGTCTTCAAAACTCAATTTTTGTAGATTGTATTTGTCCAAGATCTATACATTTCTTCTAGATTTTCCAATTTGTTGGCATATAGCTCTTTGTAGTATTTTCTGATGATTCTTTTTATTTTTGTAGTATCTGTTGCTACATTTTGTTTTTCATCTTTGATTCTATTGATTTGTGTTTTCTCCCTCTTTTTTTATTAGTTGGGCCAATGTTGTATCAATTGTGTTTATTTTTTCTAAAAACCAATTCTTCATTTAACTAATCTTTATTTTTGGTCTCAATTTTGTTTCTTCTATAATTTTAATTATTTCTTTTTAAAATTTATTTGACAGGTAGAGTTATAGACAGTGAGAGAGAGAGAGACAGAGAGAAAGGTCTTCCTTCTGTTGGTTCACTCCCCAAATGGTCGCTACAGCCGACATTGCGCTGATCTGAAGCCAGGAGCCAGGTGCTTCTACCTGGTCTCCCATGTGGGTGCAGGGGCCCAAGCACTTGGACCATCCTTCATTGCCTTCCTAGGCCACACCAAAGAGCTGGACTGGAAAAGGAGCAGCTGGGACTAGAACCTGGCGCCCATTTGGGATGCTGGTGCCGCAAGCAGAGGATTAACCAAGTGAGCCACGGCGCTGGCCCCAATTACTTCTTTTCTCCTACCAATTTTTTTTTCTCTAGGTCTTTGAGATGTAGTAATAGTAAATTTATTTGGTGCCTTTCTGATTTCTTGATGTAGGCAGCAATTGCTATAGCCTTCTTCTTTACATTGTTTTGCTGTATCCCATAAGTTTTGATATATTATATTATCACCTTCATTCATTTCCAAAAAAGTTTTTGATATCTGTTTGATTTCTTCTATGACTCATTATTAATTCAGGAGTATGTTGTTCAGATTCCATCTGTTTGCATAAGTTCTTGAGATTCTTCAGTTTTAATTTTCAGCTTCATTTCATTGTGGTCAGAAAAGATGAATGGTATGATTTCAATTTTTTTGAATTTGCTGAGACTTGCTTTATGGCCTGCCTTATGGTCTATCCTAGAGAATATTCCATGCACTCATAAAAATCAATGTATGTTCTTCAACTGTGGGATGAAAGGTTCTGTAGCTATCAGTTAGGTCCACTTGGTCCATAATGTAGATTAGCTCTATTATTTCTTTGTTGATTTTCTGTCTAGTTGATCTGTCCACTGATGACAGTGGGGTGTTGAAGTCCCCCATTACTATTGTCTTGGGGTGTTATCTCTCCCTTTAGATCTATTAACATTTGTCTTAAATAGCAAGGCACCCTGTGGTTTTGCGCATAAACATTTATTATAGTCACATCTTCCTATTCAATTTGATCCCTTAATCATTACATGGTGCCCTCCTTTGTCTTTTTTAACAGTTTTTGTGTTAAAGTCTATTTTGTCTGATATTAGAATGGCTATACCTGCTCATTTCTGCTTTCTATCAACACGGAGTATCTTTTTCCTTCCTTTCACTTTCAATCTGTGTGTATCTTTGTTGGTGAGATGTGTTTCTTGTAGGCAGCAAATAGATGGGTATTTTTTCCCAAAGATACTTCCTATTTAAGGAATACAAACTTCATGCATTTCATCAATACAACTTTAGGAACATAGTGATTCTTCCCACCATAATCTCCCCCCACACACACTCTCATGCCTCTTCCTCCTCCCTCCCCTATTCCCAGTCTTATTTTTTTACTAGGATCTATTTTCAATTAACTTTATACACAGAAGATTAACTCTGCTAAGTAAAGAGTTCAACAAATTGTATGAAAAAAAAAAAATGTTCCTCAACAGTCCAGACAAGGGCTGTTCAAAGTCATTGCATCTTGAAGTTGCTTTCACTTCTTTTTAAGCAATCTTTTTTGAGAAACTTAATTAACTTTAAAGAAGAATACAAGAATGATACATCTTTTGTGAACACTTAGACATAACTATAACTTGTGAGACATAAGAACATCCTCCACTTAATACAATAAAATGAATTAAATCTTTCAGAAGAAGTTTTACTATTAACTCTCATAATACAACCCTTTAAGGACAGAATACCTGCATGCGAAATTAGTGCACAGTGACTCCTGTTGTTAACAATTAACACTCTTGTGTATGACATCAGTGATCACATGAGGCTCTTCACATGAGCTGCCTAGGCTATGGAAGCCTTTTGAATCCACAATATCCATCAGTATTTATACAAGGCCATAAGCAAAGTGCAAGTTCTCTTCTCCATTCAGAGAAAAGTACTTCCTTCTTTGATGACCACTTCTTTCCACTGGGGTCTCACTTACATAGGACACTTTTTGCCATGGTGTCTTGGCTTTTCATGCCTGAAATGCTCTCATAGGCTTTTCAGCCAGACCAGAATGCCTTACAGGCTGATTCTGAGGTCAAAGCGCTACTTAAAGAGATTGTCATTCTATGAGTCTGCTGTATGGACTGCTTCCATGTTGGAGAATTCACTCATTTTTAATTCTATTATTATTACTACCAGACATTTAGTCCTATTTATATGATCACTTTAACACTTAATTATGTCTATATGATCAGTTTAACACTTAATCCTATCCATATGATCACTTTAATACCTAAGATGACATCTTTAACACCCAGCTTAATGGGATTTGGGGTCACATGTCAAGTTCCTAAATTGTACCCTTAGAAGTAAGTCCATAGGGATGTACGCAGAACTTCATAGCTTTACAGTTACAAATTTCATAATAACAACTTTAGGAACATGGTGATTCTTCCCACCAACCTCGCCTTCCCACACATGCCCACCCACACTTCCCCCTCCATCTCTTATTCTCACTCTTATTTTTTGTTTTTAATCCATTCAGCCAGCTTGTATCTTTTTAGAGTTTAGGTCATTTACATTCAAGATTACTAATGGTAAATCATGACTTGGCCCTGCTATTTTTCTGCAAATATTCCCATTGTTTTCTTTGTATTTCCATAATGATGACTATCTTTCTGTGTTTCTGTGTGTAGCACATTCTTAAGCATCTTTTGTAAAGCTGGATGAGTGGTGACAAATTCTTTCAATTTCTGTTTATTATAGAAGACCTTTATTTCACCTTCATTCATAAATGACAGCTTTTCAAATTATAAGATTTTGGGTTAATAGTTTTTTTTTTTTTTTAAGACTTGGACTATGTCTCTCCATTCTCTCCTAGCATGTAGAGTTTCTGATGAGAAGTCAGCTGTGAGCCTGATTAGAGATCCTCTAAAAGTAACCTGGCATTTTATGTTTTACAGTTGAAACTTTGACTACAATGTGTTGTAGTAAAGATATATTCTGGTCATGTTTGTAAGGAGTGCTATGTGTCTGTGTACTCGAATGTCCCTTTCTTTTTCCAAAGATTTGTCTTCTAGCTCAGATATTATTTATTCTGCATGACCAAGTCTGTTGTTAGGCTTTCCACTATGTTTTAAATGAAATATTAAATTCTTTATTTCTAATATTCATTTTGATTTACCTGCATAATTTCAATTTCATGGAAAAATATTCATTTATGTTATGTATGGATTTCTTTAACTCATGGATTTCCTTGTCATTGCTTCTGAATAATCCTATGATAAATCTTTTAAATTCCATTGCAAGCATTTCATCAATCTCTTCATCTTCACATTGTAATTTTGAAGTGTTGTTGTGTTCCTTTGGGGGGGTCATGTTGTCTTCCTTATTCTTGTGTCTTGAATTTCTGTGTTTATTTTTAGATATTTGTGGAAATACTTGTTGTTTTCTTCCTCTGATGGCTTTTATATTTGAGCTATTCTTCCGTGGCTTCGTGGAATGTCTGCTCTTTCAGTGAATACCCAGAGGTGTGCTGTGTTAGGCCAGGGAGTTCTGGTCAGTACTCCAGGGTGGGGTGAGTATTCAGGGTGACACCCTAGTTGGGCATGGTTGATTTCTTCTTTTTAGCAGAAGAGGAGGATCTGATCACCTCTGTTGGTGTAATCACACCCTCACCTCCTCTCTTCCTAGGTAATCAATGTCCAAGTGTTAGCTCACAGTAGGTGCAATACTCACCTGTGTTGCCTTATGAACCACACAAAGGATCTGTGAAATTCTCATTGTGAGCACAGATCCCATTGCAATGTCCTACCCCAGGCAATGAGGGAGTTCTGAATGTATGGAGCAGCACACATTGATTGCCCAGAGACCCAGCTACACCCTGTGCCCCCTTGTGCAGTCACAGAGTTCCTCCAGTCTCAACACACAAGGCTCCCACAGTCACAGGGTGCAGAAGATTCACTCTACCCTGCTAGCCTGTCCAATCCACAGAGAGACAGAGATGTTCCTAGAGCCAGCTTCCTATTGGTGCTCCACCTAGGCATCTTGAGCCCTGTAGCCTGAGATACGTTGAGAGGGTGGGGGCACATCACAGTTCTTCATATGTGCCAAGACCCCTGTTGATCCTCCCAGTCAGACTCAGAGTCAATAGGAATACAGATTTTTCCCTCTGGTAGAATCTCTCAATCACATGCATGCCCAAGAGCCATAGGCTGAATGTTGCCTTCTTCTTACTGGTTGTAGGGTGCAGGCACACATGCTGCTGCCACAATACTGCTTACAAGATGGCTAGCTGCTGGGCCCATGAACAAGCATTTCTGCAGTTGCTGCTTATGCCCAAAATGGTGCCTGCCCTCTCCCAGCCAGTTGCCAGGGACCGTTGTGGAGTGGATGAGCAGAGAAACCTGCCCCCCTTTTTTGCACTGGGTTCGCTGGTACCCTATTCTGCTCAGGGCTACAGGTCAGAACAGCCCATGCTCTCCCTCCAGCTATATCTGCACTGGCATGGGCTGCGGCAGTCCTATCTCACCTCAGTCTCCAAAGCTTGCACTTTCTCTGGCTCTTGGCTGCTGGGGTCATGTGTTTTGTCTGTGCTCATGCTGCACATCAGCACCTTCCACACCAATCTGTGGCATACATCTTCATTCCATAGAATTGCCCCTGAAAATGTACTCTCCCTCCACTATTTTTTTTCTACTATTTACCCCTAGCCTAGAGCAGTAAATCCTTCCCTATTCAGCTATCCTTACTCCTGCATAAAATCTTTTTTAAAAACTTCAGACAGGAAAGAATTCAGTGAAAGAAAACTTACCTGGGATAAAGAGGAGCATTACAAAATAATAAAGGAGTCAATTCTTTAAGAAGACATAATAATATGTAGTCATCTAACAGACTATCAAAATACATGAATAAGAAACAATATTTATGTTTATTAACAGAGAAATCTAAAATCTGCTGTAACATTATAAATTTACTTCCTTATAACATATATTACCATCTTAAATTTTAAATATAAAAATGTCAGTCCTTCCTTTTTAAAGTGAAAATAATTTATATAAGCATAAAAGAAAAATTAATCAAGTTGACAATGAGGTTTAAAAGTTTCTTTTTGACTTAGAAATTGAACAACTTATTTTTAAGTTTAATTTTAATTGAAAAATAGGAATTGTAAATATTTAGGGGTACAATGTTCTTTGATACATGCATACCTTTTGTAGTGACTAAATGAGAGTAAATAGAATATATATAACTTCAAACATTTATCTTTTCTTTGTGATCATAATATTCTAAATCTTTTATCCAGTTATCTTGAAATGCACATTATTAGTAACTGTAGTCATCTTACTGTGCCACAACTTACTATTCCTATCTAACCATAACTTTGTACTTGGTGACCAGTGTTTCTCCTTTTTCCCTTAAAATTTACCAACTTACTAAAGAATGTAGTAAAGCTGGGGGCTATCCCACTAGAAAAATTTACAGGCAACATAAACACTTCCCATGCAATTTCACAGAACACATTTATAAATGTATACATAACCTATAGGGTATATGCATCCTCAGTGTACATCTAGGAATCCATATAAAAATAAGAAACAGAACCGCTGACTGAGCATCTGAATCATGGAAGAAATGTAGACTGTTGAACCATACATACCTCACTTCCTCAGCTTCATCTGATTCTACAGAGATCATGACTGTTGGCAGGTCAAACAATCTCAGTGTTTCTGTCTCTGTGAGTATTATATCTATATTTTTCTCCAGGTCTTCTTTTGTTATAATTGTTTCATGTATTGCCCTCATAACTTGTAAATCTAAAACACATCATTTAATAAAAATAATTTACTAATTGCTATTTTTAGTTTGCATTTTTAAAGTCACTAAATTACCATAATGGGTAACGCATTACATGTGGTTCTATATGAATAAGGACCTACCACATTGTTAGATATAGTCTGTTCGACTTCTCTGAAACCAAGATGGATCGTATAGTCCATAATATATGTCCTTCCTAATATGTCAGGTCTATCCAGTCTTATATCCATTGTCAAAATTCCAAGGACATGCCCACATGTTTATAGTGAGACTGAGGCTAGTGACTGTTAGCACTGTTCAGGGAGAATATGGGGGCAAACCTGAGTAACTGTAAGAAAACAAGACTTAAAGAATGTAACATTTTCCAGACTAAGGCTCAGTCCTCTCTTAGGATGGCTTAAAAATATTTATTTATTTATTTGAAAGTCAGAGTTACACACAGAGAGAAGGAGAGAGAGAGAGAGAGAGAGAGAGAGAGAGAGAGAGAGAGAGAGGTCTTACATCCAAGGATTCACTCCCCAATTGGCCGCAATGGCTGGAGCTGCACTGATCCGAAGCCAGGAGCCAGGAGCTTCTTCCTGGTCTCCCACGTGGGTGCAGGGGCCCAAGCATTTGCGCTATCTTCTTTTCTTTCTTTTTCTTTCTTTCTTTCTTTTTTTTTTTTTTTTTTTGACAGGCAGAGTGGACAGTGAGAGAGAGACAGAGAGAAAGGTCTTCCTTTGCCGTTGGTTCACCCTCCAATGGCCACCGCGGCCGGCGCACCACGCTGATTCGAAGGCAGGAGCCAGGTGCTTCTCCTGGTCTCCCACGGGGTGCAGGGCCCAAGCACTTGGGCCATCCTCCACTGCACTCCCGGGCCACAGCAGAGAGCTGGACAGGAAGAGGGGCAACCGGGACAGAATCCAGCACCCTGACCAGGACTAGAACCCGGTGTGCCGGTGCCGCAAGGCAGAGGATTAGCCTATTGAGCCGTGGCGCTGGCCTGGGCTATCTTCTACTGCCTTCCCAGGCCATAGCAGACAGCTGGATTGGAAGTGGAGCAGCTGGGACTCGAACCGGTGCCCATATGGGATGCCAGCACTTCAGGCAACAGCTTTACCCACTATGCTACAGCGTTGGTCCCCACTTTTCAATTTTTATTATTTGTACAAATAAGGGAAAGATGTGATTTGTATAGAGAAATCTGGCTAAGATAAACAGGATAAGTAAAAAAGTAAATGAATTGTCCACATGGACATAAGAGGAGGTGTGTCTAGCCAAATATTTTGTCAATGAAGGAAATGAGAAATAGAGATTATATAAGAAGTCTAAGGCCACACAGGAATATCAGAAGTTTTGAGATTAGAATTTTATGCTCCTGATATTTGGACCTTTCTTACTTTTAGACCACCAAATCTTCATTTATGATTTAATTACATGCACCTCAAAGTAACATTGTGGCACAGACATGCTAATTATAAATATAACTAATCTTTTATTGGACATATCGCATATATAAAACCTAATATAGTAACATCTCAGTTACCTGTTATTGTTGAGGAAAGTAAAAGTGTAGTCAACCTGCCTTTTTTTTTAAAGATTTATTTTATTTATTTGAAATGCAGAGTGACAGAGCCAGAGGAAGAGACAGAGAGAAAAAATGATCCTCCATCCTTGGTTCACTCTCCAAGTGGCTGCAATATGAAGTCTGAGCCAGGCAGACACCAAGAGCAAGGAACTCCATCCAGGTCTCCCATGTGGGTTGGCAGGGGCACAAGCCCTTGGCCCATAATCTGCTGCCTTTCCAGAAGTACTAGCAGCTGGGACTCTGCTTCCAATCCAGCAGAGCAGCTGGGACTCCAGTTGAGACTCTGATACAAGATGTGGGTGTCTCAAGCAGTCTCACTCACTGTGCTACAACACTGAACTGCAGTCAACCTTCTCAACGGCAGAAGACATATTCACAGACATGGCCCTAGGTTAGCAAATAGGATTTTCCTGGATTTCTGTATCAATCATTTCCTGAATGCTACTTGAATTTAATATATATTGTGAAACTACTTCAAACTATACTGTGTAGCTATAGAATCTGCCTACTTTATGGGTCAGATTTCCTAGCTCTATACAAGTTTTACAACATACCTTACTTAACTGCACCTCTGTCTCAACCTAGAAAAGAATCATAAATCGGTTACCAATCTGCCTTGTCTGCAAGTCTTTACTGACAATGATGGAACAAACACAATTTTCTGCACTCCCACTTCTAGGATGGAGTTCCAGACTGGTATGACAATCCTGGCTGCTCTCCACAACTAACTCATAAAGCCCCTTGAGAGGGCAGGGAAAGGTTTGAGGTGCTCGAGAATCTTTAGTGACTGGGTGGATGAATCTGTCAACTTTAGGGGTTTAACAGAAGATTTCCATCTATAATGTGATACTTTGACTCCAATCTAGCATATAAACGCTTAGCACACTTTTCAATTAATTCAGAACTGGGATACTGTGATTTGGCTACTTTAAGAGACCTTAATAAGGAGCATCTTATGGGCCGGCACTTCGGCTCACTGGGCTAAACCTCCGCCTCCGGCGCCGGCACCCTGGGTTCTGGTCCCGGTTAGGGCGCCGGGTTCTGTCCCGGTTGCCCCCTTCCAGTCCAGCTCTCTCCTGTGGCCCGGGAGTGCAGTGGAGGATGGCCCAAGTGCTTGGGCCCTGCACCTGCATGGGAGACCAGGAGAGGCACCTGGCTCTGGATCGGCGCGGTGCCCTGGCTGCAGTGCACCAGCCGTAGCAGGCCATTGGAGGGTGAACCAACGGAAAAAGGAGGACCTTTCTCTCGATCTCTCTCTGTCCACTCTGCCTGTCAAAAAATAAATAAAATAAGGAGCAACTTATGAAGACTTCCTGGGCTACTACATATGCTACAATGGGTACAATAAAATTACAGTACAATTGAATAACAAAACAGTTTATTTTCTTCCATTTTCAAATGGTTTATATAAAAGTTATACATGTATGCATGTATATATATATATGTACATAAACATAAGGACACTTTGCATACAAAGGGGTTTTTTTTTATTTTATTTATTTATTTTTTGACAGGCAGAGTGGATAGTGAGAGAGAGAGAGACAGAGAGAAAAGTCTTCCTTTTTGCCGTTGGTTCACCCTCCAATGGCCGCTGCGGCCGGCGCATCACGCTGATCCGAAGCCAGGAGCCAGGTGCTTTTCCTGGTCTCCTGTGCGGGTGCAGGGCCCAAGCACTTGGGCCATCCTCCACTGCCTTCCTGGGCCATAGCAGAGAGCTGGCCTGGAAGAGGGGCAACCGGGATAGAATCCAGCGCCCCAACCGGGACTAGAACCCGGTGTGCCGGCGCTGCAAGGCGGAGGATTAGCCTGTTAAGCCACGGCGCCGGCCTACAAAGGGTTTTTAAAATGCTTGTGAAAATATGTGTATTAGGAAAAACTGTGCATGGATTTTATGTTTTGCACCAAAATAAACTTACCTTTTAATTCAATTTTTCATTAACTTTTTAAACTAGCCTCATACTTTATGAGTTTTGTAAAAGGGATCTACATATTACTTACTCATTTATTTGCTTAGGCCACTCAGAAACAATCTGTGTTTCTACCAAACAATCATTTGGCTCCTACTTTGCAATTAAAATCACAAGCTTCTCTAAGCATAACCCTCCTTTGGTTTACGCAGTCAAGCAATGTTTCTCAGAGTTAAGTATGCATTAACATCATTCATAGGATTCATTAAAATAAAGTTTTTTGAACCTACATCTATACTTTTTAAAATATTTAATAAAGTTATAATTGTAGGATAGTTTTAGGTGTTGCAAAGGCTTCAGGAATTTTACAGAAAGTTATTGAATGCCCATTCTCTTTGTTACATTTGAAGTCTATATTTAATTTTATTTTTTTCCTTAGCTTTTAACTTGTATCATTTCTCTGTTCCAGAAATCCCATCTAAGATACCACCTTATATTTAGTCATCATGATTTCTTAGGTCCCCCTAGACTGTGACAGCTTCTCAAGGTTTGCTAATTTTCAGGACTAAGTATTTGTAGAATTTTCTTCAGTTTGGGTTTCTCTGATGTTAGACAAGTGTTATAAGTTTCTGGGAGAAGACACCAGAGATAAGGAGTCATTCCCATCATATCATCATATCATCTCAAGGGTACATGCTTCAACATGACCTTGACCATCTGTTTTTAAATTATTATTCTCTCTACTTCAAACACTGCACAGTTTAGAAGAAAGTCACAGGATACGGAGTTAAGCTTCACCTTCTTTTTCTTCTCTGTTTTTTAAAATTTAATTATTCATTTTGAATGTCAAAGTTACAGAAAGAGAGAGAAGGAGAAACAGAGGGAGAGAGAAAGATCTATCTGCTAGTCACTCCCCAGATGGCCACAATGGTCAAAGGGGGCTGGCCAAAGCTAGGGTTTCATTCTGGTCTCCTATGTGGGTAGCAGGGGCCTAAACACTTGAGCCATCTTCTGCTACTTTCCTCAGGCCATTAATAGGGAATGGGATCAAAAGTGGAGCTGCTGGGACATGAACCAGTATGCATATGGGATGCTGGCATTGCAAGTGGCAGCTTTATCCACTACACCACAATGGCGGCTGCTCTTCACCTTTTTAAAAAATGTTACACATTTATAGGGTACAATACGATGAATGACACATGTATTCAGTGTGTGAAGACTTCCCAGAGACCTTACTCCTAAATACAACTATAGTATTTAGGATTAATTTTCTGCGTGCCATATGGGCATTGGTTCAAGTCTTAGCTGCTCCATTTCTGATCCAACTCCCTGCTAACATGCCTGGGAACGCAGCAGAGAAGATGGTCCAAATACTTGGCCCCTGCACACGCATGGTAGACAGACCTGAAGGGAGCTCCTGGCTCTTGGCTTCAGCCTGGATCAAGGTCAGGCTGTTGCAGCCACTTGAGGAGTGAGCCAGCACATGGATGACATCTCTCTTTCTTGCTTGCTGTCTCTCTCTCTCTCTCAAATAAATCTTAAAATAAAAGAGAAAGAAAGAAAGAGAGAGAGAAGAGAGAGAGGAAGGGAGGGAGGGAGGCAGGGAGGGAGGGAGGGAGGCATAGAAAAAGAGGAGGGAGGGAGGGAGGAAGGAAGGAAGAAATGACAATCCTAATTGCTCCATAACCTTACTAGGAATTGTCATCAGTTTTCTGGATTTTAGCCATTATAATAGATATATAGTGGTACCTCATTGTTATTTTAATGTGTGTTTCCCAAATGACAACCAAAGTTAGAATATTTTCATAAGCTTATTGCTATCTGTATATCATTTTTGGTGATGTGCCTATTCCAATCTTTTGTTTACTTACATTGCTTATTTAATTGTTGAATTTAAGAGTTTACAAGCCCAATCATTGCAAGCATTGGGGAGTGAATGAGCAGGAGCTCTCTGCTTGTCTATCCCACAAACAAACAGACTTCCTTATATATCCAGAAGTCCTTTATCATATAAGTGATTTGCAAATAGTTCCCTCCATTCTGTGACATCTTTTCATCCACTTAACATTGCCATTTATAGAGCAAAATTCTTGATTTGAATAACATCCATTCTATCAATTTTTTTCTTTCAGGATGTTACTTTTGGTGGGTTTAAAACACTCATTAACACAGCCAAAAATCATATATATCCTTCTGTTTTACTTTCTAGAAGTTCTATAGTTTTGCATTTTACATTGGGTTCTATTATCCATTTTGGGTAAGATGTAAAATCTGTGTCTATGCAAAAAATTTTTCCACCATTTTTCCATTACAGTTCGTTGAACTGATAATTCTTTTTCCACTGAACTGCCTTTGTGCTTACTGTACACCAAAGCAAGTACACACCTATTTCTGCCAGTGCTTTTTTTAATTTAATTTAATTTTTTTAACTTTTATTTAATGAATATAAATTTCCAAAGTACAGCTTTTGGATTACAATGGCTTTACCCCCCCCCCATAACTTACCTCCCACCCGCAACCCTCCCCTTTCCCACTCCCTCTCCCCTTCCATTCACATCAAGATTCATTTTCAATTTTCTTTATATACAGAAAATCAATTTAGTATATATTAAGTAAAGATTTCAACAGTTTGCACCCACACAGAAACACAAAGTGAAAAATACTGTTTGAGTACTAGTTATAGCATTAATTCACAATGTACAGCACATTAAGGACAGAGATCCTACATGAGGAGTAAGTGCACAGTGACTCCTGTTGTTGACTTAACACATTGACACTCTTGTTTATGGCATCAGTAATCACCCTAGGCTCTTGTCATGAGTTGCAAAGGCTATGGAAGCCTTTTGAGTTCACTGACTCTGATCATATTTAGACTAGGTCATAGTCAAAGTGGAAGTTCTCTCCTCCCTTCAGAGAAAGGTACCTCCTTCTTTGATGACCTGTTCTTTCCACTGGGATCTCACTCGCGGAGATCTTTCATTTAGGTCTTTTTTTTTTTTTTTTTTTTTTTTTTTTACAGAGTGTCTTTCTGCCAGTGCTTTTGATCATCTGTTCTCTTCATTCCTGGTATCTGCATTTTCATAGTACTTTGTATTATCACATGTTTTACTCTCTGCCTGGATTGGGCTTCCCCTATTTATTCTCTTGAAAAGTATCTGATCGTCTTTGAAAATCCAATTCAAAAGTCAATAATTTGTTTGTGAGTCTTTTTTTTTTTTGCAAGTCAAAGATTTAATTATGTTTTTCTAAGCACTGCTATCACATTCTGTATAAATCTTATTGTGGAACTAATCATAAATATGTCAGAATGACTTGTCTGTTGTGTCCTAACAGAACCAGTAGTTCATTGGGCTGATGGTTCAAAAGATTCATCTTGGGAATTAAGAAAAAAAAAGTAGAGATATTCATTTGGTAATTATCATGTAACTATGTAATAATTCAGCACTGGACATCATTTTCATATTTTTAATCTC
Organism: Lepus europaeus; assembly: GCF_033115175.1. Lineage (NCBI taxonomy): Eukaryota > Metazoa > Chordata > Mammalia > Lagomorpha > Leporidae > Lepus > Lepus europaeus. Next base: position 58,930,939 of record NC_084831.1, read on the forward strand.
AATTTTTCAACAATAATTAGAATAATGGCTAAATAAACAATTGAATGTGAAATAAACAAATATATTTTCATTACCTGTAAAACTAGCCAGTCTTTCTCGCTTAAAGGATGGTTCTTCTATGTCTTCTGCTATTGATTCGGTTGTTGATACACTTGACTTAGATACTGTACTACTTCCTAAAATTGACCTTTAACAACAAATAATATCATTTCTTCTTTATTTAAATGTCCTTATGTGTAACTAAATATATAAATTAGAACATGTCAGCATATGTAGAAATCAAATATAATATAACCATATATAAAGGAACATATATAAAATATTTTTAAACAGTGAGTTGATTTTTAATATTTTTTTTTTTATTTTTTGACAGGCAGAGTGGACAGTGAGAGAGAGAGACAGAGAGAAAGGTCTTCCTTTGCCGTTGGTTTACCCTCCAGTGACTGCCCATGGCTGGCGCGCTGCGGCCGGTGTACCGCGCTGATCCAATGGCAGGAGCCAGGTGCTTCTCCTGGTCTCCCATGGGGTGCAGGGCCCAAGCACTTGGGCCATCCTCCACTGCACTCCTGGGCCACAGCAGAGAGCTGGACTGGAAGAGGGGCAACCAGGACAGAATTCGGCGCCCCCACCGGGACTAGAACCCGGTGTGCCGGCACCGCAAGGTGGAGGATTAGCCTAGTGAGCCACGGCACTGGCTTAATATTCTTTAAATAAAAACTTAAAATATATTTTAGAATAAAGTATGTCAAACCTAAAATAATTTATGCCTAAAGTCCGAAAAACTTGCTATTTATATATTCAAGACAAAAATCCAAAACTTAGCCTAACTACCCAGCCTCTTCATCTGCATTATCATTCTTCCCTTAGCATTTTATTCACTTTTTTTTAGTTCCTGAATCTTACAGAGCTATTACTGCAGGGCCTCCATGTAGAATACTCTTTCTTTCATTTTTTTTCACCTGATTTCTGCTCATTGTTCAAATCCCATCTTAATGTAATTTGTTCAATTTTATAAAGGTTCTCTGAATATTTAATTTAAAACAAATCTAAGCACTCAGCAGAAAAACAATGGAATAATCAAAAAATAATTTCTTTAAACTTAACAATTTAACATTACCCTGTAATATTACATACTTTTTCTTTTCTATTTATAGTCTCAACTACCCACTAAGAGTAGGTCAAGTGTATTGGAAGATCTTTTGTTTTACTCAGCACTCCAATGGCTTCTGTATGCAAACTTAGGCTCTAGAGCAGTATATAATTACTCAGAACTAGGAAATAACAGAGAAACCAAACCCTGAAAGAACAGAGATTAGCACAGGAGGATAGAAAAAAAAAAAAAGAAAAAAAAAGGAAGCTACCCCTTTCCACAAAATCGAGAACAAATGAAGCCGAAGAAAAATGTCTAATAAGGATTTGCCATGAACTCTGGGTATGTGATGTTAGCCCCATCTTTCGGTTTCTCAGGAAACATTAAATTAAAAAATATTTTTTCACAAACTTTTTTTGTGTGTATACAGGAACTCTTAAAAAATGCAGAGCTCTGCATCTAATTAAAACATGAGAGGAACTTAGAAATAGCACACTAGGAAGACAAATTGAAGCTGGGGAGGCTGAAGACAACTGATACCCAGGTTACATATACACAACTTAAATGGAAAGGCAACATACATATTTTAAAAAGAACTATAGACAATAGTCTTTACCTTGTAAATTGTCCTAACATACTAGGATTCAATGTGTTCTGATAAAGACTATAGGAAGCTATGAAGTCTGATCCAAGCGATCCTTCTTGTGATGTCAACAGTTTACTTGGCTTTGTCGAACTAACATGTGGATCTGGATGGTAAAGAGGCCGAGGAGTAACATCAACTCCATTTATATCAAAAACCTGTGGGAAGTAGTTATTTAAAATGAGTTAACTAAAAATGATGAGATTTCTAAAGAATACATCACAGGAAATATAAATAAATGTAGTAGAGAAAAATAAGCATAATGTCCCAGGTTAGGTAAATACGAAAAACTAAATATAAAAATGTATGCTTAAAAGTGTCTTTTAAAAAATATATTTATTTATTTAAAGAAGACATGACACAGAGAGAGAGAAGAGAGAGTGAAGGAAGGAGAAAGGGTGAGGGGAAAGAGAGTGTGGAAGGTATCTCCCATCTGCTGTTTTATTCCCCAAATGGCTGCAATGGCCTGGGTTGGTCCAGGCCAAAATCAGGAGTATGGAGCTCCATCCTGGTTTCTCATTTGGTTGGCAAGGGCCCAAGTACTTGGATCATCATCTCCTGCTTTCCCACAGGCATTAGCAAGGAGCTGGATCAGAAGTGGAGCAGCCAGGACTCAAACTGATATGGGATGCCAGCATTATAGGCAAAAGCTAGGCTCACTGTGGTACAATGGCAGACCCTAAAAATTACCTAAATGTAATTTCTGTGTTTTTCCTTGTTTTACCTATATATGAGGATGCTTCAAGAAGTTTTTGGAAAATGTGTACTGTCTTCTAATTCCATTCTTTCAATAATTTTTAAAGTACCTCCATATAAGAAATACAGTGATACATTGCTTAACACCAGATATATGTTCTGAGAACTGCATCATTAAGTGATTTTGTCACTGTGTGAACATCAGAGAGTATTTTTTTTTAAGATTTATTTTATTTATTTGAAGGACAGAGTAAGAGAGAGAGGTAGAGACAGAGAAAGAGGGAGGTCTTCCATCCTCTGGTTCACTATCCAAATGGCCATAACAACCAGGGCTGAGCCAGGCTGAAGCCAGCAGCCAGGAGCTTCTTCTGGGTCTCACACATGGGTGTAGGAGCCCAAGCTCTTGGGTCACCCCCCACCTGCTTTCCCAGGCACATTAGCAGGGAGCCGGATGGCAAGTGGGGCAGCTGGGTCTGGAACCCGTGCCCATATGGGATGCTGGCACTACAGGCTGGGGCTTTAACCCGCTACACTACAGTGCCAGCCCCTCATAGAATATTCTTACACAAACCTAGATGGTACATGCCAGTTACTTGATATGGGCTCTTGATGCAATCAGGAGATGCATAAAGCAGGAGATGTTTTAGATTGCTATTGGCATAACATGAAATACTGCTTTACAGTAAAATTTTATGAATGAGTAAAATTAGCACACTCCATATAATGATGAGAAAGCATAGATTAGTAAATATGTAAATATGTAAGACAGTCATTTATTATCAAGTATTATGTTCTATAAACAATTTTTTGCATAGTGGCACAAATTTGTTTACAATAGCATCACCATAATTATGTGAGTAATGCTTTTCATTAAGATATAACAGCTACAGTATCATTAGGTAATAGGAAGTTTTCAGCTCCATTATAGTTTTATAGGATTGTCATCATATATGCTGTCCATCTTTGATTCAAAAATCATTATGTAGCCCATGACTGTATTAATTTCAGGAAATTAGAAAGGTCTAAAGACAACTCATTCAGATTAGTTATATCCTGGTGTATTTAATGTTATATGTGTAAGCTTTCTTAAAAACTATTTTTCACTTAATATTTTATTAATATTTTCTAAAGTGTTACATATTTTCAGCTTTTTTGGTTTGGGTTTATTTTTAATCCTGTGAATTATGAAATTTAACATGTAACAAAAATGTACTTATTTTTTTTTTTCGACAGGCAGAGTGGATAGTGAGAGAGAGAGACAGAGAGAAAGGTCTTCCTTTTTGCCATTGGTTCACCCTCCAATGGCCGCTACGGCCGGCACATCGTGCTGATCCAAAGCCAGGAGCCAGGTGCCTCTCCTGGTCTCCCGTGCGGGTGCAGGGCCCAAGGACTTGGGCCATCCTCCACTGCCTTCCTGGGCCATAGCAGAGAGCTGGCCTGGAAGAGGGGCAACCGGGATAGAATCCGGCACCCCAACCAGGACTAGAACCCGGTGTGCTTGTGCCGCAAGGCGGAGGATTAGCCTGTTAAGCCACGGTGCCGGCCACAAAAATGTACATAAAGGATAGGTGTTGTGGTGTAGCAGGTAAAGCCACTGCCTGAGACATAGCATCCCAAATGGATGCAGATCCCTCTCCTGGCTGTTACGCTTCCAATCCAGCTCCCTGCCAATGACTTGGGAGAATAGTTTTTCCATAATACACATTTTCCTAACTTTCTGATATCACAAGTGAAGCCATCTGGGTTTGGAATTACCGTTGAAGGAAGGATTTTAAATTACTTATATAAATTTGAATAATCCTTACAATTTTCAGTTTTTGGTTGTTCCTTTTAGTGAAGTATAATTTTTGAGATGATTTTTCCATTTTACTTAACTTTTCAAATTCAATAATGGAATAAAAGTACATATATCATGCACTACCTACCTTTTAAAGTATACAATTCAGTGGTTTCTGATACATTCATAGATATATATACAACTACCACCATAATTAATTTTAAAACCTTTTTGTCATTTCAAAAACAAGCCCTACACCCTTTAATTATGACCAATCCAAACCCTGCTCTCCCCTTCCTGCCCTAGGCTACGACTAATACATTTGATGCCTCTACAGATTTCCATATTCCAGACTTTCATATGAGTGGACTCAGATACACTTTTTTTTTTTTTAAGATTTATTTATTGGAAAGTCAGAATTACACAGCAGAGAGAGAAGAGGAAGAGAGAGAGCAAGGTCTTCCATCTGATGGTTCACTCCCCAGTTGGCTGCAATGGCTAGAGCTGTGCCATGGAGCAGCCGGGTCTCAAACTGGCAACCACATGGAATGCAGGCGCTTCAGGCCAGGGTATTCACTCACTGCACTACACTGCCTTGATGCCAGCCCCAAGGACTTATATACTCTTGTGACTGCTTTGTCTCCAACAATAAAATGTTTTCAAGATTCAGTAATTGGTTTTAACAGTGTGTGTGTCTGTGTTTGTGTGTTCTTTGTGGTTTTCTACATGTAAGATCATGTCACACGTTAACAGTTCTATTTCTTTCCATTCAGATGTATTTATTTTCTTTGTCTTATCTAATCTGGGCTTTCACTACTGGTCAAATTAGAAGTGGAAAAAGCAGTCATTTTTTTCTTATTCCTAATGTTAGGAGAAAACCTTTCAGTCTTTTACCATTGAAAGGTCCATATTTTGGCCAGCGCCGCGGCTCACTAGGCTAATCCTCCGCCTGTGGCGCCAGCACACCAGGTTCTAGTCCCGGTCGGGGCGCCGGATTCTGTCCTGGTTGCCCCTCTTCCAGGCCAGCTCTCTGCTATGGCCCAGGAAGGCAGTGGAGGATGGCCCAAGTGCTTGGGCCCTGCACCCCATGGGAGACCAGGAGAAGCACCTGGCTCCTGCCTTCTGATCAGCGCGGTGCGCCGGCCACAGCGCTGGCCGTGGCTGCCATTGGAGGGTGAACCAACGGCAAAGGAAGACCTTTCTCTCTGTCTCTCTCTCTCACTGTCCACTCTGCCTGTCAAAAATAAAAAATAAATAAATAAAAATAAAAAAAGAAAGGTCCATATTTATATGCCTAAGTACATAGTATTAGTTCCCTGAAATTACATTAAAGTTGTTTCTACTTTTTGGCTATTATAATTAAAGTTACTATGAACATTCATAGTAGTAGTCTGTGTATAAATTATACTTTCTCTTGGGACAGTAGAATGAGATAGTGGGTATATATTCAACATTTAATAATCTGCCAAAGTATCTTTTAATTTTCCTGTCTATTAGTAGGATATGAAAAATTTTGCTCCTCCACACACCTGCAAATACTTGATATGTTAAATCTTCTAATTTTAGTTATTATGATATGTATGCAGCAGTATTTCATGGTTCTAATTTGCATTTCACTAATGATTAATGTCAATCACCTTTTCATATCCCCACTTGTCATCTGTATACCTATTGTGATAAAATAGCTGTTCAAACATTTTGCTTATTTACATTCAGTTTACATTCTTTTGGGGACTATTTATATATATTAGTTATAAGTACTTTATCAGAATATACTTTGAAAAAAGCTTTTCCCAGTGTGGCTTTTCTTTTCGTTCTGTTAGCAAATATTTTTAAAGAGGAGTTTTGGCCGGCGCCGTGGCTCAGTAGGCTAATCCTCCGCCTTGTGGCGCCGGCACACCAGGTTCTAGTCCCGGTCGGGGCACCGATCCTGTCCCGGTTGCCCCTCTTCCAGGCCAGCTCTCTGCTGTGGCCCGGGAGTGCAGTGGAGGATGGCCCAAGTGCTTGGGCCCTGAACCCCATGGGAGACCAGGAGAAGCACCTGGCTCCTGCCATCGGAACAGCGCGGTGCGCCGGCCGCAGCACGCCTACCGCGGCGGCCATTGGAGGGTGAACCAACGGCAAAAAGGAAGACCTTTCTCTCTGTCTCCCTCTACTGTCCACTCTGCCTGTAAAAAATAAAAATAAAAAAATAAAAAAAAAAATAAAGAAAAAAAGAGGAGTTTTAGTTTTTATGAAGTCCAGCTTACCAATTTTATTTTTATTGGCTGTGCTTTTAACATCCTATGTAAAAATACAATATGGCACTGGTTTTTGTGCTACCACTTCTGATCCTGCTTCCTGCAAATGGCCTGGGAAAAGAACTAGAAGCTGGCCCAAGTGTTGGGACCTTTGCCACCCATGTGGGAGACCCAGATGAAGCTCCTGGCTCCTGAGTTTGACTTGGTCAAGATCTGACTGTTGTGATCATCTGGGGAGTGAACCAGCAAATGGAATATAATATCTATCTATCTCCCCCACCACCGTAACTCTGATTTTTAAAGAAAAGAAAATCATTGCCTAAAGCCATTTATATATTACATACTATTCTGTATATATACTTTGCTTAAAAATCTAAAAATTTAATATTAATTTTGTAAGTTTTTTAATGAGGTAAAATAACAAACTCTTTGAGAATTTATTTTATGAAATGTCCACACAGTGCTCAGAGGAGTGTATGGTATAGCAGCGTATTAGCCATAATTAATACTGTAAATTACTAGAGTTGTTAATGTCATGAGTAGATTTTCTTCATTACACTCTAATATTTTTATTATCAGTAATGAGTTATGGGAGATGACAAAACTGTGTTGTAATAGGGGCTGGTGCTGTAGCATAGTAGGCTAAGCCTTTGCCTGTAGTGCAAGTATCCCATATGGGCGCTGGTTTGTGTCCCGTCTGTTTCTCTTCCAATCCAGCTCACTGCTTATAACCTGGGAAAGCAGTGGAAGATGGCCCAAGTGGAAGATGGCCCACCCCCATGGGAGACCTTGAAGAAGCTCATAGTTCCTGGCTTCAGATTGGCCCAGCTCCAGCCATTGTGGCCATTTTGGGAGTGACTTGGTAGATGGAAGACCTTTCTCTCCATCTCTCCCTCTCTTTGGCTATAACTCTACCTCTCAGATAAATAAATAAAATCTTTTAAAAACATATGCTATAAGGAATGATATATGGCAAACAGAAAATCAGCATTTCAACATTAGATGTCAGTGTTTATTTGAAAGCAGCATATTTTCTATTTTAACACTCCAATCAGTTTGTTCATGGAAACATTTTAAAATGAACAGAATTCTAAAGGAGTATTACCTGTATTGTCTTTGTGCTAGGAGTATTCATTTTTTCTAGTGTCTTCACGTCAGATTGAGTAAGTGTGGTTTTTGACAGAGCCATTCTGCTTTGATTTGCAGCAATAAATCCTTTCGTTGGCATTCCTCTGGCTGCGCCAATAAAGCTAATAGACTTTCTTGTTTGTGAACCATTGTTCCTAGCAAAGGAAAACAAAATATAATACAGAGAATCCAAAACTGAAAACTGTACCAAAAATAAAAATGAATACCTTTATTTAGAAACATGAACAATCTCTAAACACAGACATGAAATAGCTAGTTGAAGGGCTGGTGTTGTGGCATAGTGGATAAAGCAACTACATGTGATAATAGCATTCTATATGGGCACTAGTTCATGTCCAGGCTGTTCCATTTCTTCCTTTTTTTTAAAGATTTATTTTATTTATTTGAAAGAGTCATAGACAGAGGTAGAGCCAGAGAGAGAGAAGTTTTCCTTCCACTGGTTCACTCCCCAAATGACTGCAATGGCCAGAGCTGAGCAGAGCTGAAGCCAGGGGTCAGGAGCTTCTTCTGGGTCTCCCATGTGGGTGCAGGGGCCCAAGGACTTGGGCTATCTTCCACTGCTTTCCCAGCCCACAACAGAGTGCTGCATCGGAAGTGGAACAACCGGGACTCAAACTGGCACCCATATGGGATGCTGGCACTGCAGGCTGGAGCTTTAACCCACTGCGCCACAGTGCAGGCCACTAGGCTGCTGATTTCTGATTTGGCTCCTTGCTAATGGACTGGGAAAGGCAGCAGAAGATAGCCCAAGTGTTGGGGGTCCCTGCCACTCATGTGGAAAACCCAGATAAAGCTCCTGGCTTCTGGCTCCTGGCTTCAGCTTGGACCAGCCCTGGCTATTGCAGCCATCTGGAGAGTGAACCAGTGGATGGAAGCTCGCTCACTCGTGCTCTCTCTCTCTCTCTCTGTAATTTTTCAAATAAAAACTAAATAAATCTTTTAAAAAAGTTCCTTGAGATTTTATTATGTAAAGCAAAGTAGTAAATAGTAATATGTTATGTCACTTTTTCTCTTTCAACAACTCTGTTGTTTTAATATTATTTTACATTAAATAGCAGAAACCTAAAAAGAAACATTTATAACAGTCAAGGTTTGAATCAGATAGAGCCAAAGTCTACACTAACTTATCTAGATCTTAGTTTCTTTATGTAAATGGAAAAATCCAATATCCAATTCATAAGTTATTATGATGATTAAATATAAATCAATTTATGCATTATGGCTAGGAATTTAAAATCAAAATATTTGTACATAGGAGAAAAAAATATATTTTTTATTTAGTAAATATAAATTTCCAAAGTACAGTTTATGGATTACAATGGCTTCCCCCTCCCATAATTTCCCTCCCACTCGCACTCCTCCCATCTCCCACTCCCTCTCCCATTCCATTCGCATCAACATTCATTTTCAATTCTCTTTATATACAGAAAATCAATTTAGTATATATTAGGTAAAGATTTCAACAGTTTGCATCCACACAGAACACAAAGTGTAAAATACTGTTTCAGTACTAGTTATAGCATTACTTCACATTGGACAACACATTAAGGACAGATCCCACACGAGAAGTAAGTGCACAGTGACTCCTGTTGTTGACTTAACATTTTGACACTCTTGTTTATGGCGTCAGTAATCTCCCTAGGCTCTCGTCATGAGTTGCCAAGGCTATGGAAGCCTTTTGAGTTCGCCGACTTCGATCTTGTTCCAACAGGGTCATAGTCAAAGTGGAAGTTCTCTCCTCCCTTCAGAGAAAGGTACCTCCTTCTTTGATGGCCCCATTCTTTCCACTGGGATCTCACTCGCAGAGATCTTTCATTTAGGTCTTCTTTTTTTTTTTTTTTTCTCCAGAGTGTCTTGGCTTTCCATGCCTAAAATATTCTCATTTGTACATAGTAGAAAAATATATTTTAAAATATTTATTTATTTATTTATTTGAAAGTCAGAGTTATCCAGAGAGAGGGAGAGACAGAGATGGCTACAAAGCCAGTGCTGTACCAGGCTGAAGCCTGGAGCCAAGAGCTTCTTCCAAGTCTCCCTCGTGGGTGACAGGGACCCAAGCACTTGGAACGTCTTCAGCTGCTTTCCCCAGATCATTAGCAGGGAGCTGGACAGGAAGTGGAGCAGCTGGGATATGAGCTGGTGCCCATAAGGGATGGTGGCATTGCAGGTGGCAGCTTTAGTCTCTATGCCACAATGCTGGCCCCAGAGAAAAAATAATTTATTGTTAGGTTTACTCTGTAAGTTTCTTCAGACAGCAGTAACCTTATCATGTATTCATTAATAGTGTTTTGTACTGAGGATTTCTATAAAACAAGGATGACACTCCCTTAGATTACAAAAAAGCAACTACACTTCCAAATAAAACCTTTACAGCAACACTTTGTTTCAAATCATAAAAGATCAGACAAGAATAAAATAAATATTCCTAAATTACAACAATCAGGTTCTCCTATTTTATTTTTCTTCATAGCACTTAGCACTATTTGACATTTTGCTTGTTGCTTTTAACTCAATAGAATATAAGCATGTTTAGGGCAAGAACTTTGTCTTATTCCTTGTTATATTGCTAGCATTTAGCACAATGTCTACTAGTATATCATGGACACAAAATATTTTTAAATGAGCAAGGGGGCCAGCACTGTGATATAGTAGGTTAAGTGTCCACCTGTGGTGTAGGCATCCCATATGGGTGCCGGTTCATGTCCCAGCTGCTCTTCTTCCAATCCAGCTCTCTGCTGATAGCCTGGAAAAAAAATTAGAAGATGGCTCCAGTGCTTGGGTCCCTGTGCCCACGTGGGGCACCCTGAGGAGGCTCCTGGACCCTAGCTTTGGATTGGCCCATCTTCAGCCATTGTGGCCAGTTGGGGAGTGAACCAGTGTATGTAAGACCTTTCTTTCTATCTCCCTCTCTGTCTGTATCTCTGCTTCTCAAATAAATACATACATCTTTACAAAAAAAAATGAGTAAATGAATTTCATTTGTGTACTATTTTGAATTTATGCTTTTTTTTTTTAAAAAAGGGATTTATTTATTTAAAAGTCATAGTTACACAGAGAGGGCAGAAACAGAGAGAGAGAGAGAAACCTTCTATCTCTTGGTTCATTCCCCATATGGGTCACAACTGCCAGAACTGGGCTAGGCCAAAGCCAGTAGCAAGGAACTTTTCCAGGTTTCCCACGAGGGTAGCAGGGGGCCCAATCACCTGGGCCATGTTCTGCTGCTTTTCCCAGGTCATTAGCAGGGAGCTGGATGGAAAGTGGAGCAGCCAGGACTTGAACCAGCACCCATATGGGATGCTGACATTGCCCGTGACAGTTTTACCTGCTACATCACAGCATCAGCCCAAAATGTATGCTATTCTTAAGTATCCTACCCTATCCTCCTTCCTTCTGTTTCTGAAGGACTTTATCACCAACATCTCTAAAGAAATAAAAATATCAATCATGTAAAAAATACTTCAAATTATGTTTCTACCTTCTTTAAACTCTTCTTTAGACTACTACAAATTCATCTCAATCCATCCTTTATTCTTTCCTATTTCAGTAAAGAACTACCATCGTTATCTAAGACTCATATTTTATCTATGTTCTGGAACCTACTCTCCACCAATAATTCCAGGTCTCCTGTATCTTATTTCCTTCTGGCTGTTCCCCATTAACATTTAATTATGCTACAGTTCTCCCTTCAACTTAAAATGTGTTCCTTTATCTATGTCTTCCTGCTATGGTCTGAACAGAATTTGGCTACCCAACTCAAATAGATATTTGAACCCCTATGTCATGAGTTAGTGGTGCTAGTTGAGTGGAGACTTGATCCAATTATGGTGTTTAGGAAGGGGCCCTAGGCACTGAGGATCTGCCTCTGAGGTGGTTCTCATGAGGTGGCCCAAGCTATTGTCTGCTTCCTTGTTCACTATGTTATTATTCCTTCATATACACTCTGCTATTACTTTCTTCATTTTCACCAGATGGCTGAACCAATGGAGCCCACCTGATTTAGGAGGGTGAACCTCCAAAACTGTGAGCCAACATAAACCTTCTTCCTTCCTAAGAAGCTTCTCTCAGGTATCCGTTATAATGACAAAAATCTGACTAATACACTCCTACCTAATATAGTATCTCCCCTTCCTTTCACAGTCTAATTTCTTAAAAATATTAGCCAATAATACTGTCTACTTCTTTATTCATCTTATTTGCTCTATAATTCACTACAATCTAGCTCCACTCTCTCCTCTCCAATAACACAGTGTCATTAAAATCATCTACTCCTGCCGGCGCTGCAGCTCACTGGGCTAATCCTCTGCCTGCGGCTCTGGCACCCCGGGTTCTAGTCCTGATTGGGGTGCCAGATTCTGTTCCGGTTGCTCCCCTTCCAGTCCAGCTCTCTGCTGTGGCCCGGGAGTGCAGTGGAGGATGGCCCAAGTGCTTCGGCCCTGCACCCTCATTGGAGACCAGGAGGAAGCACCTGGCCCCTGGCTTCAGCTCGGTGGTGCGCCGGCTGTGGCAGCCATTTAGGGGGTGAACCAATGGAAGGAAGACCTCTCTCTCTCTCTGTCTGCCTGTCAAAAAAAAAAAAAAAAAAAAAAAAAACATCTACTTCTGAGGTCGGCATTGTGGTGCAGTAGGTTAAGCTCTCACTTGTGACACTGGCATCCTATATCAGAGTCCTGGATGGGACCACGGCTGTTCTGCTTCCAACCCGGCTCCCAGAGAATGGCTCAAATACCTGAGGCCCTGCCACCCTCGTGAGCAAACAAGATGGAGTTCCAGGCTCTTGGAACTGGTTTATACCAGCCCCAACAGTTATGCCCACTTAGAAAGTGAACCAGCGGATGGAAGACCTCTCTTGGTCTCTCCCTTTGCCTTTCAAATAAATAAATAAAAATCTTCAAAAACTTACCAGTGTAGCCTTTGATAGTTGACTACTCCTCCTTCTTAAAATTGACTTCTGAAATTGGTTTCATTTATACTGCAATATCCTATTCTTTAATCTTCTTCAAACCTCTAATCACCTGACTCTCTATTTCCTAATAACTAACCAGTACCTTACAGATTCTCTAGTTAACCCAGGATTCACAATTCACCTGTTGAACTATTCTTTCACCATTACCTCCACCTCTCTTATTTTTCCTTAAAATTTTGCTCTACTGTCCTTACAAAATCCTGTTCCAGTCTCTTTTTCCTTTATTAGTTTCATCTTTTGTAGATTACACAGGTCCACATCTGTAATGTACACTATCTGGGTAAATTTACTAAGAATCCATGTTTTCAATGATCACCCATATTCTGCTTCCTAATGGCAGGTTAGCTTAATTACTACCTCCTTTCTCCCATCCTCAGACGATTTTACAGGCTGAATCACTGGATCTCTCTCCAAAACAACTCATGTCACAATTCTTGAGTATTTCAACATCCATGAAGGTTTCCCTGTAATACTTTGACTTCTTAGCTCTTTGAAATCTTCTCACATAAAGGATTTTGCTTGCCTTGCTACTTTAGCCACTTAGTTCCCTAGCTATACACTTGACCTTGTCTTCTGAAATGTCAACCATCGCTTCCTATTTTCCTAGCATATACACCCTTTTAAATCTCAACTTCAACTATCTTTTGACCCTATTATAACCTCTAAGCCCTTGGTTCTAGCATGTTTTACTCCCTCATCTACCCCTCTCATGCCATCTCTTCCCTCTCGGCTTAAGGATATTATATTTGATAGTAATTATTTTAAAATATATTTAAAAGATTTATGTGTTTATTTCAAAGGGGGGAGTAAAGAGGAAGAGAAAGAGAGAGAGAGAGACAGAGAGAGACAATATGAATATGTCTCTTATCTGCTGGTTTACTCCCCAGATGTCCTGACCAGCTGCAGCAGGGCCAGGCTGAAGCCAGGAGCCTGGAACTCTGAATCTCCCACATGGGTGGCAGGAACTCAAGTAATTGAGCCATCATCTGCCACTTCCCAGGCACATTAGTAGGGAGCTGGATCAGAAGTAGAGTAATTGGGACATTCTGATATGGGGTATGGGCATCCCAAGCAGTGGCTTAACCTGCTGGACCACAAAGCCCCAACCAGATATTAATTATAATCTCTTCTAACTTATATTATCACGCCTCCTCTCTGTTATTTAACTATACTTGTTGGTAAAACCAAAACTGTGGTTAATACCATTTTTTTTCTTACTCTGAGCCTATATCTTTGTATTAACCACATTTCTAGCTTCTCTAAACCTGATGTTTGAACATGTGCCCTACACAAATAGGTCACACACATCTCATTCTGAACAACCTGATAAAATGCCAAATTACTTTAGCCTCCTGCCTCCCTCATTGCCCTCTTCTCCCCAAACTCAGGAGAAGTCCTCCTCCCAGTGGTCCACTTTTAAAATACAAACCAACCAAAATCCAGAGTCTACATTCCCAACCACCTCCCTTATGGGACTCTGGTACTCCAGGTCCCTACATCTGCCAAATGCTAGACCAATATGTTCAGCCCATAAACCCCAGAACCTACTAAAATTACTCAAAGCAGCCAATTCTAAACCTGTTCATCCTGACACACCCATTCCTTTTGGCAGAAATCACAATAAAGTTTCTTCCCCACATTTCCTATCACATCCCTCTGCCTCTTGACAAACCTCAGTGCTGCCCTTTGTGGCTTTCTGTGGTGTGACATGCCTCTTCCTTCTGAGAACAGTAATAAACTATTTTTTTTAATAGCAATCATCTCTGGAACTAACCTCTAAGTATACCTTAAAATTCATATTGATAAATTTTTATATCTTAATGTGTGCAACTAAATGAAGTAGGAAAAAAGCACCAAACTATGATGAGTAGGTCCACTTTAAATTATGATCTTTAACTTAACCTGCATCCTTAATGTGCCAGCAGCAATCTGTATTTTCTTTGTTAATTTTCTACTATATTCTTGAAGGTCATTATTTTATACCTCCTTTTTCCTCAAGTATTGATATCTCCTATCCCATTTTTGCTTTCAGCTGATTAAAGGAGAACACTGAATTAATCAGCTAACTTCTACAGATGCTCATTGTCACATCTATGGATCTGCCTTTGTGTCTATATTCTGTATTTCTGGTTACTCTGGATAAATTCTTCATTATTTTAGCTTAGGTCAATCTTTCTATATGTTCTCTAGATTCTATTTCTTATTTTTGCCTACTCAAGGACATTGCTCTAGTAATTCTCTAAGAGTTTTTTCTCTTTCTACTAGATTATTCCTTTCAGCAAACATACTGGTATTTCTCCCATCTTAAACAAACACACAAAAAAATCTTGACTTAATATATCCCTTCAGCTATCACTCACTTATGTTTCCTTTAATTATAGCAACTCTTGGACCCATAAATCGAGGAGTCTTGAATATGCTGATAGAAAATATACTTTATGAAAAAAATGACTTCCATTTTTTGACTAAAATAAAGTACCAACTCACTATGACATGTCTGGACAGGATAAAGTTTGAGGCATTAAGCAGAATAAGGAACTAAATTAAGAGATCTATCAGAGCAACATGAATTTAAAAAAATAATAAAGCAGAACAAACAGTTAATTAGTGGTGAAGCTTGGGTCTAAGAAAGGTGAAATCTTTGAGGCTTTACAAAAAAATTGGTGGGACAATTCCTGAAAGAAATCAGCAGCTAATGAATGGTTAATTCATTTTTTTAAAAAGGATGAAATGATGTTGGGAGAAATTAACCTTGTTCATGCCTTTATTGAAGAAGATTAATGATTAACAGCAGAAACAGCAACCAATATCATCGACATCTTCATTGGTTCACAATTATGACTAAAGGATTTAAGAGAACAGCCTTTCTGCTCAATGGGGGCCAAAACTATTGTTCCCAGATCAGCTGCAGACAAGATCAGAGTTTTCTATGGAAATTTCCAAAAAGTAGGATCAAGACCTTGAAGAATTTCTTTAAATAATTATAAGAAGTAAAAACATGGCTTTACTATTAGGATCCTAAAGACAAAGCACAAGCCACGTGTTGGCTACCAAGTGGAAGTGGTTCAGTCAAAGCAAAAGCAGACTGGTCAAAAGCAAAGGTCATGGCAATAGTTGTTTGTAATGCTCCAGGCATTTTGGTTAGTGATATTCCAGAGGGCCAAAGAATGATGTCATATGCTTATTATAAGAGTGTTCTGATAACATTAGCCAAATTTTAGCAGAAAATACCTGGGAGATTTTCCCATTCTCCATCATGACACCGTTCCTGCTCATTCCTCTCTTTAAAAAGGGTCAATTTTCTGAGAATTTCAAGAAATCATTAGGCATCTACCTTTCATTCTCACTCGACTCCTCTTTTTGTTGTTTTGTTTCTTTACTAATCTTAAAGATGACCACAAAGCCCATCCCAACAAATCTTTTTTTAAAAATTATTTTGTTTGAAGGACAGAGTTAGAAACCGAGGAGGGAGGGAGGGAGGGAGGGAGGGAGAGAGAGAGAGAGAGAGAGAGAGAGAGAGAATATCAATCCACTGGTTCATTCCCCAAATGGCTGCAACAGCTGGAGCTGGGATGATCTGAAGCCAGGAGCCAGGAGCTTCTTCCAGGTCTCCTATGTGGGTGCGGGGGCTCAAGGACTTGGGCCATCTTTTGCTGCTTTCCCAGGTGCATTAGCAGGGAGCTGCATGCATGGGAAGTGGAGCAGCAGGGACACAAACCAGTGCCCACATGGGATGCTGGCACTGCAGGTAGGCCCTTTAACCCACTGTGCCAGAGCGCTGGCCTCCCTGATAAATCTTTAAAAAAAAAAAAAATCTGATTAATGTGCTAAGGGCTGTAATGAAAAAAGTAGATAATGTTAAAGAACAGATGGGTAACATAAACAGATGAAAACTTAGAATGAATCAAAAGGAAATGTGAAATATAAGGAATTGCAGTAAAAGAATTGGTCAGAGGAATGGGATAAATGGTTGAACAAGGAACCTGTTGTTTTTGTAAACCACAATGGGAGATTTATCCTATATTATTAAACCAACAAGAAAAACTGAATGAAGTAGAAAATTGATAAATACATGCTTTATGAAGTTCTTTTAAACATCTGAATTAGCTCTTAAAAGGAGAAAGATGAGAAATAACATATTATCTCAAGCCAATAGGTTATAAACTTCAGTTTCTATGAAATTTTAAATAGCATGGCTGCCTCAAAAAGTGTTATATTATTTCCCATCTCCTACTTTATACTTCAATAGTGGTTAATGTATTATATTTTAGAAATTTCCAAGGGAGTTTTCCTAATACTCTTAGCTACTATGAGAAATGTATGATTTTTAATTTATACAAATTGAACTAAATTTTTTATATTTCCATGTTTAAAGGTAGAAACAAAAACCATACAAAATGAGAAGTAACTAGTATTACTGATCCACATCCTCATCCATTTCTTTGTTCAGTCAACAAATATTTGCTGAGTATTTCTTCATTATAGGCGACAGAACATTCTGTTCATTCTAGGCAATAAATAAAACAAAAATCTTTGCCCTCAAGGACTACCATTCCTTCATTGGAGATGTATTTTTAAACAAGTATATACCTGTAAGCATAGATTTTATTGGAAAATTAAAGCAAAGGCAAAGGATTAAAATGCTGGGAAGAAATTCTTTTTTATGTGCATTGGTTAGAAGAGTCTGAAACAGTGACATTTAAAAGAAAGTAAATTATGAGATTTTTCTGGGGGCAAAATATTCCAAACAGCAAATGCACAAACCCTGAAATGGGAACATACTGTGCTTGATGTGCTGTGGAACAATATAATTAGCCAAGGGTGAAGAGTTCAAAGTCAGTCCTGCTGGGCCCTTTAAGAATGTGAGCTTTTACTCGAGTGAAATAGGAAAGACTTAAGGATTTTGAGCAGGGAAACCAGAGATTACATATGGTCTTGGCAAAAGGATTACATTTAGGCAGCTACTGCAACTTGCTAATGACTTCCTGGGAGTGATAGTCTAATTTATGTTGCAGATAAAAAAGATATTTGCCGATGCAGTGGGATATAAGTGAGAGGTGAAGGGTAACTGTTTTTCACCTGAGTAACTCAAAGAATGGAATTTGCCATTTACTGATATGGGAAGCAACAGCAGAGTAAACTGGAAAAGAGGGGGAAATAAATTCAGTTTTGGCTAATATTGAGATGTCTACTAACAGAAGAGACGGTTTTTTTTTTTTTTTTCCGTTTTCTTGGGAGAGGCTTTACTTTGAACTAAAGACTTGTAAATTACTGGCATAGGTGATTTTCAAAAGCATAATAGTGGCAAGAACAGGTTTAAGAAGTAACCTCAGTGAATACTCCAGTATTTAGTTATGGGGGAGATGAAGTATCAGCAAAGAAAACAGGGAACAGTAGTGCTGCAGACACCAGACAGAGGGTTTCAAAACTAAGTGATAATGAGATCAAAATAGCTGATGAGCCCGTTTAGAATGAAACTGTAAACTGGCCACTGCACTTGGCTAATGGCTATTGTGGACGTTCATAAAAGCTGTTTTGGTGGAGTGGCAGGATTGACAAAAAGCTTGAGTATCTTATTGAACAAAGAACACAAAGTTCTCTCACAAGAGCTTTCAACAAACTGCGCTTAAGAAAGACTGAGCTGGGGGAGATGGGAGAGATGTTGAAGTTTCAGAAGAGAGAACAAAAGAGATCCAGAAGTGTGGGGTCGAGTGAATGAAATGGGAAACTTCAGCGTAATTTCCCGGGCAGCACCAGGGGATCCTTTAGTTACAAGCGAGCGCGACAAATCCCAAGAGCTGTGTGCTTTTCTCTAGTCTTGTTCAACTGCTGCAGAACAGCAGGACGTTGCGACAAGAGACGAGTTTTAAAGTGGGATGGTGTGAGGACAGGGCAGAGAAAAATCGTCCGGTCTGGTGGCTCCCAAGCCGAGACGCCCACAGAACGAAGGCATTCAACTTGCGAGCGTAGCCCAAAGAGAACCCGTCTTTTCCCAGGGCAAGCGCAGCAGTTAGTTTTTAAAAGACTCCGGTAGGGCCAGGAGCCTCGGACGGAACCCAGAGCAGAGGTAAGGTGACCCCTTCCCAAATCCAGGGGCGGGTCGCTCCGGGACCCGCGGGGGTGGGCTTCGGTGTCGGCGCCGCAACTTACAACCCGAGGTTCGGCTGCTTGCGGCTGTTTGTCGGAGACAAGTACATGGTGGCGACTGGCTAGGTAGCGGTGGTTCACCGCTCCCCCTGGCTGCTCCGGGAGCCCCCGTCCCCAGCCTCCCGGCCTCGGCGGCTCCGGCCGAGCACCGGAATGTTTGCCGGGCGTCATGGAGACGGCGGAGTCCCGGCCCAACAAGCGGCCGCGCGGTTGGCTGGCGGCGTGAGGCCGAGGAGGAGGGCGGAGGCGGAGGGGAGGGCAGAGGGTTGGTGGAGCGGGAGGAAGCTCCGGCCGACGACTAGGAGGAGGAGGCGGGCGGCCCTGGCCCCAGGCCCCTCCCAGGCTCTGAATCTCCCGGCTGCAGGCGGATGGATGGGGCTTCTTCAGGCGCTGGCGGCAGCAGCGAAGGTGGCGGCGGCAGCAGCGGGAGCGGCTGTAAGTGCAGCCTCCACAAACCATCTCTCCCCTCCTACTCCTGTTGGGGGTGACGGACTCCTGAGGTGTCCTCAGTCCCCTTTCTCTCCTTCCCCTCCCCCACCGCAGAGGACCGCCCGGAAGACCCTGAACTTCCGGGGAGGGGCTCCCGGAGAACGCGCACGGCTCGCTGGCGGCGCGGAGTGGCGCATGCGCAGCTCGCCTCTCCCGCCCACCGGCTCCCTCCCCCCTCCCCGCCCCTTCCCAGCCCAGTCTTTTTGCCTGCGCTGTGGCGGCGGCGCGGCTCTTCCCCGGCGTCCGCGGCGCGCTGCGAGTCCGCTGCGGAGTGAGTTCGCCTCGCCCGGTTCGCATCCGGCCCTGTCTGCGGTCGGCCCCTGATCCCGGGCCGGGTGGGGCTAAGCTGACCACCCCGAGCCGTGGCTCCTCCTCTTTTCCTCCGTTTTTCCCTCAGTTGTGTCTCGCACTGCAGCCCCTGTGGTGAGCAGGCTCCTGGGCCAAGCTGCCCTTTACGGAGGGACTGAGGGAGGGAAGAGAGACTCGCCCAGGGCCTCGCTGTGAGGGAACAGGGTGTTACCAGCGCCCGGGAGGAGCCCCGGAACAGGCGCCGGCCCCCCTCTGAGTAGCCTTGTTCTTTCACTGGTAGTGGAGCCGTCCCTGGCCTGGAGCCCATCTCCGGTCCTCCTGTGCTTTGTGACCTTGGGCGAGTCACTACACCTCTCTGGGCAATAGTGTTCGCTATTTAAAGCCTCCTGCAACGCTGAAACTCTGCAATTTGGCAGAAAAATGTATGCAATTCCAAGACTGGCCTGGCTACCAGAGGCCACGTAACCGAAATGAGCCCGGAGTCGAGTAAGCCTTTGTCAATCAGGGGTGGAGTGAGGCACCCTATTGATGAAGTCGCGTTTATCCCCGGTTACAACGTGTGTGACTCAAGGCTCATTGATGTTTAAAAATTGCCATGGGATCCTTGTCCTGATTCCCGGCCATCTTTTTCAAGCGGTGACAGGGAGTGAATGGTGAGCTTGTGGTGTCCGCGTTTCTGTCTCACTGCTACTGAGGCTTTCTTTCCTTTGATCCAGATGGTGTGGTGGCTCGATTCTCCCAGTGCCTGGCTGAGTTTCGGACGTGGTTAAGAACCAACTGGTTGAGGTTCAATGCAGACAAGACGGATGTGATGCTGGTAGGCAGGGGGCACACTTGGAGATGAAGGGAGGGAAAAAGCCACACGCCCTCAAGTCATTATAAGTATCCTATTGCTCTTCTTACATGTTCCAGGGTTTGAGAACTTCTGATGGGCCAGTAATTTCCAGAATTTGGGTGAGATGAAAATTATGTCTCAGTAATATTATAACTGTAAACACATCCGTTTGTAATATCCTGATAAAATGGGTCCAGTGAATAAAAGTCTTGGTAAAAATTCTGAAAAGAAAACTACACCTGTTCTTGAAAGAGTCAAAGGTTTTATTAGTGTTTTAGGGTGGTGGTAATAATACAAACCCTACTAACCAAAAGATGCTGACTGTCGCATAGTTGTGAGTCTTTCAAATGTAATGCATTACTGCTTTGCAACCTGCACTCTGTCTAGTAAAATAAAGGTCAATTCAGTTTACCTAAAATGTCGTTTTTAAAAACAGTGTGAAGTTTTTTGGTACTTGAGTATTTTGAACCAAAGTAGTAAGTATCCATAGATTTTAACTGCCACCGTTATGAAGATAGGGTTTAGACTGTCACTTTTAAATAAAAATTTCAGGAAATAGCTTACAAAAAAACCTTAAATGATTCATGGACCCTGAAAATCATTAGCTATAGAATTTGTTTTAATGTGTTGCTTTTATCTATTTCAACCAGCCCTAGAGTTCTAAATTGCATAGGTAATTTTTGAGTTGCATAACAGGGTTGTATAGTGTATACATTACTTGCATTTGAGTCAGGTATTGCTACTGAATAAAAGGTTCTATTTCTTGGGTATATGTAAATTGCTAAAGAATTTTATTGATTAGTCTAAGGCACTGAAGTAAAATTGTAACCCAAAATGCTTTTGTTAACAGTGAAATAACAGCTTTGATTGTGTTTATGTGTGTTTGTGTGTGGGCGTGTGCATGCCTTATAGCTGTTATAAAATTGTTTAATGATTTTTGAATGGAGGATTCAGTAAATTGCTTAAAAATAATTTTCCAATATAATAGCAGTTTTGAATAGCTTGATGCAATAAAAATTCATATTAGTTTGCCTGAAAGGAAAAAAATGAGGCCTTTAGATGGGAAATATGAGCTAAAAGAGGCATTTATTTAGGTTTTTTATAGTGATTTTTTGTTTTGGGACATAAACCACAAACCTCATATAAAATCGGAATTAGCCACCTTTTTAGTTTAACTTTAAACATTTTACTATACTATCTAACAGAATTGCCATTTTGAATATCATTAAGTAATATGAAGTGTAATCATTTAAACAGATCATATTTAATGGTGAATTTTCTTATGCCTTTAGCTCTGTTATGCCCTATTTTCAGCTCTTTTAGGCTTTAAAGATACACTTTTTGTTAAACCACGTATAAATATTGACTGTTTGCATTTGAATACAAGGAAAATATCTGTTGAATTAATCCAAAGTGCTGAAGAACTAAGGGTAATGGATGGAACTAACAAGGAGGTATATTCAGACTTAATAAAAGGAAGAATGCTCCAAACCAAACATTTGGGGCTTTTTTTTTTTTTTTTTTTTTTTTTTTTTTTAAGAGCAGCCTTTTCATGAGATACAGTGACCCAGTTAGAGAGTGTGTTAAACATAGACAAGCCTGGTAGGAAATCATGATGGGAGATACCCACTCATCAAGATAGAGAATTGAGTAGAAACCCCGAAGAGCCCACCCAACACCAAGCTTCTATGACTAACAAATAGTTACTTATTTAAATTTTTATTTATTTGAGAGGCAGAGAGAATTCCCATCTGCTAGTTCACTTCTCAAATGCTTGCAACAGGTCACCTCAGTCCAGGTTTCCCATGTGGCTGGCAAGACCCCAGCTACTTGGAGCTATCACCACTGCCTCCCAGGTCTAGAATCAGGAGCTAGACCTCGGAATTGAACCCAGGTACTCTGATGTCTAATGTGGGACATGGGCTTAACCTCTCTAGGCCAAACACCCACCCCAGTTTTTTACGTAGTTGATATTGAAGAAGGTAAGCAAGATTTTGGAGAAAGACTTAGCCTTTCTTAAGCTGGCTCCAGAAATGTTTACAGATAAATATATCACTGCAATACAATGAGAGTGGATGTATACAGATTCAGTAGTAATGTGTACCTTGACTTACAGTTTTAGAGCTGTGTCTGTTTACCCTTACAACATCTAAATCTAAGAAAACCACTGAACCCACATTTCTCAAAAAAGGGAGGAGAAAAATGCAGAGAGAAGCTTTGAAAGATGCCATCTAAAGTTAGAAATATTGCTAGGCGATAAATTTATAAGTCATTTAGTAGTAAGGTGGATACTCATTCAAAAATTGCTCAGGTCTCTGTTGTCCTGACAGTTTCAGAATCCATTCAGTAGCTTAAGGGACCGCTGCCCTCTGCTCTTGATCACAGTTGGAATTTTTGTTGCTGGCTTAAGTGAATTATCAAAGATTCATTGGACTTAAGCCAGCAAGTTGTTGCTGTGTCTTGTATCTTAATAACACTTAAACATTTTTCCTTTTGGTAGCCAGCTATATACTGCATATATTAGCTTTTGTGTTTTACTGGAAAATCTTCCTCCATCCCTTTGGTATACAACCCGAGTTTCTAAACCTCTAGGCCCCTTATTGTTTTTATCTGTAGCCACCTCAGGTCCATTCGCATCCATTGTTCTTTGCCTTCAGCTCTTTTCAGCAAGTATATCAAGTGAAAACTGTTTGGATATGAACTAGTTTTTAAAATAAGGCATTTTTATTTCAAGTCCAAAGGACTAACATAATTCAACAGAGTAACTGTTAGAAACTATATAACCATTCTAGGATATTTACCCCTGCTAAGGAATTCTGAAAAACACATTTTCTTAAAAATGAAATGAAAATACGATACAGTACAGTTAATAGTAAAAATTGTTTGTAGACTTGGGAACCTTAAAGTTTTCCTTTCTCTTCTTTCCTTTCCTTTTCTTTCAGTAGAAAATGTGCATCAGATGTTTATATTTAATTGGTTTACAGACTGTCTGTGGACTCTTTTCCTGTCAAATTACCAGGTAATGTCCTTTCACTTAGCAGCTACTTCATATACCTGTACATGCAGTGTATTCATGCACAAATTATTACTGGGCAAGAGTGTGAAGTTATTGTTGAATCTTTAGAAATAGCAAAATGTGTGATGGAGTCTAGCATTTTAAGAGAATACAAGTAATCTAAGAAAACCTCCCCTATATTGCATTATAGGTATGGATTTTAAGCAAAATTATGTATGTACACATTTATGCAACATACCGAAGCCCTGGCATCACATTATTTCAGGGAATTAATGATTCTCATAATTAACTGAGTGATTTTGGTAGTCATTTTTGAAACTACTTTAAGAACCACCCTTAGAAATTAAAAAAAAGGAAAAACGGTGTTTTGAATAAGACATTTTAATTTCTGGTTTAGTAAAATTTGTCAGTGCTTGTTTGAGTATCGCTTTTGGATTGGCCAGTATCTGCCCTAGTCATGGAAGTGAAACATCTTTGTTACCTCAAGGCCATTGAGCCAGTATATTAAACTTCCAAATTGCGGCATTGCAAAGAAGTAGTTTCTCCGTGGTTACAGTCAACTAGATCATTGTATATTCATCAAAGAACAGCTTTTCAGTACCTTACAGTTTCAAGTTGTGTCTAGTGCAAAATTTGAGCCTTGCACAACTATTTTGCCAGGGTGACAGAATACCTGAAAAAACTCCGTAATCTCTGCTCTCACCGCCCTGAAGGTTTTGGGGATTTGGGATTTTAACATTTCCTGTTGGGAGTCAACCAGGAGAGGAATATTTGTCATTTCAAAGTGCAGTTCGTGCCGCTGTTGCATCACAGCAACATCCGTTTTCCTACAAATGCACTTTAAAAAAGCCCCAGACGTCAAAGAGAACCTGTTTCCCCCGTACTCCGTCAGCGCCTGACGCGGCTCCCGGGGCCGCCGGCTCCCCCGAGCCCTCCCGGCCCGCCGGGGCCGACCCTCAGCCCGGCCGGGGGCGGTGTCGGCGCGCGGACGCCCGCCTCCCCCACACCCACCTTGGCTCCGCCCACTCCCCCCGCCCCGCGCGCTCTGCCGCGGCCGGGAGGGCTGGCCGCGGGGCCGCGCGGGCGCGCGTTCTGGCTCCCGCGCGTGCTCGCTGGCCTTTTCCCTCCAGTCCTGCACAGCCGGGGCGCCGCGAGGGGGCGGAGTGTGGTGTGGTGGGCGCGCTCGGGCGGCTCCTGCGCGTTCCCGCCGAGGCCGCGGCGGCGGGAGCGGCGGAGACGGCAGCGGCTGGAGTCCCGTTGCCGAGTCTCACATCCGGGTTCTGGCCGTGACCCAGCTGCGGCCGCCGCGGAGATGTGACCCGGCAGTACGGCAAATATGGCGGAGGTAAGGGAGCGAGCTCCCCTCCCCGTCCCGGAGCCGGGCGCCCCCGGGCTCTGGTCGGGGAGGAGTGGAGTGGGCCTGGCCAGGAGAGGCCCGGCCCTGCCGGCGCCACTGCCCACCTGTTGTCCGGAACAGGCCACGCTGTGGGCGCGAGCTTTGCCGGGAACTTAGTTGGGATGGGTCCGGGGGTAGCAGGAAACGGAGGCGTAGTTGGACTTAGGGGGCAGTTTGAAGGGTCGGGAGGTGCGCAGCAGTGCGGGCGGCGGAGGAGGGCCAGCCTGTAGGGGAAGGGGTACTGGTGGCGCAACTTGGCCGGCCGGTGCGAGGGGCCGGGAGCGGAGCTGCTGCTTCCTCTTGCGAAGTTTCTTCCCTCCCTGGCCGAGATGCTGTTGCGCCCTTCCGCGTCACCCCCGCAGCCACCCATTTACTTCGCGAGGAAAACCCAGAGCGGCCTGTGAGAACTTACTTTCTTGATAGTGGAGCAGCTAACCTGGCCGCCGCCGTCCAGCCCTGGAGGGTGGGGAGTCGCCCCTTTGCTCCAGTTTCATCCTCGCCCCCCATCCCCCCCCCCCCATGCCTTCACCGCGCAAAGGTAGAAGCTCAGTTGCTTTTCCATCTTTCCCCTCTTCACTTTCCGGGCTTGTTTTTGTTTGCTTTTTCACCCTTCCAAGTCAAAGCTTTTTTTTTTTCCCCCTCTAATAAAAGTTTTCCTTCTTTGAGATACATATATTTGTATAATTTTTTGTTTTGTTTTGTTTTGTTTTGGTCTCTTTCCTCTTCTAGTAGGCAAGTTCCCAAAGCCCCTTTCTTCAGTGGTAGGTGTTTTACATATTTGGACCTCAGATCCGGTGGGTAAAGAATCACTGTTGGTGTGTGATCAGTTGGAATTTGTATGTGCTACTGAAAATTTTAAAGTGTTTGGGTCTGATTTAAGCCTTTAAATAAACAGAGGAAGTTTTATGGAGTTGTTTTGTTTCGTTTACTTTTATTCCTTCACTTGTGGAAGGATTTCGTTTTTCGTTATCCCCTGGAGTTGGAAATTATATATTTGGACTTTTCGGTCTCTTATGAGCTAGGGTACTCTATAAATATTTTTCTTGTTTGAATTGCTATTTTCATGGTTTCAGAGGCACCCAAAACAGATTCAGGAAGTTGGTAATTTTATGTAGTGATGGCTGCTTTTGTCAACACAGTGATATCCCTTTTAAGTTTTGAGATACAGAAACATGTTTAGTTATGGTAACCTTTTCATGTTACTGTTGAGTGAAGAAACCTAATGGTTAATTCTTCTGGAGTGGCTCTTATGGTATTATTTCTGCTTTCTTTATCGAAACTGGCTTTATGTTTATGTCCTGGATTACTTACTGTTTAAGGAGAAAGAAATTTTGCTCTGGTAGATTGTTGCTAATACTTTTTAAATATATTTGATATTTCTAATTTGCAGCTAAATTTAGGTCTTAGATTTGACTCTTCGTGGTTATAAAAATGTAGTTAAAGGCATATGGGTTGGAGAATAGTATTGCTGTTTCATTTCTGTGATTAGATTCATTTCATTAGTCTTGAGAGACCCAGATTTTAGTCCTGGTGAAGTTCTTAACTCTTGATTTCTTTCTTTCATATGTAAGGGGGAGAAATAGTGGGTAGCTAAATTTAAATATATTTTGTCAGTTAGTCTTCAGTGGGCCTTTTTTTCCAGAGTGCCCATTAGATAAGCAGCGTTATGCTGTGTAGGTAGTGTTTCATTCCCTAGTGCTGCTGCTGATGGTGGTTTGAGCTTTAAGCTGTATAGTCATTCTAAGGCAAGATGCAGTTGAAGGAAAATAACTTACTGTGTGAAAATACAGTGAAATTTCAGTTTAAGGAAGCCATCACAAATGTTACTGCCTAGAGTACTGGGGACTTTGTATATGTATTAACATTTTTTTTCTCATTTCAGAAATTAAAGGTGATTGTATTAGGGTAAGATAGAAGGAAAGCAATACTTAAGATCACTAGTCATTTCCTAATATTTTCTAGTATTTTTTTTAGTTTTCTTAAACATTTCAACACTTGAAGAATGAAGTTCTCATGTTTTGTAGAAATGCATGGGTAGTTCAATTTGGAAGTGCAGAATCCTGGATTTTGCTTTCAGTGTATTTATTTAATTCTTGGTATCTTTACATAATTCATCTTTCGAATTCTTCAGTTACCTGTAGATGTTTTATTTATACTGAATTTGGAGGCAGAGTGGTATAAACTTCTTGCTCTACATCCTAAGAAAAAAATGTAAAACTGGTGAAGGGTTGAAAAAGTAGAATTAATTTATATTTTTCCTGGTCTCAGTACTTTCATAATTAGAATGATTTTGAAAACCAATATTTTCAATAAACTAGATGAAGGGGGAAGCACTTGGTTTATAGAGTGCTTTTACTTACCTTAGTGAGAGCTTTTAGTTGATTGATTTTTGTGTGATGCCAATGTAAAGCATGTGGCAAAATAATTCATATGCTGAATTGTTGCACTTTGGATCGAGTAGATGTGAGGATTGAAGATGACTGGTGAAATAACAGTAAGGACAAAGCCATTTATCTTTGATAAATCTGAGGGGAAGCACAGGTTATTGAAGAAGCATGTCTCCAGAGAAAAAGACAGGTATTAGGCTTCTGGGGTTTTTGTTGCTGCTGTTTCCTCTGAGAGAATGACCCTGACTTTGTTTTTCCAGAAAAATATTTAGTTCTTGAATACAAATTACTTGAGATTTGAATACGGTGTACTGATTTTATACTTGATCTGATCATCTCAGTCCATGATAGTATGTAAGAGTATTTGTTCTTAAATTGTGGTAACATTGAAAATATTTAATATGCTTAGAAGAAATGCACATGTTCTGTTTCTTAATACTTTCTGGTCATACTTCTCATTGTTTTATCCCCTAAACTTATTACTGACTTTCTTAAAGGAGGCTCTCATAGTCACACTAAAAAGAGAAAAAATTATAGGCTAGTCAGAATTTTAAGAACGCAATGAGTGATAGAAAAAAAATAAGAGGAAGAAATGGTTGGTCCTTTGGGTCTTATAAGGAATGTAGCATAGGGACCTTTGGGAGTGAACAATTTGTCTTTTATTTCAGAGTTTGTAAACATGTGAGGGACTTTTTTCTATAGGAAAAAAAAAAATGAAATAGCCATAGCACAGTGCAAGACCTACCTTTCACCTAGGTCACAATTCTCTGGATTAAGAAAAAAAGTTTAATGTATTTAGTTCATGTAATCATTTTAAATATTCTAATATTTCTAAAAATGATAATCTACTTTCATTATTACGTCTGTCCATTCATTTATCTTAAAAACAGACTCCTCCCCTAGCACTTTTTTGAATGTGCCTGGATTTTGTTCTTTAAGGAAGTAGGAAATGTTGAATGTTATTTTTTAAAATGTTTTTAATTCGTATTAAGCAAAATTTGTTTCACTGCAATGAGTTTAAGCTTTAAATAATTCTCTACACTGGTAATGATTCTTTTTTTAGTATTTATATTTCAGAGTTAATAAGGTTTTAATCCAAAGTACTCAAAAATACCCTTCCATGAGAACTCTGAAAAGTTTAACTCAGAGTAAAAGTCAAAGCACTTGATAAGGTGGGAAAGGTTTAGTTGGAGAAATAACGAAGTGGATTACTGTAAAATAATTCTGGTGAGACTTATCAGTTTGCCAAATAATTCAGGAATAAACACAACCGTTAATGTTTAAAAGATTTTCAAATGGTTTTGAAATTCATTGGCGTGATTGCACTTTTTAAGTACCAGTTCTTGTTTGGAGCACCTTTTTTTTTTTTTTTTTTTTTAAATTTTGTGACTTAAAATAAGTCAGACTGTTGTCATTATGCTTATGTAGTTAATATGAAATTTATAAAGTAGAACCCCAAAAGCTTCTTTGCAGACTGAGGTTTTTTTCCTCATAGTGCTAGACTGTTATAATACATCCCATCCATTTAGCTGAGTACTCCTTAGTAGTGTTTTGATTTTTTGAGCAATTCATAATAAAAATGAAATACCTAGGTCTCAAAGAAAATTGAACTAAACTTGAAGAAACTAAATTTTTTCATCACAGAGAAAGTGAAACTGAACTGAGTTTATATAATTTGTTTTAGGTTGCACAATTAGTGTGTGATATGATTAAGACTTTTGAATTCCTAGTGCTATTTTCCATAATGCCATTCTAGTCTAAATTACAACTACCGTGGTAAATTTGCTAATCTTAGCTCATATGCATCCTTTTTTTAAAACAGTATCTTCCAAATTGGCAATCTGTTTTTTTTTTTTTTTTTAAGGTTTATTTATTTATATGAAATGCAGAGTTAGAGAGAGAGAGACAGAGAGAGAGAATCTTCCATCAGCTGGTTCATTGCCCAAATGAATGCAACAGCCAGGGTTGGGCCAGGCAGAAGCCAGGAGCCTGAATCTTTTTCTGGGTCTCCTATTTGGCTGCAGGGGCCCATGGGGTTGGGCCATCATCTGCTCTCCCAGCTGCATTAGCAGGGAGCTGGATTGAAAGTGAAGCAGCAGATCTCGAAGTGGCTACTATATGGGA
Organism: Lepus europaeus; assembly: GCF_033115175.1. Lineage (NCBI taxonomy): Eukaryota > Metazoa > Chordata > Mammalia > Lagomorpha > Leporidae > Lepus > Lepus europaeus. Next base: position 58,960,200 of record NC_084831.1, read on the forward strand.
TGCCACCATCGCCCCCTAAGCCACAACACTGGCCCCTCCAATGCATGCTTAACTTTTTTATACTTAAGCTTTTTTGAGTGTAACATCCAAGTGACAGTCTTGAATGGGGGCTGTGGGGGAAGGGAAAATAAGCCCCTTGGCACAGTACATTTCACCTTTCAATTTGGAGTAAGATAGCTCCTTCCTGACTTCTATATCCCCATTTTCAGAACTATGAGAATCGGACTTAGAGAGGGTGATAGCAGCGCTTAAAGATGTGATAGTTGAAGTGGTTTGAGGGGAAGAAATCATTTTGACAGTTAACTCACTGAAAGTGAGCTTTGGATTTCTTGGAATAAAAGGGTCTCCTGATTACTTTGTGGTTTTACTACCTTAATTTTTTTAAGAGGTAAAACGCTAGTTAATCTTTCACTCTGTCCCAAATTATAGGTGTTTTTTTTTTTTGTTTTGTTTTGTTTTGTTTTGTTTTTGGTATGAGAAATTTCCTTCCATGTTGTAGAAAATTGTGAAAGATACATTTGAAAGTATCAGGCATTGAATTTTTGTTACAACTGTCAGGAACTTTATCAACTAAATGATACAAATATGTGAAATATGTGGGTGAAGGTAACTTGCTGTAAAAGTGACTGGAATTTATCTTTTGATTGTCTGCGTATGTGTATGTGTAGTGTTTTCCATCTGAGATTAAAGTGTGCCAAAGAAAATTAATTTTCCAAAATTATACTTAAAAAATAGCAATTACTGTTTTCTTAAAAGAAAATAAAACTGGTTCAGAATTCCCCAAGATAATCCCCACTGCCTTTTTTTTTTTTTTTTTTAAGACTGAGTAATGTATGAACATGGTTAGAAAAGCCCAGTAGTACAGAAAAGTCTAACATGGGAGGTGAGGGGGAGCTGCCTCTCCCTGACATGCTGCCCTAGAGGTACCTACTAGTGTATTGTGTGTGTTCATTTGGGGGACATTTTTAATACATATACTATCCCAATTTACTCCCTGATTCTGTACTGTTTTCTTTATTCCTAATTTTTTTCATATTTTTTCTTAAAACACTAAGAAATCTTTCTCATTCTTTTTAATGGTTTCATAATCTTCCATTATTTGAAATAAGTGTAATTTAAATTGTTAAGTGATAGACTTTACATTTCTTACCTTTTTGCTATGAGCAGCATTGTTGTAATGAATGTTATAAGCATGTTGATATACTTTTTTAGGTAAATTCATGGATAAGTTCATGTTATCAAAATTATTTCCAAGTGGTTGAAACAACTCAGGTTTTTTCTAACAGCATATGACTGCAGATTTATTTTTTGCTGTTATTTGAAAGGCAGAGCAACAGAGAGAGGGACAGACATAGAGATCTTCCATTTGCTGGTTTACTTCCCAAATGGCTGCAACAACCAGGTCTGGGCCAGGATGAAGTCAGGAGCCAGGAACTCCATCTAGGTCTTCCACAAGGGTGTCAGCAACCCAAGTACTTGGCCCATCTTCTCCCTTCCTAGATGCATTAGCAGGAAACTAGATCTGAAGCTGAATAGCCAGTGCTCTATAGGATCCTGGTGTGGCAAGAAGCAGTTTAACCCACTGTGCCGCGCAACACTGGCCTCTTGAATACATTTTGATCCCAAATTTTAATCTTCTTTTCTGCTTAAACTCTACAGTTTAAGTCTTTCTTTTTAGGGGAGAAACAAAAGCTATTACTGTAAGTATTTGTTTATTTTGTTCTTAGTTCTTTCTTTACCTTTCTGATTGACTTTAGTAATTAATAGTAGATCTTGCATGTCTTCCTGGAAGGTATTGTTAGATACCAGCTTCTAAAGAGACATAGCTAACAGTGTCGCTGTGCAGGTAAATTGCATTCACATTTAAACATGCTTTGAACTGATGAAAACCATTTTAAAAAGAAAGAGAAAGTGAGAAAGAGAAGAGAGGCACAGAGAGAAAAATATTTATATTGTTTTTCTAGTAGATAATGGGAGGAACACTGAGGAGTTAGAAGTTGTGGGTTTCAGGTCTGCTTCACCGAACCTTGGTCTAGTCACTTTATCTCCCTGGGTTTACTAATCTATAAAATGAGGTAGGTGGGTAGGTATTATTGCCTGTTTTATGATTGTGCTCCAGTGACTATATGCATTTGAAAATGTGTAGCACTGTATAAGCATAAACTAGTGCTGCTGTTATTTTATACCTAATAAAAATTGCCCTCTTTGCACACTGAAGCCTTCTGTTGTAACTATATTCAACTTTTGTCTTGAAATACATTGTTGTCCAGTTGCACAATTTAATATTTAGAATTTGAGTTATTTTCATTTGCCAGTTTTCCAGAAGCTTATCTTTGGTTTAATTGAATATAGTTCACTCCTCAAGAAACTTAGCTCACTCTTACTCCCCTACTGATACAGCAGAATTTATTTTGTACATGAAATATTGAAATGTATGTAGATACTAAGTGTATCCATGGACCATACATCCCCTTTTCCTCTCTTCTGTGTCTACACATACCTTCAGTCAAGTCATAGTTTGAAAGATTCCTGTATCCTTAAAGAAAGTTTCTAAATTGATTTGAGAGACAAAATGAGAATTCCCTACTGCTGGTTCAGCCTCCAAATTCCTGAGATGGTGACCAGCCAGGAACTCAACCCAGGTCTCCCACTGCAGCCTCTCAGGGTTTGCCTTAGCAGGAAAGGAATCAGGAGCCAGAACTGAGTATCGAATTCAGGTACTCTGATGTGGGATGTGGGTATCTTAAACACTAAGCTAAATGCTAGTCCACATTAAGGTTATCTTTGAACACAGGCTGTTCCCTATGCTGGTTATACTTGGAAATGCTACCAATCTTAAAAATATTCTGATATCTTATGAATGGAAATTAGTTGAAGCTTTTTTCAGAACTTTGGTAACTATTTACTAATAAAAAAAAATCAGTGTGAGTTTTATTGACATTTGGTACTGTGAGGCCTTCTGCAAACTGAAGTGTAGGGATGCCCTTTGCAATTCAATATCCCTGTTGTTTCTAATACCTAACATCTGTAAAAACATACCTTTTTTTGAATAGCCATTTTTAATCAAAGTCTTTTATCAGAAGAATGTTAAATAGAATAACTATGGAGTTCTAAAAAAGCTAAATTCTCAAACTTTTAAGCTCCTAAATTCTAAGAAATACCAGTGTTTTTTTATGCCATGCAGGACTGTTCCAAAAGTTAACTAAAATGGGAAAGATGGGCTGGCATTGTGGCATAGCAGGTTAGGCTACCACCTGGGACGCGGGCATCCCATATGGGTGCTGGTTTGAGTCCCCGCTGTTGTATTTCCAATCCAGCTGCCTGTTGATGGGCCTGGGAATGCAACAGAAGATAGTCCAAAGTGCTTGGGCCTTGCACCCAAGTGGGAGACCCTGATGAATGAAGCTGTTGGCTTCAGCCTGTCCCTGCCCTGGCTGTAGGCCATTTGCGGAGTGAATCAGCAGATAGAGGATTTCTGTCTGTCTCTCCTTCCCTCTGTAACTCTGCCTTTCACATAAATAAAATCTTTAATAAAAAAGAAAGGAAAGAAAACAAGAAAAGCGTTGTAAAGCTGCTTTCCGTGGATGGTGAACTTGGGAGCAGGTGAAGGTGGTCATCGGCATTGCTGTGGCCTTGCACAAAGATTTTGCTTACACTTAGGAAGTACACTGTAACTGTCTGAAATATAAATGAGTTAATATTTTTAAATATTGGTTTCCTGTGTAACAGTTTGTTTGGTGCTGAAATCAGTTTTGAGCCGGAAATGTGTAGCTCTGCCCAAAAGATGTTAAGCAAGTTGGAAACCCTAATGATTATGTTATTCTTTGCATCACCCTATTCTTCAGCTTTCCATTAAAATAATTTAATTAAAAAATAGGACTATATTGACTGTGCTCTGGCAGAATAATTTGTAAATAATGATAGTGGTGTAACATTGGAAATATTTAATACTGGATACTCTCTTTTCATTAGAATGATAATGCTGCAAGAAAGAACCATTCTCTTCTAAGAATTTAAAGCAAAAAATAGGACCTTTGAGAAAGTGTGCCTCAAGAACTTGATGTAAATCATCATGCCATTCTTACTACATACCATTATGTATTTTATTATGTAATAGCATCACAAACAGTTTTGAAAATGGAACCTTAGTACATTGGAATTTGACCTGATTTTTAAATTTTAAAGAATTGGGCATTTTCCTCATTTCTGTTTTGTTTTCCTTGCTTCTGTACCCCATTGTGTAGCAGAAAGAAAGAAAATACTGTAATATCCCTTTCTCCCTTTGGTAGTGCTTTTGGCCTTCCATCATCTCTGTCTTCTAATAAGCATGAAATATATGGCTCTGAATGAATTGGCAAAATTTTACTTCTAAGAATAACATCTTTTGAGTTATTGAATTTGTCCTTAAGGTGTTTGTGTTTGTAGTTGATTTGTTTGTAATTCTGGATTAACTAGATTAAGATAAAACACAGCCACACGCTGTGAAGTGGCACCCACTAAAATAAGTTGCTACCAGTTTACTCTTTCAATTTTCCAGTAGCTTTTAGTTAACTTTTATGACAAGTAAAGTGACAAAGTAGTAGAAGGAACATTGAAATTGGATTCTGTGCAAGCTTCCTTTAGATAATCTAACTTCTCTAGGCATTGGCTTGAATGATTGCTAACAGTAGTTTAAAAGTATGTTTTTTATTCCTAAGGTTAACTTTAATATAGTGTTCAGTGCTTAAATAACATTTTAATTTTTTCAGCCACTTTCTTACAATCTAATATTTAGTTAAAATAATTTCTTAAATTGTTCTTATCTCCCTTTGACACACATTTTTGTAAGCCAGAGACCAGTTTGATTGCAAAGTGTATGCAGTTTTTTCTAAATTGATATGAGAAAGTCTATTTCAAAAAATCCTAAAGATCTAAAAATCCTACCTCTTAAACCACATTCTTGTATTTGCCTTTAAAAATCTGAATCAATTTCATATTGTCTTAGTTTCTAAATTTAGAAATGTTTTGAGTTCTGTTTATATGTAATGAAGGATTTATGCAAGAAGTTTTAATATGTCTTACCTAATTTAGATATTAAAACTTCCTATATAGTTTTTAGTCTCATGTTAGCATTGGATGATTCCTTTACTGTTTGTGAAGATACACAATACAAAAATGCTAATTTTTCTTCTTTTCTTTCCTCATTAGCCATCTGTTGAGTCTTCAAGTCCAGGTAAGTATTTTCCTGGATTTTTATATTTATACATATATAAATATATATATTTGGCTAACATTTGTCCTATTAGTTGCATAAAGGCTAGAGGCACTAGACTATCATCTGACTTGCTTTTCTTCCAAATGCTTCTTTTCTCTGGGGAAAAAGAAATGGATGAAATATTTGACAGCCCATGAAAGTACAGGTGAGGCTGCTGTGAGTTCATCATCATGACTATTTTTGGGTTCTCTTTTTTCTTTTTCTTTCTATGAATTGCCATATGTATTTCTTACAGTTTTAAATTGTTACTTGGTTTGAAGTATATATGAATTTTTTTAAGAGATCAGCTTAGTAATACCTACTTGTGTAGGAAATGGAGTTTTTATTTTTGAGAAAAAAAAATCAGTGTATTTACTGAGGGAGAGGAAAATAAAAAAATTCAACAAGTCAATAATGATCTAAATCACTGACATTATTCTCAAATATGAATATGATCAAGTTTAACCTTTGATCATGTTTCTATGATTTTTTTTTATTCTTCCTCACGTAATCTACAGATTATTTTCCCCTAACTTAGATACTGCAAACTTGGGAGCTTTGGACCATTGTGGGCCACAAATAGTTTTATTTGCAATATTATTTAAAAATTAAAATATTTCATATAAATCAAGGTTGAGGATTTTCATATCAATTGCATCACAGGCATCACTGAATATTGTATTTTTACATGGCAGTAATTGGTTGAATTTAAATAGCAGTGAGAAAAGAGTTAGGAATTAGTCTCTTGCCTTGGTTTCTAAGGACTTTACCAAGAGAAGTGAGAGTTGTCCTCTGCATGAGGTATACAGGTTAAAGAACAGCCCAGTATGGCAGGTTGAAAAAGGGAGTCCTCTGAAGCATAGTAATGTTTTATTTGAAAATAAGTCATATATATATATAGGATATGCAGGTACAGTGTTTTCCATGTCACTGAATTTTTCAGATTATTGAAGCATTACCTTTCTTTGTTTATAAGTTTTAGGAAGAAAACTTTTAAAAATGCTTAACAGCTTAACAGGATATAAGTCTTTTTCTTTCTTCCTTTCCTTCTTTTTTCCTTTTTCTTTCTTTCCTTCCTTCCTTCCTTCCTTTCTTTTTCTTTCTTCCTTTCCTTTCCTTTTTCCTTCCTTCCTTCCTTCCTTTCTCTTCCTCTCTTCCTTTCTCTTCCTCTCTTCCTTCCTTCCTTCCTTCCTTCCTTCCTTTCTTTCCTTCCTTTCTTCCTTTCTTCCTTCCTCTCTCCCTCCCTCCCTCCCTCCCTCTTTTCCTTCCTCCATCTCTCCCTCCCTCTCTTCCTCCCTTCCTTCCTTGTTCTGGGTCCTTTTCATAGCCACAAATCATTGTGCTCTGTGAGGGTTTTAGAGTAGATTACCTCCAGATCCCTTTTAAAAGATCAGTGTACTAAATTGATAGTTCATTTTGTCTTTATTTCAGCTGAAAAATCTCTTCAATGTGCTTGAAATTAAAGTACATTAGGCTTTGTGACGTTTCTCAAACTCAGCATTTTTTTTTCTTCTTCCTGGCTTATAAGTATGTCCTGAGTGATAGATCTTGGAAGTAATCTGGTCACTGTAACCTTTTTAGGACTATATCCTTTTAGGATGGAATTGCTTCAATATTTTTTTTGTTTTAAGCAGAACCATTTTCATTGAAAAAATCGGTTCTAGTCGTTTTTCTTATTTTTGTGATATTGTGAATAGGCTGAGTTATGAGGCATTCATCAGCTAATGCATAAGTATATACAAATAATGAAAATGATACTAGTAAAAAACATTCTCAGTTTCCATTGCATTTGAATCAGCCTAGGAGAACTGGAAAAAATAGTGGAGTTTGAAATATTCAAACATCTTTAATGTCACTTGCTATGTGTTGAATATTTATACATACAGAATGAATGTTTATGCTTTGTTTTCAGACTGAGGAAGGTCTCAGCGTTAGACAGGATTTATAATATGGAGCTTTTGCCCAAGGGAGTTCTTACTGTTCTTACAAGTAATGCTGGTTATAGGCATTTAAATAAATAAGTTGGTGAAGAAAATTAAAAGTTGAGGCTTTGTGTAAAAAAGCCTTTGGTCCACTGGTAAAAGGCTGTGCCCTTTGTAGCATCTGTACTTTGGAACCAGTGCTACTAATGGTAGTCACATAACCATGATAAGTGATTTGTCTTAGGCTCCACCTGGGTAAGGCATAGTGGTGACATAATACAAGGTCTAGTAGCCATTGCAAGACTAGTAGCCATTAGAGGTGGAGATTAAGGGAGGGAAAGATAATCAGATGCAGTTAAATTAGTACATGTGATACATTGTAAAATGAAATTATCTTTGAATTTTTGAAATGGTATATCTTTTAGTAATTCTGTAGTAGGGCGGGAATTGAAGTCAAAGCAGTGATACATGTTCTAAATGTGAAGCAAGATACTTATTTACACAAAATATGAGGCTCCCTGTCCCTAATAATTTACTAAATAGATTTTTTTTCCACCTAGGAGACACCTAACGATGGGCCTAGCAATTATAAAGGAATAAAATGGTTAGTTGGTCCTAAAAAAAAAAAAAAGATAAAGTCAGATAAAACAGAGATTAAATTAAGGCAAGGAAAAATTTTGAATGTTTATAGAAACAAATGAGATGTGTATGGAAGAAGGAAGAAAAAATGTATTTATGCTTTGTTATTTAATGTAGTGAGAAGTAGAATGGCAGTATTCAAATATAATTGGCTTTGCACATAATAACAAAATATGGGAAACTTGGGATTACACATGTAACATGATTTAATACTGTGTACTAATAAAAGCCTGATTTGTTTTTCTTTTAAGTGGCTGATAAATGATTAGAAAAATAAATTAGGAATTGAGCATACTTGTTTTTGACAATACCCGCATCCAACAAAAATTATGATTAAGATAGTAGTATATAAAGATTGATCTATCTATTTATTTGAAAGACTGAGTTATAGAGAGAGGTGGAGACAGAGAGAGAGGTCTTCCATATACTGGTTCACTCCCCAGATGGCCACACAGCAGGAGCTGAGCTGATCTGAAGCCAGGATCTAGTAGGGGCTTCTTCCGGGTCTCCCATGTAGGTGTAGGGGTCCAAGCACCTGAGCTATCTTCTACTGCTTTTCCAGGTGCATTATTAGGGAACTGGATAGAAGTGGAGCAGCTGGGATTGAACCAGTGACCAAATGGGATGCTGGCACTGCAGGCCAGGGCTTTAACCTGCTGCATCACAGCACTACCCACCATGTCCCTCCACCCTTTTTTTTTTTAAATGATTTTCTGCTAACAGGGAGAAGAAAAGTATAGATAACACTCTGGAGGAATACACAATTACAGACTACTAAAAGTCCCAGAAATTTTATGAGAATTTTCCATTGAAAACCTAGAAAGAAATAGTTACCAGTTGAGACAAATGACAGCTCACTTACTGGTTGTCAAGTTGGTGCTCCTACACAATACCCTGTCCAGTCCCTCAATTAATGTAACAGTGCTCTACTAAATTTTACCTTTTTTTTTTTATTATTATTTCCAGGAAAAGTTAAGGTAATATGCCTGTACTTTTCTAAATGTTTTTATTTTGCAAATAATTCTTAAACTCTGATAACTATTAGTAACTCATTTTTACTGTAATTTAATGTAAGATTACATCTGATTTGTCTGGCACTTATGTAATTATATTTAAAATACAACTTAATATATTTTTTATGTGTAAATGTGTATGCCTCAAAGAATACAATGACTATTAAGTGCTTTGCCATTTGTACTGGCTTGGAATCATCATCTTAGTCAACATAGCGTGCTGAGGGGCCAGTGCTGTGGCATAGCAGGTAAAGCTGCTGCCTGCAGTGCTGGTATCCCATATGGGTGCTGGTTCTAGTCCTGGCTGCTCTACTTCAGATCTAGCTCTCTACTATGTTTTGGGAGAGCAGTAGAAGATAGCCCAAGTCCTTGGGCCCCTGCACCCACATGGGAGACCTGGAAGAAGCTCCTGGCTCCTGGCTTCAGATCAGCATAGCTCCAGCCATTGTGGCCAACTGGGGAGTGAAGCAGCAGATGGAAGACCTCTTTCTGCCTCTCCTCTCTCTGTGTATCTCTTTCAAATAAATGATTAAAAAATGAATAAAAAATAGACTGCTGAAATACTCTTTGAGGTAGGATGATGGTAAGCAACTCACTTGTTTACTAGTAAACCATGTTTTGGAAACTTCCATCTAGATTTAGTGATGGTCAAATGTGAGGAAATTTTACAGGATGTATATGCCCAGCCTTGGCAATTTACTGTTACAAAGCCATATTCCCCAACCACCAGGCTGAAAGTAGGTTAGATTAGCTTACACATCAATTACCTATTAGTTTACTTTTAATGCTGCCAATAAGAATTCTGCATGCAATGTTACTAAATTTTGCTTTTATCCTGAGTTAATTAATATCAAAGTCAACTAAAAACAGCTGCTCAAATATTGGAAGGTACCGTAAAGGAAGTAATGGTAGAGGAATGCAATTTGAATGCATCTCCCATTTTTCTAGACTATATGCAAGGGTTCTCCAAAAAGTTCATTGAAAGATGAAAATAAAAGATGTTTGTTTTACTGCATAAATATTTGAAATCCATGCTTCACTTTTTCCTTATACCTATTTTCCATTAACTTTTTGAAGATCCTCAGTACAGTCATGTGGCAGTTGATGACAGGAATGTGGTCTGAGAAAAGAATGAATCACTAGGTCATTTTGTTGTATAAACATAGAGAATACTTACACAAACCGCGATGGTATACCTTTATGATATAGTCACTGTAGTATATATAGTCCATCATTGAAGAAAAGTGTCATTAAGTGACTCATGACAGTGTTCAGATGACTGTAACTTTCACATGGCTCTTAAGTTCCTCAGTGGTCACAGGAATTCATACTCTGAGTGCATCAAATGGTTAGAAATTGTGATTTTTTTTTGTATGCAAAAAAGCCATTCCTACTTGATATGATTTATTACTCATAGCTTATCTTTCATATTTCAAGGATTGCAGCACACTTTTTTAAAAGCTATCAACATTCCTACACCTCTTTTGCATTTTAACAATATCTAGGGATGAGAGACACAGAAATAATCCCTAAGAAATATTTTTTTTGGTGATGATGAATAAGGGCAAGAATTTTTAAGATTGATAAATATTTACATATTTTTTCTTGTACTTGCAACTTATATCTAACTTCACATTAGTAAAGCATATACACTAATATTGATAAGACACATTTGATTTGGTTTACCAAACTTTTTTAAAATATTCTTTACCAGGAGGTTCAGCAACATCAGATGACCATGAATTTGATCCATCAGCTGACATGCTGGTACATGATTTTGATGATGAACGAACATTAGAAGAGGAAGAAATGATGGAAGGAGAAACAAACTTCAGTTCTGAAATAGAGGATCTTGCAAGGGTAAATAATATTAAATAGATTGAGGGGGTACAGTAGTTAAAACTTTTTGGAGAGAGGCAACTTGAAATATTGGTTTGCTGTCTCTTTTGGGGGAAGAGTTATGTTATATATAGCCTATACTGAAAAATTCAATACTGTTATAAGTGGTATATTTAAAATTTGTAATGAAAGCATATTTTAAAAAAAGCTATTCAGTGGAACATCACAAATCTGGGTTAACAACAGACTATAAAAGGATCCTAAATTTTGTCTTCATGCACTTTTTATCCTTTCCCAATTATAGTACCTTTCGCTTACTCCCCTTTAGAGCATCATTTCCCATTCACTACTTAAAGTGCTGTACATTATTTCCACCCCTTCCTATCCAGGTGACCAATGACTTTCCTTGTTGGATTTAATTTTTTTTCAGTAGAAGTCAGTATAGTTTACCATACTGTCTTACTTGATTCTGGAGTATTGCACTGTCCAGTTTCTCCAGTCTCTCTTCTGTTGAGTATTCTTTGCATATTCTTTTCCCCTTTCCTAAGTTTAAACATTGGCATTTTCTGATTGTCAATTCTGGACTACCTTCTCTCCTGTCTCTGTGTAGACCAATATTTTTCAAAAAATAGTATGACGGTCAGCTACATTAGACTCACACATAAAATTTTAAAAAGCAAATTCCTATGCCTGGAGAAATACCCATTATAAAATTACTAAGCTATGAGATCTAATTTATTTCCATGATTTCTGTATGCTCAGTTTTTCTTAGTTTATATTTCTAGCACTATGCTATTCACTGTCTTCTGTTTGGGTTGTCTGACTTGACAAATCTGTTTGGATATTTCAACAGATAACTCTTAATTTTAAATGTCCCAAACAGAACTGCTGATTGTTGTTCTCCCTCTACTTGTTCCTTCCCTGCTTTCTCTGTCACTTAAAAATAGCATGACTGTTTTACCCCATTGAAACTAACTTAGGAACCAGGCATTTTCCTTCATTACTAATATCCACTTCCTAAATAAGCTTGTCATTTCTGTCCACACAAATATCTTACTTTACTCTTTTGCTCCTCGTTTTCTCAGTTTGCCTTCATTTCTAGCATAGATGACTGCAGTAGTTTCCTAACTGTTTTTCAGTTTTCTCTTTCACCATCATTCTCCCAATATATTTCCATCCAATAACCATGATGATCTTTTCAAAATATAAATCAATTTATATCAACCTTTTTGGCTTTCCATTACCGCCAAAGAAAATCTGGACTTAACGTGTCCAGCAAAGCCAGCTAGCTACATGATACAACTTCTTATCCATGTATTGTACTGCCCCATTTATTCTAAGCTGCTTTCATTCTTAGGTAACCTACTTCCTATTTCAAGGCTTCTCAGCTAATTCTCACTCTCTGGTACATGCTTCCCAGGACTAGCTTCTTGTCCTCTGGGTTTGCTGTTGCCTCCTCAGAATTGCCTTTCCTGGGTATAATTAGCATTTGTTATGTGTGTATGTGGCTTTTAACTACTTTATCCTTTTCAGTGCTTCCTTTATACCTAACACAGTTTGTAATTATGTGTCTAATTCATCAACTGTATCATCTATTAATTTCATGGGCAGGGGACCATGATTGTTTTATTCACTAGTCACTTAATTTAAGCATTGAATGAGTGAATGGTAAATCAATGTCGTATGTACTCTGATAAAATTTATTGCACATATGATCTGATACACTGGACTCTGATAAAATGGAACATGAAAAATGATATAGTGCCGCCTTTTAAGGATTTGCATATGTAATACAAAACAATGAGTGCTTTTTTTATAGCAAGAAAATAATGTAGGTTTCAGAATCTTCATTAGAAACTTTTAAAAATGGATAGATTTAAAGAGCTTGAATATTTTGTCAGATGGTCTCATTTTGGATCATTTAATGATTAGAGTCTAATGTACAGTGCCTAAGATACTTAATATTTTATTATTCTGAGCCAGAGAATAGGCTTGGTGTTTGTGGCAATAGTGTACATTGGTTATCACAAAAGCCTTTGAGTCAGAATTACTCTTTATAAGTAAGAGGTTTTGAAAATTGTTCAGATTTGCTTGAATGACTCAATTTAGGTGAACATCAAGGGGAAATATAGATTTACTGTAGTCACTTCACAGATTTGTGAAGTAGAAAGGCACTTATTTTCAATTATTTGCCTAAATTCATGGGAACTTCATCACTTCAGATATATTTTTCTGCTGAATAACTCATTGGTGGGATAAAATGTAAAGGAGGAAATCTTATATTTTCCATCTTACCACATTCTGTTTTAACTCAAGTACTGTCAGTAAGAGAAAGTAATCAAGTTCAGTTTGTACTAAGTTGTGGGGTAGGATGACGGTTGTTTTCTTCTATTTCAGAAAATGACCTTTATACCTAACATAAAACATTAATTTGAAGCATATCATTTCCTTTTGCTATTTCTCCTTCCACCTTTTTCACCAGATCCTCATAGTTCCTAAATTTGTTTCAAATGATCCTTTCTTAGAATGTAGTAATTAAAATAGAACTATTTATTGAGGATATACAAAGGAAGAAAAAGACAAAAGAGCTGATCCCTAATCACCCCTTCACCACTTAGATTCTTCTCTAACTTCTCCTAGAAATAATTAAGGCTTAAGTTTAAATAGCATATAACTGCTACTGCTTTCATTTATAACCTGAAGATAAGCTACTTCAGGGTCAACATGTTAGATTTCCTATAAACTCTGTAGGTATGAACCCAATTACTGTACAAATTTACGACTGCCTTTACTGTGCATCAGCAGGAAGCTGAAGACAAAAGCAAAAGTTGGGAATGAAACCCTGGTACTACAAATTTGGGATGTGGGTGTCCTAACCCCTAAGCCCAGTGACCACCCCCAAATAGACTTTTTAATTCCACTTTTCGATGAACTTTTTGAAATTTCCTCTTAAATGTAAAGGCAGTGTAGAAAAGTTGGTCTAGGTCTGTGATCCGGCTATAGTACTTAATCAGCTTGTGACTTTGGATAAGTTACTTAACATTGTTAAGCTTTAGTTATTACAAGGATAATATATCTAAAGCACTTAGCACGATGTCTGACACATGAGAGCTTACATCATTCATAGATACATGGAACCCAAAGATATGTGGAACCCAAAACAGAAAAATCCAAACTTGACCCATAGTTTTACTTTACTCTGCTCTCCCATTTGTATACTCTTAATTCTTGTAGGAATGGAATAAAACACTATGCTACTTTATTGTGATGTTTAAATTTAAGTTGAAGGAATCCCTCCTAGTACCTGGTAGAATAGAGACTTTGATTAATATAAACTGATGAGAGATTCTCTGGAATAGGCGACTAACAGGCCCTCTTGTAACATGTACTGTTGGCCAAGATTTATTCATACCTTAGTCTTTTCAGAAGGAAATAACATTTGCTTTAATAGGATTTTGTTACTGTTAAAGCATCAGAATTTGGAAGTGCAGAGATAGAAATCCATCTTGAACTGCCTCGTCAAAATAAATAAATTAGTGTAAAGCTCATGGGATTTCGTAAAGTATGGGGATATAACCAAGCCTCAGAGACTCAAGTGCCATCAAAATATATTTCCTCCATTTCTGCTTTCCTACATGATGGACTTCCTTTTTCAGACCAACTTTCTGAAGATGCTGTCATATCACTAAGATTTACTGCTTAAGAAAAAGTCTATTTCTTTAACTCCTGTTGATACAATTCCAGAAACAAACTGAGGTGTAGGTAATATGCCCACTTCAAAACTATGGCCAGGGAATGCAATGATTCAGGTGCTATGGTCCAGGAGGACAGCTTATAATCAAAACAGGTTTTTGGAAAGCAGGAAGGGATATTTACTGGGAAAAGATGGTGCAGAATAAAAGATAGTAGGACAGGGTTGGGGACAAATTACAATAAATGATCTACTTAATTCTTTATGCTTGCTAAATTAAGTATTTCAGTTAGCACAAAGTAGGGACACAGTAAATGTTGCTTGAATTTGAAACAAAATTTCTCAGCAAAATTAATTGCTGGTTTTTGTTGAAGCCTCATGTTTCTTTTAAGATCCTAACTTTACACATCAAATAAAATACTTTTTCATACTACTGTCAAGTTTTGACTTATATTCTCAGTGGTAATACTTGTTTTTTCCTTGTTGCTTATTAACTACATAATGAGTGATAGCAGTTAAAAATTCATACCTAAGGGGCTGGTGCTGTGATATACTAGGTTAAGCCTCTGCCTGCAGTGCTGGCCTCCATATGGGTGCTGGTTCCTTTGCCTGTTGCTCCTCTTCCAATGCAGCTCTCTGCTATCGCCTGGGAAAGCAGTAGAAAATGGCCCAGGAGCTTGGGCCCCTGCACCTGTGTGGAGGCTTGGAAGAAGCACCGGCTTCAGATTGGCCCAGCTCTGGCTGTTGGGGCCACCTGGGGACTGAACCAGCAGATGAAAGACCTTTTTCTCTGTTTTCCCTCTCCATGTCTGTAACTCTGCCTCTCAAACAAATAAATTTTAAAAAACTTGAAAGAAAAATTAAAAGCATAATACCACCATATACTACTTGCTTTTAATATTAATCAATTTGATTAGATAGGCAAGTATATTTGTTTACACATGATAGAACCCACCTCAAAGATAACTGTGACTGAAAATAAACTGTTTGAAGTTACCTGAATATGTGCTCCTATTTCTAAAGAATGCATAGATAGAACCAGGGATTCAGCCTTGTTAGGACCTTTATCACTCCTAACCCTGGTTAAATCCTGCAGAAGAAATCTCATCAATTTTTTCTTTTCTGTAACTACTCAGTTGGGTTAGATTCTGATCATAACACAGGTGAATGATAGCAGCAAATTCCCACCTTGCTCTACCTCCTTGGCACAAAAATAAAGCTGTCCTCTGTTTAAGTCCATGTTGAACATTTCTTGTGTGTGTAATTTTCCCTGAGCCCTTGCATAGTGTCAGTAGCTGCTCCACACCTGTTCTCAAATTTATCTAAAGAATATAGCATATCTCCATAGAAACTAGGTAACTAGAAAAATTAGGTTTAAAAACACCAACCTTTCAGTAATCTATAATCTCTCAATAATGGTCTTCTGGAATTATATTTCCCTTTTTAGTTAATACAGTCAGTATCTGAGTTTTAAGCTGAGTGATGTGATTATTCATTTTTGTTTCTTGTGCATTTATCATCTCCTCCGACCTGAAGGGGTTTTTTTTCATCTGTGCCAATTCTGTTACTGTTTATTTTAATTCAGCTTCTCCAGATGCACTGTGATTGGACCATTTTTGACTCTGTTCTTTGCTTAGTCAATATTCGTATTGTTGGTGAATTTTTCTTAGAGAAATGAATTTTAAAGTGAGTCAGATTTCTCATCTGTGTTTCAAAGAGGGAAAAATCTTGATCTAACCATAATGTCAGGCATCTTGATAGTGGTTAAAAAAAAAAAAAAAAACCTCTGCATGCAGTTAGTCTATCTTTTCCTCTTTCTGACAGATGCCTGAGCTAGCTGTCGTGTTAGTGATAAGCCTTATTAAAAATAATGTTGAAGCTTTATTATTTCCCACTGGAAACACTGATTTGTAGATATCTTATCCTACGCCTTTGAGATTAGTGGTTCTCTGGTTGCTTCCTTGCCAGTAGTAATCAGCACTTTGGACTTAAAAAAAATACAGACTTTTAGGCCACATCTAGACCCTGTTAGGTAGGAAACTAAGAGGTAAGTCCCAATGCCTTGTTTCAATAAGCCCCCAAGGTGGGGCCATCGTTTTGGAGCAGTGGACTAAACTGCCACTTAAGATGCCACCGTCTCATATCGGAGTGGCGGTTCAAATCTCAGCTGCTCTGCTTCCAACCCAGCTCCCTGCTGATACACTTGGCGAAACAACAGAAAGATGACCCAAGTATATAGGCCTCTTCCACTCACTTGGAAAACCTGGATGGTGTTCTGGACTCTTGGCTTTGACCTGGCCCAGCCCTGGCCATTACAACCTTGTAGGGAATGAACCAGTGGTTAGATGATCTCTTTCTCTGTCACTCTGCCTTTTAAATAAGTAAAATAATTCTTAAAAAAAAAAAAAAAAAAAAAAAACCCTAAAGTGATTTTAATGCCCTTGAATAAGATGACTCAAGGGCATTTATAATGTTCTTATTTACATGCCATGGTCTAGGCAAAAGATGAGTTCAGTATCAAGCATTGCTATTTAAATAGTAGTGTAATCTTAAAGTATCACTTAACTGAAAAAATTATAGGTTATAGGAACATATTAAGATAGTTTTCAGGGCAGGCACCATGGCGCACTAGGTTAATCCTCCACCTGCGGCGCCAGCATCCCATATGGGTGCCGGGCTCTAGTTCCTCTTCCAGTCCAGCTCTCTGCTGTGGCCCGGGAGGGCAGTGGAGGATGGCCCCCTTGGGCCCCTGCACCCACATGGAAGACCAGGAAGAAGCACCTGGCTCCTGGCTTCAGATCGGCGCAGCTCCGGCCGTTGCAGCCATTTGGAGAGTGAACGAATGGAAGGAAGACCTTTCTCTCTTTCTCTCACTGTCTGTAACTCTACCTATCAAATAAATAAAATCTTTAAAAAAAATAGTTTGAGGATGAAATATGAAAGAAGCTCTTCAAAAATTCTTAAGGGCAATAAACATTAGCAGTAAGCTGTTAATGCTAAAGTTATTTTTTCTGGCTTGGCCCATATTCGTACTTGTGACTTAACTTATTAAACTTGCATCTGATTTTGGGTGCAGGATGAGCTTAAGAAAAATTACAAACTGAAATTAGGTGTAGGTATTGTGGAAAGTCTCTATCAATGTGTGATATTTTTCTCTGTTTGGATACTCCCATATGATACTTCCAAAGATCTAAAAAGACTGAATGCACTAACTTTGCTTTTGTTCTTTTAAGAGAATAAGTGAAATCAAAGCATCTATCATCAAAGATACTTTATGTGGCTATTTGCTGTCAGTGTAAATAAACCTTTTTCATACTCTAGTTCTACCTATATCTATCTTGTTAAATACTGACTTCTAATTTATTGCGACTAGATCCTTGAAGAGCTTGATCAGTGTTGGTATTTTTTTTTAAAGTTTTATTTTATTTATTTGAAAGTCGGAGTTGCAGAGAGAGAGGGAGGGAGGGAGAGAGAAAGAGAGGTGTCTTCCATCCGCTGGTTCACTCCCCAAATGGCAGAAACAGCCAGGGCTGGGCCAGGCTGGAGCCGGGAGCCAAGAGCTTCGCTGGGATCTCCCAGGTGGTTCCAGGGGCCTAAGCTCCTGGTCCATCTTCTGCTGCTTTCCCAGGCACATTAGCAGGGAGCTGGATTGAGAAGTAGAGCAGCTAGGACTCAGATAGGTACCCATTTGCGATACTGGTGCCACAGCAGATTCTTAATCTGCTATACCACAATGCTGGGCCCCATATTGGTGTATTTTGAGATTAAATTATAAGAGCTGTCAAGTATGTCATGCTGCCACTTTTCAGGCTGTTGCTGTGCAAATAATTGAGGCTTTCAGAATCTATTTCTTGTTCAGAAACAGATTTACTGATTTATAACCAGAATACCCATTTATAATGTTGAATGAAAGTTTCTCTCTATAAGAAAATCTATCCAAATTATAATCAGGAGATTGTTTCTGGTGTATGATTTATGGATGAAGAAGATTAGATTGTATGATCTAAGGGATAGTGTCATCAGGTTATATTTGGGCACTGTCATGCCCATCTCCATCATAGCAGTGTGTTTTAATACATGGGCTAGACTTATTTCTGTCCCTGATAAGGCACAGAATGCTGGAGAAATTATGTCTTAATTCATAATTATGGTTCTTTCAGATTCTGAACTGTCTGACGTTTCTTTTGTTTTTCTTCAGAGCATGTGTTTATGTGTAGTGTGCAGTGGTGTGTGTGTATAGAATATATTCGATAATTTGGGTCAAATTTTTTTTTGTATAATCAGAATTCTAGGCTGGCGCCGTGGCTTAACAGGCTAATCCTCCACCTTGCGGCACCGGCACACCGGGTTCTAGTCCCGGTTGGGGCGCTGGATTCTATCCCGGTTGCCCCTCTTCCAGGCCAGCTCTCTGCTATGGCCCAGGAAGGCAGTGGAGGATGGCCCAAGTGCTTGGGCCCTGCACTCGCATGGGAGACCAGGGGAAGCACCTGGCTCCTGGCTTCGAATCAGCGAGATGTGCCGGCCACAGCGGCCATTGGAGGGTGAACCAACGGCAAAAAGAAAGACCTTTCTCTCTGTCTCTCTCTCACTATCACTCTGCCTGTCAAAAAATAAATAAATAAATAAATAAATAGCCAGAATTCTAATCTGTTTTTCCCTGAGACTTTGCGTGACTTGATTATGATTAGAGTGAGTACATTCTGCAGAAAACTGATTTTAAAGCATGTAGATACTGCTTCATTTGCAGGTGATACATATTTTGGAGAGGTTTAAGGAGATTCCTGGCTGAGACACCATGGAGTACACATTAGATTGTTTAAATCTTATTTATTTGCAAGTCAGAGTTACACAAAGAGAGGAGAATCAGAGAGAGAGAGAGAGATCTTCCATCTGCTGGTTCACTCTCCAGTTGGCTGCAATAGCCAGAGTTGTGCTTATCAGGAGCCAGGAGCCTCCTCCAGGTCTCCCACGTGGGTGCAGGAACCCAAGGATTTGGGCCGTCTTCGTAATCCAGTGTTATGTCTGTATATCATCTTTGTTTTTCTTTTAATGTATTTGGACTGGACTGTGAATTTCTTCTCCCTTTATGTGTTGTTAACTTAGTTTATAGTCTGTTTTACAGTTATTCTCTTTCCCTGAAATTAAGTATGATATTCCTGATAATTAATCAACATGTAACTGTCCATACACATATACTGAATTGATAGTAAAAAGAAGTCAGTTTTAGACCAGTGACACTTAAAAAATGTATTTATTTGAAAAGCAGAGAGAAAGAAACAGAAAGCCTTGATCCACTGATTCACAGCTAGAATGCCCTATCAACTGGAACTGGGCCAGTCCAAAGCTGGGAGCTGGGAAATCAATACAAGTCTACCACATGGGTGGCAAGGACCCAATTATTTGAGCCATCTTGTGGTGCCTCCCAGGTAGCATTTTGGCGGGAAGCTGGAACCGGAAGCAGAGCTGGGACTTGAACTCAGGCACTCCAATAAAGGATACAAGTGTCCCAGGCAGCATCTTAAGGACTGAGGACATAAGGACACTTTCTGTTACACTTAAGTATTTTGTTACCAGCAATTATAATTGGTCAGGTTTTTAGTAATACTTCAGACTGGAAAGTTCCTAGATTTCAGAAATATTTTCAGTTTTATTTTCTGATTTGAGAATTCTGAGCACAGTTCTAAAAGTGTTCTTTATAGAATAAATACTTTATATATTTGTGAACTATAACTTGGAAATAGGAAATTACTGACTTAGAAATTAACTTTTAATTTTGTCTATTTAGGAAGGCGACATGCCAATTCATGAACTTCTCAGCCTTTATGGTTATGACAGTACTGTTCGATTACCTGAAGAAGATGAAGAGGAGGAGGAAGAGGAAGAAGAGGGGGAAGATGATGAAGATGCTGATAATGATGACAACAGTGGCTGTAGTGGGGAAAATAAAGTAAGATTATATACATACATAAATAATAGATCTCTCTTAAGTGTGGTGGATATGTTCCAAGACCCTCAGTACATATCTGAAACTATAGATGATAGTACTTAACTCTGAACATACTTATTTTTTCTATGGATATAAGATTACTTCAGAAAGTTGGTGGAAAGTACATATTATGAAACAAACTATGCAAGGATTTCAAAAAATCTTATACCAAAATAAACTCATATTTTAATTATATTTTTCCATGAACCTTTTGAAGTATTCTCATTGATAGCCATGATAAAGCCTAATATATAAATTAAGCATTATTAGAGATTAACAACAATAACTAATAATAAAATAGGGCAATTATAACAGTGTAGTTTAATAAAAGACATGTGAAGTTGTGTGTCTTGAAAGAGTCATGATAAATACTGACATTTTCAGACAGTGGTTGACCATAGGAAAAAACTATAGAAAGTGAAGCTACAGATGGTTGGGACTTGTATACACTTAAAATTGTAGTGTTATTCTTATGGAAGTTACAGTTTCTTAATATGTTCATGTTGATTACTTATTTCTACAGTAATTACTCTTTCTATTTGTATTTTTTAAAGATTGTATTAATTTATTTACTTAAAAGAGTTACAGATAGAGGTAGTTAATAGATAGAAGTAGAGACAGAGAGGTCTTCCATCTGCTGTTTCACTTCTCAAATGACTGCAATGACCGGAGCTGAGCCGATCTGAAGCCAGGAGCCAGGATCCTCCTCCAGGTCCCTCACGTGGATTCAGGGGCACAAGGACCTGGGCCATCCTCTGCTGCCTTCCAGGTACATCAGCAAGGAGTAGGATCAGAAGTGGAACAGCTAGGACCTGAACTGGCTGCAGCTAGCACTATAGGCGAGGGCTTTAACCTGCTTTACTACTGAGCCACGCCTAGTCATTACTCTTTCCGCTTCAAAAGTAATATGTCTAAATGTCAAAAGTTAAGGTATCATAGAAATACATATAAAAGTTGGAAATCTCCCTGTAGTCCACTTGTGAGAGGTAATAGTTT
Source organism: Lepus europaeus (assembly GCF_033115175.1). Taxonomy (NCBI): domain Eukaryota; kingdom Metazoa; phylum Chordata; class Mammalia; order Lagomorpha; family Leporidae; genus Lepus; species Lepus europaeus. Next base: position 58,981,519 of record NC_084831.1, read on the forward strand.
GATTTGTGTGTTTCCAGACTTTGGGTCTGTTCTAAAAGGTTTATTCCAAAACTTTTAAAAAGATTCTAATCCTTTAGCCGGCACCGCGGCTCAGTAGGCTAATCCTCCGCCTTGCGGCACTGGCACACCGGGTTCTAGTCCCAGTCGGGGCACCGATCCTGTCCCGGTTGCCCCTCTTCCAGGCCAGCTCTCTGCTGTGGCCAGGGAGTGCAGTGGAGGATGGCCCAAGTTCTTGGGCCCTGCACCCCATGGGAGACCAGGAGAAGCACCTGGCTCCTGCCATCGGAACAGCGCGGTGCGGCCATTGGAGGGTGAACCAACGACAAAAAGGAAGACCTTTCTCTCTGTCTCCCTCTACTGTCCACTCTGCCTGTCCAAAAAAAAAAGAAAGATTCTAATCCTTTTATAATTAACTGTTCTGTGTTCATTTCCTTTGTTTTGAAATAATTTGATTTATAAAAGATTTTCAATGATACAGAAAGTTCTTATGTACTCCCCTACAATCTCCCTATAGTATTAATATCTTATATAACCTTGGTATATTTATCAAGGCTAAGAAATTGGCACTGCTATAATGCTGTTAACTAATCTACAGACTGCTTAGATTCACCAGGTTTTCCACTAATATCCTTTTTTGTGTTTTAGGAACCAGCCCAGAAAAGCATGTTGCATTGAGTGAATTCATTTTTAGTCTTTTAGATATGTTAAGAAGAAAATCTGAACTTTGTAGCCTTTTTTCTGCAGGAGTTTTCTTTATATCATGAATAACCTTATTATTTCATAGGAAGAGAATATAAAGGATTCATCTGGTCAGGAGGATGAAACTCAGTCTTCCAATGATGATCCATCGCAGTCTGTTGCTTCTCAGGATGCCCAAGAGATAATCCGCCCACGTCGATGTAAATATTTTGATACAAGTAAGTGTTGTTGGTTGCTATAGTTTGGATATATTTTTACTATTTTATGTATTACTTAAACTACAGTGGCTTAAAATTAAATTACTTAAATATGATTTGGGAACATTTTAGTGTACTTATGCAAACCAAGATTTGTGTGACTTCATTAGATGAAATAATGCTATGGGACCACCAACATTATACATGGTCCATCATTGCCCAAAACATTTTAAGCAGTGTATGGCAATATATTCATAAGCACTGCTTTCTCTAATTAATTGACTCTTTTGTTAAAAGAAGTGCTTGATTCTTGAGGAAGAAATGCATTACATTTAGAAGGAACTTCCCTAATTTACAGTTAGCTTCTGTTCAGGAATGTCAAGTAGTCAAGGCAAAATTTAATGTATAAATTAAATTTTTGTGTGTACCACCTGTTCCGTCATACTCATTCTAAGCATGAGTCATTACTCTAGAGGCTCTTGGAAAAGCAAGTCAGCCAGCGGTGTAAATAATAATTAAATTTATGGTCTAATTTCCATAGTTGAAAAGGAAGAAAAACACTTGAAAAAAAATAACCTTTTGTAAAATGTAGTAATGTAGTTACTGAATATAAATATACCTATTATTTGTATGAATGATTTGTAACACAGTTTAGACATGATTGTAATACTGCTAAGGAACAATTTTTGTATAATACTAGGAGTTTTGATAAAATATTTTACCCAAGTGAATAGTGCAAAGAGGGATTAGTTATTAAAATAATTGTGTTAATTTTAAATTTGGAGCAAATCTGTTAGTATTTTTCCCCTTAGAAGAAGAACAGGTCTGTTGCCAGTGCACTTTAAAGTGTGATTTAGGGGTAGTGATTTAATACAGCCTTCTGGTTAAGCTACTCATTAGGCTATCCATGTCCCACATTGGAGTACTTGGGTTCAGTCCCCATCTAGCCCCTAATACTAGTTTCTTGTTAGTGTGGACCCTAGTAAAGCAGTGATAATGTCTCAAGTATCTTGTGTTTTTGCCGCCTGCTTGGGTTACCTGGAATGAATTCCTGATTCTTGGCCTTAGCCCCGTAGCCGTTTTGGGCATTTGGTGAGTGAACCAGAAGATGAGAGCTTTCTCTGTTTGCCTCTCAAATAAATAATTTTTTAAAAGTAGGATGCTAAGTCACTGCTTTGCTTCTTGAAACAATATTTATTTTATACTTCTAATATGGTATTTGATTTGTGTGGAAGCTATACATATGTATATCATCTGTATTATACCATGTACCATATACACACACATATGTACACCATCTATAATAGCTTTTCTGTAAAGGTTCATTTATGTAGTGTCGTCTTGAACTTTGTGTGTAATTTTTTGCTTTAAGAAGATGCTAACAATCTAATAGCTTTCACATTTCTACCTCTTCGTAGGTAAATTTTTTTTATTCCAGAATGAAAGCAAACAACTTGGCTGCTCTGAATAGAATGGAGGGCTTTGTATATCTATCCCAACTCATTTGTTCCCTTTAAAGTGATGCCGTAGAATTCCCAGTGCTCCAAAGAGTACTGTTTGGAAATCATGTTTTATGCAGACCCTCATTTTCTAAGTGAAGAAATCATATAATTTATCCTGTTAACAGGCTTTTAAGAACAGAATGAACAATAGAAACAGATTATTTCGCCTCTGAACCAACATTTTTCCCTGAAGTTTTTGGAAGAAATGATTTGATGTGAATTCTGTTCTAAAAAGTTTATAGTGTTTTTTCCCAAGTTTTTGTTTTTAACTTTTATTTATCTATTTTCCTTTTATGTGAAAGAGAGAGAGAGAGACAGGCGGAAGTCTATCCCATGGTTCACTCCCCAAAATGCCTGCAATAGCTAGGGCTTGGCCAGGCCAAACCCAGAAGCCTGGAACCCAATTTGTGTGTTCCACCTGGGTGACAGGGACCCATACACTTGAGCCATAGATGCTGCCTCCCGTGGTGTTAACAGAAAACTGAAGAACATGAGCTGGGACTTGAACCCAGGCACTCTGATAAGAAAGACATTGTCCTAAGTAGTGTTGTAATCACTGTACCAAGCATGTACCTCCCCAATTTATAGTTCTTTGTTTATTGTTCTTTTTTTTGTGTTTGTAAGAGATAGAGTATTGATGTTTAATTAAAAGTGTCTTTGCCTAACTCACCCTAGATACCTTTTGGCATATATAAATATTGATGATAGATTTAAAAATGCAAATATATAGATACGGACAGGATAAGCAGTTGTTTTATAGTATTCCTATCATATTTGTTTTAGATAGTGAAATAGAAGAAGAATCTGAAGAAGATGAAGATTATATTCCATCTGAAGACTGGAAAAAGGTAGTTAGAAACAGACTTTCCCAAAACTTGTTCATTTATAAGAGGACCAAGTATAATTATTATTACTATGTATATTACTAAATTGATGTAAACTCTTTTGTTACATTTAAGTATTTAGTGAATGTTAGTGAATGTTCAAATTCCTTCTGAATACATTCAGATGAGAAACAGATTTATCTTTCTATAAAATAAAACGATGGTATTGAAAGAATTCGACTTTGTTGAACAAACAGGACTCAAACCAAGATTAGAAATTCAAATTTCTTGTCTAATCCTGAACTAGTACTAAATTAGACTTTTATTACACTGTGAAAGTATCACATGCTATTTTTTTCGGGTAGTGGGGAGAGGATGCAGTTATGGAAGCTATAATATGTAAGTAAATTTTTTTTAATAATTTAGATTGTAAGTTTTTCATTCTCTTACAATTAAAAGGGAAAACAATCAAAGTAGGTAAATTGGTTAAAACAAATATTTTTATAAAACGAATGATATTCTTAATGAGAGATCCACTGATCTAGCCTTTTTTTTAAAAAAAAAAAAATTATTGTTTTTTGTTCCTGGTTGGTCTGATTTTAAATTTAGTGCGTAAGTTACTTTGTGAACATGCTCTTTAAAAAAAAAAAAAAAAAAAAAAAGATTTAATTTATTTGAAAGGCAGAGTTTCAGAGAGAGAGGAATAGATGGGTGTGAGGAGGAAGAGAGAGAGGGAGAGACAGATAGACAAACACAGCAGGGCTGGGCCAGGCTGAAGCCAGGAGCCAGGATCTTCTTGGGCCATCCTCCACTGCTTTCCCAGGTGCATTAGCAGGAAGCTGGGTTGGAAGTGGAACAGCCAGGTCTTGAACCAGCATCCATCTGCTACACCACAACTCTGGCCCCAGAAAATTAATTCGAGATCTATCTCCTTATATATAATATGGAAATTAGAATGTCAGCCTTATGGGACTTGGTGAAGATTAAATGAAAATTCTGTGAGATCCTGGTACATGTTCTAAAATGCTATTTCCCTTCCTTGCCATATACTACAGAACAGATTGTTGAAAAAAAGTGTTCTGAATGCAATGGGAAAAAAGAAATGTGTTATTTGTATGTTAGTTCAGAAAAACTCAACACTGCTAGTTTAAATGATCTGGAGTATACAGATCTAGTATCAATGGATACTTCTAGAATCCCACTTTGGTAGTTATAGCTAAGTAAAGTTAAAAGAGGTTTTCTGTAAAGACTCATTATAGTGAAAGACTTGCAGGGAATAACTGTCAAGGAGAGGAGAAAATTTGTCATTTATGATACTCTTTTCAGAAAACTGAACATGAAAAAAGACTGCCTTTCCTACACAGTCATAACTTTATTACTTCAAACTTATTTTTGGAGTTATACTAGGTAAAATGAGATAGGATAACATAGGAGAGAGGAACTTTTCAAATCCTAAGAGCTATTTAACCTTCCTAGAAGGAAGGTTAATTTTATGCTGCTTCTGCCCATGTCTTCATTTTGAAATGCCAGTAAGTTTGTTCTTAACATTTAGCCACCAGATAAGAGTATCCATATAATCCTGGTTCTCATGTGCTGTGAAATCATTTTTTTTAAAGATTTATTTATTTATTTATTCAAAAGGCAGAGAGTTATATAGAGTGTGGGAGAATCAGGGAGAGGAAAGAAATACCTGTCTGCTGGTTCATTCCCCAAATGGCTGCAACAGTCAGGGCTGGGCCAGGCTGAAGCCAGCAGGTGGAACTCCAACCTGAATCTCCCACGTGGGGGCAGGGTTCTAAGCACTTGGGCCATCTCCTGATGTTTTCACAGGCACAGTAGGAAGGAGCTAGATTTTAAGTGGAGCAGCAGGCACTTAAACCGGTGCGGTTAGGGGATGCAGGCATTTCAGGCAGTAGTTTAACCTGTTATATCACAATTCTGGCCCCATGAAGTCTTACCAGTAGTGATTTCAAGTTGTCTTTCTGAATAGCCCCTTTCAACTCATCTGTGATTTGATTATATAGATTTGATTACCAGATTTTCCTATAAAATTTCAGTTCTTTTAGGGGGACAAGGGAGTCCCTTCTGTATTTTATGTGGTTTTGATGGAAGTTAAGGACCAACCTGCTTATCCATTTGGTTTGGAGTTATATCCATTTGTCCCCTGTTGAACTTTCTACAAACTGTTTATTACTTCTCTTACCTTTAAGCTGTGCTTCTCAGACTTAAATGGTGTCATAATCACCTAGAGAGTATTAAAATACTGATTACAGAATTGCACCACCAGTTTCTTTTTCAGTAGGTTTGTATTAAGAACTGAGTGTCTACATTTCTAAAGTTTCTTGGGTGACACTGATATTGAAATGCAGGGAGGGACCATACTTTAAGACCACTTTCTTAGAAGGAGACACTCTGAAAATATTTGTTTGATTTATGTTTTTCAAAGTGTTTTGCAATTATCCTAATAAAAATTTTGGAATTTGCTTTTATTTTTCTCCATAATTTGGAGTAAAGTTTGAGTAAGGTTTATATTCATTGTCCACATTACATTTCACCCCATTACTATTAGTAATACTTTCATCCAGTCATATCTGTGCTCTTATCTATTATTAACTCATTCATCCTCACAATGCTTCTGTGAGGTAGTTTGTATTTGCATTTTGTGACAGGAACTAGAGACAGTTTTCCCAAGAGGATGGTAAAGCTAGAAAATGGATGTAAAATGTGTTACTAGATCTTACTAATGTTTTGTATTATTTTTAAAATAGGAGATTATGGTGGGCTCCATGTTTCAAGCAGAGATTCCAGTTGGCATTTGTAGATACAAAGAAAATGAAAAAGGTGGGTTATTAGTAAAGTTACATAGCTGAACTTAAACTTTTGAAGTGAAGAGAACTGTGTTTTATGTGTCTGAGATAATAAGAACATGACAGCCTACTAAGTAACTCCTGGTTTATGAAGTGAACCCTGCATTGTATTTATGAGAAAAAAAATTTACTATTTTTTCATTGTTGTTTTTCCCCCATTTTTTAAAATGCTCTGATCTTCACTCTTTTCTAACCTTTATAATTTAGTTTTAAAAAGCAAATTATTTGTGTAATAGGTTTAAAAACAAACTGCAGAGTAAGTAACATACAGAAAGCTTATTTGCTTCCAAAAATTTTAATTTATTTGCTAAGGAGTGCTTTGATGTTTGTATTTTTAAAAGTAATTTGGAAAAACAACTTGTACTTAAATTTTACATGATTTTTTAATCATTTTAATCTGAAAGTCCTGAAGTAAATCATACTTTCAAGAAAATTCTTGAAGGTTTTTAAGAGTCTGCTTCATAGTATTTACTTTGATAGAGGTACAGAAAGAATGCTCTGTGTTTATTTGTTTTTATTTTTAACTGATGAAGATTGTACGTATTTATTATGTAATGTTTCCATACACTGCATAATGTCCAATAAGAAAACAGAAAGCATCTGTTTTCTTAAACATTTATCATTTGTTCATGACAAAAACATACAAAACCCTTTCTTCTAGCCTTTCCTTTTTTGAAATATATATACTACATTTTTGCTATTTATGGTTACGCTGCTATACAGTAGAACATCAGAGTTACTTTCTTTTTTTTTTTTTTTATTAAACTTTTATTTAATGAATATAAATTTCCAAAGTACAGCTTATGGGTTACAATGGCTTCCCCCTCCCAAAACTTCCCTCCCACCCACAACCCTCCCCTTTCCCGCTCCCTCTCCCCTTCCAATCACATCATGATTCATTTTCAATTCTCTATATACAAAAGATCAGTTTAGTATAAATTAGGTAACGATTTCAACAGTTTGCCCCCATATAGCAACACAAAGTGAAAAAAAAATACTGTTGGAGTACTAGTTATAGCATTAAATAAGAGTGTACAGCACATTAAAGGCAGAGATCCTACATAATATTTTTCTAAAAATTAATTAATTTTCTATGCCATTTCCAATTTAACACCAGGTTTGGTTTTTTTTTTTTTTTTTTTTTTTCATTTCCAATTATCTTTATATACAGGAGATCGATTCAGTATATAATTAGTAAAGATCTCATCAGTTTGTACCCACGCAGAAACACAAAGTGTAAAAATACTGTTTCAGTACTAGTTATAGCATCACTGCACATTAGACAACACATTAAGGACAGATCCCACATGGGATGTAAGTACACAGTGACTCCTGTTGCTGACTTAACAATTTGACACTCCTGTTCATGGCGTCAGTAATCTCCCTAGGCTCTAGTCATGAGTTGCCAAGGCTATAGAAGCCTTTTGAGTTCACCAACTCCGACCTTTTTTAGACAAGGTCATAGTCAAAATGGAAGTTCTCTCCTCCCTTCAGAGAAAGGTACCTCCTTCTTTGATGGCCTGTTCTTTCCACTGGGATCTCACTCACAGAGATCTTTCATTTAGGTCTTTTTTTTTTTTTTTTCCAGAGTGTCTTGGCTTTCCATGCCCAAAATACTCTCATGGGTCTTCAGCCAGATCCGAATGCCTTAAGGGCTGATTCTGAGGCCAGAGTGTTGTTTAGGACATCTGCCATTCTATGAGTCTGCTGTGTATCCCACTTCCCATGCTGGATCTTTCTCTCCCTTTTTGATTCTATCAGTTAGTATTAGCAGACACTTGTCTTGTTTGTGTGATCCCTTTGTTTCTTAGACCTATCCAAGCCATCGAATGTGAACTGAAATTGATCACTTGGACTAGTGAGATGGCATTGGTACATGCCACCTTGATGGGATTGTATTGGAATCCCCTGGCACATTACTAACTCCATCATTTGGGGCAAGACTGATTGTGCATGTCCCAAACTGTTCATCTCCTCCCTCTCTTTTTCCACTCTGAAATTTAACAGGGATCACTTTTCAGTTAAAATTTAAACACCTAAGAATAATTGTGTGTTAATTACAGAGTTCAACCACTAGTACTAGAACAACAACAACAACAACAAATACTAAAAAGGATAAAGTATTACATTGTACATCTAGAGTCAGGACAAAAGCTGATCAGGTCATTGTTTCTTATAGTGTCCATTTCACTTCAACAGGTTTCCCCTTTGGTGCTCAGTTGTCGCCGATCAGGGAAAACAAATGATACTTGTCTCTTTGGGACTGGCTTAATTCACTCAGCATGATGCTTTCCAGATCCCTCCATCTTGTTGCAAATGACTGGGTTTCATTGTTCCTTACTGCTGTATAGTATTCTATGGAGTACATGTCCCATAATTTCTTTATCCAGTCTACTGTTGATGGGCATTTGGGTTGGTTCCAGGTCTTAGCTATTGTGAATTGGGCTGCAATAGACATTAATGTGCAGATGGCTTTTTTATTAGCCACATTAATTTCCTTTGGGTAAATTCCAAGGAGTGGGATGGTTGGGTTGTATGATAGGGTTATGTTCAGGTTTCTGAGGAATCTCCAGACTGACTTCCATAGTGGCCTAACCAGTTTGCATTCCCACCAACAGTGGGTTAGTGTCCCTTTTTCCCCCACATCCTCTCCAGCATCTATTGTTGGTAGATTTCTGGATGTGAGCCATTCTCACCGGGGTGAGGTGAAACCTCATTGTGGTTTTGATTTGCATTTCTCTGATTGCTAGTGATCTTGAACATTTTTGCATGTGTCTGTTGGCCATTTGGATTTCCTCTTTTGAAAAATGACTATTGAGGTCCTTGGCCCATCTCTTCAGTGGGTTGTTTGTTCTGTTGTTGTGGATTTTCTTGATTTCTTTGAAGTACAGAAACTTCTCAATTTGATGCAATCCCAAATGTTAATTTTGGTTTTGACTGCCTGTGCTCCTGGGGTCTTTTCCAAGAAGTCTTTGCCTGTACCTATATTTTGCAGGGTTTCTCCAATGCTCTCTAATAATTTGATGGTTTCGGGTCGTAGATTTAAGTCTTTAATCCACGTTGAGTGAATTTTTGTGTAAGGTGAAAGGTATGGGTCTTGCTTCAAGCTTCTGCACATGGAAATCCAATTTTCCCAGCACCATTTATTGAATAGGCTGTTCTTATTCCAGGGATTAGTTTTGGATCTTTGATCAAATATAAGTTGGCTGTAGATGTTTGGATTGATTTCTGGTGTTTCTATTCTGTTCCATTGGTCTATCCATCTGTTTCTGTACCAGTACCATGCTGTTTTGATGACAACTGCCCTGTAGTATGCCCTGAGATCTGGGATTGTGATGCCTCCGGCTTTGTTTTTGTTGTACAAGATTGCTTTGGCTATTCGAGGTCTTCTGTGTCTCCATATGAATTTCAGCATTATTTTTTCCAGATCTGAGAAGAATGTCTTCGGTATCTTGATTGGTATTGCATTGAATGTATAAATTGCTTTTGGGAGAATAGATATTTTGATGATATTGATTCTTCCAATCCATGAGCATGGAAGATTTCTCCATTTTTTGGTATCCTCTTCTATTTCTTTCTTTAAGGTTTTGTAGTTTTCATCGTAGAGATCTTTAACGTCCTTGGTTAAGTTTATTCCAAGGTATTTGATTGTTTTTGTAGCTATTGTGAATGGGATTGATCTTAGAAGTTCTTCCTCAGCCGTGGCATTGCCTGTGTATACAAAGGCTCTTGATTTTTGTGGATTGATTTTATATCCTGCTACTTTGCCAAACTCTTCGATGAGTTCCAGAAGTCTCTTAGTAGAGTTCTTTGGGTCCCCCTCCTCGGTTCCCGCGCTGGCGAGATTCTGTGGCTCTGGCTCGTCTCCCGCCGCTCGGCTCGTCTCGGTTGGTTTTCCACGCGGTGGGCTCCCTGTAAGTCCTCTGTGTCACATCCACAAGATCTGGAAGCGTTTCCTCTGCAGTTTTTTTCTTGAGTCTTTTCCTGAGGCTACAGTAATTCCACTTTTATGAAACTTTATTTTCCCAAACTAAGGCGCACGTCCTCACTATCCGCCATCTTGGCTCCGCCCCCTGCCCAGAGTTACTTTCTAACTCCTATCCAGCTATAACTTAGTACCTGTTAACTAACTTTTCTTCCTTTTTCCCTCTCCCCTGCTTTATTTGGTAACCACTCTTCACTCTCAACTTCTAGAAGATCTGCTTTTTTAAAAAAGATTTATTTATTTGAATGGCAGAGTTACAGAGAGGCAGAGAGAGAGAGGTCTTCCATTTGCTGGTTCACTCCCTAGATGGCCACAACTGTCAGACCTGGGCCAATCCGAAGCCAGGAGCTTCCTCCAGGTCTCCCACATATGTGCAGGGGTCTGAGGGCTTGGGCTATCCTTCACTGCCTTCCCAGGCCAAAGCAGAGGGCTGGATTGGAAGTGAAGCATTCAGATCTGGAACCGGCACCTATGTGGGATGGTGGCACTGCAAGCAGTGGCTTTACCCACTACACCACAGCGCTGGCCCGGAAGATCACATGTTTTTTGTTTGTTTCTTTTCACCTACTTGAAAGGCAGAGAGAGATCTTCCATCTGCTGGTTACTCTGCACACAAATGCTTGCATAGCCAGAGCTGGGTCAGGCCAAAGCCAAGATCCTAGAACTCCATTCAGATATCCCTTGTGGATGGCAGGGTTCCAAGCACTTGGGCCATCATCTGCCACCTCCCAGAATGCATTAAGAGAAAGCTATATCAGAAACTTAAGGGTTGGGACTCCAACTGGCATTCTGATATGATATGTGGGTCTGCTAAGCACCTGATGTACGTATGTGCCACACTTTATTTATACATCCATCAGTTGATGGACACCTAGGTTGTTTGCATTTCTTGTCTGTTGTGAATAGTACTATAATAAACTTGGGAATTCAGGTGGCTCATTGACAGACTGATTTTATTTCCCTTGTATGTGTATCCTGAATCATCTGGTAGTTCTATTTTTAAATTTTTGAGGAACTTCCATTTCTGTTTTCCACAGTATCTGTGTAAAGGTTCCCTTTTCTCCACATCTTTGCCAGCACTACTTGCTTTTATATTTTTTATAACAACCAGTTAATTTGTGTGAGGTGATACCTCATTGTGAGTTGTTTGTTTGTTTTGTGTTTATGTTTTCATTTATCTGAAAGGCTGCTTTGCCTGATTCACTCCCCAAATTTCCAGAGCATCAGGCCTGGTCTAGCCTGGAGCCTGGAACTTTACCCAGTTCTCCTATGTGGGTGGCCAGAGACCCAACCATTTGAGCCATCATCTGCTGCCTCCCAAGATGCACATTTTTGCCATGTTTGTCATCCTAAGTACTAGCTTAACTACTGTACCCAATGCCCACCTGCTCGTTGTAGATTGGGTTTTCATTTTCCAAATGACTAGTGATAATGAACATTTTTTTAATCTACCTGTTGGCCATTTTATGTCTTTCTTTGAAAATTGTCTGTTTAGATCTACTTTCCAGTTTTACATGGTATTATTCGGATGTTTGATTTTTTTTTTTTTTTTTTTTTTTTTTTTTTTTTTTTTGCTATGAGTAGATTTAAGTTCTTACATAATGTTTACTGATCCCTTGTCAGATGTGTAACTTAGAAATAATTTTTCCCAGCCAAGACACTGTGGCAAAAAATGACCTAAATGAATGATCTCTGTGAGTAAGATCCTGGTGGAAAGAAGGGGCCATCAAAGGAGGTACTTTTCTTTGAAGGGAGGAGAGAACTTCCACTTTGATTATGGCCTTGTCTAAATAAGGTCAGAGTTTGTGAACACAAGATGCTTCCATAGCCTTGGCAGCTCATGACAAGAGCCTTGGGTGATTACTGATGTCATTTATAAGACTGTCAGTTGTTAAATCAACAACAGGAGTCACTGTGCACTCATTCCCCATGTAGGACTTCTGTCCTTAATGAGTTTTGTACTATGAGAATTAACAGTAAAATTAGTCTTCAAACAGTACTTTATACTTTGTGTGTCTGTGTGGGTACAACTGTTGAAATCTTTACTTAGTATATACTAAATTGATCTTCTGTATATAAAGGTAATTAAAAGTGAATCTTAATTAAGAATGGAATGGGAGAGGGAGTGGGAGATGGGATGGTTTGCAGGTGGGAGGGTGGTTAAAGTTTTCTATTAAAAAGAAAGCAAAAAAAGGAAATAATTTTTCCGATTCTGGAGGTTGTCTTTTCACTCTTGTGTTGATTCTTTTACTGTGCAGAAGCTGTTAGTTTGCTGAAATCCTGTTTGTTTATTTTTGCTTTTGTTTCCTATGCTTTTGAGGTCTGATCCAAAAAATCCTTGCGTATTCCAATGTTTTAAAGTTCTTTCTTCTGATAGTTTCAAACTTTCAGGTCTTAGGTTTGGGTCTTGAATCCATTTGAGTTGACTTTTGTACACAGTGATAGACAGGGGTCTGATTCCATTTTGCTGCAGGTAGCTATCCAGTTTTCACAGCACCATTTATTTAAAAAACTGTTCTTCCTACAATATATGTTCTTTTTTTTTTTTTTTAAGATTTTATTTATTTATTGGAGAGACTGAGTTACAGACAGAGAGGGGGAGAGAGAGAAGGGTCTTCCATTCATCGATTAACTCCCCAAATGGCCGCAGCAGCGGGAAGTAGGCCGATCTGGGAGCTTCTAGGTCTCCCACGCGGGTGCAGGGGCCCAAGTACTTGGGCCATCTTCTACTGCTTTCCCTGGCTCATTAGCAGGAAGCTGGATCAGAAATGAAGCTGCTGGGACTTGAACCGGCATGCATATGGGATGCTGTGTCTAAAAGTGGTGGCTTAAGCTGCTACAGCACATTATCGGCCCCATTAAATTCTTACATATTTGGTACAGTTAAAAAATGAAGCTACCTGATCCTGAGTTTTTCGCATTTTGTTAGTTGCTATTAATCTGTGTTGGTGTGGTGTAGTTAATTCAGTCTTGATAAGGTCTGTTTGTGTTTGTGCAGGAATTTGTCAGTTTCTTCTAGGTTATCAAATTTTTTGGCATAGAATTGTTCAAAAGAATCTGATGATCCTTTATATTTCTGTAGTGTCAGTTATAATGTCCTCTTTTTCTGCTCTCATTTTTGTTTCCTCTTTTTTTTTTTTTTTTTTTTCTTTCGCTAAGGGCTTGCCAATTCTGCTCACCTTTTCAAAGAACCAGGTGTTTGTTTCATTGATTTTTTTTTTTGTTTTGTTTTGTTTTTTTTAGTCTGTTTTATTTTTTCTACTGTGAGTTTTTTTTCTTCTATTTTCCTTATTATTTCTTCCCTTTTTGAGTTTAATTTGCCCTTGTTTTTCTAATCTCTTGGGGTGCCGTGATAAATTTGAGATTCTTCTGCTTTTTTGATGTAAGCATTCATTGCTTTAAATGTCTCTCTGAATACTATATTTATTTGTATCCCATAGGTTTTTGTAAGTTGTGTTTTGATTTTAATTTATTTCATGATAGCATTTGATGTTTTTAATTTCTTCCTTCATCTATTGATTGTTCTGGAGTAAGTATTTAATTTACATGAGAAATTATTTCCAGAGTTTCTCTTGTTATTGCTTGGTAGTGTTTGCATTGTGGTTAGAAAAGATTCTCAGTATGATTTCTATTTTGCTTAATTTGTTGAAGCTTATTGTTACTTTCCATATGATCTACCCTGCAGAATCTTTTGTATGCTCTGGAAAAGAATGTGCATTCTGCAGCTCTTGGATGAAATGCTTTGTAGATGTTAGTTACATCCAATACTCGTATATTCTGATACTTGGTGTGTATATATTTACAGTTGTTATTTTTCTCCTACTTGGTTGAACCCTTTATTTTTAAGTAATAACATCCTTTGTTTCTTTTTACTGCTTTTAGTTTGTTTTATCTGATGTAAGTATAGTTATTCCAGTTTCCTTTTGGGTCCCACTCTCATGGAATTTTATTACATTCTTCCACTTTGAATTTATACATATCTATAATGGTGAAATGCTGCTTTAAGATTACTCAAATGTACTTTCTACCTCTTAAGTTTTCACTAGTTCCTCTTGAACCCCCCCAGCTCTTAGATATTTCCTCTTTTAATGCTATCCCAATGTTGCAGTAAGCTTTTTTCATTCAGTCTTTTTTCTTCTCTGTGTATTTCAGAATCTGTCTGAGCTTATTGATTCTACTGTTTTATGTATTTTGCCATTGATGCCTTTTACTGAGTTTCTCATTTCTTTTATGTATTTTCAGTATGAAGTTTTCTGTTTGTTTTTTAAAATCACTTCCCTCTCTTTAAGAATGTGGAAGAGTATTAAATTATTTCTCTTTTGTTCTCCTGAAATTCATTGTATTTCCTTAAAATGGTTGTTTTGAATACTTTTTTTTCCCCCATAGAAACCTTTTATTTTATTTAATGAGTACAAATTTCATAAGCACAACATCAGGAATGTAGTGATTCCTCCCACCATACCCACCCTCCCACCCCTCCTCCCACACCATGTTTTGAATTCTTTATCCAAGAATTTGCAAATGTCCATTACTATCTGCTTGATTTTGGCACTCATTTTGTTTGTTAGGTGAGGTCATGGTATCCTGAAAATTGTTGATACTTCTTGGATTACAGTGTCATCTCCACAGAGAAGAATCACAATCTGGTTTTATTTGAAGTCTTCATAATCTGGTTTTGTTTGTGCCTGTCCTTCTTATAATTCTGAACAGTTTGTTTTCTCTAAATGTGTAGACACTTCTGCTATTAGGCACTATATCATGCTGTTATTTGAGGTTTTTCTGTAAGTCGTTGTTGGTGTGTTGCTGTCTCAGCCCTAGAGGATATAATTCCAATCAAGTGAGGCCATAGGAGTCGATTTGGCAATAGGGCAGTTCCAGAGGATTCATTTTCAGGGAGCCATTAGAATCTGTCCACTGTTGGGCTATCCTAAATTGGCACTAAGTTCCAACACAGTACTTGCTGTCTGCCCATGTTTCAGGGAAGGGTTGTAAAAGCAGTCCCTTGTTCACCAAGGCTTAAAGTTGAGTCTCATAGTCATTAGTCCCTACAAAGTCTTGGGGGTGCATGCCATGTTCATGTAAGGCTGAAAGTGATACACACCAAAAAGAAGTCGGTCCCAAAGAGGCACAGGTGTGTCTACTTGATGCTGGAGTAGTCTGGAGGCCCCATCTGCAAGCACTGGTCACTAGGCTTTATCAGGTACTGGATCTCACCATGGCTGGCCCAGCTTTGAACTACAAGGAAAATTCCCAAATTGCTTTTTATGTCCTACTCCCCAACAGCAAGAACTTCTCTCCAGTATCTACCAGAGGTGATGGAGTTGATCTTCTGAGCTGCTTCACTAAAGAGGATCCAAAGGCTCAGTCTGTACTGACCTAGGGATAGGGACACATAGGGATTTGTCTGGCACTGATTTGATTTCTCTCATAACACGTCTGGTACTGGATTTTGAAGTCTTAAAATCTGGACTTAATTCCTTTTCTCTACCCCACACAGGAAGCAAGGCATATCTACATTGTACTAATTGCAACTTGAGGAAGGGTAGCACAGGCAGTCGTTTCTTTGCTGCTTATTTCAAAGCACCTTCTCTTACTATCTTAAAACCAGGTTTTATAGTCTCTCACCAGGCTTCCATAGTTCTTGTGAAAGCGGTTGGTTGCATGAGTAGTTCAAATTTGTATCTCTGCGGGGAGATGATCACTGGAGCATCTCAGCCACAGTCTTGCTTTGCCTCTCCCTGTAAGATTATTTTCTTTCTGTCTGGTGCTTGATCTTGAAGGTTAGGTGAGAGGAAGCTAGATAAAAGTAGAGAAAAGCAAGGACAATTTGAAATTCAGAAAGACAGATGAATTCACACCCTTCTTTCATTGCCTGTATTCTTGATGAAGACCTGCAGGAGAATCTGGCACCCTTCTTGGAGCAAAACACATACCTGGCAGTAGGGTTCGAGAAGTTGGTGGAGGATGCAGGAGTAGTTTGGTGGCAGGCCCAACTGCTGCCCTATGGCAGACAGATTAACTAGTGGATTCTAATAATGTATGTTAACTGCAAAAGTATCTCTTCCAGCCTTTTGCACATGAAAACAAAAATGTGTATATTCTTAAGGAGCTCATGTGCAGTATGATACATTCAGTGCTAGAAATCTTTATTTCTTTTATTTTACTTTTCTGCTCCACATTTCAGTTTTACATACCCAAAATCTTTTGGAGTTGTAGAAATCTTGGTTATTTTCCTTTCAGCATTCTCTTCCTACTCTTGATGTCATAAGGATGCATCTGTTCTTAGGACAAATAGCAGTTCAGAGGCAGCAAGAGAACACGACAGGCCAGTAAATTTTTGTGACAATAGAAGATATTTAACAGCTTTTTCAGTTTATTCCTGTAACATATAGGAACATTAATGTGTATCAAAATGCATTGACCTTGTTACATATTGTTTAGGGAATCATAATTTCTAAAAAACTGTTTATTACAGACAAGGTGTTTTTCCGAATATTTTCTTTTTTTTAATATTTTCAATCTACAATTGGTGAATCCTCAGATATAGAACCCATAGATTCAGAGGGCCAACTACGTTATAACCGTATTTTTAAAAAGATTTATTTGTAAGGCAGAGTGACGGGGGAGGGAAATAGAGATTGTTCATCTGCTGGTTCACTCTCCAAATGGCCACAGTGCCTGGGGCTGGGCCAGGCTTAAGGAAGGAGCCTAGAGCTCCCATAGGTGGCAGGGGCCTAAGTTATTAGAGCATATGCATTTGCAGTGAGCACACCAATATGGGATTCAGGATGTAAATGATGACTTACCCTGTTCTACCATGCCAGCCCTTACAACCGTTTTTTAAAATCCATTTTTGCACCCTTACTACTATGTTGATCCTTGCCATATAGGAACTTAGTAAACATTTGGTGCCTGAGTTAATACAGTAACAGAACTGATAATAGAGTCAGTAAATTTGAATTAGTACTCAGGCATTTGACCTTAGTAATGTTTACTGAACTTATTCTCTTCATCTATAATACAATAATAATAGTATATATTTACAGAGTTACATGTACTGTTTTTACATATAGTTTCTTGTGGTAGGTGCTTAGTGAGCAGCACCGATATTCAGCTAGTCTTTACATTGTATGTAGGTTTTATTAATCAGATTTTCAGAAAATATTAGTGATGTCCTTTTTACTTGCAGGTGACAAAAATCCAGTTCACCTTAAGCAAACAAGAATTTACTAGAAATCTGTCCCAAATGGCTTCAGATATAATTGGATTTAGGGTCTCTTATGCTATAAGGCTACCCCCTACCCCTCACTTTATTTTAAGATGGACTAAGATGGCTATACTTTATACAGTCCTTAAAATTAGAGTACATTCCCCAAAAGTCCTGGCGAGAGCCCCTGTTGACTCATCTTGAGTCGTGTGCCAAGCCAGAAGTATTCACTGTGACCAGAAAGATGAATGAGTTTTCTGACTTGCCATGGCTCATTTATTTATTCCTGGAACTCTTGGGGGTAGTGTCAACCCCAGCCAGACCATTTGAGAAGGATTTAATTTTGAAAGTGATACTAGACAAATGAAAAGCATTCTGTGTCTTAATGTAACTGGTTTTTCAGTTCTATGTGTGTTTCCTTGTTTCTCTCATATACTCAATACTGATGTTTTGTGGTAAGACTACATAAGGAATGCTGGTAAACAAGCTACAATGCATAGAACAGCCCCCTGTCCCCCATCACCACTAAGGATTATCTGACCAAAAGGTCAGTACAGCTAATATTGAAAACCCTGTAGTAGATAAATTGAGAATTAAATGGGCTATTTAGGGAAAAGGAAAAAGGTCAAGGGAAAGATATGATTAGCCATATTCCCAAATTTTTATGCTTGGCTGACGTAAACCTTAAATTGCTGGGGATTAGGTGGTGAATTGGAAAAGACCATGTGAATTGTTTCTAATGAATGTTTGGCAGCTTATTATAGTTCTTACATTCCTTAACTGAAAAATGAACAAGTTCAGTATCCTTAGTTGGTACTGGTTAAATAGCGCTGATATTAAAAGCTAAGACCAGAGCAATTTTGGAGTATTTTAGATTTCAGGTAGACATGGTCAGTCTGTGAAAGCACTATTCAAACAGGCAACATTCATTTAACCTATGTGTGAAAACTCAGCTAGGCAAGTGAAAGGTCATGTCATTATTCAGAGTATTACCTTTTAAGAATATGGAGATTTCTGGCCTGTTGTAAGCCACATTATTACATCATAGTGCTAATTATATACATCAGCATTTTCATCCTTACAATAAATTTTTATTTATTTGAAAGGCTAAAAGTGACTAACAGAAATCTCTCATCTGCTGGTTCACACTCTCAAGGGCCTGCCACAGCTGGGCCTGACTAGGCCAGGCCAAAGCCAAGAGCCAGGAACTCAATCCTGGTCACCCACACAGTGGCAGGGACCCAGTCTCCTCATATAATGATTAGAGAATTTCCCTTAGACATTAGTAAAACTGGTAGCTAATAATAGACGTTTATTCATTGGGAATTAATTTTGCATTTTGTGGAAGTTTGTTTATGGTTTTTTGGTGTTAGTCTGTCTCAGCTTCTTCCTACATCATTTTTTCATTTCTTTGGTCAAATGTGTGATAAACCTGCTTCCTGCATGCAGCTCCCACCTTTCATTCTTTCCCCTAACCAGATACTTACAGTGGATCTCCTGAAACTATCTTGACAAATCATTTTGCTTATTTGATAAGCTCAGTTTGAATTTTCTAGTTTTATTCTGGATTATAAAATAGAAAAGTCAGTATATCAGTTCCTTGTTACTTAAAGTGTGGTCTGAAACAAGCAGCATCATATTCACTTGTGAATTAGAGACCTATCATATCTGTGGAGTCAGAATCTTTAACAAGATGCTTTAAGAGCACCTCTTGCTAGTGAATTCCTGCATTCTAAGCTCTAATCACATAAAAATTGTCTGCTAATAATATTAGATGGGTATATTTCTGATTGCTTCTCAAAAGTTCTAATATTTAGGTTTGGTAATTGATTTAGAGTGTGAAATAGTTTCAGAAAATTCCATTACATTACAGTAATTGAGATTTTGAAAATCGAGCATGTTCATGTCATTTAATATGACATTATTTTTTTCTTACTATTGCTATTCAGAGTTCTAATCTTCATGTCATATGTAAGTGGTATTTTTCCTGTATTTTTTGGTTTAATCATAATTTTAAAACAGCTGTTGCCTATGAAGATCAAAGGCACAGGGTTCATATTCTATGTAGAGTATAAATTTAACTGAAAAATAGTTTGGTCTGTGTCTGGAACCAGGAAAAGCAATGTGGCTTACTCTGTGGAATTGCTAGTTGTTCTCATCTTGTGGTCATTATTGAATGTATTGTAGTTACATAAAATTGTTATATTATTCTCAGGTTAATGAAATACTCAGGGCTGGTCTTAACCTGTTCAGCTAGCCACAGTTCCAGGGATCTGATATGATATTTGGTGCTCTCTAGCCTTTGGTTGTCTTCCAGGCTTAAGCAGGGATATTTGTTTCCTATTCTTACTGGGACTTGGAGAATATTGGTAGTGATTACAGAAATACTCACATCTTCCAAGTAGTGTGTGCTTGTTTCATAGGCCCAAATGTTAAGTAGGTTCCCCTTATATGGCCTCGTTCATCATGCACCCAACACTGTAATAATATCAAAACCACAGTCTGCTCCCCTTAGAAAATAGAGGTTGAGCCCAGACCAGAAGTTGATAGCAGTATACCCAGATTCACTTACCATTGGAGTTTTACTGTGTTCACAATTTAGAGTCTAACTACAATTGTACCAACGGAATAGGAGTAACATTTGTTAAAAAAAATTTTCTAGGTATCATCCTTTAAGCTGTACTAAAGGTATATCTATTTCAGGAAACAGAAAAGAGTAAAAGGTTTCAAAGTGTATGTTTGTTGGCAGGAGAAGGGAAGCCCAAGGTAATTTATGTGAAAATAACATACTGCCTGGTACACAGGATGTTTAGGAATTAACTTAATTCCTTTTCATAATGAAAAATAAAGCAAAATAAAAGTTTCTTCAACTCTGCTTCACTTTAATTCCTTTCTCTACCCTCAGAACCATACTTTTCAAGCATTTTCTACCTAATTTCTTGACTTCGCGTTTACTCTTCAGTCTTCAGAAGTCTGGTTTCTGCTTCCATCTCTGTACAGAAATAATTCTCACAACATTCACTTCCTCATCAGTAAATTCAGTATACCTTTTTCAGTTTTCATCCTAGTCTCTCAACAACTTTTAACCAGTCTTTTAACCACTCTTTGAAGAACTTTGTCCCCTTAACTGCTTCGTTGCCATACTCTTGGTGTCCCTTCTGCCTTGTAAGTTCCTTCTTAATTGTGCCTAAAATTTTTTCTTCTTGTCATTTAGAATTCTACAAGACTCTGTCCTAGGTTATTTTCCTTTCCTTTCACTTTTTAAATTTTGGTGAGTTTTAAACTTTAACATTATTATAATGGAAATTATGATGAAACAAATGCTTTTTTGAAATAGTGAATTTTGTTTTCATGAAGACTACATACATTATAGTACATTTTCAAATGTCACAGAAAAATATGAAGAAGACTAAAAAACTAAAAAAGTACCCTAAACCCCACTACCAGGAAATAAGCAGTGTTAACATGTGTGTGTTCCTTGAGACATCTTTTCAAACATAATTGTAGCTGATATCCATTTAACCTTAATATGTATGCTGGAACTATCTTAAAGTTCATCAGGTCCTTACAGCTCTAGGTAGTAGAGTTGTTATTATCCCCATTTCACAATGAGGCAGAGAAAAGGAAGTAATTCGCATAGGGTCATACAAGTATACATGGTGGTATTCAAACCAAAAAGCTTGGAATTTGGTAAACTTCAAAGTAAGTCAGACTGATTCTGAAGGGATAGAAGGAGTATATGCTCACTATCTAGAATGCTTCATTGACATAGGCAATACATGTTGCCCAGTAAGGAAATCAAGCAGATAGTTGGATACTTGACCTCTTGGTTTTCAACATTTGGTTATTAAGCATGTTACTTCTTCAGTGGTATGCTAAAGCAAACTGCCACAGTTATTGGCAGTTTTTATTGATAATGTGTTTTATTATTTCAGTTTATGAAAATGATGATCAGCTCCTGTGGGACCCTGAGTACCTACCAGAAGATAAAGTGATTGTGTTTCTTAAGGATGCCTCTAGGAGAACAGGGGATGAGAAAGGAGTCGAAGCAATTCCTGAGGGGTCTCACATAAAAGACAACGAACAGGTGTGTGAGTAAGAAATGACGGTGAGAATTGCCTTCAGAGAAATTAGACAGACACATTTATAAATTTAATCCAAATTCCTATAATATAATTGACAGAATCTGAGGTTAATATCTACATAAGATACTGTTAGCACACTCACTGATGTTTCATGTTTCCTCTGTGTACTATCTACTGTGGCTATCCTTGTGAGTATGTATATATTCAAGTTGTGGAATTCATCTGGGGTAATGTTTAATTATATTTGAGATAAAACCAGTGTCTTCACAAACCTATAATCATTGTTTTTCTTTTCTTATTTGTTTACAATTATCTTACAATGGAAAGCTCAAACAGCCACAAAGAAGAGATTATTATTTCTTAATTCCTGAAATATTGTGGCTCCAACGTTTAGGTGCTTATACATCCTACTTTGTATATGTTTAAAAGGTAACTAATTATCAAGATTAAATTTTATGTTTATTTTTCCTTGGTGTTCCAAATGTTGTATTTAGTAAAATTATTTACCCTCAAGAGAGGTTGGAACCAAACACTGGATATTGGCAAAACCTTTACTCTCTTAAGAAACTACACTATTGAACTCTTCCTAGTCTGAATCATATTTGAAACTTTTTAATTTTCTAGGCTTTATATGAATTGGTTAAATGCAATTTTGATACAGAAGAAGCATTGAGAAGATTAAGATTCAATGTAAAAGCAGCAAGAGGTAAGCATATATATACTAAATTTTGCTTTCGTGGTTTGACAGAAAATTTAAAAATTTTTCAGTTTACTTAGATACATAAGAGTTTAATAATGCTGCTCTTTCTGAATTCAATAAATACTTACAGAATATAAGTATTTTGAAGTATGCAATTAAAGTATTTTGAAGAATGCAATTAAAGCTACCCTTCTATGAGAAAGTAGGCCAGGAGCCAGCATTGTGGCATAATGCATATAGCCATCACATGTAATGTTGGCATTTCATATGGGTGCTAGTTCTTGTCCCAGCTGCTCCACTTGTGATCCAGCTCACTGCTAATGCACCTGAGAAAAGCAGCAGGAGATGGCCTAAGTGTTTGGGCCTCTGCCACCCATGTGGGAGACCTGGATGAAGCTCCTGGTACCTGGCTTCGGCCTGGCCTGGCACTGAGGCCATATGGAGAAGGAACCATGGATTGAAGATCTCTCTGTCTCTCTGTAACTCTGACTTTGAAATAAACAAATAAATCTTTTTTAAAAAGAAAGAGAAAATAAGACCATTTAAGAAAAATATAAAACTACATCTCAAAATTTTAAAGCATATTTATAAATATTTTCTTAGTTGATCTTAATAACAACCCTCTGAGCTAAGTAATATAATAGAAATGAGTGAATCAGAGACTTTGAACTAAAGTGTCTTGGTCCATACAGACATAATTAATAAATTATGAAGCCATAACTAAAATCCTGATTTTCCTTTTTTATTCTAATTCTGATTCCCACCCTGCTTCACAAAGAGTACTATTCTTAAATAATTAACAAGTGAAATATATTTATTTATTCAACAAAGATTTAAGAGCCTGAGTTCTGAGGACATAACTATAATAAAATCCTTGCCTTTGTGGTGCCAAGAAGCATGGGCAGAGAAACTGAAAAATAGTTATGTTGACTTCTTCCAAGAATTAGAAAGTACTGTTAAAATCTATTGCAGTGGAATTTAACCTAGTTTGAGGAAGAGATTGCACGTTTTAGGGAAAACTTCCAGCATGAGCTATTTCTGCTGGATTATGAAAGACTTAGCTCAGTGAAGGCAGATGTGGTATAGGAGGCAGGGAATAATTAAAGGCAAAATGGAGGAGGGTGGACATCAGGTAAAGTTTGAAGTAAGAAAAACTTTACTGCATTTAAGGAATTAGATTTTTAATATAGTTGGATCATAAAGAATTAGAAAGAGACCCAAGGTAAAGTGGAGAGATAAGGATCAAATATCATTCAAAATTTTATGAAATCAAGATTTTTTTTTTACTTTATCTTCTCTTTAATCAGTAATAGAGCTAAGGAATAAATGCTTTCCTATTTTTATCAGAAAGTTACAATTTTATTTGCAGTTTTGTTTGTCACATGCAGTATTTAGAGTAATATTGCTTAATAGTTTTTCTTCCATATTTTGTCAGAGGAATTGTCTGTATGGACAGAAGAAGAGTGCAGAAATTTTGAACAAGGGCTGAAGGCCTATGGAAAGGATTTTCATTTGATTCAGGCTAATAAAGTAAGTAATATATCTTCTCTTTCTTACAAAAAAGAAATTTAGCCTGGTGTCCCTTTGTATTGTATATCTTAATTTGCTATGTTTTCTGGTTTAAAGGTTTTATGTTGAATAATATAATATTGTAGTTTATAGCAAATTAGTATAATAAACATACTTGAATTTCCTGATAAAAATTTGCCAGGTGTCTATTTTTAGTGCACAGTATTGGAAGTGTTAAAGAACTAGATTAATTTACATCTTTTAATCAGCTTCTGTGTAGGGTATGTTTATGTGCAATAAAGTTACTGTTTTTCATAGTAGCTGTTTCTCATAGTCTGCAACAAGATATTTTAAAGATAGTCTTTACAATTAATTTTGAAATTTTAAAGCACTTGAGTCTTGAGTGATCTATAATCAGATACTTTAGATTTACTCTGGTTTTAATCAAGATTGAATTTAATAATGGGGCGGATGCTGTGGTTAGTCCTCTGCCTGTGGCACGGGCATCCCATGTGGGTGCCAGTTCTAGGCCCGGCTGCTCCTCTTCCAGTCCAGCTCTCTGCTGTGGCCCGGGAAGGCAGTGGAAGATGGCCCACATGCTTGGGCCCCTGCACCCGCATGGAAGACCAGGAGGAAGCACCTGGCTCCTGGCTTCGGATTGGCAGGGCTCTGGCTGTTGTGGCTGCCTGGGGAGAGAACCAACGGAAGGAAGACCTTTTTCTCTGTCTCCCTCTCACTGTCTGTAACTGTACGTCTCAAATAAATAAATAAAATCTAAAAAAAAAAATTTAATGTTCCAGAAGCATGTATCTCAGTAGGTTAGCAGTATTATATATTATTGTCACAGATTTACAATTTTATTTAACATGCTTATCGTTCCATATTGGTAATGTGAGTTACACAGGATATACCCCCAGAGAACTTGATAATTATTTTAGATTTGATTTGGAGTTTAATTCTTAAACTAAAACCAGATAAGATTTTAAATCTAAACAAATATATAGAAAATATATAAATAATTATATATAAATAATATATATTATAAATAAATATATAGAATCTATAAATATACAAATATATAGAAAAATTCACTCTTCCTTTAGGATATTAGGACAGGTAAAGTCTCAAGGCTTAAATATAGTTCATTAATTCCTAATCATATAAACATTGCTTTATTTTTTATTGAACACAAAGACAGGGAGGTTGGCTTTCTGTGGTTCCTAAAAAAATAGCCTTTATGTTTTGTGTGGAAGCTTGTCCAGGTTGTGTTGAAAGGATGTAAGTTTGTTATTTGAGGCTCTAAATATTCTTTTACCACATTTTTTGTTAATACTTCTAGATGTGACTGTATAGTATCTCATTGCTTTGTTTAACTAGTATTTGGCATTAGTTTATATTCATTGAATAAAGTAGTTACTTAAAAATCCTGAGTTCAGTTTTTCTTAGTTTTGTCAAACATTAATATATATTAGTTCAGCTTTTATTATCTTGTTGGATTTTTGTAGTAGAGATTAGATGTAACTAAGAGAAGTTTTGAGTCTTTAGTATGTAGGGTAACTTGGAGAATAGTTTCACTGGTGTCAATAATATATACCCCTAATGCAGTATCTATCTGAAAACCTTAAATACAGTCAGAATTCTAGGAAAACAAATTTATTATGTTGATGCCTACCCATATTATTTCTCTTTTCCC
The DNA here is from genome assembly GCF_033115175.1 of Lepus europaeus. NCBI lineage: Eukaryota > Metazoa > Chordata > Mammalia > Lagomorpha > Leporidae > Lepus > Lepus europaeus. The sequence continues at coordinate 59,006,787 of NC_084831.1, forward strand.
CCACTGTTGTTTCATGATTAAAAAGAACAAAGATTTTTCTAAGCATTCATGTTTGAACTCAAACACTATTGAACCAAACCATGCTGGATAACTGGGATGGAGATGGGACTGGAAGGTAGCAACAGCAATCAATCAATGTGATTTTTAACAGTATTAAAAATAAGACATTGATTGCTTTGTAAATTTAGTGGATGCTGTTATTTTAATATAGAGTAGAAGTCATTTAGCATATGTATGTAATACACTAGTTGCTTTGGTGAAGGATCGGAGGAACAGAATTGTTTAAGAAAGAGAAGAATAGCCCAGTGAAAACATCAGTGTATAAAGTTTGTATATTAACCATAAATTCTATTATGATGGTTATTTTCCAGAAGATTTTTCATGTTAATTCTGCATGTCCCAAAGTGTCTTTCCATTTTTGCTTTCAGTAAGATACAGTTGACTTGGCTTGAATCTATCTAGAAATAAAATTCTAATAGGAGACAAAAAAGAGCTTGAGAAGATATATATATATATATATTTAAAGCCCTATTGGTGTCAATCTCAGAGCAACATGGGCCAAGGTTGTAAAGTGCAAGCAGAGAGGAAGGAAAAAAAATGTCAGGTAAGGAAGGGAGTCATCGTCAATTGCTCTTAGATAAAGCCAGTTCCACAGGCTACCTATTTCAAGATCAGAAATTTGGGGCTTAAAACAATACCATCTTTCATTCAAAACAGGCAAATAGCTTTTTTGCCTTCTAAACTGCTAGTACTTTGTATATCAACCTTACCAGCTCTTGAAACTAGCAAAAATGAGATTTTTTTTTTTGTCAACATCACATTAATCCCATAGATGTTGAACATGAAGGGAGCCATCCAAGTTGCACAAGTAGGAGGGCATGGTAAGTAAGCCACAGGAGTAACCTCGTAAACAGAGCATTACCATTATCTTAATCACCAGTGTGGCATATTCTCAGACTTCCTAGAAAGTAAATTAACGGAATCTATATTGCTTTCGAATCTTGTGAAATGAACCTTAAAGGTAGACTCCCTAGGTGCTCTTTGAGTAAAAACATATTTGCCAACTGTGCCTGATGCTCCTTCTTACCTGAATGACGCTTCCAGGCATTTGAAATAGAAGAGTATTTTTATAGTAAATTAGGATGATAGTAGGTTTGTTTTTTGTTTTTTTTTTTTTTATAGTAGCTTTTTGAAAAGCAGAATGCTAAATATCTGAAGACCTGCTGTCATTGTATTATTTCTCCTAATGAAAGTTTAGGAAGATAGCTTTCAACACAGCTGCTGCAGTATTGTATTTTATACACAGTATTATAAGTCAGCTAAGGAGTAAATTTCCTTTCAAACTTGAGATGATTTTCATGAAATGACTCCATTAACGAAGTAATTCTTAAAAACAAGCATTTTGTTTCTTACAGGTCCGAACAAGGTCAGTTGGTGAATGTGTAGCATTCTATTACATGTGGAAAAAATCTGAACGTTACGATTTCTTTGCTCAACAAACACGATTTGGAAAAAAGAAATATAATCTTCATCCTGGTGTAACGTGAGTTAATTTCTTTAGAGTTATATATGTATTTTTGCTAAGCATTCCTATAATTTTCTTGAGAATTAGGATTTTTAGAATATTATTTTTATGGTAGTTTTTACCATAGTTTAAATTGGGTATTACATTTATTCAGAGGGCAGTTAGACTTTTCAAGGTCTTAACAAACATTGTAAACCATAGTTCATATTATTTGAGACAACAAACGTATCATTAAAGCAAGATTTGGAATACATGTTTTCATTAGGTACCCCTGTGAAGAAATGGATCCGAACACCTGTGAAATAATGTTTTGTTAAATTCTATTCCTTTCAGTAAAATCAAAGGTACTTTGAAAGACATGAGAATTAGAAAGAAGAGAGACTATCTTTTCTACAAATAGATATGCCTAATAGAGGCTCTTTAATGAGGAAGGAAAATTAATGCTTTTCTTTATCAGTATATGTTTTTGGTCTCAGAAACCAAAGTAAGATTTGAGTGTTGAATGTAGATAATAAAAGGAGAAAAAAGATAGGGATATAATACATCAAGTCAGATTATGTCTTCCTTTTTGTTACAAGCTTTGTATAGAGGAAAGAACATGAACTTTTGTGAGTTCCCTTTTCCTAGCTTTCCTGAATCTTTTTATCTAACATGCGTAATATTTAATAACTAGTAATATAATTCTAGCCTACTCCAGTGACAGATACAGGATTTTATGTCTACTCTGTGTGAAATGTTTTTTATATGCCTAGTTTAGTTCCTGTGCATCAAATTGTCATTATCTCATTCAGTCTAATTTTGGAATGAAACATTCTACCACCACCACTGTATAGTCTTATCCTTATTCTCTGATGTTTACAGAATACAAAAAGCTGTGATTCAGTTTGGTCAGTATGTACCAGTAAAGATATTCTTAATGCTAGCCAGATTATAAGGATGTGCTTATATATATTTTTTTGAATGTGTTTTTCAAACTCCTAGGCTGAACTGTTTCTTGGTCATGTTAATTTATAGGTAGGTGTCTGTTGGTCACTTCCTAGGAAGAGCACATGCTCCAAAAGCCAGAGCAAAATAATCTGAAAGAATAAATGAGCATGATTGGCCCCTGAAAATCATGGGACAATAGACTGTGTACCATATCCCCCATTATTCAAAGCTGATGATGGCTAAAGTGGAATTTGATATATAGTAATAGTTCACATTTTATTTAATTGCTTAATGTAACTAAATTTATAGTTAAATATTTTTTTCTGGATTATTCATTGGTAGTATTCAAGCATAATGACATAGAACTTGATACAGTGATCCAGTTGCAGAGTATATCTTACAATAGTCACGGCTTTCAAGCTATTCTATAGGGAAAAGCAATAGTAATATCTTTCATTTTTTTCACCCATTTCAGAAATAATGTTTACACACGAACTACAGTCAATCTGTCGTCATCAGCAGTAAGAAAATAAGAATTGCCATGCTGGGTCAGACCCATGCTTCATCCAGTTTTCTCTTTCAGAAAGCATCACCAAGGGAAGTGTTGTGGGCTGGCTTAGTTGGTCCTCTGTGATGTCAAGCTCAACAGGTTAGGTAGGGATGTACCACCAAACCTTCTAGTTTCTCTAATAAATCTCTCCATAGTTTCTGGAACCTTTTTGAAGATACTTCACTCTGTAACTCTGATTCCTCTCAAGTATTCTGTAGATGGAGTAGCCACAATTAAACATAATCCATATCTTCTTTGTTCTCAGGCTTAAAGAATTAACAGCGGTCCCCTGGTTTAATGGTATGGCATGAACAAATGTTTTTCCCTTTAGGCAAGAATACCATGGTTTTGTAGCCTTCAGTTACATCCCCTTTTAGTCTTTCATAAAGTATTTTTTATTTTTTCTTAACTGAAATTTTTTTTTTATTGAAGCTCATTTGTTTTAGCTGTGTTATATCCTCTGTAAGAAATGGTGGCATTGTTTTCCAACATGGCAAGAAATCATGATTTTCTGTAAACATGGAGAAATTTTTCTGGTTTATTTCTTATTTCCTGTTAATACTTGCATTTTAAGTGATTACATCAAAAATTAAGTTAAAGCTTTTAGAGAAAAATTTGAGTAAATTTTTACATCTTTCTAAGGTCAGAATCCCTGGCTCAAAGCACTTTCAGGAAAGTTGTTTGTTCATCTTCCATTTAATTATTACATTCCATTTATTATCATAATGGAGCATATTTGTCACTTTCTTGGCTACAAACTGCCTTGGAAAGGTCCTCCTACAGAATGTCCCTGTTCACTGCCTGGAGAGTCGGGAGCCACGTGCAAAATGGAGATTGTACTGTAAAATACTCAGTCTTCCAAGTGTAAAAAAAAAAAAATGGAGGCAGGGATAAAATTACCTTGGCATAACTCCAGTTCCTGAATACTGCCCCAACTTTCTGGATGGTCTTCCTGACTCTTGTTTGTCCTTTCCTAAGTGTTCTGGATGCATTCATCTTTAGGAAATAATGATAATAATTACTGTTATTCTGTCACAGTGTCATTGCTATACTCCAGAATTTTAAATAATTTACTGTCTAATCAACTCCAGCTTTCTTTGCTCAGTCTTTTAACATTCTCCATTATCCATTCCCACCATGCCGTGTTTTTGTTCAGCAATTCCTCATCATATGTATCCTGTTTAATTAACCTTAGTATCTGAGGTCTTCAGCATAATCATTTGTTTCTGTATCTTTCAAAGTTGTTATGTAATTATCCTACAATTCTAATGGATAGAGCTGAATAGGTCTTAATGATCATGAAATTTAATTCCCTCCATTTACTGATGAGGAAAATAAATTTAGAGTGTCAAATTGATAGGTCACTATCATGCATTTCTGGGATACATGTTTGAAATTTCAGACCATTAGAAGTTTCTTGAGGTCAGGAATCATGTCCCTATATTTATTTTACTTCTCATAATGCACGGGACACTGATCATATAATTTGAGATTTTAACTACAAATTAAGGTTATGTTGTCAGCTTACCACACTTGCAGAAAAGTTCTAAGAGCCGTCACTATTTACTTCTTACTCCATTCTTATTCTGCTTGCAGAATTCTCAGATTCCTATTGTACATATTCTGAAGGAACTTTAAAATACAGTTTTTATTGAACTTCTGAGTCATGGACAATTTAAGTACCAGTGGCACAGAGCACACAAAACAGACTAAAATTACTGCACTTGGCATATTAAACTCTTAATGCTGTTATCAACAGACTTTTCAATAAAGAGGTAGAAAGTAAATATTGTAAGCTCTGAAGGCCTTGTGATCTGTCACAACTACTCAGCTGAATGGTTGTTACATGAAAGCAGTTGAACTCAGCATTGGCTGAGTCCACTATTTATAAAACAGATGGCCAGCCCACAGGTCATAGTCTGCTGATCTTTGATTCAGTGATTTAGGAGCACTTCATGCACATATCTAATACCATAAGACAGGTGGGATTTACTGCATTTTGTAGGTACAGACAGCAAACATCAGTGAGACGTATTTGGCGCAGATCTGACATCAAGTCAGTTGTCACTTACTTATAACTATGTAGTTCAGGAATGATTTAGGGAAGAAACAAGCTAATCTCTAATGAGATAATGATAGGATAAAGCCAGCAAATACGCCTAGGAATTTAGTTAGCTTATTAAAGCTCAAATCTAATACAGAATATATTTAGGAAGGTTTTGGGAGGTGATTAGGCCTTTTTTTATAGGCCCTACTTTGTCTTTCAGGTAATGCCTTTAAGATCCTTAAAATCCTGTCGGTATATTCTTTTGTATTCCTGATGACATCATCCCTATTTCTTCCCTTACATACCCTCCAATTTTAGTTGGGCCACTTGAGCATTTGCATACAATTTAAAATGTTTTAAACTTCATTTAGCTCTTTAAAATTTACTAGTTTAAAGCCTTTGTGCATTTTCTCCTATAAAGTATAATCAAAAGGTGCTTTCCATTTAAACGTTCAGATGCTGGTGCAGTAGACGAGGTATTGGAATATGAAGGTATTTCAAAAGTTCATGTAAAATAGTATTAAAAGATAAGTTTTGGGTGTAAAAATATTTAAAGTCATATATGCTCATATTTATTAATAAAGAGTTCTAAATTTAACCTCGAGCAATTTTAATTTTCGGCTTTTTTAATAGAAGATAATTGGCTTTTATTTTATTTTATTTTAAGGGATTACATGGATCGTCTTCTGGATGAAAGTGAAAGTGCTGCTTCCAGCAGAGCACCATCCCCTCCCCCAACTGCTTCAAACAGTAGTAACAGCCAATCTGAGAAAGAAGATGGCACTATAAGCAATAGTAATCAAAATGGTGAGCAACCAAAGAAATGTTTCTTTTGCTTTATAAGAGGTACTGTGCTTTCAGTAGCTTAAGAATATTCAGTTTGGGTTCCTTTTAAGCTTCCAAAGCAGAAAATAAAAATTGCAAGTAACAGATGAAGCATATATAATATCACTGTACATTAATACTACCACAGAATACAAAGTGATTGGATAGACTGCTCATTGACCATCATCACTAAGAAGTAACTTTAATGAAGCTTACTGTTAACAGCTATCATTTCTTTTCAGAAAGATTTTTTTTCAGGAGCAATTTTTTTCTTTTTATGTTTTTTGTTTTTTGTCTTGGTCTTGCTGACATAATACCTGGATATAAGTATTTCCAGTAGTTCTTATATGAAAACTACAGCCATTTCACATCAGAAGTATTTATGAAATACCTTGAAAGTTTTTAACAATCAGGAAAATAGTTTATAGATGAAAAGAAGTAGATAACAAGGGTACTATCTTGAGTACTTTTCTTTGATAACATTATAACATTGAAGAATGAGAAAAGATGAAGTGTTAGACATTAATACAAAAAATAACTGATTTTTTGCTTTAGAATGGTCTTCCTAAGTAAGAGTAGCTAAGCAGAAAAATAAGCCCCACCCCCAGGCACTACTCTGTAGGAGGAAACTGGTGAATAAGAGATGGGGGAGGGCCAGTGGAGAGCTAACCTTCCCTTAATAGAAACTGGAAGAGAAATGTAGTGAGAGCTTTTTTTTCTTTTTTAAGATTTATTTTTATTTATTTGAAAGAGAGGTATCTTCTGTCTACTGGTTCATTCCCCCAAATAGCTGTAACTACAAGAGCTAAGCCAGGCCAAAGCCAGGAGCTTTTTCCAGTTCTCCATGGGTGTTCCACTTGGGCCATTTTCTGACACTTTCCTAGGAGCATTAGCAGAGAGCTGGATTGGAAGTGGAGCAGTCAGGACTCAAACCAGCACTCATATGGGATGCTGGTGTAGCAGGCAGCAGCTTAGCCCACAATGCTAGCCCCACAGTGAAAGCTTTGATCCTTTTTCTGACCTTTAGTCCCATCCTTAACGTTGCTACTGGAGTGTCTATACTTAGTTCATGTCAAGACTGCTCTCTATGTCCCCTCACTACTTCCCCTTCTAAGAATAAGCCAGGAAAAAAAAGAAAAAAAAAACTTAGGGTCCAGTAACTGTATTCTGATCCAAGAAGATTCATTGACATGATGTCTAATGCCAGCTGCATCCATTTTAAAGTACAGTAAGAAGCTGAGACTCTGACTGTGAGTCTCTTTTTTCCTGTTTAACATCTTAGGACCAAATCATTTTTTTCTTTTAGTATTTGATGAGAACTTATTTTTCACTTACATCAGGTATTAGAGTCAGTTCCCCAGATTTTCCAAAGAAAGGATAGAACTTCTTAACTCAATTTTATTTCATTTATAATGGGGTGGGGTTTTATTTTGTTTTAAAGATTTATTTTATTTATTTGAAAGGCACAATTATAGAGACAGAGAGGATGAGAGAAAGAGATCTTCCACCTGTTGGTTCACTTCTCAAATGGCTGCCCAGCCAGGAAACAAGAGCTTGATCCGGGTCTCCCACATGGGTGTAGGGACTCAAGGACTTGGGCCATCTTTGCTGCTTTCCAGCAGGGAGCTGGATTGGAGGTAGAGCAGCCAGGACTCCAACCGGAGCCCAAATGGTATGCTGGTGTTGTAGGCAGCAGCTTTACCCACTACGCCACAACGCTGGCCCTTACAATGAAGTTTTTTAGAAGTTAGTGCCTTGAAATCATTTTTAACCTAATCACTGTCTCACCTAGCTTTCTGGGGGCTTGCTGCTCTTAGAATTGTTCCAGTCTCATATGCTACATAATCCCTGCATTCATGATTTGAGTGTATTTTTGACTTGGGGGAAATAGAATATTTTCTTTGACCAAAATGTAATATTTGAGATTCACCTATATACTAAATATTTCCCAGGTAATTACATTTTAGTTCTTTCTAGTGGTATATCCTATATTTTACTTGCTATCAATTGTATATTTTTGGATGCTGCAGCATTAACTTTTTTAATACTAAGACATAGGACTTCAGCCCACTCAGATAAATATAGAGTTATCTTTTAAATGCACAAGACCCATAGATTTACATTAAGAATAAGAAACTCATGGCATCCTGGTTTTATACAGCAGCAGGAAGCTTAACATTGATTTTGGTTCTACATGGTTTTACAGAGTTACAGCTCTTTTACTAAATCTGAATAATTTATACTTATCTGTTTATGCCAATTTTTTGTCACATAATACCTAAAATGCTTTTAAATTATGCCAAATTCTTTTATTTCCCTTTATTAACTTATTTAATCTTCACAGCAGCCCTGTGAGGTGTATCTCTATGATCCTCATTGTATATGTAAAGAAATTGAGGGACAGAAAGCACAAATAACCTGCCTAGAGTCACACAGTAGGAACAGGGCCAGAAATCAGATTTTATGTGTGTATGTATGTCTGAACAAATTTGAGACTACTTTGTTAATGATAGCTGTTTCACAGTAGCTGTTTTGTGATAGTTTACAATTTAACAATTTCATATGAGCAATTTTATTTACTTTCTTTCCAACTCAGGGGTATCATCTAATGGACCAGGTGAAATATTAAACAAAGAAGAAGTAAAAGTAGAAGGGCTACACATAAATGGACCAACAGGTGGGAATAAGAAGCCACTTCACGCAGATATGGATACTAATGGTTATGAAACAGATAACCTTACCACTGACCCCAAAGTTGCCCATATGACTGCAAGAAACGAAAATGATTTTGATGAAAAAAATGAGAGACCTGCCAAAAGGCGAAGGATAAACAGCAATGGAAAAGAAAGTCCGGGTTCTTCTGAATTTTTCCAAGAAGCAATGTCACATGGAAAATTTGAAGAACTTGAAAACACAGATGACTAAATTTTAAACCTATTTTACTTTGTTTGGAGTAAACTCTGGTGTGACTAAAATTTTCAGGGTTGATGGGTTACCTTAAAAAGTTGATTTCCTTGATGCAGTTAGTAAAAACTTGAAAATTTGAATTGAGTCCTAACTTTAGAAAACATAAGATTTCATAATCCTGCCTTTTGTGAATTTTTTTACTTTAAAATAGTCAAAAACCCTCTTAAGGATATAAAAGATAGTTTAACAAATTTGAACTAAAAATATATCTATATATTATAATTTGATATATTAATCATAAAATTTCACTACAAGGTAATTTTTGCTTAGTTTAATACCGAGGAGTGCTAAACACCAAATTCAAATTTCTGCTTAACACCAATTTTTCTGAGTTGCTTCAAATATCTTTATAGATATTCTTCTCTCCATACAAATTGAACATCATTATTTAAGGAAACCCTTATGAATCCTGAAAGTTATGCTAGCATGATTTTTTATATATAGAAGTTTAAAAATAAACCAAGTCAGGTTTGTATATGTAAAATTGTTGACATCAATGATGTCTTTCCATATTCTTATCTGGGCTTAAGAAATACATTCTGTATTTTTCCAGATTCTTTGTAGCCTTTGAAAGATTTTTACAGTACATATGTCTTGACTGAGCTGTCCTTTCTTAATACAAAAGCTTGTATAATTTTCTTAACTTGTACAGTTGGTAAACTTTTATGAGAGGAATTGATATTCTGAGTCTGTCAGCTTTCATTTTATTTTGCTAAGGTTTTTCTAATGAATTTTTAAGTGTTTGTGTAGTAACCAAGTCATGTTTCTTATTCAGGTAGTAAAAAGCATTCATAAAGGATTGTGAAATTTTTTTTTCCAAATTTCTACATAAAGATGGATAATTTGAGAATTCTGAAATTGAAGCATGATGCTTAGACTGCAGTTTGTTTTGCATTTGCTATAATTTTCAGAGTTATTTTTAAAGCAGAAGTTTAATGTCAGTTTAAAGTACTTAAATGTGTCATGCTGACCAGAATCCGGTTGACTTATTTTTATATGCATTATAAAATTTCCCAGTTTTGCATTAGACAGAGGGGAACAGGTCAAGTGATATTTAGATTTTGGCACACACAAGAAGTAATTGTTGGCAGATGATACTGATTTTTATGAGGAACATGAGATGAAGTTTGAAAAGTTTGCAGACGTTCCTGTTACAATCCAGTTTTTCAGATTTGATAGTGTTTTTCCAAAATGAAAAGAAGATACATAGTAACCACTGCTCTGTGTGATTATGAATAGGATTATCCATCTTCATAGCCTTGTAAGAGTACCACTTTATTTTTAGCGCAAAATTCTTATTAAAAAATGTAGTTTTATACAGCTAGCTGATAGACCAATCTATATCCAACTTTTATAAAATATTTTAACTCTCGTTTTTCTCACACAGGCGTACCCTAATGCTTCTTTGATTTATTTTCAGCCATCAGTTCAAGAGCCACTGCCTTTTGAAAATAAATCTTCTCTGGTCTTATTTCTAATGGCTCAACTATCTAACTCAACTTAGTAGAGATTTGCACTGAGAAATTATTGTTTAGACCTTACCCCCATGAAGTATTACTGTTAACATAGCTTCAGACTGCTTCCTTCACGAATGTGAACAACTTTTTTTCCCAAACAGTGTTAAAAGCCACTTTACAACACTTGACTTCATAAAGTATACATTCACTGTCATTATATGCATATCCAAGTAAATCAAAGTTTTGGGTGGAAGCGTTGAGAAACGTGGGTTTTTGTTGTTGTTTTGTTTTACTTAAAACATTAATTTATCCAGAATAGCAGTTTTACCAGATGGTCACAATCCATTTTTTAAATCAAATTTTATTAAATGAATCCAAAGCATCCTAGCTGTTTGTCAAAGATAACTACAGAAATGTTTCAAAAGAATGGTGATGCTGTACTTTTCAAACTGTTGCAATATTAGAATTGCCATTTTTACCTTTTATTAAAAGATAAATTTTTGTTTGCAGGTTTTTTTTTAAATTCTTGCAAACTATTATAGGAATGTTTTAAGTAAATTCTCAGGCATGTTTGCAAATACGGCACATGTATAAATGTTAGGAAATTTTACTTTATTGTCTTTTTAAAGTATGCCTAAAGACATTCCACTATGATACATAATTCTCAGCTTTTCATAAAGAAATATTTAATTGTATTTTGTGTTTATACAGGTATTTTACATAGTACTTTGTTCATAATGCAGCCACTAGAACTTGATAAGTCATTGCACTATTTAAAAATGTTTAGTAATATCATGAATTTAATTTGCTTAACATTTAGTACATTTCATAACTTTTGAACTCTTGACAAATTGCATTTGGAAAAGAAGCCTTTGTTAATAGTTACTTAGACTGCCATCCCATCCCCAAGCCTGGCAAAGCACTATCATTCTCATTTGGAATGATTTTCTGTTTCCTGATGTGTTTTTAAACAGAGTTCAGAATCTGCAACTCAGTTCAGTACAAATCTCTTGACCTTTAAAATGTATTTGAAGTAATATTTAAATAGGAATTTAAAATTATGAATTAGATGTTTTTAAATTTATGCATAGTAATTTTGCACTGTAAAATAATTCCCTTCTCCCATTCCGTCTGCCATTCTGAATATGCTTATTAAAATATTTTTTTAAACATGTTTGCCTACATTATGCTGTGTGAATGCTTCTCATTAGATTAGTTATTAGGTTTTAATTATATATTTTTCAGTTAGTATGATGCACAGTTATTTACATTGCAAATGTATACGGTCTCTGTTCCATTTATTCCTAGGCACAGTGCACTGAGTAGTTTTCAGTGGTTCCTGGTCCCGTTTACCTCATCTTGGATGATTGATTTTTTCCTGTTTCTCTCCTCAAACATCTTTTAGTTCCTGGACCTCTATTCACACTATTTCTCTTCCTCTTGAACTATATAAATATAAATAATTTGTTCTCTTCTTTTGCAGTAGAGTTCATATCACATAATATTTTGTAAAATAAAGCTTGTTTTGTTATACTGGCTTTGCTATCAGTGGAAAAATAAAAGTGGGCACTTTGAATAACTAAGGGTTTATGAATTTGTGTAGGCAATAGTTAGAGGTGTGCTGAGAACCCCAAGGGAGTTTGACTGGCTGTGTGTTAGCACTAAATACTAGAGATAATAAGGTTTTCCCAGCCATAGTCCATACACATGATGAATGCCAGTGTGAAAAACTATTTAACATAGGAGCAGGTATTTCCAAATTTTAACATTTTATTTTCTCATCATTTTGTATTACGTACTTCCGATAATTCAGATTTTTTTACTACAGAAATCAGCTCCATTCTTTTATAATCAAGTTCCTCCAAGAATGGGCTTATTCCATTTATTTGAGTGTCTGGATTAATCTCCTTATTTTCTATGAGCCCATTTATTCAATGCTCATTTATTCAGTATTATGTTGATTTTTTTTTTTTCCTATATATTTTATGTGAAAGGAAGACAGATGGAGAGGCCTTCTGACCTTTGGTTCACTTGCCAGATGACCACAACAGCCAGCGCTGGGCCAGGCCGAAGCCAGGAGCCTAGAACTGAATCCAGCTCTTCTGTGTGGGTTGTGGGGATGCAGGGACTTAAGTCTTCACTTGCTTCCTCCAAAAGTGCACATTAGCAGGAAGCTGGATCAGAAATGAAGCCAAGCCTGAAACCCAAGCCCTCTGATACAGGTTGTGGGCATCTGAAGTGTCACACGTCTGGCCTTCTAACACATTTTTAAAGCCTGCTTATTCTGTGAAGACTTAACATACAAATTTGAACCAAATTCTAGTACTTGTCAAAATGATAGTGAAATTATCCTGAAATTTAAATATTTTCCTTATGTTTTCATATGTCTATTAGCCGTCAAATATTTGCAAGCCTCTATTTTTGCAAGTGCTTTAGAAATGTATGTTTTTGGGCCTGGCGCCATGGCTCACTGAGTTAATCCTCTGCCTGCGGTGCCAGCATTCCATATGGGTGCCAGGTTCTAGTCCCGGTTGCTCCTCTTCCAGTCCAGCCCTCTGCTGTGGCCCGGGAAGGCAGTGGAGGATGGCCCAAGTGCTTGGGCCCTGCACCCGCATGGGAGACCAGGAGGAAGCACCTGGCTCCTGGCTTTGGTTCGGCGCAGCTCCAGCTGTGGCGGCCATTTGGGGAGTGAACTAGCAGAAGGAAGACCTTTCTCTCTGTTTCTCCCTCTCACTGTCTGTAACTCTACCTCTCAAGTAAATAAAAATCTTTAAAAACATGTACGTTTTCTTCAAGAAGGTAGCAGAGAAGACCAAAAATAAATAAATAAATAAATAAAGGATATGACTTCAGGCATATAATTCTAGCTAAATAAGATTTTTCTCATTTGTTAAAAATTACAAAACATGGCCGGCGCCGGGGCTCACTAGGCTAATCCTCCGCCTTGCGGCGCCGGCACACTGGGTTCTAGTCCCGGTTGGGGCGCCGGTTCTGTCCCGGTTGCCCTTCTTCCAGGCCAGCTCTTTGCTATGGCCCGGGAGTGCAGTGGAGGATGGCCCAAGTGCTTGGGCCCTGCACCCCATGGGAGACCAGGATAAACACCTGGCTCCTGCCATCAGATCAGCGCGGTGCGCCGGCCATTGGAGGGTGAACCAACGGCAAAAAGGAAGACCTTTCTCTCTGTCTCTCTCACTGTCCACTCTGCCTGTCAAAAAAAAAAAAAAAGGAATAAAATAATTTAAGAAAGAAAAAAGAAATTACAAAACATGAAATGTCTAATATTAACAGCAGAATTGATGATAACAGACCAGCTGTATATGTTTCAGGATTCACCCTGTATCTTCTCATTGGCTGTACAGTGATCACTACTGTAAAGTGGGGGAGTTAGCAGACTTTTCTGTTTTTAAAGATTTATTTATCTGAAAGAGTTATATAGAGAGTTAGAGACAGAGAGAGGTCTTCCATCCATTGGTTCATTCCCCGAAATGGCCGCAATGGCTGGAGCTGAGCGGATCCGAAGTCAGGAACCAGGAGCTTTTTCCTGGTCTCCCATGTGGGTGCATGTGTTTTAGCAGAGAGCTGAATCGGAAGTGGACCAGCCAGGACATACAGGATGCCGGTCTTCAGGCAGGGGCTTTCACCTGCTGTGCCACAGCACAGGCCCCTAGACTAAAGTTTGGAAGAGGTGAGGCCTTTTTTTATTTTTTATTTTTTTTTAATTTATTTGACAGAGTTAGAGAGTCAGAGAGAAAGGCCTTCTTTCCATTGGTTCACCCCCAAAATGGTTGCCACGGCCAGCACTGCGCCGATGCGAAGCCAGGAGCCAGGTGCTTCCTCCTGGTCTCCCATGTGGGTGCAGGGCCCAAGCACTTGGGCCATCCTCCACTGCACTCCTGATCCACAGCAGAGAGCTGTACTGGAAGAGGAGCAACCGGGACTAGAACCCGGCGCCCACATGGGATGCTGGCGCCACAGGTGGAGGACTTGGTTAGTCTACAGAGCAATCGTGTTAACCCGTTAGAGGTAGAGCTCAGTTATTGTGTAGGAAAAAAACACCAACTGGAGGTTGGTGGACTAACCAAGTGAGCCATGGCCCCTGAGGTGAGGCCTTTTGATGAGAGAAAAAGAGATCTAGTTCCTGAGTTGGGAATGATTTCTTCTAGAAACTGATAGAGATCAAGAAGAGAATGGCATCAGAGTAGACTAATCTTGAGCTGTTTAAAATTCCTCACAGGAAAATCTAGGTTAAAGGAACAAACATTTCAAAAAGAGGGATTTTTCAGTACTTAGCCTACCCTTTTCACCAACTGTGGCTTAATTGAGTGAACATGATAAGTCAGTTCTTGGTAGGAGCTAATAGTTGCATTCAGAATTCTGAGTATGTTCTTTTAGGTTTGTTTATTTTAGAAATGCTCTATTATTTTCCTCTGAATGTATTTGTAAGTGATAGAAATTAGAGTGACTAGTACTGAGTTTTAAAACAGCTTGAATTAGCTTCATAAGGTGATCTGCTATGTGACCTCCTTGTTGCCTGCACTTTCTTCCACTGTTCAGTGAAGTTTCCATTTAAAAGACATTACAAATCACACTTGCACTATGTCTACAAAAGTCGTAAGGTGTATAGCGGAGTTTGTGAACAGAGATGAGATAGCATGGCCAGGAAGCGGTCTTCATTTATGCCAGCGTAAGACTTAGTTGGATTCATAGCCAAAAAGACTGGACCTGGAACAAAGACAGGTATTTTCTTACATACGGTTTTAGCTTCTTTGTCTGCCTTACATGGCTATGTGCATACATTTGATTGGAATTCTAATGTTACATGACGGCCACAGGAGTTGAAACCATACTGCACATGCGTATTTAGTTAGTGATGGTGGTTTTTTCCTACACAATAACTGAGCTCTACCTCTAACGGGTTAACACGATTGCTCTGTAGTAGCAAGCAGAACCTGAAAGCAGTTGAAGCATTAATAGACAAGCAGATAATGACCACATTTCATTATTCCTACGGTAAATGTCTTTCTCTCTGACTTGAGGGAGGCCTGTACCACAGTGACTAATGCTAGCACTGAGCCAAAGAGAATAAACCAGCCCACTTAAAATTGTGGCAGATGAAAGTTGTAATACTGTTAAGCACAAGATGATACCTGTTTTGTGGAAGAGGTGTATTTTCATGTATCTATGATTAGGAAAAATAATGGTCGTGTACCAAAAGTACTAATTATTTCTGAGTGGTGGAATTAACTGTGGTCAGGCCCCCTTGTTAACAAAATCTCTAAATAACATTGTCATAGGCACCACTTTGGGTTTGCGTGGCTGGTCCATTCTGACAGCTCCAGCTGTCCATGTTTGTTTCTGTCCCTGTCACGCTCCCGGATTCAAGCACAGTACCTCTTACAAAGAAAACATCTGCTCATTGAACATACTAGCCCTATTTGTAGTTTCCTAAAATGACTGCCTCATCTGCTCTTAGTAGGGCCAGGCCTTCCTCTGGCTTCTCTCTCCAGTGATTGCCCCACTCTACTCTGGGCCTTTGGGGGTCACTCCTGAGCTGCCCCCATTCTTTAATTGTACCCAGTAAGACAAAGGTGCACGTTCATCCAGGCGCTGCAGCAGTCACCCTAGCGTTGACTTAAATTAAAAAATAAAAGACTTCTACCTTTGTTTTCTCTTTTTGAGCTCTGCCTCTAGGAGTTGTGAAAACCATTCCCAAATGGTTCCCTGATTTAACTGTGGGAAACAGCACCTCCACAGAGTGTGTAATCTTGTACCTGGACATTCTCCACTCCCTACATCCTGTTACATGGTGGGAGGGCTGAGGAGAGAAGAAGTATTTCATCAGAGCATGAGTGTTGCCAGCCTTGGTCACCCACACTTCCACAGGGTGTCTGAATCTATACACTCTCATTGGGGAACAAGCCTCAAGCCTCCACGGCCCAACCTTGCATCTACTGCTCTCCCAGGAACTCACACCATACTTCCGTTTCAGCCACGGGACAGCCTAAAACAGAAGAACCACCCTGTTCAAAACACTGAAGAGCTTTCGCCAGTCCCATTCATCCCAAAGTCTTGCCATGTTTCAAAATTTCTCATGATCTGGCCTCTATTGGTAAGCTTGTTGTAAACAAAATTCCTAAAAACTGCCAATCTAGAAAATTAGGATGACACCACTGTGCCAGCATCACAGAACTGTTGAGATTATAAAATGAGATCACAATGGGAAAATCTGCTAGAGTACTAGATGAAGACCCAGTAACAGTGCAGGTCTACAATCCCCTAATCCAAAACCTTTGCGGCCAGAATTTGAAAGGAATACTTTAAAAAAAATTATATATTTGAAAGGCAGAGTTACATATAGAGATTTCCCATCTGTTTCGCTCCCCAAATGGCTGTAATGGCCAGAGCTGGGCTAGGTGGAAGCCAAGAGCCTAGAATTCTACCCTGTCTCCCACATGGATGGTACATCTGCTTTTTTCCCAGGTGCATTAGCAGGGAGGTGGGTCTGAAGTGGAGCAGCAGGGACTCAGAGGCCAGCGTTTCAGGTGGCAGCTTAACCTGCTGCACCACAGTGCCAGCCTGGAGAGGAATCTTTAAAACACACACACACACCCCTACAGCAAGGACTAGGACCCTATGGTGTCAAAAAAGCTGTAGTTGAAAAAAAATGTATTCATAGTTGCACAAATCTTAGGTCAAAATTTGGTGCCAAGTGGCTCAACAGGCTAATCCTCCGCCTTGCGGCGCCGGCACACCGGGTTCTAGTCCCGGTCGGGGCACCAATCCTGTCCCGGTTGCCCCTCTTCCAGGCCAGCTCTCTGCTGTGGCCAGGGAGTGCAGTGGAGGATGGCCCAAGTCCTTGGGCCCTGCACCCCATGGGAGACCAGGAGAAGCACCTGGCTCCTGCCATCGGATCAGCGCGGTGCGCCGGCCGCAGCGCGCTACCGTGGCGGCCATTGGAGGGTGAACCAACGGCAAAAGGAAGACCTTTCTCTCTGTCTCTCTCTCACTGTCCACTCTGCCTGTCCAAAAAAAAAAAAAAAAAAAAATTGGTGCCAAATTAGCATCAAACACAAGGAAAACTTCAGTTTTCAGGGACCTATGGACTTCAGAATTGCAAACTTGTAGCAGCCTCTAAATCCTGCTAGCACTTTTTTGGCAGTTTGTCCCAACTGCCTTTATGTTACGTAACTAGCAGAGAAGCAAGTCAACCAGCAGGTGTGTTTTGACACGTAGACCGGCTACAGAACCATGCACACTTTGGGTCTTTTGCGGGGCCAACAGGAACCCTGTACCCATGTCACTGGGTGAGGAAAGCCTACCGAAGCCCAGATGTGGTTCCCCTGGAGCCTCCCAGCCCTCTTATTTCACAAAAAGGAAAACCTAAGCCACAGAACAGATAAATGACTTGTCCAAGGCTCAGCAGCTCTGGACTGAGCTCGCTAGGGCCAGATCCCTTTGTCCTTTTTCTTCACAGCACTTAATAGTTGACATGGATTCATGGCTAGCCCAGCTCTTTCCTAGGAAGTCCCTGTGGCCAGGGAAGTGAGTATCAGCTACCCATCAGCCAAACTGTCTTTGTGGCTAGGCCGGTAGGTCTTCGACACAAGATGGCAGCTCCCTTTTGATTGACTTGGCTAGAAAGTTGAAGCATTGCTCAAAAGGAACATGTGCCAGTCACAGAGAAGGTCCACGAGACAGACATAAGAATCCTATTGCGAATACTGTCTGCCACTGTAAGTGACTGCTGTTGCAGGCACTGTGCTCAGTGTGCATTAAAAACCAATCTTCACATTTACGCTAATTCACAAATAAGGAAATGGGGCTGCCTTGAAAAGTTAAAGGTGTTGCTCTCTGCAAGGATCTGGATGCTGTTTACCTACTTCCCCAAGTCTGGTCTTTGTGTTGTAGTGTAGGAAACCCCTGTTGCTTGCAAACAACCTGTTCTCTTAGCTTGTCTCTCCCAAGTCTGAGTTCCGGAGACAGGAAGTTCCCTCAAATTGGAAAAAAAGATGGAGGTAGTAGGCTCTGAAAAAGCAGAAATGCAAGCCTCTCTCTAACGAGATCTCAGAGGAACGGCTTACAAGGGGCAGGGAAGACAGGCTGGACTCAACAGGCACGGGAACAGCACCATCACCAGGCCGAAGTCTGGAATCCATGGTGTCATCTGCTTTCAAGAGACTCCTTCGAAGGTACCTTTCTCTGAAGGGAGGAGAGAACTTCCACTTTGACTATGACCTTGTCTAAATAAGATCGGAGTCAGCGAACTCAAGAGGCTTCCATAGCCTTGGCAACTCATGACAAGAGCCTAGGGTGATTACTGACGCCATAAAGAAGAGTGTCAATTGTTAAGTCAACAACAGGAGTCACTGTGCACTTACTCCTCATGTAGGATCTCTGTCCTTAATGTGTTGTACAATGTGAATTAATGCTATAACTAGTACTCAAACAGTACTTTACACTTTGTGTTTCTGTGTGGGTGCAAACTGTTGAAATCTTTACTTAGTATGTACTAATTTGATCTTCTGTATATAAAGATAATTGAAAATGAATCTTGATGTGAATGGAAGGGGAGAGAGAGTGGGAGAGAGGAGGGTTGCAGGTGGGAGGGAAGTCATGGGGGGGAAAAAGTCATTGTAATCCATAAGCCATAAGCTGTACTTTGGAAATTTATGTTTATTAAATAAAAGTTAAAAAAAAAAAAAAAAAGACTCCTTCGAGTCACTAGGGAGTTCAGCAGTGGCCATGATGGACTAGAAGGTCCCTCTGTTCTCCAGGCACCAGGCAGTTCTTCTGGATCTTTTGTAATCTTAGGAAAGGACTGGGACTGGATTTCTCGCTATGTGGCAAGATAAGAACTCAGATCTAATTTGACTTTAAAGAATGAATTTACACTTCTTAACCCACTATGCCACAAACTGGTCCAATTTTACATTTCTTAACACTGAAGCATTATATTTTATTATTATTCTAAGGTAGGCCTTAGGGCAAATGTCGATTTTGTGTAAGGCCTTGCCCAGGGCCCACTGTCCTCCCCTGCTTGTTTACTTTCCTCTAAAGTAAGGACAGTAATAGGACTAACTTTTATTTTTTCAAAGATTTATTTATTTATTTGAAGAGTTACACAGAGAGAGGAGAGGCAGAGAGAGGTCTTCCATCCACTGGTTCACTCCCCAATTGGCCGCAACGGCCAGAGCTGCACCTACTGCTTTCCTAGGCGATAGCAGAGAGCTGGATTGGAAGAGGAGCAGCTGGGACTCGAACTGGCGCCCATATGGGATGCCGGCGCTTCAGGCCAGGGCGTTAACCCACTGCGCCATAGCGCCGGCCCCAGGACTAACTTTAAAGGATTGTTTAGGGTAGTAAAATGTGTCAGTATGTACAATACTAAGAAAAACACCGACCCAACACCTAGCCAAGGCTCAATAAATTTGTCTGTACTGTATGGTAGAGAGGACACTTTGCAAACAGTATCTTTTTGCTAACTCCAGACAGTTTTGGGGGGAAACTCTTGATCACCTTTAAAATGCTCCTACTGAACGGCCTAGCAGTTAGGATGCTGATTAAGAAGACTGTGTCCCATATTGGAGTGGCTGGGCTCAGTGAACAGCAGCCTCGTATCTGCCACACTTCCCTCCGGTCTTGCCCTCCTTGAACCGCAGCTGATGGTAATCCACATGGCCAATGGTCACGGTCCCGTGACCCTGTTCTAGGGCCAATCTGATTTAGGGTAGTTCCTCAACTTAGCCACACTGGTAGCCAGGGAGCCCATCCGGCTGTCGGATTTTTCCTTTTTGCTTCATTCTGCTGCCTTTGAGCAGGTGTGTAACCAAAAGGCCACCACCTGCCTGTGATGACACATGAATTTGCCAACCTGACGTAACAGTGCATGGTCCAAGTCCCCCAGCTGGTGTGATCATCCTAAAATGTGAACGAGGCCAGGTTTCTGCCTTGGCTGAGTCAAAAACTGTTAATTGCCTACTCTGTGTCTAAAATTACTCATTCAACCATTTCTGAACTTAGAACGGGCTAAGCACTGTTGCAGGTGTCAAGGATACTGCAGGGGCCAGCGCTGTGGAGTGGCGGGTAAAGCTATCGCCTGCAGTGCCGGCATCCCATATGGGTGCCAGTTCGAGACCCGACTGCTCCACTTCCCATCCAGCTCTCTGCTATGGCCTGGGAAAGCAGTGGAAGATGGCCCAAGCCCTTGGGCCTCTGCACCTGTGTGGGAGACCTGGAAGAAGCTCCTGGCTCCTGGCTTCAGATCAGCACAGCTCCGGCCGTTGCGGCCAATTGGAGTGAACCAGCAGATGGAAGACCTCTCCCTCTCTCTGCCTCTCCTCTCTCTGTGTAACTCTTTCAAGTAAATAAATAAATCTTAAAAAAAAAAAAAAGGATACTGCATTGATCAAAACCCCAACATCTCTGCCTTCACAAAGCTTCAGTGTGATCTGAGACGCGTGCTATAGACAAAGCACCGTAGGAGAGGAATGGGGAACGAGGTGAGGACAGGCACCATTGCAGAGGGGCTGCTCAGGGAACGTGCAGCGACGTGGGCATGCGCTATGCGGCCAGACGGGGAGAAGTTTATTAGAGGCAGGGAATACGGACGGTGGTCCCCGCCAGGATGTTCTCAGGGGAGTCCCAGCTGTCCTCCAAGAATCAGTGCAAAAGGCGTTTCTCCACGAAGACTCTCCCAGCATTCCCAGGTAGAACGAAACATTCCGCCCCCTCCCCTTTTTAGAAACTGGTATTTATTGTCCACCACCTTCGTTTCCATTTTTGCTTCAGTGACTGCAGAGCAGCGTGAGACCACTCAGTGGCTGCTCCGACCCACTCAGAGGCCGAGCGGCGGGAGCTGGAGTCGGGTCTGCAGTGGGAACTGCTGGGTAGGTCAGGGCACCTGCACACCTCAGCCCCGCCCGCGGCCTCAGGGTGAGCGGCGTGAACTCAGGAGCTGGGCGATCAGTCCCCCGGACATTCCTCCTTGGCCACACACTGCTTCAGCAGCAACCTGCTCTTTTCCTATCTCTTCAGGATCTCTCCTCCCATACATTCTTACACGTCTCTCAGTACACTTTGATGATCCTATCACTGTCCTCAAAAATACTCAAAATAAATAACTCAATCCCTCGAGGGTACGCAGACACAAGGCACTCCTGCAAAACCCCTCTACTGCCACCTTGTAACACGTGGGATGTCGCTGGGAGTGTATTCTTTGGAAAGAAAAGGGTGTTTGGATGAAAAGTGCAGGTTTTAAATTTCTCAGCTGAGGGACACAAATCCCTTAGTCTTGCTTAAGCCATCATTTATGCGTCAGTAAAGGGCTGTAAGTGCCAAACACGCAAAAGCACATTTCAGGGCAAACCTGGTGAAAGCACACCGTCCGCCCTTAAGTCATCAGCTTTTCCTTCTTAGCAAAGCGGACGGTTTCCCAGCGTTTCTCTCTCAATACCAGCTGCTGCCACAAGAGGGCGTCAGCAGCACGGCAGGAAAGGCATGGCTGGCTGCCACGCAGATTGAACCAGCCTCCAACTCAATGAATGCTTAAGCGCTCAATCCACGGTTCGTGAATTTTGAATGAAGAATGGCATCTGACAAGCATGCACAGGTAATGAACGTGCCACCAGGCGTGTTAGAGACAGACTAGGAGAAACAAGAACCTTGCATTACCCATGAAATGCCAAGGCGTTTGGAGTCAGAGGTTTATATGTGGTTCTATCACTATGCTGGGCAATTGTACCCCCTTCAGCTTAATCTGTGAAACATGCTTGTGGCCTGATGGATGGACAAATGGAGAGAATGTCGCCAAGTCACGAGAACTGTAGGGAACAAGAACTGGGGGCACCCGGTAGCTGCCAACCTGCTATGAGGCAGCAAAGGCAACAGATCCACGTTCTGCTCCTTTTAGTGACAGACACCTTGTTCCCAAAGCAGACAACCAACCCTCTGCTGCAAGGAAGCCACGCGAGATACACCAGTGAGAACACGCACCGAGGCTGGCGTTGTGGCACAGCGGGTTAAGCTGCCGCATGCAACACCAGCATCCCATTTAGGAGCCAGTTCAAGTCCCAGCTGCTCTGTTTTCCATTCAGCTTTCTGTATGCGAGAACTTCAAAAAGTTCATGGCAAGTACTATTAGGAAAGAACCATGCATGGACTCCAAGGTTTGCAACAAAACAAACTCTTTTTTTTTTTTTTAAATTCCAGTTTTCAATGAATTTTTGAAGTCTCTTTGTATACAAAAATTAGCCCAGTTTGAGCCAGCTCTGTGGCACAGTAGGTTAAGCCTCAGCCTGCAGTACCAGCATCCCATACGGGTGCAGATTTGTGTTCCAGCTGCTTCACTTCTGTTCCATCTACCTGCTGATGGCCTCGGAAAGCAGTGGAAGAGGTCCCAAGTGCTCGGGCCCCTACACCCATGTGGGAGACCCAGAACAAGCTGTTGGCTCCTGGCTTCAGATTGGCCCAGCTCCAGCCATTAAGGCCATATGGGGAGTGAACCAGCAGATGGAAGACTTCTCTGCTTGCAGTGCCGGCATCCCATACGGGCGCCAGTTCGAGTCCCAGCTGCTCCTCTTCCAATATAGCGCTCTGCTATGGCCTGGGAAAGCAGCAGATGGCCCAAGTGCTTGGGCCCCTGCACCTGCATGGGAGACCCGGAGGAAGCTCCTGGCTCCTGACTTCGGATTGGCTCAGCTCCAGCCATTGCAGCCAACTGGGGAGTGAACCAGCGGATGGCAGACCTCTCTCTCTGTCTCTACCTCTCTCTGTAACTCTTTCAAATAAAAAAATAAATAAATCTTTAAAAAAAAAAAAAACTCCTACAATTCAACAAAAACCAATCATATAAAAAAAAATGGGCAAAGGAGTTGAATAGATATTTCTCAAAAAAAAATACATGTATGTCCAACACATATGAAAAGATGTTCCACATAACCTTGTCATTAGGGAAATACAAATCAAAACTATAATGGGGTTCTAACACCTCTCACTCATTCGCACAGCTACTGTCTAAAAAACTGAAAACAAGCGTTGGTGAGGGTGCAGAGAAGTTGGGAGCAGAGCTGGCGAGAATGGCTCAGTTACAATGGGAAACCACGCAGTGGCTCCTCAGAGTTAGAGGTACAGCCACTACCTGAAATCTCACTTCTGGTCACATTCCAAACAGAACGGAAAGCAGGATCTCAAAGAGATCCGTACACCCATGGTGACAGCAGCGTTATTCACAAGAGCCGAGCAACCCGAGTATCTATCAGTAGCTGAATGAAAACCACCATGTGGCGTCTATGTACAATGCAATTATCACTCAGCCGTAAATGGAAAGGAAACTGACACGCAACACAGGCCACACAGATGAACCTAAAGGACATGATGGTGAGCCGAGCAAGTCCATCTGACAGCACCATGTGACTCCACTGGTAGGAGGGACCTGGGATAGTCCAAGTCACGGAAACGGGAAGACTGGTGGTTTCAAGGGACTTAAGGGAGGGAAAACGAGTTTTTTTTTAATGGTATGGAGTTTCTGTCCTGCAAGATGAGAAATTTCTGGAGATCATTTGCACATGTGGATATACTTAACACCACTGAAGGCACACAATGGCTAAGGCAGTACATTTTATTGAGAAAAAATTCATGTCTTAATGTGCTTCTCTGACTTGCCTCTCTGAGTCCGCCTACACCAAATGCCTCTCCGTGATGAGCATATTTTACTCTGGGTTATTGCCTAGTGTAAAATCATTCGGAGACTAAGGCCTGAATATGCAGATGATACATGCTGAAAGCAGAAAGCTTAGTATTCTTTCCTTCCAGTTCACCACAAGCATGTACTACTTGTGCAAAACCTTCACATGGAAAGCAACTTCTCTCTCTTCCTGGGTCTCCATCGAGTACCAGAGTGCCATCCTCATACACGGGCCGACTGCTGGCTCCTGAGTAGTCTGCGTGTGCACACAGGAAGGAATCTTAATACGTGTTTTCAGGAAAAAGTATTTATTTAACACTGTTACAAAAATATTTAGGCACATAATTTCATGTTTATGTCACCCAATTTACATATCTCAATCCTCAGTACCTTTTAAAAACACTAAAATGGTCATTTGGTAAATAGAATCTATATTGAAAAAATATTGAGAGAGACTACCATTTGTAGACAAAAATCAGTTGATCATCTGCATGAGAAAGAAAACATTTGTGAACAAATAATCTCTAAAAATATTTTTGTGAGACAATAAATCTAACCAGTAGATTTCTCTTTAAAAAGTTATCTTCAAAATAAAGCTTAAAAAACAAAACACTGTAGAATATCTCCTTTTACCACAACGTGGCACCCAAACAGTAAGTCCTAGAGACAGGTGGAACACCAGAGCTCACATCCCTGACAGCTGAGGCCAGCCTGGAACAGGCAGCACAAGTCAAGGGCAGTTAATTCAGAGCGGGCAAAGGGCTGTGTGGCTGGCTGTACAGGAGCTACCAAAGAGGACACACGGGGAAAGCCAACCGAGCTCCCATTCGGAAACCTAAGTACTTTCCAGAAAACAGTTTTCCTCACTTGAAATCTACCATCACAGCGTGAAAGCAATTTCATTCTTTCTTTAAAAACAGGTACAGTCAATCACCGGCATCACAAAACAGCCACAATTATGCCTGGAAAGGTATTGAAAAAACAAAAGAGAAGGCCGACTGTTACCTTCAAGCGCTCTGGAGGCAGCGTGTCCAGGCCATTTCCTTTAGGAAATGACACACATGGCCCGGGCTCAGCCTTTCAGGAAAAGAAATGGAGAACCTTGTTTTGCCTGGAGCCTCACCATGAAATAGTGACGGTAGCCACACCTGCTGAGTGTCTACTACGTACTAGGCATTGTGCTAAGTTATCTCATTTGTTCTCCATATTTCCTCCTCAGGGAGGGAACGACACATTACGGACTTGTTCCCTGGAGGAAGCAGTATCATAGGGTTACTGGGAAGTCAGGATGTGAGCTGCCTAGGAGGAGGGACTCAGGCACTTCTCAGAATCTTAAGAGCCGCCTCGCTCATGTCAGAGCCATCTAAACTGTGAGTCACAGAGTCCTCAGACTGAAGACCTGCGCTCGCCCGAGAAGCAGCGACTCCAAGGATGCTGCAGGCAGCTCTGGCTTACAGCGCACCCTGCCTCTGACTCCGTTCTCCCCAGCGGGGCTCGGGCCACCAGCCCTGGCTAGAGAATTAGCCGCTCCTCGAGCATAAGCATGATGCCAACTCAGCTGTTTCCCCCAAGCATAGCAAAATGCCTGGCATGCATCCGACAGCTGCTTGTTAAGTCTTTGCCCGCCGAATGAGGCCGTAACAAGGAAAGCAGAGGCAGGCCCAAAGCCCTCGGTACTATGCCAAACCGATCCCATGTGAAACTGCCGTTCTTTCCATGAGCATCGTGCCTCAGCTTCCCCGACTGCAACCGTCCACAGGTGCCCGAAACAACAGGCCTGCCGAAAACAAGCAGGTGTGCTGCAGGTGGAACCCTCTGAATGACTGACTCAGAGTAACAGCCACATGGGGCAATGGCAACTCACGAGACATTGCTGGCTATTTGTAGTCTGGCCAACTAGGGTCATTCTAACCCTTCCAGCATTGCCAAAAGCATTTTGGCCAAGGAGGACTTCACTTTCACTAATTCAAGGGAGAGGAGTCGGTAGTCACAGAATCTGGCTTTCAGAATTCCCACCACAGCTCGTCTCATGGGCAAGGATTTAACCTGCTTCTTTTCCCCCAACAGAGAGTTAATAGGTCAAAGAATTTTTGCCAGGTAAGATACCAAACTTGGGGAAAAATGTAGACATTCTGGGGGGTATCAGAATACCCGGTACCTCTCCAGTATATTACACAGGCCTGCACATAATCGAAAACATCAACTCCAAAACCAGTGGCCAGCCTGTTTTATCTCCGTCTTACCCAGGCCACATTCTCTGATCTCGGGATGTTGGTGGCAGCTGAAGGAGGCGTCCAGGAATCAGAGCACGGACAGGGAAGAAGCTCCACGTTGCTGCACAGCTTGGTTCAGCCAGCAGGGGCAGCCCAGCAAGGTGCCTGAGGTATAGAAGCCTGTTACCTACATTTAGTGAAGTTGTATTTCTCGGGATTTTCCCAAGTAAACCTGGAGCCGTGGCAGGTCTTCAAGGGAACCTGACCCCTAACAAGCAGTTCAGCCCCTGGTCGGGTTCTAGGCCAACACCTCTTAAACAGTAAGAAATTCCGCAACAAAAATTACTGCCAGTGTCAAAATTCTTTGCTTCACATATGTGACAGAAGGATCCAGATGGCTAAAATTAGCTCTCACCAGGCACTTTCAACGCACCTCGGCAAAAACCAGGCCGTGGCAGGCAACACTCACAGCCAGAAATGCCGATCAGCTGAGGTCGGCCTGGAAGTCAGATGAACTCTCCAAGACAGAGGTTGACCTGTCTGTCACTCACTCGGATTTGCAAAGTTTCCTGACCCCCTAAGAGGGGAAGGGCAGTTAATCAAATGGCAGCCTGGTTCAAGGGCAAGCACATGGATTTTGGTTTTTAATAAGTCAGTTTTCTCTGAGGCTTGTTTTCTTGCAGGTAAAAGATGGGCAATAGGATCCATGACACAAGATTCTATCCTATTCTCAAGTCAGATGATGCTTAAAAAAAAAAAAAAAAAAAGTGGGCCTATGGCTCTCACATGGAACTTGGCACTTCAGAGTTGGCTGCAGGGCTCACACTAGGAACAAAGCACCACTGGCCAGGCTTTCACAGCGACAAACCAAAACCAGGGAGACAGGAATGACCTCAATATAACTTTTGAAATAGGAAAAAAAAAAATCCTTTTGGTTTCTTTCTGAGATACCAAAGTACCAACTGTTCAGGTCAGCTGAGCCCACTGGATTCCTAAACCAATAAAACAGAAGCTAGCCTGCACACCGGCGTGCAGGTACCCAGCCTCGGACATACCGACTGCACAAGGGGCCTGGGCAAAGACACTCGGCCCCAAGTCACAGACCGTGTATGATTCACAACCCCTGCCTCCAAAGAGGCAACTCAGGCTGCCTTCCCAGAACACAGAGCTGGTCTGAAGAGAAGCTGACAAGCTCATGAAGTGAGTCCAGGGGCGTGGGCTGCAGGCGGGCGTGTCCAAAGGAGAGAGGTGCGCTCCTCGCTGAGGAGGAGGGGAGAGAGGGCAGCTGAAACACTCACGTGGCCACAGAAAGGCCAGGCCTGGACAATGCAACCCTAACAGCCTTCCTCCTCAAACCCTAGGCTCAGAAACATGGGACATCGCCATGCTAAACCGTAAAGGGGCAGAACAACAGTCATGGAACCCAGACGGACGGTGGCGTGCGGAAACCGATGGCGGCCACCTTGCCTGTCCCCCATTCTCTCCGAGAAGGGGGTCAGTGGTGGGCTGCACTGGTTTACAAAATGCAGCTCCTCACCTGCACTCCCCTCACTCCTGGGATGGGGAGGCCCGCTGCTGCAGACGAGCTGGGGCAGGTGCTTCCGGGCCCAGGTACATGTCTGCAGTTTCTGAGAGCTGAAACAACCCGCTTCTAGTCACAGGGTCTCCTGGATGGACTGACAGAGCCAAGTTCTTCATCCTCCCGGCAGTCACCATGGCAGCAGTCACAGCCACCTCCCAAGACGTCCCTGTATCCCTGGCACTTAGCACAATGCCCAGCACAAACGTGACACATTTTAGTTGGATTAGCGAGTTTGGTCAATCAAAATCGAGTGAAAGACCCACTTCTATCCCTTCATAATCCCAATCCACACAACACAGAGGGAACAACATACTTTCCAGGAATGTACTCTGCTCCTGCCCTGAGTTTTCAGGGAAGCCCATGGAAAGCAATACCCTTCAGAGCCCCACCTATTTTTTTCAGTGCCAAAGCTGTGTTCTTTGGCAGCCACAGTGATGATATCATGAAGACAACGTAACCATAGGAAATAAAACTCAAAGAAGAGAAATTCCAAAAATTTGGCTGCACTTCCTGAAGAAGAAAGGCTGTGTCTCCAGTCTCAGTGACAAGTTGAATGACAAGGCTCCAGCTGGAGCACATGAAAATATGCAGCTCTCAGGGACACCTGGATATCAAACTAGGAAATAAAATATTTGCAAAACACTGATGTTTCATTGTCGGCATAGAAGAAAAATAAATTAAAAAGCCCAGGATATTTTCCCATCTAATATAAATTAATTCAAACGACATATTTAAAATAGAGTCAATTATAAGTTTCTCTCATAAAAATTTAAAAGGCAGCAATCAATCTTCAGATTGTACAAGTGCAAAGGAATGGTATTTTCTCCATGATCAAGACACCTCCGTTTCTGCGTAGGAACTGCCAGTGTTTGCTGGCCCAATCTCGGGCCTACGTAGCTGCAGTGATCCTCTGGTCACACGGCTCCCTTCCCCTTCGTGTCCAGCTTGCTGTTTGCCTCCGACTGCTTGCTCAGCTGCTCCTCCGTGAACGTGATGTAGGAATACACCAGGCTCCCAGCAATGCTACAAAGCAGAAAACCACCATCAGAGAGGGAGGACAGTAGGCTCTTAGGAGGAACACTCTACCAAGTGTTAACCCCAAAACTCATAAATAGCAAATTCATTAGATAAAGGGTCCAAGGTCCCACAGCAGGGAATTATACAAGTTCTTGCAATGGGATTAATAGGCGTCCTTAAAAATAATACCAAATGAAAACAGCTAATGACATCTTTAGTGAGAAAAACCTCACACACTATTAAGCACTGTCTAATCCCATCTGATTAAGCAGACATGAGCACACCAATCTGAAGCAGAACAGACAGGAGTCTAGAAGGAACACACCAAGAATATTAACCGCAGTTACCTGTGAGTGGGCAGATGACTTCTTCTATCTGGTGATTTTTGTATTTTTGGCATTTTTAAAAGTAAGCAGTCAAGATTCAAGATAAAAGTTATTTAAAATAAGAATGGAAAACACTGCAGCTAGTGAGTGAACACGCAGACCCTGGGAGAGTCCCAGAGCTGGCTGGTCTGTGGGGAATAGCTCAGCATCTGAGCCTTGCGCACTGGACAGCTGGTCTCCAGTCTCCCACACTTCCCATCACACCTGTCACCATGAAGGATCATCTTCCGGGACAGTGATTATTCTGTTTGTTCTTTGCAGGGATCTTAAACCCACCTGGGATTCACAGACTCCTGCCCCAATCACTGTGCTGAAGGTAAACTGGAGGAGCCGCCAGAGGTGACAGGCATGGCCCGGCCTGGCCCGCCCTGCTTTTCTGGGAGACCGCATCCCCGGACCCCTCTGGGCCCCCAGTCAGCTGGGTGCCTGGGCTGTGCTCTGCTTTTGGATGTTCGTGCCCTGAGTTTGGCCCTCATCTTCTGCCTACTTGACTCATCAACTTGCTGCTTAAGTGAAATCTGTTCTGTTTTCTTCTGGGCTTTAACAGTCCAACCCCAGACCAGCTCCTGCTCCCACTGTGAAGGAAGAGAGAGCTGGTACTGGCTCTGGACTGCACACACTTATAAATTATTACCCCTTCCCTAAGACCCTGGTCAATCCTAACTAACTTTCCTCCAACCTCCAGGTTCCTCCTCGTCCTATCTGAACCCCACAGCCCTTAATAATCAAATGGGGACCACTTAGTCAAGTCTGGTATGTGTCGGGCACGTTGCATACGTTTCCTGCCACTGCAATATTCCTGTAAGGTCACTACTCCTGCAAGCTGCCTACTTTACAGACAAGGAAACTGAGTCCCAGAGCCGTAACTTGTTCAGGATCACAAAGCTTCCTAATAAAACACAGGTCAGTCTTTCACCACGGCAATGGCTGTATCCCTGATGGGCCCTGCTCCATCTGATATTGCCGTCAGTTGGCCTTATTCTGTCCTCTGGAGGAGGCTGCAGATTTCCCGAGTCCCTGTTCTAACTCCACAGGGTCTCTTGCACAGGGACGGGCACTTTGGAGCACCACAGTAATTGGCGAGCTGACCATCCCTTAGGAGCCCACTCAACAAAGGGCCGCTGGGAGCCAGTCCCGACACGCCGGCGTTCACTGGGCTTCATCCTTCCTTCACCTGGCAGCTTTTTTCCACTTGGTCTTTTTGGAGTTTGACAGACTCTCCTGGAAATTTCTGGTGCCTCCAGCCTATGACTTCCCTGGTAGTTGGGCTGGGCCCCAGGAGACGTCTTCCTGAAACCTGCCCAACCAAAGCTAAAAATTCTGGGAAGTTCCACTGTATCCTCAATTGCCCTTTGCCTCCCAACCCCACCCTGCCCCTCCAGGACAGCAGCACGGCTGCCACTGCTTTCTTTCGCCCACTCCTTCTCTACGTCCCCCTCCCACAACAATCTAAAGTATCACAACGTCCTCTTCTTCCTGTCCACCCAGCCTTTGATGGTCAGGGGAAGTACAGGATACAAGGTGACAAAGGAGGAACTGGCACTGTGGCGCAGTGGTTTAAGTGCCTCTTGGAACGCCAGCATCCCATATCAGAGCACTGGTCCCAGCTGCTCTGCTCTAACCCAGCTCCCTGCTAATGTGCCTGGGAAGGCAGCAGAAGATGGCCCAAGTGCTTGGGCCTCTGCCAACCATGTGGGAGACCCGGATCAAGTTCCTGGCTCCTGGCTTCTGCCTGACCCAGCTCCAACCCTTGAGGGCATTTGGGAAAGAACCAGTGAATGGAAGATCTCTCTTTTCTCTCTCTCTCTCTCTCTCTCTCTGTTTCTCACACTATATCACTCTCTCTTTCAAATAAATAAAATAAATCTTTTAAAAAAATGACAAGAAATACCCTGGAATTTATTCCAGGCTTAGTTTTTCAGATGAACCTAGACCCCACATGCTACTATAGTCAGTGTGACAGCAACAAAAATGGCCTCTTGTTAGGGATGGTTCAAACCCTAAATAGACTACTAACTCTGAAATCCTAAGGAAATTAAGTAATCTCTCTGAGATTCCAGTTCTGTACTAAATGACATAAGTAAACTACCATGTATCCAGGCTTGTCTGAGATTAAGTGAAATCCCATGCCTAAAGGATCGGCCCCACATCTGGAACACAGCAGGCAATCAGTGAATACTCATTCCCCCTCCACCACCTTCCTTGGCAGCCCTGATACTCACTGGTAACCAAAGGCAGGGCACTATACTAACAAGGGTCTTAGTGTGTCTGGTTGCCAAAGCAAAATTCCCTAACCCAGCGGGCTTATAAACAACCGAAATGTATTTCATACAGTTCTATAGTCTGGGGAGTCTAAGATTAAGGCAGCTGAGGTGTCTGGGGAGGATCCTCTTCTTTGTTCATGGACAGGGACTTTGCACCGAGCCCTCTCATCGAGGAAGGGCAGAGGGAGCTCTCTGGGATCCCTTTCACGAGGACACTAATCCCACTCACGAGGGCTCCAGCCCCACGAGCCAATCACCTCCCAAAGCACCATCTCCTACTACCATCACCCAAGGGGCTGGGATTTCAACAAAGGAGCTTGGGGGGACACAGACATTCAGACCCAACAAAGGGGAATTAACAGCACAATACACACAGGGAGAATGTTGCCACATAAGTACTCAGAGAACCACAGTAAAAACAAAACACAGGGAGGGGAGTACCATTATATTCTTAGAAGTATATCTATGAACCACATGAAATCTGTTCTTATACTGATGAAAAATACATAAAATCAATTATAGAACAGAAAAACAGAGACTATTGGTACAGTCTGTTCAACTGTCACGAACGTCAACTCTTAGCAACAATAAAAGATTTTTTGGAGGGCAGAGCAAGAGAGTGGCTAGTAAGACCTTCTGCTGACACCGATTTGGACAACTATTCATGCACCTGTCTACAGGAGCTGGAGACCATTGTGCCTGGTCTTGGTGAAGAAGCACTGCAGAAGGCAGAACAAGGAGCTGGTCATGTCAACCTTCCTCCACCTCCAAGCAGCACAGTGTGGAGAGGGATGCTTCCCACTTGGGGAGGGACAAGGGGATTAAGTCCAGGATGCAGTACCAGGCCTAGAAAGATGAAACCAAGTGATGGACACAGCCCCAGGGCTTCAGGGTGCAAATCAGTATCCAGGGGGGCAAAGATTCCAATCAGTTTCCATGGCCACTCTATCCCCACTGCCTGAAACATTGTGTGATATGTGCAGGGCACCCAGCAAATACTTGTTTAGGATTAAATACATCCTCCTAGCTAGATTATACATTCTCTCAAAATGGAAATTTGTATAGAGTTTGGCTATGCACTAAGCAGTTACTTCCTTCAGTATACAGTCAGGACAGGCTCAACAGTTGATTCTCACCCTGCCTGCCAAGGGAGATCAGAAAAGAAAAATAAACCACTAATCATGTAGGAGGTAAGCAAAGAGACTCGAACGGTTCAGAACAAGAAGTCACTTTCATCTCTTACCCCATAAACTCTCCCATGACTAACAGGATCCTGACAAGAAGAACAAGATCAGAACCTCAACTCTGCTTCTGAACTATGGTAGCTGTGTGACCAAGTTATATCACTTCTCTGAGCCTCAATTTATTATCAAGTGAAACGAATGATGACTTAACAAAATGACACAGCAAAAGATGGCCATCAGGGAGCCAGCACTGTGGCCACCAGGTTAAACTGCTGAATGCAACGCCAGCATCTCATATGAGCACTGGCTAACTCCTGGCTGCTCCACTTCCAATCTAGCTCCATGCTAATGCCTGGGAAAGCAGCAGAAGATGGCCCAAATACTTGAGCCCCTGTCACCCATATGGGAGACAGACTTTTAAGCTCCTGGATTTGGCCTGGCCTGGCCCTGGCTGGTGTAGTCACATTTGGGAAGTGAATCAGAGGATGGAGATCTCTTATCTGTCTGTTTCTTTCTAACTCTGCCTTTCAAATAAATAAATAAATCTTAAAAAAAAAAAAAAGATGGTCACCAGATATAAGGTATTCAACAAATATTAACTACCTACCTGTTGCCTCCCCAGATAGCTATCATTTATGTCATCTCTATTCTAAGGTTACATGTTGGTTGGTTGGTGCACATACTTTTAAAAATAGAAGAACTTTAAGTCATAGAAGTCTGGCTAGGATGTGAAACATTCCATCTGCCAGTAGTTTTAGAAGTTTTCCCAACAATTAGAAAAAAAAAAAGGCTCCCTGATATTGCTGTGATATCTTTGGAACTCAAAGCCCTTGACAGGGATACGATTTGCTTTATTAATGGATAGGAGTCCGCAAATGCTGAGATCAGAATTCTGGTAAGATAGCCAGGAATATACGTATGAGGGTTTTAAGTACACGTTCCCCACTTATCCTTTTGTTCAGTGTTATTTTTTTAAAAGAAGTTTTCTTAAATGATTAGGAACAGTTTTCTTCTTTACCGGTATCTCTGACACTTTAAGCTACCTATATATTTCCATCATTTTCTCCCTTTCCTCCCTGCTCTTTTATCTTAAAAAAAAAAAAAAAAAAAACAAAACAAAACAAAAAAAAAAACCTAAGCATGGATGGAGGATTCCCATTACAACTAGAAGGAGAACACATGTTATGTATTTTCCACATTTGGAAAAGGTTCCTTCAAATTGCTAATTCTCCCTAAAAATAGCCTCACACCTACTGACCACATGACACATCTCCCACTGGACTTCCAGGCTGAATCACAGAAGGTTGGTGGTAGAATTAGAATATACAACTCTAGTTCAGACCCTACATTTTATATACTTAGATGAGAAAACTGAGCTTATGAAAAGTGAACTATGGCTTGCTAGTGGCACCATCAGAAACACTAGTTTTGCTGTATTTCGGAGTAGTTCTCTCTGGTCATGAATTATGATAAAATTAAGGGGCTAGCTGGTCTCCCTACAACCTTCTCAAAAGTACAAGTTATTCTGATGAGATCTCAGATACAGAACTCTACAAACAAGCCTGGAAGATGTTACATCAAGAGCGACTAATTGATAACACAAACCATGTCTTTCTTTCTCTCCAAATGAGACAGCCACCATGTGATGGCAAAGCTGAAGCCTTTACTTCAGGAGAAGGCTGGAACCAAAAGGGTCCCACGAGAATCAAATTATTCCAGGGAGCAGCAGTCTGGAGCTAGGAAGTAACATATACTTTTTTTTTTTTTTTGTATTTTTGACAGGCAGAGTGAACAGTGAGAGAGAGACAGAGAGAAAGGTCTTCCTTTTGCTGTTAGTTCACCCTCCAATGGCCGCCACGGCCGGTGCACCGCGCTGATCCGATGGCAGGAACCAGGTGCTTATCCTAGTCTCCCATGGGGAGCAGGGCCCAGGCACTTGGGCCATCCTCCACTGCACTCCCAGGCCACAGCAGAGAGCTGGCCTGGAAGAGGGGCAACCGGGACAGAATCTGGCGCCCCGACCAGGACTAGAACCCGGTGTGCCGACGCCGCAAGGCGGAGGATTAGCCTAGTGAGCCGCGGCGCCAGCTAGTAACATATACTTCTAAGAAACAGGCAAAGTTGGTCCAAAAATGAAGGAGTCGTGGGTTCAGGTGCTGGAGAGAGGTAGCTAGACCAAACTCTTCAGAAGCCAACTCTATCAACCTTACAGTCTGAGCTGCACCATGTCCAGAGACTGTGCAGACCCTGGTCTGGTCACACAGACTATATAGTAAAATGGTTTATGCTATACAATAGGATCTTAGCTTAAGAGCTTTTAATCAGGGCTTGGCGCTGTGGTGCAGCAGACTGAGCCACCATCTGCAGTACCAGCATCCCATGAGGGCACAGGTTCAAGTCCAAGCTACTCCCCTTCCACTTCAGCTCCCTGCTGGTGTGCCCAGGAAAGCAGTGAAATATGGTTCAAGTGGTTGGGTGCCTGCATCCATGTGGGCTACCAGGAGAAGTCTCCTGGCTCCTGGCTTCGGTTGATCCAGCCTTGGCTGTTGTGGCCATTTGGGGAGTGAACCAGGGGATGGAGAACCTTTCTGTCTCTCTCCCTGCACCCTAACTCTAACTTTCATTTTATTTTTTTCTTTTATTTTAAAAAAGGGTTTGTAATCAATGTGGTGACGTAATTACGAAGGAACATGAAAATGAAATTTACTCATTCATCTATTCATCATTCACTAATCAGTTCTGAGGTATAGAATGAAGAATGAGAAGACAAAATGGCTGGGTAACGCAGGGAATGCATCTTAGCTTCTCTGTGAAATGGAATAGTCACAGAATCTGCCACACAGAACTATATGAAGCATGGAGCATTTATACAAAGTAAGCATGAAAAATATAGGGTAATATTCTTACTTTTGAATGCTTATTATGGACCTGGCACGGATATATGGGCACAAATATAAATAAAACAAGTGATTTCTGTCCTCTATATATAGCTGAGAATCTAAAGTGACAATGAACACATGTATGATTTACTAGGCTACGTTACACTTGTTCAGTTGTTTACTTAAGGGGAACACATTAACGGGTGAGAACTTGGGCTTCAAGTCCAGCCCATCAGGTTTGCAATACTTGCTAGCTGGGTAACATCAGCAGATCTATGAGAGGAAATCACCAAGTTTTTCTAGAGCAGAATGCCTGGCATATAGAAACAGGCACTATACATACCTTTGGAATGCATTCAAGTTACTCAACCTCCCTAATCCTCACACTTACAAAATGGTGACTACAAAAAACTGCAAAAGAATAGTACTAGAAATCAGGCAATTCAATGGAAAAAGGACCATATATTCAACAAAAGGTAATGGAACAAATGACTATCTTATAAAACACATATAAAAGAACCTTGATTCATACTTCACACTACATACAAAAACTAATCCAAAATGGTTATATATATAACTATAAAATAATATCTAGAAGAAAACATAACAAAAAATCAGTATGACCTTGTGTTAGGCAAAGATTTCTCAGATAATTGGGCTTTATCAAATTTAAAAATTGTAACACAAATTGTAGTGCAGTGGTTAAGCCTCTGCTTGTGACCCACTGCCCATATTAGAATGTTGGCTACTCTGCTTCTGATCCACCTTCCTGAAAATGTATCTCAGAAGCAGAAGATGATGTCTCAAGTACTTGAGTCTCTGCCACCCATAAAGGAGACCAAGATAGAGTTCCTAGCTCCTGGTTTTGACCTGGCTCAGTTCCAGCTGTTGTAGCCACTGGGGAGTAAACCAGGAAATTTGGAAGGTCTCTCTCCCCCTCTTTATCACTTTGCCTTTCAAATAAAAAAAATATTTTAGATTTATTTTATTTATTTGAAAGGCAGAGTGACAGAAAGAGAGAGGGATCTTCCAGTTTGCTGGTTCACTCCCCAAAAGGCCATAACGACCAGGGCTGGGCCAGACCAAAGCCAGAAGCCAGGAGCCCCATCTGGGTCTCCGACATGGATGCAGGGGCCTAAGGACCTGCTTTCCCAGGTGCATTAGCAGGGATCTGGATCAGAAGCAGAAAAGCTGGGACTCAAACCAGTACCCATATGGGACGCTGGCATTGCAGGCGGTAGCTTATTCAGTTACAACACAATACCAGCCCCCCTAAATTTTTCTTTTCAAAAGAGACTGTTATGAGAATGAAAAAAGCAAGCCACAAACTGGGAAACAATATTTCCAAATTACATATCTGATAAGGACTTGTATCCACAATATATACAGAACTCTAATAACTTAGCAAGAAAAAAACATTTTTAAGTGGGGAAAATATTTAAATAGCAATCCTACCAGGAATATACACAGATAGCAAATACACAGGCACATGAAAAGATGCTCAACATCATTAACCATTAAGTACTTAATGAAAAATATAACAAAATACCACTACAGTTCTAGAAAAATGGTTACAATTAAGAAAACTGACAATGCCATGGGTCAGATGTAGGGAAACTGAAATTCTCACATGTTGCTGGCAGTTATGCAAAATGGTCCTGACAATTTGGAAAACAGTGTGGCAATTTCTTATGACGTCAAACATACTTAGCATATCGACACTAAACACTGACCCAAGTGAAACTAAATCTTAGGTTCACCCACTAACATCTAAGCAAATGTTTATGGCTAATACACAATAGCTAAAAACTAAAAAAAAAATCTTCCAAATGGTAAAAGGACAAATTGTGATATATCTATATAACAGAATACTACTCAGCAATAAAAATGTATAAACTGATACATGCAACACCAGATTGAAAGTCAAGTGCAGTATGCTGAGTGAAAAAGCTAGCCTCAAAAGCGACATGCATTATGTAACATTTATATGACATTCTGGAGAGTATAGAGATAGAACTTAGATCTTTGCCAGGGGAGTGGAAACAGTTCAATCCAGAGACTACGGAGCGGTTTGAGGTGTGTAACAGAATTACTGTGTATCGATGGTGGTGGTGGCTACATAACTGTATGCATTTGCAAAAAGCACAGAACTCTACTTTTGAAAGGATGATTTTTACTGTACTTAACCATGTATTATTTTTCTTCAGTGGAGTAAAAAGAAAAGAATCACAGACAAAGATGAGTGCCAGAAATTCTAAGTGTAGCAGGCACAGCTGAGAGGCAGATGACGTCAGTATCAGGAAAGGCAACATTACTCAGGCCTCGCCCCAGGCCAGGGCCCGGAGTGCGATGGGCGCTCAGGAGCAGGCTCTGTCTGAGCTTCTGTTTGTTCTCCACCTTCTCTGTTGCTTTTTTTGGCTTGGCTGAGCACTCTGGAATCAGCTACTGGAAAGAAGGCCTTTAGGGGAGCTGGAGAAAGACAAGCTCTGAATAGATCTGTGATGGGAAAAAAACCTCCATAAATCACAAAGTTGGGTAGAGCTTGAGAGGCAGGCTCTTGTTTCCTGCACTTGAACCCTACCAGAGAGAGGACTTTCGGAACTTTCCTTAAAACAACAAAAAAATGAGGCAGAGAGTTAGATGTGTCTACGTTTAATCATAATTCAGTTAGAGATTTCCTTCAAAGCACAGTTTACCAGAAATTGACTGACATCATTTTCAAGCAAAGCGAAATCTAGTCAGTAGCTCCTGAGTCTGTTTTTCGCATTAAAAAAATAAAAAAGTGACAGAGAGTGGGGTTGTGGAATGCCTACCTCTGATTCTGCTTTCTGTCTAGTGGAAGAAAATCAAAAGAACTATCAACAATAAAATCATATTCTTCATCTTACAGAGAAAAGTAGGTAAGAAATGAGACATATCTCTTCTAGTTAAAAGCTAAAAAGTACACTGTAATGAAAACAATACCTGAATAAAGATACCATAATTCGAACTCCAAACTCTGCAAATAGTCTGAACACTAACTGGATGACTAAAGCATTTCACTTATTCTATCTTTGTAATAAAACAGGAATTAAAAAGGAGATATGGTATGCAAAATCATTACAATAAAATATGAAAGCAATAAGAAATTACTAAAAATATTATGAAAGCAGAGAATTACACAAAAAGAAGTTCTAGAAGAATTTTAAAGATGCTGGTTTTGACACATGTTACTTTAACATTTGTTGTAATATTCCAACATATTCAGGCTCCTAGAAAGTTGTTTTATTTTCTAAATAGTCTGCAAATATACAAGGAACTCAACTCAATAGCAAAAACAAAATGGAACCAAAAAGCCACAGTCCAATTAAAAGATGCACAATAAATTGATTGTTATTTTATCTGAGAAGCAATCCCCCCACCACCACCACACACACACACACACACACGTACACACACACAGCTTTGCTCCACTGGTTTACTCCCTAATCTCCAATAACAGCCCCAAGCTGGGAACAAAGCTGGAACAGGGAACGAGTTCAAGTCTCCCAAGTGAGTGGCAAGAACCCAAACACCAGAGCCATCCCTGCTGCCTTCCAAGGTCTGAACAGGCAGGAAGCTGAAGTCAGTAACCACAGCCAAGAATCAAATCCAGGTACTCCAATGTGGGACACCATTGCATGGGTAACAGATCTAAGTAGATAGTTCTCAAAGAAAGAACAGAGCTAATCTACACTGTGGACCAAATGGACCTTACTGATATCTACAGAGCTTTTACCCCACAGTTGCAGAATACACATTCTTTTCATCAGTGCATGGAACTTTCTCTAGGATTGACCATATTCTAGGCCATAAAGCAAGTGTCAGCAAATTCAAAAGAATGGAAATCATACCATGCATCTTTTCTGACCACAGTGGAATGAACCCGGAAATTAAATACTCAAGAATCTGGAGAACACATGCAAACACATGAAGACTGAACAACATGCTCCTGGGTCACAGAAGAAATCAAAAGAGAAATCAAAAAAATTCTGGAAATGAATGCTATACAGCATATACAACATATCAACATTTGTATCATATAACATTTTGATACAATATATCAAAACTTATGGGATATAGCAAAAGCAGTGTTAAGAGGGAAGCTTATAGCAGTTGATGCCATCAAGAAATTGTAAAGGCACCAAATGAATGAGCTATCAATGCATCTCAAGGACCTAGAACAACAACAAACCAAATCCTAAATTAGTAGGAGGGAAGAAATATTTAAATTAGAGAATAAACAAAATTGAGGGGCCAGGCTGTGGCGCAACAGGTTAACACCCTGGCCTGTTGCCAGCAACCCATAAGGGCACCAGTTCAAGTCCTGGCTGCTCCACTTCCTATCCAGCTCTCTGCTATGGTCTGGGAAGGCAGTAGATGGCCCAAGTTCTTGGGCCCCTGCACCCACATGGGAGACCCAGAAGAAGGACCTGGCTTCTGGCTTCAGATCAGTTTAGCTCTGGCCATTGAGGCCATCTGGGGAGTGAACCATCGGATGGAAGACCTCTCTTTCTCTCTCTCTCTTTCTCTCCCTCTCTTTCTCTCTCTGTGTAACTTTGACTTTCAAATAAATAAATCTTAAAAAAAAAAAGAGAATAAACAAAATTGAAACCAAAAAAACAATACAAAAGGTCAGTGAAAGGAAGAGCTGTTTATTTGAAAAAATAAAATTGATACACCATTGGCCCAATTAACCAAAAGAAAGAAAAAAAGAAAGAAAGAAAGAAAGAAGGAAGAAAGAAAGAAAGAAAGGAAGAAAGAAAGAAAGAAAGAGAGAGAGAGAGAAGACCCAAATTAACAGAATCAGAGATGAAAACATTCAAATGGCCAACCGGGACCTGAAAAAAGGCTCAACACCACTAATCATCAGGAAATGAAAATCAAAACCACAATGAGACATCACATCTTTCCAGTTTGATCAGCTACTATTAAAAAGACAAATGCTAACAAGTGCTGGCAAGAGTGTAGAGGAAAGGGAAGCCCTGCCAACCCGCTGTTGGGAGTGCAAATTAGTACCATCAATGTGGAAAGCAGTGTGGAGGCTCCTCAAAAAATTAAACAGAACTACCATGTGACCCAGCAACCACACTGTGAGTAGACAGCCAAGGGAAAGGAATTCACTCTGTTGAAGAAAGATTATCAGCATTCCCAAGTTTATTGCAGTTCTGTTCACAATACCTGAGAAAGGGAAACAAGCTAAATATCTATCAGCTGATGAATGCATAAAAAAATACAGCATTTATACAACGGAACATTAATCATTCATGAAAAGGGACGACCATGTCATCTTCAAAAAACCCACTATCACCAATGACAGACCAACTAGACAGAAAATCAACATTGATGGTACTAATTTGCAGCTTAATTGCTGAATTCTACCAGACAGTTAAAGAAGAACTAATTCCAATTCTTCTCAAGCTATTCAAAACAACTGAAAGGGAGAGAATCATCCCAAACTTCTATGTAGGCAGCATCACCTTGATTCCAAAATTAGAAAAAGAAATAACACACAAAGAAAACTATAGAGCAATATTCCTGATGAACACAGATGCAAAAATCCTCAACAAAATATCAGCTAATTGAATCCAACAACACATTACAAAGATCATTCACTTGGACCAAGTGGGATTTATCCCTGGTATTCAGTGATGGTTCAACATTCACAAATCAATAAATGTGATATATCACATTAACAAGCTGAAGAACAAAACTGTGTGATTATTTCAATACATGCAGAGAAAGCATTTGATAAAATATTACATCATTTCATGATGAAAACCTTAAGCAAACTGGATATAGAAGGAACATTCCTCAACACAATGAAGGCAACTAATGACAAACCCACAGCCAGCATCTTATTGAATGAGGAAAAGTTGGAAGCATTTCCACTAAGACCCAGAACAAGGCATGCCCACTCGCACCATTGCTATTCAACACATTCCTGGAAATTTTAGCCAGAGCCATTAGCAAGAAAAAGAAATTAAAGTGATTTGGAAAGGAGGAGGTCAAATTACCCCTATTTGCAGATGACATTCTTCTTTTTGTTGTTTTGTTGTTGTTTCAGATGATATGACCCTACATATAGGGGAACCAAAAGACTCCACTCAGAGACTACTAGAACTCATAAAGGAGTTTGGTACAGTGGCAGGATATAAAATTGACACATAAAAATCAATATCCTTTGTTTACACAGAAATGCCATGCCTGAAAAAGGATGTCTAAGATCAATCCCATTTACAATAGCTACAAAGAAAATTAAATATCTTGGAATAAATTTAACCAAGTCAAAGATCTGTACGATGAAAATTATAAAACATTAAAGGAATAGAAGACCCAAAACAATGGAAAAATCGTCCATGCTCGTGGATTGGAAGAATTCACATCATAAAAATGTCCATGCTACTGAAAACAATTTACAGATTCCATGC
Organism: Lepus europaeus; assembly: GCF_033115175.1. Lineage (NCBI taxonomy): Eukaryota > Metazoa > Chordata > Mammalia > Lagomorpha > Leporidae > Lepus > Lepus europaeus. Next base: position 59,048,740 of record NC_084831.1, read on the forward strand.
AATTCCAATCAAAATACAAACGAGGGGCCGGCGCTGTGGTACAGTAGGTTAATCCTCCACCTGCAGTGCCGGCATTCCATATGGGCGCCAGTTCAAGTCCTGGCTGCTCCACTTCCAATCCAGCTCTCTGCCATGGCCTGGGAAAGTGGTTGAAGATGGCCCAAGTCCTTAAGCTCCTGCACCCACATGGGAGACCAGGAAGAGGCACCTGGCTCCTGGCTTTGGATTGGCACAGCTCCAGCCATTGTGGCCATCTGGGGAGTGAACCAGCAGATGGAAGACCTTTCTCAGTCTCTCCCTCTCACTGTTTCTGTAACTCTACCTCTCAAATAAATAAATAAAACCACAATGAGGTTCCATCTCACCCCGGTGAGAATGGCTCACATTCAGAAATCGACCAACAACAGATGCTGGAGAGGATGTGGGGAAAAAGGGACACTAACCCACTGTTGGTGGGAATGCAAACTGGTTAAGCCACTATGGAAGTCAGTCTGGAGATTCCTCAGAAACCTGAACATAACCCTACCATACAACCCAGCCATTCCACTCCTTGGAATTTACCCAAAGGAAATTAATTTGGCTAATAAAAAAGCCATCTGCACATTAATGTTTATTGCAGCTCAATTCACAATAGCTAAGACCTGGAACCAACCCAAATGCCCATCAACAGTAGACTGGATAAAGAAATTATGGGACATGTACTCCATAGAATACTATACAGCAGTAAGAAACAACGAAACCCAGTCATTTGCAACAAGATGGAGCAATCTGGAAAACATCATGCTGAGTGAATTAAGCCAGTCCCAAAGAGACAAATATCATTTGTTTTCCCTGATCGGTGACAACTGAGCGCCAAAGGGGAAACCTGTTAAGTGAAATGGACACTATAAGCAACAATGAACTGATCAGCTCCTGTCCTGACTTTAGATGTACAATGTAATACTTTATCCTTTTTAGTATTTGTTGTTGTTGTTGTTGTTCTAGTACTATTGGTTGAACTCAGTAATTAACACACAATTATTCTTAGGTGTTTAAATTTTAACTGAAAAGTGATCCCTGTTAAATCTAAGAGTGGAAAAAGAGAGGGAGGAGATGAACAATTTGGAACATGCTCAATCGGACTGGCCGCAAATGGTGGAGTTAGAAATGTGCCAGTGGATTCCAACACAATCCCATCAAGATGGCATGTACCAATGCCATCGCACTAGTCCAAGTGATCAATTTCAGCTCACAATTGATAGTTCTGATAGGTCTAAGAGTCAAATAAATAAATAAAATCTTTTAAAAAACAAATAAAATACCAATGACATTCTTTTCAGATCTAGAAAAAAAAGATGCTAAAATTCATATAGAAATATAAGAGACCCCAAATAGCTAAAGCAATCTTATACAACATAAACAAAGCTGGAGGCATCACAATACCAGATTTCAAGACACACTACAGGGCGGTTAGAATGAAAATAGCCTGGTACTGGCCACAAAAAAACAAAAAAGAAAGACGTGTAACCCAATGGAACAGAATAGAATCTCCATGGGGCAGGCGCTGTGGTGTAGCGGTAAAGCCGCGGCCTGCAGTGCCGGCATTCCATATGGGCGCCAGTTCAAGTCCTGGCTGCTCCACTTCCAATCCAGCTCTCTGCCATGGCCTGGGAAAGTGGTTGAAGATGGCCCAACTCCTTGGGCCCTTGCACCCATGTGGGAGACCTGGAGGAAGTTCCTGGCTCCTGCCTTTGGATCAGCTCAGCTCTGGCCAGCTGGTCATTTTGGGAGTAAACCAGAGGAATGGAAGACTTCTCTCTCTCTCTGGCTCTATGTCTCTGTAACTCTTTCAAATAAATAAAATAATCTTAAAAAAAAAAAAAAAGAATAGAAACTCTAGAAATCAATCCATGCATCTACAACCAACTTATTTTTGAAAAAGGAGCTAAAATCATTCCCTGGAGAAAGGCAGTCCCTTGAACAAATGGTGCTGGGAAAACTGGATCTCTACATGAAGAGGTATGATACAAGACCCCTACCTCACACCTTACCCAACAATCTACTCAAAATGAATCAAGGACCTAAATCTACAACTCAATACGATCAAATTACTAGAGAAAATTGGGAAAACTCTCCAAGACATTGGCAAAGACTTCTTGGAAAAGACCCCAGAAGCACAGGCAATCAAAGTCAAAATTGACAAATGGGATTACATCAAGCTGAGAAGCTTCTGCACTGCAAATATTTAATGCATACAGTTTATTGAGTTTGGGCATACACATATACCTGTGATACTGTCAGCACATCTTAATCACTTCCAAAAGTTCCCTGTGTCCCTCTTCAGGATTTTCTTTTTGGGGTAAGAGCACTTACCATGAGATCTTCCCTCTTAACAAATTTTTAAGCACACAACACTATATTGTTAACCATAAGTACTGTGTTGTACAGTAGATTTGTGTAACTTATTCATCCTATATAACACTACTCCCAATGAACAATAACTCCTTGTCCTCCCTTGTTTGCCATTCTCTGGTAATGACAATCAAAATTCTAGAATTGAGAAAGATCTGGAATACAATGCAGGTCACCCCCTTCATTAACAAAGCTAAGTAAGGTCTAAAGAAGCCAGTGATATGTCTAAGGTCAGACACAAGCAGTTGTGACAGAGATAGTATCATTTAGCACTGAACTTCTTGGCAATACTACACTGCCATCTGGCACAACCATTGGGTGACTGTTCTTTGAAGGGTAAGCAACGGGAGTTCAACTTGCAGAAAAAGTCCTCCAAATGTTGCATATCATATGAATGCATTTTCTCCCCCTTCTTAAAATACATTATGTAGATCCATTAAATATCTAGCGCATAGTAGGCATTCCATAAATGAACAAGTATGCCATTGAACTAACAGCCCAGGGATGGCTGTTTGGTCAAGTAGTTGGGATGCCTGCATCCTGTATCAAAATGCCTGATGCCTCTGTGGCTGCTGATTCCAGCTTCCTGCTGATTCAGACCCTGGCAGTCAGAGGTAATGGCTCTGTAATTGTTCCGATCACCCATGTGGGAGGCCTGGATTGAGGTCTCAGCTCTCAGCTTCAGCCTCAGCCAGGATCTGTTGCAGACATTTGGGGAGATAACCAGCAGATGGGAATGGGCGCTCTCTATCGCATTCTCTCTTTCTCAAATGAATAATTTTACAAAATAATAATGCAACCTTACTATGACACTATTTGACACTACTCTTATCTAAATTCTACTAGTCAACATGGTTATACTTAATTGAAAATTTTTACTTACCTGATATTTAAGCCAATGAAATTTGTCCATGTGAAAATATAATCTCCACCAAAGACCATTCCAATATAAGTTATTAATATATTCTAAAATGGAAAAGGGCAATATTTTGTCACATAGGTTTAACTGAACTTTCAAAATATAAATACAGAAGCTTCAGTTGCCTAACGAGCATGGCACTGGTCTCCAAATACATATACAAAATCATCCATGTGGTGATCAAGATACCTATCCTTAAAATACAAAAATCAACACACATTACCACTACTCCCAACCCTGGAAAGAGTGTAGTATGAGCAAGAACACTAAAGGACTCAATGACATTCACCTGTTCCTGATCTAATCCTCCAAAAGACAAATGCTTTCACCAAGATGAAAAATACTAACAAGATTATCAAACTTTCCCTGCCTTGTGGTATGGGCTGACATTACGAATCTGAACAAAGAAGCACCGCTGTTACCAGGGACAGAAAACACAGACATAATTAGCAGTCTTAGGAAAGTCGGCTTTCTTCTCCACTGAGATAACTGTTGGCTTGTGAGACGGAGGATGGGAAAACTGCTTGTGTGACAGCACCTTTGCATCTTTCTTTAAAAAGGAAAAAGAGGACTTGATCAACATGAAGACTTATTTTTGGAGGAATTGTCCTCAGTATCTTAAAAAACGCATGGGGATATGCCTCAAAATAGTGCATCCCAAATCTCCTCTCCCAACACTGCCAGGCATGTAACCATCCTCAGACCACAAAAGTGAAAAGCAGCTTTCCAAAGTTATTATTCAATCCCTCCTCAATCTCTTTTCTTTCATGTTTATTGGAAGTCACGGCTTCCCCCTCTGTTATTGCAACCGCCAGAGCCGCAAATGTCAAAAACATTTTTAGTACCTGGCCTCTTCCAGATTAGGCTTAAGAGACGGAAAATAAAGTGCTATGGTGTTCTTAAACGCCAAAAACAACTTTCAAAATTATTTTTATATCAGAGTGCCCTTTGAGAGCATTCAGAATTACATCAGCCTCTTCTGGCTCTAAGAATGAAGACACAAGTTACCTTAAAGCAGATTTTCTTACTATTTCAAGGGTAAATTCCCGTAACCGTAAACCAGGCCAGTGGGCAAAGCTGGGAAAGTGTATAACAGGACCTCTCTGTATATTCAGGGATCCAGGGAGACAGTACATTAATTTACATAGCTTCCCAGACAACTTCAGAAAGGGAGGTGGCAAGTTCCAGTGTGTGCTCCAAATCAGAAGTTACAAAAACTGTACATATATACTAGGGCATCTTACGCAAGATAGGCTACCAGGACAAGACAGCAACATCCCCCAAACAGCAGGTAACAGGAAGCCTAGAAGAGTCTATCCTGGTAGCTCAAGACTAAGACTGCAAACCTCACACTCCAGTATACCTATGCACTGTCTGGAAACCTTGTTTAAAATGCAGATTTCCAGGCTGTATCTGGAGACTCTGTCTCAGTACATCTGGGATAAGCCTAAGAACTGCCACTTTTAGCTAGTTTTCCTGTGGGATTTTCCCACCATGCCAGAGAAGGAAACAATGTTGATCCCAGGGTCTGCAGAGTTGGGACCCTCAAGCACAGAAGGAGGCTTAACGATTCTGAACAGACTGAGACTGGGAGGCCAGGGTAGAAGCTCCACCACGGCCCAGCAAGGGCACCAGTGGCTCCCATGCATCTGAAGGTACCTGCCATGCTTCAACAGAGATCCCATGCAGCAGTGAGAAACAGGAGCAATGGTGAACTAACCAAACAATCCAATTTTTCCCCTCCCTCTAGAGTTTGACTAAGTCATGGAATTCTTGGACTACCATGAGAAGGAACATACATCAAAAGGAAAGTACAGATTTTATGTTAATAAGAACATAACTATGGGCCAGCACTATGGCATAGTGGTTAAGCCTCCACCTGTAGTGCTGGCATCCCATATGGGCAGTTTGTGTCCTGGCTGCGCCTCTTCTGATCCAGCTCTCTGCTTATGGCCTGGGAAAGCAATGGAAGATGGCCCAAGGGGTTGGGCCCCTGCAACCACGTGGGAAACTAGAAGAAGCTTTTGGCTCCTGGCTTCAGATTGGCCCAGCTCTGGCCGTTGCAGCCATTTAGGGAGTGAATCAACAGATGGAAGACCTCTCTCTCTCTGTCTCTCCCTTTGTAACTCTGCCTCTCAAATAAATAAATAAAATCTTAAAAAAAAAAAAAAGATTGGGGCTGGCGCTGTGGCATAGCAGGTTAAGCCACTCCTGCAGTGCTGCCGTCCCATATGGGCACCAGTTCAAGTCCCAGCTGCTCCACTTCGGATCCAGCTCTCTGCTGTGGCCTGGGAGAGCAGTAGAAGATGGACCAAGTCCTTGGGTCTCTGCACCCACATGGGAGACCCGGAAGAAGCTCCTGGCTTCAGATCAGCCCAGCTCTGGCCATTGTGGCCAATTGGAGAGTGAACCAGTGGATGGAAGACCTTTCTCCCTCTTTCTCTTGGGCAGTGACGCCCCTGGACTTGGGACATCTTCTACTGCTTTCTCAGGCCATAGCAGAGAACTGGATCAGAAGCACAGCAGCTGGGTCTCAAACCAGCACCCAAATGGGATGCCAGCACTGTAGGCAGTGGCTTTACCCAGCGCCAGCCCCTCTCTTAGGTTCTTACTGCTCTATATGTGAAAACAAACCTTCTACTATGTTTTTGAAGCATTCGCTCTGCAAAATCAAACACAGCTGAAAGCTAACCTGGGGGCTAACCCTGTCTCAGCCAGGCCATTTCTCTAAATGCAGATGGTCTCAGGTTTTCTGGGGGAATTCACACAATTAACTTGTTATAGCTTAATACAGAACACTATTCACGCCAAACACTTCCAGTTCCAGGATTTTTAAGTCACAGACTTTCTGGAGTTTTAACCCACTGTAGTTTCTAAAATGAAATGAAGCGGGTAGAACTGCAGCGAGGGCACAGAGAGAAGCACGGCACACCAGGAGAAACCCTACCTCTCCAACCCTCTTCTCTCACTACTGACTGCGTGGGCACCCGAAAGGCCGTCATATCAAGGACCTATGATCAAGGACCTCTCTCTTGGTCTTGCCTTTTTCAGAAAGCAAGTCCACTTTACTAATTCATTAGAAACTCAGATGTGCAGTGGCTTCTTCGATCCTAAAGCCCCAGAATCAGAAAGTCAGACGAGGAAGGCTTCAGGCCTCAAGCCACTCACTCAGTATTCAAGTCAACCTGGCTGCCTGGCTGACGACCATCGAGTCACCCTCAAATAAAATGGACCAGGAGGCAATGATATCACTGGAAATGCCAGAGCCAGCTTTTAAAAGTGGGCCATGGAAGGACTGGCTCAGGCTAGGAAACTCCCTCGATCAGCTCGTGGCAGGCATCCTCTCCTTCCAAGCCAGCCAGAACTCAGCGAGGCTGAGAACAGAAGCGGTCTTACTGGGCCTTTCCAGGGCTGTCTCTCTCAGTGCCACGTTACCTAGCTGCCCTGGCAGGAGGAGGCTCAGTTCTCCTTGGTCCTCTACTCTCAGATAATACCATGTTCTCTTCCCTTACCCCCCGAGCTAAGTTGCCTGCAAGCAGAAACCGTGTCTAGCCTGAGGTTTTAAGCATTGTTTTGGAAACTATCGCCAAAATTAGCCAAACTATCATGATCATGGGGTTTGAGGCCACAGCCAGATGAGCTTTAGAAGCACAATTTTCAAATAAAGCACATTCCAAAAAGAAAACAGGACTTTTTATTTCCAACTCACCTTAATACAGCCAACTATTGTAGTTGTAAGAGCAGAATTATACTGAGTGCAGAGCACTATGGAGTACATCAAGATAAACCTGGAATGGAGAAAGAAACAGTGTGTTTGAAGAAGGAGCCAGTTGCTTACTCCACGATCTCTGGCCAAGAGAAACAAGCAGCGCTGCCCAAGCTAGCACATTCTGGCCTCTGACCAACTGCGAGCTCCCCCACCTCCCTGCTGCTTGGGCTGCAGCTTCAGATTTTTTAAAAATTTCGCTAAAGAGAAACACATGTCCACAGCAGGTGTTCTGCCGTGCCATCTTCATCAAAATCCTGAAAGCACCACTCGTAATCAATGAGTACTATTCAAAGATCACGCTTCCTCCACATCCACCTGAGCCAGGCAGACAGCACAGGGCTCGGAGACCCTCGTTCAGCTGCCCACGTCCCACGAGGGCAGTCTGACCTCTGGGCCAGGAAGAAGGCCAGAGTGATGCTTAAGGACCAAAGACAAACTAACACCACTTTAAGAAGGGATGCCAGTTAACAACTGGGTGGCAGCAGGCGGAACCCTCAGACTGGCACTGAGGTTTCCTTCTTGAGGCCCCAGGTCGACTCTATTTTGAAGCACCTGCTCCGCTGCCTGCCAGGTTCAATCACAAGCAGCAACAACTGATATGTTCAGGAAAATACCAGAAAAATACGGAGGTGAGAAGAGGCATGGTGTAGATACGCTTCGTCATGTTCCCTTCTACGATGAAGAAAGCATTGCCTTCTAAGACAAAGTTAAACATCCCCAAATAGAAATACTGCTGCTGTCACCTATGAGTTGTGAAACTTAGATAATTTACTGAAGTTCCGAGCTTGTTTTCTCATGCATAAAGGGGCAACAGTATCTGTCAAATGGTCACTGTGCAGAAAAAAAAAAACACAAAATAACACACACTGAAATGTAATCATGATAATTACCCAGTAGGTTATCAGGTAAGCAATGGTTTATTTTCTCCATCGTTCTAAGCATGACCGTGGTATCAGTTTGATCACACCAACAAGGCTGCTGGCCACCTGAATCTGTAGGCTCAATTATCCTAACCTGACATCCTCAGGAGACTAAACAGAACACTAAGCAGTGAGGCAGGAGTCCAGAACAAAGTTTTCTAGGAAACCCATCTATTAACAAGACAGCAAAGGCTCACCCCATCACACAGGAGAGGGTAAACTGTAGCAGAAACAGAGCGTCGGCCCAGCCTTCGAACTCCATCGCCTGTAATACACAAGAGAGCGTTCGGTTTTAGAGCAGACCCTCAGCAGCAGCTGCCCCATGCACCTGCGGGAGCCCTTGCTCTGCACGTGCCCCGACATACACAGTGCAGCCGTGCACTTCCTTCCGTCACTCCCATGACGTGATGCTCAAGAATGTCAAGGATACGGAGCTGAACCACTAAGTGGTTTCAGAAGGTTTTCTCCTTTCCAAAATGGAATGTGGGGGAGACTTCGTGCAAAGAAACTGAGACTCCCAGGAGGCACCAGCAACACCTGCCCAAATGCAGCAGCTCTTGCAGAAGGATGTGCTGGCATGAAAGGATTTCTCAAATATTCAAAGACGTATTTGTAAGGCTAAATCCAGCTGAGGTCTATTCGTGAGGAATCACTGCTTTAAAATAGCTAATTCTAAAAGCAAAGTGTTGTGTGTGTGTGTTTGTGTGTGTGTATGTGTATAGTTAATGTGTTTTCTTTGTTAAATCCAAAGCAAAGGAATAAAGAGAATGAAAAGGTGCATTGGTATCTCATCTCTCATCCAGGAGCAAGGCTTTCTCTCTCAAGTACACAGTTTCCTTTACAACATGAACTTGATAAGCAAATGTGAAAAACGTTCCACCTTTTATCTCTCTGCCAACCTGTCCAGCTTCCACTCTTGCCACTTCCACGCACATTTCACTGCCGCAGGGCTCCAGCCACACCAGGCTTCCTGCGGTTCATGAAGCCCAATGCGCAATTTCACACTTCCCCTCAAATTCCAACTTGAGGGCCCTTCACCGTGCCTTCCCTCTCCGTGCCCCAGTACTCCTCTCTAGAACCATGCCCCTTTCTACAACGTGTCCACAGACTGTGAGCCCCCTGTGGGAAGGGTCCACATTTCTCTAACTGTGTTCCTAACAGCACTGGACAGACAGTAAACATTCGGTTTTTTATGGTTCTTTGTTGTGATAACATAGAAAAGTAAAATTCACCATTTTTAATGGAAAGTTCCATTAGTACTGTCACATCATCACCATTACAATCATGATAAAGAAATCCCTACACACACACACACACAGAAACTATCCCCTGCCCCGTTAGTCAGTCCCTTCCACCTGCTAGCCCCAGGCAATCTCTATTTACTTTCTGCTACCATAATTTCGCTGTTCATATAAATGGAATTGTATCAAGGTATTCTTTTATGTCTTGAGAATTTTACTTTGCATGACGCTTTTGACATTCAGCCATGCTGAGGGTACATCAATAACTCATTTTATTGCCAAAACGTATTCCATCTTATGAGTATACTAAACCATCATTTGTTCACTTAGTTACAAGTCAAGTCCACATTTATTTGGGTTGCTTCCAAAACTTGCTATGATGACTAAAACTAGAATGAATTTGTTCAGTACAAGACTCTGGATGTTTGTAAATACCCAAAAGATGGGACTGCTGGTTCTTTTGGTTTGTGTATCTTTTCTGACCACATGGAATGAAGCTGGAAATTAAAACTTAAGAAACTCTAGAAAATATACAAACACATGGAGACTGAACAACATGCTCCTGAATAAACAGTGGGTCATAGAAGAAATCAAAAGGGAAATAAAAAAATTTTGAGAAATGAATGAAAATGACAACACAACCTATCAAAACTTATGGGATAAGCAAAAGCAGTGTTAAGGCAAGAGTTTATAGCAATTAGTCCCTACATTAATAAATTAGAAAGGGGTGGTGCTGGGGTGCAGTGGGTTAAAGCCCCAGCCTGCATTGCTGGCATCCCATATGGGCACTGGTTCAAGTCCCGACTGCTCTACTTCCAATCCAGCTCATTGTTAATGCACCTGAGAAAGCAGAGGATGGCCCAAGTCCTTGTGTCCCTGAACCCACATGGGAGACCCAGAAGAAGCTTCTGGCTACTGGCTTTGGATCAGCTCAGCTCCAGCTGTTGTGGCCATCTGGGGAGTGAACCAGCAGATAGAAGACCTCTTCTCACGCTCTCTCTGTAACTCTTTCAAATAAATAAAATAAATCATTTTTTGAAAAAGAAATTGGAAAGATATGAAATAAATGTTCTAACCATGCATCTGAAGGACCTAGAAAAACAAGAACAAACCAAACCCAAAATTAGTAGGAGGAAAGAAAGAATAAAAATTAAAGAAGAAGAAATAAACAAAATTGAAATAAGATTGGTGAAATCACAAAAGATTGGTGAAATGAAGAGTTGTTTTTTTGAAAAAATAAACAAAACTGAAAAATCACTGGCCCAATTAACCAAAAGAAAAAAGGGAGAAGACCCAAATGAATAAAATCAGAAATGAAATAGTAAATGTTACAATCGCTACCACAACAGAAATAAAAAGAATCAGCAGGAGTTATTACAAACAGTTCCACAGCAACAAGTTGGAAAATTTAGAAGAAATGATAAATTTCTAGGCATATAATTTATCAAAATTGCAGTACAAAAACCTGAATAGACCAATAACCAAGGCTGAGATTGAATCAATAATGAAGAGCCTCACTGCTTAATTCTATCAAACTTTTAAAGAACTCATCCCAGTTCTTCGTAAACTATTCAAAACAACTTAAAGGGAGGGAATCCTCCCAAACTCCTTCTACGTGGCCAGTATTACCTTAATTCTAAAACCAGAAAAAGATACAAAAAAGGGAATTATAGACCAATATCCCTGATGAACATACATGCAAAAATCCTTAACAAAATACTAGCTAATTGAATCCAACAAAACATCAAAAACATCATCCACTCAGACTACTTAGGATTTATCTCAGAGATGCAAGGACAGTTCAACACACACAAATCAATAAATATGACACATCACATTAATGGAGTGAAGAATAAAAACCATATGATTATCTCAACAGATGTAGAGAAAATATCTGATAAAATACAACATCTTTTTTATCCTTCATGATAAAAGTCTTTAAAAAAAATTGGGTATAGACAGAATATACTTGAACACAATAACATAATACATGACAAACCCACAGGCAGCATCATATTGAATGGGGAAAAGCCGGATGCATGTCCACTAAGGTCTGGAACCAGACAAGGATGCCCACTCTCACCATTACTATTCAATATAGTTTTGCCAGTTTTAGCCAGAACCATTAGATAGGAAAAATAAATCAAAGGGATACAAATTAGAAAAGAGGAAGTCAATTTATCCCTATTTGCAGATGACATGATTCTATATATATAGGGGAACCAAAAGACTCTACTAAGAAACTATTGGAATTCATAAGATAGTTCAGCAAAATTGCAGGATATAAAATCAACAGTATTTGTATACAAACAATGCTCTGGCTGAGAATGTAAGGTCAGTCCCATTCATAATAGCTACAAAATAATTTTAATAACTTGACATAAATTTATGCAAAGATGTGAAGGATCTCTAAGAGCAATAAAAATTATAAAACATTAGTGGAAGAAATAGATTAAGATGCACACATGAGGGGCTGGCACTGTGGTTCAGCGGGTTGATACCCTGGCCTGAAGCGCCGGCATCCCATATGGGTGCTGGTTCTAGTCCTAGCTCTCCTCTTCCAATCCAGCTCTCTGCTATGGCCTGGGAAAGCAGTACAAGATGGCCCGGGTCCTTGGGCCCCTGCACCCACGTGGGAGACCTGGAAGAAGCTACTGGCTCCTGGCTTTGGATCAGCACAGCTCCGGCTGTTGTGGCCATCTGGGGAGTGAACCATCGGATGGAAGACCTCTCTTTCTCTCTCTCTGCCTCTCCTCTCTCTGTGTAGCTCTGACTTTCAAATAAATAAATAAATAAATAAATCTTTAAAAAAATATACACACATGAAAACAGAAAAATCTTCCATGTTCATGGACTGAAGAATTAATATCATCACAATGTCCATAGTACCCAAAGAAATTGACAGATTCAATGGGATCCCAGTCAAAGGGCAGGCATCCTTCTCAGATACAGCCAAAAAATGATTTGAAAATTCATATGGAAACATAAGAGACCCTGAATAGACAAAGTAATGTTAAACAATATAAACAAAGCCATAGGCATCATAATACCAGATTTCAAGACATACTGCAGGGCTGTTATAATCAAAATAGCCTTGTACTAGCACAAAAAATAGACACATGGACCAACGGAACAGATCAGAAACATTAGATCAGGCACATTAGATTAAGTACTCACTCTATCCAATTATGATCTCATCTTAACTAATTACATCTCAAAAATACCATATTTCTAAATAGGGTCACAGTCTAAGGTACTGGGTGGTTAGCACTTCAACATATGAATTTTGGGAGAACATAATGCAAGCTAGAACTTTTCCAGGTTGATATCTGAATACTTAATGAGGTCAGAGTCAACGTTCAAGTTTTTGCATATAAATGTCAAATTGTCCAACACCATTCGTTGAAAAGATTATTCTTACCTCATTAATTTATTTTGGTACCTTTGACAAAAACCAGTTCGTTACATGGCCTACTTCTATTTCTAGATTCTCTGTTCTGTTCACTAAATCCATGTGTACTCTTAATCTAATATTGTACTGTCTTAATTACTATGGCTTTATAAGAAGTCTTAAAATCAAGCAGGATTTGATCCTTAATTTCTGGGATAAATACAACTTAGTCATGGTATGGTCCCTTCTTTATATATTGCTAGACTATGGTTTTTCCTACTTTGTAATATTTTTGTCAGCTTTTGGAAGAGAGTAAGGCTGGCCATATAAACCAGCTGAGATGTGTTCTCTTCTATTTTCTGCAAGAATTTACATAGAACTAGTATTACTTCTTTAAATATTTGAAGTATTCTCTAGTGAAACAATATAGCCTGAAGTTTTCTTTCTGGGAAAGTTTTTAACTACAAATTCAATTTCCTTAATAGAAAATAGTACTATTGTTAAATAACCCCATTATTAATTAGGGCTTTAATTAATTTTCATTAAAAAATGTCTGTTAATTATTTTATAGAGAGTTTTTTTTTTTTTTTTCAAGAGAGAGGCAGAAAGAAAGAGAGAGAAAGACATACACAGACAGATCACATTTGCTGGTTTGCTCCCCAAATGACTCTGATCACTGGGCTGGGCCACACTGAAGCCAGAAGCCAGGATGTCAATCCAGGCCTCATATATGGGTTGGCAGGGACCCAACTACTTGAGCCATCACCTGCTGTCTCCCACAGTTCACTTTATCAGGAAGCTAAAACTTGAAATAAAGCCAGAATTCAAACCCAGGCACTCCAATATGGGACCCAGGTGTATTAACAGTGGTCTCAACTACTAGGCCAAATACTCACCCCTGGAAGAGGGATATTCTTATTACCTATTTCATCTTAAGTGAGCTTTCATAGTTTGTCTCTTTTAAGAATGTGTTTCATCTCAGCTGTCAAGTAAAATACTATTTTCTTATCATTCTAACTTATGTGGCTCTGTAATGATGTCTGTCTTTAATTCCTGAGAGAGGGTATTTATGTATTCTCACTTTTTTACCTGATCAGTTGGCTAGTTTATTAATCTAAAAAAAAGGGCAGTTTTTAGTTTGTTTTTATTTCATTAGTTTTTGCTTTTCTCTTACCTTCCTATGTTTACTTTGCATTTAATTTTCTCTTACTTTTCCAGACTGTTAAGTCTAAGCCTCTAGGTTAACATCACTGATTCTAGAGCTTTCTTCTTTTCCAACAGAAGCATTTAATTAAGATATGGATTTCCCTCTAAGCATTGCTTTATCTGCATCCCACAATTTTTTCTGTGTTGCATTTTACTTTTCATTCAGTTCAAAATATTTATTGTGACTTTTTTTCTTCTATGAGTTATTTAGAAGTGCGTTAACTGGCAGATTTGGGGGATTTTCCAACTATTGTTATTATATTTTAATTCTGTTCTGACTTCAATTCTTTCAAATTATCAAGATTTGTATTGGTAAATGTTCCATTCAATGTGCACTTGAAAAGGAGGTATATTCTGTTGGTGCTGTATTCTGTTACATCAATTTTGAAAGTGTTAATTTGTTAATCCCTTCTTCTTTGTCCTCACCAACATTCAGTGTGGTGGTTTTATCAATTATTGAGAGAAGAATGCTAAGATCCCAAACACAATTGTGGGTTGGTCTACTTTTCCCTTCTGTTCGATAAGTTTCAGCTTCACATATTTTAGAGCTAATCAAGAATAATATATTTAAGCTTGCTATGCCCTCTTGGTGAATGTACCCTTTTGTCATCAAGAAATGTCCTTCTTTATGGTATAGTTTCCTTTATGTGTATGCTACTTAAAATTCGCTGCGCTCCTTGTATGTGTGGGTTTAGAATTTTCATAAAATTTGGGTAAAATGTTTTCTGCTATCTTCCCTTCCAGGAACTATAACTACACGTGTGTTTGACCTCTTGATGGTGTCCCACAGGTCACAAAAATTCTGTTCAGTTGTTTTACAGTCTTTTTATCTCTATATGCTTCATCTTGGATATCTTCTATTACTAACTAACCTCTTCTTCAGTGTCTAATCTTCAAATCCCTTCTGCTTTATTTTTCAACTCAGATACTATATTTCTCTTCCTCAAAAATTCCAACTGGATCTTTGTTACAGCTTTCTAGTCTCATTCTATGTTGTTTCATACATGGTTGGTTCTCCAGTAGTTTAAGGTAGCGAAGTAAGTCCTCTCCTGTGACTTCTACAATGGCTAAGAATTGAAAGACCATTCGATACTTGATTTGAATTATAAACCTATCCCAAATGATGCTTCTCTAGGAAATTTCAAGTAAAAACCTAAGTTGCACATCCCGAACATTAAGTGCTCTTTTTATCAGGTAAATGACTAAGTATGTATATGGATGTGGCCATCTGTATGCTTTGCTCAATGGTGACATGAATGTTAGATCAGTTTGAAAAGCAGAGACTTTATTTTACCCGAGCTAAAACACATCACAGGACTCTCAAGTCTAATAACTTTCCTCCAACTCTAACTCATTCTCCTATCTTGGCTAAGCTATTCATGTATTCCAAAGTCACTGAAACTCTAAATATCTCCCTCGCTTTTTTTTTTAATTTATTTATTTTGAAAGTCAGAGTTACAGAGAGAGAGATGAAGAGAGAGCTCTTCCATCCATTAGTTCATTCCCCAAATGGCTGCCAAAAGCCAGGGTTGCGCCAGGCTGAAGCCATGAGCCAGGAGCTTTGTCCAGTTCTCCTACATGGGCACAGGGGCCCAAGGACTTGGGTCATTTTTAGGAATAGATCTCATCAATATGATTCCATTTATATAAGACTTATAAATAAGAAAATAATTCTCAAAAGGTGGTTTTTCCTTTCCCTAAGTATTCGGCTGTCTCGGGCAGAAGCCGACGGTGTCACAAACAGCCAGCTCATCCTCTTCACTGCCATGGGCACAGATCTTTGGCTGCCACAGGACCAGCAGCAGCCACATGCAGGTCTGGCTGTAGGATAAATATGACACAACTGCCCTACAGTACAAAGGAGCCCACTCTCCCTGCCATAAAGACAGCAGAAAAAACTTCTTTAAAATCTACTGCGTCTTATGTGCCACACTCAGAAATGTCAAGTAACTTAGCCAAAATTATTCTAGCTTCTCAGTGCCCATCCAGCTCCACAGTCAAGAGCCTGTCCATACGTGCCACCGGTGAAAAAGGCAAAGCAACACACTCTCGAGTTGTTTCATCTAACCACAGGGTTATAGTCATCAGATCAGAGAGGCAAAGGGCAGTTCTACCTCTGCCTAACTTTCTGTGAGGCTGTAATATTGCCCTGTAGGGGCCTCTTTCTCTACGACAAAGGTAGAAGGCAGTGTGCGCCATCGCCCTCTCTAAGGAGCAACTATACAGGAGACACCATACAGGTATACAGGCCTTACAGAATGCTCACCAGAGCTTCCACCACTGTTACTGCTCAGGGCAGATCTGCCAGCGAGTCTTTCTGTCACTATGATATCAGAGAGGAAGTATTTAAGAAGAGAAAAGAGGTGCTCGGCTCACAGCTTTAGAGGTTCATGGTCCAAGATGTGGAGGGCCCCGTGGTCTGAACGTGGCAATGGCGGGAGTGTGTGTGAAGGAATGCTCATGTGGTGAGCCAGGATGCTGGGCGCGAGTAGCCAGGCCTGGCTCCGGCTTCGTAACCAACCCTCCCATGAGAACTACTTTCCAATGACTACAAGTCCTCACAGTGGGCCACCTCCTAGACCAAGCCTCCACCCTTTTAAAATAGCAATCCATGTTTTGAGACTTAACTGTCTATAAGTTCAGGAGCTACATCATATGCAAACCACTGCAAATAGGAAATGCATAAGGCACAGTGCACGTGTAAAAAAAAAGAATTAAAACATCTTCCTCTGGGGAAAGTTCTGGTAAAGGGCCACTGCGGAAAAAATGACCTGCCCGGTCATTCTGAGTGCAGCACAGGATTAAGCAGGTTCTGGCCCAGGCCTGAAAACTTAGTCACGTCTGAAAGGAGTCTGAGTTTGCAGACTGAGCACACAGACGTGGCTTCTTTCAGAAAGTACTGGCAGCATAGTGCTCCACTACAGGCCATGGACACAATGCAGCCTGCAGAGAAGGTCACAGAAGCAAAGGTCAAAGGCTATTCGGGCCTACAAATTCTGTAACTAGATGTCAGGTGTGAATAAGATTTTTAGCTAAATGAAAATACTTGGATAAAAAGGTCAATTTTTAAATGTTTGTTCTTTAGTTGCCTAGGTTAAGGAAATTAAGAGAGAGAGAGTTACTTGAGCAAGATTAGGCACTAAAACTATATAATCAATAACTAGCTGATATCTAGTCCAGAGTTGCAATCAGACTGTATCTTTGCTACCAGTGCCAACGGTTTGATTCTAGCTGTCAAGACCACCGACTTGGTAAACAAACAGAGGCCACATCTAGGTTTAGCAATAAGGTTATCATGTATTGTGACTTCTAGGCAACGTCTATAAGAGGCATAGGATAACATTAGCACCAGTGTACTGCCCTTACTCTAGTAAAAAGCATGAGATATCCTCAATGTATACTTCAGTCTTAGGCACAACCAGTCCCACTTCCAGGAAAACCTGCTAAGCAGAGAGTCATCAACTTGAAATCTGAATTCCCAGTGTCAACTAAGACTTTTTTTTTTTAGTGTTTTGAGACCTCCTTGTTTACTGTAAAGTCTAAAAGTAAACCATGTCGTCTTTGGACATCATGGTAAAGAAATATAACTGGGTGAAAAATATCATTTTATTTTTTAAATTCTTCTCCAAAAACCCATTGAGGAAAAAAAACTGAATCCTCATCCAAAAGTAAACTGCTAGTAAACTTAGTAAGGCAAAGAGAGACCGTCAGTGGTATAAACAATCATCTTGATTCCCTCTCTACATTGGGAAAATTAGATGAGTTCACCAAGCCAGGGATGCTGCTACCCACCCCACTTCACTCTATAACCACCTGCCACACCCCTCCTGCTCTGTCCCCTGCTCCTGGCACAGAGTAGAAACTGCAGCCCAGGTATCCTCACTACCTTTCAGTAGGCTCTGCCACACAGATAAAACCTATGTGTGATGATAAAATTGCAGACTCCAGGGGAGTCTGTAAGCAATGTGGCTTAGCAGGTAAAAGCCGCCTCCTGCTACACCAGCATCCCACTGGAATGATAGTTCAAGACCCAGCTGCTCCACTTCTGATCCAGCTCCCTGCTAATGTGCCTGGGGAAACCAGCAGAGGATGGCCCAAGTGCTTGGGCACCTGCATCCATATGGAAAACCCAGAAGAAGCTCCTGGCTCCTAGTTCATTCTGGCTAAGCCCCAGCCATCGTGGCCATTTGGGAAATGAACCAGTGGATGGAAGATCTCTATTTCTCTCTCTATAACCGTGCCTTTCAAATAAACAAATATTTGAAAAAAGAAATTTCAGCCTCTAGCTTACCAACTAGGTCACTTGCTCTTACTTAAAATGGTGTATCTTGAAAGGTAAATATGGTTAAACACATTACTCTGTCAGTTAAACAACATCTATTCATTCAAATGTTAAGACTGATCCAATTGACTGGTTTTACCTATGAGAACACCAAGGCCCAAAAGGCAGAAGGTGATCTATCTATCTCTGTATGCGGGGAGAATAATTCAGAGTCTGAGAACCAATTTGTATCATCCCATGAGTGACCCAGAAAAGATGAATAACCCTGGACAGGCTAAAGCAACAGCCCAAAATCTGTTATTCAGTCACCAGTGCTTAGTCAGAGACCATCCAGGTAGACGATTTTGTGTGGCAACTTGCCCTGTAACTCCTCTGAGCGTGTAATATAACCAGTGATATAATGAAGACATTATTCAAGGAACTAGTGCCTACAGTACTGGCCTTGTGAGACTGACAGCGAGGGGACTGTTCCTCTGTCCCTACATGAGAACACCTAGCAGGGTGTGCTGCCAGAAAGCCAACCTCCAACTCCTGCAACTCTGAATCGCTGTCTTTGTGCTGCAAACATGTACTTTTGGAGGTAGCAACGAACACATGTAAATGCAATCTGTGCCGACACTATAGAGGGCCTTGAGTCTGGTGAGGTCCATGCCACCTCCACCTATGTTAACCAGACACCTACTGTGAACAGTGAGCTGGCTTCTGCAGGATACACAGATTTTTAAAAAGGAAAAAGAGAAACGTTTGAAAGTTTAAAGATGCATGCTTTTAAAAAAAAAAAAAAAGTAAAGGACACACACCCACAGACGGTTTGGTTTCTCATCAGAATGCTTTGTCAAGAACTTACACAAGTGCCATGGGCTCACGGGGGTGAGCTGCTCAAGTGAAACTTGCCTCTCAATTTTATGGTGCATTGTTTTTTCATCCTGGGCCTCTGTTTCTTGCCTAAAGGTTCCATTAGTACCATCTACTTTTATGTCCAAATCCTGCTTCTTTGGAGAGCTGACTTCAGGGCCCTCTTGTTGGATTCCTGTACTAGCAAAGGGGAGTTTCTCCCCTTTCTCTAAGGTGAACAGTGAGACTTTAAGAAAATAATTTGGGTCTGATTTTGCTTCAGTTTCCATCCCAGGTCAAGAGTCCACAGCTCTGAATAATGAGAGAACAAACGGATGTGCTCTACCTCCTCTGGTTACTTCCAAACTTGGGACTAAATCACAGGACAGTCATCACTTAGAAAAAAGCGCTATCTTTTTCTAGTGTTCCTTTCACACAAAATAAAAATCTTATATATATTTACATGGGCCTATAATCAAAAAATATAGAAAGATAAACAATTTGAAAAGTCTCACTCACATTTCTGTGCTACCTACCCTGCTCTCTCAAACCTGCACAAAAATTCGCTGGTAAAATTAGTTTACTGTATATTCTTCTAGAGTTTGGTTATTTAAACACATGAGTAAAATATATAGATATAGATAGATGATTTTTCTCTTTTTATTTTAACCAAAAGGTAGCATACCATCTACACTGTTTTGCAGAGGGCTTTTCCATTTCATCATTTATGCTTGATTCTTTTCAATCAACACACAGAGTTTCCATGCACAGTGGCCCTGGGTCAGGACAGCCTGAGTCTAACAGGTGACAGCAGTTTATCAGTATGGGTTACCAGGGAGCACTAGGCTCATGTTAGCTGTTGAGAACACACACTGGACCTCAAACCCAACAAGGAGGTAGAACTGACCGACTCACAGCGATTTCTTCACAATGCCCTCACAACACTTCTTCCACAGAACCTGTACCACTAGGCTGATCTTAGACTGGCAGTTCTGCTCCCCTGACAGACTAGATAGTCCTCAAAGGTAAGAACACCATTCATCACCTTGTTTCTTATCTCCTGAGCCTTGCACAGTGAGACACACAACAGTACCTCATTACCATACGAGCATGTTGAGGGAGAGCATGTTAAGAAGGAAGGAAAGTTGAAAGAAAAAGCATAGGATTGTAAGGGAGCCAGTGGGTCAATCTGTACTCCAATAAACTTTTTAAAAGAATGACAGTAGGCCGGCGCTGTGGCTCAACAGGCTAATCCTCCACCTTGCGGCGCCGGCACACAAGGTTCTAGTCCCGGTTGGGGCGCCGGATTCTGTTCCGGTTGCCCCTCTTCCAGGCCAGCTCTCTGCTGTGGCCAGGGAGTGCAGTGGAGGATGGCCCAGGTCCTTGGGCCCTGCACCCCATGGGAGACCAGGATAGGCACCTGGCTCCTGCCATCGGATCGGCGCGGTGCACCGGCCGCGGCGGCCATTGGAGGGTGAACCAACGGCAAAGGAAGACCGGAAGACCTTTCTCTCTGTCTCTCTCTCTCTCACTGTCCACTCTGCCTGTCAAAAAAAAAAAAAAAAAAAAAAAAAAAGAATGACAGTAATTAGTAGCAAGAGTGAGGATGAGCAAACATTTATGTGAAACCCAAAATGCTGATGGGGTATGACTAGAAAACAATAAGCTCAGCTCCCATAATTAGTCTGTCATCCCAACGGGAAAATATTTAGATGAAATGCCATTCCTCAAAATCATTATTCTTCTAAAATAAGCCTTTCTAACAAATTCATTGGAAAAGCAGACTACTCAAATTCCACTCCTTTGTTTAAAAACTGAAGAACAATTCCCTCTCCTTCTCTCTCTCTCTCTCTCTCTCTCTCTGCCTCTCCTCTACGTAATTATGACTTTCAAATAAATAAATCTAAATCCAAGGAAAATCAAAATCTAATCCTAACATAAGTGGCAAAGCAATTTTTTATACTATGAATAAAAATTCTAATTATACTAAAGCATTTCAAATGGAATGTAAGTTGCTGAACTTTGAAATAAGCATGAATTATTCTGTAACAGTATAAACTATCATCACTCTGGAATGAAGAAATGTCTCCCCTGGCCAGTTTCTTCAGGTGGCTACAAGCTACTAGTCAAAGTTTCAACCTGTGAACTCTGTAATTAACACACAATTATTCTTAGGTGTTTAAATTTTAACTGAAAAGTGATCCCTGTTAAATATAAGAGTGGGAAAAAGAGAGGGAGGAGATGTACAATTGGGGACATGCTCAATTGGACTTGCCCCAAATGATGGAGTTAGAAACGTGCCAGGGGATTCCAATACAATCCCATCAAGGTGGCATGTACCAATGCCATCTCACTAGTCCATGTGATCAATTTCAGTTCACAACTGATCACACTGATAGGTCTAAGAGTCAAAGGGATCGCACAAACAAGACTAGTGTCTGCTAATACTGATAAAATAAAAAAGGGAGAGAACGATCCAACATGGGAAGCGGGATACACAGCAGACTCATAGAATGGCAGATGTCCTAAATAGCACTCTGGCCTCAGAATCAGCCCTTAAGGCATTTGGATATGGCTGAAGAGCCCATGAGAGTAGTGTAGGCATGGAAAGCCAAGACACTCTGGAAAAAAAAAAGAAAAAAAATGACCTAAATGAAAGATCTCCACGAGTGAGATCCCAGTGGAAAGAATGGGGCCATCAAAGTAGGAGGTACCTTTCTCTGAAGGGAGGAGAGAACTTCCACTTTGACTATGACCCTGTCGGAATAAGATCGAAGTCAGCGAACCCTAAAGGCTTCCATAGCCTTGGCAACTCATGACTAGAGCCTAGGGAGATTTCTGACGCCATAAACAAGAGTGTTAAATTGTTAAATCAACATCAAGAGTCACTGTATACTTACGTCCCATGTGGGATCTGTCCTTAATGTGTTGTCTAATGTGAAGTAATGCTATAACTAGTACTGAAACACTATTTTTACACCTTGTGTTTCTGTGTGGGTGCAAACTGATGAAATCTTTACTAATTATATACTGAATCTGATCTCCTGTATATAAAGATAATTGAAAATGAAAAAAAAAAAAAAAACTTGGTGTTAAATTGGAAATTACATAGAAAATTAATCAATTTTTTAAAAAAAATATCATGTAGGATCTCTGTCATTAATGTGCTGTACACTGTGATTTAATGCTATAACTAGTACTCAAACAGTATTTTTTCACTTTGTGTTGCTATGTGAGGGCAAACTGTTGAAATCTTTACTTTATATATACTAAACTGATTTTCTGTATATAAAGAGAATTGAAAATGAATCTTGATGTGAATGGAAGGGGAGAGAGAGCGGGAAAGGGGAGGGTTGCAGGTGGGAGGGAAGTTATGGAGAGGGAGGAGCCATTGTAATTCATAAGCTTTACTTTGGAAATTTATATTCATTAAATAAAAGCTTTAAAATAAAAAAAAAGTTTCAACCTGAAAATCTCAACTTGGGCTAAGTCCTTAGAATACATAACCATATTACTTCTTCCAACTTCCTCACATACAGATTGGTCTCAAGATTTGGACTCATCTGTCCTGCCGTGAAGGGGCTATTTCACATCACCTTCTTGCCTCCAGACTGAAGGAAGGGTGCTTCTGCCAAGGTTTCCAGAAGGCAGAACACTGTGGGAAGACCAGGGTCTTTGGCACTGGGCTTGGGTTTAAATTCTGACTCTACTGGCACCAACAGTATCACTTTGAGCAACTTTGCTACTCTCTCTGAGGTTCTACTTACCTTGGAAAAGTAGGGGTGGATTCAAACTTTCTAGAGCTGTTAGGCAGACATTAGATTTCATATCCAAAAGTGATGAGCACATAACAGAGACTCAATAAATGTTAGTTTCTTGTTCCACTTTTTTTCATAGTCACAAAATATATATTCAACATTCTTTTTTAAAAAAAATTTTTATTTATTTATTTGACAGATAGAGTTAGACAGTGAAGGAGAGAGACAGAGAAAGGTCTTCCTTCCATTGGTTCATTCCCCAGATGGCTGCTATGGCCGGAGCTATGCTGATCCATAGCCAGAAGCCAGGTGCTTCTTCCTGGTCTCCCAGGTGGGTGCAGGCGCCCAAGCACTTGCACCATCCTCCACTGCTTTCGCAGGCCATAGCAGAGTGCTGGACTGGAAGAGGAGCAGCCGGGACTAGAACTCGGCGCCCATATGGGATGCCGGCACCACAGGCAGAGGATTAACCAAGTGAGCCATGGCGCTGGCCCCATATATTCAACATTCTAAGAGCAACAGTTTTTTCCTACTTTGGGCCCATGTTTAGGTCTGCTGGTAGCCAGGTCTCAATTTATTATAATATTTATACACATATTCAAGATGACCTGTGCCAGATCTTTAAAAGATGTCTTGATGAAGAACGAATGAATAAAACTTCAAGAGCTGTCAATCTCCTGCACTTGCATTCAAGAACAATTGTGCAACAGCCTAACTGCCTTCTAGAACCTTTTATTTCAGCTCCCACTGATTTATGGGAATTGTCACTGTCTTAAGAATGAATGATCAACTCATTTATTCTGAAGAAGCCACTAGTAAGAGGAATTATGAGATGGCATCTGGTGCAGAAATCTTTGGTAGAATTCTGGATTTCTATTTAGTTTGTAAAATTCTGTGAATCCTATAGGGTATCAATTTTTGTCCTATTAACATAGGTTTATTTTAGAGAAAAAATCTGCTCTGCATTTATTTTGACACCCTATTCTGGGTTTACTTACTTCAACATTTGAAGAAAACTAGGAAGCTACTATACCAGTTACATTATTTATATTTACATTATAATATACTACATCAGCATTTATACAGTTAAATTCACCACACAGTGCTAAATAACTCCTAAGGGGGAGAAAAACAGCATGGGATTTAAGCCAGAGAGACAACAGTATACAAAAACTGTGAATTGCTAGTGACGTGCAGCATTTTGTTTAGGGTTTAAACAATTTTATTGCTTCAGAATTTTTTTATGATTCAAGGATAGTTTGCTCTCATTCTTGTGTTTTATAGTTCAGCAGAAAATCAAAAACTTCCTCCCTCTATCCTGCCATACAACAAAAAAGCAGGAGTTAGCATGCACTATTTTTATGTTGACAGCCAGAGCTGTTTTGAGCTATTTTAGAACAGTCCAATGCTTATGCCAAGAGAAAAGGTTAGCAAGACATTAGCAAGCTAACGAGTACCTTTTCAGCTTTTGACCACTTAATAAGTACATTTCTGTTTTTAACAACCCAAACGTCTATCTTTCAAAATCATAAACAATAATGTAATTCATTCACATAAGCCATTAAACCATAATTAGAAAGTCTTACCTTTTGCGCATCTCCTGTGAAATATGCAATGGCCAGCGTGGGCAGAATCATGAACAGTGCATTGTAGTAGAGCAGACCATATTTCCCCAGCTCCTAGGAGAGTAAATAATTACATGTCTCATTTGGTTCTGGCAGATAAATATACAAAGCCTCATATAGAATACCACCCCAAATACACATATGCACCATTCTGTGTCGCTCTTTTCAAAGTGTTTTCAACTTCAACAGCTGCATTTAGGTCTAAAATGCAGCAGGACGCCTTTTTGCCATTTGACTCATGCAGTCGTAAAACTGAGGCAATAAAACTCCCAATTCATTTAAAGCATCTCAGTATGGCCCTGCTGCTTCTAGGATAAACCGAACAATGGGTCGCTTCCAGTCACAAGCATCAAAAAATGGGCCTCAGGTGTATGGCAGCAGGAAAAGTCACACTGGGACAAAACTTTAAAAACCGGTGCTCCAGGCAGGGCTTTGGCCTGTCACCAAGCTGCTTGCTTCACATCAGAAAGCCTGGGTTTGACTTCTGATCCCAGCTTCCTGCTAATGCAGATCTGGGGAGGCAGGAACAATGACTCAAGTAATTGGGTTCCTGCCACCCACAAGGTAGACCTGGACTGAGTGCCTGGCTTCTAGTTGCAGCCCCCAGCCATGACAGGCATCTGTGGGGTGAACCAGCAGATGGGAACTCTCCTCTGGGGGTGTATGTGTGTTTCTCAAATGAAAAAATGAAAAAACAACAGGTACCCTGTCCATCAGCCTGCCACGACTGTCATCCAGGAGGCAGAGGAGGTGCACGTGGGCACATCTGCACAGACAAGCACCAGCTAGATAACTGACACACAACAAAGCCATAAACGCCGAACCTGTTCTGCTATTCCTCTCACACTGTAACTGTTTTGAATGCCTTTCTCCCTACCTTTTACACAGACAAAAATCGGACATAGGGTTTCATCAGAGACATGTTAGTGTATTATGTTCTTTTACAGTGTTGCCTGGAATGCTGCTTAGTAGCCCCTGTGTGCTTTGTTTCAGCACTTCTGTCTTTCATAGTATTCCTATTTTTCTTGTTGTTAGTAGACTTTTCATACTGTTGGTAAGCCTTGTCTCTACAAAGAATTCCACCTTCAAGTTGGTGGCTTCCAATTTGCAAGCTTGCAAAAGCAGATCCACGACCTTAAAAGCTGTGACACCAGTCAGTCATCAATCAATTCTGAATGAGGAACTATAGGGCTCTCCTACGAGTGAAACACACAGAAACCTTCTTTACTTCTTCCTAGGTTCTAAGCACTCTAGACTGTGCTACAATAGTAGCCACCAGCCACAGATAGCTATTTAAATTTAATCTTAGTTACATAAAACTACTAACTCCTTTCCTCAGCAATATACCAGTCATTGTCAGATGCTCAACAGCCATGTAGGTGGAGGCTACTGATAATGGACAGCAGAGATACAGAAAATTTCCATCAGCACAGAGAATTCTACTGGGCGGAACTGCTTAAGGCAGCTGAAGCTGCCAGACAAATGAAATGCTAATATTAGTATCTGCTTTCCAAAGCAACAGATCTTAAAGAAAACAACAGAATTCTAACTTTTAATTGTTTTCTTTTCTCTATTTAAACAACATGAAAATTTTTGCTAGTAGCTTCCCTTAAATAATCTATTATATATATTTCATGAACAACTACAAGGAAATGTCAAAGAACTGTTGATTATCCTACACAATGTATACATGCATTGAAATGTTGCACTATGGTCCATGAATATCTATAAATACTGTCAATAAAGAAAAACTTTTAATGCAATTCTCATAGTCATCAAGGCAAGTAAGTATAGGACAAGACACAAAAGGGGTACTTTTGTGTTGCAAACAAATCACACTGTCCTTGATTCTTCACAGTCATTCCAAAACAAAAATTCTATGAGAATAATGAAATCGGCTGGGATAGCCACACAATCTACAGTTCTTTTCTAGAAGAGAAGGCAAAGCCCCAGGCTGAGATGACACCAACTTAATACCAACACTGCTATTGAGTAGGACTTTTATATTTATGATCTGAAGTAGTTTAAAAAACACTATACATCCAGCAGAGCAAACTAAGCAGAGAGGGTGATCCAACTGAAGAGAAAATACAGATAGCAAAATGAGATAGAACGATGGTCAGTTAGAAGACTTAATTATGAGATAAAAACCTTGCAGCTACTCAGGAAAACCTGCGGTGACAGTTATGATAAACATTTCCTCTGCGTCCTCATGACGTCAAGGAGTGCTCCCTCAGTAACCAGCCATGACACAGAGAGCTGAGCTCCCAGAGCAGTTTCTCACAGAGGAAGCCACCTCAGAAACTGATGTTCCAAAAGCAATGTGGCTCAAACACTTAGCTTTCTGATCTAAAAGTAAAATTAAATGTGACTATATTCAAAATATGAAGTAAACACACAAAAAAATCTTAAAAAGCCCTTGTGCACATGCTACAAGCAGAAGGCGAAGAACTAAGGAATACAAAGTTCCCGAGTAAGAGATCTCAAACAGGTACTCAGTGTTGCCCTGAGACAGAGGGACAGAGATCCTGGTTGCTGCCTAAAACGTCCCACTTCTTGGAGGGAAAATACACTCTGCAACCCCTTTGAACACTCACTTGCCTTCAAATCACCCGAGGGCTTCCAGACATTTCTCTTTCTTATTCCAGGTCCCTTAGCAAACTGCTCTACAACACAGCCACAGATATTTATGACATTCTTCTCTAACGAACTTCCTGACTTCCCCTACCCCACTCTTAAGAAGTCAACAGTCACATAATCCCTTCTAGAAAAGCCACCAATAAAGCCTAAAGTGCTAATTAATTAAAAATAGTTCCTTCTGTGAGCACCCAAGTATTGACATCTTAGTCTCAGAGACCTCTCATGTCTTTCCTACGCCTCCTAAGTTTTTCATTATCCCCGGCTTTTTCCTTGATGAATTGACATTATCATTCCCCAAACATCAATTAAAGAAGCTTTAGATTGCTACATACTTTTGAATCTAATTTTTGTTTTACGTATGCACCATTTGCTGCTGTCAGGACATCGTTTATCAGAATAAAAACATATCCTTCCAGATCAAATGCCAAGTCGGAGCTGCAAAACATAAGCAACACTTTAAGAACAACTTAGATTTAAAGAACACACATTTCATTTTAAATACCTCCAAACTATCTGCAAGAACATCTTATCTAAGTGAACATTAGACATTTTATAAGCTGCTAGTATTCCTTGCTTCCTGGTCACAGTTTGCAATTTCATGCTCAAAGAGGGATTGTTTTAGAAACAAGAATCACTAACACTGAAACAGAGCATTAGCAATAATCAATCATATCAGTTAACAACACCGCTCTGAAGTCAAAGTCAGGAAAGAACAAGCAACTAAATCCACCATCACAGTAAATCTGTGAAGCTTCAATTTCACAGATAAGGAAATCAAAAGGTTGCAGTTGTTAAGTATCACCATGCAAAGCTTCACACAAAAGGTAGGACTATCCAGCACAGGCAGCCGGGTCACCGGATGGAATTTCTGAAGCGTAAATTGTGGTTAGTTCTTGATCTCATGAAGCTACAGTAGTGTCTAAGCACATAGCAGGAACTTAAATACCTGCTCAAAAAACCTACAAGATTTAACCAGTTGGATTAAGAAAACTGAAAATTTCTGGTGCTTAGTAGAGTACCAGGCACACAGTAAGAACTCAGTAAATTCAACAGAATAAAGGAAAATCTGAGACAAGCATGCCTCCGGCATCCTTTAGCACCCTCACTACAATGGTAGCCTCACATCTGATGACTGTAACAATACTATAGACTTCCAGCTAAATTGTTCAACAGAACCAAGACTTCTGAGGAGCTCAACACCACTGCAGTCTGAGGGAGAGCCAGCCTAATGCACATGCCACCTACCAAAGCAGTCTCACAAGCCTCTTATTCAATTCCCTTTCCCAAGTCAAAGGTTCTAATTAGACAAGCTGGTCCAGACAGTAATCCCCCTCAGAAGCTTTTCCCAGGCCAGACTAAGCCTGAAGAAGCCCTGCTGTTGTGTACATGTGTGGATCCCAGCAGCATCAAGCACACCATTTAGAGGTTAGCCGAGCGTCTCGAAGAAGAAGAAGAAAGGAAACAGAATCTAGAAGGAAGAGCGGTCAGCTATATAAGTAAATTCTAGTAACCAATCGTGTCGCTGTTTGTTTTTAGAATGAAATTTCACTTGCAGAGCTGGGGTAAAACAGGATTTGACTCACAATATTTTCTGCTGCCTATAACACAGGGACATGAGGAAGGTAGATGAGCCAGTGCAGGAACACTGGAACGCGTGTCAGACAGACTCTGTGGCATCAGCAAAACCATATATGCACGGCCTGAGCTGAGTAAAACACAGATGCCTTCAGGCCACCACTTTAATCTTCTGAGTTTCGGGGTGTAAACTTTCGCCATATATTTAAAATTAAAACTTATGAAACATAGGGAAACGTTTAGTATTCATTTAATCGAATAGTGTTACGGTATTTGTGGTACATTAAGGGAAGCCAAATAAAGCACGCTGTTATTCATTATTCTACAAGGCAAACGAGTCACTGCTGTTTTCTCCAGCTCACGGAAGGGCAGACGCTACATTTCTTTCGCAGCATACAAAGAGAAAGACTGCCACATGGGTTATAAAATCACACAGGCTACAAAGGCAGGCACAGGCTCAAATTCCAGCTCTGCACCTTGGCTAGCTGTGCGACCTTCAGCAAGTTCCTGACTTAAGTTTTAGTTTTCTCAGCTATGAAATAGCAAAATTACACCCACACTTCAGAGTGGTTGTGAGAACACAGAAATGCACAACACTGAACAGATTAAGTGGTACATGGAAAGTACTAGGTAAGAAGACAGTAACAAATCCTAATTGCATTCAATGAACTCTTAAGATCCCAAGAATCTTAATGTCATCAGCCCTAACTTTAATAGAACCAAAAAGATTTTTTTTGAAACTTTTTTGTGTGCTTTTCAAGGATATGCTTGGTACTCAGACTATAAACAATTATTTTTATTGATAATGATCATTTATTAGCAATAATTACTGACAATCATGTGGTATATATTAGCCCAAACTTACCTGGCAGCTACAAAGGCTCCAATAATCATTGCAAATACAGTCATTTTAACGCCCCAAGAAAAACTTTTCCTACAAAATAAAATAATTTAAACATTCATACGTGTGACTTCAGTTATTTACATAGATTCACAAACATTTCTAAGAAATCGGATATTTAAAAGAACCCTCTGAGGAAGCAAAAACTCATTTTTGTTACATAAATATACTTTAGTCCTCTTATGTTATTATTAGTGAGTGTGAATGTTTATAAATCAGAATTTCTTTAAGTAGGAAAAGGTCACACATATGTGTAGTAAAAGTACTAAGACATGAATATTATTTAACACCTGTATCTACAATTCTGACCCAGTGGCAGGAATTCTAGGAAATAAATCTCACGTTCAGATAGGCTTCCAACTCCAAATTCATAACCCTCCCAACTACTGCTCCACAAATTATCAATTCCAACACCAAAGGGAGAAAGTTGCTTAAACTTTCAAAAATTGGAGTAGAAATAAGACAAATTATTCTAGTACCTCACATAGTGGTGGGTACCTTTTCAAGGTGATTAAAATTGTTCAAAGAATAGATACATCAGAAATTTAGCTCACTTGAGTAAAACTCCTTCAGCAATCATTGTAAACAAGATGGAGAACCTCCTCAGAACTGTAAACATTGGCAAGCTGCAGAAATAAAAATAAGTAGGTAACATAAGGTTTTAACTAGTTTTAAGCCAAGATTTTCCAAATCAATAGTTTAAAATAATGTTAATCTCTTACTTCCACTAGGAAATTCCATATTAACTAAACTGTTTACTATAACATGGTAGAGCTGATACATCCATTATCAGGCACTAATAACACCTAGCTTTTAATTTTATTCTGCTAATTATGCAAACACCCTAAATTGTAACCATGTCAGTCTTTAAGGGTGGGGAACAAATAAGGCCATCCAAATCATTTGGTCTGGCCCTGCCAAGGCAACCACAGATGGGACTGGATATGTATAACAGGCTAATTTTTAAGTGGATAATTCTGCATGGCCTGTGAATGACGTTATACACATCCAAATAGCCCTTGGCAAAAAAGAAGGTTCCCCACCTTTGCACTGAAAAAGACTTCTTTGTTCTGTATTCACTGGACTGTCTTCCCTTCCCATCTCCTAGACCACCCCAAAACATCTATGAAAATCCTAGCCTATGGAAAGTTCTTTGATTGTCCTTTGGTAAATCCCCAGAGCATTTGGCTTGCATGCACTAATCAGACGCACAGCCTCACACAATGTCATTATTTCTGAATATACCCTATCTCGCTCCAAAATGCCTTCTACTTAGCTGGCAATCACAGGTAGAGTATGAATGAACGACGGAGGGATGAGATGGATGGGAAGAAAGCACACTCTATCCGAGCAGCACCTCGCAGCAAGCTGCATTTCTTTGCAAGTGGCTCAGCATGTGGGAAAGGATGCCCCACCCACGATAAATCTGCCTTCCTTGGAACATTCTCCAGAGATGTCACCTTGGTCATTCTCTCAGGTTTCTGGGGTTTAAAAGAGGAAGAAATGAAAACTGCCTCATAACTGACCCTCAGACATCTCCCCAGTCTGTTTTACAATCATCCAATTGTTCATGTGGAAATGGGGAAGCCACGTTAGATAGTTTCCCTACGTGAGTAGTTTTAATATCACACACACCCAATACATACTACACTCCTCAACTGGAGAGGCCAGGAATTGCGAGGTGCGAGGAGAATAAGACAGTGTTGACGTGGAGTGGAGAGCTACTGCTTCTTTGAAAAACTGAATACAAGGCTTCTACAATTGTACTGCCATAGGTAAGCTACCAATCAGACTTGTTTCAGGGTTCCATCTGATTTTAACTACTCCACATTAAAAGAAAAGGATAGTTCTAGTGCCCACCCTCTGGTTTAGCTGTATGGAACTGGTCTAATATTACTATGTACGAACTATATTACATAAAGAAATGAAATCTCATTACGCTAGCATATTCATTACTGCAGATCTGGAAGAATAATAAAAAA
Organism: Lepus europaeus; assembly: GCF_033115175.1. Taxonomy (NCBI): domain Eukaryota; kingdom Metazoa; phylum Chordata; class Mammalia; order Lagomorpha; family Leporidae; genus Lepus; species Lepus europaeus. Next base: position 59,080,174 of record NC_084831.1, read on the forward strand.
ATCTCCTGCCACATCATTTTATAACATTTTACAACTTCTACCATTAAGATGGGGTTAGGGGACAAAAACCAACCAACAATGGCTCTTTCTCTTCAAAGGAAAAGAGTTTAAACGAAAACCTTTGGTGCAAACGTCATTATTTAGTAATAGAAACTTTCTGCTCTTTTTGGTTTTTTCAGGATCAATTACAACGTATTAAACAGTTGACATTCAAGTACAGTTTTAAGAATACATTACAGTAACCTCACTAGGAAAATAAAGTTATCCATACTTCAGTTTCTTTGTGCTGAACAGTCCCGTGATTTGGTTCCCAAAATATAGAAGAGGTAGTGGAAACGTCTAGAAAATTTAAAAAGGGATAACAAAACTCAATAATAAAGACAGCTCAAATAAGGTCCTTTCAAACAGAAACAGTTTCGGCTATAAGATCAAATTCTTTCTGCTTAAGACAAAAGATCAGTTCTCACGGACAACCTGGACCCCCATGAAATTCACAAACCATATCAACTTTTCGTGAATACACAGCATTACCGGGCAGAAAGAGACAGAGGGAGGAAGACAGGCAAGAAAAGACCAACACAGCACAGCAACATCATCTGCTTTAAAATATAAGATAACAGCGCTCGACTTTAATGCCAGCAGGAAAGCAGAGTCAGGCAGGGGGAGAGAGAAAACCAAAATAAACCCCACACAGAAGCAGTGCAGGCTGCACGGGCTGGATTATGGATTAGGGGGATACAGAACTGCAAAGGTGTCTACTCTCAACAAGTCTGCATCAACTACCAGAGAAGAGTCTCAGGGTTTTTTTTTTCTCTTCCTCTTTATTTTAAAGAGTTTGTGTTAGCCCTTCAGCCCATGTCACTACACACCAATTCTTTACCTTCAATATACCCACTCTACGAAGGGCAATTTGGAGACAGCAATTTTTAAACATGCAAGACATGGATGCAAAATATACAATGATCTCTTTTCATAGAGTATCGCTGGTTTTTTTTTTTTTCTCTCTCTCTCTCTCTTTTTACCTTTCGAGGTACATTTCTGTCAAAGTCAGGAAACTTGACTACTCGGAGGGCCTTTCCCACCCAGAGAACTGCCACTGTGGCCACCATCTGCAGAGAACACAGATTCACTGTTCCACACATAAAGACACACACACAAGTTCTGACAACACCAACCCCTCCTGCGGAAGAATCCCACTAACCTGGCCAAGTCCAACACATAGTGAGGAGGGAAACCTACAAAAAGAGTAGAGAGGAGAAAAACACAGTTAGAAAAACCCAGTTGTAGCTCTGGGATTGTAACTTGCACATCGGCAACTTCCAAACGCCTCTTGATACAATTCACGCCAACCGCTACCCCGCTTGGCCAAATAAAAATCCTTGCGGGCTGTGAGGCCACGCCGCTGATTCTGTAGCCTCGGGCGGTCACTTGTCTCATCTTGTCCCACTCCACAATTGCTGTCCCTGCCTGCAACGCATTTCCCAAGGAAGTGAAGACAGATCTCAGCAACGGGTTCACACTTTTCAAAAATGAAATCTAAAGCAACTTCGGCTGCAGAGTCCCGGGGGGGGCAGCAAGAGGATAAACCGCACCGGAGCGTGAGGATGCGCACCGTCCCCCAGGGGGCTGTCAGCCGCCGAGGTGGACACCGATGCCCGCGCGAGCCCGGTCCCCGCTGCGGAGGACGGAGGGCATCCCTGCCTCTCCTCCCTGCAGGCGAGCAAGGGACCAGAAAGTCACTGAGCCACTCGCTCCATCGCTCTGAACGGCCCCGAAAGGCAGGGCTCTCGGGGCGCTTGCACCTACGGCACGGCAGGCGCTGTCCCCAAAGCGGCCCCCGCCGCGCGCGCGCCGGGCCGGCCGGGGCTGGGCGCGAGCGGCGGGACCCCCCGCTCCAGGCCCGCGCGCCGAGCCGGCCCCGCAGCCCGGGCCGCGCGCGTCCGCCGCCCGCCCTGCCCAGCTCCCGCCCAACTTTGTTCAGCTTCAACTTTGGCAGCCAAAGTCCAGGCAAGCAGGCGCGCCGCCGCCGCCCGCTCCTCCTCCGCGGCCCGGCGCCGCCGCCTCGGCCCTACCTGTAATTGGTGAGCACGCTCTTGTTCACCACCACGATGAGGAAGGAGCTCACGCCGTAAAAGCCGGCGGCCAGCAGCTTCAGAAACACGGTCAGCGTTTCGGCCGACGCCATCCCCAGCTCCTCCTCATCTCTGTGTGTGGAGGATTTCGCGGGGGCTTCTCCTTTAACCCGAGCATGCTGACGTCTATGAACTTCCGCCATGGCTGCGGCGGCGGCGGCGGCGGCGGCGCGGGCCTGTGAGGGGAGCTGCGCGCGGGCCTGGCGGCGGCGCCGCGCGGCGCGGGAACCTGCGGCGGCTTCCAGGGTCTCGCGGGCTCGGGGCTCGCGACCCGGGCGGCTGTACGCTGGCTGTCCCGGCTCCCCGCGCTGCCGCCGCCCGTCCCCGCCCAGGGGCAGGGACACTGGGGTTCACACCCTCGGGAGACTTTGCTCCGCGGCATTGTGCAACGCGGGGTCACAGGGGAGGGACGCCGCTGCTCGCCCGGGTCTGGCCAAGGGCTGGTGTGAGGGCCTGGAGAACGGGGCGATGGCGAGTGCGGGACGCGGAGGGAGAAGCCTGAGGGACCGGGCGGGGGGTCCCGGAGCGCCGGGCGGCAGAGTAGGGACGCAGGGCGCTGCGGACGCCTTGCGCCTGCGCGGGCGTACGCGCTGGGTCTCCGCAGGACGCGTACCTGAGGGGACTGTGCGGGCCACCGCGGGGCTGGAAGGCCGTATTCTCCAGATAACTGCCCCCGCGAAAGTGCAGCCCTCCGCCCTCCTGTAACAGGTGGCCGCGTGGGAAGCTGGGGTCCGCTGCGGCCGGGGTCGTCGCAGATGCGGCTCACTGTACGCACTCAGATATTCCAGGCTGCAGCGTCTTGGCCTTCTCACACGTTCTGAACCCAAACGACACCGAACAGCGCTTGCTTTTGCAGATCAAGGAGGAATTTTTAAGGAAAAGTGTTGACAGAGCCCCCCCAAAAAGTAGCATGATAACCATGTAGCTTGGGGATTGGTGGAAGTGCAGGGTGTTTGGTGCCTAGGAGATTTGAGTTCCAATTCTAAGATTCCTGGAGATGTCCCCAACCCTCAGCTGTGTGCTCTTGGACCAATGAAATCTCTCAGGCTGGAGCGCCCAGCTCTGTGATGTAAAGCTAGCAGGGAGCTAATTTTCAGTAAGTGGGAGCCGTTATTTCACAACATAAGCAGATCTTTACTTTAAGCGAAGAAATCTATTTTATAGCAAAAAAAAAAAAAAAAAAAAAAAAAAAAACCACACACACACACTTCGAGTTATTTCTCTAAGTGCCTGGATGATACCTTTGAAAATATTTTTTCCTTATTTTTGAAGTATAAAAAAGGTATAAGGTTTATCATTTAAACCCTTTATGGATTGCACAGTAAAATGGCATTAAGTACATTCACCTTGTTGTATACCCAGCACTTCTAATCTATCCCCAGCACTTTTTCACCACCCCAAACCAGAACTTTTTTTTTTTTTTTGTCATGGTTTTTAATTTATTTATTTGGTGGGCAGAGAAGGAAAGAGATGTTGATTTGCTGGTTCACTCCCCCAAATGCTCACCGCAGACAGTGCTTGGCCAGGTAAAACCAAGAGCCTAGAATTCAATCCAGGTCTCCCATGTGGTTTTCAGGGACCCAAGTAGTTGAGCCTTTACCTGAGGCCTGTCAGTAACAGGAAGCTGGAATTGGAAGCAGATCTAAGATTCAAACCCAGGCACTACACTACAGGATGCAGCAGGCATCGCAGTAGCATCTAAATAAATACTGAGAACAGTGCCTCCTCCCCACCCGCACCGCCACCACTGGAAACTGAAATTCTTCACCCAGGAAGCAGCCATTCCCCATTCCCTACCCTGATCCCCCACAGTAGTTTAGTGTCCTGCTTCCAGTCTTTACGAATTTGACTACCTGAGGCACAGTAAGTCTTCAATATGTAGTATGAAAAAAACTATGCACAGACTACAAAAATATTTTACACCAAAATAATCTTTTTTTTAAGATTTTTTATTTATTTATTTGACAGGTAGAGTTACAGACAGTGAGAGACAGAGAGAAAGATCTTCCATCCGATGGTTCACCCCCTAAATGGCCACAATGGCCGGAGCTACACCGATCCAAAGCCAGGAGCCAGGAGCTTCAGGGTCTCCCACATGGGTGCAGGGGCCCAAGCCTCTGGGCTATCTTCCACTACCTTCCTGGGCCACAGCAGAGAGCTGGTCTGGAAGAGGAGCAACTAGGACTAGAACCCAGGGCCCACATGCGATGCCGGCGCCACAGGCGGAGGATTAACCTAGTGTGCCACTGCACTGGCCCCCAAAATAATCTTTTAATTCCATTTTTTTCAAGAACTTTTGAAGTTCCTCATATAAATGGAATCATCCATTATTTGCCTTTTTGTGACTGGTATATTTTTACTTAGCAGGTTTTCCAGGTTCACCCATAATATATGGTAAATAGAATTAACAAATTGATCTCCAAATAGGTTGTACCAATTCGGTATTTCCACTCACTGCACGGAAATGAAACCCTGTTTCATAAAGTCAGATGGCAACAGTGGAGAAAACAAAGAATTAGATAATAGTTCAGGTTCTACCCTGTGAGGCATGAAATGCCAGGTACAAATTTCTGCAATGAATCAATAGCAATTACACACAACGAAAATAAGTCTAAGAGTAATGATCCAAGCAACTAATATTGTTTTTCCCCAGCATGATTAACTTGTTTATTAACAAGTATTTATTAAGAGCTACTAAGAGCTGGATTGGATTTTCTCCACACCAGTAATGATTGGGTTGCTATGGACATTCAGCAAAATGCTATGGCATCTAAGGGAGTCCAGCATAAAGGTAATATAGAGAAAACATAGATAACATACATACTCGAATAGGAATTCACCCTTTCCCCATCTTTTAGGTACTTAGACTTTTAGGTAATGTTTGATATGAGGTTACTTCAAAAAGTTCATGGAAATGCGTATTATGAAAAGACTGCAGGGATTTTCAATTTTTCTTATACCAAAATTAACATCTATTCATTCCGTTTTTGGATGAACTGTTTGAATTTCCCTCAATAATATTAATCATAGAATTATATATCAAAGAGGCTAGCACTGTGGCGTAATAGCTGAACTGCTGGCATCCCATATGGGCACCAGTTCATGTCCCAGCTGCTCCTCTTCCTATCCAGCTCCCTGCTAATGTACCTAGGAAAGCAGTGGAAGATGACCCAAGTGCTTGGGCCCCTGCACCCCCGTGGGAGACCCAGAAGAAGCTCTTGGCTCCTGACTTCAGATCTGCTCAGCTCCAGCCATTGTGGCCATTTAGGGAGTGAACCAGCAGATGGAAGACCTCTCTCTCTGTCTCTCCCTCTGTCTGTAACTCTGCATCTCAGATAAATAAATAAATCTCTTTTTAAAAAAAAGAATGATATATAAGGGTTTGCGTATTTGATAAAATTGAATAAATATTGAAGATGTCTATAAAAAATTTACGGGATTGGAAAGACTGCATTAAATTTTCTCATTGATTTACAGGATTGGAAAGACTGCATTAAATGTTCTCATTGATGTACAAACCTACTCTGGGAAGTTCAACTTTGTGAGTTGGTAAGTTTTGTGTCTTGCTGTATAGAATGACTAGCAGAAAAACCTCTGCAGTTAGATCATGCTTTTTTTATCACAATATTGCTTTTAGCCCTCATGATTCCTCATAAGGGAAATTTGATTCTGGTAATTTTGGCATCATAGAATGATTTTGTAAGGATTTGTTCCCTTCCAAATGTTCTGAATACTTTAATAAGAATTGGTGTTAGTTCTTTAGAAGTTTCATAAAATCCAGCAGTGAAGCCTTGCAGTTCTGGGATTTCTTTTGTTTAGAGGCTCTTTGTTGGTGAGTCAGTCTCAGCTTTGGTTGTTATTGTATTCATGTTTTCTAATTGGATATTTCCAGAAACCTATCCATTTCTTCTACATTTTACAAATTGCTGGTATATGATTGATTATAACAATTCATAGTGATTCTCTGTATTTCTGTGGTATCAGTTGTAATATCTCCTTTTCCATCTATGATTTCATTTTACTTTTTAAAGATTTATTTTATTGGAGCCGACACTGTGGCGTAGAAAGTAGAGCTGACGCCTGCAGTGCTGGCATCTCATATGGGCACTGGTTCTAGTCCCAGCTGCTCTACCTTCCGATCCAGCTTTCTGCTATGGCCTGAGAAATCAGTAGATGGCCCAAGCCTTTGGGCCTCTTCACCCATGTGGGAGACCCAGAAGCTCTTGGCTGCTAGCTCTGGATTGGTATAGCTCTGGCCATTGCAACATCTGGGGAATGAACCAGCAGATGGAAGACCTCTCTCTCTTTGCCTCTGCCTCTCTGTAGCTCTGCCTTTCAAATAAATAAATAAATCTTTAAAAAATTATTTATTTATTTGAAAGGCAGAGCCACAGTGGTGGCAAGAAACAGAGAGAGAGAGAGAACGAGCCAAAGAGAAAGAGTCAGTCTTCCATCTCCTGATTCACTCCCCAAATGGCGACAACAGCCAAGGCTGGGCCAGGCTGAAGCCAGGAGCCAGGAGCTTCTTCTGGGTCCTCCACTTGAGTTCAGGCCTAAGCACTTGGAATATCTTCCACTGCTTTCCCAGGTGCATTAGCAGGGTGCTGGATCAGAAGTGGAGCAGCAGGGTCTCAAACCAGTGTCCATATGGGATATCAGTGTCACAGGCCGCAACTTTACCCTCTATGCCACAATGCCAGCCCCTCTGATTTTATTAATTTGTGTCTTCTCCCCTTTTTTCTTGGTTAATTGAGACAGTGATTTTTTTAACCAATTTTATTTTTCCTAAAAACAATCTCTTCATTTGATTGATCATTTGTATAGTTTTTCATTTCTATTTTTAAAATTTTTCTCTAATTTTTAGGTTTGCTTTGTTCTTATTTTTTCCAGGTCTTTGAGATGCATTGTTAGATTATTTATTTGGTAGCATTCCTTTTTTTTTTCCATGTAGGCACTTAATGCTTTAAACCTTCCTCTTAAAACTACTTCTGTTCTATTACATAAATTTTGATATGTTGTGTCTTCATTTTCATTAGTTTCAAAGAATTTTTTATTTCCCTTTTGATTTCTTTTTTTTTTTTTTTTTTTTTTTTTTTTGACAGGCAGAGTGGACAGTGAGAGAGAGAGAGACAGAGAGAAAGGTCTTCCTTTTGCCGTTGGTTCACCCTCCAATGGCCGCCGCGGTAGCGCGCTGCGGCCGGCGCACCGCGCTGTTCCGATGGCAGGAGCCAGGTGCTTATCCTGGTCTCCCATGGGGTGCAGAGCCCAAACACTTGGGCTATCCTCCACTGCACTCCCTGGCCACAGCAGAGAGCTGGCTTCTCTGACCCACTGTTCATTCAGGAACATATTGTTCAGTCTCCATATATTTTTCTCTATGTATAGTTTCTAGAGTTTCTTTTCTTAATTTCCAGTTTTATTCCATTGCTGTCTGAAAAGATACATTATATGACTTCAACATTTTTGAATTTGTTGAGACTTGTCTGATATAAGCCCAATATACAGTCTACACTAGAAAATGTTCCGTCTGCTGATGAAAGCAATGTGTATTCTGCAGTTGTTGTATGAAATATTTTGTGGATATATTGGGTCTATTTGGTCTACAGTGTAGATCACCTCTGTTCTCTCTTAATTTTTTGTCTGGTAAATCTATCCATTGAAGTCACCCAGTATTATTGTATTGGAGCTTATGTCTCCCTTTGGATCCATTAATATTTGTTTTATAAAACTGGGTGCCCTAGATTGGGTGCATATGCATTTACTATGGTCACTTCTTTTTGAATTGATCTCTTATTCACTACATAGTGACCTTCTTTGTCTATTTTTTTTTAAAAGTTTTTCTTCTCTAATATGAAAATAGCTACTCCTGCATGCTTCTGATTTCCATGGAATATCTATTTCCATCCTTTCACTTTCAGTCTGTGAGTATATTTATTGGTGAAGTGTGTTTCTTGTAGGCAGCATGTAATTGGGTTTTGTGTTTCTATCTATTCATCCAATTTGTATCTTTTAATTGGGGAACTTTATAAATTTACATTCAAGGTTATTCACATTCTTTCATGATGCTGGTTGTCTTTCTCTGTTTCTGCATGTAGTGTATCATTAAGTACGCTTTGTAAGTGTGGCAAGGTGTTCATACACTCTTTCAATTGTTCATCTTAGAAGGTCTTTATTTCACCTTCAGTTATAAATAAGAGCTTCACTGTGTATTCTCAGTTGGCAGGATTTTTTTCTTCTCTTTAGAGTTGTACTATATCTCTCCATTCTCTCCTATCCTGTAGGGTTTCTGTTGAGGAATCTGTTGTCAATCTGATTGGAAATCCTTTAAATGTGACCCCGCATTTCTCTCATGTGAATTTTGAAATATTTTCTTCATGTTTTACTTTTGAAATTTTGACTGTAAGGTGTCATGATGAGGATCTTTTCTGATCATGACTATTTGGGATTCTGTGAGATTACTGTTTTTGAATGTCCACTATTTCTCCAAATTAGGGAACTTTTCAGCTATTATTTCACTGAATAGCTTTTCCAAACCATTTTTTGTCCATTCAGGAATTCCTAAGACTTGTACATTGTTTGAAGGTATCTGCAAGATCCCAAGCATTGTTTTTATTCTTTCTGTTTCTTTTCTTCTCCTTTTTTTTTTATCTGAATGGCATATTTCAAAAGACCTATGTTTTAGATCTGATATTCTTTCTTCTGCCTTATCCAGTCTGTTGTTAAGGATGTTTTATTTTTTTATTTGACTGATTGAGTATTTAATTTGGAGTATTTCTCTTTGGTTCTTACTCAATACCTCTATCTGCTAAATTTTTCATCCATGTCATGTACTGATTTTTTAATTTAATTCAACTATTTCTCTGTATGTTCAGTAACCTTTTTTAAAAAAAGATTTATTTATTTGAAAGTCAGAGTTACATAGAAAGAGAAGGAGAGGGAGAGAGAGAGGGAGAGAGAAAGAGAAAAAGAAAGAGAGGTATTCAATCCACTGGTCCCCTCTCCAGTTGACCACAACAGCCTGATGTGGGCCAGTCCAAAGCCAGGAGCCAGGAGCTTCTTCTGGTCTCCCACGCAGGTCCAGGGGCCCAAGGACTTGGGCCATCTCCTACTGCTTTCCCAGGCCATCGTAGTGAGCTGGATCGGAAGTGGAGCAGCTGGGACTCAAACTGGCACCCATATGGGATGGCAGCCCTGCAGGTGGCAGCTTTACATACTACACCACAGCACCTGCCCCATGTTCAGGAACTTTAAAATCATTCTTTTGAATTATTTTTTCAGGCACTTCATGAATCTCCCCTTTTTCACAGTATAATGTTAATGCATAATCAGGTTCATTTCAGGAAATCATTTTGCCTCATTTGTTCATATTCCTTGTGTTTCTACACTGATTTTTGCACATCTGGGGGACTTCTTATTTCTATCAGTTCTAGAGGATCATTTTTGCTGATGGAAATCTTTATTCCTGGAGATATAACTGATTGGATGTTAGCTGGTATTTTGCTCTTCTCCTGTTTGGTTAAATCTACTGCCAATCATAGAGAGCCATTTTGTGTGTAAAAGGACAAGTGCCTATAGGCAACTCCTGGCAACTCCTTTCTTGGAGATCCCCTCATGACTTTTTTTTTTTTTTTTTTTTTTTTTTTGACAGGCAGAGTGGACAGTGAGAGAGAGAGACAGAGAGAAAGGTCTTCCTTTGCTGTTGGTTCACCCTCCAATGGCCGCCGCGGCTGGCGCGCTGCGACCGGCGCACCGCGCTGCTCCGAAGCCAGGAGCCAGTCCTAGTCTCCCATGGGGTGCAGGGCCCAAGCACTTGGGCCATCCTCCATTGCACTCACGGGCCATAGCAGAGAGCTGGCCTGGAAGAGGGGCAACCGGGACAGAATCTGGCGCCCCAACTGGGACTAGGACCCGGTGTGCCGGCGCCACTAGGCGGAGGATTAGCCTGTTGAGCCATGGCGCCGGCCCCTCATGACTTTTGTGGCTGGATGTTTCTCACTTCAATAAATCTCACTTTGCTCGCTGTCCCTGTCTGTGAGGAAATTCTTCTTCAATGTGAGACAAGAACTGAGATCTCCTTCATTGTCCTATAACACTGGGAAAAAGATAGGCAAGGACCTCATGAAACAGTGTTTGCTCTCTCAATATGGTGGCTCTCTGCCAAAATCCCTCTCTGAGGACTGGGAGAGGAAGCCATGTGGGTTCCCTCTCTGAATCCTAGGAGCCTCAAGTTTTCCAGGGAGTGCTCCTCACTGAGTTGTAGTCTGTTGTGGTTGGATTCCTTTCTAAGAAGGATCACCTATGTGAGTTGTTTGTGCAGATGGGCTCTGCCCACACTCTCCTGCTCCCTTTCCCCCACAATAGAAAATCTCCTGGCTATGGGGCTGGGGCTTCAGATACCCCTGGTTTAGCTTAGTTCCTCTTTCGTTTCTCTCTGTGCCTATTATTGGTATCCCACTTTGTTTCCGCTGTTCTCTTACTGCATCAAGTGTTCTTTCTTAGGCAGTCACCTCTACATGTAGCTGCCTTTCTCAGAAGAGGAGATAAATGCTGAAATTCTCTGTATAGCTATCTTGACTAATCTCAGAGTCCTAGAATTTGCCTCTCCCAAGGAGATTAAGAGGTGAGAACAGAAATTATGACTGTTGCTAAGGATTTACAGAAGCAACTTGACCATGAAGAAGATCACTGCAAACTCAAGATTATTGCAAGATCTTAGTAGAGTCACAGACAAGGGAGGGAAGGAGGAGTTGTGATCATCAGACAGGTGATAGCATCCATTTCTGTTGAAAAGGTCAGATGTCAAAAAGAGGTGGCTTCAGACCTCAGCCCAAACCTCACTCCACACTACCCCCATCTAGCATAAACCCAAGTGATTGTGGGAATTTACTTCTATTTGTTTTTTGAATCTATTCAGTGGTTTGTGTGTTTTTTTTTTTTTTCAGAAAAGATTGTTGAATTTTGTCAAATTCTTTTTCTGTATCTGTTGAGATAATTGGGTGATTTCAAATCTTTGTACTGTTAATATGTTGGATCACATTCATTGATTTTATATATTGAGCCATCCATGCAACCTAGGGGTAAATCCTACTTGATTGTGGTAAGCGATACTTTTAATGTAGTGTTGAATTATTTACTAGTGTTTGGTTGAACACTCTTCTATCTATATTAATCAGATAATGACCTGCAGTGTTCTTTTCTTGTGGTGTACTTTTCAGGCTTTGATATAAGGATAATGTGGTCCCCATAAAATGAGTTTGGAAATTTTCCTTCATTTTTCAATTTAGGTGAGTTGGAGAGAAGCTGGCGTTAGTTGTTCCTTAAATATTTGGAAGAATTGTCCAGGGAAGCCATCTTGTCCCAGATTTTCTTTTATTGAGGTTTTTCAATGACTGATTCAATCTCTTTACTAGGTATCAGTATGTTCAGATTTTCTACTTCTTTATAATTCAATATTGGTATGGTTTATGATTCTAAGAACTTATCTACTTCCTATGAGCATGCCAATTTTTTGATATATGATTATTCATAGTAATCTTTTATAATCATTAGTGTTTTGTGGCATCAGTTCTAAAATCCCCTCTTTCACTTTATCATTTATAAAAATAAAATTTCTCAATGTTTCTATTTTTATAGTCTAAAGATTTTTTTAATTTTGTTAATGATTTTAAAAACACCAATACAATTTTTTAATTATTTTTATATTATTTTCTAATTCTCTATTTCATTATTTCTGCTTGAATTTTTATTGTTTCTTCCTTCTGGTTTCTGTGGTAATGGTTTGCTCTTATTTTTCTAGTTCCATAAGATGTAAAGTCAGATTGTTTATGAATATGCTTCTTCATTTCTTACAATTTTAATTTATTGTTATGTTTATGTTCTGCAAGGGTTTTATACATATTTTATTTATATATTTTATTTAAGTTATACAAATTTCATAAATTTCCTTTATACTGTTTTAGGAACATACTGACACTTCCCCCTCCACCACCAACCCTCTCACCCACGCTATAACCCTTCTTCCCCCTCCATCTCAGATTCCCACTCTTAATTTTCATAATGATCTTTTTTCAGTATGACTGTATAGTTAACACTACCCTAAGTAAAAGAGTTCAACAAATAGTATGAAGAGAAAACAAAAAACACTGTTCCTCAATGTAGGAGACAAGGGCTATAAACAATCATTGCTTCTCAAGATTTCTATTTTACTCCAATAATTATATTTCAGGTACTCTATTAGTTACCGTTACCTCAGATGAAGGAGAACATATGATATCTGTTCTTTGGGGATTGAGTTATTACACTAAATATAATGGTTTCCAGTTGCAACCATCTTATTGCAAAAGACAGGATTTTATGTTTTTTTACAGCTGAGTAGTAATCTGTAATGTATATATATATATACACATATATATTACATATATATACATTATATGTGTGTATTACATATATATACATATATATGTGTGTAATATATATACATATATATGTATATATACATATATACATATTACATATATATGTATTACATATGTGTGTGTATTATACATATATATGTATATATGTATTACATATATATGTAATATATACATGTATATGTATATGTATATATGTGTACATATATGTATATATGTATATATGTGTATATATGTATATATGTGTATATGTACATATACATATACATATATGTATATGTATATATGTAATATATACGTATATACACATATACATATGTATTATATATATGTTATATGTATTACATATATATACACACATATATATGTATATATGTATATATATGTATGTATATATATGTATATATGTATGTATATGTATGCACATATATATGTGTATATATGTATGTATATGTATGTATATGTATATATACATATATGTGTGTATATGTATATATACGTATATACATATACATATATACATATATACATACATATATGCATATACATATATATACATACATACATATATACATATATGTATTACATATATACATATACATATATACATAATATATGTATTACATATATACATATACATATATATACGTAATACATATATACATATACATATATATGTATTACATATATACATATATATTACACATATATACATATATATTATATATAATATATATAACATATATATACATATATATAATATATATACATATATATATTACATATATATTACATATATATACATATATATATATATATATATATACACCATAATTTCTTTATCCAGTCATTAGTTGATCTCGGTTGATTCCATGTCTTAGCTCTTGTGAATTGTGCTGCAATGAGCATGAGGACACTCTTTTATGTACCATTTTCTTTTGGTTTGGGTAAATTCCCAGGAGTGGGATGGTTGGATCTATGGTAGGTCTGTATTCAAAGTTCTGAGGTATCTCTGAACTGTCTTCCACAGTGATTGCACCAGCTTACATTCCCACCAATAGTGTACCAGGGTACCTTTTTCCCTACATCCTCACCAGCATTCGTCATTTGTTAATTTCTATATGTGGGCCATTCTAACTAGAGTGAGGTGAAATCTCATTGTGGTTTTGATTTGCATTTCTCTGATGGCTAGTAATCCTGAATATTTTCTCAAGTGTCTGTTGGCCATTTAATTCCCTCTCTTGAAAAATGCCTGTTCCAGTCCTTTCCCCATTTCTTAACTGAATTGTTTGTTTTGTTGTTATTGAATTTCTTGAGATCTTTATAAATTTTGGGTGTTAACCCTTTAGTTGCTTAGTTTGCAAATATTTTCTCCCATTCTGTTGGTTGCCTCTTTACTTTGTTGAGTGTTTCTTTTGCTTCTCAGCTTGATGTAGTCCCATTTGTCAATTTTGGTTTTGATTGCCTATGCTTCTATGATTTTTACCAAGAAGTCTTTGCCTGTGTCAGTGTCTTACAGAGTTTCCCCAATGTTCGCAAACAATTTGATGGTATCCGGTCATAGATTTAGGTCTTTGATCCATTTTGAGTGTATTTTTATCTAAAGTGTAAGGTAGGGGTTGTGTTTTACACTTCTGCATGTGAAGAACCAGTTTCCCCAGCACCATTTGTTAAAGAAGAGACTGTCATTCCTCCAGGGATTGATTTTAGCTCCTTTGTCAAAGATAAGTTGGTTGTAGATGCAGGGATTGATTTCTAGAGTTTCTATTCTATTCCATTGGTCTTCAAGTCTGTTTTCATTCCAATATCAGGCTGTTTTGATTATAACTGCCTGTAGTATATCTTGAAATCTGATTTGTGATGCTTCAGGCTTTGTTTTTGTTGTGTAAAATTGCTTTAGCTAGTTGGGGTCTCTTGTGTTTCCCTATGAATTCTAGTAAAATTTGTTCTAGGTCTGCAAAGAATGTTGTTGATATTTTGATTGGGATTGCATTGAATCTGTAAATTGTTTTTGGTAAAATGGACATATTGAGGATGTTGATTCTTCCAATCCATGGACATGGAAGATTTTCCATTTTTTAATGCTTTCTTCTATTTCTTTCTTTAGTGTTTTATTATTTTCATCATAAAGATCTTTGACATCTTTGGTTAAATTTATTCCAAGGTTCTTCTTGGAGCTATTGTGAATGAGACTGATCTTAAAAGTTCTCTCAGCCATGACCTTATCTGTGTACACCGGGGCTACTGATTTTTCTGTGTTAATTTTATATCCTGCCACTTCACCAAACTCTTTTATGGGTTCCAGTAGTCTCTCAGTGGAGTTTTTTGGATCCCCTATAAAGGATCATGTCATCTGCAAATAGGGACAATTTGACTTCCTCCTTCCCACTTTGTATCCCTTTGATTTCTTTTTCTTGCCTTATGGCTCCAGCTAAAACTTCCAGTACTATATTAAATAACAATGGTGAGAGTAGGCATCCTTGCCTGGTTCTGGATCTTAGGGGGGGAATGCTTCCAGCTTTTCCCTGTTCGACAGGTTGCTGGCCATGGGTTTGTCATAGACTGCCTTGATTGTGTTTGCTTAAGGTTTTCTTTAGGATGCAGTGTTGTATTTTATCAAATGCTTTTTCTGCATCTATTAATATAACCATATGTTTTTTGTTCTTTAGTTTGTTAATGTGATGCATCACATTTATGGATTTATGAATGCTGAACCATCCCTGCACACTGGGGATAAATCCCACTTGGTCCAGGCAAATGATCTTTCAGATGTGTTATTTAATACTATTGGCTAATATTTTGTTGATGATTTTTGCATCTATGTTCTTCAGGGATATTGTTCTATAGTTCTCTTTCTCTGTTGCATCTTTTTCTGGCTAGGAATTATGGTATTTTAAAAAAATGAATTACCTTTTTTAAAATTATTTATTTATTTAAAAAATTTTCATTTTATTTATTTGAAAGGAAATGCAATAGGAGAGGAGGGGACACAGGAAGAGGGAGATCTATCATCCACTGGCTCAATCCCCAAAAGCTTTTTATAGCTAGGGCTGGGTTGGGTTAGAGCCAGGAGACATTAACTCCATTCTGGCCTCCCACATGGATATCAAGTACTTCAGCCATCCTCTGCTGCCTTCCCAGGTATGTCAGCAGGCAGTTGTATCAGGAGTGGCATAGCCAGGATTTGAACTGGCACTCCAATATGAGATGGCTGCATCTCAAGAAATAGCTTAACCCATTGTACCATAGACCTTTGATCTGTTAGATAGAACAAGAACACAGCAACAACAAAAAACTAAAAACCAATCCTCCTGGTGAACATAAATGCAAAATTCTCAACAAAATCCTAGCAAATTGAATACAACTGAACATCAAACATTTCATTCACCATGTTCAAGCAACTTCATTGTTATTTGACAGTTCAATGTATGAAAATCAATAAATGTAATATATCACTTCATCAGAATGAAGGATAGAAGTCATATGGTCATCTCAACGGATACAAAAAAAAGCAGTAAAATTCAACATTGCTTCATAATAAAAACCTTGAACAAATTAGGTATAGAAGGATTGTCCATCAATATAATGAAGACCATATATGATAAACCTACAACCAACATCATATTGAATGGAGATAAGTTAAAAGCATTTCCTTATGATCTGGAATAAGACAAGTATCCCACTGTCACTTCTCATTTTATGTATAATACTGGAAGTAGTAGCCTGAGAAATTTGGCAACAGAACAAATAAAATACATATGAATAGGAAAAGAGAAATTAAAACTGTTTGCAGGTTATATGACTCTCTTTATATGTAAAAACCTAAAGACTACCAAGAGACTGTGAGAATTGATAAATTCAGTGAAGTTGCAGCATATAAAACCAATACTTTAAAAAAGTAATATCTTTCTATATTAATAACTAACTTTCTGAGAAAGAATTCTTGAAACCAATCCCATTCATAACTTACAGAAAGAATAAAATACATTGGAATAAATTAATGAAGTAGAAAAACCCTACAATAATAATCACAAAACAATGATGCAGGAAATTGAAGAAGACACCAAAAAATGGAAAGGCTTCCCATGTTCATGGACTTGAACTAATATTGTCAAAATGTTCGTACTATTCAAAGTAATTTATAGATTCACTGTAATCCCCATAAAAATACCAATGACATTCTTCACTGAAGTAGAAAAAATAATTCATATGGAAACACAAAACATCCCCTAAAGACAAAGTAGTGTGGAACAAAAGTGGAGGCAACAAAATACCTAATTTCAACACATAGTATTTGGCTATATTTACCAAAACAGCCTGGTATTGGGATAAAAACAGATACATAGACCAATGGAACAACAGTAATACCTCAGATAAATCCACGCATCTACAGCCAATTGACTCATGACAAAGGAACAAAAACATTCAAAAGCATACTGAAAACATACAGTTTCTTCAATGAATTTTGCTGAGGAAACTGGATATTTAAATGCAAAAAAATTAAACCTTGCCCTAAACCATCTCTCGCCCTATACAAAATCAGTTCTTAAATGTAGCCATTGCCACAAACTTCCCTCAGCCTGCTCTGTTTCCTGCACCTGATAACTTTCAGTATTCTGTATTTTCATTTTCATTTGTTTCAACATATTTTCTAGCTTCCCTTTTGATGTCTTCTTTAATCTATTTGTTGTTCAAGAATGTGATAATTTAACATATTTGACAAGTTGCCTGTTTCCCCTCTTCTATTAATTTCTAGTTTCATTTCATTAGTCAGAAAACTTATGTGGCATGATTTTAATTCTCTTAAATTTGCCAAGACTGATTTGTGAACTAACAGATGATCTATTATGAGGAATGTTTTATTTATACTTGAGAAAAATGTATATTCTCCTGCTGTTTTCGTGGAAAGTACTATATGTGTTCTTGTAGGTTCATTTGGTGTCTAGAGCTGTTCGAGTCCTGTGTTTTCTATTGACCCTCTGTTTGCTCTATGCTCTATTGAAAGTAGAGTATTTAAATATCCTACCATTATTTGGTTGCCGTCTATTTCTTCAGCTCTCTGGATGTTTGAGTTGTGCATGAAGCCTACATAAAACAATTTATAACAAGCTTACATTTGTTACATATAAATTTTACATCTTATTAGTGAGTTGCCTGCCCCTTTTATCATTATTTAATGTCCTTTTATCCTTTGTGACAATTTGATGTAGTGTCTCTCTTACTTTCTGTTATGTGTGACCACACCTGCTCCTTTTTAATTAAAAATTTCATGTGATATATTTTTTTCATCCTTTTACTTTCAGCTTATCTAATCTTTAAAGTAAGTTCTTAAAAAAGATTATTCATTTATTTATTTGAAAGACAAATCAAAGGAGAGAGAGGGAGAGATACAGAGAGATATCTTCCATCTGCTGGTTCATTCCCCAAATAGCTGCAGCAGCCAGGGGTGGACCAGGCCAAAGACAAGAGCTGGAAATTCCATCTGAGTCTTCCATATGGGTGTCAGGGACACAAGTACTTGGGCCATCTTCTGCTACCTCTCTAGGGGCATTAGCAGGAAACTGGACCCACGTGGGAGACTGGAGGAAGCTTCTGGCTCCTGGCTTCAGATCAGCACAACTCTGTCTATTGCAGTCATTTGGGGAGTGAGCCGGTATATGGAAGACTTTCTCTCTCTCTCTCTCTCTGCCTCTACTTCTCTGTAACTCTGTCTTTCAAATTATTAAATGAACTTTCAAAAAGCATTATTTTATTTATTTACAAGGCAGAGTGATATAGAGAAAGGTAGATAGAGAGACAGAGACAGAGAGAGATGATAGATTGATCAATCTTCTATGTACTGGTTCACTCCTCAAATGGCTGGGGCTGGCCAGGCTGAAGCCAGGAGCCCGGGACTCCATCCATGTCTCTGATGTGGATGGCAGGGACTGCAGCACTTGGGCCATAATCTGCTGACTTCCAGGCACTTTGTCAGGAAATTGGATTGGACGTGGAACACCCGGGACTCAAACAAGCACTCCAATATGGGATGCCAGCATTATAGGCATTGGCTTAACTTGTTGCACCATACACGTGTCCTTCCCATTTTCATTTTTTCAGTATGTTTTCTGTATATATTTTGTTTGTGGTAACCATGAGGCTTAAATACATGACTTAAAATTTTTTTAAAGTATTTATTTATTTATTTATGTGAAAGAGTTACACAGAGAGAGGAGAGACACGGGGAGGGGGGTCTTCCATCCGTTGGCTACTGCCCAACTGCCGCAATGGCCGGAGCTGCACCGATCTGAAGCCAGGAGCCAAGAGCCTCCTCTTGGTCTCCCACGTGGCTGCTGGGTCCCAAGGACTTGGGCCATCCTCCACTGCCTTCCCAGGCCACAGCAGAGTGCTGTAGAGCAGCCAGGTCCCGAACCGGCACCCATATGGGATGCCAGCGCCTCAGGTCAGGGTGTTAACCCACTGCTCCACATTGCTGGCCCCCATGCCTTAAGATTTTAGCAATCTATTTTGAGGTGCTATCAACTGAGTTTTAATTACATATACATGGAATTTTTTTTTCTTTTTTCAGGATCTCTACATTGGTTGATATTTCTCCCATTTCCACCCCCTTGCAGGAACTGGAGCTTAATTTTCCTATTATTTTTTAAGCTTTCTTATTCTTTTTTTTAATTTATTTATTTGAAAGAGAGAGAGAAAGGGGGGGAAGAATGAATATCTTCCATCTGCTGGTTTACTCGCTAGATAGCCACCATGGCTAGGGCTGTCCATGCCAAAGCCATGAACCAGAAGCTTCTGTGTCTCCCACGTGTGTGGTGGGTGCCCAAGCACTTGGGCCATCTCCCACTGCTTTCCCCAGGCCATCAGCATGGAGTTGGATCAGAAGTACAGCAGCTAGGACAGGAACCAGTGCCCATTAGGGATACTAGTTTCACAGGAAGTGGCTTTACCCACTACACTACAATGCTGGCCACAATCCTCCTTTTCTTGAATGAGTGCTAGTCTTAGTGACTCCCCCAAATATTCTGACAAATAAATTATAGAAAGGGACAAAATAACAATTTTACAATAGAGAAATATGGTAGATACCACATTAACCAAGTGTTCACAGTTGGTGTCACCAGTATAATCATGTTGTTGACATGTGATGTAGACCCTGTACATCTGTGGAATTCTTCCCTAAAAGTCAGAACACCCTTCTAATCATAAGATATCAACAAGTATACACAATTTGGGATCTTTCAACCCACAAATTAATGATTAGTACTCTTCAAAACTTTCAAAGTTATTAAAAACATGGAAAGATTGAACAACTATCCCAGATCAGGGGATGCTTAAGCAACAAAGTGAGTAAATTCAATGTGGTATCCTAAATTGTATATTGGAAATAAAAATGACATTGTGGAACACTGATATAATTCAAATAAAATCTTATGTTATCTTTAAGTTGTTCTCTTTGTTCAACTTATCAAAGATGTTGACATGATAGACAGGAAGATCCTAGATAGCAGAATAAGGAGGGAGCTTACTGTTCTAGTCTAAGGGAAGAGAGTTTGTAAAAAAAAAGAAAAAAAAAATGAGAGAGTGCAGTCTTGGGGAAGAGTTAGGGAGAAAATGACAGAAGAAACTTCATGCAAACTAGAGGGACACTGTAGACCTATGTGGGAGGTGTGGAGGCACACAACTCAGGACCCCAGCAGCAAAGAGCCTCAGCACCAGCTTTAGAGAGTGAGGTGAGACCAGCCTACAGCAGCCTAAACCACTGGCAATAAAGCTGTGGAAAGAATCTGGCATGGGACCAGCTTGGAGCCCTGTGGGAAACAGTATACCTGTTAATCTAGAGGAGAAAAAAAGGGACACATTCCTTGTTCCCCGACCATCCTGCACTGCCATCCTGTAACAAGCCGAGAGGATGGGCATCATTTTGGACATTCATAACAGCTGCACCAGCTCATCTCTACATGCCTAACAACCAGCTTAGGGGAGACGCCTGAGTCTGGCTGGAAGAACTAACAGAGGGCTGGATGCTCGTGACTGTGGGAGGCTTGTGGGCCAGGACTGTGAAAACACTGTGGCTATGTGGGAGGGTGCAGCGTGTGGGTGGGACTTTGGGCAGAAACTCCACCTGCTCGGAGCCCCCTGATTCCCTGGTGAGGGTCATTGCTCTGGGATCCATCCTCACACCAAGGATTGCACAGATCCTTGTTGTGGTTCTTGGGGCAGCACGGATGAATATTGTACTCAAGGGACTATCGACCAGGCAATGGCCTCCTTTGAGGAGAGGAGGTGAGCATGAGACTATGCCAACAGGTCAGAACAAACCCCTCGTATAAAAAAAAATGAGATTTACCATGCTTAACCTGGCTTTTGGACACTAAACCACAGAGGCATACTCCAAAGATAAAAGCCATCACAGGGAAAAACCAAAACTAAGCAAAAAAGAAACCAACAAATATCTCTACAAATGCTGAATAATAAATGCAGTGATCCAAGAAACAATAAGGAAGACAGCATCACCCCCCAAAGAACATAACACTTAAATAATAGAATGTGAAGATGAAGAGATTGAAAAAATGCTAGAATGGAATTCAAAATATTGATCATACAATTACTTAAAAGTAATCAGAAGAAAACCCACAAATTAATGAAATCCATACATGACATGAAAAAAATTATCCCATGAAATTGAGATCTTTTTTGTTTAAAGCTTATTATTTGGAAGTCAAACTTACACAGAGAAAGAAGGAAAGGCAGAGAGAGAGAGAGAGAGGTCTTCCATCTGCTGGCTCCCCAGTTGGCTGGCAATGGCCAGAGCTGCACTGATGCTAAGCCAAGAGCCAGGAGCCAGGAGACAGGATCTTTTTCCAGGGGCCAAAGGACTTGGGCCATCTGCTACCACTTTCCCAGGCCATATCAGAGAGCTGGATTAGAAGTGGAACAGCTGGGACACGAACTGGCATGCACATGGGATGCTGGTACTGCAGGTGGTAGCTTTACCTGTTATGCCACAGCACCAGCCCCAAAATTCAGCTCTTCAAGAGAAATCAAAATGAAATCCTGGAAATGAAGTTTTCAATAGAACAATTAAAGACTGGTGGAAAGCCTTAACAACAAACTTGGTAAAGCAGAAGAAAGAATATCCAAGTTAGAAGACAAATCTCTGGAAATTTTACAGTCTGAGCAAAAAAAAAAAAAAAAAAAAAAAAAAAAAAAAAAAAAAAAAAAAAAAAAAAAAAACAAGGAGAAATTAGAAAACTAAAAAATACTGTTGGAGATCTACAGGATACTAACAAATGACCCAATATACAGGCCTTAGGAAGGTGTGGAAAAGGGAATGGAATAGAAGGTCTCTTTAGTGAAATAATAACAGAAAAATTATCTAATTTTTGGAGGAAGAAAGGGATGCACATAGAGGTGTACAAGTACAGGAAGCACATAGAGCACTTAATAGACACGACCAGAGAAGATCTTCATTACAACACATTGTAGTCAAACTCTCCACAGTAAAACATAAAGAAAAGATTCTAAAATGTGCATGAGAGATTACTTTCAGAGGATCTCCAATTAGACTCACAGCTGACTTCTCATCAGAAACCCTACAGGCCAGAAGGGAATGGAGAGAAATAGTCCAAGTTTTAAAGGAAAAAAAAACTGTCAACCTAGAATACTGTACCCTGCAAAACTCATTTATGAATGAAGGTGAAATAAAGACCTTCCATAACGAACAGATATTGAAAGAATTTGTTGCTACTCATCCAGCCTTACAAAAGATGCTTAAGGATGTGCTACAGACAGAAAAACAGAAAAATAGCCATCATTATGAAAGAATGAGAAGGCAGAAAATCTCCCAGCAGAAATACAAAAGAAATCCAAAGTAAACAGCAGGAATACTTATGGAAAAATGGCAGGGTCGAGTTGTTACTTATTGGTAGTCACCTTGAATG
This sequence comes from Lepus europaeus, assembly GCF_033115175.1. Taxonomy (NCBI): domain Eukaryota; kingdom Metazoa; phylum Chordata; class Mammalia; order Lagomorpha; family Leporidae; genus Lepus; species Lepus europaeus. The sequence continues at coordinate 59,102,659 of NC_084831.1, forward strand.
TAAATGGCCTCAACTCTCCAGTTAAAAGATACAGACTGATTGAATGGATTAGAAAACAAGACCCACCTCTTTGCTGCCTGCAAGAAACACATCTCACCAACAGTGATACATGCATATTTAAAGTGAAAGGATGGAAAAAGATATTACACACTAACAAAAACCAATAAAGATCTGCTGTAGCATTGTAAGATCAGACAAAATGGACTTTAACACAAAATCTGTTAAAAGAGACAGAGAAGGGAACTATGTAATGGTTAAGGGATAATTCAACAAGAAGATGTGACTATTATAAACATATATGCAACATGGTCAGTGTCCTATCAAATGTGGAAAAGTTGGAAGCATTCCCACTCAGTTTCAGAACCAGACAAGGATGCCACTCTCACCACTGCTATTCAATATAGTCCTGGAAGTTTTATCCAGATCCATTAGGCAAGAAAAAGAAATCAAAGGGGTACAAATCGGGAAGGAGAATTCAAAAATTGCCAAAGTACTTAAACAGGATTTTTCAAAAGAGGAAATACAAAAGAGCAACAGACACATGAAAAAATACTCAAGATCATGAACTATCAGGGAAATGCAAATCAAAAACACCATGAGGTTTCACCTCAACCTAGTTAAAATGAATTTCATACAGAAATCAACAAACAAAAAACGCTTGCGAGGATGTGGGGTAAATGGTACCCTAATCCACTGTTGGTGGGAATGTGGAATGGTACGGTCACTGTGGAAGACAGTATGGAGATACCTCAGAAATCTGAATATAAACCTACCATATGATCCAGCCACCCTACTCCTTGGAATTTACCAAAGGGAAATGAAATCAACATATGAAAGATTTATCTGCACCCCTACATTTATTGCAGCTCAATTCACAATAGCTAAGAATGGAATCAACCCAAATGCCTGTCAACTGAAGACTGGATAAAGAAATTATGGGATATGTACACTACAGAATACTACACAACAGTAAAAAAAAAATGAAATGTGGTCATTTGCAACAAAATGGATGATGCTGAAAAATATCATACTTTGTGAAATAAGCCAATCCCCAAAGGATAAATACCGTGTGTTCCTCCTGACCTGTGAGAATAGTAGAGCACCTAGAAGGCAATCTATAGAAGTGAAATTGACTCTTTGAGATGTGATGACTTTGAACAGAGCTTGTCTCAACTGCTGAGGAACAGGTTTTTCTCCCCATATATTTGTTGAATTCTTTCCTTTACATAGTGTTAATTATATGTGTGTCAAGTTAATTGACAGTAGATCTTAGTAGAAAATAATAATGAGAATAGGAGAGGGAGGAGGAAAAGGGATGGGAGAGAGGGTGGGAGGGCAGGTATGGTGGGAAGAATCATCATGTTCCTGAAGTTCTAGTTATGAAATATATGAACTTTGAGTTCCTTTACTAAATGATTTCTTGGAAAAAAATACAAAAAAAAGATTTTTTTTCCTGAGCTCACTGCCCTTTAGTTCTGCCACATCCTTCTTCTTAACTTGTCCACTTTTTGTTTTTTATGTTTGTTTAATGTCTGTCTCTTCCCCCCAGAAATATTAGCTCCATAAACAGGGGTGAATAAAAGTGCAAAGAAAAAGATAGAGTAACTCTTTGCATAGTTTAGATTAAAGAAAGAAAATATTTCACTGCACCTGACAAAAAACAACTAGCATTAGGGTTACTTCCAAGGAAGAACAGGGCATTGGACCAAATGAGAGAGTCTAATATTCCAAACAATTAACATATTAAGATAGCATGAGAATATGAGGAGGTAATGTTTGAGTCTACTTTGAACTCTGAAGTATGGGCCAGGAGAGGGAAGTCCTGGGTAGAAATTTGGGCATAGTCAAGAGAGAAAAGTAAATATTGAAGGTTTACATATGTAAATACAAGGAGGCATCTCTAAGAAATGTTGAGGATACTGTAGGTTTCTCCTGGTGACCCTTTCCTGGAAAGACCCGTTGTTGATAAATCACACAACTGTGTCCACATTACCTCATCAATTCTACTTAGGTCTGATATTCATGCAATTCACCAATATGGCCACCCTGTATTTAGAATTTTGAAATGTTCTATGAACTGGGAGGGATACCTGGTTTTGGCCTCTTGGTACCAATTGGTTAGCCTAGATATAGTCTTTTGCTTACATTGATTGTCTTTCTAGAGTTGAACTTTCTCAGCATAGAGCATTGGGAATGTAGTCAGTTTCCCTTGAAGCTACATAAGAACAAAAGTCATGTCTGTTTTATTCACTATTAAATTCCCAGCAGGTAGCTCAGTGATGGCACATGATAAGCACTCACTCAACAGACATTTTGATTAAAAGGTGAACAGTAAAGAAAGTAAAACCTTGAAGATATAGATCTGAAAAGATCACCAACAATCATAGAAAAACAAATCATCTAAAGTTTTCCCTGTTACACAGGTGATGAATTTGAGGTCTCAAGAAGTTGCAGTCTTGGGGCCCACGCTGTGGCTTAGCAGGTAAAAGCTGCCATCTGCAGTGCCAGCATCCCATATGGGCGCTGGTTTGAGTCCCAGCTGCTCCACTTCCAATCCAGCTCTCTGCTGTGGACAGGGTAAGCAATAGAAGATGGCCCAAGTCCTCGGGTCCCTTCATCCAAGTGGGAGACCTGGAAGAAGCTCCTGGCTCCTGACTTCGGATTGGCGCAGCTCTGGCCATTGAGGCCAATTGGGGAGTGAACCAGTGCATGGAAAACCTCTCTCATTCTCTCTCTTTCTGCCTCTGCCTCTCTGTAACTCTGCCTCTCAAATAAATAAATAAATAAATCTTTAAAAAATAAATAAAAAATAAAAATAAAAAAGAAGTTGCAGTCTTGCCCATCCAACCTTTATTCATTAATAGAACTGAGTGCAGAACCCTGGCCTGTGTATCTCCATTCCATGTTCTTTTTATTATTCTGAGCTGCCTCCCTTAGATCCAAGGAGACAATCCCCCTTATAATAGGACATCACAGAAAAATTCAGAGTTGACTATAATTCTCCGTCAACCTCATGGGATCTGGAATTTAAGCTGTAGAGTTACATCAGGAAGTAATCACACATAATAACTGCAACTGGTTTTGCTTTACTACCATTTTTGGATCTGGTGGGCACTGTGAGGTCAAGAGTTTAAGCAGAATGGGAGAGTTTGAAGAAGTCGTTATGGAATATGTGAGAGGAAGTTAACAGGAGTAAATAAGGTGCTCGTTGAGGACAGGAAGAATGGTGTCCACATTAAATGTGGTAACTGTACGGGAGGTGAATTTTCTCAGCAAATGTCATTAAGAACAGTGGCTTTTCTACTTGCTACTTGTTGAATTCTGTATTTAGTGGAGGGTTAAACTTGTGATTGTAAAGTAAATTAAAAGTATATAATAAAAATGAAAAATAAGGAAGGAGGAGAGAGGGATGAAAAAAGAAGGAAGGGGAGTAGGGTTGTAAATATCATTATGCTCATATGGTATTTCATATGAAATTTGCTCCCCTTATATAAATAAAAAAATAAAAAGAATAATTATCCAATCCAAAATTTCAATAGAGCTAAATTTGAGAAAGCCTTCCCTAGAAAAGTGTTTCAGTGTTATAGTAGTCACGTGTGGCTAGTAGTCACTATATTGAACAGCACATATCTAGAACACTTCTATCACTGTAGAACATGCTAGTAAGTGATTCCAGTCTGGAAGATTTTCAAGACTCAATTTACTTCTGAGGTCCTAAGCAAAACGATGAATGAAAAAGAGGAAAAGCACAAGATGGTAAGGATGCTGGGGAAAAAATAATACAAAAGGATGAACTAGAACTGTCCTCAGAAGTACCAGTGACCAACTACAGTCACTAAACGTGTGGGACATGTCTGAAATGGAGAGCCCCTAGTCTGTTTCTAGATGTATGAATCACAGCAAAGTGTAGCTTTTGGATCAAATGACCTATTGCCTCTATGTACGATTGTTGAAAAACTAAACACCACTTTGCAAATGCCACTGTGCTCCACTTACCTCTTCCTTTGCTTCTTTCTTACCTCACTGCTATAGCTATGCATGGACAGTCCTACCTCTTTTCTAAGGAGACAACATACACAATCAAGGTTTTCTTTAGAGTAAAATAGGCAGTAAATAAGATATGTGTTTAAAGTTATCCTATTAGACTTGAATAATGACTGATTTTAATTCTCCTTTTGGGTACTGAAATACCTTTCTGATCAAATCACACCTGTATTCAATTCTAGGCACCTGAATCCTGTAGAAAAATGAGCTCCCTTTGGTGTTTTTAAATATCTGAATGGTTCCCCACAGAAATGTTTAAAAACATTACCTGGTATTTAGAAATAAGAGAAATGCTGACTGCATGTTCTTTCAGTGAAGTCCTGGGAATTGTCTGACAGAAAGCTGATAGATTAATGACATCTATAGGGATATACAGCTTTGGCTGCTTGTTTAAAAGAGGTTAACTGGTAGAAAACCAACAGCAATGCAGATATTGTTATCCATGACAATGCACTTGAAATACTGCAGAGAAATAACTAATTTCCCTCCAGTAGTAAAGATAATCCCGAAGTTTTCAATTTATCACCTTCTATGACATTAACCAGTAGTGCATTTATTAGCATATTAGCAATTTTTGACTGCCTTGAATATGTAAATCTGTTTTTTTTTCTTTTAAACTGGTTTTAACGTCTTCCTCTGTAGTCATTAATACAGTCTTTGACATGTTCATTTTATTTATCTATAAGAGCCATGCTTTTCAACTTTTTGAAAATTACACTTAGAAGAAATCTACCTGGTCAGTATTGCTCCTGTATCCAGTGCAGTGGATCAAGGATGTTTAATGGAAGTCACAATTTTTTTTCAATTATGTTGAAAAAATTCCTGATAGGTTCTGCTGAACATTTTCCAATTGCCTCTCAAAGTTATCTACTCCACACCCTGCTCTGTGCCCTGAGATGTTGATTCATATGGACTACATCAATGGACTCTCTTAATCCAAAATTGTAGTAGGCAGTTAGTCTCGGACTTGATGCTGTGGTTGTGGAGACCTCAAAGTAGCTCTCCTTACCTTTTGTGACTTGGGCACCTTTCTTGCTTCAATACAGTTCCAGTCTTGTCTTAACCCCTGACTTTTTTTTATTTTAGCCAATTGGATATCTTATAAGCTCAAGGGAGTATGAGGATAGTGAGGTTCAGGTATTTATTAGACAAGTTTCCTCCCTGATATGTTTTCATGGACTGGCACCATAGCTTCTGTCTGTACTTGGATTTCTTTTTCTTTTTTTCTTTTTTTTTTTTTTTTTTTGACAGGCAGAGTTAGACAGTGAGAGAGAGACAGAGAGAAAGGTCTTCCTTCTGATGGTTCACAACCCAGATGGCCGCCATGGCCGGCACACTGCGCTGATCCGAAGCCAGGAGCCAGGTGCTTCCTCCTGGTCTCCCATGCGGGTGCAGGGCCCAAGCACTTGGGCCATCCTCCACTGCCTTCCCGGGCCACAGCTGAGAGCTAGACTGGAAGAGGAGCAACCGGGACAGAACCAATGCCCCAACTGGGACTAGAACCTGGAGTACTGGCGCTGCAGGTGGAGGATTAGCCTAGTGAGCCGCGGTGCCGGCCTATACTTGGATTTCTTGAATCTTTCCTTCCCATAATCCCATAGGCTTGGGGTTGTTACTAGCTCTGAGGTATTACACTATCCTTTATGGTTTCCCTACACACTAGTCCCTTATTGAATTCTCCTCAGATTGTCTACTTGGATTGTACTTCTCAATTCTTGTCAGGTCCTGGCTGATATACAATCAGCAAGGGCTGAAAATGGCATGGGATGCTTTGATTGCTCCATTCCAGAAGTGCATAAACCAAGGCTGAATGACCAGTGCTAGGAAGCAGCCATCATTTCTGGGAAAAGACAAAACATTGCAGTTATGATTTCTTAATACGGAGGCTGCACAGTTCCACAAAAAGGGACTGTGTCTGTGTGCGCATGTGTGTGTATGTGGGCGAGATCAGGAAAGATAAAAGTGTCAGAAGAAGAGATATAGTTCCCTGTTATCCTATTTAGTAAAGGGAAGTTTGTTGAAGTTAACTGAAAATGACATCTATGTTAGTAAAAGAGAGTGATGGAGGAGTTGAGGGAGATGTTTTTCAGGATCAAGTGTGTCAACATCCAAAGAACTTTTGGTCTACTTTTTAAAAATGTGACTACCTGATTATGGGCTCCAAGTATGAGCATACAAGTCTTGTGCCCAGGTGTAAATTTAATGTGGTTATGCTACAATCTCTTACTCTATGTAAGAGGAAGAAACATTTTAGGTGTACTATATGTATGTGTGTGATCAAGATAGTGAAATGCCGGCCGGCGCCGCGGCTCACTAGGCTAATCCTCCGCCTTGCGGCGCCGGCACACCGGGTTCTAGTCCCGGTCGGGGCACCGATCCTGTCCCGGTTGCCCCTCTTCCAGGCCAGCTCTCTGCTGTGGCCAGGGAGTGCAGTGGAGGATGGCCCAAGTGCTTGGGTCCTGCACCCCATGGGAGACCAGGAGAAGCCCCTGGCTCCTGCCATCGGATCAGCACGGTGCGCCGGCTGCAGTGCGCTGGCCGCAGCGGCCATTGGAGGGTGAACCAATGGCAAAAGGAAGACCTTTCTCTCTGTCTCTCTCTCTCACTGTCCACTGTGCCTGTCAAAAAAAAAAAAAAGATAGTGAAATGCCATCTCAGATTTAACTACGTGATATTCTCAAAAAGCTTTCTTTAATATAGTTTAATAATGTAGGTAAAAAATTCCTAATATTCATGCAGAACATGTGAGGCTAGGTTCAGACCAAGCTGCTGTTTCAAGAGCTAGCTGGGCAAGGAAATTAGTGAGGGTGGCCTGGGATCCTAGTATCTGAGTTCCAAGAATGTGTGACTCAGCAAGAAAGGGAAGATTGATGATTTGAAAACAGTTTGAAAAGAAAGGAAGGAAGGAGGGAGAGAAAAGTAGGAAGGGGGGAAGGAGGAAAGTATGGCTATCTTCTTAGAACTGTACCTATGAAATACATGAAGTCTGTTCTCTTTATATTAATTTAGCAAAAAGAAAACCAATTGAGCTGTTCTCATGGGTGTCCCTGCCACCCTGTTGACACTCACTATGGGCCAGTACCTATGTCAAATGCTGGGGATCCAGATCCAGACCTGCACTATCACTTCCTCACTTCTGGCAAGAGGTGAGATTTTAAATCTTCAATTTGATGTTCTATATTCAGAATATTTAACAAAAGGCCTTTTGATATAAAGTATATTGGAAGATATGCACTGGGCCTTGAGGGAGCTAAAAAATGATGACCATCTTCCCCATCAGAATTTGAAAGCAGTTGAGAGATGCAGGAGTTAGATCGATTGCAGTTATAGCACAATTTGAAGTGTTTAGACAACATGGCTTAGGTTTGGGATCTAAATTGGCTTGTTGAGGACCCTGTTCTGCCTCCTTATCCCCAACTGTGGGATTGCTCATCCCATGGGACCATCAAATATTCAGAAGGCACTCATTTTCTAAGGATGCCTGCCCTTTCTCATCTGGAACAAGAGGAAGAAGAAAAAAATCAATTCGCTGGTACTTACAGTCTATTAAGAAATTAGTCGGAACCAATCAAGAAAGCTGGGCTAATTGCTACCACCTGCAATCAGGCTTGACACAACTCAGTGGGGGAAAGTGAGTAATGGATGGGCCAGGAGACACTGAGTATTACCCTAGAAAAGACTCTTTTACCCCACAGGTAAACAAGAGGAAGAAAAAATTCAATATTCTTTCCTAACTGTTTTTTTTACACTTTGGACTTCATCATTAAGTTAATAGTCAATCAGGGTTGTGTCCATCATCCCATGGAAAGCAGATCAGCAGCTGCCAGGAAAGTCCTGCTCCCACTTTCATGAGATTGCCTTATACTATGCCTTCTTGAGTTCACCTTAGAGTGTTGGTCACTAGTGTTGATTATGTATCCAGAGTCTCTAAAATCATACATTAGTCATATCAACTACAAAACCATGATGTATCAAGATAAAAATATCGTTTGTCACTACATTCCTTAGCTGGAATGCTATTTTTCTTACATGGCTCAGGGAAGCTCAGATCACAGTGTCTTACTGGCCATGGTCCTAAAAGTGGTAGAAGGTAAAAGTCTAATCCAATGTGGGCTGGTGCTATAGAAAGGTTAAAAGAAAAACTAAATGCCAGAAATAATCCAAGCATCTACAACCGACTTATATTTGACAAATGAGCTAAAACTAATCCTTAGACGAAGGACAGTCTCTTCAACAAATGGTACTGAGAAAACTGGATTTCCACATGCAGAAGTATGAAGCAAGACTCCTACCATATGCCTTACACAAAAGTCCACTCAAAATGTATTAAAGACCTAAATCGATAACCTGATACCATCAAATTATTAGAGAACATTGGGGAAACTCTGCAAGACATTGGTATAGGCAAAGATTTCTTAGAAAAGACCGCAGAGAGGGGAGGGTTGCGGGTGGGAGGGAAATTATGGGAAGGGGAAGCCATTGTAATCCATAAGCTGTATACTGGAAATTTATATTCATTAAATAAAAGTTAAAAAAAAAAAGAAAAAGAAAAGAAAAGACCGCAGAGGCACAGGCAATCAAAGCCAACACTGACAAATGGGATTACATAAAATTCAGAAGCTTCTGTACTACAAAAGAAACACTCAGCAAAGTGAAGAGGCAACTGATGGAATAGGAGAAATTATTTGCAAGCTATAAAACTGATAAAGGATTAATAACCAGGATATATAAAGAGATCAAGAAATTCCACAATAACAAAACAAACAACCATGTTATGAAATGGGCTAAGGAATTAAACAGACATTTTTCAAAAGAGGAAATCCACATGGCCAACAGACATGTGAGAAAATCAGGATCACTAGCATTTAGAGAAATGCAAATTCAAACCACAATGAGATTTCACCTCATCCCCTGTTAGAATGACTTTCATACAGAAATCAACAAACAACAAATGCTGGAGAGGATGTGAGTGAAAAAGATACCCTAATCCACTCTTGATGGGAATGTAAACTGGTAAAGCCACTATGGAAGATAGTTTGGAGGTACCTCAGAAATCTGAATATAGTACTACCATATGACCCAGACATCCCACTCCTGGGAATATACCCCAGGGAAATGAAATCAGCAAATAAAAGAGTTATCTGCACACCCATGTTTATTGCAGCTCAATTCACAACCGCTAAGAGATTGAATCAAACCAAATACCCATCAACTGAAGACTCGATAAAGAAATTATGGGATATGTACACCATGGAATACTACACAGTAGTAAAAAAAAAAAGAAATCCAGTCATTTGCAACAAAATTGGTGAATCTGGTAAACATCATACTTAGATAAATAAGCCAGTCCCAATTGGACAAATACCATATATTCTCTCTGACCTGTGATAACTAAGAGGGTACCTAAAAGTCAATATATGGAAGTGAAATTGACACTTTGAGAAGCAGTTATTTGAACAGCCCTTGTCTTGACTTTGAGGGACAGATTTTTTTTTATGCTATTTGTTGAACCCTTTACTTAACATAGAGTTAATAATATGTGTATAAAGTTAATTGAAAATAGATCTTAGTAAAAAATAAGAGTAGGAATAAGAGAGGGAGGAGGAAGAGGGGTTGGGAGTATGAGTGGGAGTGTGGGCACAGTGGAAAGAATCACCATGTTCCTAAAATTGTAATTGTGAAGTGTATGAAGCTTGTAACTCTAAAACTGTACAGTTCTGCATACATTCCTACAGACTTACTTCTAAGGGTACAGTTTAAAAACTTGCCATGAGGCCCCAATTCTCCCTTAAGCTGGGTGGTAAAAATACCATCTTAAGTGTTAAAATGATCATATGGATAGGATTAAGTGTTAAAGTGATCATATAGATAGGATTAAGTGTTAAAGTCATAATATAAATAGAATTAAGAATCTGGTAATAATAATAGATAGAGGGGCTGGCGCTATGGTGTAGCAGGTAAAGCTGCCACCTGCAGTGCCAGCATCCCATATGGGCGCCTGTTTGAGTCCTGGCTGCTACACTTCTGACTCAGCTCTCTTCTATGTCCTGGGAAAGCAGTAGAAGATGGCCCAAGTCCTTGGGCCCCTGCACCCATGTGGGAGACCCAGAAGAAGCTCCTGGCTCCTGGCTTCAGATCGGCCCTGCTCTGACCATTGCGACAATTTAGGGAGTGAACCATCAGATGGAAGACCTCTCTGCCTCTGCCTTTTCTGCTACCTCTCTGTAATTCTGCCTTTTAAATAAATAAATCAGTGTTAAGAAAATTTCTCATTTTGGTCAGTCTCTCAGTCTTGAGACATTGACTAAAACCTTGGGCAGGGATGCCACTTTCTGTCGACATGATGGACTTATCTGGTCTCAGTTTGGAATTCACAATGAGAAGTCAGTTGAATGACTTTGTTCTACTTGTGGTTTTGGTTCTCTAATTAGAACGAGACCATTTCATGTACAGTCAGGGCTGCATACAAGCATTTAAGGTTCCTGAGAGGATACAGCACACCAGGGAAACTACTATGAGGAGTAATTGGGGGAGAACATCAAGAGACTGATGTCTAGACCCAAAAAGGAGTTCCTATGAAACAAGCCAATTAAAATGAGTAAATAGTGGAAGAAGAATCTACTTGTTTTTAATCATGGAACTTGTTTGTTGACTTCTTATAGCTGAGTTTCTACCATACCAGATATAATTATCCAAGGGCAGCAAAAGGTGTTAATTTTTGCATACCTATTTGATCAATTTGATGATTTGAATGATTTGAATCATTTGATGATTAGCTCATCTTAAGTAATGCTGTTATCTAAAACATCTTTATTAAGAGAACTTAAACCAATTCAAAGGGTAACTTTAGCCTTTCCAATAGAGTGTACTATGGTAGTTAACATTGGAAAGAGACTTCTAATCATAACTTTGTTTATAATATCTCAAGATATGGAAAGAGTACCCTACCAAAAGATGCCCAATTAGGGGTATTTATAACTTCAGGAAAATTCCTCTTTATTTTATAGTTCAAATTAAGAGATGTTCAGTTTCCATTTAGTTAGGAAGTGATAGTGGAACTGGTAGCATCCCTAATCCACATTGGCCCCTAATTTTCTACTTATTGAAGCATGAAGCTGCCAGTGAATGCAGTTGATTTAATCCTCCACAGATAAAATTTTATCCTGGAGCAGCACACCAGAGAGTTGTCTGTGGGATGCCTTGTAAGTTAGGGGTCACCCATAGAGAGGCACTAATAATATTTATCCAAGGCTCCATTATTGAATCATTACATAATTGGAGACTAACAATAATTAAGGGATTAGGGTTATAAATTTGTGTACAAACTTTTGAATTATTCTTTTTGATTTTCTTATTCATTTTATGGCATACTTTAACTACAAAACCTTTACTATAGGTTTTGCATGCTATTAAATTTTAAAAAGGATTCTGAATATGTTAATTTAAAAGTTTAATTCTGTATAAAAGGTTATATGTACAATTTGACTGGATAGTCGCACTAAAAGTATTAGTGAAATTTGTTACAGAGTGAACAACATAATCTTTAATATCTCAAGGATTATTTAGGAATTCGTGTTTAATATAACACAGCAGGTTAAGTTCCTTGCAGAAGCTATCCATTGTGAAATTATAGTTATCACATTATCTTACCAGGCATAAACAAAACACAAGTGTAGGGAAAAGGAAAGAGGGGACAAAGATTTCACAATGACTGAGGAGAGGTCTTGATCTGTGACCTTGGGAAAGCTGTCCACGTCTAAGTTGTCATCTGCCTCTGAAGAGAAATCTTCTTAGTCAGTTTTACCTAGAAATCTTCAATGGATAGACAGCCTCAAGAGTCTAGAGTGTTTCTCATGAGTTGAGAAGTGTAAACCCAAGACCCTCTAGCTGTGAAGGTTTGCTGCAGCGTGAGCGGTGAGAATTTCTAGTGTCTGAGGGGATGGCCGCTTTTCTTGGGTGTCATTTCCCAAATACCCAATATCCAAGTTTTAAATCATGGAAGATCCAGTTGTCATGAAGGGCTTTCCATGTGGTGAGGATATATTTTGGTATAATTCAGGAAGTCTTGTAATATTGAGTCCTATCTGAGTTTATAAGAGTGAGATGAAGGTAAGGATTTAGCACTAGTGGCATAGACCTTCCAGTAGCTAATTCCTAAGGGGTCAGTCAGGTTTCCTAGTGTAAATGGGTCTGCTTGCCATTAAGGCCATTGGTAATACTTTGGGCCAAGGTGACCCAGCCAATTCAATTAGTTTTGCTCGATGTCATTGTATTTGCAATACCTTATTTATCTGTTTTATAACTTGTGTGATGAAACAAGTACCTCTGTCACCGGATATCTCTCCAGAAGTGTCTCCATATAAGAGCATTTTAAATTATTTATTTACCTGAGAAGCATAAACAGATAGACACACACAAACACACAGAACAAGAGAGCAAGAGAGTGAGAGAGAGAGAGAGAGAGAGAGAATAAATTAACCAACCAACCAAAAAGGAGCATCAGGTCCTTGAGATGCTTATCCTTTTATTCACTCTCCAAATGCCTGTAATGGCTGGGACTGGATCCTCGAGTTGGAATTCAGTTCAGTTCTCCCAAATGAGTAATAGGGACCCAACTTCTTGAGCTATGACCATTACTTCTGAGGGTTTGCATTAGCAGGAAACTGAAGTTGAGAGTGGGTGCAGGGTTTGAACTCAATTAATTCTGATATAAGATCTGAATATCTTAACTGCTAGACCAAACGTGCACCCCAGGAAGCATATTTTGTATCTTCTTAGCTACTGTTGTAGCATTGGATTTCCCACACAGATGAGCTTCTACCCAAAAAGAAAACATACAAACTACCACAAAACTCAGTTATCCCACCTAAGGTGGCAATTGATTGAAACCCATTTGTAAATGTTTAAATAATAATGTTAGGTGATGGAAATGAACCACTTAAAGTTTTATATTCCCAGGATTATTGGTTTGACAAACAAGACATTGGTTATAGATCATTTTAGCAATTAAAACACCATCTCACTAATATTTTCCCATAATTTGGATCATCTTTTCTACACCATAACGAGTTTTGCCTATATACCATGATGAGTCATGGAGTATAAGGATTTTTAATAATGGAAGCTTTAAGGATCTAGGAAGAACCAAGTGGCCATCCAGGTCTTCTATGTGTCCATGCTTAATACTGAATTTACAGTCTTTTAAATATGTTTTGTTTCTCAAGTTCCTGAGCATAGTGCTATACATTAATAGATTATCATAGGTAACCTAATTTGGATCAATCTTATGGAATTAATCCAGATTGTGTATGTTAATAATTGCAATACTCACTGACTTAGTGTGAAAATCTACCAAAGCATTTCCTGGATATTCAATTAACTCTATTTGACATTAGGTTAGCAGTTTAGTGACCCAACTAATTTCTCCATTGGCATTCTGGGAATGCTTATCTGGTCCAATGGAATGACCTTATAGTTATCAGAAACCTGTGCTTGTCAGAGTTTTTTGAATGGGTCTTCTTAAAGATCAAATACTTTGTGAACAGATGCCCATGAATAGCATTGATGGCACACAATAAAAGAAAATCTCAAGTTTCAAGCAGAAATAGAAGAATCCAAACCAATTTTACTTCCTTACCTATGAAATTTCAAAAGTCCTTCCTTAACAACTTAAATGCTTCTAATCCAAACTGTTTCTCCTCCAGTACTTTCTTTTTTTTTTTTTTTAATATTTTTTTTTAACTTTTATTTAATGAATATAAATTTCCAGTGTACAGCTTATGGATTGCAATGGCTTCCCCCCCCCCAATAACTTCCCTCCCACCCGCAACCCTCCCCCCTCCCGCTCCCTCTCCCCTTCCATTTGCATCAAGATTCATTTTCAATTCTCTTTATATACAGAAGATCAATTTAGTATAAAGATTTCAACAGTTTGCACCCACATAGAAACACAAAGTGAAACATACTGTTTGAGTACTAGTTATACCATTAAATCACAATGTACAGCACATTAAGGACAGAGATCCCACATGAGGAGCAAGTGCACAGTGGCTCCTGTTGTTGACCCAACAAATTGACACTCTAGTTTATGGCGCCAGTAACCATCCTAGGCTGTCGTCATGAGTTGCCAAGGCTATGGAAGCCTTCCAAGTTTGCCGACTCTGATCATATTTAGACAAGGTCATAAAAGACAGAGTGAGGATAGTAACCAATGATCCTAAGAGTGGCATTTACCAGGTTTGAACAATTATACAGCATTAAGTGGGGAAGAGGACCATCAGTACACACATGTTGGGAGTAGAGCCATTGGTGGTAGAGTAGAGGTTATGATTACAAAGGAATGAGGCCCAAGTGCACTAGACAGGGCCTAGAACAAAGGACAGAGTCATTATTAGAGGAGCTAAGAAAGGTGCTGTCTAAGCTACAATTAAGTTTTCTGATTGAGAGGCAAATAGAACCTGATAGAAGGGGCTTGATAATAATCTGGTGGGCTTTAGGCCTTGTAAATTCAGAGGCCCAGACCTATCTATCTCTTCACATGGGGTATATCCTAAGGGAGGTGTGAACCTCCTAGGGGAAGGCACTCTGTTGACTTTCATTACTTGGCTGGCCTGGGAGGAGAGCTGGCCAGGTAAAGGCAGGTGGCATCTCTAACAAGAAATTTACAGTTCTGCCTGCAATGTTGCTGACCCTACTTGACCATCCCCTCAGCTGCAGTGGTCACTTTGGAAGTTGGGCTGAGTGAAGGGCTTTTCAGCTTAGAGCCAATAAGATCTGTGGCTCTGACCTGGGCATCCTTCGACTCCAGGGCAGGTCCATTACCAGTGATCCAACTCTTGGCAGAGCTGCCAGGGCTCTTCACAAGCTGACTTCTGCTGAAGCCCAGGCTTACCACATTGAAAGCCACTGCAGTGGACTGGCCTGTTGGGTCTCCTTGAGGGCAGATCACTGTACAGATCAGCCATTAATAGGCCTGCCACCCATTGCTTCTGATGCCGAGCTTTCTTTTCCTCCTGGTTTGTGTTAAAGCAGACCAGAGGATGCAAGTCAAGGGAGTGCCCGTTTCCCATCTCTAATCTTCGGTGGCCTGAACTACAAGTCTATAGTCACAGGCATGTTCTGTAGTAGTTTTTCTAAGGTAGACAATGCCCATGAGGAAAATTATATTCTCACTTTAAAACTTTCTTTCCCTTTGGTCTGAAAGGGAGGTTTTTTCTACTTACTGTATACTTCGCTGATGGCGAAGTGAATCTAGCTATGAGATTATTATTTGAGTTCTTATTTTGGCTATGCTATTGCAGAAAAATGTTAGCCATCTCTTTTATAAGGTCTAAAGATTAAATTGTGCATCCTACAGATTCCTTCATAATAGAATTAGTTTCCTACCTTGAAGAGAATAGAGAAATGAAAGAACAAGTTGGGCTTCGAATAGAGAAATGAGGGAGCAAGTCCTAGATCGCTTGCTGACAATAGCAATATCACATGAATACTTAGCAAACCGTTTTAAGTCCTTCCTTAACAACTTAAATGCTTCTAATCCAAACTGTTTCTCCTCCAGTACTGACTTTCTTACTCAGTTTTATCTTTTAATTGTTGGAATTTTAAATTATTGCTTTTTATTATTTTCAGATAAACTCTATGGAATAAATTATAAGTTAAGTAGACTTTTGTGGTCAATCTCAGTTTATCACTTCCAAGATTAGTTATATGTGAAATACATTCTGAATTCCAAACAAATGAATTACAAATTAGCTTTTAAAATGTATTGTGGAACTGGCGCTGAGACATAGCTGGTAAAGCTGCTGCCTATAGTGCCAGCATCCTACATGGGTGCTGGTTCAAGTCCCAGCTGCTTCACTTCCTATCCAACTCCCTGCTATGGTCTGGGAAAGCAGTGGAACATGGCCCATGTCCTTGGGCCCCTGCACCTATTTGGGAAATTTGGCCTGGCTCCTGGCTTCGGATCAGCCCAGCTCCAGCCATTGCAGCCATTTGGGGAATGAACCAGTGGACGGAGGATCTCTCTCTCTCTCTCTCTCTCTCTCTCTCCCCCTCTCTTTGCTTTTGCTTCTCTGACTCTGCCTTTCAAGTAAATAAATAAGCTTAAAATGTAACTTGTTTTTTGAATTTTACCTTCATATTGTTTGAATTAATGAGAAACAATAAAATAGCAATGCAATAATATACTTTAAAATAGTTAATACTTACAGGATTTGCTATAAAAATTATTTTGGTTACTAAATACATTATTAATTTAAATTATTTAGTGATTCATGAAAACATTATACTTGAAAAAATTACATAATAATGAAGTTCCAACATCTACTAATACAAAAAGCTAATTTTACAAAATTTTTAATTGCATAAATTGCTAACGTAATGCTTTTTCCCATGATTATGAAAAATTCAGTTATATGATTAACTCAATGTTCATTAATTAAATCGTAAGGTTTTCTTACTTGATAATCAACTACTTGGCTTTAAACAGTAAATTTCCAGTCAGTTTATGCCAGTCTGAGTACCAAATCAGAATTTATTGTAGGAATGTTATTGATTGATCATTCTAAATAACTGAAATAAGTAATGAACTAATTCCTCTTGTTAGTTACTTTCTAATTTTGTCTTATTATTTAGTACGAGTGTTGATTGTTCTTGAACAGACCACTTTGATTTGTTAATTCCAATTTCTGTACCTTTTTTGTACCATCCATTAAAATATTACTATTTGAAAAAGAATTTCGTCTATAATCTTGAAATGATTATTTGCTTCTTTTCACCCCAAGATTGCTGTACAAATGGTGCTTTGTGAGGTAACTAATTTTCATCTGGCAAATTTAACAAATCATCCAGTGGTGTTATATTCTTTGATTTGTGTATTTTGAGTATATTTTTGACAGGCTTTGAGAAACATGTGAAAGGCGAGGCACCAAATTTGTGTGTGTCCATTGGTTTTACTGTGTAAAACATTTTTTCACATTTGCCAACTTTAGTATTCATTTCTTGAACAACATTTTTATCCAGGTAATGCACAATTTTTTTGGTGAGGCTGGAAGAAGCCTGTGGGGGCCTATTGCAAGATCCATTTTCTAACTTCTGATTGTTACTTTTCTCCTTTGTGATCCTGTGGCCCATTTCAAAGGGCATGGGTCGTGTATCGTTCCTCCATGCTATAGATGTAGTTTTCTGGGGTTTGCAAAGAGTGATAGATTGACCGCTAACTAAAGATTTGAGAACATCACAATTTCTTTCTAAAACAAAGTTTGTTCTTTTACGTAAATAAGTGTTTTCATTGTTCAAAGGATAAGTAGAATGTCTATTTTTGGTCAAAAGCAACATTTGTACGTTTCTTGTGTCATGGAAAATGATGGGATTTGTTTCACTTTCTTCCTGTGGATTAAAAAAATAATACTCAGTCATAAGTCTATTGAGGCAAGAAATACACATTAAACATAAAAATAAAGTCGAACATTATTCCAACAATGACTACATAGGAGTATTTATTTATTTTGCTCTTAGGGAATGTGTAAACTAACGTAATTTTTTATTTTTTAACTTTCTGGGTTTTTTTTAAACTTTTATTTAATAAATATAAATTTCCAAAGTACAGCTACCGGATTATAGTGGCTTCCCCCCCCATAACTTCCTGCTCCCTCTCCCATCCCATTCACATTAGAATTCATTTTCAATTATCTTTATATACAGAAGATCAATTTATTATATATTAAGTAAAGATTTCAACGGTTTGCACTCACACAGAAACACAAAGTACTATTTGAGTACTAGTTATACCATTGATTCACATGGTACAACACATTAAGGACAGAGATCCTACACAGGGAGTAAGTGCACAGTGACTCCTGTTGTTGATTTAACATTTGACACAGTAATCACCCTAGGCTCTAGTCATGAGTTGCCAAGGCTATGGAAGCCTCTTGAGTTCGCCAACTTCGATCTTATTTAGACAAGGTCATAGTTAAAGTGGAAGTTCTCTCCTCCCTTCAGAGAAAGGTACCTCCTTCTTTGATGGCCCATTCTTTCTCCTGGGATCTCACTCACAGAGATCAGAGATCTTTCATTTAGGTTTTTTTTTTTTTTTTTTTTTTTTTTTCCCACAGTGTCTTGGCTTTCCATGCCTAAAATACTCTCATGGGCTTTTTAGCCAGATCCAAATGCCTTAAGGGCTGATTCTGAAGCCAGAGTGCTGTTTAGGACATCTGCCCTTCTATAGGTCTGCTGTGTATCCTGCTTCCCATGTTGGATAGTTCTCTCCTTTTTAATTCTATCAGTTAGTATTAGCAGACACTAGTCTTGTTTATGTGATCCCTTTAACTCTTAGACCTATCATTATGATCAATTGTGAACTGAAATCGATCACTTTGACTAGTGAGATGGCATTTGTACATGCCACCTTCATGGGATTGAACTGGAGTCCCCAGGCATATATCTAACTCTACCGTTTGGGTCAAGGAGTGTATTCATATTAAATACATAGGAGTTTAATATGAACAGTAATGATATTCAAATGCAAACAAAGCATGTACTTGCATGTGGTATACTTCTTTCTCCTCTTAATACTTTATGGCATGGCAGGGATAAAATCTGAACTTTCAGCCTTGTTAAGTTCTTTTTGAAATAAAATAGGATATGAAGAAATAAGTATAGTTCTTAAAGATTTGGAGTGTTGTCATTGCAAAATAAAGTTGTGGGTAAGATAGAGTATTGTTTTGGCATTTCTTAATTTCAATACTCCAGAAAAAAAAAAAAGCATATTGGGGCTGGCGCTGTGGTGTAGCGGGTAAAGCCGCTGCCTGCAGTTCCGGCATCCCATATGAGGACCGGTTCGAGTTCTGGCTGTTCCACTTCCTATCCAGCTCTCTGCTATGGCCTGGGAAAGCAGTGGAAGATGGCCCAAGTCTTTGGGCCCCTGTGCCTGCGTGGGAGATGTGGAGGATCTCCTAGATCCTGGCTCCTAGCTATGGATCCATGCAGCTCCAGCGATCGTGGCCATTTGGGGAGTGAGCCAGTGAATGGAAGATCTCTCTCTCTCTGTTTATCTCTCTGTGTAACTTTGCTTTTCAAATAAATAAATAAAATCTTTAAAAAGGATTAATACCAAAGAAATAGACTACATATATATTATTAGTATTTAGCTTTAAAATTTGTACTTGTTGAATATTATGATTAGTGGTGAATTAAACCTGTGATTATAGAGTGAATTAAAATTATGTCTTTGCAACAATTAAAGAAAAATACAGAAAAGAAGAAAGGAGAGGGGTTGAGGAAGGGAGAAGATAAGGGGAGGAAATATGGTTATCTTCTTAAAACTATACCTATGAAATACATAAAATCTGTTTTCTTTATATTAATAAAACATTTTTAAAATAGAGAAATAAAATTTAGTCACCTAAAAAAGAAAACTTGAGTCAATAAATGTTATTTTTTGTTTAAAAATATAACTAATGAAATAAGAATTTAGTCATTGCTCTTGAATATATTTAGTATAAAAGACAAATTAATGCCTGTGATTTTCTTTTTTTTTTTTTTTTTAAGATTTATTTACTTGAGAGGCCGAGTTAGAGAGGGAGGGAAAGACAGAGAGGTCTTCCATCCTCTGGTTCACTCCTCAAATGGCCACAACAGCCTCATCTGGCCTGATCTGAAGCCAGAAGCCAGGAGCTTCCTCTGGATATCCTGTGTGGATGCAGGGGTAATGCACTTAGGCCACCTTGCACTGCTTTCTCAGGCCATTAGCAGAGGGCTGGATTGGAAGAGGAACAGCCAGGAATCAAACCAGCACCCATATGGGATGCCAGCACCACAGGCAGATGCTTAGCTCACTACACCACAGTACCGGCTCCAAGGTGATTATTAAAAATGTGACCAAAGACCTAGTTTGAAATCTACTATTGGTGCCTATATTCCCTATTTAGCCACAGCAGTGGAATGTTGGCATAGTTTTGATCTGTCCAACATCCTAGAGGATTTCCCATCTTACTAGCGTGTGAACCCTGTATGGGCAGAAACTCTTTGTCAGCCTCTCTTGGTGTGATCTAGGCTCTGCCAATCAGACACGCCTCCGGCAGTCCAGCTCAGAAAAAGCAAGCCCTGTGTAAAGGAAGGCAGTGTGAAGACTCTGAAGGATGGTGTAAGCTTTGGTAATCTAGCTTTGAATGGCATCCTTGTCAAAGGTCATGGCAAGAGCATGTACTGTCCAGCATCAGAGTTGTAAACTGTTATCTGTGACAATAGTGTGGAGCTCAGGGGAGCAGGCTAAGGGTGTAACTATTTGATTCCTGATGAGAGAGTTTTCAAGCCAGGTCACCTTGCTACATATGCTGTGGGCTCCCAAATAACCTTAAACAAATGCATATTTTGTTCAAAACAGCTGAAATAATTGTTAGAAAAATTAACACATTATCCAGTCATTTTGTAATTTGCATTTTTATTTGGTATTTCTGTTATAGTCAAGTAAATTTGATAAAGCCTTCTTCACAAAGAAAAACAACATTTCTAACAGATGAAAAGGAATCCCAGTGTTGAGGGTAATGCTAAATAGAACATTAAGAATTTAAGTGCTGATACATGTTGGAATGTGAAACTTAAAAATAACAAGGCTTTATCAAAGATTCTGGTCACTGGAACACTCACGTATGATAGATTCCTACAAGTGACTATGAATAAGCATATTTACTAAATAACAATAGATATTACCATATGAAAAGGTTTTCTTTTCGCTGGACTAATGATCTTGGCATTTGGATTTTTCAGTTCATCCTCAAAGCATAAGGGGACCAAGTTTTTCTTTCTTACTGAATAATAATCACTTAATTGGCAATTTCTGGTTGACTTATTTTCTTTTGTGTTAATATCATTCGTCTGTGGAGGGGCCTTTCTTCTGAAAATGAAAACAAGTTTGGGAAAATGTTTATAAGGCTGATGGCATCCTGTCAGGCAACTCCCAGACTGGCTGCTTCCTTTTATCTCTAAAAGTCACTGCCAACATCCCCACCAGACCCTCTCCCAGATACTTTTAAACTGGTAAGACCATCGCTTCTTGCCTAGTTTCTCTGATAAAACAGCAAAAGCAGGGGTGGAAGCAAAACGGATACTTGTGTAACTCATTGGTTTTTGAGTGGGGAGGACGTTTACTCTGTAGGTTGGTGAGAACACTAAAGGTCGAGATATATTTGCCACAACCTTTGTTGAGATTCTGGGGAAAACTTCACACCAACTTAAAGTGACTCCAGCTTTGTTAAGAGGATGGAATGGTGCACCCATGGGACACGGGCAGTGAGTTGATGATTTTCAAGGGACTTGCCATTGCAGGGATGAAGTAACCTATGACAAATGTTTGGTATGAGGAGACTATGGGCTGTCTTGTTTAAAGAGGGTTAGGATCGAGGACATGACAGACTCAGAGGGTTCTTCTACACAAGTGGAAGTTGAAGGTGTACCCTCGCCAAGATTAGAGAGAAAAGGCCATAAGTCCATGAACCACAGATACTTAGGAAAAGTATCAGCAGCCACAGGATACTTAGGAATGGTAATCACCAATCCTGGCAGCAGCACAACAGTACCGACCATGACCTTTAGTCAGATACCTTTTCCTCAATGTCACAGACTCCAGTGAACCCTCACTCACTGTGTCGGAATGAGAAGGTCATGCCAAGATGGCTGCTGGCAACAGAAACTGCCTGGCAACAGGCTGTGATTGGATGGCTTTGGAAACCACATGGCAATGGAGCCTGCCTGGCAACAGGCTGTGATTGCTTAGGGCATAGACCGTCCCTTGACCGGATTGGCTGCCTTGGCTACATAAGCGGCGGTACCAACTGAAATAAATGAGTCTGTGGGCTGCTCGCCTCTGGCCTCCTTTCACTCAACTCCCAGGGTCTGTGTGGTGACTCCACGCCTCTTGCCCCCACCATGCTCCTCCTCTCAGAACGAATCCACCTCAACATCTCACATTCTCAGATACCTTCTCAGGAAGAAACCAGAGGACTGAGTTAAATGTAAAGAGGTTGTTCATTATTACTGCAAATAAAGGTCAAGACACATTGGATTAACAGGATTTTCCCCATTAAACAGTGATTTATGGGCTCATGAGAAAGATCGGAACCTTTTAAAAAATTTTACTTAAGGTACACAAACTTCATGTATTTCATATATACAAATTCAAGAACATAATGATTCTTCCCAACCTACCCTCCCTCCTGCCTGACTCCCACACTTCTTCCTCCTCCATCTCCTATTTCTATTTTTTTTTACAAAAATCTATTGGCAGTTAACTTTATCTTCATAAGATAGTGTAAAGAAGAAGAAACACACTGTTCCTCAACAGTCGAGATAAGAGCTATTCAAAATCATTGCATCTCAAAGTGTCAATTTCACTTCTATACATCACCTTTTAGATACTCTGTTACCACAGACCAAGAACATATTGCATCTGTCTTTTTGGGACAGGCTTATCTCACTAAGGATAATGGTTTCCAGTTGCATCCATTTTGTTGTAAATGACAGAATTTCATTTTTTTAACCACTGTGTACTATCCCATAGTGAATATATACCATAATTTCTTTATCCATTCTGCAGTTGATGGACATCTGGGTTGATTCCATACCTTGCTATTGTGAGTTGAGCAGCAATAAACATGGGTTACAAATAACATTCATACGCTGATTTCTTTTCATTTGGATAAATTCCCAGGAGTGGGAAGGCCTGGTTGTGTGGTAGGTCTATATTGAGATGTCTGAGATAGCTCCAATACTGTCTTCCACAGTAGCTACACAAGTTTACATTCCCACCAAGAATGGATTATGGTACATTTTCCCCACATCTTAACCAGTATTTTTTGTCTGTTGATTTCAATACGAAAGCCATTCTAACTGGGGTGAGGTGAAACCTCAATGTGGACTTGATTTGCATTTCCCTGTTGGCTAGTGATCCTGAGAATTTTTTCATGTGTCTATTGGCCATTTGAATTTCCTCTCTTGAAAAATTCCTGTTCAGGCCCTTTGCCCATTTCCTAACTGGATTATTGGGTTTATTGTTACTGAGTTTCATGAGCTCTTTATATATTCTGGTTATTAATCCTTTATCAGTTGCAGAGTTTACAAATATTTTCTCCTCTTATGTCAGTTGCCTCTTCACTTTGCAGAGTGTGTTTCAAGTGCAGAAGCTTCTCCACTTGATGTAATCCCATTTGTCAATTTTGGCTTTGATTGCCTTGTTTAAAGGGTCTTTTCAAAAAAGTCTTTGCTGGTGAGGCCAAGGCAACTTTGGCTGGCTGACAAGGTTACAGCAGAAGGTCTGTTTCAGCAAGGTGTGAGAAGGACAGCTGCAGTCCTCTTGATGGTTTTAGAATTGTTGGGAACTACACTCTGCTTAAGAAAGCCAAAGCTTCCTGGTGGTCCTGCTAATGATCACTGTATTCCTAATTTTAGGGAAGAACGCTTAGTATCATTATCCCAAAAATGTCCATTGCTTTGCAGAATTTTAATCAAGCAGAATGTTAGTGTAGGTGAAAGGGTTAATGCTTTATGCAAGGTTGAGCTGTTTGTGGAAAAGAATTAAAAGGCAACAGGCTCTCTGGTGTATGCTTCCCCGTAGAATAAAGATAAATGTTAAAGATTTAATTCACTAAATGCTACAAATACTACAATGGTTAGGATGTCAAAACTGTAGAATAGATCTAAGTGAACCTTTAAATAAGTACAATAAAGAAATTAAAGGATTACAGAAATAACTTCAAAGAGAGGATACATTTTAAAAAGGGTCTGTTTTGAACTTGGGGCTTTTAGTAAAGATTAGATTAGGAAGGTACTATTCTAGCTTGTGTAGCCAATTTCTGCATAGTTCAGCAGCACTCGAGGCCTTGGCTTGTGTGGGCAGCCCATTATCTCACACCTGTCTGTGATTGTAACCCATGCTCTGAATATGCCCTTGAAAATCAAAGAAATTGTAATTAGAAAATAATGGACAACAGACTTATTTTTGTGAGAAAAAAGAATCATTATGTGGCTTATGATATAAAAATAAAGTCTGGTGCTTGAGAGCCAGAGCCATGCCATCAGCTTGGCTGTGAGTGTGTCTCTTATTTCTTCGAGCGCTGACACCTCTCACACCTTAGGGACCTTGGACTGGCTGGAGCTGGTCTCCTGCACTTTGCCTAAGCCAATGTCTTATAGGGTTTCCCAAATGTTTTCTTCTAATTTGATGCTATTGAGTCCTAGATTCAGGTCTTTGATCCATTTTGAGTGGATTTTTGTGTAAGGTAGAAGGTGCAGGTGTGTGTGTGTGTGTGTGTCTTGTTTTATACTTCTGCTTGTGGATAACCAGTTTCCCCAGGACCATTTGTTGAAGAGACTGTCCTTGCTCCAGTGATTAATTTTCAGTTCCTTTGTTAGGAATAAGTTGGTTGTAGATGCATGAATTGGTTCCTGGACCTTCTATTCTGTTCCATTGTTCTCCATGTCTGTTTGTTTGCCATCACCAGTCTGTTTTGAGTATAAATGCTCTGTAATATGACATGAAATCTGGTATTGTGATGTCTCTGGCTTTGTTATTTGTTGTATAAGATTGATTTAGCTATTTGGGGTCTATTGTATTTCCCTGTGAATTTCAGCATCATTTTTTCTAGGTCTGAGAAGAATGTCTTTGGCATTTTAATTGGGATCACATTCAATCTGTCAATTGCTTTTGGTAATATGGATATTGTGATGATAATGAATCTTCCAATCCATGAACATGGAAGATTTTTTTCCATTTTTTGTGTCTTCTTCTATTTCTTTCTTTAATGTTTTGTAATTTTCATAATAGAGATCTTTGAAATACTTGGTTAAATTAATTCCAAGGTATTTAATTTTTATAGCTATTATGAATGGGAGTGATCTTACAAGTTCTTTCTCAGCCATGGCATTATCTTTGTATAGAAAGGATATTTATTTTTGTGTGTTAATTTTATAACCTGCCACTCTACCAAAGTCTTTTACGAGTTCCAAGAGTCTCTTAGTGGAGTCATTTGGACTTCCTGTATTTAGAAGCATGTATCTTTTTTGGTGAGATGTGTTTCTTGAAAGCAGTAAATAGATGTGTTTTATTTTATTTTTTTTAACCACCCCCCCCCCAAACTGAGGGTTTTATTTTTTAATCCATTCAGCCTCTCTGTATCTTTTAACTGGTGAGTTTGGGCCATTTACTTTCAGGATTATTATTGACAAGTTACAACTTGGTTCTGTCATTTTCCCATATATATATTCCTATTGTTTACTTTGGATTTCCTTTGTACTTTTACTGGGAGATTTCCTGCCTTCACCTTCTTTCATAGTGATGACCATTTTCTGTGTTTTTACGTGTAGCACATCTTTAAGCAACTTTTGTAAACCTAGATGAATGGTGACAAATTCTTTCAATTTATGTTTGTTATTGAAGGTCTTTATTTCATCTTCATTGATAAATGAGAACTTTGTAGGGTACAGTATTCTGGGTTGACAGATTTTTTTTTTCTATTAAGACTTGAACTATGTCTCTCTGTTGTCTCCTAGCCTTAAGGGTTTCTGATGAGAAGTCAGCTGTGAGTCTCATTGGAGATCCTCTGAAAGTAATCTGGCATTTCATGCACATTTTAGAATTTTTTCTTTATGTTTCACTGTTGAAAGTTTCACTACAATGTGTCATGGTAAAGATCTTTTCTGGTTATGTCTATTAGGAGTTCTGTGTGTTTCATGTACTTGGGCATCACTTTCTTTCTTCAATTGGGGAAGTTTTCTGTAATTATTTAACTAAATAGGCCATTTAATCCATTCTCCTATTTCTGGTATGTTGGGTCATTTGATAGTATCCCATAAATCTCCAACATTGTTTTTAATTATTCTTATTTCTTCTCCTTCTTCTTCTTCTTCTTTTTTTTTATTTTTTGTTTGACTGAAAGATTTCCTAAGATTTGTCTTCTAGCTTGGATATTCTTTCTTTTGCCTCATCAAGTCTGCTATTAAGGCTTTCCACTGTGTTCTTTATTTGATCTATTGAATTCTTAATTTTAATATTTCATTTTTATTTCTTTTTAAAATCTCAGTTTCATGGGAAAAATTTTCATTCATGTCTTGTATGGATTTGTTTAATTTGTGGATTTGCTTCTGATTACTTCTGGGTAATCCTATGATCAATTTTTTGAATTCTGTTTCTGGGAGTTCATCAATCCCTTCATCTTTACATTCTAGTATTAAAGTATTGTTGTGTTCATATAGAGGCATCATGTTTTATTCCTTATTCCTGCTTCTTGAATTTATGGATTTATTCTTAGGCATTTGTGGAGATACTCAGTGTTTTTTTCCTCCAATGGCTTTTACCTTTGAACTATGCCTCTATGGCTTAGTGGAATGTCTGCTGTTTCATTGAATACCCAGAGATGTGTGCTGGATGTTGTCAGGGAGCTCTGGTAAATGGTCCAGGATGGGGCGAGTATCCAGGGTGAAACCCAAGTGGGCATGGTAGATATCTTTTTTTTTTTTATCAGAAGTGAGTGTTTGAGGATCTCTGTTGGCATAATCACACCCTCACATCATCTCTTCCTAGGTGATCAATGCCCAAGTGTTAGCACACAGTGGGTACAAACTCATCTGTGCTGCCATAAGTACCATGCAAAGGATCTGTGAAGTCCTCAGTGAGAACACGGATCTTTCTGCAATGACCCACCACAGGTAATCATGGAGCTCTGAGCATGTGGCACTGCTCACAGTGACTGCCCAGAGACCCAGCTACATCTTACACCCTCTCATGCCCTCAGATTTCCCACCATCTCAGCACACAAGACTCCCATAGTCTCAGGGAGCAGAGGATCTACTCTGCCCTGCTAGCCTGTCCTGGCCACACAGAGGCAGAGACGTTCCAGAGCCAGCTGCCTGTGCTGCTCCACCTTGGCAGTCTGAGCACCAGAGCTTGTGATATGTCGAGACACTGGGGGTACCTCACAGTCCTATGTGAGTGTTCAGCCCCCATTAATCCTCATAGCCTGACTTGATGTCAATGGAGAACATGGATTTTTCCCTCTGGTCCTGGATCACATGCATACACAAAAAGCACAGGTCACAGCTCCTTCTTATTTCATTATGGTGCTTTCTCACTGCTGGTTGCCCCGTGTGAGGACTGGAGCCACTGCCACGGCTACTGACAAGATGGCGCCTATCTCTTCTTGGTTGCTGGGCCTGTGCACAAGAGCTGGCACAGCTGTTACATTTGTCCAAAATGGTGCCTGCCCTCTCTCAGCCAGTTGCTGGCACACAGGGGCAAACAGGGTGGGAGAAAATGTCCCTTTATTTTTTCCCTGATATTTTGGCAGGTATCCTATCCCCCACAGGACTCCAGGGTGGAGTCATGCAAGGTTCTCTCCCCAGCTATATCGCCAGTGGCATAGACTGCTACAGTCTGATCTCTCCTCACTTTCCAAAGCTGGTGCTCTCTCAGGCTCTCAGCTGCTGGGGTCCTGTGTTGGATCTGTGATCATGATGTGTGTCCACACCCTACCACATAGACCCATGGGTCCCTCTTCCTTCTGTAGAATTTTCACTGCAGTTTTCTCCCTAACTCTCCCCTGAGAATGCACTCTCACCAATTTTTTACTGTCTTCCCCCAACCTAGAACAGTAAGCTCCCTCCCTATTCTAGCATCTTGAAAAACCAAAATCAGAACCTTATACAAAAAATAAAGACCTATTTTTTCACATCTGTGTTCTCATATAGATTTTTGCCTCTACTTCAAAAACATAAATGTATTCTCGCTATTCATTTTCCCATGTCCTTGTCTCCATTTGACTGAGTTTACAGTCTAGATGTGATACCTATTGACTAAGCAGTCTTGAACCATTCATTGGATTGTCTTATGGAACTAAATGTTAATAATAAGCCAGGATGAATTAATTCTGCCCTATTACAAGATAAAAGGCAAAACTCCTACTACCACAAACATCATTTAATAGAGTAAAATATTTGTGTCTGAAATAGATTGAATTTTTACTCTTTGTATTAATATCATGTTAGCATGACAATTGTGCTATAGTAAATATCATGCATTTGCTGTGACCCTGAATTGAATGTACTGAATTGAATGTACTGATAGATTACTTAAAAATTGTAAAACAAGTTACCTTTTATTGACACCATCTTCTAAGTGGACAAGAGAATCCAATGATTTCCCAGTTTTGTTTTCAATTTGAGCTGAGATGGAAAAAGATTTTCATATAAAACATGTATGTATTATGGCATCTTGAAAATATCTTGTATAAAATATCTCATAACATTTTCTTTTCTTTTTTTAAAAGATTTATTTTATTTGAAAGTCAGAGTTACAGAGAGGCAGAGGCAGAGAGAGGGAGAGAGAGAGGTCTTCCATCTGCTGGTTCACTCCCCAGATGGCTGCAATGCCTGGAGCTGTGCCAATCTGAAGCCAGGAGCCAGGAGATTCTTCCAGGTCTCCCACATAGATGAAGAGGCCCAAGGACTTGGGCCATCTTCCACTGCTTTCCCAGGCCATAGCAGAGAGCTGGATGAAAAGTGGAGCAGCTGGGACTTGAACTATTGCCCATATGGGATGCCGGCACTGCCTGTGGTGGATTTACCCACTATGCCACAGTGCCAGCCCCTCCTAACATTTTCTACCCGATGGAGAACATTCTAATTGATATGTTTTGTACAAACACTGGGATAAATATTGAGTGTACTGTGACAGGCTTCCATAGGGTCAAAGGTCAGACTCCAGGGCTGAAAAATCAATATTTTAGTGAACTCATAACCCCAGTATACTGGTTGGAAAGCTCTGTTTCAGAGGGAGGAGCTAGTCAATAAGCAAGTAAATCAACAAATAAATCAATGCATACACAAATTCCAAGTCCTTGTAAGTATTATGCAAGAATATAAACATGTTACTGCACTTACGATGGCAATTGAGAACCTCTCATAGGAGGGGATATTTGAGGTAAAATCTGAGTAGAGAAAAGGAAGCATCTAGGCAAAGAGCTGGGGGGAGCAACTTTGTGGAATTAATGAATTGAAAGAAAATGCCAAGAGATTCACTAGACATACATAGACAACGTTAAAAAGTAAGGGAAAGAGTGCAGTCTTGGGAGGAGTTAGGGAGAAAACAGCAGAGGGAACTCTGTGCAAATTGGAGGGACACAGTAGACCTACATGAAGGGTGAGAACACACACAACTCAGAATCAGAATATATAAAGAGATAAAAAAAACTCAACAACAACAAAACAACCAAGTTAAGAAATAGACAAAGAAATTAAACAGACATTTTTCAAAAAAAGAAATCCACATGGCCAACCAACACATGAAAAAAAACTCAGGATCACCAGCTGTCAGGGAAATGCAAATCAAAACCACAATGAGATTTCACCTCACCCCAGTTAGAATGGCTTTCATAAAGAAATCAACAAACAGCAAATGCTGATGAGGATGTGGGGAAAAAGATACCCCAATCCACTGTTGTTGGGAATGTAAACTGGTACAGTCACTGTGGAATACATTATGGAGATACTCCAGAAATTGAATATATACTTACCATAAGACCCCACCATCCCACTCCTGGAAATTTACCCAAGGGAAATGAAATCAGCAAATAAAAGAATAATCTGCACCCCTATGTTTATTTCAGCTCAATTCACAATAGCTAAGACATGGAATCAACACAATTTCCCATCAACTGAAGACTGGATAAATAAATTATGGGGTATATACTCTATGGGATACTACAAAGTGGTTAAAAAAAATGAAAACCTGTCATTTGCAACAAAATGGATGAATCTGGAAAACGTCATACATAGTGAAATAAGCCAGTCCCAAAGGGACAAATATCATGTTTCCACGATCTGTGAGAACTAATAGAGCACCTAAAAGGAAAGCTGTGGACGTGAAATTGACACCTTGAGGAGCAATGACTTCAACAGCCCTTGTCTTGATTGTTGAGGGACAGTTTTTTTCTCTTTTTCATACTATTTGTTGAACTTTTTTACTTAGTTAATCATATGTGTATAAAGTCAATTGAAAATAGAGCTCAGTAAAAAATAAGAGTGGGACTAAGTGATGGAGGAGGAAGTTTGTAACTGTAATGCTTTGGCCTGGCCCAGTCCTGGCTGTTGCAGCCCTTCTGGGGAATGAACCAGCAAATGGAGGATCTTTTTCTCTGTGTGTCTCTTTTTGTTTCTGTAACTCTAACTTTCGAAATAAATAAATAAATCTTTAAAAAAATAGAACCAGAAGAAGGAGGACTGGAAAGAGCTTATATGCCATCCTAAGGAATCTGAACTTTACCACTTTTGTAATACAGTGTCTTCATCTGTTTTTAAGTAAAAAAATATGGTGAATGTTCAAAAATAGTACTCTTCAAGCTTACATCTTAAATTTGGATACAGTTAACTTTCAGTTATTTCAATATAAACATGCAATTTGAATACCTGTGCATGAAATAGAGTCTTTTTCCTTTTCACAAGTGTTAGTGTGGGAGCTGAGTACAGGAGACAAGACTGTAGAGCTGAAGGAACTTCCACAGGCTTGTAGAGGCTGTGAAAATAGAATATGCAAGGGCTCTGCATTTTCCAGATGAACAGCAGGCGAAATGAAAAACTATCACAGAACTTAATTTTTATTGTGTGTATATTTAAAAATCATTTTTACTTGATAATTCATATTTGGAATGTTTAATTATGGTAACTAACAGCTGTCTGTTAGTTTAATGCTTTCAAATATAATGCTATATTTTATTCTCAAAATTCCCTATAAGACAGACATTATCACTACTACTTTATGGATAACAAAGCAAACCTGCAGAAGAGAAAAGGCTGGCATTTGGTGCAGTAGTTAGAAACTGCTTGGGACAATTGCATTTCATTTTGCTGTGCCTGGGTGCAAGGCCTGACTCCACTTAAAGCTCCAGCTTCCAACTAATACACACCCTGGTAGATAACAGGTGACGGCTCCAGTAGTTGGGTCCCTGCCATCCATGTGGGAAACCTGGGTTGAGTTCCAGGCTTCTGGCTTCTGCCTGGCCCAGCCATGGCTTTTGCATGCATTTTGAGGGTAAACCAGTGGATAGAAGATTTCTCTTCACCTCTATCTGTCTTACAGCTTCTAATCCAGCTCCCTGCTAATGTGTTGGAAGGCAGCAAATGATGACTCAAGTGTTTCTACCCCTGACACATAGATGGAGTTTCTGGCTCCTGGGTGAGGCCTGACCCAGCCATGGCTATGCAGGTTCTTAGGGAATGAGTCCACAGATTCTCTCTTTGCCTTTCAAGTAAATGAAAAATGAATAAAAAACATTTTTAAAAATTGAATACTCATTACACAATAGAATGTATTTTTCACTTTTCTGAAGGCTAGGAAGTCCAGCCTTCGGATCAAGCTCTGGCAGAGTTGCTGTCTGGTGAGGGTCCATGCTCCGTTCCACAGGTGAACCCTCGTCGTCATGCTTCACGTGGCAAGAAGTGGCAAACAACTCCCTTACACGGCTCTTCTAAGGTCCCTAATTCTGTTCAAGAAATGTTCAGCCCTTCTGACTGAATCACATCCTAAAAGCCCAGCTCTTAATGCCATCACATTTGTAATTAAGCTTCCACATGTGAATTTTGGAAGGACATATTCCAACCACGTAACAGCCAGATTGGATAAAAATTAGCAACTTCAAAGATACATATCATGATCAACAAAAAGAACACCTGGTACCAGAAGAAACATATAATTTAAGAAACTAAAAGAACATAAGAAAATGAACTCTAATATCTTTGGAAATTTTTTTAGAACAAATGTGACAGGATTTTATAGGGGAAATAGACAACCACAGGGTTTTAGAAACATTGGGAAGTGAAAATATAACTGCTGAACAAAAGTGCAGATAACGGACTGAAAGAGGAAACTGAGAAATTTCTCATAATGAAGGCCAAACTTTCAAAGACAAAAAAAAAATCTCAAAAAGCATTTTAGAAAATATGTCCAATGAATAGAAACACCAGAAATCAATCCAAACATCTACAGCCAACTTATATTTGATCAAGGATCTAAAACCAATTCCTGGAGCAAGGACAGTCTATTCAAAACTGGTTCTGGGAAAATTGGATTTCCACGTGCAGAAGCATGAAGCAAGACCCCTACCTTACACCTTACACAAAAATCCACTCAACATGGATTAAAGACCTAAATCTACGACCCAACACCATCAAATTATTAGAGAACATTGGAGAAACCCTGCAAGATATTGGCACCAGCAAAAACTTCCTGGAAAAGACCATGGAGGCACAGGTAGTCAAAGCCAAAATTAACTATTGGGATTGCATCAAATTGAGAAGTTTCTGCACTTCAAAAGAAACAGTCAGGAGAGTGAAGAGGCAACCAACAGAATGGGAAAAAATATTTGCAAACTATGCTACAGATAAAGGATTAATAACCAGAATCTACAAAGAGATCAAGAAACTCCACAACAACAAAACAAACAACCCACTTAAGAGATGGGCCAAGGACCTCAATAGACATTTTCCCAAAGAGGAAATCCAAATGGCCAACAGGCACATGAAAAAATGTTCAAGATCACTAGCAATCAGGGAAATGCAAATCAAAACCACAATGAGGTTTCACCTCACCCCGGTGAGAATGACTCACATTCAGAAATCTACCAACAACAGATGCTGGAGAGGATGTGGGGAAAAAGGGACACTAACCCACTGTTGGTGGGAATGCAAACTGGTTAAGCCACTGTGGAAGTCAGTCTGGAGATTCCTCAGAAAACCTGAATATAACCCTACCATACAACCCAGCCATCCCACTCCTTGGAATTTACTCAAAGGAAATTAAATTGGCAAACAAAAAAGCTGTCCGCACCTTAATGTTTACTGCTGCTCAATTCACAATAGCTAAGACCTGGAATAAACCCAAATGCCCATCAACAGTAGACTGGATAAAGAAATTATGGGATATGTACTCTATAGAATACTATACAGCAGTCAAAAACAATGAAATCCGGTCATTTGCAACAAAATGGAGGAATCTGGAAAACATTATGCTGAGTGAAATAAGCTAGTCCCAAAGGGACAAATATCATATGTTCTCCCTGATTGGTGACAACTAACCGAACACCAAAAAGGAAACCTGTTAAAGTGAAATGGACACTATGAGAAACGGTGACTTGATCAGCCCTTGTCCTGACTGTTGATGAACAACTTAATACGTTATCCCTCTTAGTATTTTTTTGTCTGTTCTACTTAATACTACTGATTTATGATCTTCTGTATACAAAGAGAATTGAAAATGAATCTTGATGTGAATGGAAGGGGAGAGGGAGCGGGAAAGGAGAGAGTTGCGGGTGGGAGGGAAGTTATGAGAGGGGGAAGCCATTGTAATCCATAAGCTGTACTTTGGAAATTTATATTCATTAAATAAAAGTTTAATAAAAAATACTACTGGTTTAATTCTGTAATTAATACACAGTTATTCTTAAGTGTTGAAACTTAACTGAAAAGTGATCCCTGTTAAATATAAGAGTGGGAATAAGAGAGGGAAGAGATGTACAATTTGGGACATGCTCAAGCTGACCTGCCCCAAATGGTAGAGTTAGAAATGTCCCAGGGGATTCCAATTCAATCCCATCAAGGTGGCATGTACCAATGCCATCTCATTAATCCAAGTGATCAGTTTCAGTTCACAATTGATCATAATGATAGGACTAAGAGTCAAAGGGATCACATAAACAAGACTAGTGTCTGAAAATACTAACTGATAGAACAAAAAAGGGAGAGAACGATCCAACATGGGAAGTGGGAGACACAGCAGACTCATAGAATGGCAGATGTCCTAAACAGCACTCTGGCCTCAGAATCAGCCCTTAAGGCATTTGGATCCAGCTGAAAAGCCCAAGAGAGTATTTTAGGCTTGGAAAGCCAAGATACTCTGTCAAAAAAAAAAATGACCTAAATGAAAGATCTCTGTGAGTGAGATCCCAGTGGAAAGAATGGGCCATCAAAGAAGGAGGTACCTTTCTCTGAAGGGAGGAGAGAACTTCTACTTTGACTATGACCTTGTCTAAATATGATAAGAGTCAGTGAACTCAAAAGGCTTCCATAGCTTTGGCAACTCATGACAGGAGCCTAGGGTGATTACTGATGCCATAAACAAGAGTGTCAATGTGTTAAGTCAACAACAGGAGTCACTGTGCACTTACTCCTCATGTAGGATCTCTGTCCTTAATGTGCTGTACATTGTGAATTAATGCTATAACTAGTACTCAAACAGTATTTTTCACTTTGTGTTTCTATGTGGGTGCAAACTGTTGAAATCTTTACTTAATATATACTAAACTGATCTTCTGTATGTAAAGAGAATTGAAAATGAATCTTGATGTGAATGGAAGGGGAGAGGGAGTGGAAAAGGGGAGGGTTGCAGGTGGGAGGGAAGTTATGGGGGGAAGCCATTGTAATCCATAAGCTGTACTTTGGAAATTTATATTCATTAAATAAAAGTTAAAAAAAAAGAAAATATGTCCAATGAATCTAATATCTTATTGATAGAAAATAGGAAAAGTAGTAAAGATGAAATTATCCAGAAATAATAAAAAGACTCTTTAGGCCTAAAGAAAGATATTTGGCTGTACAGCCGGTCCATGAGCAATGAATAGCATAATTTGAAATAAAACAGCCAAACCTAGAAAATGATAAAGACATTTCAGAGCAACACTGATAAAGACGAGATCTTAAGAGTTGCTAGAAAAAAAATGAGGTTACTTTCAATGATTAAGAACTTTTCATAACAACATTAAGTTACGTTAAAGCGAAAATTATTTTGAAGCCTAATGCTACTCAGGCAACTTATTAATCCAGTATATTGGAAAGAAGAAATACTCTCTCAGATATTCATGTTCCATTTCTTGGAAAGTTTATTGAGTACATATTCTAGGAAAATAAAGATTAAATCCAAGAAGAAATAAGAAGACATGGGATACTAGACTCTGGAAAACTAAGCCATGTAACAAATGTAAGGAGGCTTAAATATAATGGGTCAAATGTGGAACAAGAAGTCATTGGGCCCTATGAAAACTTCCTCCAAGAAGATTGGAATGAAGTGCATTCGATAGAGAGAATGAGTAAGAAACGTGGTCATGCTCACACGTGGTGAGAAAGTTACATGCTTTCACTTTGGAGACTGAAGACCTTGATGTTAACAGAGCATGCACCAGATGGCTGGGTTCTCCCTAGATCTGTCACATGCGATGTGATCTGGGGCAAGATGTTTATGTTCTTTGTGCCTCTTTTTCCTCATCACAGAATAGATATAACAGTACCTACTCTGTTGGGTTGTTGAGAGTGTATCATTCTTGAATAGGTTCTTGAAACATGCAAGCACTACTTATCTATCGATATTCAGTATTATTATCATTCTCTAAGAAAAAGAAAGGCAATTAGAAATTTCAGGGGGGAAAGGAAACCTCAAAGTGTAAGAAATGATCAGATCAGCTGTTGTGGCATAGTGGGTAAAGCTGCCACCTTTGACACCAGCATCGCATAGGGGTGCCGGTTCAAGACCCGGCTGCCCTTCTTCCAATCCAGCTCTTGCTGATGTGCCTGGGAAAGCAGCAAAGGATGGTCTGAGCTCTGAGGCCCTTGCTACCCACGTGGAAGACCCAGAGGAAGCCAGGAACCAGGAACTTCATCCGGGTCTCCCAGGTGAGTGGAGAGGCCTAAGGACTCAGGCCATCCTCTGCTGCTTTACCAGGTGCAGTAGCAGAGACATGGATCAGAAGTGGAGCAGCCAGGACATGAACCAGTACCCATTTGAGATGCCTAACCTGCGGGCTGGGGCTTTAACCCATTGTGCCACAATGCCAGGCTCGTCGGTTCTCTTTTTTAAAAAATTATTTTTTTTTGTTTGAAGTCCAGAGTAACACACAGACATGCGCACACACACACACAGTATGTTCCCATCCACAGACCTACTCCTCCAGATGCCCACAAAACAGCGGGAACTGGGTTAGTTTGAAGCCTGGACTCAATCTGGGTCACCCATGTCGGAGGCAGAAAATTGACCTATCACCTTCTACCTCTCAAGGTGCATATTTGCTGGAAGCTGGTATTGGGAATGCAGCTGGGACTCAAACCCAGGCATTCCTACATGGAATGAGGGCATTCCAAGTGGCATCCTAACTGCTTGTTCAAAAAGCTTCTCCAGTAGCATTTAAACCTGTTTATAGTAGTCATTATTGCAATTATATACTTTGGTTAACTGTAGCTGCTTAAAAATGGTATTAGCTACATATTATAAGATTAACAAATGATGTACATTTTTATATTATAAAGTAAGATGTTTAAATTATGCATTTATAGTTTTATTTTCATTCATTAAACTTTTATTTAATGAATATAAATTTCCAAAATACAGCTTATGGATTACAATGGCTTCTCCCCTCCCATAACTTCCCTCCCACCCACAACCCTCCCCTTTCCCACTCACTCTCCCCTTCCATTCACATCAAGATTCATTTTCAATTTTTATTTACAGATCAGTTTAGTATATATTAAGTAAAGATTTCAACAGTTTGCCCCCATATAGCAACACAAAGTCAAGAAATACTGTTGGAGTACTAGTTATAGCATTAAATAACAGTGTACAGCACATTAAAGACAGAGATCCTACATAATTTTTTTTTCAAATTAATTAATTTTCTATGCCATTTCCAATTTAACACCAGGTTTTTTTTTCATTTCCAATTATCTTTATATACAGGAGATCGATTCTGTATATAATTAGTAAAGATTTCATCAGTTTGCACCCACACAGAAACACAAAGTATAAAAATACTGTTTCAGTACTAGTTATAGCATCACTGCACATTAGACAACACATTAAGGACAGATCCCACATGGGATGTAAGTACACAGTGACTCCTGTTGCTGACTTAACAATTTGACACTCCTGTTTATGGCGTCAGTAATCTCCCTAGGCTCTAGTCATGAGTTGCCAAGGCTATGGAAGCCTTTAGAGTTCGCCGACTTTGATCTTATTCCGACAGGGTCATAGTCAAAGTGGAAGTTCTCTCCTCCCTTCAGAGAAAGGTACCTCCTTCTTTGATGGCCCCATTCTTTCCACTGGGATCTCACTCACAGAGATCTTTCATTTAGGTCTTCTTCTTTTTTTTTCTTTTCCAGAGTGTCTTGGCTTTCCATGCCTACACTACTCTCATGGGCTCTTCAGCCAGATCCAAATGCCTTAAGGGCTGATTCTGAGGCCAGAGTGTTGTTTAGGACATCTGCCATTCTATGAGTCTGCTGTGTCTCCCACTTCCCATGTTGGATCATTCTCTCCCTTTTTGATTCTATCAGTATTAGCAGACACTGGTCTTGTTTATGTGATCCCTTTGACTCTTAGACCTATCAGAGCCATCAATTGTGAGCTGAAACTGATCACTTGGACTAGTGAGATGGCATTGGTATATGCCACCTTGATGGGATTGTATTGGAATCCCCTAGCACATTTCTAACTCCACCATTTGGGGCAAGTCCGATTGAGCATGTCCCAAATTGTACATCTCCTCCCTCTCTTTTTCCACTCTTATATTTAACAGGGATCACTTTTCAGTCAAAATTTAAACACCTAAGAATAATTGTGTGTTAATTACAGAGTTCAACCACTAGTACTAGAACAACAACAAAAAATACTAAAAAGGATAAAGTATTACATTGTACATCAACAGTCAGGACAACAGCATTTATAGTTTTATCTGAAGAAAACACATTTTTATATTATCTATACAAAGTAGAGTCTCGTGTAATATCAGAGCTGAAATTATTTTAAAATTATATGCCTTTGAATCCAAAATCTATTTTAATTTGAGATTTATAGAGGTATGTATAAAATTATTAAGGCCAACCTGAATTTCTGTTAATTATAAGTATACAGAATGAAACCTACCTCAGGTGTATCCTTAAGGTAATGAAAAAGTTCAACAGATCTTGATTTTAAATTTTCTTCTATTTTTTCTAAAGAAAAATAATCCAAACATAAGTATTTCATAACCTTAAACTACCTTTAGCCAAACTCAATCAACCATTTTCTGGTAGTCATCAATCAACCATTACTAGTAGTAAACTATTCATAAATGCAGTTTAATATTCTTCTTTTCTTACATATATATATTTTTATTAGAAGTACTTTTATTGGAGCAATTTGTTGATAAATGTTCAAGAAGGAGTACAGAGTGATCAGTAATAATAAAATCTGATGGAGATCATTTCCCAAAATGCTGTCTAGGAGTAAAACTGATGTAGATTCTTTAACCCAAGGTAGGTTTTTCTGTACCTTTCCACTAGTAGTTTTTATATGTCATCTCTGGAGAAATTTCAGATGTTTAAAACCTAAACCTACATCAAAGCTGGGATTTATAAAAACAGCAAAGGGGTTCTGTGTATTTATTTCCATTCGCTAATCCTAGCCAGCAGCTGAAAAGAATTGGAGTTTAAATCCCATTACTCTCTCTCAACACCCGTTTCATAAACCACAATGTCAAGCTGATAGAATCACTGCTGGGATGAGCAAGGAAGCTATCACACTGACCAACCATTTCTAATGCTCAGGAAAAGGAGAAGGTTTTATCTTTCAGATTAAGAGAAGTTTGTTTCTCTAATAACTGTAAACCTTTACATGGGTTACTCTTATAGCTGCCCCCAAAGCCAAAGGCAGAACTGTGATTTCTTGGCTTTGGGCCCAGGCTGTCATTTTACTTTATTTTATTTATTTTTAAAACTTTTATTTAACAAATATAAATTTCCAAAGTATAGCTTATGGATTACAATGGCTTTCCCCCCCATAACTTCCCTCTCACCTGCACCCCTCCCCTCTCCCACTTCCTCTCCCATTCCATTCACATCAAAATTCATTTTCAATTATCTTTACATACAAAAGATTTATTTAGCATATATTAAGTAAAGATTTCAACAGTTTGCACCCACATAGAAACACAAAGTGTAAAATACTGTTTCAGTACTAGTTATAGCATCACTGCACATTAGACAACACATTAAGGACAGAGATCCTACATGAGGAATAAGTGCACAGTGACTCCTGTTGTTGACTTAACAAATTGACACTCTTGTTTATGGTGTCAGTAATCTCCCTAGGCTCTTGTCATGAGTTGCCAAGGCTATAGAAGCCTTTTGAGTTCACAGACTCCAATCTTATTTAGACAAGGTCATAGTCAAAGTGGAAGTTCTCTCCTCCCTTCAGAGAAAGGTACCTCCTTCTTTGATGGCCCATTCTTTCCA
The DNA here is from genome assembly GCF_033115175.1 of Lepus europaeus. Classification (NCBI taxonomy): domain Eukaryota; kingdom Metazoa; phylum Chordata; class Mammalia; order Lagomorpha; family Leporidae; genus Lepus; species Lepus europaeus. Next base: position 59,141,995 of record NC_084831.1, read on the forward strand.
CTGGGATCTCACTCACAGAGATCAGAGATCTTTCATTTAGATTTTGCTGTTGTTGTTGTTTGTTTGTTTATTTGTTTGTTTTTGCCAGAGTGTCTTGGCTTTCCATGCCTAAAATACTCTCTTGGGCTTTTCAGCTGGATCCAAATGCCTTAAGGGCTGATTCTGAGGCCAGAGTGCTGTTTAGGACATCTGCCATTCTATGAGTCTGCTGTGTCTCCCACTTCCCATGTTGGATCGTTCTCTCCCTTTTTTGTTCTATCAGTTAGTATTTTCAGACACTAGTCTTGTTTATGTGATCCCTTTGACTCTTAGTCCTATCATTATGATCAATTGTGAACTGAAACTGATCACTTGGATTAATGAGATGGCATTGGTACATGCCACCTTGATGGGATTGAATTGGAATCCCCTGGGACATTTCTAACTCTACCATTTGGGGCAAGTCTGATTGAGCATGTCCCTAATTTCTTACATATGTATTGCTTTTATTGCTTTTACATTTTAGAGCTCAATCTATTCTACAATGATTTCCTTAAAAGTGAATTTTTTTAACAGATACAAAATTGTATTGCATAGTTTTATTGTATATTATATAAAGTTTTATCTTCTTGGGAAAAAAATAGATGCAAATTTTTTATTTAACTGATAAGCAAAGGAGCCAATGTCGTAGTGCTGTAGGTTAAGCCACTATTTGTAATGCCAGTATCCCACTTGGAGCACTGGTTCAAGTTCTGGCTGTTCTGCTTCTGATCCAGCTCCCTGGTAATGTGACTAGGAAAGCAGAATAAGATGACCCAAGTTTTTGAGCCCCTTCCACCCACATAAGAGACCTGGATGGAGTTCCAGGCTTCAGCCTTTGGTGTTGCATAGCCCCAACCATTGTGGCCACTGGGGAGTGAATCAGGGGGTGGTGGAAGATCTCTTTCTGTCTCTCCCTTTTTCTCTGTCATGCTGCCTTTCAAATAAATAAAATAAATCTCTCTCTCTCTCTCTTTTTTTTTTTTTGGAAAAACTAATAAGCAACGAGAGAGAAAGCTTCCATCTGCTGGTTTACTTCACAATGCCAGGGCTAGACTTGGGCTAGGGAGGAGCCAGGAGTGCAATCCTGGTCTCTCATAAGTGTGGCAGGAACCCAACAATTTGAACCATCGCTATTACCTCTCAGAGTCTGCATTGGTGGGAAGCTGGGGACAGGAGCCAGAGCTGGGAATCAAACTCAGGTACTTCAACGTAGAATGGGACATTCCAACTTTTAGGCTAAATGCCCACTCAAAAAAGGGTAGGTTTTTAAATATTGTGGAATCATGCATGTTTTTCAAAGGAATCTTTTGATTAATTCATTTGAAAAAAAGAAGTAATTCCTTCTACCTGCACTTTCATATCCCCAATTATGAATTTTATAAACTTGGATTGGCACCTAAGGAATTTTCTTTTTTCTCTTGTTTTTAAGATTTATTTATTTACTTGAAAGTCAGAGTTACACACAGAGAGAGAAGGAGAGGCCAAAAGAGAGAGAGGTCTTCCATCTGCTGGTTCACTCCCCATGGGCCGCAATGGCTGGAGCTGTGCCAATCTGAAGCCAGGAGCTTCTTCCGGGTCTCACACACGGGTGCAGGGGCCCAAGGACTTGAGCCATCTTCTACTGCTTTCCCAGGCCACAGCAGAGAGCTCGCTCAGAAGTGGAGCAGCCAGGACACTAACCGGCGCCCATGTGGAATGTCCTGCACTGCAGGCGGTGGCTTTACCCGCCATGCCACAGCACCAGCCCCCAAGGAATTTTCTTAATGGATAGTGTAGGGCTTGAGCATATAGAGTATGGCTTTAGCAAATTTGCATCCAAATCACACTTTTTTTCTAAGTTAAGTGCCTTAGGAAATTTGTTTTATCTCTCTGAGCCTTACTTTCCTCTCTGTTAATTGGAAATAACAGTACTTACAAGCTTAAATAAGAGACGGAAAAGGGGCTGGTGCTGTGGCGCAGTAGGCTAATCCTACTGGCTGTTCCTCTTCCAGTCCAGCTCTCTGCTGTGGCCTGGGAAAGCAGTAGAGGATGGTCCAAGTGCTTGGGCCCCTGCACTCATGTGGGAACTCCTGGCTTTGGATTGGCTCAGCTCTGACCATTGCAGGCATTTTGGGGAGTTAACCAGCGGAAGGCAGACTTTTCTCTCTGTCTCTCCCTCTCACTGTCTGTAATTCTACCCCTCAAATAACAAATAAAATCTTAGAGAGAAATAACAAACAATATGGAATCTGGTACTCATTCAACCAACAGCTATGTGTTCATCACCTACTTTATGCCCGACACTGGTGCTGGACCCTGGACTGAGAGTCCTGCCCAACGACGTATATATTTTATTGGGTAATGTAGAAAATCAATAAGTAAACAGACGAAAGAGTGAATAATTGTACATTGAGATACATGCTGTGCCAGAAATGAACACATTTTGGTGAAGGAGAACAATAAAAAGAGGTGTCATTTAGACAAGGGAGTCAGAGATGAGCTTTCCTAACAGATGACATTTTATAAAAACATGCAAATGAGGAGAAAGCTATATGAATAAGGAGTGCGAATCTAGGCGAGCGGCAGCCTGGCAGCTGCACTGAAAGGTGGCTAGAAAAGATATAGTTTAAGTGAAGAGCGGGAAAGCACAAGTGAGACTGAATATACAAGCGAAGGTCATAATATATAGGATCTTTGTAAGAACAGGTTTCATGCTAAGTGCAGTGAGAAGTCACTGAAAGGGCTTTAATTAGGAGATGTGATGAAACAGCTTTAAAAAGATCATGGTGATTTTAGAAAAGAAAACCAACCAGAGAGTTCTGCTGCCATTATTAAGGACCAGAGAATTAGTACCAGGCTTCCTAGTGAAGGCAACTAAAAAAGCTGGACAAAATATTTTTAAAAAATCTAAAGAGGGGCTGGCACTGTGGCCTAGCATGTTAAGCCACCATCTGCAATGTCGGCATCCCATATGGGTGTTGGTTCATATTCTAGCTGCTCCATTTCCAGTCCAGCTTCCTGCTAATGTGCCTGGGAAAGCAGCAGAGGATGGCCCAAGTGCCTGGGCCTCTGCTCCCATGTGGGAGACCTGTAGGAAACTCCTGACTCCTGGCATCAGCCTGGCTCCACTCTGCTGTTGTGGCCACTTGGGGAATGAACCAGCAGATGGAAGATTTCCCTGTCTCTCTGTCTCTGTCTCTCTCTGTACCTCTACCTTTTAAATAAATAAATAAATCTAAAACAAAACAACTATACACACACACACACACACACACACACACACCTAGAGCATCCAAGAGCTGAAAGCTGATAACAGATTTTGGTAAAAAGGTAAGAACTCAGATACGTAAGTCCCACAAAGCCACGTTTACCCTGAGAGTATTTGTGATATGAAAGTAAGCTCAGGTTTTGGAAACATCATGGGCTGAAATACACAAAAACTAAAACAAGACCAAAGATTCAAAAGTGAGATATTGAAATGATTTTCCCTCCTGACCTCCTCCCCAAAGAAAGCCACAGGCACTCATTTTACCTGGAATTCCAAAAGGTTATAACCTTATGGGAAGAGAATACCAGAAGAAATACATGTGTGTGTGTGTGTGTGTGTGTAGGACTGAAGTTAGTGCTCCTGCCAACTGGGAGTTCCAGGAAAATAAATGCCATGAATGTGGGCTAGGAAATGTTTTGACGAGTATTGCTTCCAGATATCTGAAAGAAATCATAAAAATCTTCTCTGTAGTAAGGTCCCATCATCTTAGTCTTCAGATTGTTTCCAAATACTGTCCAGCACACATTCAAAGATAATAAGGTACATAAGGAAATATGACATTATAAAAGTGAACCACCAGAAAGCAGACAATACAGACCTACAAAGATTGCAAGTGTCAGGTGCAGAGTAAGACATAGATATACCTACCATGTTTACAAAGCAAGAAATAATCTGGAAATAGCTAAAGCAATAAAAGTCGTAAAGCACATTTAGGAAAGATATGTTCTTAACATATTTTTTTATGTTTTTTTCTCCAGAAGCAATTGATTTGATGCAACAGGAGAAAAAATGGAAATGTAGACCACAGATCAGAAGAAAGAATTAGGAATTTATCAGAGAAAGACACAAAGAGGAAAAATGTATAGAGGAAAGCAGGAGACAACAGAGAACTCAGTAAAGTTTTTTTTTTTTTCTTTTTGACAGGCAGAGTTAGACAGTGAGAGAGAGACAGAGAGAAAGGTCTTCCTTCCACTGGTTCGCCCCCTAGATGGCCGCTGCACCTATCCGAAGCCAGGAGCCAGGTGCTTCCTCCTGGTCTCCCATGCGGGTGCAGGGCCCAAACACTTGGGCCATCCGCCACTACTGTGGCAGCCATTTTGGGGGTGAACCAATGGAAGGAAGACCTTTCTCTCTGTCTCTCTCTCTCACTGTCTAACTCTTCCTGTCAAAAAAAAAAAAAAAAAAGATATGGATTTGACCAAAATGTCTGTCAACTGAAGACTGGGTAACGAAATTATGAGATATGTATACATGGAATACTACACAGCAATAAAAAAAGAAATCCTGTCATTTGCAACAAAATGGATGCAATTGTAAAACATCTTATTTAGTGAAATAAGCCAATTCCAAAAAGACAAGTACCATATGTTCTCTGTGATCTGTGATAACTAATAGAGCACCTAAAAGGTCATCTGTAGAACTGAAATTGACGCTTTGAGATGCAATGACTTTGAACAACTCTTGTCTCGACTATTGAGGAACAGTTTTTTTTCTTTACTACTATTTGTTGAGCTCTTTACTTGCTATAGAGTTAATCTTATGTGTATAAAATTAATTAAAAATAGATCTTAGTAAAAAATAAGATTGGGAATAGGAAAGGGAGGAGGAAGATGGGTAGGAGTGTGGGCGGGAGGGTGGGTATAGTGGGAAGAATCACTATGTTCCTAAAGTTGTACTTAAGAAATGCATGGGCCATTGCCGAGGCTCAATAGGCTAATCCTCCCCCTTGCGGCGCCGGCACACCAGGTTCTAGTCCGGTCGGGGCGCCAGATTCTGTCCCGGTTGCCCCTCTTCCAGGCCAGCTCTCTGCTGTGGCCAGGGAGTGCAGTCGAGGATGGCCCAAGTGCTTGGGCCCTGCACCCGCATGGGAGACCAGGAGAAGCACCTGGCTCCTGCCTTTGGATCAGCGTGGTGCGCTGGCCGCAGCACGCCAGCCGCAGCAGCCATTGGAGGGTGAACCAACGGCAAAGGAAGACCTTTCTGGCTGTCTCTCTCTCTCTCTCACTGTCCACTCTGCCTGTCAAAAAAAATAATAATAAAATAAATAAATAGTTTCTGGGAAAAAAAGAGATACCTGTGCCACCATTTTTATAGCATCACTGTTCACTATAGACAAAATATGGAATCAACTGAGGTGCCCGTCATCAAATCATCAGATAAACAAAATGTTATACAGACACACATACACACACAATATTATCCATCTTTTAAAAATGAAATTCTACCATTTGAGGCAAAATGAATGCACCTGAAGAACATCATACTGAGTGAATTAAGCAGGACACAGAAAGACAAATATCACACACACTCCCTCGTATGTGGGAACTAAAAATAAATAGATAAATAAATAAAACAAAAAGGAAAGAAATGTCTGTGTGTATCACTATTGCTGCAAATATAGTTTTGTCAAATTTTGTGTTTTTGTAAAATGAATGGTTCAGAATGTTATACTGCTATAGTTTTAATGATTTATGATGATTTTTAAATTTACTGTATATGGTTAAAGGAAAAAAAAAGCTGGAACTAGGAATCCATTCCAGATCTTCCACATAGATCATAGGAATCCAATTACTTGAGCCATTATTGCATCTACCAGGTCTGCAATAGCAGGAAGCTAGAATCAAGAGCCCCACCTGGATATCGAACACAGAGACTCCAATAAGGGATATGGGCATCCTAACTGGCCTCTTAACTACAAGAACAAATACTGGCCCCTTGACTTTATTTTTTAATAATAACAAGGTAACTCTTAGGGTTGAGAACCAAGGAAGCTAAGGGAATTTCTTTCTAAAAGGAAAAAATCTCCTGTAAACATAAATATATTTCTATTCTTTGAATTGTCTAAAATAGCCACTTTGATAAAGTGCCCATTTCTTCACGGTAAATTCTTCTTTCTTTTTTAAGGTTTATTTATTTGAAATTCAGTGCTACAGAGAGAGAAAGAGGGAGAGACAGAGAGAGGTCTTTGATCCACTGATTCACTCCCCAGATGGCCACATTGCAGGGTCTGTACCAGGCCAAAGCCAGGAGCCAGGAGCTTCTTCCAGGTCTCCCACATGGGTGCAGGGACCTAAGCACTTGGGCTATTCTCTTCTGCTCTTCCCAGGCCATTAGTAGGGAGTTGGATCAAAAGTGGATCAGCCTGGACTCAAACCTGCACCCCTAGGAGATGCTGGCATAGAAGACAGCAGCTTAACCCACTGTACCACAATGCCAACCCCAGTAAATTCTTCATTATAGTTCACACAAATGCTTTTGATGGAAAAAACTTTTCTTTTCTCTTTTTTTTTTTTTTTTTGGACAGGCAGAGTGGACAGTGAGAGAGAGAGAGAGACAGAGAAAAAGGTCTTCCTTTGCCGTTGGTTCACGCTCCAATGACCACTGCGGCCGGCGTGCTGCAGCCGGCACACCACACTGAACGGAAGGCAGGAGCCAGGTGCTTCTCCTGGTCTCCCATGTGGGTGCAGGGCCCAAGCACTTGGGCCATCCTCCACTGCCTTCCTGGGCCATAGCAGAGAGCTGGCCTGAAAGAGGGGCAACCGGGATAGAATCCGGCACCCCAACCAGGACTAGAACCCGGTGTGCCGGCGCCGCAGGCTGAGGATTAGCCTATTGAGCCACCACGCCGGCCAGAAAAAATTTTCAATAATTTTTAATGCACACATGAACAAATAATAATAAATAATAAAATGATTTATTAATAAAGAAGCGAATGTTACAGAAGGCATTACCTGTTGGCTTACTTTCTTCATTTTTTGTATTTGTTGGACCAAGGTGTGGTCTAAAGTCTGAATTTTCAAAATCATTCTTTCCAGGTTTACGCTCACATTTGAAAGAGACATGCCTGGGGGAAAAATAAGCCATAATAATAAGAGAATTTACAAAATGAATCTAAAAAATACATTTGGAGAAATAGATTTGAATATTTTATTGATATGATCTATTAATATTTTATAGTCCAAATGTAAAACATTAAGACTGGTTAGGTAGGAGCCAAAAATATTAGTGATAGTCATTTGACGTAGAGGGCAACAAGAAATCTCCAGACTGCTGGGACAGGACTGAGGGCACCCCAGGGAGCTATTACTCACAAGCTATTCACAAGTATTTCCCAGCAAAATACTCTGGAAAGTAGTTCAGTGAGATATAAGAGCTATTGCCCAATCGGAATGCAAGTGGCAAGACATAGAGTTATGGATGGATTAGACACCAGAATTATGGACCAGATATGATCATAGCCTTTATCTATTGCAAGCAGGAATTTTCCTCTTCTAACATCTTTAACTGGTGTAGTGGTTCATTTTAGGTAACCACCTGATTGGATTATTTACCTAAAAAACTGGTAACTATTTCTGGGTGTGTCTGTGAGGATGTTTCCAGAAGAGACTGGCCTGTGAGTCAATGGATTAATAGGGGAAGAGCTACCTTCAACAGAGTGGGCACCATCCCACTAGCTTGGGATGGCTTCCTCTCTCTCCAGGAGCTGGGATACACTCTTCTCCATCCTTGAACATCAGAACTCCTGGGATCTCTGATCTTTGTACTCTAGGACTTAGACCAACAGCTTCCCAATCACTCCCTGTTCCCTGCTATACCAAATCTCACTGGGTCTTAGAAATATATTCCAAATCTAACCACTTTCTTCCTCATTACTTCAACCTTAGTCCAAGATCACATCATCTTTCACCTGAACTGCAGCTGCCATCTCTCTCTTCTGTTTATTCTCCCTGCTATCATTTTGGACTTGGACTGAGTCACACAGCCACATCCTAGGTTCTGAGGCTTACAGCACCCTGTCAGGGAACTTCTAAGTCTCAAAAATCAGGTGACCTAACTCCTCTATTAAACTTCCATCTATATCTGTATCTATATCCATATCTGTATCTATGTCCATATTTATACCAATATCTACTTCATCCCTCTATCATCTATCTATCTATCTATCTATCTATCATCTATCTATTATACATCTATTTCTCTTATCTCTCTAGCCTATTGGTTCTATCACTCTGGAAGACCTAATACAACTGGCTAATGATGTTTTATAGTGATAGTATATCAGCATAGACATGTCTATTGACTGAAATGATCAGAATTGAGATGGAGAATCAAAGTTAAAAGTGCCCCCGTACCCGTGTGGGAGACCTGGAAGAAGATCCTGGCTCCTGGCTTCGGATCGGCACAGCTCTGGCCGTTGCAGCCATTTGGGGAGTGAACCAGCAGATGGAAGACCTCTCTCTCTCTCTCTCTCTCTCTCTCTGCCTCTCCTCTCTCTGTGTAACTCTGACTTTCAAGTAAATAAATAAATCTTTTTAAAAAATTTAAAAAAGAGGTATAATGGCCTGCGCCATGGCTTAACAGGCTAATCCTCCGCCTTGCGGCGCCAGCACACTAGGTTCTAGTCCCGGTTGGGGCGCTGGATTCTATCCCGGTTGCCCCTCTTCCAGGCCAGCTCTCTGCTGTGGCCCGGGAAGGCAGTGGAGGATGGTCCAAGTGCTTGGGCCCTGCACCCCATGGGAAACCAGGAGAAGCACCTGGCTCCTGGCTTTGGATCGGCATGATGCACCGGCCGCAGCGGCCATTGGAGGGTGAACCAACGGCAAAAAGGAAGACCTTTCTCTCTGTCTCTCTCTCTCACTATCCACTCTGCCTGTCAAAAAACAAAAACAAAACAAAACAAAAATAAATAAATAAATAAAAAAGAGGTATAGTACATTTCTGCACTGGATATTATCTAAATGTGAGGAGGTAAGCAATGGGGTTTTTCAGACAAAGGGATTGTCAATCATTTTTCCTTTAAGGGCCCTAAGAGAGAGATCTTCCTCCATCTCAAATGGCGGGGGATGCTTCCCGGGTCACAGAGTTTGTGAAAAGTCATGTTACTTGGGGGACTGACTTCAAAGCATCTTCATAGCATAGATCGTGTCTCAGCCGACTTAGGCCTCTGCAGTCACCACTCCACAGTGACGTTCACCCATCCAACCTCTAAATGCAGCAGCCACCCATAACCCAGTCCTGAGACTTCACTCACCTTGGCCGACATCATCAAGTCCTATACCTTTAAATATCACCTATAAGCAGACGTCCCCACATTTCTAGCCCAATGCCAGTCTTTCCTGAGCTTCAATTTTAAATGCAACTGCCTACATGACTCCTGCATTTAGAGGTAATTTCAAACTGAACATATTCAGAACCAAATTTTGATTCTATCCCCTTCCCACTCAGTTTCTTATCCTGGCTTCCACAGCTTCTTTCCATCAGAGGCTTGGGCCATAAGGTTTTCAAGCACCTTTTCTTTCTCTTTCTCTCATTTCCCACTTTCAATCCACCAGAAAAATCTCACAGAATCTCGGAAATGCGTTTCAGATCCAGTCACCTCTCTCCTCATTACTTTCGCCTGGTCCAAGGTCCCTTCATGGTTCATCTGAAGTGCTTCTGTTGTCTCTAGCTGTCTTCTATTTCTTCTCCCAGCTATCACTCCTGTCTCCAATATCATACTCACAATGCACTCTTTTTATTTATTTATTTTTTTTTTTTTTAATTTTTTGACAGGCAGAGTGGATAGTGAGAGAGAGACAGAGAGAAAGGTCTTCCTTTTTGCCGCTGGTTCACCCTCCAATGGCCGCCGCGGTAGGCGTGCTGCGGCCGGCGCACCGCGCTGTTCCGACGGCAGGAGCCAGGTGCTTCTCCTGGTCTCCCATGGGGTGCAGGGCCCAAGCACTTGGGCCATCCTCCACTGCACTCCTGGCCACAGCAGAGAGCTGGCCTGGAAGAGGGGCAACCGGGACAGGATCGGTGCCCCGACCGGGACTAGAACTTGGTGTGCCGGCGCCGCAGGCGGAGGATTAGCCTATTGAGCCGCGGCGCCGGCCACAATGCACTCTTAGCGATACTTGTAAATACATGATTATTGTTTCCCTTCAAATGTTTCCTGTCAGACTCCAGAATCCGAATTCTGCCAGGCAGAAACTGTTTCTACGTCGAAGAACTGCCACCGAATGTCCCTCCAGGCTTTTTTGTGCCGAGCTGCTATCACCTTCACTTCCATGGGGAGCAGCGTAGCCCAGCTGTTTGATGTAGGGAAAGGACCACCTAAGGATCTTGGCACTTTCCCTGTCATCTGCCTGTAATATTGTCCCCCAGGTGTTGATATGCTTACTCATACACTTTTTAAATGGGAAGGGAAGGGAAAAGAAGTGGAGGAGAAGGAAGGGGAGGGGAAGGGAGGGGAGGGAAGACATCCTCTGTCTGCAAGTTCCCTCCACAAAGTAAACATAACAGCCAGATCTGTGCTGGGCTGAAGCCAAGAGCCAGGAACTCCATATTGTTCTCCCACGTGGATGGCGATATCCCAATCACTTGAAACATACTCGATTGCCTTCCCAGGCACACTAGCAGGAAGCCAGGCTGTAAGCAGAAGATCCAGGACCCAAACTGGCCAACCGGATATAGCATGCCAACAACTCAAGAAGCATCTTAAACTGCCACGCCACAATGCCGGCTCCCTCAACTTTCTCTTTTTTAAAGATTCATTTGAAAGTCAAAATTACAGAGAAAAAGAGAGAAACAGAGAAAAGAGAGAGATCTTACATCCACTGGTTCATTCTCTAAGTGACTGCAACAGCCAGCACTGAGCCAGGTTGAAGCCAGGAGCTAGGAGCTTTACTGGGTCACCCACATGGGTGTCAGAGGCCCGAGCACTTGGGCCATCCTCTGCTGCCTTTCCCAGGCCATTAGCAAGGAGCTAGACCAGAAGTGTAGCAGCCAGGACACAAATTGGCACCCATATTAGATGCCAGCAGCACAAGTAGTGACTCCATGCACTAAGCCATGATGCCAGCTCCTCAACTTTTTAAAATCTGGGCAAACAACAACTCAAGCCCAGATTTGTAGTGTTAGACACTTTCTGTTGTGGAAATTCTAACACGGTCAGTTTCAAGCTACTAATGTGACATCACCGAATGTGGAATTGAGCAGATGTGCAGTAGCATACTAGAATTCTTATCCACAATATAGTATGTCATTGCAATTTCAGTTTACATAATTTAGTTGTAATAGTGGATATTCAATAATCATCTCACCAAAGTGTTGAGAATTCAACAACCAGATAATGAAGTGGCAGGAGCTGACTTTAGCAAACCACTGTTCCCATACATGAGATAAAGGAGATCAGGAGAGGAGAGAGGAGATGGTGTCCTCAAAGAAGGTCAAAGCTACCCAACAGTCATAGGTGGAGAGACATGAAAATCAAATGGTTGGCCTTGCCCCCTTTCCATTTCAGCTTCTCCAGTGTTGCGAGACTGTCTTGTATGGGGAAGGCAAAAAACCTCAATTATAATTTGGGATCAAAATACTGAGTTCCACAGACTCTTAATAACCTAAGTTATAAGGGTGAATGAAATTAGAGAAATAAACAACTGCTTTACATTTGTATGTCCTTGAATCAAGCATAGGCAATAAAGAGTTAAACTAGTATTGTAGATTTCTGAAACTCTGTATTTTTAAATTGTGTTTTAAATTGTGTCAGACTTTGGGATCAAAGCTGTGTTTATAACAAAGAATGGAGAACTGTTCCATCTTTTCTATTCTCAGAGACCATTTATATGGTTCTTTGAAACTTTACAGAAACTCACCCTTGACACAACTTGAAAGTGGTGCTTTTGTGAAAGAGATCTTTGACTATATTCTCAAAATTTTCCACAGTTACTGATCCATTTCTGTTTCTTTCTTGTTGCTAAGATTATTTTCTCCATTTATATTTTCCCAAAAGATCAGCCGTTATTACACCCACATTGCAAAGCAGTGTAAGTACCCAAAGGAATTTCAAAAAGTTTGTGGAAAATGGAATGAAAAGATAAAAATATAAACTTTAATTCTCAACATACTTTCCACAAATGCAAGACACCTCTGTAATCAATTATACAAGTCATTTAATCCATTCCTAAAGAGCTGGGGATTCTGGAAATTCAAGTATGTGAATGTCATCTTTTTTACATTACTAACTGAAGAAGAATGACTGCACTTTAAGGATATCTTTTTTAATTTTTATTTAATAAATATAAATTTCCAAAGTACAGCTTATGGATTACAGTGGCTTTTTCCCCCCATAGCTTCCCTCCCACCTGCAACCCTCCCATCTCCCGCTCCCTCTTCCATCCCACTCACATCAAGATTCATTTTCAATTATCTTTATATACAGAAGATCAATTTAGTATATATTAAGTAAAGCTTTCAACAGTTTGCACCCATACAGAAACACAAAGTGTAAAGTACTGTTTGAGTACTAGTTATAGCATTAATTCACATTGTACAACACATTAAGGACAGAGATCCTAAATGGGGAGTAAGTGCACAGACTCCTGTTGTTGATTTAACAATTGACACTCTTGTTTATTCCGTCAGTAATCTGTTCTACTTAATACTATAGGTTGAACTCTTTAATTAACACACAATTATTCTTAGGTGTTTAAATTTAACTGAAAAGTGATCCCTGTTAAATACAAGAGTGGTAATAAGAGAGGGAAGAGATGTACAGTTTGGCACATGCTCAATCGGACTTGCCCCAAACGGTAGAGTTAGAAACGTGCCAGAGGACTCCAATTCAATCCCATCTAGGTGGCATGTACCAATGCCATCTCATTAATCCAAGTGATCAGTTTCAGTTCACAATTGATCATAATGATAGGACTAAGAGTCAAAGGGATCACATAAACAAGACTAGTGTCTGCTAATCTTGATAGAACAAAAAAGGGAGAGAACGATCCAACATGGGAAGTGGGATACACAGTAGACTCATAGAACGGCAGATGTCTTAAACAGCACTCCGGCCTCAGAATCAGTCCTTAAGGCATTCAGATCTGGCTGAAGACCCATGAGAGTATTTTGGGCATGGAAAGCCAAGACACTCTGGAAAAAAAAAAAAACCTAAATGAAAGATCTCTGTGAGTGAGATCCCAGTGGAAAGAACAGGCCATCAAAGAAGGAGGTACCTTTCTCTGAAAGGAGGAGAGAACTTCCACTTTGACTATGACCTTGTCTAAAAAAGGTCGGAGTTGGCGAACTCAAAAGGCTTCTATAGCCTTGGCAACTCATGACAAGAGCCTAGGGTGATTACTGACACCATAAACAAGAGTGTCAAAAGGATATCTTGAAGTTAGAAACAAAAATCAAAAGGAGCCAAATCGGGGCTGTAAGGTTAATGTCTAATTTACAATCAAAACTTGCAAAGTTGCCATGGTTGGATAAGAGGAATTAGTAGGGGCTTTGTTGTAGTGGAAAAGGACTCCCTGGGAAAGCTCCCCTGATGTTTTCCTGCTAAAGCTTTGGCTAACTCTCAAAAACTCACAGTAAGCAGATGTTTTCATTCTTTGCTATCCTGAAAGCCAGTAAGCAAAATGCCTTGAGCATCCCACATAACTGTTGCCATGACCCAATTTGCTTTTTGGTGAGTCTGCTTTTGATTTTACTCAACTGCTTCCACCTCATGGTAGCCATTGCTTTTACTGTGCTTCGTCTTCAGAATCTTACTGTTAAAGCCATGTTTCAACTCCCATCACAATTCTTCAAAGAAATGCTTCAGGATCTTGGTCCCACTTGTTTAAAATTTCCATTGAAAACTCTACTGTTATCTATAACAGATCTAGGTGCAACAGTTTGGGTATCCCTTGGACAGAAAGGTTGTTCAACTGTAACTTTGCAGTAGGCACTGTGGAAGCCTAACCACTTGAGATGTCTTTGGGGTTGGATGTTTTTCTGTTGTTAATCATCATTCCTCATCAATTACAGCCTCGAAAAGGTGAAATGTGACATGGATGGGCAGCTGCTGAAGGTTTCATTGTCAACATCATCTCATCCCTTTTTAAAATGAATTATCAATTTTTTAGAAGATTTTATTTATTTAATTGAGAGGTAGAGTTAAAGACAGTGAGAGGGAGACAGAGAGAAAGGTCTTCCATTGCTGGTTCACTTCCCAAATGGTTGCAACGGCCAGAGCTGGGCTGATCTGAAGCTGGGAGCCAAGTGCTTCTTCCAAGTATCACATGTGGGCACAGAGGCCCAAGTGCTTGGGCCATCTTCTACTGCTTTCCCAGAGAGCTGGCTTGGAAGAGGAGCAGCCAGGACTAGAACTGGCACCCATATGGGAGGCTGGCATCACAGGCAAGTGGATTAACCTACTGTGCCACAGTGCACAAAAAAAATTGAATTACCAAAAAATTGAATTATCAAAAAATTGAATTATCAAAAAATTGAATTATCAATTTTTTTTAAGATTTGTTTACTTGAAAGGTCAGAAATACAGAGAGAGAGAGAGAGAAAGAGAGAGAAAGAGACAGAGAGAGATCTTCCATCCACTGATTTCACACACCAAATGGCCGCAACTGCCATAGCCAAGCCAGGCCAAAGTCAGGAGCCAGGAGCCAAAAGCTTTTTCCAGTCTCCCATGTTTGTGGCAGGGTTCCAGGAACTTCGGACATCTTCCACTGCTTTCCCAGGCACATTAACAGAAAGCGGGATCAGAAGTGGAGCAGCAGGGTCTCGAACTGGCATCCATATGGAATGCCGACTGTAAGCCGTGGCTTAACTCACTGTGCCACAGCACCATCCCCAGTTATCAATTGCCATAACATTTTCATTAAGTATCAGTGATTCCACCATTCTACCCTCCAAGCTCCCCCATAAATTTGATGCTCTTCTTCAATTTTACCAGATTCCTGTTGCTCTGATAGGCTCTCCTCAAACTGATGGGTTTTTTTCTTCTTTTTTAGTATCTCAAGCCAGATTAGGTATGTTATTAACAAATTGGTATGAATTTATTTCAGTGCAAAAAGTTTTTGAAATTCGCTCTTGGCTCTTGGTTCTTCTCTCTTGGCTCTGCTCTCCTCTCTCCTTTTCTCTGCTCTCGCTTCACTCCTTGCTAGCTCCTCTCCTCTCTGTTTCTCTCTTTCTCTCTTTTTCCTTCACCGCCCCTCCACTCCGGTCTGTAGGGTGTTCCCCAATAAACGCTTTCCCTTACTCCGGTGTCTGGTGTGTTTTGCGATGGCTAACATTAATATTTATATATTAATTGGTGCCGTGACTCGGATAGCCTCATATTGGTAATCCAGCGTCCCCCAGTGCTCTGGGGTCCTGGATTTCTGCCGGTCACAAAGCACACCTCCGGAACTCCTTCCACACCACGGAACGCTCTGCAATCTCCATCCACACATCGGCCTTCCAAATTCTGAGGTAAGACGCAGAACAGGAAATTTTCACAGCGACTCTTTGAGTTGTGGTCTGCTCTCATCTACATTCGCCTGAGGCTTTTCTACTCAAGTCTAAGGTTGTTGTGTTAGACACCACAACTCCTACTAAAGGCCTTTAGCCTCTACGGACACTGTGTCCAGGCAACACTGGGTGCGAGTGACGACTCCATCTCTGTTCGCCTCTTTACAGGCGAGGCCCTGGCTCCAGCGGGTACTTGGATGACGACCCCGCCTTCTGCTCCCATATTCTCTCATTAGTCAGACGGCCGGGATGCAAGGACGCTTGCAATCCACAGATCTGACTCTACAGGTCACAATGGGAACTTTTCTCTAACCGCATTCCGTCTGATGGTCCCTCAAATTGGCCCCAGCCAAGTGGCCCCTCCATGGTGGCCCATTTGGCCCTGAGGGATTGGAAGTTGGAGTGGTTTGACCCTGATAACATTTTTATCACTTCCATGAGTGTTCAGGAAAATGGAAGGAGATTCCATATGCTCAAGCCTTTTCCTATCTTCGAACTAAACCTTCCCTGTGTACTTCTTGCTCTCCCGCTCAAGTCCTTCTGGTCTCCAAGACTCCCACTAGGGGTCAGAGGCCTGTTCCTGCCACTACCACAGCCTCCTTTGATCCTGCAGATGACTTGCTCCCTAGCTCCTACCCCCACTCTCACTGTATCTCCCCCTCCCACCTAGGAATTCTTTATCTCAAAACCAGTCCGGGCCCAAAGTCTAATATCTCTGTCTTGGGAATGTCGGTCTCCCAGGTCTCCAACAGGTCTTTTGTCCCTCTCTTGTCCCAGTCTTACCATAAGAATAGCAAGGGAATGGTAGTCCCTCCTTTTGGGCTCCCTGCTTATTGAGAAACAAATTAGGTATCCCACCCTTCAGGTGGCTCTTGTTTTATCATGAGCAAGGCAAACAGGAAAATCAGGTTTCATGCATGGACCTGGCCCACTTTAACTAATTTTTCTTTAAATCTATGAAGTTCACTATCCTTAAAAATATTGCTTTGTAACTTGCTAAACTTATTTTGCAATTTATTTTACCAGATTTCCGGGTAATCAGTACTCAATGAAACAACAATGGGTAATTAGTACTTGTTTTAGATGAATGCAATTTTAATTTTAAATTCAGATAGAGATATATAATATCAGCATCATAAGTCATTTAGGTGTAACTGCTAATTTAAATTGGGTAAAGGCGAATGAAATAAATGTCTAAATGTAAATTTTTGTATACTCAACATGTTATATTCTATAAAAACTATTTGGGTTAGTTTATAAACTGTCTGTGAAAATAGTTCAACACTGTTTAAAGTAACTCAGGCTGAAATTTGATGTGTTACCTTAATCTTACTCTGAAAATTTTTAATGGGTTATTTCAAAATGTATATCAAGGACATTGGCAGATGGAAAACACAAGTATACTAATCTATTCCTCTTTACTGTAAAATTAAAATCTGATTCTCTGTTAAAGCAATGAGTTAAAGTAATATATTATGTTCTGTTGATGTCTCTGTTAAACTCTAATTGTTCAAAAACAGCTAAATTTTTATTAATAAATATGTGCTTATTTTCAAACATTTAAATAATTACCTTGTAACAATGATCAAATTTGGTCTATATTATGTCATGATGTTAAGTAATCCTATTTCAACCAGATATTTTGGATTTTGAGCCTTCTTGACATTCTTGGCAGACATTCAAAAAATCAAAAATCAAAATGAAGTAGGCAGGCATACAGGTTGAAGTTGATCGGATTTGTGAACTGGAAGACCACGCCCCTGTGTGACCTCATGCTCCTACCTGATGCCTTGGCCACGCCCTTGTGTGGCCTCATTCCCCTACCTGGCCATACCCGGGGTGCCCACCAGCCAATCAGGTTAATTGACCACTCCCCTTTGGAGTGGGTTAAAAGCCTGGGGCACAGTGTGCCCAGCCGGCTCTTTTTCCCTGGTGTCTTGATAGGAAGGGGCTTGCTGTAGCCCCACGCCTCCAAGGCGCATGGCCTTCGGGCCATGTGCTCTAGGCTTCCTGGCCTAGATGCTCTTCCACTTGGCTGGTTCCTGGTGCTCGGTATGAACCCCTAATTACCTCTTTCTCTTAAATAAAGCTCTTACTCTCCTATGCATCTTTCTTACTGAACAAAAGCTTAAAACGTACCATGCTGCCTTGTTTATCTGTGCTGGTATTTAGAATTCTTCTCTAAATATTAGGCAAGAACCCTCTTGGGCTTATTAATATCGGGGATTTAGTAATAAGCCCGTGGTAAAATCGTAAGGCACCCCAAATCCTGGTAGTACATGTGGCACCCGGCTAGCATTTCTATGGAACTTTAAGGGGCCACGTTTTAGTGTGAATTTTAGGGGGTCTTGTCCAATATCAAAAGTTTCAAATAATTTGGACTCTGAAATTTCCAGTAAATTCTGGACTTCAGTTTTTCCAGTTTGGGCCCAACTGAAAAAAACGAAGGACCTATGTCTCTCATCTTGTAGAGACACCAACTAATCAGGCTATTTGGATTATATTAGAAGTACTGTCAAGATGTGAAGTGGTACTAAATTTTAAGTTTCTATAATATAAAATGGCACTAATACAAATGTCAGAATTAAAAAGCCTAATGATCTTGTGTTACTAGACACGATAGTTATCTTAGTGAGAAAGCCCCAGAGGCCTAAAGGGTTAAATGCTTTGTAAAATCCTACAGGTGCTTTCAAAAATACTGTAAAGTAAGCAAGTGCCTCTTGTTGGTTAATGAGTTTATAATTTTAAATGTGGCAACTTAAAGTTTTGTCATCTACAGTTTTATATATCAGATTTGCTGCTCATGAAACTAAAGCATTGTAGGTTCTGTGTTTAGCTGTCCTCCTATAGGTTCTGATGAACTTTTCCAGCCACTTCTATTGTATTCAGTACTTTGGGATGGCTCTGTAAACAGATGAAGCCAATAATGTACTAAAGGTACCAACTGAGAGAAAGTATGGTTAACTGAGGTTACTAAAAACAAAAAGTAATTCAAATCAATTGGTAATTTACAAAAAGGAGTTATTTTTTTTTAAAAAAAGCTATTATTAAAACTGCTATGTTCTATTATGTTATATGTGTATACATATTGTATGAATACATGGGAAAATTTATTAAGAGTTTTATTTTAATTGGCTTATAGTTAAGATTGCCCATAAATTTAAACAGCTAAAATTATTTGAAGTTACATTTAAAATTTGTGTGACCTAAATCTATCATATGTTTTAAAATTGATGGTAAAATTCTTTTTATGAAGCCAGCATCACCTTAATTCCTAAGCTGGAAAAAGATACAGCATTGAAAGAGAATTACAGACCAATATCCCTGATGAACATAGATGCAAAAATCCTCAATAAAATTCTGGCCAATAGAATGCAACAACACATCAGAAAGATCATCCACCCAGACCAAGTGGGATTTATCCCTGGTATGCAGGGATGGTTCAGTGTTCACAAAACAATCAACGTGATACATCACATTAACAGACTGCAGAAGAAAAACCATATGATTCTCTCAATAGACGCAGAGAAAGCATTTGATAAAATACAACACCCTTTCATGATGAAAACTCTAAGCAAACTGGGTATGGAAGGAACATTCCTCAATACAATCAAAGCAATTTATGAAAAACCCATGGCCAACATCCTATTGAATAGGGAAAAATTGGAAGCATTTCCACTGAGATCTGGTACCAGACAGGGATGCCCACTCTCACCACTGCTATTCAATATAGTTCTGGAAGTTTTAGCCAGAGGTATTAGGCAAGAAAAAGAAATTAAAGGGATACAAATTGGGAAGGAAGAAGTCAAACTATCCCTCTTTGCAGATGATATGATTCTTTATTTAGGGGACCCAAAGAACTCTACTAAGAGACTACTGGAGCTCATAGAAGAGTTTGGCAAAGTAGCAGGATATAAAATCAATGCACAAAAATCAACAGCCTTTGTATACACAGGCAATGCCACAGCTGAGGAAGAACTTCTAAGATCAATCCCATTCACAATAGTTACAAAAACAATCAAATACTTTGGAATAAACTTAACCAAGGATGTTACAGATCTCTACGATGAAAATTACAAAACCTTAAAGAAAGAAATAGAAGAGGATACCAAAAAATGGAAAAATCTTCCATGCTCATGGATTGGAAGAATCAATATCATCAAAATGTCCATTCTCCCAAAAGCAATTTACAGATTCAATGCAATACCTATCAAATACCGAAGACATTCTTCTCAGATCTGGAAAAAATGATGCTGAAATTCATATGGAGACACAGGAGACCTCGAATAGCTAAAGCAATCTTGTACAACAAAAAGCCGGAGGCATCACAATACCAGATTTCAGGACATACTACAGGGCAGTTGTTATCAAAACAGCATGGTACTGGTACAGAAACAGATGGATAGACCAATGGAACAAAATAGAAACACCAGAAATCAATCCAAACATCTACAGCCAACTTATATTTGATCAAGTATCCAAAACCAATCCCTGGAGTAAGGACAGTCTATTCAATAAATGGTGCTGGGAAAATTGGATTTCCACATGCAGAATCATGAAGCAAGACCCCTACCTTACACCTTACACAAAAATTCACTCAACATGGATTAAAAACTTAAATCTACGACCTGACACCATCAGATTATTAGAGAGCATTGGAGAAACCCTGCAAGATATAGGTACAGGCAAAGACTTCTTAGAAAAGAAGCAGGCAGTCAAAGCCAAAATTAACATTTGGGAATGCATCAAATTGAGAAGTTTCTGTACTTCAAAAGAAACAGTCAGGAGAGTGAAGAGGCAACCGACAGAATGGGAAAAAATATTTGCAAACTATGCAACGGATAAAGGGTTGATAACCAGAATCTACAAAGAAATCAAGAAACTCCACAACATCAAAACAAACAACCCACTTAAGAGATGGGCCAAGGACCTCAAAAGACATTTTCCCAAAGAGGAAATCCAAATGGCCAACAGGCACATGAAAAAATGTTCAAGATCACTAGCAATCAGGGAAATGCAAATCAAAACCACAATGAGGTTTCACCTCACCCCGGTGAGAATGACTCACATTCAGAAATCTACCAACAATAGATGCTGGAGAGGATGTGGGGAGAAAGGGACACTAACCCATTGTTGGTGGGAATGCAAACTGGTTAAGCCACTATGGAAGTCAGTTTGGAGATTCCTCAGAAAACCTGAATATAACCCTACCATACAACCCAGCCATCCCACTCCTTGGAATTTACTCAAAGGAAATTAAATTGGCAAACAAAAAAGCTGTTCGCACCTTAATGTTTATTGCTGCTCAATTCACAATAGCTAAGACCTGGAATAAACCCAAATGCCCATCAACAGTAGACTGGATAAAGAAATTATGGGATATGTACTCTATGGAATACTATACAGCAGTCAAAAACAATGAAATCCGGTCATTTGCAACAAGATGGAGGAATCTGGAAAACATTATGCTGAGTGAATTAAGCCAGTCCCAAATATCATATGTTCTCCCTGATCGATGACAACTAACTGAGCACCAAAGGGGAAACCTGTTGAAGTAAAATTGATGGTAGAAACTAAAAACATTCTATATGCTTGTGCTTAAGTTTGCTGGTTAAACAAGCTATACCATATTGGATATTTAAGAGATGTTTCCAAATATATGTATTCTTAATATTTATGGAAGGCATTGGACCTTCTGGTAAATGTTTTCTTAAGTTGTTATCTAATGGTTAAAACTGCTTTCTAAGTTTTCATGTGATATTTCTATTGTCAGTAAGCGATCTGGGACTGGCACCCCAATTTCTCTATTCTAAGCCCAACTTGTTCTTTCATTTCTCTGTTCTCTTCAAGGTAGGAAACTAATTCTATTATGAAGGAATCTCCAAGATGCAAAATTTGATTTTAGATCTTATAAAAGAGATGGCTAACATTTTTCTGTAATAGGATAGCCAAAATAAGAGCTTAAAGTATAATTTCATAGCTAGATTCACTTCGCCATCAGCAAAGTAAACAGGAAACAGAAAAGACCTCCCTTTCAGAACAAAGGGAAAGAAAGTTTTAAATTGAGAATATAATTTTCCTCATGGGCATTGTCTACCTTAGAAAAACTACTACAGAACATGCCTGACTATAGACTTGTAGTTTAGGCCACCAAGATTAGATATGGGACTTGAGCACTCCCTTGACTTGCATCCTCTGGTCTGCTTTAACAAAACCCAGGAGGAAACGAAAGCTAGGCATCAGAAGCAATGGGTGACAGGCCTATTAATGGCTGTTCTGTACAGTGATCTGCCCTCAAGGAGACCCAACAGGCCAGTCCACTGTAGTGGCTTTCAATGTGGCAAGTCTGGGCTTCAGCAGAAGTCAGCTTGCGGAGAGCCCTGGCAGCTCTGCCAGCCAAGAGTTGGACCACTGGAAATGGACCTGCCCTGGAGTTGAAGGATGCCCAGGTCAGAGCCACAGATCTTATTGGCTCTAAGCTGAAAAGCCCTTCACTCAGCCCAACTTCCAAAGTGACCACTGCAGCTGAGGGGACAGCCAACCGGGGTCAGCAACATTGCAGGCAGAGCTGTAAGTTTCCTGTTGGAGTTGCCACCTGCCTTTACCTGGCCAGCTCTCCTCCCAGGCCAGCTAGGTAATGGAAGTCAACAAGGTGCCTTCCCCAAGGAGGTTCACACCTCCCTTAGGATGTAGGCTATATGAAAAGATAGATGAGTCTGGACCTCATAATTTACAACGCTTTAAAGCCCACCTGATTATTATCAAGCCCCTTATGTCAGGTTCTATTTGCCTCTCAATCAGAAAACTTATCTGTAGCTTAGACAGCACCTTTCTTAGCTCCTCTAATAACTCTGTCCTCTGTATCTAGCCCACTTGAGCCTCATTCCTTTGTAATCATAACCTCTACCACCAATGGCTCTACTCCCAATCTATGTGTCAAAATTTCTCTACAGACAAACCCCACTACCTGCAAAAGTGGCCTTTCTCCCAGTCTTGGCTGGGATCAGCTTTAAGCCACATCTATCAAACTGCCTCCACAAAGGTCCAGAGACCCCCCGCCATTTCCTCTCCTCTATGAAATCCTCTCATCACCTGGTTAATGTTACTCTCAGGATCATTGGTTGCTATTCTCACCCTTTTATACTATGGTGTCTAAGTGTTTACAGCAGGTTATAATGGAACAAACGAAGGCCTTCAACAACCAGGCGGTTAACCAAATGCTGCTACAAGGATTTACTTGGCTCCCACCCAGGAGACAGCGACTTGAGACATCGCCCCATGCCGTGAAGAGTACCTCATCACCCCATGTCAGCAGGAAGTAGCTCTAAAGACAGATCATCGTCCCTCTACCCCTCCTGGACTTTTGGGACTAATATAATCCCATACAAATCCTGCTTTATAAAAAACAAAAGGGGGGAATATTAGGAAACTGGCACAGTTTTAGCCAGGTGGCTGCATGGCCCAGCTAACTGAGCCAGGCTCCACCCCCACCCTAATGGGATTCGCTGCTCCTGCTTCCCTGCCCGCCCTCAGGCAAAGTTTTAAAAGGGCCTGTTCCTGGACACATGCTTTCTTGGCTCTTGGTTCTTCTCTCTTGGCTCTGCTCTCCTCTCTCCTCTCCTCTTCTCTCTCTTCTCTCCTTGCTAGCTCCTCTCCTCTCTGTTTCTCTCTTTTTCTCTTTTTCCTTCGCCGCCCCTCCACTCCAGTCTGTAGGGTGTTCCCCAATAAACCCTTTCCCTTAAAAAAAAAAGTTTTTGAAATTCATGCATAGTTTCTTCAATGTATTTTCCAGGAATTTTTAAAGATCCTATGTATAGGGGGAGGCATGGTGGCTTGGCAGGTAAGGCCACCGCTTGCAGTGCCAGCATCCCATATGGGTGCTGGTTCAAGTCCCAGCTGCTCCACATCCGATCCGGCTCTCTGCTATGGCCTAAGATGGCCATTGGGCCTCTGCACCCATGTGGGAGACCCAGAAGTAGCTCCTGGCTCCCGACTTCGAATCAGTACATCTCCAGTCGTTGCAGCAATCTGGGGAGTGAACCAATGTATGGAAGACTTTCTCTCTCTCTCTCTGTCTCGGTCTCTCTCTCTCTCTGCTTCTCCTTCTCTGTGTAACTCTTTCAAGTGAAATAAATAAATCTTTTTAAAATAAGATCCTATGTATAAAGTATTCCTTTATAATGTTTCATTTTTTCTATGTTCATGGGTATGGTTCCTTCCTCACTGTCAATATGGTGCTATTGTCATTTTGTTCTCTTTCATTTCTCAACTTACCATAATTTTAACATTCATTCAAGAGGTACTAGACATGCTAACTTTCCCAAATGCCTTAAAATTTCTTGTACTTAAAAGAAGAAAGCCAAAGTTTGCAGGACTTCTGGGAGATGACAGCTTTTCTTTGATCCTTAAATGCATATTTAACATGATTTACAATCAATATATTGAACTAAGGACTAAGTGCTATATATTCGGCTTATAATATTAATCATACATATAGCTTGTCCTTAACTGATCTTGACTTTCTTTTCTAGTTTATATGAGCACACACTGATTTCAAAATGTTTTTTCATTAAAATAAATTTGTCTTTTAATTCCACTTTGCACCAACTTTTTGAAGTACCTTATAGTCCCTTGTCATGTTTTTTATTGTATTATATGGATCAATTTTGTCAACTTACCTAACATACTAATATGACCAAATTATAAATCCTGCTATCTAGAAGTGAGTAGAGTTACAAGATAGATAAAACAGATATATAAATAGTTTCCCTCTAGGCTGATAGGAGCATAGATAAAGACATTGTACAACTTAATCAGGATTGGTCCACCATTATTTTTAATGCTCACTTTTCCTATCTGCTGGTTCACTCCCCAAGTGGCTGCAATGGTCATGGCTGGGCCAAACTGAAGCCAGGAGCCAGGAAGCAGAGGCCAGGAGCTCCTTCTGGATCTCCCATGCGGGTGTAGGAGCCCAGGGATTTGGGCCAACATCTGCTACTTTCACAGGCGCATTAGTAGGGAACTGGATCAAGAGTGGAGCAGCTGGGACTTGAACCAGCGCCCTATAGGGGATGCTGGTATCTCAGGCGGTGGTTTACCCCACCACACCACAACACCAGTGTGTGTTGATCCTACTTATAAACTAACACATTATCATAATGTTGGGAGAAGACTTGAAACACCTGATCAAAGACAATAACTATTTATTTCTCGACAGTATGAGCAATCACATTACACACCAGTTCCCTGAACCCCAGTCCCACAGAGTAACAGAGGGCCAGCTGACACTCGCATGGGTGGGTTGTCACAGGAATGGAACACTGAGTTTAGGGCATCTAAATTTCTATAATATACAGTATGTATGTCTGCTGTTAGTCCAAAGGATAGATACCTTTCTGCCCTTTGAGGTTGTTCACTACACAAACATCCTTACAAAGTCAGTCTTACAATGCTTCTGTACACAGTAATACAGAAATGCAAGAGATACATGGAGAGTTGTTTCTGAACAAAAGGAGGGAAGTAGGAAAAGGAATGGTAGGGATAAGAGCCTAGATATAGGAATTGTATTCCTAGCATTGGATTCTCATAGAACTTAGGGACCAGAACCTGGAATTATGAATTTGGTGGGATAATGCCCCAGTGTAAGATTAAATCTGTCTTTCATTGACTTCCTGCATTTTGCATTAAAAACAAACATCTATCCTTTCATCCCTTCCTCCCTCCCTCCCTCCCTCCTTCCTTCCTTCCTTCCTTCCTTCCTTCATTTTTTCCTTCCTCTTATCTTTAGAAAAATTCCCTGTGAAAGTATTTCCGGTCTTAGCTGAGTTAAGGGGAACATAGACAAAGGCTTTGAATTGAGTTGTGTGAGCTGGAATTACAGGAAGTCTGCTGCACATAAGTGGGAAGAGCCATTGATATGGCACTGGATGCAAAGGAAAAAGACCCAAGGGACGGGTACAGCTCAGATAGAAGCACGGGGGTCGTTCTAAAAGCTGCTCCTTCCAAGCTGGAAATCCTTGTAGATTACTGCCCAAGTAACTTTTGTTTTTTTTTTCACAATACAGCCACTTTGAAATGGATACACAGACTTTGATTTTGGCATCATGGGATAATTTAAAATACATTTTTCTGTAATAAAGATACTCATTTATATATTTATTGGGATCTTCATTTTATTTGTTTAATTTTTTAAAATGCTTATTTATTTAAGAGATTCACAGAGACACTTCTCAAATGCCTGCAGCCACTGGGCTGAAGCTAGAAGCCAAGAAATGAAAACTCAATCCAAACCTCACATATGAGTGGCAGGACTCCAACTGCTTGAGCCACCACCACTCCTTCCTAGGGGTGCGCATTAGCGGGAAACTGGAATCCAGAGTCAGAATCAGGTATTGAACCCAGGTACTCCTCCATGGGACATGGGTGTCTTAACTGTCAAGGTGCATGTCCACCCAATTCATTAAAAAATTTATACTGAAAACAATTGTAGGAGACACCAAGATGACAGACTAGGAAGGGAGCTGATTGCTCTAGTCTAGAGGATAATAGTTTAAAAAAACCTGGAGAAAGTCCAACCTCAGAGAAGAATCCATGCAAATTTGAGGAGCGCTGTGAATGTAAGTGGAGGGTGTAGATGTGCACAACTCAGGACCCCAGCTGCCGAGAGCCTCAGCACCAGCTTTGGAGAATGAGGTGAGACCAGACTGCAGCAGCCCAAGCCACTGGTGATAAATTTATGGAAAGAAACTGATGTGGGTATGGTTTGGAGACCTGTGGGGGACAGTGTACCTGCCAACCTAGAGAAAAAAAGCGGGGCACATTTCCCTCTCCCTGATCACCTGGCACTAGCATCCTGTAACTAGCCAAGAGAGAGTGGGTGCCAATTTGGACATACATAACAGCTGTGCCAGCTCATGTCCATGTGCCCAGCAACCAGCAGAGTGAAGATGCCGGAGTCGAGCTGAGAGAATTGACAGGGTGCTGAGTGCTCATGACTGTGGGAGCCTTGTGTGCTGGGACTGTGAAAACACGGTGGCTGAGGGCACAGGGGGTGGCTGGGTCTTTGGGTAGTTACTGCAAGTGGCTCCACATGCTTGGGGCTCCCTGATTCCCTGATGAGGTCATTGCTGTGGGACCCATGCTCAAAATGAGGACTACACACATCCTTTGTGTGGTTCTTGGTGAGAATGAATATTATACCTAGGCATTGGTCTCCTCAGAGGAGAGGAGTTGAGTGTGAGACTATGCAAACAGAGCAGATTAACCCTCCCCTCTGATAGAGAGAGAGAGAGAGAGAGAGAGATTTACCACGCCCAATTTGGGTGTCACCTTGGACACTCCCCTCACCCTGGTGCCCTGAACAGAGCTCCCTGGTCACACCCAGCACACACCTCAGGGTATTAACTGAAAGAGCAGACACTACTAATCCACAGACGCATAGTCCAGAGATAAAACCCATCACAGGGGAAAAAAAACACAATAATACTTGTCTCCACAAATGTCCAAAAATAAACACAATAACTCAAAAAACAAGAATAAGGAAGACAACATGATGCCTCCAAAGGAACACAACAACACTCCAATACTAGACTGTGAAAATGAAGAGATTGAAGAAATGTTAGAAATAGAATTCAAAAAATTGATTGTAGGATTACTTAAAAGTAATCAGAAGCAAATACACAAATTAAAGAAATACATACATGACATGAATGAACATTTTTCCCATGACATTCAGATTTAAAAGAGAAATCAAAACAAATATTTGAAATGAAGAATTCAATAGATCAAACTGAATTCAGTAGAGAGTGGAGAGTCTTAACAACAGACTTGGTGAGGCAGAAGAACGAATATCAGAGTTAGAAGACAAATCTCTGGAAATTTTGTAGTCAGACCAAAAAAGAAAAAGAAGAAATTAGAAAACTAAAACATAGTGTTAGAGATTTATAGGATACTATCAAACAACCCAATAAATGGGTTCTAAGCGTTCCTGAAGGCTTGGAAAGAGGAAATGGATTAGAAGGCCTTTTTAGTGAAATAATTACAGAAAACTTCCCTAATTTGGAGAAAGAAAGGGACGTCCAAATACAGGAAGCACATAGAACTCCTAATAGACATGACCAGAAACATCCTCACCATGACACATTGTAGTCAAACTCTCTACAATAAAACATAAAGAAAAGATTCTAAAATGTGCATGAGAAAAATGTGAGATTATTTGAGAGCATCTCCAGTTAGACTCACAGCTGAAACCCTCATCAGAAACCCTCCAGGCCAGAAGGGAATGGAGAGATATAGTTCAAGTTTCAAAGGAAAAAAAAAAAAAAAACAAACTTGTCATCCCAGAATACTGTACCCTGCAAAGCTCTCATTTATGAATGAAGGTGAATTAAAGACTTTTCATAACAAGGCCGGCGCCGCGGCTCACTAGGCTAATCCTCCGCCTTGCGGCGCCGGCACACCGGGTTCTAGTCTCGGTCGGGGCACCGGATTCTGTCCTGGTTGCCCCTCTTCCAGGCCAGCTCTCTGCTGTGGCCAGGGAGTGCAGTGGAGGATGGCCCAAGTTCTTGGGCCCTGCACCCCATGGGAGACCAGGAGAAGCACCTGGCTCCTGCCATCGGATCGGCGCGGTGCGCAGGCCGCAGCACGCCAGCCGCAGCGGCCATTGGAGGGTGAACCAACGGCAAAGGAAGACCTTTCTCTCTGTCTCTCTCTCACTGTCCACTCTGCCTGTCAAAAAAAAAATAATAATAAAAAATAAATAAAATGAAAAAGTCACTTCCTCTCTATGAAAGATCTATCTATGAAAGATCTGTCTTTCAAATAAATAAATAAATCTTTTAAAAAAAAAAAACCTTCCATAACAAGCAGAAATTGAAAGAATTTGTCACCACTTGTCTAGCCTTACAAAAGATGCTTAACAATGTGCTATACACAGAAACATGGTCATCACTATGAAAGGTGAAGGCAGAAGATCTCCCAGGAAAATTAGAAAGAAAATCCAAAGTAAACAACAGGAACATTTATGGAAAAACAGCATGGAAATTGAACTTACTCTGGTCTTTCTTTTGTAGCCCTCATAATTTTAAACTACATATTTCCTTTGCTACTGAATGGTATTTTTGAAGTCCAATTCTGAGTATGCACTTCCTTATTTCAACTCCTAGGATGCTCCTCCCCGTCTCAGGAGATTGTCCACAGTTCTTTAACTGGCTGAGAAGACCTTCGCTGACCTGACCTTTGTGTGCCTTTTTAGCCTCACTTCTTAACAATTGCTCTCCAGTCTTACCCCTTAGCATGTTCAAGTCTACTAACACTGAGCCACTTGTGGTTCACTCGCTGATTTCTAGCTTCTTTGGTCTCTGGCTGGTCCTTTGTCGATATTACTGCTTTGACCTGAAACATATTTCTCCCTTTCCAATCCTGTTTCTCCTTCACTAATTCTCTGGGTTTCACCTGAGGTTCTGCCTCCTCTGGGAAGCTTTTGCTGGCCCTCCTGAGAGAAATCTTTCTATAGCAACTAGTTCCTGTTCACTTATCTAAATCTCCTATTGAATGTTAATGGCATAAGTGTGTTTCACCACTACTGTGGTACCCGCAGAGTACATCAGTCTTCCAATAAATACATGTAGAATAAAAGAAACTTATTATACTATAAAATATAAAAGTCTATATCGGAGCTGTTGTTAATTGAAGAAATCCTCAAAGATTTCTTATTCAAATTTGGTTAGCAGTCCCAGAAACAACAAAAAAATTTGTTCCAGAATGAGAATTACTCAAGTCTGAGTGAAACCTATTACTATATTAAATAGCAATCTAGGATCCACTTCTGGAAACACAAGTGGGTGGTTTGGCCAAGCAATCCCCTTGAGAACAACTAGAAAATCCAGGAGAGGGGGAAATATAAGATTAAAAACATTTGCTTGGGGGTAGGTGCTGTGCCATAGTGGGTAAAGCCGCTGCCTTCCATGCCAGCATCCCATATAGTTCCAGACTTGGCTGTTCCAATTCCAATCCAGCTCTCTGCTATGGCCTGAGAAAGCAGTAGAAGATGGCCCACGTACTTGGACCCCCACACCCATGTAAGAGACATGAAAGGTCTTGGTTCCTGACTGATTGGCCAGCTCCAGCTGTTGCAGCCATCTGGGGGAGTGAAGCAGTGGAGGGAAGACCTCTCTCTCTGCCTCTGTCGCTGCCTCTCTGTAACTCTGCCTTTCAAATAAATAAATAAATCTTTAAAACAACAACAACATTTTCTTGAAGACCTCTAAGAGTTTGAAAAGCAATAATGACTTGAGGGGCCAAGAGCTGGGCAAAGAGGGAAACTCAGAGAGGCAAGTCTGGCACCTGGGGCTCTGTTTTGTCAATTCCAAAGTTGGCAGCAAAGAGACCAAGAGGTCGTGCGGTGCTTGTGACAAATATGTAGGGCTGTGGGAATAAAACTGGAGATCAGGCCCCACTGATGAGGAAGGATCTTAGAATACTCTTCAGACTTCGGTTGGGCCCCAAATGTTTATAGTTTACAAAAATGTGAGAGTGCACGACAAATACACCAGCCCTCAAAAGAACTGAAGTTTAGTGTTTA
This sequence comes from Lepus europaeus, assembly GCF_033115175.1. NCBI lineage: Eukaryota > Metazoa > Chordata > Mammalia > Lagomorpha > Leporidae > Lepus > Lepus europaeus. Next base: position 59,172,108 of record NC_084831.1, read on the forward strand.
AATTCAGTGTTAAATTAACTACTCTGACCCGGGAATGCTAATGCCTTAGCCTAGCTAAATGTCTGGCTAAAACATTGTGTCAACGTCTGCACAATTGAAGAGAACAGAACATATGGAGCTTCAAATTATATTTATACTTTTATAATTGCATTTTCCAGTTCTAATAAAAATAATCAGGCATATGAGAAGATAAGACTATGTGCTTTTAGATACATGAAAATAATGAAAAGCACAATGGAAATAAAAGGCAATAGAAACAGGTTCACAGGGGAAGTCATAAAATAGCAATGTTTGGGTACCAGTTTGTGTCCTAGTTGCTCCTTTTCCAATCCAGCTCTCTGCTAATGGTCTGGAAAAGCAGTAGAAGGTGGCCCAAGTCCTTGGGACCCTACACCCATAAGGGAGATCGGGAAGAAGCTCCTGCCTCCCAGCTTGGATTGGCCCACCTCTGGCCTTTGCAGCCATTTGCAGAGTGAACCAACAGATGGAAAAAATCTCTCTATATCTCTTCCTCTCTCTGTCTGTAACTCTACCTCTCAACTAAATAAATAAATATTTTTTTTAAATAAAGCTATGCTTAATATTCTCAGAGAATTAAACGGTAATTGAAAACAAGTTATGTTTCTTAATTTTTGCATAGATTACTTGGGGTCTAATCTTTGTAATTTTGCAGGGAATTAATACATGGGTGGCAATTTTAAATAGTCTTACTTTATAGACAAAATTATACAGGACGGGGCCAGCGCCGTGGCTCACTTGGTTAATCCTCCGCCTATGGCGCCGGCATCTCATATGGGTGCCGGGTTCTAGTCCTGTTTGCTCCTCTTCCAGTCCAGCTCTCTGCTGTGGCCCGGGAAGGCAGTGGAGGATGGCCCAAGTGCTTGGGCTCCTGCACCTGCCTGGGAGACCAGGAGGAGGCACTTGGCTCCTGGCTTCAGATCGGCGTAGCTCTGGTAGTAGCGGCCCTTTGAGGGGTGAACCAATGGAAGAAAGACCTTTCTCTCTGTCTCTCTCATTGCCTAACTCCGCCTGTCAAATTTAAAAAAAAAAATTATACAGGATATGTTAACAACTATGAGTGTTAGCAGGAACTCTGACTTTTGTAGAAATTGCTACTACCTAAAGAATTTGCTTACTTTGAGAAATAATACACAGCTGTTATATGAGGAAACCTACTTGAAGACAGGCAGGTGGAAGACAGGAACAGTCTTAAATCACAAGACAGCCTCAGTGGGCTGCTGCTTAGGCCTACCTAAATATCCCTGATCATCTTACTTTCTTTAGCCACATTTTATTATCTTTGGCTGGAGGAAAACCCTAACTCTTGTGGAGATTCTTACACTTTTCTTTTTCTTTTTTTTTAAAAAAAAATTTATTTATTTATTTATTTGAAAGTCAGAGTTACACAGAGAGAGGAGAGGCAGAGAGAGGGAGAGAGGTCTTCCATCTGATGGTTCACTCCCTAGTTGGCTGCAACGGCCAGAACTGTGCTGATCCGAAGCCAGGAGCCAGGAGCTTCTTCCGGGTCTCCCATGAGGGTGCAGGGGCCCAAGAACTTGGGCCATCTTCTACTGCTTTCCCAGGCCATAGCAGAGAGCCGCATGGGAAGTAGAGCAGCCGGGTCTTGAACCGGCGCCCATGTAGGATGCTGGTGCTTCAGGCCAGGGCATTAACATGCTATGCCTAAGAACCAGCCCAATACTTTTCTTTTTTCTTCTTCTCCTCCTTCCCTGTCCCCTCCCCCTCCCCCTCCCTCTCCCCCTCCTTCTCCCCCTCCCTCTCCTCCTCCTCCTCCTCCTCCTCCTCCTCCTCCTCCTCCTCCAACTTCTTCTTCTTTTGGCTGATTCTGCTTTCCTGGACACTGATCAAACAAATCTCCCTGGTCTTTGAATGCTGCAAATATGTACCACTTTGTCGTTATAGTTTGCACACTTCCCAGTTAGCCAGGCTTACACTTGACTCAAAAGGAACATTACTCAGATGTCGATGGGTTTCAATGTCACTAATACAGAATCAATGATGTCTTTACAAACTGTTTAGGAAATGATCTTTTCAGACAAGAAAGCAGTAACAACAACTATAAACCATTGCTCATTACCTTTGAATGTATCTAATGGGTCATTAGCCTTATACTATCCTGTTACATAGTACACCACATATATATATATATATATATATGTACATGTGTTTGTGTGTAGATATATATTCTTCTTTTTCCTTCCCTTATATTCTCAAAATTTTATTTTATGCCATTTTTCTGGGCATTAATATATTTTAATATGGATAGTTCCATAAGTGATTTTGAAGCAAAGTAATTAAAACAAAGTAAATAATGTAAGAAATTTGTGATAAAGCTAACTTTTATAAACTATTGGTATTGACTGGTGCTGGAAACAAACTCTCCTGCTAACTTGTGGCTCCCCATTGGAAACATGTCCTAGTATCTCAGTAAATCTCAGTAAATCATTAAAATATGAAGGAGTGATATTTCTTGCCACAGTCAGGATGCTTACAAGTAAATCAGGCATTAGCTACAATTGTGGGAATAGTTGTTTTACTTCATCTTCAAATCATTGTTCAGTACTCTTCCAGACATCTCCCCTTGGGTGCCTCACAGGCATATTTAACATAAACAAAATGAAATGAGATGAATCACAGCTCTTTTCATTTTAATCCTCTCATCCACCTAATCTTCTCCTGACAAGTCCTCTACCTAAGTACAAAATGTTACAATGCACCTTGGCAACAAGCCGGAGAGGTTACAGTCACTTCCTGTTAAACCAGGCAGTGAGGAGGGGCACAGGCTCTGACTATAGGCCACTAGGATTTTAATACAATCTCTGCTACTTCTTACTGTGTGACCTTGGACAGGTGATTTAACTTCACTGAGACGGACTTTTCATCTGCAAAATCTGCTTTACACAGTGGATTGTTACATAGGATAAATGAAAGAACAGTATTTATACTACCAGCAATATCCAGTTGGTTTTAAGTTCTATTGAGGGGCTGGTGCTGTGGCGCAGCGGGTTAACACCCTGGCCTGAAGCGCTGGCATCCCACATGGGTGCTGGTTCTAGTCCCACCTGCTCCACTTCTGATCCAGCTCTCTGCTATGGCCTGAGAAAGTAGCTGAGGACAGTCCAAATAAGAAGCTCCTGGCTCCTGGTTTCTGGCTTCATATTGGCTCAGCTCCAGCCATGGTGGCCAAGTGGGTAGTGAACCAGGGATGGAAGACCTCTCTCTCTGTGTCTCTCTCTCTCTGCTTCTCCTTCTCTTTATGTAACTCTGACTTTCAAATAAATAAATAAATCTTTAAAAAAAAGTTTTATTGATTCTACATCTTAGTACTTGGGCTCTCTTCTATATTTCCTATGCCTGAAAAAATTCTCTGACATTAGAAATGTATAAAGGGTAATGAATGACTGGGGTTGACCTGTTCAGGCCATCCCTTGTAAGGATGCAGAGAAAGTACCTTACGTGGTCTTTTTAGGCAGACATTTTCTTCAAATGCATTACTTTAAACTTACAGTAAATCCTGACAATTATCTGGAGCCACACAATGGAGCTCAAGGAAAGAATTCTTTAGAAATTCAGCATTGCTATTACCGTCTACACTAGCGAAATATGATGATGATAAATATTTTATAAACCAAGAATATCCACAACAGTGATTTAGTATATTTTAACTCATAACCATTATAAAATACACCATATGACAAAGCTCAATTTAAAATACTGTGTGTAATATCAGACAAAAATAAAGTAATGCTTTAAAGCTTCAAACTGAAAATTGGAGGTAATTATGATAGTTACGCTTTTGGTTTTTTGATGTCACTCAGCTTGTTTTTTCTGATCTTTGATAGTGCCTTAGCTGTGGGTGTAGCAAGAGCCTCTTCACATTCCAGCCGAAAATCAAATGTCAGGGGTATGACCAAAACCTTTTTTCTTCCTTCACTCTGAAGCTGGTTTTTCTACAGCAAAGTCAAAGTAGAAAAAAAAAAAAAAAAACGGAAGTGCGTTGATATAAGAAATCCCTCCTTGCCAACACACACATGAATGCGTATACACCATGTTATACATCGATGTGCATATAATAGCAAAAGAATAGAAAACAAGGAAGCTAGTGCACTAAATTTTTAAAATTTGTTTATGTCTTTGCTCTATGTCCCAAATCACTCTTTTTCCATCTACAATCTGAGCTGCTTCACCAGATAGATGATCATAAGGCTTTGCTGTGGTTTAACAGGATATGGCTCTTAGGGCTCCAAAGTCACAAGTTTCTGGCACTAAGAAAGTGAAAACTTAATCCAGCTGTGCTGTCTAGGAGGTGAGCAGAGTTATAGGTCCATATACCACTGGGGGTGTGACCTCAGAAGACAGTTTTTGAGAGAGGGTGGCTTCTAAATCCAAGATGGGCCCAGCCATGCTGTCTGCTTCCAAGCTTGCCGTGTGATCTTTCCTTCCCTCGTGTTCTGCCTTTGCCATCCTCGGGCCTCCCTAGGTGGCTGCCCACAATGACTGTGATCTTCAAAACCGTGAGCCAAAAAAAAGTTCTCTCCATCACAAGTAGCCTTTCTCTGGTATCCGTTATAGTGACCAAAAGCTGACTAACACAGAAAATTGCTAATGAGGAATGGAATCATTACTATAAGGATAGCTAAAATAGGGGAGGCAGCTTTGGAGTTACTAACCGGCAGACGTTGGAAGAGTTTGCAAGGCTGGACTAGGACAAGTCTAGAATGCTGAGTATTATGGGTGATCCTGGATAAGGCTCAGAAGAAGGGGAAATGAGGAATGAGCTGCAACAGCTTAGAAATCGGCTGAGTGGCTCTGACGGAATGTGGACAGGAACGCAGACAGTAAAGGCCATGCTGATGAAGTTTCAGATAAAATTCAGATCCTGGTGGGAATTGGACTAAAGACCATCCCATTACGCCGTGGAAAAGAACCTGTCTGTATTGTGTCCCTGGCCTCAGAGTGTGGAAGGCAGAGCTTAAATATGAGGGACTGATTTATTTGACAACGGAGACTTCCAAAGAGCAAAACATTCAGGCGGGAGCATCGATAGTACTGGCCACTTCTCATCCACTGCACAGTGAGAATCAGAAACAAAAAAGAACAGAGTAGAAGGATTTGGAAAAGTCACAGCCTGGCTAGGAAGGAGCAAAGAAAAACTCAGTTTGGAACAGAAGAGTAGGGAAGAAAAATTTCTTGTATTTTTTAAGATTTATTTATTCATTCATTCATTCATTCATTCATTTGCTAGGCAGAGCCACGGAGAGGTAGAGAGAGAGAGAGAGAGAGGTCTTCCACCCACTGGTTCACTCCCCAAATGGCCGCAACGGCTGGAGCTGGGCCAATCCAAAGCAGGAGCTTCTTCCAGGTCTTCCAAGGGAGTAGGGGCCCAAGGGTTTGGGCCATATTCCACTGCTTTCCCAGGCCATAACAGAGAGCTGGATCACAAGAGGAGCAGCCGGGACTCAAACCAGTGCGCTAATGGGATGCCAGCACTACAGGCAGCGGCTGTACCGGTTATGCCACAATGCCCGCCCCAGGAAAATTTCTTGATAAAGAAATTTGTGCAGGGTTGAGGGGTTGGGGTTTGGCTTTGTGGCACAGCAGTTAAGCGTCATTTTGGATGCCCACCTCCCATATTGAATTGCTAGTTCAAGTCCAGTTACTCTCTTCTGATCCAGCTCCCTGCTATTAAACCTGGGAAGCAGCAGATGATGGCTCAAGTACTTGGGTCCCTGCCAATCATGCGGAAGACACTTATGGAGTTCCTGGATCTTGGCTTCAGTCTATCAGCCCCAGCTGTTGAGGCCATGTGGGGAGTGAACTAGAGCACACAGAAGGTCTCCCCTCACTACCCTTTCACACACACAGCCTTTCACATAAATTAAAAAAAAAATACTTTTTAAAACATTTGTGGCTCAACAGGCTAATCCTCCGCCTTGCGGCGCCGGCACACCGGGTTCTAGTCCCGGTCGGGGCACCGATCCTGTCCCGGTTGCCCCTCTTCCAGGCCAGCTCTCTGCTGTGGCCAGGGAGTGCAGTGGAGGATGGCCCAAGTGTTTGGGCTCTGCACCCCATGGGAGACCAGGATAAGCACCTGGCTCCTGCCATCGGAACAGCGCGGTGCGCCGGCCGCAGCGCGCTACCGCGGCGGCCATTGGAGGGTGAACCAACGGCAAAGGAAGACCTTTCTCTCTGTCTCTCTCTCTCTCTCACTGTCCACTCTGCCTGTAAAAAAAAAAAAAAAAAAAAAAAAATTGTGCAAGTAAAAGGGAGTAATACACTAATAACAAGACAATGTGAGATAGATTCCAAAGGCATCTCAGAAATCTTTTTTTTTTAAATATTTATTTATTTGAAAGATAGAGTTACAGTGAGAGAGAGAGAGAGAGAGAGAAACTTCGATCCACTGGTTCACTCCCTAAATGACCACAATGTCCAGAGATAGGTAAAGCTGAAGCCAGGAGCCAGGGGATTCTTCCAGGTCTCCCACATGGGTGCAGGGGCCCAGGATCTTGGGCCATCTACCACTGCTTTCCCAGGCACATTAGCAAGGAGCTAGATTGCAAGAGGATCAGCCAGCATTGGAGCTGGCGCTCATACGGGATAATGGCACTGCAGGCCACAGCTTAACCTGCTGCGCCACAGTACGGAAACCCATCCAGCAAATCTTTAACTTTTCTGCTCCCATCATAGCCCAGAAGCCTGGGAAAGCAGACCGGCTTCCCAAGAGTGCCTCAGCATTCATTTCTCTGCATACAACTGACACAGCACCATAGGACTGCAGCCGTAATCTGATCTGCCCGGGTGTGCCTCATGCCGGTGGCAAGGTGGCAAGCCTTGTTGGAGTCCACGTGATGCCGGTTTTGCAGACATGCAGAATTATGGAGCTATGACAGATTCCATTGAGATTAAAAAAACAAAGCCCTAGGGGACCAGGCAGGGTTGTGTCTCAGGGTTGGAACACCTGCGTGGAACACCTGCATGGGGGCAATGCCTGGGGGAATGCGGGAAGGAAGCAGCAGGACAGACTTCAGCAGGGTACAGCCAACAGCAGTGTGAAGCATTCACGGGGCAAAGGGGCAAGCAGCATGCTGCAGAGGCCTTGGAAAGCACAAACATCAACAAGCAGCCTCCCAGAGCAGCCAGGGGGGCGGAGAGCACCAGAGCGTGGAGGCAAGGAGACGCCACCTAGATTTCAAAGACCGTGTGGACAGCTTGACTGTGGACACACACACCTGTCACAAGGGTGGAGCCACTGCAGAGCGCCTGCACTGAAGCAATGCCAAGCAGAAGCGTGCACCTGGAGCTGCCGTAGAGGCCCCAGCAGGGCAATGCCTAGTGAAGATTCAGCAAGGAGACTCCAGCTCGTGAGAGGATAGCACGTGCTGGGACCGATGGAGCTTTAGGGGTGGGGTTATCCAAGCCCTTGGGATCTCACCCTCCACAATATGCCCAGGACGCTGGCCATTGGGGCTTAAGAATTTAATGCTTGCACTGCTAGGTTCTGGATTTTTTTTGCTTTGGTCCAATTAATTCCCTCTACTTAGAATGGAAACGTGTCACCCTATCTACCCACCATTGTATTGTGGAAGTATGTAACTTGGATTTTTTTTTTTTTTTTTTTTGACAGGCAGAGTGGACAGTGAGAGAGAGAGACAGAGAGAAAGGTCTTCCTTTGCCGTTGGTTCACCCTCCAATGGCCGCCGCGGCCAGTGCACTGCATCCGGCGCACCGCACTGATCCGATGGCAGGAGCCAGGTGCTTCTCCTGGTCTCCCATGGGGTGCAGGGCCCAAGCACTTGGGCCATCCTCCACTGCACTCCTGGGCCACAGCAGAGAGCTGGCCTGGAAGAGGGGCAACCGGGACAGAATCCGGTGCCCCGACCGGGACTAGAACCCGGTGTACCGGCGCCGCAAGGTGGAGGATTAGCCTATTGAGCCGCGGCGCCGGCCGTAACTTGGATTTTTACAAGCTCACAGTTGAAGTTTACCTTGAGTCTCAGAAGAGATTTGGGAATTTAGACTTTTGAATTAATGTTTGACTGAGTTAAAGCTATTGTGAATGGAATGAGTGTATGTTGTATGTGAGAATGACAAGTTTTGGGGAGGCAGAGGTGGGATGCTATGGTTTCAGTCGGATATGGCTCCCGAACTAAAGCAGGTGGTTAAATCCCAGTGTCATAATTTGATTCTACTAAAAGAGAAGAAGCTTAATCCAACCATGAGGCCAAAGAAGTAGACCTGGTGGGAGGTCCTTTGTTCATTGTTGACATGCCCTGGGAAGATAGTTCTCACAGGAGAATGGTCATAAGAGCCAAGTTTGGGGTCAGCACTGTGGCATAGTAGGTTATGCTGCCACCTGCAGTGCCAACATCCCATATGGGTGCCAGTTCATGTCCTGGTTGCTCCACTTCTGATCCATCTCCCTGCTCATGTGCCTGGGAATGCAATAGAAGATGGTCCAAGTACTTGGGCCCCTGCACCCACATGGAAGAAACGCCTGGCTCTAACTTCAGACGGGTCCAGCTCTGGCTGTTGCAGCCATTTGGGGAGTGAACCAGTGGATGGAAGATCTCCCTGCTTCTCCCTCTGTCTCTGTGTATGTGTATCTCTGCCTTTCAAATAAATCAGTACATCTTTAAAAAACCAAAGAGTTGAGTTTGGCCCATCCTCTTTGCTTCCTGGCTGGCCATGTGATCTCGCCCCACACACGCTCCACCACTGCCATCCCCTAGCTCACCAGCTGCCGAGTGAACCAGTCGGGTATGCCCAATCTTGGCACGTGAACTTGGGAAATTATGATCCAGTATAAACCTCTTTCCTTCACAAGTAGTTTCTCTTTGGTATTTGTTGCAGTGATGAAAAAGTGCTATCTCCTAGCAGTTTTAAGCATTTTAAGAAAAGACCTATAAATTTAGCAAAGACAACAGTGATAAAGTTATTAGAACGATGGCAGTCATCTCTCTCCAATCTGCTCCTCTTCCTGTAGGCACACATATGGTGAATGTCACACCAACCTTCATGTGAGTTAGAAATAGAGTTAAGAAAGCAATCAAAAGAGTACTTTGTTAAAATATTTATACAGATGGACTGAAGGGGACAGAGGATATAGCTGAAGCACTATTTAAGGAGTTGACTTAAGGTTTGCTCTAAAAACTTCTCTCAGCACAGCACAGAAAAATAAAGAGATGACAAATTTGAAAGCAAAGTCTGCCAGTGATGGGGTAAGTGCTAGGAGAATTAACCTCCTGCTGTTACAACCAGGAAATCAGAGAAAGTACATGAAAATTACTGCCTTCAAGCATAAGAAAACAGAGCAGGAGCGGATCCCTGAAAGAAGGGAACCAAATGGGGTAAACAGTCCAAGAGTCTACCTAGTAGCTGGAGGCAGTTTCTGGGCTAAGGCGCAGGGAGGGGAATCCTGATGGGTTTGCCTTAACTGAAACCAAACTTTGTGGCCTTGATCTTGCTGAATTTAGGAGAACCATTGGGGTAGCAGTCACTCTTGGGCATTCACCCCAGAGAAATGACAACTTCTCCTCATACAAAAACCTATGTCAACATTCATAGCAGCTTTATTGTTAATAGCAAAATCCTAAAAACAGCCTCAATGTCCTCCAATGAATGAGTTGTTGAAACTCTGGACATCCATGTGATACTATTCAGCAACAAAATTTGTATCTCATTTATATTATGGTGCAAAACCCACAGTGAACCTCAAGGCCCATTATACTTAGTGAAAAAGTCAATCCCAAAATGTTATAGTGAATGATTTAATTTATATAACATTTTAAAAATTATAGAGGTCTAAAAATTAGTGATACTTATGGATAGTGACAGGGGAGTTCTTGTATGGATGGAAAACTGCTGGAATTCCTTATGCAATTTTTGCAACTTTAGATACAGAATTACCAAAAATGTGTTTGTATTATCCCATTTTATCATTAAAAAGGGACTCTACCTGGTGTCCATATGGGATGCTGGAGCTGCAGACCATGACTTAACCCATTATACCACAACTCTGGCCCCTTCTTTTTTATAGACAACTAACTAATTTTTATATATTTAATATATTGTTAGGACCTATAAGAGTTGTCACATTTAAGGTGTAACTGCTTAGGATTTTTATCTTAAGCAAGTTTGATACATAATGTAACCTAGCATGACAGCTATCCAGAAGTTATCTTGCATATTCTGTATATTTTTCACTTAGATAGATGACTCTTTCAACTAATACAACCTTTTTAAAATATTTTTTAACTTTTTTATTTATTTATGTGCTTTTAACAAATTGGTTTACATATTCATATTTATAAATCATTCTAAAAAGTGAAATTATTCTTATTTGAAACATTAACTTCATAATTATTAAATCAAACTTTAGCTTTTCCTTTGTGAACCTTTGCTCTTTGGTCCAAAAGTGTCTTTTCTTGTTTATCCAGGACATCTAACTTTTCCAAGATTTTTTCTGCCATCATCAGTCAGTAATTCCTATTGAAAAGGAGAAATTTAAAAATAAATTCAAATTTAAATTTATAGTGAATTATTTAGGCATAAGCTAAGAGGAGACTCACTTTTAAGTCTGTTTTAGGCAAACATCAGAATTGCAGCCATCCTGGAATAATCATAGAATTGCAAGTGTACCAAAGTTTTTCCAATAGGAAGCCATGTGATCAGAACTGCCAGGTTTGTGTGGGCCACAGAATTGCTTAATTTATGATAAAGATTACCATATGAGGATTGGATGTGACTCATACTTAAAGCAGGGACATATGGCTTGATTTACATCTCTTTGCTCTTTGTCATGCTATAATTTTAAAGAAAGTAAAAGCAAAGACCTCTGATTTATATATTTAATTTCATTTAAATTAAGTTGGTCAATGATCCAAGGCTGTTAATATAATACTTAGCAGGCAATTAGTCACACAGAAGGAGTAGCAGCTAAGCTGGTTAGGCTCTATTACTATTTTCCAGTTAATTAATATCTAGCTGTAAGTGTTTTCCAGTTGATTAACATCACTGAACATCTCATCTTGAGGTCAAAGGACAAATGTTTGGCTCAGAAAGCTCTATGTTAGGCATCAGGATCTAGTCTAATTTATTTTCATTTTAGATATAAAAACTGAAGGCCACAAAGTCCCTATGGCCACAAGAACTACATTAATTCCTTCTAAAGGCACCACCCCACTGATCTACTTTCTTCCCACTAGGCCCCACCTCTTAAAGGTTCCAGCACCTTGCACATTGCCACACTGGGGAGCAAGCTTCTAACCCATGAACCTTATGGGAGCATACTTAAAACATATCCACACCATAGCACCAGTGGGACAAAGAACTTACACACAGGAATTTCTGGATCATGGGGGTGATGTCAGACAGTACATCTTGTTATGAACTAAATAACCTAAAAAAAGGAGTTAACACAATGTGAATGTCTTAGGCTCTCTGGATCTCCTCCAGGAGATCTGGGGAGAGAATATCAGAGTATCTGGGTACTATATACTTTCCTTGCAGACCCAGGAACCAGGCCTCCTGTAAATCCTAACAACAACTATGAAATGTTAGTTTCTGGGTTCCCCTTAAATGTAATGAGTTTAAGGAAGTGAAAAAGGCCCCTAGAGTCCTCACTGCAATTTCTTTTATTACAAGGAATTCTATTTCTCAGGAAGAGATAGAAAGTTAAATAACTGGAAGCATCAGCATAGTGAAGTGAGTGGGTTCCCCAGGTTGAGGAATATGTAAATTACACAGGGACATGCTGCTTATTCACAAGAAGGAAGAGAGAGCACCCACTGTTTCATTCTCCAGATGGCCGCAACAGCCAGGGCTGAGCTAGGCAGAAGCCAGGAGCCAGGACCTTCACCCAGATTGCCCACATGGGTGACAGGAGTCCAAGCACCTGGACCATCTTCCCTTGCTTTTCCCAGGCCACCAGCAGGGAGCTGAATCAAAAGTGGAGCATCTGGGGACACAAACCGGAATCCATGTGGGATGCTGGCATCACAGGCAATGGCTTCTATCCTCTATGCCACAACGCCAGCTCCTGTTCTAATTTCTTAAATCCTTTCTCTTCCCAGTTGGCCATTATTTGGTTTCCTTCTGAATAATTTCACAAAGTCTGCTCTCATAGGTCACCAGAGTCACCATACACTTTTCTGCTCTTAGTTGAATTCTTAAAACATTTATTTATTTCCATGGAAACTCTTATCTCTCTTGGTCCCTGAGAAAACAGTCACATCTTCCTGCTCTAAAGACCCCTTGTCATGTCCCCAACTTTCTCATCTGTCTTACCTCACTCCCTAAACACCAGTAGTCCTAGGGTCCAGCCATTTTCCTCATCATGTATTCTTCCAAGACGACCTCTGCAACCCATGCTTCATCTACCACCACCTATTTCCAAACAAAATCTCTCTTCTGAGCTCCAAACCTATATTCTTGGCTCAACCCATTATCTCAAGTGCAGGAGTAGGAGTAGCCCAAGTGCAGGATTAGGAATAGCCCAAGTGCAGGATTAGGAGTAGCTTGTTCCCACCCTTCCTCTCCCAACAGAAAATCTCCTCTAGCCTTTATTATCACATTAATATCTCTAGGTCTGTAGCTCATGCACCTAGGAGGGACAGTAAGTCTTCATCTTCATTATACCTGTAGGATAAACTAGAAAACCTCTAAGGAATGGAGATTCTCAGTTTCCCTATAAGTCAGAATTTATGGAGGTGAAGATTAGCAATCCATTACTGAAGTTCAGGATTTGCTCAATTCCTTTTCACCTCTCCCACCTTCGTGTACACAAAAATATTATCTTATGCGTTATATCTGAAATATATTTTAGCTCTTTTCTGATCAATTCATATTGCTATTGCTTCAATTTAGGATTCCATAACTTGTTACCTGGAATATTACAGTGGCTTCAAAATTTATCCATACATTTAACCCTTTTCATCCTCCATTCTCTCTATTCCATTCCCCACATCTGTCTGAATTTTTTTTTTCCAGGAAAATACGGTCACACGCCTCCCTGCTTAAAGCTTCAACCCCTTCCAATAGCTTCCAGAACGAATGTCAAGATCTTTGATTCAGGGGTGGCACCATCGGTAGCACTACGGCAATCCCATAGGCAGGGCCAATTTGAATCCTGACTGTTCCACTTCCCATCCAGCTCCCTGGTAATGTGCTTGGGAAAGCAATGGAGGATGGCCCACCTGCACCCACATGGGAGACATAGACGAAGCTCCTGGCTTCTGGCTTCGGTCTGGCCCAGCTCTGGCAGCTGTGTCTATTTGGGGAGTGAACCAGCAGATAGAAGATAACATATCCCTCCCTTCCTCTCTCTCTCTCTGTCTCTCTCTATTTCTCTCCCCCTCTCTCTCTGTAATTCTGACTTTCAAATAAATCAACAAATCTTTTATTAAAAAAAAAAAGATCCTTGATTCATCATATGAAGCTCATTGTATGACCTCTGATCATATCCTGAATTTTACTTGTCACTTGCTCATGTACCCTTGATACCTCAGTCATAATGAACAACTTGTGTTGTATTTATTTATTGCTTTGCTTTTGCTATTTGCTCTGCCTGCAAAGCCAATCTTCTATTCTTTGTATTCCTAAGTCCTGGTCATCCTAGACCCAACACAAGTCACACCTCTGTTAGGAAGCTTTCCCAGATACTTTACGATTTAGATGCCAAACATCTGTGATCATGTGAAATCTTAGTATACGGCTATCTATCACTTGTCACACTCCAGGAAGACATTTTGTATACATGCCTTATTCCCCCTCCAAATGATGGGTTCCTGGAAGGCAGGAACCATGTCTGATTGTCTCATTCATTTTTGTAATTCTAATATCTAACAACTTAAATAAATGAGTCAATCATCATCCACAAAAGAAATGCATGACTGTAAATGCTATGAACTGTTAGCATGCACTTAGCCGGCTGCGACTTTTAGTTTATATTCATTATTATGCACACATCTTTGACAGAGTCTTGACAAGGTTCTTCTAGATCAAGAGGCAGCACAGCACAGTGCTTAACAACATAGACCTAACAACATAGAGTCCATCTGCCTGGATTTGAATCCTTAGCTTTGCCACTGACCAGCTGCGTGATTATGGGCTGGCTGCTTACCCTTTGTGTTGTCCATGTGGAAAGTGGAAGCAGTAAAAGTAGCTGCTTCATGGGGGCTGTGATGATTTTAACTGTGCCCAATGTAAATGACATATAAATGTTAGTAAATAAATAAGTCCTAAGTAATGAGACACGTACCAGTTGGAGGTGTGGGAGTTCCTTATTATAAATGCTGCCAGAGGCACAGTGCCCATTTGCACGCTAAGCTTCTTTCTACCATACCTGCCAGCACTCGGACGTCAGCGATCTCCATACGTCTAACTTCCTACTTGCTTCCTTCTCAATACGTTGCTTCAATTATATTTCAAACATTTCCCACTTTGGAACTTGGGAAACAATGAAAACACATTCAGCAATTTAGCATCTTCTATTTTAATTCAAGAATTCGCTGTCTTCTCTACATCTGATTATGGTTGCTTGTCTTTCCCTAATTTCCTCATAGTTTTACTTCTGAATTTTTTGTTAGATTATTATTCTGAGCCCAGGGAACAGAAAGTAAAACCCATTGCCCTGTAAAGCCCAAGGCTAGACCTTAAATAGCCAACAACTATTCAGGGAGATTATCCTAAGAAGCATTAGGTCTCTGCGCTGGAGTCTCATCAAGAAACAAACTTAGTTTTGTCTTCATTAAGCCCAATTATTCCCCATAACTAGGGGCTGGAGAGATGATTTTACTTCTTTAATAGGTATAGATATTTCTGTAGCACTTTTTATAAAAGATTTTTATTTCTTGGGGCTGGTGGCGTGGTACTGTGGGTTAAGCCACCACCTGAGATGCCAGCATCGCATGTTGGAGAGCTGGTTTGAGTCCCAGCAACCCTGCCTCTGATCCAGCTGCCTACTAATGTGCCTGGGAAAGCAAGGCCAAGAACCTGGGCCCCTGCCACCCATGTGCGAGACCCAGGTTGACTTATGGGCTCCTGGCTTTGACGTGGCCCAATACTGGTCATTGCAGCCATTCAGGGAAAAAATCAGCAAATGGAAGATCTCTCTCTCTCTCTCTCTCTCTCTCTCTCTGTCACTCTGCCTTTCAAGTAAATACATAAATACTTTATTTAAAAATACCCTTTTTACTTAGAATAGTTTTAAATTTACAAAACAAAAACTGTGAAGTAGCACAGAATTCCCGCATAGCCACACACAGCTCTCCCTATAGTTAACATCTTATGTTACCGTGATATATTCGTCACAGCCTATAAACCTCACCCAGCCTCCTCTATTTTTAACATCCCATATTACTAAATTGGTCATAATCATTAAATCACACCCAGATTCCTTTACTTTTTTCTGATTTGTACTCCTTCAACCCCTCCCAACCCTCCCAGTCCCCATCTGAAGCACTCTTTGTACTTACGGCTGGGAAGAAATGCTCTCTTCTGGAATCTTGGGCTTCTAGTGTCACAGAAGCCTGCCTTGGAATCTCCGAGCTAGTATGGCCCAACTGTCTCCCACAGAATCCCGTCAGCGGCTGGGCTGCCGTCATACGCGGGGGCCAAGGTCGTTGTGATCCTCGCTTTCATTTCCATGGCTGCTGTCCTCCTCCAGACCTTCAGGTTTTCACTTTCCCTGCCCTGAGTTATGGCCTGATCCTCCCCCACCCTCAGCCCCACCCCCAATTTGCTTGTCCCTAACCTTCTCTCTCAGCCCTCAAATATGGAGACTTGGAAACACTACCAGAGCTGTCTTTCTTAAACAGACGCTAGTTGGGTTCAGCTCCAGTCCTGCTACAAAACACCAGCCGGACTCCTCAGAGGACATGCGAGACCTTTGGGGAAGTCAGCCAGGGTCTGGCCTGGTTCACCTTTCCCATTTGTCTGCCCCATCGCTGCCCCCTCCACTGAGGCTGCTGCTCCCATGCCTGGGACACATCCCCTTTCCAAATCACATTCTTTATTCCTGCTTTTCCTTCCACTCGAAATGTTCTGGCCTCCTGTCTTCCATCCAGAAGCCTCCTCTTCATCAAGATCTGGTGCAGAGGTGACTTTTTTATGAAATTTTCCTTGTTCCCTTGTCTCAGTGGCACCATCTTTCCCTTGTATGTTCTTATTGTACATTGCCACTTCCCCCGCCCCCTTCTCTGCACTAGGCAAAGTTATACCTCACTGGGATCTGAAAATTACACTTCAATCTGGGGATGCCTCTGAATGTGACATTTTAGAAAGAGGAATCCCAGTGGATCTGCAATGAATTATGTTACTTTGCGATGAATTACTGGAGCATGAAATATGAAGTTGAGCGAATTATAAATTATAAATATGTCTCTTGCCAAATCTAAACTCAGTAAAAATTGTTTTAAAATGAAACTTGGATTTATGTTCTTAATTATTGGGTCGATAATGACATTTTGGGGGTCAAAAAGTATACAATGAAATAGAGAATTCACCCAGTAAGCCAGAATAAACTCCCAATCACTGTCACAGTAAATCATCCACAGGCTTCAGTGCCAGGCTTGTCGGCATCAAAGAGGTCAGCGTCAACTTTATTAGAACATCACAGGCTGGGTCGTTACAAAAATAGCAGTATAGACCTTTAGAAAGGTTGCTTTAAGAGCACTATTTCATTTTAATGGCACCTTTGGAACTGAAAACAAAAGCCAACAAAACTCAATACTGTCAACATAATAGTTCCACTAAGTCTTTTTCAGCAAGTTTTTTTTTTTTTTTTTTTAAGATTTATTTATTTATTTGAAAGAGTTACACAGAGAGAGGAAGAGGTAGAGATGAGAGAGAGGGAGAGAATCTGCCATCCGCTGGTTCATTCCCCAAATGGCTACAGTGACCAGACCTGAGTCAGGTCAAAGTCAGGAGCCAGGAGCTTCTTCAGCGTCTCCCATGTGGGTGCAGAGGTCCAGTATTTGGACCATCCTCCACTGCTTTCCCAGAAGCATTAGCAGGGAGCAGGACTGGAAGTGAAGCAACAAGGTCTCAAACTGGTGCCTGTATGGGATGCCAGTGTTGCAGATGGCAGCTTGACCTGCTACATCGCAATGCTGGCCCCATTTTGCAGTAAGTTCTAAATATCCCCTATTAAAAAGGAGAATTCAGGACAACTAAGAGAGTCTCAACACTCACAAGCTAAAGAGCTGGACTGAGCAATTACCTATAAAATGTAGGCTTAAAATAGAATTTATTTCTATTTTATGTCTGTATTAGTTCCAGACTTTACAACCTGAAGACAAAGTCTGACACTTTTTAAAATTTTTATTAATATAAAGAAAACAGGTTTCATGTATTTCATAGGTACAGTTCTACGTAGTTAACTGTATTTCCCTCTCTGCTTTCCTTCCCCCAATTCCTTTCCTTCCTTCTTTTTTTTCTTTGATTTTTGCAAAAACACAATTTCAATCCAGTCTATAATCTCAGGCTTAATGCAGCACTAGCCATAATATATAAAAAAGTAGAAAGACCACAGTTCCACAGGAGTACAAACAAAGGCTAATGTGCTATACATTGTGATTTAATGCTATAACTAGTACTCAAACAGTATTTTTCACTTTATGTTGCTATGTGGGTGCAAACTGTTGAAATCTTTACTTAATATATACTAAACTGATCTTCTGTATATAAAGAGAATTGAAAATGAATCTTTTTCTTTTCTTTTTTCTTTTTTTTGACAGGCAAAGTGGATAGTGAGAGAGAGACAGAGAGAAAGGTCTTCCTTTTTGCCATTGGTTCACCCTGCAATGGCTGCCGCGGCCGGCGCACTGCGCACTGCGCTGATCCGGAGCCAGGAGCCAGGTGCTTCTCCTGGTCTCCCATGCGGGTGCAGGGCCCAAGCACTTGGGCCATCCTCCACTGCACTCCTGGGCCACAGCAGAGAGCTGGCCTGGAAGAGAGGCAACCGGGACAGAATCCGGCACCCCGACCGGGACTAAAACCCGGTATGTCGGCGCCGCAAGGTGGAGGATTAGCCTATTGAGCCGTGGTGCTGGCGAAAATGAATCTTGATGTGAAAGGAAGGGGAGAGGGAGCGGGAGAGGGGAGGGTTGTGGGTGGGAGGGAAGTTATGGGGGGGGCATTGTAATCCATAAGCTGTACTTTGGAAATTTATATTCATTAAATAAAAGTTAAAAAAAAAAAAACAAAGGCTAAAAACAAGAATCAAATCACAAAATGTCTATTCTGTACATTTTTTGTTTTCTATATTAATTACCACATATCAGAGAAATCATATGATATTTGTCTTTTTGAGTTTGGCTTATTTCTTTAAACCTAATGGTTTCCAGTTGTTCCAGAAGACAGGATTTCATTTTTTTTATGGTTGAGTGGTATTCCACATTTTCTTTATGCAGTCATCAGTTGATGGACAACTGGATTGATTCCATATCTTAGTTATTGTGAATTGAGCTGCAATAAACATGGGGGTGCAGATAACTCCTTCATAGGCTGCTTTCGTTTGATTGGGTAAAGTTCCAGGAGTGGGATGGTAGATCTATTTTCACATATCTGAGGAATCTCCATACTGTCTTCTGTATGCTTGCACTAGTTTATATTCCCACCAACAATGCATTAGGGTACATTTCCCCCCATCTTTGCCAGCATTTATTATTTTTTGATTTTTGGATGATAGCCATTCTAACTGTGGTAAAGTGAAATCTAATTGTGGTTTTTATTTGCATTTCTCTGATGGCTAGTGATCCTGAGCATTTTTTTTCTTCTGTCTCTTGGCCATTTCTATTTCATCTTTTGAAAAATGCCTGTTCACAGGGCCAGCGCCGTGGCTCACTTGGTTAATCCTCTGCCTGTGGCACTGACATCCAATATGGGCGCCAGGTTCTAGTCCCGGCTATTCCTCTTCCAGTCCAGCTCTCTGCTGTGGCCCGGGAGGGCAGTGGAGGATGGCGCAAGTGCTTGGCCCTACACCCGCATGGGAGACCAGGAAGAAGCACCTGGCTCCTGGCTTCTTCTCTCACTGTCTGTCTATAATTCTACCTGTCAAATAAAGAAAAAAAAAAAAATGCTTGTTTTGTCCTTTGTCCATTTCTTTTTTTTTTTTTTTTTGACAGGCAGAGTTAGACAGTGAGAGAGAGAGACAGAAAGAAAGATCTTTCTTTTTGCCATTGATTCACCCCCCAAATGGCTGCTACGGCTGGCGCACTGCGCCGATCCGAAGCCAGGAGCCAGGTGCTTCCTCCTGGTCTCCCATGAGGATGCAGGACCCAAGCACTTGAGCCAACCTCCACTGCCCTCCCAGGCCACAGCAGAGAGCTGGACTGGAAGAGGAGCAACCAGGACAGGACCGGCACCGCAACAGGGTCTAGAACCTGGAGTACTGGCGCCGCAGGTGGAGGATTAGCCTAGTGAGCCACGGCGCCGGCCCTTTGTCCATTTCTTAACTGGATTGTTTGTTTTGTTTTTGTTGAGTTTCTTGAGCTCTTTATAGATTCGGGATATTAATCCTTTAATCAGTTGCATAGTTTGCAAATATTTTCTCCATTTCTGTTGGTTCCATCTTCATTTTATTGAGTGTTTCCTTTGTGGTGCAGACACTTCTCAGCTTGATATTATCCCATTTGTCTATTTTGACTTTGATTGTTTGTGATTCTGGGGTTTTTTCCAAGAAATCTTTGCCTATACTGATGTTTTGCACATTTTCCCCAGTGTTCTCCTCTAGTAATTTGATGGTATCAGGTCATAGATTTATGTACTTGATCCATTTTTGAGTTGATCTTTGTATTGGGTGTAGGGTAGGGGTCTTGTTTCATACTTCTGCATGCATAGGTCCAATTTTCCCAGCACTAAGGCCTGACACTTTTACCTGACACAGTCTACCAAGTGTTGTACTGGGGCCACAATAAGCCATCTCTCTGTTAGATGACTGATTTTTACTCACTGATGAGAAAACTGTCGGATTTGAACTACTTCACATTCAAGCACAGACACAAGGGAATCTTTTGTCTTTCAAATCTAAAATGCTGATAATTTAATGGCCTTTATAACGGGCTGAATGATGTCTACCCCAAATTCATATGTTGAAGCTCTGACCCCTAGTATTCAGAATTTGATTATATTTGGAGATTCAGACTTTAGAAAATTGAAATTGAAATTGTTAGCGTGGACTCTAGTCCAATACTTCAAAAATGTTTACGGAAAAATGGATTCAAAAGATAAGTTCATTTTTGTGTAAAACATGTTTGAAATCCTCACATAGTTTTTTTTTTCCCCCAATAAACACTTTCCACAAACTCTTTGCAGATCCCTCATATCAAAAAATCTGCCTGACTAAACCCATGTTTCTCCTATTTCACCTCTTATCACTGTACAAATTTCAAGTTCTATCTTTCCCAGCATGTACTTTCCTCTCTCTTCTGGCTCTGGTGGTCACTTTATACTCCTATAAATAGCCATGTGTCCTGTATAAATAGAAACAATTTCCTGTGCTTTTTCCAGTTCAAAAAGGTGTTGAGAGCGATGTTACCTTTCCTAGCAGGAGTTTTGCCCACGTACTTTCTTCACTAACAGCCAAAGTGACTCACCGAATACTTATGGGTGTGAAGCTGACGGTGCTGCAGGTGTGGAAAGAGAGATTAAGAAAGGGAGAAGATTGGGCAAAAACGAACTGGGGTGCAGTGACTTTGCTTCTCTTTGTTGTGATTCCTTTTTTCTTTTGCACTTACCTGGAAACAGGATTCCAAAAAGAAGTTCAAAATTTTCCCCATGCAGCTTGCATTTCTGAATGAAAGTCAACTGCTCCTATTTGAATATTTGATGGAAGATTTACTCTTATTCCTCAAAATAAGAAGGCTATGGTTGGTAAGATTACTTTTGGATTTTAGAAATTATATAGCAAGCTTGGACACACATATCCCACTTCTTTCATACACACGCCAACATATACACACCTCAGAACTGTCGTCTAAAGATAACTAATTTGAAAACAACTTGTATTTGAACAAGATGGAGGAACTTTCTTCAACACTGATGAGATTTTTTAATTAACAATTAAGCTGTAAGCATTTCAGGGTTGTAACTTATCTGAACAAATCAAAACAGAAAAAAAACTTTAAAAACAGCATTATCAACCACTACAAGTCTTTGCTAGTAGTAATGGCAGCAAGTTTGCAAAAAAATGTATTTATAGCAATGTATTAATAAAAACTTGGCTAGACATTGCTTTTCAACATCAATGTGTGAAAACAATGTAAGTAATTTGTTTCACAGACTTAAAAAATAAGAATTGTAATCATGAAAAGTATGTTTGATTCTACCATATTTTAAGCAATGTAGACTCAAGAAAAATAATTTGCATTGAATTGGTAACAAGACTCTAATTAATAGTGGTGATTTGCCTAAAATTATTGTAACACATCTCATAAATTTACACAGATGTGAAATTGGTTCCTTAAAAGAAAAATTGAGTTCAGAATAGTTAGTTACTCCTCAACCTTTAGCCAGTAAAATTTATAAAGGATGACTCCTATGTGAAATTCTTAGAATATTATCATTATCTGAGTTAATATTTAGGACATGTATTACATGCCCAATGTTTTTCTAAACTGTTTTAATATTATTTCTCACTTTATCATTCTTTTTCATTAATCTTTCATCTTTAGACTCTATGGAAAATATATTACATTTGATTTTAGAAATCATCAGATAGAGGCTGGCGCCACAGCTCAATAAACTAATCCTCCGCCTGCGGCGCTGGCACACCGGATTCTAGTCCTGGTCAGGGCGCCAATCCTGTCCCGGTTGCCCCTCTTCCAGTCCAGCTCTCTGCCGTGGCCTGGGAGTGCAGTGGAGGGTGGCCCAAGTCCTTGGGCCCTGCACCCAATGGGAGACCAGGAGAAGCACCTGGCTCCTGCCTTCGGATCAGCACGGTGCGCCGGCTGCAGCGGCCATTGGAAGGTGAACCAACGGTAAAGGAAGACCTTTCTCTCTGTCTCTCTCTCTCTCTCACTGTCCACTCTGCCTGTCAACAAAAAAAGTAAAATAAATAAATAGAAAGAAAGAAATCATCAGATGGAAACGCAAAGAAATTACATGAACTACATGATTTTCACACATCATAGTTAGTAGATGCTAACATAACACAAAATATTTTCTTTTTAATATTAGACATATGGTAAAATGTACACAAAAAAGAGTTTAAATGGATTCTTTCCTAACCATTTTAGTTGCTCTCGGTGAAGCTCAGTGGATATCTATAGGATATGTTCATGAACTTACTGTAAATACTAAGTCAAGGAGTCCAATAATGTTTTACTTTAAAAGTATATAAATTTCTTAAGCTATAAACTATGTCTGTATTGAAAGCAGAGAAATTAATATATATGGCCTTTTTCCTAATCATGGAAGGGAATGCAACTGTAAAGTTCAGAGGGCAAATTCTCTGTGACTATTCTTGTCCTTTCTTCAGATACTAAGTGCAAGGAGTTTCCAAAATCCTGAATAGAAGTCTCACAGAACTCACTGAAAGGCACGAGAATTATACTTAAGATAAAATTTATTGCATGGAAAGAATATTGATTAAAATCAGCCCAGGGAACAAGTACATAGGTAGAGTCCAGGTTCTAGGAGAAGTACAAAATGTGGAGCTCCCAGTGTCTCTTCCTGGGGAGTCAGGACAAGTCACGCTCCCAATATTGCTGTATGACAAGACATATGGAATACCGGCAACCAGAGAAACACACCCCAGTTTTGTGCCTAGCATTTTTGTCAGGTTCATCCCATAGCCACGAATGACTGATTGCCTGCAAGGTTCATAGACTCCTGGATGCCTTGTGGCATGTGACTCAAAGCCTTCATCTTAAGTCACACCCTTGGCATCTGTGGGGTGGCCAGACAGCACCTCCGGCCCCTGGGGGTGTGCTCAGCTTCTCACTCCACATCACTGGGTTAGACAATCTAGACTAAATCAAGATCCCTGGGCAAACAATGATTCTCCTGTCAGACACGACTTCCCAGCCGCCGAGAGCAAAGGCCAGACTTTCTTTTTGGGAATGATTCTTTTCTATAAACTCTTTGCTGTCCATCTACTACATTTGGTTTAGAAAGTACCCAAATTTTTATTTCATCATTCAGAAGTGGTAAAAATCTATGACTCTCTACCCCTACTCTCGGTGCTCTCTGGACGAGGGTGCCTCCCAGCCTCCTTTTCCAACACAGCCCATGAGGCCTAGGAAAAGGGTCAATATTCTTCAACCCTCCTATTGTCCCTTTCCAAGCCTTGATTTTCCTCTTAGGAAACACTGCCTCTTGTGAGGTTGATGCCAACTGTCTCAGAACATCTCATGAACAAATTTCCAGTCACTTTCTGCTTTTACAGATTTGGAAACTTTCTTGATGTTCCTTTTTATATCAAGTCCACGAAGTCAATGGACTTGCCTCAAAAACTCATTAACCATCCACACTATGGCGGTCTTTACTTCATTGTCCTTTAAAACTGGATCTCTGGAATCTTACTAACAGGGTATCTCCCAGCACAGCCCCTCATCCCTTTAACCCACTATCTCTCTTGTTCTGGATAGCAGGCTCTTTGTCCCCTCTGGCTTTCCATCTCTGACTGCCCTTACGTTATTTGATTTGTTCTGAATTGGTTCCTTGAAAGGTTCCCTTCCCTTAACTCTAACACATTGAATCACTTTTTAATTTAACAACTGATGAGTAAAATGTAAAGGTTCTTATAAACAAGGCCATAACAAGTGTCACATAGGAAATGTGTAAAAGATGAAGATGTCTAAAGAAGATAAATTAATCACCCTAGATTTACTCTGTCAAATGAGAAAGTAATAATGTGACAAGCTAACTTATTACCTGTTTACAAGTGTGAACACTTTAATTTCCCAGTAATGTGAAGAAAATGAGATGTTTGGAAGGAATATTCTGAAAGTCAGTTAGCAACTGACTATAAAGTTAATATCTCTCCTGAGGTAAGAATAATTAAGTTATGTCTGCAATTGCAAGTGAGGGAAAATGTGTTAAGCTCCTCAGTGCTTAAATTACTGTGCTCTAACAGAATTTAATAATAAACTACTTGAGCTCCACTAAGGACAGAAACATGAAACATAGTTTTATTGCCAAAAGAGTCTCCCAAGAGCAGTACTTTAAAAAAAAACTGCTTTTATATTTCAATAGAATTTTGGTATGCTCTCAAGTATAGTGCTAAAGAATTCAACATTTTACTTTTTTCCCAGTGTAAACTTGAGTTCTATTTCCTCGATACTTTTTCCATTTTATTGAGATATTGGATAAAAATCTGCAAAGGAGCAAAGCGTTGAACTCAATGTTGGAGTTCTGTCCTATTTCACTTGTCACCCCCTTAACCAAGAAGCTAACACTGAGTGTGAGTACTTATGTGTCAGACACTGTGACGCACATGTTATAGACGTACATTCACGGCTTCCCCAAGCCCTGCACAGTATATCTTACTGTCCACATTTTACAGAGAAGGAAACTGAGTATAAAAGGTTGGTGACTTGTCTAAGATCATTCAGCTAGTAAATAGCTATGCTGGAATTCAACCTCAGATCATGAAATGGGCATTTGGCATAGAGGTGCTTGGGACACGACACCCACAGCCCATATTACAGTACTCGGGTTCAAGTCTGGCTCCACTCCCAACTGCAGCTTCCTGCTAACGCACACCATGGGAGGCAGTGGTGACAACTCAAGTACTCAGATCGCTGCCACCTATGTGGGAGACTTGGATTGCGTTTCTGGCTCCCAGCTATGGTCTTGGCCCACCCCTAGCAGTTGTGGGCACTGGGGAAGCAAATCAGAAGATGGGAACTTTGTCTCCTTGTCTCTTTATCTGCTAACTAATAAATAAATAAATATTTAAAAGACATGACCTGCTCTTAAAAACTCAGTAATTTGGAAAGAACAATTTTAACTTAGAATACTTGGGGATGCGTTCCTTAAAGTCTGAGAGTTTGTAGAAAGATGGTATTCTTGCTTCTTTGAAGTGACATCTGTAGAATTTCTAGTACAGTCCCTGACATTTCAAGAGCTGCCTAGTTCTCTACTTTAACATTTTGGCATTGACAAACTCTATGTACCTCATTTTACTGAGCTTGTATCTCTGTAGTGATCCTAAAGTTGACAGTTACTGTCTTTCTTGCACAGCATCCGGTCTTCTAGATTGTGTTTCTCACATCCATCCTGTGGAGAGTAAGTGACAGCACCAGCCTCCTGTCCTTCCTTACCTCCCGCTCTAACCAGGGCTCCGCTCTGGACGTGCACAGCTTCCCTGGGTATATCTCTTTGCCCTGGACTTGGTGTTCTGCCATGGACTTGCTTTGACCGAGTGCTTGAAGGCACATGTGGAAGTTAGGACAGCTCTAAACCTGAACTTCTTTTTTCTTAGAAAACTTTTATTTAATAAACGTAAACTTTGAAAGTACAACTTTTGAATATCATGTAGGATCTCTGTCCTTAATGTGCTGTACATTGTGATTTAACGCTATAACTAGTACTCCAACAGTATTTTTCACTTGGTGTTGCTATGTGAGGGCAAACTGTTGAAATCTTTACTTCATATATACTGATCTGATCTTCTGTATGTAAAGAGAATTGAAAATGAATCTTGATGTGAATGGAAGGGGAGAGGGAGCGCGAAAGGGGAGGGTTGCAGGTGGGAGGGAAGTTATGGGGGGGGAGCCATTGTAATCCATAAGCTGTACTTTGGAAATTTATATTCATTAAATAAAAGTTTAAAGAAAAAAAAAGTACAACTTTTGGATTATAGCAGTTTCTTACCCCTATAACCACCCTCCCCACCTGCAAACCATCCCATTTCCTACTCCCTCTCCCATCCCATTCTTCATTAAGATTCATTTTTAATTATCTTTATATACATAAAATCAACTCTATACTAAGTAAAGATTTCAACAGTTAGCACCCATACAGACATACAAAGTATAAAGTACTGTTTGAAGACTAGTTTTACTGTTAATTCTCATAATACAACACATTAAGGACATGGGGAGTAAGTGCACAATGACTCCTATTGTTGATTTAACAATTGACACTCTTATTTATGACATCAGTAATCACCGGAGGCTCTTGTCATGAGCTGCCAAGGCTATGGAAGCCTCTTGAGTTCACCAACTCTGCCAGTAGGAAGCACAGCTGCCCCAGCCAGCTGACAGATCTGTGCGATGAATGACAGCTGTGTTGAACCTCTGGCTGGCATGCTTTGTTATGGAACGTTACAGCTCCCACTGCCCACAACCCTTGGACTCACAAAATTCTTATCAGATCAGATCCCCGTTTCCTGACATCACTTTCCAAGGGCCGACTGGGCCATCTAGAACTCTTCTCAATATTTTGAACTTAGAGAGAGGACATCAGGCACTCCTTCTGGTTCTAAAAAGTCAGAAGTCTAACACCTGTCAGTAGTTAAGCAGAGATGGTGGCCACCCTGTGGACAAAGCAGAGTTGCAGTGAGAAAGAATTCAAGTCAGGAGGCGAAGGGCGACACCTAGGGGCTTCTTATAGTTGCTGTTCTTATGGCCTTGAGGCAACCTTGTCTGTTTTTAGGTTCCATGAACTCATGAATGTTTCCTTTTCTGATGAAGCTATTTTGGTTGGGTTTGGTCTTTTAACTTGAATGTGTATTAACACACACACACACACACACACTTCATTTTCTTTTCTTCATTGTGACAAAACCCATGTAACATGCAATGTGCCATGTTAACCATTTTCAAGTGTACAGTGAACAGCTCATTGGTGTCTAGAACTTGTTCAGCTGCAAAACTGAACCACTGCACCCACTGAACAGCTCCCTTCCCCTTCTTCCCTACCTCTGGTAATCACCGCTCTGCGTGCTTTTTCTGAATTTGAGGCTTTCAGATACCCAATATCCTTAGAATCATGTAGTTTTTGTCTTCTGGTAACTGGACTGCTTCACTTAGCAAGATGTCCTTAAGGTGTGTCCTTGTTGTTGCATAATACAGAATTTCATTCTTTTCAAAGGCTTAACCATATTCTATTGTACACACACCACTTTTCTTTACCCATTTATCTCTTGAGGAACATTCCACCTCTTGGCTATTGTGAGTGATGCTACAATGAACATGAGTGTACAAATATGCGAATACACATATTTTCTTGATAACTTCAAACTATTAGTTATTTATACAATCTCTGCTTCTTCAGTTTGGGTCACAACAAGCCACCAATCAAACACTCTTCTGAGCTTTCTCACCCTGACCTTTAGCCATGCTAAATTTTTTAACAACAAAAATTCCATCGTTCCCATATTTTAGGGGCTCTCTTAAAGTGCCATGCCTTCCGCATCCTGTATATTCTCAATAGAGAATTACTTCCTTTTTACTCAGATCTCTATAGCTTATCTCTTCCTTTCTCTGGTTCTTATCCAGAGATAAGAATTCCATTAATTCCATTTTTTGTGCTGTGATCTTTCTGATGAAAAGCACAATGTTATATCAATATTTATATTTCCAAAGTACCCTATCAAATGTCTTAGACATAATAGACTCTCAGTGAATATTTGTAGAATTTGGGTGGTCTACCACCAAAATACCTGAGTTAAAACTGGATTCTCCTCTTTTATCTGAACAAACCCATATTTATTCTCATCTACTTTTAAAAATTTCTTTTGTATTTTTATTTACTTTATTTTGTCAAGTTTTTTAAAATCATTAATGGGAAAAGAGTGATGAAAATAGATTACTTTTCAAGCTAATTTCAAGAAAATAAAATTCATTACATTTTATTGTCTAATTGAAAACATATTTTAAAATATGTGTTTATTTATGAAAACAAAGGTTAAAAAAAGTATGGTCTAGTTTAAAATTAAAATTTAGTTAAAATAGTCTTTTTCAAATGAAAAGATATCTATTTCACTAATATAAACTACATTTTAAAAGTAATAGATCATTAATGCTATAATAGTATGTCATTTTTAACAATTTCAAATACTACAGAAAAGTATGAAGAAGACTTCAATAAGTACACATAGATTTAATAATTTTTAACATTTTGATATATTTGTGTCATATGTAAATATCATTTATATATATATTTTATATATGTTTTTATATATGTTTTTTAAAGCAGGGGTAGATTTATTAATATCATGTAATCTCACAGATTCATGACAAAGATCATAAAATGAGGAACCACAGGTATATTATTATATGAAGGGTATAATTCATTAAAGACAACATTTATAAATATCTATAAATATGTTAATATAGCATCCACATTTTTCTACAATGACTTTCACATATGAGAGAAAACATGATATTTGTCTTTCTGTGTATTATTTCACTTAGTATATTGATATCCAACTTCATCCACTTTGTTGTAAATGTCAGGATTTCATTCTTTTTTGTGGCTGAGTAATATTTTATTGTACACATACAGCACACTTTCTTTATCCTTCCATGCACTGATAGATGTCAAAGCTAATTCCACATCTTTGCTCAGTGACAGTGCTACAGTAACATGGCAGTGCAGTTATCTGTTGAAGCTGATGACTTCACTTCCTTCACAGGTGTTCCTAGGTTTAGGATAGCTGGTCCATATGGCACACTTATTTTTAGTTTTTTGAGGAATCTTCATATGGTTTTCCATAATGACTATTCTAATTTGCATTTCCTCCAACAATGCTTTAAGGTCACTTTTTATCCACATCCTTACCAGCATGTGTTATGTTTTGACTTTTTTGACTTACTAACTTTGTACTGGAGGTTTGATTTTTAATCATTCCATTGCCTATGATTAGGCTGAAATTAAATCCCAAAATTAGAATTCAGTAAGTTAGTTTGTTAAAGATCAAAGTATTTGTTGCCTAACATTCAGCAGATTAAATTTCACCATCCTTCAGATTGAATACTTAGATTCTATGATTTTTTGACTTAAAACCACTCCTTGGTATCTACTGAAGATTGATCCCAAGACCCCCAATAATGTAACAATCCAAGATGATAAATCCCCTAATAGATAGTGGGATAGTATTATTCAGACCAAAGAGAAGGAGGAGGAGGAGGAGGAGGAGGAGGAGAAGGGGGAGGAATAATTAGAAAACTAACACACCATGTTGGAGATCTATGGGATATTATCAAATGACCCAACATAGAGATCTTAGAAGTTTCTGAAGGCATGGAAAGAGAGAATGGATTAGAAGGCCTTTTTAGTGAAATAATTACAAAAAGCTTCCCTAATTTGGAGAAAGAAAGGGAAATCCAAGCACAGGTAACACAGAGAACTCCTAATAGACATGACCAGAAAAGATCCTCACCACAATACATTATAGTCAAACTCTCCACAGTGAAACATAAAGAAGAGATTCTAAAACATGCATGAGAGGAACACCAGATTACTTTCAGAGGATCTCCAATTAGTCACACAGCTGACTTCTCATCAGAAACCCTACAGGCTAAGAGAGAATGGCAAGATATATTTCAATTCTTAAAAGAAAAAAAAAAACTGTTAACCCAGAATACTGTAGCCTGCAAAGCTCTCATTTATGAATGAAGGTGAAATAAAGACCTTCCACAACAAACAGAAATTGAATTTGTCACCACTCATCCCGATGCTTGAGAATGTGTTACACAGAAACATAGAATCATGGTCATCACTATGAAAGAAGATGAAGGCAGGAAATCTCCCAGTGAAAGTACAAAGGACATCCAAAGTAAACAATAGAAATATTTATGGGGAAATGGCAGGGCCAAGTTGTTACTTATCAATAGTCACCTTGAATGTAAGTGCCCTCAATTCTGTAGTCAAAAGATACGGACTGACTCAATGGATTAAAAAAGAGAAAACATCTATTTGCTGACTACAAGAAACACATCTAGCCAACAAAGATACAAAGTCTGAAAGTGAAAGGATGGAAAAAGATATTCCATGCTAACAGAAACCAAAAAAGAGCTGGCATAGCCATCTTAATATCAGACTAAATAAACTTTAAATAAGAACTGTTAAAAGAGACAAAGAATGGCAGTGTATAACGATAAAGGGATCAATTCAACATGAAGATTTGACTATTATAAATGTATATGCACCTAATTATAGAGCACCTGGGTATTTAAATGTTAATGGATCTAAAAGGAGAGACATGCAGTCCAATAAAATAGTAATGGGAGACCAATACCCCACTTTCAGCAATCGACAGATAAACCAGACAGAAAATCAGCAAGGAAACAACAGTTAATCAACAGTATAAACCAAATGTATCTATTGTATATTCGTAGAACTTTCCATCCTACAGTTGCAGAATAAAAATTCTTCTCACCAGTGCATGGAACTTTCTCTAGGATAGGTCACCCGCTGGGCCATAAAACAAGTCTCAGCAAACTCAAAAATCGAGATCATACCATGCATCTTCTCTGAGCCCAATGTAATGAAATGAAGATGAGAATACAATGTATCATAATTTATAGGATACAGCCAAGGCAGTATTTAAAGGAAAGTTTATCCAAAAGGTACAAAATAAATGAGCTATCAATACATCTCAAGGACCTAGAAAAATAAAAGTAAACAAACCCAAAATTAGTAGGAGAAAAGTAATAAAGTAATAATTAACATAAGAGAAGAAATAAACAAAATTGAAACCAAAATAACAATACAGAAGATCAGCAAAAGGAAGAGTTGGTTTTTTGAAAACATAAAAAAAATTGATACACTATTGGCCAAACTAACCAAAAAAAGGAGAAAGAGAAGGCCCCAATTAATAAAATTAGAGATGAAAAAGGAAATGTAACAACAGATACCACAGAAATAAAAAGAATCAATAGAAATTACCACAATGAACTGTGTGCCAACAAATCAGGAAACCAAGAAGAAATGAATAGATTCCTGGACACATATAACCTGCCTAAATTGAACCATGAAGACATAGAAAACTTAAATAGACCAATAAACCAGAGAGGAACTGAATAAGTAATAAAGACTCTCCCAACAAAGAAAAGCCCAGGACCGAATGTCCTCACTGCTGAATTCTACCAGATATTTAAAGAAGTAACACCAATTCTTCTAAAGCTATTCAAAACAATTGAAAGGGAGCGAATCCTCCCAAATTCCTTTTATGAAGCCAACATCACCTTAACTCCTAAACGTGAAAAAGATACAATAGAGAAGGAGAACTACAGACCAATTTCCTTGATGAACATAGACACAAAAATTCTCAACAAATACTAGCCAGTCAAATGCACCAACATATCAGAAAGATCATTCACTCAGTCCAAGTGGGATTGATCTTTGATATGGAAGGATGGTTCAACATTCACTAATCAATCGATATGACACATCATATTGACCAACTGAAGAACAAAAACCTTATGATTACCTCAATAGATACAGATTTGATAAAATAGATAAAATAGAACATCCTTTCATTATGAAAACTTCAAGCAAATTGAGTAGAAGGAATATTCCTCAACACAATCAAGGCAGTTTATGATAAACCCACAGCCAGCATCTTACTCAATAGGGAAAAATTGAAAGGATTCCCACTAATATCCAGTACCAGACAAGGATGCCCACTCTCACCTTTGCTATGCAGTATGGTCCTGGAAGTTTTAGCTAGAGCCATTTGCAATAGAAAGTAATCAAAGGGATACAAATTGGGGAGGGAGGAAGTCAAACTATGCCTATTTGCAAATGACATGATTCTATATATAGGAGGCCCAATGACTCCACTGAGAGACTGTTGGAACTCAATAAAGACTTTGGTAAAGTGGCAGGATATAAAATCAATACACAAAAACCAGCAGTTTTCGTATACACGGTTATTGCCACAGTTGAGAAAGAATTTCTAAGCTCAATCCCATTCACAATTTCAGCAAAAAATAATTAAATAACTTGGAATGAATTTAACCAAGGACATCAGAGAGCTCTATGATGAGAATTACAAAGCCGGTGCCGTGGCTCAACAGGCTAATCCTCTGCCTAGCGGCACCAGCACACCAGGTTCTAGTCCCAGTCGGGGCGCCGGATTCTGTCCCGTTTGCCCCTCTTCCAGGCCAGCTCTCTGCTATGGCCCAGGAGTGCAGTGGAGGATGGCCTAAGTCCTTGGGCCCTGCACCCCATGGGAGACCAGGAGAAGCACCCGGCTCCTGCCTTTGGATCAGCACGGCGCGCCGGCCACAGCACACCGGCCGCGGCAGCCATTGGAGGGTGAACCAACGGCAAAGGAAGACCTTTCTCTCTGTCTCTCTCTCTCACTGTCCACTCTGCCTGTCAATAATAATAATAATAATAATAATAATAATAATAAAAAGAATTACAAGACATTAAAGAAAGAAATAGAAGAAGACTCAAATAAATTGGAAAAATCTTTCATGTTCAATAATTGGAAGAATCAATATCATCGAAATGCCTATACTACCAAAAGCAATTTATAGATTCAATATGATACCAATCAAAATACCAAGAAAATTATTCTTATATAGAAAAAATGATGCTGAAAGTTATATGGAAACACAGGAGACCTGGAATAGCTAAAGCAATCTTATACAACATAACAATACCAGATTTCAAGACATACTACAGGGCAGTTACAATCAAAACAGCCTGGTATTGGCACAAAAACAGATGTATATACCAATGGAACAGAATAGAAACACCAGAAAATATCTCATGCATCTACAATCAACTTACCTTTGACAAAAGAGCTAAAATCAATTCCTGGAGCAAGGACAATCTCTTCAATAAATGATGCTGAGAAAACTGGATCTCTGAATGTATGAAGTAAGACCCCTACCTTATGCCTTCCACAGAAATCCACTCAAAATGGATTAAAGACTTAAATCTATAACCTGCTACCATCAAAATACTACAGAACATTGGGGAAACCTTACAAGATATTGGCATGGGCAATGAGTTATTGGGAAGACCCCAGGGTCACAGGCAATCAGAGTCAAAATCAACAAACAGGATTACATCAAATTGAGAAGCTTCTGCACTGCAAAAGTAACACCCAGCAAAGTGAAGAGGCAACCAACAGAATATGAGAAATTATTTTCAAGCTCTGTAACTGATGAAAGATTAATTTCTAGAATTTATAAAGTGCTCAAGAAACTCCACAATAACAAAATAAACAACCTAGTTAAGAAATAGGCAAAGGGCTGGCACCGCGGCTCACTAGGCTAATCCTCAGCCTTGTGGCGCCGGCACACCAGGTTCTAGTCCCGGTCAGGGCACCGATCCTGTCCCGGTTGCCCCTCTTCCAGGCCAGCTCTCTGCTGTGGCCTGGGAGTGCAGTGGAGGATGGCCCAAGTGCTTGGGCCCTGCACCCCATGGGAGACCAGAAGAAGCACCTGGCTCCTGCCATCGGATCAGTGCGGTGCGCCAGCCGCAGCGTGCCGGCTGCAGCGGCCAATGGAGGGTGAACCAACGGCAAAAGGAAGACCTTTCTCTCTGTCTCTCTCTCACTGTCCACTCTGCCTGTCAAATATATATATATATATATATATATATATATATATATAATTCACATATCTCACAATTAAAAAAAAAAGAAATAGGCAAACAATTAAAATGGGCATTTTTTTTCTTTTTTAAGATTTATTTTATTTATTTGAAAGGCAATGTTACAGAGAAAGAGAGAGAAGGACAGGAAGAGAGAGGGAAAGACAAAGAGATCTTCCATCCACTGGTTGATTTCCCAAATGGCCAAAACAACTGGAGCTGGGCCAGGCTGAAATCAGGATCCAGGAGCTTCTTGTGGTCTCCCACATGTGTGCAGGGGTGCAATTACTGGGCCATCTTCCACTGCTTTCCCAGGTGTATTAGCAGGGAGCTGCATCTGAAGTGAAGTAGCTAGTACTCAAACTGGTGTTCATATAAGATGTAAATAGGCATTTTTCAAAAGAGGATATCCAAGCAGCCAATAGACACATGAAAAAAAATGGTCAGGATCACCAGCCAACAGGGAAATTCAAATCAAAACCACAATCAGGTTTCTCTTCGCCTTTAGAATGAAGAAATCAACAAACAACAAATCCTGGTCAGGATGTTGGGAAAAAGGCACCCTAATCCATTGTTGGTAGGAATGTAAACTGGTACAGTCACTGAGGAAGATAGTATGGAGATACCTCAGATATCTCACTATGGACCAACCATATGATCTACCCATGCCACTTCTGGGAATTTACCCAAGAGAAAATGAAATCAGCATATGAGAGAGTTATCTATACCCCCGTGTTTATTGCAGCTCAATTCACAATAGCTAAGATATGGAATCAACCCAAACGTCTGTAAACTGAAGACTGGATAAAAAAATTATGGGACACCATGGAATACTACACAGCAGTAAGAAAAAATGAAATCCTGCCATTTGCAACAAAATGGATGAAACTGGAAAACATTATACTTAGTGAAATAAGTGAGTCCAAAAAGGACAAATAGCATATATTCTCCATGATTTGTGATAAATAATAGAGCACCTAAAAAAAGGTAATCTATAGAAGTGAAATTGACACTTTGAGATGCAATAACTTTGAACAACCCTTGTCTCCACCGTTGAGGAAGTTCTTTTTTCATACAATTTGTTGAACTCTTTACTTAGTATAGAGCTAATCTTATATGTATAAAGTTAATTGAAAATAGATTTTAGTAAAAAATAAGAATGGGAAGAGGAAAGCGAGGAGGAAAAAGGGTGGGATGGTGGGTGAGAGGGCAAGTAGGATGGGAAGAATCACTATGTTCCTGAAATCATATTTATGAAAAGCATGAAGTTTGGATTCCTTAAATAAAAAGTTTCTGATAAAAAATAAATAAATAATATTGGAATAGAACCAAAACACCTCTTCCCATATACTTTAAATCATGGCTCAATTGCTATAATACCTGATACAATGAAAAATGCTGTATAAATGACTGTTACACTGTATTGTTTATGGAACAATTATGAGAAAAAAAAGTCTTTACATATTCAGTACAGATACAACCATCATAAGCCTAACTGCATGGTCCATGTCACCAATAGCATTGCAAAATTGATCTATGGTTGATTGAATTCACACCTGCGGATACAGAGGGGCAGCTGTACTTAGTTAACAATTTGCCCAATCATAAATAAGTGTATTTCCTGGTAACCCTCTTAATATGTCTAGCAGAAAAATTGTTTCAGTTTATTTTTCCTGATATATTTTACATAATAGCATTCTGGGTTGAGTCCTAGTATGTCCTTCCGGTGGTAAATAGCTAATTTTAAATGATACATCAATGAATATTTTCATTTAATAGGTGTATATTCACTTTAACGTGTATTAGGAAAAAGAAAACTTATTTTCTGGATGTGACTTTTCAGGATGAGGCTAGTGGGCTGGTGCATGTAAAGATGTGGTTGTTGGCCGGAGCCGCGGCTCAACAGGCTAATCCTCCACCTTGCGGCGCCGGCACGCCAGATTCTAGTCCCTGTCAGGGCACTGGATTCTGTCCCGGTTGCTCTTCTTCCAGGCCAGCTCTCTGCTATGGCCCGGGAGTGCAGTGGAGGATGGCCCAAATGCTTGGGCCCTGCACCCACATGGGAGACCAGGATAAGCACCTGGCTCCTGCCTTGGGATCAGCGTGGTGCGCTGGCCGCAGCGCGCCGGCGGCAGCGGCCATTGGAGGGTGAACCAATGGCAAAAGAAGACCTTTCTCTCTGCCTCTCTCTCTCTCACTGTCCACTCTGCCTGTCAAAAAAAAAAAAAAAAAAAAAAAAGATGTCATCGTGTACACACCATGTGAATCACAGAGATAGGACTCAGTCCTGCCTGGGGTGATCATAAATGAACCTCTCTCTGGAGACTGAATCCCCTCCTATAACTGTTCATAAGAATGTACCACTTGGATGATGTTGTTCGCTCATGTATTTTATTAGCTACTGAATTTTCCGACTTGTTCTTGCATTTATTGAAGCACTAAACTGAAATATCACTTAGAGAAACTGGCTATTGCTAAATAATGGTGCTGGGGCTGGCGCTGGCTCTGTGGCATAGCGGGTAAAGCCCCTAATTGTTTTTCTTCCATCTTAGGCGATACTCAAAGTTTTTCTCTGCTTGCTTGTGCCAATGCTAAAGACTATGCTTTCAGGTCAACCCTTTTAATGCTTATTTAGTTAGTTAGTTATTTAAAGATTTATTTATTTGCAAGTCAGAGTTACATAGAGAGAGAAGGAGAGGCAGAGAGAGAGAGAAGTCTTCCATCCACTGGTTCACTCCCCAGTTGACCACAACGGCCAGAGCTGTGTCGTGCCAATCCAAAGCCAGAAGTCAGAAGATTCTTAGAGTCTCCCACATAGGGGTAGGGGCCCAAGGACTTGGGCCATCCTCCACTGCTTTCACAGGCCATAGCAGAGAGCTGGATCAGAAGTGGAGCAGCCAGGACTCGAACTGGCGCTATTTGGGATGTGGGCACTACAGGCAGTGGCTTTACTCGCTATACCTCAGCGCCAGCCCCTTAAAGTTTTTTTTTTTTTTTTGTATTTCAATGTATTTAGTAATTTTTAAATATTTTCAATTACCATACATGTATAGATAATCATCCCCAAAATAGAAAGTTGTAGAAAATCAAAAGGAATCAAAAAATAATCATCATTCTATAATTCAAAAAAATCACTATGGATATTTTGGAGTACTTTTTTTTTTTTTTTGACAGTCAGAGTGGACAGTGAGAGAGAGAGAAAGGTCTTCCTTTTTCCGTTGGTTCACCCCTCAACGGCCACTGCAGCCGACGTG
This sequence comes from Lepus europaeus, assembly GCF_033115175.1. NCBI lineage: Eukaryota > Metazoa > Chordata > Mammalia > Lagomorpha > Leporidae > Lepus > Lepus europaeus. Next base: position 59,208,893 of record NC_084831.1, read on the forward strand.
CTGTGGCTGGTGCACTGCGCTGATCCAAAGCCAGGAGCCAGGTGCTTCTCCTGGTCTCCCATGCGGGTGCAGGGCCCAAGCACCTGGGCCATCCTCCACTGCCTTCCCAGGCCACAGCATAGAGCTGGACTGGAAGAGGAGCAACCGGGACAGAATCCGGTGCTTCAACCAGGACTAGAACCTGGAGTACCGGCGCCGCAGGCGGAGGATTAGCCTATTGAGCCACGGCCCAGTCCTGGAGTACTTTTTTTTACATACAGTTTTTATTGACTTGTGTAATAAGCTCTAGTGCAGTAGTCTTTGAAATGTTTTCCTTGAGCACCCTTAAAAGAAGCTTTGAAACTTCACCACTAATTCTCTTGCACATTGTAAAGTTCACATCTAAAATAGTAAGTAAAACTTACAACTGGGGCTGAGAGGCTGGTGATCAGCTCTGGGGTCAGTAACCACTAGAAACCATGGCTTCTGGAAGGCTGCCTGGATCTGGCTAGTGAAACTCCCAGGCTTGAAATGGCCAGAAGTAAGAGTAGTCCCAGAGGCAGCAGCAACTTCAGCACAGCCCCCGGCCAGTGTTCCTGGAAGATATGACACGGACATCATCAAGGCTGTCTATGACAACAATGGCAGGAACCACCAACAGAAGGTTCTCCCAGGTCCTCTTTGAATTTATGATGTAGGTGTCACCATTTTCCTTTTGTAGATGTCCTATTCCACTTGGAAGTCAAGGTTGGTGCCACCTAAGTGGATTTCTGCAGCAAGGAATTGAGGAAACCCTTCTCCTTCATTTGCAGAACATCAAGGGCTCCGGACATTGTGAAAGCTTCCCTTTAAGTTACATCGGGCATCAAGAACAATGCTGTATGGACCCTTCTGTGGATAGCATGGAAAGGGTCACAAATTGCTTCTGATGCCCTAACTTCAGATTATTCAAAATTGAGCCTCTTTATGTCTTTGAAGTGGCTAAACTTCATAGTATCCGAATATGGACTGAAAATACAACTATTTTAGTGCGTTTCACTTTTCCAAAAAATATATAAGGTGAGATGAAAATGCCTTGATTATTTCTGCAAAGAGGTTCCCCTGGAAGCAATATTCCCATGTATCCATTGGTGAGATTTATATCCAGAGTAGTGCACGAGACAGATTTTGGTTGAGGGATGTTGTTCTTTATGAATTGAGGGAATGACTAATGTGAACTGAAAGAAATCAAATTTAGAAAAGGACACATATGAAGTCGAGAATCTGGAAACTGACTTCCTTAAAAGTATGCATATGGTCTTTATGAGTTAGAGTTGTCTACTATCATCTCTACTTTTAGCACTTTTAAGTATCTAACAGGCTCCTAGGAAATAGGCAAAGTTGACTGTTAATTCACAGCTTACCAGAAATAGTGATGATCCAGGCTGTAGCAGCCTTTCCTCCAGCAGAGCTGAATGAACCATAGGTGCTAATTAGTGAGATGAATGGGACCAACTGCATGGGAGTAGTGTCATCTTTTGGATGGGCTCAAAAGATTGTGGAATTTTATTTATCTTCAAAGAATCTATGTGCCTCTTTATGAATAATAGGATTGTCAATTCAGTGGTTAAGAAAATTAATACACCTAAGTGGCACCTCATTTATTTGGCATATTTGAAGCATGAGTAAAAGTATTCTCAAGATAATTAAAGCATAATTTCAAGGCCATAAAGTTAGAAAAATAAGTCTAATATTTTTGAGAAACATGTAACTTGTGCTTTTTTTAAAAATTACAGATTTATGAGTGTTGGAAGATAGGGCAAACCTAGGCAATGAACTGAGTCCACTGGGGAAGCAGAATGGGTATGGTTGGGGTGGTACACACACCCATGGGAGTAGCAGGAGAGCCAGTCAAAAGAAAGATACCAGGACCATGAAAACTAGTTCAAAGTCATAAATGTCAGAGAGAGTCAAAGAATGGGCAAGAAACCACCCTGCATCAGTGGAGTCAAATCAGTGAAATGTAGCCCTGTAGGAGTTTCCACGCAGGGTAAAGCGTATGAAAGTGTGACCTTGACACTGTCATATATTCCTCTCTGCTCTCAGCTATTTTCATATCTCTACTTGAGTGTTTTAGTAATTTTTGTATATTAAAAGATCTTTGCCACTTCAGAGTCAAAGGACTCTGCCCCAGTTCCAAGCACAGAGCGTGCTGGCCCACAGAAGGCCCTTGGTGAACACGCAGTCCTATAGTAACAGAAAGTCCAATCAGTTATCAGAGTGAGTGTTGCCTGCTACTGCACACACTCTACAGTGTGTTGGACAAAGGAAAAGATTTCTTCAGGGTCGAGCCTTTGGTGCTGTATATATGAAACTACCTTAAATGGGACGTGAGGGGTTGCCTACGGCACACGCAGTCACCCTGGCCCTTGCTTCTCTCATCCTCAACTAGCGAGGACCCACCCATGTTGTTGTCCCTCTTTGTGAATTGTCTGTCCAATGGCAGTTCTGTCATCTCGGTTCACTTGGTGACCATGTAAGAGGGCAGGTATGTGTCTTGTCTCTGGCAGGGAGTGAGGTGGGGTTGCAGCCACACTTCACCCAGCACAGTACAATAAGCCTTCTCACCGAGGCATCTGCTTTGTACCCAGTGTAGAGAGAGAGAGAAGGGGCTGCCCCATGGCAGCCTGCCTACCAAGAATTGTGCCACCTCTTTCCTGAACACACTCATTTTTTTTTTTAGAGGACTCTTTGACCTTTCCAAGGAGCTGACATTATCGTCTCTGTTTCAAAAACCCCCTCATCCAACCACCCACCAGCCACTCTGTCCTCCCATAATACTGGTTTATCCGTTCCATACTGAAGTGCTAGACTTCTGAGGCACTAAATTTTAATCTCCCAAATCATGTCTTCCTAACGAGATCTGGTCACCAGCAGTGCCTGCAGAGGAAGGCTTGGGAGCTCTCACTACTGTAGGATTCAGACCCTCTCCTCCACTAAAATTTCTTCAAAGAAGCATAGTAATCTAAGTAACAAAAGCGTACCTGCCATGCAAGCTCATATCTCTAGTTTCCTAGTCCCTCTCTAATCAGATCATCAGCCCTCAGCCAGGCCAATTAAAAATACTAGAGTTGTCCTGATGCTTCCCCATAGAAAGATGGTAAGGTTCCCTTCTGTATACGCAGAGATTGGTTAAGTTGCCATTCAAGGATTCAACAGTTTATTCCCTGTTCTATTCATTATCCATTCCCCACCACTTAGAGCGTCTGGATCCTGAGATAAAATAGATCCCTCCAGACTTGCTTCCTTTAGGGCAACCCAGTCTCTCTAAGTGACAATTGAACATCTTGGTTTAACAGCTCAGATGAACCCCGGGAACTTGCTCTGTCTGCCACAAAGAATGAAACAGATGAGCACATGAGAAAGGAAAGATGAGAAACTCCTGTGGAGTTAGCTGGGAGGGGAGTGTCCCACTGTTTCCTGTGCCAGGAGTTTATATATGTGAAACATCAGACATTTCTCACAAAACAAAGAAAAAGCTCCATTTTGGAGCCTGAGAGAGGAGCTGTTTATCTTCCCCATACTCCAAAGACTGGTCACAGACAACTCCAGCTACCTGACCTTACACGTGGCCTTGAATCCAGAGCCTGCTTTTCTCCCCACTAATTAACAAGATTCTTTATGTCTCCCCCATTCTCTCAGACTTGCTTCTTAACTCAGACCGGTTTCCTAGCTAGGGTAAGAACATTTTCCGCATGACCAGAGAGGCCTTTTGTCCCCTCTACCTTCCTACCACTCTCGTTGTGACTCCTTTCAGGGGGCGTCTTGGTCTCTAGCTGTTCTTTTTTTTTTTTCTTTTTTTTTTTGACAGGCAGAGTGGATAGTGAGAGAGAGACAGAGAGAAAGGTCTTTCTTTTTGCTGTTGGTTCACCCTCCAATGGCCGCTGCGGCCGGCACATCTCGCTGATCTGAAGCCAGGAGCCAGGTGCTTCTCTTGGTCTCCCGTGTGGGTGCAGGGCCCAACGACTTGGGCCATCCTCCACTGCCTTCCCGGGCCATAGCAGAGAGCTGGCCTGGAAGAGGAGCAACCGGGATAGAATCCGGCGCCCCAACCGGGACTAGAACCCAGTGTGCCGGCGCCGCAAGGTGGAGGACTAGCCTGTTAAGCCACTCTAGCTGTTCTTAACTGGAAGATCGCAACCAGTCTACATCAAGGAGCCCTGCTATAGTCTAAATCTTTGCGTCCCTCTTACACTCATATGTTGGAGTTTAATCCTCAATGTTCTGGTAGTAAGAAGTGGAGCCCTGAATGGGGAGAAGAGGGTTAAGCCCGCTGCTCGTGATGCCAGCATCCCATTTTGGAACTCTGGTTAGAGACCCAGCTACTCTACTTCCAATCCAGCTCCCTGCTAATGCATCCAGGAAGACAGCAGAAGATGGCACAAGTGTTGAGCTCCTGACACCCATGTGGGAAACCAAAAGCAGGTTCCTGGCTCCTGATTTTGTCCTGGCCTGAATCTAGATGTTGTGGCCACTTGGGGAATGAACCAGGAGATGATGATTCGTTCCATCTCTCTCTCTCTCTCTGTCTTTCTCTCTCTCTCTCTCTCTCCCTCTTATGTCACTCTGCCTTTCAAATAAATAAATCTTTAAAAAAAAATAAAAGTACTGGGCCTTTGGAAGATGCTAGGGATATGAGGGTGGAGCCTTTGTGAGTGGGATTAGTGCCTTTGGAAGGAGGCCTGCTGTCTGTCTCTTCTGTCCCGTGTGGATGCCTAGAAGACACTATTGGTGAAGAAAAGAGTGAGTCCTCACCAGACACTGAGCTACCGGTGCCCTGAACTTGGACTTTCCAGCCTCCAGAACTGTGAGCAATAAATTTCTCGTGTTTATAAATTATCTCATATAAGGTGTTTTGTTACAGCAACCCACAAGGACTAAGACAAGTCTCTTCCAGTAGCCAGTTAGCTGATGACAATGTTTGCTGCCTCTGGCAAGGGGACTGGAGATATTTTCCACCCAGCAACTGCAGGTAAATTTATAGAAAACATGATTACACAAGGACCACAATTCTAGCTATTTCTATGTGTTCTGGCTTTAAGTTCTCCAGGAAGAATTTTCTTTTAAAGGTTTGGGAAATCTAAACTATTGCATTATTTGCCTTAAAGATATGATAATATAATTATTAATTTAAAATGTTTTCAGGATCATACATTTTATACTGTTACCCTTTTGCAAATGGGAATAATTTTGAAAATAAAATGGGATATGGAGAGGTGGGGGTGGAGAAGGAAAAAAATATCATTATATTCTTAGAATTGTATATTTGAACTTCATTGACTCTATTCTCTTTGCATTAATATCACGTTAACATAAGAATTGTGTTGTAATAATTACCATGCATTCACTGTGACCCTGAGAACCTAATGTGTTGATAAATTCTTGGAAAAAATAAGATGAGATGTTCTTTAAAGTTACATGGGGACAAGCTTGAATTGGACTGTCTTTGGGCCAACTCAAATGACAGCACTGCCAGCCAAGAGAAAGCTAAGACAAAGGGTCTGATGCTTTCTCATTAGCAAATGAAGTAACACTAATTACATACAATATTGTATACAATACAGCCTCATTATTAATTAATACTCTTGGCATTTTGGTGGGGTGGTCATTCATAAAGATGCAAAGCATTGGGCCTGCACTGTAGTACATCGGGTTAAAGCCCTGGCCTGAAGTGCCCACATCCCATATGGGTGCCAGTTCTAGTCCCGGCTGTTCCTCTTCCTATTCAGCTCTCTGCTATGGCCTGGGAAAGCAGTAGAAGATGGCCCAAGTCTTTGGGCCCCTGTACTCATGTGGGAGACCCGGAAGAAGCTCCTGGCTTTGGATTGGCACAGCTCTGGCCATTGTGGCCATCTGGGGAATGAACCAGTAGATGGAAGCTCTCTCTCTTTCTCTATCTCTCTCTGTAACTCTGTCTTTCAAATAAATAAAATAAGTCTTTTTTTTTTTTAAAGATGCAAAATATTTGAGTTGCCTGACATGAACACTCCCAGCTAAAGTTGAATAAGGCAACACTCTGCAATCTTTCTTCCTGGTCTCCTATTGTAAACAAGTGTTCTATCTAATGTCTAGTTAGTGTCCTGTTTTTCACACTTTTGTGCTCTGTGTTGGTGTTTTGCTGTTTAAATGGCCTCCATGTTTAGTCCTGGAGTACTGTCTCATATTCCTAAGAGCAAGGAGCAAGAAGGCCATGATATACCTCCAGAGAAAATACATGTGTCAGATATGCTTTATCTAGGCATATATGGATTATAATTGTTGGGAATTAGCTCAATGTTAATGACTCAATCACATAAAGAAAATATAGGATAACTCATCAAAAATAGAAGATATTCTGAAATTGAATGGGGTAACGAGACCATAGAGATGATAACTAGGAATTCCTGCTGCTTCGTCTTGAAGATGTGTCATTCGGATGACCCCTCTGTTTTCACATTTGCCTTCTTCTCTGCTTCTCTGTGAGTCCTCCTCTTTCTCCGGTAAGGATGCTTCCACTGGATTTAGGCTTACTGTCACTCAAAAGAAGCTTACCTGTATTTTTTTTTCAATTTTTAAAATTTATATAAGGTGAACGAATTTCATGTGTTTCATATATACAGATTCAAGAGCACAGTGACCCTCCTCACCCTCCCCTCCCCTCCACCCCCACTGCACCCTTCTTCCTCTTTCCTTTCTTATTCTTTCTTTTAATTTTCCAATGACATACTTTCAGCTTGTTTTATAACCATTAGCTCAAAAATGCTTTTCAAATAAACTTTAAAAAATAAGGCTTTTTAAAAGTGCTGCTGAAAAAGTGAATTATCAACAATAACATTTAAACTTACTTTTCTCAAGAAATAGATTTATATACCACTCACAAGAATTAACTTGAAGTATTAAGTGTAGGAGCATAAATTATAAAATTTTTATAAGAAAACAAAGAGGAAAATTTTATCAGCATTAGTTTTGGTAAAGATTTTTTGGATATGACATTAAAAGCATAGAAAAAAAAGCAAAAATAGAGTTATCTGTACCCCCATGTATATTTCACCTCAGTTCACTATAGCTAAGATATGGAATCAACCCAGAAGCCCAGCAACTGATGATGGGATAAAGAAAATGTGGTACATATATATACACTATGGAAAGTTACTGAACCAGAAAAAAGAATGAAATCCTGTCTTTTGCATTGAAATGAATGAAACTGGAAACCATTATACTTAATGAAATAATTCAGTCCCAAAAAGGCAAATACCATATGTTTTCCATGATCTTTGGTAGCTAATAGAGTACAAAAAAAAAACTAATGTATAATTATTTGCATTATAATCTGCATGAAATTATTCCTGTACATGAACTGTTGAGAGAAAATGGCTTAAAGTCTACATGAACTTAATTATTATCTTGTAACCATACAGGAAATTTTTAGATGTTACATTGTCACTGGTTTTATTTCATTGAAGGAAATTATGAATGACTAATTGACAAAGAAAATTCTATATAGGTGAAAAGGCCATTTTTATATTTAATTATTGTTTATATCCATTGTCTATGTTCCCACTAAACTAGAATCTTTTTGCTTTTTACTTGTTAAATGTCTTATTTGGTAAAGTATTAAAATTTTTACTGTAATGTAAATTTAAGATATGTTATCTCAAGCCTAAAAAAGGCATAAAGAAAGGTAGAAGGAAGGTGAGTAGGAGGGAGAGAGGGGTAAAGAAAGAGAAACTTCTGTTTAACAAAGAAAATAATCAATAAAATAAAAAGACTGTCTGAAGAATGGGAGAATATATTTGCAAACTATATGTCTGATAAGAGGCTAATATTAAAAATATATGAAATTTGTGTTTGACATTTGTTTAAATGTTTAAATGTTCTTGTCATAAAATCAAACAACAAAGAAGAAAACTAGGTGACGCAATAAATGTATTAACTAACTTGATTGTGGTAATCATCTCACAAAATATGTGTATACCAAATCATGTGTACACCAAAAAATTATAAAGTTTTATTCATCAATTATACTCAAAAGCTGCAAATTTTTTAAAATTTAAGAAGCACAGGCAATAAAAGCATAAGTAGACAGATTGGACTGTATCAGGCTAAGACACTTCTGTACTGCATAGGAAACACTCAGCGAAGTGAAGAGGCAACCATCAGAATTGGAGAAAATATTTGCAAACCTTGCAACCGATAAAGAATTAATATCCAGAATATGTAAAGAGCTCAAGAAATTCAACAACAACAAAACAAACAATCCAGTTAAGAAATGGGCGAAGGACTTGAACAGGCACTTTCAAAACAGGAAATTCAAATGGCCAACAGACACATGAAACAATGCTCAGGATCACTACCCTTCAAGGAAATACAAATAAAAACCACAGCAAGGGTTCACCTCATCCCAGTTAGAGTGGCTCTCATACAGAAATTAACAAACAATAAATGCTGGCAACAATGCAGGGAAAGGGTACCCTAATCCACTGTTGGTGGGAATGTAAACTAGTGCAGCCATTGTGTAAAATGGTAAGGAGATTCCTCAGAAATCTGAGAATAGATCTACCATAATGACCCAGCAATCCCACTTCTGAAAATTTACCCAAAGGAAATGAAATCATCATATGAAATAGTTATCTGTACTCCCATGTTTATTGCAGCTCAATTCACAATAGCTAAGATATAGAATCAACCCAGTTGCACATCAACTGATGACTAGATAAAGAAATTGAGATATATATATAGTATGAAATACTATTCAGCCACAAAAGAAGGCTGAATCCTGTCTTTTGCAACAAAATAGTTGCAACTGGGAATCATTATACTTGATGAAATAAGCAAGTCCCAAAAAGGCAAGTACCATATCTTTTCTCTGATTTGTGGTAACTAATATAGTACTAAAAAATGTAATGTGTGAGCAATGTTGACATTTTGAGATCCAGTGACTGTTTACAGCCCTTATATCTACTGTTGAGGAACAGTGTTATTTTCTGCCTAATATTTGTTGAACTCTTTACTTAAAGTTAATCTATGAGTATAAAATAAACTGAAAGTAAGTCATTGAACAAATTAAAAGAAAGAATAAAAAAGGAAGGAGGAAGGAGGGTGGTAGCCTGGGAGGAAGAGAGGGTAGGGAAGAAAGTATCACTATGCTCTTAAATCTGTATATATGACATAGATGAAATTTGTTCACCTAAAAACTAAATAAATTAATTATATCTAAAAAAAGTTTTAAAAATTTAAAGAAACACATAAATTAATATGATATTAGTTGCAAATTTAAAAAGTATATTTTCAATGTCAAAAAATTTGACAAGGCATGTGTGTATGTTCTTGTATGAGACATATAATTTTAAATGAACCCGAGGAAGAAAGCACTGACTAGGCAGTTCACTTTCAGTAATCTGGGTTTTCCCAAACAGTGACATGAGAGCCAGTCATTTCAAACTGGACAGTTTGAGTTCCTCTTCAAGAACAGGAAATGTAGGTCAGGGCTCTACTGACATTTCCAACTGCTTCAAAGCTGAAAATCTGAAGTGAGCACTGACAAGCAGACAGAGGAGACAGAAGGCATGACACAGCCAACAAGCAAAGCCACCTACATCTACATGGAATTATGAGCTCCAAATAGGTTGAAAGGTAAAGAGACAACAGCTATCCGAATAGACAGTTCTATTTCCTTTTGGAAATACATGGGCCAAGTGGTTTTCTAAGATCTTGTGTTATAGCATTTGGGGTCTCCTGGAAGTTGCTGCAGCAGTAGTATTGCTAGATATCACATCCCTTTCAATAACAATTATTGCATATACTAGAATAGATGCAGTCATTACATAGTCATAGTCTATTCATTTATAACTAGGACCATTTCAGGGCTTGTATTCCTCTTCCTTATAAAGGAAAGATCTACTGCCAACAAATTATGAAAAGGATGCCTTATATACCTGATCTTGGGGACCCCTGTTTTTAAAATTTTTTCAGGTGTTTGATGCTATCTGATGAACCAGGAGTTTTGCTTTTTATCATTGTTCTATATTAACGGTTAAGGTTGTACTAAACAGGTTAAAAATGCAGTGATTGAATGATGTTGATTATTGAGTAGCTGAATTATTCAATAACATAAGTAACTGATACATGGCAGCAGGCAGCTCTGGTTGTAAACTGGTGACACTATTATTGGAATTTTCACCCTGTGCTTCTTCTGAATTCTTTAGAGATCAAACTCTTCTCTGTGAGTTTAACTGAAAGCAGCACTTTTGCCTTTGTCTCACCTTGTTTTTCTTTACTTTCTATGTTTTTTCTCTGGTAATCCTGAACTTTTTGGATTTCTCTAGTTTTGCTCATCAAAGACTGATATGTTTACAGCTCAGAAGTTTATAACTCTTGTCAGGAGAATAATTCAGAGTTAGAGCAGAGAGCGGAGATATCTGATGAGAAAGACGACTGGGAGGAATTGCATTTTACCGATAGTCAAAAATTTCTGCTAAGATAATTCATTGTGATTTGCTAAAAGTGTTTATTTATTTGCAAGGCAGAGAGATGCAGTGAAAAATTTCCTATTTGCTCATTCACTCACTGATGCCTACAAAAGTTGGGCTGGGTCAAGCCAAACCCGGGAGCCAAGAATTCAGTCTGGATCTCCCATGTGGGTGCCAGGGACTCAAGTACTTGAGGCATCACCTGCTGCCTCCCAGGGTGTGCATTGACAGAAAACTGGAATTGTGAGTGGAGTTGGCACTTGAACCCAGGCACCGCTGTAGGGAATGGGTCATCCCAAGCAACACTTTAATTGCTAGGTCAGATGCTTGCCCTGTAGTTTTATTCTTCTGCCTTTTATTGCACCTGCTTACACGCCAGTGACATTTCTTTGTCCTTGTTACCTCACTTCCTTCTTCCCCTCTTTCTTTCTACCTTAGAAAGGTTTCAATCCATAACTATTAAGACAAAAATATAGGGGCAGGTACTGTGGTGCCGGGTTAAGTCCCTGTGTGCAGTGCTGGCGTACGATATGGGCACCAGTTAAAGTACCAGCTGCTTTACTTCCAATCCAATTCCCTACCAATGCACCTAGGAAAGCAGTGGAAGACATCCTTGGGCTCCTGCACTCCATGTGGGAGACCTGGAAGAAGCTCCTGGCTTTGGCCTGGCCTGGCCCCAACAGGGTGCCATTGGGGTAAAAGATCTCTCTCTCTCTCTCTCTCTCTCTCTCTCTCTCTCTACTTCTCTCCCTCTGTCTCTCTCTCTGTAACTCTGCCTGTCAAATAAATAAATCTTTAAAAAATATTTTCATTATCTTATTAAAATATAACAAGTTAGGCTTTTTCACATTTTTTTCCAGAGAGAAACAAAAGATTTTTTCCTTCTTTCAGGCATGAATCAGGTCTCCATTCAATGGGATGTGGTCATAGCCCTTTATATCCTCTTCAGTTGGTGTCATGGAGGTAGAGTATTTTGATAGTTATCCCTTGTTTTATTTACCCTGTAGGATATTGAGTGATTATTATTTTGAACTTATTAGGCTGCAATCTCTAAAGAATAGAGATAATTAGATTGGGGAAAACTGTATGTATATAAAAGTTATATGCAATGAGATAAAGCTGCCTCCAAAGGCAGAATTCTTTCCTCCAATATACCTGCTGGACAGGTCTTTAATTTCATACATGAATATTTCCACAAAGGAGCTTATTGCTTTGAGTTGGCATGTTCTATCACTTGCAACTGTTATGGGATAACTTACTAAAAGTTTGAGTTTAATTCCTTTGTACAAACCACTCAGTGGTGGTCACAATATGTCAGGCTCTGTGACAGCTTTTTATTCCTCACTACCACTTTGTGCAATACTATTATGTGCTAGTAGTATTCTCATCTCTTCTTTTTAAAGATTATTTTATTCATTTGAAAGGCAAAGTGATGGAGAGAGAGAGAGATCTTCCATCTGCTATTTCACAATCCAAATGCCCAAAATGGCCCAGGGCTGGACCAGGCTGAAGCCAGCAGCCTGGAACTCCATCCAGGTGTCCCACATGGGTGCAGGAGCACAAGTACTCGGGCCACCTTCTAGTGCCTTCCCCGGTGCATTATCAGGGAGCTGGACGGGAAGCAGAGCATCTGAGGCTCAAACTGGAATAGGACGCCAACAATGCAAGCAGTGACTTAGCCCTCAGTGCCACAACGTCAGCTCCTATTCCTATCTTTTGAAAATTTTTTAAGATTTATTTTATTTACTTGAAAGACAGGTTGACAGAGAAATAGGGAAAGATATTTACTTCTTTTGAACATTGAGTCTATAATAATTGCATTGTTTTGCAACTTGCTTTTTTTTTAAAAAAAGATTTATTTATTTATTTACTTGAAAGTCAGAGTTACAGGGAGAGGAGAGGCAGAGAGAGAGAGAGAGAGAAGGAGAGGCAGAGAGAGAGAGAGAGGTCTTCCATCTGCTGGTTCACTCCCCAGATAGCAACAATGGCCAGAGCTGGGCTGATCCGAAGCCAGGAGCCAGGTGCTTCCACCTGGTCTCCTGTGCGGGTGCAGGGGCCCAAGGACTTGGGCCATCCTCTCTGCTTTCCCAGGCCATAGCAGAGAGCTGGATCAGAAGTGGAGCAGCCAGGACTCAAACCGATGTCCATATGGGATGCCGGCACTGCAGGTGGCAGCTTTACCTGCTATACCACAGTGCCAGCCCTGCAACTTGCATTTTTACTTAACAATATATTGTGAACACTTCTTCATATTGTTAAACTGATGATGGATTTTATTTGATTGTCAAGCACCAGAATTTTGTCATAGGCAAGGGTATGGCTTTATTTGTTAAGTTCAGAATTTGCTGATAAAAGTGGCCTTTATCTAAAAAAGGCAGATTGGCTGAGTAGCTAGGGAAAGGGGTTTGGATTCTTAGTCTAATTATATCTTTGAAAAACAGTATAGCTTCATAATGCCTCCGTTCTCCCCTTTGATGCAGGAGGTTTAGTTATATCTGCTCTTTAGACATTTAGAGAAGATAAAAGGCTCACTCTAGTCTTGTGGGATACTGCTGAATATCAATAGAAGGATGCTAAAAAACACAGTATCATAAACTAATCAACAGAACACATACACTTAGCCTTAACATTTTCTTTCAATGAAATAATTTCATTAATAGGAAAGAATCAATTTTAAATGCCATGCCATCATTTTCTGAATGACTTATTTTAATTTTACAAATGAATGCTTTATTTCTTCTGTTTATTTCCAGGTATTACAAATATAAACTGTTCTGGCCATGTCTGGGTAGAACCAGCTACAATCTTTAAGATGGGTATGGATATCTCTATATATTGCCGAACAATTAAGAATTGTCAACCAAGAAAATTTTATTTTTACAAAAATGGCATTAAAGAAAGATCTCAAAGCACGAGGATTAATGCAACCACAGCCCAGCTTTGGTATAAAAGCTTTGCGGAGCCACGGGCCTCTGTGCACTGCACTGCTGAGTGTCTGGGACATTCTGGAGAGAAACTGATATGTGGAGAAGACATTTCTTCCGGATGTAAGTGTTGGGGCACATTTAGAATGCAAACAAAAGAACATCTTAACTAATAATGCCAGCCTTGTCTAAAAATAGAGACAAGTTGATGTATTTCACTCCTTAGATGGTTTTAATATGGGAGCTGCTATGTCAGCCGCCTCCAGGGCCAGGCTGGGGAGCTGTAATGAGCAGAGGAGGCTGGAGCACTTCTGTAGAGAAGAAAGCACCGGGGTGGTCTGCTGGGGCAGCCACTCCAGACCCGGCATCGTGGGGGCTCAGGGTCCCTAGTGTTTACTCTTCAAAGCAAGACAGAAATAGGAATTTCTAATGCAAGCTCTCCAAATTGTGAAAGGTTGCTAATGCATTCACAACTCAATTTTTTACTATTAGCCTGCTCAAACATGATGTGTGTGTAAGGGCCCAAACCCTCAGACTTAAAATGTTGCTATTTTCACCTTTTTTTAAACTTGTGGTTTTTGTTTGTTTTCAAAATTGATATCATCAACCTAGAAACCGATTCATATGAGAAATTTTGAGGCCAAGATTCAGGGAGAGTTGCAAAACTCACAGCTTTGCCTTCCCACAATACTACTTATAACTATGGGACCTTGTGTACGTGGTGTCACCAATCTGAGTTTCAGTTCCTTGTCTGTAAAATGAGGCTAATTATATTTGGCTGTGTCAAATGCCGAATCCAATAATTCACTTAAATGCACATTATAAACTTTAAAGTACAACACCAACGCCCACATCCTCAAAAATGCATCTTTTTGATAAAATATGGATAGATACTAATACAGTCTTCTGCTTCTCATCTCACTGCCCCGTTGCAATTCACCGTTTGTTACATTGATGACTAAAAAAAAAACCTTAGTCAAGTTCATCTTAAAAATATATCCTAACTCCAATGTGTATTCATAGCATTCTGGAGGTGTTTGTGTTACTATGGTAATATGAGCTGGCTTGTAAAATTACACATGTTTAATTCTTGTTTCTACGGTTATGAAGGATAGATCAAATTCAGCACCGTTTAAACTTAGAGATTCATTGTCGATGGCACTTGGGCCCATTTTCAGTGGAAGCTCAAGAGCTTCAGATCTTTGCAATGCTCCTTTCGGTTAAACTTTAAGACTTAGATCTGAGCCCTTGTTTATTCCTCACCTCCAGACCCTAGTTCACAAGAGCCAGACCACTGTTGCCACTACTGCTTGGCTGTTCCAGTGGCAGCCTGAAAAGCAGGCTAGTTCTTTAATGAGGCCATTGCCCTACTTAGTTCTGGGCATCTGATCCTATATATGGGAGGTGGTAGAAGTTGAGGAAGGAAACCAGTTCAGTGTTGGAGTCAAAGAATATTGTTGACAAATGTATGCCTTAACCATGCTAAACTTGCCCTAAATTGTGGAAATTAAACCACAGGTAGATATCTTATCTGATGTATGAAATCTCCTTGGCTTGTCCACATCCTCAGGAAACAAAACCAACCCTCAAATCTTAAATGCAGGGGTCTTCAAAAGTGCATGGAAAATGCATATTTTTTAAAATGACTATGCTTTAAAAAAATCTGTGAATCAGTATAAATTTATCTTTTAATTCCATTTTCCATGAATTGTTGAAGTCCCCTCCTACTTTTCTAGTAATCCTTAGGGGATAGGAGGGGTTTGGGGTGAAAACACAATTTCTACAGACAGCAAATAAGCAACTTCCATTGTTACAGGAAAAGGTCATTGTTCACTGAAGCCAGAGGGGAAAAGGAAGCAAAACAAGTATCACCTCTGTTGAGAGCCAAAGTGCCAACAAATTTAGTTGGTAGATCTAATTGACTTTTATTTGTGATTCATGAATCAGGCAAAATCTTATGCTATAAAATAGACAGGTGTTCCACTGGGCATGACAGACTGGCTGGTTTTTCCAAGGTGGGAGCAGATTGGTTAACATCAGGTTACTTTCCCTGTGAAGGTTAAAGCGGAAGGAACTTCCTTACCATGCTAATTCCAACTGTTGGCTGTGAATCTCCTGGTTTCTAGACAAACTAGTCTGTTTGGGTTTTACCTGCTTCCTCCATGTTTCAGTGTAATTGTGCAGCACTTGGTACCAGTGATTCCATTTTGATTTCATCTGTTAGGACCTAGTACAGAAGCTCAGTCCAAAACAGGGACCTCCTATAAATTGTATTTAAAACCTTCTTCTCTGTGCGGCACTTTGTGGGGCTGATGACTCCCAATACCCCTGACAGTGTTGATTGAGGAGCCTCTGCCCTAAAACCCAACACAGGTAATATTGACGCTCAGAGAAGGACTTCGATTCCCTCCTAGGACAATTCAGTAGAGGTGTTACCGAAGAATGGCAGGGTCCTTGTCTTTGCGCAAGAAAGAATTCCGGCGTGAGACAGAGAGTAGTGGAAAGCAAATAGCAAGGTTTATTAGGGCAGGGACATCCGTGAGAACAGATGAGCACCTCTCCAGACAGAACCTGAGAGAGAGTGCGCAGTTGCTCAGACTGGGGGAGAGCGAGGTTACATGGTGAGTGGAGAGAGTACACCTGGGCAGGCCAGGTGGGCGACTCAGCAGAGAGGCAGAGGGCTGAGCACGCAGTCCGGTTGAACCTGGGGATTTTAAGGGGATGGGCCTTGCCTTCCCGCTCTGCTCCTCCTGGAGCAAAGGACTTTTTGGATGTAGATACGAAAAATTCCTATCTGAGTTTTCCCCCTGAAGTTATCAGACAGGAGGAAGCCTGGCTGGCATCACTCTGATTAGAGGAAGGATGGGCAGGGCCCCCTGGAAGATCAGTAGGATGTTTGATGTGCAGCATCAAACCTGGAAGGTTATCAGGCAGAAGGGGCGGGACCCCCACCTGGCAGGTTATCAGGATGACTTTGAGATGCATACGCTGGACCTAGATGTCAGCTCTTTAGGCCTTTGTCACACACACATAAGCTCATATCTGACTTGTACCTAACGGAAGCACACTCTCTGCTGATGGCTGTGTAGAAGGAGCACCATTCTTTCCATCCACTTAGCGTGTGCACTGTAAATCCTGATGCAGCTGTCTGGTTCTGAGTGTGAAAATGTAACTACCATGTAAGGATTACTCAGACCCCAGTACTCAAGCTGACGTGCTCCCGGCTGCTGCATTCGTCACCAACAAGGCTTCCTATTTAACTAGGTCAAGAAAAGTTGTTTGAGGGTTTTCGCGGCATTCTAGAAATCACGTTGCTTTCACTGTACCACTTTGATCACAGGATGTTTGTCCTGTGAACACTGCTATGTCAATTACCCTTACAGCTTTGAACAAAAGGATTATTTCTATATGTTTAAACTGAAGCCAATTCATGAAGTATAGAAGATAACTGAGTCATTGGTTTCCCTGAAAAGTGTATTTTATTGTGTGATTTGTACATATAAACTATGTTATCACAATTTCCAATTTAAACCATAAACTTAAGCACTACTTTTTTACATTTTATCTGTAATTAAGTGCACATATACAGTACATTTGTTCTAACAAGGTCATAGTATTTGTGGGGTGAAACACTCTGAAATATCTATCATTTGAAAATGCCAAATTAAAATAAACCCTATACAGTTGTATTTATACGTGATCATTTCATGGCTCTGTCTCTACATTGCTTCATATTAATAAGTCCTGTGCTTCTTTGCGTGTGCGTATGTAAAGTCTTAGTTTTGATCTTTTGCAAAGTTAATTAACCAACAGACATTTAAACCTTCACCACTCGCTTCATGTATAAGGCTGTGGAGTAACAGAGTCTAAAAGACTGATGGTTTTCTCTTATGATGGCCGGATCAATGCTACCCTCTGTCTAAAATCAGAATTAAAAATCACTCCAGCACAAATCACTGAAATCAATAAGGGACCACAATCTACTCAGTATCCAAAATAATTAACATTTATCTCCTTTAAGGTTCAAAACAACTTAAAATTATTTCTTTTATCCTAGTTGGAACCTACTTTCTCCCCAATGTAATTCAATGCTACAACTCACCAAAATGTTACAGTACTTTAGGATGTTCCTTATCCATTGAAAATAGTTTTTCAACTATTTCAACTCAATATGGAAAGCTTAAAAATTTTTATAGGCAAAAAAGAAATGCCCATTATTCCTATAATCCTGTAATTTTGTCATTACCATACTCTCTCTTCAATAATTTGGAATATGTATTTCTGTTTTCAGTCTCTCTTTCTCCCTCTCTAAGCCACAAACTATTTTGTGCCACAAGCTATTTTTCAACCTGCTTTTTTCACTCAATGATTACTTAACTAAAATATATTTCCAATTACTTCCAAACGCCAGGTACTAAAGTTATCTCCTACAGAATTGTTTTTGGATGTATATTGAGACAGTATTATAGTTTATTGAACCCTATTTCAGATATTGAGATAGTTTCCAATTATCCCATTATTACAAACAATATTTCAAGGGAACAACACTTTTGCTAAATATTTTTACATATCTATGAACATTTTATTAAAGATATATTCCTAGATGTAAAATGTTGGGTTGCAAGATATTATTTTCATGTTTAAAGACTGTGATGTAAAAACTGCTCTCTATAAAGATAGTGATCCAATTTGTACTCCACCAGAAGTGTGTTAAAGGATTTCCCCAAGTCCATTACCATTACCAGCGCATATTACTATTTTTCAAAATCCTTGCCAGCTTGATAAATTTAAATGATTTGACTACATTGTTTTGATTTGCAACAAGGATATATTTTAACATATTTATTGTTTTATAAGTGATATTCTTGGTAGATAGTTTGTAGGTGATGTAAAAATATATCTGGTAAATCTTTGATTGTAACTTCAAGTGCATAAATGTCTATGTTTATTCCTTAAAAATCCTCATTCTTCCATATCTGTCTGGCCATTCTGTTAAGAGTCAAATATCCCTGGCAGTGTTTCATATGTACACAGACAAGCTGAGAAAGCCATAATTGAAAAGTGGGTACTTAATAAATACTCAACATTTCCATAGTTCTATTCTTAAGAATATTCATCTTGATTATTTATGAATTATTGGATGATATGACTGAAAATTACAGATGCTCTTCCATAGATATCATCAGAATCCTCCCATGTTTTCCCCTTTCTTGGGTTTTTTACCCCCTATATTGGCTGTTAACAAGACTGTTTCACTATGACAACGAGACAGTCATCAACAACTCAGAGTTCACATGCTACTCAGAGACAACAAGCACCTCTTTTACAATGACTCCAGAAAAAGTCCCTTGGAGAATTCTGATTGGTTCATCTTGAGTCATGTGCTCATTCCCAAGGGAAATTCTCTGATTAGTCAGCCTAGGTCAAGAGCACTCTTTTTTAGAGTCTAGTGATTGGCAACCCCTTGGAGTGGGGTAGAGCAGGAGTGAGGCTGGAGATGAGTGACTGGGGCCATGTTGGTTCTCAAAGGAGAAAGATGCTAGCAGGCAAAAAGTCACAATGAGCTCCATAATTTAGCCACCTGGAAAAAAATGTAAGTAGGTGTGGGATGGAGGGGAGGAGGGAGTGGAGAGAGAGAAAGAACCATGAAATTCTGTGAGTATCAAACTTCAAAAAAATCTGTTAACATAAAATGGACCATTTTTACCAGGCTTCGGTGTACAGTTCAGTGGCATTAAGCATATTCACTGTGTAAAACAGTTACTACGATTTAGCTCCACTTAATACTGAAACTCTGTACTCATTGAACAAGAACTCTCTGTTTCCCCTTCCCCCAGCCCCTGGCACCTGCCTTTCTGCTTTCTGTCTCCATGAGGCTGACTATTCCAGGTACTTCATATAAGTGGAATCATACAGTGGTTTTCCTTTTGTGTCTGGCTTATTCTGCCCAGCACACTGTTACCCATTCTCACCTATGTTGTAGATTGTGTTGAAATTTCCTTCCTTATGACAACTAGATAGTATTCCATTGCATGCAAGGACACCAAACATTTAAAATGAACAATGAAATATACATGAGTCCACAGTGGGAGCTAATCTGCCAGAGCAGTAAACAAACAAACCAAAAACTGCAGGGAAATAAAAACTCTTTTACAAGAGTCAAAGAACAGAGAAGGAATCTGCAAAATATCAAATGCTGTAGACGCAAAGGCCAATTCCAACTGACAGAAGATCTGGGCTTTGTTGAAGGGAAAGACCTTAAAGATTCCAGCAACAGTGGTTTTGGTAGAACTGTAGGGGCCAGATCCTGGTTGTTTGGAGCTCATGACTAAATGGGAGATAAAGAATTGTGAACTCTTTTAAAACATTGAGCCGTTAAAAAAAGGAGAAAGCTACAGTGGTAGCTGAAGTGAGGCGGGACATGATATGTTATGTTACATCATATCATATCATGTCATGTCATGATGTAATGTGATGTGAAGTTATTTGGATAGGAGGAATTTGACTGTATTAGTAGTATCTAAAAAAATGAGAATATCCTAAAGTAAATGAAAGAGAGCAGCGATGTTTAATGTTAAAGTGGTTTGCAGGGTGAGGTGGTAGGGATGGGAAGAGGCATTGAGTGCCAACTGGCCAGGTTTCCCCCCAAAACTCACTTACTACGAAGAACTTCCTGCTTCCTAAGGTGGCTCCTAGGTGATACATTTTGTTGCAGATCCGCCAGAGGCTCCTGAGGACGTAACCTGTGTCATTCATGAATATTCAGACCACATGACTTGTACTTGGAATGCCGGGAAACTCACTCACATAGCCACAAAGTATGTGGTGCACGTGAAGAGGTACGTGCCTTCTTTCATGGCTTCACGTAAGACTTCCATGGGTTGAGCTTCAAATTCACATTTAGGAAATCAGCCTCAAGCACTCAATATTCACTCCGGTTATGCTGAACTTCCTAATTATGATCAGGGAAACTCCCAACACCCTTTTTGGGTCATGAAGATTTTCAGTCTGTGAGGCAATGCGTTCTATGTTCCTTCTGTTCTTTTTGCTCATTGCTGGGTGACTGGCAGCAGAACCCTAATGGTGCAGCACAGCAGTTTAAAACCCTTGCCTAAATTCCAGTTCTATTCTTGTAGGGTTTGGACAATTTATCCAATCTCTCCAAATTATCATTTCTTTATCTTTAAAATAGGCCTAAGAATGGAAACGAATGCACAACTTTGTTCTAATTAATTTAGTGGATTTGACTTTTAAAGTATGTATCACAATACCAGGTCCATAGTTAGCATGAAATTCACGGAAGCTATTAGTCGTTAACAATGACTCCTAGATCTTAATTTTTATGTATACAGGCTGATCAACTGTCCTTGTTTGCCCAACACTAAAGGGGTTTCCTAGACACAAGACTTGCAGTTTTACAGCCCGGAAAACTGATCACCCTATTCACTGTTTCCTGATTTGTTAGTTTATTTATTTTTTTTTAGTTTTTTTTAGATTATTTATTTATTTATTTATTTGACAGGTAGAGTTACAGACAGTGAGAGAGAGAGACCTAGAGAAAGGTCTTCCTTCTGTTGGTTCACTCCCCAAATGGCCACAATGGCCAGAGCTGCGCCGATCCAAAGCCAGGAGCCAGGAGCCAGGAGCCTCCTGTTCTCCCATGTGGGTACAGGGGCCTAAGCACTTGGGCCATCCTCCACTGCTTTCCCAGGCCATGAAAGAGAGCTGGACTAGAAGAGGAGCAACCGGGACTAGAACTGGCGTCTATACGGGATGCCGGCGCCGCAGGCAGAGGATTAACCTAGTGCGCCATGGTACTGGCCCCTGTTAGTTTATTTTTTAACAAAAGAATTCCTCACATAATATATTTGAAGTACACACTTTTTCTTAAAAATTTCACAAACTATTTGTTTTTAAGATTTATTTATTTATTTGAAAGGCGGAGTTACAGAGAGAGAGAAGGAGAGGCAGAGAAAGAAGTCTTCCATCCACTGGATCACTCCCCAAATGGCCGCCACGGCCAGGGCTGGGCAACGTCAAAGCCAGGAGCCAGGAGCTTCATTTGGGTCTCCCACATAGGTGCAGGGGCCGAAGCACTTGGGCCATCCTCTGCTGCTTTCCCAGGCACATTAGTGGGGAGCTGGATTGGAAGTAGAGCAGCTGGGACTTGAACTGGCTCCCATAATGGGATGCCAGTGCTGCAAGGCCATAGCTTTAATCTACTGAGCCACAGCCCCGGCCCCCACTAATTTTTTTTTCAACAAGAAGGCATTTAATGGACACTTACTGTTTGTCAAGCACTGGACCAAGAGCTTTGCCTCTGCTACCTCATTGAATCCCCTGTACAACATTGTGAGATGCTGCTACAGTCTGAAGGCGTGTGTCTCCCTGAAATTCATAAATTGAAACCTAACCCCCAATGCAATCATGTTAATAGGTGAGGCTTCTGGGAAATGAAATAGTCCTGCTGAGTTGCAAAGTGGACATGAGAACAAGAGAATTAGCAGCTCATTCCTAAATAAGAGTTAAGAATGTGAAAATGAGAGCAATATCAAAGCAAACCCCACACTTCAAGCTCACATAAAAAAGCTGAGCAGTGCTAGATTCATGGAGTAGCCTTGTGCCTTGATGAGTTTTGCTGTCTCTTGGAGTCTGGAAGCATCCCAAGACCCTGATGCTCCTGGTTGACTGGTGAACTCATTCTCTCTTGCTATATAACTGCTTTCTTGAATACAGCTCACCTACCATACGACTCACTTTTTTTGATGTATACCAATGATTTTATTAAATTCACATAATCATGCAACCATGACCAAAGCACATTTCAGAATGTTTTCATCACTCCTAAAAGAAAACCCACATCCATTACCATCATTTCCTACTTTCCCTCTCCACTCCCAGTGCCTGGAAACCACTATCTCCTCTATGTTTTTGTAGATTTGCCTACACTGGATACATAATATAATAATACTATACAATAGATGGTCTTTTGTGTTTGGCTTCTTTCACTTGGTATATTTCTTTCAAGGTTTATTGATAGTGTAGCATGTATCAATACTTCATACTATTTTTTTAGAGGGGGAGAGGGCTGAATAATTTCATTTTACTGATGTCATAATTTTCATACTCATTTATTAGTTGATGGGCATTTGGATTGTTTCCACTTTTGACTATTATGAATAAGGCTTCTATTAACATGTTCCTTACGTTTTTGTGTAGTATATGATTTCAGTTCTCATGGACATGTGCTAGGGAATAGAACTGCTGGGTCATATGATAGCTTTAAGCTTAACATTTCAAGGGACAGCACTAATGTTTTCCAAGGCAGCTGCCCTATTTTACATCCCCAGTAATGTGTGTGGGGATTCCAATAGCTCCACCTCTTTGTCAACACTTATTATTATCTTGTTGGTGAATGCCATCCTCATGAATGTGGGCTAATTCTTTTCAAGCCCCACTCAACTTCTTTCTTGGGTTTCTGACAGTAAAATTGCATTGTAAATTTGGAATACACATACAACAATTTGAGCAAGTATATTTGTTAGACAATTTCAAACTTGCCAACAAGTTTGGTATCATAAAAATATTATAATTTAGGAGGCCGGTATTGTAGCACAGCAGGTAAAGCCACTGCCTGTGACATCAGCATCCTGCATGGCCTCAGTTCATGTCCCTGCCTCTCCACTTTTAGTCCAGCTCCCTGATAAGGTCCTGGGAAATCAGTGGAGAATGGTCAAAGTGCTTGGGTCCCTGCACCCATGTGGGAGAGCTGGAAGAAGCTCCTGGCTCCTGGCTCTTTGTTCCTGGCTTCAGCCTAGCCCAGTCCTAGTCTTGCAGCCATTTGGAGAGTGAACTAGCAATGGAAGATCTCTCTCTCCCACTCTCTCTCTCTCTCTCTGTATAACTTTGCCTTTCAAATAAGTAATCTTTTTAAAAATATTATACTTAGCATCATAAAAACATTCTCCAAATATTTTATGACTTTTATCTTTGAGATTGCTTTTTACAATGTTTATTTATTTATTTATTTATTTACTAAGAAAGAGGCAGAGAGAGCCCCCATCTACCAGTTCACTCTCCAAACACCCACAAGATTTGCAGCTGAGCCAGACTGAAGACAGGAGTCCAGCGCTCAGTCAAGACCTCCTACGTGGGTCCCAGGGACTAGAGACTTGAGCCTTCATCTGCTCCCTCCCAGCATGTGCACTAACGAGGATCTAGAATTGGAAGTGGAGCCAGAACTCAAATCCGGACCTTCTGATATGGGATAAGGGCATTCCAGGCAGCATCTTACACCTGCCCCAAGACTATTTCTATATATTTCTCATTAAAAATTATTTAAAGCATTCATTCAAAAATATGCATGTTTAAATTATTTACATAAGGCTTTTTGAGAGATGACTCTACTTTATAAAGTAAGGAATACCTAGATAGGAGTTCTAAAATTAATCTCAATATTTGGGAAGCTGCTCTGGAAGTATTAATAGATTTATTGAGCAGAAATATTAACTGATAGAATTAAAAAGGAGAGAACGATCCAACATGGGAAGCAGGATACACAGCAGACTCATAGAATGGCAGATGTCCTAAACAGCACTCTGGCCTCAGAATCAGCCCTTAAGACATTCAGATCTGGCTAAAAAGCCCATGAGAGTATTTCAGGCATGGAAAGCCAAGACACTGTGGCAAAAAAAAAAAAAAAAAAAAACAAAACCTAAATGAAAGATCTCTGTGAGTGAGATCCCAGCAGAAAGAATGGGCCATCAAAGAAGGAGGTACCTTTCTCTGAAGGGAGGAGAGAACTTCCACTTTGACTCTGGCCTTGTCTAAATAAGATCGGAGTTGGCAAACTCAAGAGGCTTCCATAGCCTTGGCAACCCATAACAAGAGCCTCAGGTGATTACTGATGCCATAAACAAGAGTTTCAATTGTTAAATCAACAACAGGAGTCACTGTGCACTTACTCCACATGTAGAATCTCTGCCCTTAATGTGTTATACATGTGAATTAACAGTATAACTAGTACTCAAACAATACTTTATACTTTGTGTTTCTGTGCGGGTGCAAACTGTTGAAATCTCTACTTAATATATGCTAAATCGATCTTCTGTATATAAAGATAATTGAAAATGAACCTTGATGTGAATGGGATGGGAGAGGGAGCGGGAGATGGGATGGTTGCGGGTGGGAGGGAGGTCGGGGGGAAAAAAGTCGCTATAAGCCAAAAGTTGTACTTTTGAAATTTATATTTATTAAATAAAAGTTAAAAAAAAAAAGATTTACTGGGCAGAATGCTTCCAGAAACATACATTGGAAATACAGTGGGCTTTTGAATTTTGCATTCGAATTCCCGGTCTGAAACTTATCAGTCAGATGTCTTTTATATTGCAAATATCAGAAAGTCTAAGTGCAGTGATTGCAATGGGCAAGGCCTATTTATTTCAGTACAGAGCTGGCATATAATTCAGTTATACCCCCATCTTTCTGCTCTACAATCTTTTTTTTCCTTTCCTTTTATTTTATTTTTCTTGAAAACAGAGATATTAATATCATAAAATGAGGGATTCATTCTTGTCATTAGCAACAAAATGGATGCAACTGGAAACCATTATATTTAGTAATATAAGCCAGTCTCCAAAAGACAAATACCACATATTCTCTCTAATATGTGGCAACTAATAGAGTACCTAAAAGATAATCTATGGGAGTGAAATTGACACTTAAAATGCAATGATTTTGAATAGCCCTTATCTCTAACTATTTTTTTTTATCATACTATTTGTTGAAGTAGGGTAGTGTAGTGTAGGGTTAATCTTATGAGTATAAAGTTAACTGGAAATAGATGCTTGTAAAAAAATAAGAATGGAAACATGAGAGGGAGAAGTAAGAAGGGTGAGAGTACTGGCGGGAGAGAGGGTAGGATGGGAAGAATCACTATGTTCCTAAATTTGTATATATGAAACGCATAAAGTTTGTATACCTTAAATAGAAAGTTTCTCAGCAAAAAAGAAAAAAATAAAGTAATTATTCAAGTGCTAATTTTGACATAAAACCTTGAATGGTATATGTTGAAAACATTGTAATATCTTTTGTAAAGAATAACATATGTTTAGGAAATATAAAAAAGTGAGGGATTCATGACAATGATCACAACAAGGGGAAAAGGGTATATTGTCTTTTACATGATACAATTTGATGAAGCAATATTAGTAACTGTATGCCAAATGATATGACATTGACATAATTTTTATACTCTATTCTAGCTTCCACAAATAAGAGAAAACATATGATGTTTGTCTTTCTGAGATGGGCTTATTTCACTTAGCATAATGATCTCCAGGTCTATCCATTTTATTGCAAATATCAGAATTTTATTCTTTTCATGGCTGAGTAATATTCCATTGTGTATATAAAACACATTTTCTTTATCCAGTCATCTAGGTTAATTCCGTATCTTTGCTATTGTGAATTGAGCTGCTATAACATGGGAAGGCAGAGAACTCTTGCATATACTGATTTCATTTCCTTTGGATGTGTTCCCAGGAGTGGGCAGCAGGGTAGTATGGAAGAGCTACTTATAGTTTTCTGAGGAATCTGTACACTGTTTTCCATGACTGTTGTACTAATTCACATTTCTACCAGTAGTGTACTAGGCTACTTCTTTCTCCACAACCTCACCAGCATTTGTTATTTTTTGATTTTTGGAAAATAGCCATTCGAACCTGAGTAAGGTGCAATCTCATTGTGGTTTGGATTTGCATTTTCCTGATGGCTAGTGATCCTGCTGCTCTGTGATCATCAGTGGGTCACCCTGAATCCTCAAGTGCTTCTGACATCCTCCCATGGACGTCTACACCTGCACGGCATTGGCCAGAAGGGTGTCATGTGTCTTGTCTACTCCAGCTGATGAGAACCTGGGCGGAGGACATTGAAGATGGAATGTAGTGCTGCCACCCAACACTAGCTGTCATAGTTGCTGTGTGACCTTGGAAAAGTTGGTTAGGCCTGCCTCCTGTGAGATGGGAATAATTAATACCATAAAACTTACAGGAAAGCATGTAAGAGATACTCTGAAACAGCAAAGACAGAAAGAAACGTCCTAATCCATTTGTGCTGCTACAATAAAATGCTATAGCAGACAGATCTCTATTACTCACAGTCCCAGAGGCAAGTTGCCCATAGATGTGTGGTGTGGGCCCTTTCCTCATAGATGTTGCCTTCTTTGTGTCCTTGTATGGTAAAATGTGCAAGGTAGCTTCCTTCAACCTCTTTTTAGGAGCGAGCATTTGGCCTAGCAGTTAAGCCACTTTTTGGGCTGTACATCCCATATTGGAGTGCCTGGGATCAAGTCCTAGCTCCACTTCTGATTCCAGACGGCACCTAACTCATGTACTGGGCAGCAGCAAATAATGGCTCAAATAATTGGGTTCCTGCCACCCACGTGGGAGACCTGGATTGGGTTCTGGGCTCCTGGCTTCAACCTTGGCCAGCTCCAGCTCTTGTGGATGTCTGGGAAGTGAACCAGCAGATGGGAGCTCCCTCTCTCTCTCTCTCTCTCACACTCTTTCTCTACCTCTCAAACCAAAACAAAGCAAAACAGATATCTCTTTTTATAAGAGCACTAAATTCATTCATGAGAGTAGAGTCCTCCTAGTATCACCTTCTAAAAGCTCCACTTTTTCAAAAAAGATGTATTTATTTGGGGCTGGAGTTCTGGTATAGAGGGGGAAAGACGTTGCCTATGACACTAGCATCATCCCGTATGGGTGCCGGTTAGTGTCACCAATGTATCACTTCCAATCCAGCTCCCTGCTAATGGCCTAGGAAAAGCAGAAGATGGCTCAAGTTTCTGGGCCCCTTTCACCCACGTGGGATGCTGGATGAAACTCTTGGTTCCTGGCATTGGCCTGGCCCAGTCCTGATCATTGCAGCCATTTAAAAAAAAGATTTATCTATTTATTATAAAGGCAGAATTACAGAGACGGGGAGAGAGAGAGAAAGACAAAGAGAGAGAGAGAGAGAGAAAGGTCTTCCATCCACTGGTTCACTCCCCAGATTGGCTGCAATTGCCAACACTGGGCCAGGCAGAAGCCAGAAGCCTGGAACTTCATCCCGGTCTCTCCTGTAGATGGCAGGGGCTCAAGGGCTTAGCCCATCTTCCACTGCTTTCCCAGGCACATTAGTAAGAAGCTGGATCATAATGGAATGGGCACTCATATGTGATTCCGGCATCACAGGTAGCAATTTAACCCACTGTGCCACAATGCCAGCCCTGAGGCTCCACTTTTAATACAACTGCAGTGAGGGTTAGGTTTCAACATAGGAATTTGGAGGGGCACACCAATCTTCAGACGACTGGAAAGGACTTTTAGAATGTTATGGTACCCATGGTTCACTAGGCTAATCCTCCGCCGGCACACCGGGTTCTAGTCCTGGTTGAGGTGCCGGATTCTGTCCCTGTTGCTCCTCTTCCAGGCCAGCTCTCTGCTGTGGCCTGGGAGTGCAGTGGAGGATGGCCCAAGTGCTTGGGCCCTGCACCCGCATGGGAGACCAGGAGAAGCACCTGGCTCCTGGCTTCAGATGGGTGCAGCGCGCCGGCCACAACTCGCTGGTCGTGGCGGCCATTTGGGGGGTGAACCAATGGAAGGAAGACCTTTCTGTCTCTCTCTCTCACTGTCTAACTCTGCCTGTCCAAAAAAAAAAAAAAAAAAAAAAAAAAAAAAAGTTATGGTACCCTCAAGGCTAATTCCCAAGGCAATTTGACTTGTTCTTACATTCTTACATCAAACCTGACTGATTTGGAGATTAACAAAAGTGAAAAAATGATCATTTACAGGATACCTTAAAAATAACAAAATTCACATTATTTTCCAGTAATACAGTAGTTTTTAAAAAATTTAAACTGTTGAGTGTGTTCTAAAAAGAAAGAGTAATTTTGTAGCCATTCTGTGCACACATGACAATCGTAAATCCATTCAATCATTCAGATTAGAATATAAGTTCAATGTGGCAAGAATTTTTGTTTTCTTCAAAACTGTACCAATTGAGCCTAGAATGGAGACTGATACCTAGTAAGTGCTCAATAAGTATTTGCCCAGTGGTTGTTCGAGTTGATAACTAAAAATAGACATTTATTGCATTCTCCCTTCACAGTCTAATTAAATAATAATAATACAAGGTCACATGCATTCTTAAAATTCTTTTTCACTATTTCTCCTAAAACCCAATTGTACAGGTTGAGTTCGCTTATCTGAAAATCCAAAATCCAAAATTTTTCAGTAGGTCCCTGACACCACAAATGGAAAATTTCACACTGTGAAACTTTATTTCATGGACAATTTATTTAAAATATTATGGAAAAATTGTCTTCAGGCCACGTGTATAAAGTATACATGAAGCATAACTGGATTTCATATTTAGATTTGGATTCCATCTCCAAGATAACTCTTTATTATATGAAAATATTCCAAAAAGGAAAAAAATCTGAAATTCTGAACACTCTGGTTGCAAGCATTTCGGATAAGGGAAACTGTAACTTGTAGCCAAACTCTGACAAATCTAATCCAGATTCTGAATTGAGGAAGTCCAGGTTAACAGGATTTTAGCATTCTTAAAAATATTATTTATTTATTTATTTGAAGTCAGTTTGAGAGAGAGAGAGAGACAGACAGAGAGCGAGCGAGCGAGTGAGCTTGCATGTGTTGATTCACTCCCAAGACTGCCCATTAGCCAGGGTTGGGCCAGACCAAAGCCAGGAGCCAGAGGCTTCATCTGGGTCTCTCACACGGATGGCAGGAACCCAAGCACTTGCACCATCGTTTGTTGTTTTTCCCAGGCCATTACCAGTGAGCTGGACCAGAAGTGGAGCAGCTGAGACATGAACTGGTGCCCACATGGGTTGCCAGCAGCAAGGACAGAATTCAGATTAGCTTAAAAACCAATTTTCTCCTCTGGCAAATGGAACACATGAGCTCCTGTAAACATAGACAAGTGGGAGAAGGAAATCAACATCTATTCTGCTTACAATTAATGAAAAACAGACTTGTACGTTGAAAATAATTAGAGGAAAGTCAATTTCTCCAAATACCAAAAAAAATCTTTCCCTCCAGGAAACAGTTGACTTATAGTGAATGTTGTGGTTGAGGTATTAAGTATCAGATTTAAGATGTGCTTCTAGGCCCTGAGTGATTAGGGGGTTTTCCACCTTGGCAGAGAGGTCGATATCAGCGTTTGCAAGGTTTCACTTCCAACTCATGTGGCTGTTTTCCAGTAAAACTGCCCTCCTATCAAAGCCTGTCACCTCAGCCACCCACTGCTTTCACCAGTGGCGAAGAGGCAGTATCCCCTCCATGGTGGTCTGGCCCATCAGGGGCCTCCTGGCGTTGGTTTGAAGTTGTTGAGAAGAGCAATCATGTCTGTATTTCTTCAAGAACTTTCTTCCCCTCAGCTCCTATGTGATGGCGAGCGGCTTGGCTATTCACGTAGCTCTTCTACCTTCTGTATTTTGCTGTGTTCCGATGGATGGTGCTAGAAAAAAAATTAATCACTGCTAATTAGTGCCTCGTTACTGTTGTCCCACTACCTTAACAGCTTATGTTGAGCGCCGGCTGCTCTTTCTCTATCTTGGACGCTCTTGCATTGTCTGGCACAGTGCCTTCTACTCAATAAATACTTGCTGAGTGAAAAGGAATGAATGACAGCTCCACATTCTGTTCCATTCAAGTCAGTTTAGCAACTATTTAGTGTATCATGTCTTCCTGGCAGTGTGTTAAACTCTGGAGATTAAAAAGACAGGCACTATCTCTTTGCATGGTAAGCTCATCAACTTTTTTATAATAACACCAGTGGGGACATTTTCAAGCACCATGGAAGTCGATTCAGGTGAATATTTTTAGATTAGATATCATTTTAGACCCCTTAAAATCAACTGCCTCCTGTTACAAATAAAATCTTATTTATTTTTGCCACATCTCACCCATTTGTGTATTTCTGGTAGCCACAAAGAGTTCTTGGATATTGCAAATCTTTTTAAGGCCATGATGTCAGTTTTCAGTCATTCTTTTAGGACCCAATAAGTAGTTCATATTAAAATTCGTTCCCTAACTAGTTGTGCACTCAGAGCTAATTGTGTCTAGAGAAAAACACAACATTGCTGATTGGTATCATTTTATATTCATGACCATTTACACCATGGGGGCAGAGAGCTGCCATTTGTCTTACTACATTTCACTAGCCAAGTCACTTCCCCACCAAGCCAGACAATTATGTCATTACTCTTCTCTCATCTCTGGTCTCCAGCATCTTCTTCTCATCACTCTCCATTGATGATCTACTTCCTATTTTACTGAACAAATTGGTTTAATGAGAAATACCACAGCCTCCCTCATCTACTAATGCATAGACAGCTGTACCTATACACTTGATCATCTTTTCTATTAATACAGATAAATCACCATTGCCTTAAGCCAACTCTCCACTTGTGTACTAGATCTTACTCCTCACGCCAATGCCTCCACATTGCTCCCTCAATTTCCCCATCTCCTTTTCACTGTCTTTTCTACACTTATTGGATCCTTAACAGACATACTGTCACATCTGCCCTTCTGAGGAATACATCCATCTGTATATCCGCTCTCTTTTATGACAAAACTCCTCAAAAGAATTGTCTTACTGGCTCTACTTTATCTCTTGCCTCCATTTAATCTAGTTGAATCACAGTCTTTGCCCTCACCACTCCCCTGAAATGTTTGTATCAAGGTCACTGATGCTTTGTGCATTGCCAACCTCAATCGTACTCTCAGTCCTCATCCTGTGTAACAGGAGCTGTTCACCCAGATCTTTGTTTCCTGCTTCCAGGACACCACTCCCCTTTGTTCCTCTTCCCACCTCCCTGGATGCTTTTTCTCAGTCTGTTTGCTGATTTCCCTTTGTTTCCAGTGAAGTAATAGTGACCTGCAGCTCCATCCTAGGACTTCTCATTACATAGTGTTTATCTGGTCCTTACCTAAAAGATCACATCCAAATTTATGATGTAAAACTCCTCAATGTTCATCTCCAGTCCAAATGGCTCCTCTGAGCAGTCATTGCCCTATTGCTAACTTCTCATTCAAAGTTCCCTCATAGATGTCCAAAAGGTCTCTCCAGTTAACATTTCTCAAAAACAAATGCCCAATTTTCTCTCCCCAGATCTGCATCCCAATTCCTGTGATTGGCAGTTCTGTCCATCTCGTCATTCACTCAAAATCAACGGAGTACTCCTGGATTCCTCTGTAGCATACTCTTTGTCCAGCTGGGCAGCAAAGCCACTTGAATCTGTCTTAAACTGCTGGCCGCTTCTCCCCACCTACACTGCCCCATCATTTCTTCTCTGGGTTAGTACAAAAATATCCTAGTGGATTTCCAGGAGCCTCCGTCTTCACCCCATAGAGTTTCTCATTCACAAGTAGTTAAATTAATCTTCTTCACATGCCGCTCAGATCATGTCACCTCTCTGCTCAGAATTTTACATTTTACTCAGACATCTAAGCCAGAGTTCTTCAACATCCCTACTTGCCTTACAAGACTTCTAAACCTCCTTATCCAAAACTCTTTGATCTCATCTCTGATTCCTTTCCATCTCCCTCCTATTGAAACCTCACTGATCTTCTTGCTTTTCTTTGAATATGTGCTTCATGAAAGTTGGGACTTTAGCTATTTCGGTCATTATAACCTTAGTTATAATGACCACAAATATGTCTGTGGCACTGTCAGTGTTAGCTGAATACTTGCTGAGTGATTGAACAAATGGAAGACATTATTCACTATTATCACCATCAATCAGTAGTATTTGTTGAGAAATCTATTAATTATAACTAAGGATGAATACATGGGAAAATCAGAAAAATAAAAATCATGCTTACTCCTTTTTTTTTTACAGGAGTAACAAAACATCAGAACCTTCAGCCAATGTTGGGGAACTCGGGAGTTGGAGCTTGGTTTGGAGAGACCCCCAGCTAGACTCCCTCCAGATTCTTGTCTGCCCGTGTGTAGGAATACAGCCAGGAGATGTAGGGGGAGAAGAACAGAAAAGCAGGATATTTACTGAAAGGCAAACTGATATTGCCCACTCAGATCTGAGTGTGGGCAACATCATAAGAGAATTGTCCACACCCAGGCTGGGGTTGTCCTTTTATAGATAAGGGGTGATGGTCAACACAGGGGCTGATTGAATGGAGTTCAGTGGAAGCAGGGTTTGAGTGGTGCTTCAGTACCTATGGTGGCCTCCAGGAAAGTGTCCTGGCATCTGATGCATAATAGAAAGTATGGTGGGGAGCGGGTGTGCCAAGTCTTCAGCCATGTTGAGTAGACACAGAAAGTGATGAGCTTTGAGCAGTATGTGTCACGTGGGTATTGGCAATCCTTTGATTTCTCTCCACTCACTAGCTACCTGCCTACCCATATCACTTTTAGCAAATAAGTTTTTATATTTTGGCCCCCACACAAAAAAATAAGGAACTCAAAAACATTGTAAGATGCGATTCTGTAGGAGATGTCCCCTCTACTGTCAACACAACCCTTCTGACATCAAATGTGGGTGGGAGAAGGGGTTTCTCCACGTGGCAGCTAATTGTCCCCTAGAACCAAGTAGGCTTTCTTCAATTATTTTCTCACACTGTCTATCAGGAGATAGCTTCACACCCTACAGGTTGAGGGCTCAATCCCACAAGGTCACACCCACTGCTTCAGATGCCAATCACAAGCCAAAGGTTGTGAACTGTTCTGACCAAAAAACTAAAAGTTGAGGTTCCTATGACTCTCACCTAATTTGTTAGAGTGACTCATAGAGCTCAGAGAAATATTTTATTTATGTTGTCCCATTTGTCACAAAGGATTTTATAGAAGATACAGAGGGGGAAGGACAGCAGGTAGAAGAAATGCACAAGGCAAGGCAGGTGGGGAGGGTCGTGGAGCTTCCGTGGCCTCTCTGAACACAGCATCCTCAGGCATCTCTTGTGGTCAGCTACCCAGAAGTTTTCTGGACACGGTTCTTTTGGGTCTTTATGGGGGCTTCCTTATCAGGGCTATTTGATTACATCATTGGCAAGAAGTGATCTGCTCTACCTTCAGTCCTTCTCCCCCAAAGGTGGGAGTTGGGACTAAAAGTCCCAAACTTCTTATCACATGGTTGGTTCCCCCTGGCAACCAGCCACCATCCTGAGGCTATGCAAGAGCACCACTCCCATCAATCATCACAGTAGTACAAAAAGTCACTCATGCTTTGAAGATTACAAAAATTTCAGGAGCTGTGTGCCAGGAACCAGGCAGAGACCAAATAATCTATTTCTTATTATATAACAGTATCACAAACCCTACAGTAAAACAGCCCTAAGATATAGTCACTCATTATTATTGGACTCTTCAACTAAAATACTGCATCGTGGTCTTGATGTAACATAAGGTAGACTTAAAAAGCAAAATTAAATTACCTAGAAACTATAGTTAATGTCGGTTTGAGCATAAATTTCCATTTTGACTTGTGATCTCAGTATGTGTGGTAAAAGAAATAGCCACAAACCAATTGAGAACATGTGTGTGGTTTTCTCTAACTGGAAAATACTCAACAATGCCCTACTTACCACTTGCACACGATTGCCATTTTTCTTATTTTCACGTTTGAATTCTTTTTCAGCAGGTTAGCATTCCTTTTAACAAGTTGTCTCCTATTTTACAAAGAATAGAAGGCAACTATGTTAACATCTAAATTTAGCAGTATAATTTAAAATTAGATACATGCAATATAAATGAAATGTTGCTGACTAAAATATACCAATTTTTGAAATTTCTTTTGTATGCATTAGAATGTATGAAAGTATATCAGAAATACCTTTTAAATCATAATGAGTTTGTGTTCAATGAGTACTTTATTATGTAGGAAGACATCTTACTTTTTTATCTCATTTACTCATTTATCTGAGTTATTTGGGATAACAACAATGTTATTCCTACTTTAAATATGAGCAAACTGAAGTTCAAAGTAGACCAGTGAGGTTATGAAACTTGCTCAAGTCCTACAACTTAACAAGGGGCAAAGCTGAGATGTGAACCTAGCTCCGTCTCTACAACCCAAGCCCTTTGCTTTTAGTAACCATGATGGGTCTCTCTCGCGTCCCATGGCGTGAGCAGAGAGACAGCATTGGAAAACTCATGGAAATGAATAACCCCTATGACCTTTCACCTTAGAGAATTTCCCTGATCCTTTGTTTATCTTGCTTTGGAGGTAGCAATAAATTCATATATGTATATATATGAATTATCATAGATATGATATATATAAATTTATATATATTATCGTTTCTGTAGCATTTGATTCATAAATGCATTTATGGTTTGGCAGCATAAGCCCAGTTGCTATTTTGGTATCTCAGCAAGCGTGTGGTGTAGAGTCCAAATGCATAGGTGGCCGGCAAGCAAAATCCTGGCTGGGACACTGCCCTGCTGAACAGTCACAGCAGTGACAGCACCTGGAGCGGAGCTTTGAGGAGGAAATGACAGTGACTGTAAGCTCTGTGTTCTCCGCATAGCCTATCAAAGCAGTCCTCCAGGAAGAGAAGAGATTAGATAAGGAAATCAGGTCAGAGTTTGCCTCAGGGGCCTGAATGCTCTAACTGGAATGGTACAAAGAAGAGATGACCTGGAGGAAGGATGGCATGCAAGTCTGTGAAGTATTTCCAGTCGTTAACGATAAGAACCCAGCGCCACTGGTTTTCCACTGTTGTTCAAATTTCAAAGTGATTTTCCATCTAAATTAGTATGGCTATCAAATTAGGTTTTGCAATGGAGTACAATTAACTTAGGAATCTATGGGTAGTATCACAACAGCTAATATAAGGCCTAGATCAAATATTTAATGATATTTATTAGCAATGAAGCTGTTAATGTAGAGCATGACTTTGGGTGAAGTTTCTCCCAGAATAGACACATTTACCCTACTCTGCACATGCCCAGTTCTTCATCCATGAGTCATGGATGAGGAGGGCGGCCTTCATCTTCAAGAGGGCGGAGGGAATTGGGGGTGGACAGGAGGCAAGGGCTGAGGACAAGCTGTCTTTACAGAAGCCGGAGAAGAGGAGAAGAAACACTTTGCAGCGCTGTTCTCAACACTACCCTGCCTGTTACCCCCTTAAAAGTGTTCTGTGCTTATTTGGAGGATAGAAGTTTAAAAACAAAGCTCAAACTTCCTGTCCAAACCCAATGTCAATTAATGAAACTGGGAATTTCAGCACTAACAGATAGAGCTTAAAATTTTTCCAGGCTTAATTGGCTAATTAAAAATCATCACCCAGGGCCAGCGCTGCAGCTCACTAGGATAATCCTCCACCTGTGGCACTGGCACACCGGGTTCTAGTCCTGGTTGGGGCGCCAGATTCTGTCCCGGTTGCCCCTCTTCCAGTCCAGCTCTCTGCTGTGGCCCAGGAAGGCAATGGAGGATGGCCCAAGTGCTTGGGCCCTGCACCCCCATGGGAGACCAGGAGAAGCACCTGGCTCCTGGCTTTGGATAGGCGCAGCGGCCATTTGGGGGGTGAACCAAAGGAAGGAAGACCTTTCTCTTTGTCTCTCTCGCTCTCTCACTGTCTAGCTATTCACAGAGGGGGGCACCCTTGGGACCACCACGAGGCTCTAGGGGTAGCAGAGGGGGTCCTGCACAACAGCAGAGAGGCTGTGGTTCCCGTGGAGCTCAGGGCAATCGTGGGGGCAATGTAGGAAGCAAGAGAAAGGCAGATGGATACAACCAACCTGATTCCAAGCGTCCTCAGACCAGCAACCAACAGAACTGGGGTTCCCAACCCATCGCTCAGCAACCACTTCAGCAAGGTGGTGACTATTCCGGTAACTATGGTTACAATAATGACAACCAGGAATTTTATCAGGATACTTATAGGCAACAGTGGAAATAGACAAGTGAGGGTTTGAAAACGATGTGGCAAGATACGATTGGCTCTAGATCTACATTCTTCAAAAAAAATTGGCTTAACTGTTTCATCTTTAAGTAGCAGTTTGCTGCCATTTGTATTGGGCTGAAGAAATCACTATTGTGTATATACTCAAGTCTTTTTAATTTTCCTCTTTTCATAAATGCTCTTGGACATTATTGAGCTTGCAGAGTTCCCTTATTCTGGGGGTTACAATGCTTTTATTGTTTCAGGCTTCATTTTAGCTTCAAAACAAGCTGTTAAATCATGCTTTTGCAGAACCTTTGGTTTTGGACAGTTTCTTTTTTTTTGATTTGGGATAGATTACATAGGAGTACGGAGTATGCTATAAATAAAAATACAATCTAGTGCTTTGTCTTAGTAGTTTTAAGAAATTAAGCAAACAAATTTAAGCTTTCTTGTATTGAAAATAACCTATGATTGTATGTTTTGCATTCCTAGAAGTAGGTTAACTGTTTTTAAATTGCTATAACTTCACACCTTTTTGAAATCTGCCCTACAAAATTTGTTCGGCTTAAACGTCAAAGCTCAAAGCCTTGACAATTTGTTCTTTGATGTGATTGTATTTCCAATTTCTTGTTCACGTAAGATTTCAATAAAACTCAAAAGTCTATTAAAAAAAATCATCACCCACGCTTGTGCTGTGGCTCGCTTGGTTAATCCTCCGCCTGCGGCGCCGGCATCCCATATGGGCACCGGGTTCTAGTCCTGGTTGCTCCTCTTCCAGTCCAGCTCTCTGCTGTGTCCCGGGAAGGCAGTGGAGGATGGCCCAGGTCCTTGGGCCCTGCACCCGTGTGGAAGACCAGGAGGAAGCACCTGGCTCTGGCTTCAGATCGGCACAGTGCCGGCCGTAGTGGCCATTTGGGGAGTGAACCAACGGAGGGAAGACCTTTCTCTCTGTCTGTCTGTCTCTCTCTCTCTCTCACACTATCTATAACTCTACCTGTCAAATAAAAAAAATCATCACCCAGTTATGGAAATATAATTTTAATGATATTTAATAGTTCTCTCTATTCACCATTCCAAACCAGGTCCTTCTCTTCTATTGTCTTCACCGTTTTGGGCAGTAAATGACTTCCTTCCCCCTTGTCCCATCAGTTACAAGTTCCAGTCAGTTCTACTTTCAAAGTCCATCCCCGGCGATCTCCACTTACTTCAGACTAAAAATGCAAGTTTTGATTATTGAATAGACTTTTTTTCTCCTACCTCTATTTTCATTTTGCTGCTATCTACCCTCCAGCCCCAGGGACCAGTACCACCCCCAGGTGATGTGGGCAAAGGGTAAACAGATTTCCTTCCAGGCTTTTGTCATGCACACAGACAAGCATTCTAAGTGCTGACACATGAAATGTGTACAAAGTGATAAAACTATATAAAAGGTGAGAAAATGAGCACACACACATGAGCATGCCCCATAAAGAGAAATACCCATCATGAGTGGGCAATGGGCCAGAAGATTGTCTGAAAGGAGAAGGGGTGGTGGAGGGGAGACAGAGGGAGCAGCCCTGCAACACCTCCAGCCTGTGGTCTGAAGCAGAAGAGAGAGAGACAGCTCCTCCCCACTGCTGGTCTCTTTTATGAGGTGGGGGGCAGTGCATGTAGGCATGATGGCACCCAGAATTATATGGCACTTCCACAAGTTCCACATGGAGCTTGATATCTGTATTTTCATGGTGTTCCCCTTCCTTAGGTTTGAGAAGAAGCAGTTACATCCCGGGAAAGGGCACATTTTGATTGACAGGTAGGAAGATAGAATTACATGGGGGAGGGGTGGTTTGTAGGTACTTCCAGCTCGGCAGACCCATGTGGCTGCCTATCTATCCCCTATCACAGGAACCCTCAAAGCAGTGAGAATCTGATTAAATTCACTCTCTTCCCGTCGCTCACATGACGGGATCCCTACCCGTCAGCAGCTCACACTGCTCTACTTCAAGTTACTTCAGTTGGGCCTGGGTCAAGCTGAAGTCAGGAGCCTGGAACTCCATCAGGGTGTCCCATGTCGGTGGCAGGAACTCAAGTACTTGAACCATCACCTGTTGCCTCCCAGAATCACATGAACAGGAAGTTGGGTAGCTGGGACTCAAACTAGGCACTGCTACAAGGAATGCTGGTGTCCCAAACAGTGGCTCAACTCATTGGGCCCCAGTGTCTACCCCATGCTGGTTTCTTTCCTGCCTAGAAAGTTGACCTTATCATACCCTTCTTGATCTCTCGCCCTACATCAACTCCTCCTCCCATCCTCACCATTCACCCTATATCCTGGAAGAAATGTCTGACTTCAAAGCCTTGAACTGAACCCCTGTGCAATGCTCCTCCCTGGACTCATCTCATTTCCAACTTATGTCCAGGGCCAAATGGGCATAATATGCATAGTGCCTAGGACCCACACCATGTATAGGATTCCATGAAAATGTTTAATTTCATTTAAAATCAGAAGATAAAAATGCACTGTTACATTAAAGAAAATGTTTTCATATATAATATTAATATATTTGCCATTAGAGCAATAGAATTCTAAAACAATACACGTGAACACATGAAGACATGTACACATGTGTATATGTATGTGCTATATGTGTATATGTGTATGTTGTATATGTATATATGTATATGTATGTGTTGTATATATTTTATGTTCATATAATTTAATGCATAAGTTTAAGTTTATATGTAGATATAACTTACAGAGATAGACATATACATGCACTTTTTTAAATTAAGGACAAGGTCCATGAAAGTAAAAATGCTTAGAGCCTTTGCCAAATTTGAATTTTTTTAAAAACTTTTTGAAGATAAAATTTATTTTTCAGTAAAATTTTATGTCAGAAAGCCAACTCAAAATGCTAGCATCAAAAACGAATCCTGGAGCAGCTGTTGGTGTGGTGAAGTGGGCCAGTTACGAAGCCAGTTCAGGCCCTGTCTGCTCTACTTCCAATCCAGTTTCCTGCTAATGTATCTGTGAAGGCAACAGAATATGGCCCAAGTACTTGGACTCCTGTCATCCATGAGGGAGCTCAGATGGAGTTCCTGACTCCTGGCTTTGGCCAGGCCCAGTCCTGACTGTTGTGGTCATGTGAGCAGTGAACCAGTGGACAGATTCTCTGTCTCTCTTTCTCTTGTCTCTCCGTCTATCCCCCTCTCTCTTTGCTACTCTGCTTTCAAAGAAACAAAGAAATATTTTTTAAAAATACTTTTGGAATAATTAATCAAAACTAAATGTAACTTATGACTATCTTTTTTTTAAAGTTTGGAGACAGGAGAACAACAACAATATCTCACCTCAAGCTTTATTAACATCTCCACTGATTCATTACAAAGTGGCAAGAAGTATTTGGTTTGGGTCCAAGCTGCAAATGCGCTAGGCATGGAGGAATCAAAACCACTGCAAATTCACCTGGATGATATAGGTAAAGTATAAGAAATTCTATGATGTCTTTGATAATAACTAATTCATGCTGGCCTGGTCAAATGAAGCCTAGGTCTAAGTCTCAGAGTTCTTCCAGATAAAGAAAACAGAAGTTACTCGTAATTCTTCCTGTGAGAGACATCGGAGAGGAGTACTGCTACCACTTCTGTGGGTGTCCTAGTCGTATTTCTATAGGGATGTGGGTGTTTTGACAGAAATTTTGGGGAACTTCTTGTATTCCAACCATTGTTCTAAAAGCCAGAAAAAAGAAGATGGACAAGGTACCTGCCCTGGCATAATTTGTTATCTACCAGGGAAGATGGCAGGAAACAAGGATTATAATAAAGGATTATAATAAAGAGATGAGATGTATACTAAAGCATTAGACATTCTTTGGGAACTTATGTAGGGTCATTTTGCTTTAGTTTTGAGGAATTTTTAAAATGCATAGAATATTACAGAGAATTATGCCAACATCTCTATGTTTATCAGCCAGATTTAACACATGTTAACCTTGTTGATTCAGATGTTTTGGGTTTTGCCTTTTTTAAAACTTAACAATAAATAATAAATACTTCTATTAATTTAATCTAAAATGTTGTTTTTAATGTCTGAATATATAATAGTTTGGCCCCTTCTTGTTGGAAATTTTCACTGTTTTCAATTTTTCACTGATGGAAACTATATTGACATAAACAATCTTGTGGCTAAATTTTTGTTAAGTTCCTCGTTGATTTTGAAAGAAATTTCAAAATATAATTTCACTTGAGCCTTGCACAACTACATATAAGTCTTAAAATCAAAACTCAGACAGAGAGCATCAGCATCAGGTGTAAAAAGTCAGTCTCTCTTTGGAGATACTAGTACAACTTATTTCTGTTACAATTAAAGATGGCTTCAATAGGCTACCATTTATGTGGCATTTTCTTGTGTGCTAGCTAGTTTTATGTACATTGTTGTATTGAACCTACACAACAGTTGTGTTTTGTAGGAGAGATCACAATTTGCACTTGAGGAAACGAAAGCTTAGTGACATTAAAAGAAAACTTGTGTAGCAGAGCTGGGAGGCATCTAATTCCAATATCTATGACCCCTATCTTCAGTCCTTATGAGAAAAATAAAAGCACATGGCAATGTGCCTGACAAGTTTCCTGCTGATTGATGATCTAGGGATGTGAAGTCTTCCTTGGGTTACAACAGAGGTCCACTTTGTTCATCACTGTGGTCTTCTATCACAACTAGTATCTCAACTAACTTCAACTACTTCTACTATGAGATTGGTCTAAAGATCCCTTAAGCTCTGAACATTGGATTTGAAAGCATGCACACTGACTACGGTGATGAACAATAACTCCAATTTACTGTATCTTCTTGGAGTTACAGTTCTGTTGAACCTGATCTACACATTTTTGACATTTTACATTTTGAAGTGGGATGCAATAATATCCTTTTCTTAAAACAGGTTCCCCTTGATAGATTAATGACTTGTAAAGGCAAACGTGTCCATTATCATTTTGACCATGTCACTTTTAGGAACTACTTTATAATTGGTTGTAGTATTATTACTACCATTATCAGTATGATCTTAATATCATTGAATCCATTTATTGAACACACAGCATGTTTTAGACACTTAACATGCATATGACATTTACTTTGGGGAGAAACATATGATAGTAGTGTACCCATTTTGCAGATGAGGAAAATGGTAAAATAGTTTGGCCAAGGCCACTTAACTAGTGAAGAGGAGAACTAGTTTCCATCCTAGGTGGAACTAGGTTCTATTCTAGACCTGCTGGCTTGCTGTGGTTAACTGCATCCCACCACCCACAAAAGAAAATGTCACCTGACCTCCACCTCCAATTCTGGCTTCTCACACTGTGACCAGTAAGCCAAGCCTAGAGTTGTTATTCCTTCTCCTTCTCGTCCCTCTCTCTCCACTTGCCCTTCCTTCTCATCCCATTCCTGCTTTCTTATTATCCCAAGATAGACTCAGAAGCTCAGGATAAAATTTCCGGGTTAATGAAGTAGGGAGCTCCAGTCAGTGAAATCACCGAATTGTTAGAAAATGAGCTGCTTTCGTTGATGACACTTTGAGACTGGAACATTGCAAGTCAGATAAATGAACTGTTCTACAAAATAGAAAACAGAAGACGCTCCTGGGAGCAATTTCCACGCAGCTGTGAGGTTGGGCTTTAACCACGTTCGGGAGGTTTTGCTAAAACACAGGGCAGAGTGAGCTGTGCAGTAACCCTGTGCCAGAGTGACAAGTGAGAGGAGTGCTCTAAAGCTTCTCTTGTAGAGAAATAAATTTCAACAGAGAAAGTGCAGTGCCTTCTGCCTGCCATTTTGAACATTAATTTTCATCAGTGTTTAAACAGAGATAAATTATGTTGTGGGGAAAACAACACTATAATCAAGATCTTTATTTCAACACAAATGGAACCTAAAAGCATGACATTTATGATAGATTTGACACTTTTTTTGAAAGTAAGATTTAGTAGGAATGTTTGCAACATAAGCAATGAGTAAAAGTTCAATATTGGAGTCTGCTATAATAAACTACATCTTCAAATATCTATTAAATAGGGACTTGTTCAAACCTAAAGGATTAGATCTCTATCATGTTGACCTGTTTTATGGGAAAGCTCTCATCAAACTCTGCATTTCTCACAGGACTACAAAAACTTTTGCTTCCTCAGAATACTTCTTTCTTAAAAGGGTCTGTCAGCCTAAATAATACCCAGGCAGAGATTCTCCAAGGATTAATGTTAGGGACTGCTTTGAAATGGGAAGGTTTCAAAGGCAAGAT
This sequence comes from Lepus europaeus, assembly GCF_033115175.1. NCBI lineage: Eukaryota > Metazoa > Chordata > Mammalia > Lagomorpha > Leporidae > Lepus > Lepus europaeus. The sequence continues at coordinate 59,251,471 of NC_084831.1, forward strand.
GAGGAGGATTATATAAGTTGTCTTGAATCAATTATCCTTGGCTTCAAGGGTGGTCTCCATCAGAGATTAAGCAGGAGCTGCTGGGCAGGTGCACCCACATGAGTATTTCCGTGGAAGGTTGCAGTGACGCTTGAGTATGTTGTGCAGTCTTTGTGACAGTTCTTGGTGTCAGGCAAACGTGCATGAGATGCCCTCCTTCACAGCCTCCTGGCTCATTTTATTTATTGACACACAAGCAACTCCGTTTTCATTCTGACAGTTTCACAGGCCTATGAATGCTTGTGCTACCGAGACAGTGACCAAGCCAAACTGAGAGATGGGAGACAGGAGGAGGAGGGTCAGTTATGGCGTTGAGGGAGCCTAAATGATCCTATGTGGTCTCAGCATGGATCTGCTTTCTTCACTCTAGAAATCTTTGAATGTTGATTTTTGTTACAAGAAGCTTGTACGAGCAGAGGGAGAGCAGCTTCAGAATTCAGAGATAAAAGTTAAGTACCATAATCTCTTGAATTAATCTATTCCACTACTACTCCTATTCTATGCTAGATTTAGCCTAAATATTTTATCATAGGACTGTGTTACTGGAGAGCCAATCTTTAATTTTTGTATTTCTCTATAAGTCACCAACTTGTGCACATAAATTTACAAAGTAGTCACTGATAATAAAGCAATAATTTTCCCAAATAAAACTTTATGAACTTAGAATAATTGCAAACAAGTTAATTCATAGAGTATTTTAAACTGTAGTGATGGTCTGTAAAAACACGCACACGGGCTCCTGGGTTCCTTGTTAACTAATACATCTAGCAAAGTTGCAGGTTTTCATTGATCCATGATGCATACAGGAGAAATAGAAAATGTCAGTGATTCTAATCTGTTCAGACAAAACAAACTTATGAGCATTTAAAACTTATTTATTAATTTTAATTTTGTTTGAAAGGCAGAAAGACAGGGATCTTCCATCTACCAGCTCACTCCCCAAAAACCTGTGAGCAGCCAGGAGTGGGTCAGGCCAAACCCAGGAACTGGGACCTCATCTGGGTCTCTCACATGGGTAGCAGGGACTCAAGTACTTGAGCCATCGCCTGCTGGCTTCTAGGATGTACATTAGCAGGAAGCTGAATGGGAAGGAGAAAAGTCAGAACTTGAACTAGGTACTCCTAAGTGGCATGCAGGTATCCTAAGTGTGGACTTATGCACTGTATCAAATGACTGCCCCATACAGATTAGAAACAGTGACTCCAGTTCCATGATTGTTCTAGAATAACAAAACAGCTAGTAAGCTAATTAGAAAGAATTTCAGTTCTCATATTGTTATAGAACATGGCAACAATTTGTAAAGTCTCATTCTGGAGACTCATTTTGTCAAATCTTACTTCCAAGGACAAATTTACCTTGAAGAAAAATGAAACAAGTCTGCAATAGATCTAAACATTCATACAAGTTCCCCCATAACATAAAATAAGAACGTTATTGTGAAAAGTGTCAATTAACATCTTATCAAATCAGATCTTCTGAACTGAATGTGAAAATATCATCTCTCCCAAGCTAATATAGGCAAGAGGAGATAGCTCCTTTATCTCTCTTTTATACCCTTTGGTTAATAGGATTCGGTTCTGGAATTTCATTAGTTGGGATTTGAAGAGGTGGCAGTTATGGGAAGGAAAGTACAATTAGAGTTAAGTTTAAAAGAAATGAAGAATGATATGAATAGATTAGCAAACAAGAAAATGTTAATTGCTAATTAGATCAATTTTTTTTAAAGCAGGTCTATGTATTGATGAAAAGATACCAGTTTCTTCCTAGGCAGGTTTTAAACTGCTAGGTTGTGTGTGTTTTATTTTGTTTTTCTAGTGATACCTTCTGCATCCATCATTTCCAGGGCTGAGAATATAAATGCTACAGTGCCCAAGACCATCATTTATTGGAATAGTCGAACAACAATTGAAAAGATTTCCTGTGAAATGAGATACAAGGCTACAACAAACCAAACCTGGAATGTAAGTGAAACATTCATGATTCTTTAATATGTGACTGAATGATTTAAAAGATAAGTTAACTGGGCCGGCTCCATGGCTCACTTGGTTAAATACTCCACCTGCGGCGCCAGCATCCCATATGGGAGCCGGGTTCTAGTCCCGGTTGGGGCGCTGATTCTAGTCCTGGTTGCTCCTCTTCCAGTCCAGCTCTCTGCTGTGGCCTGGGAAGGCAGTAGAGGATGGCCCAGGTGCTTGGGCCCCTGCACTCGCATTGGAGACCAGGAGGAAGCACCTGGCTCCTGGCTTCAGATCGGCATAGCTCCGGCTGTGGCAGCCATTTGGGGAGTGAACCAACAGAGGGAAGACCTTTCTCTCTGTCTCTCTCTCTCTCTCTCTCACTGTCTAACTATCTGTCAAAAAAAAAAAAAAAAAAAGATAAGTTAACCAACTATCAGGGGCCACAGTGGATTACAATGATCCACTTAACATGTTTTTATATGAATGTCTGCATGATATTTAAAGCACTTGAGTTTTGATAACAGCTATCACGCACTTCCAGAGAGCTATTTCCTAAAAAGATTTTCTTGCCTTTAAAAATTGCTAAATACACAAATCTCCAGCTGAGAGGGATCTATCTATTTAGCGCCTTGTAATTCAGATGGCAAACTTCACATCAGTGATCATGAATATGAAATTTAAGTATTCTATGCTGAAGCTTGACAGGTATCCAGGGAAATAAAATTTGTTCAAAATTGGGAATTTAGGTTTATGGATGTCTCTTTTTAAACTACTAGCAGAGAGCTCATTCTTAAATGAGCTGAAAGTATAAAGTGAATGTCTAGTGGGTTGAGGAACCTTTTTCTGCCAAGGGTCATTTGGATATTTACAACATCATTCACAGGCCATACAAAATTCTCGATTTAAAAATTAGACTGCTATACATTTTTGAATTTTGAATCCTGCCTATGATTGATTCCCTACACCAACCAATTAACCATCTCTAAATACCAATGATAAATTGTCAAATGTCTTAGAAGAGGCATAGGTGCAAGGTCCATTAATAAAATCAATCATCTGTGACAATGTAATCAATCAAGACTCATTAACTTGACCTGTGGAGTAGCACTAATCTGTCTTGGGAAAAATTTCCTATTTTGGTGTTCTTTGAAAAAAATGTCATTTTATCATTTTCAAGTGTAATAAATTGTCATTTAGTACAAATATTAAGGAATAAAGTTTCTGATTTTACTTAATTAAGAATTATATATCAGCTATGAGTTATCTAATTTTAGGGGCTTAAGTAAAATGATGTGCACTTAACACACTAAAACATACATGAAACAAAATGTAATGCTTCTTTGGTGACTGACATGACTTCCAAGGCCTCTACTGCTTCAGCCGCACCATTCTGAACATCCATTTTGCTGAGTAAGATGTTCTTAAAGTATCAAGCAAGTGAGGTTGACATTACACGGATGTCACTGATTTTACCCTGAGACCTGAGCCTTCATTTACCCTTCTTCCCTTACATCTAAACATGAACTTCACAGTCATTTGATTGCACTTAAATAGGAGTCCTTGCAGCACTGTATCAACAACCGAGTGAAGATCCTGCTGGGCTCCTTTGGCATGGGGGGAGTTTGGGTAAAAAAGCAACCCAAGTGAAGTTCTTAGATTTGGAATTAAATGGGGTGACCTAGTGTAGTGCCACAGTAATAGAGTAATATTAAAGATACTAAACTCCCTTATTTCGTATAAATAAAAAGTAGTCAACTATAAGAGTGCTTAAAAATAGAAAGAAATTGCAATCATTTGTTGCTTAAAACAGGAATATATATATTGAGAAATGTGTCGTTAGGCAGTCTTATTATGCAAACCTCATAGATTGCAATTACTCAAACCTAGATGGTACAGGTAAGCCCCTGGACGTGGTCTCTTGATGCAATCAGGAGGTATGGTAAACAAGAGACACCTGAGGCTGTGCTGGGTTAGCACAGCACACTGTTTTGAAGTCAAATTGTTTTTGTAAGTGGAAGGAGAATATGCTAAAATAACAATAAGTAGGCAAGTAAATACCCAAACCACCATCATAGGCATTTATCGTGATCATTGAGTATCATGTACTGGACATAATTGTATGCACTACAGTTTTAGTCCACTGAGAGCACAGTGGGTTTGCTTACACCAGAGTCACCACAAACACGTGAGTAATGCCTTAGGCTATGCAGTTTCGACAGTCACTAGGTAGCAGGAATTTTTCAGCATTATAATTGTATGTGGCCTGTTGTTGACTGGAATATCGTTGAGTAGTGTATAGCTGCATATAATTAGCATCTCTGAAGATTTCCAGAAACCACTGTTTTCTCTTGAAACTTCAGTTCTCTGTTCCCCCTAGTGGTAGTGCATGTGCCACCAGGACACTCTAATTTACAGGTAAATTTGAGTTACTTTTCAAAATCTCCTTACCAGCAGTGACAAATGAAGGAACTGAAAAAATGTTGTCTCATATCATCTTCATAAGAATCCTTTGCAATAGATAAGATTGGCTCCATTACATAAATGAGAAATTAGAGCTCAAGAGAGATCAATCCAGATTTTTCTGGACTTATACAGTCAGTAACTAAGTGTTTGTCTTAGACCCAATAAATATTTCAGACACCCAGTAAAAAAAAAAAAAAAAAAAAAGTAGGTTCTGGCATTGTGATGCAGTGGGCTAAGCAGCCTCCTGCAATGCTGGCATCCCATATGGGCACTGGTTCAATTCCTGGCTGCTCCACTTCTAATCCAACTCCCTGCTAATGGGCCTGAGAAAGCAGTGGAAGATGGCCAAGTGCTTGGGGCCCTGCTACCCACATGGGAAACCCAGATGAAGCTTTGTCTTGGCTCAGCACTGGATGTGGTGGCCATTTAGGGAGTGAACCAGCAGGTAGAACATCTTTCTTTGTATGTGTCTCCCTTTCTCAATGTAACTCTCCCTTTCAAATAAATAAATCTTTTAAAAACATGATGAAGTGGTGATAGGCATCTGGTTCAGCGTGAAGAAGCTGCTTTGAATGCTCACATTCCGTATCAGTGCCTGGGTCTGAGTTCCTGCTCCGCTTCTGATCCAGCTTCCTGCTAATGTGCACCCTGGAAAGGCAGTAGATGATGGCTTTGAATCCCTGTTCCCGATGTGGAAGACCTAGATGGAGCTCCTGGCTCCTAAATTTTGCCTGGCCCTGCCCCAGCTGTTGTGGGCATTTGGAAAGTTAAATAGCAGATGGAAGACATTTCTCTCTCTCTCTCTCTCTCTCTCTCTCTCTCTCTCTTTCTTTCTCCACCCTTATAACATTTTTAAAAATTAAGAAAATGAAAGATCAGATTTTGGGTCAAAACTCATATTTCAACACCTCTACCATGCTTCTAAATACATTCACTAACACAGAGAAGAGTGATTTACCGTTTTTACCCAGCTACCCAAGTCACAATAGCCAGAATGAAGACTTGCTTTATGTTTGCCAAAAGGAAAGCCTTGAGGCTAAAATACACGCTCCAGAGTTCAAAGCCTTGTTCACCACTTTCCAGCTGTGCATACTTGGTCAACATCTTTGTCTTCTCAATGTCTCATTATTCCCATACTTAAAATAGGGGTAAGATAGACGCCTACCTCATCCAGTTGTGTGAGAGTGAGTGGTGAGGAATCCAACAATCTAAAAGCCCAGAACCTGGAATAGCATTAATGTCCAGGGAATGCCAGCTATCACTGTGACCTTCATCCTGACCTCCAGGGGGCCATGTAGCAACAGTGGGAGTGCAAAGAAGTCTGCCTGAAAATGTGCATAATGAAAATGCTTGTCTATCTCTTTAGCTAAGCTGTCTACACACTGAGGAAGCTAAAGGAAACCGTCCTTGTGATGAGTTACGAGGCTGACTCTGATGGGAGAATATTGATTGATTGAGAAATGCCTCCAAGTGAAAGCTTCAGATTTTGCCCTTGGAGATTCAGTTGTATTTTAAGAACATTTACAAACATCGTGCCCCTCCTCATTTGCCTCAGCCTCTATTTCAATTCCGCAGTAGTAGAGCTGAGTCCAGACCAGAACATGTAAAGCAGAGTTTAGTAAAGTCTCAAAGATAGCAAGAAGAAATTAGGGGTAGGTATTGGTGTAGTGGTTTTCTTTTTAAATATTTTTACTTATTTATTTACTTATTTATTTATTTATTTGAAAATCAGAGTTATAGAGAGAAAGAGAGAGGAGGGAGAAACAGGGAGAGAGATCTTCCATCTGTTGGTTCACTCCCCAGATGACCAAATAGCTAGGGCTGGGCCGACTGAAGCCAGGAGTCAGGAGCTTCTTCCAGGTCTCCCACATAGGTGCAGGGGCCCAAGGACCTGGGCCATCCTCTGCTACTCTCCCAGCACACCAGCTAGGAGCTGAATTGGAAGTGGAGCAGCCGGGACTCAAACTGGCACTCATATGGGTTGCCAGCCTCGCAGGCGGTGGCTTAATCTGGTATGCCACAATGTGGGCCCCTGGTGTAGTATTTAAGACACCACTTGGGATGCCTACATACAGAAGATCCTGGGATGAAAACATGGCTCCCAATTCCAGCTTCTACTGATGTGCATCCTAGAAGGCAACAGGTGATGGCTCAAGTACTTGGGCCCTTCCGCCCATGTGGGCAACTCAGATTCAGTTCCAGGCTCCTGGCCTCTGTCTGATTCAGCCCTGGCTGTTGCACACATTTGTGAATTGAATCAGTGAATGGAAGATATCTCTTTCTCTCTCACTCCCTCTCTCTCTCTCTCAAATAAATAAAAATAAATGAGTAAATTTTTAAAACTTAAGGAAGAAAAAAATAAATATATGAAAGAAAAACCATCCACGGCACAATATGAATTAGCAAATATGACTACTCTCCATGGTTGGCAGGCTGCATCCAATCAGGCTGAAGTTTTTAATCCACACAGTAGACACCATTTTAACCATCATAAGGATATGCCTCCTGTTTGAGGAGACTTTCAAATATTCATGGAAAAGGAATTTAAAGGTAATGTATATTTTCCACAAACTTTCTGTGATATCCTTGTATATCTAATGTATGGTATAAGACAGCAGTTTCCATGCAGATATAGGTTTGCTCTTCATTTAAACTTGTCTTCTAAATTTTAATTATGCCTAAAAATAACTCTCCTAAGAATAAGAATAATCTCAATAGGTGATTGACACCAGTAGTGTCCAATACCTTCAGGAGAAGTTATACAAGTGTGTGAGGATATACACCCAGAGACACATATACACGCACAGTGAGCCCTAGCTTAGGGCCTCAAAGTATTACCATACCAGAAAACAACACAATGGGCTTCTCTTATAAGAAATACATATACAGTAGCAGTGAAGTCATCATGTTGCACCGCCGAAAGCCACTTTATAAATTGCATAGCTGAACAACACCATCCCCACATCCACTGTTTAGCTGGCAATCATGCTGGATCCCACTTTAAGGAGCAAAATTTTAGTGCGTCTGCTTCCTCACTGTTCCTGGTATGGCTGGAACAGAGATCCTTGTTTTCCTGTAAGAAAAGAATTCATCCACGAGAAAGAGGTTGATGATAAGATAGTAGCAGAGTTTATTGAAGGAATAAACCTGACAGAGCAGGTGGCCAGCTTGGCCGAAACCAGAGTGCCCCCTCTGTGTCTAGACACGAGATTTTATAAATAAAAGACAAATGACAATTTTTTTCCTGCTGCTCCTGATGCCTTTTCTGGGACATTGCTGGGTAGAAGGCTTCCCACACAGGGTTATAAGACAGACAGGTTCCCAGGGGCAGGGCCAGGAAAATTCCCCTGGAGCGTTGTTGGGCAGAGAGAGTCCTGGGTGCCTGATCTCTGTACAACGTTGCTATACAAGGACAGGAGATTGCTGGGAGGGGGCCTCCCCCACAATGTTGTTGGGTAGGACTTTGATGTGCAAATATCAGGTTGCTTTCAGGGCATCTAGGTCTTTTCCCTCATTCAGCAGCATGAATTTCCTGTGTTTATTTTCTCACTCACACACCAGAGCTTATGTCTGTCTTCCTGCTTAACATTCTCCCATCAAGAGAAGTAACCCATGAATCTTACATGGGTAGCATGGGTGGAGGTCTGTCTTTTTTATAGCATCTTCCTGCTCCCACAGGGGCACAGAGCTGGTTATGGGTATTCTGTTATTGACGGTCCTGTGGTATTTGAAAGCAGCAGTCTAGGAAGTTTGCCCTGAACAATCCATATCATCGGACGTGATGATGGTCATATCATCAGACACGACAGGCTGGAAACCCTGTCTCATCACCCTCTGGACCTGGATGGCTTGTATTCTGTTATAGACAAAATTAAAGACACATAGTCTAAAGAGAAGTAGTAAGAGTATGGGAGAAATAGTGGCAAGGAGGAGCAATGGCCAGAATATCCAAGATGCTAGGCCAAAAATTCCAGCCCTGTGTGGTCTGATCCTGGAGTTGTCCAAGATACATTGACTATGATTTAGCACCTTCCAGTATGACCACAAAACAACAATCACAAATGCACCCTTAGGCAGCAGTTACCAAATCTAAGGCCTACCTGTTTTGAAAAAAAGACTGGAGCCTAAGAGTTGATCTGATTTTGGAGGGTGAAGAGGAAGGCCACAACCTGGATGTTAAGCCCAGCTAATTCAGTGAAGAGGCTGACAAAGACCTTGATTTCTGAGACTGTCCCAGTTCTTCCTGTGGCTACTTTTGCTATCCTGGCCAGAGTGCTAATGTCCACCAGGATGGGGAGCAGGAAGCCAACTCTTTGGGAAGCCTGAGAAGTGGTATGTAAGAGTGTCAGTATGGGAGCTGAGGCATTGGAAATGTATATGGCAGATAAAACATGGGCCAGTGTGGAGAGCCTTCATCCAACTGGTGGGTAAGCACTGGTAGAGAGACAGTTCACAAAGTATACACCTTCTGTAAGAGGGAGGCAAACTGACAGGTGATGTGTATTAAATTAGAATTTTCAGGGCTGGCACTGTGACATAGTGGGAAAAGCTGGGGTACCAGCATTCCATATGGGTGCCAGTTCGAGCCCCTGTTGCCCCCCTTCTGATCCAGCTCCCTGCTAATGCACCTGGGAAAGCAGCAGAAGATGGCCCAAGTCCTTGGGCCCTTGCACCCATGTGGGAGACCTGAAAGAAACTCCTGGCTTCTGGCTTTGGACCAGCCCAGCTCCAGCCATTGCAGCTATTTGGAAAATGAACCAGCATAATGAAAATCTCTCTCTCTCTCTCTCTCTCTCTCTCTCTCTCTCTCTCTCTCTGTTATTCTGCCTTTCAAGTAAATAAAAAAATAAGTCTTAAAGGAGAAAGAAATTGAGCTAAAGAAATGGGGTATTTAACAGCACTATTTGTTTCTATTTCTACAAGGATGTCTGAATGGAAGAAGGGCCTTCCATAAAAAAGCTTCACAGGGACTTAGGGAAAGCTGGGAGTTAGCCCCTGTCCTAATTCTGAGCAAGGCAACTGGGAGAACTAAAAGTCAATTGTGGCTGGTTTCCTGGAAAATTTTTCTCTGTTCTTTCTTTAGGCTCTGGTTGGGCCTTTCTACTTTACTTGATGGAGGTCTCCAAGCAGAGTGAAGATACCAGGTTATACCTAAGGGCTTGCAAATCTCTTGTGTAATCTGGGAAATGAATAAAAGCCCATTATCACTTTGTAGTGGTCTTTAGAGGCCACTAAAGTGGTTCATAACTTCCCTTGGGAATATTTTGGCCACTTCCTAAGCTCCTCCCTTCAGTCTGACTGCTCAAGCCATGCCTGCACAGGTGCAGCAAAAAGAGACCATGGTTGCCTGCTGAGCAAGTCAGACAAGGTGGGGAAAAGGGAGAAGTAAGCTGGACTTGAGATGTTCCTCAAGCCTGCAGGCAAGGTCGCGCAGACTTCCTCCACTGTTGACTATGGGCATGGCTGGATCAGGGATCCTTGTCTCACTGCAAGAAAAGAACTCAGGAAAGAGACAGAGACTGGCGGTTAGCAAGCTAGGAAGCTTGATGAAGGAGTTACACCTTACAGATCAGGCGAGCTGCCCAGCCGAAAACTGAGTGTCCCCTCTGCATTAGATTGGGGTGTTTATGCGTATGAGGTGAGCTTTTCCCCACACACCTTCCTGCAGCATATTGACACATGGAAGGCTTCCCACACATGAGAGTCCCACCCATTGCCGGGGCAGGGGTGGTTAATCACACAGCGTAATCAGACAGAAAGATCCCTGGGTGCTTGGCCAAGAGGATTCCCCTGGGAAGTCCTGGGAGTGAAGAGACAGAAACCTAATGACAGGAAGATTCCCAAGGGCTGGATCTCCCCAAGGCATCTAGGTCCTTCCCTCATTCAACTACAAAAACTTCCTGTCTTTCACACACACACACATGCACACACACACATACAACACACATACACACAGGCTTATGTCTGTCTTCCTGCCTAATGTTACCGGTTAAATACAGAAGTTCTAGGACTTCAAATCTTCTTCTTGCTTTACTTTATAACCTGAAAGTTTATATCTGTTTCTAGTCCTACAATCATGGATAACAATCTGCCATAGAAACTGAAGTGAAGTGCAAATAAGAAACATTCATTTCTCGCAGGCGCCGTGGCTTAACAGGCTAATTCTCCGCCTTGCGGCGCCGGCACACCGGGTTCTAGTCCCGGTTGGGGCGCCGAATTCTATCCTGGTTGCCCCTCTTCCAGGCCAGCTCTCTGCTGTGGCCCGGGAAGGCAGTGGAGGATGGCCCAAGTGCTTGGGCCCTGCACCCGCATGGGAGACCAGGAGAAGCACCTGGCTCCTGGCTTCGGATCAGCACGATGCGCCGGCCACAGTGGCCATTGGAGGGTGAACCAACGGCAAAAAGGAATACCTTTCTCTCTGTCTCTCTCTCTCACTATCCACTCTGCCTGTCAAAAAAAAAAAAAAAAGAAAGAAACATTCATTTCTCGCCATTGGGGGTTCAGCTTGTCCAGCTAAGAGCGGATCTTTGCTTGCTGTTCAGCTGACTTGCTCACAGGCCTGACCATGGTTTCTCCTCTACATGTCCACAGTCCATTTCCTGGGACTAATGGACTAGCCTGGGTGTGTCATACTCATGCTGATCAGTAGCACCTTCCGGCCTGGCCTTCTGCTTGCATTGTGTTCACCAACAGTCCATTGGCCCAAAGAAGCCACATGACCAAGTGCAGATTTGGAAGACCCTCAAGGATACACAGCAAAGGCAAAGGATATAAGGCAGGGAAAAGAGCCTCTTTTTCACTTACCAGTAGGATATATTTTAAAAATCTAAATAGAGGGGCCAGCCCTGTGGCGCAGCAGGTTAATGTCCTGGCCTGAAGTGCCAGCATCCCCTATGGGAACCGGTTCTAGTCTCAGCTGCTCCTCTTCAGATCCAGCTCTCTGCTATGGCCTGGGAAAGCAGTAGAAGATGGTCCAAATCCTTGGGCCTCTGCACCCGCGTGGAGACCTGGAAGATGCTCCTGGCTCCTGGCTTTTGATCAGCACAGCTCCGGCCATTGCTGCCAAATGGGGAGTGAACCATCAGATGGAAGACCTTTCTCTCTCTCTGCCTCTCCTCTCTCTGTGTAACTCTGACTTTCAAATAACTAAATAAATCTTTTTAAAAATCTAAATAGAAAGAGAAGAAAACAATGGTCATGGAAGCTTTGGGGAGACGTATACAAAATACAAAATCATAGTTACATAGAAAGAACAAGTCTAGAGAGTTAACATAGAACATGAGAGCTATAGATAGTAAAATTGTACCACACATGGGATTCATGCTCAGTGAGCAGAATTTAGCTGCTGTTGCCATAGAAACAGACAAAAAGGAGTAACTATGTGAGAGGATGGATATACTGATATACTTCACTATGGTAACCTTCTTACTGGGTACATGTGTCCCATAACACTTTGGATATCTTAAATACACACAATAGAATCTGTCTTTGAAAAAGTCTTCTTTCTATTTTGAATTCTGGCTGCACTTCAGAGTATTTCTTTTCTTCAAGAGAACTTTATCTGTAAACATAATGGTACAAGACATATTGGAGGATAACAACTTCCTGGCACGGGAAGCTATTATAAAGCAGAATACATTTGAAAGTCAAATCTTGGACGCAATAACCAAAACCTCTCCTGGATTCCAGGAGACTCCAGGTGCCCACCAGTCATATTTACAAAGCTGAAAATCCCAAGGGCCATGAGTTATAGAAACTCTGATATCTTTCAGGGACCATGCCATCCTCTCAACAGATATCTTCATGAATTTTACATTTTCAATGTATTATAAGCTTTAAAGATTGATACTAAAATTGGATTTTAACAGAGGACTCCCTGAATGACAATGAAACCTTATTGTTGTTGCTTTTCATCCTGATAGCTTTAACTTTCTTTTCCATGAGCATTTGGTAACTGTTCTCTCCAAATCATTACGTAAGTGCATTTCTAGATGTATTTAATGTCTGCCTTTCAATCATGCTTTGTTTTTTTCAGTAAGTCACTTACTGTAATACACTGTTCAAGTCCTTTGGTTTCCTCTTCCAACTGAAACAGCTTGTTTGGGGTCATTTTTAATTTTTTTTAATTTTATTTATTTTATTTATTTTTTCTTTTTTTTGACAGGCAGAGTGGATAGTGAGAGAGAGAGACAGAGAGAAAGGTCTTCCTTTTTGCAGTTGGTTCACCCTCCAATGGCCACTGTGGCTGGCGCATCACGCTGATCCAAAGCCAGGAGCCAGGTGCTTCTCCTGGTCTCCCATGCGGGTGCAGGGCCCAAGGACTTGAGCCATCCTCCACTGCACTCCTGGGCCACAGCAGAGAGCTGGCCTGGAAGAGGGGCAACCAGGATAGAATTCGGCGCCCCAACCGGGACTAGAACCCAGTGTGCCGGTGCCGCAAGGCACCTGCCAAGGGGGTCATTTTTTATTACAGCTTATAGCACATTGTAGTGCACTAGAAAAGAGATTCGAAGTTTGTTCCTCATTTTCTTTTTTATATTCCATGGGATTTTTATGGTTCAATATTCTTAAATGCTTTCTTTATTATTTCTCTCCCATATACATGTGAGAGTCTTAAAAAAATTCCTAGAAAAAAATGAAAGTAAAAGATACAAATAAGGCCAGCGCCGTGGCTTAACAGGCTAATTCTCCGCCTTGCGGCGCCGGCACACCAGGTTCTAGTCCCAGTTGGGGCGCCAAATTCTATCCCGGTTGCCCCTCTTCCAGGCCAGCTCTCTGCTATGGCCCGGGAAGGCAGTGGAGGATGGCCCAAGTCCTTGGGCCCTGCACCCGCATGGGAGACCAGGAGAAGCACCTGGCTCCTGGCTTCGGATCAGCGAGATGCTCCAGCCGCAGCGGCCATTGGAGGGTGAACCAACGGCAAAAAGGAAGACCTTTCTCTCTGTCTCTCTCTCTCACTATCCACTCTGCCTGTAAAAAAAAAAAAAAAAAAAAAAAAAAAAAGATACAAATAAAAATATGAACTTTATTTCTCAGCATTATTTGCATGAAGTTTAAGAGATTTTTTTGTATGCATGAAATTAGCCATTTAGTCCATCCCTGAAGAGTTAAGGATCCTGGAAATTTAACCATATCAGTGCAGTCTTCTTATATTGTTAACTGCAGAAAAATGGAAGTCATTTAAAGTTTTTTTTAAAGACTTACTTAATTTATTTAAAAGGTAGAGACACAGAGAGAATGAGACAGTGAGATCTTACAACTGCTGGTTCACTCCTCAAATGACCACACTTGCCAGGGTTGAACCAGGCCAAAGCCAGGAGCCAGGAACTCCATCCAGGTCTCCCGTTGGGTATCAGAGGCCCAAGAACCTGTGCCATCTTCTGCTGCTTTTCTAAGCTCATCAGCAGGAAGCTGGATAAGAAGCCAAATCTCTGGGACTCAAACTAGCCCTCCGACATGGGATGCAAGTGTCACATACGGAGGCTTAACCCACTGCACCACATCACTAACTCCTCTAACTCCTAAAGATTTCTTAGGATTAGGAAATAAAAATAATGCAGAAGGAGCCGAATCAAGATTGTAAGGTCGATTCCTACTGATTTTCCCTCAAAACTCTCCCAAGGGCGGGTGTTGTGGTACAGTATGTTAAGCCAGTGTTTGAGTTGCCAACATTCTATGTTGGGGTGCCAGTTGAGTCCTGTCCTCTGCTTCTAATCCAGCTCCCTACTAATGTGCCTGGGAAGGCAGCAGATAATTACCCAAGTTCTAAGTTCTTGGGTCCTTGCTACCTATGGAGGAGACCTGGATAAAGTTTCTGACTCCTGACTTCTGTTACTCCTGCCTGTTACAGGCAACTGGGAAACGAATCAATGTATGGAAGATCTCTCTCTCTCTCTTTCCCCTTCTTCCCACTCCCTCTTTCTTTCTCCCTCTCAATAAATAAACACATTTTTAAGAATATTTATCTCCATGATTAAAAATCTCTCCCCACACAGCAGACCCATAGAATAGCAGATGTTATAAATAGCACTATGGCCTCAGAATCAGCCCTTAAGGCATTCAGATCTGGCTCAAGAGCCCATGAGAGTATTTTAGGCATGGAAAGCCAAGACACTCTGGAAAAAAAAAAAAAAGAAGAAGAAGACCTAAATGAAAGATCTCAGCGAGTGAGATCCCAGTGGAAAGAACGGGCCATCAAAGAAGGAGGTACCTTTCTCTGAAGGGAGGAGAGAACTTCCACTTTGACTATGACCCTATCAGAAGAAGATCAAAGTCGGCAAACCCTAAAGGCTTCCATAGCCTTGGCAACTCATGACTAGAGCCTAGGGAGATTACTGATGCCATAAACAAGAATGTCAAATTGTTAAGTCAACAACAGGAGTTACTGTGTACTTTTGTCTCATGTGGGATCTGTCATTAATGGGTTGTCCAATGTGAAGTAATGCTATAACTAGTACTGAAACAGTATTTTTACACTTTGTGTTTCTGTGTGGGTGCAAACTGATGAAATCCTTACTTAGCATATACTGAATCGATCTTCCATATATAAAGATAATTGAAAATTTAAAAAAAAAAAACCTTGGTTTTAAATTGGAAATTGCATAGAAAATTAATCAATTTTTTAAAAATATCATGTAGGATCTCTGTCCTTAATGTGCTGTACATTGTGATTTAATGCTATAACTAGTACTCAAATAGTATTTTTCACTTTGTGTTACCATGTGGAGGCAAACTGTTGAAATCTTTACTTAATATATACTGAAATGATCTTCTGTATATAAAGAGAATTGAAAATGAATCTTGATGTGAATGGAAGGGGAGAGGGAGCAGGAAAGGGGAAGGTTGCGGGTGGGAGGGAAGTTATGGGGGGGGGGGGAAGCCATTGTAATCCATAAGCTGTACTTTGGAAATTTATATTCATTAAATAAAAGTTTAAAAAAATTAAAAATAAAAATAAAATCTCTCCCCAAATTGGTGTTTCTTGAAGAGAGAAATGAGCAGGACCATTGTAGCTCACAAGGACTCTTTCCTGAAACTTTTCTGGGTGTCCTTCTGCTAAAGCTTTGTGTAACTTTCTCCACTCTTCTGACCAGCGAAGTTTATAATGCTCGAGCCCTCCAGAAAGTCAATAAGCAATTTTGAGTATCTCCAAAACCATTGCCATGATCTTTGTTCTTGACTGACCCATTTTCCTTTGCACCACTTCCACCTCTTGGTAGCCATTACTTTAATTGTGTTTTGTCTTCAGGATTGTTTTTGGTAAGGCCATGTTTCAACTCTTGTTACACTTCTTCAAAGAAATGCTCAGGATCTTGATGCATGTGTTTAAAATTCCCATCGAAAGTTCTGCCCCTGACTGTAGCTGATCTGGGTGCAACAGGTTTGACATCCATTAAGCAAAAATTGTATTCAACCCTGACTTTTCAATCAGAATAATTGTGTGAGAGGTCCCTGTTGAAGTGTCTATGGTGCTGGCTATTGTTCCTGCTGTGAATCGTTAGTCTCTCAGATTAAGGCACAAACAGGGATCATTTTTCCCTCACAAGTTGGGGAGGATGGTCTGCTGCAATGAGCTTCCCCTTCAACATTGTCTCATCCCTTCTTAAAATAAATGATCTACTTGTAAATTCCTGACTTCTCTGGGGGAATGTTACCATAACATTTGTAAAACATCGATGATTTTATCATTTTTCCCGCAAGCATCACCATAAATTTGATGTTTTTCCTTGTTTCAATTTGAATAGAATTCATGCTCTGATAGAGACCTTTTTCAAAATGATGCCTTGTTGGGGCCGGCACCATGGCTCACTTGGTTAATCCTCCGCCTGCGGCGCCGGCATCCCACATGGGCCCCAGGTTCTAGTCCCGGCTGCCCCTCTTCCAGTCCAGCTCTCTGCTGTGGCCTGGGATAACAGTGGAGGATGGCCCAAGTGCTTGGGCCCTGCACCCGCATGGGAGACCAGGAAGAAGTACCTGGCTCCTGGCCTCGGATTGGCACAGCACCGGCCGTTGCAGCCATCTGGGGAGTGAACCAACGGAAGGAAGACCTTTCTCTCTGTCTCTCTTTCTCACTGTCTATAACTCTACCAGTCAAATTAAAAAAAATTTTTTTCAAAATGATGCCTTGTGCTCCTTAGCACCTCAACGTAGACCCTGTTCAGACATAACAAATTACCTTGAGTATTTGGGTGCAAAAAATATTTTGAAATCTATGCATAATTTTTTCATGACACACATTTTCCATGAACTTTTTGATAATTCTTCATATATTAGGCCTTGTAGAATCTAGATAAACCTGCAACAATGGTAAATATAATGGCTTAGTTTATGAGTAGTATTTTCTAAAAGTCATCAAGAAGTAAAATTATTTCATTCTTCAGGAAGAATTAGTTAATCAAATATCCAACTACAAAAAGAGAAGATTCAGGCAATTGCCATCAGATCCGTCCTTTCCACAAGCCATTATTAAGAATATATTACTTGTTGGACTTCCTTAATATTTAAAAGTTTGAGAGAGTTGTCCAGCTAAAAGCAGTATGCAATATACTTTTAGTGTTTAAATATGTTTTTTTTTCTTTTTTTTTAATTTTTTTTTTAATTTATTTTTTTGACAGGCAGAGTGGACAGTGAGAGAGAGACAGAGAGAAAGGTCTTCCTTTTGCCGTTGGTTCACCCTCCAATGGCCGCCGCGGTAGCGCGCTGCAGCCAGCGCACCGCGCTGTTCCAATGGCAGGAGCCAGGTGCTTCTCCTGGTCTCCCATGGGGTGCAGGGCCCAAGCACTTGGGCCATCCTCCACTGCACTCCCTGGCCACAGCAGAGAGCTGGCCTGGAAGAGGGGCAACCGGGACAGGATCGGTGCCCCGACCGGGATTAGAACCCGGTGTGCCGGCGCCGCAAGGCGGAGGATTAGCCTAGTGAGCCGCGGCGCCGGCCTAAATATGTTTTTGAAGGTTAATTCAAAATGTTCATGGAAAAAAACTGAATTAAAAGAACGAATTGAGGAACCAGCACTGTGGGGTAACAGATTAAGCCACTCCCTGTAAATGCCAGTATCCCATATGGTATCCGTATTTCTCAGCTGTTCCACTTCCAATCCAGCTTCCTGCTAATGCACATGGAAAAGCAGCAGAAGGTGACCCAAGTCCTTGGGTCCCTGCACCCACATG
The DNA here is from genome assembly GCF_033115175.1 of Lepus europaeus. Lineage (NCBI taxonomy): Eukaryota > Metazoa > Chordata > Mammalia > Lagomorpha > Leporidae > Lepus > Lepus europaeus. Next base: position 59,269,098 of record NC_084831.1, read on the forward strand.
GGAGACCCAAATAAAGCTGCTGACTCCTGACTTCAGCCTGGCTCAGACCTAGCTGTTGTGGCCACTTGGGAATTGAACCAGCAGCTAGGCAATCTCTCTCTACCTCCCCTCTCCCCACCTTGTAACTCTGCCTTTCAAATAAAATAAATCTTAAAAAAATAAAAAAGAATTGAAATACATCTCAGCTTTCTCACAATATACATTGTCCAAATATTACTAGAAAGTTTTTTTGCACCAAAATGAGCTCATACTTTTAATTTCGTCTTGCCATGAACGTTTTGAAGGACACTTGCATTAACAGTGCTCTATCCCTTTCTGTTTTCCCAGGTTCTAGAAGAGTGCTTAGAAGATAAAAGGTGCTCATACGTTTCTGCTGAATGGAATAATTGTTGTGTTTTCACTGAATACTGTATTTTCACTGCCATTCATCCATTTTAGGTTAGAAAATTCAACACCAACTTTACATATGTGCAACAATCAGAATTCTGCCTGGAGCCAAACATCACGTATATATTTCAAGTGAGATGTCAAGAAACAGGGAAAAAGTACTGGCAGCCCTGGAGTTCACCCTTCTTTCATAAGACACCTAAAAAAGGTGAGAATATTTATCAACTTTATTCTCTTAGGTTTCGTTTATTTTAACTTTTGTTTCTTTTCTAAGTACATTTTTTTTTCCTGCTTGACTTATACCAGAATTGACAAAACACTCTGAATTGTCATTTTTCTTTGATTTTGTTGAGGCTGACTACAATTGATGCAATAGTCCTCAAACATACCTGGGCATAGAAACTATGTAAGGGTGTTTGTTTGAGATGCATGTTCACCATCCCCACCCCCCAAGGGTCTGATTCCACCATGGGAAGTAGGGAGTTCTCAAAAATCTCATGTGTGCAAATGTCTTATGTTATTGTGGGGTGTAAATTAATCGAAGATCTTGTCTTGAAAAATATTGAGTTACATTAAACTCGTTAAGACATTCTGATAAAAGGGACACAAGTCAAATCTTATCAATAGACATTGGTTAACTACTATATGTAAACCAATCAAAAAGAGTTAAAACATTTAAACTTGAGATTAATTATCCCCTCAACAACAGGATCTTTCAATATTTTCTTCTTCTAAGATCAGCCGAGATCTCATGCGTTCAGGGTGGTATAGCTGTAGAATATTTTCTTATTTTTAATACTGTTATTTTAATTTTATATCCACTTATCCAAGTCATTCTATAACATCTTAGCCAAATGGACTTCAAGTGTAAGAATTTTAAAAAATCTATTTTAGCTGTCATAAAAAAAAAAAAACATAAAAAACAGCCTCATTTATCTGAAGATACCCCCGTACTATAGGTAGCTTATGAACTAGATTTAAAATTTTCCTCTTAAGACTGAAGAATTTAATCATATTCACAGTATTGTTAATATCATTCTTATTACATTTTAGGATTGTGTTTTCAAAATGGTTTGGCATTATTAATAGCAGCCAAATAAGAGGGAGCAAAAGGAGCCCAATGAGCTGAAAAGCTCTTTTAGCGCCCTCTAATGCCTAACTCTTAGGAATACATTAAATGAATAAGTGTCTGTATTTTTTTCCCCAATACTACCAATTCTATCTTCTAAAAATTTGTATTTATTTTAGAGGTGAAGAGAAATAAAAGAGAAACAAATAGGCAGACAGAACTCCTATCTGCTGGTTCACTCCCAAAATGCCCACAACACCTGGGGCTAGGCTGCCAGAGACAGGAATACAAAACTCAGTCCAGGTCTCCCAACCATCACCTGCTGTATATCAGGCTGTCCTCCATAGGTAAGGTTTTAAGTACCAGGAAATAGGGAATAAGAACACCACACCTGCTCTTCAACAGTCTAAACTGAAAGGCTTTTTTTCCTAAGGAGAAAAATTCCTGAAGGGGAAAAATATGCTAAGTACTCCTGAAAACTTGCAGTTATCTAAGTTTAGTATATTAGCTAAGACAAACAAAAGATTATTTTCTTGACACAAATTCTTATTTGAGGAACAGTGAACATGTGCTATGGAAAGTGCTAATATTAAATCTTTTTGAGAATGTGTTTCTTTATTTTTTGTTTGCAAATGCAATTCAAACTTATAATATACAACAGAGAAACACCTGTTATTTACATTTTAATGAATACTAGGGTTTTTTTTTCCTATTCACCTATTTTTCTAGTGATTGATGCTATGGTGTGTATCCTGTTTTATATCCTGATTTTCTTAGTCTAGTTTTTTAAAAACCAATTTAATGGCTGTACAACCTTCCAATTAATGAATGTATTACAATTATTTATTAATTTATCTATTTTTAATTTATGAATGATTTACAATTTATTTATTACAATTATTTATTTAGTAATTTCCTTATTTAAATCATACTAAATATATAATTTGTGCTATTTCCATTTTTTCCTACTATCAACAAACTTATTTGAGTAGGCTTATTTTCAAACTCTCTTATTTCTTTATGTCTAAAAAAGAATTTCATCAAATGTTAAGCATATTTTATTTTTGCCAAAATTTTATTTTTCCCAAAGAAACCTTTTATTTAAGGAATACAAACTTCATGTATTTCATAAATACTACTTTAGTAATATAGTGATTCTTCTCACCATATCAGCCCTCCCACTCACACTCCCACCCTTCATCCTCCTCCCTCTCCCATTCCCAGTCCCATTCTCCACTAAGATTCATTTTCAATTAACTTAATACACAGAAGACCAACTCTGTACTAAGTAAAGATTTCAGCAATTTGCACATTAAAAAAAAAACACCTGTTACTCAATAGTTGAGACAGGCTCTGTTCTTATCTTCCACTTAACAAACTAAAATGAAATAAATCTGAGAACAAGTTTTACAGTTAACTCTCATAATACAACTCATTGAGGACAGAGGTCCTGCATGGGAATTTAGTGCACAGTGACTCCTGTTGTTAATTTAACAATTAACACTCATGTATGACATCAGTGATCACCTGAGGCTCTTGACATGAGCTGCCTAGGCTATGGAAGCTTTTTGAATCCACAAACTCTGTCATTTAGACAAGGCCATAAACAAAGTAGAAGTTCTCTCCTCCCTTCAGAGAAAAGTACATCCTTCTCGATGGCTCCTTCTTTCCACTGGGGTCTCATCCAAAGAGATCCTTCATGTAGATATTTTTTGCCCCAGTGTCTTGGCTTTCCATGCCTGAAATGCTCTCACAGGCTTTTCAGCCAGACCAGAATGCCTTAAGGGCTGATTCCGAGGTCAGAGAACCACATTTTAAAATGCAGATGTATGTTGTCGGCCGGCGCCGTGGCTTAGCAGGCTAATCCTCCGCCTTGCGGCGCCGGCACACGGGGTTCTAGTCCCGGTCGGGGTGCCGGATTCTGTCCCGGTTGCCCCCCTTCCAGGCCAGCTCTCTGCTATGGTCCGGGAAGGCAGTGGAGGATGGCCCAAGTGCTTGGGCCCTGCACCCGCAAGGGAGACCAGGAGAAGCACCTGGCTTCGGATCAGCGAGATGCTCCGGCCGCAGCGGCCATTGGAGTGTGAACCAACGGCAAAAAGGAAGACCTTTCTCTTTGTCTCTCTCTCCCTCACTATCCACTCTGCCTGTCAAAAAAAATAAAATAAAAATAAAAAAATGCAGATGTATGTTGTCAAATATGCCTTATCTTTTTTTCAAAGATTTTATTTATTTATTTGAGAGGTAAAGTTACAGACAGAGAGAGGGAGAGACAGAGAGAAAGGTCTTCCATCTGCTGATTCACTCCCCAAATGGTCATAGCGGCTGGAGCCACGAGGCTCCAAAGTCAGGAGCCAGAGATTATTCCAGGTCTCCCACACCGATGCAGGGGCCCAAGGACTTGGGCCATCTCCTACTGCTTTCCCAGCCCATAGCAGAGAGCTGGATCAGAAGAGGAGCAGCCAGGACACTAATCGGCACCCATAGTGGGCATAGCCAACTATGCCACAGTGCAAGACGCACTTTATAGCAATCTTTAATATTGACTGCTTTTTAAAAAGGTATCATGAAAGGGCAGTCACTCATTCAGTCATGAGACACCCATTTAGCTTCCATCACGTGACAGGCATTGCTAGATGCTTGCCGAACAAAACAGATGGAGATCCTTGCCTTCAAGAAGTTTCATTCTGGGGCTAGCACTGTGGCCTAGTGGTTAAAGTCGCCCCCTGCTGTGCTGGCATTCCCATATGGAATTAAGTCCTGGCTGCTCCACTTCAGATCCAGCTCTCTGGTATGGCCTGGGAAAGCAGTAGAAGATGGCCTAAGTCCTTGGGCCCCTGCACCTGCTTGGGAGACCCAGAAGAAACTCCTGGCTCCTGGCTCCTGGCTCCTGGTTTCAGATTGGAGCGGCTCCGGTCGTTGCAGCTAGGTGGGGAGTGAACCAGCAAAGGGAAGACTTCTCTCCTCTCTCTCTCTCTCTCTCTCTGCCTCTCTGTAACTCTGCCTTTCAAATAAATAAATAAATCTTTAAAAAAGAAGTTTCATTCCAGAGAGGAGGAACACTGAAATCAAGTGTCACCATTACATAATTACATAGCATTGGAAATACAGATATAATAAAAGCAGTAAAGCTCAAACTTCACGGCTAAAGCTTGGATTGTCTCATAATTGGGAAAATGAAAAGGTAGAGTTTCTACCATGCTACGTTAGTTGACCGACGTGTCTAACAGTGGGGTTTTGTGGCAGCTAAACTGTCCCCATAATGGAAGGTCTGTGTAGGAGCAAACAGAGCCTAGGCAAGAAGATTGCCGGCTGCAGAAGTTTCCTGTTTTGGTCTCTAAAATTCTGATGTGTGCATCACTGAAGCGATTTATCACAACACAAGGTGCTTTCTTTTTTTTAAGATTTTTTTTTTTATTTGAAAGACAGAGCTACAGAGACAGGCAGAGACAGAGAGAGAGAGAGAGGTCCTCCATCCATTGGTTCACTTCCCAGATAGCTGCAACAGCTGGAGCTGCGCCTATGCGAAGCCAGGAGCCAGGAGCTTCTTCCAGGTCTCCCACGTGGGTGCAGGGGCCCAAGACCTTGGGCCATCTTCTACTGCTTTCCCAAGCCATAGCAGAGAGCTGGATCGGAAGAGGAGCAGCCAGGACTAGAACCGGCGCCCATATGGGATGCCGGCGCTTCAGGCCAGGGCTTTAACTCGCTGAGCCACAGCGCCGGCCCCTACAAGGTGCTTTCAAAAGGATGCCCAGCAAGCACTGCAGGAGAGATCATAACGCAGAGGCGGCCTGGCTGCAGTCCCCCACCTTCTGGTGTGTCCCTTCTCTGGATCACGCCTGTCCTCAGCCTCTAAAAACCAGGTCTCAGTAAGAAACCAAACCAACTCGTTTGCAGGAAGGTCTACAAATAACATATATGACTCGATCTCTTTTTCTTCCCCCTTAAAATATTTAGATGTTAATGGAAAAGAAAGCCCTATACTAAAAAAGGGAAAGCAAATCAGCTCCTCGGAATGTAACACTGAGCTTTAGCCAACACTGGAGGTATCTCTGGGTAAGAGACCTGCTGTATTCTACCCTAGCATAGTAGTAAGAGACCAGATAAGTGGCTGAAGTGTTGAGTAACTTCAGGAGAGGAAATAATGTTCATTGGATCTTCATTGTGTGCTGGGCACTGGACAATATGCATTTCACATCTGAATTGTCCCTTCTCTGTAAAAGGAGTGTAACTCGGGGCCGGCACCATGGCTCACTTGGTTAATCCTCCACCTGCAGCGCCGGCATCCCATATGGGTGCCGGTTCTAGTCCTGGTTGCTCCTCTTCCAGTCCAGCTCTCTGCTGTGGCCCAGGAGGGCAGTGGAGGATGGCCCAGGTGCTTGGGCGCCTGCACTTGTGTGAGAGACCAGGAAAAGCACCTGGCTCCTGGCTTTGGATCAGTGTGGTGCGCCGGCCATAGCAGCCATTTGGGGGGTGAACCAATGGAAGGAAGACCTTTCTGTCTCTCTCTCTCACTATCTAATGCTATCTGTCAAATAAATAAATAAATAAATAGGAGTATAACTCTTTGGGATTCTTTTTTATTTTTTAGATTTATATTTATTTGAAGGCTGGAGTTACAGAGAGAGAGAGAGAGAGAGAGAGATCTTCCATCCACTGGTTTAGTCCCCAGATGGCTGCAGGGCAAGAGCTGTGCCAGGCTGAACCCAGGAGCCAGGAGCATCTTCTGGGTTTCCCACATGGGTGTGGGGGCCCAAGTACTTGGATCATCTTCTGCTGCTTTTCTACAGGCTATTAGCAGAGAGCTGGATCAGAAGTAGAGCAGCCAGGACATGCACTGGCATCCCCATATGGGATGCCAGCATCACAGGCGGAGGCTTCACCCAATATGACACAACACCGACCCCAGGTGTGTAATTCTTACAGCGTGGATGAAGAGGGTGAGGCCCAGGGAAATGCTGCAGTTTTGCCAAATGTTACCAAGCTGGTAAATGGCAAAGCTGGGCACAACTTGGGCTTTGGGATTCCAGCACCCGCATTATTTATAGTTCTTCCAGTCCCCTTCCTAAGAGACATAGACGGGTCTCACATTGTCCTCCCTCCCCGCTCCTGCACCAGCCACCTGACCAAGTCCTCCTGTACATAGCTAGCAATAAAACTGAGCTTCATTTCCAATGCAGGGTTTGTCAGGAAAACGCAAATACATCAGAAAAGAGCCATTTGATGTTACCAGCCATTTCTACCTTGGCCAGAATACAAGTTGTAGAAGCAGGTTGGGGTTGAGATGATAAGGAAGAAACCCCAGGACTCCAGGAACCTTGGGAGGGGCGAGTCTGAGACAAGGATGCAGTACAGGTGGGAAAGGTGCACTTGCAAAGACTGGACCAGCACACCGAGTAACTACTGCGTTTTCCCACTGGAGATAGTCCAGAAAAGCAGTTTCTCAGAGTGGCCATCTGCACCAGAAACCAGGGCACCTGCTTAAAATGCAGATTCCTGAGCCTGTCACCATGGAGTGATCCTTTTGCAGTGATGCGTAAGAACCAGTGCCATAGAAGTCAGACTCCCTATAAGAAGGGGGAGTGTCATGAAGGATACCACAGGGTATGAACGGGACATGTGGACAGAAAAGGGGAGACCTGGTTGCCCAACCCATCGTGAGTGTTTTCAGGGGGTGGGGAAGGATGGACATGTGAGAGCTACCTCTCATACTGTCTGGTCCCCTCTCGCTTCCTCTTTCCCCCAAGGCTCTGACTGTCCCTTGCCAGCTTGGCAGCACAGAGTCCCAAGAAGCCCAGGACGAAAGCCTGCTGCCCCAGCTCACCTTCCTCACACTACCCTCTTCTGCCCAGATCCTGCCCTGCCTCTGGGTTGAGGCTGCAGTCGAGATGCTGAGAAGCCCGGAGGGCTGCTGACGTTGGAGCTTCTAACCCACCAGCCTGGACAAGTCACTGTTAAATGTCCTGGGGGTTGTAGAGCAGGGCCACAAGGGCCCACAGTAAAGAAGATCATTGATCAGTATAGAAACCCACCCTGAAAGCGTGAACGTCAGTTCCCTAAATCCACTTCCTTCGTGGAACAGGTGAAACAGAGGCTTCCAAGCAGGACAGGCTCGGCACATCTGCACTCCACAGATGGACACGCAGATCCCTTTGGGATGAAGCTAACAGGCTGTGTAACCCTGTGATGACGAGTCAGAGGCCTGCAGGAAGAGCAGTCACGTTTGATGCTGACTAATTAACCTGCTGCGATTGCTGCTTGCCAGAGAAGAGTTTCCCAGAGATAGCGACCATCCTTTTTTTTTTTTTTTTGATGACGATTTTCCAGAGGAAGGCTTGTATGAGCAAGAGACTGAACAACGTCTTGCTTTGTTCTCACAAAACACTACTGATTCCTGGATTAACTCTAAGTCCTTGATGATTCTCATTAATTTTTCAGGACTTTTAGTGACTAAAAGAGAAAAGCAAATCTGAGGCCAATGGAACTAAATATAGGCGACACTAAATGTGACGCAAATGAGATGGTGGCACACAGAGTGTGTCTTCAAAAATTCCATTATCTCCAATTAGAAATTTGTGATTTATCCACGTGGAGGTGGATTATGAATTTGCAGATTCTGTGTTACTACATTGCGCTAAACAGGCACACAGTATTTCTTGAAAAACGAATCCTTTTATTTTATTTTTTAATGCATTTGATAGGAAGAGAGAGAAAGAGGGCGTGCATGCACTCCCATGTACTGTTGCATTTCCCAAATTGCTGCAATGGGCAGGGTTGGGTTGGCCAAAGCTGTGAGTAGGGAACTCAGTCCAGGTCCTCCATATGGGTGGCAGGGGCCCAGTTACTTGATCCATCACCACTGCCTCTCAGGGTCTGTATTAGCAGGAAGGTGGAACTGAAAGCCAGAGCCAGGTATTGAACCCAGGAATCCCGGGTAGAACACAGAAATCTAAACCAACATCTTAACTTCTAAGCCAAATATCTGCCCAAACTAATCAACTTAGACTGAATCTTTTTTGCGTCCTGTCCCTAATAAACCGTCAGGTTTGTCTAGAACAAAAAAGCATCTCAGAGAGGTACGATTTGGCCCAGCTGTTAAGACGCCACTTGAGATGCCCACATCGCATACGGGAGTGCCTGGGTTTGAGTCCCGGCTCAGCTTCTTACTAATATGCACCCTGGGAGGCAGCAGGTGATAGCTCAAGTAGTTGGATCCCAGCCAACCACATGGGAGACCTGGATTAAGTTCCCTGCTCCTGACTTTGATCTGGCCCAGTGCCAGCTAGTATGGGCATTTGGGAAGTGAAGCAGCAAATGGGAAATTTCTGGCTATCCATCTGTCTGTCTCTTTCTTAGCCTCTGCCTTTCAAGCAATTATAAGTAAAATTGTCTTTAAAAGCTCAGAAAAGTTCATAATCTCTCTGAGGTTTGCAACCCACTAATAGAGAATAGAGATTACACTTGTCCATGAGGAAGTAACATCTTCTGTATTAGTTTCCTATGGCTGCTTGATAGCTTAAAACAACATGGCCAGCTCAATAAGCTAATTCTCTGCCTGCGGTGCCAGCACACTGGGTTCTAGCCCTGGTCGGGGTGCCGGATTCTGTCCCGGTTGCCCCTCTTCCAGTCCAGCTCTCTGCTGTGGCCCGGAGTGCAGTGGAGAATGGCCCAAGTCCTTGGGCCCTGCACCCGCATGGGAGACCAGGAGAAGCACCTGGCTCCTGGCTTCAGATCAGCATGCCAGCAGCAGCGGCCATTGGGGGGTGAACCAACAGAAAAAGGAAGACCTTTTTCTCTGTCTCTCTCACTGTCCACTCTGCCTGCAAAAAAAACCAAAAAACCATACATATGTTTTCTTATAATTCTGGAGGTGACAAATCAAAAAGCAGAATCACTGGGCCAAAACCAAAGTGTCAGCAAGGCCATGTTCCTTCTGAAAGCTCCAAAATCCAGGTCGATTTCATTGTCTTTTCCAGATTCTAGAGGCTGCCTGCATTTCTTGACTCATGGCCCCGTCCAGGCCAGAAGCACAGCATCTTTCAGTCTTTCTCTGACTGTCGCCCTTCATTGGATCCACTCATCTAATCTAGGATAATTGTCCCTTCTCAAGTCCCTTTAGCAGTAGAAGGTAATCTACTTACCTGTTCCATGGAATTGGAGCATAGGTAGCACGTTACTTGTCCCACCACATTTCCCCATCAACCCACCCACCACCTACAATCATAATCTTACCAGTCAGGATAATTAGGTAGAATTGAGCAAAAGAAATCAAATCTAGATATCTTAATCAAAAAGGAATTATTGGAAATATAGCTGGAAATCTGTAAAGAAACTGGCAAAATGGCATGAGTAGGATCTGAATGTTGGCAGGAGTCATAACCACAGACAAAATTGCAGCTCAGGAAGAATCTGGTAAGGACCCTGCAGCTGGCAAGTAACTGCCGCCACCTCCTGCCCTGTGTCCTGGACAGCTCACTGAGGTTGCTATCACCAGGCTGGGGGTACAGCTGCTGTCCCCACATTGAAGTCTAGGTGGCTTCCTGAAGCTCTTTGTCATTCAGTCCATAATCTGAGTCTGAGAGTTGGGGAAGACGTATCTTATTGGCTGGGCTTAGGTCTTCAGATTACTGCCAACTGCTGGCTGGGCAGTCTCTGCTCCCTTGAGACTTCCACAATGGGAAGCAATGCCTGCCTGTTACCTATTTTAGGACTCTCATAAAGTATATGTCCTGGTATTGGGCAATGGAAACAAAAGACAAATGTCCATTTGACTGTTCAGACTCGGGGACAGAGGCATGCTATAGCCGAGAGCAAAGCTGCACTTTGGAAGAATTTTTGACCACTTGGTAAATGTGGAAACTGCCCATTTGGGCCTGTGAAAGTCTGCCGCACTTTGACACCAGATTGTATCTCCACACGGTCTACGTCAGTTAGGGCATGGTGGCTGCTGCTTTTACCTTTTCCTCCCCTTATTCTTTCTTTTTAATGATATGACTACATATGTACATTTCTTATCTTCTCCCTATACACACCAGGTACTTACAGCACAAGATTAAAGATAATCTCTTGAGTATGCTATATACACCTGCCATCCTTAATTTACATGGATGACACCCTAATCCACTAAAGGATGACTTGTTTTGACTTGTTTTGCAAGATGTGGTAATAAATTTGTTCTTACATATAGTTTTCTCTGCCCTGGGCTGCTGGTGCCTACCTGATATGTGTGATGACTGTTTGCACCTTGCTAATTGACATGGGCTAGGATCAAATCTATGGTCCAATAATGTTGAATTCCAATCATATATCTGAAATGGCAGTTTGAGAAGATATCACTAAAATGCTGTGAAACAACTGACTTATGAAAATGAGATTAGAAACAGAAACAAAAAGGAGATGCTTGTGCCTTAAGAAAAATAGGAGAGAGGCAAAAAATCTTCAATAATTCAAAAAACACACCTTATATCTTTTGTAATATGACTCCTCTTTCTTGAATAGCTACAGTCTTCTACAAGAGCAGTCCAGAAAGCGTCATGTGTTAGTATGCCCTTACCAACAAGTTTGGGAAGGATGGAAGTAAATAAACTTTAGAGATGTCGATACCTTCTGACCCAGTAATCCCACTTGTAGAAATGCAGCCCTAGGAAACAATCAAAGATATGGAAAGGAAACTCATATATAATGATATCTATCCAAAAAAATAGTGATAAAAAATAAGAACTTGCAAGCAGTCTAAAAGCCTGACAACAGTATTAGTTGATGCTTATTAAGGTTTTAATCTGTGTCAAATACAGTATTAAGTGCCTGCTATGAACTATCTCATCAAACCTCATCAGTGAAGCACTGCTATTATCCAATTTTACAAATGAAGAAACTGAGTCACAGGGAAGTTAAGCAACTTGCCCTGGGCCATGCTACTGCAAGTGGTGCAGGCAGAACTTGGACTAAATTTCATTTGAGTTCACTGTTGGTGTTTGGAATCACCAAGTCCTATACTTTCTCAGTAAGGAAAGAGTAGAGTACAATCACAATGGGATAGTGGGGTGCTTTGAACAATTTTTAATAAAATGAGGAAATGTTCGCTATATAACATTGAGTGAAGGAGATAGTATACAACATTTGTTAAAGAGTATCATCTCCACTAGGGCACGGACATACATAAAAACACTGCTAACAAACATAAAAAATGATTGTTTCTAGTTTGTGGACAAATAAACAATTGTGTTTTCATTTCTAAGCTTTTCAAGCATCCTAAAATTAGCATATATTGCTTGTACAATCAAGGAATACAGTTGAGTGTTTTGCTTTGTTTTGTTTTAAAGATTCAATTATTTGCTTGAAAGACAGAGTTACAGAGAGGGAAAGGCAGAGGCAGAAAAAGAGAGAGGTCTTACATCTGCTGGTTCACTCCCCAAATGGCCTCAACGGCCAGAACTGGGCCAGACTGAAGTCAGGAACCAGGAGCTCCATCTGGGTCTCCCACACAGGCGCAGGGCTCCAAACACTTGGACCATCCTCTCCTGCTTTCCCAGACCACTAGCAGAGAGGTAGATCAGAAGTGCGGCAGCCAGGACTCAAACCAGCACCCAAAGGCTTAACCCGCTACCCCACAGGGCTGGCCCACTGTGGTGTGGTCTGAAGCCCAGCAAAGCCAGAGCACCTGCTAGAGGGACTGCCTTTGCCTGACTGTTCCAAGCCCACCCTGAGCGTCCTGCTGAAGTGAGGTTATTAGTTAATGGGACTGGTGATCAGGACACCCTCTGTGTCAGAGCTGCCTGGGATTTTCTACTCTTCAGTGTCTATCTAGGCACTTGGAACAAGTTATTCATTCTTTCTACACGTTTCCTTGTCCATGAAATGAGGACAATATTATGATCTTCATGACTGGGTTGTTGTTGTGATTGAGAGACAGTATGTTGCCTGAACCATAATCAGAACACATTAATGATTCCTTAGAAAGGATAACAAAAAACATTACCCCAAGGTAGACAGAGAGCAGAGCTGAGGCGATGACTTGGCACCATCGCTAAGAGAGAGATGCAAAACATTACAATATTTCTCAAGTCAGGTTTGATTAAATTAACCTGGTATTGCATGGACCAAAGAATGTAGTCAAGAATAAGAGATGGCATTTCTTGTTTGAAACCACTACAAATTCCCTACACACTGCCTACTGCAATGTCTGTGCATAAGCTACATAAAAACTTTTCCTAAATTAGAAATGACCTGGGGGCCAGCGCCGTGGCTCAGTTGGTTAATCCTCCACCTGCGGTGCCAGCATCCCATATGGGTGTCGGGTTCTGTCCCAGTTGTTCCTCTTCCAGTCCAGCTCTCTGCTGTGACCCGGGAAGGCAGTGGAGGATGGCCCAAGTGCTTGGGCCCTGCACCCGCAAGGGAGACCAGGAAGAAGCACCTGGCTCCTGGCTTTGGATCGGCGCAGCGCCTTCTGTAGCAGCCATTTGGGGAGTGAACCAATGGAAGGAAGACCTTTCTCTCTCTCACTCTCTCTCTCACTGTCTGTGACTCTACCTGTCAAATAAAAAAAAAAGAAGTTATAAAAAAAAGAAATGACTTGGTTTTTCAAGTGTACTCAATTATGTCCTGTGTAATAATTATAATAGTAATAGTATAGTAAAGGCATAATTTAAGACTCTGCTGTGGGGAGAGATAGAATTGTCCCCTATGAACATAATGCCACAGCCCTCAAATAAATAATGAAAATATCATTTTCCAGCACCTTCTTCTAGCACTTTAGGCAACATACTGATGATTACAGCTGGTTGTAAAAGTTCTGTGTGTGTGTGTGTGTGTGTATGTTCTATTATCATGTGTGGATGCTTTTGTCTGTTAAAATACTTGAAAACCGGCCAGCGCCGCGGCTCAATAGGCTAATCCTCTGCCTGCGGTGCCGGCACACGGGGTTCTAGTCCCGGTCGGGGCGCCGATTCTGTCCCAGTTGCCCCTCTTCCAGGCCAGCCCTCTGCTGTGGCCCGGGAGTGCAGTGGAGGATGGCCCAAGTCCTTGGGCCCTGCACCCGCATGGGAGACCAGGAGAAGCACCTGGCTCCTGGCTTCGGATCAGCGCGGTGCCGCAGTGGCCATTGGAGGGTGAACCAACGGCAAAAAGGAAGACCTTTCTCTCTGTCTCTCTCTCTCTCACTATCTACTCTGCCTTTCCAAAAAAAAAAAAAAAAACCTTGAAAACCCTATATTAACAGCATTTAAGTAAGGAAGATATGATTAGGTGTGGTTCTTTTCTCCTCTTTTCATTTTTCCTATTAAAAATATTTCCCTATTATAATCACTGCTTTTATAGTGAGCAGTGTTAAGTATGATTTAAGAAGAAATGACCTATCCACTTGGTGGCAGTATGCCTTGAAGAATATCCTCTGTGTGACTTCATTTCAGTCCTATGCTAAAAATGTTATCATAGACTTGATTTTTCTTTCACAATCTTGTTCATAAGTTGATTTATTTCAGATATCTGATGCTTTGTGAAATTACCCTGTGATAATTAAGCATTTCTTTTAAATGAGTTAGTTAATCTAATTTAAATTAATGCACTTGTTTGATTTGAAACTGATAACAGACTCTAAAAGGAAAATTATGTTTATTCTTTCTTAGGGCTAATAAAGCCCTATTCCAGATCTAAAACTTATTTTTATACAGTATAAATTAGTAACTGAACCAAGTTTCATTGCCAAATAACCCCCTGCAGTTGATACAACAGAATTACATTAACCTGCATTAAAAGCCAATAGAACCATTCATCCAGTTTAAATAAAACTACTAACCTAAAAATAATCTGTTAAAACAAAAATAATATAGCAACATATGCTATAAACCCATGATTTTGCCAAATTGCAAACTGTGTTACATTTTAATGTAATATTTCTATTCTTAAATTTCAAAATAATGTAGCATCTGCTTGAGCTCCCTGAGAGTGAACATTGGCCTACAAAGTACTGATTCAGATGAAAAAACCTGGCCTTGCGGACATAACCGTATTCCCCGGGGCCTAATGAAACAACATACCCAGAGAGCAAAAGAAATTTGTAAAGCACTGAGAAGCTAAAGAGAGTTTCTGATTCATCACAATTCACAGGAACCCTTTTCCAGTCGCTGTGGAGAAACCAGAATAAAAGCATAGGAAAGAATTTTTGGAGTTTCTGATGTTTTCATCTTCTACAATCCTCTACCAATTGTTCTCAGAAAAATGCCCTCCACGTGATCCTGTGCCCGCACCCAAATTAGCCTTTTACAAAACCTTCCAGTGACCCACAGGAACCTTTTTGTTGTGAAATGTGTGATCCTTTTCTCAAAGAGAGTCCCAGGCTCCTCGGTCCTCGTGGCTTATCACACAAGCCTGTGAGATTTCAATGACAGAGATGCGTCAAGTTGCAATTTCTCCCTAGCTGCAAAAGTCATTTTTTGAAAAGAACAATCTGGACCCCAAAACTTGAATGACTGAATAAATAGCCTTTGAAGCATTTTCGGGGATCCAGACCTGAGAACCATCTTTAGCCACATCAGCCAAGAGAACTGTGTCCTTGAAGTCACCTCTGGCAGCTTTTAATTATCAGGAGGGAGGAGCTGGGCAAAGCCACTGCAGGATTCTTTTGAATTCAGAATGAAAGCAAGTTAGCTGCCAAGGCTGCTCACCCCACCCCGGTCCGAAGCTTTCATTAGCAAGGGCCCTGACAGCCTTGATGACTAGACAGGGCTGGCCAGGATCTTTGCAAGAAAGCAGCAGAGAGGAGTCATTAACGTTCCACCCCTGTGTTACAACCCCAAAATGTCTGCTAATCAAAATCCAGCTTCTTATGCAGAGCCAAGAGAGGTTGAGCAGCGCCCCAAAGATTGCACAAAAGCAAAAGTGACGCATCTTGGAGGCTATTAAGGAAACTCAAACTTGATTACATCATCTGTTGGGAGGAATCGTGTAGAAAGCAGTCGCTGGGCATTTTTCTGGCTCCAGTGAAATAAAGTTCCTTGGGATTTGTTGTCTGGAAGCCTCAGGAAATTAGGGGACACGCCCTGAAGTTTTACAAACCCTAGGTAATTTTTCATTGCCCTTGCTGTGTGTCTTCCTTTGAGATTCACCCAATTAAATAAAAAAGAGAGCCACACTCAAAGCCATTGCTTTTATGCCATCTTTCAAACTGATTAAAGTTTCAGATTGACTTTAATCACCTCTAACTGAGGAGAAACCAGGCAGCCTGAGTGCAAAATGTGAGAAGCTAAGGCTCTTCTCTTTTTGTTTAAGTTTCCCAGGTCATGCCAGAATCAGTCCACCACGATACCCGGAACTCTGGCCTTCTACTTGCTTCCACCTTTAAAGAACACCACTTTATTTCTGGTAAGAAAACACCATTTGGGCTGTTGGGGTGCTCTTTAGTAAATATTCATTTTAACCCTCCATGTTAAACAATCATGGATCAGACCCAAGTTTCTGGATTACAAGGTGTGCTATGCATTTTCTACAGGAAAATAATCGACCAACCACAAATATCTGCTTAAAACTCAATTTAGAGTGGGTTAGGTGGAATATACCTGCTTTTGCCATGGATTGGATACCTTCTCATTTCAATAGCCGCCATGTCTCAAGACCCAAAACTTCTTTCTAAAATGTCATAATTTGTCTACCGTGGGCTAAGAGTTTGATGTGTCACCTTTTTCAATCTTTGAAACAAGCCCGGGGAGGTGCTGTATATCCATCTTATAATGAGAAAACCGAAGCTCACAGAGCTAAGACACTTATCCAAGGCCACACAGCCGCTAAGTGGCAGACAAAAATCCAAACCCTGTTCTACATCCTGAAGTCTGTACTCATTCAAACCAGCTCCCATGTTGTGAGTATGACCGAGTGTTCTTCTGTTGAGGAGCAAAGCTTAATGTTTCAGATATGAAAAAAAATTAGGTCAAGTTGTGCAAGGAACAAATAAGACTCTAAATATAAATTTCAAATGAAAAAAAACTTTAGACAGGACCATCTCACCGTTAATCTCACGTGGACCATTTGTCTCCTTACATAGAAATAAGGCAGGAATAGGACAAGAATTTTTCAGGTTACATTGGTATTCTTTGCATTTTTTGTTTATTTATTCAATGAACATTCATTCAACAACCCCTATGTGCCAGGCACTGTCCCGGGTACTGCAGGATCAGCCGTGCAAACTATGAACCAACCAAGCCCCTGTCTGCATGGTGCTTCCTTGCTAGACAGACAGGGGAGGAAAGCCACGAAGAAGACAGCAAGTACAGTGGTGGTGATGTGTCCCAGAGGAGCATTAAACGAGGTTAGGGCATTTTGAGTATGTAGATGTGAATCAGCTGTAAGCCAAGGGCTGTGCCTAGGTTCTGTATGGATCCCTGAAGCCCAGATGCCTACATAGACCTACACCTCCATGTTTCCGTGGGAACTGTGGAGGCTAGGAGCTCACAGCAGCTTTATTGGGTCTGTACTATGATCTCTATCTCACACAACAGAAAACCTGGCCTTAGCGAGTTTCAGATTATGACAGAGGGTCACAGTGTTGATAGGTGGCAGAGCTCAATTTGAACCCAGGTATCTCAAGGGGTGCTCATGGTCACTTTGCTCTACTCTTTAGATCCCTTTGCCTGGCACAGTGATAACTTGGGGGTGTTCTGTCCTCCTCCAGGCACTAAAGCCCAAGGGTGTTTGTAAGCCTGGACATCACCCTCCCCCCACCCCCCATTTGTTGTTTCAAATACTCAGCAGTAGGTCTTTCGCCCTAGGAAAACACTAATTCTATAGCCCTCTGTGATTTTGGAGTAATCTAAAGCCACACAGGCCCTGTCCACCATTTTGCTTTAGAAGAGGGGCTGGAGACCAACATGTGTACGGTAGGCACAGATGGGGACTAACTAGGGTGGAGCCTATACAGTGTCTGCCACATGGTAAGTATCTAATTCATATTTGTAGGAAGAAGGGAGGGAGCAGGAGGGATGGAAGGAAGGCCATTACTCATCACAGTCTCCAAATTCCAATGCGTAAGCCATGTCTCAACAACCTTCCATAGGTATTTGAAGATAGGGTTTTTCATAGCCCATGTAGAAAATGTGGTGATCCTGCTGGGTAACACTTGCTGAATAAATTATATTAATTGCTTAAATTTTTAGAAAATAGATTCAACTTCAAAATTCAAGAGTAGCATTTTTATAATAAGTGTGAGTGCAAGGTAGATGGCATTTGTTTCTTTTTTATAACACATTGTTCAACACAGAGTGAATGTCCTTTCTTAACAAGAAAAAATTCATGAACAATAAATTTTGAAGAATGATGACGCATTGCATGTAAATTTTATTGTGCACAAAAAGTTAAAAAAGAACACCTCAGTTGTGATTGTGGTCAGCTTTAGATCCTGTTACAGGCAGTTGGGAATTCTCCCCTGTGTCAGACAAACCAAATGAGGTTCATCACTGAAAATATTTATATCAGATATGCACTCACAAACTGACCACATGGGCTGGAGATGCACTTCCAGAAACCCACTGACATCAGATATGTGCAGCTTGATGTTCTCAAACAAGCAGTTGTTTCCTGGGGTACAGGTGTGCAGATCGGAAGAGCAGGCACCTTACAGTCCGAGGTAAAGGGTAATTTTGCTTCCTTCTTCCCTCTTT
Source organism: Lepus europaeus (assembly GCF_033115175.1). NCBI lineage: Eukaryota > Metazoa > Chordata > Mammalia > Lagomorpha > Leporidae > Lepus > Lepus europaeus. The sequence goes on from NC_084831.1 coordinate 59,287,197, forward strand.
CCTCAAGACCAGTGACTTTCACTTTGAGCAGAGTAGGGCGGATGATGAACACTAGTGCAGTTAACATTATTTTGCTTTCCTTCCATTAGACAGCAGGCAAGACACTGGACTTCTCTTGGGAATGATCATCCTTGCTGTGATGCTGTCGATTCTTTCTTTGATTGGGATATTTAACAGAACACTCCGAACTGGGTAGGTCTTTGTAGAATTTCTCTTTTCCAACCTCGACTAAATATGTACCATCAAACTGTTGTCAATTCAGTTATCTACAAGGAAAATCCATGAACGTTTTCATTCAGAAAGAGGAAAATGAAAGCAGCAATGTAAGATGACTATCAATCCCTGCTAGACTCTGTTCAAAAATCATTTATTTAGTCCTCACTGTGACCCTGCCGGAAAAGCTCTGTGGCCCATTTTACAGATGATAACACGAGGCTCAGGGAGAGGATGAGTCCTCCACCCACAGTCACTGAGCACAAACCCAGAAGTCCAGACACAACTGAAACCAAAACTCACGTTCTCTTCGACAAGATCCAGCCTTTTTCACTGTGCTTCCAATTTATCTGCTGCGCGCAGATTCTGTAAAGTGGTTAAGTCATCGTCTTCCTTGAGCCTACCAAACCCTCTGAATCAGTGTGCAGAGACAGGAGGCAGGTTTGCCTTTGTCACTTGGTTACCAATTGGGTTGATGATCCAGCATCCAGTCCCACAACACCTTCCTGGCCTCCTTCCATCAGGTGTAATTTTTCCAATATCAGTATCAATAAGGAAGTATGCCTTGTTATTGAAAATGAAACTTTGAGGAAAGCAAGGCCTCTGGGTTTCTACATTTTACTGGATGCTTGGAGATTTCTCATCTGTTAACAGACAAGTTGTTTCTTGTGGCAGTCGCCCAGTATACCCAATTAGTCACAGATTTTGACACATACGCACAGTCTTTGCCAGACTCACACTGAGTTTCTCTTTCTTGCCATCACTTGCTTCGTGAGATCATCTCTCTTTTAAATTTGTAATCAAAATGCGGTAGGAAGATTTTAAGTGAGCTATTCTGAATAAAGTATACTCATGATTTCTTATCTACATATGCTTTTTCATCAGAACTTTTGTAACATTTCAGAATTTAAATTACACATTAATAAATGTGTTCCTAATGCCATTGTGAGTTGGGCAAACTAATATGGAATTATATTTACTTTAGATTTTTAAAATATTTGATTATAAAATCCTTTGTATTATCTTAACTTCCAACTAATACCACATAAAAATATCAATATTTGTGCTATTATCCAAAGATGCCCTGGTTAGTGTGAACTTATAAGTACTGTTAAATTTTCTACTAAGAATAACCTAAAATTTTCCACTGGTAATAACAAATAAGGAAGCAAGGTAATCCTTTGATAATTTTATTATCTAAATAAGTACTTCTTTTAAAAGATAAAAGAAACAAGAGATAATATAGACATTTACGTATGAGCAGACATGGTTAATATAACCATACATTATTTATAAAAGCCTTATACAAGAAACAGAAATAGACTAGACAACAAATATTTTAAACATAATGAAACCAAGAGCAGGTAAATACACATACATGTGCTCTCCATGTATCAGTGTGCTATATAAAAACTTTGCTACAATAGAATAGACTTACTGTGATTTGGTCTAATTGTAAATATAGTAAGAGAATATGAATTAGTTTTAAAAACTGAATCATAAACCATTATATAAATATGTGTAAAGAAACCATTTTTACCCTAAAGTCCAAGAGCAAATTGGACCCGTGAAGTTCATTTAGCCATTCAGTTGTTAATGGAAGTCCTTAGAGACCCTGTAAAACAGATAAACAGGTCTGATCCGTCGTTCCCGGGTATATGGCTAACAAGTAGAAACATGCCTGAGATCAGTTTAGTCTCTCCTAAGTTCCTGGCACCACCTTCTTGCTCAAACCACTTTGTAGAGTCAACTCAGAAACTGTTGGTTCTGAGGAGCTGCTTGGGAGAAAAGAGGACACTGACAGCTTCTCTCTCTTTTTTGCACCATCCTATTCCAATGATCCTTAATAAGCACACTCTAAATAGAAATCAGCCTCAGGGGCCGGCTTTGTGGCATAGCAGGTAAAGCCACCACCTGCAACACTGGCAGCCACATGGGCTGCAGTTCAAGTCCCGGCTGCACCACTTCAGATCCAGCTCTCTGCAAATATGCCTGAGAAAGCAGCAGAAGATGGCCCAAGTGCTTGAGCCCCTGCACCCACCTGGAAGACCTAGAAGAAGCCCCTGGCTCCAGGCTTCTGCTTGGCCCAGCCCCAACCACTGTGGCCATTTGGGAAGTGAACCAGCAGATGGAAGATCTCTCTCCCTCTGTGTCGTCCTCTGTCTCAGTGTAACTCTTTCAAATAAATAAATAAATCTTAAAAAAAAAATAGCAGTTCCACAAAACCGCAAGGCAAAGTTACCCATCTCCTACTCCCTCCATATTAAAAAAGCTTGGAAGCACCACTACCATTGCAACCCTATCTGGAATAATTACAAAATTCAGAATTAGAATTGCCTGAATTCCAGAATTTCACTAAATAACATTTTCTTCTTTAATACCATGTAGTTGTGGTCACCTTGGAAAAGTCTATAAAATATCCTTTACATTTTTCAAACTCTCCCACTCTGCTGCTAGTGGTTTGCCAAATGTAGCATGCGTACAGTTTCACTGCCAGAGTGGTTCTCCCAGTTACTTGAATCTAGTGTGAGTGTTTTGAAGTGTTGCTGCTCATTAGAAAGAATTAGACCTCCAAAAACAGGAGGAAAATCTGAAAAATATTCAGTCAACTTCCTACTGAAGTTTCTTGAGAGGAAACCTTAGTTCCTGTATCAGAAAATTTGATTTTTTTTATTCCTGTGCACAACTTTTTACAATGATGCATAATGAATGATTTACCATAATGGGATAAGTAGCTATGATAAGAAGCCTCCTGTGAAGTTTTGTTGCCAAGTGACTGTGCCTAACACAACCAACAAGAAAGTAAGTATATACATTATATTACATACATCCATAAACTCTTTTCCAAAATCTGTGCATTTTAGAATTGTAGTCAAAAGACTACACAAGGTCCTTCACAAAGTTTATGGAAAATGGAATTAAAAGTCTATTTTGATGCAAAAAATCTTTGAAGTCCACACAATTTTTATATGTATTTTTCATATACTTTTTTTGAAATGGATTTATTTATGTATTTGAAAGGCAGAGAGAGTGAGAGCGAAAGCAAGAGCAAGAGAGAGAGAGAGAGAGAGAGAATCTTTCCTTTGTTAGTTCACTCCCAAACGCCCACAACAACCCAGGCTATAGCCAGGATAGGAACCAGGACTCCATATAGAATCCACGAGTCCCAAGCATTGATTTAACCTGCTGTGCCACAATGCCCACCCCTCTCAGAAACTTTTTGAAGACCTCTCATATGCATAAATTTCCTTGATATTTTGCACCAAAAAAATTATCCTTTAATTCCACTTTCCATTAATTTTTTGAAGTCCACTGGCAGATCAGAACTACAGGACAAAACTTTCGCTGGGCCTCCCATCCACTCCCCACCTCATCATCTCCTTACTGGGATGATTTCCTTATTCACACTTCAGAAAACTTGGTTTTTATTGTGATTTGCAGTTTAGTTGACATCCTAATCTCCTATATGATTACCTGCACCAAATACTAAAGTGATATCTTCTTAATATGTCACTTTTGTTTTTTAGAATTAAAAGAAGAATCTTATTGCTAATACCAAAGTGGCTTTATGAAGACATTCCTAATATGGAAAACAGTAATGTTGTGAAAATGCTGCAGGTAACTAAACACCATCTAACAAAACCTCAGTGGCATTTGAGACAATCTAATACCTAATCTAGAATTCCCCATTCAAATGAATAAATGTGTAGACATAGTAACATAATCGTAAACAACTATACTAACCAAATTGCACATATTTCAGATCCTGCTTAACAGAGATGAGAGACTAGAGATAGGAGAAGAAATGAGCGAGAGAGAAAGAGAAGGAAGGAAGGAAGAAAGGAAGGGAGGGAGGAAGGGAGGGAGGGAAGGAAGGAAGGAAGGAAGGAAGGAAGGAAGGAAGGAAGGAAGGAAGGAAGGGTCAGTGCAATAGAAAAGTTAGGGGAAGATTCTGGGACAGGTGCAAGAGTCACTTGGTGACCAAGCAATGGTAGGTGTCTTCAGAAACAAAGGAAGGAGGACAGGAAGAGGAGCTCGCTGGGTTGAGGAGCCTCAAAGACTCAGAGGGACGTCTGTCTTACATGTGATGGAACAGTAGGTGGAGCCCATGGAGGGCCTCACTTCATTCTGCAGACTCCCTGCAATGTGAGAACATTAATGGGAGAAGACTGTGGAAGATGGAGTCACCAGGGATGAGCCAGGTTTCCATTTCAGCAAAGGAGAGAAGAGCATGCATCGGGAAGACCCTGAGGATATAAGGTCTTTGCTGGTTTGCGGGGTGGGTAGCATCCATTAAGTGTGTTTCTGCTATTTTCTGGCACTCTTCTTGGTAAACAAGGCGCTCACAACCCGGCCAGGGGGTCAGACACAGCATCCAAGTATTGCCATGTAGTGTTAGAAGTGCAGCGACAGAAATGAACCCAGACATACAATGGGAGCAGAGAAGAAACACAATGAAAGATGAGAAGGACTTGCTTAGTGGAAAGAGAGAACATTCAAAGTGGAGGGGACAGCATGAGCAAGGGTAAAGAGGTGAAAACAGCACGTGGGGTAGGAAGACAAGGTGTTTGGTGAAACAAATAAAAGTGGTTCTGTTTAAAGCTTCATTGAGCCCACTAACCAATACTCTCTCCAGCATATATCATCTGAACAAAGGTTATCGAAGTTAAAAATAAGCTTTTGAGTTTGAACCATTGGTCAACAGAATGGAACAAAGTCTAAGACCCACTACCCAAGACCCTCTGTGATCTGATCCCAGTTGCTTTCTAGCATTATTCCAGTCGTCCTCCTGTCACAGCTTGTGATAAAGCAGCACCCATCATGTTGTTTCTGTCAAAACCTGGTGGCCCCCCCCCGTGGAGCTGGGCCCAAAGAAAAGTTGAATGGCACCCCATGCCACTGTACTCAAACTCCTCTTCTTTGCCTAACTCCCTTCCTCTTTTGGGCTCCTGGAATTAGAGGTGAACCCTGGGGTTTCACCTGATGAGGTGGTTTTCTGCCCAAGAGATTAAGGAATGGTGTTGTAGTCTGTTTGGACAGCCCTAACAGAATACCATAGACTGACTGGCTTAAATAAGACATTTCTATCTCCCAGTTTCAGAGGCTGAGAAGTCAAAGGTCAAGGGGCTGGCCACCTGTGTTCCTGGCAAGGGCTCTCCTGCAGGTGGCTGCTTTCTCACGTTGCAGGGAGAGAAAGAGAGATCATCTCTCCCATGTCCCTTCTTCACCTACCCCATTCATTCATCAAGGTGCCAGTCCTGCAACCTAATTACTTCCCCTGGACCACACCTCCAAATAACATACCATTGGCTTCCACAGACCAGTTTGGAGGGGAGATATAAGCACTCAGGTGGTGATAACTTTATAATTATGTTGCATCAGAGTTATTTGTCCTGGGAGGGCAGCCACGAGCTAGAAGGTCTCCAGTCCATTTCTTGACAGAAAAGTCGTCAGCCGGTTCTGATCATCACAGACAGATCTGAACTGTGAGTAGCTTTAGTGCCTTTAAAACCTCAGCACAAGGCACTTATCACAACCTCATTCTCAATATACAAGGAACATAGTCTTCTACCCCCCTTTCCCTTGATTCAAGCAGCAACCTATTTTCTTGGCATAGGCTCCATAAAATTAAGAAATATCCCAACATAGGCAAAAGCCCAACTTTTAAAAGACCCCAAAATAATGTGCAAGATTCTCCTTTCTCTTTAAAATTTTTTAACCAAGAGATGTGATTAATACATGGATTATTTTTATTATTCCTTTCCTTTGGTCTCCTTATGGGAGAATTTAATAAGGATTTGGAAGTAAGCAGAATAAAGAAAAGACAAAAGAAGGAAATCACAGGGGAAGACAAACAACTTCAGAAAAGGTGGGGAGGAAGGAAGGTTGAGGGAAAGCAAAATTTCAGCCCTTATTCAATTGCTCAGTTGGTCTTTTAAAAGTTATTTTTGGGAGGTAACGTTAAACAATGTTGTTTATTCCTAGGAAAAAAGTGAATTTATGAATCATAACCCCAGTGAACAAGTCCTATATGTGGATCCCATGATTACAGAGATAGGAGAAATCCTTCTCCCAGAAGGACACAAGCCTACAGACTCTGAGAAGGAAAAGAATACAGGCTCCCTGGAGACAAGAGACTGCCCGCAGAAGTCTCTGCCTGCCAGTTCTACACTCGTGTATATTCCTGACCTCCACACTGGATATAAGCCCCAGATTTCACACTTTCTCAACAGCCATGATGAGAGAGACTCCTCAACTCTTGAAGCACCAGTGGATGCCTTAGACCTGGGAAAGGACCCACGGTTAAAAAAATACCCAGATTTTGCTTTTTCTATTTCCAGCATGAATTCACTGAGCAACACACTACTTCTTGAAGAATTAAGCCTCATTTTAAACCAAGGGGAATGTATCATACACAACTCAGTAGAGGGAGGAGCCAGCACGCTTTTGGAAAATGACGCACCCAAGGAGCCCATTCCAGAACAGACCTTTCTGCCTGACGAATTTGTCTCCTGTTTGGGGATCATGAATGAGGAATTGCCATCTACTGATTCTTACTTTCCGCAAAATATTTTGGAAAGCAACTTCAACAGGATTTCACTCTTGGAAAAGTAGAGCTGGATGGTCAGAAGCAATATGGGAGCATAACCTTGCAGCTGGAAATTGAATCTCCTCCTCAATAGGTATTCGATTTGGCCTCATTTTGAAAAATCAGAGAATTCAGATCCAAAGATGGAATATACTTTGAAGTCAGGAGGAAAGCAGCATTACCGTATTTGTGTTTAAAGTATCAGCTGTTTCCTCTTTATGGCCTCTCAATGAAAGAGGTGGAGCAGTTCTCTGCATTGTATGAAGTAAATACAGGGGGCCAGCGCTGTGGCATAGCGGGTAAAGCCGCCTGCTCTGGTGCCGGCATTCCATATGGGCGCCAGTTCAAGACCCGGCTGTTCCACTTCTGATCCAGCTCTCTGCTATGGCCTTGGAAAGCAGTAGAAGACGGCCCAAGTCCTTGGGCCCCTGCACCCACATGGGAGATCAGGAATAAGCTCCTGGTTCCTGGCGTCAGATCGACGCAGCTCCGGCTGTTGCGGCCAATTGGGGAGTGAACCAGAGGATGGAAGACCTCTCTCTCTCCTTCTGCATCTCCTTCTCTCGGTGTAACTCTGACTTGCAAATAAATAAAATAAAAATCTTAAAAAAATATGAGTGATACAAAATATGTGGCAGGAAATTAAACACTGAAAACTTCTTTAAATGAATTTATATAATTGCAAATGGAGAATCAAGGTTACTTTTCATGATCAGATAAAAAAACTTTACATTAGTATTTCATGATCAGATAAAAATATAGCCCCAAACAACAAAATAAGTAGAAGACAGAGGAGCAGTTAATTAGCATGTTTGCTGAGTTATTTTTTCCGCTACTTTCCATTCAGGGAAAAGATCAGGGGTTTGATTTCTCCTGAGTGTGATTCTGGTATAGAAGAGTTGTAGAACAGTGAAGTGTGGAAATAATAAATTGGCTGTCTTCATTCAAGTGAAGAGTGATGGTATTGTCCTCCCATAGTGAGACTGCTGTCTTACTTCACTGTAATAACACTTGTGAGAAGTAGTAGATGCAGGGTCATTATTTTTTGTTATTAACTATGTATTAGATGTATATCAGAAATTGTTAGCACAGATCCTTGTCCAAATCTGGGATGGCACATCTTTGCCCTACCTCCCTTTGCTGAATATCCTATGTCTCCTGCAGACATCAGTAACTGATCACCAGGTATCTTTCTGCTGAGCTCAACCAGGACCTCAGAATCCTCCCAACCAGTGTCTTTGATGACTACAGTTAATAAGGACAAGGATGGGAGATGAAACTGCCAACCAGCTCAATACTGAAAAGGGGTGACCTTAAAATACAAAGTTCATGTTTTAACCCAAGAAATGATCCTGTAAAATTTCTTAATGACCAGTACAGTTTGAAAAAAATTCACAGAATTTCTGTTTCTTTTCTAACAGTTGTCAACAATAACAACTTTTACTCGGATTTACTGGTTTAATTTTAATATCAGAGACTAGGTAATTAAGAAAAAAACTCTATTTGCCTACTGTGTATTTTGCATAGGCATAAGCCATTTTGTTTTGACTTTTCTTAATTAAAAAATATAAAAGCAATTTCAGTGTCAGCGACTGTTCCCATAATGGTTTAACTACACAGCCTAGTTTTCCATGATTTTTGTTCCTGTCCCTTGTGTTCATTTTGATGAGTGCCGCTTTTCACATCTCCCGTTTAGGTGATTAAGTCATATGTTCAGTTAGTCTACAAAGTTTGTTTAATGTCTAAGGTGCTAGTATTTCATGATAATTCATCTTTTTATGTGGAAAATCTCCTTTATTTTATTTTTTATAATTTACTAAAGTCATTTTTCGTCAACATGGAACATTAATATTCAGTGTAAAGAAAAAAAATCCCCTGCTGTGATATTGTGTTCTGTTCACCCTAAAATATGTACTTATTTGTTTGAAAAGAGCGTGTTTTAATCACTAATGAAATACTAATGTAAAATATCCTGACTTGTAAATTATCAGATCCCTTTGCTTTATTCCCTCCCACAGGGAGAGCTGCAAGGAAGCAAAGAGGCAAATAGTGCTTCAGATAGAGCTAACAAGAGACAAGGCAAATCTTGATATTTACCAACCTGATAAAGATACTGGTAACAGGTGAAGAATATATTAATAAGGCGTCTCACTGACCCACTTCTCATCAAAATAGCTTTTGTGGAGCTTAAAGGATTATAGCATTGTTTGATCTCCTACAAATGCTTTCCAGGCAGTGAGGGAGTGCCTCCTTTAAAACTGCTCCTCCTTGCCCGCACAAGTGGGAAAGGAACGTTTTTGTTCTTTGGTACCTTCCCTTCACTCACGTCACTCTTCAGCATGGGGGAGACACTGGTGATTGTGTCATAAGGTGGCTTGGTCAAAAGGCCTGGGTTCAAGTTCTTGTCTCTGGCCCAAGAAAAAAAATTGACAAAGATGTAGGCAAAGGTCAGAGGAGGAACAAGATTTATTTACATGCAAAGCAAAGTACACACTCAAAAGGGAATGTGGACGTGCTTAAAGGTGAGCTGCACTCAGTGAGCTTTGGTCCATCCCTTTATAAGATTTGGGGCCATAGATGTGGCGTCAAGGGCAAGGTATAACTGATTACTCATAGGAGGCAGAGTTTGAGTACTAAACATTTCCCCTTGCCCTCTTTTTTTTTTTTTTTGACAGGCAGAGTGGATAGTGAGAGAGCAAGAGACAGAGAGAAAGGTCTTCCCTTTTGCCGTTGGTTCACCCTCCAATGGCCGCCGCGGTAGGCACGCTGCGGCCGGCAAACCGCGCTGTTCTGATGGCAGGAGCCAGGTGCTTCTCCTGGTCTCCCATGGGGTGCAGGGCCCAAGCACTTAGGCCATCCTCCACTGCACTCCCGGGCCACAGCAGAGAGCTGGCCTGGAAGAGGGGCAACCGGGACAGGATCGGTGCCCCGACCGGGACTAGAACCCGGTGTGCCGGCGCCGCAAGGCGGAGGATTAGCCTATTGAGCCGCGGCGCTGGCCTGTCCCCTTGCCCTCTTTTGTTAACTTCGAAGTGTCATGGTGCATGATGGGAGCAGGGGTGTCAGCCATGGTAATTTTATTATGATGACATTATAACTAGCTGAAGGTCATTGTGGAGGTTCAGCCAGCAGTTGTGTCGGTTATTTTTGGCAGGATCTGTTCTAAGCAGCAGTTTCATGGAAACTGCTATTGTCTGGTGCATGGGGTAGAAGTGGGGGGAGGGTCAGAGGAATCTGGGCAGAGCAGATGGGACTACAGGGAGGAGCTGGTGCCTCAGGTCCTCCTTAGTAGCTACTTTCTTACCTACATCAATTCCATCTTTGCCTTTGACCTTTGTAGGGCCCCCAGTGGACTGAGAATTGACTTATATCTGCCATTGTCCCGAAAACTCACGGGGATAATTTCAACTGTTTTATTACAGTGCAGTTTTGACAAAGAGGCAAAGGTTTTCTTCCCATGATTCTTTTATTTGACAAAGATTTATTGAACTTCTAAATGCCCCTACTATATGCAAGGGGCTTTGAGGGCTATAGGTGTTGACATGGCTGTGGGCTTCGCCTACCTGCACATTCTTGTTATAGAACATGCAACCTTAGAGCTTGTGTTCTAGAGAAAAGAGACAGAGAATCAATGAGGACAGTCATGGTCCTCAAGGAGCTTACATTTTACTGGAGAAGGGGCTAATGATAAGCTTTGAAGAGATGCAGAAAGACATGAAGGGAAATGCCAGGTAATAATAAGTGCTATGCAGAGAAGGAAAATGGGTCTCGTGATAAGGAGCAATTAGGTGGCCACTTTACAATGGGTAGTCAGGAAAGACCGCTCCCAGGAAGTGACACAGAGGTTGCCATCTGAACCCCAGGAGCCAGCATAGGGATCAGCTTGCTACTGACAAGTCCCTTGTATAGAGAAATTTTGGAGGGGCTAATGTCTTTATATCTTTCTGTCCTGTGCAAATGGTCCCCAGCCACCCACTCATTCTGGCCCTCACCTTCTCCTCCTTTAAGCCAGGATTTGCAGTAGACTCCGGGGATAAGTACATATCTTTTCATCTAGCTCTTGGGGCTGTTATTAACTTTCTTTCTCTGAGTCTCACAGTCTTTGTGAGTTGCTGATTCCCAAATGGGCAAAACCTGCTTAAGAGTGTGGATTAAGAAGGAGGAGGAAGAGACAAAGCCTTTCAATGAACCACTCAGAAAGAGGAAGAGGAGAGAAAGATAACAAAAAGGCAGTTAGTACCTAGGGATATGGAAGCACAAAGAAATGCGATTCTGGACAAATTAAGCTGTTTCTGGAATATCCAGTTTCCTCTTGCTCTAGGATCTTCCTGGCCTTCAAGAACCCTTTTCTGACATGGAAGCAACGGGAGACACACAAGTGAGTCCAGTTCATGTTGGTGCGTGCATGTGTGTGTGTGTGTGTGCTTGCTTTATCTTTTTATAAATTTGTAGTTTTTAAAATCAGAGTTGGACATAATATTGAACATAAAGAAGGCTGATGAGTTTTAGGATGTGGTTCTCTGGGACCGTGTCGCTCTTTGGCCTCCCAGTGTGTTCCCAACTTCTTTGCATTTTGAGTCCTCTCCCTTTGATCAGCATATGACTGGGCATAGGGCACAGGTCTTCAAAAATAAATGCTGGTAACAGATTGTTTCTAAAGACAATGTGTTACAGAATCACAAATTGTAAAGCAGATGAGAGCAAACCTCCTGTTGACATGAAGGTGGGGGGATTCCTGTCTGTGCCTCTTCCCTCTCCCTCTCTGCACCTGCCGCGAGGGGGAGGCGCGGGGTTTGCGTGTGTTCTTGTGGGTCTGGGTTTCGGAACCGGTGGTTGAGTCGACATGTCAGACAACGAGGACAATTTTGACGGGGATGACTTCGACGATGTGGAGGAGGACGAAGGGCTGGACGACCTGGAGAATGCCGAGGAGGAGGGCCAGGAGAATGTTGAGATCCTGCCCTCTGGGGAGCGACCACAGGCCAACCAGAAACGAATCACCACCCCGTACATGACCAAGTATGAGCGAGCCCGCGTGCTGGGCACCCGCGCCCTCCAGATCGCGATGTGTGCCCCTGTGATGGTAGAGCTGGAGGGAGAGACAGATCCTTTGCTCATTGCCATGAAGGAACTCAAGGCCCGGAAGATCCCCATCATCATCCGCCGCTACCTGCCCGACGGGAGCTATGAGGACTGGGGGGTCGACGAGCTCATCATCACCGACTGAGCCGAGCTGTCTGCTGCCCTGGCCCCTGCCCACTTGGTTCCCATTTTCTACGTGTAAATAATAAACGATTTAGTCTTTCAGCCCCTCCAAAAAAAAAAAAAAAAAAAGTACAAGACTGGGGCTTTTCTACTCCTTCCTAAGTGGTCTGGCTGCTGGGCCCACCTTGGGATTGAACCCACTAGGTTCCAAATTCAGGCTAAGGAGATCAGAACCCCCCCACTCCAAAGCTCCCTGTACCCTTAAGGCTTTGTAAACCGCTGCTTTCTCTCAGAGGCTGTTACTAGAGGCAGTACTTTACAGTACTATATGTGATAATTATCTTATTCCTTTCCAATTACTTCATCATAAGTGTCTGCATTTGTTCAAGTTTATGTTCTTCTTGCGATCACTAAGAATAAAATATTGTGTCGTGAACATAATTAGATTTTATAAACCCAAGATTGCCATATTGTGCTATGGTTTATCTCTTTATGAAGTAATTACACCAATTATAGGAGGTTATGTTTAAATGCGAATTGTTACCCACTTGGCAGACAGTATTGATTTAAAATAAAAGAAGTGATTAAAAACAATTTATGGAGCTCTCTTGGGTAAAAGCACAAAACCACTAGAAAATTATTGGAATCTTATTCATGCAATGAGTTGTGCACAACGTTCTTGGATGCTGTAGTTAAGGCAAAATTACCAGGAACTCCAACAAAGGTTTGAATCTAAGACTATTATTATGTGTCTTTCCTACTGCTAAGATTACACCATTAAATTCAATTAATGCAGCATGTTAGGACTCTTCACAATTTTGCTAATTTCATTTTCAAGTTAATTTAAAATAACCATTCTTTAATCTTTCATACACAGAATTTCCATCTCCAAAGATGCAGTCCTTTTGTGCTTACGTTCAAGAATACACATTATTACCTAAGTCCCGTAATTAGCATTCAGCAATATATTGAGAATTTATTCTTAAATGTTTGTTTGAGATAGTAATAACACCCTTCTGACCTAATGTTATGAGAGGAAGCAAACAAACAAAGCTGAGCAATAGTGTTGTAGAAGCACTTCAAAAAAGTCAAGCAAAAAATCAAAATGCTGTTTCTAACCATCAAGGCATGCCTAAAATTAGTGACTGTGTCAGGGCACAGGAAGGAAATCATAAACAGTCAAACCCTGGAACCCAAGTGTGAGATCCGGAAGTCAATAAACCTTGCTGTTTTCTTTCTGTTCACATCCTGACTGAGAATTTTACTACAAGAGGGTGAGAGGGAAAGAATAGGAAAATAAAGAGAAAGCATTTTTATTTTTTAAGCTACACAGTACTTCATGAAAGTACACTTTAGAAACTCAAAGTAATAGCCAGAAAAATGAAGTGAAAATGACAGATCCTCTTCACACTCCCACTACCCACCCCCATTATCAAAGACTGACTCTCAACAAATTAGTGTTTTTCTTTCCAGTTTTTTTTTTAATTTAAACAGTTAAAATATGGTGTTGTTCTGTGACTTACTATTTTCTACCTAGCAGTATCTTGGAAATATTCACAAGCCTTTGTATGTAGGGTTGTCTTATTCGTTTAACAGTTGCATAGTATTCCATGAAATAGATGTATTATAATATATTTATGTATTCCATTTTTAAAAGATGTACTTATTTGAAATGCAGAATGACTGGGTGGGGGATGGAGGCGGGGGAGAGGGAGAGGGAGAGAGAGATGGAGGCGTTCCAGACACTGGTTCACTCCTCAGTTGTGCACAACAGCTAGGGCTGGGCTAGACAGAAGCCAGAGCCAGAAGCCAGGAACCCCATCTGGATTTCCCACATGAGTGCAGAGACTCAAGTGCTTTAGTCATCCTCTGATGCTACCCAGGAGCATTAGTAGGGAGCTGGATTGGAAGCAGAGTAGCCAAGATTCAAACCTGTACTCCAATATGGAATGCAATGTCCCACACAGTGGCTTAACCCACTGCTCCATGACTCCTGCTCCTTACCTGTTCTATTCATGGACATTTAGTTTTAAATTTTTCACTATTATAAACACTCTTATAAACCCTGTCACAGGGGCCAGTACTGTAGCATAGTAAGTTAAGCCTCCACCTGTGGTGCCAGTATCCCATATGGATGCCAATTCGAGTCCCTGCTGCTCCACTTCTGATCCAGCTCTCTAATAATGGCCTGGGAAAGTAATCAAAGATGGTCCAAGTGCTTAGGCCCCTACAACCACATGGGAGACCCAGAGGAGGTTCCTGGCTCCTGGCTTCAGGTTGGCCCAGCTCTGACCATTGCAGCCACTTAAGGAGTGAACCAGCAGATCAAAGACCTCTCTCTCTGTCCCTCCCTCTCTGTAACTCTGCCTCTCAAATAAATAAACATTTAAAAAAAAAAACCTGTTACACTTATCATTACATGCATAGCATCACATTTTGGGGACAAGGTGAGAGCAAGGACAGATGCCCAAGTATTGAATTGCTGGGTCAAGAGATCAGATCATTTATATTTTGGTAAATATTACTGATTATTTCTCCAAAAAGACTGTGCCAATATTATCAGTGTTTAGAATGTTTGTCGGCCGGCGCCGTGGCTCAATAGGCTAATCCTCCACCTTGCGGCGCTGGCACACTGGGTTCTAGTTCCAGTCGGGGCGCTGGATCCTGTCCCGGTTGCCCCTCTTCCAGGCCAGCTCTCTGCTGTGGCCTGGGAGTGCAGTGGAGGATGGCCCAAGTGCTTGGGCCCTGCACCCCATGGGTGCACTTGGCTCCTGCCTTCAGTTCAGCTCAGTGCGCCGGCTGCAGCGCGCAGGCCGCAGCGGCCATTGGAGGGTGAACCAACGGCAAAAGGAAGACCTTTCTCTCTGCCTCTCTCTCTCTCTCACTGTCCACTCTGCCTGTCCAAAACAAAAAAACAAACAAACAAAAATGTTTGTCAACCTTGTAGGTGTCTTCTCTGCATTTTCTTTAGAAAATGAAGTCAACCATTTTCTCATGTTTGTTGTGGTTTTGTAGTTCGTGTTTTTTATTTGCCATTGTTACATTCTTTGTCCATATTCCTATTGAGCAGCTGGCTATTTTCTTAGCTACCTTCAGGAATGATTAAGATATGATCAGTTCTGTTATTTATCTTCTGAATACTTTCTCACAAATTATTTGTTGTTTAATCTTTATATTTTCTTTTTCCAAATACAAATTTTAAACTGTATGTAGTCAATCTCATGCTATTTTTCCCTTGAGATTTCTGGGCTCATTATCATGTTTGGCAAAATATTTTTTTTTGACAGAGTTAGACAGTGAGAGAGAGAGAGACAGAGAGAAAGGTCTTCCTTTTTCCATTGGTTCACCCCTCAAATGGCCGCCACAGCCAGCATACTGCATAGATCTGAAGCCAGGAGCCAGGTGCTCCCTCCTGGTCTCCCATGTGGGTGCAGGGGCCCAAGCACTTGGGCCATCCTCCACTGCCCTCCCACGCCACAGCAGAGAGCTGGACTGGAAGAGGAGCAACCAGGACAGAATCTGGCACCCCATCTGGGACTAGAATCCAGGGTGCTGGCGCCGCAGGCAAAGGATTAGCCAAGCGAGCTGTGGCACCAGCCCAAAATATACTTTTAAGATAGAATATCTTCTGGTGATATTTAGCAATGGGAAAACGGTGGACAGTGGAAGAACGCAGGTGTGATTAAAATCCCACTTTCTCAGATCCTGGCTATGTTGTTTCTTCTTTCTATTTTTTTTTTTTAAGATTTATTTATTTATTTGAAAGTCAGAGTTACAGAGAGAGAGAGAGAGAGAGAGAGAAAGGTCTTCCATCCACTGGTTCACTCCCCAGATGGCCACAATGGCCAGAGCTGCCCCAATCTGAAGCAAGGAGCCAGGAGCGTCTTCCGGGTCTCCCACACGGGTGCAGGGGCCCAAGGACTTGGGCCATCTTCTACTGCTTTCCCAGGCCATAGCAGAGAGCTGAATCAGAAGTGGAGCAGCTGGGACTAGAACCAACACCCATATGGGATGCCAGCACTACAGGCAGTGGCTTTACCCACTACGCCACAGTGCTGGCCCTGGTTTCTTCTTTCTTAAAAAAAGTTCACATGAATACCTTCCTCTGGCATTAAATAAAACAATGTGTGAGAGCATTAAATAAAACAATGTGTGAAAGCCCTGGCTGAGTGCTTGACTCACTGTAGGCACTGCAGAAATTTTGATATAGCCAGAATGGGAATACGCTCCGGCACCTTGTGGAAGAGGCAGACGATGTCAGTGCACCAGTTAGTTGTGTGAGGAGGAGGTGACGGAACAGGAAGGGGAGGCTCAGAAAGCATTCACATTTCCCTAGTGTGGAGGTGCGTGCATGTACCTGTGTAACAGCACCAACCCTAGCTTTCCATCACGCTCCTCAGCCTACGCTTTAGCATTCAGGCTTTCATAGCAAATATGCAAAATTTGATATTCATGTGACCCCCTATGATACTTCTTCCAAATCTCTTCTTATCTAGACTTAAATAAAGTGCAGCACTCATTTCATTCTAGGATTCGATATAGAAGATTTGTTTTCTTAGTTGCTGAAACTGGAATTCACTTGTATTTCATAAAATGAAAAGATTAGGATCTTAAGAAACTGCCAGTTGCCTCATATTTGCAGGTTCATTTGTTCTTAGTATTCATTGCACTTTCCACTTCCTTTGTGACTTTGGAGAATCCATTTGACTGAATAGAGGCAGTGTCTACAGAAATCCGTGAGGGACAAGAGAGAGCTCGCTGGAGTCCACAGCGGCACAATTCTAATGCAACAAGTGAACAAAAAACCCTGAGACTCTTGCAAAACAACAGATGATAAATTTAAGTCATCCTTATCACTTTAATAAAATGATGATTTTGGGGCCGGCGCTGCAGCACAGCATGTTAACACCCTGGCCTGAAGCGCTGACATCCCATATGGGCACCGGTTAAAGACTCGGCTGCTCCACTTCTGATCCAGCTCTCTGCTATGGCCTGGGAAAACAGTGGAAGATGACCCAAGTCCTTGGGCCCTGCACCCATGTGAGAGACCCCAAGGATGCTCCTGGCTCCTGGCTTTGGATCAGCATAGCTCTGGCTGTTGCAGCCAGTTGGGGAGTGAACCATCAGATGGAAGACCTCTCTCTCTCTCTCTCTCTCTCTCTCTCTCTCTCTCTCTCTCTGCCTCTCCTCTCTCTGTGTAACTCTTTCAAATAAATAAATCTTTTAAAAAAAAAACCAGAAATCTTTTTTAAAAATAAAAATAAAGTGATGATTTTTAAAAAGCACCCTTGGGTCTGGCATTGTGGGTAAAGTTACCTGTGCTGCCAATGCCAGCATCCTATATGGGCTCCTGTTCAACTCCAGATAGCTCCATTTCTGACCCAGCTCCCTGCTAATGGCCTGGGAAAAGAAGCAGAAGATGCCCCTAGTGCTTGGGCTCCTGCCACCCACGTGGGAAACCCAGATGAAGCTCCTGGTTCCTTGCTTTAGCTAGACTCTGCACTCTCTGTGGCCATCTGGGGAGTGATCCAGCAGATGAAATATCTGTGTGTGTGTATGTGTGTGTCTCCCTCTCTCTCTGTAACTTTGACTTTCAAAATAAGTAAATAAATCTTTACTTAAAAAGCCACTGTTAAACTCTTTTGTTGTCTTTCCATTTTATTTCTTTTGCTTTACTAAGACCTGAATATCCTTGTTCAATGAAAACAACCCAGAAAAGCATGTAGACCTGGGGCCGGCACTGTGGTGTAGTAGGCTAAGCCTCTCCTGTGGTGCCAGCATCCCACGTGGGCACTGTTCATGTCCCAGCTCTCCTCTTCTAATCCAGCTCTCTGCTTATGACCTGAGAAAACAGTAGAGGATGGCCCAAGTGCTTAGGCCCCTGCATCCTAGGGGGAGACCTGGAAGAAGCTCCTGGCTTCTGGCTTTGGATCAGCTCAGCCCCAGCCATTGTAGCCATTTGGGGAGTGAACCAGAATATGGAAGAACTTTCTCTCTGTCTCTCACTCTCTCTGTCTGTAACTCTACCTCTCAAATAAGTAAATAAAATCTTTTTTTAAAAAGCATGTAAAAATACAAATACCAATGTAACTACATGGCAAATAGATGAGCTTGACTTTATTTTTTAACTTTTTTTCTTAAAAGCTCAAATTAAAAACCCCCAGCCTCAACTGGACTGTGCGCTCAGTCCTCTGTCTCTCTGCTGAGCCGCCTGCCTGGCCTGGTCAGGTGTAATCTCTCCACTCAACATGTAACCTCGCTCCTTGCCCCGCCTCCCCCCCAGTCTCTCAGGCTCTGTCTGGAGAGGTGCCCATCCGCCTTACGGATGTCCCTTCCCTAATAAACCTTGCTATTTTACCTCCCACAAAAAAAAAAAAAAAAGCTCAAATTAAAGTGAAACAATCCAGATTTCTGCATTTCAAATCTGCTACATGCCAAGTATGGGATGTTAGTCAATCCTCAGCATCGTTTTACCCTCTCTTTCCTTGGCCTGGTTTCTTATTTATTTATTCATTTGGCAGAGAGTGATATCTGTCTGCTATTTCATTCTCCAAATGCCTGCAAAGGCAGCGGGGAATTCAATCTGGGTCTCCAATATGGGTAGCAGGGTCCTAACTACTTGATTCATCTCCATTGTCTCCTAGAGTCTGCATCAGCCCCAGGAAGCTGGAGTCAGCATTCAGAGCTGCGATTAAACCGAGGTACTCCAAAGCAGGATGAGGGTGTCTCGACCACCAGCTTAACCGCTAGGCCAAACACTCGCTCCCCTTGCCCTGCTTTCTGGGAAGGGATATTGATCTTGGTGTGCCTTACTTGAGAAGACTGACCTGAGTTATTGACGCCTCCTTGAGACACTTCTTCCCTTCACTCAAGGACGTG
This sequence comes from Lepus europaeus, assembly GCF_033115175.1. Taxonomy (NCBI): domain Eukaryota; kingdom Metazoa; phylum Chordata; class Mammalia; order Lagomorpha; family Leporidae; genus Lepus; species Lepus europaeus. The sequence goes on from NC_084831.1 coordinate 59,306,083, forward strand.
ACGTACTCATGACCCCTTTCTCTGACCACAGGGCTCCTGTCCTGGTTTCTCCTAGTCTCTCTGTCACCTAAACTTCTGAGGCCCTACAGCTCGGGTCTTAGCTTCTACCTTGGTGATCTTGTCCATTCTTATAGCTTTAAACACTAGCTGTATGTTATGAAAATAGATTTACCCAACCTCTACCTAAACTTTTCAATTCAAATGTTTACTTGACGTCTGTATTGTATGGAACATCAAGGCATGTAAGAGCATAACCTTCTCTTTTCACAGGTGTCATTATCACAGTAAGTGGCACTGTCACTTTTCCCGTTGATCAAACATCTTTGTGTCATCCTTACCATTTTCTTTTTCTGTCACTGCTCACAACTACTCTATCAGGAAATCCTATTTACCTTACCTTCAAAATATTTCCAGGAATTGGATCACTTCTTAGCCAACTCCACTACTCCAGCACAAATCACCGCCAGCCCTTCCCTGGGTTGTTAGAAAAACCCACAAGGTTGATCCCCACCAGAGCAACTATGTGATTTCGCAGATCAATATTTATCTGTTCAAAACCTCCCCTCCTTCCCATCAAATCACCTGGCTACCTTTAAAACTAATTTGAAAATAACCCAAACTACCAAAACCAAACTACTGAAGCCTCCACTGTAGTGCCACTGAGAGAGATTGATTCCTGGAGTTTCATCCTCTTCTTCTAGAGCCATCAGTTCTAACAGATTAGGGTCTTATCTTTGTAAGATTATTTAAGTAACACATTTCCCTAAAGCCCCTAACTCTAAATAAAGTTACACTGGGGATGACAGCTTGAATGTACGGATTTTGTGAGACACAATTCTGTCCATAACAGGGACCACTCTGCTATCTCCTCTGCTCCCCTTTTTCTAGAAACAGCTTCTTTCCTCCTATCCACAGGTTCCTTAAGAGCACCCTGATCAGCTAGCTACAGTTGATTGACATGAGTTGTACAGCTGATGCAGGCTAAGCCAATCAAAAGCTTTCCCCAGGACTTGCCTCTGGAAATAACAGCTGGGCTGCGGGTATACACTTGACCCATGTTGGGACCAACCAAAGATTTTCCCTAGGAATTTTGGAAATAGATCTAAGACAGATCTACAGAGATAGATAGATAGACAGATAGATAGATAGATAGATAAATAACAGATAGGTAGGCAGATAGGTAGATGATAGATAGATAACAGATAGATAGGTAGGCAGATAGGTAGATGATAGATATAGATATAGATATAGATATAGATATAGATATAGATATAGATATAGATGAGATAGAGATGGAGATGGTGATGGCGATGGCGATGGCGATGGCGATGGCGATGGCGATGGAGATGGAGATGGAGATGGAGATGGAGATGGAGATAGAGATATAGGGAGATAAAGATGAGAGGGAAAGAAACTCTCTCCTGTGACAGAAGGTTAGATGCCAAGTTTGGAAGCTGTTGTGGGGCTTGTATTTCTCCACATAGCTGGAATAAAAGGATGGTCACAGACAGAGAAACAAAAAGATAAACAGAAAGGGCAAAGAGAAGTGATAGAATGAGAGCCTTAAATGCATTTGAATCCCTGGTTTTAATTAATAATGTTCAATCATGTTTATGACTTTCAAGAATACTTCAAAAGTTCATAGAAAATATATGTTATCAGAAATCTATACATGGATTTCAAAATTTTTGTATCAAAATAAACTTATCTTTCAATTCCATTTTCTGTGATCTTTTTTAATTGTCCTTGTATGGTTCATGAGAAACCTTTCTAATACAGTCTGTATTTTTCTTTAGCTACTTAGGGTCAGACTTCATACAGCTTCCTAGAATTTAAAAAAGAAAAAAAGTTTTGTATAGCTTTGCATTTTAGCCTCTCAGAGCCTGCCTCATTTCCTAATAATGATTAGCAGGAGCCGGCATAGTTGTGCATTGGGTTAGACTACCATTTTCGAAACCAGCATCCCAAAACAAAGTGCCAGTTCGAGTTCAGGTTGTTCTGCTTCCAAATCAGCTTCCTGCTAATGCACCTGCGAAGCAGCAAATGATAGAAAAAGTACTTGGATCCCAGCCACCCACGTGAAAGATCCAAATGGGTTCCTAACCCCTGGCTTCAGTCTGGCCTAGCTCTGTATGTTGTAGCCACTTGGGGGGTAAACCAGCTGATAGAAGATACCTCTCTCTCTCTCTCTCTCTCTCTCCCTGTCTTTCCCTCCTCTTTGTCACTCTGCCTTCCAAATAAATAAATCTTAAAAAAGATAATGATTAGCAATAACTGATGGTGTTGGTTTTATCTTGTGCATTACTTTATCTGAAACTGAAAAGGGAACATTGCACAAAAAACACTTAACATTGTTTTTGGTACATTGTTACTGAGGTTAAGCCTCAAGTCTCCCTACATCAACCCTACAACAACTTTTGCGATGACATATGAAAGAATTGGCAATACAGGAATTCAGTTTGAAGAAAACACCATAGATTTTCAAGGCCTATGAAGAACCACTGGACAGCATTTATCAACTCATTGTTCATCCTATTTGGAAGTGTAAAATCAAACTAATTGGGGCTGGCACTGTGGTGCTGTGGGTTAAGCCGCTGCCTGCTGCACCAAAGATTTTCCCTAGGAATTTTGGAAATAGATCTATAGATAGATATCTATATCCATCGCATATAGGATGCCCAGCTCCTATCCAGCTCTCTGCTAATGCACCTGGGAAAGCAGCAGAGGATGGCCCAAGTGTCTGGGCCCTGCACCCACATGGGAGACCTGGAAGAAGCTTCTGGCTCCTGGCTTCTGCCTGGCCCAGCCCTTATTGTTGGGGCCATTTGGGGAGTGAAACAGTGGGTGGAAGATTTCTCTCTCTCTGTCTCTCCACCTCTCTCTGTCTCTCCTTCTCTCTCGTAAGTCTGTCTTTAAAAAAAAAAAAAGATTTTATTTATTTTATTTGAAAGGGACAGTTACAGACAGCAAGAGGGAGAGACAGAGAGAGAGGACTTCCTTCCATTGGTTCACTCCCCAAATGGTTGCAATGGCCGGAGCTGTGCCAATCCGAAGCCAGGAGCCAGGAGCTTCTTCAGAGTCTCACACGGGTGCAGGGACCCAAGGACTTGGGCCATCCTCTACTGCTTTCCCAGGCCATAGCAGAGAGCTGGACTAGAAGTGGAGCAGCTGGGACTAGAACTGGTGCCCATATAGGATGCCGGCACTGCAGGCAAAGGATTAACCTACTGCACCATGGTGCTGGCCCCAAGTCTGTCTTTTGAATAAATAAATTTTTAAAAAATCAAACTAAGTTCTAATGTATTTTACTTTTGTAAATGTTTATAATTATCATTTCCACCCTAATAATAATTCCTGGATTAAGATATTGCATATTATCTAAGAACAGGAAATTCCCTCCAGCTTACGTGACTGAGTTTCAGAATGTGAGTAAAGTATGGCTAACCAAAGTGCTCAGGCAAGCTGATGCAAATTTCCTTTTCTGTGACTACATAAGCAAACAACTTTTGCATGGTACCAAGTATGATGGATACAGCATGTAAAAAAGAAATCACCTTTACCAGTGGTGAAGCAGAAACCAGGTAACTTTCTCATAAACTGGGGAAGAAATGACTGAAGTGTTAGCTTCCACATCTCCCTCTCTGAAAAGGCTGAAGTGATAGTAGGTGTCACAACCATTAACACAGAAAGTTGACAGAAACTAAGTCTCAGTGCACAAAAGGAAGAAAAAGTATGTGCTGAAAATGGGCTCTATGAATTCATATTGGTCTCTTCTCATTTATTAATTAATTTATTCTGCCTGACAACTTGTGAGGTTTTTGCTCCCTTTAGTCAATGTAAAAGCATAAAGATGTATTAGCATGGATAAACCCTAAAAAACAACATTGAGGGAAAAGAAAGCAAACTGCAAAAAAGTATATTTAATATTTTTTCACTTATGTAAATATCCAGATGCTAAAATACATCATAAAAATACAAAAAATATGTTGGATTTCTGTACGTCAGCTTCACTAACTTCATAGAGCTTGCCTCTGATCAGGGATAGAATTGAATGGGAGAGGTAAGATGGGCTTTAGTGGTATTTGTTATAGTCTATCTCTTCTTTAAAAACTTTATTTAAGGTAAACGAATTTCATGTATTTTGTACATTCATGTATTTAGGAACATAGTGAGACTTCCCACCCTACCTTTCATCCTCCTTCCTCTCTTATTCCCTCTCTTAATTTTTACAATGGTCTGCTTTCAATTTTTTTTTTTTTTTTTTTTTTTAGACAGGCAGAGTTAGACAGCGAGAGAGAGACAGAGAGAAAGGTTTTCCTTTTTCCATTGGTCACCCCTCAAATGGCTGCCACGGCTGCGCACTGCTCCAATCTGAAGCCAGGATTCAGGTGCTTCTCCTGGTCTCCCATGCGGGTGCAGGGCCCAAGGACTTGGGGCATCCTCCACTGCCTTCCTGGGCCACAGCAGAGAGCTGGACTGGAAGAGGAGCAACCAGGACAGAATCCAGGGTGCCAGTGCCACAGGCGGTCAATTTCATACTCATAAGATTAACCCTATGCTAAATAAAGAGTTCAACAAATAGTATGAAGAAAAAAAACAAAAACAAAAACAAAAAAACGCTGCTCCTCAGTAGTAGAGACAAGCACTGTAAACAATCACTGAATCTCAAAATGTCAATTTCTCTCCTAAACATTACATTTTTGGTACTCTATTAGTTACCATAGATCAGGAAAAGATATGGTATTTGTCTTTTTGGGACTGGCTGATTTCACTAAGTATAATGGTTTCCAGTTGCATCCATTTTGTTGCAAAAGACAGGATTTCATTCTTTTTTATGGCTGAGGAGTATTCTACTTTATATATATATATTTATATATACTTATATATATTATTTATATATACTTATATATATGTAATTTCTTTATTCAGTCTTCAGCTGATGGACATCTGGGTTGATTCCATATCTTAGCTATTGTGAATTAAGCTGCAATAAACATAGGAATACAGATAACTCTTTAATACTCTGAGTTCATATCCCATGGATAAATTTCCTGGAGTGCAATTGCAGGGTCATATGGTATATCTATTTTCAGTTTTCTGAAGTATTTTCATACTGTCTTCCACAATGATTGTACTAGTTTACATTCCCACCAACAGTGGATTAGGATACCTTTTTCCCCATATCTTCGCCAGCATTTATTGTTTGTTGACTTCTGTATGGGAGCCATTCTAACTGGGGTGAGGCAAAGCCTCATTGTGGCTTTTATTTTCAATTCCCTGATGGCTAGTGATCCTGAGCATTTTTTCATGTGTCTGTTGGCCTTTTGAAAAATGGTTGTTCAAGTCTTTTGACCATTTCTTAACTGGATTGGTAGTTTTTTTTGTTGAGTTTCTTGAGTTCTTTATAGATTCTGGATATTAATCCTTAATTTCATAGTTCTCAAATATTTTCTCCCATTCTGATGGTTGCCTCTTCACTTTGCTGAATATTTTATCTCTTTGAGAAAGAAATGGATCTACCCTCTGGTAAAAAGGATTTAGCTAAAAATCTTCAGATCCCTTCTATCCCTAATATTCCAGTTATATTTATAACCTCAAAATACTTTAAAACATTTAGCCTGTTTATGAGTATGTGGACTGAATTTAACAGAATTCAACAAGCATATATTGAAAAATTTCTTTATGCAGCGTGTTAAGCTACCTATTCATGGGTAAATAAAACATTCTTTGGAGTGCTTCAAAGGCAAAAGGACTCTAATGTAGTTTTAAAAACACCACTTGGCTAATCATTTCCTTGAGATTTGTGTGAGGGATGGGCTTTGGTGAGAAAGAGGCTTCTAGCCACATATGCCTGATGTGAAAACAGGAGCTTTTCATTCTTAGCATTGTTGAATCAATGAACTGCCCCATTAAGTGACACTCCAGAAGGATACATTATTACACATTGGAATTGAGTGGTCCTCAATTGATAGCTACAGGTGAGTTGTATGTATTGAAACAGCAGAAAAACACTTACAAATAGTATTTTTAATCAAGTACTGAGATCATTTAAAGAGAAACAGAACAGAGTTGAAAGTTGGCAATTATCCAGTGGATTTCTCCAACTTGGTAACCAAACTGGGTAACTCATGCAAAGAATTCATCTAGGGATGAGTATACACTGTTAACGCCAAACACTGTTATCTTTGAGAGTCACCTACTATAAATGTGAACAAAAGAGATGTTTACTCATCAGGGTTCTTTCAGTTTCAAAGAATGGAAAACCTGACTCAAATGAACTTTAATGAAACTATAACTTTAACTTCAAGTACACCTTGACACAGGAGCTAAGGCAACGACATCAACAATTGTTTCTCCCTATGTCTTGGCTTGTCCTTCTGCATTGTTGCCTAATTTTCAGGCTTCACATGGTGGCTATAACAACACAAGACTCAGGTCACCCTTATTACCATAGTCTCAGGGAAAAGAGTTGATATCAGCTAAGCAATTCCTACACAAATTCTAATACTTATATTGCCTGGCATAACCCAAACCACATGCTTATACTGACAAGTCACTGTCACCAGGGAATGAAATGCTCTCCTTTGCCAGACCAAGTCAATGCCCACCAGAGGAGTCAGGGATAAGGTTAGCTCTACTCAGAACATCTGGGGGTGAGTTGACCTTGGCAGATACTTCTCAAGTTTTAACATGCATTCGTGTTGCAGGAGGAATTTTGAAAACACATTCTAATTCAATAGGTCTAGAGAGGGCCCAGAGAAACTGCATTTACAACAGTTTTTGCAAGGCAAAACTCCCAAGGAGCATGCTAAAATGTTAGGATGGCTAGCTAGTTACAGGCCAGATACCACCTAAGGGTATGAGGAGCCCAGTGCCATATGACAACATCAGATCACTTGTTAAAAAATCATTAAGATTTTCAACTTGACTGCAGAACATTAAACCGAGCACAGGATTCTCCTAAGCTTGGGGCCTGTGCAACTTCACAGGTCACATGCCCATGAAATGAGCCCTTGATTGTAGTCTCCTACTGTGATGAGGTTGAGTTGGGGCCAAGAAAAGATTGCTGTGAACAATGGGGAATATATTATTGCCAATATTCTCTTCTTATATGGACAGCAATTACGTTGGATTGGGGTCCACACCAAATTTTAATTTTAGTTTATCTAATTATTTAAAGACTGCCTCCAAATAGATTCATTTTCCAAGATATTAGGGGATGGAACTTCAACATATGAAGTTGAAGAGGGTGCAAAATTCACCCTATAATATCCTCTTGTAGAAGTGTCTGATCAAGCCTCTTGTCCATTTCTCTTTTGGTTTGCCTGCTGATAGAAACTGTTTATGTATCTGAGATTCAAGCCCTTTGTTTTTAGTTACAGGGGTTACAAATATCTCCCTGCTTTCTGAATGGTATCTTCTAATAAACAGAAGTCTCTAATTTTAATGCAATCAAGTTTGTCATTCTTTCCTTTGTGACCAGTTCTTTTGACTTCTGCTCCCTTCAAGGATATGAGGACATACAGTCTGCCTGATACTTCTTTTGTGTATGGTATAAGAAAGAGGTCAATATATATGTTTCCGCATGTATGTATATAATTGATTTGTAATTGATTCAGCACCATTGATTGAAGAAATCATCTTCCTTTACACTCTTGAATAATTCTGGATTTTTTAAATTGATATTTAAAAATTGAGATAAAATAGATACTGATATAAAATTGGTATTTTTGTAATACTGAGTCTTTATGGTCTTATTCTCATGTGTTCTGTTCTTTGTATTTATCTTTCTTGAGTACATGGCTTGATGTATTTCATCATTTTGGAAAACTACCAGAAGTTATATCTTCAAATATTGCTTCTGCCCTTTTCTCTTTCTTTTATCTCTGGGAACTGCAGATACATGTATGATAGGTCTTTTTATTCTCACTTATATTTCTTATATATTTGTCTCTCCCTTCTTCAATTTGAATATTTTATTCTGACCTATATGCTGGTTTATTTTACCTTCAGCTACAATTAACCTGTGAAATTATTCCATTTAGTTCGTGCTTTGTAATTGCATTTTTTTCAATTCTAGAACTTAAATATGATTCATTTTATAGTTGTTTTATTTTCAACCATTCTGTTCTCTGTCTTGCTATTTATTAAGCACTAAGTTCTTCATTTAGTTTTCATAGTTCTATGAGAACTAAAATTCCCATTGTTATTTTAAAATCCACATTTAAAAACTCTAATAATTATAACTTCTTTTTAAAATTTTTATTTATGTGAAAGAGTCACAGAGGGAAGTAGAGCCAGAGAGAGAGGTCTTCCATCTGCGGGGTCACTCCTTAAATGACCACAACAGCCAAAGCTGAGCTGATCCGAAGCCAGGAGCCAGGAGCTTCTTCTGGGTCTACCACATAGGTGCAGGAGCCCAAGAACTTGGGCCATCTTCTACTGCTCTCCCAGGCCATAGCAGAGAGCTGGATAGGAAGTGGAGCAGCTGGGACTCAAACCAGCACCCATATGGGATGCTGGTGCTGCAGGCTGGGGCTTTAACCCGCAGTACCAAAGCGCCAGACCATAATTATATCTTCTATGGCTCTGTTTTTATTTCCTTTCTTGTTTGGGGTCAATTATTGTGTTTGTAGAACTCATAGTTTTTACTGAGCTCTAGACATTGCTACTAGCTCTTGAGCATACAACTCCATCACCAATCTCAGTTTTCTCCAACAGTCAGGAATATGCACACATCTGGTGACAAAATATTAAAAACATGTCCTTTACAGAGTCATGGCTTTGAAGACATTTATTTTTCACAACTGGTAGGCTGGGGGAATCACGAACTCTATCTCAAAGTTCAGGTGTTGGACCTAGTTCAGCCATCAGCACGAGCAGCCTGTTGTGAGAACTCTACACAGCAGGAACTTGCCGAGCCGCCACCCTGGGTGTAATAGTGTCTTGACCTCCCAAATCACATCCACCCAGAACCTCAGAATGTGACCCTGTTTGGAAAAGGGGCCTTTGCAAATGTAATTTGTTAGGATGAGATCATATTATATTAGGGTAGACCATAAATATAATGACCAGTATCCCTGTAAGGAGGGCACATGAAGGGGCCTGCGCTGTGGTGCAGACAAACCTGCCGCCTGCAGTGCCAGCATCCTATATGGGCTCCAGTTCAAGTCCTGGCTCCTCCTCTTCCCATCCAGCTCTCTGCTATGGCCTGGGAAAGCAGTAGAAGATGGCCCAAGTGCTTGGGCCCCTGCACTCACATGGGAAGACCTGGAAGAAGCTCCTAGTTCCTGGCTTTGAATCGGCACAGCTCAGGTCGTTGAGGCCGACTGGGGAGTGAACCAGCGGATGGAAGACCTCTCTCTCTCTCTCTCTTTCTCTCTCTCTGACTCTCCTTCTCTGTGTTACTCTGACTTTCAAATAAATAAATCAATCTTAAAAAAAAAAAAAAGGTCATATGAGAACACAGGCAGAGGTTAGCTGTTGCCACAGCCAAGAAAGGCCAAGTCTTGCCAGGAGACATGAGACTGGGACGATAAAAGGAGTCTTCACTAAAGCCTGTAGAGGCACCAAGACCCACCTGGACTCGGGCACTGGCCTCTGGGACCGTGAGGGAATAGATTTTTTGTTTGTTTTTTTTTTTTTTAAGACCGGGATTCCTGTTTCCGCTTTCTCACTACTATCCGTTTTTCACCATCCCCGAGGCACTTCGCGCGCTGGGCTTCAGTGACGTCATCTCTCAGCGCCGCACTGACACCCGCCGGTGGAAGAGGGAACAGCTCCGCCGGCCTTCGCGTCTTTGTTGGGCTCCTGCTCCTTCGGTTATCATGGCGCCGTCGCTGTGGAAGGGGCTGGTAGGCATCGGCCTCTTTGCTCTAGCCCACGCCGCCTTTTCCGCTGCTCAGCATCGTTCCTATATGCGATTGACAGAAAAGGAAGAGGAGTCACTGCCAACAGATATAGTGCTTCAGACACTTCTGGCCTTTGCAGTTACCTGTTATGGTACAGTTCATATTGCAGGGGAGTTTAAAAACATGGACGCTACTTCCGAACTAAAGACTAAGACATTTGATACGTTAAGGAATCACCCATCCTTTTACGTCTTTAACCATCGCGGTCGAGTACTGTTCCGGCCTTCAGCTACAAGAAATTCTGCAAATCAAGATGCGTTGTCCTCTAACACATCGGTGAAGTTCCGAAAACTTGAGTCGCTGCGCCGTTAATATTTTACAAATTATAATAGGACAGGACACAGAGCTCAATATTGGAGTTTGGGGCATAAAACACTCCCTACATTAGTATTTATATTGATCTCTCAGACCAATATAAAAAAAAAAAACCTATGGCCCTTGTTTGTACGCTGTTAGTCAAGTCCTTAATGCAGTATTGGTTATCTATGAAATGAGTCTTTGATTGCATTTCATATAAGGAATTTTTTTCATTTAAGACAAATTAATTTTGTAAAGTCACTGTTTTGAACACATTGAAAGATGTTGATGGTTTCTGTGATTATTTTCTTAAATTTCTTTTGCGCTACAGTTTTAGGATCCTTTTGGAAATACTGTGTGATTACTCCATTTTGCAGCATGAATATAGTAAAATGGTCTTCAGTTCTTAGTAAGTGAACTTCCCTAATGAGACCAAAATGGTGATTTTCCACTCTTCTCCTATCCCCTAACAAGTGGCTCTGCTTCAGCAGATATTTGCCGGCTTTTAACTGGTCCATGACTTCTTACTCCACCCCATTCCCATGTACTTTCTAGCATTGACTTGTTTAATTACTTCTCTGAGATTCTGTGTACCGTGAGAAATTTTTGTTAGAAATTCCTGTCATAGCAGAAGTATTTAACAAGTTCAACTTGTTGTAAAGCCTTTTGTGTTTTACAACACAAAATGTGCTCTAAGTGATTATGTAGTATAGGAATACTTGAGGACAGACCAAAAAAGACTATCTGTGGTTTCATTATCCTGCCTATATAGAATGAGATTTGTTGAAGAAAATGGATTATTTGTCTTTAGTTTAACTTATTCAGAGTTTCTGTTAGTTTATTCCATGCTAAACTAGTGAACTAAATGAAAATAAAGGAAACTTCTCATTAATCTGAAGGCAGACTTAAAGGAATTGGGCCAAATATGTTCTAAATATTTGGAATGAATATATTTTTTTAGAAACTTCAAGGCCATTTAAGAAATTGTCTTGTAGTTTTGATTTTAAAAAGTTTAGAGTTTTCTATCTTTACTCTGTTGGTGAAGGTAAGCATGAGGGTACAGAAATGAATGTTTTATAAACAGCGATTTTTCTCTTAGAGAAATTTGGCTAGCTCTTTGATCTAGAAAGCTGCAGGAATCTCAAAATTTTGGTGTAGAGAATAATGCATTTTTTAATTGTACAGGTGTAAACACATTGCTTTTGTTGAATTGTATAGGTGTAAAGGGAATAACTGGATGCAGGCTTGAAAAGGAAATATGCTTTAGGCAAGAGTCATAAGATGCCCTTGTACTTGATGGCATTTTTCCATTAGAATCAAACCTCACTTCTTTTATTCTGCCTGGTAACGCACAGCCCCAAGGCATGAGATGAATTTGTCATTGGAGTTTTATTAGTGTTGTTTTGTTCTGTTTTGTTTTGCCTATCCAGTCTGTCTGTGGAACACTGACTCTGCTCTCTAATGAGAACAAAGTTAGAATCTGCTGATAGCCTAAAATAATTTAGTTAAAAGTGTGAAGGCAGGAGTTCAAGTGATGATAATTAAATCAAAATAGTGTGTGAAAAACAAGCTCCTTATATCAGTCTTGTCTACCGTTTCCTCAGGTTTGACTTGATTTGAGAGAATTTCTTGTTTTCTTCTCTTTTGAGGCTGAATAATGTTGTTGAGACGGTTTGCCTACCTTACAGTTGACCCATTTAAAGGGTATAATTCTGTGACTTTCAATGAATTCACAAAATTATGAAATATCAGCCACAATGACTTTTAGAACATTTTGCAGTCCCAAAAAGAATCCCCCTGCACTTTAAAAGTTGCCTCATTTTCTCCCAATGCTGGCCCTACTCCAACCCTGTCAACCCTAGGGAACTACTGATCCACTTTCTATCTGTATAGATATACCTTCTCTGGACATTTAATATAAAGGGATTCATAGGGTGTCTGGTCTTCCTTGAGTGGCTTCTCCCAAAGGATTGTTATGTGGAGTGAGAAGTTGTTCTTATCTTGTGATTAATTATTGCTGTGAAAGGCCATGATTGGCCAAATGAATATATTTAAGGAGAAAAGGCCAGATACTTAACAGGTTTCTCAGTTGATCATATGTAACAGTTTTTTTTTTAATAGCATTCATAGTGTATTACTTATTCTATTTTGGCTAGTTTCTAGAATGGACATTGAACTCTTTGCTGCCCAGTTAGGAAAGACCTGCTAAAAAGGATGCCAAATAATTTGGCAAATAATTGACGTAGCAATTTTCAGTGTGTACATCTTCGCCAGCAGCATGTATACCTCAGGCCAACTGAGGTCCCCAAATTTCTTTTTTAATTGACTCCAGTCAATTTCTGTGTCTTTTCCAAGTATGTACCATAGGACTAAAGGTGATTTGGGTAACCCTGCTAAATGTATTAAGTATAGAACTTGATTTACAGTTCTGTTAGACAGTCTGTTACTGCCTAAGGCAGTTTAAAAATATGTGAGTTAGCTAGTCTGCAGTTGACTAGGATTTCAGTGACATTCAAAAATGTGTATCAATCAAAGTTCTCAAGAATACTAGAAGGCTCACTTTTTTAAAAAAGATTTATTTTATTTATTTGAAGGACAGAGTTTCAGAGAGAGAGGTCTTCCTTCCACTGGTTCACTCCCCAGATGGCTGCAATGGCCAGAGCTGCGCTGATGTGAAGCCAGGAGCCAGGAGCTTCTTCCGGGTCTCCTACATGAGTACAGGGACCCAAAGACTTGGGCCATCTTCTACTGCTTTCCCAGGCCATAGCAGAGAGCTGGATCGGAAGAGGAGCAGCTGGGACTAGAACCAGCGCCCATATGGGATGCCAGTACTTCAGGCCAGGGCTTTAACCCACTACACCATAGCGCGGGCCCCAGACTTACTTCTTAATAACCAGGGAACCAGCCAAATGGCCCAGTGCCAAAAAAAAAAAAAAAAAAAAAAAGGCAGACTTTTGAGTTGGAAACTCTTGTGCTCTCTAACTTCCTACTAATCATTTCCTAAGCACTGTGGCTTAGTTCTGAGTGGCACAACAACATCTTCCTGTTCTATGTGACCTGTTTCCATGAGGTATTCAGTGCTGTTGTTTGTTGTGAGCATCAGTGCCTATAACACCAAGCTAAACACATTTTTTGGATACGGCCTCTCTCTTTAAATGACCTTACCCTGTCCAATAAGTAAATGATTGTCTCACCCCGTTTTTGGTAGCATTTTTTTGTTTGTTTGTTTGTTTGTTTCATTTTGTTTTGCGTTTTTGATTTTTTAATCTCACTTCTTCTGTTTCTCTGTACCCAGAAAAATGTAAGAGCTAATTTTATGACTGTATTTTCCAGTGTGATTTTGTTTTACTAAATTCAATAGAAACTTTATATTTAATTGTATATATCAACTCTTATTGCAATTTTAAGCTTTAATAGTCAGAATGTATAATCTCATTTATATTCATGAATCGGTAAGTGCTCTTTGAGGTATAGGAATTGGTTTTTGAGAAGCAGTGTCTATTATCATTCCATCGCAAATTTCTTATAGGCAGACAGCCCATACAAAATATCACTTTGTACCTAACAGGAAATCATGTTTTAAGTGTAAGAGAATGAGAAAATGTAAGGGGATAAAGTTCTACTTTGTAAAACTTGGCAGTTACCTAAAGCATTTTGAAAACACTACCAGTATTCAAGCCTACTTAGAACTACCTCAAAATAAACTGCTGAGCAACGTTATTTAAAAAGGAGGAAAAAAGATACATGTGACAAAAGGATCCGACAGAACAGAAAGGCATAAAAATAAATCTTTTTTTCTCTTCCTTCCCACCCTAATATTTCACCTGAAGGTAACCAGCATCAACAGTCTTGTTGTTCTTATAAGAATAAAACCTTTTATTTGCCAGTGAACATACATTTAAAAAATTTACATTAAGGAATCAGACAATATATACTGTTCTGTACCTTGCTTTCTTCTGCTGTGTCTTATGAAATCTTTATTCATACAGAAATAATGATTTTTAATAACTGTGGTGTCCCAGTATACATTAGTGGGCTTTTAGTTTTCCAATATTTTATTAAATTATATTACAGTGAACATACTTATACATATAATGAGACTGTATCAGTAGAATTAATTTATAGCAATAGAATTGCTAGATCAAAGGGTAATTTTCATTTTCAGTTCAGTAGTCTGCTGCCAGATTGTTCTCTGGAAATCTTGGCCTGGTGTGCTTCTACACACAGTGTGAGAATGATTGTTTATGGGGCCTGTGCTGATAGTGGGTACTACTTTTTGTGCTTGATCATGTGAAAGTAAATGAGTGATATCTTGCATTTTTATGAGGAGATGGAACACATTTTCAAGTGTATTGGGTACTGCTATTTCATTTTCTGTGAGGTGTATGATTATATTCTGTTTCCTATTAGATGATTTGTTTTTTATTGATTTGTATGAGCTTTTTGTAAGCTAAGGAAGTTGGCTCACTGTCACATGTTTAATAACATTTTCCTGTGTATTATTGATTTATGTAGTTATACTTATCAGTCTTTATGCCTTCTTTCCTTAGAAAGGCCTTTACATTTATGAATGAATTTATTTTTCCAGTAAAAAAAAAAAAAAAAAAAAAAGACCACACAGACTGTGGTAGTTATGGTATCCACAGGAACCAATACAGTGACTAACAAATTTAATCATAACTTCTCTCCTTTACAATATTAAACTTGAGACGTTGTTTTAGTTGTACTCAGGATTTAACTTGTAGAGGTGACTGAGTGAACCACATGGGAATGTCAATGCCATTGAAAGAAGCCTTGTTCCTTGTGGTTCCCCTCTCCCCCAGGAGAAGGGATGTGTGCCAGGCCACACAGAGCCACCTAGAGAAACACTGGGGTGTTGAGGAGGCAGGAGAAGAGAAGGAGAAGCATGATCAGAGCTTTTTTGTGGCTCCCATGAGTGACAAAGGGTGGCAAATTTGAGCAAGCTTAGGTTTGGTCAGTTTGAATAATTTTGGTGGGCTCTGGATTATTGGAGTGGTCCCTAGTTGCCCCCTGTCTGATCATGGGATGACTTTGCACAAGGGAAATATTGCTGTGGAGTGAATGACATAACTGAGGAAGTGAGGGATATGGGCTCTGGATTAGTTGGTTTCACAGGCATGTAAGTTGTGTTCACGACATGTTGTTTACTACAGCTGAGATTAGACAGCTCTGGGAGGGACAGTCAAAGCAAGAAGGCCCCAATGTATCAAAGCAGCGTAAAACACAGACAAAAACATGACACACAGAAGACAGTCACCAGAAGCAGTAGTACTAGAAGGAAGACAGAATTTGAAACTTCTTTTAAGAGTCAGTTTCTTGAAAGAATAACGTATATCCCATGTTTGTTTGTCTCTCATTTACTCACCACAAACTGCAACCAACTCTTTTCTTTGAAAATTGAAAAATTCCTCTTGTCCGGGTGATACCTGACCTCTTTGATGCCAAGCCCAGTTGGTATTTTCATCAATTGATATTTTCATGCATGCTACTTTCTTTATCAAACCTTTCCTTTCCCCCTGCCCTCCACAAGCAGAATGCATCTCGGGGCCAGAACTGTGGCATAGTGTGTTAGGCCTCTGCCTGCGATGCCAGCATCCCATATGGGCACTGGTTCGAGTCACAGCCGCTCCGTTTCTGATCCTGCTCCCTGCTGATGGCCTGGGAAAGCAGTGGAAGATGACCCAAGTTCTTGGGATCCTGCACCCATGTGGGAGACCTGGAAGAAGCTCCTGGATCTTGGCTTCAGATCAGCCCAGCTCTAAGCATTGCAGTGTGAACCAGCGTCTGGATATAATCTCTCTGTCTCTCACTCTCTCTGGCTGTAACTCTGCCTCTTGATTAAATAAATAAATCTTGAAAAGAAGTGAGGGAGGGAAAGAAAGAAAGAATCTCACCTGCATTGGTGCTGTTTTGTACCTCACAGAAACGTTGATTGCTCACCTTAAATATTTCATTGCTCCTGCTGCTTACGTATGTACTTCCTCTAGTGAAATGGAAACTGCCAGACGCTGTATTTCTATCCTTAACATTGAGCAAGCGTCTATCCTTGATGTTTAGAATCTAACACAGAGTAACTTACCTGCAAATCTTTTAAAAATGGGTTTGGTAAACAAAGGTACTCCTGTGTGGCACAATGTATCACTGTTGACACTCTTGACTTTTATGACAGCTCCACCTTCAGCTTCCTGGGCCTCTTTCCTTCACCTTTTACTGTTCTTATGTACCTCACTTTTTAAACATCCATTATAGGCTGGTGATTCTAAGGGTCCCAAGAACTCTTTAGAATTTCCTTGGATGGTCTCATATACTTTCACGTTTCTAAACACCACCTTATGCTGATAACCTCAACATCTAGATTTCTAAGCTGGAGCTCTCTTCATGTAAGGAATGAGATGGGACAAAGAAAAAAATACGGAAGTCAATCATTTCGATTACAATAGTATGCTTACCCATGTATGCTACTAGGTCCTAAACTGTCAATATCTCTAACCATCTGATTGCATTTCCATGAGCCAAGTCTTAGACAATCCATGCATCGTGACCTTTTCATCAATACAGCACAAAGATTTCAACTTTTTGTCAAAGAAAGACTCAATAGAAGATTCTTTTTAATGTCCATTTATCTAAATCTTTCTTAGCTTATTAAAACATACCAGCATGTCTGGTTTTCTCATCTGGACAGGGAAGTTTCTAGTAGCAATAAAATGTTTCTTTTCAAGAATTTTGCAAATAAAAAAATTACATGTATGTGACTGTATATATAAATATATAGATAGATAGATAGATAGATAAGTAGACAGATAGATAGGTTCTGATAGGGTTTCTTTTAAGTTATATAATTTAAGTTGTCCCATTGTCTACAAAATCATTAGTTAACTTGCAAGGTTATGGCTCTAGGAAAATTTTCTGTTTAACTTGAAATGATTATTTCTTAGGTTGATCAGAAAGGTGGTATCTCAGGAATATGGGTTTTCTCATGTTTTTTCTTTTATGAATGCTTAAAAACAAAAAAAGAAAAATATCTATATGTGTATTTTATGTCTACACACACACACACACAAACAAAAACCTCAGAGTGTCCATAAGCATATGAATTAAAAATCAAGTTCTGAATAAATAATGACTACAGAAAATTTTCCAAATATTTAAAAAAGCTATTTTCTAGGGCATCAAATGTTCTTTTCTGATAAAAGAAACAGCTACAGAAAGCTTTTATTATACTTGTTAGAAGTAACCAGCTCTATTGATGTGAAAGCAGAAAAAATCTACAACTCTCCCAATCCTACTTTCAAACTAACATATTACACTTGATTTTCACTAGAATTTAGTTATTTCTTTACACTAGTAAATCAAAGACCAAACCCAGTTTTATATATATGTAGTTGTATATATATATATATATATGTACATATATATACATATATATATAAAACTATGCAAACAATTTTTGAGCTTCCTATTCTGTACAAGAATGTCAAGTTAGTCTTTCTTTATAAAAAGTACTTATAGGGGTTGGCGTTACTCAGTGAGTTAAGCAGCCACCTAGGATGCTGGCATCCCACATGGGCGCCAGCTCCCCCCATGGGTACCGCTTCAATTCTTGACTATTCCAATCCCCTATCCAGCTCCCTGCTGATGTGCCTGGGAAAGTAGCAGAAGATGGAAGACCGGCTGGAATTCCAGACTCCTGTCTTCATCCTGGCCCACCCTTAGCTGTTACAGGCTCTTGGGGAGTTCTCTCTCCAAAAGTTGTCTCCAAGAGTTGTCTGTAGCATCTCTTCTTTGGTTTGCTATCACCAGAGTCACTTGAGATAAATGTTTTCTTTTTGTATCACCATTTCCTTTATCAGCTTATTGAGAAATAAGAAATGCCTCAATTAACTCTGGAAAAACCTACATTTTCCCCAGACGCCCAGCCTTGTCAGCATCTGTAAATCACTTCCACCTAGGAAGTGCTGTACCTTCCCTTCACTACATGTCGTCCAGTACGTTTTCCACCCTAAATTCTGCAGGTGCTCCCTCTTCAACTTTTCACTCTTTCCAGTCCGTTTCTTTCCCATTGTTGGTCATGCAGTTTTATTGGGGCCTTTGTTTATTGCAGACTTAAAGAACTATCATTCACCCCCTGCAAGCTGCTCTAGGACGCAGGTCTGCCTTGTCTCCCCTAGGTGACTCTTAGTTCCATACTCTCCTGTGCAAGTCTCTGCCTCAGTCACAGGGCACTCATTCTCTGCCCCCACCAAGTCATTCTCTGCATTTCAAGAGTGACTTAGAAAGAGGATTATGGGCCCACGCTGTGGCACAGTGAGTTAAAGCCCTGGTCTGCAGTGTGGGCATCCCTATGGGCACTGGTTCCAGTCCCAGCTGCTCCAATTCCAATCCAGCTCTCTACTAATGCGCTTGGGAAAGCAGCAGGCTTCTGCACCCATGTGGGAGACCTGGAAGAAGCTCCTGGCTCCCGGCTTCCGATCTGCTCAGCTCTGGCCATTTAGGGAGTGAGCCAGCAGATGGAAGACCTCTCTCTGTGTGTCTGTCTCTACCTCTCTCTGTAACTCTGTCTTTCAAATAAATCTTAAAAAAGGAAGGAAGGAAGGGAGGGAGGGAGGGAGGGAGGGAGGGAGGAAGGAAGGAAGGAAGGAAGGAAGGAAGGAAGGAAGGAAGGAAGGAAGGAAGGGAGGGAGGAAGGAATGATTATCTGTCAACGTTTTTAGTCCCTCAATAGTTTTTGTAAACCGTCGATGAGTAAATATCAAAAGAAAACAATTACCTACAGGACATCACTGAACACTGACTTCTCATCAGAAACAAATGCAAACTAGAAAGCCATAGAGTTATCTTTAATGTGTTGGGGTAAAGGGGCAGGGACAGGGAACTGTCAGCCTAGAATTTTAAATGCAGTAAAAAAAAAAAAAAAACTTCAGAAATGAAAGTGAAATAAAGACAATAATGACATTTTAACCGCCCCCCCCCAAAAAAAAGCTGAGAACATTTCAGCAGACTAGCACTATAAGAAATGTTAAAAAGAGTTTCTTCAGTCGGAAGCTAAATTCTACCAGGTGGAAATTGATTAACACACAAGAATGAAGAGCAATGGCAATCATAAATATGTCAGAAATTATACAAAGCATTTGCTTTCTTATTTTTAAATTTCCTTAAAAGATAAATGACCAATTAAAGCAAAAGTCATAACAAAAGTATTGTAGAGTTTATAACTTTTGAAAGGAAAATATGTGCAATAAAATTAAGCCAGATATCTGGATAGAAGTATACTGTTGTAAAGGTTGTGTATTATACATGAATTGGTATAATACTATTTGAAAATAGACTAAGATAGATTTAATAATATTTATTTTAAGTTATCATATAGAAGAAATGATGTTCAGGGGCCTGTGTTGTGGTGTAGAAGGTTAAGCTTCCGCCTGCAGTGCCGGCATCCCATAAGGGCTCTGGTTCAAGTCCCAGCTACCCCACTTCCATTCCAGCTCCCTGCTAATGTGCCTGGGAAAGCAGCAGAGGAAGGGCCAAATCCTTGGGACCCTACACCCATGTAGGAGACCTGGAAGAAGCTCCTGGCTCCTGTCTTCAGATCCACTTAACTCCAGCCATTGC
Organism: Lepus europaeus; assembly: GCF_033115175.1. Classification (NCBI taxonomy): domain Eukaryota; kingdom Metazoa; phylum Chordata; class Mammalia; order Lagomorpha; family Leporidae; genus Lepus; species Lepus europaeus. Next base: position 59,325,921 of record NC_084831.1, read on the forward strand.
AGCCATCTGGGGAGTGAACCAGTGGATAGAAGATTCTCTCTCTCTCTCTCTCTCTCTCTCTCTCTCTCTCTCCCCTTCTCTCTCTGTACTTCTACTTTTCAAATAAATAAATAAATCTTTAAAAGTTCATATTTAAAAATATACAATTGGGGCCAGTGCTGTTGCCCAGAGGGTTAAAGCCCTGGCCTGAGGCGCCGGCATCCCATATAGGTGCCAGTTCTAGTCCTGCCTGCTCCTCTTTCCATCCAGCTCTCTGCTATGGCCTGGGATAGCAGTAGATGATGGCCCAACTCCCTGGGCCCCTGCACCCATGTGGGAGACCCGGAAGAAGCTCCTGGCTCCTGGCTTCAGATCGGTGCAGCTCCAGCTGTTGCGGCCATCTGGGGAGTGAACCAGTGGATGGAAGACCTCTTTCTCTGTCTCTGTCTCTCTCGGTGACTCTTTTAAATAAATAAAATAAATCTTTAAAAATAAAAATTAAAATTAAAATATACAATTTAAAACAATGAGATATCATTTCTCACCTGATAAACTGATAATAGTGACAGAAGCTGGAAAGCATTCACTGTTAGTGATAATGTAGCATGCCAGTTCGAGTGTGAAATACTGGAGTTTGGATAATAACCTGGTACAATCTGTTAAAGGAAATAGCTCCCATCTCTTGATTCAACAAACCATGTGATTTAATCACATACAAATAAAAGCACTGTGTATTTATATATGGATATGTGTAAGGATATTTTTATTTTGGTGAGAACGTTGCAATGTTTAGTAGGAATGGGGTTGGGAAAAACCTGAAGAACTATATGTGAAAGAATAATTAGCTAAATCTTACTATGTCCATAGAATAGAATATTTGTAACAATTGAAACAAAAATGACTTAGATTATTGTGTGTTATGGAATGAAGTTTACGCTATCTGCTAAAAGAAAACAAAAGATAGATGGATTGAGAGAGAGACAAATAGAATATATTTTCTACATTGTTTAGATACAGAAAAAATATATCATGCTTTTTATACATGATAAAGGCATGAAGAAAATGTGGGATGATTCTCATAAAACTGATTTTGAAAAGATTGGAGGAGAGGGGCCGGCGCTGTGGCGCAGTGGGTTAATGCCCTGGCCTGAAGTGCCAGCATCCCATATAGGCGCCAGTTCTAGTCCCGGTTGCTCCACTTCCAATCCAGCTCTCTGTTATGGCCTGGGAAAGCAGTAGAAGATGGCCCAAGTCTTTGGGCCCCTGCACTCATGTGGGAGACCCGGAGCAAGCTCCTGGCTCCTGGCTCCTGGCTCCTGGCTCCTGGCTTCGGATCGGCGCAGCTCTGGTCATTGCGGCCAATTGGGGAGTGAACCCGCGGATGGAAGGCCTCTCTCTCTCTGCCTCTCCTCTCTCTGTGTAACTCTGACTCTGACTTTCAAATAAAAATAAATAAATGTTTAAAAAAAAAAGATTGGAGGAGAAAGGAAAAATGATGGAAATTTGATTCTACTCTGTAGTGTTTGACTTACAGAAAAGGATTCTTAATTGTGATTTTTTTTCATGCCTCAGATTTAGCAGAGGTATATTGACAAAAGTCAAAAGCTGTACTGAATCCTCCCACACTAAGTAGTGCTTTGGACTAGTGACTTCCGATGTCTCATGTTTTTCTCCTTTCTTAAACAGCATTCACTGTTCTTTTTCTATCATTTTGCATCCTGGGTGAGGAATGGCATCCAGCTAACATGTTTTAGTTCATTGGCTGTGGTAGTCACCACAGCTCATTGCCCAGAAAGCTTGGCTGTGAGCTGGATGCAGTGACTGGACAAGACTTTGGGTCATCTCACTTGGAAAATCATAGCAATTGATTTATTGGAGAAGCATGGAGTAAACAGCTACTAAGGGCCTAGAAGAGCAGAATGTAAAAAAGAATGATCATGTTAATGGTTGCACCACAGCCCCATTCCCTAGTGCTCAGTAGGGTTTGGTTGAGGTGCTCTTAAAACATGCACACACGGGGCCAGGCACTGGTTCAAGTCCTGGCTGCTCCACTTCCGATCCAGCTCCCTGCTAACGCACCTGAGAAAGCAGCGGAAGATGGCCCAAGTCCTTGGACCTCTGCACCCACTTGGGAGACCTGGAGGAAACTCCTGGCACCTGGCTTCAGCCAGTCCCAACCCTGACCGTTGTAGCCATTTGAGGAGTGAAATCAGCAAATGGAAGATCTCTCCCTCTCTGTCTCTCCTCTCTCTGTAACTCTGCCTTTCAAATAAATAAATAAATCTTTTTTAAAAAACAAAACAACACACACATACACAACACCATCAACCACAACTAAAAAAAATGATGAACATGTATGTGGCTTTGGATAGGAATGTGAGAAATTTGCCTTTTGTAAGAATCTGCAAATCTCTTATCACCAAAAGTTCTGTGCCCGATGACCAGGTAACCATTTTCTTATGGAATCCATGGGTACTGTAATTCACTTGTTTAGATTGTGCTGCTGAAAATAGCAGAGGCAGTTTGTGAGTCAAGTTTATTTTGGATAGGCCTCTGCATCTATCAGTGTTTTAAATTTATCTCATGTCTCTCACTATACTCTAGCTTCGTCATTTAGCGGGGCCTCGGCAGTCTAACGACTTCTGGAAAATGCATTGCTCTTCTCCAGACATGGCATTTCATCTCTAAATAATGTCTGTGCTTTTTGATTATCATAATCAAATAATCTGGCATTGTGCTATTTTTTAGCAAATCTTTAGACATATGACACTAAGTATATTTAGAGGTTAAATTGGTATCCTATACATTTAGCTCTTTGGGAAGATGAGCAAAAGTGATAACTGAGCTAAAACTGTTAGAAATTAAACTTTAACAATAGGCTAATCCTCCGCCTAGCAGCGCCGGCACACCAGGTTCTAGTCCCAGTCGGGGCGCCGGATTCTGTCCCGGTTGCCCCTCTTCCAGGCCAGCTCTCTGCTGTGGCCAGGGAGTGCAGTGGAGGATGGCCCAAGTACTTGGGCCCTGCACCCCATGGGAGACCAGGAGAAGTACCTGGCTCTTGCCATCGGATCAGCGCGGTGCGCCGGCTGCAGCGCGCCGGCCGCGGCAGCCATTGGAGGGTGAACCAACGGCAAAAGGAAGACCTTTCTCTCTGTCTCTCTCACTGTCCACTCTGCCTGTCAAAAAAAAAAAAAAAAGAAAAAAAGAAATTAAACTTTAAGAAAGTGAGGAGGCAGCAGGGATAAACCATGAATGTTAAATTCTGCCTCATCATAGGAAATAGGTTAAAATTATGTTAAAATCATATCAAGTTAATGGTGGCAGCATTCGTCTGATGCTCTAAGCTTACAGTGTTGGCACCACCTCTTAATATTTAGCCTCACAAGTGACATTGTAAGCAGAACACATCTGCTATTCATAGAATGGTGTGAGTTTTTTCAGCATGTTTAGTATCAACAGTAAACCCGAATTGACATTTCAAGAAATGGAAATATACTAGAAACAGAAACAGAACCAGTATTTCCTAGAAAAGACCTTGTCACTTCCAGTGTGGTTATTCACTTAATTTAAGAGCTGCTGATTTAAGTGCAATCAACTACCAAAGAGCAGTGCAGAAGGCCCTTCACATCCACCAACTTAGAAATCTCATGCCAACAATCAGAGGTTGACATTTGGGTTTGTAGATTAGGCTCTTGTTTCATCAGGCATTCTCCACTGTCCACGGCTTAGTCTTCAGAAAGCACAGAAACAAGATTTTTTTCTAACTAGACAGGGAAACACTGACAATAGTCATGCCTCTGTTACTGAAACTCCCCAGATATTAAAAGAAGGAGGAAGAGTTGGAAGAGAAAGGAAGGAAGAAATAAAAAGGGTCACTGACTTGCTAAAGGAAAACCACGTTTTGAAGATTAGACACCTGTAACTTTGATTAACCAAAGAAAATAAGATCTCTCCAGAGCAATTCAGTTCAAAAAACATTTATTGAGCTACCTGCCCTGTGCCACTCACTGTACTGGAAATAAGGGAGTAAGCGTGGCAGATGGGGTTCTTGTACTCCTGGAGTTACTAACCCACAGAGTATGCCAGAGAAGAGAACTGTGGCTATCAATAACTATCAGTACATGTTTCCACAACCTCTTTACCCTAGACCGAATAATGTACTGATGGATCTACAACATGACAATTGTTCTAGTAACGTCTATAGAGGAGTGGTCATCTTCTGATTTATATGCATCTGAAGAAAATAGCAGAAAAGAAGAAAACAATGAAAGTTTTCATTGCTTCCTGTATCTTATGAATTATCCTAATTTGTTGTGCTTGCCTAACAACCAGATTTTAGTCCTTTCCCCAATATTTCTCATCTGTTTCCTAAAAGAATACACAGCAGGTGCATTTGGAACACCACTGTGTGTGTGACTTGGCAGTTTTGTAAGATGATGCAGTTAGAAGTGAGAGAGAGATGGTCTTCCAACATCAGAGACTGTGTGCTTTCAGAAAACAAGGATTTTATGTCTACATCTCCAGCTTGTGTTCAGTTGTTTTTAAATATACTCATAAATTATATCTATGAATACACTCACAAGTATACAAAAAATATAAATTAAATCTTAAAATGAGATAAAATACACCTTTGGCTTAATTGATTTATTAACAAAATAAAAGCCTTTCTTCTTACTAAAAATTATTGAAATGGAATCTAATTGACAAATTATGCAAGCTGGTTATGAACATTTGGCTACCATAATCTTATTATCCTTGATAGGAATCACTTGTCCCATCAAACTAATTAGAATCTGCTGCATTTTTATATTTTTAAACAAATGGTTGCAAAATGCACTGAACTGCTCAACTAAAAACTGAAACATGATAGTAAATTGTTCCCAAGGTCTTATTTTTTGTCACTGACAGACTTACATAATTTTTAGTGAAGGCACAAATAATGACAACATTTTGAAATATTCATTTTCATAGCATGCTCTCATTCAGTGCTAAAATGACCTTGAATGTATTAAAACAAAAATCTATGGGTTATTTGGTTGTTTCAGAAAAATCTCTTAGCTGACATACAACTCAGAACCATCTATCATTATGGAAAAGGTCAGCGAATTTATAAATTTTTAATAAAAGTAGTTTTAAAAACTCACTTTTAACCAAGACAACCCTTTTGACTGCTATAAACAATTTTCACTATGGAGTGCCATCTTGTGACTCTTAAAATTCTACAATTTAAAAGCTTTTTCATCAAAGTATTCAGGGCTATGGACGACTAACGCATGTAAACTGTGATATGTCTCAGCCCCATGAAAGCCATCAGTTACACGTCATTGTTTCTGAGACCTACACTTTGCCTATGTAACATCTAAACTGGGAGAGGAGCTAGGCCGTGCTGTGCTGTAGTCTCAGGGCGGCGTCCGCCTGCGCCTGCGCATGCTCAGAAACCCAGCACCCAGAGGCAACGGGGGCGCCCTCGTGGGAAGGCTGCTCTCTCCCTGGGGATAATAGATGGTGAAAACATCTGATCACTTTTGATTCCAGGTGTCAAGCAAGCAGCTCCACTGTGGACACTCGCTGGGCGTCCTGTAGTTCAAGTCTGTTCAGACACTGCCTACCTGAAGATGGTATTAGATCCTACATGTTGAGGACTTAGTCCTCGAGATTGCCCACCCGCCCCGACTGCAGGTGCCAGTCGCAAGCCTCAGGCGGGGTTACCTGTGCTTCTGACCAATCTCCTATAAATCTGGGTTCCCCCAACCCACTCCTCGGGTTTGATTCACTTGCTCATGCCGCTCACAGAACTTAGGAAAACACTGACCTCTGTTTACAGATTTGTCATAAAGGATGATACAAAGGATACAGGTGAAGTGGGGGTAGGGTGAGGTGTGGGAGAAGGGACATGGAGCTGCCATGCCCTCTCTGGGTGTGACACCATTGAATAGGTGTGATAGCCAACAGATGAGGTGGGAAAACCCAGCAAGGCCTGTCTGTCTCAGCTGTTTGTCCGCCCTCTTTGGGCAGAATTTCTTTCTCTAGATGGGAGCAAGACGCCTGCTGAATTGTGGAAATTCTCATCACCTACCAGACAAGGTGGGTCAGAGAGAAGTGGGGAACACTAGGGTTTCTCTCACCCTCCCCAGGGAAGAGAAATTCTAATTTCTATGGCCTATCTTTGTATGTGTGTATGTGACAGGGGAGAGTTATGAACCAGGAACAGTGGATAAAAATCAAATGTATATACCAGGGGTCCATGCTGTGGCACAGCAGGTTAATGCCCTGACCTGAAGTGCTGGCATCCCATATGGGTGCCGCCTCTAGTCCTGGCTGCTCCTCTTCTGATCCAGCTCTCTGCTATGGCCTGGGATAGCAGTAGAAGATGACCCAACTCCTTGGGCCCTGCACCCAAGTGAGAGACCCAGAAGAAGCTCCTGGCTCCTGGCTTCGCATCAGCGCAGCTCCAGCTGTTGCGGCCATCTGGGGAGTGAACCAGTGAATGGAAGACTTCTTTGTCTCTACCTCTCTCTGTAACTCTATCCTTCAAATAAATAAAATAAATCTTTAAAAGAAATGTGTATACCATAATATCATAAGGAATCATGTTGTTACTAATGATAATTTTAGTATGAAACTATCATATATAAAGGAGATAGTAAATAAGTAGTTTGATGATGATGCTTAAAACTATTACATATGTCTATAAATCATTGAAACAAATAATTATGTTTATGAGGGAAAGTAATCCAAGTTAGGTAAAGGAAAACTGTAAGATTTTTATTTGAGTTAGAAATATGAGTACTGATTTACAGAATGTCTCTCTTTTCCATAAGCTATGTCTAGCTTTGTCCAAGGGACAGGGCTGCAGCAAGACCAGCCCAGTAGCAAGGAAGACCTCCATCGCCAGACTGGGATCTCTAAATGCCATTCCCCACTAAATGGAAACAGCTCCTCTGCAGAATGGCTGATTCTACGTCTGGAGTAGAACTGAACCTAAAACACCTAGTTACACTAGAAAACAAGGGAGCTACCACATCCTGGGGTCATGTCAAAGGGTGACAACAAATTTGATGGGAATCTCCGTTGTCAAAGATGGCCCATTTTCAGTAATAATAATAATGATTGCAAAAGGACGAGACACATAAAATGTGTTAAAATACATATATTTATAGTGGTACTTATGAAAATGGATCATCTCTAGAGGTTACAAAAGCATGAAATGTTTAAAAAAACCAACATGAACAGGAACATGAACACGTTCCCCATGAACACGTCTGAAGCGTATTTGCGCCCATTTATTTTGTTTCCTGTTTCTTTTTGGGTACTACTACTGATAATACCTGATGAAGACATGCCCAAAGTAAACCTTAAAAGGGTTTAGTTTCAAGAACTGGAACTGGAATCCAGCAGATTCTGAGCGGTTGAGGAAGCCTGTGTCATCGTTGCGGGGCGCTTCGTTCTATTTCTTCCCGACACACGAGGCATGGGATGCCAGATTCCCTGAACGACAGCCATAAAGGGCAGTTTTCCTTCCTCTCCCACACCCCGCCGGTCACGCGGGACCCTCGAGGGCCGGGGTCTGGCCAGCTAGGAGCGGGGCCCGGCTGCCTTCCTTTTCCTACAGCAGAGCCTGGTTCCGAGGGAGGCCGCGGCGTGCTTCGCACCCACCCGGCGCGAGGGGTCTGCCCGGGGTCCACCCGGGGTCCCGCGGCGCTAGGGGGTGCTAAGAGCCGGGCCGCCGGACGCTGGAGGAAGCCAGGTGCCGGGTCGCGGGATCGGGGGCCGAGAGCCCTGCGCGGCCGCGCGCCTCCGCTCCGCGACTCAGCCGGCCGGCGCCCGGGCTTGGCGTGCAGGGTGAGAGGGGAGCCCGGGGTGTGAAGACCCTGGTTCGCGGCCACACAGGACGGCCCGCTGCGGGCAGAAGCCACGCCCTCCACCACCGCCGCGTGGAAACCACCGGCGCTGACCCGGCCCCAAGTCCCCGCGCGCCCCGGCCGGGCCCCCAGAGCGCCTACTCCCGGGCTGGCGGCGGACGCGGCGGGTGCCGGCACCGGGCACCCGCGGTGACTGAGACACGTGTGGCCCAGCGCGCCGGGGGCTGCCCGCGCGGTGAGTGACCGGCGGCTCGGGGACCCTGGGCCACGGGCCAAGCTGGGCCAAGGCCCGCGCTCCCCTGCCTCACTCTTCCCAGTGCTACCGAGGTTCGTTCACTTGAGGGTGCTCAGTTGGGGTCGTGGCCGGACGGTGTGGCGGGGCAGCTCAGAGGTGTTCCCTGGAGCTGGGTGCAGAGCGGTGGGTGGGTGTCCCTGGAGACCGACCCTGAGTCCCTGGCTGGACAGTTGCTGGCAGGATGCTGGCAGGTGCAAGCCAGAGGGCCAGCCTCAGTTTTCTCATCTCTGAAATGTCTCTTCGTCTGCGAACGCTGAGGCCCGTCCTCTGTCGTCTGTTTTCTCCTGTGAGCGATTCTCTTCTGTGAAATGTGAGCTCCTTCTCCCCTTGTTGGGGACCACTAAGTATGAGTATTGTAAGCAGTTATGTGTCTGCACAGTTAGATCCAGGTCGTGCCCACAGTAATCCAAAAGCAGAAAGACTTTCCGTGGTTTGCCTAAAGAATGGGAAAAATTAGTCTTCCTCCATTTTTTAAATTCCGGTTTGTTGTCTTGGTCTGCTGTGTTTGTGCCCTGTGAAGATGAAAATGTTTGTTGAGTACCTACTGTGAACTTGGCTTTGGGGAATATATTTTTTCATATATAATTCTTTAAAAAGTCAGTGAAAACTTGCACATTTCACACATGGTGTAACAGGTTACTGGCTACAAGCCCTGCTTTGCTCTGTTTGTAACGTTATATCCACTTCACTTGAGCAAACATTAGCTTCTCATTCCTTCCAAAAGGTCACTTAAAGGACTTCAGCGTCTAAGAGCTGATCCCTTGCTCCCCATTTTAACGTGAAATCCGCAATTCATTACTATCCCTCGGTTGGGCTGCAGTATGCTCTTCTCCAGGTGTGGATTTTCTTGAACATTGTATAGGCTGGTAAATTTCCAAGTGTTGACAAACTCTGACTCTTATTAGAATGGATGTTAGTGTGAAAAGTGTGTGTGTGATTATTAAGCGAGAAGAATCTTCTTAGTAGCTATGATGCAGCATTTCTGAACTGTGGATTTATTTTTGCATGACTGCAAAAATGCTTTGTTCTCTAGCAACTTCGACATCTAAGTTTGTAGAACTAACCTGAAAAGAAAACCAAAAGGCGTCTTGTATAAATCTCTTTGCTCTTGGAAGTTTCTAGTGCCCTTTGCTAGTGGTACCAATTTAAAAACAAATACAAATACAGTCAATACATTTCGTGTACACTACCATGGATATAAAAAGTCTAAGACCCCATTCCTATCCTCAAGAAGCTAAAATTGTTTGAAGAGATAAGAATTATGAGAACACGTGGTTGTTATAAATTGTAAGTGCCAAGGAGTCAGGAAGTGTGGGGTTTAGTTTTGTGTGTGTGTGTGTGTGTTTTAAAGATTTACTTGTTTATTTGAAAGGCAGAGTTGCAGAGAGGCAGAGAAAGAGAGAGATCTTCCATCTGCTGGTTCACTCCTCAGATGGCCACAATGGCTAGAGCTGTGCCAATCCAAAGCCAGAAGCCAGGAGCTTCTTCAGGGTCTCCCACGAGGGTGCAGGGGCCCAAGGACTTGGGCCATGTTCTACTGCTTTCCCAGACCACAGCAGAGAGCTGGATCAGAAGTGGAGCAGCCGGGACTCTAATTGGCACCCATTTGGGGATGCTGGCACTGGAGGTGGTAGCGCTACCCCCTGTGCCACAGCGCCGGCCCCGTGGGATCTAGTTTTAATCAAATTAGTCTTTCAGTGGTGAGCCAGATGAATGAGCAGAGAGAGGCAAGGTCATCAAGCTTAATTCTGACAGTGTTCTTGAAAAGTAAGTGCTGTTGTCCTTTTTCTTTAAATAATAACAACAGGAGACATTTACTGGGCTCCATATTCCAGACACTGTGGTAAGGGTTTCTCATTGAGCCCTCATATTTTTATTCGCATTTTACAAGATGAAGAAGGTGGGTGGTTAAGTGATTTATCACAGACCCCGCAGCTAGAGTGTCAGAGCCGTGACTTGGTTGTCCTAGCCCAGGTTACTGCTCATTGGGTTACTAACTCAGTTGCTTAGAAGGCTCTTTCAGAAGCTTGGGCTGGGATGACGGGGTACTGGGTTCGGTTCACCTTTGGGTTGGCTACTCTGTGGCTTCTACCTGAGAGCAATGAGTAGTGCAAGCTCTTTAGCACAGAATTCAAAGAGACAGACGGAGAGGGAAAGCCTATTAGATGTACAGAGCATCAAAAGTAGAGTTTTATTTCCCAGATGGTCATGGAGTGAGCAAGGAAATGTGGAATACAGTTTTAATCTACCTCTGGATTTAATTCTGATCTTCTGTGTTGTCTTGGTCAGCTTGAAGATTTCTCCACCTGTAGGTCAGAGTATACTTGTTTAATATCTAATATCAATGTATGGACCAGACATTAACAGCTTATTTATTGTGGTAAATTGCTAGGAGAAAGCCTATCAAAGAAGATTAAGATTAGAATCTTAATTAATGTCTGTTTCTCAATGGTGTATAAGAAAAGGTTACATTAAATAAAACATCAAGTAGAGATAATGAGATGTGGCCTTGTTAGCAGACTTCCGCTGCACTCTTAGTTGAAATAAGAAACCTTGAGAAACAAGATCATTAGTCTGAGTTCTTTCTACCGCCCCCTCCCTGCCCTGCCCAAATGTGCCTACAATAATCTTAAAATAATTGTGAAATGCCTGGAAAACTCTCAAAACAATGTAACTGTAATGTGTCTTAGTATTTTTAGTGCCTCATAGCTGTTTATGAACAGACCTGGGCTTGATGCTACAGGGTGAGGCGAACTAGCCAGCATGTCATGCTAACCAACATCCAAAAGGACAACCCCACACTGATGCCAGTAACCTCAAACAGAGACTTTAAGATGGAGGATATCAAAAGACCTTTCCAAGAAACTAAAAGACAAAAGTTAGAGAAAGACACTGAATTATCTCAACAAATGTTGATAGCCATTTTTATAGCAAGGAAAAGAGGATTTGAAATATGAAGTTACTTGTCATGGTGACAGAGTTATAAGGTCCTGCAGCCCCATCCACTACGTTCTTCCAGTACAGTTTCCTTCCCAATCAAGATTGCTTTATTTTATCTGTAATTCTAGAAGGATGCAGAGAATAGGAGGGAGAAGGCTGGATTTTTAAAATGTTACTGAACAAGTGCAATGAACGTTGTAGGCTTGTGGGATCTAAAGCAAAAAAGGCTTCCAGCAAATAATGTCAGTTGTTATTTTTGAAAATGCTTTGTTTCAAGATGCCATCCACGTCTTGTTTCTGTTTTCTTTCTTTTCCATTGTTGTGTTGGAGGGATGCTTGTTCAGTTTGTTATAGCACACCAAACAAATGATTCATGGGTTAGGATTGGGTAGGACTCTAATTTGTTTCAGATGTGATTTGTTTACACACAGCATTTCAGGAGCCTGTCTGTGATGTCAAGTGTGACCATAGACAGAAATGGGAATACAGACAAATAGAATTGACAGGAGAACGTTCCACACAAACAGAGCAGAAGGGTAAAGGAAAATACGGTAAAGGAAATCTTTGTAAGGAAAATAATAAAGCGATCATAAAGGGGGAATGGAGAAAAGACAGTGAAATGTGTTTAGGGGAAGAAAAGACTAGACGTTTAGAAGTCTCCTGAATTCCAGAAACAAAATAGTTCTTGTACTTAAGTAAAACTAAAGGTCCTCAGGACTACATGCACTTCCTGGCAGGCTGAGAGAAAACTCAACAGGTCTCAGCAGCTGCCTAAGAAAGGAAACAGACGTGTCAAATTAGCTCAGGTAAATGGCATTTGGAGTCTTGGGTTGAAAGAAGTATAGGGGGTTGAACTGGTGGTGTCACTTTCCCCCCCTTCACCCCATTTAACATGGCATTCCAAAGGGGCTAGTGTGCTGGCAGGAACCTGACCTGTGCACTCTGTCCATGTTACACTGCTTGTTAGATTTTTCATCAGGTGGTGGATTTGGAAGGAGAAGGAGGTAATGTCGGGAGACTGTCTTTCTCATGACACAGTTTCTGAAAGGCTATGGAGAACAAAAGGCTGGCTCCAGTGACTAAGCTGCAAGTTAGCCACTTGCTAGATTTGATTTCCTTTTTCCATACCCATGGGAATACATGGAATAGATGATGAGGGTGGCTGTGTTTTCTATGTGCACTGGGTTTTGTTATTTCATCCTCTTTGAGGCAGGCAGATATCAGAAGTAATGGTTCAACCTTCTTGAGATTAAAGCATTGTACACAGTAGGTGCTTTACTACATGGTATCATAAATGTGTGCAGTACTATGCCTGGAACATAATAAAATATCAGCAAACTGTAGCATTAGTATTAGTGGTAGTGGTACCACGGCTGAAAAGGAACTTCTAAGATCAGTCCCATTCACAATAGCTACAAAAACAATCAAATACCTTGGAATAAACTTAACCAAGGATGTCAAAGACCTCTACAGTGAGAATTAAAAAAACCTAAAGAAATAGAAGAGGATACCAAAAAATGGAAAAATATTCCACGTTCATGGATTGGAAGAATCAATATCATCAAAATGTCCATTCTCCCAAAAAACAATTTATAGATTCAATGTGATACCAATCAAAATACCAAAATATTCTCAGATCTGGAAAAAATGATGCTGAAATTCATAAGGAGGCACAGGAGACCTCAAATAGCTAAAGCAATCTTGTATTAGTGGTAGTGGTAAAATTAGCATTATTTTTAGTATGGCACTGCTGTTGTTGCTACTGATAAGAAGCAGTGTCACATTCTAGAAATAATGTTGGATTAGAAATAAAGAGACCTGTTGGGTTCTGGTATGGATCCTGCTATTAAGAGAATTTGGGCAAGCTTCCTCTTTTCTGTAAGTCTCTCAGTTATCCATCTTAAAAAAAAAAAAAGATTTATTTATTTAGTTGAGAGGCAGAGTTACATAGAGAGAGAGAGAGAGAATCTTCCATCCGCTGGTTCACTCCCCAAATGGCCACAATGGCTAGAGCTGGGCTGATCTGAAGCCAGGAGGCAGGAGCTTCCTCCAGGTCTCCCACATGGGTCCAGGGACCCAAGCACTTTGGCCATCTTCTGTTGCTTTCCCAGGTGCTTTAGCAAGGAGCTGGATTGGAAGTGAAGCAGCTGGAACCAATACCCATGTGGATTGCTGGCACCACAGGCAGAGGCTTAACCTACTACCCCATGGCTCCAGCCCATCAGTTATCCATCTTTAAAATGGAGAAGGTGGAATAGATGACCTCCAAAGTATTGTCTTTATACAGATCTACAAAGTAGAACAAGTCTGTGAGTAACTTTGCAAGCAGAAGGGAAAAATTTTATACCCTGCCTTCTTGAATCAACTGGTAATTAACAGCATGCATTGTAAGACAACCTGCCTTGCTGCGCGTTCAGAACATCATTTGGTTCTGTGGTAGCCCAGACTGAAACGTCAGCTATTGGGAAGGGAAAGAAGCAGCAGGGACCTAGGAGTTACTAGCTAGTCTTTTTAACCTAATTTAACCAAACATGCAATTCTAGGATATGGAAAGCCATAAGTGATTTAGAAAAGAAATGGAAAGCACAGCCCAGAAGGGAAAATGGGAACTAGCCTCAGGGGAGAGCCTACTTTGTGCTAGGTATTTGCATGGGTGCCTGCCGCTAGCATTTTCATCTTAATCATGACTTTGTCTAAGTAGGTATAACTGTACCTGTTGAAAGGGTGAGGAGAAGGTGCTCTCGCAATAAGTAGCGTACAGTGATTTCCTGGCCTTCTTTTTCACAATACCACACCGTCCCTTGAACGTAATATGGTTCGACAGAAGAAAAATTAAGTGGAGGTACAAAGTGTTCCTGCCTGCATGAAGTTACCACCTGTGGAAGCAAACAGAGCCGGTCTTTTATGTTTTCCTATCCTAGTCTACAGTTTTAGAAGGAGCTGCCTACTCGGAGCTTCTCTCTGGAGCAATGGGGAGAGACTGGCAAGGAGTAAGTGCTGCTCTGCCTTGCTATGAGTTGCTGAATTTCTGCCTTGTTTCAGATCCCCCTCTCACCAATATGAGCCTTTGTTTTAGGTCTGGAAACTGTCACCACTTGAGTCATGAGTCAGTGACATAACATACCCTTTGATTTTCTGATTCAAGATTCAAGAGAGGGTTGTAGTTTTGCTATCGACCCTCAAGCAGGCCTTAGGAGGCATGTTTACAGTTGATAGGAGGTTTCATTTTATTGGAAGAGACCTCATTTACTTGAAGGTCTTTGGGGATTCTGAGCTTCTCATAAATGGAGTAGCTGTTTTTACTAGGTATCATAGAAAATTACAAAGTTTGTTTTTGGATCCATGCATTATACAAGTGTATCATCTATATTACTGCATAATATATATATATTTATATTATATACTCATAGATGTTAGCCTATTTAATATATAGGCTATATAGCAACATACACATATATCATATCTGTATATAAGTCCGCTTTTGAAATTTTCAGAATAACCCTTTGAATATTTTTCTACAAGAATACTTCGGAAAGCTCATGGAAGATGAAATTAAATTTTATTTTGGTGCAAAAATTTTTTTAAATACATGCATATGAGAAGCCTTCAAAAATTAATGGAGTATATGAAAAAACTATGTATAGATTTCAAGGGATTTTTTTAAAATTATTTATTTATTTGAAAGGCAGAGTGAGAGAGAGAGACAGAAAGATTTTCCTTCAGTCTGCTGGTTCACTCCCCAGATGGTCTTAACAGCCAGGCATGTGCCAGGCTGAAGTCAGGAACCAGAAATTCCATCTTATTCTCCCATATCAGTAGAGGCCCAAGTACCTGGACCCTATACTGTTACTTTCCCAGTTGCATTAGCAGGAAGCTGGATTGGAAGCCAAGTAGCTGGGACTTGAGTCATGAAATATTGGTGTTGCAAGTGGCAGCTTAACCCACTGGCCGCAGAGTTCAAGTTTTGTACTATATCTCTTTCTTATTTTAATTGATAAGAATTAATAGACATATAAAATTGTTCATATTTATAAGGTACCATATGATGTTTCAATACATGAGTATATTGTATAATGTCCAATCATTGTCACTCAAATATTTAACATTTCTTTATGGGGAAAATATCCAAAATCCTATTTTCTAGTTTTGTTCTTTTTATTTTTTTAAAGATTTATTTTATTTATTTGAAAGACAGAGCTACAGAGACAGGCAGAGACAGAGAGAGAGGTTCTCCATCCTCTGGTTCACTCCCCAGATGGCCGCAATGCCTGGAGCTGCATTGATGCGAAGCCAGGAGCCAGGAGCTTCTTCCGGGTCTCCTGCATGGGTGCAGGGGCCCAAGGACTTGGGCCATCTTCTACTGCTTTCCCAGGCCATAACAGAGAGCTGGATCGGAAGAGGAGCAGCAGGGACTAGAACTGGTGCCCATATGGGATGCCAGCAATGCAGGCCAGGGCTTTAAGCCGCTGTGCTACAGCGCCGGCCCCCAGTTTTGTTCTTTTTATAAAGAAATATACAGTACATTAGCATTATCTATAGTCACCTTACTGTGCAGTAGAACCCCAGATTTGTACTACTATCGAGCTAGAATTTACTGTCAACCACCTGTCCCTATGCCGACCTCCCTATCCTCTAGTAACCCATTATACATTTAGCTTCCAAAAGATTGCCTTTGGTTTAAGCTCATATTTGAGTGTGGTTCTTGTCTTTCCATGCCTGGCGTATTTCACTTAACGTAATGGCCTGCAGTACCATTCATGTTACTGCACATGACAAGATTTCATCCTTCTTATGGCTGAGTAGTATTTCATTGTACTATATTTTCATCCATTCACCGGTTAGTGGACAATTAGATTGTCTCCATTTCTTAGCTGTTGTGAATAGTGCTTCAATAAATATAGAAGTGCACATTTCTCTTCCACAGATTAATTTCATTTGCCTTGGATATATACCCAGTAGGGAGATTGCTGGATCACATGTTAGTTTTCTTTATGAATGTCCATAGTGTTTTCCACAACCGTTGTATTAATTTACATTCCTACCCACAGCATGCAGGCAATCAAGTAAAGAAATGAGGCCGTTACAGATTGCTCCATGAAGACAATAAGTAAGATGAAGAGTAGAAAGCAGTGGGGGAAGACTTTCTCAGGGAAGGTCTGGGAGGGGTGGGGATAGGCGGCCAGCGAAGGACTCTGAGGGAGTAACGTGATCCCAGACCTGAAGGGTAGAAGTCAGCCACACCAAGAAGCCGAGGAGGAGGATTGTAGCAGAGGACTTGGGCAGCACAAAATCCTCCAGGCAGCAAAGAGCATGTGTTAAGGAACAGTCTGGGCCGGCGCCATGGCTCACTAGGCTAATCCTCCGCCTGCAGCGCCAGCACCCCGGGTTCTAGTCCCGGTTGGGGCGCCGGTTCTGTCCCCAGTTGCTCCTCTTCCAGTCCAGCTCTCTGCTGTGGCCTGGGAAGGCAGTGGAGGATGGCCCAAGTGCTTGGGCCCTGCACCCGCATGGGAGACCAGGAGAAACACCTAGATCCTGGCTTCGAATCAGCGCGGTGTGCTGACCATTGCAACCACTTGGGGGGGTGAACCAACAGAAGGAGGACCTTTCTCTCTGTCTCTCCCTCTCTCACTGTCTAACTCTATATGTCCAGAAAAAAAAAAAAAAGGAACAGTCTGAAGGTCAGTGTGAAGGGAACAGAGGGAGCCAGGCAAGGAAGCAGAGAAAATGATAGTGGTAAGATGAGAAGCGAGGCCCTGCAGTGACCCAGAGGTCATATGTGGCGAGGACTTTTATCCCAACAGCAATGGGCACCTGTGTGGCATGGTGGAGTGGGTAACCTGATATTTGTTTTTAAAAGGTTGTAGCGTTCTTGAAAATAGTTTTTGAAAGGGCAAGGATTCATGAGAGAGACATGTTAGAGGGCTACTGCCATCTACAGAAGAGATGATTGTCACCTGGACAAGGGTGAGGGCAGTAGAAATGGAGAGCAGTGGATTGACCTGTGATCTGTTTGGAGGTGAAGTTGACAAGTGGTCTTTAGTTGTAAGAGATGAGAAAGAGGATGGGCTCCAGGATGACTTTGAGGTTGGTAGCAACTTAGAGTTCTGAGACCCTTGTTCACTGATGGAGAAAAGGCTGAGGGAGTAACCTGTCTGGCCAAGGGGGAGAGAGGGTGCCAAGAAGCGGAATGCAGCATGTTAATGCTGAGAAGTTGGTTAGACATCCAAGAGGCACCACCAGGCAAACAGACGTGACAGACCAAAGCTCAGGGAACTGTCTTATTTGAAGATCTACAGCTGAGACTCTTCAGATTACCGATAACTTCCAGAGCCAAGGCACCAGAAAAGATGTCCTCCAGAGAAAGTGGAACTAGAAAAATAAAATAATGTCTGGAGAGTGTGGAGTTCAGTAGTTAAAGAGCCGCCAGCAAAGACTTTTGAGAAGATGCCAGGATATTTGGGTCTTCCCTGAGTGACAACTAGTCTAGCAGTAGAGAAGTCAAACGGGCACTTATGTAGAGTCCCACCTGGACAGGCCTGCTGTGACTGTAGCTCTGAGCAAGCATTGTACCTGGCCCATGAAAGGTAGCCATCAATATTGAATGAATGAGTACAAATTTTGGAGGCTGCCAATGTGTCCTGATACATTTCTAGGTATGGGGATTAAAAAAGGAATGTCTGTTTCAGCTTCTTCCCAGTGGTCTAACATCACAGAACTTTTCGGGCTACTTTCTGAATGTTTAGCCCACCTTTAACAGGATTTAGAGAATTTGCTAAGTGACTAGTAGATCTATTCCTTATATTTGAATGTGGAACAGATCAGAAATCACCAGTTTGTATTTTTAAGACTCATTGCTCAATAAAATAAACAATTAATAAAAAAAAAAAAAAAAAGCAAAACTGAGCTTCTCTAGAAAATCCAGACCACCCCCTTAGATCTCTTGGAATTCCTTTCTTATTCCAAAATAGATCACTCAGTAAATAAATCTCCAAGAGATTTATGAGCCTTTTGTTTTTGTTTTAGAGTTTGTCTGTTTGAAAGGCAGTCACAGAGAGAGAGACAGAGAGAGTGAGAGAGAGAGAGCAATCTTCCATCCACCTGCTGGTTCATTTCCTAAATGGCCGCAACAGCCAGGACTGGGCCAGGCTGAAGCAAGGAGCCTGAAACTCCATCTGGGGTCTCCCACGTGGGTGACAGGGGCCTTTGGCCATCTTCCTCTGATTTCCCAGAAGCATTAGCAGGGAGCTAGATCAGAAGTAGAGCAGGTAGACTCAAACTGGTGCTTATATGGGATGCATACATCGCAGGCAGTGGCTTAACCTGCAGCACCACAATGCCAACTCCATGAGCCAATTTTTAATCTACTGTTTTCCAGAATCCCATGACCAGAACAGAAATTCTCAAACTACTCTGTTTAACTATGGTGATGCAGCCCTGTTTGGAAGGAAAAAAAAAAAATGTGTAGGACTGAGGACTGAGGCTTAGGCAAGTTAAGTGACTTGTTTATGGTCTCAAAATATTTAAATCCTGTCGCTATGGTCTGAATGTTTATATTCTCCCAAATTAATACGTCACAATTGTAACCCCCAAGGTGATGGATGGTGTTAGGAGGAAGGGCCTTTGGAGGCTAATTAAATCACTGGTGGAGCCCTCATGTGTGGGTTTAGTGTCCTTACAAAAGAGACCCCAGACAGGTGCCTTGCCTCTTCTATCACATGAAGACATAGCTAGGAGGCATTATCTATCAACCAGAGGGTGGCTTCTCCCCAGACACTGAATCTGCTAGCACCTCCATCTCAGACTCTCTAAGCCTCCAGACCTTGGAAAATGGTTTTGTTCTTTATAAGCTACTCACTCTGTGGCATTTTGTCATAGCAACCCAAATAGACAAAGACACCAAGCTCTTTGTCCAATCCTGTGCTGACCCAAACAGCCCTCATTGAGATGGGGATTGGGAGATAGCTAAGAATCTTAATTTATTAGGTTTTTTTTTTTTTTTTTTTTTGACAGGCAGAGTTAGACAGTGAGAGAGACAGAGAGGACAGAGAGAAAGGTCTTCCTTCTGTTGGTTCTCTCCCCAAATGGCCACCACAGCTGGCGCTGTGCTGATCTGAAGCCAGGAGGCAGGTGCTTCCTCCTGGTCTCCCATGTGGGTGCAGGGCCCAAGCACTTGGGCCATCTTCCACTGCCTTCCTGGGCCACAGCAGAGAGCTGGACTGGAAGAGGAGCAACTGGGGACAGAACCTGGTGCCCCAACCGGGACTAGAACCCGGGGTGCCGGTGCCGCAGGCGGAGGATTAGCCTACTGAACCGCGGCACCGGCCAATTTATTAATTTTAAAGGTATACGTCACTTTTTTTTTTTTTTTTTGACGGCAGAGTGGATAGTGAGAGAGAGAGACAGAGAGAAAAAGGTATACTTCACTTTTAAAAACAGCAAACAAAATCTTCATAATATGGAGAAAAATAAAAGTGGCACTTCAGCCTTTTCTGAATGATTTTTGTTCTAACATTTTCTGAATGTGTTTAACATGCATGAATTTGTCTTCTTGTTTTACAGGAAGAATACACAATTATATTCCAGAGTAGACTGTTCATGGCCATTAGAAGATGCTCACTGGTACTTGTTTTTATAACCATGTGGCTGTCAATTAAAGCAAAAATAGGTAAGATGTTTCTGTAAGATAATCTGCAAAAAGATTTGTGGTTTAAATTCTCAATTACAGATGAACTGTGCATTTGTGACAAGTGTTAATAATAGTTGGGCTTTTGTAGTCAATCTGTTATATTTAAGTGGAAAAGTTCAGTTCTATGTATGCAATTAGTATATATTTTATTTAATTTATACTAATGATTAATGTAAGAGTTCAATCATATCATTTTCCTTTAAGAAAGTGGCTGGGCAGCCCAGCCAGGCATCATAAATGCATACTTTACCTTAAGGTGCATTTTAACAAAGGGATATGCATGGATGGATTCTTCTTCTTTGATTTTTTTGTTGAGAGCTTGTTTTGGTCTTTCTGTTCCATTAGAATCAAAGAAGATCAAAGAAGCAGAGACCAATATATATATAAGTCCTTGAAAGAGAGGAAAATTTATTTTAGTTCTGAAAATAAAAATGAGAGATTTTATTTAAAATGATTTTTTAGTGTTTCCTTTGTTTGATTTAAATAACTTCATTACTGATTTGTTTTTAGGGTAGTTGAGCTAAACAATGTTACAATTACCCAAAAGAGATTTTCAATGAATTTTTTATACTACATCTGAAAATTCAAAGTGAAATCTGTAATTTTGAAGTTCTTTCATTTTGGGTTGCTGAGTACTAACAAATCTTAATTTCTGAATAGTTTTCACATATTAAAAAAAAGGCTGCTGGACCTCCCTTTTAAATAAGTACTTAATGTGGCAGCTAAAACATAGTAAATAGTAAGGGGAATTCTTTTAAAAGGATGCGTTCATGTAGTTTCATATTAGCCATGAGGGGTAATGGTTTGTCTAGCCCATGGTCTTAAGACTTTGAAAGAATAATGAAATATGGCATAGGTAGACCAAATTTCCACTTTAGTGCCACCCACAAACACACCAGAACTCTTGAATATTTTCTGTTTGCTATAAAATAATGTTGCAGATTACACTAATAAAACAAGAGGGAATTATTCCTTAATGTGTCCCTAAAGTTTGCAATACTTTTTTGAAACTGTCTCTTTTTTCTTGGTATGAATATTGAAGTATTATATGTCATAACTAGTAACGGAAACAAATGTGATTTATTCTGGGAAGCCCTCTTTTGTAGTCTGGTGAATAATTTGCATATGAGAGGCTGGTTTTTCCTGATACTGTTCCTGAATGTTCTTCCAATTCTATTTTCTCACCACTTTCCTATTAATAGTTTTGGTTGTAGTATTACTATATTTTGAAAATGATGCATATTTTAAATCAAATCCAATTAGACTTTAATATGGTTGCCTTCTGTTCTCATTGTGCATCACCAACTCTGTCAGAGCAATGTAAATTATTTATATGTCCATGATTGGATGAATTTAGTCTTACCTTGCTTTTGGGAATTACACAATGCTCAGTTTTTATTTTTCATTTCATTTTTAAAGACAAATAGACAGACACACATACACAGAGCTCTTCCATCTGCTGGTTCATTCCCCATATGCCTGCAGTAGCCAAGATTTGGCCAGGTTGAAGCCAGGAGACCAGAAATCAATCTAGATCTCTCTCCCATGTGAGTGGCAGGAATCCAAGTACTGGAGCTGTCATTTACTGCTTCACATGTGCACATCAGCAGGAAGCTGCAGTTGGGAGTGAAGTCGGAACTCTAACCCAGGCACTCCCATATTGAATAGCAAGCAACCCAAGAGGACAAGGTCTAAATCCTTGCACTAAACCCTTGCCCACATAACCTTCTGTTTTGAAATGTGTTTCCTATTGCCAACTGAGTATTGAGTTTGTATCTTCTTGCAGATGTGTGCAAGAGAGGAGATGTGACTGTGAAGCCTTCCCATGTAATTTCACTTGGATCAGCTGTCAATATTTCGTGCTCTCTGAAACCCAAACAAGGCTGCTGGCACTACTCCAGTTTTAACCGGTTAATCCTCTATGAGTTCAACAGAACAATCAGTTTTCACCACGGTGGCTCCCTCAGTACTCAAGTCACAGATCTTCCCCTTGGGACAACCTTGTTTGTCTGCAAACTGGCCTGCATCAATAGCAATGAGATTCGAATTTGTGGAGCAGAGATCTCGGTTGGTGGTGAGCATTTCTTTATGAATCTTCAAAATTATTGATCTTTTGCTGTTTTTATGTGCTAAGCAGACACCTAAACACAGAACAGAGTTCTTTCTTCTCCCCTCTCATGGAAATATTTGATCTTGACAGCAACATGAGTTACCAAGTGTGGGGAAATCCAGAAATCAATAGACTTGAAGTCTTATGTGGTAAGTCTCCCTCCTTTTCTATCTCCATTAAGACCTTTCACCTGATGGCCTTGGCCTCCAGTGGTAGGAAAATGGATCTCTGCTGCTTGGTCTTTTTGCCTTCTTGACTAGAAAATTTGTTCAAAGAGACAATTTCTGAAAAAGGAGCAAGAGATGTCTCCTTCAGTTTATACAGCTCAGGCTGACTGCACATGATGGAGCACCTCTCCCAGCTCCTAAGTTAATGCATGAAATGTAGCTCTTCCACCTGTGTCTGCCTCCAACCAGTGGTTCTCATACATAGCGAACAAAACTATGTTCATAATAATCATCTTTTCCTTGGGTCTCTAGAAAAGCGCCCAAAGCAAATCTGATGTGCTAACACTTCATGGAGTGGATTGGTAGAGAGAATTTACAGTCCTGGGGAGACAAAGATGAAGGAGTGAGCCAAGCAAGGATCAAAAGCAAATGCAATCACCCACTGGTTAGCAATAGGAATATGTTTTGAGAAATATGTTGTTAGATGATTCCATCCTTGCACAAATATCACAGTGTAGCAACATAAACTAAAATGGCCATGATGTACTAGGTGATACATTCTTCTCTTTTTTAAAAAGATTTATTGTTTATTTATTCAAAAGGCAGAGTTACAAAGAGGGAGGGAAATACAGAGAGAGATCTTCCATCCACTGGCTCACTCCCCAAATGGCTGCAATGGCTAGGGCTGTGCCAGGCCAAAGCCAAGAGTCAGAAGCTTCTTCCAGGTCTCCTACAAGGGTGCAGGGGCCAAGCTCTTGGGCCATCTTCTGCTTCTATCCCAGGCTCATTAGCAGAGAGCGGGATCAGAATTGGAGCAGCCAGCTCTCGAACCAGCGCCCATGTGGGATGCCAGCATTCTAGGTGGCGCGGCTTAACCCAGTGTACCACAGTGCCAGTCCCTCCTCTTTTTATTTTTTTAACTAGGTGATATACTCTTCTTGGGCCACCATCACTTATGGGATGCATCCTTGACTGAAACATCTCTTTTTTGAAGTTTGCTTATTTATTTTAAAGTCAGAGTAGGGAGAGATAGAGATCTTCCATCCCCTAGTTCTTTCCCCCAAATGCTTACAACAGCCAGGGCTGGGACAGGCCAAAATCAGGAGCTAGGAACTCCCATGTGTGTGGCAGAACCCCAAGTACTTGAGCGATAACTCACTCTCAGGGTGAGCATTAGCAGGAAACTGGATCAGAAAAGGAGAGACTCTATCCCAGGCACTCTGCTATGGGATGCAGGCATCCCAAGCAGTGCTGTAACCTCTGTGCCACAATGCCTGCCCCAGCTGAAACACTGTTGAGTGGTACATGCCTGTACACTATGGTGATGTTATGAATCTGTCCAGAGCTTCTACAGAAAATACAGCTTGGTTTATTTGGTGACTTGAGGATATCATCAGAAAGGATGGAAATGTAATGGCTTGGAAAAGAAAGAATTCAACTGCCCCTCATTGGTCAAAGTTCAGAGAGCATCAATCCTGCTACACCTCTGGCTTACATTGTCCCTCCAGGCAGCAGCTGAGGAGTAGGTACTATGATGTCCGAGTTGGTATCTATTGCATGAGCTACAGTGTGCATTATGGGCCAGCAGACACCTGTCTGTAGTTTGCAACCTGTACCCTATAACTTCTCCAGGCCTAACCAAAGAGGGTGCATGGCCCCTGAGTGATTCCATGGCACCTTGTGCCTCAGCAATTGCAGGGGAGCTTTGGTGTGGCTGTTGAGAGGTGTGAGACTAGGAGGAATCTCTGCAGCGAGCTGGCTGACCAAGCTGGAAGCACATGGTCCTGTTGTAAAAGTGGTGGTAGGGCAATCAAAGAGATTCTTTCCAGGAAAACCAGATACCTCTTCCCTTTGACCAGCAGAGATATGATTGGTGCCAGGTAGTTTTCCTGAGGCACTACCAGAAGCATTTAGCAGAAGATCAAGCAAACAGCCTAGCAAATCACTGGTGGGAAAGCACATAGGCTAGTTCCAGTTCTCCTCTTCGCGCACTTGTGAGTCGGGTACTGTCAGCTCTGACAGTTTCTCCTGCATAGAAAGAGCAGGGGCTTTGACTCTCAACCATTCTTCTAGCAGTGTACCCTCAGACAACTTAAGTTCTCTGTGCCTCAGTTTCTCTCTGTGTGTTATGAAGATGATAGCATGCCTTGTAAGCACAGTGCTTAACCCAGTGCAAAGCACTTAAGAAGCGTTGAAGTGATGAGTTGTAGGACTGCAGTTCTGTCCAGTTAGACTCTTTGCTTCATGCATGCATCCTGCTGGGTAGCGGTGCACAACTTCCTTAAAAGAAAATATGAACGTCAATTATAGATAACATTAATTTTTCCCCAAAACACAGTTGTTCTTTACTTCCCTCATCCTCCGAATACCTGCATATATCACCAAGATATTTCCCCATTTATCACACCAATACTGCAATTTAAGTTAGAGAATTTCACCCCTGTGATTTCAGTTCCAGGTTGCCACAGTGCTACTGGCTTTTCTGCTTTACAATAGATTAGTAACAGCCGTGGCACTCGGTTCTCTTACAGATGCACTAGGCAATCCCATTTGATTTCACATCTATGCTGTCCTGTATTAGAGTGCTGCCACCCCTTTTCATTTTCAGTTTTCCATCCAGTTTACATGGATGCATTTGGACCATTTTCAGCACCAGAGGATCTAGAGAGATGGTGAAGGGTATCCATCATGGTTCAGTGCAGTTGGGTGGTGATTCCAGAATGTTGGTTGTGCAGTATCTCAAGCTATTACCACAAAAAATGGCTGCTCTTTAAGCATGTGTAGCACCTGTGAGAAAGATTGACTAAAAGCAACACCTTTTATGGAGTTTGACCAGTCATTCCAAGAAAAGACACTTGGTTTCACCCAATGTGCTCAGCTCTCGATGTTTTCCAGTGGGGGAATCAATAGCCTGTTTTCTTTTTTGCAGTAAGTGGCAGTCCATATCTTGAGAGGTCTATCATCAACCTTGATAGTTTCTGAGAACTAGGAATGGGCAAGCAGTCTTTAAGCCTTTTCTTCCTTGTCCCTTCTCATGTTAGGGCTGCTTTGTTACCCGGAGCTCATCCAAATTGTGTAGAAACTAACCAGTAGCCTGGCTTAACTTCATAGGATTGATTCACTAACAGTTTAGAAAACCAAAGCAATAAATGAAAAACAGTGAAGTCTTGCTTGGCCATTTTCAGTATATGCTTTGAATGTTGATATTTCTGAAAGCTATTTTTCTAAGACTCCATGTTTCCCATAATAAAGAGGGCTTGAAAATGATTAGCAGCCATAACACTCATAACAACATCTTGTATTATAAGTTATTTTAATTGTCAGAGGATTTGATCTCTGTTCTTTGCTTGTGATCAGCTACTGTGGGTTTGTATTCAGGAGATGTCCAGTTTTCCCTAGTACAGTCTCTGACTGGACTCGGGAACACTAACTTCATGGCCCAATGAAGTTGCACAAAGAAAGTTGACTTCATCTGTGGGTGGAAGCTCCTGCCTTTAAAATGAGACTTTCTGCATACTGTTAGCAGTAAGGATGGGGGCTGGTCTATTTCATTATGTGAAAATTCTTTCTCATTTGCTCATGAAAAGATCTGGGAGGGATTTAAGGTAACAATGGCAGGTTGAACATATGAACACGTTTACTCTCATTGCCCCTGAAATAAAGCCAAGATGTGGTTAAGTTTTCAAGTGGCACAAACCCTCAAAGACAAAAAGAATGGGAGGGGACACACATCAACAACATTTTGAGAAGCTGAATAGTCAAGTTATAACCTGACTTAATGCAGAAGCTGCCTTCTTAGAAAAACTCAGAAATGATACCATGTGCTTCTGGGAATGAAGAGTAAAAGTAGGAGACTTTGCTGAGAGTCTATTTCAAAAGCAGTTAGAGTCTCAGATTCCTTCCCAATCCCATGTAGGCAGATGGCACTGCTGCACTTCTCTGGCGTGGCTGGAGACTTGGTGTCAGAGGTCACGGACAAGGAGATGCCAGCTCTGCTGAGGTTGGCAAGTTTCCATGCTAAAGAAGAGTGATGAAAGGGATGTGTACCTTCTGCTCTCTTCAAGCCCACACCCGCCTCCAGGAAGACTGGGAAATCTTCTAGGAAATCTGATCAGGTCCAAGGAAAATAATCTAAAACTGTCGACAATAGGAGTTCCTCCAAAAACCTAGCCAGATCACCCTGAAGTGAAACTCAGACACAGCAAGTGCTCCACAGGTCACACACATACACACAGCCCCAGTCTGTAGATTATTGCCCTGCTCCTGTATGTCAGTAAAAATATAAGAAAAAAGAGGGAGGAGGAGGCATTTAGGCTGGCAGTTGAGACACCACTTACAATATTCCCTTCTTGCACTGAAGAGCTTGAGTTCAGTTGCTGGCTCCAACTCCTGATTCCAGTTAATGTAGACCCTGGGAGGCAGCATTCCCGCCACCCACATAGGAGACCTAGGTTGAGTCATTTGGGGAGAGAACCATTAGATAAGAGCATCTCTCTCTCTCTCTCTCTCTCTCTCTGGCATTCCCTCTCAAAAAAAAAAAACATATCGATATATAGAATTTATAAAAATATCTAATGTGAAGGTCAGAAACCAAAACACAGGGAACAGAGCATGTAAGCAAAAGGGAGGAAAGAGAGTATAATCAGGGAGCAACAGTGTTAGAAGACAAAGATGGCCCTTGGTACCCTTAGATAATTAAGAGATATATGTGTACAAAACAAAAAGAGGATGCAATAAATAGGAAACACTCAGAGAATAGAAAAAAACACCCCCCAAATTAAACAAAAATGATAAGCAGAAGTGAAAAACTCAGTGGGAGGGGTAGAAATGTAAACCAAAGGTGTTTTCCCCTGACAGTGGAGCAAGAGGACCAAGAGTTTAAAATACAAACATAATATCAGAGGAAGTTCCAGCACATGAAAAATAAGAACTTTCAGAAAGAAAAAGCAGAATCACCAGGATAGTAATTCAAGAAAGCTTCCCAAAGGGAAGGCCAAGCGTTTCCAGAATGTATGACCTCTGAGAATCTAGTAGGAGGAATGGAAATAGACCCTCACTTTTCTGGGAGAATTCCCAATAGTGGAAACAAAGAGAATTCTACTGAACAGAAGAGATGGACCATACGCAATAGTTCTAGAACTGAAATGGCTTTAGGCCTCTCAGCAGTGACCTGGAATGCAGAAGCCATGGGATCAGTGCCTTCAAGATCCTGAATGAAAATCCTTTCCAACTCAGAACTTCCTACACTCAGCCAAAGGGTCAGTCAACTGTGAGGGTGGAAGGAAGAAAGACATTCCTGGCCAGGCTCACAATGTTCTCTCCCGTGCCCCCAGCCCAGGGAACTGCTGGAGGCTCTGCTCCACCAACAAAAGTAATTACATCCAGACACAAGAAAGCCCGGTGATAAACAAACAGGAGATCCCATGCAGAAAAAGGGAGAAGGAATTTCTGGGTCACTGAGGAAGGGCAGTCCCAGAATGACAGCTGTGTATCAGGTGTGGAAGCGTCTGTCTTATTGGAAAGTCGCAAGACTGCACGAGAGAGGTCCTCAAGCAGTTAGAACTGTACTCCTGATGATTCTGAATGGCTTTGTTGTAAAAGATTATTTATTTATTTATTGAAATGCAGAGTGACAGGGAGAGACAGAAAGAGAGATCTTCTATTTGATGATTTACTCTCCAAATGCCTGTAACTGCCTGGGCCAGGTCAGGCTGAAGCCAGGAGCCAGGATCTCCATCCAGGTCTCCTACATGGGTGGCAAGAACCAAGTACTTGGGCCATCATTTACTACTTCCCAGGTACATTAACAGGAAACTGAATTAGAAGCAGAGGCAAGACTCAATCCTAGGTACTCTGATATGGGACGTAAGCTTCCCAAGCAGCAACACCTCCCCTCGCCCCAGATTCTGAATATGTTCAACAGTGATTAAGTAATAATTGGCTCGAGAATCAGGAATTATGTTACTAATAAAGACAAAACACATAGGAAAAATAATTACTAACTTCAAGATAAACAAAAAGTTGTACAGAAAATAAAAAGTTAGCAAAGTTTTCTATCTGACTCAATCATGAGTGGTGTGTGCACACATTATATATCAACGGTAGTTTTTTCACTTTGTGTTGCTATATGGGGCAAACTGTTGAAATCTTTACCTAATATATACTAGACTGATCTTCTGTATATAAAGAGAATTGAAAATGAATCTTGATGTGAATGGAAGAGGAGAGGGAGCGGGAAAGGGGAGGGTTGCGGGTGGGAGGGAAGTTATGGGAGGGGGGAAGCCATTGTAACCCATAAGCTGTACTTTGGAAATTTATATTCATTAAATAAAAGTTTAATAAATGAAAAAAAAAGACACACACCCACACAAAAACATTCAAGTACATATATGTATACCTATATAAAAGAATACTATTTTAGGAGAAAGGAGAATTTATTATACTATTAAAACTATGAGTTAGATATTGTTATACCCATTCTATAGATGAAGCTAGAGCTCTAAGAAGTTGATCTGTTCAAAGTGGGCATAATGGTGCCCAGGCCTACAATAGGAAAAAAACATGTTTAGTCCATCAATGACAGCTTTCTTCAGTGCAGACAATATCTAAGCTTCATAGTGCACTTGTTCTATTTCACCCTAATGAGCTACCTATCTATGTGGGGGTCTCAATAATAGGGTATAAAGGGATGACTAAGTAACAGGGTGTTTTCTCTTCCTTCTTTTAAACTTGAGAAATTCTTAGCTGTGGGGCTTTCTTTGACCACAAAATGGCTTCATTAAAAATACACACCAGGGGACTGGTGTTGTGGCACAATGGGTTAAACTGCTGCTTGGGATTCCAGCATCCCATCTCTAAGTGCAGGTTCAAGTCCCAGCTATTCCACTTTGGATCCAGATTCTGCCTAATGCACCTGGGAACATGCAGAAGATGGCTTGAGTACTTGAGACCCTGCCACCCACGTAGGAGAACAGGATGGGGTTCCTGGCTCCTGGCTTCAGCCTGGCGCAGCCCTTCTGTCACAGGCATTTGGGAAGTAGCTCATTTGATGGAAGATATTTCTCTCTCTCTCCCCACTCCCTTGCTCCCTCCCTCTGTGTCACTCTGCCTTTCAAACAAATCTTTAAAAATAAAATACACACCTTATAGAAGGGACCATGCCTACCTTGTGCGTCTTTGTATTTTCACAACTAGCACTGACCTGATGATGTTAACTTTTCAGTGTTCTAGCACTGATGTTCACCTGTCAAAGAGCATGGTAGAATGTAATAATGAAAGGTTTGTACTCAAGTCACCCATGTCTGAGCTGGAGCCCTGATTGTGCCACTTCATAATTTTGTAATCTTGAGCAAGATCTTAACCTCTCTAAATCCTAGTTTCCTTTTTGGTAAAAAGACAATAATGGCTCAACCTCAGTTTCTAATTGAGAAGAACTACACATTGAACAATTAGCACAGGCTGTGGTATATAGAATTTGACCCATACTCGCTGTTATTACTACTGTTGTTAGAAGAAATGCAGGCTTCCAGCTCATTTGGGTTTGGAGGACATGGAGGAAGAACTATTGTGTTATTGACAAATAATAACAATGTGGATTTTTCTCTTTGTTTTTCAAGTTGTTCCAGAACAGCCTCAAGACTTATCTTGCATACAGAAGGGAGAGCACGGGACTGTGGCCTGCACCTGGGACAGAGGACGAGACACCCACCTATATACTAAGTACACTCTAGAGTGAGTGAGAATCCATTTGTGCAGCTGCTTTGTATGTCTTTTAGATGACATTCATGAATATCAATTGACAACTTTTTGCCAGAGAGAAGTGGTAGATACCTCTAGACAATTAGATACTTAAAAACAATTATAGGGTCCAGTGTTGTGTTGTAGTGGATAAACTCACTACCTGCAACACTAGCATCCCATATGGGCTCGAGTTCGAGTCCCAGCTGCTCCACTTCTAATCCGGCTCCTTGCTAATGCCCTGGGAAAGCAGCAGAAGATGGCCGAAGTACTTGGGTCCCTGCACCCATGTGGGAGAACTAGAAGAAGCTCCTGGCTTCTGTCTAGCCCAGCCCTGACAGTTGTGGCCATTTGGGTAGTAGACCAGCAGATGGAAGCTGTCTCTCTCTCTCTCTCTCTCTCTCTCTCTCTCTTTTCCCTCCTTTTTCTCTCTGTTAACTCTGCTTTTCAAATAAATAAAATAAATCTTTAAAAAAAATTCTGGGGGCCGGCGCCATGGCTCACTTGGTTAATCCTCTGCCTGCGGCGCCAGCATCTTATATGGGCACTGGGTTCTAGCCCCGGTTGCTCCTCTTCCAGTCCAGTTCTCTGCTGTGGTCCAGGAGGGCAGTGGAGGATGGCCAAAGTGCTTGGGTCCCTGCACCCACATGGGAGACCAGAAGGAAGCACCTGGCTCCTGGCTTTAGATCAGCACAGCTCTGGCCGTAGCGGCCATTTGGGGGAGTGAACCAACAGAAGGCAGACCTCTCTCTCTCTCTCTCTCTCTCTCTCTCTCTCTCTCTCTCTCTCTCTCTGTCTATAACTCTACCTGTCAAATAAAAAAAAAAAAATGTGAATGGCCTCACTTTAAAAAAAAAAAAATTCTGGCATTCATCAACTAAAACTGGTTTGTTCATCAAAAATGTGAGGCCTAATCTCTTGGGTCTGAGTTCTAACTCAGAGTTTTCTTCAGGGCATCCAAGGTCCAAGTTCTGGGTGTTCTTCCCTGCTCTAGTAAGGTTAACCTGCTGCATGGAAAACCTTCCCTCTTGCAGTTGCAGACTCTTGGGACATGATATGTAGACTCTTCCTTGTGGTAGCTTTTCATTAGCTTGGAGGAGTTTCTTTTTAAAGCACTGTTGACTGACCTGAGAGTCCACGAGAATAAATGGTCTAGGAGATTCTGTCTCTTGAAATAGATTCCATCATTCCATCCAAGATCTAGCTTATTCACACTATGCTTGACTGAGTAGGAGATGGGAAGGAAGAGGATCCCAGGATGCTGGTGTGGCCACAGCTATTCTGAGAGCCGACACTTCCATCCAGGGGACAACAGAGTGGCTATAGGTCCTTTCAGTAGTGCTTGGAACTTCGCCAAGGAGCCAAGATGACAGCCAGGGTTTTGGGAGTTCCAGCAATGGAGGCATCATTACTTATATATACAAACAACAATTTAAAAAATCTCAGTTATACAACAACAAAAAAAAATGGAGGGCAGAGAAGTATGGACCTATTTAGGATCATAGCCTATGAATATTTCCATGGCATATTCCCTAGAAATAAGACTGTTCTT
Organism: Lepus europaeus; assembly: GCF_033115175.1. Taxonomy (NCBI): domain Eukaryota; kingdom Metazoa; phylum Chordata; class Mammalia; order Lagomorpha; family Leporidae; genus Lepus; species Lepus europaeus. Next base: position 59,357,249 of record NC_084831.1, read on the forward strand.
TAACATCTGGAATCTTAAATATCTGAATATTTTGCTCTTTGGTACTAAAAGGAGAAAGTAGTACATAAAGTACCTTGTTCAACACAATTATCTTTTGTTTACAGGTTAAATGGACCAAAAGCTTTGAGTTGGCAGAAGCAGTGCAGTGATCAGTATTGTGATCATTTGGACTTTGGATTCAAGCTAACCCCTGATTTACGTGAATCCATTTTCACAGCTACAGTTACTGCCGTGAATATTCTTGGAAATTCTTCACTTGCGTCTGTGTTCACTTTCTTGGACATAGGTACACTTTATTTCACTTTTTATGGGTGTTGTTTATTGGCATATGAGAAATTATTTTTTAGATGACTCAAATCTTCTGTGTTGTTTCAAGAGGGACAGAGATGGGTGCAAATAGCCAAAAGACATAGGCAAGAAATAGAAATCACTATGCTTTAATTAAGGAGCTTACGATCCTAGAGCTACATGGAGACAACCATCCAAAATAGACTCTCCAACAGTATTTTGTCTGTTGGAGAAATAACAGTATCTCAGCCACAGTTATCCTCTGGTTGAGGGAGGGTCTGGGCCCCTCTTGATGGAGGTGTCCTTTCACCCTCATGGCTGCTCCCACTGTCCCTACAAGAGGACCTGCTGGGCTAGAGCAATGAAGGACAAGCTGTAAATACAACTTATGGAGATTCAAAGGCATCTTGCTCTGAGATTACTCACCTCTACCCTTCTTACCAGCTTGGAAGCTGGAATGGGCTAGTCCCAGCACATTTTAGGGCAAACATAATGGACCCTGTTGAATCAGAAGCCAGTCTCAGGCTTCTGGCTATCCCAGGGGAGACTGGGTTTCAGACTGCCTGAAGTTCCAGCCTCACAAACATGTCCCTCTTCCATTACCCACGCTTCTCGTTGCATGTCCACTACTGTGTGTCTGATCACATGTATGTATTACACACTCTCTTTCTGCACCTCTCCCCATCCTAGCTGCAGCTCTCTGTGGGCCATTCATCTCTAAACCATCTTCTTTCCTCTTGTTCTTTCTTCTTTCCATTTGTTCTTCTGTCCTTTGTTCCTTTGTTACGAATTTTCCTACCAACATTTCTTCTCCTGAGGCAGTCCTCCTTAGTAGCCATCTCTGGCTTCTCAGTCATTGGAACTCTTGGATTTGGTGCATTGGTTTTCTTTAAATCATTGAATTGAGTGGATTCGATATATCACTAATGTTGATAGCAATCATTTACCAAATTTGGTGGTTGTGGATCTTGGAAATGAGTGTATTCAATTCTTTATAGCACACGTCTGTACATAAGGAATTATGGAGGCTGAATTACACTCTTCTGTTTGTCCTGGTTACTAGTGAGGCCTCTTCCTCCGTGGGACATCAGAGTCACATTTCTAAATGCTTCCAGCAGCCGATGTACCCTTCAGTGGAGAGATGAAGAGTGGGTGCTGCTTAATCGACTCAGATACCGGCCCAGCAGCAGCAGGTCCTGGAAGATGGTAATGACCTTTAGAGTGAAGAGGAAAACACATTCAGGGGTTCTCAGTATTGCTATACAGACCTCAGCCTTGTCATACCAGAAAATAAGGGATTGAAGAATATTTAGTTCAAAAGTAGGTACTTGAGATTTGTCAGAAAGTCATGTATACCTCTTTTTATTGGGAGGTGTACTGACCACTTAAGCCACAGGCTTTTTTTTTTCTTTTATTTATTTGAAGGGCAGAGTTACAGAGAGGCAGAGGCAGAGAGACAGAGAAAGTCTTCCATCCACTGATTCACTCCCTAGATGGCCGCAACGGCTGGGGCTGGGCTGATTCGAAACCAGGAGCCAGGAGCTTCTTCCAGGTCTCCCATGTGGGTGCAGGGCCCCAGGACTTGGGCCATCCTCTGCTGCTTTCCCATGCCATAGCAAAGAGCTGGATTGGAAGTGGAGCAACCAGGACTCCAATTGGTGCCCGTATGGAATGCCGGCACGACAGGCAGAGGCTTAGCCAACTATGCCACGGCACTGGCCCCAGACGAACACACTCTTAACTCTGGGGTTCTTGTACCTTCCATGCCCAGCTCAGTTCCTTGCACATTTGGGATTGGTGGTCAGGTTAGATGGATGGATGATGGGGACTGGGGCCTCCAAGGACACTGGACATGGTATCATTGTCCGTGGCCAGCTGTTGTCCGTGGCCAGCTGTTTTGATGAGAGGCTGTTGTTTCAGATGAAGATCATATGCATTCAATAGCCCAGTCGCTGATACTTCTTATCATTGAATGGTAGATCTGAACAATAAAAAGGGTCGACTGCTTTAGTTTCCTGTTTTTATCTTAAAATTCTTTAAATTAACTTAGCATTAATAAGCACTTTAAAAAATCTTGTCTTATTCAAGGTTAATGTTACAAATGCCAGAGGAAGACATGATTTGCTGGATCTGAAGCCGTTTACAGAATATGAATTTCAGGTTTCTTCTAAGCTACATCTTCATAAAGGAGGTTGGAGTGATTGGAGTGAATCATTGAGAACACAAACACCAGAAGAAGGTATGCACAGAAAAAAAAAAAAAAAATGAAGGGGAGGAATTAAAGAATTAAAGGGGGCCGGCGCCATGGCTTACTTGGCTAATCCTCTGCCTGCGGCACCAGCATCCCATATGGGTGCCAGGTTCTAGTCCCGGTTGCTCCTCTTCCAGTCCAGCTCTCTGCTGTGGCCTGTGAGGGCAGTGGAGGATGGCCCAAGTGCTTGGACCCCTGTACCCGCATGGGAGACCAGGAAGAAGCACGTGGCTCCTGGCTTCGGATCGGTGCAGCGCCAGCCATAGCGGCCATTTCGGGGGTGAACCAACGGAACGAAGACCTTTCTCTCTGTCTCTCTCTCACTAACTGTCAAAAAAAAAAAAAAAAAAAAAAAAAAGAATTGAAGGAGGAGAGAGAAAGGGAGATATTATGATTTCCTTGAATACTAGTACCAAGCCAAAAAGTATGAATGCATTAGTTAACAAGTTAATTTTGCTATTAACCTGGGGACTGAAACTGTCCAAGGAGTCAGGGCCTACTCCTGTTGGCCTCTAGTCATGCAGCTACAAGCTTATGCCTCAGTAATGTTTGGATGTGATCCTTATGCCTATTTCTATTACTGTTGCAGCAACTCTTTTATTCCACAAAGCTGTACTCAGTAATTAATCTAATTCCTTTATAGTGAACAATTGATATATTTTATCTATACAGTTGTGTGAAAATTAATATGGCTCCAAAATCATATCAAAATCTTGAAAGAAAGTGCATTCTTGAAACAATATTTGAAAATAAAGTAAGATATCCAGCAGTCCCCATCCTCCACGTACTGCTATACTTCTTCAAGTCTTTTTTGGTAAGATTTATTTATTTATTTATTTATTTGAAAGTCAGAGTTACAGAGAAGGAGAGGCAGCAGCAGAGTGAAGTCTTCCATCCTCCGGCTCACTCCCCAAATGGCCACAATGGTCAGTACCAGGCCAGGCCGAAGCCAGGAGCCAAGAACCAGGAGTCTCATCTGGCTCTCCCATGTCGGTGCAGGGGCCCAAACATTTGGGCCATCTTCCGCTGCTTTCCCAGGCCATGACAGAGAGCCGGATCAGAAGTGCAGCAGCTGGGACCTGACCCGGTGCCCATATGGGATGTTGGCACTGCTGGTGGCAGCCTTTACCGCAACACCACAGCTCTGTCCCCTTTTTCAAGTGTTTGGTTTTCACAACACAGATAGGCACCACCATACCACCTATAGCTATGAAAAAATATCAAATGTGTTTCTCAATCTGATTAAGTTTTATTTTTGGTTATTATTGAGAAAACATTTATTGACATGTAAGGAAATATTTTATTGAAGCAAAATGCTTACATAAACTTTATGCCATTATTAACAAATCTTTGGAGATATAAGAAATAGCCATCTGAATATTAGTTTTTAAAAGTACTCGATTAGTGATATAGTGTAGAACATTTCATAATTTATCTAAGTTTGGCATGTAGGAAAAAGTATTGGCATGTCCATTCTTATCATCTAGAGCTTTTGTAATGATAATGTGCAAAAATCTAAATGCTTATTTATGATGCTTGCAGGGATATGTGCATGCAAACTAGTTTCCTGGTTAAATTAACTTAATTCATATGTTATGGGCTATCATTTTTGTAACTAATGACATTTAGCAATGATATTTCATTGGCTCTCAAGGACTTAAAAGTCTTATTAACAGAATATAATGCCTAATACATAATTTGTAGAAAAATCCTATTTTCTTCCTGTTTTATATATTAATTGCATTTCTTTATTTTGAAAAATTATGGCTCAAAGTGAATTCTTCCAAAAAATGATAATTTACCACCTCTCATTTTATGATAAAATATCCTAAATTAATGTTGAGACATCTTTCTGCTTGTCATTTTTATAATACAGAGTTTACTCTTATGATCTTTTTAGTATATCTAGTGCAAGTGTTGTATTTTTTAAAATAATACTTCATGGATTAGATTTTGTTTATATATAGTAGAATAAAATATTTGAAAATGGGCCATATGATATTTCAAAGTCCAAGATAATAAAAATAAAAAAAGAATGAGAGATATTTAGTTATAGCACATTAAGCCAAACTATAGAGAAATGCTAGGCTTAGGAACTCATCATTTTTACTCACTTTTGACAGTGACTTATTTAGAGATGTGTTTATGTGTTGAATACAATTCCATCAAGATAGGATTATAAGTTTTTCATATCCTATAAAATAAACCACCATTGTAACAGAGTACAGCAACTGGTTATGAACTCCTGGATGGCTATGATTTGAACCTAAGAAGCTGGCCAGATCAGAGTAATTGCAGACATTCATATGCACTACGTTCACCAAGCTCTGCTGGGTTCCGTTCAATGTCTGAAGCTCAGGCTGTGTTTGATCTTTCTGTGGGTTCTTGTACGGTCTCTTTTCCTCTAAGCTACATGGTTTTCACCCCTTACCACTGTTTCTGTCATCAGTTTCTTTATGAAACACCAACTGATGTCAACCCGAAAGGTGTGAATTTTTTTTTAACACTTCTTCCTTTTAACCCCTCACAAGTGTACTCATATGTAACTTGGCATAAAAAAAAAAAAAAAACTACTAGTAAGCTTTTTTAGGTATTGTCTTAAACTGTGAATGATTTGTGATCGAGCTCTTTTTTGGCAGCCTTTGCTTCTCAAAACTGAGAGGCATGTAACTTCTGCTGGCTGGTTGGGCGCATTGTAACTATGGTGTTAGAGTCCATTCCTGTCATGGCGCTCCAGAAGAAGCACTTTTTTTTTTTTTTTTTTTTTTTGGACAGGCAGAGTGGACAGTGAGAGAGAGAGACAGAGAGAAAGGTCTTCCTTTGCTGTTGGTTCACCCTCCAATGGCCGCCGTGGTAGGCGCGCTGCGGCCAGCACACCACGCTGATCCGATGGCAGGAGCCAGGTGCTTCTCCTGGTCTCCCATGGGGTGCAGGGCCCAAGCACTTGGGCCATCCTCCACTGCACTCCCAGGCCACAGCAGAGAGCTGGCCTGGAAGAGGGGCAACCGGGACAGGATCGGTGCCCGGACCGGGACTAAAACCCGGTGTGTTGGCGCCACAAGGTGGAGGATTAGCCTAGTGAGCCACGGCGCCGGCCTGGAAGAAGCACTTTTTAAAAGATCACTTGGTGGAACTGGCACTGGGGCATAGCAGGTAAAACCGCTGCCTGCAGTGACGGCATCATATGTGGGTTTGAGTCCTGGCTGCTCCACTTCTGATCCAGCTCTCTGCTATGGCCTGGGAAAGCAGTAGAAGATGGCCCAAGTCCTTGGGCCCCTGCCCCTGTGTGGGAGACCCAGAATAAGCTCCTGGCTCTTGGTTCCTGGCTTTGGATCGGCCCTGCTCTGGCCATTGTGGCCATCTGGGGAGTGAACCAGAAAACGTAAGACCTCTCTTTCTCTCGCTCTCTGCCTCTCCTTCTCTCTGTGTGTAACTCTGACTTTCAAGTAAGTAAATAAATCTTAAAAAAACAAAACAAAACAAAAAAACTTGGTGAAGAGCAGGAGGGAAGACAGCCTGTAGTTAAGACAGTCCCCAGATTAGTATCCATCAAAGGCATGCCTGGTAACAGGAAGCAAGCAACCCTATTGTCCTTCTAGTGGGAAACTGTTCTTGAATTTGGGCCTCAAGGTGTCGGAGGAAACACCCAGGTGTTAGAGAAAGTGATTACTTCCTCTTAGAACACCCAGGCAGAGAAGCCAAGAGGAAGACAACCAAATCCTTTCCTTAGAGGTAACTTCTCAATATGTTTGTGCTGCCCACTCGCCATTTTTTACAGTTGTATTGACAGCCTTATAACTGGGTAGCTTAGGAGTTGGCAAACATTACTCTACAGTCCAGATAGTATTTTCAGCTTTTCAGACCAGTCTCTATCACAATTATGAATATTAGCTGCTGTCATGTCTGATCAGTCATAGATAGCACATAACACATGGGTATAACTGTGTGCCAATAAAAATTTATATTTTATACAATTTTCACTAAAAAAATTCTTCTGCTCTTTTAGCTATTTAAAGTTAGAAAGACCAATGCTGATTGCCTGGCTTGATCAGCTCATACTGTATGCATCTGTACAAATATATACTGTGTCCCATAAAAGTGTATAAGTATTACATATTAATCAAAAAAGTTTTAATGAAATAAAAAATAAAATGTAAAAACCACTGTAGGCTCACAGATCATATAAAAATAGGCAGCAGGCTAGATTTGGTCCATGGACCATAGTTTGTGATCCCTAAAGTAACTAAACTCAAAGGCATGATACTTACATGCTTTTGCTTAAAACTTCACAAAATGAAAATGAAAGATTCCATACTTTCTGAAGAGATTTACCAGAACATGTTTTCATTTGGGGAAAAATGTTGGATTTGAGATCCAATACCAGTCCATCCCCCTTTCTTCTTCTTTTCTTCTCCTCTGAGCCCAACACTTACCCAGGAACAAGTAAATGTGTGGTCACTGCTATTTGGCAAGATGGTGATTACCCCAAAAGGAAGAAATGTTTTTCCATAAATCCTTCTAATGAAAAATACTCAGAAGTATGTTTTTGGATGATCTGTGAGGAATGTATGTGTATCAGAAACTATGCCACGATGGGACACAATGGTAAGCAGTCAGACCTCAGACTCAAGTGCTGGTTGTCTATTTTGGAAGCTCAGGGGAAAGTTCCTAGAGGAGGTAACCTACAATTCAATTCTTTTCCTGCCAGTACTGAAACACAATGTCTTCATTGATTTAATGTATTTTTAAAATATTCTGCCTCTTTTCAAAAATATTCATTTACTTATTTGAAAGGCAGAGAGAAACAGAGAGAGAGAAAGAGATCTCCCATGTGCTAATTCACTCCTCAAATACTTGCAACATCCAGGAGTGAGCCAGGCCAGAGCAGGGAGCCAGATCTCCATCTGGGTTTCCCATATGGGTGGTGGGTGCCCAAGTACTTGAGCCTTCATTTGCTACCTCTCAGGGTCTGCAATAGCAGGAAGTGGGAATGGAGAGTGGAGCCACAACTCAAATTTGTGCAGTCCAACATGGGATGTGGGCTCAAGTGTTGCCCCAAATGCGGGCTCCACTGATACTAGTATGGATGAAACATCCCTGCTTCTCACAAAAAACAACGTCTTTGCTTATGATCCAGATGTTAAAATTTGTATTTCTTAAAAAAAAATAAAAATAAAAAAAGATGAGGGAAGTACTTACCTGTCTCAAATGCTGCTAGAAGTGTAGTGAAGTAACAGAGAAGGGACCATTAGATTGGCAACATGGACAACCAGGAGCTGTGTCAGTAGGGTGTTGGGGAATCACAGCTAGAATAGGTTGCAAGTGAATTTGGGGATGTGAGGGACAGTGTGGTGGCGTAGCTGGCAAAGCTGGGGAAAAGCAGTCGAGGATGCCCCAAGTGTTTGGGCCCCTGATACCCATGTGGGAGACCTCATGAAGCTCCTGGCTCCTGGCTTCAGTCTAACCCAGCCCTGGCCATTATGGCCATCTGGGGAGTAAAGCAGTGGATGGAAGATCTATCTCTTCATCTCTCTTTGTAACTGTGACTTTCAAATAAATAAATAAATCTTTAAAAAAAAGGAATGTAGAGACCAACATTTTGGCCCAGTAGAATAAGCCACTGCCTGTGATGCCAGAATCCAATATGGGCACCAATCAAGTCCCAGCTGCTTCACTTTCAATCCAGCTCTTTGCTAATGCACCTAGGGAACCAGATGAAGATACCCAATTGCTTGGGCCCCTGTCACCCATGAGGGAGACCCAGCTAGAGTTCCAGACTTCTGGCACTGGCCTGGCCATTTGGGGAGTGAACTAGCAGATAGAAGACTCTCTCTCTCTCTCTCTCTCTCTCTCTCTCTCTCTCTTTGTAACTCTGCCTTTCAAATAAATAAATTTTTTTTTGACAGGCGGAGTGGATAGTGAGAGAGAGAGAGACAGAGAGAAAGGTCTTCCTTTGCCGTTGGTTCACCCTCCAATGGCCGCTGCGGCCAGCGCATTGTGCTGATCCGAAGCCAGGTGCCAGGTGCTTCTCCTGGTCTCCCATGGGGTGCAGGGCCCAAGCACTTGGGCCATCCTCCACTGCCTTCCTGGGCCATAGCAGAGAGCTGGCCCGGAAGAGGGGCAACCGGGATAGAATCCGGCGCCCCAACCAGGACTAGAACCCGGTGTGCCAGTGCCGCAAGGCGGAGGATTAGCCTGTTAAGCCACGGTGCCGGCCTCAAATAAATAAATTTTTTAAAAATAAAAATAAATTAAAAGTTTAATAATGGATGTGAGGTGATGCACAATTGGTTTCAAGAAGTTTCATGAAGGAAAGCAGAGATATAGGGCACAGGCTAGAATAAGAAATGGTATTAAGAAACTTTTTTAGGATCAGAGATAATGCAGTATATTTTCAAGGGAATGATAAGGTTGCAGCAGAGAGAGAGAAATTAATGATATGGGGATGTGGGAATAATGGTTGGACGTAGATCTTTGTTGAAGCAAGAATGAATGAAATACAGAACTCTAGTGAAGAGGTTGCACTGTGACAGAGGTAGGAATGTGACATCCATTTAATAGCAGTAGGGGGCCGGACGCTGTGGCATAGTGGTTAAAGCCACCGCCTCCAGTGCCAGCATCCCATAGGGGCACCGGTTTGAGACCCGGCTGCTCCACTTCCAATCCAGCTCTCTGCTAAGGCCTGGGAAAGCAGTAGAAGACGGCCTAACTCCTTGCGCCCCTGCACCCATGTGGGAGACCTGGAAGAAGCTCCTGGCTCCTGGCTTCGGATCAGCGCAGCTCCAGCCATTGAGGCCAATTGGGGAGTGAACCAGCGGGTGGAAGACCTCTCTCTCTTTCTCTCTCTGCCTCTCCTTCTCTCTTGTGTGTAACTTTGACTTTAAAATAAATAAATAAATCTTTTAAAAAAGAGCAGTAGGGACACTAAGGAGTTGTTAGGAAAGTCTGAAAGTTTTCACAGTGGTGTTTCCACCTCTGCAAACACTTTTTAGAATTCTGCTGAGCATGTAGTGATTGTACATGTCAGCCATTTGTGGAGTACAATGTGATATGTCAATACCTATATACAATGGGCACTGATCAAATCAAGGTGGTTAACATTGCAGTCTCCTCATAACTGCTTTATGTTTGGAGCCAGATGAGGGAATTCCTGTCGGATGGCTTCCTTTTGCTCGGTGAAGTCTGAAGCAGAACTACCAGTTGAGAGAAACAGATCACTGGAAGTGGCCAGGTGGAAGGACTGCCAGTACCAGCCGCTGGGGACAGCACTCCTGTGGATGATGAACAGCTGAGAATCATGACAGGAAGGAAGTGGGAAAGCAGCGTGAACCAGGTGGTCACTAGTCAGAGAGGAGGAGAGACTGGGGAGGCCTGTGTAGAACTTCGTCAGGAGGCATAGCCCACCTCCATAGGCATGGGCCTGCCTCTGAAAACCTGTTTGCTAGCGGAGCTCTTTGTAAGACCTATTTGAATCCAGTTACTTAAAACTTGATAGCCAAAAGGTGGTTATTGAAGTACCAAGGTGTTCCTTTATCTCTGAGTGTGACTTGGGCCAGGATGTTCCATCTAGTACATGATGACCTAAAACTTCTCAAGACAAGCCTTTTCCATATTTACTGTTTGTTAAATTCTCCAGTTTCATGCTTCTTGTAAATCGCTCCAGTCTCCTCACTGCCTGCTAAAATCTCTGGGGAGCTGTTGCTTTCCACATTGAGACTCGTGTCTGGGCCCCCTGCACTTGCCTAGGCTTTAGCTAACGATGCTAAGCTCAGAAGCAACACACGGATTGGCTCTCCTTTGCTTATGACATAAGGAGGGTACTTCCTAAAGTCTGTGGAGAAAATGACATTAAAAGAGAAATTTATTTTGATGCAAAAATTTTAAATCTTGCATTTTATTTATGATATACCTTTTCCATGAAACTTTTGAAGACTCCTTGAATCAAAAAGAACCGTCAGGGTCATTTAGGTCAGTTAGGCCAATCTCCTGCTTAATTTAGGATCCCCTCCTTTTTTGCTTTTCATATTGGTAGCCTTCTTTTGTGTCAGTTCTACAATTTTTCCCTTTATATAGGAAATGGTTTCTCTTTTTTCCCCCAGAAACCTTTTATTTAAGGTATGTAAACTTACACATTTCATAAATACAACTTTAGGAACATAGTGATTCTTCCCCCCCCTACACGCCCAGGAGATAGTTTCATCTCAGAAAAACTGACTTTCATGTCTCACATTTATATTTTTGGTCATTTGTGCCCATTTGTTTTGAAATCCGTTGAGTACATAGGCCTTTGACTTGCTTTTTTGCACTTGCCTGTAATAGTTTTACCCATCTTTTGTCCGCTAACACTGAGGTTAGAACTCTAAGTGATTTTGTGACAATTGGTTTCAAAGATGATGTTGATTTAAGCAGCAGTGATTTGACACCCTGGTCATGAAATTTTGCACTTTGAAACTCATACAGATCCAACTAATGATTTCTCTCCCAGAGAGGCATGTACCGCAGGTGGGCCATTAAAATTTCAGTTTCACTTGCAATTTATCCTGTGAAGAGAGGATGATTCTAAAATTTGATTCTGAGGTTTGTAATAATCTGTAAGGTTGCAGATCTGTAATGAGGCAATGAGTGTTCCTTTTCAATCTCTTATCAAAGTGTAATTAACTGAAGACATTGACTGCTATGAAATAAACCATGTGACTTTTAGACTACCCTGAGTACACCCAATTTCCAAATCCTGATTATGTAGTCAGTGGCTGTGCATTATCTAGTTCATGGAGTGTTCAGATCTTTGCTCAATATAGTGAATTATAATGGGGAGAGCAGTGTCTGGAGAAAGCAAGACCTGAGCTCAGCTCTCAGCTTGACCATTTACCAGCTCTAGGTCTTTTGTCAGTCATCTAACCTTTGTCGGCCTCCCTCTCCTCTTCTGTGAAGCAGGTGCTATCAGATAGACACACTATGTTGTGTGAGGATTGCATGAGATAATGTTCATAAAGTATGCAAACAGCGCCTGGTGCTTAGTAGGTGGTGAGCTAATGTCAGGTATCCTTTCCTTCTGTGTCCTGTCCTGTTTTCCTTTTTGCATCTGGGTTAGCAGACAGAAGCTCTGGGCTTGATTCCTGGGTCATTCTTTATCATCCTAGAAAATCAGGAACATTTTCAGAATATTTTGTGTCAGAATTGCTTACCCCTTAATCCTCATTGCAAGGGTAAATACTACTACTGATGGTAATAGAAGGGAAGGGAAAAGCTTAGGAATGAAAAGAGGATGTTGGGGATGGGGCGGGGGGAGGTTGGGACGTAGCACATAAAGCTACCACCTTTGATGCTGGCATCCCATATGGTCACTGGTTCATGTCTCACCTTACACTTACAATCCAGCTCCATGTTAATGGCTTGGGAAAGCAGCAAACCACTTGGGAGACCCAGATGAAGCTCCTGGCTCCTGGCTTTAGCCTGGCCCAATACTGGCCATGCAGCCATTTGGGAAATGAACCAGCAGATGGAAGTTCTCTCTCACTCTCCCTCCCTCCCTTCCTCCCTCCCTCCCTCCCTCTTTCTCTGTAACTCTGACTTTCAAAATAAATAAAGAAATCATTTTTAAGTGGATGTTTGGGAGATAGAAGAGGGTGAGAGATGCAGGAAGAGGAAGTGAGGAAGTGACAAAGGAAGAGAATAGCACAGGACAAAGGCCCACCTAGTAGGGGATGGGAGCATTGTGCAGAAATGACGAGCTTTCTTAGAGCCAGGCCATTGTGTGCTACAGAACCAAGACCAAAGGACATGGATAAAATAGACCTGTGTTCAAAGCCTGGCTTCTCCAATGATTAGTTCTGGGACCTTGAACAAGATTTTGAACCTCTAAGCATTTCAGTTTCCAAGTGAAGAAAACAACAGCTAAGGTTGCTGAGTACTTTGCTGCATGTCTGTGTTCTTCATTTAAATTCTCACATGGATTCCATATGATGTTTAGAATTATTATCCTTATTTTATAAATGTGGAAACTGGCTGAAGGACATGATTCATGCTTGTTCAAGATCATAGAACCAGGAGGCCAGGATTTGACCTAGTGGTAAGACACTATTTGGGACACCCATACCCTCTTATCAGAGTGCCTGGGCTCAGGGTCCAGCTCCACTCCCAATTCCAGCTTCCTGCCAATGTGCATCCTAGAAGGTAGCAGGTGATGTCTCAAGTATTTGGGTTTCTGCCCATCATATGGGAGACCTGGGTTGAGTTCCCAGCTCCCAGCCTCAACCTGGCCCCAACCTTGGCTATTGTAGACAGTTGTAGAATTTGTGTCTCTTTCTTTAAAGATTCACTTATTTAAAAGGCAGAGTTACAGAGAGGGGCGGTGGGGTGGGGAGGAAAGAGAGAGAGAGCGAGCAAGCGAGCACCTCTGTCCCTTGGTTCACTCTCCAAATGGCTACAATGGACTCTGCTGGGCCAAGCTGAAGGCAGGAACCTGCTACTCCATCTGGATCTCCATGTGTGTAGCAGGAGCCCAAGCACGTGAGCCATCTTTGCTTTCTCAGGCACATTAGCATGGAGCTGAATTGGAAGTGGAGCAGCAGAGATCCAAGCCAGTACTCATATGGGATGCTGGCATCACTGGCAGCAGCTTAACCCACTATGCCACAACACTGGTTCCTGTCTGTCTGTTTCTGTTTTTCTGTCTTTTGTTGAGAAGATGAATTTGAGAAGGTGAAATTATCAAATTCTCACAACTTTTGCCCTTGCCCCTTTATCTATGTGCCTATGTGACAACTGATGTCATGGTAACCAACAGGCCCACCTGCTAGCCCAGTCTGTTATATAACTAGCTCCAGGCCACCATGGTCTGTAAGTCCATATAAGCACCTGGAGGTCATGGCTAGTTGTGGCTGTTGGTGGATGCAGGTGCTTGTGGATGCATATGGACACAGGTATGCAGCTATATGTGGGTGTGGCTATGTGTGGATATATATAGATGTCTGTGTGTGTGTCCAACTGCCTCTGCAGACACAAAGGAGGGTATCTCCTCTGACCCCATCACTGTTGGAGGCTAGTGGCTGTTCCTTGTGCATTTCTTACTGCACCATTGTAAGTAAAGGAGATGTAAACCCACAAAGGACTCTGAGTTGTTTTCTGACCTATCAGAATCCAAATCTTGTCCTGAGCCCTAAACCTTGGGCATACACTTTCAAGTAAGTAAGATAAATAAATAAGTAAATAAATAATAAAACTTAAGAAAAAGGTCACAGAGCCAAGCTTTGGCTGTGGATGCCATGCCCTAGAGCTCACATGTTGGGATTGCATTCAAGCTATGTCCAGGGTGTATGGAGGACATGAGGTACAGCTGTGAATGGGCCACACAGGATCTGCCGTTTGTGCTGGGACATGTGCACCCTTCCTTTCCCTTTCACTCTTCCCCTCTCCCTGGCTGTTTGCCTTCTATAAGCCATGTAGTACGACTTAATTCTCCAGAAATTTCCCATCTGGTTAAATGGAGAAGAAGAAACGACTGTACAGCTTTACCAGAAACACACTCTCAGTTTAATTGTCAAGGAAGTCCAGTTGGTTTAACTGAAGCCTATTTTCAGGGGTTAGTTCTATTGATTCCACTCCTGGCTATGAATCAAAACAAATCTAAGTTACTTGGTAGTAGAGGAGACAAAACTACTTCACACACACACACACACACACACGGGAATTGATTATTCAGTCTCTTCTCAAATATGTTTGGAAGACTTTGTCAAGTTAAATGAAGCCATATTTGGCCACTGTCTTATTGATTGGTGGTTATTTCTACTATCAGGTCAGCCTGTGTTTCCGCATCAAATAACATTGCCTGATTGCCCATTTGTTAATTCATCATTTAACACTTAGTGGTAGTCTGTTACATTCTAAACACTATGCTGCATATGGGTAATATTCAGGTAAATGAGATAGGCCTTCTTTCAAGTAGATCATTGTCTGATGATCCAAAATTAAATGCTTACACTCTCACATAAGTTCAGAAACAAAGGCAAATATAAGGTTTGCCCTTTTTGTTTTCTATTTTTACAAGACCAGAATGTTTTTTTCTTATGATGTACATCTTCACTTTTCTGTTGAGAATTTTTCTGCATTTCAATAAAAAATAGCCATACACACTTGTTTTGAGTTTTTTATTAATACATGTTTTAAAAGTAAGTTAGAAAATAAATTTTCTCCTTATAATTTTTTAAAATTATTGTTAAGGTAACCTTTGTTTTTTCCATGTATGAGGCCAAATGTTCAGTAATAAGCAAAAAAAAAAAAAATACTGGGACACAAAGAAAATTGAAGTTATCCTATAATCCTACTCTATAGGAATCATTTATTTAATGACCAATAGACTTGCAAAGGTTTTCTATTGTATACATATATGTGAAAATATGGGATTTTTTTTTTCTCTTCAAAACAGAGCCTATTGGAACATTAGATGTCTGGTACATGAAGCAACATGTGGATTACAACAGACAACACATTTCTCTTTTCTGGAAGGTAAGTTTTTAGTTTCAACTTAAAACTCAAGGGACAGAGTGGGCATTTGGCCTCATGGTTAAACTACTTGTTGGGATGCCATGTCAGAGTGCCTGGGTTCAAGTTTTGAGTCTGTTCTTGATTCCAGATTTTACTAATGTGCACTTAGAAGGTAGCAGGTGACAGCTCTAGTACTTGGGTCCCTGTCGCTCATTTGAAAAACCTGGATTGAGTTCTCAGCTCCCAAGTTTAGCCTGGCCCACCCTTGGACACTGTGGGCATTTGGGAGTGAACCAGTGAGTAGGATCTCTCTTTCTCTTCTCTCAAATAAAAATAAAATAAATTTTAAAAAAATTTTAAGTAATTTTTTAAAGCCAGGTACACTCTGCCTTTTAAAAAACTCAAGGGAAAAAAAACTCAAAGGAAATACACATTTGAATGACGAGTTTCAAGGCAGAACATCCATAGTGGCTTTGATATGATGCTTCAGTGGCTTTGCTGGAGCTCATTTTTCTCAGACTGATTCATGGTACATGATGCAGTGTCATTAACCTTTCCCAGAGAAGGAGGAGAGCTCTGGCTGAGTTCTTTCCTCCATGCTACTTCCTGTCCAGTCATGGTCCCTTCTCATCTCTGACACCCCCACCCTCTGACCCCAAATACCAGGTCTCTTCAAACTCTTAAGTCCCCCTCTCTTTCCATCTCCTCTCTCTTCTTTTGTTTTTTTTTTCATTTATTAAACTTTTATTTAATGAATATAAATTTCCAAAGTATAGCTTATGGGTTACAATGGCTTCCCCCTCCCATAACTTCCCTCCCACCCGCAACCCTCCCCTTTCCCGCTCCCTCTCCCCTTCCATTCACATCAAGATTCATTTTCATTTCTCTTTATATACAGAAGATCAGTTTAGTATATATTAAGTAAAGATTTCAACAGTTTGCCCCCATATAGCAACACAAAGTGAAAAAAATACTGTTGGAGTACTAGTTATAGCATTAAGTAACAGTGTACAGCACATTAAAGAAAGAGATCCTACATAATATTTTTTTAAAAATTAATTAATTTTCTATGTCATTTCCAATTTATTTTTAATTTTTTAATTTTTTTATTTTTGACAGGCAGAGTGGACAGTGAGAGAGAGAGAGACAAAGAGAAAGGTCTTCCTTTTTGCCGTTGGTTCACACTCCAATGGCCGCCGCGGTAGGCGCGCTGCAGCCAGCGCACCGCGCTGATCCCAAGGCAGGAGCCATGGTCTCCCATGGGGTGCAGGGCCCAAGTACTTGGGCCATCCTCCACTGCACTCCCGGGCCATAGCAGAGAGCTGGCCTGGAAGAGGGGCAACCGGGACATAATCCGGTGCCCTGACCGGGACTAGAACCCGGTGTGCTGGCGCCGCAAGGCGGAGGATTAGCCTGTTGAGCAACGGTGCCATCCGTGATTTCCAATTTAACACCAGGTTTGTTTTTTGTTTTTTTGGTTTTTTTTTCATTTCCAATTATCTTTATATACAGAAGATCGATTCAGTATATAATTAGTAAAGATTTCATCAGTTTGCACCCACACAGAAACACAAAGTGTAAAAATACTGTTTCAGTACTAGTTATAGCATCACTGCACATTAGACAACACATTAAGGACAGATCCCACATGAGATGTAAGTACACAGTGACTCCTGTTGCTGACTTAACAATTTGACACTCTTGTTTATGGCGTCAGTAATCTCCCTAGGCTTGATCCCAGTGGAAAGAATGGGGCCATCAAAGAAGGAGGTACCTTTCTCTGAAGGGAGGAGAGATCTTCTTTTGTTTTTTTAAGATTTATTTATGTATTTGAGAGGCAGAGTTACAGATAGAGGGAGAGACAGAAGGAGGGGTCTTCTGTCCACTGATTCACTCCCCAAATGACCATAATGACCAGAGCTAGGCCAATCCAAAGCCAGGAGCCAGGAGCTTCTTCCAGGTCTCCCAAATGGGTTCAGGGACCCAAGAACTTGGGCTATCCTCTGCTGCTTTTCCAGGCCATTAGCAAGGAGCTGGATTGAAAGTGGATCAGCCAAGACTAGAACTGGTGCCCATATGGGATGCCAATGCTGCAGGCAGAGATTAACCTACTACTCCCCAGAACTGGCCGCTCCTCTGTCTTCTAAATCATTTGCCCAGCAGTGACCATACCACCTTACCTTTTCACTCTTTGGGGGAAAAAAAAAAAAGATGAGAAAACTGTGAGTGTAGGGTATTGGAAATGGATTTCTTGTAGTCCCTGAAAAGGGAGAGGGCAAGAAAAAAAATAGCTACCCCACCTTAGGAATACTAGTAACGGTGAGAAAGGATATAAACAGGATTAGGAAGGAGCCTGGCTCAGCAGTAAACCATGAGGCTGAACATTATTATAGAATGTAAAAGTTCCACCAAGTGCTGAAAGCTGGCATTGCCATTTCTTGTAATCACTAACAAAAACCTTATGAAGGAGACACAGGTATCCTCAGTTGACAGATAAGAAAGCCAAGGATCAAAGAAAGGAAGTTCTTGTTCAAAGTCATCCAGCTACTAAATGCAGATCTGGAATTGAAAAAAAAAAAAGGTTTTGTTATTTGAAAGAGTGACAGAAAGAACAAGGAGAAGAGAGAAAGGAGAGGTCCTCCTTCCACTTGTTCACTCCCCAAATGGCTACCACAGCTGAGGCTAGGCCAGACTGAGATCTAGAGCCTGGAACTCCATCAGAATCTCCCATGCGAGTGGCAGGGGCCCAAGCACTTGAGCCATATTCTGCTGCCTTCCAGAGCAAATTAGCAGGAAGCTGGATTTGAAGTGAAGAAGCCAGAACTTGAACCAATACCCTGATAGGCGAGGCCAGAGCCATAGGTAGTGACTTTCCCACTGCACCACAACACTGCCCCACCCCCACCATTCACAACTTTTTCTGCTACATCATGACTCATGTTTGTTGAAAGAAAATGCTCTTTGAATTGAGCTACTAATTGGTAAGCTTATGTGAAGGGATTTCCTGTGAGCTGTGTTCCTCTTTATTTCTCAATACTCATACCTCTTTCACTACATTTCTTCCAGTTAGAGGTAAATGAACAGTTTTGGAATTATGAACCCAATGAATATAACATCTTCTGATGGTTTTACCATGACGGATTTTAATAATTACAGTCTTCTTCAATTTTAAGAAATGAGCCCTTGCTTTCTCTCTTTCCCCCTCTCTCTTTCTCTCCCCACCAAAAATATCTCATATAGAAGGAGACTACTATAAATAGCTAGCTGAATCAAGCACTTTGTTTGGAAGCTAACACTGCAGCTGTACCAATGCCATCTCACTAGTCAAAGTGATCAGTTTCAGTTCATAATTGATCATAATGATAGGATTAAGTGTCAAAGAGATCACATAAACAAGACTAGTGTCTGCTAATACTAACGGATAGAATTAAAAAGGAGAGAACGATCCAACATGAGAAGCGGGATAACAGCAGACTCATAGAATGTCAGATGTCGTAAACAGCACTCTGGCCTCAGAATCAGCCCTTAAGGCATTTGGATCTGGCTAAAAAGCCCGTGAGAGTTTCGCAGGCATGAAAAGCCAAGACACTGTGGCAAAAAAAGAAAAAAAAATGACCTAAATGAAAGATCTCTATAAGTGGAAAGAACAGGTTATCAAAGGAGGTACCTTTCTCTGAAGGGAGGAGAGAACTTCCACTTTGACTCTGGCCTTGTCTAAATAAGATCGGAGTTGGTGAACTCAAGAGGCTTCCATAGCCTTGGCAGCTCATGACAAGAGCCTCGAGTGATTACTGATGTCATAAATAAAGAGTGTCAGTTGTTAAATCAACAACAAGAGTCACTGTGCACTTACTCCCCATGTAGGATCTCTGTCCTTAATGTGTTGTACTATGTGAATTAACGGTATAACTAGTACTCAAACAGTACTTTATACTTTGTGTTTCTGTGTGGGTGCAAACTGTTGAAATCTTTACTTAGTATATACTAAGTTGATCTTCTGTATATAAAGATATTTGAAAATGAATCTTAATGAAGAATGGGATGGGATAGTGAGTGGGAGATGGGATGGTTATGGGTGGGAGGGTGGTTTTGGGGGAAAAAGCCGCTATAATCCAAAAGTTGTACTTTGGAAATTTATATTTATTAAATAAAAGTTAAAAAATAAAAAACATTTTAAAAAAGAAACTAACACTGCAGCTCAAATTTTATTTTAAAATAAAGCCCATTCTCAAAGCAGGCACTCAGAACAGCACTAATCTGGGAATACTACAGAAGAAACCAGCCCAGTTCTTAGCTACTGGTTTTCATTTTCTTGACTTAGTTTGGTTAAAACCAAAATCCTTCCTACCATAAAGTTTCCTCCCCCCAAAACATCTTCTCCATGGTGATCTGACAGATGTCTTAGTCCTGTCTCATCCATCTGTACTCACGGTTTTCCTCAGTAGAATGAGAACGACACGGTTTCCCTCAGTAGAATGAGAGCAACAATACTGCTCTCTGCAGCACTCATAAGACCATTGTGTGGGCCACTAATGACAAGACACAAATGTGAAAATCAAGGGGCCACCAGATGAAATTAAATGGTACTGTGTCATTATTTTTTATTCTCATGTTGAAAGCAACATGCCCAGGACATGCTGGTACGAGCCTCACTATACCAAAGACAGTTTCTACCTGGTGTCAATAAGGGACTCACACCAGTATGAGAGTCAAGTCAAATCAGTATTTGTTAGCCAGAGGCGAAGCTTAGCAAATGTACACATATGGATTCTTCTCGGCTGCTCTTGATCTTTGTTCTCACTAAGTTTAGGCTCTCAGATGAGGTCTTGGAATTTGAAAGAACTTCAGCGTCCTTCTAGTCTACCCTTTCCTCTCCTTGTAAGCATGGCCCCTACTCCTGCAGTGACGGACAGGTGTCTCTGCCAGAACCCCAACAGCCTGTGCTGTTCTCTTGTGATGAGGAAATCTTTCATTTTGTGTAGCCAGAACTGTGGGCCCAAGCAGAATGCCTTGGACTGGAACTGGCTTGTAGAAGAAATCAAAGAGGTAAATCCTAGAAGCTTCTATCACTTGGTGATAGTTGCTGGTTTTCACAGGGCAACTTCCAAACCAGCCTAAGGACCCCCAGGGTGAGTGGATACAGCCCCAAGTTTTGCAGGACCTAGTCGTTTTCTGTCAAATCCTGGACTTCTTCAGGCCACTCAAGTGGAGATGGGGATACAGACACTGACCAGAGTTACTGAGATGAGCAGTTCCGCTTTGGACCGCAAACCACAGACCTCTGGAGCCACAGGGAATCAACCATCACATAGTTCCCCTCTTCCCCATTGTTTTCCACACACGGAAACTGACGTTGAAAGAGGTCATTTGCAACAAGGGGCTCTCAGATGAGATGGCCCTGCTTCTGTGTGTGTGTGGGGGGGGGGGTCCTTCCTGGATGGAAGTCGCTGCCTCTTCTGTTTGAATCCCCCCAGAAAGCTCCATTTCCTCCTCAGACGGGGATCCCTCCTCCACCCTCAGACAGGCTGCAGACTCAACAGGATGGTGACAGGGCGCAAGGGGCTCATGTAAATGTCACACCAGAAAGGAAACGCTTTGTGGTGGAGCCCAAGTCATAGCTCAGTGGGGGAAGGGAGCAGCCATGTGCATGTGGTGAGGTTTTTCCCTGTGAGCAACGCTGGGAAACCAAATGTAAGGACCACCCCTTGAATGAAGAGGGGAATTTCAGGCCGTGGCACCAGAGGAAGCCCCAGGAAAACCCCACCAGCCTGTAAACCAAGTGGCAGCTTTCATCTGGGGAAGTGGGCAATGGCCTTCAGTTTTGTAGAATGTTTACATTAGAAGAGAGCAAACAGGGCTGAACAGGTGCAGCCCCTGTCGGGGAAGGCGAGTGTGTGTATGTGTGTGCACATGTGTGTGCAGGAGTGTACATAAAAGGGTAGTTCAAAAAGCTCATGGAAAATGGAATTAAAGGATAAGCTTATTTTTGGTGCAAAAAAAATTTGAAATCTATGCAGAGTTTTTTCAAAATACATAGTCTTCATGAGCTGTTTTGAAGACCTCTCATATGTGGGTGACATGCGAACATATGTGTGTATGTATGTGAATATGTGTGTTAATGCATGTGAGTTTGTGGCTAAGGTCACAACAAGGGAGGGAGAGCATTTGTCAGGAGACCCCCTGGAGACTGTGGCTTTGGCGTGGAAAGGACCACTAGAATGAAGCTCCAGCCCATAGATTTATAATGTGAGCCACAAAAGTGAAAGTTTTTTATTTCTTCATAGTGATATTTTAAAAACTAAAACCAGGTGAAATTCATTTTAGCAATATGTTTCATTTAACCCAGTACATCCAGAATATGATCATTTCAGCATGTCATCGATATTTAAAGTTATCAAGGTATTTTACCTCCTTGTTTTTTCTCCCAAGTCTTCAAAACCCAGTGCGGTTCAGGGGTTGGGAGTTCCCCATTCAGACAGCAGTGCGTCTTGCTCCAACTGGCCTCCGTGGAGGGCTGCCTGCCTTGCCACAGCTGGTGGCTTCCACCCGTGTTGGACAGCACAGCTGTGGGGCTCCGACAAGCAGTACAAAGAGTTAAGAAAACTCTTGATTTCCAAAGTGGGGAGAGACTTGGTGTATTTTTATGCATTGGTTGAACGAGGTCATTCATCTTGATAAACAACTACCCTGGAACCACAGAAGGCGAGAAGAAAGGGGACAGCAGCTCTGTCCATCAGTCTGCAGCCCAGCCTCAGAGAGAGGATGTTCCTGGGGCAGCTGATCCAACACCCTGCTCTGTCTCTCTCTCCTTGTGTTTCTCTGTCATGTGACGACTATTCCAGCCTCTATCACACTGCGCTGAAGGGATGAGTGCTGTAGCCGCTTCTATGGAAGAGGCTTCATTAAAAGTGATTTGTAACCTAATTTATGTTGATGTAGGGCAAAGATATATTGTAAATCCCTTGGAAGGATTGGCTGCCAGGCACCTGAAGCCCTTTTATAATTACAGGCGGTATCCAGGCCCAGAATCAATATTTAAACACAAAAGCAGCAGATGCTAGAGTTTCAGGAGTTTTGTTGCAGTGTACAGCTCCATCTCCTTCCTGATCCTGGCCCTATCACAGGCTGGCACAGCATCCTCAAAGAATTTGGTTGGAGAGCAGAATGCAGCCAGTGAGAAAAATAAGGGAGTAGGTAGCAGTGAATGAATAGAAGAAGAGAGGGAAGCTAAAGTTTAGCTCTCACTAAAGTTTCTCTTATGTTTCTGTTTTATAGCTGTAAAACATGCTAGAAATCACTTTTGCTGCCAATTGGATCCATTTAGTGTAGCAGACCACCTAGGGTGTGTCTACTAAGTGCTAGCCTGGTCCAGCTGTTAAGAATTGACCCTGTAGATAGAGCCTGCTACCTGGGTTGGATTTTCAGCTTCACTACTACTGGCTGTGTATTCTTTTTTTTTTTTAGCACATTCTTTTTAAAAAAATTATTTATTTACTTGAGAGGTAGAGTTACAGACAGAGAGAAGAGAGGTCTTCCATCTGCTGGTTCACTCCCTAAATGGCCGCAACAGCCAGAGCTGGGCCAATCCAAAGCCAGGAGCCAGGAGTTTGTTTCTTCTGGGTCTCCCACATAGGTGTAGGATGGCCCAAGTGCTTTCCCAGGCCATAGCAGAGAGCTGGATTGGAAGAGGAGCAGCCTAGACTCGAACCAGCGCCTATATGGGATGCCAGCACCGCAGGCAGAGCTTAGCTCACTACGCTACCGTGCCAGCCCCTGTGCATTTGTGAGCAGGCTGCTTAATCTCTCTGTGACTTAGTTTTCTTAAGAGTGAAGTTCAGATAACAACATGGAGTTGTTGTGAGGATTAATGAGATTGTTGTGAAAACTGTTGGATAAGTTAATGTTACAGAGCAAACACTGCACGTGACACTAAGGATGCCACGATGATAGATCCATAAATAGAAAACTTCAATAGGCTGACTTTTTTTTTAAGGTTTATTCACTTACTTATTTGAAAGGCAGAGAGACAGAGGGAGAAACAGAGATAGAGATACAGTGTGTGTGTGTGTGTGTGAGAGAGAGAGAGGGGGGGATCTTCCATCTGCTGGTTCACTCCCCAAATGACTGCAGGTCTGGGCCAGGAGCCAGGAGCTCCATCCTGGTCTCCCACGTAGGTGGCAGGGGCCAAGTACCTGGGCCATCTTCCACTGCCTCCCAGACCCATTAGCAGGAAGCTGGATGGGAAATAGACATCTGGAGGCTCAAACTCCTATCTGGCATACCACCATGGCAGTAAGCGCTTTAACCTGCTACACCACAATGCTGGCTCCAAGGCCTGTCTTTTGAGTTACCTCTTCTTCACTTTGGATTGGGATATTGCTGAAGGCATTCGTGAGGTTTGAAATCAAGGTACTCAGGCTTAAACTCACAAATTATATGTGCTTTGTAATCAACGGAATGGCTTTGGTGAAACTTTCACGTGGAGCTGGGTTTAAAGCAAGAATCAAGATGGCCCTATCCTCCAGATTGTGGGAAGAGTAAGTCCGACCGGGAAAGAGGCGATCACAATCACTTTTCTAGAGAAGGGAGCTCACCAAGAGTCTTAACACAGGTGGCGCCGAGCACTCTGAACCAGTCTCCCTCCTAGAGCTCAGTGAACGCTCCAATAAGCCGGCACTGCCACGGGATTTGTTTTACAGATAAGAAATTTAAGGCAAAATAACTTGCCCAAGCTCACAAAGCTGGTGGAACAAGAACACAAAGGGTCTGCCCTGATGGGAGAACGGAAGTCAGGAGCATTCTAAGGAGAACCCACAAAGAGTTGTGATGCTAAGTGCTGGGCCCAGATTTCCGGATTTCTGAGGAGTCTTGATTATCGGCTCTCTTCTGTGGTACACACTGCGCTCTACGGTGGTCTTTGTTATTGGAATCAAGGGAGGTTCAGAAGAAAGCATTCCTGTATGACAAGCACAGCGTGGTTTTAAGTCTTAGCAAGAAATTATCTATTCACAAAGATACCTCTCCAAGAGATTTTTAATTTCGAAAAATGTGAATTGTGTTCTGAAATGTGCCAGGGGTTTTTTTCTGCTATTGATTACAGTCATGGAGTTATCTGTGGCACTGAAAGCCTTTTCAGGCAGAAGTCCTACCATAGGCTTATTGAGGGAGTTGCTCACTCTTCCTTTCCTAGGCAAACTTAAGGCAGAAAGGTTTAAGGCAGAAAGGTTTTCCATATAAACTTTAAGTAACTTCCCCCAGAAACAGGCAGTTAGCCTAGTGGTTAAATTTTTTTTAAGATTTATTTATTTATTTGAAAGAGTTACACAGAGAGAGAAGAAGAGGCAGAGAGAGAGAGAGAGGTCTTCCATCCATTGGTTCACTCTCCAACTGACCGCATCAGCTGGAGCTATGCTGATCCGAAGCCAGGAGCCAGGAGCTACTTCCAGGTCTCCCACGTGGGTGCAGGGGCCCAAGGACTTGGGCCATCTTCTACTGCTTTCCCAGGCCACGGCAGAGAGCTGGATTGGAAGTGGAGCAGCCGGGTCTCAAACCAGTGCCCCTATGGGATGCCGGCACTGGAGGCAGCAGCTTAACCACTATGCCATAGCACTGGCCCCAAGCCTAGTGGTTAAGCTGCTTGCTTCCTACACTGGAGTACTTGGGTTCAATTCTCTGCTCCAGCTTCTGACTCCTGCCTACTGCCAGTGCAGATCCTGGGAGGCAGCAGCAATGGCTCAAGTAATTGAGGAGTGAACCAGCAGATAGAATTTCTCTCTCTCTCTCTCTCTCTCTCTCTCTCTCTGCCTTACTGCCTCTCAAATAAATAATTAGGAATTAAAAATTCCTGGGGCCGGCTCTGTGGCACAGCGGGTTAACACCCTGGCCTGAAGCGCTGGCATCCCATATGGCTGCTGGTTCGAGTCCTAGTTGCTCCACTTATGATCCAGCTCTCTGCTATGACCTGGAAAGCACTGGAAGATGGCCCAAGTCCTTGGACCCTTGCACCCACATGGAAGACCAGGAGGAAGCTCCTGGCTCCTGATTACAGATCAGCCCAGCTCTGGCTGTTGCGGTCATTTGGGGAGTGAACCATCGGATGGAAGACCTCTCTTTCTCTCTCTCTCTGCCTCTCCTCTCTCTGCTGTGTAACTCTGACTTTCAAATAAATAAATAAATATTTTTTAAAAATTAAAAATTCCTACAAAACACAGCAGAAAAAAGCTGAAGGAAAGATTCAATTAGATTTTTCTTCTTAGCCTACTCTTACTGATAGGAGAGGGTGACGATGACAGTGGGAACACTGGCCTGAGGCCCAATCAGCACTGCCAGAGAGTGTACAAGAACTTGTGTAGACACTCCTGGATGTACAAGACAACCCATTTGGTTAGGCAGGCCCTCGCTCATATCCACCAGAGGGCGCTCTAAAACCTCACGTTACTTTTCTGTAAGGACTACTTGAGGCAGTTCCTTAACTTCAAGGTTCAGTACTCTCATCAAAATGCCAGGTTGTATAGCTGACTTCATTTATGTCGTCTTATTTTAATCATCAGACATGGTCATTACTGGACCTTTATTCTGTTTCCTATGACAATGGAAGACAGCATTACCAATCAAGGTATTGAAGTCCCTTATGCAAACCCTTAAGAAAATAGAGCCAAAGAGAGTTGTTTCTAATGATTGAAATAACATAGGTATGGAGCTCTGGATCAGAAGGAAAGGGAGTGCTAACCTAATAGTATTTATTTATTTATTATAACCTAATAGTATTTATTTACTATGTCTTTCCTAAATATTGGGCATCCACAAACAAAGTTGTAGCAAATATAGAATTGAAGGCAATTAAAGATTGAAAATCCGGGGGTGGGGAGGGGGATAAATGAGGAAGGCTGAATGTGCTTATAGATGTAGAACCCCTGATTCATGGTAAAGCCCAATAAATGTCGCTCCTCCTTTGTCACCGCCCATATACCCAGCCTGGAGTATAAATAGGTTTATCCAAGAAGAGTCAACTGGCTTCTTGGGTCTGCAGTTTTTTTAGGTTCACAGCTTGCCTCCTTGTGACTCAGAGTCTGCTGGCTTTGGGGGGGGGGGGGATGAATTCTAGGTCTCCACCTTCCCCAAATTGCTGAATTCATGCCCACTGTTGATGCTGAGTGTCAGAATATACCACAGCTAGAGAAGGTGCTTTGCAACTTGTGTCTGCAAGGGTGACTGGGGATTCGAGCTCTGAAACATGGCTGTCCATGTCTACCAGTTCATCGTCTCGGGCTTGGAGGTATAAGGAGCAGTGCATCGCACTGGAGGGCACAGTGACCTAGATGTTGAGAGCTCTGAGTTCTACTCCTGTCTTCTCCATCTAACTCTGAGCAAAAACCACTCCGTGTTCCTGGACCCCAGTTTCCCCATTTATAAAATGAAATGTTGAATTAATTGTGAATCTACAATATCCCTTTAGTTTGGTGCTTCCATGATGATACTGCATTCCTATAGGAACAGGCATAATCCAAGAGTGGAGGGCTATGTATACTATTTGCACATTTTATTCTGCTATTTTTTTTAAACCAAACTAATGATGCTGTTTTCGGTTGCTTTAGAAGACTAAGTACCCATCTGGCTAAATACCTATTTTCCTGCTGGCTTATTGAATTTTTTTGTTCTATGGAGCCTGTTGGACAAGTTAGGCCCACTTTCCAATTTTATTAAGATTAATTACATGAGAGAAGCTAAACTTTATCCTAATAATTGAACTTGACATTTGGTATGAGCATAATCCACAGGATGCTTGTTGAACTAGTTCCACCCAATCCTCACCTCTTCACTGATCTTTTCAACCCTAAAATATGGGATTTGGAGGACAAAATGCAAGGGTTTGGGACCAGGCTTTCCACTACTCGCTTGGT
Source organism: Lepus europaeus (assembly GCF_033115175.1). Lineage (NCBI taxonomy): Eukaryota > Metazoa > Chordata > Mammalia > Lagomorpha > Leporidae > Lepus > Lepus europaeus. Next base: position 59,384,171 of record NC_084831.1, read on the forward strand.
CCACACCTCTATGTACTAGATCACTGTGATCAATTGGATTTTCACAGCAGTCACCATGCAAGGTCATTGGATCCAAGGTGACATGTTCCCCCTATTTTTAGCACTTTATAATTAGACTAAGATTTCTGGAGTGTCTATGAATGATAGTGAGAGAAAATAAAGGTGGTTTGTAAGGTGCTTTTTTCCTATTATAGCTCTGTTTCCTTGGTTGCTAGAGTGGGACTAAAGCCTCTTGGGTCCCTGGCAGGAATAGGGAGTTTCGTGAGGTCAGTTAACTCTTGGGGAGTGCCTTGGGGTCGGGGAGCATGGAGTAGGAGTGGGCGAAGTCCTACCTCTGGACCTCCAGAGAAGAATGGAGTGAGAGGGAGCTGAGGAATGGTCTTTGCTAGCACTGGCTTTCATTTAGCCTGTTTTTCTCCTCTGGCAAAGGACGTTTATTAATAACAGTTTAGAACACCATACTTTAAAAAGCACTTGCTTATTTTAATCCACATAACAGGCCCATGAGATCAGCTGTGATGGATGTTTGAAATGATAACTTTAAGAAGAGACTGAATGTTCACCCAAAAGGGTCTCCAAGAAACGTGACATTCACCTGGGGCATTGACCATGGTTTAAGATCCAGTCTTGGGCCTTGTGGCTCCAGAAGGATCCTTAGAATGTATCTGCATTAATCAGGCTCCCAGAAATGGAAATATAAAAAGCTGGATGCTCGTGGATTAATTTACAGTGAGAAATGCAGCTGTTGGGCCAACCAGCAAGCTTGAATCAGCAAATTGGAACATTCTCCCCAGTATGCTAATTGTTTCAGAAGTCAGATTATCATCAGAAGGCCGATTTAATCACTTAAAGTGAGAAACACAAATTTTTAGTGAACCAAGTGTTCACGTTAGCCCAGCCTGTCCTGTCAGATAACTATATAGGAAACCACATTGTTAGAAGACTGGTGAACAAGGAACCAGATCAGGGGGCACTGGCTGATCCTAAGGTGTGGTTTTCAGCTAAGGCAGCTGGAAGCCCTACCCACCCCTTGCCAAGAAAACTATAATGCTTATGTCTGGGAGACCAAGCCTTCATCTCCCTGCAGTAGGCAAGGATGGGCACTGCCAGTGCTGGACTTGACAACTTGCCATTCTCTCTGCTTCTGTTTCCTATGATCCTTGTCCAAAGAGGGCTACAATACAAATAATTACTTTTCTGCTTGCTTTCTGGGATTGCTCCCAAATGATCTCAATTGGAATTTTTGCTGTTCCAAAACTTGTTAGTCACACATTTATGAACAGTGTCTTAGTTTCCTAGCACAGATGGCTAATTCAGTACACTAAGTATAGATTTTACTAGTTTAGCTCTTGAAAATCTTGCACTGATGTCTTGAACAGCACTGCGCTTTCTATATAAAAGTCATACGCATGTATATGTGTTTCACAAATTTAGAAATGGGGACTCAGGTGCTGAATGCCTTGCACTGGGTCTGTGGGATTGGTAGAGCTGCAGTTCAAATCCAGGTTGTCTGAGTTCCAATTCCACACTTGTTCCATGGTTTATAATCGGGTTGTCTACCATTGGTAAGTCTACTACTAGTAAGAAAAATCAATGTTTTGGAGAATTATCTTTGAAATAGGTTAACTGTGTTTTTTTTTTGTTTTTGTTTGTTTGTTTTGTTTTGTTTTGTTTTTCTAATTTGCAGTGTGGAGTGGGGGTGGAGAGGAGATGATGTAAATAAAAAGGTCACTCAGATGTGGCCGCCTGCAGCACAAGCCTGGGGTCCAGGCACAGAGCATCCAGCTATCTTGTCTGAGATTAAACATTAGGCGAATGTGTTTTGTTGCAGAATCTGAGTGTATCAGAGGCAAGAGGGAAAATCCTCCACTATCGAGTGACCTTACAGGAGATGGCAGGAAGGAAAACTACACTACAGAACCTCACAAGACACACCTCCTGGACCTGGGTCGTTCCCAGAACTGGGAATTGGGCTGCAGCTGTATCTGCAGCCAACTCAAAAGGCAGTTCCCTGCCAACTAGTATTAACATAACAGACCTGTGCGGGGCAGGTAAGTGCCAACTTTTCTTTAATTCTGGCTACAGAGACCATGTCTTCCTGATGTCTTATCTTCTGCAGGCCTGGCCCAGGGCCTGGCATGAGCCATCAGGAGATTAGACTTTGGAGTCAACAGCTTGGGGAAGCCACTGAGTGGCCTTGGATAAGTGAATCAACACCTCTGAGCTTCAATTTCCTCCTCTCTTGAAATAGAGATGATTTTATCTACCTTGCAGGTTCTTGTGAGGTTAAATATATACTTAATAAGTATTAGTTAAGAAAATACTAGCTACACTAAATTGAACACTAGTATATAACTTTTACAGAAGCAAGAGTTCTATATATTAAGTTTTAGAAAAACATTTTACACTTACAGTCAAAACATATTTTAAAACCAATGATGTTAAAATCAAATTCTGACTATAACGAAACTCTAGTAAAATTTTGCTATACTACAGCTCTTTATTATACAAATTTAATTACATATTCAGTAATATTCATTGAAAAACTCCCTACTAGATGTAAAATCTCATGTTTTATAGTTATATGCTCTAAAAATTAACTTCTCAAGATAAAAGCCTGTGACTTGCCAAGAAAATGTTACAAATGCCATTTCTCAAGATCTGCATTACAGAAGAATTCCATGTCAAGATCATTGGCATACCTTCAAAAAAAATAGACTAAAGCTCTTAAATTAGATTCTTCCCTAAAATTCAGTGAGACAATTTGTCTACATGTGGATGTAGTAACAACGTAAAGATGTTTCTATGAAAACACTATTATTTTATTTACACTGTTAAATATTGGTTATGTATCTTTTCAGTCATATATCTGAGACCATAGAGATACATAGTAGATGAAAATGACCAGAATAAAATACAAGTAAACGTTGATGCATCCTTGAGGTAGTATATGAGTTAGGAATTGCTCTGAGGAGTAAAAATTGCTCTTCTCAAAGGCTTGACTGTAGTGGCTAATTGATTCTCTCTTGTAAAAGTTCAGAAGTAGACAGCCAGGGCTGGTGTGATAGCTTTGTGACTTCCTCAAGACTCCAGGCTGTCTCTCTCTGCTTCCTCTGCCACACTTGGCTCTCATCCTCGTGATGGAATGGGTCCAAGATGGCTGCCAGAGCTCTAGTTACTTCCTCTGGACAGCAGAAAGGAAGGATGAGAGGAAAACTCGCTGCTCACTCTTATGGAGCTTTGCCCAAGGTCTCGTGGTGACACTCTCCCTGGGCCTCACTGGCCACCCCAGCTGCAAAGGAGTTGCTTCAGGCAGCAACATTTTCTTGTTAAGGAAAATGAGAAGAAGGTATTTGGTAGGCAACTGGCAACCTCTGCCTCATGGGGCAAAGACAGCTGAGGTAGAAAACTTGAAGGAAAGAATGGATTAACTGTGGAAAAAACATGTCAACTTTATGCATAATAAACTACAATTTTTTTAAACACCATAAGTAAAGCTTTAAAACTCAAGTAAGGTTTTATATATAAATATACATATAATATAAATTATACATAGTAATATAATAAGATATATACTAACTATCACAAAGTTTGGACCAAAGAAAGTTAATGTCTACATATCTATAATCTATTTAACTTTTTCAAATATGTAAGAAACCAAAGGATATGAATAGGAAACTCAAAACGGAAGTATAATAAGATCAATAAAGATATGAAAAGAAGTTTAGCCTAACTAGCAAATTTTGAAAAAAACGTGAGAAACCAGATCAGAATGACAAAGTCAGTAGAATTAGCAAACCCCATGCTAGGGAAGGGGCAAGGGGGCACCTTGAAGGTGCTGGGGATATAGATAGGTACAACTTTCTGGGAGCAGTTTGGCAATATGTAGCCCACTTTAAATATGAACATGTCTTTCAACAAAAAATTTTACCATTAAAACTATATCCTTAGAAAATTATAAGTGCTGAAAATTGTATATAGAGAATGTTTGTTGAAAAGTTGCTTGAGATAGTGAAACACCATAAATGAGCTAAGAGCTAAACGTAATAACAGAGAGTGGACTTTCACCTGCCTTAATCCTATGCCAGCATTATCTTTATTATCATGGAAGGATGCACATATGCACAAAGTAGGCTTTCAAGAATATACATGGAGTGTTGCCATTTTAAACACTCATGTATACTTACATGAGTACATATTCTTTGCATAGTAAAAAAAAAAGTCCAATAGTATACTCATGGAAATATTAATAGAGGTCACCTCTGAATCAGATATTTTTTCCTTTTTGCTTTCATATTTAAAACATTTTCTTTAATAGATCAGTATTACATATGTGATTTTTACGGTGAGTTCTATGGCTATATCCTGTTGTTTTAAAAATGTAATGTATCAGAATACCTCTTCTTCAAGCCTCACTGCAGAGTGGGTTTTGGGGTAGTAGAATCTTGTGAACTTTATGATCCCATTCCAGATTCCTTATTTAGATTTGGTAACAACTTCTCCAAGCGACACACTCATCATTTTAGAGTTTGCCTCTACTTTATTCATTAAACAGTCTTTTATTAAGCATACACTAGGTAAGACAATTGGAATCCAGCCATAGGTAAAAAGAGTAATTGAGATCCTCAAATCACATGGGAAGGACAGGTGTATAAACAAGTAAACAGTTTTATACACATGAGGTTAGAGGTTGCACAGGGTCCTCCAGGAACAGAGAAAGGCCAAGTCGTGGGCTGAGGAGGAGGCACCATGTGTACCAAGGGTGAGGAGGCAAAGGGGCATGGCCAGAGGAGGGAGTGCAGATGTGCATGGATGAGGGTTTGTTTAAAAGGAGAGATTGGCAGGCATTCAGATTGAAAAAGAAGAACCAAGAGTGGAGAACAAGGCAAAGGAGGAAGAGCGGCAAATGGAATGAAGCGCCTGGGAAGGTGGGAGATACTGGGGTCCAGTGATACAAAGAGGAAAGAGGAACGCTCGGTCCTGTGAGAATGCACAGCTGCACATCACTCCATTGGATAGTAAGGATGGGGTCCCTGCACAGCACAGCAGGGAGCCCAAGCATGCATAATTCTTTAGAACTGAGCTATGGCAAAGAGGGTCCTGGAAATGTAGGGCTCTCAGGGCACTACTGTCTCTCCTAAAACTGCACCTGAATCATCCAATACCGGGAGTAGGGCATCGCAGAGTGACCTGGAGGACAAACTGACAGATTGTGTGTCCCTGGCCTTGACAACCTTTGTCCTTGAACGAGCTGTAAGAAGAACGTGACGCTGTCCCTTCCCTCCTTCAGTCTTAGTTGACGCCATTCACACGTGCATCTTTCCTTCTAGAATGCAAAAAGCCATGCCTCCCATGTTATTTATGTTGACTTTGAGAAACTAGAGACAAGACACCACACCGTTGTATATCCAGAGGCACAAGAATGATTTTGTTGGTTTATGGTTCTGAAAATTGAATGTGTGCTAACCATTCATCAACAAGTAAAAACTACTTAATATTGCAAAGGTTCTGTGCTCAAGAATTTTTGAAACTACAGGAAGAGACATACACCAGCGCAGTCATAAACAGGCCCACACAGATGTCAGAGGCTGAGTCACAGGACTGAAGTAACTTACCCAATGTCACGCATCCATTTGGTGCAGAGCTTGATGGGAGAGCCAGGCCACCTGTCTCTCAGGTGGACGCTCTTTCCGAACGCCTCATGGACTTCATGCAGAAGCTCACAGTCAACATGGAGGCGGAAGTTGAGTGACTGGGGCTGAAGGAGTAACTGTGAAGGGAGAACGTGAGTTGTCAGCAGCTCCAAAGGGGGCGAACATGCCCTGGCAGACTTCACGAGGGAGGAAATTCAAGACTGGCTTCTGGCGATTGTGGTGAGTCACAGGCTGAAGGCCTTGGGGGCAATACAATGCCAAGCTGATTTGTTTAGCTAATTCCAGGGATAACAGTGGTTAGAAAAGTTCTTTGACTATTTTATCCCAACACCCAGAAAAGGATCTTGCAACCACAGTGCTGAATAAATTCTCGTATGTACTGAATGAATGTTTCATTTTCGAAAAAAAAAAAAAAAAAAAAAACACACAAAACCATGACATAACCAGGATATCAAAAACCAAGGTAAATGAAGACAAAGAAACCACTTCTGGGGAATTCCAGGTCCTGATGAGATGGCGATGCACAGGATGCAGGCTCTCACCTCCAAACCCAGCACTGAAGAGAGAGAAGACGGGAATCACTCAACTCCACTAATAGGAAATAATGATGGGAAGAGGAAGACCAAGCAAGTGTTTTCTGGTTGTACTCTCTTATTCCTTGTCCATGTTCCCCTGGGGTGACCATTGCCCAAGCAGCTCTGTGGTGGGACAGGGAAGTCCAGAGATCAGGACAGGAAAGTCCAAGGAAGCCCTGAAGCTATCTTGGGAGCAGAGTGCCTGTGAACTGGCTCGCCCTTGAGCATTTTCTCAGCCACTCACCCCATGGGCTGGGCAGTTACAAAAAAGAGTAACAGCTCCGCCCCTCATGAAGAGCAGTGTCTGCCGGAGAAGCATTGGCAGGTTCTGGAGGTACCAGGTATACTTAAGAAGAACCTGCGTGCAGGTTGCATCACTACAGGATCTCTGGCCTCTAGGTTTCCACCCTGAAAATCACTTCCTCCCCACCCTACACTTACGTGGAAGACCATGAGCTATCACTCTTCTGCTCATAGGAAAATAGAGATGGAGACTCTGATCAATCTGGGAAAATAAAACATGATCCCAAACGAAAAGCATTAGGAGAGGTCCCATGAGCATGATTTCTGGGGATGAAAGGCAATAAAGCTGTATCATAGGTACAACCTGTGTCATCCGAACAGAACAAGTTCAACCAGAAAAGCAAGGGCTTAGAATAAGTATACTAAGTATCCTTAGAAAGAGAAGAGCGAGTCCCAGAAATGCGAATCAGAAACGGGTCACTGGGAAGCAGATCCAGATAGAGACAATACAGAAAGTTTAGTTGTTGACATAAAGGTCTTGGCCCAAGGGTTAAATAGCAGAGTCTGATCTAAAACGATTGAATTAGTGAGTGGAAGACTTAGGGAGAAATTCCTACAGAAAGCATTAAAAGTGGCTAAAGAAATTGAAAGATGAGAAAAATTCCAACACAGAAATAGCAATACTGACAACCATCCAAAAGGCATCCCAGTGAGAGAAAAAAAAAAAAAGAAGAAGAAAGGAAATGGAGGGGGAGAATTAGTTGAAGACTAGTGGTCAAGAATATTACAGAATGACAAAATGAGGCCGGCACCGCTGTTCAATTGGCTAATCCTCCGCCTTGCGGCGCTGGCACACCAGGTTCTAGTCCCGGTAGGGGCGCCGGATTCTGTCCTGGTTGCTCCTCTTCCAGGCCAGCTCTCTGCTGTGGCCCAGGAAGGCAGTGGAGGATGGCCCAAGTGCTTGGGCCCTGCACCCCATGGGAGACCAGGAGAAGCACCTGGCTCCTGGCTTCGGATCAGCACGGTGCACCGGCCGCAGCACGCCGGCCGCAGCAGCCATTGGAGGGTCTCTCTCTCTCACTGTCCCCTCTGCCTGTCAAAAAATTAAAAAAAAAAAAAATCAGAATGGCAAAACGAGCATTTGGTGTAGAGAGTAAGACACTGCTTGGGACTCTCACATCCCATATTGTAGTACCTGGGTTCAAGTGCCAGCTCCAGCTCCTGACTCCAGCTTCCTGCTAATGCAAACTCTGGGGAGCAGCAGATAATGACCCAAATACTTGGGTTCCTGCCACCCTCTTGGGAGAACCAGATTGATTTCCTGGCTCCTGGCCCAGTCCTGGCTGTTGCAGACATTTAGCGAGTGAACCAGAGGACAGACGATCTGTCTCGCCTTCTCTGCCACTCTGCCTTTCAAATAAATAATCTTCAAAAACAAAAAGAAACAGAAATAAGAGAACTGGCCGGCGCCGTGGCTTAACAGGCTAATCCTCCACCTTGCGGCGTCGGCACACCAGGTTCTAGTCCCGGTCGGGGCACTGGATTCTATCCCGGTTGCTCCTCTTCCAGGCCAGCTCTCTGCTATGGCCCAGGAAGGCAGTGGAGGATGGCCCAACTGCTTGGGCCCTGCACCCGCATGGGAGACCAGGAGAAGCACCTGGCTCCTGGCTTCGGATCAGCGTGATGCGCCGGCCACAGCGGCCATTGGAGGGTGAACCAACGGCAAAGGAAGACCTTTCTCTCTGTCTCTCTCTCACTATCCACTCTGCCTGTCAAAAAGAAAAGAAATAAGAGAGAACTAAAGGTAAGAAAATAAATCAGGGAAACAAAACATAAGGAAATAATAAAGGCAGGGCCGGTGTTGTGGCACAGCAGGTTAAGCTACTGTTTGCAACACTGGCATCCCATATGAGTACCAGTTCAAGTCCCTGCTGCTCCACTTCTGATCCAGTTCCCTGCTGAAGTGCCTGGGAAAGTAGCAGAAGATAGTCCAGGTCCTTGGGCCCATGCCACTCACATGAGAGACCTGGATGGAATTTCTGTCTCCTCCCTTCAGCCTGGCCCAACCCCGGCAGTTGCAGCCATTTGGGGAGTAACCCAACAGATGGATGATTCTCTCTCTCTCTCTCTCTCTCTCTCTCTCTCTCTTTCCCTCTTGGATCCAGTCAGTGAAGTGAGGTCACATGGTGAGCCACTGCCCCCCCAAAAGAAAGCATCCAACAAAAACAAAAGCAAAAGCATTAGGACTTTCTACTGACCACTGTGAGAAGCTCAGAGCCAACAGATCTCAGAGTTAACTCTCCAGGGGTGCTCAGTTATAAAAGGTTGCCACCCTGGAGTGAGCTTGACCTCACAGAGCTGGACCAGGTTCTCACAGTGAGTGTCAGAGCACAATCTCCTTATGCCTCTGGCAGGAGGAGAGGAAAGGAACTGCTTTAAAATAATCACAGCACAGTTTTCTTAAGCAGGCCTGCCCTCAAGGGAACCTAATGTACCAGGAGTTGTATCATTGTCTAACTAACCTAATGGGGAGAGAGACTCCCGGCTGCAGCCTGCTCTAACCTTCCTTAGAGAGGAAAAGGAAAAACTCAACTCCAGCACCCACTGGTGTTCCAAGCCAGCTCTCTGTGGCCCTCACAGAGGGGAGGACTGAGAAGCACTTGTGAAGGGCACAGTCCAGGGACACAGGTTCACTGGAAGACTACGACCTAGTCATAGACCTGCAGAATGCCTCCCCTCCCCCACACCTTCCATCGAATTACTAAAAGCCCATTTGCTGCCACCTTTTACCAAAAGTTACAAGGCATAGTACAAGATACACACACACACACACACAGAGAGAGAGAGAGAGAGAGAGAGAGAGAGAGAGAGTTTTGAGATAGAGAAAGCATCAGCCCAAGACTCAGATACAGCAGGGATGTGGGAATTATTAGACTAAGAGTTTAAAACAACTGTGATTAATATGCTAAGAGCCTTAAGGGATAAAATAGAAAAGATGCAAGAACAGATGGACAGTATAATCCCAGAGATGGAAATTCTAAGAAAGAATCAAAAAGAAATTCTAGAGATCAAAAACACTAGCAGAAATGAAGAACGTCTTTGACAGACTCAGTAAACTGCACGTGGCTGAAGAAGGAATCTCTGGCTTCAAGTATGTCAATGGCAACCTCCAAAACTGAAAAGTGAAGAAAACAAAGACTGAAAAACCAGAACAGAGCACACAAAAACTACGTCACCACTACACAGGTGTGACATACAGGGACGGGATTTGGCATAGTGCGTACGCCGCTGTGTGGGTGCCTGCATCCATTTGGGAGTGCCTGGGCTGGAGTGTCATCTCCAGCTTCCTGGCCAGCTTTGGGTTAATGTTCACACTGGAAGGCAGCAGATGAAGGAACAAATAATTGGGTCTCTGTCACTGACACGGGAGACTCAGATGGGGTTCCAGGCTCCTGGCTTCATGCTGGTCCAGCCCTGGCTGTTGCTATCATTTGGGGAGTGAACCAGTGGATGAAAGCTCTGTCTCTGTCTCTGCTTCTCTCTCTTTGTAACTCTGCCTTTTAAATAAATAAATCTTTCTTACAAAGTGAAAGAGAAATAAGAATCAATTATCCATGAAGATTTTAGCAATCCTTAATGTATAGGGGTCTAATAGCAGAGCATCAAACTACATGAGACAAAAATTGGTGCAACAAAAAAAGGAGAAATAAATGAATCTCCTTTGGTAGTTGTAGATTTCCACACTTGTTTATTAGAAATGGACAGATTCTGCAGACATAACATCATTAAAGATATATAGCCGACATCTAGGAGACACCAAGATGGCAGAATAGGGAGGGAGCTTACTGCTGTAGTCTATGGGATGATAGTTTAAAAAAAAAAATGTAGAGTCCAATCTCAGGGAAGAATTAGGGAGAACATGGCAGAGGAAACTCCACGCACATTAGAGGGACGCTGTGGATCTACATGGAGGGCATGGGCGTGCACAACTCAGTACCCCAGCAGTTCCAAGAGCCTCAGCACCAGCTTTGGAGAGTGAGATGAGACCAGGCTGCAGCATCCCAAGCCACTGGCCATAAAGCTGCAGGAAGAGCCTGACATGAGTACAGCTTGGAGCCCTGTAGGGGAGAGTGTACCTGCCAACCCAGAGGAAAAAAAGGGGGGACATGTTTCTCTCTCCCCAACCACCTGGCACCGGTGACCTGTAACTAGCTGAGAGGGGGTGGACACCATTTTGGACATATGTAACATCTGCACCAGCTCATGTCTGCATGCCCAGCAACCAGCTGAGCGGAGATGCCTGAGTCTGGCTGGGAGCACTGACAGGGGGCTGGGTGCTCCTGACTGTGGGAGCCTTGTGTGCTAAGACTGTGAAAACACTGTGGCTAGGTGTGAGGATGCAAGGTGTGGCTGGGTCTTTGGGTAGGTGGTTCCACATGCACGGGCTCCCTGATTCCCTGGTGAGGGTCATTGCTGCCGGATCCGTGCTCACACTGAGGGCTGCACAGATCCTGTGTGTGGTTCTTGTGGCAGTGCGAATGAATGTATACCCACTGGGGCTAGCAACCAGGCATTGTTCTCCTTGGAGGAGAGGAGGTGAGCATGAGACTACTCCAACAGAGCGGATTAAGCCTTTCTTATGATTAAAAAAAAAAAAAGGAGGAGAAGAAGAAGAAAAAATATCTACCATGCCCAATTTGGGTGTCACTTTGGAGCACTGACCAGAGCTCCCTGGCCACACCCAGCACATGCCTCATGGTATTCACTGAAAGAGCAGACACTCCACTAATCCACAGAAGTATCATCCAAAGATAAAACCCATCACAGGGGGAAAAAAAAACACCAACAAGCATCTCCACAAATGTCCAAAAATAAACACAGCAACTCAAGAAACAAGAATAAGGAAAACAACATAGCGCCTCCAAAGAAACACAACACCACTTCAATACTAGAATGTAACAATGAAGAAATTAAAGAAATGCTGGAAACAGAATTCAAAAAATTGATCATAGGATTATTATAAATAATCAGAAGCAGATCCACAAATTAAAGAAATCCATACATGACATGAATCAACATTTTTCCCATGAAATTGAGATTTTAAAGAGAAGCCAAAATGAAATATTGGAAATGAAGAATTCAATAGATCAAATAAAAAATGCAATTAAAAACCTTGACAACAGACTCTGTGAAGCAGAAGAAAGAATATCCAAGTTAGAAGCCAAATCTCTGGAAATTTTACAGTCAGACCAAAAAAGAAGAAGAAGAAATTAGAAAACTAAAAAAACAAAGTTGGAGATTTATGGGATACTATTCAACAACCCAACATTTGTGTCTTAGGAGTTCCCAAAGGTGTGGAAAGAGAGAATGGATTAGAAGGACTTTTTAATGAAATATTTACAGAAAACTTCCCTAATTTGGAGAAAGAAAGCAACATCCAAATACAGAAAGCATATAGAACACCTAATAGACATGACCAGAAAAGATCCTCACCATGACACATTGTAGTCAAACTCTCCACAATAAAACATAAAGATTTTTTTTTTTTTTTTTGGACAGGCAGAGTGGACAGTGAGAGAGAGACAGAGAGAAAGGTCTTCCTTTTGCTGTTGGTTCACCCTCCAATGGCCACCGCGGTATGTGCACTGCGGCCGGCGCACGGCGCTGATCCGAAGCCAGGAGCCAGGTGCTTCTCCTGGTCTCCCATGGGGTGCAGGGCCCAAGCACTTGGGCCATCCTCCACTGCACTCCCTGGCCACAGCAGAGAGCTGGCCTGGAAGAGGGGCAACCGGGACAGAATCCGGTGCCCCGACCGGGACTAGAACCTGGTGTGCCGGCGCCGCAAGGCGGAGGATTAGCCTAGTGCGCTGCGGCGCCGGCAAAACATAAAGATTCTAAAATGTGCATGAGAGAAACTCCACATTAGTTTCAGAGGATTTCTTTTTTAAAAAAAGATTTACTTATTTATTTATTTGACAGGTAGCGTTACAGACAGAGAGAGAGAATGGTCTTCCTTCCATTGGTTCACCCCCCAAATGGCTGCTACGGCCAGCGCACCACACTGATCCGAAGCCAGGAGCCAGGTGCTTCCTCCTGGTCTCCCATGCGGGTGCAGGGGCCCAAGCACTTGGGCCATCCTCCACTGGCCTCCCAAGCCACAGCAGGGAACTGGACTGGAAGAGGAGCAACTGGGACTAGAACCCAGAGCCCACATGGGATGCCAGCACCGCAGGCGCAGGATTAGCCAAGTGAGCCACGGGGCCGGGTCCTCAGAGGATTTCTAATTAGACTCATAGCTGACTTCTCATCAGAAACCCTACAGGCTAGGAGAGAATGGTGAGATATATTCCAAGTCTTAAAAGAAAGAAACTCAACCCAGAATACTGTACCTTGCAAAGCTCTCATTTATGAATGAAGGTGAAATAAAGACCTTCCATAACAAACAGAAATTGAAAGAATTTATTACCACTCATCCAGCCTTGTGAAAGATGCTTAATGATGTGCTAAACAAGAAACGTGGTCACTCTGAAAGAAGGTGAAGGCAGAAAATCCCCCAGTAAAAGTACAAAGGAAATACGAAGTAAACAATAGGAACATTTGTGGAAAAACAGCAGGGAAATTGAACTTACTCTGGTTTTTCTTCTGTAGTTTCTTAGATTTCAGAATGTCCTGTTACTGGGAATCCAGCCACATATTAACACAATCTGTTTTTGAATCTTTTTAAAAAGAAGACATTGATTATATTGGACCATCTTTTTTTTTCCCCCTTCTTTTATTACATACAATTGTGTGATTACAGTGTTAAGTCTTAGTTTTTATGTCTTTGGGCAGAAGAGTGTATCAGTTATTTTAAATGGATTTTTCCCTGTCTTTGAAGCTCAGTTTATAAGTGTGTTGTTGCCATGAAAGAAAATATTTGGGTTTGCATTACTTAAATACTTGAAAACTGAAATTGAGAAGATACATTTTGTAATGAATTAGGTTTTTATTCTTCAATAAAATTAGAAATGAAATAAAGACTTGAACTACCTAAAGGATGAAAATAATGATAGTGCTTATAAGCCGTTCTGTGTTTGAGACATCTAAAGTTCAAGTGTTTACTAGATTTTCCTCCTGAACTTCTTCTCTTCTTTTCTGTGCTTCATGCATTTACTCTTACTGATGTTGTAAAACAGCAGGGTTAAAGTGTCTGATATCTGTGTTCATTATGAATCCCATAGTTTTTCTAGTTAAAAAAATAATAGTCTCAAAAATACTCTTAGTGTCATTTTTTGGTTACTATTTCACCTACTAATGTTATTTTAGATACTTCTAATCATTTTAATATGGTGTTGATAACAGTTTAAAACATACATATTATATTTGAACTTGTTAGTGAAGAATAAGAAAAAAAAACTAGCTTATTGAGACTGTAGATGTTCCATTGTATAAGCCTGTAACTTCTAAATAAGTTGAATTAGTAATTAATAATCTTCCAAAGTACAAAGAATCAGATGGGTTAATTGATCAATGCTACCAAACATTTAATGAAAAAATTATACTAATTTTTTAACATGTGTTCCAGAAAATAGGGAATGCTTCCTAATTCATTCTATCAGAGACAAATACCAAAGCCAGAAAAAAAATATTGTAAGAAAAGAAAACTACTGGTCAATATCTGTTATGAACATAGATATGAAAATCTTCAAAAGAATATTAGCAATCAAATTTAACAACATATAAAAAAATGATATATCATGACCAAGTGGAAGTTGTCCTAGGTATGCAAGGCTGAGTCAACTTTAAAAATTTTAAATGTGGGCCAGTCTTGTGGCACAGCAGGGTTGAGCCACCACCTGTGATGCCAGCATCTCATATGAATGCCGGATCAAGTCCTAGCTGCTCCACTTCCCTTCCAAATTCCTGTTAATGCACCAGAGAAAGCAATGGAAGATTGCCTAAATGCTTGTGCCTCTGCCACCTACGTGGGAGACTTGGATGGGGTTCTAGGCTCCTGGCTTTGGCCTGGCCCAGCTCTAGACATTGTGGCCATTTGGGGAGTGAACCAGTAAATGAAAGATCGCTCTATCTCTGTCTCTCCTTCTCTCTTTCTCTCTAACTCTGATGTTCAAATAAATAAATAAATCTTTAAAAAAAGAAATAGAGACAACTACCGGGGCCGGCGCCGTGGCTCACTTGGTTAATCCTCCGCCTGCGGCGCCGGCATCCCATATGGGTACCGAGTTCTAGTCCCGGTTGCTCCTCTTCCAGTCCAGCTCTCTGCTGTGGCCCGGGAGGGCAGTGGAGGATGGCCCAAGTGCTTGGGCCCCTGCACCCACATGGGAGACCAGGAGGAAGCACCTGGCTCCTGGCTTCGGATCAGTGTGGTGCGCTGGCCGTAGCAGCCATTTGGGGAGTAAACCAATGGAAGGAAGACCTTTCTCTCTGTCTCTCTCTCTCTCACTGTCTATAACTCTACCTGTCAAATAAAAATTTGTTTTAAAAAAAAGAAAACTACAAAACTCTGATGAAAGAAACCAAAGCACTAAATAAGAGTTCAAGTTTGTGATAGAAAACCTCAATATTATCAGGATACCAGCACAGCTCCAGCCAAAATCCCAGCAATTTACAAGTATTTTGTATATATTGACAATATGACCCTAAGATTTACATAAAGAAGTAAAAAGGTGGAATTGCCAAAACAATATTGAAGGAAAAAACTTTAAAGCTGGAAGACTGACACTACCCAATTTTAAGACTTACTATAGTCAGCACTGTGTCATACTAGCAAAAGAATAGATCAATGGAATACAATAGAGAACCCAGAAATAGATACATAGAAATATATTCACCCAATCTTTGATAAAGGAGCACAGGCAGTGTGGTAGAACAAAGACAATCTTTTCAACAAATGGAACAGCTGGACGTCCATATGGGAAAAAATGAACCTAGATTTGGACCTTAACTCTTCACAAAAATAACCATAAAGTGCATCATACACCAAACTGTAAAATGGTAAGCCTTCTGTAAGGTAACATTAGAGAAAATGTAGATGATCTCAGGTATGATGATGACTTTTAAATTCAACACCAAAGGTACACTTGATGAAACAAAGAACTGGTAAACCAAACTTGATTAAAACTTAAAACTTGTGCTTTGTGAAAGAAAGACGCTGGGGGCTGGCGCTGTGGCATAGCCGGTAAAGCTGCTGCCTGCAGTGCCAGCATACCATATGGCCGCTGGTTCTAGTCCCTGCTGCTCCGCTTCCCATCCAGCTCTCTGCTATGGCCTGGGAGTGCAGTAGAAGATGGCCCAAGTTCTGTGCTGCTCCGGCCTTTGTGGCCTTCTGGGGAGTGAATCTGTGGATGGAAGACCTCTCTCTCTCTCTCTCTCTCTCTCTCTGCCTCTCCTTCTCTCTCTGTGTAACTCTGACTTTCAAGTAAATAAATAAATCTTTTTAAAAATGAATATACATTCACATGTGGACATACAATATGTACACACATATAACCTAACATAATAGACCAATATAGCAATTTTAATAATAGCTTTTGAAGTCTTTAAGCTCTTTTTGTAAATTGCCAACTGATTTGAATTGCTTTTTGTTTTTAGTAACCTCAGTTAACCATACTTTCTCTCAGTTGGTACTGTTAATACATTATTGGCTTCATCTGTTTACAGAGCCATCCCAAAGTACTGAATACAATAGAAGTGGCTGGAAAAAGTCCATAGGAACCTATAGGAGGACAGCTAAACACAGAACCAACAACGCTTTAGTTTTATGAGCAGCAAATCATATATAACTGTGGATGACAAAAGACTTTAAGTTGCCATGTTTAAAATTATAAACTCATCAACCAACAAGAGGCAGAAGGAAAGAAAGAAAAGTAAGATGTTGTCAAGAGAATGAGAAGACAAACCACAGACAAAAATATTTACAAAAGACATTTGATAAAAGACTGTTAGCCAAAATATAGAAGGAACACTTTAAAAATTTTTTATTTGAAAGGCAGAGTTACAGAGAGAGAGAAAGAGAAGGAAAGACAGAGACAGAGCAATCTTCCATCTGTTGGGTCACTCCCCAAATGGTCACAATGGCAGGAGCTGAGCCTGTCCAAAGTCAGGACCCAAGGAGCTTCTTCCAAGTCTCCCATTTGGGTCCAGGGACCCAACTGCTTGGATCATCAATCAATGCTTTCCCAGGCATATTAACAGGGAGCTGAATTGGAAGTGGAGCAGCTGGGACTTGAACCGGTACCCATATGGAATGCCGGCACTACGGATGATGGCTTAACCCACTATGCCACAACACCAACCCCATCACTAACGTATCTTTCTATCTCTGGCAACAGCATATCGTTCTTTTTCTAGTTTGGTATTAACGGGATGAATGACGTAGATACATTTTTCTTATA
This sequence comes from Lepus europaeus, assembly GCF_033115175.1. Classification (NCBI taxonomy): domain Eukaryota; kingdom Metazoa; phylum Chordata; class Mammalia; order Lagomorpha; family Leporidae; genus Lepus; species Lepus europaeus. The sequence goes on from NC_084831.1 coordinate 59,401,037, forward strand.
TTGACCTTTTGTCTTCTTTTTCTAAGATTTATTTATTTATTTATTTATTTGAAAGTTAGAGTTACACAGAGAGGCAGAGAGAGAGAGAGAGGGGTCTTCCATCTGCTGGTTCACTCCCCAGTTGGCCGCAATGGCCTGAGCTGTGCCAATCTGAAGCCAGGAGCTTCTTCCGGGTCTCCCACATGGGTGCAGGAACCCAAGGACTTGGGCCATCTTCTACTGCTTTCCCAGGCCATAGCAGAGAGCAGGATTGGGAGTGGAGCAGCCGAGTCTCAAACCCTCACCCATATAGGATGCAGGCACTGCAGACGGCGGCTTAACCCGCTATGCCACAGCGCCAGCCCCCAACCTATTGTATTGTTGAAATCATTCTATACTTTTGTGGGTAGTGGAAAGGGACTGATAATTTTTTAAAAATAGACTTTACTTTTCATAATCAGTTTCAGGCTACCAGCAAAAGTGAAGATCAGGTACAGAGATTTCCCACCCCTGTGTAATGACACATCCCCACCATTATGGAATCATACAGAGGTCTTTCATTGCCTAAAATCCCTCTGTGTTCAACCCCATCCCATCCCTAAGCAACCATTGACACTTTGCTGTCTTCATAGTTCTGCCTTTGCAGAGTGTCATGTAGTTAGAATCATACAGTCTGGAGCCTTTTCTGGTTGGCTTCTTTCACTTAGTAATATGCGTTTAGGGTTCCTCTGTATCTTTTCATGTCTTGAGAGCTCATTTATCTTTACTGCTGAATAATATTTAATCGCCTAGAAGTACTTTACAGTCGTGTTTTACTTAATGACAGGGATATGTTCTGAGAGCTGCACCATTAGGCAATTTCATCACTGTGCTGACATCATAGAGTGTATTCATGCAAACTATGACAATTGCAATGTCACTAGGTGATAAAAATCTTGTGAGTCTGTTCCTTTACCAAACTGTTATTATGTGTGTGACTGCACCTGCTGAATGATACATGGCTTGGCTTTTTCCATGTTTGGGCAACTTTGAATAAAACTGCTATAAACACCGTGTCCATTTATTTTGTGTGGACGTTAAGGGTATTTTTGGTTGCTAAGAAAAAGACTTATTTGGTTTATTTGAAAGGCAGGGTGACAGAGAGAGAAAGAGAGAGACAGAATAAGAGAGAGAGTGAGAGAGAGAGAGAATCCTCTATCCACCGATTCACTCCCCAAAAGGCCACAACAACAACAGCCAGGCTGGGCCAGGCTGAAACCAGGAGACAAGAACTCAAACAGCCGTGTCTGGTGTCAGGCTGAAGCCAGGAGCCCAAGCTCCATCCTGGTCTCCTACGCAGGTGACAGCTGTTGAGCCATCATCTGCTACCTTTGCATTAACAAGGAGCTGGATCAGAAGCAGAGGACCTGGGATGAAAATAAGCACCCCAATATGGGATACAGGCATCCCAAGCAGAGACTTAACCTGATGCGCCACAACACCCAACCCAACATCATCCTAATAAAGAGGTATAGGCTGATAAGAACACAAAAAGGAAATTAAAAAAGTAATTCAAAGACTGGGGAGGTGGGCATTTGATGCAGCTGTTGAGACAATGCTGTGACTCCCACAACCCATATCAAAGTGCCTGTGTTTGAGCCCTGGCTCTGCTCTGGATTCCAGTTTCCTGCTAATGTATACCCTAGTAGGCCACAAGTGATGATTCAAGTGGTCATATCCCTTCCACCCACATAGGAGACCTGGATTGAGTTCCAAGCTCTCAACCAATAGATGGGAGCTCTCTCTGTATGTGTGTCTGTGTCTCTGCCTCTCAAATAAAGTTTTTAAAATTTTTTGAAAGATTGGAAGAAGGGGCCAGTGCTGTGGCGCAGCAGGCTAAGCCACCATCTGCAGTGCTGGCATCCCATAAGGGCACCAGTTCAAGACCCAGCTGCTCTACTTCTGATCGAGCTCCCTACTAATGTGCCTGGGAAAGCAGTGGAAGATGGTCCAAGTGCTTAGTCCCCTGCACCCACGTGGGAGACCTGGATGAAGTTCCTGGCTCCTGGCTTCCACCTGACCTACTCCTAGCTGTTGCGGTCATTTGGGGAGTGAATCAGTAGCTGGAGGATCTCTCTCTGTCTCTCCCTCTCTCACTGTAACTCTGACTTTCAAATAAATAAATAAATAACTCTTTAAAAAATGGAAGAAGAATTTAAAGTATGCAACATAGAAACATAAAGTATGTACATAGAACATTCAATAAGGCCAGTAGACAAATTATCGGAGCTAATCAGAGAGTATAGCAGATTTGCCACAAATATGAGTAATACACACAGATTAACAGTAGAAAAAGGAGTGGAAAATAAGATGCCATTTAAGTAACAAACTGGAAGTGTTAAATGTCTAGGAATTAATGTCATGAGGAGCACAGGAAAGCTTTAAGGAGGAATTTCTAACACTCTATGAAAAGATAATAAAAGGAGAGCTAATAACTCCAGTGAAGCAGCGTAGTGAGGAGTGGGACAACTTAGCATTGTAACAGGATCAGTTTTCCCCAAATTAAACTATAAATTATTTAATTCCAATAAAAACAGCAGCTGGAATTTGGGGGAACTCTGACAACTGATTCTTAAGCGCTATATGAAAGGATAAAGTTTCATGAATATCTCAGACTACTTTGAAAAGAAGAACAAAATGGAGAGGGAACCTCATGGACCAAATTGTCAGACGTTACAAAGCCCAGGAGTGCGACAGGTGAAGATGCCTGCCCTGACACAGATCCAGGCTTGCATGGAACTCCATGTGCGACAGAGGTGAGGTAGCAGATGGCATGACCTTTGGAAAAATTGACTCACTGAGTGGAAAAAATAATAATAGAGTTCCCTTTTTAAAAAATCCTTGAACTGGATGAAAAAAGAAACAAGAATTAATTCAGAGATTAGGAGAAGGGCATTGATGCAGCTGTTGTGCAAGGTAAAATGAAAAGCGAATAGGAGAAAATGTAGCTTGAGTATCTTCTTGAACCTAGGATGGAAAAATTTCATAAACAAGACTCAAAATGCACACAACATGGTTAACTTTACCAACATCCAAGTGGCTATGTCTGTGTGGGAAACACATCATAAATTATCAGCAAGTTGAAGTGAGAGAGTGCTGGAATTGGCAAGTGATCAATCTCTAGACTATAAAAGCTATTTTCACAAATCAGGGAGAAGACAAGAAATAGAAAAATAAATGTCTAAGGCATATGATTAGGCAGGTCACAGACAGGAAAAGTCACAGAGTCAATTATAAATGAAGAGAAACTCACCCTCATAGGAAATCAGAAAAGTTGGACCACAATTAAATACCAGTTTGCACTATCAGATTGACAAAAATTAGAAACTCAAAAAATTCCGAGTGTTGGTGAAGAAATGAAAACGTTCATGCTTTTTTTGTTGTGCTTAGAGTATCCGTGGGCTATTTTAGAGCTCAATCTTGTAGTATTTGGTGGATTTACACAATAATCAAGCAGTTCTATACACACAATCCAGAAATGCTCCTGTACAGGCACAGAGGGGGAGGTACGGAGGGTCATGGTCACAGCATTCTCGTTACCAGGAGAGTGGACAAGGCGAGGGTTTAGGCAGAAGTCTGAAGGGATGAGCCCAACTGACAGAGTAGGAGGTTGCGTATATCCCAGAAACATGATACCGAGTGGGAAACAAGAGCAGAAGAATCATTAGTTTTGTTTCCCACTAGGTTTCATGAAAATACAGCACACCAGCACAACGCAACACTAATTTTCAGTGACATGTGTTTACCTAAATCAATGCATGGAGGGTGGATAAGGTAGACATGCCATTCACTGGGGTAGGCACCTGTGGAGACACAGGCATGCAAAGAGGAAGGAAAGATGACAGCCTTACGTGTGGTCTTGGACAGTTGATGATGCTTGTTCTCTGTGGAGAAAGGAGAATGGACTTAAATCTGTGACCCTGAAGTCCAAGAAATTGTTTCTTCCTAAAACTTGGCTGGTGAGAGCTGCTACTTTTATGGAAATTCATCCACTCAGAGTTTTCCTCTTCTTTTCCCCCATTAAGCATTGCTGGCTCCTCGCCAGGTCTCTGCCAACCCAGAGGGCACAGACAGCATCCTGGTGACTTGGCAGCCTCCCGAGAAAGCTGCCTCTGCCGTTCGGGAGTACGTGGTGGAATGGAGGCAGCTGCTTCTGGAGGGCGACGTGCGGCCCCGTCCAAACTGGCTGCGGCTCCCGCTGCACAGTGTGTCTGCTGTGCTGTCAGGTACCGTCCGGAGGGATTCTCAGTTCACGTTTGCTTGGGGAACTGCGGGCTGAAACCCAGAACTTTGCCTCCAGTTACAGTGACTGCATGATAAGGGGGACAGTGAGGAGCACCTCTGAGTACCCACTGCATCCAAAGAACAACAGCGAGGTGACCACAAAGGCTGGTGTTTGTGCATACACATCCCAGCACAGTGCCAAATAAGATGAATAACTGAACCGCACACGTTTGGCTGAGAACTCAGGTAGCTGCTCAGTGTTGCCAGGCACTGTCAATGGGAGGAATTCATTTAACTCTCAGAACTATCACATGCGGTAAGAGTTAGAGTGTCCATTGTACAGATGAGGGAAGCAGGTCCGCCTGTTGTTCGTGTGATAATAAATGCAGAGTTATATGGATGATAACTGGCATCTCTTATCCTCAGGGTCCTAATCCATCAGTGTTGTTTAGAAACAAGTGAGAGAAGCATCTGAAAATGTGCTAAAGCAACTGGACAGGATTTAGTTCATGTCATTTTTAAGCATAAATTCAGCATAGTTGTTTAAAAAAAAAAAAAATTCTGGCTCTGCAGCCAGACTACCTGAGATTGAGTCCTGGCTCTTTCACTAATGTCATGTAATTCAGAGCACATTATTTATTTTCTGTGTGCCTCAGTTTCCTCTTCTATAAAATGGGACCATAAAATTACCTGCCTCACTGGGCTATTGTGAGGACTAACTGAATCAATGTAAAGGAAAATATTTTGACCACAGGCTGACATATTTTAAGGTCTCAACAATGTGGTTGCTATTATTATTGTTGTTGTTGTTATTGTTAAATGTGACAGAGCTAAGACTTTAATAGATTTTCAAGCTCCAAATCCTGTAATGCTGTCATTATATCATGGCAATCATTACACCTATCTAAGAGGCTGTACACGCCCATGCTGGTCCTTAGGTGAGCACCTCTTTTATAGCTGCTCAGACTTCTAGCAGACTACACTTTTGTCGTTGCCCTTGAAGAAAGCACTGCCTGGATAAGCTTGTGAGCATCTGGGGGAAGGTCATAGGTCATTGAGAGTCTAGAACTTTTCATCTGGGCACCATTTCACCTGTGGAAGAGAATTGTAGATGGAGGTTGGGGTGGGGTGGCTTTATGGTTGCTGCTGGTTTTCATGTGCTGCTTTGGAGAACAAAATGGTCACTGCTTGGACATTTAAATTTGTATTTAGTTATCTGAGACAGAGAGAGGGAGAGAGAGAATTAGTTCGTATCTGCTGGTTCACTCCCCAAATGTCCACAATGGCCTGGGTTTGGTCAGGTCAAAGCCAGGAGATAAGAACCCAATCCAGGTCTCCCATTTGAGTGGCAAGGACCCAAGTACTGGAGCCATCACCCAGTGCTTCCCAGGGTGCACACTGGCAGGAAACTGGAGTTAGGAACAGAGCTAGACCTTGAACCCAGGCACTCTGATATGGGATACAGGCATCCTAACTGGCCACCTAACCTGTAGGCCAAACACCTGCCCCCCGAGGCTTGGAAATTTCAAGAAGGCCAAAATCAGCTCAATTTTGAAACAGAATTTTCCCATCTCTGATGCTGTCTAATAGGACAATCAAGGATCTCTCACAGCAGTGTGTTTTTACAGAGACTCAATTTTCTTTCAGGGTTGTTTAATGGCCATCAAATCAAGAAAAACAGTGGGAAGAAAAGCATTCACTAAACTTTCAACTGTCATGCAATTGTAAACACTTATTTATAAACTCTGTCAGGCTCTCCCCTGTGGGATAGTTTGTACTATATATGGTGCCTTACAGTTCCTGTAATTCTATACAAAAACCAGGAAATAGTTGACAAGAGAGAATCTTTTCCACACTTAGTATATATCCATTTGAATAAAATCAGTATACTAACGAGAAAAATAACTTTATTAATTAAAGTTGCTCTCCTGCTTGAAAACATTTGGGAAGCCATAATTGTTAATGTTACATTCTGGAAATAAATACTTAGAAACTTTAGTAATTCATAATTAAAATGAACTGAAAGTGGTCCTCCCCAATCAGTAAGATCATTCAGTGCCATTGGAAGTTCACCAGCTCTCTCCAGCACCTGGCCAGGCTGATTTGATTGTTTGGAAGTGGGCCAGAATCTAACCTAGACTCCTGGACTATAAGTTTATGGGGCCCAAGCTGGAGACCACGAGTCCTGTCCTGTCTCAGCGAAAACGCTCTGACCGTGCAGAGCCTCTCCCTTGACAAACACATAACGTCACGGTGTCTAGGAAGCGCCCCTGATGCCTAGACTAGCTGTGCCCCTCATCTGCACACTCCCACTTTATGGCCTCGAGAATTGCTCCTCATTACTGATCATGTAATGTTTGCCTTCTCCCACACTTGACAGGTGAAATTAGCCTTGTGCAGAAAAATCGTCTGAGAGAAGGCTTGTAAACACGGAGACAGGGCCTTTGCCCAACGGGGCTGGGTGGATTTGTATGCACGGGAGTGGTGGGAAATGAGCCTGGAAATCGGGGCCAGACTGCAGAAAAGAGATGATTGTCTTAAGACTGTGGGCTTCATCCACTGAAGGCCTTTTGGATACTGAGCAGGCAAAGTCAGTAAAACAGGAGCCCTCAAGGTCAGAACTAGGGAGCAAGCTTGCTAGGGAGCCTCTACTCTTGGTTGAAATGGAAATGCTCGCTGGGTTACAGAGCCAGCTGGCTTCCCAGGTCCACTGAGGGTGAGCCACTCACAAGACTACAGTCTCCGATTCAGCAGTTCCCAAGGCCTCCTGCCCTGAGCTTACATTCTGCATAGCAAAAAGCATGGAACCATTGGCCTAGTGCGTTTACCCGGAGCTCCCCAGCTTTCACATAGCACTGGGACTGGCCCCTTCTATAACTAGAGGCAGAACAAACAGACCCAGGGAGCAGAAAGCCACATACCGGACCCTCCCAAATGAAACACGATTCCATGTTCTGTGTTGCCCTTTGGGCTTCTGGGTCTGGATGATACCCATGAGGAATTTTTGGATTATAGAACTAAGTTCACTGTGTCCTTTCTCCATTTCACTGGGTTCATGAACTTGGATTGGAACACACCCATGGTGTGTGTTTTGATCTCGTTCTAGTCTCTTCTCACAGCACTGGTTACATGATGGGGTTTTAATGTGCTACCTATTTTCTGTAATATTTAAGGCATGATGGATTTTCATATGAGATACACACCATTTAAGTAAAATATTCTGTGGTCTAAAAATTCTTCTTCCCTCAAAAACAAAGATGTGAAATGCTAATCAACTGTCAGTGCCCGAAATCTGAGCCTCCTATTAGCAGGGCATCAAACAACATTGGACAGAGTCCTTACTTTGGCCAACTGATATATGGTTACCAAGGAGGGACTCACTCTCTTTCCCCTTTAAATTGTCATTTGGATTTAAAGATACATCAAGGGCAGTGTCTAGGAGAGGGTCCTATGCTTCATAAGCAATAGAAATCTGATACTCATGGAAGTGAGGAGCTTGGCCTTGGAAGAGGAACTTACCAATAAGCTTCACAACCGACAGAAAATTGCAAAGCACATTTTAAAAGCTAGAAAGGAGCATTAACATTCCTGGGTGCCTTCCAAATCTTCCAGGCTATGAAGCAACTGAGATCTAACTGGAACGTGGTGGGGGAGCAGTGGGGAGGGGAGAAGGGGTCAGATTGCACCAGAGAGTGCCCTGGTCAGTCACACCCGCATGTGTGGGCCCTGCACTGCCCAGTCAGGTCCCGATAAGCATCGTAGAATCAGAAAAGCCTTCCAGGTGCTATGTATGCAAAACTCCAGCCTCACTTTTTTGTAAACAGCCAACAACCTATTTGTAAAAGTCAAGTTCTTTTCTCGAAGGTGAATGTTTTTGCAGATATAGTTAAATACTTCTTGAAACTTGAATGACCCTGTTGGCTCATATGAAATTATATGGAAAGAAACTCAGTTTGCTGGTTTATCTCACACTTGAAAGTTGGGAGCAGTGGTTCTCCAGGGTCAGTGTTTAGTGAATAGGATGCTGGGAATTTGTTCTTTTATTCTCAGTCCAGCCTGTAGTTGAACCATCTTCACTCTAAGAAAAGGCCAGAAATGGCTTGTCTACAGATATTAAAATGACTCCCGCTAGTGACTCGCAAGTGATGGCACACTTGTAAGAACGCCCTTGTCCTTACAGAGAACATCAAACCCTACTTGTGTTATGAAATCCACGTGCATGCACTGTCAGCAGGCCAAGGAGGATGCAGCTCCATCCTGGGAAACTCCAAGCACAAAGGTGAGCTGTGACCCTTTGCCAAACGTTGCTTTGGGTTGGTGATTTGGATGTGGAGGGTGACAGAAGCCTGTTGTGTCCTATTTTCCAGCTCCGCTGAGGGGGCCCCACATCAATGACATTACAGAAGACGAGGGGAGTGTTTGGATTTCATGGGACCACTTTCCAGCCCAGGAGCAAATGGGCTGCATCCTGCATTACAGAATTTACTGGAAGGAACAGGACTCCCGTTCCCAGGCTCAGCTCTGTGGTAAGTGGGGCAACCACGTGCAGCGGGGACCTTCTCTGGATGTTGGGAAAACACGTGCACATGCTTGTCTATACCCCTGTGCCAGCACTGTCCCCGGTACTTAGTAAAGACTCCACAAATACAAGGACTTCTAAAACCGAAGTCAAACAGAGGACACTGGAACTCCCACACACATGCAAAATTACTGAATGCGTGTCACATGTCAAATAAATGGCTAAGAATACAGAAATGAGGGGAAGTGAGAAGGCACTGCAGGTGCTGACAGACATGGACAGACAGCATTTCAAAAAGCAACAAAGGCACTGAGATGCCAGCTAGGTTGAGCCTTGAGGCACACAAGGAATACATTTGGGGACTTTTTAAATCCCCACATTGGCAATAACCATATTATATTCTTCTTAAAATGGATAAAACACAGTATAAAGTAAGTAAATCTTTATGACCCATAATTATTCTGTAACTATAAGGCTAAAGCAATTAAAATGAACTCTGGCTGGAGCATTATCTCTGGTTTTATGAACCACTCATTCATGCAGCCATTCCAAGTCTCTTGCCAGATCTGATGGTCTAATCTTTGATCTAATGAGAGTTTTTTTGCTTTTTGTTTTTTTTCCCCTGGGCTTGACATGCTTTTTATTTTGTTAGCAGCTGGCTTTCCATCAGGAGCAGTTATCATAAAGGCAGAATATATTTGGAGTCTTTTTCTATATTCTGATCTATACCTAGCTTTTCTCTCTCAATAATACAGACAGGAGGTCTTACCCCATCAGTCCATATGGATTTGCTGTAGCTCCATAGTAGTCCCTCATAAGGCTTTTTTTTTTTTAAGTTATCGCTTGTTTGTCACTTGATTTTAGCCCATATGACCTTTTTCTTAAAGAGTTATTTATTTATTTGAAAGTCAGAGTTATACAGAGACAGAAGGAGAGGCAGAGAAAGAGAGAGAGAGAGACAGAGAGAGAGAGAGACAGAGAGAAAGTGAGAGAGAGAGAGGTTTTCCATTTGCTGATTCACTTCCCAGTTAGCCTCATCGGCCAGAGCTGCGCTGATCCAAAGCCAGGAGCCAGGAGTTTCTTTCGGGTCTCCCATGTGTGTGCAGGGGCCCAAGGACTTGGGCCACCTTCCACTGTTTTCCCAGGCCACAGCAGAGAGCTGGATTGGAAGTGGAGCAGCTGGGACTCAAACCAGTGCCCATGTGGGATGCTGGCACTGCAGGTGGCAGCTCCACCCGCTACACCACAATGCTGGTCCCCCTCATAAGGATTTACAAATATTTGTTTCACTAATCTACTGCTGATTTTTAAAGATAGATTTATTTATTTATCTATTTATTTATTTATTTATTTGAAAGGCAGAGTGAGTGACAGAGAGAGAGAGAGAGAGAGAGAGAGAGAGAGAGAGAGAGAGAGACAGAAAATGAGAGTGAGGCTTTTTATCCCAGTGTGAATCCAGGAGCCAGGAACTCTCTCTGAGTCTCACTGTAGGTGGCAGGGACTCAAGTTCTTGAACCATCATCTGCTGCCTTCTCAGACATTACCAGGAAACTAGATTGGAAGCTGGCGTAGGCAGGACTCCAATACGAGATGCAGGCATCCCGAGCAGCTGCTTAACCTGCTATGCCACAATGCCCGCCCCTCCACCACTGGTTAAACAGAACGCCCACCAACAGAACTTCTCCTCTCTGGGCCTGGCAGGCTAAGTTGGTTCTGAAGTGAATTCCAAGAGATAGTGAATGATTTAATTGGCCTCTTCTTGTGCCATTTGGAATTATTTGTGTGAAATATGCCCCCACAATAATTTTCATTTTGGCAGAGTTTAAACTGAAATGTCTGCTTACCACCAGACAGACTGACATGGTCAACTGGATCTGGGAGGTGCTCTTGAAGATGTTGCGGAAAATACCTACCTTACGTTGCCACAACTCTGATGACACTGGAGCCCATGAAAGGCTATTTTCAAACAAATTAAAAGAGGAGAGGAGTATTTTATATCAGTTTAGATTAAATTTCCATTTAATTCAGTAACATTTATTGGTGAATACCACCTGCTCCCCATCTTCAGAGAGTTCACAGTCTACTGAGGAAGATAAAGAAAAAAACAAAAAATACACAAAAGTGATGTGACTTCTACAATCAAGGACAGCCAAACACCTGTTACATCTGACAACCAAAAATCAGTGGTGAATCCACAAAGGCAGTTTCTCGAAAGATCTAGGAGGTGACAGGTTGAGGAGGAGGGAGGGAGACACCAGGAAAGAAAGTGGCATAACAGCAAAATGAGGATGGTGTTGGGAGAGAGAGGAGGAAGGAGCCCTATCTGACTTGCGTTTTGGCAAAGCTGACCAGCCAGCTGTACAAAGCGCCCATGCAGAAGTGTAGCAGGGGCACAGAACGCAGGACACTTGGCCCTGCCTGGGCAGGGGAGGTGAGATGCAGGACTGAGGTGGGCCCAGGCATCTGCATTTCAGAAAGTTCAGTTAGTGCTCGGATGTTGTTTTTCTTCTGCAAGAAACACGGGGGTCAGTTGTCTTAGGCAAATAGGCAGTCTTGTCCTCCAGGATTTTGGAGTGACCTCCCAAAAGCTGGGGGGACTGCGAGGTCAAGTTTAGTACTTTGGCAGAAGTGGATGCCTGCTCATTCAGATGACTGGCACCTGTGCGGAGGTCGGAGTGGTCTGGTGTACAACTTCTGCTCTGGAAGTATGTTGATATCGCTGTGTGTACTGATGGACCAAAGGCAGACACGCTTCGCTGCCAGAGGTTAGCTACATCATGCTGTGTTACTTCCTGTGTTACATGCATGTTACTTGCTGGTTCTTTACCAATAGACTCGAATCATCACAAGGTAGAAGCAATAGCAATACGCTCACCATTGTCTGCCCTGTACCTGGAATATAGCCAGACCCATTTACTGGTATTTCATAAAAACAGTATTTGTTGAATGCTACACAGGTGGATGCTGTCCAACCTTTTGTTTGAGCCAATGGACATCATTGGATAAAAACATATTTCCAATAACAATGCAGCTATTTTGCCCGGTTACTGGACCTTGCTACCCAGAGCCTTCCTGATGATTGGCAACTACCATGACTTCTTTAAACGGGTGCCTTTATCATTTAATCACCCTGAGTCTAAAGTTTCAGACACTGAGGTTTGAATGCCTTCCTCTCTGTGTGCCAACGACGGCAGCCTGGAGGAGGTAGGACCAGAATTTCCCGCTTGACTTCTTGACTTCTTTCTCCTGTTATGCAACTCTGCCTATTTTGCCAACCAAACTGCTGACACCATCATGATCCTCCCTGCTCCCCCCATAGAGTTGCTATTTTTGTTCCTCAAATCTACGTATGTGAATAAACCTTATTGGGCCAGCAAACCATACAAATCCCTTCCCTTCTGTCACCGCGTCTCGTCCCATTCCGAAAGCTAAGGATGCCCTCACACAGTTTAATGGTCGACTCTCTGATGCTCGCTGATGTTTTACTGCAGCAAGATGAGCAAAAGCTCTCTCTAAAATTAATTCTGTAATCCCCTGCTGTAAGAAGAGGGAAAGGCTCTTCTGAGCTCAGTCACACAGCTTAAGTCGGGGAGGCCATGTCACCAGGCAAGCGTGGGGAATTTTCCACAAGGTACTTTTCCCAACAGGATGTGAAAGAGAGAGATTCCTCTGATACTCGCTGTTGTTAAGCTATCTGCTCAGGCTTCAGCCTTCTGGGTTGAATGCAGGTGATGTCACAGGGCTCTATCTTGCCAGCTGCTCATAGCAAGCGGGATGGGATAGCTTTTAAGGGATCTGCTTTCCTGGTAGATGGGGAACTCTTTGAGCTGGATTCTGTGCTTTGTGTTGTCAGTACCTCTATCAGCACTGGCAGGCAATCAATACTTGTGGCTGCTGAAATAAAACAGCAGGTGGACACTATCTGACTTGCCCTGGGGTTTGGGGGCCAGTATGTGATACTGAGACACAGAGTGCTGAGTCCTAGTGTTCGTTTTGACTATCAGCACAGGGACCAGTCCTCCGAAAGAGCAAGCAGTCCAGTTCTACAGGAGCTCCGTCCTTGACTTAGCAGTCCTCCCAGCTTTTGAGAGGTCACTCTAACACCCTGGAGGACAAGATTGTCTGTTTACTAAAGGCAACTGACGCTCAAATTTCTTGGAGGAGAAAAACAGTGCATTGCTCAAAAAACAAAATCTTCCCTGCAGAGAAGAAAACTGCAGGGGATTGGACCATAAGGAACTGGAAATCTAGGCTCCAGGCTGCCAAAGATGAAACAATCTGAGTACCACTGCTCTTGTTTTCAATAATTTTCCATCATGGGGCTGGTGTTGTAGCACAGCGGGTAAAGCCACTGTCTGCGGCATCCCATGTGGGCACCAATTCGAGTCTTAGCTGCTCCACTTCCGATCTAGCTCCCTGCTAGTGTACCAGGGAGAGCAGTGGAGGATGGCCCCAGTTCTTGGGCCCCTGCACCCATATGGGAGACCCAGATGAAGGTATTGGCTCCTGGCTCCAGACTGGCCCAGGCCTGGCCAATGCGGCCATTTGGGGAGTGAGCCAACAGATGGAGGGCCTTTTTTCCTCTCTCCCTCTCTCTCTCTCTCTGTAACTGCCTTTCAGATAAATAAAAACAAATCTTAAAAATAATAATAATTTTATGTTAAAGTAAAGCAGACCCTCATTTCATTTCAAACCCTGTAAGCTCAGAACCTAAAGCCTACAAAATGAAAAGTACAAAAACCACAATTTAACAGATTAAGTACATGTCTATTCCATTAACTGCTAAACTTAGCTTTCTTAAACACCCCATTACCTTGAAAATCATTTTTACATTTAACTCCTTCCTCAAGAATTCTGAAAGATACCTGATAATACCAGAAACATTGTAGTTTTTGGAAATAAAAGGAGTTACTGCAGATAAGTTATTTTCAAAAGCAAAATGACAAATTATTCCAAAAGATTTTGTCACAGAAAAGAATATCTAGCTTGCATGATATCTGTGGAGGAGGGTGCTCCAGGAGCGACAGAGTCAAAGCCCTGACACAGCACAGAGTGTGGAGGAATTAGGGCTACTTGAAAGTAGCAACATGTGTTTCCCTTTCAAAGTACGTGAAGCGTTGAGAAAATAAAAGGGAACAAAAGCCCACATTCAGCCATTTCCTTTAATACATATTTGCCTTTCTTTCTCTTCCTTTAGAAATTCCCTATAGAGTCTCCCAGAATTCACATCCAATAAACAGCCTGAAGCCCAGAGTGACATATGTCCTATGGATGACGGCTCTGACAGCTGCTGGTGAAAGTCCCCCAGGAAGTGAGAGGGAATTTTGTCTGCAAGGTAAGGGACAGCTTTCAAGACGGTGAGTCCACCCGGGACTCTCACTGCAGCTGCCATGGAGATGATCTGATTTTCCGACATTCCCTGACTGCTTTCTTGTTGCCCCCTCTTTGACCTTGCTGTTTCCTCTAACTGGAGTACTCTCCCTCTCCATTGTCTGCTCAGAGATAGTGTCTACCCTTTTTTCAAATATCGGAAGAAATGTTTCCTCTTCCAGGAAGTCTTCCAAATGCATCTCCATATCCCTTTGATAATTCATTACTCTGATAACCTATCAAAATTCTGCATCCAGTAGGCCAGCACTGATACTTGTTTATCTCTAGCTTCAAGGCCTAGAATGATGCCCAGAACATAGAACAGGTGTCCCCAGTGTCTGTGGGGGATCAGTTCCAGAATTCTCTACCTATACTTGAAATCTAGGATGCTCAGATTTTATACATAAAATGGTATAGCATTTGCATATCACCTGTACACATTCACCCATACACTTTAAATCACCTCTGGATTATCTGTAATAGCTAGGTGCATTGTAAATGTTGTATAAATAGCTAATACTGAGTTATTTAGGAAATAATGACAAAAATCTGTATAGGTTTAGTACAGACACAATTTTTTCCAAATATTTTTAATCCATGTTTGCTTGATTCACAGATATGAAACCCATGGAAAAGCAGGGCTGACTGTACTTGTACACTGAATAGCTGCTCAATAAACAATAAGAATCACACTATCAATAACAATAGCAATGATTGCATATCAGGTTACTATTATGTTACGTACTTTGTATCCACATGAATTTGCTGGAGGTGCTGTTACAAAGTAGCACAAATGTGATTTAACCAACAGAAATTTATTGTCTCACAGTTCTCCAGTCTAGAAGTCCAAGGTGAAGGGGTCATAAGGACTGTGAGGAAAAATCTCTATTTCATGCCTCTCTCCTAGCTTCTGGTACTTTGCATACAATCATTGAATATTCCTTGACTTGTAGGTTTCTGCCTGCACCTAGCATTCTCCCTGTATCCAAATCTTCTACTCTTTATAAGGACATCAGTAATAACAGATTAGAGGTCCATCTTACTCCAGTATGATCTTGTCTTCAATTATACCTGCAGTGATTCTATTTTCACATAAGGTCACGTTCTTGGGTCTGGCTGTTAGGACTTCAGCGTATGAATTTTGGGGGCACACAATTCAACCCATACAACATAGTTTCACTAATTTATTCATTATGTGGCTATGCCTGGACCATACTACCACGTACTCAATAGGAAATGAATAAAAATGAGAGATTGTTATGCCTTTTCACAAGTGAGGTAACTAAAATACAGAAAGATTACTCAGGACCATGGAGGTGGTAAGTGGCAGAACTACTAATCAAAGGCAGAGTCGATCTACTTGAATAAAGTCAAGTTAATGAGTATATGAATAAATGACCCAGCTAACACGAGCTTTCCTCCTCCAGCTGAGTTATTCTCTTCTCTCTGGCAACGTTCATTTGCATCTGCTCTCAGCAAAAACTCAAGCTGTGCTTGCTTTGTGACATGGAGTAGCACCTTGATCATTCCAGACTTTGTTATTTTATGCCAGGAAACTCTCCACTGGGAAAATTGACAAGTCCTCTTCTCATTTCCCCAGCAATCCCATGAAAGTTCATGTGTGAGCAATTGATGAGGATTAAGGAGTCAGCTTCTTTCCACTGGTGGGACTCCAGCCTTGTGCCATCTGCCCAGGAACAAAGATGCTGAAGAAGTGTCAGATTCTGCCAGTCATATGTGGTGGGAGAAAGCCTGCCCACATTAACACACCTCTCTAGATGTCTAGCAGGCCTCTGTATCTCATCCTTCCTGCTCTCTCCCTCCCTCCCAGCCTGTCCTTGACTCAGTCAGAAGAGTCATTCTGCAAGACTCCCAATGTTGACATTGCACCTTGTGCTACAACTCATGAGCAGTCCTCTAAAGGCCTTTAAGCTAGAAGTCAAATTGCTTAGCTTTGAGGCCCTGCATGGTCCTGTGTATCCATCTGGCCTTGTCCTTTGCCACACATAAGTTAGAGAAACACCAGACCACCTGTAGTTGCCTGAAAGAGCTATGTTGTTCCCTCCTTCCATGCTTTTACATTGTTCTCTGTCTGGTTTGGTCTTCCTTAACTTGCACCCCCAGCTGACTCCTGTTCATCTTCCAACTTCACACTTCTTTTCAGAAGAATTTTCTTTATTTTTTAAAAACAAATTTTGTTTACTTGAAGGCAGAATTATAGAGAGGTATAGAAAAAGAGAGAGAGAATTCCATCCTCTGGTTCACTGCCCCAAAAGCCTGCAGTGTCCAGAGCTAAGCAGGGACTGAAGTCAGGAGCTGAGAATGCAATCCAGGTTTCCACATGTGTGTCAGGAACACAATTACTTGTGCTGTCTCCTCCTGCCTCCTGGGGTCTGTGCTGGCAGAAAGCTGGAGTTAAGAACCAAAGCCTGGACTCAAACCCAGACACTTGGCAATAATAATATATAGAATTAAAAAGGAGAGAATGTCCAACATGGGAAGCAGTCCACACAGCAGACACATAGAATGACAATCACTTTAAGTAGCACTCTGACCTCAGAATCAGCCCTTAAGGCTTCCTGGTCTGGCTGAAAGGCCCGTGAGAGCATTTCAGGCATGGAAAGCCAAGACACTGTGGCAAAAAATGTTCTACATGAAGTATCTCTGTGAGTGAGACCCCAATGGAAAGAAGTGGCCATCAAAGAAGGATGTGCTTTTCTCTAAAAGAAGGGGAGAACTTCCACTTTGCTTATGGCCTTGTCCAAATACTGATGGAGTTTGTGGACTCATAAGACTTCCATAGCCTAGGCAGCTCATTTCAAGAGCCTTGGGTGGTTACTGACGTCATACTTAAGAGTGTTAATTGTTAAATTAACAACAGGAGTCACTGTGCACTAAATCCCCATGCAGGACCTCAGTCCTCAATGAGTTGTATTGAGAGTTAACTGTAAAACAAATTCTCAGACAGTTTGTGTGTGTTTGCAAATTGTTGAAATCTTTACTTAGTATAGAGTTGGTCTTCTGTGTACAAAGTTAACTGAAAATGAATCTTAATGGAGAATGGGACTGGCAAGGAGAGAGGGTGGAGGAGGAGGGAAGGCTGATATCATGGAAAGAATAACTATATTCCTAAAGTTGTACTTATGAAATTTGTATTCTTTAAAAAGTAAATTTAAAAAATGGAGAAAAAAACAGGCACTTTAATTTTGGATGTGGGCATCTTAACCACTATGCTAAATGCCTGCTCCTTCAAACTCTGGACATGTGCCTTTTGCAGAACCCTCCTCAGCTACCCATGAGGCAGTTCCCCATGCTGTTCTCTGCTGCACTGCCTAGAAATGCGGCACATGTGCCTGTTTTCACACATATCCCTGGCATTGTGTTTTATTGCTCACATGCTTGCACAATAAATAGTCTTTCTACTTGTCTTGTATTGCAGCACCTAATAGAACTTGGTATGTGGTTAGTAACTCAGTGTACATGTTGGATGAATCAATAATTGCAAAAATTAGTAAGAAGCTATGGTTGTTTACATAGGAAGGAATAAGCACAGTTTTGAAGACCGTAGCTAGATCAAGAGATTATCCTATGATTTGGTAAAATCAACAGCTGGTGTTTCTTAAGGACTTCCTATGATTAGCTACTTTACCCTGTGCCTTAAATAGAACATCTGCAAACTTCCTAATGATCTGAAAGTTAGATACCAACATTCCCATTTCACAGATCAAGAAACTGAGGTTCACAGAGCACAGGTGTTAGTAGCAGAGCTAATGCTAGAACTCAGGTTTCTCAAATCACAGCCAGTGCTTTGTGTACCACAGCCCCTTTCCTTCTGTCCCTGAGAAGGAGGGGCCAAAATAGGGCTGCAGTTCCTTTTGGAACCACAGATTTGTCCCCCTTAGGGGTCCCCTGCCCCTCAATGAATGGACCAAGATAAGCTGGCCCTGTTCCTGAGCCAAGCCAGCCACAAGCTGTGGGCAGAACCTGGAGGAACACACAACAGTCTTTCGGAATGCTCATTGAAGATATCTCAGTCACAGGACTTGCTGACTTTTCAGGCAAAGCCAACTGGAGCGTGTTTGTGGCACCAAGCATTTGCACTGCTGTCATCATAGTGGGCATTTTCTCAATGCGTCACTTCCGGCAAAAGTAAGTTGGTTACAAATGCTAGTTTGGTAAATGTATTTTTTTAAACAGGATAATAGCTGTTGCTGCTATGGGTCAGGGAAATTAACCCCCTCATACATCTGCTGGTAGCACACTGAATTTATTAAAGTATATTAATTTATTTAAATTTATTTAATAAATATTTATTAAAGTATATTAAAAATATACTTTTGGACTTAGCAATTCCTAACTAGAAATATATCCCAAGCATATCATAGATGGATGCAAATATTTGATAGAAAACATGTTCACTGAAATAGTGTCCATAAAAGGACACCATGAAACAGCAACCTAAACATCCAGTGATGTGGGACTGGCTCACTGAATCATGATGTATCTCATATGATAACATATGACGCGTGCGTTAAAGATGACGGAGAAGAAAATGAAATTGTATCAATGATATTTGCTGCATTACATTTTTAAAAAGCTAGTGGCAAGATAATGTCTATTTCCGTTTCTTAAAAACAGTGTATACACATTCATATACAAATAGACAAGATATATCAATGTTTAAGTTGGTGGCATTAAACTGGCAAACAGTTTCTCATTTGGATAAAGGTAGTGAGCTCAGGCAAAAGGGGGTGTGGCAGCTCCTTATTCATCAGGGACCTTGGCCCCTCCTCATTTTCTGCCCCACGGTGTGATATTAACTTCTGTGCTCAAGTTCATCTTCCAGTCCATTCTACCTCTACAGGAATAAGGAAGGACGCTGTCCCCACTTCCTTCTTAAGCCTCCCTCGGGAAGTCACAGTTACATCTCATGGGGTCAGAACTTGGTGAGGCAAAGGAGGCTTAAAATTGTGGCCTTTTAGCAGCATTCCCTTGTCATCCCAATATATCAGAGTCTTCTTCTAGGAAGGAGGGGGAAATGGGTATTGGGTGGTGATTAACACTCTTGCTCCAGGGATATACACCACAGTGTTAATGGTTGTTATATCTGCAGATAGAATCAGGTGATTTTAGCCCCTGCCACTCATGTGGGAGATCCAGATGGAGTTCTGGGCTCCTGGGTTCAGTCTAGCTCAGCCCCAGCCATTGTGGCCATTTGGGGAGTGAACCAGCAGATGGAAGATTTTTACCTCTCTGTCTCTCCCTCTCTCCTGTAACTTTGCCTTTCAAATAAATGTATAAATCTTTTTTTAAAAAAGTCAAAATATTTACCACAAATACTTATAAGAAACATTTTAAAGGTTTTTTTTTTTCCTTTCCCATCATAAAAGGTCCACATTAACTCCGATCACCAAATATACCATGTTCAGGTATTTCCCTATAATAACTTTTGACTTTTTCCTGTTTGTTGTTCTATCTTGAGCCTGTGGCACTGTGCTGACTGTGCTGGTCACAGTTTAAGGGTTCAATCAGTATTTGTTGAGTGAATGTAAGGCTGGATAGTGACAGATTGCTAAACATTATGTTGAACAAAGTTCAAAGAAAAGGTTCCTTAAGCAAACCTCAATGTCTGCTCTCTCTCTCTCTCTCTCTCTCTCTCTCTCTTTGTGTGTGTGTGTCTCAAGATTTTTTTTTATTAAGGCTGACATTGTGGCATAGTGGGTTACACCACTAATCATCCATCTACTGGTTCACTCCCTAGGTGCCTGAAATAGCTGGGGTTAGGGCCAAAACCAGGAGCCCAGAACTCCATCCAGTCTCACACGGGCGGCAGCAATGCAAGCACTCAGGCCATTATCTCCTGCCTCCCGGGAACATCATCAGGAGGGTGGACTGAAAGTTCAGAGTAGCCAGGACTCGAACCCGCACTCCAATATGGGATGCCAGCATCACAAGCTTCCGCGCACCCTGGTACATCCTGATACCTGCCCCCTGCATCCTGTCTCTTGATCATCAATCCAAACTCACTGAAAACTACTCCAGCCTTGGAGGACGTGCCATCTTTGTCTTCCAGGGCTTATATTTTACTCATTTGCCGACAAGAGTTACTCCTACATTGCAGTCGCTGCACAAAGAACCTGTGCCTCCATGCTGCTGTGACCACACTTAACCACCTGTCATTGTCTTCCGTATAGGGTGTGTGTTCTCCTTTCGGCCCTCAGACCTCAATGGTGTCGCAAAGAAATTCCAGACCCAGCAAATAGCACATGGGCCAAGAAGTATCCCATCATGGAGGTAAGTTATGGAGCCTTGGTGGTCAGCTGGTGGAGGTGTAGTGAGCACCCCACCCAAGTGTCCCACTGTAGTTACAAGGACCTGGGTGCCGGACTCCTGTGGACAAGCTGCAGTCAGTCCTGTGGAGCTGCCACTGGGTCATCACTCTGCTCTCTTCCTGGACGCAGGAGCAATCTCTGCAGAGGACTTTCTGACGCTTTCGGCCAAAAGACTGAAAGCCCTGTAGTGTTTCAGTCCTCTGACGCCTCACACCCCGCCCCCCTCGAGTTATTGCCAAAGAAATACGAAAGCAAGTATTTTTGCCATTTGCTGAGCACTAGCCTGGGCATTGACTCATCCACATTCAGGATAATTGAAGCTTTGACTTTCCCAATCTTGTCTGAGCAAAGAACAGTTAAATAAAACCCACAGTATTTTGGTCTTGGCAGGAAGCCAGTGAGTCATTTCGTTGTGCAAAGGAAAGGTTTTAAAGGAGAGGCTGCTGGGCTGGCAGATGAGAGCCGAGAGGAGAGGCGGCAAGGGAAGGCAAGGCACTGCGGCTGACCAGTAGGAGCCCAATCAGCTCATGGGGGCACGGGGGCCTCTGCTGGTACGGGGTCTGCAAGAGGAGGGCCTCACACGGCGCAGGACTGTGCAGCAGCGATGGGGCGCTGCGTGCCAGCGCCTGTCCCGTTTCCTGGGGCCCTCGCGCCCCCACGCTCCCTTTCTGCCACCTTGGAGCTGTTCTCCTCAGTTACCCAGTGTGTTCTGCCAGCCATGCACGCTTCCCCGGGGCCAGAAGTCAGTGGTCCCCCAGAAGCCTCTGCTCAGCGAAAAAGCTGCTTCCAGTCACGTCTGCCTTAGGAATGCAAGTCGCGGCAGTTTCGTGTCTCTGGAATCGAGCCTGGGGCCAAGCCTGCCTCTGCTCCTTACTATGTCTGTGCCTCGCGGAAGCTTGCCCAGCCGTCGGAGCCCTTATTTCATCCTCTGTAAAAGAGCAGTCGACAGTCCCTCCCCTGTACGCTGCTGTGGGATTCAGTACGATGCCATGGAAGGCACGTGGATCACCCAAGGCAGAGACCATTTGCTTTCTTCCCCAAAAGGCCCTGACATTAGGTCCCCACTCTCTGTTAGGGAATTTTGTCTCCATTAAGTTGCAACAGCAGAATGGTGATAATAAGGGCAGTATATATACAATATGATATATAACTACATGTAATACAATATATAACACAGCAAATCCAGATATGTCCAGTAAATAATTACATAGTGATATTCATTCACTGTTCACACAGGAGGCCCTCACTCAGTGGCAATGTCATGACTTGTAGGACCATGCGCTCTAAGCCATGAGGCCTTATAAGGATGTCCCAGCAAGCGTAGAAGGGATTCAAGGACCAGGCGTTGAACTGGCTGAGATGTAAGGTCTCTCCTTCAATGTTGAGATTGCACAGTCCTACAAGCCTGAAATAGCACATGGGAAGCAGCTCTGGGTCAGTTGCGGACACCTGGCTTCCAAGCTGGTGGTTTTGGTGTCATGGCTCTGTCCGCCTCTGCCCAGAGGATATGGACAGAGCCACTGAAAGGCTCATAAACAGCCTAGAAGAAGCCCTGAGAAAGATCACAAAGTCAGACAAGGAAAGACAGGGAGTGGGTAACAGAAATCGGTACGCGCATGCCCGAGGTTGTATAGCCTAAGGATGTCCACTGCAGCAGTACAAACAGAAGGGAAAACTGGGCATAATGTAAAGCCCCGTAGGGGCAGGTTAAACAATTGAGATAGATCATACAGCAGGACATCAGATAACGGCTAAAACAAATGAGATCTCTATGTGTCTAAAGATCTCCAAGATGCTTAGAAGTGAAAACAGTGAAGTTTCTTTAAAAAAAAATGTATTTATTTATTTGAAAGGCGGGGTTACAGAGAGGGAGAGGCAGAGGCAAAGAAAGAGGGAGAGAGAAAGAGATCTTCCATTCAGTGCTTCACTCCCCAAATGGTCGTAACAGCCAAAGCTGGACCAGGCTGAAGCTTCTGGAAGCCAGGAGCTTTTTCTGGGTCCCCCACATGGGTGCAGGAGCCCAAGCATGGCGGGCATCCTCTGCTGCCTTCCCAGGTGCATTTGCAGGGAGCTGGATCAGAAGTGGAGCAGCAGGGACCCAAACCAGCACCCATATGAGATGCCAGCACTGCAGGACTTTACCTTAGTCCTGCATAGTGCCAGCCCCAACAGTGAAGTTGCTAACAGTTGTCTGTAGTGGGCTCTCATTTGTATAAAAAAAGGCAAGACTTTGGTGCTTGGCTGTACATTTTCAGAGTGTGCACAGGATACACTGACACATATGAAATCCATAACAGTGGTTGCCTCTGGGGAGCGGATGGGGAGTGCTGTGCCCTCTTATTCTCATGGTGTATTCCCTTTGAACTCCAAAAAATTTTCAGAAAACTATGCATCTATTTATTTTGCAAAAATAACCAGGGAGTTAGAAATTTTTAAATGTCAGTAGCTTGACCTCCAAGACAGAGGCAGTGAGGCAGCCTCAGAACCCCTTGTGGCTCGACGCTCGAAGTGGGGAGACTGATTTTGAAGACCCAGACTGCTCTCCTGGCACTTGGCTGAGGCAGACAACAGAAGCGCAGCACTCGCTCCTGCACCTCGGGCAAATCGTGCCCTGAGCTCCCAGGCCTCACAGCCCCCTGCCTCTCTGAAGATGTGGCTGGAAAACCTCGGGCCTTCTTGCTCTGCAGGGAAAGGCCACACCATGGAGGAGGGGATCCCTGGGCTGCTAGTCAGCTTGTAAACGCTTAAAATAGTGTCCCCCGGGCTCCTGAGCCCACAGGGGCTGGAGAGCTCTTGCCCGTGAGGACTTAGCCAGAGGGCCCGCTCTGGGACAGCTCTGAGGAGCAGCCTCCACCCATGGTGCAGAGGCTTTCGTGGAGGCAGGGCAAACAAACACCTGGCCTTGTGAAGCCAGCGAGCCACCTCCGCACCTGGGTCATCTTCCCCATCTACCGGAGCAGCGCCTGGGCAGCCCTGCTCTGCACAGCCACACCAACGTGCCAGGGCCAGTTTGGGTAGTGATTGGAAAAGAGCAAACTCCCCGAAAGAGAATTGCAGGCGCACACCTTCTAGCTTTTCCAAGTCCTTCATGGGGGTCCACCCCAAGTCAGTGCAATGGATCACTCTCTTGACACTTGTCATGCCCAAGGCAACAGCAGGGGCATCAGAGACTGAGCCAGACAAACCCAGAGACGCTGGTGAGGGTCTCCCAGGCTGTAGAGCATCAGAGTTGGGGCCAGCCCTCAGGGTTAGCTCTGTCCCACAGCCAACGTTTGTCATCCTGCTCCTTCCTTAAGACATGGTCTCCGTGTGCTGATGGCTTACAGACATGTTTTTAAAAAGTGACAGCACAAGAACCTCATGGTGGTTTCTCCATCGTTGGAGGAGAGTGGGGACTTCATGGAAGGGGAAGACAGCAAGCTGGGGGTGCTGGAGCGAAGAGATGCAGGCTGGAGTCTGGCAGTGTAGGCCAAAGTGTGCTGGCGGCACTGAGCAAAGAGTGTGGACCGTGAGCCTGCACGAACAGGGTCTGAAAGGGAAGCCGGGGAGACGCAGGGAGGCGCAGGAATCGCCGGCCAGGCTGCGGGCTGGGATCTTCACCGGGTGTCTGAGCCCCAGGCCTCCGAGGCGGTGCAGCTGTGCTGTCGGCACGCATGCATGCTAAGCAAAGAACCGTTCATCCGGGCCACACGACCTGGACTTGGGGATTGGTGGTGAGTTGGGAAGGGAAAGAGAAATAACTTGGAAGAGCTGGTGATGGACAGGATGCCGAGGAAAAAAAAGCGAGGGACCTGGTTAGTGACCTTACAAAATGATATGCTAATTTTGCCCATTACAAACAAAAGAAATCAAAGGGGGAAAAGGGATGAAAATTCTTCCAAAAGTGTTAATTCTGGGAATGTTCTTAAAAGCAGATCCGAGACAGCGAGTCCCTGGTCTGAAACCTCCCAGTCGTTCTGTTAAAGCTCCCAACCTCCTCCGCATCCCTGGAAAGGCTCTTCATGACTTGGTCATCTCCTGTTTCCAAAGCTGCAGCCGCAGGAAATCACCAGCAGGTTCCAGAATGTGCCAGGCCTCCCTGCCCATCACCTCCCTACCTGGGAAATCCTACACATCTCTCAGGACTCTGCCCTAGTGTCACCTCACCAGGGCTGGGGAGCCACACAAGGCCTGCGAAATCATCTGGTCTGGCCCTGCCAGGACTGGAAATTCAGTCAGTCGACAGCCGTCTAATTTTTAGGTTGATAGTTTTGCATGACCCATGAATGGTTTTATAAATACCCGAATGGCCCAGAGCATAAAAAGGCTCCCTAGCCCTGCAGTGGACCCCTAAAGCAATCCCTGCCTTCGCATCCCCTACCCTGGAGGAGAAGCAGGGAGTGCAGCTCAGGCCACATTCCAGTCTGGTTGAAGGCTGGGCGCAGACATGACCTCCTCGCTAGCTGGGGGTTGAGGAGGAGTCCCTGGTCCCCGCCCCTCTGCCTCCCTGGCAGTGTTAACTGCTTTTTTCCTAACTCACAAAAACCAGGGGCCCACCGTGTCCCCTCTGAGGCTGCCTGGGAACCCGCAGGAAGTAGGTTGTCAAGGTCACCTGCACAGCGGTAAGAGCTGCTTCCTCCTCCCTTCTCTCAGGAGCAGGCGCAGCTGCTGGTGGAGAGGCTCCAGACACCCTGGTCCTGTCCTGAAGAGCCCGAGCCCCTGGCCATCAGCGAAGTCTCTCAGCAGGGGACTGCCGTCTTGGGACAGCCCCGTCGCCCCACGTGCTCAGAAAGTGGCCAAGGTCACCGTAGCTCTGAGCAAGACACAGCAGTGCTCAGTGCCTGCAGCCCGCCACCCCCCGGGACTCTCCTGGCTGAGAAGAGACAGGCAGTGGACCTGTACAAGGTGCTGGGTGTCAGGGGCCAGGGCCCAATGCCGGGGAGCCCAGCCAGCCCCTTGCCGGTCCTCCAGGTGGACTACCTCCCCACCCAGGAGGGCTACTTATCCTCCAACATCGATGACCCCTCTCCAGGAAGGGGTCCTCCCCCTGAGCCTGCGGAAGATCTGGCGCCTCTGCACGTCTCTTTTTCTGTGTTTTCAAGCTCCCTTCACCCGCTCCCCTTCTCCTGTGGTGAGAAGCTGACTCTGGCTCACTTGAAGATGGGCTGTGATGCCTCTCAGGCTCTGAGTGGTGAGACTTGAAGGCTGGGCGTCGCTGGGCCGCCAACCAGCACAGCGTTGCTCGTCCGCCCAGCCTCTCTCCAGTGCTACCATCAGGTGTGGCTGCAGCGAGAGGCGGGTAAGCCAGCTCCGTGTGGATCTCAGAGACTGAGCTGGCCTTTGCCGAGAGCGCTCATCTGGCCTTCGCCAAGAGCCTTGACAAGACCTACTCCGCCACGCGCATCGGAGACTCCAGCCTGCATTCCTGCCAACTTGGCCAGCAAGCAAGGAGGGGAAGCGAGGGGGAACCAAAACTGAGCAGTAATGACCCACAATTCAGAGGCCCAGTCACTCAACAAGTGTTTGTAAAGTGCCTACTCCACACTACATACTACGTAGGCTCTAGGTCAGTACTGGCCAACAGAACTTGTTGAGAAGCCAGAAGCAGCCCACATCTGCACAGTGTGTTAACCACTTGGAATGTGTCTAGTGCGAATGCAGAATGAAATTTTGATCGTCATTAAGTAGCCACACATGGCTCATGGCTGCCGTGTTGGGGAGCACAGCTCTGGATGGCGGATAAGCTTGTGAGCATTATGAGTCTTCAAAATAAATCAGCCTCGTTTTATAAGAGGCCCAGATGGTCACGACTGTCTATTTGTGGGAGCCTCGGGGTGTACCTTTCCCCTACTTCTCCTGGATGTGCTGGTGTATTGTCTTATTTTGCCTTCCCCCTTTTCTCGGGAGTCAAGGGCAGTTGACAGTGGAGAGCTACTGGACCCCGCCCTGGGACCTGTAGCAAGCCCCTTCACTCTGTGGCCCGGATGGCTTGTGAAGGGCTGGGCCAAGGACACGCTCTGACCCTTTGCTTCCTCTTGTGCTACTGCCGCTCCCAGGGCCAGGGCCCTTTCAGGGTCCATGATGCCAGCCTGCAAGTGCGTATTAACAAGTGGTTCACGTCTCTGAAGGTTTCTGCTTTTGTTCCCCGAAGACTGAGCCGCCCTCAGACAGGGCCTGGAAGGTACTTCTCCAGCACAGCATGAACTTGGAACATGGCCATTTCGGTCCTTGAAGGCTGTGGCCTGGGCTTGTTGCCCCACCGCGGTCCATCTCTGCCTCTGTGCTTCGCTGTAGCTACCTCGGCTCAGCGGGCAGGGAATGGTTTAAACTGCTCACGGTCCCTTGCTGAAAGAACAGGGCAGAAGCTCCAAGACACGTTTCCTTACATTCCTGTCAAGCCTGGGAGCCGCTACCCACCACCCCTTGCCCCCAGCCCACACCAACCCTGGAGCCAAGGCAGCTCCTCCACTGTGCTTTGGGTTTTCACTGAACAAAGAGGTATTTGTTGCAAATTTATACTTCTTCCCTAATCCACCAAACTAGAAATCTGTCCCAGCCCCGTACACACAACTGCTCTCAGCCTTTGGTTCACCAGATTTCCTTCAGAGCCCCGGAAGCTGAGGCGAGAACATTGGCTCTGCTTGCTCATGCTAAAATGCTCCTCATCCTTCGCTTCCTGCCGCTCCGGATTTAGCATCTCCCATTCTCTCGGGCTTTCTGTGAAAAGCGTCCGCACCTTCCTGTGCATCTCGGCGCTGTTCTAATTAACTGCGCCGCAGCGACGCCACACCAAGGCGCCTCGCATCCCCACGCAGCTCCGGCGCGTCCGCGTCCAGGATGCACTGCCTTCCGACTGACCGCCACGGGCCGTGGACGACAAGGCCTCCTTACAGGCAGCACCCCCCCCTCCCCCCAACCAATACCTCTTGGCAGTGGGAGCTAACTTTCCCGCTTTCTGGGAGTAGTTGTTTTTCCTAGCTTTAGTTTCATGACCTGTTCATCTCGGTCTCCACACACCCCGGCCCCGGTCCTTTTCCTTAGGGTCCCAGGTGATAAAGCCAACCTCACCTGTTGTTTCTAACCAGTCTCCTCCCGGGGATGCCCCCAGCGTGATTCCCACACCACTTCAGCTCCTGCACTACATACAGTTTGCAAGCAGGAACCAGCAGCAAGCTGGCTCCAGGGTTGGTGTGGGCTGGGGGCAGGGGTGGTGGGTAGTGGCTCCCAGGCTTGACAGATGCTATTCCTACCCACACGTAGTTGGCTACCAGTAAAAAGTGAAGTCACCTGCCGACATTCTTGTCTCTCTCTCTTCCAGAGACTAGCCTGGCTGTAGTTTGGTGGGGCAATCGTGTCTGTGTTTGTTCTTCATTCTCCGTTCCCATTCTACCCCCATTCATTGACAGCACCATGGTGATACATGCAGGGGTGTTTCTTCAGAACATACTTGAAGGGGCTCTTTCTTTCCTAGGAAGTAGAAGCCAGAGATTCTATTTCCAGGGCTGTTTGTTTTCCTTTTTTAAAAAAATACTTATTTGAAAGAATTACACAGAGGAGAGGCAGAGAGAGAGTGAGTCTTCCGTCCAATGGTTCACTCCCCAGTTGGCTGCAACAGGGCAGAGCTGCGCCTATTCGAAGCCAGGAGCCAGGAGCTTCCTCCGGGTCTCCCACGCGGGTGCAGGGGCCCAAGGACCCGGGCCATCCTCCACTGCTTTCCCAGGCCCCAGCAGAGCCAGGCTGGAAGCGGAACTGCTGGGTCTCGAACCGGTGCCCATATGGTGTGCCGGCGCTTCAGGCCAGGGTGTTTACCTGCTGCGCCACAGCGCTGGCCCCATGCTTTTTGTTTTCTTAAGATGTATTTGAGAGGCAAAGTTAGAGGGAGAGAGACCCTCCATCCACTGGTCCACTCCCCAAATGGCAGCAATGGCTGGAGCTGAGCTGATCCAAAGCCAGGAGCCGGGCGCTTCTTTCAGGTCTCCCACATGGATGCAGGGACCCAAGCACTTGGGTCATCTTCTACTGCTTTCTGAGACCATTAGCAGGGAGCTGGATCAGAAGTGGAGCAGGCAGGACTCGAAACAACACGCATATGGGATGCTGGCATCACAGGTGGCTGTTTAACCCACTGCGCCACAACAGGGGCCCCCAACTTTGACTGTTCACCTACACTCGGATTATTTCAGTAGGCACGCCAAATAACTTCCTTAACAAGGCACTCTTACAGATCAGTCTGAAAAATGCCAGTACTTCCAAGAGAAACAGACTCTGAATGAGCAACTTGGAAAAATATTAATGTCCAATGAGCACTAAGAAAATATATTTTTCACTTATCAGTCTATAAAAAAACTACGCAGCATTAAGCAGGGAAACTGGCGTTCCCAAGTGGGAAATATTAATTGGCCCTTTCCTGGAGGGCATTAGTCAACAAACTCGACTCCTAAACAACTCCATCCTAAATTGAATGCAACTTTGATTAAAATGGTGGTGGGTGACTGCCACTGCCTTAAATACCTTCAGTAAGAACCTGATAAAATTGTGGTTTATCTGTACAAAGAAATACTGAATTTCAAGGAATGTGACCTCATCAATTTTGAGACACCCCATTATTCTACATTCTGAGGGAAAAAAAGCTAAACTGTAATATGTCATTAATTTCTGTGATACACAATTTCTCCATATTTTAATATGGCTGGAATTTGGCTGTATCTTAGAACTCAGTTTAAAAAAAGTATGCTGTGTAGTTTTTCTAAATAGATGCCAATATTTAATGTGAAAATGATGTGTTACAAAAAGGTTAATGAGAAACCATCTCACTTTTATAAATCATTGCAGAAAGAAAAACAGGAACTGGAAATAATAGTCACCAAAGTACTTCTCTCTAGATTGGGCTGTTTTAAAATTTTATTTTTGCAACTCTAGCATTTATTTGAAGGGACAGTGACAGAGAATGAGACAGAGAAATATCTTCCAAATTACCACATAGCCAGGGCTAAGCCAAGCAGAACAGAAGCAGAGAAATCTATCCTGGTCAGGGTGTCAGGGGCCCAACCGAGGACTTGGGCCATCAACTGCTGCCTTCCCAGATGCACTAGATGTAAGTAGCTGCACTGAAGTGTGGAGTAGCTGGGACTCAAACCAGGCACTTTGATAGGGAATGTGTGTGTCCCAAATGGCAGCATAACCCCCTGTGCCATGCCAGCCCCTACAATTTTTTTTAATAAAAAAGGTATATTTATATTTGAAAGGCAGAGTTAAAGAGACAAAATTGTCCATCTGCTGGTTCACTGTACAAATGGCCGCAACGGCCAGAGCTGGGTCGGTCCGCGAAACCAGGAGCCAGGAGCTTCTTGTGAGTCTCCCAAGTTCTTGGGCCATCTGCTGCTTCCCCAGGTGCAGTAGCAGGGAGCTGGATCAGAAGTAGAGCGCCTGGAATCAAACTATGCCCATATGAGATGCCAGCACCACTTACCTGCTACACCACAGGGGTGCCCCCCTCAAATTTACTTATAAATCCATTGAAGTACAACTAATTTCCTGTCAAAAAACTGGGATGGTAGATCTAGAGACACTATAGACATTTCTTGTGGCTAATATTTCTTTTACCTTTTACCATGTGTCTGGCACTTTCCTCAAACTTTAATATTCCTGTCAGATGGCAAAGTACATGCCCCAACCAGGAGAGGTGGAGTTGAAGAGCTCACGGTTATAATGCAGGCAATGTGAATCTTTGAAACTGTCTTTACCTAACAAGTCAATTTGTGCCAAATCCCCATTCTATCTAGGGATTATTATTAACAATCAAGAGCATCTTCTGTGGTGTGAATGCTACCACCAAAACACACTGAAATCTAAAGCCATGGTGAAGTGTTTGGGAGCGACCTCTATAGGATGATCAGCTCATGAATGGACAATGGGCTACTGAGCCGGGACTCTGTCTCTTGGATTCACCCTCTTGCCATGTGATGGTTTGCCATGCCTGGGGAATTCTCCAATGCCCACCAGCAAAAATGATCTCAACAAATGCAGCTACCTGAACTTAACTTACCAGTATTCAGAACCATGAGCCAAACAAGCCTCTTATCCTTATAGAGGACTCCCAGGTATTGCTTTAGCACTAGAAAACAAGACTAACACATCTACCACATTACTTAGTACATGCACTTTCCAGAGCTGGTTAGTGTAGGTGTATCACCATTTTAGCTAAGGAAAATGAAGTCACCCAATATCAGACAATTTCAGGGCTTAACTTTAACCTCTCCAATTCCATTCTATGCAAATGACTGCTCTACAAATTTGCATCAATAGGCATTTTAACTGTACTTGAATATACCTGTAATCCTATAAAATCTTTGAGATGTAAGCCAAAAAATTACTATGCAGTGAAAAACTGGTGCTTCCATATTTCTAGTTCATTCTTGTTTCTTGAGTAATCAATCTATAAACCAATAAAAAATGTCACCAAAACCAATCTAACATGTAAATTGACTAATTTACCTAAACTGGCTATCTAAATCCTGTAATAAATGCCACTCCCAAGGAAGTATAAAGGACACTGACATTCAGTATTTAAAACTGTGCATCATGCAGTTGGACAGAAGGGTAACCAGACTATGCTCTAACTTCACCAGAATAGCTTATAACTCAGGACATTTACACAGTGGTTGTCACTTATGATGCCAGCATCCCACTGAGTGCCTTTTGAAACCCAGCTGCTCCACTTCTCATCCAGCTCCCTGCTCATGTGCTTGGGCAAACAGCTGAAGATGGCCCAAGTACTTGGGCCCCGGCAACACACATGGGAAAAGTGAATGGAGTTGGGACTCCTGGCTTTGACCTGGCTCAGCCCCCACCGTTGCAGCTTTTTGGGGAGCGAACCAGCAGATGGAAGCTTTCTCCCAAACACTGCCTTTCAAATAATCTTACAGTTCTGACTTCACCCAACTTACCTGATTATTTTTTGTAAGCATAAAGGCTATTTCTTTAAAAAGGCTGAACCTGAGTCAGTATTGATTTATGTAAGCTGTGAAGACAGAAATGCCTTTTCTTTCATTCTATGGCAATTGGTTCCATACTTTGTTGCTTTTTAAATGTACATGTGTCAAAACCATTCTAAAGTTGGTCCAGAGACTTCAATCACCTCTTTAAAAACACACTTTTTATACGCTACTGAGAGATCCTTTTGGTCAAGTCTCCTGCCTGCGGAACAGTATCAGATAAGGTTCAAAATACCTTTCTCCTGTTTCATTTTACCACCTGTGGGTAATAATGGACCCAAGGAATCATTATAGATTCTTAGTAAACTGTTCCCCAAAGCCCTGAACTGTCACCAAGCAGAAATACCCACCCTCAAAAGCATTTTTGCTGTTGGATGAAAATTATTACCAAAAACACCTGTTCCTTTAATAGTCTCACTTCACTTGCTAAAATGGCAATTACATTTCTATTTAACTCAAGTGTACACATGACTTTCGTGGCCTGAGAATATTTTTCTTGTGTGGCTCAGACCAAGGAGCCAGGAGATAATCTTCCCCACCCACTTTGAATCTCTCTCTCTCTCTCAAGGTGAAAATAGGACTTCCCAAGATTTCATTTAGAAACAGAAATCTTACTTTATTTATTCCATCACAAAGGGAAAAAAAAAAAAAAGACCATTTGCCCTCTTTTCACAATGCTGTAGAAAATATTTCTTTACCTTTTGTCCATTTCTCATTATTTATACAACTCAATTTGGCTGGATTCCTCTGCATTCCTGTAAACATTCAGAAAACTCCCTTTTCGTTTACCCTCTCTGGTCCATTGATATCAGCTTAACTTTCAGAGTGGCTGCGGGGACAACTTTGAAAAGTACATTCACTTTTAACCTGCTTATATAGAGATTGCAGAGTGCAACCTTCCAGTCAATTCGAAACTTTTCCTTTAAAAATGTGCAGTTACTTTTAAAGTTTAATAACCCTAAGTAGCAAGAGATTGATGATTCTGGAGAAGGAGGAAACATCCATGCTCTCTCCAAACTGGGAAATGTTGGTTAGTTCTTCAATCAATAGTTCAGTGACAACTTTCTCAATAAATTGTCTACCTTCTCCTGAGAACTTCTTAGATGTTAGGTCATTTTCACTAGCACTACACAGCATCCAATGCACTTCACTACTTCAGTAACTTCTAGCTCTAGCATTTGCTTAGAGATGCATGGGGTCAGTCCAGTTGTTTATACACTAATCTACTGGATTTTGTCAATCAAGTTACTACATGCCTCAATCTTTAAAGGTACAGTATACTGTTATGAACAAAATACAGCGGTGTGATGCACACACAACATACCTGCTAGGTATATTTTTTTCCCATGACTAGTGACTGATGAACATCTGCCTTAGAAACAGCTTTATCTAATCTAGCCTTCCCATATATTCTTCAGAAGTTCCTAATTTAGATATTAACACCTAAATTGAAGCCTCAGCAAACATGTATGGAGTACTAAAAAACACATCAAAATTGAAACCAAATTAACTTTTTTCAAATAGTGTGTTTCACTAGAAATTCTGGATTTCCAGGGAAAAACAGAAACCAATCAGCTACCTCTGAACAAAAAGGCATATATCATTATTTAGTTCACCAATCATGAAGGCCTAAACATGTTCAGCCACGTAATAGGGAAAAACAAAACCACTCATCTTTGCAGATGTATTCAGTGATTTCCCCCCAAACAAGCCTTGGCAGTATGAGCACTTAGACAAAATGTCTAAACATAAGCTTGTCTAACTATCATCAGAGTGTGGTTGCCAAATGAAGCAACACTTCTTTGTAGATTACACCCCAGGTGTGAATCAAGAAATTAAACATCAAAGTTCCCAAAATAAAATTGCTTCTCAGACATTACACTTTGGCTAATTAGAATATTGTCCCAATCTGACTAAACTCAGGGCATTCCAATGTCAAAACCAAGTTAACCAAGACTACTTTATACAGAATTCTCATTCTAAATATATAAAAATGCCATTTCTTTGAATTAGAGTTTAGATTCAGATTCTAGAAATCAGCTACAACTGCATTTAAGGTGGGAATAGTGCAAACCAATCCAACTGTGCAAAGATGAATTACTTCCCATTTTCTCTACTTGTTAACACAGTATCAAACTCCAGAGTATCAGTCCTTCACTTTTGAAGTCTCTAAACCACTAATACACAAGGCAATTTGAGGAGGAAAGCCACTACAAGGTCAATTCTTACGAACTGTTTGATCATCCAGTATGAAACAATCACATAAAAATTTTTTGAAGCCAGTAAATAATCACAACAGCCAACTAGTCATCACCAGGTATCTTCCATGAGCAAGGCCAAGAGCACGCATGCAAGCCACTAAGTATTGCAATACCCTCCCCACCCAAACAGAAAAAGGGACACACATTACTAAATTAACACATTAAATACTCACACATCAAAATTTAATCCGGTAAATTATTTTCTAACTTGCAAAGGGAATTTCCATTTGAAAGTGAACAACTGGCTCACAGTTACTGAATATTCAATAGTACAAAAGCTACCTCATGCCCAGTGGATATTACAAGCTCTAAGAAATGACTTCTACAGGAGTCATTAATTTGTGCCCCAACTCAAACTATGAGGCTAATTAAAACACTTGTTCTTACCTACATAAAATAGGCATAATTCTCATCTCAAAAAAAATCAATTAGCACAACATAACTTAGCACTGATATGAAAAGTACCAATTGTTAAACATTAATCACGTATAGAATACTTCAACAAGATTTACACTTCCCTTAATAGTTTTCAGAATTGAAAATAACAAAACCACCTTTACTGTTACCAGCCATCTTGCCCCTGCCGATTATGGAAGTCAAAGTTTGCATTAAAATCACTTACTTCACAACTTTCCATGTGGTAAGATGACTTAATTTGTACCCAGAATTAAACTTTTTAAGATTGTGCCCAGGAGTAACACCAGGGAATCAGAACAGGCAGTAGCAAACATTTTCCATGTTTCAGGCTTTGTGGGCTACACCTATGTTCCTTTGTGGTAGTCCCTTACCGTTAAACTCTTCAAAGCCTTTCTTAGAGACATATAAATACAGGCTACCGAGTGAAGTTTGCAGACCCTATGCTTAGACATATTTCACACTTATCTAAACTTGGTTCTTTCATGTGGTCAAAATCTTGATGGCTTAAGAGTCTCCCTACCCTTCTGAAATTACACTTATGTTTGTCATACCTTGCTTCCCTTATATTCGGATTTATTGAATTTCTCAACTTCAAAGACTTACCTTCAATCACTTCTCACTTAACTTCCAAATTTGAACTTAAAAATCAAGTAAGATTGTAAAATTCAAAGCAGCTTAAGGTGAAAGGTTAACACCAGGGCATAGCTAAGCAGAAAAACCAAACCCAAACTTCCAAAAGCTATCACTTACTATCCATAGCTGAACAAAGCCAGACAACTCACCTTGCAAATATTTCCCAATTACTAGACTCTGGAAGGCTGATTAGGTTAACACTACTCTACTGATACGCCCCCTGCAAAACACACCCTTAAGTAACTTCCCAGGCTTTCGGTTAATTTTGGAGACTTGGCATTCAGATTTGCTAAACTACTTAATCTCAGTAACTACTTAACCTCAGTATAATTGCAAATATTTTGAGTTAGAATCAGTTTTAAGCACCTACTTTCTTTAGAACAGGAGTGAGGAATCTTTTTTTCCTGCCAAGGCCATACAAAATTAGCATTTTAAAAAGAATTAGCCCTTTACAGATTATTGAATTTTTGCGGTTGCCTTGGGCAAGGCCAAAGTGATTTTGAGGGTTTGAACATTCTCCACTCCAGCTTTACAAAGCAGAACTGCATCCACCTGAGGCCTAGAATTTGCTGTACTGGTTAGCAACTGGGCTGCATGTCGATACTATGTATCTGTATTTTACCTTTGAAGTCAACGTCCAGTTAGGTTCTAACAGCCTCACATTTGTTTTTCAAAAACCTTTCAAAACTTGGTTCCTTCCACATGCTAGTGCTGTTCCATACTTTTAAAATCCAATAAACAATATTTAGACTTCTCTCCATTTTTCTATAAACATTCTTTTAGTGCAACCATGTCTAGCAATTTAAAAAAATAACACAATCACAATGATTACTTAATAGTTTCCCTCCAAATCCATACCAAAAGCAAGTCCCAAATATATTTATAACCCCAGGGATAATGTGTCCTGCTTCTATTCTTTAAAACTGAGTAGAAACCAGACGTTGGCACTTAGGGTTAAGTCACCACCAGCATCCCAAATGGGCATCAGTTCAAGTTCCAGCAGCTCTCCATCTGACTCCGCTCCCTGCTCATGTGCCTGGAAAGCAGCGGGAAGAACGCTGAGGTACTCTGGCCCCGGCCACCCAAGTGGGAGAGTAGGATGGAGTTCCACGATCCTGACTTCAGTCTGGTCCAACCCAAATCATTGCAGCCATTTGGGGAGTGAATTTTCTCTCCCTCTAATTGTATTCAAATAAATAAATAAAAAAGAAAATAGAAATAAACTAGATGTTAATACCTAGGCACGCACTTAAAAAATCATTCGCAACTCCACAGGTTTAAAAATAGTATTTAGCTAACAAAGAAACCATATCCCCATATTATTTAAATCCAAACCATCTTAAAAACTTCAACTCTGATAACTGTTTCCATTTAAAGGTATAAAAAAGCTCAGTGAAACAGCCAGCATTTTAGGAATCTGTATATTATAAAGGGATTCTCTTTTTTGCCAATGAAAAGATTATTTTTGTATTAGTATGACTAACTTCATTCAAAATATGATTTTCCAATAGAAACGCCAATGTCTGGCCAGTCCTTAGAATTCAACTTTCCCAATTATAAAATTGATAGGCAATCCTCACAAATTTTGACAGCCTGGTTTGCAAAATAAAATCTCTACATCAAATCTATTTAAACTTTTAAAAACTAAATCAGCATTATCTTGGGGTGTGCAGATGTCAGAAACCAGGAAACACATGAAAATAAATGGGCTCCTATTTGATTGCTTTTATGCTTTTAAGTGAGCATGAAAATAAATCTTTATTTCATTTTTACCCACCAATAAGAGAAAGTTAGGTTCACAGTTTTAGCTCTTGACAAAGTGAACTAGGAGGCAAACTTACACCCATCAGATACAACTAATGGACCAATTTTTTCAAGCTTAGGCTGTCCTGAAAGCTTGCAACATACCAGATATTGCTGTGTTTTCTCTAGTAACAATGCCTGACAGGTTTTACTAGCAGGTGTTTTCTAAAATCAGGTTGTTGCAATCAAGGTTTATAAACATGTTACATGTTTGGAAATGATTTAGATACTTCCAAGTCTAAACACACTGATTTAGGAGTGCATATGCTGCAATCTCAAGAGGGGTCAATACTTGCTCTGGGTAGCAGGTATATTTGTAAATATAAAATTATATTTGACATTAGCACCAGTGCAGAACGTGCTCAACATCATAAGATCCAAAACACCAGCACAAATTTATCCATCATTAAAAAACAGTTACCTCCATCCTAGGATGTCAGACTCCTAGGTAACTAACTAGACTCAAATTCGAATGCATACTCTTGTACTGTACAATTTCTTTCAGAATATGTGAGAACCAATCAGCTGAATTGCAGGCATGTTTAAATTTCCAACAGTTTAAAAACTGAATATTATCATTCAGAAGTAGAAAACTACTGAAAATTGAGTGCCAAAATTTAACACCTAAATGTGGCAGAAAATTTAAAAATCCTAGAAAACCTGTTTATTCACCAGTCTATCCACATTTTAGTAAGTGATACTCCCATTCTAGGAATCCATTACTTACCTAATTTCCAAATGGAAGAGGGAAAGTTAATTATCACTTTTTATGGAACATTCATCTATAAAATGAAGACCAATTAATAGCAATATAGGAAATTTGGAAAAAAGGATTTTTGGTTTATATTTTATGAATGGTGCTGCTGTTTCAACCTTATAAAGTAAAGCTGTCTGCATTCCAAATTCCAAAAATTAAAATATCCCCCTACCCCCAATCTTACTATAGTAGTCAGTGCCCTTTGGTTTCTTCAGAACAAGGGAAGATTTAAGGGTTGTTGATTGTGAATGTACCATTTTGATCTGGAGAACTTTCACACACACAAATCATACCAAGTGGCCAGACACTTATTTTACAAAACAGTTTAAATATTATGCATTAGCCAGGTCAACTTATTCCACCCACCCTGGTGAGGGGAGGAAAGAGCCCACTCCCATAGAACTACTTCACTTGACAGGCTGTTTCTAGCAGTAATAAGTATCTTAAACAACTATCACAAATAAAGTGTCTAGTTTGGCTCTTCAAACGGGAAAGTCACACATTTTAGAAGTAAATATAGTTTAAATTGTGAATTGGGTATAATTTAAACCTAATGAACCATGCAGGAGGCAAGGGTTAATAAACCAATGTGCTTTGAATTTGTTCAAGTACTGGTATTTCTGTATATAAAGATATAGCATATATAACAGCTATCATGAGAAGTGAAAAAAGATTTTTCCCCAAAAAAAATGAGAATATTAAAACTAAGTTAAAATACAATAAAGTAGTTAGTATTCCACACAGCATAAAATTCGACAAATCAAAGTTTACATGTCCCAGTTGACCATGTGTGAAAATGCAAAGCAGGTATTAAAACCAATATTATGTCCAATATTTAAAACCAGTTTGTAATTGGGGGAACATCTAAATCCTTAATTAAAAAACACAAATGAAGTGAAAGCTTTAAACTGGTACACACTGTTCACACCTATATTTCAAGTTTGGAAATGCATATTTGCAAGCAGCATTACAAAAGTATTCATGAAGAATGCATAATCTCTGAAAATTATGAAAACATCCCTGCTACCAATACATTTCTAAATACAAAACTGACTACCATATTTGTTACTTCTGTGTAGCGAGAGAAGTTCATTTTCAAAACAGATAAAATTCAGTCTTTAGGTGTGAATGGTATGAATGACAGTCTTTTTTTTTTGTTTGTTTTTTAAATTTCTTAGTCGTTTGGGATCCTTAATAAGCATGCAAAAGCTTTGAACAGGAGGGTCCACCAAGGAACCAAGGTTGTCATGGCATCCAGTTAAGCCAGAGCTGGAAATGCCTCTGGGTCATCCACATCAGGAGCAGACGCACTTGACTGAAAAAGAAAAGTAAACTGTATTAACCACAAATTCTCAGATATTGAAAATACACTGCCAGTGCCTATGTTTAAATACAAAACTCTAAATTCTCTGGTAACAAGCACAAGCTGTCTTAGGTTTGCTAATAAATCACTCATGGAGATTTACATGGGACATGTATGCTTTAAGAACAGCATCCACGTGAAAGCATGCTGGGGCTGGCACTGTGGTGTAGCAGGCTAAGCCCCCGCCTACAGTGCCAGCATCCCATATGGGCACTGGTTTGAGACCCAGCTGCTCTACTTTCGATCCGGCTCTCTGCTGTGGCCTGGAAAAGCAGTGGAAGATGGCCCAAGTCCTTGGGCCCCTGCACCCACGTGGGAGACCCAGAGGAAGTTCCTGGCTCCTGGCTTCAAGATCGGTGCAGTTCTGGCCGTTGGAGCCAACTAGGGAGAGAACTAGTGGATAGATGACCTCCCTCCCTCTCTCTCTGCCTCTCCTTCTCTCTATAACTCTTTCAAATAATATTTAAAAGAAAAAAAAAGGCACGCTAAGAAACCAACTAACAATAATTTAGGCAGCATTCACAATGCTAGAAAGGGATCCAATTACTGTTTACAGCCTAAAATACAAAATTGAAAAGAAGTGTATTGAAAAGGACCACATACAAATCACTAACATTGAAAAAAAAAAACTGACGTCAAAGGAAGAACAAAATAACACTACATTGTTAATAATGACCATTAAATCTAACATTTAAGTCAGCACCATAATCAAATACAGTTAAGACTCAATCAAGCATATGGGTCTCCAAATTTATCAGATATTGAGAATTCAAGATCTTACAAGTTATTTCCAAGCTAAATCCTAAGAAAAAAATTACTCAAAAGTTACCTTTAATACTTTAGCTTAATAACACATTGTCACTGAAAGCACAGACCTTGGCAGACAGATCTGAGTTCAACGCTGTGAGTTACTTGGGCATCTACCAAAGTACTTCATGAAGAACTTATCTTTAAATGCTTGAAATAAATATATTTATAGAGGCAGGCGCCGCGGCTCACTAGGCTAATCCTCCGCCTGCAGCGCCAGCACACTGGGTTCTAGTCCTGGTCAGGGCGCCGGATTCTGTCCCGGTTGCCCCTCTTCCAGGCCAGCTCTCTGCTGTGGCCAGGGAGTGCAGTGGAGGATGGCCCAAGTGCTTGGGCCCTGCACCCCATGGGAGACCAGGAGAAGCACCTGGCTCCTGCCATCGGATCAGTGCGGTGCACCGGCCACAGCGAGCCAACCGCGGCGGCCATTGGAGGGTGAACCAACGGCAAAGGAAGACCTTTCTCTCTGTCTCTCTCTCTCACTGTCCACTCTGCCTGTCAAAAAAAATTAATTAATAAATAAATAAATATATATATTTATAGGGCCGGCACAATGGCGCAATAGGTTTATCCTCTGCCTGCGGTGCCGGCATCCCATATGGGTACCGGTTCGAGTCCTGGCTGCTCCTCTTCCAATCCAACCCTCTGCTGTGGCCTGGGAAAGCAGAAGATGGCCCAAATGATTGGGCCCCTGCACCCGCATGGGAGACTAGGAAGAAGCTCCTGGCTTCAGATAGGCACCAATCCAGCCACTGCGGCCATTTGGGGAGTGAACCAACGGACGAAGACCTTTCTCTCTCTCTCTCACTGTCTAACTCTACCTCTCAAATAAATAAATAAAATCTTGAAAAAATATATATATTTACCCTGACTGGACATTACACAATGCATACATGTAACAAAACACCACACAGGATCCCATAAATTTATACAATTTTTATGTCGGTTAAAAAATTTTTAATAAAAAATATACTGCTTTGAGCCACACACTGCAAAAGGCATTGGAAATATTACATTAAGTAAGGACAAAAGCAAAATCCCAGCTCGGACAGAAAAATCTAGTGAGGAATCAAGAACAAGAGCCAGCGCTGTGGCGCAGCAGGTTAAAGCCCCGGCTTACAGCGCCAGCATCCCATATGGGCACAGGTTTGCATCCTGGATCTCTGCTATGGCCTGGGAAATCAGTGGAGGATGGCTCAACTCCTTGGGCCCCTACACCTCGTGGGAAACATGGAGGAGGCTCCTGGCTTCGGATCAGCTCAGCTCTGGCCGTTTCGGTAATTTGGGGAGTGAACCAGCGGAATGAAAGACCTCTCTCTCTCTCTGCCTTTCCTTCTCTGTGTAGCTCTTCCAAATAAATAAAAATAATTCTTTAAAAAATAAAATCAACAAGACCAATAATCATGTGTCACAAAAGTAATTATACAAAGGACACACGGTTATGTTAAGCCGAGACATAAAAACAGTAAATAATGATCAAAGTAATAGATTGGTATTTCAGGAAGAACCTCGCGAAAGCCAAGTTAACGTGATTCCCTGTATCTGAATCTCCTCTTCTGTAAAATGATCATTTAAGTGCTTTAAACAAAAACTAGAGTTTATAATCTAAACGCTAGTTTCTAGAGGGCATGGTTACCTTTTCTACCTTTTACACTCTCAAAAGAAATCAGCCAGTGATTTACCAGAAAAGGTCTCTAAATTACATAAAAAGGAAAAATTAGTCTTAAAATTACCTTGTCAGTCCTGCTGCCACGGTTCGGACGTCCACCACGCCCACGTCCACCTCGCCCTCCCCTGCCACCACGTCCTGGGCGGCCTAGGTCTCCAAAATTGATCTCCAGCTGAGACGTTATATCATTTGCTGGCTTCCGGAAATGATGGTCCATAACAGAGTCTTCAGCGTGAGCCTAAAACGTTAAGTGAAGGCCACTGAGTAATTAATAGGGAACTTTAATTAATAGATGAACTTTCTCCTAAAAATAAATTTAAAAATCCAAACTGAACTTTGTGGGAAAAAAATAAATCAACATCTCTATAAGTAATTGGTAAGCTTTGGGCTCAGCTAAAGTGACCCTGGAGGAAGAATTCCTCCCTTCACTTTCTCTCTCAAATTTCTCTAACCTTAAATTCCAAGTGTTATCAGCAGTCCTTAATTAAAAACAATCACAATTAACCCAAATTGGCTGGTCTCCATCCCACACCTACATTGTCACCTTCAGCAGGGAAGCCTGGATGAACATTATAAATATGCTCTTCATATCAGGATTCCTGATGTTTACTCCTTGATGCAGACCTCTGGATCTAGGACACAGGGTTTCTACTAATGATAATCTCTTTCAAAGTTATAAAGAAAGTCTCGTTTTACATTCTGCCAATTATGACTTGGGAAAATACATTATTATGTATAGATTCCTCAGGTTGTGTAAAAATACACCAGGGTGAGCATCTCTTTATTTAAAAAAAAAAAAAAAAAATCAAAATCTGGACCCAGCACTGCAGCCCAGCAGATAAAATTGCCATCTGCAACTCCAGCATCCCATATGGGCACTGGTTTGTGTCCTGGCTGCTCTACTTGTTCAGCTCCCTGCTAACCCATGCAGGAAAGCAGCAGCAGAGGGTCCAAGATGGACCCCTGCCACATAGTGGGAGACCCCAATGAAGCTCTTAGGTCCTGGCTTCACCATGGCCCTCCCTTGGCCACTGTAGCCATCTGGGGAGTTGACTCAGCGGATGGCAAATCTTTGACTCTCCCTGTTTCTGTAACTCTTTCACAGTTAAAAAAAATTTTTTTTTTTTAAAATAGGGGACAGCACTGTGGCATAGCAGATAAAGCCACCGCCTGCAGTGCCAGCTTCTCACATGGGCACTGGTTCGAATCCCGGTTGCTCCACTTCCAATCTGGTGCTCTGCTATGGCCTGAGAAAGCGGAAGATAGTCTAAGTCCTTGGGCCCCTGCACCTGCATGAGGAAACCTGGAAGAAGCTCCTGGCTTTGGATGGACCCGGCTCTAGCCATTGCAGCCATCTGGGGAGTGAACCAGTGGATGGAAGACACCTCTGTGTGTTTGTGTGTGTCTTTTTTTTCCCTCTCTGCCCCGCCTCTCTTTAACTCTACCTTTCAAATAATAAATCTTAAAAAACAAAAAACAGAAAGGTGATAGATTCTAATATTAAGTTTAAAGGAACTAAGAAACAAATGTATATTGTTGTCTATGTTTTAAATATTGGCTATTTCAAACAAATAATGCCAATTAACTATCAAACTTAGAACCTAGAAGCAAAAACAGCATACAATAACACCCTACTGAAATACCTAGAAGGTATTACTGCAGTAAGAGGAAGCCTGAAGGTTCAGAACACATCCCTAACATTTAAGGCTAGGATAGATTGGCAAATATTACTTTTAGAGCAGTTACTTTTGAGAGCATCTAGAGTATAACAAGTGAACAGAAGTTTGACCTCAGTCCTCCATTTCTGAAGCAGTTAAGGTTTTTCTTTCCCCTAAGTACTTCACGTTTATCATGAGAAACAAGATATTTCAGGGAACCAAAGTGTTAAACACAAAACTTGAAAATTTGATTACTCAAATGACAATGCCACATAGGCCAAATGTAAACAAGGATACATACCACAAAGCCACAAATTTTAAAGGCCCACGCATATAAGTGTTTTGAGAATGAAGATATCTTACTTTTCATTCAGAACCACATTTTCAAACATCTCTGATAAAAACTGCCTTGTATACTAGTCTCCACTGATCCACAGAGAATAGACTCTAAGACCTCCCTAGTGGCTGTCAGAAATCTTAGATAATACCAAGCCCTATACATAATACATGTTACTACACACAAGCTACTTAAGTGACTAATGGATAGGCAGTGCATACAGTGTGGATAGGCTGGCCAAAGGAATGATTCACACATTACGTGGGAGAAGGCAGGCCAGCATGAGATTTGATTAGGCTACTGATGATGGCATGCTATTTAAATTTATGTATTATAGTATTTCTGGTATTTTCCATATAGTATTTTCAGGCCTCAGTTGACTGTGGGTAACTGAAACTGCAGAAAGCAAAACCATGGATAAGAGGGGAACACTTTAGTTATTTTTGGGAAGCTCAATGTAAAATACAGAAGATAGGATATCAAGGTATAGAAACACACCACCAAGAGACTTTGGGGCACTAGGCGAGCATTATGGTGCAGTGAGTTAAACTGCTACTTGAGATGCTTACATCTCTGCCAGTTCAAATTCTAGCTATTCTGCTCCTCATCCAGCTTCCTGTTGATGTGCCTGGGAAGCAGAGAATGATGGCTCAAGTACTTGAATTCCTGCCACCCATGTGGGAAACCTGGATGGAATTCCTGGCTCCTGGCTTCAACCTTAGCTGTTGTGACCTTTTGAGAAATCAATCTGCTGATGGAAGACCTGTCTCTGCTTTTCAGATGATTCAATCAATAAATCTTAAGCTTAGAAAGAAAAAAAGCAAGACACTTCAGGGTATTAATGGAATTACCCAAATTACAACTAGAATTTTATGAGTATATGGTATTCATTCAGGGAAAGTCCAGTCAGAACCCCAAAGCCTAACAAAAAACTGTCTTAGAGGAGGCCAGGCAAATCTTACATAAATCTGTACAGTTCAAGTGAACAATTTCTCCAAGAACTTTCATGATTCCTCAACCAGAAATTGTTTTGTCTTACTCAGACACACTAACAACTTCATCTCCAAAGACTTAAGTAAGAAAAGGGCCTAGTGTTATAGTGTAGCAGGTATGGGCACAGGTTTGTGTCCCAGCTGCTCCACTTTACATTCAGCTCACTGCATATGTGCCTGGGAAAGCACTGGACAATGGCACAAGTGCTTGGGGCCCTGCCACCCACATAAGAGACCTGAAGGAAGCTACTGGTTCTGGCTTCAGCCTGGCCCAACCCTGGCTACTGCAGCCATCTGGGAGTGAACCAA
Organism: Lepus europaeus; assembly: GCF_033115175.1. Lineage (NCBI taxonomy): Eukaryota > Metazoa > Chordata > Mammalia > Lagomorpha > Leporidae > Lepus > Lepus europaeus. Next base: position 59,445,479 of record NC_084831.1, read on the forward strand.
TGAATGGGAGACCTAAATCTGCCTTTCAAGTAAATAAAGCTTTTTTTTTTTTAAAAAAAAGAAAGTATTCTAATATTTCCAAGTTTATTCTAAAGCCATTCTTTAATTTAGAAAACTGAAAGAGGGCTGGCATTGTGGTGCAGGTTAATCTGCCACCTGTGACTCTGGCATCCCATATGGGCGCCCGTATCTGTGCCAGCTGCTCCACTTCTAATGCAGCTCTCTGCTATGGCCTGGGAAAGCAGTAGAGGATGGCCCACGTTTTGGGCCCCTGCACCCACGTGGGAGACCAGGAAGAAGCACCTGGCTCCTGGCTTCGGATCGTAAGTCTTAAAAACATTCACAGGAATTATGTCTGTTAATTCCATTTTCCATCAACTTTTTGAATTAACCCTATTATCCTTGGGAAACTTCATACAAAATTTATGCATACAATTCAAGTCACACCTGAATATTGTCAAACAGCACCAAACTTAAAGTTTACCTCTTCACTCTTTGATTTATGAAGAACAAATCCTTTCTTCCATTGCCCATCAGCACCTTCATTTGGTTTTCGGATATTAAATTCTACTTTTGCCCGGTCTTTATTCTGAATTGCCTTCCACTCATCCAAAGTCATCTCTTTTGGACCCTCTTCCTTTACCTCTTCCACTTCGTTTTCCCTGTGAAAAGATGTTTTAACTTTATACCTGGTAGAGGACTTGCATGATTTACATAAGTATTTCAAATTTATAGCTGTAAGAAGTTAACTTGACTGGTTGGTAATATTTATAGAAAAATTATCCAAGGATGGGAGTATCACAGTTTTTTCTATAGCTGTTAACAGAATCCAAGAATTCAGCAGTTGTTGATTATGAAGTATAGATAATTGAGGAATATGTAATTTTTTTCAAAACTCATCAGTAACATAACAATAATTGGCCTTACCAATCCTTTAATGTACATTTTTAAAAATCAAACTAATTTAAAAACTGTACCTGCTTATGTAATTAAAATCCTTGACCTGTTTCCTCCTGAAACACTTAGGTTTTCAGGATACTCACATAGGACTTAAGATATTTCATCCAGAATGCCTGGTGACCAACCAGATTTCATATTCTAAAATGTAAAATAAACTGTTCCTCTATCCTTTATTTCGGCAAGTAGCACTTAAGACAAACCAAAACAAAAATGGTATTTCTACAAATCCTACAAATAAATCTTCCAAGTTCTCAGAAAATGTCTATTATGAAAAAACCATGCATAGATTTCAATTTGTACATTAAAATAAGCTTCTCTTAAAGATTCATTTGAAAAGCAAGAGTTAGAGAAAGAAAGATTTCCCATCTGTCATCCATAACTCTCCAAATGGCCGCAATGGCCAGGGCTGGGCTAGGCTGAAGCCAGGAGCCTGTAACTCCATTTGGGTCTCCCATGTGGGTGGCAGGGGTCCAACCACTTGGGCCATCTTCCACCGCCTTCCCAGGCACACTAATAAGGAGCTGGATGGATAAATGAAGTGGGCAGTACATGAACCAGCACTCATATGGGATGCCAGCATCACAAGCAGTGGTTAACACACTGGGCCACAAATTATGTCGTAATCCCACTGTCCTTTCTGAAGTATCCTCACATACAAAATGGCAAGTTACCTTGTCTATGAACAGATTAACCAAACTGCCCACAAAAACACTGGCTTCAATTTTTAATAGCAAATTAACTATAAACAAATGTAATTCTCAAGGTAGCTAACTACTCAATATTAACTTTTACTCTATTTACAGAAACAATGCACAGGTCTGAGAATCCACTATTTTAGTCTCATTTCAATTTCCATCTTTCATCAAACAACTCATTTACTATTTTGGGAGCCCTGCTTCTTTCCAAACATAGCAGGTGATTTGGTTAGCCTTAGAAGTGCAAACAGCTCTCTCTTGACAAATTTTATATCAAAACTTCCTAGAGCAATGGGGTGGGTGTTGTGACGCAGGTTAAGTCACCGCTTAGGGAGCCCACATTCCATTTTGGAGTACTGGTTCAATTTCAAGCTAGTCTGCTTCCAACCTAGCTTCCTGGTAGTATATACTGGCAGAGCAGGTGACAGCTCAAGTACTTGATCCCCTTCCACTCACACAGGAGACCCAGATAGAGCTCAGGACCTCAAGCTTCAGCCTGGCCATTGCAGGCATTTGGAGAATGACCCAGTAGATGAAAGATCTCCCCCTGGCAAGTAAGGGGGACTGAAGAGAAAGAGAGGAAGGGAGGTTGGGAAGGAAAAAGAAATCTTCCTAGAGTAAGTTTAAACTGAACTGCCAAGATCTTGTACATCACCAAGCCCAACTGTCTCGGTTTACAGATGAGAAAACTAAGGATCTAAATACAGTCCTAGTAACCTATCAATTGTGACACAGCCATGAATAGAACTCAGCTTACCTTTTTATCACATCATGAAGCCATGACACCCACCTTTAAGAATTAAGGATTAAATGAGAACCAAATAGAAACTCTGGAAACTATAAGGTATTCAAAGTCAGCCAAAGCCACGCTTCTTAAGTGTAAACTTCCACATGCAACACACAATACAAAGTTGATTCTCCCCTACACTGGAATGAGACTGACGAGTTCATTATCTTTCAAACCAGCTATCCCCAATTTCAATCCTGGGTCCTGAACTAAGGATTTGCTTCCAATACCCTATCTATACTTGTAAACAGTTATAATCTTTGGAGACCACAATGAAAGCAATTCAAACTTAGGCAAATAAAGTGTTACATTTGGTACTGCTGGTGCCCAAAAATGCTTACATAGCATTCACTAACTCACCAATCACAACTGATCAGTTAGGTTTCCACACAAAATTAGGCTTCCATGAAGACTCATAAATGAATGTTACCAAGTGCAAAACAGCACCTCCTAGTAACAAATATTTGTATCTACTATCTGACAGTCAATCATTTTCCCATAGCCAAACAAACCCATGTAATGATTCTCCCTCCCACCATTTACAGTGGTTCACCCATTCTGCCTGGAGAACAGGAAAATTTTTAAAGAGCATCTGCTCCTTAGTTGATTTCAGTTTGTTCTGTAATTATCACTGCCCTACATAAAAACAGACACATACACTAATTAAGCAGGGAACCCAAATAAACCCATATATTTTTAGCTGATTTTTGATAAAAGCACCAAGACCATACTTCGTGCAGTAAAGAATGGACAGTCTCTTCCAAAAAATGGTGCTGGTAAATGAAGTTAGTACCATCTCTCACCGCACACAAAGATTAATTCAAAACAGATCAGACTTAAATGTAAGACCCAAAACTGCAAGTACTAGAAGAAAACAGGAAACATTTCAGAACAGTGATCTAGGAAAAAATACTTTGGATATGACCCGAAAAACAATGGCAAAAGCAAAAACTGAGAAATAGGATTACATCAAAATAAAAAGCTTATGGAAATCATCAACAGTGAAGAGATAACGTATAGAATGGGAGACATAAGAGTAAACTATCCATGACATGGCATTTACATCCAGAATACATAAAAAATTCAAACAGCAAAACAAAACACCGAATCATTAAAACCCAGGCAAATAATCTGACAAAAAAAATGCTTAACACTAACCATCAGGGAACTGTAAAACAAAACCACAATGAGACAACATCTCATCCCAGTCAGAATAGCTATCATCCAAAGACAAAAAATAACTGCGGGAGAGGATCCATAGAATGGGGGCTCTCACACATCATTGGTGGGAATTCAATTCCTACAGCTATTATGGAAACAACAATATGCAGGTTCATCATAAAACTTGAGATAGAACTCCATAGGGTTCAGCAATTCAAAAAGAAACAAAATCAGTATATTGAAGAGATAGCTGTACCCTCATGTTTTCTGCAACACTATTCACAACAGCCAAGTTACAGAATTATCTTAGGTGCCCATGAACAGGTGAATGGATGAAGAAAATGGATAAAGGGAATACTATTCAGCCTTAAAAAGGAAACCCTTCCTTTCATACACCAACAAAGATGGAGCTGGAAGACATGCTAAATGAAGTCAAGTCAGGCACAGAAAGACAAATATCCTTGTTAACACTTATATGTGAAAGCAACTGGAGAGTAGAATAGTGGTTTTCAGAGGCTAGGAAGAGAACTGAGAGGAAAGACAGAGAAAGGGTGTTTAACAGGTATAGGAGGGATAATTTCTAGTGTTCCTATAGTACAGTAGGGTTACTATGGTTGACAACAACCATGGGGCCGGCGCTGTGGCGTAGCAGGTAAAGCCGTCGCCTGTAGTCCCGGCATCTCATATGGACACCGGTTCGAGACCCGGCTGCTCCACTTCCCATCCAACTCTCTGCTATGGCCTGAGAAAGCAGTAAAAGATGGCCTAAGTACTTGGGCCCCTGCTCCCGTGTGGGAGACAGGAAGAAATTCCTGGCTCCTGGCTTCGGATCAGCACAGCTTCGGCCGTTGTGGCCAACTGGGGAGTGAACCAGCAGATGGAAGACCTCGTTCTCTCTCTCTGCCTCTCCCCTCTCTGTGTAACTCTTTCAAATAAATAAATATATCTTAAAAAAAAAAAAAAGACAATAACCATGTACTTAAAAATAGCTAGTAGAGAGGATTTTCTTCCAACCTAGCTCCCTGTTGGTGGCCCGGGAAAGCAGTGGAGGATGGCCCAGGTGTTTAGGCCCCTGCAACTGCATGGCTCTCAGCTCCTGACTTCAGATTGGCTCAGCTACAGCCATTACAGCCTTTTGGGGAGTGAACCAGCAGATGGAGGACTTCTTTGTCCTTCTCAGTCTGTAACTATGTCTCTCAAGTAAATGAATGAATATTTAAAAAAAAAAAAAAAAGCACCTCATACAGACATACTCTTGTTCTAACTAAAAACAAAAAGTTCAAAGCAAAATCAATGCCCTAAATAACCTGTAAATCCAAGACTTTAAACCATGACTTAACAAATAAGTAGCATATAACTTCCGCCTGGGCTGATTAAAACTACAAGGAACATTTATGCAATTTTTCAGCTTAAATCTCTTACCTTTGGAAAAATAAAAACTTTAAATAAGGTATTCTACCTAACCCAGAAAAACAAAGCTAATGAACTAATAACACATTCTGATCTTTGGTTCCTCACACATTTTAAAACAAGATGGTGGGGCCAGTGCTGTGTCTCAGCAAGTTAAACCACCATCTGCAGCACTGGCATCCCATAAGGACACTCCAGCTCCCTGCTAATGTGCCTGGGAAAGCAATGGAAGATGATGGTCCAAGTGCTTGGGACCCTGCACCCATGTGGGAGACCCAAATGAAGCTCCTGGCTCCTGCCTAGCCCAGCCCTGGCTGTTATGGCCATTTTGGAAGGGAACTAGCAGATGGAAGATCTCTCCCTCCCTGTATCTCTGCCTTTCAAATAAATAAATAAATCTTTTTAAAAAAGTAATACTATGCTCCAAATTTTATACTGTTGGGGGAAAAAAAGAGATGAAACTAATTTCTAGTTTTAAACTCCATGCCCTCAGATCTCATGTAAACTACACTATGCCTATTGATTGGCTAGAAATACCTGTGTGCATTTTAAGCATAACATCACCTGCCAAGTTAGGGCATGTGTGAGACCAAAGAACAAGTAATTTTTTTAAATTACTGAATAAAAAGGATAATACCTTTAAAAAATAAACTGTCTTACAGTCTTACAATTTGCCTTTTTTTTTTCTTTTTATTTGACAGGTAGAGTCATAGACAGTGAGACAGATAAAGTTCTTCCCTCCGCTGGTTCACCCCCCAAATGGCCGCCACAGCCGGCGCTGCACCGATCCGAAGCCAGAAGCCAGGTGCCTCCTCCTGGTCTCCCATGCAGGTGCAGGCGCCCAAGCACTTGGGCCATCCTCCACTGCCCTCCCGGGCCACAGCAGAGAGCTGGACTGGAAGAGGAGCAACCAGGGCTAGAACCCAGCATCCATATGGGATGTTGGCACCGCAGGCGGAGGATTAACCAAGTGAGCCACAGTGCCGGCCCTACAATTTGCCATTGTAAAATGTCAAAAAAATTCTATGAGATACAAATTTGATATTCTCTAACATTTTAGAAACTTCCAACACTATTTTCCTGTTCCTACCTATGATATCTGAGAACAAGACAGTTACCAAATAAGGGAATCAGGTCAAATGCATGGCACCTTACTCCAGAAGGGCTAACAGGTTTTACTAAACTTTGTATATTCTTGACTTTTAAAGATATATGACAACGGTAAAATGACCAAACAGAAATAGTCACATTAGAATTTTCATTTTCCAAACCATTAATGACAAATGTATACATGTGTGAAGCAACCTTCTAAACAGTACTTGAAGAATAAGTCCCTTGTCAAAAATGCATCAAATAACATGAAGTCAATGACATCTTACTGGTAAAAACCCACACTGTGTTCACTGCTGAAGCATCACTGCTACATCACACCACTTACTTATTTTCAGTGTCTGCCACTGGATGTTCTTCACCTTCAGGTGTTTCCTCAGTCACATTTGATTGATCCAAGTCACTGCAATTATAAGATATTTGTTTCTGAATGTATTTTGGGGACTCTCTAAGGAAAGAAAAGAAAAAGAAAAGCATCTAGGTCCATTTACGTGTAGCCAAAGAGTTCTTCATAACAATTAAAAACTTTATAATCGTTTGTCTTTTCCTACTAAATTTATTCCCCAGTAGAGCTCTAAGAAAACAAAATCAACTACTGGTGTTTCACAGGCTTATTAACAAGTTAACAAGAACCAGAATGTAAGCAGCTAGAAAAGTGACTATTAAAGACACAAAGGAAATCATTAGAATCCTCAAGTAACTTCAATGTAAAATATCAAGAAAAAGCTTTATATTCACATGAAAAAAAAATTAGTAACATATACAAGTATACAGAAGTATAGAATAATTGCTCATTTGATATACTGTATCCCAAATCTATCCCATAAGGCATTGTCTTTTAAGACACTATCTCTGAAATAAGAACATCCATTCTTGTTCCAGGAACAAAATTTAATAAATGTATAGGTAAGACTCTAGATTAGTTTAGGATCCATTTTATTAAAAAAATTTTATTAAAAAAAAAATCGGAATACCAACGTTAATTCATCTTTGACAGTTCCCCAGTTGTGAGATCCGCTACCTCCACGTTTGTCCTCGTGCTTCAGACCACTGTAATGTGAAAAAGAACTAACAAAACTGAGTTAACATAATACTCTTTAGTTCTAGAAATTCAAATTTTGTTTATTAAATAAATGCATTAAAATATAAACATAAAATAAAAACCAATATAAGACTTACGATCTATCACTTCCACTATGCCTGTCAAATTCACGTTTGCCACGAGAATCAAATCCATCTCCTCGGCCCATTCCACGTCCACGGCCTCCTCGACCTCTTCCAAGACCACCACGGCCTCGGATAGGTCGGTCAATTATAGGCCTACAATATAAAATTTAAAAATTTAGATTTCCATGGTTTCCAAAAAAAAAGAGTAAGAGAAATCTATTCAAGCACTCAAAAACACATTTACTGGCTCATAACTCAACAGTTAAAGACATGCTTTAGAAAATTCTAGTCTATTTCTAAACACATAAAGGAAATCAGAACCAGGAAGCTCCCATTCCCAGAAGAAAACTGTTTTTGGAATCCTCACAGGGGTACGGAACCTTTCTTTCTGCCAAGGGCCTTTTGGATGTTTATAACGTCACTCTCAGGTCATACAAAATTATCAACTTAAAAAAATTAGCCTGCAAAAGTTCTTGAATTTCAAGTCCCACTTGCAGTTGCCTTGGCAGGACCAAACCGAATAATTTCTTACACTTCACACAGCCCAAAAGTTGGCCATTCCCGACTCCTGCTCCAAAGCATTACTACTAGTGCATAACTACTAGTTTTCACTATTAGTCACTGATTATAATCAAGTAACACTATTATTCTCCAATACATTTAAAAACTAAACTAAGCACATCTAACCTACAGAATGAATAACCTTTTTTACTATTTAAAGAGCATTTTTCTTTTAAGTCAAAATCTGGTGTTATCCAAAGGTCTGAGGATAACAGTATACTCAGATACCTCAGAAACTGGTAAATGCGATCGGCCTCTCTGCTACCTGGCAATGATGCCCGAGTGACAGCTTTGTGTTAATACAGGACTAAGCACTGACAAAGCATGAAGACTTTTTCTAAAAAAAGAAATCTTACCTATCAACTGAAAACTCGCCTCCTTCACCCTTTTCTTCTAGTGGCTTTTCAAATCTTCTTTCACGAGGTGGCCGCCTTTCGGGTCTTCTCTCGGTTATTTTCCCTTCACCTTGAAGTTGTTGATCAGGTCTTCTCCCAACTCGTCTTATTCCTAGAACATTAGATAACCTGTGTAAGCAAATTATCTCTGCAATACAAAAAGTTTAGTCCTAGGCTATCCAAAAACCATGGTGCTACTTTTTCAGTCCACTAACTAGCATTTGCCATTGGAAAAAGCAAACACCCACCATTCCTAATGTGTAACAAAGTATTTTAGGGAAATTCTTAAAAACAAAGTTTGTTGTGAACTTCTATTTAGTTTGCCAAGTTATCTTCCCACATTAAAGCATTCTCTATAACTGTCTTGAAGTCATTTGAGCAGTCATTCCTCCTCACCTTTTAAGATGTCAGCCTACTGATAATTTAAAGAAACTGTAGACAAGAGATACATTTTGGCTTTAAAGTATCAAAGAAAATAATACCAACAGTCATTCATAAGTAACCAATTAAATCAACCAAAAAAAAAAGTCGTGCTATTTTAGTCTATATAATCTAAAAAAAAAAAAATTGAGTAAAAAGACCCATAATTCTATGAAATTACACACTGAAAGGAAAACAAATGGTATTTAATATTATTAAAAAACATCCACCATCTAAAATAGTTATTTAACCAGAAAACTACTATCTTCCATTAGGTAGCTGTAAATATCTAATACATGAAAACCATGCATACACATCTACATTAGACACCTAGCTAAAAAAAAATTGTCATGTAACCACTAGGAAAATAGCTTAGCTTTTTATCAATATGAATGAAGAAAGTCTGTTTTTAGGTTTACTCTAACAAGTATGTTTGTTTTCAAAAAATCTTTATAAAACCACATTTATACACAGAAGCAGTATTGTCAGAAACTGTGGAAGATATCTTAATTAGTTACTGATTTCCTACCCCCATACTGGTTTTTTTTCCTGTTAATGCCTTAAGCCCACAAAGGTAACCAACATGAATTATTGGCGACCTTAGGATAAATAGATTGATGGCTAAATTCATGACTGAAATTTCAGGTATGCTGAAATTACCAAACCACAATTTCTGACAAAGTCAAAAAGCAGTAAAGAAATTGGTTTTACAAAATCTGAAGTTATGTCTCTCGAGTTCTTTCTAAGAAAGTGGAACACAACCGGGGCATACCCAATCATTTAGCAGCCTGTGACCAAACAGTAAATTATCAATCTGGTTATTAAAATATTAAGGTTCATTCCCTGTAAACTCTCAGAATAGACCACAAATGTCAGACCTTACACTGAGGCACTTAAATAAATGTCATCAAAAGGCATAATGTATTGGGGTGGAGCTATAGAACCAATTCCCAGGCTATCCAAGCCAAATGCACCCAATTAACAACTTGCTTCCCCACCCAATACTGACTTGCAGGATCTAGAAACATTTAAATAGGCTCATCTAACGCGAAATAATTGGTATTTTTTAAAAAGCAAGTTTCTTCTGATACATTAATACATACCGGCAAGCCCACTAACTGCACTAGATTCCAGACTATTATTTAAAAAAAAAAAAAAAAAAAACTGGTCTACAACCTCAGTGACTTTGCTGAATCAATTCTCAAGTTCTTCCAACTACAAAATCAACATTGAACATGTAGCTAAAGTACATCTAGCACTGTGTCAGGACCGATTATTAATGGCACAGAACAAAACTGGAGTTAACAACTTGCCAGTAGTAAGAGGCAGGGACTTTGTTCACAGGCCTATCTATCCCTAATACATGGAACATGGATTGACAGGTTGTAGTCCCTTGTGTTTAATTACACTCCATTCATGCAACTTCAGGTTAGGAATGCTCTGAAATACCGACCTAAGGAAAATGTTGGTATCTAACACAAAATCGTTTCCTCAAGGAAACAATGTCTTACTGAACAGCAAACTCAGTCCTGGTTAAAAATTTCTAAAATAATTCTCTCAATTTGAAACTTACAAGGTTAATTTCCAGGTAAGACTTCATTTTCTAAATGGGCTTCATGCTCAAAGAACTATGGCATTTAAAAGCATGCTTCAAATTTTGAACATTCAAAAGAGTGAACACATCTACCTGGTACAGCATAGACTTTATGCTTTAGACTCACTTTTTTTCCATGAACTTTTCTTTGAATCACTATGATCAGGAGGGTAAACTCAAGCACTGTTTAAATAATCACACAAGGCAGTGGTAGTCAACAGAAACTAAGTGACGTACATATGCTTTCTAACACTCCAACTACGCTGCTGCAAACTTGTAATTTTAACACAAGAATTGCTTTATTCACCACACTGGTCCCAGCTTCTTCAGTCTGAGCCTCACAGCAGCTCTCAAAAAAAAAAAAAAAAAAACAAAGCCGATCACTGTAAATTATTTTGATTTGTTAAGTTAGTTGAATGCTACATGAATGTGTAAGAGAAATAGGTCCTTTCAGGAACACGTGGCAGTGAGGCGTAATTTCAACTACAGGAAGGCAATTTCAAAGAGATCGCACACTTTCTTACCCCCAATAGTTTTACTTTTTCATAGTCAGCCAGTAACGACTGAGGCTGCAAAAGTCAGGCCAACTCTGACAACACCCGGCGCCTGGAAAGCAGCTATTAGCCGCCAGTGCAATCCTGACCACGCTTCCCGCACACGTGGAGAATAAGCGGCAGACGGAGAATCTGCCGCGGCGAGCGCTCTGACAGCCTCTGCACTCCTTTCCGCCACGAGGCCCAGGCCCGGCCCCCCAAAACACTGAGCACGGGGAGTCGGGAGAAAGGACCGCGGCCCAAGGACGAGCCTCAGGGCTTCCTGCCACAACCACAGTCTCCTAACAGAATTCCCGCTTCTGCTTAACCGCATGCGGCCAAATTCCTCTTCTGCACATCTTATCTCACTCCAGCAAGTTATACACCAAGATCCTGGTTGTGGAGGGGTGGGGGGCCATAAAGCCCAGGTGGCTCCCCCCACACAGCGGCTTACGCCACACAGCCTCCGGCTCAGGCACAGCTCAGGAGTAAGCTCCGACCCCCGGCTCTTCGCTGGGGTGGCCTGCGCCATCGTGGGACAAGATGGCAGGGCAGGAGCCTAAACCAGACCCGAGCACCTGAGAGGTGCACGCGCAGGCGGCTCCGCATCTCCTAAGTGCCGAGCGCTTCGGCAAGTGGCCCGCCGCGCCGCGCCGCACCTCGGTCCACGCGCTCGCCCGCCAAGGACCCGGGCGGGAAGGCAGCAGCCTCCCTGGACCCCAAGCCGGCTCGAGCCGCAGCGGCTCATCGCCCGACCTCGCTCCTCCGCACAGAGCCCAGGGCGGGAAGGAGGTGGCTCCGGGAACCGTGCAGGCGGTGGCTTCAACTTGAGGCTACCAAGCTCCCAGCACCTGCGCAGAGCCTGGCTTTTAGTCGCGCGGGGAAATCGGCGGCAAATTCTCCCGCGGACCCTTGGTGCTTTGAAGCAAGTGGCAGCCCCAAGTCCCTTCGCTCCTTCCCTCCATCCCGGGGCTCCTGCACCTCCGCACCCCAGCTTTACCTTCTTTCTTGAGCGCCACGGGCGGCTGCGTCTCCTCTTTCTTGTCAACCACGCCAACGTTGGGAGGCAGCGGGTTTTTGCGGTCTTTCTGGGACTCTTTACGCAGCTGCTTGCCTGCCGCGTTGGAGTTGGTTTGGGCCGCGGCCTGAGCTGCGCTCTTGGCCCCGGGGCCCCCAACGCCGCCCCCGCCGGCTTCTTTTTTCTTGTTCTCTGCTGCCTTCAGCACCTCGAAGGGGTCCGATTCGTCGTCAAATAACTGGTCGAATCGGTTGGTGACCACGCAGCCGAAGCCTTCCTGTAGGTGCCCAGGCATGATGGTGGCTCGGCGGCGCGTTCCTCCACGGATTGCAGCGGGCCGCGCCGAGCCAAGAGCGCCTGCTTCAGCTCTTCCCACAAGATGGCCGGGCCGAGAGAGGGGGGCCGTCTTCTCTTCCGGCGCCAGGCACACATCCGGGAGCGCTCAGCGCCGCATGGCACCATGGGGAATGTAGGCCAGAGCTGCTTCTCCTTAGCGGGCTCCCCGCGCTGGGACTACAATCCCGAGAATGCCTCTGGCCTCAACTCTTCGCGCGCGCCCAGGAGGCGGGACCCCACGGAGGAGCGAAGCGTGCGAGCCGAAGGAGGGGAAGCGTGGTGGTGGGCGGAGTCCGGCCACCTGCTCTTGCCACCCTTCCACTCTGTCTTCGGCTGCCCTGAAAACCGGGAAACGTGACGGCGAATCTCGTTCGCGAAAGTGCTCTCTTCTTTTGGTTTCGCCCACCCTTGCCTCCGGCCAGGGCTAACTTTCCCCCTCGTCTCTGGGAGGGTCAAGGTGACTCCCAGATCTTACAACCGGAGACTCAAAACTTCCGGCGGGGAGCTGTTGCGGAGCTGCCCGCCGGCCTCGGGGAGGCTGGACTGGTCTGTCCCCTACTCCCTAGGTGCCCGGGTTGCTGGGGTCGCCCTCCTCCTCCTTCCCTTGGTGAATCGGGGCTCTTGCACTGAATGTGAGGCAGAGCACGTTTCCTCTCGCGGGGACATAAACTCGGTGGCAGAACTAACCCAAAAGACACGTTGGGCTGTCACATGAGCGTGTTACGCGCCTTTCTTGGGCGAGAAATGCCTGTGGCGCTTTTAAGAGGGATTGGCTGCTGATAGTGCAGCGCCAGACACTGGGCGAGCCTCCAACCAGCTCTGTTGTAGGAACAGCTTTTCGAATCGGTCCAATTGTCCAGTGGTATCCGGCGAGCCAAGGTTGGGGTGACGGTGGTGGCGCTCGAATGTGCCCGAGAATGACCGTTTCCGGGCATCCTGAGCATTTGTGGGAGGAAAATTCGTCAGCCGATTAGTAATGAATGGCGAATATCAAGCTCCAAGAAGGAGATACATTGTCAGTGTATTTGCAAGCGCATTTGGAAACACTGTTTATCATGACTTTTAAACTCTAGACAGAATAGAAAATGCATCTCTCGGTGGCAGGTGCTATGAGTAACCTTAATATCAATACCATCTTGTTGGGTAAGTAGTTTCTGCCTGTCCACAGATGATGAAATCATTGCAGAGGTGAAATGACTTACCAAGTTCACACCTATGGAAGTGCTAGTGCCAGGCGTTAACCCAGTCTCTTAACTCCACCGTGAGATGGTTGTCATCAGCTCTGATCCAGACTGACCCGATAGATGTCAATTAGTAAAGTGCTTCTATTTAAGAAGACTTACTCGTGGTTGGGTAACCGTCAGGGTACCTAACATGGCTGAATGTAGTCTTAATTTCTGAGCAGCGTTTAAGTGGATTCCTTCCCAGGGAAAAGAGGAGAGAGTGGTATAGGTATGTTGCAGCAAACCTCCTGGTTTTCTTCTAAATCTTTCCCTACTCTTCGAAGTGCCTTATTTCTCTGAAAGTTGCTTCAGTCCCAGTCTCCATCTCCCCTCCCCCCCCCCATTTCAGCCTCCCTCCCACTGGCTCTGACTACTGTTGGTCCTACCAAGACAAAAGATAAGAAATGTCAGACCATACTCCCACCCAACCCCGCCCTACCCTTGAGAATGGTTCAACTGCAATTTGGAAAAGCCTCATACTTAACCAACTGTTTCTGTTCACCAAGAGCATGTACTAAAAGTGCCTCTTCTTACCTTTCTGGCCGCTGTCACAATATTTAGTAAGGTAAAACTTGATATTATATTATGTGCTTGGTGATCGCTTTATGTGTGGTCTCATTTAATGCTCGCATGAGCTCTGAGAGTTATTCCCATTTTAAAATGAAGAGGAGCTAGCGCTATGGCGTAGCAGGTAAAGTTGCTGCTTGCAGCCTGGACATCCCATATGAGTGCCAGTTGGAGTCCTGGCTGCTCCACTTCCAATCCAGCTCCCTGCTAATGCTCCCAGGAAAGCAGTGGAAGATGGTCCAAGTCCTTAGGCCCCTGCACCCACGTGGGAGACCAACTCCGGCCATTGCAGCCATTTGTGGGAGTGAATCAGCAGATGGAAGATCTCCTTCTCTCTGTCTCTCCCTCTGTCTGTAACTTTGCCTTTAAAAAAATAAATCTTTCTTTAAAACAAAATAAGGCCAGCGCCGCGGCTCAACAGGCTAATCCTCCGCCTTGCAACGCCGGCACACTGGGTTCTAGTCCCGGTCAGGACGCTGGATTCTGTCCCAGTTGCCCCTCTTCCAGGCCAGCTCTCTGCTATGGCCCGGGAGTGCAGTGGAGCATGGCCCAAGTCCTTGGGCCCTGCACCCCATGGGAGACCAGGAGAAGCACCTGGCTCCTGCCTTGGGATCAGCGCGCGCCAGCCGCGGCGGCCATTGGAGGGTGAACCAACGGCAAAGTTTCTCTCTCACTGTCCACTCTGCCTGTCAAAAATTAAAAATAATAATAATAATAATAATAAGTAAATATTGGGAGGAAGATACAGCACAAGAGGCTGAGTAAACTTAGCCAGTCCAATCACTGTCTGGGGAGTGAGACAGGCTTATTTTCAGTGATTTTTCTCCTCCATTACAGATCTCTAGTTTCTCAGATATTCATGACCATCAAAAATTATTATAATAAGAGTATTTGGAGATAAGCTGTATATAGGGCATTGTCTGGCTATGAAATTCTGAGGATCATTCAAGTGCTTCAGAGAAGTCACCTCTCAAGATAACTGAAGAACATGATGAAGAAACATCGGAGAGCAGCCGGCACTGTAGCATAGCATGTAAAGCCGCTGCCTGCAGTGGCGGCATCCCATATGGGCACCGGTTCGAGTCCCAGCTGCTCCACTTCCAATCCAGCTCTCTGCTATGGCCTGGGAAAGCAGTAGAAGATGGTCCAAGTGCTTGGGCCCCTGCACCCACGTGGGAGACCTGGATGAAGCTCCTGGCTCCTGGCTCCTGTGTTCAGATCAGTGCAGCTCGGGCCGTTGCAACCAATTGAGAAGTGAACCAGTGGATGAAAGACCTCTCTCTCTCTCTCTCTCTCTCTTTCTCTCTCTGTGCCTCTCTTGCTCTCTGTGGGTAACTCTTTCAAATAAACAAATATTGAAAAAAAGAAACATTGGAGAAAATGTTTGAGAAAAATGGGAGAATTTTGTGAACACTTTGTTTCCTTCTCTTTTTTCTTTTCTAGAATTTTGATTAATCCAGAAAATGTTTTAAAGTTAATTTTTAAAGGAGACAAGTAAAGTTCAAGATTGCAAATCTAATATATCTCGCCATCAATTATTATTTTATAACTAATTATTTTTACTAATCTTTCCTTTATCTTTTTTTTTTAAATATTTATTTTATTTATTTGAAAGAGAGTTACAGAGAGAGGGAGAGAGAAAGGTCTTCCATCCGCAGGTTCACTCCCCAGATGGCCGCAATGGCCAGAGCTGCGCGGGTCCGAAGCCAGGAGCCAGGAGCTTCTTCCAGGTTTCCCATACTCTTTCCTTTATCCTAAGAAATTAGTCCCCTATACTCTGGTTTCTCTTCAGATTGTATAAATCTTTCACCTTTTACTAAGAAATTAGTTCTTAAAAAGTAAGTTCCTTCCACTCTCAAAAGGAAAATATTAGCCAAATTAACCTCATGGAGGAGAACAGGTGATATTCTGGCAGACTCTGTTATTCAAATCAAAGACATGATCTGGGGCAAGTGCTTGGCACGATGAATAAGATGCCACTTGAGATGCCGGCGTCCTTTATTGAAGTGCCTGGCTTCAAATCCCAGCCATGCTTCTGAGTCCAGCTACCTGCTGCTGTGCACCATGGGAAGCAGCAGATAAGGAGCACTTGAGAGACCCAGACTGAATTCCTGGCTCCTTTGTCCTGCCCCAACCCCAGCTGTTATAGGCACTTGCGGAGTGAACCGGTGCTTGGGAGATATTTCTCTGTCTCTTTGCCTGGCAAATAACAAGTAAATAAAATTTTTAAATGACATGATTTATATAAAAGCAAGTAGTACCACTGATTAGAAATGTGGCCTTAATATCAAATCACTGTCACAATATTTGTATCTTATTCTCTGAAAAATACTAATTCAGCTTAACAGTCTTATCTATAGCAAGCCTCTCTAAAGCTTCCTAGCAATAAATGCTGAAACTATCCAAATACCTTGACTAAATATCCAATATGCTTGTCTAATTTGACAAAACTGAGACAGAAAATGTTATATATTTTTGCAGCTCTCACTTATTTTTAAAGACACTAATATTTATATGTTTATAAGGATATGATAATTCTCAGCCACATTGCAACCTTATTCTCATCCACTTCTTAATAATCTCCACCCTCAGTTACTAACTGCTGCTATAACTAACAATTGCTATAATTTGAGCACTAGATGCTGTTCTGCATATTTCACATGCATTATTTCCCTTATTTCTCACAACGTTGTTGTGAGCTAAATAAAATTACTACCTCTACCTGACTTGTGCCACTCCCAAGTTCAAGTTGGCTGAAAGAGGGAAGGCAGTCTGATCTTTTAGCCTGGACATCCAACTATATATTTGTGAGGAACATGGTAAGAGGAAAGAGACACAGGTACTAACATAAAGCTATTATTTTGTTTGAACACTTTGGGAATACTGAATATAGTCATCACATAAATGTAAATAAGAGACTAATTTTTAATGTACTCAGCATACAAGAGTCCTTCAAAAAGTTCATGGAAATGGAATTTATTTTGGTGCAAAATATTTTGAAATTCTTGCATAATTTTTTCATAATGCACATTTTATGAACTTTTTTTTGAAGATTTATTTTTACTTGAAAGAGTTACAGAGAGAGGTAGAGACAGAGAAAGAGAGGTCTTCCATCCACTGGTTGAATCCCTAAATGGCCGCAATGGCCGGAGCTGTGCCAATCCGAAGCCAGGAGCCAGGAGCTTCTTCCTGGTCTCCCATGCGGGTGCAGGGGCCTAAGGACTTGGGCCATCCTCTGCTGCCTTCCCAGACACATTAGCGGGCAGCTGGAGTCAAAGTGGAGCAACCAGAATTCAAACCGGTACCCATATGAGATGCCAGCACTGCAGGCCCGGGCTTTAATCCACTGTGCCACAGCACCAGCACCTTTATGAACTTTTTGAAGACTTCCTCATATGCATGAATTTCAAATTTTTTTGCATCAAATTAAGCTTACCTTTTTAATTCCATTTTCCATGAACTTTTTTGAAGTACTCTTATATAGTATGTTTTTAAAACAAGACCAACACAGGTAGTTCTTTGGAAGAAAAGGACAAACCCTCTGTTTCTGTGGATGGAATGCTAAGTATGATGTTGCAAGTCTGGGCTCTTGCAATATAGTTAGAATATCAGAGCTAAAAATAGAAAGATTTCATTCCCTGTTTTGCTACCTCAAACTGACTTTAAAGGTTGAGCCTCTTGATTTTAAATTTCCCTTTCTTTTTTTTATTGCATAATTCTATTCTCTTTAAAACAGAACAGAAACAGAAAAACAATTTTTTTCATATAATTTTATTTATTCTTTTTTTTTTTTTTGACAGGCAGAGTGGATAGTGAGAGAGAGAGAGACAGAGAGAAAGGTCTTCCTTTTTGCCGTTGGTTCACCCTCCAATGGCTGCTGCGGCCGGCGCATCTCGCTTATCCGAAGCCAGGAGCCAGGAGCCAGGTGCTTCCTCCTGGTCTCCCATGCGGGTGCAGGGCCCAAGGACTTGGACCATCCTCCACTGCCTTCCCGGGCCATAGCAGAGAGCTGGCCTGGAAGAGGGGCAACCAGGACAGAATCTGGCGCCCCAACCGGGACTAGAACCCGGTGTGCCGGCACCACAAGGCGGAGGATTAGCCTGTTAAGCCACGGCGCCAGCTGAAAAACAATTTTTAAAATATATAATTCATATGCCACATTATTCACTGGTCTAAAGGTACTACTTCATGGTTTTAGTATATGCAATTATATAGTCACTCCTCATCCCTGCGACTCCCAGCCGTAGGTAGCCACTTATCTGCTTTTTGTCTCATAGATTTGCTTATTCTGACATTTCATATAAATGGAATCATACAGTGTGTGACCTTTAATATCTGGCTCCTTTCACTCATCATGTTTTCACAGTTCCTGCATGTGATAGCACATATCAGTATGCTGCTTCTTATCGTGATTGAATAATATTCATGGTATGGAAGGCTATATTTTATTCATTCACTAGTTGATGGAAATTTGAATGTTTCCAGGGATGCTGGCATCACAGGCAGTAGCTTTACCTGCTACACCACAATGCCAGCACCAAGAAAAACTATAAAAGACAATAAAAAGAGTTCAGTACTTATTCATCTTTTTAAGACATTATAGTTTGGCCATTACATTAAGTACCAAATTTTTCAGTTTAAAAAATACAATGATATTCCAAATATATCTATCAAAACTTTTGAAAATAGAAAATATATTTCATACTTACTACTATTTATCTCATCTGATAATAGACATTTAATTCAACAGCTATTTGTTTCAGATTCACCTGTGTATCAAGCACTATTCTAAGCCCTGAGGCTTTTGTAGTAAACAAAACAAATAAGTCCCCTATTTTCATGAAATTTACCTGCTGGCAGAGAGAAGCAAGGAGGAAGCAAGTAAATAAATACATCACTAAGATCATTTTCAGAAGGTAATAAGTACTCTGCCAGTGTGATGTGAGGAAGAACAACTTTTTTTGGACTATATGGTCAGAAAGCCTTTTGAGGAGCCAGCGCCGTGGCTCACTTGGTTAATCCTCTGCTTGCGGCACCGGCATCCCAAATGAGCGCTGGTTCTAGTCCCGGCTGCTCCTCTTCCAGTCCAGCTCTGCTGTGGCCCGGGAAGGCAGTGGAGGATGGCCTATGATGGCCCCAGTGCTTGGGCCCCTGCACCCACATGGGAGGCCTGGAAGAAACACCTGGCTCCTGGCTTCGAATCTGCGCAGCGCCGGCCGTAGCAGCCATTTGGGGAGTGAACCAACGGAAGGAAGACCTTTCTCTCTGTCTCACTGTCTATAACTCTACCTGTCAAATGAATACAAAAAAAAAAAAAAAAAAAGAAAGAAAGCCTTTTGAGCTGAGGCCTAAATCATAAGAAACCAGCCTTGCAAAGATATAAAGCAAAAGCAGAAAAAAAAAACCACCAAGAGACTATGAGGTAAGAAGGAACATATAGATTCCAAGACAAAAAAAGGAAACTAAAAATCTCTGCTTGTCTGTGGCCAAATAAGCAAACAGGGAAGTGAGCTGGAAGACAGATCCTGTGGTGACTGCAAAGATAATGATCTGTGTGTGCTTTGCTTTCAGGTTGCTTCTAGTTTTCCTTTTAAAGAGGGATGCTTCAACTGACATGGTAATAAAATTTAAAATTGAAACACAGAAAGTATTCTGCAATCAAAAAATTCACTGATTATTCTACAGGAGGCTACATCAACATTTTCCTGAACCTCTAATCTGATACATTAGGCGTTGTAAGGGCAAAGGTGTTCCCACTTGATCCATAGGAGCCCAAACATTGCTTCTTTTTCCCTAAGACAGGAGTTTCCTCTCCATACTCTAATTGTTCTTGGCTTCTGTGAAGTGGATTAGAAGTGGTAGAAGCAAGGATAACCCACAAAAATTGTTGGTGATAAGAAACAAAAGTTGTCGGCAGAAGCCTTCTTCATGGTGATACCATGTTATTAACCATAGAACTGAGACTGAGACCAGCCCAAGTGGTATCTCTAGAACTGAAAAATTGAGAGAGATGATCAATTGCAATCCCAACATGCAGCTGTAGTGAGCACCTTGTAAGTGGTGGCTATTATCGGAATAGTTTTGACTAATCTTCAGAGATATTGCTCCTGATTGGTGGCTGGAATCTCTTAAGTTTCTGCAGCTTCCAGAGGCAGCAAATGGTATGGGTGAAAGAGATGACACCCCTCTGGTTGACATTCAGAGTAGAGATTACCTGTAGAAATTTTAGGGATTGTGTGTATGTGGGGAGATGTTAGACCATCAAAGATATAAAAGTGAGGGCTGGCTGGCGCTGTAGTGTGGCAGGTTAAGTGGCTGTCTATAGTGTCAGCATGCTATATGGGCACAAGTTCAAGTCCACCAATCCACATCTGATCCAGCTCCCTGCTAATGTGCCTGGGAAAGCAGTTTCCGCAGATGGCCCAAATGCTTGGGCCCCTGCACCTACGTGGGAGACCTGGATGAAGTTCTTGGCTCCTAGCTTCAGCCTGGCCCAGTCCTAGCCATTGCGGCCATTTGGGGAGTGAACCAGCAAACGGAAGATCTCTCTTTCTCTCTCCCTCTCTCTGGAACTCTGACTTTCAAATAAATAAATAAATCTTAAAAAAAAAAAAAAAAAAGTGAGGACTACAGGATCTCACTGCCCACCAACACCTCTGGGAGTTTCTCCCTTCAGTGCCAACTTTGTAGAGACTGAGTTTGAATTGATTAAAGGTATTCTTTTGTCAATTTCAAGCTTGGGGGTCTCTGACTTCCTAGAAATTGAATGAGAAAGTTGCACGTATTTCCAGTGTAGAAATTACTTTTCGAGCAGATTATCAGAAAGATCTAACAGCAAATCTACAGAGACAGAAAGCAGGTCAGCAGTTGCCTAGGGCTAAAGAGGAAGAGTGGGGAAGAGTAGCCAATGACTGCTAGTAAGTATGGGATTTCTTTTCTGGATAAAGAAAATGTTCTAAGATTAGATTATAGTGGTTGTTGCACAACTCTGTGAATATATCTTTTTAAAGATTTATTTATTTATTTATTTATTTGAAAGTCAGAGTTACACAGAGAGGCAGAGAGAGAGAGAGGGAGGTCTTCCATCTGCTGATACACTTCCCAGATGGCCGCAACAGCCAGAGCTACACCGATCTGAAGATAGGAGCCAGGAGCTTCTTCTGGGTCTCCCACATGGGTGCAGGAGCCCAAGGACTTGGGCCATCTTCTACTGCATTCCCAGGCCATAGCGGAGAGCTGGATTGGAAGTGGAGCAGTCCAGAACTCAAACTGGTGTCCATATGGGTTGTCGGCACTGCAGGTGGCAGCTTTACCTGCCACGCCACAGCGCTGGCCCCAGGTCTATGAATATATTAAGTAATAATAATTGCAATTTTTTGGATTTATTTATTTGAAAAGCATATTTAAATAAAAAGCACCTGAGACATTCAAAATCTTCTGTCCGGCATGAACCTCTAACCATGTCTTGTTTTCTAATCCCAGAATATGCATGGCTATCACATGTTGAGTGTTTTTTATGTGCCGGACACTCTACGATGCACTTCACATCATTAATCTTCATGAACTGTGATGGAGGATTATTATCCTCATTGAGCCATGAAGTGAACAAATGGCAGAGACTGGATTTGAATTCAAATGCATGAAGTTTGAAAAACTCATTTTTTTTCCATGAACTACCAGTACAACAGTCCCCTTTTATGCACGGTTTTCTTTCTTCTGATTTCAGTTACTTACAGTCAACTCAGTCCAAAAATATTAAATGGAAAATTCCAGAAATAATTCCCAAGTGTAAATTATGTGATGTTCTGAGCAGTGTGATCCGTCCTGCTGCATCCTGCCCAGTACATAAATCATCCCTCCAGTCCATTTGTCTAGCACACCCACCCTATAGACACTACCTACCTGTTGGTCACTTGGTAACCACCTCAGCATCACATTGCTTGTACATAGGGTCTAGCACTAGCCAAGGTTTCAGGCATCCACTGAGAATCTTGGAAGGTATCACCCTCAGATAAGGGAGGATTACAATACTCCTCAAACTTTTCTGACAAAGTGCCTGTAATGGTTAGACAGACTCAACCTTCAAAGGCAATGCAGGATATCACCACCCTTCCATTCCATTCTAATAAGTCATCATGTTCCAAAGATTCTTCTTCCTATTATCTTCTAGACATCTTTCCTTCTTCAACCCTGTGGCCAGCAGTCCAAAGCAGGTCTTAATTCTTCACACACAGTATTGCTGCAACTGGCTTGACTTCGGCTCTCATCTGACCATACCATTCCTAGAGGGGAGCTTTCCATGGCTTCCCATGGAGATAAGTCCAAAATCCTTGCCAAGCCTTTAACAAGCCCCAGCCTCTTCATCCTCTTCCTATTCCCTGCCCATGCACCCTAACCCTCAAGCCATACAACAGTCTACCACTTTCTTCTACTGAATGTGCACTTGCTCCATACCCTTTACCTACCTTATAATTCACCTGCTTGAATAATTCATGTGACAGGTTCCTTCTCATCCAGCAGGTCACACCTTGAGTTCACTTCCCGTGCGAGGCTCCCTCTGACTCCCAAACACCCCTGCCCCCATGCGCTCTACCTCGGCCCCCTGCTACCCCAGTTGAAGTATTTATCACACGACACTGTCGTTCTTTGTTCCTCTCAGTCTCCTCCAGCAGTTTATAAAGATTTGCAGTGAGGGTGTCTGAGTGGCTGTTATTCTCCCAGTGCCAAGTGCTTAGCACACAAGAGCATCTACTGATATCTATTGGTGATACTGCATGCTTTTTGAGCATTTGCCATGTGCCAGACACTGGTCTAAGTATTTCATATGATTAGTTCAGTTAAAACTCATACATGAGTTCAATAGCCCATTTTACATATGGGACCTGAAGCCCAGAAAGATTAAAAAACAAATTGTATGACTTTGAGCAAATAATTAGCAAAGCCACAATTCAAACAAAGTAGTCTTGTTGCAGCGTGTGCATTCCTAACACTATGCCACATTGCCTGTGTGTCTGTAAGTGCTTTCAAATGGGAGAGTGAATAAATAGGATCCTTTCCAACTTCGACAGGAGTAGAAGTCCTGAGCCTATTCAAGGAAGGATGAACAAAGATGCAGTAAGTAACCACTTCTCAGCCTTTTGGCTAAGGTCAAGTGTAACGATGCAAGAAGAGCATCTATTTCTCATAGAAACAAGGTCATAGATTTCATGAGAACGGATGAACTCCTGCGAGAATTTCAGGCATATTACAGGTAGTATAAGCAACTGTGAGTTGGCCAGCCAATCATTCTGGAAAGTGGCAGAGCCAGGTTCTGATCTGGGGGCTGGGTAAACTTGACTCTTCCATGCTGCTATGAAATAAAGACTCTCCTGTCAAACCATTACCACACTTCATAGCCATGTCACCTGGGGCTTGTGACTGAACTTCTCTAAGCCTCAGTTTCCTTATCTGTTAAATAATGGTATAATTATTAGGAATCTTTTAAAATTGTTAAGACTCAATGAGTTCACATGTACAATGCTTACAAGAGAGCAGGGTGTGTAGGTACATGCTCAAAGAAAGGAAAATCGGGAGGAAAAGTTTTCCCCGACGAGGAGGAGCACCAGGGCCTAAACATGTTATCCGTGGTTTATGCACAGCTGCCAGCACCCTTCCAAATGAGAGAAAAAGTAAGAGAAGGGTCCACGTTAGGCCAATTTGCTACATTTCAAGCATGTTTGGGCTTCAGTGTTAGGCAAAAGAAGGCTATTGTAAACGTATGCTAGACAGAAGTAAACAATAACCTTAGGAATTCTCCACAGCTCATTAAGAGGGGCCTGACCATATATTTATACTTCATTTATACTTCAAGAGCACTTCTTTTTTGAGAAACTTAAGCAGATTTTTTTAATGAAGTTCTTTTTTTTTTTTTTTAAGATTTCATTTATTTATCTAAGATGTAGAGTTACAGACAGTGAGAGGGAGATACAGAGAGAAAAGTCTTCCATCCGCAGGTTCACTTCCCAGATGGCCGCAACAGCCAGAGCTGAGTTGATCCAAAGCCAGGAGCCAGGAGCTTCTGCTGGGTTTCCTACACAGGTGCAGTGGCCCAAGTGGTTCAGCCATCTTCTGCTTTCCCAGCCAGAGCAGAGAGCTGGATCAGAAGAGGAGCAGCCGGGACTTGAACTGGTATGAGATGCTGGCGCTGCAGGTGAAGGATTAACCTACTGTGCCACAGTGCCAGCCCCAAGCAGCTTTTAAAATTAGAACTTTTCCGCTCCAGGGAATTCTAAATTCCATGACCAGCCTCAAGGGTTGGGTTTCCTTCTTTCCCTCAACCATCTCTTTCCCTCTTTTCCTCCCCAGCTACAAACATTTCATCACAAATAGCTTCATTCAATGCACCAATAGAACTTCTGAATTCCTTTTTGTTTATTTTGAGAGGAAACAGTTAAGAATGAAAGTAAAAACAAAACAAAACACAGAAATACCGTCATCCTGGCTGACTGCCAGGAAAAATGCCAAACATCAGGGGCCTGGTTGAAAGCTACCCAGCTACATGCTGGAGGGACTGGCCTGCTGCCACACAGCCCCCAGAGGGATTTATGCCAACAGCCTGAAAGGGGGGTGGCTTTGGAATTACTTTCCCAACATGGTCCCCTGACCAGACTTGGTGGTAAAATACAAGGGTCCTTCAAAACTTTCATGGAAGGCTGGCGCCGCAGCTCACTAGGCTAATCCCCCGCCTTGCGGTGCCGGCACACCAGGTTCTAGTCCCGGTTGGGGCGCCGGATTCTGTCCCGGTTGCCCCTCTTCCAGGCCAGCTCTCTGCTATGACCCGGGAAGGCAGTGGAGGATGGTCCAAGTCCTTGGGCCCTGCACCTGCATGGGAGACCAGGAGAAGCACCTGGCTCCTGGCTTCGGATCAGCATGATGCGGCCATTGGAGGGTGAACCAATGGCAAAGGAAGACCTTTCTCTCTCTCTCTCTCTCTCTCTCTCCACTCTGCCTGTCAAAAAAAAAATTAAAAAAAAAAAAAAACTTTCGTGGAAATAGAATTAAGAGGTAAGTTTATTTTGGTGCAAAGCTATGTTGAGACCCATGCATAGTTTTTTCATAATATACATTTTCCGTGAACTTTTTAAAGACCGCTCATATGCATGGATTTCAAAAATTTTTACACCATGGGATTGGCACTGTGGCGTAGCAGGTAAAGCGGCTGCCTGCAGTGCCAGCATCCCATAAGGACACCAGTTCAAGTCCTGGCTGCTCCACTTCTGATTCAGTTCCCTGCTAATGCACCTGGGAAAGCAGTGGAGGATGGCCCAAGTCCTTGAGCCTTTGCACCCATGTGGGAGACCTGGAAGAAGCTCCTGGCTCCTGGCTCCTGGCTTCAATCTGGCTCAGCCCTGGTCGTTGTGGCCGTTTGGGGAGTGAGCCAGTGGATGGAGTATCTCTCTTTCTCTCTCTCTCTCTCTCTTTCTCTCTCCCTCTGTAAATATAAAAAAAAAACTTTTTACACCAAAATAAGGTTATTTTTTAGTTCCATTTTCACAGGCATTTTGAAGAATTCTCATATTAGGGCCTTAGTTCCCAAATGAGTCACTAAACAAAAGCCCAAGATCTCAGGTCACATGCAAAGGATTCAGAAATGTGAATATTTTTATCTATCTGGGAGGCCAAATCAGGATGAGGAAGCACAGGCCTGAAGCCTGACAGAGCTCAGTTTGGAACGTGGCTGGACTGTTTAACCACCTTGGTGATTTTGCACAAATTGTTCTCACCAAGTGACCATTTCTTGTCTTTAAAATTAGGAACAGAACAGCACCTACCTCACAGGGTAGTAGTGAGAATTAACCATTTTTTTAAAGACTTATTTTATTTATTTGAAAGACAGAGTTACAGAGAGAGGTAGAGACAGAGAGAGAGGTCTTCCATCTGATGGTTCACTCCCCAGATAGCCACAATGGCTGGAGTTGCACCGATCCAAAGCCAGGAGCCAGGAGCCAGGAGCTTCTTCCAGGTCTGCCACTTCGGTGCAGGGACCCAAGGACTGGGGCCATCTTCTGCTGCTTTCCCTGGCCATAGCAGAGAGCTGGATCAGAAGAGGAGCATCCGGGACTCGAACCAGCACCAATATGGGATGCTGGTGCTTCAGGGCTTTAACCCGCTGCACCACAGCTCTGGCCCCGAGAATTAACCATTTCTAACATGGTTAAGCACCCTGCTCTATAACTGTTAGTTACCACTACTGCTAGTTTTGCCAGCCCTCAACATCTACAGGTGGAAACCAACACGTTATAATGTAGCTTCCAGTGCAGAGATTTCTGGACCTTGTCACCCTTAGGTTGTTTTCAGTACATCTACCACAGTTTGTTATCCCAGAGAATCTGAGTTGGGTTGATAACCGTGAGTGTCCGCAGAGCAAAGGAACCATAGAAGGCAGTAACATGAATCAAAGGCCAGTGATATAACATCCATACCTATCATCTTTTGAGGACTGAATGCAATTCCCCACCTACTCATCACAAAATCTTAGCGAAGTATCGTCAGTCCCACTTTATAAATAACGCAACTGAGGCTCTTGTGTGCTTGCCTAACTAGTAATAGTGGAGCTGAGGTTTATCCCTGGAATTATCAAACTCTAAAGCTTCTCTTTCATCTCCACTGTAAGGCCTAGGGTCTTGAATCTTCAAGATTTACCTAGAAAAGTTCAATACTTTTACTCAACATGACCCTGTGGCAAGAACTGGAAAAGTGATTCTTTCCAGCACCCCCCTGATCCCACCTTGAGATCAGAGTCTCCTTAATCACACTTCTTATAGGCATGTGCCTATAAGAGATTCTGAGCAAGACCTATTTTTCATCATATTAGAAAGAAGCCAAAAGATAAGGGGTTGGTCACTTGAAACTGCCTTATCTATCCACACATGGTAATAAATACCTACCAATTGAGCAGAGCTTGAAGGGAAGCACGAGAGGCAGAGCATCAATCAAAGCAATGATGTGTCCCAAATAACCCTGTGGCAGAAAGTATTTCCCAAAGAGGATCACAATAATGCCCATCCTACATGCTCTTCTGCAATGAGATCTTGCAACTTCGCCATCAAGGGGTGGAGTTCGTAAGTATATGAGATAATGCATGTTAGCTCCATTTTCTGGTTCTACAATGTATGCATGTTTCAAAGCAACATGTTGGATGCAATAAGATATATACAATGTCTATCAATGTTTTAAATTACATAGGGTGTAAGTCTCTTATCCTTCTATCTCGACTGGTCTTAATGACTTGCTTGACCAGTAGAAGGTGAATGTTTTATCTATCTAGGATGCAAAATCACAAAGGAAATCACAGCCCCTGGAGCCCCGGAGACCTCAGTTTGGATCCTGGCCAACTACTTAACCATCTTGGTGATTTTTGTACTAAGTGTTTATTCCTATCAACCAAGCAACCATTTCTTGTCTTTGAAATTAGGAATAAAACAGTGCCTACCTCATGGGGTTATGGTGGAGTGACACACGGTGATACTTAGGGTCTTCTGAGGCAAGGTCACAGGAATCATGTCAGTTTCTGCTTGGGACTCTTGGACTACTTCCCCTTTCTGGGAAGCCCAAGCAACATAGAACAATCGTATGTGGGGACAGGTGACAGCCCGGTGGAGGTCCCAGTCAGCACCAACAGCAGCTGCCAGCCTTGTGCCTCATAAGATATCTTGGACTCCCAGCTGGTCAAGGCTTCAGATGACTATAGATAACTTCATAATTTTCAGAGCCAGTGCAAAATAAAAACTCAAAATTATGAAGAGATTTGAAATAGTGATAGCAGAATGGTGAACCGATATGAGGCCCTTCTGAGCATGAGTTTTAAGTGACTGCACAGGTCACAAACTATGTAGCCAGCCCTGGCCCTAACAGTCTCTGACTGCAACAAGTTGTAAGACTCCAAGTGAGAACTTCCCGGTTGAGCACAGTCGACTCATAGAAACATAAGATTCAATGATAAATTTTTTAAAAAAATTATTTTATTTATTTGAAAGATAGATTTACAGAGAGAGGTAGAGCCAGAGAGAGAGAGGTCTTCCATTCCACTGGTTCACTCCCCAAATGACCGCAGTGGCCAGAGCTGAGCTGATCCGAAGCCAGGAGCCAGGAGCTTCTTCCAGGTCTCCCACGTGGGTGCAGGGGCCCAAGGACTTGGGCCATCTTCTACTGCTTTCCCAGGCCATAACAGAGAGCTGGATCAGAAGAGGAGCAGTTGGGACTTGAACCAGCACCCAAATGGGATGCTGGTGCTGCAGGCTGGGGCTTTAACCCACTGCGCCACAGCGTTGGCCCCAATCAATCATAAATTATGATATTAATTTTCACTGGAGTTTGGAGTGGTTTGTTATGTGCCATAGGTAATCAGAACATTTCCACAAAATAAGTACAGGTAGCCCTAACTAGAACAATACTAGTCTGCGAAAGGATCCTGTGCTCAAATACACATAAGGATTTATAATCATGTAACAGGTAAATCTCAGATCCCAGAGTAAGGCTCCCGTGGGATGAGAGAGAGTCTCATCTGGGGAGACCCTGGGAAAAGAAAGCAGGCTGTATACTTTCCTCAGAATCTGTTGAAGGAATACACATGATGTTAAAAATAAGAGTCAAATGACATATAAATAAGATGTGTGGTGCATTAGATTTGTTGGTTATCCCTTGGAGGCATGCTAGAGATGCATAAAGATCTGATTTTCTAAAAGGATGTACACTTCAGTACAGCCTGGGCTAGATTCTGAAATAGCCTCTTAAATGGAGAGTTTTTGAACTACTAAAAGAGGAAGAATCAATCACTGAAATCCAGCATAGACTCATTAGGAATAAATCATGGGAGACAAACTGCTTGGCATGAAGTAGGTATCCAAAAAATACTTACTCCCGGCCGGCGCCGTGGCTTAACAGGCTAATCCTCCACCTTGCGGCACCGGCACACCGGGTTCTAGTCCCGGTCGGGGCGCCAGATTCTATCCCGGTTGCCCCTCTTCCAGGCCAGCTCTCTGCTATGGCCCGGGAGTGCAGTGGAGGATGGCCCAAGTGCTTGGGCCCTGCACCCCATGGGAGACCAGGAGAAGCACCTGGCTCCTGGCTTCGGATCAGCACGATGCAGCGGCCATTGGAGGGTGAACCAACGGCAAAAAGGAAGACCTTTCTCTCTGTCTCTCTCTCACTGTCCACTCTGCCTGTCAAAAAAGAAAAAAGAAAATACTTACTCCCTGAATTAATCATATTTCTTTCTTCGAGGGAATTATTGCACATTTCATAAGGAATTCGAAGCATTTAACAAAGCATTTCTTGAATTCCTTGAGGAAAAGAGAGAGAGATGGGAGTCATAGGGTAGTAGAGTTTGGTGATTTATAGCTGATTCAGTAATTGGTTACAAATGTTTTGTCTAAGAAGGAAGAAACCACCTAGAAGTGGAATAAAACATGGATTTTGCTGACATGGCTGTGCCATTTGCTAGCAATAAGAGCTCAGGCAGGTTGCGTAGCCTCTCTCAACCACAACCTGTATGGGACAGGCATGAAGCAGTTAAACAGAAAACCTGAGGCCAGTTGACTGTGACCTTCAGCCCCCAGAGAACCAGGGCAGGTGGTTCCTCTGCCAGGGAGACAATCAGAGTGAGAGGCAGGAAGCAACCAAAGAGGAAAAGGTTTTGAGAAAGAGGAGGGTCTTCCAGGCAGCACTTGTCCCAGGAGATAGTCTGTTTTCTATACACTTGACACACAAATATCCTAAGAGCCTGTCCTTCCCCCATAGATGGGAGGAGAGTCAATGTCTTCTAGAGCCTTTGGAGGATTTTGACTGGAGGGACGGTCACAGCCCAGATATATGTGAATTGGTTGCATGACTCTTAGGTCTTGAAATAAAACACAAGAATAATATAAGTTCAGCAGCCGAAATACACTGCGCAGGGAAAGCCCAGGCCTGAAACACCCAGCCTGGGGCAGCTGCAGAGACTGAGAATTCTGTGCAGTTGGCAAATCAGCACTAAAACAAGGAAACAAATCATCCAGGGATAGCCAGGAGACCCGAAACAATGCTGCAGGAAAGCCCTGGGGCCCAGGTCTCCCCTTGAAAACCCTCCTACTTGTGCTTTGGACCTTTTCACCAAATGAGAGTGTATATTTGTCTATCCTAGAAATATACATACGGAAGTGGAAGGTCATATTCACTGTACTCTTTGAAACTCATGTTCCACCACTGGACCATACCATCTATAATGAATTATCAATTCATATTTCAGTAATGTTCATACAGTCCATGAAATAGTCTTGTAACTATTTTGTGCATGGACAAATATGTACCTTTTATCATATGTTAACAAAACCATTACTAAGATCCACTTAAGGGGCCAATGTTGTGGCACAGAAGGTTAAGCCATTGCCTGTGATACCAGCGTCCCATTTGGGTGCCAGTTCTGTCCTGGCTGCTTCACTTCTGATCCAGCTCCCTGTTGATATGGCTGGGAAAGCAGCAGAGGATGACCAAGTGGTCAGGTCCCTTCCATCCAAATGGGAGGCCCAGATGGAGTTTCAGGCTCCTGGTTTTGACCTTGCCCACCCCCAGCTGTTGTGACTGTTGGGGGGAGTGAACCAGAAGCTGGAAGATCTGTCACTGTCTCCCCTGTCTTTGTAACTCTGCCTTTCAAACAAATAAAGTACATCTTTAAAAAAATCCACTTAGTGTAAGCATTACCACATTTTTCGAATCCTATTTTAGCTTAAATATATGTATCAAGATTCTCTATCCGCATGCATGGTCTGGGCCTCTTTCAGCTTCTGAGAGAAGGTAGATGAAAGTCAGACTCAGAATCATGACTGAAAATAGCTGATTCAGGCCAGGACACCACAGGGACCTCTGCCTGGCTGACTTTCCCCAGAATGGGAGATGCGACGCAGGGCTCTCCTCCAGCTTCGCAGGAATTTGTGTTTGGAGGCTTTTGTTTCAGGCACATTAGTTTTCACCCTCTAAGAAGGAGAGGAAATTGGACTTAATGATCTCTAGGATTTTTCCTTCTGCAACATTTTTACGTAGCTGCTAATAACTGAGATAAGAGAAAGATGGCCCTCAATTTTTTTTCCAAAACACTTAGGGCCAGAGGTTCTCAGAAATCACAATTTTTCAACTTGAAGAAAGATCATATGTGCATATAAAATGTGTTATATAACACTCCAGTGAGTGTAGAGCAGACTCCTAATCATAATCAAACATTAGTTCTGCAGTTCAACGGATGAATATTCATTCTAAGTGAGAAACAAAGACTATATATAGTCACATAATGTATGAGCTCAGTTCAGGTCTTGATACTAAATGAATTCAGGTCAGTTTAGGTCTTGCCATGGAATGAAGTTCAAAACAGAACAAAACAAAATACCACCAACTTGCAGGTTTTGAAATTTTTCAAAGAATTCTGAGTGACGCAGTTAACCTTCATAGGACTTTACAGGCATGTCTCTCGCTTTTTTTTTTTTTTTTTTTTTTGACAGGCAGAGTGGATAGTCAGAGAGAGAGAGAGACAGAGAGAAAGGTCTTCCTTTTTGCCGTTGGTTCACCCTCGAATGGCCGCTGCGGCCAGCGCATCGTGCTGATCCAAAGCCAGGAGCCAGGTGCTTCTCCTGGTCTCCCATGTGGGTGCAGGGCCCAAGCACTTGGGCCATCCTCCACTGCCTTCCCGGGCCATAGCAGAGAGCTGGCCTGGAAGAGGGGCAACCGGGATAGAATCCGGCGCCCCAACCGGGACTAGAACCCGGTGTGCCGGTGCCGCAAGGCGGAGGATTAGCCTGTTAAGCCACGGCGCCGGCCTCACTTTTTTTTTTAAATAAAGATTTATTTATTTATTTTATTTGAAAGGCAGAGTCACAGAAAGAGAGAGAGAGAGAGAGAGAGAGAGAGAATGAGAGATCTTCTGTCTACTGTTTCACTCCTCAAATGGCCACAACGGCCAGAGATGGGCCAGACCAAAGTCAGGAGCCAGGTGTTTTTTCCGGGTCTCCCCTGTGGGTGGGTGCAGGGTCCCAAGAACTTGGGCCATCTTCCATCGCCTTTCCAGGCACATTAGCAGGGAGCTGGATCGGAAGTAGAGCAGCCAGGATTCGAACTGGTGCCAATGTGGGATGCTGGCATCACATGTTGCAGCTTAACCCACTATGTCACAGTGCAGGGCCTGTCTCCTACTAAATGGCATTCCATATCTCAGTTTGTGTTAGTATTTAGAGATTTTAAGTTGTTCATGTTGGAATGCCTAGTACTTCGCTGCTTCTTCATTGATCATTTTTTCTTGGTTTGTTTGTCCTTATAGTCTCAAGAAGAGATGTCCTTCAGATTTGGAAAAAGAAGGGTAACAGGCAATTATGGAACTAGCTTTCCATATACAAGAATACTGTATTTTTTAAATATTAAAATCATGGTGTGTTTATTTTTGTATTTTCTTAAAATCTGAAACTGAATGTTTTTTTTTTGAGATGTTGCCAAAGAATTGTACATGACATTATAATCTTTTTAAAAATAATTCTTAAAAGATCTTATTTATTTATTTGTGAAGTAGAGTTACAGACAAAGAGAGGGAGAGACAGAGAGAATGGTCTTCCATCCACTGGTTCACTCCTCAAATGGCCGCAATGACCGGAGCTAGGCCAATCTGAAGTCAGGAGCCTGGAGATTCTTCCTGGTCTCCCACGCGGTGCAGGGGCCAAAGCACTTGGACATCTTCTGCTGCTTTCTCAGACCATAGCAGAAAGCTGTATCAGAAGAGGAACAGGCGGTACTCGAACCGGCGCCCATATGGGATGTCAGCACCGCAGGCAAATGCTTTGCCCACCACACCACAGTCCCAACAACATTATAATCTTTAATCAAACAAAGATATATGCTGAAAAAGTATCCCAACCATATTCCTCCCCTGTTTAAAAACTCTCCCAAGCTTGGCTTTGGTTTAAATTTCCTAGGATTTCTGAGAGGTGTGTACAGCTTTTCTTATGTTTATTAGGCATTTGTGTTCCCTCCAGAGCCTCATTCTGTAGGTGGCAGCCCTATTAAAATGCAGGGTTGGGGGCAGAGAGGGACTGTGCTTGTGGGTGGAGGGACAGAAAGAGTGTTTGTGAGTGGTGCTGGCCGAGGTGATCAGGAGAGGCAGTGAGGAAGAAAACAGAGAGTGGAGAGGAAGGGGTCAGCTCTAATTCCCATCCTGGCCCTACTGCCTAGCCACTTTTTTTTGTCCTACAGCAATTATTTCCTTAACAGTCCACCCTTTGGTCTTCCGCAATCCTAAGATAACTTTTTTTTTAAACTTATTTATTTACTTGAAAGAGTTACACAGAGAGAGGAGAGGCAGAGAGAGAGAGAGAGAGAGAGAGAGAGAGGTCTTCCATCTGCTGGTTTCACTCCCCAGATGGCATCAACAGCCAGAGCTGCGCCGATCCCAAGCCAGGAGCCAGGAGCTACTTCCCAGTCTCCCACACAGGGGCAGGAGACCAAGGGTTTGGGCCATCTTCTACTGCTTTCCCAGGCCATAGCAGAGAGCTGGAAAGGAAGTAGAGCAGCCAGGATAGGAACTGGTGCCCATATGAGATGCCGGCACCGCAGGTAGGGGCTTTACCCGCTACTCTGCTGTGCCAGCCCCGATAATTTATTTTAATCAAGACCTTCATCCTTAGGCAAAGGCATCGTCCTGGAGACAGCAAAGCCTCAAGGGTTGCAAATGCCCAGTCCTGGACCCTGGGCTCTCACTGAGGACAAAGTGTAGACACCCCAGCCGAGTACAGAGATAGCAATTTTATCATTGTGCTCTGGTGTGGCACACCAATCTTGGATATTCATGGTACTCAAGCGCAGGCATTTGTCATCAATATCTTAGCAGACACACCGAATCCCAGGGAGGACATCCCAGCGACAGGAGGCAAATCCCCCAGGCTCTTTGGCCATCTTCACTAATCTGTACAGATAAAGAGTGTGGGCTTGGAATCAGCCTACGACATCCTGAGTAGATCCTGAGTCTTTTTGAGCCTTAGTTTTCTCATCTATTAGGTGTGGATTTAAAACACCTTCTGCTAGTAAATCCGCCACGGAGTGACAGGGACAAACAATGTAGTGTGCCTCATACAGTGAACATTTATATTAAATGCTTAATAAATGCTATCTCCTTTCTTCTTCTTGTAGAATTTGGGCATCAACTAACTGACAGAGAAATTATAGAAGGTAGACAAGGAAGGGGAGAGATGGTGGGCTCCTGAAATTACAGGTCTTAGCCAGAATTTAACTAGCTAGAAGGTTGACTGAGATACCCTTTTTGGATACGAATGGTGTTGGAAGAAGAATAAAAGACAATTTACTAGAATCTAATTATTTTCTCTAGTTTTCTGACACTTTAGACTCAGCTCTTGCCTTTACCTCATTTCTATTGCCTTCAAGACTCTCCTGGCAGAAATCAGAGCAATAGGGCCCACACTGTGGCTTACTGGATTAAGCTGCCTCCTGCAGTGCCAGCATCCCATATGGGCACCGGTTGGAGTCCCGGCTGCTGCACTTCTGATCCAGCTCCCTGTTAATATGCCTGGGATAGCAGCAGAGGATGGCCCAAGTGCTTGGGCCCCTGCACCCTGTGGGAGACCTGGAAGAAGCTTTTGGCTCCTGGCTTTGGTCTGACCTAGTCCTGGCCATTATGGCCATCTGGGAGGAATGAACCAGCAGATGAAAGATCTCTTTGTAAGTGGCCATCAAAGAAGGGTATACTTTTATCTAAAGGGAGGAGGGAACTTCCACTTTGCTTATGGCCTTGTCCAAATACTGACAGAGTTTGTGGACTCAAAAGGCTTCCATAGCCTAGGCAGCTCATGTCAAGAGCCTAGGGTGGTCACTGATGTAATACAATAGAGTGTATGTTAATTGTTAAATTAACAACAGGAGTCACTGTGCACTAACCTCCATGCAGGACCTTTGTCCTCAATGAGTTGTATTATGAGAATTAACTATGAAACTAGTTCTCAGTTTGTGTGTGTGTGTGTGCAAATTGTTGAAATCTTAATATAGAGTTGGTCTTCTGTGTACAAAGTTTTTTTTGGTGTTTTTTTTTTTTTTGGACAGGCAGAGTGGATAGTGAGAGAGAGAGACAGAGAGAAAGGTCTTCCTTTTTGCCATTGGTTCATCCTCCAATGTTCACTGCGGCCGGCGCATCTTGCTGATCCGAAGCCAGGAGCCAGGTGCTTCTCCTGGTCTCCCATGCAGGTGCAGGGCCCAAGGACTTGGGCCATCCTCCACTGCACTCCCTGGCCACAGCAGAGAGCTGGCCTGGAAGAGGGGCAACCGGGATAGAATCCAGCGCCCCAACCGGGACTAGAACCCAGTGTGCCAGCGCCGCAAGGTGTAGGATTAGCCTATTAAGCCACGGCGCTGGCCCTGTGTACAAAGTTAATTGAAGATGAATCTTAATGGAGAATGGAACTGGCAAGGGGAGAGAGAGGAAGAAGAGAGGTCGGAGTGTGGGTGGGAGGGCAGGTATGGTGGGAAGAATCACTATATTCCTAAAGGTATACTTATTTAATTTATATTCCATCAATAAATACATAAATATCTCTGTCTCTGTTCCCCACCCCATAACTGTGTCTTTCAAATAAATAAATACTTTTTTTTTAAAAGAATCATCTTTGTGATATTTCCTGAAGGCAGAACATGAGATCAGTAGTTAGTGCTCAGGCTAGAATTAGTACGTGTTCCAGTCCTAGCTCTTGCCACTTTTTGTGTGACCATATACATATCTCGAAGCCTCTGACCATCAGTAAAATGGCATATTCCCACCTAATGTACAAAGTGATTATTTCACTTACGAATACTATTTCTGAACCCCAGCCACGTGCCAGGCACTGTTTAGATGTTGGAGCCAAAGAGTAACAAAGCAAAATCTTACCCATATATAACTTGTGGTGTAATGAAGAAACAGAATAAACCAAGACATGTAAGTATGTCAGATGGTGACTTATGCTAGTGAGAAAAATAAATCCAGATAAAAGAACTGGGACTGAGGAAGCAGACTGTTCTTTTATTTGGGATAGTCTGAAAAACCTCATAATTATGTGTACTCTGGGGAGAGACTGAAGGAAGTGAGGGATGAAAGAGTGTTCCAGGCTGTCACGTGATTTAAATGAGCTAATGCAGGTAAATTGTTAGCACAGTACCTGGAATGCACTGGGTGCTATATCCATGTTTATTTTATATAAAACGTAAGCAGCTGTTTATACGAATGCAGGAGGTATTCTGTGACCTTGTAGAGAAGGCCACAGGTAGGTGAAATCTTTGTTGTTTCACCTAAGACCTTCCAAAGAATGCTTAATCATTGTGAAAGACAGGGGTGATGCCTCAAAGGACTTCTTACGGACACATTTTGTTGCTGGCAATAAACTGCCAATTCTATGAGCAAAAGTACTTCTGTGGGAGTGGGAGGTTTTAATCCAGGATAAAAGAGATTGGGAAAAAGGGGTACCGTAATAAAGTCTTCAGATTCACCTTCTCTGTAACAAATATTCCCAACTCTGAAGTTGCCATGTGCATTGAACTATTCCCCATCATCAACAATAATAATGGTGATGATGACATTAATTACTCTGTTTATGGGTTTGTAAATGCTCTTCTTCCAAAGATCTCAAGTGTTTTATGGACATGACCTAATTCACCCTCACAACTTCCCCAAAGACAGGTCTAGCATCACTTAATAGATGAGGAAGCAGAGGCATAAAGAGGCCGTGTAGTCCTGCAAGGTCAGGCAATTACCCAGGCAACTCTAATGTGGATCCCGACTTTAATTTTTAGGTCAGCTCCTTTCCTGCTTACATCTTTGTCTCTCGGGTCTCAGGGCTGACACAGTGGGTGCAGTGAAAGGAAGTCATGGCATCAGAGGTTGAAGTGCCCACTCCCTTACGTATGATCAATGAATACTGTTGTTCTGTTCTGTTTTGTTTTTTTTTTTTAAAGGCAGAGTGGATAGTGAGAGAGAGAGACAGAGAGAAAGGTCTTCCTTTTTGCCGTTGGTTCACCCTCTAATGGCTGCTGCGGCCAGCGCATCGTGCTGATCAGAAGCCAGGAGCCAGGTGCTTCTCCTGGTCTCCCATGCAGGTGCAGGGCCCAAGGACTTGGGCCATCCTCCACTGCACTCCCTGGCCATAGCAGAGAGCTGGCCTGGAAGAGGGGCAACCGGGATAGAATCCGGCGCCCCAACCGGGACTAGAACCCGGTGTGCCGGCACTGCAAGGCGGAGGATTAGCCTGTTAAACCACGACACAGGCCCTGTTCTGTTTTTTAACAAAGCTTTTGAGGAAGGTAATTCTTCAGCACTACAAAATTTTAACTATCTAGAATCTCTCTCTCTGCTCTCTGATAGTCACCTCATGCTTAAAAGCCAACGTAATATAAATGAATGTAAACCTTGGTTGGTGAGAGACACTTAGTTTGGAAATACACATACACTAAAATCCAGAGTTAGAGAGAGAGACAGAGAGAGAGGAATCTTCCATCTGCTGATTCACTCCCTAAATGGCCACAACAGCCAGGGCTGGGCCAGGCCAAAGCCAGGAGCCAGGAACATCTTCCGGGTCTCCCATGTGGGTGCAGGGGCCCAAGCAATCGAACCATCCTCTGCTGTTTCCCAGACCATTTTCAGGGAGCTGAATCAGAAGCGGAGCAGCTGGGACTCAAATTAGTGCCTTTATGGGATGCCAGCATGGCAGGTGGCAGCTTTACTCTCTGTGCCACAATGCTAGCCCCTAAAATACAGATATTTGTTTTTCTCTGTGAGTGTCAACAAGAGCATAGCAAAGTGAGTCATTTCTGTTGATCACCTTCTTATGCTAGGCCTTTTACATACCTTATTTATTATCCAATCCTTGCAATAAACTTTTGCATAAAAATGATTCATCTACTTCACTAAAATCAGAAACAAGCTATCTAAAAAGTTAACTGATTAATCTAGTGCCACATAGCTAGCAGATGGCAAAGCTGAAGGTCAACCCCATATGTATCTGACATCCAAACCTTGATCTTTCAAAAAGTTGAACAGCCAATTCATACCATTTTGCTCAAAGTATCTGTAGTCTGATGAGCTAGCAGGAGTCATCTAAGACCCATTTCTTCCTTTGCATAAAATATTAACAAAAAAAATCATCAGGTGAAATTTGTTTTTTTTGTTTTGTTTTGTTTTGTTTTGTTTTGTTTTTAAAGATTTATTTGAAAGAGTGATAGAGAAAGGGAGAGACAGAGAAAGAGATCTTCTAACTACTGGTACATTTTCCAAATGGCTACAACAGCCAAGACTGGACCAGCCCAAACCAGGAGACTGGAACTCCATCTGGGCCTCCCCAATGGGTGGCAAGGTCTATCATGACTGCTTTCCAAGACATATTAGCAAGGAGCAGGATCAAAAGTGTGCTCTGATATGGGAGGCTGGTGTCACAAGCTGCACCACAAAGAGCCCCACGAAATTTGAATGATTCAGTTTTTCAAGTAATGGAAGATGGACCAAGTAATTAGGCCCTGGCACCCACATGGGAGATCTGGAAGAAACTCCTGGCTCCCACCTTTGGCCTGGCCCAACCCTGGCTGTTGCAGCCATTTGGGGAATGAACCAACAGATGGACCATCTCTCTTTCTCTATTTATCTTCTCTCTCTGTAACTCTTTCAAATAAATAAATCGTAAAAAACTACATAAAGGAATATATTAAAAATGCTACAAATAATTAAAAATGGAATTCTCAAAAATGTTCAAATAACTCACGAGAATACATCGAAAAGAGTAAAAATAGAATAAGCAGAAAAAAATAAAATGGCAAATTTTTTTGTTTGTTTTAAAAGATTTTATTTATTTATTTGAAAGAGTTATAGAGAGAGAGGGCGAGACAGAGATACTTCATCCACTGAATCACTCCCCAGATGGCCACAATGTCCTGGGCTGGGCCAGACCGAAACCAGGAGCTTGGATCTCCATCCAGATCTTCCAAATGGGTGGCAGGATTGCAAGTGGGACATAATCTATTGCTTTCCCAGGCACATCAGCAGGGAGCTGGGTTGGAAGTTGAGTAGTCAGGACTAGAACTGATGCTCATATATGATGCCAACGTTGCAGGCAACAGCATAACCTGCTGTCCCACAATGCCAACCCAAAATCTAGCACCTAACATATCAATGATTAGATTCAGTGTATATAGTCTAAATACACCAAGCAAATGACAGATATTGGAAAAGTAAACCAAAAAACATGCACTGGGGGCTGGCCTTTAGGAGTATCAGGTAAGCTGCTGCCTTGTAACACAGACATCCTATATGGGAGCTAGTTTGTGTCCCAGCTGCGGATCCAACTCCCTGTTAAAGCACCTGGGAAAGAAGCAGAGAATGAGCTGAGTCCTTGGGCCCCTGCATACATGTGGGAGGCCTGGAAGAAGCTCCTGGCTCCTGGCTTTGGCCAGTTCCAACCCAGGCCATTGCAGCCACTGCAGCCACTTGGGGAGTAAGTCTGTGGATGGAAGACCTCTCTCTACCTCTCTCTCTCTCTCTCTCTGTAACTCCACTGGTTCACTCCCCAAATGGCTGCGATGGCTGGAGCTGGGCTAGTCCGAAGGCAGGAGCCAAGAGTTTCCTCCAGGTCTCCCACGTGGATGCAGGGGCCCAAGGACTTGGGCCACCTTCCACTGCTTTCCCAGGCACATTAGCAGGGGGCTGAATCGGAAGTGGAGCATCGAGGCCTTGAACTGGCATCCATATGGGGTGTTGCAGGTGCAGGTGGTGGCTTAACCCAATGAGCCACAGCACCAGCCCCAATAAATCTTTTTTTTTTTTAAATACACAAACAGCTCAAAGAAAGTTTCCAAAGACAGAACAGCAGAATATATAATGATAAAAGGGATGCTAAACCAAGAAGACATAACAATCCCAAATATGCATGCACCAAACAGAGCTGCAAAATATGTGAAGCAAAACTAATAAAACAAAACAGGGAAAAATACAAATTTACAATTACACTTGGAGACTTCAATACACTTCTGCTACGATTTGATATTAGTTTTGGCATCTTCCAAAGGCCACGTGTTAAAATCTTGGCCCAAAAGTGGCACTGTTGGGTGAGGGTGAACACTTATTCCAGTTACAATGACCCAAGGAGGAGTCCTTGGGTCACTGAGGGTGTGCCCTGGGGAGGGGGCTGGCTATAAAAGTCCAGCTGGGCCCAGTCACTCTGCTTCCTGACTCGCCGTGTAATTGTCCTCTGCACACGCTCCACTAATGCCATGCCCCGCCTTCACCAGGTGACCCAACCATTGAGTCCCACCTGATCTTGGACCGTGAACCTCTGAAGCCAAGAGCCAAAGTAAACCTCCTTCCTCATCAGTAGCTTCTCTCAGATTTTTATTACAGCGATGAACAGCTGACTAACATAACCCCTCTCAACATTTGATAGGATGATTAGGCATAAAGTTAGCAAGGATATAGGACTCAGTAATACCACTAACAAACAAGTTCTATTCTATATTTGCAGAATGTTTACAATAATAATATTTATGTAATCTATATTTATGGAATATTCCACTCCACAACAGGACACACAAGCTTTTCAAGTGTCCATGAACCGTACATCTGTTACAGCATATCCAGGGCCATAAAATAAACCTTAACAAATATAAAAGAAATAAAATCATACAGAGTATTTTCCCCAACTACAATGAAATAAAAATTCAAATAGCAGAAAAATCTCTAAACCCTTGAAAATGTAACAACATCCACATAAATAATTCCTGGGATCAAAAAGGAAATCTTAATGGGGAATAAAAGAGTATGTATTTAAGAAATGAAATGCAACATATCAACATTTATGACATACAACTACAGCAGTGCCTGGAGGTATTCCCCTTGTCCTCTGAATCTCCTAGCACCTTGCTGGATCCTTCAGCAAAAAACTAACACTGTTTTAACATTCCCTTTGTATCTTTTTTCTGCATCTTTCCTCTTCCTTGGATTGTAAGTGGACAATATCTTATTTATTTTTCTATGCCAGCATCTGGTTCCTAAAAATTATTTGAATGAGGCCCATGGCTCAGCATGTTAAGCTGCCACCTAAACCCTGGTATCCCATATGAGCACCAGTTCGAGTCCCAACTGCTCCACTTCCAATCCAGCTTCCTGATAATGTGCCTGGGAAAGTTGCAGATGATGGTTCAAGTACTTGGGCCCCTGCCACTCATGTGGGAAACCCAGATGGAATTCTGGGCTCCTGGCTTCAGCCTGGCCCAGCCCAGGCCATTATAGCACATTGGGGGAGTGAACAAGTGAATAGCAGATCTCTCTCTCCCTCTCTTCTGTAACTCTGTCTTTTAGATTTAAAAGATATATTTTATGTATTTGAAAGTCAGAGGTACAGAGAGAGGGAGACAGAGGGAGAGAGAGATCTTCCATGTGCTGATTCACTCCCCAAATGGCCTCAATGGCCAGGGCAGGGCCAGGCTGAAGGCAAGAGCTTCCTTCTGGTCTCCCACATGGTTGCAGGGACCCACTGCTTTCCCAGGTGCAGTAGCAGGCAGCTGGATCAGAAGCACAGCAGCCAGGACCCAAACCTGTGCTCCTATGGGATGCTGGGGTATCAGGCGGTTTTACCTACTTAGCCGCAATGCCAGCCCTTTTTTTTTTTTTTAAATTTTTTTTAAATAATTATTTTATGTATTTGAAAGTCAGAGTTACAGAGACACTAAATCTTCATCAAAGGAAAGTTACTTGAACAAATTAATGGCTGGACAGAGCAAGTTTCTAAGCTGGCTGGACTGGAGACCAAGCCAATGCCTGGGTGAGGTTGGAAGCTTCTAGTGACC
The DNA here is from genome assembly GCF_033115175.1 of Lepus europaeus. Lineage (NCBI taxonomy): Eukaryota > Metazoa > Chordata > Mammalia > Lagomorpha > Leporidae > Lepus > Lepus europaeus. The sequence continues at coordinate 59,487,268 of NC_084831.1, forward strand.
CAGAGCGAGGTAAATCTTCACCCACTGAGGGCCATGGCGCAGGCACAATTCTGTTGGACAGTGGGAACTCAGCATTCCGGAAGTTGCTCTTTGGGACTTTGGTTGGTGCCTTTAGGAAATCTAAAGGTTGCCTCCTTTTCCTTTTCTTTTCACTGATCCTCATTCTACTTCCTGGAGACAGAAAATTTAAGCTTCATTGAGTTAAGCCAACATTAAATACCTAAAATGACAAACTAAAATAAAATGACCACAGAGTAGCAACAATAACATTATCACCTCACTTTTATTTTTCTTTTGTGATAATTAAAAAGCAAGAAATGTGCAGATACAGCGATCACCTCTCCCACCAGAAACCTCACCAGAGAGTCACACGCTGGAGGTCAGAGCCTCTGGGGGCTCAGTCTCAGAGTGAGAGGCAATTACCCTCCCCCTCTGGAGTTAGCAGGGCTGAGGGCTGACAGCCTCGGCGGCCTCACTCAGGGTGCCCAAGAACCAGCCTGATCGCAGTCTACTTTACAGCAAGTGCCACCTGTTGGATTCTGCATTAAGCAAGGGACAGACCAGTGGGACCTGTTTGTCAAGATCCTAAAACTAGAATTTTCCAGTTTATACATACTGCAGTGAGTATCAGCAGCATTAAATAGTGGCAAGAGTGACAGGATCAAAAGTCTGACTCTCGGCCTGCTGTAGTTATTAGTTATGTATGATGTGGTACCACAATGACTGGGCAAAGTCACATTTCTAGCTCAGAAGTGGGCTATCTCCTCCCTTAGCTTTCAGGAGTACCTTGGGTTCAAGTGAGGCACTCCAGACTCTGTTGAAGCTGGTTTTGTTTACATTAGGGAGTATTTAAACCTTGAGAAGGTTATGGATGAATGTACAGAAAATGACGATTCCAGAGCCGAAATGTTCCCAGCAGCTGCTGGGAGAGGTGAGAGTTGAAAGCTCAACAGGTGAGTCAGTCTCTCCTGCATTTGAATCTCCACCCTCTCTCTCTCTGCTTCTAATCCTTGTTGGGATGCTGATGCTCATACTCAGCAGTGCATCTGTGAGGCTAACTGTAGGCTTGAAGCATCTATAACTGTAGCTTATAGACTGATAATCACAGACCCTAGATGATCGCCAAGTCTGGCAGCCTAAACAGCTTTGCTCTGCCCAGTGCTGTGTGCCCCAGGGGTTCTTCCACAGATGCCTGCTTCTCAGGCACCCAGGCTGAACATTTGGGACTAATTTTCTTCATCTTCCTCTTCTCCTACCATCCCATTGATTTTACTTAGAAACTTTTTTATTTTTTTGAATCTGCACTCACCACACACCTACCATCAGTACTAGTTGCCTTTCTCATGAATCATTTCAAAAGCATCTAAACTAAAAAATAATAATAAAACAATTTAACTCTGGGTGAAAGAGTAAGAAACCCTTCTACATATTTAGCTATCCAGTCTTTGACATTTTTTAATTAGCATGAGCTGCTTGTGTAATCAGAAAAAAAAGGTTAATTGAAAAAGGACATAGGAAAGGGGCGCGCTATTCAAAAAGGACACTTTGATGTGATGGGACGGGGAGGGCTAGGCACATGGGAGAGCCAACACATTTCTGTACGATTCTCACATGTGACATGACCTGGGGCCACACTTTAGTTTCTGCAGTGACTACAGTGGCGCAACTGTCATCTATAAATAGTCAGAAAAACTCAGTCTGGATTCTTAAATAATATCCCCTGACAGACGAGACGGAAAAAAGCATATTCGCAGAGGTCTGAGATAAAGAAAGGGTGTGTGTGTGTGAAGGAATGGGGAAAAGAAAAGAATGAAATCCCTCGTAACGTGAATAATTTTTATGGAGACTCCTAGCAGGGCTAGGCCCGTGTAGTGGAAGCAGTCTCTTTCTCAAAATGAACTGTGTAGACTCACGGAGTTATGTCACTGAGGAGAGCCCAGGCCTTCCTGAACGCCCTCCCCTTTCGTGCATCACAGGTGCTATTTATGGAACCGCCTGGGTGAGTGGCCTGCTTCGGGGAGCCAGCCTCAAGGAGGCCTCGTGTGCTCTGTAACACGCTGTGCTAAGCCAACAGCTGCTCCCAGTTTTTAAGAAATGCTAACAGGGTAAGCTAACAGGGAGAGACCCATACAGAGACTCCTGGGAATAAGTTTTCATCTGGTCACTCACTTTCCATTAGACCAGGCTGGTAACGAGCCATGCCCGTTTTCTTGGGGCTGGGAGAACTTGAGTAGTAGTCTTTGGGTTGCAAGTCAGTCTCAAGAGGGTTCATCTCCCCTGCAATTAGTGCCAGGGGGGACTCTGAGATTAGGCTACAGGCTTGTGTTTGCCTCCACCGTCAGATGAGTTCCTGAGGTATGGAGAAGGTTCCTGAAGCCTTTATCAAGAAAACCTTTAGGCCGGCGCCGTGGCTTAACAGGCTAATCCTCCGCCTTGCGGCGCTGGCACACTGGGGTCTAGTCCCGGTTGGGGCGCCAGATTCTATCCCGGTTGCTCCTCTTCCAGGCCAGCTCTCTGCTATGGCCCAGGAAGGCAGTGGAAGATGGCCCAAGTGCTTGGGCCCTGCACCCGCATGGGAGACCAGGAGAAGCACCTGGCTCCTGGCTTCAGATCAGCACAATGCACCAGCTGCAGCAGCCATTGGAGGGTGAACCAACGGCAAAGGAAGACCTTTCTCTCTGTCTCTCTCTCTCTCATTATCCACTCTGCCTGTCAAAAAAAGAGAAAACCTTTATTAATGAGTACCTGCCTCAGCAAGAACACGTGGTTTATATTTGTAATGAACAAGGAACTAAGAAAACATGACATGTTCAATAAATGTCCATTGAATGACTAGCAGAACATGATGGTTAATTTATTTATTTAATTTTTATTTTTTGACAGGCAGAGTGGACAGTGAAAGAGAGAGAGACAGAGAGAAAGGTCTTCCTTTGCCGTTGGTTCACCCTCCAATGGCCGCCGCGGTAGTGCGCTGCGGCCGGCGCACCGCGCTGATCCGATGGCAGGAGCCAGGTGCTTCTCCTGGTCTCCCATGGGGTGCAGGGCCCAAGCACTTGGGCCATCCTCCACTGCACTCCCTGGCCACAGCAGAGAGCTGGCCTGGAAGAGGGGCAACCGGGACAGAATCCGGTGCTCCGACCGGGACTAGAACCCGGGGTGCCGGTGCCGCTAGGCGGAGGATTAGCCTATTGAGCCGCGGCGCCGGCCTAGAACATGATGGTTAAAAGCATGGTTAAAATATTGGTTCTTGAGGTGGCCACATAGGGCTTCAAGTCCTATTTTGCTGCTTTATCTTTGTAAGGTTTAAGTTTTCCAAGTACGAACACCTGGTTTCTGCTCCAGACTGTATTTTAATAACTGAGTGTGCAAGTCATTTAATTTCTCTAAGTCTCAGTTTTCTCATCCATAAAGTAGGATAATTATACCTGCCTTGTCTACGTTACAAAGTTGTCAGTGGGATCAAATGAGATAATGTCATAAAAGCTCTTTATAAATTAGAATATACTGTACAAATGCAAGCTATTATTATGGTTAATTCCAGTGACTAGTGAATAATAAACTGGTGGAACCAACAATCCCATTGTCACTAAGCTAAATCTTTCAGAGCAATTTCCCAATTCCACCCACTCTACCTTCTAGGCACTTCCACCTACCTCCTATGACTTCAGTAAGACAAGAGAGAGAGAGTACCATAATAATTTTCCTAATTAACTTTCTCAATCAGAGCTCTATGGCGCTGGGTCCAAAAGAAAAGAGAGATGTGTAGCAGAGTGTCACTGTTTCTTTTAGGTCAGCTCTTCATTCCTCCATGTATTTCCTATTTTGCTCATTTGTTTGCTCACAGTGTCCGAGTCTGAGGTGTCGGGTGGGCACGTAACAGCAAGTGAGCAGTCTGGACTCCATTTTGCCATGGTTGGCTAAGTGATCACACATGAGTTTCTCTCCAATTCTCACTTTTCCCCATCTGTAAATTAGGGATTAAAGTATGAGAGCCATTGGTCCATTCCAGTCTTTAGGGCCTAATTGTTCGTGAACTGGGATTCCTGATCCTTTTGTCCACTCCAGACAACTTTCTTATAGCTTGCATGTGCTATTTTCCTGAGATGAGATTAATAGGAAAATAAAAAGTCTTGAACACAGTAACCACAGAGGCATCTGCCAAGCTTTTTTTCCAAATCCTCTTCCCCTCTGTGTGGTTGGTTTGCTCTAGAGTGGATCAAAAAGGCTCTTTTCGAAAAAGGTAGATGGGGCCAGTGTTTTGGCGCAGTGGGTTAAGCTGTCACCTGCGATGCTGGCCTCCCCTAGTGGAGTGCCAGTGTGAGGCTCAGTTGATCCACTTCTGATCCAGCTCCCTGTAATGAGCCTTGGAAGGCAGCAGAAGATGGCCCATGTACTTGAGTTCCTGTCACCCACATGGGAGTCTTCCTCCTGGCTTCAGCCAGATCCAACCCTAGACATTGTGGCCACTGGGGAGCGAATCAGTGGATGGAATATCTCTCTCTGTCTCTCCTCTTCTCCTTCTGTCACTCTGCCTTTCAATTAAATAAACTTTTTTTTTAAAAGATTTTATTTATTTATTTGAGAGAGTTACAGACAGTGAGAAGGAGAAACAGAGAAAGGTCCTCCTTCCTTTGGTTCACTCCCCAAATGGCTGCTATGGCCGGAGCTGCGCTGATCAGAAGCCAGGAGCTTCCTCTGGTCTCCCACGTGGGTGCAGGGGCCCAAGGACTTGGGCCATCTTCTACTGCTTTCCCAGCCATAGCAGAGAGCTAGATAGAAAGTGGAGCAGCCGGGACTAGAACTGCCGCCCATATGGGATGCCGGTGCTTCTGGCCAGGGCATTAACCCACTGCACCACAGCACTGGCCCCAATTAAATAAACTCTTAAAGAAAAAAAGAAGAAGATGAAGAAGAAGAGGTAGAGATCAGAACTGGGAGACTGGAATTGATTTGGGTTGAGAAATTTGGTTGAATCCTCAGCCTCATTTGTATTTTCTGCAATTTCAGGCAGGCTAATTAGCTCAAGTCTCAGTTTCCTCATCTTTAAAATAGGGCTAATGTCTGCCCTACTTACTTAAAAGCTGTTAGAAGTAAAAGAAGGTGCTCACTGTGAAAGTGCTTTGTCATCATCACTGACTGTGATGATCACCGACTGCACAACACAAGATGATTCTGGAATCTGAGGGCACAACAGGGCATCTGGATCCATGCAGTCCATCCACTAAAACCCAAAAATATCATCACAATTACACAGAGCATAGAATGAAAGCCTCACTAGCTGCCTGCCTACCCTTCCCTTCTCCACAGCAAATTCTTCCCAGGACCTTTGTGCTGAGCTGGTTGTTGAGCACTGTCGTTCTCAGATGATTCAGACTTGCTTCCTTTAAAATGCCTCGGATGTCTAACACATAACTACCGCTGTATTTAGAAACCTCTAAGCAGAGCCATGGAATTTGGAACTGCTTCCCGCAGCCAAGCTCCATAGGTACAAGACACAACTGCCAGCTACCTTTCACTGCAAATCAGCTGGATCCGATTGCACTGACAGCAACAGGCCAAATATAGGCCAGCAGCGGGTGTTCACCTTGGCTCAGGTAAGCCAATTCACATGCTGGATAAGGACTAGCTAGAACAAGTCATTCTACCACTTAGTGTAATTACCCTTAATGGGTTTAGGGCTGTCTACTTGGAGAAAGAGAACAACTTGCAAGACCCTGTGAAAATATTTTCCTCTTCTGACTTACACTCTCTCCCCCTGGGTGACCTTAGCCACGCCCAACCTTTTCTAGTGACTTCTAAATCTCTGTCCCCAATGTAAAAGTTTCACCTGAAGTCTAAGCCACCATCTTTTGGCTGCAAGTCTCACTTAGATATAAAAAACTGGCACCTCAAAGTCAACAGGCTAATGTCCTCATCCACAAACCAGCGGCTCACCTATTTCTGGTACCTCCCTTCAATGATGCCTATCTCAATGAATGGCACTTCCTCCACCCAACTGTCTAAACAAATCATGGTCCTTGACATCTCTCTCCCACAACCAATCTTTCATCAAGCCCTAGCAATTCCACTTCCTAAATATCTCTGGAATTCATCTCCTTCTCTCCATCCCTGCTGCCACTAGTCAACTTCAGACTGTCATTATCTTTCGCCTGAACTATTGCAAGAGCTTCCCAACTGGTTTTCTTACTTCTATTTCTGCCCACCTCCCAATCCATCTTCCATAACAGGGGTGTTCTGAAGTCTGCAAGTCTGATCATGCCACACATGTGCCCTTGTTCAAATGTTTAAATAGCTTCCCAGTGCTCAGAGAGGAAGACTCAAGTTCCTTGACGTGGTCTTTGGGGCCTGTGTGATTGTCTAGCTTATCCCTCCACTCTTAGCTCTTACCACACCCTCATTTTTATCCAGGTTCTAATGACTGTGGCTCTCAGGCTCTCCACCATGGTTGAGAAAGTCATGTGGGAAGCTTTTAAAGCATCCCCAAGCCTGGGCTCTGTCCAAAACCAATGAAATGAAGCCTTCTGGCTTTGAACCACACCAGGCTCCTCCTAACTTCCTGCCCAGCACCACACACTCTCTCGTCTTTTATCCTTTGTGCATGTTCTTGGCTTTGTCTGAAACACTTCCATTGTACTCACCTCCCCTCTTACCACATGGCTGACTCACCTATCTTTCAAGCTTCGATTGGGGACCGCATTGTCCTCCAAGAAACCCTCTCCAACCCTAGTGCTCCAGCTCTGGGTTACACGTCTTCTCCTTAATTTTTTTAATATATATATGTGTACATATATATATATATTTAAAAATCAGAGTTAAAGAGAGAGAGGGAGAGACAGAGAGAGATCTTTCATCTGTTGGTTCACTCCCCAGATGGCTGCAAAAACCCAAGGGCCAGGAACTTCTTCCAGGCCTCGCTGGTGAGTTCAGGGGTGCAAGGACCTGGGCCATTTTGCACTGCTTTCCCACGAACATTAGCAAGGAGCTGGATCAGAAGTAGAGCAGCCGGGACTTGAACCAGCGCCCATTTGGGATGCCAGTGTTGCAGGCGGTGGCTTAACCCAGAGTGCCACAACACCAGCCCCAACATACCTTCTTTTCAGTGCTTCCAGACAGATCACCCTTCCCTCCTAGGCTAGTATTTATCACACTGTGTCATTCTTACCCCTGCATTCTGCTGGGCTTGAAGCTCTACAGGAGTGGGACTGGACCTGCCCAGACCTTTCCTGTGTCCTTGAGATCCTGCACACGTCTGGCATGTAGTCCACTATGTTTGTGGCAATCACTAGCTGGTTTCCTAAAGTCACCCGAGTTACCCCAGACTCACCAATCCTTCACTATAGCTGGGTCTCCAGTCATATTTATTTCCAAGCTCCCTTATTCATTCATTAGTAAATTCTCCCAACAAATATTTGAGACTACGGTAGGTGATGGGTACTAGTCACCCTGAAGTAATCTAGGCTTTCTCATGGGACCACTTCCCCGCAGTTGGACCCTGACACATCTCTGAAGAACAAGAAGGAGGGTCTCGGGATTTCAGCTTGCCTGGGTCACAGAGCCACACCAGAGGCCTGCAGCTTCCTCTGTTTGTGCTCACCCCAGCCCTCTTCCTCACAGGGAACCAGGCCAGGAATTAGTCATGATCATTTCCAAGGACTGCCTCTCCGGATGCCTGAGGCCTTGAATGAGAAAGTCTGTAACATTCAAAGGATGATGGCAAAATCTGAGTTAATGACCCAGGAGGGCAGAAACTGGCTTGGTAAGCATCCTATAAGCAAAAACACAGGTGAGTTCACTCCAAGCCACATTGCTCAGGGAGTCTCTGCCCCCTCAACAGCATTAGAGGCCTGCTTATGGACACCAGACAGTTAGAGCCCCAGTCCCTTGAACTGGCTGGTGTACAAATTTCCAGGGAACGTGGAAAGCTTTGAGCTTTTCTCTGCACTGAACTGCTCCCATCCGTCAAGCTCTGGGTCACCACCAAGAAGACCTGGCATGATTGCTACTTCCTGTTATAAAGTGAATTGAGGAAGATAAAATGAGCCAAATGTGAATGAAAGGAAAGGATGAAAAGTAAGTTCAAAGAGCCAAGCAAAGAAGAAACTTTAGTTATAATATTGATAGTCATACGACTTGCACTTGCTAATATTTATTGAGCATTTCTAACGTACCAGGCATTGTGTTGTTCTCATTTAGTGCTCACAAACACACACACACACACACACAACCTGAAACCCTTCTCACTAGTGTGTGACTGCAACCCTATATTCTTGGCCATGATGCCAAAGATGTGTGCAGGGAATGAAGTTGAGAGAAAGCTAACAGCTTGTGGATTTGGGAAGAGTTGAACCATTGAATTGCCTAGCTTTGTGGAGATGAGGAAAAGGCTTGGAAGATATGGAGGTTCTGAAGAGAACGGGGTGATCTCAAGGTGGAGATGGTTGAGGGGGAGCCCCAGAGTTTGATGAAGGCTAGAATGTGGCTATGTCCTCTCTGGGTGGTTGGAAGGGAGATGAGAAGGAAAGTAGATGATGACGTCATCAAAGATGGCAGGAGAAGAGCTTCAGTCTTCCCATCCACAACAGGAAATTGAGCCCACCTACAGCATTAGGCAGTGCTGTAGACTCTGTGGCTACAATGAGGCAGAGTGGACAGAGCACTGTGATTCTGGGGCTTACATCCTGTAGGAGAGACAAACAATAATCAATGAACGAGTACACGAGAAACATGTCAGAAAGTGCTCTCGCCTGATGGGGTGGGGATTTTGAATCAGGTGGTACAAAAAGACGTTCCTGAGAAGGTGACATTTAGGTAGGGTAGGAAAGGCAAGGAGTCAGCCATACAAAAATTGGGGTGGAGGTGGGTACTTCAAACACAGAGCAGCTGGTGCAGCAACCCTTGTGCAGACAAACCTGGCAGGAAGAAGGCGGCTAAGGGTAGTTGGAATACAACAGCCAGCCACAAGGCTGTGTGCAGTGAATTCTGAAAAGTAGGCAAGGACTTGATCGTGTGACACCTTATTGTCCAAAAGCCTTATTGACTTTTAATCTTGGGACAATGGAGTTTTAATGAGAGAAGTGATCTGATGTACGTGTTTGTAAAAATTATCTTTTATAAAGTTAAATGGAGTGGCTATGAATTAGAGAGGGGAACAGGGCCCCCCAGCAGAAACAAACCAGCTTTCCTAAGTGGTTATTGGGTTTGGTTTGGTCTGATTTTCTCTGATCTTGAAGCAGAATGCATTTCTAAAGGTCAACTCCCAAGGTCAAGAGTAATCTGAGGAGTCTGTCGGTTCCCTGTGGTTGTTTGTGAGGAAGTTGCTGAGAGGCACAGACCAAACCTCTTATTATGGAGGAGAGGGTGTGTATTGTTTTTCATTTCCACTGAAAAACAGAGGACAGAAGAAGCAGTCCGTGTTTTTTTTTAAATCTCTCCCTGCAAAGGATATACCACCCACTGTCCCCTCCTAAGGCACGTGGAACCCCTTGCCATGTATCTTTATCCTTCTAATTGTTTTACATATTAATCCTTGCCTGATTTTCTAAACTAATTTCCCAAACCTTCTGGCTTGGGAAGCCCCCTTTCCCATCGGAGGAACCTACTGACTGGCTTTGTTTCTCTCTCCTGCCCTGACTCCTAGAGCAATGGAGGTGGTGCCACACACCCTGTTCCCAGGTTGCACATTGCCCATCTGTGGCCTCTGGTCCTCCTCTTTCTCCTTTGGTGTCCATACTTCTCATTCTCACCCGATTTCATCTGAACACCACACTGCAGTAAAGGAGGAGGTGCCTGGGCTAGGGCTGCCCATGGATGTAGCTTTTACCCAGCCCGCTGTTGCCCTGGCTTCCCAACTCACCACAACGTTACCAGCAGAAAGTGTGGAGGATTCAGAGCAGGGAGCCACCTTCCCCTGACTTCACCTTCAATTCTGACTGTCATGACACTGCAGTAAAGGCCATCATGGCAGAGTGGCTTGTGCTGAGGGGGAATCACCACGTGTTGACTCCGCACTGGGCTCTCTCCAGGGCCATTCCATAAGATGCCTGTGTTCTTCCTACAGAGAAAGAATTATTGTCTCCATTTTGAGTATTTATTTGAAAAGCAAAGAAGCAGAGGAAGAGAGACAGAGTTACCCCATCCACTGGTTCATTCCCCAAATAGCCAAGAATAGTCATGGCTGGGCCAGGCTGAAACCAGGAGCTAAGAACTCAATGTAGGTCTTCCACATGAATTGTAGGTCCCAACTGCCTGATCTGTGACGACCGCCTTCCAAGATGCACATTGACACGAAGCTGAAATCAGGAGCCGACTGAAACTTAAGCCCAGGTACTCTGATAGGGGATGTGGATGTCCCAGGTGGCATCTTAGCTGCTACACCCAAGCCCAGTCACTGTCTGACTTTTTTTTAAAGAAGGCTATGCAGGGCTGAGCAATTCATCTGCCTAAAGTGTGGAGATGGAATTCTATTCCAAGTAGCCGGGCTCTGAAGCCTCAAGGAGCTTACCCATGACCATCCTGTCATAACCTTGACCCTCACATCTCCCCTACCATGAGTTAAGTCTCAAAGCAGCCTGACAATGATTGACTTTCAGGGTCATCATTCCAAAAAATTTTCCACCATGGATCCAGCTCTCCATACTACAGTTCTTTCTTGTTATTAACTCTGGAAACATGTGAAACATCTTTTTGATAACAATTCAAGGTCCCTAGTTTTTCCAGGATTATTTTTTCAATTAATGGACTTTAAGTGCCACATATGAAAGTGTTAATGTTTGGGTTTATAACGTGGTCAATACTTAGTTGTCCTTTGCAATTATTTTGCATTAAATATGGATTTGTTTGACCATCACAAAGGAGGAATACAAGAGGAAAAGTAGAGAATCAAAGCAGGAATGAGGAAGAAAAGAAACTTTTTAGGCTGTTTCTGGTTATCCAAGCTATAAAGTTCCCCATGCAGAGGATCTTGCTCCAGTCAAAAAGATCATCCCTCAGCTTGAATTGTTGTTGTTGTTGTTTTTTTAAGATTAATTTTGTTTTACTTGAAAGACAGAGACAGAGAGAGAGAGAGAGATCTTCCTTCCGCTGGTTCGCTCCCCAAATGACTGCAGTAGTTGGGGCTGGGCCAGGCTAAGCCAGAAGCCAAGAATTCCATCCAGGTCTCCCACGTGGATGCCAGGGGCCCAAGTACTTGGGTCATCTTCCACTGTTTTCCCAGGCGCATTAACAGGGAGCTGGATGGAAAACGGAGCAGCTGGGACCCAGTACTCTGATAAACGATGCTGGTGTCCCGGGTGATGGCTTAACCTGCTGTTTCACAACACTGGGCACAGATTTGAATTCTTCCATGGCTGAAGGCCAGCCAAACTTCCTGCCTGCTGTGTGTGGTCAGCATGCCGGAACTGAGACGGAGCTCGGTAGGGACCGGTGGACTGAATCAAGGGGTTCCGGATACACGGAGAGTGCCACTATTCGCCTAGTCCGGAGACACACCACTAAGTAGCTTACAATTCCCTTCCGAGGTGTGCGATCATCTCTAGTGGGACCCAGATTTTAGAAACTTGAAAACTGATGTTATGATTCAATGCAGTTCCTGAGGAAACACATGGAATTTTTTGGCCATGTATTCGCAGCTTTTTGATTCATTTGGCATATCTCCTTGCTAAATTTAAAAGCAAATGTCAAACATAATTATTCTATGTGTAGGAATTTACCTCCCAGGGATTCTGTCCCTCACCTGGAAAATGAAGGCATAGACCAAATGCTCCCCAACGGCCTTTCTAACACTTGGCTTCTCAGGTTTATGTATTCAGGGCATCATGTTTCACTTTTTGTTTACTATAAGCTGAAAAGAGTGGGAGGGGGTAATGTATAGCCCCCAATTTCTCAACCATGTTACAATTGACCTACAAATTGCTGTCTAAAGGCTTATGCTTCCTCGGACTAAATGAAAAGGATAGGTCAGCATTCTAAGATGCCCGGACGGCAGCCTTCTAGATAAACCCCACGTCTAGGCATTTGCAACAACTGCCCATGTTGCAGAAAAGAAGATAATTCCATGCTTTTTGAGTGTGTATATGAGAAGGAATGAAAATAAGGTACCGAAAAAACCAACTGTAGTATTCAAGCAGTTCTAACATTTGTGTTTTCATCCAGAGAACATATGCATGTGTTTTGTGTGTGTGTGTGTGTGTGTTTTCGTTTCGGTGTTGTTAAAGGGAGTCATTTTTAAATGACATTCGCTTGGGCCTCTTTTGTTTTAAAAGTCATGCCACATTGCAAATAAGCTCTCGAATGCTCACGCACGTGTGAGGTGATACAGTGACAAAGCCATGCAGTGGTTAAGAATTAGATCCCTGCTCTGCCACTTACCTCACTATGTAAACTTATGCAAGTCACTTAACCTCTCTGACTCCTCACCTACAAAATGAAGATATTAGTATTTCTTTCCTTCCTTTCTCTCTCTCCCTCCATCCCTTCCTTCCTTCTGTCCTTTGACAAATACTTTTCGCGCACCTGCAACATGCAACTCAAGGCTGTAAAATAAAAACAGAAGTGAACAAAGAAAGACAAATGTCATTTCCTTAGGTACCTAACAATCTGATTGAATGAAACATAACCAATGAATACCTGTGAGTGTGAAGTGACAAACGCAGTTGTCAAAGCAGGATAAGAGACGTGAGGGATGGAGGGATGGAGGGATGGAGGGAAGCTATCGAGAAGGAGTGGTCAATGAAGGCTCCTCTAAAGAGGTCAGTTGGAGCAGAGATGGGAACTAGATTCAGGGAAGAGGAGTCTGGGAAGGGGGAAGAGCAGGTGCAAACACTCTAAGGTGGGCGTATTCTTGGAAAGAATATTGGAGGGAGAGTGGAAAGTCCAAGGTGGTGGGAATGTTTCACCTATGTAAAGCCGACAGATTTTGCTCTAAATGATCCGGGAAGCCATGGGAGGATTCGAGCAGAAGGGTAGTAACATGATCTGCTGTATGTGGAACAGGATCTGCTCTCCAGGTTGTTTTCACATGTGGTTTGGCTGTGTGTTTAAGGACTGACTTTGCAGGAGTGTGGTGAGATTGGCATGAGTCTGTGAGGCACAGTGTGTGCGGTGTTTAGGTCAGTGTCTGGCAACAGATTGCACTCCGAGGTAGTCTTACAGTTATGTTACCTGTGAAGCTGATGAGAGAGCACCAGGGGCTCAAGGAGACCAGAAGAAGAAACAAACATTTCTTGAGTATTTACTCTGTGCCAGGCCTGCACACATTTTTAAACTGTGTCTCCTTTTCTTTTTTAAATTATACTATTTTCTTTTTTAAATTTTTTTTTTATTTTTGACAGGCAGAGTGGACAGTGAGAGCGAGACAGAGAGAAAGGTCTTCCTTTGCTGTTGGTTCACCCCTCAATGGCCAGCGCGACCGGCGCATCGCACTGATCCGATGGCAGGAGCCAGGTGCTTCTCCTGGTCTCCCATGGGGTACAGGGCCCAAGCACTTGGGCCATCCTCCACTGCACTCCAGGGCCACAGCAGAGAGCTGGCCTGGAAGAGGGGCAACTGGGACAGAATGCGGCGCCCCAACCGGGACTAGAACCCGGTGTGCCGGCTCCACAAGGCAGAGGATTAGCCTGTTGAGCCACGGCACCAGCCTAAATTATACTCTTTTCTAAAAAATATTTATTTATTTTATTTGAAAGGCAGAGTTGTGGAAGAAGAGAGAGACAGAGAGGTCTTCCATCCACTGGTTCACTCCCCAAATGGCTGCAACGGTCGGGGCTGGGCCAGACCAAAGTCAGGAGCCAAGAGCTTCTTTCAGGTCTCCCACATGGATGCAGGGGCTTAGGCACTTGGGCCATCTTCCACTGCTTCCCCAGGTGCATTAGCAGGGAGCTGGATTGGAAGTGGAGTAGCAGAGACTTGAACCAATGCCCATATGGGATGCCAGCATCACAGGTGGTAGCTTACCCTGATATGCCACAATGCTGGCTCCTGTGACTTATTTTCTTAAAAAAATTAATTTACTTGCTGCCTCCCAGGGTACACATCAGCAGGAAGCTGGAATTGGAGGCTGTGCTGGGACTTGAACAAAGGCATTCTGATACAGGATGCGGGCATCCCACACGGTGGCTCAGCTGCTGTGCTAAACACTTGCCCCAGGCCTGTATACATGAATATAGAACAAGGTAGTATGCTGAGCATGAGCTAATGGGTCTGACACCTGTATCAGTCATGTTATGATGCCCAAAACATCACAGCTTTGGCCTGAGGTCATTACTGAAGTGCACATCTTAACCTGGCTTGGTAACATCAGGGCCTGTTCACCTTGATGTGATTTCATGGGTCAGATGAACCAGTCTCCCAATCACACTGCAGTCTGGTCACCTTGGGGTCAAAGTCTGGCTGAACGACGAACAAGCTTTGTATTTTTGGACAAGGTACTGAACGTCTCTGTGCCTCAATGTCCCACCACTACCTTAGTGATGACTGTCCCTTAGGGTTTATGTGAGGTAAAACAAGGTAATACGGGTAATAAGGTAATTCCTTATTAGACATAAGTATGCATTTGCACAGTTAATTACCAGAGAGCTTTGGAGAATGGAACACAGGACCTGTGAGTTTCCAGGAGAAAACAAAAGGCAGAAATGTCACAGAGAATGTCAAGTGCCAAGCAGAAACCACAAGCACCTTGGGGAAAGTCTCTCTAATCTAGGGCAAAGGGACAGAGATAGAAATGGTGTTGGAAGGGATGGATGTTGTGGTGCAGCAGGGTAAGCTACTGCTTGGGACCCTGCTACCCATGAGGAAGACCCAGATGGAGTTCTAGGATCCTGGCTTGGACCTGGCTATTGCAGACATTTGGGAAGTGAACCAGTGGGTGGAAGAGCTCTTGCTCGCTCGCTCGCTCTCTTGCTCACTCTGCCTTTCAATTAGATGAATATAATCAAGCACTAAAACAAATGAAAGAGGAGAAATGGTGTTGAAAGAGTTACAAGGATGGGCCGGCACTGTGGCGTCGTAGATTAAGCCTCTGCCTTCAGCACCAGTATCCCATATGGGCACTGGTTCAAGACCTGGTTGCTCCATTTCTGATCCAGCTCCCTGCTAATGGCCTGGGAAAGCAGTAGAAGATGGCTCAAGTCCTTGGGCCCCTGCACCCATGTGGGAGACCCAGAAGAAGCTCCTGGCTCCTGGCTTCGGGTCGGCGTAGCTCCGGCTGTTGCAGCCATCTGGGGAGTGAACCAGCGGATGGAAGACCTCTCTTTCTCTCTGCCTCTCCTTCTCTCTGTGTAACTCTGCTTCTCAAATAAATAAACAAATCTTAAAAAAAAGAAAAAAGAGTTGCAAGGACAAGTAATACTGCCTGCTTCTCGCCGTTGCCAGAAATCCTTTCTCTCAAAATAGCATTTCCATGCTCAAGCACCTGAGTGTGCTACAGGCCTTTGATCCTCTGAAGAAACCCAAGTCTCCATCTCCGGTGCCTTGCTGCACCTTGCTTTAAGCCACGCTGATGAGTTCAGGAAAGAAAGGTTAAAAATAGAAGCACTGGTGCTCAGTGGGCCCTTGGAGCTCCTGAGTTCAATCATCTCACTGAACAGGTGAGGAACTCCTTGCCCTGGAGAAGTTCAAAGACGCATTCCTGGTTGCACTAACAGTTACTGTCATGCGGGGACCAAACCCAGCCTGCCTTATTTCCTTACCCAGTGTCAATTCTGCCTTGTTTTTCTACCTCTCCCCGAAAGATAAAGGTACAGGTAGAGATTTGCTTGTCAAAAAGTCACAAGAGAGTTTCTTTTAAATGGTCAGTTACCCTGGAGTAGAGCTGTCCATTAGAAATAGAATGTGAGCCGGCGCCGCGGCTCACTAGGCTAATCCTCTGCCTAGTGGCGCCGGCACACCGGGTTCTAGTCCCGGTCAGGGCACCGGATTCTGTCCCGGTTGCCCCTCTTCCAGGCCAGCTCTCTGCTGTGGCCTGGGAGTGCAGTGGAGGATGGCCCAACTGCTTGGGCCCTGCACCCCATGGGAGACCAGGAGAAGCACCTGGCTCCTGCCATCGGATCAGTGTGGTGCGCCGGCCGCAGCGCGCCTACCGCGGCGGCCATTGGAGGGTGAACCAATGGCAAAAAGGAAGACCTTTCTCTCTGTCTCTCTCTCTCACTGTCCACTCTGCCTGTCAAAAATACAAAAAAAAAAAAAAAAAAAAAAGAAATATAATGTGGGTCACATATGTAATTTAAAGTTTTCCAGTAGCTACACTTAAGTAAAAAGAAACAAGTGAAATTAATTTTAAGAATATGTTGTAATCCAGTATACCCAAAATATCATTTCAACATAAAAGTTATTGAGATATTTTAGAATCTTTTTTTGCACAGGAAGTCTTCAAAATCTAGTGCATATTTTATACATACAAAACATGATAATTTGGACTAGCCACATTTCCAGTGTTCAGTAGGCACAGGTGGTTAGTGACTACCATTTTGGATTCTATAGGGCATTAAGGTGATTTAATCTGGTTTAGAATGGTTTAATTATGCTTTCATAGCTTAATTTTTTTCAAGATTTATTTATTTGAAAGTAAGAGTTACACAGAGAGAAGGAGAGGTAGAGGTAGAGGTAGAGGTAGAGAGAGAGAGAGAGGTCTTCCATTTGCTGGTTCACTGCCCAGTTGACCGCAATGGCTAGAGCTGCACCCATCCAAAGCCAGGAGCCAGGAGTTTCTTCCGGGTCTCCCATGTGGGTGCAGGGGCCCAAGGACTTGGGCCATTTCCCACTGCTTTCCCAGGCCATAGCAGAGAGCTGGATTGGAAGTGCAGCAGCCGGGTCTCAAACCGGTGCCCATATGGGATGCTGGTACTTCAGGCGGTGGCCTAACCCATTATGCCACAGCGCTGGCCCCATCATAGCTTAATTTTTAAAAATTGCACTGAGTTCATTTTTGAAAACATCTGTATTACAAAAATGAGGAACAGGTATCTATGATTATGTTTCATTTATCATCTAGTCACTTCCTCATTTAATCGTTTAGCAAAAGATTTATTGAGTATTTTCCATGCACCAGGCATCACAGACAAAGAAGTGAATGTGACAGGTTACATCCTTACCCTCATGGAATTTCTATTCTAGGGAGAGAAACAGACAATCAGCAAGTAGAAGAATACAGAAGCAAGAGACTTTCAGTTAAGGATAAGAGCTGGGAGGTTCATAAAGAACCAAGCCGAATAATCAGAATGAATTGGGAAGAGGACGCCTCCCATGTGAGTTTGGGTGGTCAAAACTGAGCCTTGATGACAAGAAAGAATCAGCCACAAAAATTATTCAAGAAGAGTACATTCAAGATTGGGGACAGCTGGTCAAAAGATGCTAAGAAAAAATTTTTTTAAAATTTTTGACTTAATTTTTTGCCAGTTTTCACAGTGTAGGCAGAAGATTCAACAATCCAGCAAGACGTTTTGAAAGCTATGCTGCAGAGTGATGAACGGTGAGGAGCTAAAGGTGAAATGCACCAGACAAGGAGTGCGAAGGAACGGGCAAGGAAAACAGGTCAATCTGTGAAAGGGCAAAATCAGAAAATTTGTAAAGTGGGAAACGCAACTTGGAGATACCAGTGAGGAAACTGGTAGGAAACTGCTAACTAATTAGGAAGCACTAGAAAATAATACCAACTCTCTGCAATTATGACAACAAAATTGAGCCGACTAAATCAGTAAAACCATTTGAGAAAGCAGTATGCTGGCACAGACTAAGCCCCTTTAAAATGCTTCCTTTTGATCTAAAAGACTTCCTTTTCATTTCTAGATCGTTATGTACCAGTTTATAGGTTTTTTAAAAGATTTTATTGATTTATTTGAAAAATTAATTTTATACATAGTGTTCATTGAACTTATTGTAGTAGCCCCAAACTGGAAACACTAAATATTTTCAAGTCAATGGATATTTCCATTATTGGCACACATTTTAAAATATTTTGTGGGTGGGCATCTGGCCTAGTGGTTAAGATGTTGCTTGGGTTGCTTGCATCTTGATATTAGAAGGCCTGGTTTGAGTTCTGGCTCTGCCACCAATTCCAGCTGCCTGCTACTGCACACCCCGGGAGGCACCCAGTGATGGCTTGAGTAGTTGGGATACCACCACCGGCATGGGAAACTCGAATTGAGCTCCCAGCTCCTGGCTTCAGTCTGGCCCACCTTTAGATGTGGGCATTTGGGAAGGGAACCGGCAGATGGGCAATCATCTGTTTCTCTGATTTTCAAATAAATAAAAATAGATATAAAAAAGACATTTGTACCCACATGGAAAACACTGACATTAGACTCTTTCTAGTGTCAAATGTGAAATTAATTCTGAGTGGACCATAGATCCAAATGTAAACACTGAAACTATAGACTTCTTAGAAGAAAATACAGGAGTAGATGCTTATGATCTTGGGTAGGCAGAACTTTCTTAGATATTGCACCAAAAGTATCAGCAACAGAAAAAAAAATAGACAGATTGGATTTTCTCAAAATTAAAAAAGTGATACTTCAAAGAACACCATCAAAACAGTGAAAAGACAACTTACAGAATGGGAGGAAATACTTACAAGCCACTTACTGACAAGGGACTTACATATAAAAAGTGTTTAAAAATAATTTCAACTCATCAAATGAAAAGACAAATAATCTAATTCAAACATGGGCCAGGTTCTGAATGGGCATTTCATCAAAGCAGATATGAGAAAGGCCAATAAGGAGGACCAGTGTTGTGGCACAGCAGGCTAAGCTGCTGCTTGGCCCCTGGCATCCCATATCCATGTGCAGTTCTGCTTCGGTTCAGCCTCCTGCTGATGCGTCTGTTTGGCAGAGGGAGTTCCTGGAACCTGGCTTCAGCCTGGTCTGGACCTTGCTGTTGCGACCATTTTGGGGAGTGAACCAGCAGATGAAAGAACGCTGTCTCCCCCTCTTTCTGTGTTGTTCTGCCTTTCAAATAAATAAATAAATCTTTTTTTTAAAATGGCCAATAATATAAAATTGATTGAAAATTGATCTTTGCAAAAAAGTAAGAGTAGGAAACAGAGAGGGAGGATGAAGAAGGGTAGGAGTATGGGTGGGAGGGAGGTAGGGGGAAGAATCACCAAGTTCCTACATTTGTATGTATTATATCCATGAAGTTTGCATTCCTTAAATAAAATTTTAAAAATGCAAAAAAATAGCCAATAAGTACATAAAAACATGCTCAATATCACTAGCCATTTGGAAAATGCAACTCAAAGCCACAATGAAATGTCATTTCACACCCACTAGCATGGTTACACTTAAAAAGACAGCTGATAGTAAGTGCTAAGAAGGATGTGGGGAAATTGGAACTCTCATATGCTGCTGGTAGAAATAGAAAACGCTGCAGCCACTTTGGAAAACAGTTTGGCAGATGCACAAAAGGTTAAACAGAGAGTCACCATATGACTTAGATAAATACCCAAGAGAAATGAAAACATATACTTGTACACAAATGTTCACAGCAGCATTAATCATAATAGTTTTAAAAAGTGGAAAAAACTCAAGTGTTTATCAGTATACCAATGGACAAATAAAAATGTCTGTCGATATAATAGAATATTATTCGTCTGGAAGAAGGAATGAAGCATTGGTCCATGTATGGATAAGCCTTGAAAAAGTTATGCTAAGTGAAAGAAACAAGACACAAAAGATCACACATTATGTGATTTCAATTATATGAAGTGTCCAATGTCGGCAAAATCCATGAGACAGAAAGCAGATTAGTGTCTGCTGAGGGCTGGGGAAAGGGATGGGGAGTGACTGCTAATGGGTACAAGGTTTCTTTGTGGAATAATGAAAATGTTCAAAAATTGATCACAGAGATGGCTGCACAGCCTTGAGTACAAAGATACTTCAAAATGTTCCAGGAGAGTGGGTGTTTGGGGAATGAACCTGTGGATGGAAGATCTCTGTCCGTATGTCTCTCTGACTTTTAAATAATTTTGTGTGTGGTTCAGGGAAAACGGGATGAAGAAGATAGTTTTATTTTCGTGCAAAAACAAATTGAAATCTATGCACACTTGCATCTCAATAAGACTATTAAAAATTCCATTTGTGGGGCCTGGCGCTGTGGCATAGCCCATAAAGCTGCTGCCTGCGGTGCAGAATCACATATGGGTGCCAGTTCAGGTCCCGGCTGCTCCACTTCCGATCCAGCTCTCTGCTATGGCCTGGGAAAGCGGTAGAAGATGGCTCAAGTCCTTGGGCCCCTGCACCCACGTGGGAGACCCAGAAGAAGCCCCTGTGGTTCCTGGCCTTGGATCTGCTCATCTCTGGCCATTGTGGCCAATTGGGGAGTGAACCAGCGGATGGAAGACCTCTCTCTCTTTCTGCCTCTCCTTCTCTCTCTGTGTAACTTTGACTTTCTAATAAATAAATAAGTCTTTAAAAAATTAAATTTGTGAGGGACAGCATGTGGTGCAGCCAGGTAAGCCACTGTTTGCCACACCAGTGTCCCCTGTCAGAGTCCTGATTGGAGTCCTGGTTGCCCCACTTTTGATCCTGCTCCCTGCTAACACACCTGAGAAAGCAATGGAAGATGGTCCAAGTACTTTAGTCCTGCCATTCCTGTGGAAGGCCAGGATGGAGGTCCAGGCTCCTGGCTTTGTCTTGGTGTGGGCCTGGCCAGTGCAACCATCTGGGGAGTGAACCAGCAGGTAGCACATCTCTCTCTCTTTCTGTCTCTCCCTCTCTCTGTCACTCTGCCTTTCAAATAAATAAACAAATCTTTTAAAAAGTTCATTTGTGTTAAGGACATACAAACGGAAGAAATGTTAATATTCATGAATGATTCAGAATTGTGTAGTACAGCTATATATTTATTTAGAAAAGAGGTAAAAAGCTTTGGCATAAATTCTGGCAAAACATTCACTGCAATGTTAGTGAAGATTGCTTTTGTGTGGTAGACTATGGTTGATACATATATATTTTTTTCCCTTTGATGAGCAAGTTTTCCTTTGATAGTGATGGAAACATTTTTTTTTCCTTAGGGAAAGAAATTTGGAAACCTTATTTCCAAAGTAATTCTTGGCTGTAATCCTTACTAAATATGGTCAAACAGGAGGCAGCCAAAGAGAACTTCAACTGCAGTTCTGCAGCAAACAGTGTGACGGAGACCAGAAATGACGTTTTGCACACTCCTTCCTACCTCCTGCTCCTCCACCCCTCAGACCCATAAAAGAAAATGATTCAGAAAGTCCTGAGCAAGTGCAATCTGGAAATGTGTTGCATTTACGTCTGGCAGCTGCACGGCCCAGAGGCGAGGGACAGACAGCTGCCACAGGGGTCCTAACAGTGAGAGTGGAATGACTGAGGCACGTAGCTTCCAGGGTGGCCTGAATCCTGGCCCACGCCTGATTCCAGGAGAAGTGTTACTTTCTTTCCATGACCACACACTATGTGCAGGCAGCTTTCCATGTCCATGGAATCCATTTGTGAGGATTCAACCCAACAGGGACCAAAAATATAATTCGGTCTACAATGATTGTATCTATACTGAATGAGTGCACATTTTTTCCCTTGTCATTTCCTAAACAATGCAGTATAACAAATGTTGGCACGGTGTTTACATTCTACTAAGTGTTGTAAGTAATTTAGAGGTGATTCCAAGTTTACCAGAGGATGTACGAATACTATAGCACTTTATACAAAGGACTTGAGCATCTGGATTGGAACCAATCCCCCACAGATACAGAGGAAGACTGAACTTCTCTCTTCTGGGAAGACTAACTTTTCTGTCTTGCCTGCCCAGTGGAGGAGAAGTGCTGGGCTTGTGCACCTGCTGTTTCTCTCCAGGCCAGCAGTTGTCCATCTATCTTAGAGGAACAGCTTTGATAAAGTCCTTGGCTCTGTTTGGATATCTCCTTTCCCTTGCTCTCTCAAACAAACTTGATTTGAACTGGTTGGATTCATCAGACACTTCCTTTGAGGAGCATGTGTTCCTTTGAGAGAGAGAGAGAGAGTGGGTGGCCTGGAGACAGCACTCTCTAGCACAGATGACAGGAGGGGACACAGAGAGGCCTGGGGGCCAGTGCTCAGAGGGGTGGCACCAGGGCCTGGGCGGCTGGGCTTGGAGCAGAGAAAATGTCAAGAGATTCTCAAGGTTGTTTCAGTGAGCTGCTCACACAGAAGTCAGAGGGAAAAGGGAGCCAATGTGAGGGAGTTGCAAGGAAGCAAATTGCCTTAGCATCAGAGAGAAACTGCAGCAGCTAGCGCTTTCGGACACAGCTGTCTCCATAACTGAGGTGGTGAGTCCCACCCACGGAGGGCTGCACACCAAGCTTGTTTTGGGTGTGATCAACCGAAGAGTGCGAAACACTTTTCAACAGTTGGGTGGTCCTTATCATGTAGCAGCTACAGTCCTAAGAGCTTTATATAGACTCATTCCGGGGGTAGTCACAACAACCTTCAGAAGTAACTGTTTCATTATCTCCAATTTACAGATGAGGAAAACTAAGTCCTGGAGAGGTTCAGTAACTTGCCCAAGGCCACCGTGTGACTCAAATCCAGGTAGTCTGGCCCCAAAATCCATGCTCTTAACATCTTAATAGCCCCAAAGATATGACCGTAGGCTCCTGCACATCACATCCTAGGGTTTTACCCTCTGACCCAGAGATGTGCCATCTTTTCCAGGAGTCCGGATGGAATGCACTCCTATGCCTTCAACCAGGCAGCAAAGACACAGGCCGCTGCCGTGCACTGTGGCTCCCCTCTCAGTGATGTCTCTACTGCCAGCACTATGCAAGGAGCCTTGCTGGTGCCTCTGCCAATGACACTCATTGTGAGGACTCCCACGTCTGTGCACAGGGGCCTCCTTGCCATGTGCGCCTAGCTGAGGCCTCCGGGTGCCCGTGTGTTGCTGGGGTCTGAGTGGAGCCATGTTTTGTCATCTGAGTCCGGAGATACTCTTGGGCAGAGTCTGCCATCTCTCAACATTAGGCTTTTTTTCTTAAGCTACTGGTCCTCATCTCCCTGGTGACAGAGTTGCAAAGACAATCTCCCAGCTGGAGTTGGGTCATGTGACATGTTATCCCCCTCTGCTACCTGGACAGTCAAAATAACTTAAAAAACGAAAACAAGGGTTCAGTGTTGTGGTACAGTGGGCTAAGCTGCCACCTGCGATAATGGAGCCCCATATTGGAACACCAGTTCAAGTCTCAGTTGACCCACTTCTGATCCAGCTCCCTGCTAATGAGCCTGAGAAAGCAGCAGAAGATGGCCCAAGTCCTTGTACCCCTGCCACCCACATTGGAGACACGGATGGAGTTCCTGGCTTCTGACTGACCCAGCCCCAGCCATTGTAGCCATCTGTCTCTCCCTCTCTGCTGCTTTCTCCTTCAAATAAATAAAATAAACCTTTTTTTTTTTTTAATGTAAAGGCAAAAACAGAAACCAAACTCCTCTCTTGTCCCCCAGATACAAAAACAAAGCCTCCATGTAGCAGGCAAGGAGACCCTGTGAAGAAAAGTTGCTTTGCGGGGCAAGTGGTGCAGAGAGTTAAAGCCCCAGCCTACAGTGCCGGCATCTCAAATGCGTGATGGTTCAAGTCCTGTCTGCTCCACTTCCTATCCAGCTCCCTGCTAATGTGCCTGGGAAAGCAGCGGAAGATGGCCCAAGTGCTTGGGTCCCTGAATCCGTGTGGGAGACCTAGAAGAAGCTCCTGGCTCCTAGCTTTGGATCAGCCCAGCTCTGGCTGTTGTAGCCATTTAGGGAGTGAACCAGCAGGTGGAAGATCCCCCCTCTCTCTGTCTCTCTCTCTCACTGTAACTCTTTCAATTAAATAAAATAAATCTTGGGGGTGGGGGTTAGAAAGTTTGCCTCACTTTTCTCCAGCCCTGACCTGCAGCAAAGGATCTGCACCACCTGGAAGCAGGACCAGGAGGCCTGGTGGTCAGAGACACTGGGGAGACAGGTGCTATGGCAGGCTGCAGGCCGCAGAGAAGAGTAAGGGCTCTTCAATGCCAAAATGTTAGAGTCCCATGTCCTAGATGGTTCGATAGGAGTGGGAACGGCTCAGGGGCGGTTTGCTAAAGCAGCTGGGGTTTGTTTCGGGAACAGTAGGTAAAGGTCTTAGTTTTTGTTTTTGCTTTAATCAATGTCTGGAGTCTACCTCATTTATCAAAGATAAAGAGTGAGGGAACTAGAGAGCAACTAATGACTATCCAATCAGCTCTTCCTTGAGGGAGAATTCCAGAATCATGTTTCCTGTGTTTGTACCCTAGGCTCTCATCTCCTTCTGAACAACAAAGGAAGTGTGAATTCTTTAACCCTTTAATGTCTCCAGATTAACCAAGGGGTTTTCGTCTTGTAAGATTAATGTTTGAGTGTTGTTTGGGACATTCATTCTCTGAGGGATCTACAATCATGCAGGACTAAAATAGAGGAGGGAGGGGGACAAAACTGAGGCGCACCTCCCATGCTGGTGAAGAAAAAATGGGGTAGCCGGCCTCAAAATTGCCGCCAGTCATCTTTGCCTGGCCTCTATGTATCCATGTCTTGCATTGTGTCTGTCCACACATGGAACCCATGCTTATCTGGATGACCAATATAATATGGCAAAGGTGACAGGGTGTGACTTCCTAGGCTAGGTCAGAGCTTCCACCTTTTTTTTTTTTTTTTTTTTTTTTTTTTTTTGACAGGCAGAGTGGATAGTGAGAGAGAGAGAGACAGAGAGAAAGGTCTTCCTTTTTGCCGTTGGTTCACCCTCCAATGGCCGCTGCGGCAGCGCATCTCACTGATCGGAAGCCAGGAGCCAGGTACTTCTCCTGCTCTCCCATGCGGGTGCAGGGCCCAAGGACTTGGGCCATCCTCCACTGCCTTCCCGGGCCATAGCAGAGAGCTGGCCTGGAAGAGGGGCAACCGGGATAGAATCTGGTGCCCCAACCGGGACTAGAACCCGGTGTGCCGGCGCCGCAAGGTGGAGGATAACCTGTTAAGCCACGGCGCCGGCCTCCACCTCTTTTCTTTTAGTTTAATTTTATTTATTTGAAAAGCAGAGTTACAGAGAAAGAGGGACAGAGAAAGAGAGATCTTCCACCCACTGGTTCACTCCTTAAATGACTACAATGGCTATGGCTGGTCTGGGCCAAAGCCAGGAGCCTAGAACTCCATTTGGGTCTCCCATGTGGGTGGCTGGGGTCTCGGGCCACCTTCTGCAGCTTTCCCAGGTGCATGAGCTGGAAGCTGGATCAGAAGTGGAGCAGCTGAGTCTTGAATTGGAGTGCATATGGGATGCTGGCATTGCAGGCGCAGCTTCATCCAACGCATCACAGCACCAGCCCTGGGACTTCCACCTGGATCAACTTTTCTGGGGGAAGCCAGCCAGCCAGCCACGGTATTGTGAAGGTCACTCAAGTAGCCCTGTGCAAATGCCCATGGAGGTAGGAATTGAGGCCTCCTGCCAACTGCCAGCACCAGCTTGTCAGCCACAGGAGAGAGCCACCTTGAGACTATATGCTCCAGCCCAGCTGAGTCTTTAATGACGGCAGCCTCAGCTGGTGTCCTGACTACAGCCTCGTGAGAGAGCCTGAGCTGGAACAGCACAGTCAGGTGCACCCTGAGCCAGAAGCCGGGAGACACACTTTTGATCTAAGCGTCTAAGGCTTGAGATCATGTAATGAGCAACTGATAACCAACGCAGAAGCAGGTCAGCTCACGTGAGGGGCTCCCTAGCGTGGACACCCACCCCTGTGCACTGCACCCTTGGGATACCGGAAAGGCAGCTGCCTTGTCCGCTCGGCACGTGGGGACCCCTAGGCCAAATATGGCCTTCTGTGGGCTATACCTGGCCACACCGTTGTTTGCCTATTGTCTACGGCTGATTCCCCACTACAGTGCAAGAGCTGAGGAGTTGTGAGAGGAGCGAGAGGGCACCAAGCGAAAACGTCTACCTCTTAGCCCTGTACAAAAAGAGCTTACTGACCTCTCCCTGGGAGGAATTGCAGTCTCCTGGAGAATGTCTCTCACCTCCCCCACACAAGAGCTCCCGTGCCTTCATCTGCCTTCCCTGCCCACTGCATCGGGCTAACCCCTCCGCACCCTTCAGATCTCGGTGTGGTTCAAGGTCATCCTTGCTCTCCTTCTTCGGGGTTGGCGTATCCATCACCGTTCCGCGTCCCCCTAACTAAGCAGACTCTGAGAGCGAGGTTTTCACACCTCTTCACAGCTCTAACCAATCATGCGGTGGGGTTTTCTTTAGTGCCATTCTTCCTCATTGGCCTATGAGCTATTTAGTGTCTTAATGTCTTTCTCTCTCATCGGACTGTGAGTTCTTCAAGGGTACAAACTGTA
This sequence comes from Lepus europaeus, assembly GCF_033115175.1. Classification (NCBI taxonomy): domain Eukaryota; kingdom Metazoa; phylum Chordata; class Mammalia; order Lagomorpha; family Leporidae; genus Lepus; species Lepus europaeus. The sequence goes on from NC_084831.1 coordinate 59,513,571, forward strand.
TTATTCATTTTAGAAGCTCATAATAATATAGTTGGCCTTTTGTAGCTATGGGTTCCAAATTACAGATTTAACAAGCCAAGGGTAGAAGATGTGGGAAAAAATATGTCTATGTTGGACATGTGCAGACTTTTTTCCTGGTCATTGTTCCCTAAACAACACAGCATAACAACTATGAATGCAGCATCGACATTGTGTGATCATTATGCCTCTTCTAGAGCTGGCTTAAGCATATGGGAGGCTGTGGGTAGGTTATTTACAAACACTACACTATTTAATGGAAGGGATTCAAGTATCTACAGATTTTGGTATCTGCAAGAAATCCTGAAACCAATTCCCAAATGGATCCCGAGGGATAATTGCATACTTGGATTACAGATCACAAAGGATTCTTGAATGCTTCTTATTTGTCATACAATTTACCGACCCAGGGGTACACCCAGAGAAAGACTGAGTGCTGCCCTTCAGGTTGCTCTAAGATGGAAATGAAAAGCAAACTGGTCTTAGGACACAATACGATGGAGGTCGTGCATGACTCATTGTGAACATATTTGCTGAAATCACAAAACCAGCTGCAAAAAAAAAAAAAAAAAAAAGGCTTTCACCAGTTTCAGAGAATCACCTGTATGTCAGTCAGAGCCCCAAGTACCACCATGTGTTGCAAGTTACTTAATTTTTACATAGCCCTATAAGGCAGATACTGCGATTATTTTGTTTCAATAGAAGGATTTAGAGAGCCTCTGAGGTCAGGTAACTTACTGAGGGTCACAGAGCTAGAAAACGTTGTAGAAATTTCAGAGCAACCATGCAGCTGCCAGGGAAGTCCAAGGCTCAGGAAGGACACAAGTGGAGGAATTGAGGTAATGCTCTTCTTTTCTCCTGGAACACTCCGTGGATGGTCTCTGTCGAGCTGGAAATTCCTGCTCCAGAGGCTTTCTGATGCCTCGGAGTGCGCCTGGCATCTTATGTCTAGGGATTGCTTTCTGGGAGATTCTGCGGTTCTGAGGATGAGGTGAGCCTGGTTTCATCATTTGCCACTTTGAAGTCATCTTGCATTGTCAATTTTGCTTTCTTGGGGCTCTGCTAGGGGAAGAACGCATTCAACAGGGAAGTTGCTCCCCTGCCCCCAACTGCACTTCAGTGTTTTTCTTGCCAAGGTCAACGGGACTACGGGTTGTCCGCAGCTGGGACGGCAGCATGGGGCCCTGGTGCCTTCTCTCTGCCATCAGCTGTCTCCAGCTGTGACGGTGGCTGTGAAGTAGACTGTTCTAACCGTGGGTGTCATCTCATGGATTGGTTTAAAGAGATTTCGTACACAGTAGTTAAAGATGCTGGAGCAAGCTCACAAAAATCCATTGCTTCCTGCAGGGCGAATCACGTCATTCCATTCTGTGTTCCTCTCTAGGAATGATGACTTTGGGGCTCCAAAGCTTGTTCCTTTTCATAAAACATCAGTGGGTTCAGAGCCATTCATCTGCTCGGTACGGATTTCTGCCTGGGGTGGCCTTCCTCTCAAAAGACACAGGTGCTTTGTGGAAAAGACAGCGACTGGGGTGCGAGCAAGCACCTGCTGAGGGCAATGATTGATGCTGCAAGCAGGCGTGTTTCTTGCCTTAGCTTGGCAATTTCCTTCACAGGCACAGGTCGGGGTGAAGCAGGGAGGAGGGGGAGGGGGCGGTGTCCAAGTGGTCCAGAGAGGGAAAGGCCAGTGTATCCATTTGTGATTCTCAACATTTCCCACCCCTGCTAATTGAAGCAAGTGTGTGACAGGCCTTGCTTTCCATTGGGGCCTGGAGTTTCAAACAGCAAAGAAGACAGAGACTTTTTCTGCCTTCCTTGACTGAAAAACAAATAATATAATGTGATGACAAATTATAGTAAGCGCTGCTAAGAATAAAATAAAGTAAAAATTAGGCTATTATGCCTAGTAATCAATAGCAGAGGATGGGATAGGACATTTATTTGGGGGGAACTAAGCAGACAAGGCCTCTCTGAGGACGTAAAGCATTGAATCTGAAGGACATGGCCTGTAAGGCTACAGCAGCCAAGGGATGCGTGAAGCCTTGACTGCTGAACTCAGCTCGGGCAAACGAAGTCAGCCCACCTGCTCTCAGGGAGCACCCAGGTCCCCTCCTCGACAGCTTTCCTCCGCAGTGTCCTCCGTCCCGGGCACAGTGCCCACCGGCGCCTCCCTTTGTTTCATCCAAACTCCATCTTGATGAGAGCACAAGGAGCAGCCCAGCTGGGATCTAGTTTGTCTGGGGCCTCATCCATGCTTTAGCCGTAGGTGGACTCACCAAACAGTTCAGGGGAGATGAATATTATGGGAAAAAAATGCATGGATTTAAACACCTCTTTTCACCAAAATAAGTTTGGTTTTTACTTCTGTTTTCCCCACATACTTTTTGTAGTATCTTTGTATCTCTGAGACAGAGTAGCAGACAGGCATCAGAAAAGGAGGATGGGTGGTGAAGACGCTGCTTGGGATGCCCACATTGCACATCCGAGTGCTTCTGCGCTTCTGGCCCAGCTTCCCGCTAAGGCACATCCTGGGAGGTAGCAGTGATGGCTCGAGCCCACTGTGGGAGACCCACACTGAGTTCTCGGGTCCTGACTCCTGCCTGGACAAATCCCAGCTGTTGCAGGCATTTGGGGAGTGAGCCAGCAGATGGAAGATCCCTCTCCCTCTCTCTATGCCTTTCAAAAAATAAGTTGTTTTTTTCTTTTTATTTAAAAGAAGACTGGTGCTGTGATATGGTATGTTAAGCCTTCACCTGTGGTGCCAGCATCTTATATGGGTGACGATTTGAATACTGGCTGCCTCTCTTCTAATCCAGCTCCCTGCTAATGGCCTGGGAAAGCAGAGGAAGATGGCCCAAGTCTTAGTGCCCCTGTACCCATGTGGGAGACCTGTATGAAGCTCCTAGCTCCTGGCTTCAGGTTGGCCCAGCTCCGACCATTGCACCAACTGGGGAGTGAACCAGCAGATGGAAGACCTCTCTCTCTCCATCTTGCTGTCAGTAATTCTGCCTCTCAAATAAATAAATCACTTAAAAAAAAAAAAAAGAAAGAAAGAAAGGAGAACATTTTGAGACTGGAGATCTTTTTTTAAAAAAAAAGATTTTATTTATTTATTTGAAAGTCAGTGTTACACAGAGAGGAGAGGCAGAGAGAGAGAGATGAGAGAGGTCTTCCATCTGATGGTTCACTCCCCAGTTGGCCTCAATGACCAGAGCTGTGCCGATCTGAAGCCAGGAGCCAAGAACTTCTTCTGGGTCGCCTACGCAGGTGCAGGGACCCAAAGACTTGGGCCATCTTCTACTGCTTTCTCAGGCCATAGCAGAGAGCTGGATCAGAAGTGGAGCAGCCGGGTCTTGAACTGGTGCCCATATGGGATGCTGGCGCTTCAGGCCAGGCCATTAACCCACTGCGCCACAGTGCAGGCCCCATGGAGATCTTTTATTTTAGTGTGAGCAGGCATTGGCAAAGCTTACTGTTATGAATGAAGTAGGTTCTCTGGAGCCAGAGTGAATGCTCGTAAGCTGTGGCTATGTCCCCTGGGATCTGTAACTTTGGGCAGGTTAGCTGCTCTGAGCCTCACTTCCTCATCTGCAAAATGGGGCTTCTTTTTTAAACATTTATCTTACAGAACTGTTAAAGAATTTAATTAGTTAATGTTAGTTAAGTGCTTAGAGCAGTATGGCGCATACACAGTCAACAACCATGTTGTTATTCTACCTAAGCTGCTGCAGCACACCGACAGCTTGGATGGCTGTGACGGTGGTATTATGCATTCCCGAAGTAGCGTTGCTCTGCCTGGAGTTAATGATAGCCTTGATTCTATCATTCATTCTAGAAACCATTTGTACACCAGGCACTGCCTTGGATACTTACTTATATCATTTCCTTTGAACCTGCAGCAACCTTAAGAAGCAAATGTTATTGTCCCCATTTTATAGATGCAGAAACTGAGGCTTGAGGATGCTGCGTAACTTCTCCGACACCAGGAAGCTGCTTTTATTGCTACACCCTGACTCAGTAGGTCTGGCCCAGACTCAGATGATCCCTAAGGCTCCCCCTGGCTGCCAAATCTGTGACGATGAGAGAGTCCCTATGCGCCAGCTACACAGTTTAGTCAAGAAAGGCGTGAAAATAAATATAAAAGCATGGTTTTTAAAAATAGATTTATTTGGCCGGCGCCGTGGCTTAACAGGCTAATCCTCCGCCTTGTGGCGCCGGCACACCGGGTTCTAGTCCTGGTTGGGGCGCCGGATTCTATCCCGGTTGCCCCTCTTCCAGGCCAGCTCTCTGCTATGGCCCGGGAAGGCAGTGGAGGATGGCCCAAGTCCTTGGGACCCCCTCGCAAGGGAGACCAGGAGAAGCACCTGGCTCCTGCCTTCGGATCAGCTCAATGAGCCGGCCGCAGCAGCCATTGGAGGGTGAACCAACGGCAAAAAGGAAGACCTTTCTGTCTCTCTCTCTCTCACTATCCACTCTGCCTGTCAAAAAAAAAAAAAATAGATTTATTTTACTTTATTTAACAGGCAGAGTGACAGAGACAGAAAGTTCTTCCATCTGCATCTGCTGGTTCACTCCCCAGATGACCACAATGGCTAGGGCTTCTGCTGAAGCCAGGAGCCTGGAACTTCATCCAGGCCTCCCATGTAAGTGGCTGGGCCCTTGTACTTGAGCCACTGTTTGAGCCACTCCTTTCCCAGGTGCATTAGCAGGGGGCTGAATTGGAAGTGGAGCTGCTAGGGCTCAAACTATTACTCTAGTATGGGGTGCCAGTGTCACAGGCCAGCCTCTAAAAATGTGGTTTTTTTAATCAGTGAATTAATAAAGTATCCATTGTTACATAATCAATTATCCCCAAACTTTGTGGCTTCCATGCACAACCATTTTTATCTTACAGTCCCTGTGGGTCAGGAACTCAGCAGAGCTTGACTGACTGGCTTTGGCTCAGGGTGTCTCGCGGAGTCAAGCTGGTGCCAGGGCTGTGATCATCCGAAGGCTTCACCGGGGATGAGGGATTCCCCTGGAAGACGACTCATTCAGTGGCTGTGGGCAGGAGAGAGGGCAATGCCTTTGATGACCTAGTCTCCAGAGCTTCACATGTTCATTTCTGCTTTGCCTGTGTCTTAGAAAAGAGTCACTGAGTTCGGTCCACACGCAAGAAAAAGAGAAATAGGATGTCCTACTTGCAGAAACGAGTGTCAAAGAATTTGTGGGGGGGTAGGCATTATGGGGCAGTGGGTTAAGCTGCCGCTTGAGATGCCTGCAGCCTATAGTGGAGGATCTGGGTTCAGGTCCTGCCTCTGCTTCCCATCCAGCTTTCTGCAAACGCACACCCTGGGAGGCAGTGGACGATGCTCCAAGTGCTTAGTCCCTGCCACCCATGTGGGAGACCCAGACGGAGTTCCAGGCCCTTGGCTGTGACCTGGCCAGCCCTGGCTACTGTGGGCATTTAGGGAATGAACCAGCAGGTGCAGGATCTGTCTGTGTGTGTCTGTGTCCCTCTGTTGTTCTGCTGTTCAAATGAATAAATACATTTTAAAAAGATAATTTGTGGATGTAAAACAGCACAGGGGTGCTACCCATGCCTCTTGTGGTATGGAGCAGTATTACTCTCTGAAGAACTCAATCAAGATCACTCAATAGTTCCAAGTTACACTGAGCGATGAAAGTTCTCGACAAAGGGTCATGTTTCTGCTGTGTCCTGATAAACTTGCAGGGTGAGGCTGGGCACTTGGTGCATGGCCAAGGAAACTGGAATGCTGGGTATGAGTCTGAGCTCCACCCTTGATTACAGCGTCTTGCTAATGCACACTCTGGGAGGCAGCAGGTGATGGCTCAGGTATCTGAGCCCCTGACAACTACTGAGATGAAGTTTTCAGCTCCTGGCCCAGCCTTGGCTGTTGCAGGCATTTGGGAAGTAAAGCAGCAGATAGGGGGATTTCTCTCTCTCTCTCTCTCAAACCTTAAACACACACACACACACACACTAAGTAAATAAAAATTAAGAAAATAAAGACAGCTTATTTTTCAAAATTCAGCATGGTTTTTATGACTTTTAGCTCAATAAACAGTCTATATCAGAATATAGTCAAGCTGGAAAGAACCACCTGGGTTATCCAGTAATTAGATTTTAGCCTCTTCTCCTTTGCTGTAAAGATGAGCAACTTGAGAACCAAGGGAAAAAAGGAACATTTGCTAAGAACACACGCTCCATGTTCCCGACACTGTGCTAAATGCCTTGGCTGCACTGTTTTATTGGATTGCCCTAGCCTACTTCTAATCATCCTTGCTTTACTGATGAGGAAAACAAGGATCAGAGAAGCAGCTGGTGTTTTCCAGATCAGAGAGCTGCTGAGTTTTGAAGGCACTGCTGAAATCCCTATCTTTCAGGTACCAGCCAGAACCACGTTCCTTACCTCCCCAGGATGTGAGAGCAGAGTTGGCCAAGACCTTGATATCATATCCCTGGGGATCAAGGTGAAGGTGAAGGTTTTCTGTCTGCACATTCAGGCTTCTGTAGGTCTCACCCACTTTCTTCTTCCCTGGCCTATGTTCAACTTGAGATTCTCCTCTAGTAACCACACAAGAACATTTGAAGTTACAGAAGACAGCACTCCACTGCGTGTCACCTCACCCTCAAACAGGGTTTGTGCATTTTAATGTGTGCAGATGCTGCTGAGTTATGATGGGTAGGTCCCACTGCGGGATGGCTTCATGGGTATCTTGGGCCTTTTGCAGATTCCTCCCATGTCAGAGAAGTTTATGAGCAGGACCTCATTTCAGGGAATCATGATTAGAGATAGTCTTCCCTGGGGCTGTTGGCCACGTATTGTGCGAAGTCTTTCCATACAGACTCTAAATTTAAAAGTCACCTTAACAGACATTATAGTAATAAAATCAGTTAGGATTCTTGGTGACACATGCCAAAATGGCATGACCTAAAGGGGCATTCATTGCAAAGTCCAAGTGGAGTTGATTTCAGGTGTAGCCTGATGCAGAAAGTAAAATCTTCCAGAAGGATTGGAATTCTCTTTCATCGCTCAACCCAGCTTAGTCTGTACCGACTTCATCCTCAGACTGTCTGACTAGGTCCCTGGACCTGACCCTGGCACAGGAGGAATGCAGTGTTCTCACTGGCCGGGCCTGGATCACATGATCTTCCTGGACAAGGGCATGGGGGAGAGTAGAGGCTGCCATAGGAAAGTCAGAGACTCACTGGCTGCAAGAAGGAAGAGACGTTGCCAATCAATGCCAACCATAAACCCTTGGGCTCGTTCTCTGCACACAACTCTGTGCTGAGCCTGCTACATACATGATCCCAAGTAATCTTCATAAACAACCCCATGAGATGTGTATTAATATGACTCCCATACAGTGGATGAGGAAACGAGGCTCAGAGAGTTAAGTACCATGCTCAAGGTCATACAGACGGTGAGGGGCAGAGCTGGGTTTGAACTGGTTCCATCTGCTCTAACAGCTATTCTTGTTCCATTACATGATGCTGCCTGGGGCATCAGCTTCCTATAAATCATACAGAATGGAAACATCAGGCCTTTTTTTTTAAAAAAAAAAAAGTTTATTTATTTATTTGAAAGGCAGAGTTATAGAAAGGGAAAAGCAGAGGGAGGGAGGGAGGGAGAGAGAGACAGAGAGAAGGAAAGGTCTTCCTTCCATTTGTTCACCCCCCAAATGGCTACTATGGCCGGCGCTGTGCTGAATCCGAAGCCAGGAGCCAGGTGCTTCCTCCTGGTCTCCCATGCGGGTGCAAGGCCCAAGGACTTGGGCCATCCTCCACTGCCTTCCCCGGGCCACAGCAGAGAGCTGGACTGGAAGAGGAGCAACTGGGAGTAGGACCCGGTGCCTATATGGGATGCCAGCGACGCAGACGTACGATTAACCAAGTGAACTATGGCGCTGGCCCGAGATTTATTTATTTATTTATTTGAAAGAATTACTAATAAAGGGGGAGAGCCAGATAGAGGGGAAGAGAGAGAGAGAGAGAGGTCTTCCCTCCACTGGTTCACTCCCCCAGATGGCCACATCAGCCAGGACTGGGCCAGGCTAAAGCCAAGAGTTTCATCCAGGTCTCCCACACGGGTAGCAGGGACTCAACTACTTGGGTCATTTTCCACTGCTTTTCCCAGGTGTACTAGCAGGGAGCTGGATTGGAAGTAGAGCATCTGGGACACGAACTGTTGTACCTATGGAATGCCAGTGTCTCTGCCAGTGGCTTAATCCTCTACATCATGACACCAGCCCTCTTTTTAATTTTTTTCATTAAAAATTTATTTAAGAGGTGCACACACGTGTGCGTGCACACACAGAGCTCTAATCTGCTGGTTTGCTCCCCAAATGTCTGTAAGAGCCAGGGCTGACCCAGGGCTGAAGCCAAGAGCTGGACACTCAATACAGGTCTCTCACATGGGTGACAGGGACCCAACATCTTGAGCCATCACTTGCTGCCTCCCAAGGTCTGCATTAACAGGAAGCTGGAATCAGGAGCCAGAGTGGGGAATCAAGCCCAGGCTCACTAATTGGGATGTGGGGGTTTTACAAGCCAGGCCAAAGGCTCACTAGCTAGCTTACTCTTTTCTGAGACCCCAGATGGGTGGCCCGAAGGCCATTTCTACTCTCAGAATTATATTTAAAATTAGTCACCTAAAAATCTCCATCATTTGGCTTTTCCCCAAAAGATAGGGAAAACAATTGCAAAAACATGGACTTTAAAAGCTGTATTTGAAAGACTCAAGAGAAGGTAATGTAAAGGGGGAAACGGAGATGCAGCCAACAGGAAGACCACAGGAAAGACCAAAGGAAGGAGAAATATGAGAAGACGACAAGTAGGTAAGAAGCAATTTAAAGACAAAGAACCTGGTTCCCATCTTTAGAATCAGAGAATGGGAGAAACCTTAACCTCAGAGGAAGATTTTAGTCTTTGAGCAAAGTTAGTGCAGGAGGATTTAAAGAACTACATTGAAAAACTGAAACGTGGGCTGGGCATTTGGCCTAGTGGTTAAGATGCAGTTAATGATGCCTTTGTTCCACATCAGAAGACCTGAGTTCAGCATCCAGCTCCTCCTGACTTTAGCTTTCCAAAAATAAAGGTCCTGGGAGGCAGCAGCGATGCCTCAGATAGTTGTGTTCCTGCGGTCAGTGTGGGAGACGTGGATTGTGTTCTTGGCTTCTGACTTCAGCCAGCCCACCCCAGCCCTGGTGGTGGTGAGCATCTGGGGAGTGAACCAGTTAGGTGAGAGCTCTCTGTCTGTCTCTCTGCCTCTCAAATAAATTGAAAGGCATAAAGAAAAGCTGAAGTATGAAAAACACATGAAGATTTCGACAAAGAAGGTCTTGAGAGTCACAGATATAAATGTCTGCATCATGATGGACCTGTTTCTGCAACTGCAGGGTCAGGAGGATGGGGTGAGGAACGGCACAACTTTTTTTTTTTTCTTTAAGATTTATTTATTTATTTGAAAGGCAGAGTTACACAGAGGCAGAAGCAGAGAGAGAGAGAATTCTTCCATCCGCTGGTTCACTCCCCAGTTGGTGCAATGGTCGGAGCTGGGCCAACCTGAAGCCAGGAGCCAGGAGCTTCTTCCAGGTCTCCCACACAGGTGCAGGGGTCCAAGCATTTGGGCCATCTTCCTCTGCTTTCCCAGGCCATAGCAGAGAGCTGGATTGGAAGTGGAGCAACTGGACTCGAACTGGTGCCCATATGGGATGCCGGCACTGCAGACGGTGGCTTTACCCGCTTCGCCATAGTGCTGGCCCCTAAATCACATTTTTTAAAGATTTATTTGAAATGCAGAGAGATACAGAGACAGACGTACAGGAAAAGATCTTCAATTTCCTTGCGGTGCCGGCACACCGGGTTCTAGTCCCGGCCGGGGCGCCGGATTCTGTCCCGGTTGCCCCTCTTCCAGGCCAGCTCTCTGCTGTGGCCAGGGAGTGCAGTGGAGGATGGCCCAAGTGCTTGGGCCCTGCACCCCATGGGAGACCAGGAGAAGCACCTGGCTCCTGCCATAGGATCAGCGCAGTGCGCCGCCGGCCGCAGCGTGCCGGCCGCGGCGGCCATTGGAGGGTGAACCAATGGCAAAAGGAAGACCTTTCTCTCTGTCTCTCTCTCTCACTGTCCACTCTGCCTGTCAAAAAAAAAAAAAAAATATTTTCAAATTGTCGGTTCCCTCCTCAAATGCCTGCAACAGCCAGGACTGTGCCAGGCTGAAGCCAGGAGCCCAGAACTACACCCAAGTCTTCCATGAGTGGCACCAAAGTGCTTGGGCTATCAGCTCTGCCTCCCAGGGTGTGCATTAGCAGGAAGCTGGATTGGAAGCGGAGGACTCTGATACGGCATGCAGGCATCCCGAGAAGCACCTTGACCACTGTGGAAGGCAACACATCTCATTTGTGATGCTGAATGTGACATCAAATTGAAAGAGGATGGTTATTCTCTTCCTCGTGAGTTCAGAATTCCCAAAGCAGATAAATGTATATTTAGAACAAGGGAATAATACTAACCAGGTTGCCTTGTCTAAAAAAATAGTTTCAAAGGCCTAAAATGTTGAATAGAAGATAGAAAATGGCCTGAAAAAAAGACAGGAGAGGCCAGCATTGTGGTCCAGTGGGCTAAGCTGCTGCCAGCAACACCAGCATCCCATATGGACACAAGTTCAAATCCTGACTGTTCTACTTCCAATCCAGGTACCTACTAATGTGCCTGGGAAAAGCAGCAGAGGACGACTCAAGAAGTTGAGCCCCTGCCACCCATGAGGGAGACACAGATGCGGTTCCAGGCCGAAGGTTTCAGCCTGGCCCCACCCCGGCCCTGACTGACATTTGCAGAAAGAACCAGTAGATGAAAATCTCTGTGTGGGGGTGGGGGTGGGGGGGTCTCCTTCTCTCTCTGTAATTCTTTCAAATAAATAAATAAATCTTAAAGTGAAAAAGAGCCCTTTCCACTGGCTGGCATCCCGGAGCCCGCGGGATGGCTGTAGTTACCATTACACGGAAACCGGCAGGAGTTCCTCAGAGCTCTGGCAGCCTTCCTCAAAATGTCCCTGAAAGGGTGGACAGTGCCAAGCTGGCCAAGCACAGGAGCGCGCCCGCTACGATGAGAACTGGTTCCACACACGAGCTGCTTCCGCAGCGTGGCACCTGTACCTGGGGTTGGCCCCATGACCACGCTCTGCTGGGACAACAGAGGAATGGCGTCATGCCCAGCTACTTCAGCTGCGGCTCCAACAGCATGATCCGCCACATCCTGCAAGCCCTGGAGGGGCTGAAGGCGGACCAGGACCAGGAGCCACAAACTGACACCTGAGGGACAAAGAGAACTGGACAGACTCTGGACAGGTGGCTGCTGCCAACAAAAAACATTAGAAAATGGCCTCGTTCATAGAAAAAAAAAAAAAAGAGAGAGAGCAGGAATATGAATGTCAAAGAAAGGGAAATACATTGGCTGGTGCCGTGGCTTTAACAGGCTAATCATCCGCCTTGGGGCGCTGGATTCTATCCCGGTTGCCCCTCTTCCAGGCCAGCTCTCTGCTGTGGCCCGGGAAGGCAGTGGAGGATGGCCCAGGTCCTTGGGCCCTGCACCCGCATGGGAGACCAGGAGAGGCACCTGGTTCCTGGCTTCGGATCGGTGAGATGCGCCGGCCGCAGCGACCATTGGAGGGTGAACCAATGGCAAAAAGGAAGACCTTTCTCTGTCTCTCTCTCTCTCTCACTGTCCACTCTGCCTGTCGTCAAAAAAAAAAAAAAAAAAAAAGGAAATACATTGGGAAAAGTGACTTTACCTTGAAGGAAATGACTCTAGATGATAACTGTGGAGATATATATATACATACATATATATATATATATATATATATATATATGAAGAAATTTTTAAACTCAAAATCTTCTAAGGAGAAAAGGAATAATAATAAGTCATTATTAGGGGGAAACTTTAAATTTTAAGACGTTGAGGAACAGCTGAGATAGTGTCACTTCATAAATAATATCCAATAGGCCTTACTGTTAAAAGAGAAAGCAAAATTGGGAAAATCTGGTTTAATGGACCCCCCCCACCCCAGTCTACACGGCAGCCGTGCCTAAACTGAGCAGTGGTGCCCACAGTGAGGAGTTTGCGGTTCGGTGGGCCAGATACCTGCAGCTTCTTTCCTCCGGCCTTCTTCACTTGTTGAGCTCCCTGCCAGGCCTCGGTAGGCAGCTGAGCTTGCAAGCCTGACACCTAGACCCCCCTGATATTAAGGTCTCCTCCTGTGACCATTAACATTATCTTCCTGAACCAGGATCTGCTATTTCTGAGTATTTCCTATTTCATCATTCCTCATTGTCTATAGACTCACCACGGCTTGGTTCCAATCTAATTTTCCAGGCCTGCCTCCTGCCAACAAGCCCCCACACCCTCCACTTTGGCCACTCCCTGCTGGACTATGCTTGGTGCTCCCTCTCCCAGATCTCATTCTCCGGCCCTCTAAGTCCCATCTCTGTCCTCACTGTGTTTCCTCACATCTACTCTTTGCCCATGCAGCTTCTGATGTCCAGTTCAATTCCCACCTCCTCCAAGAAGTCTTGCTAAATCCCCCACGCTGTTACCTTGTTCCCACTTAATAGGCCATCAGCCCATTTTTCCTGACCTCCATTGTGAATGCCAGCGTAAATAATAGCAGACAGGAAGACTCTCTAAGGAAAGCACAAATTTGTTCAGGAAGGAGCAGGCACTTCAATGCGGATCACAGAGGCCGTAATGAACAGTGAACCATGGGTGTGGTCAGGGGGACAAGGTAAAGCATGGAGTGTTCCACAAGCTGTTCTGAAGCAATCATCCTTGGCAGCAAGGATCAACAGCAAGGGTGGTGGCCGGCCGAGACTCATCGGGCAGTCACCGGGCTGGCACGCTCACGGGAGTTTGTGTGTGCAGGGCTGTGGTTTTGGTAGTCTTCTGACAGTTCCTCTTATCAGGCAAATAAACATGAGCACCCTGCCTTTCTGGTCGTCCCTGGCTCCATTTTGCCAGGGTTTGACACAAGGGACTCCACTGTGGTGCTGACAACTTTCACATAAGGGGCTGGCGCTGAGGCGCAGCGGGTAAAGCCGCTGCCTGCAGTGCCGGCATCCCATACGGACACTGGTTCGAGCCCCGGCTGCTCCACTTCCAATCCAGCTCTCTGCTATGGCCTGGGAAAGCAGAGGAAGATGGCCCAAGTCCCTGGGCCCCTGCACCTGCATGGGAGACCTGGAGGAAGCTCCTGGCTCCTGGCTTTGGATCGGTGCAGCCTGGCCATTGCAGCCATCTGGGGAGTGAACCAGCGGATGAAGACCTCGCCCTCTCTCTGGCTCTACTTCTCTCTGTAACTCTGTCTTTCAAATAAATAAAATAAATATTAAAAAAAAATCTTCACATGGATGACATCATAACAGAATATCATTGTTTTTCATAATCAAGTCAGTATTTAATAAGCACTATTGTGTGCTGGGCACCTTTGAATGTCTTTTCCTCACAACAGCCTTTTGCAACTTTAGTTATTTGAAAGGCAGAGAGACAGAGAGATTTTCCAAGTACTGGTTCACTTCCTAGATAAATAAAAGTTTTATTTATTTATTTGAAAGACAGTGACACAGAAAGATGGAGAGAAATATTTTGCTGGTTTACTCCACCCAGTGCCTACATGAGCTGAGATTGAGCCAGGCAGAAACCAGGAGCCAAGTACCCCATCCAGGTCTCCCATGTGGGTGTTAGGAACCCAAGAGGGCAGAAGAGGGCCCAAGTATTTAGGCCCCTGCACCCAAATGGGAGACCTGAATGAAGCTCCTGGTTCCTGGCTTCAGTCTGGCCCAGCTCTGGCCATTGTGGCCATTTGGAGAGTGAATCGGTGGATGGAAGACCTCTATCTTTCTGTCTCTCCCTCTCTGTAACTTTGTCTTTCAAATAAATAAACCAATCCTTCAACAACAGAAGTCAGACACCTCCTTCAATGACTGGAAGTGGGTTTCCATCCTGTGCTGATGCAGGCCACACAGTATGAGCAACGCAGGCACGGCTCTGACCCTCCTGGAGCAGAGGGTCTGGCCGGGAAGGCAGACAAGCAGCCCAGGGACACGAGGGATGAGAGACAATTGTACAAGGACAAGGCCCAGATACCAGCTCTCGCTGCAACAAGCATACTGCCATGCAGTGGGCCAGCCTGAGGTTCAGAGCCTGGTTCCTCCACCCGTTAGGTGGGAGGCCCTGAGCACATCACTCAGGCTCTTCCAGCATCAGCTGCCCCATGTGAGAATGTGGACAGCACCAGTCCCCACCCATGGCGGCTGCGGAGGGGCTCAAGTGAACGCTGTAGATGGAAGCGCCTCCCACGCCTTGCAGGTAGCAGCAGTTCAAGAGGGGTTCTTTGTCTCTTCCAATGGGGGCCACAATCAGTCCTGGTCGAGTAAAACTGTGTCGTGGACCTCGACCACATCGGCATCTGGCAACACGACCAGACCCCGGGAGATGCTGATGTGCAGCACACGAAGTGTTTATTGTTGAGATTAGCAGGCCTCCCCAGGCATAGTGAAAGCCACTGCCTTCCCTCTTCCCCCCTTCCCACTCCTCACCCCTACAAGAACTCCTTTTAGGTATGTAGCAAACAGCTGTGGATTTTGGTGTCTCCCAGTGGTTCACCCTGCAAGGCAATATTACAAAATACCAGGATATTACAATATACCCATTGTTGAGCTTTGGAGGCCAATGTGTCCATATTCTTTGTAACTCCAACAGAATTTGTACCCACCAGGATCTTTATCTTACAAGGTTTAGGCCTAGTAATAGAGTCCCTTACACACTAATGCCATGGATTGAATGTTTACATGGGCCAGTCACTGCCTTGGGTGTCTAAGATCCATCCCGGCCCCCAGGGCATCCTGACCTTGGGAGGAGTTGGAGATAAGTGAGTTAGTGTCATCTGTGTTTCAGGGACTAGAGTGAGAGTTGTACAGGCCACAGCGTGGGTGCGCAGAAGCGAACTGAAGTGCTGGGAAGAACTGGAAGTGCATTTCCGGCTGGGTCAGGCTAAGGCCAGGCTTTGGTGTCTAGCCCTCGACCTACTGCCTGGTGACAGTGATTGTCACTTACTGAGCGCAAGGCATGAGATACTTAAGTTACTTCCTTTCCTCCTTGTGACAATTCCATGAGGAGCGTGTTACATGAGTGGGCACACACACAGTATGTAGAAGAGTGCCGACCTGGAGTGACAGCCGCATGCCTGTTATCGTTGGGATGTCATCCCCACTCTACAGTGGATGGAGCTGAAGTCAGAGGGTGCAAGCTCAGAGGTCCAGATGTCGAAGGCAAATCCCCTGGGAGGTCCACAAAGCAGTTTGGGTTTCCAGTGCTGTTGCAGTGACTGGGGGACAAGTGGTGACCCGCACAATGGCATATGACATAGCAGTCACAGCGACAGATTAGCGCGCACTTCGCCAGCGTGAGTAGGTGCACTTGGTCTGAGTATCAGCAGACAGCCACTCTGTGGGAATGTAGATCATGGCAAACAGAGTAGAAAGGCTAGCTTGGGGGGCTGGCACTGTGGCACAGTGGGTTAACGCCCTGGCCTGAAATGCCGGCATCCCATATGGGCACAGGTTTGAGACCCGGTGGCTCCACTTCTGATCTAGCTCTCTGCTATGGCCTGGGAAGGCAGTGGAGGATGGCCCAAGTCCTTGAGCCCCTGGACCTGTGTGGGAGACCTGGAAGAAGCTCCTGGGTCCTGGCTTCGGATCAGTGCAGCTCCAGCCATTGCGGCCATCTGGGGAGTGAACCAGCGGTTGGAAGACCTCTCTCTGTCTCTGCCTCTCTCTGTAACTCTGTCTTTCAAATAAATAAAATAAATCTTAAAAAAAAAAAAAAAAAGAACGAAAGCTCTTAAAAAAAAAAAAAAAGAAAGAAAGACAGACTAGCTTGGCATCTGTCTCTCCTCCCTCACACCTTCCTAAATTGCTGAGACTGGAGAGGTAAAATCTACCTTTCTTAGCTTCCTTTACTGGATCTGAGGGGTCTTCAGAGCCCACCATTCAGATGGACCCAGAGGAGACACTTGGCTTAGAACTGACTTAAGTGAGGATGAAGGTGGGGCCACCCGGGGTCACTGTGCTGGTGCTATAGGTCCGGCCACAGCAGAGCCAACACTGAAAATGGCTATTCCCTACCCCAGGATCTTGGTGGCGGTGGTGGGGGCTGGAGTCAGC
This sequence comes from Lepus europaeus, assembly GCF_033115175.1. Lineage (NCBI taxonomy): Eukaryota > Metazoa > Chordata > Mammalia > Lagomorpha > Leporidae > Lepus > Lepus europaeus. The sequence goes on from NC_084831.1 coordinate 59,529,810, forward strand.
AGGTGGAAGGCGAGCCTAGCCAGCTGGTCTGGGAGGTGTTCTCGATGCTACGGCTGGGGCCCAGCCTAGACTGCTCCCCCAGCCACTCCACCACTGTGGTTAACACCCAACTTCCTGTCCTGCTTTGCTGCTTCACACAGCTAGAGCTCTCTTTCTCATTTTTTTCAATATTATTTTTTAAAAGATTTATGTATTTATTTGAAAGGCTAGGTTACAGAGAGGCAGAGAGAGAGAGGGAGGTCTTCCATCCACTGGTTCACTCCCCAGATGGCCGCAACGGCTGGAGCTGTGCCGATCCGAAGCCAGGAGCCAGGAGCTTCTTCCAGGTCTCCCACGTGGGTGCAGGGACCCAAGGACTTGGGCCATCCTCCACTGCCTTCCCAGGCCATAGCAGAGAGCTGGATTGGAAGTGGAGCAACTACGACTCAAACCGGTTCTCATATGGGATGCTGGCACTGCAGGCTGTGGCTTTACCCGCTTTACCATGGTGCCAGCCCATCAATATTCTAATATGAAATCTTCTGATTTGTAAATATAGACTTGGCCAAGGTGCCTCTTCTTTCTTAGCCTTGGTTTCCTCACCTATAAAATGACAATATGGGGGCTGGTGCTGTGGTGTAGTGGGTTAAGCCTCCGCCTGCAGCTCTGGCATCCCATATAGGCACCAGTTTGAGTCCTGGCTGCTGTACATCTGATCCAGCTCCCTGCTAATGCACCTGGGAAAGCAGTGGAAGATGGCCCAAGTGCTTGGAGCCCTGCACCCATGTGGGAGACATGCATGAAGCTCCTGGCTCCTAGCTTTGACCTGGCCCAGCCCTGGCCATTATGGTCATTTGGAGAGTGAACCAGCAGATGGAAGATCTCTTTCTCTGTTTCTCCCTCTCTCTCTGTAATTCTGACTTTCAAATAAAAAAATCTTTTAAAAACTAAAATAAAATGACACGATGAAAGCACTTCCCACAGCACAGTGAGGAAGATGTTGTGACATTTCACTTGCAAGGTGCCTGTCCTAGACTGGCTGCTCAGCAACAGAACACTGTGTTGTGCTTTGTAGGAACTGGGTTCAAGTCATGGCAAGTTGCTTCTTAGCTGTGTGATCACTTAAAATGTGCTAAGGCCCTGGGAGAAATAGCTGATAAAATACCTACTACTGCGTGGTCATTTGGTTTGAGTATGTTTAGATGAGGATTATTCATGGAAAAAATAAAATTAAAGAAAAGTTTATGGGGGCTGACGCTGTGGCACAGCTAGTAAAGCTGCCGCCTGCAGTACCGACATCCCATATGGGCACTGGTTTGAGTCCTGGCTGCTCCACTTCCCATCCAGCTCTCTGCTGTGGCCCGGGAGGGCAGAGGAGGATGGCCCAAGTGCTTGGGCCCCTGTACCTGCATGGGAAACCCGGAAGAAGCTTCTGGCTCCTGGCTTCAGATCAGCACATTTCCAGCCATTGCAGCACCTACCAGCGAATGGAAGACCTCTCTGTCTCTCTCTCTCTGCCTCTGCCTCAAATCTGCCTTTCAAATGAGCAAATAAAATCTTAAAAAAACAAAAAGATAAATTTATGGAGCAAATGTCATATAGCAAGTGAAGCTATATATATATTGCAGGGAACTAGATCAGAAATGGAGCAGCCAGGACTCTAACTGGCTCTCCGATTTGGGATGCCAGTGTCCCAAGTAGTGGCTTCATCCACTTCACCACAACACTGGCCCTCCAAAATTAATTAATTAGTTAATTAATTATTTTATTTATTTACCTGAAAAGCAGAGGGTAAGAAAGAGAGAGAGAAAGAGAGAGAGAGAGAGAGAGGAAAAGAGAACGCACAAGGTTTTGGAAGGCCCCTCAAATAAAGATGCCCAAGCCAGTGCTTGTGTGGCTCACAGCAGTCTCTTACATGTTAATTCCCCTTCTGTCCTTTTCTCTCCAATTCTAGGTAGATGCTTAATGCATGCTTACAAAGAGGCCGATCAATCAGGATGCAGGTGCACTGTCAGGCATGCACTCCCTCACAGGAGATGGTCGGATTTGTCCCCATAATCCAGGAAATGAAGCTGTGGCTGCCGTTTCGCTGGGTGTGTCCGAGTGCTCTGGAAGCCATTCTGCTAACGCGTCTTTCCTGCCACTAACAGTTCTCTTCTGCCCTCGGAGCCATGGCCTTGCTCTGTTTCAGAAGATAGGCCCAGAGCTCCCAGCCTCTGAGGGCTGCTCAGTGAGATAGGAGACCTCAGACGCCCTCTGAGATCCCGGAGAGAGGGCCATTGAGGTGGAAAAGAGAGGAGGAGGGGAGACGCTGGCCACGTGGTGGGCTGGCTGGTTTGTGGAGAGAGCTGTGGGAGCCGGGTGTTGTCCATGGCAGGGTACAGTGAGGTGCAGAGCTGGAGGGTGGAGAGAGATGGGGAGAAGCAGTGATAAGGTGGGGAGGCCGTGCCCTCTCTCGCTGTGAGATAAACTTCCTGGCAAGAAGAGGAACCGGTGGGTTCCCCTGAGAAGCATTCGTAGAAGCCATCCATGAACGCTTTGTTGGGTGCTGCCCACTGTGAGCTCCCAAAAGCATCAGGGGGAAGAACGGCGTGTTGAGCTGTGCTGTTTTGATTCTCAGTCCCTCTCCCAGCCTAGCACATGTGACCGACATACACTCTGTAATTTATTGTTAGTGTTGGCAGGGCAGCCTGTAGAGAGGCCAGGCCATTTGGCAAACATCTGCTGAGTGCCCCTGTGTCCCTGCCAGGCACGCTGCTGGAGAGTCTGAGGATACAAAGACAAACAAAGCAGTCCTGATCCCAAGGAGCTTCTATTCCAAAGGCAGAGGGAGAGGCAGAGGCAGCCATTCAGCTAAAAGGAATTGGGTACCTACTAGGTACAGGGTAACTGTGGTGCTCAGGTACCTGCTAGGCTTTGGGGATTTAACAGGGAGTAAGACCTAGTTCCTGCCCTAAAAGATCTGATTGGCTGGTGTGGGTGGGGTAGGACAGGCTATTACAATAGGGTAGGCTTCAGGCTAGGGTGGGCAGAAGCTCAAGGTGCTATGGGAGATCTGGTGGGCCCCTTTAAACCAGAATGCAAGGGCAGAGCTGTCCTGGATGAAGTGTTAGGTTGTAAAGGGGCAAGTTGGAACTATTTGGGTAACAAGCAGAGGGTAGTAAGTGTGTGTGTGTGTGTGTGTTTCTGCCACTGAGGGTGAGGAGAGGCCCTTCTAGGCAAAGAAAGCTGAACTAGCACAAGAAAGGGGCCGGGGGCTGAGAGAGCAGGTCAAGTTCAGAACTGCACAAGGCCAGGAAGGAGTGGTGGGAAGTGAGGTTTGCAGCAAGTTAGGACAAGATCTTGCAAAAACTTGTTCATCATGCTAAGCAAAGGCTTGAACTTCACTCTGAAAGCAATGGGAAACCAGAGAGGTGTTTCAAGTTAGATTTGATTCATTAATTCCACAATTATTTATTGAGTGTTAACTATGTAGGTATTCACTATCAGAGGAGAATCTGGGAATTTGATGGTGAGAAACAGCTCTTAGCCAGCTGGAGTTCATGATGCAATACGAGAGAGATTAAACAAACTGATTTCTCTTAACAAGGAGAATGTATTAGTGTAATATTTACATAATTAAAAATTAATTTAAAAAGATCGTCGCATGCCAAACCATCACCCAAAATAAATACATAGTTATGAAGTGTGACAAGTGCTGTGAAGGGGACTTTAAGTCAGCTGGTGGCAAAGAGCCATCCCATTGGCTAATAAAAATAGTCACAGACATTTGGCAAGTGATCACGGATTCTCCCATCTCACCCTTCAAGGCCATCCGCTCCACACGGGAAAGCACGGTAGACTGCAAAGCCTGCACAACTCGGGGAGGCTGCATCCTGATTTCCATCTTGCAACATGGGGGACGTCTGGATCAGAGGTCTTCTTCCCACAAGAAGAGTCCAGACGTGAGACCCGGAGTAGCCATGGGCATGCCAGTGAAGTCTCGTGAAGCGAACACACAGTCTAGGCGGACATCTCGGCAAAGAGCTGAGAGCCTGGTCTACCTTCACACTGGAGTTTGGCAGCCAAAGGACCATGGTCTCTCCTCCTGCCTCCCTCTTCTTCTGGGATATTTGTGGGTGGGGAACTTTCTTGGTGTGGAATTCATGAAATTCCTCTGGGGGCTTTATCAGCACAGTATGATTGGACTCAATGGCCCCCTGGGGCAAGGTGGGGAAGATTGCTGTAAGCTATCCCCTGAGGGGGGCTGGGACCCAACTAACTTTTTTTTTTTTTTAAGATTCATTTACTTATTATTTGTAATGCAGAGTTACAGAGAGGCAGAGGCAGAGAGAGAAAGGTCTTCCATCCCTTGGTTCACTCCCCACATGGCCTCAAAGGCCAGATCTGGGCCAATCTGAAGCCAAGAGTCAGGAAGTTCTTCTTGATCTCCCATGCAGGTGCAGGGTCTGAAGCACTTGGGCCATCTCCCACCACTTGCCCAGGCCATAGCAATGAGCTGGATTGGAAGTGGAACAGCTGGGACTTGAACTGGCATCCACAGAGAATGCTGGCCATGCAGGCAGTGGCTTTACCCACTAAGCCACAGCCCTGGCCTCCCTAACTTTTGATATGCAAACTCAGGTCCCTTCCAAGCTGGCTTCTATCATTCTTCCCTCATCGGACCACACCAACTCCCATCTTTGTCCTTCAGTCCTTTTCAGACACATAGGCTAAGGTCTCGCTTCCTACCCACCATTAGCAAAGGTGACAGGTTGAAGAATGGCTCCCCCAGTTGCATGTGTCCTAATCCAGAGAATCTGTGGCTATGATGCCATCACATGTCAAAAAGGACTTCAAGGACAGGATGAAGGCGGGAACACTGGGACGGGGAGATTTCCCTGGGTTAGCGGAGGATGCCAGTGTCGCCACAGGCGAGCAGGTGAAGTCGGAAAGAGGGCTGTGAGAATGGAAGGAAGCAGAGGTCGGAGTGATGCTCTTTGGAGCTGGAAGAAGGGCCCAGAAGCGAGTGGCCCTAGAAGCTGGAAAAGGCAATGCAATGCTTCATGAGGGTCGGGACAGGGGCAAAGACATCAGCCTGTGCTTATAGCTCGAGTCTGAACCAGGCTGGTGACAGCAAGAAGCAAGAGTGGAGTCTGCCACCAGAAACACTCAGGTACGCCTTCTTGTTCACCAGCGATTCTCAACGTGTGACCCCAGGACCTTTGCAGTGTCCTCAGGACACTGTCACTAGACCCTCAAGATTAAAACTGTTTTTATTCTACTTTTCTCACAGTGCAGGGCAGAGTTTCTCAGAGACTACATGACATAAGAGATAGATAATGTGAAAGGAAAATTCAGGTCTCTTCTAGTAAGATAGACATAAAAGAGATTTAGAAAAAAAACGCTTTTTTTTTTTTTTTTTTTGCTTTGGGTTTCTTTTTCTCGCAAAAATGCCGTTTATGAAAATATATGACTTATTGTTGCTATTTTAAAATGAGTATATATTTTAAACACTTCTAACACTTAAAAAAACTTTTTTTTTAAAAAAAAATATTTATTTGAAAAGCAGAGTGGTAGAGAAAAAGGGAGTGACAGAGAGAGATCTTCTATCCATTGGTTCACTCCCCAAATGGTTGCAACAGCCAGGGCTGGGCAAGGCTAAAGCCAGGAGCCAGGAGCTCCATCCTGGTCTCTCTCATGAGTGGCAGGGGCGCTAGTACTTGGGCCATCCCAGGCCCAGTTAGCTTGAAGCTGGAACAGAAGCAGAAGGGTGAGGACTGGAACGGGTACTTGGCCGATATGGGATGCTGACGTTACAGTGGCTTAAGCCACTGCACCACAATGCCAGCCCTAATATGGCAAGTATTTATCGATCCAAGCAAAGGTTCTTTGAGATCCTCAATTTTATTTATTTATTTATTTTAGGAGTAGAAAGCAGTTGTGGGGCCAAAAGATGTGGTATCTGCGGTTGCACACAAATTTCTAGGCTTGTCTCTGGTTTCTTATTTGAGCTAAATCATTAGACCTTTTTCAAAGGGCCAGTCGCTTTCTAATAAGTGGAATGAGTGGGGCAAATGGAACCTTTCCAATTTCACAGGGGGAGCGCTGCAGGGTTAAGGGACACAAGTGCCCTCAGCCGATCAGAATCGAAATGGGCTGAAGGCCTTGTGTTTGCCCCCAGGCCCTGAGCTTCTCCCAGAGTGTCTCAGAAAGGGGTGGGTCTGTTGGACCCCAGCCTGGGGAGGCTCACTGCTCAGGCTGCTGCAGGGAAGGGCTGAGCCGGCCTTCTCCAGGCTGGTGCTTCCCCGCCTGTGCTTAGAGCTCCCTCTACAGGCAGAGAGTAGATTCTGCACCATTCCTGCTCGATTCCTACTGCTCCAGCTAAACTTTAGCTAGCCAGGAGCGGCTTGAAGTTCACGCTCTCTTGGAACAGGCAGTGGGCAGCAGCAAGAAGCTCCATTGTCACAGGAAGAAGGAAAAAAAGGGAAAAAAAAAGCAGAAAAGAAAAGTAACCTGTAGCAGTGGTGAAAGACCGACCTGAGTCTCGACGCAGGCTCAGTTCACAACAGAGGGTGAGATCATTGAACCTCTCTGGGTCTCCACGGTTTGGGAGGAAACAGGAAACAGTGATCTAGCCACAAAGACCCTTCCCTGTCTAGCAGCCTGTGATGCAAGCGCTAACTGTCCGCATGTCCCGTACCAGAAAGGGGCTTGGTTCAGGGATCTCCTCGCATTCACTGACTTGGCTCATTTGAATTAGATTTCAGGATGGCTCTCTCCAATTAGGGAACACACTGATTCTGCCCATGAGCAAAAGCATTTCTGAAGACCTTTATAGTTCATCCATTTGTTTATTTTTTTAAAAAAAGGATTTATTTATTTACTTGAGAGGCAGAGTTACAGACAGAGGAAGAGACACAGAGAGAGGTCTTCCAACTGCTGGTTCACTCCCCAAATGGCTGCAATGGCAGGAGTTAGATTGATCCAAAACCAGGAGCCAGGAGCTTCTTCTGGGTCTCCCACGTGGGTTCAGGGGCCCAAGCACTTGGGCCATCTTCTACTGCTTTCCCAGGCCATCAGCAGGGAGCTGGATTGGGAGTGGAGAAGCTGGAACTCGAACTGGCACCCCTGTGGGATGCCGGCACTACAGGCAGATGCTTAACCCACTATGCCCCAGCCCCGACCCCACTTCATTCATTTATTAAGAAAACATGTGGGGGCCGGCGCTGTGACATAGCGGGTAATATCTGCTACCTGCAGCGCTGGTTCAAGTTCCAGCTGCTCCACTTCCTGGGAAAGCAGTAGAAGATGGCCCAAGTCCTTGGGCCCCTGCACTCACATGGGAAGACTGGGAGGAAGCTGCTGGCTCCTGGCTTTGGATCAGCACAGCTTCAGCCGTTGTGGCCAGTTGGGGAGTAAACCAGCAAATGGAAGACCTCTCTCTCTCTCTCTCTCTCTCTCTCTCTCTCTCTCTCTGCCTCTCCTTCTCTTTCTGTGTAACTTTGACTTTCAAATAAATAAATAAATCTTTAAAAAAAAAAAAAAAGGAAAACATGTGGCCAGTGTTATGGCACAGCACGTTAAGCTGACACCTGCCATGCTGGCAAACTATATGAGCATCAGTTGGAGTTCAGCTGCTCTACTTCCAATGCAGCTCCCTGCTAATGTGCCTGAGAAAGCAGCAGAAGATGGTCCATGTGTTTGGGCCCCTGCTCCCACATGGGAAATCTAGATGGAGTTCCAGGCTCCTGCCTTTGTCCTGGCCCAGCCCTGGCTGCTGTGGCCATTTGGAGAGGAAACCAGTGGGTAGAAAAATCTCTTTCTCCTCCTCCCTTCACCCCTCTCTTCTTGTCTCCCCCTACTCTGAAATTTTGCCTTCCAAATCAATCAATCAATCTTTTGTAAAGAGAGTCACAGTAATGAGCTGGCATTGATTGAGTTATGCATTGAGCATTGACCGAGGACAGAATGTATGTCTTCTCGTTTGACTCCCACCACAATGCAGTGAGGAGGTACGACCATTTCTCGCACATTATAGAGGAGAAAACTGAGGCCCGGAGAGCCTAAGGGAATTGTCAGGATCACAGAGAAACCGTGTGGCAGAACTTGAACTCAAGACCCGGCCGTGGGGCTGCAGCAGTGGGCGTGGCCCCGACAACCAGAGTTTGCCTCTTTGAAGGGTTGCTGTGTCCTTGGACCTTGACCTGCAGGATCTCTGTTAATACACAGTGATCCCATAAAGCAGCTCCTAGTGTTTCACTCGTATGAGAAGAGGCTGATTCTCGGCTCACACAGCTGCCGAGTGGCGGAGCCGAGTTTTGATCTCCGAGACTTTGGAGCCTGGGCCCTCCAGAATGACTCACGCTGTTGGCGGGCCAGGCGATGAGACTGACCAACTGCGTCTTCACGGAGCTTACACGATAGTAGCTTCGTGGGCTAATAACGGCTGCTGATACTTACTGAGCTGTGTTCTAAGCCCTTACACGTATGAACTCCTTTAATTCTCACAACACACAATGAGAAAGATCTGATTAGTAGCCTATTTTGCAAATGAAGATATCAAGGTGGGGGAAGGGGAAGAGGAGCCATGTAAATTGCCCAAAGTTCCACATTTGGGATTCAAATGCAGTGAGCTCGCTCTAGTACCCATGTCTTCAACTACTACATCATCCAAAGAGCAGAAGGCTCCTATAGCAAGGGGTCACCGACCCAGGCTGGAGACAGCAGAGGGCATCGAGTCCCGCCTGCAGAGAGACCCCCAAGATGGGGAGGGAGTGGTCACGCTGACACCTGTTTCTCTCCAGGCCTGATGGTGCAGCTGCCTATGAGCCTATAGATGCTCTTCAAAGGTGTGACTTCTTAAACCTAAGGGTTAAATGTGGAATCAGCACATCTCCGCAGAGACTTTGCTCATTGCCTCTTCGTTGACAGTAATACCATCGTTCTCACGCTATCAGAACCCAGCCCCAACTGATAATTTGCTGGTGCCCTAGGACTGTGCTAAGAAAGATCCAGAAATGTTGCCCTGTGCAGCATCAGCAGGAAGAGTGACATGGTGGATGAAAACGCTGCATCATGGTAATCGGGGGCAATGACACCACGCACTACGGGTCTGCCCTCTCTTATGTGGGCGCCCTCCCGCGGGCCAGCAAGGTCTGGGGTCCTGAGAACATGTGCACTAGAGTTGAATGAGTAGCTCAGGAGGGGTCATGGATAAGAACCTGGCTGTTCTCGGGAACAGAAGGTAGGTGCTAAGTCAAACTGGCCAGGCTTAGAGAAAAGGAGACATTTGAATAAGAGCCATCTTCCTGGGGGCACTAAAGAGAAATTTCCTAGCTGGGGGGAGATGGCAGGGCCCCAAAAGAAAGCCAGGAAGCAGGTGATTTCTCAGTCACAAAGTTGTGGCAGAAAAAGCATAAGTGCCAGGATGGAACAGGGCAAGGACTGACCAGGTCCATCAGCCAGGATTTCTCCTGAGCTCTCTTCTCAAGAAATACAATATTTATTCATCTGTGAGGAAGGGGAGAGAGATGATAGAGATACAGGGAGTTATGGGAAGGAAGTGAGAGGGCTCTTGTCTGCTGGTTCATGTCCAAGTGCCCACTGTGTCCTTGAACCCTGGAAAAGCCAGGAGCCAAGAAATCAATCCAGGTCTCCCATGCAGGAGGAAGTAACCCAATCACTTAAGCCACCATCGTTGTATCACAAGGTCTGCTTTAAGTAGTAAGATTGAATCAGGAGCCAGAGCTGGATCCAAACCCCAGGTACTTTGTTATGCAACATGAGTATTTTTTTTAAGATTTATTTATTTACTTGAAAGGCAGAGAGGCAGAGGCAAAGAGGCAGAGAGAAAGAGAGAACTTCCATCTGCTGGTTCACTCTCTGAATGGCTGCAGTGGCTGGAGCTGGGCCAATCCCAAGCTAGGAGCCAGGAGCCAGGTCTCCCACGTGGGTGCAGGGCCCCAAGGACTTGGGCCATCTTCTACTGCTTTCCCAGGCCATAGCAAAGAGCTGGATTGGAAGTAGCAGAGAGCTGGATTGGAAATGGAGCATCCAGATCTTGAACTAGCGCCCCATGGGATGCCACAGTGCTGGCCATGTGACATGGGTATCTTAACCTGAGTCTTAACTGCTAGGCTAAATGCAAGCACTGCAAGTGTGTCTTTTAACTGGGTAAGATAGAATTTGGGGATACACTCCAGTATGAATGAGATCATCCAAGGACCGTGGATAAAAGAGAAGTCATTTGGGACTTAAGTTGAGAGTAGGAGTGACCATGTTGAGTTGAGTCTGAACACAACAGGGGAAGTGGAAGCAAAGACGGAGCTTGACTGTCTCATGGAAGCCACAGAGGGAAATGTCATGGGCTCTTAAAGGGGACTGAACATCACGTCAGGGATTCTTACAATCTCTTGCGTCTCTGCACATGTGGCCTTTGTTCTGCTTTCTCCCCAGCAGCTCTGTTGTTAGTCCATGTGTTGCAATGAGGCTGTCGCTGGCTCCCAGGCATTCATGCCACAGTTCCAGCCAGAGAAGTAAACTGGACTCTAAACCTCAGCTCCCAGTTTGCAGGGATACAGATTTGATTGGCCTGTCTTTGGGCAGCTGTCCACTCTGGTCAACCTGCTAAGGCCAAGAAGGAGAACACGCACACCTGTTGAAAGCTCACCCCACAAAGGTGAGAGGGAGCGAGTTCTGTTCCCAGGAAGACAGATTGAGAACTGATTTGTAGGGGCTGGTGTTGTGGCCTTGGGGGCTAAGCTGGCACCTGCCATGCCAGCATCCCATATTGAAATGTCAGATGGAGTCCTGACTATTCTGCTTCCTATCCAGCTGGCTGCCAGTGTACCTGGAGAAGGAGCGGAAGATGGCTCAAGCATGTGGGCCCCTGCCACTCTTGTGGGAGACCAGGATGGAGATTTTGGATCCTGGCTTTGGCCTGGACCAGATCTAGCTGTTGTAGCCATTTGGGGACTGAACCAGTGGATGGTCTCTCTCTCTCCTGCCACCACCTGCCACCGGTCACTCTGCTGTTCAAATAGAAATCAACCTATTTTTATTATAAAAATGGGTTTGTGGGTTTGTGAAAATATCTGGAATGATGTCCACCATAGTCTGAAAACAGAACACTGGGAACCCTGGCACTGATTAGATGTCAGAGCACTGGGGTCATGGAAGGAGATGGAGTGGAAATCGCCAAGCTGTTAGGCAGCAAGCGGAGGAGGGAATCTGGAGTCCTGGGAGAAGCAAACTTGTTTAAATTAGCCAGGGGGCGTAAAGGGGCAAATGTTACAGAGCAGTCAGGAAGGATGAACAGAGCCCGGGCTGTGACGTAGTAGGATAACCCACTGCCTGCAGCTCTGGCCTCCCATACGGGCACTGGTTTGAGTCCCAGCCATTCCACGTCTGATCCAGCTCTCTGCTGTGGCCTGGGAAAAGCAGCAGGAAGATGGTCCAAGTGCTTGGACTCTTGCACCTACGTGGGAGACCTGGAAGAAGCTCCTGGCTCTTGACTTTGGATCGGCCCAGCTCCAGCCATTGTGTCCATTTGAGGAGTGAACCAGCGAATGGAATCTCTCTCTCTTTCTCTGTCTCTCCCTCTCTCTGCCCAAAACTCTACATCTCAAATAAATAAAATAAAACCTTTAACAACAACAACAACAAAAATGAGCAGTGTCAGAGACCATTTAGTTACCGAAAGTCCCTGAAAACCTTTCAAAAATACTTTGCAGAATAAATTGGTGAAGAAATCAGATTTCTGTGGGTTGGAGAATATGGTTGGTTGCATTTATATAAGTAAATATAAGAATTTTAGTTTTTGTGGTACTGTCAACTTTGGAGAAACACTTCACCTGCATTGTATGGAGCTGGTATTATTCAGGATTTAGTTATTTAGCCCTGGAAACAGTAAACATTTCCTCCCACTCTTTACAGGGTGGCACTGTGAATTAAATAGACCTTATCTTCCCATCTAGATTATAGAAACAAACTCATATCCTCAAAATAATATTTTTAAAGGGGGAGGGAGAAGAAATCCAAAAGTCCAATAAACAAATGAAGATGTGCTCAACCTTCTTTGTAGCAACAGATATGCAATAGAAAACAGCAATGCATACTCATCATATTCACAAAAATTAAAGAGTCTGAAAATTCTAGGAATTGATGAAGTGTGGAACAATGAGAATAATTCTGAAAAACTGCTTGTAGGAGAACAAATTTGCAGTCAAAAAGTTACCAACTTATCTTTTTTTAAAAAAAAATTATTTATTTGAAGCCGGTGCCGCGGCTCACTAGGCTAATCCTCCGCCTTGCGGCGCCGGCACACCGGGTTCTAGTCCCGGTCGGGGCACCGATCCTGTCCCGGTTGCCCCTCTTCCAGGCCAGCTCTCTGCTGTGGCCAGGGAGTGCAGTGGAGGATGGCCCAAGTCCTTGGGTCCTGCACCCCATGGGAGACCAGGATAAGTACCTGGCTCCTGCCATCGGATCAGCGCGCTGCGCTGGCTGCAGCGCACCTACCGCGGCAGCCATTGGAGGGTGAACCAACGGCAAAAGGAAGACCTTTCTCTCTGTCTATCTCTCACTGTCCACTCTGCCTGTCAAAAAAAAAAAAATTTAAAAAAAATTATTTATTTGAAAGACAGAGTTACAGAGAGAAGTAGAGAAAGAGAGAGAAAGAGGTCTTCCATTTGCTGGTTCACTCTCCAAATGACCACAATGGACAGAGCTGAGCTGATCCGAAGCCAGGAGCCAGGAACTTCTTCCACATTTCCCACATGGGTGCTGCAGCCCAAGGACGTGGGCCATCCTCTGTTGCTTTCCCAGATGCATTAGCAGGGAGCTGGGACCTGAAGTGGAGCAGCTGCGACCTAAACCGGTAGCCATATGGGTTACTGGTACTGCAGGCTAGAGCTTAAACTTGCTGCACCACAGCACTAGCCCCCAACTTATCTTTTTTTTTTTTTAAATGATTTTTTTATTTGAAAGGCAGACTTACAGAGAGAGAAGGAGAGACAGAGAGAAGGAGAGAGATCATCCAACTGGTGATTCACTCCCTAAATGGTCACAACAACCTGCCCTGGGCCAGGCTGAAGCCAGGAGCTAGGAGCTTCTTCTGGGTCTCCCATGTGGGTACAGGGGCCCAGGGACTTGGACTATCCTCTGCTGATTTCCCAGGCACATTTGCAGGGAGCTATTTCAGAAATGGAGCAGCCAGGACTCAAACTGGTGCCTATATGGGATGCTGGTGCTGCAGGTAGTAGCTTAACCCACTGTGCCATAGCACTTACCCCAACCGATTTATTCAACAGGGTGCCGAATAGAACACATGGGGTCACTGTGCCCTGTTCAATAGTTTAATGAAATGACCTGTTTAGAAAACAGCTTGGAAAGTTTTAGTTATGTTGAAGACTCACATTATCTCATCATACAGTAGTTTCTCTCTTAGGGATGTAGATGGAGAGATTTGTGTATATGTGCATGGGACGTAAGTTCAACAATGTCCACAGCATGATTGTGCATAATGGACTGATTATGATGTGACTATTTCTGTTCCTTCTACCACCAGATTCATACATTGAAGCCCTCACCGTCAATGTGATGGTGGGACCTTTGGAGTTACCTTGGGTTAGATGAGGCCATGAGGATAGAGCACCATGATGGAATGAGTGCCTCGGTAAGAAGAGGGAGAGGCCTCTATTTAAGGACACATCTAGAAGACAGCATTGGAGCCAGCGTTGTGGCACGGCCAGTGACACGGGCATCCCATATCAGTGTGCAGATTTGAGTCCCAGCTGCTCTGCTTCCAATCCAGCGCCAACCACTGGGGTCATGTGTGGCATCAACTAGCAAATGGAATATCCCTTTCTCTGCCTTTCAAATAAAATTTTTTAGTCTTAATCTTAAATAAAAAGAAAAGGCAGTCATTTGCAAAACAGGACCAGGTCTCACCAGACACTGAAGCAGGCTGCCAGCACCTTGCTCTAGGGCCATCCCCATTACCGGATACAGGTGTCTCCAGCTGCAATTTAACCCACTGCACCACAGCAACTACCCAGGAAATACATTTCTGTTTCTTAAGCCATCTAGTCTGTAACCCAAGACCATCCAAAATAAAATGGCAAAACATAACTGCTGTGTATTCACAATGGGATACCAGATGGTGAAGAAAAAGGACACATCTACCATGGAAACATCTCACACATGTGATACCGAAGCAAAGAGGGAAGGCACGTAAGGATACAAGAGGATGTGTTCCGTCAAATGCAGTTCAAAAACAGGCAGAGCTAGAAGAAATGTTATACAAAGACTAGTGGAGAGCCGAGGGGGAGGATGAATAAAGGCAAGGGAAGGATCTTCAGAAAGTCAGGAATGGTGGCTGCTGCTGTTGGCGATGAGGCTGGGATTGGAGTGAAGCTTGCTGAGACCCCTCAGGGCTGGCAGCGTTCAGTTTCTTGACCTAGGACCGGTCACATGGACCTTTGCTGTATAGTTTGTCATTGAGATTGTACCTGAATATGTTGTTATGTGCTTTTCTGCATTTATGTTTTATTTTTAAAGGAAAGAATCAAAAGGGGAGTCCTGGATGAAGAGGGGATTTTTGAGTAAAGATGGTGTCTTGAGCATATATATGTTCTACTTCTTGCTTTTTCCTAGAACTTTCCTAAAAATGTTGTGCTTGTGTGTGCACAGTCATGAGTGTGTGTGCACGTTTCATAGACTAAAACAAGGCTAGAGGTGCAAGAGAGAACAAAACAGAGGAACGAGTGGTGAATGGCTCAACAGGGAAGCAGAACCCTAAATTGGCAATGCAGAATGCTGAGAACTAATTTTAATTTCACCACATAATCTTGAAATGCTCAGGGATTTGAGGTATCTGGCTGTTGGGAAATAGTGTTAAGTAGGTGCTAATGTAGGGAGGATTTGTTGACAGTTATTTAACACCCCAGGTTCCCTCCCTCCCCCGACATTGCAGGATGGCTGCTGCTTCCTTCTCCAAGTAGAAGGTTGGAGGCTGATTTTCTAGAAAAGGCAAAGCACAGGGTTTCGGGTCAGGGGACCCCAGGAGCAGGTGAGGATGGGGGCACCCACACAAGCACACACAGAAGCCCAGACCCCACGCTTTGCACCAGCTCCTGGAAAGCTGGTCACCAAGCCTTTACCATACATGTCTGGGCAATGGCAAGAATCTGTTCTGGGAAACATGACCAGCCCAAAGGACAAGCACCAAACGTGCTCTGATACCAGGAGCCTCCTCTCAGATGGCTGACAGATCACTTTATAGTGAAATCCAACATCGATGAAAGCCTCCCCCAGAACTTCCAATGCACTTTTTGTTCCTTTAATCTCTCAATCTCTCTCTCTTTTCCAAAGAGAGTGTGCACGCACACTAAGAAATGCCTTATTATGCAAGATTGCAAGCTAAGCACCAGTAGACACTGATGAACCCCACATGCCCATTGTCCAGCTCCAACAGTGGCCAGCTCTTGGCTGAGCAACCTTCTCTATACCATCATCTACTCTACAACCCTCACCACCAGCTACTTCAAACCCAATCCCAGCCTGCCTATGATTTCACCTGTAAGTGTTTCCCTGTGAATCTCTAGAAGACAAAGACTATCTAAATAAGTATAACTGCAGTAACAGTATCAACTTAAAAACAGTTTGGTGGGAGTTGCCAAATGATATTCTAATTCTGTCCTGCATCTTCCTTTAGTAGCTGAATTACTTAGTAGTCCTTACGGAGCTGTATCTTTCATAGATTCCTCAGACAAGGCTCCTGGAGATAATGCTTCCCAGGTTCTTGCTGGTTCACCGCTGCGTGTTTGCGGCTTGTATACTTGAAGATCAGTTCGGCTGGATCTCAAGTCTTGGCTCACACATTCTTTGAGTATCCTAAACACGTTACTCCGTTAGCTTGGAAGTTGAATATTACAATTTTCTTTCTTTCACAAAATATTTTTTGCCTGTTTGCATAAAATATTTTCTCCTTTCTCTCTAAAATCCAATAATTTCAGAATAGAAGTGTTGTGGGCTGATCTTTCCAATATGTGTAATGAGTTCAATGTGTAATTTTTCAAGGCAGCTGGACTGGCATATAATTCAATACGTATTTAATACAATTCATACAATTCATCCTTGTAGAATGTACAATCCAATGATTTTGATATATTCCCAGAGTTATGTAGCCATCACCACAATCAATTCTGGAGCATTTTCATCACCCAAGAAACTCCAGAACCAAAAGCAATCATTCCCAGCTTTTTTCCTGCCTCCTCCCTACCTTCTCCTCCTACCTTCTGGCCCCAGGTAATCACTTGCTTTCTCTACATATGCACCCACTCTGGGCTTTCCTCTCTGTCTATCTGCAACCATACATCTCATGACCCTTTGACCAACATCTCCCATCACCTTCCTCCCAATATCCCAAGCTTTCGGTAACAACCATGCTACTTGGTCCTTCTATGAGATCAGCTTTGTTGTATGTAGTTTTAAGGTCTTTTTAAAAATTCAAGAATGTTTTCTTGAGTTTTGCATTTAGTAGCTTTTTTGCTTCCATGCTTTGGTTTTCTACTTTGACATGCCTTACTATGTGTATACTGGAAAGTCTTTGCTATTTTATGTATTTATCAGTTTCTCCCAAATCCTTTTCATCTTTTTTTTTTCTTTTCTGGTTTTTAAAACATGTCCTATTTTTCATTTTCTATTTGTCTTAAGGAATTTTCCACTTGATTTATTAGTTTTGTGTTTCTTCTAGTTTGCTTTCATTTCTGAAATGATTTTTTAAATTTATGCTTGTTTTCATATTTTTGTCTTGTTTGAAGTATTAGTTTTCATCTGTTCTGTGGCTAATTTGCTGGTATGCATTGTCTGAAGTGGTATTATTTGCTGCTCATTCTCTCTCCTTTTTTTTTCTTCTGGTAACAGTGTTGTTGGTGTTTGATCACAATCCTATCCTGTTGCTCACTTTTCATTGAAACGAGTTTTCCTGTACTTTCAGGAGGAAATAGTGACAAAGGAGAGTTTTCTGGCTTCACAGATCTTGAGCTTCCTCTTCTGTTGATTTCATGAAGGAATGTTTAACCATGACCTCATGCTTCCCGAGCGCTTCCTCCTGGCTCCCTCCCTTACTCTTTGTTTTCACCTCTTCTGCCTCTTTTCCCCCCCTCTTGTTCCTATCTTGCTCAGTTTGCATTTTCCTCCTAGAAGTTTGTCCTCAAATAGGACTTTGTGGCAGAAGGCTGCTTTGGCCTGTTTGTTCTGAGAGTTCCTAGGGCCTAGATCCCCGACCCGACCGCTGTAGCAAGATCAGATTTTCTTGCAGGCTCTTTGTTCTCACCAAGCTTGAGAAGCCTTCCTTGGAACTCCAGCTTTGCTCTGGTCCCCCATGTGGCCCACAGCCTGTACTTTCCCTTTGGGTTCTTTGGTGACCAGCAGGCCTCTAGTTCTCGGGGGTGTCACTAGGCCCTGTACCTCCTCTCCTCTCCCTTCTCTAGTATTGGTAGCTCGTCCACTCCTATATTGGTAGCTCTCCTGCACTCCTATATTGGAGCTCCAGGAGAGGTGAGCGGCCAGGCTTTGCCATGGGTGTTGTCAGTGCCCTTTGGGTTTTGCTAACCTAGCTACTGTGAATGTTTAAGGTAGGATTCAGGGAAAACCGCACACTTGGTGAATTATTGAATTGCATACTGTATGTGGATGAATTTTATGACATATAATTTATAACTCAAAATGGTTAAAGCATTAACCAAGCTTTTGCCATTACCATTGGCATCTTCCCCAAATCCTCCTTGCACCTAGTCATGTCCATAGTTGAAGGTCACCAGGTGTCAAAGGGAAGTCTCCACCAGAGATCACCAGCCTTCCTCCACATCCCATCCTCCTGCCTGCCTGGGCACAGGGAAAGAGTCCCTGGCACTAAGGCTGAGCTGTAGCCAAAGTGACATGTGACCCGTCTGGGCTGAGGCATTTAAAAGTGGGCGTGCTTTCTGGACACTCCCTCGTCCTCTGCCACTGGAAACCTGCAACCTCGCCTGTTGTCACCTGACCAACAGGAAAGATAGAAATCAAAGCAAACAAAGAAAGGGCAACTTAGAGAAACCCAAACTTCCAGAGAGAAGAAAAATAAAACCATCAGGAGTCTCTTGCAAACTTTTCCATCTTTTCCCATTTGTTTTGTCTGAAACTTTGAATAGCCGTTTGCTTTGTAAAAGTTCATTAATGTAGGCCCTGCATAGACAATTTTTCTATCTTTTTTATTTTATTTATTTTATTTGAAAGATAGAGTTACAGACAATGAGAGAGACAGAGAGAAAGGTCTTCCATCCGTTGGTTCATTCCCCAAATGGCCGCAATGGCCAGAGCTGTGCCAGTCCGAAACCGGGAGCTTCTTCTGGTCTCCCACATGGGTGCAGGGGCCCAAGGACTTGGGCCATCTTCCACTGCTCTCCCAGGCCACAGCAGAGATCTGAACCAGAAGAGGAGCAGCTGGGACTAGAACCGGTGCCCATATGGGATGCCAGTGCTGCAGGTGGAGGATTAACCTACTGTGCCACCGCACCGGTCTCCTATTTTTTTTTAAGATTTATTTATTTATTTGAAAGGTAGAATAACAGACAGAGAGAAGGAGAAACAGAGAGAAAGGTCTTCCATTCACTCGTTCACTCCCTAAATGGCCACAACAACCAGAGCTGGGCCGATCCAAAGCTAGGAGCCAGAAGCTTCTTCTGGGTTTTACATGCAGGTGCAAGGGCCCAAAAACTTTGGGCCATGTTCTGCTTTCCCTGGCCATAGCAGAGAGCTGGGTTGTAAGAGGAGCAGCCAGGATACAAACTGGCACCAATATGGGATGCTGGCACTGCAGGTGGAGGCTTAGCCCTTTATGCCACAGTGCTGGCTCCAGTTTTTCTATCTTAAGAGCACTGCTCTGTGTGTGAGCCAGCATGACATGACTGGTCACCTCTTTCTACCCCACTGAGTAGTTCTGGACAGCAGGTAGATCCAATGACAACTCTACTGAGTTGCTTCACAGCCAAGACTTTAACTTTTATTAACCCTGGGTGGATGGTTGGAAGCAACACACATCCCTTTAGGTAAAACGGAGCCCACAGGTAAAGCAAAACAAGTTCCCAGGAGAGCAAACCGAGCCAGAGGACCAGGAATTACACAACAATGTGGACTGTGGTCCTAACAGTGGGGAAGGGCAGCCTAGATGCTGGTGAGGAGCAGTTACCTGGTGGGTAAGCCCTGGGGACTGGGGTATGACAGGGTAGGTTAGAATTCCCATTTTCATCAGTTAAAATGGTGTGGTTTAAGCAAGCTGCTTATCCTCCAACCCACATCTTAGTTTTGTTCTAAGGATTACATGAGATTATCCATGTGGAGGATGTAGTGCCGTGACAAATTTTAGCAAGCACTGGTCAAATTCTAGGCGTGTCTCCAAGATTGTGGGCTCACCTCTTGAAGCTCACGGCCGACAAAGAAAATGACCCATCCTTGCATTTGGCCTCTCCTTGGCTGAGGTCAGGGTTCTAGGGGGTGGGGTGGATTTGCTTCAGGTCCTTTGTAGTTTTAGGAGACTGGAGGGGCTCAGTTAGTACAAAATTCAGTTCCAAGGAAAGAACTGTAGGGGGCAGAATTGCAATGGAGAAAGGACTGGTTAGCCAGCTGTTCACCTCACTTTCAGTAGCTGTTTTCACTGAAAACGTGGATAAAAGCAAAAAATCTTGCACACTGTGACTGAGTGTTTGATAGAGACCCCTGCTGCCCGGTGGACACAGCTGTCCCGTGCTGTTGATACACGCCTTTTGTCTCCTGCCTGGGGAGCTGCTCTGGGGTGAGGCCGTCTGAGCTGCCAGTTTGGAAAGCAAACCAGAAAGGGCAGGGAAAACGACCTGAGGGCTTCTGTGGGCTGTGTACGTTTGCAAGCTGCTGGCTCTGCAGGTGGTTTTGATCTTCCAGGCTCAGGATTTTTGGGTGCTCTTTGCAAAGCCTTTTTCAGGACTTGTATAGATGATGAAACACCACAGCACAGAGGTGCAGAACAAAGGAACTTGGCTGAACACCCAGATGTCCATATTCCAGGTGCCCCCACCCCCACCCCAACGTATCCTTAACCATACTGGTCACTTGCCTGCCAAACCAGTTCCTCCTCCTGCTTCTCCAGCTCAGTGCATTGTCACCATTACCAGGGTGTCGCCCAGTCTCCTCCCTCTCCCTCTCTCACCCCAGACCAATCCTAAGATCTGGGTGACTCTATCCCAGAAGCATCCTGCTGCTCCACCACCAAGGGCGTGCTCAGTGTTCCTCCCACACTGACCTTGGCAAAGACCTTGGTAGGCAGACACCTGCCTCCAGTTACCTGCAACTCACCATCTCTCCACAGTATGTCAAAGCATCTTTCTTTCTTTCTTTTTTTTTAAATGCTTATTGATGAGGTTTATTCTTTTTTTTTTTTTTTGACAGGCAGAGTGGATAGTGAGAGAGAGAGTGCGGCTGGCGCATCGTGCTGATCCGAAGCCAGGAGCCAGGTGCTTCTCCTGGTCTCCCATGCGGGTGCAGGGCCCAAGGACTTGGGCCATCCTCCACTGCCTTCCCGGGCCATAGCAGAGAGCTGGCCTGGAAGAGGGGCAACCAGGATAGAATCCAGTGCCCCAACCAGGACTAGAACCCGATGTGCCGGCGCCACAAGGCGGAGGATTAGCCTGTTAAGCCACGGCGCCCGCCAAAGCATCTTTCTAAAACTAGCCACATACCCCAGCAAATTTTTGATGGCATTATTACTAAAGAAGGGAAGTATAGGTATTAGAAAATGTAGCTGTCTCTTTTTCTGCACGCAATATGAGCTGAAAAGATGACATCAAGCTCCCACTTCATCATCAAGTTTGCATGAAAAAATGCATGCAAAATGCCACTTCAATGCCATTTTCTTTCCCTTCTCCCTGGTAGGTCTTGTCTCAAGTGCAACTTCCCCCATTGGGCAACTGCCAGAGATCTTTGTTGAGTGACTGAAGGAGTTCCCTGCTGGAAATCCTTAGTACTTCCTATTTTGTTCAAAGATTTATTTATTTGAAATGCAGTGTCACAGACAGAGAGAGAGAGAGAGAGGAAAGAGAGAGAGAAAGAGAGAGAGAGAGATCTCCCATGCACTGGTTCATTCCCCCAAATGGCTGCAACAGCCAGGTTTTGTGCCAAGGTGAAATCAGAAGCCTGGAACTCCACTTGGGTCTCCCACATGGGTGGCAGGGACCCAAGTCCTTGGGTCATCATCTGCCACCTTCATGGGTACATTAGTAGGGAGCTGGATTGCCCTCTGATATGGGATGCTGGCATAGCAAGTGGGGGCTTAACCTGCTGGACCGTATTACTTCCTGTTTAGCAAATAAGAAATCAGAGGTTCAGAGAGTTTAAGTAACTTGCCCATTATGTCACACAGTAAGTGATGGAGTCAGTGTTAGCTCAGGCAATCCGACTCCCCAGGCCTCATGTTTAACCACTTGACCAAAGTAAGGATGAGTCACAAGGTCCTTGCATCTCAGGAACACTTGTGCTAGTAGGAGAGATGGAAGTAAACAGAGAACTCCCGTATAACATGCTGTTTACATTGATTAGGTGTGGCAGGTATTCTGGAACCCAGAAGAAGTAGGCCAGTTGTTTTCCTTACCTTCCCGTCACACCTCGCAGTCTGGCTTTTGCGCTGCATCAGCATAATCTTGACAATCGTCAGCACCAAATGCTTCCTTAAAAATAGAAAATTGGGCCAGTGCTGTGGCATATCAGATAAAGCCGCCACCTGCAGTGCCGGCATCCCATATGGGCACCAGTTTGGGTCCCGGCAGCTCCACTTCCTATCTAGCTTTTTGCTATGGCCTGGGACAGCAGCAGAAGATGCCCAAGTCCTTGGGCCCCTGCACCCACATGGGAAACCCAGAAGAAGCTCTTGGCTCCTGGATCTTGGTTTCAGATCAGCGCAGCTCCAGCCATTGTGGCCATTTGGGGAGTGAACCAGCAGATGGAAGACATCTCTCTCTAGCTCCCTCTGCCTCTCTGTAACTCTGCCTTTCAAATAAATAAATCTTTAAAAAAATTAGAAAAGACTGTATACTTGGAGTGTGGACCCAGTGGACTAGCCGTTGCCCATCTAACTCTGCTGTGTCCCCAGATCACACCTGCACACCGTGTAGGGGATTTGGATCCTGCCATTGGAATCCTAAAGACTGCGATGAGCCTTGCTCAGGTGCCATTGGTGAAGTCACAACGTGTTCTGCTCCTGTGGGCTTTCAGCAGAAAGTCCAGCAGCCCATGAACTACACGTGCATCAGCTCTTCTGCTCATAAGGCAGGGGTCTGTTACCCAGTGGGCCTGGCCTCATTTCCGTGCGGGTGTGCCTCTGCAACTGCTCCCTCCTTCCTCTCGTCCTCCTCCCTTCCATTCTTTTCTCTCCCTCTCTCTCTCTCTCTCTCTCTCACCTTCTCCTCTCCTTCCTCAAATAGCTAATCAGCATCTGAGTACTGAGATACAGGGGTCAATAAGGCATGGCCCCTGTCTCTAGAAGTCAAACATTCCTGCTGCAGCAAGGAAGAACTTGGACTTCAGGGCCTGAGAGTGTCAATCATAATTCCGGCTTGACTGCCTGCTCTCCATGTGACCTTGACCAGGTCCTTAGCCTCCATGGCTCTAGGGTTCTCCATCTGTAAGACAGCACAACACAGAGCTCTACCTCATTGGGTTGCTGTGCGGGCAGCCATGAGAGGATTACATATGGAAGGCACTCAGAAGGTGTGTGGCACATGAAAAGATGACGTATGTGTTGTTATTAGCATGTCGCAGAGGATAGTCATGAAATGCGAATTCTTGTCACTCACATTCTCCCAAAATAAGTTACGCAGCCTGTAAGGAGATGCTTGGCACAGAAACCTCTCAATCAAGAGAAGTAGTGATTACCATAACTGTTGTTTCGATTTGAATGGAAAATTCTGGGTTATTTATGGTAAGCTGTTGTTTCTTTTCTCATTGATGAAGTGTGAGAAAAATACAAAACTTATCTGTTATGGGAATTCTCTGAGTATGACATTTTTTAAAAATTTAATTTATTTATTAGAGAGGAAGAGAGAGACAGGGAGAGACTCTGTCCTCTGGTTCGCTACCCAAAGCCCACAGCAGCTGGGACAAGGCTGGGGCTGAAGCTGGGGGCCAGGGTCCCACCCCAGGGCGTCCACATGAGCGGCAGGGCCTCAATGACTTGAGCCAGCACCGCTGCCTCCCAGGGCCTGCATGAGCAGGGAACGGGAGGCAGGAGTCAGGGCCAGGAATTGAACCCAGTGTGAGACAGTGTGAGGTAGGGACACGGAAACCACTCAGCTGAACCTCTAGTCTGTAGGACTTCTTTTGTGTCAAGAGACAAAACAGTGATAAGCAAACAAACAAACAAACAAAACCCTAGTGGTGAAATAAGCTGAAAGGCTTGACTGGGGAAGGAAGACCCATCTGTGTTGGCCTGCAGTGAAGCAATGTGTTAAACCTGGTAAGGCGGAGGCCTTGGCCTGCTGGATATGACAGGGGTTAGCAACGTGAGCAGAGTTCAGCAGTCCAGCTCTTAGCAAAGGGGAAAGAAAGGCCAAATTTCTACCAACCAACCACACAATGAACACTGTGTGTGTGTGTGTGTGTGTGTATGTGAGAGAGAGAGAGAGGGAGAGAGAAAGAGAGAGATGGGGCACGTAGGGTGTGTGTGTTCAGGGTGGGTAGGCAGGGAATCTAATCCAGCCTTATCAATTAGAAAGTACATATTTGGGGCCAGCACCGCAGCGTAGCGGGTAAAGCCGTTGCCTGCAGTTCCGGCATCCCATATGGGTGCCAGTTCGATATCCAGCTGCTCCACTTCTGCTCCAGCTCTGCTGTGGCCTGGGAAAGCAGTAGAAGATGGCCCAAGTCCTTGGGCCCCTGCACCCACGTGGGAGACTCAGAGGAATCTCCTGGATCTTGCTTTCAGATCAGCGCAGCTCCAGCCATTGTGGCCAATTGGGGAGTGAACCATCAGATGAAAGACCTCTCTCTCTCTCTCTCTCTCTCCTTCTCCCTCTGTGTCACTCTTTCAAATAAATGATAAAAAGAAGTAAATATTTAAAATTATTCTTAGATTGCATCTTTTCTTTTTCTTTCTTACTTTCTTTCTTTTTTTTTTTTTTTTTTTTGAGAGTCAGAGTTAGAGAGAGGGAGACACAGAGAGGGAGGTCTTCCACCCACTTTTCACTCCCCAAATGGCTGCAATGACCAGAGCTGGGCTGATACCAAGCTCGGATCCAGGAGCTTCTTCCTGGTCTCCCATGTGCATGCAGGGTGCCAAGCACCTGAGCAGCTTCAGCTGTTTTCCCAGACCATCAGCAGGGAGCTGGATGGGTAGAGGAGCAGCTGGGACTCGAACTGGTGCAGATGTGGGATGCCGGGGCCACAGACAGGGGCTTAACCTACAGTAGCAGCTCTGCATATTTTCATTTCTATTAGATGATTTTAAAGATGCTATTAGGAATATGTATTCCTCCCTGGGGACTTTATTTCCTTTTGGCATGCGTTTGAAGTAGATCAACAAAGAGGCACTGTTTCTTTTTTGCTGTGTAGGCAACTCTGCCGGCATTGTCATAAGCATGACTTTCTCATTAAAATCCCACCCGCATTCACCAGCAGGCACTGCACCCCTCCTGCTTATGAACTATTCAGACTTCCGGACAAACACAGAAAAGCAGAAAGACCGCACCTGCTCATGGGGCTTCAGGCTTGGACTCCGGTGATGGGCACCTGGACGAGTGCCAGCAGCAGCCCGTGTTATTTTCAAAACCTTGCTACTGCACCTGGCTTGGTCAGGCTCTGGGGACTTAACCAAATACAACACTGAAATGATGCTGTGGGTAAGCCACGCCCACAGATGCAGGTTCTCATTCCAGCCGCTCCCCTGCTTACAGTGTATCCTGGGCAGGTTTCTTAACTCTTCTGAGCCACAGCATTTGTTTGTTTTGTTTTATTTTATTTTGAAGATTTATTAATTTATTTGAAAGTCAGAGTTATAGAGAAAGAGAGAGGGAGAGAGAGAGAGAAAAAGCTCTTCCATCCGTTGGTTCACTCCCCACGAGGCTGCAATGGCCAGGGCTGGACCAGTCTGAAGTCAGGAGCCAGCAGCTTCATTCAGTTCTCCTATGTAGGTAGCAGAGGCCCAAGCACTTGGACCATCCCTTCACTGCTTTTCCCGGGTCATTAGCAGGGAGCTGGATCGGAGGTGGGGTAGCCAGGACTCGAACCTGCTCCCTTCTGAGATACTGGCGTTGCAGGTGGTGGCTTTACTCCCTACGCCACAGCGCCAGCCCCAAGCCTCAGCCCCTTTATCTACAAACTGGAGCAAAAAACTACAGCCCTAGAGTCTCTTATCCCAACCTTCAAATCCAAAAACTATGAAAACGAGCATTCTTTTCTTCACCCATATGGCAGTGAGATCCAACGGTCTGGAGTTATTTAGGACAGGATACACTCCTCTCTGCAGTGCCAGGCTGCGTGACGGGGCTTTTCGTGCCTGTGTTATGTTTCGTGCGCATGTGTTGCTGCGGAGGAATCCCAGCAGTAGTTACGCGAAGCCAGAGCCCGTCCGCAGTGGTGCGCGATATACGGTACTCGCAACATCTTATTTCTCTAAAATCCAGGGATTTCTGAGTTCCAACACCGATCTGGCCTCTAGGATTTCTGATAGCGGCCTGTGGGCCCATGCATACCTTCCTCATAGAACTGTGACGGCCGCGTGATGGAACGCTGTCAGAACTCGGGGCTCGCCTTGCACCAGTGCCGTCTCCTTTCCCCTGGCCCTCACTGAGCCTCTCCTTACGTACTACTTCCTCCTTCGGGCAGCAGGCGGGGACATTTGCTCTGCAGGTGGGACGTTTCCTGCACGTTGGCACCTGTGGCTGTCGGTCCAGCTTGCTTGGCAGTCTGCCAACTCCTTCCAGGAAGGGGTTGTGTCCTGGTGATGCCTGGCGCAGGTCGTGGTTAACTAGCATTTTATAAAAACGACCCCGGAAATCAGGGATCAGGTCTGTCTGCTGGGCCTCCTGGTGTGCTGCTCTCCGCTCAGGTCGGAGTGTATTATGGAATGCAGGAGCAAAAACTCCGAGGAGTGGAAGCCAGTGGGGGAGGGGCAGAGGGCATAGCGAGGTGGTGAGGGGGACTCCCTGAAGGCAGGTTTGCCCTGCGCTGCCGTGGCTTATGCCGATTGTCACAACGTAGCTAACCATCATCTCCCACTTTTATTCTTTCATATTGCAGTGCGTCCTCATTTGGAAAATAAATTGCATGGACACCCTAAGCACAGACATCAGGGGAAAGTCTCGGGGTGCAAGGGTTTTTCTTTTTTCTTTTTCTTTGCAGGGGATCAAACTTCACTGGAAGGAGAAATGAAGGTGCCTACAATGGTCAGTTAGGGGCGGGTATTTGGCCCATTGGTTAAGACACCATGTGGGACGCCTGATCCAAGGCATGGCTCTACCTTCTGCTCCAGGGTCCTGCCAATGTGCACCCTGGGAGGCAGCAGGAGATGGCACAAGTACTTGGGTCCCTGCCACCTATGTGGGAGAACAGGACTGAGTTACCCATTCCTGGATTCAGTCTGTCCCAGCCACAACTATTGTGGCCATCTGGAGAGTGACCTTGCAGATGGAAGCTCCCTCCTCTGGTTTGAATCTCTCTCAGCAGCTCCATTGCTAATCCAGCCCCCTGCTGATGCACCAGGGGAAGTTGCAGAAGATGGCCTAAGTGCTTAGGCCCCTGCCATCCACATGGGAGACATGGATAGAGTTCCAGGCATTGGCTGGGCCCAGCCCAGCCATTGCAGCCATTTGGGGAGTGAACCACTGGACAGAAGATCTCCCCCCCACACACACACACTCTTTTTTTTTTTTTTTTTTTACATGTAGCAAGCTTTATTCACACACACACTCCTACCAGTCACTCTGCCTATCAAATAACTTTTTAAAATGGTAGGCTTGAGAGGTAGAGGTGAGCGTTGCTAGTGACAAACTTTACGCCCCTAGCAATGACTAAAGCATAGGTCTTGGAGTCAGGTAGACTTGGGGTGCAGTCGCAGCTCTGTAATTTATCAACTGTGTAACACAAGGTAGTGGTTTGAATGGCTACATGTTAGGAGTGGCCTCCATTCCTAACCCCGGAAACATACGAATGTGAGCTTATTTGGGAAAAAAATCTCTCTGTAGATGTTAAGGGTCGTGAGATAGATCACTGGCGATTATCCTTGTGGTCCCCACATGGATGACAAACAGAAGAAAAGGAGAAGGCCATGTGAAGATGGCCAGAGGCCAGAATGAGGCAGCCACCAGAGGTGGAAGAGGCAGGGAATGATTGTCCGCTAGGGACATGAGAGGAGGGTGTGAGCCTGCCGGCACCTTGATTTTGAACTTCTGGACTGGGGGACTGTGAGGGAATAGCTCTACCCAGTTTGCGGCAGTTCGGGAAACCCCTGCACAGAGGGTGAGTTATCTAGTCCCTGTGTGCCTCCGCTGGCTCATCTGAAAATGGGAAGAGGATCTGCACCTTCCTGACCAGGGCTGTTATAGAGAGCCACAGACATGAACCGGGTAAATTGCATCAGGCTGGTGCTTCCTAGATGGAAACCGTTACCATGGCTGATGGAGAACAGCCCTGAAATGCTGGATTCATCCAGCAGGTGGCGGAAGATGGATTCACAAACAGGATACCTGTAAGGTTTACTGCCTGACATTGCAGGGCAGACCTAAAGCAGCCGCTCAGCTCACAGCTCAAAGTGGAGGAGAAAGTAACTCGCTCCCGTTTGCCTTGGAGCACGGAACACAACAGAGGGTGGCATTGGAGAATACGGAGTGGGGTGCAACAGAAACTCTGGGCTTCCAGACTGGCGCTGGCACCTCAGATGCAGCAGACATCAGAGGACCGTGCTGGGACTAAAGTGACGCAGCGTGTGAACGCACTGGCTGAGCAAGACGTCGGCAGGCTCAGAAGCAGTTGGAGGGTCTAACTCGTCAGTTACTTTGGCGTGAGTCCTGGGGTCATCATGCGCGTGTTTGCTCGTTTATGCACTCAGCAAACACTGACTTGTGTCAGGCCTCGTCCGGGGAATACTGGTTCAGGCAGCTGACACGATCGAGGTGTGGACAGGGCAGGTCCTCCCCCAGGTGCCAGGCTGGCGTTCCAACTCCAGGCTTTGTCTTCAGAAACACACTGGAATGAGCAGACCTCTTGTGAAGATGTGGATCTTTCTTTCTTTCTTTCTTTCTTTCTTTCTTTCTTTCTTTCTTTTTTAAGATTTATTTATTTAGTTGAAATTTAGAGTTACACAGAGAGAGAAGGAGTGGCAGTTAGAGAAGAGAGGTCTTCCATCCTCTGGTTCACTCCCCAATTGGCCCCAACAGCCGGAGCTGCACCTATCTGAAGCCAGGAGCCAGTAGCTTCTTCCAAGTTTCTCATGTGGGTGCAGGGGCCCAAGGACTTGGGTCATCTACCACTGCCTTCCCAGGCCATAGCAGAGAGCTGGATCAGAAGTGGAATGGCTGGGACTCAAACCGGCACCCATATGGGATGCTGGCACTGCAAGGTGGCAGCCTTACCCAGAGCGCCACAGCGCCGGCACCAGATTTGTATATTTCCTTCCTCATTTCTTTTTAAGAATTCTACTCTTAGAGAAACCCTACTACTGATGGTTAAGCGAAAAATGAAGATGTTACGAGAGCTTGCCCAGAAAGGTCTGTCTATCCATGTCTCTTTCTGAGTCAAAGCTGGAAGGATACAGCCCCTAAGGCTACCAGAAGCTGCCTCTGGGCAATGGGGCAGTGGCACAAGGGCACTTCAAAAAGTCTGGAATGGAACTAAGAGATGGGTTCATTTTAATGCAAAAAAAAAAAAAAAAGAAAAAGAAAAGAAATTCATGCATAGGAGGAAGTCTCCCAAAAGGTCATGGAAAAGGCATATTATGAAAAAACTACATATGGATTTCTAATTTTTTGCACCAAAATAAACTTTTAATTCTGTTTTTCCACAAACTTTTGGAAGGACCTTCCTATTCGGAAAAAATGGGAGCTTTTACCTTTTATTTTCTGTACTTAGAAGAAAATTAAAAAGAGTAAAGTCCATCTTGGTTCTTCTTTGCACCTGTGCAAAGAGGTCATCTAACAGGAAGTGATCCCCGCCGGGCCAAGGCCTCCTCCTCTTCAGAGCGACGACAAACAGTCCGTTGCTCAGCAACTTGCAGGCCCTCCCAGGGAGGCAGGTTCCGGGGGAAGCTGGTGAGTCACGAGGAGGTGCCAGGAAGCCGACGCCGCCGTGCCCGCGGGCTGGCTGTGATAACGCCCTGACGTGTGTTCACGGCTTCACGGTGCTCAGGGAGCTTTCTCCTGCTTGGTAACCCTTCTATGACCCTTGGGAGGTCAAGTTGGCAGGGCTGGTCCTAGACTGTAGATGGGAAGGGGGAGGGTTTCACCTGCACGACACAGGAGAGCTGACCATTAAGTGCCGCCGGCACTGGGGCGTGGAGGAGGGGGAAGGGCAAGCAGTCTCTGTCGAGTCTGACCCTTCCTCTCCCGGCCTTCTGTCTCTCCAGCTATTCCGTGGGAGGAAAGGCAGAAGACCCTGTCAGAGGATTCACAGCCCAGCGTCATGCACATTCAGATCACACTATGGATTTGAAACAGCGTGTTAGAAATATCTCAGTCAAATCGTGCTTGTATGCAAATACGGAAGAAATGAGAAGTTTCTCAAATTACCAGTCAAGGGTTGCTGAAGTTCAAGGCTGGCGGACCGTGCTGGCACTACTGCCACACGGGGGCGCCACTATCATTAGTAGACAGGCAGACCGGCTAGGCCGTCCAGAACTGCTTCTGGGAGCTGTGAGTTAACACGAGGCTTTCAGGAACTCCGTCTCCGCTGACGGCTTCCCGTGAGCACTTTGTTCAGCAGGCTCAGGGCTAAGGGAGAGGCAACTTAGGGGAAGGCTCCGAAGGCTGAAAGGGAGAAGGATGCAGAAGTGGCTCCTCCCTGTGGAGCAGCAGGTGAGGCCGCTGCTCGCGACACCTGCGTCCCGTATGGGCCCTGATTGGATTCCTGGCAGCTGCACGTCCCATCCAGTTCACTGCTAATGCGGCCGAGAAGCCAGGGGCAAATGGCTCAAGCATTTGGGCCCCTGCACCCATGCGGGAGACCCGGATGAAGCTCCTGGCTTCAGCCTTGCAGCCATTTGGGGAGTGAACCAGAGGATGGAAGAGCTTGCTCTCTGTGTCTCTCCCTTTGTATCTCTGCCTGTCAAATAAAGAATCTTTAAAAATAAAAGAGGCGACCCTTGAAGCAGGTGGTAGACCAGCGGAGGTCTCCAAGCCTGTGCTTCCCTGCACTGCCTGCCCCTCTCCCAAGCATTTGTCCATGTCGGCCTGGTGGGCTAGGACAAGAGCAGCAGCCAAGATGCCAGCTTCCTCTCCTGCAGGCTGGGTTAGATGCCTGCTGGACAGTCACTCACACCGCCGCACCCTCACTGTGCCGTATCCATGTGAAATGACCATTCACTTGGCTGCTTCTCTCACCAGACTAAATTTCTCAGCGGTGGATTTTCTAAGAACAGCATTCTGTGCATGGTAACATGTGGAGATTTTCCCTTGGGATGGGCGTTTGGCCCAGGGGCTTAAAATGCTGCTTGGGACTCATGTCCCCTACGAGAGTGCCTGGGTTCGAGTTCTACTTCTGCTCTTGGCATTTGGGGAATGAACCAGAGGATGGAAGAGCTCTCTCTATCTCTGTCTCTCTGCCTTCCAAATAAAAATAAAGTTTATAAATATAAATAATCATTTAAAATTTATTTCATAATAATAAATATTTATAAATCAAGTTTTATCAAAAAAGGGTCTTTTTCCTTTTAAAGGTTTTTAATATGGAAAATTTCCTGCATATCCTAAAGTGCAAAGAAAGGTGTAATCAACTCTCTTGTTCCCATGACCCAGTTCAACAACTACTGACTCCTGGCCAATGTCTTTCCTCTCTACCCATTTCCTCACTTCTTCATCCCATTGTTCTAAATGAATCTTACAAGTAAACCATAAATGTGAATGCCTGGGTGTGTTTAAGACATCGTAAAAAAAAAAAAAAAGGAAAAGAAAGAACTTTTATAGCTAGGTCTGTCTCACTGTCTCACTGTCTGGTGGACGGGTGGGTGGAGTGGAGAAGAGTAGCATTTTTCTAGAAATTCTAACGTTTCTATGGAACAAGTCCCTGTAATAAGAAAAACTGAGAAGAGGAGGAGGGAGGAAGAATGTTTATTATGTGCCAAGCACTGTGCGTGATGATTTCATTTCATGCTTATACGAGATACAGGTGTCATTATCTCATTTTAAAGACCAGGATCAGGGGCTCCACCGGCATCCCATATGGGCTCTGGTTTGAGTGCTGTCTGCTCTGCTTCTGATCCAGCTTCCTGCTAATGCGCCTGGAAAAGCAGTGGAGGATGGCCAAGAGCTTGGGTCCCTGCAACCATGTGGGAGACTAGGAACTAGCTGCTGGCTCCTGGTTTCAGATCGGCGCAGCTCCGGCCATTGTGGTCATTGTGAACCAGCAGATGGAAGATCTCTCCCTCTCTCTCTTTCTCCTTCTTTCTCTCTTTCTCTCTCTCTCTCTCTCTCCCTCTCTCTCTTTCTCTCTCTCTCTCTGTAACTCTGCCTTTCAAATAAATAAATAAATCTTAAAAGAAAAAAAAAAAGATCAGGGTCTGAGAGGCTGAGTGCTGGACCTATAGAATCCAGTTCTCTGCGACTTAAGGTCTGTGTTCTTAACTCCCTGACATGACGAGGCTTGCAATGCAGACCCAACAGAACCCTTCCATGTCTGAGGCCACAAATGTCAGCTGCCTGGGCTGTTGGCTTTTGTCTTCCTCTCTGTCAAACATCTGAGTCCAGCTCACTTCACAGGGTCCGGGGGACAGGCCTGCAGGTTATTCCAGCCCTGGGAGGAGGAAGGGTTTCATGGCTCAGGATGCCAAAAGAGAATTAAATTCCTTATTTTTTTAAAAACGTCATCTTTCCTCCTGTTGCAAGGCACTGGAGACAACCAGCCCAATGAACCTGTAAATAAATCTGTAAGGACAAAATATACAAGAGGTCTTCAGAAAGTTCTTGGAAAAAATGGAACAAAAAGATAACATGGGTGGTCAGTGTTTGACCATGGTTAAGACCCCACTCGGGATGCCTGTGCCTCTGTCACGTTGCCTGGGTTCTCATCCCAGCTTTGCTCTCAAACCCAGCTTCTTTCTAATGTGTGCTGTGCGTTGGGAGGAGCAGGCGGTGGTCCAAGTAGTTGGGTCCCTGTCTCCCATATGAGAGACCAGGATCGCATTCCGTGGTTCCTGGTTTCCGCGTAGTCTAGCCCTGATGATTGCAGATGTTCGGGGAGTGAACGATCAGATGGGACACTGATCTTTGTCTGCCTGTCTCTGTCTCCTTTGCCTTTAAAAAAAAAAGATCATGTGAATTTTCCATGATTTTTGAAGCCATGTCAAACATATAGTGGTTGGGATAACCTCTTTGTAGGAAACTTCTAAGACATTGTGCTAAATGTGGTTTTTAAAAATTTTTTAAAGATTTATTTATTTATTTGAAATTCAGAGTTACACAGAGAGAGAAGGAGAGGCAGAGAGAGAGAGAGAGAGAGGGGAGAGAGAGAGAGAGGTCCTCCATCTGCTGGTTCACTCCCCAATTGGCTGCAACAGCA
The DNA here is from genome assembly GCF_033115175.1 of Lepus europaeus. Lineage (NCBI taxonomy): Eukaryota > Metazoa > Chordata > Mammalia > Lagomorpha > Leporidae > Lepus > Lepus europaeus. The sequence continues at coordinate 59,562,534 of NC_084831.1, forward strand.
GAAGCTGCGACGACCTGAAGCCAGGAGCCAGGATCCTCTCCTGGGTCTCCCACATGGGTGCAGGGGCCCAAGGACTCGGGATATCTTCTGCTTTCCCAGGCCATAGCAGAGAGCTGGATCAACAGTGGAGCAGCAGGTTCTCGAACCCGCACACATACAGGATGCTGGCACTGCAGGTGGCGGCCCAAACCGCTACACCACAGCACCGGCCCCTAATTGTGTTCTTGGAGAGATGTGTCTGGGTTTGATTGAGACAAGTAAGGGAGTAAGAGAGGGAAATTGGCCAACCATAGAAGTTAGGAGACAGCAAGTCTCCTGGGCCAGTGCTGTCCCTCTCTGGCCAGTCAGTGTCCAGGTGAGAAGACACTTGGCAGGTTGACCTGAGGACCACCAGGCAAAGCGAGCACTGTAGTGGGTGGGAGCGCCTGAGGCAGCGCAGCTGCACGATCCGGCTTCTGTGTCACTTTGCTCTGCCTCTGGCTCACTGTCTCATCAGCCAGGATAATCTGGCTTCTTGGATATTTGTTTTCAACAGAGGAAGAAGTCGCTCGGGCCGGCATGACATCTGGGGCCTCGGGATGGCTGGTTTTCTCAGCATGAATGAGTATGTCGGCTTTCTGGTTACGACTTGGCTTCTCCAGCAATTCGCCTGCAGGGAGGGCATGGTGTGATCTTTCCACTAGAATGTGCTGTCTGCCTGCCAGCTTCACTTCTCTTCGCCAGGTGATGAATGGACATCCTGCGGTTCCTACATCGGCTGCCTGGGTGTGCACGGTTCATGCCTGGGGAAGGAGGTGCAGGTGAAGACAGCCCCCAGCGCCAGGTCTGCAGCTGGCAGAGAGCGGCCCCTGGAGATGCAGAAGTCATCAAGACCTTGAATGCTACCTCCTAGGGCCCCTTGGGAGAGAGCTGGTCTCTGAACCACGTGTCACAGCGGCCTTAACCCAGGCAACCGAAACCCTTCATGCCCCAAAGGAACCCAGCTGGGATCTCCTCACCCCCAAACAGATGATTCCAGCACACATAGGCAGCTTCCCTGCCTTGTTCCTGTTGTATGAGACCACGAAGTCCTTGGATGCAAAACTCTGCCATGGCACTGCTTCCCTCAAAATCCTTGGATGGCTCACTATTGCCTATATAGCAAGAGTTGCCCTTGTCGAATAAACTATGGCACTTGGTTGCGATATTTGGCCCCTGCACTCATGAGGCAGTTTTAATCCTAAAGCTTAATCCCAAATGGCAGTGAGGGAGTGGAAACAATCCACTTCTGGTGTTTAGAGGTGGGGTCTTCGGGAGCTGATTGCAGTGGAGTGGGTTGTTAGGCAGAAGTCTCAGGATTAAACCCTGTGCCTTGGGGCCAGCGCTGTGGCGTGGTGGATAAAGCCATTGCCTGCAGGGCCGGCATCTCATAGGGGTGCCTGTTGGAGTCCCGGCTGCTCCACTTCCAATCCAGCTCTCTGCTGTGGTCTGGGAAAGCAATAAAAAATGGCCCAAGTTCTTGGGCCCCTGCACCCGCATGAGAGACCCAGAGGAAGCTCCTGGCTCCTGGCTTCGGATCAGTACAGCTCCGGCTGTTGCAGCCAACAGGGGAGTGAACCAGCAGATGGAAGATCTCTCTCTCTCTCTCTCTCTCTCTCTCTCTCTGCCTCTCCTTCTCTCTGTGTAATTCTGACTTTCAAATAAATAAAAAAAAAACTTAAAAAAAAAAAAACCAACACCCTGTGCCTGTAAGAGACCCTAATGACAGACATGCAAGCTCCTTGACTCTTGCCATGTCGTCTCCTGTGCCCCCAGGACTCGGCCAGCACAGGCCGGCACCAGCGGCAGAACAGTGGGGCCTGCCTCCCTCTCACTGTGAACCTCCAGACTCATGGTACAAAATCAACCTTTCTTCTGGATGAGTTCACTGCCTCAGGTCTGCATGGTAACAAATTGCTAATACAAGCGATTATAAGAGAGGTCCAGTTTCATATGGAATCAAACGTAGAAAATATTTGAGTTTTTTAAAGATTTATTTATTTATTTGAAATTCAGAGTTATACAGAGAGAAGATAGGCAGAGAGAGAGAGAGAGTCTTCCATCCGATGGTTCACTCCCCAATTGGCCACATGGCCAGAGCTGTGCCAACCTGAAGCCAGGAACAAGGAGCTTCCTCTGGGTCTCCCATGTGGATGCAGGGGCCCAAGGCCTGGGGCCATCTTCCACTGCTTTCCCAGGCCATAGCAGAGAGCTGGATCGGAAGTGGAGAAGCCGGGACAAGAACTAGCGCCCATATGGGATGCCGGTTCTTCAGGCCAGGGCATTAACCTGCTGTGCCACAGCGCCAGCCCCAATATTTGAGTCTTAAAGACACTGAAATACAGTATTGAAAACAGAAGGTGAGAGTTGAATTTTTCCCTCTGAGAGAGAGGCACAATTCATCTTAGAGAAAAAGAATTCTGTTATTTGGGAAAACACCATGATGGGCTTTTTGTTTTTCTTTTAAGGTCTGACCAAATAAGCCTCCATCTGGATAAGTGAGAGCAGAGAAAGGGAGAGAGAAAGAAGGAATGAGGGAGGGAGGGAGAGAGAGAGAGAGAGAGAGAGAGAGAGAGAGAGAGAGATCTGCATGATGGAGCAACAGGAACCAGGTCTTCCTTGGCTGCCAGTTCACTGTGGTTAGTAGACACAGGAAGGTCTGGACTCAGAGCCATGTTCTCTAGAATCATCTGGGCTTTCACCTACATACTCATGTCCTCCACTTTCATAGACTTGAACTTCAGTGATCCGGACTCCTGGACATTGTTCTATTTAAGTTTCTGGGGCTGAGGTTGGGATGTAGTAGGTTAAGCCTCTGCCTGCAGTGCTAGAATCCTATATAGGTGTGGGTTCGAGTCCCAGTTGTTTCACTTCCAATCTACCTCCCTGCTGGTGGCCTGGGAGAGCAATGGAAGGTGGTTCACGTGCTTGGGCTCTTGCACCCACCTGGGAGACCCAGAGAAGCTCCTGGCTTCAGATGAGCCCAGCTCCAGCCGTTGCTGCCATTTGGGGAGTGAATCAGTGGATGGAAGTCCTCTCTCTCTGTCTCTCCCTCTCTCTGTCTGCAACTCTGCCTCTCAGATAAATAAATAAATGTTTAAAGAAAAGTTTCTAAGAGATTCTCACTGGTGAGTCAGAGCAGGTGGCACAGGCACCTAAGAAGATAAAGTTGAGATCATCATGGCCGGGGTTTAATGACAAATGGTCCCTTACTCTGTGTTGTGTCCTGCAGAGCAAGCTGGCCATTGAGTGACATTCAAGGGCCAAGTCCTGTGTCAGGCACTGGGGATATAACGGTGAGCAAGATTAGCTTGGTCCCAGACTTCCTGGAGTTCATAAAGAGAAGTCCTGGATACCAAAAGAATATTTAACAGGGGAACCTGACTGATCCCAGAATGATGCTTGCTCAGATGAAGAATAAGCCGAGCAAAAAGGCAGAGGAAGTAAGTTCCCTCTAGGGAACATCGCACTAGTGAAGCCCATTCATCCCACAGTCATCTGCTGAGAACTTCCTGTGGGTCACACAACTGTTCCCAGTCTTGCCTACAGCAGAGAAAACAGCCAATAAAAATCCCAGCTACTGTGAAACTCCCATTATACAGCCCCAGAGCCAATCAGGAGAATGGAAGAAAGAAAAAGCACGGGATGTGTCTTCCAGGAAATGAAATGGGAAAGGTCTGACCCAATGACTCTGTCTTGATAGTTGCCGGGCATACGGTAAGAGCTTAATAAATAACTTGCTGCAAATGAACTAGAATTGTTGGGTGTGTGGTTTAACAACCATGAGCCTAGGAAGTGATTGAGTTTAAAGACAATGTGATGGAAGCATTTGCACACTGACAGCCCCATTTCTCACTGCTGGTAAATGGTACAGTTGGTCTTAAGCATCCCAAGAACTTTTCAGGTAATCAATTGCCCTCAGCCCACCGCGAGTGGCCTGGTGTGAAGTCCAGAGTCCTGGTGTTTGGTGTCCTTCACCGCGGCTGGGGTGCGTGATTCTCCCTGGGTGAAACCTCAGCGGGCAGAGACTATGACCTTCCTGTTCTGCCGGCCGCCTCCCTTGTGTGGAGGTCAGGTCACCGTGGCCTCTGGTCCAGGCTGTTACACAAGGGCAAGGGCACAATCCAGCCCCAAGGTGGGGGATTCTATTGTTTGGGAAAACATTCTGATTGGCTTTCTGGTTGATAGGGGCAGATTTCATCTTCCTTCCTTTTTTTTTTTTTTTTTTTTAAAGTAAGAAAATCTCATTATATGAAATAAAAAAATATACAAAATCAAATGAAAATGAAAGCCATGAATAATCCAATTAGCCAGAAACAATCAATTTTTATTTTGGGGTATGCTTCTCTTTTTGAAAAATAATTGATTTTATTTATTTGAAGGTCAAAGTTACAGAGAGAGGGAGGGAGGGAGAAATCTTCCATCCACTGATTCACTCTCCAAATCACTCCCCAGTCCCAGCTGCTGAGACTGGGCCAGGCTGAAGCCAGGAGCCGGGAGATCCAGACATAAATCTCACATGGGTACAGGGGCCCACGCACTTGGGCCATCTTCTGCTGCTTTCCCAGGAGCACTAGCAGGGAGCTGATCTGGAAGGAGAGCAGCTGGGACTTGAACTGGTGCCCAGATGGGATGCTGGCATCACTGGCAGCGGAACCTTCTGCACCACAGCACCAGCCCAGATAGACGTTCTTACAGACTTTTTGTGCCATCATGCTGATATGGGTATGTGTGTTTTACCTTGACAAAAAGTGACATTTTATAATACACACCAGTTTGCAACTGACCGATATTACTATTATAAATTCTGGCCTGGTCTCCTGCATTTCAGCCTCTTACGGTTTCCTTTCCCAATTTCTTCCTGTGAAGTTGGGATTCAGTTTCTTGAATCATAACCTTGATCACACACTCTCCTCCCGAAACCCTCTCAGGTGCCTCCCACTCTCCATTTCTTATAGAAGCCCAAGTTATTTCACCCCCACTTCAATACCCTCTAAGTTGCTTCTCCGTTCTTCTCTTCCCCTAACTTCCCAGATGCAGCTGCTGTTACAGTGCAAGCCTGGCCACTCTCGAGGTCCTTCCTCCCTTCCCCACCTTGGTTCAAGCTGTTCCCATCCACCTAGATGCCACCCCCAGCCGCTGGAACCCGGCCACCTCCTAGAGCTTGCCCGGGTGCCACCTTCTTCAGGAAGCCTTGTTCCTCCCCAGTAAATGCACTAGGAACTGAACCCACTGTTTTTTCTTTTTTTCCTTTCAGGAAAAAAGAAAATTTAAAAAGATTTTTAAAAAGTCATTTATCTTTGCAATTGCTCAAATACGCTTTGCTTTCTTGGCTGTTCACACGCCTGTACACACTGCTGCACACACTTACACCTCACGTGCATGATGATAAGCTGTGCAGAGGACAAGATGGACATTTGTTGTCATGGCTAAGACATGGCTTGGGATGTCTGTACATGATACTGGAGTGCCTGCGTTTGAGTCCTGGCTCCACTTCAGATTCCAGCTTCCTAATCCACACTTTGGGGAGCATCAGGTGATGGCTCAACTACTGTGTTCCTGCCACCTACATGGGAGACCTGGACTGAAGGCTTCTGGCTTCAGCCTGCCCAGCTCTGGCTGCTGCAGGCATGGAGAAGTGAATCAGTATAGGGCAGATCTCTCTCTCTCTTTCTCTCTCTCTTCCTCCCTCTTGTTGTCCCACTGCCTTTCAAGTAAAAATAAATAAATAAGAAAAATTGTAAATAGTTTTTTAAATTGTGTAAAGGAAGATTAGTGACAGGGTAGACTTAGAAATCAAGGTTTCACTTCTGCTAATGTTTTCTTATTAGCAAAGTAGTTTGACTACATCTACGTAAGTATACGAATACACATGGATATATACAAGTTCACCTGCTTATATATGAGTAAACATCTTCAAATGTTTTTGGAAAATGCATATTTGTAAAAGTTATGCATGGATTACAAAATCGCTTTTGCACCACAATAGGCTTATTTTTTAATTCTATTTTCCACAAATTTTAAAAAGGATGCTTGGGACAGGGATTGTGGCACATTAAGCCACCACTTGCGATGCCAACACCCCACACTGGAGTGCCCCTTCCAGTTCTGGCTGCTTCACTTTTGATCCAACTCCCTGCTAATGGCCTGGGAAAGCTGCAGAAGATAGCCCAAGTGCTTGGGCCCCTGCCACCCATGTGGGAGACTCAGAGTTCCAGGATCCTGGCTTCTGCCTGGCCTAGCATTGGTTGTCGAGGCCATTTGGGGAGTGAACCAGCAGATGGAAGATCTCTCTCTCTCTCTCTCTCTGTCTCTATGTGTGTGTGTGTCTGTCTCTATAACTCTGTAACTCTGCCTTTCAAATAAGTCAATCTTTTTTTTTTTTTAAAAGTACCCTTGTGTGCACCTATGCATGACTGTATGTTTACACATCCATAAAGGCTCTTGCAGGCTGTCTCCTGCCACTTCCAAGACACAAGATAATGTTCCTACAGCGCATGCAGGCTTCTGTTGACCATGGCGTTTTATGAGGGAGCGTGCCGGGAAAAGGCACTTGAGTCACGCCCCGCATAAACCTGCCGGCCACAGTCCAGAATCTGCCTTCTCCTCGGCTTTGTGCTGTTACATTGACAGATGGCTCTTCATAAATCCACTCCACTTTCCTAATTCAGCCTGGGGACGGGGAGACTGAGAAGTGCACAGGCTGTCAATGCCATGCTGCCTGTGGTGAGTGCGTGTTGAACCAGCTAAATGTCCTGGGTTGGTTCACCCAGCTAAGCCCTGGCATCTGAGGGCCAGACTCCCTTTCATAGCTAAGAAATTAGATTTGTGCAGCTTTTGGAGTCAGCTCTGCAGGCACACAGCATTCCCCACTGCCAAAGTGGCAGAGAGGGAGAGCAGGGGGCGAGTCACACGGAGCCTTTTACCCAGGAGAAGCTTCGAGTCCCCGTGGTGCACCTCTTGGGAATGGGCTCCTTTAAGGGCTGTCAGGGGATGAACATGCAGCTGGCTCCCTCCCCCGAGGCTGCCTTGCCAAATTGCTTGGCTGACCTTGGTCCATTGCTGATCCGGTAAGCACCAAGGCCTACAGAGAAGAGTCAGTCCTGGGCACATGTGATCACCCCGTGCTCTCTCTGAGCCTTTGTTATTGTTGACGGTGGTGAGATGCAGACTTTGGCTTCTGACTCTGTCAGGTGTAACTTTCTCTTTTCTTTTTTCTTTTTTTTTTTTTTTTCTTTTTTTGGACAGGCAGAGTTAGACAGTGAGAGAGAGAGAGAGAGAGAGAGAGAGAGAGAGAGAGAGAGAAAGAAAGGTCTTCCTTCTGTTGGTTCACCCCCCAAATGGCCGCTATGGCGGCGCACTGTGCCAATCCGAAGCCAGGAGCCAGGTGCTTCCTCCCGGTCTCCCATGCGGGTGCAGGGCCCAAGCACTTGGGTCATCCTCCACCACACTCCCGGGCCACAGCAGAGAGCTGGACTGGAAGAGGAGCAACCGGGACAGAACCGGTGCCCCAACCAGGACTAGAACCCAGGGTGCCGGTGCCGCAGGCAGAGGATTAGCCTCGTGAGCCATGGTGCCGGCCATAACTTTCTCTTTTCATGCTAGTGAAACTGTGGAGGGACTTTTCTTTCCCCCACAGAACAATCCCCCATTTCTACCTCCATTTCAGATCTGTCTTCTGAGACCCGTGTGTTCAGCCACCTACTTGTCATCATTGTTGACTACTGGCCCGATCAAGCTGAATGCATCAGCTGCCTATGCAACTCTCTCCTCCCTGGGGATTCCTACCCAGAGGGTGACACAAGTTGTCACCAAAGCACTCAAGGAAGAAATCCAAGTGGTGTCATCGCCAACACCTCCTCTTCCTTTCACCTCCCCTGCATGACTGGGTCATCACCGGATCCTGCCGATGCAACACTGCTGAAGGCTTCTCACTTCTGTCCATTGCCCTTCGTCTTCTCCATCAACACCTGACTCAGAGACACCATAGCTTATTGCCTGGACTATTACAAAAAGCCTTTTGACTCTGATCCTTCCAAAGTCTTATCTTTTATTTACATATTTTTTACTTTACACTCCATTTTTTCTATTCAATCTGCAATAGCCGATTCAGCAGACTTCAGAGAATGTCACTAGAATGCTGTTTCTCAGCCCCAGATGTCGGAGGCTGGGTTTACATGTCGTCATCAAGCAAGTCTGATAGTGGATATGCTGGAATCATTCCGTGGTTGGCCTCTCCAAGACAGACCTTGCAGGAAATCTCCCTGGGAATGATTTCCTCCATACGCTAAGCCCCACTTTCCCTCTGTCATACCAATGGACTGGGAACTGTGTGAGGGTGAGCGCCCAGCAGAAGGTCGGTGGATGCTGGGCAGGCACTGGAATACACCTGCTGGCTGCACATGGCCCCTGCCCCGGACCCGACACTGACCTAACAGTGCGGCTCCTTCTAAGCCCATTTCCATTTCCTTTCTCTTCCACCCTGTTTTCCTCCTCCTCTTCTCCTCCTTCTTCTCTTATGGTTTCATTGAGGTAGAACTGACTTACAACATACTGCACATATTTAACATATCCCATTGGGAGGGTTTGGGTATATGTGTACACCCACACCCCTTACATCCCTTCCTGTTAGTCTCTCATCTCTCTTACACATAGCAGCCAGAGCGGGGTTTCAAAAACACAAATCTGATGACATCGTTCCCCATTCCAATGCTATAAGTGGCTTCAAAAATTCAAGTCTTTTGCCATGGCTCACTGTGCCCTGCATCACCTAGAAACGTCACCCAGTGCACCCCAGCCCCGTTTTTCTCTGTCCTCTTGTGCACTTGTCACACAGGCTTTCTCCAGTTTCTTTGACTCACGAACAGATGAGCTGCTTCTTGCTGCCACAGCCGTTGTTTCACTTTTGGCTAATTTCTATTCATTTTCTAGCTTGCAGCCTAAATGTCCCTTCGATAGGAAGACCTTGTGTAGGTGCTGAGTCCAGATCAGACCTATTGATGCATTGGCACAGCAGCATGCTCCTTCTTTGAGTTGCTTCCCTCAGAGGCTGTCATTTGATCAACAACTTATTTAATATTGCTTTCTTCTAATAGTTTGTGAGCTCCATGGAGTTAGGAACTGTATCGTTTTGTTCAGTGACAAGTTTCCCGCATCTAGCACAATGTCCAACACTGTGACAGTGTGATAATTTCCTACAAGGAAATTTTTCAGCTACAGTAGAAGAAATCAGTACATTGTTGCCGTCATTCTAGTTTTGAATGACCTTAGCTTTGCTCATTGTGCACTGTGTAGTTTTATCTTTTCATAGAAGGCAGGATAAGCGTTTGCTCTAGGCAGGTAATGCATTGGGCCCTGGGAATTGAAGTTGAATAAGAGCTTGATCTCGCCCAGAGCAGTTTGCCAACGAGCAAGGTACAGCTCAAGTTTATATTTTCACAGAAGGATGCAAACAATGGGAAGATTGGGGGATTTTTGTAGAGGCCAGCACACCTACACCTCATATACTCAATGAGATCATTCATCCAAGAGCAGGCAGGGCACCAGCGAAAGGGTCATGGACCCTCTTGGCTGAGCCACTGTGGCTGTGGCCAGGTTAATTAGAGTCAGAGTACCGGCCAGGGTCAGGAGTGCTGAACTGACTCACCCAGAAAAGACAGCAATCCGGAGTCAGGCCAGGTCAGGTTAGCAGGTCGGGGTTCACCCACGAGGAAGCAGAAACCGAGCACCATGGACGCTCAGACTCAGTGTGTTAAATACCTGGCTGGTTCCTGTGGTGTCACCCTGGCCACAAGACCCACTTGCAGCTAAAGCCTTCTGTGTCTAGGCTTATAGCTTGCCAGTAAGGGCTGGGCCAAGGTCTCCAGGCAAAACGTTGAGCAATGAACCCTCTGTTCAGGAAGCGCCAAGTTTATATCCACTTGGAGCTGGGTGACTGCGAGTTGTGTCAACTTTCTGAGGCTCTATGTCTGCTAGCAAACTGAGAGTCATGTCTACCTCTCGTTGGGGAGATGGAGCAGAGTAGGGCAAATGCTTCTCCATAGTTGATGCCTGTCCCTTTTCGCAAATGATGCTGTAGGTATGGGTTTTGCTCTGGGAACCCTTAGGTTCTCTTTACTAATCTGTCTCACACACACACATGCACACTTTCTCCAATCTTGGAGAAACCTCCAGCTCTGGTGTAATGAGTTGTTGCTTTTCTTGTCCTGTGGAGAGGCACCTGGAACCTAGCAGACTCTCAATGATTATTTATGAGACAAGCAGTCAGATAGATGCAGGGAATGGATGAGGAAATGGACAAAGCCTATGTTTAAATCCTTCTATTGCCAATAAAGTGGCCATGGTAACAATGAAATCGTCATAGAAAGCTTTTTTAATTCAGGGGAATCAAAATTGAATTATTTTTTGAACCTGTCCAGAGGAATTTGCCAAGCGGCAAGGCACGGCTCAAGTGTATGCAGTCAGTGGGAAGATTGGGGATCCTTGCAGAAGCCAAGATTCCTACATCATAGATAGCAGATAAATTTTGACTCCTGACCCAGTCAGGCTTTGCCTTGCTGCCCATCACCCTGCCCAAGGGCACACCCTTCCAGGGATAACCCCTGTCAATGAGTGCTCGGTGCTAGAGTGTAAATACCTGGGCATCTCCACTCAACTCCAGTGGCTTTGGAAGGCCATGCACGCTGCAGAACTTCTCTGGGCTTGGCTGAGGCTATCTGCGTTTTCTGCTCCCTCCTCCTCTCTTCCTCAGATGTTGATCCCTAAGGTACTTTCCTGAGAAATGTACTGCACAATAAACCCCTCTCAGAGTCCCCTTACTGCGAGAGGAACCGGCAGTAGATTGGCTTGCCCACCTTAGAGGGCAAAGGGCTGTCAGGCACAGGTGGAGGGAAAGCTAAGTGTGAGATGATCCCTGCCCTCACAGCCTTACATTCTAGTGAAGAAGTGGTGCCTTCATCCGATTCAGTACGGCAGTCAGAGCCACGTGGAGGATGCCAAGGAAAAGAAAGGGTGAGACGAGCGCTTACAACTAGTCCTCTGACTTCCTAGAATGAGGGAGAGGGAGTGCCGTTAGATAAAGGGGAGCACACGGGCTAGAACACAGCTTGATCTATTGCAGCAATAGAAAAACCAGAGCATCTGGAGCCCAGCACAGTGAAATCTTCCCGCAGGAAAGGCCTCTGTTTTCTGGGGTCTTTTTTCCTTTGCCTTACACCCATTACTCTAAGCCCTCTGATCAGAACTGCTGCTCTCCTTACATACACCCGGGCCCTCTTTCCCCTTCAAAACGAATCTATTCTGTGCCTTTGGGTCCTCTTGAACTACTTGAATGATTCAAAAAGAAAAAAGAAAAAGAAAAAGAAAAAAAACCAGATTGTATGCCCTCCTCGGGCTGTCTGGTTTCCAAGGAAACCAATACCTTGGTTGCAGGTGTGTAGACAGATTATACAGAAAGGAAACAGCGGAGGCAGAGGCCTGAGCCAAGTGGAGGAGGCTTTGCTGAGATGCCACGCCAAAGTGGGTAAGTTACAGGAGCCAGGACCAGCACCAGGAGTCAGAGGAGCAATTATCAGAGAGCCGGAAAGAGGGTGTGAGGCAGTCAGCGGAAGCAAGGTGGCTGATGCGTGCCTGAGGTGGTTTCTGTAGTTTGGCCAGGTTTTCCTGGGAGCTGCAGGCCAGGCACCGGCCTTGTCCTCAGGTGTGAGTAATGCTGAGAATGGGCCTCCTGGGACCAGCTGGGTGTGGGGAAGGAGGGAGGGGCAGGCCCAGCGGAGAAGGGGGACTCTCTGGAGCCAGAAACCACACCTGTTTACAGCTTTCAAAACTTTATCACCTTTCCAACTTCAGCAGTTTCATTTCCATGGAGCTTAGAAGCGTGAGCAATTAGCTATACTGTGCCCAGTTCTCCTCCCTAAGGAAGTGAGAGACAATAACCTTGAACTTCATCCCACCTGCCAATTGTCCTGGCCTCCACCGTCTCTTTCTTAACAGTTGTGAGATGCAGGCGCATACACACAATTGTGCATCCTTCTTTTTGTAAGGATGTCCTTGTGTTTCATCTTGCAAGCACTCCGGCACGGATGGTTTCTCTCCGAGGCATTTTAGGTGGGAAGGCGCCTCCTTCCCTCTGCTGCAGCGCCAAGAGGCCAGCGCCGGTTTGCTCTGCACACACCCACACTCTGCCCGTAGCTGCACAGCCTTTGCCCCCACCGCAGCACCTCCCCTTCAACCTCAGCTTCCAGCTTCAACGCTGGCTGCTTGCTCTAGGAAGCCTCCCATGCCAGCGGTCTCCAGGGGGTGCCTGCTTTGGGGATTCCTTGCCACAGGGGTTCTCTCCTCAGCACCTCATTGACCAGGCTCTGTTGTAAGCTATCTGCTTGTCTCTCTTCTGCCGGCCCCGTGTGTTTAAAGACTGCCTTGTAACCCACCCATGGGTTGTGAAATCAAGGTAGTGATTGTGAAATCAATTGAATTATTTCTTTAGTGATCTTTCTGTTTTACTTGAATATTAATGAAGTCATGCTTCCTCTTTGACTTTATGTTTTTGCTTCATTGCATATACTAAGAGTGAATGCTGCCTCCTAAAATGTTTTCGGGTGTGTGTATGTGTGTGTATGTGTACAATAACAATTAAGACAGACCTAAGCCAGAAATTTTGTAGCATGTGGTACATAGCAGTGTTTATCTTCAACTCTTTAACTGTATCCTACAGTAAGAAAAATATTTTATACTGTAATACATTGTCAACAGTTTTTCTTTAAGATGTTTGTTTATTTATTTGAGAGGTAGAACTACAGACAGAGAGAGGGAGAGACAGAGAGAGATCTTCCATCCTCTGGTTCACTCCCCAGATGGCCACAATGGCTAGAGCTGGGCCGATCCAAAGCCAAGAGCTAGGAGTTTCTTTTGGGTCTTCCATGCGGGAGCAAGGGCCCAAGGACTTGGGCCGTTTTCCACTGCTTTCCCAGGCCATACGCAGGGTGTTGGATAGGAAGTGGAGCAGCCGGGACATGAACCAGCACCCATATGGGATGCTGGCCCCACAGGTGGAGGCTTAGCCTACTACGCCACAGTGCTGGCCCCAACACATGCAGTTTTGAAAGTGTTTTAATATATGCCATTTGATTTTGATGTATACTACTCATGTGAGGTAGATAATATTCACTCATAGGAGGGAGCGTGAACAGTCTGTGACCTTACCAAGGCCACACAGCTTGTAAGTGTTGGAGCCTAGGGACTCTGGTCTGGTACCCTTGCTTACCTATGATTTCATACTCCTGCACACAGAGAACCCAAGAATTACACTACACAGAATGTGAGCTGTTATGCACAGTATTGTTCCAAAGCCTAACTGCCTATCCATGGAATGAGGGGCAATGTGAAGGCACTAGAACTCCGGAATATAATTTGGGAGCTAATAACAAGCGTGTTACACACCAATCTTTCTGTCCATCAAGACAAGTTCATTATTTTGATGTTGGACTCCATTAGGAAAAGTAGAACATCTACAAACATCTCTTTGAGGCCACCATTGTGGCATAGCTAATGGCCTGGAAAAGGCAGCAGAAGATGGACAAGCATCTGAGCCCCTTCTGCCCATGTGCAAGACCGACCTGGCCCAGTGCTAGCCACTGTGGCCTTCTGGGGAGAGAACCAATGCATGGAAGATCTCTCTCTCTCTGTCTCTCTGTGAGTGTGGATGGGTGGGTGTGAGTGTGTGTGTGTGTCTCCCTCTCTCTTTGTGACTCTGACTTTCAAAGTAAACAACTAATCTTGCTGTGAGGAGATTGGTCTTCTAGCTGTTTCCACCCAAAGGGCCACATGCAGCACATCTGAGCCGTGCTCAACACATCTCCACGTGGATGGCAGGGGCCCAAGGCCTTGGGCCGTCTTCCACTGCTTTCCTGGATGCATTAGCAGAGAGCTGGATTGGAAGTAGAGCAGCCAGGACTGGAACTGGTGCCTACATAGGCGCCGGCATTGCAGGCAGTGGCTTTACCTGCTACACCACAGTGCCTGGCTCCCCTGCTTTCCTATCTGCTGGTCACAGAACTCACACATTGCTACTCCTGGCCCCTGAGATGGGCTGACTCTCTGCAGGAGCCCCCTGGATCTTAGGACTCTGGTTTAAGCTATTCAGCTTTGTACATGCCCCTTGCCACAAAGACTAGCCCACGAATCAGACTGTGGCTCAAAAGGAAGCATAAAGTTTCAACTTCGACGGAATTGTTGGTTAAAAGCTTTCTCCCTCACTGGACGTGGGGCTGCATGGACGCTTACGGTTGCTGGGGGCCACCCAGGAGAGCCTACCTGAGAGTGAAGTCACCGCACAGGAGAGCAGAGCCAAGGGAAGGGTGACACTGAGCGCAGACGTGCATCCTGAGCCCCTGGAACGCACTGTTCCTGATTGCCTCGAGACCCTGTGGTTAGGTGAGCCAATATGTGGCGGGTTCATTCCACGGAAAAGGGCCTCTGAGATAGGGCCTAGGCTCAGCATATTCATGAGGGAGCACCCAGGGGCCCAGCATCAGCAGAGGAAGCGTCGAATGAAAGACGAAGAGAGAGCACTCCCGTGCAACACAGTCCTCCCGGCAGCCTCAGCGGTGACCTCCCAGAGCCATTGGTGTTGGACGGAAGGGCCCAGCCCCCAGCCTCTGGTGTTGCTCATTGGTTGATCGTCCCTGGAAGGGCTGCAGCTTTCAAAGCAATTCCAGAAGGGATGAAAGACAGTTACAGCTTGTCTGCTGGCGGCTTCGCACTGGCTGCTGCTCTGGCCCTGGACTGGGGAAGATCTGGGTAGCACACCGAAAGCCCAATGTGCTCCGTATTATGTGCTCATATGTTCTGCTATGGACAATTTCAATTATGTTTCTTTTTTTGTCACTGACAACTGAAGGAATCCTGACCTATATACGAAGGAAGCATTTTCTAGAATTTGGAGTCATCTACTTATGTGCGAGGCTGCCAAGGGAGTTAGTGAGCTCCCCATCCGTAGGGGCATCCAAGCAGAACCTGGCAGACCACTTTGGAGGGGAGGTGACATGTACTGCAGGGAAGCTGGAGCTGCGTGAGCTTCCGGTCAAAGATCCTGTGGCTCTGGGACCTCTGAAAGACAAAGCTTAGATATTCTGGGGCTGGTGCTGTGGCGCAACTGGTTATAGCCCCGGCCTGCAGCACCAGCATCCCATTTGGGAGCCAGTTCGAGTCTCAATTGCTCCACTTCCAATCCAGCTCCCTGCTGATGCATCTGGGAAAGCAGTGGAGAATGGCCCATGTCCCTGGGCCCCTGCACCCACATGGGAGACCCGGAAGAAGCTCCTGGCTCCTGGCTTCAGCCTGGCCCAGTCCTGGTCATTGAGGCCATTTGGGGAGTGAGCCAGCAGATGGAAGGTATCTCTCTGTCTCTCCTCTCTCTGTAACTCTACCTTTCAAGTAAATAAATAAATCTTCAAATAAATAAATTAATTAATTAAGGTCACTTCTAGTGGACTGACCCATGGGCATCACACGGGCATCCATGGCATCGCAGGCTGGATCCTGTTTTTCCTGGAGAAGCAAAGACACTCATTTGTCCTAAGAAGGCATCTGAAAGGAACATTTTAACTGGCTTTCCCACAGGCGAGGGAGCTCCCTCCACCACGCCCAAAGAGGCCCGCTGGTTAGGCTCGGTCAGTGCCTTCTTGGAGCCTACTAGCTGAATTCTCCCTCTGTGTCTGCCAGTTTCTGGGTGTCTTCACATGACCCGGCCTCCCAGGCTGCCATGTCTCTCCCTGAATCAGCCTCCACTGGCTGCTGCTTAGAACGTTGTCAAAGCCTCAGCTGCCCCCAGCCCTCTGATCGCCCCTGCCAGGGACATGGGGGTGCATTTCCCCAGCCAGGGCCAGGGCCTCCCTCCCCTGAGCTCTGAGCCTCCGGCTAGTGCCATCCAGTGATCCCCCAGTCACTACCTGGGCTCCCGCTGACCTGGGTGGTTCTCTGTGGGCTCAGGCTCTGCTGGGTGTCTGCACTTCCGGGCAGGAAGACAAGCAAGCAGTCCATGTGTGCTATGTGGAAGGCTGGATTCGGCGTCCAACAGGCCTGGGTTTGGGCGCCACTGGGCTGTGCCACTCACATGGACCAGGCACTGTGCAGCGCTGGGCTCCAGCTTCTTCTCGGGTAGAGTGGGGAGAGGACCTGGCCTGCGCACGATCATAGTCCTGGTCACCCCGTGGAGAGTGTTCCCCAGCCAGCCGTCCCTCTGAGCGTTCATCTATTCTTGATTGGCCCAATACAACCCTTTCAAGAAGGTATTTTTATCCTGATTTTACTCACCAGCGAGGTTATGTAACTTTAGCCATAGTCACACAGCAGGGATACAACTTGAACCCTGGCCCCCGAATGACAGAATCCTTGCCACTGTCTGCACTTCGGTACAAGATGAGGAGCGCAGAAAGGCGTTGCAATGGTGAGAAACCTTTTCTGCACATTAGCGTGTATTACTATTTTTTAAAAGCATCCCCGAGTCTCCTTGGATCTCAAAGGCACAGGAGCAGTCAGATGGGGGGGGGGGGGGGGAGGCGGTGCAGGCACACCGGTGAGCAGACTGCAGATGGAACCATGTTGATGGCAACTCTTTCACCCTCTACTTCCTTCAGCCTCAGGAAATACACACGAGGCAAATAGGAAGAAGGTAAGACTTCCTGTTACTTACGATGATCCGGAGCCCTCAAACCAGGAAGTTTATTCTGAGGTTAGCATCACAGCGACAGACTCAGCAGGAACCGAAATGACCCGTGTCACTGCCCTGTGTGAATATTAGTGCGGCCCCAGCCTTCAGCCTGTGCTACAGCTCTGTGGGTACCACAGCCTGCTCCCCCGGCCGCCCCGCAGGGTCAGAAGCACCTGGACCCGCCTCCCCAGAAGCAGGACAGAACCACGAGGGGGTTTGTCTTCTTGCTCATCCAAACAATGCATTTGAGCCTGGCTGGAGAGATCAGAAGAACAATGCTGGAGCCAGACAACCCCCAGCTGCTGCCTGAGCGGAGGCCCCCAGATGTCTGCACTCCAAGGTGGACGGAGTGGTCTACAGGCTTGTGGTGCCCACGAGGTGGGCACCGCTGCTGCTGCTGCCGCTGCTGCCCTAGACCAGGAAAAATGGACCCCAAAGCCACAGAGGGGCTCAGGGAAGTCTGCGCCAGGGTCAGAGGCTTCCTGCTCTCAACACCAAGAACCATAACACCAAGAACTCAAATGCAGCAGGTTGTTTGGTATCAAGAAGTCAGTTACGAATGCCTAGAATTTTTCAGTGCTGCAACTGGAATCTCTGGGTTCCGCTTTGACCCAGTCTTAACTTTTCATTCTGCTGTGGGTTTTGAGTTCCCCCACCTCACCCCACAAGAAGTCGATTTTATTTTATGTACTCATAAAATAAAAAAGTCTTGAATTTTCCGTAAATAATAATAAAAAAAAATCCGTGGTTAAAAAACAAAAAACAAAAAACAAAAAAACCACTCCTCTCAAGTGTCTTGGCAGGTACTGGAGGTGGGAAATTTCCAGGCGGTACCAGACGGTGGCGCCAGAGAGGCGGCAGGCCCCGCAGTCCTGCCTTCCGCTCCCAAGCGCCAGCGTTTCTTTTACAGGGTATGCTACTTTCCTCAGTTGTCAGCAATCTGTCTGCTCCTGTTCCTTACCGTGTAATGAATGGCGTGTCCTGGGGTCCGTCCGCTGCGGGTCACCCCGGGTCCATCAGGAAGAGAGAGCACTTCCTGCCTGCTGCAGAAGAAAATGCATTCCCTTTGGAAAGACCCGAGGTCACCGTCCATGGGCCCCAGACCTGCCTGGCACTTGCTACTGTCACTGCCCCCTTCTGCGGTGCCCCTTGCTGTTCCCAAGCTTGTCTCCTGCTCTATTTTTATAGCAAATGTTCATGGGGTGGGGGTGGGGGGGTCACGCAGGCCCTGGGTAGAATCTGACATGGGTCAGCCCAGGAATTCCCGACACAGCTGCACCAGAGCTGCAGGTGACACATGCTCCTTAAGTTTTGACTGCCTCAGTGCTGGCTTTGAGATTTGTGCTATGTATTCTGCCCATGGATGCTCCAGATAATCATATTTTCTCTGGGTGCTGTGATGTGAAAAGCTTGGGAAACACTGTCCTCATTGGAGCTTCATCACAACTTACAGGGTGATTACTATTAAGATGTCCATTTTAGGGGCAGGCATTTGGTGCAGTGTTAAGATGCCACCTCGGATGCCCACACCCCATGTCAGAGTGCCTGGGTTAAAGTCCCAGCTCCGCTTCTGACCTAGCTTCCTGCTAATGTGCACCCCGGGAGGCAGCAAGTGATGGTTCAAGCAGGTGAGTCCCTGCCACCCATGTGGGAGACCAGGATTGAGCTCCTATATCCTGGCTTCAGGCAATCGGGGAGTGAATCAGCAGATGGAGGATCTCTCTGTGTCTCTCTGCATTTTGAAGAAATGAAACAAATTAATACAATTTACATATGTGAAAATGGAATTTCCAAGGCCAGGCTTGACGGGACCAAGGTCACCTAGCTAGCTAGTAAGTAGCAGATCCAGAATGACAACTCAGACAGCTTCCTGCATGCTTTTGATCCTAGACCGGAAGTTCCCAGCCCTGGTTGCATATTAGAATCTGAGGAACTTTTTAAAAAGTTACCAAAGCCAAAAAAACTGTCACAGCCCAGAGAAGTCTCAGGAGATAGGATTACTAAACGTGTTGTAGAAGCTTGGACCCTGCGACAGACAGAGGGCATTAGAGGAAAAACTGGGGAAATCTAAGTGAAGGATGGGCTTTAGTGGGTAATAATGCACCGAGATCGGTTAATGTGACAATTGTACCTGAGCGATGTAAGGAGCTCCTTGGAGCAGGAACTGGGTGCGGAGTATGCAGGAACTACCCTCTGCACCGCCTGTGTGATAATTCTGCACGCCCAAAAGTCTTCAAAGGCAAAACACTTGTTTAGGAAAAACCCACAAAAATGCTGGGGGTTCCTCCTCCAGTAATTAGATCAGAATCCCCAGAGGTGATCGATCAATCTATCATCTATCTATCTATCTATCTTTAAAGATTTATTTATTTATTTGAAAGTCAGAGTTACAGAGAGGCAGAGAGAGAGAGAGAGAGAGAGAGAGAGAGAGAGAAAGTCTTCCATCCACTGGTTCACTCCCAAAATCACCACAACACCCAGAGCTGCACTGCTCCGAAGCCAGGAGCCAGGAGCTTCCTCCAGGTCTCCCACGTGGTTGCAGGGGCTCAAGCACTTGGGCCATCTTCTACTGCTTTCCCAGGCCATAGCAGAGAGCTGGATCAGAAGTGGAGCAGCCTGGTCTCGAACTGGCGCCCATATGGGATGCTGGCACTGCAGGCGGTGGCTTTACCCGCTATGCCGCGGCTTTTTACAAAGCTCCCTGGGAGATGCAACTTTTCACTTCAGCCAGATGGAGACCCCTTTCCTGGCCTCCCTGCCACTGCCTGGAAGCACCTCGAGTGCAGGGATCTCATCCCACTCACCTGCCTACGCCCCAGCACCTGACAGAGTGCTTGGCACAGCTCGGGCACTGATGACATGTACGGTGGCTAAAGGGGAGGATGAATGGACATCCGCATCTCTCCTCAATTCACCAAGCTCATCAGCTCCAGAGAGAAGATGGTAAATGAGAACCTTGGGTGCTGGAAGGCAGCAAGTCTTCTCAGAGGGTCCCCATTGTCACGGCAAGGTGCTGGGGCCGATCAAGGCTGGACGCCGGCCAGGAGGCGGTGCCTGTCCTCCAGGCGTGTTCTGTGGATGGCGTTCAGGCCCCGTGGGGTGCGGCTGAGGGGAGCAGGGTCTGGAATCAGAGGGTTTAGGTTGAAGTCTCAGTTCCTCCATGAAGTGGCCGTGGGGTCGCTGGGCACTACAGCAGAAAGACGAAGCAGAAGCGGGCTCGGCTGCCGTGCGACGTGGAAACCCAGGGAAGGAGTGGGGCACGCTGCAGAGCTTTGCTTTCGTTGCTTTGCTCCCCTCAAGGCGGAGTTTCTGTCGTGAAATTCCACCTGTGCCTTAGTTGGAACCCGCCCACAGAACAGATGGGAACCTGCGTGGTCCTGATGTGAGCAGCTGGGATTCCAGCCAGGGCGTGAGCCTGGGGAGGGAGGGAGAAGGAGCACTGGGTCTGCAAGGAATGAGGAAGGGGGCTCATGCTGGACTTGCTGGATCTGCCCGCACCAGAGCCCCTTCCCATGTGTGTCTGTGTTTGGGGGCGGGGTTGGTTCTGAGAGGATGATCGTGGCTCACTCTCACCAGGAACCTTGCCAAGGGCTACTTGCTGGCTTTTTAGCTGTCCATGACATCCGCATGGAGTAATCACTCTCTTTTCGGTACTCCCATGTTATTGATCATGAAACTGAAGCCTGGGGTTAGATAACCCCCTCATGAAGGTCGCTCAGCTGCCAGGTGGCTGGACTCGGGTTCCACACAGGAGGTCTGGCTCCGACTGTGTCTGCCCAAGCACTACCTCACACCTCGGCAGTGGGGGCGCAGCTCCGTTTTGCAGCAAAACACCACCTTCAGAATCTGGACAGAGAGAGGATGGACCCAGGACCTGCAGCCTTGGCTGTGACTTAGCCCTCCTCGTGTACAAGGTGGAGACAGCAAGGCTGTTATGAGGAGTGAAGGAGCCATTCCAAATAAATAAATAAATAAATCTTTAAAAAATAAAAGGAAGTAAGAGGGCATAGCATGAAGTTGATGGTCAAATGCATCCAGGAGGGTGCCTGATGTACTGTAATGTGGAAATGAATTGGACCAAGTGCTCCACTCATGTGTTCTCCTATGATTAGCTCAACAATCCATATTATGATGTCCATTTTACAGAGAGGTTAATCACTTGCCCTAACAGATACAATTAAGGAATACGGGCACCAGAATATGGTTGGTGCCACACAGGCCGCCACCCTGAATGCGTAAAGGTGAGGGGGCTTGTGACGTGGAAGGTAAAGCCAAGAAAACAAGAGGACAGAGTTAGTGCTAAATGACCTTAGTAGGCTGCAGTTCTCATGTGTTTAAAGGAGATAATGTGTTATAGAAAGCTTTAACTGTTGAATGCTTTGTAAAGGGAAGGACATGAACTTGTGTCTATCCAAGATTCAGAAGAGCACCTAGTGCAATCATGCAATCTGTGGAGGCTCACAAGCTTCTAAAAACTGGGGGAGAGTGGCAGGTGCATGAACATCAGCTTCAGACAGACATGGGTTCCAGTCCTTGCTCTATTTTGGAACTCACTAGCTGTAGCCCTAAGCCCATCTCTGGGCCTCACTTCCCGCATCTGTAAAATGGGAGGTGGCACCCGGGTGCTCCGGGGTCTCCTCCAGCCCTGACATGGTGAGACTCTGGTCTGCCCTCTCCAGACAGCACAACATGGGTTGCGGGCCCAGGTTCACCTTCAAGTTGTCTGGGATAACCTGACAATCCAGAAAGGAAGCTTTATTTCATCATAACTTAATTTCCAAAAAATGTGATTGTTCTTATTATTATAAAATAGTATGTGAAAATGCAGAAAAACGTGGAGGATAAAAAGTCTATAAAAATTTAAGTTTGCGGAAAAATATAAAGGTTATCCAGAACCAGACAGGGTTCACTTCTTGGTGTGTGTGTCATTGCAAATTTTGTTTTGAAATCCTTTATCTTCATTTTATTTGAAAGGCAGAGAGGCAGAGATAGATAGCGATCTTGTGTGTGCTAATTCACTCCCCAAATGTTCACAATAGCCAGGGGCTGGGCTAAGTTGAAGCCAGAACCCTGGAACTCAATACAGGTCTCCCACATAGGTGACAGAGACTCAGGAATTTGGGTCATCATTTGCTGCCTTCCCAGGTACATTTTCAGGAAGCTGGATAGGAAATGGAGTCATTGGGATTTGAACCAGGAACTCTGATGCTGGCTGCACACCACCCCAAGTGATGACTTTGTTATTGAACCAAGCACCTACCCTGTTGCAAATTTTTGGTCAAAGAAAATTAACATGTATAAATCAGTATTTAAATGCATGATCCATTCCATTATATAATCTTTTCTCATTAGTTGAATCTAAGGGATACTCCCTACATCCAGAAACTGTCTGGTTGTATTCAGCTAACCAGTGAGAATTCCCTTTGAGAAATTAGTTGAGGGGCCAGTGTTGTGGCGTAGCGGGTAAAGCTGCCGCCTGCAGTGCCGGCCTCCCATATGGGTTCTGGTTCGAGACCGGGCTGCTCCACTTTCAATCTAGCTCTCTGCTATGGCCTGGGAAAGCAGTAGAAGACTGGGCCCCTGCACCCTCATGGGAGACCTGGAAGAAGCTCCTGGCTCCTGGCTTTGGATCGGTGCAGCTCCGGCCATTCTGGGCAATTGGGGAATGAACCAGCAGATGGAAGTCCTCTCTCTCTGCCACTCTTCTCTCTGTGTAACTCTGACTTTCAAATAAAAAAAATTAAAAAAAGAAGTTAGTTGAGTGTTTTTGATGTCAATGTAAGTTGTGTAAATGTTACTATATTTGCCAAATAGAAAGGGTTAGATTATGTAACTAATAATTCTTAAACCTTCACAATCTTTTGGAAGAATCCGTCAAATACAAATCTGGTTGATTAAACTTCACCTCTTTAGCTTGGGGAGATACTGTTGCTAATCTCAGCATTTACAGTGTTCTCCAAGATTAGCTCACTCTCTAGGCAACAGTCTACTTACTTGTTGAGAAAAGCTGCCACAGGCAGCACAGTCTCAGGTCCACCAGATCGGGAGCTGGAGTTCTGCGGTTGTCTTCCCTTTGTACCATAAGTGACCCAGTTCATTCCATCCGATTAGCCCACCCGGGGAAGGAGAACACCCACGTGGGCAGAGTGGGCTGGAGTTGGGTAATGGCACAGGTGTCACATGAGGCATTGGATTTCCCAAGCTCTCATTCTCAGCTCCGACTTGTGTCAGGCAGGAGAAACCAGAGGTTACGGTGACAGCAGTCCTTCCTTCCAAACCCCAGGGGCTCCCCAGGATGAAAAGCAATTTCCCTCTCAGTGCTATCACTGGCAGGCAGGGGAACTGCTCCCTCTGGGGATCCGGGCAGATAGTGGCTCCCTTGCCATACAGGCTTCTGAGAAACGTGGTAAACTCTCAGAGTGTCCTTCTGGGATGCTGTCGGCAACTCCTGCTCACATTCTGTTGGCCGAGGCAAAGCATATGGCTACCCCAACTTCAAAGAGGTGAGGAAGTGGAATTCTGCTACACAAGAATTGGACCATTTTACCACTGAGCCACCCCTGTGAGCCTGGGCAGCTCAGTTAGGCCCTGTCAGCCTCAGCTTCAGTCTCTGTGAAACAGGAAGTTGCCTGGGCTCTATGTTCATTCACTCGTCAGCCAGCCAGTCACGGGACTCAATGTTCTGGTTAGCAGCTCAAACTCTGGAGCCAGCTTACCTGAGTTCGTTATCAGCTAAATCACATGCTATCTGTATAAGCTTAGGCAAGTTATTTAATATCTTCTGGACCTCAGTTTGCTTATCTGTGAAACGGGCATGATAATAGCATCTGGCTCTAAGAGTTGTTGTGCAAGTATAATGCATATATTATGCAAGTTACATAGAACAGGTAACGTGCTCAGAACAAGTCCATATAGTAAACACTTTGCAAATGTTAATTTTATTGTTCAAGCATCCAGTTAGCCATGTATTCAATGAATATTCATTCATGATCTTTCCTGGTTATCGTTGAAGTCTCTTGGGAGGACTGAAGGGAAAAAAAAAAAAAAGAGTTGCAAATGATTGGCTCCCATGGGGCAGCTTAAGAAGAGGCAGCCTCCTTACAGGCCTTAGATTCACTTTAGCTATCATTGTTAGAGCACCTAATACGTGCTGGGCTCTATACTAAATGCTTTCCTAACACTCCTCAGGGCTGGTTAACAGATAAGGAAACTGAGGCATCGGGAGTGTAGATAACTTGTATGAGCTTCCGGAGATGGTGGACGGTGGACGGTGGGCCTGCCGGGATAGGACCCAAGGAACAGTCAGCCATGTGCGAAAGCCCTCGCTTTCCCCCTGACATCACGCATGCAAAAGTCGTCTTCTCATCATTCAACCTGTTCCTGTGTCTGCTGGACTGAAAAGTCCCCAAATACAGTCACTCCCCTTACCTCTTGGTGCTCTTCTGTGCCCGGTATCCTACCTGTGACACCATGGGTTGTCCCTTAGAGACAGGAGGAGCAGGAGAGAGAAATATACCTAATACTACATGAGTCTTGGATTTTTTTTTTAAGATTTATTTATTTATTTGAAAGTCAGAGTTACACAGAGAGAGGAGAGGCAGAGAGAGAGAGGTCTTCCATCTGCTGGTTCACCCCCAATTGGCTGCAACGGCCAGAGCTGAGCCGATCCAAAGCCAGGAGCTTCTTCTGGGTCTCCCACATGGGTGCAGCGGCCCAAAGACTTGGACTATCTTCTACCACCCTCCCAGGTCATTGCAAAGAGCTGGATGGGAAATGGAGCAGCCGGGTCTCGAACCAGCATCCATGTGGGATGCTGGCACTGCAGGTGGCAGCTTTACCCACTACGCCACAGCGCTGGCCCCAGCATCTTGGATTTAAATCTTGCCTCTGCGCACCACCCCAGCTGGCTGATAACCCCTGGAGTGTTCCCTCTCACTGTTGAATCACTTCCACATCCTTCCTACCATGAAAGTTTCATGGCGGCCAGCCTTTGAACGCTTAGAGCCTCATAGATACTTGTTGACAAGAAGGCATGAGCACCCTTAAGAGGTGATTTAGTACCAAGTTTAGACCATTTGGCTTCTCGTCGACGCACTTCAAAGCCAGAGGACAAAAGATATTATCTGCCATTGCACATCATTCTTCACAGGAGCACAAACTTTCCACTTTGCTTTTGGCTCTGCCAAGAAAAGGCAGGAAGGAAAGCACAGCCAAACAGTGGCACGCAACAGTTCTCATGCAACGCGTCCAGACGAAACTTCTCAATGCCAAGGCCCCGGATGGGTCCAAAAGCAAACCCAGCCTGGCCCATGGGGGAAATGTCCCCAGGAGACAAGATCACCGGGCCGTGCCCCTGCAGTTTGCCAAGGCCAAACACACAGAGGGGGAACACAGTGAGCTTACCGTAAACTAGTCCTTCCTGCACAAAACACAGTGCGGAGCCACTGGTCAGGGGAGTGCAGTGCGTGCGGCTCAGCCTGGGGGCAGTCAGTGATGGCACGGCACGTAGGCTCCCTCAGCCCGGGGCAGTCACACTGGGCTAGACGCATGGCCAGCCCGGATGCTGCAAGCTCAATGCCTGGCTTTCTCTGTCCCTTCCTTGTGACCTTGTCCAGCTCTGTGTAGTCATCAATTCTTTCCTTCTTCTTCTTCTTTTTTTTAAAATTTATTTGACAGGTAGAGTTACAGACAGTGAGAGAGGGAGACAGAGAAAAAGGTCTTCCTTCCATTGGTTCACCCCCAAATGGCCGCTACGGCCAGCGCTGCGCTGCGCTGCGCTGATCCGATGGCAGGAGCCAGGTGCTTCTCCTGGTCTCCCATGGGGTGCAGGGCCCAAGGACCTGGGCCATCCTCCACTGCCTTCCTGGGCCACAGCAGAGAGCTGGACGGGAAGAGGAGCAACCGGGACTAGAACTGGGCACCCATATGGGATGCTGGCGCCGCAGGTGGAGGATTAACCAAGTGAGCCACGGCGCCGGCCCCAACATCAATTCTTTCATCTCATGCTGGCCCTCTGAGGGAGGAGCTGTTCTTCTCCCCCATCTGCAGGGGGGACTCTGGCACTCAGAAAGGTGGTGGCACTGGCTGGGATCACGCCTCCCCTCCTTGGGGTGGTTGCTGGTGCCTCACTCAGCCTGGGGACGAGGCTCATCCTGCACGTTGTTGGCTCCAATGGGGACAGTGAGGCTGCCTGTGACTTCCGCCCCCTGGCTGAATGCAGACCTGGGTGCAGCTACTTGGCTTCCTGGGAACCACTGCTGGCCCTGGTTTCCCTGGGCTGAGTCATCATGGCTTAGCCGGACTCCGACGTTCTTAGCTGGAATCGTCATAAGAAAGCGTCTGGAAACTCCCCCAGGTCTTATCAGCGAAGAATTTGTCGAAGACAATTCAGCCGCATTCCTCAGCTCAGACCTCACCTTGCCCTGGGAGGATGAGAAAGAGCTGGGAAGGCACGCAGTGACCCTGAACCCTGGAATTAGGGAGACCTTTTGGTGCTGGCCCAGGGAAACCGCAGCCCGTGAGAACACATCACCGACAACAGCTGGCCAAGGGCAATGATACCGTGTCCAGTGGCCTTGGAGAGTTCACCGGCCCCAGGCCCCACCATCCATCCATCCATCCATCCAACTTGACCACTAGTCCCAAATGCCTAAGGAACTGAGCTGGGCGTGGAAGGTACTGCAAAAGCCCCAGAGTTGAGAGTGTGTTCGTCTGGGGGCCGGCGCTGCGGCATAGTTGGCTAAGCCTCTGCCTGTCGTGCCGGCATTCCATATGGGCACCAATTGGAGTCCCAGCTGCTCCACTTCCAATCCAGCTCTTTGTTATGGCCTGGGAAAGCAGCAGAGGATGGCCCAAGTCCTTGGGCCCCTGCTCCTGCATGGGAGACCCGGAAGAAGCTCCTGGCTCCTGGCTTCAGATCAGCCCAGCTCTGGCCATTGCGGTCATTGGAGTGAATCAGGGGATGGAAGATCTCTTTCTCTGTAACTCTACCTCTCAAATTCAAAAACAAAACAAAACAGAGCGTGTTAGGCACATCTGGACTCAAGTTCAGATGTGCTTGCTGGCTGTGTGACCTCAGGCTTATTTTCCTATGTGTCATTTATCAAAACTCAAGACTCTTATGACAATGAAATGGAAAAAATAAAATACCAGGGCTTTTCTATAACTTCCTGGAAAATGGAAATAAAAAGTACATTTATTTATCTTGATGCAAAACATTTTTGAAATGCATGCATCATTTTTTCCTCACATGCATTTTCTTTCGGGTATATGTCAGCATGGTGTCTGACCCATCAAAAGTATTCAGGTGGGGCCAGCACTGTGGCATAGCAGGTAAAGCTGCCATCTGTAGTGCCAGCATCCCATATGGGCACTGGTTCAAGTCCCAGTTGCTCCACTTCCGATCTAGCTCTCTGCTACGGCCTGGGAAAGCAGTGGAAGATGGCCCAAGTCCTTGGACCCCTG
Organism: Lepus europaeus; assembly: GCF_033115175.1. Taxonomy (NCBI): domain Eukaryota; kingdom Metazoa; phylum Chordata; class Mammalia; order Lagomorpha; family Leporidae; genus Lepus; species Lepus europaeus. The sequence goes on from NC_084831.1 coordinate 59,589,724, forward strand.
AACCTGCAGGGGAGACCTGGAAGGAGCTCCTGACTCCTGGCTTTAGATTGGCGCACCTCTGGCCATTGTGGTCATCTTGGGGAGTGAACTGGTAGATGGAAGACCTTTCTCTTTCTCTGCCTCTCCTTCGCTCTCTGTGTAACTCTTTCAAATAAATAAATAAATCTTTAAAAAAAAGTATTCAGGTAATAGTAGCTCTTGTTAAGTGTACAGCAATCATATCACACTGAGTCCCACCACACTGATGGAGCACTGGGTATGAGCCAGGACCCATGCATGGCTCTGGGAGAGGTAGAAAGACAGACACAACACCTGCCTTCTAGAAGCTTATGGAACAAAGTCCAGTAGCAAATGATTATAATATGCTGGGGGAAAGGTGGCGACAGGGTAGAAAGGGTACCAAGAGAGCTCTGGGGCACCGCCCAGCTTCCTGGGGGAGGTGATGTCTGAGCAGCTCACAAAGCAGAGAGAGAATTTCCCCAACTAAAAGGAAGGGGTCCGGGAGGTGCCAGTAGCAAGGGGGCAGCTTGAGTGCAGGTCCATGCGTTCCTCAATATGGGCCATGAGTGGCGGTGCAATGGCCCAGGACAAAAGGACACTCAGGGCTTGTTATAGAAGAGCTAGATCAACAGGGATGTCCTTGCCTTTCCAGCTGTTAACCTCTGGCAAGTTCCTGTGACCCCCCCTCCCCCGGATGTAACTTGCTCATCAGTAAAGTGACGCTAACAGGAGCTTGGTGAGTGCTGTCTGCACAGCGGCAGGTTTGTTTGTGGCTGCGTCTCCTACACCCCACAGCAGCGGCCCCCGGTGCAGCCCAGGCTTCTGGGACCTCCTGCTAGCTGACGGAGGTACACTGAGTGCAGGCCGGGCACCGTGATCAGCATTACCGTCCTGTCCCGTTAGTCCTCCTAGCCGGGAAGCTAACAGAGACCACATCGTCTAGACGGGTACAGATTGCAGGGGGTTCCCAGCACTAGGGAAATTCTGGGCAGCACGAAGGAATGGGTCCCCCAGTGAATAGGCACCCGGGAATGTAGGCATGGTCCCTCTGCAGGGCAGTGGCTGAGCCTCCGTCTGAACCCAGGCCTGTGTGCCCGTCGGCGCCTAAGGACTCAACCACTTCAATCAATCAATGAGCTTCAGCCTTGGCTGTGATGCCCATAGTTAGAATACTTCAAATATCATCCTGAGAACACACTATAAACATAGCGGGGAGCAGAGACGGGAGGAGAGCCAAGAGGGGGCCTTGGGTGAGGCTGCAGCCACCAGCACCTGCCCTCCTGGGACAGCAGCCCAGTGCGCTCCCCCGCTCCCCCACCCCACTCTGCCCCTGGCACCTCACCTCTGTCCAGAGCCAGGGGCGCCAGGTCCAGATCCGCGGTGGCCCCAGCCCAGCCCAGGAACCCTGCGGTTGAAGCGGCAGCTGTGAAGCCGGAATTTGGGAGGGACAGGGCTGAGTGGGGAGCAGGAGCCACCAGGACCTTTTGCTTTCTCGTCCAAAGCACATTTCAACAAAGCACGCTGGTGTGAGGCCCGCAGCCCACAGCGAGGGATGATGGGGCTGGCGGCTGCCGGGCAGGTGGCCCTTGCGACACTGGATAACGTGCTATTTACTCCCTGGGAGCAGGTGCCGCCGGGGGCTCCCAGTCCCCTCTGGCCCCACGCCTCTGCCCACATGTCCCAGCTCCCTCTGCTACCCTCCCTCCCGCCCCCGCCCCCACAGCCCCAGCCCTGGGAGCTGCTTCCCTCTCAGCCCTTGGCTGCACGCAGCTCCCAAGCGGATGCCAGCGGGGGCCCCGGCTCCCGCCTGGGACGTGTGCTCGCTGGAGTCAGCTCGTTTTACATAAGCTGTTGGCACAGATGGCAGGTGATAACAACTTTGTGGCCCCAGTTAACCTGTGAACGCCCTGCAACAGAAAGCAGCAGGGGAAAGTCGTGGAAAAGCCAGCAAAAAAGGAGTACTGCATGCAGGCATCTTGGTGGACGGACAGATTCGCTTCTGGGAAAATGTCCCGGACTGTGAACCGCCACCGACTTCCCTGCAGGCGAGCGCCAGCGACCGGCAGCTGGCCTTCCCTTCCCTGATTATGGCTTACTTCCTTCCAGCTCTGCTTGGGAAACGTGCAACAGAAAAGGTAAAGGCTCTACCGTGGAGCCGCAGAACAATCCAGAAAGCTGGTAAGACGTTTCTTTGCGTTTAAGGACAAAGAAGGGGGAAGCGAGCAAGCACAGGGCCTGGACATCCTGCTTGGCTCAGGAGCTGAGCACGTTCTAGGCTCCCCCTGCCCCTCCTCCCGAGCCCCACGACCCTGAGAACACACGAGCGCTCCCTGTGTGGCACACACAGCTCCTCGGCCCAGGCACGCAGTCACGGGGAAGTGCTCCCAACCTGGCCGGGGAAGGGAACCACACACACACACACGCACACGCACACACACACACGTGATCACAGCACACGGCCCTGGGTCCCAGCGTCTCCAGGAAGGGAAATCTCATGCTGTGGGTTGAGCAGAGGACGAGTGGGGCAGGAGCTTGACCCTTGATCTCCTGTCTAGACCAGAGTCAATGATGTCTTCCCCAGTGTCCTGGCCACCAGGCTGGCCCTCTGCTCCCATGCACCCTGCACTCTGCTGCCACAGGCACCTTCCCAACTGGAAAATCGCCATGGCCCTCCATGCATTTAAGGCATTTATTGGCCACGCCCCATCCCAGGATAAAGGCTGACGTCATTATGCAGCCCGAGCCTCATCTCTCAGGCTCACCTTTTCCCACCTGCTTCACTCCAGCAGAGCTGAACTTTACGCCATTTTCCCTTCTTTACCGTGGCTTCCAGGTGACCTCCTATTCATCCTTCAAAGCCCACCTTCATGTCACCGCCTCTTAGTGCACGCCATCTTCTATTGTATCTCACTATCCACTTATCATACTTATTTGGGTTATAGTGATTACATTGATTATAATATTGGATAATGATTGCCTGCTAATGTCTGCTACAACTCCAGTCTTCTCGCCAAAGGAAAGCTGCTCTCCTACTGCGAGCTAGCCAAACCTGGTGTCTCCAGTGCCCACCTCGCCCTTTGTGGGCTCCTCCCCAGTAGTCCTCATCATACCCATTTCTAACACCTTGCTCTCCCTCCATCCTCGTCCACTCCCTCACTTATCCACCCTACCAATAAAGCCTGGTCTCAGGGGAAGAAAATCCACGGTTCTGTCCATAATTTCCTTCCATTTGCTCTCCAGCGTCAGTTTGTAAACCACCCCTCCTTACAGAGGTGTTAGAGGACTTAACCTTGATGTGTGGGCCAGAGCAGAAGGCCCAAAAGAAAGACAAGACTATCTGAATTCACCATCTGGATTCTCCCATGTACTTGCCCCTGGGGTCTCATGATGAGCCAGTGACCAAGCTATGTTTATCTCCACTCTGCGGATTAAGTCACAGGGGCTCGGAGCTCGGAGGCAAGTGCCCTCCTCTCAAGGTCACGCAGCTGATAAGTGATGCAGCCAGGATTCCAGCCCAGACGGAGTCCAAAGGGCAGGCACCTTTGGCTGGAAGGTGGAGTGAGAAGGGGTGGGGTTGTCGGAGCAGGGGCAGGGGCAGGGACGATGTTTCCCAACCTCCCCCCACACCAGCATGAAAAGCCACTGTCCTAGGTGAACCCTTAGGTTCATCTCCCGCATTCATTTCACAACCGTACACTGACGCTCTGCTCTGTATCGGTCACAAGTTCACCTTGTGATGGGCCCCAGAGATACAAAAATCCAAAAGGTCCCTGTTCCTGCCCTACGCTGGTCCCCATTGGGTGGTGAGAGAGGAGTTGAGTAACCACCGCATGTCCTGCTGGATATCTGGGCTGGCGCATCTGCCACGTTTCCCCCAAAGCGACCCCTCAATTAAACTGGCTGAGGGGGTCCTCGTTGTAATTCGGAGACTTCTTATCCGAATGGCGATTAGAATAGCACTGCCGGGCCCCGGGTACCTCAGTTCTCTTACTTGGAAAGCAGCTTATTGACCCCAACTGCTCAGGCCTCATTGAAGGGCCCCACATGGAGCTCCAGTTTCCCCAGGAGCCTCATCTCCCTGCCCCACTCTCCGGGCTACTCACACTCTCCGGGGGCTTGGATGGCAGACTGGCACGTCACCGCCCTCCTTCCCACCCTCTGCCCGTCGTCCTCGTCCCACACATCCTTGTGGCCATCACAGAGCCCACCTCCAAGAGGCCCCTCCTGATTCACTCAGCCAGACGCCATCACTCCCTCCTAACCCTTCCTCCCGGAGTTCAAGTTCCCAGCAGGCAAGTACATGTTTTACAGGCAGCTGTCCAAGGCACAGAGTGTAGCAATTCCTGGTAAAGTGCAGAAACTCGGAGACCGTAGAAAGTTCGGTGGACTTGGCGCCGATATTTCTAGTCAGTGCACTGCTTTTTGAACATGATGCACGGCACGTGGTTACATTTTTTAAAGTGCTTGTTACTGCTGATCACTAAAGAGTATCAAGAAGTGCACTGTCCCTTTCCACCACTCGGTGATAGCCGCCATTATTATTTTGGTATGTTTCCTTCTTTTTCATTGTTTGCTTTATTTTAAATGTTTCACTTATATAAGGTGAACAGATGTAATGAGTTTCATACACACTGATTCAAACACATAATGAGACGTCTCAGTGTATCCTCCGCCCACCTGCACGTCTGCTCTCCCTCCTCATCTTTTCTCTTGTTAGAACGACTTACTTTCAGGTTATTTTCTAATCACAAATGTAACCCTCCACCAAATAAAGAATTCAATAACTAATAAGTAGAAACATTTCTGTTCCTCAAGAATATAGGCAAGGGCTATAAACAATATTCCAATCTCAAAATGTTGATTTCATTCATATACGTTCCATTTTCGTGCTCTGTATATTAACTGTCACAAATCAGGGAAAACATATTTGTCTTTTGGGGACCTTCTTATCTCTCCTTCTTATCTCTTCTCTATGCATGTGACACACAAAGAAATAAACTATAAATACTCTTTTGTCATCTTTTCCACTTAATATTTTATGAGAATTATCTCTGTTAAAAGTATTTTGTATGTCAATTTTTTTAAAGGTCTATTTATTTATTTGAGAGCAGGAGCAACAGAGACAGAGATCTTCCAATCACTGGTTCACTCCCCATGTGGTCTCACTGACCAGGGCTGGGCCTGGCCAAAGCCTCAAGCCAAGAGCTCCACCTGAGTGTCGCAGGTGGGTGGCAGGGGCCCAAGTACTTGGATCATCTTCCGCTGCTTTCCCTTAGCAGGGAACTGGATCGGAAGTAGAGCAGCTGAGGTTCTAATTGGCGCTGGTGTTGCAGTCTGTGGCTGAATGTGCTGCACCACAGTGCTGGCTCCATAAGGACACTTGTAAAACATCGTCTTTGCATACTCCTAACCACAAGATTTAGAACGTTTCCACCGCTCTCGAAAGCCCCTGAGTCCCCTTTGAAATATATCCCTCTCTACGCCTTTAGCCCCAGCCCAGGTAAAGCCTGATTTCCTTCAAATTCTGATTTTTAGTTAACTGTTCAATATCCCATCCTGTGCTGTGATATATTTGATTTATTCATTTCCCCACTACGAAACACAGAATGAGATTTAATTTTTTCTTGTAATGAATTCCTATCCAATGAGCAATCTTTGGTCATACTTATGGCTATTTCCTTGTGATAAATGCCCAGATGTGGAATTGTTGGATCAAGGGGTAGGTACAGCTTTAAGGATTATGATAAATACTTATGCAATTCATTTTTAATCTCTCCAAGTCTCCATTTCCTGATTGGTAAAATAGGGATTAAAATTTCTATCCTCAAGGAGTGGTGAGGGTTATGTGAGACAAGATTCGACACTTTGAATAACTAGTAAGCCATTCACGCAAATACCAGAGGAGCAAGCTAGGGGAAGGGCCTCGCCATCACAGCGAGCTGGGTTTGAATCGTGGCTGTGCCTCTCTTCCAGCTGTTGACTTTGAGGAAGCTGTATAACCTTGGCAGCCTCAGCACCCACATTGTCAAATGGAAATATGGGTTCATCATCCCCAGGCTGTTATGAAGGTGAAGTGAGATTCTCCATGTGTTAGCTGAGAATAATCCCTGGCTTATCTCTGTTCAGTCATTTGTAGTTCCTTGTTCTGGTCAGAGCTCCTGGTGACAAACAAACAGACAACGACCCTGGTTCCCTTAAGGAGAGGAGGACCTGGTACTGGCACTGCTGGCACTGGCGCTTGCTGCTGAGGCTGCCACCGTACACCCAGGTGCTTGGTTGGGATCACCTGGGACCCTCCCGTGTCTTTGAACCCCTTGCTTCCACACAGAGGCCCAAATGGCTGAGCACAGAATGTAGGCTACAGCCCAGGTTGCTAGAAATGGATAAAAAATGTCTACTTTCCTTTAGCTTCTGTGGGGCAAGGGGGGACCCTTGCCTCTTCTCAAGACTCACAAAATGGGGAATCTCCCAGGAAACTCTCTCAGCAGCCAGGTAGCTGCCAAAGGCCCACCATGTTCTAATTTTCAATATTGTGATGGCTGAAAAAATATGTAGTTACATGCATTTGTTCTGCAAATACATGCTAAATGCTGTAGGGCAAGCCTTTTAGCGAAGCTTCTTAATGTGTGATTTGATAAAAGATAATATCAAGCTTTCATATTTGAATGGTGTCATATTGGGTTTTCTTCCCATGAGAACAGATTTGCACAGATGTCTGATGGTTTTAAGGAGTGTGTGTGTGTGTGTGTGTGTGAGAGAGAGAGAGAGAGAGAGAGAGAGAGAGATGGAGGTGGGCATGCAGAGGACAGGGGTAGAAGGTAATTTGCTGAAAATGGACACTCCAGAGCAAACCTACAAATCCCATGGTTTGTGTCCTGGTAGCTTGAGTTGATATGATTTTTTTTCAAAGTTAGGAGCTGTCCACCAAGCGGGATGAGGAAGACAGGCCCTCTGGCCACAGTCGAGGGTGACCTGCGGGCTGGTCTGATTTCAGTGGGGGAATCGATTGAACGTAGACACAACCGCTGACTCCAGTTATTTATCTAAGCTATGATGTATTGACTGCTTAATGGACATTACCTTATCTAATTCTCAAAATCACCCTCAGATGGGGCAACTGAAGCTCAGAGGATGAAGCATTTTTTTCAAGCCCCCGGATCTGGTGAGTGAAATTTTTGGGATCTGAAGTCAGGTCTGCCTGCCTTTGAATTCAGAGCCTGCAGCTGTAGATGTTACAAAGCAAACAGCATGTGACTGGTGGGAGCTGGGGGCAGGGCCCTGTGTAAACAGACGTGTGGGCCAGGAGAACATACCACAGGGACCCAGGGTGGGAGGAGATTTCTCCAGCAGTCAGCTTGGGCATCCTGAACAGATCCCCAGGGACCCAGGAATTGGAAGGTACATCAGTCATTCCTAAGCAAGTATTTTTAAAATTTGGGTTTTTTTAAAAAAACTTTTCATACTATAAAGGATTATGTAAACGTAGAAGAAAAATCTACAGGTTTTTATTTATCCCTGTTCCTCCTCCCCATCCTGCCAAGCTACTAATGCTAACAGCCTTGATTGTTTTCTTTCTGCACATTTGTCCCCATAGGTAAGTATCCATGTGTCTTTCTAGGCACAGCGTAAGTGGTGTCATACTACTTGCATTGTTCTGCCACTGAATGTGTTCAGTTAATAATACATACATCTTTCAGATCTTTCCATGATAGTACATGTGGCTATACCACACTTCTAATAATCGCATAATTTTCTACAGTATGAGTATTGGATGAATACACCATCATTTACTCAACTAAGATTCATTAATAAACATTTAGGTTACTTTCATTGTTAACAATGTTTTATCCACTTTATTTATTTCATAGACTGAGAGACTGAGATAGAGACACAGGGAGATCTCCATCTGCTGGTTGACCCCTAGAAGCTTGCAGTACTCAGGGCTGGGCCAGTTGGAAGCCAGGAGCCAGGAACTCAATCCAGGTGTTCCATACGGGGGTCAGGGACCCAAATCCCAAAGCCATTGCCTGCTCCCCCTTATGGTGTGCATTAGCAGGCAGTTGGAATGCAAACCAGTGCTTGGATTCAAAGCCAGGCCCTCTGACATGGGATGCAAGTGACCCAAGTAGTGGCTTAACCACTGGGTGTTACCAACAACCCTGAAATGACCCTCAAGTGATTGTTCTGAGGCTGAAACATACAGACTGAGGACATCCGCAGGTGCCTCCTAGCTCACTGATTTGTAGGTTCACCTAAGGGATGAGACTGTAGACTTCTCGGGGGCGGGAGGCTCTGGGAAGCCATCTGACCAGCCCCTGATCTTGAATCAGTCACTTCCTCCTGGTCCGTGTGCACTCTGTGTGCACTTTCACTATGCCTCGTGTCACCCTGCAGTGTGACCCTGCGCACTTGTGCTTTTGTGACCAGATGGTGAGATCCATGAAAGCAGGAGCTGTATGTCTTATTCCTCAGTCCAGCACCCAGCACCTGCTAGGATCGACACGCATTTGCTACATTAAAGTGAAGTTATGGGCTGTACACTCCACCAGTCCCCTTGCAAACTATGATAGGGCTACTCTGCTCCTACGAAGTCTCATTTAACATACACACACACAACATGCACGTCCTCACACAGGAACCGAGTGACCTTGTGAAAGACCCAGGGTCACTGACGAGCAGCCGAGACGTGGGCAATTTCTGCTTTTCCTTCTGTCCAACGAACACTTACTGTCTATGCTCTGAACGAGCTCCCTAGGGCTGCTGTACTCGCCGCCCAGGCACTGAATGGCCTAAGTCACTGTCTCACACTCTTGCAGGCTACACATCCGAACTCCCTTGTCAGCAAGGTGGGCTCCTTTGAGGACTGCGAGGGAGAGTCTGACCCAGGCCTCTGTCCTGGGCAGGCAGAGGGTATCTTCACCCTCCATGCCTGTCCGTGTCAAAATTTCCTCTGCTTCTGAAGACACCAGGCCCTGGGTTGGGGTCCACCCTGCTAACCTCATTTGAATTCGGTTACTTCTGCAAAGATCCTGTCTCCATCCAATATGGTCGCGTTCAGAGGTGCTACCGGTTAGGACTGCAGCACGTGGAATTTTATGGGTATAGGAAACTCACAACTCAACCCATAACACTGTTCTCCTGAAAACTATTTTTGAGTTGAATCACAGGAGGAACAAAGGTCTTTGGGTAATGATTTACTGCTGGCCAAAGCTGGTGATACATTCCCTTCCCAGCCAGAGATTTATTTGCAAGTCACTCCACCCCTACCCTCGGCCCACAGCACCTGCAGCCCAAGTTCATTCCACTTCTGAAAGTAGGAGGTGCTCCACTGGCTGCTAATGCCAATGTCAATGCCACAGCCTGCTGTTCCCTAAGGCCTTTGAAATATTTCTCTGGTGATGTTGAATCTGAGCTCCCGTGATGATAAAAGCTTCGAGTTTCACAAGAGCTTGGTTTTCCAGGTACTTTTTCAGCTTGGGATAAATCCGTCCTATTACACATGTGTCATCCGTTGGGCTGTGGTTGGGACGAGGCTCTGTGGTGGAGGGAGTGGTGGGTCCCAGGAGCCTCATGCCCTTGAGTGTGGAGTGTGGGTTTGTGGTCCCATCCTAGCTGGGCTTCTCTGACCCTGCTCCCGTGCGGACACAGTCATCACTCTCTTTACTCGTCTCTCCTGCTGGCCTGTCTGTCTTGCTCCCTGTGTCCCCTGAACAGCTGACACGGGACAGCTGGTCTTTCTGGACTTCTCAGCAAATGCCAAACTGCTTGTGCCAGAACTCTGCTTCCCCAGACAGGCTGTGGCTTTGGGGGGCAGGGGGATCCAAGGAGCTAGTCTGGGTACAGAAATGGAGCTATGGGGGCTGGTGTTCTGGGACAGTGGGTTAAGCCACTGCTTGAGACCCTGGCATCCGAAATCAAAGTTCAAGTCCTGGCTGCACCACTTCTCACTCAGCTCCTTGCTAATGGCCTGGGAAAAGCAGTAGAAGATGGCCAAAATGCCCAAGTGCCACCAACGTGAGGCACTGGATGGAGTTCCTGGCTCCTGGCTTCACACTGGACCATTCCTGGCTGTTGTGGGCATCTGGGGAGTGAGCCGGTGGATAGCCCTCTTTCTCTTTCTCTCTCCCTCTAACTCTGCCTTTCAAAGGAAGGGAGGAAGTGGGAGAGAGAGTTGGGGTAAGGGCTACATATGAAGGAGTGTGACGGGGGGGGGGGGGGTTTGAGGAAGGGAAGATGAATGCTCATGGGCACACAAAAGGCTCCCAAAAGGGGTCAATGAATTCATTCATTCATCCATTCACTCAGTGATTATTTCTCATGCACCTGCTGTGTGCAGACCCTGTATCAGGCATTAGGGATAACAACGTGAACAAAACAAATGACTTGTCTTCTTGGAGCTGACATTTTGCACTGGACAGAAACACCATACACTTCGTGCTTCATGATGAAGCCCAAAGCAGGGCAAGAGGCGTGCTCATCCAGAGATGGCCCAAAGGGCAGGCTTCTGAGAAAGCAATCTTTTAATAAAGAGCTACGTGGAGCTGGGCTGAAAGGCCTGTGGCTACCTGGGAAAGAGTAAGCCAGTCGAGGGAAGAGATGTGCAAAGGCCCTGAGGTCAGGACAGATGGGTATGCTGACACCATGGAAGAAGCCAGCAAAGTGGAACAAAGGGTGTCATCAGTGAGTGATGACAACTTCAAGAGTTCAATGTCCCAGGCTTCAGTTTTTCAATGGATGATTATTGAGAACTAACTTTGCTTTCAGGGTTTCAGATGCATTCACTCGTTTACTTCCCATGAAATGCTAGATAGAGATCGTTATCATCCCTGTTTTATGTGAAGAAACTGAGGCCCGAGGAGATGAGACGCACGCAGCTGGAAAGGGTCACGCAGCCGAAGGTCACCCTCCATGCTCATAACCTCTGCGCTGTCCTTGGCTTGGAGCTCGGACTTGGTGTAGTGCAGCAATAACCCTGCACCCCTCACCTGCCCCACCAGCAACTGATATTTATCCACTCAACAAGTGCTTGTTAACTCTGCCGGCTACGCACACAGTGCTCATGCCGCAGACGGTCGGGGAAGAAGACAGGCGAGACAGAGGCAGCGCCTGGGTGCCTCACTGCACAGAGAGGCGACAGGCAGCGTTCTGAGCACAGGGGGGAGGGCCACACTTCCGTGGCTGCGTGGGTCCAGAGCCGTAAGGCCTTCCCGTGGGAGAGCTTCTGGGCTAGGTGATTCATTGTGACCGCGCACAGCCCAAGAGTCAGCCTTTTTCCCACCTTCACTCGCACGGGGAGAATCTTACAAGAGGGAACTTGGAAAATGGAATTAAAGGATAAATTTATTCTGGTGCAAAATTTGTGTCATTTTTACATAATACCCATATCAAAATTTATTTGCAAGTGAGAGAGACAGACACAGAGAAAGCTCTACTGGTTCACTCCCCAAATGCCTGCAACAGCCAGGCCTGGACCGGAGCTGAACCAGGAGCCAAGAACTCAGTCCAGATCTCCCCGTGTGGATGGCAGGAACCCAGTTACCCAGCCAGCAATACTGCCCCTTAGTATTGATGCATTGGCGGGAAGCTGCAGCCAGGGACCAAAGCTGGGCATTGGACCCAGGTGCTCCAGGGTGACACTCGGGCACCCTAACCACGAGGCTAATTGCCTGCTGTCTGCAACACGCAGTTTCCAAGAACTTTCTGAAGACCCCTTATGCGGTAGAGCTGTGTGTGGTCCACTTGCCCCATGGGTACGAACCACTTGCCAACAAATCCATGTTAAGCTGGCTGCCTGTCACCTTGTGCTGACCTCCCCCACCCACACCCACCCCTCCGCTCAGCGGGAACCCGGGGACCTGAGTGTCAGAGCAGCGAGAACGTGGCTCCTCTCTCTCTGGGGCAGAGGAAGCCTGAGAGCCGTGGGAGTTCTGCTGGCTGTGGGCCGGGCCCCAGGGGAGGACGTGGGGCATGAGGCGCCTTCTGCAACCCCCCGCAGTCACAGCATGAGAGCGGCCGTGGCAGGGTGATGGCAGGGTGGGAGAGGGCCAGCCCGTTCACCCGGCTAGACCTGGGAGGGAGCAAAGCCGGCAGGAAGGAACCACGAGGCCTTGGAAGCACAAGAAAGGGAAAACCAGCAGCCGGCTTCAGAACCCCCTGCAGCCTGGCCAGCCCCGGGGCCTTCTCTGCCAGCGAGAAATGTTGAGGTGCTGCAGCCCGCGAGCGCTGGCCCTTGCTTTCTTCCTCTGGGTGTGTGTGTGGGGGGAGGTGAGGAAGTGGGTAGCTCTAAAAGACTGTTCGGATTTCAAAGTCAAAAGGAGCTGTTTTGATGTCTGCTCAGAGATAGAGCCAGGTCCCGGGGGGCTGAGTTTGAGGTTCCAGTAAAAGGAGCGCTGTTGACACGGGATTCTTGGATTGGCCTCAGTTCATTACAAACAAGCTGCCAAACCAAGTGGGAAACAGAGTTCAGCAGAGAAGTATGTGCTGACTCCCGCTCCTGCCCCCCGGCCCCCACACACTTGACGTCCAGCTCAGATCAGCACACGACTTGACTTAGGTTCTCGGACCAAAGTCCTAGCATCAAGGAGCTTTGCTGGCGACACCCTGAGTTCGAGGGACGTGCAGGCTGTCCCTCAGCAAGTGTCAGCATCGCCCTGGCCTTGTCACTTCTCAGTCTTCCTGTTCTTGGTGGGAACAAAGGACCAGGCAGGGAGATGATTGGAGCCAGATCAGCTACCCCAAGAAGGTGTCCCAGGAGCCAGACACTTCCAGAGAAGGGTCAGACTTCCTACTTGCTATGTCCCCAAGCCGGGCCTTCCATGTCCACTTTTATAGCCTGGTTTTGGGGGTAAAAGTCAAGCCAGGGGACTGGCACCGTGGCATAGCAGGTAAATTGGGGACCAGTTCAAGTCCTGGCTGCTCCACTTCTGATCCAGCTCTCTAATTTGGCCTGGGAAAGCAATTGAAGATGGCCCAAATCCTTGGGCCACTGCACTCATATGGGAGACCCAGAAGAAGCTCCTGGCTCCTGGCTTTGGACCAGCCCAGTTATGGCTGTTGTGACTATTTGAGGAGTAAACCAGTGGATGGAAGACCTCTCTCTCTATCTCTGCCTCTCTGTAACTGCCTTTCAAATAAATAAATAAATCTTTTTTTTTTTAAGTCAAATCAGGTTCCTAAGCATCAGGCATTGAACATTCCACTCCTATATACCGACTACTAGCTCTGTAACCTTAGACAATTTGCTTTAACTTCTCTGTGTCTTGATTCTTTCAGCTCCAAAGGAAACAAAATACCTATGTTATTAGGTTCCTAAAACAAATAAGTCGTGTACATAAAATGGTAAGGCACGTGGTCCATATGTAGCAGCACTTAGTAGTGGCTCTATTATCTGTATTGCTAGCATCAGTCACTTGTGTATGTTCTTAGTTGGGTCCTTTTCATTATAAAGAGCTGCAATAACCAAAATCTACTTTCACTCAAGAAAAAGGCAGTGATGGGAGAGGTAGGGTGGTGGATTACTATAAGGGGGCAAATTATCCCATGGGCTATGATTACTATAAGGGGGCAAAGTATCTCATGGGCTATGATTACTATAAGGGGGCAAAGTATCCCATGGGCTATGATTACTATAAGGGGGCAAAGTATCCCATGGGCTATGATTACTATAAGGGGGCAAAGTATCCCATGGGCTATGATTACTATAAGGGGGCAAAGTATCCCATGGGCTATGATTACTATAAGGGGGCAAAGTATCCCATGGGCTATGGGGTGGGAGGTGAAACAGCTTCACGCCAACTGGACTCAGGAACTGAGAACCTGAAACCAAGATTCCTTCTTCGCAGTCCTAGTTTGTCTTCGAGACCAGCGCTTCCCAGGACAACCATCTGCAAGGACGCAAATGTTCTGTATCTGGGTATTGCAACTGGAGAATGAAATTTTTCATTTCTCACGTCATTTAAACCAATCCAAACAAACCAATCAACGTAAATCGATCAATTTTATTTAAGTCAAATCGCGTTGGCACACGTGGCTACTGTATTGTACAGCCCGGGTCTAGAGCTTTATTTTCTCTCCCCGTCCACCCCGGCATCTTCTGCATCCTTATTGGCCCACGGCCATGCTCGCTCTACCTTCAGTGGCTCACTTCTCAGCCCATGACCCACTACTACCAATGCCTCTCGTTTTGGGTGTCAGACCCTAGGAGAATCATGGGAGTGACTTTCCCCATCTTCTCGGAACAGGCTGCAAGTTAAAGGTTACTCTAGCTAGGAGAGTCTTTTGGATCAGGGGTTCATTCCAAAGCGTGGGGTCTTGGAATTTTGTACTGTCTCAATACGGGCCGGCTGGGGAGCCCCCGAGGAGGGGCTGAGCAGGCAGGCACCTTGTGCGCACCATGCTTTTTTTTTTTTTTTTTTCATCTGGCGATGGCAGTGATCCAGCGGTTGACACTGCTCGCTTGGCCTGACCCGGGGACTGCACAGCTAAGGACAGGAAGAATGACGGTGCCTTTCCCCAGCCTCTGCGGTGATTCAGGTCCTGTGTGTGAGGAAAGTCCTGTGTTCCCTGGGGAACCTGGGGGGAAGGCTGTGCAGTGTGCACCTGTGGGTGCTCCTGTTGTGGCCAGATGATGACAAACCACCGAGAAAACACCAGGTCTCAAAAAGAATGTTTTTGTTTTCCTCCAGGTTCCTAGGGCACAGGGAGGCAGCTTCCTATTGGCGAGGGAGAACAATGGCAGAGCTGGGCCTCCCCGTGTCGTGTCGTCGTGGGCTATTGGCCTCACCCTGTTGATGGAGCTTGACAAGGCTTCCCGCTCCAGCAACTGACCAGTGCCAGCAAACAGCTGTTATGTCTAGTCTTTGTTTCCAGGCCTTTTAATTGGTTTGCCAATTCTTTGGATAAATGGAACCCATGGGTTGTTTAACTTATTAATCAAACATGAATCATTATTAAAGGGGCAGCTATGTGCCCCAAACCGTGTTTAGCTTTGGAGAAGGATATCAAAATGGGATCCTCATCAGAAATGGGTGGTGGTAATTCCCACTCCTCCCACGTGTGGTGAGAAAGTGCAGGCTGTGATGAGAGAGCGGAGCTGGAGCAGGGTGGGGGAGGGGGCACTGTGTTTCCTCATCCGCCTTCCTCTCCCGCCCGCTCCCCTAGCCAAACCTACCCTTCACCTACAGCCAGAGTGGTGGGTGATGTGCATCACACAATGAGGTTACTTTCCTGCCAGAACCTTGCAATGACTCCCCGTTGTCCCCAGAATAAAATCTAAGCTGTGACTTGCAAGACCCCTGCAATGACCCCCTACTCACCTCCCTGACCCCAACTTCTGTGGCTCTCCTTTTCTCACCCCACGGTGGCCACTCGGGCCTCTGGTGGCTCCTCCACTCTGGGCTTCGTCTCACCTTGGGGCCTTGGCACTGGTGGGTGTTCCTCTTGGGTGCACTTCTCCAAGATGTTTTACATGTTTGGCTGTTTACATGTTTGATTTTTTACATGTTTTCAGAGAGATCTTTCTCCCTCTTCCTCCCTCCATCCCTCCCTTCCTTCCTTCCTTCCTCCCTTCCTTCCTCTCTCTCTCCCTTTTTTCTTTCCTTCCTCCCTCTCTTTCCTCTTCCTTCTTTTTTCCTTAGATTTATTTTATTGTATTTTTAGATTTATTTTATTTCTATTTATTTTATTTTATTTCTAGATGTATTTTATTTCTTTAGATTTATTTATTTTATTTATTTGAAAGACAGAGTTACAGAGAGAGAGAGAGCAGAGAGAAAAGTCTTCCATCTGCTGGTTCACTCCCCAAATGACTGCAATGGCCGGAGCTGCTCCGATCGGAAGCCAGGAGCTAGGAGCCTCTTCCAGGTCTCCCACGTGGGTGCAGTGGCCCAAGTATTTGGGACATCTTCTACTGCTTTCCCAGGCCATAGCAGAGAGCTGGATCAGAAGTAGAGCAGCCGAGACTCAAACGGGCACCCATATGGGATGCCAGCACTGCAAGCCAGGGCTTTAACCCGCTGCGCCACTGCGCCAGCCCCTCTTCCTTTCATTTTAAAAATTTATTTGAAAGACAGAGAGACAGAGACACACAGAGAGAGATCTGCCACTTTCTTGTTCACTACCGAAATGTCTCCAACAGCCAGGGCTGGGCCAAGCAAAAGCCAGGAGCCCAGAACTCAATTCCTGTTTCACATATGGGGAGCAGGGACCCAAGTACTCGAGTCATCATCTGCTGTCTCCCAGCATGCATGTGCATAAGCAGGGAGCTGGAAGTGGAAGCAGGGCTGGATCTTAACTCAGGCTCTCCAACATGGGGTACAGGTGTTCCAAGCAGTGTTCTAACCACTACAGCAAAAGCCTGCCCCAGACAGGTCTTTCTTAATCATCCAAATATCTCTGCTGTCATTCATTTTTTAAAGCTTCATTTATTCATTTGAAAGGCAGAGTTACAAAAAGAAGGAGGAGATCCTCCAAGTTTACTCCCCAGAAGGCCACAATGGCCAGGGCTGGGCCAGGCCGAAGCCAGGATCCTGGAACTCTACCTGGGTCTCTCAGGTGGACAGCAGGGGTCCAAGCTCCTGGGCCATTCTCCACTGCCCTCCCAGGCACATTAGCAGGGAGCTGGATTAGAAGCTGAGGCTCAGACTGGGCTGCTCATATAGGATATCGGGCATTGCAGGCAGCAGCCCAGTGGCTGCACTGCAACACCGGCCCGTTGCCTCTCATTCTTGATTGGATTCACCTTGCTGTAGTTTCACTGCAGTGTTTGCCATTCACTGCCTGGCTTTCTGTGAATGGCGATGGCTACTGTTTATTTTCCATCTTCCCCAGTTAGAACAGCCTCTTAAAAAATCATTGTGGTGGGACTTTGTCTCATCCTCCTGGTGTAATTTCAACTCCTAGAACTGCACTTGGCACACACAGATTCTCATTGTTTGGTGAACGGATGATTGACTAAAGGACAAGTTTGACACTTGACTTAGACTGGAAGTTTTGCAAAGATCAGGGCTTGCATGTTGTATTTAATTGTATGGCCTAGATTTTTATTTTTGGACAAAACTAAGGGATTAACCTACTGACTTCCCTCCATGCAGGCTTTGTATCCTTTGGGGGCTTCTTGGTTGTAAAAAGAGGATCAGCCTACAGCCAACCCAATGAGTGCAGTCGGACGTGTGCCTGATTCACTTTGGAAAGACTAACTCTGGGCCGGCGCTGTGGCTTAACAGGCTAATCCTCCACCTTGCGGTGCTGGCACACCGGGTTCTAGTCCCGGTTGGGGCGCCAGATTCTGTCCCAATTGCTCCTCTTCCAGGCCAGCTCTCTGCTGTGGCCAGGGAAGGCAGTGGAGGATGGCCCAAGTGCTTGGGCCCTGCACCCGCATGGGAGACCAGGAGAAGCACCTGGCTCCTGGCTTCGGATCAGCGAGATGCGCCTGCCGCAGTGGCCATTGGAGGGTGAACCAACGGCAAAAAGGAAGACCTTTCTCTCTGTCTCTCTCTCTCACTATCCACTCTGCCTGTCAAAAAAAAAAAAAAAAAAAAAAGACTAACTCTGGACTGAGTGCAGATCCTCAGCCCCAGACCCCCTCTTGAAGTCCCAGCTGATTCCTGAACTTTAGCCTTGGGATGCTTTGTGGCCCCCTCCAGCTGAGCATGTCTGAAGCCAAGTTCAGCCTCTCCACGTTCCTCCCCAAACTCCCTCCCCTTCCCTTATGCTCTGTCTGCATGAACGGTGCAGTCCTCTTCCAGGGTAGCAGCCAGAAACCCAGACCTGACGCACAATGCCTGTTTCTCCCTCTACCTTCATATTGATTCTGCCTGCTGCTATTTGAAACTGTTCTCCTATCTCCATTCACCTCACCCCACCACTGTCCAGGCCTCCTCACTAGTCTCTTTGCCTCTGTTCATGTCTTTTTAAATTTTTATTTATATATTGTATGATTTTGAGACACAAAGAGATAGCAATGGAAAGAGGGGGGGAGAGAGAACCAGAGAGAGAGAGAGAGAGACCTTCTATCTCTGGTTCATACCCCAGAGGCTCAGGAACCAGAATTCAGTCCTGGTTTCCCACATGGCTGGTGTATGGCAGGGGCCAGTTATTTGAGCCATCACTTATTTCTTCCCAGTTGCTCATTAGCAGGAAGCTGGAATTGGGAGTGGAGCTCAAATCCAGCACTCTGATACAGTATGCGGGCATGCCAAGTAGGGTCTTAACTGCTGCACCAAACGCTCACCTCTCCATCCTTTCCAGTCTCTCATCCTTACTCCAGATCACAAATAGCATTCGTTAAAAATCAAGTCACATCGCCGCTCCATCAGTGCAGCCCTGCTCTCCCAGGTGAAAGTCGAACCTTCGCCTCGCTTGCATCTCCAGCCTCCCTCTCGCAACCTTCCTCTCCTGCTCCATCCTCTGCTTCTCCCTGTCCCCCAGCCTCGCGGGGTCTCTTTCTCTTCAGCACTGGTACCCTTGCTTCTTTTGCTTTCCAGAGCATTCTTACTCTTCCCTTTGCATGGATGCCTGATAGTTCCTTCAATTCTGCATGCACTCACCCAGGTCTGAGATAGATGTCCCCACGTAGGGCACCATAAAACATTGTCACAGCTAGGGCAGCTGCTTGTAATGGTAAGACATTCAAGAGAGGTATTAATTAGACTCTAAGACAACCATCTATGACTTAAGATAGAAATTCTTCCTTCCTCATATGATAGACTTGTAGTTGGGAGACAGGTGGGAGGCCACGACTCCTTTTATCCTGTTGTTTCACCACCCTCTGGGTGTGCCCTTGTCAGCACTGGCCCAGATGACTCAACACCGCATCTAACATTCTAGCCATCCAGCTTGTGTGGAGGTAGAAGGGGAAGTAAAGACAGCCTCTTCTCCCCATGCCTGTAAGGGCATCACTCCTAAACCGAGCCAGCTGTGTTTATGACAGAGTGGGAGAA
Organism: Lepus europaeus; assembly: GCF_033115175.1. Taxonomy (NCBI): domain Eukaryota; kingdom Metazoa; phylum Chordata; class Mammalia; order Lagomorpha; family Leporidae; genus Lepus; species Lepus europaeus. The sequence continues at coordinate 59,608,662 of NC_084831.1, forward strand.
CACACAGGACAACTAACTGGGCAGTTTGCTGAGCACTGGCTAAGTCAACGGCTGTTTCTCATTTGTGAACCTTGTGACCCACCCTAGGGGACAGTTCTATCATGAGCCCCTCTCCCATTTTCATGCAGATGATGTTTCAGCAACAAGCCTACTTTGCAAATTTGAGAAAGGATCTGAAGGGCCTGTTAGCCTGGGAACACCATGTGACAACAGTTCTTTCTCAGCAAGGTTTCATGTGATGTGCACATGACTTTTATGTTTGGTAACAAACACGGCAAGGAATTCCAGCACTGTGTGTTCCTGTATAGCTATTATTTTCAACTTGGTTTCATGATGACCCAAGTCACATGTACATGTAGCTAAAGAGTCAAAAGTTCTACATACTGGGGCCATTGCTGTGGCATAGTGAATAAAGCTGCTGCCTGCAGTGCCGGCATCCTATATAGGTGCCGGTTCCAGTCCCGGCTGCTCCACTTCCAATCCAGCTCTCTGCTATGGCCTGGGAAAGCAGTAGAAGATGGCCCAAGTCCTTGGGCCCCTGTACTCACATGGGAAACCCAGAAGAAGCTCCTGGCTCCTGGTTTTGGTTCCACCCAGCTCTGGCCGTTGTGGTCATTTGGGGACCAGCGGATGGAAGGCCTCTCTCTCTGCCTCTGCCTCTCTATAACTCTGCCTTTCAAATAAATAAATAAATTTTTTTAAAAAAAGTTCTACATACTTTGATACAAAAGTATCGATTCCCATTCCTCCTCCCAACCCACACAATGCAATTTCCAATGGCCCAGAGACCACCAGCTTCAACAGTGAAGTAGACTCTTACTCACCTCTTGGTAACAGGCTTATATCGCTACTTCATGATTTCTCAGTCTTAGGCATTATCTATTGGCTTTGCACGGCAGAAGATAAGGACTTAAGTCTACCATGAAGCCACTACCCATATATAACACACACACTCATGCTCACACACACACTCTCACTTGCACATTCTGCTATCTCCTTATATAGTTGAAACTTAATTTTAGTATTTTCACAGCTGTGTCTGCTAGCATATTCAGTTTTTTACCTTTCCCACACAATGTTTGTTTCCTCTTAGAATCATTTTCTCAGTTTTAAACTTTACTTTGTTTTCTGGGCCTTTATGTCTAATTCAACCTCAAACATGTCCACAATTACATGAACACTTTGTAAATATTTCCAAAATATGGTTGGTATCCCATCACCTTCATCTTTTGGAAGCAATCTCATGGGAACCTCCTAGTCCACTGACCTGGACAGGTAGTCTCTGTCCTGTTGCACAGGTCCTATCATACCAGGGTCCTCTCTCATCATCTTGGGCTCCCTGCACCTCTCTTTCATAGGCTGCAACCTTGTATTTCTGGGCCCCTGCTTTCCTGCCTGGGATGATTCTTTCATTTTAGAGCACAGAAAAGAAAACATGGAGGATTTTGTTCATTTGTTTTGACCATATGTGTATGTGTTTAACCTGACATATATTTTTTAAAAGACTTATTTATTTATGTGAAAGGCAGAATTACAGAGGAAGAGAGAGAGAGAGATCTTCTATCTGCAGGCTCACTCCCCAAATGGCTGCAACAGCTGGAGCTAGGCTGATCCAAACCAGGAGCCAGGAGCTTCTTCCAGGTCTCCCACGTGGATGTAGGGGCCCAAGCACTTGGGCCATCCTCCGCTGCTTTCCTAGCAGATCTGAAGTAGAGCAGCCGGGACATGAACCAGCATCTGTATGGGATGCTGGTGCTGCAGGTGGCAGTTTTAGCCACTACACCACAGCGCGGGCTCCAACCTGCCATCTTTAAGAAGAATTCTTAGCCTTATGCCAGAGATGAAGGAATTGAAGTTCAATATTATTAAGCCACTTGGAAGATTTTCCAGTTGGTCTAGTAGGTGATTTTTCTGTCACTCTGTCTTATCTAGCTCCTCTGCTGAGCTGTACATGCCCTTATGGGAAGCTCTAAATCTGTCTTTCCCTGTTGCACCTCCAGTGTCAATCCCTTCCTAGGTGCTCAACTAACATTTGTAAAAATAATTTTTAAATTTTATTTGAAAGTCAGAGTTATAGCGAGAGAGGGAGACACACACACACACACACACACAGAGAGAGAGATATCTTCCATCCTCTGGTTCACTCCCCAAATGGCCACAATGGCCAGGGATGAACCAGGCCGAAGCCACAAGCCAGGAGCCAGGAGCTTCTTCCAGGTCTCCCACATGGTGGCAAGGGCCCAAAGACTTGGGTCATCTTCTACTGCTTTCCCAGGTGCACTAGTAGGGAGCTGGATTGGAAGTGGAGCAGCTAGGACTCAAACTGGTGCCCATATGGGATGCTGGCACTGTAGATGGTGGCTTAACCTGCTGTGCCACAGCATCAGCCCCACCAACTAAGGTTTCTTTTTTTGTTTTTGCTTTTAAAGATTTATTTATTTATTTGAAAGTTGGAGTTGCACAGAGAGCGAAGGAGAGGCAGAGAGAGAGAGAGAGAGAGAGAGGGAGAGAGGTCTTTCATCCATTGGTTCACTCCCCAATTGAACGCAACTTCTGGAGCTGCACTGATCCAAAGACAGGAGCCAGGAGCTTCCTCCAGGTCTCCCACGTGGGTGCAGGGGCCCAAGGACTTGGGCCATCTTCTGCTGCTTTCCCAGGCCATAGCAGAGAGCTAGATCAGAAGTGGAGCTGCCGGGACTCGAACCGGTGCCCATATGAGATGCTTGCACTGCATGTGGTGCCTTTACCTGCTACGTCATAGCACCGGCCCCACTAAGGTTTCTTAAATGGATGTGCTGGATCTTCTTTTGAGGACAGGTTTGTTACATCCCAACAATTTTTTTTTTTTTTTGACAGGCAGAGTTAGAGAGAGAGAGAGAGACAGAGAGAAAGGTCTTCCCTCTGCTGGTTCACCCCCTAAATGGCCGCCACAGCCGATCCGAAGCCAGGAGCCAGGTGCTTCCTCCTGGTCTCCCATGTGGGTACAGGAGCCCAAACACTTGGGCCATCCTCCACTGTGCTCCTGGGCCACAGCAGAGAGCTGGACCAGAAGAGGAGCAACCGGGACTAGAACCAATGCCCATATGGGATGCAGGCAGAGGATTAATCTAGTGAGCCATGGCATCGGCCCCACATCCCAATGATATTTTGTATCTAACCTACCAAACTCAGTGCGACTGGACTGGTTGTAAAGAGGTCTCCCCCCCCCCCCCCCCGCCCCCGCGGCTGTCCTGCATGCTTGTTGTCATCTTAGAAGACAGACATCTGTGTGCACCTCAAAGAGCTCCACGAACCAAAACAAAATCTCTCGGAGAAGGTCATGTGTCGGCCTCTGAATCACATCACACTCTCCAGAGTTTATTTTTGTGAGATTCACAATGGTATAATCACAAAATATTTTTTTCCTAAAAGAACAACTTGCTCGAGCTAAGGCAGTGCTCTGTGTACGACTCTTTTTTCCTGTTTTGAGGATGCCTGGTGGAAACTTGATAGAACAAAGGACTTATTTTTATTAGGTTAAATCTGTGCATTGGGTACTGCCTGCTTGCTGCCTGGTAAGTCGGAATATCTCAACTTGAGGAAAAAAAAAACCAAACCAAAACAAAACCCCAAACACTCTTTGATGAATAAAAACAACCTGAAACAGATCCCCGTAACTCTCTATTAAGCTTCAGTGTAATGTAGCCAGCAAGGCTCCAGTGCCCTCCCCAGAACCCAAACCTACCACAGCTAAAAATAGCCCTTGGTCTTTCCCTGTGACTCAAAAACAGGAACAGAATAACTTGTTTGCCCCATTATGTGTTCTACACTGGGCCCCAGCGCCTCTCTTGCCGTGGCTCTTACACACTTGAACAAATTCTAATCGAGCAATTATAAATCTAATAGCTCTAATGATAGGAAGTGAATTCTGCACAAACACGCTGCCCTGTGTCCTTAAACAATGCACTGCCCACCCAGGGGCTCACGGGACAGAATAACAACCCTAGCCACCACTCAGAGCAGACGGCTCTTCATGTTCGCTGCTTCTGTGGGTGTGCAGCTGGGTACTTTGCGTGTGTTAACCCTTTCAGTCTTCACTATCCATGAGCATAAGTCTTATTATCCCCATTTTATTAACAAGAGAACTGAGGCCTCTGAAGGCAAAGCAAATTGCCCCACAGTCACTCTAGATAGTATAGGAGTGGTAGTCAGGGTCAGGTTTTTTTTTTTTTTTTTTTTTAAGATTATTTATGTGTTTACTTGAAAGGCAGAGATAAAGAGAGAGAGAGGGAGAGATAGAGAGAGACAGAGACAGAAAGATCTTCTATCCACTGGTCTCTCCAAACAGTCACAATGGCCAGGGCCGGGCCAGGCTGAAGCCAGGGAGCCAGGAGCTTCTTCAGGGTCTCCCTTGTGGGTGCAGGGGCCCAAAGACTTGAGCCATCTTCTACTGCTTTCCCAGGTGCGTTAGCAGAGAGCTGCATTGGAAGTGGAGCAGGTGGGTCTCAAACTGGCGCCCATATGGGACGTTGGCATTGCAAGTGGTAGCTTAACCCACTGCGCCTGCCCCTCCACTGTGAGAAATTAAGAAGGCGGAAGCTTGATCCTTGGTGTTTCAAGCTGGTGCCTTTGAACCTTGAGTAGAACTAAAGTCATTTGGGTGGAGCCTCATGACTCGGTGACTTTTTGAGAAGAGGCCAAGAGACCAAGCACACCTGCACAGGTGTGCTCCCTGTCCCTTGCTGTGCTACGTGGCCCCAGGACTCTGTAAGCAAGAAAGTCATTGCCAGGTGAGGCCCCTAGACCTTGCACCCTTGGAACCATGAGCCCAGATGAGCCTCAGAAAGAGCCTGCTTCTGTCTTTAGGTAAGAAGAAGCTGACTGACATAGGCAGGAAGGCAGCCTGGAGAGCCCCTAGGTTTTGGATTTGAGCTGTTGAGTGGGCAGTCGTGTTGTTTTCTGTGACCAGGAAGTCTGGTGAAGCTCGGGGTGGCAGGGGAATGAAGGGTCACCACATTTGCGAAGTCAGTTGCTGGCCAAGTGGAGGTGTCCAGAAGGCAGTGGGTACATAAGCTGGGAATTCTGCTGAGAGGTCAGCACTGGAGATCTATTTTGGGAAGCACAGTTTATTGACTGACTCATTTATTATTTATTTGAAAAGGAGAGAGAGAGAGAGAGAGAGAGAGAGAGAGAGAGAGAGAAAGAAAGAATCTTTGACCCAAATGCCCACAGCATGGATGGGCCAGACCAAAGCCAGGAGCCAGAAACTCCATCTAGGTCTCCCTGGATGGTGGCAGGGACTCAGGTACTTGAGCCATCAACTGTTGCCTCCCAGGGTGAACATGAGCAGGAAGCTGGACGGGAAGCAGAGGCAGAACTCAATTCCCGGCTTAAATCCCTGGGAAGCATAGATTTATTCAGTATTGAGTTGTGGGACTGAATTCGAGCCCTGTGGGAGTGAGTGAATATAGAATAGGAAAGGGCCTCACAGCTTCAATGCTTAAAATCAAAGAGGAGACAGATCCAGCAAAGGACATTAATAAGGAGCTATCAGTGAGGTGGTGATAGAACAAATACCTTTTTTGTGTTAACAGAAGCCAAAAGGAAAGAAAATCTTTCAAGGAGAGCCTGGTATGGAAAGGGTTGTGATGTTCTTGTACAAACAGCAAAGTGACTGTACATTTGGTCATTTGGAGACCATCGGCCACTTTGCAAGAGCCATCCCAGAAGCTGGAAGAAATGAATGGAGAGGAGAACGTGAGTTAAGGAAGAGACGTGGCAGGTGCAGTGGATGCTTCCAGCATGTTCTGCAGTAGGGGAGATTGAAGCTTTAGAGCAATAGCTGGAGAGGAATGTGAGCTAAGAAAATGTTGGTTGCTGGTTTTGTTTTTGAAAACCTTGATTCCTGAGCCTCTGTCGGGAGGGAGGGCCAGCAGGTGAGCCGATGGAAAGAAAGGAAGAGATGCAAGAAAGCGAGGAGATCTCGGGGAGCCACCAGGGACCCCAGGTGGGGCAGGAGGGCAGGAGTGGGCTGGCTTTCCCAGGTGGGGAGCAGGTATGTGCTCTCAGTAGAGGAACCGCCCAGCAGGCAGGCCCAGGGGGGTTGTCAGCAGGAAGATGTGGCAGTTTGTAAGCACTTGCTTTTTCTCAGTGGACCCCAGGTGAAGGCTGAGGAGAGGGCGCAGGCTTGGGAAAGAGGAGGAGGAGTGAGCAGAAGCGTGGAGAGAGCAGCAGGGGAAGATGCACGGGTTAGTGGCGGGCGCCCGCTGAGACCCGAGTCCACCGACGAAAACGTGTTCCGTGAGAATACGCAGCTGCTTGGGTGCCCACCAGATAGCTGCAAGTGCAGTTTGGCTGGTGGGGGGAGGTGCTGGGAGGGTGTTCGCAGGGCAGTGCTCAAGAGAAAGACCCGTGCCTCCAAGCTGAGACGAGACAAAGGTGGCTTGACACAGTGACAGGGGCAATAATGATTAAAAGGCTTAATGAGGGGCCAATGCTGTGGCGCAGTGGGTTAAAAGCCCTGGCCGGCATCCCACATGGGCACCAGTTCTAGTCCCGGCTGCTCCTCTTCCGGTCCAGCTCTCTGCTATGGCCTGGGAAAGCAGTAGAAGATGGCCCAAGTCCTTGGGCCCCTGCACTCACATGGGAGACCCAGAAGAGGCTCCTGGTTTCAGATCAGCTCAGCTCTGGCCATTGTGGCCATTTGGGGAGTGAACCAGCGGATGGAAGACCTCTCTCTGTCTCTACCTCTCTCTGTAACTCTGCCTTTCAAATAAATAAAATAAATCTAAAAAAAAGTCTTAATGAGGCTGTAAACTGGTTGGACTGCAGGGCGGGAGAAAGGGAGCTGCAGGCCTGCAGAATGGGGCCCTTGAGGTGGAAATGTCAGTGGTGGTACCTTTGCTGTGGCTCACTCTGCGAAAGGGTTGGCCCTGTGAGAAGGAAGCGGGGTGCGAAGGGGGCGGGGCTTTCTTGTGAGTTGCTTGCACAAACGGCCAAGCTACCGGATGGATAATCACCTGAATTTTGAAGCATCCACAAATGGTGGTGGTTGAAGAAAGTGGGAAGGCATCAATATCATTAGTGGCACAGACCTGGCAGGCAGAAGGCGGCCACCTAGAGGGGTGTGGTGGGGGCATAACACCTGATGACATAAATGTTGCAGAAGGGGGCTAAAGGAGAGGCAAATAGACCGTGTGCAAGTGGCAATGGGGAGCAAGGCGCCCACCCATCCATCTCCTTGTACGTGGGCAGGATAAGGGGCAGGAATCGACCCACTCTCAATGATAACGCAAATTTTAGGGCAAATCCATTGAGGGCACAAGGGAGGGCAGCGTTCTGAGACAGCATCAGGGACTCAGAAGTGGAGGCTGCTGAAAGGGGGCTGGGCTGGGGCAGCTGGGTCCTCTTACCAGTTGTGCAAAGCACCCGGGAGCCAGGAGTTGAGGCAGGAGGGGATGTTGAGGCAGGAGGTAGGAGGACTGTTCTGGGGGTGACTTTGGAGAGCAGGGAAGTGGGAATGATGGGGTCAGTGCAGAGGATCGCCTAGGCATCGGGTTTTACACAAGAGAGTCAATGAAACCTGCTCAGCGCACTTCTCTACTTAGACCCCTTTAAGAGCCCCTCATTATCTTTTGGATCAAGCCCAGATTCAGCGCTGCAAGCAAGCCAGACCCTCCTACCTCCCCAGCTCTACCGGAGTCGGCCACAGCACCGAACTGAACTCAACAGAATCTTTTCCTCCTGCTCTCTTGATATTTCAGATGGAATAGCATAGAGCTTCACCACAGACATCTACTTCTAGGCATTGGCGCTGTGGCTTCAGCCTCTGCCTGCAGCATGGACATCCTATATGGGCGCGGGTTTGAGTCCCAGCTGCTCCTCTTCCAATTCAGCTCTGTGTTTATGACCTGGAAAAGCAATGGAAGATGGCCCAAGGGCTTGGGCCCCTGCACTTGCATGAGAGACCCCAAAGAAGCTTCTGGCTCCTGGCTTCAGATCTGCCCAGCTCCGGCCACTGAGGCCATCTGGAGATTGAACCAGCAGATGGAAGACCTTTCTCTCTATCTCTCCCTCTCTATCTGTAACTCTGCCTCTCCAATAAATAAGATCTTAAAACAAACAAACAAAAACTAGTTCCAGAACATCCGGGTTTGAATCCTGGCTCTGCACATTCTAGCTACGTGGCCTTGCTTGAGCAAGGTGCCTCAATTTTCTCATCTGTAAGATGGGGGTAAATGAGAGTAGCTACCCTAGAGGGTTATGTACAAGGGATTTGCAAAAAGTTTTTGGAAATGCAGGTTTATGGAAAAATATGCATATATTTTAAGTATTTTTAAAAAGATCTATTTATTTGTGACAGAGAGAGAAGGAGAGACAGGGAGATAAAGAGATCTTCATCCTCTGATTCATTACCCAAATGGCCACAACAGTCAGGTTTGAGCCAGGCTGAAGCCAGGAGCCCAGAACCCCACCCAGGTCTCCCACATGGGTGGCAGGGGCCCAAGTACATGGGTCATCTTCTGCTGCTTTCCCAAGCTCATTACCAAGGAACTGGATTGGAAGCAGAGCACCCAGGACTCATACCAGCATTCTGATTAGGGATGCTGGTGCCATAGGAGGCAACAGAACCTACTATACTACAACGCCAGCCCCAGATTTCAAGGTGTTTTTTTGGTACCAAGATAAATTTACCTTTTACCACCATTTTCCACACTCTTTTCGCAGTACTGTCATACATGCAGAAGCACTGCTGTCTCTGGTATGTGGGTGTGTTGCAGTGACCATCCCTCCAACTGCCCTTCCCTTGGCTTGGAAAACCCACCCCGCCCTTGCTGCCCTCAGCCCCTCTCTTTCCTCCATGTACCTACCTTCAAGGATTGCCTGCCACCTTCCTTCCTGCACAAAGCTTTCCCGGGCCCCTGGTGGAGTCACAGGCCTCACTGCCACACTCCTGTGCCTTGTCTGATGAACCTGGCCAGCACATTCACCTCTGGGGGGGCCACCGTCCTACCGGCACACAGTAGGGGCTCATACGTGTTTGTCAAATGACAGATTGAATGGACGCCTTCTCCAGAGGGAGAGGTAGCAGGCTTTGGGGCTGAAAGGTGCAGGGGCAGACATCTGCAGTGTATAGGCAATGCCAGGCATCTCGGCTTGAATCTGCCTGGGCCCATGGGGGGTGGTGCATGGATGTGTGCAACTCGCTGGTGCATGGAGCTTGCGTGGCTTTTATCACTTCTTTTTATTTTTATTTTTTTAATTTATTTATTTACTTGAGAGGCAGAGTTACAGACAGACACAGAGAGAGGTCTTCCATCCTCTGGGTCACTCCCCAAATGGCCAGTAACACAGAGAGAACTGTGTTCAACTATAGACGTATCCAAAGCATGGCGTATGCATGTGAGAAACACGAGTTGTTCAATGCGTGGACAATCTGTGTATGTGGCCTTTCTGCCAGACCCTGAGATTGCTAAGGGCTGGGACCCTCAGGCTGGGAGCTCCTATGCAGTGTTTCTGAAGACTGAAATTCTCTGTTCTCCCCGGAGGGGAATAAACACCCAAGGCTAATTCCAGGAGCCTGGCTGTGATTCGGAGCTGATTGAGCAACTCGCCCTGACCTCTGAGGCTATGGCATGGCCTGTTGCAACTGGCACAGAAGAGACCAGAACCACCACAGCTGAAGGGCAGACAGCCACTGTCTGGGCCAGGGTTGGGCTTCTGTTATAGCAGAGGGGAGCCTGAAGAGAAAGCATAAACAAGAGAGCAGCGACAGAGATGAGTCTACTGGTCTCTGGCTGTTAAGCCTAAACTAGTCTGTTGGTTTAACAACTGTCTGCATCTTTCCATAAATATCAGTAGCCTGCAGCAATCAGAGGCAATGGAGTGGAGGCTGGAGGGACGGATATGCAATCCTTCTCACCTTACTACCTGCAGGTAGGCTGTTATGAAAGCAGATCCTAGATCAACGTCTGCCTGAGTTGTGTTTATTAGCAGTTAGCCATAAAACCCACAATCAGTTCTGTCAAGTGGGGGATAAAAGGAGGGAGTCCTGCAAGCACTCTGCATGAAAGATTGAGTGCAAGAGAGAGCAACCCACCGTGTACCTGGGTCAAGTGCGGGAAGAGGGGGTAGGGCACTCAGGGGGCTCAGGACTTGGCTGCCCCAGGGTGCCACGTTGCTGAATTTGCTAATTCTCATATCTTGTTTTGCACAAAAGCTGAGCTGTGGTCTTTCCAGCTAAGCTACCTGGAGCACTGCTCTTTCTCCAGCATGCATAATTAGTTTTGACATCCTTGATGCTAATTAACAAACCCCTGGTGTCGATTTCTATTTCTGAAAAGCTTAAGCAGTCTCCTCCAGAGTATGGATTTCTAACTAAGGCACTTTGGATATTATCTACCTGCCTTGAGGGTGTCAATTAAAGTTAATGGACACACATGCATTATACTTTTTTACAAAGACCTATTTTTAAGCAAATTGCCACACATGCAAAATGACATCAACTCAAAGATGAAAGTGGCCCGAGAGGCTCTCCAGCCTGTCGGTCTTGTTCATTCCCTTCATTCCTCTATTGATACGACAGTTCTGAAGCACCTACAGTATTATTCCAGGCATTGTCCTAGCTCTCAGGTTAGAGTAGGGAACAGGAAATCAAGGGCCTGACATCCAGAGGCTTAGTCTGCAGTGGGAGAGACTGACAATATACATAAAACATAGCACTCCCAGGGAGGCAGCAGATGATGGCACAGGCACTTGGGTGCCTCCCAATCCATGTGGGAAACCTAGACCAAGTTCTGGGCTCTTGCTCTGGCCTAGCCAACCCTTGTCAGTTAGAAGCATTTAGGGAGTGGACTAGCAGATGGATGGTCTCTCTGCTTCTGTCTTTTCTCTGCCTTTCAAATAAAATGAAAATAAATTTTAAGAAAACATAAATACATCATCTACTGTCTAGTGATGACAGCTGTTATAAAGAAAAAGCAGCATCAGGACTAACACAGGTCTTTCCAATGGAAACGTAATGGAAGTCGTACATGTAATTACAGTTCTCCAGCAGCCACATTAAGAGTAAAGAGAAACAGGTCACCCTCTGCCTTTCCTTCTCTCTGTGTGTAACTCTAACTTTAAATAAATAAATAAATCTTTGAAAAAAAAATAGGTAAAACTAATTTTGTTGAGATATTTTATTTAGCCTATGTGGGTGATCCTGTAACTGCCTGGGAGACTGCCTGCCTAGCCCATGCAGGAGGTTAAGAGGGCATGGCACACCATGCCTCCTGGGAAAGACCCTGGTTGGGGGTCTTTCCCATATATGACCTGACTGCTGGCAGGCGGCAGGGACCCCAGGCACATTTCTCCCACCCCCACTTTCTGTTGAGGGGCCTTGTATAGCTCCTGGGTGTGGCCCAGACCCATAAGACCACCTGGAAGGATACATAGGTTACATGACCTTTAAGTTGATTGGAGAAGCGTAGAGGTGCCAGTATCTGCTTTACCTATAGAATTAGTGTTGCTACCCTGAGCTAGCTACTCCCCTTTGCCTGCCCTATAAAAGCTTGTGCCTGATTGTTAATAAACGGACATGTCGAAGAACGCCATTGCCCTACCATACCAACAGTGTGGGCCTTGAAGGACAAACCTAATACTGTATACCCAAAATATCATCATCTCAACATGTAATAAATATAAAATTATTAATTAGATAATTTACATTCCTTTTTAAGATTTGTTTATTTATTTGAAGATAGAATTATAGAGGGAGAGGGTGGGAGAGAGAGAGAGAGAGAGAGAGAAGTATCTTCCATCTGCTGGTTCCCTCCCCAGATGGCCACAATGGCCAAGGCTGAGCCAAGATGAAGCTGGGAGCCAGGTCTCCCATGTAGGTGCAGGGGCCCAAACACTTGGGCCATCTTCCGCTGCTTTTACAGGCCATTAGCAAGGAGCTGGATCAGGAAGTGGAGCAGCCAGGACACAAACTGGCGTCCACATGGGATGTCAGCAACTAAGGCAGTGGCTTTACCCGCTGCTCCACAACACCGGCTCCTGTAGGTCACTTTTTCAACCCAGCTAAGCCTCATCATCTTTATTTGAAAAAAATAAAGATATTAGTGCCTTTTCCAAAGGCTATTTTTGGGGAGTAGATAAATAAAATAACTTCTGTGAAAGCTAGCCCAGCCACATCACTAGATGTTACTTATCACTAGTTACCACATGTTTGTTTCTCTGTGTGTTTGCAAGTCTCCTAAGAACAAGCACAACTGTGACCTGACTTTACATACCCAGCACCCTGTGTGCCTGCAGAGAAAATACTCGGTACGGTACTGGGGGATTCTTGCACAGTGCTTTAAAAGCCTTAGGTGAAAAGCACTTGGAAATAATGTCCTTCTCATTTTCATTATTCATCCATTCAACTCACTCATTTGCAATGTAGCATAGTGAAATGGATGGCAGCCAACAAGACTCAAGTTCAAATCCAGTTTTTTCCATGCACCAGTTTCAGCACGTCAATTTAAAGTCTTTGAACTTCAGTTTTTACATCTGAGAAGTAACACCCCAGCAGGTGGTTGTGAGGATCAAAAATGAGATAATATATGTGAAGACCAAGGTGTTCAGGAATGGGGCTGCTGTTCCGGCTCTGCAGAGGGCCTGCTGGTGCAGAGAGCCACGCTGAGCACCAGCCAGGCTGCAGGCCTTGCATTTCAGGCTTGGTGAGCATTCCTGAGCCTTTTATTGGCAGCCCTGGAAGATTCGGGCAGCTGGCAGCAAACTGGCACCAGTGTCTGGCAGAGACATAAAAATTGGGCCTCACCCTGTCAGGCCCCGTTCTTGCCCGCCCCTGCCTGCAGGCTAGTTCCAAACACTCCCCGGGACTGTGGGTGGTGAGAAGTGGCTGCTTTGAAGTCGGCAAGTGCACCCAAAGTCCTCTCTGCTTTTAAAACAACCCCAAACTAAACCCAACAATAAACCTCTCTGTGTGGCCACCACACTGGGTCAGAGTCTGACAGTGCTTACCAAGGCAGGCGGGCCATTAACCCCTTCTCTCAATAGTATAGATGTGGTCTCCTTTGGCCCTGACAACATTTCCCAGAGGTAGATTAGTTTATTGGTTTTTTTCTTCATTTATTTATTAAGATTTATTAGTTTATTTGAGAGGCAGAGTTAGAAAGAGAGAGAGAGAGAGAGAGAGAGAGACAGATCTTCTATCTGCTGGTTCATTCCCCAGATGGCCACAACAGGTGGAACTGGGCTGATCCAAAGTCAGGAGCTTCTTTGGGGTCTCCCACATGGGTGCAGGGGCCCAAGCACCTGGGCCATCCTCTGCTGCTTTCCTAGGTGCATCAGCAGGGAGCTGGATCAGAAGTGGAGCAGCTGACACTCAAACATGTGCCCATATGGAATGCTGGCACCACAGGTGGAGGCTTAACCTACTACTAACGCACAGAGCCAGCCTCCTTTGTTTAGTTTGTAAATTATAAGGATGTGCATATAACATTAAGTTTGCCACCTTAGCTGTTTTTTCAGTGTTCAGTTCGTTGGGTATTGAAGACTGATAGTGAAGTGTAAGGGCATTCTCTAGCACCACCATCTATCTGCAGAACTCTTGTATCATGCAAAACAGACTCTGCCTAATTAAACAGCAGCTTCCCTTTCCTCTCTTCCCCCGGCCCCTGACAACCAGCACTCTGCTTCCCTCTCTGAATTTGACTACTTCAGGTACTTTTGGCAACTGGCATTCTTCATCTAACCTAATGCCCTCAAGGTCCATCCTTGCCGTAGCAGGGCTGTCTACTATTCCTCTGTATATACACACCACGTTTGGTTTATCTGTTCATCCACTGAAGGACATTGGAGTTGCTCCCACCGTTTGCTATTGTGAATAATGCTGTTATGCACATAGGTAGGCTAGTGTCTCTTCAAGATTCTGCTTTCAGTTCTTCTGGGTGTAGACCAAGGAGTAGGATTTAAAAATGGCTCTCTTTTTTATTATTTGTTTATTTTTTAAAATCAAATTATTGGAAAGGTAGAGAGAGAGAGAGAAATAGAGATTTCCTGTCTGTTGGTTCACTTCCCAAATACCCACACCAACCAGGGCTGGGCCAGGCCGAAGCCAAGAGCCATGGTGACAGGAACTCAAGTCCTTGAGCTGTCCTTGGCTGCCTCCCAGATGCACATTAGCAGGAAGCTGGACTCAGGCGTGGGGCTGGGACTTGAACACGGGCACTCCCATAAGGAGGCAGGCATGCCAAGTGGAGCATTGCTGATGTGCGGGAACCTGCCCCCTGGTTGGGAATTCTTAGAAGACACGCCGCACTGTTCTCCACAGCGGCTGCACCACCTGACATTCCCACCAGCAAGTGCACAGGGTTCCAGTTTCTCCCTGTGTTCACCAAGTCCTGGTATTTTCTCCGTTTTGCTAGCAGCCTTCGTACTGGGTATGGGGCGGCAATTCATGATGGTTTTGATTTTATGGTTTATTTGTTTTTAATTGTCATTTTGCAGGAGAGCAACTGTGACGTAGACAGATGAGGGAATTCTGAGTTCTCAGCCAGCCGGCGGAGAGATCAGCCTGCAACGCTGAAACATCAGTGCACAACGCTGCTGTCTTCGGAGCTAAACAGCCGAAACCCACAAGCCTTGACTCTGACCCCGGGTGCCCCCAGCCACCTCCACCGATGTCTCCAGCCAGGCCACCTCCACCCACCCCATCCCACAAGCATCCCACAAGACAGCCTGGGGGACGGGGTGAGCACAGGGACCCGGGAGCTGGCCCAGACACTCTGAGCGTGAGCGAGGTGGCCTGCCTGCCACTCTCTGGCAGTAGACTCCAGCTCAGTCTCAAACCCTGCCGCCCCTCACATTCCTCACCCACAAAACTTCTGGGGAAGAGCTCTTACCGCACAGGGTTGCTGTGAGAACTGGATGCGATCCTTGTGAAGCAAGCCCTTGGCATGGCCCCCTGCCCACACAGAGCTTCTGGGAACACTGCCAGCCAGGAGGCAGTGCCCCGGGCGCCTACCCTGCTGTGCTCACAGCCCCGTGGGGAGGTGGACGAGAACTAAATGTTGACCCCAGCCTCTGCTCAGTGGCAGTGGTGACAAGTGCTGAGAAGGACAAGGGCCCAGTGGGAACTGGTCTTTCTCTCAGTTTCCCTGGGAACAGGACTAGATCTGTTCTCATTTCCATTCCTGCCGGGCCCATATTTACATAACAGGTAAAGCAGCAGCTCTGACCCTACAACAGAGACTTGAAGGAAAAGGCTGAAGAATTTGTTTCAGCATTTACACTTTAAAAAAAAAAAAAAGATTTATTAAGGGGTCGGCGCTGTGGCGCAGTGGGTTAAAGCCCCAGCCTGCAACACCGGCATCCCATATGGGCACCGGTTCTAGTCCCGGCTGCTCCACTTCTGATCCAGCTCTCTGCTATGGCCTGGGAAAGCAGTGGAAGATGGCCCACATCCTTGGGCCCCTGCACCCACGTGGGAGACCTGGAAGAAGCACCTGGCTCCTGGCTTTGGATCAGCTCAGCTCTGGCCGTTGCAGTCATTTGGAGAGTGAACCAGAAGAATAAAAGACCCCCCCCCCCTCTCTCTCTCTCTGGCTCTACCTCTCCCTGTAACTCTATCTTTCAAATAAATAAAATAATTCTTAAAAAATTTTATTTAAGAGGTAGAGTTACAGACAGAGAAAGGGAGAGACAGAGGGTGAGGTCTTTCACCTGTTGGTTCACTCCCCAGATGGCCGCAACAACCAGAGTTGAGCCAATCCAAACCTAGGAGCCAGGAGCTTCTTTCAAGTCTCCAACATGGGTGCAGGGACCCAAGGACTTGAGCCATCTTCTGCTGCTTTTCCCAGGCCATTAGCAAGAAGCTGGATCTGAAGTGGAGCATCCAGACCTGGAACTGGTGCCCACATGGGATGCCGACATTGCGGGCAGCAGCTTTACCCACTATGCCACAATGCCGATCTCTCTTTTCTAATTCTTAAAGTGGAAACTGTGAACAGGTTTTAGATTTTTTTTTTAAGATTGATTTGTTTGGAAGGCAGAGTGACACAGAGGAAGGGGGGGAGGGGGAGTCCTCTATTCATGGGTTCATTTCCCAAATGGCTACCACAGCAGGAGGGCTGGTACAGGCCAAACTTAGGAGCCTGGAACTCCATCTGGGTCTCCCATGTGGGTGTCAAGGACCCTGGTACTTGGGCCATCTTCCACTTCCCTGGGATCAGAAGCGAAGCAGCAAGGGCTGGAACCAGCCCTCTGAGACAGGATGCCAGTGTTGTAAATGATGACTTAACTACTGCACTGCAACATAGAGCCCCTAGATGCTTTATTTTGAAAACACATCCAAGCCATGTCTTTTAAGAGAGACAAGCCAAACTGGTGTGGGGGTCAGATTTGAAGAATATGGAGTCCATTATCTGACGAACACGTCTGCTCTGTGAGGGCAACACGGTGTTTGTGTAGCTCAACACTGCACGCCCCACGTATACAACGTCCATAATAAGTGATGCAAGAAATATGCCATCCAGCCCATATTTCAAGTACCTACTGTGTGCCAGGCAGTAATGCTATCGATTCGTGTTTGTCTAAAATCCACCTATCAAGGCACCAAGTGTCCGATGGAAACAAATCTAAGCCTTACCCCTCCAAGAAATGGGAAGGGTCAGCCCCATTTGGGCAAAGATAGAACCTGCGTCTCCCGGGCAGTACGTATTCTGTACCCAGTAAGTGGCAGAGGCCGGCTGGAGCCTGCGTCTCTCACCAGCCGTCACCACACTTCCTTGCCTGGGGCACCCCACGGGCCTCCCTGTGTGCTACTCACCCCTTCTCACGCAGATCAGCCTGTGCTGGGAGAAAAGGCATGTGGGTGGTAACTCTCTCTCTCCCCACCCCCCCACCCCCGGATTCAAAGAGGGCCCCACCTTCTTTCTCCCTCCTCTCCTGAGGAATCACGGAATTGTAGGGCTGGGCAGTCCCACGCTCGGCACTGGAGGCTTGGGCGGAATTTGCCGAAGCCCCTCCCAGGAGCCAGCACTGGCTCTTGGGTGAAGTAGAGGGGCAGAGTCTGCCCTCACCTGCTGGCTCGCCCGCTGGCCCGCCCGCCTGCCTGCGGTCACTGCCGGCCTTGCTAATTAGCTCCCCTTTCATCTGCTGAGCCCACAGTGAGTTGTTCATCTTAGCCCCATCTCTCTGATGCACATGACAAGCATAATTAGTCCTAGGCAGGAGACAAAACAGAGCCAGGAGACAGCCCAGCGCCAGAAGAAAAACACAGAGCAGCTCAGTCCCCCTTCGCTCACTGTGCTCCCCGCTGAAAGAAGTGTTTGCAGCCGCCTCTTTTTTTTTTTTTTTAAGAATTATTTTATTTATTTGGAAGACAGAGTTACAGAGAGGTAGAGCCAGAGAGAGAGAGAGAGGTCCTTCATCTGCTGGTTCACTCCCCAGATGACCGCAACGGTCAGAGCTGAACTGATCCGAAGCTAGGAGTCAAGTGCTTCTTCCGGGTCTCCCACGCAGGTGCAGGGGCCCAAGCGCTTGGGCCATCTTCCACTGCTTTCCCAGGCCATAGCAGAGAGCTGGATCAGAAGTGGAGCAGCCGGGACTAGAACCGGTGCCCATATGGGATGCCGGTGTTGCAGGCTGGGGCTTTAACCTACTGTGCCACAGCGCTGGCCCCTGCAGCCTTCTCTTGATGTAGCTTCTGCCTTGCTCTTTGGTATCCTAATTCTGCTGTCAAGCACAGTTGGTTTGAATCTCCATGCATGAATTTGGGTGTACAAAAACACCACGTTGCTTTCCTTTGAACTTTACACTCAGCGCAGTCTAACATGGGCCCTCCCTCTCTCGGGGCTGATAGCAGATTCCATCTCAGCTTTTACTGGGGCTAATGGCAGCCCACGCCCTCCAGGAGCACCATTAGCTAGAGGGCTCAGAAGCAGAGAGAAACTTCTTAGTGGTCCTGCAAGCGTGAGTCCACGCTGGCAGTCGCCAAAATGCCCATGATCTCTGATTGCAGGTCCCAGTGCTCTGCTGAGTAAGAATTTCAGCATTGTCAGCCAGGGCCGGGTGTCCAACAGCCGTTCTTCATGATGCTACATGGAAATAGGGCTTCGGTCCTCCGTGGCGGCAACCTCAGATCTCTATTACCTGTTTACCACCGAGAATCCGCCTCTCCCACTTAAGGCTGTCTCTCCCCGCGGACACCCTGCTCAGTCTCCATGAATTTCAGGTCTTATACAAGCCAGGAGGAGCCATTGTCTCCCAGCAGCTATAGTTCAGCGGTGCCCCAAGTCTGGGGAAAAGGAGAGGGGCAAGTCCCAGGGCTCTCATTCTGGTTAATTCTGCAGCAGACAAAGCAGAGCTCAATGAACAGCCCTTACGTTCTCCATAAAAGCCATACCCCCAAAGAAGGAACAAGGTACTGCTGTGGCAAAGGACCACAGATCCGGTGGCTGAAACAAGATAACTATCTTCCTCGCAGTTCTGGAGGCTTTGAGATGGTCAAGATGAAGGTGTGGGCAGGTGTGACTTCTCCCGAGCCTCCCCGCCCCGGCCTGCAGAGGCCACCTTCGTCCTGTGTCCTCACATGGCCTGCTGTGTGCACCTGCACACCTGCCATCTCTTCCTGTCCTTACAAGCTCACAAGTCACATTGGATTCAAGCCCATTCTGAAGGCCTCAGTAACCGAATCCCCTCTGAAGCAGCTCTCTCCAAAACGCCATTACATCCTAAGGTGCTGGGGCTTGGGAATTCAACGTAGGAATTTGAGGTGGGGACAGACACAAATCTGCCCATACCCAAGGGTTCACTGCATGTTTTAAAAAATTCTGTGCCCTCTATAAATAGCAACCATCTGCTTCTAGGCTTTAGAGTCCACAGACATGGATTCCGATTCCTGCTTCAACATTTCCCAGCTGAGTAACAGTAGGCAAGGTATTTCATGTCTCTGGGCTTTAGTGTTCCTGTCTGTACAATGGACAGAACAGTAGTGTCAACCTCAGGTATTGCAGGGATCAGTTGAGAAAGTGTTGGTTGAACACTCAGCACGACGATTGAAACATACGAAGTGCTCCACATGTGAAAGTGATTACCTATCTACTGCTCGCTCCCTTGACTAATTCCAACTCTGTCTTGAAGTCTCTGCACAGAGGCCTCTTCCTCCAGGAAGCCCTCACTGAGGTTTCCCCTGTGGGATGGGAGCATTCTCCCTGATGTCACTTGACATAGTGGATTGAAAGGTCAGCTTAAGTGTCTCTGTGCACGGAAATTTCCACAAAGCTGGTGCCCAGTTTTGTGCCTTCCTCGCAACAGTTGACTGTCAGAGATGGGCAGGTTGGTTATTATAACTGCTAGCAGTTATTATAGCTGCTCAGAAAATGTTAGAGGAAAGAAGGGAGGGAGAGCTGAACGGATGGGAAAGGTAAGGAGAGCTGAGAGCAGGCTTTCTCAGCCTGGGCACTGCTGCCACCTGGGCTGGATAATTCTCTGACGCGGGGCGGCCCTGTGCGTCCGAAGAGAGTTAGCCCAACCTTGGCTTCTGTCCACCAGATGCCAGTGGCACCTGCCCAGCTTCAACAACGAGAAACGCTCCAGACACCGCCGAATGCCCTGCTGGGGACAGAAGGGTCCCATCTGAGAACCACTGTCTGGGAGTGACTCCGAGGCTTGGGGCAGTGGTTTCCAAGCTACGCACTGGGATCTCAGAAGCGCAGATTGCTGGGCCTCAGTCTTCCGGGGTTGGGAGATGGGTTCCAGAACCTGCATTTTTAACACATTCCTGGGTGCTGCCGGTGCTGCTGGCATCGACTGGGCAGAGGCCGCTTGGAAACCACTGCTTAAAGGACAGCGTCACTCTGATCTCTGTGACTTTAAGAGACACACGCTGAGCATTTTCTGGCCAGAGACAGGAGCTAGCAGAGTAAAGAGAAATCCCATAGGCCAGCCTCCCGAGAAACATCAACTCAAGACCTGCTTTGGTCTGCATGCACTTGGAGACACCGGGAGGGAGGGAGGGCAGGTGAGAAAGAGACAGTGCTCGTGTGAGGTCATCCTGTGAGTCGGGAAGGATGGCGCTGGGCAAGGAGCCAGGGGCAAGGTCAAGGGCAAGGGCCCGGTGGGGAAAGGAGCCTGGCCTCCCCCCACCCCCGCCCGCAGCCTTGCCCACAGAGTCCCAGCGTTGGCCAACATGAATTCAGAGACTTACTGAGCACTAGTTAGCTGCAGGCACTCTTCCGGGTGCTGGTAATAAACAGCAGAAAGAAACAAAGTCCCTGCCAGTGCTGTGGCACAGCAGGTTAAGCCGTCACCTGCAATGCGGGCATCCCATCTGAGCGCTTGTTCAAGTCCTGGCTGCTCCGCTTCCGATCGGGCTTCCTGGTAACACATCCTGGGAAAGCAACAGAGACGACCCAAATACCTTGGCCTCTGCCACCCACGTGGGAGACCTGGATGGAGTTCCTGGCTCCTGGCTTCAGCCTGGCCCAGCCCTGGCCACTGTGGCCATTTGGGGAGCGAACCAGCAGATGGAAGACCTCTGTATCTCTGCCCCTCTGCCTTTTAAATAAATAAATTAAACCTTTTAA
This sequence comes from Lepus europaeus, assembly GCF_033115175.1. Taxonomy (NCBI): domain Eukaryota; kingdom Metazoa; phylum Chordata; class Mammalia; order Lagomorpha; family Leporidae; genus Lepus; species Lepus europaeus. The sequence goes on from NC_084831.1 coordinate 59,629,220, forward strand.
AACAAAGAGACAAACTCTTAACTTCGTGGTGCTTATGTTCTTATGCCAAAAGATGGAAAATAAGGATGCCAAATAAATTGCAAAACATGCCAGAAAGCAATCTGAGAGGTCTTCAGATTGTATATTATGAAAAAAAAACTCAGCATGGATTTCAAAAATTTTTCTGCACCAAAATAAATGTAATCTTTTAATTCTATTTCCATGAACTTTTGAAGTATCCTCATATGAAATAAAATAGAGGAAGTGGGACTGGAAGTGGTGATCATTTTTCACTTTATTTATTTATTTATGTTATTTAACAGTCAGAAAGACAGAGAGATGCCATCTGCTGGTTCACTCCCCAGGTGCCTGCTACATCTGGGGCTGGGCTCGGGCTGAAGCCAGGAGCCTGGGACACAACACAGGGCTCCCATGCAGGTGGCAGGGACTCAGCACCTGCTGCCTTCCATGGTGCACATCAGCAGGAAACTGGAATTGAGAGTGGAGCTGGGACTTGAACCCAAGCTCTCAATTGTGGGGGGCAAGCCTCCCAAACAGTGGCTTAACTTCTATGTGAAACACCTGCTCCAAGTTACAACTTTAAATGAGGTGGTTAGTGGCAGAGAGCTGGTAAATAGTTAACACCTGGATTCATGAAGGGCTTAAGCCTCAATTTGTAGCAATGGCCAATTTCAATGGAGAATATGCCCGCCGTGGCAGATTACTAACTGTGAATTCGATATCATCAAATATGAAACTGGCAGGAAGTGCACAGTGGTATATCCTTATATAGAATTTATACACAGTACACAGACACAGTACATGTAAATCAGCTCAACGTAGATAATAGTAACATACAAAATAATTTTAAAATTGTGAATTTTTAGTATCTTTTAAAAGCTTGGCTTGTGATACAATTTAATTCTAAGTTTAGGTAACTTGATTTTCATCAATGGCTATGTTTACTAACTGGCTCACAAGTTTCCTGACAATTTAACAGGCAGCCTTTGTGAGTTGGTATTCACTGGTAGTTAGGAAAGGCCTTGTTGAGAAAGTGACATTTAAGAGAAAGTTGAGGGGCTGGCGTTGTGGTGTAGTGGGTAAAGCTGCCGCCTGTGGTGCCAACATCTCTTATGGGCACTGGTTCGAGTCCCAGCTGCTCCACTTCTGATCCAGCTCTCTGCTATGGCCTGGAAAAGCGGTGGAAGATGGCCCAACTGCTTGGGCCCCTGCACCTGCGTGGGAGACCCAGAAGAAGCTCCTGGCTCCTGGCTTCGGATTGGCCCAGCTCTAGCCTTTGAGGCCATCTGGGGAGTGAATCAGCAGATGGAAGACTCTCTCTCTCTCTCTCTCTCTGCCTCTGTTTCTCTGTAACTCTGCCTTTCAAATAAATAAATAAAACTTTTAAAAAGAGAGAGAGGAAGCTGAAAGAGGGAAGCCGGAGGTGCAGGCATTTCAGGGAAGCACCCCACTTTCCCAGGCGTGGCCACACAGCCACGTGCTCTCCCCTGAGCCCAGGCCACCCCTGTCCTCCTGCTGTGCTCAGTGAAAGCTTCCAAAGCCAGTCTAGCAGGTGACCTCTCGAATAGAATTCCTTAATTCTTCCAGACCTGCAAAACCCTTTCTGGAAAAACAGGTGGCTGTGGAGGTGGCGGGAATAAGCAGCGACCACAGATGAACGGCTCCCTTGGGAGCACATTGACCCCAGTTGGTCTAACCCTTTTCATTATTGTTCTGTGACTCAGCCCAACAACGCCTCTCCCAGCACCCCATGGAGTCCCTGCCAGGTGTATAAAAATGCCCCGCTCATGGCTCACATTCCAGAAGGGCTTAGTTATCGAATGGTCAACACTGATCATAATCTGGGATGGTTTAAAGCATGAGTGGGTTTTAGTGCTTGCCCTTCTGTTGGGCGAAGTCCACCAGCCGGGCCTCTGCTGCTGGTTCGCCACCTTGTTTGCCCCACTGCTGGCTCCCTGCTCTGCACAGGTGAGACCCAGCAGATCTTGGTCACGCCACCCACAGTCACCACTATCCACACGGACAGACACTGCCTGCCCAGCTGGGAGCCGGGTCTCTATTTAGGTGGTATTACTCAACCTTCCCAGCAGGCCAGCAGGGGGTATTCCTGTCCCCATCTTACCTATGAGGAACATGAGGCTTGGAGAGGCAAAGTCACCCAAGGTCACTCCGGGGAATAAGTGACAAAGCCTCCACTTTACTGCCAGGGTTGAGTAAGGACTGGTTCCGGGCACTGGGGAGGAATCGTGACTGATCATTCCAGGTGTGTGCAGAAGTGCTTGCTAGAACCGCAGCGATGTTTGGGGCACAGAGGAGACAGCGATTCCGTGGGGACAGGGGGGCGGAGGGCACGGAGCTGCTGTGCAAGCAACAGCCCGAGCTGTGAGCTCTGGGCTCTGCCACAGGGAATGAGGCAGGCGTGCGTGCCACCTCAGGACAGAGATTTCACGGGAACCTGGCTCGGGACCTGCCCCCTCAGAGTGCCTTGGGCCAGCTCCATTTATTTATGTGCCAAAACAAACTGGGATAATACTTTTAAAATATTCACTGATTCCCCTCACCACACCACACCCCCTTCCTGGCATTTCCCCACTGGGGCCATAGGCTGGTGGGGGTCTGTGCCTCAGGGGAGGGAGGAATCAGTGAAGCAGGTGTCTGGAGCCCAGCTCCGTCTCCCTGGTTTTGCTTTTCCAAGCCTGAGTCCCCTAGGGGATGGAGATGGCGTCCAATAGGCCTGAACCGCCTGGGGAAAATGCAGTAGGGAGAGTGAAAACTGTTCCAGTGCTGCTGGGTTTGGAGAGGCACGAGGAAGTTAGTGAGAGCTGGGGAGGGATGGTCTCCAGCCAAGGGGACTGAAGAAAGCTGGGGTGGGGGAAGGGAAGGCTGGCAGCAGAGGTGTTCTAGCTCCTTCCTAAGGGAAGCAGGAAGATCCTGGAGGAAATGGCAGCACAGACAACTCCTCACACAGCCCGCAAGGCTGTGTGCTCCAGCTAGGGCTGTAGGGAGCAGGGGAGGCTGTGCGTGTGGAAGAGGGGTGCAGTTGGGAAGCCTCCCAGATACTAGGGCCACGGGGACAGAGGCAAGGCCTGTGGTCACAGCAGCCTTAGGACCAGCTGAGCCCCCCCCCGTGGTCTCATCAGGAGCCGGGGCAGATCCGCGAAACAAGAGCCAGGTCTGGAGCCTCTGCTCCAGGTCCTGGCACAATGAGATTCACTGAAATGTAGCCGCAATCCTAGGAAAAACAGACAGTTTCACTTTCTGTCTCCTTGAGGCCATAGTGGCTCAAAGGAAAAAAGTCAGTTGAGTTATAAAGTCATCAACCACAGAAAATATTCATTGAGCCCCCTAACATTGTAGGCACACAGCTGGGCACCTGGGGCAGGGGTAGGAAGACAGCAGTGAGCAAAATGGGACCTCTAAGGGACAAATGTGATGCCATAGCCTGGCTCTGTGGCGCATAGTAACCCCTGGTGCTTCTTAGGCACTGACTTTGTGCTACTCCTTGCAGTGAGAGTATTCCTCCTTCCGTCTGGGGTGAGGAGACATTAAGCAGCTTTTGCAAGACCACACAAGTCATTTTCCCAAGACCACACAGCCAGTGAGGGGCAGAGCTGGGATTTCAACTTCCATGGCTGCTACAGGCTGAACTGAGTCCCCCCGAAAGACAGCGAAGTCCCAACCCTGGCATTGTGAATATAATCACCTTATTTGGGAAAATGGCCTTTGCAGATGATAAAGTTAAGACCAGGTTCTTAGGATGAGCCTGAAGCAATATAACTGTCTTTATAAAAAGGGGAAACTTGGCACACGGAGAGAACGCCATGTGAAGATCAAGGCTGAGATTAGGTGATGACTCCAGAGGCCGGGGAGCCCCCAAAGATCGCCAGCACAACCCCAGCCGCTGAGACAGCCACGAGGGTCAGAAGCTCCCGGACAGCCCTCCGAGGGCAGCAGCCCTGCCAAAGCTTTGATCCTGAACTTCCAGCCTCCGGAACTTGGAGACAATACACGTCTCATGCCTATGCCACCCTGTTTGCGGTACGTTGTTACGGCAGCACAGGGCTCTATGACGGTGGCTGGCTGAAGAGTGTGTGATTAAACCACCAAGCTACTCCGCCGTTTTTCTAACCCTATGCTGGTGCATCTGGATTGAATAGAATCTGTCTCACTTTTCTTTCTGCTCTTTTAACCCTCCATTATTTCTCCCCTCTCCTCTGCAGTATTTTCTCCATTTTTAAACATTTATTTATTTGAGAGGCAGAGTTACAGACAGAGAGAGGGAGAGACATAAAGAGAGGTCTTTCATCCACTGGTTCACTCCCCAACAGGCCACCACAACTGGAGCTGAGTTATCCAAAGCCAGGAGCTTTGTCCAGGTCTCCCACATGGGTGCAGGGGCCCAAGCACTTGGGTCATCTTCTACTGCTTTTCCCAGGCCACAGCAGAGAGCTGGATTGGAAGAAGAGCAGTCAGGATTTGAACCGGTGCCTATATGGGATGCTGGGGCTGCAGGCGGAGGCCCAGCCCACTATGCCACAGCACTGCCCCCCCCCCCTTTTTTTTTAATCAAAGTCATTTCTCTTCTTTCTTGCCAAAGACCTGACTCAGGTACCGGGTGATCCTGCCTCCCTGAGTCACGGACTTCCGGGAATAAATTGTGCCCACTCAGACCTCATGCCCCTCCCTGCCACCATGCTGTCCACTGTCTGCCTGTGGCCATCCCTCATCCTTCAAGTCAGCACATTAAAGCAAAGATTTTCTCACTCTGCATCATTGTTGGCCGTGTACACAGCTGTCTGGGTTACTTACACGCTTCTTGAAGGTGCTTTGCAACTTTCCGACCTCACAAGACCACTGGATCTCTCATCTGCAGCCTGGAGTCCCTCACCTCTTCTTTCTGTTCTGCTTTTTCAAACTCAGCTTCCCATGAAAACGAAGTATCTTCAAAGCACTCTATACTTGGCAGACATCTGCGCTAGGAACAGATTTTTCAATCCGGGCCGGAAAATCGTATCCCACTTCCTTCCTGCACCCTCCCTGTGTTTTCACAAGGTCTGGTCATCTCCTTGCGTAGCCTCAGCAGAGCAGGCTTGGCCGAGTGAGCATTTTATTCTGGCATTTGAGGTCGGTGTTGGATGGAGCCTTGTATCTGGATGCTGGAAAAGAACACAAACAGAACAGAACATCCAGCCTTGGGCCGTGGATCCTCTCCAGCTCCTCCAGGATCGGAATGCTGCCCCATGGGGACAACAGTGGCAGCGGCTGCCCAGTGGGACGTTAGCCCTTGGCAGCCCCTGGGGCTTTGGGGGAGCTGCTGGCTCTGCATGTTGCAGGGGCTATGCCGAGAACTCTTCTCCTTTGGGGGAAAGCAAATCAAACTCCGGTGAGAAAACCTCAACCTGGCTGGGTTTTCCTGGAGAAGAACCTGCAGCTACCAGCTGCTGTGGGCTGCTTCTCAGAGCCTCTGAATTTTACAAGAGTTGAGTTAAGAAGCCCGCATTTGCCCACCCAGGGGGGAAAGTGACTTCAGTACACATGCTCCGTAATGCACAATGGGGTCGCAACCCAATGAACCCATTGTCAGTGGAGATTATCATTAAGTGGAAACAGCATTGAATACACACAGCGTGGCTTAGCCACACGGCACCCCATGAAGAGTGGGTTGTTTCCTCTCGTGTTTGGCATCATGAGAGAGGACCGTTCTGTGTTGTGCTAGCCTGGGCGAAAGACCAACATTCACCATTCTGAAGATCAGATTCTTGAATATGTGCTGCTTGCACGTCCTTGTACAGTCACAAAGATGGAAGAGGAGCCCTGAGAATCAGGGGCTGTCTGCACCGCGCGGTGGAGCCACAGGCACCACAGAGCCTCCACTGCTGTCTCTGGAGCTTCTGCAACGGGCTCCAAGGGTACATCAGCCCTGAGGCTGGGGACAAGGGGCAGGATACTGCTTTCTTATTTGCTTTTCAAAATTCTCTATCAGGCAAATGACACTACCTTGTGCCAACAAAGCACAATGGCTTCATAGGAGAGCAGCTGAGTTCTGTTTCAGCAGCGAGCCCAGAGGCAGGTGATCCGACACATGGTCCTGCCATCATCATGGTGTCCCTTCCTTCTCAGCAGCCCCCCCCACCCCCAAACCTCTACATGCCAGTCAAGGGAGGAGTGAAATAAAAGTGCTCAGATTCCCTTAGACAAAAATTGATAGCACAGACTCCTCTGCTTGCAAGGGATGCTGGAAAATGTAGTGTCCAGTGGACTACATGCGTGCCCAGTGGAAACTAAGAAAACCCTTTCATTGAAGGACAGATATTAATGGACACATACTAGTCTCTACCATCCTTTCACTTATTCACACCCCCCCACAACAATTTACTGAGTGCCATACACTTGGCACTGTTTTCACTCAGTTGCTTTTGATCCATCAATGCGTATGAATGTACACTCGACTAAAGTCATGTTGCACTGCTTCTCCAGCAGAAGTTAAATGCTATCGATCTTTGTGTGTGTTTGTATGCGTGCGTGTGTGTGTGTGCATGTGTGTGTTTAAGATGTATTTATTTGAAAGGCAGAGTAAGAGAGAGAGAAAGCTTCAATTCTCTGGTTCACTTCCCAAATGTCTGCAACAGCTGGGGCTGGGCCAAGCTGAAGCCAGTAGCCAGGAACTCCATCAGGGCTTCCCATATGAGTGATAGGAACCCAATTACTTGAGCCCATTGTCTGCTGTATCCCAGGAGCATTTGCTGGGAGCTGGATCGGTAGTGGAACAGCTGAGACTTGAACTGACACTCCAACAGGGGATGTGGGTGTCCCAAGTGGCAGCTTAAACCACTGTGCAAAAACCCTTGCCCCACACATACTCATTCTGACTAGAGAGATTCAGCGGCTTGCCCAGCACGCTTATTGAGCACTGTGGTGGGCAGACTGAAATGGCCCCAGTGACCCCGCTTCCTGGTGTTCACAGCCTTGTCCGGTTTCTTCCCTTTGAACACGTGCTGGCTCCATTTCTAAAACTAGATTATGACAAAAGCGATGGCATGTTATTTCTGAGATTAAGCTGCAGAAAGATTGTGGTTGCCATCTTGCTCGCTGATGCTGTCTCTCCCCTTCATACTGGGGAAATCCAGCAGCCAGGTTTTGAGTAATGCTATGGAGAACCTCGGGTGGCAAAAAAATGTCTCCAGTTAACGACCCACAGGACCTAAATAAAGCCTGCCCCCAGCCATAGGAGTGAACGTGGAAGCAGCTCCTCCTGCGGTGATTCCTGGAGATGCCAGCAGCCTGATGAACACCTGGATGAAGCCTTTGGGGACAGTTTGAGTCACAACCCTCAAGCTGCAGCCACACCTGCTTGCGAACCGAGCATGCTCAGTTTGTGCGCAAAGCAAGCAGTGGGGAAAAATGAGACTAGCCAAGTAGTCTTGGGCCAATAATTTACATTTAAATGATCAATATCATGAAGTCCCGCTTTGAATGGAGGCAGGTGACAACAGAAGTTAGTAAAGGAACAGGCATGGTCTCCGCAGTCCAAAGCCTGGATTTCAAGAAGCCAAATTCAATTACCTGTAGAACATGACAAGTGTAATTTGTTTTGTTGCTATTGCTCATAAAATGCGAGCAGGGAAGAGGTGATAGGTTTCCATGAAAGAGCTGTGGTTCCCACTGAGACATTCCTCAATTCCTCAGGTGATGTTTGGTGCATTTACAAGTGGGAAACTGGCCCTGCCAGCAGTAAGATGTTTTTCTAATCTTTATTTTAAAATTCTGAGAGGTCTGGGGAGAATTAGGGTTTTTTTAAAAAATTTAGTTAATTGTTCTCATCTTCTTTTTGTCCCTCCCTTCCTCTTCCTCCCTCCCTCCCTCCCTCCCTGCCTTCCCTTCTTCCTGCCTGCCTTCCTCTCTTCTCTCTCTCCTCCCGAATGCTGTCGCTCTAGAACACTGCTAGGCGCTAAGCATCAGCTTTGCAAGAAATGGAGTCAAAAGCACGCCTCTCCCTGGTGAGGAGGATTCATGCTAACGATTTTTAAGCCGATTCTCGGAAGGCTCTCTGGGTCATTACTGCTCAGGAGTGAGTCCAGTGACTCAGCAAAATGCCACGATTATTGGAGCCAAGATGACTATAAAGCTACACTTGTGGATAAGTTTGGTCCAGAACAGGAAGAAATAAAAAATGTTGTAAATTAATTTTTAAAATTACCATATCATTTAAAAAATGATTCCCTTTATCTGCCATCCCTAATCAGCAACACAAGGGGTTGGTCAGATGCTCCCTTGCCTGTGGATTACACAGTTCCTAGAATCTGGGGTCCATCCTGCGCTCACACTTGTCAGTATGGGGTTTTGAGTAAACGCCTAGAGGCAGAACTTCCCTTTTTAGGTTGGACTTTGCTGGAAGCTGCACAGTCCCCCCCCCCCCCCACACGCACACACACCACGAGGTTATTCCCTCCTCCATACCCCTTGTATGCGTGACTTGTGCCTCTACTGTTAGCTGAGCCATGTTACTAAAATACTGTCAGCCAGCACTGTGGGTATGGCGCTGGTCTGTCTTCTAGACCAGCTGTTATCCCTTGAGTAGAGAGATGGGGCGAGGGGTTCCGGAGGAGGGGCTGGGTGGCAAAGGGTTCCATAGGGGCTCAGGGGCTCCTTGGGGACTCTGATTCAATGTCTGTCTTCCCCAGCAGACCATGAGCAGCTGATGGTAGGGACCCTGTTTTCCTCAGCTTCCTTTCTTGATCACCCAACACAGGGTCAGCCCACAGTAGGTGCTTAGTAAACATCTGTTGTGCAAAACAGAACTTCACCCACACACTTAGACAGTTGATATTTATTGAGGCCCCACCCCGAGTTAGGCTCTGTGCTAGGCAATCTGGGGTACATAAAGAGAATTCAGAATGGACTTTTACCTTGGAGGAGTTTTCAAGTTAGTTAGCAGACCGGGATAGAAACTGTCTTATTCATCTGGCTTCCCAGTGACCGGCACACAGCAGACAGTCATGTAAACATGTGTTGATGAACTGTAACTTCACGTGTCTGGGCTGGAAGAGTTGCTTCAGACTGGTCACTCACTCATCGTCTCCCAGCCGAATCTGCTAGCCCAGCAAACTCCGTCTCCCAGGACGACTCCCAGGGAGCCCACAAGCTATCGCGGTTAGCCAAGCACAAAGGCAGTGGGGAAAACAACGCATGGCTTTTCATCCGGGGCTTTCTAAAGAAACAGAGGTGTTACTTTAAGGTCACCGTTGTCCCAGTCAGATCATCTTTTCAAAGGAATTGCAGGGTTGAGAGCCAACGGTGACCACATACACCTTTGCAGTAATCACAACCAGTGTTCTCGACGCTGGAAGCAAAATCGCGTAAACAAGGTTGTGCTGTGGACTTCCGTGACCCAGACTTTCAGGAAGGAGCTGACACACTGCCCAGACTCGCGCTCACCCACATAGCTCAGAAGCCAAACAAACTGAGAAGCTCGTGTTTTCCCAGCTGTGTGATGCACTCGCTTCACCAAGAGAGCTGCCAGAAAACAAGGAAAAGAAAAAAAAAAAAAAAAAAACCACCACGCAGGGTTCAGATCAGGCGAGGAAAGAATTGCTTCGGCTGGTCTTTGTTTTGTATTTTCATGAAGTCTCAAGAAATATAAAAATGGAGGAAGTTAGATCTATGGCTTTTAGTTACTGAAAAGAAAACAACATTTTTTTTTTCTTCTTTGAGCGATCTGGCCACGTTCTCACCCAGCTTAAAAAACGTCAGTGACTTTCTACTTTACAATCTCCAAATCCCTTGGTCTCGCGTCCAGGTCTTTCACAACTTGTTTAAAATAACCTTTCTTGCCACATCTGCCCCGTTTCCCTCCAGCCGGTGCTTTTCTTGAGTCTTGTCAGGCTCCCATTGTCTTAAAGACTTTATGTGCTTTCTTGCCTGCGTGCTTTGGTCCACGCTCTTCCTTAGGAAAATCTCCAGGTCTCCCAAGGTCAGTTCAGAGAGCTGTTTCTCACTGCCATTCACCCTGATAGCACGAGCAACTGCTCCTGTGTCTGCCTCCCCCATAGGATCACGCTACGTAAAATCTTACTGCACTTATTCCCTGTAGAAGTCATTCCCCAGCATTCATTGCCTTTGCACTTTGCACCAGATACTGTGCGAGGCACTGGGAAGACAGGTGTGACAGTCCCTATCTAGCGGGGAACTCAGGCAAGTAGATCAAGTGTAACCAGGCCAAACTGTAAAGTTTTAGGAAAAGGTAAGTGCAAGGTGCTGTGGGAGATTAGAGGAGGGTCATATCCCTCAGTCTGATTGACAGGAGAGTGTCTGGAAGGCTTCCTGGAGGAAGTAGCACCGGAACAGCATACAGGACAAGAAGCTGTGTTCATCTCCTCATTCTTGGCAGAGCACTCCTTGAGGGAAGAGGTCAATCATATTGAATGAGGTTATTTATTCTACCCATGTTTATTGATCTCTTTGCTAGGAGACAGGTACTCCCAGGAACTGCTTGGGGACTGTGGAGTCACAGTGTACAGGGGAGAAGTACAGTAGGGAAATATAGAGGAAATCAAGCATGAATCCCAGGATTCTAGATTAGGGTTGCCTTGTACAGGGGTGCAGGTTGTGGACTCACATCAAGCCAGGCAGGGCAGAAGGAGGGATAAGTCAAACAGGGAAGAGTCTTGCTTTTGGTAGCACAGCAACCAACACTTTATATGTTGCTTTGGAATAAACTGGAATTGAGCGAATTTGTTCCTTGTGTTGTTTTTCTTAAGAGTGGGTCTTTTGTTCCTTCTTGACTGAGGCAGGAAATCCACTTTCCTGCTATATTCACTTAACTCCTTTATTTTCAGATGTCAAAAATCCCTACTGTGAATCATTCCTGTCTTTCCCACATCTCTTCTGTCTTTAGATCATCTTGACACCCCTACTAGGAGAGATTTTAGACTTTCCAGCTTAAACAAAGTTGAGAACTAGGTTTCACACTTAGCTATCTATTCAGTTATTAATTTTGAAATTAATGATTAGTCAATAATGAGGTCATTGACATTTTGTTAATAATGTCAATTATCATTATCAAATCGATAACTAAGAATTGATTTCAATAATCAGAATTATTTCAAACTACAAAATTATTTCAAGCCATAGGACTTGATCATCCCATAAGAGTGATGCCATTTTAACCTGAAATTTTATTTTACTTTATCCCATTATGCCTTTTATATAGTAGAAGAAATCTAAGCAGTAATCTTGTTCACCGAAGAGCCTTTACTAAAACAAATAATCCTTTCCGAAAAGTTTTAATTCCCCCATGAGTATTCCCTACATAATCCCTTCCTTTAAGTTGGGTTCTCTTGGAAGCCTCGCTTGAGTCACCACTCAACTTCCTATTACACTTAGACAGAAACATAAACCTTTTAATAAATGGACCACCTTAAAATGTACCCAGAATTTTCAATAAAATCAACTCTTCACTATTTTTGATTGTTCTTCTTTGCCTTTTCCATCTCTCTCTAGAACTGCTGGGCCCCACCATTTGTATCTTATAAAAGCAAAGCACACAGTTCTACAAAAGACAGCTGGAACAGTTTCATCAGCGTTTCTTAGCACTACCTATTTTTCTTACTCTGCCTTTTGGCAACATGTGTAATTTGCTTTTTGTTAAGCATTGTATCTCATTTTTAAAAATAGTTTGTTCTCTAAATGTATTTCTCTTTAAAGCTATTTGATTGTGAACTATATTATTATTCACTTAGTTTAGGTGAAATCTTATTAATAGAGGAATAACTTTTTTTCTCAATGATTGCTTATATCCATGATTGAATGAATTGTTTATTGATAGAATGAGACAGCACAGCATCCATCCTATTCCTCTTTCTTATTTTTTACAGACACAGACCTTGAGAAAATGTGTTCACATAAATAAGCAGGAAGGAGTGGATTTAATAGCATTGTTACTCAAGTCTATACTGTTTCAGAGATATAAGAAAAATTCACACAGTTGTTAGTATTTTTAATGATCTACCAACTGACAATTCAATTAGGACGTTGTTCAATTCTGTTGAAAGCCAAAAATTAGAAACCGCATGACTTGCCAGAGATTTCTTCCCCAGTTATTAGAATCCAGTGAAAACAGATATCTGGACTGCTCCCTTGGAGTGGTGCAGCAGGGTGACTGTGGTCAGCAGAGAGCTGCACTTTCCTTTGTAAGGTGGAAGAGTGGGCACAGTGAGAGGACAGGAGAGGGAGGACCAAGATGAGCAGTCCTCAGCCACGTTAATTTTGGGAACATACTGGCTGTACTTGAGGATCTGAAATGGAGTCTTCCGAATTCTCCTCCCAGGTGTATACTTTGAGCATCTCTCAAATAGAGTAGCAACTCAAAGGTACCATCATTTGTTCACTTGGCAATAAAGCACTTTCTTTTCTCAGAACACCTATTAATATCTGGAAGAATCAGTGTTCTTGGAATACTCCCTGGGAAAATGTACCATAGAGGTTCATCTAATAAATCTTAATTGGCTCCCCAATTAGGTAATACAATCTAAAACTGAGCTAGAGGTTGTTGCGATTGTAGAACAGACATGATGATGATGATGACGGCGATGAGGAGGATGCTGGTGATGATGGCAGCTATTGTTATTGACTGTGCTTGTTTCACGTAGCAGAGACACCCATCAACACTGGTGAACACCAGTCAAGAGGTTCATGTCTCACACAAGAGATTACTGGGCAGGTAGCCTGAGACTGAGAGAGTGGTTCAACGATGTTAGCAAGGACCCAGCACTTTCTATCCTGTTTCTGTTTATCCTGTGAGCCTTATGCTTGTTGCCTCATGACTACAAGATGGCTACCCCACCCCTAGCTTCACAGTTGGCTTCTAAGCATATCTTGTTGGCCATAACTGGGTTTGGTGGCCAGCACTGGCTGAGGGGAGCTGCGAGTTTGAGTACCTCCTGTTTCACCCCTTCCAGGGGAGGAAAGAAAAGAAGGTATTTGAGAATAGGTTCTGAGTGGACCAATTTACAGGCTTTGTCACATCGTCCTATTCTGGGTGAGGCATTTTACATATATCACTCCTAATACAACAATCCCAAGAGACAGGCTGATTATCCCCACCTTCCAAACAAGGAAACTAAATATCACTGAGGTTAAAGTGACCTTCCCAGAAGCCAGTAACAAACTTGGGATGGAACTAGGATTGGAACCAGTTCTTCTGACACCAAAGTCCATGCTTCTCACCTCGGCCTCTCTGTAGCCTGCTGGCTTTTTGTTCATTTTATCTCCTTGACAGCCCTCAACCTAAACAGTTCTGCTGGAACATGGAACTTCCAAATCCTGTACCAAGGGCACAGGAGTTGGATGAAGATAAGACAACAAGTAAGCAAGACTCACTCTGCCCATCCTGGCTCCTTCCCCAAATCTCTCTCTTTTTTGTTTAAGATTTAATACAGATTTTATTTGCAAATTTAAAAAATAAACACAAAACCACTCAGAATCAAGTTCCTTCTTTCATCGTGTCCCTTTTGTGTTAAGTCCCACACTCGACTTTCTCTCTGCCAGCCTCAGTTCGTTGTGTCAACCTTGCCTTCTCCAGCTGCCTCAGCATATCTGGAATGAGGAGCCCTTGCTGCACCAGTCTGGAGGTCAAGGGCACCCCCTACTGCACTAGGGCTGGAGGGCTCAGCAGCTTTACTCCCCACAGCTTTGGTGCCACGAGTCCTTCAAGGTTCCTGATAAACATGACTGGCTTCCTGGAGACAAGGTCTCCAACTTCAACAGCTTTGGGGCTGGCACTGTGGTGTAATGGGTAAAGCCCCAACCTGCAGTGCCAGCATCCCATATGGGCACTGGTTTGAGTCTCGGCTGCTCTACTTCTAAAACAGCTCTAATACATCTTCAGCAGTAGAAAATGGCCCAAGGCCCTAGGCCTCTGCACTCATGTGGGAGACCTGGAAGAAGCTCCTGGCTTCAGATCAGCTTAGCTCTTGCTGTTGCGGCCATTTGGGGAATGAACCAGTTGATGGAAGACCTCTCTCTATATATGCCTCTGCATGTGTAACTCCACCTTTCAAATAAATAAATGAATTTTTTAAAAAAGGAAAATTCAACAGTTCTTGCATCTCAGAAATTTTAATCAGCTTGGTGATGTTGTTTTCCCCTTGTTGGGTAATGCCATCTAGTCCTTGCTGGAGGTTGCAGACCAGGCCGCCATCCGGAAACATGTCCATGAATCGGTAGCTCAGCCACAGGTAAAGAGCCAAGACGTCGTGGATAGCTTCAAGATCCACGAGTCCTTTAATTTTCTTATGCAGACATGAAGGCCATTTGCTGGCTCAGCATAACCAAGCGAGGGTCAGAGGTTCATTCCTGCTCCGCTGCCTGGCAAGTCGTAACAGAGACGAGCAGACAGGAGGCTGCTTCTTGTTGATAGGGGCCGTGCAGAAAACATACCTCGCTCGTACACTTACTGGAATACGCTGGAGCAACTCTGCAGAAAACTTAAAACCATCCGCATTGCAGACAAAACACTGCCCAGCAACTCGTGAAAGTCAACAAAAGCATCAATGAGATTAGAAAGCGCCGTGTCAGGGAGACGGCAGGTGAATGCCTCCGTCTGCCCTGCTGTTGGGTGGAGACTGGCCGCCTTGACAGACTCCACGGGCCTCTCCAAATGTCCTTTAATGAACTGAGGTCTCCCCGGTTCATTGTTGTAACCTTTCCTTCTTTAACTTGAGAGCTGAATCTACCAGCTCTCCCGGCAATCTGCAGGGCCAGCGAGGGAGGGGGTGATTGGATCTATTCCTTTCTCACTCTTTTAGGAGGGAGTAAAAAATAATTCTTGTGCTCAAGTTGAGTCCCAGGCCAGCTGCAGCTGTAGCAACCACGATTTTGCATCAGTCATTTGGATCAGCAGTTTTTTTGCTTGAACAAGTTTAGTCCCAGGTGAGAGACTGCCATATATAACAGCTAATTCCAGTCCCCGAATTTCAATCTGCCAGCTCACAGAATAAATATCAGTCTTGCTAAAACAGAGAATGTAGTCGCTGGGCTGAAGATTATCCAGCACAGAAATGGGTATCAGTCTCTTATAGTTTCGAACCTCCACTTCCTCCCCAGTTGAGTTCATAGCTCAGTGACCAGGTCAATGGCAGCAGTCTCTCCACACATATGGACTTCATCAGCACAGAGTCCTAGCGTGCTCTGGTCCAGGCCCATCTCTGGCTGTATCTCTAATCGTTTGAATTTCATCAATTCCTGTCACTTCATGAGGAGTTGTAACACTGCACATCTCAACAGCTCAAGCACCACGGGCAGCCTGTTTCCCATCGAGCCCAACTGCCACGCACTCTTCACCTGTTACCAAGTCACACGGCACACCAGCAGTATTTCTCTTTGCAAAGATCTCACATGCCAGTAACTTTAAGGGGCCACCATACACCCCAGATTTTGCAGACAGGTATCTTTGGTTGGCATGATAAGTCCTCCCACTGTTGGTGGGGCCTGAATGGAATACTATCTCCTGCAGGATGGCTATGGCCTCTGAGTACCAGTCAGGTACTTACCAGAGAGAAATTAAAGTGCTTATCTGGAAGAGATCTTTTGTTCTGTCCCCTGGGGAGCATCCCCCAGCACGCCACTGCTACGTAGACAAAGTCAGCAGAGCTCTTCGCCCGTGTCACAATGGCAGGGTCTCTCCAGGCTCAGAGCTTCATGATACAGAGATCACAGAGCAGACAGCATGAGGACTGGGAACTAGCACTGGAGGCAATCAGGACACCTGGGCTCCTGGCTGGCACTGATATTTGTTAGTGTTAGTTAAATTCCTTTCTAGTCCCGGTCAGGGTGCTGGATTCTGTCCCGGTTGCTCCTCTTCCAGGCCAGCTCTCTGCTGTGGCCCGGGAGTGCAGTGGAGGATGGCCCAGGTCCTTGGGCCCTGCACCCGCATGGGAGACCAGGAGAAGCGCCTGGCTCCTGGCTTTGGATCAGCGTGCCGGCCACTGGCCGCAGCAGTCACTGGGGGGTGAACCAGCAGAAAAGGAAGACCTTTCTCTCTCTCTCTCTCTCTCACTGTCCACTCTGCCTGCCAAAAAAAGAAATTCCTTGGTAGAAAAAGGCCATTTTAATTGGCACATGGTGTGTGTAGTGCATACAGAAGTCGTAGTGACAATGGCTGCCAATGACTGTGTGCTTAGCACGTGGGACAGTGGAAGTAGCAGAGGGCACCTTGTGAGGCAGTCCTGGCTCTGCTACACTCCCTGAATAAGTCATTTTCCGTGTCGCGACCTCATTCTCACTCTGGGAAAAGTAGGGTTGAACAAGTTCAAGACTTTGGGGCTTTATAGCTTGGCTTTTTATAGCTATAAAATTCTGAGTTTATGAGCTAGGACACTCAGCCATCATCACTTGTCCCAAAGTGGGTTGAGCGTCCGTCTCTTTTGCCCTCTGACGTGCTCATCGGGGTGCACTCAGTGTGTTGACGGCGACCTCACCAGCCCTTACATCAGCCCACTTCCCCTGTGGAAAGAAAGGCAGAAAAGGGCTGCTTGTGTCCTGAGCCAAAAAGTCAGAGTGGCTGCATCTCTGGCACGTTTTTTTTTTCTTTTTGTGCAGCACACAGTAACAATGAGGGTAATTCCGTCCAAAAAAGAGATCAAGTTTTTTTGGCGTGAATCATGCTCTTAAAATCCACAGAATTTACTGCCATACCACTGCCAAGTTGGGCAGGTTCTTAACAGAGCCAGGTCAAATCCAGGTTAAGCCCAAGGCCGTTGTCTCCCTGCATGAAATCTGATCAACTGGCACAGCCTCCTCGGCCGTGGTGGCTTCCACACACCTTCCTGAGGGCCTGGAAGACATACGCTGCCACTCTGATCTCCTATTGCCACCTCTAAACTCAGCCAATCAGAGGGTTTTGTTTCATTTGTCAATTTCTTTCCTCCTGTCTTTCAATACTTTATGATTTTTCAGTTTGATCTGAAAACGTGATAGGGTAAATCCATTCTGGATGTTTTCTCCTTTCTGCTCATAAAGAGAGTTCCACTCATTTTTGACTAGTTTCTTTTCATAACTGATCATATTTATGAGTTTCAATAATGCACTGTTTCACATACAATCAAAATAGAATAAAAAGTCCCAAATTGTGGAATTGGTGTTGTAGCATAGTAGGCTCTGTCCCCTACTTGTGATGTTGGTGTCTCCTATTACAGCACTGATTTCAGTCCCAGCTGCTCTGCTTCCAATCCAGCTTCATGCTAACGTGCCTGGGTCCCAGCCATCCACGTGGGAGACCTGGAAGAGGCTCCTGGCTCCTGGCTTCGGATCGGCTCAGCCCTGGCCTTTTTCGGCCCTCTGGGGAGTGAAACAGCAGATGGAAGACCTCTCTCTCTCTCTCTCTCTCTACTTCTCTCTGTAACTCTGTCTTTCAAATAAATAAAATAAATCTTTTTTTCTAAATCTAGTGCATTTGATATGGCACTCAGATGTGCAAAATTTCAAATGAGTTCTATAGAACCAAGACCTCTTGGATCTCTTATTTATAACACTGCAGTTGGTACAATTAAATAATTATTTGGCAATTATTTGTGAGTGTTAGTCCTCCTTTTTAGACCAGCAGTTTGATAAGGGCAAGAATCCCTGTTACCACTATAACCCCTGGCACAATATCTAGCCATGTGTAAGGGCTCAGCAAACATTGGTGAAGAAGGAAAGAAGAGATAAAGGGAGAAGGTAGGATGGAAGAGACAGAAAAGATAGAGACAATGAGATAGGCAGGAGAATAGAGTAAAGGAGAGGAGGGGAGAGAGGAGAGCTCGGGCAGGGGGGAGAGGAAGAGGGTGAATGCAGATTAGGCTCCTGGAAGAAAGGCAGAGCTACACGGAAGGAGCTCCGGGCGAGAAGAGGGAAGCTGGGCATTGGGAAAGAGGGGAAGTGGTTACCACGAGAGGAGCGAAGGTCTCTGGCACTAGGCTGCACAGGAAGGAGGCAGTTTCCCCTGGGAAAATCCTGTGGCAGAATGTGTGGAAGCTGCGGTGCCAGCCCGGAGATGGGCCACGGAGTGCACGCCCACAGCAACCCACCAACCAGCCGGGCTGCGAAGCCTCCGGACTGCAGGGAGCCACGCCTCTGGCAGGAACTGGGCGTGACCAGAGCCCGACCTGTAGCTGAGGCTGTGCCAGGTGGGGCTGAGGACTCTGGACTCCCGGCTGCCATGCACTGATTTGCTTCCAGCCTGTGCTGCCAAGACTCCAGAGGCGGATTTCTCCGGAGAGAGGCTGGGGCCAGCGGCTGTGCTAAGGAGGCAGCCTGAACGTGCTTCACGAAGGCGCATTTCCTCTTGGCTAACTGAACCTCTTGAACCGTTGTTCTAGTTGACTGTTTCTAGTCCTTAGCAATAATAGCAATGTAATTGCACTGTTTCTATAATTATATCATTTCACTGTGTTTCTTATATGCCTTCTATTTCAAACTGAACTTTGGCCTTACCAATAAAAACCACATTTCCCAAGTAAAGACTGTGATGGATGGTCTGGAAACCACACACGCACTTCTGGGGTGAACTCTGGAGGAAGCAAACAGCACCTGTGGGGTTAGACTGTGTACCAGGCCCTGAGCTAAGCACTCTCCTTTGCAGTTTTTCATCCAACCTTTGCAACATGCCTGCAGGGCAGACACTACTGTGATGCCCAGGTGACAGGGAAAGGAAGAAGGCCCAGCTGGTGCGGGTCACCTCTCTGCAGCTTCCCAACCCCAGATGACCGAGTCAGGCCCAAGTGCTCCGACCGCAAGCCAGACCCAGGGCAGGCAGGCAGGCCTTGACAGCAGTGAGCTGCCGTGTGAGATGAAACATGGACAATTTCTACCTTAATAGTCAAATCAACAAGAAGGCTCCAAAAAGGTCATGGATAATGGAATTAAAAGATAAGTTTATTTTGGTGAAAAAAAAATTGAAACTATGCAATTGTTTCATAATATGTATTTTCCATTAACCTTTAACAGATCTTGTAATTTTAAAACTTCTTTCTTTATTTTGATATTTTTCTTTTTTTCCCTAAATGTTTGTTTATTCCCATTTACTTGAAAGACAGCGAGAGAGAGAGAGAGAGAGATCTTCCATCTGCTGGTTCACTCCCCAAATGTCCACCACAGCCGGGTCTGGGCCAGGCTGAAGCCAGAAGCTTGGAACTTCACCCGGGTGCCCCACAAGGGTGGCAGGCACTCAGGTCCTTGAGCCATCTTCCGCTGCTTCCCAGGATGCATTAGCAGGGAGCTGGGTTAACAGTGGAGCAGCTGGGACCCCAACCAGCAAATTGACATGGGGAGCAGGCAAAAGAAGCAAATGCTTAATCTACTTCACTGCAGTGCTGGCCCCAAGCTTCTCATTTTGCATTTACTACAATATACAAAATGTCATTTAAGTGAAAAAGTGGATTATTCCAAGAAAAATGTTTTAGCAAGTAATAGCGTGGCAGGCACATGACAAGGAAAGACAAGGAGCTACTGTGACACCCAGGGGCCCCCTCAAGGCTGGCTTTGCTCCTTGGACTCTGAGGCTGGCAGATGGCTGACCCTCACTGGACAGGCAGTTGAGGACATCATGGTGTCCCACTGGGCCTTTCCTAATCTGCCCCGCCCGTGTGCGTCTGAACAGTTTCTGGGTCACGGCTGTACCTCATCTTGATAGAACAAACACCAGGAATTAGGTAAAAGGTGATTGAGCAAAGGTCAGGAAAGGAATTACCTTCAGCTGCAATTAGCACAGGACACACGTGAGCTCGCTGGGATGGAACAAGGAGCCCCTCCGTCCTCACACAGGGCCTGGGCTAAGTCAGGGCAGGCAGGGGGGCTCCCGCACACACGGCACGAGTCGGGATTCACCGGAGGCTGCAGCCTCAGAGCCTTTCTGCTGTGTCATGGTGGAGGCGACCTACTTGAGATCTGCACATTGTGACCCCAAACCTTTGCTCTTTCTGTGGACACGGGGCCTCAGACTTTACTAGGTACCAGCTGCATTAGTTCTGAACCCGCCCCTGGCCACTGTTCTGTGGGGAAGAACCTCTAGAAAGAGACCACGAGGAGGGAGCCCCGCCTCCACTCTCCGAAACTCGACCCACAGCAATGGACTTGGCCATGACTACAGCAAGTTCCCTGTGCGTGACTCAGCTCTTGCGTGGTCGTTCCCTGAGTGAATGAACAATCAGGTCTCAGACCTGCAAGGCTCTAGCCAGTTCTGGGAAGAGAAATTACAGCCCTGACTCCTGTAGTGGCCAGGCTGCCCCCTGCCGCTCCCCCTCAGAGAGCTGACCAGGTGGAAAAACTGGTTTTGTGCTGTCTACTCTAAAGCGATTCTCCTCGCATGTGAGAGACCACTGAACCATAAACTTCAGCAACAGGCCAAGAAGGCCGAGCCGCCTTGTCTGCTGATTTGAAAGTTGGGTGCCCATGGTGTTTGTGTTCGAGGTCAGGAAAACCTATAATTCTGAGCAAGTGCTGTGGGTGTGGTATGGGTGTAGGTGTGGGTGTGGTATGGGTGTGTGTGTGGGGGCGGGTGTTCTTTTTAAAAATACTCTATTTATTTGAGAGACAGAGAAAGACAGCACTCCCATCTGCTGATTGGATCCCCGAATGCCCACAATGGCCAGAAGGCTGAAGTCAGGAGCCAGGAACTCCATCCCGGTCTCCCACATGGGTGGCAGGGACACAACGACTTGAGTCATCCCCTGCTGCTTGCCAGGGGGCACTTCAGCAGGAAGCTGCAGTTGAGAGCAAACCCAGGCACCCAGCTATGCAGAGTCCCACAGCAGAATCCTAATCACCAGGCTGAAGGACCGCCCCTGAGCATGGACTTCTGCACAGGCCACGCCCACTGCTGCAGCCGTGGCTTTAGAGCCACGCGGACTTGAGTTTGAATGTCTACTCTGACAATTGGTTGTGGCAGTGTAGGTGCCCTTCGCCTCCTCGAGTCTGCTTCTTGGCCTGCACGCGGCAGGGCGGAGTCTCTGAGAGGCCCTGCCCAGGGAAGCAGGCGCCCTGCAAAGCTGAGAGTAGGAAGCATTCCGAGGGGGCACTTCTGAGACTAGAACTGGGTTCCGGGACAGGAATGTGTGGGTCTTTTCTCCAGTCCCCAGCAGTCCCTGTGTCTGCATCTCTTTTGTTCCTCTGCTGTTGCTGACCTACCTCACAGCTCCTGCCGCCTCCTCCCTTCCTCTTACCCCTGCCTAAATCGTCGCATCCATCATGGTTTCTCCGGCTTCTCATCTTCCACTTTCAGTTTCTGCATGAACATATCCCAGTTTGACATTTCTAGAAGCAAGACTCTATCTGGACAAAGCTTAGGTAGCCTATAAACTGTCTTAGATATCCTATAAACTGTTGGCTGGCCAATGGATTGGCTGCTGTTGGAGCAGGGGGCCGGGGCGGGGGGGTGGTCCAGGACCCTCTGTTGAGGGATGTGTGTGTGTGTGTAGATAATCACATCAGGCAAATCACAGCCACTTGGGGTAACTTGCATTCAGCTGAGTGTTAGACAGGAGTGTTCCCCTTAGAAGAGATGCCAGGCATGGGGATTGCCATATGTGATTGTCTCATGAGGTTATTGTGAAGAGTAAGTGAGATACTTGTAGAACGTGTCTAGGACCTAGCACAGAGCCAGGATGCCTTCTAAGCACTCAAAAAAAAAAAAAAAAAAAAAAAAAAAGGTAGCTGCTATAACTCACCACCAGTGCAAACTAGGTTCCAAAGGCACAGGGTAATTGGCAAAAGGTGCCCTGGGTCATTATTTTCTTGTACATTTAGTTCAACTTTGTTAAAGGGAGGGAGCAAGACGGGAAGTAGGACCTCTGTTTGCACAACATCAAGGAATTAAAAAACCTCCATTGAGCAAACATTAAGAATTCCTCTTAAAGTTATGTTTTAAAATCATAAATAGGATCCTGAAAATACCTCTGAGCCTTTTTAATGATTTCCCACTTTTCTTAAAGACAAAAATTCTTCCTGTGACTTGATGTGGTCTGCATCTCTCTCTTTCTCACTCTCACACACACACACACACACACACCTTTCCCAGCTTTACTCAGCACCATGAACACTGTGCTCTGGGTGTTGCAGCCAAACTGCATACCAGCCTGCTTCCAGGACCCAGAGCACCTTGTTTACATTCTACAGGGGTCCCACCACGTGCTGCTCTGCCCTCCACGTGCTTCCTCTCCCTTCTCTAGCTCTTTTCCTAGTTATTGTCCACCTCCTTTGTGATATGCACTCACAAAGTCAATTGTATTTTATTCTGCCCATGGTTTCACTAATAGGATGATGTTATTTTTATCTGTTTCTTCCCCAAGTCTGTGTACTCATAAGGGCAAGACCCTATCTGCTATTCATCACTGCTTTTTTTTAAAGTAATTTATTTATTTGAGAGGCAGAGAGAGAGAGAGAGAAAGAGAGTGTTCCCATCCACCAATTGATACCCAAAATGCCTGCAATGTCCAGGACTGGACTAGGCTGAAGTAGGAACAGGAACTCAATCCAGGTCTCCCACATGGGTGGCAGGAACCCAATTACTTGAGCCCAAAGTCCACATCAGCAGAAAGCTGGAGTCAGGAACCAGAGCGGGGCATTGAACCCAGGCATTCTAATCTGGTATGAGGCATCTTACCCACTAGGCCAAAAACATCCCCCCATTGCACTTTTGTGTCCCCCCAAGGCCTACAGAACCCAGAGCATCTAGGCACTCAAAAAATATCTGCAGAATAAATGAACGTATGATAGAGCTACATCAAATACAGCTAAATTACCACCTATCACAGAAACTATGACAACATTGGAAGGGAAAATATATCTTTCTAAAGTTAAAAAACACACATGGAAATTTCACTGAATTTGTTTCTGTTCTATGCCCAAAGGAAATAACAATGCATTTTTAAAAATTGTTATTACACAGGCCACATTCATTGACCAGAACACAATACATTTATAAATTAATAAATGGAGAGCCAAACAGAATCTATAGTCCTGAAATTCAAAAATAGATCTCCTGGTTTGAAAAGGAAGTAAACTGCTTGGAAATGGACCACAATGAAAACAGCACACATGAAAACCAATGGGATGCTGTCAAAACAAGTTTCAGAAGAAAACTCTAGTCGTGTGTTTATTCACCAAAATATAAAAAGGTTGAAAAGAACAACAAATAAAGCCAGGAAATAGTAAGGATGAATTAATGACTATAGAAGCAGAAATTAAGAAAACAGGCAGGGAGAAAACTCAGCAAAATTGATCAATGGAACCGCAGGCTTGCCTTTTTAAGGTAAATTATTTGGCTAGGATTATTAATAAGAAAGAAAATGCTTACTAGACAATATCAGGCAGGAAAAGTTAAGCGGAAGCTGTAAAGGATAACTTATAAAAGGAACCTTATGCACAAGTTTATGTCAAGGAATTTGAGATCTAGATGAAAAGGATGATTTTCCAAGAAAATGTAAATAACCACAATTTGTCCAAGAAGCAGAGAATGTTAATAAACTAGAAGCCATTTTTTAAACTTTGAAATGTTAGTTAAAAAATAAAAATTGAACTGTCAGTTAAAAATAAAGATTTAACTGTTATAAATAACTGCAGCCTATGCTAAAGACATCAGGTTCAAAGGCTTACTGGCATAAGAGTAATAATAGAAGAATAATAGGTTTATGACCTTAGTTATACAGAAGGCCTTAAACTAGTCTTAAAAACAAAAAGCTACAAATTTGTCCCATGAAAACTAAAAATTTATCTATGACAAAAGATATTGTTAACCAAATTAAAAGTTATGGTTTAATGGTTTACATTTGCATGTATATGTAGGTAAGTGTGTATCTATGTATAAATACAAACACACACACACATATACACAAACACATGTAACAGGTAAAAGAAGAGAACCCCAGTGCCATGGAGTGAGTTGTGTCCTCCCACAGACTCACAAATTAAAGTCCAAACCCTCTATGTGATTGTATTTGGAGACAGTGCTTTTAGAAGGTACCAGGATAACAAAGGTGGATCCTAATCCCATAGGATTTGTGGCCTTATAAAACAGGAATCAATTTCTCCACTCCCTTCCCCCTCAGTCTCCCTTTGTCCCTCTCCTTACACACACTGAGAAAAGGCCACATGTGGACACAGCAAAAAGGCACTATCTAGAACCCAAGGAGAGAACCTACACCAATCACTGATCCTACAGGCACCCTTGACCTTGATCTCCTAGCCCCTAAGAACAGCTTAAATCATGGTTTAACTATGGTATTTTGTTATGGCAGTCTGGGCCAGCTAAGATGCTCAAATATATAAATTTATAAGGCAAAAAAGGGCCCAAACAAAAATATTTTAGAACAGGAATCAGATATGAACAGGTTGTTCACAGAATAGTCAATAAACATAAGAAAAAAATGCTTAACGATACCAAATATACTTTAAACTACTATCAGACCAGTAAATTATAAAGTTTCATAATCTCCAGAATTAGCAAGAGTGAGAGGAAATAGAGCATGAATTTTTAACAGTGACATTGAAGGTAAATAAAAGACTATCTTGGGGCTGGCACTGTGGCATAGTAGGTTAAGCCTCTGCCTGCTACACAGCCATCCCATATGGACACTGGTTTGTGTCCTGGCTGTTCCTCTTCTGATCCAGCTCTCTGCTAATGGCCTGGGAAAACAGAGGAAGGCAAGTGCTAGGGTTCCTGTACCCACATGGGAGACATGGAAGAAGCTCCTGGCTCCTGGTTTCGTATTGGCCATAGCTCCAGCACCTGTTGCAGCCAATTGGGGAGTGAATCAGTAGGTGGAAGACCTCTCTCTCTCTCTCTCTCTGTCTCTCTTTCTCTGTGTCTGTAACTCTGCCTCTCAAATAAATAAATAAATAAATAAATCTTTTTTAAAGACTATCTTAAAATATAAAACATGTAAATCTGAAAATCCCACAATGCTGTTCCTCTATAGCTGGAAAACACCAGATGGATACAATATGCTCACTAAGGCATTTGTCAAAGCATAAACTTTGCAATGATGAGGGGATGCCAGTGGGAGGCTGAATCCACAGGGGCTAAGAAGTGGGCCATGGAGAACGTCAGAAGGATTGCTGTGTTGGGGTGAGATTGTTCCCATGAGAGGACCAGGGTTGACTGTCTGGGTTAGTCTAGCTGGGGAACCTTGTCCAGGCCACAGAGTGGCTACAGGCGTCACAGGAAACAAGCTGAAGTTGAATCAGGCAAGAATACCGTTAAAAATGTTGCTCAATCCCAGAGAGTTGAAATGAGTGGTTGCCAGCCTGGAACCTCAGCCACCAGTTCCTGTAGGACAAGCAGCAAGCAGGTGGACATCAGCAAGGAGACCAAAGTAAGGAGAAGATATGCAGCCAAAGACTCTGACTCTGCCATTTATGTAGGAAGCAACAGAGCCATAGCATGCCCCTTACACCTAATATGCCACCTTAGGAAGGAAACCAGGAAGCGGGCAAGGCTATCAGAGCATTATCAAAGACACATGGCATAACATCCAAAAGGAATTGTTTACTTATTTATTTTAGAGACAGCAAGAGACAGAGAGAGAGAGAGAGAGCACTCCCATATGCTAGTTCACTTCCCAAATGCCCATAACAGCTGGGGCTGGGCCAGGAGGATGCTGGGAGCTAGGAACTCAATGCAGGTCTCCCACATGGTGACAGGAACCCATTTACTTGAGTCATCACCACTATCTCCCAGCATGTGCATTAGCAAGAAGCGGGAATCAGGAGCACGAGTCAGGAATCTAACCCAGGCACTCTGATCTGGGACATGGCCAAGTGCCCAACCCTGAAAGGAGCTGTTTAAACCATCAGGTTAGACTGCTCTTTAAATCAGATTGACTCTTGAGCAGATCTTTTCTCCCACTCACCAATGGATGCAATTTGCTGAAGAGGGCCAGATTAACATGGAATCTACCTTTTTGTTTGAAATTCTAAGTTAGGAGGTGAGCACATTTTGTGATCTTTCTACCCTCTGCGTTTTATTTTTTATTTTGTTAACATGAAAGTACATGATGAAATCTCCAAGTCCAAAGAGAAAAGGCAATAAGATTTCCCAAGAACTAAAACGCTGGTTGCACAAAAGCAAATTGAAGAAAACTCTCAGATTTCAAAAGTGGACCCCAAAGATGGGAGAACCTTTCACCCCAAGAGCTACACCTCCAGAAGGCAGGGAGGCACAAGTGCCAAGACCCCAAAGCCTTCAGTGTTCTCTGGAGGGCAGCCCTGGCTTGGGCTAGGGAGGGGTGAGATTTTTATGCTGATTCCTGGGCTCTCTGTGGTGTTGATCTTACTGAATAAAGGAAAGGAAGAGAATTTCAAAATGAACCTGAACAATTTCTACCCTGATTGGAATAAAACAGTAACAACAACATAATAATAACTGGGATTATGGTTAGAACACATCTCACAGGCATGACCACATTTCATCTTCACTGTGATTTTTTAAAGATAGCTACTGCTATTACTTTTGGTTTTATAGATGGGTACCAGGAGGCTCAGGGAAGGGTTGTCTGCAAATGTGACCACCACCTCGTCCCAGCTCAAGATGTGTGAGCCTCCTCCCACCAATAGTCCATCTCCCTTCCATTGAGTCTTGGCTGGTCGGTGGCTACATCTAACAGAAGGATGGTCTGTAAGTGGTACTGTGCCCTTTTCTGACTTACATTTTAAGAACACTGGCCATTTCCATTTTTGCTCTCTTGAGAGCTGGTTGCCATGTTAAGAAGTCTGAGTAAGTCTGGCCGGCGCCGCGGCTCACTAGGCTAATCCTCCGCCTTGCAGCGCTGGCACACCAGGTTCTAGTCCCAGTCGGGGCACCGATCCTGTCCTGGTTGCCCCTCTTCCAGGCCAGCTCTCTGCTGTGGCCAGGGAGTGCAGTGGAGGATGGCCCAAGTGCTTGGGCCCTGCACCCCATGGGAGACCAGGATAAGCACCTGGCTCCTGCCATCGGATCAGCATGGTGCGCCAGCCGCAGTGCGCCTACCGCAGCGGCCATTGGAGGGTGAACCAACGGCAAAAAGGAAGACCTTTCTCTCTGTCTCTCTCTACTGTCCACTCTGCCTGTCAAAAAAAAAAAAAAAAGTCTGAATAAGTCTGCTGAGAGAGAGAAAGGACACACAAAGAAAGGGACTCCCTTTATTCAGACACTAGGAGAGAATGTCCAGCCAGCCAGCTATCCTAATTGAGGCATATGAGTGAAGTCCCCTTAGTCACTCAAGCCCTAGCCTAGTGTGCAGCCATGTGAGGGACCCCAGTCAACACCATGTGGAATACAAAAATTGATTCAGTGGGCTGGCATTGCAGTGCAGCAGGTTAAGCTGCTGCCTGTGACACCAGCATCCCATATGAGCAATGATTCAAGTCCCGGCTATTCTACTTCCTACCCAGACACCTGCTAATGCTCCTGTGAAAGCAGTGGAAGATGGCCCAACTACTAAGGCCCTGCCATCCATGTGGGAAATCCGGATGGAATTCCAGGCTCCTGGTTTCAGTTTGGCTCAGCTCTGATTGTTGTAGCCAACTGGGAAGTCAACCAGCAGATAGAAGGTCTCTTTCTGTAAATTGTCTTTCAAATAAATAAATAAATCTCTTTTAAAAAATTGACCCCATAGGCCCACAAAATGCTAGTGAATGCCACATAAGCCACTGTTTCAAGCATTGTTTCAAGCAGAGCCAAGCTGTGGGGCCATGTCTTTCTGACTCCATTGCTGAACAGACACCTGACCATAAGACTATAAATCAGTAAAGATACAGAAATTACAAGCAAAGTCTTCTAACTCAGGAAATATGAGGGCTGAAGAAGAAAGGAAGGAATACAGCAAGGGTGCAGGTGCGCTTTCAGGAGCCTGAGAAAAAGTTTCATTCACAAATTAATTGAGCATCTGCAATGCTTAAAACAATTTTCTAGCAGTTCTGAGGGATTCAAAAGTGAATGCAGGGCAGGCATTTACTATTGTTTTTTTAATTTATATTCATGGAACTTTTAACATTTATTTATTTATTTGAAAAGCAGAGTGACAGAGAGAGATGGTGAGACAGAGCAAGATCTTCCATCCACCGGTTCACTCCCCAGTAGCCACACAGCTCAGGTTAGGACAGGCTGAGGCCAAGAGCCTGGAACTCCATCCAGATCTCCCATGTGGGTGGCTGGGGCCCAAGCTTGTGGGCCCTCTTCTGCTGCTTTCCCAGGCACATTAGCAGAGAGCTGGCTCTGAAGCAGAGCAAACAGGACTCAAACCAGCACTTAGATATGGGATACCAGATTGCAAACAGCGATTTAACCCACTGTGCCACACCCCCTGGAAGGCATTTGACACAGCAATTAAGACACCCCCTGGGACACCCACATTTCATATTGGAGTGCCTGGGTTACAGCACCAGCACTGATTCTAATGCCTGCTTCCTGTTACTGTGCGCCTTGCAAGGCACCAGTGATTACTCAAATACTAGGGTCCTTGCCACCCATGTGGGAGACCCAGAGTGAGTTCTCAGCTTCTGGCTTAAATCTACCCAGCTCCAACTGTAGTGGACATTTGAGGAGTACACAAGCAATGGAAGATCTCTAGAGAGCTCTGTCTGTCTCTGTTTCTGTCTCTTTGCCTTTCATATAAAAAAAATTTTTCAAATTTGTTTAAAGATTTATTTTACTATTTATTTGAAAGACAGAGAGGGGGTGGGGAAAGAGAGAGAAAGTCTTCCATCTGCTGGTTCACTCCCCAAGTGGCTGCAACAGCTGGAGCTGGGCTGTCCAAAGCCAGGAGCCAGGAGCTTCTTCCAGGTCTCCCATGCTGGTGTGGGGACCCAAGGACTTGGGCCATCATCTACTGCTTTCCCAGGCCATAGCAGAGAACAGAACTGGAAGTAGAGCAGCCAGGACTCAAACTGGCACCCACAAAAATGACATGATAGGTGTGGGTAATATGATGCAATGGGTTAAACTGCTGCTTGTGACATACCATATCAGAGTGGCAGTTTGAGTCCCAGCTGCTTTGCTTCTGATCCAGCTTCCTGATAATGTACTTGGGAAAGCAGCAGATGGTGGCCCAAGACCCTTGCCACCCATGTGGGACACCAGGATGGAGTTCCTGTTTCTTGACTTAAACCTGGTCCAGACATGGCCGTTATGGCCATTTGGGGAGTGACCCAACAGATAGATAGACAGACCTCTCTCTGTCTGTCTGTCTGTCTCTCTCTCTCTCTCTCCCTCACTCTGCCTTTCAAATTAAGAAATAAAAAATCTTTACAAAATATATTATGCAGTATAAAATGGTACAGTCATTATGGAAAACAATTTGGTGCTTACTCAAAAAATTAAAACCAGGGCCAGACATCTGGCATAGTGGTTAAGATGCTAGTTAAGACACCCATGTCCAAAACAGAGTACCTATTGTTTGATTCCCAGCTACAGCTTCTGACTCCAGCTTCCTGCTAATGCTAACCCTGAGAGGCAGCAGTGATGATGACTCAAGTAACTGGGTCTCTGCCACTCACATGTCTTCCAGCTCTTGGTTCCTACCCAGCCTGGCCAGAGCCATATGTTCATCTGGGGAGTGAACCAGCAGATGGGAGTTCTAGTTCTCTTTCTGTCTCTTTGCCTCTCAAATAAATACTTTTTAAAAACATTTTTCAATGAAAAATTATTATATTATCCAGTAAATCTATTTTGAGCAAAAGAATTGCTCAAAAGCTATTTGTACTCCCATGTTCATAGAAGTACTACTTACAATCGCCAAAATGGTAGAAGCAACACAGTGTCCATGCTGAATGAACAAACAAAATGTGGAACATTGTGCAGTCATCCAAAAGCAGGAAATTCTGACTCCTGCTACAACACAGATGCACGTTGAGGACATTATCCCATTATCCTGAGTGATATCAACTAGTCACAAAAGGACAAATGCCATATGATGCCACTAGGAGGACCTGGGGGAGGCAAACTCACAGAGAAAGTAGACAGGGGCTGAGGGAAAGCAGATGGGGAGGCACTGTTCAATGGGTACAGACCTCTGGTTTCGGCAAATGAGAGAGTTCTCCAGCGGGATGCTGGTAATACTTGCATAATAATGTGAGTATATTTAATGCCACTGAACTGAATACTTAAAAAGTAGTTAAAATGGTAAATTCTGTAATGTATATTTTACCACAATAAAAAAAAATGCTTAACTGTATATGTGCTTCAATTTACACCAGGCGGAGAGTTGTTGCTGTTATTGTTCAGAGGCAGAGAGACAGAGAGAGCTCCTACTTGCTGTTTTACTCCCCTAAAGGCCTACAATGGCTGGGACTAGGCTGAGAGAAAGCAGGAGCCTGAAACTCAGACCTGTTCTCTCACGTGGGTGGCAGGGACTCCAGTACTCGGTTCATCACTGCTGATTCCCTGTGTCTACTTTACCAGGAAACTGGAGTCATGAGCTAGAACTGGGGATCAAGCCCAGGCACTCTGATGTAGGCTATGGGCTAAATGCCCAGGCAGGCAGGGAGTTTGGGGTGGAATAAAGTCAGATGGGGAACAGTAGTGAGAGCTCATTCTAGACTAGGCACTGAACTAAGCTCCTCACAACCATTGGATCATCCAGCCTTGCCAATGTGATACCAAGAAGTAAATTTATGAGTTTAATTTTCCACACAATGTGTCATAGACAGTTACAAAAATTTTAGATAAAATCACATGTGACAAATCCAGAAAAAGCATTTAAGAAAATAAAGGGGTCAGCTCTGTGGCATAGTGGGTAAAGCTGCTACCTACAGCACCAGCATCCCCTTTGGGCTCCAGTTCGAGTCCCAGCTGCTCCACTTCTGATTCAGCTCCCTGCTAATGTACTTGTGAAAACACCAGAAGGTGCCCCCAAGTGCTTGGGCCCCTGCACCCATGTGGGAGATCCAGATGAAGCTCCTGGCTCCTGGCATCAGCCTGACCCAGCCCCAGTTGTTGTGGCCACCTGGGGAGTAAACCAGCGGGTTAAAGATTCTGTCTCTCCTTCTCTCTCTTTCTCTGTAACTCTGCCTTTCAAAATAAACAAACTAATCTTACAAAACAAGAAAAGAAGAGATGTTGAGGGGTGAGGGAAATTGGGTGTTTTTAATATTTAAAAATTAGTGCTATAGAGGAAAATAATGTCCCTGTACTGAATTTCTTTTAAAAAACTGTTTCTTCTTATTGCACAAATGGTAAACAATTAAACACTTTAAAACTATGGAGTGAAACAAAGAAAATAAAACTATGTATAATCTGACCTCCAAAAGTCCATTATTAACATTGCAGTATACAGCCTTTTCGTTTTTATCTCTGCACGTGTAAACAGATATTTTCATTACATCTACAACATATACCATGCATATTTTTATATCCTTATCCTAATGCTAATATATAAGGGAAACATTTTCTCACATCACTAAATACCCTTTAAAACTTGTGTTGATTAAGTGGCTAGCCCAAATTTTACCAGACTTCTCATAATCAACATTTAGAGAGTTTCAATTTTTTCTTTTATTTATTTATTTTAAAAAGAATTATTTATTTATTGTAAAGGCAGAGTTACAGAGAGGCAGGAGCAGAGAGAGAGAGAGGAAAAAAAAAGGTCTTTCATCCACTGGTTCACTCCCCAGATGGCCGCAACTGCTGGAGCTGCGCTGATCCAAAGCCAGGAGCCAAGAACTTCTTCTGGATCTCTCACATGGGTGCAGGGGCCCAAGGACTTGGGGCATCCTCCACTGTTTTCCCAGGCCATAGCAGAGAGTTGGATTGGAAGTGAAGCAGCTGAGACTTGAACCTGAGCCCATATGGGGTGATGGGATGCGGGCACTGCAGGCCAGGGCTTTAACTCACTGTGCCACAGTGCCAGCTCCCAAAATTTTGACATTTTAAAATATTTATTTAATTTATTTTAAAGGCAGAGTGACAAAAGGAGGGAGAAGGGGAGACAGAGAGTGAAAGAGATCTTCTAGCTGTGGATTCACTCTCCAGATAGCCACAACATCCAGGGTTAAACCAGGAGGAAGTCAGGAGCCAGAAACCCCAGTCTACTGTCATCTTCTGCTGCCCTCTCAGGTGCATTAGCAAGCAGCTAGCCCAGAAGAGGAGCAGCCAGGACTTGAACCTGCAGTCCAATATAGGATGCCAGTGTAGCGTGGCAAGTAGAGGCTTAGCCTATTACACGACAATGTAAGACCTAGTTATTTTGTTGTTTTCATTTGTTTTTAAGACTTACAAAGAAATGCCACTGCAAAATAATTATTCCTTATAATCAGTGTTATAATGTTTAGTTTTTACCAAATAAAATCCATGTTTCAATGAGAAAAAGTTGCCTGTGTCTCCTTTTGCCTTTGATAGTTGAGATAAATAAGCATGCAACTTATTAATTGTTCATGTAAGTAAGTAATTTATGTATCATTCAGACCAATAAATCAGCATGTATTGTTTTATCCTGGCACATTATATTGTCTGGCTTAGAGTAGGTATTCAATAAATATTTGGTGAATGGATGTCTGCTGAATGAACTTCTTCAAAAATAAGGCGCTTTCAGCTTGAACATGGGAATCTAAAATTGAAAATGTGAAATTACATTGCCTTCTCTGCAGCGCATGATTCACAGGCCTGGACGGCCTCTGCGTGCTTTATGGAAGGCAGTGAGAAGCACTGCTCTGTCATTCTTGCAGTCTGGGGAATGGTCTCAGCAGGGCGAGAGCAAATCCTTCAGTACGGGGTCTAACAAAGCAGCTGCACGGAGCCAGGGAATGCAGAGCTTCTCTGGCAAGCAGCGTGGGTGGTCATCATTTCTGGGCCTTCCTCCAGTGGTGCTCATACTGTCTACGTTGCTCTTGTCTGCTTTGTGTCACTGGAGCCCTAGGGATAGCAAGAAATTTGCCCAGAAGTGTAAAACTGCCCTTTTCATGAAAGGAAAATTTTCCAAACAAGCACATTCAATGAGCTGACTGGAGAGCTCAGAAAGGACAACCAGAAAAGCCAAAGTATGAAACAAAAGAGTCCTCAGATTTGGTACCCTACGTCACTCACCTCTCCCCATCAGAGGGGCTCCACGTTCCATAAGCAGCTGCCTTTATAGGCTCTCAATGCAGATGTTCCTCCCTCTCCTTAGAATCTGTGAAGGTCATACCTGTGAGGAAAGTTTCTGTCCGACAGGTGAATATGAGAGTACATCCAGGAAACACAGTAAGGAATAGAGGAGCTATAAGGAATGGTGAAAAGAGAGAAGAAATGGAAATCAAGGGAATCAGTCTTTCTGAGACAGAGTCTTTCTGAATGATCTTGGTCAAGTCATTAACAAACATGTGAGTAGCATTACGTACTAGAGCAGTGCAGTCCAACAGGAAATATAATGCAAAACACACATATACTTTGGAATTCTTAAGTAGCTACCTTAAAAAAAACTAAAAGATGGGGCCAGTGCCAATGCTGTAGGTAGTAAGTTAAGCCTCTTCCTGTCAGCATCCTATATAAGTGGCAGTTCAAGTCCTGCTGCTCCACTTCTGATCCAGCTCCCTGCTAATGGCCTGGGAAAGCAGCAGAGGATGGCCCAGCTGCTTGGGCCCTTACACCCATGTGGGAGACTCGGAAGAAGCTCCTGGCTTCTGATTGGCCCAGCTCTGGCCCAGCTCCAGCAGTTGCGGCCATTTGGGGAGTGAACCAGTGGATGGAAGATCTCTCCCTCTCTCCCTCTCTCTCTGTAATTGTAATATTATATTCTATTTAACTCAGTATGTTTAAAATACATTGCCTCATTGCATTTCCTCATGTAATCAATATAAGAAATTACTTAAGAGATTTTTTTTACATTCTTTTTTTCCATGCTAAGTTTCCAGAATCCTGGATATATTTAATATTAATAATATATCTCAAAAGTACTTTGAGTTTTCCAATAACTGAATCAGATTTGAAGTTTAATTACAATTTAATAAAATTAAAATTCAGTTTCCCTGTCTCATTAACCACATTTCAAAAATTCAAGAGCCACATGTGACCAGTGGTTACTGTATTGGACTGCCCAGTTCTGGAGCTCCAGACAAAAACTTGTTTACGACATTGAACCCTGCCCTCTAGATTTCAATCCAAAAGGAATTCAGGCAAAAAAAGAAAAATAGCAACAGTAATTTAGGAAGCTAGAGCCATTAAGCCTCAAGATAAAATAAAATAAAATAAAATGTTACATTAAAATAGTATAAGAAGACTCCTTAGCTGAAGCAAACTAGAAGTTTGTAGGTTAATTTTTAACCAGGTTAGTTCAGGAAAGGAACCATAAAACTGGTATCTAACTTAAACATTTTAAAAACATAAACCATGTAAAAGTACTTTCATTCACCAATATATGGGCATGACCAAGGGATTTTCCCTGAATAAATGTTTACTGACTGGAATTTTGAGTAGCCTTCCTTTTGTAAGTCAGGTCTACTATACAGGAACAGTAATTTTCAAGAAATGGGCTGAAATTAAAAGAAGTAAGTGGAGGCCAAGCTCAGGAACTGCCGACAGCCAGTGGGAGACCCAGATGAGCCTACTCCCCTGTCTGTCAAAGATAACTCTAGTTTTATTCCAATACTAAGTGGAGATCCTTTCATGCCATGGAAGCTGGCCAAGGTCTAGCCAGGTCAAGGAAAAATCATGATTGGCTTAAACCTTTGCCAGTAATTGGCCAGTGTTAGGCATGTGATTCCATTCCACCCAATGAGATTTCAGGGGAGATGTGTAGGGTGTTTCTGGCAAAGACTTTCTTCCTAGGTAGAAACACAGAGCTCACAAGAAGCATGTCCTTCACTCTTCTCCCTTTCTTCCTGCTTGGACTACAGTTCTTTGAGGAGCTGCAGCCACCATCTTGTGACCCATGTGTAAACCAGCTATGGGCATGTGAAGAAATTCCACTGGAGGGTGCAGGGTGAAAGAAATCGCATGGGCCCTGAAGATACACATGGGCAGCTATAGCAACTATACATTGTGTGAGATAATTAAGCATCACTGTAGACAAAGCCATTGTTAATCAAGCATCCCATTACTGGAAGCTGAATGCATCCCAAACCTATACCCTTGTTCTCTAGGATGCAGGACCCACCTTCCAGATCTGAACCATGACAAGGAGAGCACCTGAAACACACCACACCTGAATAATCACCCCCAGGACCTGAACTCAGATGTTCATCATGGAGTCTTCTCATCCTCCTCTCTTTGAAAGTTTTGGAAAATAGAAAGGATTGGGGCCGGCACTGTGGTATAGTAGGGTAAGCCTTGGCCTGTGGTGCCAGCATCCCATATAGGCACTAATTTGTGTCCCAGCTCCTCCTCTTCCCATCCGGCTCTCTGCTAATGGCCTAAGAAAGCAGTAGAAGATGGCCCAAGTGCTTAGGCCCCTACACCCATGTGGGAGGCCCAGAAGAAGCTCCTGGCTCCCGGCTTCGGATCAGCCCAGCTCCTGCCATTGCGGCCATTTGGAGAGTGAACCAGAGGATGGAAGACCTTTCTCTCTGTGTCTCCCTCTCCCTCTGTAACTCTGCCTCTCAAATAAATAAAGGCTTCAGTATAAGCCCCATCAGAGGGGAAAAGGAACAAAACCTGGTATTTGCCATAACTGATTCAAACTTGAGATTACTATTTATTGAGTTTGGTTTCTAGAATGAAACCCCAGTAAATCACCAAGCATGAGAATCCACTTTTTCCTTTCCAATCTTACCTACTTATCAAGGTCCCTTTGAGGCCCATCTTCTCCATGAGTCCTCTGTGATCCCTCCAGCCTACAGGGAGACTCCCTCATGGGGACACAGAGCACTTTCATAATTGATAGCTAATAATACTCTCTCTTACTTTTGTTTCTTCGTCCTAATTTAACACTTCTTGTATCTGGCTCTCTTGAGAGCAGGTCCTATGTGTAATACTTCTCTGTATATCCCATGGCATCAAGCACCATGCAGGCACTGGCCTAGTGTTCAAAAGTACCTGCAAAATAGGTCAGTGAAAAATGAAAGTATAAGGCCAGACACCCTCACTCTTTCAATCACAGAATGGTATTTTCCTTAAACACCATTTAAGCCAGCTGTGAATCGATGGTCTATATTTCTATTATTCCATCACCTTGATTCTTGGGTTTTACTCCAATATTTGATTTAGTACTTACCCTTATCCCTTAATACCTTTAGTAATTGTGAATTCATGGTATTACTTTTTAAAAAA
Source organism: Lepus europaeus (assembly GCF_033115175.1). Lineage (NCBI taxonomy): Eukaryota > Metazoa > Chordata > Mammalia > Lagomorpha > Leporidae > Lepus > Lepus europaeus. The sequence goes on from NC_084831.1 coordinate 59,665,404, forward strand.
AATCTATACATTTGAAAAAAAGAAAGAGCAAGCATGCTCCTATTCGCTTGTTCACTCCCCAGATGTTTGCCATGGCCGGACTAGGCCAGGCTGCAGCCAGGAGCCAGGAGCCAGGAGCTCAATCCAGAGCTCTCACATGGATGGTAGGAACTCAGTCACTTACATCATCACCACTGCCTACTATGGACTGCATTAGCAGGACTGGAGTCAAGAGCCAGGGCAGGGTACCAAACCCAAGTGTTTTGATATGGGGTATGAACATCTTATTTTTTTAGAAAATTTATTTATTTTCATTTTATTCAAAAGGAAGAGAGAGAGAGAGAGAGAGAGAGAGAGAGAGAGAAAGGAAGAAATATTCCATCCTCTGGTTCACTCTCCAAAATGCCTGCAACAGCCAGGACTGGGCCAGGTTGAAACCAACTTTCTCCCAGGTGCACATCAGCAGGCAACTGGAATCACTAGCAAACCCAGGAAGTCTGTGATATGGGATGTGGGCGTTCAAGCAGTGTCATAACCCTTGCACAAACAGCTGTTCAGGACATGAGCATTTTAACCAGCATCAGATATTCCTTGGGAACTCTGTTCCACTATGTTGTCCCCCTCCCAAACACGACCATCCCTGAAGGCCTGGACAGAGTGGGAAACCAGTACCAAAGCTAGCAAGGAGTGTTCTGCCTGGGACTGCCGAGAATTGAAACAGTCTAAGTCCCCTGGGAGTGCCGGGGGCACAAACACAGGAAGCCATGGGACTACGCCAGTTTCTAGAGATAAACAGAAATGATGAAGTTCAGCAACTCTGCAAAACCAGAAGGAAGTGGAAGCAGAGGAGAAACGGAGCAAGGAGGGTCCTGGGCATTTCCAAGAAGAGCCTTCGGGGGCCTCGCTTCGCCTTATCAGTCAGTAGCCACACCGCACACACCAGGACAATGGAGCCTGCTTCCTTGCACACTACTCTTCCTAGCCCCACACCCTTTACAACCAGCTTTTTCTGGATGCTCTATTTATTAAACTCAGCTAATTCTCTGCATCTCCTCTGATTACTGGGCGGCCCCCTGAGTCAGCCGGACACTTGCTGGGCTGCCGGCACTTTGCAGCTGAGGGCCACTGGCAGTCTGGACACTCGGAGGATTTCAGGAGGATGGTGGTTTCCCCTGGCAGCCTGCCTGCAAGGAGGGGGAAAAGAGCGAGCGAGGGAGAAAGGCAGTAAAATGCGGACTGCATAATGCTGGTGTAAGAGGTTACTTAGAAAAACAAACAGATCAGTATCTAGCCCTAGAACAGCAGCAATGTCCACAGGGCAGCCAGAAGTCCAGTGAAGCAAGTAAAAGATAACAGACAGCAAGCAGCAGGCAGCAACTGAGAGACTTCTCCAAGGAGGCAGGGAGCCCTTTGAGCAACTGCATAGGGAGAAAGCTGAGTCCCACCAAGCAATGACAAGAGGTAGAACGAAGACAGCAAGGCTTCAGTGTAAATGGACCATCATGGGGGAAAAGGAACAAGACTTGGGACTTGACATAAGATTTCAGATAAAAACAGTTCCAGGGGCCAGTAGTGTGTTTCAGTAGCTAAGCTACCTCTTGCAACACCAGCATCCCAGATCAGAGTATCAGTGCAAGTCCTAGGTCTCCACTTTTGATCCAACTCCCTGCTAATGTTCCTTGGAAGGCAGCAGAGGTTGTTCCAAATGGTGGGCCCCTGCTGCCCACCCACGTGGGAGACACAGGTGGAGTTCCAGGCCCCTGTCTTCTGCCTGGTCCAGCCCAGCTGCAACAGATGTTGCCATTTGGGGAGTGAACTAGAGCATCTAGAGGATGGAAGAGGGTTTTCTCTCTCTCTCTCTCTCTCTCTCTCTCTCTCTCTAACTCTGCCTTTCAAACAAATAGATTTAAAAAAAGTTCCAAAATTAATCATACATGCTGGGTCATCAAGGAGGAGGGTAGAAACAGATGTTTCAAGACAATGGCTTTTAAAATTTCTGATTTTTTTTTAAAGATGAGCACAAAATGAGATCCCTGGGAACTGCTGCTGCAGCCTACAGCTGCTCTTGTAAAGTAGGAAGGGCAAGGACTTCTGAAGTGCAAAGTCATGCCGCTGACTCACCCAGGGGACTCCCTGAAGTCTGCCATACCTGCTACTTGTGGCTCTGGGTCGGGCTGCTCACTGCAGCGGTGGGGCAATGAGGCAGACACAGAGAGAGAATTCTGAAGCCAGCAAGAAATGCCATGATATGTAAGAAAAGTTTCCCGCAGCTAGCAAGACAGTCAGACTGGGCGGGGCAGATAAGCACCTGCTCAGAGGAGGCGTGGTGATTGACTTGGAAGCACGGAGTGGTGTCTGCGTGCGCCGGGGATCCTCTGGAGGGCCTGGACTGTTCAGCTATGCCATGCTCAGCACTTCTCTGGCACTTCACACCCGTCTCCTCCCTTGACCTTCTGCCACATCCTCTGGCCCATTTCCAAACATGGAACGCTGCCATGATCCACTTGTTGCCACCCCGCCTTTGCGGCCGAGCCCACCACGTGACCTGCCCTGCCACATGTCCATTCTGCTAGGGCTTGGGCAGACAGTCTCTAATCAGCTAGGGACTTCCTGTCCATCTCCGAACACACTTGCTACAAGCTCCTCCAGCGAGCTCGAGTTTAATAAAAACGAACTGCTTCCTTCAGTTTTCACCCCCTCTTCCAAAACCCATGCCATCGGGACCTTTGCTTGTCTTTCACTCGGCCCGTCTATTTGCTCATCTGACCCCGTCTGCTTTCCTCTGCTATGACCCTTCTCCTTCCTCAGGCTCCAGCCTCCCTCCCTTCCATGCTCCATTCTGCTCAGCAGACAACAGGGCCTCTGCTGCAGGAATCAGGCCAGCTGACTTCCATCCTCCTCTTTTCCTAACCCTCCGTGGTTTCCACATGCCCGTCTCCTCCTGAGCCTTGCACATGGCATTCTCCCCACCACCACCCATTGTTCTCTTCTTTCCTTTGCATGGTAGACAGGTTTGGAGCCGTGGCTGTGTTTCAGATCACCTGAAAAGGCCTTTTAAAAGTACGAATATGCCCTAAAGGATTAAAAGCAGGATCTCCGAGAGATATTTATTCATCTGTGTTCACAGCAGCACTGTTTACAAAGCAGCCCAAGTGTCCACTGAGAGATGAATGGATAAACACAGCATGGTATCTCCATACAATGGAAACAAATGCTGACAATTCCAGCCACCACAGGGCTGGAAGACTTGACATTATGCTAAATGAAATAAGCCAATCGCTAGAGTACTACTTTGAGGTATCTAGAGTAGTCAAACTCACAGACAGAAAGTAGAAAGGCAGCTTTCAGGGACTGGTGGAGGGGGAGTGAGGAGTTTGTGTTTAATGAGTACAAACTTGGAATTCTGCAAATTGAAAAATGTTCTGCATATAAATGGCTAATGTACTGAATGCCACTGAGCTACACACTTAAAAGTGATTAAAGCGGTAAATTTTGTGTCATGAATATTTTAATATAATTTTAAATAAATAATTTTTTAAAGCATGTGTGCCCTTTTCCCACTCCAGATGCCCTAAATCATAATAGGCAGAGTCGTGAATTTGTTGTTGCTGCTGTTCACCCAGCAGACAGAGACTGCCTGCCAGGCATTGCGCTGGGAGCTGGGGAACAGACAGGAAGCACACAGCATCGCCCTTCTTCACAGCCTCATGAAGAAGAGAGCAAGTGTGCTTCCCACGGTTGGCAAGATGGGTGTGCACCAGAGGTGTGTGGGGATGAGCTCAGAGTGCTCAGTTCTGGGGTCCAGGGCAGGGGGCAGACAGCAGGTGAGGATCCCGAGGCGCATTGTGCCGGGTTCACTCCTGCTTTCCCTCACTTCTGACAATTTGCCCGACAGTTCACTCTCCTAGCATATCTGACAAATTTACATGCCTTTGCCCACCACCATGTCTACAGTCATCTCTAAGAGTTTATGGTGAGTTCCTAATTGCCAAACCCCGTAGTCTGTTCCAGTGGCAGAGATAATGCTACAGGTTTGTCCAGTCTTGCCTCACTCCACTTTTCTCTGCCTGGGCACTCAGGAAAAGATCTTTTCTCTTCCCTCCCCTCAGATGGAGGCCACATGCCCAGGTCCTACAAATGGAAGGTGAAGAGAAGTGATACCACCAGGCCAGACCCTTAAAACCCCTGCTCCTCCATCCTCCCAGTCTCTCCTCGCCTTCCTTGCATCGGGGCAACTCCTGCTTTCCATGGACAAGCCTCAAGGTATACAAGGATCTCCTGATGAACACTTATCTTGCTTGAAGTGTAAAATAGTTTGGGAGTTTTCTGTTCTAACTGCTGCTTTAAAAGACCCTCTCTGGGGACTAGCATTGTGGTGCAGCAGGTTGCTGCGGACAATGTTGGCATCCTATATAGGAGTGCCAGGTTCAAGTCCCGGCTCTGACCCCTTCTGGTCCAGCTCCCTGCTAATGCACCTGGGAAAGCAGTGGTAGATGGTCAAGGGCCCCTGTCACCCATGTGTGAGACCAAGCTGCTCTGCCTTTCAAATAATTTTTTAAAAAATCTTTAAAAAAGACAAAAATCCTTTTACTGGTCTTCATCCCTGCACATTGATTCAATCAAAGTTTCTGAGGGTTTGGTTTGGCAGTTTGTGTGCCAGACGTGTAGTTGTGACTGTCCTCATTATCCCATTTTCTCTTCACAATCTTCCAGGGCTTGCCCTTCCTAAAGTCTGCTCTAAGACTTGATCGCAGGCAGGACTTGCTGCTGGTTCCCCTACCTCTCCAGCCCCCTCCCAACCCCACCCCTCACCCCACCCACCCTTGCTGCTTCCCTGGCTTTCTCCATTCTCCTCTTTTCCTCACAAAACAGCAAAGGCATTTCCCAAGAATTTTACCCTCTCTAAGTCCCTTGGGTCAATTAAAGAAGAGGAATCAGGAGTAGTGGGGCGAGCCCCTCTCAGCCATGCAGATCTGACATCTGGGAAAGGAGAAGGGAGGGAAGGAAGGAGGATCTGACAGGAGGAGCTCCCAGGCTGCCCTGCACCTCGCAGAAGGAGTGGGCCAGTGCTTTCCAGAGGACTCCTGTGTTGGGAGGAAGGACCTGGCTTGGCACCTTTGCCGTGCTCTGCCAGCAGCCCGAGAGTATCACCTCAGTACAGAGGCTGTGCTGGAGCCAGGAGGGCAGCAGCTGGAGCCTCTCAGCGATTACACTCCCCCCATGCAGTCCTTTCAAAGGAGCTCTGAGAGTTCACTCCCATGGCTGCCACATCTGTGTCCTCACTCCATCTCTGTTGCACTGTTTCTCCTCTTAGGGGGCTCATTAGTTCCAGCACGTCCACAAACACTTGATACCCTGGGAGAGTCAGGCATGCGATTCAGACCTTCAGTAAGAACACACTTTGTACACTCGGCTAGTTCAAACTTGGCCTTCTCTGTGAAACCTTTCTCTAGACCCTTATCTGACCCCATTCCATAATACCCAGTACCATCTCTGCACTTGCCACACTCTGCATTTTACAAACTGTAAAAGCTTCCTATCCCTCATGGTTTGCAAGCATTGCAAATATTTATCTTTGCATCCAGATAGTTTAATACTACTGAGATATGCAATACTTGCTCAGTTGCTTGTTGAATGAATTATACAGAAATGACTATTGGGCAGACAATGTAAAGTATGTGCTATGGTTTGAATATGAGTTGGCTCCTGAACTCAAGCAGATGTTTAGACCTCAATGTTATAAGTTAATGGTACTGGGCCAGTGCCACAGTTCATTAGGCTAATCCTCCGCCTGCGGCGCCGGCACACCAGGTTCTAGTCCCGGTCGGGGTGCTGGATTCTGTCCCGGTTGCTCCTCTTCCAGTCCAGCTCTCTGCTGTGGCCCAGGAGTGCAGTGGAGGATTGCCCAAGTCCTTGGGCCCTGCATCCACATGGGAGACCAGGAGGAAGCACCTGGCTCCTGGCTTCGGATTGGCACAGCATGCCTGCCATGGCGGCCATTTGAGGGGTGAACCAACGGAAAAAGGAAGACCTTTCTCTCTGTCTCTCTCTCACTGTCTACTCTGCCTGTAAATAAATAAATAAATAAATATATTAATGGTACTGGAAAGTGGGAACTTAATCTAATTGTGGTGTTTAGGTGGTAGATTTTTTTTTTTTTTTTTTACAGGCAGAGTGGATAGTGAGAGAAAGACAGAGAGAAAGGTCTTCCTTTTTGCCATTGGTTCGCCCTCCAATGGCTGCTGTGGCCGGCGCATCTTGCTGATCCGAAGCCAGGAGCCAGGTGCTTCTCCTGGTATCCCATGCGGGTTCAGGGCCCAAGGACTTGGGCCATCCTCCACTGCCTTCCCGGGCCATAGCAGAGAGCTGGCCTGGAAGAGGGGCAACCGGGACAGAATCCGGCGCCCCAACCGGGACTATAACCCGGTGTGCCGGCGCCGCAAGGTGGAGGATTAGCCTGTTAACCCACGGCGCCGGCCAGGAGGTAGATTTTGTGAGAGGTCCTTAGGTTACTGGGGTATTCCCCTGGAAGGTAGTTCTCATGAGATGATTGGTGTAAAAGCCCGAGTTAGGCCCAGCCACTTTCTCTGCTTCCTGGCTCACCATATGATCCTTCCTCGGCATGAACTCCACCATTGCCATCCAACACCCTCATGACAGAGGCCAACTTGGTGGAGCTGCCTCAAATTTCTCAAATTGTGAGTTAAATAACCTTTATAAATAACCTTTTTCTCTTCATAAATTCAGTTGCCTCAGGCACTTTTTTTTTTTTTTTTTTTTTTTAGCAATGAAAGGCTCACTAATACAGTATGGAAAACTGAATAAGATGGGAGCAAAGAATTTGCATTCTAACTCCAATGCACTTACTAGTTCTGTGAACTTGGACACGTTATTAAACATTTTTAAGCCTCATTGCCTCATCTATGAAAAAGGAAGTGATCTTAATTAAGTACTCACTTGGGGGCCAGTGCTGTAGCATAGGGGGTAAAGCTGCTGCCTGCAGTGCCAGTATCCCACGTGGGTGCTGGTTTGAGTCCCAGCTGCTCCACTTCCAATCCAGCTCTGTGCAATAGCCTGGGAAAGCAGTTGCAGATGGCCCAAGTGGTTGGGCCCTTGTACCTGCATGGGAATCTCAGAGGAAGCTCGTAGCTCCTGGATTTGGATTGGCACAGCTCCAGTCTTTGCAGCCATCTGAAGAGTGAACCCAGTGGATGGAAAACCTCTCTCTTTTTCTCTGCCTCTGCTTCTCTGTTGCTCTGCCTTTCAAATAAATAAATAAATAAATAAATAAATAAATAAATATTTTTTTTTAAAAAGTACCCACTCTGAAGTAGGCATCTCACACATGGTAACTCAATAGGAGTTACTCACCTCAATGAAAAGTTATTATAAAGATAAGCGGCCGGCGCCACGGCTCACTAGGCTAATCCTCCGCCTGTGGCACTGGCACCCCGGGTTCTACTACCAGTTGGGGCACAGGATTCTGTCCCAGTTGCTCCTCTTCCAGTCTAGCTCTCTGCTGTGGCCCAGGAAGGCAGTAGAGGATGGCCCAAGTGCTTGGGCCCTGCACCCTCATGGGAGACCAGGAGGAAGCACCTGGCTCCTGGCTTCGGATTGACGCAGCGCACCAGCCGCAGCGGCCATTTGAGGGGTGAACCAACGGAAAAAGGAAGACCTTTCTCTCTCTCTCTCTAATTCTGCCTGTCAAAAATAAATAAATAAAAAAAGATAAGCAAGAGTTTTGGATGTAGAAGCACTAGGAAAACTAAAGCTTCATAAGAATATAAGATATCATATTTTTACCACCTCAGTGCACAAAAATCCCTAATCTTCATTCTATTCTAACCTATGTCCTGAGTTCCAGGCTGGTACACTAAATTAGAACTACCCTTGGGGCTGGCGCTGTGGAGTAGTGGGTAAAGCCGCCGCCTGCAGTGCCGGCATCCAATGTGGGCACTGGTTTGAGTCCTGACTGCTCCACATCCGATCCAGCTCTCTACTGTGGCCCGGGAAAGCAGTGGAAGATGGCCCAAGTCCCACCCACATGGGAGACCTGGAAGAAGCTCCTGGCTCCTGACTTCAGATGGATGCAGCTCTGGCTGTTGTGGCCATCTGGGAGTGAACCAGTGGATGGAAGTCCTCTTTTTCTCCCTGCTTCTCCTTCTCTCTCTGTGTAACTCTGACTTTCAAATAAATAATAAATCTTTAAAAAAAAAAAAAAAAACTACCCTTACCACAAACTCAAAGCAAAAGTCTTATTCCAATAGTTAGTTCCTCCATATCACGTCCTAGACAATCTTTTTTTATTATATTGTATTGTATTTATTTGACAGGTAGAGTTATAGACAGTGAAAGAGAGAGACAGAGAGAAAGGTCTTCCATCCTCTGGTTCACTCCCCAATTGGCTGCTACGGCCAGCGCTGCGCCGATCTGAAGCCAGGAGCCAGGTGCTTCCTCCTGGTCTCCCATGTGGGTGCAGGGACCCAAGCACTTGGGCCATCCTCCACTGCACTCCCGGGCCACAGCAGAGAGCTGGACTGGAAGAGGAGCAACCGGGATTAGTACCCGGCGCCCATATGGGATGCTGGCACCACAGGCAGAGGATTAACCTAGTGCGCCACAGCAACGGCCCCCTAGCTAATCTTTTGGGGCCTAATCGTACACTCTTTCCCTGTAAGCAGACCCTCTGCAGCAGTCTAAAAGGCCTAATGCTATTTGTGAACAGACTCTGAGCCTCTGCTCACAGTCACTCTCAGCTTCAGGAAAGCCTCATCCTTCTCTGCCTGCTGAAATTTCGCCATTCCTAAAAGCCAAACTCAGATCCACCCTCATCAGAATGACCTCTTTACTCTTACCTCTACTACTAGTGCCACTACTGTTACTAACATCCAGTTAAAAGATTCTACCATTCACTAGTTGTATGACCTTAAAAAAATGACTGACTCTCGGCTGGCGCTGTGGCTTAACAGGCTAATCCTCCGCCTTGCGGTGCCGGCACACCGGGTTCTAGTCCCGGTTGGGGCGCCAGATTCTATCCCGGTTGCCCCTCTTCCAGGCCAGCTCTCTGCTATGGCCCGGGAAGGCAGTGGAGGATGGCCTAAGTGCTTGGGCCCTGCACCCGCATGGGAGACCAGGAGAGGCACCTGGCTCCTGGCTTCGGATCAGCATGGTATGCCGGCCGCAGCGGCCATTGGAGGGTGAACCAACGGCAAAGGAAGACCTTTCTCTCTGTCTCTCTCACTGTCCACTCTGCCTGTCAAAAAAAAAAAAAAAAGACCGACTCTCTATATTTTCATTTCCTTATGTGTAACATAGGCATAAGAATCCTCTCCCTCATTGGGTTATTAGGAAGACCAAATGAAATAATACAAGCAATCTACTTTGAATTGTTATAGTACAATATCCATAATGATCCCAAGACAGTCTGTGTTTTCATGGTCTATATCCAGCAGATGAGAACAAGACTGTCTGTACTTCAAATGTACCACTTACTTAATATGACACCTTCATGTGGCAAGAGTAATTTTATTGGTCTCTGACTATGCCCAGGTACTATGGTAATTACTTAGCTTATTTACTTATCACAACAATTCAAACTCCCATTTTTTTTTTAAATCAAGAAACTGAGGCCCAAGAAAGTAAAGCAACTTGCCCAAGGTCATAAATTTAGTTCATTTCTATGGATTTCAAATTCAGCCCCAAATTCTGTACATTGATATTACACCAGCACCAACCCTCAATACTTGTATGTCTTACCAACCACATTTTAGGTAACCTAAAGGTCTGTGTCTACTTCTTGCTAAAGCCTAACTCTGGAGCACTACCATAAATATTCAATAAATACATTTTGTTTGATTAATCTATACCACGTGTTGAGCGCCTACAGTGTCATAAAGGCAAAGCATAGTAATATCATTAAGTATGAAATTCTATTATAGTAAATTATATATTATAACATACATGTACACAAACCACACACATGGTATAATATATATGATAGGATAGCTCAGAGCATGGGAGCACAACACAAGAAGCAATCAAATGATCGTGGAGGTACACACCAAATAGCACCATGTACCAGTGTCTAAAACAAAAACTACCCATGAAAACACTCTGTTTAGCAAGGGCCCAGCTAGAAACATTAGATTAACAAGCAAAACTTGCAGAAGAGGCTTTGCACACCCTTCATGCATTGCAAAATGCTGTAAACAGATCTCTAGCAATGTTTTCGAGGGCAGATCCAGGACAAGGCAACTGCCAGGAAGACAGCTGTGTCTTCTGCTGACTCTTACTCATTGCCTACTGATGGAACGCTTCTGCCCTCCAGACCACAGCCACAGGAGTAAATAACTCTTAACCAAAGGAAGTGCTAGTTCAGCTGGAGTGGGTGCACTAGGCAGACGGAAAGGATGTTAAACATTAGGCTTAAAGCATATACCCCTTGATGGGTCCTCCCTATACTCTCCAGATGGTCATTTCAAATGCTCTCCTCCCCCTCCCCATTTCCACTGATGGCCTTAACCATGCTTCATTGAAAAAAAAAAAAAAAAACAGAAATGTTCAGAAGGAAGTTGCTTCATATTCCTACCACGAAGTTCCTAACTAAGCCAATCTGTGCCCATTTTCTTATTCTCTTTTGTTATCATGGAGGAAGGGAGCTTCCCACCATCCAAGGCCCATCTCCCCACTTGGCTCTATAAGCCACCCCATCCTGTTCTCTAAGGGATTTTGCTCTTTCATTGTTTCCTTCTTCCATCATTATTTTCTCTCTCTAGCAAGTCATTCTTTTTGGCATAATAGCATGTTCTAGCATTTCCTGTACTTAAGAATAAACACCTTGACATCATATTCTTCTTCAGTGCTACCATAATTTTCTGAGATTGCCTGCATATATCCATATTTTTTCTCCCCTCTTCACCTGGTTCCCTTTGTTATTTCTAATTTTAATGTGTATATTGAAAAACTATGCAAAATGTCACTACTGTTTAAGGTTTATGTATGTATATATATAATTTTTTCTTATTTTATTTTATTTGAAATATTTATTTGACACAGACACACACACACACACACACACAGAGAGAAAGAAAGAAAGAAAGTGAAAATCTCACCTGGGGGTAAGAGTGTTGCGTCATGCAGAAAAATGTATGTTTAATTTCATAAGAAACTTCCAGACTTCTTCCAAAGTGGTTTCACCAGTTTTTCATGCCAATCAACAATGTTTTAGATTCCTAGTTGCTCCATGTCTTTATCAACACTTGCTATGGTCAATCTTTCCTTTTAGCTCTTCCACTTTGATATTTAGTGGTGCAGTTTTAATTTGCATCACTGTACTGATGAACAGTGTTGAACATCTTTTTATGTGTTTGCATTCACATCTTTTCTTTGATGCAATGTCTTTCCATGTGGATCTTTTGCTCATTTTAAAAATTGGTCGTTTTCTTGTTATTAAGTTGTTATTAGTTCTTATACAAATTTTTATTAGCTATTTGTTTTGCCAAGTTCTCTCCCATTCTGTGTCTTGCCATCCCATCTTCTAAACCATGTCTTTCAAATACAACAACAAATGTTTTCAATTTTGATGAAATCAGGATATCAATTTTTCTTCTATGCTTTGTACTTTTTGTGTTCTATTTAAAAATCATTGCCTACTTCAAATACAAAGATCTTCTTCTAAGTGGTTTTTTCTGTAAGTTTAATAGTCAGAGTTCTAAATTTATATCTATGATGCACTTGAAGTTAATTTTTGCTTGTAGTATAAAGCAAGGATCCATTGTAGCACCATCTGTTAAAGAAAATATTCTTTTCCAATTGAAATACCTTGGAAGATTTGTCAAAAATCAACTGACCACATAGGAATGGGTGCATTCTGGACTCTAACTTTTCAGTTGCTCTTTATGTCTCTCCTCAAGTCAATATCAAGTCTTGTAGCCAATTAAATTTGTTTTACACTTTCCAAATTATTTGAGTATTTTAAATTCTTTATATTTCTATATGATCCTTAGAATCAACTTATCAATTTCAACTCCTCCAACTCAAAAAATCCTCTGCTTGGATACCCCACTTTCTTTAATTGTGGCATGAAGAAGAGGTAGAGACATTCTTTCCATACGAGCAAGTATGAAACTGGACAAAACTATTAACAATGACCATTGTGGAACACTGGAAAATGATCAAGCTTGCACAACTTAAGGAATGGTATTTCTGAAAACTCTATCATATCAAATAAGAAGAGTGAGTTTGCAGCCTCATCAATAAACCATGCTAAGTTGCCTGGTGAGAAGTCTTTATCAGGACGCCGTTGTCTTGGTTTGTAGAGGACAGTAGAAGAGCTACTATGAGGAAATTTTAGAAGTGAGAGGAGCATACCAGGACTGATATATAAAACTTCTGCATAACTCTGGCCTCTCCATGCATCCCAAAGAGACCTGTGAAAGTAGAAAGTCTGCAGAGATGTGTGACTCTGCTGTAACCTTTAAATATGCTCTTCAAACCACACACCACGCAGATGCACTGAAAGTCTTACCGGCTTGAGGTATCTGAGCATAACCTTTGCTCAAATCACTGACTTATCAATAAGCTATTTAAGTGCAGAGGAGACCCCGAGAAGCCTAGCGCTCCTTCTCCACCTAAAAAACAAGTAAGGCAGAGACATCAATGTGTACTTTGGAAGAGGCAGATTTTTCGGTTTTGAGTGTAGACAAGTTAGTTAGCTACTGGGGGGAAAAAGCAATGATAGTCATAAGAACAATAAAACAAGGCCAGCGCCATGGCTAAATAGGTTAATCCTCCGCCTGCGGCGCCGGCAGCCCGGATTCTGTCCCGGTTGCTCCTCTTCCAGGCCAGCTCTCTGCTGTGGCCCGGGAGTGCAGTGGAGGATGGCCCAGGTCCTTGGGCCCTGCACCCGCATGGGAGACCAGGAGAAGCACCTGGCTCCTGGCTTCGGATCAGCGTGCCGGCCACTGGCCGCAGCAGTCACTGGGGGGTGAACCAGCAGAAAAGGAAGACCTTTCTCTCTCTCTCTCTCTCACTGTCCACTCTGCCTGTCAAAAAAAAAAAAAGACTAATAAAACAGAAACCCAAATTACTAAACATTATATTTTAAAAAGATCATTTTTAACAGAGAAAATTGTATAGAATATGTAAAGAAACAGAAAAGCATGACCCATACTCTGATTAAGTCAATAAAATGATTCAAAATGGCTGCAGATACTGGATTTAGTGAACAAATATTTCAAAGAAGTTATTATAAATGCAAAAGAAAGTTAAAAATAATAATTAAGGGAAATGCACTAACAATGAGTGAACAAATAGGGAACCTTGCCAGAGAAACAGACCTTATCAAAAAGAGCCAAATGGAAATTCTAGAGCTGAAAAGTACTGTACTAAAATAAAAGATTTATCAGATGAGCTCAACAAAAGATTTGACCTATTAGAACAACATCAGTGAGTTTCAAGATCAACCAAAACTACAAACCTGAAAAATAAAGAGATAGGAGATTTAAGGAAAGTGAACAAAATCTCAGAGACCTACATGGGATCACATGAAACAACAAATCCTCCACGTAACTGGAGTCCTACAGGAGAATAAAGCAAAAGGAGCAAAAAATATATTTGAATGTGTAGACACTGAAAACGAAACAGTTACTGATGGACATAAGCAGGGCCTGGCCCTGTGTCCTAGCTGGGAAAGCCACCACCTGACGCTGGCAGTCCATATGGGCACTGGTTCAACTCCCTGCTGCTCCACTTCCTATCCCGCTCCCTGCTAATGTGCATGGGAAAGCAGCGGAAGATGGTCCACATACTTGGGCCCCTGTACCCATGTGGGAGACCTGGAAGAAGCTCCTGGCTCCTGGCTTCAGTCTGGCCCAGTCCTCCCTGGCTGTTGCAACACTTAGGGAGAGAACCAGTGCATGGGAGATCTCTTTCCATCTCTCCCTCTTTCTCTGTAACTCTGCCTTTAAAATACAGAAATAAATGTTTTTAAAAAGAAAGAGAGAAAAATGCTATTATACACGGGTTAAGTTCCTATGTCTTATTATAAATACATTAGTACTTATTTGAGTTAGGCTGGGATAAATTAAAGGAGCATATACTATAGCTTTAGAGAAACTACTGAAAAATAAGGCAAAGAAGTTCAGACATCAAGCCTAAAGAGGAATTAAAATGGAATACAAAAACTAATGCTTTTAGTACATGAAGGAACAAATGAGATGTTCCTAAGTGAGATTAATAGAAAAAAGCAGTCAATGACTGACACTATCCAACCATATCAATAATTAGGCTTTGTATGAATGGACAAAATGCCCTAATCAAAAGTCAGAGATTGTCAGACTGCATACAAAAGTAATATTCAATGTATGGTTTCCACCAGAAACATACTTTAAATTCAAAAGCACAAATCATATCTACTGCATTTTTCATTTTGATTTTTATGTATTTAATTTGTAAAAGTTCCATTTGGGCTTTTTTTTTTTTTTACATTTTTAAATTCTCTCCTCATTGTGACTGTATTTTCTTCTACTTTTTGAATGTATACAGCATATTTACAATGACTTGTTTAAAAATATTTATTTATTTATCTATTTATTTATTTGAAAGGCAGCGTTACAGGCAGAGAGGGAAAGACACAGAGATCTTCCATCAACTGGTTCACTCCCCAAATGGCTGCAACAGCCAGGGTTGGGTCAGGCTGAAGTCAGGAACTAGGAACTTCATCCAAGTCTCCCACATGGGTGCAGGGGCCCAAATACTTGGGTCATCTTCTGTTGCTTTCCCAGGCATGTTAGCAGGAAGCTGGATTGGAAGTGGAGCAGCCAGCACTGAATCTAGCACACATATAGGATGTAGGTATTGCATTAACCCACTATACCACAATACTGGTCTCTACAGTGACTTTTAAAAATTAATTAATTAATTAATTTTGAGAGGCAGGGACAGAAAGAGAAAGCTCCCATCCACTGGTACACTCCACAAATGCCCACAACAGCTGCCTCTGGGCAAGGCCAAAGCCAGGAACCAGGAACATAGTGCAGGGCTCTCTTGTGAATGGCAGGGACCCAACAATTTGAGGCTTCAACTGCTCCCTCCCAGAGTCAACATGAGCAAGAAGCTGGGATTTGTAGCAGAGCTTGGAATTGAACCCAAGTTCTCCAATAGGGAATAGAGGCATCCTAATGGCTGTGTCAATCACCAGGCCAAATACCCTGTAATAACAGTTTTTAAGTTCTTACCCACTAGTTTTCATCATTGATATCATTTCTGTCTCTGTTTCTGATGACTGGGTCATGTATATACTCTGGGTCATTATTTTTCTGGTTCTTTGTTTGCCTTATAACTATTTATTTTTAAATAAAATACTGGGCACTATGGATTTATGCTGCTGGTTGCTAGTTTTCTTTCTAGTAGGTAGTTAAGCGATTTGAATCACTAGATCCTTCCAAGCTTTCTTTCAAGCTGTGTCACTTTGGGGCCACTGCAGCCATAAGTAAAGTTCCAGGTCCAATACTCAGGTGTGTTACTTCTAAGGTTCCTGCCTGTTTCTCCATACGTTTTAAGAACTTTGCACTCTGGCCGGTGCCGTGGCTCAACAGGCTAATCCTCTGCCTTGCGGCGCCGGCACACCGGGTTCTAGTCCCGGTTAGGGCGCCGGATTCTATCCCGGTTGCCCCTCTTCCAGGCCAGCTCTCTGCTATGGCCCGGGAAGGCAGTGGAGGATGGCCCAAGTGCTTGGGCCCTACACCCCATGGGAGACCAGGAGAAGCACCTGGCTCCTGCCATCGGATCAGCGCGGTGCGCTGGCCGCAGCGCGCCAGCCGTGGCGGCCATTGGAGGGTGAACCAACGGCAAAGGAAGACCTTTCTCTCTGTCTCTCTCTCTCTCACTATCCACTCTGCCTGTCAAAAAAAAAAAAAAAAAAAAAAAAAACTTTGCACTCTGACCTCTCAGAACAAAGACACTGCCCAATCCTATGTGAGGTCCAGGAATTGTTCTGCCTATGCTTTTTCAAGTAGGTCTTTCATGACCTCAAGTAATTCCCCTTCACTGAAGCATAGATAAATACTCCGCCATAGACACCAAGGTGGTCCCTCTGCAGATCCCTGGAGCTCTTCCTCCATATACCGTACCATCTTCTCTGAATCCCAGAGTTCTGTGTCAGTGGATTCAGCCAAAGATAGATCAATATAGTAAAAAAAAAAAAAAAAAAAAAAAAAAAAAAAAAAAAAAAGCATCTGTACTGAGCATGTACAAACTTTTTCCTGTCAGTAATTCTGAAACAATTGAAACAATACAGTGTAACAACTATTTACATAGCATTCACTTTATGAAGTAGTTAAGTAATCTTGAGATGATTTAAAATCTATGCTAGGACGTGGCTAGGTTACATGCAAATATACTGTTTTATAAGAAGAGGTTGGACATCCAGGGATTCTGGTGTATATGGGGGCTCTTGGAACCAACACCCTGAGGATGTAGAGGGATAACTGTACTCTTCCCTGTATACTATGGCTGCCTTGCTCTCCCCCGACTCCATGTATTTCTTCCAAGCAATGAGACCGCTGCACTGTTTGGGGTCCCCCTTTCTGTTTCCCCTGAAGACTTCTTGCAGAAGTTGAGCTGGTGCAATCACACAGCTCACCCTGTTAGTGTTCCTTCGTTCAGGCCCCACAGTCCTGCTCTGCCTGTTGTCCAAATTCTGAAAATCACTGTTCACAGATTTTTCCAGTTTCCTAATTGTTTAAGACAAAGGGATAAATTTACTATCCTTTCCAACATCTTGGACAGAAGCTGTAGTTTGACTTCTCTTTCTTTTAAAAATACTTTAATGCTGGCGCCGCGGCTCACTATGCTAATCCTCTACCTGTAGCGCCAGCACACCGGGTTCTAGTCCCGGTTGGGGCACCAGATTCTGTCCCGGTTGCTCCTCTTCCAGTCAAGCACTCTGCTGTGGTCCGGGAGTGCAGTGGAGGATGGCCCAAGTGCTTGGGCCCTGCACCCACATGGGAGACAAGGAGGAAGCACCTGGCTCCTGGCTTCGGATTGGCGCAGTGCGTCAGCCGTGGCAGCCATTTGGGGGGTGAACCAACGGAAAAAGGAAGACCTTTCTCTCTGTCTCTCTCTCTCTCTCTAACTCTGCCTGTCAAAAAAAGTACTTTTATAATACAATACTTACATAGATCCACAAAAATATTTTATATTATTTTAAATGCATGGTAAACAATAAGTTATTTTAGTAGTTTATTTTTTTCTTCATTCAGAGAAGTATTTATAAGATTTATTTTTTTTAATCTGGGTAACTATCATTCGTTCTTTTTCACCAACTTTGTTACGTAAGTATACCAAGATTCACTTATCTTTTCCTTTGTCAGTGTCTGAATTGCTTAGTTCAGTGCTATGAAGAACAAAGTTTAGTGCTACCAGAAGTATTCTTAAACATGTTTCCAGTAGACATATACAAGAAGTTTTCTATAGGGATATATATTCTGTATAGTAGTGAAGTCACTGGGCTTTGGGGAAGATAATATTTAGTTTTTAGTGTCCTTGTTATTTTTATTTATTTATGTTTTTAACTTTTATTTAATAAATATAAATTTCCAAAGTACAGTTTATGGATTACAATGGCTTTTTCCCCCATAACTTCCCTCCCACCCGCAACCCTCCCATCTCCTGCTCCCTCTCCCATTCCATTCACATCAAGATTCATTTTCAATTCTGTTTATATACAGAAGATCAATTTAGTGTATATTAAGTAAAGATTTCAACAGTTTGCACCCACACAGAACATAAAGTGTAAAATACTGTTTGAGTACTAGTTATAACTTTAATTCACATTGTACAACACATTAAGGACAGAGATCCTACATGAGGAGTAAGTGCACAGTGACTCCTGTTTATTTTTATTTTTAATAGAAAACCTTTAAGGCTAATTTCAGTTCCTCAATTCCTTCTTCAGCAACTCAGAGCCTTTACACAAATCATTTCACTTACTTGGAACACTTTTCCCACTGGCCATTGTTCAAAGCTTGCCCATTATATTTTTTAGATGTTACCCTGATACCACTTCCATGGGAGACCTTCTCTGACTACCCACTTGAAGTCAGGTTGTCATCTATTCTTCAACATAGCACTGAGTTCATTTATTGTCTCTCACTCACCAAGCTGTAAGGTTCATGGGAGTAGAAACAGTTGTCTGTCCTGTTGAACATTATTTATTTAATACCTATCTCAATGCCTCAGATGCAGTAAGTATTTAAAAACATGTTTTACAGGGGCCAGCACTGTGGCATAGCAGGTAAAGCCAATGCCTATGGCACCATCATCTCATATGGCTTCTGGTTCGAGTCCCGGCTGCTCCTCTTCAGATCCGCCTGGGAAATCAGTGGAGGATGACTCAAGAGCTTGGGCCCTCCATACTCACATGGGAGACCCAGAAGAAGTTCTTGGCTCCAGGCTTCAGATCAGCTCACCTCTGGCTGTTGCAGCCATTTGGGGGAGTAAAAGAGCTGGTGGAAGATTTCTCTGTCTCTGCCTCTCTATCTATCTATCTCTCTCTCTCTCTCTCTAACTCTGCCTTTCAAATAAATAAATCTTTATAAAAATCATGTTTTATGGATGAATGAATAAGCAAGGTAATAAAAGGAATTATTATCTCCATTTTACATATGAGGGTAAGCTATTGGCCATCTCTTATCTAGCTTACTAACCATATATACTTTATAGATTGTTGCCATATCACACAAGGGTTTCTATGCAGGGTGGAGGAATACTTAGATATATTTCACCAACTAAACTCAGACTATTCCAGACTCAAGATCAGCCTTACTTATGCTTTAACATAAACTAGAGTGAGTTGTTACTATGAACTATGTTCTTAAATCTTGGTGTACTCGATGTCTAGCAGAGTATCTGACAGTGAAAACTCAAATCCTATTAGATGAATGAAAAATGGTAGTAGCTGGGTCATGAGAGGAGACATTATTTCACCTTGAAGGTAAAATAATACCACTGAGATTATATGCACAAACTTTTCACAAAATATACGTGGATATATAAACACATACGTACATACTTGTATACTTATATATGGATGAAGTAAAATGATTTAATAGCATATTCCAAAGACTGTTTCAGAAAATATATACTATAAGTTACAAGAAAGTTAAATTACATATCAAACCAGCATATGCTGGCCCAGAAGATTACTAAAGCCATGGAATTGTTGATAAAATTCTTTCATGTAGTAGAAACAAATACAACCACATACTACACACCCACATATCCCAAAAAGAATTCCAATGAATGCAATAATGGTAGTGACATGAAAGCAAAACTAAACTGTAAGAGATAGCAACAAAATGTCAGTTGTTATTATAGAGGGCCCTATAAGATCATGACTAAATACAAGGGCAGGGTGCTCAAACCTGAATTCAAACCCAGATCTATCATTTAGAATTGTAAGAACTTGACACATGACAACTCTGAGCTTCAGTTTTCTCATCTATAAAGTGATACAATAATACCTACTTCATACAGCTATCATCAAAATCAGATGAGACATTAGAAATGCTTAGAAAAGTGGCACACTTAAAGTTCTCAGTAAGTGAGACTGTTGCTATCAGCATCATCATTTTCATCATCATTACCATCATCGCACTGGAAATTTGAGTAGCACACACACTCTAACAGTCATCTCATAGAACTGAAGACTATCATGCTTGTGATTGTACAGGAAGTATTTTTATTTTCTTTTTGTAAAAGATTAACTAATTTATTTGAAAGGCAGAGTTACAAAGCGGCAAGGGAGAGATACAGAGAGAGAGATCTTCCGTCTGCTGGTTCACTCTCCAAATGGCCACAACAGCTAGAGCTGTGCCAATCTGAAGCCAGGATCCAGGAGCTTCTTACGGGTCTCCCACATTGGTGTAGGGGCCCAAACACCTAGGCCATCGTTTGCTGCTTTCCCAGGCCACTAGCAGGGAGCTGGATTGGAAGTGGAGCAGCTGGACTCAAACTTACACCCATGTCGGGTACTGGCATCGCAGATGGCAGATTTATCTGCTAAGCCACAGCAACGGCCCCCAGAAAATATCTTCCTATGTACATATTATCATTTCCTTTTTCTAATCAAACAATAAATCCTTGAAAGGTACTTGTCTGCTTTGATGTGACAATGGTTTGAGATTCATGTGCTGGAAACTGAGACATGGTGGAATTTTAAGAAGTAGAGCCTAACAGGAGGTCACTGGGTTGCTGCCCTGGGAAGAATGAATGCAGTTATGTGACCCTGGTTCATTCTCATAAGAGGGCTGTAATAACAGAGCAAGACTGGCCTCTCCCCACTCACTGGTTTCCTGGATTGCCATGGGATCCCCTTCTCTCACATGCATTCTTGTCATAATGCCATCTGCCATGCTGTGAAGCGGCCAGAGGATCCTCACCAGAGGCCAAGTCAGTGTGGCCACCGAATCTCAAATGTGTACACCCCAAAAATGTGAGTTCAGCAATTCTTCTCTTAATAAGGTTCCTGGCCTCAGGTACTTTGTTATAGCACCAGAAAATGGACTAATACACAGGTGAACTGGATTGATCTGTTATGATAATGATCAACTTTAAATGCATTGGAAAAATAAACAATTCTAGGGGTGGAATACTGAACCTTCATGATTATAGAGCATAGAAGTTCTTGATCAATAATTGAAACAGAAAACTCAGAAAGATTTGACAAAAAGTTTGCACAAGAAAGAGAGGGAAGGGGCCAGTGCTGTGGCGTAGCTGGTTAAGCCACCACCTGCAGTGCCAGCATCCCATATGGGTACCGGTTCAAGACCCGGGTGCTCCACTTCTGATCCAACTCTCTGCTATGGCCTGGGAAAGCAGTAGAAGATGGGTCCCTGCACCCATGTGGGAGACCCAGAGGAAGCTCCTGGTTCCTGGCTTCAGATTGGCACATCTCTGGCCATTGCAGCCATCTGGGGAGTGAACCAGCAGATGGAAGACCTCTCTCTCTCTCTCTCTCTCTCTCTCTCTCTCAAAACCTCTCTGTAACTCTGCCTTTCAAATAAAATTAATAAATCTTTTTTAAAAAAGAAAAAGAAAGAAAGAGGAAGGAAGCTGGGCAGACCTGTGGCTGAATCCTAGCTTCATCCCATTACTTAGGATTCTTGAAGCTAGATATCTTCACGATATTATGTTATGACTATAGCCATAACGTTTTCAGTTCAAGTTGCTTCATTTATAACATGGGAACTCACTAGTCTATTAAGAGTTCTGTGAGGGTTAAATAATATAATCTTTGTTAAATTGCCTAGGTGAGCACCCAGCACAAAATAGATACCAAAGACAAATAAAAACAAAAAATAAAACAAAAAACAGTGTTCTACTCTTTGCTTTCACAATCTTTGAGTGCTCTTGTCTTGGGAAGAGGAAGCTAAAAAACCCTTTCTAGGGTGGGTGTTCAACCTAGCAGATAAGACACCTGCATCCCATATTGGAGTACTTGAGTTCAGTTTCCAGTTCTGTCTACTGACTTCAGCTCCCTGCTAATACAGAACCTGGGAGGTAGCACGCGATGATTCAAGGAATCTGGTTCCTGCCATCCATGTGGGAGACCTAGATAGAGTTCGTGGTTCTCAACTTTGCCACGTCCCCAATATCTCTTTGCAGATATTTGAGGAGTGAACCAGCAGACGGGAGTGTGCTTCTCTCTCTCTGCGCGCGCGCGTGTGTGTGTGTGTGTGTGTGAAAGAGAGAGAGAGAGAGGGAGGGAGGGAGAGAGAGAAAATTGCCTCTCAATAAATAAACCCTAAGAAAAAAATAAAAGGTCCTTTCTGGGAATAAGGGGCAGCTGGGTGGGAGTGGGAGAGTCTTGAGGCCCAGAGGTCTTCCTGTGTTTACAAAGGAATCAATTAAGGAAACAATAAATAATGGAGCAGCAAAGGAGGAAGAATTATTGAGTATCCTCTCTGATTTTTCTTTGATTTCTATTTCTCATGTTCCTAATGTCTCTTTTTCTTAGGGCTGCATTGTAGTTTCATTGTTGCTTTTGAAACAAAATGCCCAAGTAACATAATCATACAAATAAAGAATTGAGCATTAGAAGCTATGACAAAAGTATCACACTGGCATAAATCCTTAGTGGCCATGCATTTTGGTAAGGATCAACAGGTCTTGTGAAGCTTCCTTTCTTTCAATTCCCAATGATTAAGGATCAACTGTTTATTAGGAACTGTGCTAAATATTAATAATATAGTCATAACATTATCGGTTCAAGTTGTTTTTATTCTGAATCCTTTCCCCTTACCCCTGAGCTCACCAATGTGACTGTGAGAAGAATATTAACACAAACAAAACTCTTTCATACTGATCTAGGACCATTGTCAGTCTTTATAATGACAGGAAGTCAAAGGGTGGGGAGAATGTCAGAAAGCCACAAAGACAAAACAGACAGACCCATAAGGAAGAGGGAAATGGTTCAGCAATGCAACACAAATTTTACTTCTCATCTCAGTATCTTCACTGATTCTTTTAATCTTTCTAGGCACTGTCTGAGAAATCTGTTTTTGGTCTTTTCACTCAATAATGAAACAACAATTGCCAGCTACTTCAGTTTTCTTTTTGGTATATAATAACCTGAATATGGCTTGGCTTGAGTGTCTTGATATACCTAAACTTTCTTACATGTTGTACACTGCTCTCATGCATGGACCCCATTCGATTTTTTCCATTCAAATTTCCTTTGTCCCATCCTTGGTAGTTATTTTAAATAAATTTTCCCTTGATATCTTGTATACTATCTGAAGTATCTTTAGAATCAAAGAAATGTAAATGCCTCTACTATTACACTAAATGTATTGAGGGAACAACCTCATTTCATTTGTTCTTTATGAAACACAGATTCTCACAAGATTCTATAATCCATGAAATTAAAAGGATAATGATCGAATTACAAGTATCATTTATATATGTTTTAATGGATTTTATTTATATGATTAGTAAGTCTGGGTAATTACATTTTTAAAAAAACTATTTTATTTATTTGAAAGGTAGAGGTAGAGAGAGAGAGATCTTCTATCTACTGGTTCACGTCCCAAACAGCCATAATGACTGGGGCTAGGGCTAGAATTCCATTCAAGTCTCCCATATGGGTGGCAGGGGCCCAAGTACTTGAACCAATCTCTGTTGCTCTCCCAGGCGCATTAGCAAGGAGCTGGATTGGAAGTGGAGCGGCTGGGACTCAAACTGGTGCTCATGTGAGATGGCAGCATCACAGGCAGCAGCCAACCTATTGTACCATGTCACCAGCCTTTATTTTTAATAATAACCCAAGTTTCAGAGCCCTTTCCACCTAGTTACAGACAAAAGACCTATTTGAAATATCTATAAAAATATGTGTCAATATATTTAGATCTAAAAATATTCCAATTTGTTTCTTCCAATAATTTTCATGCTGCTTGATATATAACAAGCAGAATGGTTAAAGGTTCAAGAAGCCCCCTGGAAGTCTTTCTGTAGGGATCCATCCAGCTCACAGCATGAAACAATATAGCTACATAAATTATTAACACCACTTTAATTCTGGGCCTGAAACTGTAGTATGAAGCAGACTGTTTTACTATGTAAGCCACACCACGGGAGCACGTTAAGCACCTCTGGATGCTGTTCTAGTTCTCTGAGCACTTAGCACAGCGCCTCTGAGCACAACAGGCTCGGTTATACATGTTTTATTTGCTGGGTCCAGATCGCTTGGGTGCCATTTGATATCCTGAATCATTAATAGGTAAAGTGGGGCTCTTAGTTCAACCCAACAAGCATTTATGGAGCACCTACTATGTAATATGATCTGTCACTCCCAGGCTTAAAATCTTTCAATTATTCCCTATGGCTTTCAGGATAAAATGTAAGCTTCTTAATTCAGATATGAGACCTTACGTAATCCATCAATAATGGCAGATATGTAATGTGCAACCTCACGCCCTGCCTTCTTCCACAACAAATGAAAGTAATGTACACATTTCTTCCCCACGGAGATTGGACATGGCTTCAGAATCCTTCACAACACACTGTGCAGGCAGCCACCCCAGTAGACCATAGTGAAAATCTATTTGCTATTTGTGCCCGACTTTGCTGCCTCCAAGAACATCACCAAACTGTTTGCTCCAGTCATGCAGAATGACATACAGGTCCCTAAATATGCAAGACTTTTTCCCACCTTTATGCTCCATCTTCCTAGAATGATCTTCCACCTTTTCTATACTTAGCAAACTCTTACTCATCCTGTATACTCAGATCAATTTCATCTCCATGGGCTGATCCAGACACCTTTCTTCTGTGCTCTATAGGCACCTTGAACTGAGCATTTTATCACCCTAGACCATAGGTGTTAATTGCAATTCTTCTCCCTTATTGCCTTTAAATTCCTTAAGATCAAAAGTTTTGTCTTGTTTTGTGTCTCAGGCAGCTAGCAAAGAGTCTAGTGCACAATAAGTAGTTAATAAATTTCCAAGAATACCTGTACTGGGTACTATACTAGGTTCAAGGAACACAAAGAGAATAATGCATAAGAACAGGAAATATTTATTCAGCAATTACTTCGTACTCTGCTCCGACCATGTATGTAAGTGGATTAATTCATTTAAATCTCTCAGCACCAAGCTGAGATTCAAGGTAGATTGTATGATTATTTTACTATATTAAGTAAGAAAACGAAGACACACAGAGGCCAAGTGACTTCTCCAGGGTCACACTTAAACAAGTAGTCCTTTTTTTTATTTTAAATATTTAAAAATTTTCTTAACTTTCATTTTACTTGAAAGGCAGAGAGAGAAATGAAAGAGATAGCTTCCATCTTCCAAATGTGCACAACAACCAGGGCTGAGTTAAGGCAAAACCAGAAGATGGAAACTCAATCTAGGGTTCCCTCATGGCTGACAGGGACTCATGTACTTGAACCATCACCTACAGTGTCCTAGTGTGCACATTAGCAGGAAGCTGGATGGGAAGCAGAACTGAGACTTGAACCCAGGCACTCTAATACAGGATGTAGGTGTTCCAAGCAGCAGCTTAACCTCTGAACCAAACACCTACTCCCAGGTAGTCTTGTTCTTAAGTTTCTACCCATTCTATTCCACTATTTAGAACCTGCATGGACCCTATCCTCAAGGAGTTCAAAGACTGATAGAAGATGGGGCCAGCACTGTAGCATAGTAGGTTAACCCTCTGCACGTGGCACCGGCATTCCATATGGGAGCTACTTCATGTCCCAACTGCTCCTCTTCATTTATTTTTAAAGATTTATTTATTTGAAAGGCAGAGTTATAGAGAGGCAGATGCAGAGAGAGAGAGAGAGAGAGAGAGGTCTTCCAACCACTGGTTCACTCCCCAAATGGCCGCAACAGCTAGAGATGGGTCAAACCGAAGCCAGGAGCCAGGAGCCAGGAGCTTCTTCCAGGTCTCCCATGCAGGTGCAGGAGCTCAAGGGCTTGGGCCATCTTCTACTGCTTCCCCAGGCCATAGCAGCGAGCTGGATTGGAAGTGGAACATCTGGGACTCGAACTGGCACCCATATGGGATGCTGGCGCTGTGGATGGTGGTTTTACTGCTACACCACAGCATCAGCCCTTGCTCCTTTTCTGATCCTGCTCCCTGCTATGGCCTGGGAAAGCAGTAGAAGATGGCCTAAGTGCTTGGGCCCCTGCACCCGCGTGGGAGACCCAGAAGAAGCTCCTGGCTCCTGGCTTCAGATCGGTGCAGCTCTGGCTGCTGTGGATATTTGGGGAGTGAACCAGCAGATAGAAGACCTTTCACATCTGTCTCTACCTCTCCCTGTCTATAACTCTCTCAAATAAATAAATAAAATCTTTAAAAAGAGGAATTAAGAAAAGGTGGGTAGAAGAAGAGAGACCAGTACGTGATTAATCACCATATAATGCAGAAAGACTACAATAGGCATATATGCAAAATAAAAGGGGAGCCCAGTGGATGGGGCAGTGGAGGGACAAGATTTCCAGGATGCTTCACTAAAGAAATGATATTCAAATTAGGTCTGAAAGACAAGGAAGGGCATGCAAAATGCAGAGAAGGGAAAGCTTAGGGCAAGCGACACACAAAGAAGTGAAGCAGCGTGGTGTCTGTGCACCAGAGCTGCTACACAATTTGCAGTGTAAAATGAATATGTGGGGACCCTTGTGTATAAATTATTAAGAACCTCATAACATTTTTAGCACAGCATTAAATCGAACAAGGACTCCTTCGAGGCTCAGGGCCCTGTCACTCCCATGAAGCCAGACCTGCTGGGCACCATCAAGGCTTTCATGATGCAGGAACAAGAAGTACCTGGGAAAAAAGTACTTGATAAGGCAGGAAATGACACTAGTGAGGTCAGGAGAGGCCAGATCGTGCTAAGTAGCCTGGACTTTGTCCCATAGTTAACTAAAAGCTGTAAAAGTGTTCTCGATATGATGCAATCTGATTGGATTCATTTGCAAAAAGATACTCCTGGTAGTTCTACTGGGAGTAGACAGGAGGACAAGAGAGGAAAACAGGAACAGCACATCAGCAGTGGCAGTGGCAGAGAGGTTGAAGCCTTGAACTTGGCCTTTTCTGTGGGGGACATCCAAGAAAGACAGACCTAAGAAATGAACAGGAGGTAAGGTTTGCAGGAATTAATTCCTAAGGTACCCAAGGAGCCCAAAAGGAAAGCGACTTGGACCAAAGTTTCAACCAACAGCATGGGGTTCAAGAGAAAACCAGCAGTTTGCTTCAGGCTGCTAGTACAATTAAAAGAAATTCTTAATACAATTACTCAGCATCATTTATATCAGAACATCCCCATCCTGGAGAAGCCTAATACAAAAACTACAAAAAGGAAGCTGTTGTGCAAATTTCCACTTCTGTACCTCCCACAAGCAAAGAAGCACAAGAAGAGTCTATTTATTTGTCTCTTGATCTCCTTCCAAAGGACCATGGCTTTCTGGGTCATTTGAGCTTTTCCCATGAAATAGAAAAAAATGATCCTTATACCCTTCAGACGAGATTTCTCAAGTTCTAAAATGTTCCCAGGAAGCTTCCTGAGTTCTCTTTGGTGTGCTGGCACTATTTGAACGTGGTCTTGAATATAATAAAGATAAAACTAAACAACACATTAGTGCTCTGGAAGTTTTAGGTAAATACAGCAATATCAGTTTCATTGATATGAAGACAGTAAACACTTAGATCCTGGGAAGCTGACGTTGGTTCACACAACTAAATTACTTCTTCTTAACCCTGTAAAGCCGTGTTCTTCTATCCAGTTTTTCCATCTATTTGTGGATACTCTCCTAATTGTGCTAACTTCCTTTTCATCTCTTTGTTGAGAAAATTTGGCAAACTAGAATATCATCATACAGAAATTTAAATAGTTGAAATATGGACTTACTCATGACTCATAATTATCTTTGTCAAATAACAGTTTTTAAAGATGGGAACGTGGCAGATTGTACTACAGTTCATTTTCTGGTTCCAGTGATAATTCACTTTTTGAACTTTCATTTAATATTCTAAGTGTTTCTAAAGAGGACGGCATCCATGTAACAGTATAACAACTGGGCAGCTCAGTTCAGCGGGAAAGCTCGCAGGCTTTCCTATCAGATGGCTGAGAGGTGGTGCAGGTGTGACACTAGACAAGTCATTTGACCGCTCTCACCTTCAGTTACTCTGGATATAAAACGGGCTTTATATCTGCATTGTCAGGCTAGTGGAGGACTAAAAGATCTCATGGAGGTAGAAAACAAATCCTCGGTAAAGTTGGTTTCTTGGGTAGCCTGTGTATGTCTTTAGTAACAGACATTAAATGATATCTGATGCCTGTATAATTCTCTCCAAATTTAACTGATTGATTAATTTCCAAGGAAATTGGGTACAACTAAGTGGGAAGCTTCTAGTGACTCCAGCATCAGACACGAAGTCCCTGAGAGCTGAAATCAGCTCTCCCAGGTCAGATCCTGAGAGGCCAACACCAACATTGGGAAACTCAGGATCTTCATTCTTCAGGCCATGGGAAACGCTTCCCTTGCCTTCTTCCCATAGGTTGCATTTGCCTTCCCATTTGGTGGTTCAGTAATTTCTACAGAAATCTTCCCTACTGCTCCCTACCAGATCCCCCTGCTATAAACCCTCACAATAGCCTGTAGTTGTTTCTTTGTAGAACTTACCATAGTCACAACTGAGCAGTTAATTTTGTGCTTAGTTATTTCAAGTATGTGTGTCTCCAGTGTTAACTGCATTGGAATTCTGTTTTATTCATCACCACATAGCCAGCACATGGTGTATTACCTGATACATAAGCACATAGTAGGTGCTTAACAACTATGCATGACTACATGAATGAAGAGATGTTGAGTTCCTGGTAACTGATTTAGGTAAATACACTTATCATTCATAAATATGAATAATATGGGTTACTTGGCTTTGTTCCTATATGTGTACACTTCAAATTGAGGGCCACTGTAGTCACACAGAAGGCGATCTGTGATTGGGAGTCAGTACAGTACACTCACTGAATTGCTTTTTATCATGGTGGGGATGAATTTGTGCAGATCTAATCACACTCTTTACCTTAATAACTGCCGTGTCCATGTTATTATTGCATATACATTTACAACTTGGTGAGAACATCCCTCAAAAATGTCATGTCCGCATAGATTGAGCAAATAAGAAAAGGAATAGAAATGAGAGAAATACCTCCCCAATCCAATGTGGCATTACCACTTAGCCAAGCTGTAGAACTGAGTGCTTAGAGGGACTCCCTGAGTCCAGCATTCCCACCAATGGAACCAGTGAGTGGGGAAAGCAACTGACATTGAGAAACTACCACATGGAAGACACCGAATCTGCTGACACTGATACTATCCTCCAATTATAGTTGAAGAGACTGAGGTTCAGATAAGTTAAGTAACTTTCCAAGACCACAGAGTTAGTGCCCCAAACAAAAACTACTGTAAGACTGTTCTCTCTTGTGCGCGGAGGCAGTTTGTCAGGTTTCCCCACCCAGCAATAAACCTTCTCCCTTACTCTGGTGTTTGGTGTGTTTGGTGGTGGCCTTTCCTTTCACTGGTGCCGAAACCTGGTACCAGGCTCTCCTGTCAACCTTGCTCTCCCCTTGGGGATGTGAGCTGCTTTGGGACCCTGGACTTCTGCCAACCACAGAACTCACCCCCAGACCTCCTTTTTCACTACCGAACGCTCTGTGATCTCCATGCACACACTGGCCCTCCTAAATTCCTGAATGTTTACGGGAAGTGATAATGGAATGAACCAAACCATTCACCAACCAGGTGTTCAACCAAATGCTATCACCAGGATATACTCGGCTCCCCACCCAGGACATCACGTCTTTAGACATCGCCCCATGCCAGCTGATAGTAACTCGTCACCCCATGTTAGCAGGAAGCAGCTCTAGAAGATAGATCATTGTCCCTCCACCCCTCCTGGACTTTTTGGTGCCAATGTAATCCCATACAACACTTATTTTATAAAAAACAAAAGGGGGGGATGTTAGTAAAATGGTACCATCTTCCTAAGCGCAGCCTGGCTTACTAGAAGTCAGGTGACCAAATGGCCCAATCACAAGTGTCAGCTCCACCCACAGCCTAATGGGATTTGCTGCTCCCACTTCCTTATCTCTGCAAAGCTATATAAGACCTGTTCTCCTAGCATAGGCTGCTACACAGGGAGGCAGCCTGTCGGGTTTCCCACACCCAACAATAAACCTTTTCCCTTAAAAAAAAAAAACTATAAGCAGAGAGCACCAAAATAAATAAATAAGCAAACGAACACACACACACACATATGAAATCCACCAAAACATACCAAAGGAAGAAAATATGGGGGAAACAGAGAACAATAGGATGAGTCTATGCCTCAAGGTCCAAGGGCAGCCTCCCTGCTCCAAGAAATAACAATTGCAACAAGTGGCTCTGTGGCCCATTCAATCCCCTAACATACATCCCCTTCCTCTAAAAAGGCAGACTCCAGGTATGTGAGGATTTGGGAGGTGGGAAGAAAAGTCTTCCTACCTTACAGCCACAATGATCTATATCTATCTTAGAAAAGATGATACTTGGAAAGGATATGAGTATTGGCAGCAGAAAGGGAGGAACTTGGGTAAGAGGAAGAAGAAACACCCACAAGAACAGGTTGTGAGCACCAGACAATCGTTCTGAGTGACCCTTTTGCCCCACACCAGCCAAATCACTTCCTTTGCCCTCAGGTATGTGATGGACACTTTATAGATCCATAGCTTGAACTGTGGCCAACAGACATTTGAATCAATCGGTGAGCATGGTCTCTTTTGCATAATGATCTGAGAGAAAAAAATTGAGTGATTCTATCATCATCTGAGGAGTTCATGCCAGGACTTAGGATCACATTGGACACCTCTATACATTTATTCTTCATGCCTGGTCATTTGTCAAGGCTCAGTGCTACTTCTTTTTCTTTTCTTTTCTTTTTTAAGACTTACTTATTTTGAAAGTCAGAGTTGGTCGGCGCCATGGCTCAACAGGCTAATCCTCTGCCTAGCGGCGCCGGCACCCCGGGTTCTAGTCCAGGTCGGGGCGCCGGATTCAGTCCCAGTTGCCCCTCTTCCAGGCCAGCTCTCTGCTGTGGCCCCGGAGTGAAGTGGAGGATGGCCCAAGTGCTTGGCCCTGCACCCCATGGGAGACCAGGAGAAGCACCTGGCTCCTGCCTTCAGATCAGCGCAGTGCGCCGGCCAAAGCGCGCCGGCTGCGCTGGCCATTGGAGAGTGAACCAACGGCAAAGGAAGACCTTTCTCTCTGTCTCTCTCTCACTCACTTTCCACTCTGTCTGTCAAAAAAAAAAGAAAAGAAAGAAAGTCAGAGTTAAAGAGAGGGTGAGACAGAGAGAGAGAGAGGAAGAGAGAAAGAGAATCTTTCATCTGCTGGTTCACTCACCAGATGGCCCCAACAGCTAGACCTGGGCCAGACCAAAGCCAGGAGTCAGAAGCTTCTTCTGGGTCTCCCACATGGCTAGCAGGGGCCCAAACACTTGGACCATCTTCTGCTGCTTTTCCCAGGCCATTAGGAGGGAGCTGGATCAGAAGTGGAGCAGCCGGGACATGGGATGCTGGTCTGACGTTGCAGGCAGCAGCTTTACCCACTCTGCCACAATGCTGACCCCAATCAATACTACCTCTGATATGGCTTCAGGCTCAGCACTCTCCTTCCTCTTTAACCCATCACAGATTTATTCTATCTGCCTCTGGAATACTGTTAACATCAGTCTTCCCACAGGATACCACTGTTAGTCCCTTGAAGTTAAAGACCCTGTCTATCATTATAGCATTGTATCTCAGGGGTTAGCACAATCCGTGGCATGCAGTAAGGACTCAGTAAATGCTTGTTGGAAGAGTAAATAAATGCTTGTTGACTAACTGAATAAATAGTGTCAACTTACTCGGACCATAAATATTTACTGAGTCAGTACTCTGCTAGGGAACGTGTGAGGCACTAACATACAATGAACAAGATAAACATAGTGCTTGGCCTCTTGAAGTTTATCATCTAATAAACTTTTCCCCTTTTGCTACTGGAATGAAGTAATGGATCTAAGATCTCATGAACTCTGACGTGATTATGTTGCTATTCTCAGTTCATTTGGGCTACATGATTTAACTCAAGTGTTGTCTCCTAATCTGTCCATTTTTTTTCTCATCTCACACTAACAAGGTAAGATACTTGAGGGCAGGGAATTATTTCAACTTGTGGGTGTGTATCCTACCTCAGTTTATATAGAAGTTTCTTTTTAAAATCTGCTGTGTTTTTCAATCAGAAAGTGATGGGGGGCGGGCACTGTGGTATGACAGCTTGGGATATATGAGTCCTTAGTGCCTGGGTTGAATCCCAATTATTTGATTTCTGATCCAGCTTCCTGCTAGTGTGCACCCTGGGAGACAGCAGGTGGTGGCTCAAGTACTGGGGATCTCGCCATCCATGTGGAAGACCCAGATGGAATTCATGGCTCATAGCTTTGACCTGGTCCAGCCCCAGCTGTTGCTGGCATTTGAGGAGTAAAATAGAGGATAGAAGATCTCTATTTCACTCTCTCTCTTTCTCTCTCTCTCTCTCCTTCCTCCCTATCAAACAAATAAAACACAGCTACATGGCACAGTGTTCAGTCTAGTGGTTAAGATGCCTGTATTCCATATCACAGTGCCAGATTTCAATTCTTGGCTCTAGCTTCTGATTCCAGCTTCATCCCAATGCAGACCCTGGAGGCTCAAGTAATTGGTACCTGCCACCCACATGGGAGGCCTGGATTACATTGCCAGCTCCTGCTTTGGCCCTGACCCAGCCCTGGCCATTATGAGCATTTAAGAAGTAAAACATCTGGATAAATGCCTTTTGAGTAAATAAAAATATTTAAATTTAAAAATAACTGATATATGACAAGAATCAAAACAGTGGTTACTGGTGCCGGTGCTGTGGCGCAGTGGGTTAAAGCCCTGGCCTGAAGCGCCGGCATCCCATTTGGGCACCGGTTCTAGTCCCAGCTTCTCCTCTTCCGGTCCAGCTCTCTGTTATGACCTGGGATAGCAGTAGAAGATGGCCCAAGTCATTAGGCTCCTGCACCCACGTGGGAGACCTGGAAGAAGCTCCTGGCTTCGGATTGGCGCAGCTCTGGCCGTTGCAGCCATCTGGGGAATGAATCAGTGGATGGAAGACCTTTCTCTCTGTCTCTCCCTCTCATTGTCTGTAACTTCACTTCTCAAATAAATAAATAAAAATCTTTACCCAAAAAACCCAGTGGTTACCTATGGGATACAGGGATTGACTAGTTGGGGCAGGAGAGAGCTTAATGAGTAACGGAAATGTTATAGCTTAATTGCCAATATATCTTCATGGGGGTTAAATCTTTTTTTCCAAAAATATTTATTTACTTATTTATTTGAAAGGTCTAGTGAGAGAGAGAGAGAGAGAGAGAAGAAAGAAATCTTCCATCCACTCCCTGTAATAGCTGGCACTGGGACAGGCTGAAACCAGGAGGAAGAGGAAGGAACTCCATCCACATGAGAGGCAGGGGTCCACATAATTGGTCCACCTTCTCTTGTCTTCCCAGCACCTAAGCAGGAAGCTGGTGCAGAGGTAGGGCAGCTGGGATTCAAACATGCACTCCAATGTGGGATGCCAGCATCCTGAGAGGTGGCTGAACCTGCTGTACCACAACACTGGCCCTCAGCTTTCTATCTTGACTGGGTTGCATGTGCAAATACATTTGTCAAAAGTTATACACTTTTGACTTGTGTATTTCACTGAATATAAATTTTAACTCACTTAAAAATATTTTAAAGTAATTCATGCTTATTAAATAAAACATTGCCCAATTAAAGATAAGCAAAAATAAGAACATCAAAATTATCTGTAATCCTATCATTCAAAGAGGAACTCCCAAATTTGTCTTTCCAAAATAATTTTTTATGCACACAGTTTATAGCCATACAGCAAATAGTGCCCTCAAATTCTTTTAAGTAAACTACACCAAGGACTTAGAGAAAAGGTTTGCTATAATCACTTTAGGGAATTAACTTGTCAACCTACATAAAAACCAGGATCCTAAATTTGTTTCTAAAGCTTCTGGAGCCGATGCTATCCGTCATTGCCACCACTGACAACTGGATGTTAGCTGTCAGCCGGCAAGAGCTTCCTTGACCAAGCATGATCTTCAGGCTACAGCGCTAAGATCGCTAAATCTTAACTATGGTCAGGAACAGTAAATCTTCAAGCAGACAGCAGATTTACAATCGCCTTCTGTTCAGAAGAACATTCCACTGACAAAGTACACTGAGCATCATCTCGGAATTCATTCTTCTGTCCCCTTCAGATTATTAAACTGTTATAAGATCCAATTTATAACGTGTTACTATTCTATTTATTGCTGAATTTGTGTAGATCCTAATTCAATACAGGGACCCACGTAATTGTGACATCCTCATAAAATCCACCACAGTGTGAGCTATACACACAAATCTCACATTTATACCTGGAATTCAAACTACATCAAACTTAAGGCATAGGATTTGAAGCTAACAAAAACACAGTCCGCTTCCATCATGTCCAAAACATCTACCGCTGAATCCAGTCCACCTCGAAGGCTGCACATGGGTAAATAGTCTAGCAGGAACTTGTGAGTTTCCTAATGGTGGTGGTACAGAGACCCAGACTGAAGAAGTATTTGGATCTATCCAAAAAAATGAGAAAAGCAAGGATGAGAAGCAAAGGTCTGTGAGCAAGAGAAACATATCTGGCTTTACACTTTTGGCAAGCGATAAAAGGCAGCCTCAGTGACAGCAGCCAGATGGAGATCAAATGACAACTGTGAGTTCATAATGGTCTCCAGCATTCTGGCAAGCTCAGGGGCACTAGGGGAAGTGGGAGGGGTCAGCTTTACTGGTACTACGAGCCAATCTGGTGCACATCAGCGTTATCTGACGTCAAGACAAACCAGCTCTGGGGCACTGCGTCGGCACCCTGGCCTGCCTCTGAGCCTGCCCTGAGCTCCCACCGCTGCCATGTACGGGACACCACCAGTTAATTTACAGCAGGAGGACCCAGATGTGCAGGCTGCGGTTGCAGTCTCTGAAAGGAGCTCACAAATGCAGGAAACTCTCTGAGGATAAAAGGAAAGACAGGGTTATTCCGCAGTGAATTTGAGAAACTCATTGTTCTGGATTTAGCACACACACACACACACATGGGAAGGGTCCGAATAACGTGAAGGCCAGTTCCTCAGCATGCAGAAATTCATCACTCACATTTTCAAAACGGCCTAAAGAGCTACAGGACACAAATGGAGAAGGCTCCGTTCATCGGTGAAAAGGTGCATGTACCTATCTCAGATTTACCTACGGCTGCAAGAGGTGAGGACTGGAAAGCCCACCTTTGTCATCAACAATGCCGCCCAACTGTTAGCAAAAGAGGAAATAAAGACAATGTTTTACTTAGACAAAAGAATACATCAAATTAGAAAGGAAATCAGAAAATAAATGCCACATATTGAATATTTGTGGTGTCCTACTATGTGCTGTGTATGAAGCTCTGTACTTAGCATGCATGATCTCAGTTAATCTTAATAATGAACTTAGGAGATAGCCTTTGCCAGGAAAGAAACAAAAGGGTTGAGGTGACTTGCTCAAGCTTGATCCCCAGGGTCCGAATCCAGAACACGACACTGAGGCCATAAGCACTGCACGTGTTCCAGAGGAGGAGGATATGGCTTAAAGTGAGATTTGGAGGCGTACAGGTGTGTTTGCAACCTACTTTGTTTCCATGAACTATTAACCTGCTTAAGAAGCTACAACTTACTCAGTAATAAAATGAATAGTACCCACAGCATGAATTATCATAAGGGAATGATGTCATATAATAAACATTTTGTCATAGTGTCAAGCATATGATAGGCATTTAATAAATCAGCTGTTTTTATACAAAAATAACAAATGTAGTTGAAAAAATGTATATTTAAAGAATCTGATAGGTTTTGAAGCTATTGTTGGGTTGGTCAGGACACAATTTCTGAACCCACTGTGGCTCATAGACTTTGTAAGAAAATCTGGCAGCCAGTGTTGTGGGTTAAGCCACCTGCAATGCTGGCATCCCATATCAGAGTGCCAGTTCGATTCCCAGTTGCTCTGCTTCCGATCCAGCTTCTTGGGAATGCACCTAAAAGCAGCAGAAGATGGCCCAAGTGCTTGGGCTGCTGCCACCCCTGTGGGAGAACAGATGGAGTTCTGGGCTCCTGGCTTCTGCCTAGCCCAGCCCTGGCTACTGCAGCCAATCGGGAAGTGAACCAGTGAATGGAAGATCTCTCTCAATCTCTCTCTGTCTCTCTCTTATCTCTGTGTGTCTCTCTCTGATTTTCAAATACATAACTAAAATCTTTTTTTTTTAGAAAAAAAAAAAAAGCTCTTCTAAAGGGGTGTACAGGGGTTGAAGTTTTGACATCACCGATTTTTTAACACAATGCTCCTAAGTGTCTCAGGTTAAAAAGAAGTGCTTTTTCTTAATAAAAACTTAGAAGAGGATGAAGGAAAAGACTCATGTCAGGGATGACAAAAAGCAACCCAAGAAAAAGTAAACTGCAGAGCATTGGGAAACCCAGTATTTTAAGGCTGTTCCTAGCTAGAAACCAAAGAAATCACGCTGTCCATTGTGGTTGAATTGAAGGCAAGGATAGCTTCAGGCTCACAGATGGGCTTGTTTTGATAGTTTACATAAAAGATATAAACCCAAACTTCTAAAATGGAGTAGAGGGTCCAGTTGCTAGGGATAATTAGAGCCACTCCAAATTAACCCAACTTAATTCAGATGGTCATTGAACAATGACCCCCACCTGGTTTTCAGTCGTTTTACCATCTGTTGTAGCTGTTTTCTCAGATGGGAGAGTTCCCACTGGCTCCCAGGTGCGACCTGTTTATTAAGACACAGTGCCAAATCACACTCCATGGCATTTGGTAACCAGACAATCTATTAAGGTTAACAAGGCAAATTACAGTGTAACCCCAACTAGCTTATGGAGATGGATTTAAATTTTTGAAAACTGATTCAAGACAGAGGAAAATGGATGCATTTTTTAAAATTCTCAAGACACTTTCCCTGGTGATTGGATTTTTAAGGATCAGAAAACTAACCTTTTTTTTTTTGGAAGGGAAGGTATGAGGGGTTTTTTAGTGACTGCAGAAAACTGCAGAGTAATTATAGAATGATGAAGTTGCTAAGTAAAAAAGTAATAGTAAATGCTGGAGCTGGAAGCATCTTACAGAACAAACTTTTCCATTTCCAATGTGACCAACATGTGTCTCGAGGGTTATGGGTGAGCTAAGGGGGCTGGAGGAGTGAGAGGAAGCCTGAACCTGCAGACTTCTGCCCCTACCCCCATTCCCATTTGGCTATGTCAGACAGAACACAGCTTTTCTCTTACTTTTGCATGTGGGGGTTGCATGCCTACTATGTATTTGGTGGGGGAAAGGGAGTTCTCCTAAGAAATGGAAGTTCACAAGTATTTGACAAATGAGGAAACTGAGGTACAGAGCAGGTAATCAACCTGGCTACAATCAAACATCATTCAATCACATTAGATTGAGCATCGTTGACTGTGCGTGCAACTCACCCACATGCATCTTAATTTTTTTAGAAGATTTATTTTTTTGTTTGAAAGTCATAGTTAGAGAAAGAGGGAGAGAGAGATCAAGATCTAGCCACTGGTTCACTCTCCAGATGGCTGCAACATGGCCAGTGCTGGGCCAGGCTGAAGCCAGGAGCCAGGAGCTTCATCCTGGTCTCCCACATGGGTGACAAGGGCCAAATACTTGGGGCATCCTCTGTTGCTTTTCCTAGGATATCAGCAGGGAGCTGGGGCTGAAGAGCAGCCTGGAGACGAACCAGTGCTCATGTGGGATGGCAGTGGCTTTACCCACTGTACCACAATGCCAGCCCCATACCTCTTAATTTTACAGCATCTTTTCAAAACTTCCTCAATTACAGACCAGATACAAACTATAAACAACCAAATCAGTCCACAGACAAGCCTCCTTGTATTGCATGGTAATGCTTTCCTAAAATAGGGAGGATGGCTTGCTGGGGGTGAGGCTCCAGCTGAGAACACAGAATCCCTGCCACATTTCTGCTTAGTAGCTGGTCATTATTATAAGCCTTCCCCTTCTGTATCTTAAGGAGATGAGCAGGAACATATGGCAAAAATCTGGATATGTCAACAACAGAATGCTAAATGCAATCCATCACTTTGCTACAAACTGATAGGACCCATGACACAGAGTAAAGTGTTCATAATGGACAGTCAGATAACAGTCTACTCGCTGCATTCTTTGGTTACTAAAAATGGGGATACTTTGGGTCTTTACAGTAGAAAGTCATATGGTAGCCAGAAGGAGCACTGTCAGACAAATATGGCCATGACCAAGCTCCTGGACCAGCCTTCCCAAAGCAAGTGCTCCAAAACACCTTATCCTCAGCCCTCCGATCACTGTATCACAAGACTCAATCTTAAATTATCCTGTTTTAATAGTTAATATCCTCACGACCTTGAGTCTGACATTTCACTGCCAAAGGAGGACCAAAGAGAAATATAAGAATGCATATTATTTACAGAACAAGAGAAAATATAAGCCATTTCCAAGTATAAACTTTACTGAAATTTCCACTTAATAAAGATTAACTGCTTACAAGCACTAAAGCCAGAGAGAGGTAAACGTTCAAATAGTAACAGAGAATACTCTGGTTTTCCTTTACTCCTATTTCTTTTGTTTTCAGTCTCCTAGATATTACTCTATTTCTTTCATTTCAGCTCTGTGTTTCCTGCATGTTACTTCTATGACGAAACATACCATCGTGTTCTTTTAAATAGTCCACTTCAAAACTCACCTTCATAAAACCTTTCAAGTTTGTTTTCCTCATCATCATAATCTCTTT
Organism: Lepus europaeus; assembly: GCF_033115175.1. Lineage (NCBI taxonomy): Eukaryota > Metazoa > Chordata > Mammalia > Lagomorpha > Leporidae > Lepus > Lepus europaeus. Next base: position 59,703,863 of record NC_084831.1, read on the forward strand.
ATACCACATTGAAAGAATGAGCCTTGAAGCTTGGCAATTAAGAACCTTTTAATCTACTGGCTTTTATGTGTATATACGATATAAACTGGTAGAGGTCAGAAATCCTTAGTTTACAAAATGCATCAGTTTATGGCTTCCGAAAAAAAATACAAGAAAAACAATGAGTGGGTAAAGAGAGTATGAAGAAGAACACAAAATGCAGATAAAGTGCACAGTCCCCTGTAACGAAAAGACACAAGTAGCCAAATAGGATTCAATCCAGACTTCCTTTTTACTAAGATGAGAGACCAGAGGTTTATAGTCCTTTGTCCTGGTTTGTTAATTATACTTTACAATATGTATATATTTTTATGCAAAAATATTTGGTGTAACAAACATTTTTTAGGGGTTTACTCTGTTCTAGTCACTTAGGGATCAGTCAGTGAACATAATAAAATCCTACTCTATTGAATTGATACTTGGGGACTAGGGTGGAAAGGAGAGGAGAGTAAGATAACAAATGGCACATGTAAGTAAAATATACAAGGGTGCTTAAAAACATTCATGGAAAATGGAATTAAAAGATAAGCTTATTTTGGTACAAAAAAAAGTTTGGAAATCCATGCAGTTTTTTTCATAACACACATTTTCCATAAGTGTTTTGGAAACTCTGCATGTGCATGGATTACAAAATGTTTTGCACCAAAATGCACTTATGTTTTAATTCCACTTTCTATGAATTTTTGTTTGGAAGTACCATTATCTATATCAGAAAGTTTTCAGCGGTGTGGTTTTAAAAAGAGAGAGGATGGGACTTTAGGAAATCAGCAACACCAAGAAGCTGAAGAATTTCAGCTTACGCAGAGTGGGCAGGGGAGGCCTCATTAAGAGGAGGACTTGCAGTGGGCAGCAGAAGGAGGAATATCCAAACATGCAGTCAGTACAAAGGCCCTGGGGCAACACGAAGGTCAATGTGGCTAGAGAGGAAGGAGCATGGGGAGAGTAGAAGAGGAGGCTGGAGTAGAGATCAGATTTTTTTAAATAACAGCTTAATTGATATATACTTCACATTCCATACAATTCACCCTATAGGCTCTACTCAAAGAATTTTATAGTAACAATTGTGCAATCATCACTACTAACAACAATTCAACATTATCATCATGGGAAACAGATTGCAGTGGGTGTTTCAAGTCCTAACAAGAATTTTGGCTTTTACTGGTGGAAAAGAGGAGCTTTTGGTAAGTTTGGGTCAGAGTTGACCATGCATTGCCTTTCTGTTTACAGGAACACTTTGGCTGCTGGAAGCAAAGGGAGGAAGAGCAGAAGCAGAGAGCGACTAGCTGTGACGTTTATCTGGGTGGGGCATGATGGTGGTGGAGGTGGTGGTGAGAAACAGTGGAATAATTTTCCATTTTGAAGTAGAGCCAATAGGATTTCCTCATCAACTGAATATGGGTTGTGAGAGAAACGAGCCAAGGACAAAAACAAGGTCTGGGGCCGAAATGGGAAGAATGGAGCTGCCACTCTAGGAACAGATTTAAGAGGACAATCAGGAGGGCAAATTTTTCATTTTCAGCTTGAGATGCTTCTTGTGTACTGGCACAGAGATGGTGAATAAGCTCTGGGGCTCAGAAAAGATGACTGACCAGGTTGGAAATACATTTGGGAGTCATCAGCACATAAATATTTAAAGCCAGGAGACCAGATGAGGTCACCAAGAGAGTACACGTGGACAAGAGACGAGGTCCAAAGGCTGAGCTGTTAGAAAGTTAGGAAGAAAAAAAACTTCACCAAGTAGTTGATGGGTGAATAGAATTCTTTTACTTCAGTGATAAAAACCTGTTCAGGGGCCGGCGCTATGGCATAGCAGGTAAAGGCACCGCCTGCAGTGCCGGCATCCCATATGGGCGCTGGTTTGAGTCCCGGCTGCTCCACTTCTGACCCAGATCTCTCTGCTATGGCCTGGGAAAGCAGTAGAAGATGGCCCAAATGCTTGGGCCCTGGCACCCACGTGGAGACACAGAAGAGGCTCTGGCTCCTGGCTCCTGACTGGCACAGCTCTGACCATTGTGGCCAGTTGGGGAGTGAACAGCAGATGGAAGACTTTTCTCTCTCTCTCTGCCTCTCCTCTCTGTGTAACTCTGACTTTCAAATAAATAAATAAATAAATCTTAAAAAAAAAAAAAAAAAAACCTGTTACCAACTCAGACTATCTACTTCCTCACCACTGATTAGCTCACCAAGCAGAGCCTCTCAGAACATTCCTCGGTGATAGAAGGCCTCTGGTGCACCCTCATCAGCAGGGAGGCAGGGACCTGGAGTGGGGGCGGGGGGTTGGTGAAGAGCGCCCTAAGGAGTCTCTTCATCTGCTACTCCACCTGCTGGGCCCTGCTCATCCGGGGAGATGTGAACAGCCAGTGGTGCCCAGATGGTAAGCCCCATGCTCAAAACAACATCATTGGCTGGCGCCCTGGCTCAACAGGCTAATCCTCCGCCTAGCGGCGCTGGCACACCGGATTCTATCCCGGTTGCCCCTCTTCCAGGCCAGCTCTCTGCTATGGCCAGGGAGTGCAGTGGAGGATGGCCCAAGCAGCACCCCATGGGAGACCAGGAGAAGCACCTGGCTCCTGGCTTCGGATCAGCACGGTGCTCCGGCCATGGTGCGCCGTCCGCAGCGCACCAGCCGCAGTGGTCATTGGAGGGTGAACCAACGGCAAAGGAAGACCTTTCTCTCTGTCTCTCTCTCTCAATGTCCACTCTGCCTGTCAAAAAACAAAACAAAACAAAACAAAAAATCATTGCTTTGCTACATGATTCTTAATAATGGAGGAGAATTTCCGGAGGGCAAGGATTTCCTTAACACATTCAAAAAACTGGCACGGAAGGTATTTTATGAGCATTACGTTTTGAAGATTGGTAACCTATTACCACAGACGAAGTGCCTTAAAACAACACCCCCTGATTAGCTCACAGTTTCTGTCCATCAGAAATCTGGGCATGGCTTAGCTGGCTTCTTGTCTCAGGATCTGAGAAGTCAAGTCACTTTTGGCCAGGCTGCATTCCCATCTGGAGGCCTGACGAGGGAAGGATCTGTTTCTAAGATCCCTCGGATTGTTGGAAAAACTCGCTTCCTTGCAGTTGTGGTTTGCTTCCTCCACGCCAGCAATGGAGAAACACAGTCTAATGTTGGCAGCCTCTCTTCAGAGAAAGCCTTGGGCCCGCTGCTACAGGTGTTGCCTGATTAGGGAAGGCCCACCAAGGATAATCTCCCTTTCCTTAACTCAGAGTCAGCTGGTTAGGGGCCTTCATTGTGCCTACAAAATCCTTTCACCTTTGCCACAGAACAAAACATAGTTACGGGTGTGACAGCCTAACACCATTGCTTAGAAGCAATCCGTGGGTCTTGCCAGCACCCCAGGGGAGGGGTTTATACAGAGTGGGACAAGCAGGCACTAGAGATCATGGACACCATCACAGAATGTTGCCCACTACAGTGATGGCCCATGAGACACAAACAAGGCTTTCATGTGACTTCTAATGGAAATGTTGATCTAAGTCAAGAAACATTTTTAGGTGACAGTAAATCTTGTCTGATTGATCTTCTTTGAGAAGAAAATGAGGAAAAGTCATAGATCTGCTCTGAGAAAATCACCAGATTTTTTAAAAAATTATATTAGAAAACTTATGGTCTTCAACAATAAAATATACTACAGTTCTGGGTGGGTAGTTCTATTGGTCAGCTTTTTGTCATTATAATGAAATACCAGAAGAAACCATCATACCAAAGGGGTTCTTAGCTCAGTTTTAAAGGTTCCAGTAAAAGGTCAGGTGGCCCCATGCATTTGGAAACGAGGGCAGTGGATGCCAGTGGTGGAGCATGGTTAAGCCAAAAACACGGTGATTGAGCCCAGCGTTTATAAACAACTTTCTCTAGAACTACTTCCAAGGGCATGCTCTCTGGGACCTAAGGATACTACATATAGGCCCACTCCCTAGAGACAAAATTTAGTTTTAGTTTTCACCCCCTTTGTACCATTAACTTATATGCCTTTGGGCATCAAAGTCCAGCAGGTATTCAGGAGCCACATCATATTCAAACCATAGCAGCGGTAAACACATCTTGCCACAGGCTAATCTTATCTTTTTTTTTCTTTTTTTTAATTAAGCTTCTTTTTTTTTTTTTTTTAATGTATTCATTCATTTGAGAGGTAGAGTTACAGCAGACAGAGAGAGGGAGAGACAGAGAGAAAGGTCTTCCATCTGCTGGTTCACTCCCCAGTTGGCTACAACAGCTGGAGCTGTGCCCATCCGAAGCCAGGAGCCAGGAGCTTCCTCTGGGTCTCCCACGTGGGTGCAGGGGCCCAAGGACTTGGGCCATCTTCTGCTGCTTTCCCAGGCCATAGCAGAGAGCTGGATCAGAAGTGGAGCAGCTGGGATATGAACGGACACCCATATGGGATGTCTGTGCGGCACCACAGGTGGAGGCCCCTAATCTCTTAATGTGAACTATGAGCTGTCTGATACTAAAATAACAAGCATCATATTTCTTTTATCTTTCCGAAGTGACTAAAGCAGTTCATGTAGCTTTTTGAACTCTGCTGGAGTAAGGGATGAAGTGTTGTCTTCTATTCCAAGAAAAAAGTCTTCAGGTAATGTCTCAGGTGCTACCTGAGCTAACTGGTCATCATAAGAACATAGGGTCCGTAGTTCCTCTAATTCATAGGTTTCTCCGGTTTCTGGAAACATCAAATGAATCCCCATGCTGCCAAAATCCACAGAGAGTCAGTCAATAGTGTTTAACAGGAGGCTCGCTTTTACATTTCAGGTTTTTGTACATTTTCACAGCATAGTAGGTCATGGGATGTAAGTGCAGGGTAGAAGTTCCAACACTAATCACAAGATAATCTGTGTATTTCATTTCTGGAGCAAACTTGATGACATCAGTGTATCTTGCATTTTCTTGCCTCAGAAGTGAAACCAGCACATTGATGTCAAACTTGGGACCCATACAAACTGCTGGGCCTGACTCTGGGTGTCCCTCGTCAGCTGGTCCCCCACCCCCATCCTTTTCTGTAGCCCAGGGCCACAGTGCAAGCTGCACACAACACCTGGGTCAAGCAGGCCCAGCCAGGTGCTGGTCCAGAGGGAAGCCCCACACAGTCAGCAGCTGAAGCTGGGCCTGGCTCCTGGAGAGGGTCTACTCCCAGGATTAGAACCCTGCACCACAGGGGTGGTCTGAGCTGCTGAGCCACATGGCCCGAAGCATCACGTTTCTTTCAGTTGTTAAAGCACTGACTAGTTTTGGTCAGAAAGAAACATAATTCTAGAACCAATTATAGAACCAGCAGTAGGAATCTATGTGTAATAAAAATGAATCTAAAGATCAAAAAGATCTTTAATCTGCAAAGTAGGTAGCAGTGCCAAAATAACTTATCAACTCTTGAGTACACATTTCCATGATTTCCAAATATAACCATTTGGCATCCTTACAAATATGACCATAAGGTCATTCTAGTGCTGTGCACTATAGTACCCGGGGGGTACCTGGAGTAGTTTTTAAAGTGACTTCACATATTGGACTTATTAGGCTGACTGCAAAAATCTGTCTGTCTATCTATCTATCTATCTTTCATAATGATAGAGAAATTTCTCTGATTTCACCATTGGTGACCAGCTCTCTGCAACACCATTAAGCATGTATGTAGTAAATCAGCTGTGACCATTCTAATGTACGGCTGCAATCCAAGTGTAGCCAGGTGCAGCTTCTACTTCCACCCATGAGGCTCAACGTGGAAGATAATCACTGGTGAAGCATTCCAGGTAGACTCAGCAATGAGGCAAAATGATGTAAGATATCTGAGTCAGGAAGTATGACAAATGAACAGTTTGGAATACTGGAAGGCTGAGCTTATCTCATAGAGAAAACCCCCACAATACCAGAGCAAATAACTTTCCCATGAAGCCAAACACACCATGCAGTTTAGTTTTTGAGTGAGGAACTAGGTCTCTACTAGGAAATAACCGTTTTACACTACATTTTCACTGCACATAGTTGACTTGGGCGGGGTACTAGGAGGACTAGGGTTCATTTGAATTGTTGTAAACAATACATGGGTTCTACTGTCCCACAGCTTCCATTCAGATGACTAAAGTCATGAGACTTTCAGCATAGCTAGCTGATGACAGTGCATACTATTTTGTCCCAAAATCCAGTTCAGGCATGGACATACCGATTAGACTGCAAGCATTTAAAGGCAAAGGACCAGGAATTGTACAGGTCTTGTTGTATAGCAGGATATAAAAAAGGCTTTTTTAAACTAAAGTTAAATGTGGACTCTTAGAATTCATACAATGCACCAGACTGCAGGATTCTGATATGCTGTTTAACTCTCAGATCCTTTTCAACTCAGTAAACATCGACTGTGCTTCTACTAAATACAGGAACTGTGCTAGGTGCTGAGGGAACCACCGTGATGAAATCACAGTCTCTGTTGTCCAGAAACTCACCATGCCTCAGTTCTCTGTCAGGGAGCTGCAGGCGGCCCCTAATCCACCACTTGCGATGCCAGCTTCCTATATGCGCGACGGTTCGAGTCCCAGTTGCTCCACTCAATCCGGCTCTCTGTTAATGCACCTAGGAAAGCAGTGGAAGATGACCCAAGTACTTGGGACCCTGCCACCCATGTGCGAGACCTGGAAGGAGTTCCAGGCTCCTGTCTTCAGCCAGCCCTGGTCATTGCAGCCATTTGGGGAGTAAAGCAGCAGATGGAAGATCTCTCTCCCTCTCTCTCTCCCTGTCTCTCTGTAACTCTGCCTTTCAAATAAATAATAAATAAATCCTTTTAAAACAAAAGACAAAAAAACTGAAAATATTTCAATGCCCACCTACATTTCAATGTGGAGGAATTCTTTAGAAAGATCGCACATGGAATTGATAAACATAAGACCCCTTGCACTGACCACCACCATTCTTTTACTCTTTTGCATTCCTTTCACTGTCCCTTACTGACAACACCATCAGGGATCCAATGCAAAATGGCAGTGCCAATTAAGGAACCAAGCTCCCACCTATCTCTTTTTTCTATTAAATTAAGAGAGCTGGAGAATAATTTGTACAGAATGATACAAATAAAAGGGTACAGAACTCCCAGGGACCCTTGCAAAAATTTACTTCTGTGACCTTCAACTGTAGAGTGACCTTAATAATGTAAGCACTCTTTTGAACGCAAGCATTTGGAAGGCATTTCCACCAGGTTGGGTGACTTCAGTAAATTTAAGAACTGTTTTTGCATTTATTGCATAAACTCAAAAAACAAAGAAAGGGATTTTTGAACTGTTCAGTGAAAGTCCACACATTAAAGTTTGTTTTCCAGAAGTGTGCAGTTAGAAAAGTCTGCTTTCCACCTCCAAGTTGCCATTATCCCAAAGGCGAGATTTTAGCCTATGACTAAAATGACCTATAGCTACAGCTTCATGATTCAGCATCTAACATCAGTAATTCACGGTGAGATCATAGGCTGCCTGGGGAAGGTAGGGACACACTCACTTGCTCTATGAAGGGATGCCGAGGGCACACGGAGACAGAATTTTGAATTTAGACTGGCAGCTCGCGTGGGCGTGGGATGCGTGTCTCCCGCGCCGGGTGTCAGTGCAGAAGGCGCCTCGTCTGCGAGGGGCTCTTTGAGAAAGGTGACCGTGGGCTGTCGGGCAGCGACTCACCCATGTGGTCACCAGCTCCCCACAGATCCCAACCAGCCCTGGAGTTCCACAGTCCCCCTGGGCGGGTTCGGTAGCCTCTCTGCTTTCTGCGGGAAAAGACGCCAGCTTGGTTCTCTGCCATCCCTGAACACCAATGTGTTGGTTTTTCTTTTTTGAGCTTCCAACCCTTGTAACCTAAAAATAAATCAAACCAGCCAGCAGGGCACCGAACTACTACTAGGACTAATAAGCAGCTTCGCCTGGCGAGCCTTTGATAAACAACACTTCTGAGGTAAACTTTGCCCTACAGGTTTGGACACACTATTTTCTTTTTTTAAATGTAACCAGCTTAGTAATAATTACCGCACTTGGGTGCATTAACCCTGAAAACAAAAGACATGAAACGATAATTTAAATATGTGCACCAACCAGAAAAACACTCAGCAGCAAGCCGGCCTCAGCCTCCCGCCGCGACAAAGCCCTCCGCCCGCCCCCGCCCCGCCAACCGCGGAACAGCCAGCTCGAGACCCCGCCCACCTGCGCCCCGACCGCCCCAGTCCCCTACGCTCGCCTCCCGCGTGACTCCGCCCCCTTCCGCTCCTAAGAGCCTGGTTCCAGGAGCCGGGGTCGGATTGCCCAAACCAGGCTGATGCACAGCCCAATGGTCGTGCCGTATGCAAATAAGGCACGAAGTGGTTGGCTGGGGGCTGGTCGGATAACCCCGGCGAGCGGGGCCCTTTGTCCTGCAGTGGCTGTGTGGCAGCTTGCGGTCGTGGTGTCGCGGTCCTCGGCGAAACCAGGGGCCGAGAGCGGGCGGGCGGGAGCAGAGGACGGCGCGGCGGCTGCGGGCGCTGGAGGTGGAGCCCGGGCGGAAGAGGGGCGGCCGGACTGCGCCAGAGGCTGGGAGCGAGTACGGGGAGCAGGCGCCCGCGCGCCCACGGTGGCAGGAGCCGCCCGCACGCCGCGCGCTCTCTCTGTGAGGGACCTGCAGTTGCAATATGACTTTGGAGGAATTCTCGGCTGGAGAGCAGAAGACCGAAAGGTAAGTCGGCTGCTGGCGTCTGCGACCTGAACTCCTCGCGCCCTGCCCGCCGCAGCTCCCTGCACCCGGATTGCGCAGGGTGAAGGGGCGAGCGGGCGGCAAAGTTTGCACAGGGCACCTCCAGCCCTCGCTCCCTCGGGGACCCTCAAGGCGCGTGCCCCCAGCCCGGCCGAGCTCCCGGGGACTTTGGCAGAGGGCAGCTGTCTGGGGGCAGTGTCCTCCGGGGAGGGCGGCGGGAAGCACTGTCGGGGCTCCTCACCGGACACCCCGGCTTCTGGGCGTGCCGAGGGTCAAGGAAGGGGGGTGGGGGAGACGGGGCGGGAGACCCCCCTGGGTTTGCAGAAAGCCAGGGTGCTTGGCGGCGCTTGCACTCGTCGAGGATCGCGGTGTGGGGCGAGGGGCCCGCGACGGCTCCCGAGGTCACGGACTGACGTGCCCCCTCGCCTTTGCCCGCGTGCAGGATGGACAAGGTGGGGGATGCCCTGGAGGAGGTGCTGAGCAAAGCCCTGAGTCAGCGCACCATCACCGTCGGGGTGTACGAGGCGGCCAAGCTGCTCAACGTGTAAGTGGGGCCCCCGCTGTCCCCTGGTGCCCCTGGCCGCCCCAGCCCGCCGGGGTGGCGCTCCCGGGCGCTCCCCTCGCCCTGCGGCGCCTCTTCCGGCCGCCTTCCATCTGTCCCCGCGGCCGCCTTGCGATGAGCGGCGGGGGTGCGGGGTGCGGGGCGGACCCCGGGGACCCGAGCGGGAGTATCGGGCGCCCACGCGCGCCGGTGGCGCCTGTGTGCTCACCGGCCCCGCGCGCTGCCCGCAGGGACCCGGATAACGTGGTGCTGTGCCTGCTGGCGGCGGACGAGGACGACGACAGGGATGTGGCGCTGCAGATCCACTTCACCCTGATCCAGGCGTTCTGTTGCGAGAACGACATTAACATCCTGCGCGTCAGCAACCCGGGCCGGCTGGCGGAGCTCCTGCTCCTGGAGACCGACGCCAGCCCGGCGGCCAGCGAGGGCGCCGCGCAACCGCCGGACCTGCACTGCGTGCTGGTGACGGTAAGGGCCTGGGGGACTGCAGGCCGGGCCGGGCCGGGCCGGGCCGCAGCCCTGGAAGGGAGGGAGTCCAGAGTCGGCTGACTGCAGCCCGGGCGGGGGCGGGGGTCAGGAGCCTGGCCGCCTTTGCCCCACTGAGGAGTGAGGCGGACTTTCAGCCGGGATGGACTAGTTTCATCATCACGATTTTCTCTGCTAAAGAACATGTCTGAGCACGTTGGAGGCAGCCAGCAGCGGAAGAGATCCCTGTGAGTCAGCAGTCAGCCCAGCTACTCCCTACCTACATCTGCACTACCTCCCGTGACTAATTCCTTTAGCTGGGCAGATTAGATAAAGCCAAATAAATTCCTGGCTCACCCCTCATTAAGGAGTCAGCTTATTCTCTGCCAGTTAAAGCTAAAAATAGAAGTGGTGTAGGAGACAGAACTTATTAATTCCCTCGAAATACATTAAGAGGATAGACTGGAATTTTTTTTTTTAATTTACAATCTTGCATTTTTTTAAATGGACCTTTTCCTTGCTGTGATGCAAACCTTTGGGACTAGGTACCTTATGTGTTCCGAGGTAAATGTGCAGGCATTTGAAATTTGTCTTTTTTGACTGGTGTAGTGCAGCTTAATGATTTTGCTGCTCCTGACAAGTACTGTTCTGTCTTTTGGGAAGATAACAGGTGGCAAATTCTGCCAGCTGCTGGGTAGCTCCCATTGTGTGCACAGCCTGGAACTGCTTCTCAGCTCGCTTCACCCAGGGCTCTGCCAGGGTACAGCTTTGGTAGAGCAAACCTGTGAGTGATAACTGTCATGCAAAACTGAGCAGGTACCATGCAAACAGCTGTGGCTCAGTGCCAGCTGCAGGTTTTAGACTTCGCTGAGATCGTATCCCAGTTACCTAGAAGAAACTTATTTATTGTGCATGTAACTTGTCTCTGTGCCTTGCAGCCAAAATATAAAATGTTCAAATGTCTTCTCATCAAGAGTAGAGTACTTGTAAGCAAATGCTGTTTTGTTTTTATTTTTTAGCAGTAAATTCATGTCTCTTATCTCCCCCCCACCCCCCAGAATCCACATTCATCGCAATGGAAGGATCCTGCCTTAAGCCAACTTATTTGTTTCTGCCGGGAAAGTCGCTACATGGATCAGTGGGTCCCAGTGATTAATCTCCCTGAACGGTGATGGCATCTGAATGAAAATAACTGAACCAAATTGCACTGAAGTTTTGAAATACCTTTGTAGTTACTCAAGCAGTTACTCCCTACACTGATGCAAGGATTACAGAAACTGATGTCAAGAGGCTGAGTTCAACTACATGTTCTGGGGGCCCGGAGAGAGGTGACTTTGCAGCTGGCAAGAGGTGAAAATGAAGAAGGAAGCTGTGTGGAAACAGAAATACAAATCAAAAGGAACACAAATTACCAAGAACCACGCAGGAAGGAAAACTATGTATTAATTTAGGATGGTTGAGTTACATGAAAATAAACCAGACATGCTTTGTTAAAAGTTTAAATGTGCAGCCGTAGGTTGGATATTTTTGGTTTATATGCCCTCAAGTAAAAGAAAAGCCAAAAGGGTTAATCATATTTTAAAACCATATTTTATTGTATTTTGATGAGATGTTAAATTCTCAAAAGTTTTATTATAAATTGTACTAAGTTATTTTATGACACGAAAGGTTATTTATGTTATAAATTTTTTGAAAAACAATACCTACAATAAACTGGTATGGAATAATTGCATATTTCTTAAGGTGTGCTTTTGTTTCTTGTTAATTCTGACTTTCTTAAGGGGTATTTTACTGGTGCCCTGCTCCACACTAGGGCAGAAGAGTTAGAAAAACAGGTTGAGAGGAGTTAGCTGAGTTCAGGGAAAAGGAGCACTAGAGATTCAACTTGTAAAAACTGAAGAAATAATAATAGTTCTGTGATGTCAGTGCTATAAAAAGACCGAATGCAACATATGGAGGAAGCAGACAGGAGAGAATGACCAGTCACCTGCAAAACAAGTTTTTACTGAGAAGTCTTTATCTGGGTTTCAAAAAGGAGTTTCATTTCCCTAGCTAGAGAGAGGGAAGGCATATTGCTAGCAGCTGCACTAGTTTGTGCAAAGGTCGTGGAGAGAGGAGAGACCTGAAAGATCACAACCATGCAGGGAACATAGAGTGATCCTGTGCATGCCTCTGGTATAGCAAGATAAGAGAGATGGCTGGAAAGGTAGGTGGGCGTGAAGCCCAGACTAAAGGGCCTTCCGGGTCGCCCTTATGCATTTGGGCTTCCTTCTGCAAGCTTGAGCCATCGGCAGAGGCCTCCGCCAAGGAAGTGACAGAAGAGTGTTGAAGGTGGTAGGGAAAGAGGGGCTGTAGGTAAAAAGGCTGATGGGAAGTGAGTGAGTGCAAATCTGAGCATTTTGCAGAAACCACATTTGGGGAACCAACCGGGAAGGGGCCTGGCCAAGGATTGTGGTGCCCTTAGTCTGCAGCGTTGTGCCTTCCAGCTGGCTGCTATGGCTTGGAGGGGTCTGGTTAAATTAGATCAGATGGGAGAAATGGCAGAGAAGAAAGCAGCAGAAGAAATGAAAGGCTTCAGCCGATCACTCTTGAGTTGGAACAGTCACTGGATAATTAACTGCAACAATGTCTTAGAGGCATAGCCAAAGAAAGCAAAAATGCTTACGGAGGCGAGGCTTAGCAGAGCTTCAGTCCACAGGATTTCTCTTTGCCTGCTTCTCAGATAATACCCCCATGGCTCTTGCATCTGTCTGCCACCCCTGTCATGACAATGTACGGTCAGGAAAAAGTAGAAACAAACCCAGAGCAAACCAGAGCTCCAAGTTGCTGCCTATCCTGTAAATAACAGGCCTATGAGTCCTTCACCTTGCAATTAAGTTTCTGTTTTGCCACCTCTGCTAGAAATGTGGAGTTTTAGGCCTTGTTTAGACTTGCATCTTTTATTTAAGCCCATGCCCAATCCAAAAAATACGAGTACTTAATACTTGTGTGTGTGTTTTTAAATATTACCGGAAAATTGTGAATAGTGAAGTTTTAAACAACAGAATCTTTACCTTCCAGCTGAAGGAAGGATTTCCAAAAGTACTTGGTAAAAACCCTTCTGCAAAGATAAAGGAATTAAAACAGGCGTGCATGGCTGGGGTGGGGGTGGAGGCGGGAAGCAGTTTTACATGGTAAAGGAATTAAAACAGGCATGCATTGGGGGGGGGGGGGGGAGGGAGGCAGTTTTACATGGTAGGAGAAGCATGGGTAGTGGACCCCGTCTTGATCAGGCCTCCCAGTGGTTTTCTTCCTTTGTAAAACTGTGATAAAATTAGCCATCTTACAGCACCCTTGGCTGTCCTGCAGCTCCAGAGCAACCTGGAAGGGAGGAGCTGCTATCTGGTTCAGGGTTGTAGCCCAGTAGTTCGCACATGTGCCAACAAGCAGTAGATGCCGAATTAATATTTGTTGAATAAGTGAAGGATTAGAAGGAATGAATGCCAACTACCTGGCACATGACAGTTGCTCAGTAGAGTGTGTATGTTACTAAAATGCAGGCGATAGCAATCGAAAAACTTTCAAGGCCTCCTAGAGATCTCTTGTTTTTAACACATATACTTAATTGATAATGCTCAGAGATACGAAGTATTGTTCAGATTGTTTTGTTTGAGCAAATCTCAGCCATTAACACATTGCTGTTTTTGTACTAATTTTGCTTGTTGTTATTCTTTCCTGATTGATATAACACAAAGTTAACTTGGCATTGAAAAATCCAATCATAGAACAGTTTATTCTAACAAGTATACAATTACCTACACAGCTTCTAGCTCTAATGCTAACATTCCTCAGTTATTGCTTTAAAAAACATTAAACCTGGGGGCTGGCGCTATGGTGTAGCAGGTAAAACCACTGCCTGCGACACCTGCATCCCATGTGGGCACCCGTTCAAGTCCTGGCTGCTCCCCTTCCGCTCCAGCTCCCTGTTAATGCACCTAGCCAAGTAATGAAAGATGGCCTAACTCCTTGGGCCCCTGCATCTATGTGGGAGCCCTGGAAGAAGCTCAAATCTAGCCCAGCCCTGGCCAGTGTGGCCATTTGGGGAGTGAACCAGCAGATGGAAGATCTCTATCTGTCACTCGCTCTTTCTCTTTGTAATTCTACCTTTCAAATAAATACAATAATTTTTAAAAAAATTAAACCTACTGATTGATAGCTAGGTGGAAATGTTTCATGAAGAAGAAAAATCCCCTCTTCACTGAGGGTGTGTTGAAAAAGTGGAAAACACCTATTTTTTCACTGGCAACTCCACCTCGGTGTCATAAAAAGTGTTAACTCCTTCCTTCTACAATTAACCAAGGCTCACAGTTGAGTTAAACTTTTGTAATAAAAGGATCCATAAAAGCAGCTGATCTGTGATACGAAGGGTCTTTAAGAATGTTCATGGAAAAATGTGTATTATGAAGAAGTTATGCTAGATTTCAAAAGCTTTGGGCACCACTTTTAATTCCATTTTCCACAATTTTTTTGAAGTCCCCCCATAGATACATTGTTTTTCAAATGAAGCAAATGGGTCACTTCTAGGAAACAGCTGTTTGCATACTGTAAATTAGCAGCATTTCCAGCGTGTGTTTTGAGATGCCTCACTCATGTGAGATAAACGCTTGCTTGATTTTCCATCAGGGGGTTAAACTGACTCTTATTCGTGGTAACAGGTCGCCAGCCGTGAGGTGTGTGGCCTTCACATGAACGAACTCAGGGGCATGATTTGACACCAAGTCAGTGTCCTTCAAACTGGGTTGAATCTTTTCTTCTATCTTTCTGAACAACCCTTACATAAACAAAAGAACCTCTTTGAAAAGACTGTATTCATGAAAACCACCAAGCACTTAGTGCTTTCCAAGGAGCAGGAACTATAGTGATCATAGCGCAGTCTACAAAAAATCAAACACGCACACCCTGGCCTCAGGGAGCTCAGCCGATCTGGTGAAGCAGTGATAGATACTTCAACACAGAGTTCAAAGCAGAAAATGCCCAGCAACGTAAGAAAGGCACAGACAACTGCTACGGGAGTTCAAAGGATGGAAGTGTTTGAAGAGCACATAGGATGGAAGAGAGAAAAAGGTTGTAAGCTCTTTGATCAGAAGCTAGCATTGTATTTTCAAACAGCACAAAAATACTTGATTGACTGATTGAATATTGAATAGAATTCTGTGAGATGCTGCAGAGAATGGGAAGATGTAGCCTAAGGGAACACGTGTCCTTAAGTGTTTCAGAATCTATAAGGAAATCAAGATAAACACACTCATTCCTTTAGTGTTCTTTAGTGAATGTCTGTCATGTACTTCGCACTGTGGTAGGTCCACAGCTATCAACGTGACATGCATCTGCGCTTAAGGAAGTACACAATTTAGTGGAGATACCCACCCCTGCTCCGTGCAGTCTGGGATGATAAATGATACCAGGGTGCATTCAAGGCCTCAGTGTCCTGGGGTCTAGTGAGACTTGGAAGATGGGAAGATCTGTCAGGGGAGTATGGAGGACACCTATTCCTGGAGGAGGAGCTGCACACAGCTCAGGAGGGAATAGATTCAAGGCATGTTTGGGGCTAGCTTCTGGGGACTTACATAGGGCTAACTTCATACCAAGCACTTTATAATGCTCGTGAGCACTCATGAACACTCTGTGGAAGTATGTAAATCGCACTCTCCATTTTAAAGGTGAAAAGACTGGTGCACACAAGATTAATTAGCCCGTTCATATGGTTAGTAAGTAACAAAGCAAAGATGCGAGACTGGTGAGGGAGTGAGAAAGCTGGTGGGAACCAGACCACGACTTTCTGCAAGCCAAGCTATTTTTCCACTAGGTGACAGAAAGCCATTTTATTTTAACTCATTAATGAATGAATTAATTTGTACTTTATTTTTTAAAAGATTTATTTATTTATTTGAAAGTCAGAGTTACACACAGAGAGAAGGAAAGGCACAGAAAGAGAGAGAGAGAGAGAGAGAGAGGTCTTCCATCCACTGGTTCACTCCCCAATTGGCCACAACGGCTAGAGCTGCACCGATCCGAAGCCAGGAGCCAGGAGCCAGGAGCTTCTTCCAGGTCTCCCATGAGGGTGCAGTGGCCCAAGCACTTAGGCCATCTTCCACTGCTTTCCCAGGCCATAGCAGAAAGCTGGATGGGAAGTAGAGCAGCAGGGACTTGAACTGGAGCCCATATGGGATGCTGGCACTGCAGGCAGCGGCTTTACCCGCTACACCACAGTGCTGACCCCTGCAATTTATTTTTTTATAAAGATTTATTTATTTATTTGAAAGGCAGAGTTACAGGCAGAGGAAGAGAGGTTTGCCACAGACCTCACCAATCCCTACTGTAAAACTCTAGTTTATTGGGTCAGGTGGGTGTTCTGTCCTTTTCGGCATGAGTGTGTAGTCCACTCTTCACCCCCACCCCCAACAACTAACATCTCAGCCTGGGGCTTAGAATCTTCCTGTGTGAACTGAACTGTTTGCACTATCAGAACTTTTCAAGGTGTTCTGGGATAAAATGTCCTGGGTGCCTGTTAAAAATACAGATTTCAAGACTCCTTCCCAGAGGCTTCGGATTAAGCTAAGTCCCAAAACTGATTTTTATAAAAAGATTTGTTTATTATTTGAGAGAGAGAGAGAGTGAGAGCAATCTTCCATCTGCTGGTTCACTCCCCAAATGGCTGCAATGGCTAGGGCTGGACCAGGCCAAAGCCAGGAGCCAGGAACTCCATCTGGGTCTCCCACGTTGGGTGCAGGGTCCCAAGTGTTTGGGCCATTTTCCACTGCTCTTCCAGGTGCTTAGCAGGGAGCTGGATGGGAAGTGGAGTAGCTGGTACTCAAAATCGGCACTCATATGGATGCCTGCATTGCAGGCGGTGGCTTTACCCACTGCACCACAGCGCCGGCCCCTCAGACCTGATGTTTTTCACAGGTACTCCGGATCATTCTTAGTGTCAGGGAAGTTTGAGAAACACTGCTCCTTCCCCAGGATCTTGCCACTGCACATTCAGCAGAGACAATTTTCCCACATCTCAGGGTCTGGAGAGAGGAAGAAATTTCTTTATTTTTTTTCAAAGATTTATTTATTTATTTCAAAGTCAGAGTTACACAGAGAGAGGAGAGGCAGAGAGAGAGAGGTCTTCCATCCGATGGTTCACTCCCCAGATGGCCGCAATGGTCAGAGCTGCGCTGATCTGAAGCCAGGAGCCTGAAGCCAGGAGCTTCCTCCGGGTCTCCCACGCGGGTGCAGGGGTCCAAGACCTTGGGCCATCTACTACTGCTTTCCCAGGCTGCAGCAGAGAGCTGGATTGGAAGTGGAGCAGCCAGGACTAGAACGGGCGCCCTTATGGGATGCCAGTGCTTCAGGCTAGGGCGTTAACTCACTGTGCCAGAGTGCCAGCCCCAAAAGAGGAAGAAATTTCTAACAGGGTCAGTTTCCAGCTTCCCACCAGGAGCTGTGAAATACACATTTCTCTGCAAAGGTGGCACATTGCTAGGAAAGAGGCGTCGCAGACCCCCCTGGCACCTGAGGACAGAGAGTTCACTCATCACCTGGGGCATCACTGTACAAGTGGGGGGGAGTCACAGAAGGTGGGAGAGTCCACAGACAGGACAGCCTTCACCTCTGCCCTGAACTGACCCATCAACAGACATGTCATATGTCCAACACAGCACTGAGCACTTGACCACAAAGCTGAGCTGAGCAGCCAGTCATCAAACCTGTTACTATTAAGGGAAGATACTGCTCTGTGCCTGGCACCTGGGTGGTGCTGAGAAGTGAGTGGGGTTCCTCGTTTTCTTACAGCAACTAGCAATTGCTGGCTGATGATGCACCCTCCTATTTACTAATTCGTTTGATTCCCTGCAAAGCCACAGAGGCTCAGAGAGATCAAGAGACTTCTCCAAGGTGTATGGCAAGGAGGCAAGAGGCAACATCTACATCTCACTGGCGGCTCAGCTGTCAGTGTGCCAGAGCTGTCTCTCAAAGAGGCCAACCAGACAGCAGAGGCTAGCCTGGGGCAAGATGAAACTAATTGAATCTAATCTTTTCCTTATCCAGTGAGTGGGACAGAGCCTCGGGAAAACTAAAGAGACAAAATGCAGGAGGAGAGAATTCTAAGAATTGTTCCCTTTCATCTTGAAACCGCATCGCTGGGAAAGTGATCTTTGTGTCCCTGTGTGCTTGCACGCCAACCTTTTTTTTTTCTTTCTAGAATTTAGGTGTCTAAGAAAGAATTTATGCAGAGAGGCAGATTTTCTTAGTATTGCTACTGCATGCATGATACCACCATATTGTAATCATTTTGCCATCAGCACATTAATCACTCAGCAAGAAATGCCTCACCTGGGTAGGAGTCTTCTGATTTCATTTTGCTTCTTTGTGTAACCATGAAGGACAGGGCTGGCAACAGATAAAGAGGAGGAATATGGCTGTGAACACCGTTTCCAGAGCCAGAAAGGCCAGGGCTGGGATTCGGGATCTCAGCTAGACCTTGGGAAAGTCAGCGTAACGTCTCCAAGCCTCAGTTGTTTCTCCCATGACGTGGAGAAAACAGACAGGGCTTCTACCCCTGGGTTACTGGGAAGATGAAAGGAAACAGCGCATTGAAAGCAGCTGGCTCAGTGCCTGCACGCCCTCCGATAGAGGCAACCTCCTGGCAATCCAATCTCCCAAGAGTCGGTCATTTTCTACCTATGTGAGTTTATGGGTTTTGATAGATTCTGTGTTTGCAAACCAGAAGTTATACAAGAAAAAAAAAAAAAAGAAAGAAAGAAAGAAAGAAAGAAAGAAAGAAAGAAAGAAAGAAAGAAAGAAAGAAAGAAAGAAAGAAAGAAAGAAAGAAAAAGAAAACTCGCTCAACCAAACTGAGCACAGCAAGACATCCTCCAACTGAATTAGGTGACTTTTCATTGATTTAGTTTCTCTTTTCCAGGCCCATTCATTTTGCTCTTGAGATCTCTCCTTTAGTTGATCAGACTAGTCTCTATTCCACACGAAGGCTGAGCCGGTGTTGCGTGAGCCGGTGTTGCGTGCCAAGACTTGTGTTGGAGTTTGCTACACGGAGTTGCTTCAAGTACAACTTCTACCTGCGGTCTAGCCCAGAATGGTCAGGAAGCTGCCAGACCAGACCCAGAATTTTCAAGTCAAGGTGGTATCAGGTGGCGAGTCCGGGCATGTCCTCTGTGCGTGTGTGTGTGTGTGCGTGTGTGTGTATAGCGTGCTGGTCAGGAAGCCTTCCAGGAAGGCGTGATGCTTGACCTGAGTCTTGACGCACGATGAGGAGCTCAGTCAGGGAGATGGCTCTGATGCACCCGGGGCTCTTCCAGTCTGCGCTGTTTGCTAGAGGATTAAGTGTTAAGGAAGGGAGTGCAGAACAGCAAGATGAAAATGTAGACAGAGACAGGATCACAGAGCGCCTTGTATGCCCTTCTCAAGAGTGTGGGTTTGGAGGGGGAGCTGAGGGGTTTTTTGCAGACAAAAACTGTTTAAACTGGAGTGTTGTATGGTTCGCTGTTCTCAGATGGCTTCAATTGCCCAGGCCGCAGTGGGCTGGAGGGGATCCGAGGGGTCTGTAATGTAAAGCGACAGCTGTTTATTGATCCTGTCTGTCCTCCCCACTCCCTCTTCCTCCTGCTGTCCTTCTCAGCACACCTCACCCCAACCTCAGGGGTGGATTTGTCACACAGGCCTGGCCCATGCCCTTGGCCATGGTAGTTGGTTTAGAGACAGATATGGAACTGCAGCTGGCCAATCAGAGACCTGCCTGAGACTTCCTCCAGAGAATCTCTGCTGCTGTGGCCTGGATGACGGATGTCACTCTGCTGGCAGCCACCTTGCCTGCTGCAGAGCCTGAGTTTACTCAAGATAGGAGGGCAGAGAAGAAAGCTGAACACAGAGCTCCTGAAGCCAGCTGTACCTGAAGGTTTTAGCTGCGTGGTGAAACTAGCTTCATTTGCAACTAAAAGTAGGCTGAGCAATAGGGACTGAGGGATTTGTGGACTGCAAGACTTGCCAGCATTAAAACCAGGACAATCTCAAGCAACCAAGACAATTGGTCACCCTAATGCCAAGGACAAATGTGGCGTCTGCAGGCTAGATGGGAGGCTTTTGCAGTCAGTCAAGAAATGACATGGCCGGGACTGACTCTGTGGGTTAAAGCCCTGGCTTGCAGCACCGGTATCCCATTTGGGCTCTGCTTCGAGTCCTGGCTGCCCCACTTTTGATCCAGCTCTCAGTGCTGGGGCCCTTGCACCCATGTCAGAGACCTAGAAGAAGCTCCTGGCTCCTGGCTTCGGATCAGCTCAGCTCTGGCTGTTGTGACCATTTGGGGAGTGAACCAGTGGATGGAAGACCACTCTCTCTCTCTCTCTCTCTCTCTCTCTGCCTCTGTCTCTGTAACTCTGCCTTTCAAATAAGAAAGAAAGAAAGAAAGAAAGAAAGAAAGAAAGAAAGAAAGAAAGAAAGAAAGAAAGAAAGAGGAAAGGAAAAGAAGAAAAGGAAAGAAAAGAAAAGAAAGAAGGAAGGAAGGAAGGAAAGGAGAAGAGAGGAGAGGAGAGGAGAGGAGAGGATGAAATGACATGTCCCTCACATGCCCCTTAGGAGATGGCATTGTGGTACAGAGGGTTAAGCCAACACCTGCCACACAGGGATTCCTTATGGGTGCCAGTTTGAGTCTTGGCTGCTCCACTTCTGATCTAGTTCCTGGATAATATACCTGGAAAAGCAGTGGTAGATGATCCAAGTACTTTGGCCCCTGCCACTCACATGGAAGACCCAGACGGAGTTCCCAGCTCCTGGCTTCAGCTTCACCCTACCCCAGCTGTTGCAGCCCTGGCTGTTGTGGGCATTTGAGGAATGAACCAGCAAATCCAAGAAGTCTCTCTCTGTCTTTCCTTCTCTCTCCCTAAAACTCTGCCTTTCAAATAAATAAATAAATCTAGAAAGAAAGAAAGAAAGAAAGAAAGAAAGAAAGAAAGAAAGAAAGAGAAAAAGAACGAATAGACATGGGCCTCTGCTTGTTGCAGTTGATAAGTAGGAGATGGATTTGAGAAGTATTTGATCATTCGTGATCAGTGTAGATCCAGAGGGTAATTCTTTAAGTTATTCATTTATTTGAGGGGCTGGCCTTGTGGCATAGCTGGTTAAGCCACCGCCTGCGTCCCATATGGGTGCTGGTTCATGTCCCAGCTACTGCACTTCCAGTCCAGCTCCTTGCTAATGCACCTGGGAAAGTAGTAGAAGACAGCCTAAGTACTTGGGCCCCTGACACTCATGTGGGAGACCTAGAAGAAGCTTCTGGCTCCAGGCTCCTAGCTTCAGCCTAGCCCCATCCTGGCTGTTGTGGCCATTTGAGGAGTGAACCAGCAGATACTAGATTGTTCTCTGTCCCTCCTTTGAAATTCAGAGTGGACAGGGAAAGAGGGAGAGACAGAGAGTGACTTTCCATCTGCTTGTTAACTCCCCAGATGGCCACAACAGCCAGGGCTTGGCCAGGTGGCAGCCAGGAGCTCCATCCAGGTCTCCCACATGGATGGCAGGGACCAAAGTTCTTAGACTGTCATCTTCTGCCTCCCAGGCACGTTAGCAGGCAGCTGGATCAGAAGCATTGAGTAGGGGGCGAACCTGCAGTGCCAGCATCCCATAGGGTGCTGGTTTGTGTCCTGGCTGCTCCTCTTCTGATCCAGCTCTCTGCTGTGGCCTGGGAAAGCAGTGGAAGATGGCCCACGTGGGAGACCTAGAAGAAGTTTCTGGTTCTTGGCTTCGAATTGGCTCCAGTCATTGCAGCCATTTGGAGAATGAACCAACAAATGGAAGACCTCACTGTCTCTGTCTCTCTCTATGCCTGTAACTCTACCTCTCAAATAAATAAATAAATAAATCTTAAATAAATAAAATCTTAAAAAAAAAAATTGAGTAGCTGGAACTTGACTCTGAGGTGGGATGTAGATGACCCAAGTGGTGACTTATCCTGCTGAGCCACAATGTCCACTCCGAGGGGGTAATTCTTGAATGCTTCTTGGGCTTCCAGCTTGGGTAATTAAGTGATAAGAGTGTGATCAATTTTTTTTTTTTTTTTGACAGGCAGAGTGGATAGTGAGAGAGAGAGAGAGAGAGAGAGAGAGAGAAAGGTCTTCCTTTTTGCCCTTGGTTCACCCTCCAATGGCCACTGTGGCCAGCGCATCTCACTGATCCAAAGCCAGGTGCTTCTCCTGGTCTCCCATGCGGGTGCAGGGCCCAAGCACTTGGGCCATCCTCCACTGCCTTCCCGGGCCATAGCAGAGAGCTGGCCTGGAAGAGGGGCAACCGGGATAGAATCCGGCGCCCCAACTGGGACTAGAACCCAGGGTGCCGGCGCCGCAAGGCGGAGGATTAGCCTGTTAAGCCATGGCGCCAGCCGAAGTGATCAATTAAATTTTAGGGAGAGGAGATAGGTTTAGTCCAGAACTCAGTGTGTTTCAGGTCCTTGTGTGACCCTCTGTTAAAAATGCCCATTGGACAGTGGGATAGATAAACCTAATGCTTAGACAAGAGGTAAAGGACGGATGATCAGGAAACCTCAGCATGTAACAATCGTGAGAGTGCACGAGGTCTCCAAGAATAATAGGGAAAGTGGGCCATGGACGGAAGTTTGGGACAGAGGCTGGGCAACTTAGGGGCAAAAATCAAAAGAGGAGACAGAGAGGGAAAAAAGAGTGTGAAGTCACAGAAGCCAGTGCTACAGAATGATGAATTTAGAGAAGAGAATGACTCACACCGTTAGGGAGGTCCAGCAGGCAGGGACTCAAAGGCTGCATTGAATTGGAAACTAGGAGTTCCCTGTCATTTTGTTAGGAGATCAGTTTCCTTGCAAGGAGAGTAAAAGCCAAGGCGGCAGTGCGTGGAGAAGATGGGAGGTGACCACTCATGGGAAAATTCTGATGAAGGAGAGAGGAGGAAAGGAGGGGAAGGGAATAGCTGGAGGCTTGTCCTTGAAAGGACGCTGCTTCTCGACCCGTGACTCTGATGGACGCTATCTGGAGGGCTGGGCTGGAAACCTCTGCTCTGAGAGTTCAAGAATTCAGGCCAGATGGCACCAACAGTTTTTTGATGGACGAGGCGGGATTATTTGCACAGTGGAAAGGAGATAAATGTGGGAGGAGGTGGTGAGCAGGGTTTGGAATGGAGATGGAGGTAAGGCCTAGTAAAAGCATTGGGAAATATCACTGGGGGCTTTGAGGACTTATATAAGAATGTTATTTATTTGGGGACTAATATAAAAATATTACCACCAGGTTTTTTTTTTTAAAACTTATTTATTTTTTTACTTGAGAGAGTTAGTTACAGAGAGAGGAGAGGCAGAGAGAGAGAGAGGTCTTCCATCCGCTGGTTCACTCCCCAACTGGCCCCAACAACCGGAATGGCACCGATTCGAAGCCAGGAGCCAGGAGCTTCTTCCTAGTCTCCCATGTGGGTGCAGGGGCCCAAGGACTTGGGCCATCTTCTACTGCTTTCCCAGGCCATAGCAGAGAGCTGGATCGGAAGTGGAGCAGCCGGGACTAGAACCGGCGCCCATATAGGATGCCGGCGCTTCAGGCCAGGGCGTTAACCCGCTGTGGCACAGTGCCGGCCCCACCACCAGGTTTTCTTTACTACTCTCATTATCTTCATGATATCAAAGGTTACTGGGACAAGACCCTGCTTGAAAATCTCTATCAAGGGACCAGCGCCGTGGCTCACTTGGTTAGTCCTCTGCCTGCAGTGCTGGCATCCCATATGGGTGCCGGGTTCTGGTCCTGGTTGCTCCTCTTCCGGCCCAGCTCTCTGCTGTGGCCCGGGAGGGCAGTGGAGGATGGCCCAAGTGTTGGGCCCTGCACCCGCATGGGAGACCAGGAGGAGGCACCTGGCTCCTGGCTTCAGATCGGCACAGCGGGCCAGAAGCCATTTGAGGAGTGAACCAATGGAGGGAAGACCTTTCTGTCTCTATGACTCTGTCAAAAAAAAAAAAAAAAAAAAAAACAACAACAACAAACAAACAAAAAAAAAAAACAAAAAAAAACCTCTATCAAATACCCTCCCAAAAAAGTCAGTACAAACCGAGCCTTTGGTGATTTGACCCAACCCCATTCTTATTCTGCACCAGTGACCTCTGTTGCCCTGACGTCTCTGCGATCCAGGGCTGTGCACACACCATTTTCACTGCTGAGAATATCCTTTTCCTATTCTTTCCCAACAAACTCCTACTCATCCTTCAAAGTCCTACTGATGTATTAACCTCTTTTGTGAAAACTTAATTCTGATTCATTCAGGTAGAGCACCTCCTTGTAATAGCATGTACCACACTGCAAAGCAGTCTGTTTACCTTCTGCTGCCCCACCCCTTGTCTCCGCCCCCACTACCTGGGAGCTCCTGTCTTTCCTGGGTTTATCCAAGGACATTCATGCCACAGCGCTAATGGGCGCTACTACAGACTCCTTGTAGGGATTCAAAAGTGAATGAATTCTTGTCTTATTTCTAAAAATAGGGCATTTGCCCTGTCATTCATATTTAATGTTGAGTGGGCTATTCTTGTAGGTATGTTTTAGGAACTCACAAGACATTGTTAATACTTTGTTGAACGTACCTCATTTAATTCTATTAGTTGCAAGCAGTCAGTGTTGACTCAAAGTACCTTTTTGCCATTTATTTTTCCTTAAAAATTCTTTTCAGTCCGGCCGAGGAGTCAACAGCTGAAGTACCAGGAAGTGACTCTTTAAATATCTTAAGTATCTGTAATTACACCCGGCAAACCCACATGGCTTCTCCGAATCCATAGTCTGCACTTTAGTTCTCCTGATTTTTAGTGCCAGGAGGAAAATTAAAATGATTTGGAGCCGAGATGGCAAAAACCAAACCAAACAAACCCCCCCAAAATCACAAATCCTGAAAGTGACTTACTCTCCTCTCAGGCTTACCTAAGATTTAAAGCTAGGGGAAATGTTAGAAATTACTTAGCCTAAGTTCTTTTTTTTTTTCCTAATAGATGAGGTAAAAGAACCAGAGGCCATTAGCATTCTGAGGTCACACAGCAAAACAGTGGCAGTAAGTCCTGAACACACACTTCCCAATTCCAAAATACAGTAGCAACCCTTTACCCAAAGGTTTCGGCTACATGAGGCCACTGTGGTCAGAAAACATTCAATGGAAAATTCTAGAAATAAACCAGTCATACATGTCAAGTATCTTTTATTTCAGTATATTGTTGCTATATTTTTTGTTATTAACATCTTACTGTGCCCAATTAATAAACTTCCTCATAGCTATGTATACATAGGAAACAACAGCACACATATGGTTTGGTATCAGCTGCTGTTTCAGGAATTCACTGGGGGTCTTAGAACATATTATTCTTCATCTTACATCATACTACCATGAACAATGCAGTCTATGTTTTTGAAAAAGCATATCAGATATACATTGATTCCTTCTCAGTTCCATTTCCTCATGTGTGAAGCAGGGTTAATAATGGTGGCTACCTCCTGGACTTACTGCGAGAACAAAATGAATAAATAGATAAAAAATGCTAAAAACTGTACCTGGTCATAGTAAATGTCTAGAATATCCTACTGCTTATTCTATTTTTTTTTTTTTTTAAGATTTACTTATCTGAAAGGCAGAGTGACAGAGAGAGAGGGAAAGATAGAGAAAAAGAAATCTTCCATCCAATGGTTCACTTGCCAAGTGTCTGCAACAGCCAGGGCTGGACCAGGCCACAGCCAGAAGTCTAGAACACTATCTGAGTCTCCCCTGTGGGCAGCAGAGACCTCAGTACTTGGACCATCATCTGCTGCTTTCCTAGGTGCGTTAGCAGGAAGCCGGATCAGGAGCACAGCAGTTGGGACTCAAACTGGCACTCTGATAGGCGATGCGTGTCGCAGGCCGCAGCTTAACCTGCTGTGCCCCACTATCGATTATTCTTAAGTTCCAAGATAAGTTCTTGATTACTAAAGAACTTGTTTTGCCACTGTACCTTACTTGATTTTAAAGTTCCCAGCTATTGTCATTTTTAAGTTCCCTATTTAAACCATGCTACACTTCAGAAGATACCCCATGGACCATGGTGTGTAACCTTAGAATCTGTACTTTTGAATTATAGGATCTGCAAAATCTCTCAGTCTCAGTTTGCTCACCTGTAAGATACAGTAGAATCACATCTACTTTCCTTTAAAGAGTTGTGAGGTCTAATGGGAGAATACATACAATCTGGAGTTCAGTGTTAGGCCCTTCCCTCCCCCAGTGCATTGTACAAATGGCAGCAAATATTGACAGATGTCGTATGGTCCATATTGAAATGTGCGTCATCAAAGTTGGATCTGAAAGGTTTATTTAGAACAAAGCACTTACAATGATTGGCCTTGGGAAAATGTTTCCAGGTTAAAAGCAGAAATGGAAACTCTGCTCTGTACACGATTCTTAGAGTGCTCTAAAGGGCTCTAAAGGGCTGCTGTCTTCAAATATACTGTAGGCTTCCTTTGCAATTTTGGCTGTATCCAACTACAGGTTGTGCTATTACCAAAAAATGGCAATGGCTTACTTTTTATTTAAATGGGTGTACACAAACTTTATATCACTTTTGGGCTAGTAATGCGTAACTACTGAAACAGTAAAATTATAAATTTGTTCACTACCTAAAGATCTCACATGCCCATCTTAAGACTGTCCTCCCACTGACTCCAGGGGCCATGACCCAGTCAGTGCCCTACCGATGCTTGATTGTTCAAGAAGTGATTGCTTCAGCATGTTACATGAGCTCACTTGTGCACACATGCCCTCATGATGTCACATGGCTAATGTCTTTTCTTTTTCTTAAAGATTTATTTATTTGAAAGGCAGAGTTACAAAGAGGCAGAGGCAGAGAGAGAGTCTCCCATCCACTGGTTCACTCCCCAGATGGCCGCAACAGATGGAGCTGGGCCTATCTGAAGCCAGGAGCCAGGTGCTTCTTCTGGGTCTCCCATGCAGGTGCAGGGGCCCAAGGATTAGGGCCATCTTCTACTGCTTTCACAGGCCGTAACAGAGTGCTGGATCAGAAATGGAGTAGCTGGGACTCGAACCGGTGCCCATATGGGATGCAGGCGGTGGCTTCACCCTCTACACCACAGCATCAGCCCCGGCTAATGTCTTCTGTTAGGACAAGGTTTAAGGTCTTTTGGTGGATGAAGCCCTCCTTTCTATCATTAAGCAGGTGTTGTGGAGGGGTGGGCAGTATTTGGGATGACTTGCACATAGAAAAGATTTATCTTTATTTATTTGAAAGGCAAAGTTACAGAGAAAAAGGGAGAGACTTTCCAGCCGTTGTTCACTCCCCAAATGGTTTCAAGGGCCAGAGTTAGGCCAGGTGGAAGCCAGGACCCAGGAGTTTCCTCTAGGAGTCCCACATGGGTGACAGGACCCAAGCGCTTGGGCTGTCTTCTGCTGCTTTCCCAGGCGCATTAGTTAGGGAGCTGGACTAGAAGTGGAGCAGCTAGAACTTGAATCAGTGTCCATATGGGATGCCAGTGCCACAATACCAGCCCTCAGCTGTACATTTCTTAACTTTCAAACTTGGCATCTCAGCATCATGTATTTCAATCATTTCAGTTACTTTTTTTTTTTTTTTTAAGATTTATTTACTTGAAAGGCAGAGAGTTACAAAGAAAGACATGGAGAGAGAGGGATTTTCCATCCACTTGTTTACTCCCCAAATGGCCACAACAGTCAGGGCTGGGCCAGGCCAAAACCAGGAGCCAGGAGCTTCTTCCTGGTCTCCCCTGAGGTTGCAGGGGCCCAAGCGCTTAAGTTGTCCTCTGCTGTTTCCCCAGGCCATTAGATGGGAGCTGGATTGGTAGTGGAGAAGTCAGGGCTGGAACCAGCACCCAAACGGGATGCCAGTGCCACAAGCAGCAGCTTTAACCACTGCGCAGCAACGCCAGCCCCTACTCACTTTCATAATCGAGGAGCTTGTCCAGCAGGATTCAAGGTTGGTTTTTTTGTTTGTTTGTTTGTTTTTTTGACAGGCAGAATTAGTGAGAGAGAAACAGAGAAAGGTCTTCCTTTTTCTGTTGGTTCACCTCTCCAAGTGGCCGCTACGGCCGGTGCATCCCGGCCGGCACTCTGTGCCGATCTGAAGCCAGGAGCCAGGTGCTTCCACCTGGTCTCCCATGTGGGTGCAGGGGCCCAAGGACCTGGGCCACAGCAGAGAGCTGGACTGGAAGAGGAGCAACCTGGAGTAGAATCCGGGGTGCCAGTGCCACAGGTGGAGGATTAGCCTAGTGAGCCACGGCGCTGGCCTGGATTCAAGGGTTTTAAGGATGCTTCACACATACAATTCTCAATGAAGCCCAAAACTTTACTATTAGCTTCCACTCCTTGTGCTACACACGGCTTTCTCCATAGTTCTCTTTTACAGTGCAATGTTCTTCTACAGAGACATGGTAAGTCATTAGCACTTTAGCACAAACTTATTTGAACTGCCATTTTCCACCAGGGCAGAGAAAATACTGGCTTCTGAAAACACTGATAGTTGAGGGGAAGGTTATTTCGACTAGCTGCACTTGTTTGCCCAGGGCTGGCCTACAGTAAGACGGCCTTAGTAGATTTGATGACTCAGTTAAGGAGACAGTAATTGTAGCAAGGGCTCATCTGAATGCAAAGGTTATTTGCCACTCACAGTGGAAAAGGGTTAGGGTAGCAAGAGAAGCCATGACCTGAAAGCAAACTAAAGGCACCAGCCAATGCCACAAAGATGGTTGGATGGAGCTGTGAGGCAAGACTGGAACCCTGGGCATAAGCAGGAAGGGACAAATAATCAAAAGACTTTCTGCCTAGCCCCAGTTAGAAGACTTACAGTGAGTATCATATGCTGATGTGTAACCAACTGTCTTGCCAAAGCCAAACCGGTGAGGGCCCATGTCCAGAAGAGTTGAAAGGACACGTGTCATGTATCTGCACAGCGAGCTCCCAACAGTGCCAGCAGGTTTTGAGTTTCTTGTTTGCAACACGAAGATAGTACATCCCACCTGCCACATTTACTTATATATTCTAGCTTTTGCAGCCACATCACCCTCCCCCTACACAATCCCATCCACCAATAGAATTGACCTTCACTTAGAGTCACAAGATCTTTGCGTAATTTGTTCAGAACTGGTCAGAGTGCTTGTTAGTTCTTGCCTAGTTTTCATAACCAAAGTATCTTCTGTTGTTTCCTGGAAAGGGTTGAGTGGTGGTCTCTTGATCCCACCCTTACTGGTTCTCAGAAGCAGGACCATGCCTGCAGCTTGCTCAGCTCATAACCTGGCACTTGTCAGCTGCTCCCCCATCTTTTCTGGTCGGATGCTGCTGATCCCCTCTTGTCTCCTTGGGAATCCCAGGCCTGAGGGAAGGGCCAGAGGAGGAGGCCGGCTACCTTCAGCACACACGGTGAATGTGAGTCACCAGCAGTTTAATGACCTTTCCATGTGTTATCTGTTGCCATGGTCACAGCCGGGTTTCAGGCTCGGAAACAGCCCTCTACACATTGGGAATCATTATGTCACTCCTTAACAACCTTTGAGTTTCCTTGTTGCTGACAGGATAGACCCGTAGTACAGGAAACCTTCTGCACACCAGCGTGGAGTCCACTTTTCTCCTCCGATCAGCTCCTCCAAGACTTCATTCTGATGTATCCATGTCTCTTCATGCTTTCTCAAGACTCGGCTCAAACACTGCCTCCCTCGGAAGCCTTCCCAAAGGGAGCCTGCTCCTCCTTCCTCTGGGCTCTCACAGCACTCTGTCCACCTGGCTTATGGTGCTTCTCACACGGTGCTAGAATGATAAGTTATGTCCCTGTCCCTGGCGCCTGACCTTCCTCTAGGCTGTGAGAATCCCTTGGGCTGCAGTGAGTCTTATATCTGGGGGTCAACACAGCATGACTTTCAGCACCTGTTCCCTGCAGGTGCTCAGAAAATGTTAAGTGAATGAATGAAAGGAAACGGAAGAGAAATAGTCTTTTATTAATTTACTGATCAAAACATGGTTAGGATGATACAATGAGACACTGACCCGGTAAAGAAAGCAACAGTGCTTTTAATGAAACTTTCAAATCCGTGTACACGCTAGCTGTGAAGTCAACACTTCGATTCATTCCAAAGGACACATTTCCCAACAATGATCACAGTGTCAAGGTTAATAAGATGCTGGACAGATGAGTAGCCAAAGAACGTTATAACAAAATCTCACCAAGGATATATCAAATGTAAATTTACTCAGACATCAGGAGAATACGGGTTTGTAATTATATAACTAAGAACAAGACATCATTACAGGAAGCAAGTCCTTAAACTAGAAAAGAAGCACTATATAACAAAAGGGTCTTTTGTAAGCAATTAAATGAGCATATATTATAGACAAATTTTGTATCTGAAGCAGCTTATAGCACCAACACGTTGGCAGAACCAGCAGAGGGGTGGGGTCACAGGACCAAGGCATCTGGGGTCGGGAAGGGATCTCAACCACTATCTATCTCCAGCCCCTTGTTTTACAAATGGAGAAATGGAGGCCCAGAGAGGTAAAAGGCCTGTTACAAAGTCACACGACACAGAACTGACTAGAAAACGATCCAGGCCACCAGCTTCAGGCAAGTGCTCGATTTTAACACACATACATAATTATATTTGATTCAATATAGTTTTTCCTATTAACAGGTCTACCATAAATGAAACCAACAGAATTTAAAACATTGATTTCATGGAGAAGTGGCTGACATGTAAGGGAATGCACTTCTTGGGCCTTTATACCTCTCACATCAAAATTCAGAGCAGTCAATCAATGACACAATCATAGGTATAAACTGGTGGAGACAGTGGCATTTGAAGAGAAAATTTGGCACATCTGCAACTCTATAAACTAATGTATGCCTCAAAGTTACTAAACCATTGGTATAAAGGTTTTTTTGTTATAAAGATTAATAAGGTACAAAAACAGTCTGAACAGAAAGAAAAAATCAGCTTTTTCCCTTAAAAAGTAAGTATGGCACTTTTCATGGAATTAAAAAAAAAAAAAGCTTGATGTTTTATTTGGAGAAGAGAAAAAAAAGTTTTTAGCTAAATCCCATAGCTTGTGAACCACCTTGCATATAAAATGCTTCCCCTAGCAAAAAAAAAAAAAGTTTCTGTAAAATAGTTTGGAGGTGGGAAATTCTTCTAGCACATCTTGCCATGGTCTTGAGGCCTCAACTAGACAGATTTATGATGAACTCATAAGATATAAGAATGAAAAAGAGATCACTGTCAACAGAAGCAGCTTTAATGACAAAGTTTATTGAGCACACTTAACTAGCTTCATGGAAATGAAGCCAAGAAGTTGCCTGTATGTATCGGAGTGTGTCATTAGAGTGGTAGTTAGCAAAAATAACACACACTGGGCCTTTGTCCGTCATGATCATAAGTCGGCTGCTGCAGATAGCTAAACTGTGGCTTCCTAAGTAGAACAGAGCCTGATAAATAAAAGTGACTTTTCATACCATATATGTGTATACATATATTATATTTTCTCACATAGACGTCTAGTTATAAGTAAATTAACATTTGGCTACAATATGTGCCCTTTTGGGTCCAGCATCAAATAATTTGCTTCCACTTTTTCATAAACATGCCCTACACCTGCTTAAGAAGTTACATGACATTTGTATTCAGAGTCTTAATTATATCTGACTGATGAAAATAAAATGAAAACTCCTGGAACCTTAAGTCTACTTCTTACCACTATATGAATATTAACAAATACATAGCAAAACATTTGTTTACTAATAGATAAAAGATCATGTTGCAGTACTAGAGAATAAGCTATGCTTGCTACTGATAATATGTGCACAGTGATATAATAAAAGTAATTTAATGAAAGTATTTTGTAATAAGCTGAATTATAAATATTTAAAGAAACATGTTAAAAATCAGAGTGAAAATAAGATTAGTGTTCTGAAACCATCAGTAGAAAAATATGCTTATGAAAAAAAGAATGTCTAAGTGAAGCATTAAATGTAAAGATGTCTCGCTAATGTCATTTCAAATTTCACCTTTTGAAAAGGTACAAACGTCCTCTCTCCTAAACAGGTGCCTATGATTTACTGGGGAACTGGGCATGTGACAGAACCACGCAGTGGATGATAAAAGATTAAGGGGCAGTGCATAACTTTCACGTGGTCTTGGAAAAGTGAGGGTGGTGGTTCCCAAAGCCACGCAGGTGTGTGACCTGGAGAAAGACTGCATGGGTTTGAACCGTTTAGACTAGGCCTGCATGTGTTCAAAGAACACAATCCACAAAGCCCAGACTTCAGATTTTAAAAGAGGCTTGCTTTGCAGGGCAGTTGCTACGGGATTAGGAAAGTCTGTTGTAAATAATTCCTTGTTGAGGTTGAATCCTTTTTGAGAATAAGTTTTTAATCCTTCATTGGTAGTTACTTTTCATGAACTGAAGATGAACTAAAATCAAAGGCATAACTGTACGATTTGGGCTTCCATGTGAGCATTTTTAAAAAGGACCTTGATAAAGTCAAGATATTCTCCTGGCACGGGAGACTCCTTGTTTTGGGATCCTCACTGGCAATTCAGAGGATGTAACAGCTGTATTCGTGCCCAGGGTAAAATCAAGAAACCCAACATGCAGTTGCTGGCATCCCACTAAATCCGAGCCCCTCTTGGGTGGCTACACGCCTCTCTGATGGTTTGTGGACAAGGTAGTGAAGACAGCTTAGGGTCTTGATCTATTTACATATGGGGTATGTTTCTTGCCCACCATAGTCTGCCCTCCCCCCGGGGCTGGGGAAGGGACTGTTACCTCTGCAAACAGATGCTCCCGTGGAGAAGAAAGGTCTGGGGAGGAAGGGGAGGGCTGAGTCAAAAGCTGGACCCAGAGCATCTCTTCCCGTCACCGGGCTCAGTCTGTCCTCTTGCAGTCATTAGGGTGGAACTTCCAGGGGTTTCTACCCCTGATCTGGGAGAGGACACGAGCCCCAGGAGCACAGTTGCTGCCCACAGGCCTCCCAAGGTTCTCCTCCCCCTTGCTAGACTCAGGAGCACTGAGGCCCAAAAGGCTCCTCGTGAGGAAACAGCTCTGATCATCAAAGAGCCTTCAGTGTTCAACAGCACAGTCCACTGTAGCCTAAAGAGGCCCAGGCTGACTTCAAGAGAGGCGAGATGAGTGCCTTACTTAATGACCATGATACAATCTTCAGGATGTTCATTCGTCTTTGTACAGTAACTAAAAAAAAAAGAATGTCTTATTCTACCTACAGATGGCTCAAGACCAAAGTATGACTTCTGGACTTGAGGAACTGATATGGAGAGAGGGATGTTTTAATAAAGAAGTTGTGATTTGTGTATATACACAGACACACACATAAATACACACAAAACACACCACTCTCCTTATATCCTACACAGGGTGGCACAAACCATATTGAGAACATAATAAGATATAAAGGTTTTAGGATTCAAGTTATGCTTGGCAGTTTAATTTGACAGGTGCTTTTAGGCAATTTAGGTCTTAACATATCTGAATCAACTGTACATGTAAAGTATGCAGTTGTGTTTTTTCAAAAGGCCTACATTAATGTTCCTTACACAGTGAGTGACCCAATATAACACCACAGTCACCAAATGGAAAACTAGATTGTTACTCTGTATTAGATCAGTAAAGGGTATCTTAGAGAGAGGGCAACTGGGAAAATAAAGACTTCAGAGTCCATCATTCCAAGTTCAGAGCATTTTAGTTATTAGCAGTGGTTACCAAATAAGCTGCAGGTGGATCTCTTCCAGGAGCTGCTCATACTCTGCTTTGTTGAGACAAGAGGCGAGGACCAGTTTCACGATTCCACTATAAGATGATGCACGTTTTTTTATCCTTGAAAGGGTTTTCTGAGGTTGGGATTCCTATCAGCAAAGGGTCACTCCTGGCGTGCTCCTCACAGTAGGACATGAGGTCTGCGGATGCCTTTGAAACCTAGCATGGAGACAGAGCAAAGCAAACCAGAAAGAAAATCCTTCACTTACAGACCGGAAGGGCGTATCTGCACACTAAGCTGTTGGGTGGAAGACCGCTGTGTGTGTGCGTGGTGATCAGTCTCACAGCCCCACTGCCAGGTTCTGTGCCGAATCAAAAGGCAAACGGAGCTATCTGACAGGGAAGGCCTCCACAGCCAAGTGACCAGACTCAATGTCCAGACAAACTGGCATCAGGTGTCCCTTCACTGGGCACACACCACCAGCCAGCTAGCATTTAAACGGAATCTCATCAGAAAGGAATCACACCCAGAGTGGGGGTGACCGTGCACAATGAAGGCCCCGTGTTCTTGAGAAATAGAGCGCGCATTACACAGTGTGAGTAGGTCATTCTGAGCTGCAGATCACTTTCAAGTGGCTTAAAGAAAAATTTGTATGTGATGTGTGTGAGGACAGAGGTTGGAGAAGGAGAGAGGGAAGACAGCAAACAGCCAAATGTGAACAGCTGGTGAATCTTGGTAAAGACCATAGGAAGGTTTACTGTTACAACTCTCTGTAAGGTTTACAGAGGTTAGGGACAGGGAAGGAAAAGTGTACGTGAGTCAAAGGAAGGTGGCATCTTAGTTCCTATCCAAGAAAAAAATAGACCGGAATTTGAACGCCGTGATGGGCTGGGAGCCCAAACTCTGGAGCCAAGTTGTGGAGCTTCACAATGTACTGCTGGACTCGAGGCTTGGGAAGTAAGAAACGAGGGACAAACACCAGCACGGGGAGATGCAGAGGCTTGCTCTGGCACGGGTTTCAGAAGGCTGGCTGGGAGATGCCGAAGCATCAGCCGACCAATGTCCCAGCCAAGCAGCACGGGGCAGCTGAGCTGTGTCAAGCACAGCACAGGCAGTCTCCTGCTTCCGAGACAGGTGACTAGCTTTAGGGCCACAGGAATTTATCAGCCTGACTCACAACATTCCTGGGTTCTCACTGCCTAGTCTCCTCTCGGGATTGGGGAGGAAACCTAGGAAGAGCCTCCTGGCTTCTCTAAGGGACCGCAGCTAAAGCTAGCACTGCTTACACTGCCTCGGGAGGGCCGCACATGTCTGAAAAAGCTGCCTTTTCCCAAAAAGGGAGACCCCTATTGACTTGTTATGCAAGGCCACCTCAGCTGCTCTGATAACTCTAGAACACTTCATAAATTCCAGAGGGATGATGAAAGTGTTTATAAAGTCCACCTGGAACACGTGTCCTGATTGAGAACACAGTGATCACTGGACTTGACCATGCAGGGAGCCGGGAGGCTCAGGAAATCCTGCCCAGGGCTTCACAGAGGGGCGAACCCAGACACTTGGGTTTCCCAGCTCTGTTGAAAGGAGGCCTGTGCTAGGTAGGAGATGAAAGCTAACATCCTGAGCTTCTCAGCTTGCTTCTAGAAGAAATCCTGGAAGCAAGCTGAACGAAATGGCATTATCTCCCCAGACCTGTGGCCCGGCCGTGGAAGGGCAAGGGACTGAACCACAAACACGGAATGCGCGGGAGGCCTCTTACCTTTATTCTTTCAATGGAGGCTTCTAATCGTAACTGCTGCACAGTTCTCCTTGCCTGGGCTATGTTGTTGGTGCTTGCTGTTTTGCTGGACATCTTCAATTCTTTTCACCTGAAATCTGAACAGCATTTTTTTTTTTTTAAAGGTGAATAACAGCCATCTTCGAGTTAAACATTCATTCCAATTTGTGTTCTGTTAAGGGAACTGGGTGTGCTTTTCAGTCGCCATAACCTCTTGCAGGTAGCTACCAGGAGCTCCTGAGAGGTAGCAACAAGGTTTCAGGCTTGTCATCCAGTTAAGCATCTTTGTAAATCTTTAGTTCACAGAAACCCAACAGTGCCCAGCAGTTTAATCAATGCTCCTCGACATACAGCTTTAAAGTAGCTTTTTCTAGGATTTTCTAACGAAGAAAAATACACACAAACATCCCAGTAGTTAGGTGCCTCCAGCCAAAGTGCACCTTGGTCACTACAAGCCACATTCCATGTCAGCTTACTGTGATTGCAACTTGCTTTAATAGAAGGTTTGCTTTTATTTCTTTTGAGTTCTATTACCCAACTGATGCAAGTCCTGGCAACGCGGATGGGGAGAGAGTGTGCCTTTAGAGAGCTGTGCATCAGATGTGCATTGCTAGGTGCTATGTGGCTGTGCAACTGCTTTGAGAATGTTAGTGTGCCACGTAAAGAAGTCTTTATTCATGAAAAAGTGGGCACCTTTCAGGGGGCAGACTTTCGCCAACAGCCAGATGTACAAGGCAATGTCAGATGGGGCCTAGGAGCAGCCTAAAGCCTGAAGTACTTAAACTATCATTCTCTCCGCCCTCATCCCGGCATCCAGGGCATTTGCTAATCCTGTTACCACCTCTCTGCTCCAAATGGGTTGAATCTCCTCTGTGGCCTGAGCCCTTGGCTTCCAGGCTGCCCTGTCATTCTCTCCCCCACCTCAGGCCCCTGGTATAAAGCAACAGAAACATCCTGGCTTTGAGGTTGGACTTGTCTGGTTGTTCAATGGCACATTTTAAGAGGAAGGCAGGCCGGGCAACAAATACTGTCTGATGCCCCTGCCATATATGGCAAAGTTCACTCCCTGCCTGGTGCCGGCTGGAGGGAAACGTGGAGCTGGCAGGCCCGGCAGCAGTGTGGCAGCTTTCTGACTCATGAGAGCAGGTGGAAAGTAGGTGTGCCTTCCCGGTGCTATGCAAGGGCTCAGCAAAGTCGCAGGGCACTGTGGCGCCGGCGGCAAACCCAGGCTGATTCAACTTTCTGCGGGGGGAAGGAGGGGGGCTGCGGCTGCACAAAGAGATTGTG
Organism: Lepus europaeus; assembly: GCF_033115175.1. Classification (NCBI taxonomy): domain Eukaryota; kingdom Metazoa; phylum Chordata; class Mammalia; order Lagomorpha; family Leporidae; genus Lepus; species Lepus europaeus. The sequence continues at coordinate 59,740,458 of NC_084831.1, forward strand.
CCAGACCAGACCAGGCTGGCTGCAAAAAGCACCAGCAATCCACAGGCTCCACGGTGTCCATCGCGCGGGCACCATGGTGTTTCACACAGAGTTCCAGGAGACAGGATGTCCCCAGAGGGCTGAGCTCAAGGATTTGGGGGGTGGAGGAGGTGACTTGTGTTCTCCAAGGTCAGAGGAAGTTTTGAGTGAAATGCACAAAAAAGAAAAACAAAACAAAACAAAAAACCCCTGTGCCTTTGACTGTATGTAGAGCTTTGAAATCAGCTGCACCTGCAAGCTTCACGCCCCTGGGTTTGGACATGCCTCTACCACTCCGGCTGGGTAACATCACCTCTACGGACCCCAGGTTTTTTATCTGCAATATAAGCATATCATGGCCCACCTCAAAGGATTTTTCAGGGGGCAATTCAATTCACTAATGCATAGCTAGGGTTTAGCACAGGCCCAACAAGGGAGTGCAGCTGCTATTACTTTTATCTTCAGGGGTCACACCCAGCACAGGGACCAGCACAAGGAACTGGCACATTCGCAGGTACCTGTCTGTCCTGTTAGCCCCAGTGAACTCCAGAGTTTTGATAGGCAGGGTCTAGGTGGGAATGGACAGGTACACAGGGACTCCCAAAAGGGCATCAGCCCTTCTTAGCATGACCGCAGGCAATCCTGCTGTATTGTCGTGTCAGGGTAGAAGGGAAGGGCCGGAGGATTCCCGCAGGAACAGGAAAGCCCTGGCAGTCCAGGGAAGCAGGAGGAGGAAGCATGCGACAGGGCAGGGTGGCCCGGCCTTGTCGGACGCTTTGCGTGACCTCGTTTCAGCATGCTTCCAGACTGGCTGCCTCCCTCTCAGATTCCTTAGTCATCCCGCCCCACCCAAAGGAGAGGCCCAGGGTCCCCCGCCCTGGGGACCAGGCTCGCACCTGGCCCAGCCCAGCTCCTCTCTGTGCTACTACCTCTCCGTCTGGCTTGTGAACGCGGCAGTGGGCAGCCTCGGCCTGGGCACAGTGTGCAGTGACCTGACTCATGGAGCCTGGCTGCAGATTCTGCCCCCTACAGCACATTAAACCGGGCTCCCCTCCCAGCTGGCGCTGATTCCCAGGCCTGCAGCTCCCAGAATGCAAACATGACCCTCCATGCTGGGGCCCAAAGCTTCCAGACTACACCCTCAGGACTTCTAGAAAAGTTCCCTCTGCAGGAGAATAATGCGAGTATTCTATGCATCTCAACCTCCCCAGGGCAGAAAGTTTCCAAGTTTTCCTGTAAGTGCAGGACAGGTCACAGGTATGAGGACTGGATCAGTCATTGCTCCCACCTGCGTGGCTCACAAGGAACTAGTGCAGAGTCAGGCTCTGCTTATAAAATGCTTGGGCAGATCTCTCTCAAATTGGCAAGAAGCTCCACATCTAGCAGACGAAAGGGTAGGGGTCGGGGGGAGACTTTCATAAACGGTCAGGATTAAAAACACAAGCTATTTAAAATTCACAACGGCCAGCTCCCTTTCAAAGGGGAATCTTACGGGCCCCAGGCCTTTCCAAATGCACACAGCGCTTTTATAACTGAGTGCTACCAGTACAAGGTACTCTGTGCTGAGAATAAACAGGCAGGACAGAGGCAGCCCCTGCCTTCTCAGAGCCAATATCAAACTGTAATTAGATGCTTCCCTCTTGGGCTTCAGGGGGAGAACGGCCCCTCCCGCTCTGCCGCCCCTCTCGGCTCCCAGGTCTAACACAAGTGCTCTTCCACAGGTCCCTTCACTTCTGCCGGTACTAGCACGCCTCAATCAGAACAGTCGTTAAGCGGTGGGAGATGGGTGATTTTTACAGCTTCACGCATCTGAAGCACCAGCACCTCTGTTCCTGAGCACTGCACAGCACTAGCTGAAGGAGGTCCATTTCATGGTCATCGTTCCTAGAAAAAAATCGTACCCTGGGCCGCTGGAAAAGATCCGGAGCTCTGATTCTGACACTCTTCCTGTGGGGCAGCCAGATCCAAGCGGCCGCATCTCAAGAAAGGCGCCCCTTGCAGGAAGCAGGCCTGCTGAGTTGTCTGCCTGCTGGACGAGGCCCGCTGCCCTGAGGAGCAGGAGCCGCTTCCAGGAGCTGGGGGGTCTAGCTAGGTAACAGCGCTCTTGCTGGCCACAGCTGCTCTGCACCTGCTGGGGCACAGGGGCTCAGGAAGCCAGGCTCCCAACACCCCTGTACCTTCAGAGGGCTTGCTCTGGTCTTCCCTCAACAGCAGGAATGTCTGGCTGTTTGCTGGTGCTGGAAGGGAGATAAAAAGCTTGCTTCTTATACCCAGCAGTGCTTCCAAAGCAACACCACCTGATATCTGTGTGGAACCCAAGAGCACGCACACCTCCCTTTCATATGCATTATCCCATGAAGCCTCACTGTAATCCTCAATGGGCACTGCCAGGGCATCCTCATTGTATACACGAGGCAGCTGAAGCTAGAACAGCTTGCTTCAAAGGCACCCAGCTTCGAAGCCTTTTTGCTCTAAAAGCCACCCTTTGCCCTAGCACCAAGGGAGGACGGGACTCCAATTCATTTGAGCCACACTCAGGGTACCCCTGAACATTCTACACTGTGCCTCTTAATCAGGAGTGACTTTGCTACACCACAAACTTGGAGCTGGGGGCTTGTTGATTGCCTGTGTTTATGCAACACTCCCGGGACAGAAGGCATCTTAATTGTTTGTCTAGAGCCTGGAGGGCAGGTCTCACAGATTGTAGCTAAGCAGACAATGTTCTCCTTGCAGCTCCTAGGCCAGGATTAAAGTCAGCAGCTGCAAGCCCCCAGCGCTGTAGCCCGCCCAGAAGGGCCAAGGCCTGTATGTACCTGTGCAGCCAGCTGCTTGATAAAACAAGTGATCAATTCCCTCCCTAGCTTGCATTTTTGCATATGGGTAACAGGTTTGAATATACATATACATAATATTCCCACTTAGTTACTCGAATAATTTGCATTGGTCTTATTCCTGTGGTTCATCTGCATTTTCAAGTTCCTAGAAATTCCCAGGAACAAGATGTCCCTTTAGGGAAATGGGGGCCTGAAGGTCAGACAGCAGCGAGGGAAAGGGGGTGGGGAGTCTCCCAGAGCAGCTCTGGGAGGAAGGCACCAGCAAGCGCCAGCGCTCCTGGCCTAGCCAGTAATTGAATCACTGGAGCAAAGCCAACGTTCCTGAGCAAATACACCCCTTGTGGCCTTAATAAAAGAGCAGGTGAAAAAAAAGAAAAAGCTACAGGCTCCACTTTCCTTCTGATCTCGCCTTCAGCTCCCACCATCTCTCTTCAGCTCCTGTGTGCCCCCCACCTCCTTCCCGGGGCTGTTTAGAGGACACACAGCAGCACCTCCCAGGAACACACTCTGCACTACTACAGATGTTTACTAAACGCGGGGCCCCTGGCCTCCAGAGCAAGGCCAAAACATGTATTTGGTATTAAACAAGAGAGATTGAGACTGCCACAGATGACATTGCAGGGCCCTGTGACCAGGCAGCAAGAGCTTTCTTAAACAGAGCGCACAGCCGGTTCTGCAGAACACTTCTGCTTATCACAGCCTGCAGGCGGAGTCCACACTGCACACGTGGCTGGACCCCATAGCATTACTGCCATAGTATGAATGTGTGTGTTTTAAGTTTAAATTGATTCTCAATGTTTGAAACATGGAAGAGTTTCCTTTCCTTTAGAAGGAATGCTTCTGGAAAAATCAGGGAATCCTACAGAAGTGGGCGAGATCTGAGAAGCAGCTGCCCCTTTAACACTTGCTAGTGCACCTGCTGGGCCTCAATTTGAACTTTACACTATGCTGGTACCTGTGCCAGCACACATTCAAGGATTAGCCAGGGGATTTCAGCTCACTTCTGCCCTGCCACTTCCTAGCTCTGGGGCTCTGGGCACGACTTGTAACCCATTTAAACCTCGACTTTCTCATGGGAAAAATGGGGATAATAATACTTTCCTGTTTCAAAGGGCTGCGAAGAGCATCAGATAGAATAAGCACGTGAGTGTAATAAATATAAAGAGCAGTGGTTCTGAGCGCTGAGTACCTGCAGCCTCTGAGATGCCTATCACATGACATGCACCAGCAGTCTGCAGTGCCTAATGGATTCATGCTGGCAGTAGGGCCGCCCCTCCCTGCCTCCAGCCTGTCTCCCTGCCCTGCTGAAAAGTGAAACCACATCTCCCACTGTTATGGGTCAAACCGGGTTCCCCTGTCCACCAAATTCATGTGTTGACGTCCTGACCCCTGGGAACACAGACTGTGGCTGTATTTGGAGCTGAGGTCTTTAAAGAACCAACTCAATGAGAAACGAGGCCATTAGGGTGGCCTCTAATCCAGTCTCACTGGGGTCCTTATCAGCAGAGGGGAAAGGTGGCCACTGAAAAAACTGCCCTGTGGGCACCTGCTGGCCTCCAGAACTGTGAAAAACCCAGTCTCACTTGTTGAAGCCCCCTGGTCTGGGGTGATTTATTCTGGCCATCAGCACACACACACAGCCGGCTCCCCTTGCTGACGCGGGCTCCACCGGGCAGATGCACTTAGGGCAAGGCGAGGCTCTTACTGCTGTGGCTGAGCTGGGTGGCAGGCCAACTCCCTCATCCACTCTTTGTTTGTTTTTGTTTGTTTGACAGGCAGAGTGGACAGTGAGAGAGAGAGAGAGAGAGAAAGGTCTTCCTTTTTTTTCCGTTGGTTCATCCTCCAATGGCGCTGCGGTCGGCGTGCTGCGGCCAGCACACTGCACTGATCTGAAGCCAGCAGCCAGGTGCTTCTCCTGGTCTCCCATGCAGGTGCAGGGCCCAAGCACTTGGGCCATCCTTCACTGCCTTCCCAGGCCAAAGCAGAGAGCTGGCCTGGAAGAGGAGCAACCGGAACAGAATCTGGCGCCCCGACCGGGACTAGAACCCGGTGTGCCGGCGCCGCAAGCGGAGGATTAGCCTATTGAGCTGCGGCGCTGGCCCCTCATCCACTCTTTAGAATACAGTACTGAGAGGCCCCTGGGTCCTCACTCCCGCCAGGTGCTGGGGGCCCACTCTACAGGGGTGCCAGGGGAGTCATTCCTAGGGAATCTTCTGTACAGTCCTCACAGCATCCACAGTCCAACCCTTCCAATGACTATGCAAGCACCAAATTCCTTGTATCAAAGCACACTCTGCTGAAATGGCCAGGAGCTCTTTTTGTTTGCTGTAATGTAACTCCAACTGACGCTGGATTAATCTGTTGTTTTGTATACTATAAATAACTTTCAAATATTAGCTATGATTTCAATTCTTACTGGGCCATCACTGCTAAATGCTCCGAACTCTAAGTATGGAAAACAGAAAGCAGTTAGGACATAAAACATTCTTTGTCCTTCTCTCCAAAGTTGTAGGCCAAGAGGTCAAGGGCAGTTGAGCCTGTGGCTAACCGCTGTCCTGCCCTACTCTTGCACAGTGCCAAGGGCACACAGAGCTTGCTGCCCACTCACGGAGGCTACAGAGGGAGAGATGAGACAGGGCTGCATAGAGAGGTGCAAACTATGGCTTGGGATGAGTGACAGACAGAAGATTTATTTGTTTTATTTGAAATGCAGAGTTACAGAGAAAGAGATCTTCCATCTGCTGGTTTAATCCCCTAATGCTGCAAAGGCCAGGAGCCTAGAACTCCATCTAGGTCTCCTGTGTGTGTGGCAGGGGCCCAAGCACTTGTGCCATCTGCTGCTACTTTTCCAGGGGCGTTAGCAGGGAGCTGGGTCAGAAGTGGAATAGCCAGGAATGAAAGAAACACTCATAAGGGATGCCAGCCTTGCAGACAATGACTTGACCTGCTGTGCTACAACGCCAGGCCCAGCCTAGAGTCTTCTGAGAGAAGTTTCTATAGCTCAGAATCACCAGAATGGAAAAGAATTAGGACCGTTTCCTCTCAAGTCTTCAACAGAGCTCATCCTGTAGAAGTAGAATGCTTTTAGTCTTAGAAACCATTGTGAGGTCCTTATCTGGTTTGTTTTTTAAGATTTTAAAATTTAGTTTTGCCCTGGCCATTTTGGCCATCCAGGAAGTGAACCAGTGGATGGAAGATCTTTCTCTAACTCTCCCTTTCAAATAATAAAATAAATCTTTAAAAAATTTATTTTCATTTTTCACCTGAAATGCAGAGAGAAAGGGAAAAAGAGAGAGAGGGGCAGAGAGATATCGTTCATTCACTGGTTCACTTCCTAAAGGCCCACAATAGGGCTATGCCAGGCTGAAGCCAGGGGCTGAGAACTCCATCCGGGTCTCCCATGTGGGATGGCAGGCACAGGGACTTGAGCCATCACCTGTCACCTCCCAGGATGGACATTAGCAGGAAGCTGTAGAAAGTGGGGTAAGCAGGGACTTGAACCAGGCATGCTGGTATGGGATGTGGGTGTCCCAAGCAACAACTGATGCCAAATGCCCACCTCATTATCTTGTATCTCTCATTAGTTGATTTTACCTTGCAGCCAGGGTATATGTCCCTGAATAATAATAATAAATCTTCTGTTATAATGATTAATTTGATAACTGCCACCACTTACTGAGTACCGCTTGTCTTGCATGCATCAAGCCATTTATAATCTTCTCAACAACTTTAAGAGATGAATCCTTTTATCATTTCTGTTTTACAGATGGAGCACAGAGAGGTTAAAAAATTCTTGCCTGGGGGCCAGCACTGTGGCCAAGTGGGTTAAAGCCATGGCCTGCAGCTCTGGCATCCTATATTGGCACCAGTTTGAGTCCCAGTTGCTCTACTTCAGATCCAGCTCCCTGCTAGTATACCTGGGAAGGCAGCGGAGGATGTCCCAAGTGCTTGGGCCCTTGTACCTATGTGGGAGACCCAGATGAGGCTCCTGGCTCGTGGCTTCGGCCTGGCCCTGTCCTGGTTGTTGTGGCCATTTGGGGAGTGAAACAGCAGATGGAGAATTTCTTTCTCTGTGTCTCCTTCTCTCTCTCTGTAACTCTATCTTTCAAATAAATAAAAAAGAAAAAAAAAATTCTTGTCTAAGATCAATCACACTGGTTTACATGCAGAGCTGGGGTTCAGGGCTATCTGACTCCAAAGATCAAGGTCTGACCATCCTGTGTTGTAGCGGCTGAACAGCATGAAGAACCCAAAGAGAACTGGGAGAAAGGAGGGGCAGGTGTCAGTAGCGCTGAACCAAAGACAACACTAAGCCCAACTCATAGGCAGCTGATCCTTCCCTACAGACAGCGGCGTCGTAGGGAACTGTGCAGCTCCATGGCCTGGTGAGAAGGCTGAAGACAAGGAGAACTGGTAGGCTTCTTTACAAGACAGACTGCCTCAGATTCCAGGTAAGGTGACTGCTGGAGACACAGATGACCCATCATCATCTGTGTCCCACAGAAGCTGGCAGGAAGCCATGAGAATGAGCCAACCTTGGTAATAAACCCAGAGCAGAGCGAGCTGCAGAGCCTGGCTGTCCAGTTCCTAGCTCACTCTGCCGTGTGTCTACAACACCTGGGACACTTGTTAAGAAAACCTGATACAGTAGGTCTTGCACAGGGTCTGAGAATCTGCAGATAAATGCTTTCTGGGAGATTTTTTTTTTTTTTCAAAAAGATTTATTTATTTATTTGAGAGGCACAGTTACAGACACAGAGGGAGAGGGGAGAGACAGACAGAGACAGATCTTCCATATGCTGGTTCATTTCCCAAATGACTCCAATAGTTGGAGCTGAGCCAATTTGAAGCCACGAGTCAGGCGCTTCATCCAGGTCTCCCACTTGGGTGCAGGAGCCCAAGCACCTGAGACATCTTCCACTGCTTTCCCAGGCCATTATCAGAGAGCTGGATTGCAAGTGGAGCAGCTGGGACTTGAACTCGCACCCATATGGGGTGCTGTTGCCACAGGTGGAGGTTTAACCTACTAAGCCACAGTGGCAGCCCCCTGGGAGACTCTGAAACAGGCTGTCTTGAGAAAGATGGATAATGATCAGAGTCTTGGCTCTTGATCCTGCCCTGGTTTTTATCTGCCTGGGAATTAAAATATATCACCTTAGAAGAATGTTACTTCCTATCTGTGTTTAGCTTTTCAAAGCTCTGAACAAGTCCTGAATTTGCACTCCTTTTAATGACCTTGACCTACAGTAGAGGTGGGGAATGTCCAGCCCACGGTACTATACAAAGCCTGTAAAATCATTTGGTCTGGCCCTGCCAAGGCAGCTGCAGGTGGGACTCGAAAATCAATAAATCTACAGCAAGCTAATTTTAAAATCACTTATTCTGTATGGCAGGTGAGTGACATTACAAACATCCAATTGGCCCTTGGCAGAAAGAAGTTTCCCTACTCCCGACCTACAGGATGAAGCCTCCTTCAGCTCAGAACTGCCCTTCACCATTTAACAGACTTCTCTGGCACAGAAGGCTGAGGTTGTTCTCTGAACAGCTGCTTCCTTTGGGAAAGTGGCTCTTTCCAGGCCTCTGGGAAGCCACACTCTCTTGCTCTTGCCCCTGTCCAGTGACATCCCCTAGTTAGACCTCTTGCTCCTTCCTGGAACTCTGGGGTAGCACAGCCAACAAAGGCTTTTACAGTTAGGTAAACTCAAATCCTAGCTTGGGGCTGGTGCTGGCATCCCACATGTGCGCCAATTCGAGTACTGGCCGCTCCTCTTCTGAACCAGCTCTCTGCTGTGGCCTGGGAAAGCAGCAGACAATGGCCCAACTCCTTAGGCCCCTGCACCCACATGGGAGACCTGGAAGAAGCTCCTGGCTCCTGGCTTCAGATGGGCCCAGCTCCAGCCATTGTGGCCATCTGGGGGAATGAACAGTGAACCAGTGGATGGAAGACCTTTCTCTCTGTCTCTCTCTGTCTGTGACTCTACCTCTCAAATAAAAGTCCTGGCTCATCCTTTACCACGCTAAGCTACTTTACATCTCTGAACCTCAGCTCCCTCATCTGTAAAATGGGAAGGGATAAAAATAGTTCTGACTTCAAAGGGCCACTACCAGGACAGAGAATGCAGGTAATGGCTCCGCACCTGCCTGACACACAAGGGGCCTGAGGAGGCTGTCCCCCACCCCCACCCTGGTGACTTGAGCTATAACCAATCTACCTCACATACAGCCCTGACCCTTCACCTGAATTCCAGTGTCCAAATGACAGCCTACTTCAATTTACACTTGACTGGCCCACAGCTGCTCCAAACACAACACAGGCAGACCCAGTGAAACACCACTGTTTGACTCCAAGCTTTCTGATGTCCCATATCAACAAGTGACATTGCCCTTGTCCTGGTCACTGAGGCACCCTTTGCTTCCATACTTTTTATTTTTTTAAGATTTATTTTTAATTATTTGAAAGAGCAACTCAGAGATGGAAAGAGAGAAATCTTCTACTCCCCCAGATGGCTACAATCACAGGGGCTGGGCCAGGCTGCAGCCAGGAGCCTGGAACCCCATCTGGGTCTCCCACATGGGTGCAGGGGTTCAAACTCTTGGGCCATCTTCTACAGCTTTCCCAGGCACATCAGCAGGGAACTGGATCGGAAGCAAAGCAGTTGGGACTTGAACTGGTACTCCTATGGGATGCCAGCATCACAGGCCGCGGCTTAACTCACAGCGCCACAATAAATGTCATTCCCCAACCCTCCTTCTTCTAATTCCTTAGACCAAGTATCATCCAATAGAAACGTGAGCCCCATACATGATTTTCTTTTACTAGCCACATGAAAATGAAAATCAGTTTAAATGAAAATAAGATTAATATATTTTATTTAGTTCAATTAAAAATAATGTCATCTAATCACTGGAAAAACTTAGCTAGCTTCCATTTTTGGTCCTGCATCTTTGAGAGATATCTGATTTGGATTTTACATGTACAGTGCATCTCAGTTTGACAGGCCACAGTCAAGGGCTCCAAAGTCACAGCCTCTAAGTGGACAGAATAGATAGCAGCTGCCTCACTGGACAGTGCGACCTTGGACCCTGGCACTTTCTAGGTTCTCTAGAATCGTACCTTGACGAACCCCACATTTTTATCTTCCCACTTTCCTGGCTTCTGTTTCACCCGGGTGTTGGTTCCTAGCATAACTCAGAGCTCCTGTATCAGCCTGGTACCAACACTCCTGCCCCTGAACCTTCTCCAATCAAATCTGTCCTGACCACCGGGCTCAGGCTCAGTACCACCTTTAGCTCATTCCTCTCTGGCCCTCAAAAGTCCAGGGCTTTCCCAGGACCCCTCAGGAAAAGTGCCAAGGGACTCGAACGAAAGCTCCCCTCTGACAGTTCTACCACCCTAAGAAGAATCCTCACCGTGCAGGCAGAGTATTTGCATCGTGCACTGAGCTTGGCCATGGGCCAGCCACTGGAATAAGCAGATCACCGTCAATACGTTACCCTGCAGAATCCTCACTATGAGCCAGTGACGTTGCTGCTGTCTTCATCCTCATTTGACAAATGCAGAACACGAGGGACTTAAACGTGTGCCCAGGTCAAGCGGCCAGTGAGCTGCTTGGCCGGGATTTGAGCCCAGACAGGCTGACGGCAGAGGCTCGGCTCGGAGCCTCCGTTACTGTGCTGCTGCAGGGCTGGGGGTGTCACTCCATTCCCTCGCCTCGTGGGCTCCATTCCAGGTCTCTGCCTGTTTCTCTTCGCCTGCTTAAATTCTTGCTTCAGATCCTATCCTAGTTCACACTTCTCACACTTCCAGTGGAAGTCTCCCCAACACTTTTGCTTGTAAGATAAAACCCTTTATGAATTCCTGAGGGGCAGAAAGAGGGGAGCTGTGCACAGACGCCCTGCAACTGTCTGCAAAGTTAGGTCTGTGTGCCCGTGTTTGTCCCACGCTTCCCCGGAAAGGACTTCGAGTTGCCATTAAACTCTCAAAAAGGTCTGAAACACCATTTACTCCAGAGCTTAATTCTATGTTATTTATTGCCCAGCGTGGAAGTGACTTGTACCTCTGTAAGTCACCATCAGAGGGGGCCTCCCCTTGAGCCCACCGTCACCAGCTGAAAACCTGTTCGAGGCACAGCATGAGGGTGGCTGGTGACAAGGTCCTCAGAATCTGGACACAACCCAAGTGGACCACTCCGTCCTGAGGGTCAGCAACTGGGCCTACTCGAGTGCATGGAACCCCAGGAACTCCTTCTGTGCTGTGCTGGGCTGGGAGCCAGCCAGGCAGAGACACATGTGTTTACACTCAACACTGAGAAGGAAGTCTACCAACAAGTTTTACTCCAGTGCAGCAAGACAGGCCAAGATAAAAACGTGCTTCTATCCACACGGTTGGCTTGGGATAGTCACATAGCTTGTGTGTTTACCCACAAATGAATAGATGAATTCAACAACTATTAATCTTGAAAACAAAGGCTAACATTTACAGGGTGCTTTTTCTATGCCAGGTGCTGCGTTAAGGACTCTAGGTGAAGTTACTTTATTTGCTCTTCACAACATCCCTGAAATAGAGATGACTATTATTTCATTAGCTAGCTTTCATATTTTTAAAGAATATAAGCATACAGGAAAAAAATTTTAATGTCCAAAAGTAAATACAACAAAACTAGCTTTCCTTTTATTTATTTATTTGAGAGGCAGACCTACAGACAGAGGGAGAGACAGAGAGCAAGAGATCTTCCATCTGCTGGTTCACTCCCCAAATGGCTGCAATGGCCAGAGCTGGGCCATCTGAAGCCAAGAGGCAGGAGCTTCTCCTGGGTCTCCCATGTGGGTACAGGGACCCAAGGACTTGGGCCATCCTCCACTGCTTTCCGAGGCCATTAGTAGAGAGCTGAATCAGAAGTGAAGTAGTTGGGACTCAAACTCGTGCCCACTGGGATGGAGGCACCACAGGCAGAGGCTTAACCTACTAGGCCACAGCATTGGTCCCACAACTATCTGTCTAAAAAATGCAAATGGGAGCTTGTTATACGCACTGCTCTGGATCTTGCCTTTTTTCTTTTTAAAAAAGATTTTATTTATTTGAAAGTTGGAGTTACAGAGAGAGACACAGAGAGAGTGAGAAGTCTTCTATCTGCTGGTTCACTCCCCAAATGGCCATGATGGCTAGGGCTAGGACAGGCCTACGCCAGGAGCAGGAACTCCACCCAGGTCTTCCACATGGGCGGAGGGGCCCAAACACTCGGGTCATCTTTCGTTGCCTTCCCAGGTGCATTAGCAGAAAGCTGGATTGGGAGTGGAGCAGCAGTGCCCACATGGCATGTGGGCATGGCAGGCAGCAGCTTAACCCGCTATTCCAGAACACCGGCCTCAGCCTGTTGTTTTCTGTAACCAACATTCTACACTGGAAATCATGGCGAACTTGGTATCGTGAACACATTTTCCAAGCCGGGACACTGACAGTTTCAGGGATACCCACTTAGTAAGTGCCAGGGATGAAAAAAGTCTGGGCTCTAACCCTTCCTGCACCCAGCCTCTCTCCAGTGTCCTGCAGAAGCTTTCTGAGGCTGGAGAGAGGGCAAGAGAACAGCCAGGGAAGGAGAAGACAGAATTAATTCCTGCTCTACAAAGACTCATTGCTTTGGGGGAGGGGGGTTAATACTCAGTGAAGTGGGAGAAGATTTCCAAATAATCTAAGAGTGTTTCCAGGACATGGTTTCACCATATCCTTAAATGCAAAGCATTTGGGAAAGGCAGGAACCTCAGAGGAGGGACCCCACCAAGGAAGTCCTCCAGCGCCCCAGCCCTGTGGTATCCACAGCACCCTGGGGAGCAATGGCAGCATGATGCATCACAGGGATCTTCTTAGAAATCCAGACCCACCTAATCAGAGGCTCTGCAGGGTGTCCTGTGCTTTAACAAGCCCTCCAGGGGCTTCTTCAGTTCTCTAAGGCTTAGGAACCAACCCATAGAAAGGGTGGTTTTAAAGTTTGGGTTTTGAATGACAGGAGGGTCCAGTTGTCAAAAAAATTAACAGTCTATTTAATCCAAGCTTGATCTATGTTCCTGGCACTATCCTAAGTGAGCAATACAGAGATCCCCTACCTTGAGGTTACTCCTGGCTTGGGATATAAGTCCAATCTATCTAAGGAAGGAAGCAGAACACTTCAAATGCCCAGGTTGAGGGCTCCACCTTTTACCTGTGTTACATGTGTTCTGTGGTTTTGAGACCTACACCAGAAAGGAAGTGTGACCAACGGCACCCTTCCTGTACCACCGGGTCCTGTCGGCAATGAGACCTCCTTGTCCTGAAGGTCGTGTGTCTGGGGAGCCGACAACCCAGCACAGAGATGTTTAGGATTATGGCCTTGAAGGTCTTGCACATTGTCCACACTAAACATAGGCCATGCTTTTTATTCCTGCTAAGCAGATAGGTGCTCACTGCTTACTCACTTCCCTAGGACACATCTGAAAAAAGGAACAGTTGAAACCCAGATGAAAACGAAGCAGCAGGCAAATGCGGCTGTACCCGGCATTTAGATTAAGAGGCAAGAGGTAGGGGCTGGAGCTGTGGCTTAGCAGGTAAAGCTGCTGCCTGCAAGGCCAGAATCCCATGAGTCCCGGCTGCCCCACTTCCAATCTAGCTCCCTGCTAATGCACCAGGGAAGGCAGTGGCGGATGGCTCAAGTGCTTGGGTCCCTGCACCCACTTCGGATTGGCCCAGATCCAGCTGTTGTGTCCATTTGGGGAATGAACTAGATGATGGAAGATCTCTCTCTCTCTCCCTTTCAAATAAATAAATAAATCTTTATAAAAAAGAGTCAAGAGGTAGCCATTCCCTTGTTTTCAGTGGTGTCATCTTCTTGAAGGGGCAGGAGGCATGGATTTAGAAGAGGAAAAGGCTGAGAAAGGTCTGCACAGAGGCTGTGCAGCTCAGGGACACGCACAGTCGCCAGCTGGGGCTGGGTGTCACCAACGGAATGATGAGTACAGACCACAGCACTGGAGTTAAAGGGCTCACTGTTCCAGCAAGTGAGCTAAGTCAGCCCGAGCATCCGTGATCAACATTAAGCAGGCTAAGAAATCACACCACTGGCAGGCGTTGGAAGCTCAGAGAATGGGTGATGAGTGAGGGCTTGTGCAGGCAGAGGGAGAGAGAGGGACACAGATCTTAAATGGGCCAGTCCTTGAAGGGTAGAAACTGACAGGTCCAGCAAGGGTGAAGGAAGAATTTCAACATGGTTATGGAGGGGAGTGGGAAAGGCCAGATTAAAGCTTTCTTGTATGAAATGGGAGCCAGCAAAGGTCTCTGAGCAGAAGTGACAAGCACAAGAGAGTATTGTTCAAAAAATGACCACGTGGGCCAGGGTTGTGGCACAGAGAGTTAAGCTTCCACTAGCGACACTGGCGTCCCATATGGGAAGGACTGGTTCTAGTCCCGGCTGCTCTGCTTCAATCCAGCTCCCTACTAGGAAAGCAGTAGAAGATGGCCCAAGGACATGGGCACCTGACACTCACATGGGAGACCAGGATGGAGTTTGGGGCTCCTGGATTCAGCCTGCCCCACACCCAGCTGGTGCTCCCATTTGGGGAGTAAACCAGCAGATGGAAGATCTCTCTGCTTTTTAAAGAAGCAAATCTTTTAAAAAAAAATCAAGCACCTTCATGTAGGTGGGAACAGAAGTAGATGACAGAGAAAACTAGTTTCACAGAAAGTCTAGGGTAGACTATATGGTCAGGCTTTGGGGTCAGATAGAAATGGGTTCAAATCTGGACTCCTTCACTTCATGTTGTACGATGTCGAAGACGTCACTTACTCTCCTTGGACCCCTAGATTCCCTCTGTGTAGTATGGAAAAACAGGTGCCCACCTCGCAGGACTGAAATGATCAGACACTGCAGGAAAGGGCCTGGTAGCAGAAACCACCCAGTGTTATCCACATCATCACTCTCATAAGGAGGTAGAGCAGGAGATTTCAAATAGAGAAAGGCAACCGGATGTAAGAGATATGCAAAGGTAAGCACGAACAAGCTTCCTTCGCAGGGCTGGCCAGGGAGTGAAGGCCCAGCTGTGGCTGTTGACTTCTGAGGGAGGGCTCAAGAAGAGAGTAGAGTGTGCCCTTGGGGCTGGTGCACAGGGACTGGCACAGGTAGAGCAGCTTCAGAGGAACAGAGATGGGGGCAAGGGAAGCCCCCCCTGCATGCAGTAATCCCATCACAGAAGCCAGGGAAGGAGAGGCATGTGAGGGAGGAAGGGCACGCTTATGCTGTCTGAACTGGGTTGTGCATACACCCAAAAACACACTGGAAGAGTATACCCCAAAATGCAGCTATAGCTAGGTGCTAAGAATTTTAGGGGACTTTCAGTATTGTTTTTCATGTACGCCTGTAGCTTGCTAGCTTATGGTACTAACAGCTAATACTTACATAGTACTTACACCTGCCAAACACTGGTCCAAGGGCTTTACAGATATTAATGTACTTAATCCTAAAAACAATGCAATGAGCTTGTTCCCCTTGTTCTTCCCAGTTTAGAATTAAGGCAATGGAGGGAGGCAGCAACTTAGAACACAATCAAGGTCAGAGAGAAGGTACAGCTGGCTCCAGAGTTGTGCTCTCCACCACATGTGATACTTTTAGGATTCATATTCGTTCTTGTTTTCATTCTCTCTTTCTCTCTCTCTCTCTCTCTCTCTCTCTCTCTCTCTCTCTCTCTCTCTCTCTCTCACACACACACACACACACACACAGTAATTGTTACAAACCCAGAAGGAGGGACACTTACTGGGCACTTTATAGAGGTAAAGGAAGTAGAGGGTAAGAACAGCTTATTAGATTTGGTGACTGGGGTTACTGGGGACCTCTGAGTGAGTAGCTTCCACAGTGTGAAGGGACAGAGGCCAAATGATAGGGCTGAAGAGAGAATTGTTGATTCAGACCCACAGGTGGAGAGGGAGGGGACTATGGAGAGGAATTTGGCAGCACCGTGAAGACGAGGAACCGGACAGAAGCTTTCAGGAGCGGGAGGGCTGTTTTCAGTGATGGCAGACATCAGAGCATTTCTGAAAGCAGAGAGGAGTGCCGAGACACAGCAAGAGAGTGAAGCTGCTGGGAGCACAGGTTAACTGAGCAAGTTGAAGGCAGAGAGCTCAGGACTGGGCTTGCAAATCAGGAAGAGGAGAGGCTGGGAAGAGAGACCTGGAAGATGCAGATGGGAAAAAGCAGGGGAGCAGAGAGCCAAGCAGCTCAGGCTGAGAGACAGAAGGAAGGAAGCTACTGATACCCACAACGCAGGCAACTCCCTCAGCCCCTGCACTGAGCAAAAGCAGTCACAGAGAGCACGCATCATCTGATTCCCTTTGTGTAAGTTGTCAAGAGCAGGCACGATGAAGAAGTCTAGGGGAGACAGACTACAAGTGGAGAAAGCGGGTGGGGCTTAGAGGAAGCCAGGTTGCCAGGAGTCAGCTGCTCCCTGCTGAAGCCAAGTGACTTCAACAATTAAACTGCATGGGGTTCATTCTATTTTTGCATCTTTGGAAAGTTTAAGAATAACAAGTTACAAGCCAAATTCTATGGTCCTACCACACTTCATAACACAGCACATGATAATTATTTACATTATCACTTGCTATTTGTCATTAAAGAATGGAACATACGTACATTAGACTCGACACTTCCTCCTCCAGATCCTGATCTGGCAAGTGTGGCCAGTATCCATTATGCAAATGAAGCACTTGTCTTCGGAGGAGGCACAGACGGGATTAAAACAGCCATGATCTGGGCCCTCTGCCCATTTCACACAGTGCTCAGGCTTTGGGTCACTGACGTCCAAGTTCAACTTGCCAGGAAGCATCACTCCCAGGAGACGCCCACAAAAATGAAACACTCAACACGGTGGTCTAGATACCGATAACACATGCATGGCAAAAAATGTTTGGTTTTCCTCTGCCTTCGTCTCACCTTCTGCCATGAAACTACAGCAAGAAAGCATGCCCTACACATCTGGACTGGAGGAAGAGCAAATCCTGAAGTTCTTGGAGTGACCAACAAGATGAACATCTGGCCCTCATGTTAAACTACTTGTTTTGAGTCTCATAGTAACAAATGTTTACACATTTCAAAGGGAAAAGGTCTGAAGACACAAGAAGCTTCCATGTTTACTTCTTGTAGTTCTAGCTTATTTTCTATTTATTTTTACAATTTTATTTATTTATTTATTTATTTATTTGAAACGGGGAGGGAGGGAAAGTGAGACAGAGACACAGAGAGGGAGGGAGAGAACACCTTCAGTCTGGTTCACTCCTCAAATGACTGAAACAGTCAGGGCTGGGCCAGGCTGAAGCAAAGAGCCTAGAACTCAATCCAGGTCTCCCATGTGGGTGGCAGGGACCCAAATTTTTCAGCCATCACCTTTGCCTCCCCAGGGTGTCCGTTAGTAAGATATGGGGTACAGGCATCCTTCCTCCCTCCTTCCCTCTCTCCTTCCCTCCCTTCCTTCCTTTTTTTTTTTTTTTTTTAAGGTTTATTGATTTATTTGAAAGGCAGAGTTACAGAGAGGCAGAGGAAGAGAGAGAGAGAGAGGGTCTTCCATCTGTTGGTTCACTCCCCAGATGGCCGCAATGGCCGGAGCTGGGTTGATCCAAAGCCAAGAGCCAGGAGCTGGGACTTTCTTCCTGGTCTCCCATGTGGATGCAAGGGCCCAAACTCTACTGCATTCCCAGGCCATAGCAGAGAGCTGGATTGGAAGTGGAGCAGTCAGGACTCGAACTGGCGCCCATATGGATGCCGGCACTGCAGGTGGCAGCTTTATCCACTATGCCACAGTGTCGGCCCCTAGGCATCTTAATATATGCACCAAATGTTGGCTCCATCTGAAAGTAAACTTGTTAATTAAGGACATCTTTTTTGAAAATGTTACTGGAGGGAAACTATGGACCAAGAAATGAAGCCCAGTCATTTAAGAGCCAAACCTCAGGGTTGGTGCTGTGTCGTAGTAGGTTAATCCTCCACCTGTGGCGCCTGCATCCCAAATGGGTGCTGGTTCACATCCTGGCTTATCCTCTTCCAATCCAGCTCTCTACTAATGCACCTGGGAAAGCTGTGAAGGATGGCCCAAGTCCTTGGGCCCCTGTACCCACGTGGGAGACCTGGAAGAAGCTCCTGGCTCCTGGCTTCAGATCAGCCCAGCTCTGGCCAGTGTGGCCATTTGGGGAGTGAACTAGTGGAAGGAAGACCTCTCTCTCTGTCTTTCCCTCTCTCTGTCTGTAACTCTGCCTCTCAAATAAACAAATCTTAAAAAAAAAAAAAAAAATCCAAACCTCAAGGACTGGTGCTGTGGCATAGTGGGTAAAGCCCTGTCTGCAACAACAGCATCCTATATGTGCACTGGTTCATGTTCTGGCTGCTCCACTTCCCATCCAGCTCCCTGATTACATGCCTGGGAAAAGCAGACGAAGAGATAATCCAAGTGCTTGGACCTCTGTCACCCATGTATGAGACCAGAAAGAAGCCCCTGGCTTCTGCCTGGCCCAGTCCTGGCATTGTGGCCATCTGGGAGAGTGAACCAGCAGATGGAAGATCTCACTCTCTGTCTCTCCCTCTAACTCTGATTTTCAAATAAATAAATAAATCTTTTTTTTTTTTTTTAATTTTTTTTTTTGACAGGCAGAGTGGATAGTGAGAGAGAGAGACAGAGAGAAAGGTCTTCGTTTTTGCTGTTGGTTCACCCTCCAATGGCCTCTGCGGACAGCGCATCTCGCTGATCCGAAGCCAGGAGCCAGGTGCTTCTCCTGGTCTCCCTTGCGGGTGCAGGGCCCAAGGACTTGGGTCATCCTCCATTGCCTTCCCAGGCCATAGCAGAGAGCTGGCCTGGAAGAGGGGCAACCGGGATAGAATCCGGCGCCCCAACCGGGACTAGAACCCGGTGTGCCGGCACCACTAGGCGGAGGATTAGCCTGTTGAGCCACGGCGCCGGCCAATAAATAAATCTTTAAAGCAAACAAACAAACAAAAAGGTCCAAACCTCATTAGCAATATCAATGCAATTTAAGTATGAGGTATTCAAAAAGAATATTTCTACCTTAGTTTGCTGAGTTTTATAAAATTTCATTTTAATGAACAATACAAAATTGATCACAAATTCAAATTAAACTGCATAAATATTTTTCTTTATATGAGGTACAAATGGGCTTCAAAACATTCATAAAAATGGAATTAAAAGACAAATTAATATTTAAAATTTTTTAACATTTAGTTTTACTTTATTTGAAAGGCAGAGAGAGAGGTCCTCCGTATTAGTTGTTCACTCCCCAAATGTTCACAAGAGCCAAGGTTAGGCCAAGCCAAAGCCAGGAGCCCGGAACTCAATCTAGGTTTTCCACATGGGTTGCAAGAACCCAACTACTTGGGTTATTACCTCCTGCCTCCCAGGGTGTCCATTACCTGGAAGCTGAAATCAGAAGTAGAGTATGGACTTAAACTAGGCACACTGATAAGAGATACACGTCTTACCTGCTGTGCCAAACACCCATGCCAGGCTCAGATATTTTGGTTAAAATATTTTTGTCATCCATAGATAGTTTTTTTATAATACATATTTTCCATAAACTTTTTGAAAGATACTCAAAGAAATTTTAAGACAGACAGTGAAGTCAAATAAATAGAGAATTCCATTTAGAACAACTGGATTTTAAATACACAGCACGATGCTACACTATGCTTGTTTACTTAATTCAACAATTTCACAAAACAGGACCATCAAATGGAATGGTGTGAGAGGATTCTTGCAAAGACTTTTTTTTTTTTTTTTTAAAGATTGTGTTTATTTATTTCTAAGTCAGAGTTACGGAGAAAGAGGGAGAAAGAGATTTTCCATCCTCTCATTCACTCCCCAGATAGCTGCAACAGCTAGGCTGAAGCCAGGAGCTTTATCCAGGTCTCCCACGTGGGTAGCAAGGGCCCAAGGACTTGGATCATCCTCTGCTTTTTCCCAGGCCATTAGCAGGGAGCTGGATCAGAAGTGGAGCAGCCAGGACATGAACTGGTGCCCAAACGGGATGCCGGCATTGCAGGTGGCAAGTTTACTGCCAGCCCTGCAAAGTATCTTTTAGGGCTACTTTCAGCCTCACATTTTCTGTGTCAGACCCATTTGAAATACTGGGATTTTCCTGGCATATTAACATACTACCACAAGTCCCAAGAGTAGGCTTTAAAAACATGGTTATCATTCTTCTCACAAACACTGACATCTAGTTCACCCATCAGTCCTTAAGTCTACTCTTCCATCTTTCTAACGGTGAGCTCCTTGAGGCCAAGCACCTATATTATAAAATCCTTATTGTGGGGCCTGTGTTGTGGCATAATGGGTTAAGTAACTGCCTGCAGCACCGAGATCCTATATGGGAGCCGGTTAGACTCCGGGCTGCTCTACTTCCAGCTTGGCACCCCAATGATGTGCCTGGGAAAGCAGCAGAGGATGGCCCCAAGTGCTTGGGCCCCTGCAACCAGCATGGGAGACCTAGATGAAGCTCCTGTCTTCTGCCTGGCCAAACCCTACCAAATCCTGGTCATCTGGGGGGTGAACCAGCAGAGAGAGGATGACTCTCTTTGTCTTTCCCTCTCTCTCTGTAACTCTGCTTATCAAATAAATAAAATAAATCCTTAAAAAAAATTCCTTATCTTACATATGCAATGCACATATAAGGGATAAATGTCTATTTTAAAAAATGCTTATTTATTTTCACTTATTTGAAGGGCAGATTGACAGACAGGGAAGGAAAGATTGTCTGCTGTTTCACTTCCCACATGACTGCAACAGCCAGGGCTGGGCTAGGCTCAAGGCTGAGGCCTGGAACTTCATTGGGTCTCTCACATGGGTGGCAGGAGTTCAAGCACTGGGCCATGATCTGCTGACTCCCAAGATGCATTAACAAGAAGCTAGACTGGAAGCAACTGATTTATTATAAGACACATGGATAGACTTGGCAGGAAGTCATAGCTTGGTAATTCTTCTTCATAGTTCAGGAAACAGAGGGCAAACATATTCCTGGGGCAGGGCATGAAATGGGAACTCAATGAACACTTCCAATTAAGTGATGACACAAGAATCTAGCAGTACTTTAGGTGAGTGATGACAAGGGCCTGAGTTCAATTGTGAAAATCAGAATTTCTTTCTTTTTTTTTTTTTGGGGGGGGGTTTATTTATTTATTTGAAAGGCAGTTTGAGTGAGGCGGGGGGGGGGGGGGGAGGTCTTCATCTGCTGGTCCACTTTCCAAATGGCCATGATGGTTGCAGCTGGGCCAATTGGAAGCCAGGAGCCAGGAGTTTCCTCCTGGTCCCCACATGAGTACAGGAGCCCAAGAACTTGGGTCATCCTCTACTGCTTTCCCAGGTCACAGCAGAGAGCTGGATTGGAAGTGGAGCAGCTGGGACTTGAACCAGTGCCCACATGGGATTGCCAGCACTGTAGGCGGCAACTTCAACCCACTACACCACAGTGCCGGCCCCAAAAAATCAGAATTTGTGAAACAATCGGGATGACATCACGCCAATAAATGACTCCTTCAGAAAATACTTCCTGAAATCCATTACATACTGAAGAGGTTCAGTCTGAGAAATGAATTGTTCGGCTCTGATTCTAATTAAGCCTCAATTAGGAACCATAATAAACTTTCCTAAATTTCTGCACAACTTCTTGAGCGTAGTTCTGCTTATATTTCCAAAGTACAATACTAGGGCACATCATATAATTCTCATAATCCCTGCACTTGGGAATGGCTGGCTGATACTAACATTGGTTTGTGGCACTTTCCCTCTTGTATTAAGGGCAGACTAGGAACATACAAGTCTGCGGCTGCCAGCTCTGGAAACAAAGAAGAGCCCCAGATGCCTTCTTTGCTTACATCTGCCTGTGCAAGGCAGGGACTGCAAGTAGAAGGGGGCGGCTGCATCCCATGGTATTCCATCTTACAGGCAGCACTAGCTTAACACGTACTTTTTTTCTTTTTTTTTTTTTTTTGACAGGCAGAGTGGACAGTGAGAGAGAGACAGAGAGAAAGGTCTTCCTTTTGCCGTTGGTTCACCCTCCAATGGCCGCTGCGTTAGGTGCGCTGCGGCCAGCGCACCGCGCTGATCCGATGGCAGGAGCCAGGTGCTTCTCCTGGTCTCCCATGGGGTGCAGGGCCCAAGCACTTGGGCCATCCTCCACTGCACTCCCTGGCCACAGCAGAGAGCTGGCCTGGAAGAGGGGCAACCGGGACAGGATCGGTGCCCCGACAGGGACTAGAATCCGGTGTGCCGGCGCCGCAAGGCAGAGGATTAGCCTAGTGAGCCACGGCGCCGGCCAACACGTACTTTCAAGTAAAATCGAATAGCTAAATGCAACAGCACTAACATCTTTTGTAACTTACATATTTAATTGTACATTCAATCAAACTTTTAAGCTCCTGAGAGATCATGGAGACCAACATTTAGTTGTGATCAAACAGGAGTTTCAGAAGGTTGAAGCAGACTATATGTTTAGAAGCACACAAGATTCTCTGGATGGCTTTTATGTACAACGTAAGTTAAAATTAGCGACGTGCTTATATTGCAAGTAGAAATTATAAGGTCAGTTTTAGTAGAGTGAAAAAATGCATGCATGCAGCCTGTCAGTGCCAACGATGACAAACACATAGATATGGCATTTGGTGATGATTGCCAGATGCTACTGCCTTTTGCATTGCAGGGATTTATAAGTGAAACCCAATCCCAGCTGACTTCTGGGCAACCCTACCTAAGCGTCACATGTAGATCCTGCTGCCCATTTGTCTGCCACTTCTGCCTGAATCAACACAGGAACCTGGTATTCTCCTGCTAATGTGGTGAGCCTGACACAATAATAATGCCATCAAAAGACTTCCATTAACAAAGTGCTTTCTCATATACTACCTAGGATACCATCAGCTGCTTAGTTTTCTTTTCATTCCTACCTGTGGACTTGCAAGAGTTTAGCATTCAAATTTACATGAATAATAAGTTATTTTTGCAGACAATTAGAAAAAAAAAAACAATCTTTTTGCCTCATGAGGCACCTATTTCTTAGTAGCCCAACAGGTGCTTCTCCTCTTAATATTTAGTGTATTTTCACAAGAATCTTAAGCAGAGGGAAGTTCTGTTTTCTCCTTGCTTAGAACTCATTTAATGATATTTTCTTAGGGGAAGATTACACCTGTGCCTAAGACGTAGGGCAGAGTGAAAGAAATCACAACCAAAGCGACGAGAGGTTGATTCCTAACAGGGCTGCCTTTCAAAATCACCTGGGCAATAGTTCCACTGCCCACACCTCACCCCATGCCTCTAAACCAGAACACCGGCAGCAGGACCTGGCCAAGGCACTGGGCGAAGTTCTGGAAAAGCCCTAGGTGATTCTGATGTGTACTCCCGGTTTGAACTGTGGGACTGGAACACATCAGGCCCGTTTGGTCGCAAGGCCAAGGTCTCCCTGACTGCTCTGCCTGGTGGCCTTGGGCAAGTCACTTCCCCTTTCTGGGCCTCGGTGTCCTCATCCCTAACCCAGGAGGGCAGTTCAGGAGCTCTGCACCCCATCTTCACTTCTCACAGAGCAGCTCTCCCTTCCCAGCCTTCAGAACCACTCAGAGCACTGGCTCAAGCTTTCATGTTTACATATTATAGAATATGATACATTTGCATATGATGAAGGCGTGGGCTGTGAATGTCACCAAAGTGAATCATTCCAGTGACACAAACAGGTGCACTGAGCACCTGACAGAACTATGCACCCAGGGGTAGGGAAAGGGGGTCAACTTGGCTGCTTCTGGGGCCACGGAAAACAGTGCAGCTGGGGAAGGCGGAGGGGTAGCTTTCTACACCAAAGGGGTCCTAAGACAGCCAGCACGTAGGAGAGAAAACGGTGTTCACAGATGATTTTAAAAAACCAAACATGCCCACAAAGACAGTGAGCTTTCAGCTACTGTGTTTTGTAAAAGGCCAGCGCAGCAAACTGAAGTCTCTGGCTGATTTGCCATGTGCCTTTGCAGATAATAGCACCAAACATGAGTGACAGAGAAGGCAGCCCTTCTGCAGAATTTCACAATTCCAGAGAAAGCCGAAGAACTCTCTGCACAAATCCACTTCTTGGCACGGCCGCTGCTAACCCGGCCTGAACTCTCTCAGGCCCAGGCCTCCCCAGGGCGTGCATCTCTGTGCTTCTCAGCCCTGCCCTGCCCCCCCAGAAGGCGTCTTTGCTGCTCGAGGCCTTTAAACTCAGCTGGCCTTGGAGACGTTGCCCGAGTGCCCAGGCTTCCTCTCCTCCACGCCGCAGGGCTGCACAGGCCACTTGTGTCTGCTCCTGGTCCTGCACCTGCGTGTGGCCCACGCTCACCTGGACAGCTTGCCAGTACTTGTTCCTCTAACGGAAGGTCCTTCTGGGGGCACCTTCTGTCTCTTTTCTGTTAACCAAGCAACTCCTATTAGTTACGTAGATTCAACACTTCTGCTCTGCCTTTGTTTTTTTTTTTAAATTTATTTATTGAAAAGCAAAGAAAAAGATAAAGAAAAATAGAGCACTCCCATTCACTGGTTTACTCCCCAGATTTCTCCAACAACTCTGGCTGGGCTAGACCAAAGCCAGGAACTCAATCCAGGTTTCCCACATAGGTCCTGAGCTATCACCTGCTGCCTCCTGGGGTGCATATCAGCAGGAGCTAGAATGAGGAGCAGAGCTGCAGCTCCGACATGGAGCTTAACTACTGCTCCAGCTGTTTCTGAAGCCACCACCTTGCCCCTCTGCTTCCAAAAGGCTGAGCAGCACTGGGGGTCTCATTTTCGTATCAGCAGCTCCCTCTCTGGTATCCCCGCCATCAAGCTCACGTTCAGGCTCTCATTTGACATGTGCTGTGAGAGGACGGTGCCCACCTTGGCTTGTCTGGACTCCCTGATGCTCTTCTCAAGGCTTTCCACCCATCAGACAGCTGGCCATGGCCCAGCAATCCTAGACAATGGCAAAGCTAACCCAACAGATGGAGCAAGCTAACCTCAACAGATGCTGAGGGTGGTGGGGATGTGACATAGCTTTCCCTGCTCTGTCCCCTGTGGCAGCCCTGGAGGGGACTCTGCCCATTCCCACAGCACAGGCTGAATCCACTGCTGTGGACCAAATAGGTAACATAGCCAGACAGCTCCACTCTAATGCTATTATGCCCTTCGGCATCTTCAGGGGTGGGGGTGAGGGTGGGGTGTGACTTGATGACAGCACTGATTTAGGCAGAACATTCAGATATGGCCATTCTGATCCTGGGTGTCATCTCAAAAGAAATGTGGGCCTCTGTTCCCCAGAAGACAGATGTGAGGACACGGGCGGCAGCACTGCTCAGAACACGCCCCAAGCAGGAATGCCAACATGACCAAAACAGGAGCCGAAGGAAGCAGCTGACAGAATACCACACAGCCAAAGGCAGCAAAAGCATGCAGCCCTGTGGAAGAGTCACGGCGGAGGTGCAGGGGCACAGGAGTGAAAATGGAGTGCACGCAGTGATTCTGTCCACGTCACGTACCAACATGCTCAAAACCAACCTATGCTGTGAGGTCAGGGGAACAGATGGCGACTTCTTAGAAGGGGAAGGACGTGAGGAAATGCCCCCCTTCCCCCAGTTGCTGGCTACTTTTGTGTGTTTAGCTTAGGACTCAATCATTCTTAAGACTTGCGTACTTTTCTGTATGTTAGTATACATCCCTAGAAAGCTTATACAACACACAAGCCCAGCATCACATGCTCCCAATGAACTGTGGAACTTTCACTGGGGCCCAGAAACTCTTTTAAAACTGCTGTCACCGGGGCCAGCGCTGTGGCGCAGTGGGTTGAAGCCCCTGGCCTGCAGCGCCGGCATCTCATGTGGGTGGTGGTTCAAGTCCCAGCTGCTCTACTTCCAATCCAGCTCTCTGCTATGGCCTGGGAAAGCAGCAGAAGATGGCTGAAGTCCTTGGGCTCCTGCACCCACGTGGGAGACCCTGAAGAAGCTCCTGGCTCCTGGTTTCGGATCAGCTCAGCTCCAACCATTGTGGCCATTTGGGGAGTAAACTAGTGGATGGAAGACCTCTCTGGCTCGATCTCTCTCTGTAACTCTTAAAATAAATAAAATAAATATTTTAAAAAATAAAACTGCGGTCACCTCCCACTCCAGTCTTCTCCCTGGATGCTCTGGAGATTCTTTGCCCCTAAAAGGTGCAGGTGTCCTCTGAAACCCTGTGGGTTTGCACATTTTATGGAGAGGGGTGTCCACAGCATTCCATGGCATCCATCGTGTTCTCACAGGGCCTTGCCACACAGGAACGGCCAAGAACAACTGCTGTTCCTGCTGCTGCTCAAATGGTCCTGCAAATGAAATTCAAGTCTCTTGTTCCCTTTGTGTTTTCTTCCAGGAAGCCCCCCAGCCCCCCCCACCCCCCACCCCCGCCCCCGAATCCCCTGCTGGGATTCTACCTCAGCTTCTAGGTCAGTCCAGGCTGCCTCTTCCACCATGTCTCAGTATCTCTTTATCAGGGGGGTCTGCTGTGGCCCCCGTGGGAGGCACCGAGTAAATACAAATACTCCAGCTCTAATGCCTGTCCTCAAGGGGTTTTCTCTCCAGGACTGGCAGACAGATGCACCCACACATCGCTTTAAACAGACATAGGGTACAGGGAAGAGGAAGAGAGAGATGGATTTGAAGTAGGCAGGCATACAGGTTAAAATTGATCAGATTTGTGAACTGGAAGACCATGCCTTCACCACGCCCCTGTGTGACCTCATTCCCCTACTGGCCACACCCTGGTGCCCACCAGCCAATCAGGTTAATTAACCACTCCCCTTTGGAAGTGGGTTAAAAGCCGGACATGGTATGGCCCAGGCGCTCTTCTTCCCTGGCCTCTAGTCAGGAGGGGGCTTGCTGTAGCCCCGCGCCTCCAGGGCTCATGGCCTTAGGGCCATGTGCTCTAGGCTTCCTGGCCCAGATACAGGCCTAGATGCTCATCCACATGGCTGGTTCCTGGTGCTTGGTATGAACCCCTATTCACCCCTCATCTCAACCTTAAGATCTTGGCTATGCCTGGATGCTCATTATTCCCAATGACTGATGTCTAGAGGGAAAAAGTGCAACGGCAAAGAACTTTGGAAGTCTCCTACTAAGACCCTACCCCAACAGCATGTGAGGAATGGTGTCCCACCCTAGGGCACAAGCGCCACAGCGCCCTCAGTCAGAGGTACCTGCAGAATAGAGGGACCCGTGTATCAGGACAGCCCCACTCAACGTGAGCTCCTGCAGCAGGGATCACTGACTAGCCTCACCCTCGGCTCTGTCCCTGATTTCCAGTGGGATCTGGGAAGGTGGGGAAGAGACAAAGACAGACTGTTCAGCCTCTCAGGCCCTTGGGGTTCTTATCTGAAAAGAAGAGATTAAGTCATTGGAATGAGGCAGAGAAGGGGCTCTGCCTGCAGGTCAAGACAGAACCCAACCCCCCACTGGGAGAGAACTCACTCAGTCCTGGGTGGCAGCCCCACCAGAACTACAGCTGATAATAATGTTATGGTGCTATTTTTTTCCTTCCGTCTTCAGCACCTTTTATTTTCAAAGCTCTTTCACTTCTATTATCACACCTCACAACCACCTTGTAATTAAATTACTTGGTGCAGCTAGTAAGCCGAGAAAATGCAGTCAAATGGAGATACGATGACTTGCCCAGGGTCCCTGAGAACCAGGGGAGACCAGGCTCCTGACTAAGATGAGGCTCTCAGTGCAGCACAGTCTCCGGCACGGAGCAGCGAGGACTCTGCGGATGTGATCTGGCAGTGGCCACAGCCCTCCTGCCAGCTGGGCCCATTTGTACTTGAGCTTGGGGTGGGTCCCTCCATGTGGTCGGGCCGGGGTGATCGGGCACTTTATCATGGCCAGGAGCAACACATGGGAAGCTGCACCCCAGCGGATGTGAGCAGCTGGTGTGGCTTACATGAGTGAGGGCGTGGGAAAGGAAAAGTAAAACTTAGCAGCACTTGCAACTGCCTGGTCTCCAAAGCCACAGTGCGTGGCCCAGCTGACTGTGCACGGTGCAGAGCTGACTGGGCCTGGAATCGGCCCATTTGCTGGTCTGAGTTTCCTTCCTTGTGCAAAGCCTTCCAGCCAGTCAGGCAACTCCGCCCTCGCTAGCCTAGCCCTAGTTTCAGAGCCAGCTCGGGTGTGCTGCCTTTTTCTTCTTCTTTTTCTAAATAACAAAAGAAATATGCTGAAAAGTTCAAATCATATGCATATCCACTGAGTTAAAAGTAAGATTCTTTCCTTCTGACTTCTATCCAAAGGGGTAACTCCTGTAAAACGTCTCTTTCTCTCCACACCCCTTTTCTGGCCTTTACAATCACACACAGGATACATGTGGATATGGTTTTTTAAACAACAGGATCATACTTTCCTATGGTTCTGCAAACTGCATTTTTCACTCCACAATCAATGTGCCACGTGCTATCGGCTCTGCCCATACAGCGTGCTGGTGTATTTTTCTAATTGCAACTTCTCATCCTGAGAGATTTAAAATTTCTAGAGCAAACAGGGTAACGTAATAAATACGTAGGGTCACTTTTGAAAATGAGTTAAATTCCTGCAATTGCTTTCCTTCTCCCCAGTGGACTTCCCCCAAATCACCCTGAGAGTCACGGCGCGACCAGCCTCAGAACACGCAGGGGAGGCGACGAGCAAAGTCTAACCACATGGTATCTCTCTGATGCAGGACTTTCCAACAAGTGGCTCACCCAGGCTGCAGAACTGCAAGCTCCTCATCTAGTGCCCATTCTCCATGGAGACGCTGCTGGGGACACTCACAGGTGTACACTCACAGGGCAGTGGCAAGTGCGGGGAAAGTGCAACACTTTGTGCTGCTTTCCCCTTCTGGAAATGCAGGGGATAATGGCTTTGCAAGGGCTGCTGCCTTGCTCAGACACAGGGAGCCTGAGTTCTTTCTCACCAGCATGCTCTTTCTGCAGATTCTGCTGGGACCACCCACAGTGTCTGGCTAGCCCTGATAGCCAGTCCCTGGTCCCAGGAGGCACGTGTGCTAATCCTCACTCAAGGGCAGAGACCTGCTGCTTCTGCCTGAGCTCAGGTTGGGGCTACTATCTGGAATGACCAGCTGTGGCAGGGCAGAGAAAGGCTTGGGTAGCCAGGGAGACCAGCAGGGGGAAAGGGACAGGGTGTTCTTCCTCTCTTGATATGTTTTCTTAAGGCCCATGAGACAGCATCTTGGCTGTGGCCAGACCCCACAGGTAGCAAATGTCTGATTCCTCCTGCTGCACTGAGAACCCCAACTACTTTTCAATGTGCGTACACAACGGTGTTCTAGGACCTTTAGAGGTACTGACTTGGTCCTCACAGTGGCCCTCTGAGACAGTGCTATAATATTTCCCCATTAAATAGATGGGCAAACTGAACCCCAGAAAGCTTAAGCACTGACTGCAAAGGCCTGCACTGTGGTATAGTGAGTGTTAAGCTGCCACCTGCAGCACTGGCATCCCAAATGGGCACCAGTTTGAATCTTGGCTGCTCCATGCCTGATCCAGCTGCCTGCTAATACACCTGGGAAAGCAGGAGAAGATGGTCTGAGTGCTTGGGCTCATGCACCCACATAGGAGACCTGGATGAAGCTCCTGGATCCTGGCTTACCAACAGGTGGAAGTTGTCTCTCCTTGTCTTTCTGTAATTCTCCCTTTCAAATAAATTGAATAAATCACAAAAAAGGAAAAGAATCAACCTTGGGAGCAGCAAACCTGGGATTTGAACCCAGGGGTTCTGGCTCCAGAGCCCATGCATATATCTAACTATCACACTATACTGCCTTGTAAGGGTTTCCCAGAATGCAACACAATTTAATATATTTGGAAAGAGAGTTCTACGTCATATATATTTTGGACAGCTAAAGTTTAAACAAAGATAATCAAGCTTCTTGCAAGCACTACTTCTCAGGACCTAACACTAAGATGTACTTAAGACCTGCAAAAGGCATATGGCGTGCAGCATTTCCCCAAATTATTTGAACGCAGAAATGTTTTCCTAGGAACCTGATCAGTGTTCTGCTGACCACACTCTGAGTAAACACGCTGGCAATGGGAGTCGTTAGGGACTGGGCTTACTTTCCGGCTCCAGCCGTTTATTTACCCAAGTGACTTCCAAGGCTGCTTACCTTCAGCCTGTCTCCTCACCTGCAGGAGGAGAGTCCTAATGGTCCCCAGGCCTCGAGGACAAAGTTCCTCCCAGGGCACCTGGCTCTTATCACGATGACAGAGAAGACCAAAAGGTTTAAGAAGAACAAAGGGTTTAGGAGAAGTCAAACAAAAGGAGCAGAGACTCCCTGCAAACACAAGTTCCTGTCAGAAAATCATGCAGTCATACGTGTGAGAAAGTCCCCGGCCACCACGGAGTGCGTTTCTATTCCCAGGAAAAGAGAAACAGGGAAAATATTCTTCAGAAAAAAACTCAGACAGAAAGTTTCTTTGGCAAAGAGGACCCTGGGATAAGGTCACAGACTCAGACCAAGGCCACGGGCCAAGTTCCTGAGTGCTACGTAGGCCGAGGTGTCCTTCCCAAGGGAAAGAGCTGGGGCCGGGAGCTGGACTCACTGTGCCTGGGGAAGGGGACAATACACACGATCAGGTTTTGGGGGGTAAGCTCTCATCACTGAAGTGAAACTGGCTCAGCACCCACAGGACGACTTCCTGTTCCCGTCTCACGAGGTGACTCACGCATCTGCTGTTTTGCGAGACGAACTGGAGGGCTTTGTTCACCGGGA
Source organism: Lepus europaeus (assembly GCF_033115175.1). NCBI lineage: Eukaryota > Metazoa > Chordata > Mammalia > Lagomorpha > Leporidae > Lepus > Lepus europaeus. The sequence continues at coordinate 59,771,108 of NC_084831.1, forward strand.
ACTCTGACTTTACAAAAGGCAACCCCTCCTGCCTGACACCACGCTCCTGCCAGGCCTGCTAGACACGTGAGTGAGCACTGACAACAAAGCAAAACAAAAACCCCAAAGTCCTACCAAGCAGCAGGCAGGGAGGACTCCCCAGGGGCACAGCCTGGCCCTCTAGGAGCCGGGGCACCTGGAGCAATCTGCTCGCAGTGCCCCGGAGCAGAGCGGCTCAACGCGCTGGCCCTGCTTCCTGTTGTGCCACTATGTAAATGGACCTGGTGCGGGGGCCCAGCGCCCAGCTGTGCTGTGTGGCACGGGACCTGTGCGTAAGGGAGCCGCCAGGGCAGCCTCAGAGCAGATGTGCTCATGCAACCCAGACAGACACACCCCAGATGCCAAGCCCAGGAAGAGTGGTCCCTCATGGGGCACCACCTCTGTCTGGGGCACTGTCCACATGGGAGGGAGAGACAATTTCCCGGCAGGCACAGTTTAAGGAAGACAGTGGCTGGGAACCTCAGCGTAGGGCAGATGATTAAATCCTAGGGGACCGGACTTCCTTGGGTCACTTCTCCTATCAGCCTCAGTTTCCATATGTCTAAGATGAAGTGAGTTTGCCTCCTCAGGGCTTCCTGTGTGTAGGTACCAAACATGTGTGCTTTCTTGTGTTCACAATGACGCTGGAAGGGAAGTGTCTCACTCCTCATTTTGCAGGTGTGCCTACTGAGGCTTGGAGCAGTAAGTATAGCCGGCGTCTTACATAAGAACTACAATCGTGGAGCCAGCACCAAGAACCGCGGGTATTCACAGGTGTCCCGTCCTGAGACTCCACATAGGTTTCTAAGCTTCCTAAAAATGGTATCTGCAACTAAAATCCCATCTTCACTTTGGACACGAGCCTTCCTCATTTGGGAGACTATCTACTGAAAATTAAAAACCTTGCTTCCAGGGCTGATGCTATGGTGCAGCGGGTTAAAAATGCCCAGCCTGCAGCACCAGCATCACATATGGGTGCCGATTCACGTCCCGGCTGCCCCACTTCCGATCCAGCTCTCTGCTATGGTGTGGGAGAGAAGCAGAAGATGGCCCAGTCCTTGGGCCCCTGCACCCGAATGGGAGACCTAGAAGAAGCTCCTGGCTCCTGGCTTTGGATCAGCTCAGCTCTGGCCGTTTGCAGCCATTTGGGGAGTGAACCAGCACATGGAAGATCTCTCTCTCCCTGGCTCTACATCTCTAACTCTTTTAAATAAATAAAATAAATCTTAAAAAAAAAAACAACCAAAAACCTTTGTTTTCATCTACCCTTCTTGGGCTCCTTATTCTTTTGCATTGCTAAATAGTACATACATTGCCAAATGGAATGAGCTTAGAGAACTGCATGTGGTTTTTCAAATTAGCAAAATAGCAAGGTCTAACTATGATTCTTACATAAAATCAGTAGCAAAACAAATCACTAAAATAATTCCATGACCAACTCATAAGTGATTTTTGCTCGAAGATGACACCTCATTGATTGATCTAGGCACAAGGGTGGTAGAAAGTTTTCAAAAGACCTAAGGTCTGTTCAGGCCCACGCTGAAGGGTTTTAGTTATTTAACTGCGTATTTATGCTAGTCACTCAGTCCCCCTCCCCTTCCCTTTCTGCACTGGTAAAGCAAAGGGCTTGGCTCAGCTCAGTGTTTCCCATCCATTTCAATGAGAACCTTTTAATGAATAACCACTTCCTAGTTCACCTACCTCCAAGACAGCTGTTCTTTTAGAGCCTACTGGTTAGAGAATATGCAATGACAAAAAAGCAACAGAAACATTCTCTGTTTTAACTGCCACAATACCAGCACACTTCAGCAAGAGTAATACTTCTACATTTAAGACGTTCTTTGCCTGTAAACTTTGAGCCTTTGCATTCAGTGGCCTCAAAGGCACATTTGGGGGGTGGGGGTGGGTCAAACATTGATTTTAGCGTAAGCCAATTATTTCTAAGGAGCGACACATCAGGTTTCTATGGGTCTGTTTGAAACCAGATAGTGATTTTGTTTGCATTAAACCACATACACCATGCACTGACAGCCATGGAGGAGCTTACTCAGCAGATACACACCAAACATTTGTGCTTGATATACTGGGGCAAACAAAATAGGCACAACCACTGTCCTCACAGTTCTGGGCTGAGTCAATCTTTATCACGACCCAGAACCTTCTGCGAATTATCTGTAGCTTCCACCTCCCCCTGGAGCATCAGTGTTAATTTCTACCTACTGGCTTAAAACACACCTCCAACTTAACATGTGGACAGCAAACCCCTGCATTCCTCCCCATTATGCCTCCAGAAACCTCTTGTGCCATTCCCCATCTCTGAAATGGCAACATCACTCACCCAAATGGGCAGGCCCCTAAGACTCCTCCTGTTCCTGTATCTTCTCCATCAAGGTGTATCTACAGACACTAGTATCTACAGACAGGGACTAGTATGATGTTAAGGCAACATGAGCTTATTCAGCACCTACTCCTGCCAGGTCCCACGAGAGGTATGTCCACGTGCCTAGACATTACCCACAGCTGCTTCTGCCCTTTAATGGCAGAGTTGAACAGCTGTACCAGAGCCTGCATGGCCCACGAAGCCTAAAATATTTACTATCATCTGGCCCCTTACAGAACAACTGGGCGGATCCCCAGTCTGAAGTTAAGAAAAATCAAGCTTCATTCCAAAGTCCACCATATATACACAACTGCCATGGTCTGAATAGCATGTGTGTCCCACCAATTCCATGTGGTGAAGGAGCGGAGCCTTCATGAATGACATTAGTGTCCGTGTTAGATGGCCCCTTCCATCATGTGAGCACACAGTGGGAAGGACCCAACTAGGGGAAGCAGGCCCTCACTGGACACCGAGTCTGCTGGAAACTTATCTTGGACTTCTAGTGAGAAATGCTTGCTGTTTACAAGCTAGCTCATTTATGTTTTTTTTTTTTTTCTGCTTTAACAGCCTAAATGTACTAACCCAAGAACTTAGCTGTTACCCTATGAATATAAACAAATAGGGAATCATCCATGTTTTACACTTCCATCTACTAGTTCTTAAAAAAAAAATCTAGAGGTGGGTATTGTGGTGCAGCAGTTTAAGTTGCTACTAGGAATGCCTGCATCCCATATGGCAGTGCCTAGGATTTAGTCCCACCTCCTACTAATGTGTCTGTCCAGTCCCAATAAATAATCTTTTTAAAAAGGGTAAAATATATGGAGCCAGCATTGTGGTGTAGCAGGTAAACCTGATGCCTGCAGTGCCAGCATCCCATATGGCACCGGTTCGTGTGCTGGTACGAGTCCTGGCTGCTCCACTTCCAATCCAGCTCTCTGCTATGGCCTGGGAAAGCAGTGGAAGATGCCCCAAGTCCTTGGGCCCCTGCATCTGTGTGGGAGACCTGGAGGAAGCTCCTGGCTCCTGGATTCGGATCGACGTAGCTCCGGCCATTGCGGCCAACTGGGGAGTGAACCAGCAGATGGAAGACTCTCTCTCTCTCTGCCTCTCCTTCTGTATAACTCTGACTTTCAAATAAATAAATAAATCTAAAAAAAGGGGTAAAAAACATTAACTGAAATTCACCCATAACAAAATAATTAAAAAATCCAAACCAAAGGATAAAACTAATTATGCCTCCAAATACTTCTTCCTACTTTTTCACTGACCTTGGATATAAAGGTTATGCATTAATCAGACAGCATATTATCTAATTAGAACTTCAGCTCATTTTTACATACTACAGATTGAGGAGAGAAGTCAGAAATGCTTCTTACATTAAACATGAAGAACTAAGAAGCATTTCTTACAAGTTAAGGATTTTTTGTCTGCTTTCGAAAGCTTCTCATGCCTCTGGGAAGACTAAACAAGCCAGAGTTCCCAGCTAATCCAGCTGATTGCACTCCTGGACTTCATTGCCACCACCTTCTTGTGTAAGGTCATTGACATGTGCTGACCATGTGGACTTTCCTTCCAAGCTGTTCCTTATTGCACTACAAAAATGCGTTGACCCTGGGAGAAAGTTCATCGTATTCTATCCAAAGTTCCCAACAAGTTACCTGTGCTATTAACTGCCTGGCATCTGTTACCTTTGTTTGCCAAGAGGGGCAGGACTGAGGCCTATGTACTTCGGGCAAGAGTTCATTCCCAGATTCTGCAGGGGCTGGGACATCCCCAAACAGACACTAACCACCAAAGCTACATATCACTCTTGGATTCCAGCAATTAAACTCGTTGTTTGACATTATAATAAATTATTATAAAATAGTGTTTAACTTAGGACAAACTCCAAAACTGAATCAAGGAAATACAAGTCTTAAGTGAAAAGTCACCAATAGGCAGCTGCAGGGCTAACGCTGGCTTGTAGACCTGCTTCACTTGGCCCACAGAGAATTATTAAAAAGAAAAAAAAAAACAGCCAACATTTAGAGATGGAGAATTTTCACATAAAAATCCAGATTTCTGGCTTTTTCACAGAGAGCTCATTCCCACATGGCCGCTGACTGGGGCTGGGGTAGCAGGCGCTCTGGGATAGGCCTGACCTCACTCAGTGCTGTGCCTAACTGGGCACTGCGGGCAGCTGAGGCTGTGGTCACAGGGTGAACCATGTTTCAGATAGCGCTCACCACGAACCAGGCAGGCTCGGGAACACGGGTGGCTCCAGAGCAATCAAACACTCAGAGTCCTGAGGCTGCATTTCAGTTCCCTCTGCCTGTTCACTAGAGGTGGCACACGTGAGGTTCCTGGCAGGTTCTCTAACGCTCTTTCAGCAATGACTGAGCAAAGGTTCACAAGAGTCTCAAGACTCAAACACCACAATGTGCGTTAAGCAATAAATTGAAAAAAAAAAAGTTTTAATAAAGTTTCTATTTATTTATTCAAGAGGCAGTGAGATACAAAGAGAGAGAAAGAGACAGAGATCTCCCATCCACTGGTTCACTCCCCAAGTACCCACAACAGTTAGGGCTACGCTGGTCAAGGAGGGAGGAACTCAATCTGGGTCTCCCATGTGGGTGGCAGGACTTATTAACCTGGGCTCTCGTCTGCTGACTCCCAGGGTGCACATTGGCAGGAAGCCAGAATCTGGAGTGGAGTTGGGACTTGAACCCAAGCACTCTGACATGGTATGCCAACATACAAGAAGTATCTTATCCTTATGATTTGAGCCTCTTTATTTCCTCTGATCACTCGAAACTCACCTAATCTCCCATCATTCAACAAGTTATCTCCTAACTCAATGCACTATATAGTCACGAAGAATTCAGCAGCTCTCTGATCCAAGGCACTTGGTAATTCAGGCAAACACCCACACAGTCCAGAGAGATGCTCACAGCCCTACCTCTGTGCCAGGACTATGATCAGAGCTTTACTCTCATGATTACTCTAGGAGATAAAGTAGGATTATTCTCTCAAAAGAGGAATTAATCTGGGGACCTGAAATGATAGGTGGGGTCCTAAGAAGTTGAAGAAAAATAGTTCAGAAAAGTGTGTACAAAGTGACAGACATAACCCAAAACAAAAGGAAATCATTTTTATCATGAAGTCATTAAATTTCAGTGAAAGATCACTGGTGAATTATGACATCTGGTGGCATTTATCCACTCTCAGGCAGATGCAGTGATTTTTTTTGGTATGGTTTACAGATATGCATTCTTTATTTTCACTGAAATAGCAATATTTATTTTAATATTTGTTTAAAAAGATAAAGATAGGCATGGGTGTTGAGGCAGAGCAGTTTAAGCCACCACTTGGGATGCCTCATCCCATGTCAGAGTGTGGTTTGAGACCTAGGAACTCCATGCTTCTGATCTAACTCCCTGCCACCCATGTAAGAGACCCGGATAGAGTCTGGGCTCCTGGCTTCAGCTCAGCTCAGCTCAGCTCAGCCTCAGTTGTTCTAGCTATTTGGGGAAAGGATTTATTTATTTATTTATTTGAAAGGCAGAGTGACGGGGGGTGGGGGGGTGGGGGGGGTGAGAGGAGAGAATGAGAGAGAGAGAGAATCTGCTGGTTCAACCCCCAAATGGCCCTGAGGCTGGGCTAGACGGAGGCCAGGAGCCTCCTCTGGGTTGCCCACATGGATTCAGGGGCCCAAGCACTTGGCCATCCTCTGCTGCTTTCCCAGATGCACTAGCAGGAGCTGGATTGGAAGAAGAGCAGCTGGGATTCCAACCAGTGCCCATATGGGACACTAGTGTCATATGTAGCAGTTTTACCTGCCACACTACAACACCAGCCCCATAAATTAATCTTTAAAAAGAGATAAATCAGACACAAAACTAGTGGTTACATGGAAGATGTTGTTTGAGACAAGACTACATGAAAAAGGGAGTTAATTTAAAATGGACTGAAAGAAAAACAGTGAACATCTGATGTTAGATGACACGCAGGTGTGATGAATACTAATGGTGCTATGGAACATGCAGGTGTCTAGAACTGGCTACCTTACTAGAAGGGTGAAGACGCAAGCTGTCTATTATTAATCAGGAAGAACAAAGCCTTCAAGATCCATAGTAACACTGGATTCCTTATCAAGAGCATCTAGGGTACAGGGTTATCACTGAAGCCACTCACTGGGATCTACAGCCCGTCAGAGAAAGGGCAGGCAGAGGGACAAGAATGAAGCACGGTCCAGCGTTCAAGGAATCTGAATATTACGGTACATGATGGTCCACAATATGCCACCATGTATTTCAAAATAGTTAGAAGAGAGTGGTAGCTTTGGGATCCGCAAGGAGAGAAGGCCTACACTTCCGGGATTGGAGAGTCCCTACCCCCATTTCTGGGAATGAAAAGTCCTTGTCAAGGTCCCCGCGGGTGCCTAAAGGTCAACCAGTGAGGATCAGACCTGCCTTAACCTTTAACCCCCATGCCCTGTATCTATAAAAGGAGCCCTCCCAACCTCTGACGCTCGACTTCCCCGACCCCTGCTCTGTTGGGACCAGAGAACTTCGCCGGGAGCGGAATTCCAATAAAAGCTGGTGAATTAATTAATTCATCTGACTGGGAAGATTTGTTGTGCGCCGGACACCTTGCAGAGAGGTGTGGCTTGATTGATAATAACAGCAACATGAACAATAGTCACACTCTATTCACTGGGTACTCACTCCCCCAGTGCCTGCAAAGGCAGGTATAAGCCACGCTGAAGCCAGAAGCCAGGATCTCAACTGGGAGTTTCCCCTATAGATGACAGAGACCCAACAACTTGAACCATCACCTGCGGCCCCCTGGGGTGTGCATCAGCAGGAAGGTGGAATAAGAACAGAGAGCTGAGGGCCCAGAGCTTGGACTCAACACACCTTCCCCCAACCTTTGCTCTCAACTGCTGGTCCCTAGGTTGCTTCAAGCAAGATGCTCGAGGGCACGCAGCAGGGGTCTGTCCTGCCAACTTCTGTACTAGAGTCTAGAGCCCTGGCTCAAATTCCCAGGGCTGACCAAAGACAGAGACTAGCCCTGGTGTCTCTTCTCCACTGTGCCTCACACTATCTCAGGCATCTCTCCACGTAACTGATTTTCAGATGCACAAAGAGGGTTTCTGAGAAGCAGGGTCAGTGTGTAGTCTGCCCAGAGAGTCCACAGATCTTAGTCCAGCTCTACACAACCAATCACAAGCAGGGTATGTAACTGCTACTCACTGAGCAGCTGCTAGGACTCAGGTGCTTCTGTGAAGGGCTGGGCATTGCCAACATGTTGCACGCTCCCCACAACCCTACAAAGTGTTCAATAGTCCCATGGCTCAGATGGGATGGATGAGCTTCAGCGGCCTGTGCCCAAGTACACATCCAGGAGGAGGTGGATCCCAAATATGAATCTAGGCCTCTTTAGCTCCAAATCAAGTGTCCCTCCTGGCATATCACCCAAGAGAGAATGTGATCTCACTTAAACCAACATCCAATAGTAGTGGCTAAGTGCACAGACTGGGGCCAGAACATCTGGGTTTGACTGGCTCTATTATCTACTTGCTATAGGACTGAGGGCAAGCTAGCATTTTCTTTGGGTCTCTTTCCAGTGTGTTGCAAAGATGGAAGTAATAACCCTACCTGTTATTAGTGAAAAATGAATGTGTTGATATTCAAAGTGTTTAGAGTAGTACATGGCACAAATATTCACCTAAGCATGTGAAATGAACAAATATGTGAAATTCTTTCTTACATGGGTACATGCAGGAAGTCTATAAAGTAGGATAACGGATGTGGGCATTTGGCCTAGCAATTAGGTCTGGATGGGATGTACACATTCCACACTGGAGTGTCTGGTTTGTCGCAGCTCTGCTCCTGATTCTAGCTTCCTGCTGGTGAGCAGCCTGGGAGCCAGTAAGTGATGCCAGCCATCCAGGAGACCTGGATTGCATTCCCTGGGCTTTGGCCTGGCAACGCTCTGACTGTTGTACGCATTTGGGGAGTAAACTGGCAGATCTGTCTTTGTAAGCACTAGGTAAGTAAATATATGAATAAATACTTCTACCAAATTGAATAAGGATGTATCACTAATGGAAATGTGTACAGGGGCCTGCACTGTGGTGCAGTGGGTTAACGCCCTGGCCTGAAGTGCTGGCATCTCATATGGGTGCCGGTTCGAGACCTGGCTGCTCCACTTCCGATCTAGCTCTCTGCTATGGCCTGGGAAAGCAGTGGAAGATGGCTCAAGTCCTTGGGCCCCTGCACCCATGTGGGAAACCTGGAAGAAGCTCCTGGCTCCTGGCTTCGGAATGGCGCATCTCCGGCCATTGCGGCTAATTGGGGAGTGAACCATTGGATGGAAGACCTCTCTTCTCTCTCTCTGTGTAACTCTGACTTTCAAATAAATAAATAAATCTTTAAAAAAAAAAAAAAAGGAAATGTGTATAAATCACCTGTTACAGGGGTTGCCATTATGATGTAGTGGGTAAAGCTGCCACCTGCAATGCCAGCAATCCATATGGACACAGGTTTTAGTCCCAGCTGTTCCATTTCTGATCCCTACTAATGTGCCTGGGAAAGCAGTGAAAGATGGCCCCAGTGCTTGGGTCCCTGCACCCACATGGGAGACCCAGGAGAAGCTTTTGGCTCCTGCCTTTGGCCAGGCCCAGGCCTGACCTTTGCAGCCACTGTGGGGGAGTGAACCAGCGGATTGAAGACCTCTTTCTCTCTGTCACTCCCTGTCTCTCTGTAACTCTGTCTTTCAAATAAATAAATAAATAGCACCAAATGTTTATTGAAAAAACTGCAGGAAGTATGAACATACAAGTCAATGAATAAGTGACTTTGAAGCTACCTAACGCACAAACCAACTGATCTGAAGATTTTAATGAAAGCCAAGTACCCAGAAATAGAAGCGAAGATATGCAGGGATCACTCCACTCTCTGAGGGTGGAGGAATGGCCGAGTTAAGAGACTATGAAGTGGTCAAATTAACATACTCAGCAGGTACACAGACTTTCTAAAGCTGAATACCTACTGAGATAATTAAAGGCTAGAGCCTACCCCCTTTTAAAATTGCCTCCCCTATAAACTACCTGCTGACAAAGGCATAATTAAGTTGATTCCTGTAAGAATACAGAAGGAAACTTTTCTCCTGCATTCTTAATTAAAAAAAAAAAAAGGCCTCCTTCTCCAGACCCTAAGCTCCATGAGCACTTAAATTCACCAGAACTAAAAGGAAAGTTACAAAACACTCTTTGTAAATGAGGCCTGCAAGGTTCCCTTCTTTCCAGTAACCAATTCCTTGGAAGTGGCTGGTGCCAGGGAAGGCATCCGGAAGGAGGCAGCTGCTGGGGGGAGGTGGTCACACCAGATCTTCACCGAGGGATGGACAAGTGCCCAGGAACCTCCCCCTGTGGCCTAAAATAAAATCTGCAATTTTTAAATACTGTTCTAAAAATAGGGAGTTTGGCTTACATCCACCAGTTGGTGTTTTGATTTTTAAATTACATGCAGAAAATTATGCTAGAAACCCAGTAAGCACTGACAAGTAATGCAGGGAGATTGCAGTTTTATTTGATTCCAAGGTCTAAAGCATCTATTCTCTCACAATCTAAGCAAATAAGATAAGAAAAGTGGTTGATACAGTGTAGAAGGTTTAAATCCCAGCATTAAAGCTAAAGGTAGATAGACATTCCCCAAAGCAGATAATATATTTTGAAAGTGTGATGGTGTTTATTTATTTGGAAGGTTGTAATAGTGGTGTTCTTGCTAAAATTTACTCCCTAAAATGGGTGTGAAAAACCGGTGAGTTTCAATTCAGCTCCCTCATTCTTTCCTGATGTAATATCTGGATCCAACTTTCACGCACACAAAAACAGAATAATTCCTAACAGGCAGCTTTCGAAGCCACAAAGTATCTTCTAAGCACTCAAAAAAAAAAAAAAAAAAAAAAAGAGTGCTGAGGTCTACCTCATTCGGTGCCCTTCCAAGCCACAATGTATTTCCAGACAGGTGTGCCATGACAGCATCTCAATTAATGAAGATCAATTTCACATTTATGGGCTATTTTAAAAAAGGTTTATAACCAGAGTAGGGTAGGTGGATAGTACTATAAGAACCAAGTATTACTGTTACCTGCTTCTGCACAAAAGGAGTGAGGTCCTTCCTGTGCCTATTTTTACACATGAACTTCAGCAATATGATTTTCAGCTAATCTCCAGCTACAAAGATTTGGATCTGTGTGTGTGTGGTGGTGATGGGGGGGAGCATGACATGTGGATCATGAAAGTCACCATCTCTCCTCCTCTCCCCGGAACAAACACCCACAAACCCATGGGATGCTCTGAAGGTTAAACTGGATATTTCAACTGTCCAGGAATGTACGCTATGCAAACAATGTCGGCGCCCTGTGCCAAGGCAGAGATACTGTGGGACTTGAGGCTGCAGCCTGGGAGGAGAAGGAGGGCGGTGCATAGTTCTATTCACTGGGGCAAAGTGGGAGCCTGCAGAGAGAGGCTGCAATGTTTCATTACCCCAATCTGCAAAGGACAAATACTTACAGAACTTGCTCTATCAGAACAAGAGACTGTCAGTCTGGGGGGGAGGGGGTGGGTCAGGGAAGGGAGAAGGGAAAGATAAAGCAGCTTCCCCAGAGGGGGAAAAGAAAGGAGAGAACCTGCAAAGTTGACTCCAATCCATTGTGTACACTCTTCTGCTTGCTTTGTAAAATCTGCTGCCTTGTTTTTTTTCCCCTTTCAGAGAAACTCAAGGGATGGATGTGGAGTTTCCAATAATGGTGAGAGGGGCCCAGGAGGCAGAGCTCCGGGCCCAGGAGGCAGCAGGGAGAGTGTGGAGGGAGAAGAGCCGCTCTGCCCTTGGCTTGGACCCCTCCAGGGGCGACTTTGTCCCATCCCTATTTCAAAGTCACAATTCTGGTTTTGGAAGCAATGCAAGGACTCCCCGACCTGGGGTTGTTCTGTGCATCGCCCACTCTGCAGCACTCACACGAACGGGTGCTGATCCCTCCCAGGCTATTTCTGAAGGCAAGGCTGCCCCTCCTCTGCTGGCTATCGTGTCTCCTTCTATTGGACCCCGCCCTGCTGTCCTGGTCTACTTTCTGCGTCTCCCACTCATTTCCACGCAGTCTTCCGCAACACATGTGAAGTCCGGAATAGCCTCTCCCTTTCTGCCCGCCAACTCAGTGCTTCCCTCACAAGCCCTTCTTCTGCACAAAGAAATTCATCTCTGACTTGTTTTTCCAAGGCCTCTCCCTTTTCCCATTCCCCTGTGGGGAAAAAAGTCCACTTTTTCTCTAATCATGCAGAAGAATAAAGCAGATGTAAGACTGGCAAGAAACTGTAAATAAAAAGATGTCCAAGAACAGCCTGAAATGGAGGTTGGGAGGCAGCAGCTCTGGGTCTGTGTCCTTAAGTGGGTAGTGAGGCTTTGGAGAGGTTACTTTTTTTTTTTTTTTTTGACAGGTAGAGTGGACAGTGAGAGAGAGAGAGACAGAGAGAAAGGTCTTCCTTTGCCGTTGGTTCACCCTCCAATGGCCGCCCTGGCCGGGGTGCTGCGGCCGGCGCACCACGCTGATCCGAAGGCAGGAGCCAGGTGCTTCTCCTGGTCTCCCATGGGGTGCAGGGCTCAAGCACTTGGGCCATCCTCCACTGCACTCCCAGGCCATAGCAGAGAGCTGGCCTGGAAGAGGGGCAACCGGGACAGAATCCGGTGCCCCGACCAGGACTAGAACCCAGGGTGCCGGCGCCGCAAGGTGGAGGATTAGCCTATTGAGCCGCGGCGCTGACCCGGAGAGGTTACTTTAATGTCTCCACACCTCAGTTTTCTCATCTGCAAAATGGAACTCTTAATTAAGCTACAATGGTTACTTTAGAACGATACTGTGAGGAGCAACTCCCTTCCAGGGCTTTCAGGGGAACCGAGTGAGACAAAGCACATGGAGTGGGCACAGGAAGCAAGCACAGGGAGTGAAAAGGGTTCGGTGTTTCTAGAAGCTAAATAATGGTCTCATAAGGAGGGGTCCAGGTGCAATTAGGGTCCCTGGGAAGCCCTTCTCAGAAGCACGTGCACATCAGAGCAAAGGGATCACTGCGGGGAGGGGGAGAGTGGCCCCGTCAGGACAGACTGGTTGATCTGGATGCCAGACCTGGCAGAGCAGCCTCTGTTGCACCCCCTTTCCGCAGGCTGTCAGCATTCCCAGTGGGGTGCACCACACAGCCCCAGACTCTGGGGATTTTGCCAACACCTTGTCCCCGCCTCCTGAGTGGCCTCCAGGCTAGAGCAAAATGAAAAGCAACAGCTCAGCCTCCCAAGTCAGGGAAAGATTCTGTCTCTGCGGTACTGAGTCACTGGCTAGGACCTGGCTCCTTCACAGGCTCTCCCGGCAAATCACACAAAAACACCCAAGTCAGCTTCCACGTCTCACGCGCTCTCAGGAAGGCTGATTCACCAGGGCGTACTTGGAGCCGGAACTCTGGGGAGGGGAGCACCCACGGCCCAGCCTGCTGCCAACAGCCTGTGTCTTAGAAAAAAAAAAGAAGAGAGAAAAAAGCCTGAACCTTGCCTAATAAGGGAATGCCACATGCCATTTGTGGTTTCGAATTGCTTGGCACACTGGTTCGTGCAGCCTCTGCTTCCCTCCGGTGCGAGGCCCTGCAGGAAGAATGAAAAAGTGGCTCGGGTGCGCCTCTGGGGATTACAGATGAACAAGGCACGTGTTCTGCCGGTGGAAGCCCACATTTTCCTGATTAACCACACTCGCCTCCCAGCCCTCCTTCCCGCTGCTGCCCGCAGGCCTCCGGCTTTTGTAGGCTGCAGCGCAGTCAGGGTTCTCAGGTTGCTTTGCAGGCAGGTTTCTCTCCCCTCCGAGGTGCAGGCTTCTGGAGTGCAGAGCCCTGCCGGGACGCCCTTTGTTTCAGCCTGCTACGCTTATCAGGGCGTAATCCACCCAGCAGTTACGCAAGAAATGCCAGATGACAGACTGGGGCCGGGCATTTCACAGATCAGTAGGCGATCATTTTATATTACTAGCCCCCAATTTATAAATCGGCGGGGCTTCCAAGTTGGTTTCAAAGAAGGCACTTACAGGAATGTATTTGCACACAGAAACGGTGGTATGCCTGCAGCTTGGGTTTCCAGGCCCTCTCCTGTCTTGGAAGATTCTGCACATACATATGCTCCCTCTTATTGAGCCCTATAGCCTGTCTCAGACTCACATTGGCTGGGCTGTGGGCAGGCTAAGCTGTAATTCTTTGCATTTACTTTAATGAATCATTAGAGACACAGCAACACTGACTTGAAGATCTATTAGTCATATTTTCCTATTTTATGACATTAGGTGTAGCATTAGGTAAGAATCTACACATTAAGTACTTGAAAAATAACATTAAGAAGTGATGTGTACTCATCATTAAAAAATATGAATGTTTTTCTACCCCACCCCCTGCACGCTGTTATATCGAAACTTTTAAAAATGTCCTCTCTCTCATAAGATGCATGTACTTCTGGCTTGGCTTTGGCATTAAAGTATTTTTCAAGTTTGTAAATTTCAATTACCGTGTGGGCCACTCCAGGCTCTCCCAACCATTCACTCACCCTCACCCACGCTCCCATTCATATTCTGCCTATTTCCAGTGAAAGTCACAGCCTTCGAGACTACGTACATGCACGTGAAAGTGTATTCTGTGCTACTGATTGGCCACTCAAAAAAGGAATGACGTGAATAACAGCAGTCATTGTTCAAGTGCAAGGCAGGGTCTGCGGGGACCTTCTCCCCTGGGAATGAATGGCATCAAATCTGCAGAGAACAGCTTTCAGAGGCTCAGAGATGAAGACGGTCAGAGGGCCTCCATGCCAACTTCCTCCCGAGCCTGCACAGTGGCAACTCTGCAAGACTCTGTCCCCTGTCAAGCAGGCCGGGGTTGCTGAGCTCCAGAGCACATGCGCACACGTCAGCGCTGTCCTGCTCCCCTGTGAGCCCGACACCCAGGGAACCTGAAAACCCACACCTTGGCTCTCGCACTCTTCTGCTGCAGCACCTGGAAAGATAAGTCCCAGTGATCTTCCAGCAGGACAGGCAGGATGGCTTTTGTTGTCTCGAAGACTGGTAGAAAAGGGGGTTACTGTGGGGACAGCAGAGGGGCCGAGGCCAAACGAGAGGCAGACAGGAACCCCTCCGAACCCGAACATGCTAAGCACACACATGAAACGAAACGTGCCTCTGCCTTTGCTCAGAGTTCACAGCTGCCTTTCTTACCCAAATCGGGGTTAATAGGGCATCACGGAGATGTCAGGTTAATGACCGTGAAGCGTGACAAGTACCAGGCCATTTGTATCAGTCCGGCTTTCAGCAAGAGTTATCATCAAGACAGAAGGAACTGTGGTCTCCTCCCCACACGGCCGCACTTCACCAGCACTCAGCACGGCTCCCTCTTACTTGCCTGGGCTGCCCCTTTAACGCGACGTTCCAGGGGAGCAGCCGTGTTCTCAGATCGGCTCTCAGAGAAAGCCTGGCCTCTCCTGTGCCCCTTCACTCTCCTGCCCCCGGCAGAGCCAGAACTGGGCGAACAAGCAATGCATGACCCTCGCTGCTCTTTCAGCATGTTGTTCTGCTTCCAGTGGCTCAAGGGCAGCTGTCTGCTCGAGGCACCTAGCGTCGGAGACTGCTCTGAAGGTGCCTGGATTCCAACAGACACACTGAAAGTATGACTGGTTACTTGGTCTGCAAAATGCCAAGTGTGCAGAGGCTTGAGCTTAACAGGTTAGATCCAGTAGTTAGATCCCAGTGAGTTGTTATTATTATTTTTTAAAGATTTATTTATTTATTTGAAAGTCAGAGTTACACACAGAGAGAAAGAGAGGCAGAGAGGCAGAGAGAGAGAGAGAGAGAGAGAGCGAGAGTGAGTCTTCCATCTGCTGGTTCACTCCCCAATTGGCCACAATGGCTGGAGCTACGCCAATCTGAAGCCAGGAGTCAGGAACTTTTTCCAGGTCTGCCACATGGGTGCAGGGGCCCAAGGACTTGGGCCATCTTCTACTGCTTTCCCAGGCCATAGCAGAGAGGTGGATTGGAAGTGGAGCAGCCAGGACTTGAACCAGCGCTCCTATGGGATGCTTGCACTGTAGGTGTCGGCTCTACCCGCTATGCCACAGCACTGCCCCAAGTTATTAATCTAATGTAAGGACGGCAGACATGTGGTATTGTAGGTTGGCTTTCCCCTTCCTGTACTTAAGGCAGACATCACTAATGGATCATAGTTTCTTTTTCATTGCCTCAGATGTTTTTTTCATAGCTGGCCCTAATCAATAGTCCAGGGCACACAGGCTGAAAAAGCTATTTCTATTCTAATTGATTTCAGATACTTTCTTACCTTTATATAACTGTCAATTGACTAAAGTATCATTAAGAATTTATTTTATTTATTTGAAAGAGTTAGAGAGGTAGAGACAGAGAGAGAGATCTTCCATCTGCTGGTTCACTCCCTAAATGGCTGCAATGGTTGTAGCTGGCCCAGGCAGAAGCCAGGAGCTTCTTCTGGGTTTCCCAGAAGGTTGCAGGGGCCCAAGCACTTGGGCCATCCTCCGCTGCTTTCCCAGGTGCATCAGCAGGGAGCTGGATGGGAAGTGGAGCAGCCAGGACTCAAACCAGCACCTGTATGGGTTGCTAGCGTTAACCCACTGTGCCACAGTGCAGGCCCCCAATGTATCATTATTTTGGTACATACTCTATATTTTTCTCAGCTAATCCTTCCACTAACCTGAGCTACAAATGATATGAGCTATCATCCAATGCTAGACACTGTTAGAAACTATGTGCCGGGGCCAGCACCGTGGCTCACTTGGTTAATCCTCCACCTGCGGCACTGGCATCCCATATGGGCACTGGGTTCTAGTCCCGGTTGTTCCTCTTCCAGGCCAGCTCTCTGCTGTGGCCCAGGAGGGCAGTGGAGGATGGCCCAAGTGCTTGGACCCTGCACCCGCATGGGAGACCAGGAGGAAGCGCCTGGCTCCTGGCTTTGGATTGGCGTAGCTCCGGCCATAGCGGCCATTTTGGGGGTGAACCAACGGAAGGAAGACCTTTCTCTCTGTCTCTCTCTCACTGTCTAACTCTATCTGTCAAATAAAAAAAAAAAAAAAAAAAGAAACTATGTGCCAACTTTAGTCCCTGTATCCTTAGAAAAATCCCAAGGCAGGGAAGAGTAGCTGGAGTCTGATGCATTTACAGGTTCTAGCAAGCAACTCTCCCTAATGACTCCGGGGCTAAACCAGTGGCCTCCTGTTGCCTCCCTCAGCGCTACCATCACATTCACTGTGCTGTACTACAATGGTTTCTTGATGCAGCCACCTTCTCTACTCAACTCCAGGAAAGCAAGACCGTGTCTGACTCAGCCGTGGATGCCCAGCACTGGGGCACCCTGCTGAGCACACAGAGGGCGCTCGGTAAATATGGTGTAAGAAGGTGGTTTTTGTTGTTACTGTTTTGTTGTTTTCCAAAATATTCTTGTTTTCAAACACTCTCTGAGTTTCAGTTCATGTTCTACAGTAAACAGACGACCCGTGACAACCGCTACCAATGGAGGTGATTTACATCACGACACAAGGTGTGCGAGGCAGCTCAGCCCAAATAGTGCAGGGGCCAGGGCAACCCCAGTGACCTGCACATGTCTGTTCTGGGCACGCATCTCACCTCTGAGTACACAGGGGCCATGATCACTCATGGCCATTCTCTGCCTTCACACTTGGATGAGATACTTTTTTTTTTTGCGCTTTTCTCTGCCTCCCACACTGGGCTTCAGCTGTACTCCCGAGTCCGTTCCTAGCACTCAGTAAAGTGCTTGGTCCCTGAGGAATAAAGATCCTCTGAAAGGGTGTGTGGTAAACAGAGCACTGGCCTTTCACGCCTGCCCTGCCTCCCTGGGTAGTTTCTGTCTGGTGCTGCTGCTGTTTGTGATGGGGACAGTCTGCTCGGCAGGACAGCTGGGGAGCATTCAGTGTGACAAGCAGGCAAGCATGCTGCCAAGGTGCACGCAGGTGGGCCCCTCTCCTCGGCGGGAGGATGCCGTACAGGGCAGGTGCAGTGTGTCCCCATCTCTCTGTGCCTGCTGCTTCCTCTCCTCTAGTGCCCTCTGTGCACTTTACTCTCACATACAATGCACTGTCCCTGTCTGGAGCACTGGCGCCTAATTTATTCTCACCATTTCCTTCTCTCTAGCTCTCCTCACCACCAACTGCAGGAATTCTGAGGATGGAGGCTAAGTTCTTTAAGATTTATTTATTTGAAAGGCAGAATGACAGACTAAGAGGGAGGGGAGGGGAGAGACTGAGAGAGGAGGATGGTGAGTGGAGGGAGGTGGTGGGGGAAGGTCCTCCATTCATTGGTTCACTTTCCCAAATGCCCACAACAGCCAGGGCTAGGCCAGGCTGAAGCCAGGGGCTAGGAACTCCACCTGGGTCTCCCACAAGGGTTGGGGGAACTCAAGTACATGGCCCATCACCCACTGTGTCCCAGCACATTATCAGGAAGCTTGATCGAAAGTAGAGTAGCTAGGACTCAGACTGGCCCTCTGATGTGGGCTGCAGCAACCCAGCCGGGGCTTCACCCATGGAGCCACAATGCCCACTCCTGAGTCCGAACCCTTCGCTAGGCCCCAGGGTCCCGTGGGTCTGACTCCCGATTATCTCTCCGGCCCCTGGCTGAGCCCGCCCCCTCCCACACGCTCAGCTCTGGTCACACCTGAACTCAGCCCCACCACAAACCTCATCCAGCTACCAGCGAGGTCTCCTGGTGCCATCTGGACAGCTGCCTAAGCCAGACACCTGGAGTCACCCTGGAGCCCTGGCCCTCCCCACACAGCCTCTGCTTCTCCGCGTCCCATGAGCTCTGCCTCCCTGGTACAAGCATGTTTTATCCCATCGCACCAGTCAAGCCGGGGGGCCCTGAGCCAGTCGCTGGATGGCTGCAACGCGGCAGCAGCTTCCAGGCCAGTCTCCCCACCTTCCTGCTGCACCCCCTACCCCCCCACAACCCACCCTTCACAGCCAGTGACCTTTCTGGAAGGACGACCGATGTGTCTCTCCTGTTTAACCTCTCCCACAGCTGGGACTTCACTCCAACAGGAAGCCTTGTGATGTGCTCCTACAGCACCTGCCCGTCTCCCATTAGAGCCACGTGCATGCCTGCTGGGCTGCTCTAACAGCAGCGCCCTCGGGAGCACCCACCTTCCTCTCTGAGCCCTGTGAGCCTCTCCATGATTCTCTAGGACAGGCACTCTGGCCCGCTACTCTACAGCTTCCTCCCCGTCTTCTCTTCCTCTTGGGACAAGGGTCAACCTGGGTTTGTCTAGACCACATGGGCGGCCCCAGCCCCTTTGTTAAGGAAGGGTTTAGGGGAGCGTGAGTGTCCTAGTTCTCGCCAGTGAAATGAGAAGTGCCTGCAGGTCTTTGAAAGGTCCCTTCCTCCTCCTCCTCCTCCTTTTTTTTTTTTTTTTTTAAGATTTATTTGTTTATTTGAAAGGCAGTTTCAGAGAGAGAAAGAGTGATATTGATCTTCTACCAGCTAGTTTATTCCCCCAATGGCTGCAATGGCTGGAGCTGGGCTGACCCAAAGCCCGGAGCTGCTTTTAGGTCTCCCACATGGGTGTGGGGGCCAAGGACTTGGGCCATCTTCTGCTGCTTTCCCAGGCACATTAGCAGGAAGCTGGATTGGTGGAACAACAGGAGCCCACATGCGGCGGCTTTACTTGCTATGTCACAGTGCCGGTGCCAGGTCTCTTCCTTCTTAAAGAGAGACAGACATCATAGGCCCTGGCCACAGGCATGTGAGGGTGGGTACCTGCAACCCTTCTGTAGGTAGGAGGAGATCTTGCTGAGTCAGGGATTGCCATCACGGGAAGAATGTGACATTGTTGCTGAACTGCTGGAGACAGACTGTGCGCGGGAACATCCTTTCATGAGACGACAAGCCCCCTTCTGGACTAGGCCGTTCTGAACTGGGTTTTCTGGTACCTGGCGCTCGCTCACACGGTACAGACTCAGGCAGTGCCTATTTTGTCTTAGAGTGGCTTAGATCCAAGTCTTGCCTCTTGTAGATGGTGGGCTTGTTGAGGACAGGGCTTGCAACTGATATGTGCTCCTATCTCCCAGAAGCTTACCTCGTGAAGGAAGAGCTACCACAGCCTTCTGGCCTCACACTGTCGGGTCCCTCAGCCCTGAATATGGGCCTCCTTCAGGGGTTTCGTTTGTTTCTTTCTTTTCAAAAAATGTTCAACATAGAAAGAAACATGAACAAAATAAAAAAGCTCTATTGTCCACTTTAAGAAGCAAAAGCCACCTTTCCATCCTTATGCAACTCATGGTGCTGGGCACCTATTTTGTGCAAAGTGGATACTCCAAATGTTTGCTAAGTGAATAATTTAATTTGCCTCTGATGAGTCAAGAGCACTTAAGAGTTTTATAATGCCCTAGGGTCATAACAACGAACAGTAATTATCAACACATTGTGCTAAATATATCCCGGTCCTAGAACATCACTAGTGGTTTTTGTTTGTTCATATTGATAACCGCCAAGACACTAATACTTTAAAAATAGAACAAGTAGAGTCTGGTGTTGCACAGTGAGAGAAAACCAAGTCTGAGTAGCATAGGTACACTCTGGATGCACACTCAACACTCTCTGTTTATGCCGGGCCCTGGGGCTACAACCACAAGTAAAGAGCTATCCACTGTTCGCACAGGGCTTAGAACCTGGCGGCTAGGGGAAGACGAACACACAACTACGAGACACTGTGCTGAATGCTGTGTACAGGGAAGGTACAGGCTGTAGCAGGGATGCCAAGGCCAGACTTGATGCAACAGGCACGCTTCCCAAAGGAGTATCTATTCTGCATCTGAACACAAAGGGAAGTTCACCAAAGAGGGATATGGACAGAATTAAAAAGGACAGACTCATGATCCGGCGTGTAGTTTAGAAAAAGCCCTCCTGGCTACATCATGGGGGAGAGAGCAGGCTGAAGGCAGGGAGGGCGGGGAGCTGGCTGCCGCAGCAAGGGACTGCAGAACGCCGGCAGCTTCTCAGGCTCACAACAGGCTGATGACGTCCGCAGGGTCCCCAGGAGCTGAGGGGAGTGGCTCTGGGCTCTGGGTGCAGTAGGAGGAGTAGATTTGAGCGGGAGGCCACATGACAGGACAGTAACTTGAAACTTATGTTTGATACACCTGGTTGGCACTGGAGGCCGGATCCTTGCAAAGCAGCAGAGTAGCACTTGTTGAAGGTGGTGTGAGTATGAGCATGTGAGTGGTACATGTGCACATGTGAGATGCGGACCTCTGCCTCCTCATTCACCCCCTCCACAGTCAGAAGACCACACGGATGGCTCTGGTCCCAGCACGGCTACCATGTGTCCCAGCTCAAGTGGCCATGCCTCTGCAGTCCTTAGTCTTCCTGGGAACTAAGTCTCATGAAGAGGCCGGCCTCACAGTCACTCAGGTCAGTCAACCAGGCACGTCAGCGATCAGCTGCACTCCAAGATTACAGATCCTCTGGATAAGTCTCCCAGCCAGTGTACCTTATAGAGGGTCATGTGTATTCCACCCCAGGTGCCCAGGTAGGGCCTGGGCAGTCCACAGCCTCCAGCTACATGCAACAGCCTCTAGACTACAGAAAGACTTTTCTAAGCATGCCATTGGGAGAAAACAGGTTAGGCATCCTGCTCTGGATGGGAGACAATCCACGGGAGCCCAGAATCTCCTCTGGCCTGTCACTCACACATGCACCAGCTCTCTGATGACAAGGCAAACACTGACCCACTTCTGACTGCACATTAGGACGGCAAGCAAGCCCTGCACGGCTGCACAGTGGCAAGCAGGGCTGAGGGGCAATGCTATGGGAAACTTTCTATGCAGACGCTCAACCCTCCTGCCTTGGGTGGACCTTGCTCGACACTCTCCCTGTCTCCATGGACCAGCATGGTCTGGTTACAGTGGGTGAAGGCCTGTATGGAGAGGGGACAAGTTCAGCAGGACTCGCATTGCTTTCCCTGATGTACTGGTCCCCACAGCCCCAGAGCAGCAGGGCAGTGCTGTGGAGTTCTGAGAACACTGGTGATGGCATAGTTCATTTACTTATACAGAAAACACAGCAGTGGCCAGGTCACAGGGCTGAGGACGAAGTTTTAGTCTGGTTTCTTTGTGGCTTCCTACTGCAGTGACATTATTTAAAAACCTAGCACTGTAGGGCCAGTGCTGTGGCGTAGCAGGTAAAGCTGTTGCCTGTGGTGCCAGCATCCCATATGGGCGCCAGTTCGGGACCTGGCTGCTCCACTTTCAATCCAGCTCTCTGCTATGGCCCAAGTCCTTGCACCCCTGCACCCATGTAGGAGACCTGCAAGAAGATCCTGGCTCCCGGCTTTGGATCACCAAAGAAGACCTCTCTCTCTCCCCTCACCTTTTTTCTGTAACTCTGCCTTTCAAATAAATAAAATCAATCTTTTAAGAAGAAAACCCTGGAAGCAGCCCTCAGAGCTGCTAACTGCATGAAGTGCTCCCTGCAGCACAGCAAAGCGGCTGGGCATTCCATGAACTGTGCTTCTCAAACAAGAGCCCTGGGAGGTTCCACTATGTCTGAGATCCTAGCTTGGATGGGCAGAGCTGTGGGCTCCAACTCCTATTTGGCTCCAAAGCCCATGCAAACCCTGGGGCAACTCCCTGTCTCTCCAAGGAGATCCTGGTAGCACACCCAGAGGTAACCAGTTTCCAGCTATGAGATCACGCCTGCCGTTCTCGGTAGAGCACTCAGTTCAAAGCTTTAGTTGCTTTTGCTGATATTTGATCAACTGCGACACCTAGTGGCCAGTCCAGCACAAACACAGGTCTCCTCAAAAGGCTGGTGGGTGGGTCCCTTACCTAGAGCAGGCACTATGCTCAACAACAGGTGGGACCTGATAAATCAGTTCAAGGTGAGGAAACTGAAATCTGGAAAAAGGCAATTCATCCAAAGTCAATGCCAACATGCACCTGTGAGCCAGAGCACACGTTCTGATTCCAAGGTGCCTAAAGTCTATCCTCAGCAAGATACTTCCTTCAGTCAATCAACAAACCCTAATGGAGCACCTACTATGTCAGGTGATGCACCAGATCATGAGTATGTGATAATAAGCATGGAGGAAAAGCCTCTAACGTCACGGTCAAATGAGAAGGGAAGAGAACAGGGAATCAAGGACACGGAGAAGGAACACATAGTAATGATTTACTATGCAGCCAGAGAGGTGCCGTGCCCAGAGCTGGACGCACACCAATTCCCTCAATCCTCAAAACAACCCCACAGCAGGGGT
Source organism: Lepus europaeus (assembly GCF_033115175.1). NCBI lineage: Eukaryota > Metazoa > Chordata > Mammalia > Lagomorpha > Leporidae > Lepus > Lepus europaeus. The sequence goes on from NC_084831.1 coordinate 59,793,850, forward strand.
ACAGCGAATTACTCTTGCTTTAGAAATGAAGGGGAGAGTGTTGAAGTTACAGGTAATAAACTTAGGACTCTTATGCCCTTCTATGTCTAAGTTTATGGAAATAAAGTTGTTGAAACAGACACTAAGAAATTTCTTTTTATACATATATTTTAAGATTTATTTGTTTATTTGAAAGGAAGAGTTACAGAGAGGCAAAGGCAGAGAGAAAGGTCTTCCATCTATTGGTTCACTCTCTAAATGGCTGCAATGGTCCGGAGCTGGGCTGATCTGAAACTGGGAGCCTCTTCTGGGTCTCTCAGAGGAATACAGGGGCCCAAGGACTTGAGAATCTTCTGCTACTTACCCAGGCATATTAGTAGGGAGCTGGATCAGAAGTGGAGCGGTGGGACAAGAACCGGCACCCATGTGGGATAAGGGCACTACAGACGGCAGCTTTATCCACTTTGCCACAGCACCGGCCCCACTAAGAGATTTCTAAGGCCTCTTTCCAGCTCAGTTTCTCTTTACTCTAGGGTTTCTGGGGTAGGCCCTGGACTGGAAATCAGGTCTCCAGATCAAAAATGGGCTGCTCTCTTCACTGTGTTACTCAGTATTTGTTCCCAATAACCAGTGTGCCTGGAACGTTATCCTCCTAACAGCCCATGAGATGTCTTTAAAATGGAAATCAGACCTGAGTAAAAACTTGTATTCTCAATTTTTTTTAAATAAAAAGATCAATGTAGAGGATTCCAACCCAAGCCAGATGTACAATTCTTAACAACTGCTGTGCTTCTGTCTGATCTAGTTACATGGTAGATTAATTTAAAACCTCATGCATCAGTGTCTTCAGGCTCTGCTAATGGGAATAGATGCTGGGTCCAGATGAGTTGCCGTGCAGGGAAATTGGGCACACGGTGCTCAGCAGCAACATGGCTTTGGGGGGGCTGGGGGTCTCTGAAGATATCTACAGAGTCTGCAAAGCCAAGGGCAGGCAACTTGGCCCCTCAGTTTTGCTCATGACTCCAAATGAATAAAGCCTACTCCGCAGTCCACCTGAATGTATCCGGGATCAGCAAACTCCACTGGGGTGCAGCCTGCCGCCGAGTCCTACCAGAAGCTGTGCACGTGGCATCTGGCTTCTGTGGTGCAGGCAGTAAGGCAACCCTCTGCCCTGATGCCAACCGTGGGACCACAGAGGCGCCTCCTGCTTCCCGCAGCCCGGCCACTCCCTTCCCTGCCTGGGAGGGCAGGACCTGGGTGCTCTGAAACTCTTGCCTTCGGGCCAGGGTCTCCACAATGCTTCTTGGGTGGGCCAGCGTGAGAACATACACTGGATATGCCGGAATGGTCAGCCTGTGACGCCCGGCTGCCCTTCTCTAAGTGGTAAGATCTTACCTAACTGCCTAGGCTAGAGCTCAGTGAACCTCCTTTCAAGTCGATCCACGGTGGGAACTGCTACGGTCACGGCGCCCAGCACAGCACCGTCATCACGGAGTTGATTATGTGCCTGCCCCATGGGCCGTGAACAACTTCAGAAGACAGACTGGGTGCCCAGGCTCACCCCTCCTTGTGCACAGAGATGCTCGCGCAGTCTGCATGGGACACCCGAAGGTAACAGAAAACACAGCAAGGAATCCAAGGCTTAAGAGGTCCTATTAGGGCTGGTACCGTGGTGCAGCGGGTTAACGCCCTCGCCTGAAGCACAGACATCCCATATGGGCACCGGTTCTAGTCCCAGCTGCTCCTCTTCCCATCCAGCTCTCTGCTATGGCCTGGGAAAGCAGTGGAAAATGGCCCAAGTGCTTGGGCCCCTGCACCTGCATGGGAGACCCGGAGGAAGCTCCTGACTCCTGGCTTTGGATCAGTGCAGCTCTGGCTGTTGCGGCCAATTGGGGACTGAACCATCAGATGGAAGACCTCTCTCTCTCTCTGTCTGCCTCTCCTCTCTCTCTGTAACTCTGACTTTCAAATAAATAAATACATTTTTTTAAAAAAGAGGTCCTATCATTTAAACTCCTGCCCAATATATAACTTCCCTCAAAATACTGCTACAGAAAAACAAAAGTTAAGAAAAAACTACAGATACATGTATGTGGCAACACTTCTGTTAGGCATCCTACACAGTGGTAAAGACACCAGAATAGGATTCCTGAAGATCTTTGGAGTTAGCCTTTATCTTCAGAAAATATTTATTTATTTGAAAGGCAGAGGGATGGGGGTGAGGCTAGGGGCAGAGGCAGAGAGAGATCTTGCGTCCCCTGGGCCCTCAGGCTGAACCCAGGAGCCAGGAAACCTTAACTGGGTCTTCTCGGTGGTGGCAGGAACGCGAGTACTTGGGCCTCTGCTTTCCAGGTACATCAGCAAGAAGCGGAATTGGAGGCACAGACAGACCTCGATCCCAGGCTCCCTGAAGCAGGATGCGGGCGTCCCAAGCAGTGGCTTAACTTGCTGTGTCACAACACCTACAACACCTTTATAGCTTGAAAAAATTTTTCAATATATACTATTTTGAGAAAAATGTCTAAACTACAGTAAAGTGGCTAATAGACAATAAAATTAACACGTTGCTTTATTTCCTTTTAATTTTTTCTTTATGAGTTTTAAGGTTGGGGAAATCATTCTACAATTCTATATTCTGTTCCTTTTCAGCAAAAGCATTTCTCTATGTGATTAGCAACTCTTAATAAGCATTAAATTTTTAAGAACTTTTATTTTGATAGAATTTCAAACTTAGAGAATAATTGTAAGAATAGCATACAGAGAACTATGTAATATTGTTCATCCAGATTTGGATTCCTCAAGTGTCAACATTTTGCTATATTCACTTTAACACCTGCCCCCCAGCTGAGAGAATAGCGAGAAGGACAAAGAGAGAGGAAGACAGAAGAGAAGGAGAACTCGACAGACATGTCTGTTTTACTCCTAAATACTTTAGTGTGCATTTCCTACCAATAAGGATTTCTCAGGGCTGGCGCTGTGGCATAGCAGGTAAAGCTGCCATCTGCAGTGCCAGCATCCCATACGGGCGCTGGTTCAAGTCCTGGCTGCTCCACTTCTGATCCAGCTCTCTGCTATGGCCTGGGAAAGCAGTGGAAGATGGTCCAGGTCCTTGGGCCCCTGTATCTGCATGGAAGACCCGGAGGAAGCTCCTGGCTCCAGGCGTTGTGGCCAATTGGGGAGTAAACCAGCAAATGGAAGACCTCTCTTTCTCTCTCTGCTTCTCCTTCTGTTTGTAACTTTTTCAAATAAAATAAATCATTTAAAAAAAAAAAAAGGAGTTCTCTTTATAGAATCACGTCACTATTAGTAGTCAAATCAGGAAGCTACCTCTGATACACTACTATTATCTAAGCTAAAACCTTATTCAGATCTTACCAATAGTCCTTTACAGCAGAAGAGAATGCAAAATCATGCACTGCGTTCAATGATCTTTTTTTAAGATTTATTTTAATTTATTTGAATGCAAGAGTTATAGAGAAGGAGGGAGGGAAGGAGAGAGAGAGAGAGAGAGACAGAGAGAGAGGTCTCCCATCTGCTGGTCATGCCCCAAAAGGTCTAAATAGATGGCTGATCCATGCCAAAGCCAGGAGCTTCTTCTGGGTCTCTCAGGGGTCCAAGCACTTGGGCCATCCTCCGTGGCTTTCCCAGGCATGTTAGCAGGGAGCTAGATCAGAAGCGGAGCAGCCGGGACTCGAACTGGCGCCCATATGGGATGCTGGTGTCACAGACAGCACCTTTATCCACTATGCCACAGCGCTGGCCGCAGCTCCGTCTCTTTAGTTCTTTAATCTGGAACACGTTGAGTCTTCCTCTGATCTCTTTAAAGAGCAAAGGCCCCATATTTTGCGGACTGTCCTCTGTTCTCGTTTGTTGGACGCTCCTGCCCGATTAGGAGCGAGGCACGCACCACTTATAATGATGGCAGTGGGATTCGCTGGACCCCAGTGTTTCCTCTGCACAATCTTGGGTTGCTGGATAATTTTGCTCTAATTCTAAAATAATTCCATCCTATCCACTGTCTACAGGCTTTTCTTCATTAGTTTCTATAATAATTTATGTGTTTAAAAGAACGAGTATTTTAAGGCTGTGCTGTTCCATGAACCACCTTTTCTAACAGCTCTGTCAATGTGCAGTGCAGTAAGAGTAAGCATGGCTCCGCTGCCGGCAGGCTAACTAGCCTTGCACCTGACCTGCTGTGTTTTAATTCAGAAAGACCAAACACAGTAAGTACTGCATTGTTGTTTTTAATAGCCTTGACCTTCAAGTATGGCTACAAAGGACATTGTTCCCCTGATGACCCTGAATGCACTCATTTATTCACACATTCTTTCAGTAAATATTCATTTTGGGGCCGGGCATCTAGGTGTGAGATAAAAATCTCAGGTAGAGAAATGAGCAAGATACCATGGATCGTGGTAAGGACCGTGCAGCACACAGGTTGGGGCGATCACGAGTCACTGGAGGGGGTGCCCAGGCGTGCAGGGAAGAGCCCAGCGCTCGGCAAAGACACATGAGCCCGCACCGCTGTAGCTGGGGGCCTGGGGAAGCCAACAGGGCCCCTGCCGTCCCTCAGCTCAGTTCTAGCTCGTGGTACTGACGACGGAAACCCAGCGACATGACTGCAACACATGGCCCTGACGGCAACTACACAGCCCGTTCTAACACAGCTCGAGCACCCATTTCCAAGTCTATCCTTCTCCCTCTCCATCCTGCTCCATGGAGTCGCAACTGCAGCCCTTCGCTATTTGTGAATAACACGGGCTGGAGAACATTCTGAAATTAGAGGGTGCTTACTTCCCCCTCCTACTGGCTCGGCCTTGCTCTGACTTGGCATCAGGGGACCACCCACGAATCAGGTTATGTCCTGAACTATTAGTGTAAGGTTACTTCCCACCGTGGGAAGGGATAGAGATGCCCAAGTAGAGAGAAAGGTGCTAACAGTTGTGTGTGCTACATCTATGTTTCCAAGTGTTTGTGTGTGCTGATGTCTATATTTATGTGTAGGAGCCAGCGCTGTGGCGTAGCGGGTAAAGCCGCCGCCTGCAGTGCCAGCATCCCATATGGGCACCGTTTCGAGTCCCGGCTGCTTCACTTCCAATCCAGCTCTCTGTTATGGCCTGGGAAAGCATTAGAAGATGGACCAAGTCCTTGGGCCCCTGCACCCAGTGGAAGACCCAGGAGAGGCTCCTGGCTTCAGATGGGCACAGCTCCGACCATTGCGGCTCTGACTGTTGAGGCCATCTGGGGAGTGAACCAGAGGATGGAAGACCTCTCTCTCTCCTTGCCTCTCCTTTTCCCTCTGTGTAACTCTGAATTTCAAATAAATAAATAAATCTTTAAAATATAGATATATTTATTTAGGTGTATGGTTTGTCTGCATGCATTTGTGTGGTTGCATGTGTATATGTGCATTATGTCATGTATGTGTTGATGTGTTTGTGTTTAATGTGAATACGATTATGTGAGTTGTGTGTGTATGTGTGTGCATGTGTTCATGTGGATGATGATGATGTCATGTGTGTGTATATTCTCTTCCAAATAAAAGGGTGATAGCTGAAGCCACAGGCAAGGGGGCTGAGTCTTCACAAAGGCTGCTCCCCAGCTGGTCCTCTGCATTCATCTGGTCTACCAGGAAACCCTGATTGTCAGGTCGAATCAATGGGCAGGAAACGAGATGACTCCTCCAGGGACCCGACCCAGGAGAAATGGAACCCCTCCCCCACACAGAGCCTGTTTGGTTCTTTGGGCAATTGATTACCTTACACTTGGGACAGAAAGCAAACAGATGGTACATGAAAAAGGAGTTTTCCTACATAAAAATCGTGTGTGAGACAAAAAACTAGAAAAAAACATATATGAATTATAAATATTAGAAGTCTGTCAAATACTGAAAAAAAATTTCACAATAACCTGTAAGATGTATGCACACATTTTTTTTTTACATTTCTCTTTTAAAGGAAAACAGACACAAGTAAGCAATAGATCTGATGTGAAACAATCTCTTGACAATGCTGTGCCCTCAAATATTGAAACACATAACTCCATGTTTCTGAGAGCAGAGAACAAAAGCTACCGCTGAAGGGATTACCGACAGAAGCACTGGGACTACACACTCTACGTGGAGGAGGGCTGTGGGACACGGAGATGACAAACACGCTTGTCCAGAGACGTGACCACCACAAGGCAGGAGACACAGGTTTTTATCACGAAGACTCTATTAGACAGGACACAACAGATGCTAAGTCATTAGGCCAGATCTAGTCATTAAAAGGGCTTGAATAATTAATAAAGGATTAATAAAGCTGTCAGGATCCGGGCATATTTGAATGGAAAATGAAACATGAGAAAGCTGCTCCTTCTCAACCACTACCTTTCTGAGTGTGTCTTGCATCTTCTTTCTAAACGCACAGAAAGCGTGGGAAGTGCTGGTGGAACAACAGTCACCCAGTTAATCCACTTGAGCTTGAAAACTACTTTCTGGCCGTTATTAGTAGCAAGTGTCAATGAACTGAAGCAAGTAATCTACACTGCAGAGCTCCATCAAAGACTTGCAGGTGGGCAACACAGTCTACGTCTCTAATTCAGGATCTCCAGCAGACACCCAGTTTGTGGTTGAAAATTCCCATTTTCTGCTTGGTTTTACGTCTCTGCTACAACTGCCAGGAGTCAAAGAAAGGTCAGGACTAGCAATGATTTGCCACAACTAGCACTGCTGCTAGACACTTGGCAAAAATATCAGTTGTAGAATTAATAGTTGTGAGCCTTAAACCTGATGGTATTATAACCATTTTACCCTTATCACAGATAACAGCATTCAATCCTAACTTAACAGCAGTTGTCTCAAGGGAAATTATCTATCTATCTATCTATCTATCTATCTATCTATCTATCTATTCATTCCCCAAAGAAAACCCTCACAGACCAAGCCCCTTTCACCATCCAGACTCATCACATGGTGTCAATCAAACCAGATGACCAATCAGAACAAAGAGGACTCCTTGGCCGGTTCATTTAAAACAAATCTTCAGTTCTCCTCCAGGGGGCGACATCAGCCGCAGGCCACGGAAAGGAACTTCTTTTCACATTCCTTGTCTCGCAGGGCTAGAAAGACATTCCTGTACAAAGGGGCCTTTCCCTTCTGCTTGAGAAAAGTGACTTTGGGGTCAGTGCTGACGCCCACAGTGTTTCTATCAGACACATTTACAGTGCTCGTAACTTGTGTGATGTGGGGCTCACTGTTTCTAAGACACCTGAACTTTCTCTGTGAGGTGTCAAATAAGCATAAGGATTATTATCATCATCAGCCTACGAGTTTCCATACAAGTGGTCACTTGAAATCTGTCAAAAAGATTTCTTAGCAGAATCATATCAAAAGTTTATTTTCTTACAGGACTAACACAGGGGACTTCTGATTGATTGATGTGAATTTTGGTTCATTTAAAAAATTATCCCTTTTGGGGCTGGTGCTGTGGCATAGCAGGAAAGCCACCACCTGCAGTGTCGGGATCCCATATGGGCACTGGTTCGAGTCCCAGCTGCTCCACTTCCAATCCAACTCTCTGCTGTGGCCTGGGAAAGCAGTAAAAGACAGCCCAAGCCCTTGGGCCCCTGCACCCAAGTCCTAGAAGAAGCTCCTGGCTCCTGCCTTGAGATCAGCCCAGCTTTGACCATTGCAGCCATTTAGGGAGTGAACCAGTGGGTGGAAGACCTCTCTCTCTCTCTCTCTCTCTCTCTCTCGGCCTCTGCCTCTCTGTAACTCTGCCTTTCCAATAAATAAATAAATCATTTTTTAAAAATTGTCCCTTTTAGTTCCATTCTCGTCTGGGCATCCCTGCAGCACTGTTTAATAATCCCAAGCACTTTTTCCTTTGTGATTTCTGAGCCCTTATGACCTATTCTCTGAATCATAATCCTTGTAAACACTAATAAATGCTAACTCCTGTTTGTTCAAACAGCAAAACACAAAGAGCCCTTTCCCTCCTCTTGTTTCTTCTGAACACATTCCACCCTGTTAGCAAAGTACTCTGGCCCTGTCCTAAGAGGGAAGGGCGTGCCGAAGGCTGACGGTGAGCAGTGGTACTTTGTCAGCCTGATCTACAGGCTGGCCGGCGGCTGGCCCCCGAACCTGCTGCCGTCACAGGACTTTCCGCCGCGTCTGTTTGAGCCCGGTGATGCCTCACCCTGGGTGCCCGCGCACCCTGCCTCCCCGGAGGTCTGGGAGCACCTGCCCTGCCTCCCTGTGCCAACGCTGGGGCAGGAGGTGTCTGGGGGCCGGGCAGAAGCCCAGACTGCAGCTCCTCACTCGGCCTTCCTCACTTACAGGGTAGGAGTCCCACCGGGAAGTCAAGTGCAGCTGCAGAAGGGACACACACACATACAGGGGCAAGGTCTGTTTCTGAGGGAAAAGCAAATGTAAAAAAAAAAAAAAAGTTTAATCTTTATTTGGGAAGCACAGCAAGCAAGCGAGCTGCGTGCACAAGAGACAGTGTGTGCATGAGAACATTCTCCTCTACTGGTCCACTCCCCAAATACCTGCAGTGGCTAGGATTGGAGTCAGGAACTAGAAATGCAAGCCAGGGCTGAGGCTGCTTCCCAGGGTCTACACTGGTGGGAAACTGGAGTCAGGAGCCAGGGCCAGGAATCGCACCCAGGCACTCCAGTGTGGGACATGGTAGATCTTAAATGCTAGGCTAAATGCCTGCTCTGGACAAAACAAATTTGCATTTCAGCATCTTGGTGCCCACCCAACAGGGCAAAGGGAGAGGCCCGGAGGGTGTGCCAGGCAAGTCTCCCTCGCCCAGGGACAGAGCCAGGTTTTGTTGAATCTGGGCCTTACACAATTTCCGCACTCTCTTTAGAAGAAAAAACACAACATTAGGATTAGAAGGCGTCACTGGCTGTGAAAGCCCCTGCACCTTACGCTTTGCAAGCGTCATTAATCCCTGGCAGGCTCTGGCAAGGCAAGTGTTGGCAAGGGGCTCCTACATGGCAACTGCAGCTTCCCATGTGGCTCAGCCCCTGCCTCAGGGAGCGAGCTGGGGAAGGAGGTGTGGGAGGGGGCGGGGTGGCCTGCGGGCTCCCACTCCCTCCAGCTCCCCGCCACTTCACGTAGCAGACGTCCACTAAATACACAGCAACAGCCAGCTGAGGCTGCCCGCTGCTTCACCACTTTCTGATGCCTCCCCTGGAGGCTGCGTGGCTTCCCTCTTTCGGGCTGACTAGCCACGTTTCAAGGTCACGCAAAGGAAGGTGACTGTTGAGGAGGTTAAGCCAGACCTAACAAGTCAGTGGGCGTCCTGCTCCCCGGGATCGCCCAGGCACGGGCTGCAGAGATGTGAAAAATCAGCCCAATCAACTGCGGTGCTGTTCTCACTTGCCAGCACCAGCACGTGGGCAGGGAGACACGGGCCGCTGGAGTGCTGCCTGCCCACTGCTGGGAGACAGATCCTGGGGAGGAGCTGCTGAAGGAACACCTGCACAGACCTCTGACTGGCTCAGCAGCCCCGGCTCTGCCCTGGGCTGGCTCTCTCGCACCTGCCGTACTGAGCCGTGGTCTCGTACTGAGCCGTGGTCTCCCCTTGGTTCTGGCCTTGCTGCCTTCTCCTCCTTTCCCACCCATAGCAAAGTCACATCCCTGTGCCAGACCTCCTCGGGCTGCACAATGGCCCCACATATGCCAGTCTATACTGAAACACAGCAAAACAAACTGATCTGAATTTGAAGCATTTAGCTAAACACAGCCATGACTGCATATTTTCACAGTACTTGCAGAAATAATATATAAATCTCGCCTAATCTAGCGACAACATCTCTTACCCAAATCCGAACAATGAATTGAGGTGAGGGTTGACACAACACACCACGGTTCAGTGATTGTAGCCTGTTTACATACACACTATGGTTTGGTATTTAGAAGCACATCAATTACTAACCACTCTTGTGCTCTTGAACAAAACAGTAAGCACAAGTTCTCTCATATAAAAGTGTCCTCATGAAGTCATTTATCACAAAGACGAAAGTGTTCTGCAAGTTCTTATCCAAATGGTGACAATGTTATGATGAGGGGGGAAAAAAGTGGCCACCATTATTTGAGTGCTTACTGTGTACACCATGTGCTAAGAATCTGTATAGATTATTTCATTTAATCTCCCCAGTACTGCTGTGCAGCACAATCCCCATTTTACTGATGCAGGAATGGAGGCTTTAAGAGGCAGTGACTTGCCCAAGGTCACAGATATTTAGCGATGCACTTGAGGCTGGACGGGCTGAGTCTTATTTCTTAGCCCCTGTGCCTGTGGACTCTGCAACCAAAGACCACTTCATATTCCCCAAAGAACAAACTTGTGTGCAAGGCAGTGGTTTTTAAAGAGCAGGTGATTATACATGTTTTGATTTTATCTCCAATTCCTATTTGACTTCAAGAAGACATTGTTGGAGGACTGTGCTTCCTTTGTCAAGGCTCTTGAAGTGTTTGAGAATTGTCACTAGCAGACGCAGACACTAGTTGCCATTTACTAAGCCCACAGTAAGAGACAGACCACTGTGCTGAGCTCAGTAGCCAAGGAAAAGTCTGAACTAGTCCACCTGCTTACACCAGGCCACCACCCAACACGGAAAAGGCCCACAAGCTTGTTCCAGCTAATAGCCTATTAGCTAGTTCATCTATCTCTAGACTTCTGAACAGTCAAACAGAAAGCACTAGATTCTTACAGCCAAGGGGAGAGAGGTGAGCAGTCCTGGAGGAGTTTGAGTTCTGTTCTTGGACCCCGACATCACCTGTGTATGAGACTCCTGTGATGGTCTTGCAACCGTAGGTATGTGCCACCCGGCCTCGGCGCGAGCAGACCTGGTGACCCAGGGGACAAGCCAAGACATGGGGTGGGGAGGCCCCCCATCTCCGAGGCGCACCTGGCGCCAGAGGGGAAGGAGACAGCCCTGCCACCTGCTCTTGGCACTCGTCCCCAGTGGAGGGGCGGGACCGCAGCCAGGGCACCCACACCATCTCGGAAGGGAGCCTTATCCTGCCACCTTCGCAACCAGCCAGCAGCAATAACAGGAGGACGTGGACCTGGCTCACATCCGGATACACAATGTTGAGTCTGGCCAAGAGAACAAGTCCATGACAGCACTATCTGAAATGCGCTGAATACATTCTTGGACCGCTGTCCCCAAAGGGACTCCAAATTTAGCTCACACAAGCATCTTGCTAGCATGCGTCACTTGCTCATTTGCGTCAGCTTCATCAAGGGTAGGGGGGCCTAAACTCAGAGAGTGACCTAATTGTTTCAGGGCCCAACACCACAGAGGCGCAACTTGCCCATGACAAAGGAGGGTGCTTGGCAAGGAGCTCATTTCACAGTGCTGGGGCGGGCAGGCAGAAAAATCTGCTGACTCCAGAGGCTCTATCAGCATTCAGGAAAACCTGCACAACAGGTGTGCAAGGGAGGGGCTTCGGGGGGAGTCAGGGCACACTCTGCCCGGTGTGATTCTGCAGTGGTCATTAACTCTGCATGGAGCCCTGATCAAAATGCCCCCATGAAGATAGCAAATCGGCTCTCAGATCAACAGGAACTATGCTAGGGTCATGAGCGTGGAAAACGGTGACTCAGCACAATTTCCAAAACGCATCCCAGCTCCCTGTGGGGTCACAGTAAGTGTACCTCGCTAGGCAGGTAGAGACGTGAGTCAAAGGCTGTCCTGTGGTCTTAGAGAACAGAGTGTCAGCCTCACCTGGGAAGCCCTGCCACCGGGGCCCACGTTCTCAGATTAGGCTTCAACACACGGTCAAACACATGCACACACACACACACACACGCACACTTCTGACCCCAGTAAAGAGAACGTTTCAGGGTTACAGGGCACTCAGCTCTGCTTGCTAGGAGCAGTATCTTTCCAACAACTCCAAGTTATCTGAAAATCTCAATGGAATGATTTGGGGGGAGGGAGAGAGGCAGCTGGGAAGCTCTCCGCGCTGGACAGGTTTCCAGCACAGGCTAAAGGGCCACTCTGAGCAGAGTTGGAGAGGAGTTCCTTGTACCGGGCGGGGGGTTAAGAGCCGATGTCACCGACACTGAAGTGGAAGTTTCCACTGCTGCAGCAAGATGTAACAGATGGGAAATCCCAAAGCAAGGGCCAGACCCCTATGTGGAAAATTCTACGACTTCGGCCTCGCTGGACGTATGACCACAGGGGCACATAAACAGGTCAGGACGTTGGGAAGAGAGGATGGTGCTGGCAGGAGGACTCCTCAGCAGTGTTCTATCCCTGTCATCCATAAGGTGGCTGGGTGGAGACGGGGCTCCTCTCGGCTCAAGCCTCAACAAAAGGGTTCCAAAGGCAGGATCCAGAGGGCCTGACACGCATGTCCCTGAGTCCTGGGACCAGGATGCAACATGAGCCTAGAGCCAAACCGGGAGAGGGGCTAAGCTGCATCAAGGAAGGCAGTGCTAGCCCCTGCCTCCGGGGTCACAGGAGTGTGGATGGCGACACCCAAAGGCCAGCTTGGGTCTCCTGAGAGCAGGTGCAGTCCAAGGAGGGATTGGGCTTAAGTGTGAGAGGCCCCAGCACAGTGTCTGAGTGGAGGCCACAGGGGCTGAGATGGCAGCAGCAGTGGCAGCGGCAGCAGCAAGAGAGGTGCTGCCCAGCTGGTGGGATTCCTGCAGAAAACCCTGGAAGCACTCAGGTGACAAAAAAGACCCCTCTCTCCATCAGCCAGGCTCCGCGAGCTCAGGGCCAGGTGGGCCAGCTGCGGTCAGGCAAGAATCTGCTGCGCCGCTCCATCTCGACCTCCTGAAAAGACCTGAAGTGGACAGAAGCTGGAGGGGGGTGAGCAGGTAGGAACTCTCCCCAGAGAGGGCGTTTCCCACAGCCAATGTGAACCTGTGTGCGTGCGCATGTGCACCTGCATTGAGAGACAGAGGGACACTGCTGTCAAGTGGCCTTAGGGCTTTGCATCACCTAGTGGCAGCCAGAAAAGTCACGGTCCTGATCAACTTTTTTTGGGGAAGGAAGGAAAACTAGACCTCACCAACATGGAAGGCATGGTGGCAGAAGGGATCCAAGCCATGTGCAGCGCACAAGTTACAGCACACCTTTGCTGGGTACCGACTGCAGGCGGGGCACCGCGCCAAGGACTCCACAGACACTACTGACACGTTCCTCTGACAACAGCGTGGGGCAAGGACTGTCCCCTCTGACAGACAAGGAAACTGGCTCAGAGATGTCAGGAAGCTTGCCCAGGGCCACAGAGGCAGACAAGCAGAGCAGCAGGGACCTGGACTCAAACCTCCAACTCATCATCTAACCCTGGACTCTTACTGTCCCAGATGAGTGGCTTCCAGAACATCTGTGACTGCAGCAGGCCAGGGCCCAGGGTCCTGCCCATCCTTCCTCAGGGGTCCTGGGCTTGACCACCAAGTGGGATCTGGGAGCATGACACTGCAGGAGCCCAGTGGGATTCCAGGATCCCGTCACCTGCAGGTAGGAAGGTGGAGTGGGGAGAGGAAACATTCACGAGTCGGTCGCCTGTGTTCCCGGCTTGGTGGCTGGATCCAGCAGGTGGTACCACACCAGATCTGAGGTACAGGGAATTACAGTCATGTGGGTAAGTATATAGTTCAGATAATGCCTGTAAAGCACTTAGCACAGAGCCTGGCATTAGGTAAATGGCAACTATAACCATGAACACTCTACCCAGAAGCCTCCAAAGCTCAATATGTAATTTAACCCAACATGCTCAGCCACTGTCGTCACCGTCTGTTCCATAGGAGTTGCGTTTATCACGGACACTCAACTTTACTGCTTGAGCCAAGACAAGCCACAAACACATAAGATGAAGAGCTGGGCAGACCTAAAGCAACTCGGGTGAGGCCGAAGCTTGTTTCTCCATCAGCAGGAGGGGCTACTGAGTCCTCAGAAAAGGATGGCAAGCACGAGCCCTTTCTCCAGTGAAAAAGGGTACACGGCCAATTTTGTGAGCAATTCTAGAAAGTTCCCGGATCCACTGAAGCCCATTGGTTGTCTGCAGATTCAGGAACTTCCCCTATAGATCCTGAGCTCTCAGCATGAGGTCATCAGTGTGGCTGGCAGGCCAGGAGCTGCCCCAGCACCCCGCAGTGGAGCCACCCCTCCCTGTCTTCTCCACACGCTCATTGCTGATAATCTGGGCTGTGACACCAAACTGGAGATAGGCAGTCAAGGTCCCTGAAGCGGAATCTAGTTTTGTTTTTTTTTTTCTTCTTATTTTAAAGATTTATTTATTTATTTGAAAGGCAGAGTTACAGAGAGGCAGAGGCTGAGAGGCCAGGAGGGAGACAGGGGGAGAGAGTAGGATAGAGGGGGAAATAGGAGAGACAGGGGGGAGAGATGGGGGGAGAGAAAGAGAGAGAGAGAGAGAGAGAGGTCTTTCATCTGTTGGTTCACTCCCCAAATGGCTGCAATGGCTGGAGCTGGGCTGATCCGAAACCAGGAGCCAGGAACTTCTTCTGGGTCTCCCACGTGGGTGCAGAGCCCAAGGACTTGGGCCATCTTCTACTGCTTTCCCAGGCCATAGCAGAGAGCTGGACTGGAAGTGGAGCAGCCGGGACTAGAAACAGCACCCATATGGAATGCCAGTACTGCAGATGGCAGCTTTACCCACTACACCACAGTGCCAACCCCTGAACCTAGTTTTTAACCTTTCCACTTACATGGACTCCAAATTAAGAATTTCTAACCCAGTGGACTCCAAACCCAGAAATGTTATCTGTTTGCCATTCGCTTTCCTTCCATCCTTCTGGTAACAAAAGCCCTCCTGTTCTCACAGGAATCCTAGCCCGTGTAATTCTGGTGGGACTTTCTCTCATGGGACACACGAACAAGCTGTGGCCAAAGGGAAACGGCTTATGGTCTACTACCTACTTTTGGCTACCTTCTTGATTCAGGCAGGCAATCCGAATTAGGTCAACCAAAGCCCTTCTCAGTACTTCTGCTAAAATCATGCCTGGAGGCAGCTTGTTCATTGAAATCCATAGTTGTGAGAATGATGGAAACCTTCAGTGCTGATGCCACCATGGAGAGAGAGAGCAAGGCTGAGAATGAAGCCAACAGAGTTAAGCAGAACCAAGACACACACACACACACACACACAGAGAGAGAGAGAGAGAGAGCATGAGAGAGAATGGCCTGGTGACACCTTCTGAACCCCTGGATACAGCTATGCCTGAAGCCTGCACAACTTGAGGATCCCAGTCATGTTAGACAAGAATCCAGCCTATACGAGATTTCTGATGCTTGCAACCAAGATAATTCTAGCTAATAAACTTGATTCAAAGGAAATTCTCTGGGGCCAGTGCCGTGGTGCAGTAGGTTAATCCTCTGCCTGCAGTGTCGGTATCCCATATGGCCGTTGGTTCTAGTCCCGGCTGCTCCTCTTCCAATCCAGCTCTCTGCTATGGCCTGGGGAAGCAGTAGAAGATGGCCCAAGTGCTTGGGCCCCTGCACCCGCGTGGGAGACCAAGAAAAAGCTCCTTGTTCCTGGCTTCCGATTGGCACAGCTCCGGCTGTTGCGGCCATTTGGGGAGTGAACCAACGGAAGGAAGACCTTTCTCTCTGTCTCTTCCTCTCACTGTCTGTAACTGTACCTCACAAACACACACACACACACACACAAAAGAAATTCTCCTTCATGGGTTATCCTTGTGGAGTTCTAGGAGCTTCTTTCTGAAAATAATCCTAACAATTAGAAATTTTTTCTTCCTGGAGCCAGCATTGTGCTGCCTGCAATACCCAGCATCCTATATGGGTGCTTTTTTGTGTCCCAGCTGTTCCACTTATGATCCAGCTCCACTTATGATCCAGCTCCATGATAATGGCCTGGGAAAGGTAGCAGAAGATGGTCCTAGTGCTTGAGCCCCTGCACCCATGTGGGAGACCCAAAAGAAAGTATGGGCTCCTGACTTCGGCCTGACTCAATCCTGGCCATTGTAGCCAACTGGGCAGTGAACCAGTGTATGGAAGATATATATATATATATCTCTCTCTCTCTGTAGCTTTCAAATAAATAAATCTTTAAAAAATGTTTTTTTCTTCCTATGACACTCCTGCAAAAAATCTGGGCTTAATATTATGCCCCTTCTACCTTCTGCATCACCCGGACAGCCAGTCAGGGCTGCCACCAAACCTCCTGTAATAAATATTAAAGTTGCTGACCAGGAGGAGGAACATAGTCTGTTATTATCAAAGATATACTGTGCGGCAAGTCCCATAAGCCTGTGAAACTGTCCCAAGAGGTACTGAACATTGCAGGGCCAGAGGTGACCTGGAGCCCTGGGCTTGCACAGGAGGGCTACAGAGGGTGCACAGGAGGAGGGGCTCACGGGTCAAAGTAGGCAGGGTCAGCGTTAACGTGTGTGAGTGCGAAGCCACTTCCACAGGTGGCTGTGGTTCAGAATGGCAGGGACTAAGAAAAACGAAGTTCATCGGGTACAGTCAGCAAGTTGTTTGTTATTCTTTTAGAGCAAGGGTGGAGAGTTGACTTCAACTCATGTGCCAAGTACGGTCCACGGCCAGATGCCAAGGTTCAGCATGAAGACAGCCCTGACAATCTGCCAAGTCCACCACGAAGTGGGCAGGGAAGGGGGAATGTGAATTATGTATTTGTTATTCCAGTTGGGACTCTTCGATTTTACCCTCGGATGAAGCAAGGCCGAGAGACAAATGCACAGCTGGACCGGAGGGGGCTTTTCCTGGGCTGCACTGAGGTGTGTTACCCCTTTGCCTACATCGAGGGGGAGCCCCGCTACTCCCCTGACTACAGGGATGGTGCCTGCTGCCCTGTCTGCTCTCTTCTCTATGAGTACCCTGAAGACGTTTCCCTCCACCTTCTGAGTATCCAGGGTGTTTTATCTTCAGCCGCCGTTCGCTGGTGTCCGAGAGGGTTCTCAGAGGCGAGACTGTCGGACCTGCTAGCAAATGACAGGCTCTCAGAGGGGCCTCCTCCTCCTCCCTCTGACGTCATCCTACGTGTTCATCCCCACCGCCTTCCTCCCTCCATTTTCTGAATCTCATTGGAAAATGTTCAGTTCAGGAGCCTCTAAAGAAGGCAGGCACAAAGACCAGATCACAGCAATGAGAACAGTGAAAACCAAACCCACCTGAGATGGTGAGCAGAAGCCAGTTTTACAAACGCTGCCTTCTGGGACAGTCATTGTGAGAAAGTTGCGAGTGTGCATGTTGACAGGGTGGTAGCCTTGGGCCCAGAATAGCTCGGGCCAAACTGCCAAGTCAGCAGATATCTCAGCCCTCCCTCCCGCGTCTGGCTGTGCTGCTTCCTACCCACCCAAGCACCCCCCACTGCCTTAGGTAGCTGGTGTCCTCTGGTCTATTCCTGAGCATCCACACCGTGCTCTTTAGTACTACTGGGTGCTCTCCCTTCCTCAGCCTCTCCCACCAAGTCAAACCACCTAAAACCTCCAGAGGACCTTGGCCTTGACTCTTTCAGGGTGGATAATACCATAGCACCGTTCCTCTCCCAGAGACAGGGACATTTTAACTCCATTTCCAATGCAGCTCCCTGCTAACGGCCTGGAAAAGCAGCTGAAGATGGTCCAAGTACTTAGGTCTCTGCCACCCATGTGGGGAGCCTGGATGAAGCTCCTGGCTTGTGAAGAGGGAAAAAGCCACAGGAATAATTCACTAATGGTGGGATATACGCAGGTACTTCAAAAAGTCTGGTGTAGCAGCTAAGACACGTAGCGCCCGTATGGGAGTAGCTGGGTTCAAGTGCTAACTCCACTTCCAATTCCAGCCTCCTGCTATGTGCACTCGGGGAGGCAGCAAGTGGGCTCAAGTAGCTGGGTGCCGGCCACCCACATGGGAGACCCAGACTGAGGAAGCTGAAATATGATTGGCGGATGGCAAACCTGCTATTGGCAGGGACACCTTGGAACCTGAGTTGTCAGAAGGCATACCGGAAGACTGGACTGTGGGATGCTGGCAACCAGAATGGGGCCTGCCAGGCTACGGGACATGCGCATCTAATCCAAGTCCTCTCACTCATGTTCTTTTCATCTCGCCGCTGCAGTTTTCCCATGATCCATAAACATGACATGGGACTGCCAAAAAGGCTACCAATTCCTCTCACAACTGTATCCATGCTCCTTGCAATAGGATCCTGCAGCTCTTCCCATCAAGGGAGGACTTATTCTACACCTCTTAGATGCAGGCTACTTGTATGGCTTGCCTCAGCCACTATGTTCTCCTTCAGAACTAACGGAAGCAGTGTGGTGCCAGTTCTGAGCCTTGGCCACCAGATCCTCTTCTTCCCTGCCACCTCCACCCTATAACCCTGTCTCCTTACCCTGCGCGACCACCAAGTGAACAAACTTGGGATAACATACAAGATGATAAGGCTAAGCTGGCGCCATGGCTCAATAGGCTAATCCTCTGCCTGCGGTGCCGGCACACCAGGTTCTAGTCCCGGTCGGGGCGCTGGATTCTGTCCCGGCTGCCCCTCTTCCAGGCCAGCTCTCTGCTGTGGCCCAGGAGTGCAGTGGAGGATGGCCCAAGTCCTGCACCCCATGGGAGACCAGGAGAAACACCTGGCTCCTGCCTTCAGATCAGCGCAGTGTGCCGGCCGCAGCGCGCCAGCCGCGGCAGCCATTGGAGGGTGAACCAACAGCAAAGGAAGACCTTTCTCTCTGTCTCTCTCTCTCTCTCATTGTCCACTCTGCCTGTCAAAAAAAAAAAAAAAAAAAAAGATGATAAGGCTTAGTCACTGTCATCACTCCAGCCGACAGCCAGCCAGGGCACTCCCCAGACAAAGCCCAGTTGACCTGGATGGAACACATCAATAGTCCCTACTGACACCAAAGGACTCACACAGAAAAGCCCAGGCCAGCTCACCATCCTGCAGAATTGTGGGAGAGAAAAGTGAGCATTACATTGAGTCAGTAAGTTTTGGAATGGTTTGTTACACAGCAAAAGCTACTGATACATACCGCAGATAACAGTCCAGTCACAATAGCAGCGAGTGTGCCACACAGAGCACCAGTAGCTTCCTCACTTACAAAGTCCATGAAGCTCCTACCTCTAAAAGGAGTTTTCTACATTTCTACTACAGAACTGCTGGCTCACTGCAATTTCAGTTAGGTGAAATCAGAGAGGAAAAAATAGAGCAATATGAAAGAGAGCCCTAATACATTGTAGCAGTGAGCCAATTTTCATCACAACACAATTTTCATTACACAGCAAGGGACTGTCTGAATTCCTTGGCTGAAGTAGCATGTTGTTGTTGTGGATACTGCTTGAAATAAGCGGACCATTAACAGGGGCCTGGGAATACTTCCATTACAAAGAAAGTTTTTATTTTAATAGCATTGAGCATGTAATCATGGATCTTTTTCTTAGCAAAAGAACATAGGTTGCTCTGACTTTATTATTACTTTTTAATGGCATGGAAACATCACAAATCATTTTGGAGAGGGAAAAAAAGTGCAAATAAATAAACATCGAATCACGGTACTGGCAGTGATGCCTGTAACTTAGAAGTGTGAATACATTTCAAAAATAATGGCACACTGTCACTTTGTTTTAAAAATCAAAGTGAACTCACCAGCAAGCCTTCGTGGGTCCACTGTTTTCAGGCTTTAAGTGGTCAGATGAACCTGAAATAGAATTAAACAGACATCCCATAAGTGAATCACGTTTGGAAACGGTGCGTTCTCCATGCCAGTGACTGCCACGATACTGAGTGTTTATGCTGTCAGTTAAAGATGAACAAAGCCTGTTCTGGCTCCTGATGGAGCAGGGAGTAAGCTGCACCTACATGATTCAACTTCCTGAATCAAGAGCCTGCTCCTGTTTCCTTCAGGGAGAGCCGAAAGCCAAGGGCCAAAACAGTATAAATGGCGGTGCTTTCGTCCAAACCCCTCAAGTTAACAGAAGCCACCCCAGTCGAGGCTCTTCCCTTAGTCCTTTAATCGCCTTCTGCGAAGTCCAAGCTGTGGCCTGCGTTATGAAACTAATTAAAAACTGGGTACTGGGACCAGCATCGTGGCGTAGCAGGTAAAGCCACCTGCGACACTGGCATCCAGTTCGTGTCCTGGCTGCTCCACTTCCAATCCAGCTCCCCACCAATGCGCCTAAGAGAGCAGCAGAGGATGGCCCAAGAGCTTGGCCCTCTGTACCCACGTGGAGACCTGGAAGAAACTCCTGGCTCCTGGCTTCAGTCTGGCCCAGCCCTAGCCATTGTAGCCATTTAGGGAATGAACCAGCAGATGGAAAATATCTATTACTCCCTCTCTCCAACCCTTGCAAATAAATAAAATAAATCTTAGAAAACAAAAACAAGCGGCCCAGCAGCTCCTGGAGGACAATGGGAGGGGCAAACAGGTTTTCTAAAGGCAGGTGCCTGATCACAAAAATAACCACTCATCTTTTTCTTACTGATGACGGAGGCCCTAAGGTCCTCCTAAGGTAGAAATATTTAAGACTTATTTATTTATTTGAAAGCCAGTATGACAGAGAAAGAGACACAGAGAGATCTTGCAGCTGCTGGTTTACTCCCCAAATGAGCACAACAGCCGGGACTAGGCCAGGTTGAAGCCAAGAGTCCAGAACCCCACATGGCTCTCTCATGTGGGTGGCAGGAACCCAAGCACTTGGGCCATCATCCTCTAACCTCCCAGGTGCATTAGCAGCAGGGAGCTGGATGGGAAGCAGAGCTGGAACTCGAACCGGTGCTCCAGTATGGGATGTCAGTTCACACACCACGGCTTAACCTGTTGTCCCACAACGTTGGTGCTCAGTAGAAATATTACACAAGCCACATACTTGATATGAAATGCCCTTATAGCCACATTAGAAAAGGAAAAAGAAACAGATTAAATCAATTTTTAAAAGATTGATTTATTTATTTGAAAGTCAAAGTTACACAGAGAGGAGAGGCAGAGAGAGAGAGAGAGAGAGAGAGAGAGAGAGAGAGAGAGAGAGAGGTCTTTCATCCGATGGTTCACTCCCCGATTGGCCTCAATGGCTAGAGCTGAGCCGATCCTCCAAAGCTAGAAGCCAGGAGCTTCTTCCGGGTCTCCCACATGGGTGCAGGGGCTCAAGGACTTGGGCCATCCCCTACCGCTTTCCCAGGCCATAGCAGAGAGCTGGACTGGAAGTGGAGCGGTCGGGACTCGAATTGGCACCCATATGGGATGCCGGTGCTTCAGGCCAGGGCATTAACCTGCTGCACCACAGCGCCAGCCCCCAAATTAAATCAATTTTAACAACATGCTTATAACTGAACTCAATTTATACAGAATTTTATTTCAATATGTACTCAATATAAAAACTATTAATGAGATATTTTATATCCTTTTTAAATAAATGTATGTATTTGAATTTATGACACAATGTTACAAGCATACATAGAGAATAAAAGGGTTGCAACAGTGAAGCAAACGGACCTATTATCTCAAATGGGCACTTTTCATCAGCGCCAAGCACAGACAAGATCTACTTATTTACCAAAAACTCCCAACACACTTTGTGGTCTGTGTGATGTACATTAAATCTCTACACTTACTCCTCCCACACCTCTTGGATTTTATATCCTTCCTCTCCTCTGCTTCTTTCCCATATGAGATCTGCAAGATCCAGTAATTGTGTATTTCAACTGGAGCAAGCCACATTTCAAGCAGTCAGCGGGCACATGCGGCTAGTGGCCACCCTACTAGATAGCGAAAGCCTAAGGAATCTGTTCTTAGCCTCCAGGTATGTGCAAGACTCCAACGTAAGCTCAAGGCACATGGAGCCTTTGTTCACCTATTTTCTTTCTCCTAGCAATCTTCATGACATCATTGTGACCGAAATTATAAAGCTGGCAAATACTTCCCATAGCACTTTCTATGAGCCAATGGCTGTTCTTGGCACATTCAAATGTTACTTCAATTAACACTCACAATGGCTTCATGAGGTAAGTGCACTCTCATATCCATTGTGTAATAAGGAAACTGAGGCACGGGGAGGTGATGTCACTGTCCCAAGGTTGTAAGGCTGGCGTACTAAGCCAAGCAGTCTGCCTCCACAGCCCATGCTCTTAGCCACTCTACTCTCCATTCAATGTGAACAGCTAAAAATAAGATAATCACTTTCAGTTTTAATTACAAGCACCAAATGATCCAAGTCTGCTCTCATGACAATGTGGTCAGATAATAGCGGTGACAGCAGAGAAGGGGTACTGGAAGCACCAGCCAATCAGATTATCAACGATGTGGGTGGAAGCGCGAAAGCCACAGGCAGACCTGGGGTCAGCAGATGGCCCTGGGTCTGCGGGTCGGCCTGAATGACTGGGGGATAACGTGGGGCCCGTGGACAATCCTGCCTCTGTGACTTTTCAGAGGGGAGGGCCTGCCACTTTGATCAGATTCTCTGAGGGGTCAGTAAAACCTCTCATCTCAGCATCTGTGTTGGCAGGTGTATGGCGTTAGGGAGAATCCAGGAGAAAGGAATTGAAAGCACATCCTTGTCACTTTATTACTCCATGGACCCCAAGAAATCACACCCAGTGAGCAAACCTAGATCTCTGCTGTGAGCTCCCTGCCCACATCGCACGGAAGGAGGATGGTCCGTGACACCATCTGGAATCTGCAGGCTGTGGGTTGAAACTGCTCTGTGACACCACCCCCCAATGTCACAAGGCCTCCCGTGGCTTCCTCTACCAAGGTTTAGGATCAAGTCCAAACTTCTCAACCTAGTGCAAAAAGCGCCCATGACCTCATGCCCCTCCCAGCTCCGGGCACACCCCTTGACTCCCAGGATCTTGTCCTTCAACCACAGAGACCTATTTACAGGCCCCTCACTGCTCCCACTCCACCCCCGGACTCTCTCACGCAGATGCCGTTCTTTCTGCCAAACGTGACCTCTCCCCACAGGACGAGCCAGTCTTCACGTCTCAGTTCAAAAGTCGCCACTCTGGGAAGCTGCTGTGAACGCCCCCGCCTGGCGGAGGGACAAGGTCGGCAGTGACAACGGTCTGCCATTCATCCAGTTTCAGCCAACAATTACGGCACGCAGTTCCTCGGGATCCAGGACCCCCATGGATCCCAGGAGCTGCTGATGCTCAGCTCCTGTGAGGAGTGTTGGGAATCCCTAATTGGAATGTCTCCAAGCAGAAGTGTTTCGGATTTGTGACTTTTTTTCAAATTCTGAAATGTTTACATGCACATAATGAGATAATATCAGGATGAGACTCAAGTCTAAGCAGGAAATGCATTCAGATGTCACGTATATCTTAGACACACAGCCTGAAGGTAATTTTGTACAATATTTTTAGTATGTCTGTATTCTGTGACTTGACACTTAAATTAGGTATGGAATTTTCCATTTGTAGCATCATATTGGCGGCAAAAAGTTTTGAGTTTGGGGGCATTTTAAAGTTCAGATTTTCATATTAGGGATGCTCAACCTATACAAAATCACATAGTATTTGCGTATAACCAATATATACCATCTCATATACTTTAAATCATCTCTAGATTATTTATAACACCTTATACAATGTAAATACTGTGCAAATATTTGTAATATTATGCTATTTAGGAAACAATGAGGAAAAAAACGTACATGTTCAATATAGATGCAATTTTCCCCCCAAAGTATTTCTGATCCACAGCTGCTTGAATCTGTGTACGCAGAATGTGTGGATATAAGGAGCTGACTGCACTACTACTGCTGATAATACTCATATTAAACAGTCTTAGGGCAGGTGTTTAGCTTGAAGGGTAAGACACCTGTGTCCCATATGGGAGTGCAGGGTTTGAATTCCAGCTCTGGCTCCTGACTCCAGCTTTGTGCAAATGCAGATCCCGAGAGGCAGCAGCAAGGGCTCATGTGGGAGACTGGGAATGAGTTTCCAGTTCCTGATTTCATCCTGGCCTAACCCAGGCTGTTGAGGGCATTTGGGGAAGGAATCAGTGGATGGGAACACGTATGTACTTTGTCTCTCAAATAAAAAATTAAAAAGAAAAAAGGCTGTTAGGGAGCCATGTGCCAGGCACTGTGCAGGTGCTTTGCATGCTCCTTTAATTCCCTTAGTAATCCTCTGCGGTGGATTCTTTTATTAACCCACTTAGTAGGTGAGCAAACTGAGGGGCCTAGGGAGATGAAGTCAGTAGCCTAAGGTTACACAGATCCTAAGTGGCAGAGCCAGACTGTGAACCCAGTCAGCTTGGTTCCAGAGCCTGCACTCTTAACGGCTACAACATACCTGCTACTCTTATTACCCTTGCACTTCCTTCTATTATTCTAAGTAGTGCCTACATTTCAGTTTTTCTCTTAATGATCCCTCTGCCCACTTGTCTGCAGAATCCCTGAGGGTTGAGAATGTGTCTAACTCATCTTTGTCTCTGCAGGACCACAAAGGTGTCCTGCATACAGCAGATGCACAATAAAGGCACACACAAGGTAACACTGCAACAGCTTTAGGAAGATGGGATTCAGGACTATAAATCTGAGCCTAATAAAAACACACCTAGATAGGGGCTGGCACTGTGGCATAGCAGGTAAAGCCATCACCTGCAATGCTGGCATCCCATACAGGCAGCAATTTGAGTTCCCAGCTGCTCCACTTCCAATTCAGCTCCCTGCGGATGCACCTGGGAAAGCAGCAGAAGATGGTCCAAGTGCCTGGACCCCTGCATCCAAGTGGGGGGCCCAGAGGAAGCTTCTCACTCCTGGCTTCAATATGGCCCAGCTCTGACCATTGCAGCCATTTGGGGAGTGAACCAGTGGATGGAAGATAGGAAGATTTCCCTCCCTACCCCCTTTATAATTCTGCCTTTAAATAAATAAATCTGAAAAAAGAAAACCACCAGGATAAACAATATCCAAATTGTATTTTAACAAAGCAAATTTAACTTCATTTTTTAAAAACTTGTTTATTTTCATTTTATTTGGAAAGCAGGGAAGCAGAGAAAGAGAGCCAGACAGATGGAGAGAGACCTATCACGTGTGGTTCACTCCACAAATGCCTACAACAGCCAGTGCTGGGCCAGGCCAAAGCCAGGAGCCTGGAACTCCATCAAGGTTTCCCACATGAGTGACAGAGATCCTAGTACTTGAGCCACCATCTGCTGCCTCCCAGGGTGAACATTAGCAGAAATCTGGATCAGAAGCAATGGAGCTGGGACTTGACCAGGCACTCCAATATGGGATGTGGGCATCCCAAACAGCAACTTAACCACTGTACCCAACACCACCCCTTCCTACATCTTTAAGCCCAGCCAGTACTAAGGAGGCAGCCATTTTCCAGGTCTGTTCAGCACCAGAAGGGGCAGAAGCAACTCAGAGCTTGGCAGTCCCTACCCATCGCTGACAAGTTCATCAGCTTCATTTTTACTTTGCATGGGGACTGAAATCATAATTCGCCTAAAAAGGAACACACCAAGAGTCATGGCAAAGAAATGCCAGAACAGACCCATGCTGAAAAATCTCCTCTGGCTGCCCAGACATGGACTGGACATTGTGTACCCTGAAGCTCTGTAACACATTTCTATTTGAACTCCCCTTAGGTGGTTATAAAACGATCTTGTGGGAGGACACTTCCTGTTGTCTTCAAAAATAAAAAAAGATTTATTTATTTGAAAGGCAGAGTTACAGAGAGCAAATCTGCTGGTTCACTCCCAGATGACTGCAACAGCTGGGTCTGGGCCAGGCTGAAGCCAGGAGCTCTCCCCAGTCTCCCACATGGATGCAGGGGCCCAAGCACTTGGGCCATCCTCTGCTGCTTTTCCAGGAGCATTAGCAGGAAGCGGGATCGATGTGAAGCAGCTGGGTCTCAAACTGGCACCCATTTGGGAAGCCAGCATTGTAGGCAGTGGCTTCATCTGCTACACCACAATGCCGCCCCCTTCTGTTATCTTTAATAGTGGAAAAAACAAAAGTTTTAAGACCTGGGACATACACAGACCTTTAGGGAGTGTAAAGCTCTTTTCAGCCCATGTCACAGATTGCATCAGGACTGCAGCCCTGCCCACCCACTTGCACGTGACTGCAGTTAGCCATAACCTCCACCCTTCCTATTGCCTCCAGAATGGAAAGGAAACCACTAACTTCCCATGGACATGCATGTCAGCACCATCTCTTTACCAGCTTCAAATCTGCATTTGACCCTTGCTACCTGACCTCTTTCCATAAAAATAATAAATAATAATGCTGATTACTGCTGAAGGGCTGACTGAATGCAAATTACATGCTGGATATGGTTGTAGGTGCAGGAGATACAGCAGCACACAAGGGAAACACTGGTCCTGATCTGAGGCCTTCCTCCTATAATAGCACATACACAAAGTGAGCGAGATCACTTCTAATAGTGATAAACCTTGCAAGTTTTCTTTAAGCAGGGAGTCATATTGAAGAAATGCCAGGCTGCATGGACTGAAGAGGCAACAGAAGTCATATGGTGCCCAGTTCGGAGCTGTTGGATCGTTATGATGGTGTCCTGGCCTCAGCTGGTACCAGCAGAGATGGAGAGAACTGGTTGGGTTCTGTGTAGGTTCTGCAAGTAAGACAAAAAGGACTCACGGATGCAACAGAGGTGGAGATGTAACCTGGGTTTTTGCACAGGCAACTGGGTCCGTGATGGTTTTATTTACTTGGGGGGAGCAGCAGGGAGAGAGAGGAAGAAAATCAAGAACTCTGATTGGACCTGGCTACCGCTCAGACACCCAAAGGGAGATGTCAAGAAAGCATTATGTAGTTTAGAACTGAGCTGTCCAGTATGGCAGCCACTCGCACATGTGAATGTTTGGATTCAAATTAAATCCAACAACAAATTCACTTCTCTGGTCACATGAGCTGCATTTCAAGTGGTCAGGCAGACATAGAAGTGGCTGCTGTCCCCAGGGCTTGCCTAGAACACCTGCGGTGGTTGGATTCCTCCCGCTACTAAAATTTACACAATGATGGCCCTTGAGATCCTTAGTTTTGAATGGCAACTGCGCTCTGCTCTGTCTGATCATATTTGTTTCTAGTCTCACTTTAATTCCCTAGAAAACAACAAAACTACAGGCAGCGTGGAAAAAGTAGCACTGGATTGATAAGGCGTGGCTTCTGGTTCTGCCCTCACCACCAGGGATTTTCAGCAACTCACTACATTAGGTATGTCTCCATCCCCCAGCTAGAAAATGGGGAGTGGTCCTGAATGCCCTGTGTGGAGCAGCAGGTGGGACAATGTTCCCAGCTCTGAGACACGTCCCTGTGCTCTACTGCACTTTCACCTGCAAATTCTGATATGCTGTTCTCTCCAAGGGTAAAGCGAACGTGAAAGGGTTTGGGACACAACTAACGGACCCTACTGTAGGAATAAAAGGCGTGTGCTTCACGAGGTGAGGTGAAGCTGAAAGAAACATACTGTGTGCTTTTTGTGCATCACAGAAGAGAGTCTGTTATCAGACGTTGGCAGGGCGCCCAACTTCAGAAAGTAATGCTAAGTGTGTCAAAGAATCACAAGAGAGTCTTCAGCTCCCATAGTAAAAAACAACAGGAAGCAAAACACTGACATTCTGCCCCACTGTGCAATGGTGTCTGTCCCAGGGATGGCACACCCCAAGAGGGTGAACTGGCCTACTTTAGAGATGGTACCACCCCACTGCCTCCGCCTTGAGACTTGCCCCCACCTGGAAGAGCTGGTCGGGGCTGTTATCAGGAGAAACTGTTCTACCGAGTCACCAACCTTAATCCACAAGCTAACATTCTGTTTTAACTGGGAAGCTGGTGTGCTATGTCCTCTACTAATTTTTGGATAAGTCGGGAGGAAAGTATTCTCATATTGCCAAACACAGCGTGAAGTTTTAAAAATACACACGGAAGGAGTGTGTTCCCTCCTTCCTTTACACATGCATTGTTGTGCTCTTAGAAACGCCAAACCTCTTAAAAGGTGGCACAGCTTTTGAGTTCTTGACTGTACAGGTATGAGCTCCACGGCATACCAATTTTGCTGTATCTGTCAGAGAGCTGTTTTACATGAAATAGCTCAGAGTTGCCAATGTCACATGTGAATGATATGGTAACTTAAAGAAATGTCTACATTATGTCTTAAAGACTATTTGCCACAAATCTAAAGTTTGAACCTTGTATTTCAATTTGGTATGATAAAACAGTTCATGAATTTTTTTTTTTGACAGGCAGAGTGGATAGTGAGAGAGAGAGACAGAGAGAAAAGTCTTCCTTTTTACCTTTGGTTCACCCTCCAATGGCCGCTGCGGCAGGCACATCTCGCTGATCCGAAGCCAGGAACCAGGTGCTTCTCCTGGTCTCCCATGAGGGTGCAGGGCCCAAGCACTTGGGCCATCCTCCACTGCCTTCCTGGGCCATAGCAGAGAGCTGGCCTGGAAGAGGGGCAACTGGGATAGAATCCGGCACCCCAACCGGGACTAGAACCCGGTGTGCCAGCGCCGCAAGGCGGAGGATTAGCCTGTTAAGCCACGGTGCCAGCCGAATATACATTTTTTTTACAATATTATAATCTCAGTTTAAGATTTAAGTGAAAATGTAAGACCCAAATGATTTCTATATAGTAAATTGAACTGTAAAGGTAAACTTGTTTGTGATTCTGAATATACAGGTAAAATGTTTAAAAAAAAATATATCCAGATTCCTTTCTCACTGTTTCAGAGAATATATTAAAAAGTTAGAGTGAAAAATAAATGGAAATATTAGAATCAGCATATCACCCCCCCCCCCCCCAATTTTCCTACCGAAAGTGCAATGGTCATTTTTAAGGGAAAGGAACCTTCTTTGGGAACTTAACACATATTGCCACCAACACTGTATTGCTCTCTATTTTGCCTACTACCCTGAATAGACATGCATGGCTTTATGTGACCGTGGCTGCAGTGTATATGCCACAAGTAGGACTCTGGACAGATCTAAGTGGTTTTTTTTTTGTTGTTGTTGTTGTTGTTGTTTTTTGACAGATAGAGATAGACAGTGAGAGAGAGAGACAGAGAGAAAGGTCTTCCTTCCATTGGTTCACTCCCCAAATGGCTGCTACGGCTGGAACTATGCTGATCCGAAGCCAGGAGCCTGGTGCCTCCTCCTGGTCTTCCATGCGGGTGCAGGAGCGCAAGCACTTGGGCCATACTCCACTGCCTTCCCGGGCCACAGCAGAGAGCTGGCCTGGAAGAGGTGCAACCAGGACTAGAACCCGGCACCCATATGATGCCGGCGCCGCAGGCGGAGGATTAATCAAGTGAGCCAAGGCGCCGGCCCCAGATCTAAGTTTGAATGTTGGATTCTCAACCAGTGAGATGCAAGTACTTCAACAGTTTATCCCTAAACCCCAGTTTTCTCATGTAAAATGGGACTAATAATAGCTTTTCATATAGCTGTTATAACAACAAAAAGAGAATATTTTTTTTTTTTTTTTTTTTTTTTTTTTTAGTTTTTGACAGGCAGAGTGGACAGTGAGAGAGAGAGACAGAGAGAAAGGTCTTCCTTTTGCCGTTGGTTCACCCTCCAATGGCCGCCGCGGTAGCGCGCTGCGGCCGGCGCACCGCGCTGTTCCGATGGCAGGAGCCAGTTGCTTATCCTGGTCTCCCATGGGGTGCAGAGCCCAAACACTTGGGCCATCCTCCACTGCACTCCCTAGCCACAGCAGAGAGCTGGCCTGGAAGAGGGGCAACCGGGACAGGATCGGTGCCCCGACCGGGACTAGAACCCGGTGTGCCGGCGCCGCAAGGCGGAGGATTAGCCTGTTGAGCCACGGCGCCGGCAACAAAAAGAGAATATTAGTGGTCTAGGAAAAACTCCATGAATGATGGCTTTCCTTTAATTTCACTTTACAATTGAAAAATTTTTGTATTCCCATACACATTCCTAAGTCCTTCACATTGAAAAGCTATATTTTACTAAATCTGCTACTAATGCTGGATATTTAAATCACTGCCACTTTTTACTATTATAAATAGAATTATATCATACATCATTACCTTTTAGTGTTTTCATTCTTTCATTTCTCTAGCTTCCTTAAACTCCTAACAAAAGCACCAATTTTTTCACTCTGAAAGAACTTTTTACTGAGGCCAGCACTGTGATTCAGGAGTTAAGCCACAGCCTATGGCACCAGCATCCCATATGTGGGACGGTTCAAGTCCCAGATGTTCCACTTCCAATCCAGCTCCCTACTAATAAACTTGGGAAAACAGTGGAAGATAGCCCAACTCCCAGGTCCCTTGCCACCCATGTAGGAGACCCGGGAGAAGCTCCTGGCTCTTGGCTTTGGCCTGGCCTAGCTCAGGTCATTGCAGCATTTGGGGAATGATGGAAGCTCTGTCTCCCCACCAAACCCCAACCCCCGTAATTCTGCTTTTCAAATAAATTAGTAAATCTTTAAAAAAAAGTATAGGGCCGGTGACGTGGTGCAGTGGGTTAACACCCTGGCCTGAGGCGCCGGCATCCCATATGAGCACCGCTTTGAGACCCGGTTGCTCCACTTCCGATCCAGCTTTCTGCTATGGCCTGGGAAAGCAGTAGAAGATGGCTCAAGTCCTGGGGCACCTGCACCTGTGTGGGAGACCTGGAAGAGGCTCCTGGCTCCTGACTTCAGACTGGCATAGCTCCAGCCTTGCAGCCAATTGGGGAGTGAACCATTGGATGGAAGACCTCTCTCTCTCTCACTGCCTTTCCTCTGTGTAACTCTTTCAAATAAATAAATAAATCTTTAAAAAAAAAAGTATCATACCAATCAAATGGATAATTTCTGAGATCTAGATATTTTATATATAAATGATACATTTCTTTTTTGAAAGGCAGAGTACAGGGAGGAAAGGCAAAGGCAGAGAGAGAGAACTCTTCCATCTGCTGGTTCACTCTTCAAATGGGCACAACAGCTGGAGCTGGGCCGATCTGAAGCCAGGAACCAGGAGCTTCTTCAGGGTCTCCCAGGGGGTGCACTTGGACTATCTGCTGTTGCTTTCCCAGGTGCATCCGCAGAGAGCTGGATTAGAAGTGGAACAGCTGGGACTTGAACCGGTGCCCATATGAGATGCCAATTACCCAGTTACATCACAGTGCTGGCCTCATAAATGATACTTTTTAAAAAGATTTTATTTATCGCTGGGTCTCCTAGAGTGATAAACATGTAAGAAGTGCAGGGTGGGAAGTGGGGTTGGGGCCACGGTGTGGCCTCTGCATTACAAAATAAAGCCCTGGATATCCTCATTTCTCACTGTGAAAAAAAAAAAAAAGATTTTATTTATTTGAAAGAGTTACAGAGAGAGGTAGAGTCAGAGAGAGAGAGAGGGAGGTCTTCCATCCTCTGGTTCACTCCCCAAATGGCCACAATAGCCAAAACTGAGCTGATTCACACCAGAAGCCAGAAGCTTCTTCCAGGTCTCCCATGTGGGTGCAGTGGCCCAAGTACTTAGGCCATCTTCTACTGCTTTCCCAGGCCATAGCAGAGAGCTGGATTGGAAGTAGAGCGGCTATGGCCGGCGCTGCGGCTCAATAGGCTAATCCTCCACCTTGCGGCGCCGGCACACCGGGTTCTAGTCCCGGTCGGGGCACCGATCCTGTCCCGGTTGCCCCTCTTCCAGGCCAGCTCTCTGCTGTGGCCAGGGAGTGCAGTGGAGGATGGCCCAAGTGCTTGGGCCCTGCACCCCATGGGAGACCAGGAGAAGCACCTGGCTCCTGCCATCGGAACAGCGCGGTGCGCCGGCCGCAGCGCGCTACCGCGGCGGCCATTGGAGGGTGAACCAATGGCAAAAAGGAAGGCCTTTCTCTCTGTCTCTCTCTACTGTCCATTCTGCCTGTCAAAAAAAAAAAAAAAAAAAAAAAGGAAGTAGAGCGGCTAGGACTCGAACCGGCACCCACATGGGATGCCAGTACTGCAGGCCAGGGTTTTAACCTGCTGAGCCACAGCACTGGCCCTGTAAATGATATTCTTAATGCTGTTACTTTTTACATTGCTAAAATAATTCTTGAGGATGAACTCGTTTTCATGTTTGTTAATCAATGGTTCATCACCTTGAAAAACAGTAAGTTTATAATCTTTGCTTGTTTATGTACTAGACCTTGATGTTTTTCTTATGAGTTCTGTACAGTGTAAGATAATAAAAAATAGATGTTTGCTATAAAACTTTCATAATTTTATGATAAGCATGTTTTCATTTATATAGTATTTAATAAATACCATGCACCAGCCATATTTTATATAAACCACATGAGCTATGACTTTGCTTCTTGGCAAAATGTTTGGCTTTTGATTGCTTTTCCAAATCCACTTACACCCAACCCTGTGAGGAAGCTGGGAAGAGGAACATCCCCACTGCACAGCAGGGAAAGCAGGTCTAGACAGGCCAGGGGACTTAGGCCACTGAATCCTGGAGTTGGCTAAGACCAGCCTCTGAGTCCCTCTTTATAGAAAGAGCTTGTGAAACAAAATGCAGACATGTATTTTGTGAAAAAAATGTATTATTCAAAGCAGCAAATCTGTACCATTTCCTATTAGAAACCCTTTACACAAAGCACCAGAGAACTGTTGTCTGCCACACGAGAGGCTCTAAAGAAATGTATTTTAGCAAATCCACCAATCTTACACAATGGATGATCATCATGCAGTAAAGATGAACTTAGTTACTTACTTGAAAGGCAGTGACAGAAAAGGGGAGAGAGACACAGACTCAGAGAGCGCTTCCATCCATTGGTTCACTCCCCAAACACCCATAGCAGCTGGGTCTGGCCCAGGCCAAAGCCAGGAGCAGAGAACTCCAGCTAGGTCTCCAACACAGGTGCCAGGGGCCCAATCACTTGGGCCATCATCCACTGCCTTTCCAGATGCATTAGCAGGGAGCTGGATCAGAAGTGGAGCAGCCATGACTCAAACTGGCTCTCTGATATGGGATGTGGTTGTTGCAAGAGGCAGTTTAACCTGCTGTACCAGCTCCACTCCCGCTGTAACTGTGTCCTTCCAATAAATAACTCTTTAGGATAAATGAATATATAATATAATAAGAAATAATTTGGTTGACAGTTGTATAACTCTGCATTCTTTCCTGTGTCATGCCTTGTTTTGGAAGCAGGTGATTGTCATACAATTCTAATGCATCCATAGGCCAGAAGTCTGCACAGCTAAACAGTAAGAAACTACATTAAATAGACTGTCCAAAACCGTTGCAAACCTTAAACCAGGCTGTATATTTTGTAGATATATCTGCTATGTTTTATTTGTAAACTGATAGAATTCTTTCCTCAAAAATTCACTATGCAGACAAGCACGCACTGAAGTCTTGCTCAGCATTTGGGAAAAACTCACAAAAATATGGAACATCTGTTTCCTAATATCAGGGAGGTTCACAGGAAAACAATTAATGTTAACTAGGGAGAAAAAGGAAGAAAAATAACCTGGATCAAATTACGAAATGAAAACATCCAAGGTTTACACTCTAATGTAGTACAGCCCGTGAGTTCTGAGATCCTCAGAAATGAGAGGAAAGGTTTCACATCTGACTGCAACCTTCGTCACAGTGGAAAGATTTTGTATTCTGCGTGTATACAAATAACACTGCAGGGCCCCATCCTGAAGCACACACTCAGGCCTTCTGTTTCCCGCTGACATTTAGGATGCCCATGGCAGTGGCGACTGGCTTTTCCATGTGTTTTCAGTGCGCCCAGTTCCTTAAGGGACAACCTGAGACCTCTCTGAACTGCATGATGGTCCCTAGATGAGAGGACTGGACCTTCTCAGAAAAGTCTGGTGAGACTGTGCCTCCAAGCAGAAGTGGAAACACAGTGACTGACAGCCACAAAGCAAGGCCAGAGCGAGCTGTCGCTGACAGGTCTGTGCTGGCTGGCTCTTCTACCATCCTGCTCCCCGTCAGCTTCTCTGGCACCTGCTACATGCCTGACAACGTGGTAGGTGCTGGGGCTACAGGAGGGGAGCCCACAATAATCTTCAGGCAGCTCACCAGGGAGCTACAGGTCTGGTCGCATATCGTACCATTGTAGTGAGTACAAGGAACTCTGTAAACACAGAGGAGGGGGGGTACCTGCGACAGCCTGGGATGATCACAGAGGCTTCCAGGAGGAAGCTACAGTGTGAGTGAACCAGAAGAGGAACTGAAGGAGGCCTAAACAAGGCACAGGGAACAGCCTGTGCAAAGGCCGGAGAGTAAGAGAGTCCCGAGGGGCCCTGGAGGGCCTCCCGGGAGCTGACTGTGCTGGTGCAGAGACCAGACTGGAGAGAGACCTTACTAGTGAAGTCAGGCGAAACCCAACGTGGGTCAGTACAGTGAAGCATGGGGCCAACGGCAAGGCCGCAGACTCCCCGGCATCTTCTCATCAGCAAGAGCAAGCACCGACATAAGGAACGCCCACACCCTTGTGGCTGACGGGCCTCGGGAGCGCAAGGCCAGGACTGCCCACACCGCAACCTCACCAGACTGCTGTGCTTCGGCCATGCTCTCGGCACGTCCTTCACGGGTCTGTGTGCTGGAAGCTGGGTTCTCAGGGAGGAGGTGGGGCCTTCCGGAGCTGAGGCCAAGGGGGAGGTCCTTCTCACTGGGGACATGCTCTCAGGAGAGATGGAGGTGGCTCTCTTGGAACCCAGGGTTAGGTCTTAAGAGAGCAACTGGTTTTAAGAGTGAGCCTCAGGGCCAGCGCTATGGTGCAGTGGGTTAAAGCGCTGGCCTGAAGGGCCAGCATCCCATATGGGCACCGGTTCTAGTCCCAGCTGCTCCTGTTCCCATCCAGCAATCTGCTATGGCCTGGGAAAGCAGTAGAAGATGGCCCAATTCCTTGGGCCCCTGCACCCATGTAGGAGACCTGGAAGAAGCTCCTGACTCCTGGCTTCAGATCGGCGCAGCTCTGGCAGTTGCAGCCATTTGAGGAGTGAACCAGTGGATGGAAGACCTCTCTTTCTCTCTGCCTCTCCTCTCTATGTAACTCTGACTTGAAAATAAACAAAAAGGGACCAGTGCTGTGGTGCAGCGGGTTAAAGCCCTGGCCTGAAGCGCTGGCATCCCATATGGGTGCCGGTTCTAGTCCCAGCTGCTCCTCTTCCCATCCAGCTCTCTGCTGTGGCCTGGGATAGTAGAAGATAACCCAAGTCCTTGGGCCCCTGCACCCACGTGGGAGACCTGGAAGAAGCTCCTGGCTCCGGATTGGTGCAGCTCTGGCTGCTGTGGCCAACTGGGGAGTGAACCAGTGGATGGAAGATTTCTCTCTCTCTGCCTCTCCTCTCTCTGTGTGTAATTCTTGCTTTCAAATAAATAAATAAATCTTTAAAAAAAAAAAAAAGAGGAAAATAAACAAATACATCTGGAGGAGGGGAGAGTGAGCCTCCCTCACTTTCCCGCAGCCCCAAGTTGCTCTCTGGCTCCCGCCAGCGCTCCTGCTATGAGGTTTCCACCCGAATAGAGCTGAAGCTGGCACCACATCCCTGACCTTCAGAACTGTGAGCTAAATAAACCCTTCCCTTTATCAAGTGAGCCTGCCTCAGGTATTTCACTGTAGTAACAGGAATAGGGCTAACACACAGACAATGCTGGTCCCAATTGCAAGGAAAACCCAACAGCCAGCCACTCATGCCGACGGATCCAAGTAGAGAGGAGGTCGTATCAGCTCCTTTACAAGTAGGCTGTTGGTTTCAGAAGAGTATTTATTGATATTTTCTGCTACTAAGTGATCCTGCTCTGACTAGGGAAACCAAGTCATCTCCATTTGCTTGGGACTTAGCACTGAAAGTCTCATGGCCCAAGAATCTCTTTGGTGCCACATAGGCCAAGATGCTTGCTGACCCTACTCCGTTTGTCAGGTGCATGAAGTGGGCAATAGGGTTTATGTTCCAGGTTTTTGTAGGAAAAGTGGTGCAAGCTGACCTAGATCCTCTGAGTTAAGGGATCCTCCAGGCTAGCTTGGGGGCATCTCTGGGGCTCCCATCATTTGCAATACTGCATACTAAGTAATACTTGCAAAGCAAAAGACTGGTTGAGGGCCTAGTAATTACTGTCTGTCATGCTGAAAACACTGCAAACTGAATACCTACAGAAAACCACAGTAGACCAGAAGAGTGGGCTGACTCTAATTTTGCTGTTGCTGTCCTTGTTAACTTAGAGTTAACTTTTAACTTTGAGGATCTTCCTAAAACTACTTACCATGGACATGGTAGTAAAGGGATTTTCACCTATCTTTATTAACTAGGGATTCTGATGCCTCACCCATCGCAATGGCTCCCATAAGAAGTGCGAGAGTAACAGAATTAAAGATTGGAGCACTACAGGAACACATGACAGTTTCCAGGACAGCCTCATTAACACGGGTTCCAATACAGTTACAATAGCGTAGCTCCAGGACAATGTCTGACAAACATAGGGAGGTGGCTGAGAAATCTTTATAGAATGGATGATAGTGAAAAACTGGGTCATACAAAGTAATAAAAAAGAAAATGCTGGTCACTGTGGATGAGACGGAAGCTGCACGTGAACTTAGGCTAGAGTGCTGTGGACTGAGGACTAGGGGTCTCGGAAGCACACACAGTTCCTGTCTGGTCAGAGCTATTGAAAAGCACTCTTAGCCTTACAGCAGGATAATGAGTGGGACAGGCCGGGCGTCTTACGGCAGCAGAAGATGCAGGAAGGCATCGAGCTGTTAAGTGTCCAGGGCCCACCATGAAGTCCTGATTCAAATAACACCCTCCTGGAAGTTCACTGGGAGCCCTCCCCACCAGTGCTATCTGCTGAGAGCCTGACACAGGAACTGATAAAAGGATGAGCCTTACAACCCTTGTCATACAAAGAAAGAAAACAAATCCTAAGACATTTTTGATTAGTTTTCAATGACAAAAATATTTCAAAGTCTAACCAAGCTAGAATAAAGCTATTTAAGGAAGAGCTTTTGGGGGCCAGCATGTTAAAATCACTGCCTGTGATGCCGGCATCCCCTGAGCACCAGTTCAAGTCCCAGTTGCTCTGCTTTCCATCCAGCTCCCTGCTAATGCACCACAGAAAGCACTAGATGATGGTCTAAATGTATGGATCCCTGTCTCCCATGTAGGAGACCAGGACAGAGTTCTGGGCTCACTCTTGGCTTTGGCTTCAACCAGACCTGGCTGTTGTGGCCATTTGAGGGAATGAAACAGTGGATGGAAGATTCTCTCTCTCTCTGTCTCTCTCCTTGCCTGTCAAATAAATAATCTGAAAAAGAAAAAAAATTTCTGTAGGGTTGTATTTCTATTAACTTCATAAAGAAAAAAAATTACAAATAAAATTTAGCAGAATTACTCACTAGTAATGTATGCTATAACTGTGCTTCCCTCTAAAAACTTGTTTTCCTGGAGTGTTCTAGGTAACCATTTTGGAAATAACCATTTGCCTTCTATAAGCCTGCCACTGATTCTGATGATACTCTTTCCATTACGCACTGAGGCAAACAGCATCATCGCAGACATATTCAGCTTATGTCCGCTGCACCGTGTCAGGCGGCACAATCAGAGCAGGATGTAGCAAACGGCACTGCTCTGAGCCTGGGTCAGAAAAACAAGACACGGGAGGCTGCATTTGCTCTCTGCCAGTGTGGAAGAGCAGACTTCCCAGGCCTCAGACTTGGAAATAAAGAGGAAACAAGCAGTGCTCCTTCCAGGAGGCTGTGAGCAGTGCCCTGCAAGCCCCATGCACTGGCAGACACAGGGAGCAGGTGCGCCATGAGGCCCCCTACTGTCGTCTGCGGGCTCTGACTACAGAACAGGTTAGCATTAAACTGCAGCCACCAAAACATGGCTGTGGGATGAGGCTTTTAATTGTTGAAAACCAAAGGAGTGGGCCGATGCTGTGGCATAACCAGTAAATCCCATATGGGTGCCGGTTCAAGTCCTGGCTGCTCCACTTCCAGTCTAGCTCTCTGCTATGGCCTGGGAAAGCAGAAGATAACCCAAGTCCTTGGGCCCCTGCACCCACGTGGGAGACCTGCCAGAAGCTCCTGGCTCCTGGCTCCTGGCTTTGGATCAGCCCAGCTCTGGCCAGTGAGCCAAATTGGTGAGTGAAGTGGATGGAAGACCTCCCTCTCCCTCTCCTTCTCCCTCTCTCTCTCTCCCTCTTTCTCTGGCCAGTGAGCCAAATTGGGGAGTGAAGCGGATGGAAGACCTCCCTCCCTCTCCTCTAACTCAAATAAATAAATAAATCTTTAAAAAAAAAAAGAAAGAAAGAAAACCAAAGGAGTAGGTAAACTAAAGAGGTCCCAAGGGCTTGTTATTGTTTTGTGTATCCTAAGAACTGAGTGCTGGGTGTTGAGACCCAGTGATTATGTTGCTGCGTGGGACACCCACATCCCAAATCAGAGTGCAGGGGTTTGAGTTCCAACTCCTCTGCTTCCAGTCCAGCTTTCTACTAATATGCATCCCAGGAGGCAGCAGGTGATAGCTCAGGTACCTGGGCCCCTGCCACCCATGTGGAAGACTCTGGTTGAGTCCTGGATTCCTGGATTCAGTCTGGCCTTGCCTTAGCTCTTGTAGGCCTTTGGGGAATGAAAGATTAGATGGGTGATCTCTCTTGTGTCCATCTGCCTTTCAAATAGAGTGAAAATAAATTTATTTTAAAAAGATGAATAACTTTTTAAAACACAAAACAAAAAACTGTGTTCAATATGATTGACTCAAAGCCACAATTCAACAGGTAGACAATCCTGAGAAACCCAACACAGCCTACCTGTTCTTAAGTCCCCTTGCCACATCCTGGGTAATGTCACTTAGGCTACGTCCCTGTAATATTCGTTTGCACACCCCTGCCCCCACCACCATTCATTCTTATAGACTTGCCATTTTATAATTCTGGACTCCACAGTCTGCTGACCACTTACTACAGCAGAGAACAGCCTAGAGCCAAGGAAAACATCCTGTCACCCACTGGACCACGGGACGGGGTTAAGGATAGCTCAGGGCATCCACTGGTGTTCACTGTGGAGCTGCTACTTCCAAGCTCAACCTTCCTCCTTGGGATCTCCTGTTTTTCATGTTCATTTTCTGCATAGACACCCTCACTGTACAGCCCTTGGACTGCATGGGCCATATTTTGTTTTCCTTTCCATAACAGTGTTTTTTTTTTTTTTTAAGATTTTATTTATTTATTTGAAAGGCAGAGTGACAGAGACAGCATTGGGGGTATTTTTCATCTGCCAGTTCACTCCCCAAATAGCCACAGTAGCCTGGGCAAAGCAGAAACCAGCAGCCAGCAACTCCATCTGGGTCTCCCTTGTGGGTGACAGGAACCGAAGCACTTGGGCCATCTTCTACTGCCCTCCCAGGTGCATTAGCAGGGAGCTGGATCAGAAGTGGAGCAGCCAGCATTCTAACTGTTGCTCTGATATGTATTGTCCATGTTGTAAGCAGGGCTTGACCTGCTGCACCACAATGCTGGCTCCAAGAATCAGCTCTTTACTTGAAACATCCGAAGGTTTCAACAAACAGGGAGGAGAGGGGAAGCTCTGGATGTACACACTGCTGCCTGATTATCTATATCTGCAGTGATTTTGGGTGTGGGTACTGGAATAACTATTCAGAAAATCTGGTGTCCAACTGAAGTTAGCTTTTGTTCCTGTGAACATGTCTCTCCTAAGAACTCCAGGGAATAGCTGTGGCTACTAATCATCACTGACAGTATTTCTTAACCTTTTAAGAGTCACAGCTGTTTCTTTTTTGCTGTCAAGATTTATTTTTACTTGAAAGGGAGAAAGAACAAGGGCGAGAGCAAGAAAAAGATCCTCCATCCACTGGTTCACTCCCCAGATGGCCACAGTGGCTGGTGCTGTGCCAGGCCAAAGCCAGGAGCCTGGAGCTTCTTCCAGGTCTCCCATGTGGGTGCAGGGGCCCAAGCGCTCAGGCTATCCTCTGCTGCTTTCCCAGGCACATTAGCAGGGACTGGATCAGAACGGAGCAACTGGGACTTGAATTGGTGCACATGGGATAGGGGCATCACCTGCTAAGCAACACCAGCCCCCACGTCCGTTTCCAATATCCATGAAAATCTGACCCTCCCTAACCTGGCTGCCATGTGTCCTTCCCCACTGTGAAAGGCAGTCTCAGTTACCTCTGCTGAATTCCTTCCTCTTCCCCAAACCTAGGACTCTAAATCTCTCTCTCTAGTCCAGCCTTCTCCTTGAACCCCAGGCTCACGGATTTGCCCAGCTACTCAGCATCCTGCCTGGGCTGCTTCATCGGGCATCTCAAACTCACAGTGGCCACAGCCCAACTCTGAATCACCTCTC
The DNA here is from genome assembly GCF_033115175.1 of Lepus europaeus. NCBI lineage: Eukaryota > Metazoa > Chordata > Mammalia > Lagomorpha > Leporidae > Lepus > Lepus europaeus. The sequence goes on from NC_084831.1 coordinate 59,834,047, forward strand.
CAGGCTGCTCCCTCCTGGGGCACTGAAGCCTCCTTCCACTTTGGCTCCTTTCCCACCAACTCCACAGCCAGTCAATCCACGGGCAGTTCCTGTCAGTACTGCCACCAGCAAAATACCTATCCGCCTCTCCTCCACCTGACCGGGTCCCAGCCCGCAGCAGCTCTCACCTGGGTAACTGCACCGACACCCCTGTGCCCCAGATTCTTGGCCCCTGCACCCCACGAGGGCTCCATCCAGCAGGGAGAGTGTCCCAGCACCACTTGATCCACCAGGCCCTGTGCGAATGGCCCTGACTCACTTTGTCTAGCCACACTGCCTCCACTTCTCCTCAAACACGCCAAGCAATCCCGTGCCTCAGGGCCTCCATCCGGAGTCTTCTCCCTGACTCCCAGCCTGCAGATCCCACTGCCTCGCTTCCTCCGGGTCTCTGGGTGGAGGGTCATCTCCTTGGAAATGCTCTATCCTGCCTTCCCTGACCCTGCTGTGCTCCTCTGCCCGCGCTTACCGCTTCCTGGCACTGTCTTTTCCTGACCCGGAACGGGAACTCCACAAGCAGCGGACACTGTGGGTTCACTGCTGTCCACCCAGTCTGCGGCAAGCTTGACGCACACGAAGCTTTCTGTAAAATTCTCTGTCACTCAAGCATTGCAGTCTCAGCTGGCTAGAAACATTCTGCTTAAACTCGATTTTCTGTTGTTTGCAACGAAAGACAAGGGCTTCCCCTCTCTCCAAGTACGTCATCAGGCAGTGCATGGTGTTTAAGCTACATACGTTCACCCCTTTAGATCCTGACATTTGTCCTCACTGAAACACCCCATGTGGGGCGGGGTGGGCTAGGGAGCCCCTTTGCCCTGAAAATCAGTGGTGAGATGCTTGAGGTGAATGTATAAAAATTCATTTCTACATCGAGCATCACAGCTTTCACTTCTTACTAAAGCCTCAAAGCTTTGTTACCTCTGACAGCAGCTCCGGGAATTCAGCTAGCAGATGCCGTCTGCCTTATCTGTGGTAGTGGCGGTGTTTCTTTCCGTTATGTCTGGAAATGCTGGCTCAGATTTGAACGCAGAGTATTTTTGTTACACTATATTTGTTGCACGGTTCCGTGCAGTGTGGGCCCAGCAGCCACAGAGGATGCCATGGAATGTTGAGAAAACTCTTAAGAGCAGACCCAGAAGGGCACATGGGTCCCTGTGGCCTGGAGTCTCCAATACATTGGAGTTTTCTGATTGCTTGGCCTATACGCATGCTCTCCAGAAGAGCAGTGGTTTGCTTCATGAATGAGCCCCATTTATCAGGATGCCCTAAGTGGGCAGAGTCAGCTGCCAGGGGACAGCCATTCTCCCAGGAGGGCAGTGGATGCCACGCCAGAGACCACCATCTCTCCCCATGAATTCCACCTTTCCTTTACTTGGCCTCTTAGCATACCCCCACTTCAGGGGCTCAGTCAATTGGCCATTGTCTCCTGTGTCCTCAATGCATAATCTTTCTGGAGCCTTTATATGCGAGACTTTGGAATTCTCACATAAATACAAGATATTTGCAACTGTTAATCACTCAAGGAATGAGTCAGACAAAGCACAGTTCAAGGATCTGGCCCAATTCTAACACTCGCATTGACATAAATAGAAAACACTGAGGAGTTATCAGTCTTGCCCTCCCACCACATCAATACACAAAATGGAATACATCATATGTGAGTCTTGGTGAACTGACTTACATGTGCAAATATTTCTGTAAAGCTTATAAGTTATGTGACATGGAAATTCGATTTAATCATGGGAGGGATTTACGTTGTTGGGCAGTTTGAAAGAGGAAAACAGTAGGTATCGATTATGAAGCACTTGTTATACGAGTCAAAAGCTCCCACAAAAACACTTTTTTATTATTAACCACAAATTTGAATTCTTAGAATCTGTGTGTGTGTGTGTGTGTACATGTCTAACTTAACTCTGGACTTACTGACTTAATTCCACTGTTCATCCTGGGCGTGTGAGTCCCTTCCTTTCCTCCTCTGTTCTCTCAACACCAAGCATGGGCACTGCCAACACAAAGCATCTGCTGGTGACATTCTGTAGGCCCCACAAATCCCTGTACTCTACAAAGCTGCAGTGCCAACCCTTCCGCTGCCTGCCCACTCCTCCCACACCTTGGTTGGGAAGTACTCTGTTAATGGTCTTTGGCCGGTTTCAGCATAAGAAATCTGGCATTAGTCCGCGCTGCAGCATTTCAGAGGTCTACCACTAACTCGAGAAAAGATTTCCCTATCGAACTCTTACTCTTTTGGTCTGCCATCCTAAAAGGGGAAAAAACAAGGTGGGTGGAATCAACAAACCTGTCCATGTACAACAAAGAGACACAGAAGGACAAAAAATTTTCTGACTCAGATTAAAAGACAAAAGAATCCTAAAATCCCAACTGGACACCTGCAAATCCTGCATCCCTTAACACACATATCATAGTCCCTTTTTTTTTTAAAAAAAAAAAAATCATTTTACTTATTTGAAAGGTAGAGTTACAGAGAGAGGTAGAGACAGAGAGAGAGGTCTTCCATCCGCTGGCTCACTTTCCAAATGGCTGCAATGACCGGGGCTGGGCCAGGCCAAAGCCAGAAGCCAGGAGCTTCTTCCAGGTCTCCCACATGAGTACAGAGGCCCAAGGACTTGGGCCATCCTCCACTGCCTTCCCACGTGCAATAGCAGGGAGCTGGATCGGAAGTGAGGCAGCTGGGACTCAAAACCGGCGCCTATATGGGATGCCGGCGCTGCAGGCTTTAACCCACTGTGCCAGGGCACCAGCCCCTGTAACAGAGTCTTACAAGTAAATCATACCCACTACACTCTAACTTTTGCCCTCTGGGTTTTTGTTTTGTTTTTCTCATTTTCTTCTGTGAAAATCTGGCTAACAGCATGGTTGTTCATCTGCCAGGCAGCATTCAACATTTCCCTGCCATTAAAATGGGACCCAGGTCTGTTATTGGGGCAACACTGTGAGCTCAGAAAGGTGGAGTCCTGAGCCCCCAGGGCCTGTGGGCAGATGTGGTGAGGATGCTGGGGAAGGGTTCTGCTTGCTGATCAAAGACAGAAGCAACACAGCAGGCTCCTCCTGGGATCTCAACTTTGAAAGTGGTCAAGAGGCGCATGACCATGGCAGTCATTGGTGACCAGGAAAAAGCACGTCTAAGTTTTAAAAATTTAACACAGTCAAGAGGGTGGATCAACAGAATGAAGAGAGCATAGGTCTTTACTTTGGAATGGCAGAACCAGCTGCCTCTTCCCAACTTTCTCAAAACGTGGAGGCACAACCCCTACTTGCTAGGGCCACAGTTGCTCAGCTTTGCTCTGTTACTCACAGAGTCTTGATAAGACAAAAGAGAAGCGCACAGATGCTTAATGCAGTCTCCTCTAACTTAGAAGTGAGACACTGACTTTGCAAACATCCAACTCAGGGAAACTATGACTTCCTCTAGATGGGTTTCTGCGGTTTAGTACACAGGACCACAGACTTTCTCAGTCCACGGGGGTATACTCCATCCCTCCATCCTGCCAGCTACCCACCCAACCATCCTTCCATCAAGCCATTTTTATTTTTTGCTATCAACGACCAACTGCTGAGCCTCCTGTGCTAAGGCACTGTTTAGGCACTGGGGATTGAAATAGCCCAAGGACATAAAACCCTGTACCCATTTTAGAGATAAGGACACCAAGGTACAGAGGATTTCAATGATGCCCCCAAAACCTAAAATCCACAAGTGGCAGCATTAGTCTTCAAATCCAAGAAGAAGTGACTTCAAAAGCCTCATGCTTTTCACTACATCATACAGCTTCAAACACCAGCCAGCACGTTGTTGGTCAAACTGAGAACTAAAAACTGTGGCTTTTTAATATTCCACCATTCTGACTGCCCCCAGTCCCTCCATGCACCAGAGCAGCACTGTACATCCCAGACATCTGACACAGCCACACCAAAGGTATACTCGTCACCTGCAAGTCTGACTGACACCCTGTCACTGGATCCTGCCTGGATCCTGCGTCATCAGGATGTTGTCTGTATGCACATCTCACACATACTGGCTGCTATATGCACTGAGTCAGGTGCCTTTTCCACCTTGCCTGCACGCCGTGCCTGGCACATTTCTAGCACACTCCGTGGAACACTATGGATCCTCCCCTAAGTATCTGCTGAGAAAATGTATGAAGAATAAGGCGCTGCCTCTGGAATCCTGAACGCCAGTTCTTAAGACTCTTAATGTAATGAGTTGGCATCACTTCAAAGACCTTGGCAAGAAGGCTCATTCCACAAGGTGTTCACCAAGCTGCTGAGCAAGCGCTCTGTACATGATTTTTAGAGCAAATATGGTCCTAGCTGTGAAAGGCGGGGAACAACTCAGAATTCCAGTATCTTGATGAGAAGTTAAACCACAGCTGCTTCTCGGGGCAGGGCTTCATTTTATTGCCATCACAAGGAGAAAGATGTGGAGTGTGAGGACACAGGAAAGGGGCGACACAAACCAAGGTGGCTGCAAAGGCAGACCCACAAAGAGAAGAAACGCACTGACTCCCTCGACGAGAACCACACCCAGGGACACCAGCAGGGAACGTGAATCTGGACACAGAATTTTTCTTAAGGGGATGATAAAAGTTCAGAGTCTGAGACAGTCGCTGACAGCTGGCTCTTCTTTCTCCTATTTTGTCACCAGAGACTTTCTTATGATCGATATTACAGAATTCTTAAAAAATGCATCTGCACAATTTAACATGACTAATTTTGAAAAACATGCCTATGATGAAAATGAATGCCCTATGGACAAAAGACATCCATTTATTTGCCAAGCTAAACATATACATTGTTCCACAGGCCACCTGCCAGTGAATGCTGTGTGTGTGTGTGTGTATGTGTGTAGCCCAATACACAACTCTTCCCCCACCACACACCCGGAGAAACCGGTCCTGGCTCCGCAGGGACAAGTGTCCCTGGCTGACACTGGCACATCCGGATGTCTTGCCGGAGGCTTACAGCTCTGCAGCTTTCCCGAACTGTAACTCTGACTTGGTCAAGAATTTCTACACGTGGTACCTCTCCCAGATAGCCATCAGTCCCAGGTTCTGAATGCGTCACCTTTGTAAGCACTTTCCTGTGAGCTCCACTGCAATCTTGTTTTTCTGGGGTGACCCCAAACACAGTATACTCAGTAGGGCAGACAATAACTACACGTTTGCCACTCAAGTTACAGTGTAGCTCAGATAGCTGCCGTGTGTGCAGTATGAAGGGGGTATTAAAATTACAGACACTTTTACAGATGGGGCACAGAGAGGCAAAGTCAACTGCTTACTGGCTAAGGTCAAGGGTCATGGGTTAGGAAGCTTCTATTTCAATTCACTGCATTTCTCTCGCCGGCTTTTTCTCATCTGGCCTATTACACCTTCATGAGCTAAAAATTAACTGATCAAACACAGGTCATGCTCTCAGGAGTAAGTTTGAAAATCATTTTCCTGCTCGTACCTCACTGGCCCTGCCACGAAGACACGGGCCCCTGAAAAGCAGAGACCCACAGCCCTTTATACTTGGCTGGGAGGAGAAACGCTCTCCCAAACTATCTCACCAAGGACAAGCCGGCAGCGTGCACAGGGAGGCTGGGCTGTTGCTTGTTGGGCGCTGAAGCTCATCAGCGTAATGGGGCCAGGCAGCACAAAACCATAAATTAAATCAACCGTGGAAACAGCACGGAGAGGGAACTAGTGCACACGCCCCACGGGAGAGCTGAAGCCGCCGGGGTGGGGCCACGCGGCTCAGGGAACGGGGCTGCACGCACTGTGGCGGCTCTGACTTTGGGAACTCCCCCACATGATCGTATTCAAACGGTTCCCAGCTACACTTTTTCCACACATTGCCTGAAGAGGTTCTGACCTAGAAAACGGGGTGGGAAACGGAAGCAAGAGTGACGCCTGTGGTGCCAGGCACCCATCCCGTGCAGTGCCAATGAGTGAGAAAAGCAACCCACCATATCCAAGACCCCCTCGGTGGCTGAGCATACGGCGCCTGCCAAGCTGTATGGCCAAGAGGGCTGGTCACCTCCCCGGGCGTTCCCAGAACAGCTCCGAAGCACTCCATCTTCAGCCCGCTGTTCAGCCACCCACAGGGCTTGTTTCCAACAGGAGGGCTCTGGAGCCAGCCGACCTCCTCCGTGCCTACTTGGATGATGTCCCCTCCCCCGCACAGCTCCGAGCACTCAAGTCCTGTCAGGCCTGTGCCCTCTTGTGGAAAGGAACAGACCTCCGTGGTTGACCTCCAACATTAGGCTCATCGCAAGGGTGTACGTGCTAATGACAGCCATGGAGCCCGGCCTCACTGAGACCACACAGGCAGCTGGAGAACTGAGCGGAGCCAGGACTGGACTCTGCCTCGGGGCAGCAGCAGGTGCGCGGCTGCCAGCCCTGATGATTTGCCAGCCTTTGCTCTCTGCTCTTTACGCTGCTGCCACTCATCTCGGGCTCCTCCCCTCTGCTCTGCTCCCTCAGCCCCTGCTCACTCAGACTCCCGGCACCTCCATGACTATTTCGCCAGCCACTGCCTAAGATGCCACCCACCAGCCTGAGTGTCTTTCATGCACATTCATATAGAAGTAGAGGTGGAGAACATCTGGCCTATGGGCCAGTCCACGCAAGGTCCACAAAATCCTTTGGTCTGGCCCTGCCAAGGCAATCACAGGCAGGCTAATCTTTAAGTTGATAATTTTGTATGGCCCACGAATGATGTTATAAATAGCCAACTGCCCTGGGGGGGGGGGGGGGGGGGAAGGTTCTCATCCTGTTAAGAATCCGATTGGGTCCATAGCACCAGCGCTGTAAACTGGGCTGAGTTTTTCATGGCAGATCAGGTTGCTGTCAGCTTACGGCCACCTCAGCCTCTGGTCCAAGGCTCTTCTTGACTCAACCAGCTGTGGCTGAGGGAGAAGAGCTCTCACTCGTTGGGAATGCATCTACCCACATTTCCCAAATCGTCCAGGGCCACTTCCCTCAGCAGAAAGTGGGCCCTTTTAGAAGGGGCTTCTGAAATACAGCAAAAAACCAAACTCCACCTTTCCTACACTCTCACTCACCAAACAAGGCAGAAGACACACACCAAGCTAGCCAGCCATTCTGCAGCAGACACAGCTGGGTGTCCCAAATTCTGACCAAGGTAGCAGCAGCAGTTTCCACGGGTGCAGGGCTCAGTCCCCGAGACACTCCCCACCCTCACTGTGCACAGCAGACCCAAGGCCCACACTGTCCCATCTGTGCTTCTGACCAGGCAGCTGTGAGTGAGGGTTCCCACACCCCCTCCCTGGGTTTTTCATTAATGTGCTACAGCAGCTCTCAGACCTCGCGGACACACTTGCATTTATCGGTTCATCAAAAAGGACATTACAAGAACAGCAATGAATTCCGGATAAACGCATAGGGGGATTACAGAGGAGCGGGCAAAGCAGCCCCACGCCCTCCCCAGGTGCGCCCTCCTCCAGGAGCCTCTGTGTGCTGTCCAGTGGTCCAGAAGCTCTCTGAAGCCTGTCCTTCTGGGTTCCCATGGAGGCCTCATTACAAAGGCATCACTGATCACATCACCGGCCAACTTACCCTTTAACCCCTCGCCCCTCCCTGGAAGTTGGAGGTGGAGCTGAAGAGTCCCAGCCCTCTCTGCCTTGCTCCTTCCTGGGACCACCAGCCCCAGCCTGAAGCTGCCTAGGGGCTGCCAGCCACCTGTCAACTAACTCAGCAGTATGCAAAAAGACACGTCACTCGGCAGCTCTGAAGGACTCCAGGAGTTGTAGGAGAAGAAACAGGCTACCAACCAAGTACAAATGTCACGGTATCACAGGGCAGGTGCGCCCCTCAGTCTCTTCTGAGAATTGCCCTTCCTCACATCCCTCACAATGCATCCCTCCCTTCTGCGGCCACCCACAGCACAGCTCTGCGTGCTATTCTAGAATCCTCTGTGCCACTCTGGCCTGACTCTGCACTTAGTTAGACAGTGCCACTGGGCCTAGACCACAGCAGTGTTCATAGATAACTCATTATAAGAGTGAGGTTCACTGAGCTATGCCAGTGACGATAGCTGTTTACACATTGTTCTAATACAGCAATTCTCAAAATTCTTGGTGTCCAGATCCTGGGACACTCCTAAAAACTGAGAGCTCCAAATGGCTTTTGGTTTAATGAATTGATTTTAATTATACTGATTAGAAACTGATGTTGAGAAATCTAAAAAATATTTATTAGTGCATCAAAAATCAGGGCAAACCCCATTAGCTCTAAACAAAAATATTTTACTATATTTTCTAAAACAAAAGAATTAGTAAGAATTGTAGTATTCTTTTGTAAAGCTCTTTAGCATCAAGTTTATTTCAAATCTTTTTAGTAGGAGACAGCTATATTCTCATTGCTTCCTCTAAATTCCATGTTCTGATTTAATCTTAATTTATTTGAAATGCAGAGACAGAGATACAGATCCTCCATCTACTGGTTCACTCCCCAAATGCCTACAGTTGGCCATGTCTGGGCCAGGCCCAAGCCAGGAGCCCAGAACTCCATCTGGGTCTCCCACATGGGTGACAAGGACCCAAGTACTGGAGTCGTCATCTGCTGTCCCCCAGGATGAGAGCCAGCAGGCAACTGGGTCAGAAGTAGAGGCAGAGTTGACGCCCAGGCACTCTGATCTGGGAGGTAGCAGGCCGAAGCAGCAGTTTTGGCTGTAGCACGTGAAGAGTCTGGCTTCACACAAATGTGGCCACTGTGGATATTCTTTGATCCTACAGGTACAACCTGGCCAGTGGAGGTTTCTTACAGGCTAGCTGAAACCCCCTGAGTAAACTTTTCATACTCAGCCATATGTATTCAAGCTGATTAGTCTACCTTGCACTGCAATAGACCTTTCCCAGGGGAGGGTCTGCAACATCACACGTCGCTTGCTGAAAAATACTGGTTTCACCAAGTTACATAGGCTTTCCAAATGCTGACCCTCTGAGTTACATACATCAAAAAAATCGCACTTGCTAACATCATCAGGAGAGTCTTGACATATTAGGAAGTAGCTGAGCTTTTGACAGCAGACACAAGTTTCCCTAAATTCTTGTTTTTGCCCTGAGGGCTAGACTGTTATTACTGGCAATAAATACTGACAGTTGTTTTTCTTGAAATGACTGATTCTGTTCCTTTTGGAGACAATGTCTGCCAAATATCCAAGTCTGAATAATCATAGCTTGTCTGTTAGACCTTCTTCCATGCAGAAATGGTGTTCAGTGAAAACAGTGGCTAGTTCAGCTTGCAACTGAAATTATCACACAAGTGTTTTTCCTTGGGACAACTATGCCACTTGATTCTCTCTATTGTATTACACAGATTAAGATGACGTGTTTTCTTATACTTAGGGGACATAAATAATTTTTACTGCTCCAAGGACGTTGTTTAATCTCTTCCTTAAGTTTTTAAAAAAATTTACTTGAAAGCAGATTGACAGGGAGAGATGGGGGTGGGGAGAGGGAGAGAGTATCTTCCATCTGGTTCACTCCCTAATGGCCAGGGCTGGGCCAGGTCAAAGCCAAGAGCCAGGAACTCCATCGTGGTCTCTCATGTGGGTGACAGGTGCCAAAGTACTTGGATCATCTTCCACTGCTTTCCCAAGTATATCAGCAGGGAGCTGGATCAGAAGCAGAGCAGCCAGCACTTGAACCAGTGCTCTGATATTGGATGTGAGCGTTGCAGGCGGCGGCTTAACCCACTGCACTGGCCCACTGGCCCCTCAAGGACATTCTCAAGTAAAAGTTACATTTGTTTTGTTCTTGAGTGCCTGGTGGCAAGAAGTACAGATATTCCCTTGATTAATGATGAGGGACCAGCAGTTTTCCCACCACTGCCTTCGCTGCCAAACGTCATCATGAAAACATCAAATACCATCTTAACGTGAGTACAGAAGCAAATGTGACCTTGTGGACTCCCTGGAAGGATCTTCGTGACCTTCAGAGTCTATAAAAAACATTGTTTTAAAAAGTCTCCATAAATATTCTTGAATCCCTCAATAAATGCATAAGATTTTATACTAAGCAGAGCAGTTCCAGAAAGATTTAGTGCCTACGAGACCTTTTCAGCTGAATCATCAAGACCACACAGGATGTTTAAAGTGGAGGAGGCCGAGAGGAGCCCACGCCAGAGAGCCAGAAATGGACGGGAACACTGCTCGAGCAGAGGCAGAGGAAGGTACAACCTCAGGCACAGCGCCTGGCTCAACACCCCATCCCACCGCCATCCAGCGATACAGGTGCAGCACCCTCCCTGATGACGATCAGTCTGGGAGCTCTTGGAAGGCAGGTGCCACATCGTTTCTCCTCACTAATGAATATTCAAACCCCTCCTAGTAACAGGCAGAGAGAGCGCAACAAACAGTCCTCTGTACCCACAGGTTGTGCCTCTGTGGATTCAACCCACCATGCATGAAAACACTAGGGGAGGGGCTGGTGCTGTGGCGTAGTGGGTAAAGCTGCCACCTGCAGTGCTGGCATTCCATATGGGCGCTGGTTTGAGTCCTGGCTGCTCCACTTCAGATCGAGCTCTCTGCTGGGAAAGCAGTAGAGGATGGTCCAAGTCCTTGGGCCCCTGCACCCGCATGGGAGACCTGGAAGAAGCTCCTGGCTTGGGATCAGCACAGTTTCAGCCATTGCAGCCATCTGGAGAGTGAACCAGCAGATGGAAGACCTCTTTCTCTCTTTCTCTCTTTCTCTCTCTTTCTCTCTGTCTCTCTGCCTCTCTTTAAATAAATTAATTAAAAATTAAAAAAAAAAAAACACTAGGGGAAAAGTTTGCATCTGTACTTAACATGCAGACTTTTTGCTCCCTGCCATTATCCCCTAAACAGTAGAGTATAACAATTATTTATACTGTATGAAGCTTTATATATTAAGCTAGAAACACTGTGGTTCACAGTGGCAAACCCAGAGGCCATGCAGGTGATTTCCAGATACGTGCAAGTACAGGACCTGGGCCATTCATGGACACTGGTATCCTTGGAGGCCCTGGATCCCGTTCCCCACAGATGCTGAGTGACCATCATAGTCACTGAATGAACACACAAAGGAGACTCAGAGATATTCATGATCTGCTCAAGGTCACAGTCAGAAAGCAGTGGCTCCAGGATTGGACCAGGTCTTCAGGCACCAAAGCTCAAGCTTTCTCCCCACATGCTGACATCTTCAAAGTCCACCAAGGCCAGACTTCGGGCACTCAGATGTCAGGACAGGTAGTCTGGGGACTGAGGGAGTGACCTAACTACATCTGTATATAGAAAGGTTAAATCTGGCTGGATCTGGGACGACATGGAATAGAGACAGACAGGAGGAAGAGAGATCAATTTGGGTCCAATTTCAGTGGCTGAGGTAAAAAGCTTGATGGGGAGGGGGTCATAAGATAGAACTTGGTTTACCCTAATTCTAACAACTTAACTGAGAATTTGGACAAAATACTCTTCCTGTTTGATCTTTACTTTCCTTGACTGCAGAATGGGACAACAACACAATTTCGTGGAGCTGATGTGAGGGTTAGATAAAAGCATGCAACTTAGCTCAATACATTATTATCTATAAGATTACAAAAAGGGGCTGGGATTATGGTGCAGCAGATTAACCTGCCACCTGCAACACCAGCATCCTGTATGTGGGTGACCCACTTTCCATCCAGCTCCCTGCTAATGCTCCTGGGAAGGCCGCAGAAGATAGCCCAGGTGCCTGGGTCACTGCCACCCATGTGGGAGACCCAGATGGATTTCCAGGCTCCTAGCTTTGGTCTGGCCCAGGCCTGGTCATGTCGGCCATTTAGGGAGTGAATCAGCAGATGGAAGAGCTCTCTCTGTAACTCTGCCTTTCAAATAGATAAGTAAAGAAATAAATCTAATAAAAAAAGAAAAGGAAGGAAAAGTGAGAGGGAGGGAGAAAGCAAAGGGGAGAAGAAAGGATAGAGGTGAGGGAGCAAATGGGGAGGGGAGGGAAGAGGAGGGAAGAGGAGGGGAGGGGAGGGGAGGGGAGGGGAGGGGAGGGGACGGAATCTTTGTGAACCACCTGAGTGGACCTGGGCCCTACAGAGGAGAGCAAACCCAGAGCCCACGCTTGTGACTTCCTGACTAGGGATCATGAGCAGCATGAGATCACTCCAAGGCTTTAGTCCTGGGACCAGAAGAATGAGCTGATAGGCAGGTGCCCTCAGGACATCCAGAGGTGCCAAGCAGGCTGGCACTGTGGCTGCCCAAGAGGCCAGGCTTCTGACAGAGACACGGAAGTCCTCTGCAGAGAAGGAAGGGTCAGGGCAGGGAGGGGCACAGAGGAGAGGCTCAATCCATGTCTGTGGGACATGTGGCAAACAGGTAAAGCAGGGAGAACTGGATCAGAGGCAGGAAGGATGAACCTGCTCCAAACCACTCACGACTTCCAATTGTTTCTCAGCAACACACGTGTAGGCTGTACCTCCTGTCTCTACACAGCCCCTTCTGCTGCACCCCTAAAGCCAAAACGTGAGATCTGACGCTCCCACAGCCCCAGACCTGTGCACGCTCTGTTCTGCCTCTTCCCCTGAAGTTTCTCAGTGTGACTTCTGATGTTTAAGGTCGCATGATGAGACTATGGCAACACAAAACAAGACTAGAGAGCAGCATCCCAGGGCTACCTCTGAGGGGCTCTCCTTGCCCCTGCCTGCTGCACACCCACGACCCCTCCTTGGCCCTGACTCCCTTCTAGGCAGCCTCACTCACTCTTTTCCCAGGGCTTCCCCTGGACTCTGTCCCTCTGCCCAGCACGCCCTGATCTGCTTCCTGCAGTAGTGGCGTGGGTGTGCGTCTCTCTCGCTGAATATGAGCCTCTGCTTTTGACACCCCTACCCAGGGCGGACACTCAGTCCCTGTTGAGTGGGCCACGCCAAAAGATGGAGAGAAGCAAGAAAGGAAGCAGCAGGCACACAGCTGGCCCAAGAGCTAGGAGCCCAAGGATGATGAGGTCCACCAGCCAGCAGATGTCAGAGATGTCATACTGCTGCCACCAGGGGGCAGAAACTGGCTCTTAGGGGTGGGACTAAAAACTTTTTTTTTTTTTTTAAAGATTTGTTTTATTCATTTGAAAGACAGAGTTACAGAAAGAGAGAGGGAGAGATAGAGAGGTCTTCCATCCACTGGCTCACTCCCCAAATGACTGCAATGACTGGACCTGGGCCGATCCGAAGCCAGGAGCCAGGAGCTTCTTTCAGGTCTCCTATGCAGGTGCGGGTCCCAAGCACTTGGGTTTTCTTCTGCTGCTTTCCCAGGCACATGAGCAGGCAGCAGGACGAGAAGCAGAGCAGCAGGGATCAGTGCCCACGTGGGATGTCAGTGCTTCAGGTGGCAGCTTAACCCACTATGCCACAACACCAGCCCTAAAAACATTCTTAAGACACAATGGTCTGGGGCTGGCCCTGTGGCGCAGTGGGTTAACCCTCTGCCTGTGGCGCCGGCATCCCATATGGGCACCAGTTCTAGTCCTGGCTGCTCCTCTTCCAATCCAGCTCTCTGCAATGGCCTGGGAAAGCAGTAGATGGCCCAAGTGCTTGGGCCCCTGTACCCACATGGGAGACTGGGAAGAAGCTCCTGGCTCCGGCTTTGGATCGGCGCAGCGGTCATCTGGGGAGTGAACCAGCGTATGGAAGACCTCTCTCTCTGCCTCTCCCTCTCACTGTCTGTAACTCTACCTCCCAAATAAATATATATTTTTTTAAAGACACAATGGTTAACTCTACCCAACAATATCTTATTCTTTAACATTTATCTCATTAAGGAGAAAAATTTTCGAAGTGATTGAATTAAGCTAAATCTATTTTAGTTCTTCTCCCTATGTGGTAAGAATGAAAAACGGCTGAAGAGCACTGGTGTGGAAGAAGGTGACTTGGTCAAAGGCGTGACAGAGCAGCAGCCTGGAAGGACGGAGAAGGGGAGGAGGCATGGGGGACACGACTTCCTCCTCCTTCCCTGCATGGCCACGCCTCTGGCACTGTAACTACACAAGCACCTGCTCCGTGGCACACCTACATGGTGCGTTCTACAGGCAGTACCTGACTCTTATCCTCACAGCAGCCTTATGATCCCTTTTTACGGATACTCGGAGACAGCAGGTGACTCATTCAAGCATCATGCCTGGCTTGTGGTAAATGATGCAGGATGAGTACTTAGTACAGATCGCATACAAGGCAGGGGTCTGATTAACTGTTAACAATGTGCAGGGCTGGTAAGCCTGGACACGTCTGTTGCAAGAAGAGAAGAAATTTCTGTCATTGGAGAGTGCATCAAAAAATGTTATTTCAATGAGACAGAAAAGAGGGGGGAAAAAAAAGCAAGCAGGAGAGGAGCCAATTGATGGGTAAGGAGCCCGGCGACAGGATGGGACAGAGTCCAGGCCGAATGGCTAATCTTGGCAAGCAACACAGGCAACACAGGAAGAAGAGGGACAGGAAGGAAGCTGGTTAAGGGTTGTCGACAGGTGAGGGGGCAGGGCCTTGGGAGAGAGGAGGAGAGGGAGAAATCCTGTTGTCCCTGGGGCCCAGAGCTGAAGGCAGACAGCAGGCACTCCCGGTGGAATCAGTCAACAGGACAGCATTATTTTCTCCTTCCCGAATAACAATCAGCTAATCACAATGACACCTCCTCACCGCCCTCAAACTTAGAGAGGCAGCCAAAAAAGTGCCTCAGTGAAACAACTCCCAATCTTTTCTAGCACGAAGATGACATCTGGCTAATTACAAAAATCTAAAACAACTTGTGGGCACTCAGTAACGGCAGCTGTATTTTTATTATCCATAGAGAAAATGCGAGACTCATGTTAACTTAGTCCACCTAAGACACCTGACATGACTCCACAGTGTGTTTTTTTTTAAAGATTTATTTATTAATTTGAAAGGCAGAATTACAGAGAGGCAGAGGCAGAGAGAGAGGGAGACAGAGAGGTCTTCCGTCCACTGGTTCACGTCCCAGATGGCCACAACGGCCGGGTCTGAGTCGATCCGAAGCCAGGAGCCAGGAGCTTCTTCCAGGTCTCTCACGTGGGTGCAGGGGACCAAAGACTTGGGTCATCTTCAACTGCTTTCCCAGGCCATAGCAAAGAGCTGGATTGGAAATGGAGCATCTGGCTGAACCGGTGCCCATATGGGAATGCCGGCACTGCAGGGGGCGGCTTTACCACAGCATTGGCCCCCCATAGTGTGTTTACCAATAAAAACACATTTGAAAAACAGACAACACAGGGCCAGTGCTGTGGCATAGTAGGTAAAACTGCTTGCTACACCAGCATCCCATATGGGCACCAGTTTGAGTCCCAACTGCTCCACTTCTGATCCAGCTCCCTGCTAATACGCCTGGGAAAGCAGTGGAAGATGCTCCAAGTGCTTGGGCCCCTGCACCCACATGGGAGACCCAGAAGAAGCTCCTGGCTTCTTGTTCCTGGCTTTGGATCAGCCCAGCTTTGGCCGTTGTGAGCATCTGGGGAGTGCATCGGCATATGGAAGATCTCTCTCTCTGTGTAACACTGCATTTCAAATAAATAAATAAATGTTAAAGGCGGGGAGGGGGGTAAAGAACTGGAAACTTCTAGTGGGATTGGCACTTTTATAAAAATGAAAGAAAAGGAAAAACAGACGATCAGCCAGCAGGGCACGCCAGGAGCTTAGAAGCCATCACACTCTCTTGACTGTAAGTAAAAAGCTGAACAGACTGAGAAGCCATCAACTTTTCTCAGACCCATCAGGGGAGTGTGGTCAAAATGCTGCCCCCAAACTGGAAAGACGGACAGGCTGATACGGGGAATCACCACACACAGGAACAGGCACCCTCCAGCAGAAACCTCCCTGAGAACCAGCACCAGTGAGGGTCGAACTGCTGGAGGCTCAGTGTGGGCAATGTTGAGTTAAAATCTCCAGGGAGCCCGGAGAGTCCAGGAACTCTACCAGATCCTCACAGTGAATAGGGAAGAAAATCCCTTTATGCTTCCAACAGAGGGGGAAGAGGAACCACTGTGAAATACACCAGCGCACTTGTTCTTCTTAATGAAAAACTGTCCAAAAGAAAAACCATTTTCCCAGGACCTAACTGCTGGGTTTTATCAGAGCCTCACCTAGTTAGGGAAGGAAATATCCAACTCCAGCCCCATAGCCTGTCCTTCCTACAGGGGAAAAGGTCCAGAGAAGCAATCCAGAGCCACAGGGCAAAGACGGAGATGGGGCAGGCGTTCGGTGCAGTGGTTAAGATGTCGCTTGGATGGATTCCCCGATCCCAAACTGTCCAAGTCCCAGCTCCCAGATCCTTGCCTGACTGCAGCTTCCTGAAAAGGCGCACAGCAGGAGGTGGCACAAATGGCTCCCTGCCACCCATGTGGGAGACTTAGATTGAGTTCTGGGTTCCTGGCTGTAGCCTGGCCCAGTCCCTGCTATTGTGGGCATTTGGGGGAGTGAACCAGTGAAAGGGAAGATCTCTGTCTCTGTTTTTTTTTTTTTTTTTTCTTTTTCCTGTGTCTGTGCCTTCCAAATAAGATGAAAATAAAATAAAAAAAAAAAACTGACAAAAAACTAAGACCTACTCATGGGACTACAGACCATGCCTCCTGCCCCCACACCTTGTCACCACATCATGAACAGCTCCTTTTACCCAGTACAGCATGGCTGCCTCTCAAACAAAAGATTACAGGCACACTCAGAGACAGAAAACATAGTCAGAGGAGACTGCACAAGCAACAAACCAGAGCTGGATGTGGTAGGCATTCTGGAATTATCAGCCTAGGAATTTAAAAAACCTGAGATTAATAGGCTAAAGCCGCTCATGAAAAAAGTAGACAACGTGCAAGAACAGACACAAGCAGAAACATGGATACTCTAAACAAAATGTTTAAGCAACGAGAAATGGAGAATGCCTTTGATGGACTCCTTAGTAGACTAAGGGAAGGCTCTTTGAGCTGGAGGACACCACAGTGGAAATTCCAACTCTGGAGGGCAGAGACAACACAAACAGAATATCCACAAACTGTGCGACAAGCACAACAGGTGCAGCATACATATGATGGGAATACCAGAAGAACAAGAGAAAGGGACAGACATACCTTTGAGGCTTTAGGACTGAAAGTTAGCCCATATTAATGCCAAACACCAAACCATAGGTTCAGGAAGCTCAGAGAATGCTAAGGAGAACTGTCAAAAAAAGAAATGCTACCCAGGCACATTGTATTCAAATTCCAGAATCAAGTTAAAGGAAAAAACACCTTACCTACAGAGAATCAAAGATAAGAATTACATTTGGAGGTGCTGGCATAGTGGCATAGTGGATTAAACATCTGCCTGCAGTGCTGGCATCCCATATGGGCACCGGTTCCATTCTCAGCTGCTCCATTTCCGATCCAGCTCCCTGCTGATGGCCTAGGAAAGCAGCAGAGGATGGCTCAAGTGCTTTGGCCCCTGCACCCATGTGGGAGACCTGGAAGAAGCTCCTGGCTCCAGAATGGTCTAGCTCTGGTCATTGTGGCCATTTGGGGAATGGATGGAAGACCCCTCTCCATCTCTTCCCTCTTTCTGTCTTTAAATCTACCTCTCAAGTAAATAAATAAATCTTTTTTAAAAAAAAATTACGTTTGGGGACCAGCGCTGTGGAACAGCAAGTTAAGCCACCACATGCATGCCACCTGCAATGCCAGCCTCCCATATGAGTGCCAGTTTGAGTCCTGGTGGCTTCATTTCCAATCCAGCTCCTTACTAATGTGCCTGGGAAAGCAGCGGAAGATGGCCCAAGTGCTTCAGCCCCTGAACTTGTGTGGGAGACTCAGAAGAAGTTCTTAGCTCTTGGCTTCGACCTAGTCCAACCTTGGCTGTTATTGCCATTTAGGGAGTTAACCAGCAGAGGCAAAATCTCTGTCTCTCCTTCTCTTCTTTCTCTGTAACTCTTTTAAATAAATAAATTATTTTTATTTAAAAAATACTGTAAAAAAAAAAGAAAGAAAAAGAAAGATGGATCCCTACTAAACGAGGTGGGGGAAAAAGGGTACATGACAAAGGTGGCCTGTGGGTAACTGGAATGCATCTGAACTTTCTCATGAACCAGGAACATTCCAGGCAGCAGATCAGAGCACTCTGTTTAGGCCACAGGATTTGGGGTGACTGTTAGAGTCCCCTAAAGGGAAAGATGGAGGTCACCACCAAGATGGCTTCAGCTGTGTCAGCAGATCCCTACACAAGTGAGCAGGGGACTGGCATTGTGGCACAGCTGGCTGAGCTGCCACCTACATCAGCTCCTGTTCCAGTTCTGGCTGTTCCACTTCCTATCCACTGCCCAGCTACTGTGCCTGGAAAGGCAGTAGAAGATGGCCCAAGTGCTTGGAACCCTGTCACCCACATGGGAGACCCAGATGAAGCTCCTGGATCCTGGTTTTGGTCTGGCCCAGCCCTAAACATTGTGGCCATTTGGGCAGTGAACCAACAAATGGAAGATTTCTGTCTCCTTCTCTGTCACCCTGCCTTTCAAATAAACAAACCAACCTTTGTTAAAAAGTAAAAAAAAAAAAAAGACAAAAAAAGACTTAGAGGTATTGTGTTATATACTTTAAATCCCAGGGGAAACACTTTTTAAAAAGTATAACTGACATGCTAGGAAAGGAAATACAATGCAATCTTATAAAATTTTCATATATAACCACAAAAAACAGATAAAGTATGAGAAACAAAAATAGGAACAAAGAACAAGGACAACAAAAGCAAAACAGTAAGAGATACAATAGACACTAGTCTAGCCGCAGCCTCAGGCCACAGAATAACACTTTAGGCCATGATGGACCACACTCAACAGTGATCCTTTATGATTATAAGGGAGCTGAAAAAGTCCTATTGCCCAGTGACATCACAGCTGTCACACTGCAGGGCAACACATCACTCACATGTTTGTGGTGACGCTGGCGTAAGCCCATCTGCTGCCTTGCTAGTCATGTAAAGTACCGAACACTTAAGAACAGTGCAGAATACTTGATGATGATAATAAATGCCTATACCTTAACTGCTATTTGAGAGCGACTCGGAATGAAACAGGCATCTTGTCGAACGACTGTCAACTTCAGCCCTTGTCTATACTCTACAGCTCTGTGGTCTTCCTCTCTACTTTTTACTTGGTACATATTATGGTTAGTGGAGAATTAAGCCTGTGATTACACAGTGGATTAAAATCTTGTCTTTGCAGGCATTGTGGCACAGTGGGTTAAGCCACGGCCTGCAGTGCCGGGATGCTATATGAGCGTCGGTTTGTGTCTTGGCTGCTCCACTTCCAATCCAGCTCCCTGCTCATGTGCCTGGGAAAGCAGAGGAAGATGGTTCATGTGCTTGGACCCCTGTACCCATGTGGGAGACGAGCAGATGGAAGATCTCTCTTTCTCTCTCATCACTTGCTCTTGCCTTTCAAATAAATAATTTTTTTCAAAAATATATTTACGAAAAATAAAGAAAAAGAAGGAAGGAAAGGGGGGATTGAGGGAGGGAGAGAAATATGGTTTTCTTAGAACTGTACGTAAGCAATACATGGAATCTGTTCTCTTTGTATTGATAAAAAAATTTTTAAAAAGGACCAAAGTTAGCTGTAAAGTCACTGGAGCAGGCTCTTCAGGAGGTATTACGGAAGAAGGCATGGTTAACCTAGGCCATGACAGCTCTATGAGGGCTGCTGCCCCAGGAGAGCTTCCAGTGGAACCAAATGTGCAAGAGGAACACAGCACACGTGAGGACCCTGCCCCTGGCAGGCCTCAGTCCATGTGTGTGTGACTTAGCTTTCAGCACACTTTTGGGTTTTGTTTTGTTTTAAAGATTTTATTTATTCATTTAGAAAGAATTAGAGAGAGGGATAACGGAGACAGAGAGAGAGAGAAAGAGAGAGAGATCTTCCATCTGCTGGTTCACTCCCCATATGGCTACAATGGTCAGAGCTGGGCCAGGCTGAAGCCAGGAGCTTCTTCCAGGTCTCCCATGTGGATGTAGGGGCCCAAGGACTTGGGCCATCTTCTACTGCTTTCCCAGGCAATTAGCAGGGAGCTGGATCAGAAGAGGAGCAGCCAGGACTAAAATCCCTAAGGGATGCTGGAGTCACATGTGGCAGCTTAACATTGTGCCACAACGCTGGCCCCAAGAAAAGTTTCAAAAGTAAAAAACTTTTAAGAAAACAGCTTACAAAATATAAAGATATAAAGAAAGAAAATATTTCTCTACAGATGTACCTGCTATTTGTTTGTAAAGCTAACCAGCATACCAGAAGAGTCAAAAAGTTCTCTCTTTTTTTTAAAAGATTCATTTTATTTATTTGAAAGATAGAGTTACAGAGAGAGGTAGAGACAGAGAAAGAGATCTTCCATCCACTGGTTCACTCCCCAGATGGCCGCAATGGCCAGAGCTGTGCTGATCTGAAGCCAAGAGCCAGGAACTTCTTCCAGGTCTCCCACATGGGTTCAGGCGCCCAAATACTTGGGCTATCTTCTACTGCCATCCCAGGCGGTAGCAGAGAGCTGGATCATAAGAGGAGCAGCCGGGACTAGATCCGGCGCCCTTATGGGATGCTGGTGCTTCAGGCCAGGGCTTTAACCTGCTGCATAACAGCACCGGCCACAAAAGTTCTTTAAAAAGTTCTTAAAGTAAAAAGTTACAGTACATTCAGGTTAATTAAAGGAATTTTTAAAAAAAGTAAATGTAGTATAGCCCAGCATGTGGTAAAGCCCCAGGCCTTCACATTACTTATAACACACACTGACCCACCCAGAGCCACTTCCACTCACAGTAGATACCCCTTGCAGGTGCCATTTTGTATTTTTTATGCAATGTTTTACCTTCCCTTTTTCTATGTTTAGATAGATTTACAAATACTTCCCACTGTGTTGCAACTGCCAACAGTATTCAGTACAATAACAGGCTGTGCAGGCTTGCAGCCTAGTGCACAGTAGGCTAGCCCAGTGAAGAGACTGCCTAATGGTAGAATTCTCAGAACATGTATCTGTCGTTAAGCAATGCATGACTACAGTCGTACCACAACCACGACCTTAAATATAGCAACTGAAAGACAGGGATTGTCAGAATGGATTACAAAACCATCTCCAACAAAATGTTGCTTATAAGAAACTCACTTTAAATATAAAGATACATACAGATTAAAAGTAAAGGGATGGAGAAAGATATACCATGCTAAAGGTAATCAAAAGAAAGCCGCAGAGCTGTATTAACTACAGACAGAGCAGACTTCAGAACAAGGGATGCTATGAGGCACGAAAAGGGGCATGACCTAATGATAAAGCAGTCCATTCTCCAAGAAGCCAGAGTCATCCTAAAGTGCACGTACCTAACAAGAGAGTAACAAGATGCCCGAGGCAAAAACGGACAGAACCGATCTGACTAAATGACCCCATTCCTACAGCTGGAGATTCTAGGCCCCTCTGTAAGAAATGGACATATCCAGCAGGCAGAAAACCAGGAAGGACACGGAAATCAATAGTAAGCACCAACCAACTGGGTAACTGGCACCTCAGACTACTTCATCTGATACAGCAGATCGCACGTTCTTTCCCATCGCATATGGAACACTCCCAGGAGAGACCACGTACTGGGCCATTAAAAGCACAATAACCAATCTAACAGAACAGAAATCACACGATGTCTGCTCTAGGATCACAATGTAAGTAAATGAAAAGTTCATAACAAAGATAGCTGGAAAATTTCAAAATACTTGGAAATTAAACATAGTTTTAAAAAATACATAGGTCGTGGCTGGCGCTGTGGCACAGCAAGTTAATGCCCCGGCCTGAAGTGCCAGCATCCCATATAGGCTCCAGTTCTTTTCTCGGCTGCTCCTCTTCCAATCCAGCTCTCTGCTATAGCCTGGGAAAGCAGTAGAAGATGGCTTTGGGCCCCTGCACCCACGTGGGAGACCCAGAAGAAGCTCCTGGCCCCTGGCTCCGGATCAGCGCAGCTCTGTCCGTTGCGGCCATCTGGGGAATGAACCAGCGGATGGAAGACCTCTCTCTCTGTCTCTGCCTCTCTCTGTAACTCTTTCAAATAAATAAAATAAATCTTAAAAAAAAATACCTAGGTCAAAGAAATCTCAAGAGAAATTTTAAAATATCTTTAAATGAAAACGAAAACACAACATTGAAATTTGTGAAATGCAGCAAAAGCAGTGCTTATATTTTTAATTTTTAAAAAATATTTATTTATTTATTTACAAGGCAGAGTTAGAGAGAGAGAGGAAAAGACAGAGAGACAAACATCTTCCATCTGCGGGTTCACTACCCAAATGTCCCTAAAAGCCAGGGCTGGGCTACAGTGAAGCCAGCATTGGGAACTCAATCCATGTCTCTCATGTGGGTGGCAGGGTCCCAGGTACTTGGGCCACCTCCCATTGCCTTCCTAGGCCCATTAGCATGGGAGCTGTTTAGGAACTGAAGCCGCCAGGGCTTGAACAGGAACTCATATGGGATGCCAGTAGGGTGGGAAGCAGTTAACCTCCTGTGTCACAACACCAACCCCAAAAGCAAAATTTATGGCAGTGAACACGTTAGAAAACAATAAATTTCTAAAATCTAATAATTTATGCATAAAAGCATAAAAAGAACAAATTCAGATTAATATTTCTTATGAACAGACATAAAAATCCTCAATGAAACATCAGCAAATTGAATCTAGCAATGTACAAAAACAATTATACATTGCAACCAAGTGGGATTTATCTCAGGTAAGCATGGCTGGTTCAACATATGAAAATTAATCAACATAATCCATCAATTCAACAGGCTAATGGTAAAATTACATGATCAAATCAATAGATGAAGAAAAAGCACTTGTTAAGACCCAACACTCATTCATAATAATAATAATAATAATAATAATGAAACTTCAGTAAACTAAAAATAGAAGGGACTTCATCAATCTGTCAAAGAATGTCTACCAAAATCCCACAGCCAACATGGTATTCGTGGGTGAGTAATTGAAGATACGTTGCTAATATAAGGAACAAGGTCGGGATGTTCCCCTCTTACCACTGCTTTTCAGCCTTGTTCTTGGCAGTCCTGGCTAATGCAGTAAGGAAATAAAAGACACACAGATAAGGAAAAATAAACTGACTCTGTTCACAGATTCATAATTGTTTATGTAAAAATGGGACAAAAAGATCTCGTAGAACTAGTAAGCAATTAGAGTAAGGATAATATTAAGAAGTCAGGGCTAGTGTTGTGGTGCAGTGAGTTAACCCACTGCCTACAACGCCAGCAGCCTGTGTTGGATGCAGGTTCGAGTCCCGGCTGCTCTGCTTCTGATCCAGCTCCCTGCTAGTGCACCTGGGAAAGGAGGTGAAGATGGCCCAAGTGCTTGGGCTCCTGCACCCATGTGGGAAATGCAGATGGAGTTCCTGGCTCCTGGCTTCAGCCTGGCCCAGACCCAGCTGTTGCAGTCGTTTGGGGAGTGTACCAGCAGATGGAAGATCAATCCCAGGGCTGGCGCTGAGGTGTAGCTGGTAAAGTTGCCACTTGCAGTGCCGGCATCCCATATGGGTACCGGTTCAAGTCCCGGCTGCTCCACTTCTGATCCAGCTCTCTGCTATGGCCTAGGAAAGCAGTAACAGATGGCCCAAATCCTTGGGAAAAATAAAGGAAAAATACTAATACTAAGGGAAAAATACAATATGTACAAGAGTTGTATGAGGAAAAACCACAAACTTATTTTCAAATTTTCCTTTGTTTTCACTTTATTTGAAAGGCAGAGAGACAGAGACAAAGACTTTCTATCTGTTGTTTCACTCCCCAAATACCTACAACAGCCAGAGCTGGGTTGGGTAAACGCCAAGAGCCCAGAACTCATCCAGGTTTCCAAGTGGGTGGCAGGAACACAAGTACTTCAGCCATCATCTGCTGCCTCCCATGTTGCATAGCAGCAGTAAGCTGGTGGGAAGTGGTGGAGCCAGGACATGAGTCAGTACTCCAATATGGGATACAGGCATTCTAAGTGGTATCCTGACTGCTGCACTGAACACCTCTCCCAAAACTACAAAATTCTGATGAAATATATCAAGACTAAATAAATGAAGATATTCTATGTTCGTGGACAAGGAAATTTAGTATCATCAAGATGTCCAGTTTTTCCTACTTGATTTATAGATATGATATATTATTAAAAAATTCCAGAAAATTATTTTATGGATATTGGCAAACTGACTCTAATGTTTATATGCAGAAGCAAAAGACCCAGAATAGACAATTCAACATTGAAGAACAAACTGGACCAACACAATCCAACTTCAAGATTTAATATAAAGCTGTAGCAATCAAGCAGTACGATACTGGCAAAAGAACAGATCAGAAGAGAGAGCCCAGAAATAGACCTACATAAATATAGTCTGTTGATCTTTAACAA
Organism: Lepus europaeus; assembly: GCF_033115175.1. Lineage (NCBI taxonomy): Eukaryota > Metazoa > Chordata > Mammalia > Lagomorpha > Leporidae > Lepus > Lepus europaeus. Next base: position 59,858,475 of record NC_084831.1, read on the forward strand.
AAAAGTCTTTTCAACAAATAATGCCAGAATTGGACATCCACATGGAAAAATAAAATGGAGGCAGACACAGACCTTAAACCTTCACAAGCACTTAATCAAAATTGATGACAGGCATAAATGTAAGATGCAGCCCCAGAGGATGGCATATGAGAAAATGCAGAAGATGGGTGTAGCAGTGACGTGTTAGACACAGCATGAAGGGCGGGACCCACGAGATAGAGAACGATAAACCTGGACTTCATCAAATTGAAAAGTTTCTGTTTTGCCAAAGACAACTTGGAGAAAATGAGAAGACAGGCTACAGATTAGGAGAAAATATTTGAAAAAGACACTTCTGATAAAGAACTGCTATCAAAAATAAAGAACTCGTGAAACTCAACAAAAAGAAAACAATCATTGAAAAAGGGACAAAAGATCTGAACAGATACTTCACCAAAGGTGGCAAATAGCCAACTGAAAGCTGTTCAACATCATATGTCATTAGAGAATTACAGATTAAAAAAAGAAATACCACCACACACGTTACTAAAATAGCCAAAACCCAAAATACTGACAACACCAAGAGTTGGCAAGGATACAGAGCAGCAGGAACTCTGATTCATTGCTGATGGGAATGAAAAGGGATACATTTACTTTGGAAGACAAGTTTGCAGTTTCTTAGGAAATTAAAATTTTATCATACAATCCAGTAATTATTGTATTTCCCTAAATGATTTGTACACTTATGTCCACACAAAAACTTTCACATAGATGTTTGCCATAGATTTATTCATAATTGGCAAAACCTGAATGCAACCAAAATGCCCTTTCGGAAAGTAAGCGGACAAACTAAGATACATCCAGACAATAGAATGTTATTCAGTGCTAAATAGTAGCTATTAAGACATGAAAAGATGGCCTGCGCCGTAGCTTAACAGGCTAATCCTCCGCCTTGCGGCGCCGGCACACCAGATTCTAGTCCCGGTTGGGGCGCCGGATTCTATCCAGGTTGCCCCTCTTCCAGGACAGCTCTCTGCTATGGCCCGGGAGTGCAGTGGAGGATGGCCCAAGTCCTTGGGCACTGTACCCGCATGGGAGACCAGGAGGAAGCACCTGGATCCTGCCATCGGATCAGTGAGATGCGCTGGCCACAGTGGCCATTGGAGGGTGAACCAACGGCAAAAAGGAAGACCTTTCTGTCTCTCACTATCCACTCTGCCTGTCAAAAAAAAAAAAAAAAAAAAAGACATGAAAAGACATACAAGAAACTTATATGGGGGTTCAGCGCTGTGGTGTAGTGGGTAAAGGCACCGCCTGCAGTGCCGGCATCCTACACTGGCACCGGTTCAAGTTCCGGCTGCTCCTCCTCCAATCCAGCTCTCTTCTATGGCCTGGGAAAGCAGTAGAACATGGCCCAAGTCCTTGTGCCCCTGCACCCTCATAGGAGACCTAGAAGAAGATCCTGGCTCCTGGCTTCAGATTGGCACAGCTGTTGTGGCCATCTGGGAAGTCAACCAGCAAATGGAAGACCTCTCTCTCTCTCTCTGCCTCTCCTTCTCTGACTTTCAAATAAATAAATAAATCTTAAAAAAAAAGAAACTTATATGGAATTAAAGAAAAAGTCTATATACTTCATGATTCCAACTAATGAATGTTCTGTGAAAGCAGAAACTATGGAAACAGGAAAACTCTCAGAAGTTGCCAGGGGCGGGGAGTTCAGGGAGATGGACAGGCAGAACCCAGGGGACCTAAAGGGCAGTGAAACTACTGTGCAGGGTACTGTAGCCACGAGTATGTTTACAGATTTGTCAAGACCCATGGAATTCACAACATCAAGTATGATTCTGGGCGATAAGCACATGTCTAGCGGAGTTCATCAATTCAAACAAGACAAGTGTCTCTGGTGTTGGATGGTGATAGTGGAGGAGATAATAATGGGATGCGTGGACGATGGACAGGCAGGAATTCTGTACTTTCTGATCAAAGCTTCTGTGAATCTAAAACTGCTCTAGAATATAAAGTTTAATAATTAAACAACGAGAGAAAGAAAGAGACAATGACCCATGAGACACCCAGACTGCAGGCAATGCCTTGACTATGTTTCTTGAGTCTCAAACCTCTTGCTATAAATCCATACACCTTCCCCACTTTGAGCCACAGGTTGGGAACCACTGGTCTGCAAGAAAGACAAGGGACACTCTAAATATGGAAGGAATCTGGCCTTACAAGGCCTGGTTCATATTCCAGCACTAAGATAATCAGGAAGATAGACAGGTGAGCTACTGAAACCCTGAAGGCTTCAGTTTCTCTTTGTACAACAGATTAGAAATACTTCACAGGTTTCATCTACAAATGAGACTTTTTCTAACCCAACAGCTGGCTTACAACAGGCAGCAAAGATGGTGACTGCACTTCCCTAGAATCAGTGGCTTGGTTTTCAGGAGATGGGCCCAGCCTAGCAGGGAACTGGCAAGACATGCAAACTTTCAAGCTGCGACACAGGCACTGGGCACCCCTGGGGAGCCCAGCCATCTGGGTTTTCACAAGCCCTCCTGTGACTCTGATGCTCACTAACATTTGAGAACTATGCTCTACAGCAGTTCTTGTCAGCTTTTTTCTCCCCCTTACAATTGGAGGAAACTTACTTCAAAAGGATCTCATGGGCCAGTGTTGTAGTGTAGCAGGTAAGGCTGCCTCCTGCATATAGACACCAGTCCCGGCTACTCCTCTTCTGATCCAGCTCCCTGCTGCTGTGCCTGGGAGCGCAGAGGAGGATGGCCCAAGTGTTTGAGCCCCTGCACACATGAGGTAAACCTGGCAGAAGCTCCAGGCTCCTGGCTTCAGCCTGGCACAGCCCTGGCTGTTGTGGCCATTTGATCAGCAGATGGAAAAAACTCTCTGTCTCTCCCTCTTTCTCTCAGTAACTCTTTCAAATAAATAGAAAAATAAAGAAAAACAAAAGGGACTTCGTGCAGAAGGCTCGTCTGTGAAACACGTAGATTTGAGACAGCCGTGATGGAACTGGAGCGGCAGAACTGGCCACGCGCCTCCAGGGTCCCACGTTGAACCCTGAGGGACCTCTGGGGCAGAGGACGGGACTGTCTTTGGCAGTTACAATACTGCAGTTCTTGGCTGCACTACTGAAAGAATCTAAAGACTCAATGCAACCTCAATCACTCAACCATAATTCCAGGGCAAAGTCTGCTGCAGGAAAATAATACTTCCTGGGGCTCCCAGAGGTATCCACAGCTCAGCCACTTGGCAGAGGTCACCTCCCAGCATTGTCACAGTGCTGGCCCTCCTGGCTATGGCTTGGGGCAAACTCCCTAGAAGTGCCAATCTAGCTCTTTGGCCCCAGCTTAATGTTATGCCGCCTGCTTTCCACACAAGCGGCACCTCGCTCACATCAAGTCCAAAGGCCCACCTACTCCATGGTAGCAAAACGTGGCGGCACATTCCTAAAGGGCACTGAAGCCCCCTGGAGAGCCAGGGCACAACTAGTGAAGAGTCGCTCTCCAGGAGAGATGTCTGGAAACCAATGACACAGAGACTGAAACCACAGACACCGTTCCAAGAGGGGTTCTGGCTTGTTTCCCAATTACACACACCAGTGCATATTCAAAATGGGGCTTGCGCAGGCTGATGATAAATAAAGCAGCAAAAAGAAGAAAACAAAGTGGAGAGCCACAGCTTTCAATAGAGGGGATCCCCTTCGGCTTCTCACGTGGAAGAGCTGACTGTGGAGTGCTGGGCTAGGGACTGCCTGGGTAAGCCAGATTATCACGAAACCACTGGTCAGAGTAGTCCTCTTTGATCAGCCCCACATCTCACACTGCGACTGCACGCTGGCTGAGCTGCTATTCCCCACTCACCTGGACACAAGTTCACCTGACCGCAGCATCTCAGAGGAAAGAAAACCCACCCACAACTTGCAACAGCAGGATCCCTGCATTAGAGAGCCAGTTCGAGTCCCAGCTGCTCCGCTTCTGATCCAGTTGCTTACTAATGCACCTGGGAAGGCAGCGGATGATGGCCTAAGTACCTGGGTCCCTGCCACTCACATGGGACACTGGAATGGAGTTCCTGGCTCCTGACTGTGGACTGGCCCAGCTCTGCTTATTGTAGCCATTTGGGGGAGTGGATTAGCAGATAGAAGAGTTCTCTATGCCTTTCAAATAAATAAAATAAACCTTAAACACACACACACACACACACACACACAAACCCAAGTTTCCAGACACCAAAGAGTATTTAAAAGACAAACTAAAGCATGATGGGAGTATTCCTCTCTCAGATTTCCTGGTTTCAGCCTTATCCCACAAGACTGAGAGAGGCTCATCAGGTGTTAACTTCTGCTGAAGGATGAGGAAACTGACACACGGGCAGGCTCTGCGTCCTGCTGGAGACTAGAGAGCCAAGTCCACAGTCACGAAGCTTCGGAGGTGGAGGCGGCCCAGGGAGAAATCCGATCCAGCCCTCTCATTTTATGGAGGAGCTGCCTTTCAGCGGGCGGTGACGCGCCCAGCTTTGGCACCAAGTCAACTGCCCCTATTTCAAGAGTTCACAAGCGGCCAGCATTGTGGCGTAAGGTTAGGTTATCCTGCTGCCTGCAATGCTGGCAACCTACATGGATGCTGGTTCAAGTCCTGGTGCTCCTCTTCTGTTCCAGCTCCTTGGGAAAGCAGCTCAAGATGGCCCAAGTGCTGGGGCCTCTGCACCCATGTAGGTGACCCAAATGAAGCTCCTGGCTTCGGCCTGGCCCAGCCCTTGCTCATGGGGCCATTTGGAGAGGGAACCAGTGGATGGAGGAACTCTTTCTCTCCCTCCCTGTCTCTGTAATTCTGCCTTTCAAATAAAGAAATCTTAAAAAAGAAATGAAGAAATAGACACAAAAACTCTAACTGGAAGGACTGCTGAAGAGACCAAAGAATTGCCCAAAGTCCCACTGGCATCTCTGCTGAAGAACTGGTGCACACAAGGAAAACCCCAGAGCTTACTAGGACTTCCAGGCATCAGTTAGGGCCTGAGCCTGGGAGGCCCTTTTCCACACCCCTGGGGCCCTGTACCCTCCAGCACAGAGCACCTGCCCCTCCTGGGCTGTAGCTTCCCCTCCTCTTCAGCAGAGCCCACATCTAAGGCTTGCAAGCAGGGCTAAAAGACCAAGTTTCAAAACTTAAGTAGTTCAGGGATCTTCCCATGATGCCACTGTGTGGAAGTACGAATTTGGAGAACTGTGAGGATAAAAAACATGAACCTAAATCACTGAGCTGAACAGAATTATTATTTATCCTGGAAGAATTAGCTGAAGGCTGGTGTGCGGCAACTCTAGCATCCCCTCCCCTCCATTACTGACATCAGCTCCTCCAATTAAACTAATTAAGCCTCAATTAATTACAACAACAACGGCAAGCACTTGTTGAGCTGCCGGCTCCGTGTCAGGCACAGCTTTAAGCACTTTACACGTATGCGTTCACACCTCACCTTCTGTAACCCCCGAGGAAGGCTGTTTCCAGCTTCCAGGAGGGGACACTGAGGCCCTGATGAGGAAGTAACCTGCCCAAGGCTGCGTGGGCAGCAAGTGGCAGAGCTGGGATTTAGACGCTGCCAGTCTAAATCCTGCTCTCTGCCATTGTATGAGCTATCTTTTTAACACTGACAATGAACATCTTCTCATAAAGTATAAATTTAAAACACTGTTAGGAAACATGAGTGAAACACGCAGGCAAAGTTAAAAAAAAAAAAAAAGTGTGCTTGCTTAGCAAACAGCTTCCAGATTTGCTCCCCAGCACCCTTTCACACTGCCAGCCCTGGGCCCTTCCTGTTTAGAAACTTCAGAGAACGACAACCCTTTAATTCTGTCACTTTTCCAACACTTACTCTAAACTTCCTCGGCATTGTTTTCTGGTGAGATAATACAAAAGCCAGCGTTCGTTCGGGGTAACATATGAAGGATCAGCAGAAGGAAGGGTTCCTATCTATCACAACTCCATGTTTAACTAGGGCGGCTCACACATGGTAAAAAGACAATTGAGCTGGGAAACTGATAATTCCAGTCCTTGCAGCTGTTATGAGTCAGTAGGAACATGAATTTGCATGAGTGATTGCTGGGTTCTTGATAAACACGGTACCTGCCAGCAAACAGTTCCACTTTCTCTTCCCTGGACCTTGTGTCCTCCACACTGAAGCTGGCTGTTAAGCCTGGAGCTTTACAAAGCTTTAGATGTTTTTATGTTTTATATGCTTTTATCAGGACAATCTTCTGTGGACAATAAAACAAAATAAGCCTCGTAAAGGTATGAGAAAAATAGCACTGTGCGGTTTGCTTCAGTCCTGGGAGAACATGGTATAGTCAACTGGGTACAGGTTTGAGTTCTGGCTTTGCTCCCCACAAGCTGTGCAACCTTGGGCCAGTTACTGAACCTCTCTAAACCACAATCTCCTCCTCTGTACAATAAGCTAATTATACTATCCTTATTGGGTTATAATGCCTGGTCAAGAGTTGGCACACGGAGGTCGGCACCGCGGCTCACTAGGCTAATCCTCCGCCTGCGGCGCCGGCACCCTGGGTTCTAGTCCCGGTTGGGGCACCGGATTCTGTCCCAGTTGCTCCTCTTCCAGTTCAGCTCTCTGCTGTGGCCCGGGAGGGCAGTGGAGGACAGTCCAAGTGCTTGGGCCCTGCACCCGCGTGAGAGACCAGGAGGAAGCACCTGGCTTCGGATCGGTGCAGCGCGCCAGCCGTAGTGGCCATTTGAGGGGTGAACCAACGGAAGGAAGACCTTTCTCTCTGTCTCTCTCACTGTCTAACTCTGTCAAAAAAAAAAAAAAAAAAGAGTTGGCACACAGGATGGGCGCTTGGAGCAGTGTTAAAGTCATCACTTGGGAGGTCCACGTCCTTAGTTTGAGTCCTGGCTTCTACCAATCTAGCTTCCTGCTCATGTGCGCCCCCTGGGAGGTAACAGTGATGGTCTAAGTACTCGAGTCCCTGCCACCCACATGGGAGACCTGAATGTAGTTCCTGGCTCCTGGCTTCAGCCTGCTCTAGTGCCTTAGTTGTTGCAGACTTTTGGGGAGTGGACCAGTGGGTGAAAGATCTCATCTCTGTCTGCCTTTCAAAAAAAAAAAAAAAAAAGGAAGAAAAAATTGGGAAGAGAGGTGGCATTATGGCACAGTGGATTAACCTGCCACCTGCAATACCAGCATCCCCTATGAGTTATAGTCTGCGCTGCTCCACTTCCAATCCAGCTCTCTGCTAATGCACCTGGGAAGTCAGCAGACGATCGCTGAAGTGTTTGGGCCCCTGCTAGCCTGAGGCAGACCTGGAAGGAGTTCCAGGTTCTTGGCTTCCAAGAGCAAACCAGCAGCTGGAAGATCTCTGTCTTTCCCTCTCTTATTCTGCCTTTCAAATAAGTAAATAAATCTTTAATAAATAAATAAATCTTAAAAGAGTAAGCACACAAAAGCATTACTTCCCGCTCCTTCCTATAATCAAAGCTGTATAAAGTTTCAAAACCAAGTTGCACTCCTGAGATTACACCATTCATTTTCATTCCGTTTGTGAATAAAAGTTCCAGAGGAGGGAACCTTACTTCCCAGTGCTTCTAGAAACTGTTATCATAGAAAACGCACCAGGTCACACAGTAGAACGGAGCATTAATCCAGACAAAACCTCTCTAAAATCAAGCAAAAGAAGCCTCCTCCATCCCCCAAATCTGCATTTATGTCCAGTAAAACAAAGCAACAAATCGCTTCTATAAATGTGACTGCTCTAAGTCACCCTCCTAGCAATTTTCCCTTCACTAATCCCCAATCAAAAAAAATACACTACTGGACAGAAAATTAATGCTGACCAGTAAAGCCATGTCTTTTTAAAATTCAAGACTTAAATAGAATCATTTGCACCCCCATTCCATACAACACACGTGGCCACGAGTTACCAGACTGGTGACCTGCCACAGAGACAGGAGTCTCAGCCAAGATGCCTCCTATGCCCGGGCCTGAGAGCTGGCCGTTATGCCACCGATTACTGTGTCACAGGGGAGAGGTGAGGTTCTCCCTTCAAGGATAGTCTTTGTTTTTACCCAACAGGACACACCAATACTTTGTTTGCAGGGAAAAAGAGAGCTGTGTGTGTGTGTATGTGTGTGTCTTAAACAAATGGATTAGAATTTTCTAATAGGGTTGGGCTCGGCGTGTTTCAGTGTGGTTGTTGTGGCACAGTGGTTACGCGTGGCTTGCAATTCTGGCATCTATCTCAGAGTGCCTGGGTTCGAGCCCTGGCACTGCCCTTAATTCCAGCTTCCTGCCAATGTGCACCCTGGGAGGCAATAGGTTATGGCTCAAATACTTGGGTCCCTGTTGCCGACATGAGAGATCCAGACTGAACTCTGGGCTCCTGGCTTCTGCACAGCCCAGCCCAGCCGTTGTAGGCAACTCGGGAGAGAACCAGCAGATTAAAGAACTCTCTCACTCTTTCCTTTTCAAATAAAGGAATGAAAGAATAAACAAATAAAAGGAAGATGGGGGGGGGGAGCAGAAGAGGGAAAGGAGGAAGGGGCAGGAGAAGGGGGAGAGGGAGGCTTCAAGGCCATTCCCAGACCCCTGGATAGGATGAGGACAATGATGAGAATCCCTAAGACTTCCCAGCAGCCAACCCCCCACTTCCCTGGGGCCACTTCCAGGACTGCAGAGCCCCTGAGTAAAAGGTCCCTCTGCAGGGCAGAGCACTGGGATCCCGGGGATGGGCGGGTGGCTTTCCGGGAGACCCTGCCCTCTGGGCCCCTCGGCACAGCGACCCACCCACTGCTCCGCTCATGTCTGCCTCCAGTGAGGCAGCCTTGAACAGGAGCTGCCACATCCTATTCCCTTTGAGAATGCTCTTTCCCTTCTAATCAAAGGCCAAAAAAGATAACGTGTGCAGTCATAAATCTGAAACTTTTCTCCAGTAGGCAAAGTTCAAGGTCCAGATTCTTCCTGTAAGTTCACCCCTGGCCGTGCGCCCACAAGAATGATGACAGCCCACTCGGCATGGTTCGGGCACAGAACCCATTCCTGAGCAAGGAGACCAGGGGCCAAAGAAGTGTGGGCTCAGTCACTGCCCTCTGGACATCCTCACCCAGCGGGGCCTCCGCAGCTGCCCAGATCTGACTCACTCCCACTCCAGTCTGGGTTACAAATTACTCAGTCTTAGGCAAAGGTCCTCAAGCCTCCCCCGAACCCCACAGCCTCCAGCCTCTGCCCCACCAGCCCCACTCCAGGTTTCCCGGTGGGCCACTCAGGGCATGACCCATAAATACCTGGGTGCCAGGGGTGGGGGTGGGGGGAGCGGGAGGGAACAGAGGGTGTGCCTGGGGCTCCCTCCTGGTCAGTCAGGCTCCTGCCCACTCAGCTGTCCTGGGACAGGCAGGGTTGGGCGATGAGAGGATCAGAGTTTGGCCAACACCCAGAGTCCCTCAGCTCAGGGCAGATTTGACAAGGCAGTGCAAAAACAGGAAATCAAGAGGCATGTGGATTCCACCTCCGCCATCTCCTGACTCCATGACCTTGGGCAAGTAACAGAAGCTGTTTAGAAAGCCTAAGTTTCTCCACCTGTAGAATGGACCCCCTCACAAAGCTTTTTGAGAGGTACAAAGTACTCAAAACTTATTTTAACACAATACAAATTCCCTAAACATGTTTTAAGTCTTCCATGGCCTGGACACTACCTGTTGCTGGCAATATTAAAAGATGAAAAAAGGCCACCAAATCCAAGAGGTATAATACGTTCTAGCAGGGACACAGAAGTAGGGGAGGGGAAACTATGTCACCAGCGTACTCCTGAGCATCCTGGCTGCCTAGCATGCCACTGGGAACCCAGAAAGGGAAAATGCAAGTATTCCAGAGAGGGGGCAAAGAAGAGAGCAAAAGGAAGGCAGCAGGAGTAACTCTGCTGCCTAACGTCTGCTGTCTAAGCCCCTGATTGGCACAATCTCGCGTGAGCCCAAGACCACCAGTGAGACAGGACGACTGCCATCCCCAGCCTCCAGCTGCCAGAGGCTCCAAGGCATGTGGCTAGTGAGTGGCAGAGCTGGGCTGGGACCCAAGACCTGCACCCTCATCTTTGCAGACACTTACTCTACCTGAACAGCACCACCAGTCCAGTCTCCCCACCCCCGGGCAGGCCAAGGCCAGGCCAGCCAAGTCCCTCCTCTGCACTTCCACACTGCTGTTCACAATGCCACTCAACATTCCTGCCTCCTTGTTGGTACTGACGCCTGCCTCCCCCAGTTGCTTAGAGGTCCCTGTTAGGGCAGGAATGGAAGGCAGTCAGTGCATGTAAACAGATGGTGTTTAATACATGCTGTCCCAGTGGATGGAAGAAATAATGAAATTATGTTAGGTTTCAAGAGAGGCAGAGATTCACTGCGCAGTTTGCGGGAAACCTTCTTAAAAGAAAAAGTAGTGCCTTATTCATCCCTATGGCCCCAGAGCCTTGTACTTATCTGAGGTGCCAGGTAACCAGGCCAGCATGAATCACAAAGAGAGGGTGTGTGGGAACACGGAAGTGCTTCTCAAAGTCGGCAAAGACAGTTTTTTGTTTCCAACTCATCGTAGGCTGACTCTTTTTGTTGAATGTGCTAAAAATCAGGACGAAATGTAAAGTGTTTTTTATGAGATTCCACAGGTACGGGTATAAAGTGATTGTCCAACTACGACAAAAAGTGACTCGTGCAGTGCTCTGGACATCTGTGTGCTGGTTGAAGAGCAAGCTGCAGGGAACCCAGGCAAGAGAAAAGGCAGGTATGTCCAGAGAGGGGGCGGACAGAGAGCAGAGAGGAAGGAGGAGTCACTGTGCGGCAGGCTGTTCACGCACGCACTCATTCTCACCACAGGCCGTTCTCAGAGACAGAGTTCGGAGTGCAGACCGCCTCTGGCAGGCCCCCGGAGGGTAAGGGCGGGGAGCTGATTTGGACAATAGCACCAAAAAGGAGCTGGGGTCGTGTTTGAAGTGATCCTCAGTGGGGCGTTCTGTGTGCCAGGTGCTGCTCCCAGAGCGTCACATCTAGTCACTCATTTCAGTCCTATCTGGGAGGTCGGTGTTATTTGCACCCCCATTTTACAGATGGGGAAACTGAGATACACAGCAGTTAAAAACATTCCCAGGCCTTGAATCTTGAACCAGTGTGAACTGTTCACTACAACAGGATGCCTTTGGAGAACCAACAGACGGCTTCCAGCCTGGAAGTGGCCCATTCGGAGCCATTCAGTTTTAGAGAATTCACCCCAATGGCAGGTGACAGGCAGAGGTGAGTCAGGCAAGCACTGCTATGCAGGTAAAAGGTGAGGGGGAGGGAAGAACAGTCAGGAAGCAGAGACGGCAGCAGGCTCTGGCCGGGGCAGGGTGCTGAGCTGGGAGGAGGTACAGGGGAAGGAGGAGTCCCTGGTGACTGGGGTGCAGAGCAGGGGAGGGAAGAGTCCCTGGTGACTGGGGTGCAGAGCCCAGCAACCTGGGCGGCGGGAGACATCTTGCACTGGTGATGTAGGGAAAACAGGAAGAGGAACAAGCTTGGGAAGAGAGGAAGAGACCAGTTTTGAACAACATCTACCTGGGCCTGAAAAGCCCACGATGGACAACCTGCAGTTGAGTGGGGAGAAATGTCTAGGGACTGCGATCTTCCAGTGTTGAATGCAAGTAGCTCCTGTTTTTCCCTCCCTCTGTTGTACTTTCCTCCTCTGCTCCTTTCACCTTCGCGCTGGGAAAAGCAGGCGTTCCCCTGCCTTACACTTTCTTCCTTGGACAACACCGGGCACCCTCAAGGCGATCACTCCCTGCGCCCTGTAGCTTATCTGTGAACACAAGGTGGATTTCTCCGTACAGGCTTGTTTGTGTTTCCAATAAATCCAGACTCTACAATGGCCCACACAGGCCCGTGTCATATGGCCCCGACCTGCTTCTCCAGACACCTGAGCGCATTTCCCCCGGCTGCCTCCCTCTCATTCAGGTCTCAGCTCAGCCGCCACCTTGGCAGCCAAACACCGCCCCGAGACCCGTCTCTCACTGCCCCAGTCCCTGCTCTGCTGTCTTCACAATTCTCCTCCCTGTCTGAATGGATCTGGTTCAAGTGGCTTGTATTCAGTGAACTCTGTGTATCGTGTTCATGGCTATATCCCCACACAGCAGGCCACTGATAGCTATCTGTGGCATGAAAAAAGGCATTTGGGCTTATTAAAAACTGAGACTCAGATGAAGAGACAGGGGCTTTGCCCCTAGGAAGCTAAATGTCCAACAGCAAAGAAGCACGCCAAGTACAAGAGAAAACCCAGGGCAACCTCACCTTCCCCGTGTCCCCTCCCGTGCCCTCCAGCCCAACAGGTGGACACCTTGACTGCTGTGCTTTTCACACAGTATCACCAGAGAGGGTGGGGCAGGCAACACCGAGCTAGGAAAGGGGCACTGACTTCACAGCCAGACAAACCTGGATTGAAAATGTAATGTCACTATTGTGTACTACTGGTCCCTTCCTCCCCATATTCCTCACCTCAATTCTATCAGAGTGACAAAGCATACAGAAAGCTCCCAGCACAAGCTCCTACACGGCTGGCACTCAAGGAGTAACCATCATCATTGTCATCACATTTACTATCACATGGGTGCACTATACTCCCTCAATTAGCACCTGCCACATGCATTTAATTGTTTGAATAACTTCAAATGAGATTAAAGGCAATGGTATTATGTGACCACTGTGATAATAATGTCAGTTATAACAATTTTTTTTTTATTTGATAGGTAGAGTTATAGACAGTGAGAGAGAGAGAGAAAGGTCATCCTTCCATTGGTTCACCCCCCAAATGGCCGCTACGGCTGGCGCTGCACCAATCTGAAGCCAGGAGCCAGGTGCTTCTTCCTGGTCTCCCATGCAGGTGCAGAAGCCCAAACACTTGGGCCATCCTCCACTGCCCTCCGGGGCCACAGCAGAGAACTGGACTGGAAGAGGGGCAACCGGGAATAGAACCCGGCGCCCATATGGGATGCTGGCACCGTAGGCAGAGGATTAACCAAGTGAGCCACGGCGCCAGCCCTGAGTTATAACAATATTTAAGATCTGAGATAGAGCTGGCGCTGTGGTGCAGAGGGTTAAAGCCCTGGCCTGAAGCGCCAGCATCCCATATGGGCACGGGTTCTAGTCCTGGCTGCTCCTCTTCCGACCCAGCTCTCTGCTATGGCCCGGGATAGCAGTAGAAGATGGCCCAACTCCTTGGGCTCCTGTGCCCGCATGGGAGACCCAGAAGAAGCTCCTGGCTTCAGATCGGTGCAGCTCCAGCCATTGCAGCCATCTGGGGAGTGAACCAGCAGATGGAAGAGCTCTTTATCTGTCTCTACCTCTCTCTGTAACTCTTTCAAATAAACAAACAAAAAAATCTGAGCATTTAGCATTACTGCTCTGAAGGCTTTATATGCATGAGTAGCTCCTTTACAAGTCAAAAGTAGCATTTCATCACTTCTAAGAAGCACACCCTAACATTCCTATTGTTGGGACGACTTCATGATAGGCACTCACCTCATGGCCATATCCTTATTTGTGGAACTTATGAAGATGTATGTTATACGGCAAAAGGAACTACATATTGAGTAATTAAAGTTACATACTTTGATAGACTAATATCCTATAAATGGGCTCAATATTTAAAAAAAAAAAAAACAGTTTATTTGATTTGAAAGGCAGAGTGACAAAGAGACAGAGATCCTCTACCTGCTGGTTCACTCCCAAATGCCCACAACACCCATGCCTGGGCCAGATGGAAGTCTATCTGGGTCTCTCACGTGGGTCTCTCACCAGCTCTTCCATCTGCTGGTTCACTCCCCAGATGGCTGCAATGGCTGGAGCTGCACCGATCCGAAGCCAGGAGCTTCTTCCAGGTCTCCCATGCGGGCACCGGAGCCCAGGTAATTGGGTCATCACGCATTTACTCCAGGTGCATTAGCAGGGAGCTGGACTGGGAGCTGGACTGGAAGCTCGGAGGCTAGGACTCAAACCAGGCACTCCAATACGCGATGTGGGCATTGCAGGTGCTGGTTTAACCTGCTGGGCCACAACACACCTGCCCAAAGTGGGCTCCATTTTATTAACTTGATCAATTTTCCCTGGTGACAGGCAGAGACAGAGTAAAAAGGATATCAGAGAGACTCATAGCAGGAGAAGAATTTGCTAGACTGCTGCTGCCCCTGAGAGGCATGGCCCAAGCGCAAGGACTGGAGAGCCAGCTCTAAGAACGGAGAATGGTCCCAAGCCATGACACAACAAAAAGAAACCTTCAGTCCCACCACTAGAAGGAATAGGATTCTACCAGCCACAAGAGCCTGGGAACAGATTCCTCTCAGAGTTTCCCAGTACTCACCAGCTGGTCAATACCTTGATTTTGGCCTTGAAAATCCCAGCGCAAAGAGGCCATCCGAGCCTACCCTCACATCTGACCTGCAGAACTGAGAGCACACATCCGTGTTGTGCAAAGCAGACAGCTCTACAGTCACCTGTGACGACGACAGCCATAGAGAGCAATACAGTCTCATGGCTGACGTGTGCTATAGTCTAGTGAGCACCACTTTGCCCTTTGCAGTGCCCTCCAGGAGAACGGCTCATCTCATAATCGATGGCATCTTAGATTTGCTGAAATGCCATGTTATTATCTCTGTTTTGCAAAGCCACAGAGGATCTGAGAGGTCAGGAGACTCATCCAGGTAACTCGGACTTCCAGCTGGGGCTCTCAACCCCACGCATGCTTGCAGGGTTGAGGGTATCCTGCTGGGAAGCAAAGCAGCGGCTAACACGACCTGCCCAGGCCTGTGCTGGACACGGGATTCCTGATGCCATGGACCCCAGAGACCCAGCGGGGTCCAGAAGGCAGGAGGCTACTTTAGGAAGTTTGAGGAAAATGCATACTTGGAAAAAACCATGCATAGAGTTCAACATTTCCTGGATCGAAATCAATGTATCTTTTCCACAAATTTTTAAAGTACCCGGTCCAGCATCTGAGGAGCTGGGGACCCTTCTAGGTATGGAGATAAACAACAGACCAAGCGCCTGTTCTCTGGCAGCTGCCACCATGGTGGGAGACAGCAACACTACAGTGACAGAGCGAGGTCAGTGCTAGAAGAGAAACAAAGCACGCGGAGAACTTGAACTGACCTCCACACAAGAAAGACCCTGCGTATTCAGCAGCCGAAAAGAAGCAGAGCACTGGACTTGGGAGATAAGATCCTTTCAGATCTCTTTCATGGGCCACTTGGGAGTGTGGGAACTCCAGGAGACAATGTTCTTTGTTGTTATGGGTCTTTGGGCTTGCTTTTTGCATTTTTTTTTCTTGATGGAGATATAGGCTAGCTCTACAAAGGATCGCCTCTTTCAAATTTCTAAAAACAAAACCACAACCATCCGTTCCCTCTTTCTATGAAATTTAGATGAGAATGAATGCTACACTAAAATAGCAACCCAAGCTCTGACCTTACTCTGTGACTTTCATCTTCTCTCTCCCCTTGGAAACAGACTAGATGGCTCACTCGGGTTGAAATCAAAGAGGCGAACAGGAGCCCGATTCATGGGGTGAGCAACCCAAGTGTCACATGTGTAACCTTCTTCCAGGAGGTAAATACACATGGAGAACTCCAGAATTCTTCAAAGACTTTGCCGGAAATGCCACTAGCGTGGACGTATTCTCATTCTCTCCCGCTTGTTTTTGTTTGTGAGGGAGAAATTCTAGACCAGAATGTCATCTTCATTACAGTTTTGGAGAAGCCCCAGCTCAATAATACCATTAGCCGACAACTATTTATAATTCAGACATTAGCTACTGGCATAAAATCCTACTTTCCACTTCTCTTGATTTTGCACTGACAATTTGGCAGCCCACTCTACCCTGAGGCCCAAAGGAGCCATTGCATTCCGAAGTCTGTATTTAAGAGACTCTGACAGAGACGTATGCAGGCGGATAGGTCAAGAAGTGCTCGCGGAAGGATCCGCCAGCCCAGACCAGGCGCAAGACACGGCGTCCAGTGACCCCACACCTCTGCTTCACTCAAAATCAGACAAGTGTAAACCACTCTCGATGACCGCTTCTCACCAACCAGATTAGCAAAAATAGAAAGACATTCCTCCACCGGCGGGGCCGTGGGGAAGCAGGCAGCCAGGACACTGCCCAAAATGATTCACCACTCCTGGAGGGGATGACAGATCTCTGTGATTCAGCAGTGCTGCTTCTGGGAATCGAGCCGCAGCTACACCTGCCCAAAAGCACGGCGACCTGTTGCACCTCCCTCACCAGCGCACTGCTGGTCTCGGCCAAAGACTGTACGGAATGCAACAGCCCAACAGCAGGGACTGATCAAATACACCACAGCGCTGGCACACGACGAAACAACCGTGCCGGGAAGACAGCGCCCCAAGTCACAGAGCTACCTTTCACACGCAAGCCAGACACCAATATGTGCGATGTGCCACCTTCATGAAAGGGGGAACAAAAATATGCATCCTTATCTGCTTATAGGTACAAGTCGCTACTTGTAGAGAGTAGGGGAAAAGGTCGGATGGGGATGGAAGCAAGATTTAGCGTTTACCGTTTTATTTGGTTGTCACGTCTTGGGGGAACATATGAATAGATTACCTACTGAAGTATAAGCCATGCTTCCCAGGAGTCTGTGCAACGGGACAAGGCCAGCTTGGAATTACAAACAAAGCCCAGGGGAAGAGGTGTGGAAGACCTGGGTTGAGGGGCAGGTGCGTACCCAGGTAGAAGTCAGTGAGTTACAGAAACCTCAGGGCAGAGTTCAGAGGTGAACAGAGAGTATGATTTCTGCCCTGTTTTTCATCACCTGCCAAGTGCGAGTGGCCTGGAGGCCCCTGATGCTCATCACGGCAGGAGGGAGGTCAGAGAAATGCAGGTGAGCAGGGGCAAACAGAGACACGCTAGGATCACTTCCAAGGCAGACAGCCAGGAGCATTTATTTGCTCTCCTGATTCACACAGCAATGGCTGCAGCTTTCTGTACATACAATATGGATGGTTAAAAAAAATTTTAAAAAGAGGGCAAAGCATGTACCGGAATATTCTGCCTAATGCAAGAGGGAGATTCCTAAAAAGTGGAGCTTCTTGGAATATTGTAACATCTACTCCTACTATAAAAGCAACAGCGGCGTGTGCTAGCGACATCCACGGGGATGTCCACGGATTTCGTGTCAGGAATTGACACCTCCTGCCATTTCTGCTTTGGAATCTGAGTGTGTCTGAAGACGGCTGCGCTTCACCGGCTCCCACGTGGAAGGCCTGCACATTTCGATGCCTGCTGGCTGTCTTGCATAGTGCCGACTCTCATCACACCTCAGCTGGCCAAGGTCCGAAGTACACAGCAGCACCTTCCTCCTCAGAACCACTGCCTCATCAGTGAGCCCCACTAACCTGGCCGACCCTATTGTGCAAACGCCTCCCAGGAGCGGAGCTGGGAGGGGCGAGTTTAACTCCCAGAGCTGACCCTCTAAGGCAGCATCCTAAAAGAGGAAGCCTGACAGAGGCTCCAACTACACAGATTCAACTTTCTTAGTCCTGGTAGCTTTGGCCACAAGGCTGCCCATTTCTGACTCCACACTAGAAGAGTCTTTTCCCAAAAGAAGTAGCTGCTCTTAGGCAAGTACCAAAAGCTGCTGCACCACTTGCAATCCCTAAGGAGAGGGCCCAGTGTAGGTCAACAAATAACATGGATCCCTTTCCACACTCCCAGGAGTTACAACTCCCATCCAGGCAGCAGGGAGACTGCACAGGCATGTATTAGGCAACACGGAGCATGCTGCTGGTGTTCAACTAACACAAACAATGTCAACAATACCCCAAGGGCTGGTCTTTCTTTACCTGGCCCACAGGAAATGATGAACTGATGAGAAAGAACCCCAGCAGCGGGCAGGTGCTCCACTGAACGTGTTTCCTAGCAAATCTGCTCCAGTTTGCTTTTGATTTAAAAAAAAAAAACAGGGGCTCATGTATCTTATTGGCACGCTCCGCAGAGAACGCGGTTTTATTTCCCTTTTCCACTGATAGTTGTTAAGCACCTACTCTGTGCCACACTCTGCCAGCTCGTGGCATCTAAAGGGCTACTGGGACAGAAAGGGCTCTGAAAGCCAGTTGCTGTCACTCACCTTGTGCTTTTGTGTGAGTGAGAAGACAATCCCTCCAAGTAGAATTGGCTGTGCAGGCTGGACAGTGTCAGAAAGAAATGCCCCTCTCATATACCTACCACCCCTACCCCTAACCCCACCCCAATATACTGATTTTGAGCAGCTCTAAACCCTCCATTTGCTCCTGTTGGCTGGGCGCTCACATGCAGTGAACAACCTGTGCAACTGTTGGCTAGTATTGTTTAAGATTTATTAATTATTTGAAAGGCACAGCAACAGGGAGGGATAGAAAGATCTTCCTACTGCTATTTCATTCCCCCAAACGATCATAACAAACAAGGCTGGCCCAGGCCAAGGCCAGGAGGTAGGAACTCCATCCAGGTCTCCTACACCAGTGGCAGGGGCCCAAGTATTTGGGCTATCATCTGCTGCCTTCCCAGGCACAATAGAAGGGAGCTGGAAGAGAAGCAGAGCAGCCAGGACTCAAACCAGCACTCGGACAGGGGACAGTCATGTCCCAAGCAGTGGTGGCAACCTGGTGCGCCATGATGCTGGGCTCCCATGCAATAGTTCAAGGCATCGTTGCCAAGCAGTCACAACCCAATCCTTCTGCTTCATGGCCAGATGTCCAATATATCCCCAACTTGTCTGACTTGCCTAGCATGACATTGTATGGCCACGGGGAGCCCTATGATCTGACATGCAGGCCACAGTCTAGTAATTCAGAAGGGTTCTTAGGGGCCGGCGCTGTGACACAGCAGGTAAAGCTGCCGCCTGCAGCTCTGGCAGTCCACATGGGCACTGGTTCCAGTTGCGGCTGTTCTACTTCCAATCCAGCTCCCTGCTATGGCCTGGGAAAGCAGCGGAAGATGGCTGAAGTGCTTGGGCCTCGACACCCACAAGAGAGGCCCAGAAGAAGTTCCTCGCTCCTGGCTTTGGCCTGGCCCAGCCCCAGCCATTGTGGCCAATTGGGAAGTGAACCAGTGAATGGAAGACGTAGCTCTCTCTGTCTCTCCCCTTCTCTCTGTAACTCTATCAAAATAAATAAAATAAATCTTAAATAAATAAGGAGGTTTCCTAAATCTAGGTACAGCCTCAGCAGCTCATCTCTAGGTTTTGACATCTTGCTAATTTGCCTGGGATTCTGGTTGAAGAAACCTGGTGTGTTGGTTTTACCTCAACAAGGTCTTCCGTGAGCCGCAATGAGGTCCAAGCAGCTTGTGGGTTTTGCTTGCGGTTTCCAGCCTTACCTTTAGCTCAGGCTAGGATTCAATGAATTTCACTCTGAGTCTTCCTCAGAGAGGCCACCTGTTTCTCTTCTGCAATAATGTGTCCCTGAAAAGCTCACAAAATCTGAGGTCACTGCAAGCTAGGGATCTGAGTCTCAGGGTCCCAGAGGAGACTGAGAGTTTAGCATTCCTTGGCCAGGGCCATCTTGGCTGGCAGCATCTGCAGCTAAATAAAGGCCTGATTATTCCACAGCAGTGAAGCGAAGACTCCACTCCCCCGGGGCTCCCGTGAGCTCACACACAGCCATTCTGAATGAAGGCAATTCTCCACACAGAACGCAAGTGCAAAGAGGACAAGTGATTCCGACCCCGCTCCAGTGAGCACCTGTGATCACACCAGCTCGAGTCCAACCAGTGTTTGTGCTTCTCGCTTCTCAAAACAGGGGGCATCCTAAGTCAATGATGGGACCTTGCCTGCAAGCCTGATGGTAGCCTCGTCTCTAAGAAAGCACACTGTAAAGTTGTCTGGCCCTCTGACCCCAAAATTCACCCACTTGCAACCAATGAATGTGAAAACTACAGAAGATTCTTAGTAGCTGATTCACTCCAACAGATCCCAAAGCAGTTCTTTCAGCTACTCATTCTCCAGCAGAGCTAAAGGTATCAACATTCTGAGCTGGCTACAACCCTCTGGTTTTCATTAAACAGTAATCTCTGAAATGCAGACCCATTAAAAGAAGACAAAGACTCTCCTTTGCCATGGGATGGCAACCAGACACTCACAGCTAAGCACTTTTACAATACCCAATAAAACCTGACAGGGTAAAGCAAACATTTAAGTGACACCACACATGATCTTTTCAAGAGAGACGGGGCAATAAATGGAATAGTCCAGCTAGAAGTTACCTTCAGTCAAGTCACCTGCACTGCACCTAGATCCAGCCTACCTGCTCGTTCCTGACTTGCTGCCCCACAGAGGAAAGCGGGAGGTCAGGATCTACCGGTACGAGCTGGTTCTAGAACAGGATTTAGCCAGTGCCTTCACCTGTATTCTCAAGGTCCCTCTGGGAGGGCAGGAATGGCAGGGGCTGGTCCTTGGTGTTCACGGCAGGCCTGCGGGGTCTTGTGATCATTTTGGAAGCTCTGACAGCTACAGCTCAAGACCAGGAGCCCACGTTAGAGGCCCGGGAAATCTCAGATGCATGTCTCAACGCCCAAGGGAACCCTGCCCTCACGTTTCGCTTGATGTGAAACAGACTTTCAGACCTTCAATGACCCTGCCCCACAGAGCCCTCCTACCTCCTACCTGCAGCTGGGTGCACGGCCACCACAGCTCTGAGCTCACTCAGGCATGAGACGGGGGTCAGCACCCCTCTGGGCCACATTCCCCTCAGAGACCTCAGCTACTTCTTCTGGGCTGTGGTGAGAAATGATCAAGATGGCATTTGCAGAGGGCGTAGAAAGGGCCCCAGACATGGAACAGCTCAGTAAGTAGGATCACAGCACTATGTGAATGTATTCTTTCTCTGTCAGACCTTCTGGTTACACCAAGTGCACTGATGTCTCCCTCGTTACTGTCTCCCAGGTCTGAGACAGGTGCTGTGTGGACACAGTCAGTCAGCACAGGCCTGGATCTCCAAGTGTCAGCTTCCATCCTGTCGAGGTCAGTGGACTTGCTCTACAGAGAGAGCCGTAGGAGCCGCTGGCGGACTTCTCAAACATCTCTTAGAAAGACAAACCTAAAACAACCTCCTAACTACAAGCAAACATTTCACGCTGCAAAGGTCTTGATATTTAACTTAAGGACCTTCAACTGCCACCAAAGTTTTTTTTTTTTCCTGACACAACAACAAAATTCTGCTAGTTGTGGTTTAAAAACTAGACCTGTTGGCTGGTGCCGCGGCTCAATAGGCTAATCTTCCGCCTAGCGGCACCGGCACACCGGGTTCTAGTCCCGATCGGGGCACCGATCCTGTCCCGGTTGCCCCTCTTCCAGGCCAGCTCTCTGCTGTGGCCAGGGAGTGCAGTGGAGGATGGCCCAAGTTCTTGGGCCTTGCACCCCATGGGAGACCAGGATAAGCACCTGGCTCCTGCCATCGGATCAGCGCGATGCGCCGGCAGCGGCGCGCCAGCCGCGGTGGCCATTGGAGGGTGAACCAACGGCAAAGGAAGACCTTTCTCTCTGTCTCTCTCTCTCTCACTGTCCACTCTGCCTGTCTAAAAAAAAAAAAAAAAAAAAAAAAAACCAGACCTGTTTCTGAGTAACTACTATATAAATAACTTGGTTTTTATCATATATACATGTTCACTGGAGAACACAGGTGACGTGGAGGGGTGGAGTGAGCATCAGAATCCCATCACCCATTTTTCTGTATTCTAGCTGTGCTTTAGGTAGAGTTTAAAATGTTTCTGTATATTCAATATTTTAAAATTTAAAAAACCTTTAACTGATATATATAATGCTACATATTTATGGAGTACCATGTAATGTTGCAATACACGTATACACTCTATAATGTTTAGATCAGGGGAAACACATCTATTTCCTCAAACCTTCATCATGTAAGAAAATTTTACAGCTAGTTGTAATTGTAACAGTGCACTGCATCTGTGTATACTGCCTTTCTCCTACTGCACCTGTAGGAGACTTCATGTGTTACTGATTTACTTAAAACTTCTAATACGAAAGAAAATGGAATTGAGTTCTAGGAAAATTAATTTGCTGAACAAATTAATATCGCGATCCATTTTGCACTCAAAACTGCAGTGATGATTGCCTAATTATATTTTCTTACTTGGTAGGTACTATCTGGCAGGACTTTGTATATTACTGAACATTTTTAGATTTGAGGGAAACATTAAAATTTCATATGGCTGTTCTGTTACAAAAATAATACACACTCATATATAACATTTAGAAAGAGAAAATGTCAGTAATAATTCAATGTTGATATTTATTGTGTATGGACTATGTGCCAGGCCCTATTCTAAATGCTCTATATAGATTAACTCATTTATTCCTCACAACATCACACTGAAGCAGAGAGAGAGATGCAGTAACTCACCCATAGTCTACACACCTTCAAGTAGGAGCCAAGAATCCATCATTATGCTGTGGTGTTCCAGGAGTAAAAGGAATCAATAATTTATTCAACCAACTCCTCCACTGCTTCAGAGCATAATGTCATAGGCAAGAAACAATTCCTAATAAAACTGCACTCTTTATACTCACAGAAAATTATTACAAACCATCCTCTCTGTGTCCCTGTGGGACAATTAGTAAAAGTATAAGTCATCTGCAGCATGAGCTAAGATTCTGGCTCTGTCCAATTCTGTGCACCTGATGTACATTAAGGAAAGGAAACTACAACAGAAATTTTAAAGGGTTTGTTTCAGATATGGAAACATTTTTAAACATTTTTCAAATTTTAGTAAATGCTTCAATGGTATGAGGAGTAGATTCCCTGAATTAACACTCATTCTTACAAAAATTTTTTAAAAAATCACAATCAGTCCTAACACGTCTTACGGTTTCTAAGTTGGCCTTCGACATCAATACATGTAAAAGTAAGTAACCAGATACCCTTGGGTTACATTTTTTCATGCTTTAAGTAAAAATCATAGTTGGTTAAAGACAAATACTCTGTTCCCAGCTTAATTTCCTATCCAGGAACTACAAACCCAATGACATGGAATATAAGTTCTCTTCAAATTTAAAGATAATTAATGCAATGTTTTGGACTGCCTGGCTTTAAAAACACCACGCGACCATAACTTCAGCGCGAAAGGCACGATACTCCTCAGTCCTTCAATCACGCTCATCCTTACTGCTGCAGTGCGAACATCACACACAGACAAACCTGGTACTTTCCCTGCCATTTAAAACTGCTCTACGCATTTCCAGAAATTTCAAGATCTTAAAAGTTTATCCAAAGCCTGCTGCTCGAACAAGCAAGGTAAGTAAAACATATAATAATTCTGAGCCTTCACTGTGGGTGAGGTTCAGGCCAAGTGTCTTCCAAGGATTGTTTCATACACTTTCATAAACACTCAAGAGACAGAGACCACTAAAAATCCAATGTTATAAACCAGACTGAAAAAGGTTAAATGACTAGAATTCTCACCCGGGTCTGACAAACACCGAACCCACACTGAAACGGCTGTTAAACTGCTGCTTTTCCAAGTTAGGGATCAGAAAAACATGCTTGACTTCCACAACCAGGCTAACCTTCCTAGGTTAAGTTTAAGCTGACATAAAACTTAAAAAAAAAAAAAAAAAAAAGCCAAGCCAAAACCAACAAGAAAGTCACCTAATAAAAACCCAACAGTGAATGACTTAATTCTAAATTAGAAGTCTTTTTCTTGCTAGAGAGAGAGGGAGTCAACATTCAAATACAAAAATTAAAAAAACAAAACTAGTTTGGTATTAGCTAACCATTTCCTCAAGCCTCCTGACTCTGAAGCCCTGCGCTCTGGCACACTGAGGAACCACCCCTGTTGTCTAACAAGTAACAACACAAACCCTACAACACAAACGCAATTGTTAGAGAGCTGGTCTTTCCAACAAGATAGGAGCTTCTTCATAGGAAACGTCTGCAACTCCCACTTTTCAATCTCTTGTTTAACACATCCCATTTTTACCTATTTCTACCCAAATCTAAAGCATTCTACGCCCTAGGGCTGGCCACTAAATGACCTGGGCTTACAACAGCATAAAGGATAAAGTCTAAACACCCAAAAGACTGGTCAGCAGTTTCTGGATTCAACCCAGGGTTTTATGGCGCTGGTTAACTGTTAGAGATGGTAAAGGAACTTAACATCTGATCCTGAAAGTCCTTTTATCACTTAAGTCTCCGGAAAAGGTTTGATTACTTAAAAAAAAATTATGTGTGTGGACCACACGTTTTGTTTATTGGAAAAGGGGGCTGCTAATACATACCATCTGGTTTAGAAAAAACAAAAACAAAAACAAAAAACCTAGCTTACTTGAATGGATTATTTTGGCAAATAGTCAAACGCGATCCGTCACGGGGGCGCTACCTGCACGGTTCTCCTGGGTGAGGGCCCCCTCCTGCAGCTCGGCGGTGCTGCCTTTGGGGACTACCACTTTAATAGCAAAGCCAAACTCCTCGTTTAAAACCGAGAACACAGAGACACAGACGTCCCAAGATTCATTATAGACAATCTATTCAGGCGAGGCTACAACCGCCCCAGGAAATATAAACAGTGTCCGCGGAGGCAGCAGGGGGAGAGGAAATAACCGACGGGGAGGAAGCTAATCCTGTGAAGTCGGTCCAACTCCACAGGGTCCAGTAAGCCCCCAGCGGCTTCCCACTCGCAGCCGGACAGCGCGCCCCGGCGCGTGGGCGCAGGGGACCTTCGTCCGCCCCCAGGCTTGGGTCGGCTCTGCCCTGGTCTAGCCACTGGCTTGAGGGTGACCGCGACGTGCCAGGCCTCGCCGGGCCCCTTCCCCGGGGTTCTAGCCGTCCGAACACGCGGGAAGGTGAACGAGAACCACGGCTTCCCTTTCCCAAGTTATGAATGGTTGAAGTCAAGTTCGTAAAGATTCCGAGAAGCCGAGCGGCGAGTCTTAGGAGACACTTGGTGGCAGCGTTTTCAAAGGATCTTTAATCGACAGGCCCCGATTAAAACCAAAACAAAAGTCACCCCGATCCGCGGTACGAGTGTCCGGGTAACACCTTAAAAAAAAAAAAAAAATCACGCCAGACTCCAGCGGAGCCCTGACCTCCTGCTTTCCACCTGCAAGCACAGGCTGCGGAGGGGCAGGCTCCGGGGCTGCGCCCGGGGTGTCCCCGCGGCTCTCCCCCGCGCGACCCGCTACTTCCCCGTGAGGCTCCCGGCGCCCCGAGGCTCTGGTTCCCAGAGAGCACAGAAAAGTAGGGAAGAGGGGCGTGGCGCCCCCGGCCGCCCGCCGGCCCTCCTCCGGAGCCGGGCACCTCAGCCAAGAAGGGTTGGGAACCCTGGGGACCTCCCACCCGGGCGCGGGGCTCGCGGCCGAGGGCCGGCGAGGGAGCAGGCGCGCGGGGCAGCCTCGCCTCCAGCCTCTACTCCCCGCCGGGGACCGCGCCCCTCGCCCCAGCCCTCGGCCCCGGCTTCCCGCGCCCTCCGGTCGCCGCCCGTCCAGGGCGCGCGCGCGCGCCGTCTCGGTCTCCAGGTCTCGGCGTCCCTCGACCTCCGTCCTCCACCCCCTTCTGCGGCGCCCAGTGCCCCGACAGTCCCCGCCCTCCGGGACACTCTTCCTCCCTCCTCCCTCCTTCCTTCCTTCCTCTCTTCCCTCCCTCCATCTCGCTTCCCAGCACCCGGGGCTCGGAGGCGGCCGCCGCCCCGCGCTGCGCCCCTGGGCCCGCGGGGTCCCGGCTCCCCGAGCGCGCGCGCCCGCCGCCCGGAGCTCACTCGCTTGCCGCTGCGCTGCCCCCACCGCCGCTGCCGCCACCGGGGACTCGGTCTCCAAGGGCTCCTGGAGACGGCTCCGACCTCTCCTCCTCCTCCGCCTCCTCCCGCTCCTCGGGCGCCGGCTCCGCCTCGCTCGGGTGGGCGGGGCGGGCGGCCCGACGGGCGGGGCGGCGGCCGCCCGCTCTCCTTCCTCCGCCGCGGGCCCCCCCACCTCCGGCCCAGACGCCCCAGCCGCTGTCCCCGGCGGCCGCGGGGCCCGGGTCGGGAGCCGGCGGGGCTCAGCGAAGGATCTGGCCGCCTTGGGCCGTCGTCCGTCCCCCGATTCTCATGGCGTGCTGGAGTTCCAGGAACTCGAGGGCCCCCCCCGGCCCACCCCCACCCGCCTCTCAGCTGGGCCGCGCCAGGTTCGCGCGAGTTCCCTTCGCGTGCGAGCGCCTTGGCAGCCTGGTGCCATCGGTCCCCTGGGCCCCCGAAGATGAGCGCTGCCAAACCCCTGCACAAAAGTTAGGCTGGGCTCCAGAATTTTCTGAGGAAAACAGTCTCAGTACCATTTAAAGCACCTTGGGGCCACGGAGAGATTTTTGCTCCCCAGAGAATGGAGGTAAAAGCGAATCTTTACACTTGATGGCGCGTCCACCCATCCTGAGCTTGCCTCCTGTCCACTCCCCACCCCCATGAAATGTGTGTTTCCTGATGTCCAGAACTTGGCAAAGCCCTGAGCAATGAATTAATTGGGTTTGGTTGAGCTTTTCTGGACAGATTCCGGGTCAGGTAGTTGAAGAGCCGCTTTTGCTAACCTGGACTTCATCCAGCCACCCAACAAACATTGAGCACAGGCTATATGCCAAGCGAGGTGCTAAAGCGAAAGATGGGGACACAATCAGGGGGCTTGCCCTCAAAAAGTGTGGAAGCCAGAAAAGCTACAGAAGGTCTTGCTGGTTAACAGACTTACAGAGTATCCCCGGGTATCTGCATTCTTGCTTGACTGGGTGGAGATGAAAGAGAAGATGAGACCCAAGTTGGGCACTTGGAACCACTGGGGGCAGAGCCATGCTTGAGGTGGAGTCTTGTGTGTTGAGTTTTACCAGCTGCTCAGAAGTGGGTCACAGACATCCTTCCAATCGTGCCCATTACTCCGTATCAGTCTTAGTGAAATCGTTTGGGCAGGGTGTACAAGGGGGTGTCCCAGATGAAGGGAGTGTGTGTTTGGATGCCTTGCCCTTGGTGGTGTGGTCTTAGCAACCTGTGGATGGCAGTGGTTGCTGGCGTGCAAGCCACAGCCTGCCAGAGAAGCCCTTGACTTCCTGCTCTGTATAGCATTAGGAAACATCCGACTGATTCACAGACAAGATTCAAAGGATACATCATAACCATTATAGCCTGAAACCAACAAGGACTTGTTGCACAGGGTTTGCACCTTTTGGCCCCAGACCACAAGTTTGACTCCTAGAACCATACCACCAATTTCCCTTTCTGGGGCACTTAATAGTTTATTGGATGCTTTGATGTATTCACTCTTTTCTTCTCATTCATCTCTTGCAGAAACCTGGGAACCGAGGCACTCAAAACGTAAAGTAGCTGTTGCAGGCTTTCAGGTTCAGTGCTGATCAAGGTGTGTTCTCTTCCCACTTGCGGCCAGATGAGCGGAAAAAATGGCAAATGATGATGTAGAGACTTTTATTGCACTCTGACAGAGTCATTTTATGCCTGACGAATCCAGTGATTAAAAATGTGGCCTTGCATTGTGTATATGTGCTTTTTATTTTGTTTTCCTTGTTATCGGCTTTATCAGGTTTTTTTTTTTTTTACAAGGCATCAGCCTGCAAGGGGTTGAAAATAAAATACCATACATAGTTTGAGAAGCACTGATCAAGTTAGTAGCAAGGCAGGAATAACTAGAGCCAACCCTGAACCAACACTTCCTACATGGCATATGTTGCTTTAAGTGCTTTACACAGTTCACTCTTCTAATCCTCCTACCAAGCATAGAAGGTTGTTAATCTGGAAAAGGCTGAGCGGGGCTGCAAACCCAGGGGGTCTACCCGTGACCTTGAATCCAGTGTTCTTTCCACTCTGATGATAATTCCCAATCTTCAATGACTCACATTCCATCTTCATATCACTAGGCCTCCTATTTTTATTATAGTCTTGATAGACTCACTTTTGTTACTTCTTACATACATTACGCTTGCAGTTAGTGAGTCCATTCATGAAGTCATGGGTTTCATAAGCAAGCTTCAGTCTCTTATCCTAAATCACGTGAAGGTGTATGCCTGACTCCAGCCGTCTTTGTCAGTGCTTGGCCATGGGCCCTCTCTGATTCCAGTGCGCTTTTATTCCCACCTGCCAGCACCTACTACTAGGTTCCCATCCCCCTCACAGGAATTAAGACCCACAACAGGATCTGCAGAGCCCAAAACAGAATGAAAAAAATCTTCAGAAGTGATTAAACATTTCAAAATGGCAATAGCAGAGTATTAAAGCCAGCATAGGTTATAGGTGCCAGGTGTGTTTCCGTATAGATCACCTATTGATGAAGCTTCTCTGGAGTCTAATAAATCTTGTTCACTGGAATCCCCACCTTTCAAGAATCCCAAGGTACAATAATAATTGTTAAAGCAAAAACTTATCCAGGTACTATGGAAACCAACTGTGTGACACACTGCTGGTCAGCATTCCACAGCTTGGGAGGCCCACCTTGTAGCTGCTCCACTGAGTTGTACATAAACAGCTGTGGCCCAAGAGGGAGCTATATTAGTTGAGAATGGTTTAGGTTGAGATGATGAGTGAGGAAACCTAGCTTTTAAGTTCTGATTCTGCCGCGGAGTGACATGCACAAATCTGGGTGTTATCTTAGATGGAGTCCCCTGGAAGCGCATCATTCATGAAGGAGGTTTATTGGTGAGCAGTTAAAGATAGACCTGCAATGAACTGAGGGTGGCAGAATTAGGCAGAGGCGGAAGCTGCCCCTCCATGGGGGGACAGCAAGGACTTGGATGGGCCTGGAGTTCAGGCTCTTGCGCTTTGTATCTCTGTATCCTACCTGACTGGGAAAAGGTGCAACTCTGCAAAGCCGTTCCCTGGGGCAGTGCCCAGGTGGACACAGCTGTGAGTGTTTGGGAACCATTATTCCCAGCAGCTAAGGAGTAGGTGTGTCAGCCCTGCGTGGAGCATTTGGAAGAAGCTACACAACATTCATTATAGGCAGATTATCTCTGAGATCTCCCTTCCCTTACAGTCAGTCCTAAGAGGCATGCACAGCCCAATCCAGGAGGACATGACCTTGGGCTTCCGTGTGGCACTGAGACAATTATGGGCTGTACTTTGCCTCCTGATACCATGTGCCTATCTAACTTCCTATTTTTAAAAAGATTTATTTATTTATTTATTTGAGAGGCACAGAGAGAGAGAGAGAGAGAGAGAGATCTTCTGTCTGCTGGTTTACTGCCCAAATGCTCACAACAGCCAGGGCTGGGCCACACTGAAGCCAAGAGCCCAGAACTCTATGCAGGTTTCCCACATGGGTGCCAGAAGCCCAATATTTGGGCCATGAGCTGCCGCCTTCCCAGGCACATGAACATGAAGCTGGATTGGGGCCAGAGTAGCCGGCACTAGAAAAGGCACTCCTCCATGGGATGGGGACATCCCAAGCACAGCTTTTAACTTCTGTGCCACAGCTCCTACTCTCATTTCCTATATTTTTCTTTCTCCAGACTTTTTATTTTTGCCAATTTTATAACTTTATTTGACAATCAGAAGTTAGCATTTACCCACGTTGACTGCAGAATTTTTTAAAGTGATGAAATTGGAAAGGTAATCAAAGTCTGGTGCCCGTTTGGTGAATCTTCATCCTCACTACATGTTCCCTTCAATCTAACATGGATGTGATATGGGGCAGTCATTATTTCTTTGGCCCAGACAGCTGTGTTGGGCCTGGTTTTAATGCTTGAATGTTGCCTGTGCAGTGTTGGCTCCCCGATTCATTGATGGCAGAACGGCCCTACTCTCCACCCTTCCTTGCAGGAGTCAGGTCCTGGGGCCCAAGGTGGAAAGAGGGTGTGAAGGACTGGATCTCTCCAGACCTTAAAAATTCTCTTTTGACATAAAGGCATTCAAAACAAACAAATCAAGAGGTTGCCTATGGAACAGTGGCAGTGGACAGACATTTATGCATGAGATGAGGTCTTTGGGTTAAATCCTGGCTTTGCCACTCACAAGCTGTGTGAATTTGAGACAATCATTAACTTTGTTAAGTTTCTGTTTGTCTTTAACACAGAGGGATTGTGAGGGAACGGTCTCTGAAGTGTCAAGTCTATGGAAATTAAATTTTTTTTAAAGATTCATTTATTTATTCTAGACAGAGAGAGGAAGACAGAGAGAGAGAGGTCTTCCACCCACTGGTTCACTTCCCAGATGGCTGCAATGGCCAGAACTGGGCCAATCCTAAGCCAGGAGCCAGGAGCTTCTTTCAGGTCTCCCACGTGCACAGACCCAAGAGCTTGGGCCATCTTCCACTGTAGCTGAGACACAAACCAGTGCCCATATGGGATGCCAGTGCCACCGGCAGAAGCCTGGCCTACTACACCATGGTGCTGCCCCTGGAAATTAAATTTCATAAACCTCTATAACCCCTCATGAAGTAGGCAAGAAAAATGGTTTTATAATAGCTACGCTTTAAAATTAATTTATATATGAATCTACTGAGAACTTCTATTCAATGTTCAATATAACAATGCCCTAACTAAAAAGTAGTTGGTGAATCAGAAAGAGATGGGGAGAATGTAAAAATAATGAGGGATGGAGCTGGTGCAGTGGTGTAGCGGGTAAAGCCGCCGCCTGCAGTGTTGACATCCCATATGGTTCGAGACCTGGCTGCTCCACTTCCGATCCAGCTCTCTGCTATAGCCTGGGAAAGCAGTAGTAGATGGCCCAAGACCTTGGGCCCCTGCACATGTGTGGGTAACCCAGAAGAAGCTTCTGGCTCCTGGCTTTGGATCGGCACAGCTCTGGTTGTATGGCCAATTCTCTTTCTCTCTCTCTCTGCCTCTCCTTCTCTGTGTAATTCTGACTTTCAAATAAATTAAATAAATTTTTTTTAAAAAAAAATAATGGGGCACATCAATTGGTCTCTGGGTGTCCATAGGTTTCAGAACAATTTTTGTGGATATCAGCTTTGCTCCCTATGGATTTTATTTGTCCTGCTGTGCAAGGCCACACTCTGTCTGAACCTGCCCCAGAAGTTATGGGGAGCTATAGCCTTTTGAGGTTATCTGGGGAAGTGTCTCACAAACTGGTTCTTCTGCTCCGTCAGAGGTGCCATATTCCTATGTAATTGGTCAGGGAGAAGTACTCACAGTGTTGGAAATCCCCAAGTAAACTGTGGAAACATGCATTGCCACATGCAGGTGCTATGACCAAAACTGTGGCTATAGAGCAGAAGGCAATTTAATACAGTGCCATCCTTAAGTGGAAGGAAGCCTTCGGAGGCCCGAGTGGGAGGGCCCAAATGGAGGCATTGGCTCTATTCGATTATGATCTCAATTTGAGCTTTCTGCCTTATTACCCAAGTGGGTCTCCTAGCTCTGCACAGTGGAGGTCCCTCAACATAATTGTGTAGAGATCAAAGATAATTAGCTCAAAAGTTAGTGACTTTCCCATCATTGAGGAGTTCAACCAGTGATCAACAAGGAAATGGAGATGTAGAGGGTATAAGGGGAGGAACCCAGATGTGCATCAGGGGAGATATGGCACCTCCATCCAAAACACCCCAAGGGAAAAAAAATAGAGATCTAAATATATTCTCATGAAAGGGTGCCCTGCATGTATTTTTGAGCATAGAAAGCAGGTTGTAGAACAGCATGGATAGGATTTCTTGCTTGTGTTTTAAAAAGCACACACGCACGTGCCACACATGAATCTCGGTATGAGTAGAACTATGGTGATGCTTTGCAAACTGTTAGCAGTGACTTTCTTAGGCTACCGAGATTTCAGGTAACCTGATTTTGGAACTACTGTATTAGGGGCCGGCACTATGGCATAGTGGGCTAAGCCTCTACCTGTAGCATTGGCATCCCATATGGGCACTGATTTGTGTCCTGGCTGCTCCTTTTCCAATCCAACTCTCTGCTATGACATGGGAAAGCAATAGAAGATGGCCCAAGTGCTTGGGCCCCTGTATCTGCACAGGAGACCTGGAGGAAGCTCCTGGTTCCTGGCTTCAGATGGGCCCAGCTCCAGCCATTTGGGGAGTGAACCAGCAGATGGAAGACCTTTATCTCTGTCTCTCCCTCTCTCTGTAACTCTACCACTCAAATAAATAAATAAATCTCAAAAAATACTATATTAATTTTTTTACAATGAGCAAGTAGTTTTTATATGAATTACGTGTCTTTTTCTTTTTCTTTTAACTTTTATTTAATGAATATAAATTTCCAATGTACAGCTTATGGATTACAATGGCTCCCCCCCCCATAACTTCCCTCCCACCCACAACCCTCCTCTCTCCCACTCCCTCTCTCCTTATACTGTTTGAGTACTAGTTATAGCATTAAATCACAATGTATAGCACATTAAGGACAGAGATCCCACGTGAGGAGCAAGTGCACAGTGACTCCTGTTGTTGACCCAACAAATTGACACTCTAGTTTATGATGCCAGTAACCACCCTAGGCTCCCGTCATGAGTTGCCAAGGCTATGGAAGCCTTCCGAGTTTGCTGACTCTGATCATATTTAGACAAGGTCATAAAAGACAGGGTGAGGATAGTAACCAATGATCCTAAGAGTGGCATTAACCAGGTCTGAACAATTATACAGCATTAAGTGGGGAAGAGGACCATCAGTACACACAGGTTGGGAGTAGAGCCATTGGTGGTAGAGTAGAGGCTATGATTACAAAGGAATGAGGTCCAAGTGCGCTAGACAGGGTCTACAACAAAGGACAGAGTCATTATTAGAGGAGCTAAGAAAAGTGCTGTCTAAGCTACAACTAAGTTTTCTGATTGAGAGGCAAATAGAACCTGACAGAAGGGGCTTGATAATAATCTGGTGGGCTTTAGGCCTTGTAAGTTAAGAGGCCCAGACCTATCTATCTCTTCACATGGGGTACATCCTAAGGGAGGTGTTACGTGTCTTTTTCATGTTACACAATGAAGAAAAGAATCATTTAAAGAGCAGGAGTTGGTGAACTATGAGCAAGAGGGCCAGAAGACCACCATTTTTGTAAATAAAGTTTTATTGGAACACAACCACACCCATCCATTTTCCTCTTGTTTATGGCCACATTTGTTTTACAATGGTAGAATTGAGTGGTTGTGACAGAGAGCTTGTGGCTTACGCAGCCTAAAATGTTTATCTGCTCCTTAAGGGGAAAGGTGTGGCAATCTCTGGTGTAAACAAACGGCCTGGAAAACTTCCTCAGTTGACTAATTGCATCTAAGTTTTACCAATTCTGCAGAAGTCAGTGTGTCTGAATTTATATTTTTAAAGAATATGACCTGCGTATTTTCATGTACCTCCTAAGTAGTGATTATAATAACCGACTGCTGACACCAGTGTTTGCGTTGTTAAGATGTTTATATTTTCCTTCCTCCTCTCCTTCCTTCCTCTTTTTCTCCTCCTCCTCCTTCTCCTCTTCCTTTCACTCTTCGGATGAGATAAGCTCACCACCTTGTGCTACCATTGGCCCTGAGACGCTGCTCTGCTTCACAGAGGTCCATGGGCAAGCTGAGTTTCCTTCTGCTGCTGCTTTGGGTGTCTTCAAGATAGAATGATTGAAGATATCCTGGACAACAGCAAGTATCCCAGGAAAGAAGGGGGAGGTGCTGAAGAACAGCCCAGATCTGGAAAGGGAAAAGACCAGGAAGCTGAGGGAGGGGAGTTGTGGAGTGCGGGGTGGGCGTGGGGGGCGAGAGCCAGGCCCCAGAGGAAAGGCTGGAGCACATCACGCTTCTCCCATGCCTCCATCACACCCTTCCCATGCAGCCCACTTAGTCTCCTGATAAGCAAAGAGTTTTGTGGCTTGTCTCCTTGCAGTACGGACACCCAGCATCAAAGTCCTCTCTTGCAGAAAGCACGAGAGCAAAGGGTGACTAATGCCAGTCTGAGCAATGCCAGGCCCTGCTCATTTCCAGAGTTCAGACAGAAAAGCTGGACATTGGCCCTGATATGGAAGCTCCTCAGATGCTAAGTAGTTTAATGATTCAATAGAATCATTCTCTTTGTCAATCACTCCCCACAGACCTTGCCTGAAGGAAACAGAGGCTCCTGCAGTGTCAGAAGTGGAAGCTGCCTGTGGGGTGATTAGCGAATCAGTTCAGCCATTGCCTATGCTGTGGGCTTTGGACTCATTGCACAGTCTGCTGCGTGGATCTTGAGCTACACGGAGATGGGGATGGAAAATATTTTCTCTGGCACTCTGATAACAGATCTGTTAATTTCATTTAGCTTTGGATACTGGTGAGAATGGAAAGTACCCAGTCTGTAACCTCTGTGGCTCCAATTTATACGGTTCCCAAAATTCTAAAACAGATTTTTCAATGTATGGGGGAATCTCAGAACACGTGACCAAAGCACTATTTTCTTTTCGTATTCTAGTAGTACATGATATTTTAGAGTACTGAAATCCTGGCATTGTTGGTATTATTCAGTTGCATCAGTATTTTTTTAAATAGAAATTTTGACCGTTTTTCTGTTTGAGACAACCCTGATAATTCTATACTGTACCACATTAAGCTTTTGAAAATAATCAAGGTACATTAGTTTAAAGAGTATTCTGACCACAATCCTCTCCTGCATAAACTCCAAGTGTTTCTTTGTTGTTTTATTTCTTATTTCCTGGATTACAAGGGAAGTGGAACATCTTTTCTTGTATTTATTAGTCATCTGTGGCCCCAGTACCAATTTG
Source organism: Lepus europaeus (assembly GCF_033115175.1). Classification (NCBI taxonomy): domain Eukaryota; kingdom Metazoa; phylum Chordata; class Mammalia; order Lagomorpha; family Leporidae; genus Lepus; species Lepus europaeus. The sequence goes on from NC_084831.1 coordinate 59,893,136, forward strand.
GGCATGGATCTACTTCCAGAAGTCTCTGCTGCATTGCCATGGATATTTTGGTATTCCTATAAGTAGCCTTGAGCTTCGTTCTGGAACACAGTTAAGTCATTGGAAACAGATTTATCCTTTCAGTTCTTGCTTAAGATTTATTCAGCAGGACTGGGGCTGTTGTCACTCTAGTGCTAACTTTCCTTCCCCTGAAGCAAGACCTGTGTGTCTAGCCCTGTTCCGTATATTGTGATATTTTCCAGACTGGCTGGCGAGAAGAGGTACTAAACCTGGCCCTGGTGAGCACTAGGCACTGTCCCCTCTAGTCCTTGTGCATGTTTTTTTCCCTGGTCTCTATTTCCTTCATCATCACTCACCATCAGACCTTTGGCTGCTCTCTGGGTTCTCCTTCTCCACAGCTCTTTCTGTCTGGTTTTCTGTCCGATTCCTCCATCTCCACTCACCTCTGCATCTCCTCTATTCAAAGAATCCATCCTGCTCCTCCTGAATTCCCCAGCCATGCTGTGGCCTGAAAATGCCTCTAGGGACTACCCTGGGGGAACTGTATGACTTACCTCATGTGTTTTAGTCTCTCAGGGATCACTATCCTTTTGTCACCTGATGTACAGTATTTTTTTTTTTTTTTTGACAGGCAGAGTTAGTGAGAGAGAGAGAGACAGAGAGAAAGGTTTTCCTTTTTCCATTGGTTCACCCCTCAAGTGGCCACTACAGCGGGCGCATTGCGGCCGGCACACTGCGCCGATCCAAAGCCAGGAGCCAGGCGCCTCCTCCTGGTCTCCCATGCGGGTGCAGGGCCTAAGGACCTGGGCCATCCTCCACTGCCTTCCCGGGCCATAGCAGAGAGCTGGACTGGAAGAGGAGCAACTGGGACAGAATCCGGAGCCCCAACCGGGACTAGAACCCAGGGTACTGGCGCTGCAGGTGGAGGATTAGCCTAGTGAGTATTTTGCAAACAACTATTATTTTCATATGTTTTGCCTATTTTCTGGTTATTTGAGATAGGAGGCTTAAACCAGTTCCTTTGTTCTGCTTAGACTCAAAGCAGAAACTCCCTCCCCCATCACTGAACCACACACATTATTCTTCCTTTCCACATATCCTTATGCAACATCTGATAATATTGCCTGTCTCCCCCATTGGACTGTAAGCTCCATGAGGACAGGTAGGGTGGCTGCTGGGTTTTGTCGTCTCCTCAGCACATATACCACTTCCTGACACAGTGTACTTCATTACTCACATAGCAGTGCTCACTACATATTGAATGAATGAGTGAAAGCTAGAGTAGGACCAGATCATGGCGGGCCTTGACTGTTAAGCAAGGAAACTGAGCAGATTTTGCTGAGAGCAGAGGCTCCTACTCTGAAACCAGAGGGATGTAGGTCAATTTCCGTTCATTTGGGGTGTGAAGGCCTTAGGGGGTGCGACCCTGGTGACTTTACTCAAGCTCCTCTGTTTATCTGTAAATCTGCCAGAGTTTTAGGCAGATGAGGTCACATTTTTGGAATCTGTTCGGAATTAAGGAACCTGGCAGCAATAATGAATCTTGCTTTTGACCCTGCCTCTTAATCTGATTGGCTCTAAGCTCTTTGCAATATTAATTACATCTCCTAGTGGAGTTGCCTCTCAGACCTCTTGGATTGGTAACACTGAAAGCAGTCGTTAGCATTCCTGCTGTGTACACAGCATGCCTGCTTCTCCTTCCTAAGAGAGAAAGGTGGGAATGGTCTCTACCAACATCCTTAAGTTATTTAGTCACTGTCCTTAGGTGGACTTGACAATTGAACAATTTTCTTTTTTAGATTTATTTTATTTATTTGAAAGGTAGAGTGGCAGAGAGAGGGAGAGACACAAAGGGGAGAGAGAGAGAGAGAGAGAGAGAGAGAGAGAGAGAGAGAGAGAGAGAGAAATTTCCCATCTGCTGGTTCACTCCCCAAATGGCTGGAACAGCCAAGGCTGGCCCAGGCTAAAGCCAGAAGCCTGGAACTCCACTGTGGTCTCCTACATGGGTGGCAGAGGCTCAAGTACCTGGGCCATCTTCTGCTTTCCCAGGACATTAGCTGGGAGCTGGATCAGCAGTGGAACAGAAGGGACTGAAAGTGGTGCTCGGATTAGATGCTGGCAGTACAGACAATGGCTTCATCTGCTGTGCTACAATACTTGGCCCTTGAACAACTCACTCAGAAATCTCTCTGTAGGGGGCTGATGCTGTGGCATAGCAGGGTAGGCTGCTGCCTGTAGTGTTGACATCGCATGTGGGCTCTGGTTCGAGTCTCTGCTGCTCCACTTCCCATCCAACTCTCTGCTATAGCCTGGGAAGGCAGTGGAGGATGGCCCAAGTCCTTGAGTCCCATGTGGGAGACCTAGAAGAGGCTCCTAGCTCTTGACATCAGATCAGCGCAGCTCCGGTTGTTGTGGCCATCTGGGGAGTGAACCAGTAGATGGAAGACCTCTCTTTCTCTCTCTCTCTCCCTTTGCCTCTTTGTAGCTCTGCCTTTCAGATAGAACAATAAACCTTAAAAAAACTCTCTGTGGGGGCCAGTGCTATGACATAATGGATTATGCCACCACCTGCCTTGCTAGCATACCATGTGGGCACTTGTTTGAGTCCTAGCTGCTCTACTTTCCATCCAGCTCCCTGCTAATATGCCTGGGAAAACAGTGGAAGACAGCCCAAGTTCTTGGGCCCTTGTACCCATGTGGGAGACCCAGAAGAAGCTCCTGGCTCCTGGCTCCTGGCTCAGGTTTGGCCCAGCTCTGGTCATTGTGGCCATCTGGGGAGTGAACCAGAGGATGGAAGACCTCTCTCTCTCTCTCTCTCTCTGTATCTCCCTCTCTCTCTGTAACTTTGACTTTCAAATAAATAAATAAATCTTTAAAACTAAAAAACAAAAGCCTTTCTATGAGGCCAGTTTATTCTTCCTTTAAGATACCTCTAACTGTACCTCTTCTCCAAAGCAAGCAAAACCTTCTGAGTTTTCATGATAAGAAAACAACCTTTACAGCAAGCTGAAGTTGAAAAGAAGGGAGTATTTCTAAGTAGACATGATATTCAGTCCACAACCGCTGGCCCTCACATTTGCATAGCACAATATCAGGAAGCTGGACTGAAAGTGGAGATGGGACTCAAAGCCCAGGCATTCTGGTGTGGGATGTGGGTCCCCAAATGGTGTCTTTACCGCTATGCCAAACACCTTCCCCCTCATCGCGGGGTCTTGTAGTTTGTTTTTAATCTAGAATTTCACTTAATCTCCTTGTTTTCACTGTACTAGTCTATTCTAAACCTCTTAATGCTTAATCATTCATTCATTCATTCAACAAATATTGATCAAATACCCCCTTAGCATTTTCTCCCAGGCACAGTTCTAGGTGCTTGGGCACCTCCAGCAATGAAAACGGATAAGTCCAACACTCCTGCACTTATGTTCTAATAGAAACACATTTCCAGCATTCTGCCAGTGGTATGTGAGTGTGTGTGTGTGTGTGTGTGGGCTGACTACAAACAGAAATGGCAAGGAGTTGTAGGTCAAAGGGCACCTTATAAAGACTCTCAACCAAGCCTCCTATTTTGAGCTTCACCCACATCCCTATCTTCAAAAGTGCGTGGTGTCCCTACTTTCCAAGCCTTTCTCAGTTTCAGTGGGATGAACCAGCTTGCTTTCCCCAGCATTCCGGACCCTTCACCAGCACTTGGATTTCAGCTTTCTATGTTCTAAGTCAGTTTTTATGCCTTGAATGTAATCTCATCTGTTTTAGTCTTCATCCAGTATCCTTGTTCTTGTAGACTTAGACTTTCGTTTCTTCATTTAATATGGTTTAGTGTGATTTGGGGAATGCACAGAGGTAATCCTGAGGTCAGTCATCTATAGTTAATCACATACCACCAACTCTGTACACAAAGTTGCTTGCCTGAAAGGTGAAGATGGTGTCAACTGGGTGGATGGTGGGGTGTTAGGGTGGTCACATCTCAGTGAAGCAGTTCTGCTTGAATTCAGGAGATCACACGAAGGTACAGGAATTCCATGTTTCCCAGCCTCCCTTGATCATGACCCATTTTCTTTCTCTCTCTCAGTCTCCTTTCTCTTTTTCCTTTATTTTACTTTTGATATTGATCTTCATGTTTTCTCTTCTTTGAAATCCATGAGGAGGTAGTATCTTGTACTAAATTGCTAATCACTACATACCAAGGGACTTCAAAAAGTTCATGGAAAAATGGAATGGAAAGGTAAGCTTATTTTGGGTCAAAAAATTTTGAAATCCATGCATGGTTTTTTTCTTAATACTCACTTCCAAAACTTTCTGAAGACGCTTTGCGCGCACTGGTTTTTTTTTTTTTTTTTTGAAAAATTATTTTTTATTTCTTTGAAAGAGTTACAGAGGGAGGTAGAGCCAGAGAGAGAGAGAGGTCTTCCATTCCTCTGGTTCACTCCCCAAATGACTGCAATGGCCAGAGCTGACCTGATCCGAAGCCAGGAGCCAGGAGCTTCCTCCACATCTCCCATGCAGGTGCAGGGGCCCAAGGACTTGGGCCATCTTCTACTGCTTTCCCAGGCCATAGCAGAGAGCTGGATCAGAAGAGGAGCAGCTGGGACTTGAACTGGCACCCATATGGGATGCTGGCACTGCAGGCTGGGGCTTTAACCCACTGTGCTGCAGTGCCAGCCCCAAGCACTGGTTTTTAAAGAACTGGAAGAAAATAGTAGGAACACTAGCTTCTGACATTCATTAACACTTGGTGTGAGTAAGGCGCTGTCCTCAGAGCTTTATACACATTGCCCTACAAACTCTCGGCTACCAGCCTAGGAACAGGGTATTAACTCTATTTTATGGTAAGATGTCACAGCCTACTGATTTTTTTTTGGATAGATGAAAGACTAAAACAGTAAAAATGTGTCTGAAATCTTACAGAAAATAGGCGAATTTATAAAATACAACTGTCCCTCAGTATCTGCAAGGGATTGGTTCCAGTATCACTATGGAAGTCAAAATTTACAGAATGCTCAAGTCCCTTTATGGAAAATGGGGTAGGAGTTGCACACTATACACATCCTGCTATATACTTCAAATCCTCTCTTGATTACTTAGAACTTCTAAGACAATGTAAATGCTAAGTAAATTGTTGTTATTTTGGGTTATTTATGGAGTCATGACAAGAAAAAAAGCTGGACATGTTCAGTGAAGCTGAATTTTTTTCCAATATTTTTGCTTCACAGGTGGTTAAATCCACAGATGCAGAACCTGTGGGTGCAGAGAAGGCTGGCTGTATTCATGAAATGAATCTCATTCATTTATTGTCAGAGTCACGTGTATTCCTTGTTAAAGTTTGGAGCAGAGTTCGGTGCTCTAAACCTCCAAGCCTTCCTCCTAAGTGAGCGCTACATCTAAGAATCAATATGCAGTTAGAAAACAAAGAGCCAGATTTACTTGCTAGAATTGCAGAGATTGTCTGGTTAGCTGTGCTGGAGAGGGAGGCCTGAAAGCCAATGTGGAATTTTCTGTTGCCTCCAGAAGAGACTGGCTGAATTGAGAAAGCAGACCCTGTGCAGCAGGTTCCAATGCTCAGGCCCAGTCTGTGGGGAGAGGCTGGCTGGCTTCACCCGCAGCTGGACAGAGGCAGCTGGACGGAGAGCAGGCATTGCTAGGCCTCCCTCAAAGAGACAGAGTGTGCCCGGGGTGTGATTTCCTTGCAGGGGTGGGGAATCTTTTTTCTGCCAAGGGCCATTTGCATACTTACAATATCGTTCATGGGCCATACACAATTATCCACTTAAAAATGAACCTGCTATAAATGCCCTGAATTTTGAGCCCCATTTGCAGTTGCCTTGGCAGGGCCAGACCAGATGATGTCAGGGGTCTTATGTGGCCTGTGTGCTGGGTGTTCCTCACCCCCTTTAGGTGGACGGGAAGGAGAGATAGGCTGTCGGTGCACAAGCACCTGAGACAGAAGAGCACAGGTAACAGACTAAGCAGCAGTAGGGAGAGCCCGACAGGAATCAGGTTGTATCCACTGGGATTAGCTTGTTCCCTGCCTGCAGCAACCGTGAAGGGGCTTGGAGAAGTGTGGGTGGGAATGTTCTCTCTCCTGGTGGAGGTGCTGTCTTTTTTGTGTCCTGGGATGGAAACATGAGAGGAAAAATTAGGTTGCCATGTAAACATTTCTATTTAGTAGAGGTGGAAATGCTAATATTTTAATCATTGCTTGTGACTGATTCTGTATTCTAAATTCAAAACAATCTTTTTGACTGTGACTTGCAGTGATGTACATAATGAATTTTCCCCTATTTGTGATGTACTCTGATATTGTTTCTTCCTGTTCTACCTTTTAAATCAGTGCTGGTTACAAACCGCTCGATGGGTTTTTTTGACCCACTAATGGGTCAGGCCTTGGAAAATATTGGTCTAGGAGGTTTGTTGACACAATTTAGGAGGTAAGAACTGCTTTTGTTTGTGAAACACTTCAGTGGTTTCTTGGTTATCTATGAAACATGGACTAGATTGGACAGGAACGGCTGAGACAAAGTCAAACAGTTTAGTAAAAATGCAAAGGACAATGCAATTATAAAAATATTCTACCTGGGTAAAGAGATTATTCTGAAATTAATTGATTTTTGTTTTCCTGACCATAGGGAAGGTGATGGTGACACTTAAGATGTAAAGAGAGGGGGGCCTGGTGCCGGTGCTGTGGCGTAGCGGGTAAAGCTGCCGCCTGCAGTGCCGGCATCCCATAAGGGTGCCAGTTCGAGACCCGGCTGCTCCACTTCCAATCCAGCTCTCTGCTATGGCCTAGGAAAGCAGTAGCAGGTAGCCCAAGTGCTTGGGCCCCTGCACCCACGTGGGAGACCCAGAAGAAGCTCCTGACTCCTGGCTTCGGATTGGCGCAGCTCTGGCTGTTGTGGCCATCTGGAGAGTGAACTTGCAGAAGGAAGATTCTCTCTCTCTCTCTCTCTCTCTCTCTCTTTCTCTCTGTGTAACTCTGACTTTCAAATAAATAAATAAATCTTTAAAAAAAAAAAAGATGTAAAGAGAGGGAGGGGCAGAGACCCTGAGGAGGGGGCACAGCAGGGAACACTTTCACGTGAGTGGGAGTGGTCTCCAGGACCTGAGTCCTAAACAGTGAGAGAGCAGGCAGCCTTGACCATGACTGGGGATTGGTCCAAGCTACTAGCAGTCGTGCTGCCCTGGTCATGATTCCTTCATGCTGACCTTAAGTCTTCGCTGAGGTTGTTTCATCACTGTGGTTCAGCATCCGGCCGGTGACTTAGGGAAGGAAAGGCAAGGTTGTATCCAGGGTTGAGGCAAACCCATACAGAGATCTGAGGAAGCAGTCATGGAATGATAAGAAGAGACCACAGGCCAGGATGGAGCAGCTGTCTTGAATGAGAGATGCCAGGTGCTGAGGACTAACCAAAGATGTATATCTTTACCAGGAAGCCTGCATGTTCTTCAGGAATGCTCAGCACTTTGGAGAGGTGATTGGATTTCATGCAATTACCTAGGCTTAGGGACTTGTTATTATCCTCATTTTTTTATTTTTTTATTTAAATTTCAAAGAAGTTGCTTGTGCCCTATGTTTTGCTTCCCCCATGGATACTCCTCTGGGCCCTAGGAGACTGACGAGACTAGGCTGCCTCAGTGGGCTCCCTCATGCTCTGGCCTCTTGTAGCACTTGACCAACAGAAGGAAACCAAAGAAAGAGTATGAGATAGGAATATTTCACCTCCAATTCCCTTCCTGTTGGGTGTCCAGTAGCCCCTGAGGGCACAGCTGTTGTCTCCTGCTGTCATTCTCACCCCGCTACACTGTCTTCTTACAGGAACCTATTCCTACCCCTCAGCTCTTCAGGCTTGGGGTGGTAATGCTTCCCAGGTATTGCTAGCCTCCGGGGACCACATTATCACAGACTGATTTCTCTCAACAGTCTTCACACCGTTGTAAACAACCACCATTACACTTTCAGCAAATTAATTGTCTGTTTCCCGCCAGATAGTACTGACCGGGAAAGAGATCTCTCTCATGGTTCTCTAATGGGGCCAACATCTTACAGAGCCCGTTCATCAAAATGAATGAATGGATAAACCCATTGGAAACATCTTAAAGTACATTCCAGGGCCTCGTTCACTGGACTCCATGGCTCTGACTTGGCACAGTGTAGCCTGTATTCACCACCAGGTGCTCCCATGCCGAACACTGCTCATGATCCTCAGAAATGTTTCTCCACATCCCTTCCCTAGGTTCTCAGTACAGAAGGCAAACATGCCTGGATGCTCTGAGGGTGTGCAGCTTGTGTCGTGGCTGCCGCTGGAGACGGGCGCTGTTGTAGCATGTGGAGAAGACTGCAGGGAAAGAAGCACTCGGGTCAGAGAAAAGAGTGTTTGTCAAGCTCTTCCTCTCATGGCATTCAAGCAATGGACTTTCTACAGAAAGTGCAGATAAATTAGACTCTTTGGTACGACAGAGTGCCACAGGTGGGAAATAGGCTTCATGAAACTGCAGGAGCCTGACATTGGAGTGAAATTTCTAGAAACTGGAGCATGCTAGAATACCTCTCCTATGGAAGATAGGTTGCTGCAACTGGCACATCATACCACGAAGATAGGGGCCTAATGTGTAGGAGCCTCCTTGGATTTTTTTAAATTGAATTCTTCATTGAGATAAAAAATTTTGTTCTTATAAGATGACATTGTAAGAAATAACACTGAAAGATATCATATACTGTTTTCCTGGTTTCCCTCAATAGTAACGTTTTGCAAAACTATAGTAGAATGCTGGCAGGGATACTGGCATGGATGCAGTCAAGATACAGAACATTAACATCATCACCGGGATTTGTCGTGTTGTCCTTTTAGAACCTCCTCTTTCCACCCACTCAATGTCCGGAACTCCTGGCAGCCACTAATCTGTTTTCCATTTCTTCAATTTTGTCATTTCAAAAGTTATTATATAAATGCAGTAATAAATTATGTCATCTCTTGGAATTGGATTTTTTCCACTCAACATACTTCTCTGGAGATTCATCCAAGTTGTCATGTGTATCAATAGTTCACTGTTTCTTTTTTTTCTTTTTATTGCTGAGCAGTATTCCACGGTATGACTCTTCTGGAGACTGTTTAGCTATTCAGCTGGAGGAAATATGGACTGTTTCCATTTTTTGACTGTTACCAATAAAGCTGCTGTAAACACTGGTGTGCAGGTTTTGGTATGAACGTTAAGTCTGCATTTCCTTGGAATAAATGCCCAGGAGTGCATTCCTGGCTATGGTCATCGCATGTTGAATTTTGAAGAAACTGCAAATGGTTTCCAAACTAGCTATACCATGCTACAATCCCATCAGGAATGCCAGAGTGAGGATGTTACTCTGCATTCTCATCAGTAATTGATGTTGTCACTATTTTTTCGTTTAGCCATATTGACTGGAGTGTAGTAATATCTTACTGTGTTTTAAGTCTGTATTTTCTAATGGCTAATAATGTTAAGCATCTTCTCAGGTGTTTATTGCCAATTGTATGTTGTTCTCTTTGGTGAAATGACAACAAACTTTTTAAAAAAGATTTATTTTATTTATTTGAAGTACAGAGTTACAGAGAGAGGTGGAGACTGAGAGAGGTCTTCCATCTGCTGGTTCACTCCCTAGATGGCCACAATGGCTGGATCTGCGTCGATCTGAAGTCAGGAGCCAAAAGCTTCTTTTGGGTCTCCCACATGGGTGCAGGGGCCCAACCACTTGGGCCATCTTCTACTGCTTTCCCAGGCCATAGCAGAGAGCTGGATCAGAAGAGGAACAGTTGGGACTAGAACTGGTGCCCATATGGGGTGCCAGCGCTTCAGGCCAGGACTTCAACCTGCTGTGCCATAGTGCCAGCCCCCAACAAGCATTTTTAGTAAACCATGTACTAAAGAAATGTAGAGGTTTAGCCATAGCTATATTGATTATAATAACAAGCTTTCTTTTTAAAATATACATATCCTATGTTAAGATACAAGAGGTAAAGCAAACAGACATAGCTCTTTTTCTCAAGGAATTTATCATTTTGAAGTGGGTGATGAAATGGAAAACATTTGGAAAAGCATTCAAACATATTTAACACAAATAACAAAAAGAATGTCCTGGGTTAGTGCTGTGGCACAGTGGGTTAAGTCACTGCCTGCTACAGGCATCCCATATGAGCCCTGGTTCAAAGTCCTGACTGTGCCGCTTCTGATCCAGCTCTCTGCTCATGTACCTGGGAAGACAGTGGAAGATGGTCCGAGTACTTGGGCCCCTGCCATCCATGCAGGAGACCCAGATGGAGTTCCTGGCTCCTGGCTTTGTTGCAGCTACTTGGGGAGTGAACAAGTGCTTGGAAGATCCTTTTCTCTCTCTCTGTCTCTGACTTTCTCTCTCTCTCTCTCTCTCTCTCTTTTTTTTTTTTTTTTTTTTGACAGGCAGAGTGGACAGTGAGAGAGACAGAGAGAAAGGTCTTCCTTTGCCGTTGGTTCACTCTCCAATGGCTGCCGTGGCCGGTGCGCTGCGGCCGGCGCACCGTGCTGATCCGATGGCAGGAGGGAGCCAGGTGCTTCTCCTGGTCTCCCATGGGGTGCAGGGCCCAAGCACTTGGGCCATCCTCCACTGCACTCCCTGGCCACAGCAGAGAGCTGGCCTGGAAGAGGGGCAACCGGGACAGGATCGGTGCCCCGACCGGGACTAGAACCCGGTGTGCTGGCGCTGCAAGGCAGAGGATTAGCCTGTTGAACCATGGCGCCTGCCCTCTCTCTCTCTTTAATTCTGTTTTCAAATAAATAAACAAATCTTCTTAAAAATTTCCTTAAAAAACAAAAAAACTTCCAGATATAAAAAAGAATGGAGATTCAATTTACATTGAGAGTCAAACAATTTCAAATTGTACCTGAAAAATGAGAAGGTAATATTTCAGTAGAATTGGGCAAAGAGCAACTCAGCCCATGAACGCATCATGTGTGAAGGGCCTGAGGCAGGAAGGGCTTAGGATGCTGCTGCATAAACCCAAAGATAGCTAGTGTAGCTGGAACGTGGAGCAACAGTGGACAGGCAACATGAGATGTGTTTAGCAATATGGACAGGACCCCAACAAGATGCAGAGAGAATATTAACCCAAGCAGGAAGCAGAGGTTTGAACCAGCTTTGTAGCCAAGGGAATGGGGAGAGATGTGGAAAGTTTTTTTTTTTAAAGTTTACTTATTTATTTTTATTTGTTTGAAAGGGTGGTGGTGGGGGGGAGAAATCTTCCATTTACTGGTTCACTCTCCAAATTCCTACAACAGATAGGGTGGGGCCAGGCCAAAGCCAGGAGTCACGATCTCCATCTTGGTCCTCCTTGTAGGGGCAGGGATCCAAGTACTTGAGTCATCATCTACTGCCTCCCAGGGTGTGCTTTAGCAGGAAACTGGATTGGAAGCTGAGGTGGAACTTGATCCCAGGCACTCCAATATGGGATGTGGATGTCTCATGTGCCAGTTTAACCTGCTGTACCACAACGCCTGCTCTAGAAGTGTGTCTGAGTTATATTTTAGAGATAGATTTGACAGGACATGATGAGGGACTCCATGGGGTTAGGAGGGAGAGGAAAACAAAGATGTGAAGAATTGCTTTCAGGCTTCCTGACTGAACAACTTGGTCCATGGACATGACCTTACCAAGGAGGAGGAAATGAAAGGAGAACTTGATTTAGACAGGGAGTAGTAGGCAGCAGAGAGCAGCTGGGTTGGTCTCCAGAAGAGGCCATCCCATATGGCCGCCCATTCAAGTCCCAGCTGCAGCACTTCTGATCCAGCTCCCTGCTAATGCACCTGGGAAAGCAGTAGAAGATGGGCCAAGTACTTGGGCCCCTGCACCCATGTGGGAGACCTGGATGGAGTTCCTGGTTCCTGGCTCTGGCTTTGGCCTGGCCCAACCCCGGTTGTTACAGCCATCTAGGGAGTGAACCACCGAATGGAAGATGTCGCCCTCGCTATTTCTCTCTCTCGCTGTAACGCTGACTTTTGAATAAATGAATAAATCTTACAAAAAATGTAAATTCTAAAGCCTATGTGTGTCTACAAAAAGAGTAAGCTCCATTTAATGCACAGGACAAAAAGGAGTGTCCTACAAGTGCGGCAGAAGTACTTGAGGGTAGAGAATCCCACAAATTCAAAATGTATCACCCCTCCTCTGTTTTAAACATTTTTCTCAGATATTCAAAAAAAGTATGTACAGGTGTCCACCAGATGGCAACATTTCTTTATAAAAGCCCTGATTTAGAAGCCACACCTTCTGAGCTACTTCAAGGTGGACTCTTGAAGGGCACCCAGCCAGTCTTGCCAAATTTGTTGCAAGTACAGTCCGGCCTGCCAAGTTCTCCCAGCAGGGTACACAGCTGGAGGTGGCATTGGGAGCCTTCTGCGACCTCGAACGAGGAGACCTGTGTGTGTCCATGGGTCTGCGGAAAGCACGATCTGATGCTGTGTGCTTTCTATCATGAAAACCCCCTTTGGCCGGCGCCGTGGCTTAACAGGCTAATCCTCCGCCTTGCGGTGCCGGCACACCGGGTTCTAGTCCCGGTCGGGGCGCAGATTCTATCCCAGTTGCCCCTCTTCCAGACCAGCTCTCTGCTATGGCCCGGGGAAGGCAGTGGAGGATGGCCCAAGTGCTTGGGCCCTGCACCCACATGGGAGACCAGGAGAAGCACCTGGCTCCTGGCTTCGGATAGGCACGGTGCGCCGGCCGCAGCGGCCATTGGAGGGTGAACCAACGGCAAAAAGGAAGACCTTTCTCTCAGTCTCTCTCTCTCTCACTATCCACTCTGCCTGTCAAAAAAAAAAAAAAAAAAAAAAATAACCCCTTCATCCTCAGGGCTCTAAATGTTAACACCTGCGAGCCCCTGGAAGCCTCAGCTAACCAGAGCCTCGTTCCTCACCTGTGGATTGTTGTGTGTATATTGGTACCAACCTTTTGTGGTGAGTGTGGGAATGATGTTGGACAGTGCATGCCTGTAATGTGCCTAGCACAGCCCTGGAGCAAAGTAAGCATTTAATACAAGGTAGCCCTCTTTTTCATGTTATAACTACCACTCTCCCTGCCCCCAGACCTGCCTCTTTGCCAGCCTCTGTCACGGGCAGCCTTCCAGACATGATCCCATATGTGAAGTGTGCGAATCATGGCAAGGTGGCCAACCCTTTTCGGGTTCTCTTTAGCCACGTCTCTTGGCAGGTGCTCCCCGTGAGGGTCCTGCCTCCCAAGTGCATTTACACGAGATGGAGTCCTTCTGCAGCCAGCTTGTTGGATTGGAGAGGCAGATTTTGAAGGTGGAGAGGGAGGAAGCTCTTGAATGGAAAGCAAATGCAGGAATATTCCGCATCTTCCCAAATACTGCAAGGAATCACATTACTCTATTCCATTGCCTTTGCTAATCTCCTGAAAGAGGCATTCAAATACTATCTCTGATGATCATATATTCCTAGCCTCAAGGTGCGACAGGTCCAAGTGCTCATTTCATTTGGAGCTTGCCACAGAAAAATTACAGCCGAGACTTGTCTTGGGGGGAAGTCAGCTGGATGTTAGTATCTGTGAGTCGGCTGTAGGGATTATGTGTACAGCAAGGTCAGCCAGCTACCCTCAGCATATTAATCTTTTCTTTTCCCTACTTGCTCTGGCCACCAGATGCTTCATTTTCTTTGAAGAAGCTTAAAATATTTGAATGCTTTCGTTATTTTTTAAAAATAATATGCTTGGATTTTCTTTTATTTATTTGAGAGCAGAGAGAGAGAGAGAGCAAGTGAAAAGAGATCTCTTATCTACCAGCTCCCTCTCCAAATGCCCTCAATGGTCAGGGCTGGGCCAGGCAGAAGCCAGGAACCAGGCACTTAATCTGGGTCTTCCACATGGGTGGTGGGAACCCAAGTACTTGAACCATCACCTGCTGCCTCCCAGGATGCACCTCACCAGGAAGCTGGAATTGGAATCAGAGCTAGGAGTCACACCCAGGCATTCCTATATGGGATGGGGGTGTCTCAAGTAGCATCTTAGCCACTGTGCCAAACAATCAGCTCTGTTTCCAATATTTGAGTCTGAAATAGTTGAGTGCTTTTTATGTTCTCAGAAATGTTATCAATGCTATTATCCAGTAAGACTTCTTTGCAGCATTTTTTTTTTTAATTTATGTGGGAGTTTGTTGGGGGGGGAGGGTGGCAATGAGGGCATGATAAGAAGCTGATAGGAAATGTACTTTTGTTATGGAAGGAAGGGGTTTTCTTTTTGGTCTTTTATTGTATTGCAGGTAGCAAAACAAATGTTCATGTTTTAAGTCCATGTGAAAGATTGCCAATCCCACAGGTTGTGAAAATGTGGTCACGTGGAAAGCAGGTTCTCATTCCTTCTCACATGGGCACAGTGCAGCTCAGTTTACATGGCACAGGGTTGCACTGCCTTTTAACATTGTAGGCAAGGTTATTGCCCACATTTTCCTCAATAGATATTCAGAAAGATTAGGTAACTTGGTTTGTTTGGCAAATATTTACTGAGAACATACAATGTGCCAGGAAATGTGGTAGGCACGGAAGGAAAGCCCTGCCCTCACGTAGTTTGTGCCCTAGTGGGGAACACATACATAGATCAGATAGGTAGTAAGCCAGAGAGTGAATAGTGGCATGGAGCAAATAAAATGTGGAATCAGGAAGAGGACTGGATGAGAATTTGTGCTTGGGGGTGGTGTTGTGCAATACCCAATGGAGATACCTAATGGAGATGATGACATTTTGGCAAAGACCCTGAAGAAGGTGAGGGAGGGAGCCAAGTATACCTGGAGTGGGAAGAGGCAAGAGCAGTCTCAAACCCTTGGTGCAAGAAACATGCTGAGCAGAATGGATGGGAGCGAGAGCAAGAGGGAAGGTTGGAGAGGTTAGAAGGAAGACAGTATGAGGACTTGGGGACCGTTACAAGCATTGAAGTGGGGGCATGACCCAGTTTAGAGTTTTGTCTCAACTTAACATTTTATCATTTCTTTGAGGTAATATATTTTTAATTTACATTATAGTCAAAGGCTTAATGGCTCCATTAAATAAAAGAGCTCAACAAACAAAAAGAGGCAAAGGCTCTAAACAAGAATCAAATGAAAAGATGTTCTACTCTACTCATGTAACTCAAAAATCAATAAAACTATAGTAGTATATGATTCTGATACATTTATTTCACAAAGAATCAAAGCTGGCGCTGTGGCTCAACAGGCTAATCCTCCACCTAGCGGCGCCGGCACACGGGGTTCTAGTCCCGGTCGGGGCGCCGGATTCTGTCCCGGTTGCCCCTCTTCCAGGCCAGCTCTCTGCTGTGGCCCAGGAGTGCAGAGGAGGATGGCCCAAGTGCTTGGGCCCTGCACCCCATGGGAGACCAGGATAAGCACCTGGCTCCTGGCTTCGGATCAGTGCAGTGCACTGTTGCTGCAGCACGCCGGCTGCGGCGGCCATTGGAGGGTGAACCAACGGCAAAAGAAGACCTTTCTCTCTGTCTCTCTCTCTCTCACTATCCACTCTGCCTTACCCAAAAAAAAAAAAAAAAAAGATTCAAAACAAAGTTTGGCAAAACACTGTATCTGCAACAAAGCTGATACACATAGGCATTTAAAAAAATTTCTAGTTCACACATATAAGAGAAAACATGTGGTATTTGTCTTTCTATGTGGGCTATTCACTCAGCAAAATATTTTCCAGTTCCAACCATTTTGCTGCAAATAGCATAATTTTATTCATTTTTATAGCTAGATGATACCTGTTTTATATAGATTGATGTATATAGGTAGATAGATAGATAGATAGATACACCAGATTTTCTTCATTCAAATGTTGTGTTGAAGCTAGAATGTGTGTGTATGCATGGGGGCAGGAGGATGGAAGCAGCGAGACCAATCCGTAGGCTCTTACAATAGCCCAGGAGAGATGAAGTTGTTTAGGACTGCGGAGGTGATAGCAGAGTTGAAAGAAGCAGTCAGACCTGGAGCCAACAAAGATTTGCTGGTGAGTTAGCTGTGGGGTGGGAAGAACAAGGCAGGAGCTAGAAGTGACATCAAGGTTTGTGGAAGGATGGAGTTGTCATTTCCTGGAATGAGGAGGCTGTGGGTAGGGCAGGCTGGGCAGAGGGAAAACAGGCATTAGATATAGACAACTAAACGTGAACCTCAAATCAGACATCTCAGTGGAGATGCTGAGACTTTAGGTGGACATATGAGCCTGGGGGTTTATGATGGAGGGCCTGGCTAGATAAATAAATTTTTCAGTCTTGAGTGTGTCGATATTATTGAAAACCTTGAAACTGGGTGAATTTATCAAGGGCATGAAAGTAGACAGGTAAGAGGTCTGACAGCCGAGCCCTGAGTTCTCTAGTGTTTAAGAGTTGGACACATGGAGGCTCCGTAAAAGGGAAAAGAACAGCTAGTGGAGGAAGAAGCAAACAAAAGGGCGCGATTTCCTCAAAGCAAAGTGAAAAAAGTGTTCATGGAGGGAGCGTGATCAGCTGTGTCAAACGCTATCCACACCTAATGTAGACCGGAGACGGAACATGAGCTATTGAATTTAGTCAAGCAGTAGTCTTTCCAGTTAATTTTTTTCCATAACAGTCTGAAATATTTCTCCTCCTTCTTCTCGGTAGTATCTGCCTTCTCTGGACAGTAACCCCTGGGAGCAGAGGCCATGACTGTTTAGAAACATAATGCCTGGCGTATATTGAGGACCTGTTGTGGAATTCACCTTCTTCTTCTTCTTCTTCTTCTTCTTCTTCTTCTTCTTCTTCTTCTTCTTCTTCTTCTTCTTCTTCTTCTTCTTCTCCTTCTCCTTCTCCTTCTCCTTCTCCTTCTCCTTCTCCTTCTCCTTCTCCTTCTCCTTCTTCTTCTTCTTCTTCTTCAATTAAAATAAATTATCAGAGAGACACAAAGAGACACAGAGGCAAAAAGAGAGCTCCCATCTGTGAATTCACTCACCAAATGCCTGCAATGGCCAGGGCTGCAATGGCCAAACCTGGAAGCTGGAAAATCAATCCAGGTGTCCCTCATTGGTGGTGGGAGCCCAATAAATGGAGCCAACGCTTCTGCCTTACAAAGTCTACGGTAGCAGGAAGCTGGAGACACAAACTCAGGCACTCTGATGTGGCATGTGGGTGTCCCGTCTTCTAAGCTAAGTGCCCTGTCCTTATTTTGGCTGTTTATTTGGCCAACTGGCATGCATTTCCTCTTCCTCACCTTTCCAATGGTTTCCTAAAGCACTTTGTGGGAATCACCCTTCTCCTGTTTGTGGTCTTGGTGGGAAGGCAAATTCAGCATCTGCCTCTGACTGTGGAAGCAAAAGGGGCGGCCGCTGCCCCAGAGCCCTACACCAGGGGGCAGGCTTCACCCATCAGAGGCTCTGAGTCAGCTCCTGGCAGCAGGAGGGGTTTGAGTGCCCCCTTGTCTGTCCTGACAGGGTGAAAGGCTGTGGCCACAGCTCCTGAGTCCAGCTCTGGTGCTCCTCTGGTTTCTGCTTTTGCTAAGCCCACTTCTCCAACCTTTCCTGATTTCTCTGAGTCCCCAGTGTTCTCCCCCTTGCTTAAGTGAACCAGAGCCAGTTCCAGTTCCTTTCAACTGAAAACAGAAACACAACTAGTAAATATTTGCTGAATGAACTAAAAATTGTAGTTTTCATTTCAGAAACAGAAAATGTGAAGTTCAGAAAGTCTTAGCCACTTGTGGTAAGTCACACACCTTCCATGGTTCATCACTTCCTCCATTTATCCTTTTTAAATGATCAGATCTCTGATCATTTAAATGCATCATTTAAATGCATCAGAAGATGCATTTATGACCATTTTATGGGAGTTGATTGGCAGTTGTTTGCTGTGTTTAGTGGTATAGACAGTGATGCTGTGTTTACATTAGCTTGGAGTCAATGAAATATGGAAGTCTGTGTTCCTGTAGACAGAGACCCCTCTGGGAGCTGGGAACCGTGGGAATCGTATTCCAGCTGGAGGAACAACAAGGAGGATGGAGATGTGATGTGAGACATGTGTGTGGAAAGGAGAGGGTGGGCAAGACAGAAGGGTCTGTGTGCTCATTCAACACACTTTTTAAACAAATTTTACTTAAGTTATAGAGGTTTCCTATATTTCATGTGTACATATTTAGGAACATAGTGATACTTCCCACCCTACCCTGCCTCCCGCCCACACTCCCACCTGTTTTCCTCCTCTCTCTCTCATTCCCACTCTTAATTTTTACCAGATCTACTTTCAGTTTACTTAATGGTCACAAAGTTAACTCTACACTAAGTAAAAGAGTTCAACAAGTAGTAGGAAGAAAGAGAAAAAAACCACTGTTCCTCGACAGGAGAGACAAGGGCCATAAACAACCATCGAATCTCCAAATGTCCATTTCACTCCAATACATTACACCTTAGGTACTCTATTAGTTTCTTCAGATCAGGGAAAACTTACGGTATCTGTCTTTTGGGGACTGGCTAAGCATGCTAGGTACTACTCCAGCCACTGGGCTATAGCAATGAAATAAAAAAAACAGCCTGTCTACCATCAGAGGCTTATATTCTAATAAGGGAGGTAAGCTACAAATGAATTAACAAGTATTTAAATAGATAGGTACACACAGCCCTAGAGGAAGATGTCAGATGATATAAGAGCAAAGAAGAAAAATATTCAGGGGGCCGGTGCTGTGGCGTAGCGGGTAAAGCCATTGTCTGCAGTGCTAGCATCCCACATGGGTGCTGGTTCAAGTCCTGTCTGCTCCACTTGTGATCCAGCTATCTTATATGACCTGGGAAAGCAGAAGATGGCCCAAGTGCTTGGGCCCCTGCACCCTCATGGGAGACCTGGAAGAAGCTCCTGGCTCCTGGCTTCAGATCGGTGCAGCTCCGGCCGTTGTGGCCAGATGGGGAGTGAACCAGCAAATGGAAGACCTCTCTCTCTCTCTCTCTCTCTCTCTCTGCCTTTCTTTCTCTTTCTGTGTAACTCTGATTTTCAAATAAATAAATAAATCTTTAAAAAGAAAAATATTCAAAGAGTCAGAGAACTGAGAGTGTTGGGGTAGAAGCCTCCAATTCAAAGAGAATGGCCAGGAAAGTCCTCTGTGGTGATAAATATGTCAGTGGAAATCTGAAAGAAAGGGCAGGCAGATTGTTGTGAATCTTTAGGTGAAAAGGCGTTCCTGGGGAAGGGCACAGCTTGTGAAAGTCAGGAAGGGGCTCACAGGGCTGATGGGCAGGGTGGGCAGGGAAGGGCAGTAGCAGGTGCGTAAGTAGCGGGACAGTTTGCTGGGCCAGCACATGCCTCTCTTGTCAGCGTTATAAGGGTTTGGGAATTCTGTTCCAAGTGGACGGGGAGCCTCAGGAGAGACCTGAGTGAGCAAGATGGAGTGTGATCATTGAGGAGCTGGAATTACGCCCTAAATCGATGGAATGTCCTCGGATTTTTGTTTCTCAATCCTTTAAACTGAACAGAAAATCTACTCTAATAAATAAAGCATGTGTGTGTGTAACACAGAGAGGCACCCTCCCCCTTGGAGCAGGTGTAATGAAGTGATAGTTTGTTCTGACAGAAACAGGCTATAGAAGGTTACGCTCCCTCCACTCTGCCTCTGGTTGTCAAGGAGATCCCTCTGGAAACCTCTCCTTTTGTATTTAAATGTCACCATGTAGCACCTAGATTGTTCATGTTCTCCTTTTATTATTTATTGTAAGGTAAATTTTGCTCAGCGGTTAACAGTTTCCTCACTGAGAAGTCTATTCACTGCCAGCTCCTTTTTCTGATACTCTGATCATACCCCTTTCCCCACCTTTCCGGGATGGTTTCCAGCATGGGGCTATCCAGGAAAAATAATCAGGCCTGTCTATAGAAAGTTCCAGAAGGTCAGACAGGCAGAGAGGTACAGGTCGTTTTTTTCTGAGAGGCTGATGGCAAAGTGGTGAACTGATGGACGAATACACGGTTCTGGGTTGTTTTTCAATATAGTGCATTATTTCAACTGCTAGCCAGTCAGGGTGGATGTCGCATATTCATTTTGCAGACAGAGCCATTGAGAGTGGTGAAGAGACTAAACCAGGTAGTTGGTAGCCCTGGAACTATACTCTTGTAGATTTTAGTGTGATTTCTATGCTCCTACACTGTTGCAAAGATCTCAGCTGGAGGCGATAGATGAGTTAATTCAATCATTCTCCCCTCCTTCAACATGCTTTTATAGCGAATGCTCCCTGTGAGCTGGGCACTGGTCAGAGCACTGGGGATATTGAGGTGATTAAGCCAGCGCCTCTGCCCGATACGCTCCTTGCATGCTCAGGAAGGTGTTCCTGCATGTGTTCCTCCTGGCTTTCAGCTGCCTGTAGATGCAGAATCTGTTACCGGTCAGGGTTAACCCTTTATCTTCTTTTTATTTATTTATTTATTTATTTTTTGACAGGCAGAGTGGACAGTGAGAGAGAGAGACAGAGAGAAAGGTCTTCCTTTGCCATTGGTTCACCCTCCAATGGCTGCCGCGGTTGGCGTGCTGCGGCCGGCGCACCGCGCTGACCCGATGGCAGGAGCCAGGTGCCTATCCTGATCTCCCATGGGGTGCAGGGCCCAAGCTTTGGCCTGGCCCAGCCCTGGCTATTGCAGACATTTGGGGAGGTAACCAGCAGATGGAAGATCTGTCTGTCTCTGTTGTTTTGTGTTTCAAATAAAATAAAAATAAGTAAACAAATTTTTTTTCATTTTAAAAAGAAGATAGGCCGGCGCCGCGGCTCACTAGGCTAATCCTCTGCCTTGTGGCGCCGGCACAGTGGGTTCTAGTCCCGGTCAGGGCGCCGAATTCTATCCCGGTTGCCCCTCTTCCAGGCCAGCTCTCTGCTATGGCCCGGGAGTGCAGTGGAGGATGGCCCAAGTCCTTGGGCCCTGCACCCCATGGGAGACCAGGAGAAGCACCTGGCTCCTGGCTTCGGATCAGCATGATGCGCCAGCCGCAGCGGCCATTGGAGGGTGAACCAACGGCAAAAAGGAAGACCTTTCTCTCTGTCTCTCTCTCTCTCACTATCCACTCTGCCTGTCAAAAAAAAAAAAAAAAAAAAAAAAAAGAAAAGAAAAAAAGAAAATCTGTTTTCTGTCCCTGGCTGAGGCAGACACAGTACAGAGACCGAGCGAGCCGACTCCTACTCAGTTTTCCCTCCGAGAGGAAATGGAAGATTTTTAATAAGGTCCAGGTGAAACAGAACCCACGAAGAATGATCTGGAGATTGAGATGGCCACAGATATTGTTGGCCAGGGATAAGCCTCTCCCCACAGTGTTGTTCCTTAAACCACTTAATTCTAGTGAGCAGAATGTGTTTTTCCCAGTTTATTTAAACCATGTGTCTTAAGGTGTTATGTGTCTATGTTATAATGCACAATTAAGAGTAAATGGTGCTGTCTGCTGTGTCTGCTTTCCAACACAAGGGAGGAAACAGGTGTACTTCTTTGGACTGTGTGCCTTGCTTATCCACAGCAGCAACACTGGCCTTTTGCTTGGAGATTTTTATGGCTCCCATCTGCTAGAAGTTTGCTTTTTAATAAACATCTTTAATGGAGGAGAGAATGTAATTTCTTTATCACAGTATCGTCCTATGAGCTCTGTTAGCAACCAACATTTAAAAACAAAGATTATTTATTTCAAAGTCAAAGTTACAGAGAGACAGACAGAGAGAGAGAGAGAGAGAGAGAAAGAATATTCCACCCACTGGTTCACTCTCCAGATGCCTGCAACAGCCAGGGCTGGGCCAGGCTGAAGCCAGAAGCCAGGAGCTCCTTCTGGGTCTCTCATGTGGGTATAGTCCTTGGGCCAGCTTCTACTGATTTTCCCAGGCTGTTAGCAGGGAGCTGGTTGGAAAGTGGAGCATCTGGGACACAAAACCAGTGCCCATATGGGATGCTGGCATCTCAGGCAGCAGCCTTATCCACTATACCATGACAATGACTTGGAGCCATTGACATATTTCAGAGGAGTTACACTATCTGTACTACTGTCTGTACATCTTAATTATTCAAGTCTTCCAGGGATCACTTAAATCAAAGAGGAACTGAATAAAATTTAGGCAGATGAAATAAAAATGTTTTAGGATAGAAATAGCTCATACCACATTATTTGCTTTTGTCCACAGGCTTTGCTCTTTGACATGAAATGTCTAGATAGCTGAGGGGTGTTCAAGAAGTTTTCATGGGAAAGGTGCATTATGAAAAACCACGCATGGATTTCAGAATTTTCTAGTACTAAACAAACTCACTTTTTAATTCCATCTTTTCCCAAACTTGTTAAAGTATCCTCCTAAGTGCTATTAAGAGAAATTCTTCTCCTCTCCACTGTGCCGTAGCTTAAGCAGCACTTTGGGAGTTCAATGTGGAGCTAATAGGAATTATTCTGCACTTAGGGTGTATCTGGATTTTGCCAATCAGGCAAGGCTGCTACTTGAGGAGGCTGATTTTGGGGGAAGTTGACAATGGATTTGCAATGGATCCAAGGCATTTTGGAAGATTCTTGGGGCCAAGACTCCAAACTCTGATCTGGCTAGGGCAGGCTGCTGGGGAAAGGTAGAAGGATTCCTCTTCACACAGGGCAGCAATAGGTCCTGAAGTTTCTACAATAAAAACAACATATGGCCAAGGCTGTTTAAGCTGATGACCAGGCATGAAGACCTGGAAGTCTATGAAGGGGGGCTGTCCCCTACCCAGTGCATCACTCATTCCAGTAGCTCTCCTGGACCAGCTACCCTGGTACAGTGAAAGAATGAAGAGACATTATGAGGTAGAGTTGCTCACTAGGAAGGCTGGAGATTCCAAGTGCAGAGGCCAGCATGGGAAGGACCAAGCAGAACCAGCTCCCCACGGTGATAACTGGGTGGAAACCATGACAGCCTGGATCCTCTGAACCACTTTGGTTTGAGCTGAGTGCAGAGCGACAGGTTAAACACTGTTGGACTGTAAACTCTGGGGAGAATCCTGAACTAATGAAAGTTGAGGATAATCCAAAATAATGCTTCTTGGTAACAAAGCAAGAGGAGATTGAGTATTCAAGCAAGAATAAAGGCGATACACCAATATCTGTACTCTGATTTTGTGGGACAGGACCTACTGGTTACTGTATGTGTGTATGTGCAGAGGCTTAAATGGAATTTTGGGCACCAAAATGTCTGCATCACAGACTGATCACCTCCTTCGAATGGGATTCCCTTTGTTATTGAGCTAAGGGCACCTCTTTTTCATAGAAAAATCACTGCTGATTGGGAGGTTGCCAGGGAGTTATGCTGAGTGCAAGCTAGAAAAAGCCCTAGGAAAGGGTTTAACACCTCTGAGAAGGTACAGGGTGGCTGGCAGGGTATTTAGGAGAGAAGACAAGAGCAGAAGAGTTGCAGTGGTACAAGATGTTACTTGATTGTCGATTTCCAAAGTAATGTATATAGAAAGTGACTAGTATGGATCCTGACTCAAGCTCTGAATGTCCAATACAAAATTTTTCCTTGGAGGAGGGGCAGCAGCAGCTGATGTTCTAGAGTCCTAGGGTGGCAAAGGACCCCAGTTGTGGGGAAATTAGGCACAGGAGGCAATTCAAAGATGGCACCTGCAGGGAAATTAGGCACACGTGGCAATTCAAAGATGGCGCCCAAAGGAAGTAAGGTGGGCGGTACCCAAAGTCGTTCACCACCAAAGCTGATTGGCCGCGCAGCATCAGGGGAGGTGACAACTGATGATGAGTGTACAGACATATGGCTGGTCCTGTAAAAAGTCACCCTGTAAAATGACCTTTTGAGTAATTGGTTGGTCCCTATGCCCTGCCCAAGTAATCCTGAGGTCTTGTGCTTTAAAAGGCTTTGCTACACATGCAATAAACAGAGTTCTTGCTTGCTTGACTTGACTCCTTGCTGCGTTTGACTGTCTCCCGGACTGGGAGGCTGGGGAACGGGCGAGCGGCGCACTTACCTTTCTTCGGACCCAGTCCATCCTCGTTCGGGTGGACTAAGACCCAGCACCTAGTTGTCCCAGAAACCCCCGAAAAGTGGTCTACTGCATGTCTAAGGGTGGGAGAATACTTGTCAGGTCACGGGAGAACCCAGGAGGTGCTGTCACCTCAAGGTGGTGTTTAAGGAGCAAAATAACCCTGGAAGGAAAACATTTGAAGTTTGCTCAAAGGAGTATACTCCTATATTAAGAATTTTTTGTTTTGATTTTTAAAAAATTTATTTATTTTATTTGAAAGGCAGAGTTACAGAGAGGCAGAGGCAGAGGCAGAGAGAGAGAGAGAGAGAGAGAGAGAGAGAGAGAGGTCCTCTACCTGGTGGTTCACTCCCCAGATGACCACAATGGCCAGAGCAGCGCTGGTCTGAAGCCAGGTGCCAAGAGCCTCTTCCAGGTCTCCCATGTGAGTTCAGGGGCCCAAGCACTTGGGCCATCCTCCACTGCTTTCCCAGGCCACAGCAGAGAGCTGGCCTGGAAGAGGAGCAGCCGAGACTAGAACGGGTGCCCATATGGTATGCCAACACCACAGGCAGCGGCTTTACCCACTACGCCACAGCGTTGCTCTCCCCCCCCTTTTTTTGTTAAACTTGTGTAGACATCATGCTAAGGATTTGGGTTAGTGCAATTCACTTCATTAATTACATGTCATTGACCCTCACCAGTGTCCTGTGGAGCAGGTCCTTGTCTGTCCTGTCTGTGCTTTCCCTGCTCTCTAGGCTCACCGTGCCGCTTGGGGTTCCCAGGCAGCCCAGGCCCCCTCCCCCTCAAGGTCTTTGCCTCACCAGATGTTCTCAGGGCACATCCCTCACCTTCTTCAGGTCTTGTCTCCAATGTTTCCCCCTCAGTGAGCCTTCTTTGGCCACCGGATTTAAATTTGACAGTCTGTCTTCCCTCCTCCCAGCCTGATTTCTCATGATAGTCCTAATTATCCCACTTATTGTTCATTGTTTCTTTTTCAGGATCCAAAGGGATTTTTGTCTGTTCTTTGTCACTGCTGTATGCAGGGCTCACATTGAATACCTGCTGTTCACAAGCACCTGCAGGTGCAGATAAGTGCAGTACAGTAAGCTTCCAGAGAGTTCCTGCACTGGCCAGGCTTTACCCCTTAGTTGCTAGACTGTGAGACATGCTGAGAGTTGTAGGACAAAGTTGTGAAGTTGAAGGTGAGGATGGGGAGTTCATTTGACCAGTGATGCTGTCCTTGTGTATCCTCACTGAATCCCAGTACCACCATTATGCTCGCATATAGTAAGAGCTCAATAATAATATGGCTGAATGGATGAATTCCCATTTTATGAATGAGGTGGCTGAGTGACGGAGAAGTCGGGTAATGTGTGCAGACATGGCTAAGAGGAAACAAAGCCAGAGTTGAGTCCTGTTCCTGCACAGTGTAGCCCCGGAGCCTGTGCTCTGAATCATTGCTCTACTGGATCAAGGCAGTCCCTAGGAAAAGACAGGAAGAAGGCTGCCATTCCACTACCTGACACATCATCCTTGTCATATTCTGAAGGATCATTAAGAATCTTTAAATGTTCCCCTAGGACCAGGTGGTGTATACAAAAATGAAATAAAATACTTTTCCAAAATATTGTGAATGAAATTGACCATGTCAGATTTTTGATTTGCTTCTTCCTAGCCATGAGTGTAAGGAATCACTAGGAGGATCGATCTATACAGCCAAGGGAAAGGCAATTCTTAAAAAAAATTCTTATGGGTAAAAGCAAAAACTATACGATGCCACATGTGGAAGGTAGAATAGTGCCTTTCCAAACTTGTCCATGCTCGCATGCCCAGAACCTAGAAATATGCTACCTTGGGTGGCAAAAGGGATTTTGCCGGAATGATTAAGTTAGAGATCTTGAAATGGGAGCTTGTGGGCCCAATCTAATAATTCTAAGGGTCCTTAGGTGGGTTAGAGGAGTGTGAAGTTTCTGGCCTTGCATATGGAGGAGGGGATCATGGGATATAAGTGGTCTCCAGGACCTGGCAAAGGCCAGGGCATGAATTCTTCCTGAGAACTTCCAGGAAGAAAAGTAGTTTTGCCTACACCTCAATGTTAGCGCCGTGAGACCTATGGGCGGTGTTAAAGCTGCTAAGCTTGGAATAATTTGTTGCTGCAGCAATAGAAAACTGATGCATCGTACCAAGTGCATTCGGTATAGTGAAAAATTCAGTCTAAGCATCAAAGTGTCAAAAAGATTAAAAAGACTCAACTGTTATTTTTAATTGGATTCTTTCAAAATAATTGTGTTCACATAGTACATAGCTATAATTATTTAAATGTTTTTAATTGATATGTTTATTGATATCAAGTAAGGCCTTCCAGTCTTTTGAAAAAAAGGGGCAGGAGGGGCCAACCTAGTGGCATAGCAGGTAAAGCTTCCACCTGCGACACTGGCATCCAATATGGGTGCCGGTTTGAGTCCCAGCTGATGGACTTCCCATCCAGCTCCCTGCTAAAGCACTTGAGAAAAGTGGAAGATGAGCCAAGTGCTTGGGCCCCTGCACCCATGTAAGAGACTTGCAAGAAGTGCCTCCAGCGGATGGAAGAGCTCTCTGTCTCTGTCTCTCTCCTCTGTAACTGTGCCTTTCAAATAAATACAAATAAATACTTTTTTAAAAAGAAGGTAGAATTCTCATGATGATCATGTATGGAGATCAAATTTAAAGGGAGCACTGTGTCATATCTGTGTATGAATCCATGCTTCTTTATTCAAGCTTATATTTGAGTAAGACTTCATACAAGGGAGAGATGATCACTGCCACAATTTGGGCTCCTAAGCTCTCCAGGTGGCTGTCTCCATGCATCCAAGCAGCCTACAACCCTGTTATTTCTGCCACCATATTAGTCCTGGCACCTGTGTCTCCCTTACATTGTCAGTTCAGGCTTCATCACTTCACACTTGAACAGAAAGAAACCTACCTGGCCATTTGGCTCTGAGCATGCCCTACAGATTCATCTCACTGAAAGCCCTCCTCCTTCAGGCTCCCATCCTTCGAGAAAACACACCTGTTGGCATCAGGTGCTCAGCCATGGGCGGGACCTGACTGGCAGTGTGGGGTTGCAAGTGACTTGTATGTGTCCAGTGATAACGTTCAAGGCCTGCAGATTGTTTCTCCTTCTGAAATTTTGGGGCAGAGTTGTTCTTATGTGTTCATTTCACAAGTATGTTTTAATCATTAATTAGATTAGGTGCCCAGCCCTGTTGTGGGCACTAGGGGTCCAAAGGTGAATGAGAGAGATGAGGCCACATTCCAGTGGTGGGAGACAGAGCATGCTCAAGGGAACAGATGAGAAATGTCCAGTAGTGCTCTATGCTATGCAAAACAGACAGGAGAAGCAGCAGGACGTCTGAACTGACTCATGGGAGGTGACATCTGCTCTAATGTCTGCCAAGCTTGGGTGGGGCATGCGGTGGAGATGAGGATGGGCTTCTGTGAGGGTGGGGGGAACAGCGCTCCAGGCAGGAGAGGAACAGAGCAAAGGGTCTCTGCTGAGTGTGATCTGGGCGTGTTCAGGAACAGAGAAGGGACTGAGAGTGGTGACTCAGTGGACCAGCAAAGCAGCAATCAGAGCTTATAGAACTCAGGAGCAGAATGCAGAGTTTTGATTTTTTTTCTTTTAAGGTGACAGAAAACTTCTAGAGGTTTAAATGAGACAA
Organism: Lepus europaeus; assembly: GCF_033115175.1. Taxonomy (NCBI): domain Eukaryota; kingdom Metazoa; phylum Chordata; class Mammalia; order Lagomorpha; family Leporidae; genus Lepus; species Lepus europaeus. The sequence continues at coordinate 59,920,766 of NC_084831.1, forward strand.
TTGACACAACTTTTTTTTTTTTTTCAAAGACAGATACAGAGAGTGTTCCTGTTCACTTGCTCATTCCTCAAATGCCTGCAGCAGCTGGGGCTGGGCGGTGGCTAAAGCCAGGAGCTGGAAACTTGGTGCAGGTCTCTCACATGGGTGGCAGGGACACGACAACTTGAACCATCACCTGCTGCCTTCCCGGGTCTACACTGGCAGGAAGCTGAAGTCAGGGCCTGGAGCGTGGTAAACTCAGGCACTCCAATGTCACATACAGGCATTTAAACAGTAGCTCAGCATCCACACCCCAATGTAGCCTAGAGCTCACTTTGGCCTCTGTAAGGTGAATGGGCCTGTGGAGGCCAGTGAGGAGCCCACTGCTGTCATCTCACTACTGACAGACTAGGAGGGAAGGAGCTGGGTGTGGACAAATCCAGAGTACGTTTGCATTTGTGACTGCTGAGGCTTGCCTGTGGACTGGGAAAGTGGGAGAAGGCAGAGAGTGACTTCTTTCTTGTTGGCTTCATCCACTCAGTGGTTTGCTACTGTTTATTAAGATGAGGAGACTTAAAGCGATGGTTGCACACATCTAGTATTCTCATGTGCATCTTTGGCTTATGAAGTATCTAGGGCAATTTATTCTTGCATGAAATGGCACAGAACAGCTACGCTTTTAAATGTCTGTTTCAGGACTGGCATTGTGCTATAGCAGGTTAAGTCACCACCTGTGATGCTGGCATCCTGTATCTTGAAGCACCTATTTGAGTTGTGGCTTCTCCACTTCCATAGCTTCCTGCTAATGCACCTGGGCAAGCAGTAGAAGATGGCCCAGCTGCTTGGGCTCCTGCCACAGATGTGGGAATTCCAGATGGAGTTCCTGGCTCCCACCTTCGACCAGTTATAGTCATCTGGAAGAGTGAACCAGCAGATGGAAAATCTCTTTTTTTCTCTCTCTGCCACTCTGCCTCTCAAGTAAATAAAAATAATTTTTTATTAAAAACCTTTTATTAATAATTTTATACTGCCAGGGCCGGTGCTTTGGCATAGTGGGTTAAAGCCCCAGCCTGTAGCACTGGTATCCCATGTGGGTGCTGGTTCTAGCCCTGGCTGCCCAAGTCCTTGGGCCCCTGCACCCACTTGGGAGACCTGGCAGAAGCTCCTGGCTCCTGGCTTCAGATAGGCACAGCTCCAGCCGTTGCAGCCAATTGGGGAGTGAACCAGAGGATGGAAGACCTCTCTTTCTGTCTCTACCTCTCTGTAACTCTTTCGAAGAAATAAAATAAATCTTAAAAAAAATAATTTTATGCTGCCTCCCTTTTTTAAACAGTATTCCTACCAGTGACTATTTCCCCTTTCTCATAAAACGTCTCATGGGCTAGGAAATGAAGTACAAATATTTGTTAAAGTTATGTGTAGGAGTAAACAGGAGCTGAATGGAGGAATGAAGCCTTTTTTGTGAGTAAAAGGTAAGCATTCTGTTTCACGGGCTTTATGGCAAGTGTTGCTAAGAAGCCTTTCTAGTTCACTGTCCTTGTGAAAGTGTCTGAGGACAGGATGTCCGGCTACATAGGGGTCCCTACACTTTATTCTGTGGGTCCCTCGGAGGTACCTGCCTTCTCTCCACCAACAGCTGAGCCCTCTGGAACTCCGTCAGGAGCTTTGGCCCAACTCCATTGTGTCATGCTCACTGCCGGTTAAAAATCTGATTCTTTGCCCCCGTTGTGGTGCCAGCGTTTCCTCCCGGCTGCTGCGATTTCTGTCTCCCACAGGTACCCTCTGCCTGTTGCTGTGTCTCTTTCTCATTGTGCTGCGTACCTGCTTTGATAAACCAGAGCTGTTACTAATTTTTCCTTTTCAATCCTTAGTCATGTTGGGGCCGGCATTTCATTCCTGAACCAAAGTCTGGAAACAGGGATTGTGTTATGATGACAGAGACTGTGTTATGATGACTAATGCTGCTGTTACTTCTAGTAATAGAACTACCAGCTAGCAATGGCTGAGCACTAATTATGTGCCAGGTACTGTGGTAAATATACCATACACATGACCACACTTAATTCTGACAGCAATCCAGTGAGTTAGGCATTATTTTTTTTTTTTAAGATTTATTTATTTGAAAGGCAGAGTTAGAGAGAGGGAGGGAGAGAGAGAAAGAGAGATCTTCCATTTGCTGGTTTACTCCCCAAATGGCTGCAATGACTGGGGATGGGCCAGGCCAAAGCCAGGAGCCAGGAGCTTCTTCTGGGTCTCCACATGAGTGCAGGGGCCCAGGGACTTAGGTCATCTTCCTCTGCTTTCTCAGGCCCATTAGCAGGGAACTGGATTGAAGTGGAGCAGCAGGGACTTGAACCAACACCTACATGGGATGCTGGTGTTATAAGCTGTGGCCTCATCCTCTACGCCACAGAGCCTGCCTGGAGCTAAGCATTATTAACCAACTTTTGAACGTGATGAAACTGAAGCACAGACAGGATAGGTAACAGAGCTAGCTGGTGAGTGATGGAAGCGGCGCGACCCAGGGTGACTGAAAAGGCCCTGACCTTCACCATGACCCTTTCACCACCTACCAGACTGATACACACAATCGACACCCTGACTTGCTTGATCTGGGAATAATTTCCCTTCCTTTTCCCCACTGCCCCTTAGTTGATGTCCCTCCGTGGTGGACTCAGATCCGCGCCCTTCACTGTCACATGCCCATTTCATTAGATATGCTGTACAGCCAGAAGCCTGTTGTATGTGTGTGTGTTGGGAATGATGTTTGCATTTAGCTCCAACCTTTATAAATAGTAAGACAGCAGCTAATAGTTGAAGAGTGCACTGGTTAGCCAGCGGTGAAGTAGGTGTTATTGTTTCTATTTTAGCAACAAGATAAAGGTACACCGCTTGTAACTTGCTCAAGATCACGTAGCTGTTTTATGATGAGTCCTGGATTGACTTCGGCGTAGCCTCTAATTAATTTCTGAGAACTGTCTCCCAAATGGTTCTAGCTTTGGAACTGCTAGGCTTCCTATTTTATATGCAGTTTTCTGTTTCTATTTTATTTTCCAGTGAATAAATGTCTCCATGTGAGTTCTTATGGTAAGTGAAGTTTTTAGATAAAATCTTCCAGTCCACCTCCTTGAAGCAGTATAATTGATAAATCATTTTTGATCATCTCATTTTAGAACACAGTTAATCTTTTTCTTATTTTAGAGTTGTACTTTTGAGTGTTTGTTTTGATTCATGCCTTGGAATATTTTAAAAATTTGAATATATCACTGTCTTAAAAAATGGGGAATTTTTCTTAATAAAATTGAGTAATGCAATTGCTTTGATAAAACTGTTCAATTATTCTGAAATAAACAAAACGTGTGACATGTAATACATCATTGAACAACTTAGCCACACAAGTGCTCAAAAGCAAGAGAAAAAAATTATAAAAGCCAATTTAGTGGAAAGCCTGAAAGAGTTTTGGAAATTAAAAAAAAAAATCCTTCAGCAACATTCTGAGCTGCCTTGTGCCTGGAAGAGCCATGCCACCCTCAGCGGTGTCACTGGCTAAGGGGCAGCTTTAGAGTCTCTAACTGGTCATGTTTTGTGTTGGGCATTCAGAGCTTAATTATAAAACAACAAAACAACAACAACAAAAACCCTTGTCCTCAAGGAACTTGGAGTCTAGTGGGAGAGGCAGCTACTGCAAGTAAATATGTAGCAAGGTTGTATGGATTTCAATTTTTTATGCCAAAATAAACCTTTTAATTCCAATTCCCATGAACTTTATAAAGATACGAGACATATTTTATTTAATGGCAGAGAGAGAGAGTCTTCTATCCTCTAGTTGGTTTACTTCTCAAGTGGCTGTAATGGGCAGGCTGGGGGCACTTCAAAGACAGGAGCCTAGAACTCCATTCTAGTCTCCTATATGAGTGGTAGTAGCTCAAGTACTTGGGCCATCTTCTGCTGCTTCCCTTAGGCACACTGGGGGGGAGCTGGATAGGAAGTGGAGCAGCTGGGACTTGAACCGGTGCCCATATGGAATGCTGCTATCATAGGCAGTGGCTTAACCTGCTGCTCCACAATGTTGACTCTTAAGCTGAATTATGAAAGATAAGTTTCTCAAATGGCTAAAGGGAAGGGCAAATGGCATTTCAGGTACAAGAACAGCATTTGCAAAGTTCCAGAGGAGTAAATTGCCCTTTCCTAATTAGAATTTTGTCAGTCATTTTTCTGGAGCATAAGTGAGTGTTGGGGCAAGGCCAGTGATGTTGGAAGGGTAAGGGCCAGATTTTGAAACCCATTGTAGTCACTCTCTGCAGTTTGTACTGTATAGGCCCAAAGGAAGCATTAGGAGGTTTTAGGTGTAAGAGTGACATGGTCGGGGCTGGTGTTGTGGTGTAGTGGGTTAAGCTGCTGACTACGGCACCTGCATTCCTCATGGGTGCCAGTTCAAGACCTGGCTGTTTCACTTACAATCCAGCTACCTGCTAATGTAACTCTGGTTTTCAAATAAAAAGCGGGAGAGGGGAGGGTTGCGGGTGGGAGGGAAGTTATGGGAGGGGGAAGCCATTGTAATCCATAAGCTGTACACTGGAAATTTATATTCATTAAATAAAATTTAAAAAAAAAGTAAAAAAAATAAGTAAATAGAAAAAAAAGAGTGACGTGGTCAAGTTTTCCCTTTAGCATATGACTCAGGACCTCCACGGAAGATGGACAGTTTTCTCAAACTTTACTAAGCACAGTGTAACACATCAGTCTGAATTTCTCTTTGGAAAGCATAGCTGTTGTAATTCCTCATGAAAGTCAGACTTGGAGGCATCACATAGACAGAAGACATAACCAGATTCATTCAGGGCCCTCTTTTATTGAGTGCCTTCTCCATAGCAGGCCTGTTCAAAGCATTTATAATTCAATGATAAATAAGATGAGCAAAGCCTTGCCCTTGTGAAATACATCTTGGCACAGAAGAACAAGGTCTCATTTCCCTACAAGTACTTTTTGGGACACTCGTTAGTCTTTTTAAATATTCTGTCAATGGGTTGGCATCATGGTATAGTGACACTGGCATCCCACATAAGCAACAGTTCTAGTCCTGGCTACTCCACTTCTGATCCAGCACCCTGATAATGCACCTGGGGAAGCAGTAGAAGATGGTCCAAGTCCTTGAGCACTTGCCACCCACGTGGGAGATAGGGCTGGAGCTCTAGGCTCCTAGCTTTGACTTGGCCCAGTTCCAGCTGTTGTGGCCATGTAGAGAGTGAACCAGCAGATTGAAGATCTCTTTGTGTGTCACTCTGCTTTCAAATAAATAAGTAATCTTTAAAAAAAATCCTGTTAAAAAGATGGTTCCTTGAGTGGCCAGCATTGTGATGCAGTGGGTTGAGCTGCCACCTGTAATGATGCCACTGACCCAAATGGGCTCTGATGCATGTCTTAGAGGCTCTGCTTCCAATTCAGCTCCCTGCTAATTCACCTGGGAAACCAGTGAAAGGTGGTTCAAGTGCTTGAGGCCCTACACCCACCTGGTAGACCCAGATAAAGCTCCTGGCCCCTGGCTTCAGTCTGGCCCATCCCTGGCCATTGTGGCCATTTGGGAAGTGAACCAATGATGGAAGATATCTCTCTCTCTCTCTCTGTCTCTCTCTGTCTCTCTCTCTCTCTCTCTCTCTCTTTCTTTCTCTCCCTCCCTCCCACTCTCCTTCTCTCCCTCTCCCCCACCCCCCTCTCTCTCTCTGTTTTCTGTGTCTTCTCCTCTCTCTGTAACTCTGACTTTCAAGTAAAGATAAATAAATCTTTTTAATAAACTTAAAAAAAGAATTGATGATACGGAATAACCAGATAACTTGAATATAGATAGAAATTATGCAAACTGGAAAACACATAGAAGAACTGTTAAAAAAACATATGACCGTCAAAGATCTCTGGGAGACAGTAAAGGTCTTCACATAGACAGACACACACACACACACATACTGTAAAGACAGAGATTTGATAATATGAGACCTGCCTTCCAAGGAACACTAAAAGCAGTCCTTCAGGCTGAAAGGTAATAGTTTGATTCCACAGAACATTAGAAGTGGTACATGTAAATGACAGTACAAAAATCACTTTTAAAAAATTGTGTTCAAAAGACAAATGTTTGTACAAAGTAATGGTTATTATAGTGTACTGCTGGATTTATTTTTTGTATACACACACACACACACACACACACACATATATATATATATATATATATATATAGAGAGAGAGAAATGCAATGTAGATGACAATAGCAAAAAGGAAGAAGCAAATGGAGTCACACTGGAGAACAATTGCTATATTTTATCAGCATTAAGTCACTATTAGCCTTAAAAGTAGATGGTGGATGTATGTTATAATCTCTAGAGCAATTGCTAAGAAATAGCTCAAAAAATAAAATACACTTAACCAGTGAGCTGATTTGCACAGCATCACCTATCCAGTTGATGGGAGTGAGACACTTCCCCTACCACCTCAGTTGCTTCTTATATCTTAGACATTGCTATGAACCGTGTATCCTCGCTGTGAGGCTCTGCCCTTCCATCACAGATCTTCCTTAATTCTCTAGAGTGACCATCCGGCATGCTGCAGGCTGCCTGGTCTCTGGCCAAAATTGGAAAATCTGACATGGCCAGTCAGTGAACTCTTAATTATTCTCCTCGCTAAGCAGGATCCAGACTTGGCTGTGCCTCCTGGGACTGAAGGACTCAGCAGTGATATCAGGGAAGTCAGGGTTCTTTAGTGATAGCTTGACTATCCCAGTTTTTCCCCACTCTTGCAAAGCAATAAAATCTGCTGAAGGCTTTGCATTGTACTTCATTCAACTGACTGTAGACTCCTGCATCTTCATTACTCGTACGACTGATTTTCTACTGTCCCTTTGGCCCCTTACACATCCACATTGTCCTCTGTACCCACAGGCTTCGGCATCTACCTCTGAAGCTCACTCTGTGTATTCCAATGTGTCACACTCTCTTCTTCACACCTTATGGTTTGAGACGATATCCCTTGGGATTTATTACACTTCACTGGACTAAGTCTCTGGTGCCAGTGGCCATGGCTTCCTGACTGGTCCCACTATTAGTCATTATTTTCTAGAATCTAGACCAGTGTTTCTAAGACTATAATGTGTATGAGAGTCATCTGGGAAACTTGTGAAAAGGCAGATTCTTCTTCAGTGTGTCAAGGTGGGAGCCCGAGATTCTACATTTGGAACATGGTTCCAGGAGATGGAGTTGCTGCTGTTTGGTGGACCATAATTTGAGTAGCTAGATTCTAGACTAGAAAATAGTTGCCGTTGAATACTCTCCTTGGAGCTAACATTGACACACAATTATGTTGAGAGTAACCAAAAGATAAAAATGGAAAATATGACACTAAACCATAAAAGGCAAAACATTTAATCAGTGTTCTGGATTTCAGAATACAAAAAAAAAAAAAAAAAACCCTTTAGTATTAATTTGTTTTGTCTGGGTTTTACTATAATTCCTTTTTCCTCTTGTCTCTTTCAACAAAATTCAATATTATACAAATTCATTTTACAGCCCTTGCAAAGGAGTGTGTTGATTGTGATAATGAAAATGACTCCTCGTATTTAGCCATTCAACCATCTGTGCAGCCATCTGTTTACCCTTCCATCTCGCCATCTCCCCATTCATCCACAGAGCCTGGAGTTCACTCTTTGATTCCTATGTTGTGAAGGATGTAGGTGTTAATGAGACAGTGCTTGCCCCAAGAAATTTCATCTCTGGTGGAGTTGACATAAATCTTAGGCTATATTCTCAAGAAACAGTAATATAAGGGGCTCCGATATTGTCAGGGAGCTAATTAAGTACTTGGCTATAAACATGAAGAACCCATGATCAGATCACTTAACAATATAAATAATATAATATAATATATATATTATATATGTTTATATATATGTTTATATAATATATGTTTATATAATAAAATATAAACAAAGTAGAGATTTTTTTTCTGGATAATAAACTTTTCTGACTTTCTCTTGCTTTATTTTCACAAAGGACCAGTTTGAGAGTTTTCTGGTTTTTTTTTTTTTTTTAAACTCTGAAGTGTAGTTTCTTTGTTTTAACATCATGCTGAGTGAATTAAGCCAGTCCCAAAGAGACAAATATCATTTGTTTACCCTGATCGGTGACAACTGAGCACCAAAGGGGAAACCTGTTAAGTGAAATGGACACTATAAGAAACAATGAACTGATCAGCTCTTGTCCTGACTTTAGATGTACAATGTAATACTTTATCCTTTTTAGTATTTGTTGTTGTTCTAGTACTAGTGGTCGAACTCTGTAATTAACACACAATTATTCTTAGGTGTTTAAATTTTAACTGAAAAGTGATCCCTGTTAAATTTAAGAGTGGAAAAAGAGAGGGAGGAGATGTACAATTTGGGACATGCTCAATCGGACTTGCCGCAAATGGTGGAGTTAGAAATGTGCCAGGGGATTCCAACACAATCCCATCAAGGTGGCATGTACCAATGCCATCTCACTAGTCCAAGTGATCAATTTCAGCTCACAATTGATGGCTCTGATAGGTCTCAGAGTCAAAGGGATCACACAAACAAGACAAGTGTCTGCTAATACTAACTGATGGAATCAAAAAGGGAGAGAAAGATCCAACATGGGAAGCGGGATACACAGCAGACTCATAGAATGGCAGATGTCCTAGACAACACTCTGGCCTCAGAATCAGCCCTCAAGGCATTCGGATCTGGCTGAAGAGCCCATGAGAGTATAGTAGGCATGGAAAGCCAAGATATCATGGAAAAAAAAAAAAAAAAGACCTAAATGAAAGATCTCTGTGAGTGAGATCCCAGTGGAAAGAACAGGGCCATCAAAGAAGGAGGTACCTTTCTCCGAAGGGAGGAGAGAACTTCCACTTTGACTATGACCCTATCGGAATAAGATTAAAGTCAGCGAACTCTAAAGGCTTCCATAGCCCTGGCAACTCATGACTAGAGCCTAGGGAGATTACTGATGCCATGAACAGGAGTGTCAAATTGTTAAGTCAGCAACAGGAGTCACTGTGTACTTACACCCCATGTGGGATCTGTCCTTAATGTGTTGTCTAATGTGAAGTGATGATATAACTAGTACTGAAACAGTATTTTTATACTTTGTGTTTCTGTGTGGTTACAAACTGATGAGGTCTTAACTAATTATATACTGAATTGATCTTCTGTATATAAAAAGAATTGGAAATGAAAAAAAACAACCTGGTGTTAAATTGGAAATGGCATAGAAAATTAATTAATTAAAAAACTATTATGTAGGATCTCTGTCTTTAATGTGCTGTACATTGTTATTTAATGCTATAATTAGTACTCCAATGGTAGTTTTTTCACTTTATGTTGCTATATGGGGCAAACTGTTGAAATCTTTACCTAATATATACTAAACTGATCTTCTGTATATAAAGAGAATTGAAAATGAATCTTTATGTGAATGGAAGGGGAGAGGGAGCGGGAAAGGGGAGGGTTGCGGGTGGGAGGGGGGAAGCCATTGTAACCCATAAGCAGTACTTTGGAAATTTATATTCATTAAATAAAAGTTTAATAAATGAAAAAAAAAAGAATGATGTATTCTTTAGTGCAGGCAAAAATCAGGGAGAATCAGCAGAGGTGTCTCAAGGAGGGAGTTATTGCTTGCATAAAGACTAGTTTTTGTTGATTTATTTGATTCAGGAAGCTCTTTGGAGATTGAAAAATCTCTGAGGTGCTTCCAGAGTACAGAGTCAAAGCACAGAACCTTGGAAGGGAACTTCAAGTTGATGTTACCCATTCCCTTCCAGAGAGGTTAAGCCAAGCCACTCATTAGAGGTATAGTTGGGGTTTCTGCTTTCTCTCTCTTCCTCTCAGAAAATCAGTATATTCTGGCAGCATCTTTACTAATATTTTCATTAAAGCCATGGATCTTTTTTTTTTTTCTTTTTGACAGGCAGAGTTAGACAGTGAGAGAGAGAGACAGAGAGAAATGTCTTCCTTCTGTTGGTTCACCCCCAAAATGGCCGCTATGGCCAGCGTGCTGTGCCAATCCGAAGCCAGGAGCCAGGTGTTTCCTCCTGGTCTCCCATGCGGGTGCAGGGCCCAAGGACCAGGGCCATCCTCCACTGCCCTCCTGGGCCACAGCTGGACTGGAAGAGGAGCAATCGGGACAGAATCTGGCGCCCCAACTGGGACTAGAACCCGAGGTGCCAGTGCCATATGCGGAGGATTAGCCTAGTGAGCCACAGCGCTGGCCTAAAGCCATGGATCTTGAAAATTTATATGTAATTGTTGGTAATGATCAATACAGCCTTCCTGATGAATACTTCCCATACAGGTCAGCTGTTCTCTTCTGCTTTCTTCCAGCCCATGTTTATCCAATGTAATAAGATGCTATGATGGACACATTGAGCAGCAGGTCTCCAGGGTAGCCTTTACCAAGGTATTGCCTTCAGATGTTGTGTACAACTAGTAATAAGTGGTACTTTGATTTTCATTATTATTTCTTTTGTGAGCCACTCTCCCAGGAACTCTAATGGAAGCAAAGATAAGCTAGACAGAATTTGGGAATTCCTGAGTCTTTAACTATAAAATTATGAATATCTCACTTTAACCTTGCTGGTGGTGGGGGGCAGAAAGTAGGATAGTATATGAGTTAGAGTTCTATGCCACAAAGAGAGGAACTTTAGGTATTGGTATGCAAGAAGGAATCACTAGAAGGGTAGGGGAAAAAAAACCACTTTGCTCCTACAGTAACAGCAATGCCCAACTCTTGAAGTAGTTACCACTTCTGAGCCCACTCCTAGAAATTTTGAGTAGAAGAACTTAATACTCCACCATTAAGGATCCTGCATTGCACATTGTGAATGACATCTTCAAGGATGAGGGAGCCAGTTCAAGGGCTCACCATCCCCAATGCCTCTATTACAACTGCTTCTCTACACTCAGTAAGCTGGAGAATAGATATGGTAGCCCAGCTATAGGAACATCTGTCTTGAAGGTCATGTGAGAGAGAAGAAAACGATCCAAAAGTGGCACGAAGAAGGGCTCTTCTTCATTTCTGCTTTCTATTATGCATCTGTTTGGTGGGACACAAATTGTGTATATATCCCAGCTGTAAGGGATTCTGGAAATGCACCCTTTAAGCTTCCCAGCTTCTGCTGTATGAAGAAAGCTGCTTTCTTCCCAGGTCTCTCTGCCTTTCAAGTAAAAGGAACATAAATGAAATTAAAATTTTCTTCGAAGCAAGTGCTTTAATTATTACATCCTCACCATGGAACAATGAGGAAAGTTATGAAAAGTGTAAGGAACATGATAAATGTCAGATGTTAGTTGCGAGTGAGAGAACCCATCTAAAACAACTTCGAGTTAAATAGGGTTACTTGTGAGATGGGCAGGTGATCTTTTCCTGCAATAATGAGAGTACTTAAAAGGAGACAAGGCAATTGCCTTGCTTCATGCTGGCCTTGCAGTCCCAGTTACCAGAAGTGAGAAGGAGAGGTAACAGAGGAGGGAGTCAATCTATTTATCCACCACAGGGAGCAAATGAAGGTTAGTGCACTGTTTTTTGATACTTAAAAGCATGTGCTTTAGAGGTAGGCATTTGGTGCAGCGGTTACGATAGCATTTGGGAGGCTGGCATTCCATTTTAGAGTGCAGGGTTTGAGTCCTGGTTCCTCTGCTTTCAATCTAGCTCCCTGCTAACGCACACTCTGGGAGGCGACAGATGAGGGTTCTGGTACTTGGTTCCCTGCTACCCATGTGGAAAACCTGTATTGAGTTTCATGCTCTTGGCTTTCCTGACCCAGACCTGGCTATTGCAGGCATGTGGGGAGTGATTCAGCTGATGGACCATCTCTCTCTGTCTCTTTGTCTTTCTGTGTCTCTGCTTTTCAAATAAAGTGAAAATAAATTAAAATCTTTTAAAAGGTGTATACTTTGTTACATGCTCACCATGGAACAACTAGGAAAATTATGAAAAGTACTAAGAATGTAATAAATGCAGATGTTAGTTGCAGGCAAGAGAAAGCATCTAAAACAATTTGAAGTTAAAGGTCATTTGTGGCCGGCGCCATGGCTTAACAGGCTAATCCTCCGCCTTGCAGCACTGGCACACCGGGTTCTAGTCCTGGTTGGGGCGCTGGATTCTATCCAGGTTGCCCCTCTTCCAGGCCAGCTCTCTGCTATGGCCCGGGAAGGCAGTGGAGGATGGCCCCAAGTCCTTGGGCCCTGCACCCGCATGGGAGACCAGGAGAAGCACCTGGCTCCTGGCTTTGGATCAGCACGATGTGCTGGCCGAAGCAGCCATTGGAGAGTAAACCAACGGCAAAAAAAAAAAAAAAAAAAAAAAAAAAAAAAGTCATTTGTGAGAAGGGCAGGTGGTATTTTTCTGTAATAATGAGAACACTTAAAGAGCAGCAAGACAGCTGCCTTGTTTGTAGTTCTAGTTCTAGGCTCCTACTGGATAGTGCAATTTTTCTGTTCTTCCTAACGAGACTAGGTGGCTGCTGGTGCCTTTTCCTAAATCAATAATATGGAAAAAAATGATTTCTTAGATCTTCCCTTCCTTAAGATCCTTCAATTTTGTAATCTTTATCAATTACCTAATCCTCTGATATTTAATATTTTTGAGCCTCAAGAGCACCACATACTTTGTAACCCCCCAAATTATGCTTAAATAAAGTTTGAAAACCAACCAATCCTCCAAAATATGCGGATATTTGGAATGTGGGAAGAAGACAATCAGGTGGTCAGCTGAAAATAGGTCAGGGCCAGAGGGCCAGAGTCGGGAGAAATCAGCAGAGATGTGATATTTGGGCCTATGGGATTTCCAGGGATGTTAGACCATATTTCTCTTCCTCTGAATTAAGAGCCAACAGAGACATAAATAACGATGCCAATAGTTGGAGATTAATATATCTGTTTCTTTATTATCAAGACTAGCCTAATTAATAATCTTGGATCCGTTGCCACAGTTGGATTTCTGCAAACTCTCCCTTATGATCTGAATTGTCGACATCATTCCAAAGGCCTACAGTTAAGCTAAGCATATGGGGAGAGAACTTATGATTTCCATAGGCAGGCTGATTCAAGAAGGAGGGCAGACCGCACGGGAATCATGAGCTTTCACACTCTAACCTCTCCCTGTAATGGACTGTGTAAACATGAATGGCAGATTTTTATCACCCTTCGATTGGAGAAATCCCTTGTTGCATGGGAGGAAAGAGTGGTCCATTCAGGTCCCTCCTCCCCCTGACACTGTCCCTCGTTGGGAATGGAAGTTTTTACCCAGAACCATGAGGACAGGGACATAGTTTCCTCTAACAAAGTTGAAATAATGGATGTGAAATCCTGAGAGAACAGGCACAGAAGAGGATAAAGAGTCTGAAGAATCCTCCAAAATTTACACAATTACAACAAAAACTGAACCAGCAAACAAGACAGAGTGAGGCTGGTTGGAGAAGTAGGGTGGAGAACCAGAAACAAACTGATGCTCAAGAAATCAAGGAAAGGAAGAATGGGGGAATTAGATGGTCAACAGTGGACAGTTGGAGTAGGATCAAGGCTACACATGGATTTTAAAAGATTATTGAGGTGAAATTCACAAAGCCTAAAATTAACTATTTAATGGTGAACAGTAGAGTGACATTTAGCACATTCACAGTGTTGTGCAACTACCACCTCTGTCTAGTTGTGAACCTATCCATTACTTCAAAGACAACCCTACATGCATTAAGTGACTTCTCCTTGTTCTCCCTCTCATTAGCCTTCTGTGTCCACAGAACTGTTGTCTCTCTAAAGAGTCATCTATTTGGGATGTTCCATATAAGTGGAATCATACAACATACTTAGCATAATGTTTACATCTACATTATACTAAGTATCCATATTCCATTCCCATTAATGATTTTTTTTATTAGGCAGAGTTAGACAGTGAGAGAGAGAGACGGAGAGAAAGGTCTTCCTTCTGTTGGTTCCCCCCCCGCCAAGATGGCCGCTACAGCCGGTGCTGCTCCGATCCAAAGCCAGGAGCCAGGTGCTTTCTCCTGGTCTCCCATGCGGATGCAGGGCCCAAGCACTTGGGCCATCCTCCACTGCCTTCCCGGGCCATAGCAGAGACCTGGACTGGAAAAGGAACAACCGGGACTAGAACCCAGCACCCATATGGGATGCTGGTGCCACAGGCGGAGGATTAACCAAGTGAGCCACGGCGCTGGTCCCAACCCATTAATGATTAAATAATATTCTGTTGTATGTTTATGCTACAGTATTCCATCATGGGTGTATGCCCATTATCCGTTGATGAGCACATAGGCAGTTTCTATGATTATTGTGAATATTGCTGCAATGCACATATAATGTATGCACTATGAGAAGAATCTGTTTTATATTTTTGGAGTATATACCAAGGAGTGGAATTGTGGGATTTTATGGTAGTTTTATATTTAACTTTTGGAGGAAGGATCAACTGTTCTCTGAAAACTTACTTTCTACTCGACAGTAATTGTTGACTATAGCTAGAAGAGTCTCAGGAGAACAACTACTGTGGAAACCAGATGGTGAGAAATTAACAAGTATATGAGTTTTAAACCTTTAACATTTTACAAGAGGTTTATTGATGTATACTTGACATATAATACATTGCATATCCTAAAAGTACAGGTTTGAGACTTGAGGTGGGTGGGGGCCATTGTTTATCTGAGGTAGGAATGAATGAAATAAGGGTGAGTTCTGCAGAAACAAAAATTAAAAGTAGAAGGAAGTAACCTTAAGGGATTTTACACCAGATGGTTTTCCTTCCCAGTAATGGAGTTGAATTTCCAGGTTGAAATAAGAAGAGCCAGTATGAGAGTAAAGAGTTAAAGAGATATGATAGAGACTTTTAGATGTGTAGCTCATTCTCTTGTTCTTCCTTAGAGCTTTGATTTTTGTTTTAGGTTAATAATGTGCCCAGGTAGAAGACTGTTTTCCAGTTTCTCTTATAAATAACTGGTCCTAAGTGTGATTAAGTTATGGCCAGTGAACTGTCAACAGAACTGTTTTATGGGACTTCCAAGGAGGCTTCTCAAAGGATGGTACCTGAGCTTTGAAGGGCACAACATACTGCCCTTCTGTCCTTTCACTGTCACACTATTCAGAGTGTGAACATGATGGCTGATGTGCCACCAGCCATTTTGAATCATGAGGTGATCTTCAGGATGTACTCTATCCACTGAAGATGACAGAGCAGAAAGATAGATATCCATGTTCTGATGACTTTGTGGTGTCTCCAAAGCACACTAGATGGTTTCCTTTGACATGGTTGAGAAATATACATGTGTGGGGGCTGGCACTATGGTGCAGCAAGTTAAAGCCCTGGCCTGAAGCACAGGCATCCCATGTGGGCGCCAGTTCTAGTCCTGGCTGTTCCTCTTCCGATCCAGCTCTCTGCTATGGCCTGGGAAAGCAGTAGAAGATGACCCAAGTCCTTGGGCCCCTGCACCCACGTGGAAGACCTGGAAGAAGCTCCTGGCTTCAGATCGGTGCAGCTCCAGCCATTGCGGCCAACTGGGGAGTGAACCAGCAGGTGGAAGGCCTCTCTCTCTGTCTCTTCCTCTCTCTGTAACTCTGTTTTTCAAATAAATAAAATAAATCTTAAAAAAAAAAAAAAAAAGAGGAGCTGGCCCTGTGGTGCAGCGGGTTAATGCCCTGGCCTGAAATGCGGGCATCCCATCAAATGGAAGACCCCTCTCTCTCTCTCTCTGCTTCTCCTCTGTCTGTGTAACCCTGACTTTCAAATAAATAAATAAATCTTGAAAAAAAAGAAATATACTTGTATGTTTAGTCTACTTTTATTTTGTGTTTCAGTTGTATGTACCCAAATATAATTCTGAGATAGGACATTATTAAAACTTCAGTACAGTTTCTATGGTGACTGAGAGAGAATTTACTAGGGTATAGAAAGGTATTCATGAGTTAAGGCTTTAGCTGGGGAAGTTGTGAATCCACTTCTGTATATTTCTTTACTCTTGGCAGGCTGGAATCTGAACCAGACACACAGACCCGATATTTTCTCTATCGTTGTTTTTTTTTTTTTTTTTTTTTCTTTCATTTTTTGACAGGCAGAGTGGACAGTGAGAGAGAGAGACAGAGAGAAAGGTCTTCCTTTTTGCTGTTGGTTCACCCTCCAATGGCCACTGTGGCCGGCGTACCGCGTTGATTCAAAGGCAGGAGCCAGGTGCTTCTCCTGGTCTCCCATGGGGTGCAGGGCCCAAGCACTTGGGCCATCCTCCACTGCACTCCCGGGCCATAGCAGAAAGCTGGCCTGGAAGAGGGGTAACCGGGACAGAATCCGGTGCCCCGAGTGGGACTAGAACCCCGTGTGCTGGTGCCACTAGGCGGAGGATTAGCCTGTTGAGCCATGGCGCCGGCCGATATTTTCTCTATCATTTTAGAACTATTCAGGCAGATGAGGCAAAATGATATAGCACAGCTCACTTATTTAGCCATTATCTGCAGAATTCAGTCTATTTACTATTTTTTTCTTCATTTCCAGGTTTATGTGTTATCCTGGCTGAGAATACACTTTCTCAGCAAAATAGCAATATATAAGGTTAATGTACAAAAATTAATTGGATTTCACATAATTGGAAAGTGAAATAAAAATGCCATTTACAGTAAGATAAAAATATAAAATACCTGGGTGAATTAAAAGAAATGTTACAAGGGCTATACAATAAAAAAGACATAACATTAACAAGGGAAATTAGACTTAAATAAATTGTAGCAGGAGAGTAGGTGGGAGATCAAATAATACCAGATGGAGAAGGAGGTGATTTTCAGATTAGAGACAGTGTCTGTCCTAGTGCTACCTAGGAAATTCTTCATGAACGTGGAGTTTCCACTGGAGTTCTTTAGAACTGGAGGAGAGGGGCACGTACTCTCCAGGATGCATGAGAATGAATTCTGGGAAACTTCTAGCCTCACTTCCACATTCTTATTTCAGAATAAAGACTAGGATTCGTATATTTCATATGAACAAGCCTTTGAGTATGGATGATCCATTCATCCATCTTAGCAACTATGCAAAATGTACTTCCTGTTCCTTTGGGCTCATTTGAACAAGGGAGTTGAGAAGAGCTTAGCTTATGCTAACTTGAGCTTCGCTGGCTCTGACTTCTAGCAGTGCATAAATAATGGAAAGTTTCTTTAAGGACTGTGACAAAAATCTGTCTCTTCTACTAGCTGCCATTCTGAAAACTTCCATTGTGTCAATGACATTCCATCCTGTTTTGTTAAGACATTTTTCCTTGTGGTAAACAAGCTTTCCCATCATGATTTCCCTTGATTTCCCATTGATTTCCGTTGACTAGCATCTATTTATATAATTTTTCAATAAACTATTGGAGCAATAGTCTTTGCAGAATAAGTTAGCATATTTAGAAACACTTGTTTTAATATTTATATATATTTAAATTTAGATATTTTGTTTAATAATTAAATTTAATTATTTTTTTTATTAGGCATAGTTAGTGAGAGAGAGAGGCAGAGAAAGATCTTCCTTCCGTTGGTTCACCCCCACAAATGGCTGCCACGACCGGCACGCTACGCTGATCCAAAGCCAGGAGCCAGGTGCTTCCTCCTGGTCTCCCATGCGGGTGCAGGGGTCCAAGGACTTGCCCTCCAGGGCCACAGCAGAGAGCTGGACTGGAAGAGGAGCAACCGGGACTAGAATCTGGCGCCCATATGGGATGCTGGCGCTGCAGGCAGAGGATTAGCCAAGTGAGCCACAGCGCCGGCCCCTAATAATTTTATTTTTTAACACATAGAAGTTATATATATTTACAGGGTGTCATGTGTATTTCTGTATACATATAAACTGTGTATGTCCAACCAGGATAAATGTATTTATCTCTTCAAACAATTAACATTTCTTTATGGTAAGAACATCTGAAATCCTTTCTTCTAGCTTTTGTTTAGAGAAGTATGCAGTACAAGGTATCATTATCTATAGTCACTCTACCATGCAATAGTGCATCACAACTTCTTATTCTTATCTCACTATAATTTAGTACTCATTAATCAACCTTTCTTCATCTCTCCCTCCCCCCAACTCTCGTCAGTCTCTGGTAACCATGGTTATACTCTTCACTTCTATCAGATTGACATTTTTAGATTCCACATATAAGTGAGATGATGCAGTACGTGTCCTTCTATGCTTGGCTTATTTCACACATTGACCTCCAGTTGCCTCTAAGTTGTTGTCAGTGATGAGATCTTGTAATTTTATGATTTAATAGTATTGTATACATGTACCACATTTTCTTTAGTCAATTGTCAGTTGAATGACTCTTAGGTCGTTTGCATTTCTTATAATGCTGCCATAAACATGATGGTGAAGGTGCATTTTGACAGACTGATTTAATTGCCCTTGGATATATACTTAATAATGGGATTGCTGATCATAAGGTCGTTCTATTTTTAGTTTTTTTGAGGAAACTCCATTATGTTTTCCATAATGGCTGTACTAATTACATTCCCACCAACAGTGCACAAGTGTTGTCTTTTCACCACATCTTCACCAGCACTTGTTGTCTTTTGTCATTTTGATAATAGCCAATCTTCCTGAAGGTGGTATCTCATTATAGTTTTGATTTGCATATCCTTGATGATTTGTAATGTTGAACATTTTTTTCATGTACCTGTTGGCCTTTTATGTTTCTTCCTTTGAGAAATATCCAAGCACTGTCTTCCATTGCTTTCCCACGTGCGTTACCAGGGAACCGGATTGGAGCAGGCAAAACTCAAGCTGGCAGTCCGATATGGGATGCCAGCCTCACAGGCAATTGTTTAACTCTCTGTGCCACATTACCAGCCTCTGTAAATAATCTTAATGCACTGTTAGTTTGTTTGCTAGTATTATTTTGAAGATTTTGCATCTGTGTTGATCAAGGATATTGCCTATTGTTTTCTTTTTATTGTTGTGCCCTTATCTGGTTTTGTTATCACAGTAATGTTGGCCTCATAAAATAAGTTTGGAAGAATTCCTCTTTCCTGTGTTATTTCTTTTGAACAATTTAAGAAGAACTGTGTACTTTTTTAAAAAAAAAACAAGATTTATATATTTGAAAGGTAGAGTTAGAGAGAGAGAGAGAAAGAGAGAGAGAGAGGACTGGGTCAGACCAATGCCAAGAGCTAGGTCATCTGGATCTCCCACATGGCTGCAGAGGCCCGATCTCTTGAGCCATTTTCTGCTGCTTTCGCAGGTGCATTTACAGGGAGCTGGATCAGAAGTGGAGCAGCTGGGACTTGAATCAGTGCCCATATGGGATGCTGGCATTGTAGGCAGCAGCTTTACCTGCTATGCCACAACATCAGCCAGAACTGTGTTCTTTAAATATTTGATAGAGTAACATCTTTAAATACTTCTTAGAATATTATATCAAAACAAGTAATATCTTTAAATACTTGGTAGTTTAGTAATGAAACCAAGTGGTCTACCTTTTCTTTGATGGGAGACATTATCAACTCAACCTCAGTATTCATTATTGCTGTACTTCTAATTTTGGATTTGATTTGTTTGTCTGATTCTTGATGCTGTAGTGACAGATTGCTTATTTGAAATCTTTCTGCCTTTTTAAGGTAAGCATTGATTGCTATAAACTTCTCTCTTAGTACTGCTGTTGCTGTATCCTATAGGTATTGGTACATAAGTTTCCATTTTCATTTGTTTCAAGAAAATTTTCAATTTCCTTCTTAATTTCTTCCTTGATCGATTGCTTGTTCAGAAGTCAGTTGTTTAATTTTTATGTACTTCCGTAGTTTCCAGTTTTTCTTTGACTGCATTTTACTTTAATTGCATTGTGGTCAGAAAAGATAACTAATAAGGTTTCTATTTTCTAAAATTTGCTGAGACTGGTTTTGTGACCTAGCATATGGTCTCTCTTGGAGAATGATTCATGCGCTGTTGTGAAGAGTCTATGTTGTGCAGCGGATGGATGGAACGTTCTGTAGAAATCTGCTAGATCCATTTGATCTGGTGTGTAATTTAACTGCTGTTTTCTTTGTTGATTTTCTGCCTGGATAATCTGTGCATTTCTGAAAGTGCAGTGCTAAAGTACCCTTCTGTCACTGTTGTCAAGTCTATCTTTCTCTTTAGATCTATTAACGTTTATTTTCTGTATTTGGCTGCTCCAATGCTGGGTGTGTATACATTTACAAATGTTATTTTCTCTCATGATGGATTAAATCTTTTATCTTTTTACTACTTTTAATTTAAATCTATTTTTTCTAACATAAGTATGGCTATTACTTTTGGGTTCCATTTGTATGGAATATCTTATTCCAACTTTTCCTTTTCAGTCTGTGTTTCCTTAGAGGTAAAGTGTGTTTCTTGTAAATAGCATATAGTTGGGTCTTTTTCTTCTTCTTCTTCTTCTTCTTCTTCTTCTTCTTCTTCTTCTTAAGCCATTTGATCACTCTGTTTCTTTTAATTAGGGAATTTAATCTATTTTCATTTAAGGTAATTATTGATGGTAAGGTCTGAGTGCTACCATTTTAAAACTTGTTTTCTAGTTTTACTGACCTCCTTTTCTCTCTCTCTCTCTTTCTTCCTTCTCTACTTTCCTCCTTCCCTCCTTCCTTCCTTTTTCCTGGCTTCCTTCCTTCCTTCCTTCCTTCCTTCCTTCCTTCCTCCCTCCCTCCCTCTCTTAACAATCTTCCTCTGTGGGTAAATGATTTTCTCTAATAGCCTACTTTGATCCCTTGCTCATTATAGATTTTTTGCTTTGTGGTTACCATGAGGCTTACACAAAACATCTTTTAGTTATAATAAGATATTTGAAATCATAAGAACTGGATATTGATTATAAAGATAAGAAACGAACAAAAGAGGTAAGAAATGCAAATAAATAGCTCTATAGTTGGATTCCATTCCTGCTCACATCTTGAATTTTTGTTGTCCCATTTTACATCCTTCTACATTGTCTTTTAAATTGTTTTCCTTTTTAGTCTTCATACTAAAGGTATGAATGGTTTGTGCACCATATTTGTTATATCAGAGCCTTGCTAATTTGTGTAGCTACTCTTAGCAGTGACTTTTCTACTTTGTAATATATTCTTTCTTAGTGTCTCTTTCAGCTTGAAGAATACCATTTAGCATTTCTTTTTCTTTTAAAAAATTTTTTTATTTATTATTTATTTACTTGACAGAGTTATAGATAGCTAGAGAAAAAGGTCTTCCTTCTGTTGGTTCACCCCCCAAATGGCCGCTACGGCTGGCGCTGTGCCAATCCGAAGGCAGGAGCCAGGTGCTTCCTCCTGGTCTCCCATGTGGGTGCAGGGGCCCAAGCACTTGGACCATCCTCCACTGCCCTCCTGGGCCACAGCAGAGAACTGGACTGGAAGAGGACCAACCAGAACCAGAATCTGGCACCCATATGGGATGCCGGCGCCGCAGGTGGAGGATTAGCCAAGTGTGCCGGCCTTAGCATATCTTATAACACAGATCTGGTTCCAGTTCTTGTTTCAGAATATCTTTATTTCTCCTTTATATCTGCAAGATAGCTTTGCTGGGTACAACACTCTTGTCTGGCAGGGTCCCCCCGCCCCTTCAGTATGGTAAAATTCTGAATTCACTATTTTCTAGCTGTAGGTTTCTACTGAGAAGTCTGATGCTAGGAGAAGTGGGACTCAGAATTAGTTTTCTGTTTCTTTTCTCTTATAGCATTGAGAATCTTCTCCTTATCTTTAACCTTGGAGAGCTTGATTACAATATGTCTTAGGGTAAAAGCATTATTTCTGAATAGTAAATGGCTTTCTATTGCTCACAATATAAATGTTCCAAATGGTAGACGGGGAAAACTCCTCTCTGCCATTGCTATTGACCATCTGCACACTGTAACCCTCCTTCATTTTCTTGAAAAGTGGAAGCTTTTTGAAAAAAAATTGTTTTTGGGGGGTCCTCCCACAGTGTTACACAAGGAGCTTCTTCCGCTCTATTAAAACAGCTTTCACATTCATTATTTGTTTGAAAATGATGGTTGGTAGATTAGGCATGATTTCCTCTCCCCCCACCCCTTGGAGTGACAGTAAGTAAGGTTAATAAATGGACTTGCTGGTGCACAGTGAGGATGTGCCGGAGCTAGGACTAGGACACAAACCTTCCAACCCCACGACTGTTGTTTACTTTTTAGACCAGCCTGTCTGTGAAACTGATGTGTGGATTCAGTGCCTTCTCTATAACAAGCCATCTGGATGTTTGCATTTAGTGGCACCATTACCCTAGCCCGGTGTCTTGCTAAATATAATCACTCTATAAATGTTTGTTGAGTGGAAAAGGATTGGTTAATTCATAACCTTGGATGATGACTCACATTTTTATCATCAAGCTCTCACGTTTCCTAGGAGACAGAGCCTTAGCATATGTGGTGATGGAAATGCTAGGCACAGGCGCAAATATAAAATATCTTGGTCCCAGCCAAGTGCAAATTGTCTAGTAAGCTGGGAACATTTACACAGTCTTCCAGCTAGCGCACGGGGGAGTCAGGCGGCACCCCTCCTGCCCCTGCAGGCCTCCAGGCTGTTAAGTTCAGTTTCTTGGAAACAGCATCTTTGCTCTGGTTTTGCCCACTTGTGATTCTCATGTTTATTGAACAAGAAACAATAAATTGAGGAGGCTGGGCTTCTTTTCCAGGAATCTGTCAAATACGCTTGTTTCCTGGGAAAGTGATTATAGAAATTCACGTGTGTGTGTGTGTGCTGGTGTGCACCCCGAGGCTGGGTGACTGATGAGTAGTGTGAGTAGATTCTCCCACATGGAGGAAGGGGCCCGGACCCGGGGTTCTGAGTGTCCCCTGTCACTCTGTTTTCTGCATGGAGGTCAAGTCTGCCTTCTCCCTTGGGTTGCTCTTGCCTCGATTCTCTGTTTGTGCAGCTTTTTATCTCTCAATGATTTTTCTTGATATATGAGGTTGACAGTTGCCCATGGGGAAGCCAGCTGCATGACGTTGGAGCACCTTGTCTAAGCTGTGGATTGCCTAGTTTCCAAGCAAGCACTTTATTATTAATTTCTGACTTACTTCCAGAGGGCAAGCTTTAAATACTTTCAGTGCAAAATTAGTTGAGGCTCAGTTTATGATCTAGCTTACAGATAATTTTGATAATCCTAACACCATGGTTGTGTGTGAGTGTGTGTGTGTGTGTATACACGTATATATATATATATAGAGAGAGAGAGAGAGAGAGAGAAAGGAAACTAGCATTAGAAGTATTTTTTAAAGATTTATTTATTTTATTTGAAAGGGTTACACAGAGCGAGAAGGAGAGGCAGAGAGAGAGAGAGAGAGAGGTCTTCCATCTGCTGATTCACTCCCCAATTGCCCACAACAGCTGGAGCTGCGCCAATCCAAAGCTAGGAGCCAGGAGCTTCTTCCGGGTCTCCCATGAAGGTTCAGGGGCCCAAGGACTTGGGCCATCTTTCACTGCTTTCCCAGGCCATAGGAGAGAGCTGGATCGGAAGTGGAGCAGCTGGAACTCGAACCGGCACCCATATGGGATGCTGGCAAGGCAGGCGGCAGCTTTACCTGCTATGCCACAGCGCTGGCCCCTAGAAGTGTTAAAGTAACTTGTTCAAGGTTGAGTTGAAATGTCAGTGCAGACATCCTGGCTCTAAAGCGCATCCTTTTTAACACTAGACTATAATACCTGTAACCTCAACAGTGGGGAAAGGGCAGACTCTTCAGGGAGCACTGTATCTGGGATCTTATGATACCTGCTCTGCTCGAGGCCTGCACTTGCACAGGTGAAACATGATGAGCTTGTCTTTAGGCTTCTATAATGGGAATAGGTATACAAATATGAAGGTACTTCAAAAAGTTGGAATGAAAACATCAGTTTATTTGGTGCCAAAAGTTTGAAGTCCAAGTATGAGAGATCTTCAAAAAATTCATGGAAAATGTCTATTATGAAAAAACTTTGTATGAATTTCAAAAAATTTTGCACTGAAATAAACTTATTTTTAATCCTATTTTCCATGAATTAAAAAAAAAACATTGTATTTATTTGAAAGGCACAGAGACAGCAGTGAGGGAGGGGGAAGGATGGAGAGAGAGAGCGAGCGAGCGAGCAAGCTATTACCCATCCACTGGTTCACTCTTCAAAGGTGTGAAACAACTAGGGCTTGGTCGTGCCTATGCTAGGCACCTAGAACTCAATCTGGGTCTCTCACTTGAGTGGCAGGTACCCAGCTACTTGGGCCATCACTTGCTACCTACAGTGTCTACATTAATTAGCAGGAACCTGGAATGGAGAGCAGAGCTGGGACTTGAACCCAAGTACTTCAGTATGGGATTTGGGCATCTCAAATGGCAGCTTACCTTATTTCATTAAAATGCTAGCCCCTCCATGAACTTTTTGAAGTGCTCTTGTATGTTGATGCTTGTTTGGATAATTGGAGGGATAGGTCTCTCTTGTTTACTGGTTCAGAGATCTTCATAGGAAGGAACCTATTTAAGAGGAGAGGCCATTGAAATAAGCGTGCTTGGATGCAGATTAAAGATCATTATTGAGAAGCTGACATTGAGGCATGTGGCATCCCATACCAAAGTGCCAATTCGAGTCCTGGCTACTCTGCTTCTGACCCAGCTTCCTACTACTGTGCCTGAGAAGGCAGTGAAGGATGGCCCAAGTAGTTGGGTTCCTGCCACCCATGGAGGAGATAAGAATGGAATTCCTGGCTCCTGGCTTTGGCCTGGCTGTTGCAGCCATTCAGGGGAGTGAACCAATGGATGGAAGCAACCCAGCTCCCGCCCCTTTGTCACTCTGCCCTTAATATAATAAATAAATAGATAGATAATTATTAATATTAATAATTATATTATTTTTTATTTATATGTTTTTTTAAAAGATCAGTATTGAGGGAGAAGTACAATAGGAGGTGACCTACTCGTACTTCAGTTGGTCCTCCAGGGATTGTTGACAGTGATCTAGACAGAGGAGTAGAAACAAGAATATAGTGGTATTGCAGGTAAGAAGTACTTCCACCTGACTGGAAGTGGCCACATTTTAGAAGGATGGAAACATGGAAAATTGGTCAGTGAGGTAGAACTCCTGGGTCACCTGCCAGTAGCAGCTCTGCAGGCCCCAATAGCCTGGAAGTGACTGGCAAGTGTGCAAGATATGCATCAATGTGGATTTCAACTGTGAACTTCACAAGAAGAAGCATGTTCAAGCCACAGTGTCAGAGAAGCACAAATGCCCAGAGACCTGGGTCTGAGAAGCTGGAGGTGCCTCTTGGACTCCCCTAAACACAGAAATCACAGGTAGGGCCAGAGAACCACTGCTTGGTTAAATACCATACCTTACTTCCAGTCCGATAGGGTCTGGGAAATTGGGAACATGTGATGCTTTTCCTAAGGCAAGCAAGCACTGAAGTTTTCCCAAGGAGAGAAGAGAAAAGCAATGCAGTGTTCATAAAACACAGAGAAGACCCTCATTCTTTTCAGCACAGATTTGTGATGTAAACATGTCATCTATTTGAAAAACAGGTGCTAACAGTGCTTTAAACTCACATTTGTCAAAATTCTCTCCTGCTTGCTACTAGGATACAGTTTAAAAGGGCAATTAATGGTAATATGCTTAATTGCCTTTGTATTTTTAATCTTCAGCCTGCGGACTGCGGTGTTTATACAATGCTGAGGATCATAGTGTTCTTGTGATGGGTCCAGAGAGAAAGAAAGAACATGCATACCTTTCTTTTTTTAAAAAAAAGATTTATTTATTTGAAAGTCAGAGTTACACAGAGAGAGGAGAGGCAGAGTGAGAGAGAGAGAGAGAGAGAGAGAGAGGTCTTCCATCCGAGGGTTCACTCCCCAATTGCCCACAACAGCTGGAGCTGCGCCAATCCAAAGCCAGGAGCCAGGAGCTTCTTCTGGGTCTCCCACATGGGTACAGGGGCCCAAGGACTTGGGCCATCTTCCACTGCTTTCCCAGGCCATAACAGAGAGCTAGGTCGGAAGACGAGCAGCCAGGACTTGAACTGGTGCCCATATGGGATGCCGGTGCTTCAGGCCAGGGTGTTAACCCGCTAAGCCACAGCGCCGGCCCCTGATACCTTTAAGTATCTTATATACCATGCACTTGGAAAACTTGGAAATCACCATTTGATTCCTTTTATCTTTCCTTTTCCTGGTTTAGTTTTTGTTTTTTTAAAGATTTATTTATTTGAAAGGCAGAGTTACAGAGAGAAAGGGAGAGACAGAGAGGGGGAACGATTGATCTTCCATCTCTGGCAATTAATCTGGAATTCCATCTGGGTGGCAGGGGCCCAACCACTCAGCCATCTTGTGCTACTTTCCTAGGTGCATTAGCAGAGAGCTGGGTCAGAAGTAGAGCATCTGGGACTTGACCTGGCGCTCATATGGGATGCTTAAACCATGGTCATACAATGTCGGCCTGCCCCTGCCCCTACCCCTCTCCTCCTGCCTCTGTGCTTTACGTTTTTAAAAATACTTCTCCGTAAAATATCTTCAGAATAATTTTAGGTAAAGCATGTCTTAATATCCTCATTTTCAGTTTAGAGAAATTGAGACACATGGAGGGAAAATGACATAGCCTTGGTCATGTGGAAAAGAAGTACAGAATTGGATCTGAACCCCATTCCTCTGAATTTAAGTCCAAAGTTTTTCCATCTCTCCCATGTTCCCTACCTGTCCGTCCGTCCATCCATCCATCCATCCATCTGTCCATCTATGATCTTTAAATCATTCAACAAGAAAATCTGAGTGGATATTATAAGCCAGACATTATATAGGAGCTGTGACAAATAGTCATAGATCCTGCTACTGAAGAATTTACAATACACTAGGGATACCAACTGTGGAGGTATAAGTCTAAATTAAGACATAAAGTGATGAGTACTGTGAGAGGAGTTTTGATGTAGGAGAGCTCACTTAGAGCTAGAAGATGGAGGAATAAATGATAGAACAAGAGTGATTTACATGGAAGAAGGCTGTAGTATGGGAATTCTTTTGCAATTAGCTGTCTGGGGGGAATGGCCCAAAGGGAACATGAAATGAATCTTAAGGAAGCAAGTACAGAATACAAAGAAGGAGGGTGAATATATCTAAGAGGGATCATAAAGACTTCCAGTCAGTGAAATGACCTTTCTAAAAGAAAGTACACAGATCTCGAAGCTCTGAACCTCAGAGACAGAGTCTGAAAGGTGGCCAGTAACATCGAGGAGATACAGAAAAACGGTATTTCTGAACACAGGGAGCATCTTCTGCTTGGCCTCAGTACTTGGAGCATCTCATAGGTACAGGTGGCTTAAAATCTTGATGGAGTGCCTTGCAGAACAGGTTAGGAGAGAATCGAAATCAATACCTGCTGCAGAGTTAGGACAGCTAAGCAAGTGGGAAACCTGAACTTCTGGAAGTGGGTCTAGCTTAGGAGTGTGGGGGTAGCAGTTACCATGGCAAAGCAAATGAGTTTTAGAGACTGACATTGCCCAGCGATTCTCAGGCTTTAAATGTGGCCTGCACATTTCATATGAGATATACATGTTACACAGCACTTTCTGTCAAATGCATACTTTAATAAGGTTTGGGGATGGTTATTGACCCCAAAAGGCTGACATTTCCAATTGTGGTAAGAAAGTAAGGGACATACCAGTGAGGGCTTAGCCCATGAAACAAATTATCATAGGAATCAACCTAAAAATCAGCCTGATTATGGTAGCATGAACATGTTACCTCAACAAAGTCCTGAAGCAGAACAAGGTGTTCAGGAACCAGGTGAGATCAACCCTCGAAGGACAAAATGATAATAATTCCAACCAAGCAATTCAGCTAGGGATTTGCATACAGAGAGAAAGTGTGGCTGGATTCAGACTTTCCTTCCTAGACTGGGAGAGCCTGGCCTACAGATGGAAGACACATTTCTTGATCATCTCTGCCCAGCATTGCACCTAGAAGGTAGAGATACTTACCTGGACCTACGAACACAACTGAAGCTTTCAGTGCCTCCCACAGCCATCACGTTTCTTCATAGGCACCATGGACGGGGGTGCCACTTAAGGGATATAGACATTAAGTACCTTAGGAATTCAGACTAGGGAAATCACGTCTGGCTAGGGACCTTAGCAGAGGTGGGACTGAATCAGAGCTGGTGAGATTTGCACAAAGAGAAACAGGGACGATATTCCCCAACCCTTCAGCATTCACACAGGATAGCTGGAACTTGAGTGGCAACCCTGGGAGCTGGAGCCGGAGAAGAGAGCTTTGGAAGTCAGAGCCAGAATGGCAGAATCTGCAGGGGTCTCAAAGGCCTTGACCTCCAAATAATGAAGATTTGAGCCTGGAGAAGAAAGGAAGGGGAGAAAACTGGTAAAAGCAAACCATGTCCAGGTCGAAAGTCACTAAGGTGTTAGTAGAAGCGAACACAGGAAGAGGGCCCTGGGGAGAGAGGTAAAAGGGAAACCAGCTTTCAGTGAGACAGAAGCTGATAGGGTTTATGTGGAAAGCAGGTGCATCTTACTTTCAGGGCTACAGGGAAAAAGGAAAGAAGCGTGTGGTAGAGGAAGCAACTGACAAGGAAAAGAGGAAAGTAGATTGCCAATGAGGCGCTGCCTGGTGGCTGGGGCTGGGGCTCCTGGTGATGCCTCTCCACCAGCGGCCTCCATGGAATTCCCTCCTGGGGGCTGTGCCAATTAACCAAGCTCTAAGATAAGCTCTTCCCCCACCTTCTGCCCTTGCCTCATTAGTGCCGCAAAGAGAAATTAATCCAGCAAAGTCTCATGTTCTTTATGGTAGCAAGCAAGCTCAGTTCTTCCAGGGCTAAAAGGACATGCACTTGAGAGAAGAAGCTGGGAACAGAGCTCTCTAAAAGCAAGAAATCTGAAGCAAGAAGTTGGCATCCTTTGCTCTGTTCCTCTCCCAGGCCCTCATCCCACAGCCACAGCCAGCAGGGCTTGGGGTCTTCCTGGATGAACAGGAGATCGGTCTGCTTGGAGAGGTGACCAGGTGGTCAGTAAGCATTATTCCTAGGCACGATGCTGGTGTTTGCGTCTCCCGTACCATGGCTGTGGCAGTCTCCACCTCCGAGACTTGAGAGAGAACCTGGACTTGGTGATCCCAGCACAGCAAAGCTGAATTCGCTCATCACTGCATGGCTGAATGGAGGAGGAAGCAGCTTAAAGGTAGGTCAACCCAAAAGCCAGGGTAGGTGACAAGGCTTTCTTTCCACAGTGGCGGCAAAGGAGAAGGAAGACAACATTCCTGGGTTACAAGAAGTCACCGCTCCCGATTGCTAAAAGAGGTCAAAAATGCCACCAATAACATTTAGGTGAACAATAACTACGGCATAGGTGCTGAATGTTTGGCATGCATGCACTCATTTGATACTTAACAACTCTGAGTTGGGCACCCTCTTTAAAACAATTTTGTTCCAGAAAAGACCCATAAAGCAGTCTACTCAGACCACCATGGCGCAGCTGTCTGGGAGCCAGTTGTTTCTTGCTGCGTTTGTGTGCACTGCAGGCATTTGATGGTTAGTTAAGCTTTGGCTTGTTTCCCCCACATCAAGAGCACGGCTTTGACCATGCCTCTACCTCCCTTCCTGTGGACTTGGCAGGTTCTTCTGCCAACTAGAGACTGAGAAGTGGAATTGCTGGTGAGGGCCAAGGTGAATTTAACAGGTTTTAATAGATACTTTAAACTGTCCTCCAAATAGACTTTTTTACATGGATATATTCACCAGTGGAGTACAAGGTGTAAATCTTTTGCTACTTCTCAGGAAATCCTGCTGTTAGCAATCTTCTTACATTTGGTGCCAATCTCCTATGTGAAAGATGGTGTCTTATTTTAGCTTGCGTTCCTCTGATTACTAGTGAGGCTGTGCGTCTGCTTGCATCTTTTAACACTGGTTGTTTGTCTTCTGTGAATTACCTCCCCATATCTTTATTTATTTGTACTAGAGGCTGTTTGTCTTTGTCTCCTGGATTTATTAGCCTTATTTACATATTCTGCATGTTTGTGGCTTGTTATATATGCTGCAAATATTCCCTCCCAGTCCTTAGTTGTTTTTAAAACATTTTTTTTTCCTATGGAGTCTTTTGCCATTTATAATTTGATACATTCAAATTTATGTATCTTTTCTTTTTTGCTTTTGTGTGCCTTTAGGTATTCTGCTGTATTTTGTGTATTTCTTATTATTTATTTGAAAGGCAGAAATAAGAGATACACAGAAAGAGAAAGAGAGAGATACGGAGGGGGAGGGGAGAGGCAGGGTGGGGGGAGGCACAGAGAGAGGGTCCATCTGCTGTGCTGCTTTACTCTTCAATTGCTCACAACAGCCAGGGCTGGGCCAGGCCAAAGCCAGGAGCCAGGAACTCAATCTGCGTCTTCCACATGGGTGGTAGTACCCAAGTACTTGAGCTGTCCCCTCTTGTGTCCCAGGTTGCACACTATCAGGAAGCTGGCATTGGGAGCAGAACTGAGAATTGAGCCTGGGCACCTGGGTATGAGATGCAAGTGTTCCAGGCAGTGTCTTAACTGCTGTGCCACATGCCTGCCCCTTATTTTACACCTTTATGGTTTTGCTTTTGTGATAGGCTCTTTTAAACACCTGAAACATATCAGACACATATGGATGGTCTTTTTTTTTTTTTTTTCCCCTCTAGATAGAGAATACAATGAAGAGAATGCTCATTATGGAACTGAGCCCAGAACATAAAAGTCAAGGGAAAGAGGCCATTATCGCACCTGGGCTGTGCTGGGAGGTGCTGGCCTTTTGCAAGAGTGTTTCCTAGGGCAAGTGCCCCAGCACCGCAGACAGCTCACTGGAGGCAGACTTTTTGATACTATTTTTTGTTTTGTTTTTGTTTTCCATAATACATTAGCACTCTGAGTTCTTAGTTGGCATCTATAATTATCTGAGGAAAGGCCCTTTTGGTTCATGCGATAGGGAAAGGCTTGGCTAACAGTTCGTATATGGGTTTCTTTATGAGCAGTTCATTGGTAAGCATCTATAAGCATGCCTCCAAAAGTTCATGAAAATGGAACTAAAGGTGTTTATTTTGGTGCAAATGTTTTGAAATCCATGTAAGTTGTTCTCATAATATACATTTTTTATGAACTTTATGAAGACAAGATCCTTCAGGTATGGGTCAACAGTTGCAAGTTTTCTTCAGATGGAAGTTTACATTATATTGAAAAATCTAAGGGATCATTTGGCTCAGAGCCAAGGTTATCAATTTTTTACTACATTTTGGAATAAGCAGGAGCATTAAAAACCTTGGGTAAGGGGCCAACATTGTGGCACAGTGGTTTAAGCCGCTGCCTTCGACACTGGTATCACGTGTGGGAGTACTGGTTCAAGTCCCAGCTGCTCACTTCTGATCCAGCTCTCTGTTAATGCACCTGGGGAGGCAGCAAAAGATGGCTCAAGTGTTTTGGTCCCTGCCACCTACCTGGGAGACCTGGATGGAGTTCCAGGATCCTGGCTTGGGCCTGGCCCAGTCCTGGCTGTTGCAGCCATTTGGGGCGTGAAAGCAGATGGAAAATCTCTGCCTTTCTCTGGCCCCTGTCTCTTCCTCCAGTCTCTCTCTAACTCTGCCTTTCAAATAAGTAAGATAGATAGATAGATAGAAGCACATGGGTGACTCCAAGTCTCAGCTACAGAGATTGGATTTAATTGGTTCAGGGTGTGGTTTGAGCATGTTTTTTTTTTTTTTTTTTTTTTTTTTTTTTTTTTTTACAGGCAGAGTGGACAGTGAGAGAGAGAGACAGAGAGAAAGGTCTTCCATTTGCTGTTAGTTCACCCTCTAATGGCTGCCATGGCTGGTGCACTGCACTGATCCAAAGCCAGGAGCCAGGTGCTTCTCCTGGTCTCCCATGCAGGTGCAGGGCCCAAGCACTTGGGCCATCCTCCACTGCACTCCCGGGCCACAGCAGAGAGCTGGACTGGAAGAGGAGCAACTGGGACAGAATCCGGCGCCCCGATCAGGACTAGAACCCAGTGTGCCGGTGCCGCAGGCAGAGGATTAGCCTATTGAGCTGCGGTGCTGGTCTGAGCATGGGTCTTTTTCAAAAGCTCACCTGGTGAGCCTAATGTGCAACCCAGGTGGAGAGCCGCTGATTAGTTCAATGGCTTCATTCAGTAGACAGGGAAACAAGCACTTAAATGAGTGGCAAAGCAACGCTAGCCAGTCTGAGGAACAGCTGGGGTCAGACACAGGTATTTGGAATGGTGGGCTCAGCACATGGTTAGGTTCATAGGGTTCAACCAGGAGCACATATCTCAGGCACTGGCTTTCGCAGGTACCATCCCAGGGTACATGACAATTTTTGTGACAAAATGATAAGTTAATTATGGTACAATTTTTTTCTAAATCCATGCATACTTGTTTCATAGTACAGATTCTCCATGAGCTTTTTGAAGTACCCTTGTACATGGCCTTGAATTGATTGCTGGTTTTGAGGGTCCTCAGTTTCCCATCTGTAAAGGGACCTAGTAATACCTTTTCTGTTCACTTTGGAGGGGTTCTGAGAATAGATGAACTAATACATATGGCAGTGTTTCAAAAATGTACTTTGTGCAAGTGGAAATGGGCAGGTCCTAGTGTCCAACACAGTGCTCCATTCATAAAAGGGGTTCAGGAAATGTTCATTGACAGTAGTTGATGGTAGAAACAAAAGACAGTTGACCTCACTGAACAAACACACCTGGAATCTCTGATACCCTAGACAAGCTGTCAGCATCACCTCCTTCAGGAATCCCTTGATTAAGGTTACCACATTTCCAACCTCAGGAGTTCACAGCATAAATTTCACATAATTAGTATTCACATGCATAGGCACGAATGCCTGTATAACTTTGTATGCTGTGTTCAGTAATTTCCAAGTTAATGAAAGTGGTGCAGCTTGTGAGATCACCCTGGCAGTGTCTTTCCCTGGGTTCTCCCCTGAGACAGAGGCCAACTGTCAGAGCCTAGGGGACTAGATGAATGCAAGGAGCTTTTTAGAGAAGTTGCGGTAAAGGAGTAGGCATCCGGGTCCTCACTGAGAAGCCTCCTTTCCCAAAGTGTCACGGAATAGCTATGCTCTACAGAAGAGGTTTTGCCCAAAGCCACTTGGGTCCTGCAGGCATCTAGAAAATGAACCTGCCCTGTGCCTGGGGAGCAGCCCACTTCTTAGCCATGGAAGGAGTCTTGTGAAGTTGGAAGGAGGCAGATACCATCCCCAAACACTCTCCCTTTAACTGTAGCTCCCACTAATACCCCCAGAGAGCCAGTCCCATTTGTAATAAATTCCTAATATTTGCAAAGTAGGTTCTGGGGATACAACAGCAAACACATACATCCCATCCTTGTACTTGTGAAGAAGGAAGTTGCATGGAGGATACAAGTAAAGAGCAAATCCTAAGAAAAATACAACAATAGCATTTTGCAGTTTTACAAGGAGGTGACCAAGAGCCTGGGAAGAGATCGGTGAGCAGGAGTGGAAGAGCTTCTGTGTTTGTGGAGATGATCAGAAGGAGCCCAGGGTGGCTGGCAGAGAGGGTGAGGAGGCGCATGGGGCAGGAGAGCAGATGTGCCAGGGGATGAGGGCAGGGACCAGAGCACACCCGCCATGCAGAGGTGTGCTGCATCTCTTGTAAAGCTGTGGCCAGCTGCTCGGGCCATGTCATCAACATCTAGCAGGCGTGAACCTGGTTTTGTGGGTACAAAAGTTTATATACTTTTGAAAGATATTCTTTAATAAAAGACAATTTAAAACATCTTAGATCTTTAAAAAAAAAAACTAAATAAAACTGATTTGGTCTCATGAATACCTGGCAAGGGTCTGTGAAAAATGTTATCCAAGTAGAGGGACCCCAAAGCTCAGGCTTCATTAACTCCATGGGAAAGCCACCTTGGGACTTGTTCAGAGCGGGTGCCCACCCTCAGCCCTGGTACAGCTATCCTGGATGTCCCAGCCCAACTTCAACAGGCAGGTGAGGCAGGTGAGGCAGGTGGTGAGAGTTTTGAGGGGGCGGAGACAGTTGGGGAGGAACCTTGGAAAGAGTGGGGCAATGATGTTAAGGTGGTATTGATATTTGCAAGGGAGTTGTGATAATAATGGCCTCTGAATCTCAGCTGCAGGAGTAACATAAGTTATCTGTTTGTACGTGCTATGTAATACAATAACATACAGTCTATGCAGGAGGAGGAAAATGATGGAGAAGTCAATGGAGTAGAGATCTTGTGGAAGTCCCAGAATTGTGCAGTGTATGGGGGGGTGTGCCAAGGCACATTCTTTTTAGACAATGGTATGATGGGAGAGTGTGTCCATAGATTGTAGATGTTAGAAGGGGTTCATTTTCTGGTGATGCTAGGGAGCTGGAAATAACTGTTTGTGGTCACTGGGGGTAGTGTACAGGAAACATCATTGGAATTGAATGGCTGGAGTGTGGGATGGCTCCACCATGTGGATGCTTCAGCCACAAATAATGATGCCAAGCGCTGGGGCAGAGGAAGACACTGAGCACTTTTTTTTTTTAATCTTTAATTAAAGTGGAGAATTCCCCATTGTATGAGAAGCAGCTATAGCTCTAGTTCTCATTTCCCCTGTTGCTGGAGGCGCTGGACAGAATCTATACAGCATCTGAATTTCTCTCCCGGTGGGAGATTCTCGCTGCTGGTGTTAGAATCATAAGCAGACGCTACTGCAGTTGTCTGGGGCTTGGCTGACTCTGTGATCAGTTACACTGTTATATCTGTACTTTTCCTTTCCTTGGGAATGAGTGCCTTTCAAATGATCATGATCTCTATGCCAAGTGTGTCATTACAAAGGAGAAATAGAGTGACGATGAATATATTAGACTTTTTGCTTTGCAAAAGGCTTTCATATGTTACCTGATTCTCAGAACAAACCCCCAAACAGGTGAGACAATCCCCACAAGAGAGAGAGAGAAATGAAGTAACTTCTGCAAATCACACACCTTGTAGATGGCATAAATACCTGAGCTGACTTGAAACCACGTATTGTAATCCCTATCCAGTGTTCTTTGCACAATTGCATGGGCCTTCCCTTTTGTGAGGATGTCACCAAGTCAGCTGCAGTTACCAAGTTGCTTTCCCAATGTTACAAACCAGTTGGTCTCAGAAGAAAGGAGCCAATGACAGGGTACCAGGCCTGAGGCTTCATATGTCTGGGATATTGGTTTCTTCCACTGGAATTTGCTTGCTGAGTGGGCCATGTGGGTATTAAGGATTATGAAGCTGCCCCCCCAAAACTTTATAGGCTGTTGGTGATCATTGTTAGTGGGAATGTGCAGCAGTGTAGGGAGCCTTTCATTACCACTTCTGCCTATGAGGTTGTCTGCACAGGTGCAGATACATATACAAACCAGCTGGCCCATGATCCAAATAATTTCTAAGTTCCCTTGCCCCTGCGCCTCTGTGCACATAACACCCATCACCTAGAACATCCTTCATACCTTCACTGCACGTCTTCCTTAGTTTTATGTCTCTGCTTAAATACTCAGCGCTTGGAGGCAAAATTTTCATCTTCTAAACTCCCTTTCACCCCAGCACTTTCTTTCTTAGATTAGCAGGAGTTATAAAACAATCATCTTTCTTTCTGCATTGTGAATACAATACCTTGAGGCCAGAGTATACGTGATGTCCCTAACTGTGTATCTCCCAGTGTAACCAGACCCTCGGACACAGAAGAAATTTGTTAACAATCTGCAAGGAGGACCTGTTCATCTGGCCTCCCCGCCTACCCACAAATCTTGATTTGGGGCATCCAGGAGAGATGCCCATGCAGTTCTGGTACTACTGAGAAATTCTAAGGTAAAGATGGCTGAATTGTGATGATAGCGATGGGAGGTAAAGTCACAGAGTGAGTGAGATAACTCCAGGGGGATTAGTAAGAAGTGAAGCAGAATGAGGACTGAACCTCGGGCAAACATTTAAAGGGAGATGATAAAAAGAATGTTGCACCAAAATAAATTTGTCCCAAGTCAGCCTCTGTACAGGAGTGATAAAATAGCTACAAAGTAGCCTCTGTGAGTAGTGAGCTACAACCTGGCTTGATGTGCATGCAGGTTGTAAGTGAACCCAAGAATACACTCTTACACCTAAGCAACTGAGCCTCAGCCAATCGGAGGCCAAAAGCTACCAAAATGTGACCAAATAAGGAAATACCAATGGCAGGTAATCAGGTTATTTCTGTATGTCACTGTCTTTTCTTTGGCTACAATAGAACCACCTTTAATTTGGAATGTTGTCTGGTTCTAGAACCTTTGTCTTGCTCTTGTAAATGTTAAATTGAACTACTCTCTGTTTTGTTTTGTTTTGTTTTGAACAAGAGGAACTTCTGAGAAGAGTTAACTGGGATGTAGGAAAGTCAGGAGACTGTGGTTGGGAAGTGGTGACTAACATGATTAACTGTTCCTCATCGCCTGGGACTGAAGGGGTTTCCAGGGTGTGGGACTTGGAGTGCTAAACCCAGGGAAGTTCTGGGTGAACCAGAATAAGTCGGTCATTCTATGTGAGGAAAACAAGAAAGCCCAACCTAAAAGCCAAACTCCAGATCTGAAGAGACTGTGAGGGAAGAGGTAGCAGCAGAGAGTAAAGCAGTACTGGGTTCATGGAGAAACTGAGTGGGAGGTGCAGACAGTGCTCCGTTAGTCCCTATGCTCCACACACGCAGCCTCGCCCACTGTCAGCGTCCTGTTGAGTGGTCCCTGTTACAGCGGATGAATCTGCACTCACACATCATTGCCACCAAGTCTGTTTCACTTCAGTTTACTCCTGATACTGTTGTACATTGGATGGGTTTTGACAAATGAATAATGACATGTGTTTGTCATTACAGTATTACGTAGAGTCGTTTTACTGCCCCCCAACATCCTCTGTGCTTTGCCTCTTCATCCCACCCTCCCCGCAACTCTTCCCAACTGCTGATGGTTTTACTGTCTCCATAGAGTTGCCTTTTCCAGCATCATGTCATGCAATTTGGATCGTGTAGGATATCACCTTTTCAGATTTGTGTCTTTTTTCTTTAAAGATTTATTTTATTTATTTAACAGATGGAGTTACAGAGAGAGAGATCTTCCATCCACTAGTTCACTCCCCAGATGGCCGAAACGGCCAGAGTTGAGCCAACCCAAAGCCAGGAGCCAGAAGCTTCTTCTAGGTCTCCCATGTGAGGTGCAGGGACCCAAAGACTTGGGCCATTTTCTACTGCTTTCCCAGGCCATCAGCAGAGAGCTGGATCAGAAGTGGAGCAGCCAGGACTCGAACTGGTGCCCATATGGGATGTCGGCACTTCAGGGTGGAGTTTTAACCTGCTGTGCCACAGTGCTGGCCCCTCCTGTCTTTTTTTAAGAGCAAGAAAAACATAACTAGATACCTCCATCAACTCTTTGTTCATATTTGACAGTGGAACTGAGTCACGTGGACACCGTAAACAAGCCCACCAGGGGTTGGTCATTTGTATTATATAACTGCAATTTGGGTGATGATGATGATGATGGTTGGCCTCTTCCATGCCTGTTTTAAATGATATCTATGAAGACTGCTTTTAAGAAACCTTTCCCCAGCTTATTCTGCCTATTCTCTGTAGACAGCTGTGAAACACCGTATGATTTTGTTATAGTAACTGTGCAGATGAAGTTGAACACAGCGCTCAGGCAATGGGAAGCCAGCTCTTGGTGTCTGGTGGCTGTGGTTCTTTTTTTTTCTTTAAGATTTGTTTAGTTATTTGAAAGTCAGAGTTATACAGAGAGAGGAGAGGCAGAAAGAGAGAGAGAGAGAGAGCGAGGTCTTCCATCCAATGGTTCACTCCCCAATTGGCCACAATGGCCGGAGCTGCGCTAATCCAAAGCCAGGAGCCAGGAGCTTCTTCTGGGTCTCCCACAAGGGGGAAGGGGCCCAAGGACTCGGGCCATCTTCCACTGCTCTCCCAGGCTATCGCAGAGAGCTGGATCAGAAGTGGAGCAGCCATGTCTTGAACCGGCGCCCCATGGGATGATGGCGCTTCAGGCCTGGGCTTTAACCTGCTGCAGCACAGCGCCGGCCCCTGGCTGTGGTTCTACAATCTGTTGTCTGCTGTCTTGGTAATAGGAGGTACCTGTCTACCCTTGGGCCTATGCCGTTCTGAAGACCAAAGATTAGTAGAATGAAAAGTTCACACAGAAAATGCTACTGTCTCAGAAGTGCCTTCATACTGATAAGCTATGATGGGTTTATGATTCTTTTTTTTCACCTGTCTATTTAAATCTCTGCTGAAATGTTACCTTCTCAGAAAAGTCCTTCCCTATCTAAAATAGTTATCTCTGAGCCCTCATTCAGCTTCATTTTTGCTAACAGGACACAACAGTGTGTATATTTGTTATCTATCGAGCCTTTAGGCTGAGGGAAGGCACTGTGTTTTGGAAGCTGCAGATTCCATAGAATCTAGAACAGTATTCCACATTGTAGATGTTCAATAAATCGATATTAAATAAAGGGAAATGAGACCACCAAGATCACCATCACAACCAATTTTTTTTTTCTGAATAAAACACAGTTTATTTCATTAAGTACACAGTGTTATCAGCACCTTGGTCAATAGTTGTCGATCCTAACTATATACCTGAAAATTTTAAAAAGAAGTAAAAGTTAATGTTTTAAGCTTAAGTCCAGCATAGCCTCTTAGAGATTATGATCAACTTGGTTAAATGGGGCCCAGGAACTGGCATTTTTTTCTGTGATGTGCAGCCAGGAGTTAAAAAAAACCAGCCAACTGTGGCTCAACTCTCTCCTAACCCTGATGCCACATAGCTTCAGGCCAGAAGGTCACTTCTGCACCCTCCAGTCTTGCCTGCGGAGTCTCTTTCTCCTGAGTGATGAGTTCATGTGCCCAGAGTGCATCTACCTGCTCCCCCAAATGAGGCCAGCAAGATTTTCAAGCTAATCAGGATTTTCCTTTTGGGTTTTGTGAAGATGGAATTAAATACCAGAATACAATGCAGGCCTGCTTGTAAGAAGAATAATTGTTTAACAGAAAATCATCTTTGTGAGTCCACATGAAGACTCTTTTTTTTTTGACAGGCAGAGTTAGACAGAGAGAGAGAGAGACAGAGAGAAAGGTCTTCCTTCCGTTGGTTCACCCCCCAAATGACTACTATGGCCGGCGCGCTGCGCCGATCCGAAGCCAGGAGCCAGGTGCTTACTCCTGGTCTCCCATGTGGGTGCAGGGCCCAAGCACTTGAAGACTCTCCTTTGACATGTCTGGTTTATGAAATGGCAATTTCATGATTTTTTTTGGGGGGGTCTCTTCCAATTTGAGGTCTTTGCAAAAGGAATAAGTACATATTCCTGCCTGAGTTTCTGGTACTAAAGCATCCATTCCACTGTGAGAGCAGGATGAGTAATTAAAATTCTCATCTTTAAAAAGGTTTATTTATTTATTTGAAAGGCAGTGTGACAGAAAAGGAGAGGCAGAATAAGAGAGAGAGAGAGAAATTGTCCATCTGCTGGTTTAGTTCCCACATGCCCACAACAGTCAGGGCTGAGTCAGGCTGATGCCAGCTGCTAGAAAATCCATTTGGAACCCAAGCACTTGAGCCGTCATCCACTGCCTCCCAGGCACGTTAGCAGGGAGGTGGGGCTCATGCCCAGGCACTTGAATATGGAATGTGGGCATCTCAAGTGATGGCTTAACCTTCTGTGCCACAAATCTGCCCCAAGTCATTAATAATACAGTCAGCAGTGAAAACAGTTATCATTCCTTATGCTGATTTACCACTGCAGGTTTTAAAGAATTTCACATCTATTTATGAATTTTTGATTATGGTAATAAGATATTTAAGGCAAGCGTTTGGCTTTTGTATTTTCTATTTAAAGATGAAGAGAATGAAATACTCCTTAATCCCTCCAAAATGTCCACACAACTCATAAGGGACAGAACCTGGATTCAAACTCAATATTTTCTGAAAGTATGTTGAATACTTGCTAGATGTCTATTTTTTCTACAATACCCATACTGACAGTCTCTCCTTTCTGACCCATTCTGAGCCATGAAAATATTTATTTTGGGGACTGGTACTGTGGCATAGTGAGTAAAGCCACTACCTCAGTGCTGGCATCCCATGTGGGAACTAGTTCGAATCCCGGCTACTCCACTTCCGATCCAGCTCTCTGCTATGGCCTGGGAAAGCAGTAGAAGATGGCCCAAGTCCTTGGGCCCCTGCACCCATGTAGGAGACCTGGAAGAAGCTTCTGGCTCCTTGGCTTCAGGTCGGTGCAGCCCTGGCCATTGTGGCCATCTGGGGAGTGAACCAGCAGATGGAAGACCTCTCTCTCTTTGCCTCTCCTTCTCTCTATGTAACTCTGACTTTCAAAAGAAAAAATATTTATTTTGAATTTGTGTCCAATTTGGCAAGGATTTAGTGGACATTTTTCAACAGACTTATACCTTAATCCTGAGTTAGTAGAATCTCTCCAGTGCTTAAAGCATTCCCAAGTGGGTCACTCAATTGAATACAGTTTTTTTTTTTAATTTTTTTTTATTTTTTAATTTTTTTGACAGGCAGAATAGATAGTGAGAGAGAGACAGAGAGAAAGGTCTTCTTTTTGCCGTTGGTTCATCCTCCAATTGCCGCTGCAGCCGGCGCATCGCACTGATCCAAAGCCAGGAGCCAGGTGCTTCTCCTGGTCTCCCATGCGGGTGCAGGGCCCAAGCACTTGGGCCATCCTCCACTGCACTCTTGGGCCATAGCAGAGAGCTGGCCTGGAAGAGGGGCAACCGAGATAGAATCCGGTGCTCCAACTGGGACTAGAACCTGGTGTGCCAGCGCCGCAAGGCGGAGGATTAGCCTGTTGAGCCACGGCGCCAGCCTGAATACAGTTTTGTTAATCACTTGCTGTGTGCTAAGGTCTGCTAGGCTTGGTGCATAACACAAAGAGTAGAAGATAGTTTAACACAGGGCAGCTGCAGATGTGTCTTCCCACCCCTGGGCTGCCACAGGACTTTATTTTAATCTCATTTCATCTGCTCAACCATGTAGGCAGGTGGTGGAGGTACAGGGCTGGGCATGCCTACCAGGAATGCCAGCCCCTAGGAATGGCTAGGTAATAGTCATCCTACCACCTTGGACTAGTCATTGCTTTGTGCCATATCTCAGAGCCCCCTCTAGCTTCCTCAGCTGCCACAATGTCCTAGATCCTGCCTACTAGCACAAGGCACAATGATCTTTCAAAAACTGACCCCACAACTTTTCCATGCATGCTGTTGTAATTTAGAATGTCCATGTGGGAGGAAATTGAAGTGTAACCAAATTGGAAGGGAATGCTTACAAGGATATATGAAACTGAATTTTCTTAACATGAAATTGAAAAAAAAATGCTGATTGTTCATTTCAAAGAATAAAGCACTGGGGCTTGCATTGTAGCATAGCAGGTTAAGCCATTGCTTACTATACTGGAATTCCGCATTGGAGTGCTTGGTTGAGTCTCAGCTGCCCTGCTTCTGATCCACCTTCTTGCTAATGCGCCTTGGAAGGAAGCAGAAGATTGCCCAAGTACTTGGGCCCCTGACACCATGGGAGAGATTGGGATGCAGTTGCTGGCTTCTGGCTTCAGTCTGGCCTAGACCTGGTTGTTGTGGCCATTTGAGGACTGAACCAGCAGATGAAAGATCTTTCTTTTTCGGCCGGTGCCACGGCTTAATAGGCTAATCCTCCGCCTTGCGGCACCAGCACACTGGGTTCTAGTCCCGGTTGGGGCGCCGGATTCTGTCCCGGTTGCCCCTCTTCCAGGCCAGCTCTCTGCTATGGCCTGGGAAGGCAGTGGAGGATGGCCCAAATCCTTGGGTCCTGTACCCCATGGGAGACCAGGAGAAGCACCTGGCTCCTGGCTTTGGATCAGCGCAGTGCGCCGGCCGCAGCGCGCAGGCCGCGGCGGCCATTGGAGGGTGAACCAACGGCAAAAAGGAAGACCTTTCTCTCTGTCTCTCTCTCTCTCACTGTCCACTCTGCCTGTCAAAAAAAAAAAAAAAAAAAAAAGAAAAGAAAAAAAAAGAAAGATCTTTCTTTTTGTCCCTACCTCTTGCTCTCTGTCACTCTGTCTTGCAAATAAATAGGTAGATAAAGATTTTTAAGATTTATTTTATTTATTTGAAGGGTAGAGTGATAGAGAGAAAGACAACCAGAGTGAGAATATAAAGAGCCAATGGAGATTTTGGAGGAAGCTAACACCTGCTTCACAATACCTCTCAACTCCCCACCCCCGTTTGCTAACTAAATGAGGTTGAGATGTGGGATGTGCATTGGGTATAATGTAGC
This sequence comes from Lepus europaeus, assembly GCF_033115175.1. Classification (NCBI taxonomy): domain Eukaryota; kingdom Metazoa; phylum Chordata; class Mammalia; order Lagomorpha; family Leporidae; genus Lepus; species Lepus europaeus. The sequence goes on from NC_084831.1 coordinate 59,963,055, forward strand.
AAAAGAAAATATAATTCTCAGGGAGATGGAGATGCTGGAGTGGATCTGTTACTCAGGACTCATTCGCTTCCCAACAAAGCTTACCCAGAAGTTTGAAAGACATTTCTTTCAGCAGGACATTGAGGTGCAATTTCTGTTTTTGCAAGAATGAAAAATTATAGGCTCTGACTGACTCTCCTACTAAAAACAATTTGGACATGTGTATAAAATATTATAAAAATTAGTGCAAACAGGAACTGGAAAAAAATTGGAAACCTGTAGAGTCCAGACCCAAGGTGAATTAAAAGAATATGTTATTAATGTATGCAACAAAATGGAATTAATCTCAGTATCATTATGGTGAGTGAAAGAAGGCAGGCAAAACAAAATACATCCTGCATGATTTCATTATATAAAATTCTAGAAGCTGCAAAAGAATCTACAGTGATAAAAAGTAGCTCAGTGTTTGCTCGAGGATGGGGGCAGGTGGAAGGATGTGTTAAGGTGCAAGGGGACATCTGAGGGTATGGAAATGTTATGGAAATGTTCTTTGCCCTGTCTATAGGGATGGTCTCATGAACACATAGTGCCAAAATTGGTCAGATACATGCAGCTGGGGTACTTGAATTACACAGCAATGAAGTGGTGAGTAAAAATCCCAGACTAACTCAACTAACACAAACAAAATGATAGCAGGAATTCAAACCTAAATCTTGCTTTGAAGTGGCTTTTGCCTGAGGAACATATGATGGTCTTGGATTTCCCTCTCACAGTATGGAAGGGCAAAGGGAAAAGTAGGAGAAGCCCGAAGTGGGGAGTTTAATTGAAGTGCCCCTTGTTAGGAAAAGAGGTGCTGGATAGAGAAAAGGCAGTGTAGGAATTTACAGCCAGACTGAATTTATCCAGATAAAATAAATTCATAAATGTGGGTGGCCAACTGCCCATGTGCACATTAATGGAACATACTGACTCCCAGGGGCCAGGCCTTTTTATATTTTAGGAGGGCTAGGGATGGGGGTGGGGTGGGGGTAGTAGGTGGAGGGGAATTCCTGGAATTGGTCTTTCAGGTGGCCCTGTGGGACCTTGGGAACGTGGGAAAGAATGTGGGGCTGTAAATGCAATAGGGTGTGAGACCCAACTGAGATCCAAGGGCAAGGAAGAAATTCCAATGTTTATCTATGAGCAATGAGCAAGAATGGATGAAGCTTATATCCTTGTTCCATCACCCCTGGTCAATGCTGGGACTCCCAAGCGCTGCACCTTTCATGTGAGGAAGACTGAGATATAAAAAGGCCCCTCGCTGCCTGCCCACCCAGAGGATGGTAGGTTTTTGTATGTGTCTACACTTAATTTATCTTGATAGCGAACATGAAGTTCTTGGAGCAGAGATTAGATCAGGTATTGGCTTATAGCAATAACATGACAAGTTTTCCATGCTCCATCTACCTCTTTGTGGGGCCGGCATCCACCCTGCCTGTGTGTGTGGGGGGCATCTGCCCTACAGGGAGGACCCCTGAAATGATGACCCTCAGAGTTGATGCTGCACAGCTGCTACCCTCAGCTCTGCAGGGAGGAAGGGAGGGAAGTGGGAGAGGGAGAGGGAGAGGGAGAGGGAGAGACAGAGAGAGAGAGAAAGAGAGAGAGAGAGAGAGAGAGAGAGAGAGAGAGAGAGAGAGAGGGACTCTTACTCTCTATGTAAACAAATCCTTTCTGGAAAGAAAAGGGGACAGTCCTGAGGCATTTACAATCCTTTGAAGTGTAAGCAAATCTCCTTGGCGTTATGAACTACCTTTGACTTCCAAGTTTTGTTTGCTGTTCACTCTTGTTTTGCCAGTAATTCCTGCTCATGCACAAATATGGAAATACACATCCAGTGTGTTTCCCATACATTGGAACACTGCCTATCTTGGGTTTAGATACTCTGTACCCATTAGCTGTCACTCTGCATTCCACTCCAAGGCCCTAAACCCTGAGAGCTGATACTCTCATTTGTGTTTTTATGGACATGCCTACTTTTGACATTTCACATAAAGGGAGTCATACACTATGTGGCCTTTGATATCTGGTTTCTTTCACTTAGCATAATGTTGTTAGGGTTCATGCAGATTGTAGTCAGGACCAGGACTTCATTCATTTAGTGGCTGAATATTACTCCATGGTATAGTTATCCATTTGGTTTATCCATTCATCAGTTGATGAACATTTAGTGGTTTCCACATTTTGCCTGTTGTAAACCATGCTGTTATGAAAACTCAAGTACAAGACTTTGTGTGAACCATATGTTTTCAGTTCTCCTGGTACATATGCTTAGGGATGGAATTGCTGGGTCATGTGATAAATATGCTTATCTTTTTAATGAACTTTTTTTTGACAGGCAGAGTGGACAGAGAGAGAGAGAGAAAGAGAGAAAGGTCTTCCTTTGCCATTGGTTCACCCTCCAATGGCCGCTGTGGCCGGCATACCATGCTGATCCGAAGCCAGGAGCCAGGTGCCTCTCCTGGTCTCCCATGTGGGTGCAGGGCCCAAGGACCTGGGCCATCCTCCACTGCACTCCTGGGCCACAGCAGAGAGCTGGCCTGGAAGAGGGGCAACCAGGACAGAATCTGGTGCCCCTACTGGGACTAGAACCCCGTGTGCTGGTGCGGCAGGTGGAGGATTAGCCTATTGAGCCGCAGCGCTGGCCTTTTAATGAACTTTTACACATTTCCAAAAGTAGCTGCTCCATTTTGCATTCCCACCAGCAATGTATGAGGGTTCCAATTTCTACACATCCATGTTAACATATGTTATTGTCCATATTTTTAATTATAGCTATTGTAGTGTATGTGGAGTGCTATTTCATTGTAGTCTTGATTTATATACTCAATGACTAATAATATTGAGCATTTTTCATGCACTTATTGAACATGATATGACTTTTTGGGAGAAATATGTTTTTAAATATTTTACCCATTTTACTTTAATTGATTAATTTATTTTTAGAATTTATTTATGAATATTTATTTTAAAAAACGAAAAGAAAGAAAGATTTTCCATCTTTTCATTCAAGTGTCTGCAACATCTAGGGATGGGCCAAGCCCAATGCAGGAGCTCAGAACTCCTTCTGGCTCTCCCATTTGGGTGGCAGGGACCCAAGTACTTGAGATATCATCTGCTGCCTCCCAGGGTGTGCATTAGCAGGAAACTGTACTAGATACAGAGGTGGGACTTGATCCCAGGCCCTCCAATACGGGACGCGGATGTCCCGAATACAACTTCACCTGCTTCATCACAAACCTCACCCTTTCTTTTCTTGCCCAACTTAAATTGACTTTTCATCTTTTTATTATTGAGTTATGACTTCTTTATATATTCTGGATATTTGCTCCTTATTGTGTGTGTGATTTGCAAAAATTTTCTCCCATTCTGTGGGTTTTCTTTTCACTTTCTTAATACTGTCCAGACACTTTGTCTTTAAACCATTGAATACTAAGATCAGAGACAATATTAAAGACTCTTTCACTGTTCTGATTTGCTGGCGCCCTCTTCTCTTCAGGCTTCGCTGGGTACATTTGGCGGACTGAAAGCACCTTTGACGCACAATGACATTTGATAGTGTTCATTATCCTGAATGCCGTGAGGCCTGAGCTACTCATTTCTTCCTTAACACCGGATATTGCCATGCAGGGCACAGAATCACTGCTCCTAGACAGCAGCAACTCAAGTGGTCAGTAAGTAAGGACCAGCAGTCATTCGAGTATAACTGCTTCACACACGTGCATGCATGTGTGTGCGTGTGGGCAGGAGTGTGTATGCACATGTCTCACAGATCCAGAGCTCCGGGGACGGGTGGGTACAATGACTCATGACTTTTCTTGGGTTGGTGATCAGTTTTGACTATATGTGGATGGTTGCCTGGGGAGTCAATTAATTTTTTTTAGAATCTAAAAACAAGTTTATTTAAATAGATGCATTTAGATTAAACATTAAATATATATATAACTATGAGTAGTTGGGTAATATAAGTGAAATCAATATTTAAGAAAATTCACTGTGGCTAATTAACATTTTATACAATAGTCATTAGTATTCCTTTGCATATATGTAAGGTTAACTCTTAAATATATATATATTTCAAAATATTTATTTATTTATTTGAAAGTCAGAGTTACACAGAGAGAGAAGGAGAGGCAGAGAGAGAGAGAGGTCTCCCATCTGCTGGTTCACTCCCCAGATAGCCGCAATGGCCGGAGCTGTACCAATCTGAAGCCAGGAGCCAGGAGCTTCTGGGTCTCCCATGTGTGTGCAGGGGCCCAAGGACTTGGGCCATCTTCAACTGCTTTCCCAGGCCATTGCAGAGAACTGGATCAGAAGTGGAGCAGCCAGGATTCAAACTGGTGCCCATATGGGATGCTGGCACTGCAGGCCGTCTGCCTGCTATGCCACAGCACTGGCCCCTCTTATGTATATTTTAAAAAATTGCAATAATGAATACAATTCCTATATGCTTAATCTTTGCCATTTTCCCCCCCAGTCACTTCACTAGGCAAATCGGAGAGAGAACAGTTATCCATTCATTTTCTGGCCACCAGGAGGAAGACTTCCCTGTGTGCCTCCTTGTTCCTCAGGCAGCCTCTTCCAGCATCCTCACATCAGCATCCTCTGTGAGCCTCTTGATTGAGCAAACTTGCCATCTCCCCTGACCGTGCCTTGCATCTGGCCCATCACTATTCTCCTGGCTTAGGCCTCCACGACCCGCTGCCTCCTCACTCCTTTCCTTATTGCAGTGCCTCCTGTGCCACCCTGGCCCCTGCACCACTGGGCGTCTGCTTCTGCATCTTCTAGGCTTGAACCTAGCCATTTACATTCTGAGAACTTGACTCTAGGTCTGGAGCCTTTTCAGTTTTATGAATCACAACCCTCAGTAAAAACTGTGTTAAAGAAAAGAAGTGAGCCTTCCTCCTGGGGTCTGAAGATCTCAGCATGGCACCCAGAGCGCCTTCTGCACCTGGCTGTATTCAGTGTCTCCTGCCCCATTTCCCACCGATCTCTTTTCTCCCCATAACTGTCCTCGCCTGTAGCACAGCTGCCCTGCTTTGCTCTGTCCCTTGGCACCAACAGCACCTCCATGGCTCTTGGCCCTGCTGCACTTCATCTATTTCTTCTTAGAATGTTCTTGATTCTTCAGAAAACAAGTGAAATTCCTCTTCTCCCTCAGGCAGAGCTCCAGCATCGGTTCTTCTTTGCAAACCTTCCTGAATGCTTTCTCATGGCCTCTTCTTCTTTGTCTCTACGGTGCTGTCTACTCTCGCACAAGTGGCCGCCTGCCTCTCATCTCCTTCCTGGAAGGCTGGGATTTTGTTTCATTCGGACACATCCTTTCAGGGCTTAGCACAGTGCCTGGTTAATAACTGAGGGTCAGTAAACATTTGCTGAGTTGAGCTAATGTTTTATGTGCAAGCTTAACTTTTGGTTGGCTCTTTCAGGATGAAAATCCAGGAGAGGAGTGGGAACAAGTTTCGAAGGATAATGCTCTCTTTTTTCCCCAGAAGTTTTTTCTATTTCAGGTGCCACCCAGCGGAAATCCCTGTCCACACAACAAAAAAGGGGGACCGCTTTTTCCTCTTCCACCTCCTCTTTGTGACCAACAGGTGTGATATCAGCCACCTTGGACTGTCTCCATGGTGACCTGGGATAGAATCGGCAGTCTTCCAGCTGCACGCAGAAGGAGCAGGAGGGCGGAAGAAGGGTTCAGATCCACTTTCTTCTCTTTTTCTGGGCTGAGATTCGTGTCTATTATGTGAGGGTGGGGGACAGGACTCAGAGCAGGAGTTCCCCCAGGTATGCAGATCATTCATCTAGCACTTTATCTTCTCCCCACAGCCTCTGACAGGGACTCACCGTTCCCAGAATCGCCTTTCCTATGGGGTTAAGTCTAGGGTTCAGCCAAAGGACAGGAGGCAAGATCATAAAAACCTCTATACATCAGACCATCAGGGCTGTGACATCATTCATCTGTAAGGATGCCCCAGTGGTGCTGTGTCTGGAGAGGGCCTGGGGATGGCAGTGATTGTCACTGTCCTTCTGCTGGGGGGTGGCATCTGCCTTCTTATTTTCTAGCACCTGGCCTCTTAATCCTTCTAATAACTCATTGTAACTGCTGTACTCAGACTGACAAAACCCTTCTGGACAGCTTTGAATGTAGATCTCCCTATCCACCCCTCCTGTCCCTACCTGCCATTCCTAATCTCTCTCTGCCAATATGCACACTTTCAGAGCTAGCCCAGTGCTTAGCATCATCTCACACAGTTCAACATGGTACCCACCACTTATGTGTGCTGTTACATTTAAATGGATTAAAATCAAATTAAAAATTTGTACTAGTCACATCCCAGGTGCTCAAGAGTCACATGTGGCTAGCCTACATATTGGTCAGTGTAGACCTAGAACATGTCCATCGAGGAAGGAAGTTCCATTTGAATACACTGTCAACCACAAAGTGGAGCCTCTTTGTCTTTCTGGGACATGTTCATTGAATTTTATGTGATTTAGAAGATGTTTTTTCAAATTGTAGCTTTTATTGCTCATCTATTAGTTTCTTCAGAGAATCATCTTCTAAAGTTGGATGCAGTGTCACCAGTGTGGATATACAAATTGGGGCGGTATAAGAATAGGCATCACTGTGCCCTGCCTGTTTTGAACCAGGTAACATGCCAGGTTACTTTCTCTGGGTTGCTTCTGATCCTCAGGACAACCTTGGGAGTTAAGTATTTTGTTTCTATTTACTAGAGGAGACTGAGGCTCAGAGAGGTAAAATGAACTTAAGGCCACACAGCTGATCAGGAGCTGGATTCCCACTCAGGTCTGTCTGGCTCCGAAGTCCTCTCTAAAAGAAGGGGTCTTCGAAAAGTGCATGGAAAATGTATATTATGAAACAATGAAGCATGCTTTCAAAATGTTCTTTCACCAAAGTAAACTTACCTTTGGATTCTGTTTTTCCATGAACATTACGAAACACCCTCATATGCAAGTATATATCAGGGTCCCTGCAGCCTGAAAAGCCATTTGAAATGAGGACTACTGAGACAGGGGGGCTTGGAGGATTTCAAACACAACCTCTGTTTGCAGAGATCTTTCAGTCTAGCTGGGAAGGCAAACCTCATTGCTACTGCTACCACACTGCAAACATTTGTACAGCACCTCATAGTTTACAAAGGGCGTTCTCCTGATTGTGGTACTCCCCGAGGTGCTGGAGAGCTGGGCTCAGGGAAGGAGAGGGGTATGCATTGGAGGGAACCCTTAACTGTGATTGATGGGGAGACAGAGCAGGTGGCACAGGAGCTGAATCTCGATGGACGACGAGGGTTTCTACAGGGGAAGGTGTACTGACCGGGCAGGGACAGCCATCCTGCCACCTCATCCCTCTCTGAGCCATCCTCCCCCACCCAGCTGCCCCAGGGAGCATTCAAGGCTGTCTCTTCCTGGCTTCAAAGATTTTGGTGGCTCCCACCGCCCTGAGATACAGTTCTAACTGCGTGGGTTGGCTTGGGAGGCTGTGAAGCCTGAATCCACCATTGTTCTCAACACTGCCATGTGTTTCTCACCTCCCACTGGACAGGTGACTTGTTTTCCTAGAACATTACAAGCCCTCTCTCACCTCGGGGCTTTTATTTAGACTCTTCTTTTTACTTGAATGTCTTTCCCTTCACTGACTTTTTGTTGTTGTTGCTGTGGCCAATGTCTCTTTATTTCTTCAAGATTCAGTTAGCTGCGTCCTCTGTGTTCTGGGGCATCCTGTGTTTGCATCCCCTCCATTGAAGTAGCCTATTTTGGGTGGCTGCCTGCAGCTCCTCAGGCAATAAACAACTTAAGAGCAAGAACTGTGCCTCGTTCATTATGTACAGAGCGCCAAGCACATTGTACGTGATCGATAAATATCTGTTGAATGCATAAATGGAACTGTTCTTACTTAGGACAGATACGGATCTGCCCTTAGGGAAAACACCAGGTTTCCTGGCGAATGCCTCAGAAAGACCCTAAAGTAATTTTTATGTTGAACGTGCATGATTCGTGGGATGTTACCACAAATCAGTTTTATGTGCAGCTCCCATGATACTACATATATTTTTCAATAGGCCTTGTTCTTCCCTTGCCCCTGAATAAAACTGTGGGCAGTCCCGTGGATTTTCTAGTTTTCCTTAAGTTACACAAAGCAACTCAATTTAGTAATTGGGAAATCAGTAGCCTGGTTAATGCCCACTTTGCTCAGACTGCTCGGTCACCCTGATCCCTGATTCCTTCTTTGCCTGCTAAGACTGATTCTGTGTTCCAGGGTGTGGCTCAAAGGCCACCCTCTCTGAGAGGGCTTCCCGAGAACCGCAGCTGGAGTCGCTAAATCACTTCCCAGGATCCCTGTAGTTACAGTAGGACTTTAAACAAGCTTAACACACTCTGCTGCCTTTAAACACACAATTGTTAAGCGTCTCATCGTGTCAGATGTGCCGGCTGTTGGCTTCTGTGACGCAGGAGTTGAAGGGGTGGTTGGACAGGAAGTGAAGACTGTGAGGATTGGTAAACTGAAGACCTTCAGAAGAGATAGAAAATGACACCTTGCTCCCCATTTTTGGGGTGGTGAGGGATATTCTGTGTATCATTAGGTAGAGGACAAGTGCAGGAGACTGAAGTCTCCATTTGCTCTCATTGAAGTCTGCAGGTTTTCTAGAAGCCTTGGGTTCCAATAAGAGGAAACAAGGACAGCACTCAGTTGACCAGTTGTCTCTGACAAGGTGATGGTCTCTGCTGGATCCACAGAAGCCCATAATTAGGAATTCAACTCCAGGACTGGATCTCCTAAGTGAAGGGAAAAACACTCTTGAGATCAGAAAGTTGGCAACCTGGGGAAGGAGCTTGTTGATATCTTACTGTTTCCTGATTTTATGTCTTTAGATTGCTTTAGGTTGATGAAATTTTATCATACAACTATGAACAATGCGAGGTTGCTTCCAAGATGTACTGTGTGTGTTAGGGTTGAGGGACGTGGTTTAGCGTCATAGATGGTCACAGCCGTGTTGTAAAACCAGCAAACCCTTACAGTGGAGCTTGCACAAGTATCTTCCTGGGGACCAAAAAGCATGAGTCTATTCATCACAGGATTGCACAGCACTTACTTCATCCCATGTCTTGCTTTGTGATATTAGTTCTGGATAGTTCTGTTGCACCATTAAACTGTTGGCTCTTTAATCTTGTGCACCCTATGGACTCTGCTTTGGTGTTCACAGAGAACACTTCATATATTTATTTTGGTGTTTGGTTATTGAATGGCGCTGCTTTACTTATTAAGGTTTCTCTGCTCTTTGTAGTTTTTTCACTCAGCTGCTTGAAACTGAAGCCTAATTAGAACAAGGCTACAAGTTTGAATCAGGTGTGGGTAGGTTGACATGCTGCTACTTGACCATTTGGGTAAAAGTTGAGTCAGAAAGCAATGCTCAAATAGTGTGATGGGGATGGGGTTGTGATGGGATGTTAGGTTGTATCAAGCAAGGGTCTGCATTCAAGGGTGACTAGTCAAGTGTGGAAAATATGATTGCATGAATGAAATTAGTTCTATTACATAATACCATTTGGCTCCCATATCACTGATTAAGAGAGAGAGAGAAGGTAACGGTGGTGTCTGCATAATGGTCAATTTGGAGTTGTTGCCATGTAATTTTCCTAGACAAGGGTAGACAGCATAGTGGTGGTAGCAAAGAAAAAGCCGTAGGTCTGGCTGCTATATCAGGAGAAGCCCTCTCAGCCTAATTTCGGAATATGAGTGCACTTCCACCTGGGTCTTGCTTCCTGGAGAGGTACACGCTGTACCTCCTGTGTGCACCTTGCAGGGGCTGTGGCAAATCCTGTCCTGTGCGGCAATCCAGCTGCATTGTCTTTGTGCCTGCAAGCTGAAATTTGCAATATTTTGTTCTGTTTGCAAAACCTCCATTACTTGGCACAATGCTTTGCATAAGTGATGTACTTGATGAGTAAAAGGCAAATGAGAGGCCTTTGAACTTCAGGATGTAGCTGTACTGCATTCTAGGTAAGAGGTCACTACCAGAATAATGCTTATTTTATGAATTATCAGTAACATTGTTTTCAGATTTTCAGATGGGCCAAACAAAAGACTGCTCAGAAGAGACAAGTTTGTTTTTTAGTGTAAGAGGAGACATAGAAGGATCTTACTTTAGTACATTCATGCCCTTTCAGCTCTAAACATTCAGACCAACTGGAGAGTGGTCCTTCTTGCCTGGTCTCAAAAATGTAGCACCCCCACAATCTCTATTACCCCAGTTCACTGCTACTTAGTTCACTTTACCCCCAAACTTTCAACATTTTTATTTACCTATTTACTCGTCATTTCCACTGGAATGTGAGTTCACTGTCATAACCCAGCTCATACAACTACATTGATTCATAGGTGTTCAATAAATCATTGCTTAGTGAATTACTTGGAGTCCACGACTCATTGATTTGGGTTGTGACTTTCCAGCTTTATGATGGTATGAACATGATATGCATTCCATAGAAATCATACTTGGAATTTTGAATTGTAATCTTTGCCTAGGCTAGTGGGAGTGTGATGGCGGGTGGCAGTAGCAGTGGCAACAGCTCCCAGCTACATGACCTGAGAGTAAACAACAGATACCCCACAGTGAACTGTGTTGCCAGTGTGTTTAGATATTGCACGATGAGTTTTTGCATCCTGTCGTGACTTCACATCTACGAAGACCCATCTGTGTCTATACATGAGATAGTCAATCACTTATTAAGAAATAGGCTTTGTAATAGATGGTTTTACCTAACTGATATAAGTGTTCTCTGCACATTTTAGACAAAGTAGGCTAAGTGATGGTGCTTGGTAGGCCAGGTATTGTTAAAAGCACCTTCACCATAAAATAGGTTTATCAGAATATATATAACCCCATCATAAATTGAGAAATATCCATATTCAAATCCCACCTTCTGGCACAAACACTTTGGAGAATGATTTGGTACTACCTTGCACACATGCACAATGCATACTCTGTCATCCAGCAATTTCACTGCTAGGTAAATACTTATGGTGGAACTTCCAGTTCTTTTCCATATCCATTCTCTGCCTCCTACATGGAAATAGAATTCCTAGCTCGTAATCTGGCTGGACAGAATAAAGAATTCATTTCTCATCTTCCACTGCCACTAGATTTGGCCACATAATTTCTGGTCAGTAGGATTTAAGCAGAAATGTATTGTAGCATTTTCCAGGAGACTTCTTTAATAGATGATGTCTGTGCTTTGTATCTTATTTTTAAGAAATTACTTATTTATCTGAAAGGTGAAAGGGAGACACACACCTACACACAGGCCTTCCTTCGGCTGGGTCACCTCCCAAATGCCTGCAACACTGTTGGGCCAGGCAGAGTCAGGAGGCAATAACTCAACCCAGATCTCTCATGTGGGCAGCAGGGACCCTGGTAATTGAGGCTGTCTCCCAGGATGCCTATTAGCAGTTGGAATTGGAAGTGGGGCCAGGACTTGAACCCAGGCACTCTGATATGGGATGCAAGTGCCCCAACAGTGTCTTGACCATTGTGCCAAGCACTCACCCCTGTATCTTAGCTTTTTATTCTCTCTTCATCTCATTTGCTGAAATGCAGAATGCCTTTGTCTTGGAGTGTGAGGGTGGGAACCATATCCTATGTGTGGAAGAGCTGTGAGCTGAAAGGAGTCAAGGTCTCTGTGCACTTAGGGAGCAGGGCTGCAATTTTAGCCATGAACAGCTTCTAGTGTATAAGAGGGGGATACTTGTTGATTTGATTTGAAACCCAGTATTTTGGTTTCTGTCACTTATGGTTGAAACTAAGCCTAAGTGAAACAAGACCTAAAGAGAATCTGGCACGTGGACAAGAATACCCATAGTACAATTGTTTATTATGGAAGTGAACAAGGAAATGTCCATCAAAAATTGAATGGAAAAAGTTTTTCTTATCAAGTCATAAAAGTACAGAAAGAAAAATAACTGACTGATAGCTGGGCACATCAATATGGATGAATCTCAAAATCACTGTGAAGCCAAATGAAATTACAGAATATATACAATATGATTTCAGATATGATACACGGTTCAAAACTAGGCAGAACAAGTCTTTTTTTAAAAAAAATATTTTATTTATTTGAGAGGTAGGGTTACAGACAGTGAGAGGAAGAGACAGAGAAAGGTCTTCCTTCCATTGGTTCACTCCCCAAATGGCCGCTACAGCCAGCGCTGTGCCAATCCGAAGCCAGGAGCTTCTTCCTGGTCTCCCACATGGGTGCAGGGGCCTAAGGACTTGGGCCATCTTCTACTTCTTTCCCAGGCCACAACAGAGAGCTGGATTGGAAGAGGAGCAGCTGGGACCAGAACTGGCACCCATATGGCTTGCTGGCACCTCAAGTGGAGGATTAACCTACTGCGCCACGGCGCCGGCCCCGGCCCCGGCCCAACAATTCTGTAGAGGTACTATATATACACCAGAGAAACAGGCAGGAATGTGACCACCTGTGGGTGGAGGACGGGATATATACCAGGGCAGGGCACATAGGACTTCAGAGGAACTGCAATTTCCATTTGTGAAACTCTGGAAGGGTACATGGCGTGTGTGTTTCCATATTCCTCTTTAAACTAGACAAGTATTCTTGAATTTAGGGTATATTTCTTAGTTTTAAGAAGTTTCTGGGAGGTAAGTGTTTGATCTAGAAACTAAGACATTGTTTAAAAAACCCTCTCCACACATCAGATTGCGTAGCTTCAATACCTGGCCCTAGCTCCCAACTCCAGCTTCCAGCTCATGTAGACGCTGGGAGGCAGTGGTGATGGTTCGAGTAACTGAGTCTCTGCCCCCATGTGGAAACCTTGAATTGAGTTCCTGGCTCCTGATTTTGATCCCCAATCCATGACCCTTTCAGGCATCTGAATGAACCAGAGGCTAGGCTCTCTCTCTCCATCTCTCCAAAAATATTTTTTTTTCTACTCTACCCATGAAAACACTGTTGTCATTTAGTGTTTGCTCTTCATCTTGCTCTAAGTCTTAATACACCTAGGCAGACCATTGCAGATTAAAGTAGATTTATTCTACTCAGAGTAAACACAGTGATTAATGGTGACAATTAGTGTGATAGGGCAAATGAATGCCTATGTAAGGCTGTTATCCACTCATTTTATTATCAGTAATTTCTATCCATTAGTGAGGATTCTAGTTTTCTTTAAGTTAATGCTGAAGTCTCTTCCTAACTGAAAGCAGAAATGTATTAATTCAGCAAATATTCATTACATGTAGACCCAATGTGTATTTATCATTATTCTTGGCACTGCAGATCCCAGTGTGGGCCACACAGACACGGTTCCTTGAGTGTAACAAAAGCACCAGTAATGATTATGTGACTGTTCCTAGCTCTACCACAAATCCCTAGCCTGTAAGCCTTGACACTGTCAGGGGGTTTCTCATCAATACTCCTTCCCTCCTCCTATCTATTTTCCCTCCTTTCAAAGTTGGCCTCTGTATAATACTCATAGGTTAGAGTTAAATTGTTTACTTCTACAGATTCAAAGCCTCCAGAATTTTAGTGACTTTCAGCAAGACTTTCTTGTTTGGAAACATTCTGTGCTGAGTCTGGGCTGCTTTGCAGGGCATTGTCCTCAAGGTGTAATCTCAAGATTTCAAGCATTTTGTGTTTATGACACTTAAAGTCAAGGCTTGCTCCTACAATTCCCAGTGCAGGGGAATTACAGGTGCAGAGCTGTCAGTAACATTTTCTTGGTGAAGAAAATTATATGACTCCTTATAACATCAAGAGGGGGTGGCAAAGGGCAATTCTCTGTGAGTCTGGAAGAAGTGGATATCAAATATAGGCACAGCTATGGTAGTCTGAGATACACATTATGGAGGGCTCTTATACACCGCCCAACCACGCCTCTGTTCTATGCCCCCAGACAACACGACAAGGAAGTTAATATTTCATTTCTCCGGATGACAAAGTTTTTGTTGCTTGCTTCAGATCACTTTTGATATAAGGGGTAGAGAAAGAACTCAAGTCCTGTGCTTGACAATAGTAATGTTTAATTTCCTTACATACCTTGTGAAGGAGTGAACCATGAATATAATTCATGCTCTGCTTTAGCTCCCGAACATTAGCATAGTAAGAGTCGTAAATCTTCTGGCTGGAGATATTCCTTACTAGGGCAATCACCCTCAGCTCCAATAGGCTCCACCACACATTTATACATTTCATTATACAGAGAGGCATTATTCAACTCTTTTATCAGTGCTTGCACATCTTCTTTCAAAACGTTTTTTTTAAATTAAAAAGTTAGAGTGAGCTCCCATCTGACCTGCGGGTTCATTCATCAAATGCCAGCAAAGGCTAAGACTGAACCTGGGAGCAGGTAACAAAATCCAGGTCTCCCACGTGGGTGTGGCAGGAACCTAATTATTTGAGTCATCACTGCTGCCTCCCAGAATCTGCATTGGAAGGAAACTGGTATCAGGAGCTAGAGCTGGGAATCGAACCCTGGTACCCAATATGGGACATGGGCATCTTAGCTGCTAGGCTAACCACCTGTCCCCCAAAGTTTTAAAATGCTGAGAACTGCAGTCTGCCTTTGTAACTTCTGTTGTACATTCCTTCCTCATTCAAGTATTCTGGCACAGCTTTACTAGGTATGGCAGGCTGAATAATGGGTTCCCAAGGATGTCTGTGTCTTAATCCTTGAGTCCTATGAATGCATTAATGACCAGGGGGAGGTTGCAGATGTGATGAATTCAAGGATCTTGATCTGAAGAATTTATCCTGGGTTATCTGGGTGACTCCAAAGTAATCACACATGTTTTTATAAAAGGGCGGGGGGAGAGCCACGGTCGGAAAAAAGGAGACGTAAGTGCAGAAGCAGGGCTTGGAGTGAGGCTCCCCGGAGAAGGAGGAAAGGGCCACGGGGGGAAAGAATGCAGGGCCTTTGGAGGCTGGAAAAAACCAAGAAAATGATTCCGCCCTGTAGCCTCCACACTGTGATTTTAGCCCCATCAGGTTTCACTCCAACATCAGAC
The DNA here is from genome assembly GCF_033115175.1 of Lepus europaeus. Lineage (NCBI taxonomy): Eukaryota > Metazoa > Chordata > Mammalia > Lagomorpha > Leporidae > Lepus > Lepus europaeus. The sequence goes on from NC_084831.1 coordinate 59,978,108, forward strand.
AACTTCTGTGTTGTTTCCAGCCACTCAGGTCGTGGTTATCTGATAGAGCAGCAGCAGGAAAGGAACGCTGGGGGCACAGAGACGGGCAGCCTCCTGGAGAGGTGTCTCCTCCATGACCCTGCTGGGAGGCAGCTCGGTTCTCCTGCCCATGCAGTCCTCCTCTCCTGCGTCCTTGCAGTATTCCTGATTCTTCTTCCCTTTTATTACCTGGCACATCACAGAGCCTTCGAATAAAATGTATTTCTGACTCACATTAGAAATGAATGAAAAAGGCCGGCGCCGCGGCTCACTAGGCTAATCCTCCGCCTTGCGGCGCCGGCACACCGGGTTCTAGTCCCGGTCGGGGCACCGATCCTGTCCCGGTTGCCCCTCTTCCAGGCCAGCTCTCTGCTGTGGCCAGGGAGTGCAATGGAGGATGGCCCAAGTGCTTGGGCCCTGCACCCCATGGGAGACCAGGAGAAGCACCTGGCTCCTGCCATCGGATCAGCGCACTGCGCCGGCCGCAGCGCGCAGGCCACGGCGGCCATTGGAGGGTGAACCAACGGCAAAGGAAGACCTTTCTCTCTGTCTCTCTCTCTCTCACTGTCCACTCTGCCTGTCAAAAAAAAAAAAAAAAAAAGAAATGAATGAAAAAAAAAAAAAAAAAGAAATGAATGAAAAAAAAAAAAAAGAAATGACTGCAAGATGCCCCATGTAATGCATTTTGGAAGAAATAAGATACGAATTTAAATTAGAGAAAGTAAGAAGCAGAAGAAGTCCCGTGGGCTGGAGAATCAGAGTTAGCTTGAACAGGAAGACAACCCAGTACCTTCAAACGTTATGTGTGCCCTTTTTAGATCCTACATTGAGTAAAAGGACCGTAAAAAAAAAAAAAAAAAACAGCTGGAGAATTTGTAGTATTTCAGGTGTGATAACCTACTATGAAATATGAGGACATACTTTGAATGAGCTCTTGTCTTCTAGTTCTTCCTAAGATATATAATATGGTATTGTGAATATGGTCTCCCCACTTGCCATGGAACATGAGAACATATTTTTTCTTCCTAACTGTGTTTTGGTACCTATTCTCCAACTTCCCTCTCTCTTGCCCTGCCCCCCACCCTTATCAGCCTCTTGTAATCACTATTCTACATTCAGATCAACTGTTTTAAGCATCACATATGAGACAGAACATGCAATATTTGTATTTCTGTCTCTGGCTTATTTCATTTAATATAATGCCCACCTGTTTTATTGCAAGTAACAGGATTTCATTCTTTTTATGGGTGAATCATATTTCATTGGGTATATATACCACATTCTTTATCCAGCCCTAATCCCTTCTCTTGAGGAGATATTTTACTTATTTTTTAAATGTTTAAATATTTGGAAAGCCGAGAGAGAGTATATTGTATGTGTGTCCCCATGAGCTGGGTCACTCCCCAAATGTTCTCAGCTGCCTGGACTTGACCCTACTGAAATCAGAAGCCAGGAATTCAGCCACAGCCTCCCGCATGGGTGGCAGGAAATCCAATTACTTGGGCCGTCTCTTGCTGCCTCCCAGGATCTGCAGTGACCAGAAGCTTGATTCAGGAGTCAGAGCCCGAGAGCAAATCTAGGCGCTCCAACATAGGACACAGCCATTTTAACTTCCAGGATAAGTGCCTGCCCCATTGAAGTATCTTTAAGCAAATCCCAGCTATCATGTCATTTGCCTCCATGATTATTCTAAATTACCTGACTTTGGGGGAGATTAAAACATTTTCTATTTTGTTAAAAGACTTTATTTATTTATTTGAAAGGCAGAGTTACAGAGAGAGAGAGGGAGACCAAGAGATATATTTTTTTTTAAGATTATTTATTTGAGAGGCAGAGTTACAGAGAGGCAGAAGTAGAGAGAGGGAGAGAGAGAGAGAGAGAGAGAGAGAGAGAAAGTCTCCCATCTGCTGGTTCACTCCCCAAATGGCCACAATGGCTGGAGCTGGGCCAATCTGAAGACAGGAGCCAGGAGCCTCTCAAGGTCTCCCATGCGGGTGCAGGGGCCCAAGGATTTGGGCCATAGCAGAGAGTGGGATTGGAAGTGGAGCAGCTGGGACTCAAACTGGTGCCCATATGGGATGCTGGCACTGCAGGTGGTGACTTTACCCACTATGCCACAGTGCCAGCCCCCTAAAGAGAGATCTTCTGACAGACTCTACCTGGTGCCCACATGGGATGTTGACATCGCAGGAGGCACCATGATGCCAGCCCCAGATTAAAACATTTTCACGTTAATGAAATTTTAAGAACACATTGGCCTTGCTGATGGTGAGCTGTCAGTGAAAAGCGAGTGGTAATAACTAAAGGCTGTGCTTCCATGAGAGGTTTGCATCCGGGCCGGGAGTGGGGAATGGCTGGTGAAATCGATACCTTCGTCAGTGTGACTAAGCCACTCTCCAACTTATGCCCCGAGGGGCTCGGGCTTTTCTTTTAGATGACAACAGCCCTGAACTTTTAGAAAAGCAAACATGTAGCAAGCTGGACTTATTGCTGGTGCGTGCTAAAAGCCAGTGCCTCTCTGGAAGGTCCCCCCCCCCCCCATCTTTCCTTACAGAGTGGAAATAATCGAAGATCCGGGAGAAAATCACACTGTCTGAAAAATTAGACACACATCAGGTCATGTCTGATATCTCTTTCTTTTTTTTCTTCTAAGATTTATTTATTTATTTGAAAGGCAGAAATACAGAGAGTGAAGGAGGTACAGATTGAGAGAGAGAGAGAGATCTTCCAACCACTGGTTCTGTCCCCAAATGGCCACTTCAGCTGCGGCTGGCCTAAGCTGAAGCTAGGAGGCAGGAGCTTCCACCTGGCCTCCCATGTGTGCAGGGGCCCAAGGACTTGGGCCATCTTCTACTGCTTCCCCAGGCCATAGCAGAGAGCTGGATCTGAGTGGAGCAGCCGGGACTCGAACCAGCCTGCATATGGGATGTCAGCACTGTAAGCAGAAGCCTAACCTGCTATGCCACAGCACCGACTGCTCTTTTTCTTTTTAAGTAAATATTTATTTATTTATTTGAAGGGTAGAGTGTCAGAGACAGAGGAAGAGACCTTCCGTCCGCTGATCCACTCCCCAAATGGCTGCAATGGCTAGGACTGGGCTAGGCCGAAGCCAGGATCCCAGAGCTCCATCCAGGTCTCCCATGTGGGTGGAAAGGGCTAAAGTACTTGGGCCATCCTCTGCTGCTTTCCTGGGTGCATCTGGATCAGAAGCTGAGCAGCTGGGACTTGAATCACTGCTTAGATATGGGAGGTGAGCATTGCAGACAGCAGCTAAGGTCTCTGCACCACAGTGCCAACCCCAGTGACTGCTGTTTTTCTTCCTAAAGGGACAGATGCAAGTATTTTAAGAGCACTTCAAAAAGTTCGTGGAGGTGGCAATCGATCTAGTGATATCAGAGAGCCTGGGTTTGAGTATTGGCTCTGCTCCCAATTCCAGCTTTCTGTTAAATGCACCCTAGGAGGTAGCTAGTAATGGTTTGCGTGATTGGGCCCCTGCTACCCACAGGAGAAACCTGGATTTATTTCCCAGCTCCTGGCTTTGGGCTCACCCAACCCTGGCTATTGTAAGCATTTGAGTCATGAACCAGTGAATAGGAGCACACACTGTCTGTTTCTCTATGTTCTTCTGCCTCTCTAGTAAATAAGTAATTTAATTTATGGAAAATAGAATTAAAATTTATGTTTATTTTGGTGCAAGTGCCCATGCACACAGAAGTATTTCAAAAAGTTCATGGAAGATGCATATTATGAAAAGATTTCCTGAATTAAAAATTTTTGCACCCAAATAATTAATTAATTCTATTTTTCCACAAACGTTTTGAGTCCCACTGTGTGTATTTGGGTCTGGGGCTGCTCTACGTTATTCCACAGTCATCCAGCATGTAAAGATCACAGTTGCTGCTGTGCCATCTATTTTCTGGTAGCTGGGACCAGTGCTCAGTCACAGCCAAGAGCAGAACAATTACCATGCTGAAAAGGTCACCTGTAAGTGCTTCCCAGGCTCCTCGGCAGGGCTGATTTTCTCCTGATTGCAGTGTTGTAATTTCACAGGAAATTAGAACCAAGAACTACTATATTCTCTCTCACCGATCAAAACAATTTTTCCCACATGCAGTGCTAGAGTTGTAGTGTAGCAAGATGTTTGTGTAGAATTTAGTGAATGCAGTTGCTTATGCATATAAACCCATACCCACCCGCGTGAAGCTGGGGATGCACGTGCCTACCTAGGCACGGATGCATTTCAGCAAATGCTCCTGCTACATGTTGTGCTGAGCATCGGGGCCCCAGGAAAGCTTGAATCTGATCTTGGGCCTTTTTTTTTTTTTTTCCTCAAGGTCACTGCCAAAGAGCATCATAAAACTCAAGTTTGCCTTTTCTCTAGGAGCATGCTATGCCTGGCTCCTACCTCCTCTCTCAACTCCCTCCATGATTCTGCTTTTGCCACATATTCCATCCCCTACTGATAAGGTTATTGGCAGGTGATCCTGGCCAAGGTCAAAGAATCACATGGAAAAGGACTTCTCAGGTGTCACTGATAGAAGGCCAGGCTTGGTCTCTGCCTCCTGAAGAGAGTTTTGTGTAGATCTAACATACACTCCTCCCCTGTCACAAAGATACATAGTCCTCACCAGCTAGTTCATTGCCCAGATTCTCTACCATAAAGAAGCCTATTCAACCTAGTGTTTCCAGGACTTATTTGACCTCTGATGCTGTTCACCAAATGAATTTTTCCTTTGTGTTTTGTGGAACAAACTGTGGGCATTGTCAACCCAGAGGCATCTTGAACCATTAGAGCTGTTGAGTGCAGTCTGAATGAAACAGAATAGGGATGTGCCCAAACAGCAACTACTTTTGTCGCCTTCTTTGACTTTCGGGTTATTTGAAGCTAGAATCTAAGAAGCTGAAACTCTTATAGGAAAATCTTAATGTGTTTATTGTTCCTTAGCTTTATTCAGGCTACAGGTGGCCTTATATTTGATCTACCTGAAGTGTTCTTTCAAAAATCAATTGATGTTAAAGTTGAGACACCTCAAGTGGCATCACTGTGTCACACAATTCCTTGGGGGAGGGGAGAGCAGTGCTAACAATTTTTCTTCTTGTAATCACATTGTAAACAATGTTCCCTGAAGATTTTCTATACTTGGGAAGGCTATGACTATCAAGGAAGGAAACCTGATTTATTCCTTTTTGAATCTCTAGTGTGAAATATACAGTAGGCACCCAATGAATGCATTGTTTGGCTTCAGGTCCTATATTCATTCAACATTTGTTCTTTGGAGAAATCAAGAAGCTAATGAAGTTTTGAATATGATATCCCAAAATATGGCACCTTGGGATACTGAATTTATATGAGGGGCACACACATACACACACAGAGTGAGAAAGAGGGAGAAGGAATCACCAACCATTAGTTTACTCCCCAAATGCCTACAACAGCTAGGACTAAGCCAGAGCTAGAGCACAGGGCTGGAACACAATCTAGGTCTCCCACAGGTAGCAGGAACACAATGATTTGAGCCATCACTGCTGCCTCCCAGTATCTGCATTGTGAGAAAGTTGGAGTCAGGAGCCTAAACTGAGTATTGAACCTGGGTACGCCAATATGGGACTTGGGTATCTTAACTGCTAGGGTAAATGCCTGCTCTTAAGGCATTGAATGTTATAAGCTAAAGGAATTGAGAAGTGTCAGGTTTCCTAAGCAGGTCCTAAGAGTCTCATGTGGGAGGTACTTTCCCTACACCTGCGGAAAAGGAACATCTTTATCTCTGAAGACACGAGGTTAATGGAAGGAATCTGAGTAAACAGGGCTGGCTATGTTTTCACCAGTTCAACACTTTCTAGCTTATACTTTTGTCCTATCACTTTCTCCCACATCTGCACTCTTCATTGAACATAGCATAAAAAATGTTCAAGTTGAAGTACTTCAAGAAGTACTCCTTAGTCCTACAAATCTGTAAAATAAATTTGTGTGCTTATCTCTCATTATTCTATCTTTTGCTGTAGAGGTTCCAGCTAAGAACTTAGAAGGACAGAAAAAATAGATTTTTCTCCCTGCAAGGAAAAGCTAGGTAAAAGCAGGCTACAACTGAACACTGCCAATCAGAACACAGACAGCACTGTATTCACGCCTTGTGATGAAGGACGAAGCCAGAATCAGGTTTGCAGCAGAAGCACCCTCGCCAAATGCACCCCTCCAGATTAATCCCAAAGTTACCCTGGTATTTGCAGAGGAAGCTCTTCAATCAAAAAAGATTCTCAGACTTGGTTCTAAGATTCTCAGACAAAGACCAGTGACGGGATGACATTCTAGCTTCATCTAGTGTGATTTTATTAAGCACAGTATTTGAAGGTGGACTCTGATAGAGAGGAACACACACACAAACCCACAAAGACATGTAGCCAAAATAATAAAATAACCAATGTATATTTGATTTGCCTAAAATAATGCAAGGAAAAAGGGACACATCCAAAAATTTAAAAATAGGTTGAGCAAATAGACAGCAAATGCCAAGATGATAGAGTCAAACACTACCACTATGTAAAATATAGATGGGCTAAACACTCCAATTAACAGAAAGATTGTCAAACTGGATACAAAAATCAAAATGCTGTTAAAATAGGGAGAAAGAGATCAGTTGAATGTGTAAGAGTGGGCAAGGGTGTATAATGCAGCCACTAAGCATAATAAAGTCATTGGCCCCTGTATTACCAGGTGGTTAGGGAGTAGAGGAGATGAGAGTCAAACCCAGTGCACTTGGCCTACCACTGAGCATTCCTTTCCCCTGTCGTGGGAATGAACCCACTTTATAATCATGTAAGAGAGAGCATATTCCACCGAATTCAGTGATACACAATTATTTTGTATATTAGTAAGACAAACTCTGATATGCAATCAAGTATAATCACACAACAGAATGTCAGAGATGTTAAAATATGAAAAATTGTGCTTGTTAGGACTGATGAAATTGGGACTAACTTCTTAAGAACTCAACTTAATTTCAGTCTGCCTGATCCAGTTCAACTTGATTGGTACAAATTTAATAACCTCAGTACTTCTTGAAGATTTGAGGTAAATAATTAAATATAAAATCTCCTGCTGACTCCATGAATCATAAACCTTAAACTAGACTGTGACACACGTCATTGGCAATCTGCTAAGGAAATTGCAGAGAGGGAAAGGAAACTCATGCTGTCACACAGTCTAGCAAATACGGCCCACTGTCTACTTGTTAGCTGTCTTTATCCAAAGGAAAAATAAAACTCTGCTACCCTTAGGAAAAACAGAAAGTTAAATCCAAGAGCCAAGTGGTAGGCTTAGACTCCCATAAACACAAGACCACCAACCTTGATGTTTTCATTCGGGCCTTCAAGGAAGTTCTTGGGATGCAAAACTGGCAAGAGACTTATTTAGCTTTAGAAAAAGGATTTACATACACCTCAAAGAGACAGAGAAACCATTTGAGGCATGAAGTTTTCTAAAGAAAATGTTAAATTTAAAAAAGGGAGAAAACTCTTTTTCTTGGTAGAGGGGAATTTTCAAATTTAAATTTCTTTTAGGTTTATACTTATTTGTTCTTACAGTGTGTCCTCTTGGGTTGTATCACAGTTGCAAGATTTTTTTTTAAAAAGATTTATTTTTTATTTGAAAGGCAGAATTACAGGGAGAGCGAGAGATTTTCTATCCACTGGTTCACTCCTTAAATGGCCACAATGCCTGGGACTGGGCCAGCTGAAGCCAGGAGCCTGAAACTCTGTCCAGATCTCCCACATGAATGGCAGGGCCACAAACACTTAGGCCATCTTCTGATGCTTTCCCAGGCACATTAGCGGGGAGTTGGATTGGAAATGGAGTAGCTGGGACTCAAACTGGTGCCCCTAGGGGTTGCTGGCATTGCAGACAGTGGCTTAACCGATTACACCACAACGCCATCCCCAGTTGCAAGATCTTTTAGGATACTCTATTAATTTCCTAGATTTGCTTTAACAAAATGTCACAAACAGGGGGTTTAAGATGAGAAATTGGGGATCCTACAGTTCTGGAGGCCAGAAATGCATAACCAAGATGCTGGTAGGGCCACACTCCCTCTGAAATCTCTAGGCAAGGTTAGGTTCTAGGTAACCTGCCAGAGTGCTTGGCTTATGCCGGCATAGATACAATCTCGGTCTTCACATTGTCATCTTCCCCCTCTCTCTGCGTCTCCTTTCTTCAAATAAGAACTCTAGTCATAATGGATTAGGGCCCACCATGATCCAGCATGAATTCATTTTAGCTTGATCACATCTGCAAAGATCGAATTTCTTGGAGTAAAGTATCTCCTTCTACCTGGTGAGGTGCATTGGCTGGGGGCTTCTGCTAAAACAAACAAACAAAGACATTTAGTAAACAAAAAGCATGCACATTTATTTAATTTAAATTTTATATGACATAGGAATCTTCATTAGGAAAGGAAGCCCCAGAGAAACAGCTAAACTTGAATGTGTTTTGTAGTAGGTTTGTTAAAAAGTAGTTGGTTGTGACAAAGAATGAGAGAGGAAAAATATGAAATTAAGAGAAGTAAGGGAAATTGGCAAGGCTTGTTTGGTTGAATTCCTCTTTTCCCTATCATCTTTATTTATTTACTTATTTATTTGAAAAGCAGAGAGAGAGAGCTCTCAATATCTCTCGATATCTTTTTCCTCTGGGTATAAGGGAGGGCACCTCCCACGTGAGGTTCTTAATGATCTCCTTAAGGGAACAGCCAGACAATCCTTCCTAGGTTTTAAGACTTATTTGAAGAGGAAAGGGCTGGTCAGGGTTGAAGAGACCTTTCTGGTTCTGAAATTTTCTCCAGTTCCTTCCACCTAAAATATTAAGTGTGTCAAGGTCATTCCCAATAAAGTCACATCATGGGTACTGGGGATTAGGACTATCGTTTTAGGGGGCACAATGCAACACACAGTGGGTGCCCAAGTGTATATGTGTATCGAGGACTGAGGATGGTGGAAGGGTGTGTAGTCCTCTCCCCAAATCCACTTGAACTTCAGCACCCCTTTCACACTCAGGAATTCACACTCAGTGGCTGTGTTCCATGCCACACTTGGGACCCAGGGAGCTTTCTGGGACTGTCTCTGGTCCAGAAGGCACTAATCGTGCAGGTCCTACGTGCCTGCCCTGCGGCATTCCAGAGGCTCCGGATGGTCCCCTCCCCTCTGGGGTTCTGAGACATTGTCTGGGGTTCCCTCGTTTTAGGGGCCCCAGACTTATCTGCCTGTTCACTCGTTTTCCATTCAGACCAGGCTGTCTGCTTCTGGTCTGGACAAGAGCCCTCTCCATTCATGATTCTCCAGGACAAATGAGCTCCCCTGGGGAGAGATTTTCAGGGTGATATTGCCAGATTCTTCCTCAGAGCAGGTGGCACAGAGCTGATTGCATAATTGGCTGTCAGGATGTAGATGGAATTATAGAGGCTAGAGTAAGATGTCAGACTTGTATTCCAGTTGTAAAAAAATTGAAATATGAATAAAAAGAGAATGCTTTCTAATAAAAAGTCAAAGCAACAACAAAACAGTCACTCTCTCCTCCCCAATGCTTGCCAAAGCAGCATGAGTTGCCACCACCTTTGGATGCACAGCATGAAGAACCAGCTCATCTAGCGCCCCCTCCCCCCAACTCCCCTTCTACCTGCTTATGGGGGTCAGCTTTTCTGTTTTTCCCACTGCCATTCACTTCTTATAGGCCAGCTCGCTTCCTCATGACCCACTCCCTTCTCAGATGAACACACACATCTCTTTACCCAGGTCCTTTTCTGTCTCTAATCTAATTATTTCATGAAATTCTCTTTCTCCAGACTTGCGATGAGCTCAAAAGTGGCCCTAATTACAAATGATGAGCACAAGGACACTCTAATGACATACTGAGAACTAGGAAAAGGAGAGCCCTGAAGTGTTCGGGGAAAATGACGCCATTACACCAATAGAGCCAGCACTTGCAAAGTCCTTCAAAGTCCTCAGAAGTTCCCCACAGAACTCTGGGGAAGTTTTTGTATGCCTCTCGATCTTGCTCTAATCACGCCTGTCCCTCTTCAAGTAGCCCTGCACAAGATGAGTCAAATCAAATGTTCACTCATACCGCTGCATCTCTGGGAAGGACATTGCAGATACTTTGTGCTGAAGAAACTGATACTCAGAGAAGAAAAGTACTGGTGGCCAATAGGGCTCACGCACTCATCGAGTTTGTGTTTACTGAGTCCCTACTAGGTGCCAGACACACAGACACTATTTTAATTCATTAATTGATTTGAAAGGCAGAGAGAGAATGATCTTTCATCCTAAGGTTTTTCCCCCAAATGCCCACAACAGGTGTAACTAGGCCAGGTTAAGTCGGGATCCAGGAACTCAACCTGGGTCTCCCACATGGGTAGCAAGGACCTGAGTACTTGAGTTCCTTCCAGGGTGGCTCATTAGTAGGAAACTGAAATGGAGATTAGAGCCAAGACTCAACCCCAGGCACTCTGAGATGGGATGCAGGTATCTCAAGTGGCATCTTGGCTGCTATGCTATGCTGTATTTGTAAGCATTGGAACTGCAGTGATGAATAAGGCAGATGTAGCTCCTGCTCTGGCTGAGATGACATTTTCTGAGATACAAAGGGAAGCAAATAACTAATTCAATGCAGTGTCTGCCATAGAGGCGATGGGTTGGTGACTGGAACACTGGAGAGTGGTACCTTGAGAAGAGGCTCTCAAGGAAGTGAGATGTACTTGGTGGCATTTTAGCCAGATTCAGAGTTGGATGATGTTTGGGCGACTCTAAGAATAACACAAAAATGTATTTTGAGTTGCAAAGAAGTGACTTATAAAATGCTGGCAAGCAATTTATTTTACAAGGTGAAAATGAAGCTTGTTTTCTGAGGTAGTTCCCTTGACAATTTGACCATAGGCACAACATAGAAAGAAGAATCGACGGTATAGAAAATGACCAGAAATTCTCAGTCACATACTTCTGATTTTCTCGGATTTATTTTTGCTATTGATTTGTAATTTCATTCCAAATTTAATGGCCTAATGAATTATCTGTCCTGAAAATGTTCTACATATACCAGAGATATTACATATTATGCTCTTGTTGGAGTGTTCTAATTGAAAAAAATTTTTTAAAAAGATTTATTTATTTTATTTCAAAGGCAGGATTACAGAGAGAGAGAGAGAGAGAGAGAGAGAGGGAGAGAGAGAGAGAGAGAATCTTCCATCTGCTGGTTTACTCCCCAAATGGCAGCAACGGCCAGAGCTGGGCCAATCTGAAGCCAGGAGCCTGGAGCTTCTTCTTCTGGGTCATCCACATGTGTGCAGGGGCCCACACTTGAGACATCTTCCTCTGTTTTCCCAGGTGCATTAGTAGGGAGCTGGATTGGAAGTGGAGCAACTGGGACTTGAATAGTATCCATATGGGATGACGGCACTTACCCACAACACTGGCCCCTAGCATACACATCTTAACCTACTAGAATCTGCTTTAGGATTATGATAACTTTAAAACCTTTTTTAAAAAAAGATTTATTTATTTATTTGAAAGGCAGAGTTACAGAGAGGCAGAGGTAGAGAGAAAGAAAGAGAGGGAGAGAGGAGAGAGGTGTCTTCCATCCACTGGTTCATTCCTCAAATGGTCACAATAGCCAGAGCTGCACCAGTCTGAACTCAGGAGCCAAGAGCTTCTTTTGGGTTGCTTGAGCCCCACCCCCTTGCAGAAGCATTCCTGGGTCTCCTAATCCATGTGGCCATTTGTTAATTGTCTATAATATTTCAGTCAGAGGAAATACAGGCATTTAAGGACATTCAGAGTAGTGGCTCAGTAAATACTTGTTAGATCAATACCACATAGCATGTATTCGATAGGTTGGCTCTACTGTGTATTTGTCAAGACCCTTTGGGTTGGATGTGATAGAAACGATTCAAACCTACTTAAACAAAGGAGAGCTTATTGGTTTTTATAACTGCAAAAGCTAGGGGTGGCTCATTCAATCAGTTATGTTTTTGTATTCAAACAGTATTGTTAGTGAAATCACTGAGGGTCCTCTCTTCTTCTAACTCAGCTCTGTCTCCTGCATTACGCTCACTGTGAGGCAGAGGCAGACCTCCCCACCAAGATGAAAAGGTAATCACAGGTAGCTTACCTTCTGCCACATGAACTACTCCAGAGGAGAGAGAAAGCCCCAGCAGGATTTGTCTGCGAAACCTCCAGTAGAGTTCTTACAGGCGTGGCTTGGGTTCTGCGTCTATCCCTGACCAATTATGTGGCCAAGAGAATGATATGTTTCGGACAGTGAGACCTTGTAGTCATCTTCATCCAAAGCAAATGGGCTAAAAATAGGGAGCAGAATATTCCTCAAAGGAACAATCGAAGCACTTGTATCGTAACAGGGAATAGCTGTGGGACTAGCTCTATTAGCCGGGAACTCCCGGGCTTCAGAAAGTTTTCTCAATTCCCTGAACCTCACACACAGCAGGTAGCAAGTATATGTTGAAGGACTGAACACAGATATATATGATTAACTCATGCTTTTGGCTACTGAGAGCTGGAAAAGAGCAGGATGAATCTTAGGAATTAGAGAGCAGGCTCTCGTTGAAAGGTGAACACCTTATCCTGAGGACTTCCCCCTCTTCCTCCCATACCCCTTTCCTCCTTTTCCTCTTCCTCCTTTTCTCCTCCTTCCTTTTCCCCCCTCTTCCTCCTTTCTCTTAATCATAGAGGTAGATAGATTAGTGGTTCAGCAGCAAAGAAAGCAAACTATGTCCTGGGGAACCGAGTGGGGAATATTGCTCCATTGCAGCAGGGATCTGGCTCCTATAATACCAGGACAAGAGTAACATACAGAGTGTGGGTGCACATAGAAAATTTTAAAATAGAGAATAGAAGATTTAACCGTGGGACAAAGGTAAATAAGGGCCCCTTAAAAGCTATTTTCAGAGATCTCTAGAGTAGAAAAGGAAAGAGCAGTTCATCTCACTTAAGGAGACAAGATTGAGGCAGACGGTTGAAACCTACCTGGGGGCAGATTTTAGCACAAAATTATGAGTGATTTTTAACCATTAGAGTTCAATCAATAATATGTGTGCGGTTACAGTAGTAACAGCTTTACTTTTTGTCTGAGATTGGAGTTTGGCTATCAAAAGCCAAGACATGGCCCTCATACATTGCTGGTAACCATGAGAAGTTAGAAGGGGCACGCAAGAATTCTTCCCTTGAGACGGCGGGGGGAGGGAGGGAGGGAGGGAAAAAGAGAGAGCGGATGGCCCCATGACACCTTCCTGCTGGACCTGAGAGAATGGCTGTAGCGCCTAACCACCCAGCTGCTGGTACTTTCCCTTGGTGTTGTTTTTGAAAGGAATGCACCAGCTGTGCCCCGAGAGCTTCTCCAAGCCTCAGTTGCTTCCTCTGTGGGAGGGAATACAAGCAGGCGTGTAGTGTAGCTCTCCGAGGCCCCATAAACGTGTCTTTCCTCCGGGCTGATACAAGAGAAAGAGGTGCCGGCATCACGCTGCCCACGCCTCCCGCGCTGCGGGCAGGGCTCGGCGCACTGCCCACAGCTCGTAAGAACATCGCCCCTGGTCGTTGGTGTGAACATTTTTCTCTTAACTGCCACAGCTCCCTTCTGGCTTAATTTCCAGACAGAGACGGCCGTCTGGGGGCACCGCTTGCTCCTGGAAGCCAGGCCGGTTTTAGCCGGTGATGAATGGATTTGCCGCCAGCCGTAGGGGTGCTGCTGTCTGACGTCAGAGACGCCTGGGCGCTAATTAAGGGGTGACTGTGTTTACAGGAAGACGGAGAAATAAATGTCAAGACTGCAGTGCTCCAGCTGCTATATCACAGGGTCAAGGCCAGTGATGACGTCTTTTAGCTGCGAGGATGGGGGTCAGACGGCTCAGGGTCCCCTGGTTCCTCACGTAGGCTGTGGCAAGCAGGAGCTGGAGCCCAGGAGGGGGTCTCTCTCTCTCTCTAGTTCCTCTATTCTCTCAGCTTCTCATCTGTTCTCCACTTATGCTTTTTTATAGGAGGGGGACACGGAGCAAGGAACATCGTATCTGGTGAAATTGATGCATTTATAAAGAAGCCACGTTTCTCATCCCTAGCCGGCCTACTCAGGATCCCTTGCAATCCTGCTAATGGTGTTTGGAACTGATAAGTCAGTCTTTCTAAACAGGGTGTGAGAGGCTGCTTGGCTTTTGGAGGGACAGGAAATAAGAGGGCCTTGAGAGGAATGCGGCTGTCTGGCTGCCCTCTGTCCCTGCCCCCGCCCCCAAGACAGACCACGGCCTATGGTAGAAGAAAGCATAGGATGGGGCAGAGGAGGGAGACTGAGGGGGGCTATTTGGCATTCACCTCTACATCAAGGATCCAGACAGACCCCATCCAGGACTGACAGCAGTGACACAGGAATTGATTAGCCAGAGAGTCTCATCTAAAGCTGGCTATCAGTCAAAACCTCTCAGCCAGGAGTTTAATTAGTTAGGAGGTTAGTTAGGAGGGTTGAAAGGACTGAACTCCCACACTGCAATCCTGACCCCTAGTTCCTAACTCTGGAAGCCTCTTGGGGCACTCAAGCCCCTGGATAGACAACATAGCATCAAGGTCAAAGGCACCTTGGAAAGGGAGGATTGGAAACTCCCAGGGAAAAGAAGACCTTGGACAGAGTAGAGTCCTGGTGAGGGGCTCTGATTAGCAAAACAGTCTGCTGACTTATTTGGATTCCACTGAATCAAACTGAAGTTAATTGTAGAAACGTTTCCAAGAATGGTCCCATTTTTCAGTGAAGACAGAAAGCTCGGCAAGAATGAAAGTGGTAATGGTTATCGCTATCATTTATTAAGTGCTATTGCCTGCCTGCAAGTCTGCATCATTTTGCATATTTCTTTCAGTAATCCTGCCCTGTAGGCGCCTGTGTTCCCTATGGATAGGTGAGGAGGCTGAGGCTCAGAGATACACAGGAAGAGGCCTAAAAGCACACAGTGCGCGAGGGGAAGAGCCTGGCATCAAATTCAGCCTGATTTTGTGCTCCATGGTTTCTCTGCTCCCTCTGCGTTCCAGATGTCTGTGGCTGCATAACTGGCCACGCCATAAGTCATTGGAGATCAGTTATTTTTTTAGATTTCACAGATGAGTAAGATCAGGTGGTACCTGTCTTTCTGTGCTTGACTTATTTAACATAACGACAGTCAGTTCCATCATGTTGTCGTGAAGGACACAATTTCAACCTGTTTTGTGGCTGGGTAAAGTTTTGTGGTGTATATGCACCACATTTTCTTTATTCATTCTTGGGTGTCTGGACGCTTAGGTAGTTTCTGCTTCTCGGCTGTTGTGAATAGTGCTGCGATAAACCTGGGGGAGCAGATGTCTTCAGCAGAGGGGTTTTGTTTCCTTTGGAGATATGCCACGATGCCTGTACTAACTACATTCCTCCCAACAGTGTGCAAGAGTTGCCTTTTCTCTGCATCTTTGCCAATGTTATCAGCCAGATAATCAGGCCCTTGCTGCTACTGCTGCACAGCCAGTTCACCAGAGGTGAGAGTTCATCAAAGGAACGGGTTTATTTCAAGAAGCCAGCATTCTTTTTTTTTTTTTTTTTTTTTTTTTTGACAGGCAGAGTGGACAGTGAGAGAGAGACAGAGAGAAAGGTCTTCCTTTGCCGTTGGTTCACCCTCCAATGGCCGCCACGGTTGGCGCGCTGTGGCCGGCGCACCGCACTGATCCGATGGCAGGAGCCAGGTGCTTCTCCTGGTCTCCCATGGGGTGCAGGGCCCAAGCACTTGGGCCATCCTCCACTGCACTCCCTGGCCACAGCAGAGAGCTGGCCTGGAAGAGGGGCAACCAGGACAGAATCCGGTGCCCCGACCGGGACTAGAACCCAGTGTGCCGGCGCTGCAAGGCGGAGGATTAAGAAGCCAGCATTCTTGGGGAGAGATCTCTGGATCCAAAATGTGCTCTTTCTGCCAAATAACTCAGCAAAACAGGTGTGTGTGAGTTTGTTGTTTGTTTGTTTTTTAAAGGGACAAAGGTAGCTGTAGGGGGAAGTTAGAAAAAAGGAAGGAGTCCAGACAATTGAGAATTAGGCAGATTTTCAGTCTTTGTTCTGCGGATGGTCCATCCAGGAAATCTAGGGTGTAGCATCAGTTGGATGGAGGCTTCCTGACCATGGAGCTTAGCATAAGTTGAGTGGAAGATTCCTCATTAGCTGGTCTCAGGTCTGTCGTTCCAAGTCATCTTTCAGTTGGCTCCTGAAATTCTTAGGCCAACATTATTCACAAGACTAGTCACTGGTAATTCACAACAGCACTAGTAGTTTTGTTGTGCTTGTTGTTGCTAGTAGTAGTAGTAGTAGCTAAAAAATATGAAAAGGAAGGGCAGATGTCTTGGTCAGGTAAGAATGTGAAAAGAAAGGAAGTGAGGATACCTTTCTTACAGTTATATCAACACTTGTCATCTTTTGTCTTTCCAATAATAACCGATTTTACTGGCGTGAGGTAATATTTCACTGTGATTTTGATTTGCATTTTTCTGGTGATTAGTGATGCTGAGCATTTTTTAAAAATGTACCTGTTGGCCATTTTTATGTCTTCCTTTGAGAAATGTCTGTTTAGATCCACTGCCCATTTTAAAATTGGATTATGTGTTGTTTTGGTGTTTGAATTCCTTATATATCCTGGATATTAACCCTTTCTCAGATGTGTGGTTTGCAAATATTTTCTCCCATTCTGTAGGTTGTCTACTCTGTTGATTGGTTACTTTGTTATGCAGAAGCTCTTTAGTTGATGAAATCTCATTTGTTTGCTTTTGCTTTTGTTTCCTGTGCTTGTGGGGTCTTACCCAAAAAACCCTTGCTCCTTTTAACATCTTGCAGTATTTCCCCTTTGTTTTCTTCTAGCAATTTTAAAATTCCGGGTCTTACATTTAGGACTTTAATCTGTTTTGACTTGATTTTTGTATGTGGGGAGAGATGAGTCTAGTTTCACTCTTGGGTGTGTAGTTATCCAGAGACATTGATTGAAAAGACTGTCTATCCTGTGAAACAGAGGTGCAGAAAAAGTTACCTGGATTCTTTGTCTCACATGGAAGAAGAATTTCCAAGCAGACAAGGCAGAGAGAAAAGCAAGATTGATTTAAGTCAGAGACCTCCTGGCACAGTGGCCAGGAGAGGGGCTCCAAGAGAGCTAAAAACCAGAAGGGGCTAGTGCTAGTGGGATTTTTAAGCTCAGTTTTGGGAAAGAAAAAAAAAAAAAAAAAAAAAACCAACTTGATAATCAGTAACAAGGCAAGGGCAAAACCCATCAAAAGACCTGCTTTATAATCTTCTTTGCCCTGTCTGGCTTACTCATGATAAAACAAAAGCCATCTGAAGGGTGAGTTCACAATAAGTTGTGAGCTCAGGAGGATGGAACCAGCACTCCCTTGGTATTCTCATAAGACTGGAAGCTCCCAAGGAGTGGGGCAGGTGCTTTTGACCTTGCCTAAGGTAACTTGGGGAAGAAAGCATTTTGCACCTTCAATTTCCACTAAGACCAACCTGACTGCCTATTAACCTCTATGACTCCTCACACTTCAATGCATGTTCCTAGTGCCTTTGCCAAAGATCACTTGCCTGCAGCTGAGTAGAGGCATAGATTTAATTCTAGCATCTGTATTCTGTTTATTCATTGAGCTACAGATCTGTTTTTATGCCCATATGTTAGTGTAGCTTTGTAATATATTGTACAGTCAGACAATGAAGTGTCTCTTGCTGTTTTTGTTTGTTTTTGCTCAGAATAGCTTTGGCTATTTGTGGTTGGTTTCATCTGAATGTTAGTAGTGGTTTTTCTAGTTCTCTGAAAAATATCATTAATATTTTGATAGGGATTCATTGAATCTATAAATTTCTTTGGATAGTGTACAAATTAAAAAAAATGATATCATACAAGTTAGTGTATAATGGCAGTATTCTTCTCCCATAAAATTATGGGCTACTTCTCTTGAGCAAGGAATATTAGGTAACAAAGTAGATATTAACCTATGTGTGTGAGTGCGAGGGGCTGAAGAAAATAGGAATTTTTGCGCAGTTGAATGAGGGAACAATGTAGAAGCAAGCCTTGGGAGCAGACCAGTGTTTGTATATCAAAAGTCTTACCTTTGTTCTATAACCTTGTTGGATGGGTGCCGGCCCTATCCTGGACTCAGGGGCTGTTAGGTCCATTAGCACTGTGCTGCTAAAGTTTTGGAAGGAAACTCACAAATTTCATGCCCAGAAAGCCCTCACCCCACAATATCCCAGGAGAGGTGGAGAGGAGGAGAATTGGTAAGTCATACCCAAATCTGTGAAAAATCTACTGTGAATGCAAACTGGGCTGTCAGCTCTTTACTGAGATGCATGCCTTGTCTGTCAGGTGTACTCTTTTCTTTAAACTTGGCTAGCATGCTTATGGCTCACAGGAAACAAACAAAAACTAGAATGGTTGTTACCACAGGCTGGGGTGGGGGAAGCAAAAATGGAGAAATGTAGAAAAGGTAAGGAACAGGTACTAAGTTACAGAAAGACAGGACTAAGAATGGGATTTTCTTGCACAGTAGGTGACTGTGTATCTCCCTTCATAAAACTAGAAGATAGGATTTGGGATGTTTTCACCATAAAGGAACAGTAGCTGTTTGAGGAGACAGATGTATTTACCCTGGTTGAACTTCATACAACGTATGTGTGTGTCACACACCACACAGTGTTACGTGATATGTACAATTTTTCCATGTCTGTTAAAATTTGTTTAAAAAGACTGTGGAGTCGATCAACAATCATTTCATCACGTTGGTGAGTCTCTGGGTGGGGATGTAGGCAGGTCACAGTGGGGATGGCTCACCTCTGCTCCACAATGCCGATGGCCTCAGCTGGGGTGACCCCAAGAACGGGAGACAGCTGGGATAACGCTGCCAGGGCACGTGTCTGGGCCTTGATGCTGTCTTTCTGCTGGGTGCCTCTGTTTTCCTCTGCATTGTGTCCACTGATTTCTAAAAAGGCTTCTTCATTTGCATGTCTGGTGCCTGTTTGGATGGTTGGAACAGAGCCTTCGTCTCCACCAAGCCTCTCCACAGTGACTTTTTCTACTGGTTTCTGCACGGCGGATGGGAAGAGACAGGAATCAGAAGCTGCCAGTTTCTTAAACACTGACCCTAGAAGCTGGCACAGTATCACTTCTGCCATATTGTCTCTGTCGAATGAGTCAGCGCCCACCCAGATTCGGCGCTGCCTGCTAGATGCCTTGTGATTATCCTCTCCGCTCTGCACCAGGGCCCTGCTACAGAGCTCTTCTGGAAAAAAAAAAAAAAAAAACAAAAAAACAAAAAAACAAAAAAACAAAAAAAAACAGTGTGTTGGGTAATGATGATGCCTCAATTTTGTTTTGCTTTGTAGATTTACGAAGAGCTTCCAACTCTGCCTTTGAGGCACATAGACTGGGTTGTACTATCCTTACTTTCAGGAAATTAAGCTTTCAAAAAAGCAAAAACGCTCACCCAAGGTAAAGCGTGGGCAAATTCCCAGCCCACCTGACTGTGGGAAGCTCCAGTGACTACAGCTGAGAGCTCTTGCTGCTCAACCCTTCTTCTCACTTGTCATACGTGAGGGGTCTTCCAAAAATGTTTAGCCCCAAATAAACTTAACTTTAAATTCCATTTTCCATGATTGTTGAAGCACTGTGTATGATTATTCTGCAGCATTTTTTAACCTTTCCAGGGGACTTTCAGAATAATAATCCTGTTAATAAAATGTAGGGCTGAAAATAACTTAGAAAGCTATGTGTTTTACTTTTAATATACTTTTTAAAAAAGATTTATTTATTTTTATTTGAAAGACACTTACAGAGAGGCAGAGGCAGAGAGAGAAAGAGAGAGGTCTTCCATCTGCTGGTTCACTCCCCAAATAGCTGCAATGGGCAGAGCTGGGCCGATGCAAAGCCAGGAGCCGCGAGCTTCTTCCAGGTTTCTCATGTGGGAGCAGGGGCCCAAGGACTTGGACCATCTTCTACTGCTTTCCCAGGCCACAGCAGAGAGCTGGATCAGAAGTGGAGCAGCCAGGACTTTAACCAGTGTCCATATGGGATGCCAGCACTGCAGGTGGCGGCTTTACCCACTGTGCCACAGCACCAGCCCCACTTTTAATATAATTTAACTGTTGTTTGTTATTTATTGTACTGCAATTCACATAATATAAACTTAACCATTTTAAAGTGTGAGATTCAGTGACATTGAGTGCTTTACCACGTTTGGAACTGTGGCTTCTACCTAGCTCCAAGACACTTTCATCCCACCCAAAGTTCTTGTGTTTTATATTATAAAAGTTACATGATATTTTCACCTTATACTTGGAAACAAAATGCTTTGTAGGTAATTATTAATGCTAGGTTTTATTAAAATGAAAAATCTGAGCCTTTGGGCTCAGACGGAGCTGAATTGAAATCACAGCTCTCCAATTTTCTAGCTCTCCAATTTTCAGCAAAGTACTTAAGCCCATGTCCTCATTTCTCACACAAGGGAATAATGATGCCTACTTAGAAGGGAAATTGTGAGCACTGGTGAGATAATGGCCTTCAAGCACCTCTCCCAGGACATGGTTCTTGGTGGCTGCTTAAATAAAGGTACTTGTTATTCGTAGCATTAATGGCCAGAAAGGGAGAAAACCATCACAGCCCTCTGGGCTTCAGATTCCCAAAGGGAAACTGAAAGTCTGGGATTGGATGATTTCTGGGCTCTGATATATAAGATGCTAAATGCCCCACAGCTCTAGTCTCCTTCCCTGTTTTCAAAAGCGTCATCCAATTTCCTTCTTCACCACCCCACCGCTCATATACACACGCACATGCACACACACTTACACACTCAAACGCACACACATGCTCTACCACCACATAACCACACAAATATTATTCTCATCTTCTTTTTTTTTTTAAAGATTCATTTATTTATTTGAAAGTCAGAATTGCAGAGAGAGAAGGAAAGAGATCTTCTACCTGCTGGTTCACTCCCCAAACAGCCACAATGGCCAGAACTGGGCCAGGTCAAACCCAGGAGCTTCATCTGGGTCTCCCATATGGGTAGCAGGTGCCCAAGCACTTGGGTCATATTCTGCTGCTTTTTCCAAACCATTATCAGGGAGCTGGATTGGAAGTGGAACAGTCGGGACTCGAACTAGCACCCAAATGGGATGGCGGTGTCACAGGCAGTGGATTAACCTGCTATGCCACAATGCCAACCCCTTATTTCTCAACTTCTTGACCAGAATGAATCTATCTTTTTAACAGCTTATTGCAGAGAATTTGACATGTGAGAAACTGAACCTATTTAAAGTGTACAATTTTAGTTTGGCACATGTATACACTCATAAAACCATCGCCATAATCCAGGTGACAATGCTATCATCATTGCCAAAAGTTTCCCTTTATACCTGTGTTATTGTCAGCCCCCAATTATGAGATTCTTGTGATGTGCTTGCACAGTGCCATTAGGACAGGCTTGTATGTTTTACTCATTGTATCCTCAGCAACCAGCAGAATACAGGCAAATAGCAGATACACAACAAATATTTGTTGAATGAATGAATAACGCCTTTGTCCCTTGACTCCTGTTGCAGCGATCTTCAGCATTTTCCTCTGAGTGCTGCGGGGATCAGTGCCAAGACAGGAGAGAGCTCTGGTGGCTGGAGTGGTTGGGAAAATTTCACAGAGGAACAAAATTGCTTTGATGCTCGGCTGGTGAAAAGGGGTTGTTGAGGAAGGCAGAACTAATGGCCTGAGCACAAGCCAGGAAGCAATCCCGGAAAGATGAGAAAGGAAAGAGTGCATGGGAGGCAACGCAGTGGCTGAGAGCGCTGACAAGTGACAAGGGTGAGACCTCCCTGGAGCTGTGGGAAATGGGAGACTTTCTGAGATAGCAAAACAAACATAAAAATAAAGCAGGTGCTGCTGGGACCTTGGCTGAGAATCACAAGGTATTAGGACTGGCTTGGCGGTTGGATATTAGACAAACACCAACAGAACACAGATAAAAAATTGCAGTCTAGAGAAGTGACATCAATGTCTCCAGGTCCCACAGGAGACTCCTGGGAGAAGCAGGAAGGGTCCAGCTCATGAGTCCCTGCTTGGGTTCACTCATTCATCTTTTAATATTTATTTATTTATGTATGTAATTTACCAAGCTCTTGCAAAATGCAAATACCGTGTGAGGCACTGAAATTACTGAGATAAAAATTGAATCCCTAGGATCAAGGAGCTCATGGTAGAGTGGGAAAAGAATAAATTAATTATACAATGATTACAATATTTATGGGGCTGGTAATCCTAGATAGAGCTCAAGTTTTCCCCAAATAAGGAGACAGCAATCCGTGGTGGGGAGATGATGTTCCAGGCACTGGGGGCAGCTTATGCACAGGAACACTTAATACACTGGGGAACCTCAACCAAGTCAGGCTGACCGATGGAGGTTGGGGTTGGAGCTTCAGCCGGAAGTGATTGGAGAAGCCCAGCCATGGAGGATCTCTTCAGTTAGAGATTGGACTCTTTCTTGCTCTCTCTCTTTTTAAAGATTTTATTTATTTATTTAAGAGGTAGAGTTATGGACAGAGAGGGAGAGAGAGAGAGAGGTCTTCCATCCACTGGTTTATTCCCCAAATGGTTGCCATGGCTGGAGCTTGGCTGATCCATAGCCAGGAGCTTCTTCTGGGTCTCCCACGTGGGTGCAGGGGCCTAAGGACTTGGGCCATCTTCTACTGCTTTCCCAGGCCATAGCAGAGAGTTGGATTGGAAGATGAGCAGCCGGGACATGAACCAGTGTCCATATGGGTTGCTGACACTGAAGGGGAGGATTAACCCACTACACCACAGTGCCAGCCCCTCAGATCTTTCTCTTTAAAACAAGGGGAACTCTTAAAGGAGTTTGCTCTGAGGAGGCTAACATGGGATTTGAATTTGGGGAGGCTCACTGGGTCATCAGTGTGAGGGAGAGTGAAGGTGGGGGCTGGGTGATTCATACCTGTGCGGAGTAATCTTTCTGAAATGTCAACAGGGCAAACTGTCCTTCTTAAACTTCTCTGCTGCTTCCTATTTCCTGTAAGAGTACAGTCTGGACTTGATGCACAAGCTACTGTATAAACCCAACCTTGTGGGGCCGGCACCGTGGGTCACTTGGTTAATCTTCCGCCTGTAGCGCCGGCATCCCATGTGGGCGTCGGGTTCTGTCCCGGTTCCTCCTCTTCCAGTCCAGCTCTCTGCTGTGGCCCGGGAGGGCAGTGGAGGATGGCCCAAGTGCTTGGGCCCTGCACCCCATGGGAGACCAGGATAAGCACCTGGCTCCTGGCTTTGGATTGGCACAGTGCCGGCTGTAGAGGCCATTTGCGGAAAGAGCGGCATTTGGGGAGTGACCCAACTGACTCTCTCTCACTGTCTGTAATTCTACCTGTCGAATAAATTTTTAAAAAATTTAAAAAAAAAAATAAACCCAACCTTGCTAACTTTCTAGACTGTTCTATGGCTTCTGACCAACAGCCACCCTATTCTCACACCCAGTTTTCCTGCTGTTTGTTGTTCTGCTCAAGCACCCAGGTTTCCTGCTCCCCCACACCTTTGCACCTGCTCTGCTCTTTTCCTAGAATGACTGCAGCTGCATTTTTGCTGAGATTCCTCCTCTTCTCTGTTTTCTCCTGAGAGAAGCCCTTTTTTTTGTATTTTAAAAATTTATTTCTTTTTTTTAAAACTTTTATTTAGTTGGCCGGTGCTGTGGCTCAACAGGCTAATCCTCTGCCTTGCGGCGCCGGCACACCAGGTTCTAGTCCTGGTTGGGGCGCCGGATTCTATCCCGGTTGCCCCTCTTCCAGGCCAGCTCTCTGCTATGGCCCGGGAAGGCAGTGGAGGATGGCCCAAGTCCTTGGGCCCTGCACCCCATGGGAAACCAGGAGAAGCACCTGGCTCCTGGCTTCGGATAGGCACGGTGCGCTGGCCGCAGCGGCCATTGGAGGGTGAACCAACGGCAAAAGGAAGACCTTTCTCTCTCTCTCTCTCTCACTATCCACTCTGCCTGTCAACAAACAAACAAACAAACAAAAAAACCCACTTTTATTTAGTAAATATAAATTTCCAAAGCACAGTTTATGCATTACAATGGCTTTCCCTCCCCCTATAACTTCCCTCCCACTTACCCCCTCCCATCTCTTGCTCCCTCTCCCATTCCATTCACATCAAGATTCATTTTCAATTCTCTTTATATACAGAAGATCTATTTCATATATATTAAGTAAAGAGTTCATCAGTTTGCACCCACACAGAACATAAAGTGTAAAATACTGTTTCAGTACTAGTTATAGCATTAGTTCCCATTGGACAACACATTAAGGACAGATCCCACATGAGGAGTAAGTACACAGTGACTCCTGTTGTTGACACTCTAGTTTATGGCGTCAGTTATCACCTGAGGCTCTTGTCATGAGTTGCCAAGGCTATGGAAGCCTTTTGAGTTCGCTTTGATCTTACTCAGACAAGGTCATAGTCAAAGTGGAAGTTCTCTCCTCCCTTCAGAGAAAGGTACCTCCTTCTTTGATGGCCTGTTCTTTCTACTGGGATCTCACTCACAGAGATCTTTCATTTAGGTCCTTTTTTTTTTTTTTTGCCAGAGTGTCTTGGCTTTCCATGCCTAAAATACTCTCATGGGCTCTTCAGCCAGATCCAAATGCCTTAAGGGCTGATTCTGAGGCCAAAGTGCTGTTTAGGACATCTGCCATTCTATGAGTCTGCTGTGTCTCCCGCTTCCCATGTTGGATTTTTCTCTCCCTTTTTGATTCTGTCAGTATTAGCAGACACTAGTCTTGTTTGTGTGATCCCTTTGACTCTTAGACCTATCAGTGTGATCAATTGTGAACTGAAATTGATCACTTGGACTAGTGAGATGGCATTGGTACATGCCACCTTGATGGGATTGTATTGGAATCCCCTGGCACATTTCTAACTCCACCATTTGGGGCATGTCAGATTGAGCATGTCCCCAACTGTACATCTCCTCCCTCTCTTATTCCCACTCTTATATTTAACAGGGATCACTTTTCAGTTAAATTTAAACATCTAAGAATAATTGTGTGTTAATTACAGAGTTCAACTAATAGTATTAACTAGAACAAAAAAAAAATACTAAAAGGGATAAAGTGGGTGCCCTCTTTGGACTGCTTCACTGTTTAGGCAATGACCCCATTGAATCTAGTTTATGTCCCAGTGAAATCATTTGCCACCCTATGCTGGCATGGCATACCCATCTGCTTCTCATTAGGTTGGGAACTTCTTAAGGTCAAGGATCTTGTCTTTTCATCTATGGCATCCCAAGCTTTCCTGTGCCCTGGCACCTTCCTGGGGGTTTAACCAGTGCCCTTCCAAGGATTCTGCTGCTCTCTAAAGGGAGGCATTGGCCCTGCGGGAGGACAGCCATGGGCGATGGACTCTTCGCGCCCCACCTGTTATAGGCTGAGTTGTGTCCCACCAAAATTAGCATGTTGAAGTGTCAACCCCTAATCTCTCAGAATATGACTGCTATTTTGAGACACAGGCCTTCAAAAAGGCAATTAAGTTAAAGTCAGCCCCTTAGGGTAGGTCCTAATCCAATCTGATGAATGTCCTTTATAACCAGAGGTAATTTGGGTACACAAAGAAACACTATAAATGTGCACACAGAGGTGCAAGGACATAGGGAGAAAACAGCCATCTGAAAGCCAAGGAGGCCTCAGAAACCACTTCTGACAGCACCCTGCCCTGAAGTTAAACTTCACAGCCTCCAAAACTGTCGGTAAACCAATCCCTGCTGTTGCAGCCACCCAGTCTGTGGCACTTTGCTATGACACCCCTAGCAGACCCACAGCCACACCAGCTCTGCCCTATGGGCTGGCATACCTGGGACTTGCTTTGTGCCTATTTAAGGTATCCATTTTCTGCTACACAGTAGGTGTTCCTAGATTTCTAGAAGGGGTCGTTTTGAGAGATAAGCATATTAGGGTTTGCTGGGCTGCAGAGAGAGCGAGGGTACTTCAGCTTCCCATTTACGCCTACTCTCTTTCCAGCTATACTCCCAGGATATAAAACACCATCTGGGTATGAGGGCCCCAGTGGTTACCATGGTGAGGCTGAGAAGAGCCAGGGAGACTGGGTGTGTGCCGCTGTCTCTGACACTTGAGTCCAGTGAAATGTCAGCCTGCCTGGTGTTCATTTTTGACAATATCTTTTTCCAGCTAAGTCATCTGAAAACGTTGTGTAGGTCCAGTTCTGATCACCAGGTGTTTTCACCTGCAGGTAGAAAGCTCCTCAAGAACAAAGGCTGTGTATTTTCTTATTTTATTCCTTCTTTCTGGCCTCTGGCCTCTCCACCCCCAGCCTCCACATTGCCCATAGCATTTCAATCAGGATCTGTCACTGAGTCAATATTCAAAATTATCTGACCATTTTGAATTAATTAACCTTTGGAGAAACTCTTGTTTTTGTGTTTGCTTCTGATTTTAAAAGGCACTGACAGTTTCACCGGAAGTGTCTAGTAAGTTCTGATATTTGATAGACAGCGTGGCAGGATGGAGACGTGAGCAAGGGGCAGGGACTAGTGCTCAGAACTCAAGGCTCTGACTCAATGGAACCTGGGTTCCTGTCCAAGTCTGCCATCAAATCGTTATGCATCCATGACATCATTTCATTTCTCTGGCCTCTTTCATTGTCCTCAAAATTGAGATGGTAATCTTCCCTGCTTCACGGGGTTTCTGAGCGGTTTAGTGGGAACAGCACAGGTGAAGCCCTGGATGGAGCCCTCTGAATATTCCTGAAACTGTACCTGTTAAAATGCTATTACGAGTTTCCCTTCCTTTTGGGTCCCGAGCTCTATGAGCTTGGGCACTTGTGTACTGAACTCCAACATTCTTCTTTATATAACATCCACAAATGTTTCTTTGGAAACTACTGAATTAGACAGTGAATTCTTCGAAGGCAGGAGCCATGTCATGTAAATATTGGCATCTCCTAAGTGCCTAGTGATGTGTTGTACCCATAAACATTGGTTAGTACTTGCACATTGATAGTCTATTGCAGTAATTCTCTCCCTATTTAAAATCTTTTTTTCTTAGATTTAGTTCCAAAAAGATCAAAGTTTTGATTACAGCTTAATGTAGTTGCCCATAAATCATAATGAATTTACTTCCATCTTTGCCAATAAAAAACCATGCTAGCTTGTAATGACTTCTTCACAGATGGAATTTCAGGGTTGATGCCAATTCAAGCTCTGTCATTCTGTAGCTGTGTGGCCTAAGGAAGGTCAGTCATTTCTGGAACACCAGGAACCATTGATTTCTACACGCAAAATCCCATTCTCCACAGTCTTCTGCATCTCCCAAACTGGTGCCACCATTAACCTATTTGCTTAAACCAGAGACCTACGTGCCATTTTGAATTCCTGTCTTCCTTACTGCAATTCTCATCCTATCCACTAGCAATTCTTACACAGTCCATCACAGTCCACACATAGGTCCTCCAGTTCGTTCCACCTCCCTTGTTACCTGGACAAGAACAGCATCATCTTTTGCCTTAAGTAACAACTTCATCCCTGGTTCTTTGCTCTGTTTTGTCCACTTTCCCCTACAATGTCTACCACAAGGTCAGCCAATGTGAACTTGAATGTAGACTGTGATACTCCTGCTCGAACTCCTTTAGCCTTTCTGCTGCATTCAGTGGAAATCCTGAACTCCATATCACGGGCTGCATATCTCTGCTGGTCTTTACTGCTTCTTTTTTTTTTTCTTTAAAGATGTATTTTATTTATTTGAAAGGCATAGTTACAGAGAGAGAGAGACAAAGGGAAAGACAGAGAGAGTTTCCATCTGCCTGTTTGCATCCCAAATGGCCACAATGGCCAGGGCTGGGCCAGGCTGAACCCAGGAGCTGGGAGCCTCATCTGGGTCTCCCACATGGGTGCAGGGGCTATGTGCTCTGCTGCTTTCCCAGGAGCATTAACAGGGAACTGGATTGGAATCAGCACCCGTATGGGAAGCCAGAATTGCACCCACTACACCACAGTGCCGGCCCCCTTTGCTGTTTCTTTCTTGTCTATTCTCTTCTTTGCTCAAGGCATCGCTGATTTATTACTTGTCTCTTATTCTCCCAGACAACCCAAGCTTCTATTGCCTCAAAAGTCCTACTGCAACTCCTTTCCCTGCAAGAGCGATCCATTTACTCTTCACTTGCTGGGATCTTTCCTCTCCCCTCCCCTCCCCTCCCCTCCCCTCCCCTCCCCTCCCCTCCCCTCCCCTCCCCTCCCCTCCCCTCTCCTCTCCTCTCCATTTCTTTTCTTTTTGATTGATTTTTTATTTGAAAGTTGGAGTTACTCAGAGAGAGAAGGAGAAACAGAGAGAGTGAGTCTTCCATCCACTGGTTCATTCATTCTCCAATTGGCCGCAACAGCCGGAGCTGCACAAATCCAAAGCCAGGAGCCAGCAGCTTCTTCTGAGTCTCCCACATGGGTGCAGGGGCCCATCAGAACCAAAACTCAATCTTAGCTGTTCTGCTTGCATGTCCCCATGGCACCATCCCTATATCCTACATTTATCACTGCAAGCAATGATCTCCTCACCCTTACTTATGATCTGCAGGACTCCCAGGGACCACTCGTGTAATGCTCACTGTGGTTGCTCTGTCCCCTCTAGACATCCTGCATTGGAAGCCTTGACATTTCACATGCTTTCTTGAAACCTCTGCGCCCCACTGGACTGCACAGTCCTGGCTGTTCCCCTGCTTTTGCCAGATGTGCCTCCCACCCAGTTGAAAAGGGTCTCTTATCAGCCAGCTCAGCTCTACCCATCTAGTCCCCAACCTAATGGGTTTCATCCACTGGCCAGCCCGGGAACTTTTTTTTCAAAAAGCCATTCACAACCTCTGGTAGGAACCACAAGTCATCTTGCCCTCTTGTTACCACAAAATCTAGCTGCCACAGTCCCTGCTTGCTCATTCGGCTGAGTGCAATGTGTGTCTCTCTGTAGAGTGTTCACTGCCTCTTACTTTTCCATGGAAGACTTCTAGAATGGATAAAGCCTAGATGCCCCTCTGCCCCATTTTTTCCTGATTAATGCCTGTGATAAAAGAAACTCTGCTGCCTAGGACTTCTCTTACAGTTCTCACCTGTGTATTCCCAGGACCAGGGCTCAGATCACCCAACTGTCTTACGGGAGAGAAGAACCTTTTCTCTTGGCTCTTACGGTTCGTCTGCTCTTGCACCAACTCTCTTATAATATTTTTTAGTTGTCTCAAGACCTCTGGACATACATCTCACCCTTTCCTTACCTTAATGCCGTCTTTCGCTCTTGGCTCTGCTCCCTGCTTTCTTGGCCTCTCTTGGCTTCTCTCCTCCTCTTGTCTATCTTCTCCCTCCTCTCTGTCTCTCTCTCTTACAGTCTCCTTCTCTTTTTCGTTTGCTGCCCCTTCACTCCGGTCTGTACGGTGTTCCCCAATAAACCCTTTCCCTTACTCCGGTGTCCGGTGTGCTTTGCGATGGCTAGCATTAAGATATAATATTGGTGCTGTGACTCGGATAGCGTTATATTGGTAATCCAGCATCCTCCAGTGTTCTGGGGTCCTGGATTTTTGCCGGTCGCGAAGCACACCTCCGGAACTCTTTCCAAGCCACCAAATACTCTGCGATCTCCATCCACACATCGGCCTTCCAAATTCTGAGTGTTTACAGCAGGTGATAATGGAATGAACAAAGGCCTTCAACAACCAGGCAGTCCACCAAATGCTGCTACAAGGATTTACTCGGCTCCCCACCCAGGAGACAGCGACTTGAGATATCACCCCATGCCAGCGAAGAGTACCTCGTCGCCCTGTGTCATCAGGAAGTAGCTCTAAAGACAGATCATCGTCCCTCTACCCCTCCTGGACTTTTGGGACTAATATAATCCCATACAAATCCTGCTTTATAAAAAACAAAAGGGGGGAATGTTAGGAAACTGGCGCAGTCTTAGCCAGGTGGCTGCATGGCCCAGCTACCTGAGCCAGGCTCCACCCCCACCCTAATGGGATTCGCTGTTCCTGCTTCCCTGCCCGCCCTCAGGCAAAGTTTTAAAAGGGCCTGTTCCTGAACACGTGCTCTCTTGGCTCTTGGCTCTTCTCTCCTGCGCTCTCTCATCGCTCGGCTCATCTCTCTATCTTCTCTCCTCTGTCTCTCTCTCTCTTATACTCTTTCTCTCTTTTTCCTTCGCTGCCCCTTCACTCCGGTCTGTAGGGTGTTCCCCAATAAACCCTTTCCCTTACTCCGGAAAAAAAATGCCGTCTTTCATGACGTTTCAACTATGCCATACCACCTTACTAGTCCTTAACATCTAGATTGGACCCACATGGAAATAAACAAATGTAATAGAGTAATCTGGTATAGTGGGGAGAACTCAAGATTTAGAATCAAGATGGGATTCCCTGACTCATTCTTACTGAGCTGTGTGACTAAAATCCCATCAGTTATACATCTCTGTACTTTGATTTTGCCAAGAGAAAAATGGTAATGATATCTATCCTTTTAATATCATGGCATGTTATATATGCAACATTAAAGTAACATGTTATAAGGTAGCATGAATGATCAACATTTGAAAACTTAGCACTCCAAAATGTTTAATAGCAGTGTGTGGGTATTTCTCACTTCTGGAAAAAAAAAAATGCCAGGGTAGCTGAATAAATTGGGCAGCTTTTCCAGAGAACCAGCCATGGTGTATATTCGGTCCATCATGCCAATGTACATTCAAGTAGAATGTAAATGTGGGCCAGAGGTGTTAATTAGTTGCCACTTAGAAGGGCCAAGGATGCAAATTAAGTGTGCATGCATAAAGCATCAGAGTTGCCAGCTCCTCACACTGACTGGGAACTGAGCTGCTCGGGTCTTTGCCCTCTATTTCTCTCTTCCATCAACTTAGCAGCTGCAGTTGGCCACCCAGGTCCAAGAGAAAGAGACCAGCGATTCTCCTACCCCCTGCTGAGACCCGGCTCACTGCAGACTCTGGATGAAGGAGTGGAATTGAGACCTGTCCAGGACGGGTTCATCAGCCAGAGGGGCAGGGATGAGTTGATCACAGAGGGTGTGGGATGCTGACCTCATTGTGCTGGAAAGCATGCTTTAAAAACTTTCTAAGTATCTTTGCTGATAGGCAGTAAGGAATCTTGAAAAATAGAGAGAAAAGAATGCTCTCTGGACTATTACACATAACATTTGAAAAACTAAAATAATAAGAATGAATAACAAAATGATAAGAATAGAAAAATGCTTTAAATTTTTTTCATTTATTTGAAAATCACAGAGAAACACACACACACACACAGTGAGATCAACCATTCACTGGTTTACTCTTCAAATGCTTGCAACAGCCAGGGCTGGACGATGCTGATACCAGGAGCCTGGAACTTAATCTGAGTCTCCCACACATGTGGAATGCATCCAAGTACCTGAGCCATCACTGCTGCCTCTCAGGTGCACAATAACAGGAAGCTGGATTGGAAGCACAGCAGCTGGGACTTGAAGCAGGCACTGCAATGTGGGATGTTGATGTCCCAAGCACGACTTAACCACTGTACTTCTGCCCCATTGAAGACATCATAGAGAATGTTTACTCATGTATGCTAGACACTGTGGCAACTGACACATCATTGAGTCTTTAAAAAATTAACTTTCAGGGCTGGCGCCGTGGCTTACTTGGTTAATCCTCCGCCTGCAGCACCGGCATCCCATATGGGCGCTGGTTCTAGTCCCGGTTGCTCCTCTTCCAGTCCAGCTCTCTGCTGTGGCCCGGGAGTGCAGTGGAGGATGGCCCAAGTGCTTGGGCCCTGCACCCGCATGGGAGACCAGGAGAAGCACCTGGCTCCTGGCTTTGGATCGGAGCAGCGCTAGCCATAGCAGCCATTTGGGGAGTGAACCAACGGAAGGAAGACCTTTCTCTCTGTCTCTCTCACTGTCTAACTCTATCTCTCAAAAAAAAATTACTTTCAAAATAAAAAATAAAAGTGTATGCACATGGCTTTAAAAGTCAGTTATTTTTATAAAGTTTATTAAAAGGAAAATTATTCAGCTTGCACAATCCCCCCGCCCCCCACATGTCATTCCCATGATCCTGAGGCAGCAGCTTTGAACTCACTTTTTGACAGCTTCTTTGGTATTTCTACATTTCTCAACAGCATGCTTATACTACTGTTTCTCCATCCCAGGAATTATGCCTCAACTTCCTGCTATGAAAGATGAGGATTTGATTTGATTCTCTTATTTCTTCCTGGAAAACACACACACACACACACACACTCTGTCAACTTCACTCCCCCCATTCTCCTAAAATATTTATATCAAGCAATTGATCAGTAAATATGACCAGGTAATTTTTATTCACTGTTGAACCATAAAGTATACACTTTTTTTTTTTTTTTTTGGTTTGGTGTTGAATTATTGAATAACTCTTTGGGGCTTTTTACTTTTTGCTATCTTACTTTTAGATATCCAAGAGTGTTGTGTGTTTTTTGTTTGTTTTATTAATGCTTCTTGGAAAAATAACAAATTGTTCTTATTTTATGGCTGCAACTGCCTTTTTTCTTTACGAATATACTAATGTTATTTTCATTGTTCAAGTTACTTCTTCCATTGTCTCCATTTTCTACAAATTCCCTTTTTCTGGTATTTTTCAGTTGTTTTTCCTTTGTTTTGTTTTAGAGAGGCAGAGAGACAGAGAGGGAGAGAGGGAGAGACCAAGGATGCTCTCATCTGCTGGTTAGCTCCCCAGATGACTACAACAGCCGGAGGTAGACTGGGCCAGCGTTGGGAGCCGGGCATTTAATCCAGGTCTCCCACATGGTGGGGCCAGAACCCATACCTTGAGCCATCAGTGCTGCCTTCCAGGGTCTGCATTAGCAGAAAGCTGGGCTTGGGATCCAGAGCTGGAAATCCGACCCAGGAACTCCAGTATGGAATGCAGGCACCCCAGCCAGCACCTTAACTACTAAGCCAAATGCCTGACCCAGTATTAGTTAGTTGTGATTCCCATCACTCAGGTTAGAAGTTTCTTCAAATGTCTGGCAAAATTTTTGGCTGTCGGCACATAGATAGGAACAGGATATTAAAAAGCCAAGTGGAGGCTTTGAGGAGCATGAGCAGGGCTTGTGGAGTTCATGGTAGGTGGGCCAGAATCAGCAGTGCTGGGGTTTACCTTCCTTTTCTCCTGCACTGGTCAAACTGCTCAGAGAAGACCCCAGCTTGGAGACTGCCCGGCTTCCATAACTTAGTGAGGAGGGGGTGAGGGACTCTCAGAATGCAATGTGTGTGGGTTTTCTTCAAGCCCTCCTGGTTTCATTACATTTTCTCTGCCTGCCCTAGCCCACACCCCAGTTGAGGTTTATGCGGTCTCCAATGCAAAATCCCTTTGATTTCCTGTCCACCAAGAGAATCAACGTCCATCCTGCAGGGAAGGGGCAGTTATCAGCTTTGAGGAGTAAGAGAGGAAATCTAGGGGTCTAGATACATTACAAATAGATTTTTCAACCTGTCTTCTGGTTTTTAGCTACCACCTCCCTCCCCTAAACTTACACTTTCACCGATCCCTCGATGCTGCCAATTATCAAGTTGATATGGAGCACAGCAGTACCTCTCAGCTCGCTTTTGGACTCCCTCAAAGCCAAATTCAGGCTTAGTGTTCTGAGGTCTGCTGCTGCTAAGGCTGAGAAACACTGCCCAATAATTCTGTGGCAAATGGATTGGAAAACCAGGGGCCAGGTTAGGAGGAAATAGCCATGGTCTAGGCAAGAGATTAGGTGCTTTAGACAAACACAGTGGCAATGGAGATAAAGAAATAGTGGGATCTAACCTCCCCTTGTCCTGTACCTACCAAGTATTTAAAAGTGCTCAATTCTTTGTTATTCATGCACAAAGAGTTGCTCTAATCATGGCTCTTGCTCAGTTGGCATGAGGTGTAGAATAACATTAAGTACACTATGGCAAACTTGATTCCCAAACAGATCAGCTTTTTGGGTACAATTTAAAATATTAACCTATGACTTTAAGAACACTCATACCATAATTAAAGGTTGATATTTGTTTTCCTGTATCGGAGCAATCATTCACGGCAAATCTTTCACAAATGTCCAATCATTTCTTTTTCAGAAAGTATACTTTTCACAAGAAAAAGTGAGGGGCTCCCTTACCCTTGAGCTTAGGTCTACTCTAATGTTGTCTCTTTTCCCCACCCTCACTGGGCCCCCAGTATCTGATCAAATGGATGTGTGCAGGGGTGAAAGATGGAGGAAGAGCAAGGGGACTAATTACACCCGTGAGAGGCAAAGGGAGGGAGCCACTTCTGTGTTTCCCTCATTTACTCGGTCACTGAGCAAGGCTCATTGAGTTCCTATTATGAATCAGTTGCCGAGGGGAAAAAATGCTGAATCTTCCCTTAATAGCTAGTGGGGACACAGAGTCTTTATAAATAATAACACAAATCCACATTTCTCAGCCACAGTTTCCAAGTCTAAAGCACTCTGAAAATCAAAAGCTTTTTCAAAAGTTTGCAATGCTTGGCAACAGATCTGACCTGACTGATTTGAATCCAGGTGTAGACTTTATCCCAATTATTTAAATACATGCCATGTGTTCAGACTTATTGCTGAAAAACAGTCCTAAGCAACACTTATAGCAGCCTGCAACAGACACAATGGGATTATTACAAATATGAAAAGTCTTAGTTTTTAAAAAGACTTATTCATTTGTTTGAAAGGCAAAGTTATATAGAAAGTGAGAGAGAGGGAGAGAGAGAGACATCTTCCATCTGCTGGTTCACTCCTCCAATGGCTCCAATGGCTAGGGCTGGGCCAGGCTGAGGCCAGGAGCGCAGAACTCCATTGGTGACTCCCAGATGGGTGGCAGAGGCCCAGGTGCTTGGGCTATTTTCTGTGGTGTTCCCAGACACATTAGCAGAGAGCTGGATCAGAAGTGGAGCAGCTGGGACTCAAACCAGCACTCACATGGGATGCCTGTGTTGCAGGTGATTGCTTCTGAGTTTTGAAACGCTTCTGGCTACGGGAAACTCCATGAATGGATAACATGCCAGTGTAGGGAGACTGAGTTAAGGAATCAAATATTTGTAGAATACCCATCAAGAACAAAACACCATGCAAATTGCTGTATAGTATTATATTCATCTCACCTAGACCTCATGACAGCCCTCATGAAGTAGGCAGTACAATCCCATTTTACAGATTAGGAAACTGGGCCTCCAAGTAGCTTAAATAACTTGTATGGGGAAGGGGCATAGCCAGGAGTTGATCTCACGTCTGT
Source organism: Lepus europaeus (assembly GCF_033115175.1). Lineage (NCBI taxonomy): Eukaryota > Metazoa > Chordata > Mammalia > Lagomorpha > Leporidae > Lepus > Lepus europaeus. Next base: position 60,013,457 of record NC_084831.1, read on the forward strand.
TGACATACATTGATGTACGTTTTAGACATTTAGAAGCAACTGAGTGAGAAAACCTGGGTCTGAATGTGGTTGGTCACTCACTCACACTGTGTCAAAAAAAGACCAGAAAAAGACCCATAATGTCTTATAGACTCATGTTTTTAAAAGAGGCGGAGGGGGCCTGCAGAGGACAGAAGCACTGATATTGTTTTGAGGAACACCCTAAGAAGAGTGGACTTTGAGCTGGCTCTTTAGGATTAGTAGTCATTTTGCTTGCAAGCTGGTGAGCATGGCTCACCTTACCTGCCTGATGGGGAACAGGTACCTGGAAAAGGCTTCTGGCATTGTTTGCACCTGAGCTTTCCTGCAGAGTCCCTTGTTCCAGGGTTTGTGAGTGGAGACTGCCAGGGGCTCCTGGCTAGTCAGGAGCCTGTTCCCTTTGGAGTTAGGAGAGGGCCTCTAGGCTTAGGGCCTGAATGCTGTGCCTGGCTAGATCAATTTTGAGGCTCACGATCCAGGCTGCCAGCCAAAGAGGTGCCCCTGGGAATCTCATAAAATATATTTTATTTGAGCGAGAAGCTTATTTTTTTTTTGTCCTGGGTGGACATCAAACTCCTTTCATATATCTTGGAAAAATGAAAAGGCTTTATCTTGGCTTTTCTGGGACTTTAAGGGTCTAACTTCCTCTGGAACTTAATAGAACACTGACCTTTCTCCTCCTGGGACATGAAAAATGCTCCCATCACAAGTTTCCCTGGTGGCACATTCGTTTGTCACCTGGAAGAAGCCTGCAAATTGGAAGGTTGACCCAGAAGCTGAGAGGGTAGAATGTGGTTAGTTCTCCTGTGGCGGGTATAGATGTAAGGATATTATCTTCATGCTAGATTCAGAGGTGTTTAATGAGAAAAAGAAGAAAAAACAAACAGAAAAATCAGGCCTGGGTCAGAATCAGGCTCTAACCGCAGCTGAGAAATGGAAAAGAAGTTCCCATGGGGCAACCCTACGCTGTGCATTCCCAGAGGCTGCTAGACAGGCTGGAAGTCGGAAGTGCTGGGCTGTTGCAGATGTAACACATCTGTGACCATCTTAACCTCCTCAGTCCAAGAGAGAGATGAACTCTGTCATCTTTAAGGTCCCTTCTAGCCTCCCCCCCCCCCCCCGATTCTTTGTGACTAGGATTCTAGGTTTTTCATTTCACATTTAAAATATTTATGTTACAAAGTCAAGGCCAGCTATAATTTTTTATGTGGCAGCAAGGGAGGAGACATAGGGAAGAAGGTTGTCAGAGGACCAGCAAGTGTTGTGTCTGTGGCCCCGGGGATCAGATGGTGAGGAGTCAGAAGGGCTGCGAGCTCTGCTCTGCACTGGCCGCTCTCTGGAGCAGCCTCCATTGCTGATGAGCGCAATCAGCACCCCGTTGTGATGCGCGTGCGTCGCCTGCCAGGCTGGGGGCAGAGTCAGCAGTAGGTTTTGGCTGCCGGCCCAGGGATAATTATTGCCTAGCCAATTAGTGATGGGCCTTCTGGGTACACCTGTAATGGAAAAATTACTGGGCTGTCTAGCATCAGCGTGGACCCCGCGTGGAACCTCATGCCACCTACGGCTTCTCCCATTCCTACCCCAACCTACAGGTTGGTTTCTGTCCAGCACTAAATGTTGGTTAATATCAACAGCTAGAGCCGACGTGGTGGTGGTGTCGTGGTGTCTGTGTGGATCCACACTTTTTCTATTTCAGACCAAGGCCCTGCAAATGAACTGTGCTCTTTTACAGTTGGGGGTGGGGCAGGATATTCCGTTGCAAGATGACCATACAAGTAGGAGAGTATGCATTATTGCATTTAAAATTTCAGATAAGAATCACAAAACTAAGTAAATAACATCATGTTCATTTAACTTCAGGTTCTGAGTAATGTTCAGTCTGACGACAGGAATAGGGCATAATGAAGTGTCTGAAAAGCATCCATGGATCACATCCATGTGCAAAGGCAAGGCCAGAGGCTGGGATTGCCAAAGTGAGCTGCATTTTCTCCCTGCCCTCAAGGGGCTTATAGCAGTAATACAGATAGACACAGGCAGAAATAAACTGTAGCAATGATGCATGGTGCTGGGTCCTTTGCCCATGGGTGGTGGTTGACAAATGCAGAGCTATCCTTATCTTTTTTCAGTATTTAGACTCCTCCTCTGTTTACTCTTCCAGGTCAGTGTTAGAGTTACTTTGTGATTAATGAGTTTCTGGAATAGTTTAGGGAGAATCGTGTCTTTGAAATAATAAATACTCTCATATAAACACATGATACATTTTTTCCAGTTTATTAAGTTGTCCTGTGACTGTGGCTGGTAAAGTTTTATGGTTTTTTATGTAACTTTTACATATTTTCTCCAATGCTTATTAACCTTGGTTTTATGTGTATATAAAACCATAAATGGGATCTTTTTTTGTGTGGTATTTTCTAAATGATTGTGCTTATTATATGGGAAAGTTGCTGGGTTTTCTTAGCCAGACTGAATTTATTTTGACAACTTGAATATCAGAAAAGAATTTGGGAAACAAGAAGAAATTTTCTTATAATCAACTCTCCTTCTTCCAAAATGAGCATGTTATAGAAAAAAGTACCAATAAAGGAAATTAGTAGAATACACAATCAAATACCTCATTTTAGCCATTAGTTTGGATCATCTTTGACAATCAATGCTTCCTTGAAATTGTATGTGAATTTATTAAGTGAGTTCTCTAGCCTACTTAGGCTGCCATAAAAACTCCATAAACCAGGTAGGTAGTAAGCAACAGAAAGCTATAGCTCACAGTTTGGAAGGTTGGAGGTCCCAGATCAAGACACTGGCATAGTTGGTGTCTGGTGACGCCCAGTTTTCTAGTTTACAGGTGATGCCATCTCACTGAGTCTACTCATGGAAGAAGAAGCTAGAAAATTCTTTGGGTCCTCCTTTTTTTTTTTTTTAAGATTTATTTATTTATTTGAGAGGCAGAGTTACAGAGAGAGGACTTCCATCCGCTGGCTCACTCCCCAGATGACCGCAATGGCTGGAGCTGTGCTGATCTAAAGCCAGGAGCCAGGAGCTTCTTCTAGGTCTCCCACGTGGGTGCAGGGGCCCAAGGACTTGGGCCATCTTCTACTGCTTTCCCAGGCCATAACAAAGAGTTGGTTCAGAAGTGGAGCAGCCAGGACTTGAACTGGCGCCCTTATGAGATGCTGGCACTTGCAGGTGGTGGCTTTATCACTATGCCACAGTACCGGCCACAACAGCAACTTTCACTCTTTTCCTACTAATCTACACTAGATGCAGTCTATTTTGTAGGTGGCAGCTTTAGCTGCTATGACACAGCGCAGGCCCCAAAGGGCCTCCTGTTTTATAAGGACACTAATCTCACTCTGTTGTCTTTGCCCCCATGACCTGGGTACCTCCCATAAGACCCCATTACCTAATACTACCACACTGGTGATTAGGCATTAACATCTGATTGACAGGGACACATTCAGAGCATAGAAGTAGAGTGCAGGAATAAATATGACCAAGGAAGCTCCCATGGTTGCCTTCTTGGGGACCCAGGGATCTGGGCTTTTGGCCTCGCTGAGATCACGGGTGAGATCCTGCCAGAGGTACCCCTCTTCCTAGAGCTGCACTTCCTCACCTGCAGAATGATGACTTTGGTCCAAATTATTCTAAGATTCTTACTGCCCCTAACATTCTAGGGACTACTAAGGAGCAATAGAAGTGACTGATAAAGTTTATCCTTTTGGGGGGCTCTTGCCTATCCTTATTTGTCAAAAAGAACCATTGAAAAGCAGGGAGCAAGCCAGAGAGACAAGGAGTCCATGTGATATCTAAACTCAGTAGTCTACCCTTGAATTCCTGAATGTTGTATCACAACATTGGACAAAGTAACAGGGCAGGAAAGCTCCAGATAAGAGGAACAATCTAGCTGACTGTCAGCCTCTCCATGACAGTGCTTTGCTGCCTCAGATCATGTCATATTTTATTTGTCTTGATTAAGCTCCTGCTTCCCATGACTGCCTTGTAAGAAACAGAGTGTGAAAGAAGGAAACAGGAACATGGTAGGAGCACACTAGCTGGTGTCTTCACCGAATGAGGGTATATTGACCACATATCTATTCAGCATTCAAAATGTTCCAGACGGGGCCGGCGCCATGGCTCACTTGGTTAATCCTCTGCCTGTGGTGTCAGCATCCCATATGGGCGCTGGGTTCTAGTCCCGGTTGCTCCTCTTACAGTCAAGCTCTCTGCTGTGGCCGGGGAGGGCAGTGGAGGATGGCCCAAGTCCTTGGGTCCTGCTCCCGCATGGGAGACCAGGAAGAGGCACCTGGCTCCTGGCTTCAGATCGGCGCAGTGCCAGGGGGGTGAACCAATGGAAGGAAGACCTTTCTCTCTCTCTCTCTCTCTTTCACTGTCTATAACTCTACCTGTCAAATAATAAAAAAAATTTTAAAAAGTTCCAGACTCTCTGTTTCAACTGTGTATGAACAAATTAATAATTCTTACTTAATTGAATTAATAACTCAAATAAATAATTCTCCCTCTCCAGAAGGATGGCAGACATGCAAACATGTATGTAAAGGATAATTTTAGGTGCTATCATAGAAACCTAAATTCAATATTGTGGGGATACTGGAGAAAGAGTTTAATTCTTCAAGGATAACTAAGAAAGTCATGGAATAACAATCCTGCTTCCATTTTGAAGGCAGGAGGTAGAGAAGCCTATGCCTATAGAGAGAATGTCTAGAACAGAGGTTCAGGGGGCAAAATACAGCCTGGAGGGGCTGCAGATCTACAACTCCGGAGTGAGAGGGCAAGATACAGGCTATAGACGTGGGTGTGGGAAAAATGTTAAAGGCACATTTAAACCGTGTTAACAGTATAGTGAAGACCATGATTGGTTTTCAAGTGGTGGAGTACTGTGATAAAAGATCATTCTATCGTCTGTTTCAACCTGGGTGGTTTGAGAAGACTTGAAACTGTAAGCAAGGAGACTGTTTAGGAGACAACCGAAGAAATCTGAGCGAGAGCAAGGTCAAAGCTGTCTTGAGAAGGCGGCACATCTATGAGGTGGTAGGTTTGTTTTCTATTAGGGAACAACAAAATCACACAAACTTGGCAGCTTAAAACAGCACCCACTTCTTAGCTCACCATTCTGTAGATCAGAAGACGGGGCCTGGCATGGTTTGTTCCCTGCGTGGGGGCTGACAAAGCTGAAATCAGTCTCAGCCAGCACTGTTCTCAGCTAGGCTCAGGGTCCTCTTCCAACCTCACTCAGGTTGTTGGCTGAATGTTCTGTCTTGTTGTGGCACTGCGGTCATAGTGTTCTGGCGAGCTGTCAGCTGGTAGCCACTCTTGGCTCCTAGAAGCCATCGCTCTCATATACAGTACTCAACAGGGATGGTTGTTTTCTTCAAGTCAGCTGGATTGCATCTCTCTGCATAAACCTTCTGTTTCTAGAAGACACACATGTTTAGATGAGGTTTTCCTGGTTCACCTGTTTTTCTTAAAATCAGGTGTGCTGCATTTCTACCCTAGCGATGGGAGTAAAATTCACCATGTTCACAATACCAGGGATTATGCATGGTGTGTGCATGGTGGATATGTTGGGGATAATGTTAAAATTCTGCCTACCACAAACAGTGCAACACAACTGCAACAACAACAAAAAAATGGGACTAGATAGATGTTGGTTCTTTTTTTAAAAAGATTTATTTATTGTTTGAAAGTCAGAGTTACACAAAGAGAGAAGAAGCAGAGAGAGAACACAGAGAGAAGAAGCAGAGAGAGAGAGAGAGAGAGAGAGAGAGAGAGAATGAGGGAGGTCTTCCACCCACTGGTTCACTCCCCAATTGGCCACAACGGCCGGAGCTGCACTGATCCTAAGCCAGGAGCCAGGAGCTTCCTCTGGGTCTTCCCATGTGAGTGCAGGGGCCCAAGGACTTGGGCCGTCTTCTAATCCTTTCCCAGGCCATAGCAGAGAGCTGGATCGGAAGTGGAGCAGCCAGGACTTGAACTGGCACCCATATGGGATGCTGGCACTGCAGGCGGTGGCTTTACCCACTATGCCACAGCACCAGCCCCAACAGCAACTTTCACTCTTTTCCTACTAACCTACACTAGATGCAGTCTATTTTGCACAAATAACTCTTTTCTCTTTTGGACCTCTCTATTTGGCTCCTGACTTAAAATTTACTCTTATTATTCAAAATGTGTAAATCTTATGTAAGACATGGGAATCTGCCCTGTACAACTTTTCCCCCTACGTTTTATACGTATCCAGCGCAAACAGAAAACAGATTAACTTTCCAAAAATCTTGTTGAAGGGTCTTAAAAAGCTATCCGAGTCTGAACAATCCTCAAACTGCTGTGAGTTCTCAGCAGAGTGAGTCACCAGTGCTTGGGATTAAAGTTGGTTTGTTTTTGTTTTTGTTTTTTTAATGGAATGCGAAACATCGCCTGCTGCCAAAATGTGGTCAAATATTCTTTCCTAATATCTCCAGGTTATTGGCTTCTTTTGGGTAGACATTACCATCTGCCACAGAAGCTTCTAGAAGAAATAGCCAAAGACGAGGCTATTTTCTAATATTAATTGATTCTTCTATTGTTTATTCAACATTTAATGACACATACAATATGCTGGACATTGTGTTAGGTAGTGGAGCTCAAAGGTAGGAGAGACGCAGTACTTCTGTTCAGGAAATCCAGCCTATCAGAGGTGATTCCACTTAACACAAAAGCCAAAGTACAAATCACAGCAGATAAATGCTGTGGAAGGCCAGAGGTGGGAGAGATTTACCTCCAGCTTGGAGGAAAAGAAAATATTCAATTTTTAACCTTGGTTCTGCTCTAAAATTTACGCAGCCGGCCCTGATACATTAATTATGTGAATTGCAGCCTCAGAATAATTACTGTGATTAGCTCAAGAATTTTTAAAAGGGATAAATGCTAATGTGAAAAAAAATGACAGACTCAACAAGAGGCATTAGAGGAAGCTGTTATGTACAATGGAGCAGGTTGAGTTTCCACCCCTCCCGTCTTTAGCGTCTCTGCTCCAGTGAATAACAGCAAAATGCACTGCCCTGTGTAGCCATGGCTTTTTTGCTTCTAGCTATCTAACAGGATGAGTCACCCTCTCTCCCTTCTGTCTTCTCCACCCTCCTTTCTGTTTTTCTCTCTTTCTTCCTCTTTATCTGATGGACACGTCTGTCTGCCATGTACTATTTATCCCAGTATTCCTCAATAATTATCTTCCTAATTTACTTATTAAAACATCTTCTTTGCATCATTCCATTCATAATTTATGCCAGCCTGGAACGTTGGTGTTTGTAATTATAATTTGGTAATCCATATTCAATGAATGAATATTGACTTGAATAGCTCAACTATAAAATAATACTTTGCATTGATACATCACCTTCTAGTTTCTTAAATGGATGCTGATGTCTTGCTTTTTAAACTTCAAATACCTTGTGATGTTAATTGGCCTTGTATTATGTAGACAACAGGAGAGACACTTGGACCCAATTAAAATTTGATTTGGTGCCAGCACCATCTAAGACTAATCTTTTGCCTGTGCCCATTGCCTCCTATGCAATAAATACCAAGGTTCATCCAGCACCACCACAACCACAAGCTTATGCACTATTGTTGCTCTTCTTAAAAAAAATTTAAATTATTTTATCTATTTATTTGAGAAGTAGAGTTACAGAGAGAGGGGGAGGCAAAGAGAAAGGCCTTCCATCTGCTGGTTCACTCCCCAGATGGCTGCAAGGGCCAGAGCAGTGCCAATCTGAAGCCAGAAGCCAGGAGCTTCTTCCAGGACACCCACACAGGTGCAGGGGCCCAAGGACTTGGGCCATCTTCTACTGCTTTCCCAGGCCATAGCAGGGAGCTGGATCAGAAGAGGAGCAGCTGGGACTTGAACCAGCGCCCATATAGGATGACAGCCCCACAGGCTGAGGCTTAGCCTACTATGCCACCGCACGGGCCCCTCTTGTTGCTCTTTTAAGATTCAAGTCAGGGCTGCCCTCTGCCTGGAGGGACTCTCATTCTTTATTAAAATCTCTATGCACTTGCTACACTCTCTTCTGTTCCTTCTCCCAGAGAACCATCTTTATCAATCCTCACCTTGGGAGAAATAAACATTTGACTTTACCAAAGGAATACTATTGAAACCTATATGGAGATCAGGGTTTTGATCTGCTTGAAAATTCAACAAGTACTAAGGACTGTATTCAGCAAGGTGAAAGGAGTGTCTGTTCAACAGGTTTGTGAACACACATCTAACATCACTAATCATTGGGGAAATTAAAACTAAACATTAAAACCAAAATAAGATATTGCCTCACACCCACTAGGATGCTTATTAGTAAAAAGGCAAAAAATAACAAGTGTAGGTGAGGATGTGGAAAAAGTGAACCTTTGTATACTAGGAAACAGTATGAAAATTATGCAAAAATTAAAATACAAATAGTTAACATAATCTAACAACTGCACTTCTGTATATATATCCAAAGGAAATAAAATCAGCACCTCAAAGAGATATCTACACTATGTGTTCATTGTGAGTTACTCACAATGATCTAAGTGTCTATCATCAGATGAATGGATAAAGAAATTGTGGTACATGCATGCCCACGCACCACACACACACACAGTCAAGGGCATATAATTCAGCCTTAAGAAGAAGGAAATCCTGCCATTTTCAAGAGCATGGATCAAGTTGCTGGACAATATTCAAGTGAAATAAGCCAACCACAGAGGGCAAAATACCACATGATCTCAAATTTGTGGAATCTAAAAAGTACAATTAATTGAATCAAAGAGTGGGATGCAAATCAAAGGGCAGGATGCAGGGGAATTGGGAGATGTTGGTCAAAGGGTATAAAGTTTCAGTTATGTAAGATAAAAAAAGTATAGTTATAGAAATACACTTAACATTTGATAACAGAGTGTAGTTTAAATGTTTTCACTACACATGCACAAAAGGTAATTGTGAGATGATGGGTATGTTGAGTATCTTAACTATAGCAATTATTTCACAACATATATTATATCAGAATCTCAAATTATATTTTGATAAAGTTATTTCTTAAAGGCAAGGCTACTTATCATCAAACTTTTTCAACCTGGACTCAGAGTTCCACATGCCCCACTCTGAAACTAGGCAAATGGCCAGAATCTCCATAAGTTAGCAATCTATTGAGATCCTCTTCTAGGTCTTCAGATAGCCAGCCCAAACCTTCCCATGCCTGGTAGGCAGACTCAACTGCTGACTTTCCCCTTTTTACTATTTGGTGCCATCAAGCAGAAACAGGTAACTGATGCATTTCTCAATGCTCATGTCCTAATTAATTGGTCAACTTTAGAGGAGAGCTGCTAAATATCACAGAAAACAGACAGTGCACTACTTGGTCCTATTAGGATCTATCACTTTACCAAATACTCTGATGGGAGAGATATCCTAACCCGCCCCGGATAGGGTCCCCTTAGATTCAGACATTCTCCAGCTGTTCTTACAAATATTTCCTTCTATTTATTGAGCCTCATTTTGCATTTGATAGGCCAGACCACCAGGCTCTAAACAGATTAGAACAATTAGCTGCACATGAATAGTCCCTGAGGCCAGCGTGTGTAAAATTCAGGCAAAATGTAACCCCAACAAAATTTGTAATACCATATTTATTGCAAAAATAAAAACAGGAGACTCACAAATAATGCCTATGAGGATCTCATTTTGAACTTTTGGTATTGGAGGCTCAAGGATTTAGGATTCTTAAATCATTTGATTTAGGGAACAGTTCACAGTGTCAGTCTTACTCCAGGCCATTCATTTGCCATTCCTCAGATTGTCACAGCTCCTCCAGCTACCATACCAACCATTACTGAAATCCAAGGCCCTCCGCCCAAATCCTGAGTAAACCCCACATCTATACCAAATCCATTCTCTGACCTCCACTAATAGAAGGCTCTTCCTCTTGCCTTATTAGAGACCTAGAACTCACTGGATTCCCTGACCATTTGTCGTGGACACATGCCCAAATATTTTGTTATGGTACCTTGGTATACATATAATTATCAATTTTTACAGTCCTCACTAATGCTGGGACTCATTGCAATTTGATACTAAGTTAATCTTTCAAATTTCAAACTGGAAAACACTTGGCAGGCTGGTATTATGGCACAGTGGGTTAAGACCCCACTTGCAATGCTGGCATCCCATATTGGAGTGCCAGCTCAAGTGCCAGCAACACTCTATTTATTTATTTTTTTAAACTTTTATTTAGTAAATATAAATTTCCAAAGTACAGCTTATGGATTACAATGCCCCCCCCCCCCGCCATAACTTCCCTCCCACCTGCAACCCTCCAACTCCACTCCCTCTCCCATTCCATTCACATCAAGATTCATTTTCAATTATCTTTTTTTTAAACTTTTATTTAATGAATATAAATTTCCAAAGTACAGCTTATGGGTTACAATGGCTTCCCCCCTCCCATAACATCCCTCCCACCCACAACCCTCCCCTTTCCCGCTCCCTTTCCCCTTCCATTCACATAAAGATTCATTTTCAATTCTCTTTATATACAGAAGATCAGTTTAGTACATATTAGGTAAAGATTTCAACAGTTTGCCCATATAGCAACATAAAGTGAAAAAACTACCATTGGAGTACTAATTATAGCATTAAATAACAATGTACAGCACATTAAAGACAGAGATCCTACATAATAGTTTTTTAAAAAAATTAATTAATTTGCTATGCCATTTCCAATTTAACACCAGGTTGTTTTTTTTCATTTCCAATTCTCTTTATATGCAGAAGATGGATTCAGTATATAATTAGTGAAGACCTCATCAGTTTGTACCCACACAGAAACACAAAGTATAAAGATACTGTTTCAGTACTAGTTATAGCATCACTGCACATTAGACAACACATTAAGGACAGATCCCACATGGGGTGTAAGTACACAGTGACTCCTGTTGCTGACTTAACAATTTGACACTCCTGTTCATGGCGTCAGTAATCTCCCTATAGGCTCTAGTCATGAGTTGCCAGGGCTATGGAAGCCTTTAGAGTTCGCTGACTTTGATCTTATTCCGATAGGGTCATAGTCAAAGTGAAAGTTCTCTCCTCCCTTCGGAGAAATGTACCTCCTTCTTTGATGGCCCCATTCTTTCCACTGGGATCTCACTCACAGATATCATTCATTTAGGTCTTTTTTTTTTTTTTTCCATGATATCTTGGCTTTCCATGCCTACTATACTCTCATGGGCTCTTCAGCCAGATCCGAATGCCTTGAGGGCTGATTCTGAGGCCAGAGTGTTGTTTAGGACATCTGCCATTCTATGAGTCTGCTGTGTATCCCGCTTCCCATGTTGGATCTTTCTCTCCCTTTTTGATTCTATCAGTTAGTATTAGCAGACACTTGTCTTGTTTGTGTGATCCCTTTGACTCTGAGACCTAAAAGAGCCATCAATTGTGAGCTGAAATTGATCACTTTATATACAGAAGATCAATTTAGTATATATTATGTAAAGATTTCAACAGTTTGCACCCACACAGAACATAAAGTGTAAAATACTGTTTCAGTACTAGTTATAGTATTAATTCACATTGAACAACACATTAAGGATATAGATCCCACATGAGGAGTAAGTGCACAGTGACTCCTGTTGTTGACTTAACAAATTGACACTCTTGTTTATGGTGTCAGTAATCTCCCTAGGCTCTTGTCATGAGTTGTCAAGGCTATGGAAGCCTTTTGAGTTCACAGACATCGATCTTATTTAGACAAGGTCATAGTCAAAGTGGAAGTTCACTCCTCCCTTCGGAGAAAGGTACCTCCTTCTTTGATGGCCCATTCTTTCTGCTGGGATCTCATTCACAGAGATCTTTCATTTAGGTCCTTTTTTTTTTTTTTTTTTTTTTTTGCCAGAGTGTCTTGGCTTTCCATGACTAAAATACTCTCATGGGCTCTTCAGCCAGATCCGAATGCCTTAAGGGCTGATTCTGAGGCCAGAGTGCTGTTTAGGACATCTGTGATTCTAAGTCTGCTGAGCAACACTCAATTTAATCGTGCTCCCTGGTAATGTGCCTGGGAAGCCATATATGATGACTCCAGTACTTAGGCCCCTGACACATACGTGCGAGACCAAGATGGAGTTTCTGGCTTCGGCCTGGCCCAGCCTTGGCTATTGAGGAGTGAACCAGTGAATGGAAGGTCTCTCTCCCTCTCCCCCTCCTTGACTCTCCCTTTCCTTCACTCTGTGTCACTCTGCCTTCCAAATAAATTTTTAAAAATATAAATTAAAACAAAAGAATAAACACTTACCCTTCAGCTTGTCACTAGTCATTGAGTCCAAGGAACTCAAACACTTTGGGAATACATTATGCCCAGGTTCTACATGTTAACAATTAAAGTCTTAGCTCATACAATGGCTCTTACTCTAATGAAATAGCTTGCCAACTTGCTAAAATGTCTCAGATAGGTTTAAATATAACCACAGCAGCCATTTGGCACTACAGTTAAGCTATCACTTGGGATGCCCACATCCCATATCAGAGTGTCTGATTTGAGTCTTAGCTGCTCTGCCTACAATTCCAACTTCCTGCTAATGCACACTCTAGAAGGCACCAGATGATGGGCCAAATATTGGGACCTAGCACTCACTTGAGAGGCTCAGAATGAGTTCCAGTCTCTAGGCTTCAGCCTAGCCCAGCGCTGGAGTTTGTGGGCATTTGAGAAGTGAACCAGTGGATGGAAGATATCTTTCTCTCTGTCTCTCTGACTTTCAAATATTGATTAATTAGTTGATTAATTAATTAAAATATAGCTATATGCCTTTGCCCTTAGCTTGACGAGCCTAAGAGACCTGGACTGTTAAACTTAGAGTGAAACATCATAGCATCCTAAGGCCCTGGCTCCAACCCACACCTAAGTTCCTCAGTGTGCTCTCTATACTCTGTCCCGCCACTGGTTCCATGGCCAATGGAGATCCATGCCATAATGAATGCTTCCTCTCTCATTAGAAAAATGATTTTATTGAACTGCTACCACAAATGGCTGTGTCTTAACAATAATTGACATTTATACATACTTCTCTTGGCTAATCATTCTCAACAATCTACTGCTAACATCATGAATAGAGATGTCACCAGATTGTTCTTAGCTCTCTTTGTGTCCCCACATATCATTGACTCTGAACAAGCTACTCATTCATTTCAAGTGTGGGCTTTACTTACAATGAGGCATCATTGGCACATCCATTTTCCTGCTGTTCACAGGCATCAGGCTTGATAGAAAGACATAATGGCCTCTTCAAGGACATTATCTTAATAAGTAAACAAATTTTAGCCTGTAAAACTTTAGTGTGTGGTGGGAGACCAGTCAAGGATTTCTCTAACTAGAAATGACTTCTTATAGCTATGACCGGAATAACAAAGGAAACTTCCAAACCACCTCCAAGCTGGGTATGTAGGGCTGGTGCTTGTGATTGATTCTGAAGCTCTGACGATCGTGTGCTATGAAAAGAACTCTCAAGAAGTCCTTCTTCCTCCTGCTCACTGTGTGGCCAAATTCTTGTGATCATTTTGTGCAACCACATATCTCATGGGAGAAAATGCTTCAGCTTTCTTACTTTCTGCCAAATGGTTTCCTAAGGAATCAAATATACAGTAAAACCACAATCATCAGACGGCAGGCCAGGATGATATCCTGGAACATAGGGATTACTGGCATAGCAAGAGGATCACACATTGCTCAATTTTTGCTATTGCAAAAGTTCTTTAATATGCATTAACCTGCTCTCTTGCAAACAGGTCAGTAGGCTGACAGTGATTGAAAATCTCTGGGTACTGTCATGGTACAAAGTACGCATGGTACTCAACTCTGCTTGAACTGTTATATCTGAGAATGTAGGATGATAAAGTAGTATGTATGAGCTCCAGCATATGCTACAAAATAGTTAAATAAAAATGCCTCTCATATCCTGAGCATATACCTGTGCCTGGCGACTTACATACATCTTCTTAAATCCTTACAGTAAGTCTATGAAGTAGTTACTATGGCCATCCCAATTTGGTGGAAAGTGGGATAAATGTTAAAGTCACTTAGCCAACAAAAGACAAGCTGTTTTTTTAAAACTTTAGTCCATGTCACTCTCCAAATCCTAAATTATAACCACTGTCTTTCCTTCCTTTGATATTCTTCATAGGTAGAATGATGCCTCCCAAAGGTGCCTACACTCTAATCTCCCGAAAGGCAAAATAGACTTTGAAAATGTGGTTAAGGGCAGGATCTTGAGATGGGGAGATTATTTGTAGGATTATTGGTGTGGATCTAATAAAAGGGTATTTATAAGAGAAAAACAGGTGGGTCAAAGTTAGAGAAAAAGTCTTGGCAATGGAAGTAGAAGTTAAACTGACATAGTCATACGTCAAGGAACATGAACAGTATCTAGAGGCCGAAAAAGTCAGAGAAGGAATTCTCCCCTGGCATCTTCAGAAGGAATGCAGTCCTGCTCACACTCTGAGCAGATGTCTTTTCCACTGCTCCTTCCCTCCTCCACAGCAACCTGGGAGTGTGTTAGTGATAGAGAACTGTAGTGTGCAGAAGCCTTGGTCCATTTCCACCACTTTTTTTTTTTTAAGATTTATTTATGTATTTGAAAGTTAGAATTACACACAGAGAGAGGTGAGGCAGAGAGAGAGAAATCTTCCATCTGCTCCCCAATTGGCTGCAACGGCCGGAGCTGCACCGACCTGAAGCCAGGAGCTAGGAGCCTCCTCCAGGTCTCCCACGTGGGTGCAGGGGCCCAAGGACTTGAGCCAAGTTCCACTGCTTTCCCAGGCCATGGCAGAGAGCCAGGACTAGAACTGGTGCCCATATGTGATGCCAGCACTTCAGGCCAGGGCATTAACCCACTGCACCATAGCACTGGCCCCAGCCACTGCTGTATCTTTTATGAGCAAGAAACAAATTTCTACTTTTTCAATCTACCGAGAGTAGGGGATTTACCTGTTTTAGCAAATATTACCTTCACTACACTGCAACTTTGTGGAATAGCACCTCATCAAGTATAAATGGAAAGGATTGTTCTCATGTTCGGTGACAGCGAAACTAGGACTCAGGATGATGAACTAACTTGGACAGGGTGACAAATTTGAAAATGGTACAGATGGAATTCTGACTCCACAGATCAACGTATTTCCTTGGTGCTGCCTAGTATTTTCTACAAAATTGCTGTTCAATTATCTGTTGAAAAAACACATTAATTATCTATTTCATTTTTGCTTATTTTTAAACAAAGTCTCTGACTTATAGATTTAAGACCTAGAAGGCAATTTACATATTATCTTCCCTAAATCTTCTACAGTATTTGATTTTTTAATTTTAATTTTAATTTTTAAGATTTATTTATTTATTTGAAAGGCAGAGTTACAGAGTCAGAGGCAGAGAGAGAGTCTTCCATCCAATGGGTCACTCCCCAAATGGCCACAACTGCTGGAGCTGGGTCAATCTGAAGCCAGGAGCCAGGAGCTTCTTCTGGGTCTCCCATGTGGGTGCAGGGGCCCAAGGTCTTGGGCCATCTCCTACTGCTTTCCCAGGCCATAGCAGACAGCTGGATCGGAGACAGAGAAGTGGGACTTGAACTGGTGCTGACAAGGGATGCTGGCACTGCAGGTGTCGGCTTTACCTGCTACACCACAGTGCCAGCCCCTTACAGAATTTCAAAGATGAGAAAAGGGATGCTTAAAATTGCCAGGTGGTTGGCCCAGATGCTGAGTCACAGCCAGGATCAGAATTGAAGTCTTGACATCCCTGCTCAAATTGTTCTTGCATGAGAATTTGTTTTGTAGAGAACTCTTTTTCATAAAATGATTTGCAAGTCTTTTGGTATCATCTCACGTACAGTCATGAAGGTAGAGTTTTTTCTTTAGAATGGTCTTATTCGAGACTCATCTAGGTACAATAGTTTGGCACCCAGTAATCAGAAATTTTGCTCCATTTTAAGTTTTCAGTCAGAATTGTGAAGATGAACCGATTGAGATTTCATAGTGTTGGCCATGTTTCTGTTCATGAGAGCATGAACAAGATTACTATTTTCCTTGCAAATCATTGCAGACGGTTTGCTATTATGGACTTTATCTTCAACATTATCTTGTTCCTTCTTTACAAGAGTTATCCATCAGTAAATCACTGATTTGTGTTTTGTCTCCATAAGCTTTTTGTAAAACATCAATTATTTTACCCTTCTTCTATTCAAACTTCACTCTAAATTTGATATTTGTTATTGTCTCAGTTTCAGCTAAATTTATGTTTCTTTCAAACTGATGTCTTCCTTTCTTCGTGCCTCAAATTTGATCCTGTCCAGACATAGAAAGTTAGTATCAGTTTACTTAGGTGCAAATAAAAAAAAAAAAAAAACCCTGAAGTTCCTGCTTAGTTTTTCTTTTCTTTTCTTTCTTTCTTTCTTTTTTTTTTTTTTTTTTTGACAGGCAGAGTGGACAGTGAGAGAGAGAGACAGAGAGAAAGGCCTTCCCTTGCCGTTGGTTCACCCTCCAATGGCCGCCATGGCCGGCGTGCTGTGGCCAGCGCACCGCGCTGATCCAAAGCCAGGAACCAGGTGCCTCTCCTGGCCTCCCAAGGGGTGCAGGGCCAAGCACTTGGGCCATCCTCCACTGCCTTCCCGGGCCATAGCAGAGAGCTGGCCTGGAAGAGGGGCAACCAGGACAGAATCCGGCACCCCGACTGGGACTAGAACCCGGTGTGCTGGCGCCGAAAGGTGGAGGATTAGCCTGTTGAGCTGCGGCGCCGGCCGCCTAGTTTTTCATTATATCCATTTTCCATGAATCTTTTGAAGGGCCCTGATGTGTGTGTGTGTGTGTGTGTTTATACCTTGTCTTTGTTCTATTAAGACTGAATTATTTTTTAAAAGATTTATTTATTTTTATTTGAAAGGCAGAGTCACAGAGAGGCAGAGGCAGAGAGAGAGAGAGAGGTCTTCCATCCACTGGTTCACTTCTCAGATGGCCGCAACGGCTGGAGCTGTGCTGATTGAAAGCCAGGAATCAGGAGCTTCTTCTGGGTTTCCCACAAAGGTATAGGGGCCCAAGGACTTGGGCCATCTTCTACTGCTTTCTCAGGCCATAGCAGAGTGCTAGATCTGAAGTGGAGCAGCCAGGACTCGAACTGGCGCCCATGTGTGATGCCAGCACTGCAGGCAGCAGCTTTACCCACTTCACCACAGCGCCAGCCCTATGACTGAATTATTTTCATGTTAAAAAAATAAAAGTGGCAGAGCCTGAACAGATGGAGAATTAAAAGAATGAACTGAGGATTCCACAACTTGGCAGCCCGAAAATATGTTCCACGACACTAAACATATTTTTAGCTAACAAACAATGCCAACTCATGTGGTTTAGCTTGTTTATTCTCCAAGTATAGCTGAACATTTTTACATACATATTTTTATTCTTATAGAGTGAACACATTTCATGTATGTCATATATACAGATCTAAGAACATAGTGATGCTTCCCACTCTATCCTCCCTCCAGCCCATGCGCCCACTCTCCTTCCTCCTTCCTATTTTTTTAAATTCTTACAATGACATACTTTCAGTTTATTTTATAATCACAAGATTAACCCTCCACCAAAGAAAGAATTCAACAAGTAGGAAGTAGAAAAACCACTGTTCCTCAAGAGTATGCATGAGGGCTATGAACAATAATCAAATGTCAAAATGTCAATTTCACTCATATACATTACTTTTTTGTACTCTGTATATTAATTATTATAAATCAAGGAAAACACATGATATTTGTCTTTTTGACACAGGCTTATTACACTAAGCATGATGGTTTGCAGTTGTATCCATCCTGTTGCAAAAGACAGGATTTCATTCTTTTATATGGCTAAGTAGTATTCCATAATATAAATATATAGATCACATTTTTTATTCAGTCATAAGTTGATTAATATCTGGGTTGATTCCATATCTTAGTTACTGTGAATTGAGCTGCAATAAATATGGAGGCACAGAAAACTCTCTTATATGCTGATTCCATTTCCTTTGGGTAAATACCCAGGAGTGGGATGGCTGGGTCATAGGGTAGATCTATTTTCAGATTTCTGGGGAATCTCCATGCTGTTTTCCATAATGCTTGTACTAGTTTACATTTCCATTAACTGTATATTAGGATACCTTTCCCCCCACATCCTTGCCAGCATTTTTTTTTAATTTTAATTTTTAAAAAATATTTTATTTATTTATTTGAGAGGTAGAGTTACAGACTGAGAGGAAGAGACAGAGAGAAAGGTCTTCCATCTGCTGGCTCTCTTCCTAAATGACTGCAATGGCCAGAGCTGAGCCGATCTGAAGCCAGGAGCCAGGAGCTTCCTCCAGGTCTCCCAAGTGGATGCAGGGGCCCAAGTGCTTGGGCCATCTTCTGTTGCTTTCCCAGGCCATAGTAGAGAGCTGGATGGGAAGAGGAGCAGCCAGGACTAGAATCAGCACCCATCTGGAATGCCGGAGCTGCAGGCAGAGGATTAACCTACTGTGCTACAGTACTGGCCCTGCATTTATTGTTTTTTGATTTTTGGATGATAGCCATTCTAACTGGGTGAGATGAGACTTCATTGTGGTTTTTATCTGCAAATCCCTGATGGCTAGTTATCCTGATCTTTTTTTTTTTTTTTTCATGTGGCTATTGACCATTTGAATTTTGTCCTTTGAAAAATGCTCATTCATATCCTTTGCCCATTTCTTGACTGGATTGTTTTGTTGTTGTTGAGTTTCTTGATCCTCTTGATAGATTTTGGAGATTAATCCTTTATCAGTTGCATAGTTTGCAAATATTTCCTCCCATTCTATTGGTTACCTCTTCACTTTGTGGAGAGTTTCCTTTGTAGTGCATAAGCTTCTTAGCTTGATCTAATTCTATTGTCTATTTTTGCTTTTACTGACAATGCTTCTGGGGTCTTTTCTAAGAAATGATTGCCTATGCCAATGTCTTGCAGAGTTTCCCCAATGTTTTCCTTTAGTAATTTGATGGTATCAAGTCATAAATTTAGATCCTTTAGTCCTTTCGAGTTGATGTTTGTATGAAGTGTAAGGTAGAGATCTTATTTCATACTTCTGCATGTGAAGATCCAATTTTCCCAGCACTATTTGTTGCAGAGGCTGTCCTTTCTCCAGGGACTGATTTCAGCTCCTTTGTCAAAGATTAGTTGGTTGTAGATGCAAGGACTGATTTCTGGGGTTTCTATTTTGTTTTATTTGTCTACATGTCTATTTTTGTATCAGCACCAGGATGTTTTGATTATAACTATCCTGCAGTATGTCATGAAATCTGGTATTGTGATGACTGGCTTTGTTTTTGTTGTTTAAGATTGCTTTAGCTTTTGGGGTCCCTTTGGTTCCATGTGAATTTTAGCATCATTTTTTTTTCTAGATCTGAGAAGAATGTCCTTGGTATTTTGATTGATATCACATTGAATCTATAAATTCCTTTGCATAATATGGACATTTTGATAATATTAATTCTTCTGAACTATGAACATGGAAGTTTTTTTATGTTTTCTGTGTCTTCTATTTCTTTCTTTAATGTTTTATAATTTTCATCATAGAGATCTTTCACATCCTTGGTTATATTTATTACAAGATATTTAAATTTTTTGTAGCTATTGTGAATGGGATTGATCTCAGAAGTTCTCTGAGCCATGACATTGTCTCTCTATACAAAGGTTATTGGTTTGGAGCCGGTGCCATGGCTCACATGGCTAACCCTCTGCCTGTGGTGCCAGCATCCCATATGGATGCCGGGTTCTAGTCTCAGTTGCTCCTCTTCCAGTCCAGCTCTCTGCTGTGGCCCAGGAAGGCAGTGGAGGATGGCCAAAGTGCTTGGGCCCCTGCACTCACATGGGAGACCATGAGGAAACACCTGGCTCCTGGCTTCGGATTGGCATAGCTCTGGCTGTAGTGGCCATTTGGGGGGTGAACCAATGGAAGGAAGACCTTTCTCTCTGTCTCTCTCTCACTGTCTAACTCTATCTGTCAAAAAAAGAGGTTATTGATTTTTGTATATTAACTTTCTATCCCACAACTTTCCAAACTCTCTGATAAGTTCCAATAGTCTCTAAGCAGAGTCTTTTAGTTTCCCTATATATAGAATCATGTCATCTGCAAACAGGGATAATTTGAGTTTCTCCTTGCCAATTTATATCCCTTTGATTTCTTTTTCTTACCTAATGGCTCTGGCTAAAACTTCTAGAACTATATTGAATAGCAATAGTAAGAGTGGGCCTCTTGCTCTGGTTCTTCATCTTAGTGGAAGTGCTTCCAACTTTTCCCCCCTTCAATATCATGCTGACTGTGTGTTTGACAATACTGCCTTGATTTTGTTATGGAATATTACTTCTCTACCTAATTTACTTAAGGTTTTTACCATGAAAGAATGTTGTATTTACCAAACACTTTCTCTGCATCTATTGAGATAATCATATGGTTTTTATTCTTCACTTTGTTAATGTGATGTATCAGATTTATTGATTTGCACATGTTGAACCATCTCTGCATACCAGAGATAAATCCCCCTTGGTCCAGGTGAAGGATCTTTCTGATGTGTTGTTGGATTTGATTAGCTAGAATTTTTTTGGGATTTTTGCATCTGTGTTCATCAGGGATATTAGTACATAGTTTTCTTTCTGTGTCATATCTTTTACTGATTTTGGAATTAAGATGATACTGAAGAACTTTGGGATGATTCCCTCCCTTTCAATTGTTTTCAATAGTTTGAGAAGAATTGGAATTAATTCTTTAAAAGTTTGGTAGAATTCAGCAGTGAAGCTCTGGTCTGGGGGTTTTCTTTATTGTGAGGGTCTTTATTACTGATTCAATCTCTGTCTTGGTTATTGGTCTATTGTGGTTTTCTATGTCTTCATGACTTAATTTTGATAGGTTATATGTGTCCAGAAATCAATCTGTTTCATCTAGATTTTATAATTTATTGTCATATAGCTGTTTGTAGTAATTCCTGATTCTTTTTATTTCTGTGGTATCCACTATAACACTTTTTTCTTCTCTGATTTTTTAACTTGGATCTTCTCTATGGTGTATCAATTTTGCTTATTTTTTCTTTTTTTCTGTCTTTTTTTAAAAATTTCGCTTATTTCAAAAATCCATCTCTTCATTTCACTGATCTTTAGTTTTTTATTTCAATTTTTATTTCTTCTCTAACTTTAATTATTTCTTTCTTCCTACTTATTTTGGGTTTGATTTATTCTGATTTTGCTATATCCTTGAGATGCATTTTTAGATTACTTATTTGATGATTTTCTAATTTCCTGGTGTGGGCATTAGTTACTATAAACTTACTTCATAACACTGCCTTTGCTATATCCCGTAAGTTTTGATATGTTGTGTTGTCATCTTCATTCATTTCCAGGAATTTTTTTCTTCACCCACTGTTCAGTCAGGAGCATGTTATTCAGTCTCCATATATTTGCATATTTTCTATAGTTTCTTAAGTTGTTAACTTCCTTCCATTGTGGTCAGAAAAGATGCATGATATGATTTTGATATTTTTTAATTTGGTGAGACTTGCTTTATGGCCTATAATATGGTCTATCCTAGAGAAAGTTCCATGCACTGAGGAAAAGAATGTGTATTCTGCAGCTGTGGGGTGAAGTATTCTGTAGATATCGATTAAGTCAATTTGGTTCATGGCTTAGATTAGTTTTGTTGTATCTTGTTGATTTTTTTGTCTAGTTGAAGCCCCCATTATTATTGTATTGGAGTCTATGTCTCCCTTTAAACCCACTAACATTTGTTTTAAATAGCCAGGTGCCCTGATATTGGGTCCATAAACATTCATTGTAGTCGCATATTACTGTTGAAATGATCTCTTAATCATTACATACAATCTTTGTTTGTTATAGCAGTTTTTGTGTTAAAGTCTATTTTGTCTGATATTAGAATGGCTATTCCTGTTCTTTATTACTTTCTATTATCATGATATATCTTTTTCCATCCCTTTACTTTTAGTCTGTGTGTATCTTTGTTGGTGTGATGTGTTTCTTGTAGGCAGCAAATAGATGGATCCTGGTTTTTAATCCATTCAGCCAATCCATATCTTTTAATTGGAGAATTTAAGCTACTTATATTTAAAGATGTTATTAATAAGTAATGACTTAATCTGGCCATTTCCCCATATATATTCCTATTGTTTGCTTAGCATTTCCTCTGTGTTTTTACTATGAGAATTTTCTGCCTTCACATTCTTTCCTAATGATGACTGTCTTTCTCTGTTTCTGTGTGTAGCACATTCTTATGTATTATTTGTAAGGCTGGACAAGTAGTGATAAATTTTTTTCAATTTCTGTTTGTTTTGGAAGGTCTTTATTTCACCTTCATTTATAAATGAGAGTTGTGCAGGGTATAGTGTTCTGGGTTTGGCAGTTTTTCCTTTAGGACTTGGACTATGTCTCTCCATTCTCTCCTAGCCTGTAAGGTTTTCTGATGAGAAATCAGCTGTGAGTCTAATTGGAGGCCCTCTGAAGGTAATCTGGCATTCTCATGTGCACATTTACAATTTTTTCTTTATGCTTTACTGTTGAAAGCTTGACTATAATGTGTCGTGGTGAAGATTTTTTTCTGGTCATGTCTATTAGGAGTTCTGTGTGCTTCTTGCATTTGAATGTCCCTTTCTTTCTCCAAATTCGGGAAGTTTTCTGGTACTATTTCACTGATTAGAACTTCTAATCCATTCTCTCTTTCTACACCTTAAGGAACTCCTAAGACTTGTATGTTAGGTCATTTAGTAGTATCCCATAAATCTCAAACACTGTTTCCTTCCTCCCTCCCTCCCTTCCTCCCTCTCTCTCTCTTTCTTTTTAGTCTGACAGAGATATTTCTGAAGATTTGTCTTCTAGCTTGAATTTTCTTTCTTCTATCTCACCATGTCCACCATATTTGTTGTTAAGGCTTTCTCAGTACTTTTTATTTTATACTGAGTTCTTCATTTCTAATATTTCAGATTCATTTCTCTCCAATACCTCTATCTCTGGGCAAAATTTTTCTTCCATGTCATGTATGGATTTCTTTACTCATGAATTTACTTCTCATTGTTTTTCAGTAATCTTATGATCATTCTTTTGAATTCATTTTCACGCATCTCATCAATCACTTCATCTTCACATTCTTATATTGAAGTGTTATGTTTTTTGGAGGGAGTCATATTGTCTTCCTTGATCATGTTTCTCATATTTTTACATTTATTTTTGGGCATTTGTGGAACTACTTGTTGGTTTTCTCCTCTGATGGATTTTATCTTTGAAATATGCCTCTGTGGCTTAGTGGAGTGTCTGCTCCTTCGGCATATTTTCAGAGGTGGATGCTGGATGGGGCAAGGAAGCTCCAGTCAGTGCTTAGAGGTGGTGGAAGGGTCCAGGGTGACATTCAAGTTTGCTGTGGTGTATCTCTGCTATTGTAAATGGGAAGGATCTAATCACATCAGGTGCTATGATCACTGCCTCACCTCCTCTTTGCCAAGGTGATCAATGCTGAAAGCGAGCCCACGGTGACTACATACCCCACCCATACAAAGGATCTGTGAACCACATAAACCACACAAAGAATCTGTACAGTCCTCAATATGAACACAGTTCCTCTGTAATGACCCACCCTAACCACTAAGAGAACTCTGAATCTCTGAAGTCAGACACAGTGATTGTCCAGGGACCCAGCTACACCCCATGACCTAACATGCAGTCACAGAATTTTCACTGTCAGAACATACAAGGCTCCCATAGTCACAGAGGGCAAGGATCCATTCTTAGCCCTGTGAGCCTGCTCCGTCCATGAGAGAGTCAAGGGTTCCTAGAGCCCTTTGCTTGTTGGTGTTCCACATTGACAATTTGAGTATAGTTGCCAGTGATGGAGTTAGGGTAGGGGTGCGCCTCACAGGTTTAAGTGGGCATCCTGCTCCCTGCCAACCCTCCAGGCTAGACTCAAAGTCAGTAGGGATTGTGGATTTACCCATCAAATAAACCCCCCTACTTACATGTGTAGGAGCCGTGGCTGCCTGCACTCACCGTATTGAGATGATGTTTCCTCCCTGCTAGTAGCTGGGAGCTCTTGGTGGGAGGGGAGGATGGGCTCTCCTTTCACGGAGTTAGGTGGGTACCCTGCCTGCAGCTAGTGCTATAGGCCAGACTTGAAGTCAGCATAGACCACAAGGTTGTCCCTCAGGCAATATCAGAAGCTGACACAGGTTGCCGCAGGCTCCTCTCCCTTCTAAGATGTTGTCACCTCCTGGTGGTGATTCTGATGCTGGTAGGCGCAGAACAGAAGCTCACTGCCTGACGTCTTGCTGCCAAGTACGGTGCTCTCTGGGAGTGAGGGAGGGGAAAGAAGAAGGCAGCTTCCTTGCTCCAAGCCCAACCATTGCTCAGACCCCAGTCAGCTCTCCAGGCTGAAGTAAAAGCCAGTGGGTGACTGGAATTCCCTCTCCTCTAAAACTCTGAGTGGCGGGACACAGCAGTTACTTCCTACCTTGATGTGGTACAATGGCAGCTCACAGGTGGCAGCTGGCTATGCCATGCTGCTGGCTGTAGTGTTGTCTCTTCTATCCTCTTGTCCCTTAGAGTCTTTGTTGTTACTAGTTTTTTTCTTTTTCTTTTTTTTTTTTTTTCACTTCTTTGCCAAAATTTATGTCAGTCAGAACCCTGGATATGTTGTCATTCCTTTGTTCTTTTTATATCCCTGAGCAGCTGAAGTAAGCGTGGCTACAATCTATTCAGCCATCTTGGAAAACATTTAGTTAATTTTTTTTGCAAGAAGCAGATATTGTAGCACCTTTAAACCTGAAAATGAATTTAAGAATGCCAGAGAACTGGGTAAAACTTTAAACTACATTTAGGATTTTGTACTGAGTGAATTTTTCTCTAATCAGTTCAGGACACTGGTATAGGATAACACCATTTTGAATTCTTACCACTGTTTTGATTTTTTAATTTAACATGGAAATCTAATATAGAACATTTTTCTCTGTAAGCCTATTATTCTTGAATAGTGATGGCTCTAGGATGGGGCCCTGAAATTTTGGTTATATAATTGTCAGAAGTTACTGGCAAACCCACTGCCATTGAGAATCTCCATGATACATTTTTATTTCAGTTCAGCATCTTAGCATCAAGGAATATCCATCCTCAATTGGAACTCAAAGACACAGAACAGAGAGACTTCCAGCCTCTATTATCTAGAAATTTTCTTCAAGTTCTATCTGCATACTATGCTACTCTTTTCTCAGCTTTTTCTGTGTACTAATTTTAAGTTGACTCACATTTTAAAAATTAACAGCTTCTTGAGACATATTTCCATATACCATAAAATCCACTAACTTTAAATGTAAACTCAATGATTTTAGTGAATTTTCTTTTTTTTTTAACTTTTATTTAATGAATATAAATTTCCAGTGTACAGTTTATGGATTACAATGGCTTCCCCCTCCCATAACTTCCCTCCCACCCACAACCCTCCCCTCTCCCACTCCCTCTCCCCTTCCATTCACATCAAGATTCATTTTCAATTCTCTTTATATACAGAAGATCAATTTAGTATAAAGATTGCAACAGTTTGCACCCACATAGAAACACAAAGTGAAACATACTGTTTGAGTACTAGTTATAGCATTAAATCAAAATGTACAGCACATTAAGGACAGAGATCCCACATGAGGAGCAAGTGCACAGTGGCTCCTGTTGTTGACCCAACAAGTTGACACTCTAGTTTATGGCTCCAGTAACCACCCTAGGCTGTCGTCATGAGTTGCCAAGGCTATGGAAGCCTTCCAAGTTTAGACAAGGTCATAAAAGACAGAGTGAGGATAGTAACCAATGATCCTAAGAGTGGCATTTACCAGGTTTGAACAATTATACAGCATTAAGTGGGGAAGAGGACCATCAGTACACACAGGTTGAGAGTAGAGCCATTGGTGGTAGAGTAGAGGTTATGATTACAAAGGAATGAGGCCCAAGTGTGCTAGACAGGGTCTAAAACAAAGGACAGAGTCATTATTAGAGGAGCTAAGAAAGGTGCTGTCTAAGCTACAATTAAGTTTTCTGATTGAGAGGCTAATTGAACCTGATAGAAGGGGCTTGATTATAATCTGGTGGGCTTTAGGCCTTGTAAGTTAAGAGGCCCAGACCTATCTATCTCTTCACATGGGGTATATCCTAAGGGAGGTGTGAACCTCCTAGGGGAAGGCACTCTGTTGACTTTTATTACTTAGCTGGCCTGGGAGGAGAGCTGGCCAGGTAAAGGCAGGGGGCATCT
This sequence comes from Lepus europaeus, assembly GCF_033115175.1. Classification (NCBI taxonomy): domain Eukaryota; kingdom Metazoa; phylum Chordata; class Mammalia; order Lagomorpha; family Leporidae; genus Lepus; species Lepus europaeus. The sequence goes on from NC_084831.1 coordinate 60,039,793, forward strand.
CTAACAAGAAATTTACAGTTCTGCCTGCAATGTTGCTGACCCTACTTGACCATGCCCTCAGCTGCAGTGGTCACTTTGGAAGTTGGGCTGAGTGAAGGGCTTTTCAGCTTAGAGCCAATAAGATCTGTGGCTCTGACCTGGGCATCCTTCGACTCCAGGGCAGGTCCATTTCCAGTGATCCAACTCTTGGCAGAGCTGGCAGGGCTCTTCACAAGCTGACTTCTGCTGAAGCCCAGGCTTACCACATTGCAAGCCACTGCAGTGGACTGGCCTGTTGGGTCTCCTTGAGGGCAGATCACTGTACAGATCAGCCATTAATAGGCCTGCCACCCATTGCTTCTGATGCCTAGCTTTCTTTTCCTCCTGGTTTGTGTTAAAGCAGACCAGAGGATGCAAGTCAAGGGAGTGCCCAAGTCCCATCTCTAATCTTCGGTGGCCTGAACTACAAGTCTACAGTCACAGGCATGTTCTGTAGTAGTTTTTCTAAGGTAGACAATGCCCATGAGGAAAATTATATTCTCACTTTAAAACTTTCTTTCCCTTTGGTCTGAAAGGGAGGTTTTTTCTACTTACTGTATACTTCGCTGATGGCAAAGTGAATCTAGCTATGAGATTATTATTTAAGTTCTTATTTTGGCTATGCTATTACAGAAAAATGTTAGCCATCTCTTTTCTAAGGTGTAAAGATTAAATTGTGTGTCCTACAGATTCCTTCATAATATAATTAGTTTCCTACCTTGAGGAGAATAGAGAAATGAAAGAACAAGTTGGGCTTAGAATAGAGAAATGAGGGAGCAAGTCCTAGATTGCTTGCTGACAATAGCAATATTACATGAATACTTAGCAAACCGTTTCAACCATTAGGTAACAACTTAAGAAAACATTTACCAGAAGGTCCAATGCCTTCTATAAATTTTAAGAATCATGTATTTGAAAAGACCTCTTAAATATCTAACATGGTGTAGTTTGTTTAGCCAGTAAACTTAAGCACAACCATCTAAAATGTTTTTAGTTTCTTTCTACCAACAAGTATAAAACATATGATGCAGAGATTCAGGTCACACAAATTAAAATGTATCTTTGATTAATTTTAGCAGCTTCAATTTATGGACAATCTTATCTATAAGCCAATTAAAATAAAATTCTTAATAAAATTTTCCCATGTGGACATACAATATGTGCACACATATAACATAACATAATAGACCAATATAGCAATTTTAATAATAGCTTTTAAAATCTTTAACTCTTTTTGTAGATTGCCAATTGATTTGAATTGCTTTTTGTTTTTAGTAACCTCAGTTAACCATACTTTCTCTCAGGTGGTATTGTTAATACATTATTGGCTTCATCTGTTTACAGAGCCATCCCAAAGTACTGAATACAATAGAAGTGGCTGGGAAAAGTCCGTATGAACCTATAGGAGGACAGCTAAACACAGAACCAACAACACTTTAGTTTTATGAGCAGCAAATCATATATAACTATGGATGACAAAAGACTTTAAGTCGCCATGTTTAAAATTATAAACTCATCAACCAACAAGAGGCACTTGCTTACTTCACAGTATTTTTGAAAGCACTTGTAGGATTTTACAATTATTTAACCCTTTAGGCCTCTGGGGCTTTCTCATTAAGATAACTATCATGTCTAGTAACACAAGATCATTAGACTTTTTAATTCTCAAACATTTGTATTAATAGCATTTTCCATTATAGAAACTTATAGTTTGGTACCACATCACATCTTGACAGTACTTCTAATATAATCAAAATAGCCTGATTAGTTGGTGTCTCTATAAGATGAGAGACATAGGTCCTTCGATTTTTTCAGTTGGGCCCAAACTGGAAAAACCAAAGTCCAGGATTTACTGGAAATTTTAGAGTCCAGATTGTTTGAAACTTTGATTTTTTGAATGCCTGTCAAGAATGCCAAGGAGGCTCAAAATCCAAAATATCTGGTTGAAATAAGATTCCTTAAAATCATGACATAACATAGACGAAATTTGATCATTGTTACAAGGTGATTATTCAAATCTTTGAAAATAAGCACATATTTAAATAACCCATAGCTCTTAATAAAAATTCAGCTGTTTTTGAACACTTAGAATTTAACATACATCAAGAGAACATAATAGATTACTTTAACACATTGCTTTAACAGAGCATCAGAGTTTAATTCTATGTCAAAGAGAAATTGAGCTTCCTGTGATCTTTTGCTGTGAGGTTTCCTTCCTTTACCTTCTTTCATATTGGTGACCATGTTTCTGTGTTTCTGTGTGTAACACATCTTTAAGCATCTTTTGCAGGGCAGGATGAGTGGCAACAAATTCTTTCAGTTTCTGTTTGCTATGAAAAGTCTTAATTTCACCTTCATTCACAAATGAGAGCTTTGCAGGATATAATATTCTGGGCTGGCAGTTTTTCTCTCTTAGTACCTGGGCTATGTCTCACCATTCCCTTCTAGCTTGTAGGGTTTCTGATGAGAAGTCTGCTGTGAGTCTAATTGGAGATCCTCTAAGAGTAAATCTGACGTTTCTCTCTTGCACCTTTTAGAATCTTTTCTTTATGTTTCACTGTGGTGAGTTTAATTACAACGTATCGTGGTGAGGATCTCTTTTGGTCATGTTTATTAGGGGTTCTATAAGCTTCCTGTACTAAGATGCCTCTGTCCTTCTCCAAACCTGGGAAATTTTCTGCTAGTATCTCACTGAAAATGCCTTCTAATCCTTTCTTCCTCTCCATGCCTTCAGGAACTCCTAGAACCCGAATGTTAGGTTTTTTAATAGTATCCTGTAGATTCCCGACAATATTTTTTAGATTTCTAATTTCTTCTTCTTTTCTTTGGTTTGCCTGTTTCCTTTCCTGTTCTCTGTCTTCTAGGTCTGATATTCTCTCTTCTGCTTCGCCCATTCTGTTTTTAAGGCTCTCTAATGTGTTTGTCATTTGATCTATTGAATTCTTCCTTTCATTAAGATTTCTCGTCATTATCACCGTTTCTTGTTCTACTAGTTGTTTCATTTCATTTTGATTCCTCCTTAATATTTCATTTTCACGAGAGAGATTTTCTATCTTGTCCATTAAGGATTTCTGTAGTTCAAGAATTTGTTTTTGAGAACTTCTTAATATTCTTATCAATTTTTTGAGATCCGCTTCTTGCATTTCTTCTATCTCCTCATCTTCATAATCTTGAATTGGGGTGTCTTTTTCATTTGGGGGCATCATAGTGTCTTCCTTGTTCTTGTTAGCTTGGTTTTTGCGTTTGTTGTTTGGCATGTTGGAGATATTTGGTTTCTTCACTGTGGTGTTTTTTCTTGTTACACTATGGCTCTATATTAAGTGGACTGTCTGCTTTCGGTGGAGCCTTAGAGGCTTGAGATGAGTGTGGCCTGAGAGCTGTGTTTGGTTCCTCAGGGTTGAGGGTGTGTCAAAGATGACACTCCCAGGTTAGGCATGGTCAATCTCTCTTTCTTTTTTTTTTTTTTTTTATTCAAAAGGGAAGTAATTCCGCACAGCTGAACGTAATTGGAGGTAGTTAGCAGGGAATGATATACCCACAGGAGCCAGAGATCGAAAGCTCTTTCCCAAGGACCACACAGGGAATCTGTGCTGCCCTCAGTGTGGGCTCTAATTCTCCTGCAGTCTCCCAGTGGGTTGCCAAGTTAGATCCTAATCTCCTGTTATTTCACCCCTCCCCCAGAGCCAGGTTTTTCTGCTAGGCTCAGGGCTGGTGCAGACCTGAGGTCGCCCTGCTTATGACATATGTCCAAAATGGCACCTGCTCTTTGTCTTTCTCGCCTTTGAGGGGTGAGCGGAGAGAGAGAAACTCGTGTCCGTACTGGTCACTTTTTTTTTTTTCCTCTCTCTCTTCTAGTTAGCCTGGTGAATTTTTCCCCACGGAGTTTTAAGCCTCGTTCCCTCTAGTCTCCTCTTTCCACTTGCCCACTGGTGTCTCGGGCTATTGATGTTCGGCTCACCTCGCGTTCCAGCGCTGTGTGTTGATTCTGCTGCTGGTGTCCCGAACTTGGACTCCCACGCTCTCCACCCAGGTCCACTGTGAATCACTAGTTCCGGAAGAGTTTCCTCTGCTCTTTCTTCCCCCTCTCTTCCTTGACCCTGCAGTATCTCCACTTTTATTAACCTGTGTCTTGCCGAACTATCAATGTGCTCCCTTCCTATTCCGCCATCTTGCCACTCTCCCCAATTTTAGTGAATTTTCTATTGTTCAACCATTATGATTGAATTTTGGAACACTTTTATTGTCCCTGAAGACCCCTTATGTCTCTGATGTCTTCCTTTCAAATTGTCTGTGAATCTGACCCAAAAGCTAGACTCTGGTCACTTCCTTATTAGAATTAACCAAATTGCTCCATTAACTAAGAATGGCCAAAATAAAATGTTATATGTATAAAAAGGTTTGTGTAAGCCCTTTATAATCATAGAGAAACAACCTCTAAAAGATACACAAGATATAAGGAGAAAAGAATCAAAACATAAACTGCAAAATGAATGACAAAATAGTGAAATTGGAAAAAAGAATAAAGGAAGTACGAAATAGTAAACAATTAATGAAAAGCCAATAGTATATCCTTACAAATTAATAATTACTTTAAATTTTAAAAACTATTAAAATTTCCTATAAAATATAGAGTAGATTTACATGATGAAAACTCAACAAATTAGGTTGAAGGAGTATACCTTAATATAGGAAAATCCATATATAACAATTCTATAGTTTACATTATACTTGATATTCTTTTTTTTTAAAGATTTATTTATTTTACTTGAAAGAGTTACACAGAGAGAAGACAGGCAGAGAAAGAGACAGAGAGAGAGAGAGGTCTTCTATCCAATGATTCACTCCCCAGTTGGCCACAATTGCTGGAGCTGCACCGATCTGAAGCCAGCAGCCAGGAGCTTCCTCCAGGTCTCCCACACAGGTGCAAGGGCCCAAGGACTTGGGCCATCTTCTACTACTTTCCCGGGCTACAGCAGAGAGCTGGACGGGAAGTGGAGCAGCCGAGTCTTGAACCGGTACCCATATGGGATGCTGGCGCTTCAGGCCAGGGTGTTAACCTACTGCACCATGGCACCAGCCCCTATACTTGATATTCTTAGGTCAGAAAGAGACAAATATGTCTAATTTCTCCACATCTATTAAAAATCATAGTGGAGGTATCAGTCAGAACGATTAGGCAAAAAAAAAAAAAAAAAAAAAAAAGATAAAGGACATCCAAGCTGAAAGGAAGAATTTAAATTGTATATTTATACATTACACAATCAGATATAATAACAACCCTGAAGACTTCACAAACAAACAAAAAAAAACCCATGGGAATTAAAAAAGTCAATAAAATTGCAAGATACAAAAATCAGAATACAAATGCCAGTTATGTTTCTCTACATTAAGAACAAACTAACCAAAAATAAAGAGGGGCCTGCACTGTGGTGTAGCTGGTAACACAGTTTGGTAATGACTTAGACCAATGAAATAAAATAGAGAGCCCAGAACTAAATCCGTATATACTTCATATACGGCCAATTTTATTTTATTTATTTTTATTTTTATTTTTTTGAAAGGCAGAGTGGACAGTGAGAGACAGAGTGAAAGATCTTCCTTTTCCGTCGGTTCACTCCCCAATGGCCGCTATGGCCAGCGGGCTGCAGCTGGCGCACCGTGCTTATCCAAAGCCAGGAGCCAGGTGCTTCCTCCTGGTCTCCCATGCGGGTGCAGGGTCCAAGGACTTGGGCCATCCTCCACTGTACTCCCGGGCCACAGCAGAGAGCTGGACTGGAAGAGGAGCAACCCAGACAGAATCTGGCGCCCTGACCGGGGCTAGAACCCGAGGTGCCGGTGCCGCAGGTGGAGGATTAGCCTATTGAGCCGTGGCACCGGCCATATATGGCCAATTAATCTTTGACAAGGGAACCAGGAATTCATAATGGAGAAAGGAAAATCTCTTCAATAAATGCTGTTGGGAAAACTGAGTATCAATATACAAAAACATAAAATTGAGCCATTGTCTTACACCATCTATAAAAATCAATTCAAGATAGATAAAAGACAAATGTAATATCTGAAGATGAAATACTCCCCTGAAGAAAATATGGGAAAAATATTCTTGACACTGCCCTTGGCAATAAATTGTTTTAATATGACATGAAAAACACAGGTAAAAAAAGGCAATACTAAAAAAGGTGAACTACATCAAACTAAAAAATGTCTGCATAACACAGGAAACAGTGAACAAATGAAAAAGGCAACTTAGGAATTGAAAGAAAACATATTCAAATTATACATTTGAGAAGAGACCAATATTCAAAATACAAAAGGAACTCAAATAACTCAATAGCGAAACCACAAGTAAGCCAGTTAAAAATGGTCTTGAACAGATATTTTTCCAAAGAAGACATATAAATGATAGCAGGTATATAGAAAGATACACAACATCACTAATCACCAGAGAAATGAAAATGAAAATCACAATGAACTATCACCTCACCTCTGTTATAATGGATATTATCAAAAAGATGGAGACAATAGGCATTGGTGAGGGTGGGGAGAAAAGGGAACTCTTGTACACTGTTGCTGGAATTCCCTCAAAAAATTAAATAAAACCCCCATATGATCCAGCAAGTCCATATATGGGTATTTATCCAAAGGAAATAAAATTAGTGTGTTTCACTTTCACTTTCATTATAGCCTAATTCACAATAGCCATGATATTGAAAAAAGCTAACTATCCACCAGCAGATGAATGGAGAAAGAGAATGTGAACGTGTGTGTTTGTGTGTGTATGTGCCCACACATATGAACCCTGAGAAAAGCTGAACATTCAGATTGGGTCCCGAGTGGCTATTAGACCTAAAATTCACACTGTAGCCAAGCCCCCATTTGCTGACAAGAGTTTATACATATATTCTGTTATGCTCCGTATTCCCAGAAAAGCTACTTTGTAGCCCCTGCCCAGACACATACCTCTTTCTACTGAGTGGCCATCTGGCCCTGAGCAGTAAAATGTGATATGTGGTCAGTTTTGAACACCAAGCCATCAGGACTGAGTGCTTCCCAGCAAGCTTTCATCCCTCATTTGCATAGAGGATCAGAGTGGGAACTTTAAAAGACAGCCCCTTTATTCCTTTGAAGCACAGTTTGTTGCAAACTGTGTCTCCCCAGTTTGCAACTTGTTTCCTATAATAAAGTCTCCCTTTTACACTGAATCTTTTCCCAGTTAATTTTTGTTGACAAATATTATTCACCCTATTTACACATGACAGAGAGAGGGAGGGAGGGAGGGAGGGAGAGAGAGAGAGAGAGGTGGTCATTTGGGCTATTGGTTAAGAAGTCACTTAAGATGCCCATATACCATAGCAGAGTACCTAAGTTCGTGTCCTGGCTCTGGATCCTGATTCCGGACTCCTGCTAACGCACACTCTGGTAGGTAGCAGGTGATGGCTCAAGTAGTTGGGCCCTGCCAGCCACTCTGGAGACCTGGACTGAGTTCCTAACTCCCAGCTTCATCTGGGTGGGTCCTTTGCAGACATTTGGAGAACAAGCTAATGAATACAAGAACTCTCTCTCTCTCTTATTACTATTATTTTCTTCCTTTTGATGTCTTTGTGTTTATTTTATTCTTTTTTTTTTTCTAGTTTCTTGAAATAGGAACTTAGGTTATTGAGTTGAGATCATTCTTTTTCTTTTTTTTTTTTTTTAAGATTTATTTATTTATTTGAAAGTCAGAGTAACACAGAGAGAGAAGAGGCAGAGGCAGAGAGAGAGAGAGAGAGAGAGAGAGAGGTCTTCCATCTGATGGTTCACTCCTCAATGGCTGCAATAGCCAGAGCTGCGCCGATCCGAAGCCAGGAGCCAGGAGCTTCTTCTGAGTCTCCTACGTAGGTGCAGGGGCCCAAGGACTTGGGCCATCTTCTACTGCTTTCCCAGGCCACAGCAGAGAGCTGGATTGGAAGTAGAGTAGCCGGGTCTCGAACCGGTGCCCATATGGGATGCCAGTGCTTCAGGCCAGGGCCTTAACCCGCTACGCCACAGCGCCAGCCCCAGGTGATTGAGTTGAGATCATTCTTTTTTTCTAATACAAATATTTAATGCTATAAATATCCCTCTCTGCACTTCTTTGACTGCATCCTAAAGTTTTTCATAATCATCCTATCATTTTTTCCATGCAATTTATTTTTTATTATTTTTTAACTTCCGTTTTGATCCATGGAGTGTGTTGTTTAATTTTGCCAGGTTTGAATGATTTATTGTTGTCTTTCTGTTATTAATTTCTAGTTTGATTTCATTATGATTATAGAAGTATGTCCTTTCTTATTTCTCTCCTTCCTCCTTCCTTTGAGTCTTCTCCCTCTACCCTTCCATTCCCCCATTTCTTTCTTATTCCTTCCTCCCTGCAGTTCGATGCCAGAGAAAACCCAGGGACCTTACCTTCAATAACTAAGGTCTTTAGTCAATCAATCTTCTCTTTTCCATCTCTCAGAGAACTTTCATAATTGTTATTTCTAGGGCACTTAATTTTTAAAAAGATTTATTTATTTGAAAGCAGAGTTATAGAAAGAGGCAATGACAGAGAAAGATCTTCCATATACTGGTTCACTTCCCAAATGGCCACAATGGCCAGGGCTGGGCCAGGCCAAAGCCCCAAACCAGGATCTAGGAGCCACATTTGAGTTTCCCATGTGTGTATAAGGGACCAAACACTTGGCTAGGGTCATCTTCCGCTGCTTTTCTTGGGCCATTAGCAGGGAGCTGGATTGGAAGCAGAGCAGCTGGAACATGTATCAGTGCCCATATGGGATGCTGGCATCACAGGTGGTGGCTTTACTCACTAGGCCACAACACTGGCCCCAAATGTTTTGTAATTTTTGGTGCATATTTTAAATATGTAGCTATCCTGGCTTATGACTCCTCCAAGGGTATTTGTTTTTGCCAATTTGCTTTTTTGACTACTTGTTTAAACTAATTCTGCACTCTATTTCTCTCACCATGTAGTCTCTGATGTCCTGCTGAGTTATTTTTTAATAATTCTTTGATAAAAATTATAAGGCTGGCTTCCATGAATTCACCTCTGGGTCAATATAGTTAGTGGCCAGCCAATAATTCACCAGAAGTTTTGTTTAAACACCTTTTGTCCTGAAGCTTCCAACCTTTAAATCATCCGTGTGCAGAGAAGTGTGTAAATCAGGGCTCAAACTGAGAAACAGAACCAGCAAGAAATAAATGTTCAGAGGTTTACTGCAAGGAAACGGCGTGAGTCATTGTGGGGCTGGTAGATACACCAAAATCCTAGGCTAGGGAATCAGAAAAAGCAGGCTGGAAATCTAGGGCATGGGCTGCAGACACTGTCCCTGTCCACAGGGAGCGTGTCTTCGTGAGGGAAGCCTCCGTTCTACCCTTACAGCCTTTCACCTGACTGAGTCAGGCCCACCCAGGTTATCGAGAACAATCTTCCTCATTTAAAATGAACTGATTATGGTTTGATCATACCTATAAAATACTTTCACAGCAACACCTAGATTAGCGTTTGATTGTATAACATAAATGTAGGCTTGCTGCATTGTCACAGTGACATCACAAAAAGCCAGTGAAGGGTTTGTGCAAGGCGAAGATGTGATTTTGCTTGTTTTAGAGGAAGAAACGTTTTGTGGCCGTTTGGAAGCAGAAGGAGCTGGAGGCTCATAAAACAGTAAATTAAAGAGTGGTTGGGCCCCAGTTAGCACAACAGCATTGAATTTGAATAGAAGGAGGTGGACTACCATAAGCATTTTGAAAGTAAGATAGTTATAAAATGCTTATGCTTAAGTTTAGGTTTGGGTTACTAAAACAATGTTATCAACATACCTAGTGAGATTAACACTTGGTCCAATTTTATTTAGTACTGTGTCTGCTGATTGTGTTAATCTCATGGAGTTTCCATTTTCTTTTTCTTTTTTTTTTTTTTTTTTTTGAGACAGGCAGAGTGGATAGTGAGAAAGAGAGACAGAGAGAAAGGTCTTCCTTTTTGCCGTTGGTTCACCCTCCAATGGCCGCTGCAGCCGGCGCATCGTGCTGATCCGAAGCCAGGAGCCAGGTGCTCCTCCTGGTCTCCCATGGGGTGCAGGGCCCAAGCACTTGGGCCATCCTCCACTGCCTTCCCGGGCCATAGCAGAGAGCTGGCCTGGAAGAGGGGCAACCGGGATAGAATCCGGCGCCCCGACTGGGATGGCGCCGCAAGGTGGAGGATTAGCCTGTTAAGCCACGGCGCCGGCCTTCCATTTTCTTATCTATGCCCTTTTTTCTTTTTTTTTAAAAAGGTTCATTTATTTATTATTTATTTAAAAGGCAGAGTTACAGAGAGACAGAGGCAGAGAGAGAGAGAGAGAGAGGTCTTCCATCTGCTGGTTCACTCTAAGTGGCTGCATTGGCCAGAGCTGTGCTGATCCAAAGCCAGGAGCCAGGAGCTTCTTCTGGGTCTCCTACATGGGTGCATGGGCCCAAGGACTTGGGCCATCTTCTACTGCTTTTCCAGGTCATAGCAGAGAGCTGGACAGGAAGTGAAGCAGCCGGGACTCGAACTGGCACCCATTTGGGATGGCGGCACTGCAGGTGGCGGCTTTACCTGCTATGCCACAGCACCGGCACCTATGCCTTTTTTTTTCATGTCAAGGACCCTTTTTCCAAGATCAGGCTTGTTCCTATGCTGAATGCCATGGTTGTGTGGTTTGCCTTCCCTCAATCCTCCCATATAACTGGTATTTCCTGCAGAAAATAAAGATCACAGAAAGCTAGGATTATTAGTCAAGAGGACAAACAGGTCTCATTTCCTTAGGAGTCTGCAGAAACATGCCTGTGGGAAGGTGACTCTGGTGGGCTGATGAACAGGTGCACGAGCCTAGAAAGAAGGTGGAAGGACACACAGAAGCCATGCAAGAGGGGTGAGTGGCTTAGGATGGATTGGTTTACATTTATCAGTGGAGCTCTACTCTTGGCAGAATGCAGGAGTCGAAGATAATTTTGTTTCCTTGTCCTTGCTTCTAGAGCCTGCTGTGGTCTCCACATAAGCATATAGTCCCAGACAAATCATTCGCAGGGCTTGCGTTTGAGTTCTCCTGTTTCTTCTTTATGCGGCCCCAGGACATGGCAATCCTGAACTTCAGAACAGGTCTATCCTCAAAGCAAAACCTCAAACCACTGATGGCCTTGGGCTGCCTGGTTTCACGAAGGCAGTATGCACGGAAGAGGAGCCTGGACAGACAGATGCTCTTGATTATTCACTGTCCTTCGGAGCAAATCGCTCTGTAGAGCTCTTGGTGCTAATAAGCAGAACTGGGAAAATGCTAAGGACTCTCTTTGCCCCCTCAAAGTCTGGGCTAAGAGACACTTCAACAGATAAAGCCTCTGTTTGCCTGAGCCCTCCCGTTGGGGGCCCCTCATGGAATCTCTTCGGCCTTCCCAGGACACACACACCCCTTCTTTAGCCTCACATTTCCCAAACCAAATATAGACAAGAAGGGGAAAGCTGAAACCACGGCATTCAAATTCCAGGGTTTGTTTTTTAAAATAATTGTCCCTATCACATTGGAAGCTCTGGCCGAGCCTCGTGCCTGTGTCTTGCATGGCCTTCATCCAACTCAGTGCTCCGTGTTCTGTAGAGGTGGAGTTGGGGTGATGCGGGGGCTGGCCTTGATCTCTCTCTGGACGCTGCCTTTCCCAAGCCCCTTCTGAACCATGTAACTAAATCTGTTTGCTTGTATGAGTGGAGAAATTGCGTTTCATAAATCAGCATGCAGTTCACATGGCTCTAACCTCCGATAAACTGCCTGACAGCCTCGCGGTAACAAATCATTGCTTGTTGCTATGCTGCTCCTTAGAGACCTGAGCAAAAGATTCCATGATGCAATAACAGCCAGTCACATGTCCTGGGGGCAGCCGGAGCCACAGCTTTCACCTTACAGCGCCTTGGCACAGGTGGGAGCCATCCCTTTAGGAGGATCCCCCTACTCACCATTAAACCCAGCTCAGCTCTCTTCTGTGAAGCCCTCCCCGGCCCTCCAGCACAGCTCCTCCAGCAAAAACATCACGAATCATTCCCTTCCACGGCTCTAGAAGCATCTTTTGTGCCCATCATTCCAGTGTGATGGTTTTTATTCCTTATCGCACAGTGAACTGCAGGCAGTGGGGAGCCAGGGACTGTTTCTGAGCAAAAGAGAAACCCAGCCATCCTTGTGCATCTATCGGAAGGTTCTGCTGGTAATGGAGGGTAGGATAGTTGGGAGCAAACCTAGAGGCTAGGTCACCTGATAAGTGGTTCTTTCAACATGAGAGATAGAGAGGTAGGATCTAAACAGGGGCAGTCAGAATAGAGAATACACTAAGCCCCCCCATCCCCATCTGCAGCTTCAATTTCAGTTTCAGGTTACTGTTGTTGACCCCAACTGGAAAAACATCTAGAAACAATTCTTAAGTTTGAAGTTGCATACCACTATTAGTATTGTGATGAAATTCTATACCATCCCGCTCCATCCTGCCTAGGTCACAAATTGTTCCTTTGTTCTAATATGCTCCCTGCCTATTAGTCACTGAGCAGCCTTGTTGGTTTCAGATCGACTGTCACAGTATCACAGTGAGCTGGCAGTTCCAGTATGCTCAAGAGATGCCATGGGCGCATCCTTTAAGTGAGAAGAAATCACATGCATGATAGCCCCATAGTACGAACTAGCCATGGAATTATAAAATAGGACAAAGAAGTTCTTATTTGTTTTATTGTCCCATTTCAAAGTTACAGCCATAGCACTTGACAAGTGCTTAATTCAAATGGGAATGCCATTAAATTTGGGGGTTTGTTGCCACCCGTGGTTTCAGGCATCTACAGAGGTCTAGGGACATACCTTCAGTGATAAGGTATTTCCACTCTATTTCCTTGTAGTCTAATGTGTTTGGTAGTTTCTTTTTAACTTGAAAAATGTGGCTCAGGTCTCTTGATCAGTGAAACAGGGAAGGATGGACGCATGCAGATTAAATAGTATCAGCACCTTGCCTGAAGCCTGGCACATAGTAGATGCTGCACAATGCTTTGTGTTTGTCCTTCCTCCCCCCTGCAGCAGCCACAGGTCTTGGCCTTCACCGCTCTCCTGGAGGAGGAGTGATGGGCAGCAAACCAAGGCTGCAAACTCATCCATCATGACGAAAAAGGCTGCCCTACCTTGTCGGAGGCCGATGGCGGGATGGCCCGATAGCTCTTGCCACGCAGTGGTATGATACATCTACTCATCTCATCACCACGGACAGCAAGAGGCCACACTTCTAACACGATGAACATTGTTAAAATGCACAGGGCAGGACGCTCTTTAAGAGCCAAGATGCATGAGGGCCTACTCACAGCGAGTACAAGATTGATTACCAGCATGAACGTCAGATGTGCGTCACGCTGTGCCCTCCCTCATGCAGAGGGCAGAGGAGGGCCGAGCACTGCCAAGGGCATCGGGTCCAGCTTTCTCCTTAAGCCCCCGCTTATTTCCTCTGTTCGTGGCTGCTCTAAGCCAGGATGGGCCCAAATAAAGTCACTGATCTTCAGCAATTTGTTTATGCTCCCAGAATCTTTGCTTTTAAACTTTACATCCTGGAAATCACCGCCCCTGGCCCACACGGTTTTCATTAGGATGGAGGTGGGAGAAATAGAGCGAAGCCTTGGTGTATGTGTCTACCCTAAGGCCTTGGGCTGGCTACAAAGGGTTCTTTTTAAAAACGCTGTCCTGGACTCATGGCTTGACCCTTGAAACAGTTTCCCACTGCCCTTACAAAAGTCTGCTATCTTCAGCATGACGTATGGGTTTGACATGCTCTGACCCCACTAGGATGCCAACCTCACCTTGAACCAGGCCTTCCCTGGCTCCAGATGCACTGGCCTTCTTTTTTAGTCACCTAAAAATGCCATGATTTTCCCAAGCGAGGGCTTTGCCAGTTTGGTGCCCTGCCTGAAACATCTTCGCTTGCACAGTGCTCAACTCGTTTTTAGGATGCAGCTTAAATTGACTTTAGTCATTCAAATCAGAAATATGTATGAAGTGCCTACCATCTGCCAGGCCTGTTCTAGATGCTACGTACAGTAGTAACAAGAAGGCAAAGCCTCCTACCCCCATGAATCTCATATTCTAGCACTGGAGAGGCAGAGCGTGAACAGGCGATCCATGAATGAACAAGATATTTTCCTATAGTGCTGGGTACTCAGAAGGTAGTGAAAGGATAGTGGGATAGGTGCTCTGGAGAGGGACAGAAGAGGGCAACCTGCATTAGATTGAATCACCTCTTAGCAGCATGTGCTGTTATCTGAATGATAACAAAGGATACTCCAGAGAGAGCTGCAGATGCAAAGGCCCTGGTGCAGGCATGAGCTGTGTAAAGTCAAGGGGAAAAAGAACAGGGTTCCTAGGACACAGAGCTGGATATAAGAGAAGTATTAGATAAAAAAAATGTGGGCATGGGGCTGGCGTTATGTCGTAGTGGGAAAAACTGCTGCCTGTGATGCCAGCATTTCAAATGGGTGCTAGTTCAAGTCCTGGTTGCTCTACTTCCAATACAGCTCCCTGCTAACGCACTTGAGAAATCAGTGGAAGATGGCCCAAGTATTTGGGCCCCTGCCATACATGTGGGAGACCTGGGTGAAGCTTCTGGTGCCTGGCTTCTGTCTGGCCCAGCCCTGGTCATGGTAGCCATTTGCCAAGTGAACCAGCAGATGGAAGACACCTTTCTCTCTCTCTCTCTTTCTCTGTCTCTCTCTGTCTGTCTCTCCCTTTCCCTGTGTAACTCTGACTTTCAAATAAATAAATAAATCTTTTAAAAAAAGAGAAAATGTGGTCAGGGCAGATCATCTAGGGCTTTCCAGGTCGTGGATAAAGAGGTCAGATTTTGAGTGTAAATGGAAACCACTGAAATATTTTAATTTATCTTTTTAAAAATTACCCTGGATGCTTTGTGGACACTGTTGGGGAGACATGACAGGGAAAGCATGGCAGCAGAGTCTTCGGATTCTGTGGGAGGCAAGGAGTGGGGGGAGATCAGTGGCTCAGACAGGGTAGAGTCAGTGCGACTGAGCAGAAGCTGCGTAATTTTGGAGCTGGGCCTCAGGAACTTACTCACAGTGGAGGTGAAAAATGAGAAGAGGTGATAGGAAAAGCGAAGGTGTCGGTGTCTGCCAAGTTCAATTACTTTCCGGTGGTAGGCTCCCTGATCTGCAGCTCTGGTGAGAGGGGGATATTGGTTGTTCCCAGGGCAACCAACATGCTGACACTAACACTCTGAGCATTTATCATGTGTCATTATTTGTTCAAAATAGTTCCTGTGCTAGAACTGAGGGGAAGAAGCCACCTGTCTTGTTTAGCCCTGTTTCCCTAGTGTTTTTCACAGTGCCTGGCATAGAATTATAACGATATTATAATACTCACAGATATGATATAATTACTATTATGTAACAACAAACCATACTTGAAGAGTAGTTTTCCTGTGCCAGATACTCTTCGGAATACTGCACATATGCTAACTAATTAGATTTTCACAATACCCTGAGATGGAGACCATTATCTTATTTGATAGATATGCACAGAGAGAGTAAGTAAACTCGCCCAAGGTCACACACCTAGCTAAAGGTAAATAGTAAATAAAGTTATTTTTACAAATGAGGTAATTGCTTGTGATCCCATTTTAGGTTTGAGGAAAGTGAGGTGGGGATGTGACTGGGGTGTCAACATAGGGGTGTATTGTGGGCACAACTGTCTGGAAGGAAGTGAAAAAGGCTCTGTTATTGCGGCAACGAAGCTGAGGGCACTCACCTTGTGGCCAGCTGACTTGACCTGTGAAGCCCATGGCTGCCTCTTACTAGCTGTGTGTGCGAGATCCTGCACAAAGAATTTAAACCTCTCCGTGCCTCCATTCTCTCATCTGTCATTTGTGCCACTGTTAGTGATACCTGCCCCTGTGACAAATGGCTGGGATATTATTGGTAGAGCACCTGGAATAGGTATAGAAGCTATGAAAGGAAACTGTAGTTTGCCTATAGAAAATGACAAGGAGAGAGGGTCTCTGCCCTCCACATCTTCCCCAAGGGGCGTTCATGCTGGATTAAGATGGTAGAGTCAAAGAATCAAAGAATCAGTAACCTAATTTACCCCCTCCTACTCATCATCTCCATCCACAAACTGGGGCATGCTCCAAGGATACATAGAGTGAGATAGGACAAAATCCTGGGGAGTCTCGGGAGAAATGTGACACCTTCTGTATGTTAGGGGTTCTATGAAACTGAGATTTAAGATTTTCAGAGCTAGAAAACCCGGCATCGTTTGTGATGGAGAGAAACACCTTCTCAATCACGTCTTAAGACATCCTCTCAATTTTCTGTGATTTGAGGACCAAAGAGAACAGGAAATATGAGCTGTTCAGTTACTTTCTAATTTTATCCTTGCACCAATCAAAAAAGTAAGCCTAGGCAACTGTGATGTTCTTTTCCTTTTATTTCTTGTTCCAGACCTCTGGCAGAGCTGATAATGAAAAGCAAGGTAGTCCTATCACAGCCTATCAGTAGACAGAAAAGGGATTAAAAACTCAGGGTAATCAGGACTAAAACTCTCATGGTTACCTATTTTGAACCTGACTTCACAAGAATGTGTCTGGAAAGCCAGTCCTGCCATTGCTTTTGAGAACCTTCTCTGAGTTGCAATCTTTCCTGTCAGGCCAGGCACTCAATGACGTCAGCCTGGTTTCTACTCCCACTGCCTAAATGGTTACTTAGCCAATTCCCGCTCCACCGAGCAAATCTGGCTTCAAGAAAGAGCTGTGCCGATCTGACACATAATCCTAGTCAAAATATTTGAAATCCAATTTGAGGCTGTGGTCTGGCCTGATCCACACCATTCAGGGCTAAACACTCAGAAACTGACGCAAAATATGCGATCCACAGCAGAACTTTTGCCCAGGGCTGATGGATATGCAAATGATTGTAATCTTTCCAGAAAGTGGTTTGAAAATACAGATCAAGAACTTTAAAAATGCTCATGCTCTTTTACCTAGTCATTTCACTCTTAGGAACTGAACCTAAGAGGAGATGTTCCGAGACAAGGCTAAGGCTGACGTAAGGTTGTTGCCTGAAGCACTACTTACTTACAACTACAGAGAACAAAATAAGGAGGGAAAAAAAAATCTGACAATGTTCAAATTGCTCATATAAAATTTCAATCAACCCAATAGTGACTTGCTTAACAAAATGTTGAATGACGTGGGAAAAACATTCCTGACATGAACAAAGAAGAGAGAAGTGGGGAAATCCAGAATCCCAAACTATATGCCTGTGATTCCAATTTTGCCTGTCAGTTTTTTTTTTTAATCTCTAAAGCTACCCAGGGAATATATACCTAGAAAACTGAATATAAATATGGTAACAGTAATTGTCTTGGTGTATTGGCTTTGTGGGTATTTTTCATCTTTATGCTTTTTAATATTTTAACCAAATTTCCCATAGTGAAATGTGCTACTTTTTAATAAGAAAGAGATTATCCTATGCAGAGACAAGCCAACCCTCACCTCCTCCTGGAGCTGAAAAGTCTAACCATATATTCTCCCTGCCTGCACTCTCCCTCTCCTGCCATGCTTCTGCTAGACTGTCTTCCACACTGGTTTTTCTAAACCATTCTTGGTATCACGTCACCCCTTGCCTTAAGGACCCTCAGGCTCTTCGGTGCACATAGAATCAGTCATGGCTAAAGTCCCTCACCTGGCTTTCCAGGCCCTTGGCACTCTCACCCCATACATTTCTTAGTAATTTTCCTCAGAAATTCTTATTCAGCAGACATTAATGAAGCAGCAAGTGTATGCAAAGCTGGCTCTATACTTTCCTCTTCATCTTCCAGTACTCTTCACGTAGTGCCCCTGCCCGAGACCAGTCTCATACACCTGCACCTTCAAGTCTCCCTTGGCACTCTCTTGCTTGGACCCATTGTGGGAGACCCAGGGCACAAGCATCTGTCGCTTGGCTGCCCAACTGGAGCACATGCTCTTTGGACTTGGGCAACTGCCTTTACTCCTTGTTGCTTCAGCTTTCCCATCTGAAGAGTAAAAATTATAGTAACAATATATGCTATGTACATTTGTTGGGAAGATCAAAAGTGCTATCATGCATACAATGCCTACAACAATGGCACAATGAAAGAGCTCAAAAAACATTCCTTGTTAATAAACTATAAAGTCCTACAAGCTAGGACCCTAGTTTCCCTCCACTTTCCAACTCCCACAAGACCTAGCTTCTTGCTTTGTCTCAATGAATGTGGAGTGAACGTGTGAATGAATGACAGCTGCTGTAGACAGAATGTTTGTGCCCTGCCCACAAAATGCGTGTTGAAACCTAAGCCCAGTGTGATGATATGTACAGGTGAGGCCTTTGGGAAGTGTTTTGGTCATGACAATGGAGGCTTCATGTGTGTTGCCTTAAAAGAGGGTACCCGGAGAGCTCCCTAATACTTTCTACCATGTGAGGACATGGTGAAGGGAAAGCCATCTGTGAGCCCAGCCCTCCTGAGCTGTGAATCAGCCAGCATCTTGATGTTGATCTTCTCAGCCTCCAGAGACAGAACTTTCTGAGGTTTACAAGCCACCCAGCCTATGGTATTTTGTGACAGAAGCGCAAAAGGACATAGACAACAGTTGCCTGTGTCTTTACTGGGCATACCCCTGCCCCTTCTGGTTACTCTGGGACTGTATACCGTATCCATATCCCTGATGACCCAACTTGTCAACAGCAGCGCTAACCATTGTGATTAGGAGAAGCCCCTATGCTGCAGCCACACAGCTCACTGCTTCTGAATGGTGTGGCAGCAGATGCTTCATTATCTGGCTAACAGGTTCCTATGCTTTTCCCATTTTGCAGTGCTAAGTTGTAGAATAGCTACCTTCTGTTTTCCAACATTGCTGTTTTTCTTGGCCAAAAGTCTGAGGAAAATTGCATTCAGTCTCTCATTTTAAGCCCATCCATTGCACTATCCCAAATGACTATCACTAAATGGGAATAGCCTACAGGGAGATCACCTTTGAAGTTTATTTGAAAGTTACAGAAAAATAAGTAAACAAAGGCAAGACATAATCAATTTATTTAAGTGACCTTTATGTACCCAGTACCGTGATAACTTTTTATGCATTTATTTTGTTAAAAAGTGTTCAAGGTGCTTAGAGACTGTGGCTACAAGTCAAATCTGTCTGTCTTTGTAAGCCTTGGCGTGAGTTTCCCCAAGCCACTCTATTCCTTGCCCAGATACCTCTCCTGTTCTCTCTGACTCATCTGTCAACTGCCTACTAGAAAACTGTTCACATGTGTAAGTGGGTTAATTATTTCCTATCCCCAACATGTTATTCCTCCTGGATCTCCACCATCCATCTAGCTGTCCATCTCAGAAATCAGTGAGCCAGCTGCTCACCTGCCTATGCCTTTGCGTGGCACTCATCATAGGATCCTTCTGTGTCTACCTACTTCATGTCCCCCAGTTTTCCCTTTGCTGTCCAGATCTGCTGGCACTCCCTCAGTTCAGGCCACTTTCATGTGTCATCTGCTTCATGGTAACAATCTCTTAATTGGTCCCCCATCTCAAACCCCTTCTAGCCCCTCTAATATATTACCTTCGTTAAAGTTCTTTCTAAAATGAAGTAAAGACCACTTTCTTGTTGTTGTTGTTGTTGTTTTTTTTTTTTTACAGGCAGAGTGGACGGTGAGAGAGAGAGACAGAGAGAAAGGTCTTCCTTTGCCGTTGGTTCACCCTCCAATGGCTGCTGCGGCTGGCACGCTGCGGCCAATGCACCACGCTGATCCGATGGCAGGAGCCAGGTGCTTCTCCTGGTCTCCCATGGGGTGCAGGGCCCAAGCACTTGGGCCATCCTCCACTGCACTCCCGGGCCATAGCAGAGAGCTGGCCTGGAAGAGGGGCAACCGGGACAGAATCCGGCACCCCGACCGGGACTAGAATCTGGTGTGCCGGCGCTGCAAGGTGGAGGATTAGCCTATTGAGCCGCAGTGCCGGCCCACTTTCTTGGTTTTAAGCTCTCAGTGGCTTTTCCTCAACTCCATATGATGTCACTTGGTTCCTACTTCTCTCTCAAGCCTCTTCTTTCCTGCCCATCAGTAGCTATACTATAGGTTTTGAACTTTATGCTCTACACAAGAGTCTCAAAGTGCTGTGGGAGGACTAATGGGGTTCCCAAGAACCTGTGAAAAGGCCTGAGGTCAAAATATTGTTTCTGATACTAACACATTGTTTGCTTTATCCACTTTCACTTTCTCATTGGTGTTTTCCCACAGTGCTGCTGTCCCAAGGCTGCATGTTGTGTGGTATTGCAACAGACTGAATGCAAAGAGAGCTTTGAGAACCCAGCTGTCTGCTATTAAGCCAGATATTAAAGAGATTTGCCGACATGTAAATCTATGCCAGATTCTCACTGTATTTTTTTTTTGGTTTTGGAAAATGTATTTATTTTTCATAAAAGACAGTTACATTAGCACATAGCAGGTGTATTATTTTTAAAATAAATATATACCTTTAAAGTTGTATAATTTAAAATTTTAATTTGGTAAGTAGTAATAGATGTATCCCCAGGTAAAGGGAATATTTTTGCAATCCTCAATTATTTTAACACCGTGAAGAGGTTCCAAGACCAAAACATTTCAGGACTGCTTGAGCCATATAGAACCATCCAGAGTGCCCCAAGTGTATTTTCTTTCTCCCTCCATCCTTTCAGTTTCTTTTTGACCACTCCTTTTGATAGGGGTACTTTCCAAATCACCAGTACTTCCTTCATGCCTTAGTGGCTTCATTCTCATGCCTGTTTCAGTACACAGCCTGAGTCATCACTCAGGGAAGGTCTTTTGAGCTCCCCAGAGCAGCTGCTGGGCAAACTTTCCCTGAAGTCTTCTCTCGCTCTTTTTTAATAGGTTCAGTATAGTTCATAGATACAATTCTAAGAATCTAAAGACATTCTCCTTCTAAGTCCTCTTGAGCTAAGCCTAGTAATCATTGCTTTGCCTGCATATTCATTTCCTCTGAGTTAGGTTTGGCCAGGGACAGGGAGGGCAGGGAGGAGGCAAGACATAATGAGCTCCAGTCTAGTGCCGATGGACGTTCAGCCACTCAGTCACACAATTGTGAGTGACATAGTTGATCTGAACCTTTTCTCCTCCCATTCTGGCCATGGTTCTCGCACCTCAGTGCTGAGATGCGCTGGTACATGTTCAATGACCCACTCTCCAGGGGGACCTGATTTATGGTGTTTGGCCACACACCATAGTTCGAGGTACTTACACTTCCATAGGTCAGTACCTCTATGATGTCCACTCCCAGTCTACCTACATGACAGTACTGGCACAGCAGGGAAGGGATGGACAGTAGCATTCATGACTAAGAATTTCCACCAGACATGTATAATCCATGTAAAAATCATAAGAGCCTGGGGAACAGTGAACAGTGGGAAAATAGGAATTACAACAATGAATTCTGAGTACTCGGAATTTGAGCATACTTGTTTTAAATGTAATTTCTTTAATTATAAATTTATCTAACCTAACTGTATAATGACTGTGTTTAGCAAACAGCTCACAGATTTCCTGAGCATTTAACAACTGGCTCTTTGACCTTAGAACTAACTGTCCAGGCTTTGGCTGCTGCAGGGGCTCCAGGCCCCCTCCAAACTAATGAACGTTCTTCTTAGACCCAGGCAGTTATATTTGCACCAAGCCCCTCAGGTTCATCACACATGGAGAGTCATTTGTTCATTATTTATTTCATTTAATTATTCAACCCACATTTATTAAAGGCTTACATTGTGCCTTCACTGACACTGTTTTGAGGTGCTGGGATAACAGTGAATGATACAAACCAACAATCTCTGCTCTCAAGGAGAGGAAGTACTGCATAAACAAAGAAGCAAAAAATAGAAACTTGTAGACAGCAATAATTTTTTTTTTTTTTGACAGGCAGAGTGGATAGTGAGAGAGAGAGACAGAGAGAAAGGTCTTCCTTTTAACTGTTGGTTCACCCTCCAATGGCCACCGCGGCCGGCGCATCTCGCTGATCCGAAGCTAGGAGCCAGGTGCCTCTCCTGGTCTCCCATGCGGGTGCAGGGCCCAAGCACTTGGACCATCCTCCACTGCCTTCCCGGGCCATAGCAGAGAGCTGGCCTGGAAGAGGGGCAGCCGGGATAGAATCCGGCGCCCTGACCGGGACTAGAACCCGGTGTGCCGGCACCGCAAGGTGGAGGAATAGCCTGTTAAGCCACGGCGCCGGCCAACAGCAATAATTTTTTTTAAAAAAAAGATTATTTATTTATTTATTTGACAGGGTTACAGAGAAAGATCAAGAGACACACACAGACAGTGACATCTTCAACTCACTGGTTCACTCCTCAGAGGCTGCAATTGCCAGGGCTGAGCCAGGCCGAAGCCAGGAGCTTCTTCCAGGTCTCCCATGTAGGTGTAGGGGCCCAAACACTTGAGCTATCTTGCACTGTTTTCCCAGTGCATTAGCAGGGAGCTGGATCAGAAGTGGAGCAGTCAGGACACAAACCAGTGCCCACATGGGGTGCTGGCATTGCAGGCAGTGGCTTTATCTCATACACCACAAAATGCTGGCCCCAGCGGTAACTCTTTGAAAAAAAGATCTGGTGAGGGTCAGAGAGTGACTTGGGTGTGGCAGCTGGTCAAAGGGCTGGGACAAGAGCAAGCTGGATGGGTGTAAGGAACAGCAGGAAGGGCAGGGTGGGTGGAGCAGATAAGGAGAGTGAGTGAAAAAAAGTGAGATCCAGGGGAGGGCAGGGCTGACCAATGGGCTTCAAGGTTGGAGGGTGAGGCAGAGAGGCTCTGCTGTTTGCCACGGATCCCATCCCAGGACGCGCATCAGCCCTTTCCACATAGCCAGAGTCAATTCTCCTTCATCGTAAGTCCCCACCACTACTCTACGTTTCCAGCAGCCTGCAAGCTCCTTTACAGAAGGCATGCTCTCTGTTTCCCAGGGCTTGGTTCAGAGTTTAATGTGCCATGTAAACTTTGTGAATTGTGCTGGAGCAGAAATGATAGCAACACGCCAGAACTGATCGGCTCGGCTCTGATCAGCACAAACCCCTGGGCTTGGAGGGTGTTAGTGCTAAGAACATGGGCTTTGGCGTCAGATTGGCTTGGGTTTGGTCTGGCTTTTGGACAAGTAAGTTATTTTATACTTTTCAGTTGTCTTCTCTGTAGAAGTGCTATTATCCACTTCTGAGATGGTTGTAAGAATTGCATACAATCATGGTTTTGTCCCATGCTTAGCAAAGTGGCCTCTCTTGATCCTTCATCCTGTGTTATTTTTCTTCATGACAGTTAGCATTGCCTGATGTCATATTATACTTGTGTATTTGTTTATTATTATATTTCCTCCCCCATCTCCTATTGAATGTTCCATGAGAGCAATGATTCAGTCTGTTGCATTCATCTCTGTAGCCCCAGTACCAGAGCAGTCCCTAGTACCCAATAAGCCCCAATAAATGTTGGATGGGTTGATGGATGGTTGGAGAGCTTCACACTGATTGGTGATTATTAAAAACTTCATGTTTTTTCTTTTTATTTATTTATTTTTTTGACAGGCAGAGTGGATAGTGAGAGAGAGACAGAGAGAAAGGTCTTCCCTTGCCGTTGGTTCACCCTCCAGATGGCTGATACGGCTGGTGCGCTGGGCCGATCCAAAGCCAGGAGCCAGGTGCTTCTCCTGGTCTCCCATGCGGGTTCAGGCTCCAAGCACTTGGTCCATCCTCCACTGCCTTCCCAGGCCATAGCAGAGAGCTGGCCTGGAAGAGGGGCAACCGGGATAGAATCCGGCGCCCCGACCGGGACTAGAACCCGGTGTGCCGGCGCTGCAAGGTGGAGGAATAGCCTGTTAAGCCACGGCGCCAGCTAAAAAAACTTCATGTTTTTTCAAACACATCCCCCTGGATTAGGGGCCTCATGGGTGTCTCACTTGTCCTCCAGGTTCTAGAACATTCTTCCTCCTCCCGCAATGTGGCACATGCCACATGCCACACATTCCTGGCCTGTCCTCATGTGGCAGTTCCAAGTCCTCTCCTGCTGCACGCTGGAAATGTAAGGAGGCTCCTTGGAAACTTTTCTTTCTGATTCTGCCAGGAAATTGTTTGGTCTATTACTGTGATCTAAAGCCCCAGGAAGCCTTTCTGCTTCAGACTTAACAAAGTCAACCACAGAGTGACAAGCTGCTCTGTAACAATGGGGTAATTACATTTCCAAGCATATATTTAGCTCTTATTTTGCATCTGCACAGCAAAGTCAGTTGATTATTCTGACTTAAGCACAAAATGTTACCTGCAGATTTGTCTGATTTGTGCTCTCCCTTGGCAGATGATGAACTGGGAAGCAAAGAGATCAGAGATTTTGGAATTGGACAAAAGGTCTGCCCTTCAGCAGCTCTGTGCCCTGAGAAAATGCTTAACCTTAATGAGCCTGAATTTCTTCTATGAAATGTGGCTTCATATAATAACACAAGTTTATTAAGCACCTACTATGTTCTGCTCATAGTACTAGTCATTAGGAATATACTAGCTAGCATAAGTCGCATGTGACGTCATTGTCATGAATCTTATGCTCTAGCTGGTTGGAAAACCATTAAACAAATAATTCTGAATAGAAGAAGCAAAGGGTGTAATGGGAACTTAAAATGGGGCCATGCCATAGTCTAGACAATCAAGGAAGGATGAACTGAGGCACTAAGCATTAAAATGAGTTAGGCAAGGAAATGAGTGGGCTACAAGGAAAGAGAAAAGAGGTCGGGTCTTATATTGAGCTGTGGTTTCAAAATAGAGGTCAAAGTTCTGTTTTCATAAGAGTTTGGGCAAGATGCTTGGAATTTGCCACTCAACTTTGAGGACCAGATGACAAAATGCACAAAGTTTGAGAGAAAACAATTCTTTCCACTTCTGCATGAAACTCAAGACTTCCCCAACATGTGCCATTATTGGGACAGCATGACGTAGACTTGGCTTTGGACCTTGTGATTGGAAGATTAAGCAGCTCTGGAAGAACATGACATATCCCAGGTGGAGATGTAGCTGGTTGAGCAGTTTGCACATAGATGTAACCTCAGAGGTTCTCAGAGATTCTTTTTGGGAGTAAAGGTGGTGGGTGCTCAATGACCAGGTGAGGACAAGGATGAGATCTATTAAATAATGTATTGTCTCATAAGTTTGGGACAGTTAAAGGGGTAACACGTGTTTCTGGGATAACCATAACAGAAACAAAATCTCTAGCTGCTAAACCAGTATTTGCCAATAAACTTGATATCCAGAATATGATTCTGCTAACATTTTTTATATCAGGGAAATGGAAGTATTGTACAAATGCTAACTCATATGCTATGCATAATGAAATGATAAGCAGTTACTAGTTTTTTATTGCTGTATAACAAATGATCATACATACAGCAGTGTAAACAACATGTGTTTGTTACTTCACAGTTTCTGTGGGACAGGCGTCTGGGCACAGCTCAGCTGGGTCCTCTGCTCTGGGTCTCATAAGGCTAGCATCAAGGGATTAGCCAGCTGCATTCCCATTTGGAGACTCCTCTGGGGAAGAACTGGTCTCTGAGCCATTCAAATTGCTGGAAGAACTCATCTTGTGACTGTGGGGCCTGGCTTTTTGCTGGCTGCTGGCTGTCCTCAGCTTCTAGTGGCCACCCACCGTTCCTAGCAGCTACTCCCATTCTCTGGCTATGCCAGCTTCTGAAACATGGCCAATTACGTCACCAAACCCACAAGCCGTGTCTCCAACCCCCACCTGCCCTCATGGAGTCTTATACAGTGCAACATAATCACTGGAGTGACAGCCCACTACCTTTGTTATATTCTATTGGTTAGAAGCAAATCACAGGGGAGGGAATTCTGCACCATGACCCCTAGGAGGTAGAACTCACTACGGTCCCTAGTAGGATATGTAAAACAACATTGTAATGCAGAAACTATTTTTATCCCCTATTTTACAAATAAGGAAACAGAGGTCCTTGGCCAAGGCTGTGGTCACCAAACAGGAGAGGCTGCCTGCCCGTTCTGGCAAGCTGGCCCCAGAACTCATCTCTTGACCACTGTGCTCTTCATACTCCATTGTAGAGAATCTAGCCTTGGGGCAGGTGCTGTGGTGTAGCAGGTAAAGCCACCGCCTGCAGTGCCAGCATCCCATATGGATACCAGTTGGAGTCCCGGCTGCTCCTCTTCTGATCCAGCTCTCTGCTATGGCTGGGCAAGTGTTACAAGACAGCCCAAGTGCTTGGGCCCATACACCCGCGTGGGAGACCTGGAAGAAGCTCCTGGCTCCTGGCTTCGGATCAGCTCATTTCTGGCCATTGTGGCCATCCAGGGAGTGAACCAGCAGATGGGAGACCTCTCTCTCTCTCTCTCTCTTTTTGCCCCTCCTTCTCTCTCTCAAATACATAAATAAATCTTTTAAAAAAATAGAGACTCTAGCCTTAACTTCTGCTGCCACAAACTTAGCAATTTCTTCACCCTGAATTGTTGATATCTCCTGTCTTCAAACAATAATCTTGATGATCTCCTGTCTGTGTTGCTTTGACAGCTTTAAACACACTTCACATAGCCCCATGATGTGAGAAAGATAGTTGTGTTGCCATTTTCCGGGTAAGGGAACTGATATAAGGGAGATGAATTACACAGGTACCATAGAATAGAAATAGGGCTCAACCAAGAGCTTCTAGCTCCATTCTCCGTGTCATAGTGCCATTAGGGACAGTGTTTTATGAGGGAGCACAATGTCTTTCATTCTCCCCGATCATAATGAAATTGCTGCAAAGTCACAGAATACTGAGGAATCACTCATCTTCACCAGCCTGAGGTCTCTAGCTGCTGCATTCAGGCCTTGCATAGTTGGACCCAAATAGAATTCTTCATAAACAGTTTTTAATTCATCGACAATATTTAAAAACTCTGAGATTTCCCTATAGATATCAGAAAACTGACGTAACATGGGGCCCACATTTCCCACTGAAACCGAGGATAGGCTGCGTGCTATCGCCTGGGCGTCATCTTCCCACCTGTAAGTCACCACTGTCTGGACTCCCTACTCGGCTGCTGTGGCCTTCACCTTGAGGTCTTCTCACTTTAAGGATGAAGGGCTGCATTGCACAGAAGCTTCCAGAGGCCCCAGCTGGTTAAGAATGGCAAGCTGATACCAAAAGTCAGGCGTGCCCTTCCATCAGGGCAGGGCACATGTTCACTCAGGTAGGCTTTTTCAGACCAAAATTCCAAACATGTGAAGAGCTATCTTGTCCTCAGATAGCCTGGCCTCAGGGCGCTGCTTCCTCCCCCTTTAAACTGCACTGGGAACAAACACGTTTCACAATGTTCAGCTCTAGGTTGCAGAGAAAAACACACCAATAGAGTGCTGCAATTATGAGTAATTTCCCTCCAAGTCCCTCTCTTCCTCTCCCACTCTGGATTATTAACTCTGGTACAAAGAGGCTACATGAGCTTTCACAGCCAAAGGAGTAAACAGGAGGACATGCATTAATGTGGCAGGCCAGTCACCTCCCACGCCTGGGTGCAGGGCTTATCGAAATGGAAAGTTTTAGATGTGCTTCTCTTACAAAGAACAGGTAAACACAGTCTGTGGGAGGCCAGAGGCCGAGGTGCTGGCTAGATGGTTATTGGCATTAGCTATGGAGGGACCATCTAAGGCAGGGAGAGCGGGAAGGAAGCGGCAATCCAATTCAGCTAGCAGGTTGACGAGTTTCTAGGTGACGCGCATCCTGGACAATTCATGGAGTTATTTTATTTCATCTGAACAGTTTACAAAGTCACATCGCAAGAAAGGAAAGATCCAGGATTAAGCACTGTATTTTTTTTTTAACTTTTATTTAATGAATATAAATTTCCAGTGTACAGCTTATGGATTACAATGGCTTCCCCCTCCCATAACTTCCCTCCCACCCGCAACCCTCCCCTCTCCCGCTCCCGCACTTGGGCTCATCTAGTGACGTGAGGTGGACCTGGATGAGAATCCCAACTCCAGTGTCATCAGCAGTGATCTTCAGTTACTAATTTAACCCTTTGGCCGTCATCTGTTTCTCTTGTGTTGTCAGATGCTAGCTGCATAATACATTTGTAGGATTTTTTTAATAATTAGACCATATGGGTCCTCACTGGGATTACTTTAGCATTAAATAAATTGAAAAACCACTGTGATTGGTGTCAAAATATTTGGATTCTAGTCCCCACTCTGTCCTGTCCTGCTGAGGCTCATAAGGAAATTAGCTGGGTGTTTTTTTCAGTAATTAAAAAAGTAGGCATATGGCAATATAATTCAAACTGTATTCAAGGGTATAAAGTAACAAGTGAGTCTCCTTTCCTCCTTGAACTGCCATTCCTCTCCTGACAGCCAATGTCTATTAAAAATTATGTGAATATAAAAAAAAGAAAAAAAATTATGTGAATATTCTTCCACAACAGTTTTCTATAAGGCATATTAAAAGCAACTCAACACAGCCCTGTCCCGGCCACACATACAGGAACCCTCAAACAGGAGTGGTGATTTCAAACTAAACTTGCAAATATGTTCTGTTGACTCAGACCACCTCATTCTTTTAAGAAGCTGAGTCCCTACGGATGGTCATACAGGCAATTTCTCCTGACAGTGTTAGTCATGGTGACTACTTATAGATTGCTCACCATGTACCAGGCCCTATCTTAAATACTTCATTTGTATCAACTCATTTAGAACTCACAACAGCCCTAGGCAGAAGCCATTATTTTTCAAGTTTATGTTTTAAAGATTTATTTGAAATACAAAGTTACAGAAAGAGAGGGAAAGATGGGGAGAGAGAGAGAGAGAGAGAGAAAGCTCTTCCATGAGCTGGTTCACTCCCCAAATGAGTGCAATGGCTAGGACTGTCCAGGCTGAAGCCAGGAGCCTGGAACTCCATCTGGGGCTCCCACATGGCTGCAGGGGCCCAATGCTCTTGGGCCATCTTCCACTGCTTTCTCAGGTGCGTTACTAGGGAGCTGAATCAGAAGTGGAGTTTCCAGGACTCAATTCAGTTCTCATATGTCGCAGGCAGTGGCTTAACCGCTGCAGCTCAGCACGGGCCACGCAGAATGCTGTAGGAATCTTTCATGTCCCCCCTCCAGTCTTCTCTGTGAGCAGGTGCTTCCACATAGCCATCCTGAACAATTTGCTCTCACTCAACCTTCCGGTACAGTCTGTCTTCTGCTGTTAGTGCACAAGGCGGTTTTCCTTCCCTGTAAGAAAGCACAAATACAAATATTGCGCTCCTTGATGGCCTCTCTGCTTTCCAGTAATTCATTCACAAATGTTGTAAAGAGGAGATAGTATCTCAGCTCTGGGCTAAGGAATCCCTGACTTCAAGCAGCTTGTAGTTCTAGTAAGGGAACCGGGCAGGTGCCATGAGATGGGTCTGTTCTCTACACTATCATCACCTTGCAGACGAGTGCCTGAATAGATTGCTGCTTTACCCAGGACCCATCATTACCAGATATTCTGACAAACGTGCCAACACCATGTGGCTAAAGAAGTGTGTTACTACAGCAATAGGTGACTCTCATCTCTGCCGATTATTGTGTGACCTTGGGCAAGTACTAAAGTACTGGAGGCCTTGTTTTCCTGATATGTAAAATGGATCTGATTAAAAACTTCTGTCTCTCCTTGTCTCTCTGTAACTCTGACTTTCAAATAAATATAATACTTCTTTTTTTTTTTTAAAAAAAGATAGATTTATTTATTTGAAAGCCAGAGTTACAGAGAGAGAGAAGGAGAGGCAGAGAGAGAGGTCTTCCATCCGCTGATTCACTCCCCAATTGGCAGCAATGGCCGGAGCTGCGCTGATCTGAAGCCAGGAGCCAGGAGCTTCCTCCGGGTCTCCTACACAGGTGCAGGGGCCCAAGGACTTGGGCCATCTTTTACTACTTTCCAGGCCATAGCAGAGAGCTGGATCAGAAGAGGAGCAGCTGGAACTTGAACCAGCACCCACATGGGATGCCAGCATTGCAGGCGGCAGCTTTACCTGCTACGTCACAGTGCCGGCCCCAGTAATAAATCTTAAAACAAAAAACCACAACTATTCTGAGTTTGTGAGCTCTTCTCTAGGCCATGTGGGTTAACCTGAAGGATAGAAGAGATGAACATCTATGAATTTACCCATGTAAACCCCTGAAGATGAAAGGTTTTCAAAAAGCTCATGGAAAATGCATATTACAAAAAAATTGCGTGATTTCAATTTTCTTGGGCATCAAAATAAACTTACTTTTAGTTCCCTCTTTCCGATGAACTTTCTGAAGTACTCACATGCTGGTATCCAATAGTTAAATTTATTGAATCTGGAGTTGCAAAAGGTATTTATCTCCACACTTTTTCACTTCTCAGTGTGAAATGGATGGCAGATTTGAGAGTCAGTATCAGTAGCCTAGAAAAACACCATATCAGTGTGATGGTAACATTTTCAATTTTCATTTATTTTAATCCTTGCCAGAACTCTGAATTCACTAAGTCTGATATGTTTATTTTTCCAGGCTCTGGGTCTGTGGGCCCAGGTTTGTAGATGTAGATGCACTGTGTGATTCCATTTGTATGCAAACATACCTCAGTAGATTTTGTCACACTTTTGTTCATCTTGAAGCTCATGAAATTCCACAGACATCTGACAACACAGAGACTTTAAATATACACTATCAGTTTTTCTAAGGCACTTGACTGCTGATCCAAGCTAACATATTTAATCAAGTTCAAATTAGAAATTGGTTCTTGTAGCCACTCTCCTAGATCAATACTACTGCCCAGCAGGAATATAAAGTGAGTCACAAAGATGAACCATATATGTAATTTTTATTTCCTGATAACAACATTAAAAAGATAAAATGAAACTCAAAAGTAATTTTAATAATATTTTATTTAACCCACAATATTCAAAACGTTGTCATTTCAACATGTGATAAATATAAAGAACTATGAGATTCTACATTCATTTTTTATGCTAAATGCACACTGTATTTTAGACTTACAACTTCTCTCACTTCAGACCAGGCATAGTTCAAGTGTCCAACAGTCACATGAGACTCATGGCTCTCTACTGGACACTACAGATAGCAGAGGTATACATTCCAGTACCTTAGAGCACTGGCTTAACCCTCTGCTCCACAACGCCAGCCCCAAGGAAAGAGTCACATCTCCTCCTGTGCTGTGTCTAAATGTAAAGCCAGCTGTTATAACCCCTTTTATCAAACATCATCATATAGACTAGTTGGAATGACAATGAATAAGTGAAATGTCCTTCACCTCATGGAATGTTCCATCTCTGTGAGCTTCCTGACAATAAGAAATTGTGTCTTATTTGTCTTTGCCCAGCCCCAATCACAGTGCTAGGCATAAAATAGAGTCTCAGTGAGGGTCCATTAAATGAACTGACTTGGACAACATGTAGTTGCCTCCTGAAGCTTAGGTGTGATGAAATGAAGGTCAATGCTGATGAAATGATGAGCCAAAGAACATGCAGCTTTGGAACACCAAAGGTGGATGTCTAACTCACAGCTCCGGATTCTTACATGCAGCATTTTAGGAAGGTGAGAGCATCCGAAGACACCTTTATGTTCCTGCAACCAAGGAGAGATGAATAGTTTCCTGCCACTTCCACATTGCTTTAACGAAATTTTAAAAACCCACAAAATTAAAAATCTCTGTGAGTGAGATCCCAGTGGAAAGAACGGGGCCATCAAAGAAGGAGGTACCCTTCTCCGAAGGGAGGAGAGAACTTCCACTTTGACTAGGACCCTATCGGAATAAGATCAAAGTCAGCGAACTCTAAAGGCTTCCATAGCCCTGGCAACTCATGACTAGAGCCTAGGGAGATTACTGACGCCATGAACAGGAGTGTCAAATTGTTAAGTCAGCAACAGGAGTCACTGTGTACTTACACCCCATGTGGGATCTGTCCTTAATGTGTTGTCTAATGTGAAGTGATGCTATAACTAGTACTGAAACAGTATTTTTACACTTTGTGTTTCTGTGTGGGTACAAACTGATGAGATCTTTACTAATTATATACTGAATTGATCTTCTGTATATAAAGAGAATTGGAAATGAAAAAAAAAAAACAACCTGGTGTTAAATTGGAAATGGCATAGAAAATTAATTAATTTTTAAAAAAAATATTATGTAGGATCTCTGTCTTTAATGTGCTGTACAATGTGATTTAATGCTATAACTAGTACTCCAACAGTATTTTTTTCACTTTGTGTTGTTACATAGGGGCAAACTGTTGAAATCTTTACCTAATATATACTAAACTGATCTTCTGTATATAAAGAGAACTGAAAATGAATCTTGATGTGATTGGAAGGGGAGAGGGAGCAGGAAAGGGGAGGGTTGCGGGTGGGAGGGAAGTTATGGGAGGGGGGAAGCCATTGTAACCCATAAGCCGTACTTTGGAAATTTATATTCATTAATTAAAAGTTTAATAAAAAAAGAAAGAAAAGAAAATTATAATTGTGTTCAAGCTGAAAAAAGTCTTTGACCTTAATAAAATTATTTAACGATTAAAAACAAACAAACAAACAAAAAAAAAAAACCAAGCCTCCAACTAGAAACATGCAGACGTTGGGTTACACAACAAAGCTCCTGGCCAGAGCAGCACCCTTTGCCCCGCAGGGCAGAGAATGCCTTTCGTCAGGTAGAGGTGTAAGGTGGCCAAGTTGCCAGAGGCACCAGCAGAAGGGAATCCGCTTACCAGAAGCCTAGCGTGGGAACTATTCTTCACACCTGGTGGTAGGCTGTTCTCTTTTCCTACCTCAGGCATCAGGCAGCCTTGCCCCAGACAGGTGCTTTCTACTTCAGTAAGGGATATCAGGCGGGATTGGTGGGGGTCCCAGCAGCATCAGATGAACCAAGCGGACCGAAGCAGCGCAACTTAAGCTCTGAAAATTAGATTGTCATGCCTGCAAAAGGAAGCCAAGACCTGAGTGCTAGTCCAAACCAGGAGATAGTCTGTGAAAACAGATTTAAATTGAACCATGAACCTCTTCCATAATAGTCAAAGTATCTATGAAACAATCACTTATCACCAGAAACCAGGAAAATCAGAACTTGAATGACAGTCAACTGTACCAACACTGAAATGAAGACAATGATGAAACTAGCTGACAAGGATTTTAAAGAAGCATCATAAAAAAAAAAAAGCTTCCAAAAGCAATGATAAATCTGTTGAAAGAAACCATAACTTGGGAAATCTTAGCCAAAAAGTAAAGTTATGAAAAACAACCAAGTGGAAATTACAAAAACTGAAGAAAATATAATACCCAAAGTAAAGCACTTGCTGGTTGAGCTCAGTAATAACAGAGTGAGGACAGCAGAAAACAGAAACAGTGAAGCTGAGAAAGGATCAATAGCATTTACCCAGTCTGAACAGCAGACAGCAAGTAGGTTAGAAAAACAAAACTACCAAAGCTCCAGGCATCTACAGGACACTAACAAAAGTCATCGTTGCCTGTCAGAAAGATTTCAGAAACTGGGGAAAGAGAAAGGTGCTAAAAGAAGCAATGGCCGGAAACCTGCTAAGTTTGCAAGAAGATATATGCAGATTCAGGAAGCTGACTGAACCCCAAATAGAATAAGCCCAAAGAAGTCCATACTAAGATACATCACCAAGAGACTTCCGAGAACTCTAATAAATGAATAAAAAATCTGGAAGCATCTAGAGAGACATGACACAGGGAAATATCAACTTGAATGACAGTAGATTTCCTAGTAGAAACCAAGAAGGCCAGGAGGAAGTAGCCCAGTGTTCTTCAAATGCTGAAAGAAAATAATGGTCAACCATAAATTCTATGTCCAGAGAAACAATCCTTCAGGGTCGGCAGAGAATTTGTCACGAGGAGGTCCACCTTAGATTGATGGCTAAAGGATGTTCTTTAAACAGAGAGGAAATCATAAAATGAAGAAATTTGGGCCATCGGGAAGAAAGTGTAATCAAAGAACAAACATGGATAAATGTAGTATTATCCTTCCAGTGAGCTTTTATTTATTTATTTTTTTGTTTTCTTTTAAAAGGTTTTTATTCAATGAATACAAATTTCATATGTATAGCTTTTAGGAAAATAGTGGTTCTTCCCCCCCCACCCCCCCCATTCCCATCCCACCTCCTACTCCTTCTCCCATTCCATTCTTCATTTAGATTTGTTTTTAATTGACTTTATATACAGAAGACCAACTCTATACTAAGTAGAGATTTCAACAGTTTGCACCCACACAGACACACAAAGTATAGAGTTTGAAGACAAGTTTTCCCGTTAATTCTCACAGTACACCTCATTAAGGACAGAGGTCCAACATTAGGAGCAAATGCACAGTGACTCCTGTTGTTGACTTAACAGTTAACACTCTTATTTTTTTATGTCAATGACCACCAGAGGCTCTTGACATGAGCTGCCAAGGCTTCTGAGTCCACAAACTCTGTCGGTATTTAGATAAGACCATAAGCAAAGTGGAAGTTCTCTCCTCCCTTCAGAGAAAAGTACATCCTTCTTTTATGGCCCCTTCTTTCCACCTAGGTCTTCTAGTGAGTTTTTAATGTAATATATGAGAAAAAGATTACAACACCATATAATACACATGAAAATTTGAAAATATGTGTCATGCAAATATTATTTTTTTTCAGGAATGGATGGATTACTGGCTGAATATCCTTAATTTGAAAATACAAAATGTTCTAAATGACACTACAAGTGGGAAATTTCTGATTTCAGGGGATAGGTTACAGTAAAAAAGGCAGATACAATGAAAACATTGTATAAAATTACCTGCAGGGGCCGGACTGCCACCTGCAGTGCTGGCATCTCATATGGGAACCGGTATGAGTCCCAGCTGCTCCACTTCCTATCCAGCTCTCTGCTATGGCCTGGGAAAGCAGTAGAAGATGGCCCAAGTGTTTAGGGCCCTGCATGCACATGGGAGACCAGAAGAGGCTCCAGGCTTCTGGCTTTAGATTGGCCCGGCTCCAGCTATTGTGGCCATTTAGGGAGTCAACCAGCGGATGGAAGACTCTCTCTCTGAATCTCTCTCTCTCTCTCTCTCTCTATCTCTCCCTCTCTCTCTCCATCTGCCTCTCTATAACTCGGCTTTTCAAGTAAATAAATGAATCTTTGAAAAAAAATTACTTGCAGGCCATGTGTATAAGGTATATATGAAATATAAATTAATTTCCTGATTAGATTTGGGCCCTATCCCACAGTATCTCATTATATTTATAGAAATATTATTCAATGCAAAACCACTTTTGGTCCTAAGCCTTTCAGATAAAGGATACTCCAATTTTATCACATAAAGTATACTTCATTGCAAATCAAGTTACTTGAACTAGAGGGACATTATATAAAAATGAAAAGATCACCCATTCTATTTTCTTTTATCTCCATTCTACTATTGAGCCCACCCAGATTTTTACTTTTGTCATTATAGTTTACAAGTCTGTAATTTCCATTTAATTCTTTTAGTATTTTGTATATTTCTGCTGAGTTTTCCATTTTTTTAATTTGTTAAAAGAACATATAATTGCTGTTTGAAAGTTCTCTTCAGATAATTTCAACAACTCATTTCATCTTGCTGTTTGTGCCTGTTGATTTCTCTTCCCATTCAAGATGGGATTTAGGTTCAAGGGATGATCTTTCTCTTGTATCCTAGACATTTAGGATATTAGGGTTTGAGACTCTGTGTCCTATTTTACCTTGTTTGAGCAGGCACTCCCTCTATTGAGGTGTGGTTTGAGGACTAGGTGGGTGTGTCTTTTCAACTACCTGTTGGATTTCATCAACACCACCCAGCAAAGGCGGAGTTCTGACTCCCGCTGCACAAGGCTGGAGTGGGATTTCAGCTCCCCTCTCAGTCCTGTGGAACTCTTCCCCATAGTCCTGAGCATGCACTGGCGGCACTTGGTGGAGGTGTCAAACCAGCTCCTCCGTGAGCCTGGGATGGACTGGAAGCCACGGAAATCTGCATCATACCATTCCTCACTGCCCAGCTTCTCAGGCTGTCTTCCTAGTTGCACTTTTAAGTATTTTCTTTTGCTTATTTGTTGTGTTACATCCAGGGTTATTTTAGTTATAGGAGAGAGAACCTGGGAAGAATGGGATTACTTTATCTTGACAAACCAGAAGTGTCACTGATCTGCTAAAATTTAAGCATTTTCTTCTTCTCCTCCCCCTTCCCCCCCCCCTCCTCCCCCTCCTCCCCCTCCTCCTCCCCCCTCCTTCTTCTTCTTGTTCTGTGATGGACTACATGCTTTTCTTTGAAACTCATTTCCTGCTCACCATTTCTGTACCTTATGAATTTCCTCCTATTTTTTGGTCCCTTCTAAGTGTCCTTCAGTTTCTTCTTTGTCCATAGCTTTCTAGATGCCTCTGTTGCCCAAGAGACTGTCCTAAATCCTTTCATCTAGCCCTCTCTTCTCCCTTTCCACAACCTGATCATCAACCATACGCTGAGAACTTGCAAGTTATTGTCTACAGACTCTACACCCAGTCCAATTCATATTGGAAACCTCTACCTGAATGTTCCATAAGTACCTTGCAACTGTGATATCCAAAATGTAATCGTCAGTACGTGCCTGTGCAAACAGATATTCACACAAATCGGCTCTTCTCTGCAGCTTTGAACTTGGTTAATTATCCTCATAACCCATCTAGATATCCCACCCAGAATTTGGCAGTCACCTTATTTTCTCCCTGTCTTCCAAACTCTCACAATTTGCCATTCTTCCTACTAAACAGTTTTCAGATCCATCCCTTTGTCTCCATCCTCTCTAGCAATGCCTAAAACATTTACTCAAAATTTAATTCCTGGACAATAGTAATAGTTTTCTAATTAGTCTACCTGTCTTTCTCCAAAGCCATTTCTACAGAGGCTCTGGAGAAATTTTTTTACAAATGAAAATATGGGGGAAGGTGCTGTGGTGTAGTAGGCTAATCCTCCCCCTGCAGCACCGGCATCCCATATGGGTGCCTGTTCGAGTCCCAGCTGCTCCATTTCCGATCCAGCTCCCTGCTAATGTGCCTGAAAAAGCAGTAGAGGATGGCCCAAGTGTTTGAGCCCCTATACTCACATGGGAGACCAGAAGGAAGCTTCTGGCTTTGGATTGGCCCAACTCCAGCCATTGTGGCCATTTAGGGGAGTGAACCAGAGGATGGAAGACCTCTCTTTGCCTTTCAAATAAATAAATAAATTTTTTAAAAATAGTAAAATTGCAAATATGACTATGTCTTCCTGTATCCTTTAAAAATTTCCTATTATTCTGAAGGATGAATTCTTTTTTTTTAAAAGATTTATTTATTTGAAAGTTGGAGTTACATAGAGAGAGAGAGAGAGAGAGAGAGAGAGAGAGAGAGGTCTTCCATCCACTGGTTCACTCCCCAATTGGACGCAATGGCTGGAGCTGTGCCAATCCGAGGCCAGGAGCCAGGAGCTTCTTCCGGGTCTCCAACACAGGTGCAGGGGCCCAAGGAGTTGGGCCATCTTCTACTGCTTTCTCAGGCCATAGCAGAGAGCTGGATCAGAAGTGGAGCAGCCAGGACTCAAACTGGCACCCAAATGGGATGCTGGCACTGCAGGCGGTGGCTTTACCCACTATGCCACAGTGCTGGCCCCTAAAGGATGAATTCTAAACTTTGACTCTCCAAGCTTGTCTTCCCCAATCTGCTCCATCCATTTCTAGAAACAAGCTGTGACTTTTGTCCATGACTTTGATCATTGCTCTGCCTTCCTGAAATGTCTCCCCTGCTTTCCCCTGACATTCACCCCATCTAACTGAACGCCTAAGAGCCCTAAAAGATGCCAGTCATGTAATCTCTTCTGGGAAGACTTTCAAGTCTTGGTGTAAATGCTTA
The DNA here is from genome assembly GCF_033115175.1 of Lepus europaeus. Taxonomy (NCBI): domain Eukaryota; kingdom Metazoa; phylum Chordata; class Mammalia; order Lagomorpha; family Leporidae; genus Lepus; species Lepus europaeus. The sequence goes on from NC_084831.1 coordinate 60,077,734, forward strand.
TCTTCCCTGTTTCTGAAACACCCTATGCATGTGGAATTGTTGTGTTGCTTCTTGCCTCCCTTCCAGGATTCTAAAGATGTTCTGACGATGTTTCATTTTCTACCTCTGTGTACCATGAATAAAGAGGAAAGGTGCAATCATTCATCTTGTGACTAGTCCCCTTAAAGAGGAAATGTATGGGTTTCAAATATTTGGGGAAAAAAATGTACCTGTACTGAATGTGAAGACTATTTTTCTTGTCATGGTTCTCCAAATCATATAGCATAACAATGATTTACATAACCGTAACACTGACCTTGTATTAGGTCATATATCTAGAGATGATTTGAAGTATATAGCAGGAGGATTGCATAAGTTATATGAAAATACAATGACATTTATTTTTTAATTTATTTATTTAATTAATTTATTACTTATTTAAAAGGCAGAGAGAGACAGAAACCCGTAATCTGCTAGTTCACTCCTCAAATGCTGGCCAAGGCTGAAACCAGGAGCCTAGAACTCTATCTGGGTCTCTCATGTGGGTGGTCAGGGACTCAAGCACTTGAGCCATCATCTGTTGCCTCGTAGGGTGTGTATTAGCAGGAAGTCAGGGATTGGGAGTAAAGCTGGGGCTGTAACCCAGGCACTTGAGAGGGGATGTGGTTCTCTCAAGCAGCATCCTAATTCCTACACAAAATGCATGCCCCCCAATGTCTTATTTTTGACTAAGTATTACCTGCAACATTAAAAATGTATTCTTTTCTTTCTAAAGATCAGTGTTTGTATTTTACTCAAATCCTTGGTAATCTCTTTGCTCAAATACAGGGAACAACAATAAATACAATAGATTTTTCAAGGGCAATTCTGGAATAGTCAAAATAGAATATTTTCTTTTGGAAGTGGAATTAGGGGACTTTAGCTAAAGGTTATTTTTTAAGAATAGAGTTCATAAGAAGCAATATGACAGAACCACTTAAGTATTTTCCAGTGGCTGAGAACAATTGCTATGAGAATGAATGAGGAAAATGTTAAATAATTGGCCATTTAAAAAGGAGGCACTGAATAGATTTTCTAACCTCCAAACTCAGTGTCTATTTACTGTGAAATAGATGATTCCTTCTGAATGGTGCGCCTACTTTCTAGAAACACAAAAGTTGGCCAATAGATATCTGTTCAGTAAAAAATATTGTGTGGATAATCAGTTAAAAGCTTCCCTCTACCTCCTTCAAATTAAAAACAAATACACTAAAGCAAGGAGATATGTGTATTTATGTATTCCCTCACTCAAAACTTATGCTCAAATGTAAAATTAATCTCTTCTAAAACTCCATTATGGGGGAGTTTCTCAAATTTCAAATCCCAACCATTTCCCCCCTCCCATTTCATCCCCTTCTCCCCTATTTCTTGAAGACTTGAAGCAACAGAAACTTCAGTTCTGCCTTTCACCTGCTTCCTCTGAAACAGGACCACAGTGAGCATCCTCTTCCAAGATGCCTGGAGTTCTTCCGGGTATCAGCCCAGGAAACGTTATGGATACGAAACAGCTCTGCATTGCAGGGACCAACTATGTGTGAAGTTCTTAGGAGCAGCCTTGCACAGATGTGGCTTCAATTTTAAAGCACTGTTTTTGTGGCCCAATGAGAAAGAAATGTCTGACAACTGGTTGCACACAAGAAAAGCTTTATTAAGTCAAGGAGGTGTTACACGTTTTGAAAGCTGCGGTGTGGAATACCCAAACATTTCAAAATATATTAGGAAACAACCATCAGAGCTTTGGTGAACGAAGTTTCAGAATTTGCTCTCACCCTCATGTCATGGAGCTGCTACTACACACAGCAATCTGTCAAGGCATTTGTTGGAAAAACACGTCTCTGAACAATCAAGTACACAATGAAAAGATATGATCAGGCACTTACAGAACTAGAAAGTGTAAAAACAATACACAATCATAGGGTTACAAGAAGGGTTGTGGGATCTTTCATTTTGGTATCTTCTCCCCCTCAAAACATGTTCTTCCTTCCCAGGTAGCATTAACAGTCTGATCTAAAATGCACAGCGCTCCTTCCCTCTTCTCCCCCTCAACGCCAATACCTCAGGGACCTGAATCGTCTTGGGCAATAGAGTTGTCAGCTTACAAGGTACATCTACAGAGGGCTAGTTGTTACAGTCCGGACCACGGCACACAAGTCCACCGCGTACAATGGTGACACGTTACACGAGCATGAGTCTTTTCTACACACTACAGGAGAGGAAGGTCACGCTCCGAAGGCCTGGGGCTCACATGACAATGCACTTGGTGAGCAGCTTCTCCATGGTCTTGGACACCTGGAACTTCTTCTGGGGGCTCTGGAGGCAGGCAGTGGGCATCTTCTCGGGGTTCAGGAGCATGTGGAAGAGCTCCTGCACGTTGAACTCGGTCTTGGCCGAGGTCTCCAGGAAGGCGCAATTCCACTCGAGGGCACGGGCGGCGCCGTCACTCACGCTCAGCTCCCGGGTGCTCTGGTCGTTCTGGTTGCCCACCAAGACGACAGGGAACTTGTGCAGGTTGTTGCCTTTAATCCGACGGATCAGCTCGTAGAAGGGCTTCAGCTCATCCAGCGTTTCCTTCTTGGCGACCGAATAGACCAGGACGAAGGCGTGGCCCCGCAGGATGGCGAAGTGCTTCAGCCCGGGGTAGTGGCGGGTGCCGGTGGTGTCGGTGATGTGCAGGGCGCCGATTTTGTTGTTGCGGCCCATCCCTTGGCGATGGGTGCTCTCGAGGGATGCCATGTACTTGTCGCGGAAAGTGCCGCGGACCCACCTCTTCACGATGGCGCTCTTGCCCACCCCGGAGGAGCCGACCACCACGATGCGGTAGTCAATCCTCCTCCGGTAGCGAGTAAAGGAGCGGACGATGCGCAGGCTGGGGGGCAGAGACCGCAGCCGCAGCAACAGCCGTTCCTTGAGGGGAAAGCAGGAGTTGCCCATCGCTGGGATTCCGAAGGGAGACGCAACTGCTTTGGCTCCTGGCAGGTGACCGGCGATGCCTGCAGAGGAAGGAGAGAGAGTGAGTGGCGGGAGTTCTCACCTGGAAGGCGGCCAGAGCTCAGTGTGCCTGGTCAGCAGCACCCTCGGGACGCCTCCTACACAACACGAAGAAAATCCCGCGGGAGGGTGGGCAGTCTGGGCCGTCCGCTTCCGGTATCCGCGTACCAGGGCTGCAGTCCCCAACTCGGCTTTTGATCGACACTTCCTAATGTGCAGCCTGAGCAAGGTGGCAGGGGATGGGGTCCCTGCCACCCACCTGGCAGACCCGGATGGAGTTCTGGGCTCCTGGCTTCCCCTGCGCTGTTGGGGGGAGTGAACCTGTGGATGTTAGAGCTTTTTCTCCCGTTCTCGCTGCCTTTCAAATAAGATGAAAAATAAATAAATACAAATTTTCAAAAGGAGGAAATTCCTGGATAGCGTAGAATGGCCAGTTGGGGGCAGGAGGGGAGATGCGCACCTCTAGCCTTATCCCGCGCTCCCCGGGCACCCCGTCTGAAGCAGCTTTGTGCCATTCTCGCTCCAGCCCGCTGAGAAACACAGAATTGCATTGCCGCAGGCGTCGGAAGCCGCGAAGATCTAACTGTGGAAAAGCTGGTGAGAACAGCCCACCACGGATGAGGGCTCAACGCCCCTGACGGCACCACGCCGGTCAAAGTGATCATGCCAGGAGTATGTGGGGAAAGGCGTGTTTCTGGCGAGGGGAAGATAGTAAAGGGGAAAAGGTTCCGAACGCACTTTACCGAGAGCCGGGGATACGCAAGCGGCAGAGGACAGCAGAGCGCTCCGCCGGACCGAGCCAGGGTCTCCGCTCACCCCACCAGCACCCCTTGGGGCAGAACGTCCCCTATCCCATCTCAGACAGTCGGGTCACAGTACCACGCCGGGTCTCCACACTTCACCCATCTCTGGTGGCCCCGTACTCCAACGTACCCATTTTAATTTTTCTTCGTGACACTACTAAACTCTCATTTACCAAGAGCAGAGAGCAAATCTATAATAATGGGGGGGGGGGGTTGAAAAGGAAAAAACAAGGCTAATTTTACGGTTTGGTACCCGCGCGCGCGCGCGTGCCTCCAATGCGAAGTTGCGGGTGAGAGTTGGACGCGGGCATCCGCGGCACCGCAAGCTGTGGCTGCGGCAAAGGGTCCCCGAGGGACCACGAAGGTGGGCTGGCGGCGCGTTGAACCCCGCACCGAGAGATGCATGTCCAGGGCAGCTCGTTCCAAAGGATATCGAGGGTCTGGGGTCCTCCCCAACAGCGGTCCACGCCGTGGCTTGGAGCACCGTCTCCCAAAGCACGAGTCTCTTACCTGTCTCCTAGGCGCGAGCCGAGCTGCAGCCTGCGGCAACCAGTGGTCTCGAGAATTCGCAGAATAAAAGCCAGGGGGCACAGGCCGGGAGACTCCACTTGCCTACTGCGCAGGGGGAAACGGGGCTGCGAGGGGCTGGCAGAGCCAAGCGGCCGCCTGGCATCCCCCTCACCCAATTGGAAGGTCTCGGAGCGTAGGCGGAGGCTGGGGATGGGGGAGGGGGCGGTCACATGAATCACCGAATTGAGCACCACCTAGCTTTCGCAGCCTTTCAAGATGTCCAGGGTCTCTATCGTAGGGCTAGATCTGCGTAATCTGCAAGAACTGTTGGCTGGCTGCCTGGTTTTTCGCACGGTCCTATCCAGAAAGGGTTTGTACGATGAAAATCGCTAATACAAGAAACCAAAGCGCTGAATAGATGGAATTAACATGTTCGTAGAGCATGAGGAAATGTTTTAAGAATGTCTGTTCTTTCTAAATTCATCTGCAGGTGATTGCAATTCTTGTCAAAAATCATAGCTTTTTTTTTTTTTGCTAGATGTAGAAAACACCAAAACAAAAAAACAATTTCACACCTTATTTCAAAAATGATCATATGTAACATGTAAATTTTCAAATAGCTTAAAAAACTTAGCAAAACTTAGAAAAAAAAACAGAGAATCTCTGGGCTCTAAGGCTAGCCGAAGAGTTCTTAAAACTAGTGGCACGCTGCATAAAAGGAAATTTTGATAAAGCAAAGTGCACAACACTTAGAAACTTTTGCTTTGTATAAGATCTAAAGGTGGGGCTGGCGCCTTGGATCACTTGGCTAATCCTCCACCTGTGGCGCCGACATCCCATATGGTCACTGGGTTCTGGTCCCGATTGCTCCTCTTCCAGTCCAGCTCTCTGCTGTGGCCCTGGAGGGCAGTGGAGGATGGCCCAGGTGCTTGGGCTCCTGCACCCTCATGGGAGACCAGGAGGAAGCACCTGGTTCCTGGCGCAGTAGCGGCCGTTTGGGGGGTGAACCAACGGAAGGAAGACCTTTCTCTCTGTCTCTCTCTCTAACTCTGCCTGTCAAATAAATAAATAATAAATATTTCAAGTCATATAACTGGTATATTTCCTTATAAAAATACAAAAAACAATAAAATTCAATTAGAAGATACAGAGACTTCACTGAAGACATAAGTATGGCAAATAATCATATGAAAAGCTTTTTAACATCATTAGAGAAATCTAAATTAAAAATACAACCAGAGAGGGCCTCCCTAGGGTTCAGTGGATTAAGCTGCCGCTTCCAACACTTGCTTCCAAAGCTTCCTGGATTGGCATCCGTTTCCAATCCAACTCCCTGCTAATGTCCCTGAGAAAGCAGTGGAAGATGGTTCAAGTAGTTGGGCTCCTGCCACCCAGGTGGGAGACCCAGATGGAGTTCCTGGGTCTTGGGTTCAATTTGGCCCAGCCCTGGTCGTTGCAGCCATTTAGGAAATAAACCAACAGAAGGAAGATATCTGTGTGTCCATCCCTTGTGTAACTCTGGATTTCAAATAAATAAATCTTTAAAAATACGAGAAATTGTTATACTCCCGCCAAAATGACTACCCTAAGAAATAGTGATTACATCCTCTGGTAAGAAAAACTGAATCACTCATTCATTGCTGTTGGGAATATAAAATGATCCAGCTACCCTGGACAGTTTAAAAAACTAAACCTACAATCCAGTAAATGTATTCTTGCGTATTTAGACTAGAGAAATGAAAACTTCTGTTCATATGAAATGCACACGTTTTTACATGTGAATTTTGTGTACAAATATTTATAGCAGCTTAATTCACAGTAGCCAGATACTAAAAACAACCGACACGCCCTTTAATGAATGGGTGGTAAAACAAACTATGGGGCCGGCGCTGTGGCTTAACAGGCTAATCCTCCACCTTGTGGCGCCGGCACACCGGGTTCTAGTCCCAGTCAGGGCTCCGGATTCTATCCCGGTTGCCCCTCTTCCAGGCCAGCTCTCTGCTATGGCCCGGGAAGGCAGTGGAGGATGGCCCAAGTCCTTGGGCCCTGCACCCACATGGGAGACCAGGAGAAGCACCTGGCTCCTGGCTTCGGATCAGCGTGATGCGCCGGCCGCAGCGGCCATTGGAGGGTGAACCAACGGCAAAAAGGAAGACCTTTCTCTCTGTCTCTCTCTCTCACTATCCACTCTGCCTGTCAAAACAAACAAACAAACAAAAAAACTATGGTATATACAAGTCATGAAATACCACTCAGGGAAAAAAAATTATCCAAGCAGATGAATTGCGGGCTGGTGAATCCACTGACACCCCCCCCCCCACCCCCCCTTAACATTTACTTGAAAAGCGGTTTTATAGAAAGGGAGGCACACACACAGTGAAAGAGTCTGCATGAACACTTTCACCTGCTGGTTCACTCCTCAAATGGTCACCATGACTGAGGCTCAGCCAGGTGGAGCCAGAAACTCCATCCAGGTCTCCCAAATGAGTGGCAAGGTCCAAGCACTTAGGCCATCCTCCGTTGCATTCCCAGGCGCATTAGTAAGAAGCTGGATTGGAAGTGGAGCAGCCGGGACTCAAACCTGCACCCACATGGGGTGCCGGAGTCACAGGCCATGGCTTCACCCGGGCCCAGTGGCTGCTTCTTGTGTGGGTTTAGGGTTTTCTGGGTCTCTGCGATGGTAATGCTGGGGTAGCTGCTAACCTTGGGTCTCATCTCCTAGGTTCTGCTTATCCTCTTCATCGCCATCCTCTCCAGGCTGTCTTTGGCGAGGAGACCCCTGAGAACAGCGGTCTGTAACCCCAATCCATGTTCTGTCTCGTTGCTCTACCTTGTTCCCTGCACCCGGCTTGTGTGCACTTCTCCCTGCATGGGAGGAGTGGAATACTTGGGTCTCGGCCCGTAGACTGGGGAGGGAGGAACCTTCGCCTGCGGCAGGGTTTGCCCCGTTGGGCCTGGCCTCCGGGAGTGCTTCGTTTTCTCCGTCAACAAACATCCAATACCAGGGTCTCTCCATCTCCTACACTGCCTAAGGATTTCCTGGGGTTACACTACTTCACTGCCTTCCGTTGTACAAATTCGTCTTCCTGGGCGCCATGCCTGTTGCTGAAACCACATCTGTTTCTCTTGCACTGAACCACTTTACTGTTCACAGAACCTTCCGTGGGATGACCTTTGGGTCGCCAGCGGAATGTGAGCCACCCGGGGCCACTGCTCCCGTGCGCCCCTGCTGTGGTTCTGGGCTTGGTTTCTGGGCCACTCTGAGAATGGGGTCTGCGGGGTCTCTGCCTTGTGCCTCTGGTTGCGGTGGGTGACTAGGGCCAGTGGCGGCGGCTCCACCCAGGGGTTGAGGGTGACTTCTGCTGGCACTCCCAGCCGCTCCTCTGGTGTGATGGCCGATAGGCGGGCGCCTGCCGTGGAGCTGCTCAGGACTGCCTGTGATCCACTCTCTGCTCATGCTACTGATGGAAGTTGAGTGTTTACACATTGGCAACAGAAAGAATTGTAGTGTCCACGTTGTTCTCTGTCTTGGCTGCGGCTGTAGATACACAAATCCATCCTTAAGGTAAAATTCCACAAAATGACATGCACGTGCACTTGAGTACAAGTGAACCTGGAGAAATCTGGGTAAGACTGATAAACATTCTGTGAAATTCTATCATTGGCAGAATAGTTGGAATGGAGGACAATAAGCCAGACACAGAAAGATATATACTCTCCCTTATTTGTGGGAACTATTTTTTTAATGAAAAAAAAAAATGCTGGTGTGGTGTACCAGTTTTGCTGCAAATACAACATCTTATCAAACTGTTTTAAATCTTTCCCAAAGAAATCAATAGGAATTATATACTGCTGTAGTTTTAATGACTTATCATTTAAAAATTTATGAGTGGGGTTGAATATCTCTTCATTTGATTATTGGTTGTACTCGCATATTCTCCCACTGGACTGTGGTTGGTCTCTTTATTTACTAGAACATTAAACCTTTGACTATAATGGAAATTAAAAATGTTATCTCAAAATAAAATATTGAGAAAATGTTGATATTCTGGCTGTGATGCAGATTATACTTTTGTGAGATATTACCATTGGGACTACTGAGCAAACGTTACTTGGGCTCTCTATTTCTTTTATTTTTATTTATTTATTTATTTTTTGACAGGCAGAGTTAGACAGTGAGAGAGACAGAGAGAAAGGTCTTCTTTCCATTGGTTCACCCCCAAAATGGCCACTACAGCCGGCGCTGCACTGATCTAAAGCCAGGAGCCAGGTGCTTCCTCCTGGTCTCCCACGCAGGTGCAGGGCCCAAGCACTTGGGCCATCCTCCACTGCACTCCCGGGCCACAGCAAAGAGCTGGACTGGAAGAGGAGCAACCGGGACAGAATCCAGTGCCCCGACCGGGACTAGAACCCTGGGGTGCCGGCGCCATAGGCTGAGGATTAGCCTAGTGAGCCGCGGCACCGGCCTGTATTATTTCTTACAGGTCCACATGGATCTTCTATTAGCTCAAAATTTAAAAAAGTCATTTGCACAAAACAAAAACAACCTAATTCTAATGGCTTCTCATTGCCTGTAAAATTAAAGTTCAAATCTTTAAATGAATCATCCCAGCCCCGATAATTCCACATATGCTCTTGAACCGTACCTTCCACAAGCCTCTGCACACACTGGCTTAACAATTAGCTGTTCCTTGGGGTTCTGCACGTCTGCTTCCCCACCCAGTCCATGCCATGCGTGTGCTGCTGCCCTCCTCCCTGTCCCCATCCTCTTACCCACAGACCCCAGTCCTGTTCTCCTTTGAGGTTCAGCTCCAGATGGGGCCTCCAGCTGGAATCTCTCCTGAGCTCCCCAGGCACCTTTTCCCCATGTGTTGCAGCCCTGGGTGTACTTGCCTTACATTTTCCATGAAACTATCAGGTTTTCTTGGGTAGAACCGAGATCACCTACTTCTGACTTCCTTATGGCTATTCGGAGGTGCTGGCGTGTGGCCCTCAGAGTCAGTCACCTCGGTGGGGGAGCAGGCATTCCATGGAGAGGGCTGGAAGCCCCTGAAGGAGAGCCAGCTTTGGAGCCAGCCCGACTTCCTCACCAGGTCTCCTTCCACCACCTGTTTATAGTTGGGCTTATCCTCAATTTCCTCAGCTGATGATGGGGGAATCCTTGGCAAGTGCGATGTGTTAAAAAAAGCCCCTTCCTCAATACCCAGCACACAGTAGGCACTCAGAAAATGCAACTGGAATTTGGGGACCTGGTCTCCAATTCCTGATGGGTCAGGAACTAGTCGCATGGATGTAATAGTAGTTGTACAGATTCATTTTCCTCTTACTTTCATCTTCTTAGTAACATTTTATAATAAGATCTATGTTTGAAATACAACTACTTATTTGTGTAAACGCATGTTCGAAATGATAGAGCACAATATTCAAGCAGGGTATTGCTTGTAAATATAAATGAGGTAACAATGCCTTGAGCCTTTGCCATGAGCGGGCGTTGCTCTAGTAATTTTACGTGTATTAACTATTTGGATCTCACTTTGATTCCATGAGGTGGGAAAATTCCTATCTCTGTTTTACACATGGGAGGCCAGGCACCCAGAGATGAACCATGTGGCAGGGTCTTGGCCGCCTTGGTCTCTCCAGGACTGAAGTGTTTGACAGCTTGCTGCTTTTCTAGTGCTGGGTGAGGTTGGCCCTTTACCCTGACACTTTTGGGGGTCTATTTCCTGTCGGTCTCCCACTAGATCCTCCCTAAGCCCCTTGGCAGTTTCATCCTCACCTTCACAAGCAGGTTAAGTATCGTCTTCAGGATTTTTGATTTCCGGGATCAGGGTTGCTTAAGAGCCCCTTCCCATGTCTCAATCACGTCTCTTCTCCTATTCCTACCACATCTGCTCCCAACCTGTCTGCTTTCTCCTGCACTCTTCTCCTACAAATAGCTCCTTCTCACAGATAGCTTATCCCTTGCTTATGAGAAATGAAGCCACCAGACACAGCTCACCAGCTCCCGGTCACACACCTCCTCCGGCTTCTTCACTCCTTCATTCAAGGTGAATCCCCTCACCTGAGCCCTGGGTTGCTTTTCAACTCGTGGGCCTAGGGTTACCTGTATTGGAATTACCTGGAGTGCTTGTTAAACAACACCTCAGATGCTTCTACTCAATCAGAATCTGGAGGTGCAGCCTCGGGCTCTGAGCTTTCCTGGGCGATTCTGACGGAGAGGAAAGCTTGAGACGACCCCTTTACAACCTTGCCGCATCAGTCCCCCCCTCTCTACCCAGCTCTTTGAGCTCTCGGTCTCTTTTTTTCTTCTCCTCTCTCCACAAGGCATTTGAATGCAGAAAGCAAAAATTCCCCATCCTTTTTGTAGTGAGCATTGTTAGTATTCAACTCTGCAATATTTATGTTGCATCACATGAAAACAATGTCACACAGTTTTGTTGAACTCAATATAATGGCAAAATCAGGAGGAAAATTTCTAATATTTCCACAAAATACAGAAAGTTGTTTAGATTATTGACAAGATTTTATTTATTTTACTTGAAAGGCAGAGTCAGAGAGAGGAAGAGAGACCTTTCATCTGCCGGTTCATTCCCCAGATGGCTGCAATGGCTGGAGCTTCATCCAGGTCTCGTAGGTCTCTCATGCCCAGGTCTCTCACATGGGTGCAGGGGCCCAAGCACTCAGGCCCCTGATGCCTTTCCAGACCTATGAACAGGAAGCTGAATCGCAAGTGGAGCATCTGGGACTCGGACTGTACCTATATGGGGTGTCAGTGTTGCAGGCAGCAGCACAACCTGCTGTGCCACAACACCGGCCCCTATTAATAGGACCTTAAATGTTTATAGCCCTGTGGAATTTTTGCTGCCAATTGAAATAAAAAAAAAAAAAGGAAGTCATCCTGACCTAAGATGTTCCAAAAGATTAATTCATAAAAAAAAAAAAGAATTTATTCCATGGCTAATAAAATTCTTCTTTAGGGATTGTAACATAAGATAATTCTGGTGAGAACTGTCAAAAAATATATAAACAAGAGTAGATATTTGCATAGCATTTAAGACTATTTTAGGACCACCCCCCATCCCATATCAAAGTGCTGAGTTCTGCTTGGTTCTACTTCCGGTTCCAGCTTCCTGCTTCCTGCCAATGCATCCTGGGAGGCAGCAGAGGATGGCTACACTGACAGCTCCCACGTGGGAGCCCTGGATGAGGTCCCTGTGTAATGTCCTAGAAGTCAGAGTACAGGGTGGTTGGACTGTGCCAGCCACTACAGCCCTCAGGGTCAAAGAAGCCCTCTGTGTAGACGCGCCAGACTCAGGTGACAAGGTAGTGAGTTGTAAAGATGGCAGACAGAAATCGGCTTCTCCCAGAAAGATTTCCCGATCTCAACTGTGTCCCAGGGAGCCTCGTGAGGTCTGCAGACAGTGGAGTCAAAGCTGTGGTATTGCTACAGACATGCAACTTGGAGAACTAACTCAGGTAAGCGGCATCTCTGCCGTCCAGATCCTCTAGAATGCCATCTTTCGTTCACTTTCAGATCTTCAGCATCAGAAAAAAGATGGCTGCCAGGGAAAACAGGTCTTGGCTGGGGAGGAAATGACTGGAGCTGTGGTGCCGCCCGCTAAGGGGAAGCCGGGAAGAGAGGGTCCCTGGGTACCGCGTGTCCGGAACAAGGCGGAACGTTCCATGTCATTGGGAGTTCTTTCAGCTTGCCCCTGTATTCCCTGGACGTACTTTCAGTGATGGGTTGGGGTTCTTTTGTTTGTGTTTTGGCAAATCCTTACTTCTGGCACTACAAGATTCTCCAAGCTTATCCTCTGCATTTCCTGCCCCAGTCCCAAAATCAACCATTTCTTCAAATAGAATGGTATTTAAAAAAAAAAAAATTAGGATCTTGTATGCTTGTTGTGACATGGAGGTCATTGCTTTGAGTCTCTCATAGCTGACAGGGCAAAGAAATATATGTTTGAATACCAAAACATGTAAATATTTCTATCAGTATCTATATTAAGTTAAATGTGAGTTCTTTGGATGTATCCAACTGTAATAGATTATCATAAAGCATCACTCCAGCTCTTTCTTTGATTGACATGAAAACTTCAAGTACAGCAGTAAGAAATTTGGCTCCCACCTTCTGTCACATTTACTTATTTGTCTAATCTGAGAGAGAGAGGGAGAGAGAGAGAGAATGAGAATGGTTCAGAATTAGTAACTGTATCCCCATGGGAAACATCTTTATGGACTACAGTTGATTAATAGTACTGTTCCATTCAATTGTATTCTTACTGATTTTCTGCTTGTTGGAGCTATCAATTACTGAAAGAGTGCTGGTTAAATCTCCAATTACAATAATGGATTTGTCTACTTATCCTCATAGTTCTATTAATTTTTACCTCATGCCTTTTGATATTCTGTTTTTTAGGTTCATGCACATTAAAGAGTGCATCTTGGATGCTCCTTGCAAAATTGAACCCTTTATCATTTTGTAATGTCCTTTGTATTTTATCCCTGATAATTTTTCTTATTCTGAAGGCTGATTTGTCTAAAATTAATGTAACTACTCCAACTCTCTCTTGCTTAGTATCATTATGGTATACCTCGCCATCATTTTACTTTTAACTCATTTGTGTCTTTATATTGTAAATGAGTTTCTTGTAAATATGCATAGTTGGGTCTTATTTATCTACACTGACAGTTTCTCTCTTTTAATTGGTATATTTAGACAATGCACATTTAATTTGATTATTGATATGTTTGGTTCAACATTTACCATGTTAGTAATTTTTTTCTATTTATTGCACTTTTTCTTTATTTCTTTTTTTAAAGATTTATTTATTTATTTGAAAGGCAGAGTTACAGAGAGGCAGAGGTGAAGGTAGAAAGAGAGAGAGAGGTCTTCTATCTGCTGGTCTCTCCCCAAATGGCTGTAATGGCCAGAGCTGGGCTGATCTGAAGCCAGGAGCCAGGAGCTTATTTCAGGTCTCCTACATAGGTGCAAGGGCCCCAAGGACCTGGGCCATCCTCCACTGCTTTCTCAGGTACATTAGCAGGGAGCTGGATCAGAAGTAGAGCAGCCAAGTCTCGAACTGGTACCCATATGGGATGCTGGCACTGCAGGCTGGGGCTTTAACCCCCTCCTACACCACAGTGGTTGGCCCCACTTTTTTAAAATTTTTCTTTTATTTTCTCCCACTTTTCTGCCCTCTAGTTTTAGAGGATTTTGTATAATTTAATTTTCTCTCAGCATATTAATTATATATATATTTTAAATATTTATTTATTTATTTGAAAGTCAGAGTTACACAGAGAGAGAAGGAGAAGCAGAGAGAGAGAGAGAGAGAAGTCTTCTATCCGCTGGTTCACTCCCCAGTTGGCTACAATGGCTAGAGCTACACCCATTCAAAGCCAGGAGACAGGAGCTTAATCCAGGTCTCCCATGTGGGTGCAGGGGCCCAAGGACCTGGGCCATCTTCTACAGCTTTCCCAGGCCATAGCAGAGAGCTGGATCAGAAGTGGGGCAGCTGGGACTCAAACTGGCACGCATATGGGATGTTGGCACTGCAGGCAGTGGCTTTATTGGCTATGCCACAGCGCTGGCCCCTTCAATTATATAGTTTTCTTAAAAAAAGATTTTATTTATCTATTTGAGAGGTAGAGTTTCAGACAGTGAGAGGGAGAGACAGAGAGAAAGTTCTTCCCTCTGTTGGTTCACTCCCCAGATGGCCGCAACAGCCGGAGCTACGCCAATTCGAAGCCAGAATCCAGGTGCTTCTTCCTGGTCTCCCATGCGGGTGCAGGGGCCCAAGCACCTGGGCCATCTTCTACTGCTTTTCCAGGCCATAGCAGAGAGCTGGACTGGAAGAGGAGCAGCCAGGACTAGAACCGGCGTCCACATGTGATGCCGTCACCGTAGGCGGAGGATTAACCTTAGTGCACTATTCAATTATATCTTTAAAAAGATCTTTTGGTCATTGCCCTAGAATTTATAACATATATTTGTATGACTAATTTAAGTCTGCTTTCATATAATACTATATCACTTCACATGTAATACAAGTATCTCTTAACAGTATTCCCATTTCATCCTTCCCATCCCTTATTTTTTAATGTTGTATTCCCTATATTTTGTCTTTAAGTATCTTTTTTTTAAAAAAGATTTTATTTATTTATTTGAGAGGTAGAGTTACAGAGAGAAGGACAGACAGAGAGAAAGGTCTTCCATCCATTGGTTCACTCCTCAAATGGCTGCAACAGCTAGAGCTGGGCTGATCCAAAGCCAGGAGCCAGGAGCTTCTTCTGGGTCTCACACAGTACAAGGGCCCAAGTACTTGGACCATCTTCTACTGCTTTCTCAGAAAGCTAGATCTGAAGAGGAGCAGCCAAGACTCGAACTGGTGCCCCTATGGGATGCTGGCACTGCAGGTGGAAGCTTAAGCCCACTATGCCATAGTGCTGCCCCCCTACAGTGTTTCTGATTTCTAGCATTTCTTTATTCTTTGTTAGAGTAACTGTCTCTCTGCTATGTTACATGTGTTCTTGCATGTTCTTCATTTTTTCCCATTAAAGTCCTTAACATATTTATCACATTTATTCTAAATTTCCTATCTGATAATTCTAAAATCTGTGTCATATTTCTGAATCTGATTTTGATGCTTGCTTTATTTCTTCTTTGCTTTCTTTTTTTTTTTAAGATTTATTTTATTTATTTGAAAGGCAGAGGTACAGCAAGAGGTAAAGATAGAGAGAGAGGTCTTCTGTTTCAAGTATAATCTAGTATTGTTAAATTGGACTGCTGATGATGCGGTGGTAAGGTATATAGAAAGGAAGAGTTCTATAATATTTAATTTTCAGGTTTTTGGTGGGCCCAAGTCTCTGAGCTTCAAAAGTGTTTTTTAGTCTTTGTTTTATTTATGAAGCCAGAATGAATGCTACAGAGGACCAGAATTGGCTTTTGCCCTGCCCCCATGTAGATACAACTCTGATCAAGCGTTTCCCCATCCTTGGGCTATCAACATATTCTATTATAATTTTTGTAGTGTAGTTTTTCACTCCCCAATTGGCTGCAATGGCTGGAGCTACACCGATCCGAAGCCAGGAGTCAGGAGGTTCTTCTTTCACAAATAAGTAGTTAATTAAACTTTGTGTGTGGTGTGTTTTAATACAGTTCTGTTTTTCTTACATAGGGAAGCAGGTTTGTCAATACCATCTACCAATCAGATAGATATAAATTTATGATGGAAAAAATTATTGAGAAATTTCTCCCAATTAATGGGGGTGAGGGACTGGAGGAATGGGGACAGTTTCATAGAGATCTTGCCATATCATCTGGAAAGAACCTAGAACAGAGAAGAGAAGAGGATTTCCAGACACAACAATGGCCAAATGGCACAGAACCAAGAAAGCATCTATGAATGAAATAGTGGTTAATTTGGAATCCATCCTAGAAATCATCTCTGGCCGATTACTCCATTTCCTAGGTGAATAATTTGCCCATGTTTACACAGAGCTGAGATTCAAACCCAGAATGACTTCAGCACTTATCCTCCCAACCACAGTGGAAGGCTGGAACCTACTCAAGGTTGCCTAGCCAGTCGAGCACAGAGCCCAACCCCCCACCTTCCACTCTTGCACAGATATACAGCCTGAAAAATACAGAACACTCAAATTCTATGGAGAGTGTAGTGATGACTGAAAGAATCTTCTGGGGTCAAGGGAAGAAAGATTCCATAAGGATCAGCAGTGATGATCTCAGAAGGCAGAGAAGACCATGGAGTAGCACTAATCAAGCTTTGAATATACTGCCAGCATAGGCTTTTTAATTAAATGGGTCAGAATCCTTCTTTGGAACCTTTCTGGATATTATGAGGTCTATGTAAGTGAATGTCTTAGATTCCAGGGTATGCATCAACCAATGAAAGCTAGCTCTCCCTTGAGGGTGGAACTAGAGAGAGGAGAGGAGGAATGGCAGAGGAGGCTTGCCTCAGAGTGTTATCATGCTGCAATTAAAAGTGAAATACAGGGCCAGTGCTCTGACGCAGGAGGTTAATCCTCTGCCTTCGGCGCTGGCATCCCATATGGACGCCAGTTCGAGTCCCGGCTGCTTTACTTCCAATCTAGCTCTCTGCGATGGTCTGGGGAAGCAGTAAAAGATGGCCCAAGTGCTTGGGCCCCTGCACCCATGTGGCAGACCCGGAGGAAGCTCCCGGCTCCTGGCTTCGGATTGGCTCAGCTTCAGCCATTGTGGCCACTTAGGGAGTGAGTCAGCGGATGGAAGACCTTTCTCTCTGTCTCTCCCTCTCACTGTCTATAACTCTACCTCTCAAATAAATAAATAAAATCTTTAAAAATATACATATATTTTTAAAAAGTGAAATACTAGATGTTCATATCACAACATGAATGAGTACTGAAAAGCACTAAGAAAATGAGATGAGGTCAGTGTTATCCCCTTATTTACATAAATTAAAGATACATGCTCACAAAATAATATTACACTTTTTTCAGGGACACGTATATATGACAAACATTAAATGCTTTAGAAGTTACCAGTGGGAGACAGGGAAAGACCATGAGCTAAGCAGAATACATCAGGATACTTCAAAAAGTTTATGGAAAGTGGAATTGAAGGATAAGTTTATTTTGATGCAAAAAAATTTGAAATCCATGTATAGTTTTTTCATAATATGCATTTTCCATGAACTTTTTGAAGACCCCTCTTAGTGCCTGGCCTATAACCTGCCCTTAAACATCTGGAAAAACTGGTGTGTGAAAGTTTAGTATTTCCATCTTCAAACAACATCTCCAACATGGCTACTCATACCCACAAGTGGTAGAAAAATCCTCTACAGATGATACTTTCTGATGTAGCATATGGAAAATGTGGTCAATACATAGCCATTGGAGAGAGCCGGAAAGAGCATGCCCAGGGGCCTGGAGTGGTCATCAGAGCCTCGTAGAGGAAGCTGGAGTATAGAAATGAGAGGGCAAGGCATGGACAAAGGTTTGAAAGCAGGAAGCTCAAGGCATTTAGTGGTGGTGAATTTTCTTCTGTTAATATTGGTACCACCTAGGAGATCAGTGGAAAATATGTTGGAAAAGGTGGCTTGCAGAGAGATTACAGGGACCTGAAAATCTAGGAGAGAAAATATGAGATTCCTCCTCTCCTCTCCCCTCTCCCCTCTCCCCTTTTCTTTCCCCTCTGCTCTCCTCTCTCCTCTCCTCTTTCCTTTCGTTTATAGCAACAGCCACAGAAACAGCAATGAGAAAAACCCACAGAAAATCAGCCCAGTTAGTAAGCTGTGTTGTCAGATTGAAGGTGAAAACCCAAATTTCAACATCTTATGCATAGCCTACAGCCATACAAAAGCCCCCTGGAAGGTATGTACCTCTTAGGATAAGAATCCTGGGGGCTGGCACTGTGGCATAGCAGGTAAAGCTGCCATCTGCAGTTCCAGCATCCTGTATGGGCCCTGGTTCGAATCCTGGCTGCTCCACTTCCAATCTAACTCCCTGCTATGGCCTTGGAAATCAGTAGAAGATGGTCCAAGTCCTTGGGCTCCTGCACCCATGTGGGAGACCTGGAAGAAACTCCTGGCTCCTGGCTTCGGATCGGTACAGCTCCGGCCATTGCAGCCAATTGGGGAGTGAACCAGCAGATGGAAGACCTCTCTCTCTCTGCTTCTCCTTCTCTCTCTGTGTAACTCTGACTTTCAAATAAATAAATAAATCTTAAAAAAAAAATCTTTGAGGGCTGCATTCACTCAGGAGGAGTAGCAGCAAATCACAGTATTAAGAGAAACGTGTCACTGGGACCAGAAGCAGGGCAGGTTGGGTAAGAACAGCTTGAGCCTCAGAGGTGAAGACAGTGTGCGCACATGCCAGAGAGGGCCCTGGCCTGGGTCCGACACAAGTAGCGGCTGTGCAGGAGTTTTGCCTTTGTTGACCTACCTTTTTCAATTGTGTTCTTCAAGGAGTACAGCTTTATTATTTTATTGCCAGTTTTAACCATATATAATTTCCCCCTTTTGTTTAATCAATCTTGCTTATAAATTGTCACATCAAGTATTACATTATTATAGTGTATAAAACAGTCCTGTGAGATTGGTCTGATTAGGGCATTGATGAATTTTTTAAAAAGATACTGAATTGCATCACGTGTGAAAACGAGCGTCCAGCTCATCGGCACACAGGTCAGTGCAACCCATTGCTGTAACCAGCGGGCCATTTCCACACCCAGAAGCCATGCTCAGGTCCCTTCCCCAGAATTGCTCCTTGCCCATTAATTACCAGGCAGATGTCTATAGTGATTTCTACAGTTTTGCTTGGATTTTACCATATATGAGTAGAATCACATAATAGATTTCCTTTTGTCATGGATTTCTGTGCTTAAAATGATGTTTGTGAGATTGGTTCATGTCTTATGTTTCTAGTTTTTTTCCTCTATCACAACTGCTGTGGAGTGTTTCAGAGAATGAATACATCACGTTTTCTACTATGAATGAACATTTGAGTTGCTTCCAGTTTGGGGCTATTTTTGCCTTCTTGTTAACTCAGCATCTGCTGAGTCTATAATGAAACCCAACTTTTCATTCTTCTTCTTCTTCTTCTTTTTTTTTTTTTTTTTAAGAAAAGATGTAGCTGGGCCAAGCCTAAGCCAGAACCAGGAGCTTCGTTGCGGTCTCTGACATGGGTGCAGGGGCCCAAGGATTTGGGTCATCGTCTGCTGCTTTCCCAGGCACATAAGCAGGGCGTTGGATCGGGAGTGGAGCAGCCTGAATTGAACCAGTGCCCCTGTGTGATGCTGGTGTCGCAGGCAGCAGCTTTACCTGCTGCACCACAACTCAGGCCCCTTGTTTTTTTTTTCTTTTCCATCTCGCCCTCCTCCAAAGATTTATTTACTTATTTGAAAGTCAGAGTTAGAGAGAGAGAGAGTGGGAGAGCCAGAGAGAGCCCTTGGTACTTCTTAACTTGCATGAAGCTGGAATCATACCATTGAAGAAGGCCTATGCAGATGTACACAGGAGCCCTATCAGATGGAACACTTCCATCTCGAATATGTGTGTGTAATGATCCATTTGTCATCCTGAAAAAGGCAAATCCTAATCTAAATTTTTAGAAAAAGGACTATATTTTGTTATATAGAGAATAAATAAATGTAAGGTAATAAAATGATATGCTTCAACTTGAAAATGCTCAGGTGTAGCCGGCGCCGTGGCTTAACAGGCTAATCCTCCGCCTTGCGGCGCCAGCACACCGGGTTCTAGTCCCGGTTGGGGACCGGATTCTATCCCGGTTGCCCCTCTTCCAGGCCAGCTCTCTGCTATGGCCCGGGAAGGTAGTTGAGGATGGCCCAAGTGCTTGGGCCCTGCACCCGCATGGGAGACTGGGAGAAGAACCTGGCTCCTGGCTTCGGATCAGCACGATGCGCTGGCCACAGCGGCCATTGGAGGGTGAACCAACAGCAAAAAGGAAGACCTTCCTGTCTCTTTCTCTCTCACTATCCACTCTGCCTGTCAAAAAAAAAAGAAAAAAGAAAATGCTCAAGTGTGATGATACCAGAGAGGCAGTGAGGTTGGCAGGTGCTCACTCTTGCTTACAGCAAACAGATTTGGATATAGGAAAAGTAAGACAATACTCAGAGTACTATATTTAATATTCTAAGATAAAGGCTAGCAGCATATTTGTGTGCACATAGAAGTAGGACCAATGTGACTGTGACAGCTGCAAGTACCTAGTGATACAGGTGTGTTGTATTGTTGTCCCAAATACCAAAGGCAGTTGTCATGGGTGATGGAACAGCTTGAAGTGGTGAACACTTCTTGGTCAAGTTCCAAATTGTTCTACTCTGAAACATGTGCTGTTTGTCCAGTTAGACCCAATTCTGGCTGGTGATACACATTCTCAAGACTATAAGTTGCTTGTACATTACCAAAGAGAAGTTCTGTTGTACATGTTTTACGTTTTGTATTTAGTAGTTATGCTGTCCAATATCATATCCACTAGCTGTATATTTTTACTGAGCACCTGAAATGTGACTACTGGAATTGAGGAACTGGAATTTTAATTTAATTTAGCTAAAATTTAATGTAAAATTTAATTTGCCCTAAAATTGAATCATTGTAAAATACTTTTCTGTTGAACGCAACTTACTTTGATAGGACCGTATTTCACCTAAACCATTAGTTGTGTAAGATGTTTGTTACACTGTAATGCATGTGCCAGGCTTGCGTGTTGTTTCTAGTTTGTATGTCACCATCTAGTCAATGTCAGTGATCTGATTTATATTGGAGTGATTTTTTTCTATGTATTTTTGTAACATTGTAATATATTCATTTTAAAACTTTGTACAGAGAATACAAGTTATACATTACCTATTTTCACCTATTTGATTGTGGCTTCTAAAACTTTCTACATTACACAAATGGCTCACATTCTGTTTCTCTGGGACAGTGCTATTCCATATGATCTGTAAAATTTATTCCAAGTAAATGTTGTCATACCCAATTTCATTGGTTTTGTAGATAAACCCCATGTTCAAGTAAATACACAGCATTCAACTGCTATTTACAAAGCAGTTTAAGCAAGGTGCCACAGTGTCCATCTTCTGGTAGTGTTCAATATACATTGAATGAATGAATGAATTTGTGTGAAGCAGAAACACATGAAGACACACTGATGAATGAGGCACACTGTGTTGGGCTGGGGATCACACAGTTGAAAAAAGTCCTTGCATTGCCAGGGATATGCACCTTTGATGCCTTAACCAGACGTTCTCAGCTCTATCACATGCAACACTGCCATGTAAAATAATATTTGTACTGCTCTTCATTATCCTGAAAATAGAAATGCATAAATAATCTAAACTTTTAGGAAATGGTACAAAGTGAGAATCAGTGATAGGTGATGTGTAACGAAATAGTAAGTATTCTAATCTGGAAATTCTCAGAGATACGATGAAGTTGGCGGATGTTTGCTCTTACTTATAATGAGTAAATTTGGATGTAAAACAGGAAACTACTCAAAGAATATTTATTGTTGGCATTTTCTTTATATTTAACATTTTGAGGTGAAGACTAAATGAGTATATTAAGGTGAAAGTGACAGCGCCAAGTACAAACTGATACAGTTGTGTTGTTTTATTGACCCAAATATCAGAAGCCAATTTGTCATTTTTTAAAAAAAATTTAAGAAAGCTTTTATTAAGTTGTCACTGATGATGGAAGATTTCAAAGTGCTGAGCCATTCTTGGTTAAGTTGTGAAACAAGTAAAGTACAATCTCCCCTTGATTCACTTGGTAATTACAGTCCTGGAAAATTCAGTACATACAAAGACAATAAAATAGCCTTTAAAAATACATAAAATGGAGTTACAGATCGTCAGTTGGGTCACAATACAGATTCTTACTTCCATAAATTTCTAATGGTTTTTTGGAATTTGTATGGAATTGTCTCCTCCATTGTTGGATATTAGCAGATTTGTCCCTTGCCCATTAAACCTCAATAGTCCCTTCTCCCCCAATTATTGTGAAGATCAATCCCTCCTTGCCCAACAAATTGTCCAAAGCCTCCCAGAAAACATTGCCATCCTGTTTGAGAGCCTGTACCTCGTTCATGTAAAGATAGAGCTGCCTTCCTTCCCCTACTGCCTTTCCCAAATTCTGTGAAAGCCCAGCACATGCACTGTGGGTATACAGCAAACCACATATGAGGACTCCAAACTCAGATCACTGAATCATCTTTCTGTTTATTATTATCTTATAAGTGTCATGGTATCTTCCAAGGCAAAGAGATACATTTATAGACAGGGACAATGTCCGGTGGGGTGACAAGTAGAGAGACAACAGGCCAGCAGAATGAAGGTGGGGGTGAGCCTACACCTAAAGCACCTAGTCCCAGGGCTTGCACACTTGCAAAAGGTGAGACATAACCTGGTTTCTCAATTTCAAGAGGAATACATGACCAGTGCCTCAATTCCTCTGTTCATATGATGGAAACAAATTAATGCCAACGTAAGGACGTGGACCCTGGAGTCAGACTACTTAGATTCAACTTGACTTCACTCTTACAGCCCGGAGACCTGGAGTTCATCACTGTGCACTTCAGCCCCCTGCCTATAAACAGGATCATAGCCATACCTGAAATGCCTACCATGTGGGTACCATGTGGGCTTAGATAAGTTGATGTACATAAACTGCTTAGAAAGGTAAACAGTAGCTACTTATAGAAGCATTTGCCAAATAAGCAAAAAAAAAAGTTGCTCGGGGAAAATATAGCTTTGCACAGCCATTTCTTTCACAACGTGATATGAGATTGAATTACCTAGACTGCATGCTCAGAGGAAACTTGACGTTCCTCAGTTCCAACAGGCGTGCACTATAATGTCTGCTGTGCTTTGCAATAAATCATGGGGCCAGAGCTGGCTTCAGCGGAGGTGCAAAGAAGTGGCCTATTGTCTCCCCCACACAGAGTGTATCTGGGCTCCAAAATTCTGCCTTCCACCAACGTCCTATTGCAATTCCAATTATCATGTCTTCCCAAGTAAAGAGAGAGAACATGAGAAATCAAGTGGAAGAGACCCATAAACTCAAAATCCTCAAAGACTATGTGAATCCACAGTGGAGTTTCTTTGAATAGAGTCTTCACTTTGGATGTGTATTGGACAGGTTTGGAGATGGGAGGCAGAAGGTGGGAAGGTAGGGGTTAAAGTTTTGGCAAGAATTCAAAATTAAATTGGACTGGCACAGTTGGACCACTTACCAGTCTGAGACTGCATGCCAAGTTCCTGAGAGTCTCCAAGGCCCATTTTCCTCATCTGTAACCTGAGGATGGTGCTAATCACTGCCCCGTGGGATGGCTGTGAAGACAGTGCCCAGCGCCGTGCCTGGCGCAGAGCCAGGGGCCAATAAATGTCAGTCTCCATGGCCATTGTCATTGTTCCAGGCATCAGCAACCTGTCACAAGGGAAGTACTTTTCCTTCGGCCTCTGAGGGAACGAGGCCTCGTGCGAGTCCACCTTAGGAAGGCTTCATTTTGGTTTCTTCCTTCTTCATGGAAGCTGTCATCTGGAGAGAAAGAACTGGGAAGCCGAGTCACTCTAAGGGCCCGGGAAGCAGCACAGGGAGCAGTACATGCAGTTAGACCCAATCAAGCCCTCCCTCTAGTGTGTGGTCCTGAGCAGGTTGTCCTCCCTCTCTGACCCTTAGATATTTGCTCATTGCCAGAATCTAACCCATGACAGGGCTTGCTGTGATGAAGCTGCTGGTTCCTAAATGAGGACCTTTGCAATATCATACAAGATGCCCAGAAAGGCCATGAATTGGGAGAATCTCTCAATGATGAAAGGAAAGACTTCAAGGAGTTTGTGAAGTGTGTGCTTCTATACCCATTCCCTATCCCATTCACAAGGAAAAAGGTAAAATTCTGTAAAAATTAAAAAAGTAAAATTCTTTTTTTTTTTAATTTAATTTTTTTTGACAGGCAGAGTGGACAGTGAGAGAGAGACAGAGAGAAAGGTCTTCCTTTTGCCGTTGGTTCACCCTCCAATGGCTGCCACGGCCGGCGCGCTGCGGCCGGCGCATCGCACTGATCCGATGGCAGGAGCCAGGTGCTTCTGGTCTCCTATGGGGTGCAGGGCCCAAGCACTTGGGCCATCCTCCACTGCACTCCCTGGCCACAGCAGAGAGCTGGCCTGGAAGAGGGGCAACTGGGACAGAATCCGGCACCCTGACCGGGACTAGAACCCGGTGTGCCGGCGCCACAAGGCAGAGGATTAGCCTAGTGAGCCACGGCGCCAGCCGAAAGCTAAAATTCTTAAAAATTCAACAAGAAGCAGGCATTTGGTGCTGCAGTTGGGATCCTGCTTGGGACACCCACATCTCACATCAGAGTGCATGGATTTGAGTCTTGGCTCCCCACTACTAGACTATCACCAGACAGAAAAAGGTCTTACTGTTTGTTTTCATTTTCAAAGGGACTTTGACCTTGTGCATGTGGATGGTAGGTGATAAATGCCTTCTTCGCGGCTGCAGAGGTGCGGGCAGCCAGCATTCTGCTCACCGGGAAGCAAGGACAGGTGGGGCACGTTTACCACAGGCCGGCTGTGTAGCCTCAACATTTCATTCAACACTTGCCTCCCTGGGTGTGTGTGTGTGTGTGTGGTGGTGGTGGTGCGTAGGAACCATTTTCTCTCCTATACTCTTGCCAGTATAGATCATAGGACTTCCTGTTCTCTGTGGGGAAATGAGAACTTAGCTCCCATCTGCCCTTCTGTCTCTCCTTCAGTTCTTCCCAAGGGAGGGAACGACCTGTCTTGGTAAGGTAGGAGAAGGGACCTGACCAGTGAGCCCAGGGTGGAGATGCATCTGTGAAAAGAGCCAGATCCCAGCCCAGGGTCTGGAGACCACAGTCTCTCTCCCTGCACTCCAGAATTTACCGATCTGTGGCCAGCTGCTGACCCCCAGCTATCTGCACCACACGTGCAGGTCCAGACTCAGTTGGAGTTGTGCCGTTGGAAGGTTTGGCTGGAGGTCCAGGTTAAGGGCTCAACGCCCAGCAAGACTGCTGCAGTCACCTCCCTCAGGCTGCGTTATGACCATTTTTCAATTGGTTCAGAGCCAGAGAAACTTTACTAACCCCAAGAAGCTGGAAAGGGCTGTCAAAAGGATATAGTTTGAGCCCCTTGTTGGGCGAGGAAAAGGCCAAGGACTGTAAATCCCTCCTGTTGGCCCCTCTCCAGGCCCCACCTGGGTCCTGGCAGCCAGATGATGTGCTTGGTCATCTGGTCTGCACCTACCGCTTTAAGCAGTGGTCCTGCATCTGACCGCACTGTCTGGTTCTTGTCTTTGTAGACTCCTTGCCTCACCTTGCTGTGAATATTGCTTTCATTCACTGGGAAACCCTTGTATCTTCCTCCCCTTGGCCCTCCTCGGATTCCTTTGGTTTGGTGTGGGACTGTGACCAGTGTCCTGGAATACGTTCCTATTCTGGAGATGACCCTTGTGGACTGGAACCTGCAAACAGGTCTGCTGCTTCCCTGTCCAGGGCTCTTCCTGCCTGAATCGGGGAGGACTGTCACTGTGAATCACATGACCGGACTTCTCTTAATACCACACTCCATCAAATAGAACAATAGTTTTATCTCACTGTGATGCAGAGATGGTTGCTATGGCAACCAATGGGGATATGCTTAATTAAATCCTGTAATTGCCCCAAATTAGCAGCAACTCGTGCTCTGGCTTTAATAGGATTTGGACTGAGCTGACTGGGAAGCAGGTGCAGAGGGAAGAATGACCACATATTGGCTCTCATCGCTACCGTTCACGTGAGCTCCTAGTAAAGCTTTTTCTCCCACTTTGCCAGGAAGCCAAAGGAATTGAAGGGGAGAAGAGGGAACATGGTGGAGCCCTTCTGATGGGCCAGGAAAGCTAGAATGACACAATCATTCTGCAGTGTTGTGATGCAATGGGTTAAGCCACCACCTGTGATGCTGGTGTCCCATTTGGGCACTGGTTCAAGACCCAGCTGCTCTATTACTGATCTAGCTCCATGGTAATGTGCTTGGGAAAGCAATGGAAGATGCCCCAAGTGCTTAGGCCCCTGCAGCCATGTGGGAGACTCAGAAGAAGTTCCTGGATCCTGGCTTCAGCCTAGCATAGCCCTGGCCATTGCAGCCATTTGGGGAGTGAACCAGAAGATGGAAGATCTTTCTCTCTCTGTTTCAGTAACTCTGCCTTTCCAATAAAAAAAAATGGACTCAGAATCCCAACACTACTTTGTAGGTACAAATTCTCCAAATTCAGAGAATCAAGCTGCTTGGGAAGCCTTATCATCAGGAGAAGCTAGGGTGGACCATGTGTAGGAGCCCAGTGTCAGGTCTGAAAGAGGCCTAGCAGCAGCCCTGCAAGGCCTGGCTTTAATCCATGCTGGCAATCAGAGGGTCACCCACACCCTGCTTGGACATTCTGACGATGCAGAGCACGCTCCTTCTGGTGCCAGCCCGTTTGGTTCAAAAACATCCCTGGTTATTCAGCAATGAGCTGAAAAAATGAAGTGGGGTTGGGTACCTCATCATCCCTTGATGTGGTTGGTTGGCTGGGCTCCTGGAGCTGAGACAGACCCCTGTCTGGCATTGAATCTACCCTGGGCAAGCCACCCTGGCCCTAGGACCCTGGACTATCCTGACTGTTTAGGGATCACCTTCAGCCAGCAGAGAGAATCAGTAAGGAAACACTGAACCTCCCCTATGCAGTGTTTGATTAGGAATAAAGAGAACAGCCTTTGTCTCTGAGGGCCCTGCAGTGTTTGTCCCACTGTGATAAAAAGCAAAAGCAAAGTGCAGAGCCTTGTTGCCTAGGATAAATGTCACATGGAACTCCGCCTCCTACACTGTGGTTGGGAGAATAATCACTGTCATTATCAATGGAGAAAGACTCCATATTCCAGATGGAGGTAGGTGAGGTAAGTCCTATGGGGTCCCTGAGCTCTCTCGGGGCAACAATAATTCCATGAATTCGGCTGAACATCACATCAGCCCTTGGCAGCTGCATCTCACAGGTGGCTCGCATTGGATTCTCCAATCAATGAACACTCCCAGGCCATTTCTCCTTTGTTGGTGCAATATCACATGGCCCTCAGTACCAGCTCTATTCTGAGTGTGGGTGCTCAGGGCCCCTCCAGCTCCTTGCTTGCTTTTACTGTCAAGTTTGAGGTCACATTCAGCGCTCTAAAATTCAGGATTACAAGAATGACTCCCTCCAGGTTCCTGTTCTGCTCTTCACACTCCCAGCAGGTCTCTCCATGTTGATCTTATCTGCAAGGTCCTGTTTTCTCCAGCTCTAATGTAGCCAGAGCATCATGCCTAATGAAGTTAAATGTCTAAGGCACCCTTTATCAATGTCTACTCTCTCTTTTCCAAAAATGTTGGAGGAGAGGCAGGGGCCAAGGAGCTCTGCTCTTTCTCCCATCTGTTGGGACATCGTAATTAGCTTAACCAAGACTGTGTAAGCCTTGTGAGAAGTAACAGTGCTTGAGTGTTCATATTTTACACAGCCCCTTTACATTGTTTACTGTTGTTGGTTTTGTATTTTTGCCTTTGCATGAAGTTCAAAATTTATTGCACCAAAATAAACAATTTTTTTCCAAAAAGACTTATTCAAAATAAATATCTTTTATTTGAAAGGCAGAGTAACAAGAGAAAAGAGCGAAGAGAGAGAGAAAGAGAGATCTTTCATCCATTGGTTCACTCCCCAAATGGTCACAATGGCTGGGACCAGGCCAGGTTGAAGCCAGGAACCATGAACTCTGTCTCCCACATCAGTAGCAGGGACCCAGGTACCTGGGCCATCTTCTGCTGCTTTCCCAGGCTAGTTTGCAGAAAGCTGGATCAGAAGAGGAGCATCCAGGACGCAGACTGGAGCTTTGTAATGGGACAGCAGCATCACGAGCAGCGGCTTAACCTGCTGCCCCTCAGTGCTGGCTCCTGAACTTCTCTCTCAAGTCCATTTCCCCACAGGCTCTGAGAAGTACCCTCGTACTACACTTCTAGTCAGCTCCTTCTAGTAGTATATTGTGAATAAACATCACTTACTTAAATAGATCTGTTTATACATAAGGTTTAGTCATTGCCTAATATACCATTGTATAGAGTTGCCATTGGTTAACTGTTAAGCAACAAGGTTTGTGGGGTTTTTTTGTTATTAACACATGACAATCTTTTTCAGACAGGTTTTTTTTTTTTTAAGATTTTTTTTTTTTTTTTGAAAGAGAGTTACAGAGAGAGAGAGAGAGGGAGAGACACACAGAGAGAGAGAGCTTCCAACCACTGGTTCATGTCTCAAATGACCGCAGTGGCTGGGGCAGGGCCAGGCCGAAGCCAGGAGCCAGGAACTTCTTCCAGGGTGGATGCAGGGGCCCAAGCACTTGGGCCATCCTCCGATGCTTTCCCAGGCTCATTGGCAGGGAGGTAGACGGGAAGTGGAGCAGTCAAGACAAGAACCAGTGCCCATATGGGATGCTGGTGTTGCAGGCCTTACCCGCTACGCCACAATGCCAGCCCCCTCAGGCAAGACTTTTTATTGTCAGAGAGTAAAAGGATGTTTGCACCTGCAGGTGAGAGGGTCGATGAGTCGGGACAGTTGAGTGTCTACAGGCGGAAGCCTTTGCTTCAAGTCCACCCCTGCCAGTTGCTCACTGGCCATGAGACCTTAAGCCAGTCTGTTCAACCTCTCTGCATCTCAGTCTCCTCATCTGTACTATGACAATAACAACACTTAGGGTAATTGGGAAGTGACACCCACATGAAATTACCTTTGAACTGTGACTCAAAGTAGATGTGGGGGAAAAAATCAGCATTATCTGCCCTGTACCATGAGCCTCTCCCGTGTCAGGCACTGTCCCATGTTTCACTTGCTTCATCTCATTTCATGTCCCAGCACACCCATAAGGCAGGCACTGCTTTTTCGTCCACTTTCTCCATAGTGGGGGAATGAGGCAGGTGCACAATCTGCCCAATGGGCACACAGGTGAAAGTGCCAGGACCACGACTCCGACTCAGGTCTGCTGGGCCCGCACTCTAGCTCTGAAGTGAATGTGATACAGAAGGTGGCCACACTCCACTCAGCTGTCTGCTGGACCTGACCCTCGAGGAGATGAGCTGGAGACAACCCGGAGGCCAAAAAGGCCCCACTGGTGCTAGTAGCTTAGGTCCCAGGGGACTTTCTGACTCTCAATACAGGTGCCATGATCCTCATATGCACATAACACTTGCACACTTCAAGGCTCTTTCCCATCCATTCTTTCCCTTGGTCCTGACGATCTGTGTGTGCCACTGGGATCTCATGCATGAGAAGCAGCTGTCAACAGCACACACTGTCAGAGGAAACTGGCACACTAGGTGCCTGGTCCCAATCATTTGAAAAGGGCATGTTCTCAGCTGATTGGCGAAAGATCTGGTCTCGAATCCTGGCTTCTCCATTTCAAAGCTTTGCAGCTTTGGTTAACTGATTTGACTTCTTGGATCCTGTTTCTTCACCTTTAAAAGGGATCGCAAGGGGCCAGCGCCATGGCATGGTACGTTAAGCCTCTGCCTGTAGCCTTGGCATCCCATATAGGGACAGTTCGTGTCTCGGCTCTGGCTTTGGGTTGGCACAGCTCTGGCCGTTGCGACCAACTGTGGAGTGAACCAGTGTATGAAAGACCTCTCTCTCTCTGTCTATCCCTCTGTCTGTAACTCTGCCTCTCAAATAAATAAATAAATCTTTAGAAAAAAAATAAGAGAGAGAGATTGCAAACAGGGCTAACAATTCTCATGTGGCAGCGCTGACTTAAGGAACCTCATGAGACCATGGGGAGTATTCAAAATGCTCACCACTCTCCCCCCGCTCCTGCTCAGGCAGGGCACGCACTTCCACCCCCAGCCCTCAGTGTTATGTGGTCTACACAAGACCCCCAAACCCCCTTTCTTCTCCACTGCGGTTGGTTAGACTGAAAGTAGACAACTAGAGAGTAGCTAGCTGGCCTCAAAGGAATTCATCCAATGCTGAGCTGAGTCTTCTTTTGATATTTTTTCACCAAGAACTAACTTTTCAATATTAATGAATTTAAATAGCCACATGGCACTAGTGACCACTACATCATATGGTTCGGGGATATAGGTTTATTGGAAGAAGATTAAAGAGAAGTAAAAAAGCTGGGGAAAAATTTGGGAGATATTGTTCTCATGGGAAAAACCATCACACCAAGGATGCTGTGGGTTCAGAGGAAGCCAAAGAAATACGAAGGAAAGAAGCTGTCGTGCCTGGGGGTGGTCGAGATGCCAGTCGGGAGGTCTTGTTGACTGTGAAACACAGTGAGAATGGGGGCTCATGGGAACTCCGAGCAACCACCCTGCAACACCGCCTGGTGCTGTATGCACGGTTTGACGCAGGAGTTTCTGGCTGAGAATGGTGCGAAAGTGATGCAAATTCAATAGAAACCATACTTCAGATTTCAAAGTTTGATCTTTGTCCAGGCTAATGACATTGTGATGGGCGCTGGGAGACATGGAAAGAATATCCAAGAATGTGAAAGCAAACGAGCCACGGCCACCTGCATTGCCCTGGGTGAGTCACACACAGTGCTGAGTTGGAAAGGCGTGCAGATCACACAAACTCTGCTTCTCTCCTAGGCTTCAAAATGAGTAAGTGAAATAACGCACTGGCCTGACCTTCATAAGCAGCTATAAAATCCATATTAAGGCAAAGGAAGGGTAAGAACCACATTTGGGAAGGTGGCAGCCTGAAGCGGGCCAAAAGCTGGTGTGGGGAGCAGTCCACAGGCACGTGAAAAGCCACTGGTTGTATTTTAATTAGGTTCTCAGAGGGCTTTTATTATTTAATTACTTAGATGTACATTATGCTAGTTATTATAAAATATTCCATAATAAACATCTCAAAGATACTAGAGCAATAATAACATTTATAATA
This sequence comes from Lepus europaeus, assembly GCF_033115175.1. Taxonomy (NCBI): domain Eukaryota; kingdom Metazoa; phylum Chordata; class Mammalia; order Lagomorpha; family Leporidae; genus Lepus; species Lepus europaeus. Next base: position 60,108,509 of record NC_084831.1, read on the forward strand.
AGATTTATTTATTGGCCGTTGTCTATGATTAGTCATTAATTCAGAGGAGCCAGCACTCTATCACAGGGCTCCTTCTGAGTTAGACAAGGGATTTTCAAAGAGTTTATGAAAAAACTGTGTGGATTTCAAAATTTTCTTGGCACCCAAGTAAACATGTACCAACTTGTGAAAACATTTGTGCAAGATCGAGTTGTGGCCGGCGCCGTGGCTCAACAGGCTAATCCTCCGCCTTGCGGCGCCGGCACACCGGGTTCTAGTCCCAGTTGGGGCGCCGGATTCTGTCCCGGTTGCCCCTCTTCCAGGCCAGCTCTCTGCTGTGGCCAGGGAGTGCAGTGGAGGATGGCCCAAGTGCTTGGGCCCTGCACCCCATGGGAGACCAGGAGAAGCACCTGGCTCCTGCCATCGGATCAGTGCGGTGCGCCGGCCGCTGCGCGCCAGTCGCGGAGGCCATTGGAGGGTGAACCAACGGCAAGAGGAAGACCTTTCTCTCTGTCTCTCTCTCTCTCACTGTCCACTCTGTCTGTCAAAAAGTTAAAAAAAAAAAAAAAAAAAGATCGAGTTGTGAGGCGCTAAGAAGGGCAACATGAGTCTGAAAAGAGTCCCTGTCAGAGCAACAACACGAAATCTGTGAGAACAAGAAAGGAGCAACAGCAATGGTCCAGCCTGGGGGGCGGGGTAGAATCTTTGATGCTTTACAAAAAGTGTATGGGGAAAATGTCCCAAGGAAATCAGGGGTTTCTAAATGGACAACTTGTTTTCAGGAAGACCAGACAATATTGAAGATGAAGCCTGTGGCTTCAGATCACCCACACCGATTTGCAAGGAAAAAGGCATTTGGTTCGTGCCCCCGTTGAAGAGGACCAAGGATTCACAGCAGAAACACCAGCCAATACCAGACATCTCTCGACCTGCTCACTTTACACAATTCTGACCGAAGAATTAAAGGGGTACAAGCTAGCTGCCCCATGGGGCCCCCATAGCTGCTGACAAGGGCAGAGCTTTCAACAGAAGTTTTAAACAAGTGGGATCAAGATCCTCAATTATTTCTTCAAAAGGAAACAGGAGAAAAACCTGGCTTTACCAGAATGATCCTGAAAGTGAGGCGCAATCGAAGCAATCATGGCAAAGAGGAGCGAGTGGTCCAGGCACAGCCAAAGCAGGTTGGTGGGAGGCAACAGCTTTCTGGGGGGATGCTCAAGGCATTTTGCTCGTTGCTTTTCTGAAGAGCCAAAGAGTGCATGTTTTGGGAAAGTGATCTTAGAAGACCTTAGAAGAAAAACGTCTTGAAAGCTGCACCAGAATCTGCACCCTGACAATGCTGCCGCTCACTCCCCTCATCAAAGGAGGGCGGTTCTGCGCGAGTTTTGATAGGAAATCGCTAGGCTTCCACCTTAGGGCCCTGATCTGGCCTCTTCTGACTTTTTTTTTTTTTTTTGCTTTTAGATATTAAATAAAAATTAAAGGGCCCCAATTTTTCTTCAGCTAAAGATCTAAAAAGACCTCATTGACATGGTTAAAGTCCATGGACCCTCAGCTCTTCAGAGGTGGTCTAAATGACTGGTCTCATCACTTCCAGAAGCATCTTGAACTTGGTGGAGTTTGTGTTGAGAAATAAAGTTTGTACATATGTTTTTAAGTGTTTGTTTTCATCAACTTGAAAGGTAGAGCAAGAAATAGAGTGAGAGAGCAAGAGCAAGAGTGAGAGCGAGGGAAAGAGAGAGAGAGAGAGAAGAAATCAATCTTCCATTCACTGGTTCACTCCCCAAATACCCACAACAGCAGCCTGGTCTGGGCCAGGCTGAAGCCAGCAGCACAGACCTCCATCCGGGTCTCCCAAGTGAATATCAGGAACCCTGAGCCATCATTTGCTGCCTCTCAAGATGCATTAGCACGACACTGGATGGAAACAGTAGCTGGGGCTCCAACTGGCACTCAGATATGGGATGCAGGCCTCCCAGCAGAGGATTTAACACGCTGTATCACAATGCCTGCCCCTCAAGTTTGCATTTGAACTTTCTAGAGATCGCAGTACAAGACGGAGGCCCGGTGACTGGCTGGGAGCCACATGCCTTCCCAGAGTGGCGCTGGCCCCGGAGGGCAGCAGGAGGAGGAGCCACAGCACCCAGTCTCCCCAAGCCTTCCTCAAGGGGCAGCACCAGTGCCTGGCCCCAGGCCCCCTGCTCACTCAGCTAGAAGAGGTTCGTTTCCCTTTATCATGGTAAACAGTGATTGGCAGGGAGGTGCACCAAGCGAAGGGTCTGTCTGTAGCTGGAGGGGGTTGTGTGGAACCTGGATCCAGCCCGTTGAAGAGGGGGGGCACCGAGGACAATGCGGGCCGTGGAGATCAGGGCGGGAGATCTCCAGCTCCAGTTGTTGCAGCAGGAGGAGGAGGAGGGCAATCCTGGTTCTTGTGTCACTTCCAAGAAGACGAAGACGCATTTCCACGTGGACAGGGACAGTGAGCACAATGAGATTTATTGACGCGAGACTCCTGCCACAGCAGTCAAGAGAGGGGCCCTAAGAAAGGAGTTGCCAGAAAAGCTTATGGGTGCCTGCGATTTTTATACACCGAGTGGCTCTCTGCAAATCAACCCTAGATGGAACCAGTCAGGGGAGGAGCGGAATAACGCTGCAGGCAGGGATTACCTCCTGTCTAGCTGTGGGAACACTACGTGCCGTTAAGTGACCTCACTGCCTTCCACCTGACCTGACTGCCCCTTAGCCGGCCCAGCTGCTCACACCCCCACCTCGTTCACCTTCGTCTGTTCATGTGCGCCCCCCGCCCGCCCGGAGAGGCCAGACAGAAGTTAAAATCAGGGAGCCCACCGGGCTTCCCCTTATCTTTTTTATCTGTTTGCCTTTTGCCCTGGACTGAATGTTTGCATTTCTTGAGAAATCAGATGTTGAGACTCTAACCCCAATCTGACAGTTTTAGTAGATGGGGCCTTTGGAATATAATTTGGCTGTGGGGGTGGAGCCATCGCCATGGAGTTAGCGCCGTTGTAAGAACAGACATGAGCTATCAGTTATCAGTTATCCCCACCACCCCACCATGTGAGGGAAGCAGGAAGAGACCTGCTGGCACCTTGATCTTGGACTTCCGGCTTCCAAGACTGTGAGAATAAGTGGCTGCTGCTTAAGCTGCCAGTCTGGGGTGTGCTTGTTCCAGCAGCCACCACCAAGACAGCTTATCCGAGCATTTGGAGAAGATGGGTGAACTCAGATCCCTCGGTTCTAGAATGTTCTCTGGCCTCAATACAGAAAGCCAGAGAATGGTGAAAGCTGAGGCGAGGACCACTCTGAGGTGAGCGGGGAGAAGCTGGTGAAAGTGGCCCCAGCTCAGTCACTGAGCCTGTTTTCCATACAGAAACGGGGGTCCAGATGTTCTCATCTGGGGGTGATTCAACCTTCCTAAGGAGACATCCGAATATGGAAGGGGAATTTGGTTATCACAATGACGGGGTGACCTTGGCAAAAGTCAGAGGTGCCAAACACCCCTCACTGCGCAGGGAGGGAGCCGCACCCTGAATGGCAGTGGAGCCCCTACTGAGAAGGCCGCCCTTGAGGGACCTTCCTCCCTTCCCGGGATCATCTGCGCCTGCGTGGTGTTCACTGCTGGGCGGGAAAGCTGCCGGAGCCGTCACCAGCATGCGGGGCTCCAGTGCTCCCTCGGGACAACGAGGGATCTGTTCCAGTGGGCTCTGTGCCGGCTCGGGTCCTGCGTGGCAGCTGAGCTGTCCTTGCTGGAGAGAGATTTAACTGGATGCAGCCGAGGTGGGAATAGCAGACCGGTTGCTCCCAGGATCCGGTTTGCTCCAGTTCTAACCGCATTCTCAGAACCACTTGTGCAGGCAGGGCTTTGTCGTCCCGTGTGAAGCTGAGCAGCGCCCTCCCTGGGCCATTGTGGGGAAGTACACAGCTGACTGCTTTGAGAAAATGCGCTGGTCACAGGTGACCTGAGCAAACTGGCCGGCGCCCACCCACGCAGGTGCCCTGTGAACCCTGGACAGAGGGTCCGGGCAGGGGGAAGGAAGCCGCACCCAAGGGCGCACAACTTGATGCGAGACTGAGACCATACTTGCTCTCTTGGTCAGGCACAAGCTGTACAGCCATGCCTGGTAGACTCTCTTGAGCTCTACCATCATCTACATAGTCTCTCTCATTATTATCCGAGTACTTTAAGGTCTGACTCATTTTCACTCCTCTGGGAAGCCCTCTTGGATTGCCCTGCCCAGAAATCACTGGAAAATATCATTGTGTCTCTCATGGGTCACTGGCTACACGGTTCCTGTACCGGGAAATTTGGTCTCTAAGAAGATTACTGAAGGTGGAAACCTAATTTGACGACTTGCCCCCACACCCGCCTGCTCCTAAGAATCCCGCTAAGCAGTTGTCATGGTAACAAACTGCTTCCCTTCTTGCTCTCTTGGAACAAAACTGTCTGTGAAAGAGCGAGGAATGTGGCTCCCTGCATAGACTGGCGGTGAGACATCAGGCAAATGTTGAGGCCAAAGTGGTGATGCAGGGTTAGTTTGCAGTCCTTACACTTGGCCTGGACTGCTTTGGTCCATGCTTCTCTCTGGGGTCGTTGGCCAGCTTGCGCCCCACACCCCTGAGGCCCAGAGCAGGAAGCCTACTGTCTCCATCCACCCCTCTGAGGCCACAACAGTTGAAGCTCTGTGCTCACCACGTCAGCATCGTCCAGTGTCCCAGGACCATAAAAGCGCCCATGTGCTTACAGGTGGACGCCTTTACCGGTGAGCTGGCGGAGCCAGATTTATGAGTTGGAGAAAGAGATGTTTTGGATGGTTTTAAACAGCTTTGGCACCTCGCAGAGGTCCTGAACCAAAATGTAATACACGTCATCCCAGTGAATCTTCCAGAAAATGCCAGAAAAGGGTCATCGTGGCTGAGAAACCCTACTAATTACTCAGCCCTCCTGTGTCGCACGCACTGGCTAGGTTCTGGACCCACAGCTGGGGATGAAGCAGACAGAGCCCTCAGGGTCCACTCCAGCTAACAGCCCAGCCCCCTTTTCCCAGCAGGTGGGAGGTGGGAGTGGGCTACACCAGGGACAGACTCTTCAGAAGCATCACACATCTGTCTACATCAGCATCGCCCTGGGAGCCCATCTGAAACGCAGTCTCAGGCTCCTACCCGAACCATCTGATTTAGACACTGCCTGTTGGAGATAGCTTTGTAAACTATTTGTTTTTTTATGTGACAGGCAGAGAGAAACAGACACATAGACGGACAGAGATCCCATGTGTTGGTTCACTCCCAGAATGTCCACAACAGCCAGCCAGGTCTGAGCCAGACTGCAGCCAGGAGCCTGGAACATCATCTAGATCTCCCGTATTGGAGGCAGGGACCCAACTACTTGAGCCATCACCTGCTGCCTCCCAGGGTGCCCATGCACAGGAAGCTGGAATCCTAAGCAGAGCTGGGGCTGTAACCCAGGTCCTCTGCTATGGACGTGAACTTCTCAAGTGATATCTGAACCACTGGGCCAAATGCTTACCCTCAAGACATCTTAGTAGGAGTTCCCTGATGGGCTGTGTGCAGGTGAAGGTTTGGAAAACCCTGCTAGAGAATCTCAGGTCCCACGGGTGGTCCTGCAAGTGGAAGGGAACAGAAGGGTCTGGTCCATTGGAGAAAGGACACACCCCGTGCCTCCCTTGCAGATCCTGCAAGCTGGTTCACACAGAGAAGAAACCTCCAACTCAGACAAGGTCCTTGCAAGGGGTTCCTTTGGGGTCATGGCTGTGCCTGGCTGGCAGGTGTGGATCAAGGGAAAGCCTAACCACCTGTCTGCAGGGACACACAGCACACCTGCTGCTTCCCAACATGCCAACACACGTGCCAGAACCCTCATGGGACTGGGACCGCTGCTGTGTGCTCACACACATCCAAGGGGACAGTGCCTCTGCTTCCTGAGCTTGGCCAACCTGGAGCCACTCTCCCAGGGTCTGGAGGTGGTGCCCTCTGTGTATCCCATAATTTGGGAGCCGGCACAGAGTAGTGGTAATGGAGCCAGGCAGGCCCAGCCCTGGATGTCAGCTGTGTGACCCAGGGCAGACGACTTAACCTCTCTGAGCATCCGCGTGTTCATCTGGGGGGGAGAGCATGGAAGAGCCTATGGCACTGGGCTGCCGGGAGTCGTTGGCTTGGCTGGCGCTGCCCAAGGAGCAGCAAGTGCAGTGGTTGACGCTGGACACGGACAACAAGGGGTGACTTTGGGTGACAGAATAACAGAACACTTCAGATCTGCCCTTGGACAGCATCAGCACATTCCTCCAGGCACTTGAAAGCAAGTTTTTTATTTCCTTATAAAGTTACTCTTTTTCTAAGCGTGAACATACTTTTCTCAGAAGTTGGCAAAGAGAGAGCATGCGGGTCCCACCCTCTCTTCTCAGCAGAGGCCCTGGGCGCTCAGTGCAGCCCTCCCTGGAGAGAGCGGGACCCTCACCCTGGCCAGTGGCCGCCAGCTCTCCCCTGCAGCTGCCCTGCAGCCTCCTGCTGTCCCCTTTGCCCCAGGGCCCGCATTCCAACAGGGAAGGACCTTCCCTGTCAGCACGAGCTGCCAAGCTGCTCTTTCCCCTTCCTGCTGTGCTGGGGTGTAGGGACCCCAGGGACCCCAACACTGGAACTTGGAGCCACTGGGCAGAGATTCAGCCCGTCCTGAGGGCTGGCATTGGGGAGGGAGGGAGAAAGGGGACAGGGACAAGCACTGTTAGGGTCCCGCTGTAAGCACACACTTCTCTGTCTAATGACGGCCACACAGCTCGCAAGCCAGCAGTGGCCAAGGAGCCACCGGGGAGCCGTGAGCTGTGCTTTTGCGATTGCGGCCAACAGTGATATAGTCTATACAGTATTTTGGGCAGGAAGAGAAGTATGTCTACCAGAGCTTGCCAGGGAAGGGCAGTCAACAAGGGCACTTCTGAAAGTTCTTGGAGGGGCCAGCAGGCTACGCTGCCCCTCGTGATGCCTGCATCCCACTTTGGAGCGCCCGGTTTGAGTCCTGACTGCTCCACTTCCCATCTAGCTTCCACTAATACACCTGGGAAAGCAGCTGCTGACGTGCGTCTCTGTCACTAACCTGGGAGGTCCAGATGAAGTTCCCGGTTCCTGACTTCAGCCTGGCCCAGCCTTGGCTGTTGTGGACGTTTGGGGGAGTGAGGCAGCAGATAGAAGATCTTTGTCTTTTCTCTGCGCCCCTGCCTTTTGAATAAAGAACTTTTAAAAAAGGAAAGTGCATTGAAAAGTGGAATTAAAGGCTAAGCTTATTTCTTGCAAAACATTCTGAAACTCTGCATTTTTTCATAATATATATTTCCCGTGAACTTCTTGAAGTACCCTCATATTAGTTACTTCCTGGCGGTGTGATTGAATCATCTGATTTCTCTGAGCCCCAGTTTCCAAATCTGTAAAATGGGGGAAGCAACCATACCTGCCTCCTAGAATTGAGCTGAAGGTTCAAGGAGCTGACAATTGCCAAGCTCTGGTAGGTACACAGCAAGCACTCTATGCGAGCTATGACAACTGCTAGAGAATTAATTCCCACAAAGCCTAGCATCTCTGTTTCAGTTATTGGTCTGTTTTATGACAGTGCTTGGTAATTTTTTTCTATTTATTTATTTGACAGGTAGAGTTATAGACAGAGTGAGAGAGAGAGACACACACACACACAGAGAAAGGTCTTCCTTCTGTTGGTTCACCCCACAAATGGCCGCTATGGCTGGCACTGCACTGATCCGAAGCCAGGTGCTTTTTCCTGGTCTCCCATGCTGGTGCAGGGGCCCAAGCACTTGGGCCATCCTCCACTGCCCTCCCGGGCCACAGCAGAGAGCTGGACTGGAAGAGAGACAGCCGGGACTAGAATCCAGTTCCCATATGGGATGCCGGCACCGCAGGCAGAGGATTAACCTAGTGAGCCACAGCGCCGGCCCCAGTGCTTGGTATTGATAGGTGCCCCATAGATAGCTGTTGGGTGAATGAATGCAATGATTTCAATCAGATGGAACTCTTCTGCAATGCAGCCATTATTTAATTTGACCAGTAGAGGGCAGCAAATAGCCATGACCGACACAAGTCTGGCAAGGGTGGTTTTAAAAAGATTCCCTTGAGAGGCTGGAAAGATGGCTGTACCCCTGGATGACTGCTCCTCCCGTCCACCTGTGTGCAGGGCAGAATGATTGGCAGAAATGGCTACTCACAACACACCTAGGTTCGATGTCTTCTCCTAACCCCAAATCCCTGCTCCCTCCTGTGATGCTCTGGGGCTCCCCTCCCACCACACACACACACATACACACACACACACGTCTGTGCCTCAGGTGAGGCATACGGTTTGCACTCCCACATTGCTCCTGCACACCTGCAGCTGTATTCCAAAACACGGTGTCTTGAGCGGGACACATTCTGCCCAGCCATTCATACTGCTAAATGGGCTATCATAAACAGGACATCTGACTGGATCAAAACGACACCCAGGGGAGTGTGCATATATCCTGTCAGGTGTGTTTGGAGTACTGCAGTGTGGCCTAGGACACACAGCAACAAGCCGTGGACTCAGAGCCCCGGACAAGGCTTTCTGCCCGTCCATCACACCAGCTCATCACTCACTTCCTCCTTTGCCCACAGAGGAGTCTGACGTGGCCGCAGTTATCAGTCGATCAGCACCTCTGGCCCCAGAAGCCATTGTCCTGGGACAGAGAGCAGATGGCTTTGGAGGTACAGGGACAGTGGGCAGGCGGTCCCTGCTGCCTGTGTCCCAGCACACCCGGCACCTGCTCCGCTCCCCGAGGCTCCCTCTGTGTCACAGTGCACGTCTGCCTGCCCAGCAAGGGCCTTTGCTGGATGCTGGCAGGGCCACGTGGCTGGGCTGGAGTCTCGGGGCTCCCTCTGCTTCGTGTCTGCCTTCTGAACTGCTCCCAGCACGAGTGGTTCCCCGCCCAGCTTCACAGAGGCTCTGGGGGTTCCCTGGGCACCCCTCCCCAGTTCCCTCAAGTTCCCATCCTTACCTGTTATTATCCCCCAAACCAGACTGTGACAACTATCTGGAAAAATATTTGCAATTCCCACTGAAAAGGAAATTACATGTGAACTTGCCAAAAAGAATGAAAACCAAGTGGAAACATTTTAAAACTGGAAAAAACATAGGTAACCTATTCCTATTAGCATAGGTTAGGAGGGATTTTTCCCTTAAAGATTAAGGAAAAGAAAGTATAAAAAAGAAAATATTGCAGGTTAACCACATAAAATCTAAAACATTCTCTACCCCCAGGAAACACCAAAAGCAACATTAAAAGCAAGTGCCAATTTGGGTAAACTTTGACTACACGTATCCCAGCCAAAGGATAAATATCCTAAGTCAAAATATCAGAGGAAAATGGATAAAGACTCTGAATGTGAAATCCTAAGAGTACAAACCCAAAGGAACGCGAGCCACGTTCAGTCTCGGGATAATTAAGTAAATGAAACATTCAACTGTGCATTGCCTCCTGAAGTTGCCAGTTTCACCCCAGCAACTTTCCTCTGAGGAACTGACTCTAAGGCAATAGAGACACACAGCGATTTATATCCCAGAATGCTCCTTCCACACACGCCGTGGCGGTCAAACTGCACACTGTTTGCACGTCCAACAATAGGGAATTGGCAATAAACAAATTATGACACCTCTTTATTCGAGAATACAGAAATGAAGTCACTGAAGCTATATTGTAGAAGACAGCGTATGAACTTGGAAAGACTTTCTAAATATAGTGTACCATGAAAAAGGTAGGTACACAACACTGAACAGAAATTAATTTTCTAGGGATAATAGAATGCTAATTCAAGTACAGAAAGCATATAAGGGTACTTCAAAATTCCACGGAAAATTGAACTAATAAGTTCATTTGGAGGCAAAAAATGTTGAGATCCACACATGTGAGGAGTCTTTAAAAAGTTTACAAAAATGCATATTATCAACAAATTATGGATGGATTTCAGCAGTTTTCTGCACCAAAATAAATTTATCTTTTCATTTTATTTTCCACAGATTTTTGAAGTTCCCTTGTATGCCCATTGACACCCTGGTATTTTAACAGTATTTATCATTGGGTGGTGCCGTGGTGAAAAATTTCCATTTTTTCTTTGTTGTTTTATGTATTTGGCTAAGTTTTTACAGTGAAACTGCTCTGCTTCTTAGATGAGATAAAAACCAAGTAGCTGAGGCCATGAGTGTGCGATGGTACTCTCCACGCTGGGCCTCGTTCCCCGTGGCCACCGCCCAGGACCGAGAATGGCTGGCTACCCCTCCAGGCTCTGTCTGCCCCAGGGAGTGAATTCTTTTTTTCAAAAATAGATCTATTTATTTATTTGAAAAGCAGAGTTATAGAAAGAGGGAGATGGTGAGAGGCAGGTAGATCTTCCATCCACTGGTTCACTCCCCAAATGGCTGTAACAGCCTGGGTGGTGAAAGCCAGGAGCCAGGAACTTCTTCCAGGTCTTCCACGTGGGTTCAGAGACCCAAGTACCTGGGCCATCTTCCCGGGGACCTTAGCAGGGAGCTGGATTGGAAGTGGAGCAGCCGGGGCTCCTATGGGATGCCTGCGAGCAGGCTGGCTTAACTCTCCGGGCTACAATGCTGGAACCAGGTGGGGACAATTGCGCAGCTTACCAGAAGGGGCCCCAGCACCCCCCCCCCCCCCCCAGTGCTTCCTGGGATCACCTTCCAAACTCCTTACCCAGAAATCCTTGTCTCCGAACCTGTGTCCAGGAGGGGCCCAGACCTGGAAGCACCCCTGCAGAGGACCCACAGCCCTCTGTCACACTTTCCACAAACCGGGAGGCATCTTCCAGAGCGGTTTCTAAGGTCAGCAGAGTCTTGCCCTGAGCTGCCAGCGTTCCCATCAGGCAGTGCGTGAGCAAAGGTAGCCAAGCCCTGCGCAGTGCAGAGCTCACAGCGTGGCCGCTCCGGTGCATGGCTCGCTTCCTGTCTCTCGGTGTCTCTACAGGGAAGACAGAGCCTGCTTGGCTGGGAGAGACCACCCCGACTAGAGTCCTCCCGACAGAAGGAGTTTCTGGACACAGGCAAGACTTAGAGCCCGCCGTGGGCTCAGTGGAGCTGGGGAGTCCGTGAGTGCGCGTGACCCATTCCCACTGCCAACACCCCAGGCCGCCGAACCCGCCCATCTCACTATAGGATGTCTTCCTATGATTCTGAGAATTGGAGAGGTGAGGTTGTTAGAATTCACCTAGTTCAAGGCGGTAGGGGAGAGGCAACTGCTCTGAGGGTCCTGGAGCGAGAGTTGGAAGCAAACTCAAGTCCATCACTCGCTCAAAAGCAAGACTAATGATGCAGCGACTACAACCCCCCAGAGTCTGGGGTCTGGGTTTTGTCTCGAAGGTTTCTGTGCAGTGACAGTTGTGATTCTCCTTTCGGCCAGAAGAGGGCAGACTCTCGCCATCGATGGAGGTGAACTGCGGGCCCAAGTGTTTCGGGACTGGAATAACATCTCCCAGTGAGGTCATTTGGCTCTAATGAAAGTGCAGCTCAAAATAACTCTTGACTCTGCTGCTGCAAATATGCTAGTAATAAGACCGTGAGGTTTGGCGACTGAAGTTCTCCTTTTAGCTCCTGCCTTGCCGCACCCACGTATAATCCTGGGCCAGTCACCCCACTCTGTGACCGAGAGGAGGTGATGTTAGGGGCCAAAGAAGAGGATTAAAGTCCTGTGTTGCAACAAACACAGACGCTAAAGAGTGTAACAGCAGTGGTGTGTGTGTGTGTGTGTGTGTGTGTGAAGGAGCAAATAGACAAAGCAGTAAGATCCAAGGCAAGGCAGCATTTTTTTGATCCCGAGCAAATAAATGTGGGGGCTTCATAAAGTTCATGGAGGAAATGGCATTAAAGAATTATTAAAAGATTTATTTCAGTGGAAAAATTTTAAATCCATGCCTAGTTTTTTCATAACAGGTGTTTTCATAAACTTCTTGAAGATCATTGGTTTAAATGGACTTCAAAATTGTTTCCACCAAAATAAACATATCGTTTAATTCTGTTTTCCACAAACCTTTGGAAGCATGCTTATGTATTTGTGGATTTTGCAGCAAAGGAAAACAATCCATTTTGTATTTAGAAGAGACTTAACTACTTTTTTAATTTTATTTTAATTTTTTATTTATTTTTAAATTTTTGACAGAGTGGACAGTGAGAGAGAGAGAGACAGAGAGAAAGGTCTTCCTTTGCCGTTAGTTCACCCGCCAATGGCCGCCACGGCCGGCGCGCTGCGGCCAGCGCACCGCACTGATCTGAAGGCAGGAGCCAGGTGCTTCTCCTGGTCTCCCATGGGGAGCAGGGCCCAAGCACTTGGGCCATCCTCCACTGCACTCCTGGGCCATAGCAGAGAGCTGGCCTAGAAGAGGGGCAACTGGGACAGAATCTGGCACCCCGACCAGGACTAGAATCCCGGGTGCCGGTGCCGCTAGGTGGAGGATTAGCTTGTTGAGCCACGGCACCGGCCTTAACTACTTTTTTTTTTAAGAATTATTTTATTTATTTGAAAGAGTTACAGAGAGAGGTAGAGCCAGAGAGAGAGAGAGAGAGAGAGAGAGAGAGAGAGAGAGAGGTCTTCCATTCTGCTGGTTTACTCCCCAAATGACCACAATGGCCAGAACTGAGCCGATCTGAGCCAGGAGCCAGGAGCTTCTTCTAGGTCTCCCATGAGGGCGCAGGGGCCCAAGGAGTTGGGCCATCCTCCACTGCTTTCCCAGGCCGCAGCAGAGAGCTGTAGTGGAAGAGGAGCAGCCAGGACTTGAGCCGGCGCCCATATTGGATGCTGGCACTGCAGGCTGGGGCTTTAACCCACTGTGCCACAGCGCCGATCCTGGACTTAGCTAGTTTTACTTATGTCTCAAGCTATATTTGTTTTAAAAGCCAAAGATGTTTGTTTTAAAAGCTAAATGTGCTTTACCTATTGCAATTGAGCTTGAGAAAAATTTAAGGTAACAAGGAAGCATGGAAAGTCCTACAATTAAGTAAAAAATATTTCTGAAAGCAGTAGGAAAGTATTGTGTTAAATTTTAAAACACTCACTGTTTTATGGAGCCGGCGCTGTGGTGTTGTAGGCTAAAACCCTGCCTGTGGTGCTGGCATCCCATATGGGCGCCGGTTCAGGTCCTGGCTACTTCTCTTCTGATCCTACTCTCTGTTTAGGGTCTGGAAAAGTAGTGGCAGGTGTCCCAAGTGCTTGGGCCCCTGCATCTATGTGGGAGACCCAGAAGAAGCTCCTGGCTCCTGGCTTCAGATTGGCCCAGCTCTGGCCATTGTGGCCATTTGGGGAGTGAACCAGCAGAATGGAAGACCTCTCTCTCTGTCTCCCTCTCTCTGTCTGTTGCTCTGCCTGTCAAATAAATAAATAAATAAATAAATAAATAAATAAAATCTTAAAAAAAAAACCCTCATAATGTTTTGGTGGTTACATAGTTGTAAGGAGATGTGGATATTTTTGTGTAAGATATGGAAATTTTTAAGAATCCTGCTTCATTTTCTTAGGATTTCAAGCCCTAGCATGAAAAGTAGTACTTTCACACTCATCTTTGCCCATCAGAACAACACTGCAGTCTGAGCATCACGTTTAGGAACACTGAGACACTAGAATGCACTGGACAGGGAAGGAAGCAGTAAAGACAGGACTTTCTGGAAACCATGTCTGATTGAGGAGGTGAGGAAATGAGGTGCCACGTCTGGGAAAGAGAAGACCCACGTGGGACAGGACCTACTGGAAGGGGATCGGTACAAAAACACTTAAATCACGGAGGAAAGGTCTGATCTGAACCCTGTGGGCTTCCGGGGGCTGCCACTGGAGACAGGAAGCTCCTCCCACGAGACTGTTCAAGCCGCCCCCAGAAGACCCTCTGGCATCAGCAAAGTGGAGCACATGTGGTCTCAGGAACCAACAAATGCGGTGAGCGGCGATGGTGAGAGCCAACCTGCAAAGGCCGGAGGGTTGCCGGAGCAGAACAGGACGACCAAGACCTTGAGCTCCAGGGGACCAAGGCAGAGTCTCGTCGTAGTCCGAATGCACCAGAACGCTCCACTTAGCCAGCCCTGTGGCCAACACAGCGCTGAATGTCATCAGCAGCAGGAGCAAAGCCAGCTGGCATCAGGAAGGCAGTCCCCGAGAGCGTAGGCTTCCACCACGGTCCTAGGGAGACTGGGAGCCATAAAGCGCGCCGGATTGCTTGCTCTCCAGCCCTTGCTGTTGCCTTCCCACGCCACCCCAGGCCCTGGGGAGGGAGCTGTGTGCATTTCCCTTGGAGGCCCAGGGATGACCACCCAGGGTTTATCATGGTTGGGATGTTATCTCCTTCCAGGACACCCATTCCTCTGTGTATTTAGTTCTTGTCCACCAAAACCCCTTCTGCTTTCTCTTTTAGCCTCCATGGTTTCCTGACAATAGGAAGCCAAACAAAAAATGCCTGGAATGGTAGAGCCACAAGATACGTGTATTCTTTGCCAAGAAACGCACAGTGGAATTCTAGTTTACAGATCCCCTAGCAGCCTCAGCCAGCCCCTGAGAGCCTGGTCCAATAAGAAAGAGTTGATAAAACATAGCTTTTAGAACTGCCAGGCTGACACAGGTGAAGTCCACCAACCTGCCTCTGATGCTGGGACCCCAGGGGCGGGACTTTCAAGGTCTCCCCCAGCTCCGACAGTAGGGACTGAACTCAAACATTATTAGGGTGCTTTATCTCAGTTTTGAGAAATGATTGAAGCTTCCTGGGCTCACACATGGAACTACTAATCTATTAGGCATATTTTCTTCCTTTAAAGGGAAAATGTAGGGATGACACCCTATGAAAACCCAAGGGATAACCCAAATCAATCTGATTTTGTTTTCTACTTCAAATAGCAACTGCCTTTTACTTATTTGCTGAACGCATTGGTAAATTTTACTGTTTAAAAACAAGCCGATCATTGGAACATTTTATGCTTTTTTCTAATATCTTTAAAGCTGTATGAATTCTTAGGATGATGTATAAAACTGGTGTCCACAGTGAGTTCTTCCTCCAGGTTGACGGCTCTTCCTACAAGAGTGCTTACCCAATGAAACGGGTCCTCTTCCCTGTCCACCCAGTGACTTGCTTGTGGGTGACCTGCATCCCATGCCCACAGACCTCCTCACTTATTAATCAATAAGTGGAGAAGACAGAGAGCCCCCAGGACATGCCACAACCTGTCCTCCACTGTGCACCTGCTGCTTCTCTCTTTACCCCATCAGAGCTAACCCATCCATTGTGCTCCTGCTCCCGAACCTCTGCTGTCTGTACAGCTGGATCTGCTCTCAGGTTTCCAAACTCAGTAAAGTCTTCTCCCAGACTTTCTAGAAAGTGCAAGCCTTGCATTATACAGGTTCCTCTTGGAGCAACCATCCTCCCACCTCTTTCCTTCTCATCTCGACCCCCCAGTGACGCTGCTCCCCACACCTCATCGACCCACTGAAGCCAACAGGCTTTACTCAGTCTTTCCACGCTGCTGAGCCTCTCGGGATATCTTTTATCCCCTATGATCTGGCTCTTTCTTTGGCTTCTTGGAAAGCCCTTACTTTTCTAATTGATGTGCCTCATTTTCTTCCTCTCTCCTATTGAATGTGGCCATGCCTGGCTCGTCACAATTGCTGGTTATCTTTCTCGAGGCTTTGATGCTGCCCAAGTGGTACCTCCCATTCTGTGACGATGGAGGCCAACTCTCTTGGCCTATGAGTTGGCCCCTTTTTAACTGCTAGTTTGTCGTGTCCTTTAGGAGATGGCTTCTGAAACCCACTCAGGCAAATCCAAACTCCTCCTCAGGGCCATGGGGCTACATCTTTTCTGGTTGTTTGCTCAACTCAAAATGGATTCTTCTTCTTTGGAAACTAACTCCAACCCACAAGGTGAACCCCTAGCAGGCATCCAATCCAGCTCCCCGGTCACAGCTGACATGGGCACGGGGCCTTGTGTGAGGCTGGTCAGTTCAGGGACTGATTCCTGGTTGTGAGAAGACAAAGGCTTGGGCTACTTGTAAATGTGCTGCTCTCGGGGGAAGATCCGTGAATTCCTGGTGCTGAGGTCCCCTGGAGTTGTCCCTGTTCTCATTCCTTCTCGTTAATTCAACTCTTTCATAAAGTCAGGAGTCATTCTAGGGAACTTCTAGAAAGTACTTCCTTTTCTTTCTTAAAGATTTATTTATTTGAAAGGTAGAGTTAGAATAGATCTTCCATCTACTGGGTCAGTCCCCAAATGACTGCAACAGCTAGGGACAGGCCAGGCAGAAGCCTGGAGCCCAGAGCTTCTGCCAGGTTCCCCGTGTGGGAGCAGGAGCCATCCTTTGCTACTTAGAAAGTCCTTCTTTTGACTAAGCTTGCTAGAGTTGGCTTCTACTTCTTGGGGACCCACTGACAGGAGTTCTCCAGGAATCTCTACTTCTCCCAGGGGCCCTGCCATCTCTCATCCCGCAAGGGCTTAGGATTTGAGTCTGCTCTTGCTTTCTGTGATACCCACACTCACAATTCTCACCCCTTGTCTGTTTTATCTCCAAAACATGCGTCTCTATCGATGCCCTGATTCTGGTCTTTGTGATCGCCTTGCTGGGTCTGCCCAGCCTCTCCCTGCTCCAGTGGTAGTTCTGATCACTTACTTCTCTGCCTACAGCCTGAGGCTGTCTTGTGACTCTTACCATGGCATGAAGAACCTCTCGTTCCAGCTTGCAGATGTATGGGGCTCAGCTTCTGCTGTTTCTACCCCTGTGTGCCAGCCAAGCATGACGGTCATCCTCCGCCAACGTTCTCCACGCTTTGTTTGGTCTGTGAGTTGTGTCCTGCTGACCCTTTCCTCCGCAGCTCTGGGAACAATCTCAGTTCTTCAAAGCACATCTCAAGCCTTTTCCCTATCCCAGAAGAGAGACAGGATAACACTTGTGCTGCTTTGAGTTCACCTGGGGAAGCCCGGGCTGCATGTGATTCCTGGTACTGTGGTGGTTGATCATTAACATGGATGTTGAGTGTATAGGATCATAGACACTCCAGTGTTCTTCAGGCTAGGAAAAGTCCCGCCTAAAGAAAACAGCCAAAATCAAAGTATACCCTACTGTCACCAATTGCCATGATTTTGGGCAAAATTAAGAAAAAGAAAGGATGGGGAGGTGGGTGTCACCAAATGGGTAAGTTACACAGACCTCCAGGTGTCAGTGTTTGAGAAACAAGACGCTCATGAAGTTGTGCTAATGCTCCAGGAAGAACACAGAAGGCATTTCCATATACATGAGCTGATCTAATGCTCACTGTGACCCTGTAAAGCCATTCATGAATGTCAGTTTGCATGTGAGGGATACAGACAGGCCAGATGGCTTGAACCAGGTCAGACCAATAGTAAAGACAGGAAGCAGCGCCTTCTAAGCTCAGGACCCAGCATTCATTCTGCTACAGCGCATTGCTTCTCCCACAACAGCATCAAAATGCAATGAAAAAAGCTATTTCAGGGAGTGGGCAAAAGGTAGGGCATGATCTGCTTCAAAAGTCCACTACCGGGCTGGCACCGTGGCTCACTTGGTTAATCCTCTGCCTGCGGCACCGGCACCCAATATGGGTGCTGGGTTCCAGTCCCAGTTGCTCCTCTTCCAGTCCAGCTCTCTGCTGTGGCCTGGGAAGGCAGTGGAGGATGGCCCAAGTGCTTGGGGCCTTGTACCCGCATAGGAGACCAGGAAGAAGCACCTGGCTTCGGATCGGCACAGCGCGCCGGCTGTAGTGGCCATTTGGGGGTGAACCAATGGAAGGAAGACTTTTCTCTCTGTCTCTCTCTCTCACTGTTTAACTCTAATTAAAAAAAAAAAAAAGTCCACTACCTGCTTCTACCCTCGTTGTCACACACCAGAACTTTCCTCGCCAGCCGAGGGAGGTTAACTACCCAGCGCAGAACACGTTACTTAATTTCAGAAATAGATACTGCCCTCGAACACTTTGATTTCATGGCAAAGTATTTTAAGTTTTTCATAAAACTATTTTCCCAGCCTGACAGCCAACATGGAGAAGAGTGTGCGTAAGTGTGTGGGGGGCACATGTACGTTTATTTACATGATTGGATCTACACCTTGGGAGGCTGTTTGAAGCATCTTATCAAAAGAAAACACATGTGAAGCAGAGGTTAAAAAAAGCTTTTCAGGCCCAAAGGCCATTTAATAACTACTTGAGTAGTTTAGCAAACATTTTTTTTAAAACCCACATTTAGCAGACTGGTTAGTATTGGATACACAGATTTGGTTTCAAAGCAGAAAATGCCCCTGTGGAACTGACCTTTTCATGAAATTCAGTTATTCTATACTATGCCATAAAAAATAGGGACACGTATCTATTGACAACTTAAATATTAATTCCATGGGCTACTAGGTGATATAAATAGAAAAAAAAGAAGTGGTCGTGGACTCGGAGTTAGAGACACCAGCCCACCTTGGACTTCAAAGGATGTTAAAAATCTATCCTAGCATGTACAAGAGAAAAAAGCCAAATATTCCACCTGATATAGACCCATGGGCCCAAACCATTTCCCCAAGGAGTACACCCCCCAACAAATGAGGTTTGCTAAGCACCTGCTACAGATGTTACTATGTCACTAGTTAACAACGAGCACAGAGAAGGTGTCATTCCGGAGTTTCTGGGATCATACACAATGCATTCATGGCTGTGGGAATCTTCCTCCGAAAGCTACAGTCAGAAGCTAGACTGACGGACGTCCACGCCGCCGCTGGTCCGCAAACCCACAGCGAGGAGGCCAGGCACTGCTTGTTTGTGCATGGAGGTCTTCCCGCCGTGCCCTCTGCTCTAGGAAGCGGGGCTGGGGCGCAGCGAGGCAGCCCCAGCCTACTCCTGAGCCTCCTTGCGGGTCAGCTTGTAGATCTCGGTGGGGCCGTGCACGTGAGTGATGGTGGTGGTGAGCTGGAGCTCCTCCCCGCTGTGGACGCCCAGGTCACCTGCAACAGGATTTCTCGGTGTTAGCCATGCTCAGGGAGGGAGGACAATGAGGTGGGTACTACGGCTATGGTTATGGCAGCTTTATAGATGGGAAGTCAGAAAGGCCACTGCCCTGGCAGGAGGAGCAGACCCGTAAGACAGCCGAGGAGGGGGTGTCGGACGAATGACCTGCAGAGTGACCACACCATGTGAAGACAGCCAAGCGCTACCCGGGCTGGGTGCTAGCCCTAAGACGCCGAGAACAAGGGGCTTTTCTCACGTTCCAGGAGACAAGCGCCGGAGGTGTGTCCTGCATGCTCTCTCCCACTCAGCACCTGTTCACGCCGGCACCTGAACTCCTGGCTGGTGGGCCAGGGGCATTCTGCTCAAGTGGAACAAGGTGGCCTCTTGTTAATGATCAGAGAAAAGGTACATTTCTGTATGTTGAACACTTCGAGTCTGCTGCGTGCCACAAGACTGTAAGAGGACACATGACTGATAAAGGGGAGGTGGGAACCATCCGAGCCAGTCCTGCCCAGTTGTGTGTGTGGGGGGGTGGGGGTGGGGGTCACTCACACATGCATATGAGGGGACAGCAGTGCTGCTAAATAAAAAGCTAAGATGCATCTATGATCATTCTCAGATATTCCTGGATAGAAATTTTTCCACGTTTAAAGCACAGAATGAAATAAGTAAGTGCTATTTTAAAAGGAGCATCCATACCACAGCACAGAAGTCTTGGCCCTTCCCTGAGGGTTAAGAACTCCAGGCATCAACAAGTCTGATGGGCTTAAACCCCTGGGGTCACCCCACACACTGGCCCTGCAGGATGCTTGGCTGGTACCCTTCATGGTGGTGCCACGCAGTGTTGGATTCTTAACGTGAGCCCGCTTCTCAGGGCCTGCACAGCCAGACCTGCCCTCTTCTTGAAGCGAGGCTGCAGCTCTCTGCCCAAGAGACGCCCTAGTCCCAGAAGCAGGGTCATGAGCAGCTTCAGAGGATTGCTAAGGGCTCTCGGGGCTGTTTGGGCAGGGTCTAATCCACAGGATTTGGACAGAGAAGGCACTGAAGAGGCATCCACCCAGCACATCCCAATTCATTCACCTCCAGCTGGACTGCAGGTGCAAAGAAAGGTTGGAAAGAGTCTCTGGGGACTGCCTGGGGCTACAGTGGGCCCCTGCTTATAGGATGAGCCCATTCTCTCAGTCACTAGCTTTGAGTTTCAAACCAGGTAAGCAGCGGAGGTACAAGACCCACACTTCTTGTCAAAGAAGGCCAGTTTGGGGTGTGCATTTCCAAAATGTGCATCTCTGAGTGAGCCACCCAAATCTCAAAATGGTTTCAGATCTGCCTGGCTGGAGTCATCAGAATTTCAGAGGGTCCCGGACACCCAGCTTTATGTTTGCCTAAGGAGGCTCTCCTCTGATGACACTAAGAAGGAGTTCTACTCAGGTCTAGAACTGAAGATGCTAATTTGCCTTAAAACGGGACTCCAACAAGCAGTTCGTGGGCAGCTCTGGCATCTCTGTGTCAACAGATACGTGTATTACAGTGCTGATCACATGCCCGAGACCGTGCTACACACTGCACAAAATGTTAATGCATTTGATTGTCACTCCTTTGACAAGCACTGCTGTCATCATTCCCCTTCTGTCAGAGAGGCGGAGGCACGCACAGAGAAGCTAAACAACCCACCCAACTCCCAGGTTTGTCAACAGTGGTGCGGCATTCAAACCAGAGTCGTGAGGCCCCAGGCGCTCCACCTGTGGGATCCACTGCCTCTTCCAAAAAATTTCCTCTTCAAACAGGCACTGCAGTGGGATGAGATGTCCACATTCAGTGTGACGGTCACATTTACTCGCGAACGTGTGGATGATCGTGTGGCATACAGGTTTTGCTTCTGGATGCTCCCACAGAGCAGTGTCAGGCGGGAGAGCTGTTATTTATGCGTATTTGCCATATGCGCAGTTGGGAGGCTTCGCGTGCCCTGCATTTCCTTGGAAGTGCGTAGACACTCAGGCAGAGCTCTTTCCTCTACTGTGCTGTATGAGGAGCTGGAGCAATGGATTCTGGGTAGCAAAATCTATGATTCTTGTGTGATTGCACTGTTCCTTGAAGATCACCTTTTTCTCTTTAGGGAATGGCTGTGTGAATCCCTTGGCAGGAGTGGGAAACCACACGGCAGGAATGGGGATCCCTCCGTTTGTCTATGAATCACACTGACTCCTACTTGTGCCAAGGTCTTGCTCCATCTGCCAGTCTCCTTCTCTTGGCTCCCACCACTCAGTGCACAAACAAGCTAAAAATCTCCATCTAAGGCAATAAACACACACACACACATACACACACACGCCCTTCCAAAAATGTGATCTGCTTCTTACCAGGGGAAAACAACAGAAAAGAGAATAAGAAAAAGAAAAGGAATTTTTCAGTTTGCAGTAAACCTCTCTCCCCAGTATGATGTCAATCTCAGCCAATTAACATCCAGATGAAGGCTGTTTCTTGCTATTCTTTGTGAAATGAGAATCATCTCTGGGACCTCAAAGGACGGTGGCAGTGGATGGTTATCTGTGGTGTCACATCCCCAGGCACGGAGCTGCCACTCGTATCTGACATCCCAGGACGCTGACGTCTACGCGGCTCCTTCAGACAGATAGCACTTTAGTGACAGCTGATCGTGTGTCTGGGGCCACTTTAGTAAAAAAGAAGGAAAACCACTAGGGTTGCTTTGTAGGCTCTGGGGAAGAACAGCAGTCTTCTAATATCAGGCCAGGGCGCATTCATTTAGTCCCCACAGCCACTAAGGCAAATGAACACCGCGTTACCAGGTGGGAAGGCAGACACTCCACCCACCCTCAGGGTCATACGCAGCATGCATGCGCTACAGCCAGGATTCCAAGCCAATCTGCTTCCGTCTCCAAAACTTGTGTTCTTTCCACAACACAAGTTACTCTATCCTTTTTTTGTGGCGTTTTCCCTAGGCCTACACCTACCTCCAACCTCTCCCAATTACCTTCAAAGCTAAGCTCAAATGATAAGGATTTTTGCAATGAAGTTCCTGGTTCACAGACAACTAAGAGAAATAAGGAGGCTGCGTATTTGTAAAGCTGAATCACCACCATGCAGAGAGCTGTGTTCTCTGAGGAGGCATCTGCCCCACAGCTTCGGGTGTTAATGTGACTGTTATGTTAAAAAATAAAATAGTGGACAGTATCTTCTCTCAGTTCCTTCCCCATTCCCTTCCAGTTCCTCCACCTCTTCCTCTTCACATCCCCTTCTTCTTTGTCTTTAAAAGAAAGTAAGTACCCAGTACAGTACCTGGTATACAGGAAGTGCTCATTAAACACCCACCAAGATGCAAGGGCCCAAGCACTTGGGCCATCTTCCTCTGCTTTCCCAGGTGCATTAGCAGGGAGTGGATCAGAAGTGGAGCAGCCGAGACTCAAACCAGTGCCTATAGGGGAGGCTGGTATTTCAGGCAGTGGCTTTACCAGTGCAACACAGCAGCAGTCTCTCAGTTGTATTTTCATTGCAAGAAAATAAATTTTTGTCATTTAAGCTGCTCAGCCTGTGGCATTTCTTTCAGCAGCCTGACCAGCGTAATAAATTTAGGAAGCAGAAAGCTCTTTCCAAGAATGAGACTCTGAGGTGCTT
This sequence comes from Lepus europaeus, assembly GCF_033115175.1. Lineage (NCBI taxonomy): Eukaryota > Metazoa > Chordata > Mammalia > Lagomorpha > Leporidae > Lepus > Lepus europaeus. The sequence continues at coordinate 60,131,131 of NC_084831.1, forward strand.
CTATCATGGCAGGAGGGACCACGGGAGGAAAGGTCAGGTCACTGGTAAGGAGCAGCCCTGGAGGGGCAGGAGGCACAAAGGACCTGACCACAAAGCGCAGAGCGGGAGGCGCCAGGCTGGCAGCTGGGCCCCGGTTTCCCTGCACAATGGGGAGGGGCTGTGGAGACTCCCTTTAGACTCAGGGTCCAGGCCTGGGATTAAGAGCATTCCATATCCCCATTCCAGGCGCCAGCACTGTGGCACAGCAGGTAAAACTGCTGCTTGTGGTGCCTGCATCCCATATGGGTACCGGTTCGAGTTCCAGCTGCTCCACTTCTCATCCAGCCCCCTGCTGATGCACCTGGGGAAGTGGTGGAGGATGGCTGAAGTGCTTGGGCCCCTGTCCCCACGTAGGAGACTGAGAAGAAGCTCCTGGCTCCTGACTTCTGATTGGCCCAGCTTCAGTTATTGCAATTATTTGGGGAGTGAACCAGCAGATGGATGACCTCTCTCTCTCCTTCTCTCTCTCACTCTCTTCTCTCTCTCTCTCTCTTTCTCTAATTGTGCCTTTCAAATAAAATAAATCTTTTATTTTTTTAAGAGCCATCCTATCGGTGCTCACAGGCAGCCCACAGAAGCCAGGTTGGCCATGGGTGGATTCCCCAACCCACAACCAGAGGACGACTGCAGTGAAAGACACCGCCAAGCCTCGTGACTCAACCCAAACGTGTACGGAGGCAACAACAGCCTTTCCTGTGATAGAAGTGGCGGAGACCTCAGGCGGCTCCAGACGTACCACTGGCCTCACAGGGTGGTCAGCGACCCCCACGCGGCGCCACGTGGCCACTATGGCTTCCAGCAGATGGAGAAGCAGACAAGGCGTGTGAACAGAAAGAGAGGCAGGTGGTAACTGGGGCCTCCTGTTCCCTTTGCCTCTGTCTTCCAGCCAGAAATTCCATGCCTCACATTTCTTTCTACAACATCTTCACCCGAACCTTACAGAGCCAAGAACACAGAAGTCGAAGCTATTCTCTGGAATGGCTGACTGTAGCAGCTCCAACTAAGTAACCCATGTGTGCACGTCTGCCCAGGTTCTCACGCGTGGAGGGTATGGCTGCTGTGCCCCTGGGAGACAGAGGCGCCCCTGGGAGATGGAGGGCTGGCTCCAGCCTGCTGCAGGCCCTGGCTGCCTGGGAAGACATCCGGGATGATTCGCAAACTCGCTGTGGTAGCAGGTCAAAGGAACAACAGAGTGAAAAGGCGGCAGCAGCAGAGGAGAAAATGTAACTGCTTTTTGAGGACAGAGAACTAGAGTGTCTTTGCTAAATTAGGGGAAACCACCCTATATATTAACATGTACACACACACACACACACAAAATGATTTAAAAGACGCAGTCGTATTCTTGGGTATTTGGGGGCATAGCTTCTAGGACCCACCTCCAAACTCCTTGGGTACAAAAATCCACAGGTGCTCACGTCCCTTATGTAAGATAGTATTTGTGTAAACCTATGTGCATCCTCCCATATACTTGCAGTCACATCTGGATTATTTACAATGCCTAATACAATGTGAGTTTCATATAATTAAGTTTCATATAAGTGGGTATAGCATTTTATTGTTTATGTACAAGAAAGAAAGTCTCTACGTGTTCAATACACATAGATTTTTTTTTTAAATTTGAGAAGCAGAGAAAAAGACAAAAGATCTGTCATCTACTGGTTTACTCTCCAGATAGCTAGTAACAGCCAGGGCTAGGCTGGGCTGAAGCCAGGAACTGGGAAATCAATCCAGGGCTCCCACATGGATGACAGCGACCCAGCTCCTTGAGCTATCATCTGCTGCCTCCCAGTGTCTGTATCAGCAGGAAGTTGGAATGGGAGCAGAGCCAGAACTCGAACCCAGGCCTCTGTTATGGGGCATGGCCATCTTAATGGGCATTTTAAGCACTAGGCAAAAATATATTTGTTTTGATCAGAGGTTGAGTGAAGCAGCAGACACAGAACCTGAGGACAAGGGCCTAGTGTAATTTTATCTGCATATAATGCGTAAGGGGAGTGTGTTTGTATCACCACTGCAGCCATGGGCAACCAAACAGGAAGAAACCAGAGCCCCCACGCTCCGGCTGCACCTGTCAGCTGCTGAAAACACGCTGGCTCCGAAGTCCTGCCATGTCCTGTTTCACGAGGGAGGTGAGGAAACCCGCTCCCCAGGCCAGGCCGGTGGCTTCTCCAGGCGTCCCTTGCAACCTGGCCTTGTGCTGAGCACTGAGACACAGAGCGCCTCATTCATAAAGTGTCGCTTTCTGCTTCACGCAATGAAAGGGAACAGAAGAGATGAGAGGAAATGCTCTTCGGAAGGGGACCCTCTGCTGAACCTCCTGCCTGCTTTATTCTCTGTCCATTCCACGACCAAAAGGCAGAAATAAAAGCCCTTGTTCAATGCTCCCATTTCCTTCCTACCTACTCCTTCCTGACACGTCCCGGCATCACAAAACCATCCTCCACAACAGTTCTTTTCGCTGTTAAAAATCCCCTTTGGTGTTGGAAACTGCAGGTGAAATTCCCGGCAATGGACTTGATCCTGAGGCCCACCAGGATCCGTCTCCCAAAAGCAAGAAGCACCCCACACCCGGGGTTCATTCTCCGCAGCAAGGATTCTTGGCTCTGGATCTCAGAAACAAGCAGGGGGCGGGCAGAGTCTAAGCTGACTTAAAAATAAGAACTCACTCCCAGAAAGGAAAAGGAGTAGGGGAAGGCTCGGGAAGGAGGATGGGTACCATCAGAGACACGGAGAACTCAAACACACAGAGCAACCCCCAGGGGTTCAGTTTTAGGTTTCCATGTGGTATTCCAAAGCAGGTCTTTCAAAGGAGCTCTGAGATCGTGGCAGGTGCTCGGAGTTGTGTTGTCTGGTGGTACATGCAGAGATGAAAAGGAAAGGAGAGTGGAGAAGGGAAACGATCAGCGACCACAACGGGTAAAGGGTTCCTTCCAAAGATGCAAGCTCTCAGCGCCATGCAGCAAACTGGAGAGCACAGGAGCTGCCGGGGGCCGTGGGGTGGCCTGGAAGTCCCGGTTGATGGCGTCACCAGCACAAACCTGCTAAACCCTATGGCTTTTGTACTGATCAGCATGGGGTCCCAAGACAGGCTGCTCACTCCTCTGCTTCAAGAGCGCCCTCAGTAGGAGCTCCCTTGGCACTTCGGGGAGGATGATTCTTTATATCAAGGGACTATTTTGCTCATTGCAGGACATCTGGAATCCTTAGCACCTGAACATTAAACGGCAGTGGCACGTCCCAGTCACAGTGACAATCCCAGACAAGCACAAATATTTCCAAACACCTCTTAGCAAAGGATTCAGGGGATCTGACTTCCAGTGGAGAACAATTTTTCTAGCTTTCTGTAAAATCACCTATCAGTTTTCAACAAGAAATTCTGATGGGAAAGAGATCAGGTCCTGCTTCTCAACTGCAAGGTGTTGAGCCCGGGAGGGTGGGTGTGGCTCAGCGTGAGAAGTTCTGCTGGGACTGGATCCAGAATCTGCCCAGGGTTCTGGATCAAGGTCATCGTGTCTCTGCAGAGTTGGCCATGGCTCTGGGCTCCCACTTGTCCGACATTGCTGGTGTTGGGCATGCTGTCATTAGTGTTTGAAAACCCCTGTGACAGATGCCACCCTCCTGGGGTACCACTTAAGTGCTGGAAAGTGCTCTAATGTTCCTTCCTTGCCAACATAAAGCAAACCACAGAATTCCACTTACAGCTGAGAGACGTGGTGCATTGAGTAGTTTGCCAATGGTCATGTAGTAAAAACAACCCAGAGAGTTTGTTATGGAATGCACACAGTTCAATAACTATTACCCACCAGCACTCAACATCACAGGAAGTCCAGTGATGGCTTTATGTAGTATTTGCAGGAAGGAAGGAACTCCACCTACTTAAGTCAACAACAGGGCCATCTTGTTTCAATCAGTGTCCGACAGGATGACCATAAGTGAGATCAACAGCCCTGTCTACCAGCCCACAATCCCTTCCTGTTTGCATTGTGGAGGTCTGCTGATTGAGGGGCAGCATGCTCCTACTCTCCATGGCTACAGTAAAACCACTTGAGTGCCTGCCTAGCATGCCTTCTAGAAAAGCAGTCAGGAAAACCAAGGGTTGGCCAAGGGGTCTTAATTCTTAGCCAGAGACTATGGCCAGAAATGGACCTGATACAGAGAAGTCTTAACTCCACTGAGGTCAAAGAGCAGGGCAGAAGAGGAGCTGTAGGTCCAAGATGCCCTTGGATGGAAGTGGCGAGTACAACGCTAGATACAGAGAGTGCCTGAGATCACTCCACTACCCTTGACCCTGAGCATAGATGCCATCCTCCCCTACTCCTTTCTGTCTCCATCTCTTACGTCATTATCTCCCCTTCCTTTTTTCCCCTTCTCAAGATCACTGGCCCATCTGAGAAAGATGAGGTCTTCTAGAACCCCTATTTCTAAGGCATGAATTCATTCAGAGTAGCTATTCTAGGAGGAGAGTGGAGGTGCAAGAGAACTCATTTACCACATCCACCTGGGGTGTGTCACGTGCAAGTGGAATCATTCCTCAGGCCTGTTCCTTAAGATGCTCATTCCAAAAGACACCCCATCTGAGAACAGGGTGCCAGGGCCAAATTATTTAATAATTTAGGGAAATGCTGTTTCTGTCACCTTAGTACAAATCAATACAATAACAGCATCCAGATGCCATATGGTAAAATCTCATTAATGTTTATCAATATAACTCAAAGTTATTTGACTACTAAATGCCTGTGGCAGGTCCCAGACACAATGACAATCTAAACTACAAACAGTTCCAAATCCCCCTAGCAAAGGATTCGGGGGACAGTCCATTGACTTTGTAGCTTGTTGGATTCTAAGTGGGGTGATCAGGAATGTGATGAAGGGTAGGGGCAGGTGGGCCCAGTAGATGGGCAGGCTCTCCTGAGACCCAGGTGGAAGCAGGGTGTGCATTCATTGGACACACATGCTGAGCATGCGCTGTAGGTAACACAGTGTGATAGGCTGCTCCTGGTTTCCGCCCTTAATCTGAGAAAGTGCATCTCAGCTTTGCAGGACCACAAGGACATGGAGAAGGCAGAGTGAGTGTGAAAAAGAGGGAAGCAGGAGGCTGGAGTAGCTGCTAGACCTGTTTACCCTGCAGAGGGCACGCATGAACAGCACCCCAGGCTGCAGGACCAATCCCCTCCCCCATGGCTGGCGGAGAAACCCCAGGCAAGCTCTTGCCTTCTCTGCACCTCGGTTTCCTCATCTGTAGAATGACTGCCTGATTACACTTGCTAAGGTTCCTGAAAGCATCCACGTCTCAGGGCTCTGTGGGCTTGAAACAGGAAGAGAGCACAGCCAGCACTGTAGGACAGCATGGTTCGGGGGACAGGGGAATAGCTTTTGGTTCGGATGTCTGTGGAAAAGCACCCTAGGAGATACAGGAGCAGGAGAGAGATGAAGCCCAGTCCATCCTCAGCTCTCAGGGCCCAGTCTCCCTCCATCTGAAATCTCAGGGCCACGTGTCTCAAATTGGAAGAAGAAACGTGGGCATGCTTTCCAGGAATCAATTGCGCTCCAAAAACCGAGGAAAGCAGATTGGATTTTTGTACTAAAAGCAGACACCGTTTCGACTAGAAGGTCATCTTCTCAATGTACTCTAGAGGCTACCATGTGGGGACTCCGGGAGAGACCTGACAGGTGCTGCCTGCCTGTCTCACAGCTCCAGTGTGACTGGGTGCTGAGAGGGTAAGCCACGAATCCTGTGGACACACAGCTTACTTCTCTTGCAGTACATTGTGCTAACGGGACTGGAACTCACCATTGGACTGGTCGTCCCCGTAGTTCTTATGGGAAGGTGCGTACAGGAACATCAAGGCAAAGACGTACAGGTTCCACATCCCGTAGATGCCAGTGAAAAAGGCGCTGTTCACTTGGACCGTCACGCCGCCCCACTTCCAATGCCCTTCCGTCACCTGGGGAGAAAGGACAGTGGCATTCAGTCGGAGCAGAGGAGAAACCTAAAACCAACGTAAGAACAGCCTGCCAACATGGAAAGCAGGCCTCTTTTTCCACGTACTGGAGAAGAGGGGGCCCCCATGACACTGAATCACAGCAGCATAAACTAAACAGAGCAAGTGGGCGCGCCGAGGGCGAAGTCTGTGCTGCTTATCTTGGCTACATGTGAGTATCCCCTGGGGGTGTCTCTTCCTAAAGCCAGCAGTAGATAGTGGTCCCTAAATGAAAGAAATCGGATGCCGGAGCTCCACAGTGATCCATGATTAGGATTCCTCCTCTCGCCTCCGTCTTCCCAGCTGATCCGACCTCCCCCCAGGCTCAGCCCTGTTTGGTTTTGTCTGCTGCTGTGTCTGCATCTCCTACGGGCTCTGCCACTCAGTCTGATGAAGACAAACCAGATGAAGACGCTGAACTTGTTTGCTGCAGTGGAAATAGGATCTTGCAGGGTTATGGAGGAGAATTAAGTACAAATCTTTCTAGAAAGTGCCTGGCACACAGCGCACTCAATAATCAGTCCTGGGTGTTCACGAGATGTCCCTCCAGGTAAGTCCCTCATGAAGGTAAGGACGGAGCTCTGGCTCACTCGCTCTCAGGGGCTGTTCCGCTGCTGCTCTGGTCTGAGTCAGGGATTGCGTCTTTGTGGGAAGGGCCGAGAACTGCGTGTGGGTTACCCCAGGAACTGCCAGCAGACCTGCTGAGCTGAATGACTAAAAATTGGTACCAGCTCTGGGATCAATGGAGTGATTGTGACCACCTCTGCTTGCCACAGGACATGTCAAAGGGGAATAAAAGAAAGGGTTGGATAAATGTTCCTGTGACAACGTAATGAGGCTGGGTTACATAACCCATCTCTAGGAGCCACTTCTGAACTGGAAGGTGGCAGGCTGGAACTAAAGGTTAATGGTGAGAACCAGCAGGTAGATTGTACCTCCTGTTATGACACCGTGGCCTATCCTCACCCGGAACCGCTGTATGACCCAGGATCCACTGAGGCCTGGGACCTAATGAAGGTGTCAGTTACAGGCGTTTCCTTTTCAAACACCTGGAGGGTCAGTGAACTAGACTCACCAATTTTAGACTTAGCAATTTTCATTTGGCCCTGGTGATACATAATTGTTCATTTTTGTGACTCATGAACAAACCACCACCATGAACTCTTTATTTATTTTGGAAAATAATTCACTTTATAGGAAGTGCCCAGGAGTGGGTGTTTTTCTTGTTTTTCACTTTGTTTTACTTTGTTTGTTTGTTTTGGCAAAGAAGGATTTCAACATCATTACTGATTTTAGGACAATGCATCAGCATCCCAGCGACTTAGGGCATCTTAGAAACATCTCCAAATGTCACTCTTCTTACTTTTAAGTATGGACTATCCTAACTTTATAAAAGTTTAGTACTTAGAACACCTGATATTGATGAGAAAGGAATCTTTAAGATAGGCCTTAGCAATAAACATACCTGCTCTCACAACACAGAGAACCCTTCTATATGTGATTAGGAGGGAAGCGAGGCTGGGGGAGCTATGGATGAGGTAGCATAGGGCATTTCTCCCCCCTCTGACCTAACTTCCTGGGATGTAAGTGGGAATACTCAGTACTGACAATTTTGACAAAACTGATTCTTGCTAGGATTGGTACAACTGACCCATCTAAGGAAACACCAACCTGGTACACAATGGTGCTCAACAGATGTTTGCCAAACAAATATGGTAAGAGTGTGAAGATGTGCAGGATTGCAGTAGAAATATACAGAGGGAGGGGCCGGGGCTGTGGCACAGTGGGTTAACATTCTGGCCTGAAGTGCTGGCATCCCATATGGGCACCAGTTCAAGACCCAGCTGCTCCTCTTTCGATTCAGCTCTCTGCTATGGCCTGGGATAGCAGAAGATTGCCAAATTCCTTGGGTCCCTGCACCCACGTGGGAGACCTGGAGGAAGTTCTTGGCTCCTGGCTTCGGATTGGCACAGCTCCAGCCATTGCAGCCAATTGGGGAGTGAACCATCAGATGGAAGACCTCTCTCTGTCTCTGCCTCTCCTCTCTCTGTGTAACTCTGAATTTCAAATAAATAAATAAATAATTTGTTTCAAAGAAATACACAGAGGGAGAAGGCAGGGGTACAAACAACCACTCTTAAGAATCACCTGACTCAAAAGTAAAGAGAAAGTATTTAGTAGGGGGCTGGCGCTGTGGCATTGTGGGTAAAGCTGCCCCCTGCAGTGCTGACATTCCCATGTGGGCACTGGTTTGAGTCCCAACTGCTCCATTTCTAATCAAGCTCCCTGTTAATGCATCTGGGAAAGCAGGGGAAGATGGCTCAAGGGCTTGGGCCCCTGTACCCATGTGGGAGACCCAGATGAAGCTCCTGGCTCCTGGATTTGAAGCAGCCATTGCAGCCATTTGGAAGTAAACCAGCAGACGGAAGATTTCTCTCTCTCTCTCCTTTTCTCTGCCCTTCAAGAAAACACAATTTTTTTTCTAAAAAGACAATACTGCAGTCTATAGTGAACAATAATAATTGTACCAAAAAGTGAGAGGAGATGCTAATGGTGACAACTGTTATTTCATTTAAACATTGCTCTCTATTGCATTCCTTTTCTATCACTTAAAATAAATACCTAAAGTAGATATTGGCAAAGCTAAAACTCTTTGGTTATCAATACCAAGGATAACCAGTTAGCATTCAATTAATGCTAATGATGTGCCAGGCACTGTACTTACATGCATTTACATGGAAGATATGATTTAGTCTTATGAACAGCTCTGTGAGGTGGATGAGTAGGTAATACATCCATTCAACACATGAGTAAACGAAAGCACAGAGAGATGTAGGATCTTGCCCCAGATTGCTCAGCCAGAAGGTCATGACTCAAGAAGCTCTTCTTAACGTTGTATGACACAGGGTAGGTAGGATATTATCTTAACCAGGATGGGTCTCTGAAGGTAGCATAAGGCAACTAATGTGTGACATTAAATTTACTTTGGAAATTCACCTCATTGTCCATAATACACATTATTTATGTAGCATGAACACACAGGTTTGTGCATTTAAACCTAGACAGTAATATATATGTAGTGCAGATCCTAGACATAGTAGAAATAGGGTAAATAATAAACCAGATATAAATACAAAATATAATCTTGCAATAGATGCACTGGAATGAGATGTTCATATGAAAGGGGTACACAGGAGCTGAGCCTGGCTGAGAAAATAGCAGATCCATGCCCCCATCTCCTGTTTGCTCTGGGACACCAGCAGGCTGTTTAGAATGCAGTTGAAGAATTATCTACGTACTGAATTTATAATCTGCAAATGTATTATTTCCTGCTGTGGGCAGAGTTGAGCTGCATAAAGGAACTGTGTAGATCATTTAACTCCACTGTTTGCAGAACTGGGTGTATTCTCCCTACTTCTCTCTCAATTATTCATGCCTGAAGCATCCTGAGCTTGGAGCGCATTCCCCCCACTATGAACCCCAGTGAACAGCCTCCACAGAGCAGGCCTGAGCAGCGCCAACTCTTCCCGACACCAGTGTGCAGGGGACAGTCTCCCCTCCTAACTTTCAGAGAGAAAATCAGGTAGCTTTAACCAATTGTCGTTTACCCCAGCCAATCATCTCCTCTTCTGCTGGACGTCTTATTTCCAAAAGTCCTTGTTTTACTTGATTTCACATTTCAACAATTTACTTTTGTGTGAAACCACCCAATTTCACCCCTGGGGCCAACTGAAGGTCAAATCCCTTCACACCCAGTAGTCCTGACAACCAGCATTCCACTTCACAACAAGATTTCCAAGCCCCAGACACGGCTTACTTACTGGAAACCCTCCTTGGTCAATCACACACACACCCACCCACACACACACACACACACACACACCCTGGACGGAGCTTCGGGAGTTTGCAGCTTGTGGCTTGACCTGAGTGGTCAGGCACCTGGGGGTCCCCTTTGTAGCCCCCAGCGACCTTCCCCCCTGCACTGCCCTTCTGTTTCCCACTGTGGCCACCTCCCCACGGAACACCTCTTTCTTTACCAGGAGGAAGGGGTTGAAATCCCACAGTGTGATGTGCCATCTCTCGGTTGCTATGACTGAGGCCATTAAAATGGCAGGCATTAAAAGACCGCATCTCGGTCCCCAGCTACAAAGCCTCAAGGTCACCGCATTCCACAGCTTCCCGTGGGTCTTTCATTCCTGGCCTCGGCGCTTCAATATCCTGGCACGATCCCCTCACATTCTATTTCATGGAGCTTAAATGCAAGCTCTCCCAGCGAGCTGGAGAGTATAATGGGGGTTTAAATACATTCCTTTTACCTAAGGCTGGGATCCATTTCAAAAAGTTACCCAATAGGTTTCCTTTCAGGTGAGCTCATTGCTCTGACATTCCAAAATGACATTAAAAAATAAATCCTCTGATGACTGTATTAATACAGTACCTGGGACGCTGAGAGTTAGGCTGGAAAACGTCTTAGATGTCTATAAATAAACCTTAAAAAAAAAAAAACCCAGCAGGAGGAATGTGAGCAGCTAATGGAATTCAAAAGGCCTCATTGCTACCCCCTTAGAGTTGAAATCCACTCCAGGCTGACTGTCACAGCAGATCTAAAAAGCAGCCACAGGCCGGAGCCATGTTAGGAAATACTGGGACAATGCAATATTAATCTTTTTCTGCAAAGAAAAGCCACAAACAATGTTCCTTGGATGACAGCTGTCCTTGCTTTAACAACTGCACTAATGAAACATGTGCAAGGTTAAGTTCTGGTGAGATGCAGCCCCCTTAAGGTTCAGTGGCTCTTGACTTCGGGTGGAAGGCCCTCTGTGCAGAGACAGCAGGGGAGAGGCAGGTGCGGGAGAATGCGTTCAGCTTTCTCCAGGGGGCAGCAGCATGAGGCGGGAGCAGAAGCAGCCTTCCTGGGGACTTATCTTGGGAACAGCCTTTGATCCCTGAACGCATGTGCCTTCAGCGTCTGCTTCCCACAGAAGCATCCAGGAGCCCTCAGCCGTGCAGACCTGGCCTTGCGGTCACGGGCACATCACTGGACACATTACTAAGGGACTGCAGGAACCAGAAAGCATTTGGACACAAGAAGGAATTTGCCATGGCCTTAGGCACCCCTCTGCGAGTATGGGAGCCTGACCTTGAGCTGGCTGAATGAAAGACTCCTTCAGAATGTTAAAGAGTTTTGCTGCCTGTTGAGCGAAGTTTCTAAGGTTTCATAAACAAACAGTCTGACACAAACCCAGCCCTGTTCCCGGGCACGGCAGATGCGGCGATCAGAACTGACGCAGACGTGGAGGTTTGCTGGTCTGTTTTCCTCCACGTTCACTCTGCCTTCAGCCGTCAGCCACCCTAACAGCTCTTAGCAGACAAAACAAACAGGACTCTAGTAACTCTGAACTCAGGGGTCCCCGGGACTCAATGCGAGGAACCCATGAACTAGAGTAGGAAAAAGCTGTGTCCATATTTTTAGCAGTCTCTAACACAGTGTTTCCTTCAGCTATGAATGTAGAAAACAAACCCCCGAGGTATTACCATGAGCACTAGCGTGCTTTCCTCATCAGTAAAAATCGTGTTTTCCTATTACAGCTGCAATAAGGGTGTGTGTGCAGGCATCTCTCCAAAACAAATATGTATGGTTGTAAATACAAACATGATTCCTTGTGAAACTCAAAGCACTTTATTTTACTTTTTCAGAAACATTCTCGGGGAAGGCATTTGGCCTAGCAGTTAAAATACAGCTTGGGTCATATCAGAGTGCCCGAGTTTGAGTTCTAGCTCCTCATGCCAGCTTCCTGCCAGCGTATGCTCAGGAGGCAGCAGCGACTGGGCAAGTCCACACGGGAGACAGGGATTGAATTCCTGCCTCCCAGCTTTGGCCTGGCCCAGTCCTGGTCATTGCAGACATCTGAGGAGTGGGGGGAGAGAGGAGTAGAGAGATGGAGATCTTTCATCGTCTGGGTCACTCGGCAAATGGCAACAACAGTCTGGGCTGGGCCAGGCCGAAGCTAAGAGTCTTGAACTCTGTCTGAGTCTCCCATGTGGGTGGCATGAGTGCAAGCACTTGGGCCATCTTCTACTGATTTCCCAGGTGCATTAGCAGGGAGTTGGATAGGAAGTGGAGCAGCCAAGACTCAAACTAGCACTCATATTAGATGCTGGCATGATTGGTGGTACTTAACCCCCTGTACCATGATGCTGGCCCCTCTGTCTGCCTCTTAAATTAAACAAAGTTGTGATACATCATCCATTTTAAAGAAATAAAAACGCTCTAAGAAGAGACCCATCACCTTTATCAGATTGCCAAAGGTGCCTATACACAAAAAAGCTTCAGAGCATCTGTAGGAAAGGGAAACTTGCTAGAAGAATGGAGTCAGTTGTGTCCTCAGGCTCTTACCTACAGCGCTAAAATTGTCTATTTTGGGGCTGACATTGTGGTGCGGTGAGCTAAAAGCTGCCAGCTGGAGTCCAGACTGCTTTGCTTGGTTTCTGACCCAGCTCCCTATGTGCCTGGGAAAGCAGTGGAAGATGGCCCAAGTGCTTGGGCCCCTGCCACTCATGTGGGAGACCTGGTGGAGTTCCTGGCTCCTGGCTTTGGCTCAGCCCAGTTCTGGCTGTGCAGCCATTTGGGGAGTAAATCAAGGGATGGAAGATCTCTTTCTGTCTCTTCTCTCTCTGCAATTCTACCCTTCAATAAAATAAGTACATTTAAAAAAATAATAATAAAATAAAATCTCCCATTTTGATCAAATATAAAGATGACAAAATCCTGGTGAGAGAGTCAGGTCTGGGCCCTGGTACCTAACTTAATGTGTATCCTTAGGCAAGACATGCAACTTTCTTGCTATTCCAAAGGGCACAGTTACACATGCTTACAATGTGCCAGGAACTCTGCCAATCACTTTGCAAGTACTACTTCCTATGACCCTACAGCAACTTTCTGCTGGGTGGTACTATTGATAAACCCATCTAACAGATAAGAAAATTAAACCTTACAGCTATCATGTAATCCACCCACAGTCTCATCCAGCTGGAGACTAATAAAAAAGAGAAATACCTCTAAAGGCATTACATTTCCTATTTTAGCACACTGGGGAAAAAATTCCTACCTCCCTTAGTTCAGTGGAATTCTGTGGAGCTCAAATGAATAACAGATACATATCACATTTAAACAGTACTTTCCACTTTCCAAAGCAAATTACCAACATTTAAAATTATTATCATTATCTGTATTGAAATCCAAGTATAGCAACATTATGAGTTTTGAAAATACCCAGAGGAAAGACAAGGTTCTATCAAGGCAATTTTTAATGATGTTTCATGTTTAAATGGCCAAATAATTATCACAAAGAATGGCTGACAGACCATCAAAGAATGTATGTTCATGGTGGAGATGGACTCAATACAATTAATACTTGTTAGTGCTATGTTACAGAGCTTGGAAGTTTATTCTCTTAAGCAAATGAAATGTGTGTTCTTTAATTTGGCTGCAGGGTTTTAATCTGTTTAGCAGCTTTGACCTCCTATAAGGTTGTCCCAGGTTGGAGGGGTCTGAATAGACATCGCTTCACCGGTTGTCCGGAATAAGATCCTCTCCACTCCTTTCCTCTGGAGCTCTTTAGAATTGTTTGTTAAAGATTTATTTATTCCTTTGAAAGGCAGAGTTGGAGAGAGAGAGAGACAGACAGACAGACAGACATAGAGAGAGGGAGAGGGAGATAGAGAGATAGATTCCATCCCCAATGCCCATAACAGCCTTGGTTGGGCCAGGTCAAAACCAGGAGTGTGGAACTCCATCCAGGTTATTCCACATGGGTGGCAGGGGTCCAAGTACTTAGGCCATTCTCAGCAGCTTTCCCAGAGGCAATGCAGGGAGCTGCATCAGAAGTGGAACTGCTGGGACTTGAACCAGCACTCCTGTGGGATGGGGGAGTTGCAGCTGGTGGCTTAACCCATTGTGTCACAACACTGGCACCTTTTTAGAATTTTCTTTGTGCAGCATAGAGGGCCATCCTCACCTGGACATCTCAGGGTCCACTCACCTGACTAACGATGAAGAAGATGACAGTCATGGCAGCACAGGCCAGGGTGATGAGCATGAGGAACTTGAACCTGAAAATGAGCCCCTATTCAGAAAGGGAGAAAGAATAGTTGAATATTGCTATTGGTTATCACCAATCTTTTACACAAATCTATGGAAATGCTAATTTGAAGGAAACCTATAAAACCTAATCCCTAAGAATAACAGTCAATTAATTTCACAGAATAACATTTCTCCTGCAGAGATGAATGTGGCTGTCAAACTTCTCAGGGCCACACATTTCCTACGTTTGTATTGTTCTGGAAACAGAGATAGCAGAGCCCAGGAAATTATATTCACAACACGTCTTGGAGCCGCTAATTTCCCTGCTAAGCTGGTTCTGCTTCTCTGTAAGGGTTCAAAGTTACCAAATCCAAGTTTTCTGCAGTTGTAATAAAATTCTGCTCCAGTGAACAAAAAGAAATGTGCATATTAATCAACATGAAGTGGATCTGGTTGCATTTTCTCATGTGTCAGTCCCTCTCTGGAGACAGGCAAGTCTCTGAAAGTGCGTGCGGTTTCCTGAGAGCAGGACTGAAGGGGACCTGTGTTTCAGGGAGGGATGCCTATTGTGGAGGGGCTCTTGTGTGCGGATCCAGTGCACAGAAAACTCCTGCCATTCGGCAGCTCCTGCTTCTCTTTTCACAGAGGAATTAGGTCCGTGTCTCCAAGGACAGCCACTTAGGCATGAACCCAAGGGATCCTTGAAAAATCAAGAATGCATTGCCTGCATTCAAAATTCGAGGACGTTAAGTGTTTCTCGTGAATGGGGGACATAACCGATACAGAGAGATTACTGAACTCCATCGGAGCACCTGCTGGAGATTTATTTGAGTCTGGGAATCAGATCATGTGGGCTGAAGCTGTCTTAATGGTGTTTCTGAGCCAAGGAACCCTAAGACTCACCATAAACCAACTCTCAATTCAGCCACAGTCCAATCTCCCATCTAGTAGGCACCTGCATTCCATCCTAAAGCTGAAGAACCTGCTGAACAAGTTCACCCCTTAGGACAGAAATGCATTTACAACACAGGAAACTCTAAGGTCACTTAGATGATTCTCACAGTAGGATGGAGCCTCAAATTTTGCCCAGGAATCCTGCAACAGACTCTCAGCGTGTATCTGAAAGTAACATCTTTCCATCCCCAGGGTGCGTGTTTGCCTATCAAGCTAGAAGCATGGAACACCAGTGCCTGAAGGAGCCAAGAGATTTGCTCACCTCATAGTGTAGCCGCCGGACTTTGCTCATGGCTGGCAGACTGGACTGCTTCCCACTGATGTTCCGAAACACCTGAAACACCATGAAGCAGAGAAACAGGAAGTAGAGGCAGAGGCAGATCCCAGCCACGATGATGAAGGCCATCTGACAGCCCAGTGAAGGAAAAGACAGGCTAGCCAGCATTTGAGCACCTTTGCCCAGTTCTGCTTGGGGATACTCATTTCTTTAATCTCCAAATATGTAGAGAATCTTCAAGGAGCTAAAATAGTGAAACCTGGCATTTTAATACCAGTGATGCGAGGTTCTCTGATACAACAGCACCACAGAGGAGAGTGTTCAAATTTCCTTTCTAAGCCAAGTAAGAGAAACCTTGCCTCGCTCGTTAGAGATGCAGAGATGAGGACTCCCCTAGACCGGCTGAAGCTGCTCTTTAACCAGGCTCCCAGGAGATTCACATGCACCATCAATTTTTTGAAAAGCATTAACAAAGTGGATATTGGTTGTAACTAAAGAGTTAGGTGAAAACCCACATTAAGATAACTGGAAGAGGTTTTTTTTTTTTTTAAGATTTATTTATTTATTTGAAAGGCAGAGTTACAGAGAGGCATTGGCAGAGAGAGAGAGAGGTCTTCCATCTGCTGGTTCACTCCCCCAAATGACTGCAACAGCTGGAGCTGGGCCAATCTGAAGCCAGGAGCCAGAAGCCAGGAGCTTCTTCAGGGTCTCCTATGCAGGCACAGGGGCTCAATGACTTGGGCCATCCTCCACTGCTTTCCCAGGTTACAGCAGAGAGCTGGATCGGAAGTGGAGCAGATGAGTCCTGAACCATCACCCATATGGGATGCCAGCACTACGGATGGCAGCTTCACCCACCACACCACAATACCCAGCCCCTGGGAGAGTTCTAATACAAGAGTATTTCAAAAAATTGATGGAAATGGAATCCAGATAAGTTTATTTTAGTACATAAAATTTTTTAAATCGATGCCTAGGGTTTATTTATTTTTTTTCCAATGGAGTTCAGTTTCTCCACGGCTGGAAAACCCAATATAAGCAGGTTTGGAAAACACTGGGCTGGCCTATGTATTTTTATTAGAATGAGACTGAAACGGCCTGGAATTGTGTGTGGCAGAGGGATTCAGGGGGTCAGGTGCAGTAGCAGTTGGCAGGGACCCTGGGCATGACATTGAAGATCTTGCAGTGAAACTAGGAATAAAGTGCTGTTTGCAATCTTCAGCTACCACAGGAAATCATGTGAAACTGAATGCGAGGAGAAGGAGGTGTGGTGAAGGTGAGGGTTGAGGGGGTCGAGAACCATGGGGAGACCAAACTCACCAAGGCTTTGGGGTGGCATAAGCTGGCTGGGCAGGCACCTGACTCCAGTCCCTTTCTGCTACAACAACCTCCCTCAAATTGTCTTTTTTACATTTTAACACATGTACTTCTTTACATGTGTAATTCACTGAATAAGATATTTAATATAGTTTCTCTTTTTCCATAACCAAGAGTACCCTGGAATAAGGAAATACAGCCATATGCTGCAGAACTCAACATTTCTTTGCTTCCCTCCATCCTATCTATAAAACAAAAGTGTGATGTAGCTGGTAAAGCTACCACCTGAAGTGCTGGCAGTCCACGTGGGCACTGGTTCAAGTCCCAGCTCTTCCACTTCTGATCCAGCTCTGTGCTGTGGCCTGGAAAAGCAGTAGATGATGGCCCAAGTGCTTGGGCCCCTGCACCTGTTAGAGACCCAGAAGAAGTTCCTTGCTTTGGATCAGCTCAACTCTGACCATTGTGGCCATTTGGGGAGTGAACCAGCAGATGGAAGTCCTCTTTCTGTCTGTCTCTCCTCTCTCTCTCTCTCTGCCTCTCTGTAACTCTGCCTTTCAAAAAATAAATAAACCCTAAAAAAATTAAAGAAAGGGTGGAACTTGCTTTAACATTCTGCATGTTGCCCTTGGTGAGCTGTAGAGGGCAGGTAGTGTAGGAAGAGTGGAGCTCAATCCTTCATCTTGAAGGCAATGATGACATTGCTGATTTTGTTTGCTCAAAAAGTTCCTGTGATGCTAAGAAACCAATAGAAACTCAACAGGCAAAGCACATTTGCCAGCCCAGGGCAGCATATGAACCATCACGGAAGAGGGCAGCCCAAGCCTTTTTTTGCCTGCTCCAAAGGAAAGTCTTTTTCCTCCCAGAGCACTTAACATATTATTCGGGAAGATAAAATATTTAAATCCAGCATCCTTAAAGGGATAAGCTAAGACTGTCACTTCTGCTTCATGAAGATGACTCAAACAGAGTTGATGCAAACCAACCAGAGGCCTCAGCAACGCCTCTGGAACTAATCCCCTTAGCCTTATCTCCCCTCGGTCTCAGAAACGAATAGCAGCGGTGTGGTGCGCCGGCATACCACGATGAGTCTCACGCACAGACCACTTGAGAGACCTGCTTTCCCCACAGGGCCCAGAAATGAACCTCTGTGGCTCCAGGGAAAAGCGAGTCAAGCTCTAGGCTGCAGTGAATGGTGTGTAATGGACAATTTAGCCAGGCTGCAGGAAGTCCAGCAACTCTGATGCCTCTGCCGAGGGACGGCTGCAACTTCCTCGCTTTGCCTGCTCTCACCCGGGCTTGAAGGCAAGTAGTAATTCTTTTCATTATTTGCCTTAATTACACCGTTATCATTGGTCTGAGGATCAAAGCTCTGGCTGAGCACATTTGGAGAGCATCAGCTAAGCCTCAGAAAATGATCTTGGGGACCAGGCAGCTTTGGGAAGCAATAAAACCCTGAACCCATCAAGGAAGGATACGGCCAGCTCTGTTCCAACATCTGTAGTCCAGATACTGTAGAAGGGATTCGTGAGTTGTACCCCTCTACAAAGAAAGGCAAGACAAGATTAATACAAAGGCAAAGGGTAACTTTCCATTTTAACAGATCCTTAGTTTTGCAACTGGAGGACTTGGGGCTGTGTTTAGGTTAAGAGCCATCACAGAGAAATGGAGCTTGTCGAGCTTGTAGAACTCTTTAGTTAAATCCTGTCCTTATTTGGGGAAGTGGCCACATTTAGTGCCTTCATCCCAAAGGTTCCTTCTTGATCAGCATTCCCATATTGGAATATTCCTCCCAAAGAGATAGGCAATGACATGCCATGGGTATTTCAACTCAAGAGTCCTCTGGGCACCTGCTCACCTCTCACACATGTCAAAGATAAAGAGGCAGAAGGAGCCGACAGCAATCGGTCCAACTTGTTTCCAGTACCCTGCAATGTGGTTCCGTTCATGCTGGTCCTGAGGAAAACCAAATGAAGACAGGAGATAAAGATGGGAGGAGAGCAGAGCGATTCCAGGGGTGAATTAGCCACTGAGGCACTGCTCGCTGACCACTCACTGTGCATCCGACACCAGGCTAGATGCCAGGAATACAGAACAAAGACACACATCTCTCTTGCTCAGGAGCTCGCTTCTGTTGGTGGAATCCAGCACATTCACAGCCCATTAGGAGATCCACCCCTAAGACTCTGACAGTAGGAAGAACGGGATGCTGTGGGAACCCAAAGAAAGGCCTTGCACTCTGGGTGGGACAGTTTTGTGGTCCATAACATAACTCAGAATTAAACTCCTGTGGGACTTATAACTTGTGTCCTTGAAGATGGGGTGAGCCTAAGGATAAAATAAAGATGTTAAAGTATTTAAGTGCACCAAGCGCAAGAAGTCCCTTGCAGTTAGAAAACTAGACACAGTGTCTCACTATCAGCATTCAAACCAAAATGATTCTTGCTGACAGATACACAAACACACTAATAGAAAGAAAATGGAGGAAGAACGCAGAGGGAGAAAATGGGGAAAGGCAAAAGCCGTGGCTGAGCCTCCAGGGTGGGACGGGCCCAGGTGACAGTCCACACAGCTCACTCTGGACAATCTGCCCTGGCCGGCAGTCCTGCTATTGCTCCCAAGTCCCCTCCCACCAGAACCTGCTGTGCAGGCTCACTCTCTGTGTCTCTGCCCGAGGACCGCTCGTGGTGAAGGATGTCCCACACCTAAGTCCAGCAGCAGGCAAAACCTTCTCTCTCCCCACACACTGCTCCCTGCAAGGCAGCAGGGGTTCAGAGGTTTGATGTTTATGACCAAAGCATAACAGTATTGAAAAGCAGTCTACTGCCCTGGGAAGCCCCTGTGTGTGACTTGAGGACCAAGTTCCAGCTGGCACACCACCTCAGCCACAACGTGATGATGGCGCCATACTTATTTTTATCCATGGGGCCCTCAGTCCCTCTTGAAATAGGTTTTGGTTTATGTGCAAACCGAGGACACCATGCAGGTTGGTGTCTCACAGTCACAGGGGTTACTAGGCCACTTGGACAACTGCCCACTGGGAAGAGCCAGAACCAGGTTCTCCGGTGGTTAACCTGCTCCTGGGGACAGAACAAGCAGAGCGGAAGCCGATGGACGAGAAATGGTAATGATTATTAGAATCTCTGTGTTCATCTTCTCTGACGGAAGTTGCATTATCTCGTTTCATTCTCACAAAGCCTATCAGCCTATAACATTAGGCCTTCACCTCTCATTTTATAGTTGAGGAAGCAGATTCAGAGCGGTGATGACACTTGTCTAAGGCCACTCAGCTAGTTAGGAGGTGGCGAAGCCGGATTTGAATTGGAGGATCTGACGCTAGGGTTCCCACCTGCAACCATGAGCTCACTCTGCCTTGCTGGCAGCTGACTTGAGGCCGAGGGAGGTGGCGTCAGCCCAGCAGCTCTCACAGAGCAGCTGCGGTGTGGACGTCTGTCCCCTCCCCAGGAAGCACTTACCATCATGTGCTCACCACAGAAGATGATCCAGAAAGACAGAAGCATGGCATAGAATATGCCCTGTCGGATATCACCGAACAACAGCATCCAGGTCCAGTCAAAGCCAATGGAAAACCATTCCACTGGGATATTGATAAAGGTCATGGAAATCCCAAGGGCAAAGATGACCCTGAGGGTGAGAAAATATGAAGAAAGCCACTTCATTTATCTGGGAGGCAGACTTTCAAAAACCAGAAGCCAGTGTTAAGAATTGAGATGTTCCTTATTGGAACTAAAGCCAGGTGATCAGTTCCTTAGCTTTCTTTTTTAGATTTTTAAAAATATTTATTTGAAAGACAGAGTTAGAGAGAGAGACAGATGTGTTTCATCTGCTGTTTCGCTCCCCAAATGGCCGCAATGGCCAAGGCTAGGCCAGGAGGAAGCCAGAAACCAAGAGCTTCTCCCACGTGGGTGCGTGGAGCCAAGCACTTGGGACATCCTCTGCGCTTTCCCAGGCAATTAGCAGGGAGCTGGATTGGAAGTGGAGCAGCCAGGACTTGAACCGGTACCCATACAGGATTCTGGCTCTGCAGGCGGAGGCTTAACCTTCTATGCCACAGCGCTGGCCCCCAGTTTCTTAGCTTTCATAATGTGTTTTCACACAGAGATGAGAAATGTCAGCACTCCAGAATGCAGGGATGTTACATTAACCTCCCTATACCTGTGAAGTCACCTTAATGCCCCCAACTTTTTCTGATACCACCTTCAGATTAAGGGCTTCCTACGCTGCTTGTGTACCCTTTAACCTCCTAAACAGACCCCATTGGGTGTAATTGTCTTTTCTTCCCTGTTCACATCATCAATGACTCGTGATCATTAAGAACACTCATTATTATCGTGATATCCTCAGCAATGATAAATTATATAAGCATATTTATTTCACAATAAATGCCTCCAAACACTACGAAATATAAATTTTTCAGTCTGAGTGTTGTGCTTTTATTTTGCTTCCCCCATCACACTATTAATTGCTGAAACATCATTCTTCTGTCACTGATTTACTGAGACCCATGAGATACCTATGCTGATTAAGCACATGATGCATCATGGCCTCTGTTTGTTAGGGCTATAAATACCTAAATGAATACGACCAGCTTTTTCTGGGAGACCATTTAGTGGGAAAGCAGGAGAAGCAGACAACTAAAACATGATTAGCAACATTACAGAAGTATAGAAGCATAGAACACGGCTACTGGGATTTTTAACTTTGACAGTGATGGAACTTGAGCTGAGTTGGGTCAAAGTTGGGGAGTGGGAAGGGTGTTCCAAGCAGAGGGCAGAGCCCAAAGGGAGGCCCAGAGGCTGGAAAGAACCTGAAGCATTTGGGGATTTGCAAGTAGCACCTGCCAGGAACTGACAGGACGTAAGACCAGAGAAATTAAGAGAGCTGAGCTCAGGCAAAAACTTGCATACCTCATTCGAGAATTCGAAGTTTATTTTGAGGAGACTGGAAATCCAATAAGAAATTTAAACCGCAGAGTGACAGGATTGATTCATTCAACAAATATTTATTGAATTACTATGTGCTAGTTACTATTCTAGATGCTAAGGATATAATAGTGAGCAAAGGAAGCAAGGACCCTGCTCTTGTGATGTCTGCGTTCACATGGGATGAGAGGGGGCATTCGGGGTGAATACAGTATATGCAGAAGGAGCATTATGGAAAAAAGGAAAAGCTAGGTAAAGAATGGAGAGTGTGCATGCTCGCTCTCGCTCTCTCTCTCTCTCTCTCTCTCTCTCTGCATGTGTAACTGCCTTTAAAATAAAGAAAGAAATCTTTTTTTTAAGGGGGCCAGCTTTGTGGTACAGTGGGTTAAGCCACTGCTTATGAAGCCAGTATCTCATACGAGTGCTGGTTGGCATCTCAGCTGCTTCACTTCCTATCCGGTTCCCTGCTAATGCCTCTGGGAAGGCAGTGGAAGATGGCCCAAGTGCTTAGGTCCCTGCCACCCATGTGGGAGACCTTCAAGTTCCAAGAGCTGGCTTTGGCCTGGCCCAGCAGTGGCCACTGTATGCATTTGAGGAGTGAACTAGTGGATAGAAGATCTCTTCTCCCTTTCTCTGCCACTTTCTCAAATAAATAAATAAATCTTTAAAGAAAGAATTGTGATAGGAATGTGTCTCTATACAAGTTGGGAAGGAAAAAGTCTCATAGATGTTAATGCAGGGCCTGAAGGAAATGAGGAGCCGAGGAATGTGAAAGAGTGTTTCAATGAAATAGAACAGCAAGTGCAAAGGCCCAGGGGTGACAGCATGCCAGCCATGTCTGAGCATTAACAGGGCCAGCTGAGAATAGGAGAAACAATCAGAGATGGCGAGAGGAAGATAACCAAGGGGTTATGGGCCAGGACAAAGGAGATGAAAAGAGTAGAGAGCTTTGAGTAGAGGAGAGACACGATCTGATTCACACCTAAAAGGGAATACTCTGGCCAGTGTGTGAATAGACCATAGGAAGAAAAATGGTGAAAGTGAGGACAGGGTTGAGATGCTATTTCCAACAGTTCAGGTGAAAAGAGACGGTGGTTAGCAGGTTAAGCTGGTAGCAGTAGAAGTGGTAAGATCTCTGTGTAGGCTGGATCAGTGGCATGAAAAAAAGAGAGAAATACAGGATGACTGCTAGCTTTCTAGCCTGGACAACTGAAAGAATGGAGTTGCCATTTACTGAAGTGGATCAAGTCTGGAACGGGAGGAAAAGAAGTGTTGTCCTGTGTACATATCACATTTTGCTGCCAGGGAAGATGTTAAGGACACAGCTGCATAGTGGAGTCTAGGAGCTGGGGTGGGGGGCTGAGGCTGAGGATATAAATTTGAAGTCATCAGAAGGGAGATGATTTTGAATCCATGGGGATGGAGGAGATCACCTGGGCAATGGGCATAGCTAATAAAGAGAAGAGGTCCAAGGACTGAGCCTTGGTTCCCAAGTTTAAGAAGTTGGAAATGTAGGAGGAAATGGTTACGGAGACTGAGGGATGGTCAGCAAAGGAGAATAACCAAGGAAGAGTGGAGCAGGCTCTCCGACAACGCAGGGTGATCAATTACGTCAAAGCTGGTGATGAGTCAAGAGGAGGGAGGAATCAAAAACGAGAAATGGGCCTTGGCTTCGGAACGTGAAGGTTGCTGGTGATCCCATCAAGGGCAGTTTTAGTGGAGTGTCAGTGGTGAACCCAGACGACGTGTGGACAAGAGTTTTGGGGTATCTTACTGTAAAGAGGGACAGAAAAAAATGGTGCTGTGGTCTCAGGGGAAAGTGGGAAGAGGAAACATTGTGTGTAGATGTGGGAGATGGTCGCATGTTTTTGTATTAATGGAAATAATTTATCAGAGAGGGAGAAGTCAGTGGTAGGAGAGGGAAAGGGCATATAGCTATAGACCCACTGACTTCCTGTGGGTGAGAGGGGTTGGGCTTAGTGAGGAGCAGGGCCCATGGACCAGAGAGAAGCATGCATTCAGTTCTGACCATGGGATTACAGAGCTAAGAAGAGAAAAGTGACAGGGAGACCCCCAAGGATTTCACAACACTTTGCACGTGAAGTCTGAAGGAGAGAAAGGAGCCCACACAGGAGCGCGCTGGATCACGGGAAGCCAGCACTCCTTAGGAGTGCTCCGACGTCAGCTCTTACTTTTCCAGAAGCACTGGGGGCCGGGACATCATGGTGATCCTCCTCCAATACCACACCATAATGATGAAGATGCTGGGCGTGAGGAACGTCTTCATGGCAAACCACACCTTGGTGAAGCCTCCATTTTGGTGGATTCCCTAGACAGAGAGCAATCATAACGTTGAAGCTGAACAGACCTTACTATCACTTTCTCCCATCAAGTGCATTTGGGGGACAGGTGAACGCAGATCTTGTCAGCTGAACATTCAAGATCAAGAGCTTCCTCAGTCACAGCATGGAGGGCTCTCCTCACCTTGACCCTTCCTCAGGCGTTACGGAAACAGGTATCAAAAGGCAGAAAAACAGGCCCGTGCTCTGCTAAGTGGATGGCTGGGAGCATGATCAATGTTTTGTTTTCAGGGAAATGCTGCAGGTCCCCAGATGCCCAGTATGCTGAGAACGGTAAATGTGTTCTGGGACATCTAGACAACGGGAGCCCGAGCTATAAGGCAGGTGTATCCGGTCACAGTATGCCATTCAATGAAGAAAGCAAGACACGAAAGTCAGATCAGTATGCTCCCATTTCTGTAAAAGAAGGACTGTATGTGTGTGCGCGCACATGTATTTCATGTATCCGTGTACTACTGAAAAAGCCTACGAGATCTATCAAAACCTCAACTGTGGTTATTTCTCTAAATAGTAAGATAGCGCAGGTAGTCGTTATGCTCTTCTGTGTCCTTACCTGTACTTTCTAATTTTCTATAAAAAATACATTTTCTTGTGTGACTTTTTTTAGATTAAAAAAAATAGCCTCCTTATTCCATGTTCTTCTTTTTCTCCAGTTAAATAAAATAGAAAGAATCTAAAAACATCACTAGTCCCTTCACCATCTGTGTTTGCAAGGTAAGACAGGTTAAAAAAGGTTTTTTTCCCCTACATTTATCTCAGTGTTCTTCATTATTCAATCACTATCATATTATCATGATCTCATAATCACTGTAATGATCTTAAGTGATCATAATTGCAATAATAATTGCATTGTTTTCCATTTCTGTAATCTCTCGCACAAATTAATTCTCTTTGATCTCAGCTGTCATGGGGATGTTATTCTTTCCACCTCTCAGGTCAGAAAGTGGAGGCGAGTGAGGCATGCAGTGAGATGGAGTTCCCTTCCAAGAACCAGTGCACCGACCAGCGTTCCAGTGTCACCGCCCGCTCTGACCAGCTAGGTTTACTTACCACTAGCCGAATATCCTTTATCTCCCCAATGCCAACGTTGATTTTCTTCTTCTCATTCACAGGCAGCCGGATGTTTAGAAGGTAATACTTGTGAGCCACCGACCCAATCTCCATGAAAGGCAGGACATCACATTCATAATAGCGGCCCTCATGCTCTGGGGTCTGCAAGAAGAGCAGGAGGTGTGAGGAAGAGCCACTATTTCCAGTAGACAGTGCCTGAGTTCTCTTACCTTGGCCTCCTGTCACCAATTTTTAAAGATGAGTGCCTAAAAATACATATTAGAGGTGCAGATAAACAGGGCACACTGGAGATACATAGTCCAGCCAGCCACCCTCCCTCCCCAAAAGCCACATTTGAGGTAGAACTAGAAATTTTAAGGAAAAAGCAGAGGGAGAGCTCTCCTATTTCTTTTCTTTTCTTTTTTTTTAGGGGAAAAACATATTTATTTTCCCAACAACCCTTTGAAGAATTAGAGATGTGGCAACTGCATCTCAGGCTAAGCAACTCTTCCAAGGTCAAGCCAGTAGCATGAATCAGGGTGAGGATTTAAACTTTGGGAGTCTGGCCCAGATCTACATATTGCAGCATCCTCAAAAAGTTAGCAATACATCCTAGCAAACTATGTAGCTCTAAAAATACAGAAATAGATCAATAAACCAGTCAATTAACTGATATGCAGATGCATGGGTATATGTGCACACATACATAAGGGTACTTCCAAAAGTTACTTGAAAATGATTTAAGGGGTAAGTTTATTTTCATAAAAAATGATATCTTTGCATATAAGAGGTCTTCAAAAACATCATGGAAATAATGTATTATAAATAAACTAGACATGGAATTTCAAAATTTTTACAGCAAAATAAACTTTTTAATTGCATATTTCCAAATGCCTTTTGAAGTACCTTCAAGAATTTTATATATTAAATGACACGTTTTTACTAAGATATTGTCTATTGTGTTTCAGTTGTTATCTTCTAAAGAGCTCTCCTATTTCGTGACACCTTTCTCAACTCTTTCATCCTCAGTAGAGCCTTGTAGCAGGCTCATCTGGTCTATCAGAGCTGTGGGAGCTTTTTATTTGCAGTGAATCACCAGAGACCTCTAAGGCTCTACAGAAGAGTCAACTTCTTAAATGTCCAGGCGGAAGCTCTGACTGGCATTCATTATACTCTTTGATGATGGCTAATTATTTTCTTGCACTTGGCCTGAAGTAAAAGCTACAAGAAGCTGAATATGTGTGTGTGTGTGTGTGTGTGTGTGTATATATATATATATATATATATATATATATATATATCAGGAAAAGAAGCAACCCAAAGAGGGAGTTCCTTATTAGAGAGTGGGGACATAAATGGAGGTTGCAGAGGCCCAGTGCTGTTCGTGCTACAAGGATGCCATGCACGGGATCACACATCTACTGTATCCTAAGAAGGAGTGAGCTTTACCTCCTAGGGCCACTGTAGGAAGAATGAATAACAATCCCATTATTTGTCTTTTCCTGTAACGTCCATGTGGGAATGTGTATGGGAATGCAAGGTACCTCCTCAATCAGTAGTAATCAAGCCTGTTAACTGTTACCAGGTACTCTTGGATTTTTGAATAAGTTATTTTTTGGTTTTCAGTGTGATTGATAACCACACATAAATCTGTCTTGGTAAACCCAGTTCATGAGGTACTCACCCTGTAAGAACAGTATGAAGCCTGTCATCCAATTCAGGTTTGCAGATCAGCCAACTCAGGTAACTGACTGGTTGTTTACAAGATTGAATCCTGTTTGACTGAACAAATCAACTTCCTTGATTCTTCCAACCAGGCTATGATTATTTCAGTCAACAACAGCCAGAGCTTAGAGTGCAATGCACACGGTCTCTTTGGGAAGATGGAAAGCACACATGCAAAGGGAGAGGGAGAGCAGACAAACACCTTGCCTCTGTGCTTCCTTCTCTTCTTCCCTTCTCTGCCCTTGACAGACATCTCTAATCAGTCAAGAAGGACTCCTGTCAGACATAACCAGTTGCTTTGATTTGGCAGGTGGGATTAACAAAAATAATTCTTGTGCAAAAAGAATTTTGTTTCTCAAACCTCTGCTGTGGGTTGGATTCTTCTTGGATGGATGTCTTTCTCTCACCTTCACTCCCTTCTCCTATACTTGCACATCTGAGCTAGACTCCGGGCTCTGCAGGAACTACTGATAATACAGTACAGGCTCTCACTTAGCCTCCCAGTTAGCTGAGTGGATGAGGCTCACTACCCTCTGGCGTAACAGCCAGAGGTTAGTTTTCTGATGTTTTTCTCCACGTCTTACTTTATTTATAGAAACTGGGAATTTGAGGGGGAAAGGAATAAAGCCTACTTGGTCTAATACCATTTGCTTTATCTCGTCCAAGATACTAAAAGCAGTAGCAGCAGATGAAAATACTATGACAGTAGATGTAGGCCTGGGCTTTCTTTCTCTTTCTTGACTTATTTATCTGTTTTAAAGACAGAGTTACAAGGAGATAAGGAGAGACAGAGAGGTCTTCCATCCACTGGTTCATTCCTCAAATGGCTGCAAAGTCCAAGGCTGGGCCAGGCTGATGCCAGAAGCCAGGAGCTTCATCCAGGTTTCCCATGTGGGTGCAGGGACCCAAACACCTGGGCCACCTTCCACTGCTTTCTCAGGCACATTAGCAGGGAGCCGGATGGCAGTGGAGCAGCTGGGACACCAACTGGCATTCATATGGGATGCTGGCATCACAGGTGGCTTAACTGCTGTGCCACGATGCCAGCCTGGACATAGAAAAGTCCAGTCACACAATACTGCTGCTTCCAGTTCCGATGGAAGAGGATGCTCAAGTGCACAAGAAGCAAGGAACAGCTTTGCTCAGACATGTTCCAAGGCAGGCTCTGTACCATGAAGAACAGACTTCTCAACTCCTGGCTGGGGCTCAGATTCTAGTCCTGACCTTGACCCTTGCTGGGTACCTGGGGTCACCTGACTCACTTGCCCTCACTTTCCTCCTAATTAAAGCGAGAAGGTTACAAAAGATATCTCCAGGGCCACTTCTAGTTCCCTGCCATGAGTCGCTGAGTGTCTAACATTTCCCTCTACCCTTCAGGAGACAAATTTTCCTAAGTTCAACAAATTGAGAGAGACATACTGGCTTCCAGGATCTTGTGCTTGGCCTATCCGCCTTAGAGATAAATTCAGTGTATTTTGTGAGGGAGTTTTCTTTCAGGCATTGAAGTTCTGCCTCTGCCAGTATTTAGGGCATTTAAAAAGAAAGATTCCTCTTTTTCTCTCTTTCCTTCCCGCACTCCCTTCAGTTCTACCCCAACTGCAGCAGGAGACTGGCTAATTAGGACAAATTACAGCAGGTGGTAACTTGATTTTTTTTTTTTTTTAAACTTCACAATCCACCAGGGACTAAAAAGCTTTAAAGCAATTTCTCATTTAATCTTCGAACTCAAGACTAAATTTCACTGCAATCAAAAAGCATAGATTTGATGATTCATTTCCCTCACACCTGTCAGGCTTAATATCTTTCCTGAAAAGGATCAACACATCCTAAAGATAATTAAGCAACGGTCATTAAGAAGCAGTTGCAGGCCAACACCCCTCCCTCCTCATTCTGCTGTCTGGTGCTCTCGAAGGGTGTCAGTAAGGTGAGAAATGACTTTTCCCTTTTTCTGAGGATGAAATTCCATATCCCACGGCCCTCAAGCATACGTGCTCAGCCAGTCTCCCCTGTGAAAGAAGCAGTCAACCCGCAGTGACAGCTAGGAAGGTCTTAATGAATCCCCACCATTGCATACAAAAAAATCTGAAAACGTTACTATCTCTCTCTTCTGCTACTTCTATTTTCTCTCCACCATTCATTGTTACCTACAGATTGCCCCGAAGGGCCTACCAAAAACAATTCCAGATGGCTCTCTTTGGGTGGGGGGAGAAGAACCCCCAGAGAGCATAGAACAGTGGCTCTCAAGCATTTTGAACAAAATGAATTGGAAGTCTGACCTCTTAGTCTCACCCCAGGATTTTGATACAGTAGGTGCTAAGGTTTGAATGTCTCTTCTGCAAGTCATGATGGGAATTAATGCTACCATGATGGTATAAAGAGGCTGGATCTTTAAGAGAGGATTCTGTCATGAGGGCTTTGTCCTGATGCATGGATTAATGTCATTATCACAGAAGTGCGTTGGTTATCTCAAGTGGGTCTATTGGAAGTCAGCCCCCACTTGCCCTCTCTCTTTCTCATGCATACTCACTCACCCTTCCATCACATTAGGACACAGCACAAAGGCATTGCCAGATGCCAGCACCCTGTTCTTGGACTTCTTCACCTCTCGAACTGTGAGCCAAAGAAAATTCTATTGTGTATCATTTATCCAGTCTTCTATGCCTTTACAGCAGCAGAAAATGGACTATGGTAGTAGGTTTTTGTTGCAGGCTGGGAATTTACATTTCCAACAAGTTCCCAAGTGCTTCTGGCAGCATGCATGCTGAGCTCATACTTCTGTGGTCTAGGGGAGGTGAGGGAGGGAGAGTAAGGAAGTGCCAGGAAATGCAATGGGCGCTTATGTGAAGGGGGTATGGTTAGCCCATGCAGATCCCAGTTTACTCCTTTAGGCTGGTGGTCCATCTGCTTAACAACCCCTTTCACTCTCAAACACGTCCCAGGTAAGATGCTCAGTTATAAGGTCACCCTGCGTATGCTCATTGTCTCCTCCAGTCCTTACAAAGATTCCCAAGGCCAGTCTCATGAACCCATTTGCAGAAGAGAAACAGAAGCTTGGATTACGTAGGCTTACCTGAAGTGACACAGCCAGGACTTGAAGGCAAGTATGCTGCTGTTCCAAACCCGTGTTTTGAACTCATGTTAACATTGTGCCCTGCCTCACCCCATCACACCCTTCTTCAGGGTTAGGTGGGTAACATCAGGGCATGTTACCAATGGTTTCATTCTGCCTGTCTGACTATTTCACAGGAAACTGTAACTTTACAGTTATTGGCAAAAGAAAGGTTTGGAAAGGTCAATGCTAGACGAGAAGAACTAAAAATTAACAGAGCCGCCGGCGCCGTGGCTTAACAGGCTAATCCTTCGTCTTGCGGCGCCGGCACACCGGGTTCTAGTCCCGGTCGGGGTGCCAGATTCTATCCCGGTGGCCCCTCTTCCAGGCCAGCTCTCTGCTATGGCCCGGGAAGGCAGTGGAGGATGGCCCAAGTCCTTGGGCCCTGCACCCGCAAGGGAGACCAAGAGAAGCACCGCTCCTGGCTTCAGATCAGCAAGATGCGCCAGCCGCAGCGGCCATTGGAGGGTGAACCAACGGCAAAAGGAAGACCTTTCTCTCTGTCTCTCTCTCTCACTATCCACTCTGTCTGTCAAAAAAAAAAAAAAAAAATTAACAGAGCCAATGTTACAAAGCTAGCCATAGCCTTCAAGCCACTGATCTGATTTTATCAAATGAGAAAACACATAATCAAAAGTGTGTGCTTCAGCAGAGACTTCGGTCTCTCATGCGCTTCACACACATTTCTGCACAAAGTTCACCTAGCCGGTGCCGCTGCATTGCCAGCACACTGGAGGAACACGGGAACTGATGAGAAACAGTAAGTGTGGCTCAATCCTACCTTCGCAGAGACTTTCTATATCCCAAAGCCCTGGAGCTTACAGGCTCAGCCAGTCTCCCATGAAAGAAGCAGTCAACTCCCACTGACAGTTAGAAAGGTCTTCATGAATTCCCGCCATTGCCTACAACAATCTGATGTTACTATCTCTAAGTGGGTGCAGGTGCAGGGAGAGCAGACTCTTGGGAAGGTAGGTGCAAGGGGAACACCTGCCATCTGAAAAAGCCCTGGCAAATTCTGAGTTGGTCCTTATACTGTCAAGCCTGACTCTCTGAGGGTCAGGGTGACAATGCCTGCATTTTAATTTGTGAAGACCCCGTGCTCTATGTCCACAAGAAAAGGCCTCCTTACACTCACTGTATGATTGTAACCTCCCTCTCAAGAGGGGCTGAATGAGCTTTCCTGAAAGGACTAGAGAAGGGAGAGTCCTAAAGGTGGGTAAGATGACCAGGGGGTCTCAAGTGAAACTAGATCTCCACCCTTGGGTCCTTTATTTGTGCTATTCGCTGGCATCGCTGTCTTCGGAACCATACATTCACTATAGCAACACTCAGAAGCCTAAGAAACAAGTATTGATGCCTAGCAAGTATTGATGCAATAGGAACAGATTCTTGCCTCTCAAAATAACTTAGCAATGCCTAAAGAACATTTAGCTATTTACCATTTTTAGCTGTTTAGCCATATGTTGTGCTATGAAAGTATTTCAGTCAAGTAAACAGACATTCCTTTTTAATTTCCCTCTTTTGCAGGGACACGAGTTTCTACACTGTCCTCTCTAAGACGCAGGATAATGACTACCTTGTGTGGTTCAGGCATGCCAAGAAATACGAACAGACCTGTGAAGTGTAAGCAAATCTTTCCATACACCTGGAGACCAAATAAGCATTCCATCAGCTTACATATCAAGGCATCTACCTTAGGGGAGGTGAAGGTGCACTTGAGTTTCCGTGGAACTCTCTCGTGGGCCATTTCAGTCCATTCAGCAAACATATCATCACGGTAAGCCAGGGAGACGTCCATGGAAACTTCAGCATTTTCCCCTGCAAGAGAAAGGCAGCACAATTCAGAAATGGCTTTGGGGAAGATAGTTGGAAACAGTTCAGAGACACTTACAGGCTCTGTCATGGAGAATAATAAGACAAAAGAGAGTTCTCATTGAATGCCCGATCTGAAGTTTTCAAGGTCACAGGATGAAAGTCTAAGCAGGATGCTTGTCCTCCCAAGAGCTTCCACTTAACTTCCCCCAGAGACAGAGAGCTCACTCTTTGACCAGCTTAAATAGATTCTAACTCAGGGGCAGAATTTATGTTCCTGTAACTTGCACCATGCTCACAGATCTGGCCAAAGGAGGCACGCGGAAGGTAAGGGCCTCCCTTCTTCTCAAAACATGTCTTAGGTACTCGACAACCACACTCACCTGCTTGTAGTTTGCTTTCTTCATTGATATACATGGCCATGTTTGTCAGGCTCCCCTCAGACGTGGTTTAAGTCCCTCAGGACTCTCCTCTGGACCCTGTGGTCTGAAAGAACCCAACCCTCCTTTATATTACCCCCTAGGAAGTTCTCAAATATAGGATCTGCTAGTTCTCCAAAACTCAAAGCCCCTTCTTCATATTACAGTTAACGCTACTGTAAAAGGCAAAGAATTTCTCACAACGGAAAGACTGCACAGGGAAAGGCCTGTAGTAATGAGCGCCTGAGTGTAAATGAATGTCCGTACACATCCTTCCATTTCAGTAAGGACCCTGGGTGGGTTTAACTCATTACTCCCACTAGGGAGATCGGATGAGTAAAAGCACGTCTATTTATTTGGTCTGTTTTCAATATGTTGAGCTAGCTCAAGAATACGGGGAGGTGGGAAGGGGCCAACACTCTGGCGCAGTGGGTAAAGCTGCCGCCTACAGTGCCGGCATCTCGTGTTAACAACGGTTCAAGTCGCAGCTGCTCCACTTACGATCCAGCTCTCTGCTATGGCCTCGGAAAGCAGTAGAAGATGGCCCAAGTCCTTGGGACCCTGCACCCACATGGGAGATCCAGAAGAAGCTTCTGGCTCCTGGCTTTGGATTGGCATAGCTCTGGCCATTGTAGCCAACTGGAGAGCGAACCAGCAGATGGAAGACCACTCTCTCTCTCTCTCTCCCTCTCTCTGTGTAACTCTGACTTTAAAATAAATAAATAAATAAATATTTTTTTAAAAAAGAACAGAGGGGTCTTGATAAGGACAAAAAAAGTACAAACCACATTTCCAAAACAATTGGAGAGCCAGTTATCACTGGGTTAGGAAACTGGCTCTATTTGAGGCTCCAGCTATTCAGCCTTGAGTGAATCTCAATATCCAAGTACCTGAATCTGCTCACCTGTAAAGTGATTCCCACCTCCAGGGTTGTTACAAGGATTAAAGGAAGTCACTGAATGCTGTCTGGTATGTACTAGGTGCTTAATGAGTGTTTATCCAACCCAAATACACAGATGTCACAAGGCGGACAGACATGAATATCGGTTCTCTGGAAGATTAGGGCTTTGCTATTCACGGGTCTAGAGTGGCTTGAAGCTGACTTGACAGGGTGGTAAACCTGTGTTTTCTTGGAGAAAATCCAGGAGGAGGGAGAAATGACGCATGTAACATGGGGATCTGAAGTCATTCTAATGCAGACAAAACCTTCAGCAACCCCAGCACTTTTATGAATCCTCTTGAAACCCTGAGGTAAACATGGTGAATTGCCTACTGAGTTTTCCTCCTCTTCCTTTTGAAAGTCTATCAAAAGACAATAAAAGAAAACCAAGGACATTGAGTCACAAGGGGAAATGCTGTAGAGACATGTGCAGATCCAAGATTGCAGCAAGTTTTGCCCATCGAAAAGTAGATGAAGTAGTTTCCCGACAGACACAGCCTAAACGCCTATAGAGGGGATGTTCTGGAAAAGTGAGCCACCAAGCTTCACAGAAGCCCAAGCCACTCTGAACTGGAAAGCACCAGGGGCTGGAGGCAGGACAGAGGCACGGTGCTGGCGATGGGGTGACACCGAACCTAGGATGACCCTATGTTCTCCGGCACATTCCCATCTCTGCACAGTCCAAGCAAGGACTCTGGGATTCAGGACACCAGGCAATGCCAAGACCCAGAGCTGACTGCGGAGAAGAGGATAACAGCCTGGATGAGAAGGGGTGTGGCCTCCACCTGGGAGGAGCAATGCTCAGAGTTTGCTCATCCAGTGAGCTAGGGCCCAGGCTGGCTACTGCTCCCCACTCAGCAGCTTCCGTGGCCAAATAGAAAAATTGGCTGGAACTCCCATCCATAAGTAAAATACTAGCCATAGATGTCTATCTTTTTCAATTCTTACCCTAAGATTAGGAATCAGGACTGTGAATTGTGTTGAAAGAGAGCTTGGAGAACCACAGGACTCGAGTACAAATCCGAAAGGCTCTAAGAAGTCATCTGGTGACCTGGGTGACACGCAGCAGTTTTCAAACTGTGCACACTGGGATGGTGGTGGCCTTAGACACAAGAAGGACAGGCCCTTATTCTTCTAAATTTTTTAAAAATATTTGTTTATTTTGAAAGAGAGAGAGAGAGAGAGAATCTTCCATCTACTGTTTCAATCCCTAGATGGTCTCAATGTCCAGGGCTGGCCCAGGCCAAAACCAGGAGCCAGGAGCTTCATCTGGTCTCCTATGTGGGTGCAGGGGCCCAAGCACTTGGGCTGTCTTCTGCTGCTTTTCCCAGGGAGCAGGATTGGAAGTGAAAGAGACAGGACTTGAAATGGCACTCCTATGGGATGTCGGAGGCATTGCAGGCAGTGGCTTAACCTGGTACAGCACAACGCCAGCCCCAGTGCCACATTTTTAATGGGTCTTGCTCCCTCTAGCCCTCTTCTGCTAGTCCCTCCCTTACTGGAAGAGACAACCCTCAAGTAAAGGGGACACAGACACCTGGATCCTAGCCAGCTCCCTACTTCCTGCTCACGCTCCAGGACCTCAGGGCTCTAGAATGCTCTCCCCCAAAGCTGGCACTACCTGAAAGGCCTGCAAGACCCCTACCTCTCAGCTCCGGGATGACAGGAGGCCCACAGGCTGCTGTTGCTAGGAAGAAATAAAATAGAGCTTAGGCTTGGAGCTCGGGGTGTCCACACACAAGCACCCCTCTTGAATGGGATGCAGCCAGGGTGGAAAGGAAAGGAGTGTAGGGGCCTGCACTGCCTGTTCAGTCGCATTTTAGCACAGAGTTCCAGAAAGTCAAAGTCCCCGAAATTCAAACCTGCCCTTCCAGTTCATCTGTGGAGGAAAATATCACAATCAGACATAGCAGCATCCTTGGTTTACCAGTCGGTGACCTGATTTATCATTTTTCAACAACTCAGATGTGCATGTGTGTGTGTGTGTCTGCCTGGGTGCCCTTGCCCTTGGCCCCCGGTGTAGAGCATGCACCTCTTGGGAGACAGGCCAGAGAGGTTTGCCTCCTGGCCTGGGCCCAGCTCAACAGCTGTTCTAACCTGTTGAGGATTCTCAAAGGAAAAACTATTTTAGAATGTTGTCATAAAAAAAAAAAAAAAACAAGCAAAAAATCTGAACAGTATCTTAAGGTACAAGTACTCTGCAAATTTCATTCAGTTACCTCATTTAATTTTCCCAGCAACTCCAGGAAGTGAACACGGATATTTCCCCCTTCATGTTTTTTTTTTTTTTTTAAAGATTTACTTATTTATTTGAGAGGTAGATTTACAGAGAGAGGGAGAGAGAGACAGAGAGAGAGGTCTTCCATCCACTGGTTCACTCCCCAGATGGCCACAACGGCTGGAGCTGTACTGTTCTGCAGCCAGGAGCCAGGAGCTTCTTCCGGGTCTCCCACGTGGTTGCAGGGGTCCAAGTACTTGGGCCATACTCTGCTGCTTTCCTAGGCCATTAGCAGAGAGAGAGCTGGATTGGAAGAGGAGCAGCCAGGACTAGAACTAGTGCCCACATGGGATGCCAGTACCACAGGCAGAGGCTTAGCCCACTACGTCACAGTGCTGGCCCCGTCTTAATTTTTTAAGATTTATTTGAAAGGTAGAGTGACAGAGCAAGGGAGAGATAAATAGATAGATAAATCCATCTTCTATCAGCTGGTTTACTCTCCAAACACCCACAATAGCCAGGGCTGGGCCAGGTCAAAGCCAGGAGCCAGAAACTTCACCTGGGTGGCAGAGGCCAGGTACTTAGGATACCTTCCTGCTTCCCTCCCAGGTGCAATAGCAGGGAGCTGGATTGGAAGCTGAGCAGAAGGGATTCAAACTGGTGCTCCAATATGGAAAGCCAGTTGTCAACTTTGACCAAACACCTTACTACAGGAGAGAAACACGAACTGTGCCTGGCGGTGCTACAAGGATGGCCCATGTCACTGTCAGACCTCACTGATCTGAGCGTTCAAGGGAGACCTTGCTGAACCCAAGCCAGCACCTCTTCTAATACTCCCTGCAGAAGCATGGCATGATTCAGGGAGGACCAGGCTGCAAGCCTGCAAACACCAGGCTTCACGTCATGGTTCTGTCCCTGACTATGTGTGGGCAAGGGCAGGCTGGGTTTGGAGTTGGGGGCAAGTACCCTCCAAAGGAGGCAGCTTCTCTGGGCTCTGGTCATGAGGTAGTACTGGAAAGACTAACTTTTTTAAAAAAAGAGAAGGAAGAATTCCAGATTTCTATGAAACATCTCCCAGTTGTTGTTTGTTTGTTGTTGTTGTCGTTGTTGTTGTTTTGACAGGCAGAGTGGACAGTGAGAGAGAGAGACAGAGAGAAACATCTCCCAGTTTTTATGTCACTAACTAATTCACACAAAAAAGAAATCTCTGCACAGGTGAACTTAGCAAAGCATTCAGCCACTGCTGAGTGAGTCGGTGACAACACACGTCTGCACGCTGGCTACCACCGCACCACGTGCTTCTCTCCAGTTCACCAACACGTGGAGCTCTTTCTGAAGCTGTCTTTTGTTCCTCATTTGCTTTACGGCACGTGCTGCCTTGTCCTCACTCGTCACCTCCTTATTTGCTGTGCAGCTGGGGGCAGAGGTGTTATTCTTCCTGCTGGAGAGGGGCAGAAGTCAAATCCATGGCCTTGGTCTTACAGAATTTCACCATATTGCACAGCGAATAGAAAGCACGGGGAGGAGAAGGGCACGGCTTCTTGCCTCCTTCATTGGATTATGTGGTATCACCTCTGGGCAGACAGTTTCTGTACCTGTTACAATGGAACTTACAACTCCTAAGATTTTTATGATCACTATGCTAGTTACTGTATGAAAAATACTCACTGCAGAAATCATTCACTATTGTTGTGGCCATTTTATTATAGACACAAAACTCATACCCACCTCCAATTCAAAATAATTCCCAGGTTTCCGGAACATGGAGCTTCCCACTATGCACCCCTAGTCCAAAGCTGGAGCACAAAACTCAGATACAGGAAAGTGCTGGGCAGAGGGACGCAGAGAAGCCATGCAGTGGAATGCTGGGATCGTTTTTCCCTTCTGCCTCCAATGGACTCAGAAATAAAGTTCAGCTTTAATGACTATGTTGCATGTAATAAAACACCGGTTTCATGACTCCTGGGATGCTGTGTGGGCAACACTTCCCCCTCATCCCCACTCTGGAGATAATGAAGGAGAAGAATCCAATTTGAACTCTCTGGGAGAATGGCAGGAAGGCCAGAGCTACATTTGGCATCTGGAGAACTTTTTCTATAAAACAAGGTCACTGGTTGTATCAGCCCCATGGGGTCAAGTTGTCAAATATTGGCATAGGGCAACCAGAGATTTGAAATTCAT
Organism: Lepus europaeus; assembly: GCF_033115175.1. NCBI lineage: Eukaryota > Metazoa > Chordata > Mammalia > Lagomorpha > Leporidae > Lepus > Lepus europaeus. Next base: position 60,168,539 of record NC_084831.1, read on the forward strand.
AGTTTCTCCCATGTCTATACCAGACCAGCAGATTTGGTATAGAAGCCCATCGGTCTTAAAAACTGATCAAATGGCCGGCGCTGCAGCTCACTTGGCTAATTCTCTGCATGCTGCGCTGACACCCCGGGGGTTCTAGTCCTGGTTCGGGCACCGGGTTCTGTCCCGGTTGCCCTTCTTCCAGTCCAGCTCTCTGCTGTGGCCCGGGAGTGCAGTGGAGGATGGCCCAAGTGCTTGGGCCCTGCACCCACATGGGAGACCAGGAGGAAGCATCTGGCTCCTGGCTTTGGATCGGTGCAGTGCCGGCCGTAGCGGCCATTTTGGGGAGTGAACCAACAGAATTAAGACCTTTCTCTCTGTCTCTATCTCTCTCACTAATTCTGCCTGTCAAAAACAAAACAAAACAAAACAAAAACAACAACAACAAAAAAAACTGATCGAGCTTCATATCTTTCAAGTGGCTTTGGAAACGTGTTTTGGTTGGGTGGAAAATGCCTTCAGAGTACTGAGAAAAGAGGAATGCGAAGGCACCAGGGACATCACATCTAGAGTTTCCATTCTGTCACAGGTGCAGTGTTCTGACATGAGGCAACCTGAGCTCCAGGGTTCTTTCTGTAGAAGCAGACTCAGACCTCGGAGAATCATTACAGACACAAAGAGCCGCGCCTCTCCATATTGGGAGGACTCTCTCCCTGTGTCCTTAGGAAGTCTTTATCACTGTGCTACTTTTACTGCCCTGCCCTGTCTGAGAAAAGCAATTGCCAGTCAGTTTTTCTGCAGGCAAAAGCAGCGTCATAAAGGAGAGCAGGTCCTTTATACATGCCAAAAATGGTGGGGAGACAAGAATCTGGAAAAGACGTAGAATAGTCCCAGGAAATCTAGGGCAGTTGCTTAAAGCACGAGCAGACCATGGGGCAGGGGTGAAGTGAGGCAGGAGACTTGCAGCCTCGTAGCCTCCTGTTTAAGCTTTGAACCCTCTCTCTATTGCAATGGGAATTTTCCAGCCTGGACAGTATGGAGAGCACAAGTCCGGAGGTTACATGGTACCCAGGTTTTGAATTCTATTTCCATGTCTTCCTGGCAGTGATCTTGAGTAAGTCTTGGCTTCCATCTTTGCAAGATACAAGCAGTGGGACTTATTGCTAAGGGGTTGACTACTTGTCACACAGCAGGCACTAAAATTGCAAGTTCTAGGGCCAGCCTTATGGCACAGTAAGTTAAGCCACCACCTCCAATGTTCACATCCCATATTGGAGCATGAGTTCAAGTCCCGGCTGCTCCGTTTCCAATCCAGCTCCCTGCTAATGCACCTGGGAAAGCAGCAGATGGCAACTGCTTGGGCCCCTGTACCCACATGGGAGAACCAGACTGAGCTCTGGCTCATGGCTTCAACCTGGCCCAGCCCCATCTGTTGCAGTCATGTGGGGAGTGAACCAGCAGTTGGAAGATCTCTGTCTCTCCCTCTCTCCTTGACACTCTGCTTTTCTAATACGTAAAATGAATCTTTTTAAAAAAACTCAAGTTCCTGTTCCCTTTAATCCCATAATGGTTAAGTTATAGTGTTGGCCAATTAGTTGGAAATAACAGGGAAAAGGAAGAGGGCATGTTATACTGAAAGAGATGGGGAATTAGGTTATTGTTGTCAAAAACTTTTAGGTTGCTAGTGAAGCCTTGATTTTCTTGAGCCTTTGCCTTGGGAAAAAGATTAAAGAGGTTTCGCAATGCTCATTTGCATTCCCGTGTTACATAGGGGAGCTGCCAGTCACCAGAGTTTGTTTGGGTAACCTCAGAAGGAGGCCACGCCGACCGGCCTCTTCCCAGCCTTCGGCAGACATATAATCTGGGGTTATCCGTGCCAGCATTCCTTCCCCAATCAAAGACTCCCTGACCTGGCTTGTATTTTCTTGACGCTTTCAATTAAGGAAATAACAAAGGCAATGCTGTCCTATATCCACGGTTGGGTCTGGCAAAAATGGACTCGGCTAATTACAAATTTGGTCCTGACTGCTTCCTTACAATGCCCTGCAGGCCTGGGTGTGAGTGGTCATAAAAGTGAATGAGCACCATTCTGTCGCAACACAGCCTAACAGTGTAGCTCACATTACCTCTCTCATCTTCCCCCAGCACGTCAAGCATTGGCACTGTGGAGAAATACTTTCCACATGGGAGAAGACATCTTTCTAAGCATCCGCACATGGCCCCTTGCTATCCTCAGACAGGGTGTCTCCTAGTCGACATCAGGTGTCCGTCTCTGCAACACGACTAGAACCAAAGAGAACACTGCTCACATGGAGTCCTTTGCAAGGCGACAACTCAGAAAACACCCACTCGTCTCTCTTCCGGCCACTGCTGCTACTGCTTTGAGGTTACACAACCGGACCAGTCACTGACGATCCTGACTGTTTGGTAAAGCATTGGACCTGAAGTGCCACGGCCCATGGAAACGTGCACGCTAGTGTCGAACAGTCCTTTCGCCCTGGGACAACACACACTCACCCTGAGGCACCCAGGTGGCCGGCCTCGGGGATGCTGGTCTCCCGCTGCGAACCAAGTTTGCCTGCACAGATTTGATCTGCAGATCTCCCTTCCAGCGTGTCTCTTCTCCCATCGTGCACGAAGTCAAACCACCAAATCCCATCAATCCTCTCCACTTGGTGTCTTTCTGATTTATCCCCCTCTCTTCGTGACCATTGCACTGTCCAGGAAGCTGTCACCTCTAACCTGGTCACTGAAACACTTTTCCCATTCAATGTTCACACTGTAGATGGAGAAATGACTTCTGAAATTCTTTCTTTCTTTTTTTAAAGATTTATTTATTTATTTGAAAATCAGAATTACACAGAGAGAGAAGGAGAGGCGGGGGGCCCTTCCATCCACTGGTTCACCCCCCAATTGGTTGTAATGGCCAAAGCTGCGCCGATCCAAAGCCAGGAGCCAGGAGCTTCTTCGGGTCTCCCACACAGGTGCGGGGGCCCAAGGACTTGGGCCATCTTCCACTGCTTTTCCAGGAAAGCAGACAGCTAAATTGAAGCGGAGCAGCCAGGACTCGAACCAGTACCCATATGGGATGCCGGCACTGCGGGCGGTGGCTTTATCCCCTACACCATAGCACTGGCCCCTGAAATACTTTTAAAACCTTCATATTTTCCTAGTCTAAAGTGGCACCCCTCGGATGGCATGTAGGCTGAGACCTGGTGCCTGGTTAGCCTCTCAGATTGCTATCCTGAGTCCTTCCCTCTTCTTCTATCTGGGCTGGCCACCTAGAATACAGACCCCTTCCCTCTGGCCTTGGAGCATGGGGAAGAAAAAGCTCAGCCCTGGGGACAGGCAGCCTGGCATCGCAGCTCAGCCCAGCCACTTTGGGCCTGGGCAGTTGCAGCAAGTTGCTGAATTCCTCCACTTATAAAATGGGGGTCATGGTAATGCCTGCCTCTGCTGCTGAAGCGAAGCCAGTGAACATGAGCACTGCCCTGGAATGCAGTGAATGCTGGCTGCTGGTTCAAGGCTGCTCCTCAAGCTCACGTGCACTTGCTGCAGTCAGGGTCCTCCTTAGCAAATCAGGTTGAAAGGAGACAGTGAGCTGCCAACAGGCTTCTTTACACTGTAGTCCAAGCTTCATAGGGCTTGGCATCCCTGCCCATACCACAGCAACTCCTGAGTTACTCATCTCCTACAATTCCACTGGGCTTACCCTGCCTGGCCTCACCCAGAGACTCAGTATAGCTCCTGCCCTCTTGTTCCCACAGGTACCTGCTGGCCCAGCACTCTAACACTTACCCTACCACAGTGCTCCTACCTGAAGGCTTCTCTGTCCCTCTCTCCCTGCCCACCTCCTACTTACACTGTGGTATCCTGAAAGCCAGAGACTACATCAGTTTTTTTTTTTTAATTTACTTTATTTATTTATTTGAAAGACAGAGTTACAGAGAGAGGTCAAGCCAGAGAGAGAGAGAGGTCTTCCATCTGCTGGTTCACTCCCCAAATGACTCCCCAGAGCTGAGGCCAGAAGCCAGGAGCTTCTTCCAGGTCTTCCAGCAGGTTCAGAGGCCCAAGGACTTGGGCCATATTCTACTGCTTTCCAAGGCCACAGCAGAGAGTTGGATCGGAAGTGGAGCAGCTGGGACACAAACCAGCGCCTATAGGGGATGCCGGAATAGCTGGCCAGGGCTTTAACCTGCTGTGCCACAGCGCGGACCCCATGGCATCAGTCTTGTTCATAAGCATATCACCCAAGTGTTTACACAAGAATCATTCTTTTCAACTTAAGAAATTCACAAAAACAATCCTCTTTCTCCAAAGACTCTTAAAATCCCAAATTCCCTCTGCTACCAATTTCATTCTAGCAAGCAAGCAACCTGCCCTATTTTGGTGGCATTCGCATTCCCCCCCGCCCCACTTGTTTCTCTACCTTTACCCCCACAAACATGCACACACAACACACACACCTATACACACACAGCAAACACACATCACAGAAAAGGTGATGCTTCTCAAATTTGGTCCAAAGTTCCCACCAAGGAAAAATGTGCCTCTTCCCCAGGACTGGGTAAAAGGGAAAAATTAATATATTTATTTGAGAGACAGAGAGAGAGGAAGCTCCCTTCTGCTGGTTCACCTACCAGAGGCCTGCAAAGGCAGTGGAAAAGGGCAAAGCTGGGCACTGTGAACTCCAACTGGAGTTGTCAAGTGGAAGTCAGGAACCCAACTGCTGGATCCATCACCCCTGCCTCGCAGGGTCTGCATTAGCAGGGAGCTGGAACTGGGAACTGGAGCTGAGTACGGGACCAAGCACAGGCATCCTAACTAGTGTCCACCTCCAGGCCAAACCCCTGCCCCAGTGGAGGAGCATTTCAGAGAAGTGACTCTGAAAGGGGTTCTGCATCCATTCCCATTCTGCTTTCTGAATATGAGACTGTGGGGCTGGTGCTATGGTGTAGTGGGTTAAGCCTCTGCCTGAGGCACCGGTATCTCATATAGGCACTGGTTCAATGTTGGGCATTGCCTAAAATAGTCCCTAACAACATGGCGCCTGGTAGATGACTGGGGGGGCGTGTCTGCAGCTGCTGCAGTTAAACCACGCAAGATCAGACCACCTGCAGGGATAGGTCCGATTTATTTCTGGACATGTGGACAGTGCGTGATCCCTATACCTCGCTTAAGGTGCCCCTGTGCATGGTCCACCCGTGCCTGTGTGACCTTTTCACTGATTGGCTCCCCTACTGCGCATGTCCTTTGTAAGCTTTATAAGCCTGTACACCTCCTCAATAAAGCGGTTCCTGCTTCGACAGAACTCATGGGTGCTTGTGGTGTGTTCATCACCCGTCGACCTTACCCTTCCCGTTCGCCTTGTTGGGGAGTATCTGTACTGGCCCCTGCTGGTCAGGGGCCAGCCTCGGACTTGAGACCCCGACAGTTCAAGTCCCAGCTGCTCTATTTCTGATCCAGTTCCTTGCTAATGGGCCTGGGAACACAGCAGAGAGAATGGCCCTAGTGCCTGGGCCCCTGCACCCACATGGCAAACCTGGAAGAAGCTCCTGGCTCCTGGTTCAGACTGACCCAGTTCCAGCTGTTGTGGCATTTGAAGAGTGAACCAGCAGATGAAAGATCTCTTTCTCTCCCTAACTCTGCCTTTCAAATAAATAAATAAATCTTTAAAAAATATACAGGATTGCACTCGTGTTCTGCTTGACAGAGCCAGTGGGGGCAAGGAAGAAACCGGATGTAACAGCTAGAGCTACAAACCAAGAGTTCTCTGCCCTAGCTACTCCAGCATTGAGGCTTAAGCTTTGCAATAAAGGTGTGAGCCTTTCAGGTCGATGTGGTGTCTGTCCAGTCCACAGAGTTAGAACAGATGGGACTTCCCACATAAGAGCAATTAGGCAGCACTTGTGAGGGGACAACAATCCCAGGGTCATGTCTTTGGAAAACTACTCAAACCCTACGTTGCCAGGGCTGGAAGGGAAGCCAGCCCACGAAGAAGCAAGAATCCATAACGACATGCAATCAATAAACCTCTGATGCCAGACCATCGAATTCATGTTTGCCTCCACCAGATGTTTGTCAGCACATTCTCATTTCCCTTCACAGGAGCGGGAATGAAAAGAGGTCCCAGGCAATGCCACTGCCGTCCAATGGTTCACAGTAGAGCGGGGACGGCAGGTATACACATAAACAAGTATAACCCTAGCATGTCAGCAGTAGCGCATTAGAAGTACATGTGCAGTATACAGTTGGCACACAGAGGTCAAGAGTGCCCGGGCAGGGTAGTACAGACGACATGCTCTTCGAGATCACCTTCATGCAGAAGAGGTCATGTTTACCCATGAACCTTAGGCAACAAGGTAAAGAAGCCAGAGAAGGAATGACAGGCAGGGGAGCTGCTGGTATAGAATATCAGGTGGGGCTAGCATTTGCACAGCAGTTAAGCTGCCACTTGAGACACATTCGTCCCATGTCAGAGTGCCTGGGTTCGAGTCCCAGCTCTGCTCCTGAGTCTAGCTCCCTTCTAATCCACACCTTGGGAAGTAGCAGGTGATGGCTCGAGTAGCTGAGTCCCTGTCACACACAAGGGAGATCGGAACTGAGTCCCTGGCTCTTGGCTTTGGCCTCACCCGACCCCAGCCATTATGGGCATTTGGGGAATGAACCATAAGAGCTCTCAGTAGGTTTTTCTATCTGTCTCTCTCTTTCTCTCTGCCTTTCAAACAAATAATTTTTAAAAAACTTTTTAAAAGTCATGTTAATACAAGACAGCATTGTCAATGTGGCAGAGAACGCGGAGGGAGCGGCAGTATTTTGTTGAGAAGAATGGTTAAGCGGGGGCGAGCTTGTGGCAGCTGTGTGAAAGGCAGACAGACTTGGGGAGGGCAGGGGCTGCGCAGCCAGAGGAAACTGAGCCCCTACACTGCACAGATCGCACAATGCTTAAGATGTTGTAATTGCACAGAAAAGATATTCTCTAAGGATTTTGTTTCCCCAGGAATTTGAAGTCAACGCTCAGCCAATCTTTCTCTAACAAAGCGAGAGCAATCAGAACCAACTGAGTCAGCAAGTGTTAAAACCCTGGAAAGTCAGTGTGGCACCAACTTTCCTGTTTGACCATAATCAACATAAATGTGGAGAGAAAACAAACCTGCCAGCCAAGGGAGGCACACACACAGTGGGCTGCTTTGCTTTCTCCCTAGGACGCCGCCTTGCACACAACATTTAGAATAGCTGGCCTGAGGGCTGGGAAAATCTACCTGCCTCTCTCCTCTCTCTCTCCCTCTCTCTCTGAATGCAATTAGAGAAGAGAGCTTCATTCACACTGCATCTAAAAATAGACCATGGCAGGGTTCACAGACTGACAGCTGCATTCTCCTACAGTAACCAGGAAAGGGAAGGGATGGCTAATTTAACTTAACAACTTCCAAAACAAACCGTGCAGAAGGAGCCCAGGATAAAGAAAAAACACAAAGGTCAGTTCTATCAAAGAGCTGGAAGAGGCATGGGGTCACTGTCAGACCATTTATTAGTCCTCCCCAAAGCCCGAGGAAATGGTCCAAGTGCATTGCCCAGGGTGCTTCAGACAGGAGTTTGGGCAGCTACAGCGGCCATGGGTTCCAGGCATGGCCAAGAGGAAGGCCCCGGACTTCCCCTCCCAAGTCCTCCAGGTATCACCTAGACACCCTGAGACTCAATCCAGTTTTCTAGAATAGGTAAGTGAACTAAGTTTTACTCCCCTCACCAGATCTAAATTACACTCTGCCTACCCTAGGGCATTAAAAAAAAAAGTGATTCAGGAACTAAACATGGATCATTAAGGGGAGAAACCAGGTGTCTAGAAGAAGTAAACCATTTCTCTCTGGAGCCTTGGTTCTAAAATGTTTCCATCACCACCACCACCACCACCCCACCCCCGCCCTGTCTTTCTTCCCCAAGCAGGCGAGTATGGTCCGGCTTCAAAAGAAGCAAGGGATGGCTTGTGGACAGAAGCAGACGGCTCTGGCTCTCAAGCACACCTGGGCCAGCCCTCAGTGGCTGCCAGCCACACCCTGGCACCCCCTCGCCCGCTACCTCCATGGCCCTGGTGACCGGGCCGGGCTGTTTCAACAGCTGTGTTATTGCTGGACATGGGCCAGTGTCACTCATGGAGAATCTGTTCCTTAAGGCTTCTGTGGGCAATTATCGCCCTGGGAATTTGGGATTCTCTTTGCAAAGAAAGTTCTCCCCTTGATCAATTAGCCAGGGCTGTCCCTGAAGTTGAGCTCGGGGAGGCAAAGGAGACAATATTCCCCAACTCTCCCAGCTGCCTGGAGATGGGCAGGTTCACAGCGCTCCTCTCTGCCTGTGAGACAGCAGCACGTTGGAGAACCATGAGCTGCAGCTGAGTCCTGGAACATCTCCATGGTACTCACACAACAGGAGGCTTACGTTGGGCCCCGCCCCCCAATCCCCGCCTTTCCCTGGGGGTCATTTCTCTTTGCTTCTCATAATGTGGGCACCCATTTGCCCCTGTGGGTCTGTACTGGCACCTCTCCACACACCTGTGCGCAACACTGAGTCCCAGGTACCCCTCCCACAGTGCCTGGGTGTCTCTGCCTTACATCGTGTGCCATCGCTTAAGTTAACCCGTCTCTAACCTCTTGCTCTGTGAATGTGGGAGGGCCTGTTTCAAATTGCTTGAATAAATCAACCCAAACTCCCTTCTGCATTGTTCCCATGAGCCCTATTTCCCGTGGGTGGAACCAATTTCTATTTCCAGTCCATTGTGGCGTCCCCCCAGACTGTTCCCTCTCCTGAGTTCTCACCAGGGGGAATCAGGCACCATTTCTTGACATTGAAGAAATGTCAGAGTTACGTGTTTAGCTACAAAAGCAGTATAGGATTTTAAAAGGAAATTTAAAATAATTATTCTCTGGGCTTGTGCTGTGGAGTAGCAGACAAAGCCATTGCTTGCAGTGCCAGCATCCCATAAGGGCACTGGTTCCAGTTCCTTACAAATGCGCCCGAGGATAGCAGTGGAAGATTGCCCAGATCCTTGGGCCCCTGGACCTATGTGGGAGACCCGGATTAAGCTCCTGGCTCGTAGCTTAGGCTTGGCCCAGCCCTGACCATTGTGGCCATTTGGGGAGTGAATAGGAGGATGCCTCTGCTTCTTCTTCACTGTAACTCTGACTTTCAAATACACAGATACATCTTTTTTAAAAAGTTATTATTAAGAGATCATAGGAGGTTTTTTTTTTAAGATTTATTTATTTATTTTGAAAGGCAGAGTGATAGAGACACAGAGAGAAAGCTCTTCCATTTGCTCGTTCACTCTCCAAATGGCCACAACAGCCAGAGCTGGTTCAGGCCAAAGCCAAGAGCAGGGTACTCCATCCAGATCTCTCACATACTAGAGCCATCTTCCGCTGCTTTCCCAGATGCATTAGCAGGGAGCTGGAAGGGAAATAGAGCAGCTGGGACTCAGAACGGAGGTCAGATATGGACTGTGGGCATCACAGGTGGTGGCTTAACCCACTGTACCACAACACAGCCCCCAAGAGTTCACAGTTCTGAAGGCCTACTACGTGCAGATATTTTTACCCACACAGGTGCCAGGCAGATATAAACGATCATTGGCAATCTCAAAATGAGGAAACAGGACCACAGTCACACTGCTAGAGTGAGAGGGAGGGAGGCCAGTTGTGAACCCGGCTTTGCTGGCGCTCCGATCCTTTCCCCTCTCACTGTGTCACCATGTGCCACTGTACATTACTTGTACTGGGAAGGGCTACTATTTAGCTATCCAACTTGAACACACTCCTTTATATACTAAGGTCTTTCATTAACTGCTGACCTTGGATCACATGACCACTAACATCCATTCTAGTCCCAATATTTCATTAATGTAGAAATCTTAACGGCCCCTGGATATTTAAATGCTTTCTATATTTAAAGCACTACGGCAAAATCAAAGGACTACAAAAGTACTCTTGCCCTCAGGGCACTGTTGTGCCAAGGGATAATAATCTGAGTTTGACTAACACAAGAATTAAATAGTTGACAGATACAAAAAGACCAGAGCACCAGACTACATAGCAATAACTAAAGGGGAAAGAAAAAAAAAAAAACTGTCATGTTACTACAAAAGGGAGTAGGTATTTTGGGGGTAGTGGTTAAGCTGCTGCTTGGAACACCTACATGCCATATCAGAATGCCTGGGTTTGAGGCCTGGCTTCCCCCTCTGCTCCAGCTTCCTACTAATGCACGCCCTGGGAGGCAGCAGGTGGTGACTCAAGTAGTCAGGTCTCTGCCACCCACATGGGAGACTCAGATAGAGCTCCGGGCTCCTGGCTTCAGCCTGGCCCAGCCCTGGCTGTTGGAGGCGTGGACCAGCAGCTGAGACATCTCTTTGGATCTCTCTCTGGTCTCTTTCTCTCTGCCTTTCAAATAAATTAAGTGCATAAACAAATCGTCTTTTAAAAATACTAATGATACAAGGAGCAAAGTAGATTTTGACAATGCCAGTGCTCCTATCCCCAAAATATTCCGGGGCTGCCAGCAGGAAGAGCAGATCTCGTGCACACAGGAAAAGCCAGCTGCTCGAGGGATCCCGTGTGCTTCACGGGAAAGCTTTGTTTCTGACAAGTTCCGTAAAGGAAAAAGTAGGCTAGAACAAGCTTTTTATTTCCAACCCACCTCTTCTTCGTTCCCATGAATGAGGAGGGATACAAATGAGAGCAGGCAGCCAGGGAGAAAAATAATACAGCGGCTGGGTCCTGACCTCTTGGATTCCCGCCAGCAGAGAAGCCCGAGAGGCGACATTTAATTGTGGAAAAACCAGCCTGGCTCTCCTCTTATCTTTTTCCTCTGTGACTTAAACCCACAATTACTGGCAACCCCTAGATTCCGAGTCACTCAGCTGGTGGTGGCAGCAATGGCTGTGTCTGTAGCTGAAAAGCAAAAGGGAGTTGGATTTTACCTGCCTCCGAGGCTGTGCGAACACAGCCCTAACCCAGCTTTCCGACTTCTCCCATTAAAAAGTTCACAGATGCCCCCCTGTCGCGAATACCACCAAGTGAGAAGTCCAGATGGAAGAAAAAGAAACGCGACTTCCAGCTGCTGTCTAATTCAAAGGACAAACTCTGAGTCTCAAATCCTAAATTCCACATTTCATTTCAGCACTGGATATGCAATTTTCAATTCCTTTTCTCGAGGATCAAACTCCACATTTTTTTTAGTCTGGTCATCAAGGCAACTCACTGATTGGCATCTCTGTCTTTTGAGACCTCATCATTTCTCCCCACTGCGGGCATTCTTGTACAGCCTAACAATTGGGCTTAATGTCCTTTGCACACAACATGCTAGTTTGCAAAATTTCATGGCAGGAAAAAAATGGGTCTTTCTCATTCTGGCTTTCTTACCTTCAAATCAGGTGACCTTGGAGGATTCACTCAGCTGCCATAATTTCAGTATGCAGAACTTTTACATTTGTATTCCAGTACTGGTTTCACAGAAAACAGTAGAGATTTAACCTTGAGCATCAAGTATTGGGCATACATAGGAGATGCATACTAAATGTTCTTCCCTCTACCTTAATGCCTTTGCTGAGTTTTTATCTTTATCCAGAAAATGTTCCCATTTCCAGATCATGCTCCATTTTCCCCTTAACACTACAGGAGGTTGTCGTCTCTACATTCTTCTCCCATCTTGGATTATTATTCTGTTTCACAATGTTTTGGTTTACATGTTATTGGGTATAAGTTAGCCATGCCCCCTTAGGCGAAGGGGCACCTTCTCCTAAGGACGCTGAGAATTCCCCACACCTTCTATTTTAGGGTGTTTCCCAGTTGCTTCTGTACTGACCAACATGCAATTTGCTACTCATGGGTCCTGTACTATGAATCTGAAGCTCTTAGCTTGGGATTCATGACACACTGAATTTCTAATCTTTGTTCAAATATGAACACTGATCATGTAAATGTGACCCAGGCACACTTTTCTCCCAATGTGAAAGCCCTTAACCACAGATTAATAACCACTGCCCTGACTACATGATGCTAATTTACTAGGATAGGTCAATTTTGTGCCGGCCACCATGACCATACAATTAAAATCTGAATTAATAAAACCCAGGCAGTGTCTACCTACATCCTTGTCTTGCACCATTGAATCTGCCACTTGTTTCTGGGCCTCTGTGTTCTGTCAGAACTCATACTCCTCCCCTCTATTCAAGTTCAAAAATAGTAAGATTCACTGTTATCAAGCATTTACTGTGTACCAAGTACTTTTTGGGCTAAAGCATCACTTGAATTATTTTACTCAGTCCTTACAAAAAACACCATGAAGTTAGTACCATTACTTCTGGTTTTACAGGTGAGGACAAGGCAGTCCAGGAGCATTTTAAAAACTTCCTTGCCAAAAGTCACGTGATTGTAAGTGGTAGGAGAGGGATTCGGCCCAAACACTCTAGCTGTAGTTGCCTCTCCAAGCTCTTTTACTTCTCAAAACAAAATAATGCTGCCTTTGGACTGAGATCACAAATTTTGTGCTCACAAATTACAACATCTTTAAAATTCAAGATTCAATTTAAAAATTATCTTTTCAGTGAGTTACCCATTTCTCTTTTTGTGTTCATGGAATACTTTGGGCACTTAAAAGCACTGGAGATATTGGAATAATTGTTTTTGTTTCTCTCTCCCTGAACCAGACTATGAACTTCTAATTATTCTGATAACATCTCAAGTATTTACTGTGGTTGGGACTGGGCTAAGTATGGGGACAAGAGGAAGAACAACACACAGTCTCTGCCTTCAAAGAATTCAGCCTTGCAGGATACAGACATGTAAACAAAGAGGGGCAATGATGGTTCTTGAAATTGTATTATGAAGAATAAAGACTTGTTTTAAATGATTTGCTTTTTAAATCCTATGCAAAGTATTAGGAGCTCGACAAATGGCTACTGAATGAATAAATGAAATTGGGGAGAGAGCCTTAGATGCTAGACTCTTAAAATTAAAGATCACGAAAACTTTTTGAGGTTATTTATACACTGACTCACCTAAAAACTGCTTCCTGTGTTGGTGGCTATGATACATTTTTTTAATGTCAGACTAAAAATACATTTCCACTACACCAACTCTATCTGCCTACCCAAGGACTAGAAATGAACACAAGGTAATATGTAACAAAATAAAATACACGAAAACTCTCATCTCAACACTAGGCTCATCTACTAACAAAGGAGCATCTCTTCTGGCTAAGTCGTGTCTGCCAAAATGGCTCACACCTACTTACAAAACCAGGAGACTTCTGTAACGTCAAAGCCTTAAGTGAGTCACAGACGCTTGGCTTCTGGAAGTTATGAGCAGACGGGACCTTACGGGTTGTCTAGTGTAGGAACAGGAAGTCACTTCACAGCACTACCAACAGACCCATGGGAGCACCACAGTACCGAAGTCCTAACATCACACTCACTTAAACCCCTCTATTTCCCAGCTCTGAGACTCTGCAGAAATCATGATTGATGAAATAGTCAATCGTAATCGGAGACCATTTCGTGGAGGATGAGACCTACACTAGCTTCAGCAGAAATTAGCCAGAAGCATACAATGACAACCTCAGGACAAGCAAGGGCAGAAAGTGCTCTTAAGCTTGAGGAACTGGAAGCAGGAATAGAAAGATGTCAAGTGTAAAGTCATCGCTTGTAGTCTAATAACCAGGCCACAGAAGCCTTCATGTCCACTTTCCTCTTTGCATCTGGTGTTCTCATTCTGCTTCTCTGTGCACGTGGTGAATGATGGCTGTTCAGATGGCCCTCGGGGCTTTTCAGTTCAGGTGCCATGGAAGACACGCCTAGAATTATTGAATCCCAGTTTCTTATGAGGGAATTTAATAGATTCCCCTTGAGTCAAGGGGCCCCTATAACCCAATTATCTGTATTTGGGACTCATCGTGTGGCCAGCTGCCTGCTCAGTAGCAGTGGTGGGACACTGAGAGAGGCCAGCTAGGCAGGTTCCTTAAGAAATGGATATGGAGTCCAGTGCACTGGCATAGTAGGTAAAGCCACTGCCTACAGTGCCAGCATCCCATATGGGCGCCAGTTGGAGACACAATTGCTCCACTTCCATCTAGCCTCTGCTATGGCCTGGGTAAAGCAGTAGAAGATGACCCAAGTGTTTGGGCCCCCAACATCCACGTGGGAGCCTGGAAGTAGCTCCAGGCTTCTGGTTTAAGTTCAACCCAACTCCAGCCACTGTGGCCATCTGGGGAGTGAACCAGCTAATCAAAGATTTCTCTGCCTCTGCCCCTGCCTCTCTGTAACTGCATATTGGGGCAAAGGAAATGACTGGCAACAAAACAACTACCAGCATCTCTGCTACAAAATCACTTTGTAAAGAAAGCACCACCCAGCGCAAACTATCACGGTGGGCATCACGATGATCACCTCTGCTTGATCACTCCCGGGGACAGGCTGCTCACTGCTTACAGAGACAGTGTTCCTCGATGAGGAGATCCAGCATCGGAGCTTTTTTCCACCTGACAGCAACTTTTTCTCAAGATATAAAATTTCAATGTTTTCCATCTTTCCCCGAAATCTTAAATTTAATGAAACTACAGTCTTCCTTGTTAGGTTAGGCCTGTGCTTTCCTTTGTAGTTATAACATGAAAAATGGGCAAAGCAACAAAAGAGGGATTCTTATTAGACACTTTAGGAAACAACCTGGACTACAACATTTAAAAAACCAGAACCCTCCATTTCCTTAAAGAATTACTACTACTTCTCCTACTAACACCATTGTCACTATTACTAAAGCAAAAGAGGAACTGGAACTATTTCTAGCATCACGGTGTAGACAGAAGGTGGATGTTGGGGAAAAATTTTTTTTTCCCTAATGTGTAGTCCCTAGCACATTTGCAAGTAGAATTCTTCTTTTCTCAACAGAGGATCTTCCTACTGCAATCTAAATTCCTTTTGCTTTAAAGTGCATACTCTACAAAATAATTTTACTTCATTTTTTTCTTAAATTAGCCAAAATATGGATGAGATTTTCCCCATAAAAGAATCTCACATATACTACATTTTGTCCAGAGTGGTATTTAAATACAGACAAGAAGACTCAAAGTTGGAAGAGGAGGTAGAAACACAAAACCACCATCTACATGTTGAAGCCACCATCATGGAGTCCACTGCTGCCGGCTGCTCTGCTGGTCACGTTGTTCAGTGATGTCACTAGGCTTTTGTTTTAGTAACCAGGATATACTTGTTATGGATGCAAAGAGAATCTTCTCATTTATATTCTAAACTCAGAGCAGGAAATGAGACATGTGGGTGATCTGCAGCTGTGGCACTATAAACAGGACCAGCTTACCACCTCGTCTAGATTCAAGACTGCACTATATTCCCTGAGATACAGATTGGGAAATGTTTAAAACACTGAAAATACACTGTTTTAGAAAGACAAATGCATCTTTGTCCAAGAATATTTTTTTTCCTTGTCCAAGAATATTAAGAGGCCAATGGCTGGTAGAAGACTAACTTCACCTTCAGATGGTACACTCTTGCTGCTAGAGGTACAATCCTTCTGTCTAAACTGTTGATGTACAACAGGAAATCTTCTTTGGCTCCAGCTGGGCAAGAGTCACTGAGCTAAGCATTTCTTTGTTTGACAAATTAAAGGACTAGGGCCAAGCATCCCCTTTCAAATTGGACAAAAGCTATAGATCTTCCTACCCTAAAAATGCATTTCAGTAAATATGATCGAAATTTTACATAGATTATCAGGGAGCTCACTTAGCCCTTGGATTCCATGCATAGATTGCCTGGTTGAAGCTTATTAGATCAGCAGCCCTATATTGTTCCCACCAGTCCTGCTAAAAGTATGCAAAAATATGGTTGATGTTTAGAAACAATTCCCACACATCACTCACCACCATAAATGGGGGTTTTGTTAAACTGAGGAGCAACCTAATATGACCTACTTGCCAGCATTAAATTGACAGTGAGCCAATGGATGGCTGAGAGGAAGTGTGAGGAACTGAATAAACCAAACTATAAACGCTAAAGTCTATCCAAAATGCTTGGGTCCAGAATAGAATTTTGAATTTCAGATTTTGGAATATTTGGATACACATAATGAGATATCTTGAGGATGGGACCCAAGTCTAAACATGAAATTCATGTATGCTTTATACATACTTTATATACATAGCCTGAAGGTAATTTTATGTATTTTTAGTGAGCCCACATTTTGACTGTGATAACGCTACATGAGCTTACGTGTGGAATTTTCCATCTGTGGCATTATGTTGGCACTCAAAACATTTTGGATTTTGGAGCATTTTAGATTTGAGATTTTTGGATTAAAAAAAATGGAATCTGTAATAAATAACTTTGCAAGAGTTTTAGATGAGCCCTATTCTGTTTCCAGATTGAATTTTTTTTTTTTTTCATTTGAAAGCACCTAACACAAAACTACTGAGCCAGATAGAGCTTTATAGTGGTGACAGTAGACAATGAGGGAGTTCTACGGCGATGCTGTCCAAGTAATTGTGCTTACCAATAATTACACCCAAATAAAACAAAGCCAAAGGTTCCCACGCTTCTGCCAACATAAACTTGTTCACAATGGTTAATTCCCAAGGAAGAGCTGTACAGGTGTACCTCAAGATTCCCTCAAGGGAAAGATAATCCATGAAGCAGCATGAGCAAACATCATGTCTCTAATCTTCTCTATCCCAGGTTAAACATCAAAATACAGTCTTCTGCCACAATATCAGTTTCTTTCCATTGCAAGTCATAAGTAATACTGGTGCACAAATGGAGGAGCACAATCATTTCACAAAAAGTTATACAACTTCATCCCAGGACTCTGAGCTGTCAAACTGGAAAACACACTGGGTAATAATATCATTCTAATTACTTTTTTCCTTTAGAATTATGTTTAGCAGAAAAGCTTTCATCTTGGGGAAGAAAAATTGCTTGCCACTACAGAAATACTTCTGCTTCATGTAATTGTTTGTAATAATGAAATATGCAAGTGAGACTTAGTGCTCAATTGTAGTATACAGCAGAGGGCTCAAGGCAAAATATAATGCCATTGTTATGTAAGAATAAAACAAATGTTCTGTCTCTCCCATATCATTTACCAGCATTTTTTAAGTCAAAGGGAATTTAGACCCTGGGAATCCTGGATTGTTACTTAAGACAGATCAATCCATCTTGAGACTTTGTGCCAATGGCTCTTAGTACTTCTATTTCCACCTAACTTGAAGATAGAGACAGAATCCCCAGGTTGAGTGCTTAGTCCCCTAAGACTGACTCCCACATCAGATGCCAGTCAAGAGCTCAGGTTTTGGTCTCTGCTTCTGATCAACTGGCTTTAAATGCGGGCTGACCAATCCCCACCTCTGGATGAATTAATTCTAGAGTGGCTCACTGAACCCAGGGAGACACTTTACATACATTTACCAGCTTATCCTAAAGGATACTGGAAAGCATACAGATGAGCAGCCAAACGGAAGAGAGATGCAGGGCCAGCGTATATGGGAAGGGCGTGGAACTTCCTGGTCCCCTCCTAGAGCATCCCTCTCTGGCATCCTCCCTAGGCAGGTATTTGAAAGCTTCCCTAACCAGTCCTTTGAGTTTTTATGGAGACTTAATTAAGCAGGCATCACTGATTGCATCCTTGTCTACTGATGAGCAACTCAACCTTCAGGCCCCTCCCTTCCCCAGGTGTTAGGGAGAAGGGCTGCAAGCACACCCTATAATCCACCGTCGTCTTTTCAGTGACCACAGTACAAGCACTCTTCAAAAGTTCAGGGAAAATGCATACATGGGAAAATTATGCATGGACTAAAAATGTTTTTAACTAATTAATTTGTTTTATTTGAAAGGCAGAAACAGATATCAAAGTTTTTTGCACCAAAATGAACTTACCTTTTAATTCCATTTTCCACAAACTTTTTGAAATCCCCTCTATGTATGGACATCACAAAATGGCCATGCTTTTCCTACTTATCACTGAATGACAAGCACAGGTTTTTAAAATGTTTAAAATGTAAGAAGGAAGGGCTCTGTCTAAAGACTTTTTTCAAATGTGGACTTTTTTTGCACAATATGCATGGAATATTTTTTCACAGTACTTAGAGATAATATACATATTATCTAACTGCTTTTATTATTATAAATTACCTTATAATACCATAGTTTTCTTTCCAAAGGCATCAGCCTGATTAAATTCTGGAGTTGAGTAAACAATGACCAGCTATTATAGTGTAAATCAATGCTTTCTACTTGAGGAATTGTTACAGTCTCAAATCCTAGCTAAAACCTGTATTGCCCATAAATTAAAAGATTCAAAAAGAATAAACATTTAGCTTCAAATGCCTAAAAATCATTTAAAATATGTATCGCTTATTTTATCTGTTCAAAACCCTTCAAAGGTAGGTGAAAATGCTGACCAGCCTTTTTCTGGAAATCTCAGCTTTAATTTCACATCCCAAACATGAAATTAAATCAATCTCTCTCTCTCTCTCTCTCTCTCTCTCTCTCTCTCATTTTATTTGAAAGGCAGAGAGAATCTTCCATCTGCTGGTTCACTCCCCAAATGCCTGCAATAACCATGGCTGAGCCAGGCTAAAGCCAGAAACCAGGAACTTTATCTGCGTTTCTCGTGTGGGTGGCAGAAGGACAAGTACATGGGCCATCATCTGCATCTGCTGCCTCCCAAAGGGCACATTAGCAGGAAGCTGGATGGGAAGTAGGGGCGGGACTAGTTCCCAGGCACTCCACTGAGACACTGAGGCCTCCCAAGCAGTAGCTTAACCCCCTGCGCCACAATGCCTGGCTCTGTTTCTTCTTTTTAGTGTGAGTCCTAAATTTCTCTATATTATATAACATTATTAGTCAAATCTGTGATAAACAGGAAGCCATTCACATGTAACAGGATCTTGTTTACCATATCCCCAATCTCTTATATCAGAAAGGAATAAAATGAGAAGATATAAAACAATTTCACGCTTTCTTAACACAAGGATCAGAAGATAATCTAGGCCCACACTGTGGCTCACTTGGCTAATCCTCCACCTGCAGTGCTGGCACCCCAGGTTCTAGTCTCGGTTGGGGTGCCAGATTTTGTCCTGGTTGCTCCTTTTCCAGTCCAGCTCTCTGCTGTGGCCCGGGAAGGCAGTGGAGGATGGCCCAAGTGCTTGGGCCCTGCACCTGCATGGGAGACCAGGAGGAAGCACTTGGCTCCTGGCTTCGGATCAGCACAGCGCGCCAGCTGTAGCAGCCATTTGGGGGGTGAACCAACAGAATTAAGACCTTTCTCTCTGTCTCTCTCTCACTGTCTAACTCTGCTTGTCAAAAAAAAAAAAAAAAGAAAGAAAATCAAGATTTGTTGTACTTAATATTATTTTAAGTCAATTATATGTATGTAAATATTTACATCAATGAATAATGACATCATTCTTTAGATGATACCTTACTCGAGGTCCATAAACAAAGGTATAGAGAATACATTTAAGAAATAAGTTTGTGTTCCCACAAACTCAACATGTAACCTTTTCATTTGAATATCAGCAGCCTCTACTCACTGCTTTACTCATGTAAATTATTTGATCGGTTTTCTTTTTAAAGATTTACTTATTTATATGAAAGATAAAGTGATAGAGAGGCAGAAACAGAGAGAGAGACAAGGTTTTCCATCCACTGGTTCAATCCTCAAATGCTGTTAAGAACCAGGACAGGGCCAGGCTGGTGCCAGGACCCAGGAACTCCATCTTGGACCCTCACATGGGTGCAGGGGCTCAAGCACTCAGGCCATCTTCTGCTGCCTTCCCAGGTACATTAGCAGAGAGCTGGAAGGGAAGTGGAGCGTCCAGGACATGAACTGGGGCTCATATGGGATACCAGCATCACAGGTGGTGGTTGTGCCACAACGTTGGCCCTAAGGATAATTTTTAAGATAAAAAAATTGGTACAATCTTTCTCTAGATGAAGATAAAATCCATTTTGAAGCCTGAAAACATGCCTGAGAGAGAGAAAAAAAAAGGACATTCCTATTGCATTTACATACAGGAACGTTTTAATAAGTCTTGCCAACATGGACTTTTTTATTGATGATAAATATTTACTGGAAAATACTGGAATTCATCTGTGAAGTTATTAACATGTGTGGGATTGTTTCTTACTATCTGGCTTAGTAGAAATGCTTACTATTTGAGTTTAAAATCATTTAATTTGCACTGCTGAATCTAAAAAGAGGTGAATATTGAGCTTCCAGCATATTTTAAATGAGCTTATAGAATACTAAAACAGTCAATCCATTTATAATAAACATAAAACTTCATTAAGAAGTGGTAAAAAAAAATCAATATTGCTAAAAGAATTTGTGTTATTTTGCACTATTGGAAGTTTCTTTGAGAACATCTTTGGGGTGAGCTTTTGGCCTAAGGGTTAAGACTTCACATGAGATACCCACATCCCATAGCTGAGTGCCTGGGTTCTAGTCCTGGCTCCGCTCTTGATTCTGGGTTCCTGTCAATGCACACCCTGGGAGGCCATGGATGAAGGCTGGGTCCCTGCCACCCACATGGGAGACCTGGGCTGAGCTTTCTCTTTTGATTTTGATTGGCCCACCCCCAGCTACTGTGGACATTTGCGGAATGAACCCCAAGGATGGGAATGTGCTTTCTCTCTCTTTCTGTCCCTGTCTCTCCACCTCCCAAATAAATTAATAAAAAATTAAAAACCAAAAAACTTCAGTTATGAAATAACTCACTAAGCATATTTAACAATCTTTTTCCAAATGTTGTCACATGATTTAATTTTAGACACTTATCATAAGCTTCTAATATTTCACACAAACTCACCCGAGGCTCAGAATTATTTTACACAATGGTTCTGATGCCAAATTCTAAAAATGAATTATGGGCCAATCACCTTCAGCAATGCAAAAGGCAGAATGGCAGGAGGATCCCGTGCTTTCTTTACAATCTGAAAGCTGAACAAGCTTCAAACACATACTAAAGTGTGGGACTACCCTCTAAATAATGGCCTGAGTATCAGGCTGCTTGAAGGTAGAAACATAGGACTCCTACAGTCAATTCTGAATATCTTGACCACAATGTGCCCAACATAAGCAATATTAGTAGTTTGAGTATCTATATTCTCAAATGCTGAAATGTTATTTAAATAACCACAGTGTTATTTTGTTTTATGTGCCTCTTTCAGAAAAATGAAAAGTGAGAAATTTTCACCCAGTTTCCTGCACACAAAGCTGTGGATTATGTAAATGTGGACATCAGGCACAATCTGCCCACTGCAAGCTTACAATCTAGTAAGAAACCACAGAACGCAATTCAGCTGTGCAGGTGGCAAGGCTGGCAATGTAGACATCACAAAGCCAGTAATGAATAGTGTTTAAGGAACGATAAAGTCTGTCCAGGAGGGAAAGGAGAGGCAAAGAATACAGAACATAGCCCAGAAAGCTCCAGGGGCATGTGAGCAATGGGATATCTTGAGGGATGGGTGGTTTTCAATGAGGAGCCCTCCATTTGTGGGAGGAAGGTCACCAAGAAAGGAAGAGGTGGGTAGGCAGGACAAGAGCAAGGGTGGGAAGGGAGAAAATCTCTGGATGTGTTTGCAGAGTAGGAAATGACTCCTGTCTGAGGCTGCAGACAATACGCATGGGTCACCAGGGAGAGAGGAGGCTAGACAGCAACTTTGGGCAGGAGTAGAGAGGACTGTCAATGCCAAGCCTTATCTATTAATCACTGAAGGTGTGCTGAGCAGAGGAAGGATAAGGATAAAGTTATACTTCTATAAAGACTGATCCCACGGGTCCATCTTTGTGGTGTACCAGGTAAGCTGCTGCCTGCAACACCTGCATCCTATATGGTGCCAGTTTGATTCCTGACTGCTTCATTTCTGACCAAGCGCCCTGCTAATACATCTGGGCAAGTAGCAGAAGAGGACCCGAGAGTTTGGGCCCCTGCACCCATGTGGGAGACCCGGATGAAGCTCCTGGCTTCAGCCTGGCTCACCTCTGCCATTGTGGCCATTTGGGGAGTGAATTAGTAGATGGAAGATCTCTCTCTCTCCTCTCCCTCTCTCTGTCTCTTTAACTCTTTCAAATAAATAACAATAAATAATAATTTTTAAAAAGACTGAGCCGACTAATAAAGGTATAAAAATAAAAACTGGAAAAGGGCTTAATTTCTGCAGTAAGGCAGAAAGGAGAGCTTACAATAGCTAAACAGAACTTTACATAAACTAATTTATTCCTTGGGTTGATTGGACTTACTGGTTGGCTTCTAACCAATAGCACTCAGCAGAAGGGATGGGGTGCGCCTCTCAAGACTGAGTGGCCTCCCTCTTGGGTGCTCCTCATGTGCTCTCTCTGGCTCTCATCACTAGGCCTGGGAGAGGTCAGCTGCCATGCTGTGAGGCGGGTCTATGGAATACCTCTGTGGGGAGCATGGCAGCCGGCCACCACCACATGAGTGGGTTTGAAAGCCGAGCCCCTTCCCACCTTAGAAGCCTTCAAGCCTCTGCTAAGACTGCAGACCAGGCCAACAGGTTGACTGCAACCTCAAGAGAGAGGCTGAACTCCCCAACCAAGCCATGCTGGATTCCGTACCCACAGAAGATAGTAAGTGTGCACTGATTTAAGATGCTAAATTTTGGGGTCATTTGATACTCAACATTAATGCAGCCACGTGACAGAAGTTATTTGATTTTTTTTTATTAGATAGTAAATATTTTCCTTTACACTCAGAGCTAAGAGGTTGGAGTCTGTCTAACAGAGATTACACCTGAAATAAACCACAGGCAACCAGCCCAAAGCAGTGGAACGCTGTGTCCTTAACCTTTTCACGCAAACACACCTAAGTGCGGTGTTCTGCTTCTCACACCCTCCAGGCCTCCTCTTACAGTCCCCATTCTCTTCTCGAATGCATTCTCCCCAGGGCCAGGAACGCTAAAACCCAATCCTTGAGGTTCGGAAAATAGTTTTCAATTCATAGTTTTTATTCGCACAGCAAACTCTTTCTTTCCCAAAGCTCACACATTACATTGTACATTTTTCCGACTGCAGCACATAACCCATTTTTCCCCATTTGTAGGTTTAGGTGTTTTTTTTTTTTTTTCCAGGTACCCTCTCCCCTAACCTGGTAGAACCATGTCTTATACAATTGTATACCCTCAGTACCTAGTGCTTAACACATGGTTGGGGGTTATGACAATTTGAATGAGCAAAAGAGTGCTTTGTACAACCAGCGAGTTGAATGAGCAAGTCAGACTGTTGCACAAATCTGGGCCTTCCGATTAGCCTCTAGAATTTCTGCACTAGGCAGTTTTATGATACTAAAGGAAATGCCTGTGACAAGCTATTTACGGATGAAAGACGCTTACTTTGGCTCTTGCTTTTAGAGGTTCAAGTGCAAAATCAGGCAGCCCCAGTGGTGGGGCATCTACTGAGAGAGGCAGATGGCAACAGCGGAGAGTGTTGGAGAGGGGATAAGGTGGTGAACCAGGAAGCAGAGACTCAGCTTCTATGACCAATCTTCTCATAAGAAATAACTCACGAGGGCACACTCCCAACAAGCTAAGGACCTCCACTAGGCCCACCCCCTAAACACCATCCCTGGCTGCAGTGTTTAACCCTCTTAGTACCATTTACTTACTTCAGAAGTTGGGGAGCCAAATCTTGACCAAACCATAGCAATATC
The DNA here is from genome assembly GCF_033115175.1 of Lepus europaeus. Lineage (NCBI taxonomy): Eukaryota > Metazoa > Chordata > Mammalia > Lagomorpha > Leporidae > Lepus > Lepus europaeus. Next base: position 60,192,233 of record NC_084831.1, read on the forward strand.
CTTCTACCAAGAATTTCCTTCCAGATAGAAAGCTCTTCACCTTACTCCAACTTCACCCCAAATTCTGTGCCAGACTTGCCTCTCTTTGACATTTACCTCCAAAAACTGTCTGCTCACCTCTATTCCTCCCCGACACTCAAACACCTGCCAAGCCAGTCTTCTCTTTCCCTGCTCCAAAGTCTTTTTCTTACGCTCCCCCAGCCTCAAGGGAAAAACCTGGGTCACAGCACCCAGCTTCTATGTCTATCACCTGACTCTAAGTCCCTTAACAGGTAGCATCTTCATCTGTGCTCACATGGCCAGCCATCAGCACAGTGCCTTGCAACAGTGGGCACTCAAAAAGTTCGCATTCCATAAAGTTATCTTAGCATAGCCTGATGAGTTGTTCAACAGATGCGTTGGCCATTGAGCACATATACTGCTCCAACTTCGAAAGAGCAAAATCAATACAAGTGTGTATCAAGATTACTGCTGATAGCGAAAGTGCTTCAATCCATAGAAAGGTCCCAGGCAGAGCTGGCTTTAACATTTTCTCCTCTTTGCCTTGAACTTCTCTGGTATTGTTTCAGTAAAAATGTTTTCTCCCTTCTCAACCTGAGATTCCGTAGACTGTCCCGACATGTGTGCATGTCTCTACCTCTGAGAAATCACCAAATAATCTCCTTCCCACCAAATATGATAAGTCCCATACCCATGGGACTTTTGAACTGCAACTAAGTAAGCCAAAAAACTCACCTGATGTGGGGAAATGGGTGTTCATGGATGGCATTCCCTGTTTTCATAGGGATCTTTTTCTAAAGCAAGGGTTCTACTCAAAGCCCAGAAGGAGCCCTTGCCTGGGTTATACTCCCTCTGGTGTTAGGGAGGGGGTGAAGCTTGGTGGTTAGGGCAGCTTCCTCAGTTAGAAATCCCAGTCTCAGGGGCCGTTGCGTGGCTCGCTTGGTTAATCCTCCGCCTGCGGCGCCAGCATCCCATATGGGCGCTGAGTTCTAGTTCTGGTTGCTCCTCTTCCAGTCCAGCTCTCTGCTGTGGCCCTAGAAGGCAGTGGAGGATGGCCCAAGTGCTTGGGCCCCTGCACCCGCATGGGAGACCAGGAGGAAGCACCTAGCTCCTGGCTTTGGATGGCATAGTTCCAGCCGTAGTGGCCATTTGGGGGTTGAACCAACAGAAGGAAGACCTTTCTCTCTGTCTCTCTCTGACTGTCTAATTCTTTCTGTCAAGTAAATAAATTAAAAAAAAAAAAAAGAAAGAAACCCCAGTCTCCCACTCTCTCATCTTCTCATCTCTATGTACAAAGTAAAATGCTAATAAGACCCACCTCAAGGACAGGTTGGGAAGAGTAAATGGATTAATACAGCTGACGTGCTCAGAAAGTGCCTAGTTAGAAGTCAGCAGTCCATAGCCTCCTGCGATTATCACTGCCAGCACTTTTACAGTCCTCAGAGCGGGCTCCAAAAGAACCTGCAGAGGGCACTTCTCGGGCCAGCGAGGGGAGAGAGGAGAACGCACTTACTGATTTGGTTGTTCAGCTTGAAGGCAATGTCCAGTTGCAAGATGAAGAGCATGAATTGGAACCAAGGACTCATCTCCATGGCTGGGAGGGGAATGTGGACAGAAAACACAATGTCGTTGGCTTCAATTTCCCTTGGAATCGCCTCCTCGATGTCGCGGATCTTGTCGCATTGATTGGGTCCCCAAGGCATTAGCCATTTTGTCTTGTGATGGTTCTTACGGACGTCCACACATTTCGATGACATGTAGGACACCGCTGTCGTGGGCCCTGGAGCTGAAAAGAGAGAGTTTTCTGTTTTAGTAAAACCATCTACTGAAGTAATCACTCCTGTTTAACCTTCTTCCTTTTTACTTCCCTCCAGTGTAGGTACTTCCTTCTACAAAGAAAGGGGGATCGGCGATACCTAGCAATCTCCCAAATCCAGGTGAGGATCCTTCTGAGACCTCCAGGGGTCATAAAAGTATCCCCAAGCATCCTCCCATTTTGTGTTTTCCATCACTGCCCTTTAAAGAACATTTTTGCAATCAATGTGGTTCAGTGGCCTCCCCCTTCTATATCACTGTTCAGAACTCAAATGTCTCAGCAGCCTGAGGGCTGGGGGTTCTCTGGCCTTCACAGAGTACAGTGTGTGGGACCAGAAGACCTGGGTCTGAAACCTCATTGAACAACTTACTGCCAACGAATCTGGCCTGTCAATTAAATGGATCATCTGAGAATCAGGATGGTTGGTCTCTAAGATTCCTCTTAGCTCTAAAATTCCCCAGCATTGCTTTTGAATGAGAGAAAGAACTACAGAGACCTCACTTATGTACCTATCAGAGGGTAGAAACCCAAACACTGACTGCTACTTCTAAGGTATGATAAAATATGATCCTTATATTTCAAGATAGCAAATCAAATTTGAGATATATAATATTTTTTTAAAAATCCACCATTTAGGGGCCAGTGTTGTGGCACAGCTGATTAAACTTCTGCTTAGGAAGCCCACATCCTATATCAGAGTGTCTGGTCCCAGTCCAGGCTGCTCTGCTTCTGATCCACCTTCCTACTAATGCACATGGGAGGCAGCAGGTGATGGCCCAAGCTCTTGAATTTCCACCACCCACATGGGAGACCTGGATGGAGTTCCTGGTTCTTGGCTTCAGCCTGGCCCAGCCCGGACTATTGCAGCCATTTAGGGAGTAAACCAGTGGATGGAGGATTTCTCCCATCACCTGCCCCCCGCTATCTCTCCCCTACCCTCTCTCTGTCACTCTCCCTTTCAAATAAATAAGCAAAAAACCCACAGCATTTTATGACTGTAAAGAAGTTCCATGAATACAATTGAAGCTTTACAAGCTATAGAAAATTTAAGTTTAAAACAACATTTACCAAAAATCCCACTAGAAATAAACATTGTTGGAAAAGTATAAAAATACAAGCAGTCTTTTCTGAGTGTGTAATTAGGTAAAAATGTGTGCATGAATTAAATTGTATAACTTTTATGTGTATACAAATATTGAACTGTTTTTACAAAATAGGGTTATTGGGACCAGCATTGTGGTATAGTGGGTAAAACTGCCACCTGTGATGCCAGCATCCCATTTGGGCACTAGTTTGTGTCCCAACTACTCCACTTCCAATTCAGCTTCTTGCTATGGCCTGGGAAAAGGAGCAAAAGATGGCCCAAGTGCTTGGGCCCCTGCCACCTACAGAGAGACCTAGAAGGAGCTCCTGGCTTTGGCCTGGCCCAGTGCTGGACATCGCAACTACCTGGAGATTGAACCAGTAGATGGAAGATCTCTTTTCTGTCTCTCCCTCTCTCTCTCTCTGTATCTCCATTTTCAAATAATTAAATATTTTTAAAAATTTTAAAAATAGGGTCATATCATACATAATTTTCCTTTTATTTTTAATTATTTTTTGAAATTTATTTATTTGAAAGCAGAGTAATAGGGAGAAAGAGAAAGAAAAAGACCTTCCATCTGCCAGTTCACTCCCCAAATGGCCCCAATGGCCGGGGCTCACTCAGGCCAAAGCCAGGAGCCCAGAGCTCCATCTGGTTCTCTGACGTGAGAGGCAAAGCCATCTTCTACTGCCCCCAGGTACACTGGCAAGGAGCTGGATCAGAAACAGAGCAGCCTGGACTTGAACTGGTGCTTGAATGTGGGATGCTGGTGTTGCAGGCAGCAGCTTGGCTCACTGTGCCACCCTGCTGGCCCCTATTTTTAATTTTTTTAAATTAATTTTTTATTTATTTATTTGAGAGACAGACATGCAGGCAGAGTTCCCAACCACTGGTTCACTCTCCAGATACCTGCAATTGCTGGTAATCTGGAACTCAATAAAGGCCTCCCATGTGAACGGCAAGGCCTCAACTACATGAGCCATCACTTACTGCCTTTAGCGTGTACATTAGCAGGGAGCTGGGATTGACAGTGGAGTCAGGACTTGAACCCAGGAACTCCAATACAGGATGCCAGTGTCCAAAGTGTCAGCCCAACTGCTAGGCCGAATGCCTGCCCCAATTTATTCACTTAAAGAAGCAGTGTACCACATGATAAATTACACCAGCTCAAGAGGCAATCTGGAATTAATCCTAGCCCTGCCATTTCCCATTTACTTTAGCGTCACCACCAATCCATACCAGGAAAGTTTGGGGCAAATTACTAAGCCTATCTGTGTATCAGTTTCATCATCTCTTAGGGTAATAATCATTAGGTACACAGAGCTCTCTGAGTGTCTGAGTTATATGTAAAGCTCTCAGAAGACTGCACACACACAAAGTACAAAATTAAGATTAGTGATTATATTACACAGATCTTTTCTATATCATTAAAAATGTTCAATTAATGGTTTCAAAATGTCAATCACATGTTACATCAAAATTCAACAGTTTGCAAAAGCTATCAATAAGTCAGAAAAAATTCTTTCTTTGCCAAATATTTTTGTGAGCAATTTCTTCAAACTTTTCCAATCATTATCTAAAAGTATTATGCCACATTTTAATAGAGAAGTTACATACTTTTATATTTTTTAAAGTCCATAGGAATGTATGCAGAACTATACAGCTTTACAGTTACAAACTTCCTCCTCCCTCTCTTATTTCCACTCTTATTACATACTTTTATAGAATCCATCTTTTTTTTTAATATATATTTTTCCCTTGTTTTTGTGCTTAGAGACTGGCCTTCTCTATTTCCAAATTCAATAAAGAGCCACTTATATTGACTTCCAGTTATTTCTATAATTTTTTTTTAATATTTAAATAGTTGATCTTTCTGGAAATTGCTTTGAAGTACGAGGTGAGGTTCTAGTTCTATTTTTCCTAAATAGCTACATTATCCTTTACTGAACAGACTTTGCTTTACTCTATGTAAACCAGTTTGTGTCACTGAAGAATCTGCTCTTTTCCACATACTGGACTGTCAATTCAAAGGCCAGTACAAAGATCTCCTTACAAACTGTAATAGTTTTCTTCATATGGGTCCTGCTCATATAGAACAATTTGAAAGCACATTTATAAAACTCCTTTGAAAGTTAGTAGTGAAAGAAAACATCATAAATTATGGCTTATGTGTGTGGTTTAAACATGTTTGAGTCTGTGTAGCTGACACTTGACACTTTTCTGAGCAGAAATTAGCTCTTATTTAACAGAGCTCAGACAGTATCTAGGAGAACATGTGAAGCCAGAGGAGTCACTTTGGAAGCAAAAGTGTGTATTACCAACATTCTATCCTACTCCTCACACTCAAACCCACACTTCTTCTACCCCTAAAGATCTAAACTTAGGGGGAATTTTGAGTACTAAAATGTTATGTTTGCGGAAAGTAAGAGGCAATGACTATTAAAACTTACCAGAAAACTCTAGGCAAAAGTCTTCTGATCCATGCTGAACATGGCAACGCGGAGTCACCGCTAGGCTGTGCTAGGCAAGTTTTCCTTTGTAACTAAAAACTGTATAACTGTATCACACAGACTTTCTACACCTAATCCATCTAAAATCAGACATCTGGCTTATTATTAGAAATATGAGTCAATCAAACTTTGGTATCCTGACTCAGCTAAATGGCCCACTGACATGAGAAAGACCAAATGGCACATTTAACTGAGCGTTTTTTAATGTGGTTGGAGAAATAAACAGTGAGACAAAAGTCATGAATTCTATTTTTGGCTAACATACTCAAACTAACTATTTGCTGCAGAAAATAGTTACTGCATTTGAAAACTGCAATTCTTCCAAAATGAACCTAACCTTTTTCCATTTCTTTATTTTTTTTCCTTTTGAAAAACAAGTCTCTTACTCCTCAGACCAGAATGAAAAATAACTAGCCGAGTTCCTCAGCTAAGCTCCAAAACCACATTCCAAACTTAATAACAGAGAAGCTGAACACTTTGTGGGCAGAAGGGCTGCATTTTTAATGGATGCACTGAACACATGCCTTTGTAGCAGGCTGCATTATTTTCATTCTTTCATTAATCTAGTGTTTCTTCCTTAAACAAAAAAATCCCAAGAATACTAATATTTTCATAAATATGGCAATGAACTTGGAGAAGTCTCAAGTGCATCTTAATCTATACCATGAGGACAAATATCTTTCTCTACTTGAATGAATTAGTCCTCTGGTCTCAAAGCGTTTTTGCATCATTTAAAAACCTGAAGCTAATTCAATATATTCCAATTTTTCTAGTACTGTTCTGAAGGAAAAACACATTTATTGCTTGAGAAAGTAAACAGATGTCCCAATATCCAAATATGGACAGTTATATTCCCCCAATAATTATCTTTACAGCTCAGGACAACTTCCAACTCCAGCTAAAAGTGACTTTGCAGCTGTTTCTTTAGAAAACCTATAGGCAGACCTTATAGCTAATAGCTGGTTGCCTTCCTTAGAAACTATTTTCTTTAGCTTAGCCAAAGTTCTGACTGACTATATGGCTTACAAACAGTGTCAATCACAGTAACAATGACAATAATAATAAAGCCTGATTTGTTTTTCAATTAAAAACAGAAGTGTGAGAGATTTTATTGTAAGAGAAAAGAGTCAAATGGAGGAAGTTAAAATTATCTGCGACCTTTGAACAAGCCACAATCAGCTAACTAACAGGTATTTTTAATGAAGGCCTTGCTTAGTCACTAATGTGGTTCTAGGGATTAATAGAGTTTGTGTGTTTAAGAAGGGGCTGGAAGGATTCAGGTCAACAAACTGAGTCATGTTTGCTCAGGTGAAAGCTAAAAATACTCACTCCTCAGTATTCCTAGGCTAGTAATGCAATATCACCCAGCTGCCACAGCACACGCTATAAATGTCCCCTCCACCCATCCATAGAATACAATTTAACTGAAAGCAAGTGAGCCAAAAGCTACTTCCATATCAACACAATTTTGTAGGCAGAACAATTTAGCCAAAAATGAATATAAGTTGTCACTGTGAATTGGTTAACTTACAGGTGCTCAGGATAGCATTGAGAATATGCACATTAGTTATAAAACCACAAACCACACATGGACAATGTTGGCCTGTTTTGAGTTCAGTTCTCATTACAATGTCAAACTTAGGCCATTTTATTTCATTCTTTATGTATATGTCAACATATTATTTTTAAATATATAATTTTTAATCAATATAATTGTGCATATTTATGGTGTAAATTGTGATATTTCAATAGAGGTATACAATAGTTTTGATTGAATCAGGCCTCCACTAAAGTACTCAAATTGTGAAATGTGATACTAGACAACATTTAATTTCACAGTGACAGGAAATCACTGAGACCTCTGAGAAACTTAAGGCTGTAGAGAACTGCACAAATCCAGCATGAAGCATCATTGACAATTCGGCGGTCCTAGGCCTGGCATTGTGGCATAGCGTAGTGCCCACAAGCCCAGCATCCCACATGGTTCGAGTCCTGGCTGCTCTACTTCTGATCCAGCTCCCTGCCAATGCACCTGGGAAAGCAGCAAAAGATGGCCCAACTGCTTGGGCCTCTGCACCCACGTGGGAGACCCAGAAGAAGATCCTGTCTCCTGGCTTTGCCCTGGCTCAGCCCTGGCCATGGCAGCTATTTAGGAAGTGAACCAGTGGATGGAAGACCTCTCTGTCTCTGTAATTCTGCTTTTCAAATAAATAAAATAAATCTTGAAAAAAATAAAATTACATACATTACCAGGGCTCAAAGTACATTTACAAAATAACTCTTGAGTACCAGTCACTATATGCTAGACACTGTCAGGTACTAGAACGGACCTAACAATCATCAGCTGAGTAGCATATAAAAACAAAGGAGAAAAAGACAATAAACATCAATTATGGTGAATGCTATATTTAACCTGACATTCCCTGAGAAAAAGCAACAGTCAGATATTTGGGAGGTTGGAAAAATGAATACACTTGAATGAGTCAAAAATTCCAGGCACCATTACAATGTAACCTCGAATAAAAATGTAAGTGAACAATGACTAACCCTGTACTTCTTTTGGAGAATATCCGTTGACTCCAGTCAGCTTCCTGTTATCTCATCTCAAATGGCTGTCCACTCTACAAATTACTATCTAGCCAACCACCATCATTTATCATGCTCAAAGTTGAGTCAACATCAAATCATTAGGCCCTGCTCCCTGTAATTAAAGAGTTGGACAGAGAGAGATACAAGACTTGGTTGCCTCTGAGAAAAGTTAAAATAAAACTAAAACAGCATGCTGACATGACACATGGTCTCCACTGAAACCGGCACAGACTATTTATTTCCTTGCTTTATCACAGGTAGCCAAGATTCCTTCAGCAATCGCCTAGGAGTATTACTAGCGGGCAGGCAGTGCGCTAACTAAAGTTAGAGACAAATGACAGTGCCAGGCTCCGACTTGACTTGCTCACAGTCTAGTGTGGGAGGCTGAGAAGCTGCCAGCCAATTGAATTCTGATTGAAAAGGGTTCCAATAGAGGTTTGCGCAGGATGCTCTCCTTGTAAAAAGGGTTGGGGGTGGCTGCCTGCACGACTTAGCGTTGAAAGAGACTGGGCGTCTGTTGGCCAAGAGAGGGTTGGCAAAGTAGGGAGCAGTCTACCAGATCAAAGGATATCTAAAATAATCCCATTTTGTGCAGATGTCTGTGTTTGACTACTAAACCTTTTTTAAAAAATCATTTAACAGGTACAAAAGGCAGCATCTCTCCTACCTTTGTTTCAGCCTTTCATTTTTTTCTACCCATTAGCATTAGTTCTACTAGGGTGCATGGCTTCTGCTCCCAAGTTTCTGCCCCACTCTAGAGAGCAAGTAAAGAGTGAATAGCCACACATAACAAAGGATTTTTATTTGGGTGAATATTTTCCTTTCAGAGCCCTATCTCTGCCCTGTAACTAGTCACTAGGCCAGACACAAGATGTGCTGGAAGAAAGGGGAATGTGAGGGTGGTCGGTGGGAATGGAGAAGCTCCACCTTCTATTCCTGCCACGGGCCCCAAGGAGCCTTTGAAGTCTCAATCATCAGGTAATAACAGCCTTCTCCTAAATTAGAAGAGGAATGTCTGCCTTGCAACAAAGATGATATTTAAAGATTAATCTGCTTTGGGCTACAAGGGGAAGGAATGTGGAGAACAGACTGTTTGAAAGGGTAATTCATGTTTACAAGCATTAATAGTCAGAACCCCATAATTTGAGAAAGTAATGACTTTAAGTAAAAATGGTCAAGAATTTCAGAAATATCTTAGAGAATTTTACTTTCACAATATCGTCTAGCTAACAAAAATGACACACTGACTGTAAAGCACACAGACAACTGCTAGCAGACACTGCCCCCGAGGAAGGCGGACTTAATTCCTGAGGCCGAGTCTCAGTTAGCAATCTTCTGTCACCACCCCGGCACCTGTACAAGTGTGAATGTTTGGTTTATCTAGCTATGTTTTCATCATTTCATTTTCTTCATTCTCTACCTTCTTTCTTTCTTTCTTTCTTTCTTTTTTTTTTTTTTTTTTCTAGGCTGTGTGACCTTGGCCAGACGGGCCTCGGTCTTTCTTTCTTTTTTTTTTTTTTAAGATTTATTTATTTATTTGAAAGTCAGAATTACACACAGAGAGGAGAGGCAGAGAGAGAGAGGTCTTCCATCCGATGGTTCACTCCCCAATTGGCCGCAACGGCTGGAGCTGCGCCAATCCGAAGCCAGGAGCCAGGAGCTTCTTCTGGGTCTCCCACATGGATGCAAGGACCCAAGGACTTGTGTCATCTTCCACTGCTTTCCCAGGCCATAGCAGAGAGCTGGATCAGAAGAGGAGCAGCCGGGACTAGAACCGGCGCCCATATGGGATGCCGGTGCTTCAGGCCAGGGCGTTAACCTCATCTGCCCCTATTCTCTACCTTATTTTATAAAAGATTGTGGGCATTGTGGCACAGCAGGTTAAGCTGCTGTCTGTAACTCTGGCATCCCATATGAGCACCGGTTCACAACCAGGCTGCTCCATTTCCAACTCACTTTCCTCCTAACGCACCAAAATGACGCAAGAACTTGAGCCGCTGCCACCCATGTGGGAGACCTGGATGGAGTTCTAGGTTCCTGGATTTAGCCTGGCTCAGCCCTAGCCATTACGGCCATTTAGGGAGTAACCAATGGATGGAAGATCTCTCTCCCTGTCTCTCTCTCTCTTTCTAACTCTCTTGACATAAATAAATAAATCATTTTTAAAAAAACAAGTACATAATAGCCTTTATTAAAGAAATCATTATTGGAGCTGATTTAAAAGAATAGAATAAATGAAAGAGGGCTCTAAGAATTACTTGGCCTATGTCTATCTTCAACAGGAACAAAAGCAATAGCTGGGTAACGTAAGCTCCTAAAACTTTCACCTGTTCTGTGAGGCTAAATAACTCAATATCCACCTCATCTTCTAATATAGAAAAAAAAACTCCACTGCCTGGCTACAAACAGTATTTCTAAAAAGCTAATTACAATATACATGCCGAAATTGGTTTTAAGCTTTGCTATCTGCACACCCATGCTTGTTTCCAAGAGAAGTTACACGAGATGCACTGGGCATTTAGAGTTTGCTTAGTATTTTGTGATGTCCATCAAAATGGGCAGCACGGAGAAGAAGAAAAAAGGGAACGTAAGTGTCAGAACTGAAGGAAACTAGATGAATTCCTGTTATTTCTTTAGCCACAACTGTGATTCAAAAGCCCCCAAAAGTACTCGTTTAACATAGGAGAATCCCAGCTAAATTTAGAAATTAGCTTTTAAATGTCTTCAATTGGTTCCCTCAGACATTCCTTGTACCTTTCTCAAGCTCAAAAGTCTTAATTCGTCCTAAAAGGAAACACACGGAATTTTCTACAGGGCTTAAACTGCCAGATCATATTCTCTGGTTAAGTTCTGAGGTCTTAGACAACTAGTGATTCCTTAAGCCAATCTTGCTTAGCATTGACTCAGGTCATGTGCTAAAAAGACATCTTAGTACCTGCCATAGTGTGTGTCTAAGTTTTAGAATGTCTATTGGAATTACTACTGCAAAATTTTCAGCATAAGAAGTGCAAATACTTGCGTTAAACTGACTTAGTGCTTAGGGATTAGCTGACTCAGTCTGTTAATTCCTTTAGTGAAATTGCTCTGAAGTTACAATATTCAGACGCTTATTCTACCTCTGACTCTGAAGATGAAATTCTCCAATGTATCAACCATCTGAATTAAATCTTGCTGGATTACTACATGAAATATTATTTCATGATTCCTTCTCAATTACCAAGGAACTGAAAGTGTTTCTGCCGAAACTAGACCTGGAAAAGTGATTTTTTGGAATTATTAGCGCTATGCCCTTGAATGTGAAATGAGGAACACCAAATAAAATGCAGTTCATTCTTGCCAGCATTTTGAGTAAGTAGTTAATTATAATAACATCTGTTCTAGGAAAGTTAAAATTTTTAATAAGGCAGAACATTCCTCTACACTAAACTACTACCACCAAAACACACAAACACATACCCCACACGGCAGAGTTGAATGCAAAGTCATTTGCACTGTACACACAGAAGTTGAACATTGAAAGTAGTTCCTGGGTCACTGTGGCATAGGGGGTTAAGCTGCCACTTGGGATGCTCACATCCCATACCAGTGCCAGTTCATGTCCCGGCTGTTTTGCTGCCCATCCAGCTCCTTGCTAATGCATCTGGGAAGCAACAGGTGATGCTCAAGTACTTGAGTCCCTGTCACCCATGTGGGAGACCTCGATGGAGTTTTTGGCTCCTGGCCTAGCCTCAGCTGTTGTGGGCATTTGTGGAGTGAACCAGTGGATGGAACACACCTCTCTGTCTCTTCCTCTCTGTCTCTCTGCCTTTCAAATCAATAAATTCACCTTTAAAAGAATAAAAATAGTTTGCTACATAAACTCATGAATAAATGACACAGACTTTTTGATAACAAAGTTTCAGAAATTATAGCAAACGTGCAAATTCATTCTGACTCAGAAAATATTGAAAGATATGGTATGTTTACATCTTAGGCAGATGAGGATTTTAAATACTTGGCCTGCAATCTCAATTGTTGCCGCCGAGCCAAAGATGTAACAGCTTTGAAGAATAGAAGAATCACTCTGCATTTGTCAGAATGTACATAGCAAACAAGCAGCGCCACTTGGCTTACATTACTTGCCTGGCTTGGATCCCACGGAATTGAGGAACATTGGAACTAAGACGGAAAAGAATCACAGTGCTTTGGGACACTGTGCCAAATTCGTACATAGTATTTGAAATTGTGTGGTAAACATGAAATTCTTTTAGGCTCAAGACTGGGGCCAGTAGTTTTTCCTCTTTTTGAAACAAATAATAAAATGTACATAAAGGACCTTGCCAGAGGTGTAGCCCATAAAATCTGCCAAGATGTGCGAACTGGAATAGCAATCTGGTGTCTTACATTTTGATTAGAAAATTGGCCCTCACCTTTTGGTGGCCAGCAGCACAGAGAAGCCTGACAGAGTACGAATTCTAACCCCTATCTGGGAAAACTGCCCGTGAGGACTGTCTCTCCATCACTCTAGAAGTATTCAAAACAGCAGAAATTAAATACATATGACGTGAACACAAAAGACCTCCACAGAAAATGTCTCATCGGTTGACTGTTATTGCTCACTGCTTGGCAAACCGGGGCCTAGGCTGCATTTCTGACTTGGTGCCAGTGCTTCAAAAACCAGCAACCTTGCAGCCAAAAAGCGACGTAGAAGGCAGCCAAGACCACCTATGGGAAGTGAATTACGGCATCTTACAGTTTACTACCTTGGGCTATGATCTCATAAACCCAGAGCGGAGGGCACACCACCCCTTGTGTGGGAAATCTCTGAGATCAACTGGAGAAGCCCCTGAACTTGCTACAACAGAGCTGTGGATGCAAGGAAGACAACAGAGTGGACAACGGGCTCTCCTTGCAGGCCCTCACCACTGGCATATGTTGTACTGGAATTTCAGGATTAGCAATTCCCAAAAGTAGATCTCCCAGGAGAAACTGCCAGCTGCTTTATTCTGAACTACCTATTACACTCTAGAGATGTCCAACTGCTATTATTTATAATTTGTTATCAGACATCTATAAATTAGACATTTGTCTGTCACCAATATTAGCAATTATCATGAACAAAAACTCATATACGGAGAGCAAAGCACTCTTACATAGGCAGATCACCTAATCCTCCTCTTAAACAGGTGAAGTCATAATTACCCCCATTGTCCTACCAGTGAGTGGCAGAGCTAGGACTGGAGCCCAGGTCTGACTTCATACCCAAGGCTCCTTCCAAAGCCCCACATTGCCTCCCAACTGTCACTTACTTATTAGCTCTCACTGTTAACTGGTGCTCTCAAATGACCTGGAAGGTAAATTACAGAACAGACCGGCCATAAGGAACATGCAGAAGATCCACAGGCAAGATGACAACGTGCACTGGGCTGGGCACAGCGAAAGGGAACCAGGACAGCTTACCTGAGAGACTTACAGTCTGGGACACAGCATGGATACCAGTTCCATAAAGGTGATAGAGGCAGGCAGATAGGATTCAATTGATTCAATTTGTGAGCTGGCGCTCTCATGCCCCTACCTGACCTCACCTGCCAATCAGACTAAGTAACTACTCCCCTTTGGAAATGAATAAGAAGCCTGGAGCTCCTGGGCCCGCTCTCTTGTTCACCCCCACGCCTCTTGGCAATGGGCAGCCTGATGCCTGCTCGCCCAAGTGCTCTCTCTCCCTTCCAGCCTCCAGTCTACTCTCTGGAAAAGCCTGGTAAACTTCTAAGCTCCTTCTCCCTCTTATAAACCCCTCATTTTCCTGTGTATCTCTCTCTCCAAATAAATGTTAAACTGTACCATGTTGCCAGTTTCATGTATAAGCAGCCGATATTTAGAAATCTTACCTAAATATACAGCAAGAACCCTCAAAATATTAATCTTAAAATAATTAATACAATTTCGAGTACAGGTCCCCGACAGCAAGGCATGGTGGGATAACAGGCTTCTGAAAATGTATTAAAGACATTTCAATCTCAGGGACACTCTCCCGCCATTGGCTGAGGTCTTGGTTGCAGTTTCGTGTTTCACCAGGCAGTTTTGGGGAATGCTAGCCTACAGAAGATCTGATCAGGAACCCACTGCTGCCACACAAGAGTCTCTCAGAGATCTTGCAGGCAGAATAGGAGACAGAGCACCAGTTAGGGGCAGGCTGACTTCACAGCAGCTCACTGATAAATCAGGTATGCAAACAATAGGACACTTTGACTCAGGAAAGGGTGTGTTCTCCACTGTGGAAACATTCAGGAAGTAACTAAGAGATAAAAGCCTGAAGAAAAACTAAGCTTTTCTCCCTGACACCAGAATGATCAAGTCTCCTATGCATGTGTGCAGTAGGCTGGGGAATGGAGAATTTAAGGCCCGATGAAGCATAGCGCTTTTTGTTGATTTGCTTCTCTCCGTGTTCCGATGAGTTTTAGACAAACAGATGAAAGTACTTACAGGAACAAAAAGTGCAGGGCATTCTAAAGGGTCGCAGGTTTGGTGTTCATACGATGTAAGCTGAGGCTAACAACAGGCTTTCTCCGTTTTTCCTTCAGTAATGAAAGATCCTTATTTCCTCCGGTGCCGGTCCCTCCTGTTTGCTGTCCTTCTTAGAGCATTCTACTGTTTGCTAGCATTGAACCTGAACCTTACAAAATTGTAAGTTCCTCAGGGGAGAGACCTCATCTTATTCTTCCTCATGGCATAAAGTACAGACACTTCAATTGCAAGGCTTTCAAACCTGCATGGAACTATTTACATTATGGAGTCTTTGGGTTATAATAAACACAGTACGTTATGCTTGATTTACTTAACAAACTTTCATCAAACCCCTATGAGGCATCATTTTTTAAATGTCATAGGGAACTAGACCTATGGCCTGCCGATATCACAGTACAGCTAATGACTGGCACTCAAAGTTTGGCTGCCTTCCATGATATCAACCTTCCCATCTCACACATGGGCCCCAACTCAGCTTACTTCCTACAAATACTTAGCATGGTTCTTACAGGCCTCTGTCAACAATATACAACACAAACACTGCATTTTAGAACCAAAATGAATTTGTCCCCCCAGCCCACAGTATAAAAAGTAACTTACACACACACACACAAAGAAATGACAGAAACAGCTGGCAAACAAAAATCATGATTTTTGAAATTTGCTTCCAAAGGGTTTATAGCCAACATTAATATTATGGCAACATGTTTAGAGAGCTATTCTTTGCAACAGTCTCTGGAAATTAAGGCAGGACTTCAGGCATTTACCTTATTCTAACACTGCCCTGACAGTTTTTTTTTTCCCCCAAGATTTATTTTATTTATTTCAAAGGCAAAGGCAGAGCCGGGGTGGGGGGGTATCTTCCATGCACTGTTTACTCTCCCAGTGTCTGCAATGGCTGGAGCTGGGCCAGGCCAAAGCCAGAAGCAAGAAGCTTCTTCAAGGTCTCCCACGTGGGTGCATCCTTGGCTGCATTCCCATGCCATTAGCAGGGAGCTGGATCAGAAGTGGAGCAGCCAGGACTTGAACAGGCACCAATGTGAGATGCAAGCATTGGCCAGCGCCGCGGCTCAATAGGCTAATCCTCCACCTGTGGCACTGGCACCCTGGTTTCTAATCCCAGTTGGGGCGCCGGATTCTGTCCCGGTTGCTCCTCTTCCAGGCCAGCTCTCTGCTGTGGCCCGGGAAGGCACTGGAGGATGATCCAAGTCCTTGGGCCCTGCACCTGCATGGGAGACCAGGAGGAAACACCTGGCTCCTGGCTTCGGATTGGCGCGGCACGCTGGCCGTGATGGCCATTTGGGGGGTGAACCAATGGAAAAGGGAAGACCTTTCTCTCTGTCTCTCTAACCCTGCCTGTCAAAAAGAGAGAGAGAGAGAGAGATGCAGGCATTGCAGGCAACTGCTTTACCTACTATGCCATGGCACTGCCCCTGCCCTGAGGCTTTTAAAGCCCTACCTACATGGATAGAAAGCCAATGGGAGAGAAAAGGAGATAAAATATTTACATCTGTTCTTTAAATGTACAAAATTAATGGCCACATATCTGAAGATTTTATAGCAAAATCCAGACTCTGAAGAAAATACACCGGGAAAATGCTGGCCATTCCATTTAGCAGCACCCAAACAAGCCCTACCAGAGAAAAGGAGGCACGCTACACCGAAGGTATCAACGTCCTACATCTGGGATCAAATCTACAAAGAGGTGCTGCCAGAAACATGGGCAGAGCCACCCTCTATGGCATGCACGCACCATACACCCTGCAGTTCTACGTGAGTCTTTGTCCCTGCCCCCAGTGAATGGTATCTGAAGGTTCCTAAGGCATTGGTAAAGAGCAATGAAAAACTGGTGTTGACACAACTGTGGAGTGTAAGAAGGGTATAGGAAGTCTGGAGACGACGCGGGGCTTCAGAATGGTGAGAGGCACAGGCAGTTCTGATGGAGGGAACTATGATGGTGCAGCAATTCGCAGGCCCTGCTGAGTCATGTGTGATGTGAGCAAGAGAAAGAAGTCAAGGATGTTAACTAATTCCTAGCACCAGCTGAGTGGTAGGGTCATACACTAAGAGAGGAACCAAAGACACAGGAGTGCTATGTCATATCCCAGGCAGAACTTGTAGAAGCTTGTTGTAAGAAGTGAGCTCAGAATAGGAGGTGGGGGACTTACAGATAAAAGTCCAATGCATGGCCCAGATGTGGGAGAGGATTTATTCTGAGTACTTCCAACCTTGCAAGTTCTAAGGAAGGAAATCTGAGATCAATAAAATCCGACTGGCCAAAAGTTAGCTGAAAGTGGGGTATCCTTGCCTGTTAGAGTACAGGTATCCTGCCAGGGATAACTGGGGAATAGAAAGGGTGCAGAGGACTCAGGGCACTGGAGGGGGATGGGAGATGACCTTTAGGGCTTTTAGCCTCATTAACATTCTATGGTTAGAGCTTCAAAGCTGGGCCAGAAATTGGTCTGCTATTTCTGAACCAATGAAATTGTGAGGGTAAGAATCTTGGCAGCAGGATTTACCCCAGGAAACAGTATTGCTGAAGCTGCCAAACAGGCAAATTAGTCCAGCAATCTTGAACCTTCCATTTCCAACTGTAAAAGGTACTATTCACTTTCAGATACATCTAACTTAGCCATTCTATGATTCTAAAGAGAATGTATGTACTCTGCAATATGGTAAAAGTCATTCTTTTAAGATGAAAAAGAATCCTTTCAAATTGTCGTCGATTTGTATGTCAGGAGTTTAGTACAGTAGACATCCCTCCGCATCTATTTTCATATCTGTTAGAGGAGTAGACCCCAATGGCCCTGCTCTTACTGTTACTAATTGGAGTCTGAATTGGTGTTTTTTGTCTTCCAACTGGTGAGACCAAAGAAGTGTTCCAGAAAGCAAGGGCAAGCTACAGCCAACTGTAAAACTTCATATTGACGTCTCCATCACAGTGACATACAAGGGCACTTCAAAAAGTTCATGGAAAATGAAATTACATGGCAAGTTTATTTTGAGTCAAGAAATTTTTAAAGCCATGCATACAAAGTACCTTTAAAAAGTTAATTTAAAATGTGTACTATGAAAAAGCTATGCACGGATTTCAATGCTTTGTGTAACAAAATAAACATACCTTTTAATTCTAGTTTCCATGGACTTTTTTTTTTAAGATTTATTTATTTATTTGAAAATTAGAGTTACACAGAGAGAGAAAGAGAGGCAAAGAGAGAGAAAGAGAGAGAGAGAGGTTCCCCATCCACTCATTCACTCCCCAATTGGCCACAATGGCCGGAGCTGCATTGATCCAAAGCCGGGAGCCAGGAGCTTCCTCTGGGTCTCCCATGAGGGGTGCAGAAGCCCAAGAACTTGGGCCATCTTCTGCTGCTTTCCCAGGCCATAGCAGAGAGCTGGATCAGAAGTAGAGCAGCCGGCACTTGAACGGCACCCATATGGGATGCCAGCACTGCAGGCAGCGGCTTTACCCTCTACGCCAGAGCGCTGGCCCCTCCATGGACTTTTGAAGAACCCTAATGTGGCCCCATAATGTATGCTGAGGGAAAGCAAGTCTACTGAAAATTTTCAGGAAAATCATCCAAAAACTCTCATTCCAGCTTCCACCCAATGGCTCATAAACTCAGTTATACAATGCAAAGACATTCCAATACAATGAAATAACTTGGATCATGTCCTACCTCTGTTTTGTAGAATGACAGAAATCAGCTCAACAGAGCTAAGCCTATTATTCACAAGTGGGAATCATGACATACAGTGCTCCAGGCCAAGACATACATCACCAACAAATCTGCTAATGAGACATCAACTTATAATATTTGCCCAGATTTTCATTGAAACTGCTGGGCTTCTAATCTAATTCAAAATTTACCCAGATTACCCTCTTCCAAAAAATGCATGCCGTAAGAGAAAATAATGAATACAGTGCATCAAGGGATTACATTCACACGTTCTTCAGGCATCTACAAAAGCATGACCTCTGCACTCAGAAACAATTGGTAGTTTATTTCGGCAACCCACTCAGCTTTATAGAACACCAGTTTCCTCTTTGTAAGACTTTACTAAGAGTATTCACTTCACCTCTTAGGTTACTTGTGAGAATAAAGTAATTAATGTAAATAATCCATTGTATGAGTGGGCACATTGAATTAGGTTGCTGCTTGGGACACCTACAACCCATATAACAGTGCTGGTTCAAGTCCTGGCTTCACCTCCAACCCAGCTTCCTACTTAGGCATCTTGGGAAGCAGCAAATTATGGCTGAAGGGCTTGGACCCTGCAACCCACCTGAGAGTCCCAGATAGAGTGCCTGGCTCCTGGTTTCTGTCTGACTCTGTCCTGGCTGTTGCAGATACAGAGGATGGAAGGTATCTGTTTCTCTCTACCTTCAAGTAGATAAAAAAATAAACTTTTTTTTTTTTTTCCCAAAGTCAGCTACAGTACTTTGCACACAGTGAGGCCTTAGTAAATGTTAACTACTGACAACATCAATGCTGTCAACAGATGGAAAAGAGCGATCTGGTAGGAGATGCAGATATGCTTCCTGGGGCCAGGCATTTGGTCCAGCGGTTAAGATGCACTTGAGACGCTGGATCTCACATCAGAGTACGGGGGTTCAAGTCCCAACTCTACTTCCAATGCCAGTTTCCTGCTAATGCTCATCCTGGGAGGCAGTGGTGATAGCTCATGAACTTGGGTCCCTGTCACCCATATGGGGGACTTGGATTGAGTTCCTGGCTTCTGGCTTCTAACCCATACAGCCCCAACTGTTGTAGGAATTTGGGAATGAACCAGCAGATGGAAGGTCTCTATCTCTGTCTCTTTGTTTTCCAAACAAAGAAAAATAAATAAATAAATGATTTCTTTAAAAAATATATACATACTGCCTGTTCTCTGTTCTGCCTTGTTCCCTTGAGGGATGTGTTAATCAATATTCAAGGAAATAAGAAGTGTGGATCTTGGTTGTTAAAAACGTGCACAGCCAAACAATCAGATAACTGTAGAACTCTTTTATTTTTTTTTTATGATTTATTTATTTATTTGAAAGTCAGAGTTACACAGAGAGAGAAGGAGAGGCAGAGAGAGAGAGAGGTCTTCCATCCACTGGTTCACTCCCCAGATGGCCACAACGGCTGGGATTGAGCTGATCCGAAGCCAGGAGCCAGGAGCCTCTTCCAGTCTCCCACGTGGGTGCAGGGGCCCAAAGACTTGGGCCATCTTCTACTGCTTTCCCAGGCCATAGCAGAGAGTTGGATCAGAAGTGGAGCAGCCGGATCTCAAACAGGCATCCACATGGGATGCCAGAGCTTCATGACAGGGCTTTAACCTGTTGCACCACAGCGCCGGCCCCAACCTTAGAACTTTTAATTTGAACATCCAAAGGTATCTTTCTATTATAAATAATCTAGGGCTAGCCTAAGCAGCTTGTTATTTTGGGGAACTAGAATTCCTCAGTGAAATTGAATTATAAAACATTTTTCCCACAATCCTCTTCACAAATTATTACAATATAATTATGGCTGAGCAAAAAATTATTATTAACATAAAGAGATTTCTGGTTTTGCCTGTCCTCCTCTGCTCCCCAATGAGAGTTGAACTGTTGCTGGATAGATTCTTTATTTTCATCCTATACTATGGAAAAAAAGGAAATGAGTAGAAGAGATGTGGTTGGGCTGGGGGTGGAATTTTGTCAGGGGAGGTTTTGAGGAGATTTTGGAAGAAAAAGCTAGAGGCATAAGAGTAGATGAGATGGCCGGCGCCGTGGCTCAACAGGCTAATCCTCTGCCTTGCGGCGCCGGCACACCGGGTGCTAGTCCCGGTCGGGGCTCCGGATTCTGTCCCGGTTGCCCCTCTTCCAGGCCAGCTCTCTGCTGTAGCCCGAGAGTGCAGTGGAGGATGGCCCAAGTGCTTGGCCCTGCACCCCACGGGAGACCAGGAGAAGCACCTGGCTCCTGGCTTCGGATCAGTGCGGTGCGCCGGCTGCAGCGCACCAGCCGCGGCAGCCATTGGAGGGTGAACCAATGGCAAAGGAAGACCTTTCTCTCTGTCTCTCTCTCTCACTGTCCACTCTGCCTGTCAAAAATAAAAAAATAAAAAATAAAAAATAAAAAAGAGAAGATGAGAAAGACAAAGGAAATTTCTAGAAGTGTTGTTATAGATCATTTGTCCTTTTCACCATGTTTAATGATACAGTTGATGGTACAAATAAGTAACAGAAGTTTTTAGGTCATTTTAAATTCACCTATTGGCTGTTTCATCTCTTGGACGCTGGACTAAGTAGGTCATATCTCAAATAGGGGTAGCATAAGAAAATAAGACAATGGGTATAAAAATGGCATTTAAACTTTGGGGTTTATTACATATGGGGGAATACTGAAAAAGTCACTATCTTAGAAAGTCACGTTAGGACTCCGGGGCAAGATTATGCAAAGTTGGAGCCACGGCTCTACCAGACCATCATCTTAATTTACCATTTTGCCCAAAGTCTGCGCTCTCACTGTCAGAGAGCTATACCTGCCACTTCCCTCTATTCCTCCTAGCTCCCCTGCCCACATTCCTCTACCCCAGGATTTCTCAGCCTTGACGCTATTGCTATTTGGGGCTGGACTACTGTTGGGAGTGGAAGGATGTTGACCTGTGCATTGTGAGCTGTTTAGCAACATCCCTGGCTTCTACCCACTAGTTAAATGACAGTAACATCCTTCTCTCTCTTCCAGCAAGCCCTGAAAAAAAATTACCTCCAGATAGTGCCAAATACCCCTGCTTAGGGAGATAAATCACTCCTGGCTGTTACCTCCTGCTTTATCCCGACCACTCAGGCTTATAAGAAAAATTCATTTTCCATTAAACCATTCTGTGACAATCCCTTTTCAAAGTTTACAACTATAGGATTCCAAGTTCCCAATAATCTATAACCATGATGCCAGACTGCCCATCAGCTACAAACTGTAAATGACAATAACAGCTACAATTTGTCACATGTTTCTTAGGTGCCACACATCGTGCTAGGGACTTAACTGGATTGATTTTCATTCTTATATAGAGTGGCAGACATCTCCATTTACAGATGAGTAAAACGAGGTTCTGAAAAATGAAAATAACTCATCTATAGTCTTAGCTAGCAAGTGACAGCTAAACTGGGATTTGAACCTAATCAACCTGAGTCCACAGCCTCTCTTTGTCTTAGGCCGTGCTATTTATCCTATGGTAAAAACTAACAGATAAATGAGAAATGTACTTGCCATAAACTACACATGTTAAAATGATGAGTCCAGCATATAGGCTATGGTAGAGCTCTGCTGTCAGCACCAAGTTGACCACCAGCAGGAAGCCTGTCTTTGTTCTATGCACACCAACAAGCTGATCTTTGAATTGTGGATTTTCTACTGAAAACAGGAAAATATTGGTTTCCTCTAAGTAGAAGTAACAAGCAGTAACTGGTTGCCGTGGTAGCAAAGGTAAACTTAACCTTAACTGGGAATACAATTACCAGAAAGAGACAGCAGCATAGTAAGGAATCTGAATGAGACAAGGGCCATTTCATCCAAAGAAGAGAAAGTCAAAGGAGGGAAATGATAATCACCACTGATTATTAAAAGGTCACCATGTAGAAGTGAAGCACATGTTCTAGATTATTTCAAAACGAAAATCCAGGATTCAAGAGTGCAAAATACAACATAGTAATGGAAGCCAGTTTCCAACTGAATGATAAGTACATTAAACCATCATAGTGTTTCACATGAATTGAAAATTAAAATGTGGGGCCAGCACTGTGGTGCAATGATGGTGCCTGGCCTGAAGCGCCAGCATCCTATATGGGTGCTAGCTCTAGTCCCAGCTGCTCCACTTCCCATCCAGCTCTCTGCTGTGGCCTGTGAAAGCAGTAGAAGATGGCCCAAGTCCTTGGGCCCTTGCACCCACATGGGATACCTGGAGGAGGCCCCTGGCTCCTGGCTTCGGATCAGCACAGCTCCGGCTGTTGCAGCCAATTGGGGAGTGAACCAGTGGATGGAAGACCTCTCTCTCTCTCTCTCTCCCCGTCTGCCTCTCCTTCTCTCTCTGTGTAACTCTGAGTTTCAGATAAATAAATAAAAAGAAAATTAAAATGCTACCAAAAGAACAATCTATCACCAGAACAGAAAGGTATAGGCAAGAGGGGACTGCCTCTTTGGAAAACTACAATGTGGGAGAGATAGGACAGGACAAAGTCCCAGGCTCCTTCCCAAAAGAAATCTGTTTCTCAAAAAAAAAAAAAAAAAAAGTAGGTAAATTGTGGATTTCCTGTTGAAATCAGACAAGTGGAAGATGAGGGAGGGAGGGTTTTCACTGGACAGAAATCATCAGTATCTGCTCATCACTATCATAAGAAAGGTAAACTCCAATCTTTCCTGGGCAAGGTGGGAGGGTGGGAGGGTGGAATGTCACTTAGATGAGGCCAGACACAAGAAGGGAAAAAACCTTGAAGGAAAATTTTTCCTTATATTCTAAGTGGATAGTAAGGGAACAAGACAGTAAAAGTACAAAAAGACCAAGAACCAAGCAGTTGTTAGCACTGTCTTCCAACTTTAAGATATTCTGAAACTTCTTTCTTGAAATTTATAGCCATCCTCCAATACTCTGGCTTGAATATTTAATTCCATTTAATTTTTAAAAGAAAATAAACAACCAGCCAGCTAGAGGATAGCCAGTGTAATAGTTGATGAGGTCCTTTCTAAACACTAATATTGCTTTTGGTTTCATTACTCTTTATTTGTCCTAAACCAACAATTCATTATAAAACATCTCACCACTAGAATCAGTAAGTAAATGGATAGGACAGGGCTAAAGTCAAACTTCCCTCTTGGAAAACAACTGTATTGCAAATTTGGTTGAACTCTGTAATTAACACACAATTATTCTTAGGTGTTTAAATTTTAACTGAAAAGTGATCCCTGTTAAATATAAGAGTGGGAAAAAGAGAGGGAGGAGATGTACAATTTGGGGCATGTTCAATCAGACTTGCCCCAAATGGTGGAGTAAGAAACGTGCCAGGGGATTTCAATACAATCCCATCAAGGTGGCATGTACCAATGCCATCTCACTAGTCCAAGTGATCATCTTCAGTTCACAATTGATCACACTGATAGGTCTAAGAGTCAAAGGGATCACACAAACAAGACTAGTGTCTGCTAATACTGATAGAACCAAAAAGGGAGAGAACGATCCAACATGGGAAGTGGGAGACACAGCAGACTCATAGAATGGCAGATGTCCTAAATAACACTCTGGCCTCAGAATCAGCCCTTAAGGCATTTGGATCTGGCTCAAGAGCCCATGAGAGTGTTTTAGGCATGGAAAGCCAAGACACTCTGGAAAAAAAAAAACAAAAGAAAACCTAAAAGAAAGATCTCTGCGAGTGAGATCCCAGTGGAAAGAACAGGGCCATCAAAGAAGGAGGTACCTTTCTCTGAAGGGAGGAGAGAACTTCCACTTTGACTATGACCCTGTCGGAATAAGATCGAAGTTGGTGAACCCTAAAGGCTTCCATAGCCTTGGCAACTCATGACTAGAGCCTAGGGAGATTACTGACGCCATAAACAAGAGTGTCAAATTGTTAAGTCAACAACAGGAGTCACTGTGTACTTACGTCTCATGTGGGATCTGTCCTTAATGTGTTATCCAATGTGAAGTAATGCTATGACTAGTACTGAAACAGTATTTTTACACCTTGTGTTTCTGTGTGGGTGCAAACTGATGAAATCTTTACCTAGTATATACTGAATCGATCTTCTGTATATAAATATAATTGAAAATGAAAAAAAAAAAACTTGGTGTTAAATTGGAAATTGCATAGAAAACTAATCAATTCTTAAAAAAATATCATGTAGGATCTCTGTCCTTAATGTGCTGTACATTGTGATTTAATGCTATAACTAGTACTCCAACAGTATTTTTCACTTGATGTTGCTATGTGAGGGCAAACTGTTGAAATCTTTACCTAATATATACTAAACTGATCTTCTGTATATAAAGAGAATTGAAAATGAATCTTGATGTGAATGGAAGGGGAGAGGGAGCGGGAAAGGGGAGGGTTGTGGGTGGGAGGGAAGTTATGGGGGGGGTAAGCCATTGTAGTCCATAAGCTGTACTTTGTAAATTTATATTCATTAAATAAAAGTTTAAAAAAAAAAGATTTGCTTATTTACCTGAATGGGGGGGAGGAGAGAGAGAGAGAGAGAGAGAGAATCTTTTCCATGTGTTGGTTCACCCTGAAACGGCCACAACAGCCAGGGTTGGGCCAGGTGGAAGCCAGGAGCCAGAAACTCCATCAGGATCTTCAACAGAGGTGGCAAGGGACAAGCACTTGGGTCACTATCCACTGCCTTTCCAGGTGCATTAGTAGGAAGCTGGGTTGGAAGGGGAGCAGCTGGGACCTGAGCCAGCACTCTGATACAAGATGCTTACTTGGCAAGCAGTGGGTTAACTCGCTGTGCAACAACACTGCTCCCATTTTCCCATTTTAAATATAAGTAATACTTAAAAGAACTTTCCCTATCTCTTTCTTCATCTCTAGGGCACCCAAAGCGTTTATTATCTCATTATTTTACACAACACTTATAAGTGGGCACCGAAGATTATTATCCTCCTTGGTTTCTAAGAAAGCCACTATAGAAAGATTAAACAGGTTGTTCAAGGTTGCTCAATAAATTGAGATACTTAGACCTTCCATTAAGTGCTTGTTTTAGGGACTTAATGCAAAGGGACTGAATCTCATAAACTCATCAAAACCCTCAAGTCTTAGGAATCGCTGCCCCCTTTCTCATCACATATGATATTTTCATGATTGAAGTATTAATCTGCCACCATGTAGGTGTGGCACAGAGCTTTTGAGGCCAGCGCCATGTCTATAAAAAGCCTGGCACTGACTGCACCTGATTTGGCTTTTGAATCCCTATCAACCAACTCCTTTATCAAACTGATTCTGCCTGGCTGTATCTGGAAAATATTTAACTCCTAGATTAGCTATTGCACAGTTGGTTTAACTCAGACGAGACAGAGGGCCAAACAGCAGTGGTTTAAATAAATGCCTCCCCCATTCTGATCACAAAGGAGGGCTGATTAACGAAGTCCCCTTTGTGTCCCGGGCTCCATTCTGAAAGAGAGAGAAAGGGCTTTCCTCCCCCCTTTTTTGATTGCTGAGTCTTTTCCTCCTTGTCTCATCACCCACACAATCTGTTCACAGCCCAAACAGACAATCCAGCCAGTCTGTGGAGAGTTCCTAAAACATTTATGGCGTGAAAGCAGACAGGATGAACGGGACCTCATCTCGACAAAGGGTGATGGGACATTCAGCAAAACGGTTCACAAAGGGAAATACAGACAGAGGCCCTGAGGTGAATGGATTGGCCCACAATGTCCAACACAATGCCAGCCCTTATGGGCACTTTAAACTTTCTGGTCCATTTACAGTCACCTCCTGGTTTTGATCCCCAAACGTCATTACTTTTAGACTGAGCATTTAGATATATAATTCACATGTGAAGGAAGTCCAAATCTGTGCTTTAAAGATCTTCCTATCTCTGGAATTTTAAACATAAAAACAGCAAGTCATAGATTCTAGTTGCAACTCAACCAGCCCAGGGGGTTGAGATAATGCACATAAAACATAGCACATGGTGTATACTCAGTGTTCACACAATATTGCTTAATATTTCCTGCATCTGCTACTCTGTTTTATTAATGATATTTTTATACATGTCCTGCCTGTCTACTGAGCTAAAATAGCTCCACCTTATCTGTCTTTAGTGCATTATAAAAGATAAATGCCTTCATATATATTATCTTATTTAAGCCTGCAGATCTAAAGTAGGTTACAGACAAGATAGAAAAGTGAGCCTAGGTCTCAAAGCTGGCAAGCCATAGATTCCCTGGCTGAGATCTCATTCATTAATTTCACATCCAGTGCTCTCCTCCATAACACCAGAGATGAGCGGATTATTGGGCTTTGTGTCTCCTTATGTTTTATAAAACTTAGTAAAGTGCTAAGACATACCTTAATCAACACTTAAAATCAATTCTAATCTCTAGGTAACCTAAAGACTCAGGATTTACTCTAGAACCTTTAACAAAAAGAAGAAACAAGAAGGGTGGAAAAGACCTTTGGCTTTGCAGAAAGAGAGACATGGCTCTGTTCTTATTTGTCAAGGGAAAGTATTACCAGGTTCTTGCAGCAAATAATAAAGGCAGACAAATTATGAAGGACCGAATAATATCTACGGAGGCAATGGTGCTAGAGCCAGATCTCTTGATACTCTACTCAAGGTATTTTCCTACTGAGCTCATCACTAATTTGAAGGAGGTGAATGTTTCCTTGGATTAAGTACATCAAGGTGTGCTTCAAATGAACACCACATACTTTAAAGCCCCATGTCAAACCCCAGTTCTTCACAAAAGACTTTTTATCTAATCTAAAAACTGCCAAGAACACTTAGTCCATTCTACCTTTTGGCCCTTAACAATGAACTGTCTTAGTGATCTTCCTTCCAATCAAATGGCTCAAAGGAACCCAGCTCAGGAGTTGTAATAACAAATATTGGCTCACTGCTTGTTCTGCTTCACAGCCAAAGATGTCTCCAAGAAACCCCTAAGAGCATCACAACATGTAGTAAACTTTCCCAACCATTTGCTGATAGACTTATCTGTTTGGGCATCGTTAAAGCTTCTCACCTGCTTTCAAGAGCCTCATTTCAGCCACTGGGACATCCTGTTGCCATCCATTTCCCATGGACAACCAGCCCAGCAGGAGCGCATGTTGCAATGAGCTTCGGTTGAAAGCCTGCAGCTTGGCCAAGCTCCAGAAGTTGTCACTAATGATCTTCACCAGCCACTTGGTGCTCAACAGTGGTTCCCTCACTATGCATACACACACACGTACACACATTACACAAATGATTTCAAATACAGCTCTACTTAGAAAAGCTATACCTAACAGAGGTTGGTCCCATAACTGATTATTTTTTAAAGATTTTATTTATTTACTTGAGAGGTAGAGTTACAGACAGAGAAAGGGAGAGACAGAGAGAAAGGTCTTCCATCCACTGGTTCAGTCCCCAAATGGCCACAATGGCCGGAGATGCACCAATCCAAAGCCAGGAGCCAGGAGCCTCTTCCAGTCTCCCACACGGGTGCACGGGCCCAAGGACTTGGGCCATTTTCCACTGCTTTTCCAAGCCATAGCAGAGCTGGATTGGAAGAGGAGCAGCCAGGACTAGAACCGGCACCTATATGGGATGCCGGTGCCACAGGCAGAGAGGATTACCTACTGCGCCACAGTGCTGGCCCCAATTTTTTTAATTCTCATAGAAGACCTAGTCCATCAAACATAAGCAAACCCCATCTACAAGACACTAGTGACCTCCATGAATTTATCGTTAAACTGAAGACATAGTAAGTGCATCAGTTTTGGTTGCAAGAGACAGGAAATCCTGCATTAAGATGTTTGAGCAGAAATTACATTGATCAAATATAAGGTGAGAGTGAAAAATGTCCAGAGATAGAGCAGTCTTTAGTGGTTGTTTTGAGAAGTCAAATTATATCAACAGAGCTCACTGCTCTGCTGTCATTGAGTTCTACCTTCTATTTTATTAGCTTCATTCTCAGACTTCATTGGCAGGATTCCAACAGTTCCAGACTCATATTCTCCAAGTTCAAATTCAGTAAGAAAAAGAGAGAATACCTCTTTCTGGTAGCCTCCATGTAAGTCTCAGAATTCACTCTGATGGGACTAACTTGAGCCATATATGCACATGGCTATCACTGAAATCAGAAGCAAGGATTCCCTTAACCATGTGGACTGAGAGTAACAAAGGGAAATGCTACAAATGAGATTCAGTGTTTTGTCAATACAATGGGTAAATTGAGCACACTGAGCAGCCAAAAAACAGCAACCATCCTCCTCAATAAATTCTCCCTTTTCCTAATCTCCAAGAAGTTGTATTATTGGGAGGGTCAATTTTGAACATAGTATATTAAAGAAAAGATAACCAAGCAAGTCATAAAAAATATAAATACCCAATAAGCACATGAAAAGAGTTTTACCTTTACTATCAATCAAAGAATTACTATTTAAAGAATAAAATGGGGCGGGGGGAAGGCTGGTGCTTTGGCACACCAAGTTAAGCCACCATCTACAGCACTGGCATCCTATATGGGCACCAGTTTAAGCCCTGGCTGCTCCACTTCTGATCCAGCTCCCTGTTAATGCACCTGGGAAAAGCAGTGGAGGATGATACAACTCCCTGGGCCCCTTCCACCCACATGGGAGACCAGAAGAAGCTCCTAGCTCCTCGATTCAACCTGGCCCAACCCTGGTCATTGTGGCCATTTGGGAAGTGAACCAGCTGATGGAAGATTCTCTCTCTCTCTCTCTCTCTCTCACACACACACTCTCCCTCCCTCTAACTCTGCCTTTCAAATAAATAAATAAATCTTTAAAAAAAGAATATAAAGGAACTTAATGCAAATTGGTTAAATCTCATACCCTCACTAAAATCTCCATCAAAAATTTTAAAAATAAAAGTACTGCCATTACTGGTCAAGATGCAAGAAGACTAACATTTGCAGATATGGTTAGTGGGTTATTTGGTGATTAGCAGTGATCACCAAAATCTTTATAAACGTGGACATAGTTTTTTTTTTAATTTTTTCACTTAAGATAAATTCACAGAAGTGAAACTGCCAGAAAATAGGTAAGGATGTGATTAAGAATTCAATTACTAGGAAAATCTTTCCAATATTGTTTATTATAGGCCCCAAAGTGGAAAAACCATAAATGACCAACAATAGGAGACTGAATAATTTAACTGTGATGTCCATTCTATGGGATATCAAATCAATATAAAAATGGCCTTTCTGTGAATATATATTTATTTATTTTTTTGACAGGCAGAGTTAGACAGTGAGAGAGAAAGACAGAGAGAAAGGTCTTTCTTCTGTTGGTTCACCCCCCAAATGGCTGCTACAGACGGGGCGCTATGCCAATCTGAAGCCAGGAGCCAGGTGCTTCCTCCTGGTCTCCCATGCGGGTGCAGGGCCCAAGCACCTGGACCATCCTCCACTGCACTACTGGGCCACGGCAGAGAGCTGGACTGGAAGAGGAGCAACTAGGACAGAATCCGGCGCCCCAACCTGGACTAGAACCTGGGGTGCCGGCACAGCAGGTGGAGGATTAGCCTATTGAGCTGTGGCTCCGGCCACTATACAGTGATTTTTTTTTAATTTTTTAAATTTTTGACAGGCAGAGTGGACAGTGAGAGAGAGAGACAGAGAGAAAGATCTTCCTTTGCCGTTGGTTCACCCTCCAATGGCCACCGCGGCTGGCGCACACCGCGCTGATCCGAAGCCGGGAGCCAGGTGCTTCTCCTGGTCTCCTATGGGGTGCAGGGCCCAAGCACTTGGGCCATCCTCCACTGCACTCCCGGGCCACAGCAGAGAGCTGGCCTGGAAGAGGGGCAACCGGGACAGAATCCGGCACCCCAACCGGGACTAGAACCTGGTGTGCCGGCGCCGCAAGGTGGAGGATTAGCCTGTTGAGCCACAGCGCCGGCCTATACAGTGATTTTTATAACAAATAATTATATTTTGTAAAAAACTATTTTCCTATTTGTCAATATATCATCATGTAATAATTAATTTTTGAATCCCCAGTGTTCTTCCACCCACAAACAAATCTACTGCCTTCCCAAAGAAAACATACCACAGTTATTCTCCATTTTGGGTTCCATAACTTCAAAATGTGAAAATCCCTGGTGAAAGGCCTGACTTGCAGTGTTGTTGCTATGCTCCAATGGGGTGATTACTATAAAAGTATCTCAGAAGAGGAAAGAACCACTACACAACAGAGCGGTCTCATGAATATCAACGCGCTGAGACTTAAGTAATTAAATAATGGAGGGCAATGCCAGAGAGAGGAGAGCATCAGGGAGTTCAGGGAAAGCCTTTGGCTCTTCCACAGTTTTCATGCTCTTTACCAGGAGTCATGTCCAACAATCAGATGTTGTTTGCAAAGTTTCCCTGTAGCAAAAAGGTGGGCCCTCTCTAACTTTCAAACTGGCTGAAGAGTAAAATAAAATAAAAGCATGGTGTTTGTTAGGTGTTGATAAACTTAAATAATTAAATAATAGAGGGAAATGCCAAAGATAATCCAAAAGACAGAGAGACATGCCTGATACAGATTGTAGCCTTGATATGGAAAAGGGCTATGGCATGAACAAGCAAAGAGTTAATGGTTCGCATATTTTCTATTCAAGCCACAATTAAAAATCCTAGAAGATGTAAACTTCCTACAGTGAGCATTCTTTTAGAATTACAGTAGCCCTCCCTTATCCACAGTGTATATGTTCCAAGACCCTCAATGTATGCACAAAACCATGGATGGTACCAAACTTTGTCATATACACCATGATTTTTCCTATTCATATATCTATGATAAAGATGAACTTATAAATTGGGCTCAGTAAGAGGTTAACAATGATATATGGCAATAAAATAAATAAAACAATTATAACATATACTATGATAAAAGTTGTTCAAAGCTTATAGACTATCTATTTCTGGAATACTCCATTTAATATTTTCAGACTACAGTTGACCACAGGTAACAAACCATGGAAAGAGAAACCTTGGATAGGAGAAACCTAGCATCATGTTATAGCACTAGATGGATATAGATAGTTAGATACATCTTTGCAAAGGAAATCACTACTTAGAAAAAAGAAGAAAAGTTGTTTGTTGGTAAGGCTGTGCCTCTACACTATGAACTTATATAGTGTTCCTTCTACAGATGCTTTATTTTAAAGAATGTTAAAACAGATGGCTAATACGTACAGTGAAGTTCTTAAATGCCCTTCTTTTAAATCCCTACACCAATTACATCCCTCCCTTGAGGATATTTACAATCCTCTATGACACATGCTCTCTACCTTCTCGGTTCAAGGAAAACACACCTACAGCATTTCAAATTAACTACTGACCCTTACTTTCACACTATAAACAAACCCTTTTCAAAATCTCAATTGCATTGTGTCCACATTGATTAAAGCCTGAAGCCTGGTGACCTCATGTGGTGTTAACTTCTCCCATGCACCAACAGCATTCCGCCTTTCTACTCAATTACCCCCTTTGGTGCCAGAGGATCGCTACCCAATGAACATATACAATGGACTTCTGCTTCATTACACTAACCAACAGCAGGATAGAAATAAGCAGAAGAGGAATAAACAAGCTAATTTATCATGAGGACAGAGCAAGCTTTCACTAGTCTCGTCATGGAAAACTTCAGTGGTTAACAGGAATATCAATAGTCTGGGGGTGATGTTTATGATCTTACAGATTATAGACAAAGCCCCAACAGAACCTCTCTGATTAAATAATTTTGCACATTAGCAGGTGTGAACACACACACATAAACCCCAGGCCTGAAAACTCTGGGATCCAACATAAAACCTGCTCGATAATTATTTTGGGAAGCATAACCCTGGGCTTCAGATAATGTGGACTGACACCCTGGTAATTTGCCCCAAGTGTTCAAGCTAACCATGGGGCCTCCCTCATTCATCTTTGGCGAGGTGGCCAGGAGGGACCCAGCCTCTTTGTGAGAAGGATCCGCTTGCCCCCCTTCATTAGGCATGGCAAGGGCACAGCGGTTGATTAAATTAACAACTCTGGAGGGCTTCAGTCCCAGTTCCCAGACATTAGCACCATCATCCAGAACAAATTAAAAGTCTCACAGCAATTAAGCAGATTTTGAAAATGAATTTCCCATGGTTCAATGGCTCAACAGCAATGTTGGGTTAAGAAGTAGAGCAGAGTTTCAAAGGAAGAGAAGAGGAACTGACTGCTGCATTCCCAAAGTAAACATGTAATTGACAGAAGCAGCAGAAACAGTGAGCTTCTGGGCTTCTGCTGAGCAGACTTTTACATTTCTTTCACATAAAATTGGAAATATCCAATCACAGAAGAGGAACAACAAAGAGTTAATACAGAATCCTTGCATTAAAATAGCAGATGGCAAGAGTTTCTTGTTTTCTTTTTTTAATTCCCTTAACATCATTGTATCCTTGTTTTTAAAAGAAAGATATTGGGAGGTCACAAAAATGCCTATTTCCAATCACTACATTTCAAATTCAAACAAGCGATCTAAACTGGCTCTGGAATTGGGTTCAGCTACTCTCTTCTGAACCATGCAGCAAGACTCAGAGCAGGCAAAGACCTTTTGTGCCAGCCTCCAAAGGAGCTGGGTGATTTACCTCCAAGGACTCAATCCTGGGGCAAAAGAAGAACTATAAGATAGTACCTATTACATTCCGAGAGCTTACTATTCATTACGCCTTTTCACACATCTACTCATTAAATCATCTGAACATCATCATGGGACAGCAATAGGACTCCTACTTTTCCCACTTGGAAGATAAGGACATGCAGGCTCTGAGTTAAATATTTTGTTCAAGGCCACAAAGCTGGCAAGTGGCACAGTGAAGATCTGAATCTAGTCTCCTGACCCCAAAACTCTGACTTACGTTTGAAATAATACATTTCTATTTCCAGGGGAGTTGTATCCAGTCTCTATTAAGGCAGTGATGGGTCCACAGCAGAATGACAACAAAAACAAAAATAACCCTAAGAAGTCATTTTTAAAAAGATTTATCTTATGTATTTGAAACGCAGAGTGACACAGAGGGAGAGATGCAGAAAGAAAGATCTTCTATCTGCTGGTTCACTCCCCAAATGGCCACAATGGTCAGGGCCGGGCCAGGCAAAAGCTAGGAGATGCCGGAGAGGGGCAGGGATCCAAGCACTTGAGCCATCTTCTATAGCTTACCCAGGTGCATTAGCAGGGAGTTGGATCCAAAATGGAGCAGAGCAGCTAGGACTCAAACCAACACTCTGCTATGGGATGCCTATGTAGCAGGCAGGGGTGGAACCCACTGCGACACAATGCTGGCCCATTTGCCATTATTTTAAAGGAAGGGAATGCATGATAACAAGATGGCCCACTAAGGAAGAACTCCTAGTGCTCATTTCAAGTCCCTGTTGTCTCTCTATCTACTACTGCCACCCTCCCACCCCACTTCCCCACTGCACCAGCTCTCTCTGCTGCTCCCACTTCTCACTGGAAGGTCTAAAAGCTGTACAAGTGCAGCTTTTGTGTGGTTTTGTCTCTACTGTTCTCTTCAGCTTTCTCTTCCTTCCCTTTCAGCTTACATGTGCTTCTTAAATCTCTGCTCCTCTGCCTGGCTCTACTTGCAAGGATTCTCTTTGCCCGCAGGCACACAGTGAGCACAGTGTGTTTCAGGACCGACCGTTCAGGAACCTGGAGGAATGTGTAGATGAATTCATTCCACCCACCAGATCCACAAGCTGAACACAATGGAATGCAGAGGTGGTTATTTGCATGAATTTTGTTTTCTAGTCAAGGGCATTTATGAAAGCTGACATCATAAATGTATTATTGGTCTCTAAGAATAACCATAAGTAAATCCCAGAAATTCTTAGAAGGAAAACTTAGAAAGATGAGTTTTCCATCTTTCAAGGTCTATAGAAAACAAAGCAAACACTGTAGTCTTCTAAAAGAAGCCCCTCCAAGATTACCCTTGTGGCGCAGAAGCAACACATTTGCTTCTGAGCATTCAACATTTCCTACCGCATATTCAAAATATGGAAATACACGCCTAATGTGTATTCCCTTCCTCTTAATAAACTTTACCAACCAGTATGGACTGCCAACCATCCTCAGTTATCTGCCCTTTCAGCTAATTAAAGGCCAAAATATACAGTGAAACATAATCACAATGAGCATAATAGTATCATGGGTAATAAAACACTTTGCTGTAGCCAAGAAGCTGAGTTCAAATCTTTTTCTCTCCTTCCACTTTCTCTGGGCCATATTATGTAGGAAAAAGTCCCCTTCCTACCCCAAAAATTGAATGACTATTACAAACATTAGCACATGGATGAGAGTACTTTAAAAAGTTTGTAGAAAAATGTAATTAAAACCAATTTATTTTGGTGCAAAAAAAACTTTGAAATCCATGTATCCTTTTTTTCCATAATTCATACTTTCCACAAACTTTTTGAAGATCCCTAGAGTGAATGAATTTAAACATTTTCACATTGAAGCAAACTTTTTTTTTCATTTTTCCACAAATTTTTCAAAGTGCCCTGGCACTAAAATGGTAACACAGTCTTTTACATTCAAGTGAATAATAGGAACCCTTATCTAATCTAAATACTAAAAGCACAGCTCTGAAATGAATGTTATAAAATTTAAAGCAGACCTGAAATTTGGAGTGTTTTAGCTACTTCTATAGGAAGTCCCAAATGCATGGCATTTACCTATTAACTTCTTCAACAAATATTGCTCACCTGAACTGTACTATGTTTGTGGGACAACTGCAAATGAATCTGAGCAGCTGCGATCACCCATATTCTCAGGTAGCTTTTAGTTTTATAAAGGTTATGTTTTAATCATTAGCTTTTGTTTAACATCTCTCACAATACAACACTGCTATTCCAGCTAATGTTTCAGAAGTAGTTAATATTTTATAATTCAAATGGCCACAATAGTCAGGGCCATCATGAAAATGATCATCATCTTCATTCATAATTTGACTTACAAAGGTCTTCATCATTTATCTTATTATCTAGCATTTTATAAAATCTCTGTGGGTAAGGACTCCAATTTTATAATGTAAAACATGGACAGGTATTTGGCATTGGAATTCTGGCAACACTTATCTGAGTATCTGGACTTGAGTCTTGACCACGCTCTGGATTCCAGCTTCCTGCTAATGCACCCCCTTGAAAGCAGCAGGTGATGACTCAAGTACTTGAATCCGTCACTCTTAAGGGATTGAGTTTCCTGCTCTAGCAGGAAACCAGACCAGGCTGTTGCAGGCATTTGGGGAATGAACCAGCAGATGAGAGCTATATGTATGTATGCATGTATATAGTAAAAAAAAATCTGGGATTAAGTTTGCAGCAAACAATTTGGAATATGTCCCTTCCATATAATTGCTACTTAAAAGTCTTGCTAACTGGGCTTCAACTATGATATAAAGAGCCATGAATACTGGCCTACATTTTTTAAAGGCAGAAATTAAAGATTCACGTTAAAAACGGTGAAAACTACTACTGACTAAACCAAAAATTAGGTTAATCATTCTAATTACCAAATACATAAATGGCATGTTTGACTACTGATTGTCATAGATTATGCCTAACAGGAAGGCTATCCAGCAGAATTGTTGGGTTTCTAATTTTATCTAATCTATTAAGGCATTGAAGCAACATGCTGTATGACTAAGAAAACCAGGATGACACCCAAAAAATGTTTTTAAAAGCCTTCAAAAAGCCAATTAGTAGCAATTTCTAATTCAGGGGACTGGCTCACATATATTAATGGAACTTTCACCTATATGCAGGTACACAAGAACCACATAACATTCTCTCACTTAAATTCTACAACCTACCCTTGAAATAGAAGTTCCTGAGGCTCACGGCACATAAATGCGTTGTCTACGTCACAAAACAAGACTGATAAGTCAAATCACTATCAGATCAATCCTAAAACCACATTCCAGGAGTCAGTAATCTGATCATTGTGCAAGGAAGGATGATTATGGTTCCTACTGGACAGAAGACGTCCCATGGAACACCTTGAGCGAACACCGTGTTGTTTTGTACAAAGATTATTTCTCAGAAATCTTATCCTATGTCCACGTCATCACAAACAACTTTCAAAATTATCACAAGTTTGTTTTGTTGCCAGAGTTGATGACTTTCCCGGACAGAACTGGCGTAAGTACCCTGCCTGAGTCCTAACCCAGAAATGTTACTATCTCATACATACATCAACCCTGACTTTATTAAAATTGCAAACATACTACTCATCCTTCTAACCTCTTATTTTCTTGCTTTATCTATTGTCCCAGTGGGTAGGGTAGGAGAGGAATGTCCTGGAAGAATTCCTCTGACTTGATTTAAACAAAAGAATGAAATGCTAATTAAAACACAACCTTGGTGCTCTTTTAGTTTAAAACTTTTGAGCATCTACAAATTATACCGTTGCTTTCTCTTTCATCAACCATTACCCAGAAATACCTTATTCTCATAGAGCGAGACTGTCCTGTTTGAGCATGTTCAAAGAATAGCGCCAGGAATTTAACCCTGGCACATTCACAGACAGACCTGCACATTTTAAACCTGAAGGGGGAGGGGTGAACAAAAAGATGTCTCCGGTCTCAGAGTTGCCTGTCACAGACAAGTTTCCCCCCAAACCACGATTCTGAAGACGCTGATCCTTTCTAAATAAAGACGTGTTTTAAAAGTCACAGCAAGGCCCAAGGTAAAGTCTGTTCAAAGCCTCAGCAAAAATCTTATCTACAACTTCCCTCTGGTATGCAGGGTAGGAGCCCAGTTCGCACAAGCCAGAACTAGCTCCAAAGAAGAGAAGAGTGGATGGAATGCGAGGACCTGTCTTTTCCACACTGCAGGCTACGCACTCCAGGGCAGTTTACAGCATAAATGACAGCAGATAAAATACATAAGAACCACAGCGAAAGGAACAGGACCTCAAAAGCTCTCATCTGCCTTGAGAGACGGCTGGAGTTAATAAAATACGGGACCCACCTTTTTGGCTGTGATCACCTGAAAGCAAGCATGTTAAACAAAGACTTAAGGGTCAAGATCTGTTTCAGCGAAATTAGATGGTGAAAAGCAAAAACAAAAACAAAAACCACCACCAACAACAACCATGCTTTCTGACCCTGCTTAATTTCAACTAAAAGAAAGACAGAGGAGGAAGAATCTATGGTGTAACACTTGCATCTCTCGTCCCCAAAACTATGCTTGTCACTCACAAAATCTGGGGCCCTTAACATTTTAAGTCCAATCTTGGTCCCGTGAATTTTCTGCTTACAATGTCCTTCAGAGGGAAGAAAGAGCAAAGACAAAGGAGGAGGAATTTTTTGCTTCTTTTGTATGTAAATCAGATTTTAAAAATACTGGGCTATGTGACTTTTCTCCAAGCAACTATAGCTTGAGAATCATACCTACCAGAAACATCCTCCACAAGCACAAAAGTTAGTCAGAGGTTTCTTTTATTCAAGGAAGCCTCACACCAATCACGTGTTAAAACTAAACACAAAGGACTATGCTTAGGGTTGGAAAAGTTTAAGAGTTTTAAATTTACATTCCCCTCAACAAGCAAAGAAGGAATGCAGGATTGTTTTTTAATTAAAAAAATCTTAATTCTGTAATGCTGCTTAAAGTCCACATAGAATTTAACACTATCATTCCATGGCTCCATAAGAGATTAGCTAAGAATATTAAGTGTATGAAGACAAGAAAGAGAAGACAAAGTTACTGCAGCTTTATTTTCAAGTAACAGAAAAGTCCATCGGGCTGTCAGAAGCATAGGTTGGGAATTTTCTGCACATTAATTCCCTGAGAGCCCAGAACAGCAGGTGGAGAGGAGACACACCCTCGGAGCACTGACTGGCACCACAGTCTCTGTCTAAGTCATGATTCTGCTCTCCCACTGTGTGAACTGAGTGACTTTCCTTGCCTAGGATTCTGACCTCCTAAATGAGGCACAATGAGATAGTCTCTAAGGTCCTTTCATCTTCAGCATTTCATTCCGACAAGTCCCACAGCTTCCATTCAGGCCTCACACAACTAAGTGTATGGATACAGTGGACACAAATAGTTGCACTCATGGACAATTACAAAATCGTCAGCTATAGAGTAAAATCTATGATCTCATTAGCCAATAATGTATTGATGGCACCCAGAGGGTGTGGGAGGAGAGAACCACTGAGGGGTGAGATCACTTTCCTATATCCCAGAGACCCCAGCATCCTGGACTTCCATATTCTGGACAGACTTTCCATCGATGTCTTGTCTCCTTCTCTGCCCTCAAGTGCCCACACTCCTAACATTGCCATGCTGCCACTGGATTTCTGTGGCCAATTTTAGCAACTTCGAAGTGTGGACTCGGAAAATGGCTTTGTTAAACTTGGGGATAGTGCACAAGCAATAAACAGACCCTGACTACATGCAAGAGGGAATCCTCCTGGGAGTAAAACATGCTTGCATGCCTGCTTTAGAATAATCCGGGCGTGCGTTCTCAGTGGTTCTCCACAACAAAATTCTACCATTTTTGGAAGGCTCAGTATAAGATGTGGAGTTATAATACTGGGATTAATATTAGAAAGCAGTATGACCTCTCTGAAGTTTCAAACCCAGACTGAGCAACGTTTCGGGTCATTCTGTCGATGTTTGACAAAATGGTGGTGACTAAAGAAAAAAAAAAGAATGGATAATAAATGATGCCACGTTTCAGTTCCCCCAGATCTAGGAGCAGAGCGGGACAAACAAAAGAAAAGTAGGAGAGATGCATATGGAGTTTAAGTAGGTAGTTTCAGTTGCAAGTCCTTGGGAAGTCACTCGCTGGTAGGCCAGGTTCAATGAGACACCCCCAACATGTGCCAGATCCTCAAGATAGTGGATTCCAAGGATTTTTAATCCTTGAAGCAATCCCCATAAGGTAGGAGGCTTCTGTCTCACATCACAACTGAGAGAGGGAACTAAGCAGCGACTGTGATCTATTTGAGATCACTGAGACCACAGACTGTCTACAGGGTCCTAGTCTTGAGATCAGAAGCACGCACTCTCGGTTGTTTCTCCCCCCCCCCCCCCAGGTGGTAAGACAGGACTGAGGCGGTAGTAATCTAGCTCAGCTTTCATGAACTTGGCCTTAATAATTAGGGATTTGAAACAACTGAGTCAACCATTTGTAGGTTGATTACTTTATTTCGAAAGAAAAGTCATAATGCGTTGCCAAAACAAATGCAGTAACTTGGCCTTTTTTTTTTTTAATACCTCTGTTTTCTTGGAAATGTGTACTGATAAAGCCTTTGAGTTAACACAGGGGATGCACCAGAAGTTTCCAAAGGTCCCATAATTCTTGTCAGGCAAAGAACATTGCACGAACACTCCTTTACCCAGGAATATTAAGAGAATGGTACAGGAAAGAGAAAGCAAGGGCAGAAAATCACACTTGCAGTTCCAGGATGGGAACAGGCAGAGCGGATACAAATGCCAGCTCAGTTTGGGAGGAGTAGACGGCATCAGAAGTGGGTTTTGGAAATCCCGGCACAAGCTGTGTCCTGAAGAGATGGTTATGTGTCTACGAAGGCCCTAGTTGCCCTCTCCTCAGCCCATACTCTACTCCTTTCTCCCTTTTCCTCATCCGTATTGTCCTTGCTTTTGCTCAACAGCTACCTTCAGGACTTCCGGTATATGGTAAATCCAAGAGGCACTCAGTGGGTGTCATGTTGACCAGTTTTCTGGTAGAAAGCTAAAGCCACCCTTTGCTGGAACACTTTCTTTCAGGGGAGCTGCATACCGTTTCCTCAGTTTCAGCCCATCCCAAAATGCAAGAACTGGTCAGCGTGTACAATGGCTGGTGTAGTGGTTATCACGTCATGGGACCATTTGTTTAGAAAGTGACGAGTTCAGTGATGGACAACCAGGCAGTGATGCGATTTGGGGAAGGGGTAGAAGAGGAGAGACTGAACTCTCCCCTTCCACTGAATCGGTATAGAATCAGTTTCATCACACTCACCCCTTTGTTCCCCATAGAAATGGCAGGGACAATGGGAGGAGAGTGGCATTAAGCTCAAGAGCATAGCTTGGGAGTCAATCAAGGATCAGAGTCTTCGTCCTCTTGTTTACTATTTCAGTGACCTCAGAAAAGTTCCTAAAAGGTGACTCAGCTTCATCTGAAAATTGAAGAGCGCAGTAACTGCTTCTCTGGGCCGTTATAAACATTCATCAAATCAATACACGTGAAGCACTGTCACCCTGTACATATCTTCAAAAAGCAGCAGATGATAGTACACCAAATGATAGTGAGTATTGCTTTTGCACCTCTGCAAGATTTCATGAGGGGAGGAATGTGATGGCTTGGGGTGGGGAGGGGATGTGGTTGTAAAAGGCTAAAGAACCTTGGGTTCTGCATTCTGAAATATGTAAGTTGCTGTTTTCTGTAACTTAGCAATCCGTTTAAGAAAAAGAAAGTCAAAAACCATCTTTCAATGATCAAGTTTCAGGATGTCAATGCCACTAGGCTCTTCCTCTCATCTCCTATCACTAACCTGCCACTTTCTTTGGGAACTGTTCACCTCTGTTTACTGGGCTACCTTCACAATACCCAGAGAAGAAATAAGATCTAAAGGAAACAGATGCAATCATTTCATGTCTTCATGCTCACTGTCTCGAAGGAGCTAGAGTCTTTATCAAAATTGAGGGCTACAAATGTCTTGCTAGAAAAAAATCTACCAGCATTTTTCCTAAAGAATAAAATGTACTCATCACAGTGTCAGTGTGGCTGTTCCTGGGAGCTGCTGGTTCGGAATATCCTCATTATTATACATGGGTGTGTACATAAACAGAAATTATCCTTTGGGGAATGAAATTTTCACCTTCCAATAACAAGAGGATCTTCTGTCAAGTGCTCCATCCTGTATCCTCCAAAACCCTTTCCAACCCTCAGTTAATTCCTTTTCCACGTTTTTCCCTTGAGAAAGTCCAGGTTTATTATAAAATAAATAAATACAAGGCTATTTCCCTAAAGTTCATGGAAATGAAATTAAAATATAAATGTGCATTTTCTGTTAACTTTTGAAGAACGCCTTGTTTGTTAAAACCACTAGCTGAAGAAAATAAAACCAAGTAATGTGTTCTAAAGCAGCAGACTCTCAAACACGTCTGGTTAATGAAGCTGAGTGCTGAGACGATTGGATGATTCATGCGCCATGGGGACTGGTTGGAACTTGTAAGAAATTGGTGGGACTGGCACATGCAGCCTCCTCAAAAGGTGTCTCCCTCGGCTGTGGCAAGGCACTGCTTTGCTCTGGACAGCTGGACACCACTTATGGCCATACTTAATTACTTTGTTTTAATATGTTACCCAATGATTAAAAATGAGAAATCAGTTATATTTCACTGTCAGTCATTATGAGTTTTTTTCTGTATTAAAATGATTTTTTTAATCAGACCAAAAAGTCAAGATTTGGGGGTTTGGGGGAAGATTCTAATGGTTGCTAACTCTGGCTGTGGTGGCAGACTGACTGGAGTCCAATCCCAGCTTTGACCCCAACTAGCTAGGTGATCTTGAGCAGTTTTACTAGATCTGCACCTTGGTTTCTTTACATGTAAAATGGGTACAAAAACAGCATTTGGTAATGCTTCGTGTGGATAAAACAAAGTCTGCCACTGGATACACGTTAAACTTTTTATTAATATATTTATTTCAAGATGAAATGTTAAAACAATTGTTTCAGGGTATAATTAACAGGACTTTTAATTTCATATAATTCCCAAATTCCCAACAATTAAGTGAAAATCCTCCTTACAGGAAATACTTTGCTGGCAAACTTGGATTAAGAGGGGCACTTTAAGATTCTACAGATGGCTCCCCGACTTTACTGAGATCCCAAGTGCCCTCTTCACTAACCCTCAGTCAGCATGCAGCCCAATCGTGAACACATGGTAGGCCCTGATAAATATTTTGCACATTAGGCAAGTGGTACCCATGAGCTTCAAGCTAAGAGACTTCATACAATCTCAACGCATCATAATTCTCTATAAAACACATTTATGAGGGAGATAAGGGAAGAATCTCTCCTTGGTCTACACGGATTTTTAAAAATTTTACTATCCCTTTCTCTCTCTCTCTTCCTCCCTCCCTCTCCCCCTGCCTCTCTCAATTAAATAAATAATTTTTAAAGTATATTTTAAAGGTCAAATTATTGTAAAATGTCATGTTGGTAGGGAAGGCTTTAAATCTACATCTGGATTCCAGAAAGGAGACTTGAAAACCTCACAAAGTCACATATAACATTATTATCTCCAGGAAATGTTTCTCACTTTCAGAGGGAAAGGAAAAATTCCAGTAGAAGGCTGGACGGGCTGAACTGAAGGAACCATAAGATGAAAGAGCCATTAGACTTCGCCCAAGCATGATTGCATTCCGACAACCAAACAGCGAGTGGAGCCTTTTAAAAGCCACACAAGGTAATTTCAATTACTAAAATAATTTTCCACCCTTTACAGATGAATTTGTGAGGTGGCACAGAAGTCCTACATTACATTAAATACCTCTAGCTGTTAGCAGAGGAAAACAATGACATGGTGTATTCAGATATGAAATTTTACAAAATAAGAAGCAGAATCAAATAAGAAAAATGTGGACTAACAGCAACTAAAAATCAATTAATCAGTGCTTTACAAAAGTCTCACTAGATAGCCAGACACTGCAGAATTGCAATTACATCATTAATTTATACTAAAATGTAATAAATGCAACAAGCTTAAAATTCATTAGAGCAAAAACTTACATAATCTGCATAACTATAATTAATTTCCTAAAATTCTATAAGCTTCAAATGAGTGATAGCAGACACAAAAGCTCACATGAATAGATCACAGTCAAAACCACCAATAGTTTCCATTTAAACAATAGCAGCCCCATAGTAGGGGCTATATTACTGAAAGCAGCGGGCGAATCCACGTACAATTTGAGAACATTAATAATAACATGTATATATTTATTCCACAGAATATATTCATCACATCTAAAAAAAACTAGGACACTCACATAGGCAAGTTTCTGAAAGAAAGAGTGATCCTTCCTAAAGAAATAATAACTGGCCATTTGCTATACTTGCTTGGAGTTTAAGTTGGAAATATTCTCATTTCTGATATGCTTAAAACAATGCTACAGCTTTGTATTCACCCAGTCCTGATCTTCCTTCGCTTCAGTTTTAGAACAGGTGAGAACAATGACCTGCTTTTTCAACCATTGACATGCTTTTTCAACCAGACATGACTAATTTGAAGCTGAGCAAATTGCACATAATGGGCCAGGGATTCGAGTTCATGACTGTTAGTGGGCTGCGCTCCCACTTCGGGGCCCATCATCTCCCACCTTCCCCTATGCCTGCAACTGCTTCTCCGTGAGCTAAATTCACCAAACGCAAAATTCAAAAAAATATTTTTTGAAATCTTCTGCAGGTTTATTTTTAAGGTGGACAAATATGCAGCTCTAGCATTAAAAAGTATTTTAATTTCTTTCAGGGGTCCTTAAATTTCTAAATGGATCCTAAATACTAGAGAAACCAGTCACTTAGGA
This sequence comes from Lepus europaeus, assembly GCF_033115175.1. Lineage (NCBI taxonomy): Eukaryota > Metazoa > Chordata > Mammalia > Lagomorpha > Leporidae > Lepus > Lepus europaeus. The sequence continues at coordinate 60,235,969 of NC_084831.1, forward strand.
AGCCTTCTGAACACATAAAACAATCAAATGCATGATCTTATTGGGGCTCAAAGTTTTTATGAAAGCATAGTACAAATTGGTGAGTTTACAAATACCCTAAGTTCTACCATATAAGATACTGCTTGCAGATCCTGTTTGCAAAATCCCATTATAGGTTTAGCAGTACACAGACACTGGCACAAGCAAAGCAAACAACAAAGCAAGGAACATAAATAAATACATAAACAAGCAAAACCAAGTTGGCAAGAATGCCATTGGGATAGAGGAGTGTTTGAGCTGGCTAAACCAAAACACAATCACTCCTAATTCCTTTTATAGTTAATATTTAAATGTCCTCCCATCAAGTCTGGAAGGCCGCAACCAAGACATCAGCGGAAATGTCATATTAAACTCTCCAGGCAATGAAAGAGTGACACAGTTTTAGGACTGAAATGGACGTTTAATCACTCCGCCACTGCAGAATCACTTTGGGGCTCACACTTTGTCAGTGATTTGGAAGAGGGGCTGCTGGCTGTTTCTGTGTTGTGAACACGTGTGTGCAGTATTCCGAACCCTAAAATAGGAGCGGTGCCATTAAGATCTCCTCTTCTTAAGATATAAGCTTCCTCTCATCAAGGACAACAGTGATCAAAAAGAAATATAGATTACGGCCAGTTCCAAGGGTCCACCTCCAAGTCCCCCTTAGGCGGCTGCGGACACATGAGAAAGACACCGCTCCCTGAAGCAGCAGAGGAACCAAGAGCAGGGGGAGTTCTCCCCTCACTGGGGAGGCACCCAGAAGGAGGTGCAGGAACTTTGCTTTGCCTTTCCAGCCTACACCCTGCTCCTGCAACTCCTGGCTCCAACTGCCTGCTTGATTGAAGTTCTATTTTTTGCTCAGTTTCATCTGCTTTCCAGTGTAAGAAAGTTGGGTGGAAAACATGATCATCCTTTTCTTGATAATTCATTTCCTATGTTTGGGTCTTAGAGCATGTTCAAGTTCCTAGATTTGTTTGGGGGCACACACACACACACACACACCTCTCTAAGTGAAAGTCACTGTTCAAGGATTTGATCTGTGTAGTCTTTGGACTAGAACTGGGGACAAGGCCTTGTGGCTGAGAGGAGAGAGACACTGGCAATGGACTTACCCAACAATGTCTCCCAGGAAACTTTATACATGGATACTTTTCTTTTCAGGAGGGAGTTGGAACTAAAGAGGGTCATTAATTGAGGGAAGTCTACTCAGCCTTAGGAGCTGCCACTACTGACTTTTAGAGGTTGTTGTCATACAAGGTCACTAAATTCTCCAGCAAACAACCCTTGGCACCGCTGACTCCAGGCAAACCTTTTGCTTTGAACAGACAACGCTTCCTTCCGACCCTACAGCAACTCTCACATCTTGTAGCCACTGAAGGTGCCTGGGACCCCCTCCCACAGAGCAGCATTCCAGAAATTGTACCTGTTCTGGAAGTGCCCCAGGAAATGGAGAACACGGATAATGGGCTCTTCCAAGCTGGGAGATGAGCTTTAGAAAAAGAAACACACACCAACAAACACCAGGAAACTATGTGTAATGGTTCGCTGCTTGTGCAAAAACCTCAAAGAGGATGAAGGTCAGACAGGGATAATAGGCCAATTTAATTCTGAAAGCACAAGGTGCAAGAAATTTTAATTATGGTCTGCCACTGAAATCACACAAGATCCAATGGCATCTAACTGCAACTGCTCATCAAGGGAGACAAGAGGTGTAATTGTAACCGCTGCGTAATCACTACGAAGGCACAAGAAGGCTGCCTTCAGCTCCCAGCAGACGAGGTATTAAGAGCCTCGAAAAATCCAATACAGGGCAACACGGAGATCGCACACAGTCCAACAGGAGCTCCTAACACAAAGCCAAAACTGGTTTGTGTGCGTGTTTTGAAGATGCAGATTCCAGAAATAAAACCGATGAAGTGTTGATTCGAGCCTGGCAAACTCCGAACCCCTTTCTGCTTTGTGAATACACGCACACGGGGAGAGAGGCACGATCTCCAGGAATTTCTCTCCTCGACGAAGCTGCACCCACTCTCCTTTGTCTAAAACAATTAGCTTCGATGTACAGTACCCGGCTCCCTTTAATTTGTCCCCCATCAGACCAAGTCCGGAGACAAAACGCCACGCACAGGACGAGAGGTGCCCAAGCTTGTGCAGCTCTCGCGACGACGGCGCCCGCGCCCACAGCCCACCGCACGCGGACTCCCGCAGACGGACGCGCGGGGCCAGCCCTTCCGTGGGCTCCCTCCACTCTGCAAACTTTAACAAAGCCGCGAAGGCAGGAAGCCGATCCTCGCATCCGCGCCCGCCCGCCCGCCCGCCCGCCGCAGAGTTGGCGCTGAAGTTTGTGCCGGGATGTCCCAAATCTTGAGGGGAGGTGGACGCAAGTGTGCGGAGGGGCGGGAGGGAGCTGAAGCCGGAGAGACAGCCAGGGGAAGGGGGTTTTACCGAAGGGACCGTCCTTGAGACAGCGGGCACCCGGAAGCCTGTTTGGCTCCGAGAGGTGCACGCCTCGGGAGGTCTCCCACGGCGGGCGCCATCGCCTGGGGCCTGCGACCTGTCACCTGCGGGGGGCTGCGGTGGCAGCCGGGGTGGGGGTGGGGGCAGAGGATCGGGGACTTCAGACTCCGCGGCTGTTGGGGCTCTAAGAAGTGGGGGAGGGGAGGTTCACGCGAGGGCAGGAGGCCAAAAGCAACACCTTTCGGATACGTTTTTCCCCTCCGAGCACTCCAACTTCCCGCGGCGCCCGCCTAGGGCTCTCCCACCCTACCGTACCCCGTCCCACGTCCCCGCCCGCCTCCTGGACCTGTCTGCGGCCACGGGAGGGGGTGCGGCTTAGAAACGCCCCCCACCCCCCCTACCCCCAACCAGGACGACCGAACGCCGTCTGCACTGGCGCCGACCGCAGCCTTGCGGCAGGGCTCCGGGTTAGCGCCGGGCGCAGTTCCCCGACTCTTCTGTTGTTCCTAATAAAGTCGATTACGTTGCCCAACCGGAGCTGATTGGAAGGGAACGGAGAGGAAAAGGGCGGGGGGGGGGGGTACGCGGGAAAAAGCGGAGACGGGGTGGGGGGGCGCGATCAACTTCGTAACCCAGCGCTTCCTCGCGCGATCCGTCGCCATGCTTAAGATTCCCACCCCCGCCACCCCCTCCTGCCTTTCAAGTGGATACTGAAACTAGGCCAAAACTTTTTCCCCTCCTTTTCTCTTAGCCACTAGACTGGATGGTGCCCCACGGAGCCCCATGGAGCTCTGCTTTCTTAAGCACAATAGCCGGACTAATTAGATCATAGAAGCGAGGCAGTGATACTGTAACAAGTAGCCCGAGAGGCGAAGAGGGAAGGGGCCCGAAAAGAGAGAAAGGGGGAAAAGTTTGCCGCTCTCGCACTTACCAATCAAGCCTCCCACCAGAAAGGCGATGACTTGGAACACGAGCAGAATGCCCCCGACAATGCACAGCTTCTTGGTGCTCATGTTCTCTATAATTGCCCCAGCCATGTTCGCGCCCCCCCTTTCTCTTTCCTCCTTGAAATAAATGTTTTAGGGTGTGCTTTTTTTTTCCTTTTTTTTTTCTTTTTCTTTTTTTTTTTTTTTTTTTTTGCTCCTTCCCCTCTCGCGCGCCCTCCCTCCCTCGCCCCCTCGCTGGGCGCTGCAAAACTTCAGGGGTGCAGGAGCGCGGCGAGGATGGGACCCGGACCGCAGGCGCCCGCACGGATTCCCCCGGCGCAGCCGGCTCGGGCTCCCCCAATGCCCGGAGCTGTGATTGTGGCCGCTCCGCCGCCTGTGGACGCTTAAAGGAGCAGGGAAGCGGATCACATGACGCCGCCTCCCTCCCTTTCTTCCTCCCTCCCTCTCGCGCTTCCTCCCTCCCTCCCTCCCTCTCTGCCTCTACCCCTTGCCCGCCAGCCCGGGGATCGGAGCTCCGGCGGGCGCTGGCCCCGCGCTGCCGGGCTGGCCTGCAGCCTGTCCCGCCACGGGCCGGGACCGCTCAGGCGCTGCTGTGGCTGTTCAGAGGCTGTCCGCCCAGCCTCGGGCACGTTTCCCCTTCTGCTTCCCAAAGTGCGAGATTTAACCCACCCGCGGGCCGCCCTGCAGCCCTTTAAACTTCCACGTTCACTTCAGGAGGAAATGGCCCCGTCCCCGCCCCCAACTACTGGAACTCTCTTTTGGAAAGAGGAGAATGGTTGAAAGGAACCCCAGAGAGGCACGGAGATGCGGGACCGACTCCCAGCTCCGCTGCCCTGGGCAGGTCCCGGCTTCCTTATCAGACAAGGGGCCCAGCTAAAGCCCTTCAGGAACCCTGCGCCCGCGGCCTGCGGGGCTTCCACAGCCTTCGCCCGGGCTGTTGCTTGAAAACACGTTCTGCCGCATCTTGAAAGCCCGATTCAAAAACCAGCACTTCTAAAAAAGCCTTTCTAATTGTCCACAGCACCTCCGCGTAAGTATCTCTGGGAGCTGAGCCCCTGCAATTCTGGGTTGACGTTTTCACCTCCTATTGTGAGGACTTCTGTGTCCACGGTTTAACTCCACAGCTGAGCTGTTAATTCCTGAAGGATAGGGGCCGAGTTGTATTCATCTCTGTCCCAGTCTCCCCACCCCCACCCCACCCCGGAGTGCCAAGCAAAATTCCAGCTCTAATAGGGTCCTCCGTAAACTTTGGTGGGAATGAATCGATACGTGAAGGGGAAAGCAAGTTTGCATTGCAAAAGCATAAAGAGACTTTTATGGGTTTTAGATGGTACTCATACTGCAGTGTTGGTAGTCTCTTTGTGAACATACACAGTCATGCGTGGCTTAACCATGGGAATAGCATTGTTGAGCCATCTCGTGGGTGTGCTGACATCATAGAATGTACTTATACAAACTAAAAGGGCTACAGCATCACCAAGTGATCCAGGAAAGTGGGGGTGGGGGGGGCATCCTGCTCCAGCAAGCCTGAATTCCTGGGCCTGGTTTTTTTTTCCATGATTCATAAATGGGCTGCTTGGTTAACACAACCCACACCAGCCAATAGACCCTTGGCATGGTAAATACCCCACTCCAAACACACGCACACACACAGTTTCCACCAGCACCCACACCCCTCCAGCTACAGGCTGCTGATGCCAAGAAGCTGTTCATCCCAAGTCAGCTCCCCTTTGCTACTCTGTTGCCAGACTAAATGGCCCTCACAGGAGATATCAGGCGGGTCAGCCCTCATGGAAGGACTCATCTCTAGTCCCCAACCAGACTGGACATTCCCTAAGGTCAGGTGTGATTATTGTAGAGAAAGAGGGGGGGATGCACCATTTCCTCCCCCATCTCAAGGGTCACACTCACACTTCTATAATGAAAGGTTAACAAGAAGAAAGCATAACACAGTCACTTAATCAAAGTTCTGCATGACGTGGGAGTCTTCAGATTAGACAGCAGAAGACCAGGGGGAGCCACCTGGTTTAATGCTTAGTCCCCGGGAAGGGTGGAGAGCTGTGGAGGAATGTGATGGGACCAAAAGGATATGAGCTGATGGAAATCGACCCAACAGGGCCTGTCGGTCGGGATTCTTCTGTGTTCTCTCAATTGTAGCATTTCTTCCTCCCTAGTATAGGGCAGAAGCCCTCTGGAATGGCCGTCTGAATTTGCTTATGGCCAGCTCTTACACAGAAAGGCGGTTGGAGAAATATTTCTAGGCTTTGTGGCTGGCTTATAGACAGTGGCGCTAGTAGAATTCTAACTTTTGTGAGTTGCCCAGGGAAGGAGTTGGGAGTTGAGAGATAGGAGACAGGAGGACAGGAGAAGGTCAGAAAGTACCTGCCTCTGAGGCCTTCGTCTTAGGCTACTGCTTTCTGAGCCCAGCCATCTGAAACTTGACCTCTAACACTTCTTAACAGTTCAAAGAATACAGGTGTGATTTATTCATTCCTCCATTTGACCCTTCATCCAACAGTTACTTATTAAGCCCTTCACATGTCTCAGGCTTTCTTTCCTAAGCCCTTGAGGATAGCAGACTGCCCAGGTACTTGCTGGTGTCATGAAGGAGCCTCGGTCCAGTTCTTGTTGATCGCACAGTGATGAGCTCTGCTCTGCAGGACACCAGGTTCTGCCAGGAGACACAAGCAGAATCTCTGTCCACAGCAGCAAAGAAGTGTTTGCATCCCACACACAGAGAGCCCGTTGTAGGGTTTTTGCCTTCCTTCGGCTTTACCTTTTCAGAAGCGTCTTTTTGTTTTTCAGACATTTTCCAGGACATCATCAAAAGAAGTAAGTTTTCCTTTCTCGCCTCTGCTGCTGGTTAATTCCACACTCTGTGTTCTCAGCAGGCTACCGATTTCTACACATTTCAATACTAAGGACACCTTTGGGATAGAATTCCTTGGTTAATACCAATGGATTTTTAAAAATAAGGTTGGTAGGATTCAATATCAATATTTTCTCTCTATTTTCTATCACATTGCACTGCTTAAGGAGAGAGGGTGTCCCACGTACTTCTAGTAAGAGTTGGGTCTACAAGAAATGTCTTGGGCAATTGCATTCATTTAAGATTAGTGAAGCCCTTGAGTCACTTTTCTGCCGCTGTTTTAGCGTACCTCACTACTTCTGCTCCTGAATGCATCCTACAGAGTCATTGGCAGAACTTCACCAGTTCAGTTTCCTCATCTGGAAACCAGAGGCTTGGAATTCCCATAAACCCACCCAGATGACCTCCTTATAAATAAATAAAAATTCCAGTAAACCCACCCAGGTGAACTTATTACATGAGGGGATTTGAAAAAGTTTATGGAAAAAATAGAATAAAAAATAATGTTTACTTTGCTTTAAAAAATTGAAATACATGCAGTTTTTCAAATACGAATCTCCCACAAACATACTGAACTTTTCTCCAATAACTCTTGTCATTAAAAAGTGGTATTTCTAGTGGCCGGCGCTGTGGTGTAGTAGGTAAAGCCACTGCTTGCAGTGCCCGCATCCCATGTGGGCTCCCAGCTGCTCCACTTCTGATCCAGCTCTCTGCTATGACACCCACGTCTTCGTCCAGATCTCCTGGCTCCTGGCTTCGGATCCGCCCAGCTCCGGCTGTAGTGGCCATTTGGGGAGTGAACTAGTGGGTGGAAGATCCTTCTCTCTCTCTCTGCCTCTCTGTAATTCTGCCTTTCAAATAAACAAACAAACAAGAGAGAGGTATTTCTAAATGGTAGTCACTGTTTCTCCCTTGCATGAGACTACCAACACTGCCAAACTGAGAGGATATATGCTGGCAGTATTTGTAACCAAGGGTTACTTTTTAAAATTTTAATTGTATTTTTAACACATAGAAGCTTTTCCTATTTATGGGGTTCCATGTGATTTTCTAAAATTTTATTTAAGGTATAAGTTTCATGCATTTCATATATACAGATTTAGGAACATAGTGATACCTCCTACCCTACCCTCCCTCCTGCCCATGCTCCAACTCTTCTTCCTCTTCCCTCTCCTATTCCCACTCTTAATTTTTAAATAGATCTATTTTCAGTATACTTGTTAGGATACATGTATGTGTCGTGTATTGTACAAATTCGGGTAAAAATATCTATCTCAAATATTTATAATTCCTTGATGGTAAAAAACATTCAAAATTCGTTCTTCTAGCTTTGGATTTCTTTTAAAATGACAATTTCTAATATGTCCTCTTTTAATATTAAAAATGTGACTGGATCTCTGTTTCTGAAGGGGACAACACAGATGAATAAAAAAGAGGATAAGTGTTTGAATCAGCTGGACCTGGGGTATGAGCTGACACCGCCTGCTACGTGGTCTGATCACAGACCATCCCACGGTTACTTACCTATTCTGAGGCTCAGCTATGTCATCTGTAAAAGAGAGATAATAATAGAGTCACTCATGGTTTTCCTGCAAGATATCACTATTTTATTATTATATTTAGAGAAACAGAGGAATCAATAACCTTGTATTAAAAATTCATAAACCTTGGGGTGAGTGTTGTGGCACAGCAGATCAAACTGCTGCTGGGACACCTGCGTTCCATATCTGAGTGCCCCTGAGCCCTGGCTGTGGCGCTTCTGCTACATGCCTGGGGAGCAACAAGTGGTGGTCAAAGGACTTGGGCCCTGTCGTAGACGTGGAGCGCCTGGCTCCTCGCTTCAGCCTGGCCCAGCTCTGTATGTTCCAGGCATTTGGGGAGTGAAGCAGCAGTGGAAGCGCGTTCTCTCTCTCTCTCTCTCTCTCTCTCTCTCTCTCTCTCTCTCGTTCTCCTTCTCTTTGTGTGTGTGTATATGTGTGTGTGCTTTTATGTGTCTCCCTCTGTCACTCTACCTTTCAAGTAAATCTTTTTTAAAAAAATTAGTAATGTTAGTCATTGGTTCTTTCTCATCTCCAAAATTTTACCATATTATGATTACATTTTGAGCATATATTATGAAATACCTGAGAGTTACTCTACTTTTCAAAGCTTCTATGGAGAATATCTAGTATTGAACATCAAATAACACTCAGCGAGTTTTACATAGAAACATTCTATTCTGTCTCTAAAATTTTTTTGTTATTTATTTCATTTATTTGAAAGGTAAGATTAGGGGGAGAGAGATAAAGAGAGAGAGAGAGAGAGAGAAAGAGAGAAGAGAGAGAGATCCAGTCTTCTGGTTCACTCTCCCAATGCCCACAACAGCTAGGGCTAGGCCAGGCTGAAGTCAAGAGGCAAGAACTTAATTCAGGTCACCTGCTTGGGTGGCAGAGCTGTAAGTACCTGAGCCATCAGCTGCTACCTTTCAAGGTGTGCATTAGTAGGAAACTAGATTTGGGAGCTTTGTCAGGACACAAGCCTAGGCATTCTACTATGGGGCGTGGGTATCTCAAGAAGCATCTTAACTACACCAAATGCCCGGTGTAGTATCCAAACATTCTATTATTTAAAAAAAAATCTGCTCCCAACCACCAAGGAAATATTTGTTGCAAGTCAATCATGCAGATTATTCGAGGAGAATCCAAGGAGGGCAATACAACTCTGCTTCTAGAAACTGGCCATTTCAACTCTATTTCGCTAGCCTTTATATTGAGTATTCTGATTTATTCATCATTTGATTCAAAGCATTTGGCATATGGGGGGCCATAATAATGTTAAATGTATATTTAATGAATAAATGAATGAATGGCTGAATATTTAACGCAGATGGATGCATCGCCCCTCTCCCCCAATGTCTGTGTAGCATTCGCCGACTCTGTTGCTACCTGGCATCTGTATGTAAGTCTGATTTTTGCATGTATGTTTATATATGTGGTGCATTGCCACTCCCAACTGGCTTGCAAAGTGCCAAAACACAAGACTGTGAGAGAAACTTTTGTCTGTCTCACAGCCTCCGCACAGCACCTGGCACAGAGGAGGGCTCAGTCCCCAGTGCTGAGAAGGCCCCTTGTGGAAGCCAAGAGCAGCATATTATTATTGTCACTGCAGTAAATGTAAGTAGAGATCTAAAAGAACTGAATATACCTCCCTGAACACCTCGTTTACTTCCCAGAGGACCTAACAACGCTACATTCCCACTCTGAGGCGTCTCACGCTCATAAATAGCTCTTATCCATAAATGGCATCCCCAGGCTCTTGCTGCTGGTGTCTTTCAGTAGTTAGCTCCTGTGAATGTCAGCAGGCAGTGTGGGTTCACACTCTATTATTCAGTGCTGCCTATATATATTTTTTTTCATGGCTTCTCTTAAAATGCTTTCCCCCCTAAGCAGAGCCACACCTCCCCTTTTTCTCTATGTGCCCCATTGTCTCATTTTAAGCAGAAATACAAGATCCTGCCTAGCAGTTCCTTTTTTTAACCTTGGGTTAAGGCCTGGAGGACCAATACATCAATCTGACCTTCAATCAAAAGCATTAATCAATATCCAGGATCCTCTTCCTTTTCATACATCACCATCACCCTGCAGATTTCCATTTCATTTTTATACATATTCCACACACATTTCAGACATCAGGTTTTTTCAATCCCAGCATTATATCTTACTAATTAAATAAATAAACCTAAGGAAATTACTTACCTTTAGAGGTAAGAGAGATGATACCAAAGATTGTGATGAAGAAAAAACAAAATAATATAAAAAATGTCTAGCACAGTGCCTGACCCAAAATATTATAAAAATATTGCATGCTATAAATGAGAAGGAGGTTTCTGTTCCCAGAGAGCAAAACCAAACAAACTATAAAACCCCTAATTATAGTCTCACTTCTGAAAGTGCCTCTTTGAACCCAGGCAACCTGGAAGGGCAGGTAAGAAACTTTATAGGTTTCCTGAGGCCTCTGGTGGGAGGCAGACGGTGGCTTAATGTGGCCAGCCAGCCCCCTGTTGTTGCCCAGGCCTGAAGGAGGCTGCAGTCCAGAGTGGGGATGCCTCCAGTGTATGCACCATTGAGGTCCCATGAGTTCCTAGAGCAGAGGTGGGGCTGGAGCTTTTTCTGCTTGCCACTTTCCATGATGTGAACTACATGGAGTCCAAGCTATCTGCTCCAGGGCCGTGTGCTCGTGATTGCTCTCCCTGCTTGCCTCCTGTGTTTTGTCATGTTCACAAACTCCTCCCTATGCAGGGTGGCAGTAGGAGAAGAACCTGGGCAAGCCAAGACATCCCTCCCCAGATGGTGGTCCTGTGTTATGTTTACAACACTGCAGCAGAATCCGCACGCACGTTTTGTTGAACAAATGACTGTGAAGTCCCTGCTTGGGATGCCTGCACCCTATGGCATGTCTGATTGAGTCTCAGCTACTGTGCTTCTGATTCAGCTCTTTGCTAATGCACATGCTGGGAGGCAACAAGTGATGGCTCAAGTAGCTGGATCCTGCCACTCATGTGGAGACCTGGATTGAGTTCAAGGATCTTGGCCTTGGCCTGGCCAAACCCTGGCTCTTACAGGCATTTAGGGAGTGAACTAGCAGATGGAAGATCTCTCTCTCTCTCTCGATCTCTCTCTCTCTGCCTTTCAAATAAAAATGAAAGTAAATAACAAGTGATGAGTGAACAAGTTCCAATCTCTGGCTGTCCAGGGGCTCAAGAATACTCTTCCCCTGTTTCATGACAATGGCAATAAGAGGTACTCAAACTTGACCTCAGTCTTAGCTTAAGAGGAGTGAGAATATGCCCTGACTCAGGCCAAAGCCCAATCCTTACCTCATCAGTACCACTGTGGATTAGTTAAAAACGATCACTCAGTAGCTCAGCATGAAGGCCACTGTCCTGTTAAAACAGCTTATGAAGTCTGTCTGTAACACTGAAGAACATGGTTGAATGAGGCTAAAATACAGGAACATCAAGGACCTCTAATACTGCTACTTTTCATTCATTGAAAAAACTGTGATGGCTGGGAGGAAGCGAGGTCCGCTAATCCCCCAAACATCAGATGCAGTGGCAGCTGACAGCCCCTACTAACAATGCCAATAATTATAACAATAATAGCATCAAGAACTTACGTTCGTTGTTTTCTATGCACTAAGCACTCTGCTGTATGTTTTACCTGTGTTACCACTATGAATCCATACAACAATCTTACAAGGTAAGTACTAGGCTCATTTACTTTTTTTTTTTAAAGATTTATTTATTTTATATGAAAGTCAGAGATACACAGAGAGAGAAGGAGAGACAGCGTGAGAGAGGTGTCTTCCATCCACTGGTTCATTCCCCAGTTGGCCACAATGGCTGGAGCTGTGCCAATTCAAAGCTAGGAGCCAGGAGCTTCCTCCATGTCTTCCCATGTGGGTGTAGGGGTCCAAGGACTTGGGCCATCTTCTACTGCTTTCCCAGGCCATAGCAGAGAGCTGGATCAGAAGTGGAGTAGCCGGGACTTGAACTGGCGCCCATATGGGATGTCTGCCGACACTGCAGGCAGCAGCTTTTTACCCGCTATGCCACAGTGCCAGCCCCTAGGCTCATTTACTTTTAAAGACGTATTTATATACTTAAAAGGCAGAGTGGCAGAGACACAGATCTTCAGTTCATTGGTTCACTTTCCGAATGGTTACGAGGCTGAAGCCAGGAGCCGCAAACTCCAACCAAGTCTCCCACGTGGGTGGCAAGAACTCCGATACTTGAACTGTTATCTGCTGTTTCCCAAGCACATTGCAGGAAGCTGGATCAGCAGCAGAGCAGCTGGGACTGGAACCAGCACTCTGATATGGGGTGCAGGCTTCCCCAGGGCTGGCTTAACCTGCTGGACCACATCACCTGCCCCACTAAACTCAATTTAAAAAGAGGAAAGCCAGCTGGCTCAGGGAAGTGAAGGAAGTTGAGAATTTTAATGGGAGCTGAGATCCTGACGTGGTGGCAGCACGCTGCTCATTCATCCAGCCACCAAACATTACTGAACCAGGAACTGATTGAATGCTGGGGAAGAGCAGTGAGCCCAGCAATGGCCTTGCCCTCATGGAACCTACATCAGAACCTTACTCCGCTTTTCCGTGAGCTCTCGGGACGTGCATGCAGAAGCTCCTTTCCCTGCCAGTGCTGAGACAGGCATTGTTTCAGTGTTCCTCGCTGCTCCCTTGTTCACCCAGTCAACTCTGTTCTGCAGTACCTGACTCCCACTCAGAGCCTTAAATCTTTGTAATTCTTGCTTTGCTGATAGGATTTGCTCCAAAGCGCTTTTCCAAGTGAAAGATCAATTTTCAAGTCGAATGACTCATGAGAGTAATTGTTAAGCATAATTCCAGAGTGTATTGAGGACACTCTTGAAAAATACACATTAGCAAAAGATACGCAGTGTACAAGATTAATTGTGGCTTAGGTCATCTGTAAATTGATTCCTAAAATATTTTTTCTTGATTATTTATTTTGTTGTCAAGACATGAATCCCCAGTAAAGACCTTCAGTGCCCAAGAGTTCAACTTGCTTTATAGATGTGATTCATTTCAGTGTAAAAATTTATGAGCAAAAATCTTCTACATCTCTATCTTAGCAGATACCTGGATGGTTTGATGAGGGTTTCTTTCAGTTATTTCATAACTATTTATTGTGGGTTTGCCGTATGCCAGCTATCTGAGGAGTGCTATTTGTCAAAGATACAAATGCAGAAAGGACAAGTACACTCTTGCTCTCACAGAGTTTATACTCGAAGTATGTATGAGGATCTTAGCGGTGCAATGCCTATAATGCCCTAGACAGTAAGTCTCACGGAATCACTGGTATAAGAAGTGGGGAACTGGCCTCCGATGGGAGAAAGGGAAAGACGGAGCTTTTTCTCTGTGGCTTAGTGCACAAGGTTCTTCATGCTCAGCTCCATTTGAGCTTCACAAAGACAGGAAGGTGTAGCAGCTATGAGCAGGAGCTCTGGAGCCAGACTACCTCGCTTTGCCACATCCTCATTGTGTGTCTAGGTCAGTTAAGTTACTGTCTGTGTTTTGGTTCCCCATCTGTAAAATGGGAATAATAACGCCCTCCCCCAAATATGGTTGCTACGAAGATTAAATGGGTTGATTTGTATAAAGCATGTAAAACACTGCCTGAAACATAGAGACTTCAACGTAAGTATTTGATTTTAAAAATAAGTTAAAAGTAAGTTCTTTCTTCTCAGTCATTCCCACAAAGGTTCAGTCCACTTTAAACATTTGATAAATTCCCAAGCACTACATATTATTGAACATATGAGGGGTCTACAAAATGTTATAGAAAATGCATAACATTAAAAAAGTCTATGTGTGGCTTTCAAAAATTTGGGTTTTTTATTTTTATTTTTTAATTAATTAATTTTTTTGACAGGCAGAGTGGACAGTGAGAGAGGGAGACAGAGAGAAAGGTCTTCCTTTGCCGTTGGTTCACTCTCCAATGGCTGCTGCGGCCAGCGCACCGCGCTGATCCGATGGCAGGAGCCAGGTGCTTCTCCTGGTCTCCCATGGGGTGCAGGGCCCAAGCACTTGGGCCATCCTCCACTGCACTCCCTGGCCACAGCAGAGAGCTGGCCTGGAAGAGGGGCAACCGGGACAGGATCCGGTGCCCTGACAAATGCATTTTAATTCAGTTTTTCCATAAACTGCTTTAAGTACTCTTGCGAATCATTATTAGTTTGCTGGGTATGTCCTATGAGCCAGGTGCTATTACATAATTCTGGGAAGCAGTATGAAAAAGATTTCAGGCAAAGCAGATTTTGGTAGATTTCTGGCTCAACCATAGACCAGCTCTGAAAGTTTAGGCAAATGACTTCTCATGGTCTCAGCTAAATCACCTGTAAAATGGAGATGATGGCATCTTTGTAAAAGCTTGGTGGAGATTGAATACAAGCCATGTATAAACAGCCTGGCAAGGCTCTGTGCATCTGATAAGCCCCCAGTAATGAGGAACTAGAGGAGCTGAAGAAGAAAGAGTATTAAAATAACATTGGAGGGTCTGGTGCTGTGGCGTAGCAGGTAAAGCTGCCGCCTGCAGTGCCGGCATCCCATATGGGCGCTGGTTTGAGTTCTGGCTGCTGCACTTCTGACTCAGCTGTCTGTATGGCCTAGGGAAGCAGTGGAAGATGGCCCAAGTCCTTAGGCCCCTGCACCCATGTGGGAGACCCGGAGAAAGCTCCTGCCTCCTGGTTTCAGATTGGCTCAGCTCCGGCCATTGTGGCCAATTGGGGAGTGAACCAACAGATGGAAGATCTCTTTCTCTCTCTCACTCTCTCTCTTTGCCTCTGCCTCTCTGTAACTCTGCCTTTCAAATAAATAAATAAGTCTTTAAAAAAATAATAATATTGACTATGACTAGAGCCTAGGGAGATTTCTGACACCATAAACAAGAATGTCAAATTGTTGTCAACAACAGGAGTCACTGTGTACTTACTCCTCATGTGGGATCTCTGTCCTTAATGTGTTGTCCAATGGGAATTAATGCTATAACTAGTACTGAAACAGTATTTTACACTTTATGTTCTGTGTGGGTGCAAACTGATGAAATCTTTACTTAATATATACTAAATCGATCTTCTGTGTATAAAGATAATTGAAAATGAATCTTGATGTGAATGGAATGGGAGAGGGAGCGGGAGATGGGAGGGCTGCGGGTGGGAGGGAAGTTATGGGGGGAAAAAGCCATTGTAATCCATAAACTGTACTTTGGAAAATTATATTTACTAAATAAAAGTTTAAAAAAATAATAATATTGGAGGTGGATACCGTTATTTAGTTAGAAAATGGAAGTTCAATGCTCAACCACTGCCTTCCCACCTTGCCCTGGTCAGGAGTGTTTCCTCTCCTGGTGCCGTGCTTCTCCCAACTCCAATTTCCTGTAATCCTCATCAACAAATCTCTCACTGAACTCTGTGATTAGCCAGTTGTCTATTGGGAAGAGTCAGATATTAAGGCTCCTAGACTGCTTGTTGAAGTTCTAGCTTCCAAATAGGAGCATTACATGAACTTGTAGTGTCCATGAGCGGGTCCAGTATCTCCCTTCATGAATGAACCCTCAGATATTCCTATTTCTGTTACGACCATGCACACATGCTAGCCCAAGTCACAATTATTTGGGCACTTGTTATATCCACTCTGGTAGAGTGCAAATTTTTATTAAGACCAAGGACTGTGTTTCACTCAGAAATCTTTTAAAATCAATTCTCTCTCTTTCTCTCTCCCCTCCCCGCATCCCCCGGTTACTCCCCAAGTGGCCCCAATGTCTGGGGTTGATTCAGGACAAAGTGCCAGGAGCCTGGAACTCCATCCAGGTCTCCCACACGGCTGGCAGAGACCCAAGTACTTGGGCCATTATTTGCAGCCTTCCCAGATACATTAACAGGAAGCTGGGTTGAAAGCAGAGCAGCTGGGACTCAAACCAGCACCCTGATGTGGGATGTGGGCACCAGAAGCAGCTGCTTAACTCACTGTGCCACGTGCTAGCTCCTCTCCAACTTCTCTAATGTCTCCTTTTTGCTCCTTCACTGGCTCTGTATCTCCCACTCATTCTCTGAATGTTAGAATCTCAGAGTATGCTCTCCTTCACCTGTCCTCTTCTCACCGGGTGTGTGGGCAATTCTGGCTTCAGTCCTGACTTCTGGCTTGAATGTTAAACTCACAGAGCCAATTGCATCATAGACTAATCAGCCTAGAAGAATCATATGCACTTGCTAATCAGCCAGATGTCTTACCTATCTCAGTTAACGATCTGATTCTCTAATCATCATCCACATTATGGATCGTAAGTTCATTTTTTACTATTTATCAACACACATGATTAGTTATCACAATACTATCTCCTTATTCACAGTGAGCTAGTCTTGCCTCTCCATCCTCATCTCTCTGCAAATCTAAACCCTCAGTCAGCATCTCTCCAATTTAGACCATTGAAGACCTTCCCTGCCAGGTATCCAACCTCTGATTTCTTGCATAGACAATCTAGTCTGTGCAAAGTTTCCAAAGTGTGATTATAAAACATGGATCAGTTCTCTGCATTTTCTGAATATAGCCTGGCAATATCTTCCTATTGCCTACGAACAAAACCTACCCTTTAAAGCAAGATCTCACTGAGTACTCTAAGATCTAGCTACTTTGGACTACCTTTTGTTCTCAGACTCCCTAGGGGACTTCTTTGTTCCTCACTGTGTGCAATTCACAGTTTAGCTCTGGTCTTTCTCCTTGAAACATAATCATTAGGAGAGCCCAGTTGACCTATCAGGTGGTACCAACAAGCTGTGTATCATTCCATGCCATTTTTCCTCTTGTATCACATATGCCATTTTAGTCACTCTAGCTTAATGGTTGTTCCATTAAAATATTTTTTCTGTTATTTCTTTGAAAAACAAGAAGACAGAGACAAGGTCAGAATCAAAGGGATTTCCCATCCACTGATTTTCTCCCCAAATGTCTGCAGCAGCTGTGGCTGGGCTAGGCTGAAGCCAGGGGATGGGAAAATCAATCTGGCTCTCACAAATGGGTGGCAGAGACTCAACTACTTGAGCCATCACTCGTCGCCTCCCAAGGTGCACATTAGCAGGAAGCTAGAATTGGGAGCAAATCTGGGGCTTGAACATAGGCACTACCAATATGGTATGTAGGTATCTCAAGCTGTGTCTTAATGGCTGTGTCAAAATCCCACCTCATACTGCATATTTTAAAATGCTGGCTATTTAGAGGTTTAAGATGAAAGCCTAGAAATCATCCTAGACTTTTTCTTCATTAGTATGGTCAACTGATACTGAGTATATTGTTTGAGGATACTTCAAAAAATTGTGAAAAATTGAAATAAAAGAAATGTTTTTGTTACCAAAAATTGTAAATCCATGCATAATTATTTTAATAAAGTGCATTGTCTATGAAATTTTTGAAGTATAAGCATATACATAAGTATATATTTATATATATCACTTACAACATTTTCTTTTCATCACAATAATTTGAGATATGTAACATGATCATTCGATTTTATCACTAAGGACACTTTGATCAGAGAGGATTAACAGCATACCAAAGAACACACAGCTGATAAATTCTGAAGCTGAGCTTTTTTTCAAAAATTTTATTTATGTTATACAAGTTTCATATATTTCATGTATATAGATATAGGAACATAGCGACACTTCCCCCACTACTCTCCCTCATGCCCACACTCCAAACTTTCATCCTCTTCTCTTTCACATCCCCACTCTTAACTTTTACAAAGATCTATTTTCAGTTTACTTAATGATCATATAGGTAAACCTACACTAAGTAAAAGAGTTCAACAAATAATATAAAAATAAAAAAAGAAACACTGTTCCTCAATGGAAGAGACAGGGCTGTACTTAATCATCAAATCTCAAAATGTCTACTTCACTCCAATACATTACATTTCAAGTACTCTATTAATTACCTCAGATCATGGAAAACATTTGATATCTTTTGGGGACTTGTTTATTTCACTAAGTATAGTGGTTTCCAGTTGCATCCATTTTGCTGCAAAAGACAGGATTTCAGTTTTTTTTTTTTTTTTTAAAGCTGAAGAGTACTCTATAGCTCTATAGTATATATACACAACAATTTCTTTATCCAGACAACAACTGATGAACATCTGGGTTAATTCCATATCATAGCCTCTGTGAACTGTGCTGAAATGAACATGGGGGTACATATAACTCTTTCATATACTGATTTCTTTGGGTTTGGGTAAATTCCCAGGAGTGAGATGGCTGGTAGGTCTATATTCAGATTTCTGAGGTATCTCCATAAGTCTTCCACAGTGGCTGCACCAGTTACATTCCCACCAACCATGGACCAGGGTACCTTTACCCCGCATACTCACCAGAATTTGTTATCTGTTGATTTCTGTATGAGAACCATTCTAACTGGAGTGAGGTGAAAGTTTACTGTGGTTTTGATTTGCATTTCCCTGATGACTAGTGATCCTGAGCATTTTCTCAAGTGTCTGTTGGCCATCTAAATTTCCTGTTTTGAAAAATATCTGTTCAAGTCCTTTGCCCATTTCTTAATTGGATTGTTTGTTTTGTTGATGTTGAATTTGTTGAGCTCTTTATAGATTCTAGATGTTAAGCCTTTATCAGTTTGTTGTTTGCAAATATTTTCTCCCATTCTGTTGGTTGCCTCTTCACTTCGCTGTGTTTCTTCTGCAGTGGAGAAGCATCTCTGCTTGATGTAATCCCATTTGTCAATTATAGCTTTCATTGTTTGTGCTTCTGGGGTCTTTTCCAAGAAGGCTTTGCCAATGTCAATGTCTTGCAGAGTTTCCTAAATGTTCTTTAGTAATTTGATGATATTGGGTCATAGATTTAGGTCTTTGATCCATTCTGGGTGGATTTTTCTGTAAGGTGTAATGTATGGATCTAGTTTCATACTTCTGCATGTAGAGATCCAGTTACTGATTCAATTTCCATCATGGTTATTGGTCTGTATAGGTTTTCTATGTCTTTGTGACAATTTTGGTAGATTGTGTCTGTCTAGGAATCTACCCATTTCTTCTAGGCTTCCCAATTTGTTGCCATGCAGCTCTTTGTAGTAATTCCTGATGATTATTTTTATTTTTGTGGTATCTGTTGTTACATTTCCATTTTTATCTCTAATTTTGTTGATTTGGGTCTTCTCCCTGATTTTTTGGTTAGTTGGGTGAATGGTGTATCAATTTTTTTGTTTTTTTTAAAAGAACCAGCTCTTCATTTCACTGATTTTGTATTTTTTGTTTCAATTTTGTTTATTTCTTCTCTAATTTTAATTATTTCTTTCTAATTTGGGATTTGGTTTGTTGTTTTTTTTTCTAGGTCCTTGAGATGCATTGATAGCTCGTTTATTTGGTACTTTTCTCACTTCTTCATGTAGGCACTGATTGCTATAAACTTCCCCCTTAACTCTACTTTTCCTGTATGTCACAAGTTTTCATATGATGTACAGTCATCTTCATTTGTTTCCAGAAATTTTTTTATTTCTCTTTTGATTTCTTCTATGATCCACTGTTCATTTGGGTACATGTTGTTCAGTCTCCCTGTGTTTGCATATGATCTAGAGATTCTTGAGTTGTAGATTTCCAGCTTCATTCCATTGCAGTCAGAAAAGATACATGGTATGATTTTGATTTTTTTGAATTTTCTGAGACTTGCTTTAGGCCAAGCATATGGTCTATCCTAGAAAAAGTTTCATGCACTGATGAGAAGAATGTGCATTCTGCAATTGTGGGGCTAAAAGTTCTGTACATATCAGTTAAATTTCTTTGTTGATTTTCTGTCTAGTTGATCTGTCCATTGCTGAAAGTGGTGTATTGAAGTCTCCCATTACTATTGTTTTGGAATCTATGTCTCCCTTTATATCCATTAACATTTCTTTTAAATGGCTAGGTGCCCTGTAATTAGGTAAGTATACATTTATTATAGTCACATCTTCCTGTTGAATTGATTCCCTAATCATTACATAGTGCCCTTCTTCATCTCTTTTAACAGTTTGTATGTTAGGATGGCAACACCTGCCCTTTTTTGCTTTCCATTACCATAGTATATCTTTTTCCACCCTTTCACTTTAGATCTGCATGTATCTTTGTTGGTGAGATGTGTTTCTTATAGGCAGCAAATAGATGGATCTTGCTTTTTAATCCATTCAGCCAGTCTGTATCTTTTAATTGGAGAGTTGAGGACATTTACATTCAAGGTGACTATGCTAAGTAATGACTTGGCCCTGCCATTTTTCCATAAATATTCCTACTGTTTACTTTGGTTTTCTTTCTATACTTTTATTGGAGTTTTTTCTACCTTCATGTTCTTTCATAATGATGGATATCTTTCTATGTTGCTATATTTAGCACATCCTTAAGCATCTTTTGTAAGACTGGATGAGTGATAACAAATTCTTTCAATTACTGTTTGTTATTGAAGGTCTTTATTTCACCTTCATTCATAGATGAGAGCTTTGCAGGGTACAGTATTCTGAGTTGACAGTTTTTTTCTTGTAAGACTTGGACTATATCTCACTTTTCCCTTCTAGCCTGCAGAGTTTCTGATGAGAAGTTAGCTGTGAGTCTAATTTGAGATCCTTTGAAAGTAATCTGACATTTTTCCTGTGCATATTTTAGAATATTTTCTTTATGTTTTACTGTGAAAAGTTTGACTACAATGTATCTTCCTGAAGATCTTTCTTGGTCATGTCTGTTAGGAGTTCTATGTGCTTCCTGTACTTGGACATCCTTTTCTTTTCCAAATTGGGGAAGTTTTCTGTAATTATTTTACTAAATATGCCTTCTAATCCATTCTCTCCTTCTATGCCTTCAGAATCTCCTAAGACCCATATGTTGGGTCATTTGATAGTATCCCATAGATCTCTAACACTGTTTTTAAGTTTTCTCTCTTCCTTCCTTCCTTCCTTCCTTCCTTCCTTCCTTCCTTCCTTCCTTCCTTCCTTTCTGAGTGTAAGATTTCTAAAGATTTATTTTCTAGTTTGAATATTCTTTCTTCTGTCTCATCATGTCTGCTTTTAAGGGTTTCTGCTGCATTTTTATTTGATCTATTGAATTCTTCATTTCTAATATTTCATTTTGATTTCTCTTTAAAAAATGGGAAATTTTTTCATTCCTTTCAGGTATGGCTTTCTTTAGTTCGTGGATTTGCTTCTGATTGCTTTTGAGTAATTCTATGATTAATTTTTTTTTAATTCTGTTTCTGGCATTTCCTCAATCTCTTCATCTTCACATTCTAATATTGAAATGTTGCTGTGTTCCTTTGGGGGCAGGAAGTCATGATGTCATCCTTATTCTTGTTTCTTGAATTTCTGCATTTGTTTTTAGGCATTTGTGGAATTGATTTTTGATTTTTACCTCTGATAGCTTTTATCTTTAAGCTGTGCCTCTGTGGCTTGTGGAACGTCTGCACTTTTAATGAATACCAAGGGATGTGTGGTGGGTGTGGCCAGGGAATTCTGGTCAGTACTCCAGTGTGGAACAAGTATCCAGGGTAACACCTAAGTTGGTCATGGTAGATCTCAATGCCCAGCTGTTAGCTCCCAGTGTGTTCTATTTCACTGTATGAACTTCACAAATTATCTGCACAGTCCTCACTCTGAGCAGTTTCTTGTTACAATGACTTACTCCAGGTAACCAAGGAGCTCCAAGTGTGTGGAGCTGCACCCAGTGGTTGCCCAGAGATCCAGCTACACCCTGCACCTTCTCATATAACCACTGAGTCCAGTGGTCTCAGCACACAAGGCTCCCACAGTTGCTGGGTGCGGAGGTTTCTCTCTACCCTGGCAACCTATCTGGTCAACAGAGAGGTGGATGTTCCTGGAGACAACTCTGCCTAGACATCCTGATCCTGGGAAGCTGCAGGTACCTCACAGTCCTGGTTGCCCAGTCACCTCCCAACCATGCCCAAAGTCAGTGGGGACTACAGATTGCTCCCTCCACTAGAATTTCTGGATCACATGTGTACACAAGAGCCACTGGGTGAATGTTGCTATCCCTCCACCATTGCCACCAGTACTGCCGAGAAGATGGTGTCCTGTCCAACCAGTTGCTGTGTCTGCACACAAAGTCTTCCACTGCTCCGACCCAAACCCAAAATGACACCTGCCCTTCCTCAACCAGGCAATGGGCAATGTTGTGGGGAAGCTGTGGTCAGAAAAACATGTCCCCTTCTACTTCCACT
Source organism: Lepus europaeus (assembly GCF_033115175.1). Taxonomy (NCBI): domain Eukaryota; kingdom Metazoa; phylum Chordata; class Mammalia; order Lagomorpha; family Leporidae; genus Lepus; species Lepus europaeus. The sequence continues at coordinate 60,258,012 of NC_084831.1, forward strand.
GGGTCCATAGGCAGCTGCTAGCAATTTGTTCCAGTCCAGACTCACACCACATTCTCCCTCCGGCTGTATCACCACTGGTTGCTGCAGTCCGGTCTCACCTCTGTCTCCAAGCTGCCACCCACTCTTGTTCTTGGCTGCTGCATTTGTGCATTGTGTTAGTGTTCACGCACTGTTCATGCATTGTGTCTGCACCCTCCACCCCCATACAGGTCCATGGCATTCTTCTTCCTCTTGTAGGATCTCCAGTGCAATTTTCTCTCCAATTCTCCAGTATCTTGGAATCTCTGAAGCTGAGCTTTGAACCAAGTACTCTAGTACCAAAATCCAAGCACTTAATGGTCACTTTCTTTTGCCTTTGATTTTTAATAACTACAGTGGTAACATTCCTTAAGATTTTCTGTGTTCCAAGTACTCTCTCTCTTTCTCCCTCCCTCTCTTTCTTTCTCTCTCTCTCTGTGTTATACATATATATATATAGTCATACATATATATATACACATAACTTCATTTAATCCTCACAGTAGTTTGTATGAGGCAGGCAATATTGTTCTTGATTACTTTTATAAATGATTTTTTTTGACAGAGTTAAACAATGAGAGAGAGTCAGAGAGAAAGGTCTTCCTTTTTCCATTGGTTCACCCCCCAAGTGGCTGCTACAACCGGTGCGTTGAGGCCGGCACACTGCGCCGATCTGAAGCCAGGAGCCAGGTGCTTCCTCCTGGTCTCCCATGCAGGTGCAGGGCCCAAGGACCTGGGCCATCCTCCACTGCACTCCCAGGCCACAGCAGAGAGCTGGACTGGAAGAGGGGCAACCGGGACAGAATCCGGCGCCCCGACCAGGACTAGAACTCGGGGTGCCAGCACCGCAGGCGGAGGATTAGCCTAGGGAGCCGTGGCGCCGGCCCATTACAAATGAATTTATTTAAAGAAAACCAAATAAAAATTGAAACTGATAGCCCAGAAGAATGTAGAATTCTACACTCACTTCAAGAATATAGTGTTTATTTTTCTTAGAGATTTGCTTCAGAATTCCTTGCAATTTTAGATTTCTCAGATAATTTAGCATGAATATTCAGAGCCCCTCCCATATTAAAATGGAGATGTTTTCTTCATTTGACCATCTACTCCTGCTTCAGCAAATATTTATTAAACACATACAGTTCATTTGATACATCAGGGAATGTTTTTGCCCTCAACAGAATAAAAATCTGAAAAAGGAAAATGAGATTCAAACCAATGAGCAGGTTGCAGCATTGTGGCACAGCAGATTAAGCCAAGGCTTGCAGCACCAGCATCTCATATTGAAGTAGCAGTTCAGCCCGGCTACTCTGCTTCTGATTCAACTCCCTGCTAATGGTCCTGGGAAAGCCCTTGCCAGCCACCTGTAAGACCCAGAATGAATTCCTGGCTCCTGGCTTCAGCCTTGCCCAGCACTGGCTTTTGTGCTGTTGTGAGCATTTGGGGAGTGAAACAGTATGATGGAAGAGCAATTCTTTCTCTCTCTTCTACTTATTTATTTATTTATTTTCAAGGCAAATAAATAAATAAATCTTTACAAAAAGTAAAATCAATGAGCACAATCAAGTATGTCAGGTAGAGTTGCAGAGAAGTTTACAGAATGGACATGAGAGCCACAGAGACTTTGCCATTTACTTCTTATGTGACCTTAGGAAATTCATTTAAACTGTTTATACCTCATTCTCTTTTGTATAGGACTGATACAGTTGAACAACTCAAATGATTGCTTTCAGGATTTCCAGTTTCAATATATATAAGTGACATGGATCAGTGCGTGGTTCATAGTAGCACATAGCAAAGTGCAGCTATAGGTAGCCATAGCAGTAGCAGCAGTCATGGCCGGTGTTTGCCATGTAAGGATACATGCTCACAGAGAAGCAGGAATAAGAAGAGAGTAACAGATTTCGTATTTGAGGAGAGGGAATGTTTATGTAAGTCTTTAGAGATAAAAATAACTCCAGTGAGTTTTAAAGAACAAATAGGAGTTTTCCAGGATGACAAAAAGAAAAACTATATAGCTGCACAAGGTTAAAATCAGGGGACAGTAACTCTTAAACATCAGAGACCTGGCCAAAAAAATTGGCCTATATCTTTGTGTCTCTAGCAAGTTACTCTGGAGACCTATAGCCATGCCAGACGGAACATGGCAGGGGTGGAGAAATGAGGTTCTCATTAAGATTATACATCTTTGAAAGCTATCATTTGAAGCCATGTTTATTACTGGACTGAGAGTAATAACCCCTTCTCTTCTATTTGTATAAGCCCATTTCTGAAGTATTTTAAGATGCTATCTCAGTAATATTCGCAACCTTGGAGGTCTGGCCAATTATCATTATTAGCATTTCCCGTAGGGAAAGCAGAAAGACAAGAAAGGTAGGGCAGATGTTCAGAGTTGTTCAAAGTATTGGTAGATGAAGAAATGAGACCTTAATTTGCAGTTCACTGAAATGTCCCAAATAACAAGATTATACTAAATTCACACCTTTCCCTCACTTATCCCCTTGTCTTTGGAGACAAAGAAAAACCATAAAGCTAGATATTTCTCTTCTCCATCTCTACTAAAATGTAGTGTGTGTGTGTGTGTGTATATATATATATATATATATATATATATAAAACCATGGAATAATACTAATAAAGATATTTTGACCCTAGATAGGCCTTTCTAAACATTTTTTCAAAGATCCCAGGCCATATTAGAAAGGTTAATGTATAAATTTATGTCTTAGTATTTTAAATTGTTAACAAGTTTAAAACTCCATGCTGGAAAAAATGAAAGGTAAAAAATGAAGGCAAGAACAGATTGGAGAAAAATGTTTGCAATTACTAGGACAAGGCATTCCTAATATTAAAAAAATTCTCACAGATAAGCAAATAAAAGATAGATAGCCCAATAGAAAAAATGGGCTAGGGAGTTCACACAAAATACATTTGTGTGCTGTGTTTCTTGAAAATACACTGAATCACATTTATATTATAAAATATTCAAATTGAAACAAGAATAAACTGTCAACTTTTCCATTCCAATTGAAAAAATTAAAAAGGTAAGCCCAAATGTGAATGGAAATATGCTTGTCTATGAACTGTCGATAGGATAAATTTTTGTAAATCTTTGTAGGAAATATATCAACATCTAATCAAATTACCGATGAGAATGTCCTTTGACTACATCTTGAAATTTATCCTACTCATAACTACAGAAGTGTTCAAATATTTATGCATAGTAGCGTCATCATTTTGCTTCAGCATTGCTTTTAAAAGTGTTACGGATCGAATTTTTTGTTCCCCAAACCTCTGTGTTGAAGTCCTAATTCCCAGTACCTTAGAAAGTGACCGTATGTGGAAATGGAACTTTAAAGAGGTGATTAAAATAAGATGATTCTGTTAGGACAGGTTCTAATCCAATCAGACTGGTGTCCCCCATCAGGGATTTAACTGCTCAGAGAAAACAGCATGTGGGGTTTAGGAAGAAGGCAGCTCTCTGCCAGCCAAGGAGAGAGGTCTCAGAAGAAACTAAACCCATGACAACTTGATCTTGGATGTCTAACCTCAAAATCTGTGAGAAAATAAATTCCTGATGTTAAGCTACCAAGACAGTGGCATTTTGTTTTGTTAGCGCTTGAGAATTAATATAAATAGTACCAATGAAATACTTTCAATGGCTATAAATAGAAGAAAATGGTACCAGTGGTTATCTCGGCCATTACAGGGAGTAGGAAAGACAGAAGACAGGGAAATTCGATGTTTTGCTTTATATTTATCTATTCTATTTATTTTTAAAGAATGAACCATACTACTGCTGTAGTAAACTAGATAATTATAGTTTTTAAAGTTCATTTATTTTTCTTATTTGAAAGGCAGAGAAATAGAGAGGAAGAGGGAAGAGGGAAAGAGGGAGAAACAGAGTGAGCGAGCGAGTGAGTGAGAGAGATTTTCCATCCACTCATTCACTCCTCAAATGCTGACAGCAGCCAGGGCTTGACCAGGCCGAAGCCAGGAGCCAGGCACCCCACATAGGTTTCTTTCCTGCATGGGTGGCAGGGACCCACATACTTGAGCCATCACCTGTAGCCTCTCAGTGCGTGCATTAGCAGGAACGTGTACCTTAAGTGAAGGCAGGGCTGCATCCCTGGCACTCCGATGTTGGATTTCAGAGTCCCAACGGGCAGCTTAACTTGCTGCATCACATCACCCACCCCATGTTTTAAAAAGTGATAGAGTTTGCCCACTTTTAAAGTCCCAGGAAGATGTTCAGAAATACCCTTTGAAACTATACAAAGTTTCTATTGTCTTATGCATCTTTGATTTGTTATTTTCCCCAAAATCCAGCTTTAAAAATAAATACAATTAATTTAGATTTTGTTTGGATTAATTGTTGATAATTCAGCAGTATTTTCTATTATTTTTTTTCATAAAGCTTTGGATTTATTTCATCTTCCTTCCAAAATTCTAAAAGCTATGATTTTGTGCACTCAATAATTGCATTTGGGTATTTAGAAAAGTCCCTCAATTTAAAACTAAGTTCTTTATTTCTCAAGAAGACATCAAACGACCTAAAGTAACATGAAACAAGGAATAACCATATGGCTGCAATAACCCTTGATTTTAATTACATTCTAAGCCAGAACAGTTAGGAGTAAATATACAATATACAGCACTGTTATTGGGCAATGTTGTAGGTTTTTTTTTTTTTTTTTTTTGACAGGCAGAGTTAGACAGTGAGAGAGAGAGAAAGGTCTTCCCTCCATTGGTTCACCCTCCAAATGGCCACTATGGCCGGCGCGCTGCACCAATTCGAAGTCAGGAGCCAGGTGCCCCCTCCCGGTTTCCCATGCGGGCACAGGGCCCAAGCACTTGGGCCATGCTCCACTGCCTTCCTGGGCAACAGCAGAGAGCTGGACTGGAAGAGAAGCAACCGGGGCAGAATCTGGCGCCCCAACCGGGACTAGAACCCGAGGTGCTGGCGCCACAGGCAGAGGATTAGCCCAGTAAGCCGCAGCGCCGGCCTGTTGTAGTTTTTTTAAAGATTGAATTATTTGAAAGGCAAAGTGTCATAGAGCAAGGGAGAGATCTTCCATCCATTGATTCTCTTCCCAATTCCATGCAACAGACAGGGCAGGACCAGGCTGAGGCCAGGAGACAGGAACTCCATCCTGGTCTTCCATATGTGTGGCAGGAATGATGTGCTTCGGCCAACATCCCCTGCCTTCCAGGCACATTAGCAGGAAGGTGAATCAGAAGCATCGAGTACCGGTGATTCAAATCAGGCAACTCCACTACTGGACGCAGGTGTTGTGGGAGAGAAGGATGTGTTAATTTTTATTCCAGGCTCTTCCCACGCACAAAGACAGGAATTTTTAATGTTGGCATGAATAAATTAAACGTTATTCAAAAAGTGAAAGAGTGAACACACACACACACACATATGTGAGCACTGGTTACCCCCCACACAGGGAGCTACCCATCATGAATGGGAAGTGGGCCCAAAAGGAGAAGGGGTGGGGAGAGGGGAAACAGAGAGAGCACCCTTGGGCCTCATCCTGTCATGATCTCTAGCAGAACAGAGAGACAGAGAGAGCACCTCCCCGAACCTCCTTTTATTGATGAGGTGGTGGGTGGGAGGGAGTGAGGATTGCTTCTACAGACATAATGTCATCCAGGAGTTTCATGGTACCTCCATAAAAATTTCACATGGAGCCTCATATCCATATTTACAAGGCAAATTTCCCTCTTCAGGTCCTGGGTGAGACAGGGTCATCCCGGGATAGGGGGTGTTTTGGTTGACAAGTCTGAGAACAGGATTACCTGGGGTGGGGGCTTGTGGTTCACAAGTACCTCCAGTTCTGCTATCCTAACTAGCTGCCTGCCTATCGCATATCACAGGCATCCCCAGTGATGGCTCAACTTATTGTATCACAGAGCTCACCCCCATTGCACTTCAAACACAAATCCATAGCCCACAGATCCGTACTCCAAATCTCTTTAGATATGTGATTCTCAGATAACTGTTGGAACAGCAAAATAGTACAGCCATTGATTATTTGGCCTTGGATGTTAATATAACACTAAAACCAACTTTCTTTTTTTTTTTTAAAGAGAATATTGTTGAAATCAAAGTAACTACCTTAACTTTAGTTAAAAACATGGTTATATGAGTAATTTATATGTGGAGATTGTGGAGTTTGAGTAATACACCTGCAGACTGTGAAGATGCTCTTTAAGCAGAGAGCTTATAAGTTAGGAGTAGAGAGTGGAGGAAATTCAAGAACTAAATGAAAGGAATGTCCCAGGGCTGAATGTCCTTAAACCCTCACACAATTGGCTTGCACAGGGTCTGTAGGCTTCACTGATGTTATAATCTAAGTGAATAAGCATTTCTCTTATGGCCCTCCTTAGGGTCCAGAGCTTCCGCGAGGTTCTGTGAAGACAACAACAACAACAAAATGTCTCAGACATTCAAAACTACCCAGGTGCCTTGGGGGACACTGGGAGTCATGTGGCAGCAGATGCTTCTGTCTGCACCGAGCAGAGGGAGGTCTTCCTCACTGCGGCCTTGGTCTCAGGAGTAGCAATTACAGAATGAAAGGACAAGAGAGGAAGCGCTCCAGTGGTTGATGGAGATTTTAGAACCATAGCCTTAGACATCCATGTTTAGAAAGCATTAATCACTTACACGTGTAGCTTCCCTGTTTGGCCACTCATTTTGCTCAACAAATATTTATTTGGTATCTATTACGTGCTAGGCATCATGCCAGACCCTGGGAGTATGATGAGATATCACACGGTCTTCCTGACTCTTTGGAGTTCACAAAATAATGATATTGACAAAAAAAGTAAACTGATGACCAGGATATACACATCTTTTTTTTTTTTTTTTTTTTTGATAGGCAGAGTTAGACAGAGAGAGCAAAAGACAGAGAGAAAGGTCTTCCTTCCGTTGGATCACTCTCTAAATGGCTGCCACGGCTGGCACACTGCGCCAATCTGAAGTCAGGAGCCAGGTGCTTCCTCCTGGTCTCCCATGCGGGTGCAGGGCCCAAGCACTTGGGCCATCTTCCACTGCCCTCCTGGGTCACAGCAGAGAGCTGGACTGGAAGAGGAGCAACTGGGACAGAACCAGCACCCCAACTGGGACTAGAACCCGGAGTACCAGCACCGCAGGTGGAGGATTAGCCTAGTGATCCATGGCGCTGGCAAGGATATGCACATCTTAAAAGATTTTACCTTCATATATGCAGAGGTAGTGCCTAACTCACAGAATTGTGAAGAAGATTAATTTGCTAATACACATGTGAGGTTTAGGAATGCCTGGCTATGGTAAGCACCCTGTTAAATTTGCGTCTAAGTGTTTCAGATTTAAAGAAATATTGCTGGCTTCAATATTCAAAGACAGAGTTGTAAAATTAATTGATTAAAGACAACAACTGTTTAGGTGTCATTTCAATCTAGAATTATGTCATCTAATAATTGCAATTCAAATTCATTCACATACTCAAGAGAGGATAGAAATGTATTTCAGTATGCTTGGCATGACTTAGGGAAATGCATCCAATGGCAAAAGTCTCTAGGTACCATAAAGATTGTAAAACATCTCCTAGCACCAAAAAGACTATGTATTATCAGGCCTGCTGATAAGTGCCACCTTGCCTATGTTACTAATGCACAATGCATTATCTACAAATGTAAAGCCCAAAAAATTCTGAAAATCACTCTATGATGAGGCAATTTTTTAAAGATTTATGTATTTATTTTATTTGAAAGTCAGAGTTACGCTGAGAGAGAAGGAGAGGCAGAGAAAGAGAGAGAGAGGTCTTCCATCTGCTGGTTTACTCCCCAAGCGGCCACAATGGCTTGGAGCTGTGCCGGTCTGGAGCCAGGAGCCAGGAGCTTCTTCCGGGTCTCCCATGATGGTGCAGGGACCCAAGGACTTGGGCCATCTTCCACTGCTTTCCCAGGCCATAGCAGAGAGCTGGATCAGAAGTGGAGCAGCTGGGACTTGAGCCAGTGTCCATATGGGATGCTGGCACTGCAGGCAGCAGATTTATTCGCTACCCCACAGTGCTGGCCATATGATGTAATTTATAAGCCCAATTGTACTTATTCCCTCTGATGTAGATATATTCATATGTTTTACTGAAGAAATATGAGTATGTATGATAGATTGGAGTATTTTATAGCAACAATTCATTTACTTCCTAGATTTATTTATTTGGAAGGCAGAATGAGGGACACATATATAGAGATCTTCCATCTGCTGATCCCCTCCCCAAATGCCTCCAAGCCAGGCCTGGGCCAGGCTGAAATCAGGAGCCAGGAACTCCACCCAGTCTTTCAAGTGGGTAGCAGGAGCCCAAGGAACGTGCCTTCCAGGCACATTAACAGGAAGCTGAATTGGAAGTAGAGTAGCTGTGACTTGAACCTGCACTCTGATATGGGATTTTGGGGTCCCAAAAAACAGTTTAACCCAATGCAACGCCCACTTCCCCAAATATATAGGAAGAAATCTATTGCCCTGACTTTGGCCTTGACCATATGAGTTGTGTTGGCCAACGGAATGTGAGTGGAGTTGATGAGAACAGAGGCCTTATGTGAGCTACTGAGGTCTGAGTTTATCTTGTCTCTGACCTTCTCCTTATTTGCCATGAGAAGGCTGGTTCCAGAGAGCCAGTGATTCATAAAGAATGAAAAGAAATGCCGAATAGCCTCCTGACACTACAGTCTGATCCACAGAGCTACAAATAAGGAAAACATGATTATTTTTGTAAGCCACTGAGTTGCAGAATATTCCGTTGTGAGGAATTGAGGCAATAGCTGACTAATACAATATATTTTATTATTGAATGCTGACCAGACTCTGCTGGGAGTGTTGCATCATACATAGTATGATGAATATTTTCTTTGTAAACATAATATCTGAATATTAATACACACTTACCACTGGGGTTGTAGATTTAAAAAAATATATAGTGTTATATTTTGTATAATCCTTGAAACACCCCCAATGAAATATTCCCATTTTAGAGACGAGGAAGTTGAATCTTAGATGAATTACATAATTTGCCCAAGTTTTCACCACTATTTGTATGTACAGCCAAGATTTGATTATGGTATATATACATAGTTGAGAAGGAGAGAGGGATCTTACCCACTGGTTCACTCTCAGTGCCTGCAATGGCTAGGACTGGCCTGAGACCAAAGCCAAAGCAGGAAATTCCATCCTCCTCATCTCTCACTTGGGTGGGAGATTATCAAGAGAGGTTTTTCTCTTCTCTCGAGAGATTGAAACATCAAGGAGGATGCTAGTTTGAAACAATCATTTCAATAGTGGAAATAACTTAAATCTCTGAAAACTAACACATTTTATGTTTCTTGTCTAGTATTGGCTTGGATTTACTGCTAATACTCAGAATTCACAAACCGCTCATCTTTATCATGGAGGCAGATTTTTATTTCAGAATCATAGACTGATGTCATAAATTCAACTAAAGATGATGGCTATGATAGCTCATTTCAGAGATTTTTCATTGACTATCAGAATTCTGGCTAATGTTAACCTTTAGGCAGCCCTTTTTGGAAATTGTCTGGTTGTTGAATATCAAGAGTAACAGCTTAGGGGTCAGCTCTGTGGTGCAACAGATTAAGCCACTGCCTGGGATGCCAGCATCCCGTACGGGCACCAGTTGGAGTTTTGGCTGCCCTGCTAACAATCCAACTTCCTGCTAATGCACCTGGGAAAGCAGCAGAACGTAGCCTAAGTTCTTGGGCCCCACAACCACGTGGGAGACCCGGGAGAAGTTCTTGGGAGACCCGGAAGAAGTTCTTGGCTCCCAGCCTCACTCTGGCCCAGCACTGGCAATTGTGGCCATCTGGGGACTGAACCAGCAGGTGGAAGATCGCCCTCTCTCTCTCTCTTTTTCTCTTTCCCTCTATCTCTCTCCATCTCTCTGTAATTCTGACATTCAAATAAGTAAATAAATACATCTTTTATTTCTTAAAAAAAGAGTAACAGCTTAAATATCAAGAGTAACAATAGTTACATTATTGTTAGAAATTTAAAACTTTACCTAAAGGCAAATGTACCAAGTCTTGTATTTCATTTTCCTGTAAGAATTAGTAGTAAAAGCCTTCTCTAAATGGAATTAAAGTTCATCAAATGGACAAAAAACAAATTTAAAAATTTTGTCTCACTAGAGGTGATTCAGGCTCCTTCGAGGTTGACTAATTCAGCCATTTTTATTGTTCTGAGACTTACTGCATCAGAGAATTGCTTTAATTCAATTTTGTGACAGCACACCTACTTTAAGCTAATGGTATCTTGCCAACAAAGATTCCATCAAAATTCTAAGATTAATTGTATTGAACAGTAGAGGACAACAGCAAAGTCAATATCTATACATTCCCTTTTTAATTTTTTTTTTTTTTTTTGACAGGCAGAGTGGATAGTGAGAGAGAGAGACAGAGAGAAAGGTCTTCCTTTTTGCCGTTGGTTCACCCTCCAATGGCCGCTGCGGCCGGTGCATCTCGCTGATCCGAAGCCAGGAGCCAGGTGCTTCTCCTGGTCTCCCATGCGGGTGCAGGGCCCAAGCACTTGAGCCATCCTCCACTGCCTTCCTGGGCCATAGCAGAGAGCTGGCCTGGAAGAGGGGCAACCGGGATAGAATCCGGCACCCCAACCGGGACTAGAACCTGGTGTGCCGGCGCCGCAAGGCGGAGAATTAGCCTGTTAAGCCACGGCGCCGGCCATACATTCCCTTTTTAAACAACTGTTAATTCTTACATTTCCTGTTTCTTTGAAATTTGGTAGAGCAGCAGGATCAACATTTTAGCACATAAAGGAACATTTTCATGATAAAATATAATTTCATAACTAATTAAAAAGTAATTTAACCTTTCTAATTTTTTTGACAGGCAGAGTGGACAGTGAGAGAGAGACACAGAGAGAAAGGTCTTCCCTCTGTTGGTTCACCCCCCAAATGGCCGATCCGAAGCCAGGAGCCAGGTGCTTCCTCCTGGTCTCCCATGCGGGTGCAGGGCCCAAGGACTTGGGCCATCCTCCACTGCCTTCCCGGGCCACAGCAGAGAGCTGGACTGAAAGAGGAGCAACTGAGACAGAATCCGGCGCCCCAACTGGGACTAGAACCCGGAGTACCGGCACCGCAGGCAGAGGATTAGCCAAGTGAGCCGTGGTGCCGGCCTGCTATGCCTAGGATTTGAAGATATGGTGGCTTGAAATGTATTGCTTTGATTCACTTATGATAGAAATGATTGAGCTCTCTGAATTTCTTGCTTTCCTTGTACTTGGTGTCTACATATCTGGTTGCTCTGTGCACAAATGACAGGGAAGTAATCTCTGAATTTACTGGATCCCCTGTGCTCTTTATTTTTTCTGTGCACAAATGGAAGGAAAATAATCACAGACTGGAATGGGCAGTGTTTCAGCTGGGTGACTGAAAAAGATGAGAAACCTGAATTTTATAAAGCATTATCTTAAAATGTTTCAAAAACTAAAAAGGAAAACTAATATACCAACTCACAAACTTTCTTCAAACACCTTGGAATCAATAGCCTATAACTGACTTTTTATATGTATATTCTGTGTTTAAAGCTTTTCAATTAGAGGCAGAAGGTACAGGTTTTGGAATACTTTCAAGGGCATGGAAAGGTGCAGGCATCTATTTGTTTTCATTGCTGAAAATAGATCTTGAGAGATACATGCATCCTAGGTCTATGAGCAATAAGGATTAGAACGTTAGTGATACCCATTGGTTTTGCTCATTCGGTTTCTTTACAGGGAGAGCTAAGGAGGAAGTTGATTCATTGGTTTGTTTATTTTGTAATGGGTCCCAAACCAGAAAGCCCTTGCTTCAAGCAGTGCCAATATTCTTTTAATGAAAGGTTCCCTGTTAGCACTGGCACAGGTATCCATCAATCAAAAGAGAGGTCAGTCTTAAACTACCAGCAAGAATGAGTTACTGAAACCCACAGTCAGTCCTACTCACTAAGGTTCCTCTATTCATTTCTCCTCTTGTTAACAGAGTAATGATCCAGGGAGTGTTCATTTGCTATTCAGAACTAAATATTGCATACGATAATACCATTTCTCACAATAAAATGAAAGGACTATTCCTTTTAAACTGGATCTGAGATGAAGAACAATGTTAAAGAATTCTTACGTTTCATGAAAAAAATCTGATAACTGGAGCTGGCAGTTGGTGCAGTGGTTGAAGTTAAGGTGCTGCCTCGGCTGCCCACCCTCCAGTCTGGAATGCCTGTTTGATTCTTGGCTCCACCACCAATTCCAGCTTCCTGCTGATAGGCACGTGGGAGGCAGCAGGTGATGGCTAAAATACTTGCTTTCCTGCCATCCACGTGGGAGACCTGGATTGAGTTCCTGGCTCCTTGCTTCAGCTTGGTCTACTCATGGCTGTTGTGCCTTTCAAATAAGTAAGATTTTTTTCTAAAAAAGAAAAAAAAATCCCACTGTTAATATCAAAATAACCAAGACACTCAAGTCTATAATCTGTGGTTTGCTACGTCACAAAAGAGTTATGAATACTAGGTTTGGTCTAATATTTTTGATGGTTTTGTCCCTATTTCTCAAAATGTTCCTACAGATCAGAATTTATGGGTTTATCAACATATCAGTGGTGTATGTGTGAATTTGTTTACTCTAAAAAAGGTAGCTCAGCCCATTGACAGCACATTTTTTTCTTCCCCAGAGACTTATGGTTACAACAGTTTTCTCACACAAGGTCACTGATTTCTCAACCCTGTGAGGTTAAGTTGTCCCGAGTCACCGTGATTAAATTCAGGTTCAGAGAGCTGAGTGACTTGTTATGCAGCTCATACACAGTAAATGGTGGAACAAAATCTCAAATGCAGCTCTTCTGCCTTCTGGCACACCCCAGGGTGATGGATGGGGTTGGAGTGAACTGAAGGCACGGAGAATGTTGGTTTTAACGGTTAAGAAACACACAGAAAGCCTACATTTCATCTCTTCCCGTGCCCTGCCCCCCTTTGGTATTTTCCAGCTATTGAACTTGACTGTGGAAGCCAATGCTTTAGGAGGAGTTAAGTAGGGATCACCAAGGAAATCATTAGCTGGGTGTTGGGTTTAAATTTTGGAGGCAGAGGGAGGAACTGGTACCAAGCCGCCAGTCTTAATGTTGGCAATCCTAGCAGGGTAGATGCATCCCACTCTTTTCTGCTGTTGACTCTTCTTCCCTTCTGCCTGTCCCCAGGTGCCCCCAGTGTGCAGTAGTTGAGAATGGTCCTGCTGATCTACTTATCTCTCCTTTTCCACTCATCCTACTAAAAACAAAATCTATCTCTAGGGACACCGTCTCTTGGAATAGACAGAAGAAGATCTGCAAGAATAAACACAAATTGTTAGCTAACTCTTGGGGAGATTTTCACTTTTAACCACTTTTGAAATATTGAATTTTTAATTTTTTATTAGCTTGCATTTTATTAGTTTATTAGTTTGTGTTAAGTAACACAGCTAAATACTTTAAAATGTATACTCAGGTAACCTCTATAAACAGCATAATGAAAACAATCAGTAATTCTACCTTTTAACATTTCTTATAAAAACACTGATTCATTTCTTATACTCTTATTTCCTTTTTTATATAAATTTGTGTGAAAAAGTAGTTTGAAACGTAACACAGGTTGATAGGAACAATTTACATTTGAAATCAACTGATGCAGATTTATGTCCTGGCTCCCTGGATTCCTTGCTACTGACTTTAGGAAAATTATACAACCTCTCCAAACCCTGGTTTCCCCTAATAAGTTTATAGTACCTACAGATCTTCCTTAATCATTCATTGATCAATTAAATCACGATTTCTATTGTGTGACCTGGTTGCTGTAGTCCACTAATATCCATTCTTTTTCTACTTTACTACAACTCCTAGTAACAGAAGACATTCTTCATCCTACTTTTTTTTTTTTTTTTTGACAGGCAGAGTGGACAGTGAGAGAGAGAGAGACAGGGAGAAAGGTCTTCCTTTGCCGTTGGTTCACCCTCCAATGGCCGCTACGGCCAGCGCACCGCGCTGATCTGAAACCAGGAGCCAGGTGCTTCTCCTGGTCTCCCATGCGGGTGCAAGGCCCAAGCACTTGGGCCATCCTCCACTGCACTCCTGGGCCACAGCATAGAGCTGGCCTGGAAGAGGGGCAACCGGGACAGAATCTGGTGCCCTGACTGGGACTAGAACCCGGTGTGCCGGCGCCGCAAGGCGGAGGATTAGCCTATTGAGCCGCGGCGCCAGCCCTTCATCCTACTTTGTAATCAATGGGATATGAGCAGAAATAATATGTGCAACTTCTAGATTGTATCTTGAGAAGCAAAAGACATTCTTTTCCTTTGAACCTCCACTCCTTTCTTCTTTTGGAAATACTGAGCAGATAGATTGATTAGCAATCCACCTTCAACATGATCTAGAATGGCAGAGATAGAAGAAATCTGAGCTGTACGTGAAACTGCCATTTTGTCCAATATTGTTAGAACATTATAGGAGAGATATATTGATATCTCATTTAAGCTACTTTTGATAAGTTGGGTGTTGGAATTTGGAATTGCAAATGAAGACCAGATTTATTCTCTTTCTCCAACTATGATGCTTTAACTGGCCTTTTGTCAATTCTCTATTTCAACTGTGCTCACTTTTTTACTTTATTTTTACTGGCATCGATTCCCTAGATTTAAATAAACACATGGGTCACAGAAGGAAATCCAAATCACAAGCTCTAAGTTACTTAGTTCTGACTGGCAGTCAGCTTACTCCTATGGTTGTTTTGTTGCCAGCTAATTATTCATGTATGTGTTTTAGCAAACACACAGGAATGAGAGTCCTTTGAGAGAAGGGTCTATGACTTACTTATCTTTGTATCCATATCGCATCTTGCACAGAGCCTGGTACACTGCGAGTGTCCAGGGAATGAATGTGTTGTCAGTTCTCCTGTGAAAGCACACGGCACTTCTAGTTCAGTAAGACTGAAGAACCTTCGGCTCTGACTTTTTCAGATCTTGTGAGAAAGTTTGGAGTTGGTACCACCCAGCTAGTCCACTGGCAATTGCTTTAGAGATGAACACGACTAATGAATGTCAGGCCGATCCAAAGCAATTACTATTGAATTTCTGTTTGCCATGAAGCTCACTTTCTTTGAGGGTTGAATCTTAGACCAGCCAGCAAACATTTGCTACCTGAAGTGGGCATTATTCCTGAGAACAAAGCCTATTATGAGGAAATAATAGCAGCAAGAAAAGGCAATGAAAAATCACGATGGCATCGTCTTAGCCTCTGGGTCTAACCCTACCTATGCATTGTCACGTAAGTGAGCTAATAAATTCCTCTCTTAAAAAATATGGTTTCAGCTAATCCTGACTAATAAATAACATATGGGTTCTAGCACTAGATCCATCTCTGTCTCATTGTGAAGTCTGGGAAAATCATTTCATCGTGTGGGAACACATTCCTGAGTATTGAGAGAGTTGGATTTTATGATTCCTAAGGTCCTCTCAGCTCTGATTTCCATGAATCTTTCTTCATGTGTGTATGAATCACTTAGGGCAATGCTAATTACTGTAACAGCAGCAACTTCTATGCTTAATAGAAGAGATGCTTTTTCCCAAGAGAAATGTAGGGATCCAGGTTACTTTTATCTTGGGACTCTGCTATCTTCAACCTGCAGCTTCCTAGATCACCATGCTGATGGTCATTAACCCAGAGGAATAGAAAAGAAATCAACAAATGTGTTTGATAGAGTAATGAGAGGTTATGGAACATGTATATAGCGGGCACGTATCACTTTTGTTCACCTTCTGTTAATGAGAACACAATCACACTAAACTGCAAACAAGACTGGAAATATTCCAGGAAGAATAAAATATTGATTTGGTCTCGGCCAAAGTAAGTCCTTGACCCATAATGGCAGCATTAATAACATACTCAAGTAAATGGTCCTCAAAAAATTTTTTCTACCAGAACTCTCCATAAAGTTCATAGCATTTTCAGTAAGTTATTCTGTTTGTTCCCAGGTTAACGCTGATTGAATAGACCGGATATAAGGGAGGCCAAGTGCCTTGAGAGAACTTGGCAAAGTAAACATAGGCACATGGCGTAGGGAGATTGTGGAGCCCAGACTGTATCCTGAATGATGTTGAATTCAACCCCCTGAACATTCCATTCTTGAAATTAGAACCAGAGTCAACGTTGATAGCACAGGGTTCCAGAACCACATATTACTTTAGCTACCTGAAGTATTTGCAGAACACTCTTATTACCAAAGCTAAGCTGCTACATGCATTTTTTGCAGTCTGAAAGAGGCTTGCTGATAGAATTGATGCCCCCATAGCCTATCTAAGAATTAAAAAAAGAAAGAAGAGAAAAGGAAAAGAAAAGAAAAGAAAAGAAAAGAAATGAAAATGAAAACAGGATAAGAAAAGAAATAGCAGCTGTTACCTAGCCTTAGAGTCATATATCTTGGGTTACCTAGGTTTTCACCTGGACTTACACCTACTCTAATTGTTAATAATGTTCAGTCTCAGAAATGTTCCAGTGTGATCACTTTAACCAGATCAGGTGCAAAAGAGAATTGGTGTAAGGCAGATGTTGAAATGAAATGTTGAAATGGGGTGGGGATACCAGAAAAGATTGTGAGATTTTCTTCATTTGAAGCTCCTAAAAAACTTATTACTCAATTGTATATTATGACAAAACATGTCATATTCAAGAGGCTGAACAGTGAATTTTGTTTCTGATGCTGTTAGAAACAGACAAATTTTGAAATGTGTCCTGAATAAATTGTTGGCCATAGGGATATACATGTTATGTTAAATATGTCCAGAAGTTCCTAATTTATACTTGGATTATTTTAGGATTTTGTCTAATGTCTTTAATAAAATCTTAGTGGTGTTCATGACTTTTGTTTATATTTATTTTTTCAAAGCATAGGCAGATGTCTGAATGTACTCAGTGTGTCTGCAATAGTCGCAGAATTATTCCCAGTGACCTGTCATATCATTAACCACAACTAAGAAGAAGTCACAGGGGACAGGCATGGAAGGTGTGCCAGTGCCTGAAAATTGAAAATAATGTCACTAATGACCCTTGACTTCTGATCCAATAGCTTTGTGATGAAAAAATTTTCATAGGTTTCAGAGCAGTATCTGGATCATATAACTACTTTGCAGTGTTACATTTCATTTTTTTTTTTTTTTGACAGGCAGAGTGGACAGTGAGAGAAAGAGACAGAGAGAAAGGTCTTCCTTTGCTGTTGGTTTACCCCCCAGTGGCCGCTGCGACGGGCATGCTGCTGCCGGCGTACCGCGCTGATCCGAAGCCAGGAGTCAGGTGCTTCTCCTGGTCTCCATGCGGGTGCAGGGCCCAAGCACTTGGGCCATCCTCCACTGCACTCCCGGACCACTACAGAGAGCTGGACTGTAAGAGGAGCAACTGGGACAGAATCCGACGCCCCAACTGGGGCTAGAACCCAGGGTGCCGGCTGCCGCAGGTGGAGGATTAGCTTACTGAGCCACAGCGCCAACACATTTCATTTCTATTACTTAATTATATGCTCCTGACTCATTATTTTTATTTTGTGTGTGTGTGTGTGGTGTAGTCTGTTCACTCTTTTCCAATACCCATTCTCTCCCTTTTTTATGGTAATAGTGCATTCTCCTCTATATAGCCCCATTAGAGAGAAAGCATGTTTGTCAGTCCCCTTAAAGTCAGGCATGGCCATCTTTCTAGGTCCTTGAGTACTGATGTGAACAGGTGTGTATATTATTTCTATATTGTTTGTTTAAATGAATTTCTTGCCCTAGATTTTTCTCTTTCCTCTTTCACAAGACTGGAATACAGATGTTACTACCCCACTTTGACCATGCATACAATGACAGTGCCCTAGGACCTGGCTACCCAGAGTGTGGTCCTTGGTCAAGCGGCCTCAGCACCATCTGGAAGATCTTTATAAATACAGAATTCCATCTTATTTAATCCATTTACTTTCAGGGGTTTTTCCCAAACCTCTACACTAATTTATGTGAGTTTTCTTCCTTGTAATAGCAAACCTTTTAAAACCTTTTTAACCCTTTCTGCTATCTTCTGGAGAAACAGACAAGAAAGGATATCATTTGCTTTCTGAACTTTTGGGACTCCTCCCTCCACCCTTTAGCAGAGTATCTCAGTTTAACTTGGTGTGTGTTGGTTTATCTGGGGCTGGGAACATGGGGCGTGTGCTCACCCCATCCTCCTGAGTTTCTCTGCATATTCCAACTAAGATTTTTGGTCCTTGAGGATGCTGAGTTAAGAAGCTCAACATAAATATTAAATGAAATGAATATACAATGTCTCTGGAGAAGGCTGCATCTTTTATTTTTTTCCAGAAGACCCAAATTCTAAGTAGCAGCATTAATCAAATAGATCACATTTGTTGTAAAGTACAGGGAAGCATGCATACTCTGCTTTTAATACGTAGACTCTCACCCGCTATTTGCTCTAACAACCACTTCCTCCTTACTTCGTTTCCATTTCATCCTCTAGACTTGCAATTCCTCAACTTGAATCCAACAAATATTTACTTGCTGCCTCCTGAGACATTAAGTGCTAAGCATTATGTTAGATTCTATGGAAATAATAATGAATAAAAAAAGATCTGACTTCATATGTAGGGTACAGTGTAATTGGGCAAAAAACCAATGAAGAAGTAATTACATAGCTGAAGGATGTTAAGAAATGGAAAGCATTTAAAATATATGTAATAATGTTAATTGAAGAAATGAAAGACAAATTTACCATTAACCATCATCCCTCCATACCTCCCTGGAAACAGGGAACAAACATTTGCTTATTTCCCCTTTCTTGACATCCTCAGTGCTTTGGATTCATATTGGTCATTGGGCTTGTGAAAGAGAAGTTGAATAATTAGCTAGTCAAAAAATAAGGGCTTCCAGTTGGTGCATCTGGAAAAGGACTGGAAAAGAACTTAGAAAAACGAAAATAGTTGCATTTTGGTGGACACATTGTGGCTTAATTTATTCTCTTCCTGGTTATTAAAGTATTGATTGTACAGTACATTAAAATTAGAAATAAAAAGGACATGTAAATGTGTGTGTATGGATCTTCTTTATTACTTTATAGGTGAAGTGAGGTTGCATTTCCTGTGCATGAGAAAGTCTTTCACTGTGGTCCACTAGAACTATCATTTTCCTTTCCTCTGGCCTAATGTAAACAAACCACTGTGACATCAATTTTCTGGCGTTTGGTATACAGAGGGCCTGGATTTCCATTTCTTTTTTTACCAAACAATTCCAAGTTTTAAATATTATTTTTATTTAGTACCCATACCTGACTGTTTTTCTTGAAGGTATTAATCAAAGGTCAAGGTCTTTTTCACAGCACCACAGAACTTTTTTGAATATTCCTAGATGGAGAAGCCAAATGATAGAGCAATAATTTATAACATAAAGAGGAAATCACTCAGGATAGGAGATAAAAGATGCTGCTGTTGAGTCAAACTACTATTGGATAGGCAATTCTAACACTGGGATTCTGCCCATTTAAAACCATGTGTTTGAGTGATTTGTAAGAAACCAACCAAAAATGTGGTGGTTTAAAACAACAACAGACATATTTTTGCCTCTGATCTCCAATCTGGGCATGACTTAGAGAAGACAACTCATCTCTTCTCTGTGTAGTGTTGATTGGGCTGGCTTACCTGGCAGGAGGGTCTATGATGGTTTTACTCATGTCTATTGCTCCAATGGGGGTGGGGGGAATGGCCAGGGATACCTGCACCTGTTTCTCTTTTTATGATGTCTCTGTTCATTATGTGGTGTCTGAGAATTCCCAATAGTCTGAAGATTCAAGTGCTAGTGTTTCACAAAACTTGATGCAGTATTACATCTGTTACAACATTCGTTGGTCACAGCAAATCACAAGACCATCCCAGATTCAAGAGAAAGAAGATTCCCAATGAAAAGAACATAGATGTATAGAAATAGATATTGTTGATGACCATCTTTGCACATAATCTACTATATACTCACCCTCAGTAAAACCCACTGAAAATGAGCATCCATGGCTATTATGAAAATTACAATAGGGAGTGTAGATTGACGTCACAAGTGGTGTGTCGGTAGGAAATGTGAAGATACACTGTTCAACAGACTGCAACTACAAACTCCAACACATGGCAGATGTGTGGTACAGCAGGTAAGTTGCTGCTTGAGATATGTGTATCCCACATTGAAGTTCCTGGTTCAAGTGTTTCTGATCCAGCTTCCTGCTAATGTGCCTCCAGGCAGGCAGTAGCTGTAGGTTTAAGTACTTGAGTCCCTGCCTTCTACGTGGGAGACTCGGAATTCTGGGCTCCCTGCCTTTGTTTTTGCCTAACCCTGACTGTTGTAGGCATTTGGGGAATGAATTAGTAGATGGATGATTTCTCTGTGTCTCTTTATTGTTCTGCCTTTCAAATAAAATGAAAATAAATACATTTTTTAGAAATTCATTAAAGTCCAAAACATGTTAATCACATCAAATTAATATTACATTTTAAAACATTCAATTTTCACGTTAATGTGAAAAGTTGTATCTTAACCTATATGGAAAAAGTTGAGAATTTTTGCTTTGTCTATCTTTCATTTTAACTTATATTTTCTTTGGAACTCATATAAATTGTATTCATATAATGTTTTATTCAAATTTATTTATTTTATTTTGGTTTATTGCAATTTTCTTATGTAACTGTCCTAATTCTGTGAGGCAGATATGTAGGTAAATATATAGTTTGCTACCATAATATGTTACCATTTATCTCTGTTAAATTTGGCTCAGGAAGGTTTAGTGACTTGATCAAGATCGCATGTTAAATGTAATTTTTCTAGGCCTTAGAAAGCTAAAATAATAAAATTATAATTGTATTATCTCTCTTGGATTTTCTTAAACTCCTGGATTACACAAGATTCATGTGATTTTTAAACACAGATAGAAATGAATATAGCAAATATTTTATATATTTGTTTTTCTTAATTATAATCACCACATTGTACAATGGGTCTGTTGATCTTATTTTGATGTGTTTGAACTTGTCCCCCTAGCTTCCACGGTCCCCAGTCCCTGGTAACCATTCTGTACTCTCCACTTTTATGCGCTCAACTCTCTTGGATTCCACATACTTGTGTCAGTGAGGTCAGGCAGTATTTGTCTTTCGGTATCAGGCTTCTTTTATTTAACATAAAGTTCTCCAGGCTCATCTCATTCCGACTTCAGTTTACTTGAGTTCCGTTTGGTAAATATTTATTCAGTGATGACGCCGTCCCGATGCCGATCTGTGCGCCCGGAGAACATCAGGAAACAAAACAGATTTCCCTGCTGTCAAGGAACTTACTTTCTGAAAGTGACATCTGATAAATAGCAGAAACAAATCATTTCATTGTGGGAAGAATCTGCCAGTGTGACTGTATGGGGGATGGCGCAGGAGCTTATAAAGCTGATTTTATGGTTTCAATTAAAAAAAACTTTTTTGTCGAATGGCAATTGAACTGTAGCCTTCTCTCCTTGAGCAGGGAATCTGTATGTGCTATGGTTCTGGCAGCTTCTCTCTCAGTCCGTGGAGCCATCTGGGCACTGCCTACAGAAGCCACTTTTATGCAGATTCACAACCCAGAGTCCACTGAGTTCTTCCCATCTTCTCCACCACCTCTTCTTTCACTTTAGGC
This sequence comes from Lepus europaeus, assembly GCF_033115175.1. Classification (NCBI taxonomy): domain Eukaryota; kingdom Metazoa; phylum Chordata; class Mammalia; order Lagomorpha; family Leporidae; genus Lepus; species Lepus europaeus. The sequence continues at coordinate 60,279,757 of NC_084831.1, forward strand.
AGAGTCAAAAGATAGGCTCCCAGGGTTCCATGCGTGACCTTTTGTTCCGTTCTTACCGTCACAGTTGAACACAAATACATGACTAAGTCCAGTGAGCATCTGTTTGAGACCAGAGATCTGACGTTTAGGAGCTATCTTTTTATCACATTACGGTTTCATTTCGCATGTTTTTCTTAGTGTTTTTCACTTATTATTATGCTAGAAGAGCAAATGTAATTATCTATTCAAAATATGGGGCACACAAAAATTATTGCAGAAAGGTAACTGGAATCCACCTTGACAAGAGACATTAGCATTTGAGAGTTCAAAGCCTTGCTCAGGGGTGGTGTGTGGAAATCTGAAATTAGCTGGGTACTTAGCAGTGTCAATGTGCGATGATCACTATTCCACACATCAGGAATTTGAGAGCCAGTTTTGTGAGAGGAGCTCATGACCTGGAAAACCTTTCAATTCATACATGAGGGCCAGACAGATATTGCAAGATGGCAGGTAAAGATGCAGACCAGCCTAGGACTGACATAAAAAAAAAATTATCCAAATACCAAACTGATAGCGGGGTCAGGACTTGGGATGTTTTAAAAGTAGAAGATGCACAGCTGGTCTCCAAGTTGCTGTTTTTCAGCCTCATGATGGTGCCAAGCCAATGCACATCCAGGAGAAATCATACTCTGAATTTTGAACATTGACCATTTCCTGGGCTCGCAGTATGTGGTACAATCCCTACGCCAGCAGCAGCCGCAAGCTATAGCTCTGAGCCTGCCAGTCTAACACAAGAGGCAGCAACCAGTACCCTACAGTGTGTTGTATCCCTAACCTATGATAGTCGGTAGGTTAAGTGTATTAAATAAAGTTTTACTTAGAAAATGTTTGGCATATGACAGGTTTTTCAGGATGTAAAACACCATAAGTCAAGGAGGATTTGCATTAAGTACTGAAAAATATTATTTCACTTCATTCTCACTACAACATAGTTTTGGTTTTTTTTGTTTTTTTTTTTTTTTACAACATAGTTTTACTACAATGTTGAGTGAAGTGCAAGGGCCATTAAAAAAGTTTCTTATGGGAACATGCTTAGAAGGAAATAAAATCATTCTGTCTAGCTGATAAGCTCAAATAATCCACATTTAGATTGATTAACGATTCGGGCTGTCCTGAGTTCAACTGACTTGAACGTTTTCCACGTCTTCTCTGCTTTTTTAGCAGGCTTTGAAGAGACCACAAAAACATGTACTTGGAACTAAAAATACCTGATTTTTAACGCCAACTCTGCCACTGCTTAGTGGTAACACTTTAAGCAAGGGAGTTGTGCAGCTTCAAAGTAGAAAGGATGATACCTCCCACACATAGGGCTTCCCAGCGCCTACTGCACATCTCAGGGTGCCCGGCCAGAGCGTGCTCTGAGCGAATAACCGCAGGTCAAACCGGGTGTGATGGTTGTTCCCACTCCATCTGGGCTGGAAACAATAGAAGAGGCACAAGCATCCCAGCCTGGCTCTTGTATGTTCACAGACTCAAGAAGGAGCTTGAAATAGTTTTCTAAATGAGATTTGGGAATTCTTTGTGGATTTCAATTACCCATCCTCTTGCTGGACCTCATTAGCACACATAATTGAAAACTGATTCTGTATAATAAGGACAACAGAATCTCCAGCTCAGCGGAAGTTTCTTTGGTGTTACTCATTCTCCATTTCACACAAACATCCCAGCAGCCAGCCCTCAAACACACCACCTTAGAAGCTGGGGAGAGAGGACCCAGAGTCTCCCAGAACTGTAGTTCCTGTGATCTTAGACTAACATGGGAGATTTTGTTTCATCTTGTGTTTTTTTGCAATGTGCAGATGAACAGTAGTACTGTAAAAGATCTTACAGAAATTCTGCAGAGTGGTTTCCTGAAAACATGCATTCTCAGTAGGGGGACAATACTGCCACCAAGGAAATGAAAACTGGCTCTTAAGGGATAAAAATATCTTCGCTATTACAATGGCTTTTGGCCCTTCCCAGTACCTAAATAGATACACTGTACATCCATGGTATTAAAATTTCATGGAGAGAGCATGATCAGGAAAATTGTATGTAAGAGGCTCATTAATGGGGTGAGGTGATAATGAGAGAACACACACACACAGACATACATACACACACAGAGCACACAAGAAAGGTTGAGATAACACAGCCTTAGCGAGAACATAAAGTTCCCTAGACAGAGCTATTTCTGGTGCTCCATTCTCTATAAGATCGACACATGTGGTTCTGGGTCTTCGCAACAGTGGATAAAAGGAAGGGTTCTAAAGATAGCTTGCCTGGTTTGAAGCCAGTTCAATCACATAGAGCTGTGTGATCTTGAGCTAGTGACCTAATGTCTCTGTTCCTCATTTTTTTTCTTCATCTGGAAAATGAGTATTGAAAACTCAGTGCTTAAAGTTGTTGTGAGGGAAGGAGGACCCAGCTTGTTTTTCACAAGATAAGGAATAGAGGCTTCTCTGTCTTTGTGAAAGAGCCTGGTGCCATTTAAGCCACATCCTGGAGGTGGTGAAATCCGTGCAGCATGCTTCAAAATATAGAATAGACAGAAATAGATGCATATAGAAATAAAATATAGAAGAGAGCAGATGTAATATATACTCTATAACATGAAGAACTTCTTCATGATGCACTTTTCATATTTGTTAGTCTGTTTTTATGCATATAATTTTTAAATGACACAAGTAATATATGCACACATATTCTCTTTGTCCTCCCTATACCCCCATTCTGAACATTATGAAGCAAACTTCTTTTAAAGATTTATTTATTTACTTATTTGAAAGGCACAGTTACAGAGAGGCAGGGGCAGAGAGAGAGAGGTCTTCCATCTGCTGGTTCACTCCCCAGATGGCTGCAATGGCCAGAGCTGGGCCAATCTGAAGCCAGGAGCCAGGAGCTTCTTCTGGGTCTCCCATGTGGGTGCAGGGGTCCAAGGACTTGGGCTATCTTCTACTGTGAAGCAAGCTTTTTAAAAAATACCCACTGAGGGACCAGTACTGTGGCGTAGCCGGTAAAGCCACACCTGCAGTGCTGGCATCCCATATGGGTGCTGCTTCAAATCCTGGCTGCCCTACTTCCAATCCAGCTCTCTGCTATGGCCTGGGAAAACAGTGGAAGATGGCCCAAGTTCTTGGGCCCCAGCACCCAAGTGGGAGATCCAGAGGCTCCTGGCTCCTGGCTTTGGATTGGCACGGTTCCAGACAGTATGGCCAACTGGGGAGTGAACCTGCAGATGAAGACCTCTCTCTCTGCCTCTCTTTATCTCTTTGTGTAACTCTGACTTTCAAATAAATAAATAAATAAATATTTTTTTTTAAATACCCACTGAAAGCAGTGGAAGATGGCCTAAGTGCACCCATGTAGGAGACCCTTGGTTCCTGGCTTCTGCTTGGCCCAGCCCTTGCTGTTGGCAGCCATTTGGGGAGTGAACCAGTGAGTGGAATATCTCTCTTCCTCTCTCTGTAACTCTTCCTTTCAAGTAAGTAAATAGATAAGTCTTTTTTTTCCCAAAAGTTCCCACTGACTACCAGATAAAATTTCCTGAGACATATCCTTTTTAGATAGGTAGACTGAGGCACTAACCATATCCCCAAACATAACTCTCTACCCAAAGAAGGTCAATGTCTCCATTCAAGTTAAGACCAAATTGACTCTACTCATTGAGGCAGCATTCTGTGTGCACCTACTTTGTGTCAGGTATTTTTGAACTGGAGGTAGAACTGTTGCATTAGGCCCAGAAGTCAACTCTTCAAAAATGAAAATCCACGTAGCTGGAATGTGAGTTACGTCAGTGTGCATACCAGACATGGGATTCCAGGTGTTTCTCATGACTGTTACTGAATAACCTACTTCTGCCATTAAAATGAAATCCCAGTGTTGGAATGGTTTGCAGACAACTCAGTCTGTTTGGCTTTGCAGGTCAGATCTCAGCAAAGACAGACATTGAGGCTGGAGCTGGAGCTCACGCTGCTTTGTACACTTGGTTTGCCAAGTGTCCGGGCGGTGGAGAATCCTGTGGTTGGAGAGATCTAGAAAGCAGAGGCATTAAGGATTTCAGTCCTGAGAGCAGCTTGGAAACCGGCATCCCTTGGCTTCGTTAGGCTGTGACCAAAGGACTGAGAGCTAACGTAAATGGCAGAGTGCCTGTGCGCTTATCTGCTCATCGAATGGAGTCAAGGAGACAGTGTAGATGGCAGGAGTCAGAAGATGATGGCCACTGGTGGGAACGGCGTGTTTCCTCCTGAAGTAACACTCAGATCATGACTTGGCCACTGCAGAGGAGGAAGCTCTGCCTTCTGTTTTCTCAGTGGTCTGGAAAGCACAGAGAGCAGTGCACCATGGGACTCCACCTGTAGCATGACCGTGTGTGTTCCCTCCCTTTCCTTTTCCTCTATCTTCACTCTAAAGCAAAACTAAATATCTCCATGTCTTGCTATAGTCCACCAAACAGTAATTATTGGTATTAATAATGCTAATAGCACTACTATTACAAGGAAGGAATATGTTCAGTGCTTCTGGGGGGCCAGACCCAGGGCCAGGCCACCGTCACAACACTGAGAGTCAGGTGGCAGTGTCCCCATTTGACAAAGGAGACTTAGGTAAAACACGTAATATTTTTTAAAAAATTATTATTTATTTTATTTTATTTGAGATTCAGAAAGACAGAGACAGAGAAAAGAGACGAGGAGAGAACTTCCGTGTACTGGTTCACTCTTTTTTATTTTTTAAGATATATTTATTCATTTGAAAGGCAGGTTTTTTTTTTTTTTAAACCACGGTCGGCACGCTGCACCAATCTGAAGCCAGGAGCCAGGTGGTCTCCCACGCGGGTGCAGGCGCCCAAGCACTTGGGCCATCCTCCACTGCCCTCCTGGGCCACAGCAGAGAGCTGGACTGGAAGAGGAGCAGCCCGGACTAGAACCTGGTGCCCATATGGAATGCTGGCGCCACAGGTGGAGAATTAGCCAAGTGAGCCACGGCACAACGTGAATTAATGCTATAACTAGTACTGAAACAGTATTTTACACTTTATGTTCTGTGTGGGTGCAAACTGATGAAATCTTTACTTATTATATACTAAATCGATCTCCTATATATAAAGATAATTGAAAATTATTCTTGATGTGAATGGAATGGGAGAGGGAGTGGGAGTTGGGAGGGTTGCGGGTGGGAGAGAAGTTATGGGGGGGGAAAAGCCATTGTAATCCATAAACTGTACTTTGGAAATTTATATTTACTAAATAAAAGTTAAAAAAAAAAAAAAGGCAGATTTAAAGAGAGGCAGAGACAAGAGCTCTTCCATCCACTGGTTCACTCCCCAGATGGCCGCAACGGCTGGAGCTGTGTTGATCCGAAGCCAGGAGCTTCTTCCAGGCCTCCTACGGGTGCAGGGGCCCAAGGACTTGGACCATCTTCCTCTGCTTTCTCAGGCCGTAGCAGAGAGTTGGATCAGAAGTGGAGCTGCTGGAACTTGAACCAGCGCCCATATGGGATGTTGGCACTGCAGATGGTGGCTTTATCCACTACACCACAGCGCCGGCCCTGGTTCACTCTTCAAATGCCCACAATGGCCAAGACTGGACCAGGCCAAAGCCAGGAAACTAGTATTCCTTTTGGGTTGCAGGGCCCCGGCACTTGCACTACCCTCTGCTGTCTTCTATGGTGTGAGTGAGTCAGCAGGAAGCCGATCAGGAGCAGAGCGGGCACTCTGATATGGAACGCCTGCCCCTCAGGTCTTCATTCCTGCATTCACTCGCTTACCATTCAGAAAGCATGATGTGAGCCTTTTCCTGCTTCTCCGTCCTGAGTTGTTGCCTCAGAGGGTTTACCGTACCCAGAACTAACTAGGGGAGGTTCTGCTCCTGAAAGTCCTGATTTTATTTTGCTCAATGAAGTTTGTAGAGGAGAAGGGTGGCCTTTCAGCCGGGGAGGAAATGCTAAACAAGACAGGAGTTTAGCAGGAGTGAAAGGAAAAAGAACAAATCTCATGAACTTTGTCTCAGTTTCCAAATGCCTGAGGTGAGGATGACGTGGGATGGGTAGGACGCTACCTGTATTTGTGGAAGCTGCAGGAGAGAAACAAACAAAAATCAAAAACCCAGCTTGGAGTTTCTTTTCCTTTTCCCAGGTACTGTTTCCTTGGTCTATTTTTTGTGCTTGGTGTTAACCTCTGTCATAGGCCAGCAGAGTATGAAGCACGCACTCAGGGTCTCCCACAGATGGTAACCAAACTGTAGCCAGACTCTTTGTAGGCAGATGGTGTTTTATTTACCTTTTAAGCTCTTTTAATTTGAATAAAATGACCAAGCACAGGGAAGAATGGATGAATGATTTTTCTGTGGTGATTCTCCTGTGCACTGATTCACACAGATTCAAATAGTGGGTAAAGTCACACAAATGTATCCCTATCCCCAGGGGAACACATAGCTGAGTGGCTTCATTACTAACACCCTCCCTGCCCTGGGCCAGCCATCCCTGGTCACTTCTTCCTTCCTTGCCCATCCCCCAAGCCCACTTTTGCCAGCTCAGTCTGTGCCCTTTGCCGCACTGTTCCAACCTCCCTCCCTTAGTTGACGCAGGTAAAAATGAGTGAGTTAGTGATAAGCCAAGCTAACAGTAGGCCTAGAAAAACACTATGGAAACTTACAGAAGTCCTGGCTGTTTGACCCTTTGGCTCTGGAAAGGATGTTGTCCAGCCTATGTTGTTATGTTTGCGAAACTTTTCACCCAGGCAGGAGAGAGAGAGTGGAGGTTCTTGAACAACCCAGATAGGACCACGCTGGGGAGACCACCAGGCTTCCACGAAGTTCAGGGCCTCTTGAGTGTGAATGAAGCAGAGGGGAACTGGCTTCAGAGCCCGTCCAGACCTTCTGATGGATATTTAGGTGAGACAGCGCACCTTGTTTTGTAAATGAGGAAGCTGAGACAGAGAAAGGGAAGAGTCCTGCCCCAACAGCTAAGAAGGAGCTACCCCACTTCGGGACTGCTCAGACCCACAATGCTGGGGCCCTCAGACACAGTTTATTTCTTCCCATATTCCTGCCCATATTCCTTTACTGAATGTTTACTTACTGTCTATATATACACAACCCACTGGCCTTCCTATTACTAGAAATCGAAACATGGGTAGCACCTGTCTTTACCTTTAAAGCTTGTGTACTAGAATAGGAGGGAGTAATACAAACGGGTATATCATTCTAAGACATGCGGTGGGGGAAATGCTCTAAAAGAAATACAGGCGCATTTTCTTGAAGGCTGTAAGAAGAAGAGAACACTTTCTATTGAAGGAAAAGTGTTTTATTGAGCTGGGTCTTGAAGAGTGAGAATTATTTCCCTAGGAGCAGATGATGCTATCGGAGGGAAAATCTTTTCGTCTAACCTCTTAGACATGGTGGTTGGAGCCTTGCAGATTAAATGGACAAAGGGCAGATAAAAGGTAAAAAGACTGATTTTTATTTACATACATTCAATATACATGGGAGGTAGCAACCACTCCGGGCGGCAATCAGTATTTGAGGCTTCTGTACTATCTTAATAGGGGAAGAAGGGCACTTTTGGGAAAACAGATGACTTTCAGGAAAAAGTGGGTCCCTAGGGCTGCTGGGGCTCAGAGCACAGCACCCCGAGACTCTGGTTGGGATATGACTTGTCCCCTCAGCTTCATGTGCTTTAGACTTGGGTTCTGCATGGCAGTGTGGAGGTGGTGGAACCCTGAAGAGGTAGGGCCCAGCAGAAAAAAATTAGGTCATGAGGGCTCAACTTTGATGAATGAAATGCTGTCTCAAGTCTTGTGTGACTGGATTGGCTCTTGTGAGAGTGGATTCCTTTTTTTTTTAAAATTTGTTTATTTATTATGTTTATTGACTTGAAAGTAGAGCAGCAAAGAGAAAGACAGACCCAGAGAATTTCTATCTGCTGATTCACTCCCCAGATGCCTACAAAAGCTGGGGCTGAAGCAGGCCAAGTTTATTTCCCATGTGGCTGGCAGGAAGCCAAGTATTTGGGCTGTCATCTGCTGCCTCCCATGTATATTAGGAGGGAACTCAGTAGGAAGCGGAGTTGGAACTCAATCTGGGGCACTCTGAAAGGGGATGTGGGCATCGCAGCCTCATACCTGCCCTGAGAGTAGGCTCACCCTGCCTTTAGCCCCTCTGCATGCAGCCCGTCACCCTTCTGCTCTTTGCCACGTTGTGATATAGCAAGGATGCTGACGCCATTTAAACCCTCTAGTTATCAGAAGCATGAGCCAAATACACCTCTCTATAAGTCATTCACTTCTGTTTGTTACAGTGACACAAAATGGTCCAATCCACCCACAGTGTGGCCCTTTGGCATGCTAAGCACTTTAAATTGAAGGACATTGGAAAGGCCTCGGCAGTCAGGGCTCCCTGAGAACTCCTGTCCTCTTGTCTCCTGCCCCTGCGTAGCCCTTGTAGTGAGTCAGATAAATCAGAATCCCTCTTCCCCTAGATAATTCATAGACACTAGGGTCTGTCTCCCCTCAAGCAAGCCAGAAAGACCTCAAAAGGTTACCCCCTCTCCCTTTTCCCTGGGAGATCGTAACCCAGAAGGGTCCTGGACCTACCTGGGAAGAGGAGTGCTACAGAGAGGTCAAGCAGACTCTCCCCAGACAGCTCTCGCTGGGTTGCCCTCTTCAGGCTAGCAGCACTCTGCCACGTTAGGACTTGCCTGTCCATTCTTCATTGACTCAAAGCAAGAAAATAGAAAGTTTTCTGTGGGTCCTTAGGCCTTTGTTTTTGAAGCCTCCCATTCAAATGAAACTTTGACTAAACACATTTGATACGCTTTTCTCTTGTTAAGCTGTCTTCTGTTTATAGGGATGTTATAGGGATGGGTGAGTAAAGGTATCACACCTTTCTACTCCTACAGGAGAACAAATGGGAGATCGGAAGTTTTGTGACAATGTTCCTTTAGCAGTCAACTTCTAGTGCCCAGGAATAAGACAGCCAAGACTCTCTAGTTGCACCCAAAGACTGTCAAGTTGAGTTCTTCTGAATTCTTTTTTTTTTTTTTAAACAGGCAGAGTGGATAGTGAGAGAGAGAGAGAGACAGAAAGGTCTTCCTTTTTGCCGTTGGTTCACCCTCCAATGGCCGCTGCGGCCAGTGCATCTCGCTGATCCGAAGCCAGGAGCCAGGTGCTTCTCCGGGTCTCCCATGCGGGTGCAGGGCCCAAGCACTTGGGCCATCCTCCACTGCCTTCCCGGGCCACAGCAGAGAGCTGGCCTGGAAGAGGGGCAACTGGGATAGAATCCAGCGCCCCAACCGGGACTAGAACCTGGTGTGCCGGCGCCGCAAGGCGGAGGATTAGCCTGTTAAGCTACGGCACCGGCCAAGTTCTTCTGAATTCTAAAAGGAGGCTCTGCTTTTTAGGTGGATAAGGAAGTTCAGCAAAAAAATTCTATTCTTAAAAATTTTCAATTCAAAATAAATGTCATGCCACAATGGCATATTCTGGACCCTTTAATGCAGAGTAAAACATTGACATCTTACTATATTTTATGGCTTTGTAATAAATATGCCAGGAATACCTGTTACCTTCTATAAAGTGGGATGTTTGGACAGAGCTCTTTTGGCTTCCTGGCGTTTGGAGACCTGAAAAAGCCAATAGTGAATTTCTTGCTCCTCTGTCTCATTTTCCTGCCGAGTGTTACCATCTTCGCAGACACCATCGTCTTCATTCTTCCCTGGCTCTCAGGTCAGAGGTGAACTGAGTCTGAGGAATCACATAAAAGTCAGCATTGACATGGCAAACAGCGATTGTCAAATTACTTTATCTCAATTTTTACACTAAAACTTCGGTGGTCGTTAATGTCATAAAAAAGAAGTCAATACTAGAAGTCGCAAGCATTGCAAATACTTGTGTATTCACCTTCCTGGCTAGGGGAAATGCCTTTTTGTCTCACGGAGGTTCGGACCATGATCCAATATATCCAGGAAGAGTAACAGAGTCATTTGAAATGAAATTCTTGGGGCCTGTGCTGTGGTGCAGCAGGTAAAGCTGCTGCCTGCAATGTTGGCGTCCCATATGGGTGCTGGTTCGAGTACCGGATCCAGCTCTCTGCTATGGCCTGGGAAAACAGTAGAACATGGCTCAAGTGCTTGGGCCCCTGCACCCGCGTGGGAGACCTGGAAGTACCTCCTGTCTCCTGGCTTTGGTTCAGCCCAGCTCCAGCAGTTGTGTCCATTTGGGGAGTGAGTCAGAGGATGGAAGACTGACTCTCTCTCTCTCCCTCTCCCTCTCCCTCCCTCTCTCTCTCTCTCTCTCTCTCTGTGCATGTGTATGTGTGTGTATGTGTGTGTGTGTCTGTCTGTCTCTCTGCCTCTGATTCTCTGTAACTTGCATTTCAAATAAATAAATAAATCTTTAGTAAAAAAAAATAAATAAGTGAAATTCTTAGAAGAGTCAATCTAAGGCTGGTAATTTGAATAGACTTAAAAAACACAAACAGGTGACTGACTGTGAAAATGAATCTCTGGGTTTTCTTTTCCAGAAGCTTTGGTTGTGGTGGGCAAATCTCGGGTTCCATAGTGGCATGCTGAATTTTCTGAGAAGAAATACAGATTTAGATTTAACTACTGGAAATGAGTGCAAAAACACATCAAAAGAGGACCCCTGGAGTGAGAGGCATTAAAGATGAGCTCTGCCTGGAACTAGAAGAGCCGGGGATTTTGACACATTCTGCAGCTAACACCCAGTGAGCCTCAGGGGAAGGAGACAGCATGATAGCTTCTTTTTTTTTTTAGTTTCTTAGACTAATTTGGGGCAAAAGAAAACAAGGTCTAATTATTGCATTAAAACTTTTTTATATTTAATAAATTCCAAATAACCCAGCTTAATAAAAGTTCTTAAAATTCTTGCTTCAAAAAATAATCATCGCTGCAAAGATGATTATTGACAATATTTTCCCTGCTTCTGAAAAGGCCTTGCAAAGCTATTTCATTAGAAATCAATACTATCAACATAGAATATCTACTGATGGCATAAATCAGCTTGTCTAAAGACACATGCTAGTGGTTAAGCAAGACTTTGTCATGCAAATCTTGTCTTACAATAGGTCACAGAGAGGGAAAAAAAGACATTTTACAATAAAATGAAACAAAAATACACAGTAGAGACAGCCCCTATTAGTATCTGGGGTGCATTTGTAGAAATTTGAAGAAAGAAAACCTTTACTTACAATGCACCTAATGACAGGCTGTTGACACACTCCCCCCAAATATGTCGCCTTGGCATTTAAGACAGCTGTGGATATAGCAAGCCGCTCTGGCCTCCCTTCTCCTCTGAAGCCAACCACAAAACCTAACAAGGTCCCTTCTCCCCAGGAGCCCCTCAAGTGTCCCACCATGTGTCCAGAGGGAAGGAATGTCGCACTGGACACCAAGAAGAATTGGACAAAACAGCCCTTCTACCCCTTAGTTTGTTATCCTTACATTATCCCCTTTGTCCTGCCATCCTACTGTTGCCCAACAACCCATAGAAACACGCAGATTTCCCTGTTTCCAGGGGTCACTTAGAAAGGATGCCATGTCACATGAAACTGAGAGAAGCATGAATCAGTCTTGTATGCTTTTCCATTTTGGTCTTTTGTTAGAGGCGCCTCAGCCATAGACTTTCAAGTGGTCCAGGAAAAGACATTGCTTCACTGCCCCCCCACCCCCCCCCCACCCCCAACAAGAGGAAGGTGGCAGGGCATACAGCTCAGCAAGAGGAAACACAGGGTGGATTTCAGTTCTCACACCCTTTCCATTGGGTGCCCTTGGGTGTGGCACAGCCTGCTTGGCATTACATTTCTGTCCTGCAGAATGATGTGAAAATGCTGCCATTTGTCTTCATTCACACACAAACACACGCACGCGCACACACATGCGCCGACAATCTCTGAAGAGACACACAAGTAATTGGCCACATTGGGGTCTTCGGAGAAGACACCTGGGTGAGGAGGGTGAGAGGGAGGCATCCCCTAGCATATCCTGCAGTGCTTTGGGAATAATATAATAATTGCGAGTATGTATTGCTGTTAGAAATAAAGCAAGCAATTGAAGTAGAGAAGAAAATACACACACGTGAATCTTAAAAGAAAACACGCCGTGTGGTCAAGAGCGATGACAGTGCTTTGGCCACTCACAGGGCAGTGTCTGCTTCTGTTTGGGAGGATCAAGAAAAAGCTTTCTAGGGCAAGTGGTCTTGGGGACATTCTCTGGGGCCTGAATGGGATTTCTTTGAGGACTGAAGGCTGCATTTCAAGGGGAGACAGAGGGGTGAATGGAAGGCCAGAAGCCAGCCAGGGGGAGCACTGGAAAGTCAGCAGGCCTGTGTGGCTGCATCCTGAGCCCGGAGCAGGCACCCAGGGAGCGGTGGGGGCAAAGTTGGTAGGAGTCTGGAGTCCCAGTGTGAGGTGTACACCATTTGCACAATAGACTTTTAAAAGGAAAGATTTTTACCTGGGTCTGGCATCAGATCATTTCTCTAACCAGTTTATATGCTATAGTTCTTGAGGGGGAAAAGGAAATTAAAAATGATAATTAAAGTTTTTACTAGGTTAGAAAATACTGGCAAGATTGTATCCATCATTATCTAGGGTTTCACTCCTGTTCTGTAAAAAACTTTTCCCCAATTTTACTACACAAAGTAGAAGCTTAAGAGTTATCCATGAAAGTTTTATTCGTGACTTTTAAAGACAATAGAATCTACTACATTGGCTTTAATACCAACCTTGCCAAGTCAGAAAACTCTAATATAACAAATTAAAAGGGAGGGGAACAACCCAATAAGGATCCAAAATGTTGAAATCTGGAAATATGATGCCTTCGATTACAGATCAGGATTTGAGCAATTATGATGCAAATAAAAATAGGCTTCCAACGCTGAGATTATGAATTTGTATGCTGTTGGAGTTTAGCTCTCTTTTTAAACCTTTACACATATTAATTTGAAATTTTGTGTGCATAAACGCTTTTCATAAGTTATTATCAGAAAATGAACTGTGAGTATCACATGCAGATTCTGGAGGAATGGAAAACGTATTTAAATTAAAATGAGAAGCTTAAATTGGATAGATGTGAATGAAATGCTTCATAGAAGGTATCCATAGAAACCACTTAAAATAAAGAGCAATGTTAATTCTCTTTGTAAATTGAGCTCCCAGAATCAAAATGAGCTTGAGACATTTAGTGTAGGTGGAATACTCTTTGGCCTTATCTACATGAAGCACACTAATTGACAATTACAAATTTTTGGCCATGGTCTCAGCTGATAGTCACAACCAATTTAAGGCTGTATAGTTGACGGGATTCAGCAAGTAAAATTGCTCAGATACATTGGCCCAACCTGTTGATTTAATCAGGTGTAATTAGAGAATCATGGCTGTAGTGTTTCAGCAACTACTTGACAACACAAGAAATTAAATTTTAGCTACCAGCTGACATAGTGATTATAAAGCAATTTGGTGACACCATTAAGAATAACTTGTAAAAGAAAAAAAATTTCCCTTGTAACTTCCCAGCATAAGTTTTCTTTCTTCAGATTCCTTTCCAGGCCTGTGCAAAAGGGGACATGTTTTACACTGCCATAGCCACAGTTTTTGGAATTCAACACTCTGTTTCTGTTTATATATATGATGTAAATATTTTCTGGTGACTGCGTTTCCTTTTAACTTTTTTTAAAAGATAAAGATTTATTTATTTGAAAGGCAAAGCAACAGAGGGAGAGAAGGAGAAACAAAGAAAGGTCTTTTCTACATATGAGGCCAGGACCCAGGAACTCCATCCTGGTCTCCCACATTGGTGGCAGGGGGGGGCCTAAAGGCTTGGACCATCTTCCTCTGCCTTCCCAACTGCATTAGTAGGGATCTGGAGTACAAGCAGAGTAGCCAGGACTTGAACCAGCACTCTGATACGGGATGCCAGCCTCAAAGCAGTCCTTTAATCTGATGTGCCACAAAACCAGCTCCTCTTTTTAATTTCTTAATTTTCTTTCGTAATGGTCACAGATGGTGTCACGAAGTTGCTGATCATTTCAGAAATCTTAGCTCTGCGTTAACACCAACTGTAATATCTCAGTAACTGCTCACTGTGTAGATTTTCCTTCTACCATTCCAGGTAGTTCTCTAATGAACTGCTCTTAACTTCACATTTCAGCTGATGTATTTAGATCTGCTGTGTGTAATGCTCTCAGACATGCTGAGATATTTTGGATTAACAACATCATTATACTCTAAGAACTATTGGGGATGCAAAGATCTTTTGTTTATGGGGATTCGATGTACCAACATTTCCCACATGAGAAAAAACTGAGACATATAAATATTTATTTTAAAATATACCCTTTGTATTTTACCTATTTTTATGAAAATAACTATATTTATATCAAATACAAGAAAATGAAGTGAGAAGAGTGGCATAGTTGAACATTTTGCCAGTCTCTTTAATCTCTATTTCAATAGAAGATGGCGAGATTCTCACAACAACTTTGGCATTCCATTAGCTCACTTCCAGCAACTTCTGAAAAACAGAGAGTACAAAAGAAAGGAATATTTTAGTATTATTAGGGAAATATTTTGGACCTGAAAGGAAGTTGGGAATCCTCAGGAGCTTCAAACACAGTTTGAAAACCTACTAGTGGGGTGGATGTTGGCATAGCAGTTAAGCCTCCTCTTGGGAAGCTCCTATCCCAAGTAGGAATGCCTAGTTGGAATGACTAGTGCCAGCTCTTCTGCTGCCAATCCAGCTTCCTGCTAGCACACACCCTGGGTGGCCGCAGGTGATGGCTCCTGTACTTTGGTCCCTATCATTCACATAGGAGACCCTGTGCCCTAGCTTCTGCCTGGCCCTCTCCTGGCTGTTGGGGGCATTTGGGGAGTGAACCAGCAGGTGGAAGAGTTTTCTCTGTCTCTCGTTCCTTATGTTTCTCCCTGCCTTTCAAATAAAAAAATAAATAAATGCACTTTAAAAAGTTTAAAAAATAGGCCGTCGCTGCAGCTCACTTGGCTAATCCTCTGCCTGCAGCGCCAGCACCCTGGGTTCTAGTCCCAGTTGGGGAGCTGGATTCTGTCCTGGTTGTTCCTCTTCCAGTCCAGCTCTCTGCTGTGGCCCCGGGGAAGGCAGTGGAGGATGGCCCAAGTGCTTGGGCCCTGCACCCGCATGGGAGACCAGGAGGAAGCACCTGGCTCCTGGCTTCGGATTGGCGCAGTGCGCCAGCCATAGCAGCCATTTGGGGGATGAACCAATGGAAGAAAGACCTTTCTCTCTGTCTCTCTCTCTCACTGTCTAACTCTGCCTGTAAAAAAAAAAATTAAAAAATAAATAAGAAAATCTACTGGTGTACACCAGGGTAAATATGCAAAATTATCATGTGCCTGCAGGGCAACACAGTATGGTTTGTAGGTCCGGAAGACACCATTCTTGGAAAGACTTTTTGTTGTTCAAAGAAAGTGATGGCAATAGTTCATTATCAAGTTCTTCCTATTTTATTTTCTCAGCAAGTCAGGGAATATTCACTGCTTGCTAATGAATCAAGTTTCAAATTTAGTGCTAATTAATATTCTTTTCTAATTAGAATCAATATATTTTAGACTTGGAAATGCTGAAAGAAAATGCTACAATATCATCTGATCAAATGGGATGGGGAGCATCTGTAGCCAGCAAAAAAAATTTTAAGTGAGATAACTAGGTAGGACCTAGCCAAGGTATTAAGTGACACTGGGTAAGGTAGTGAGAAAGTTGCTTCCTTTTAGATTCTCTTTGCACTTGGCTTGAAAATCTCAGTTTGTGTTTGTTAGTGTGTATTCAATATATGCTAACTTGCAGTGCCTTTAACCAATTTGCATATTTTCTAATTTAATGTAAGTTTAGCCTAAGGCTCTGAGACTTAAGGAGACAAAAATTCCTAGCTAGCATTTAATGATATTGTGTTTTTCATGATCTTTATGCTTATTATTATCATCCATGTAGAACAAGTTATTTTGGTTTTTAATTTAATGCAGTTTAATTAAAAAACATGTTATTTTGTTTTAAAGGTGCATTGCTTGGATGAAAATCGTTATTATAACATGAATGGTATGCAGATATGGCAAAGTAATTCAGTGAGTAATCGAGGTTTCGGGGAAAAGTTCTAATTCTATCCTCAATTTACAGGTAGGGAATTCGAGATATAGAGAAAATTGATTTCTTGGAGGAGAGCACAGTCAGAGGCTTTAATGCTGGTCTCCCTCCTCTCCTGCAGCAGGATTGTTAATGTTGAACATTTAACCTCTTAACATTAAGATCTGTCTCTGAGCCAGACAGATCCAGGTTTAAAACCCAGGAACAGGGGCGGTACTGTGGTGTAATGGGTTAAGCTGTCGCCTGCAGCACTGACATCAGTTCAAGTCCTGGCTGTTCCACTTCCAATCCTGTTCCCTGCTAATGTGCCTGGGAAAGCAGCAGAGGATGGTCTAGGTCCTTGGATCCCTGCCACACACAGGGGTGACCTGAAAGAAGCTCCAGGCTCCTACCTGGCCCAGTCCCAGCCCTTTCAGCCATTTGGGAAGTGAACCAGCAGATGGAAGATCTCTCTCTCTCTCTCTCTCTCTCTCTCTTCTGTCTCTGTAACCCTAGCTTCCAAATAAACAAATAAAATCTTAAAAATAAGATAAGATAAAATCCAGGATCATTCCAGGCTAGCTGTGACATACTGGGCAAGCTGCTTCACTTCTATCATGCTGTTTCCTTACACAAAGTTAACACGGTACCTGTTTGATCTATGTAACCTTTAGTCTATATTAAGTGAGATAATATTTCAAACGGTTTAAAACAGCCCGTGGCCCTTAATAGAGCCATTTTTATTAGCTGCAGTTACTTTCAGTGAACTGCACAGCATGTGGAGCAAAAGGCTCTTCCCAGCCAAGGCTTGGCTCCAGTGTGTGTGCACTGCATCTGCCACTCGGATCTTCACTTAATTAAAGGCTGGAAATCGTTGCATCTCTCTCCATAGAGGAGCCTAACACGTCTCTGCTCCCAGGGATGAGAGGTAAAATGTGCTAACTAGGAAACCCATGCCGCCAAGGGTTAAAATAGCTGAAGAAGAATGCTGGTCTCTGGTGGCTTCGATGCAAAGCCAAGAGTGTTTGCCTTTGTGAGCCCAGGAATGCCTCTGGTGAGCCTTGTTTGTTGTGGAAACCGACTTGATCAAAGTGGGGAGAATTAAAACGATCCATCAGAATAATAGTCAGAGCTACCTAGGAACTCTGCAGACAGAGCCTTGAACCCGAGGCCCCCCACTGAGGACCAACAAGTCAGCTGAGAAGAAAAGAAAGGCATCTCTGGAGAAAAGCAGACAAGCAGAGCTGGGAGATAAAGACCCCGGAGGAAAACGTGGGAGCAGAGTTCAGATCTGGGGAGACGCAGTGGGACGTGGGATGCTGGCCTCGCATTCTTTAGGATTCTTGCCACGCCAAGGCTGTGCCTCTCAGGTGTCTGGTTTTTTACAGCAGAGTTAATAAGCAAAGCAAGCACTCTTAGTATTAAAATGCTTGGGGGTAAGGAAAATGTGCTAATTGCCCTGGAATGTTCTAAAGCAGGATGTCATGCTTTTCTCGATATTAATTTGGAAAGGTTGAAAAACTCTCATGATGATCGAGTAGTACTACGGGTCCCTGAGTGACTTGGCATGATTTTGTGTTACTGACTCAGTCCTCCTCCTCCACCCCCTCCCTCACCCCCCCAATGCAGAGTAGTAAAACTTTGCCATTCAATCAAGCCTGAAATGACCTTGGAGCTCCAGCGGTGGCTAAGTCTTACTCAAGCGTCCATCATAGAACAGGAGGGCTGGAGAGCATCCGCAGCAGTCTGGTCATCCAGACTGGAGAGATGGGGAGGCCAGAGGGAGGAAGCAGCTTGTTCAGTATTAGAGTCGAGCCATTGGCCTTCCAGGCTGATGCTGCACTGATGCCATGTACTTAAAGAACCCCCAGAAAATGGCCCAAAAGTGCCCACAGGAGACAGTGTCACCTTCAAGGGTGTCCACGTTTCTTTTTATCTGTGGCCCTCCCAAGGCATACAGCCCCAGGACTGACCTGGGCAGTTACACACAGGGCGAGGCCGTCACAGAAACCATTGCTTCCAATGCGAGAGGTTAATAATCAAGAATCCTGACACTTAGTGCTTTACAAACCACAGAGCACTTGTTAATCTGTTCTCCCGTTAACCCTGCGCGCTCCTAGGAGGGAGGCAGCGCAGTTAGCGTCATCAGCCTTTTTATCGATGCAGTCAGTCAGACAGAGAGAGCCCGTGGCTTGCTCCGGGTCACATGGGGCCCAGAGCAGCCATGCAAGGCCTGAGGTGGGATCTCAGCTTCTGGAGCAGTTAGGCACAGCAGGCAGAGGCCAAGACTCTTGGAGGAGCCGAAGATCTCCTGGGATTTCTTTGCCAAGCCTTGGGCTTGAAAGAAATTCTGCAAAATGGAGGAGGGAGGAGATTCAGAGGTTGTGTGTGTGTGTGTGTGTGTGTGTGAAGGCAATCTGGATGGCTCACACCAAAAAGCTAGGAAATAGCCACAGTGACGCCACGAGGATGAAATCCAAGATCATCCAAGAACATCCTTTCTCTTTTTCTTTTTTAAAAGTATTTGTTTATATTTATGTATTTGAAAGGAATAGTTATACACAGAGGGGACACATACACACACACACACACACCCCATGCATCCATTGGTTCTGTTCCCAAAGGCCCACAACAGCCCCGGATGGGTCAGACCAAAGCCAGGAGCCATGAATTCCATCTGGGTCTCCCACGTGGGTGCGGGGGACTTCTGCACCACGTGGGTGCAGGTGCAGCACTCTTCTGCTGCTTTCCCAGACCCATTATCGGGGAGCGCGACAGAAGCGGAGCCGCTGGGATTTGAACTAGAGCTCGGATACGGATGCGGGAGCCCCTGCAGCGGCTTATCCCGCTACGCCACAACCTGCCCCCTTTCCTTTGAGGGCTCCCCGGCATAGCTTCTCCTGCTTCGGGGGAGGTGGTTTGACTTTTTACAGGTCTTCTCCTTTTCCAGTCTGCCTCCCTGGAGCACCGCCGCCCCTGAGTGGGGAGAAGTTTGCATTCTCGGGGCCTCGCTCAGCCCTAGGTGTGGCTTCCTGCAGAGAAGCCAGGGGAACCGAGGTGGGGGGGGGGGGGTGGGTCGGCGTCGGCATCAAAGCAGCCGCAGGCCCCGGTGGGGGGCTATTTGTCTGCCTCTTTCCAGTCAGCCAGGGCTCTACCCTAAGGAACGTCCCGCCCAGGCCCTAACCCAGCTCCCACCCTACCCCCAGGCCGCTCCCTTCCCAACAGTCCGGCAGTTGGGGCATGCCAGGCAGGAAGCTGGGCTCTGCGGATTTGTTTGCCCCTGGAAACCACTTAGGGAGTCAGAATGGGGCCTGCGAGCGGGGTCCCTTCAGGAATGCCCCTCCCCCAGTTGAGTTACCAAATGAGCCCAATTCATTCTGTGGAATGTAGCAGCCCGGGCAATGATGATTGATACTGACAGCGAAGCTTTCATGTAGCAATATCCCCGGCCACCGACTGTGAGGCGCAGAGAAAGAACTCTCTGGAATTCACAACATTCCCCCTCCAATTAATCCCCAGCCACCCCGCTGCGTGTGAATGGGCTGTGCTGGGGATTCGTAGCTCTGCTGCTGGGGATTTGCTGATTCCTCGCAGCCCCCCTGAGGAGAGGTGATACGGAGAGCAAATAATCAGCCCGCCGCGCTGAAGGCGCATCGTGAATTGGCTCGGCTGGGCCTGGCTGCACTATTTGTACACTTTTAGGCACCTCGGAAACTGGGTTTGCAGACAAAACCTGTGGTGAGGGGCCCTCCAGCCCCTGTCGAGGGCCGGGGTTGCCGCCGCCTCTCCCACTGGTGTAAGAGTGCAGCCTTGTCTCACAAAGGCCGGGGTGGGGAGGTGGGGGCGGGGGCGGCCGCCGTCCCGCACGAGGTGACCCGAGCCTGATTCTTGCTTGATTCTCCCTGGAGCGCAGGCAGGCCCGGGCCCCCTCTCCCCCTCATTCAGTCACCCGCTCAAGACAAACAAGAGCTGGCGTGGCGGTGAATTGCAGTTTTTAATCCAAGTCCACTGCCTCTCAAAGTCGCTGCAGCTTGTCCCCTGTGAAGGCTTCCTCATGGGTCCACAGAGACGTTTTAGTTTCTCTCTCTCTCTCTTTTTATTAAAGATTTATTTCTAGATTTGATTCAGAGACTTATAGAGAGGCAAAGGCAGAGAGAGAAAGGGAGAATTCTTCATCCAATGGTTCACTCCCCAAGTTGCTGCAATGGCCTGGAGTTGAGCTGATCTGAAGCCAGGAGCCAGAAGCTTCTTCCGGGTCTCCCACGTGGGTGCAGGGGCCCAAGGACTTGGGCCATCTTCTACTGCTTTCCCAGGCCATAGCAGAGAGCTGTCTTGGAAGTGGAGCAGCTGGGACTAGAACCGGCACCCATATGGGATGCTGGCGCTGCAGATGGTGGCTTTATCTGCTATGCCACAGCATCAGCTCCTCTGTGTTGTTTTGAAAAAGCATTCGCAAGTCTAACCTCTGTTTTGTTTGGCTGCACGTAAGGTCTAGTACAGTGCCACTCATTAGGCCTGATTGAAAACTAGTAAGGTTTGTGGAGGACTTACTATGAAGAGTTTGTATGCATGGCCACAGTGCTCCTCAGAGCAGTCTGAAGTAGCTGCCTTTATCAGCTTGATCTTTGAAAGAGAAAGGGGCTTGGGAACCAGCCTAGTGGGTGGAGTCAGTCTGGAGCCAGAGTCTGCCCTTCCCCACAAGCTGTGGTTCCCACAACCCTTGCGTGGAGTAATCTCTCACTGCTTCTTTCTGGGAATGTCTGTCCCGGAGCTTCTGCTGCCACACACGTGGACCTCAATCCCGCTGCACACTGCAGCCAGCGGATGGGTTTAAGCGATACTCCAAGGGCTGCCTGTGATGCTGGCATCCCATATGGGCTCCAAT
This sequence comes from Lepus europaeus, assembly GCF_033115175.1. NCBI lineage: Eukaryota > Metazoa > Chordata > Mammalia > Lagomorpha > Leporidae > Lepus > Lepus europaeus. The sequence continues at coordinate 60,300,764 of NC_084831.1, forward strand.
TCGAACCAAGGCTGCTGTACTTCTGATCCAGTTCTCTGCTAGTGTACCCGGGAAGGCAGCAGATGATGGCCCAAATACTCCACCTCTGCCACCCACGTGGGACACCTGGATGAAACTCCTGGCTTTGGCCTGGCACAGCCCAGCTGATGCGGTCTTTTGGCGAGTGAATTAGTGGATAGAAGATCTCCTTCAAGTAAATAAAATAAATCTTAAGAGACGCGACGCTAAGCTTTAAGAGAGAGAGAGAGAGAGAGAGAGAGAGAGAGAGGCCCCAATGGGCTGCGCTGTTGTTGCAAGCCGCTCTAAAGTCCCTACAGCAACTAGAAGCATGTTCCAGCTCCTCAGCTTAGCACACAAGCCCCTTAGTGATCACGTACCCCAGAAGGAATGACGTAGAGATGGAAGCGGCAACCCAATAACCTTGAAGAGGAGACTGTGAGATGGGCTCTGAGGCGAATGAGGGCGCCCTCCCTTAGACTGTGCCTCTGCCCTGGGCTCCGTCAGTGCCGTTTCCACCCTACCCCTGCCCCATCTGGACACTTGGGCAGTGACCACTCCCTCCTTGCCCTCCTGGGTCCTTCTCCCTCCACCCCAGATGGAAGGTGTGGGGTACACAGCTCACTGCTGGCTCCAGTGTACCTGAAGCTGAATTCAAGATGAACACTGGTTCGTAAGGATTTCGTTGTTGTTACCAGCAACTGCCGGGCATTAGGCAAATGCTGTGAGACTGTCCATAACTATTCAATGCTCAGTGTTATCCCGTCGGCATTTTCATACATTGGGCACCAAGAAATTAACTTTGCACACTAAATTTGGGCTTTCATCCATCAGCTGCCCAAGGAACCCTTCAGGTACTTCCATGGGGCGCTGCCTGCCAGCCACTGTTGAGTTGCAGCGGAAGCTTTGTTTTCCCAGTAGTGTAACTACAAGGGCAGACATATTGGTGAGGCAGGTAAGCCTCTGCTTGGGATGCCTGGTTCCCATATAGCAGTCTGTGGGTTCAAGCCTGGCTGCACTCCCAATTCCTGCTTCTAGTGTGCACCCTGCAAGGCAGCAGATGATGGCTATAATACTTGGATCTCTGCCACCCACATAGGAGACCAGGTTCCCAGCTCCCGGCTTCTGCTCAGCCCAGTCCCAGCTGTTGTGGGCATTTGGGAAGTGAGCCAGGGGATGGGAATTTCTTTTTGCCTTTTCAAATAAGGTAAATAAAATTTTATTTATTTATTTGAAAGGCAGAGTTACAGAGAAGGAGAGGCAGAGAGAGAGAGAGAGGATTCCCATCTGCTGGTTCACTCCCCACATGGCCTCAGTGGTCTGGGCTGGGCCAGATGGAAGCCAGGAGCTTCTTCTACATCTCCCTTATGGGTGCTGACGCCCAAGCACTTGGGCCATTTTCTCTTGTTTTCTGAGGGGCTTTAGTAGTGAGCGGAGTCCGAAGTGGAGCAGCAGGGACTCAAACCAGTGCCCATAAGGAGTGCTGGCACTGTAGACCATGTCTTAAATTTTACGCCGCGGCACTGGCCCCAGTAAATAAAAAATTTTTTAAAAGTAGTGTTACTACAGTTATTTACAGATTTCATTATGTTTCCTTATTTCATAAAAACACATGTGAAAAGGAAATATTTAATGTCCCATGAATGCCTATTGAGGCACTGTTATACAAGGGATCTTTGAAAAGTTCGCAGAGGGACCAGCATTGCAGCTCAGCTGGTTAAGCCACTGCCTGTGACACCATTAGCATTCCATATCCGAGTGCCAGTTTGAGTCTCAGCTGTTCTGCTTGTGATGCAACTTCCTGTTAAAGCACTGGGAAGGCAGCAGAAGATGGCCGAAGTTGGGCCCCTGTCACCAATGTGGGAGACCTGGATGGGGTTCTTGGCTCCTGGCTTTGGCCTGGCTTGGACCTGGATGTTGCAGCTATTTTGGGAGTAAACTAACAATCTCTCTCTCTCTTCCTCCCTCCCTCCCTTCCTCCCTTCCTCTCTCCCTCCCTCCCTCTCTCTGTGTGTGTTTCCTCTTTCTGACTTTCAAAGATTTTTTTCTCTTAAAGAGAAAAGTACCTAGGAAATACACACTATCCTTTAATTTGACTTTTCCATTAACTTTTTGAAGTGGCTGTGTGTGTGCCAGGATCTGTGTTGAATGGAATAGCCAAGATCCTTGCATTATGTGACTTATGTCCAGAGAGCTGAGAAAGATAAGGCACGAACAAACGAGTATGCGAGATGATGGTAAATAGCATAAGGAAATAAGACAGGGTGATGTGATAAAGCAGGGGAGGGAACCGGTGCGGACTAATAAGAGGAAGGGACATTTCAGCTGAGACCCAAATGATAAGAAGAAAGCCATCCTTGTAACTTATTGGAAGTAGATTGTTTCAAGTAAGTGTCCGAGACTTGGAGTGGGGAGAGTCTTTGAAGACACAATAAGGAGGTTAGTGGAGCTAAAGTGTTGTGCGTGAGCAGGGGATGGAGTAAGAGATTAGACAGAAGATGTGAGCCAACAGATCATAGGGTCTTGTGGGGGTGATGGCTTTCAAACGATTTCGTTGTGATCTATAGGAAGACCCCTTTCCATCCTCGGCCGGAACATATAGGTATGTATGCACACACAGGCAAAGGTTCATGAATTAATACTTACTCTTACTGTATCTAATTCTTTCTGTATATGTATTTACACATATAAGAAGCTTTGATGTTTTCTACTTGATTTTAAAATTCTGATCCTTATGCAGTACATTGGTTTCACAATCTAGTAAATGATTTGGTTTGGCAAGCTCTGTCCCAGACCATAACAAGATGTTTAGATTCTATTCCCAGTGTAAGAGTAAATCCCCAGGAAGTTATAAGCAAGGAGCAGCCAAATTTGTTTTGCTTTGCTTTTTTTAAATTTATCTGAGAGACAGAGAGTTGGAGAGAGAGAGAGAGAGAGAGAGAGACAGACAGACCATGAGCAAGCAAGAGAGTACACTCCTATCTACTGGTTCCTCCCCAGATAACCAGGATGTCTGGGGGCTAGGCCAAGCTGAAACCAGGACCCAGAAACTCAATTCAGCCCTTCCACGTGAGTAACAGGGACACAACTACACATCATGTGCTGCCCTCCACCCCCACCCCAGGGTGTGTAATACCAGGAAGGTGGACTTGAGAGCACAGCGAGGACTTGAACACAGTCCCCCTGACGTGGGATGCGGGAGTTCCTGGCTCCTGGCTTTGGATCAGTGCAGCTGTGGCCATTGCAGCCATCTGGGGAATGAACCAGTGGATGGAAGACTTCTTTATGTCTCCCCTACCCCCTTGTCACTCTGCCTCTCAAATAAATAAATAAATATTAAAAAAAAAAAATTAGGTCACTGACAAGGTTGCACCTTGGAAGAAAAGTGGAGAGCCAGGGAGTTTACACAAGTTGCCCTATAAAGGAAATCGTATTGCATCAGTTAATCAGAAAAAATGTACTCAGCATTTTGGCACAGTGAGTGGGCTAAGCTGCAGTGTATGATGCTGCCTCTGGTATAGAGCTCTGGCTCAGGTCCTCACTACTCTTCCAATCCAGCTTCCTGCTAATGCACCTAGGAAGGCAGTGGATGACGGCTTCCCTGCCATCCATGTGGGAGGCCTGGATGGAGTTCCAGGATTCTGGCTTTGGCTTTTGGCCCTAGCTGTTGTAAGTATTTGGGGAGTAACCAGCATATGGAGAGTCTCTCTCTCTCTTTCTCTCTTTATCCCTCCCCCCAATCACTCTGCCTTTCAAATCAATCAATCAGTTCTGTGTCAGAGGCTCACTGTGGTGGTGTTGAGGTAGTAGGACTTGTAAGAGGTGAAGAGATCACAAAACAGGTCCCTCTCTATGCTTTGGCTTCCAGCCTGGTGATATGACCTTTCACACCTGTTCTCCCCATGCCATCCATCACGAGCTGATAGACTTCAGTGAGCCCTCCCGATAGCCAGCATCATGCTGTTTGGACATTCAGGCTCCATAAACTAAATAACTCTCTTTTCCTTATAAAGTTACACAGCCTCAGGCAAGTTTTGATAATCAGAGAAAATAGGCTAATAGAAAAGGCCTCGGGGCCGGTGCTATGGTGCAGTAGGTTAATCCTCTGCCTGCAGCGCCGGCATCCCATATGGGCGCCGGTTCTATTACCGGCTGCTTCTCTTCCAATCCAGCTCTCTGCTATGGCCTGGGAAAGCAGTAGAAGATGGCCCAAGTCCTTGAGCCTCTGCACTCACGTGGGAGACTGGGAAGAAGCTCCTGGCTCCTGGCTTCGGATCAGTGCAGCTCTGGCTGTAGCGGCCATTTGGGGAGTGAACCAATGGAAGGAAGACCTTCCTCTCTGTCTCTCCCTCTCACTGTCTGTAACTCTGTCAAATAAATTAATTAAAAAAAAAAAAGAAAAGGCCTCAAAAAAACTCATGGGAAAAGTGTATTATAAAAACTATGCATGGGTTTCAAGTTTTTGCACCAGGATGAGGTGGTTAGCCTGGTGGTCAAGATGCTGGTTAAGATGTCTGTGTCCCACATCAGAGTACCTGGGTTTGATACCTGGCTCCAGCTCCTGACTCCAGCTTCCTGATAATGCAGACCCTGGGAAGCAGTGATTATGTTTCAAGCAACTGGGTTCCTGCCATACACATGAGAGATCTACTAAATTGAATTTCCTGGCTCTCAGCTTTGGCCTAATCCAACCTTGGTCATTGCAGGCATTTAGGAAATGAACCAGCGGATGGGATCTCTTTCTGACTCTCTCTGTGTGTGTGTGTGTGTGTATCTCTGCCTCTCAAACAAATTAAACAAAATTTTGCAGCAAAACAGACTTACCTTTTAATTCCATTTCTACAAACTTTTGCAAGTATCTAGATAAAATATGTATAATGATATAAATCATTTAATAAAAATTGATAGAGTTTAAAAGAAAACAATATAATGGGGTTTAGATAATGCTCACTTTAGAATCAGGAAACTTGAATTCCATCTAAACTCTCCATCTTAAAAACTGTATGCCTCGTGTAAGAGTATCTTGAGTCTCAGATTTTTCATTAGTTGGACATAAAATTGTCCTTGTTGGGTGGTGGTAAAGATTAAATAGACATAACATGCAGAGTACCTAGTACCTGGCAGTATTTTTCATTTATTGGGCATCTAACATAAGACTAAATCATTATGGTAATTGTAAGTTTATCTACTTTGTGTGATATAAACAAAGGCCTGGCTCAGATACCCTCCCTAGTCCTACAAATATTGATGTAACTTCTGGGTGTTATTGAAATGGAGCAGGACATATGCTGATGGGCCGAGTAAAATGGGTTTTGTAATATATGGTCATATTTTGGATGACTTTTCAGAAATTCAAATCTCTGTGTACCTAAGGAAATGAAAAAGCCAAAAACTCTCTGGCACTTGGCCCAACAGCCTGGATTCCTTTGGGTCAATATCATTTGTCCTCTTTGTTCTTATTGAACAGAAGTTAGGTCCTGAACATAGCTCCTTCCTACATTACATCATCACTGGGATTCTCCCTGGAGTCTGCAGACTGTAGAACACAGGTTAAACATCATCAAGACATTACACTCATGTAATGAGGGTTTGAATCATTGAAATTGGGATTCACTGACACATTAATTCATTTATTCAATATATGTTTACTGAGATCTGTGTACTGAGAATACATAAACACAGACACTGAATTGTGACAGTGCCAAGGCACATCTCTGCCCTTGTGAGGGGTCAGGCAATGCCTAAATTCAGAATTAAACAGGATGTAAATAAGAAGCAAATGGGATAATTGCAGTTTGTGATCAGTGTGATGGAGAAAGTAAGCAAGGTGCTGTGAGAGACCAACCCATACACACGCACAGCCATAGTTCAGGGAGATTTCAAAAAAGGGAGAGTGAGATGGGACCCAAAAGCCAGCCAAGAGAAGCTCTACAGAAAGAGTAACAGTAAGGGAGTGGGGAAGGGAAAAGTCCTGGGAAAGTTTTCAGAACTTCTAGAAAGCCTGCATGACTGGAGTATAAAGGAAGAAAACAGAGAAGAGGAAGGCAGGAGACAGATCACACAGGCCCTTGAAACCACAAGAAGTTCTTTAAAAATTTTCTAAGTCTGGGGTTGGCACTATGGCTTGGTAGATGAAGCTGCTGCTTGTGACCCTTATGGGTACTAGTTTGTGTCCCAGCTGCTCCACTTTCTATCTGGCTCCCTGCTATTCCCCTAGGAAAAGCAGTGGAAGATTGCCCAAATGATTGGGCCCCCTGCTACCCAAGTGGGAGACCTGGAAGAAGCTCTTGGCTCCAGGCTTTGACCTGACCCAGCTCCTGCAGTTGTAGACATGTGGGAAGCCAACCAGCAGATGGAAGATCTTTGTCTCTCTCTTTTTTTCTGTAACTCTGACTTTCAAATGAATAAATAATTTTTTAAAAAATATTTCTCTGGGAAACCATTGAGGACTTTGAAGTTGGGGAGTGACATGTGCAGATGTACATGCCCTCAAAACCCAAAGAAAGATCTCTGTAGAGAGGATGGGAGGGAAAGGACTGAGTGCATGCCATAGGCCAGCAGTAAGGTAGCATAGTTGAAAATGGATGGTGACTTAGAATGTATAATGCCAGAAGTAGCTTCCTTTTTGGGGAGCAGAGCCAATAGGACTTACTGGTAGATTGAGGGGGGTAAGAAAGAAAAGAATCCTGGTTTCTGACTTTAGTGACTGTAGTGGTCCTATATTACTTTCCAAGAAAGGGAGCACTGGGATATGCTCAATTAAGACATAGAGTGAATGGGGAAATTAATACTCAATTTGGAAATGTTAACTTTGAGATGTCAGAGACAGCAAGCAGGTGTGCCAATGCAGCTGGGTATAGAAAAGTCTAGAAAGAAGTCCGAGAGTCTTCAGAAAATGGTTTGTGTTTGATTTCAATGGATGAATATAATGAGAAGAAGAAACAAGGAGCTAGGACCCACCACAGGGGACTCCAAAATTAAGATGATTGTAAAGGGAAAGAAACTAGTGAAGAAAACTAAAACACCAAGATCATCAGGTAGAAAGAAAATCCGATGTGGTGACTGTAGAAAACCAAAAACTGAGAGAAGTAAGTGTTGCAGGAAAGAAGGAGCAATCCATTGTGTCAAAGGCTGCTGAGAATTCCCTTGTAGCACCCAGGCCTCTTTGTCTGATGTCCAACTGACTTCATCAGGGCAAGGTTGACTTCCGCAAAATCTCTTCATTCTCCCCGTTCGTCTCCTCGTTTGTAAAATAGAGAATGCATGTCTTTCTCAGGCATTTGCATATATTAGCCCTTTGCTCTCCAAGGAAATGGAGAAACTGTGTTTTTAATACTGAGGTTTGAAGAAGAGTGGACAGTCATGCTAAAGTATGATTGGATAGATGGAGTATGCTTCAGTGGTAATAACAGGAGGGGAACTTGGCAACGCCTGTTGGTTCAGATTCTTCTGTGTCTTCTAGGGTTAGGATATCCGTTTCCTTTGCATGGTGGCACTGCTGGGGTGAAGATTTTGAAAGAGGTCAGAAGAAAGTGAGAGTGACCTTCTGCTTCTGAGGTTTTCTTTTTTTTTTTCCTTTTTTAATTTATTTGATAGGTAGAGTTACAGACAGTGAGAGAGAGACAGAGAGAAAGGTCTTCCTTCCATTGGTTCACCCCCCAAATGGCCACTACGGCCGGAGCTACACAGATCCGAAGCCAAGAGCCAGGTGCTTCTCCTGGTCTCCCATGCGGGTACAGGGGTCCAAGCACTTGGGCCATCCTCCACTACCTTCCCGGGCCACAGCAGAGAGCTGGACTGAAAGAGGAGCAACCGGGGCTAGAACCCAGTGCTCAAAAGGGATGCCGGAGCCACAGGCAGAGGATTAACCAAGTGAGCCACGGCGCTGGCCCCTTTCTTTTTTCTTTTTTAAAGACTTAATTATTTATTTGAAAGGAAGTTACAGAGAGAAAGAGAAAGATAGAGATAGAGAAAGAAAGAGAGAGAGAGAGAGAGAGAGAGAGAGAGAGAGAGAAATATTGTATCTGGGGCCAGCGCTGTGGAGTAGCATGTAAAGCCGCCTCCTGAAGTGCTGGCATCCCATGTGGGGCCTGGTTTGAGTCCTGGCTGCTCCACTTCCAATCCATCTCTCTGCTTTAGCCTGGGAAAGCAGTAAAAGATGGTCCAAGTCCTTGGGCCCCTGCACCAGCAGGGGAGACACGGAAGAAGCTCCTGGGTCCTAGCTTCGGATTGGCATAGCTCCGGCCATTGCGGCCAATTGGGGAGTGAATCCGTGAATGGAAGACCTCTCTCTCTTTGCTTCTCCTTCTCTCTCTATGTAACTCTGACTTTCAAATAAATAAATAATTTTTTTAAAGAAAGAAATCTTCAATCTGTTCGTTCATTCACCAAATGGCCAGTATGGCCAGGGGTGGGCCAGTCTGAACAGGAGCCAGGAGCTTCTTCTGAATCTCCCACATGGGTGGCATGGGCCCAAACACATGGGTCATTTTCTTCTGCTCTCCCAGGTGCAATAACAGGGAGCTGACTCAGAAATGGAGCAGCTGAGACTTGAAGTGGCACTCAGCTAGGATGCTGGAGTTGCAGGCTGTGGCCTAACCTGCTGTGCCACAATGCCAGCCCCCTGATATTTTTCTGATTTTAGGGTAGTATGTCCTAAACACCATCACCATCAAACAGTGATAAAAAAGACAAGATGAAAGAAGAGATTTTAATGGTGAAACTTATGCCTCCTGGTTGTGGTTAAACCTTGAAAGGAAAATGCAGCCAACCCTTCTGGAAATAGCTGTAACCAACCTGTGGGTCTTTGCCTGATCAGGAGTCATGACTTGTTTCAAAAATACTGCAGGATTGGTGACAGCTTTCACTGCTCTTCAGCAGACGTGTGTGTAGGGGTTGGAGGAGGTCTGCCATTATCCCAAAAATGATCTCTCCTTTGCAATTTTCCTTTATATGTGGCAAAATGAAGGAAAAGCATCAGGTCAAAGAAAAATCCCGATTTTCTTCTTTTGAAGTTTCCAGTCCTTTCTAATGCAGGTTGTGACCACTGTCAAGGCACACAGAATTTTATTTTTAGTTCTTTTCTTGTGCCCCTAATTTAGTGTCCCTAATACTTTTTGTGTCCCTAATTTAGTGTCCCTAATGCTTTTTGTGTCCCTAATTTAGTGTCCCTAATGCTTTTTCTATGAGTGATATCTCTTACCCTTCTGGGTTTCTGGGCTGCTTGACTACAGGTGAGTCATCTGTCCCAGCAGAATGCTATGGACTCTGATAGAAAACCCCATGGGTGTAGATCTCCACTTTCCTAGTCTTTCACTGTGGTTGTGCTGGTGTGTGTGTGTGTGTGTGTGTATTTGTACTTTTTTAACTCAAGTAAGTGTGCTAACCAGCAGCGTTTCTCATTTCTAGTTTAGGTAGGTGGGCAAATCTGCTGAAGTAGATTGGTTTCTTAAACAAACAGCTCCCATGTCTTTCACATTAATGATATATTTAGCAGCATTGTTTTAAAGGATTAAAAGACTCATGAAGCTGCACTAAACAAGTCAGCAGTCATTACTTATCAGTCTGACCTACAGAAAATATTGTTTTGGGGGCTGGTGCTATGGTGTAGTGCTGGCATCCTATATGAGCACCAGTTTGAGTCCTGGCTTCTCAACTTCCAATCCAACTTCCTGCTAGTGTGCCTGGGAAAGCAGCAGAATATAGCCCAAGTACTTCGGCCCCTGCATCTACATGGAAGACCCAGAGGAAGCTTCTGGCTCCTGGGTTCAGATTGGCGCACCTCCAAACAGTACGGCCATTTGGGAAGTGAACCAGCAGATGGAAGATTCTCTCTCTCTCCCTTTTAAGTAAATACATAAGTAAATCTTTTTTTCAGAAAAGAAAATATTCTCTCAAATTTTCAAGTTTTTCAGCAACACCGTTGGTGCTTGATAGAAGTATTGACTTCCCTAACTACTTATATACACAGCAGAGAATGTTCTCAAGTGTTCCAGTAAATGCTTCTTTCTTTGGCAGCTGTTTGATTCCGTGATGCAATCCTTTCTAGTTTTGCTCTGTCCTACACCATAGTGTACAACCCTCTGAATGCAGTGTTTACTCTGCCAGGCATTGCTGAATACAGTGTCTTCAGAGATAACCAAAATGCGTTAGGCACAGGGGTCAAAAACTAATAATACGGGGGCAGGTTTGTGGCTCAGTGGGTTGAACTGCTGCCTGGGAAACCCTCATCACATATTGGAGTGCCTGGGGTTCTGGTTACTTAATTTCTAATCCAATTTCCTGCTAATGTGCTCCCTGGGAGACAGCAGGTGACAGCTCAAGCACTTGGTTCCCTGACACTCCTGGGAGACCCATGTTAATTTCCTGGCACCTGACTTTGACCTGGTCAAGCCCTGACTTTTATAGGTATTTAGGGAATGAACTAGCAGATGGAAGATCCTTCTCTCTCTCTCTCTCTCTCTCTGTCACTCTGCCTTTTAAATAAATAAATAAACAAACTTAAAAAAGAAGATGATGTTCTTCAGTGGCTACTTGTTGCCTTCAGGAAAAGGTCCAAACATGTTGTGAAAGAAAACAAATTAATCATACATCCACAATTTTTTTGAATACGTACGTGTGCTTGAATACGTATGTGTGCTGTCAAACTATTTGTAAACTATTGCTATAGACAAATGCAGTCCAAGATCTTTCAGACTTTCTCTGTTCCCTCTTGTTTTCCTACGTTATATGTAACCAACTAATTTTTGCTTTTGGCCAAAACAGTTTGTGTGTGTTGTTTTTTTCTCCCAGGATACCAACTTTCCTTTACTCTTAATCAAATGAGCTCACAAAACAGTAATATCTAAACAGAACTTTATTTTTTGAAAGAATCCAGCTGAGATAAATTGCATTTGTGAGAAAAATAGTGAGTTTGCTTTCCAGTCACTTAGTAATTGGATGATGTTATTCTGAATTGCCATTCCTTCCAGATCACCATGACAACTGACTATAATGATTAGATGAGATCACATATAGAGTATTGGGGGGACTTCAAAAAGTTCATGGAAAGTGGAATTAGGATGAGTTTATTTTGGTACAAAATTTTTAAATCCATGCGTAGGAATGGTGTTCCTGGAAAATGCTCATTATGAAGAAATGCATGGCTTTCAAATTTTTTTTTGCATCACAATAAACTTATCTTTCAATTTCATATTCCCAGAGTTTTTGAAGTACTTTCGTGTGTTTGACAGTGCATGGTATTTAGTAAGTGTTAATTTCCTTTTCTTTGTACCCTCTCCTCTTCCAGGTATCTTTCTGCATCTGGTGGCACTATTTGTCATTAAGTAGAGATCTTGCTCCAAGGAAGGGCTGAATGGAATACAATGTGAATGGATTAGACACTATGGAACCAGTGGATGGTTGTGTTGGTGGAGGTTTAAGAGAAGGCAAACTCATATCCTAAGCTACATTTCAATTCCCAGAAGACTAAACAACTGCCCTTTTCATGGTAGAAATGGACCATTTTAATTGGCCCAAACTTGAGATTGTCTCAAGGGATGGTGCTATATTGATGGCACAGAATTGATCTCTTCTGCTGGGAGACTGCATATTCACTATGCAAGTGGCGATACCAGTCTTGGTGAGAGAAAAACCACATTGTTAGGTGCATCTGTGTGTCTTCATTCTTGCCAGGTAGCCATTTTATTAATTGACACATTTTATTAGCCATGTTGCTAAGGAAAGGGACAGGCTGACATTCACAGCAAGAGCCATTATGTCTCCTAAGTGATTGAGAGCCTCTTCTGCAGGAACTTTGCTCTACTGAATATTATTGAGAGACCTGAAGATCTGAACACTTTGTGTCCAGTCCTGTAGATTAGTTTGCATATCTATTCCCAAAAATTCATGGTCATTGATGCTCCTATTTTGTTTTTTGTAGACTGGTCAACAAATATTCAAGACATTTACCACCTACCAGGTATCTACATTTACATCAAGCTACATTTATGTCTATTAGAATTAAATGACCAAATGTACTGCTAGCAGTTCTGTCTTCTGGGATGGTTTCCCTTTACAACTGTCCTCTAGAAATACCTCTGCATTGTGTTGCAATGACAGCTGCCAATTTCACATCAGCATGTATATGCCAATTCTTATTAGCTGAGCCCAAGTTCTTCTTCCTTCCTCCTCCCCTCCTCCTTCTTCTTCTTTTCTTCTTTAAAGGTCTATTTATTTGAAAGGCAGAGTTACAGAAAGCCAGAGGCAGAAAGAGAGAGAGAGAGAGAGAGAGAGAGAGAGAGAGAGACCCTCCACCTGCTGGTTCACTCCCAAAATACCTGCAACAGCTGGAACTGGGCCAATCTGAAGCCGGGATCCTGGAGCTTCCTCCAGGTATTCCACATGGATGCAGAGGTTCAAGGATTTGGGTCATTATCTACTACTTTCCCAAGACATAGCAGGGAACTGGATCAGAAGTGGAGTAGCCAGGTCTTAAACCAGCACCCATATGGGATGCTGGCACTGCAGGCAGTAGCTTTGCCCACTATGCCACAGTGCCAGCCCCCCAAGTTCTTTCTTCTGACAACTGGTTATAGGGAACTCCCTATGAACTACAGGTTTGAGGTTTAGAAAATACATAGTGTAGTAGGAGTAGGTGATTTCTGAATTTGGGCAATCTGTTTATAAGATTTACTTGTACTTTCTTGAACTGTTTGGACCTAATCCCTATTACCATTTCTATAGAAAGATGGGTTGCCTTGCACCTGTTTGAATCTATGATGCAGTGCATCAAATAACATCCAGCACGTGATGGACCTCTCTTTTCCCATAGTCCTTGATGTCAGATCTCAGTCACTTCTGAGGTACAGAAAAATGCTAGGCACTGATTTTCAAATGGAAAGCTGTTCTCTAGTACAAAAGCCAAGGCCTCACTCTCAAGCTCTAGGGGACGACATTGCAACTTTTCTAGTGGTGTTTGCCCAGTCCTCCACTCAGCACCTCTTCCACCACTGTTACTTTAGTGTACAGCCTGAGTGGGATGGTGGAAGGGTCTACGCATCAAATTATCACCTCCTCTCAGGTTTTTCAGTGCTGCATGAGCTTGGTACTTTCTGAGTCACTGATAAATGGATTGGAGCAGTCTTCCTAAGTGCAGTGCATGTTACCTCTAAAATTGAAAGAAGGCAACTTAAATGTGTGGAAGTCCAGTTTCAACTTATTGATGGCAGGTGCAAGACATAACCCCACATTCTTAGAGACGTGCTGTCACAGATTGTAGCCATTGGCCACTCCCTTCCCAAACACAAGGTTACCTCAAAAAGTTCATGGTGGGGGATGGGGGATGAGCATTTGGCATAGTGGGTTAAGTACTGCTTTGGGATGCCTGCATCCCACATCATAGAGGTGCCAGGTTCAGGTCCTGGCTTTTCCAGCTTCTGATCCAGCTTCCTACTAACGTACATCCTGGGAGGTAGCAGATGATGGCTCAAATACTGCAGTCCTTGCCACCCATGTAGCAGACCTGGACTGTGTTCCACACTCCTGGCTTTGGCCTGACCCAGCCCCAACTTTGTGGGCATTTAGGGAGTCATACAACAGATGGAGAATCTCTGTCTCTCTATTCTTTTCTCCCAATCTCTGTCTTTCAAATCACATGAAAATTTTAAAGAACTTTAAGTTCATGGAAAATAGAATTAAATGATTGGTTTATTTTGGTGCAAAAATTTTGAAATATATGCACATGAGTGGTTATCAAATAGTTTATGGGAAAAGTATGTTATGCAAAAGCTATGCATGGATTTCACAACTGTTTTTTGCCAAAATAATGCCACCTTTTAATTCTATTTTGTCACTAATATTTTGAAGTCCATTCATATATAAATATGTAACATTTTTTTTTGACAGGCAGAGTGGATAGTGAGAGAGAGAGAGAGAAAGGTCTTCCTTTTTGCCGTTGGTTCACCCTCCAATGGCCGCCGCGGCCAGCGCACCACGCTGATCCGAAGGCAGGAGCCAGGTGCTTCTCCTGGTATCCCATGGGGTGCAGGGCCCAAGGACTTGGGCCATCCTCCACTGCACTCCCGGGCCATAGCAGAGAGCTGGCCTGGGAGAGGGGCAACTGGGACAGAATCCGGTGCCCCGACCGGGACTAGAACCCGATGTGCCGGCGCTGCTAGGCGGAGGATTAGCCTGTTGAGCCACTGCGCCGGCAATAGGTAACATTTTATATGTAATACAAAAATAAGTGTTTTACAATTTTAACCTTTTTTATTAATATAAAGAATACAGATTTCATGTATTTAATTGATATAATTCTAAGAAGATAATCATACTTCCTTCCCTCCCTCCCTCAATCACCTTTATTCCTTCCTTTCTTTGCTTTTTTCTTTATTTTTTTGCAATAACGTACTTTCAATTTACTCTGGAATCACAGGCCTAAAGCACCACTAACCATAATGTTCAATAGGTAAATAACAGAAAGACCACTGTCCATAGGAATATAGACAAGGGCTATAAACAATAATCAAATCATAAGGTCTCAGTCATTCTTATACTTTATTTGTATTCTACCGCATACCAGAGAAGACATGATATTTGTGTTCTTTGGGCTGGCTTATTTCACTAAGCTTAATGGTTTTCCGTCCCGTAGTTCTACACTGTATTTCAAGCACTGACTAGTTACATGTTGCTGTGATTACTCTACTGGACGGCATAGATAGAGAATATTTCTATCAAGGCAGTTCTGTTGGACAGCATTGCCTCGGAGGCTAGGTTCTCATGGGACAGTTTAGACTTGAACCCAGGTCTCTCTGTGTTGAAGGCTGTGCCTTTTCTGTCTCAGCAAGTTGTTGAGTGGCTGTGTCTAAGCAGGTGCTCCCCTGTCATGAGCCCTTGAGCAACACGAGCTCTCCAATTAGAATTGTATGCAATTAAGTTGTGGTTCAGGAAATGCAACTAAAAAAGTCGTTTTATCTAAAGGCTAGGTTCAGTACTGGGATGCACCTATGTGACCTCTCTTCCTTGGCTTCAGGGGATTCAAAAGACAGCTTTCTTTTCAAAGAAAGTTTTCATAGAGCTCAGAAGTACCATGCATTTCCAAAGAAGGGGAGGGACTTGAATTCTGTGGCTCACAGCAGAATCTCTCTGAATGCTATGGCCTGTGTTTGCATCTGTATCCCATGAAAGGCAAGGGGCATTGTTTCTACAGAATGCTGCCAAGTGGCAGCTGGGGCATGAATGGACAGGAAAACATGCTCCTCCCTCTAATAACAGCACTTGTGGCAAACTGGCCCTGTTCTCTTCTGAATGTGGGAAAGAGATGATGTTACGATAAGAGCAATTGTTGTACATTGGTTAAAGCCCCATTTGGGGAGACTTATACTGCTGCTGTTGTAGAGGGGTTTGTTGACCCTCCAAGTTGGAGGGAGAGATTAATTAGTGTCAATGAAGGACCAACTTAAGCCCCATCATCCAGCCTCGCCTGGGTGTCCTTGAGTCGCTGCTCACTTTGTGAGGGGCAGTGTTGGGTCTGATCTGTTCTGACTGGGGAGAAGGGCAGGGAATCATATCTGCTGGTGTCTGATGTGCCTGACGCCATGGCAGGCACTTTCAGGAAGGTGGCACATTGTTCCCACCCAGCTGCTGCAGGATGCTTGCTGAATTGAGTCAGGATTATCTTTGTGACACAGAGTGACTCCTTTGTTTTGGATATCTTCCTCCTAAGTCACTCTGGGTTATTTACTTCCCTTTCCTTCAAACAGGCAAAAGAAAACAGGAGGTTGAAAAAATTCACCTCAGGAGCCAGTATTGTGGCGAAGCAGGTTAAGTCCCTGCCTGCGAAGCCTGCTGTCATCCCTCAAGTAGGCCAGCTGGAGCCCTGGCTGCTCCACTTCTGATCCAGCTCTCTGCTAGAGTGCTTGGGAAAGCAGGGAAGATGACCAGAGTGCTTGGGCCCCTGCCACCCACAGGAGAGACCTGGATGGAGTTCCTGGCTCCTAACTTCGGCCTAGTCCAGATCTGACCAATGTAGCCATTTGGGGAGTGAACCAGTAGATGAAAGATCTCACTTTTTCGCTGTAACTCTACCTTTCAAATCAATCAATCTTAAAAAAAATGTGATTATTTGTTCCTTATAAGCTTTCACTAATACTAAAAATGTTTGCTTCAGTATTGCTGGCATGGGGGATATTTTAAAAATATGGCAGCAGGACCAATTTCTACATGGAATTAAGTGTCGTTAACTTATATCCTCTGCCCACTCTCACTGTTTACAATGCTTCATCAACTCACCCATCAAATACATTGAATTTAGAGATGTTCTGAGGCAGATCTTATTTCACAAGCTACAACTACTGTCAATTAATTAAGGCAATTCATTACATATGAACCTAAATGCATTTGATAATTTTTACTTCCATGAGATTTATTATGTAAATAAATTCAAAATCATAAAAAGAACTTACACCATGGGTTTAATTTTAGCTTTAGATGATATGTGTGCCTGGTACCCAAATACTTATTAGTTCCATTTATTTTACCATTTTGCTAATGGTAAAACTTAGACCAATTATTTATTTATTTAAAAGCTTTATTTATTTATTTGAAAAAGAGAGAGAGAGAGAAAGAGAGAGAGAGAAGGAATCTTTCCTCCCCAAATGACGGCAATAGCCAAGAAGCCAGGAGCCAGGAACTTAATCTTGGTCTCCTTCTTGGACGCCAGGGGCCCAAGTATTTGGGCCGTTATCTGCTGCCTTTCCGGATGTGTTAGCAGGGAGCTCAGTCAGAAGTGGAGCAGCCGGTACACAAATGGGTGCTCCAATATGGAATGCTGGCATTGCCATCGGTGACTTAACCCCAGTGTGCCGCAGCACTGTGCCACAACTAGACCAATTATTCGAACTAAGACTTTTCTTTTCTTCTCTTCTCTTCTCTTCTCTTCTCTTCTCTTCTCTTCTCTTCTCTTCTCTTCTCTTCTCTTCTCTTCTCTTCTCCTCTCCTCTCCTCTCCTCTCCTCTCCTCTCCTCTCCTCTCTTCTCCTCTTCTCTTCTCTTTTCATTTGACAGGTAGCGTTATAAAAAGTAAGAGAGAGAGAGAGACAGAGAGAAAGGTCTTCCTTCCGTTGGTTCACTCCCCAAATGGCCACTATAGCCGGCGCTGCGCTGATCCAAAGCCAGGAGCCAGGTGCTTCCTCCTGGTCTCCCATGTGGGTGCAGGGCCCAAGCACTTGGGCCATCCTCCACTGCACTCCCGGGCCACAGCAGAGAGCTGGACTGGAAGAGGAGCAACCAGGACTAGAACCAGCGCCCATATGGGATGCTGGCGCCGCAGGCGGAGGATTAACCAAGTGAGCCACGGCGCCAGCCCTCTTTTTCTTTCTTTTTTTTTTTTTCAATTAATTTATTTTATTTGAAAGGTAGAGTTACAGAGAGGCAGAGGCAGAGGCAGAGAGAGAGAGAGAGAGAGGTCTTCCATCCGCTGGTTCACTCTCCAAATGACCGCAACAGTTGGAGCTGAGCCTATCTGAAGCCAGGAGTCAGGAGCTTCTTCCGGGTCTCCCACGTGGGTGCAGGGGCCCAAGGACTTGGGCCATCTTCTACTGCCTTCCCAGGCTATAGTAGAGAACTCGATCGGAAGTGGAGCAGCCAGGACTCTAACCAGTGTCATATGAGATGTCGGCACTGCAGGCAGCAGCGGCTTTACCCACTACGCCACAGCGCTGGCCTGCAGACTCTTGTTCTAAACTAATAAAAAGATGAGATTTACCCTCGTAGAGTTCAACTGAAGATCAGATGAGATGACATATAAAAGCAATCAGCGACTCCACCTTCAGGTCATGATGGCCTAACATTGGCCATATTTACTCTCCTGGCTGAATCAACAGAAAATTACACACACACACACACATACACACAGTGCTAGGAAACAAAGGGCAGTAATTCCTGAGAGATAAGAAAAAAAAAGAGGTAAGCCATGCTATTGCCCTAGTTTACTGCCTATAAGGGCTTTCTAAGCAGCAGAGCAGGGAGGAGTAATCCAGTAAAAATAAATTACAGAACAAAGGATATTATCATGAATAATGAATATTATTGCATAAGGATAAAGGGGTTATTCGATCAAGAGGGCGTACCAGTCTTAAACACATATACATCTAGTAACAAAGCTTCAAAATACACGAAGCAGTAACTGTTACAACTGCCAAGGAGACACAGATGAATCCACAACTTGATTTGTTCTCTTAAACAGCTTTCATTTCCACTGGGTTGAAATCAAAATGATTTAGAAGTAATGGTAAAAAAGATAACAAATGAAAAACTGAAAGATGAACAACCAAGCTGTATTTACTAGACAGAGTAGCATGGTGGAGTATTAGGGAAACTCTCACCAAGGAGTATTAAGACTTTGGCCGGGAGGAACAAGGGGAGTACTCATGAGAGGTGTTGGAACTGCAAAGAAAAAATTGGCAAGACGGAGTGACCTATGTATAGTGTGGCATGATAAGGTGTGAGGCAGTATGTTCACAGCATAACAAGGATGCGAGGTATAAGATATGATCTCGGGGTGGGCGCTGTGGCGTAGTAGGTTAAGCCTCTGCCTGCAGTGCTGACATCCCAAATGGGCACTGGTTCTAGTGGCTGCTCCACTTCCGACCCAGCTCTTTGCTATGGCCTGGGAAAGCAATGGAAGATGACCTAAGTGCTTGGGCCCCTGCACTCATGTGGAAGACCTGGAGGAAGCTCCTGGCTCCTGGCTTCAGATAGGCTCAGCTCCAGCCATTGTGGCCATTTGGGGAGTGAACCAGTGGATGGAAGACCTTTCTGTCTCTCCCTCTCTCTGTCTGTAACTCTACCTCTCAAATAAATAAATAAAATCTTTAAAAAAAGATATGATCTCAGATATTTCTCTCTTTCTGTAACAAACACTACTCAGGCTGTTTTGTGAGATCGCCTTTCTACAAGATTGAATGAGCTGCTTAATGAACCCCAATTTACCTGGACAAAAATCTAAAAGGTGAAGACTGCTCAATATTCAGTTCTTGGCCGGCGCCGTGGCTTAACAGGCTAATCCTCCACCTTGCAGTGCCGGCACACCGGGTTCTAGTCCCGGTCGGGGCACCAGATTCTATCCCGGTTGCCCCTCTTCCAGGCCAGCTCTCTGCTATGGTCCGGGAAGGCAGTGGAGGATGGCCCAAGTCCTTGGGCCCTGCACCTGCATGGGAGAACAGGAGAAGCACCTGGCTCCTGGCTTCGGATCAGTGAGATGCGCCTGCCGCAGCGGCCATTGGAGGGTGAACCAACAGCAAAAAGGAAGACCTTCCTCTCTGTCTCTCTCTCTTACTATCCACTCTGCCTGTCAAAAAAAAAAAAAAAAAAAAAATCAGTTCTTGAACGTAGTAAACGTTTCTTTTTCTTTCACATGACAGATGTGTTTCTGTTCCATGTGATCACTCGGGAACCCAGGCTCCTTTGTGTTGTGTCTCTGCTCAGCTCCACACTTTCCAAATTCTGTCTGCTTAGCTAGTGGTGGGGAAAGAGAATAAAAAAATACATCAAGGGCATGTTTACTGTTTCAGGCCTAGATGTGGCACATGCCACAAAAGTTCATATTGCATTGGCTGAAATTCAGACACATGGTTTCAACTATTGCCGGATGTGGTCCAGCTATGTGCCCAGAAGAAAAGGAGAGCACTAGCACTTGTAAATACCATCCATCTCCTCAACAGATGTCCCTGCCTCGTCTATTTACTGATGCTCTGGGAACTGCATTTTTCTGTTGAACAATGGGCCTCACTCCCAATTTCTTTTCTAAATAAATTCAGTGGTTTTAATTACTATAAATGCTCATGGAAAGAAATTGCCCTGTAGTCAAACATGATTATTTTATAACATCATTGACTGGAAATAAAGCATCATGCAAAGATGTAGAAAGACAAAGCATTCTTAAATCTCAAGTGTTAGAGGAGGGCAAAGAAAACTTACAAACCACCTAATTCAGGCCCCTAATTTTGTAGTTGGGTCAACTGAGATCATAAGAAGCCAAATTATGTGTCTATATCTTTGTAGGTAATAAGTGTGTGCATCAGAGTCCAAACTTTATTGGTGTGATCTCATTCTTTAAACCACCAATATGAACTTAACATAGCAAGATAGTTTCCATGTTGTACTTCAGAGGGAACAGTTTAACAATATAATAAGTTTTAAAATTACATAGTCAAACACAGAAAACCCATTTTTTATTTTTAATTGACATCTTGCTATTTTAACTGATGAGATCATAATAAAGTCTACCAGAAAAGTGCCTGTTGTCCATAGGAGAATGAATTGGATGGTTATAGCAGAGGAAGTGCTCTCTTAGAAAAATAATCACTTTTCTTGGCTTTCCTAATTATACATTTAGATTAAGTTAGAACTATGATCATGTATATTGCCTTTGCTTTTAGGTAAATACACACTGACGTGCTTTGCAGTATTCCAATCTAAGTGTTGCATCGTTCCTGTTCCTCATGTTTTATATAGGGTACACCGTAATGCCTCACTTAGCTTGGGTTTGATACTAGAGATTAAGGGAGTCCACCTGAAGAGCTTTTCCAGCAGATAAAATTAAGCCACATTATCAAAGTTTAATAATTTTAGAAAGACATTTTGGAGATTGTCTCATGGATTTATCTTTCACCTTAAAAAAAGTCTTGGTAACTTCCCTTTTAACAGAGTTTAGTAAAGGAGAGAAGAGATTTGAAGCCAGACTGCTTTGGTTTCAATCCTGCCCATGACTTTCGCCAGCTATATGACCTGAAGCAGATTACTTAATTGCCTTGTGTCTCAGTTTCTGCATTTGTAAAATGAAACTCATATTCGTACATTCTTCTTAAAGTGGTGGTGAAAATTAAAAATTCATATGCGTAAGGCACTTCCAGCAGTGTCTGGTGCATGATGATCACTCAGTATACTTTAGCTGGAGGAGTTGCAGCTACGCTGGAGGGGGTGGGCGGGGAAGATGTTAATTAATGGAATACCCAAGTACCTTTATCAACTTGTGCTAAGTAATGGAGAGGAAAGGTATTAAGTGCTGTTAGAGTGTTAACAAGGAAGCCAGATTTAGCCTGGCATTGTATTATGGAATTCTTTCTATTTTAGTTTCTTTTGTCCATGGGTGAAATTTTTGAAAGTGAGAAGCCTATCTTAGACTTCCTTATGTAACTGTCAGTAAGCAGAGCATCTGGTGCATAGCCGTGGCTCCACACTACTTTGGAAAGCGAGATTAAAGGAAAGAAAGAATTCTGCAGGTATCACCAGGAGAACAGGAAGGTATTTGAGGTGGATATTCCGCAGGTGGGTAGAGAAGTAGGCTCCGTGGTGACCTCGCCCCCTGCAGAGGTGCAGCATGGCCGGCATAGGGGTCAGCATCCTAGTGTCTCTGTTAGCAGCAGCTTAATGAGGCTGTATCGGTTTAGCATGGAGGCTCAGTCGCTTCGGTTAAAGTAGTCCCTCAGGTCTTCCTAGAGGACTGGTTTGCTGATTTTATTTTTCCAGGATTCTCACGGCATTGCCGATTTGTTTGATAATCGGCAGTCGGGAAGGGCTTGCTCATCTCGAGGAAAGGCAGCAAGCCCTGTTTGAAGGCAGATGTTCCGACTCTCTGGAGAGCTGAGCAGTTTGCAAACAGGTTGCTTTCAGCCTAGAAAGGGTCAAGGGGAAATACATGGATGCAATACTGAAGGCCCCCCAAGCCCCACCCCTGCAGTTCTCCTGGCCTGAGGGAAGATTGAAGACTGATTGTGCAGGGACCCTGCTCCTAAGCCACCCAGGGCCGAGCCTGCAGACCTCAGACCTGTATGCTCACAGGCTTTCGCCCTACATTATCGTTAATGGAGGCTTGAAAGCTAGGAATCAACTTCTAAAGATCTACGAATCAATTAGGAAAGAGAAGGAACAGACTGAATGCATTGTTTGACACTCTAGGTTTAAATTATGTTAACCCGTATGAAAGTCTATTTCGAAACAATGCGATCAGAATAGTTAATTATGATGACACTAATATCCGCCAACACTACACGTATTTACTATTTGCTAGGCATCATTATAAGAGTTTTACATATATCAACTTATTAAATTCCACAGCACCTCCATGACCTAGTTTCTATTGTTTTCCCTGTTTTACAAGTGAGAAAACTAGAGCCATGAGATCTTAACTTGCCCAAGGTTGACATTCAGTAGAATGAAGAGTCAGAGTAAAGATTTAAATATTAAGGGAAGGCAGGGTCATTTCAGAAGGCCTACTAAGTGCCAGGCACTTTCCATCCTTGTGTGCACTTCTCTGTCCCTTTAATCCCATTGCTACCCACAGGAAGGACAGACCTTTCAACATGCTTAGCCATCAGAGCTCTGGGAAGAGAGACAATTAGAACCAACAGGAGTTTGGTTTTATTTTAGGAGCTCTATTTGGAGGTACAGGAGTAGACTCTACCCTTGGCTAGGACCCAGGGCAGAGAATAGAAAAGAAGAAGGAAGTACAGAAGAAACAGAGCAGGCAGACTGTGTGGAGCCTGAGAGACAACCTGTTGGGAAGAGTAAAACAGTTTGCCTTCTAGATTCCGAGTGTGTTTGGGATCCAGCCATAAGAAAGCCGTTCTTTTTGTAGAGTTCAATATCCACATGCCCTTCCAGGTGCTGTACTGCATGCATAAAGGTGAGGCTACGTCTCCTCCAACTGTCACAGGAGCCCTCTGGGCTAAAGATTATAGTTATAGAAATAAAAAAGTTGAGATCTAGATGGCTTGCCCAAGGTTAGATAGTTAGTATAAGGCAGAATAGGACCTAAAAAGCCCAGGTCTGCAATTAGAAAAATAAACATCTTTTAATTTCATTTGTAAATCAGATTATTTGGGGCCAGCTTTGTGGCCCAGTGGATTACACTGCCGCCAGAGATGCAGGTGTCCCATGTGGGCGCCTGTTCCTGTCCCGACTGCTCCACTTCCAGTCTTGCTCCCTGTTAATGCACCTGGACAAGCAATGAAAGATGGCTTGAGTGCTTGGGCCCCTGCACCCACTTGGGAGACTTGGGTGGCGTTCCAAGCACCTGGGCTAGCCACAGTTATTGCAGCCATTTGGGGAGTGAATTGGCAGTAGTAAGATATTTCTCTCTCTCTTACTCTGCCTTTCAAATAAATAAATAAATCTTAAGAAATAATTTATTTATTTGAAAGAGAGAAAGAGTGTAAGATGCAGGTGTCCCAAGCAGCATATTAACTCCTGCGCCAACACCTGCCCTGGAACTCAGTTTTGAAACAGCTTTTCATTGCTGGATACTTGTCCCCGGTCAAGCATCCAGCCCAGCCCACAAGCGCCACCTTCTTTCCTGTAATTCAGCTGATCGGGGTGCTAGGTGATGCTTCTGTGTTCTGTGTCCCTTTTCTGCCCCTCAGCCCCCCCTCCCAGGGGCTCAGGGTCCTGAGGCTGCTCTGAAAACTCCGGGAAGCCAAGCAGGCTGGGCCGGTGCACGCAGGGCTGAGTTTCTGGCCATGCCAGGTGAGGTCAGGGAGGAACGGAGGAACACAGGCTCCCAGGGGCCCTTTGCATCAGTGAGCTGCTCAGTAGCAGGCTCTCAATACCGTCCGGAAATAGAAAACATCAAACAGCCCTGCCTTTGACTTTGAGTCGCCGCGGAGGTGGCCAGCCCAGGAAGCATTAGCACATTCTGCTTTTCTAGGAACAAAAGAACCGCAACTGTGTCCTTGAGTGTGTTAAACAATGTTAACCAGAGGGAGGGGTCCGGAGAGAGGTACACGCGGTGGTTTATGGGCAGGAGATGAGAGAAACCACACGACTCATTTGCACGGCACTAATGGATCTGAAGTGAGGAGTCTTGATGCCAAGGGCACTACTGCCTTGAAAGGAGAAGAACTAAGAAAAAGGCAGGTCCATTAGTGTCATGTTTGTGTTTCTCTGCCTCTGACGCAGGATTCCAGGCTCACGGAGAGAAAAGACCAACACTTTCCATCCTCAAGAGCTTTGCCCATTAGCGTCAAATTATCTCAGTAGGGAGAAAGTGAACAAGTAGCAGTGTAAACAGAGGGATTCAGAAATGTTCCGGGGAGGGCTCTCCGCTCTGCCAAGGCCACAGCTCTGATGTTTAAAGATGATGATTAGCTGATATTTGGGAGAGGAGCTTGCTCCCTCCCCCTCTCCACCTACAGAATCTCAGCAGGAGATCACCTTTCCTATACAGGGTTTGAGTTAAGTTCCACTAACTAAAAAATCATCACAATGGTGATGAGACTTGTTAATTGGGAACTGCAATCCCAATTAACTAGTTTCACCATGAAAATTGCTTAGATCTACATAAATAAAAAAATACCATCAAGATGATAATATCTAATATTTATAGGCACTTAAACTTTGGGCCAGATGATGTTGTAGATACTTTACAAGCTTTAATCCACTTAACTCTCACAAAAGCATTACTAGGAGGCCAGTGCTGTGGGGCAGTGGGTTAAGCCGCCACCATTTGCAGTGCCAGCATCCCATAAGGGTGCCGGTTTGCATCCTGGTGCTGTGCTCCACTCCACTTCCCATCTAGTTCCCTGCTAGTGCTCCTGGGAAAGTAGTGGAAGATGACCCAAACCAAACCCTTGGGCCACTGCTCCCACATGGGAGACCCAGATGAAGCCCTTGGCTCCTGGCCTCAGCGTGGCCCAGCACTGACCATTGTGGCCATTTGGGGAGTGAACCAGCAGATGGAAGTTAATATCTCTCTCACCTCTTTCCATCTCTCTCTCCTCTTCCTCCCTTCCTCCCTGTAATTCTGACTTTCAAATAGATAAATCGATCAATCCTAAAAAAAATGTACCACTAGGGACAAGATGGTTATATCTCTACTTTTTGACAAGAACAGAGGACAGTGGAGTGAGTGTTTCACCATCTATTGCCACTCAGGAAACTCTTGCAATATTTAGTATCTTAAAGCAACAATTTATTGTTGTTACCTCATTTTTTTTCAGGGTGAGTGGAAATTTGGACACGGCTCACTAGGGCAGCCTTGCCTGCTCTAGAAGTCTAGGACCACTGCTGGGAGGACTGGAATAGCTGCGGACTAGTCAGACACCCCTCACTTGTGTGATCTCTGCACACAATGAACTTGAGCTTCCTTATAGCATGAGGGCCTCCGGGTAGTTAGATTTCTTTCATGGTGCCCCAGAGCTCCAGGAGCAAGTGTCCCCAGAGGCCTGAGTGGAAGTGCAAGGCTTCTTAGGACACAGCCTCAGAACCCCCAGAAAGGGACCAGGCAAGATTCAAGGAAAGAGGGGCTGGTGCTGTGAAGTAGTGGGTTAAGCTGCCATCTGTAGCTCTGGCATCCCATGTGAGCGCTGGTTCAAGTTCTGGCTGTTCTGATCCAGCTCCCTGCTCAGGCCCTTGGGAAGGCAACAGAAGATGGCCTAAGTGCTTGGCCCCCTGCCACCCATGTGGGAGACCCAGAAAAGCTCCTAGCTCCTGACTTCAGCCTGGCCCAGCCCTGACCATTGTGGCCATTTGTGGAGTGAATTAACAGATGGACAATCTCTCTACCTCTCCTATTCCTCTCCCTCTCTCTCTGTAACTCTGGCTTTCAAATAAATAAATCTTTAAAAAAATCAGGGAAGGGGGATTAGATTCTATCTCTAAATAGGAGGTATATCAATATATTCAGAGTGATTTTAAATCTGCTATAGTAAGTAACCAAGTCATATAGCTAGTACCCTTCACTGCATTTATCTCAAAACTCCTAACTACTAAATCTGGAATTTGGCTTCATGCATTATTAAGAGAAATCTAGGGGCCAGCAATGTGGCATAGCAGGTAAAGTCGTCGTCTGCAGTGCCAGCATCCCATATGGGCACTGGTTCGAGACCTGGCTGCTCTACTTCCTATCCAGCTCTCTACTGTGGCCTGGGAAAGCAGTAGAAGATGGCCCAAGTCCTTGGGTGCCTGCATCTGTGTGGGAGATCCAGAAGAAGTTCCTGGCTTCTCGCTTCAGATCGGTGCAGTTTTGGCCATTGCAGTCATCTGGGGAGTGAACCAGTGGATGGAAGACCTCTCTCTCTCTCTCTCTGCCTCTCTTTCTCTCTCTGTGTAACTCTGACTTTCAAATAAATAAATAAATCTTTAAAAAATTAAGAAAGAAATCTAGTGGATGATGGATATTTTGGCATTCATTTAAAAAATTTACATTTTTTGTTTTTTAAAAAATTTTATTATATTTATTTGAGAGAGAGAGAGAGAGAAAGCTCTTACTTGCTGGTTCATTCCCTAGGTGCTCTCAATGGCTAGGTTGGGCAGAGCCAAAGCTGGGAGCCAGAAACTCACTCTGGGTCTCTCATGTGGGTGACAGGGACCCGGCTACCTGAGCCATCATCACTCTCTCCCAGAGTGTGCGTTAGCAGGAAGCTGGATCAGGAGAGGAGCTGGATTGGAACCAGGTACTTTGATATGGGGTACAGCTGTCTCCAGGGGTATTTTAACCACTTGGCCAAATACCTGCTTCTCAGATATTAAGGATATAATATTTCTTTTCTCCATTCCTTAAGAATTTATTAGTCATCAGCTTTGTGCCAGGCACTGTCCTAGATGTTAGGGATAAAAAACAGACAAATTACTGTTCTTGCTCTTAAAGGTTTCATAGTTTAGCAAGGAGGACAAACATGTACTTATTGTTGAATCTGATTCACACTGCATGATAGAAAGTATTATGGGAACTGAAGAGGAAACACCTAATTTTAGCTCCGGAGTCTAAGAAGGCTTTCTAAAGGGAATAAGATTTAAATTACATTTTTTTTAAGATTTAAATTACATTCTAAGGGATTAAGTGGAGCTTGCTAGGTGTTACTGACTGAAGATTCGTGTCCTCCAAAATTCTTATGCTGAAGCCCCAACCTCCAGTGTGTCTGTGTTTGGAGATTGGGCTGTTCAGGAAGTAATGTTAAATGAGGTCATAAGCAGAGTCCTTTTCAAATAGGATTAGGGTTCTTGCAACAGGAGACATTGGAGAGCTCATGCTCTCTCTCCACATAAGGACAGGGTGAGAAGGCAGCCTTCTACAAGCAAAGAACGAAATGGGCTGAAACTTTGATCTTGGACTTCTAACCTCCATGCCTGAGAAATAGATTTGTGTTGTTTATGCCACTTGTTTAGTGGTATTTTGTTTGTTTGTTTGTTTGTTTTTGACAGGCAGAGTTAGACAGTGAGAGAGATAGAGACAGAGAGAAAGGTCTTTTTCCGTTGGTTCACCCACCAAATGGCTGCTGTTGCTGGTGCTGCGCCGATCTGAAGCCAGGAGCCAGGTGCTTCTGCTGGTCTCCCACTCGGGTGCAGGGCCCAAGCACTTGGGCCATCCTCCACCGCCTTCTCAGGCCACAACAGAGAGCTGGACTGGAAGAGGAGCAGCCGGGACAGAATCTGGCACCCTAACCGGGACTAAAACCTGGGGTGCCAGCACCACAGGTGGAGGATTAACCGGCCAGTTTAGTGTTATTTTGTTATGGTAGTCCCAGCTGAATAGGGCACTTGGTAATAAAGGAAGGAAGAGTATTCCAAAGCTGCATGCATGGTGAAGCAGCAGTACTTCATCAGAACAGTACTTTATCAGAGCTGTGGAAAACAGACCAGAAAGATGTCAAGTGAGGGTGCTTTGACTTCACTGTGTTTCTAAGTTAATCAGCCCTGGAGTTGACTAACCCTTGTATTTCTCCTTATGTGAGGTAATTATTATCCATATTATTTGAACCCACCTTGATTTGTTTTCTTTCATGTCCAAAGGCATTGAATTATTTAGGATGACTTTCAGCTGCATCTTACACAAGCCCCAGAATAATCATGATGGAAACAATATAGAATCTTAGCAATTTCTTGACAAAAAATACCGATCTTGGCAGGCCAGGGCAGGCATGGACCTGAGATGATGGAAAAACTTGAGATCCTTGTATCCTGTTGTTACATCATTTTCAATAAATGGTTTTAAGATCATTTTACAAGGTGCAGCTGTCACAGCTGCCTTCCTACCAGGAAGATAGAATGATATAGCCCACCCGTCTTCACTCTTTGTGGACAAAGAAACCACACACACTTCTACTTGTATGCCAGTGGTAAGCATTTAATCACATGGGAGCATTTATATAGCAGCTTGAAAGTCGTCTTTACCTTGGATAGCTATGCATTCAGATAAAAATCTGTGGGGTTTTTATTACAGAAGAGGGGTGGGAATATTGAGGAGGGCTTACCAATCTCTACTACCTACAGAGTCCTTGTGAATCATTTGGTCAATGATGCAGTTGTGGGGGGGGAGGCAGTGGGAGAAACTGAAAATGGATTTTCCAAGGAGATTTGGTAGTTCTGTCAGGGTAATTCTGGTGTGACTGGACTTCTGTCGTGGCTTCTGATGTGCAGTGTTTCCTGCAGGAGCAGTATGTACCCTTCCCCGGTGTTCCTTACATTGTTTCCCTGGAGTTTTAGAAAAACCTTTTCATCTTCTCCAAGAAGGAAGAAATCCATAAAATGGAATACTTGTGTCAGTGCCATCTATTTTCTTGTTATTTCATGGTTTTGCAGTTTGTAGAATGCTTCCATATCGTGCAGTCCATGTGGGTCACCAAAATCCTAATCCCCGAAGTGATGGTGTTAGGAGGTAGGGCCTTCGGGAGGTGATCAGGCCATAAGAGCAGAGTCCTCATGGAAGAGAACCCAGAGTTAGCCTCGTGGGGACATGGGAGGCTGAGGAAGTGGGCATTCACCAGACACCAATCTACAGGAACCTTGGTCTTGGACTTCTAGCCTCACTTCTGCTGTTTGTAAGTCACAAGGTGTATGGTATGTTGCTGTAATAGCTCAAACAGACTTGGGCAGGCACTTAGTAGTAATACATCGCAGTATTTCTTAGAGTTCATGTTAAGTCTTCAGTTGTTCTGATCAGTATTGTTGATGAGACTGGATCCCCTAAAGCCCTGTGCCACCTGCTGTCCCGCTGCTTTACCTTGTACTGTGGGAGGGGCTGTGAGGGGTTTCCTCTTTGCCTGAGCCCCTCATCTCCTCTCAACAGTCCGGATGCTGAACTTACAGACGGCATCTGGCTTCCCTTATGTTCTTCTTCACCCTCCGTACTTGGTTAACTCTCTTAATCCCTCTACTTGCTGCAAGGAAGGGAAAAGGATCCCTTGAACAGGAACAGTTATTTTCTGTCTAGAATTCTAGTCTCTGACAACTCCTGTGTGACACCAGTGTTTCTTCTGATAATTCGGAGGGCAGCTTCTCTCCACCACGTCCCCCTCAAAGCAGTGTACTTATATGTTCTCATCTTAATTAGGAATAGTTAGTGACGTTTCTTGCCAGAAACAATAACCCACTGCTTGCCCGCAAGCTCCCTAATCTTGGGCATTGGGTCAAGGTGGGCTGAGGGGGGCCTCCCCTTCGCTTATCTGGAGATAACCTTGTGTGGAAGACTGTTTTATAGAGGCCCTGATGCCTTGCTCAGTCATTCAGATTGGTTCACTTCAGGATTCTGTCCAGAACACACTCTGAATTCTAACCTCGTAGGACAGCAACAATACTGCGATTAGTAAGAGAGTTCAAGCGACCCGTCAGTCCTCAGGAGGGCCCCAAATCCTGATGACTTCTCATTCCTTTGTTCCTGCCTCAGTCTAAATCCTAAAAATCAAATTCCATCTCATGCTCTTTTTCAAAAGTGGTTTTGTAGCCCAAAGAGTCCGATTTCTTACTGTTAATTTCTTTTTAAAATTAATTTATTTCTTGCAACAATCTCTTGAGGTTTGAAGACTTTAAAAGAGATCCCACAGCTATTAAACGATGGAGCTGGAACTGCCATTTGATTCCTCTGACCACAGGACTTTCAAATACTGCATTGCTTAAGTGGAAATATGCCGAGAGCCAAAGCTCCAAGATGGCATTATCTGCTGGAGAGAGCAGTGTCAGTGTGGGGCATGGAGCGAGCCACAGAAAGTTCACAGAAGTGAGCTAACTTCATTGGCTCTTAAGAGTAGACCTATGGAGGTAGAAACATGAGAAGCCTCTTTTTCCTTAGTTTTAAAGGCAGAAATTTAGCTTCCAAAAATAATTGACTTGGACAAGGCCACAGAACCAGGAAATGGTCATGACTATGAGTAGGATTATGTCTCTTTAAATACCCTATACAGTGAGTGGCACATATTTGACATTCAATAAATGGCTTTAGAAAGAAAAAAAAAAGAAGAAAAGAAGGAATGAAACATGGAGAGGGGAAGGAAGTGGAGGGAAGAGGGAGAGTCTGTTCACAATGTGAAGTTGTGCTGGACACTGCAGCAGTGACTCAGTGATGGTCACCATCCCTTCAGTCCAGGGATCCACCCAATCTGTGCTCAGCAGCCCCCAAGCTTGTTTCTTAGAAATTCTGTGTTGGGGATCCCTAAGGCCTCAATAATGCTGGTACTCAGTGAGTCATCCTCTCTCCCATCTGTTTATATAACAAGTCTAACCACAGCCATTGTTGGTGATTACATGCTGGAAATGACCTAACAATGTTTTATTTAATGATCTCCAATCATTCCCATCTGGTCTGTGGGTGGCTGCACAGTCATTATTCATCAATGGAACTTTGCAAATACAAACACATATGTATGTATATAATAAAGCTTCAATAATTTACACTAATTGGAGGGAAGGCCCATCCGAGTTAACAAAAATTTTATTTTATTACTTTTAACCTCATGATGTCATTAACCACCTAATGAGCATGTGGCTTGGTGGGAAGAGCATTGGAATGGGAGCCTTTAGGACTGGACTTGGTTAAGAAGAGAGATGAATGAGACGAACTGAGGCAAACATGCAGTCCAGGTTACACAAGATACAACACCAGAGCGTTACAGCCATATCACCGGGTCCAGCTCTCAGATTTGTAGGTCTAGAAATATAAAATTATTGGTATTACCAGGAATATTCCACTGTTCAAGATTAACAAGTAAACAAATTATGCCGAACAAATTCATATGTGACTAAAACAAAAAGTTTAATGCTAATTTGTTAGTTTCCTTTGAAAATCATCTTCCATGTGGACCAAATATAGATGTTGACTGACTAACACATTATCTGTCATGTAGGAAAGTTCTCATAATCAACCAATTTTGATCTATTAGGTTACATTCTGTGGCAAGTAGCAGAAACTACAAATAGGGGGATTTGATGGTTTCTAGGCTTGGAAATCCAAAGCAGAGTGACACCTTTCCCAAAAAAGATTTATCTATTTATTTGGAAGTCAGTTACACACACACACACACACAAACACATACACACACAGTGAACAAGAGACATCTCCCATCTGCTGGTTCACTTTCCGGATGGCTGCAATGGCCTGGGCTGGGCTACCCATAGCCAGGAGCTTCCTCCAGGTCTCTCACATGGGTGGCAGGGCCCCAAACACTTGGACCATCCTCTACTGCACTTCCCAGGCCATTAGCAGGGAGCAGCATCAGAAATGGAGCAGCTGGAATTCAAACTGGTGCTCATATGGGGTGCTAGCATTGCAGGCTGTGGCTTAACCTGCTATCTCACAACACTGGCTCCAAAAACAGCCTTTAGTCTAAGGTTAATTTAGCCCCTCCACTAAGGTGCTGTCTTTTGAATACTCTATTCTATTCTCCTTGTGTTAGGAGATCTTTTACTCTGCATGGTAGAAGCAAAGCATTCTGGGCCCAGGGTGAGTTCTAGAGAGTGCTCTACTCTGGTGTTTCTTTCCTTTCCTCCTTAGTTTTTCTGCACACAGGTGCTGATGAGTACTCATTGAAAGACCCCAGGGACCCCCACCCCCTTTTGCAGCCCTTCTTCTCTGTGGCTCTCTCCTTTATGGTACTCTCCCCAGAAATTTTAGCAGCTTTTATCTCCCAGAACTCCACACACTGTATCCCTTTTTTAAACTTTTACTTAATAAATATAAATTTCCAAAGTACAACTTTTGGATTATAGCGGATTTTTCCTCCCATAACCACCCTCCCACCCACAACCATCCCATCTCCCACTCCCTCTCCCATCCAATTCTTCATCAAGATTCATTTTCAATTATCTTCATATACAGAGGGTCAATTTAGTATATACTAAGTAAAGATTTCAACAGTTTGCGCCCACCCAGAAACACGAAGTGTAAAGTACTATTTGAGTACTAGTTATACCATTAATTCACATAGTACAACACATTAAGGACAGAGATCCTACATGGGGAGTAAGTGCACAGTGACTCCTATTGTTGATTTAACAATTGACACTTATTTATGACGTCAGTAATCACCCGAGGCTGCCAAGGCTATGGAAGCCTCTTGACTTCGCCAACTCCGATCTTATTTAGACAAGGCTGTAGTCAAAGTGGAAGTTCTCTCCTCCCTTCAGAGAAAGGTACCTCCTTTGATGGCCCATTCTTTCTGCTGGGACCTCACTTATAGAGATCTTTCATTTAGGTCATTTTTTTTTTTGCCACGATGTCTTGTCTTTCCATGCCTGAAATACACACTTTGTATCCTTAAACTGCTGAGGCAGAGTTTTGAAATATTCCTAGACAGAGAATAAGGGGATCATGGGGCTTACCTCTTTGTTTCCATTCTTTTAGTGATCCCTGTCCTGTTCTGCCTATTGTTCAATGTCGAAGACCAGTGTTCCATGTATTTTGTCAGATTTTTAGTTCTTTAAGGTGGGGTGGTAAAAATCAATCCCTGTTGCTTTATCATGTCTGGGGCAGAAGTCGTAATACTTGCTTCATGAACCACAGCTCCACTGCTTACCAGCTGTATAAGCCTAAGCAACCCTCAATTTCCTCAGTGCAAAACTGTACTGATATCTATTAATAGTAGGGTTATATGGATTAAGTAAAGTCTTCTATATGATGTACTTAGTCCATTTCTCTAATCATAGAAACTAGGTATAACATTTTAACAGTGATGATTTTTTTAAAGTAAGAGTATCTCTGTGTATATGTGTGTGTATATGAGAGAGAGGGAGAGAAAGACAGAAAGACAGAGAGAGAGTGAGAGATCTTCCATCTGTTTGTTCACTCTCCAAATGCCTGCAACAGCTAGTGCTGGGCCACACTGAAGTGAGGAGCCAGGGATTCCATTGAGGTCTGTCATGTGCGTAACAGGGACCCAAACAGTTGGATTCTCATCTACTACCTCCCAGGGTGAGCGTTAGAAGGAATCTGGATCTGAAGCGGGACTTGAACCCAGGCACTCTGAAATGGCATGTGGACATCCCAAGTGCAAGCCTAATGGTCCCACCACAGTGTCTGCTGCAATAATGAAGATGCTGATGCTCAGAAAACGTCTGTTTATGTTGCACTCCAAACCACAATTTCTCAATGCCACAAATTTCATGTCTGTGAAATGTCCAGAATGTAGTTTTGCCGCTGACAACAATCTGGGGTTGATGAGGCTCTCTTCTGTGCTCATTAGAGAAGTCCTTGACAAATGTGGCCCATCAGCTACATCTGGCCCTCTGTTTTGATGGAACACAATCATGTAAATTTGTTTATGTTTTATCTATGTCTGCTTTTGTGCTACTATCCAGCGTTGAGTAGTCATGACAGATATCATATGTCCCACAAAGCCCCAAATATTTACTATATGGCTCTTTACAGAGAGTTTGCCAAACCTCTCTAGAGGTTGAGCCAGATAAATCTAAAAGATATTTGCAGATTCCTGCCTCTTTACCTCATCTTCTTTGCTTTGGAGGATGAAGGTGTAAGAGGTGCTGCATTTGTTAGGCCATACAAAGGGCTGTTCTGTGAGAGCTAGAGTTCATGGGATACCTCTTAGACCAGTCTGCTCTGGGCCTGTGCTCACTCACACTGATTCACCCTTTTTCATGTGACATCCCACATCTTGCTCCCAGCCAGAAATTCCGAGTGCTAGCAAGTATTGAGAGATCAGAGACCAGTTGAAGATCACAAGAAAATCTGAGGAACAATGCGGGATTTGCACCTTTTATTTTGATTTTTTTAGGATATTTTTGAGGGCAAGAAAATAAGTGATGCTTTTGAAAAGAAGGAAACTAAGAGCACAGTGTGTGCAGTTCCATCTATGTATCAACCCTAAACCAAGAAGGTCGTGGTTCTTGGGGAAAGAATAAGCAGAAAGCCCCAACAGTCCCCACACATGCAAGTCACCCAAGACATTTACCACTGGAGTGCCCTGTGGCTCTCACAGGACCTGAGTCCCATTTGAGAGCTACTGGATTACCACACTGCTGTGTTGTCCCAGAGATGGAGTCCAGCCCATGTTGCCCCATCCCTCAGTGAGGCTTTAGCTGCATAGAACCATATGGAGGTCTCCTCCCCGCCCCACCAGGGTCCAATAAAGCAGCTGCTCCTGGCAAATTGGCAGACCCAGGACTGATCCATCCAGGAGAGCCTAGCTCCCCTCCTATGATCCCAAGACACAGTTAAGCAGTCTGTTCTTAGGAGCTCAGCTGGCTGGGGTTTGCCCTTGCCTACTCAGCCTCAGCACAGGGAAGCAGGGGCACACCGCCATGAGTAGGTGAAGCCCAGTGGCCCTATGAAGCCACCTGTACAACCATCAGAGACTGTCAGGTACTGGATGTGGGCACACTGATGCAGCCCAATGCCTGACAGCAGCACAGACACTGACAGCACCTCATTGCACTACAAAGCATGTAGTACTATACCCACCTGACCCTGCACTAAGCAGGCTGCATCTCAGCTGGTGGTTGCTATCCCACAACCTTGTAGCCGGGGCCACTGAGATACACATTCATCACCAACACTGATTGTAGCTGAAAAAGCTACATGAGCGCGACACTAAGGTGTTCACGTGGAACTAAAGTCCAAGCAATCAATCCAACCAAAATCCTAGAACACATATAAGATTTATTTATTTTACTTGAAAGTCAGAGTTACACACAGAGAGAAGGAAAGGCAGAGAGAGAAG
Source organism: Lepus europaeus (assembly GCF_033115175.1). Lineage (NCBI taxonomy): Eukaryota > Metazoa > Chordata > Mammalia > Lagomorpha > Leporidae > Lepus > Lepus europaeus. The sequence continues at coordinate 60,335,679 of NC_084831.1, forward strand.
TCTCCCATCCACTGATTCACTCCCCAATGGGCTGCAACGGCTAGAGCTGTGCCGATCTGAAGCCAGGTACTAGGAGCTTCTTCCAGGTCTCCCATGTGGGTGCAGGGGCCCAAGGACTTGGGCCATCTCTCCGAGGCCAAAACAGAGAGGTAGATGGGGAGCCAGGATATGAACCGGTGCCCACATGGATGCTGGCACTGCAGGTGGTGGTTTTACCCACTACGCCATAGCACTGGCTCCCCAGAAAGTCTTTTACTATGAAAGTTGCCCTTTAAAATTGATAGAAACACTGACCAGATCCACAAAAACCAACATAGGGGCATAAGAAGCTTAGAAAAACAAGGTAAACTGACATCTCCAAAGAAACAATAATTCACCAGCTACAGATCACAAAGAAATACAGATCAGTGATTGCCTGACAAAGAATTCAAACGAATAATATTAAGGAAGCTTAACGGAAAGAAGAGATTAGACGTGTCAATATTTGGCCTCGTAGTTAAGCCACTGGTTAGGACGCTCAAGTTCACATTGAAGCACCTGGGTTCAACTCTCAGCTCCAGATTCAGTTTTATGTTAATGTGAACCCTGGGTGGCAACAATGATGGCTCAAATAGTTGGGTACCTAACACAAACACAGGAGACCTGCCTTGAGTTCTCAGTTGCCTGGTTGCTATGGGTGTTTGGGGAGTGTATCAGTGCTTGGGAGCTCTCTTTCTGTCTACTTTCTCTTGTATCTCAAATAAATAAAAGAAACACAGAGAAAGTGCAGACTATTCAGAAATTAAGAACACAATTCATGGGGGTGTTCCAAGATGGTGGATTAGGGAATGATGCACTGTGTTAGGCTAAGGATAAATAGTTTTTAAAAAAAGTATAGGAAGTGCACTCCCAGGGGAGAACTAAAGAGAAAAACACACTGGGAATTCTATAAAAGGAAGAGGAATGCCGTGGACCTGTGTGGAGGCTGCGGATGCACAGCACTAACACACAAGTGCAGCAGCTGAGAGCCGGAGCAGGAGACAGCTTGAGTCACAGGAGACCAGACTGCAGCAACCCATGGTGATAGAGCCAGAGGGAGAGGGTGCCGTGAGTACAGACTGGAGCCCTAGGGGCTAATAGTTACTAGCGGTTATTTGCGGACCCAGTGAAATGAAGAAGGGCACGTTTATCTCACTGAATCCTCCCCACACCGGTGTCTGCTGCCTGGCTGGGCATGGGCGGCAGGTGAGGAAGCCTTTGTGTGGGCTCACAGCACTGGCTGAGACAGGATGCCATCTTCTTAGCAGTGCCGGCAGCAGAGGCAGGGAGAGGGCAACGTTTGCCCAGTGGCTCTTGTTTATGTGTGTGATCCAGAGATTCTAGTGGAGAGAAAAATCCACAGTGCCCACTGACTTTGAGATTGGCTGGACACCCACATAGGACTGTTAGGCACCCGCAGCCTCCCAACATACCCCAGCCTCTGGGGCTCAAGCAGCATAGGTGGAGTTGGCTCAGGGAACATCTGTCTCTGTTGATTGCACAGGCTGGCAGGGTAGAGCTGAACATCTGTGCCTAGTGACTGTGGGAGCCTTGTGTGCTGAGAACGTGGGGACTTGGTTGAAAGAAAGAGACATCCAATTACAGGAAGCACATGTATCTCTTAACAGACATAACTAGAAAAGATCTTCTACAATGTGTAGTCAAACACTCCACAGTAAAACATAAAGAAAAGATTCCAAGAAGTGCACAGGAGAAATGCCAGATTACTTTCAGAGGATCTCCAACTAGACTCATAGCTGATTTCTCATCTGAAACCCTATAGGCTGGAGGAAAATGGTGAGACATAGTTCAAATCTTAAGAGAAAAAAAACTGTCAACCTAGAATACAATACCCTTCAAAGCTCTCATTTACGAATGAAGCTGATATAAAGACCTTCCATAACAAACAGAAATTGAAAGAATTTGTCATTACTCATCCAGCCTTACAAAAGATGCTTAAGGATGTGCTACACACAGAAATATAGAAAGATTGTGATGGCAGAAAATTCCCCAGTAGAAGTACAAAAGAAATCCAAAGTAAACAATAGGAATATTTATGGAAAAATGGAAGGGGTAAGTAGTACTTATGAATAGTCATCTTGAATGTAAATGCCCTCAAGCCTCCAGTTAAAAGATATAGACTGGCTAAAAGGATTAAAAGACAAGACCCATCTATTTGCTGCGTACAAGAAACACATCACACCAACAAAGATATATATAGACTGAAAGTGAAAGGATGAAAAAAGATATTTCATGCTAATGGAAAGCAAAAATGGTCAGGTGTAGCCAACCTAATATCAGACAAAATAGACATTAACAAAAAAACTGTTAAAAGAGATGAAGAAGGGCACTATGTAATGATTAAGAGATCAGTTCAACAGGAAGATATGACTACAATAAATGTATAAGCACCCAATTACAGGGCATCTGGCTATTTAAAAGAGATGTTAATAGATCTAAAAGGAGACATAGACTCCAATACAGTAGTAATGGGGGACTTCCACACCACACTTTCATCAATGGACAGATCAACTAGACAGAAAATCAACAAAGAGGCAGGTGCCGTGGCTTAACAGGCTAATCCTCCACCTTGCGGCGCCAGCACACCAGGATCTAGTCCCGGTCGGGGCGCTGGATTCTGTCCTGGTTGCCCCTCTTCCAGGCCAGCTCTCTGCTATGGCCCGGGAGTGCAGTGGAGGATGGCCCAAGTGCTTGGGCCCTGCACCCGCATGGGAGACCAGGAGAAGCACCTGGCTCCTGGCTTCGGATCAACAAGATGTGCTGGCTGCAGCTGCCATTGGAGGGTGAACCAACGGCAAAAGGAAGACCTTTCTCTCTGTCTCTCTCTCTCACTGTCCACTCTGCTTGTCAAAAAAAAAAATAAATAAAAAAAAGGAAAAATCTTCCATGTTCATGAATTGGAAGAGTCAATATCATCAACATGTCCATAGTATTGAAAGCAATTTACTAATTCAATGTGATCTCAATCAAAATATCAAGGTCATTTTTCTAAATCTAGAAAAAATGATGCTGAAATTTATATAGAAACACAAGAGACCCTGAATAGCTAAAGCAATCTTATACGACCAAAACAAATTTAGAGGCATCACAGTACCTGATTTCAAGACATAGTAAAGGGCAGTTATAAACAAAACAGCATGCTACTGGCACAAAAACAAACATGTAGACCAATGGAACAGAACAGAAACTCCAGAAATCAATCCATGCATTTACAGTCAACTAATCTTTGACAAAGGAGCTAAAATCAATCCCTGGAGCAAGGACACACTCTTCAACAAATGGTGCTGGGAAAACTGGATCTCCATGTGCAGAAGAATGAAACTGGACCCCTACCTTACACCTTACAGAAAAATCCATTCAAAATGGATCAAAGACATAAATCTATGACCCAATACCATCACATTACCAGAGAATATTGTGGAAACTCTGTAAGAAATTAGCATAGGCAAAGACTTCTGGGAAAAGACCCCAGAAGCTCAGGCAATCAAAGCCAAAATTGACAAATGGCATTCACCAAACTGAGAAGCTTCTGCAGTGCAGAAGAAACACTCAGCAAAATGAAGAGACAACAAACAAAATGGGGCAAAATATTTGGAAAATAAACAACTGACAAAGGATTAACATCCAGCCTATGAAGCAATTAAGAAACTCAAAAACAACAAAACAAACAATCCAATTAAGAAATGGACAAAGGACTGAACAGGTGTTTTTTAAGAAAGGAAATTCAAGTGGCCAACAGACATTTGAAAAAAATGCTCAGGATCACTAGCCATCAGAGAAATCAAATCAAAACCACAATGGGGGTTCTCCTCACCCCAGTTAGAATGGCTCTTATACAGAAAACAACAAACAATAAATGCTGATGAAGATGTGGGGAAAAAGGTACCCTAATCCACTGTTGGTGGTAGTGTAAACTAATACAGCCACTGTTGAAGATAGTATGGAGATACATCAGAAATCTGAATATAGACCTTCCATATGATCCAGACATCCCACTCCTGGACATTGACCCAAACCAAAAGAAATCAGCGTATGAAAAAGTTATCTGTACACTCTATGTTCATTGTAGCACAATACCCAATAGCTAATATATGGAATCAACCTAGTTGTCCATCAGCTATTGATTGGATAAAGAAATTATTGTATATATATACACTATGGAGTTCTACTCAGCTATTAAAAAATGAAATCCTGTCTTCTGCAACAAAGTGGATAAAATTGGAAACCATTATACTTAGTTAAATAAGCCAATCCCAAAAAGACAAATATCATATGTTTTCCTTGATTTAACTAATAAAATACCAAAAATGCAATGCATTGAAATGAAATTGTTGGCCGGCGCTGTGGCTTAACAGGCGCTGGCACACTGGGTTCTAGTCCTGGTTGGGGCGCTGGATTCTATCGCGGTTGCCCCTCTTCCAGGCCAGCTCTCTGCTATGGCCTGGGAAGGCAGTGGAGGATGGCCCAAGTCCTTGGGCCCTGCACCCACATGGGAGACCAGAAGAAGCACCTGGCTCCTGGCTTCGGATCAGCGAGATGCACTGGCCGCAGCGGCCATTGGAGGGTGACCCAATAGGAAAAGGAAGACCTTTCTCTCTCATTATCCACTCTGCCTGTCAAAAAAAAAAAAAAAAAAAAAAAAAAAGAAATGAAATTGTCATGTTGAGATTTGATGATTGTTTACAGCCCTTGTCTGTTCTTTTGAGAAACAGTGATCTTCTTCATACTACTATTTGTTGAACTCTTGTACTTAGTGTAGGGTTAACTTTATGATCATTAAGTAAACTGGAAGTAGATCTTTGTGAAAATGAAGAGCAGAAATGGGAGGGGGATGAAGAAGAAAGGTTGGCATGTGGGTGGGAGGGTAGGTATGGAGCAAAGTGTCACTATTTTCCTAAATCTATACATATTAAGTACATGAAACTTGTATAACTTAAATAAAATTTTAAAAGATCACAATTTATAATATGAATGAGAGTTTAACAAAGAGATAGATATCTTAAAAAGAACCTATTGTCAATTGTTAAATCAACAATAGGAGTCACTGTGTACTTATTCCCCATGTAGGATCTCTGTCCTTAATGTGTTGTACTATGTGAATTAATGGCATAAGTAGTACTCAAACAGTACTTTACATTTTGTGTTTCTGTGTGGGTGCAAACTGTTGAAATCTTTACTTAGTATATACTAAATTGATCCTCTATATATAAAGAGAATTGAAAATGAATCTTGATGTGAATGGGATGGGAGAGGGAGTGGGAGATGGGATGGCTGTGGGTGGTAGGGAGGTTATGGGGGAAAAAAGCCACTGTAATTCAAAAGCTGTACTTTGGAAATTTATATTTACTAAATAAATTTTTTTAAAAAAAGAACCAATCAAATCATGGATTTAAAATACTCAATAAATGCAAATAGAAATACAATTGAGAGAATTAGATGCAAAATTCTGCAGTGGTAGTAGTAGCAAGAATTTCTGAGTTTTTTATAAAGATTTTATTTATTTGTTTGAGAGGTAGAGTTACAGAAAGAGTGAGAGATAGAGAGAAAAGTCTTCCACACACTAGTTCACTCCCCCAATGACCACAATGGTTGGAGCTGGGCCGATCCGAAGCCAGGAGCCAGGAGCCAGGAGCTTCTTCTGGGTCTGCCATAAGGGTCCTGGTATACAAGCAATTGAGCCATCTTCTACTGCTTTCCCAGGCCAGCTGGATTGGAAGAGGAGCAGCTGGGACTAGAACTGGTACCCATATCAGATGCTGGCACAGCAGGAAGAGGCTTAGCCCACTATGCCACATCATATAATTTTAAAACTGGTCTTTTGAAATAACTCAATTAGACTAATAATAATATAAATATTAATAAATGAAAAGAACAAGAACAGCCTTCAAGATTTCTGATACCACTGAGCAAATAAACATCTAATTCATGAATGTTTCAGAAGGAGAACAGGAGAGTAAAGGAATAGAAAACCTATTCAATAAAATAATTGCTGAAAACTTTCTGAATTCTGGGAAAGATATGGACATCCAGTTCCAGCAAGTCCAACGTACCACTGTAGATATGATCCAAAAAAGATGCTCTCTGAGGCATATTATAGCCAAATGACCAAAAGACCAAAATCTGAACAAAGCAACAAAACCTGCCCAAACCACATGACAAAGATATAATTCTGAAACAGCAAAGGTATCAAGTTGTTTATAAGGTGATCATTAGAGCAATGGCAGAATTCTCAGCTGAAGATTCAAAGGGCAGAGGAAATGGGGTGAAATATTCAAAATCCTGTAAGAAAAAAAATGCTAGTCAAGAATACTATACCTAGCAAAGCATTCCTTCAGAAATGATGGGAAAATGAAGACTTCCCATGACCACTAGATCAGCCCTACAAGAAATGTTTAGGGAATTATACATAATAAGTGAAATAATATTATCTTCTGTCATGGAGGTACTATTGCAATGGTAGAGCAGATATGCAAAAGATAAGAGAAGAATAATCTAATGATTCATATTCTATTTTAATATTTTTTCTGGATTTGATTTGCTATATATTTACTTAAAAGTTTTTTTCTTACATCTTTAATTAGAACTGCAGTTATGTAATTTTTTTCCTTGTATTCATTAGTTTTTGATGTCAAGGTTATGTCAGCCTCTTAAAATGAGTCAGAGAGTATTTGGTCATTTTCTATTTTCTAAAAGAACTTATTATTGAGCTTATTTGTTCTTTAAATATTTAATAGAATTCACCAGTGAAACTATTTAATCCTTTAATTACCTCTGGAGGTTAATTTTTGAATGAACTTAATTTCTTAAATATGTAAGAGGTTATTAAAAAAAATGTTTCTCTTCCCATGCCAGTTTTCTGAACTTATGTTTTTGGAGAAATATGTACATTTCACATAAGTTACCAAATTTTTGGCATAAAATTGTTTAGCATCCTTCAAAAAATTTAAAGTAGAGCTACCCTGTGATGTAGCAATCCCACTTGTAGGCATATATCTAAATGAAATGAAATCAGCATGTCAAAGAGACATCTGCACTCCCATGTTTCTTGTAGCACCATGTGTAATAGTGAAGATACAAAATCAACTTAACTTTCTGTCAACAGGTGAATGGGCAAAGAAAATGCGATATATATATATATATATATAATATATGTGTATATATATATCTGTATTCCATTGTGCATATATGCAAATAAAATATATATGTATATATACAGAATATATCTATCTGTATATATAAACATAATGGAATATTAGTCAACCTTAAAAAGGTTGAAATTCTGTCATTTGTAGCAACATAGAATATTATTCAGAAAGACAAATACCGCACATTGTCACCCATATGTGGATGCTATAAAAGTTGATCTCATAGAAGTTGAGTATAGAACAGTAATTGCTACTGGGGTAGTGGAGTGAAAGGTGAATTGGGAAAGGTAAGTTGATGGATACAATTTTGTAGTTCTTGTGTTAGTGTAGGTCTTCCATGTTAACAATAATATACCACGTATTTTCAGGTAACTAGGCTATGATTGTTAATGTTCTCACCATAATGAAAAGATAACTGCTTGAAGTGGTGGATTTGCTAATCTTTCTAATTATATGTGTATTGAAACATCACATTATTCCACCTAAATATATAAATATAATGATGTGTCAATCAAAAACAAAATACATTTTTTTCAACAACCAGAACAGGTTTATTCGGGAACAGACTGGAGCAGGACTCACTATTGGTGAAGGCAGAGAATCACAAAATACATTTTTAAACATGAAATGAGTACAAAGAAAAAATTATTTTACAAAAGGATATTTTAATTCCCAGTGATAGTTCCCATTTCGGGTAAATTTAGCTTCATGAAAAACTCATGAGCATCCTCATTTTCCCCTTTTCTCTGACAATCAACTCCCACTTTGTCCGCAGACTGATGTTAGGGAGTCAGCACACCATATCTACCTTGTGGCTCCTGGGTCATCTGACCTCTGGATCCTGCACTTCTCTGTGTGGCTCAGTGTCTGCTGTGGTCCTTCCTTGACATCCTCCTTTTGCACCTTCCCATGATACTCTATTCCCACACCAGCAGTCATAACAATTGCTTCATGTCTGCTTCATGTATCGCTGCAGGAGGAGTAACTGGATCAGTGTCACATATAGAGAGCTTCCAGGTAGCTTAAATATCCATCAACTCAATTTTCGCTGAGCTTTAGATTGATATTCCTTTGGAAACTTTCTTTGATGAAATGTCAGTTGGCCAGGTGGTTGTGGCCTTCTTGACTGTTACATCCCTTTCTCCTCCTCTGTCCTCCAGGACCAGGAGACTTCTCACACTTGCCTGAAACACGTCCATGATGGAGGAGAATGAATGAGACCTCCTGAGGGTTTGGGAGTACATACCCACGCTTCTGTCACACACAGAAAATTTCTTTGAAGTCTCACATTTTAACTTGAAAATTTTTATGATCATTCAATTGTATTCTATAACATATGTGTTTGTATAGTAGAAAAAACTTGTAAAGTTTCTTATCACTAACTAAAGTGAAGGAGCCAAAGTGCTGCTTGCAGAGGTGAGCGCTGGGGTGCTGCAGGTTAAGCCTTCACCTGGGACAACTACATACCATCTCAGAGTCCTCGTTCTAGTCCCAGCACTCTGTTTCCTATCCAGCCTGCTTCTAATGTTCCTGCGAAAGCAGCCTGCCACCCACAGGGGAGACCCAGATTGAGTTCCTGGCTCCTGGCTCTGGCTTGACCCAGCCCTGGCTGTTGTAGGCATTTGGGGAGTGAACCAGCAGATGGAAGATGTCTCTCTCTCTCTGTATATCCCTCATTTTTGGTCACTCTGCCTTCCAGATAAATAAATAAATCTTAAAAAGAAATCAAATATTTCTTGTAAACATTGATTTCTGATTCTCTTTGATGGCAATGCCCTATGCTACAATACTGTACATGAAGAAAACCTCTGACCTGCTCACTTAGCCTTATCTTCCCCCGAAATAGGAGGAAACCAGACCTGGAAAGCTTTGCAGCAGCAAGGGTTAAAGAAGGGTGACCGGGTGGAAAAAAATATGATATCCAAGCCTGACTCTCTCTCCTGTGGTCTACTACTGCCTGGCCAATCAAAGTGTAAGCTGAGGTCCAGCAAAAATATCGCCTGGGAGATGTTTAGGCATGTAAAAATCTAGTGCCTACCCCAGCCTGCTGAATCAGAATCTGTGATTTAGTGAGACCTGTAGGTTAATGAGATGCTCATTAAAGTTGGAGAAGCACTGGCCTGGATAAATATATCTTTCTAAAATAAAAATTTTAAATAAGCCTTTATGAAATATGCATTTTAGAAAAAGTAACAATATGAAAAGAAGCTGAGCATCACCCATCATTAGGAATATGCAAATCAACACAATAGGAAAATGAAACAACTACAAAGAGATCACTTCACATCCATCAGAATGGTCATTATAAACAAAATTTAAAGAAACAGAAAATGAAAAATGTTAACAAGGATATGGAGAAATTGAAACCCTTGTGTGAATGGCTAGTGGGACTATAAAATGATATATGTATTATGGAAATCACAGGATGCTTCCTCAAAAAATTAAACATGGAATCATCATAAGATCCAGAAATTTCACTTCTGGGAATATATCCAAAACAATTGAAAGCAGAGGACTCAAACACATATTCACAGTATCCAAAATAGTCAGAAAGTAGGAACAACCCAAATATTCATTGACAGATGAATGGCTAAACAAAATGTGATATATATATATATATATATGATGGAATATTATTCAGTCTTAAAAAAGGAATGAAATTCTGCTACGTGTCACAACATGAGTGGACATTGTATGCATTATGCTAAATGAAAAAAGAAGTAATCCAGACAAAACAACATATGCATATGATTCCATTTATGTAAAATACTAGAATAGTAAGATTTATAGAGACAGAAAGGACAGCAGTGGTTGTTGGGGCAGAGGGGTGAGAAGAATAGATTCATGATTTAGCGGGCACAGCATTTCAGTTTCAGAGAGGAGGGCTCAGGAGATGGGTGCACCACAATGTGAATGTGCTTAATGTGTCTGAACTGTACACTGAAACCTGCAGGTTTTTTTTTTTTTATTTATCACAGTAAACAAAAAGGAACAAAGCTAATAAAAGTTCATCTTTAGAAAATTCACTTGAATTTTCATTCATGAAGGAAAACACTTTATAAAGTTGATGTACTGATCTTTTTTTTAAAAAATACATGTGTACATATTTCTAATAGCTATGGAATCATGCTGCTTTGTATTTTTAAAATCAAGGGTGGGGATTAACATCATTGAGCACTCTATTTGCCGCCTTCACTAACTCAATTTCATTTCATCCTTAGGAAAATGTTTTTAAAAAATTTTATCTATTTTATTTGAAAGAGCGACACAGGAAGAGAGTGAGAGCAAAAGCGAGAATGAGAGCATGCGTGAGAGATTTTCTATCTGCTGAGTCAGTCCGCAAATGCCTGGACAGGCCAAAGCCAGGAGCTAGGAACTCCATCTGGGTGTCCCCCATGGGTGCCAAGAATTTAAGCACTTGGGTCATCACCCACTACTTTCCTAAGAGCATCAGCAGCAAGCTGTATCAGAAGTGGAGCGGCAGGGACTCAAACCAACACTCCAACATGGGATGTGGGCGTCACAAGCAGGAGCTTAACCTACTGCATCACAACTCCCATCCCAGAAAAATAGGTTTTGTATTCACATTTACAGATGAGGAAACCCAGAGAACATCATCGGAATTGTAAGGGAAAGAAATCTTCTTATATCTATTATTAGGGTTATGGGGAAGGTGCCTATTAGGAAACACTAGATTGACAAGAGGAAAGCCCACATACCTACTGCAAGTTTGATGTGACAGGGCAGCCTTTAGGAATGAAGACCCAAAGAAACAGGAAAACTTGCGTACTTTTTAAAGTTGAATTTTATAAAGAAGTGAATAGTTGTGAACAGTGTGATTGGAGAGAAGGGGTGTGGGCTAATAGGCACGCATGGGGGGACGTCAGCCAGGTCTGTTGGGTCAGATTCATCTCTGTAACTGTGTGTTCAGAGATAAGGTCATGCCTCTCCGCAGGTCACAGAGAATGCCTCTGGAGGGAGGGGCTTACGATATGCTTCAGGGAAGAAGACAGCAAACAGTCCAAGAGGGACCATTCCACACGTCATGGTCTGACTCAGGGAATACAGTTGAGGGTAAAGGGACAGAGGTCTTCCTGTGTCTGCTGTTTACTCAAACCCAAGGTGCTGGGGCCAGCGTTGTGGTGTGGTGGATAAAACTGCCGTCTGCAATGCTGACATCCCATACGGATGCCAATTTGTGTACCAGCTGCTCCACTTCTGATCCAGCTCCTGTTAATGGCCTGGGAAAAAGCAGAAGATGGCCTAAATGCATGGCTCCCTGCTATCCACATAGAAGACCCACAGGAATTTCCTGGCTCCTGGCTTCCGGCTTAGGTCCGGCTTCACTCTGGCCGTTGTTTCTACTTGGGGAGTGAACCAGTGGATGGAAGATCTCTCTCTCTCTCTCTCTCTCTCTGTAACTCCAATTTTCAAATAAATAAATAAATAAATAAATAATCTTTAAAAATAATCCAAGAGGCCATATTTAGGGTTGGTGTGCCCTGACTCCCTTTAGGATCATATAAATGACGAATCTGTGTTCACGAAACCTGTATGCTTGCTTCCCAGGAGTCTCCATTGCCTGTGGCATTGGCAGGCAGACCAAAGAGTTAAGAGGCCCAAGTTTACACTTCCTTTGCAACATAGAAAATTGAGGATGAGAGAAATTAAAGTGACTTGCCACACATTGTAGCCTCAAATCCCTTGTTTTCTCAAGTAGCTCATGGGTCAGGAGATGTGGTTTCTGAGAGGCAACATGAGATTCTCTGGAGGGTGCCCCGGGGGTTGACACGGGCCACCTGAAGCCTTTGATAGATGGGAGATGGGATGGAGTCAGCTATCCCTTGGAATCCTAGCCCCTCCTCCAGGCTTGAGGCAAATCAGTGTCTCCTTTGCATGAACATGCTGAAGGCCTGGCCTGCTGTCAGGCTGCGAGGTTCTATTTGTTTTGGTCCAGAGTCTGCCTGAGGGCCAGGCTTTCCGGGACATGGACTTGGAGATGGGAGGGGCCAAGTACACCATGTGGCAATCCTGCCAGCTAGCGGCCACACAGGGTATGGCCACCCAGGAGGCTGCAGAAGAAGGGCGTGGGCTTCGCCACCTTGCTTAACCCAGCGGGGGAGAGAGGGCGGCCCAGAGAGATGAGCGATCTCAACACTCCAAGGTACTGCTAGGGTCAGGATTAGGAAACTGTAGCGTGCAGCTCTTCCCAGATATTTACTAAGCGCATACAACAACATGACACACAGGCTACCATATGGAAGATCAGTTCTGTTTCTTCAGTGTGCATTTTATTGATGAAAGATTGATCCCAAAGGAGTTACTTGTTCAAGGTTACTCAAATATTTGATTATGAAATTAGGATCCATTAGCAATGGATTGGGTTCCCTGAAGCCAAAGTATGAAGTCCTAACAACGTATTGGTAGATGAAAATTATTTTTAGCCCCTCTTAAAGTGTCAACATAAGGTAGATAACAAACATTTTTTTTTCTTTTGCTAAATACATATAAAAACAGATTATTTTGGTAATAAATAAATAACAGCTCAAGTTAAACAAGAAAAACTTATGATACAAGGAGTTTCTTGTTTGCTTGTTTGTTTTGGAGATAGACTTTGATGGACTAAAAGATTTCAAAGCAAATGATCAGATAGTTAAGGACAGTTGGGGAAGATGAATGGCAGGTGTAGAAGTATGGGAGTAGTTTGGGAAATAGTGAACAATCAACTTTGTACAGAATCTGAACGTAGGGTCTAATATGTGGAACTGTGAGATATGAGCCATTTTGGGACTTTTCAGAGAGGAATTAGAAAGAGAATTTGCTCCATTTATTGAGAAGTTGGAAATAATGGAAGGTTTTTGGAAAGTTTTGGTAGCCAGTAGCATGGTGTGTGTAAAGCTACACATTAGGAAGTTTCTTTTTTTTTTGGTAATAGCATATAATATGTGTAATAAAGGGCCATGATCCAAATGGAGAAGCAATAGGAAATTGAATAGATAGGTGAGATGTCATGTTAAGAGGGGTGCTGATAGATACACATATCTAGGAAAAGAGAGGACTGGAGGAGGTTCCATTTGTTATGGAGTGAAAAAACAGCAAAGTTTAAAAATTATTCTTTTATGGATAGTATAGGTAAAATTAAAAAATACCAATTGCCTTTATTTAACTTTTATTTTTAAATTTTTTGAGTCCAGTGGATGTGCTAATAGAGAAATTGGGGGAAAATCAAGGGCCTATAACCTAGTCTTTTTTTAAAAAATTAATTAATTAATTTACTTTTGACAGGCAGAGTAGATAGTGAGAGAGAGAGAGAGAGACAGAGAGAAAGGTCTTCTTTTTTCCGTTGGTTCACCCTCCAGTGGCTGCTGCGGCCGGTGTGCTGTGGCCGGCGCACCGCGCTGATCCGAAGCCAGGAGCCAGGTGCTTCTCCTGGTCTTTCATGCAGGTGCAGTGCCCAAGCACTTGGGCCATCCTCCACTGCACTCTCGGCCACAGCAGAGAGCTGGCCTGGAAGAGGAGCAACCGGGACAGAACTGGCGCCCCAACCGGGACTAGAACCCGTGGTGCCAGCTCCGCAGGTGGAGGATTAGCCTATTGAGCCGTGGCACCGGCCAACCTAGTCTATCTTTGGCACTGCCTCTGACTGTAACTGATCACCCAGAAGTGAGGTTGGTCCTTTAACCTTTTGAGATTTCCTCCGTGAGTGGCAGGGCCCCAAGCACTGAGCCATTTTCTGCTGCCTTTTCCAGGCAATTGGTAGAGAGCTGGATCATAAGTGGAGCAGCAGGAACATTATCTGGGGCCTATATGGGATGCTGGCATTGCGAGGAGTGATTTTACCTGCTACATGGCAATACCAGTCAGAGGCCAATTTTTAGCAGAGTAATGGCCCACACACATCATGGAAAGTGGCTAGGGGGCATGAGGGCTGACATTTATTGAGTTCCACATACCAAAATTCAGTGCATTGCAGAATCTGCTTCATGGGGTCTTCATGGCAGCCTTGCAGAGGATGTGTGGTTGTCCTCTTGCTTAAAGATGAGTCAACAAAGACTCACGAGGGGCATAGTCATTTGTAGAAGCATCAAGACTGAATTCAAGTCTGAGAACTTCTGAAACCTGTGTCCTTTCTACTCTAGGAGAGGTGGGGAACAAAGAAGTGGGAAAAAGAAATAAGATGAAGATTGACCTAAAATTTTAAGGATGAACAAAGGATTAAGAGAATGGAACTAAGGTTAAATGATGAGCTGGATTCTTGAAGAAAAATCCAGTTTGGGACATACTGATTTTGATTTGATGTCATCCAGATCGGGATGTCAAGTAGGCAGTTGCTAATGTGAAATTAGGATTTGGATAGTGTGGGAGAAGAGTGGGTAGACATGGGGCTTAGTTGAGAAGATACTAATGGGCAGGGCATGGATGAATGATTCTCAATCCTTTGCTTTAGTTGTCTATTCAACTGGCCAACTACTAAGAATAGTTAATTTCTGCTTATGGTATAACCCAAACTGTGAAACCTAAGTCTCTTTCTCCTGATGTTGGCATAGGACATCCACTTCAGTTCATACAAATTGTGTAAGGTGTACTGAACATAGTTACATGAGGAGTAGAGGAGAGAAAGTTTCATTGGCTCCAGAGAAAGAACTCTAATTTATCTGCTGAAAGGGACTACTTGAAAATGTAGCCCCAAAGTTCTGGCATTACTTGTAGTCCTGTCTCTACACAGAGGCAATTTACTGCCACCAATTTCATGCACATTTTTCCAGAGGATTTTGCAGGTATTTGCCATGGTGCAAACTGCACACTCTTCTGTCCCTTGCTTTTGCCTTATAACCTTCTGTTTTGTGGATTTTTTCATATCAGCACGGCTAAAACTGTCTCCTTATTTTTAAGGACTGCATGCCATTTTAATGTTTTACCATATATACTATAATCTAATAAGACATATTGAATGTATTTTTCTATTATAAACAATTCTGCAATAAATATTTGTAAAAATATTTATTTATTCATATTTTATTTTTAGAGGCAGAGTTACAGAGAGAGAGGGAGATTCAGAGAGAGGCATCTTCCATCCTCTGGTTCACTCCACAAATGACTGTAAGGCCAGGGCTGGGCCAGGTTAAAGCCAGGAGCCAGGAGCTTCTTCTGGGTCTCCCACATGGGTGCAGGGCCCCTAGCACTTGAACCATCCTCTGCTGCTTTCCCAGGTGCATTAGCAGGAAGCTGGATCAGGAGTGGAGCAGTTGGGACTTGAACGGGCGCCCATAGGGGATGCTGGCACCATGGGTGGTGACTTTATCTGCTATGCCACAGCGCTGGCCCCATGACTATTATTTTAAGAATATTTTTTAAGGGAATGAACTTTAAAAATTTCTGTGTGTATTAATTTTATTATAAACTTAAAATAAATTTATTTGAGAGGCAGAGAGAGGGAGAAATAGAGAAATAGATTGATTTTCTTCCCCTGGTTCATTTTGCAAATGCCTGCGATAGCCAGGACTTAGCATGGATGAAGCCAGGAGTAAAGAACTCCATCCAGGTCTCCCTGGTGGGAGGGACTTAAGCACTTGAGCCATAATCTGGTGCATCTATGGGTGTACATTAGCAGGGAGCTGGATAGGAGCTGGAGGAGCCAGGACTCAAATCCAGGCACTGGAATATGGGTCTTGAGTACACAAAGATCAATTTAATCTCTGTGCCTATCCCAATGAATGTCATTTTATTAACAAATTTAAACTTGTGACGGTATATCTTATAAGATACTTAGAACTGGATTAACTGGGGGTGAGGGTGAGCTTTTGGGCTAATAGTTGAGATGTCACTTGGGGTGCCTGCATTCCATTTAGGAATGCCTGGGTTTAGGTCTCAACTCCACTCTTGATTCCAGCTAATGCATCTTGACAGATCATAAATGATCCCTCAGGTACTTGGTTTCCTGCCATCCATGTGGGAGAACTGGTCCAGGCCAGCCAGGACTGTTGATAGCATTCATAGATGGGAGATCTTTATCTGCCTGCCTATCTGTCTCTGTCTCTCTGCCTTTCAAATACATTAAAAAATACAGGAAGTGAATTTGCAGAGTCAAAGGGCACATTGGTTAAAATTTATGTAGATATTACCCACCTGTCCTCTGTAATACCAAGTCTTTTGATTCCAAGACAAATACACTGACCTCCAGCTAAGTGTGGGAAAATACACAGTAGTTATTAAAATTTCAGTCTCTTCTATGTGCAAATTTGTATCTTGGAATTCTAATTTGATGGTGACTTTCTAAAAAAAAAAAAATCAAATGTTAGTATGCCAGTCTTAAAGTTTCTGTCTTAATAGGTTTAGACTGTGGCCTGGCCTACACAAATGTATTTCTTTAAAAATTCTCACCAATGGGCTGGCATTGTGGCACAGCAGGTTAAGCTGCTGCCTGTGATGCCTGCATCCCATATGAGCTCTGGTTCAAGCCTTGGCTGTTCCACTTCCAATCCAGCCCCCTGCTAATGCACCTGGGAAAGCAGTGGGTTGTGACTCAAGTCCTTGGATTCCTACCACCTGTGTGAGAGAGCTGGATGGAGTTCCAGGCTCCTAGCTTCAGCCTGGTCAACCTTGGCTTTTATGGCCATTTAGGGAGTGACTCAGCAGATAGACGTTTTTTCTGTGTGTGTGTGTGTCTCCCTCTCACTTTGTAACTCTTTCAACTAAATAAATCTTTAAAGAAATTTTAAAAACAATTCTCACCAATATTAGGAAACATTGACATATACAGAATACAAAAGAGGAGAACTAATACATTTAGGAAGCACCTTCACTTAAGAGCTGAGAGAAATAAATATAGACAGAAAAAGGGGAAAAGATGAGGTCAGCATGGGAGAAAGAGATCCAGGAACATGCAATACCACTAGATCCAAGGAATCAGAGATTTAAAATTTGAAGTTTTAGTTAACAAATATACAAAACTGAGAGTAGGATCAAGAGAATAAGACTTGAAGAAAGCTCAATGCATTTAGCAGTAAGGAATCATTGGTACTGATGAAAGGACTTTCTTCAAATGAATAAATGACTTTACTTGAGGTTAACAGGTATTTGTCAGAATAATGGTCCCATGGTTAAATATGCTGGAAAAATATGCAATTAAATTAGCATAGTCTATTATTTTGCTTCTCTATAACTTTAGTTTGTCAATATGCATGATAATGTAGCAACAAAAGCTATAAATCCCAACTTTTGAAGAACCCAGTGTTTCATGAAATAGAATTTTTAAGAAGTCCCACTAAAGATTTTGGCTTTACTTGATTTTTATTTTTTCTGTTTTAAAAATTTATTCACTCATTTATTGAAAAGAAAAGAGATAGAGAAGGAGAGGGGGAGAGAGAGAGAGAAAGAGAGAGAGAGAGAGAGAGAGAGAGAGGAAGAGTAAGAGTGAACATGAGATATCTTCCATCCACTGATTCACTCCTCAAATGACTGCAGCAGCCAGGGCTGGGCCAGGCTGAAGCTAGGAGCAAGGAACTGCATCCTCATCTCCTACCTGGGTGTCAGGGGCCCAAGCACTTGGGCCATCATCCACTGCTTTCCTAGGCACGCTAACTGGAAGCTGAATCAGAAGCGGAGCAGCTAGAACTTGAACTGGAACCAGTGCTCTGATATGGGATGCCAGTGTCACAAACTGAAGCTTAACTATTGTACCATAAATTCAACTCTGGTTTTTGCATTTTCATGATGGATGAGATTAAAATACGCCTGACAGTACAAAAGAATGATTTGGGGAGAAAAGTATAAAGATCCAAAGGAAAGGCACTGTTGTAATTTTTTACAAGGATATAAGATAAAATAAGAAAATACTCTTTCTGAAAAAATAGAACAGGATATGGATTTCCTATTAAATAATGATTTCTTTTAAAAAAAGACAAAATGTGGGCTGGCGCTGTGGCACAGTGGCGCAGCAGGTTAACGCCCTGGCCTGAAGCGCCGGTATCCCATTTGGGAGCCAGTTCAAGACCTGGCTGCTCCACTTCTGATCCAGCTCTCTGGTATGGCGTGGGAAAGTGGTAGAAGATGGTCCAAGTCCTTGGATCCCTGCACTCACGTGGGAGACCCGGAGGAGGCTCCTGGCTCCTGGATTCGGATTGGCGCAGCTCCGGTCATTGCAGCCAATTGGAGAGTGAACTATCGGATGCAAGAACTCTCTCTCTCTGTCTGCCTCTCCTCTCTCTGTGTAACTTGGACTTTCAAATAAATAAATAAATCTTAAAAAAAAAAAAGAAAAAATGTATGTGAATATGCTTAACAACAATTTTCTAAAATCCGTTTTTTTTTTTGTTTGTTTGTTTGTTTTGTTTTGTTTTTAGAGGAAAGATTTATTGTCAGGTTGGGGAAGCCTGATGGGGTGGGAGTTGAGGGGAGAGGGTAAGAGAGAGAAGAGCATAAGAGAGACAGAGATCAAGGGAGCATGTGTTCAGGAACAGATCCTGTTAAACTTTCGCCGGGGGATGGGCAGGGAAGTAGGAGTAGCCAATCCCATTAGGGTGGGGGTGGAGCTGACACCGGTGGTTAGGCCATGGGTCCTAGGACCAAAGCCTAGGACAGGCAGGGAAGTAGTGGCGATGGGGGCCAGAGCCTAAGATGGTGTCTGAGCATAGATGGTGACACAGTAAGACAGCACTGTTTTACCAACACTCCTCTCTTTTGTTTTTTGTTTTTGTTTTTTTATAAAGCAGGTGTTGTATGGGATTACAGCAGCCCAAAAAGTCCAGGAGGGGTATAGGGACAATGATCTGTCTTTAGAGCTACTTCCTGCTGACATGGGGCGACGAGTTACTCTCTGCTGGCATAGGGCGATGTCTCAAGCCACTGCTTCTTGGGTGGGGAACCGAGTATATCCTTGTAGCAGCGTTTGGTTGACTGAAATCATTGGTGCAGGCTTTGGTTTGTTCCATTATTACCTCCTGAAAACACTTAAACAGAAATAGTAGTTTAAAAACAGGGTGAGAATAGCAATCAATAATTCTAAGAGTGGCATTAACCAAGTAATGAGAGGATTTCATAGAGGAGGGGACATGAGGGGAGGGAGTGTCTCTGGACTCTAGTGAAGACTGATGGATGTTGTTTGAAGCTGATCCCAACTAAGACTTGGAGAAAGTCCATTCATGTCTTGCGGGTAGAGGGGTTTGTCTGTAGAGAAATTCTGAACAATCATACATTGTTAAGTGGAGGAGAGGACCATCAATACACACTGGTTGGGAGTAGAGCTGTTGATGTTAGAGTAGAGGCTATGATTACAAAGAAATGAGGCCCCAAGTGGGCTAGGTATGGTCTAGAACAAAGGACAGAGTCATTATTGGAGGACCTAAGAAAGGTGCTGTCTAAGCCATGAATAAGTTTTCCAATTGAGAGGCAAACAGAAACTGACAGAAGGGACCTGATAATAATCAGGTGGGTTTTAAGGCCTTATAAGTTATGAGGCCCCGACCTATCTATCTCTTCACATGGAGTACATCCTGAGGGAGGTGTGAACCTCCCCTTGGGAAGGCTCTCTGTTGCCTTCCATTACCTAGTTAGCCAGGGAGGAGAGCTGGCCAGGTGAAGGCAGGTGGCATCTCAAACAGGAAATTTACAGTTCTGCCTGCGATGTCACTGACCCTACTTGGCCATACCCTCAGAAGTAGTGGTGGTTACTTTGGAAGCTGGGCCAAGTGAAGGGCTTTTCAGCTTAGAGCCAGCAAGGTCTGTGGCTCTGACCTGAAGTCCTTCAACTCCAGGGCAGCTAAAACCTGTTTTTAGACTATGCAATTGCTCATGTAAGACAGAAGGGGAAATATATATACACATATATATGTTATATATGTATATCTGCTTATATTAAAAAAATACAGAATGGGAATAGTCGTTGAGCACAGCAGGTTAAGACACTGCTTGGGAAACCTGTAGTCTAAAGGGGTTGGGATTGAGGCCTGCCTCGCCTTCTGATCCAGCTTCCTGCTCATGTGCCTGGGAGGCAGCAGATGATGGTTCAAGTGCTTGGCTCCATATGGGAAACCCAAATGGAGTTCCTGACTCCTGGGTACAGTCTGACACAGAACTAAATGTTGAAGGCATTTGTGGGAGAACCGGAGGATGAATGATCTCTCTCTTTCTCTCTTTTCCTCTTTCTGTCACTGTGCCTTTCAAGTAAATAAATAAATCTTAAAAAAACAAGAACAAGAGGAATAGAATGGATAAACCAGGAAACAGTAAAGTTGGTTATCTACAAGAGATTGTGTGGGGCAAGAATAAATGAAGGCAAAGGGAATATAAGAGAGTAACACTTCTGAGTATTCCTCTTTGGATAATTTTGTTTTTTGAAGATTTATTTATTTATTTGAAAGGCAGAGTTACAGGGAGATAGAGAGAGAGAGGGAGAGAGAGAAAGAGAGAGAGAGAGAGAGAGAGAGAGAGAGAGAGATCTTCCATCTGCTGGTTTACTCCCCAAATGTTTGCAATGGCAGGAGCTGGGCTGATTTGAAGTCAGGATCCAGGAGTTTCTTCTGGGTCTCCCACATGGGTTCAAAGGCCTAAGCACTTGGACCATCTTCTACTGCTTTCCCACGTGCATTTAGCTGGATCAGGAGCCAAGCAGCCTGGACTTGAACCAGCACCCATATAGGGTGCTGATGCTGCAGGCGCTGGCTTTACCTGTTACACCACAAGGCTGGCCCTGATAATTTTGATTTTTGAAAGCATTTTTATATTCTATAAATTTGATATTCTGCAGAAAAGTAAAAATAATCCTTGTGGGAGAAGCTAAATCTGAAAATGAATGCAAACAAATGGAAGTAATCGCATTTTAAGTAACTAGCATAAACTTGCAAAAGAGAAATAATGGAAAAAAGGAAAAGAAACAGAGAAAAAGGAAAAAGAAGGGATTAAATTTATATGAACACAACATTTGAATCTATATAGTCTACAGTCTTGGGCAGGGGGCTATGCATTTGGGATGTGCATAGGGATAGTTGGGTTGGGTTGGTGGTGATGTGAATTGGAAGGCTTGTTTGTTTAGTAGGTTTGTGGAGGTATTGGTGGAATAACTCTGAAACTACTTTTGCTGTATTATAGGACTGAGCAAATGAATAAATATGATGTTGTATGGAGCCAAATTTTCTCTGTTGAAGAAAGGATATGTAAACATGGAATATGGGAAAGCAAGAAGGAACTCTGGAGGTATGGATTGGAAGTGGAAGCAACAGTGTGGACACTGGACTTGTAGAAACATGTGTGTGTATTAATATTTATATGAATGTGGCTGGTGCCACGGCTCACTAGGCTAATCCTCTGCCTGTGGCTCTGGCACCCCAGGTTCTAGTCTCAGTTGGGGCACTGGATTCTGTCCAGGTTGCTCCTTTTCCAGTGCAGCTCTCTGCTGTGGCCTGGGAAGGCAGTGGAGGGTGGCCCAAGTCCTTGGGCCCTGCACCTGCACAGGAGACCAGGAGGAAGCACCTGGCTCCTGGCTTTGAATCGGCACAGCACTAGCTGTGGCGGCCATTTAGGGGTGAACCAACGGAAGGAAGGCCTTTCTCTCTGTCTCTCTCTCTCACTGTCTAACTCTGCCTGTCAAAAATAAATAAATAAAAATAATATTTATATGCATGTGTATTTTCATTTTTAGACATTTATTTATATATCTACATATTTATGTATATTTGCATGTATATGTATGCACAGTGGTAGCATACCCAGATTTTGATCTTTAATGCTATTCCATGTTTAAAGGAAGCAAGCCTCCTTTAAAAAATGCCTGATATCAGGATTGGAGCAGGATAGTTATAAGATAGGCAGGGAACATGTTGCTATACCAGATAGCAAAGAAACGCAAAACAAACTAACAAACGAGATTCACAAGGACATGAGAGGCTGACTTTACAAGTCTCCCATGGCTAAATCCGGGACAATTTAAGCAACAAAATAATTAACTGCAGTAAAGAATTCTAAACCATTGAAAAGCAGAGTATAATTCCTGAGTCCTTACTGATGAAAGGTGATGGGTGCATTAGGGAGAAGTGGAGACTCTTGCTTACATAGAATGTCAAGGGGCTGACTGTTTTGAAATAAAAAACAAAACAAAACAAAACAAAATCACAAAATTTTCATCCATTGTATCAAAGACTGGGTTAGGTGAGCATCATCAATAGATACTAAACTGAAAGAAAATTTTGTCAAGGAGCAAGCTATTTCTATGATCTTTTAGTGTTTCTTCACAGCCTGTTTATTGGTTGCAAAGAAGAATAAAAAATTAATGCAGTAGTATCCATCGGGGGAGTGAACCAGTGGATGGAAGACCTCTCTCTCTGCCTCTGCCTCTCTGTAACTCTGCCTTTCAAGTAAATAAATAAATAAATAATCAATCTTTAAAATATTGATGCAGTGGAGAAATCACCTGACTGGATGATCAAAATTAATATCTCTAGTCAAGACAGAGTTATCAAAGGGTTTCAAATATAATACTCTGGGGAGGACATAACATCACCTGTGGATTATTCTGCCTAAGAATGAACATGGAAACATGGAGTAATCATAAAATAAAAAGGGACTATGCTTTTCAAAATTTTTGTTATGAAAGGCAAAGAAGGGATTTGGGACAGTTCCAGACTAAAGGACACTGAAGACACGTGACAATCAATACAATATCAAACCATAAACTTCACTCTATACTGGGGAGAGGGGTAGGAAATGCTATAAAGAACATCAGGTGAACTGACAATAATTGATTATATAAGAGACTAGCCCTATTAGGAAATAGACACTAAAATATTTAGGACCAAAGAGCCATGGTGTACAGCTACAGAGAGAAAGGAATTAAAACATAAGCATAGGGGCTGGCATTGTGGCATAAAGGGTGAGCCATTGCCTGGGTGCTGGTTTATGACCTGGGTGCTGGTTAATGACCTGGGTGCTGGCTAATGATCTGGCTGCTCCACCTCAAATCCAGCTCCCTGCCAACGGCCTGGGAAAGGGAATAGAAGATGGCCCAAGTGTGTGGGCCTCTGCTACCCATGTGGGAGGCACGGATGAAACTCCTGGCTCCTGGCTTTGGACTGGCTCAGCCCTGGCTATTGTTGCTATCTGGAAAATGAACCAGCAGATAGAAGATTCTCTCTCTCTGTTCCTCTCTCTCTGTAACTATGACTTTCAAATAAATAAATAGCCTTTTTTTTTTTTAAAAAAAGAGGTAAGCTTAGTTTGGGGAATAATTAAAATTCATGCACAGTATTTTCATAATATACATGAAATTTTTAAAAGCTTTGTATAATTCATTAAAATGTTAACAATGGGTGGATCTGGTCAGAGCATATGTGCATTCAATTTTGCTATTTTATTTTGGAAATCTCTTATAAAATTGAACTTATTTTGAAATAAGAAGTTACTTTAAAAATGGCATATTTTGTAAGAGCACTAAAAATAAAGAGGACCTAAAGCATAATATTATTTAGTAGGTGGGACAAATGCATGCAAATTATTATGGCAGTTAGACAAAACCTTATATAAAACATTTTCTTGATTTACTAAGTAGACAAATCAATGGAAAACAGCATGTAGTGTTGTATAATAGTTGTTTAAAGACACAGCCTGAATGTCTTCTCTTCCTAGTCCATCTGTTTCTAATGTCACAGGAAAAGTTCTAAGTATTTCAAAATGAGTTAACTTGAGAAACAATTAAAAATTCTATTCTTAAAAATAATTAGCAGGCCGACGCTGCAGCTCACTAGGCTAATCCTCCGCCTTGCGGCGCCGGCACACCGGGTTCTAGTCCCGGTCGGGGCACCGATCCTGTCCCGGTTGCCCCTCTTCCAGGCCAGCTCTCTGTTGTGGCCAGGGAGTGCAGTGGAGGATGGCCCAAGTGCTTGGGCCCTGCACCCCATGGGAGACCAGGAGAAGCACCTGGCTCCTGCCATCGGATCAGCGCGGTGCGCCGGCCGCAGCGCGCCAACCGCGGCGGCCATTGGAGGGTGAACCAACGGCAAAAGGAAGACCTTTCTCTCTGTCTCTCTCTCACTGTCCACTCTGCCTGTCAAAAAAAAAAAAAAAATTAGCAATATTAATTCAATTACTATGTGGCATTCATTTAGCAAAAATAAATAAGATTAATTCAGAGATAAACAATAAAGTTAATTTCTAAGAAGACCAGCCAGGCTAATTCCAACTAAAAAAGACATAAGAGGGACTGGCAATGTGGCATGGTAGCCTAAGCCTCTGCCTGCAGCACTGGCACCCCATATGGACACCGGTTTGAGACCTGGCTGCTCCTCTTTTGATCCGGCTCTCTGCTTATAGCCTGGGAAAGCAGTGTAAGATGCCCAAGAGCTTGGGCCCTTGCACCCACGTGGGGGACCCAGAAGAAGCTCCTGGCTTCAGATCTGCTCAGCTCCAGCCATTGCTGTCATTTTGGGAGTGAACCAGCAGATGGAAAAACTTTCTGTCTGTAACTCTGCCTCTCAAATAAATAGATGGATCTTTTAAAAAAAAAAAAGTATTAGAGAAACTCATGAGAAACTGTCTAGTTGTCTTGTTAAATGGAAGTGGTAATTCATGTTTACAGTCAAATAGCAAACATCCCAACAGCAGTTTCCATGGCAATGTATTTTGACAAGGAATTTTCCCCCTTTCAGTTGTGCATTGTTTATTTTGAGCATTACTTATTTCACCAGCTGCTCTTTACCTGTCTTTGAGGTCCTTGTTCACTTGGTCAGTCCGCCACAGAGCTACAAGCTGTGCATGGGCTGGGAGCAATTCCACAGAGCAACAACCTGACACCTCTGTGCCTCCTGCCTTCTCTCTATACCTTTCACCTACTGTTCTGTAGACACTGGGATATGAGACATCGACGGCCATAGAAATACAGGTCAAACATGGTGGGAATTTATACCACGGTGGTAAAAGTGGCCAGTGGACAACTGAGTCAGTCTTGATGGGCTATTATGAGAACCAGTTCCTTATATGGCCTCTCCCTTGCAGAAAGCGCTTAAGATCTAGGAATCAGTTGAGTGTCAAGAGGTGAGCAGCTCAGTTTTGGAATTGGCCTCCACGTCTTTCCCGGCCTAGCTCCCCTATGCCCTGTCTCTTGTAGCCTGGACTCATAGACTGTGATAAAGCCATAGTGCACAGCCTGAGTCTCTGACTCCTTTCTGTGGAATCTAGGCTCAGGCAGCTATTAGTTGCTCAATGAATATAGAAAAGTTTGAGAAAGTCAAAGGTCTTGGTTTGTATTTTTATTTTGAGGCTTAGCACCCCCTAGTGGAACATATTTTTCACCTTCAATCACACCAAAGCTGAGCACAAAAGGTATTTTTGTTTGTATCATTAAGCATTCCTAGGCGGAGATTGGTCTGACCATATTCTAGGACAAACAGGGCTGCCCTGTCCACTGTAGGTGCCTGTCTACATGTATCTATTTTTTTTTTTTTTTGACAGGCAGAGTGGACAGTGAGAGAGAGACAGAGAGAAAGGTCTTCCTTTTCCGTTGGTTCAACCCCTCAATGGCTGCTGCGGCCTGCGCGCTGCTGCTGGTGCACCGTGCTGATCCGATGGCAGGAGCCAGGTGCTTCTCCTGGTCTCCCTTGCGGGTGCAGGGCCCAAGGACTTGGGCCATCCTCCACTGCCTTCCCGTGCCACAGCAGAGAGCTGGACTGGAAGAGGAGCAACCGGGACAGAATCCGGTGCCCCGACCAGGACTAGAACCCTAGTGCCGGCTCCACAGGTGGAGAATTAGCTTATTGAGCCACGGCACCGGCTACATGTATCTGTTTTAATACAGTGGAGAAGTTCTTATCAAAATGGAAACACTAAGACTAACTGAACTCACATTATGTAATGTGAATTATACATTAAAAAAAATCAATTTTGATGGTATTATACCAATTCCTTGGTTGGCCTTCTAAAGAATTTTGCCTAAAGAGGTTTTCTTGGATGTGTCTTATGTTGCTTGTTCCCTGTGGTCTGCTGTTGTATGGAGCCAGTCGTTACTCATAGTTCATGGTCTTGACCTCTAACAGCTTATTTTAAATACCCCATATTTATCCGTGAGACTGTGCTTTTCTCAATTGTCCACCAAATGCTGTCTGTTGTTGATTCCAGAAATCTGCTTACCTGTAAGAGATGATTATATTTTGTTTGCACTACACAGTATCTATTTACCATTTTTGTGGCCATGTTTTTTTTTTTTTCTTTTTTAGGGGCATAAATAACTATCCTCCAGTTTCAGTCATGTTTTTGTTTAGATTTAGTTATTTATTTGAAAGGTGGGGTTACACAGAGAGAGGAACAGACAGAGAAAGAGAGAGATCTTCCATATGCTGGGTCATTCCCCAAAAGGTTGCAAAAGCTGGAGCTGGGCCAGTCTGAAGACAGGAGCCTAGAGTTTCTTCTGGGTATTCATGTGGGTACAGGGGTCCAAGTATTTGGGTCATCGTCTGTTGCTGTCTCAGACACATTGGCACAGAGCTGGATGAGAAGTGGAGCAGCTGAGACTCGAATCGATGCACATATGGGATGCCAGCATTTTGTAGGTGGTGGCTTCTACCCACTATGCCGGCTCCAGCCATGATTTTTTTTTTAAAAAAATTATTTATTTGAAAGGCAGAGTTACAGAGAGAGAGAGAGAAAAGATCTTCTAGGGGCTTTTTTTGCTATACTGTGGCATCACAGGTAAAGCCGCTGTCTGCAGTGCCACCATCCCTATGGGCGCCGGTTCAAGTCCCGGCTGCTCCTCTTCCAATCCAGCTCTCTGCTATGGCCTGGGAAAGCAGTAGAAGATGGGCCACTGGGGAGTGAACCAGTGGATGGAAGACTTCTCTCTTTCTCTCTGCCTCTCCTTCTGTGTAACTCTGACTTTCAAGTAAATAAATCTTTTTTTTTAAAAAGAGAGAGATCTTCCATTCACTGGTTCACTCCCCAAATGGCCATAATGGCCGGAGCTGAGCCCATCCAAAGCCAGGAGCCAGAAGCCAGGAGCTTCTTCCCGGTCTCCCAAGTGGGTGCAGGGGCCAAGGACTTGGACCATCTTCCACTGCTTTCCTAGGCCACAGCAGAGTGCTGGATTGGAAGTGGAGCATCTGGGACTCAAATTAGCACCTCAGGCAGAGGCTTAGCCCACTACGCCACAGTGTTGGCCCCACACATTTTTTTTTTAAAGACAATGTAAGTTTCAGGCTCCAGGTTTCAGTTATCACATTTCATCACCACAATGAATGGGCATATATCCAAACTGAGATCGTAGGGCTAAGGAGATTTGAATTTGAATTTTTTTAAAAAATTATTTATCATTTGTTTTCATTTTATTTGAAAGGCAGACACACACACACACAGAGAGAGAGAGAGAAAGAGAGAGAGAGAGAGAGCTTTTCTCTGCTCATTCATTCCCAAAATTTCCAAAATAGCCAGGGCTGGGCCAGGCCAAAGCCAGGTGCCCCATGTGGATGGCAGGGACCCAACTACCTGACCCATCATTAGTTGCCTCCTGGTGCACATATTAGCCAGAAAATGGAAGTGGGAGCAGAGCCGAGATTCAAACCCAGGCACTGAAATGGGATGTGGGCTTTGGAAGAAGCATCTTAACTGCTGCACCAAACAGTTCCTCCCTTCAGTTTTTTGGGAAGACAAGGAAGTCTGAAGGTACCAGGGAAGGGCATGCAAAGTCTGAGAATGTAGCCAATGCAGAGAAAGGGGAAATGAGTCATGAATCCTGGGGACATCATTCTGTTGCCAAACAAGTCATCTGGTGAAGCCAAGCTTTCTTACAATTTACAGTTTTGTTAACCAATTTACCAACATTATCTAAGCTAGATTGAGACTTTTTAAAAAGACTTATTTATTTATTTGAAAGACAGGCAGAGGCAGAGAGGCAGAGAGAGAGAGAGAGAGAGAGAGAGAGAGAGAGAGAGATCGGTCTTCCATCTGTTGGTTCACTCCCCAGATGGCTGCAATGGCCAAGAGCTGTGTCGATCCAAAGCCAGGAGGCAGGAGCTTCTTCTGGGTCTCCTACATGAGTTCAGGGACCCAACCACTTGGGCCATCTTCCACTGCTTTCACAGGTGCATTAGCAGAGAGCTGGATTGGAAGCGGAGCAGCTGAGACTTGAACTGGTGCCCACATGGGATGACAATACCGCGAGTGGTGGCTTTACCCACTGTGTCACAGTGCTGGCCCCTGAGTGAGACTTTTCAATCACTCATATCTAGAAAACTCTTAATTGGTACACTGTTTAATTCTGAACTCATACGTACTCTTATCTGAAAAAACTTAACCCTCATTTAAGAGTCATTAGGTAGTGAATGCCATTATTATCCATTTAGCGGTACCAACTGGAAAACTAGGAGTTATCTTCAAATCCTTCTTTTTTCTTTATTTGACAGATAGAGTTAGAGAGTGAGAGAGACAGAGAGAAAGGTCTTCCTTCCATTGGTTCACTCCCACATGGCCGCCACAGCCGGAACTACGCTGATCTGAAGCCAGGAGCCAGGTGCTTCTTCCTGGTCTCCCATGCGGGTGCAGGGCCCGAGCACTTGGGCCATCCCTCTACTGCCCTCCTGGGCCACAGCAGAGAGCTGGACTGGAAGAGGAGCAACCGGGAATAGAACCCGGTGCCCATATGGGATGCCAGCGCCAGAGGACTAACCAAGTGAGCCACGGTGCCGGCCATCTTCAAATCTTGATTTTTCACAATCCTTATATTTAACCTACCTGTGAGTTTTGGATATTTTAGCAGTTAATTATTTCTTGAATTTACCTATTTTATTCCATATCCAGCAATCTAGTTCATGACAACCTTATCACTTACCTGGATTGATAGTATCTTAAAGACAAACTACTCCTAAATGTATCTGAACACACACACACACACACACACTGACTTTTTCTTCTTCATTCAGAAATGTTTTCAAAGTACAAATCTGATCATGTTAACCCTTTCCCATTTCAATTGACTGATTAAAACCTTATAGTCACTCTTAAGACAATGAAAACTCGGAAGATCTCTCACCCATTTCTTTAGTCCCAGTGACATTGAAGTCTACATTCTTATCCACTCACCGAGGGCCACTGTGACTGTTCACCCTCCTGCCTGGAGTGGTCTTCACTTTTCTTTTCAGACCTAAATTCTGAGCCATTTCCTCAAATAAACCCTCCCTGGGCCCCATGATTATGTCAAATAACAATATTACAGCCTTTCACATCACTGTTGTTTTGAGACCTATCACAAAATTAGGAAGTAGTCTCTTTATTGACTACATTTTTATTCTTTTAAAAATTATTTATTTGTGAGAGTGTATGCCTATCCCCAAATGCCCATAATGTCAGTGATTATTCCAGCCCCAAGCTGAAAGTCAAGAACTCAATCCAGGGTTCCTATATGGTTGCATGGATCCAGTTACTTAATCCATCACCTGTTGCCGTCCAAGGTCTGCATTATCAGGACACTGGACTCAGAAACCAGAACTAGGGATCAAGCCCAGGTACTCTGATGTAGGATGAGGATGTTCTAACTGTTGTTTTAACCAGTAGGCTAAATGCCTCCCCCTACTTTTTTATTCTTTTAACATGGATGAGGAAGTAAGACACAAACTAGTTGAAAGAATTCAAACTCCTTTTTCAATTACTAAAAGCAATGTCCCGACTATTCTTGGCTTTTATGCCCACTGCTATTTGTCTGAAGGTGGCCTTGATTCCTAGGGCGGGTGTTGATGGGGACAGAAAGGTGATTGGTGAGGGTGCACATGAGGTGGGAGGAGGCGACTGCAACAAGGGATTGCTGCGTAACAGAGGAAGCAGCTATCCTAGTTTGCGTTGGCACTTGCTGAATGGGAAATGGCTGTGACTGATCATAATATTAGCCATGCTTGGAGCAACATCTTTCTAATTTTTCTCTGATGTCAAAGTTGGAAGCCCATATCTCCATCCTGGGATAGACTTAACAGATTGTTTAACAATTTTTAGTGCTCTGTTCAGATCTTCTTTAAAGTGAGAGCACATTGCAGAGAATCATGACTTGACAGCCTTGAGATGCTACACTCCACTCAAGTGACTACGATGAAGCTACTTGCTTTGTGGGCACTCTCAGCCAATGACAGTATGGTGGGTATACTAATGGCCCATTCCTGCCAAATATGGGACTTCTCCTATGTATGAGTTTTGCTCCAAGGTGCCCAGCTGGCCTGGTCAGATCTGCCTACTCAAATACTCTTTCTTTCCTCTCCTTTCACAGTATTATGGTTTTTACTTATTTATCTATATGATAGGCAAAGTTACACAGAGACAGAAGGAGAGAGTGAGAGAGAAAGAGAGAGGGAGAGAGTGAGAGAGTAAGAGAGAGAGAGAGAGAAAGAGAGAGATCTTCTATCTGCTGATTCACTCCCCAAATCGGCCAGGCCAAATCCAAAAGCCAGGAGCTTTTTCCAGGTCTCCTATGTGAGTAGCAGGGGCCCAAGTACTTGGGTCATCTGCTGCTGCTTTCTCAGGTCATTAACAGGCAGCTGGATTGGAAGTGGAGCAGCTGGGACTCGAACTAGCATCCATATGGAATGCTAGCACTGCAGATTGAGACTTAAACTGTATTATGATCGGAAGACTCTTCTCATCTACTCCTGTTCCTGATCCATTATTTTTCAGTCTCCCCCAGTGGATCTTTTCAATATCTAATTGTCTTGACATTTACTTCCTACAGGATCTGAACTGACGCACACATTCAGTTGGGAGCTGCTTATGGAAGAAAAGTGTATGGAATAATTTTCTCTCTTTTGTTGTGTCTGGAGGGAATTGGGGAGCCAATCCTTTTTTGATTGCCTGTATGTTGGTGATGGCTAGTTTGCTGCACATTCACCATTGGTCAAGTTCACCCCCATCTCTTGATAAGGGAGACCTACAGATCTGGATGACAGACTTGTTTTGAGCAGCTGTCTAGGCGTCTATGGTTTCTGTGAGGTTTTCAGTAGCATCTTTCATCTCACAGCCACCTTAATCCCTGATATATGGGCCTCTGATGCATGTGGTCTACTTGGCCAAAGCCTTCTTTTCCATTCCTACCAGTCTTGGACTTCCTTATTATGATCCACTGTTCATAACCCTCAGGATGTGGTATGTGTGTGGTGATGGCAACAATGGAACTGAGCCTTGCCCTCTTCTGCTTGACTTTGCCAATATGCATCCCTCTCTTTCAAAATTCTTTCCCCAACTTTGGTAGCAAATTCTGAGCCTCAGTAGACAAGAAGTTGGCAAGAAACGTGCCAGTTTCCTCTTCCTGTCGTCCTATTGTACAGCTGGTTATCTAACAAAGCACCCCCAAGTCATGAGGGAGGGTTCACGCAACACTCTACCATCTGGGGACTTGAATATGACCCAAAAAGAACTCTTCCCACTCTTAGCTCATCTTAATTTTTCTCTCTCTTCTATAAAGAGGTCAGAGTTTGGGAAGACTAACTGTTCTTAGACTGCTCTAATGATCTTTTCCTTTGGTCTCACTCTAGTCTTTCATTGATCTCCATCTGGAATATTTATTAAATGGGTATTCATATAGCCAGAAAAGGAAGGTAACTTGATGTCTTTACTTGGCTGTCATGTATTAAACATGTACTTTGCAAGCCAGTTATATAGTGTTCTCCTCATTGAGTTCTGAAACTTTAATAATATAGTATGTGTAGAATGCTTTGAATAATGTCTGAACATAGTAAATGATCACGATTACTAGCTATTGTTTTTCATTTATTAAAAATATAGCTGAAAATAGCTGGCGCCTCAGCTCAATTGGCTAATCCTCTGCCTGTGGCGCCGGCACCCCGGGGTTCTAGTCCCTGTTGGGGCGCCGGATTCTGTCCCGGTTGCTCCTCTTCCAGTCCAGCTCTCTGCTGTGGCCCCGGAAGGCAGTGGAGGATGGCCCAGGTTTGGGTCCTGCACCCGTATGGGAGACCAGGAAGAAGCACCTGGCTCCTGGCTTCAGATCAGCGTAGTTCCGGCTGTGGTGGCCGTTTGTGGGGTGAACCAAAGGAAGACAGACATTTCTCTCTGTCTCTCTCACTGTCTAACTCTGCCTGTCCAAAAAAAATATATAGCTGAAAAGAGAAAACAAATTTATATGTAAGCATCCTATAATGTGTATCTTTTTTTATTCTGTTATCAAAAGTGAGAATTATTAAGAGAGTTTTTCTGTTCCAGATGGCGAAAGACAGCACGTTGGATTTGGTTAAGATGGCAGCTGTGGTCCTGCAGCCCGTTTTAGAGTACCTGGGCTTGAGACTGGCGCTGGCACCTGTTCCAGCTTCCTGCTAATGCAGATCCTGCGAGGCAGCCAGATGATGACTCAAGTAGTTTGGATGTCTGCTCCTTGTGTGAGAGTCGCATTGCTAACTCTTGGTTTTGGTTGGGCCCAGTACTGGTTGTTACAGGCATCTGGGGCATGAAACAGCACAAGGGGGCTCTGTCTCTCTGCCTCTCAAATAATAATAACCACTTGAAAAACATCAAGAATTTCTGTTCATCGGGGAATCCATTACCACAAAATTAGTTTATTTTGGTAAACTTCCTTAAATGCCATCTACTCTCAAATACTACACTTCTCTTGTGGATGGGAGGGAAGTTAGGGGAGGGGGAAGCCATTGTAATCCATAAGCTGTACATTGGAAATTTATATTCATTAAATAAAAGTTAAAAACAAAAAACAAAAAAAAATTGCTACACTTCTCCTGGAATTTCTCTTTGCCTGTGTTTTGGAGTCTCCCTAACTATGTAAAAATAACAATGAAATTCTAATCTCATGTAATATTCCCCCAACAGTAATTTTCACTCTGTTACGATCTGCATCTCCATGTGGCTATTGTATGAATTGGGCCACTGTGGCTTCACTGGGTAAGATTTTCCAAGCCTTTACACTGTCTGTATGCCCATGCAATGTGGGTTATTTTCTTCCAATTATCATAATGTGTGTTTCAAAATAGGTGATCATTAAAATATCATTTTAGAACAGTTTTATTTCTTAAGTGCTGCCAGTATTTATATTTTTAAATTTGTCTTTTAAAGCAAAAGTCTTTTACAGCAAACTACCTACTCTCTCAATAGCCTGCCTCTTATTCTCACAAGTCAAATATTACTGGAACATGGCCATGCTTACTCATCTTTGCACTGTCTGTGGCCACTTTGGCACTATGATGACAGAGTTCAGTAGCTGTGTAAAGATCAGAGGGCTCTTTAAATCTAAATTCATCATGGCCTTATTTATGGAGACAGCTTTCTGACTTCTGTGCCACAATGTGGTTATTTCTGTACAATGCCCATACCCAAGACATACAGGGGGTGCTTCTCAGACTTCTCTTAGAGACAGAGCTGTGACCGCTTTTGCAAAGGAAGGCAAGGAGTGCAATTGTTTTTTAAGATTGTTCCAAATGGGATGTGTGAGCAGGGACAGGAGGCAGCAATCAGGGCTGCTGACGGAGAACTTACCGTCTCCTGCCTGTGGGTCCATTTCAAGCACATTCTCAGGCAGGTGGCTTTTAGGACCCAGTTCCTTCCGTTCTTGGTGGTTATATTAATACGTCACTTTCAATTTGAATGGGAAGGAGAGAAGGGTGATCAGATTTTCCCTTTCATCTATATTTTGCCTGAAGTTTGCAGCCTTTCTTTTCAGCTTTGGGATTCAGTGATTATCCATGCTGTTTTAATATTAATAGTCTGCCTAGCAGGGGGTAGTGTTTGAAGTCTACCTGAATTTTGCAGTTGATACAGTTCATGTTTCCTTAAGTTTTTTTTTTCTCTCCTACTGCTTGAGAATAGAAGACCTTCTCACTGTCTCCTTCACAAGTTATAATCTCTATTTCATAGTTTCCTTTGTCTTCCTGGGCAGTGTTTTCTATTTTTTTTTTAAATCTCTATTTTCCAGTTCACTAAATCTCTCCACTGCTAAGTCTAATCTGTTGCATTTTAAAATTTAAATATTGATTTCCATTTCTAAAATCTTTATAGTTGGCTCAGTATTATATCCAGCCATCCAATTCTAACAGTTTCTTGTACCCTGATCATATTTTCCAATATGTTCTTTTATTTTTGAAAACACATTAGACAATTTATGTAATATTTTGGGCTAATGATTTATATCTTTAGTCTTCAGTCTTATTCTGCTGTTTGTTCGTTATGCTAACTCCCTCTTATCATGATTTGTTTCCCTCTGTTTGTTAGTGTTACATTGTGACCTTAAATATCTTAAATTTTGAGAATTTTTGTACTTAAGGTGAATTTTTATACAGAAGACTTGATTTTTCACCCAAGTTCCTAGAAATACCACCAACCAAGGATCATTCAAGTTCCCTTTTGCTCATGTTTTTAAATACATCGTCAGTGAGGGTTTTGGTCCTCAAATCATGAGAATGTGGTTTTACGAGAGGGATTCTCAGGAGAGAGAGTTTTCTTTTTCATTCTTGGTGTCCATTTTCACAGAAAGCTAAGGCTGAGAGAAACAAGTATCTGTAGGATTTTACAGTGAAAAGTTACTTCTATTTCACCCTTGAGAATATTGTCCTTTGGGGACCCCCCTTTTATGGAAGGGGTCCTTGATCCAGCCTTCTACTCTTTTAGGCTTTGAGCTTTGTCTCCTGTTCACTGTCTGTAGCTCATTAAAACCCAAAGTTTGTGCCATCAGGAATCAGCAAGTACTTGAAGGGAAAAGGCTGGCTCTGGTTCTAGCTTATTTTTGTGAATTGTTGGCCTCCTCTGAATAATTACATTTCTTTTCAGTAGCTCAGTTAGAGATTAAAAATTTTGTTGCTTTAAAAATTTTTGTTCTTAATATTTTTAGTGTGCCATATTAAGAGTTTCCCTTAATGTTCCTGAAGCCATATTACCAGAAATGTCCATTCACTTAAGAAGACTCTGCCTACTCTCATGTTTCTGTTTCAACCTTCTTCATCTTGCATCTTTTGCATCTTGCCCTCGTTCCCTAGTTTTCCCATTGTCATCATCATTCAGCTCTTCTGTATCTTACACTTGGACTCCTGCAAGGACTTCTAGTATGAATCACTCCCCTCCCGTTTCCAGTTCATTCTGCACCTGATAGCCAAATGTAGCTTCCTGGAAATCTATTTCCAGGGTTGGGGAATCTTTTTTTTTTTTTTTTTCCTGCCAAGGGCCATTTGTATATTTATAATATCATTCATGTGTCATACAAAATAACCAGTTTAAAAATTATCCTATTATGGACCTGCTGAATTTTAAGTCCTTCCTGTCTGTGGTTGCCTCAGCAGGGCCAGACCAGAACATTTTCGGGCCTTATATCGCCCACAGGCTTGATGTTCCCCACCTCTGGAACACGAACAAATTCCAAAAAGTCAGCAACAGTATGTTTGTATTGCTATCTTGAAAAAGACCATCAGCAACCCCCGGGAGGGAGGCTACACTGCAAAAGGAAACATATCAGGAAATATATGTACGCCAATCAGACAAGTATATCCCAAAGCAGGTCACTGGGTCTGTCTCTGGGGTCAGGGAGAAAACAGAGACCGAAATTGACTGGGCAGAGGAGTCAGATCCTGGGCGTCTCTGCAGTGAAGGTTGTCCCTCGGTCAAGTTTTGAAGTAGCAGTTATCCAAGAGAAAACAGAAAGTATACTGGGAGCAGAAGCAACACACATAGAGATATCATTGCATATAATTTACTGGGGACAAGAAAATACTTGGGTGAGGTTACAGCACAATTTCAGACACCCTAGTGTTAGAAGATGTAATTGCAATTTTTTGTTGTTGTCCTGCAGAAATTTGTAAAAATAATATCTGTACAATTTCTTTCTATTTCATTATAGTTCACCAATACAGGTTAACAGAAAAATAATCTTATGTTCTAGATTCTTGAGCTTACTTATTAGTCACCTAGTTCAAGCCAAGTCTGTGGTTTAAATTTTCTCTACTACATCTTTCCAAAAATATTTTTTGAGTCTATTCTTGAATATTTGCATGGGCAGATAGTGTGGGGTAGCTGTTAAGACCAGTCTCTGAAGTCAGATTGTCTAGGTTCAAATCTCAGTGCTGCCTATAATGGTAGACCTTGACCAGACTGTTACACTGAAATTTCTTTTTTTTTTAAGTTTTTATTTAGTATTTGAGAGGTAGAGTTACAGACAGTGAGAGGGAGAGACAGAGAGAAAGGTCTTCTATCCGTTAGTTCACTCCCCAAATGGCTGCAACTGCTGGAGCTGTGCCGATCTGAAGCCAGGAGCCAGGTGCCTCCTCCCCGTCTCCCACACAGGTGCAGGGACCCAATGACTTGGGCCATCTCCTACTGCTTTCCCAGGCCACAGCAGAGAGCTGGATTGGAGGAGGAACAGCCGGGACTAGAACCGGCACCCACATGGGATGCTGGCACCACAGGCAGAGGATTAACCCACTCCGGCCCCTACACTGAAGTTTCTAACAGGCACTTTTATCAAGCAAGAGCCAAAATATGAAAATAATTAGATTGAGATTGTTGCCTCAACCAGCAATTACGAATCGGAAGTCTTGACATTTGGTCTAAATGATGGAATGGTGGGGCTCCCTTCCAGCCTAAAAAAGAAATAAAGGGCAAGTTTATTGCCGTAGATCAGTAGATTACACAAGTTACTGAAAACTAGTCCACTTTAGGCATAGTTCCTTGAGAAAAGAAGTTGTTACTATAGAAAGTTACTCCTTTCCCTTTTGTTTTCCTCCATATCTTTTTGCATTACTTACTAGTTGAAGCAATATTGAAACAGTAAGATACCCTTACCTCCTTCAGTTATCAGTCTTGCCAATCTGACACTTGACCAGCGTTTGAGTAGCTTAATGACTTACAAATTACTATTTGCTCATTTTTGAAATGAGATTGATTTGAAGATTAAATAAGATAATGATTATACATTTTTAGTGCTTAATTATTCATTTTTATTTATTTGAAAGGAGAGTGACAGAATGAGAAAGAGAGAGAGAGTCAGAGAGTCAGAGAGTCAGAGAGAGAGAGAGAGAGAGAGAGAGAGAGAGCGTTCTTCCATCTGCTGATTCACTCTTCAAATAACTGCAAAAACCAGGTCCAGACAAAACTGAAGCCAGGAGCCAGGAACTTCATCCTGATTTCCTACATGCGTGGTGGGGACTCAAGTATTTGAACCATTATCTATTGCCTGCCATGCATATTTGCAGGAAGCTAGATCCGATGTAGAGGTAGGACTTGATCCCAAGCACTCTGATATGGTATAGGAGCGTCACAAGTGGCAGTTCAACCTGCTGCTCCATAATGCCTATCACTATTACAAAGTCTGACAGTGGCCAGCTAATAGGAAGTATGAGCCAAGGTTAATATTATTATCTTACATGGTGGCCCATTCCATTTGTGTTATTTCTTTCTTAAGCAAAATAAGATCATCATCTTCAACCTCTACTTGGTTTGGGTTCTACAATTTTGTGGAATGGGCCAAATTCCTCCTTCATAGCTATTATTCTCTTTTCATATCACTCAACTTGCCTATCAAAAATCTTCTCCATCTTGATATATGGTGTCCCATTTTTCAATGTGATTAGACCCAATCTCCCTCTTTTTCTCACACCCTAAATCCAATCTATTTTTTTCCCTTCTACATCCTGATATAAGCTAATATAAGCTAATTTAACATCTCTTGGTTTAGTGGAGTAGCCTCCTAACTGGCCTCCCTAGTCAAGTCTTTACACCCAATTAATTTATATTCAACACAGTAGCCCAAGTAATCTAGTAAAATAAAAATTGGATGTAATACTTATTTGTCCAAACCAAGAATGATTTTCCATTTCAATTAGTATATAACAAAGTTATGAGGTGGCCAGCACCACGGCTCACTAGACTAATCCTCCTCCTGCAGCTCCAGCACCCCAGGTTCTAGTCCCAGTTGGGGCGCTGAATTCTGTCCCGGTTACTCCTCTTCCAGTCCAGCTCTCTGCTGTGGCCTGGGAAGGCAGTTGAGGATGGCCCAGGTCCTTGGGCAACTGCACCCGCATGGGAGACCAGGAGGAAGCACCTGGCTCCTGGCTTCGGACCTTTGCAGCACGATCCGTAGCGGCCACTTGCGGGGGTGAACCAATGGAAGGAAGACCTTTCTCTCTGTCTCTGTCTCTGTCTCTGTCTCTCTCTCTCTCTCTGTCTAACTCTGCCTGTCAAAAAAAAAAAAAAAGAGTTATGAGGCACATTGTAATTTGAACTCTTTCATCTCTTCTGCTACTCTTCCTTCTGCTTACCCACCTATGGTTTCCATGCTGTCCCTTAAAGACATCAGTTAAACCCAAAATTTGTATCTTTGCATTTGCTATTATGCTTTTTCTTTGCCTGTTTTATTTCTTTGAGTATTGTTTGAAAACCATATTCCAATGGCATCTCTCCACAAATATTCCCAACATACATTGGCATTTTTCTTTCTTTATTCAAATTACTATGTAAATTATTTCACTAATAATTCTTATCTGTTGTGTACCTCCTGCAATATAATATAAGCTCCATGAGGGCAGAGATTTTGCCTGTTTCACTGGTGTAATCTCAGAGGTTCAAAGACAGCTTCCTTTATAGTAGACACTGAATAAATACGTGAATATAGAGATTCTGTGAGATGTAAAAACTATTTTGGTTTTTCTCTTTGTGAAGCCTTCTGATATTTTGTTTTTTTGTTTGTTTTGAACAACAAATCCTAGATACAGAAAAGTATCTTCTATGTCAAGGAAACTATACTTCTTTTAGGTAAGTTTAGCCAGTAAGGCTAAGAGTTTTTTTTTTTTTTATTTAGTAAATATAAATTTCCAAAGTACAGTATATGGCTTACAATGGCTCCCCCCCCCCATAATTTCCCTCCCACTCGCACTCCTCCCATCTCCCGCTCCCTCTCCCATTCCATTCACATCAAGATTCATTTTCAATTATCTTTATATACAGAAGATTGATTTAGTATATATTAAGTAAAGACTTCATCAGTTTGCACCCACACAGAAACACAAAGTGTAAAATACTGTTTCAGTACTAGTTATAGCATTACTTCACATTGGACAACACATTAAGGACAGATCCCACATGAGACGTAAGTACACAGTGACTCCTGTTGCTTTAACAATTTGACACTCTTGTTTATGGTGTCAGTAATCTCCCTAGGCTCTAGTCATGAGTTGCCAAGGCTATGGAAGCCTTTTGAGTTTGCCGACTTTGATCTTATGCCGACAGGGTCATAGTCAAAGTGGAAGTTCTCTCCTCCCTTCAGAGAAAGGTACCTCCTTCTTTGATGGCCCTGTTCTTTCCACTGGGATCTCACTCGCAGAGATCTTTCATTTAGGTTTTCTTCTTCTTCTTCTTTTTTTTTTTTTTCAGAGTGACTTGGCTTTCCATGCCTAAAATACTCTCATGGGCTCTTCAGCCATATCCAAATGCCTTAAGGGCTGATTCTGAGGCCAGAGTGCTATTTAGGACATCTGCCATTCTATGAGTCTGCTGTGTCTCCCGCTTCCCATGTTGGATAGTTTTTTTCCCTTTTTGATTCTATCAGTTAGTATTAGCAGACACTAGTCTTGTTTGTGTGATCCTTTTGACTCTTAGACCTATCAGTGTGATCAATTGTGAACTGAAATTGATCACTTGGGCTAATGAGATGGCATTGGTACATGCCACCTTGATGGGATTGTATTGGAATCCCCTGGCACGTTTCTAACTCCACCATTTGGGGCAAGTCCAGTTGAGCATGTCCCAAATTGTACATCTCCTCCCTCTCTTTTTCCCACTCTTATATTTAACAGGGATCACTTTTCAGTTAAAATTTAAACACCTAAGAATAAATGTGTGTTAATTACAGAGTTCAACCAATAGTACTAGAACAAAACAAAGAAAAAGTACTAAAAAGGATAAAGTATTACATTGTACATTAACAGTCAGGACAAGAGCTGATCAAGTCACTGTTTCTCATAGTGTCCATTTCACTTCAACAGGTTTCCCCTTTGGTGCACAGTTAGTTGTTGCCGATCAGGGAGAACATATGATATTTGTCTCTTTGGGACTGGCTTAATTCAGTCAGCATAATGTTTTCCAGATTGCTCCATCTTGTTGCAAATGACAAGGTTTCATTGTTTTTGACTGCTGTATAGTATT
This sequence comes from Lepus europaeus, assembly GCF_033115175.1. Taxonomy (NCBI): domain Eukaryota; kingdom Metazoa; phylum Chordata; class Mammalia; order Lagomorpha; family Leporidae; genus Lepus; species Lepus europaeus. The sequence goes on from NC_084831.1 coordinate 60,375,953, forward strand.
CTATAGAGTACATGTCCCATAATTTCTTTATCCAGTCTACTGTTGATGGGCATTTGGGTTGGTTCCAGGTCTTAGCTATTGTGAATTGAGCTGCAATAAACATTAATGTGCAGACAGCTTTTTTGTTTGCCAAATTAATTTCCTTTGGGTAAATTCCAAGGAGTGGGATGGCTGGGTTGTATGGTAGGGTTATATTCAGGTTTCTGAGTAATCTCCAAACTGACTTCCATAGTGGCTTAACCAGTTTGCATTCCCACCAGCAGTGGTTAGTGTCCCTTTTTCCCCACATCCTCTCCAGCATCTATTGTTGGTAGATTTCTGAATGTGAGCCATTCTATCCTGGGTGAGGTGAAACCTCATTGTGGTTTTGATTTGCATTTCCCTGATTGCTAGTGATCTTGAACATTTTTTCATGTGTCTGTTGGCCATTTGGATTTCCTCTTTGGAAAAATGTCTATTGAGGTGCTTGGCCCATCTCTTAAGTGGGTTGTTTGTTTTGTTGTTGTGGAGTTTCTTGATTTCTTTTTAGATTCTGGTTATTAATCCTTTATCAGTTGCATGGTTTGCAAATATTTTTTTCCCATTCTGTCAGTTGCCTCTTCACTTTCCTGACTGTTTCTTTTGCAGTACAGAAACTTCTCAATTTGATGCAATCCCAATAGTTAATTTTGGGTTTGACTGCCTGTGCCTCCATGGTCCTTCTCACTATTCTATAACATTTTTAGCATTTTCATCTTTTCTGGAGCACTATCAAAGAACAAAATCATAAAAATTTAGTTTTAAAGATCCCAATTGTATTTTCGATTGTAGAATTTGGCAGCACTTCATCCTATGAATTAGGTAAGTGTTCTGATAAGTAGAGCCAAAGCTGGCTTTATAGGCAGTCAAGACCTTGAAGAAGCAGAATCAAACAACAAAAGCAGACTGGTCCTTTCAAAGTTACTTTCCTTGTAAGGTTGAATATAACTGATTAGTGAGCATCAGGTGACCTTTATTGTATGAGGATTATAGCACAGGGGATTCATACCAATTGAAACTGGCCTGGTTGGGAAATTTGCCTGTTACGTCTCTAATCCTGACTTTTCAAAAGGCCAGCTTAGTTTCAGCTTGGTGACACAGAACTTTAGTGTGAGTGATGCCCTTTTGGTTTTAGCCTGGTATGTTGGAACGTAGAACAGAAGCTTAGTCTACAACAGTGGCCTCCTGTAACTTTCCTTTAAAACCACCAAGCACAGTATTTTTCAAGTCCTCAATAACCACATGTTTATTATTGATTAACAAGCGATGCTTTGTCTTTCTTGCAAAATAAGGCCTTTCTGTAGACATGTGGCTGTCAACTGATTCTTGCTTTCAGAGGATATATGCCAGTATATGGCAACATTTTTGATGATCAGTAATGGCAAGTTCTACTGGCATCTAGTGGGTAGAAGTCAGAAACACTGCAAAACATCATACAATTTGTACAACAGCCCATCCACCACAAGGAGCTAACTGGTCCAAAATGGGCTGAGATTGAGACATTCTGATTTAGAACTTGGCTTTTGGATTTATAAGCAAGAGATGGTTTCAGCAAGTCGATTATTTTTCCTCTGGTTTCCTTGTTAATGGACCCAGTTTTTAGGTAAAGTAAAACAGTGTTTGAGCTGTAAAGCAAGGTTACAAATAAAATTTTGTCAGCCAGTTTCCTTTTAGTACCTGAGGTTCTTGTGCTTGTGCTGAGAACTGAGGGCCAAGTGAAAGCCACACTCCTAGCTGGGATCAAGAAAGTTGCATTCATTACATATTCATGCTTGCAATGACATTCTTCACTTAAGAGATTCAAGGCACATCATTAATTAAAGCAATGAATTCCCCAGAAACAACACTAATTAAACCTCAAAATCAAAACAGCATAAAAATGCAGAACTCATTTTTCTCCCCCATCTGAGCTTCATCACACAGAATGATTGTGTCAAAGGTGCAATGGTGGGCTTCATCAGGAAAGCAGACCAGCCACCTTCTCTTCTGCTCTCCCACTGTTTCTCGCTGTTTGTTCCATAACTGAGCTATGGACAGTTGCCAACAACAACCGGTTGTTAGTGATGGTGCTCTCAGTTATGTGATGTGTGTTTTGTCTTCCACAAAGAAGTTTTTAAGGCATCAGAGATCTGTTAACTTAGATAACATTGGCCCTGAGATTTTTGTGTTTTTTTTTTTTTTTGACAGGCAGAATGGACAGTGAGAGAGAGAGACAGAGAGAAAGGTCTTCCTTCTGTTGGTTCACCCTCCAATGGCCTCTCTGGCAGCGCGCTGATCTGAAGCCAGGAGCCAGGTGCTTCCCCTGGTCTCCCATGCGGGTGCAGGGTCCAAGCACTTGGGCCATCCTCCACTGCACTCCCAGGCCACAGCAGAGAGCTGGGCTGGAAGAGGGGCAACCGGGACAGAATCCGGCGTCCCGACAGATTTTTTACTCAATACTTGGTGTCTGTGCTGCTTCATACTTTACCTCCCACATATTTGCAGATTAATTGTATCTCTCCATTTGTTTCATTCCAGTAACAATGCAAAAGGTTTTGTATGCCTGATCTTTAAAAACAAAAATCCTTCAACAACACTATGTACTATTATTCACACCTTCTAGATTATAAAATTAATTTTTAGAGAAGTAGTTTGCCCAAGATCACATGTGTAGCAAGTGCAAAAGTTGGGAGTCAAACTTGTCTTTTGTTTGGTTCAGGTTTCCACAGTTCCTTGTCTGAATCATGATCTAGTTCCTTGACCAGCCTCTAAGTCTTGCTTCCATCCATGCGACCAGAATATTCTTTCTAAAATGCAAACCTAAACCTTACTGAGACTGGTAGAACGACTTACAATTCCTTGAAATCCTTGGGTTCCATGTCCTTACACATATTGCTGCTGTATATGACATTTCTTGAATCTTAAGAATTTGGTTGAGGACCTAGCCATGTTAAGTAGAAAGATAGCCAAATCTTTCTTAAAATATGGAACATATGATTTTCCATAGCAACTGTTTTTAAAAAATGGTAAATTTTAAAGTCATGTTATCATGTTTGTGAAATGATTTCTCATCCATAGTAGTAGACTATTCTGTTTAACTTTATCAACCATGCTATGTAAATGTATGTCATTAGGCCTTACCATCTTTCCCCTGTATCTAAGAGTAAAAAAATTTCTAGGTGCCATTGCTGTGACATAGTGAGTAAAGCCACCACCTGCAGTGCCGGCATCCCATATGGGCACTGGTTCAAGTCCCAGCTGCTCCACTTCCAATCCAGCTCTCTGCTATGGCCTGGGAAAGCAGTAGAAGATGGCCGAAGTCCTTGGGCCCCTGCACCCATGTGGGAGACCTGGAAGAAGCTCCTGGCTCCTGGCTTCGGATCAGCACAGCTCCGATTGTTGTGGCCAACTGGGGAGTGAACCAGTGGATGGAAGACCTCTCTCTCTCCCTGTCTCTCCTTCTCTTTCTGTGTAACTTTGACTTTCAATTAAATAAATAAAATTTTAAAAAAAGTAAAAAAAATTATAAAATCTATTTTTTTAGTATTTTGAAGGCACTTTAAGTAATTATTTTAATCAACTTCTTTAACTTGAAAATTAAACACATATTCAGAGTCTATGTACTTGTGGGTATACCAATGTGTACTCCCTTTTTAACTAATTAGTCTAAGTTCACTGATGACACATTTGGTCCAAACCTTCAAGGAGTTGCTGCATTCAGGAAAGTACAGCCCTCCAAATCTCCCTATTTTACCAACTCACTTTGAACATAGATGGGACTGGAGATCACACCCTATGGCAGCTCATTAAAATCCTAACTATTTCCCTTGGTACCAAAATCCTTACTCCAAATTTTACACTCCATTCTTACCCTCTCTCAACTCTGCTTCTTGCTTCCTCTTTCCTTGTTGACCTAATTGTGACTTGCAGCTGTGACTTGCTTTCTCTCCTTCAGGTAACCACCCAGTCAACTTTTGTTCTTTCTACACCACCTATGTTCTGGGGTCTCCATTGTAAGAAATTGGCATTAGTCTGGCAATATGCAGAGTAGAGGAACAAAGGGAACAGAGTAGATAAAGAAAATGCACTTATATTTTATTTAGTCCCACAATAATTAGGAGAGGGCCCATGCTTCCCATTGCAATTATGATTTTTGTGATGTTAGGAGACTAAGAAACCAGCTAGTCTACCTCTCCAGTTATATAGATGGGGAAACAACAGATGCCTGAACAGGGGTAATTTGGCTATGGTCACACTATGGGTGGATCAATGTCACAGATAAGCCAGACCTTCCGGTTCAGAGGTCAACAAATCTTTCAGTACTCTGCACTGTTTAAACGCCAGAGTGTAATGTATTTTAGGTCAATGTGGAACAGGGACTAAAGACTAAAGTGAAAGTAGGGTGATCCTTTTCCCCACCACAGCAGACAGTTAGATGGAGTAAACAACAATTTTGTTTTTTGGGAATTCAGTCACAGTTTTTTCATAGTATGCAGGCTTCATGTAATATGAAAATAATTTGTACCAAAATAAACTCATACTTTTAATAACATTTTCCCTGAACGTTTTGAAGTTTCCTTGTACACGTAGGCTGAAGGTCATCTCATACATTATCTTTAAAATAATTTCGTGCATGAGACAAAGTTTCATGGTGTCACATCAGCATTCATCAATTTTCAGGGTTTGGAACATTTCCCATGTCAGATTTTTGGATTTGGGATGCTCAATCTATATGTATCTATTTTGTTGATTAGGAGACTGAGTCTCAGAGCAATGAGGTAGCTTATTGGCATTCAGTAAACAGCCAAACAAAAATCCCAATCCAAACCTTCCTGTCTCTAAGACCCTGTGCTTTCTCTCACTGTCATATAAACCAGAAAGGGACAGTGCCTAGCTTTCCGGTCTAGTATGGAGCTCATGCTTCCATTGAAGATTTTATTGCTATGCAGTGGAGCAAGTGCTATGCACTCCAAGTCGAACAAAACAGTTTCCTCCTCTCAGGGACACTCACTCTAGTGGAGGAAAACAGACACACAAATGAATAATTGGAGTGCAGGGTTAATGTTTTCCTAGTGAGGAGCATCAAAACCAGTGTGAGTGGGGATCGGGGACTGCTTGGGACTGCTTGCAGGGCAAGTGGAGCTTTTAGCTGTGTGTTTCGGGGAGGGATAGATGACAGTGGAATAGCATGCTTGAGGACCTGAGCATGTGGAACCCCAGGGACTGTGAGTAATTCAGTTAGACTGGGGAGGGAAGGACATGCAAGGCACAACAGAGGAAGCTGGAGAGACAGTCTCATTTCAGAGTCTGCATGAGTATTTGAACCAGGTTGTGTAGCTTAGAAGATACCACCAGAAAAACAAAATAGTCAGAGATAGTTTATGGAATGTACCATCATTCCTGGATATCGGTAGAGGATTGTTTCCAGTACCCCTGAGGATATCAAAGATCCATGGATGCTCAAATTCCTCGTATAAAAATGGCATAGTTGGGGCGGTGCTGTGGCATGGTGGGTAAAGCTGTTGCCTGCAGTGCTGACATCCCATATGGGCACTGGTTCAAGTCCCGGTTGCTCCACTTCCAATCCAGTTCTCTGCTGGTCTGGGAAATCAGTGGAAGATGGCCCAAGTCCTTGGGCCCCTGACTTGGAGGAAGCTCCTGGCTCCTGGCTTCAGATTGGCACAGCTCCGATTGCTGTGGCCAACTGGGGAGTGAACCAGTGGATGGAAGACCTCTCTCTCTCTCTCTCTCTGTCACTCTGCCTCTGCCTCTCTGTAACTCTGCCTTTCAAATAAGTAAAATAAATCTTTTAAAAAATGGCATAGTACTTGCATATAACCAACACATATCCTCTTGTGTACTTAAATCATTTCTTGAACACTTGTAATAGAGAATACAATATCAGTGTTATATAAGTACTTGTTATACTGTATTGTTTAGGAAATAATGACAAGAAAAGTCTATAGTGCTCAGTACAGTTGCATTTTTTCCCCCAAAATATTTCTGACCTGTGGTTGGTTGACTCCAAGGATAAAAAGAACTGACTGTACTTGTATTTGGGTGGTGGTGGTGGGTTTGGGTGGGAAGATGGGAGATTACAGGCAGGCAACGAGGGTACAAGAGAAGAGCACTGAAACTGAGGCCCCTGGAAGGGAAAATGGAAAGGAGGAAATGTGCTCACACGATTTGAAGCAGAATCCCCTTGCTGCCTCTGCTCTGTTGACATGTGGCTCAGACTATTGTTCAGGGAGACTTTATGGCATGTGCTGTCTGTTGAAAAAGGACAAAAAAGCCCAAACATGAAGTGAGTCACAAGGAACTGTGACTAAGGAAGAGAAGCAACTAAAGGATTTGAGTGAGGCCAAGAAGGAGGGCATTCTTTTTTTTTTTCACTTTGAGCGTTGTGGACCCTTTCTTCATTCTTTCCCTCAGCCTTCTCACATACCCTCCTTTTTTCAGCATCCATGGCTTTCATGAATGGACACACAAGGCTAAAGGTCTCAGGAAAGCAAGGCACTAAACCTTAAAAAACAGTGGTGAATGGGGCTGGCAGTGTGGCGTAGCAGTGCCAGCATCCCATATGGGTGCCGGTTCGAGTCCTGGTTTCCAATCCAGCTCTCTGCTATGGCCTGAGAAAGCAGTAGAAGATGGTCCACCTCCTTAGGCTTCTGCACCTGCATTGGAGGCCCAGAGGAAGCTCCTGGCTCCTGGCTTCACATCGGTGCAGCTCCGGCGGTTGTGGCCATTTGGGGAGTGAGTGAGTGGATGGAAGACCTCTCTCTCTGCCTCTGCCTCTCTGTACTCTCTATATTTCTGCCTTTCAAATAAATCAATAAATCTTTTTAAAAACGTGGGTAAAATACAATACTGTTTAACTTTACTATACAGTCTTTGTTCGGCTGGTATGTTGGGGTGAAGAATCACTACTTGACTCCTCACATGTGCTGGGAAGGAATGAGTTCCAGGAAACTCATTTTTGCCTCTGTTATATGCCAAATAAAAATTGCAATGAGGTTCCACCTCGCCCCAGTTAGAATGGCTCTCAATCACAAAACAAGAAATTCTGGTAGGATGTGGGGTAAAGGCACTGTAATACATGATTGGTTGGTATGTAAGTGCAGCCACCATGGAGATTCCTCAGAAATCTGAAAATAGTTCTGCCATATGACCCAGCCATCCCACTCCTGAGCATTTACCCAAACAAAATGAAATCAGCATATGAAAGAGTAATCTGTACCCCCATGTTTATTACAGCTCAATTCACAATAGCTAAGATATGGAATTAGCCCAGATGCCCATCAACTAATGAATGGACAAAAAATGAGGTGTATATACACTATGGAGTACTGCTCAGCTGCAAAAAGGAATGAAATCCTGTCTTTTGCTACAAAATGGCTACAACTGGAAATCATTATGCTCAGTTAAATGGCCCAGTCCCCAAAAGACAATATCATATGTTTTCCTGATCTGTGGTAACTAATAGAGTACAAAAAATTTAATGTATATGAGCGAAATTGGCATTTTGGGGTTGATTATTGTTTTCAGCCTTTGTCTCTACTATTGAGGAACAGAGTTTTTTTTTTTTTTTTTTTTTTTCCTTAGTATTTGTTGAATACTTAGTAGAGGGTTAAGTCTATGGCTATAAAATAAACTGAAAGTATGTCATTGAAAAAAAAATCAAAATAAAAAATAAGAAAGGAGGGGGAAAGGAGGATGGGAGTGCGGGTGAGAGGGAGGGTAGGGTAGAAAATATACTGTGCTCCTAAATCTGTATATATGAAATGTATCCACCGTATATAAATTTTTTTTTAAGAAATGAACAAAACACAAAAAAGAAAACTTTGGGAAAGTCCTGGGCACTATAACAGATGTTAATGACATGGTCCGTGTACTAGTTGTTTTTATTTATTCCATTATTCATTCAATAAAAACTCATTGATCAGCAAAACTAATCTATCTAAGGATTACCTTAAAAATATGAGTAGAAAAGGCGAACAATTATTTTTTCCTCCTACCATATCCTCATAACACATATCACTTCTATGACCAGTGTGTTTGGGATTTTCCCCATACACCAAGCAAGCAAGCAAGCAAGCAAGCAAGCAATTCTGTAGCAGACACCAGCTGGGCGTCCTCTAATTAAATTCAGCTCTGACATTATCTTCTTGAAGACAATGTCAGATCCAAGAGGTTGAAAGCTCAGTTCCACTACTGCAGCTGCCAGTTCCAACTTCGACCCTCCAGAGCTTGTGACTGAAGGACCCATGACGATCTCCCTCCTTGGGCTCCATTAATTTGCTATGGCAGCTTACAGAACTCAGGGAAGCACTTTGTTTATGTTTGCCCATTTACTACAAAGGATATTTTCAAGCTTACATATGAGCAGCCAGATGGAGAGAGGTCTGGAAAGTTTCCAAATGCAGGAGCGTCTGTCCCCATGGAGTTGGGGATGCTGCCCTCCTGGAACGTGAATGTGCTCCTGTTCACAAGTCTGGAAGCCCTTGGACCTTGACCATTTCCTATTTTTATGGTGGCTTCATTATGTAGATATGATTGATTAGAGCTTTACCATTGGTCAACCTAAGCATTCACCCTTTTGTTGTCCCCAGAGGCATGGTGTGGGGCTGAGCACAGGGTTTGTCACTTTGGCAAGCAGGTCCCCATCAGCTAATTATTTAATGTTTCCCCCAAATCACCTGAATAACATAGGTTTAGGTGTGATTTAAAGGGGATTGATGTAGGGGCTGACATCATGCAGCAGATTAAGCTGCTGCTTGGGACACTTGAATGCCCTACCTGGATGCCAGTTCATGATCCAGCTGCTATGTTTATTATTTATCTCCTTGATAATGTGTCTAGGAGAGCAGCAAATGATGGTCCAAGTACTTGGGGACTTGTTACCCACGTGGTAGACCCAAATGGAGTGATGGAGTTCTGGGCTCCTGGCTCTGGCCTGACCGTACTCTGGCCATTGTGGCCATTTAGGTAGTAAGCCTGTAGATAGAAGATCTTATTCTTCCTTTCTCACTCTCTCTCTCTCTTTCTCTCTCTATCTCCCCTTCTCTCTCTCGTCTGTCTGTCTTTCAAAAACACAGGTAACTATTTTCAAAAAAACAAGGAGGTTTTTTTTTTAACAATAAAAAGGCCATCTTTCCTTTTTATTGCTTTGGAGCTGTTCTGGAGCAGTTTCAGGTAAGGAAGACAAAGGATCAAAGATTTTAATAAAATATACTCTCATTGTTCTAGGAAATCACAGTGGTCATATAAGCTGTGAGCCAGACACCTTGGACAAAACCCAAAATCGATATGCTCTATATTATAACAGCACAGACAATATCTATGTTTTCCCATTGACATGTCACTCTTAGTTTGAACCCAGGCTTGTTAAGTTGCTGTGATGCTAATGGCCTTTTGTTTATAATGGAAATAAAAAAAGATTCTCAAATTATGCAACCCTCACTGTCAAAAGCATTTTGAACAAAATGAAGAAAAATGGCATATAGGTTTGCATTCACTTTAAAATGAAAATTATCATTTTATTAAAAATGGAATTTATAGTAGAATACTCATAACTTAAATGAATGAGTCCTCAAATAATATGTTATTGACAATTATTTTTTAATATAATATAAAATCTCTGGGTTCATAAATAACACTCCCTTCTCATCAGGAAAAACCACGCTCGGCAATGTGTTATTCATGACTTAATTATTCTATAGATGCTTCATTCATATGCATGCAGATATATCTGGCAGCATTGCATTTTAATGAAGACGCTGAAAGGCAGCAGGCTATAATTTCTAACAGAGGATTCTGTCAGGACTGAACAATAGGAACTCCTGAAGAGGGCTAGGAAATAGCGTAGCCCAGAAAGAAAATTAAAACCTATTTAAATATTTTAATTATAATCTTCATTAGGGAAATTTTGAAATCATTTTGCTCATTCAGAGCTTCTATACTTTAGGAGCTATTTTTGCTAAAGAAGAATAATTTTCAGGAAGGGGAATATTTTCAAGATTCTATGTGTTGAAGTACAGCCTTTCTCTAGGGGAACACAGGGCAGGCCTCTACTCCCAACACCATATACCTCTTTCACTTGACTTCTTTTTATTGAAATTGGAGTGGGGTTAAAATAAGCAATTAAGTCAAATTTTCAAGGGACCCTGATAAGAGAAATTGGGGAAAATTCTTACAGGGTTTTCGGGTGTTGAATACACATACATGAAAGATGTTGAGGACTTTAACACTGGCTAGACTAGCCTTGCATTAAGTTTTCATCCTTTGTCCCTTCAGAAAGTTCACTTTGACAGCCACTTTGACTATTGCTATAATTTTGTTATGCTCCAATTTTCCTAGAGAGGGAGAAATATCATAAAAATAATAGCACTGTCAAAAGCCCTTGAAATCAGCTAAGAAAATAGTGAAACAGTTCATAATTCTACTTGCTGTGTCACAGAATAAAAGGAAAATAGACTCTTACTTCCATGTTCAAGCATATTAGAGAGCTATGACTATGCATATAATAGGGCTTTGGGGAGTTGTGGAAAATATGACATTTTCTGAAAGTATGAGGAACATGACACACAGCTGTCCATGCACTAACTTGGGTTTGCACTTAAGTCCATTGGAAATATTCTTGCTATGTTCATCAGTGTTCTTTGTGTCTTCAAATCCAGTGAATGATTGACTGGGTTCATCTGACTTGACCTGTCAGTGTTATTCAATCCGAACAGTTATACTGACATGCCTGTATATATTCACTGAATGAGCAGACACTCTACTAAGCCACAGAAGCATAGATCAAAGAAAAAACCCATCAGTGGAGAAAACCAACAAGTATTTCCACAAATGCCGAAAAATAAGCACAGAAATACAAAAAACAAGAACAAGAAAGACAACATGACTGCCCCAAAAGAACACAACAAGAATTTAATATTAGAATGTGAAAACAAAGAGATTGGAGACCAGCACTGTGGCATGGCAGGTGAAGCCACCGCCTGCAGTGCTGGCATCCCATATAGGCGCCAGTTAGAGTCCTGGCTGCTCCTCTTCTGATCCAGCTCTCTGCTGTGGCCTGGGGGAGACAGTGGAGGATGGCTGAAGTCCTTGGGCCCCTGCACCCACGTGGGAGACCTGGAGGAGGCTCCTGGCTCCTGGCTCCTGGCTCCTGGCTTCAGATCAACGCAGCTCTGGCTGTTGCAGCCAACTGGGGAGTGAACCATCAGATGGAAGACCTCTCTCTCTCTCTCTCTCTCTCTTTGTCTCTGCTTCTTCTCTCTCTGTGTAGCTCTGACTTTCAAACAAATAAATATCTTAAAAAAAGAAAACAAAGAGATTGATGAAATGCCTGAAAAGGAATTCAAAAGAATTATTATAGGATTCCTTAGAAGCAATGAGAAGCAAATACATGAAAGAAATCCATACATGACATGGATGAAAAAATTTCTTGCTAGATTGAGATTTTGAAGAGAAATCAAACTGAAATACTAATAATGAAGAATTAAATATGTCAAATGCAATTACAGTGTAAAGTCTTAACAACAGATTTTGTGAGACAGAAGAAAGAATATTGGAGATAGAAGACAAATCTTTGGAAATAACTCAGACAAAATAAAAGAGAGAAAAAAGAAAAGAAACTAGAAAAATTTAAAACAGGATTGGAGGTTTATGGGATACTATCAAGTGACCCAACATATAGGTCTTAAGAATTCCTGAAGGTATGGAAAGAGAGAATGAATTAGAAGGCCAATTCAGTGAAATAATAGCAGAAAACTTCCTTAATTTGGAGAAAGAAAGGGACATTCAAGTACAGGAAGCACATGTAACTCCTAATAGACATGACCAGAAAAAGATCTGCAGCACAACACATTGTAGTCAGACTTTCAACAGTAAAACATAAAGAAAAGATTCTGAAATGTGCATGAGAGAAATGCCAGATTACTTTCGGAGGATCTTCAATTAGACTCACAGCTGACTTCTCATCAGAAATCCTACAGGTTAGAAGAAAAAAGAGAGACATAGTCCAAGTCTTAAAAGAAAAAATAATTATCAATCCAGAATATTGTACTCTGCAAACCTCTCATTTATGTATGAAGACAAAATAAAGACCTTTTCATAACAAACTGAAATTGAAAGAATTTGTCACCATTCACCCAGCCTTACAAATGATGCTTAAGGATGCTGCATCCCAAAACACAGAAAGATAGTCATTATGAAATAATTTGAAAGCACAAAATATCCTAGTAAATGTACAAAGGAAACACAAAGCAATCAATATGAATCTTTATGGTAAAATGGCAGGGCCAAGTTGTTATTTTATCAATAGTAATCTTGAAAGTAAATGGCCTAAATTCTCCAATTGAAAGATACAGACTGGCTGAATGGATTAAAAAACAAAACATATATTTGCTGCTGATAAGAAACACACAGCTCCATCAAAGAAAGATACATGCAGACTGAAAGTGAAAGGATGGAAAAAGATATTCCATGTTAACAAAAATGAGCAGTTGTATCTAGGCTAATATCAAACAAAATAGACTTTAACACAGAAACTGTTAAAAGAGACAAAGAAGGGCACCATGATATCAATTCAACAAGAAGATATGACTATAATAAATATATATGCACCCAGTGTCAGGGCACCTAGCTATTTAAAACAATTATTAATGGATCTAAAGGAAGTCATAGACTCAAACACAATAGTAATGGGGAGCTTCAATACCCCACTTTCATCAATGGGCAGTTAAACTAGACAGAAAATCAACAAAGAAACAACAGAGTTAATATACCCTATGTTTGATCAAATGGGCCTACCAACATCTACAGAACATTTCACCCCACAACTCAAGAATCTCTAGGAAATATGCAAAGACATAGAAACTAAGAATATGCTCCTGAATGAACTGTGGGTGATAGAAGAAATCAGAAAGGAAATAAAAAAATTTCTGGAAGCAAATGAAGATGACAATACAACATATCAAATCTCAAGGGATACAGCAAAAGCAGTGTTAAGAGGGAAGTTTACAGCAATTGGTGCCTACATCAAGAAATAGGAAAAGCATCAAATAAATGATATCATTGCATCTTAAGGAACAAGAAGAATGATAACAAACCAAATCCAAAATTGTTAGGGGGAAAGAAATAACTGAAACAAAGAGAAGAAATAAACAAAATTAAAGCAAAACCCAATACTAAGCCAGTGAAATGAAGAGCTGATTTTTTGAAAAAATGACCAAAAATTGATATATCATTGGCCTAACTAACCACAAAAAGGGAGAAGACCCAAATCAATAAAATCAGAGGTGAAAAAGAAAATATAACAACAGAAAGAAAAAGAATCATCAGGAATTACTAAAAACAGCTACATACCAACAAATTGGAAAATTTAGAAGAAAAGGATAGATTGCTGGAAGCACACAATCCATCAAAATTGAGGAAAAAGACATTGAAAACCTAAATATACCAATAATCTAGATGGAAATTGAATTAGCAATAAAGACCTTCCTAACAAAGAAAAGCCAAGGACTGATGGTTTCATTGTTGAATTCTATCAGCATTCTAAAAAAAACGAATTCCAACATTCTTAAACTATTCAGAAATAGGATTAATATACAGAATCTAAAGGATTAATATACAGAATCTAAAAAGAGCTCAATAAACTCAACAACCAAAGAAACAATCTACAAGTATTAAGTAAGCTGAAAGTAGACCTTTGTAAAAACTAAGAGTGGGAATAAGAAAGAGAGGAGGAAGAAGGGTTGGAGTATGGGGTGGAGGGTAGGGTGGAAAGCATCACTATGTTCCTAAATCTGTATATATGAAACACATGAAAATTGTATAACTTAAATAAAATTTTTAAAATGGGCAAAGGATTTGAACAGACATTTTTATTTTTCTTTCTCTTTTTTTAGATTTAAAAAGCAAGATTTATTAGCATCAAAGACCTCCAACCAGAGCAGCATGGATGGGGGTTCCAAGAGAAGAAAAAACCCAAAGAGGGTGGTGATAGTGGGGTTTTTAAGTACAATTTGGGAAAGAAACTGTAAACCAATAAGATGGGGATAAACCCAACAAAAGGCCTGATTTACAATCATTTATACTGTCTAGCTTGCTTATGATAAAAACAAAAAAGAATTCAGAAGGGTGGGATAGGTAACTTGTTTTCACAGTAAACTGTGAGTCCTGGATGATGGAATGACCACTCCCTTGCTATTCTCATGGTAAATTTGGAAGCTCCCAAAGAGTGGCAGGCAGGCACTTCTGACCTTGCTAAGGATATTTTTTGGGGGAAAGCAAGCAGCTTACACACAGGGACCACCCTGACTGCCTATGAACCCATCTGACTCCTCACATTTCCCCCTCAAGAAGAATGGACCCTAACATCCCTTAGGGGACTGGGAAATGATCATTCTGGCTTCTTCACTCTGAAAACAAATCTAACAAAAAGTTTAAGCTCACAGAGTCTAAAACTAAGGACTGAGTCATTAGTAGAGGACCTAAGAAAGGTGCTGTCTAAACCACAAGCAAGTTTTCTCATTGAGAGGCAGATAGACAGAAGGGATCTGATAACAATCAGGTGGGCTAAGACCTGGCCAGATATGAGGTCCAGATCTATCTTTTCACATGGGATACTGGAAGAGACATCATAAGGGAGGTGTGGACTTCCTTAGGGATAGCACCCTGTTGACTTCAATTACCTAGCTGGCCTCGGAGGAGAGCTGGCTTAAAGAGAAGGCAGGTAGCATCTCTAATAGGAAATTTACAGTTTCTGCCTCCAATGTTGCCAACCCTACTTAGCTTCCCCTCAACAGCTTTGGTTACTATGAAAGCTGTGCCAAGCAAAGGACTATTCAGTTAATAGCCAACACAATCTGTGGCTCTGACCTGGGAATCCTTTGACTCCATGGCAGTTTCTTTCCTGTAACCCAACTCTTGGCTGGCATAGCTGTCAAGGATCTCCACAAGTTGACTTTTGCTAATGCCTTGGCTTTCCATATTGGAAAACTAAAGCAATGGACTAGCCTGCTGGGTCTCCTTGATGGCAGATTGCTGTGTAAAGCAAGCATTAATTGGTCTGCCACCTATCTTTACATTGCTTCTGCTACCTAGCTTCCTCTTCCTCTTGGTTATTGTTAAAACAGACCAGAGGAAACCTTTAAGAGAATACAAGTCACCCCTCATTTTTGGTGGCCTAAACTAGAAATCTATAGTCACAGGCATGTGCTGATAATGGTTTTTCTTTGAGGTAGACAATTCCCATGAGGAAAGCTATGTCCTCACTTTTAAACATTCTCTCCCTTGGTTTGGTCTGAAAGGGAGGTTTTGCCCATTTACTGTGTCCATTGTAAAGTAAATCTAGCCTGGAATCATAGTTTAAGCTCTCATTTTGCCTATGCTATTATTATAGAAAAATGTTAGCCATCATTTTTATAAGGTCTAGAGATCAAATTGTACATCCTGGAGAGTCCTTCAGAGCAGAATTAGTTTCCTATCTTGAAGAGAATAGAGAAACGAGGGAACAAGTCAAGTTTCCCAGATCACTTACTGACAATAACAAAATAAAATGAAAATTTAGAAAGCAAATTTAACTGTTAAATAATAACTTACAAAAACATTTACCAGAAGGTCCAATGCCATCTATTAATTTCAAGACAAGAGTACATGTATTTGGAAACACTGTTTAAATATCTAACACAAATGTAACTTGTTTAACCAGCAAACCCAAGTACAAACATATCAACAAATTTAAAACATCTGGTACAGAGATTTAGGTCACATGAACCAAAAAATGGTATCTTTGATTAACTTAGCAGTTTAAATTTATGAGTGATTTTTATCTACAAGCCAATTAAAACAGAGCTCTTAATAAAATTTCCCACATCGAATACAATATTTACACATGTATAACATAACATACAAGATAGAACAATAAAACAGTGTCAGTAATAGGCATCTTAAAATCTCTAGCTGTTTTTTCTTAAAAATTACTATCAATCAATTAGAATTATTTTATGCTCTTTTTATTTTAAAAGATTTTATTTATTTATTTGAGAGGTAGAGTTACAGACAGAGAGAGGGAGAGACAGAGAGAGAGGTCTTCCATCCACTGGTTCACTCCCCAAATGGCTGCAATGGTTGGAGCTGGGCTGATCCAAGCCAGGAGCCAAGAGTTTCTCCTGTGTCTCCTAAGTGGGTGAAGAGGCCCAAGCACTTGGGCCATCTTCTACTGCTTTCCCAGGCTATAACAGAGAGCTGGATTTGAAGAAGAGCAGGTGGGACTAGAACTGGCAGGTCAGGCAGAGAATTAAATTACTGAGCCACAGCGCTGGCCTCACTTTCTGCTCTTAGTAATCTGAATTAATCATACTTTTTCGAAGCTGGAACCTGTAGTACATTATTGGCTTTCTCTGTATACAGAACTTTTCTCAAGGTATTGAACACAATAGAGGTCAAGGGAAAGAAGAAGTCCTTTTAATACAGAACCAACATGCTTTAACTTTATAAGCAGTGAATCTGATTTTTAGTGTTTGGAGAATACAAAACTGTGGATGACAAAGGCTTCAAATAGCCATGTATAAAATTATAAACTTATTAGCCAACAAGAAGAGGCACTTACTTTCTCCACACAATATTTTTGAAAGCACCTATACGATTTTATAAAACATCTTTTTAGGCCTCTGGACCTTTCTCATTAAAATAACCATCATGTCTTGTAACATAAGATTATTATTAGACTTTTTAACTTTTGGACATTTTAATCAGTAGTATTTAACATTATCACAACTTAAAATTTAGCACCTCTTCAGATCTTGAAAATATCTTTAATATAATCCAAATAGCCTTATTGGCATCTCTACAAGATGAGAGATATATCCTTTGATATATTCAGAAGCTCAACTGGAAATACCAAAGCCCAGAGAATTTGGAACTTTGATTTTCTGAATGCCTGTCAAGGATGCCAAGAAGGCTTAAAATATCTGGTTGAAATAGGATCCCTTAACATCCATCATGATGTAATATAGACAGATTTGATCACTGATACAAAGTGATTACTTAAGTGCTTTAGAAGGAGTATTTATTTAAACATACTATTAATCTTAATAAAAAATGTCAGCTGTTTTTAAACTATCAGAACTTAATAGAGACATTAAGATAGCATAATAGGTTACTTCAACAGAGCACAGTGTCTTTGGTTATCCCAAGAATCGCAAATAAAAACTTAGTTAATAAAAACTATCACAAATATAAACTAGTTAATAAAAACTAGATAAATTAGTTAGCACATGGAATCATCCCATAACTTGGAATGATTTTAATAGAGTCAGAACTAGGGAGGAGAAAATAGCTTACTGGAGCTGTCTGAAATCTGACAGAGGGTCACCAATTAAAGAAAATTATTAAAAAGGAGATGCTGCAGTTTTTAAACAAATTTTTGACACTATTTCAAAATATTTACTAACATATATGCATTGCAAAAACCTTATTGCGTTAACAGAGGATCAGATTTTAGTTCTATGTCAAAGAAAAATAGACTAATGGAAGACAACATTTTCTAAATAAGATAACACGTCAAATTTAAACCCTAGTTACTTTTAAGCAGTGTTGAACTATTTTCATATGGACAATTTATGAAAACATGTTAGCAAACCCAAGTAGTTTTTTCACAAACTATAAGGTGCTAAGAGTACTAATGTTTACATTTAGACACGTTTATCTAATTTGCTTTACCCAATTTACATTTAGCAATTACACCTAGATGACTGAAGATGCTGATATTATGTCATACCTCTATCTGAATTAAGGTCAAAGTTACATTTATATAAAATTCTACTCCTTTTTATAAAACTCTAGCTATAAATCAGTTACATTAAACCAAAGACTGCAAAGTCCACCTTAGGGGGCCTATAATAAACAGATTACCAATTCCTATTTCAGAAACCCATTAAACCAAGTTGCAAAACAGGTTTGGCAAATTACAAAGCAATATTTTTAAAAGCAGTGATCTTCCTAGATTCAGAGAAATTTCTTTAAACCAAATATCTAGTTACAGCTGAACCAAATTCTCATGCATGAGATTGTTATTTACCAAAGACATCATTTTAGATTCTAATTGAATTTGAGTCTACTTGTCCTTTTACCTAAAGAAAAAACACCTTAGACCAGTGATGCCTAGTCAGAAGTTAGCTATTTGGGAATACCTCTGAAACTAAAGTTTCAGCAGCTGCGAGATGAGTCTCAGGGGTGTCTAAAGGCTAGGGGCCGATGTACCAGGGACAAGAAATCCACTGGAGATAGTTCACCATTCTGTTAGGTTTAATAGGAGAGGGATCCATCAGGGAGATAGGCACCCCTCCAGAGATTCCTAAGGAGGAGAATCTTATAGAAGGCAGAATAAAGGGCAATGACCTACAAGGAGGCTCCTGAAAGAGCCCACAAAGAGGCAGGATAGAGAGAAAAACTGGACGCCCTGCAAAGTGACAATAACTTTATACCCCAAAACCAAAAACCAATACTGGAAGTGTCTAACTGTGGGGCTGTCAGCCCAATCAGCCTGAGATGAGAAGTTAGGGTGGGAGGTATCTCAAGAAGTATTCAATAGCATCTGAGATTATTGGCCCTAAATTCTTGCCTAGAAACCCCATGCACAATTACAATAATGGGGGTAATGGTCACCTGATAAAAACTCATCTCCACTGGGTTTAAGGCCTCAACAATAGTCAATGTGAAAACAGAGGGACCTGAGAGGCTCACTAGACACAGGACCTGTGATATCCTGGAAACGAATTTAATGCATGTTGCCGCATATGCAGGGAAATAGAGGCAAGAGGCCAGTTAGGAGACAGTGCTCTGAGACAGGGAGTCAGAGAGGCCGGCACTTATCACAACTCACTTACGCTAACTTCTCCATCCTCTAGCTTGTAGTCAGGCCAGATGGTTTTGTGGAAGATGGGACATTTTATTTAAGCTAAGGGGTCAAATAAATCTCAAAGTAGATGGTTTGCTTCCTGGCTAGAATAAGAGCATAAAAATGGACGTGTACTTCAGGTCTATGTCCCCTGAGTTTGAGACATCTCTCAAAACTCTCTCACTGGCTGTGGCATCCAGATATGCACTGAAGCCCACAGGGAAGGGAGGAAGGTGAGGATGGGATTAGCATGTGTCAGCCACTCTTGCTCAGCCTTCCACACCTGTAGCCTAGGTATATATTTGTCAGAATAGCACATTTAGGGAGTGATTGGTTCCCTTACTGGTGGTGTGCTAGACTGGGCCTCTGCCTGGTCAAATATATACTGTCTTTGTTCTTGTCTTTGTTCTTACATGTAAGGAAAAATAGTTGTTCTAGGAGGTTAATGGAATTATAGTATTGAATCTAGAATTATATGCAGCAATCTAACTGTATGCATTATAAATATGTGGCACAATCCCAAGAAGGGAATATGGTATAAGAGGAGTCTTTAAAACTAATGACAAAAGGACCTGGGCATGATTACTGTCTCTAGTTAATAAAATTATTTCCCTTAGGGCACCGCTTAACAATTCTGATCCTGTAATACATATATTCTGGAATTGAAGAAATAGGTAAGTTAGTGTTAGATGCTATAGGGGCCAGGTTTCTCACTGTAGGAGTGGGAGTTTATGGATAAGCAAGAGAGGAGACTAGAATGATTTGTTTGGTAGTGGCTTAGAGCTGGAGATGCTGTTTACCCTAATAGCAGTTATATATTTCTCTATAAGATATATATAGAAATGCATACATACATAAATACATAATACATAGATAATAATACATAAACATGTACATATAGTACAAACTGTCTTATTCCATTTTCTAGTGCTGTAACTGAATAGAGGTTTTTTTGAGCTCATGGTCTGGAAGTCCAAACGCCTGACACCAGCATCTGGTGAGGGCTTCTTGCTCTATCACAACATTGCAGAGGGTACCACATGGTGAGAGAGTCGGCATGTAGCCCAAGTGCTAGCTCTCTTCATATAAACTCATCACTGCCACCCTGGGGCCCTTTCCTCATGACCTCAGCTATTCCTAATTCAGGGATTCAATTTCAACACATGTGCATCCAGGGGACACATTCAAACCAGATAGCAAATGGGTTAGTGTACACCCATATCTTTCCTTGCTCCAACCAGCCAAGCAAACGTGGAAGCAACAACACTCCAGCAGCTATAAACACACCTAGTGCCCAGACCTTGGTTTCTAACACCATGCTCCAATAAAAGGAACCAAGGTGTTTCAGAGAAACGGTTGATTGTAATACAGATGAGCTTGGGGCATGGTGTAATGCCAGAACATAAGGAAGTGCTCAAAAGCAAGCAAACAATTTTTTCCTCTCCAAAATGTTGGAACATAAAGGAACACAGAAGTCAAGTGAGAGAGCTCCCAATGGCCAAGTCTGGAATAATCTGAAAAACAAAGTGAATAAAGAACCGTTGGTTCATAACCCAAATTATAAAATAAGTATGCATGAGTCCATACTGATGTAAGTAAATGGTTGAATAAATTATAGAAGTGGAGAGGGAACAAATTCCTCATGTTATGCTCTGGCTTCAAGAAGTTGGGCATAACTCCCCCCACTCTTTAGTGTGGGCCATGGGTAGTGACTTCCTTTAAAAGAGTACAATATAAAAAGAGGGAAAGAATGAGTACTTTCCCAGTAGAGAACCTGATAGCATGGGCTCAATCAGCCCAGGAAGGCCGACAACAACAGTAATATGTCATGTTGACAGTCAGTACCCTTGATAGAACATGAAGAAAATTGCACTTTACCTCTGTGGGTTTACTCTTCAGAACCCACAATCCCAGTCTAATAATGAGAAGAACAAGACAAATCCCAATAGAGAACATTATGCAAAATGCACTGCAAAGTGCAAGCCTGAGAAATAAGTCACAGTCAAGAGGGGCTAAGTGGATGATGATGATTACTGTAATGTGGGATTTTGGATGGGACCCTGGAATGGAACATGCTCATTAGAGTGAAAATGAGGAAATATGATTATGCAATGCAGGCATCCCATGTCAGAGTGCTGGTTTGAGGCCTGGCTTCTCCACTTCTGATCTTGCTCTTTGCTAAGGCACCTGGGTTGGTGGTGGAGGATGGTACTACTTGAGCACCTGCACCCGCAAGGGAGACCAAGATGTAGTTCTTGGCTTCTCACATTTCACCTAATCTGGCTGTGAAGGGTATTTGAGGAGTAAACCAGTGGATGGACGATCTATCTCTTTGTCTCTTTCTCTCTCTTTTAAATTCTCTTTTAAATCAATCAATCAATCTTTAAAAAATAATGTAGTAGAGGAGGCATTGTGGCTCACTGGGTTAAGAAACTCCTGGCAATACCTGTACCCCATATCAGAGCACAGTTTCAAGTTCCCACTGTTCCACTTCTGATTCAGCTCCTTGCTAATGCAATCAGGAAAGTATCACATGATGGTCCAAATGCTCAGACCCCTACCACCAACGTGTGAGACCTGGATAGAGTTCCTGGCTCCTGAATTTGGCCTGGCCTACCCTCAGCCATTATAGCCATTTGTGGAGTGAAAAGGGATGAAAGAGCTCTCTCTTTTTCGCTCTATAACTCTGGCTTCAAATAAATAGATAGATCTTTAATAAAAATTTCAAAATCCATGCCTAGTTTTTAGGAATTTGCATTTTCCATGAACGTCCATGTACTGTAACATGGATGGACCTTAAAGACTTTATGCTGAATGAAAAAAGCCAGATGCACAAGGCATCATGTTGTACGATTTCATTTATTTGAAGGCAACTATCAGATGCTAGAGCTGAGGATGGGAACATGGTTTGGTTTATTTATGTTGGGAGATCTTTATGGCATGATAGAAATGTGCTAAAATGGGAGTGTGGTGATGACTGTAAATTTATCAATAAATTTATATTTACTAAAAATTAATGAATAAATTTGATACATTTGGGTGAATGCATTTTTATGTATAAATTATGTCAATAAAGCTGTATAAAATATAATTTTAAAAATATCTAGATAAATTAATGATTTAACAATAGCAAACAAATATTCTAGCTAATGAATAAAAAAGTGTTTCTCCAATGGCCTAATAGCCTAATATGAACACATTATAGGAAAGGCCACAAATTCCAGGAAAAATTGAAAAAGGTGTTCAATCTAAGTAAATAAGTTGATTTCCTGACTTTCCATTTGTATTATTTGATCACCAAAGACAGAATTATTCCTCACTGGGAATAAATTTATGCATACATGGCCCTTCATTTAACTATTGTTTTATCAATTTCAAAGATTTATCTAATGCTTGATCAAAGGATAAATGCTATAATTTACTGGGCTAAATCAGTGTAGTACAGATGGAAGGTGCAGAATTAGATACCTTCTGAAAAGAATTATTGCTTTTCAAATACTTACTCCCTAGCCATAACTTTTAGGGACACTGTTCTTCCCCAACTTGGTTTATTTTGGCTTGGCCTTCTATGACTTGCTTTAGCCCCAGCTGAGCGTAATACATTTTTATACCCCTGAACTCAGACTGTGCTGACATGTGCTGTAAACAATGGGAATTAACAGATGTGATGCAAATAGGGGCTTAAATTGTTCTTGTAAGGAACTGTCATCTTGTGCAAGTTCATTGTTCAAAATTATTGTCATGAGCACTTTTGGGCACTGTTGCTTCTTTAACTAGTTCCAAAACAAATACTCATGGACAGAATTATTTAGCTGAGCCTAGCCCATATCAGCCAATCCCCAAGCCACCCTACATACTATGAGATATAAATACTTATTGTCATCTTTCACTGAGATTCAGCATTTGTTGTTCTTCATCAAGAGATAATTGATAGAAGAATCATCTTTATGATTACATAAAGATGTTATATATATACCATGTTTATCTAAAGATGTATAGATACAGATATAGATGTATAGGCATATCATCTATATGTAACCTTATTTTGCAGTGCCTTAACATCGCCAAGTAATTTATTGCCTGGAACTCTTCAAGACACTAACACAAGTAATGACTCTCAACCAGATGAGAGTAAATTGTTGTGTATCAGTAAAGGGATATCTGACTGAATCAGGCTTTAGAGGTTTTACTTTGCTGGCCAAGCAGTGACAGGGTATGTATGTCTCCTTGATTTATCTACATGGAGAATATCTAGAGGGACTGAAGAAACAAGCAGTTCTATGTTTAAAGAAAAAAAAAAAAACCAACAAACTTGTATTATATTGGTTAGTACCTCTGGTAGGAACCCTTTGTTGCTGGGTTCCTATGTACTTTTCTGGGAGACCTTGGTTTCAGCCTAAAGGGAGCTTCTAGAAGAAATGGTTGTAACCTAAACAATATTGGCTATTAATTAAAAATTTAGAGAAAGAGACATCAGGAAAGATGAAAACAAAAGAAAGCTTGCCTTGGAGTTTACAGTGATCCAGGAACTGGAAATGTAAGTTCTAATTTCTTCTTAACCACTGGTGAAGCCAACTATGACATCTGCTGTTGGCAAAGTCAAATTGGCTCCTCCAAAGTGACTATCAGAATCTACAGTGCAACCTTTCTAATGGCTCTAGATCCCTGGAGTCTCCGTTTCCAGAATGAGAAACTGAAATTCAGTACCTAGCATGAAAATAGACAATCAGTGAATCTTTGTTGAATAAATGGCAGTTTATAGTTTTTATTTAAGACTAATGGTTACAATAGTAGGATTGAGCATCATGTGTGCCAGGTTGCTTATTTAATACCAATTCCCCCCTTATCTGCATTTTATAAATGAAAGGACTTCCCAAAGGTCAAATGAGTAAAGCCTGATTTGAAGCCAAGTTGTCCCAATTCCCTTTGCAATACTGAGTCATCTGATGTTTGCAGTGTAGTGCCAGAGGTTAGTGATGAACTTTACTCAGGAATTTTGTTCAGGGCTTCTGCCATTCAGTAGGTGGTAAAAACCAAGGACAGGGTTGGCTGTATTGCCTTGAGGGGGCTGGGGAAGTCAGGGAGGAGATGATGGACTGAGAAGGAGCAGGGTAGGTCTGGAGCAGGCGAGGCAGTAGTGTGGGGCCAGGGGCCAGGGACCCCTCCCCTGCCTCCCGCAGCTTCCCACTGGCAGGGCCTGGTGGGGCCAAGCTGTGGAGATGCTATTGGGTAGGGGAATCTGTGTTGCTACTGGGGCCATTGCTCTCTGCTGGGTGTAGGCTGGGGCAGGAACAGCAGTCACACAGTCCCTAAATGAGGGGTGTGTGTATGTGTCCGTGGGAGTATAACTGAACTTTTCTCTTACTTGCCTGTCAGCATAAAGACATAAAAGTAATTACTGCCGGAGTTCAGGTGAAGATTGAATGAACCATTAAAAATGCTATTTTTAGGGGAGCAAAAAGCCAAATATTGGCCGTATCGAGAGCTCATGGTTGCACAGGTGAAAGTCCTTAGCAGGAGCCTGCCAGACAGCCTGTTTAATCATAGACCATGTGTTCCTATGAGAATACAAAAGTTTTAAAAATGATTTTATTTCATTTTAATTAGTAAATTTTTAATGCTATAGTGGATATTATGCCCCGTTTATGAGAACTTAAGCTGTGCTTCCCCTCTTTTTCCTTCACAGTTGGAAAATTTCTGGAGGCTCCTGCAGCGTGTGATGCAGAATTACTTTCTCCTGAGAACACTCCTGTTGGTCCTTAAAGACTCTTCCTCCCCAAAGCCCAGAAAGGCCCAGATGCCAGCTGCTGCTGCTTATTTTTTAACCTAGAAACATTTTATTTAAGGCATAAGAACTTCATGCATTTGATATGTACAAATTTAGGAACATAGTGATTCTTCCCACACCACCCTCTTTTCCGCCCGCACTCCCTCCCTTCCTCCTCCTCCCTTTCCTATTCCCACTCTTATTTTTTTCAAAGATATATTTTTAGTTAACTTTATACTCATAAGATTAACCCTACACTAATTAAAGAGTTCAACAAATAGTATATATATTAAAAAAAACACTGTTCCTCAACAGTCGAGACAAGGATTATTCAAAATCATTGCATCTCAAAGTGTCAATTTCACTTTTAGAGATTACCTTTAGGTACTCTATTAGTTACCACAGATCAGGGAGAACATATGATATTTGTTTTTTGGGGACTGTTTTATTTCACTAAGTATAATATTTTCCACTTGCATCCATTTTGTTGTAAATGACAGGATTTCCTTTTTTACTGCTGTGTAGTATTCCACAACATACATATACCATAATTTCTTTATCCAATCTTCAGTTGATGGACATTTGGGTTGATTCCATATCTTAGCTGCAATAAACTGGGTGGTACAGATAACTTTTTCATCTGCTGATTTCATTTCCCTTGGGTAAATTCCTAGGAGTGTGATGGCTGGGTCATATGATAGGTCTATATTCAGATTTCTAAGGTATCCACATACTGTCTTCCACAGTGGCTATACCAGTTTACATTCCCAACAACAGTGGATTAGGGTATGTTTCCCTCACATCCTAGCCAGCATTTGTTGTTTGTTGATTTCTGTATGAAAGCCATTCTAACTGGGGTGAGGTGAAACCTCATTGTGGTTTTGATTTGCATTTCTTTGATGCTCAAACTCTTCTTCATCAGCCCTCACAACCCCCCTGATTTTTGCTAGGAATCTTGGCGGGGGGAGTGCAGCAGCTAGATAGCCTCTAGGTTGCCTGGATTCATTCCTTCTGGCTTGTGGATGGGCAAATGATGGAGAAGAAGGTCCTTCCTGGTCCTAGATGGTCACACTAAGTGGCCATAGATCCATCATAGAAGGAAACCTCAAGGTTGGTGGTATCCGGAATGGGGCAATTTCACACCTGGGGTGGTGATGTGGTGGTGGTGGTTAGTTACCCTAATGGGAGCTGAGGGTGAGCACCTACCTGATTTGAGTTATAAGAAAGTTAAAATGATCCCAAGCATCATTACTAGTAATAGGAGCAAGCTATCTTGAATTACTCTGTTTATCAGCATCTGCCAAGGTAGAGTCTTGTTTTCAGTGTTTTGAACACACTTCCTCTCCTATCCTGTCTCTGTTCCACCTAGGAAATGATTTACTACCTTCCAGATTCAGTTCAGATGTTCCCTCCTTGGAAAAGGCATCCTGGACCCCCTCAACTTGAATGAGACCCACTATTCTCACGACATTCAGCAACTATCACTTTGATCTATATTCTTTGTACTAAATTATGATCCAGTGTCTCTGTGTCCCACTCTTAGATTAAGCACATCTGCAGGTGCTGAGTTAAATAGCTGATTTATCTCTATACCCCTAGCACTTTGTACAGTGGCTGCCTTGGAGAAACCTCTTCCAAACTTTGTTAATGAACAAAGCAGTGGCTGAAAGAAGGATGAAGAGAGATTAGCCTCCAAAGAAAACTTTGAAGCTTCTGCTAACCCCATCCCTACCTCCTCCACTTGGCTTGGATTGCCATACCCTTTGTGAAATCTATGGTTTCTCTGGTGCCCTGCCATCATCTTCTAACATTTCTAATACAGGTTAGACCATGCAACATTGAAAGTGGCCCTTCAAGTTCATGACCCTCAAGCCTAGAATTAGGTTGTAAGCATGTGTCTTGGGTTGCCAGTAATAAATATTGTTTGAATGTGGAAATATTTCCATGAAAAGAACCTTACAACAGTGTAACACACAACGGTCTTTTTGACACTGCAAGAGACAGTCAAGTATTTTCAGATGTTTTTCAAGGATGCTGAAGAAGTGGATAAACTCTATGGTTCTACTTGATTTGCAAGAAGGCCACACTGAGTTATTTTTAGTTAAGATAAGCAGTATTTTTCTTATTAAATATTAATTGGTGGGGCTATTGTGGTGGCATACTAAGTTAGGCCTCCGTCTGCAGAGCCAGCATTCCATTTGGGTGCCAGTTGTCTGACTGCTTCTCTTCCAATCCAGCTCCCTGATAATGGCCTGGGAAAGCAGCAGAAGATGGCCCAAGTGCTTGTGCTCCTACGCCTAAATGGGAGACCTGGAAGAAGCTCCTGGCACCTAGCTTTCGATTGGCCCAGTTCCTGCCCTTGTGGTCATTTGGGGAGTGAACCAGCAGATGGAAGATTCTCTCTCTGTTTCTCCCTCTCTCTGTCTGTAACTGTGCCTCTCAAATAAATAAATAAATAAATGTTTTTTAAAAATGAATCAGTATCTATCCTGTCTCTCATATTCAAAGACCTAATTTTTCTCATTCTTCCCTCTAAATGAAAAATTTATCACTATCTACAGAGATATAATCTATTCTGAGTCCTCCTCCCATGCACCTCTTTCACAACATTGTCTCTCCCTCTCCTGGTGCACAAACTTCTTTCTAGAAAGATACTTGTTGGGGCCGGTGCCACGGTGTAGTAAGTTAAGCCTCTGCTTGCAGAGCTGGCACCATATAGGTGCCAGTTCACATCCCAGCTGCTCAATTTCTGATACAGCATGCAGCTAATGGCCTGGGAAAGGAGCAGAAGATGGCCCAAGTGCTTGGGCCCCTGCACCCGAGTGGGAGACCTGAAAGAAGCTCTTGGCTCCTGCCTTCAGCCAGGCCCAGCTCTGGCCTTTGTAGCCATTTGGTGTGCGAACCAATGGATGGAAGACCTCTCTCTCTCTGTGTCTGTAAATCAGCTTCTCAAACAAATAAATAAATCTTTTCTTTTTAAAGCAGTATACTTGTTTCACTTGGTTTTTGCCCCTGGAAAGAAGTCCTGTCAGCAATTTAGCCCAGCTACTAGATACCCATGATTGGGTTGAACTGGTTTAGGATATTTTTGGGGCATTGGGGTTAATATTTGTCCTCCTAGAGAGCACCAACTTGTGGTGAATCCACTCTTCCCCTGTGCTGCTGTATAAAAACTGAAGGTAATATTATGCAAGCCGTGTGTGCATGAATATTCCATCCCTCCCTTGAAGGTAGGGATCAGGTGTGGTTCTGCTCCTTATTCTCAGCACATAGCCATCAACCTGACACCTAGGAGGCACTTAGCAAATGTCTTTTGCAGGAGTGAATGAATAGGCGATTGGTAAATTAATGGAAGGCTGCGGCTTTTAGCTAAGGGAATCCCTTGAAAGCAGAGCATGACTGTCTTGTGCATCTGCAGGGCTGTTGGTTGTAGAAGGGCAAGAAGCTGGAGATGTTTGGCAGCTTTTGGGAAGTAGTGGTGATAGGAAGATCTTCCAGATGAGGGAAGAGAAGGAAGACAGTGAAAGAGAGTCACAGGGGGAAAGAAGAGAAGGGGGTAGGGGAGATAGAAAAGTCAAGCCAATCTATTTGCCAGACTGGGTTCTTTTTCCTTGCTGTGCCTCAGCTCCAGGACCCATGGGCCTCCATGGGGTTCCCTTTTCTGATTCTTCTCTGCTGAGCCCCCAGATCTCATTATAAGAGAGTTTCTGTGGGGGTTGAAGAATTATAAGCAGGCAGAAAATAGCACATGAATATATGTTAGGAATTCAGTAAGCTAAGAATTAGAAGCTATGTGAAAATGCCAGGCTGTAGTACAAAGGTTCACGCCCTGAGAGGTAGGCCCTACAAGTGACTGATTGTCTTTCCCCTGTAGAATGTGGTGCGCTGCAATGGAAACAGGCCATGAACAGCTCAGTGCTCCATTCTCCAAGGTCTGCCAAGCCTGCTGCTGGGTTGATTTGGAGGATTGGCTGGGTGAGACTGAGATTAAGCCAAGATCTTTTCAAAAGAAGGGCATTTCCAAGGAAGCGATGAGGTTGACAAAGAGATGTGACCTTAAAGTTATGTGATCTCAGTCTTTGCCTGATTCATATTTGTCAAAAATAGCCAAGAGGATGTCTGAGGCTTGTGTTTAAAGAATTACAATCTGTCACATTCTTTTTTCTTGAAAACATATTTTTTAAAGAAGTAGGGAGTAAAGATTGGAATTCATGTTTCTTTTTATTCAATTATGAAAATATTTTAAGCTATCTCAAATGCCCTCTAAACTTTGACAGTGAATATTTAAAGTACAATTTTAACTCATTCAAATAAAATAAGAAATTTGCCTGCTGGGCACAATGAGAGATTTTGAACTCTTCCCTTGTGTTCAGGGTAGTACCATCTGTATCTCTGTACCCAAGAGCTCTGCAGATAGTGGGAGCTGAGTAAACATTTGGCAAATGAATGGGGAAGCTGAAATCCAATTGCATTATGCAGTTCTGCACTGCTGTTTCATTTGGAAGCAGCTAGTTTGTTATAACAAACAGGACCTCAGCATTTTTATTTCTTTTGCTATAAAAGCAGATAAAGAAGCCAAGCATGCCTTTAAACCATCTATTCCAAAATCTTGTCATTCAAAACCGATCTATTTTGTTAGAAGTGTGTGTGCTTTTTTTTTTTTTCAGAAAAACCTTGCAATGTAGCAGAACCAGTTTTATAAAAATTAGCCATTCTGTCTTTTGCAATCAGTACTTTGTGCAATTGTAGTAATTGCAAATAGGCAAGCAGATACATAGATTCTGTGAGGCCACCATAATTTGAATTATTATGATACTAATAATGATATAATTTTGGATTTTTCCTGATTGAAAAGTTATATGATTTTTTTTAATTATACAAGTTGAGAAGGCAGAAAGGAATAAAAAGAGTTGCCACTATGCATATTTTTTGGACTATTTTCTGTGTAATGGTGTGTGATAGTAGGAATCCTAAATCACCTCTCCATGATCACTACTCTTAGGAGTTATTCCTTGGATTATATTGTTACTTATTGAAGGGGTTTTACAGAGATAGTCATGTTACAATCAGTTGAGTTTAAAATAAGGAAAGTATCTAGGTGGGCCTATGCCAAACAAGTGAAGCCTTTAAAGGTAGAAAATTTTCTCTGGTTAGTAGGAGAAGCAGAAGTCAGAGATTGAAAACCTGAGAAGAATTCAAAATGCCATTGGGGGGGGGGGTTGAAGATGGAGGGGGCCACAAGTGGAGGAATGTAAGTGACCTCTAATTAGCAGTTACCCCCAGCCAGTAATCAGCAAGTGAATGGAAACCTCAGTCCCATGGTCAGAGTGAACTGCGTTCTGCCAATGAACTTGGAAGCTCCTCTACCTTGAATAGCATCTTGATTTCATTCACAGAGGATCCAACTAACACTTGCTAGACTTCTGACCCACAGAAACTACGAGATAATGCATCTGTGCTGTTTATAGCTTCTAAGTTTGTGACAATTAGTACACAACAATAGAAAACAAATGCAGATTTTTGTGTCTGAAGTGGTTACTGCTGTGAAGAACCTGTAAAGTGTAGAAGGGTTGTGGAATCAGGCAGTATCTGAAGGCTGGAGGAATTTTAAGCAACATGATAGAAGAAGCCTAACTTGCTGCAAATAAACTGTTAGCAGAAATATGGACAAGAGGTGCTGGCATTTTCATATAGCAGGCAAAGCTGCTGCTTGAGATGCCAGTATGCCATATGGGCACTGGTTTGTGTCCTGGTTCCTCCACTTCCCATCCAGTTCCTTTCTAATGGTCTGGGAAAGCAGAAGAAGATGGCTCAAGTGTTTGGGACCCTGCACCCATGTGGGAGACCCATATGAAGTTCCTGGCTCCTGGCTTCAGCTTGGCCCAGCCCTGGCTGTTGCCGCCATCCGGTAAGTGAACCAGCAGATGGAAGTCTCTCTCTCTCTGAAAACTGACTTTCAAATAAACAAGTAAATAATTTTTTTTTAAGAAATATGGACATTAAAGGCAGCTGGTTACTCGGAAGTAAAGAGCTTATAGAGAAAACTTAAATGCCTCAGGGAAAGCCTTAACCACCAAAAGCAGACTGTCATTAGAAATATGGGCTCTTAGAGTACTATTTGTGAGAACTCAGAAGGGAACTCGAAAGATGCTGTTGGAACTGGAGGGAGGAGAATCCATGCTATGTTGTGCCAGAAAGCTTAGAAAAATTACATCCACAGAGTTATGTGGAAAGTAGAATTTGTAAGTGATAAACCTGATGTATAGCTGAAGAGATTTCCAAGCAAAATGATGAAGGAGCTGGCTTATTTCTTCTTTTTGCTCATACTAAAATAGGAGAAAAAAGAAATAATTTGGATGAAAATCTGCCACACAAAGGGACCAGCACCAGATGACTTTGAAAATTCACAGCCTTTTCCAGATGGCAAAAGATGCTAAGTGTCAGAAAAAGCTTCTGAAAACATGATACAGAAAGGATTGTGTGGTTGTCCAACTTTTTGCAGAAACCTCAGAAAGACCCAAAAGCCAAAGTATTTAGTCATGCAGAAGTCTTGTCTTAGAATTTTTAATGTTTATTTATTTTTATTTGAAAGAGCAAAAGCCAGTGAAACACACACACACACAGAGAGACAGAGACAGAGAGAGAGAATCATCACCTCCTAGTTCATTCCTTAAATGCCTACAATAGCTGGGGCTGGGCCAAGCTGGTGCCCAGAACCCAGACCTCATCCAGGTCTTCCACATGGATGGCAAGGACTCAAGGATTTGAGCTTACACCTATTGCCTTAAGCAAGAAACTGAATCAGAAGTGGAGTAGCTGGGACTCTAACCAGAACTCTGATAGGGGACACAGGGAGCCCAAGTGCTGGCTCGGCTCACTGTGCCACAATGCCCACTCCTATTCTTAGGTGTTAAGGCTGTGCCTGATAGATCACATCAGCCAAACTAGAAGATGTCTCAGAATCTTAAGAGTATTGTTTCCCCAGCCATCTCTATCAAAGCCAAAGTTAGATAAGGTATAATCTCAGATAGATTTGTGGGCATGACTTCTTTCTAATGGAATGAAATTCTTGCAAGGGCCAGGTGGTGGTTTGGATAGTTTCTTCTCCATCTCTTCCTGGAAGCTATGGATATGATCTTAGTTGGATAAAAGATGCTTCTTAACTTATAGTGAAGTTATATCTGGATAAACCCACAGTAAAATGAAAATATCATGACTGGAAAATACATTTAGTACCTCTAATCTACTAAATATCACAGCTTAGCAACATGGCACACTGTAGAATATTAATTGTTACCCTCACGAGCACTTGACTCTCTGGGAGCTCAGCCCCCTGCCAACTGCCCAGCCACTGTCCAGCATTGCAAGATGGTATCAAACTGCATATGGTTAGCCAAAGAAAATATCAAAATTCAAAGAATGGTTTCTACTGTTGGCACATAGCTTGTGTACTGTCATATAGTCAAAAACTCATTAAGTCAAATTATTCTGTCAGGGACTGTCTGTAGGGTCTTTGCACATGTAATCGTTACATAATGACACATAGTGATGTCATCCTGGATCAACATGGGTCCTGATCTATTGATCTATTGCCTGGTATCTTTATAAGAAGATGAAAACTTGGACACACACACACACACACACATATGCACAGAGGAGACATCATGTGAGACAGAGGTGCAGTTTTGGAATGCTGTTTCTACAAGCTAAAGATTGCTCGCAGTCACCAGAAGAGGCAAGGACAGATTCTCCCATAGAAGCTTCCAGGACAGACCATGGTCCTGATAACATCTTGACTTAAGATTTACAGCCTCCAGAACTGTGAGAGAGTAAGTTTTGGTTGTTATAAGCCATCCAGTTTGTGGTAATTTGGTATAATAGCCCTGGGAAACTAATAAGCACTATAGTCTTTTTTGAGAACATTTTATCAACAGAAATACATCCAACTTGGACTGAAAGGTACAGAGGAAGTGCAAAATAAAAGGAGATGTTGGAGATTTCTTATCTCAATGTTATTGCCAGAAAACAATCTAATGAATCTACTCAACTGAGTAGATTTCTTCCTTTATTGAGAAAGGAAAGATGACCCAGAAGACGTAAAGAAGAACCTAGTTCGAATGAACAAAGAACCTAGTATGCAGAATTGTGAGCCATGGAGGATTCTTACCAACTAAGTGTAATTGTTGACAGTTAGTTAAGGAACTTCAGCTTGGGACTGAGTGTATTTCAAACTTGCTTTTATCTCCTTTCTTCCTCCAACATGTCCCTTGTTTTGAGCTATAACATATATAACTATTATGCTATGACTAGTTTTTAGGTCTACAGATGCAGAGAAATTGTGCCCAGGAGCTGTCATTATGGATTACCCTGGAACCCCTTCTCCACCTAATTTACGTGATTTACATGATGAAATTTTGGACCTATGAGCTATTGAGATTTGGACACAATTTTTTGACTTTGAGTTGACACTGTAAAAGGAAACTTGAGCCCATGTGGAGATAGTGAAGTAGGAGACTAAAGGACAGGTGGTGGCAAGCAGTATTATAACAATACCACTTGACCTCTGTCTTCCAGTGTTACTCCCTGATCATGTTATGTTATATGAAAAAGGGATTTTTACAGATGTAATTAATATTAATAATTAGTCAACCTTAAGATAAAGAGGTTATCCAGGCGGCCCTATCCTAACCACCTAAATCTTTTAAAATAAGAGAGTTATCGTTGTCTAGTTAGAGAAGCAGAAGTCAGAGATTCAAAACATTAGAGGAATTCAATATGTCATCCCGAGATTGAAGATGAAGAGACCACAAATTGAAGAATGTGAGTGATCTCTGATGGTTGAGACTGGCGCTGGCCAACTGCTGCCAGTAGAGAATATATATATATATATATATATTATATGTATTATACATATTTAATATATATAAAACTAAAGTATATGTGTATGTATATATGGATAATTATTTCTTAAATAAAATAGGTTGTATTTTATTAAACTATGCAAAATCCATCTAGACAGAAGTTACAGAGCAATATTATTATGTCAGTGATGAAATGAATTTTATAGTGGAAATAGGATTCTAATACAGAAGCTACTTGATTTCTGATAAAATTATGTCCTGATAAACCCATTGCAAGTTGAATGTATAGTAGTATGAAAATACATTTAATACACCTAACCTACCCAACATCATAGCTTAGCAACACAGTACACTACAGCACATCAATTGCTTGCCCTCATGATTGCATGGTTCACTGGTAGCTGTAGCTTACTGTTGCCCAGCATGTTGAAGGAATAGTGCTAGGCAGGGAAAAGATCAAAAGCCCAAATATGATTTCTACTGAGTCTGTATTACTTTCACATCACCATAAAGTACAAGAATCATGTTAAATTATTGTTAAGTCAGGGACCATCTCTAGTGTTCTATTTTTGAAAAATTACATACTTGAGAGATAGACACACAGAAAGAGAGAGAGTGAATAACCCCTCCCCACCTCCTGAAGAGACAGAGAGACAGAGTCAGACAGAGGGACAGCTTTTGTCTGTTCATACATCAAATGCCTGCCCTTAATGGCCAGAGCTGGGTCAGGGCAAAAGCCAGGAGGTGTGAATACAATCCAGATCTTGAACAGGGATGACAGGAATCCAATTACTTGTGCCATCACACTGCCTTCCAGAGTTCACATAGGCAGGAAGCTGGAGTCAGAATCTGGAGCTTAGAATCAAACTCAGGCACTCCGATGTGGATGTGGCACATGCTATCTTAATTGTAAGGCTAACTGCCAGCTTTCCATAACAATTTTTTAAAAGCCCTAATAAACAGTTATCTCTAGGTTCAATTTTCTTGTTGCTTTCTACTTTTGGGAGATTTGGTGAGGAGGATACATGGTTAATATGTACTCTTAGAGGGCTGAGATCTCAAATCAATTCAACAAATAATCATTGAACACCTGGCACACATTATTGGACATTGGGTTTGGAATTATGGGGTGAATGGTAAATATTTCCTGCCCTCTATGAGTTTTATGTTTGGTTAACTAAACTGTCAAGTAAACATACAAAGGCAATATGATAGATTAACTTTTTTTTTTTTTAGTTTTACACCTTACATGTTTTTTTTTTTAATTTTATTTAATGAATTTAAATTTCCAGTGTACAGCTTATGGATTACAATGGCTTCCCCCTCCCATAACTTCCCTCCCACCCGCAACCCTCCCCTCTCCCGCTCCCTCTCCCCTTCCATTCCCATCAAGATTCATTTTCAATTCTCTTTATATACAGAAGATCAATTTAGTATAAAGATTGCAACAGTTTGCACCCACATAGACACACAAAGTGAAACATACTGTTTGAGTACTAGTTATAGCATTAGATCAAAATGTACAGCACATTAAGGACAGAGATCCCACATGAGGAGCAAGTGCACAGTGGCTCCTGTTGTTGACCCAACAAATTGACACTCTAGTTTATGGCACCAGTAACCACTCTAGGCTCTCGTCATGAGTTGCCTAGGCTATGGAAGCCTTCCAAGTTTGCTGACTCTGATCATATTTAGACAAGGTCATAAAAGACAGAGTGAGGATAGTAACCAATGATCCTAAGAGTGGCATTTACCAGGTTTGAACAATTATACAGCATTAAGTGGGGAAGAGGATCATCAGTACACACAGGTTGAGAGTAGAGCCATTGGTGGTAGAGTAGAGGTTATGATTACAAAGGAATGAGGCCCAAGTGCACTAGACAGGGTCTAGAACAAAGGACAGAGTCATTATTAGAGGAGCTAAGAAAGGTGCTGTCTAAGCTACAATTAAGTTTTCTGATTGAGAGGCAAATAGAACCTGATAGAAGGGGCTTGATAATAATCTGGTGGGCTTTAGGGCTTGTAAGTTAAGAGGCCCAGACTTATCTATCTCTTCACATGGGGTACATCCTAAGGGAGGTGTGAACCTCCTAGGGGAAGGCACTCTGTTGACTTTCATTACTTGGCTGGCCTGGGAGGAGATCTGGCCAGGTAAAGGCAGGTGGCATCTCTAACAAGAAATTTACAGTTCTGCCTGCAATGTTGCTGACCCTACTTGACCATGCCCTCAGCTGCAGTGGTCACTTTGGAAGTTGGGCTGAGTGAAGGGCTTTTCAGCTTAGAGCCAATAAGATCTGTGGCTCTGACCTGGGCATCCTTCGACTCCAGGGCAGGTCCATTTCCAGTGATCCAACTCTTGGCAGAGCTGCCAGGGCTCTTCACAAGCTGACTTCTGCTGAAGCCCAGGCTTACCACATGGAAAGCCACTGCAGTGGACTGGCCTGTTGGGTCTCCTTGAGGGCAGATCACTGTACAGATCAGCCATTAATAGGCCTGCCACCCATTGCTTCTGATGCCTAGCTTTCTTTTCCTCCTGGTTTGTGTTCAAGCAGACCAGAGGATGCAAGTCAAAGGAGTGCCCAAGTCCCATCTCTAATCTTCAGTGGCCTGAACTACAAATCTATAGTCACAGGCATATTCTGTAGTAGTTTTTCTAAACATACAAAGGCAATATGATAGATTAATTATTTTTTAAAAATATTTATTTAAAGGCAGAGTTACAGAGAGGGAGAAGCAGAAAGAGAGAGGTCTCCCATTGATTGATTCACTCCCCAGTTGGATGCAATGGCCAGGAGCTTCTTCTTGGGCTGTAGGGGCCCAAGGACTTGAGCCATCTTCTATTGCTTTCCCAGGCGCATCAGCAGGGAGCTGGCTCTGAAGGGGAGCAAGAGGTACTTGAATCAGCGCCCATATGGGTTGCTGGCACTGCAGCATGGGGCTCTAACCAAATGTGCCACAGCGCTGGCCTGAGGGCATTTGTGCCTTGTAAGACAGGCCTAAATGGTCTTGTTTGCACCTTCTACCATACGAAGACAAGGGAGAAAGTGCCATTTAAGAATCAGGGCATAACCTTTCAGATTATGAATCTGCAGGCTCCTTGACCTGGGACATAGCCTTCAGAACTATGAGAAATATGTTTCTTTTATTTATTTATTTTTTTAATTAAACTTTTATTTAATGAATATAAATTTCCAGTGTACAGCTTATGGGTTACAATGGCTTCCCCCTCCCTAAACTTCCCTCCCACCCACAACCCTCCCCTTTCCCGCTCTCTCTCCCCTTCCAATCACATCATGATTCATTTTCAATTCTCTTTATATACAGAAGATCAGTTTAGTATATATTAAGTAACGATTTCAACAGTTTGCCCCCATATAGCAACACATTGTGAAGAAAAAAAAATACTGTTGGAGTACTAGTTATAGCATTAAATAAGAGTGTACAGCACATTAAAGACAGAGATCCTACATAATATTTTTTTAAAAAAATTAATTAATTTTCTATGCCATTTCCAATTTAACACCAGGTTTTTTTTTTTTCATTTCCAATTATCTTTATATACAGAAGATCGATTCAGTATATAATTAGTAAAGATCACATCAGTTTGTACCCATGCAGAAACACAAAGAGTAAATATACTGTTTCAGTACTAGTTATAGCATCACTGCACATTAGACAACACATTAAGGACAGATCCCACATGGGATGTAAGCACACAGTGACTCCTGTTGCTGACTTAACAATTTGACACTCCTGTTCATGGCGTCAGTAATCTCCCTAGGCTCTAGTCATGAGTTGTCAGGGCTATGGAAGCCTTTAGAGTTCACCGACTTCGATCTTATTTCGATAGGGTCATAGTCAAAGTGGAAGTTCTCTCCTCCCTTCAGAGAAAGGTACCTCCTTCTTTGATGGCCCCATTCTTTCCTGTCTTTTATTAGTCATTATTAAATGGTATTCTGCGAAAGCAGCCCCAATGAAGTAAGACAAATGTTATAGTGCAAAGGATGCCCGGATACCTCACCTAACAGATGTGAAACGTGTGAAAACTATTCACAGAATAACTTCCTGGGTTGGAGGTCATAGTGTTTTACCTGTCCAGGATTAGGTACTGCCAGACTTATGGTCATTTAGCAAGTCAAGTTTCTTATGTTCCAAAATATGTCACACTCAAACTCTAGTATAATTACTCTATATGACTGGGAAGATGGCCTGCAGCAAGTTCAATTCCCTGGATCTAGGCAGCATGGATTCCAGGAATAATTCCTGACTATACTGCAGGTGCCAGTCTATCATTTCACCCTAGTTTAGGGTAAGACTAATGTCTCATAGGTATTTTTTCATTATAATGATTAGCAATGATGAATAATCAGTTCAAAATCTAGAAAAAGCTTAGCATGGAAGGGAAGATTAAGGCCCTCAACACCAGTTCATAGAGTAGTCCTGAGAATTCAATGATGCAAGACATCAATTAAGTGATATTTGTGCTTGGCATAAACTCAGAACTCAATAAATGGTAGGTACTATTATTGTGAATTGCTATTAGTTACTCATTATTGCTATTAGCCTTAACAACTACTATTGAAAGAATAATAGAAGTGGAGTAACTGAATGAGAAAGTTCGAGGGAATGTTGCAGTTAGTAAGTGGAGTGTTTGAAAAGTACAGCAATCAAGGATCAGATTTGAGTATGGCTGATATGAAATAGGAAATGTG
The DNA here is from genome assembly GCF_033115175.1 of Lepus europaeus. Taxonomy (NCBI): domain Eukaryota; kingdom Metazoa; phylum Chordata; class Mammalia; order Lagomorpha; family Leporidae; genus Lepus; species Lepus europaeus. The sequence continues at coordinate 60,414,194 of NC_084831.1, forward strand.
ACAGCAAGGTCATCAGCTCTATGAAGGCCAGAGGAGTCAGAGGCTGGGGAGCTGGGTAGATCGTACGTGTGGTTCTGAAGCTCTCCCCGGATGACAGCATGAACTGGAGTAGAGGAGAAAACTCTTTAATAAAAAAAAGAAAATACTGGAAGCTATACTGCAAGATTCCCAAGCCTGGGAGTTCTCTGGATTCTGTGGCTTTAGCAGAACTCTTATACCCTTGGAGTTTTCCCTACCCTCTAACTTCAGAGGGCCAGGTAATAGACAGCGGCTGGGGTAGTGTGTTTAGGTCTGAGCTGGCTTGTTCGGGATACATCTGATATGCTCTATCCATTCTTGCAGTCCAGGCAAAGTGCCTTGGTTATGGAAGAAAGAGCCCTTAAGAGCTACTTGACTGAACATCACAAAATCTGTTCTCATTCTAATTTAGAATGCAGAGACTTGTGCGGTGACTCATCTGTTTAAAAAGCTCAAATTAAGTAGTGGTGATCTCAACTGTGAATCACTGATGAAAACTGGAGAGTGATTCATCTCCTTTATGTGCTTGTCCTTGGGAGACACCACACTCGGAGGTCTTTCTTCCGAAGAACAAGCTGTGCTCAAGGAAAGACACTGGGCCCTCCTGTGGTGGTATTTGAGGAATTACATGGAGATATTCACTACACTTGTTACAAGGTCATTTTTCTACAGTTCTTCTTATTTCCATATGATATGTGAGATACTGTAGTTCTGTAATGACTCACTGCTGATAAATTAGGGAAGATAACAATGCAGGCCAAAGGTGAAAACTTGGGACAGATTCACCATTCTATGATCTGTAGTGACTATTGTATGTTTTCATTATCTATGAGAGTCTTCAAAAAGTCATGAAAAATGTGTATTAGGTAAAAACTATGCATGGAGAGGCCGGTGCCATGGTGTAGAAGGTGAAGTCTCTGCCTGTGGTGTCAGTATCCCATATGGGTGCCTGTTCAAGTCCCAGCTGTTCCACTTCCTATTCAGCTTTCTGCTAATAGTCTGGGAAAGCAGTAGAAGAAGGTCCAGGTGCTTGAGCCCCTGCACCCACGTGGAAGATCTGGAAGAAGCTCCTGGCTCCTGGGTTTGGATCAGCCTAGCTCTGGCCATTGTGGCCATCTGGGGAGTCAAACAGCAGATGGATGACCTCTCTCTGTCTCTCCCTCTCTCTGTGTAATTCTGCTTCTTAAATAAATAAATAAATCTTTAAAAAAAAAACTATGGATGGATTTAAGTTTGTTTGTACCAAAAATATCTTTTAATTCCACTTTCCCACAAATTTTTTCAAGTATCCTCATATTTGTTATCAAAGAGTAATTTTCTACTTAGGAGAATAACTGGCCTTAAATGAGTTTTACAGGATAATAAGAGGCACTACTAATTTAAAAACTGTTAACCATGAAAATGGTTTCTAATATCTGTTAGATATTATAGTTCTTACACACCATATTAACACTGTATATAATTAAAAATTGATACCCAAGATGTATCTGAAAAGGGATGACCATATAATTTTCACCAACAGAAAGAGGAGAAACTCCTACAATGAGCTTCACCAATGCCTTAACACTCACTGCAGCTCTCTAATAAGAAGCTGATTCCAATGGCATCTGATTTACGTGTTATCTCACCCAAGGTCTGCAATGCTTACAGCTAACATTTATAATGAACTTATTTTCTTCCAGGAACTGGTCTAAATGTGTATCAGTTCATCTACTCTAAATGTACTAACAGGAGACAAGTACTTATTATTATCGTTATCTCTATTTTTATATACAAAGAAACAGGCACCCAGGCATTAATTAAATTGCACATGATCACACAACAGAAGATGGCGGCCAAAGAGCAAACCTGGGTAGACTGGCTCCAGAGTTCACATTCTACATCAATCTCCCAGGAGCTCTCTTTGAGTCTATTTTTGTTCCTCTCATTGCAACCCCACTACTTGGAGTCAGGTCTGGCCACTTGCCTTTTTTTTTTTTTTTTTTAAACTTTTCTTTGATCTCATCACACAGCTACCAGAATAAGATCTTCAAATCATTAGCTCAGATTACTATACTCCTAAAAACCTCACAGTGGCTGCTCATATAGAATAACAATCTTATTTGACAAGCTCCTACATAATCTGGCCACTCATCTTTATCATGTTCTGCCATGTTCCTCTCTTCCAGCTACATCGTTCTTGCTACACTGGTCCATAGCATCTCCTTCTTGTCTCAGGTTGCTATTCTCTCTGCCAGTGAGTTCCTTCCATGGCATGCCTTTTTGCCTCATTGATGGTCTTCTCCAATATCATCTTCTCAAAGGGAACTTTTGTGAACACTTTATCTATTACAGTACTCCTGTTTGCCATCACTGAATTACCTTCACTCCACTTTGTAGCACATATTAGCATCTGAAACCACAATGTCACCTACGATGGCAGAGCATTTACTGTTTTGCTCACTGCTATGCCTCAAATACTGAAACAAGTATTCATAGTAGTCACTCAATAAATATTTGTTGAATGAATGTCTAACAATTGATAATTCTTGAGTGAATGAATAAATGCAGTCTTGAAGATGAAACTGAATATTTTGTTGAAATTTGAAAAATTTTATGGAGGAATGGAAGAAAGATTCTTTTTTCAAAAAAGGTTTACTTATTAGGCCGGTGCCACGGCTCACTTGGCTAATCCTCCACCTGTGGTGCCGGCACCCCGGGTTCTAGTCCCGGTTGGGGCGCAGGATCTGTCCTGGTTGCTCCTCTTCCAGTCCAGCTCTCTACTGTGGCCTGGGAGTGCAGTGGAGGATGGCCCAGGTCCATGGACCCTGCACCTGCATGGGAGACCAGGAAGAAGCACCTGGCTCCTGGCTTCGGATTGGCGCAGTGCGCTGGCCATAGTGGCCATTTTGGGGGTGAACCAGTGGAAGGAAGACCTTTCTCTCTCTCTCACTGTCTAACTCTGCTTGTCAAAAAAAAAGAGATTTATTTATTTATTTGAAAGCAGAGCAACAGAGAAGGAGAGAGAGAGAGAGAGAGAGAAAGTCTTCCACTCAACGGTTTACTCCCTAGATGGCTGCAATTGCCGGAGCTGCGCCTATTCAAAGCCAGGAGCCAGGAGCTCCTTCTGGGTCTCCCACATGGGTGAAAGGGGCCCCAAGCACTTGAGCCATCTTCTTCTGCATTCCCAGCCCATACAGAGAGCTGGATCGGAAGTGGAACAGCTGAGATTTGAACAGGGGCCCATATGGGATGCTGGCGCTGTAGACCGAGGCTTTAACCTGCTGCGCCACAGCGCCGGCTCCAAGAAAGCTTCTTAAGTATTTCTGGGGATAATGGTGCCAAACTGTTTTAAAATTTTCACAATTTATTTGAGGGAAGGAGGGAGGGAAGGAGAGAGAGAGAGAGAGAGAGAGAGAGAGAGAGAGAGAGAGAAACAGCTCCCACTCAATTGTTTTGCTACTGAAATACCCATAATGGCTGAGGTTGGTCCCAGGTTGCCCAGAGCTGGGAACATAATCCAGGTCTCCCACACGGGTGGCAGGAGCCCAATCACTTGAGGTTCAAGTAACTGCTGCCTCTCACAACCTGCATTACCAGCAAAGTGAGGTCAGGAGCTGGAACCAGGTATATTATCAAGGTACTCTGATGTGGGATGTGAGCATTTTAACTAGTATTTAATTCTTTTTTTTTAATTTTTAACTTTTATTTAATGAATATAAATTTCCAGTGTACAGCTTATGGATTACAATGGCTTCCCCCTCCCATAACTTCCCTCCCACCCGCAACCCTCCCCTCTCCCGCTCCCTCTCCCCTTCCATTCCCATCAAGATTCATTTTCAATTCTCTTTATATACAGAAGATCAATTTAGTATAAAGATTGCAACAGTTTGCACCCACATAGAAACACAAAGTGAAACATACTGTTTGAGTACTAGTTATAGCATTAAATCAAAATGTACAGCACATTAAGGACAGAGATCCCACATGAGGAGCAAGTGCACAGTGGCTCCTGTTGTTGACCCAACAAATTGACACTCTAATTTATGGCACCAGTAACCATCCTAGGCTGTCGTCATGAGTTGCCTAGGCTATGGAAGCCTTCCAAGTTTGCTGACTCTGATCATATTTAGACAAGGTCATAAAAGACAGGGTGAGGATAGTAACCAATGATCCTAAGAGTGGCATTTACCAGGTTTGAACAATTATACAGCATTAAGTGGGGAAGAGGATCATCAGTACACACAGGTTGGGAGTAGAGCCATTGGTGGTAGAGTAGAGGTTATGATTACAAAGGAATGAGGCCCAAGTGCGCTAGACAGGGTCTAGAACAAAGGACAGAGTCATTATTAGAGGAGCTAAGAAAGGTGCTGTCTAAGCTACAATTAAGTTTTCTGATTGAGAGGCAAATAGAACCTGATAGAAGGGGCTTGATAATAATCTGGTGGGCTTTAGGCCTTGTAAGTTAAGAGGCCCAGACCTGTCTATCTCTTCACATGGGGTACATCCTAAGGGAGGTGTGAACCTCCTAGGGGAAGGCACTCTGTTGACTTTCATTACTTGGCTGGCCTGGGAGGAGAGCTGGCCAGGTAAAGGCAGGGGGCATCTCTACCAAGAAATTTACAGTTCTGCCTGCAATGTTGCTGACCCTACTTGACCATGCCCTCAGCTGCAGTGGTCACTTTGGAAGTTGGGCTGAGTGAAGGGCTTTTCAGCTTAGAGCCAATAAGATCTGTGGCTCTGACCTGGGCATCCTTCGACTCCAGGGCAGGTCCATTTCCAGTGATCCAACTCTTGGCAGAGCTGCCAGGGCTCTTCACAAGCTGACTTCTGCTGAAGCCCAGGCTTACCACATTGAAAGCCACTGCAGTGGACTGGTGTGTTGGGTCTCCTTGAGGGCAGATCACTGTACAGATCAGCCATTAATAGGCCTGCCACCCATCGCTTCTGATGCCTAGCTTTCTTTTCCTCCTGGTTTGTGTTAAAGCAGACCAGAGGATGCAAGTCAAGGGAGTGCCCAAGTCCCATCTCTAATCTTCAGTGGCCTGAACTACAAGTCTATAGTCACAGGCACGTTCTGTAGTAGTTTTTCTAAGGTAGACAATGCCCATGAAGAAAATTATATTCTCACTTTAAAACTTTCTTTCCCTTTGGTCTGAAAGGGAGGTTTTTTCTACTTACTGTTTACTTCGCTGATGGCGAAGTGAATCTAGCTATGAGATTATTATTTAAGCTCTTATTTTGGCTATGCTATTACAGAAAAAAATATGGAACGCTTCACGAATTTGCGTGTCATCCTTGCGCAGGGGCCATGCTAATCTTCTCTGTGTCGTTCCAGTTTTAGTATATGTGCTGCCGAATCGAGCACAACTAGTATTTAATTCTAACTGCTAGAATAAATGCCCACCTTTGAGCTCAGTTGGCAAAACAGTAGGAGATACTTAGGCCAAGAATGGGTGGAAGGGCCTCTCAATAAAAGGAAACAAGACACGCAAAGAAACTGGAGATTCAACATCGATGAATAATGAGAAGGTACATTCACTTCAGCTGCAGTAGGATTTGAAAAAAAACAAAAACAAAAAAAAACAAAAAACAAAATGAGGACCCCATTTTCAGGGATAGACTGATAGAACTTTTCAGTGGAGAGGAAAAGGAACAGAACAAAGACTCCATGGGACAATGAGGAAAGAGGACAGACATGCTGTTGTGGCTGGCCACATGGCTGAGCTAGTTGCTGGCCGAGTTAACATCTTTCCAATATAGAACACAAGTTGCCTTGCACCCCATCACTGGCGGTTTTAGCGGAGGGAGAATTCCACAGCCACTCACTGACTTTAACTCCAGCCTGGGGAGCTGACTGGAGTTTGAGCAACTACTTGTTTCTGAGAAGGGAAGCTACATTGCCTCCTTCTCCTCCTCTCCCCTTGCAGAATGCCAGACCCGGTTGGCTGTGTATAGTTGAGTGGCTGATCACTCTTCAGCTGCTACCAAAAGTGACCAGAGCCAGAGTCAGGGCAACTTAGAGGGTTGAGAGCAGATCCTTTGTGTCCTGTAACTTGGGGGGTTTTGGGCATAAGCTGCAGAGCTGTGCTTACTGCATCTGTGTAAATCAGGGGGATTACCCTCAGCTTCTGAGGGATAGCACCAGCTTACAGCCTATAAAAAAAATTCAGATCCAACCTGAGGAGTTCCCTATGTACTTCCTAGCTCATGATACTGGGAGCCCCAGGCACAAACTCCAGCATTATGATGGTATCACAATCTGTGGAGTAACTCACACTCACTCAGGTATCTGGAGTGTTCTACCTATACCATTCTGCTTCATACAGGTGGCTGTCACCACCCCCAATGTCTGGCTCCCATCCAGGGAGATCTGGGTAATGACCCCACTGTACCTTGAAACACCAGGACTGTAACAATTAGTACTAATTTTCTCAAATCCACTGGAATCTGATTCTTCTAGAGAAGAACCTACTGCATGCCACTTCCCTGGACCCATACCTGTCAGTACAAAATCTCCTGTACACATCAAAGTCAGCCTGTAGAGCTGTGGCAGGGTTCAGCTCATATCTCCCAGACCTGGGACTAGGGATGTTGGTGTTATAAGCCCCAACATCATTTACATTCTTCTAGAAGGACCTTAGGAAGGGTCCATCCATATAATACAATCCTAGAACCACAGCTATTAGTACCACAGCCCCAGCAATGCTCAGGTTTGCCAGTGGAACAAGAGGATAGCCCCCTTTGTATCTGTCAGCCCTGGCTATCATAATTCCCAGTGTAACTAAGATCACATTCACTGGGCACTGAAGACACATACCTTAGGAAACCAACATTCACAATTCGGCAAGAAAATCACAATTATTATAAATTAAATTTACTAAAATTAAAGTTTAAAAAAATAATTTAAAAAATAATTTCCATCATGAAAAGATGTTGTATTTTATCAAATGCATCTATTGAGATAACTATAGGTTTTCATTCAGTTTGTTAATGTGATGTATCATATTTATTCATATGCAAATATTGAACCAACCCTTCATATCAGAAATAAATCCCACTTGGTCCAAGTGAATGGTATTTCTGATGTGTTGTTGGATTGGATTAGCTAATATTTGTTGAGGATCTTTGCCTTTATGTTCATTAGGGATTTTAGTATATAGTTCACCTTCTCGGCTATATCGTTTTCTGATTTATGGATTAAGGAGATGCAGGCTTCCTAGGAGGCATTTGGGAATATTCTCTCCTTGTTTTGAATAGCTTGAGAAGAATTGGAGATAGTTCTTTAAATGTCTGATAGAATTCAGCTGTGAAGCCATTCCGTCCTGGGCTTTTCTTTTTTGGTTGGATCTTTAATACTGATTCAATTTCTGTCTTACCTATTAGTCTATTTGGGTTTTCCATGTCTTAATGACTCAATTTTGGTAGATTGTATGTGTTTAGGAGTCTATGTATTCTGTCTACATTTTCCAATTTATTGGCATGCAGTTCTTTGTAGTAATTCCTGATGAGTTTTTTATATCTGTGCTATCTTCCTATTTCAGCTCTGATTTTATTGATTTGGGACTTTGCCCTCTTTCTTGTCTTTTTTTTTTTGTTAGTTGTGCCAATGGTGTATAAATTTGATTTTTTTCAATAAAACAACTCTTCATTTCACTAATCTTTTGTATTTTTTGTTTTGATTTTGTTTATTCTCTAATTTTAATTATTTCTTTTCCTCCTACTAATTTTGGGGTTGGTTTATTGTTGCTTTTCTAGGTCCTTGAGATGCATTGATAGCTCATGTATTTTTTTAAAATTTATAATTTTAATAATTATAAATATTCAAATATGTTTGGTATGCTTATAATTTTTTTAAAATTTTATTTAATGAACATAAATTTCTAAAGTACAGCTTATGGATTACAATAGCTCCCCCCCCCCCCATACCTTCCTTCCCACCCACAACACTCCCCTCTCCCACCCCCTCTCCTCTTCCATTCACATCAAGATTAATTTTCAATCATCTTTATATACAGAAGATCAATTTAGCATATTTTAAGTAAAGATTTCAACAGTTTGCACCCACACAGAAACACAAAGTGTAAAGTACTGTTTGAGTACTAGTTATAGCGTTAATTAAACACCTAAGAATAATTGTGTATTAATTACAGAGTTCAACCAATAGTTTTAAGTAGAACATAAAAAATACTAAAAGGGTAAAGTATTAAGTTCTTTTTTTTTCTTGCTTTTTTGTTTGTTATATAGTTATTATTATTTTTTATTTAATAAATGTGAATTTACAAAGTGCAACTTTTGTATTGTTGTGGCTTCCCCCCCCAACCTCCCTCCCTCCCGTGGCCTTCCCCTCTCCCACTCCCTCTCCCATCCAGCCCTTCATTGAGTTTCATTTTCAATTACCTTCATATACTGAAGATCAACTTAGTATATACTAAGCAAGGATTTCAACAGGCTGCACTCACACAACCGCACAAGGTATAGGGTATCGTTCGACTAGTAGTGTTTTTAAGTTTCATAGTAAAACACATTAAGGACAGAGATCCTAAGTGGGGAGCATGTACCCAGTGACTCCCGTTGTTGATTTAACAATTGGCACTCTTATTTATGACGTCAGCAATCACCTGAGACTCTTGCTATGTAGCTCATGTATTTGTTACCTTTCCAATTTTTTCATGTAGACTCCAGTTGCTATAAACTTTCCTCTTAACACTGATTTCATTGTATCCCATGAGTTTTGATATGATGTACTGTTATCTGCATTCATTTCCAGAAATTTTGTTCCTTGGTTTTACAAGTTTATTAGGGCAAAGGCTCTCCAGTCTCTATCTTTTCTGATTTATTTATCCATCTACTCCTAATACAAAAAGAGCTGGAAAACAAAGGTACCATATTTTGTTTTGAGGTATTTGTAAATTAAAAGTTAGAATTTCAGTGCAGAGACTCAAGAAGCAGTGTTAGGTTTGTTTTATTTTCCATACCAGCTCTGTGAGGAAAGCACTTTACTTTCTAGGCCTGGATTTCCTCCTACTAGGAGTCAGTGTGTCTGGATTTTAATGCTAAATTTACCCTTAATTATTTAGCCTTGGGAAATTTTTTAAACATGGGTTTTTCATATTAAGGATGATGATGGTAAGCAAAGAAAAAAACCCAGAATTACTACTTCTGCTACTACTGGTACTTCTAATTGTTTCTGGTTGTGTTTAGAGTGCCGATGATATTACTAGAATTGTCAGTAGTACTGTTACCACTAACCCCAAAGCCACTGGTAACTGGAACCGTGAAATGTACGCTTTCTATTCAATTGAGTTTGACTATAAGAAATAGCACATAACATAAGTCAGAAAGTACTATGTAAATGTGAGCAATTATTACTGCTACTTATTTAAATTGTTTTACTACATTCTTAATCGAAATTATGAGACATTTACTAGATTTTCAGAGAATTATGAAAACTACAGACTATATCATTCACTTCTCTCCAAAAACGTTATTCATGGAGTTAATCTCATCTTATCTTGTTTAAAATTCGCTGATATGTTGGAAATATGTCATCTACCTTGGAGATTGTCTTACGTACAGAAATTGGTAGACTTTTAAAAAAGCATGACAAGTGTGCCATCAACGAGGGCTTTTCCTCTCTGGTTCTGCTGTGTTTGTCCTCTAACAGTAAGAAGTGTTCAAAATGTGGTTTTCATGGATTCATGTCATTACACAGAAAACTGCCTAACTTCTCATATTTCCCTCAATCAAACATGTGATTTACTTGCAGTTTCTTGATATTATAATCATGTTCCATCATACTTCCATTTCTTGCAGAAACAGGCTAAATGCTGCTTCTCTTGATTCATAGAAATATAAAGGCTACAGACCGTTGCTGTGCACCAGTTCAAGTCCAGTCTGCTTCACTTCTGATCCAGCTCCCTAATAATTCATCTGGGAAAGCAGTGGAGGAAGGCACATTCTCAGGTCCCTGCACCCATGTGGGAGACCTAGATGAAGCTCCTCATTCCTAGTTCCTGACTTCAGCCTTGCCCAGCCCTGGCTGTTGTGGCCATCTAGCGAGTGAACCCTTGGCTTGAAGATCTCTCTCTCTCTCTCTCTGCCTCTCCCTCAGTATTGGTAACTCTGTCTTTCAAATAAATAATAAATCTTTTTTAAAAAGGAAATATAAGGGCTGGATTAAGCTGTATGTGCATTTCAAATTTTATTAGAAACAGTTGTTTCACAAAGGCGAAGTTCAAATGGTTAATAAGAAAATGAAAATTAACATCATTATTCCTCTGAGAATTTGGAATTAAAATCATAAGCAATACTGTAACACCACCACTGGAATACAGTTGGTACACCACTGGAATACAAATGGCTACAGTTGAAAAGCCTGGCAATAGCACATGCTAGGGAAGATATTGGTATGGAGCAACAATTCCTCTCATTCATTGTGGGTGTATAAACTGATACAGCCTTTTGAAAAACTGTTTGGAAATAATTTATTAAAGCTAAATATATTCCAAATCTATGACTTAATAATACCATGAACAATACTTATAAATGCCCATCAAAAGACACGTGTGAGAATTTTTGCCATAGCTTTTTTCCTAATAGTCTCAAACTAGAAATAACCTATTTATATGTCACAATTAAATTGACAGAGAGGTTGATTGGTATACATTCCAGCATGGGGATACCTCATAGTACTAAAAGAAGGAATGAACTGATTTTATACTCCTCCATTTGTATTAATCTCACAGACGTGTTATTTGAAGAAAACACACAAAAGTATAAAAACTGTATAATGTTTTACATGAAATTTAAGAATAAGCTATGTTAATTGGCGATGATAGGAGTTAGTGTATCTCAACCTTAGTGGTTGCTTACAACATGATGTGTTACATGTGCAAACAGATATTAAATTGTCTAAATTAATGTTAGTGCACATTATATATATATTGACGTGTATCTATGTTATATCTCAGTGAATAATAAAAGAAATTTAAAGTAAGTCCAAGAGAAAACAAAACAAATTTAACTAGACAGTGTAATTTATACTCAAAAACATTGCATAAAAAGTACATATCTCTCTTTTTACAGAAACAAAGACAGAGAGAGAAAGAGAAAGAAAGAGAGATCTTCTCTCCCTAATTCACTCCCCAAATACACACAACTGATAGGGCTGGGTGACAGGGAAGCCAGAAGACCAAACTCAATCCAGGTCTCTCCTGGGGGTGGCAATGATCCAGGTACTTCAGCCATCATTTGCTGCCTCCCATGCTGAGCATCTGCAGAATGCTGGATTGCAAGTGGAGTCAGTACTTGAAACCAGGCACTCAGATACGGGATTTAGGCATCCCAAGTGGTATCTTAAATGTGGTGCCAACCGCACTTCCAATCCAGCTTCCTGCTAATGAGCCTGGGAAATCAGTAGAAAATGGTCCACATGATTATGTCTGTATGCCCACATTGGAGACCTGGATGAAGTTCCTAGCTTCTGTTTGATCTGTCCAAGATTCGGCCATTGTGGCTATATGGGGAGTGAACCAGTAGATGGAGGACTCTCTTTCTCTTTCTCTCTCTTTATATATAATATATATATTATATATTTATGTAAATATATTATATATGTATTTAAAATATTTTTACTATGCTATATATTATATATATATATATATATATATATAAAACTCTGCCTTTCCAATAAATAAATATTTTTCAAAGTGTATCGAAAATGAGTACTATGGAAAAATCTATGCATGTTTCAAGAATTTTTGTAACGAAGGAAGCTTACTCTCTAGTTCGATTTTTCCATAAACTTTTTGAAGTACTCTCCTAGATGATCATTACCTTCAGTAATATTTAATACATGTGCAGCCCCTGGGTGATGGTAGATGGTCATCACTGTACTGATTTTCATTATTGTTAGTGATGACTATTTTGCTTTGCTGATTTATATACCAGCTAAATCACCAGACATATCTTTCTGATTCACACTCTCCATCCACTAAGAATCAGATATGCTGTTGTTCTTTTCTGCTTCCTGGCAGAGTTCCAGACAGTGTAACATTTTATTTATTTTTTTTAAAAAAATTACTTGCAGTGACTGGGGTTAGGCTAGGGTAAAGCCTGGAGTCAGAAAGTTGGAAGGAATCCAACCACTTGACCCATCATCACTGCCTCCCAAGGTCTCCACCAGCAAAAAAGTGGAGTCAAGAGCAAGAGCTAGGAATCAGATGCAGGTAACCTGATATAGGACACAGCCGTCTTAACCGCTATGTTAAATGCCCACTTCTATGTAATGACTTTTAAAATGCTATTTTCATATTCTTTTAATATATTATGTCACCCCAATAGGAGTGGTTTTCAGGAGATTCTTTGGGTCTTGTAGGTGTGATTTGTATGAAAATCATAATAATTTTTACTTTTATTTCTTTGAATTGACTAACTGGTCTCACACAGTACTAAATATTATTGCTGATGGAATGTCTTTATTTTCCAGTGTTTCCCCTTTTACTATGATGCTGTCTCTTGTGCTAAGAGAAATACAATTTATTGTGTTAAGGAAAAATGCACAGAAATATTTTCTACTGAGAGTCTGTTTCACAAGTGGAATGTTTAATAATTATTTTCTCAATATGTGGATGCATCTAGTGTATTTTTCCCATGGAGCCATAAATATGATGGAATACACTAATATACTTCCTAATACAATCAAAATGCAAGTTTATTTTAGTACAACAATTTTTGAAACAATTTATACTCATTAATATATTTCTTACCATGCCCAGGGAAGAAACTATTAAAACTCCTTCCCGGCCGGCGCCGTGGCTCAACAGGCTAATCCTCCACCTAGCGGCGCCAGCACACAGGGTTCTAGTCCCAGTCGGGGCGCCGGATTCTGTCCCAGTTGCCCCTCTTCCAGGCCAGCTCTCTGCTATGGCCCGGGAGTGCAGTGGAGGCCCTGCACCCCATGGGAGACCAGGAGAAGCACCTGGTGAACCAACGGCAAAGGAAGACCTTTCTCTCTGTCTCTGTCTCTCTCTCTCTCTCACTGTCCACTCTGCCTGTGCAAAATAAACAAACAAAAACTCCTTCTCTGTTGTCCCATTCCACTAATGTTTCCTTCATTTCTTCTATCAATGTCGTTTTTCCTCAGATTCTGTGCTGCACTCCTCTGTTTTCTGCTTTCTGCTTTTTCATTTCTCTTTTAGTTTTTCATTCACTTTGATGGCTTCAGGCATCACTGAAATGCTGCTGCTTACCAAATATCTGAGGCCTGGATCTCACCCCTGAGTTTGTATCATGTCTAGTTGCTATTGGGACATCACAGCATATTAACTATGGAAACTTCAAAAAAATGTGGTGCCCAAGTCCTGTTAAATATGTGCACCCCTCTTAATGTTAAAGAAGAATGACAACTTTCTCCTGTCTTCCCCAACACTGCTAGCCAAAAAAGTAATTAAGGGGATTCAAATTGGAAAGGAGGAAGTTAAATTATCCATATTTGCAGATGACATGATTCTATAAACAAGGGATCCAAAAGATTCCCTTAATCAAGGGATTCCAAAAGACACTATTTCAGCTCATAAGATATAACATTAACACACAAAGTTAATATCCTATGTATACACAATATCATAGTTGAGAAAGATCTTGTAAGGTCAGTCCTATTCAGAATAGCTACAAAAAATAAATACATTGAATAAATTTAACTAAGGATATGAAAGATCTTTACAATTAAAATTATAAATATTAAAGAAATAAAAGAAGACACAAAAAATGGAAAAAAAATCTTATATGTTTGTGAGTTGGAAGAATTAACATCAGTGAAATGTCCATAACACCTAAAGCAATTTACAGATTCAGTGCAATCCTAATCAAAATATGAGGGACATTCTTCTCAGAGCTAGAAAAAATGATGCTAAAACGTATATGAAAATACAAGTGATCCCGAATAGTTTAAGAAATCTTAAACAAGAAAAATGAAGCAAGAGGCATCACAGTACCAGTTTTCAAGGCACACTACAGCAGTTATAATAAAAATAGCCTGGTACTGGCAAATAAATAGACATGTGGACCAGTAGAACAGAACTGAAACCACAGAAATTAGTTCACTAAAACCAACTAATCTTTGACAAAAGAGCTAAAAGCAATCCCTGGAGAAAGGACAGTCACTTCAACAAATAGTATTCAGAAAATTGAATCTACACTTAAAGAAGCATGAAGCAGGACCCCCACCTTATGCCTTATGCAAAAATCAACTCACAGTGCATCAAGGATCTAATTCTATGACTTGATACCATCAAATTACTAGACAAAAACATTGGAAAAGTTCTGCAAGACATTGCCACATGCAAAGATTTCTTGGAAAAGACCCCAGAAGCACAAGCAATGAAAGCAAAACTAGCAAATTGGATTACATCAAGCTAGGAAGCTTTTGCACTACAAAGGAAACACTAGACAAAGTGAAGAAGTGATTGATATAATTTAAGAAAATATTTGCAACCTATACAACTGCTAATATCCAGGATCTATAAAGAGCTCAAGAAACTCAACAACAAAACAATCCAGTTAAGAAATGGGCTAAGGCCATGAGCAGGCATTTTTTAAAGGAGGAATTACAAATAGCCACAGACATAGAAAAAGATGCTCAGGATCACTAGTCATCAGGGAAATGCAAATAAAAACCACAATGAGGTCTCACCAGTCAGAATGGCTATCATCCAAAAATTTAAAACTAATAAATGTTGGCAAGGAGGTGGGGCAAAAGGAACCTTAGTACACTGTTGGTGGGAATGTAAACTAGTACAGCCATGGGGAATATTCCTCAGAAGTCTGAAGATAGATATATCAGGTGACACAGCATTCCCACTCTTGGGAGTTTACCCAAATCAAATGAAATCAGCACATGAAAGAGTTATTTGTACTTCCATTCACACATGTTGGGATGTGGAATCAACCCAACTGTCCTCCATCAACAGATGACTCGGGAAAGAAAAGGTGGTACATGAACACAATGGGTGACTACTCAGCCATAAAAAAGAATGAAATCCTGTCTTTTGTAACAAAACAATGTAACTAAAAACCATTTTTCTTAGTGGAAAAAGCAGTCCCCTGAAAAAAAATATGTTTTTTTCTGATATGTGAGTAAATATAGAATTCCAAAAATATACAGGAATAAAATGAATATTTTGTATTTGATTGTTGTTATTAGCCCTTGTTTATACTCTGGAACTGTGGGCTTTCTTCTTTTAACTTGAATAATATTATGGCTAGTGTTAAATCATGGCTGTGATTATAGTGTATTGAAATTATGTTTTTGTAAAAATTAAAGAAAAAATAAAAGGAAGAAAAGAGGGGGATTGAGGGAGGGAGAAGAAGAGGGAAGAAATTATGGTTATCTTAGAATTGTATCTGCGAAATGCATGGTATCTGTTCTCTTTAGAGTAATAGTAATTTAAAAAAGAAGAAGTTCTACAGTTTAAAATTTCAATAAAATACATGCTGTTAGTTAACACTTAGTAAGCTAAGCATATTTCCATCTATTATTAGTTTACTAAGCTTTTTCATCATAGCTGTGTCAAAATGCATATATATTCATTTGAATCATTAAAATTTGATGCTTTTGTGGGCTTTTAAAAAATTTACAATGTATTTTTACTTTTAATTGGTACACAGTAATTTTACATATTAGGGTATTTTTTTTTTTGACAGGCAGAGTGAATAGTGAGAGAGAGACAGAGAGAAAGGTCTTCCTTTTTGCCGTTGGTTCACCCTCCAATGGCTGCTGTGGCCAGCGCATCTTGCTGATCCGAAGGCAGGAGCCAGGTGCTTCTCCTGGTCTCCCATGTGGGTGCAGGGCCCAAGGACTTGGGCCATCCTCCACTGCCTTCCCGGGCCATAGCAGAGAGCTGGCCTGGAAGAGAGGCAACAGGGATAGAATCCGGTGCCCCAACCGGGACTAGAACCTGGTGTGCCAGCACCGCAAGGCAGAGGATTAGCCTACTAAGCCACGGCGCTGGCCACATATTAGGGTATTCATTGTGACTTTTCAATAGATATATAAAATGAGAAATGATCAGATTAGGATAACTGGCATATCTATCAACTTATTTATCATTTCCTTGCATTGGGAATATTCAAAATTCTGTGTACTAGTTATTGCACTGTATTTATTCTATTGTGCTATAGGACATCACAAGTTATTCCTCTTATCCATCGGCACCCCATACCCATCAATCATCCTTCCACCATCCTTCCCTTCCCAGACTTGGGTAACCACTGTTCCATTCTCTACCTCTTTGACATCAATATTTTAACTTTCACATAATGGGAACAATGTGGTAAATGCAGTCCCATCTATGTTGCTGCAAATGACAGAATTTCATGCGTCACTTATGGATAAATAGTATTTTGTTGTGTGTTTATACCACATTTTCATTGTCTCTTCTCACAGATGGGCACTAGGTTGATTCCATATCTTGGCTATTGTAAATAGTGCTAAAATTAAGCATATGAGAGAAAATGTCTCTTTGGCATACTCACTGCAATTCATTTTGATATATACCCCATAATAGGATTGCTGGGTAATGTTTTAGTTCTATTTATTTATTTATTTTTTGAGGAATCTCTATGTTGTTTTTTATAATGATTGTACTAACTTATATTCTCACCAACAGTGTGTGAGTTCCTTTCTTCATATTCTCTCAAACATTTATTATTTTTATTGTTTTGATAACAGTCATTTTAGCTAGGTTAATATGAAGTCTCTTCATGGTTTTGATTCACATTTTCCTGGTAATTCGAATGTTGAATATTTTTTTCATGTACTTGTTGGCCATTTTTATTCAGACTTTTGAGAAATGTTTATTCTGATCATTTTCCTATTTAAAAATTTTGATTATTTACATGTTCTGCTGTTGAGTTGAGTTCCTTTTATATTCTGGGTATTAAGCTCTAGTGAGGTATACCGTCTACAGATATTTTATTCTATACTTTAGGTTATCTATTTACTCTGCTGATTGTTTTCTTTGTTGTGCTGAAGGTTTTTAGTTTGAAGTAATCCTATTTGTCAAGATTTGTTTTTGTTTCCTGTGCTTAGAGAATTATTTCCAAAAAATGCTTGCCCAGATAAATGTCCTGAATGCTTTGGGTAGCATGAGCAGTGTCCTGAGGTTTTTTTTTGTCTTATATTTAAGCCTTAGATCCTTGTTGAGTTGGCTTTTGTATAAGGTTAATGATGGGAAACTAATTTCATTCTTTTGCATATGAATATTTTTCCCCAGAACCATTTACTGAAGAGATTTTCTCCACTGTATGTCAATAATCAATTGGTTGTGAATACACCTACTTACTTTTGCATTCTCTGTTAGGTTCTATTGGCCCATATGTTTGCTTTTATGCTAGAACCATGCTGTTTTGCTGACTATAAATTTGAAGTCAGATACTGTAATGGCTCCAGCTTTGTTTTTTTTTTTTCATTCATTTCCTTGGTTAATATTTATTCCTTGGGCTTTTTGGGGAAGTTATGTGAATGAGATTGCTTTCTTCATTTATTATTATTTCTTGGAAATTTTGCTATTGGTATAAAAAAGCTGATGATTTTTCATATGTTGACTTTGTATCCTGCAACCTTTCCAAATCAATTTATCAGTCCTAGCAGAGTTTTTAAAAGGTTTATTTACGTATTTTTAATCTACTTTAAAGGGAGAGAGAGAGAGTGAGAGAGAGAGAGAGAGAGAGAGAGAGAGAGAATAAAAGAGAGAATAAATGAGAGAGAATGAGAGAGAGAAATATCTCTCATCTGCTGGTTAACTCCTCAAAGGCTTGTTAACAGCCAGTAGCTGGGCAAGGCCAAAGGCAGAAGCACAGAAATCCATCCAGGTCTCCCATGCGAATGGCAGGGATACAAGTACTTGAACTATCACCTACTGCCTCTCAGGGTGTGCATTAACAGGAAGCTGGATGAGAAAAGGAGTGGGGACTTAAACCTAAGCATTCCAGTGGAATGTGGGTGTCTAAAAGCAGCATCTTAACCACTATACCACAACACCTGCCCCATAAGAATTTTTCTTGGGGTCTTTCGAGTTTTCTATATGTGAGCATAAGATTAGTTTTGTGAGCAAAAGATTAGTTTATTTGTCAACAGTGACAATATTAGCTCTTCTTTTCCAATTTGGTTGCTCTTTATTTCTTTCTCTTGCCTTATTGCTCTAGCTAAGCCTTCAAATACTATGTGGAGTAAGAATGACAAAAGTGGGCATTCTTATCTTGTTCCTGATCTTAGAGGAAATAATTTCAGATTTCCCCCATTCAGCATGTTATTGGCTGTGAGCTTGTCATAGATGACTGCAGGTTTCCCAAGCAGTAAATGCCTCAGGTGTCTGTAGTGCGAGTGGAGATTACCTGGCACCCCTTCTTATCCTTTACCCACTGAGCTAAGTCCTTCTTATTCATGTTGGTCTTGAGAGATGCTGTATGCTTAGTTTATTTCAATGTAAGGTCACTGTGTATTGCCATGTCTGCGATGCTTCTGCCAAGTTGTCCTAACCTGCCATGCTCAGCTTCAACGCTCCAATGAAATAGCTGCTTTATTTATTTATTTATTATTTTTTTTTAATTTTTTTTTAATGTGGGTCCTTTGTTTTGGAAGGAAGTGTACCAGGCACCTCCAGTCAGCTGTCTCATTGATGTCACTCTAAAATTATTTTGAATCAAAGGAAAATACAAGAATTTCACTTTTTTTATATTAACAAGAATTTCTTACTTTAAGAATCCTATTTTAGAAATATTTTAAAAATGTTTCAAGTTCTTAAAATGAAGAAATATAACTTTATAGCTCAATTACAGTTCTAGAATGCTGAGTAGAAATTTTAAACATGTAGAGCACTTGGTTAATAGTATGTTATAAATTTTTGAAATGATAGTAGAATAAATTATTTATAGAAACTGATTCTTATTTCAAGAATCACCATTTAAATATTCTGTGGATCTTGTTAGTTTGATTCTCTTCTTTTTCCAGATGAAAGTCATGGTGTTTGAATGCCAGGCAGTATAACCTTAATGTCCTCAATACAAAAATCCCATGGGCTCCTGCAAAATCTTTGACTATGGAAGATTTAAAAAGTTATATATTTAATCAATTATTTTGATACCATTAGATTCCATATAAAACTACTATTTAAAATTATTTAAAATATTTGCTTTTTTCCTTCCTTTTAAAATAAATATTGGGGGGCCGGCACTGTGGCATAGTGGGTAAAGATGCTGCCTGCAGTGTTGGCATCCCATATAGGCACTGGTTCATGGCCCAGATGCTGCACTGCTGATCCAGCTCTCTGCTAATGTGCCTAGGAAAGCAGTGGAGGATGGCCCAAGTCCTTGGGCCTCTGCACGCACATGGGAGACCTGGGAAAAGCTACAGGCTCCTGTTTTCAGATCGGTCCAGCTTCAGCCATTGTGGCCATTTGGGAAGTTAACCAGCAGATGGATGGAAGACTGCTCTCTGTCTCTGCTTCTGCCTCTCTCTAACTTTGCCTTTTATACAGATAGATAGATAAATAAATAAATAAATTTTTAAAAATATTAGAAATTTATATCATTCCTAATATTTCACTAACAAGTTTATTAAAATGCACTCAACAACTCTGAGTCTGAAACTTGGAGCTATGAACTCAATTCAGGTCTTCCACATGGGTGGCAGGGACCCAATTACTTGAATCCTCACTGCTGCTTCCCAGGGTTTACATCAGAAGAAAGTTCAAATCAGGAGTTGAATCTGGGGGTCAAACCCAGGTACTAAGATGTAGGACGTAGGCATTCTGACTGGCATCTTGACCATTAGGCCAAATGCCTACCTCTGATCATTTTTCTTCTAAAGACTAGTTTACTTAACTGTGAAAGTGTCATATAAACATGCTATCTATTTACTTATTTCTTCTCCTACATTTTTATAAATTGCTTCCAGAAGATTCGTGTCAATCCACAGTTACCTGAAATAAGTGAGATTTTCAGTACCAACATGTCTTTTTACCATAGAGTGTTACCTCTGAAGCGACTGTTTGGGGGATGATAAAGGGATAAATGGAGACATTCTTTCATTCACTCAGGCTTACTGTATTTGAATTAATAATGTAAGGTTTTGAGAATTAAAGCCTTGGTTCCAGTCCTGGAAGAGTTTATAGTCTCAGCCACATGGTTAGTTCAGAGCACTGCAAAATTTTTGTCTAAAGGATGAGAGAGACAATATTTTAGGATTTGGTGGCCATATTGTTTCTGCTGAAAACACCTGACTCTGCTGCTGTAGCCTGAAAGCAGCCATAGATAATAAGTAAATAAATGAGCATGGCTGTGTTCCAGTAATCATTTATTGTGGACAATTAAATTTAAATTTCTTAAAATTTTGGGGTATCTGCAGTGGAGGATGGCCCAAGTGCTTGGGCCCTGCACCCCATGGGAGACCAGGAGAAGCACCTGGCTCCTGCCATCGGATCAGCGCGGTGCGCCGGCCGCAGCGCGCTACCGCGGCGGCCATTGGAGGGTGAACCAACGGCAAAGGAAGACCTTTCTCTCTCTCTCTCTCACTGTCCACTCTGCCTGTCAAAAAAAAAAAAAATTTTTGGGTATCACTAAATATTCTCCTTCCTTTCACTTTGTTTCAATCATTTTGGACTTGAAACATGTATATTTTTATAATGATGTTAGCCTTTTATCCATATAGTAACAGTTGACTGATGGATTTGGCTCAGGAGCTCTTGATGGGTGACCTTAGATATAGTTTGTACTCTAGTTCTGTGTCTAGGCCAGGCTCTGTTAACCTCAGTACTATTGACATTTTGGGCTGGATACTTCTCCTTTTTTTTTTTTTAAGATTTATTTATCTATATGAAAGACAGAGTTATGCAGAGGCAGAGAGAGAGTCTTCCTTCCATTGGTTCATTCCCC
Organism: Lepus europaeus; assembly: GCF_033115175.1. Lineage (NCBI taxonomy): Eukaryota > Metazoa > Chordata > Mammalia > Lagomorpha > Leporidae > Lepus > Lepus europaeus. Next base: position 60,435,125 of record NC_084831.1, read on the forward strand.
AAATGGCCTCAATGGCCGGATTTGGCCAATCCAAAGTTATGAGCCAGGATCTTCCTCCAGTTCCCCGATGTGGGTTCAGGGGCCCAAGGACTTGGGCCATCTTCCATAGATTTCCCAAGCCATAGCAGAGAGCTGAATCAGAAGTGGAGCTGCAGGGACTTGAACCAGCTCCCATATGGGATGCTGACACTGCAGAAGGGGGCTTTATCCTCTATGCCACAGTGCCAGCCCCTGGTCTGAATAATTCTTTGTCATAGGATGATATTCTGTGTATTGTAATGTTTAGTAACATCTCTGATTTCTACTTGGTACATGGTGCCAAATTATTTTATTGAGAGGTATGCATATTTACAGTCACACTATAAATGTATGAGACACCAGTTTGACTACATTCTCATGAGCACAGGACATTACCATGTCCAAAAAGTTTTATTTGAGGGTCAATGCAGTGACACAGTGAATAAGCCCCTGTTTGTAACTCTGGCATCCCATATTGGAGCACTGCTTTGAGATCAGGCTGCTCTGCTTCTGATCCAGCTCCCTGCTAATATGCCTAGGAAAACAGTGGAAGATGGCAGGCTGCTTAGCTCCCTGCCATTCACATAGGAGACTCAGATGGAGTTCCTGGGTCATGGCTTCAACCTTTCCTAACCCTAAATGGCCATTGAGGCCCTTTGGGGAGTGAATCAGTAGGTGGAATTTCTCTCTCTCTCTGTCTCTCTCTCTCTCTCTTTCTCTCTCTCTCTCCTTTTCTCCCTCTCTGTCACTCTGCCTTTCAAATAAACATATCTTTGAAAAGAAGTTTTATTTTATTGTTTCATGAGTTTTTCAGACCTTGGGATAGAAAATAAATGTAAAGATATAATGTTAAGGACTAAATCAATAATATGTATTATATCTTTATTTGTAGGAAAAGAGAAAAAAAGCAAAGTAGTTGTTCTTAAAGGGTAGTACTCAAAACATTCATAACATTTCAGGATATCAGTAATATAATAGCAAAATAAAATCACAGGATGGAGAAGAAAGAAAATAATAAATAATAAAGCAGAAATTATTGAATGGAAAACAAGAAAAAATCAGTAGAACCAAAATTTTTCTCTCAAGACTAATAAAATTGATGTCTTAGGTAAAAATTATCAAGACAAAAAGTTAGAACTTGGAAAAAATGAGAAGAAATGAAGAATGAGACATCAAAATTCTCCTAAAAGTACATTGTGAACAAACCTACGTAGTAAATTTGAAATTCAAATAATATAAATAAATACAAATATAAATTCTAGAGGAAAAACTTGCCAAGAATGACAGAAGAAAAGTACAAAATACAGGAGATTCTACCATTGCTTAAGACATTTAATGTGTATTTCCATAGAGAAAACTCCAAGAGTGAGTAGCAAAAACAACACATTTTTCAAAATATAGGAAGAAATAATGCATCTTACCTGAGCTTTTCTAGGAAATAAGGGAAAAGAAACCTGTTAACTTTTGTTGAGATCTGTGTGACTTTGATAATGAGAACCAATAGCTGCTTTAAAAAACCAAAATCTCAGGGCACCTTTTTTTTTTATGCAACTGGATATAAAAGTTCCAAATAAAAGAATGATACACCAAGTCCACAAATTGTAAAGAGAATACTAAAACAAAATGACTAGGTTTATTTCTAATAATGCAAATTTGGTTTCATTTGAAAATCTAATTGAATTCATCAAAGCAACAGAATGTGGAAGATATATCTCAGACAAGGAAAAATCATTTAGTGATGATCAATATTTATTCAAAACAAACTTTTAGAAAACCTGAAGCAGAAGGAAAAATTGGTAATCCAACATAAATTATGTACAAAAAGCTGTTGAAAGTCATTCATCTGTGATTATGAATAAGACAAAATGCTCATTATCACTATTTCAGCCTTATACTGGTAGTTCTAGTCAGTGTAATAAGGCAAGAAAAATGTAAATATTAGAAATAAAGAAGTAAATGACTATTTTCATAATTTTAAGGCAGTTTGCTAAACTATCTGAAGTACCAAAATGTATTGAAAATTAAAGTAAGTGAAAATACAGATGGCAGAGTTAGACTAGAGCCAAGGAGAGAGTTTCATCTGCTGGTTCATGCTGCAAATGCCTGCAACAGCTAAGGCCAGGCCAGGTCAAAGCCAGCAGCACAGAGCTCTACCCTGGTGTTCCATGTGGGTGGTGGAGACTCAAGTACTGAAACATCTTGCCACCTGCCAGGGTGTACATCTGCAGGAAGCTGAATTAGAAGGCTGTCATGGACTTGAACCCAAACACTCTGAAACAGAATGTGGTTATCCTAAGTGCCAAATATAAAATACATGCCAAATATAAAAAATATTCTCCTTACACTAAATTATGGATTTTACAACAGGTTTTGTGGCCACTGTGGTTAAGCTGCCAATTGGGACACATATCTCATAACAAAGGGCCAGGGTTCAAGTTCTGTCTCTGCCAGTATCCCATATGGGTGCTAGTTCAAGTCTCCGCCCTCCACTTCTGATCCAGCTCTTCGCTATGGCCTGGGAAAGTAGTAGAAGATGGCCCAGGTGCTTGGGCCCCTGCACCCATGTAGGAGACCCGGAAGAAGCTCCTGGCTCCTGCCTTCTGATCGGCTCAGCTCTGGCCGTTGTGGCTAACTGGGGAGTGAACCAGTGGATGAAAGACTTCTCTCCACCCCCCCCCCCAACCCCGCCTCTCCTTTTCTCTCTGTGTAACTCTGACTTTCAAATAAATACATCTTTAAAAAAAGCTACCACGAGTGAGTTCTTATAAATTATAGTATCTAGGAAGTAACCAGGCTTTGGAATTCTACGATTCCAATTTGCGATCAATCTCCAATTAGCTGTGTGACCTTGAGTGAGTCATTTAGTTTCTAGATCTGTCCATTTATAAAATGAGGGGGACAGAATCCTTGCAGCTTCCATGGAGAAGCTGAAGCCCTCAGTTTACCAAAGACATTTATGTTTGTCATCTCACACTTCTCAGAAGGCTGATAGGGCAGACAGAGTTGCCCCAACTCTGTGGATTAGTGGATCTAATTATTCCAACTATCTGGACAAGAGGCAAATCAGAACATTTATGTCAGTGGCTTTTGTCTGATTAGATAGCTTGTGAAAAGCAAAATAAGATTAAAAGTCAGGATTTCTACGCTTATTCCTTTTCGCTCTGTTTCCTAATTTACTTTGGAGGGAGATAAAAATCATTGATAGGTGAAATGCACTCTGCTGTGTTCTAGTATCCTAAAGCTCTGTGTGAATAACAAATTCTATTCTTTTGTTCATATTTAGGAGTATTAGGTCTTCAGATAATCAATAAAAACTACTTGTAGCTACCACCCAGCAGATTTAAGCTGCATTGCTCATCAAAGCATTTAACTAAAAGTTAGTATGTTTTTCTAAAGATTTTTATTTTTAAAAGAGTTTTATTAATGTCATGTACTGGTCCTTCTTTTTCAGTAAATGTATGATTCTCCTATTTTTCAAAACCAGTGCAAAATGATCCTACTTAGAGGAACCTTGTCTCAGGGCTTCAGCACCTACTGACATCTCGTTTCTCAGAATAACTATGAGTTTTATACTCAAATACAAGCATTTTGGCACTAGACAGATATAGATTTGAATACCCATTGTGTTAATTATTAACTCTGTGAACTTACAGAAATATTCATCAGCAAAATGTATATCACCTATCTGGTCCTGCTGATTAGGATTTAAATTAATAATAAATATTTCAATAATAAATAAAATGCTAATGTTATGGTGAATTAGCATATTTTGAAATGGAAGTAATCTTTCATACATTTATCTGTGGAGTTGAAAACAGTAAAAGAGGCTTAGTTAACAAAGGAAGTGCTTAAATTCTTGTTTTTGAGCAAATAATCTGTTTCAACCATAAGACCTGATGTTTACAGATTCCAGAACGCTGCTATTTGTATGGGAATCACTAATCTTAAGTGGCTATTTAAATTTCTGTGAACAGATAAAATTAAGTTAAGCGTTCAGTTCATCAGTCACACTAGCCACATTTTAAGGGTTCAGTAGCTACAAGTGGCTGTGCATACTGCACAGGACTCTACAAATGCAGAACTCTTGCATCACTGCAGAAAGCTCTATGGAGCATTGCTCTCAAGAAGAATTTCTTAAGCTTAGTAGCCTCAAACCCTGCTTCCCCTAACTTGGATTTTATCGCATCACCTTTGCAATCCACAATAAAATAGATAGTTAACATAATCCAACTGCACACATAGTTATCTAAAAAATAGTATAATAATATGCTACTGTAGAAAAAGGGAGTAACAGTGAACATCAAATTTTAACAAAATAAATTTTAATAGTAAGTATGAGGCACAAGTCTATCAGAACATAGCACAACACTGAGATACCTGCACCTTCATGCAGAAGCACCGTGAATATAACAACTGAAATTACAAATTCATAGAGCTTTGCTGCATTTGGCTACTAAAGGCTGTTTTGCCACTAGGGATGCGCTCATATGAAATGGATGACAATAATCAACACTTTTTAAAAAGATTATTGGAAAGGTGGGTGGGGGTGTAGGGGACAGAACAGAGAGAGAGACAGATAGAGATGACAGAGAAAGAGAGATATCACTCTCCAAATGGCTTTTCTGGGTCTTGATGATGCCAGGAGCCTAGATGTCCATCAGGGTCTCTCACGTGGGTGCAGGGACCCAAGGACTTGAGCCATCATCTGCTGCTTTCTCAGGCATTAACAGGGAGCTGGATGGGAATTAGAGCAGCCAGGACTGGAACTTGTGCATGTATTGGATACTGGCTTTGCAGGCCACAGCTTAAAGTTGGCCTGAGCAATCAAAAATTTTTTAAAGAATTTTTTTTAACTTTTTTAAAAAGATTTTTGTTTCTTTATTTGAAAGGCAGATTTACAGAAAGACAGAGGCAGAGAGAGAGAAAGAGAGAGAGAGAGAGAGAGAGAAAGTCTTCCATGTCCTGGTTCACTCCCCAAATAGCTGCAACAGCCTGAGTTGCACCGATCCAAAGCCAGGAGCCATGAGTTTCTTCTGGGACTCCCACACAAGTACAGAGTCCCAAGGACTTGGGCCATCTTGTACTGCTTTCCCAGGTCATAGCAGAGAGCTGGATAAGAAGTTGAGCAGCCGGGACTCAAACCAGCACCCATGTAGGATGCTGGCACTGCAGGCAGCAGGTTTACCTGTTATTCCACAGCACCTGCCCCAACAATAAACATTTTAAACCAGTAAAGGTAACCTGTCATTACACATGTTCATGTATTCCTGGAAATCTTTATATATATATATCAAAATTAAGATAAAATATTGCATTATATGAAAAATTTAATTATATTCTAGGCCCTAGTTATTATGAACTTATTTTTCTTTCACTTAAGAACAATTTAAAAAAAATTATACAGGTGGGGGTGGAGAGCATCTTTTGGTCCACTTCCCACATCTCCCAATGTTGAGAGTTGGACTGATGCTGAAGCAAGGAGCCAGGAATCCAGTCCAGGTCTCCCACATGGGTGGCAGGTACCCAGGTATTTGTGCTATCATCTACTGTCTTTCAGTGTATGCAAGAAGCTGGAGTCACAGCTGAAGGCAGGTATTAAACCCAGGCACTCTGATATGGGATGTAGCCATCCCAACCAAGTGTCTTAACCACTAGGCCAAACACTTGCTCCTGAACAGATTTTTCATCCACCTGTCTGGCAGGATATTTGAAGTCATGAAGACTACAGGGTAATTCTTCTTTGTTTAAACTGTCCCCTGATTATAGGAAAATGTGTTTGGCTTGACTAAAATGTCAGCAGTATTTCCCCTTTTCCATCTTCATAATGGTCCAATGTGCTTCACATGTTTCCAAAAATTTCCCTTGGGTTGTTTGCAACCATGGAAACCTCATGATGTAGAGTTTCTTGAGCTCTGGTTGCATGATTCAAATAATAGTTGTTTGGTTCATATGAAAGATGTTTCTCTAATTGCTTTGAAGTAGTTCTACCATGAAGGCTACAGCCAAAACCATAATGAAAAAGAGGTGATATTCTGAAAATTAATTTACCTCTTATTATTCTTAAACTTTTAATTTTTATTTCCTTAGATGATGCTGCCTAGTGCTCTAAGAAACTAGGATTTCTTCATGCATCGAAACACTGATATATTATTTGTGATTCTCATGAAAAGAGAATAGTAAATGGAGAATGACTCTACTCAGAAACTGATGTGAATGATCCGGTAAATGTGTTATGCTATGGGACTTTGAAAAGCTCATGGAAAGTTGTATTAAAGGATAAATTTATTGGTTCAAAATTAAAATCTATGCATAGGATTTCCATACTATGAATATTCCATAAATATTTGAAGACTACTCTTACATATGATTTTCAAAAAGTTTTTTGCAGTGTAATAAACTAATCTTTTATTTCCATTTTCCATGAATTTTGAAATATCTTTGGTATACATGGTCTTTGATGATAGTCAAGTGGATGCTTAGTGTCATGAAATTTAGACTGAAAATTTTATGTGAAATGTTGCTTTGTAGATACAAATAGCAATTTGGTCTTCATTCACCTGCTAATTTACTTACTCATCCAACAAATATGGAAGCACTTTAAGTACAAGGCACTGTGCTATCTACTGAGACACAAAGTGGATAATACATGGATCCTCACTTTTAAGAGTTTACAGAACCAAGCCAAGTCTAGTAAGGAGGACAGAGAAGCAGTTAATTATAAACAACAGGTAAACACATTAATGGAAACAGGGATGGCATGTGTGGGAATATGGAGAAGAGTTATTTAATAGGAAGATATGTGAAGACTTGTTGAGTAAGTTATCATTGACTTCTTAGAGAAGGGGAAGTCTTCCGATGAATTCTAAAGGTTGAGGAAGAGTAAACCAGGAAAATGTGCAGGAATGAGTGGGATTAGGTATGTTTTCAGGTAGGTAGGGCAGCTTGAGCAAAAGCAGAGACAAGACACAGCATGTGTGAAACTGTAGTGGAAATGCAGGTAGCTAAGGGAGGAACCGAGGTCCCACAGTTGCTTGCCAACCTGCACAAGAGCATGGTTTGGTGACTGACAGCTGAGGCAATTTGCATTTGATAGGGATGGCCAAACTGCCACAGAACATATGGCAACCTGGTCTGGCCTACATAATGAGTCTCCTCTTGTGCACCATCCAAGCTCCCTTCCCTTTCTGTATAATATCCAAGCCTCCTTTTTAGTTCACTGTACAGCTCACTCCCATGCACCTGCAAACCTCTACAAACCACAAGTTCCACAATGCTGTGAACTTGCAACCAGCACTAACTGGAAATATCCAACAAAGCTGCACTGTGCCTCTGCTCCCCACCCAGATGACCTTTAGGTTGTAATAAAATTACTATGGGACATACTCCCTCCATCATTCACCTGACACCATGACTCTGGATTTTTCTTTTAAAGGGCATGGAAGTGGGCAGTGCTTGAGTCTGACTTTTTCCTTTGTCAAGGGATTTTTTTCCTTTGTGGAGGACTTTTCCTTGTTGGATGTTTTTCCTCAGAGAGAGGTTTTTCTTCTCTTGGGGCCTTTCTGTGTTTTCTCTGTTTGTTCATGCACTACTTGATTATTGAATTGAACTTTTATTTTCTTTGCCTAAAGCCTGCTTTTCTGTACATCTTTATGCCTCCACCTTTGAATTTTTTCATGCGTGGAGGGAAAAACCTCTGATAAGCATAGCTTTTTTTTTTAAGATTTATTTATTTATTTGAAAGTCAGAGTTACACACAGAGAGAAGGAGAGACAGAAAGAGAGAGAGAGGTCTTCCATCTGCTGGTTCACTCCCCAGTTGGCCTCAATGGCTGGAGCTGTACTGATCAAAAGCCAGGAGCCAAGAGCTTCTACTGGGTCTCCCACATAGGGGGAAGGGGCCCAAGGACTTGAGCCATCTTCCACTGCTTTCCCAAGCCATAACAGAGAGCTGGATGGGAAGTGGAGTGGCTGGAACTCAAACCAGTGTCACTATAGGATGCCGACACTGCAGGTGGCGGCTTTATCTGCTATGCCACAGCGCCGGAACCAAGCCTAACTTTAAAATCCCTAGCCCACACCAAATCTGTAACATTTGTGATGTTGTTGAAACTCAAGTTTGGAGAGATGAGACCATGCAGTAAGCTGGGAAGGAGTGCTTGGAAATCTTGTACCTGATCCTGAGTGCAGTCAGGAACCATCAGTTGTGTTAAATGTCATGTCATGGCATGACCTGGCTAGGCCTACTTTTTTCACTGTAGGATGAAGACAAAAGATGACTTGAAAGGGCACAAGATTACACAGAACTTACAATATTTTTATTGAATGAAAGGAAATCTGTAAGTATTTTCTGCTAAATGTTTAAGTGAAAAGTTTACCCAAATTTACATTATTTTCTTGCTTTATTGAAAGTTACCTAAATGAAAAATTAATCATGAAATGTTCCGCAGTCTATAAATTTCAATTTTTCTGCTTCCTTTAATTTCCTTTTAAAATCAGAAATTTAAGATTATTTGGGAATGAGGCTGGCGCTGTGGCGCAGCATGTCAAAGCCCTAGTCTGCAGTGCCGGCATCCCATATGGGTGCCAGTTTGAGTTCCGGCTGCTCCACTTCTGTTCCAGCTCCCAGTGAATGTGCCTGGGAAAGCAGTAGAGGATGGCCCAAGTCCTTGGGTCCCTGCATCTGTGTAGGAGACTCGGAAGAAGCCCCTGGCTCCTGCCTTCAGGTCAGCTTAGCTCCAGCTGTTGCAACCACTTGGGGAGTAAACCAGCGGATGGAAGACCTCTCTCTGTCTCTCTCTGTAACTTTGTCTTTCAAATAAATAAAATAAATCATTTTTTAAAAGATTATTTGGGCAGAGTAGGTGTAAGCCTAGGGATTAAAATGCTCACCTCCCATATCAAAGTGCCTATGTTTGCATAGAAGCACTACTTCTGACCTCAGCTTCCACATAATGCAGACTGGAGAAAAGCTGGCTCACTGAATTTTGTTTTAAAAGATGAGAGACCTGGACTGAGTTCCTGATTCCCAGTGTCAGCCCTGGCCAGGGTCTATTGTGGGTATTGGAGAGTGAACCAATGGATGGGAGTTATCTCTCTCTGTAAAATAAATAAATATAAAAATAAAAAAATATATATAATGTTATTTCACCTATTTTGGTATCATTTTTGTCTCTTCTGTTTCTTTCTATTCTCTTATTTCTTTCCTTTACTAAATTTTGATTCAGTTTGTTCTTGTTTTACAAAATCTTTAGGGTATACTTTTAGATTGTTTATTTGAGAGCTTTCTATTTTTTTTTGATATGGATACTTATTGCTATAAAATTCACTCTTAATGCCACTTGTGCTGTACCCCCAAGTTTTGGTATGTTATGTTTGCATTTTATTTGTTTTAAGAATCTTCCTAATTTCCTCAATGACCCATTTGTTTTTCATTTAGAAATATGCTGTTCAGACTCCAAGTATTTTCATAATTCCTGGTTTCTTTTGTTGATAATTTCATTTTTTACAAGATTTATTTACTTATTTATTGAAAGAAAGAGTAGCAGAGAAATAGGGAGAGACAAAAAGCAGCAGAGATCTTTAATCTACTGGTTTATTTCCCAAATGCTCACAACAGCCAGGTTGGGTAGAAGAGACCAAAATCTGGGCCATCATCTGCTACTTTTCCAGGTGCATTAGCAGGAAGTTAGACTGGAAGCAGAGGTGCTAGGACTCGAAGTGGCACTCTGTTTTGTAATGCAGACATCGCGTGTGGTGGGCTTACCTGCTGTGCCACAATACCGATTCCTGCTTTTTTTTTGTTTTAATGTATTTGAGAGTTACAGAAAAAGAGAGAGAACGCCCATCTACTGGTGCACTCCCAAAAATGCCTGAAATGACTGGCATGAGGCCAGAGCTAGAGCCAAGACGTGGAAACACAACCCACTTCTCTCATGTAGGTGTTAGGGACTCAAATAATTGAGCCATGACTCTTGCCTCCCAAGGTGTGCACTGGCAGGAAGCTGGAGTCAAGAACCATAGCCAGGAATTGGACTTATATACCTCAATGTGGGATGCAAGCCTCTTAACCACTAGGCTGTGTACATGCCCCATGTTTTATTGTTTTATTCCCCTGTGGCCATAATAGATGTGTGATGTGATTTTAATTTTTTAAAAATGTGTTGACTTTTTTGACCTAATGTGTGATCTATCCTGGAGTATGTTCATATGCTGATGCAAAGATTATATATTCTGCAGTTGTTGGATGAAATGTTCTGCAAATGTCTATTAGGCACCGTTAGTATATAATAAAGTTTAGCTCTGAAATTTCTTTGCTGATGTTTTGTTCTGAATCATTTGCCCATTGATGAAATTGGGATGCTGACATCTTCCACTATTATTGTATTGGAGCTTATCTTTCTCCTTAGATTTAATAATGTTTATTTTATAAAAGAATGTGTTCTAACATTAGGTACATGCAATTTGCAATTTTTATATCTTCTTGCTGAATTGATCATTATATAATGACCTTCTTTGTCTTTTTTGAAAATAGCTTTTGCTTTAAAGTTTATTTTGTTCAATATCAATGCAGCTATACCATTTTTGGTGTCTGTTTGCATATAATAGAATTTTCTATCATTCATTTTCAGTCTGCATATTTCTTTATTGATAAAGTGAGTTTCAGTATTGTTGAGTCTTTTTTTCCCACTCCATTCGACCAGTCTTACTTTTTGGAGAATTTAGTCCATTTAGAGTCAAAATTATTATTGGTAAGTCATGACTTACCCCTGTCAATTTAAAAAATTTCTTCAGTTCATTTTGAATATTCTTCATTCTTTTCATCCTCTCTTGTCCTTCGTTGGTTTATAGTATTGATAAGGTTTGTTTTCCATTTATCTGTGTATGTCTTTCCTTCTAGTGGAACATCTCCATGTGTTTTATAATGGTACTTATCTTCCCCTTCTCACTGCTGAACTCCTTTAATCATCTTTTGTGGTAGTGGTGAATTCCCTCAATTTTTTGATTGCCTTATGTAGCTTTCATTTATGAAGGATACTTTTGAAGGACATGGTATTTTTGGTTGTCAGTATTCTCTTTAAGAACTTGGACATCATTCCATTTTCTACTTGCCTGTAAAATTTCTGCTGAGAAATCTACTGTTATGTGGCTTGGTGAGGTTTTATTTCTGGTCATTTGTATTTGGAATACTACAGGCAGCCTGTGTGGAATATCAAAATGTTTCTAAAGATTGGGGATGTTTTCACTTATTATTTCTCTGAATAAATTTTCTATGCCTAATCCTCTCTTGGCCCTTGGGGAGCTCCACAATTCAAATATTTGTTCATTTAATGGTGTTTTCAAATTCTCAGAATTCTTCATCAGGCATTTGCCAGTCTTCTTTTCTTGGGCATCCATCATTAAAGTGTTGTGTTCTTTGGGTAAGTCACATTGCCTGGCTTTTTCATACTTCCTGTCTCCCCACCTTTACATTTACTCATCTGGTGGGTTAGTTGTAGTGGACTCAGGCTAGAAAATCGTGTGCTCACTTTCCCAAGGTAAACTTAAATGATTAGAGTCTTGCTACTTGCTCTGCCCACTATTGGAGGAGGTTCGGTGAAGGCATTCCATTGGCCACTCATGCTGACAATAAGCTGAACTGGATTTAAATCCCATAGCCATGGGGCACTATGCTGTAGAGCAGATGCACACCATCTGTTGTGTGTAGCTAAGGATGAGGCAGACTGAAATATTCCCCTCCCTCCCCCGACCTCTGACGCTACCACAGTGCAGGCAGGTCTAGAGTCTTTGTGACCACTGGCCTGGGAATAGGACCTCTGGATGTATCTGGTCCTGGGTCTCACTGCATTAGGACTGGCACAGAGCTTCAAAGGCAAAACCCTAAGCATACATTCCTGCCCTGCTTCCCTGTGGTTGAAATCTTGCCTTTTGTGTTTGATGGAAGAGTGGTGGAGGCAGTCCCTTAGCCACCCAGGTTGATAATAGGCTGGGTCATGCCCAAGTGGTCTCTCACCAGCTCCCTTAGCTCTTGTAAAAGTGACTTGGTACATGATTAGCTGTTGAAATTGTTGTCTCTGTGATGAGATGATTACTGGTGTATCTTAGCCACTAACTGGCTTTGCTGGGCTGTACCAAGTCTTCTCTTGCTTTGCTGTGTAAAGTTTTCCCAGCACACTTATTTATTTTTTTTTCATATGAACATTAGAATCAATATGATTGCTTTAAAAGATTAGCCTTTTAATTTGAAGGACATTGACTTTTTAGAATGATGTACGGTTAATAAACATATTGATGGATCTTCCAACCACAGAACATGGTATATATTTCCATTGGTTCAAATATTATTGTCTTTAAATAGCATGTTTTTATAGACATATTTGATGGATATAATTATAAATTTAGTTACAAAAAATAATACAAAGAGATCTGTGTACACTTTGCCTACTTTCCTTCAATGATAACATTTTGCAAAATTGTAGTATACTAGTTCAACCAAAGACATTGACATTGATATAGCCCATCTATTTTATTCAGATTTACATGTAAAACTTGTGTATGAGTATTTAATAATATCAAATGTCATTATGTGAATATATTTGTGTATTTATCACTAAGGTCAAGCTGTTAACATTATTATTTTAAGTGAATTTTACACATTTCTTAAATTTATTCCTAAGAATTATATATTTGTGTTTTTTCTAATATAAAGGGTATTTTTTCCTACTACATATTAACTGATTGCATGTTGTAATATCCATATATTAATAATTTCCATGTTTTAAGTTTGTGCCTGTTACATTACTATAGTATTATTTTTAACACTTCTTTTCCAATATTTTTCTTTTTTTATCTTTTTTTTTTGACAGGCAGAGTGGACAGTGAGAGAGAGAGACAGAGAGAAAAGTCTTCCTTTGCCGTTGGTTCACCCCCCAATGGCTGCTGTGGCCGGCGCACCATGCTGATCCGAAGCCAGGAGCCAGGTGCTTCTCCTGGTCTCCCATGGGGTGCAGGACCCAAGCACTTGGGCCATCCTCCACTGCACTCCCGGGCCATAGCAGAAAGCTGGCCTGGAAGAGGGGCAACTGGGACAGAATCGGTGCCCCGACCAGGACTAGAACCAGGTGTGCCCGCGCCGCAAGGCAGAGGATTAGCCTAGTGAGCTGCGGCGCCGGCCGAGTATTTTTCTTTAAATGCTTTGTCTCATGTAATTGAAATGCACTGCATGTTGCAAAAATATTAATATTGGAAATATTCTGTATCCTGATGCTTTTCTGATAGTAGATGCAATGCTAAATATGATGTTGGCATTTGAATTAGGATAGATGAACTTATTTTATTGAAATATTCACCTGCACATAGCTCATTGGGTGTTTTCATTAAGAATGACTGTTGAATTTTGTCAAAAGCCATTATAGAATTTTTAAAGATGCCTATTCAATTTTTCTTCTTAGATATATTAGTCTGATTACTGAATATACATTTTTCTCATATTGAGCCATCTATGAAATCTTGAATAAACCCTATTTATATTAACATGCCCTATTCTTTATCCCAGTCTCCCATGTGGGTGGCAGGGGCACAGGCACTTGGGCCATCTTCTGCTGCTTTCCCAATTGTATTAGCAGGGAGTTGGATAGGAAGAGGAGCATTTGGGATTCAAAATGGATGCTGGCTTTGCAGGTGGTGGCTTAACCTATTGTGTCGTAACACTGCTCATATACATGCACATTCTTTTAATGTGTTGCTGGGTTTCCTTTGGTAGTGTTTTATTGAAGAATTTCATAACCTTATGCCAGTCAGATTGGACTGCAGGGTTTTTGTGCAAAATTTACTTTTGTCACCTTTGGATTTTAACATTATTCTCTATTTCCATCTTTTTTTTCCTCCAGTCTAACCTTTTGCACTCCTCTGCAGGTCCAGAGCATCTCTCTATAATTTTTTCACTGCAGCTGGTGTGAAGGGAGAGAGGTTGCCGAGGACATCACCCTCCTAATGGTAAGAAGTCCCAATTTCATACTTGTGCTCACGGCTCATTGTCTAGAAGTTGCACTGAGCTGCAGGGGAAACTAATTGTTGCCCTTACCTCATAGAGCCCTACCTCTCTAAGCTATAAGCATTCTGTCACTTCAGCAGATTAAATTCTATTGTGAGGGTTTTTTTTTTTTTTTTGCCTTTTGGCAAAGTTTTGCTGTACTTTTTACATTTTTTCTTTAACCAATGCTATGCTAGCTTCTTTCTAATACTTATTATTATGGATAAAATTGTGTCACTCAAAATTTGCTGAAGTTCTAAACTTCAGTACTTTAATATGAGACCTTGTTTGGAAATCAGGTCTTCACTAGGGACTCAAATTTAAATGAGGTCATGAGGGTAGCTCCTAACACAGTGAGACTGGTAGTTAAAGTAAAAAAAAAAAGAAAAAAAAAAAAAAGAAAAGAAAAAACCCTATAGTTTTAGTATTTTCATTATTAGAGAAAACATGGTGTTAACATGGTGTTAGCAAAGAAAACAAAGAACACGGGGAATGGATTCCTGATCTAACCCTAGTTTTGTAAGTAAAATGATGGACTTGATGAAAACTGTTAGGCTTTTCTGAGTTTGTTTAATAAATGGAAAACATGATTTAACTCAGAGTCTGGAGCCATACTGTTTTGGTACAGATTTGTTTTTGCTACCTATCAGGTGTCAGCCAAGTTCATTAACTTCCTTGTGCCTCTACTTCCTTATTTGCAAGATAGATATAAGTAGTATTTGCTTCAGAGATTTCTTATGAGGATCAAGTGAGTTGCTGCACAGAAAATACTTAGACAAACACCTCATGGAAAATGAGTGAGTAAAATGAGGTATTCAGGATGCCATTTGGTAGGGGTCAAGAGAGTATAAAACTCTGAAAATACAAAGACCAATCTCCATAGCCTCCATCGGTGTTCAGGAGATTACCTACATCCTCAGACGAAGCCTGTCCTTAGGAGGAATCCTCATCTCCATCAGTAAGAGCTGAACCATTCCTGCTCTGAAAAGACCTGTGTGTTTTCCTTGTCTAGACACTCAGAGCCTCTCAATCACTTTATGCTTTTGGTGTTTCAGAATTGGTGTTATGATACCTTTCATCACTCCATGCTCTGTCTCATGCTCTGGATTCTAACTCTACAAAACTCTAGACTCTGCCTTTTCTTCCCTTGTTTCTCCTACCCCTCACTTGCTAAACCCCTAGAATTCTGTGTGAGTCATCAATAAAATCCTCTTTCTATTCAATTTCATGCTTGAACTTTCTCTTTTACTTTTAGCTCTAACCATAACATGGCGCTATGCTGACCGTACAGCACTTCTGCAGCATTTTCAAGTGATAAGCGTTTTTTCCCCAACCCTCAGATCATGGTGCCTGACATTTTCAGGATATTGCTCCTTTGTCTTCCTCAAAAACACCTGATTTGATGGGGCCGGTGCTGTGGCGCAGTGAGTTAATGCCATGGCCTGAAGCACCTGCATCCCATATGGGCGCCAGTTAGAGACCCGGCTGCTCCACTTCAGATCCAGCTCTCTGCTATGGCCTGGGAAAGCAGTAGAAGATAGTCCAAGTCCTTGGGCCCCCGCACCTGCATGAGAGACCTGGAAGAAGCTCCTGGCTCCTGGCTTTGGATCAGTGCAGCTCTGGCTGTTGCTGCCAATTGGGGAGTGAACCAGCGGATGGAGGACCCAAACCCCTCTCTGCCTCTCCTCTCTCTGTATAACTCTATCTTTCAAATAAATAAATAAATCTTAAAAAAAAACACCTGATTTGAATCACATGCTACCATGCTTTAGTATCTATCATTTTCCCATGTGATGCAGTACTTCACATATTTCTACACTTCACATCTTTGCCATTTTAGCTACTGAGTTATTCTTTTTCCATCCAATATCACTCTTTTCATAACTGGGGAATTTCAACATTCCCTTGGATGAGTGCACAGTTGTGAAAAACTGACTTCTCTTCCACCCTTCCTTGACCACTCAAGTCCATGTCATATTTTTGTCTCACTGCAGTCTCTCAGTTTCAGACAACCTACTTTGCAACCACTACTTCTGGTTATCATTTATTCTGAAAATAATGTCATCTGATGAGTTCAGTAATCTATTCATCCTAACTTGTATAACCTCCTATTCTCCTGTCCTATTCTGCTTAAATTCCATGACCATTCATTATATTAAGTTCATTGCATAGATCCCAAACTTCTTCAAATGATCCAACTTATCTGTGCATGTACACTTGATCCCATTCTCTTTTGCTTATTGATATCACCCGGAAGATTTTTCTTTTTTTCTACTAAATCCACATGCTTTTCCTTCCAACTGATCACTCTTAGTGTATAAATGTCCTGTAATTTCTCCAAATAAAAACCATTTTTAGTCATAATGTTTCATATTCCCCTTATCATCTCATTCTTGTTCTTCCCTTTACAGAAAAAATTAAGGTTTTGTCTATGCTTTATATTTCCAGGTCCCCATATTGTTCTTTCTTGAACCCATTCCAATCAAACAACTTCCACTGGCATTCTGTAGAAACTGCCAGTAAAATCAACCAGGCAGCCGGTGCTGTGGCTCAACAGGCTAATCCTCCGCCTAGCGGCGCCGACACACCAGGTTCTAGTCCCAGTCGGGGCGCCAGATTCTGTCCCGGTTGCCCCTCTTCCAGGCCAGCTCTCTGCTATGGCCCGGGAGTGCAGTGGAGGATGGCCCAAGTGCTTGGGCCCTGCACCCCATGGGAGACTAGGAGAAGCACCTGGCTACTGCCTTCGGATCAGCGCGGTGCGCCGGCCGCAACAGGCCATTGGGGGGTGAACCAACGGCAAAGGAAGACCTTTCTCGCTGTCTCTCTCTCTCACTGTCCACTCTGCCTGTCAAAAAATAAAAAAATTAAAAAAAAAAAATCAACCAGGCACCATTCACTTTACTCTCAATCCTCCTCTGAGTTCATCCACTTCAGCATTTCACATGGCTGATCAACTAATCTTTTTTTTTTTTTAAACTTTGCTTCAATAACACCCATGTGGCCTTTTTCTCACATATTTCTGTCCGTTCTTTATTTGCTAATTCCTTCTTATTTCTGACTTGTAAATGTTGGCGTATCCTGAAGTTCAATCTTTGAACATTTTTCTTCTTGTCACTTCCTTTTCCCTAATGGTCTCATTTAGTTGTATGGATTTATAATGATGATTCCTGCAGCCCTTACTTTACCTCCAGAAATAGTTATCCAATTACTTACTTGATTCATTGAGTGGTTATCTATAGAAATTTCAAAGTTACTATGTCCAAAACAGTTCCTGAGGTTCATCTTTAAAGCAGCTCATCATGCTAAACTTTCCCAATAATGATAATTCCATTGTTAGGTTCTCAGAACAAAAATTTTGGTATTATTATTGACTTATTTCTTTCTCCCCATCTTCTCAACTTTGTCAGTAAATTGTTTTAGCTCTATCAAAATGAATATAAAACTCCAGCAATTTTTAGTACCTCTGTTGTCTTGTGTTTAGTCTGATCCTCCACCCTTTTCAACTTGAATTATTTCCATAGCTTCATAATGATACTCCCTTATATTGTCTATGTTCCAAGCCAACCTAGCCTCAGAATAATTACTCAAAGGATAGTGTTAAAACATAAATCGAATCACCTCTATTTACAACTCTCCCATAACTTGCAATCATATAGATATGACATCACCACACTTCCTTCCTGTTCCTAAAAACTCTGCTCTGCCCTCATGCCTACTAATTTCCTTGCTTCACTGCACTGCAGATGCATCTCTCAGACAGACTAAATTTCAGCTTAGAAAGACCTTCTTTAGCCATCCTATCTAAAATATTAGCCTGCTCCCAGCACTTCATGTACCCGTTGATTGCTTTCCTTTAACATATTAAATTTTCCTTATTTATAATTTAGTATTTGTTTCAATCAGTAGAAGGTAAGTTCATCGCAGACAGGGATCTCTGTTTTGTTTCACCACTTTGTTTGAAATAGAACCTGGAACACAGTAGACAATCAGTAAATATTAGGGAAATTATTATCTAACTCTAAGATCCTATATGATTAATAGCCCATATGCCTTACCATCCTATACAGAATTTTCAAAGCTAGTAAAACCATAAATAAACATCATATTGTTCAGTTTCCCGGGTTTTGAGGACACTGGAGAACAGGGGTGAAGAGACTTGCCTGTACTCTTGTGGGTGACAATAAAGCCTTGCAAAAACTTTTCATTGCATGTCACGTAGTAACTTTTATTTCCAACATTTATGTGAAGACTTACAACTTCATGTCAAACTTTAGCTGTTCATACCATATCTTTAATTTATCATTTTTTTTTCTTATGTACAAAGTCTGTTAGGTGCAAATGAACTCTGTTGAAGTCAGAAAAAATTAACTATGCCGTTTGATGGTAAGTGTTTGTAGCTTGTGGAGTTATGATACTTTCATTGAATTTTTAAGACCACAGTTTTAGTATCTTAGTGATTTTTTTACTGGATTATTTTTGATATTGCTGCTTCTATATTTTGAATATATTTGTATCTAAGAGTAACACAGAAATATTCACATCATCACTTTTCTTGGAACAGAACAGTATTTTCTTCTGTTCTTCCTAGTGAGATTTATTGTTTGTTATCTAACATAAGCAGGATTTGTCTCTGTAAATACTAATTTTCTCACAGATAGATATGTAAATTTGTGCACCCACTGCTTTAGAAATAATGGATTTCTGTCAGTAGGAGGTAAAAAAAGAGATTAGATAATCCCTAAAATGTAGGAGGGCTTATTCTTCAGGTAAAGTATGACTTCTTAAGTCCTTTCATTTAGAAGATTCTGGTATTCTAAAAGGATGTCAACTATTAGGTAACCTCTATCTTATGCAACATGGTGAGAGGTAGACGTAATTACACATATAATTTTTAAATAATTATGCTTTTGTTAAAGTTAGCTTTGAGAGTTAAACTGAACAGCAAAGCATTAATAAATAAGAAGACTTGTAATATATAAAAATTATATATATATAAAATATATAATATAAATATAAAAACATTTTAGTATATATACATTTCTTCAGGATAGAATTTTCTTATCAGATATATTTTTCACAAATATTTTATCGTATTCTATGTGTTGTCTTTTTACTTTCTAGGTAGTTTTTGGTGAAGCAAATGTTTTAAACATTAAAAATTTTAATAAAGTCCTATCATCATTTTTTGAAAAAAAATTTGTTGTCTGGTATCACACCCAAGAATTTTGAGATTCAATGATTGTTTACAGCCTTGGTCTCTGTGGAGGAACAGTGTTTTTTTTTTCTTTTTTCTTCATACTATTTGTTGAATACTTTTCTTAGTGTAGGGTTAATCTTATTAACATAAAGTAAACTGAAAATAGATCTTTATAAAAATTAAGACTGGAAATAGGAGAGGAAGGAGGAAGAAGGGTGGGAGCCTGGGCAGGAAGGAGGGTAGGATGAGAAGTATCACTATTTTCCTAAATCTGTATATATATAAAATTTCTATGTCTTAAATAAAATTTTTAAAAAAGAAGTTGAGCCGGCGCCGCGGCTCACTAGGCTAATCCTCCGCCTTGCGGCGCCGGCACACCGGGTTCTAGTCCCGGTCGGGGCACCAATCCTGTCCCGGTTGCCCCTCTTCCAGGCCAGCTCTCTGCGTGGCCAGGGAGTGCAGTGGAGGATGGCCCAAGTCCTTGGGCCCTGCACCCCATGGGAGACCAGGATAAGCACCTGGCTCCTGGCTTCGGATCAGCGCAGTGCGCAGGTCGCAGCGCGCCTACCGCGGCGGCCATTGGAGGGTGAACCAACGGCAAAAGGAAGACCTTTCTCTCTGTCTCTCTCTCTCTCACTATCCACTCTGCCTGTCAAAAAAAAAAAAAAAAGAAGTTGAGTAAACCAAGGTTACAGAAATTTACCTGTATGTTTTCTTCAGGAATTTTGAAATTTTAGAATTTAAATTTAGCTTTGCAGTTGATTTTGAGTTAGTTTTTGCATTGTGTGAGGTAAGGGTTCAGCTTTATTATTTTTTCATATATATATCTAATTTTCCCAGGATATTCGCTGAAAAGGATATTGTTTTCCCATTGAATTTTCTTGACCCTCTTATTGAAAATCAATTGATTGCTCACTTGGCTAATTCTCCACCTGCGGCGCCGGTACCCTGGGTTCTAGTCCTAGTTGGGGCGCCGGGTACTAGTCCTGGTTGCCCCTCTTCCAGTCCAGCTCTCTGCTGTGGCCCGGGAGGGCAGCAGAGAATGGCCCAAATGCTTGGGTCCCTGCACCCACATGGGAGACTTGGAGGAAGTACCCAGCCCCTGGCTTCAGATCGGCACAGTGCTGTCCATAGTGGCCATTGGAGGAGTGAACCAACGGAAGGAAGACCTTTCTCTCTCTCTCTCACTGTCTATAACTCTCTCTCTGTCTCTCTCTCTCTAACTCCACCTGGCAAAAAAAAAAAAAATCAATTGATCAGAAAGGTGAGCATTAATTTTGGAATTCACAATTTATTCATTGGATGCAGAGATAAACCTTGATTGGTGTAGCATTGTACTGGGTTTTGAAATGGGAACACATGAGTCCTTCAACTCTGTTTCTTTTCAGGACTGTTTTGACCATTCTTGATCTTTGCACTTCCATATGAATTTTAGGGTCAGCTTGTCAATTTCTGCTTAAAATCAGCTGGGGTTTGATTTAGATTGTATTGAATCTGTAGGTCGATTGGATTAGATTTCCATCTTAAAATTTTCAAGTCTTCTAACTATTGAGCAAGGAATGCCTTTCCATTTGTTTAGGCATTACTTAATTTCTTTCAGCTGTATTTGAAAAAGATTTATTTATTCATTTATGTTTTAATTTATTTATTTGAAAGGCAGAACAGCCAAGAGGAGAGGTAGATAGATAGGTATATATATATATATATATATATATATATATATATATATATATATAGAGAGAGAGAGAGAGAGAGAGAGAGAGAGATCATACCAAAGCTAAGAGCCACAAAATCCAACTGGGTCTCTATGAGTGGTAGGGGCCCAAGTATTTTGGCCATCATCTGCCTTCCCAAGCACATTAGCAAGAAGCTAAATCAGAAGCTTGGAGTAGCAGTCACTCCAAATAGCACTCCAATATGGGATGCTGGCAGTGCAAGCAGCGGTTTAATACACCACACCATAACACTAAACTTTTTCAATTGTATTTTGCAGTTTTAATGTAAAAGTCTTGAACTTCCTTTAAGTTTATTATTAAGCATTTTATTCTTTATAATTCTATTGTATATAGAATTGCTTTTTAAATCTTATTTTTGGATTCCTCACTTCTAGCATATTGTCAGCGTTGCTGAACTTGTTTATGGGTTCTACTTGTGCTTTTTTTTTAAGTGAATTCCTTGGATCCTATATACAAATCATGTCATCTATGAGCAGAGATAGTTTTATTCTTTCTTCCAATAATATACTTATTTCTTTCTGCTGCAAAATTTCTCTGGCTAGCACCTCCAGCACAATGCTGAATAGTAGTGAGAGCTGACATTCTTGTCTTATTCCTGGCTTGGGGGAAAAACTTTAGTCTTTTATCACAAAATGTATTAACTGTGTGTTTTTCACAGTTGTTATTTATCAAGATTAAGAAATCCTTTTATTTGAAATATGTTTTTCTTTTATGATGAATGGTTATTGAATATTTTAAAATGCTATCCTGTATCTAATTGCAATGGTTTGGTGACTTTGCCCTTTATTTTATAAATATGGTACATTGATTTTTGGATGTTAGACCAACCTTGAATCTCTAGGGGAAATATCCTTAAATCATGGTATACAGTCCTCTGTATGTAGTGTTAAATTTGGGTAGCTACTATTTTTTAAAAAAAATATTTATTTATTTGAAAGGCAGTATTACAGAGAGAGATGGGGAGACCTTCTAGCTGCTGGTTCACTCCCCAGATGGCCTCAGTGACCTGGCCCAGAAGTCAGGATCCAGGAGCTTCACTGGGATGCCCCACAAGGGAGGCAGGGGCCCAAGCACTTGGCCATCTTCCGTTGTCTTCCCAAGTGCATTAACCAGGAGCTGTATTGGAAGTAGAGCAGTCAAGACTAGAAGAAGCACTCACATGGCACTGCTGGGAAGCTTAACCCATTGTGCCACAATGCCAATCCCAAGTTTGCTAGTATTTTATTGAGAAAAGTTTATTGCTTATAACTTCATAAGAGGTAGGTTTCCTTTAATCTTTAATGATTTTGAAAGAGAGACAGGGAATGAGGGAAGGAGAGAGAGAGAGAGAGAGGAAGAGATGGAGGGAGAGATCTTTCATCTTTTGGTTTACTTCCCAAATTCCTGCAACAGCCAGGGCTGGGACAGGACAATGCCACTAGCCCAGAACTCAATCGAAGTTTCTCATTTGGGCAGCAGAGACCCAACTACTTGAGCCAATATCTGCTGCCTCTGGGGGTACATATTAACAGAAAGTTGGAATCAGAAGTGGAGCCAGAACTCAGACAAGGCACACCAATATGGGATGCTAGCATCCCAAACAGCATCATGAATGTGGCACCTGCTTCCATTTTCTTTTTTGATAGCTGCTGTGCCAAAGGAACCGTTGAGCTATAGCCAGCCCTCCATTTTCTTTTTTAATATTTTTCTGTTGGTATTGTTATGAGAATAAAATTAACTCCTGGAGCTAGTTGAGAAGTTTTCCATCCATATCCATTTGTGTGAAAAAGTTGTGAAATATTGGTATTAGCTCTTTTAAAAAATGCTTGGTACATGGGGCCAGCATTGTGGGGGTTAAGCCTCTGCCTTAGGCACTGGCATCCCATAGGGGTGCCAGGTCATGTCCTGACTGCTCCACTTCCAACCCAGCTCCCTGCTGATGGCTTGGGAAAGCAGAAAGGGGTGTCTCAGGTGATTGGGCCCCTGCACCCACGTGGGAGACCGGGAGGAACCTCGTGGTTCTTGGTTTCGGATCAGTCTGGCCCTGGCCGTTGCAGTCACTTGGAGAGTGAACCAGTGGATGGAAGACCTCTCTCCCTCTGTCTCTCCCTCTTTCTCTGTAGGGAAGATTTCTCTTTCAAATAGGTAAATAAATCTAATATATATATATATTAGAATATATATATGGTATGATTCATCAGTGAAGTCACTAGGCCTGTGCTTCTTTTGGAAAGTTTAAAGGCTGATTTAATATGGTTACTGTTACAGGTCTATCCAGATTTTCAATTTCTTTTTGAGTCAGTTTTGTTTATCATGTCTTTCTAGGAATTTAAATATCCCATCTATGTTGTATAACTTACCAGCCCACAGTTATTCACAGTACTTCTCTATATCCATTTTTATGTTTTTTAAGGTCAGAAGTGGCATCTCCTCTTTCACCTTTGGTTTTGGTAATTTAAATTTCCTATTTTTTTCTTAGTCACTCTAAATTTTTTCAAAGAACAATATTTTGTTTTTAATAATATTATTTATTGTTTTTTCTATTTCTTATTTCATTTATTTGCACTCCAATATTGCTTTCTTCTTATTTTTGAGGTTTGTCCTTTTTCTAGTTCTTAAGGTAGAGGGTTAGATTACTAATTTGAGATATTCATTTTCAGGAGAGCTGTTTATAGCTATCATTTTCTGTAAGACCTGCATTTGCAGCATTCTGTAAGTTTTGGTATGCCGTGTTTTGTTTTCACTTATATCAAGTAATTTGTAAGATATTTTGATTTCTTCTTATGTTCATTGGGTATTCAAAAATGTGTTGTTCAATTTCTGCATATTTGTGAATTTATCCATTTTATTGACTTTGATTAACCTCAGTGCAGTCAGAGATATTCTTTGTATGAGTTAATTGATTAAATTTTATTTAGGCTTATTTTATGACTAAACATATTGTTTAGTTTGGAGAATGTTCCATGTGTGCTTGAAAGAATGTGTATTTTGCTATTGTTGGATACTGTCTTCTATAGGTTTCTGTTAGGTCGTTTGGTTTGTAGTATTGTTATAGTCTCTATTTCCTTGTTGGTTTTCTGCTTCCGTGTTCTAGCCAATATTGAAAGTAAGTTGCTAAGCTGAATTGCCTCCAGCTATTCTTGTTAAATTACTGTTTTCTTTAAATTACCTATGTCTCCTTTCAATTCTGTTTTTCTTCATTTATTTTGGAAATCTGTTAGCTGGATATATGATAATAATTATTGTGTGTTTTTGGTTGACCTCTTTATAATTAAAAACTTTCTTTGTCTCTAATAAAAATGTTAATTCTATTTTGTCCGATATTATTGTAGCCTCTTCAGTTCTCTTTTGGTTACTTTTTGCATGTTTTATCTTTTTACTTTGGACATATTGTGCCTTCAAATCTAAAGAGCACTGTTTATAGACAGAATATCATTATTTAACAAATGCTTGTGTAGGAGTAAGTATTAGGTTGCAGTGGGTTAAATTGTTGATTTGATATCTGCATCCCATATCAAAATGCTGATATGAGTCCCAGCCACTCTGCTTCCAAGCCACCTTCTTGCTAATGGCCTGAAAAGGCAACAGAAGATTAACTCGGGGCTTGGGTCCTTGGCACCCATGTGGGAGACCAAGATGGATTTACTGGCAGCTACCTTTGGCTTGGCCCAGCGTCACTCCCTGTCTATTTGTAGAGTGAAACAGGAGATTGGAAATCTCTCTCCCCCTCTCTCTTTCTCTTTCTCTTGTTGCTCAGCATTTCCAATAATAAATAAATAAATAAATAAATAAATCTTTATTTCTCTCTCTTTTTTTAAGGTTAGCATTGTGGCAAAGCAGGTTAAACTGCTGCCTGTGCTGCCTGGGACGCTGGCATCCCACGTTCTCACGTGAGCCACTTTTTTTTTTTTTTATTTGAAAGAGTTACAGAGAAAGGTAGAGACAAAGAGAGAGGTCTTCCATCTGCTGGTTCACTCTCCAGATGGCTGCAATGGCCGGAGCTGCGTTGATCTGAAGCCAGAGCCAGGAGCTTCTTCCGGGTCTCCCACGTGGGTGCAGGGGCCCAAGGGCTAGGGCCATCTTCTACTGCTTTCCCAGGCCATCGAAGAGAGCTGGACTAAAAGAGGAGCAGCCAGGACTCGAACCAGTGCCCATATGGGATGCCGGCGCTTCAGGCCAGGGCTTTAACCTACTGCACCACAGCGGCAGCATCCTAAATAAATAAATCTTAAAAAATAATTGTACCACTTGCCAATCTCTGCCTTATGATTGGAGTGTTTAATGCATTTATATTTAATGTAATTATCTATAAGATGATTTCTGTCTGCCATTGTTATTTTTTCTGTATCTTATCATTTTTATCCCTTTTTTCCTCCATTACTGTTTTCTATTGCATAAAGCAAAATTAATGTCTTATTTTAATTCTTTGCTGTTCCTTTTGCTGTACTTTTGAGTTTTTAGTAGTTACTTTAGGAATTACAATTAATATTTTAATTTAAAACTCTGATGTTTATTAGCCATCTAATGTGTTCCTTGTAACAAATATCTCATGATATATTCTAATAAAATATATTCTAATAAAAAAGGGTTGCACTTTTGAATAAGATTGGGATATGTTATTTACTTTCTCCCTTATAGCATTCCATTAGCAAATACATCCCAGAAATATTGGATATGTTTGTTTTATCTTACTTATATTTTTATTTTTAAAATAAAATATTTAAAAAATATAATGTAATGGCTGGCGCCGCGGCTCAATAGGCTAATCCTCCGCCTAGCGGCGCCGGCACACCAGGTTCTAGTCCCGGTTAGGGAGCCGGATTCTGTCCTGGTTGCCCCTCTTCCAGGCCAGCTCTCTGCTGTGGCCAGGGAGTGCAGTGGAGGATGGCCCAAGTCCTTGGGCCCTGCACCCCATGGGAGACCAGGAGAAGCACCTGGCTCCTGCCATCGGAACAGCGCGGTGCGCCGGCCGCAGCGCGCCGGCCGCGGCGGCCATTGGAGGGTGAACCAACGGCAAAAGGAAGACCTTTCTCTCTGTCTCTCTCTCTCTCACTGTCCACTCTGCCTGTCAAAAATAAAAAAAAATAAAATTAAATTAAAAAATATATATAATGTAAATTCAATATAAGAACTGATCAAAATTATTTGTTCTGAAGATGAATTTATTTTAGTCACATCTCTCTGGACTGGGTACTATGAGGTTAGAGCTCTATAAACTAAATTAAAAGCCAGAGTTTTGCATGTAGAGCTCCAGACTTCCTTGGTTCAAGAAGCCTTTTATGTCTCAGTGATTTTTATGGCATTCCTAGGCCAAAAGAAATGCCTAAAAGTTATGTTTATGTAGTGGTTAAATTGAAATGACATGATAGATATCATTGTTCTAAATTTCTTTGTTGGCAGTGCTCAACTCCTCAGACATTGGAAACAGATTGGATACTGGTATCATCGTTTCCTATTTTGTTTGATTTTGTATGGCCCTTGGCATTTTCACAGCAACTACCAAAATGTAGCCTCTTAAAATAGTGATGATAAAAGTGATGAAAGACAGTGATGTAAAGTAGAAACTGTGAACTATTTCACCTACTAGTTTATAGTTTTCAACAAATACAGAAGGTATTTGGAATCACATTTTAGTTCTGTGTGGAAACTGATGGAGACAATTAACTCTATGGGGCTTCATTTTCCTTTCTGGAAAAATAGGGCAATCAATTCTACACGTATGATTTTTTAGAGACTAATTAATAGAATATCTCACATTAACAAATACTTTGTGTGTGGTAGCTATAATTCAAGGGACATTTTGTATTATTAACTAACAGTAAGAATTACTAAACAATCAAAAATATCTTGTCCTAGGCCAGGTGACTAAGTAGCATGATAGTTCTTGTATTTGAAATAAAATTTTAAATTAATGGAAAAAATTCAGATGATATGAGAAACCAAATTTTCAGGGGGTAAATATTTCATTTCAGTCTAGAGTTCAGTTTAAGTTTTACTACTCATTCTACTCATTTGAAAAAAATAACTTGATTTTTCTTTCCTCATCTTTAAAATGGCAGACAGTACCATGATGAATGTGGTACTAGGACTGAAACTACTAAGCACACGACAGGTAGTCAATCAGTCTGAGTTTTTCTTTTTTTCCTAATTTGCAGAAATTATTTTCCTATTGATACTGAGTTTTACCAGATATTCTGTTCCTTAAAGGATATGTCTATAATCTCTCATTGAAACTCTGCCTAGCAGGCTGACAGAAAGCACCGCATTTTACTCCTTCAACTGTGGGATTACGGAGTGATATTACCATAGAATTCTTCAAAAGGTAGGTTCCTTTTGATGTCTGTTGATATTTTCTGCTTTACTACATAGTAAAAGAAATTTGCCTAGACTGCTTGCCATGAGACAATTATCAGTTACCAGCTACTTCCTGATGATATTATCTCAAAAGTTTTACTATCTTTTCCCCTTAGCTATGAAAAAAATATATAATACACCCAAAATGGAATAAAGCACTGATTCCAAACAAGTTTTTATTTCCAAATGAGTAGTTAATAGCAGGTTAATGTTTATAACTTAATGGAATTTCTTCCCTTAAAGTAGATTTATTTGTGTATAGGTTGTGCAGTTCTATAATTCCCCAGATAGGTAACTGTTCCCTAGAAAGCAGGATCCTTAATTTATTCAATCCGAATTTACAAGTTAATGTTTTGCCTGACTTAAATTCCATTATTCTAATTTAGCTCTTAAAATGTAGATTCTAGCTTTGAACTTGAAAAGCAACTTTTAAGCCTTCTTACTGGGACATTATCAATGATTGTGACAGAAATTCCTAAGTTTGGTGAAATGGCATTGGTAGAACAGTATTTCTATCAGATACGCCTCTCTCCCTTCTTTGCTCTGTGGTGATGTCAGCAGAGGATCATATATGAGCAGATCATATATGATCATATGTCAGCAGAGGAGATATGAGCACCCTGAATTGTGAGATTTGCTTCACGGAAAATGAATAAGAAGGAACCAAGAAGGGACTGATAGATTGAAAAGTGTAGGAAGTGGGGGCTGGCATTGTAGTGTATTGAAAAAAGCTGCTGCCTACAGTGTCAGCAACAAATATGGACACCAGTTCGAGTCCTGGCTGCTCTACTTACCATCCAGCTCCTTGCTAATGTGCCTGGGAAAGCAGCAGAAGATAGTCCAAATACTAGGGCCCCTGTACCACATGGGAGACCCGGAAGAAGCTCCTGGCTTTGGACTGGCCCAGCTCCAGCCATTGCAGTCATTTGAGGAGTGATCCAGTGGAAAACCTCTCTCTCTCACTCTTTCTCTCTCTCTCTCAGTCTCCCTTTCTTTCTGTATAACTTGGCCTTTCAAACAGATTAATAAATATTTAAAACTATATTAAAAGAAAGTGTAGGAAGTGGCAAGAGTAGGAATTCTTTTCAATTCAGTGACCTGAAGTTTAAATCTTAGTCATTTTCAGTAATTTATTTTCTACATTTTAAAAATAAGGAGCAAGTGGCTTTGTTTGTGGAATTCTATCCATATGCCATGTCTAGAGACAAAAAAATGAATTAATATTTTTTAAAGTGACACCCGGTGTGCCGGCGCCGCAAGGCGGAGGATTAGCCTAGTGCGCCGGCGCAGCGCGCCTACCGCAGCGGCCATTGGAGTGTGAACCAACGGCAAAAGGAAGACCTTTCTCTCTGTCTCTCTCTCACTGTCCACTCTGCCTGTCAAAAATAAAAAATAAAAATTAAAAAAAAAATAAAAAAATAAAGTGACACATAATTCTCTGACATTCCCCTCTCACTTTCACTTTCCCTTTTTGTGGGGAAATTTCTAGTTCTACTTAGAGATTAGCAATGTATGAATAATTATTACATTAAAAATCTATAGGGGGAAAAAGAAGGAAAAGACTAGTACCCAAATAATAAGTCATTTAAAAATGTAGGATTTTATTTTATAATTTCTACCTTCGTGCATTTTAATATTTTCTTTGAAAAGTATATTTTAATGAATATGTCTAGTTTTAAAAATGGGTTTGCATCTATAAGTAAAGAAATCAAATGGAAGCATCAAGTCGTGGCCAGTCTGTTCCTTCAAGCTATTATTACCTAATGAAACATGAGGCTGATCATGTTAAGCATAATGATACACAATGTTTTCAGGCATAAGATATATACCAAGAGTAAAATGTACAATATGATTCTTTGTCAATATCCATTTCTTGCAATCTGTAGCACATAAAGGGGTAATTTAAAACTAAAAGTACTTAAAATGTATTAATACCAGAATGTTGATGATGTATTATGTTCTCCAGTCAGGCGTTTGCAGAGTGCTTAACTATCATTAACTAGAAGTGGCAACACAAAATAACCCCCGCAATATTACATCATAATCAGATTTGAAGTAGATATATTTGTAAGGATTTTATTTCTATTTTTCAAAAAAATAGTCACTACTACATTTCCTTGTTTCATATTCTATATGCTTTTAATATGTCGCTTAATCACTGAGACATCTTTTATTTGACAGGCCTCAGTTGATTAGACATAGGTTTCCTCATTATAAAATCAGAAATCATAGTAATTATCACTATAAAATGGAAACGTTAGAATTCATGAGCTTGAGAATCTTTACACTGTCACATATGTGCAAAACATTTATTAAGATTACTGTTAGATGATAGTCCCTGGTTTCAGACATTTAGTAATTAGCTTTTTTGCATGATACTGTGTTGATTCATCAAAGCCACATACAAATCAGGTATAGAGGATTTTGGTTTTTAAATGTAAAAAATTAATTGGAGCAGACAAGGTACCTAAAATGCACTTCATAACAGAAATAAAAAGTGGTTTGATAAGCCCATATTCATATCCTATTTGATTGCTAAAGATTCAAAAGAGCTTTTCAGAGATGGTCTAACAGAGAAAGGATGATGATCTCAGTATGTACTTTAAAAAAAAAATAAAAAGAATTGCTTGCTCAACTCAGTGATTTCCATAAAACATTGCAAAACTGGGTGCATCTGCAAGTTAAAACCAGGACATACAGCAGGCTGAAACTGAACAGAATTTGATTGCAGACCTGAAGCTGTTTCCTTGGTTTTGTCACTGGAGACATATCTTATGAGAATATGCTCATGATTTTTTGAATAGTCCATGAAAGGTGACAGGGATGTTAATCTCCACTTCAGCCCTGGCAACTTCACTCAAGTCCTTGGCATTCAGAATCAGGAGATAAGCAGGCTTTTGCCCTGCCCCAGGGCTTACCACCACACTCAGAACTACACCTGTTAATAAGAAGTAAATAAGACAGCAGTGAATCTTAAAAAGCCCACGCTCACAGACTAAACAACATTGGAATAATTAAACATAATTGAAATAATGTAAGTGGAATTACCTTGATTAAATAAAGACAGCCACTTGACTCAATTTCATTTCTGACTTTTCTAAGTCTTTTAACTCATCCTGTTCCCTACATTATCACTCCAGGAAAGGGGTCATTCACTCACTGTTGTATCTCAATATCCTACCTAGAACATAGCAGGTGCTCATTAAATATTATGGAATGAATGGATCTGTGTTCTTATCTATAACATGAGAATAAAATGTCTGCCTGGCCGGTGCCATGGCTCAATAGGATAATCCTCCGCCTAGCGGCGCCGGCACACCTGGTTCTAGTGCCGGTCGGGGCGCTGGATTCTGTCCTGGTTGCCCCTCTTCCAGGCCAACTCTCTGCTGTGGCCCAGGAGTGCAGTGTAGGATGGCCCAAGTGCTTGGGTCCTGCACCCACATGGGAGACCAGGAGAAGCACCTGGCTCCTGGCTTCAGATCAGCACAATGCGCTGGCCGCAGCAGCCATTGGAGGGTGAACCAACGGCAAAAAGGAAGACCTTTCTCTCTGTCTCTCTCTCTCACTATCCACTCTGCCTGTCCAAAAAAAAAAAAAAAAAAAAAAAAAAGTCTGCTTTACTCACTGCCAGAAACAATGTTATGGTCATCAAAAAAAAGTCTATATTAAGAGACTTTGAAAGTATTAAGATATAATATATCTGATTTCTAAGAATTGTCTGGAAACTGACTTCCTTCAAACAAAAGAACAAACTTTTTGCAGTTTTGACTGGATTTATGTAAAATCATTTAGCATGATGTGGCTCCACAATTCTTTATCTCATTTCTCTATGGTTACCCACAATTTAATCCTAAAAAGTATAATCTATCTCTGTCATCAATAATTAACTAAGACTGATGCTTTGTAATGGAGTTACTGTATGAGGATACTTCTGGAAAGCAGAATTAAATGCTAAATTTACTTTGGTGCAAAAATTTTTTCAAATCTATAAATATGTGTTTTTTAAAAGTTTATGAAAAATTTGTATTATGAGAAAATTATGCATGAAATTCAATTTTTTTTTACCAAAGTAGACTTATCTTTTAATCTTCTTATTCTATGAATTGTTTAAAGTAACTTCACATTATAGGCGATGGCTCTGGATCCCTCTCTAGCTTCAGGTTTTTAAAAGAACAAATCAAAACTACAGTCACAAGCCTGCATTTGCCTCTTCGATCCTCCAGAATACTCAGTTTCCTTCTTAGAACCTTGTCCTTTATCAGAAATAGGTCTTGGTTGGAAAAGGCAAAACAAAACAAAACAAAACAAAAACAAACAAATAAAAAAAAAAAACACCTAGATTTCATGCTGCTATTTCTTCTTCTTCTCTCTCATCCAGACAGTGATGCTTAGAAATTTTTTTACAAGTAATCAATAAGACCTAACCACGAGATGAAGCCTACTTTCAAATAAGTTTAACTTCTTTGTACTGTCCCATTTACGATACTGAGAATCATTTCTGGATCAGGGATTTAACCCAGTGGTTAAGATGCTGGTTAAGAAGTTCATGTCCTGGGGACTGCGCTGTGGTTTAGTGGGTAAAGCCACTGCCTGCAGTGCTGGCATCCCATATGGATGCTGGTTCAAGTCCTGGCTGCTCCCCTTACGATCCAGCTCTCTGCTATGGCCTGGAAAGCAGTGGAAGATGGCCCAAGTTCTTTGGCCCCTGTACTCACATGGGAGACCCAGAAAAAGCTCCTGGCTACTGGCTTCCGTTTGGCCCAGTTCTGGCCATTGTAGCCATTTGAGTAATGAACCAGCAGATGGAAGACCTCTCTCTCTTTCTTTCTCTCTCTCTTTCTGCCTCTGCCTCTCTGTAACCCTGCCTTTCAAGTAAATTAGTCAATAATAAAAAAAAGAAGTCCATGCCCCATATGACTGGGTTAAATTCCTGGCACCTGTTTCTGATACTAGCTTCCTGCTATTGCAGACTTAGAGGGCAGGGGTGATAACTCAAGTAATTGGGTTCTTGTCACTCACGTGGCATACCTGGATTGAGCTCCCTGCTCCTGGCTTCAGTCCCCAGTTGGGCTCAGGGCCATTGTGTACATTTGGGATTAAATCAGAGGATAGGAGTTTTCTGCCTGTCTCTCTTTTGCTATTCCTCAAATGTGTATACATATATGTGTATCAAATATATATAGTTTTATCCCTTAAATATACTTTTTTTTAAAAAAAAGAATTGTTTCTGAATATGAAGCAGTAATTGAGCTAATACACAGAAGTCCTCTAAAAAGAGTGTTTATACCCATCCACTGCTGTCATTACCATCATCTTCCTCCAAGGCATCTGGATGAGAAACAAAGATGGGTTCTGATGGGTATGAATCGGGCTCTTGCCATACCCAGGTCTCTTTAGTTTTGACGTTCAGCTTACACAGCTGATTATAAGACAAAAAAATAAAAAATAAAATATGTCAATGTGCATTGCTTAACTAGCAACTGTTACAAAAACACTGCTGTAATGTTAGGAAGATGGATTAATTACCCTGTCGGGAACAAAGTGATTCAGGCCAAGTCCGTATGCGTATGTATAAGGTTTCCCGCCGTACTTCTGGTAATTGATTTGAGGAAACTCAAATGCTACAAAACAGAGCACAGGCTTAGGAAAATTCACTTGACTTCTCCGAATGGAACACTTGTGCCCTCCTGTGTGAGCTTTTTCTCTAGGCCATCTTACCTTGGCGAGGTCCTGAAAAGAGAACCTCAGGTTCCAGCCAGATGGTCTCATCGCTGCACAGAATCGCGGTGGCAGTTGTGTTGGGCAGCGTGACCAGATTCTTGCCTGTGTCCGCCTAAGAAAGACAGTAACAGAAACCTCAGTGAGCAGGAAGAAAATTCAGGCAGTCATAACTGCATACTTCCCGAGCGTGCTCTCTTTTCAACGTGCAGGGAGGAACAAGGCAGGGAATTATAGATGAGGCCGTCCTGGGCAGGCTGTCTGTGCCCATGTCGGTCCCCGGCTGTGGATCCCTGGAGAAGTCACACAACCTCTCGGGCCTCAGTTTTTTCAGCTGTAAAAGGCGACCATCCTTGAAGAAAAGCACTGAGGAATGTCTTCTGCAAACAAAGGAACAACAGCAAAAATACATTTTTCTGCAAAACAAAAGTAATAAAGACTTCGAATGCCCAAGCAATAAAAATGTACCTGTCTATTCCATAGTTACTGTTTTAATTTTGTTTGAAACAATCCTTGCAGTTATATTTCCAAAAGGAAAAAAAAATACATAGGGAAACCACTAAACTGAATGTTTTTGAAGATCTTTTGTTTCACACATGTATGGTGCATACAAATGCACACACATTTCCAGATTATTTTCATAATTATTATAAGCTCTAAGTTCAAATATATTTAATCAATTCTTGATTACATGCTTTGCTCTAGGCTCTAGCCTAGGTTTTTGGGCTAGTTCAGAGAATAAAATCCTTTTCTTCATAAAGCTAACATTTTAGTTCAGGAAGTTAAACACTAAATACAATTAATAACTAAAATATATGAGGATACTTCAAAATTGGTGGAAGAGTGAAATTAAAAGATAACTTTATTTTGGTTGAAATCCATGCATATGAGTATAAAATACCTTGAATGTGGACTGGCTAATAGAGTTGGGGGCTCACAAATACCAAGGGTGGACATTTGTTAAGAGGTAAGGGTAAGCCTTTTTAAAAATTGGCATTTGAGACAAACCCAGAAGATGAGAAAATGAGCAATGTGTTCAAGCAAAGAGAATAAACGGTGAAAAGGCCTGAGGAGAGAGGAGGGCCCATGTGCTGAGGAGAATTAAGGAGAACAGCGCGGCTGCAACTCACCGAGCGGCAGGGAAGAGGGGAGAGAAGGGGGGAGGGTCATGGGGCCAGACTGGATAGCGGCTTGCAGGTCATTATGAGGACTACGTCTTGCTCTATGAGTGAGCAATGGGGAGGCACTAAAGGATTTTGAACAGAGGATTTACAAGCTTTGGCTTCTTTTTAATACATTCCCATTGGCTGCGCTGCTGAAACCACCCACGGGAATAGAAGCGACCCAGAGTAGAATCAGGGGACCTGATGGGGATGTTGCGGACTACAGGGGGTGGTGAAGAGGAGGAATACAAGAGAAAAGTCAGGCATGGCACCAAGGTTGGCATGGGCACCACAGAGATGAGAGCGACTGCAGGTGGTGGGGGAACAAAAGAAGCTCAGGCCTCCCTGCCTTCAGCTCGAGATGTCTACTGGATATCCAAATGGAGAGGTGGCGTAACAGTAGGCCACGGCAACCTTGAGTGTGAGGGAAAGTTGGAAATACGCATTGTCTGCTCTAAAGCACAAATCTGTAACAGGCGCAGAGTGTATACCGGTGCCCTTCAAGAGGAGGAATGGGAAGTTGAGGCAAAATGAGTCAGGAGAAAGATTTCTAAGAGCATGAGGTGAGTGATCCATTGGAAATGGTAGAGGAGTGATGAGAGAGAGAGAGAGAGAGAGAGAGCAAGAGAGTGAGAGGGAGAGAGGCTAGAGTGAAGTCTGAGTGGGTGAAGGAGGATGGAAGAGATTAGTTGTGGATAGGAAAACAGATAATTCAGTATATGAGTACAGATGCTGGTGGGTGGGTAAATGTGGTTGTAGGAGCCTCTGGTTCTTTTTGAGTTTTCATTTGTTTCAGAGGAATAGGAAATATAGTTATCAACTGCATATGAGTGCTGCCATGGGAAGTGTGAAAAGTTTGAAGGTAAGAGGGTGTGGAATATTTAACCAGCAAAGTGAGAGAAGAAGTGAAGTGGCAAATTGCAGCAGCCAGGTTTGTGGTCATGATTTAAAATCAGACCAATTAACTTGTTTTTTTTCAGCCTCAGAGATATAAACATGGAATGGTTTAAGAGTAAAATTTAACTAGTGTATGGTTTTGACAAATAAGTTTGATGAAGTAAGAAAGAAGCAAGAAAAATAAGATCTATATGATAGGGGTGATTATTATCATTAATCATGATATTTAAATTGACAGAGGAAGATAGATAATTTCTCTAGGGATTGGTGGATAGTGAAAAAGTAGTATGTTCGATGGATTAGAGGCTGCTAGTGGGAATTGCAGCAGGGCAGGCGAGGTTCAAAGTTAAAAGGTGGCAGTCAGATTGCATCTTAGAGACACTGACATTATGGAAGGATCACAGGCGTGGGTATTGGTTGGTTAAGGTTATAATTCTGAAAAGAGAGTGGCTGATACAGAATAGAAGACAAGAGCAGTGCAACAGGTCAAGGAACTCAGGTAGGGTTGTTAGAAGAATAAATTATGATAGGCATACTGAATGTTTCAAGAACAACAGACAGGATTAGAGCTGGGAACAGAGTGTTATTGAGCCAAGAGGAAGAGAAGCAGTGGTTAGTAATGAAAAAAATAATGAGGGGTATACATATGGCTATGTGTAATACTAATTGGCTATTTGATTGAATGGCTAAAATAAGATTAAAAGTTGGGAAATCTCAAGGGTGAATGGAGGAGCAACGGTCTGAAAGCAAGAAAGAGAAACAAGGATGCCTACCCGACGTGGACAGAGAAGAAACTAGCTCCCCTGGAAACTGAGACCTATGTCCTCAGAGGGAGTGGGATTTTGGTTAAAGAAAGAAGGAAGAGGAAACGTTCTGAGAAGATGACACACAGGGTTTTCTGGTTCTGACTATGAATTAAGAGTGAATCGTAGAGCATTTTAAGATAGCGAGGAATGGTAGGAGAGGAATAATTAGAGAACAGATTTTGTGAGATTTGTGAAATAGGCATTGAAAACATTTATGGCAATGTTGGGAAGAAGACAGTGATGTGTTTATATATACACATATTTATATTAATGTGCAGAATAAGTACAAAGGTCTATGCCAAACATATTATTTATGTGGCTTTTAGTTGAATTGTTTCTCTTTGTCCTACATGGTTTTTTAAAAATAGGTCTTTATTTCTCTGATATGTGGGAGCCAAACTTTATTTAAAAGAGAAAAAAATACCTGTGTGTATCTGTTTTGCTGCACATACAATACTTTGTCAAACTTTGCTTTAAATCTCTGTCAAATTGATAAGAATTATATACTCTTTCAACTATTTTGTAATTATTTAAAAATTTACTTTATATGAGGGAAGTTGAACATTTTTTCATATGATTATTGTTTCTAGCTCTTGCCTATTTTCCTGCTGGACTATGATAGTTTTATATTTTATTTGTTGAACTCTTTATTCAGTGGAGCCATTAACCTTTGATTATAATGTAAATTAAAAATGTGTCATCTCAAAAAAATAAATATAACATAAACAAGTAAATAAATAAATTAGGTCTTCAGTATAAGAAATCTATAACATTATCTTTGTATCCTCACAGTGAATATAGAAATTTATTTTGTGTAACAGAATATGAAATAACAATTATATATGTATATATGAATATACATTTTATATTTTCTTATATTTTCACAAACAAAACTCAAGGAAGATACTAATAAAAGTTACCAATAAGAAATGAGGGTGAATGGAATGAAGTAGATGAAGGTAGGGTTGGAGTGAGACTTTCTATGTATTCTCAGGCTATTGAATTCCTCACTTCAAAAAGAAGGAAAAATTTGGTTCATTTAGCAAAATTATTCTAAAATATTATTTCTCCCTACTACACTCTCATTTATCTATTTTTATATATCTTGATATAATTTCAATATTAGTAACTATCAGTTTTTCTTCTGTTCACAAATTTTCATGTCTCTGCATTACATGTCATTAAAATGCACACCTCTTATCCTGACCTTAATTCTTCTGAGATTAACAACCTACTTTTGGGTTCAGTGTTGTGGTGTAGCAGGTTAAGCCACAGCTCGCAGCACCACCATTCTTAAGAGTGCTGGTTTGTGTCCTGGCTGCTTCAGTTTCAAACCAGCTCCCTGCTAATGCACCTAGGAAAACCAAGGAAGATGGCCCAAATGCTTGGGCCTTTGCACCCACATGGGAGATCTGGATGAAGCTCCTGGCTTTGGCCTGGCCCAGCCATGGCTATTGCAGGCATTTGTGGAGTGAACCATTGAATGGAGGATCTCTCTGTCTCTCCTTCTCTCTCTGTAACTCTGCCTTTCAAATAAATAAGCCAATCATGAAAAAAAAAAAAACCCACCACTTTTATAGATTTTACCCCATTTCCTCTATTGCTTTTGCCCATGCTCCAGTCAGTTGGATTGCAGACAGTTTTCCCTGCTTGTCTGCTTCTCCATTTCTGGCTCTCTCCTCAAACTGTTCTTCCTGTCTTCAACTGTTCTGCTTCAATCCCATCCCCATCTGCTAAAATACTGAGACTACAAATAACTGCTCCATGCATCTCCCCAAACAAGTATGGCTTCTCCATTTTCTGGCTAGGTAAGTCGATTCATCCCTGTCTCAGAGTTCTCATCCTATGTTGACATGCATTATCATTTCTGAATCATCTTCCTTCAAAACTAGGCGATGGCATCCATGAGAATAAGCAATGTATCCTTTTGACTCTCCCACTGAAACAACCAGTGTGATACTTGTAGCAGCTGTTCAGTAACTGTTGGGAGAAAGAGAAGGTGAATTTGGGTGACATTAGGCATTTTTCATCATCACTGAAGTTCCCAATTCTATACTTGATTGACCTTTCTTTAGGAAATGATGGCCATACATTTAAAAAAATCTTTCCTTTTTCTTCACGTTAGAATGTGGGTACTGAAATTTATTGATCATCCTTTAAAGATGATTCTTTAAAGGTGATTGTGATTTTATTAACACAGTTAAGAGTTTATGGAAATCAACTGACTCATTTATGTGGAATGTATTCTATGGTCACTTAATTCCAAGCCACAGATATGCCTCCAAAGGGAATATCAAGAGTGCTTAGGGCACCCAGACAGATCCCTCCCCTTGACCTCTTCTCTGAGCTCCAGATCCACCACACCAGCTGCCTATCAGACGTTTCTGCTGGGTTTCAGCTCAGCACCTGTACAATAAATCTTACTCTTTTTCCAGGAAACCACTCCTCTTACTTTTATGCTTCCTATTCAGTGAATTGAATTGTAGCATTATCCACTTGACTGCTTAGGGCAGAAATCTGAAAGTTATACCATGTTCCTTTCTCTTCCTTACCCCTCACATATAATCAGACTCCAACTCCTATTGATTCTACCAGTATTTAGTTCTCTATTTTGTCCCTTCTTTTATCTTTCAATGGCCATTTGTTAATCCACGTATTTATCCTCTCTGTTCATCTCTTTGCGTTCATCATCTAGTGGGTCTTCTAGCCTCTGAACTCCCCTCATTCCACTCTGTCCCTCATGATGACAGCAGAGTTAGAAACACAGACATGACCACAGTGTGCACACAGGGCTGCATGCCACTGCTGTGACACACATTTATAAAGCCCTTTACAACAGCACTTTAACCCATCTTTTCAATTGCTCTGCCCTGTACCCATTTCCCCATGTGTATAATGAGCCAGTCCAGAAACTACTTCATGTTTAAGTGGTAAAGTAGTAATTCTTGCATTTTAAATTCCTCTTTACCTTCTGTACAAGCTTATTTTTATTAGAAAGGGAGATAAAGAGAGAGTGAGAGATAGAGACAGAGACTGAGAGACAGAGATATCTCCCATCCACCAGTTTATGCCAT
This sequence comes from Lepus europaeus, assembly GCF_033115175.1. Classification (NCBI taxonomy): domain Eukaryota; kingdom Metazoa; phylum Chordata; class Mammalia; order Lagomorpha; family Leporidae; genus Lepus; species Lepus europaeus. The sequence continues at coordinate 60,474,095 of NC_084831.1, forward strand.
CGAATGACCACAACAGCTGAGACTTGCCACACCAAAGCCAAGAGCTGAGAACTCAACCTTGGTTTCTCAAGTGAGTGGCAGAGACCCAAGTACTTGAGCCTTCACCTGCTGCCTTCCAGGATGTGATTTAGCAATAAGGGAATCAGGAGTGGAGCTGAGATTCAAACCCAGGTACTCTGATAAGGAATATGGCCCCCCAAGTGGTATCTTAACCACTGTACCAAATACTCACCTGCCTCTGTTCCTTTGTATGAGCCCTTTTACCTATGTGTGATGCCCAATTTCAGCCTCTTCCCCTTCCTTAGTTTTTATAGAGATCACAAGCATAATTAAGGGAAATAGTATCTGGTTTAAAATTGGGTTTATTTTCCATAACATCTGAGCTAAGCCATTAGTACAATGTGTTTGCATTCTGTTTAGCTGCCTCAGCCCCTAGTGTGCAACTAGGGTTAGCTCGACAGAAAAGAGAGTGTATGTCCATGCGTGTATATGTGAAAATTCCATTTTTCTTGAATTTGGCATTTCCATCACACTAAAATTCTGATGTGTTGTTCTAAACAAGACAATCACAGGAAGACAAAATAGAGATGACATGATTATCTAATGCTATTAATGATTTTTATCCTCTAGTGATATTTCAGGAGATAGGTAGAAAAACAAAACAATGGTATCATTTCTCTGAAAGGTAACTTTTGATATTTCATCTCTCCAGAATTTCAAATTATTTAAGTTAAATTATTTGTAGTATTGACAAAGGATCCTAAGAATCAATGGATCTGTATTATTCACAAAGAAAGTACATTTTGCAAAGTATTTTGTGATTGAAAGAGCAGATCCATAATCACAAAACCTATTTCTCATATTGTTGTGCTGCCATTGGCTTTTGCTAAAGTTGCTTCACTCATCTGAGCTTCAGTTTCCTTGTTTGTGAAAGGATGGGAGTTTAATTAGTTTATTTTTAGTTTCTTCCATCTCTGAAATTTCAAGACTTTTGGTTATATCTGAACTATAAAGCTATGTAGCGGGAGGTTACCTTGTCAAAATTCAAGGGAAGTACGTATCTCCGAACCTCAGGCTGGGGCGCTTTTCTGGCATTTTTTTTCACCTCTTCCCAGTTCTCACGTAAGTTGGCTAAATATAAGTAATTATACACAAACTCAAATCTGCAAAAATAAGAAGTCAAACATGAGCACAATTATAAATAATTTTAGAGAGATGACTCATGCTTTTCAAAAGTGCAGGTGCCTGCCTATTCTTTATTCCACAATCCAGAAATTGCTAATAGCACAGGTATATTACAGTCATTTCCTCCTTCCCACAGTAGGGGGGAAAAATGAAAAAGCAAAGAAACTTGCCTCACGGATATATTTAAGTAATGGTAGCCTCAGATACTTTCTTTCTTCTAGTCAACATTCCATTTGTGCCCTTAGGGGCCATTATGTTTCCAGAGACTTGGCTAGTCTGAAAAACACGTCTCTTTGTCCTAATCTTAGAGTGAGCAGGATTGAAGGCTCCCCAGAGATCTTGTCAAGTTTGAGCCAAATTTGAGTTCACTTCTTAAGTCACAGAACCTTTTACTTTCAGGTCTGGTTCATGGACTCCATCCGTTTTCAATCATTAACCGTAGTTTTGATCCTCAGTGTATATTGCTGTTCACCTCAACTTCCTACTGCTTTTTCAATTACATTTGTTGACTCAAGCATACCCCTGTCTTTTCAGTGTGATTCAGATTAAACATTGAGAGCAGCGTCTCTGTAGAAGACACCTAACTCCACAGGCCGGCGCCGTGGCTTAACAGGCTAATCCTCCGCCTTGCGGTGCCGGCACACCGGGTTCTAGTCCCTGTTGGGGCGCCGGATTCTATCCCGGTTGCCCCTCTTCCAGGCCGGCTCTCTGCTATGGCCCGGGAAGGCAGTGGAGGATGGCTCAAGTCCTTGGGCCCTGCACCCGCATGGGAGACCAGGAGAAGCACCTGGCTCCTGGCTTTGGATCAGCATGATGCGCCGGCCGCAGTGGCCATTGGAGGGTGAACCAATGGCAAAAAGGAAGACCTTTCTCTCTGTCTCTCTCTCTCACTATTCACTCTGCCTGTCCAAAAAAAAAAAAAAGATTCCTAATTCCTACGAGCACCTGGAGATGTAGTATTTATCTGATGTCCTTTCTTACCCTTTCCAACAACAGAGATCCACAATCAGAAAGTCATTATCTTCATAGGTGTTGATGTGATGGAAGAGGTTGAAGGGTGATGTCCTGTATTTATTATTGAGGTATTTCCTTCTTTTTTTATCAGCAATATGAAGCCAAACCTAAAAAAAATGAGGAAATATCTTGATGCATCTACAAAGGGGGGAAAAGAACACATTTTGGAACATACATTCCTAGAAACATACAGTTGACTCACCCCCATAGTTTCATTGGACTCAAAACAATCCATGTAGTTGGCTCCCCAAAGGCTCCATGAGGAAAGGAATTTGAAGAGGTTAATTTTGACTGGAGTCTCCACAAAAACAATGTAGTTGGGAGTCAGACCAAAACTGAAACACAAATGGGCTTGTTAACGGAAGTACTGATTCTCAAGCCACAAACAGACATGTGTATACAAGGTATGCTCAGTTATATGAATCAACAGTGTCAATGGAAATTAATTATTTTTAAATTTAGTTTTCTGCAAGAAACATTGTGATCAGGATTGGTATCAAAGGTAGGCAAAGAAGATCTTTAAGCTTGAGTTTTCCTGCAGATTCATAGTAGGCCTTCAAGTTACCTATGGACGTAAGATGGCTTGAATCGATCACTGCAGGGGAATTGTACAACGACCTCTGACTTGCTTATTGGATCTTCCTTGTCTGAAATAAAGTGGTTTTAAAAGGCTTTGGAACAGCCTCTGTTTTTTAAAATACAAAGCATTTAGAACAGCTTATACAAGCAAAGAAATACATTTTCAGATCTTGATCTTTTTCAGAGCTCATTTTCATTTTCTCAGTTATTGGCATTTCTTAAAGAAATTTTATGTGAAGCTGCAATCACCCAGGAAAATCCAAATAGCAGCAGATTTGGAAAAGTGAACTCAAATGGGATGTGGCAAGCAGAATGTAGTGGAGTCACATCTTGCAACAGCTGGCATTAGGTTTTAGGTCAGAGGATTAAGGCAAAATGTCAGAATGATCAAAATGCCTTTGACAATATTTTAAGATACCTGGAAAGGGTAGTATAGAAGGATTTGTGTCAATAACTTTGCACAATAATTCTTATGCACATTAAAGTTCATTTACTACTAAGTCAATGATCCTCAAACCTTAGTGTGCATCAGAAAAATCATATTAAATGTTTCTTAAATTACTGATTGTGGTCCAGATTCCATTGTCAGAATTTCTCACAGTCTGCCTAGGATGGGACTCAATATTAATATTTCTATAAGGCTCTCAGATGACACTGCTGGTAGAGGTACTATACTTAGGGAACTATATTAAATAATACTATGCCAAAATCCATATGGATTCAAATAATCATGGATTCAGTTATCATTAAGATAATAATCAATGAACTTGGCAGTTAATAGAGGATAAATGGAAAATTCTAGAGTACTTTCTCTACTGCAAATTTGTTCTCCAAAGTATTAATAACAGTTAATAGATTTACCTGTAGTTTTGGAAATCAAATAGAAAATATGTAGTACACTCATATATACATATGTATGCTGTTATGCACATATACATGTATACATGTTCAATTCAATTTTTCCTAGCACATGAATAACTGCTCAATAAATGTTTGCTGGATTTGAATCTAAATCATATGTGATCCTATATGCTAGATCTTTAAATGTTGTAGAATAGAACTTGACAGCCTGTTTTTTTGTATTTTCTAGTAGTTATCTCCTGCTGTGCTGTATGGATGAGAGTAATTGTTCTAAAGTTTGAGCGTAGCTTAACTAGTATATAATGTTATCCTGATATTCTGATCTTGTATCATGTCTTTCCAGTGACCTCACAATACTGATACTTGATTTCAGAAGAAGAAAGATTGGTAAACTCACCTGCTTGCAGTGGAGGGATCTTTACAATATTGTAGGCAATTGAAAAATTTTTCCCAAAACAATTACCAATGTTGTAAACTGTTCCATCACTTTCAATGTGGGGGTGAGCAGTGGCTCCATTCACAGAGACATAATTGCAGAGATCAACCTATGAAAGGAGAGCAAGCATCATGTGTCTTAAGAGAAATATTACATTTACATCTCAAAAATATTTATTTATTTGAAAGTTACAGAGAGGGAGAGAGAGAGAAAGAGAGAGAGGGAAAGAAGTATTTCATCCACTTGTTCACTCCCCAGATGGCTGCAACAGCTGGAACTGTGCCAATCCGAAGCCAGGAGCCCGGGGTTTCTTCCGGATCTCCCATGTGGGTGCAGGCGCCCAAGGACTTGGGCCATCCTCCACTGCTCTCCCAGGCCATTGAAGAGAGCTGGATCAGAAGAGGAGCAGCCGAGACTCAAGCCGGTGCCCATGTGGGATGTCAGCACTGCAGGTGGTGGATGTACTGGTTAAGCCACAGCGCTGGACCAAGCATTTATTTTGACCTTAGGCCTGACCCCACCATTATCTCTGGCACTCCTATTCCAAGGGCATGTTATCTTTCTTTCCATCTCTGTGGATCTCACTCTCTTTCAGATTTGCCTGAAGTCCTACCTTCAGTGCTCAGCTCTCCTCCAACCCCCATACTGTTTCTGCGAGTGTCTTAAATCTGGAGTTCTCTGTGACTGTGTCCCTCACTTGATATATATCACAGATGGCTCTGGTTAGTTACCTTTTTTTTTTTTTGGCATAAACAATGATAAATTTGAATCCTGTGTCTTCTTCATATTCTTTTTACTGTATTGCATTAAATTTTGTGAAATCATTGATAGTCAATAATTTTTATTTATAAAAATAGTAAGTTTGTATGGTATAATCTAAGTACCCAACATAGTGTGTTGCATAGATTATGTGTTTGGAATTGAAAGGGACCTCATGATAGAAAATATTAATCTAAATAGACTTGAAGGAATCCATGAATCTCCTGGAATTAAATGCAAACATTTCTGAAGAGAGAATTCAGCATTTTAATTCCTAAGAAATTCAGAACTACAAATATATCACAAAAATCTCCCAGTATACAGAAGGAGAAATTAGGTCCCACAGAGGTCAAATGTCTTGCTCAAGGGTGCAGAGACACATGCTGGCAAATAGCACTAGAATTTCTACTTACAACCTACTTGGTCCAGACTTTTTCTGTGAATAATTAATGGAGTACATATTTATGTAACCCAGGTTCTTTCTATTTGATTCAGAGACTGTTTTTTAAATCATAGGGACCCCTTAGCACCCTTATTTAAATAATAAACAAGACATTCACTCATTCAACACTCAATTACTCATCAAGTTTTCCCCGAGCTTCTAGTTGTGTCAAGCACTATGCCAGGGTCTAGGAGAACAAAGATTCTTGCTTTCAAGAAAATCAGCTCGGACCTGTGTCATACAACATGGTAGACACTAGTTGTTTGTAGTTATTTAAATTTAAATTAATTATAATCAGATAAAACTTGAAATTCAGTTCCTCTGTCACATTAGCCACATTTTAAGTGCTTGATAGCACTTAGACAATGAAGAAATAGAAAATTTTCATAGTGAAAAAAAGTTCTATTGGCTAGCACTGCATTAGACCAATAAACTGGCATAACGTGCACTAAATACAAAAAATGTATCTAAAGAGACACAATCTAACCTAGACTGGGGGAATTAGTCAGGCTTTCCAGGTGTCAGGGCTCCAGCGAATGCTTCAAAGGTAAATAGAATTTAACCAGGATGATGAGTCCTAATGTAAAGGGACAAAATTTGGAAACAGCTAATGTTTTGGGATGATTGATGTAAAGGAATGGGTGGGGGAGGAGAAATAAGACAGGCTGGCCATAAAGGCCTTTATTTGGACTTTACCTTGGAAACTATGATGCTCTACATGGAGTGACACATGTACTAAATGTTTTAAAGCTATTTATTTTATTTATTTGAAAATCAGAGAACAGAGACAGAGGGGAGAAAGAGAGAGTGAAAGAGAGATAGAGAGAGAGCTCTCCCATTACTGGTTTACTCTTCAAGTGCTTGTGATGCCCAGGGCTGGACCAGGGCTGATGCTGGGAACTCAATTCAGGTATTCCCGGCAGTGATCCAGGTTCTTCAGTCATCACCTGCTGCCTCTCAGGGTGTGCATTAATAGGCACTCCAGTATAGAAGAGCAAGATATTAACCACTATGCTAAAAGCCCAATCATTTCTGAATTTTAGAAAAACTGATTCTGCCGTCTTGAGGAAATTCTATTTAAGAAAATCAGGCTGGAGGAAAGGCAGTGGTTGGGAGGCTGTTTCAGTAATAGTAAACAGATGAAATCTCAATCTTTCAAACTACATTTTTATATTAAATCAGGATGTAGTTCTATTCACAATGGAATGTAACCCCTAATAAAATCTATTCTGGAGCCATACCATAGCTTCTGCATTTCCAATTAGTGTGCCATGCAACTAGAATACAAATTCACTACTACAGTCAAGTGGGTGGTTTAGAAATTCAGCTTCAGTTCTTCTCTAAATGAGCTTCCACATGTAGCTGCCCAGTTAAATATCCTAAAGTACAGCTCTGCTTCTACCACTTCTTCAAGAACCTTTCAGCAGTTTCTCATTGTCTAAACAACTTATTCCAATATTTCTACCATTAATCAAGCTTTTTGTTTTATCCTACCCTTTTCCATATGATTTCCCTTGACATTACATAAGCTTAATGACTAATTCTTTTTTTTTTTTTTTTTTTTTGGACAGGCAGAGTGGACAGTGAGAGAGAGAGACAGAGAGAAAGGTCTTCCTTTGCCATTGGTTCATCCTCCAATGGCCGCTGTGGCTGGCATGCTGCAGCCGGCGCACCGCGCTGATCTGAAGCCAGGAGCCAGGTGCTTCTCCTGGTTTCCAATGGGGTGCAGGGGCCCAAACACTTGGGCCATCCTCCACCGCCTTCCCGGGCCATAGCAGAGAGCTGGCCTGGAAGAGGGGCAACCGGGACAGAATCCGGCGCCCCAACCGGCACTAGAACCCGGTGTGCCAGCGCCACAGGCGGAGGATTAGCCTAGTGAGCCGCGGTGCCGGCCCATGACTAATTCTTAAGTGGCAGTGTCTGTCTCTACTTTCCCCCGACTCACATCTGGGAGCGTTAAAAATTTCAGAGGTATTTTGTGTTTGTACCATGGTTAAGGCCATGATTGATATTTAACGGATGAGACCAAGGACTTGAAACCTCTGCAATGTATGAGACAGTTCCCAGAGTGCAAAGTGACCTCTTGCACATGCCACTAGTACTTCTATTAAGAAGTACTACAAGTCTAAACACTAACTAAAGAGTAATTCTTTATTTTCCCACCTCTATGCCTTTTCTCATGTTACTGTCTTTATATAGAATGTTGTTCTCCAAGTTCACCGAAGTCCCATGTCTTCTTCACTTTACAGTCAAGTGCAAGCCCTTTGAGACTTCCTTGATCTATCCTTGATCTACTCAGCCTTGCATCCCCGACTACTTACAGCAGTCATCGGTCTTAGATGTGCTTTCCTAGATTTTCCTTCTCAAAGAGGGCTCGTATCATGTTGTGTCCTATTAAAGTTATGTACTTGTTTGATTTTCCTATCCAATGCTAAGCTTCTGCAGATAAGAAAAATGTTTTGTAAACAGAGATGTCTTAATAAGTACTGGTGGAAAATGTGGGCCTATTTTAAGAAATGTTGCATTGAGATTGCCTAAATTCTCAGCAAAGTTTTGTCACTTTGTGATATATATGATATTTTGCTGTATGCTATTTAAGTTAAGAATAGCTTTATTTCTAATGAAAAGAGTCTAAAAAAGGGAAGAATTGGCACCTAGAACTATTTGCCTAAAACTGGGACTGGAAGAGTTTTCAATGTTAATAGCTACAAGTTTCTGAGCACTTTATGTACCACGTCCATGCCACATATAAAAGTCATGGAGGGTAAGGACCATGTATTGGCAATGACCCATATTCATTATGTATTTCTTGTGGTTAGTGTAAGTTCTGGTCCACAGAAATCACTCAATAAATATTTGTGTTATGAACAAATGAATGAATGGCTATGTTAGGTAATTGATAAGATTTTATTCCCATCCATATAAATATTTAAAATCTTGTAGATGAAAGAAAATTTTCTCTATGTTGCATCACTAGTAGCTGGTGGTAAAGAAAGATTTGAAACTTAAGCTGACTTTTACATTCTTTCCACCAGATTCCTTAGCTAACTTAGTTCTAAGTTCCAAATTTTAATTTTCTGAGAGAGGTCAACTGAGCACTTTGTCCTACCTGCTTAATTGTCTCCAAGGTTTCTGGATTAATCTTGGTAATGAAGTTGGTCTCTGTGCAGGCATAGTAATCTTCCCCCACTGGATAGATGTTTACAAGGGCATTGTCTGTAACCTCTACTCCTCGAAAGTAAGAAAAAAACCTGAAGAAGCAAATGAATTTTTCAGTCCAATAACTTTCAAGTCATGAGAAAAAAGGGCAAATGTAAAATTCTTTAACAACTTGCAATTTGGTTTCAGTAACCTGGAAAATATATTCTTGCAGGGATCTGGGAAAGCACAGGTGCCAAATTCTGTGATGACGATCCTTTTCTCAGTCATTGCTCGTACATAGGCATCAGTGCGGATAAACCTGAAGGACATTGAGACACAGGAAAAGGTCATAGACAGAGATAATCAGAGCAATCCCTGTGGAATTTAACATGGTCACTGTATGTGTTCTCATTAAAACAGAATCGTAAATACCTAACACAAAGAATAAAGAACATTATCAGCTCCCTCTCTTGGCGTCACCATGGGGGAAAGAGGCAATGTGCCATGAGCTTAAATTTATATATTCTTCTTTCTTAAATATTTATTTATTTATATATTCAGAAACGCAGAGCAACAGAGACGGGGGAGAGACAGAAAGAAAGGCAAAGAGAGAGAGAGAGAGAGATATTCGATTTGTTACCTTACTCCCCAGATGGCTGAAACAGCCAAGTCTGGGCCAGTCTGATGAAAGGAGCCAGGAACTCCATCCTAGTCTTCCATGAAAATGGCCTGGGGCCCAAGTACTTGGGCCATCTTCTGTTGCTTCCCCAAGCACATTAGCAGGAGGCTTGATTGGAAGCAGATAAGCCAGGCTTCAACTAGTGCTCTCATATGGGATGCTGGTGTAGCAAGCGGAGGCTTAACCTACTACACCACGATGCAGACAGTTACACTTAGGTCTTCTGACCCTCACAGTGACAGACGAGGAATCTAAGGTTAACAGAAGTTAAGTGATTGGTATATGTTACTAAGCTGGATTAAAACACAAATGGACTAGAGCCAGACAATATGAAATTTCCATATCACACCAGGCAGCCCCATAGGTAGTTCATATAGGTCCTCTACTCTCTGTAGCCCAGCACCTATCAAGGTATCCTTAGTGGGAAATTATAAGACATGATGTGTCAAGCTGTATTCCTTTTTTTTTCTTTTTTGACAGGGAGAGTTAGATAAGGAGAGAGAGACAAAGAGAAAGGTCTTCCTTCCGTTGGTTCACCCCCAAAATGGCCGCTGTGGCCGGCGCGCTGTGCTGATCCGAAGCCAGGAGCCAGGTGCTTCCTCCTGGTTTCCCATGCAGGTGCAGGGCCCAAGTACTTGGGCCATCCTCCACTGCCCTTCCAGGCCACAGCAGAGAGATGGACTGGAAGAGAAGCAACCAGGACAGAATCCGGCACCACAACTGGGACTAGAACCTGGGGTGCCAGTGCCGCAGGCGGAGGATTAGCCTAGTGAGCCGTGGTGCCAGCTTGGTTGTATTCCTTTCAATTTTCCACTGTCCCACCCTTTTTTTCAACTTTAAAACTCAATTTGCTACTTTAAAAAGTAGGCAGCCTTTAATTCAATCTCTTGCACAGGCAGATCTTCTGAACCATATCCCACACTGGTTGCATACATTGGGCAGGATTTGTCATGTGAAGAGTCAGTTAAAATCTGATTTTGCACTTTCATGGAAAGAAAAAGGTACTAAGGCCTGAATGCTAAACTCTGCTTTCATAGCTAACTTTTTGCTTTGACATGAACTGTTTCTCTTTTATTACAGCCCAGGTTATCCTGGCTGCTTTAAATCTCCAATTATTTTACCTTTTGATGTCTCTTCAAAATGCCTAAAATTTGTGGTGATCTACAGAGCCTCGAAATGGCCTGAACACTGAAGTAGAGACAAAATCTTTACTGTGGTATTAATGGGGGACTCCTGGAGGGATGACCTCAACTTTCAGTAACAATCATTCAGTTTTACTAAATTTCTGTTACTGGTAACACCATGATGTACCAGGTCCTTCTTTCCTCTGTGGCTCCCCTTTCTCTTTCCTAGTTCTTTCTGAATATAAAAAAGGAAAGAAGACAAGATTGCTAATAGTTATAATAACAGTAATAACCATGATAGGGACTTTAACTATTACTGTTTCTTGTGTACTAGGTAGTGTTCCTATTGAGTCTCTAACAGGCTTATGAAACAAATTTAAATATTTGTCCCATTTCACAGATGACAGAAACAAAAATACCATGTCAATGTCCTGTCAAAGTTAGCCACCTAGGAAAATGGTGTCTGGTGGACATAGGATTGGAAGTCAACTATGTCAGACCCCAAAACTCTTGTACTCAGCTTCTTCTTTATCCCATAGTAGGGTTCCAGGTGTCCATACAGATACACTAACCCAGGGGGATTCTCCTGAGATGGAGGTGGGTATATGAGGAGTTTCTAAAAAGTTCATAGAACATGCATATGGCAAAAAAAACTCTGCATGGATTTCAAAATTTTTTGCACCAAAATAACATTAGCCTTTTTTTTGGACAGGCAGAATTAGACAGTAAGAGAGAGAGAGACAGAGAGAAAGGTCTTCCTTCTGTAGGTTCACCCCCCAGATGGCTGCTACGGCTGGCGCACTGTGCCGATCCGAAGCCAGGAGCTGGGTGCTTCCTCCTGGTCTCCCATGGGGTGCAGGGCCCAAGCACGTGGGCCATCCTCCACTGCCTTCCCGGGCCACAGCAGAGAGCTGGACTGGAAGAGGAACAACCGGGACAGAACTGGCACCCCAACCGGGACTAGAACCCAGTGTGCCAGCGCTACAGGCGGAGGATTAGCCTAGTGAGCCGTGGCGCCGGCCATAACATTAGCTTTTAACTATATTTTCCACTAACTTTTGGAAGTCCTTTCAGTTTAGGTCTTCTTTTGGGTTCAGGAGATTAAAAAGCACCACAAGGGGAATAGGAGCTGAGAGAGTCTCCACAATTCCTAGAAGCAGAGTAGACCTAGTGTTCCTTTACCTTCTATGGTAGGTGACGTGTCCTTCTTTGAAGTCAAACTTGTGCAGCAGGGCTTGCCCATCAAACAGGTGGTAAAATGGCTCAGATCCAACTTCAAAGAGTCCTGGCCCACATCGAAGGAGACTTCCGGTGAGCCACAGGGGGATCCTGCCTGTGGCGAAGGTGAGATGCAGATATTGCTTCTGACCCCTGCCTTTGGACTGGACTTGTCCTTGGTAGGGCAAAGTGATGATTAGCGGCCTGAGTGGGCAGAATCTTTTTAACAAAGCTGGCAGTGATGTCTGCTTCCAGCTCTTATGCTGGACGCACTTCATAATTTCTGCTGGCTTGAGTCTACTTTCATTAGGAGACCAAGTGGTAGAGAATGTGTAATACTTCAGAGTTTGAACAAAGGGTTGGAAGGAATGAGGGAAAAGCATCTTGAGATCAACAGTATTCTCCACCTAATAAAGTTCCCTAGATTCCAATCCATTTGCCTTTTGGCCAGCTCACTTTTTTTTTTTTAAGTCACTTTTTCATTTTCATTTTCATTCCTAATGTTAATTTTTATTTATTTATTTACTTATTTATTTATTTGTTTTTCCATTTATTTTTAATTTTATTTATATAAAGGGAACAAATTCATGTATTTCATATATATGATTTTAAGAATATAATGATACTTCCACCCTCCCTGACTCCAATCCTCCTTCCTTTCTTATTTTTCTTTTAATTTTTGCAATGACATACTTTCAATGTACTTTAAAATCACAAGCTTTATCCCCCACTTAATAAAGAATTCAACAAGTAGTAAGTAGAAAAAATAAACCACTGTTTCTCAGGAGTATAGACAAGAGCTACAAACAATAATCAAATCTCAAAATGTCAATTTCACTCATAAACATTACTTTTTTTGTCAGCTCACTTTTTAAAAGAATTTCAAATTTCTTGATGCATTTTGTACAACTGAAAGACAGAAGGGTTGATTTGGAGTGAGGACCAAGATATTAAAAAATGTGTCTATAAAAGAAACCATTTAAATCAAACAACCAGAATACTGGCTTTTTAAAATTTAGAGCTACATCCTCTGAGAGTATGAACTACTGTCCAGATTAAATTCCATCTGCTGTAACAGCAAGAACATAGGGCAGAGTGCTGGGAACCAGGATGTTGGCTCACAATGTGCACATGCCATCTCTGGCCTCAGTTTGGTCATCTGCAAAATGAGGGGAACCCAATATAGGCTGTTAGGACTTTGAGTTTTTCTAGTTAGGTTTGTGCCTTTTGAAAAATACAGCATTGGGAAGTATTTACTGAATCTTTACCAGGATTTTTTTTTTTTTTTTTGCACATGGATTACTTCCTATAGCTCAATTGCATTTGGTAAGATATGAAAATTTGAAGAGAAGGCATGGATTAACCAAAAGGTACAGTGATAATTTGATTACTATTGTCCAGATTGTTAACATTGGAATCCAGTTGAGAAAGCACCTGGCTCATCTACAGAAGGGGAAACTGGGAATAGAGAATTGTCAAGGTTTTGACCATCCCTATAACACTACGTGACCCCAGGAGAAGAGATTAGGACCACATAGTGTCTCTGTGCAAAGACAACTAGTGTCACTTGATCACTTTGTGTTGGATCATTCTATTTCCATAACCTCATTTAATCTTCACTACATCCTTACAAGGTAAATTTCAGTTTTGGTAGGTGAAGCTCAGAAGTTTCAAGTTATTTGTAGAGTTCACAGATAGTAGACTCATAGAGCTGTGAGTAGCACTTACATCTTGCAGACTCCAGAATCAACACTCTTGCAATAAAAGGGGCATGAACTCCACTACCCTTCAATGCAATGTTACCAGATTATTCAGACACCAATGGAATAGACATTTATAGGACATCTACTATGTTCCAGGCAGTGAGCTAGATGTTGTCAGTGTGAAGATGACAAAGGTGTAGTGTTGGTCCTCAAGGAATCCCAGTTAAGTCTTATTTTTCTACATTACAGAAATGAAGTTAAATGAGAGGAAATGGGTTCTTGGTATAAAAAAAAACCTGTGCCTCCCCATTCCCCTCCCTGTGTCCTAGAGGGAGACCAGCACTGAACGATGTCACTGAGTGAGAGGCTGGAGGAGAGAGACCTCAGCAAAAACGGAGAACGACTTCCAGATGGGTAAGACCAACCTGTAACATGAGCTGTGAGGGGTGAGGATAGTTCTTCCACGGTTTCAAACAGTTTCTTGTAACCACCAGCAGGATGCTCGACTCTGAAAAGGTACGGTAATGAGAAAGGAGCCCATGCTGATACAGAAGTCTGAGAAGACAGAGACAGCACTCTGGGACAGAAGGTGCCCTTTGCTCTGTGCCAATTCACCAAAGTCTGTTTCAGGGAGCACATAGGGTTAGAGGGAGACAAGCATGCTTGTGTTCAGAAGGGGGCTCAGCTCAGTGCTCCTTCTTTCAGCTCAGAGAAAATGGGCTCTCTTTAATGTCAGCAGTCTCAGTGGGTTTAATCTTACCTTCAGCAGTTTTCCCATATTTGTGAAGACTAATCTACTAATACTGTTGCTGTCACTTTTCTTCCTGAATGTCAATCCTAGACAGGGTCCTTCCCACAGAGTGGTCTAGCTCAACCAATATTCTGAGCTGACTGCATCACTGATTTCTTGCCTCCTTCCTCTCTCTCCTATGGTTGGGGATGATAGCTTTTCAGGTCCAGTACCTTAATGTTCAATATTCACCTACTATACTATCATTTTTTCCCATCATCTCATTTCTTTACCAATCCATATGAGCTATATAGTAGTTTATAAAAATAGACAGGCGATTCAGATTCAATATTTTTGCTTGTTTCCTACCACCTCATTTTGGCTCCATATTACAGGTTCTTAGAGTGACAGCTCTTAACAGTCTCACTATAGCAATTACATTGTATTTAGTATGTGCTATGTGCTTACTACAAAAAGAACTTTGCATTGTATGAGCTCATTTAAATCTCATAACACAATGTGATAAGTGTTGTTGTTATACCACTTCCATATAAAAGGAAAAACCTAGATTTAAAAAGTTAAGTAATCTACCCATAGGAAATGACTGGATGAGAAGGGGAACCCATGTCTGCCTGAGATCCTTGTGCTTATAACTGCTTGTTAGCCCCAGTCTAAGTCTGCCGAACCCCACCATAACTTAGACCTGAAGTCTAGATATTTGCTTTAATATATAAATAGCAAGACATTCCCCCAGCTAGACACAAGGGTCTTAGGCAAATAGGCCATCTAACAACGCTTTGTCTTCAGGAGCCCTTGAAATTGCCCCTTGACCATATAATGCCATCACCATGGCATTTTAAAAACTTTCCCAGAGATACTCACTGGATAGACATTTTCTGTCAGTGGAGGATCGAGAGTTCTTGCAGCAAGTGCAGATTGAGGGAGTAAGTCCTCAGCCAGGGCCTTTATATGCCTTCTAATTCTTTGTAAAAGGAGTTATGGCTTTGAGAACTTCTCCCCGCCCCCTCAGCTGAGGGAGAGGAAACAGAAGTGGCTTTCAGAACTCAAATCCTCCCATGCATGCTTGGGCTTTATTTGGGCTCCTTGTTCCCATAACAGTTTTTTTGGCTGTTTTCCAGAGACCTCAATCCTTCCCAAAGAGAATGAGAAGCGGATTAAAAAGCAAGGAGCTGTGTGGGAGTGGCCAGTGGCAGGCCGGAGCTGATCCAAGTCATCCCACTGGACCCTGGCACCATTCTCTGGCAACCACCTCCCTGTACTACCTCTGTGCCTTCATTCTCACTCTCACTCACTTGTGCATTTATTCATCCACTTATGTTGAAAAATATCTCTTATACATCACCCACAGACCAGATAGAGATGGATGTTGCCTTCACAGACCTTATCTCTTTGTAAGGGTAACAGTAAACTAACAAGCTACTCAATATAAATTCAGTTAGTGTTAAGATTGGAAAAGTGCAGAGTGTTACAGAAACACATTGTAGTGCCTGTAATCTGCCATGGCTGCCTCACTGGCACCATTGAGTGTTCGAATTCTTCCCATGAGGCTGAGAACATCAGCCATGTCCTTTTGATTTGTTGAGGAAGAAACTCATCATGTTCTTGTATGTCCCTATTCTAGCCTGCTCTTGACCTCACCCTCCTGTCTACTACTGTGTGGTCTTCACCTAGGAAGAACAGAGCACTTTTTATTCATATATTTGCAAAGTTTTAGTAAGCCTTCTTGTTTTGCACAAAAAAGGCCCTGGAAAACAGAAAAGATATATTCTATACCAGCTTCAAACTTCAAACTTTTTTGAGAAACTCATGAATGATTTTGAATTGAATATGTGGTTATGGGTACTTACCCTGGAGCTTCTTTTTCAGCCAAACCATGTAACAATCTGAGCACTCTCCAAGGTGGATGACAAAGCTTACTTTCCCAGCCTGTGCTGCAGTGAAGGCACAGCCTGTGACCTGGAATCCACCAATCAGAGGCAGTGCAGAGTTCCAAGTGGAAGCACCCAGTGCCAAGTTATCAAGTTTCTCTGTTCATGCAAAGTTGTAGTGGCCCCCTAAAGTCATTCTACAGAGGAGTCTAGGACATCATTACTCTCTGGGTAGCCTCCAAGCACCATGCTTAGCCATCCCAGACATTCTGTTAGTTTCATAATATTTTAAATATTGGTGTTCTGCTTAATTATGTAGAATCAGTTTTGCTATCTGCAACTAAGAGCCCTGTCTCCAGGTAGTATATGATACTACCTGTCAAGAAGAGCATATGTTGGAATTAATAAGTCTCAGAAGAAAGAGGAAGGAGCTAAGCTGTGGTTGGAAGAAGATATAAAATTCAGCCAGTCAAAGGGAATATAGAAGAGTCTTTGGGTTTAACAAACAGCCAGGGATGAACTATACTAGAGATAATGATAAGCCAGATTTTGTAGAACCATGTAAACCATGGACAGAAACAGTGACCCATATCATGAGAGGGAAATCACTGAAGTGTTTTATTCAGAAATGTTATGAACTAATTTACATTTCATTAAGATCACTTGGATTACATTGTGGATAATACATTGGGAGAAGATTTGGGCAAGATAAGCTACAAGGAGACACAGACCAAACATGAGAAGAGAGCTGACCCAGGAGGATGCATTGGGAATGGTTATAAATGGTCAGACTCAAGAGATGTTTCAGAGGAGGCTTGATCGAACTTGGGGATTGTTGAATATGTTGGGGAAATGAAAGGAGGAAACAAGTATGATCACTAACTTTCTGGTACAGTTCATTGATAGTGTACTCCGTGTGTGTGTGTGTGTACGTGTGTGTCTGTGTGATGTTCCTGAGATGCAGATAAAGTGAATGAGTCTTTATTTTATTTATTTATTAAAGAAAGAGATCACTGGCAGCTGTAGACATTTGAAGGCTTCATAGGGAGGCAGAGTGAGTTGGAATTTGAAGGATAGATTGAGTGTGGGCACAGAGAGAAGATGGAGGGAACATTCCTAGAGAAGGATGCAAAATGAGAGAAGGCAGAGGAATGGGTTTGGAGGGGCAGGTTAAAGGGACTCCTTGTGTGCTGTACTATCTTTGTTAGATTTCATTTTCTCTGAAGTCTTTTCCTGGCTGAAACCATGGCCCTGCAGTGATACCTGTACAATGTCAGTCCCGGGAGGGAAATTCCAGGCATACCAGAATCCAGTTTTATTTCTTCACTTTCACCCTTCCTCATCCCATTACAAGGGATCAAAGGAGAAGGTTTTGTGGGAACCAGAAAGCCTGCACTAGCTGCTAGATGGAGCATACACAAACTGTACTTTACATTGAAGATCACTCCTGGGAGGTGAAAATCTGATCTTATTGCTGCCTCAGTCTGCCCCAAATGTCTTTTTAAAGTATCCCTGTGCTGCCTTCAGTGTTCTGGGCTTGAAGCCACATTAAGAACAATAACTGATTTTAGTGATTTTCTTGCACTATTTTGTGTCTTTGGTATTCTTTATGTTTCCACTTACACATATAGATACTAGAAGTCAGCTCATTGAAAAGTATTTCTTTTAACGGTACAAATCATGGCGCTACATATCCTGGAAGACTTACAGATTCACAGGTTGTGTGAGTCATCAACTTAATGTGCTTGGATAGAGTCACGAAGAAAACTAATGTGTGTGCTTTAACCCTCTTTAAACCTTGACTTCTTAGGTAAAAGGCAGGGAAAGATGCAAAAGTATTTTATAGCCAAAAAAAGTTCTATGCAAATATTAGGTAGTACTTACCAAAGTCCACTCACAGGAAGTTGGATTTTATGTGTAATCTACCAGGTAATATTGCCTACCTTGGTTGTAGCCTATCTTCTCCTATTTACCTTGGTATGAAATTAAAGATGTGCAGTACTATATCCTATTAAAGCATCACTTTGACCTTGTTGCTCTTCAAGCCCATATGTAGGCTTCTTTTCCACTTTATTCTTCTGTAGTCTCAGTGTGAATCACTGGATCTCCAACATAGTGTTACTTTTCCTCTCCTTCATCCTCTAATATTCTTCACCTTAATTTTTTGTTGTTTTGTTAAATCAGATCATCATGTTCAATTTCTGTGTGTTTCAATGAAATGGTTTAATTTAATATATTTTGGTATATTTACCAAAATGATATTTTATGAACCAAAAGAGCAAAACAGGGGTGGATTTTTGGCTTAGTGATTAAGTTGCTGCTTGGGATGCCTGCATATCATATTGGAGTCCTTGGTTCAAATCCTGGCTACCCTGCTTCCAGTCCAGCTTCCAGCTGGTGTGCAATCTGGGAGACAGCAGCTAATTACTCAAATACTTGGGTCCCTCCCACTTACATGGGAGATACAGATTGGACTCTGGCTCCTGGCCTTGGCTTGACACAACCATGGCTTTTGTGGTCATTTGGGGATGATCCAGAAGACAGAAAAATCAGTCTCTTTCTTTCAGTATCTCTCTCTTTCTCCCTCTTTCTGTTTTGCAAATTAAATGAAAGCCTTTGTTAAAAACATAGCTAAACAACTTTTTGCAAGTAAAAATTTCTAAATAGAAACTTATTCCCTATTTCTTTGAAAAAATTATGTTAGAGAATATAATAAAAGCTACTGTTTCATCCTGGTATTAGGCAGACAATTCAGGGCCTGTGGGTCATACTGAGGGGGTTTGATTGCATTACAAGAGCAATGAGAAAACATTAAATGATATCATGTATTGTAATGACTGAAGAGATCTGACTTGTGTTTTGAAAATAAATCACTTTCACTGATATTTGAAAAATGGATTTGAAATGTTCAGCATGGAAGCAGAGAAACTGATAGATGAGGTGATGGATGAAAGTTCTTAGACTAGACTGGAACCAAGCAGATACAAAAAAGTGGGTAGATTTGAGATCAGTTTTGTAGGTAGAAATTACAAGACTCCCAGGATAGACTGATACATTTGGAATATAAAGAAATGGAGTAAAGTTATAAATTTATCTGCTGCTAATATTGTAGTGTAAGTATTGAATACAAAACCTCAGGGTCACACAAGAATAAGGGTCTGGAGTGGTTGATTAGGTAGGTAGATTTGCTGATATGGTTAGACTTGCTCTTATCAGAGTTTGCCTGGCTGTTGGCTAATCTAGGTCTTAGTAGGGATAAGCAGGGCTGCTTGTCTTTGCTACCCACTACTCCTCTTTGGTAGGCTAGGCTGGGCAATTTTCTAGGAAAAGCAGACGTGAAAGAGGGTAAGTAGGAAAAGGAATAGAAGGTTAAGGTTGTCTCAGAACTGATACATTGTTTACTACTACCTTCTGTTAGCCAAAAATAAGCCGGAGTCCAACTCTGACTTTGAAGAATGTGAAATTAGCCTATGCCTCTGTAGTCTTCAGTGAGAAGAATTACAGTGTCACATGGAAAAGGTCACAGATGTGGGAAAAGATGAGCATTTGAGACCATTTTCGCAATCTAACACACGGGAGACTCAATAGTGTTTCTGGGCTTTGGCTCGAGCACCTATCTGAATGAGTGCCACACTTCCAGAACCTGGAGAGGAATGGTTGAGTAGAAATGGGTATGTCAAGATTTGTAAGACATTTACCTTCTCACGACACTTGTCCATCCTGTCCTCTCCTCCTGTAGCAGCCCTAGTCCTCTTTGCCTTGAAAGAATTTGCTCAGTGAGGTGAGATGCAAGCTGAAGTTGTGCACTTCCACAGGCCATGATTTCTAAGTATGACCTACATGCCCATATAGGAGTTCTGATAAAAGTGATTTTTATTTAATTACATGCCCAATGACATTTTAATGCTCCTTATTGACAGGTGCTCTCGAGAGTTTCCCAGATGGCTAGTCCCTAATCTGTCTTCAACCATTCCCCAGCCACACCATCAGAGACAGTCATCTCAAAGGAAAATCTGTCCACTGTCCTTGCTTGCTTAGAGCTTTTCAAGAGGTCTGTATAAAATCCAGTTATCTTTGAGATTATCCATGCCCTGACCTATGATTATCTTTTGGTGTCATTATCTGCTGCTCTCCCATCTCATTTGCACTCCACCTGCACTCAGACGGTCACTGCTTCTCACAGATTGTACCCTGTTTCATGCCTCTGTTTCTTCACTTTTTCATGGATTTCCTTTCCTTTCCCTGTCTATCTGGAGAATTCTTAGTTTCTGCCACAATCTGGTTGGAACATTACCTTTCTGTAATGTTTCAGACAGTAGGCTTTCTCCTTTTATCTTTCTGAAGCTCATGCATGCATATTTTTGTCTCGATCACATTATGTTATTGTTAACATGTCTGTTTTCCACTTTAGATAACAAGCTTCTTGCTTATTGTAGGGCAGTAGAATTAAGTCATCCCCAGAACAGTGATAGTTGTCTAAATTATTCAGTACCTGTCAAGATGAGAATGGTAGCCATCCAACTGCTTCCCCAGGGGACAACTGACAGGTTACAGAAAGCCCTGCGAAATGTCGGCTTCACCTCCATAAATCACATGGAAGACACCTTCTCTGTATTGTTTTTCTACCACAGCTAGCACTTTTCTTCTCTGGCATCACTCAAAATCATAGGGAAGGGGGCTGGCTGTCCATAGTCCTGACTTTCTATTGTCCTCTACGGGGTATCAGAGCATCTTCTTGATGGTGGATTCTTCTCCTCATTCAGAGAATTCCCCATCGATTTCCATATGCCTGTATAAGTAATAGACATTGAAATTACTTGTGGTCTGGCTTGGGTGTGACATATTTTAACCTTTGGTATCTTAGAAAAAAATGAAGGGCAGAGCATGCATGCATGTGAGAAGTAGAGAGATCTTCTATACTTAGTTTACTCCCCAAATACCCAAAATACCTGAGAGTGGACTAGGCTGAAGCCAGGAGCCAAGAACTCCATCTAGTCTCCCAAATGGGTGGTAGGGGCTCAGGTAATCAAGCCATATCACTTGAGTTAGCAAGAAGCTGAGCGGGAAGCAGAGTAGCTGGGACTTGAACCGGTACTCCAATAAGGGATTTAGTTGTCCCAAGTAGTAACTTAACCTGCTGCACCAGGACACCAGCCCTGATATCTCTACGAGGTAGAGCCTGGTATCAGGGCATCAGTACAATTCAAAATTTGTTGATTGAACGTTAGTAGAGGCCATAAAAGAACTTTTCTAAAGAACTGAACTGAGCTGGCAAGAATAAAAATTCTACTTACAAATGAGTGGTTAAGGATTTAGTTTGTTTTTCCTAAGGAATTTGAAATATGTTATTTAAAATCTTAATTACACTCTGCTTTGAATCGATCAGCTCTAGATTCACACCCACACACAAAGAACAAAAGAGGATTCCTGGTCAGCCCTGTTGGATTAGTAGTCACTTAGCAATTAAAGAGCTGTGTACACTTGTAAGCCATGCCAATTGGTGCAAATGCAAAGAGGAATGACAGCTCAAATGAGTCAGAATACACACACACAAACACACAGAAACAAACACACATACACACGTGTGTGTGTGCATGTTTGGTAGCAGAGAACTGATTTACTATATAACAGTACTTCAAATGTGAATTTAAACCACTTAACCTCATATAGCAGATATCACATGAAGAACCATTAAAGGAGCATCAGGAATTCTTATTATTCTTATGCAATTCATGGAATTATTGGATTCATTGGTGGGTCCTTCTCAGATTGTGGAAGAACATGAGAGAGTTGTTAACTCAACTGATTGAAAGTTGGACTTATCTCTCCATTCTGCTATGTACCAGAATGTATTTACTATCTGATTTTATGTTTCTTTCCCTAGTTAGAAATTTTCTTCAGAGGACCGTCCCCTTTTTAATCTGACACTATTTCTAAGTAAGTAATTATTCAACATTTTAGGACATTGTAAATGGTGGGCTCTCCCCCCCCCCCTTTCTTCTTTTGGTGATTTATTTCCTGTTTGTTGGATGCTGGTGTATAGAAATACATTGGATTTCTGTATAATGGTCTCATATCCTGAACTGTTTCTGAATTCATTTATTAGTTCTAGTATCTTTTTTATAGATTACATCAGATTTTCTGCAGAGATAATCATGTTGTGTAAAGTGAAGACAGTTTTGTTTCTTCTTTTCTAATCTGGAAATCTTTTCTTCCTATTATTTGCTTGTCATATTCCACTGGCTAGACCTCCAGTACAATACTGAATAGAAGTAAGGAGAGAGGACATTTTTATCTTGTTCCTGTCTAAAGAAGGCGGCATTGAGTCTTTCATCATTAGGCATGGTGTTAGCTGTGGGTCCTTCATAGACTTAGCCTTTCATCAGGTGGAGGAATCTTTTTAATTGTTGAGGGCATTTAGTTAGGATCAGATAATAAATTACGTCAAATGCCTGCAACTCCAGGACTGGGCCGGGCTAAAGCCAGGAGCCGGTGTCTCAATCCAGGTCTCCCATGTGTGTGGCATTGAGCCATTACTTGCTACCTCCCAGGGTACACTTTGGCAGGAAGCTGGAATGGAGAACAGAGCTGGGACTGGAATTCAGGCACTCTGATATGGGTTGTGAGCTTCCCCACCATCATCTTAGCCACTGCACTAAATGCCCACACCCAATAATTTTCCTGAGATTTTTATGGGACTTAGTGCTACTAGGAAAATTGATCCTTTTGGATTTTGCTTTGTAGATTTTTTAGGATTGAAGCAGTGCTCCGTGTAAAATCAATGTTCCCTATGCTGTATTACACAGTATTACTCTCCAATATTGACTCTCAATACTGACTGAATTTTCCATAAATCACAAGATACTTTTAGTTTAGCTTGTGGGAACAAGCACTATTCCCAGCTGTACCTGTGCCTAGAACCATTAGCCTTTAATCCACTCAGCTGGTTCTTTTTTTTTGCCTCTGGGTAATTTCTTTACACAGAAGTTGTGATTAGCGCTTTAGTTGACTACTTCAGGAGCTCTGTACAACTTCAGAGTTCTCTCTCTCTAGTTTCCTCCTCCATGGTACTCCTTGTAAATGCCAATCACATTATTATCTCCATAATCTCAGCTCCATTGCTCATCTCAGGTAGTCAGTTGGCTTTATTCAAGTCCACTTTCTGAGTATCATAGCCTGGAAGTGTTTCACATCATGAGATGGTACAACTGGATAGCTTACCTTGATTAGAGATCATTGCTGTTTATTGGATGATGACCAACATCTTGAACCCTGCTTTTTTCATTTTTAACTTTTTAGGACATCAGTAAATAAGGCCCTTAGTACTCAATCTTGGTTGGCAGCAATTGATAAGAATTTATTTTGAAATGTATTTCAGAGAACTGGCTGAGTTTCATATAGAACAACTGGCATGGGGGGGTGTTTTGTGACTCTTTGGAAGTGGGAAAATGAAATAATGGGGTTTCATGACTGAAGCCATTGGTTGTAACATGTTGGTAGTAGAAGTTTGATAATGGATGAGGCAAGAAACCTAAGGCAACAATGAGGCTTATAAACTATAGTGTCGGATATACACTATGAATATGGCAATACATAAGAAAGAGTGTACTTGTTTTCACTGAACTTATCCTGTGGAGATACAGACAATATAACAAAAAATGGACAACATACAGTATATGTTACATCATAATTTCATACTTCCCCATTATAACACTTGTCACATTATATTATAATGGGTTATCTATCCATCTCCTGATCCAATCAATTCATGACCTTCTATAAGATCAGCCTTATTTAGTCATTTATGCTCATTGTCTAGGACAGGGCAAAGCATTTAGCAGGTATTAGTAGATGAAATGAATTTCCTGTACCAGGATCAATTATCACAGAATTTATTTTGAATAAAAGGGTCTTTTGGTTACTTTCAGATTACTGTTCTGACATCTATCAATCCAAATGATCAATATATTTATTACCAAGCTAAAGTGAGGTATTTAATAATAACAATAGGTTACTTGTTCAATGTATATTTTGAAAAATTTTAAAATTCACCTTCAAAGGAAAAGTTCAAGTTTTTCAAGTTTTTTGCCCTCACATTTAAACAGTGAACAGTAACATTTCCTAAATTCAAAGAAGCAGCTAACTATGAGTGCACCGGAGCACCATTCAGTTCTTACTTCAGAATATGGTAACAACTGTTCTGTGATCTTCCATTATAAAGCAAGACAAAGAGATAGGTGTTTTGGTCTAGCAGGTTAAGCCCTTGCTTGCATGGCTGCATTCCATATCAGAGTTCCAGTTCTGGCCTCTCTGCTTCCAATCCAGCTCTCTGCTAGTGTGCATGGGAAGGAGTGGATGATGGCTTAGGTACTTAAGTTCCTGCCACTCACAGGGGAGAACTAAATGGAGTTCATGACTCCTGGCTTCAGCCTGGCTCATCCCTGGCTGTTGTAGCCATGGGGAGTGAACTTGTGGATGGACAATGTCTCTATCATTCTCTTTCTCTGCCCTTCAAATACATAAGCCTTTGAGAAAAAAAAAAAGGGCAGCAGGGAATTTCCCCTGAGTCCGTGGCAGCAGGACCTTCCATGTGTCTGTAGGATGCAGAACAATGTTTAGAAATGAATGAATAGGCCGGCGCCATGGCTCACAAGGCTAATCCTCCACCTGCGGCGCCGGAACCCTGGGTTCTAGTTCCGGTTGGGGCACCGGATTCTGTCCCGGTTGCTCCTCTTCCGGTCCAGCTCTCTGCTGTGGCCCGGGAAGGCAGTGGAGGATGGCCCAAGTGCTAGGGCCCTGCATCTGCATGGGAGACCAGGAGGAAGCACCTGGCTCCTGGCTTCGGATTGGCGCAGCACGCTGGCCGTAGCGGCCACTTGGGGGGGTGAACCAACGGAATGAAGACCTTTCTCTCTGTCTCTCTCTCTCACTGTCTAACTCTGCCTGTCAAAAAAAAAAAAAAAAAGTGAATGAATAGATAAAGGAAGAACACTTCATGTATGCTTCCCAAGGCTAATTCACATCATTAAAATGACTCAGGAGCATAGCTGGAAAAGAAAGTAAACCATTTTCCACAATCTCGACCTAATGAAAATGTTATTTTTATGGTTTATAAAGAGAATTTCAATCTCCCAAAGGATGTCTTTTAAAGATGCCTGTTCAATGAGGGAGATATTTTAAAAGCAAATGGACTTGGGCTACTACAGAGACCGGGCAAGGAGTTTGTTTTAGAATATCTGTGAACTAAAACATTCTAGCTCAGGCCAAGCAATTCAAACCATGATTCAAGATCCTAAATTCCCATGCAAAAGAGAGATCAGTTTTGAAATCTCTGCCACAGTATGTTGCTTCTCTGAAGGTCCCTGTATCAGCACAGTAGCACAAAGGCACATGGGGGAAGAGAAGCAGAAAAAAAACCTCACACATTAAAGGCTTTACAGTAAGTTATGGAGGTTTAGTGTTATTTTATAATTAAACATTTGCCTAAAAAGTGATGAGATAAAATGTAATTATGAAAGGTAAAATGGCAGAAAACAATCCATTGCAGATACCCAAATCAGACTTGTTGCATTAGTTATTTTCAGAATCTGCTTATCTTGCATATGCAGGGGGAAAAAAAAAGCTGAGGAGGGGAAAAAACAGATTAGTAGATCCTAATAGCTTACTATGCAAACTTTGTTGATTACTTTGCAACTACTGATAACGGCACAAAAATGTGCATTAAAGCTGTGAAATATTCCATGAAACGCTAGAATGTCTTCTGGCATCTATTTGTAAACATAAACAATCACATTTGCTAGTGATTTTTTTTTTTTCCCACTCTAAATCCTCCCTTAGCTAAGTTAATTGTATCTTCCCAGGTTGTGTGCAGTTGAGGCAATTATCCAAAGAATCTTGGCTTTAAAAACACTATGATTTGTAATGTTCATACTTCTAAATGAGCACTTTTTAAAAAAAAAATTTGTCCTAGTCATTTACTGTTGAGTCAAATTCTCATTGTATTTGATGAGAACAAGTTTTTGAGTTTCTATAATATTTTTGATTCATTAATTAGACATATTTTGTTTAACTGTAATTAGATTCCAAAAGCACTGAAATTACATTTTGACTGCTACATTCAAAAGAACTACCATGGATTATTATGGATATGAGATTCATAATTAATTTCTTATTGATTTGAAAAAAGTTCAGAGAAGTTAAAATTTAAAATGGTGTAGATGAGGAAAGAGGAGTGCTGTTTCTCTTCTGAAGGGCATGGACTGAATCTGTCTACTCTGGAATAGATGAAAGCTATTTTCAACGAATCATTGGAACACTGGGGCCTTTCATAATGTCTGGGAAGAGAAACTGTAAGGAACAAAGGAAGTGACAATGAGTTATTTTTCTCTTACCCAATATCCAAACTTGAATTAAAAAGAAAATATTAGCTGGGATTATAGAAACAAATGGATTTATTGGTCTTTATTGAATTAGCTGGTTAGTACAGTAAAATATAATCAATTCAATAAATATGACCAATAAGGTCATATTTTATTTGACTAAATTGACCCTGATCTTTAAAGGCTTAGAGATGATCTCGTGTGAACCTCCCATTTTCCAGGTTAGGAAATTAAATTTCAAAATGATGAGTCATTTAACCAGTGAAAATCTGGGCTCTAATTACCTGTAGTCTTTATTCAAAAATTAAAATGGCATTGTAGCAGCTACATTTGAGGTATTTTAAAGCACAAGTCTTGTTCTTTCATTTATTTCCAAATGTTCATATTTTGCTCATATGGATGCCAGATATTACTCTTCTATGTCCCTTTTTATTATCACAATTGAGTTGGGGGCTCTGGCTTTTGTCCTCCAGTTGGGTTATACCCATGTTGACACAGAATACCAGACTGAGTTCCCAGGCAAAGTCTGCTTCTCACCATGGACACTGTAAGTTTATGAGTCCTGACCTCAATTTTTAGTACTCAATTAAACTAATCAGAATTAGACTATAGTTAATGTCATTCTAGCTGAGAGATATGGCAGTATTTAACAAACTTACATGGTCATAAGAAACACCTGGGTTATTTTTAGAGATGTGAATTCTCTACAAAAGATTCTGATCCTATGTCTGACTTTATAGATTAGACAAGTTCTATACACGATAAAATACAGAGTGTAAGCTGAGACAGGTAGGTATAGTAGGATTGTAGATGGGTCTTTCAGGGAAGGAAAAGTTTCAAAAGTAAGATTTAAATGGGCTGGCGCCGTGGCTTAACAGGCTAATCCTCCGCCTTGTGGTGCCAGCACACCGGGTTCTAGCTCCGGTTGGGGCGCCGGATTCTATCCCGGTTGCCCCTCTTCCAGGCCAGCTCTCTGCTATGGCCCCGGGAAGGCAGTGGAGGATGGCCCAAGAGCTTGGGCCCTGCACCCGCATGGGAGACCAGGAGAAGCACCTGGCTCCTGGCTTCGGATCAGCGCGACGCGCCGGCCACAGCGGCCATTGGAGGGTGAACCAATTGGCAAAAAGGAAGACCTTTCTCTCTGTCTCTCTCTCTCTCTCTCACTATCCACTGTGCCTGTCAAAAAAAAAAAAAAAAAAAAAAGATTTAAATGGAAACAGATCAAATACAAAGGAAAGGATGATAGTCTTACTGATGAGACTGTACTTCAAAGTTGATGTTTTTGTGTGGTATTAGTGGCTCTGAGGACAGAATCAATGCTCTACAGTTATTTAGTTGCTGCTTCCTCTAGAATTGCCTAGTAGTTGAGGTTCATGTCAAACTCAAAGGCTCTTGGGGTCTTAATATCCCTGGCACTTGGCATCATTGTCACTTAATATACATTGCTGGAATTAAAACAAAATGAATTTCATAGGAACAGTAAAATTTTACACAGAGGAATTCCTCTCATTAAAGAGGATTTTTTTAATCATTGGCTAAGATTGAAATATACCAACACCTTCTTACCAATAGTGGGACAACTTCATTTTCTTAAATGTTTAGGTTCTGAATCTTGTAGGAGGGGCATGTCTTCTCATGTGACAGGATAGCCTGAAAAGTTGTTTATTTGCAAATGATCTGGATTGCTATTAAATTTAGGCTTAGCTGTCATTAACATCAGAGGTTTTTTTTGTTTGTTTGGTGAAAAAGACATGCTAAGGGGCTGATGCAGTGATGTGGAAGGTTAGCCTTGGCCTTCAGTGCCAGCATCCCATATGAGTGTTGGTTCGAGTCCCGGCTGCTTTACTTCCCATTCAGCTCCCTGTAAATGAGCCTGGGAAGGCAGCAGAAGATGACCCAGTACCTGGGGCCCTGCACCTACATGGGAGACCAGAAAGGAGCTCCTGGCTTCTGGCTTCAGGTTATCCTAGCTCTGGCCATTGTGGCCATTTGGACAGTGGACCAGTGGACCATGGATTGAAGATATCTCTCTCTCTCTCTCTTCCTCTCTCTCTCTCTCTCTCTCTTTTTAGCTCCCTCTCCTTATATGTATCTCTGTCTTTGAAATGAATAAGAAATAAATCTTGGCCGGCCCCGCAGCTCACCAGGCTAATCTTCCGACTGTGGCGCCGGTACTCCGGGTTCTAGTCCCGGTTGGGGCGCCAGTTCTGTCCTGGCTGTTCCTCTTCCAGTCCAGCTCTCTGCTGTGGCCTGGGAAGGCAGTGGAGGATGGCCCAAGTGCTTGGGCCCTGCACCCGCATGGGAGACCAGGAGGAATCACCTGGCTCCTGGCCTCGGATCCACGCAGTGTGCCGGCCGTAACGGCCATTTTGGGGGTGAACCAATGGAAGGAAGACCTGTCTCACTTCTGTCTCTCTCTTTCACTGTCTAACTCTGCCTGTCAAAAAAAAAATCTTTAAAAAAATTAGGAAAATGATGTGGTAAATGGTTTTGCCTCTTTGTGCCTCAGTTTTCACACTGTTGTAACAATATAGCAACAATAGTTATATATACCCTGATAGATAAATACCCTGGTGTGTGTGTGTATAACTACCAATAGTTATGTATATCCCTGAAAAAACAGTTATACATCTAAAAGAATTCTTGTAAAAAATAAAAAAAAAGCTATTAAGGTAAAGTACTCAGAATAGTGCCTAGCAAAAAATACTCAATAAATTCTTAGCTATTTATATGATTTTCACTTCAGAATGTGAGTGATTAAGATTCTAAGAATAATAAGGAGAAGTAACTTGAGACTATGTGGAAGACTGATGGTGAGGATGGCTCAAAGTTACATTCTCCCTGTACCTATGACCTCCAGAATGTGTGCTGGTAAGGTATGGGGTCTCTTTTCCTACCTCTTGAACCTGGGCTGCCCTTGTGGCTTGCTTAGACCAATAAAATGCACTTGGAAGGATGGTGTTTCCAGGACGACTGCTGCTCAGTCTTTTAGAGTGGCACTCTTTGTTCAGATGTTGCATCTGCCATGGGAGAGAGTCCAGGCCAGTGTGTGCAGAGCAGAGACCACATGGGGCAGAAATGAGTCATTTATGCTGAGGCCATTCTAGATGGGCCAGGACCTGTAAATCTGTCCTTCTGAGTTCAAATGAAATTGCTGACCTGCAGATTGCGACCTACATAAATGATTGCTATATCAAGCCTCCAAATTTTTTTTAATGTAAAAATAGATACTTGATAGAAACTGTAAGAGACACTAAAGTGGTCAATATTTGCTCATTGCTATTCTGAACTGCCTACTAGCAGTTGGTTAATCCTTTAGAACAGATTATCATAGAATATTCAAATTGGATCAGACCTTAAAGATCTCTTGGTAGAAATTCTTCATTTAAAGAGGTTAAGAAATTTGTAAATGGTCACAGAGTTATTTGGAATCCTGATCTAGAAAGTGGCAACAGGTATTAGAAAAGCAGAATCAGAGTAAATGGATATAGATTTATGGAAGTACAGAAAAGTAAAGTGCTCAGAAACTCATGAGAGATAAGAGATGGGGCCAGCACCGTGGCATAGCAGATAAAGCCACTTCCTGCAGTGCTGGCATCCTATTTGGGCACTGGTTCGTGTCCCAACTGCTCTATTTTTGATCCAACTCTCTGCTATGGCCTGGGACAGCAGTAGAAATGGCCCAAGTGCTGGGGCCCCTGTACCTGTGTGGGAGACCCTGAAGAAGTTCCTGGTTCCTGGTTTCTGTTCAGCATAGCTTCGGCTGTTGCAGCCATCTGGGGAGTGAATCAGCAAATGGAAGATCTCTCTCTCCCTCTCTGCCTCTGCCTGTCTGTAACTCTGCCTTTCATAAAAATAAATCTTTTTTTTAATAAAGAAAGATAAGAGAATGCTACCTCAGACACCCTCAGGGAGTAGTTCTGCATGACTGGGGTGTGTTCCAGCATTAACAGTAGACATGTGCTTCAGTTGGCAATGTTCATGGGCAGAGCCAGAGGTTACTGGCTTGAAATATCAAATGTCTTTGAGACTTAAATACCTTAGTTTCATGACAACTTGATTCTGCAGAAAGATAAGTCCTGTTTGTTCCATGCCTTTAATTATTTCCTGGTGTATGACCTTGAATGCTGGTGTAAAATTACGTTAGATCAACATGGTAGAGAAAAATAAGCATTTTGTCCACACTGAGGACTCAGGACTCAACTTACATCTCTTGGGGACACCTTGTGAGTGCTCCTTAGTTCATCTACTTCACAACTGTTTATTGAATACCTTGTATGCCAGATACCATTCTATGCACTGGGCCTATAGCAGCAAACAAAACACAAACCCATGCTCACAAGCAGTATATTACTTTTTCATTGCTGTTGTAACAAATAACCACACATTTACTAGCTTCATACAACACAGATTTATTAACTCATAGTTTTGGAGGTCAGAAGTCAATGTTTCTATCATGGGCCTAGAATTTTAATCTTTATTCCTGGTTTTTGCTCTCACAGAGATAAAAATTCAAAGCAGGGGCATACATACAGTGCACAAATGAGCAGGATTTATTTGAGAGAGAGAGAGAGTAAACATACATTCAGGTATGACTGTAGGCCACCCTGTATGGAGAGAGAGACTGGAGTAGATCAGAGAGTTGCCTATAAAGAGACAGAAGAACAGAATGTCTGAGAAGGATCACCAAGCATGGTCAAGAGTCAAAAAAAAAAAAAAAAACCCACAAAACTCAAAAAGCACCCCTCTGAGGTTATCAGCCTCTTTCATGAGGTAGGGGGTGGTGCCTCAATTGAATATAGAAACAGGGTGGGATCTGGGTGGGGTTTAGTGTGGGCGAAACTTTTTGGAATTTTCTTGGCACCTCCACATGGAGTTTAACTTCCATGTGGCTATGATGGCGTCTGTTCCTTCCTGGTTCCAGATGAGACACAGGTGCATCAGGTGAAGGTGGGTGTATCAAAGTGACAGGTGTTGCCATGCAGGGAGGGCAGAAATTCCAGCTTATCTATCCCAAAGGAATTCCCTGCCTGGTTCCACCTGTGAGTTCCATACGGCTGGCTCCCTCTAGGGCTTTTGGAGGAGGCTCCTTGTGCTTTCTGGCTGCTAGTGGATATGTACCTTCCTTGCCTCCGGCCCCTTCCTCCTTCTCTGGAGTAGGAAGCCCAGCATCTTCTCTTCTGTCTGACCTCAGCTTCCATTTTCACGCTTACTTCCTTTGATTCTTACCCTACTGCGTCTGGAGAGGATCCTTACGATTATATTGGTGGGATAATTTCCCCATTTTGACATCCTTATTCAGTAACATCTGCAAAGTCTTCTTTTATCAGGTAAGGAAACATAATCACAAGTTTTGGTCATGAGGACATGGATTAATTTAGGATGAAGGAACCACAAAGGGATTGCATTTTAGTAAAGTCCACCAGTATAGAATAAAGTCCAAGTTGTTAGATACGAGCTAGGTACATTTTTATGATGTTCTTACTTCCCAGTCCACCTCCAGGAACTCCTTGCCCTAGACATACAGTTCTGCAGCCCTGATCTACTTCTTTCATCTCCTCAGAATACACCTGCTGTTTCTCACCCCTGTGATTTGCACCATCTGCAAGTACCCACTCCCCACAAACATTCCCTAAATAAAAGTTCACCTTTCAATACCTGTTATCAGCAGGGGAATTGGCTCCAGGACACCCCCAGACACCAAAATCATCAATGATGCTCAAGTCCCTCACATAAAATGGCATTGCATTTGCATATAACTTACACACATCATCCTGAATACTTTACATCAACTCTGGATGACTTATATTACCTAATACAATGTAAGTATTTTGTAAACAGTTGTTATATTGTATTATTTAGGGACAAGAAAACCGTTTGCACACGTTTTGTACAGACAAACTTATTTTGGGAATGGGAGGATGCAGAATCCGCAGATAAGAAGGTCCAACTGTACCAAACTAGGACATCACCTTATCTGAGAAATGAGTCTCCTCCCATTTATTCTGTTCTGGTCTTGAAGGACCCTTATGGGGGAGAGGGACAAGAAACTAGGCCTGGGCAGATATCAGGGGCTTCTTAAGAGGTTAGATGTTCCCCAGGGTCCAGCGGGCACGTTCTCTGGGAAGGAAAAGTCTATCCCCTTTAGAGAACCTCTAGGCATGCCCAGAGCAGAGCTGCCACTCCCCCTTCGGAGAGTCTCAGTACTCTCCTCAGCATTCTCTTCAGCTGGTTCCCTCAGCACTCTCCTCAGCATTCTCTTCAGCTGGTTCCCTCAGCACTCTCCTCAGCATTCTCCGGTATGCTAATTATCCCTCTATATAACCTGTGTGAAACTGCCGCTCAGGGCTCCTCACCGCCTTAGGTGGGGGCCCGTTTGCGCAAACGTACAATAAATACCTCATGCTTTTTGCATCAACTGGTCTGGAGTCTGGATTTTTGGGCGTCCTCTCGAGCAAGTGGGCATCTCTACAACTGAGAGGTCCAACATTTTGGCGCCCAACGTGGGGCTCGAGGTCGCCCTCAGACCCATTCTCTGCAGGACCAGTTGGAGGTATAATTAAGTGTTTTCTGTCTGTTGTTCTTTGTCTTGAGTATTCTGACTGGATTCTGACTGAAGTATTCTGACTGGCCAGTATCTGACCTGACTCTGTGGGACCAGTGGGGGAGGCAGGCGTGCCCTGCAACCCCTGGTCCGTTCCGGACCAGTGGGGGAGGCAGGCGTGCCCAGCAACCCCTGGTCCGTTCCCCGGAGGACGCTCCGGGGTATGAGGGGAAACCCTCGGTCTGTTCCCCCGGAAGACGCACCCGGGGTGGTCTGGAGGTGGGTCGGAGACCAAGTCTCCCTCCTTCCCGGGGAGGGCTGGTCAGGTAGCCGCTCCCAAAATTAGCGCAAGCCATGGGGTTTGTCTTACTTATTGTATATGTTTGTGCATTGGCTGTTCTTTTTGTTTGGGCTAAAATCCTTGCACACATGGGTCAACAAATAACCACCCCTTTAAGTCTCACTCTAGATCACTGGAAGGACGTTCGAGAACGCGCGCGCCACCTCTCATTGGAGGTTAAAAGGAAACAATGGGCAAAATTCTGTTCCTCAGAGTGGCCGGCCTTCGAGGTCGGCTGGCCAAGGAACGGCACTTTTAACCTCGATATTATTTTACAGATTAAGGCACGGGTCTTTCAGCCAGGATCAAATGGACACCCTGATCAGGTGCCCTACATTACTACGTGGGAGGATCTTTCACGTAATCCCCCTCCCTGGATAGAACCCTTCTCCTTCCCGACGGAGCCCATACGGACCCCATTACCCCCTCCTCCTATCCCGGTTGTGCCAACCTCCTCCCTATACCCTCTGAAGGAGATTCGAGATCCAAAACCTGACAAGCCACCGGTTCTTCCGGCTGATCAGGACTTTCTGCGCTTTGACTCTCCCCCACCCTATCTTCCCGGCCAGCCTGCTCCCCCGCAGGAACTTCCACAATAACCAGAGCGGGATGTGCAACCTTCTGCACCACCCCTTGATTCCACGAGGGCAGGGGAAGAAGTCTCAGCGCCTCCCCCGCCCTCCAGCCGCCTGTGCCTCTGTCAGGGGCAGGCAGGGGGCTCGGGAAGCGTCTGGAATTCGCAGGCTTTTCCTCTTCGCTCGGTGGCTGGCCAGATGCAGTACTGGCCATTTTCTGCTTCCGATCTTTATAATTGGAAAACCCATAACCCCTCTTTCTCTCAGGACCCCCAGGCTCTGACTGGGCTGATTGAGTCAATTTTATTGACTCAATCAGCCCACCTGGGATGATTGTCAGCAGCTCCTGCAGACCCTCCTCACTACTGAGGAAAAGCAGCGTGTCTACCTTGAGGCACGGAAAAACGTCCCTGGAGCAGATGGCCGACCGACCCTACTGCTAAATGAAATCGAGGAGGCGTTTCCCTCAACCCGTCCTGATTGGGACTACACCACCGTTGCTGGTAGGGAGCGACTTCGTCTTTACCACCAGATTCTCCTTGCGGGTCTCAGAGGGGCTGGAAAGCGCCCCACCAATTTGGCCAAGGTATGTGCAGTAGTACAGGGGGCTGAGGAAACGCCGGCAGGCTTCCTAGAAAGATTAATGGAAGCCTACCGTATGTATACCCCGTTTGACCCCCTGGCAGAGGACCGGCAGGGAGATGTAATCATGTCCTTTATAGGACAGTCAGCGCCGGACATCCGCAATAAATTGCAGTGGCTAGAGGGGCTTCAGGGGTATACTATACAAGATTTAATAAAGGAGGCAGAAAAGATTTACAACAAAAGGGAGACCCGAGAGGAGAAGGAGGAAAGGATCCGCAAGGAGCAGGAGGAAAGGGAAGACAAAAGAGACAAAAAACGTAATCGAGAGCTTAGTAGAATTTTGGCCACCGTAATACAGGATACAGAAAGGAGTAGACCAGGACAGAATAGGGACTTGGGAGACAAACGAAAGCCTCGGGTGGAAAGAGATCAATGTGCCTATTGTAAAGAAAGAGGACACTGGGTCAAAGACTGCCCGAAGAAAACACAGGGACCAAAGAGGAGACCAGTTCCAATCCCGTCCCTGGAAGAAGACGACTAGGTGAGTCAGGGACAGGAGCACCCCCCTGAGCCCAGGATAACCCTTGAAGTGGGGGGCAGACCGGTAACCTTCCTGATTGACACGGGAGCCCAGCACTCGGTACTGACTTCAGAAAAAGGGCCTTTAAGCTCACAGATTTTCCTCAGGCCTGGGCAGAGACTGCGGGAATAGGGCTGGCCGTCAACCGGCCTCCCTTGATCATAGATCTGAAGCCCACGGCCATTCCCGTATCAGTTCGTCAATATCCGATGGGCAAGGAAGCTAAGGAAGGTATCCGGCCACATATCCGGAGACTGTTACACCTAGGCATTTTAAAAACCTTGTCGTTCACCTTGGAACACCCCCCTACTACCAGTAAAGAAGCCTGGTACGGGTGACTACCGCCCGGTACAGGACTTGCGGGAGGTTAACAGGAGAACGGAGGATATGCATCCCACAGTGCCCAACCCCTACAATCTGCTAAGTACCTTGCCTCCGACCCACGTATGGTACACTGTGTTAAATCTAAAAGGTGCATTCTTTTGTTTAAGACTGAGCCCTCAGAGCCAATCCATCTTTGCTTTTGAGTGGAAAGACCCAGAGACCGGGTTTTCAGGACAACTCACCTGGACAAGGTTGCCCCAAGGATTTAAAAACTCGCCTACCTTGTTTGACGAAGCTCTGCACCTAGATTTGGCCGACTTCCGAGTCAACCATCCGGACCTGGTCCTCCTGCAATATGTGGACGACCTCCTCCTTGCCGCTGAAACTGAGCAGAGCTGCCACTCTCCTCAGCATTCTCCTCAGCAATTCATTGCCCCGGGCACCAACGAGGAGACGACCTCGTAGCAAGGGGAAACAGGATGGCAGACGAGGCCGCTAGGGCGGCAGCCCTGAGCCAACAGGTGCTCCCATTAAAGACAATTGAGCCCACCCAAGTATCGAGGGAACCACCTTTCCTCTATTCGGACCAAGACTTAGATACGATTCAGCGGCTCGGTGCAGAGTATGATGAACAAATAAGGGTTTGGAGGCTCGGAGAGAAAATAGTCTTGCCACACCAATTGGCTAAAGAAATAATTACCAGCCTCCATCAATGGACTCATTTGGGATACAAAAAGCTAAAAGCAGCCTTACAGGAAGATAGGCAGTCTTACTACATCCCCGGATTTGACTCTTTAGCCCACCAGGTGACTGAATCCTGTGTTCCGTGTGCCAAGGTAAATGCCAGACACCTCAAGCTCCCGGAGGGAGCTAGGGTAAGAGGAGACCGACCAGGAATCAACTGGGAGGTCGATTTCACTGAGATAAGGCCGGGCAGTTATGGGAATAAGTATCTTCTAGTTTTTGTAGACACCTTCTCCGGATGGACTGAGGCATTCCCCACAAAACGGGAAACCGCCCAGGTGGTCGACAAGAAGATCATAGAGGAGATCTTCCCCCGGTTCAGCTTGCCTAAGGTAATCGGGTCCGACAATGGCCCAGCGTTTGTCTCCCAGGTAAGTCAGTTGGTGGCCAAAGCATTAGGCATAAATTGGAAATTGCATTGTGCCTATAGACCCCACAGGTAGAAAGAATGAACAGAATAATTAAAGAGACCAAATTAGCGTTGGAGACTGGCGTTAAAGACTGGGTCCAACTCCTCCCTATGGTGTTGTTCCGGGTCCGAAACACGCCCTCTCATTGCGGGCTGACACCATACGAAATCCTTTATGGAGGGCCCCCACCAGTAGCAGGCTTGCTTGACCTTGCCAGTGACTCCGTTGCCAATGCCCCTAAGTTACAGGCCCGGTTGAGAGCGCTCCAGATCATCCAGAACCAGGTCTGGAAACCTCTTGCAGCAGCCTACCAACCCAAGACGACAACCATTCCACATCCTTTCCAAATCGGTGATGCTGTGTATGTCCGAAGGCACCAATCTAAGACTCTAGAGCCCCGGTGGAAAGGCCCCTTCACTGTGCTGTTGACAACTCTCACCGCTCTCAAGGTCAACGGAATCGCTGCTTGGGTCCACGCCTCACACGTGAAGCAAGCACCACCTCCCCAGGGCCCCGAGGATCTGGATAGACCAGCCAAATGGAAGCTCCAGCGCACTCAGAACCCACTCAAGCTAAGACTTTCAAAAAACTGTTTAATATTTATGATGTTCCTGGCCTTTCCCCATTGTTTTTCCAATCCCCATGTTCCGCAATTGTTAACGTGGAACCTAACCCAGTCCAGCAAGAACAGAGTTTCCTCCCTCCAGTGAGGCAGGTTCTCCCCAGGCCGGTTCAATAGATTTTAAGATTAAAATCTTTGCAAAAAGAAAAGGAGGGAATGAAGGACCCTTATGGGGGAGAGGGACAAGAAACTAGGCCTGGGCAGATATCAGGGGCTTCTTAAGAGGTTAGATGTTCCCCAGGGTCCAGCGGGCACGTTCTCTGGGAAGGAAAAGTCTATCCCCTTTAGAGAACCTCTAGGCATGCCCAGAGCAGAGCTGCCACTCCCCCTTCAGAGAGTCTCAGTACTCTCCTCAGCATTCTCTTCAGCTGGTTCCCTCAGCACTCTCCTCAGCATTCTCTTCAGCTGGTTCCCTCAGCACTCTCCTCAGCATTCTCCGGTATGCTAATTATCCCTCTATATAACCTGTGTGAAACTGCCGCTCAGGGCTCCTCACCGCCTTAGGTGGGGGCCCGTTTGCGCAAACGTACAATAAATACCTCATGCTTTTTGCATCAACTGGTCTGGAGTCTGGATTTTTGGGCGTCCTCTCGAGCAAGTGGGCATCTCTACAACTGAGAGGTCCAACAGTCTTTAGTTCACTGTTTGAGAACTGCTGTGTGTTGTCTGTCTGCTTCAGGTGTGAAGCTCTATGAGAACAGACAATATGTCATTTGTTGTGTTTTTTTTTTTTTTTTAAGATTGATTTATTTGAAAGGCAGAGTTGCAGAGAGATAGTGAGAGAAACAAAGAAAGAGAAAGAAATCTTCTATCCACTGGTTCACTCCCCAAATGGCTGCAATGACCAGGGCTGGGCCAGGATGAAGCCAGGAGCCAGAAGTTTCTTCTGGGTCTCCCATGTGGTTGCAGGGGCCCAGCATTTGGGCCATACTCCACTGCTTTCCCAGGCACATCAATGGGGAGATGGATTGGAAGTGGAGCAGACAGGACTGGAACCAGCACCCATATGGGATCCTGGCATCAAAGGCGGCAGCTTTACCCACTATGCCACAGTGCTGGCCCTATCATTCATTTCTGTAGCCCCATCACTTGGCATAGCACCTGGCATACAGTAAAGATTTAAGAACTATGAAGTTAACAAGTGAGTATTAGTGAAATTGTTGTCTATTAGCTTATTATAAGAGGAATAAAGCAGGGAGAAGAAGTTGAAGTTTTTATCTCTAGTTATTAACAAAGTTTGGTAAGGGGAAGATCTGTCTGCTGAGCTTGGAGAGGAAGAGCTGACAAGGAAAAGATGCGACAAGATATACACAACTCACAGTCAGTGATGAGAATGAACAAGCCCCAGGCACCAAAACTTCAGGGCTGCTCCTCTCGGCAGGGTGCTTTTGATGTGTGCCTGCTTTGATCCCTGCTGCGTAGCTATGGCCAGGGTGTTCTGGAATGAAGAAAAACTACTTACTGTTTCCTGTTCTCAGGATCCAGGGTGTTTTAGAGAAGAAATAGTTGGGGAGTAGGGTTTTCTGTTGTCAAAATAAAATCATTTCCCAAAGGTAAATAGTCTCTCTATTTTGGCTGAGACAAGATGATGGAGGGAGAGAAAGAGAAAGAGATAGAGAGAGAGATTCAGCTATGTACAGTAGAGAAACACATTATCTACCATAAAAACAGAGACAAAATAGCCTGGGAAAATGCAGAAAGCAGCACATGGACAGGCTCAGTAGAGCTGTTCTGTTAATTACAGCAATGGGACACTAAGTGACATGTGGAGGTATTTTGTCTTTCTTTTAGACAACACATAAGAATGTAGGAAGTGACGCTTCAAATACCCTAACATGAGGAAATAGGGCAACACAAGTGACAAATCATGATTAGGGGATAAGGACAGATACAGAAACACACTACTAAAGCTCTCTTGTGTGGAAGGCCAAAAGGAAGTTTATTTATAAACATTTATTCTGTCATTGATTATGTTTGAGGTAAATAAATCTTGTTACATTTATTTGAGCTATAGAGTCAGTTGGAATTAAAAGATAATTTTATTGTGGTATGAAAAATTATGAAACCTATACATAAAAAAGGTATTCCAAAAGTTGATGAAAAATATATATTATGAAAAAATATGCTTAGAGGGTGTATTTGAATTATATGCAGCTCTGTTTTAGAAATTTTCTAAATTTGTTCAAAAGTCAGATCCTATTTGCCATCATAGACTAATCTGATATAAATGTTGTGGAGCTAAGAGTGCTATGGGGGACCCAGGCAGAGACTTAGATAGGGATAGGTGAGCTAGAATTTCCGCCAGCCCTGCAGTGGAACTCTTACTTGTCAATCTAATGTGTCCACTTTCTCATGATGTGCCTGTCTTGTCTGGGAGTAGGAAGGAGGAGCCATCATGACCACATAGGTGTTAAACTCCTCATGGAGGTGCCAGGACATTCCCAGAAAGTCTCTCACACACTAAACTCTGCTGTCACTCCACCCCATTTGAATATTCAATTAAGTCATTGCCCTCATCTCATTAAAGAGGCTGATAATGTGGCAGGGACCCTTCCTTTGCTCTTGACTATGCTTAGGGATCCTCTTTGGCCTCCTCCCCCCCTCTCTCAGAGACATCTCCTTACCTGGTGGCCTTACCTGCTACGCCACAGCCACAGCGCCAGCCCCACTGTAACTGAATTTTATCAAGAAGGCAAATTTGCAATTGTGTAACCATGAATACTGAGGATTGCCTTTATTTCCTTTTGAGGATTCAGAATACTAATTGATCTTGTGAAAATCATCAATATTGTAGAGGATGACTTTTCAGAAACATTTGCGAGGATTTTCAAATGCAGACTTTGCTACCCTGGCCTGATACAGATTTTTCTATCCATCCATTTATTTTGTTTGACACCTCCTGAGTCCTGACCTCCGAAATATGTGCTATGTACTGTGATAGGTGAGGAGGATCAACATGAACAAGACGTTTTCTAGTCTTGGGATGTTCACGGTAATGGAAAGTGGCAGACATATAAACATTTTATTTTAACAAACTGCTGAGTTCAGCAATGGACATAGACTCAGGGCTTTCTGGGAGCACACATAGGAAGAGATCTGGTTAGTAGAGAAAGTGTTTCCTCAGCCAAGTCCTAAGCAATGAGTCTGATTTAGTCAAGTGAAGAGTGGAGAGGACTAGTGACTGCAACTGTCAATAATACAGCATAGCAGGAAGATGTTAACAAAGTTGTTTACTTATTGGAAACAATAAGTAAAATGATTACCAATTATTTAGCTGGTATCTTCCAACTAGCACAGGTTTTACTCTACCTCTTCCAGATCAAGCTGTACATTATTGCTTATCACAATGATGCACATAATCTGCTTTAATTATTTTGTTTGATAGATAAAACAGCTTGTCAAGTATTATTTACCAAGGTAACTGCATTAACATTGGCTTTCCACATAGACTGTAAACTCTCCCAAGCATAGATTTTTTTGTAAGATTTATTTATTTATTTGAAAGAGTTACAGAGAGAAAGAGAAGGAGAGGGAGAGGAAGAAGGGGAGGGAGAAGGAGAGAGAGAGAGAGAGAATTTTCCATCTGCTGGTTCACTCCCCAGATGGCCCAATTGCCAGCACTGGGCCAGGCTGAAACCAGGATCCAGGAGCTTCTTCCAGGTTCCCACATGGGTGGCAGGGGCCCAAGCACTTGGGCCATTTTCCACTGCTTTTCCAAGGCCATTGGCAGGGAGCTGGATTGGAAGTGGAGAAGCCAGGACAGGAATTAGTGGCCATATGGAAGGCTGGCATCACAGGCAGTGGTTTTACTCACAACTCCAGAATGCTGGCTGTTAGGTAAATTTTTTAAAGTTTTACAGAGTATATAAGTAAGGGAGCTACAACCTATTTCTTCATGATTCCAATATCTATGTTTGTTCCATATATAGTC
This sequence comes from Lepus europaeus, assembly GCF_033115175.1. Taxonomy (NCBI): domain Eukaryota; kingdom Metazoa; phylum Chordata; class Mammalia; order Lagomorpha; family Leporidae; genus Lepus; species Lepus europaeus. The sequence continues at coordinate 60,514,889 of NC_084831.1, forward strand.
TAGATCCTTTTATGGTGTTTAACATTTTGATCATAAATATGGAACAATAGTTGATATTATTAGATCATTGGCTAAAAAAAGCCCTAACAGGAACCTGGACCTGTAAATTCACCTTTCTTAAATTTTTATTAATACTGCTTTGTTTTTGTTATTATAAAGCCATGAATATAAGTACAGAGAAACCCTTTTAAAAGGAGACTTAAAAAGGCTTCCACAGAGAAGACCTGCAGAGGGCACCTGCTGCCTGTGAGTCACTAATATCTAACTCAGTAATAGCTTTCTTAAAAAATAAATACATAAAGAATTACACTGATTCCCAAAGTTAACTTTCAACCAGTATTTGAGTGATTTATAAATTGTGAAATTTCTTTCAATTTATGTCTGGTGTTGAAATTTAGTTTTTCAATTTAATGACAAATGAGTGTAATGCTTGATAACATTCTTGCCCATCAACAGGTGAAGTATAAATGAGTAGATAAGACAAGTGAATACCATATGAACTGGAAAAGAGAGAAATTTGGATTCTTTGTGTGAGCATAATGTGCAGACTGACAAATTAGACCACTTAGGAGTTAGAAGACAGATTGAGTCTGCTAGGATCTAAAGATGGATGCAGTCTTTAGAATTTCCTAGTTATAAATCAAAAAGCTAATGGAAACATATGAATACAAAAGTTTGAGATATTGTATATAATGAACAAGAATGGCAAGTCTTTTATCACTGCATTTTTAGTGCTAACATGCATTTTTAAGAAACATGATTGCTAATCTCTAAGCATAGTCAATAAGTTTGAAAAGACAGAGTAGCTTGTCTTGAGTAGTTTAAGTACTTTATCTCCAATAGAAATGAGACAAAGTTATAGAGACAGAATATCCCAAGATTTTTTTATTGGTGATTTAACCTTGCCTTCATTTCCAAGTATCTATAACATTTTAAATAGATCTTACTTTTTAATCAGAAATAATCAATTATAAACTAAAAAAAAAAAAAATCACCCAGACCACTGTTCTTATTCCTTCTTTCTGTCTCTGTCTCTCTTTCTCATTAACATAAATCCTTTGTTTGTGTGGGTTAATGCTAGGATACTCATTCATTGCTGAGTCACTCATTTCCCTAGTTGCTGGGAATATTGACTACATTTATCCAAGGTTACATCTCCTTCCCATCATCACCTTATAACCAAGGGATACTTTATATGAAGATTCAGCAACCCTACCCTGTCCTTAAGTTTGGGACAATTCGGAAGCAGCATTCTGGTTCCAAAATCTCCCCTAGGATCAGATGAGGCATTTGTCACAATTATATCACAGTGCAAATTTTTGTTTTGCCCCATCCCATTTCCATCACTGTTCCTACACATGTTGTTTCCAAGTACGCCTCTTACACACAAATGTTCTCAGAATTACAGAGAACATGACCTAACAGAAAACTAGAGTGCTCTCATGGAGCTGACACTCAAGCCAGAGGGATAATCTGAAACAGCTTCAAAGGTGGGCATTGGGCATAGCATTTTGGAGGAATTTATATCCCTACCACCCTCATGGGAGATCTGAATGGAGTTCCTGGCTCCTGGCTTATAACTTAGAGCTAAATTATGTTCTGGGTTGCATAGTTTTCCTTTTTTGTTGTTTGCTTGTTTGTTTTAAGATTTTATTTATTTATTTGAGAGGCAGAGTTACAGACAGTGAGAGGGAGAGACAGAGAGAAAGATCTTCCTTCCGTTGGTTCACTCCCCAAATGGCCCCAACCGCCAGAGCTGAGCTGAGCTGATCTGAAGCCAGGATCCAGGACTTCCTCCAGGTCTCCCATGCGGGTGCAGGGGCCCAAGGGCTTGGGTCACCTCTACTGCTTTCCCAGGCCATAGCAGAGAGCTGGATCAGAAGTGGGGCATCCAGGACTCGTACTGTACACAGGCGGTAGCTTTACCAGCTATGCCACAGTGCCGACCCCAGTTGCATGTTTTTTGACAAGTCTACTATTACTTTTATTTATAAACTAGTGGACGAAAATTCTCTTTCTCCCTCTCTCTCCTTCTCTCTCTGTATCTCTGCCTTTCCAATAAATAAATAAATCTTAAAAAAAAAAGTATATGGAAGAGGTGCCTCAGACCATTCAGTTGCTTGAACAGTATGCACTTGGCAGCTCAGTCTTCAGTGATGGGCTTAGCACTCCAGCCTGCCTGCCCCAAGGACCTGCTGAGTAGGCATGGAGGGGACCTATTTAGCTTCAAACCTGTGTGCAACCTCAGGTTGAGTAGCAGTGAACTCAGAAACTCAGAAGTTGGGGCAATCTATTTACACTTTTCCTTGGTCACAGCTTTTTTTTTTTTTTTTTTTTTTTTTTTTTTAGCAACAGCAGCTTGCTATGCTTTTCAATCTCTTTGGGAACTCCAGAAGTGGGGATAAGACGTGACTTTCCTTGGGTGTTCACAGGAAGTGGTGCTATGTTTGTGCAGAACTTTTCTGAGCCAGCATCCACTACATCAGACTCACTGAGTGGGTTCCCCTTTTGTTGTATGGGATGATAATGTCAACACAGCACAGAGAATTTGTGTTATACAGAGTAATAGTAGGTAGGTTCACAAATGACTCATCCGTGAGGGGCTGGTAGTCTGCCCTGGGAGAGTAACCACCAGAAAATGTGGTTCCTGGAAGGCTGCCTTGATCTGGTTAGTGAAGTTTCTGGGAGTGAAGCAGCCAGCGATAGGAGTGGTCCCACTGGCAGCAGCAAACTGCAGCACAGCCCTCTGGTGAGTGTGGGAATAGCAGCATGCGATGGCTCCAGAAGCGTCTCCAGGTCCTCTTCAGATTTATTAGGTAGATGTCATCACTTTTCCTTTTGTAGCTGTTCTGTTTAAGTTCAGGTTGGAGCCAGCTAAGTAGGTCCCTACTGTAAGGGATGTGAGGATGTTCTCCTCTTTGATTTGCAGGACATCAAGGGTTCTAGACATTGTGAAAGTTTCCCTTTAAATAAAGTAGGAATTAAGAACAATGCCATAGAGACCTTTCCCTGGGTGGTATGGAAAGGTTGGTGTGGAAAAGCTGATTTTTAAAAATCTTTTTAAAAATTATCTATTTATTTCAGAGAAGGAGGCAGTGGCGGGGGGGAGAGAGAAAGCTCTCATCACTTATGAAATGCTCACAGTGCTTAAAGTGGGTCAGGCAGGAGCTGGGACTTGGAAACTAAATCCACACCTTCCACATAGGTGGCAATAACCTAAGTACATGGGTCACATCACCTGCTGCCTACCAGGATCTGTACTGGTAGGAAACTGGAATCAGCAGCCATAGCTGGGAGTTGAACTTAGTCATTTCAGTGTGGAACATGGGCATCCTAATGGATGTCTTAACTTCGAGGACAAATGTCCACTCTCTTGCAGATTTTAGAATTCTTTGTGTTGTGGTTTTGAGAGTTTGACTATAATGTGTTACAGTATCTTTCCTGGTTACGTCTATTTGGAGGCCCATGGGCCTAATTGATGCCCATATCTTTCTCAAAATTTAAGATGTTTTCAGGTGTTATTTCTTTGAATAGGTTTTTAAAAATTTATTTATTTGCATGCATTTCATAAATACAACTTTAGAAATATAGTAATTCTTCCCACCACACTTCTACCCCACTTCCTCTTCTCAGTCTTGTTTTTTTCTAAGATTTATTTTCATTTAACTTTATACACAGAAGATTAACTCTACTCTAGGTAAAGAGTTCAACATTTTGTATGAGAAAGAAAGAGAAAATGAAAAAACAAAACAAAACTGTTCCTCAACAGTCCAGGCAAGCGCTGTTCAAAGTCATTGTATCTTGAAGGCAATTCACTTTTTTTTTTTTTAGAAAATTAATTATCTTTAAAGAAGAACCCAAGAATAATACATCTTTGTGAGCACTTAGACATAATTATAACTTATAATAGGTGTTTTATTAGTTAGCACAGGTCAGGGAGAACATGTAGTATTTGTCCCTTTGGGATTGGCTTATTTCACTAAGTATCATGTTTTCCAGTTTCATCCATTTTGTTGCAAATGACTGGATTTTTTTTTTTTTTACTGCTGTGTAGTATTCCATGGTGTATATATCCTATAATTTTTTTTTATCCAGTCTTCAGTTCATGGGCATTTGGATTGTTTCCATGTCTTTGCTATTGTGAGTTGAGCTGCAATAAACACGGGGGTACAAATAGCTTTTTCATATGCTGATTTCATTTCCCTTGGGTAAATTCCCAGGAGAGAGATGGCTGGGTTATATGGTAGGTCTATATTCAGATTTCTGAGATATCTCCATATTGTCTTCAACAGTGGCTGTATCAGTTTACACCAACATTGGATTAGGGTACCTTTTTGCTCACATCTTCAAGAGCATTTGTTGTTTGTTGATATCTGTCTGTAAGTCATTCTGACAGGGGTGAGGTGAAACCTATTGTGGCTTTGATTTGAATTTCTCTGGTGCCTAGCAGTCTTGAGCATTTTTTCGTGTGATTGTCAGTCATTTGGATTTCCTCTTTTGCCCATTTTTGAATAAGTTTTTATGCTGTCACTCATTTCTTCTCCTTAGGAGAGTCATTTAAATCAAATACTCATTTTATTTTAATGGTGTCACAAGGGTCTTGGAAGTTGTTTTTATTCTTTTTTATTCTCTCTCTCTTTGACTAGGATATTTTTTTTTAAAGATTTATTTATTTATTTGAAAGTCAGAGTTACACAGAGAGAAGAGAGGCAGGGAGAGAGAGAGAGAGAGAGAGAGAGAGAGAGAGAGAGAGAGAGAGGTCTTCCATCCGATGGTTCACTCCCCAGTTGGCCGCAATGGCCAGAGCTGTGCTGATCCGAAGCCAGGAGCCAGGAGCTTCTTCCAGGTCTCCCACGCAGATGCAGGGGCCCAAGGACTTGGGCCACCCTCTACTGCTTTCCTAGGCCATAGCAGAGAGCTAGATGGGAAGAGGAGAAGCTGGTACTTGAACTGGCGCCCATATGTGATGCCGGCATTTCAGGCCAGGGCGTTAACCCGCTGAGCCACAGTGTCGGCCCCACTAGGATATTTCAAATGACCTGTCTCCAAGTTCAGATATTATTATTATTTTTTGCTTGATCTAGGCTGTTGTTGAGGCATTCAACTATAGTTTATTATTTGATTTGTTGTGTTATTCTTTTCCATGACTTTTGTTTAGTGATTTTTCAAGATCTCTTTCTCTTTGTTAATTTCTTATTCATCTCATGCATTGCTTTTCTTGATTTTATTACTAGCTTGTCTATATTCTCTTGTATCTCTTTGAGCTTTGTTGTAACCATTCTTTTAGCTTGTTATCAGACATTTCATCAATCTCCTTTTTTTTGGAGTCTGTGAAAGCAATATTGTGTTCCTCTGGGCTATCATATTGCCTTGCTTTTCAATAATTCTTGTGTCCCTCCATTGATATCTGAGCATCTTGTAGATCGGTTGACTATCTCCTGATAAAAGGCTTTTTCCTTTAAGAATTGTCTTCAGGAATCTGTTGGGTATTAATATCACTTGGACACTGTAGTGTTGTCTCTCTACATATTCTTCCACTGTAATTGATGGCAGCATCAGTGGGAAAGTGGGGTAGTCCTTTCAATCTCAGCGGGGATTCATGGGTCTCTGTAGTGACCTGTGATGCAGGGCCAAGGTTTTTGGGGGGCATTGGCTTTCAGTCTGTGGTGGTTGTGGTCATGGGAGCATGAGTATAGAATCCCAGTGTCTGGTAACACTGTCTTGAAGACTGGTAGGGGCATGTGGGTCTCTATGGCAGTAGGCCCAGGTTTCTAGGTAATGTCTTCATACTCAACTACCTTTTCTTCTCCCAAAATGTCCATCATATTGTGTAGTACTGCCTAGATTTGGGTGAGGAATGAAGTGGGCAGTTCAGTGGCTACCCAACCCATAGTTCTAGATTACACCTGGACCTCACATCCTGCCAAAACTACATAGAACAGCATGCAGAAGGGCTAAGGGCCATTTGCTATGGGCTACATTGCTGCTTAGGTTGACTTGCAGCCTGAGGCTGTTGCAACCAGGCACAAGTGATGCTGGCTGGGGTTAAGGGTCTCCAGTTAGCAACAGAACAAGTCCAAAAGTTTTGTCTCTATGTACTACCCTGGAGACAGGGATTGTTAGAATCTTTTGAATGATGGGTTTTTACCAGCCTGACACTGAGTTGGCAAGAAACCATCCTTAGCTCACTTTGATGTCCTGTTCTCCAGTAGCTGAAGTCTTGTTGCTGTCTTCCCAATGTTGTAGTGGAGTGATGAAGGCAGTTTCTTGGCTACGTAGGCTGACACTAAGCTGGATGCACCTGCGTGTAGCAGAGACAGGAATATGTAATATCTTGTGATTTTATGCCAGGCCTGCATGAGATTAGGGGTGATGCAGACCAAAACATGAGTCTGTTCTACCAGGATGCAGGTCTCCATCTGATGCTGTTAGGTCTAGCATCTCTGAGTACTGGCTTGAGAATTGGGGTTTTCAGACACTTTGGCTCTGGCTTTCACTGTGGTAAGACTAGCACTAAACTCTTTCCTGCCCTACTCCCCTGTTTTACTTTTTGCCATTTGCATGAGGCTGGGGGGAGGGGGTGGAGGCAGTTCTTGGCCACTCAGATTGACACCAAACTGTTTTAACTGAGTCTCATGGCTGTTGTGCTCTGTAGTCTCAGGATGTGTGCCTGTGTGATGCTGGTGGTGAAAGAGTGAAGAGAGTCTGTCCTGTCACAGTGCAGGTCTCTGCTGATCCCATAGCAGATCTACAAGCTGTGTGTGCCCACACTGGCCTGGAGATAGAGGCCCTTGGGCGTCATCTGGTCCTGAGGTTCACTGCAGCAGGCATGACACTGAATTTCAAGGCAAAGTTCCAAGCGCTAGGTGGAGTTCAGGGAGGGGTGACGCAGGGAATTCCTTTCTGCTTCCTTCAATACGTCTTTCCTTATTGTACTAAAACCAGGAACTGTGTTCTGGGAAGGAGGCTTGGGGCATGAGTAGGGATTCATATTTGTCTCCCAGAGGGGAGATGATCCCTGCAGTCTGTTACTGTCTTGTTCCTTAGGCATCCTGGATGTGTTTTCCCCTGTGGTTAGGAGTCATATCTTTTTGCATGTCTGATAACTTTTGATTGCACATTGTTTCACACTTTGCTGAATGCAGGATTTTATTTCTTGAACACTGCTTTATTAATTTTTGATTTTATTCTTTTGAGCAGTGGATGTAATAACTTGAAGATCAATTTGAACATTTTGAGCTTTGTTCTTAAGATGTTAGGATGAATTCTTGGCAGATTTTTTAATAACACTATTAAAATGGTCTGACTACTTCTGAGAATGCCATCCTATGTCCCATGTAACCCAAACCCTCTCCGTTCTGGCTGGTGGGAAGATGAACTATTTCCAGCTCTATTAAGATTCAGGAATTGTTTGGTTTACTGCTTTCCAGTCCTTTTTCTTGGTCTTGTTAATTACTAGGCATTATTTTTTTCTAGTTTATGCTAAACAGTTACTGAATAAAAACCTGTAGGGAACTACTCTATATCTCTGGAACTGTTTTTTCTTATTGCCACTCTTCAGTTATCTCAAACTCAGTCATCTTTAATTCTTCAAAACGGTGAGATCACTGGGCTTTATCTTGGTTCCTCCACCTGACAACTTCGTGCAGGCAGTAAGATGGGACAATCACAGGGCCCACCTCCTTTTTCCTTTTCTCAGAGATCACAGCCCTGTGTCATCTGTAATATACTATCTAAAAATAGTTGCTTCACATAGTGTGGTTTCTTGCTTATACTTGAAGCTAGTTTTGATGCAAGAATTATGTTTTTATAAGATCAAAAGTCAATATTGCTTTCTCTTAAATGTCTCAAATAGCCTGTTTCCTCGACAAAGATTCTGACAGAATTTTAAGAAAGATAAAACCAGCCAAAATGTATTTAAATTCTGAGAAAATATTCTTAATGAGTTAATTTTAAGTTTTATAAAAAGTCTTTTAGTTTTGCTTTAATGTGTTTATAGCTACTTAGGGAACTGATTTTATACCTTCAACTCAGTTAAGTATTAAAACTATCCTTTCTTTCCAAGTGCTTCAGTAACACACACACACACACATTTTACCTTCAAAGGGTGGCATATCTGGAGAAGGTACAATTACTAGGATATAAAATTCCAGAACTATCTTTAATTTCATTAAACATGTGTTAAAAAATACTGATAAATTAGAAAATATATTAAATCAGGAGGACAAAAATTTTAAAGGAGTTTTAATCAGTGGTGATCTTAAGCTCAATACAAGATGAAATGACTTTGGAATTGGGCTTGCTAAATTTAAGATTTACTGCACTGTCTTTATTGACTATTGTTAATAACTTGGTTATGTAGATGTTCTTACTCACATTTTCTAAATCAAGAAATTTAGTTTAACTTTTCCAAAGACAGAAAGGTAGTCAGTAGGAAGTTTATATGTACTTTCCACTGCTAAATGCTACATACCTAACTGGACAATGTGGGGAGAATGGTTCACTATTTGACACCAATTAGTAGCAGTTATTGGGGATGGTGGTGGAAATAATTTCTAGAATCAGAATCATAATTTATAAAAAAAAGAGACATTATCTCATCTGGTGAAGCCTGTGTACTTCCCAAAGTCATAATATTTGACACCTCTCTTTAAACATGCAATATCCTTCTCATCCCCATTTTACTCAGAGGTTGACTTTGATTTCCTGAAAAAGCAAAGGCAATTATAATTTTTACATAAAAGCAACATCAAATCTAGCAATCAACCCACCTATATTTGAACTTAAACTCTGCCTTTCCTTTTATTAGATCTTTTTACGCTCCAGTCTTGGCTAGGTCCTTTCCTTAAGCACATGGAATCCAGTGCTCTTTATGCTCACACAATTTGCTTCTGACAATATTTTCTCCTTACTAAATTTTTCCTCTCTAGGAGATAAAAAAATCTTCAACCAGTGCATACAATCAAAACCTTTGTCTCATAACTAATAGTAAGAGTTACCAAGTGTTAATTTTTCTTTTGGTTTGTCTGCCCAAAGCAATTGACTTTTTTTTTTTTTTTTTTTAAGATTTATTCATTTATTTGAAAGGCAGAGCTGCAGAGAGGCAGAGGGAGAGAGAGGGAGAGAAAGGGGGAGAGAAAGGGGGAGAGAGGGGGAGAGAAGGAGCAAGAGAGGTCTTCCATTTGTTGGTTCACTCCCCAAATGGCCAAAACGCTGGAGCTGGGCCAATCTGAAGCCAGGAGCTGAGGGCTTCCTCCAGGTCTCCCACACTGATGCAGGGGCCCATGGACTTGGGCCATCTTCTATTGCTTTCCCAGGCCATAGCAGAGAGCTGGACTGGAAGCAGAGCAGCTGGGACTTGAACTGCCACCCACATGGGATGCTGTCACTGCAAGCGGCAGCTTTACCCAAACACCACTGTGTCAGTCCCAAGGAGCCTACTTTTTGCTAACATGTCTTTTAGTGTTCTAATTAGGTGTTTCTAGTAATAATATACAAAACTGCTTACTCTATGGTAAACAGTGTGCTAAACACTTTACATGTATTATCCTATTAATCCTCATAACAATTCTAAAAGTATAATTATAATCTTCATTTTAGGTAAGGAAACTGGGGCTTAGATAAGTTACTAACTTATCTGAGGTTACTACTGGTAAACAGCACAGCTAGAGTTCATGTTATTAAAGTGCCACGCAAGTACTTTATAATCTCAGTTGCATGCCCACTAATGCAAATGAAAACTTATTATCGTTTATATTTATGTATTTAACTTCAATAAATACAAAAGTAAAATTAAATTGTTATATAAACCACAATAATTTTTATCTCAATTTCCAACGTGATTTAAATTCACAAATCTTTAAACAGGCAAAGTTTTAATATACAAACATATTGGAAACAATTCTAATTTGGTACAAAAATTTTATAGACAAACCTTCTGAGCTAAATGTACATTTATCACTTTGTGCATACTTTTTATGCAAAATAATGGAATATATTCTACAAATCAATGGTATGAAATTACAATGAGAAATTAGAATAGTATTAAAAATTAACTATTACATTGTTGATATTATATATTTCTTTATAACTTAAGATATACATTTTATAACAATCAGAGTAAAAAGTAAAAAAAAATTGTGAAAATGGAAGAAAAATTTGCTTGATGTTTGTAATAAGTAGGAAACTGAGGAATATTGTGTTAAGAAGAGAGGTCTGCATACTTGGCATTTTCTTTCAATGGAAAAATAGTTGGTGTGCCATTATCTTTACATTTTCTTAGGACACTGATTCTCAAAGCTGGTTGAATACTGGAGTCACCTACAGTTTTATAAAAGTACCAATACCCAGTTAATACTCCTAAAATTCACATTTAATTGGCATAAGGTAGTTCCTGAGCATATAAAATTCTCCCAGGTATACTACTTTGAGATCCACTAGCTTACAGAACTGTTTCATAATCATAGAAGTCAGTCTTTACTGAAGGATTCCTCATACCCTCATTTTAGTAAGTGCACTGTTATTTTAAGCATCTGATAGGTATATCCCTTGATTAGAAAATAAATACCTTAAGAGATTCTTATGCTTCATTGTCTTCACATATCTGGAACAATGAAAGGCACATAGCACTGATAAATAAAAATCTTTTGAACTGAACACATGATTGCCTTACACTTATTTTATCCTCTAACTTCTAGTAAATTATGAACAAAATTAAAAAGATTAAAATACATAAAGTAGCTGGAGAATGCTAAAGGCAATACAAAATATTTAGACATATTTTAGGCATACACACACATAAATAGAGCAAAAGTAGAAAGAATGTGTGAGAGTGCAACATTTATAGTTGAGAATTCATTGAACTTTCAGATATTTGTCACATTCTTACAGGTACAAATACAAAGAAGTAACTCTAAACAACTGGTTTGTTACCTAATATCCATCAGCATGTGTATATGTAAGTTCTCCTTTAAAAACAAAATTGCTGCTTATTCTTGATGAACATTTCCGGTCAAAATATTTGGTATCACTTAGTGTTATGTTCTCTCAGTTGAGATCTGGTAGCTTCTCAGAAGTCTCACATTGATCAACAACTATGTTGGCACTTTGTCGCAGAATGTATTTATTTAGGGATAGCTTTTTAATACCAGGCTTCCTTTGTAATAGAATCTCAGATATGGCTTCATTTATCAAAGTTCCACAAATATTAGATAATTATTAATTCAGTTAGTATCTTAGACTACGAAACTTTGGTTTTCTTAAAATCAGCATTGGTTGCTTGATTGTAGGTTTGTCACCAAACAGTGCTGCTTCACTCTCTGTGGTTGGAAATCTCTTCTGATATATTATGGGATATTCCTTCTGAAACTGAAAATGAGGTAAAGAATTAGAGGGTATTTAACATTATTTCCTTAGCTGAAGCCAGTATTGAGTATTTTATAATCAAATTCTGTCCCATTCTCAAAAAATGCATTTTAGAGATGATAATCCTTTCATTTTATCCTTACCTTTGTCTTTTCTTTCACAAGAAACGTACTCCCTAAGATCACAAAGATTCTCAATTAGTATTAACATTTTAGGATTCTCTTCTGCTGTTAATTCTCTCCCCTAAATTCCAGGTCTTCTTTCCCAATTCTAATTTTCCTAATTCTAGTGTAGTTCCTAATTTTTTGTTTGTCTCAGACTTGGAATCAGACTTGTCAGAGTCGTGTGACTACTGGGTTTTATTAAGAGCTAAAAATCCTAAGCAGTAGTGATGAGTCACTCAAACGTATATATTATAAGCCAGATTCTGTAATTTCTTTTCAAGGTCAGTATTGAGCAACAATACAAAATGTCAGCAGTAGAGACCACTACTACTAGTATTATTATTTTAAAACTCAGGATGAAGAATAAAATCAGAGGGGTATTCAAATATTTTAGACTTAGTTTAATGAACACACACAATACAGAAAAATATCCTATATATTCAACACCTTAAATCCAATATATTGAAGAAATTAGATTACAAATATTATTATTAAATAACAACCAGTGACAGTGTATTAGAAAATACTTGAAGGCGAATTTTCTCATTTTACTTACTTGTTTTAGTTTTTTCCTTTTCTCCTTCAGAGGTAAACTTTTGTCTTTAATAATATTCTCTAAAAGTTCTGCAATTGCAGCTTGAGAGGTAGAAACTTTTTGTTCATCAAATTCCTGAGTACTAATCTGCTGACAGTAAGAATAAGTTGGCAAAGGAGCAACTAGTACATCTCCAGGATTTTTAATCTGTAGTAAACAGAATGATATAGAACGAGTCTGTTAATTCTGGTTACATTCTTATTTAGTAGTATTCTTTTGATGGGATCTGGTAACTATTATTTTTATTATTATTTTGCCAGTAATCAAACATTCAACACATCCAGAAAACCATATGCTAAATCCTAGTTCCATAATCCAATAGTTTCTTAAGTTTTCTTATTATTGAAATGCAAATTACATTAAAATGTATCTAAAGTATTTAGCATGTAATTAGCACTAAAGAAAGGTAGCTGTTAACATAATTACTTCTGAAAACTTTTTTTTTTTTAAATTTTAGAGGCAGAGAAAGCGACCAAGAGGCAGGTATACCAAGAAAGCATGCTCCCATCTGCTGGTCCACTCTTTAAATTTCTGCCAACTGCTGGGGCTGGGAAAAGGGCAGAAGCTGGGAATGCAATGTAAATCTCCCATGTGGGTGTCAGGATCACCATCATCACTGCTTTCTGGGTCTGTACTGGCAGGAAGCAAGAGACAGGGGCTGTTGCCAGGAATCAAACCGAGGCACTCTGATATGGGGAACAGGCATCTTAACTGCTAGCTAGGCTAAATGACTGTTCCCAATGATCATTACTCTTAATCATGGATTTTATTCTTTTAGCTATAAAATGACAATCTAAGTGATTTTTTAAAAAAAGATTTATTTATCTGAAAGGTAGAATGACAGAGAGAGAGAGAGAGACAGAAGCATCTTCCATCTGCTGGCTCATTCCCCAAATGGCCACAACAGTCAGGGATGGGACAGGCTGAAGCTAGAAGTTAGAAATTTCATCTGGGTCTCCTTCGTGGATAGCAAGGACCTAAGTACTTGAACCATCATCTGTTACCCTCTTAGGTGCATCAGCTGGTTCTGAAGAAGAGAAGCAGGGACTTGAATTGGCATTCTTGTTAAGGATGTTGGAATTCCAAGTAGCACTGCACCACAATACCAACTCCCTTAAGTGATTTTTAATTAATCTAACAATATTAATCTAATAAAATTAATCTAACAATATTAATATTCCTGGTAATAAAGTATCCTTGTTTTTGAGGCCCAGGGTTATCGGCAGAACCCGTAACACCAGTTGATAAAAGAAAGAAATTAAAGGGGATATTCATAATTATTATAAGCTAGGACAATTATTAGAATTGCACATATGGGAAAAAAAACATGAACACGTGTGTTGCACAGCCCAAGACTGTGCATCTTTCAATCTTGGATGCTCAGTATTTCTTCTCTCCTCATGGCAGTTCCTTCCCATTCCATCCACTCTGCTCACACGACTTGTGAAGAACAGATTCTCCCTCAATCTATAGAGACAGTCACAGCATGGCTCTCTCTCCATCCTAGTCATCCTTAACTTTCCAAGGGATACACCTTTAACATAGATTGGGCCAATCAGGAGTTCATACCTAGAGCTTTTCAAAATGGAGATAGAGGGGCATCTGTTTTTCCCTACTGATTTCGAATGTAAGGCTGTGACATATAAACTTGTTTTTTTTTTTTTTTTTTTTTTTGGCAGGCAGAGTGGATAGTGAGAGAGAGAGGGACAGAGAGAAAGGTCTTCCTTTTTCTGTTGGTTCACCCCCCAATGGCCGCTGCAGCCAGCGCGCTCCGGCCGGCGCGCTGTGCTGATCCGAAGCCTGGAGCCAGGAGCTTCTCCTGGTCTCCCCTGCGGGTGCAGGGCCCAAGGACTTGGGCCGTCCTCCACTGCACTCCCGGGCCACAGCAGAAGAGCTGGACTGGAAGAGGAGCAACCGGGACAGAATCCGGTGCCCCGACCAGGACTAGAACCTGGTGTGCTGGCGCTGCAGGCGGAGGATTAGCCTATTGAGCTGTGGTGCCGGCCGACATATAAACTTTCATTGGCCATATTTTCCATCATTGTGAAGGGGCCATTATTTAAATATAGGACCAAGTTGGAGCTAACATATGCAGGAATGGAAATAGAGTTCTAATGCTATTTAAAACCTCAATTTTTTCCTACATTCCCGACTTTCAGAGGTTTAAATGTCTCTCAGAGGTAATAATGTCTCTCTTTTTAGGTTAGTTTAAGATGAGTTTGCCACTTGCAAATGAACGATGCAGAGAATTTTAAGAATCAAAAATTCCTACATGGCCCTTTTTTAAGTAGTCAAGATGTTTCTCCACTGCAGTCTGTAAGTAAGACGGTACTTGGAGGATTTCCTGATGATGATCCATTAAGAAAGAAACTAATCTTGCAGCAAGAAGTTCATCAAGATCCACTTCTTCAGCACAGCATAGCACACACCGTGAAAATGTATGTATCATCTGGAAATATATGAAAAGATGTGAATTAAAGCCTAGTTTCATATAAATTAAAATGTCAATAACTTTTAGGTAGCATTATGTGAAGTACTGAGATAAAGAGATAGGTAGATTTCAGCTCAAAAAAATTTAGCTCAAAAATTTTAGTTAAACAAATAAGGAAAATAATGTATTACAGTTAGAAAGAATACTACAATGCTTAAGCCCTTTTAAAAGTCCTAAGTCTTTTCTTAATATAATTCCAAAGGATGATAAAATGCTTAGGTTTTCCTTTAATTCTGTTGCAATTTTACTAGTAAATACTATAGGTTTTATTTTATTTTTTACCATAGGTTTTATTATACCCTACAGATGTGTTACTCAAGGTTAAAGATCATTAGAGAACAAAGACTTGCTATATTAAATGAATCCCACAAGAACACAAACCAGGCAACTCTATGACATTTATATTCATTAGTGGTTGTAAAGTTGATCTTTTTCAAACTCTAGAAAACAGTTTTTAATCCTTATTGTTTTCTTTAAACAGCAATTCCATACAAACATTTTTTAATTGCATCATAAGGAATGTTTCAATTCTGGGATAAATTTGGTGTTTTAAAAGTCATTACTCGGGGCTGGTGCTGTGGCACAGCGGGTTAACGCCCTGGCCTGAAGTGCTAGCATCCCATATGGGCGCTGATTTGAGACCTGGCTGCTCCACTTCCAATCCAGCTCTGCAGTGGCTTGCGAAAGCAGCAGAGGATGGCCCAAGTCCTTGGGCCCCTGCACCCACGAGGGAGACCTGGAAGAAGCTCCTGGCTCCTGGCTTCAGATTGGCACAGCTCCGGCTGTTGCGGCCAACTGGGGAGTAAACCATTGAATGGAAGGCCTCTCTCTCTCTCTCTCTCTGCCTCTCCTCTGTGTAACTCTGACTTTCAAATAAATAAATTAATTTAAAAAAGTCATTACACTTAACTCATATCTGTGTAAGTCACTATACCATACACGTACACACACATCTCATTCTAAGATATTAATAAGGCCGGCGCCGTGGCTTAACAGGCTAATCCTCTGCCTTGCGGCGCCAGCACACCGGGTTCTAGTCCCGGTCGGGGTGCCGGATTCTATCCCGGTTGCCCCTCTTCCAGGCCAGCTCTCTGCTATGGCCCAGGAAGGCAGTGGAGGATGGCCCAAGTCCTTGGGCCCTACACCCGCATGGGAGACCAGGAGAAGCACCTGGCTCCTGGCTTCGGATCAGCGAGATGCGCCAGCCGCAGCGGCCATTGGAGGGTGAACCAACGGCAAAAAGGAAGACCTTTCTCTCTCTCTCTCTCACTATCCACTCTGCCTGTCAAAAAAAAAAAAAAATTAATAAAATTCTATTTTAAGTATTTTGAACATAGAAGATGATCAGCACATTTACTGAAGTGAAATATTTTTAGTTTTATTCTATGAGTCATACAGATTTTTTCTATATCCTTCCAAAGCTCAGCCCCTTAGTTTAAGTTTTTTTTCCTATATTCTTAGCCTGGTAGACCTCATTTACTCAGAGCTTCAAATACCATCTCTGTGTGGATGACTCAAGAAGTCTGCCCTCTGCCTTGACCTTTCCTCACCATGCTTGCATGTCTAATATTCTATTGGCTATACTCCTTTCAATGTTCTATAACCTCAAACCCAAAAAGTATAAAATGAAAATTATAACCTTCTCATTCATACCTCTCAAAACAGCTTCCCCTATAAAATTCCTGTTTTCTAATAGTGCCATAATTACTAAAGAGTAATAATTCTTACATTAGGTTTATCACCGTTAAAAAACTGTCCTTAATAATGAGAAGAACAGAGTATAGCTTCAATTCCTTGCCATGATACCTCTTGTAAATTAAAACTGTAGTCTAAAGAAGTAGCAGTTCTTAAAGAGTGAGAGGGAGGAGGTGGGACAGAAAAAGAGAGACTATTTCATAGGTTCACTTCCAATCAATGAGACTGTTTGGCAATAATGTCTCCCAACTTCTAGTTCACACTGACTTGCTACCACAATTTATCAAATACAACTTTCCTATCAGTGTATTTTCTGAAAAACTTTGGTTGACTGTGAGTACTAACTGAACTTTTAATTAGTTTTCTACTTCCACAGTTATATGACATAAGCTTTCAAGAGTACCTATCTCTCTTCTTTTCCCACCAAACAGAACCAGTACAATGCAACATAATGTAGTCTCTCTGGGTCATTCAGTATGAAGGATGATTTAGGAGGTAAAGTCTTGGTCAAGATTAACATCAATTTGAGAAAGCCTAACAGATGGATCACAAAACATTAATCCACAAAATTATGCTGCTAGGAAAGATTAGACTTTTAAAGAGTCTTTTTACCCAAGAACCTAGGACTTGAAGACTAAGATATTACTTGAGAAGTACTCTTGGATAGTTTGGCTTTTTTATTTGTTTGTAAACCAAGGCTTATTCTTTCCATAAGAAATCTACTTACCAATGATCTTGTACCCATAGCATCATGAAGTTTGGGCATGTCAACATTTTGACTCATTCTGGAAACCATGCGCATTAAAAGTTGAAGTTTCCTCCGATTTGGTGGGGGAAGTAACAAACAACATAACTGTAGTGCACTGATGGCCACCCTCTCTAAATGAGGTTGCAGTAAACCTAGAAAGCAAAGTCACCCCATGCCCAAAAAAAAAAAAAAAAAAAAAAAGATCAATGACATTGGTAGTTTTCATACCATCAATTATAAGGCTACATTAAAAAAAAAAAAACAGAGGTAACATAGTATCTTAGTATTTCTTTTAACTATGTCTAGAAATGTCTACATTTCCCCAAAATATGGTAAGATTCTTATTATGCTTTTCACAAACTATTTCTAAGCATGAAAATTCTTTACTTTTTGCAAGCAAAGTGACTCAGAATAAGTGAACTTGAAGGAAAAGAAAATAAGTGCTTTAGGTAAGTATAGTAAGTCTTGGTTACACATGACAAGTCTTTCACAATAATTCATTTTTAAGGAAAAAAAAATAAAGCAATTTCAGAGAAGAAAAGCGAGGGAAGCAAAACATAGTTAGTAAATAACAAAAGTTAGCACTGCATGCATTGAAAGCAACAACCTTACTTTGTGTGCCAGTCAACATAGAAGAAGATGGAGGTAAAGAATTTCCTGAAAGTTCTATAGTGCTTTTGCAGAGTCTTTTATTGATTGTGATACTAGACTCTTGGAGTTCACTTTTCATAGCTGTTTGTACATTTGTGCTGTCTTGTCCAAGACTTGGTTTCATGATAATTTCAGCTACTGGTGTATTGATACAACTATTCCGTCTTGTACTACTTCTTAAAAGCAAACTCTGAGATCTACAGAGCTGTTTTGACTTGCATTTCCCATTACATAATTCCTCTTGGTCTTGAACAGTCAAAGCAGAGGTTCTTTTGAAACCAACACAGCGTGCCTTTTGAATGCTTTCTTCTGATTGAAGATTCAACAGGGATTCCTGTTTGGGGTTAGACTCTAAAAACTGTGTATCATTTTGTCCTTCAATGTTCAGAACAGACTGATAGAAGACACTGGATACCTCTTTATTTGAATTCCCTGGCAAATCTATAATTCTGTCCATAGAATAGCACCGTGGTTTGATGTTAGTGGAGAGATCATGCATGCTACTTAAACCTACTAAATTATGACAACTTCCTCCTACTGTGTCATTAACACTGGCTCTTCTGTTTCTTAATTTAACTAGCTGCATTTTCTTAGCACATCTTTCTTGAAATCCTTGATCACTTATTGGCAGTCTCTCAGTAGAATCTGATTCTTCTTTGTTTTTGTCTTTATGAAGTAGACTGAGAAGAAGACACTCAGTTGATTTGAAGGTATTCAAATTGTTTATGTGATGAATTTTTGAAGACTGTGGATCATCTTGTTTTTTATGAATCCCACTGGGTCTATCTGAAACTGTGACGTAGCCACAAACAGCTACCAGAAAATGAAACAAAAATTAAGATGCAACTGTATGGCAATAGACACAAATAAAAACTATAGTAAAGTTAAAAAAAGCGCATCAAGATAGTATATATTGTTAGTATAGTATAAATAGCAGTTGCTTAATTCAGAAGCCACTTAAATAGGACACATGCAACATTCAGTTACAAAAGTGCAAGGCTAGTGGTTTGTCCATTTGTGATATAAATAATTTTAATAAACAGCATAATTAAATGAATTGAGCCAGAATGCTTTAAAAAATATCTCCAGTTGGTCGACAAGTACTAGAAATTTCTCAATTATAAAATAAGTATGATAATAAAACATTTATATATACATTTGCTTTTTGTTCTTGGTTTCTGGAGTTTAGCTCCTAAAACTCCTGGAATGTCCTGAGTGATGAAAATTTATTCATAACGAGTCTATCTGAGCATACCTGAGTTTATGCTCAAGTGTCTCACGGTGGGCTGTGATTAGAGGATTGGGACTTCTAGCCCCCAACTACAACTTTCTGGGAGGGGGAAGGGAACTGAAAATGTGTTTTGCCATTGGTCAATGACTTAATCATTTAGGTCTAGGTGAAGTGATTATATTTAAAAGAACAAAGCTAAGGGAATTCCTGGATTGATAAACTCATTGATGTGCTGGGAAGGTGATTTGCCTGGAAAAGGCATGTAAGCTTTGTACCACCCCACCACTATAACTTGTCCCTTGCATCTCTTCCATTTGATTCTGAATTCCATCCTTAACAAAAATCTGATAGTCATAAGTAAATTACTTCCTTGAGTCGAGTCCTTGAAGTGAATTACTGAAACCGAGGAACCCTCAAATTGGCTGGCCATAAGTGTGAGTAACTTGGAAACCTTATTTGCAAGTGACCTCTGAAGTGAGAAGACTTTTCTGGAACTGAGCCCCAAATCTGACCACGCTTTAAATATAGATTAACCTGTTGACTTTAGGTAGTTGGCGGTGGAATTGAAATGAATCAAAAGACATTCAATTAACATTGGGGAGAATCAGTGTTGGAATGATAAATCTGAATCACTGGAAAATGACACAATAATACTAGAGTATCATGAAACTTTAAAATAATCTATAGACTATTACTTTCACGTTTACCAGTGTTGTTCTCTTTTAGCTCTTTTAAACTATGGGAAATGAAAACTTAAATAATAAAATGAATTTATATAATAAATAAAATCCATACATACCCAAAATGTTTACAAATAACTCATAATATTCAAATGTAAGTAGAGGTTCAGGAAGATCTAGAAAATAATCTGCAATTGTTCTGAATACATCTCGTTCAAATCCAACATAAGTTGGATTACTCATATCATTACTTCTTGGCCCTAAGAAATATAAGGTAAAAGAAACAGGCAAAAATATATTTTAACTTAAAAACAATTTTAGGTATATTTATAAGAAGAACAAAACTTGTATTTCATGTAAAAGCTACATGTAACAATACATTGCTATAATCCAAAACTAAACAATCTGTACATCTTTCTTTTTAGAAATCACTGTAAGTCAACAGCTAGCATTTTGTTTTTAATATCTACATACCTGAAAAATTTTACATAAAGAAAAATTTTACATGTTATTTTGAAAGTATTAGGGAGACCTAATAAGATTTTATTGTAATTCATTTCATGAAGCAAAGAATATTTGGGTAATGCAAATAATTCTTCCAAATTGCTTTTGTAAATTTACATTTACATGACTGAATTTTTACTGATCAAGCATATCCTGAATGAATTTCAATACAATCTTTATTTTTTATCATATATTTATTTTTACAATCTTTGTTACTTAGGCTTAACAAGACTATTGAAACAATCATGACTACTCTAATATTTTTCTCAGAAGTAGGATCTGATTTCATTTTACAGGTAAGAAAATGGGAGCCTACAGTAATTTGACTAAGGTTAAAAACCCTTGATAGCAACACCAGAATTAGAACTTAACAGCCGTGTAAACACAGCAAGAAACAGAACTTTTTAGGTCCAACAATATTTAATGTGTGATTCAATTATGTACACCAGAATTATCCTATATGCTTATTGAAAATATAAATTCCTGTGTACAGATCTAAATCTATGCAGATAGTTAGTAATTTATTGACCTAGAAATGTTTGCTTCTAGTTCACTAATTTAGTGTTTTCCAAGCATTGACTTGTAAACCTTTACTGCAAGAAGTTTCTGTGACATGATTAAAGACAGAGCTTTTTTTTTTTTTTTTTTTGAATAAACAAAATGGATACAGCATTTGGCCAACTATTCAAAAACAAACAAACAAAAAAACTAGGGAGAAGACCCAAATCCATAAAATCAGAGATTAAAATAGGAGATGTAACAAAAACAATAAAAAGAATCATCAGGAAATACTACAAAGAGTTGTATGCCAACAAATTGGGAAACCTAGAACAAAATGGATAGACTCCTGGACATATACAATCTTTCAAAATTGAGTCCTGAAGGCATAGGAAATCTAAAGAGACCAATAACCAAGACAGAGATTGAATCAGTAATAAAGACACTCCCAATTTAAAAAAAAAAAAAAAAAAAAAGCCAAAGATCGGATGGCTTCATTGCTGAATTTCATTCAGCAATTCATAATTTAAATTCTACCAGACATTTAAAGAATTAATTCCAAATCTTCTCAAGCTATTCAAAACAACTGAAAGGGAGCTACTGCTCTCAAATTCTACCTAGGGAGCCTGCCTCATCATAATTCCTAAACCAGAAAAAGGTAGGACAGAGAAAGAGAACTATAGGCCAACATCCTTGATGAACATAGATGCAAAAATCCTCAACAAAATATTAGCTAATTGAGTCCCAAAACACATCAGAAAGATCACTCACCTGGACCAAGTGGGATTTATCCCTGGTATGCAGAGATGGTTTAACATTCACAAATCAATAAATGTGATATATCATATTAACAAAAGGAAAACACCCTATGATTATCTCAATAGATGTACAGAAAGCATTTGATAAAATAAAACATCCTTTCATGAGGAAAACCTTAAGCAAATCAGGTATAGAAAGAACATTCCTCAACACAATCAAGGCAATCCAGCATCCTACTGAATGAGAAAAAGTTGGAAACATTCTAAGATTCAGAACTAGACAAGAAAGACCACTCTCATCATTGCTATTCAATATAGCCCTGCAAATTTCAGCCACAGCCAACAGGCAGGAAAAGGAAATCAAAGGGACAGAAACTGGAAAGGAGGAAGTCAAACTATCCCTATTTGCAGATAACATGAATCTATATATAGATGATCAAAAAAACTCAGAGAGACTATTGGAACTCATAAGTGAGTTTGGTAAAGTGACAGATATAAAATTAACATGAAAATCAATAGCCTTTGTATACAACGATAATTCCATGGCTGAGAAAGAACTTTTAAGATCAATCCCATTCACAGTAGCTACCACAAAATTAAATACCTTGGAATAAATTTAACCAAGGACGACAAAGATCGCTATGATGCAAATTATAAAACATTAGAGAAAGAAACAGAAGACATTAAAAAAATGGAAAAATCTTCCATGTTCATGGATTGGAAAAATCAGTATCACTAAAATGTCCACACTACCAAAAGTAATTTACAGATTCAATGCAATCCCAATCAAAATTCTAATGACATTCTTTTCAGATCTAGAAAAAATGTTTAAATTCATATGGAAACACAAGAGACACTGAATAGCTAAAGCAATCTTATACAATAAAGCTGGAGGCATCACAATATCTGATTTTAAGACATACTACAGCACAACTATAATCAAAACAGTCTGATACTGGCACAAAAATGGACATGCAGACCAATGGAATGGAATAGAAACTCTGTAAATCAATCCAGGCATTACAATCAACTTATTTTTAAAAAAGATTTTATTTATATAATTCAAAAGCTAGTGTTACACAGAGAAGGAGAGGAAGAGAGAGAGAGGTCCTCCATTTGCTGGTTCACTCTCTAATTGACCACAATGGCTGGAGCTTCCTCCAGGTCTCTGCATGTGGGTGCAGGGGCCCAAAGATTTAGGCCATCTTTACTCCTTTCCCAGGTGATAGCAGAGAGCTAGATTGGAAGTGGAGCAAGCCAGGACTTGAACTGGCACCCATATGGAATGCCAAACTGCAGGTGGTGGTCTCATCCACTACACCACAGCACTGGACCCACAATCAACTTACTTTTGACAAAGCTAAAAAAATCAGTCCTTGAAGCAAGGACAGTCTCTTCAACAAATTAAGAATGGTAATAGGAGAGGGAAGAGAAAGAAGGGTTGGAGTGTGGGGAGGAGGGAGGGTAGGGTGGGAAGTATCACTGTGTTCCTAAATCTGTATATATAAAATACATGAAATTTGTATAACCTACAAAAAAAGACATAATAAAAGATTTCCCTATTTAAAAAAAAAAAAAAGAAAACAAATACCTGCTCTATTGATCAATCAAATCAAATGTTTGGAGAGTCTCCCTGGTAACTGTGATATGCATTAAGGTTTGAGACTCACTTTATAATCTTTCAAGTAAAAATGTCCCTCTCCTAAACTGAAATATTCTTTCTTATGTCTTTGTTTCCAACTTTTATATAGCCACATAACTGTGATCCCACACACTGAAAAAGAATTAAAACCAAAAATCAAATCTGTCTCTCCCCACATACACATACACATACATACACACACACACACACATACACACAAGCTTAAAGGTTAATACAGGTCTTAAGTAGAGCAAAATAAGTACTTTCCTAAGGGTGAAATAACAAATAATATGTAGAATACAAGGTTTAATAATCAGAAAGTTTTCTAAGATAGAAAACACATGTTTACTGGAATTAGAAATGAAAAAAATTCTAGTTAAGCGAATTGAGGTTTGAGTTTTTGCTCCTTTACATTAAACATAAGACTCTATAAACCTTGGTTTCCTTTACTGGTGAAAAATGGGATTACATACTGATTACTAATTTCTCTCACAAGATTATGCTAGGGGATTAAATACATAAAGTAAAAGTCTTAATAGTGCCTCTATCTAAATACATTATTGTTAAATTGGAACCTAGGAAGCTATATATTTGTTGTCATTAAGTTATAATATAGATTGGAACAGAGGAAAGAAAACCCTAGAGGCAGATATCAGAAAAATATGTTAGTATGTTTATCTGCATTGCTAACATGAGATAAGGAATCAAAGAATAAAAGCAGTTAGGTAGTGAAGGTTGAAAGAGAAATTCAAAGAATTCTGAAGCTTATAATCAGGATTTTTATTTTAATTTGATTTATAAAACTCTTCTATAACTTATGTTATTTATTGGTTCTTATTCTGTTATTTTGGTCATACTGATACCCAGTAAACAACAAAGAAACACAGACTTATATTGAACATTAATAATATCCCCTTAGTTTTTAACATACTAGTTTTAAAACATTAGAAAACTACATTTGTAAATGAAATTTAAAAATTTTACTTTTTCCCCTAAATTTGTATGTGTTTATTTTATTTACTTGAATGGCAGAGTCAGGCAGATACCATGCTGACTCTGGTTCACTTCCCCAAATGCCAGCAAAAACTGGGGGTGGGGTAGGCTGAAGCTGTGATCTGGGAACTCAATCTGGGTTTCCCACATGCGTAGAAGGGACCAAAATACATGAGCCATCCATCACTTCCTGCCTTCCAGGCTGCATGTTTGCAGGATAGTGGAATGGGGAATAAGATGGGATATGATCTCAGGCACTCCGATATTGGATGGGGGCATCTTAACCAATACATCAAATGCCTGCCCTTATAATTTAACTTTTGATGATTTAGAAGCATATATCTTTACATATTTGTTCAATTAATAATAAAGCAAATACGGTACTTGAATTAGGGCATTAAATAATAAAAATCAAGTACCACTGATCACTATGGAAAAAACTAAACAACAAAATGCTAAAAAGATGTGTGGACTAGTGACAGATCATCTTTTTTCGTAAACATACAAGTGCCATTAATATATTCTATGGAACAAAAACATGTTGCAAAGCACTGAGATTTTGAAGCCATGTACAGTGGAAAGAGACTGAAGTGGGACTTGGGATACTTCATTTCTGGTTGAACCTTTCCCACTTATAAGCTGCTACTGGAACTCTCTGGGTCTAAGAGGCAATTAATGTAGGTTTATCTGAAAATCCTTTGTGATTCATTAGCTTATGCTATACTTTCTATGAATTTAACCATAAATGATGGGCTTGAATTATCAAATCACCTTCTGTAGGGGCCAGGGCTGTTGTGCAGTGGGTAAAACTTCCGCCTGCAGTATCGGTATAACATACAGGCCCCAGTTTGGAATCCAGCTGCTCCACTTACAATCCAGCTCTCTGCTATGGCCTGGGAAAGCAGTAAAGATGGCCCAAGTGCTTGGGCCCCTGTACCCACCCACATAGTAGATCTGGAAGAAGCTCACGGCTCCTGGTTGAGGCCAGCTGGGGAGTGAACCAGAAGATGAAAGACCTCTCTCTCTCCTGTAACTCTACCTTTCAAATAAATAAATAAGTCTTTAAAAAAAAAATCACCTTCTGCATAGAAAATGTCAAGGGTCTCATAATGCAATCAATTCTACTAGTCTTTCACTTAAACATCAAGAGAAAAAATATACTTTTATCAGGGTTTTTATACATTTGAAAAATCTTGGGGTCAGCGCTGTGGTGCAGTAGGTTAAGCCTCCGCCTGCGGCACTGGCATCCCATATGGGAACTGGTTCAAGTTCCGGCTGCTCTACTTCAGATCCAGCTCCCTGCTAATGTGCCTGGGAAAGCAGCGGAAGATGGCCCAAGTGCTTGGGTCTGTGCACCCATGTGGGAGACCTGGAAGAAGCTCCTGGCTGGCTCCTGGCTATGGTTCAGCTCAGCTCTGGCCATTGCAGCAATTTGGGGAGCGAACCAGCGGATGGAAGACTTCTCCATCTTTCCTTCTGTCTGTACCTCCGCCCCTCAAATAAATAAATAAAATTTTTAAAAAAGGGAAAGTTCACTTGGTTCTAATTAAACATTAACATAAACGATATATATATATATATATATTTTTGTTTAACTTACAATTGGCTAGGCACTTCATGGCAGATAATACCCAATGAGGAAGGTCATCTACACAAAAAAAATTAACTGTTTGGTAAATAACATTCTTTATGATCATATATTTTAAAACTTCACACTTACATGTAATAATATACATAAATATATGCACATATATATACATACCCATATATACATACATGCATGTATGTGTATATGCGTGCATTACCAGCATTAAAATTTATGTTTAACAAGACATAGAGTGATTTCAATAGTAAACAACAGGAAAAGACAGAAAAAGTTGTACAGATTTTGGTTTGGTTCTATCTAGTGTACATAAAATAATCTGCTATGCCCAAATCAAGGATTAACTATTTTGGGGGGATGTTCAGCTATAAACTTCTAACATTCATCTTTTAGCCACTATCACTTCCTTTTCTTCATTTCTGTTTCTGTTCTGCCTATTAGTATGTTATCTAAATATTGCTGATTTGGGTGAGACCTATGATTAAACATTATAGTATCTGAACATTTACACTTAACATCTCTCACTTGCAAATAACTAAAATATGCTGCATAAAAATAGCTTTTTGACACAAACACATGAACCACAAATATACTTACTTGAAAATTTTATGATTACAAAGAACAGAAATTTTGGATAAGACACTATATAGTTAAGTATGTTGTTTTAGGTAATGGAAGGGACCAGTCTAAAGCTGGATACACATGCAACAACAAATTCATCAGTTTTGACATTTACATTTTCTTCCTACAATTAAAAACACAGTTCTGCTACAAAGTAAATGCATGTTAGTTCTCATTATAGAGATCAATTTATTAGAAAAAAAAAGAGTATTTAAGGGATCTACTGATACTTTCCACATAATTTAAATTTTCTAATGCATTTGGCTCAGGTTATTTTTCTATTCTTATATGAAATGAAGATGTTATATAAATATATATAATATAAAAATCCAGTGCATTTTGGAATCCCCATCTTGGCAATCTGGACTTATTTCTCTGTTACTGTGGTTTTGTATATGTTTTGATCTTCATAAACTTCTATAGAGTTACTCACTTAAGCTCCATGAAAGCATAGACCATTTCTATTTTGTTCATCAATGTATCCTCAGTACAATGCCTGGTATACTGCAGGCCTCACTAAAATCATAGTCAACAGTTTCTATCATACTTTATATGACTTTTGTATATTTAATCTTGTTTTTTTTTTCTTTTTAAGTCATACATGAACCTAGCTTAGCAGTTCAAATATTTCTTATAACGGCATGAATAAAATTCTCCTAAACTTATTCCACTGTTACTACTGAGGCATCTATCTCCCACAAAGAAAATATTCTACTTTCTATATTTGGGTCTCTGTATTCCTTCATACATGCAACTTTTTATTTTTTGCAAGTCTAAAGTGATTCCAATGTCCACTAATACCAACCTGATTTGTCTTGTAGTATAACTACTCCATGCTTACTTGTATTGGCCATATTGTACATTACATATTGAGGAATTACTTGTTTTGGATTTATGACTTCTTCTAGGGATGGCACGCCTAAAATTGTTTGCAGACTAAATAGAAGAAAGAATATAGACTTAATTTTTCTCCATAAAATGAGAATAGAATATAAATATAAATGAATATTACTGGTAAACAAAGCCATCAGGATTATCTTATTTTTCTATTAACCAAAATGCTAAGGCTTATATTTAGCACCTACTTTCAAATATATTTTTATTAATAACCTTTAAAGAACTGTAATAAAACTCAAACTAAAGTGACAGTTGTGAGTTGAAGGTAAAGCAAATAATACTGAAAATACTAATTCTACAGCACTTGAATTATAGCAAGAGATATAAGAACACACAACTCAAACTGTTAGGTTTTATAATGAATTTGTTCTTATTCATTTGCATATCTTAATGAAAAAATCATAATAATGTAAGTGCTTCATGAACTTCATTATAGTTTTTCTTACTAGATCAGAATAATATATCTCCAAACTTCTTCAACATCTTCTTGGCTTATTTTTCTATTATTAATTGAGTTTTCTTGATCTTCATTGATTATTTCATGCTTTATTTTTTCTGTATTTTCCTGAAAAATCATAATTGCACTTTAAGTTGTTATGCTCATTTTAAGGCAATGTTGAACAGATATCATTCCCAATACTTAGTAATACTATCAATACCAGTGCATTTGTGCATTTACAAGGTAAATGTTGCCTGCAAAAAGAATGTACCCTATGGTAATATGAATTTTTGGTTTTATACCTGCCTCTACCACCCTCTAATCAACTTAAATATATTTAAGCAAAACATACTTAAATTATATAAATGCAATTCTCAAGTATATCTCACTACCACTTTTTATCATTTCTATAATATGATATAGATTAGGAAAGTTCAGTTTCTGCTAAATATTAAGTAATCATTTACCTTTAATGATCATATTATTAATCACACAGTAATTGTATTTAACTAGTAATCAGGAAAGGGTGTTTTACCTGAGAAAAATGTAATCCCTGCCTTTTTGGAGTCCTGCGGGGTAAGTTTCGTAATTTAAAAATTGTATCTTTATCTCTGGGGAAGTACTCTATGCTGTTTTTTCTCAATTCAGGATGCCTCCGTGGAAGAGTTTTAAGTGGAGAAGTTGCAGGAAACCTGATTTAAAAATAATATACAATTAAATACTATGAAAGCAGGCACAAGCAAGAAAGGCTGTCCATCTGAAAAATCACATAGGAACCTGATTTATTTATATTACTAGAATGAAGATTCTAACCAATTTTCCCATTAAGCCTTTAAAAAAATATTTTAACAATTTCCTGTTTTCTTTAGCATTTTGTGCATATCTTAACCATTTCTGGATAATTAAGGGTTACTAATGGGATCAATTCTGTTGGAAAGGTATTGCTCCCCACCCACCAAATGGCTCTATAATATAACATTTTCTAGGCCGGCGCCACGGCTCACTAGGCTAATCCTCCACCTGCGGTGTAGGCACCCAGGGTTCTAGTCCCAGTTGGGGCACGGGGTTCTGTCCCAGTTGCTCCTCTTCCAGTCCAGCTCTCTGCTGTGGCCTGGGAGTGCAGTGGAGGATGGCCCAAGTGCTTGGGCCCTGCGCCCGCATGGGAGACCAGGAGGAAGCACCTGGCTCCTGGCTTTGGATCGGCGCAGTGCGCTGGCCGCAACACGCTGGCTTTAGTGGCCACTTGGGGAATAAACCAATGGAAAAAAGGAAGATCTTTCTCTGTCTCTAACTCTGCCTGTCAAAAAAAAAAAAATATTTTCTAAATTTCTTTGACAAGTTTCTTGTTTATATAATTCTGCCTTTTGTTTGATTGTATTTGTCCTAATTTCCAGAATTTGGTCTCTGGGCTCCTTTTATTACAGTGTTTTTTCTACCTTTCATGTTAATTTAAAATTTCATGTTAAAAAGTACAAGGAAGACTGTAAACAAATAAACATGTATGTAACCATCAATGTAATTGATGACATTTTATCAAAAATTTCATGTTTTATATGAAAAAAATTTATAACTCTCTTTCTACCCTCTTCCTAAGAAAAATCATAACCTTATAGTTAGTATATTTCCTTCTTGCCCATGTCATTACTATTAGTAAATGAAAAATACTTGATATTTTTACTTTATGGTCTCTTAATTTATATGTTAAATTATACACAATTTTCTCAAAATTTCTTTCTTACGCCACTGTCCTGTAAATATTTTCTAATAAAACTTTTATTTTTAAATATTTATTTGAAAGAGATACAGGGAGAGGGGAAGTGACAGAGAGCTCTTCTATCCTCTGGTTCACTACCAAGATGGCCACAACAGACAGGGTTGGGCCAGGCTGAAGCCAGCAGCCAGGAGCTTTTTCCAGGTTTCCCACATGGGTGCCAGAGGCCTAAACACTTGGGCCATCTCTGCAGCCTTTCCCAGACCAACTGCAGGAAGCCGCATAGGAAGTGGTGCAGCTGGTATAGAAACTGCAGCCCATATGGCATACCAGTGTCACAGGTAGCGTCTTAATGCACTATGCCACAATGCTGAGGTAGGTTTAGTTTTAATATGTTTTCATGTATAACTTATAATGGTTCCCACATATATTTGGGCTTGTTTTCCCAGTACTTAATTGCTTTTAATTAATTTTAACCCAAATATCTGATAAAGCAATTCACCTCTCCTTGGTCTTCCAAATTGCCTTGGGCCCTTTACCAAAAGAATTTTAGAATCTGCTTGTCAACTTCTGCAAAAATCTATGTTGGGACTATCAATGAAAATATATAAAATTTGTGCATAATTGTGGGAAGAACTGACTCATAAATATATATATTAAATCTTCTCATTTATAAATAGGATTATCTTTCTCCATTTATTCCCTTTAATACAATTTTATAATTTTTTCCAATAATGTCTTTTTTTTTTTTTTTGGACAGGCAGAGTGAGAGAAAGAGAGACAGAGAGAAAGGTCTTCCTTTTTGCCGTTGGTTCACCCTCCAATGGCCGCTGTGGCCGGCGCATCATGCTGATCCAAAGCCAGGAGCCAGGTGCTTCTCCTGGTCTCCCATGAGGGTGCAGGGCCCAAGGACTTGGGCTATCCTCCACTGCCTTCCCGGGCCATAGCAGAGAGCTGGCCTGGAAGAGGGGCAACCGGGATAGAATCCGGCGCCCCAACCATGACTAGAACCCGGTGTGCCGGCACTGCAAGGCGGAGGATTAGCCTGTTAAGCCACAGCACCGGCCTTCCAATAATGTCTTACACATGTTCATTATACTTCTTTTCTAGGTACTTTATGGTTTTATTGTCCTTGTAAAAGACTAGGTAGGGGCAGAGAAAGTAGTTGAGGAGTTACACATATATCCAGATAAGAAAAAATAATATCTTTACAAAGAGTATACAGATCTGAGAAATATTTAGGCAGTGCAGTTGACAAGATTTGAAAAACTAAATCACACTTAAAGTGGGAACAAAAGGGACAGAATCAAGGCAACTGCAGGGAATAAAATTACATTCATTCAGACAGAGAACATAGACAAAATTGGGATTAGATGATTTGCTATACAGGCAGTTGAAAAATATCTCTGAAGCTCAGGAGAGAGTTTTGGGTTGAAGGCTTGAAATTCACAGGAAAAGTAGGTGAACCCAGGGCATGAGACTGCCTGGGAAGCTGAGTGGAGAGAGAAGGCTGCCAAAAAGCTGCAGAGGTGAAATACTCAGAGGATGAGCAGGAGAAAATGACTGAAGAATAACTGAGAGGGAAGATTTTAGAGGATTATATAAAATGGCTTATAGACATGTTTGTCATTGCAGTTTACTTGTGTGACAAACTGTCTTGGGTACATAGGAAATAATCAATTTCTGATTTCTTTTGAAAAGCACTAATGTAGCAAAAAAAAAAAAAAAAGCACTGACATTAGAATACAAAGACCTGGTTTAATGGATATATTACAAAGAATCTTTGGTATATGAGATAAAAATATAATTATCTGGGCTTAAGCGAGTTGACTCGAGAGAGGAGGCTACCAAGGAGCTGAGATGAGCAGGAATGTGTAGGTTCACTAGTCTGACAAATGTGTACACTGCTTCAAAGTGGAAGGACACTCGCAGAGTAAGATCTGGTGAAGCACGTGCTCAGTATCCTATCTGTGAAAAGGGGTGAAGGCCTACACAGACTCTGCTTGGCTATTCCAGAGATTAAATAAGAAAACATATGTAAATCATAAAGCAAAAGTTTATGGTATTTGATAAGTACTTTGTCCTTGACATGTTATGAAGCTTCCAAAGATGCAGTAGGGACAATGACAGTATATCATTTCCCTCCCAATTTCCTATTTTACTATACATTATTATCTAAGTAGCAAACGTTTTAAAAGTTTTAAGTTTCCTAGCAGTTAACTTTCACCTTATAATTTTTCTAAATGCTTTTTACTGTACTAAGAATAGTAACAGCTTCCCAAAAAAGTATTACTTAAGGGACTGGTGTGTGGGTACAGTAGGTTAAGCTACTACCTACAATGCCAGCATCCCGTATCTGAGGGCCAGTTTAAGTCCCAGCTGCTCCAATTCTGATCCAGCTTCCTGATAATGCATCTGGGAAAAAGTAGCAGAAGATGGTCCAAGTCCTCAGGCCCCTGCCCCCACATGGGAGACCTGGACAGAGTTCCAGGCTCTTGGCTTTGGCCTGGTGCGGGTCTGGCTGTTGCGGCAGTTTGGGGAGTGAACCAGTGGAGGTAAGATTTTCTCTTCTTGTCTTTACTTCTCTCTGTCACTCTACCTTTCAAATAAATAAAACAAACCTTAAAAAAAAATTACTTGAAGAAGCTGAATAAAAGTATAATAAAAGTGGAGACAAACAATGCAGTCATTTAGTTTTATATATTTGTTCAGTACCTGAATAGCTGATTGTTGTCATCAAGATTTTCTGATCCCCATCTGCCTTTGATATCTTCAATTACATGATTCTTAAGAAATTTTCTCAATAGTTGGATAGTCTGTTGCCTTGTAACTTCAGGACCAAAATTGTTATTATTTCTCAGTAGTTCATAAAGCCAATCCACTGCTTCTCCTGCTGTGAAACAATTGCCATATTTTTTAAAGTGTTGCCTATGTTTTCTTAGAGGCATTCCAGCTCGAAAAGATGTGGTGACTTCATTCCACTGTAAAAAGGAGGAAAATATTCTTTAAACAAAAATGAAATTTTTTTACTATTTGGAATATATCAGGCAAAAAAATCCTTTAAATCATATCTCATTGCATCATAAAAATTCCTGAAAAAACCAGTTATCTTATTTGGGCTATAGAAAATTTTATATCTTACACTGATTTATTATTTCTAGTGCTTTGGTAATATACTCTTTTCACTAAACACACTTCACTGGCTGGTCAACTTGAGGAAACCTAGGAATAAGGAGGAAGAACTGCAATGCATCCCCCCTTTAGTCCTTAACAGAGATGCCATTTGTTCTGTTTACTACCATTAACATTAATAATATGCTGGTAGCATCTATACCAAGCACTGTGCTTTACATTTGTTATTTTTTTTTAACTTTTACAATTAGATGAGTAGAAACTCATTTTTCATGTAAGGGAAATGAAGCACAGAGAGACAAAAAATTCAAGCAAGGTCACACAGCTAAGTGATGAGCCTAGGCATTCAAATCCAGATCTGACCAACTCTAGACTTTGTACTTTCAATAACTGTGTTGGTCAAATGAAACTTCTGGCAGGCAACAGTTTTACTGGTAAATGTCTTATATATTAAAATGACACTGTGACACCTACGTTTTAAAACAGCATTTTTAAAACTTTCCTAAAATCAGCCAAACTTCCAGATTAGTGAAAGCCCTAATGGAGCATGGAGATAGTGTGGTATAAATACACATACCATTTTTTACTTGAAAAACTGTACATTAGAAGTAAATGAGAAATCTAATTTGTAACCCTAGTTATGTTATTAGCTGTGCTGCCACTTACACAACCTATGTGGAGTCCTAGCATCTTAACAGAATTTAAGGGGTGTATTATTTTCTTCTTGCACCTCCTCATTTCACATATTCATTTATTCAACAAACCTATATTGAGCTGCTCGCTATGTACTGGCCTGGGTATACAGTAGTAAAAATGACACAAGGGGTTTCTGCACTTCAGGAGATTAGAGAATAATATTTCTGAAAAGTGGTATCAGACAGTTCTAACAGTAGACTGTTGATTCAAACTACTAGGATCCGTTTCCCAGCTCCATCTCCACTGATTCACTGTTTATGACCTTTTGGCATTACCTTACCTCGCTGTGCCTCTCCCATCTAATCCAAAGAATGGGGAAAACAGTACCGTCCTAATGGGCATGTTGAAACAAAAAGGATTTAATACACAAAAGGCATGAGTAAACACTAAGTAGTTTTTTTTTTTTTTCTCCTTGCTTGTACTACTTTCATCTAACTTAATGAATTTAAAAGTTTAAAAATGTATATAAAGTTAACAAATTTCATATATACAGCTTTAAGAGCATAATGATACTTCACCCCTATACTCTCCTGTCCTCCCTCCTCATTTTTTAAAATTTTTTATGATATATTTTCAATTCATTTTATAATCACAGGCTTAACCCTCCACTAAATAAAGAATTCAACAAGTAGAAAAAACTGTTCCTCGATATTACAGAAAAGAGCTATAAATAATAATCAAATTTCATATGTCAATTTCACTCATAAACATTACTTTGTATGTTTATGAGATTTATGATAAATTAGGAGAAACATATTTGTCTTTGGGTGACTGGCTTATTTCACTAACCATAATGGTTTCCAGTTGTATCCATTTAGTTGTGAAAGACAGGATTTCATTCTTTTTTATGGCTGGGTAGTCAGTCTTTCATTGTGTATATATACCACGTTTTCTTTATCCAGTCATTAGTTGATGGACATCTGGGTTGGCTCCATATCTTAGCTATTGTGACTTGAGCTGCAATAAACATGCAGGTACAGGTAACTCTTTCATATGCTAATTTCATTTCCTCTGGGTAAATTCCCTAGAGTGGAATGGCTGGGTCATATGGCAGACTTATTTTCAGATTTATGAGGACTCTCCACTCTGTCTTCCACATGGTTGTACTAGTTAACATTTCCACCCAAAATGTATTAGGAAACTTTTTCCCTCACAACCTTGCCAGCATTAGTTATTTTTTGAGTTCTGGATGGTAGCCATTCTAACTGGGGTGAGGTAAAACCTTGTTACGTTTTTTATTTGCATTTCCGTGATAGCTGGTGATTCTGAGCATCTTTGCAATTGTCTGTTGGCCATTTGTATTTTATCCTTTGAAAAATGCCTGTTCATGTCCTTAGTCTATTTCTTAACTGGATTGGTTTGCTGTTGTTTTCTTGAGCCCCTCATATATCCTAGATATTAATCCTTTAACAGATGCATAATTTTAAATATTTTCTCCCATTCTGTCTGTTGCCTCTTTGTTGAGTGTTTCCTTTGCTGTGCAAAAGCATCATTGCTTGATGTAATCCCATTCATCTATTTTTGCTTTTATATTCTGGACCTCTGGGGTCTTAAAAGGAAGTCTTTGCTTATGTCAATGTCTTGCAGACTTTCCCTGATGTTTTCTTTTTCCTCTAGTAATTTGATGGTTTAAGGTCTTAGATTTAGATTCCTGACTCATTGTGAGTAGATCTTTGTGTAGCATGCAAAGTAGGGGTCTTGTTTCATACTTTGCATGCAGAGATTCAATTTTTCCACCATTTGTTGAAGACACTGTCCTTTCTCCAGGGAGTGATGTTGGTGCATTTGTCAAAGATTAGTTGGTTGTAGATGTGTAGATTAATTTCTGGGGGCTTTAGTCTGTTCCACTGGTCAACATGTCTATTCCTGTGCCAGTACCAGGCTGCTTTGATTATAACTGTCCTGAAATATTTGTTGGAACTGGGGTTATGATGTTTCCAGCTTTATTTTTATTGTTGAGGATCGTTTTAGCTATTCAGGGTCTTAGGCAATACCATATGAATTTTAGGGTCATTTTTCCAGATCTGAGAAGAACGTCTTTATTATTTTGATTGGGATCACATTGAATCTGTAAATTGCTTTAGATGTTAGGGACACTTTGATTAAATTAATTCTTCCAATCCATGAACATGGAAGAAGGTTCTTGATTTTTTTTTTTATTAAACTTTTATTTAATGAATATAAATTTCCAAAGTACAGCTTATGGGTCACAATGGCTTCCCCCCTCCCGTAACTACCCTCCCGCCCACAACCCTCCCCTCTCCCGCTCCCTCTCCCCTTCCATTCATGTAAGGATTCATTTTCAATTCTCTTTGTATACAGAAGATCAGCTTAGCATATATTAGGTAAGGTTTTCAACATTTTGCCCATATAGCAATACAAAGTGAAAAAACTACCATTGGATTACTAATTATAGCATCAAATAGCAATGTACAGCACATTAAAGACAGAGAACCCACATGATTTTTTTTTTTCGAATTAATTAACTTTCTATGCCATTTCCCCTTCAACACCAGGTTGTTATTTTTTTTTTTCATTTCCAATTCTCTTTATATACAGAAGATCACTTCAGTATATCATTAGTAAAGAGCTCATCAGTTTGTGCCCACACAGAAACGCAAAGTATAAGGATAAAGTATTACATTGTATATCTAGAGTCAGGACCTAAGCTGATCAGGTCATTGTTTCTTATAGTGTCCATTTCATTTCAGCAGGTTTCCCCTTTGGTGCTCAGTTAGTTGTCGCCGATCAGGGAAAACAAATGATGTTTGTCTCTTTGGGACTGGCTTAATTCACTCAGCATGATGTTTTCCAGATCCCTCCATCTTGTTTCAAATGACTGGGTTTCATTGTTCCTTACTGCTGTATAGTATTCTATAGAGTACATGTCCCATAATTTTGTGTGTTGATTTTGTCTTAAAACTTTGCCAAACTCTTATGAGTTCTAATAATCTCTTAATTGTCTTTTGGTTCTCCTATATGTAGAATCATATCATCTGCAAACAGTGATAATTTGGATTCCTTCCTTTCAATGTATTTCCCTCTGATTTATTTTTCTTGTCTAATGGCTCTTGCTAAAACTTCCAGAACTATACTGAATAGTAATGGGAATCCTTGTCTTGTTTTGGATCTTAGTGGAGATGCTTCCAACTTTTCCCCATTCAATACAGTGCTGGCTGTGGGTTTATCATATATTGCTTGACTGTACTGAGGTATGTTTCTTCTAAACCCAATTTGCTTAGTGATTTTTTTTATGAAAGGATGTTGTATTTTATCAAATGCTTTCTCTGCATCTATTGAGAAGATCATAGGATTTTTATTCTTCCATTTGTTAAAATGAGGTATCACATTTATTGATTTGAACCAACATCGCATAATAATTAAGGGATGAATCCAACAGGAGAATGTGAATGTAATAAATGTATATGTATACAATGCTAGGGTGCCTGGCAGTTTAAAACACGTTTTAATGGATTTAAAGAGAGACATAAGCCCCGATACAATAATAATGGGGGCTTCAACATCCCACTTTCATCAACGGACAGATCAACTAGATTAAAAAAAATCAACAAGGAAACAGAGTTAATCTACACTATGGATCAAATGAACCTAATTGATATCTACAGAACAGTTCATCTCAGAGCTACAGAATACACATTCTTTTCATCAATGCATTGAACTTTCTCTAGGATAGACCATATGATAGGCCATAAAGCAAGTTTTAACAAATTCTGGAATCATGTCATTTATCTTTTCTGATCACAATGGAATGAAGCTGGAAACAACTTAAGAAACCCTAGAAAATATGCAAATGCATGGAGACTGAACAACATGCTGATGAATGAACCGTGGGTCACAGAAGAACTCCAAAAAGAAATAAAAAAATTCCTAGAAATGAATGATGATAACACAACATATCAAACTTATGTGATACAGCAAAAGCAGTGTTAAGAGGAAAGTTTACAGCAATTAGTGCCTATGTCAAAAAATTGTAAAGGAATCAAATGATCTAACAGTGTATTTCAAGGACCTAGAAAAACAAGAACAAACTAAACTCAAAATTAATAGGAGGAAAGAAATAAAAAAATTAGAGAGAAAATAAACAATATTGAAACAAAAAATACAAAAGATCAATGAAATGAAAGGAAGAGCTGGTTTTTTGAATAAATAAAGAAAACCGATACACCACTTGGCCCAACTAATAACAACAAAAAAGACAGGGAGGGGATAAGACTCAAATTCATAAAATCAGAGATGAAAAAGGAGACGTCATAATGGATACCACAGAAATAATAAGAAGCATCAGGAATTACTACAAACATGTATATGCCAAACAACTGGAAAATTTGAAGAAAGGAATATATTTTTCATACAGTCTACCAAAATCGAGTCATGAAGACATAGAACACCTAAACAGACTAATAACCAAGACACTGAATCAGTAATAAAGACCCTCCCACAAAAGAAAATCCCAGGACCAGATGGCCTCGTGGTAGAATTTTACCAAGCTTTTAAAGAACAGCTAATTCCAATTCTTCTCAAACTATTCAAAACAGATGAGAAGGAGGGAATCCTTCCAAAATCCTTTTGTGAGGCCAGCATCACCTTAATTAAAAAACTAGAAAAAGATACAACAAAGATGAACTCTAGACTAATATCCTTGATAAAGAGATGCAAAAATCCTCAAAGCAGTAGCTAATCAAATCCAAGGACACATCAAAAATCACATTCACCTGGACCAAGTGCGATTTATCTGTGACACACAGGGATGATTCAACACACACAAATCAATTTAATGAATTTTTAAATGTGCTGTGCCCACCTGATTAAGGTTCCCTTCCTGTACTAAGTTCTATCCTTCATCCTTACAATTAGGATCAATAACTTGGAGCAGCGGGATCCGTATGGGGAAGATCTCAACTCTTCTAGCTGTTTATGTGACTTCAGGGGAGTCACTTAAACTCTGTGAGCGTCAGTGTCCACACCGGTAGAGTGGGGCTAGTAACACCACCACTCACTGAAGGTCCTTCCCCTAAGGTTAACCTTTTTGTTCTTCTAGACATCACAACACACCTTCACGTTACACTAGCCTCTCAGCAAATCCCTTCAGGTGGGCAAAAATCAGGGGTCTTCCAAAAGTTCGTGTAAAATGCATACCATAAAAACATTATGCACGGATTTCAAAAATGTTTTGCACCTTTAATTTGAGGTTTCCACGAACTTTGTGAAACACCCTGGCTTGCATTTCAAGAGCAGTGTCTTGCAGGCACTGTATGACGCATCACTTTAAATATCCACTTAACCATAATAGGATTTGGCCTTCCGGGGGAGCGAGTCCCTGTGGACCCAAAAAAAAGTCCCGGAATACTGGGAGCAGAGGCCCAGGCCCTCAAAGCCGGGGTCGAGGTGCGGCCAGCAGTGACGGCGACACCAGTTAATCCCCCCGCCCTCCTTTCCAGCCGACCCACGGACCGGCCGCGGAGCCCGGCTTTCCCCCAGGATCAAACCACGAGGGGTCTCCCGTAACGGCCGTTCTGGTCGTTCCGCGCTGCCTTACCAGCTTGGTGGCCCGATACGGCCCTGGAGGCACACTGCGACTCTCCATGGGTCTGTCAGCGCCTGCGGCGGTCCATGGCTGCGGAGGGGAAAGCTCACGGCCCAGAAGCCGCCGCAGCCCCCGCCAGCCGGCCCACAACCGTCCGCCCCGCCGCCGATTTGAATACCTCCGAGGGCAGCGCTGATTGGCCGCGCCGCCGGTCACGTGTCGATGTCGCGCTGCCCGCGCCAGCGCCGGCGCCGGCGCCAGCGGGGGCCTGGGAGACCCCGGGCTGCCTGGCGGCCTCGGGCTGGCGCTCCCCGGGCGGCCCGGGAGCCTCAGCCGGCTTCCGTGGCGCTCCTTCTCCCTCTGGTGGTCGGCAGCGGGGCGAAGTTGTTTCCGTGCTCTGAAGGGGTGAGGCTGTTAAGTTCCAGGCCCAGCCTCTGGTTTGAGAGAATTTGGAAAGAGAGCTAACAGTGACTCCCTGTGACCCTCCAGGAACTTCTGCAGTGTTAGCCTCTGAAGCTTGACACTCCAGGGCCACGGCTTGCTTCAGACAGTGCCCCGTGGTTCTAGTAAAAGCTTCAGGAGTGTGTTGGCGTCGCTGTCCTGCGTGCATCTTGCCAGAGGCCATGATTCTGTTCTCTGCAAAAATGTAGGTTCAGAACCCTCATTCGCTTGGTAAATATCGCGTTAAGTAGTTTTGCATAATGCATACGACGTAGGATGTGGAGCAGGGTGTGTAAAACTTGCCAAATTGTTTCCCTTAAGAAAATCTTCCGTCTTCCCTTTATGAGATTCGGGTTGTGCTTATTTTGAAGGAGTTTCCGTTTATTTTTTAATTTATTTCCATCTACTTGAAGGGTAGACAGGGAGAGAGAGAGAGAAAGAGAGATCATCTTCCACCCGCTGGTTCACTTCCTAAATGCCTGCAGCGGCCCGTAGTGGGGCTAGGCTGGAGCCGGGAGCCAGGACCAACATCTTTGTCTCTCAGGAGGGTGGCAGGGGTCTAGCCACTAGACTATGATCTGCTGCTTCTCAGGATGTTTTGTCAGGAAGCCAGCTGGGAGGCAGAGGAGAAGGGACTGGAACCAACACTTGGATATGGGGTATGGAATGTGGGTGTCCCAAGTAGGGCTTACCCTGCTACATTACAACATCCATCTCTTTGGGATGTGTGTAAGTCAAAATTCTGCACTCAGAATTTCACTGGAATTTTAGAAAATATATCTGCAAGGAGATATCATTTTTCAATTGACAGAAATTAAGATAGGTTCTGAGGTGTTGAAGAGACTTTCCCAAAGTTTTGAGTG
Organism: Lepus europaeus; assembly: GCF_033115175.1. NCBI lineage: Eukaryota > Metazoa > Chordata > Mammalia > Lagomorpha > Leporidae > Lepus > Lepus europaeus. The sequence continues at coordinate 60,554,851 of NC_084831.1, forward strand.
GCCTTAAACACTGACACCTGTCTGAAACTGTTGGGTGCTAGGAATCCTTCAGTACAGCAGAGTGAGGCGTTGATTAACTGATTTGAAGCTGTGGAAGATTTCATTTGGAAATTTAACAGCAGTTTGAGAGGATAGAATTTACTGAAAAGAGGTAAGGGGAAATATTAATGGTATATGGAGTTTTCCTAAACCGTGAAACTTGGATAATATAGGTTGAGAAATAACTAGTTTTCTTAAAAAATAAATGCACATAATCATTTAAAAGACACAAATATCTTCTAACTGTTGATTCACATCCCAAATGTCTGCAGCAGCTAAGGATGGGCCAGGTGGAAGGCAGGAGCATCAAACAGTCTGGGTCTTCCACTTGGGTGGCAGGGACCCAACGACTTGAGCTATTACCTATTGTCTCCCAGGGTGCACATTAGCTGGAAGCTGGAATTGGAAGCAGAACCAGGACTGAAACCCAGGCACTCAGATATAGGATGCAGGTGGCCCAAGCAGTGTCTTAACTGCTATACAAAACGGCTAATTCTATAGGTCTATTTTCCTAGTAGTACCAGTGGGTGGTATTTTTGAAAAGCCCTTGGTAGATGGGCTTTTCAAATTAACCCAATTTTTACGTTAAAGAACATTAGTAGAATGGTAGGTGTTACAAAATGGTGCCAGCCGTTTTTTAAAATCTGGAGATTTTTCTTTTTTTCTTGGCCTTTTCAGAGTAGCCACTGCTTAATATTATTACTCACATTATCAGTGATATATACCCTGACAGGAATGGTAAATAAAAATTACAAACTATCTTCTGAGACGTTTTTAAGGTTAACAATAAAAGTAACTGCAGACATAGCACAGAATGGCAGGAGAATTTCTAAAAAGGCACGAGGCACAATCTAGGTGTTGCCTAGGGAAAGCTGAGACTGTTTTAAGCGCTTTGTGCTTCCACGCTGTGGATACATTTTGCACAGTCCAGTTTCACATGGACAGTTTCTTTAATAATGAACATATCTAAAAGAAAAATATGGTCAAACATGGGAGATCTGTTTTTTTTTTTTTTTTTAACGATTTATTTTATTTACTTGAAAGGCAGAGAGAGAGAGAGCGCGTGAGCGAGCAGACTTCCATCAGCTGGTTCACTCCCAAAATGGCCACATCAGCCGGGGCTGGGCCAGGCTGAAACCAGGAGCCGGGAGATTCTTCTGAGTCTCCTGTGTGGGTATAGAAACCCAAGCACTTGGGCCATCTTCTACTGCTTTGCTAGGCACATTAGCAAGAAGCTGGATGGGAAGTGGAGCAGCTGGGATGTGAACTGGTACAACTATGGGATGCCAGCACTACAGGCAGAGGCTTAATCCACTACACCACAGCCCTGGCCCTAGATTTGGGTTTCTTTAAGATGACTTCGCATGTCTCTACTCTTAGCAATTACTTATTGATTGAATAAATATTAGAAGTTTTTTTCATTTCTTTCATCACTAATTTTTGGGAGTCACTTTATCACCCCTTTACTCTTTCCTCTATATCAAGATTTCTCAACATGAATTACCGACCACCTGTGTTAGAATCACCTGGAATATTGTTAAAGTGCTAATTCCTGTGATTTCCTAAAACTGTGTTGAGGGGGATGGTATGTTCCTCGGTGTGGAGGAACCTAGATCTCAGGAGATTTAGTGAAGCTCAGCTGCTATAACATCCAGTTACTGCCTAGGTGTGGAAGTTTTTATGAAAGAAATATGAGCCTCTGGCAATTCACTCTTACATCTGAACCTGTAACCAAGGGCACATATTTGGGCAACAGTGGGGCACTGGTGCATGGGCAGAGAATCTGAAGTAGTTTACTGTCTGGAGCTTGTTTTTCAGAAGATGTTCAAGAGAAACTGGTGATATGGTACTCAGAGAGGGCCAGACCACCACAAACAAGGAAGCATATGACTGTAAGAAATCGGTTTGAGGCAGATGTTTTGGACATAGAAGGTTTGAAGACATATACTGCAACTTGGAAGGGCCCTCCTCCTACCCCTTTTCTCTGTCCTGAACATACCCCAACCCTTTCTGTAAAAGCCCTAGCAACTGCTTCTCAGGAAAGCAGTTTCTTTTCTGGAACTACATCTCCCCAATGTCTTCCTTGTCACAATTAATAAAGCTCTCCTCTAAGCAGTTCCTGCTGAGGGTGATGTTTTGGTGAAGCTCCAAGCAATTGATCCCCTTGTATCTACTGATACAGTAGATACCACAAAAGGAAATGAAATGAGTATCATCTCTTGAATATGGTGAGATTAAAATTTTTGCTTCTAGACATAAATGATCTGAGCAAGGTTCTCTATTCTGCCCATGGAATCATTTCATACCATTAGAATACATAGCAGATGTTGTACCTTTTTTATTCAGTGCTGTATTTCTAGCCACCAAACAGCATACAGTAGGAATTTAATAAATATTTGGTGGATGTATACAATTTTTTTTCTTATCACTAAAACAAAGTTTGTATATGGGTGAGAAAATCCACTGATGTTTTCTTCTTAGAAGCTTTTAATACTCCTGCATGTTTGTGAAATTTATTTATTCTTGCAATTTAGCCATTCCACAATGCTGTATGTACTTATGAGTCTGATTTCATGAATTTCATGATTTTATTTCATGAATATTGTTTAGTATTGGGTTAGTCTGAGAAAATTTCCTTTTTTCTTTAAGTTGCTCTAGTATGTTTTTCTCCCTGCATCTAAAGCTACTATTATTCAATCTCCTAGATGCATCTTGTTTTTCTGATGTTCTTCTATAATTTTCATTTTATTATTTTTTTTCAAGTTTAAGAAGAATGTTGCTGCTAAGTTTCTACTTCATTAATTCAGTTTCCCCTTGTACCTAGTCTCTGATTCATCTTTGAGAAAGCTTTTTTATTCTATCTTTATTTATTTCTGAATAGCCTACTCTTGATTTGAATTATGAGTCAGATTTTAATATAGTTCTCATAAAATTTATTGTTGTTCACTGTAAAATGCTCAAAAATTACCCCCTTCTTAGAACTCTTGAATTCTCTAAAAATCTATAATTTCTTAAGACATTTTTCCTTTTTTAAGATTTATTTGTTAATTTGAAAGGCGGAGTTTGAGAGAAGTAGAGATAGCAGAAGAGGCAGAAAGAGAGAGAGAAATCTTCCATCCCCTGGCACACCCCCCAAATAGCTGTAATGGTTAGGGTTGGGCCAGGCCAAAGCCAGGAGCCAGGAGCTTCATCCGGGTCTCCCATGAGGGTGTGGGGACCAAGGACTTGGGTTACTTTCCACTGCTTTCCCATGCACATTAACAGGGAGCTGTATCAGAAGTGAAGCAGCTGGGACTTGAACTGGCACCCATATGGGATGCCAGTGTTGCCAACTGTAGCTTAACTTACTACACCACAATGCCAGCCCCAAAAGTTTTTTCTCTTTTACTTAGCATCAGAACTGAGGTAGACCCCAGTAAACATTAGTAAGTTCATGTAAATATTTTCTAAATAACTGCCACTTACTTAAAAAGCACAATGATTTTATTTATTTATTTGAGGCAGAGCTACAGACAGGGAGAGGGAGAGACAGAAAAGTCTTCTAGCCTCTGATTTACTCCCCATAAGGCTGCAGTAGCTGGAGCTGGGCCGATCCAAAGCCAGGAGCCAGGAGCCTCCTCTGGGACTCCCGTGTGGATGTGGGGACCTAAGCACATGGGCCATCTTCCACTGCTTTCTCAGGCCCTAAGCAGAGAGCTGGGTCTGAAGAGGAGCAGCTGGGACATGAAGTGACGCCCTATTGGATGGCAGCACCACAGCGGAGGCTTAGCATATTGTGCCACAGTGCTGGCACATACCTCTTACTTTTCAACCGTTCATTCTCCATCCAGATCCTGCATCCTCAAGTATTGAGATAGGAGCTTTGGTTCAGAGAGAGAAGTATAGTTGGTGTATTGTTTTGTTTCTTAGTCAACAATCATTTCCTTTGCAAAAAGCATGCCTCCTCATTTATGGAAATACTTTATATGTATATTGAGTGGACTCTTTTGTTATCCTTACTCTCTGCAATTACCTCAGAATGAACACTTGACCCAACGGAGTCATGGTATTCTATCCCCTGATTCAGTGAGGTGGTCATGTGACCCAGCTGAGCCACTTAGAGTCCTCTGAGGTTTTGTTAAACTGAGTCAGGTCTTCCACATGGGTGCTGGGGCCCAAGCACTTGGTCCATCTTCCGCTGTTTTTCCAGGCCATCAGTAGAGAGCTGGATGGAAAGAGGAGCAGCCAGGACACAAACCAGTGTTTGTACGGGATGCTGGCACCACAGGTACCTTACTATGTCACGGTGCCAGTCCCCTTTGATCCATCTTGAGTTGACTTTTGTATATGGTGAGATGTATGAATCTAAGTTCATTATATATGTCCAGTTTTACCACCACTATTTTTTGAAGAAAATATCCTTATTCCACTGTATAATCTGAGCACTTTTGTTAAAAAAATCAGTTGGCTCTATGTATGTGGATTAATTTATGGGCTCTCTATTCTGTTTCACTGAAACACATATAAGTTTTTAGTCCAGTACCATGCTGTTTTAATTTGTATAGCTTTGTAATGTGTTTTTTTTTTTTTTTTAATTTAAAAGCAAGATTTATTAGAGTTGGAGACTTCCAGCCAGCCAGAGTGGCATAGAGGGAGACTCCAAAGAGGCACAGCCTGAAGGGGCTGGTGGTACTGGGGTTTTATAGCACAGTTTTGGGGAAGAAAAAACTTGACATTCAGTTACAAGGTAGGACAAAACTCATCAAAAGAGCTGATTTGCAATCTTTTATTCTGTCTGGCTTGCTCATGATAAAAAGAGCCATAAGAAGGATGGGATACCTAATTTGCTTCACAGTAAACTAGGAACTCAGAAAGAATCTCTACTCCTTGAAGTCAGGTATTGTTATGCATCTGGCTTGATTTTTCTTGAACAGGATTGCTTCAGCTATTTGGAGTCTTTTGTGATTACATATGAATTTTAGGATTGCTTAATCTAATTCTGTAAAGAATGTCATGGGTATTTTGATAGGAATTGCATTATCTATAAATTGCTTTAGATAGAATAGACATTTAATGATATTGATTCTTCCAATCCATGAGCAAGGAATATCTTTCCTTTTCTGTGAGTGTCCTTGATGATTTTTTCATAACTGTTTGATAGTTTTCATTGTAGAGATCTTTAACATTTTTGGTTAAATTTATTCATAAATATTTGGGTTTTTTTGGTGGCTATTGTGATTGTGATTTCTTTCTTGATTTCTGTTTCAGTGAATTAATTGTTAGTATATCAAAAAGCTACTTTATTGTATGCCTATTTTTTAAGCTGTAACTTTACTCAATTGGTTTGTCAATTCTAACAGTTTTTTGGTGGAGTGTTTAGGGTTTTGCATGTACAATATCACGTCATCTGCAAACACGGATGACTTGACTTACTATTTTCCAGTTTTGATGCCCTTTATTTCTTTCTCCTCCCTAATTGACTTGCTAAAACTTCCAGTACTACATTGAATATAGTGGTGAAAGTGGACATCCTTGTCTTGATTCAGATCTGAAGGGAAATGCTTTCAGCTTTTCCCCATTTAATATGATATTGTTTGTTGATTTGTTGTATTAAGTCTTTATTATTTTGGGGAGTATTCTTTCTATACCTAACGTATAGAACATTTTTATCACTAAGGGATGTTGAATATTATCAGATGCTTTCTCTGAATCTATTGAGATGACCATGTGGTTCTTGTTCTTCATTCTATTGATGTGATTTATGATATTTAGTTTTTTGCAAATGTTGAACCATCCTTGTATTTCTAGCCCTTGATCGTGATATATGATCTTTTTATTTGGCTTTGGATTTGATTTGCTATTTTGTTGAGAATCTTTGCTTCTATGTTCATTAAGTGTATAGGTCTGTAAGTTTTTTGTGTGCCACATCTGGTTTTGATATGAGAGTGATGCTGGCTTCATAAAAATTTTGGCAGAGTTCTATCTTGTTCAATATTTTGCAACAGTTTGAAAAGTTTTTAGTTAGTTCCTCTTTGGATGTTTTGTAGAATTCAGTAGAAAAACTTTAGGTCCTGGACTTTTCCTTGATGAAAGACTTGATTACTGCTTCAGTTTCATAGCTTCTTATTGATCTGTTTTGATTGTGTATATCTTCTTGATTTAATCTTGGTAGATTGTATATATCCAAAATTTATCCATTTGTTTGAAATTTTGCAATTTATCAGAATATGGTTCTTCATTTTTTTATGATCCTTTTTTATTTTAGTGGTGTCAGTTTTAATGTCTTCTTTTTCATCTCTAATTTTACTTATATGAGTTTTTTCTTTTGTCAGTGTGGCTAAAGGTTTATCTATTTTGTTTATGTTCTCAAAAAACCAACTTTTTGTTTTGTTCATCTTCTGTTGTGATTATTTTTATTATTTGCTTCCAGCCGATTTTGGGTTTGGTTTCTTTTTTTTTTTTTTTTACAAATTTATTAAATACTTATTTCACTAAGTATATTGGTTTCCAGTTGAATTCATTTTGTTGCAAAGTACAGGATTTTATTGCTTCTTTTTAATTTTTTTATTTAGTAAATATAAATTTGCAAAGTACAGTTTATGGATTACAATGGCTTTCCCCACATAATTTCCCTCCCACTCGCACCCCTCCCATCTCCCACTCCCTCTCCCATTCCATTCACATCAAGATTCATTTTCAATTATCTTTATATACAGAAGATCAATTTAGTATATACTAAGTAAAGATTTCATCAGTTTGCACCCACACAGAAACACAAAGTGTAAAATACTGTTTCAGTACTAGTTATAGCATTACTTCACATTGGACAACACATTAAGGACAGATCCCACATGACACGTAAGTACACAGTGACTCCTTTTGTTGACTTAACAATTTGACACTATTGTTTATGGCGTAGTAATCTCCCTAGGCTCTAGTCATGAGTTGCCAAGGCTATGGAAACCTTTTGAGTTCGCTGACTTCGATCTTATTCCAACAGGGTCATAGTCAAAGTGGAAGTTCTCTCCTCCCTTCAGAGAAAGGTACCTCCTTCTTTGATAGCCCCATTCTTTCCAATGGGATCTCACTCGCAGAGATCTTTCATTTAGGTATTCTTCTTTTTTTTTCCCCCCCAGAGTGTCTTGGCTTTCTATGCCTAAAATACTCTCATGGGCTCTTGAGCCAGATCCGAATGCCTTAAGGGCTGAATCTGAGGCCAGAGTGCCATTCTATGAGTCTGCTGTGTATTGCGCTTCCCATGATGGATCATTCTCTCCCTTTTTGATTCTATCAGTTAGAACTAGCAGACACTAGTCTTGTTTGTATGATCCCTTTGATTCTTAGACCTATCAGTGTGATTAATTGTGAACTGAAGATTATCACTTGGACTGGTGAGATGGCATTGGTACATGCCACCTTGATGGGATTGTATTGGAATCCCCTGGCACGTTTCTAACTCCACCATTTGGGGCAAGTCCGATTGAGCATGTCCCCAATTGTACCTCTCCTCCCTCTCTTATTCCCACTCTTATATTTAACAGGGATCACTGTTCTGTTAAAATTTAAACACCTAAGAATAATTGTGTGTTGATTACAGAGTTCAACCACTAGTACTAGAACAAAAAAATACTAAAGGGGTAATGTATTACATTGTACATCAACAGTCAGGACAAGGGCTGATTAAGTCACTGTTTCTTACAGTGTCCATTTCACTTCAACAGGTTTCCCCTTTGGTGCTCAGTTGTCGCAAATCAGGGAAAACAAATGATATTTGTCTCTTTGGGACTGGCTTAATTCACTCAGCATAATGTTTTCCAGATTCCTCCATTTTGTTGCAGATGACCAGATTTCATTGTTTTTGAAACAATGTATAGTATAGTACTCTATAGAGTACATGTCCCATAATTTCTTTATCCAGTCTACTGTTGATGGGCATTTGGGTTGGTTCCAGGTCTTAGCTATTGTGAATTGAGCTGCAATAAACATTAATGTGCAGACAGCTTTTTTGTTTTCCAATTTAATTTCCTTTGGGTAAATTCCAAGGAATGGGATGGCGGGGTTGAATGGTAGGGTTATATTCAGGTTTCTGAGGAATCTCCAGACTGACTTCCATAGTGGCTTAACCAGTTTGCATTCCCACCAACATTGGGTTAGTGTCCCTTTTTCCCCACATCCTCTCCAGCATCTATTGTTGGTAGATTTCTGAATGTGAGCCATTCTAACCGGGGTGAGGTGAAACCTCATTGTGGTTTTGATTTGCATTTCCCTGATTGCTAATGATCTTGAACATTTTTTCATGTGTCTGTTGGCCATTTGGATTTCCTCTTTGGAAAGATGTCTATTGAGGTGCTTGGCCCATCTCTTAAATGGGTTGTTTGTTTTGATGCTGTGGAGTTTCTTGATTTCTTTGCAGATTCTGGTTATCAACCCTTTATCTGTAGTATAGTTTGCAAATATTTTTTCCCATTCTGTTGGTTGCCTCTTCACATTAAGTTTTACCCAGAGCTATTAGGCAAGAAAAAGAAATTAAAGGGATACAAATTGGGAAGGAAGAACTCAAACTATCCCTCTTTGCAGATGATACGATTCTTTATTTAGGGGATCCAAAGAACTCTACTAAGAGACTATTGGAACTCATAGAAGAGTTTGGCAAAGTAGCAGGATATAAAATCAATGCACAAAAATCAACAGCCTTTGTATACACAGGCAATGCCATGGCTGAGGAAGAACTTCTAAGATCAATCCCATTCACAATAGCTACAAAAACAATCAAATACCTTGGAATAAACTTAACTAAGGATATTAAAGATCTCTATGATGAAAATTACAAAACCTTAAAGAAAGCAATAGAAGAGGATACCAAAAAATGGAAAAATCTTCCATTCTCATGAATTGGAAGAATAAATATCATCAAAATGTCCAATCTCCCAAAAGCAATTTATAGAGTCAATACAATACCAATCAAAATACCAAAGGCATTCTTCTCAGATCTGGAAAAAATGATGCTGAAATTCATATGGAGACACAGGAGACCTCAAATAGCCAAAGCAATCTTGTACAACAAAAACAAAGCCAGAGGCATCACAATACCAGATTTCAGGACATTCTACAGGGCAGTTGTTATCAAAACAGCATGGTACTGGTACAGAAACAGATGGATAGACCAATGGAACAGAATAGAAACACCAGAAATGAATCCAAACATCTACAGCCAACTTATATTTGATCAAGGATCCAAAACCAATCTCTGGAGTAAGGACAGTCTATTTAATAAATGGTGCTGAGAAAATTGGATTTCCACGTGCAGAATCATGAAGCAAGACCCCTACCTTTCACCTTATACAACAATCCACTCAACATGGATTAAAGACTTAAATCTATGACCTGACACCATCAAATTATTAGAGAACATTGGAGAAACCCTGCAAGATATAGGTACTGGTAAAGACTTCTTGGAAAAGACTCCAGAAGCACAGGCAGTCAAAGCAAAAATTAACATTTGGGATTGCATCAAATTGAGAAATTTCTGTTTTTATTTTTCTACATCTTCAAGATGCATTGTTGAATCTGTCATTTTAGACATTTCTCTCTCTCTCTTAAAATGTAAACACTTAATGACAATAACTTCGAGATAAGCAAAAACTTTGAGAATTTACTACCACCAGACCAGCTTTACAAAAAATTCTGAAGAACTCCTTGCATTTGAAGTAAACACAAGAACATATGACAGCACCAAATTTACTAATAGTTCAGGTAGATTCAATATCCATTCAACAAAATGATGAGTTTTAGATCTCATCTGTCAATATTAACCTTGTTGATCTTGAAATATTTAATAATAAACTTCCCTGTTATTGCTGTTTTGCTGTATCCCATGGGTTTTGATATTTTGTATTTTCATTTATTTCAAGAAAGTTTTTCATTTCTTGTTTAATTTCCTCAGTGACCCATTTATCATTCAATAGCATGTTTAATTTTTCTTTTAAGAATTTGTATTTATTTATTTGAGAAGTAGAGTTACAGACAGTGAGAGGAGAGACAGAGAGAAAGGTCTTCTGTCTGTTGGTTCACTCTCCAAATGGCCACAATGGCCAGAACTGCGCCGACCTGAAGCCAGGAGCCAAGTGCTTCTTCCCGGTCTCCCATGTGGGTGCAGGGGTCCAAGGACTTTGGCCATCTTTTATTGCTTTTCCAGGCTACAGCAGAGAGCTTTTTTGGAAGAAGAGCAGCTGGGACTAGAACCAGCGCCCATATGGGATGTTGGTGCTGCAGGCAGAGGATTAACCTGCGCCACGGCACTGGCACTATCATGTTTAATTTCTCTTTATTTATGAGTGTATTATTGTTCTTCTTGTTGATTTCTAGTTTTCTTCTTTTATGGTCTGAGAAGATATATGGTCTGATTTCAGCCTTTTAAAATTAGCTGAGACTTGATTTTTTGGCCTAATATGTGGTCTATCCCAGAAAATATGCCATGTCTTAATGAGAAGAATGTGTGTACTATATCTATCATGTGAAATTTCCTGTAAATGTCTGTTAGGTCCATGTGCTTGATAGTATATTTCAACTCAGATGTGTCTTTATTGATTTTCTGTCTGGATGATCTGTCCATTGATGAGAGTGAGGTGTCGAAGTCACCTACTTTTATCATTTCATAGTCTATCTCTCCCTTTAGGTTTAATATTATTTCCTGTGTATTTTTTCGTGATCTCATGTTGGGTGCATATATATTTATAATTGTTGATCTTGCTGAATTGAGCTTTTTATCAAAATGTAATGTCCTTCTTTATATCTTTTTAGAGTTTTTTTTTATTTATTTTTATTTTTTTTTTTATTTTTGACAGGCAGAGTGGACAGTGAGAGAGAGACAGAGAGAAAGGTCTTCCTTTTGCCGTTGGTTCACCCTCCAATGGCTGCCGCGGTAGCGTGCTGCGGCCGGCGCACCGCGCTGATCCGATGGCAGTAGCCAGGTGCTTCTCCTGGTCTCCCATGGGGTGCAGGGCCCAAGCACTTGGGCCATCCTCCACTGCACTCCCTGGCCACAGCAGAGAGCTGGCCTGGAAGAGGGGCAACCGGGACAGGATCGGTGCCCCGACCGGGACTAGAACCCGGTGTGCCGGCTTCGCAAGGCAGAGGATTAGCCTAGTGAGCCGCGGCGCCGGCCTTAGAGTTTTTGATTTAAATTGTTTTATCTGATATGATGAAAACTTTTCCTGCTTATTTTTTTGTTTCCATTTGCCTGGCATCTCTTATTTCTCTCCACTTTCAATCTGTGTTTACCTTTGTTTTTGAAGTCAGTTTCTTGTAGGAAGCATATTATGGGTGCTTTGTTTTTTTTTTAATCCATTTAGCCAATGTAAGTGTTTTAATTAGAGAATTTAATCCATTTATATTCAAGCTTGGTATTTATGGATAAGGCCTATGACTTGTCATTTTTTGATTGGGTACTGATTCTACTTGATCTCTTAGTAAATTTGGTGGTGTCATGTGTCTTTGTGTTGACTTCTAATGCAGGGTGCTTTTCAGAATTTTTTGTAAAGCTGATCTGGTAGTGGTGAATTCTCTGTTTTTGCTTATCCAGAAGCTATCTTATTTTTCCTTCACTTTTAAAATAAGATTTATTTTATTTATTTGAAAGGCAGAGTTACAGAGAGAGGTAGAGGCAGAGAGAATTCTTCTATCTGCTGGTTCGCTCCCCATTTGGCTGCAACCACCAGGGCTGGGCCAGACTGAAGCCAAGAGCCAGGTGCTTCTTCTGGGTCTCCCCTGTGTGTGGCAGGGGCCCAAAAACTTAGGCTATCTTCTGCTATTTTTCCAGGAGAATTAGCGGGGAGCTGGATTGGAAGTGAAGCAGCTGGGACTCAAACTGCCGTCCATATGTGATATCGGCACTGCAGGCTGGGACTTTAACCTACTGCACTACAATGCCAGTCCCTCGTCTTCACTTTTAAAGGATAGTTTTACCAGATATAATATTCTTGCTTGGAAATTCTTTTCTTTTAAGACGTTGAATATATCTTCCCATTCTTTCCTGGACTATAGGGTTTCCACTGAGAAGTCAGTGTTCATCTGATTGGTTTTCCTTTATATGTAATTTGACATTTTTCTCTTGCTGTCTTTAGAATTCTCTCCTTGTCTTTAACTTCTCACGATTTGACTACAATATGCCTTGAAGAAGATCTTTTTTGTTGAGTCTGCTTGGGGTTCTTTGGGCTTGTATCTGGATATCTATGTCTTTTTCAAAACCTGGGAAATTTTCAACTATTATTTCATTTTGCGATTTCTCAACATCTTTTTCCTTTTCTCTTCTTTAGGAATACCTATAATACAAATATTTGGTCATTTAATACTATCACTTGTTTCATGTAGACTTCCTTCCTTTGATTTGTTTTCTCTCTATTTTTATCTGATTGGATTATTTCAAAACCATTGTCCTCGAGTTTGGAAATTCTTGCCTCCACTTGGTCTATTCAGCTGATGAAGTTCTCAGTCATATTTTTCATTTCTGTGATTGAAAATTTCATCTCCAAAATTTCTATTTGGTTCTATGAGTTGCTATTTATTTTCATTTATATTACTCATTGATTTCTCATTTCTTTACCTCTATTCTCTTGCATCTCATTGAGTTTTGCTTACAGTTATTATATTGAATTCTATATCTGTAATTTCATAGATTTCCTTCAGTTCAGGATCTAATTCTGGAGGATTGCATTGTTTTTTTGAAGGCATCATGCTACCTTGCTTCTTCATGTCTCCTGTGTCCCTGTGTTGACATCTGTATATCTGGTGTAGTTATCCATTCTTATTTATGAAGTAGACTTTATTGGAAACAAGCTTATAGTTTAGCTGGAGTGCAGGTTATCACTTGGCTTGTTGCTTTATCTTTGGTCCCAGAGGAACCCAGGTGTGTAGTCTCTGAGTGATTTCTTTTGTACTAATCAATGTCAGTGTATCTATAAGTTAGACAGTGGTCTAGTGTGTTGCAGTTTATAGGGATAGAAGTGTGACTTTGAGATGAATATGGGTTTTCTAGGGTCTATATCTTTGGTCCACAGAGAATTTGGTGTCAGTCTCATTGTTGACTGTGATAGACAGGGCTCTCTTTGTTCTCAGGGCTGAGAGAAATGGATGGCTGTCACCTTATCCTACTGATAAGACAGTGATGCTGGGGCTTATGGCATCAATTGCTGTGGGTCTAGGATATGTGATGTTGATGGACCCTTCTTCAGATCCTGTTAGATAAGTCCAACTGGTGCTTTGGCTTATAACACTAACCGCCATGGTCCTAGGACTAGGGATGTTAGTTGAACCCTACTCCAGTCCTATAGGATGACTAAAGATATCCAGGAGCTCTCTGGAGGGTATGAGTCTAGAATGGTTGAATGCAGGTAGATTCTTCACTGGTCCAAAAGGTGGATTCCAGTGGCATTGAGAAATTTAGAATTGTTACAATCCCGGTCTTGCAGGGTGTAGTGGGGTCATTACCCAGATCTCCCAGGTGACAGTGGATTTTTTATGGGCTGCTTCTGGTGTTAGCCACCAGAAGCTAAGGTAAATCCCCCTGGCTCATGTAAAATGCATGAGCATAGCCCTGGGGCTAATGCCCTAAAACTCCCACTGTTGCAGGATGCAGAGGATCTGTCCTTTGCCCCAAAGATTTCTCTGACTCTGACTCTGATGCTGGTAGGGGTGGAACAGAGGCACCCTGGGCGATTTTTCACTGCTAAGTATGGCACTCTGTGGGAGTGAGGGAGGTGAAGGAAGAAAAGCAACTTCCCTACTCCAAGTCCCGCAGTTGCTCAGACCCCAGTCAGTTCCCTAGGCTGAAGTAAAAGTCAGTGGGTGACTATGGAGTTCCTAAGAGGAACTGTGAGTGGAGGGCACACAGCAATTGCTTCCTACCTGGATATGATAAAATGGTGGCTCCCAGCCAGCAGCTGGCTGTGCCACCTGGCTGGCTGCTGTGGTGTCTCTGTCTTCTCTTCTCATCCCACAGAGTCTTCATTGTTTTTTTATTCTTCACCAAAATTTCCAACAGTCAGGCCCCATTTCCTGGCTTCCAAGGTGTCCTGACATTTTCCTTGCCAGGTCCTGTGAAAAGGAAAGGTCACAGAAAACAGCGCGAGCCATTCACCACCTTTCTTCTCAAGCCAGGTCATTCCAATTTTCGTTATTTAACATTCAAGGATCTGTAAAAGCAGTGTTCAAGAATGCTAATGATATTGATATTTCTCAGGATAGATGCCATTTAACTCCTTGGTAATGTTTTATGCCATTCTAATAGGTTATAGAAGTTTATATAGATGACAGAGAAATTATATAACTACATTGAAAAAAATTTTCAGAATTTCTCACCATCAAGTGCCATCCTTCCTGTGGAACTTGTTAGATGCTTGACAGCTAAACTCTTTTTTTGGGACCTACTGCTATTTGTAAAGAGTTTTATCCCATTGAGAGCTGTGGTAACCCATCTCTCACAAAGTCCATAACATTCCTCCAATGATTCTGGTGAAGTCCATGGTCTCAAATTTAGTATCCAAGTCTACTAAGAGGAGTTGAGAAGAGTGTGACAGGCACTGGTGTTAGGTTGCTATATATTCCATATTTTTCTGTATTGTATTTTTGTGTTATTGGAGTTGAAAATTTTATGAAGAATTCCCTTATGATATTTTTTTTTCTCATTCAATATTTTCTTAGCTTCCAGCAAGGCCCCAGTAATTTATGTTTCCTGGTTTTATACTATCATAAATCAATTAGGGCTAACTTATGTAGTCAAGTGATATTTAAGAGATGATGGTGTGGATCTTGACTATCCTATCCTGCTTTATTATTTCTGGATCTCTTGCCCTGGGAGCATTAGGTGCTATATCATGAGGCCATTAGACAGTCTTTTGGAGAAGTCTGAGTTAAGACACTGAGCACTTCTGTCAAAAACTGGCACTGAATGAGTGAGCTAATTTAGAAGAAGATTCTGCAGCTTTCATCAAGGTTTTGGATAACTAGTCTTGGGTAACACTTTGAAAACAGCATTGTAAGTTTTTGGATTGGAACCACCAGCTGAGCCACATCTGGAATGATGACCCACAGAAAGTATCTAAAATAAAAACGTTTATAGTTTTTAGCTGTTATGTTTTGGGAGCACTGCTTTTTTTGTTTTTAAAAAAGATTTCTATTTGAAAGGCAGTGTTATTGGGGGAGGGGGAGTTTTGAGAGAGAGAGAGAGACAGACAGACAAGGTTTCTTCCGCTTCATCTCTGATTCATTCCTCAAATGTCAACAGATGGGTCTGGGTAAGGCAAAAGCCATGAGCCAGAAACTCCATCCACGTTTCTCTTGTAAGTGGAAGGAAACCAAGTATTTGGACCATCATTTGCTGCCTCCCAGGAGCATTAGCAGGAAGTACAGAGTAATCAGGACTCGAACCAGCACTTCAATATTGGGTGCAGGGATTCCAAAGGCTGCCTAACTCTGTCATAATGCTGGCCCTGGAATTGTTACATATTAATGCATCGCTAATGTAAAATTTCTCCTTGTTCTTTAGAAATAAACTATACAATGATAGTAGAGTTAACCCTGATGGAGAAGTTTAAAAAAAGAACAAATAGGAATGAAATTTTCTACTTTGCACTTGTTGATGCTGAGATGCTTAGAAGTTCAAGTACAAATTGATGTTGGATAAAAGATCAATGAATTTTTGAAAGAATTTTAGGATGGAATGTTAGAAATATTTATTTATAGATTTTATGTATATTCACAACTATAGAGAGAGATTTGGACAGATAAGAGAAAGAAGCTCATCACTGGTTCACTCCTGAGGTTGAGGAAAGGAAGAGGGGCTGACATAGAAGCCTAAGAAGGAAACACCATTAAGATGGAATGGCTGGGTCATATGGTAGATCCATTTTAAGATTTCTCAGGAAACTCCACGTGGTCTTCCATAATGATTATTCTAGTTTACATTCTCACCAACAGTGTATTAGGGTACCTTTTTCAACACATCATTGCCAGCAATTTTTTTTTTAATGTTTGAATGATAGCCATTCTGACTAGGGTGTGAAGAAATCTCATTATAATTTTTATTTGCATTTCCCTGCTGGCTAGTGATCCTGAACATCTTTTCATTTCTCTTTTAGCCTTTTGTATTTCTTCCTATGAAAAATGCCTATTCATATGCTTAGCTCATTTCTTAACTGGAATAACTTAACTAATGACTAGATAAAGAAAATGAGGTATTTATACATAATGGAATACTATTCAGCCATAAAAAGGAGTTAAATTCTTCTGTCTCTTCCTCTCTAACTCTGCCTTTCTAATAAATAAAATAAATGAAATCCTGACTTTTGCAGCTAAATGTATGCAATTGGAGACCATTATGCTTAGTGAAATAAGCTAGTTCCCACAAGACAAATATCATGTTTTCCCTGCTTTGTGGCAAATCAGAGTATGGAGTACAAAAATGTAATATGTATGCTTGAAATTGACATGTTGATATTTGAGTATTGTGTATAGCCCTTGTCTATGTACCTGAGGAACAGTAGTCTTTCTTACTACCTGTTGAATTATTTATTTAGTGGATGATTCAGCTTGTGACTATAAAGTAAATTGAAAATATGTCATAGCAGCCGGTGCCGTGGCTTAACAGGCTAATCCTCCACCTTGTGGCGCCAGCACACCGGGTTCTAGTCCCAGTTGGGGTGCCGGATTCTATCCCAGTTGCCCCTCTTCCAGACCAGCTCTCTGCTATGGCCTGGGAAGGCAGTGGAGGATGGCCCAAGTCCTTGGGCCCTGCACCCGCATGGGAGGCCAGGAGAAGCACCTGGCTCCTGGCTTCGGATCAGCGAGATGCGCCAGCCGCAGCGGCCATTGGAGGGTGAACCAACGGCAAAAAGGAAGACCTTTCTCTCTCTCTCTCTCACTATCCACTCTGCCTATCAAAAAAAAAAAATATGTCATAGCAAAAATTAAAAGAAAATTGGGAGCGGAAGGAGGAGAAAGGGTGAGGGGGGTGGGAAGTATCATTTGATTCTTAAAACTTTACATAAGAAACACATGAAATTTGTCCCTTTTACATAAACAAATAAAAAAGCAGGAAAAGAAAATAGTCTCTGTGTTAAAAAAGCCAAGAAGAGAAACTTCTGAGGCAAATGATCTGTCTTTTCAAATTATAAAAATGTTTAGCAGGATGAAGCAGAGAAGTGTCAGTGGGAGTTGGCAGCATGCTGATCAGTAGCACCTTGATGAGAGCAGTTTGTGTAGTGGGGAGAAGAAATGAAGCTCAACTGGAGTGAAAAGAGAATGAAGTCAGGAAGTGAAGGCAGATATCACTATCATGTTCAACAATTTGCTAAGAAGAGAAGCTGAGACATGTGAAAAGAATTAGAAGAAGACATGAGACATGTAACTTTCTCTAAGATAGACTATTTCATAGGCCATAAAACCAGTTTCAACAAATTAAAAAATTGAAATCATACCATCTATTTTTCTCTGATAATAATGAAGTGAAGCTATAAATTAACAACTTAAAAAAACTAGAAAATATGGAAACACATGGAGACTGAAACACATGTTCCTGAATGAACAATGGATCATAGAAGTCAAAAGGGAAATTAAAAAAAAATGCCCACAATGAGGATGACAACACAACATATCAAAACTTATGGGACACAAAAAGAGCAATGTTAAGAGGAAAGTTTATAGTAGTTAGTGCCTATGTCAAGAAATTGGAAAGGCATCAAATAAATGATCTATCAATGAATCTCAGGTCAAGAAAAACAAGAACATATCAAACCCTAAATTAGAAAGAAGGAAAGAAATAATAAAATTATAGAAGAAATAAAATTGAAACAAAAAATATAAAAAAATCAGAAATGAAGAACTGGTATTTTGAAAAAAAAAAAATGTTACAACATTGGCTCAACTAACCAAAAAAAAAAAAAATGGAGAAGACCTAAATGAATAGAAATGGAAAAATGAAAAAGGAGATGATACAACATATACAACACAAATAAAAAGATTCACCAGGAATTACTACAAAAAGCTAATGCTGACACATTTAAAAATCTGGAAGAAATATATAGATTTCTGGATACATACAATTTACCAAAATTGAATCATCAACATATAGAAAACCTAAATCGATCATAACCAATATGGAGATTGAATCAGTAATAAAGGCTCTCCCATAAAAGTCCAGGACTGGATATTTTCACTTCAGAATTCTACCAAACTTTTAAATAGCTAATTCCAATTCTTCTCAAACTATTCAATACCATTGAAAGTGAAGGAATCCTCCGAAACTCCTATGAGGCCAACATCACCTTAATTTCAAAACCAGAAAAGGTACAACAAAGAGAACTATAGACCAGTATCCCAGATGAACATAGATGCAAAAGTCCTCAGCAAAATACTAGCTAATAGAATCCAATGACACATCAAAAATATTAATCCATACCAGGTGGGGTTTATCCTTGGTATGTAGGGATGGTTCAACTTACACAAATCAATAAACATGATAAAAAATTAACAAATTGAAGAATTAAAAACCATATGATTATGTCCATAGATAAAGATACAACATCCTTTCATAATAAAAATTTTAAGCAAATTGGGTATAAAAGGAAATACCTCAACACAGTGAAGGCAACATATGATAAACCCACAGTCAGCATCATATTGAATGGGGAAAAGTTGGAAGCATTTCCACTAAGATCTGGAACCAGACAAGGATGCCCACTGTCATCATTACTATTCAATATAGTTCTAGCATTTTAACCAGAGCCATAGCCAAGAAAAGGAAATCAGTGGGATACAAATGAGAAAGAGGGATGCCAAATTATCCCTGTTTGCAGATGATATGATCCTATGCATAGGTGAACTAAAAGACAACACTAAGAGATTATTGGAATTCATGAGAGGGTTTGGCAAAGTTGCAGGGAATCAGTAGCCTTCATATACACAAACAATGCCATGACTGAGAAAGAACTTGTAGGATTAGTCCATTCATAATAGCTACAAAAAATTTAAATACCTTTGGATAAATTTAACCAAAGATGATGTTCTCTACAGTGAAAATTACAGAACATTCAGGAAAGAAGTAGAAGGAGGCACACACAAAGGAAAAAATCTTCCATATTCATGGATTGGAAGAATTAATAAAATGTCCCAACTATCCAAAGCAATTTATAAATTTAGGGTGATTGCTATCAAAATACCAAAGATGTTCTTTTCAGATCTGTAATAATCAACTCTGAAATTCATATGAAAATACAAGAGGCCCCTAATAGCCAAAGCAATCCTAAGCAATAAAAATAAAATAGGAGGCATCACAATCCCAGATTTCCAGGCATGTTAAAAGGAAATTTTAAAGAAAAGAGTATGGTACTAGAGTAAAAATAGACATGTTGACCAATGGAACAAATTAGAAATCCCAAAATTAACCTACGCATTTACAACAATCTTAACAAGCCAGAGTCACTCACCAAGGTAAGTACAGTCTTGACAATAAATGTTCTTGGGGAAATTGGGTCTCTACATGCAGATTTATGAAGTAAGACCCCTACCTGACACCCTAAACAAACATCAACTCACAATGGATCAGGGAGCTAATGTAAGACCGGAAGCTATGCAGTTAATAGAGGAAAACATAGGGGAAACACTGCAAGGCATTGGCATAAGCAGAGACTTCTTGGATAAGACCCCAGCAGCACAGACAATAAAGGCAAAAATAGGCAAATGGGATTACATCAAGCTAAAAAAGTTTCTGCACAGTAAAGGGAACACTCAGCAAAGTACAGAGTCAATTGAAAGAATGGGAGAAAATATTTGTAATTATTCATCTGGTAAAGTATTAATATCCAGGATATATAAGGAGCTCAAGAAACTCAATAACAACAAAATATACAATCCACTTAAGAAATGGGCTAAAGTTATGAACAGGTATTTTTTATTTATTTGACAGAGTTAGTGAGAGAGAGAGAGAGAGAGAGAGAGAGGTCTTCCTTCTGTTGGTTCACCCTCCAAATGGCCGCTACGGCCAGAGCTACGCTGATCCGAAGCCAGGAACCAGGTGCTTCCTCCTGGTCTCACTTGCGGGTGCAGGGGCCCAAGCGCTTGGGCCATCCTCCACTGCCTTCCCGGGCCACAGCAGAGAGCTGGACTGGAAGAGGAGCAACCAGGATGCTGGTGACACAGCTGGAGGATTAATCAAGTGAGCCACAGCACTGGACCCATGAACAGGTATTTTTTAAGGGATGGAATGCAGATGGCTGAAAGATGCATGAAAAGACACTCATGACAACTAGCCATCAGGGAAATTCAAATAAAAACCACAATGAGGTTTCACCTCATTCCAGTCAGAATGGCTACCATTCAAAAATAGAAAGATAACAAATGCTGGCAAGGATATAGAAGAAAAGGTACCCTAATACACTCTTGGTGGGAATGTAAACTAGTACTCCATTGTTTAAGACAATACACAGATTGCTCAGAAATCTGAAAGTAGATCTTCAGTATGACCCAGCCATGGAAATGAAATCAGCATATGAAAGAGTTATCTGTTCTCCTGTGTTTATAGCGACTCAACTTACAATACCTAAGATATGGAGTTAATCCAGATGTCCATAAACTGATGAATGGATAAAGGAATTGTGGTATGTACACACAGTGGAATACTACTCAGTCATAAAAAAGAATGAACTTCGATCTTTTAAAACTAAATTGGTGCAACTGGAGACCATTATGCTTAGTGAAATAAGCCAATCCCCAAAAGACAAATGTATGTTTTCTCTGATTTGTGGTTATTAATATACAGAGTACAAAAATGTATATGAGTGAAATAAACATTTTGAGATTTGTTTATTTTTATAGCCCTTGACTATATTGTTGAGGAACAATGGTTTGTCTACTACTTCTTGAGTTCTTAATTTAGTGGGGGGTTAAGTTTGTGATTACAAAGTAAATTGAAAGTATGTCATTGTAAATATTAAAAGAAAAGAAGGAAGGAAGGAGGGTAGGAGTGAGCAAGGTGGGGGGAAGGCTGGGTGGGAAGTATCATAATGCTTTTAAAACTATGTATGAAATATGTTCCCTTTATATAAATAAAAAATTTTAAAAAGAAATGACAGCAAGAGGGGTTTAAAAACTTTATATGCTGAGTGAATTAAGCCAGTCCCAAAGAGACAAATATCATTTGTTTTCCCTGATCGGCGACAACTAACTGAGCACCAAAGGGGAAACCTGTTGAAGTGAAATGGACACTATGAGAAACAGTGACTTGATCAGCTCTTGTCCTGACTGTTGATGTACAATGTAAATCTTTATCCATTTTAGTATTTTTTTGTTCTAGTACTAGTGATTGAACTCTGTAATCAACACACAATTATTCTTAGGTGTTTAAATTTTAACAGAAAAGTGATCCCTGTTAAATATAAGAGTGGGAATAAGAGAGGGAGGAGAGGTACAATTGGGGACATGCTCAATCGGACTTGCCCCAAATGGTGGAGTTAGAAACGTGCCAGGGGATTCCAATACAATCCCATCAAGGTGGCATGTACCAATGCCATCTCACTAGTCCAAGTGATCATCTTCAGTTCACACTTGATCACACTGATAGGTCTAAGAGTCAAAGGGATCACACAAACAAGACAAGTGTCTGCTAATACTAACTGATAGAACCAAAAAGGGAGAGAACGATGCAACGTGGGAAGCGGGAGACACAGCAGACTCATAGACTGGCAGATGTCCTAAATAACACTCTGGCCTCAGAATCAGCCCTTAAGGCATTTGGATCTGGCTCAAGAGCCCAAGAGAGTATTCTAGGCATGGAAAGCCAAGTCACTCTGGGGGAAAAAAAAAAAAAAAAGAAAGATCTCTGTGAGTGTGATCCCATTGGAAAGAACAGGGCCATCAAAGAAGGAGGTACCTTTCTCTGAAGGGAGGAGAGAACTTCCACTTTGACTATGACCCTGTTGGAATAAGATCGAAGTCAGCGAACCCTAAAGGCTTCCATAGCTTTGGCAACTCATGATTAGAGCCTAGGGAGATTACTGACGCCATAAACAAGAGTGTCAAATTGTTAAGTCAACAAAAGGAGTCACTGTGTACTTACGTGTCATGTGGGATCTGTCCTTAATGTGTTGTCCAATGTGAAGTAATGCTATAACTAGTACTGAAACAGTATTTTTACACCTTGTGTTTCTGTGTGGGTGCAAACTGATGAAATCTTTACTTAGTATATACTGAATCGATCTTCTGTATATAAAGATAATTGAAAATGAAAAAAAAAACTTGGTGTTAAATTGGCAATTGCATAGAAAATTAATTAATTTTTAAAAAATATCATGTAGGATCTCTGTCCTTAATGTGCTGTACATTGTGATTTAATGCTATAACTAGTACACCAACAGTATTTTTCACTTTGTGTTGCTATGTGAGGGCAAACTGTTCAAATCTTTACTTAATATATACTAACTGATCTTCTGTATATAAAGAGAATTGAAAATGAATCTTGATATGAATGGAAGGGGAGAGGGAATGGGAAAGGGGAGGGTTGCGGGTGGGAGGGAAATTATGGGGGGGGGGAAGCCATTGTAATCCATAAGCTGTACTTTGGAAATTTATATTCATTAAATAAAAGTTTAAAAAAATAAAAACTTTATATGAACAATTTAAGATATAGGATACAAAGCTATGTAAGTTAATGGAGATAGTTAACTTCAAGAGAATAATTGGGGTACAACATTATGCTATAGTGATTTAAGCCTCTGCCTGCAAAGCAAGCATCCCATATGGCTATCAGCTTGTGTCCTAAGTTCTGTACTTCCAATCCAGGTCTCTGCTAATGGCCTGATAAAAGCAGCAAAAGATGGCCTAATATTTGGGCCTTTGTCACCCATGTGGGAAACCTGGAAGAAGTTCTTGGCTCATGGCTTCAGTCTGGCCCAATGCTCGCCAAGTGGCCAGCTGGGGAATGAACCAGTGGATGGAAGATTTCTCTGTCTCTCTCTCTTTCTCCCTCTTGTTGTGTAACTCTGATTTTCAAATAAATAAACAAATCTTTGAAAAAAGAATTTTGATGGAGGAGGGGGATAACTGCGATCAAACTGTGAGAAACGGGAAGGTATGGACTAAAAGTGGAGAGACTGACCTTTGATGGAGCAGGAAATACTTCTTACGTTGTATTAAATTGTAGGCATTTTCCAAAATGATACAGGGAGCAGGAAGAAGAAAATGTGTCAGAAAATGCTCTTGCAATCTCAAATTCATCTAAAAAATACACATGTAGTAGTATTCTCTGATATAGAGTTTCATTCATTTAACAAGTATATTGAACTCCAACAAAATGGAAGTAACATTTACAAAATAATCAATTTTTTGCCTCTAAGAGTTTAAAGGCTGCTTTAAAAATGGTCATACCGACAAACAATTAAAATGCAATAATGTAACTGCAGTGATGGAGGCATGATGAAGTGATATAGGAATACTGGAACAAAAACCCACATCTATTCTAGAAAGATGAGAAAGACGTCATAGTTGAGTTTTAATGGACACAGGGGAGACAGGAATTCGTAACTGAGCTGATTAAGAATAGCTATGATAAAAACTGCAGTGCATTGCTGATGATAAGTGATGATCAGTGTATTCATTTAAGCTTGAGATTGAACCAGATATCTCTGTCTAGAGACAGAGAGTTCAAATTCTCCCTAAAAACTATTACTAGTATCTAATAGTTTTTGATATGAAATAGTACATTTTAGAGTTTAATCTCTGTAAACTTATTTAAGCATTCCGTCTCTGTGTATTTAATCTGTATATACACACAGACATATTTAAAATTGAGGTTAAAAACATACTGGGGTGTTTGTTGGATATTTTGGCTGATTAAAATGGTCTGTTTAACCAGAACATTATTGATTTCAACATTAATCTTGAAAATAATTCTCAAATAAATTACTATTTATAATAGCTTATTAAGAAAATATATTTAAAATTGAATGGAAAAAATTAAACACTTCAAATATTTGTTAGATCTTACTGCATTTGAATATTATTATGCTAGGTCCCTCCTTTTGCATTTTTTTCACTCTGAATAATTCTGCATCTGTGTGTGTTTATTGCGTGACAATATAAGTATTGCAATTATATAAACTATATTTCATAAATAATACAGATATCTAGCTTTTCCTTATAGCCAGCCACAAGAATTAGTTTCTCTGTACATCTTCATTCATTCTGTCTGTTTTTGCTTTTTTTTCTATATCTCTCGTGTCTTCTGGCAGAGAGATAGAAGTAAGGGAGGAGGAAGCTATTGGGAATTCTAATCTTCATATCATATGTCATGTTATAGACTTCTGTGGGTCTTTGAACTCTATTGCCAATTCTTTATTCTCTTTTAACTTTACTTATTCAGAGCTTATCTGTAGGGAGTGAAATTCACTAATGAATTTCAGTCAGCACACATGAAAAATGCTAAGGTAACATACCGATCAAATGTCTGGGTTTGCCCTTTTTTAGTGTGATTTTTTGTTTTTCTGTAAAGAAAAATCACTAAAAATTGGTTGTTCTTTAGCTGTACTACATGAGGCTAAGACATAGACTTGCATACTTGAATGTGCATGCATGCTTTTATTCACAAATCAGAAAAAAATTCTTGAGGCACTGTATAACTATATTGTGTATATGGTTAATATGATAACAGGTGTGCCAGTGGTGTTGGGAGAAGGAGATTTCTAGAAGCGGAGTCACTGGTGAGTTTTTTGGAGAGAAAAGATGACATTTTTGATTGGAGGCAAATGAATAGAATAAGAAACATTTCTCTCCCATTATAGTGCACACTTATTGACTGATTACATAGCTTCCCCTTTTCTTACCTACCTTCCTTTTAATAAACCCAGATTTGTCTTGGGTCCTTTAACTATTTTATGCACAATGCAAGAGTTCAGGGATATATTCACAAAATGATGCCAGCTCTGGGGTAGATCCGGATTGCCTTAAGCTGATAAGAACATTCAGTTCTCTTGGATGCAGTCAGTTGATTATGCTATGTTTAATTAAAGTCCATCCAATTACTAGAGAAGGGTTTTGGAATCTGTTAGGCACACAACTGAGGAAGACAAGCAATTAGAAAACACGTGGCAAATACTATTAAGTATGGGGAAGGATCCCCAAAAGTATGACAGGAAGATGTGCTCTAGTCATGGTGACACCTGATTAGAATGTCATCTTGGGGTTCAAGGAAGGACATAGCGATAAAAATAGTTCTCCCTTTAATTCTTTTCTATTTTGTTGAATTAAGGGCTTATTAGTTACTTAGAGTACTTCTATTTGAGGACTAACTTAGGAATTGAGTCAAATTTTATTATTTCTAGGGGAAATAAATTTCCAATTCTAGCTACAAATCATACAGATTTGAAACATTTATGAATATAATCCATTTCTAAGTTTAGAATTTATTGTATTATGAGATGCTTGTTTTTTTTTTTTTTATGGTTTATTCTCCCAACTTTGACTTAAGGCTTGGTGTCCAACGAAATATTGGGACCTGAGTCCTTTAAGCAGATATTAAGTCATTAGAGAAGTTGACACCTCTCTCATATGAGTGAATTCTTGCTCCTGTGGGAGCTAGATTAGTTATCATAAGAATAGATTATTATAAAGAGAGGTCTACTTCTTGTGTTTTATCTTTTTCACGTTTGTCTGCCTGCACTTTTGCTTTCTGCCATGAATTGAAGCAGCATGAGACCCTAATCAGAAGTCCAATCTTGGACTTCCCAAACTCTAGAAATATGAGACAAAATAAACTTCTTTTCTTCACAGATTACCCAGTCTCTGCTATTATATTATAGAGATAGAAAATGGACTAAGACAATATTGTATCAGAAAGAGCACTGCTCTACTAGGGAGTCAAAGAATATTGATTCTAATCTTGACTCTGCCATTAATTAGCTGTGAGACTGTGACAAACTATTTTCTAGTTATTAATTTTTTAATCTGTAAAATAAATAAGTTGAAGTAGATGTCTAAGATTCTCTCAATGAGAGTAATTTGTAATAAATTCGCCAAATCCCAAGCATAATTTTTCTCTGGGAATTTACCCAAATGAAATGAAATCAGCATACGAAAGAATTTTTTGTACCCCAATGTTTATTGCAGCTCATTTTACGATAGCTAAGGTATGGAATCAATCCAGATGCCATCAACTGATGAATGAATAAAGAAAATGTAGTATATATACACTAATGAATGCTACCTTGTCTTTTACAACAAAATGGATACAACTGAAAACCATTATGCTTAGTGAAATAAGCCAGTCCCCAAAATACGAACATTGTATGTTTTCTCTGATACGTTATAGTTAATATAGAATACAAAAAATGTATAAAAATGAGATGGACATCTTGTGATTTGATTATTGTTTTTAGTTCTTGTTGATACTCCTGTGGAGCTGTGGTCTTTCTACTTTTCTACTTGTTGAATAACATGATTAGTGATACACTAAACCTGTGATTATAGAATAGATTGAAATTATGTCTTGACAAAAATTAAGAAAAAAAAAAAAGAAAGCAAGTTAAAAGGGGTATTGAAGGAGGTAAACAGGAAGAGAGGGATCCTAAGAGTGGCATTTACCAGGTTTGAACAATTATACAGCATTAAGTGGGGAAGAGGACCATCAGTACACACAGGTTGGGAGTAGAGCCATTGGTGGTAGAGTAGAGGTTATGATTACAAAGGAATGAGGCCCAAGTGCACTAGACAGGACTCTGACTCTGTAATAATGACTAACTTCCCATATTTTAACAGTGATGTTAATATTAAGATTTAAATATGTATTTTGAAGCTTTGTTGTAAATTTTATTTTGTCCTGAGTTATTATTCATAAGAGTAATTTTACCTTTGGTCATTTATTTTAATTCATTAATTAAGATCATTCTAATAATGATACCTAGAGACAACTAAATAAGAAAATGTATTAGAGGTATTAGAAATCATTTTAATGGCCTTTTTTTGGCGAGTCTAAGTGATTTTAAATTTGTTCATTTGTTTCCAAATTGTTTTCATGATGCATTGACAAAGGAATTTCTGTTTTATTCATTACATATATCAATAAAATAATAATTATAATTCTATGCAACATAGTTAAGTATATATTATCTATACTAGGTACTATGCTAGGATCCAGGAACATAAAATGTACAACTATTGGCTGCAAGGAGCTATTGATCTGTTGAGTGAAATAATCAGGTAAACAGCAGTTGCATAGCCAGTTAAGAGAAAACTTACTTTTCAATAATAGGGAGATTTGAATTGAATAATATATTCTAGATTTTGCACATTAGATGATTAATAATATTATGTATAAGGCAGAATGTTTCAAAAGGGACACAGTTTTGGAGTTATGGTAAACTCTCCTCATTTTTGTCAACTCATCCTGAATTATTTTTCTTCTTAGATCTTACCATCAGCAACATATTATATGTTTGTATGTATATGATCTTTTTCATCTATTGGAATGTATGTTCCATGAGAGAAAAGAATTTTAATGAAAAAACTGGAAGAACACATGGTAATCTGAGGGAAACAAAGGGATCTGTACATGTTTACTTCTTGTAAAATTTTTGTTCTTTGCAAGGGGTTTTCCCCTCATGTTGTTTAAAGTCTTTATATTGGGCATATATTCATGTATTATTTAAATAATGATGCAAATAAACATATAATATATTTTCTTAAGTACTATGATACTAAACTATGTAGAATATGCAGAAAAATCATGAAACCTAACTTTGGGAGGGTCTATGTGAGAAGGAAGTGCCTGAGCTAATCTTGACAACTGAATTTGTGTTTGCTGGGTGGAGAAAGGAAGGAAGTCTCAGGAGGAGAAGCAGTTTATACCAAGTCAGGGGGGGCATGAAAGCATAAAATATCTAGAGATCTAAAAGTAATTTCCATGTGACTAGAGCATATATTCATGGTGCTGGAAAGTGAGAGTGATGTGAAGCTTTAGAGGTAGACATCAGTCATATAAGGAGGATGCTTATATGAGTATACTGAATTCAGAATTTTTCTTTTCACTAATCTTAATCTGTTCCTGATTATTTATGCTTATGACTGTAAAGATAATTTTCCTCTAGATGGCCACACTGAAATTGGAGTCCTCATTTACTTCTCTCTGTTGTGTACCCTCTAGAATACAGCCACTTAATTTCTACCATATAGTTCACTTTATTATATACCCTCTTCTCTTGTGATTGTTTCCTGTATTATATTTATATAACTGAAGACTGTCAGAAAATGCTATAAATTTTTATTTTCAAAGATCAAATATATTTTAAGAAATTGTAGATGACAAGAACTATCTTTTATATTTACTGAAATATATGATGTTTTAAAAAGTTTTATGTAGTTTGAAGGTAGAGTGACAGAGTGACAGAGTGACAGAGTGAGAGAGAGAGAGAGAGAGAGAGAGAGAGAGAGACACTGAGAGGGAGATATCTTCCATCTTTTGGTTCACGCTCCAAATGCCCAAATCTGGCATGGGACCAGGCCAAAACCAGAAGCCTTGAATTCCATATAAGTGTCTCACATAGGTGGTAGAGACACAAGTACTTGAGTCGTCACCTGCTGTCTCCCAGGTTAAGCATTAGCAGGAAGCTGAATCAGAAGCAGGGCAGGGACCTGAACCCAGGTATTCTGATGGGGGCCAGATACCTGCCTCGGATGTTTACTATTTTTGTTCTTCCTTCACTCTAGATGCTACAGGTGTCCTTTGGGTATTATTTATTTTCTTGTCTGAAGAAGTTCCTTTAACAGTTCTTTTAGAAGAATTATACTGGCAGCAACTTCTCTTGGTTTATTTACCTCTGAAAAAATTTCATCTTTGTATTGAAAAGATATTTTTTCTGGATGTTGAGTTCTGGACTGAAAGTTATTTTCTTTCAGTACTTTATAAATGTTATTCCGTTTATATAGCTGTAGTCATTTGAACAAATGTTTCCCTGAAAGTAGTGCTATATTTTACCATGGATGCTTTCATAGTGTTTTGTTATCTATAATTTTCAGCAGTTGGATTATAAGTGATTTCTTTCTTGCCTGCTTGCTTTTCTGTTCAAGTTCGCTGAATTTCTTGAATCTGTAGCTTTATGTCTTTTTTCCATATTTAGCCAGTTTTCAGCTATCTTTTGGTATTATACCACAGGTTCCTGAGGTTCAATTTAAGTTTTAATTATTTTCTCAGGTAATACAAATTCCTTTATCCTATATTTAATGAAGTTCATCAATCTTCCTTTTGTCTATTCTGCCACTGAGCCTGTCCAGTAAGAATTAAATTTGAGGAGGAGGAGGGGGGGGGAGGAGGAGGAGGAGGAGGAGGAGGAGGAGGAGGAGGAGGAGGAGGAGGAGGAGGAGGAGGAGGAGGAACATTTTTTCATGTGTCTGTTGGCCATTTGGATTTCCTCTTTGGAAAGATGTCTATTGAGGTCCTTGGCCCATCTCTTAAGTGGGTTGTTTGTTTTGATGTTGTGGATTTTCTTGATTTCTTTGTAGATTCTGGTTATCAACCCTTTATCTGTTACATAGTTTGCAAATATTTTTTCCCATTCTGTCGGTTTCCTATTCACTTTCCTGACTGTTTCTTTTGCAGTACAGAAACTGCAATCACAAATGTTAATATTGGCTTTGACTGCCTGTGCTCCTGGGATATTTTCCAAGAAGTCTTTACCTGTGCCTATATCTTGCAGGGTTTCTCCAATGCTCTCTAATAATTTGATGGTGTCAGGTCGTAGGTTTAAGCAGGTCGTAGGTTTAAGTCTTTAATCCATGTTGAGTGAATTTTTGTGTAAGGTGAAAGGTAGGGATCTTGCTTCATGCTTCTGCACGTGGAAATCCAGTTTTCTCAGCACCATTTATTGAATAGACTGTCCTTACTCCAGGGATTGGTTTTGGATCCTTGATCAAATATAAGTTGGCTATAGATGTTTGGATTCATTTCTGGTGTTTCTATTCTGTTCCATTGGTCTATCCATCTGTTTCTGTACCAGTACCATGCTGTTTTGATAACAACTGCCCTGTAGAATGTCCTGAAATCTGGTATTGTGATGCCTCTGGCTTTGTTTTTGTTGTACAAGATTGCTTTGACTACTCGAGGTCTCCTGTGTCTCCATATGAATTTCAGCATCATTTTTTCCAGATCTGAGAAGAATGCCTTTGGTATTTTGATTGGTATTGCATTGAATCTGTAAATTGCTTTTGGGAGATTGGACATTTTGATGATATTGATTCTTCCAATCCATGAGCATGGAAGATTTTTCCATTTTTTGGTATCCTCTTCTATTTCTTTCTTTAAGGTTTTGTAATTTTCATCATAGAGATCTTTAACGTCCTTGGTTAAGTGTTTTCCAAGGTATTTGATTGTTTTTGTAGCTATTGAGAATGGGATTGAACTTAGAAGTTCTTCTTCAGCCACGGCATTGCCTGTATATAACAAAGGCTGTTGATTTTTGTGCATTGATCTTATATCCTGCTACTTTGCCAAACTTTTCTATGAGTTCCAATAGTCTCTTAGTAGAGTTCTTTGGATCCCCTAAATAAAGAATCTTATCGTCTGCAAAGAGGGATAGTTTGAGTTCTTCCTTCCCAATTTATATCCCTTTAATTTATTTTTCTTGCCTAATAGCTCTGGCTAAGAAGAAGTCTAAGTTCTTACTAGGCATATAGTTCCTAGGGGCCTTGACATTAATCATCTTTTTTTTTTTTTTTTTTTTTTTTTTTTTTTTTTTGTGACAGGCAGAGTGGACAGTGAGAGAGAGAGACAGAGAGAAAGGTCTTCCTTTTTGCCGTTGGTTCACCCTCCAATGGCCGCCGTGGCCGGCGTGCTGCGGCTGGTGCACCACGCTGATCCGATGGCAGAAGCCAGGTGCTTCTCCTGGTCTCCCATGGGGTGCAGGGCCCAAGCACTTGGGCCATCCTCCACTGCACTCCCTGGCCACAGCAGAGAGCTGGTCTGGAAGAGGGGCAACCGGGACAGAATCCTGTGCCCCAGCTGGGACTAGAACCCTGGGTGCCGGTGCCGCAAGGCAGAGGATTAGCCTATTGAGCCACGGCACTGGCCCAGACATTAATCATCCTTAAAGATTCATCATGTGTATACATTATTTTTGACTGTCCAGCAAATCATAACTCCTTTATTCACTGCTTTAGTGGAAGCAATTTATTAACTGCCTACTTTGTTCTGGGGAATTTGCTAGATCTGGGTCTACATTAATCAACACAGCTTCTCTCCATATTATAACCTAGAAAAATATACAAAAACAAAATAAGGTTTAATGGATACTGTGATAGGAGAGGTATAAGATTTGTGGGGTTCATAAGCAGGAGAGCTTACTCAAAGAAGGCCTAGGACAATATCAAAGTTACATACAAATAAGCTAAGATATTTTTAACTGCACAAAGAGGTCTCCTGAGATCAATAGCCTATAAATAATGGTGCTTTACTGTTCCACTTTAAAGTTATTTTTTGATGCCACAGGCCTAATTAATATATAATTCTTGCTATATAATCAAAGATTTCAGGAGAAAAATAACTTAAATGTAAAGGGAGAACTGAATAGCTCCATGTTTTCACAAGAGAGCTTTGGGTTCATGATCGTTTCCTTCAAGTGGTTTTCAGGGAAACTAGGCTTTTGTGAGAGTGAATGCACATCAGGAGCTAGATGCTCTGATGGAGAACCTAGGTATTACAAAATATATGGGTAGATGGGCCTTTATTAAGTAGAGTGCTTAAAGAAGGATAATTTATTAGGTTATGCTTAAATCAGCACAGTCTCTAGGATGCAATGTGTTCAAGTGTTGTTATTATTGGATTGCAGTTTCCGTGAGAATTGACTGGTGTGTCATGTTGATCCAATAAATCCTATAGAATGAGTGAAACAATGTGACATAAACTGTAATACTAAACTCTTCACATAAGTAACTTAGTCTCCTTAAGATAAAGCTAGTTTGTGATATTATGTGAAGGAAGAAAAAAAGGCTGTTAAAGTTTTATATGTATATGGGTGAGAGTGAGTAATTTGGGACAGAATTGGAGAGAAAATTCCACTTGAATTGCATTTTATTCCTATAAGTATGGCCAGCTTTATAGAACCTTATAAGAATATTTGTTTACTCTGGAATCAAAGAGCCACCAAAGATCACTATAAAGAGCTGGATTTATGTTGCTTTTTTACCATTTGACCTTCTATTATTAATATAAAGCATTAAAGGAATCATATGATTAATTGTTCAAGGCAAAAAATGAAAAGACTGGATTTCTCACTCAAAGTAATTTCTATTCTATTACTCAAGTACTCAACTGCTTAGGTCAGGACTTTATTATCTGTTTAAATCATAATTAAAATAGAAAGTATGAAACATTTCTGCCTTCTAACCAATGCTTATCCAAGCCCCTACAACTTTTATAATCCTATTTTTGAACTACCATATTTATTTTATAAATGAGGAGCATTGTGGCATAGCAGGTTTGGCTGCTGCTTGCGATAGCCACATCCCATAATGAAGTGCTGTTTGAGTCACAGCTACTCTGCTTCCAGTCCATTTAGTGCTAATGCATCCTATTAGTCCTGCCCACCCATGTGGGACACCTGTATGGAGTTCTAGGCTCCTACTGTGGGCATTTGGTGTGTGAACCAGCATCTATCTTCTCTCTCTCTCTCTCTCTCTCTGCCTTTCAAGTAGATGAAAATAGAAATTAAAAAAAAGTTTTTCTATTTTAGTGAGAGAATCTTACAGCATTTAAATAAAGCAACACTGACTTTAATGAATTAGAATCTGAATATACACTGATATTGAGAGTTGTGAAAAGTTTAATGACAGCATTACTAAGAATGAGGAATGAATTTTCACATTTATAAATCAATATCATAGTAGATTCATATTTGAAAATTACTTTTTTAAAGTTTTAAAATGCATTTTCTATCTTGATTATATAAATATAGCAAGGAAAAATCCTATAATTTGCAAGTTCCCAGGACCATTTCTCTCAGTTGGTTCCATTAGACTCAAAAGACATGGAGGCCTGTATAGCCATGGAAAAATATACTAAGATCTGTTAATGTTTTCAGAGATTTTATATGTAAACTGGAAAACTGGGATAATTTCAGTACAATGTCATACTAGGTGCTTTGGTAAGGTCATGTACAGCTTGCACACTAAAGGAAATGCTTGCACATTAAAGGAAATTTAATGTTAGCTAGAATGTGCTGTTTTCTCTAGGAATAACTGCCTGCCTTGTGAAAGAGAGCATAATTCTTAGCCTCTTGACCACATATTATCTAGTAGCTAGGATTGCAGTGAGGGATGACTGACATACCCTGCAAGGGAAAGTAGTTACACTGGGAGGTTTGGTGATTTCAAAGGCATTGTCATATGACCTCATGCTAGAAAAATAATTCAAGGATAGGACACCGTGACTATAACTGAATGATTTCAGTGCTCACCAGTCCCATGGTGACTTAGTGGCTTAGCTTCTTTGTAATGTACCTGTTGAAGTTGGATCCTCAGATATGCACTCTTAAGGAGGTAGTGAACTACTTATCAACCTCTCCTCTTTCCCTTGCATCCCACCCCTCCAGTCACCAAATTTTGGGAAGCTGAATTTGAGACAATGAAGCAGTGAAAGCAGAAACCCTAAGAAAAAAAATGGAGATGATATCTCGATTGACTAAGTTTCACTTAAGCTGTGACATGTCTGTAGTCATGTTTACCTGTAGAGGAATTCCCTATATGTAAGGGAAAAAGAGCTCTGGAGAAAGTGGTGGTGTGTAGAGTCCATGTCAGACCAACAAAGGAGAAAAGCCTATTGATATTGGACTCTAACCCTGCTGTGTTTACCTCATTGGCCTGGTTGGTGGGACTCAA
This sequence comes from Lepus europaeus, assembly GCF_033115175.1. NCBI lineage: Eukaryota > Metazoa > Chordata > Mammalia > Lagomorpha > Leporidae > Lepus > Lepus europaeus. The sequence goes on from NC_084831.1 coordinate 60,588,772, forward strand.
ATTTTCTAGCATCATGTTGGCCTGGAATTCTAGGCATAAGTTTTTGTACTTGTATGTTGAAATATGCTATGGCCCACCTCCAATCAGATAAAGTAGAATAGAAGGATATGGGATTCTTAGTACCAGAGTGGAGACATTTCTTTCTATTTATTCTTTGCACCAGGGTCTTCTCTTTGGTAGAGATTTTCTTGCAACTAGGGAGATTTGATTCCTTACAAATAATCTCCAACTTCATGGAAACATGAAAGGACTTGAAAATGTGAAAAAAATGGAACTAAAGGATAAAAATAAAAAATATATAAACAGTATTTCATATAAATTCACCAAGTTCAAGACATTGTTGTAAGCACTAATACTGGTCATTTATTCTATTCCTAAAGAACTGGAGATCCTAGGAATTTAACTATGTTGGTACAGTCTTGTCTTTTATTATTTTTTAAAAAGTTAACTGAAGAAAAATGGATGCCCTTTAAATAACTTTTAAGATTAAGAAATAAAAAGAAGTCAGAAAGAGCCAAAAGAGGACATTAAGGTGGGGGCTTAATTATTTCCCATTGAAACTCTTGCAAAGTGTCCCTTGTTTGGTAAGAGGAATGGGCAGGAGCATTGTTATAGTGGAGAAACATTCTCTGGGGAAACTTTCCTTGGCAATTTTCTGCTAAAGCTTTTGTTAATTTTATCTATATCTATATCTATATCTATATCTATATCTATATGGTATCATTCTTAGACCCTGCAGAAAGTTAATGAGCAAAATGCCTTGAGCATCACAAAAAACTTATAATGTCAGTTGCTCTTGACTGGTTCACTTTTGGTTTGATAGGACCCCTTCCACCACTTGGTAATGGTTGCTTTCATTGTGTTTTGTCTTCAGGATCATACTGTGGGAGCCATGTTTCATTTCCTGTTACAGTTTTTCAAAGAAATGCTTTAGGATCTTGATCCCACTTATTTCAAATTTCAATTGAAAGTTCTGCTCTTGTCTGCCTCTGATCTGGGTCCAACAGTTTTGGAACCCTTTGAATAAAATGCTTGATTTCGTTTTTAAGTCCCAATTGTCTAAATTAAGCCAAGTGAGATACCTATGGCATTGGCTATTGTTTTTGTTGTTAATTTTTGATCCTCTTCAACGAAGGCATGAGGAAGGTTAATTTTTCCTTGTAATTGATATGGATGGTCTGCCACTGCTAGTTTCATCTTCGACATGAACTCATTTTTAATTAATTAATTAGTTAAAATTATTTATTTGATAAGCAGAGTTACAGACAGAGAGGGCGAGATGAAGAGAGAAGTCTTCCATCCACTGGTTCACTCCCCAGGTGGCCACACGGCTGTGGTTGGACCCATCTGAAGCCTGGAGCCAGGAGCTTCTGGGTCTCTCAAAAGTGTGTAGGGGCCCAAGCACTTAAGCTGTCTTCCACTGCTTTCCTAGGCCCTCAGCAGGGAGCTGTATCGGAAATGGAGGAGGTGGGACTCAAACCTGTATCCATATGGGATGCCAGTGCAGCCAGCTGAGGCTTAACCTACTATACCACAGCACTGGCCCTGAACTCATTTTTTTTTTAAAATGAGTTAAGCATTTGTAAACTGCTAATGTCTTTTGGGTATCAGCCCCTTAAACTTTTTGTAAAGCACAAATGATTTTATTCTTCTACCAAGTATGATCATTTGTTCTTGCTTAAATTTTAGCAGAATACATGCTACTCTGATAAGGACGTTTTAAAATTTGATATCTTTAGTGCCTCAAACTAGGCCTTTTTCAGATATTATAACAAGTTACTATGTGCTTGTTTTGGTGCAAAACATTTTTTAAATCCATGCATAGTTTTTAAGCAATATGTAGTTTCCAAGAAGTTTTTGAATACTCCTTGTGGTACTATTGTTCCTCCTAGCTAGCAGTAATGCTATTGCGCAGCCTGAAGATATAATTTTTAATGTATTAACCAATTGTTGCTGATGGTGGGAGGTGGTATTGTACAAATATTCTAGGTTTGTATAATGTGATCAAATACTGGAGAGGTTAAAACTTCTCTGGGGCACATATTTAGTTAGATTTAATTTGGCACCAGTGGAAAGGTTAAAGTTCACTTTGATGTTTCTTATAATCTTTTCTACTTTTTAATGATTTAAAATTATTTTAATTTTAAACGAACACATAATGACATAAACCACTGGATGGACAGAAGAATTCTAATGGCCAGATTCAAATGAAGCTGAAGTTAGAGGTTTCTTGGAGAGTTCTTTCTTGAAGGAGGCAATAGATGCAGATTGGTATCTATATTGTAATTTGCATCCAATAACTCATTTAATATATGAAAGGCTTTTCATATTTATCATCTCACTTTATCCGGCTAAAAATTCTGATAATTATCATAATAAGTGTAACAGTAAAGACACTTTGCCATGAAGGATTTAAGTTTTAGCTAAGGATAATTTTAGTTAGAGACTTGAAATCAAATCCACTCTAGTCTAATCTCTTATTTCCATAGGCTATATAATCTCTTTATGGTTTTATTCCTGATTATATAAATAACAAATAACAGAGTATAGAAACAGTATGGAAATAGTAACACTTTTGCTGACTATTATGCTAAAAGTACAAAAATACAAGGGCAGTAAAACCTGGGAAATAGTTAAGTTGTTAAATGGAGAGTATTTATTAAATAAAAACCTGCTTATGACATTTCTGAAGTATTCCCCAAAAGTTATAGGAACAAGAAGATTCTTCAAAGTTCAGATATACTTGGGCAGAAAATACACTTGAAACAATAGATATTTCTTTTTTTTTTTTTTTTTTAATTTTTGACAGGCAGAGTGGACAGTATGGGAGACAGAGAGAAAGGTCTTCTTTTTTGCCGTTGGTTCACCCTCCAATGGCCGCTGCAGTAGGTGCGCTGCAGCCGGCACACCGCGCTGTTCCGATGGCAGGAGCCAGGTGCTTCTCCTGGTCTCCCATGGGGTGCAGGGCCCAAGCACTTGGGCCATCCTCCACTGCACTCCCTGGCCACAGCAGAGAGCTGGCCTGGAAGAGGGGCAACCGGGACAGGATCGGTGCCCCGACCGGGACCAGAACCCGGTGTGCTGGCGCCGCAAGGTGGAGGATTAGCCTACTGAGCCACGGCGCCGGCCTGATATTTCTTAGTTAAAATACTGTCATTTCAGAGTTCTGCTCATGGGAATTCATTGAGAAACACTTTTTTTTTCCCACTTAATTCCTGTTCTAAGTGATATGCCAAGGTATTTACCCCCTTCTTTTTGCTACTTTGTGTTTAGAAATAGAAATGAAGATAATATTCCTGCTAGGTTCTCTCTTCTGAGGTCAGGAAGTGTTAGGGAAATTTTGGGTTGTCAACAGTTAACTTTGGATTTTTTTCTCAAAAACAAGAAGGGAGCTTTACCCACCAGTAATCCTTCCACACTTGATTATTGCTTTTCACCAACTACTACTTTTCTGCTCATTAAAACTGATGTGCAAGTCTAGCGGAATACTGTCATATTTCACACTTTATTCCATTGTGGATTGTTTTGGTTGCAGATTTTCAAATTCTGAAATTTCTTCTTTGATCACAGTTTCTTCTTCCTCCCCCTATCCTTTAGCATTTTTTGCTTCTCCTGAGCTTGCATTTTATCATTGGCTTTTATTCTTATTTTTATTACTATTTAGCAAAGCTCCTGTTTTTGGAAAATAAAGGTAAAAGTTAGAGCTTTGGCCCTCAAGGCGCTGGCAATATAGCATGACTGGAAAAATCAGAAAATGAGAATACTATGTCCCAAAAGTTTTATTATAGATTTTTCCTGGTACTGTTTATTTTTAGTAGTGTGGTCTTGCTTGACCATCTGAAACACATGCATGAATATGAGACTAAAGAACAAAAGCCTAGGTGTATTACTTTTCTGTTGTTAAATAACAAATTACTGCATAATATAGTGGTTTAAAACAATAGCATTTATTACCTGGCTTGGCTTGGCTGGCATCTTTGACTCAGAATCATCCAGTTAGTGGCTGCAGTCATCATTATCTGTGGTGGATCTGCTTTCAACACTCTCAAATGGTTTCTAGGAATCATTGTTTTGTTAGCTATTAGGTTGAGGATCTCAGTTCTCTGCTACTATTGCCTGAAGTCCACCTTAGGCTTCTCACCAGAGAAGCCTCTCCATAGTGCAGCCCACTGCATGATTTCTGGTTTCATTAGAGGGGGCAAGTGGGAGGATAAGAGAGGAAATACAAGCAAGAACAAGAGTCTTATGAGGATACTTCACGAAAGTTAGTGGAAAATGGAATGAAATGCTAAGTTTATTTTGGTGCAAATTTTCTAATTCTATTCTTTTCATGATCTTTCATGATCTAATCTCAGAAGTGATATCTTTCACTTTTGTCAAATTGTGTTTGTTACAAGTTACTAGGCAAATCTGCATTCAAGACAGGTAACCCAAAACCGAATACTAGGAGTTGAAAATCATTAGGAGCCATTTTAGAAGCTGTGACCAAACCCAGATAAAAGTTCTATGAAAATATCCACGAACTCTTTGTAGTGTGAGTATATTCTTTAAGTATAAAAATGATTTACACTTATTGAAATGACTAATTATCTTATGTCTATGTTGATAGTATGCCAGATTAAATGTACAAAAAGACTAATAGAAACTGAAGTGTTGGGAGTTGACCATTAATACAAGTCTATATATAAGAAACTGTGTTACATGAATCTGTATACAGTGTTCCACCTATTCCAAAATAGACAAGCAGCCTATTCTGGTGGCAGGGCTGCTTTATACAGATGTGCAGATTTTAACCTGTATAGCTAGAGCTGTTACTGATTTTATGAACAGCACAGCTTGAAATGTGCCTGTAGTGCCTATGTGTACTGTTATATCTTTGGGTTTGGAGTGCTCACTTACTAGTAATGTGTGACTTTAACGGGTTGTTTAAGGTATCTAAGCCTTAGTTAGATTCCTCATTTCTAGACTATCAGGACTGCCATGAGAATTAAATCAATTATTGTCATCATAATTTCATTCTTACTGGGACCTTGATACTCCTCTGAGTGTTTTGAATATTTTAACTCTTACTGTTACTCCATAAAGAATGTCTTTATAATCTCATTTTACTCATGAGGAAAGTAAGGCTTGGAGGGATTAAGTAGTTTGCCTAAGGAAAATTATGTGACCTCAATCTGTTTTAAATATTGCTGTAATATTTCTCATTTTGGAGTCAAGCTTTTGGTCCAGTGCCTGCCACCTTAGTACATTCTCAATACTAGCTCATACTCCCATTTCACTCGAAAACAAGTGACTTGTAACTGATTAAAAATTTACTTAGAGAATAGCCTAGTTATTATATGCGAATCAAGATTTTAATCCACATATGCCTGGATCTAAGACATGTGGTGTTCCTCCACCCCCTTTTTTTTTCTTATCCAGAATAATTATGCCAACTATGACCTGAGCTGATCTAAAGGAACACAACTCTACCTGAAAAGCTCCTCAGGCTGTTGCTATAGTGTAGTGCAACACAAATAATGATGTTTATAAGGATAATTCCAGACTACTGAGAAAAGGATCAATTTTATAATATATAGAGTCTGTGTGCAGGACTAGAAATGTAAAATATATTTTACAAGATTTCCATCAAATTCATTAAAATAAAGTCAGTTTGGAACTCCACTGGGTAAGCTTCAGCTACCTTGAAAAATGATTTATATTTCATACTTCATTTCTGAGCAATGTCAGTTATATGAAATGTGGCTATATAAAATATGAGGGATAGTGAATGTAATAGCATTGGATATTTAGCTACAAAGTGGATCTCAACAGTCTTAGTTCAATTTCCTATATCTAACTAGAAATATAGAATGTCCTGGAATCCCTGAAATGATTCATGCTAAAATAAAGTGATTTACAAAATAAATTATATTTTAAAAAGGTGTATATTCTCATTCACTAGTTACATCTGTTCCATATGTTAAACACATGATAACTTATAAAGTCTATTCTTTTCTCTCTGCAATGGCTATCCCAGGATAGAGAATGGAGCTAAGAATGAGTTGTTATTTCATAAAGAGAACATATTTACCTGTGAACCACAGCGAAGGTTGTTGCTATTATAAATTCATGTTTTCCACTCTATCCTGAACTATAAATACTGGCTGAGAAAGTGCATTTTATAAAGTTGTCTTATTATCCTCTTTTTATCAAATGTCTAACTCCTCTTGATTTTCCATTCATATATCTGGCATTTCTGCTTTAAGTGTTCTCAGAATTCTCCTTTTTTGTTACTTTATGTATCTTTAAATGAGAATATTTACTTTCATATTATTGAAAATGTTCAGGAGGCAATGTGGTTAGATTAAGCAAGTGGACACTGTGGTCAGAACTGTTTTACTTTTAGACTCATGGCCTGTTATTTAGATGCTGGGAAACTAGAGAAAGTTTCTTAAATTTATAAATTGTCATTTTGCTTCTATGTGAAATCTGCACAAAATCCTACTTCATAGGATTGTCCAAAGCATTAAATTATAGAATCCATATGCCTGGCAACTAGTAAATAGTCAATAAATAGTAATTTTTATTGTTAATATTGTTGTGAGTATTATATTTTGTACATTTTTATTGTCATTATATTTAAAGGCTGAATGCCTACAAATGTGTACCCTTGGTTCAGATCTCTTTTGTGTGATTCAGCCCTGCCAAAATCCCACACCTAACTTTCAACAACCCCTCTGCTTAATTCTTTTTCTATTGTGATTATCTCTGGTAAGAACTTGGACCAAACTTTGGAGAGAATAGTGCTGTTCACTTTGCATAATATAATTGTGAACAAACTGTTTAATATTCTGGATATTTTCCATTATTAGAAACAGTCCTGTTTCAACGTTTAACATTTAGTCTTGAACCTTTTAAGATTTCTGTCATGGGCCAGTGCTGTGTTGCAGCTGGTTAACGCCCTGGCCTGAAGCGCCAGCATCCCATATAGATGCTACTCTTCTTCCAATCCAGCTCCCTGCTATAGCCTGGGAAAGCAGTAGAAGATAGCCCAAGTGCTTGGGCCCCTGCTTCCACGTGGGAGACCCGGAAGAAGCTCTTGGCCCCTGGCTTTGGATCAGTGCTGCTTTGGCCGTTGCGGCCGTCTGGGGAGTGAACCATTGGACAGAAGACCTCTTTCTCTCTCTGCGTAACTCTGACTTTCAAATAAATAAATTAATCTTAAAAAAAAAAAAGATTTCTGTCTGAAACTGCATTCAAGGCTCTCTTGTCTCTTCCAAGCAAAGCTAGAACTATCTATGTCTTCAATAGCTTGGAGCAGTTTTCCCCAGCCCCCTTTTCTTGAGGCTGTAGAGGAAGAAAAGCAAACCCTCATTGAAAGGGAACAGAAGCAGTTACTTGTTAATTGATGAGAGACCTTTGGGTCACACCGGTTATTTCTGTTAGGAGATGCAGGAGGACCCTGGTCAGATTCCCTGATATGGGAGCTTTAAATGTAGCATGGTGTTTTTCATCTTTTGTGTCCTTTGCTGCTGGAGTGCCTCTTGGAAGAAACCTCCGCATAATAGCTCGAACCGAACTATTGCTTTGAAGTCTCACTAGCCTTAGCCTTAGCTGTACAAGTGTAGTTTCACTGCTGCCCATTAAAAAATTCCTATCTTCTTTCCCTCATCCCAGCTCTTGATGACCCAGGAAAGATTATTGTGTCTGTTCTCTGTACAAGTGTAGACTAGGGAATAAAATGCCTTCCTGCCCCTTTCTTGAAGAAATCCTTCTTCTATGGCTTGGTTGTGATTTGTTACCCAAAGGTTCATGTATTGGAAGCTTGGTCCTCAATGTAGGGATATTAAGAGGTGGTGGTGGCATTCTTAAGAGATGAGATCCAATGAAAACTCCTTAGGTCCTTGGGGGAAGGCTCTGAGAAGAGATTAACCAGTCATTCTGTGGTTTCCTGTTTTGTGATAGGCTATCTTGCAGATGTTCCTGTTGTTGTGATGCCATCTGCCTTAGGCCTTTGCCAGAGCTAAGCTGTTGCTGCACTACTCCCTTAATCCTTCAGAACTGTGAACTAAATAAACCTCTTTTCTTGGTGATATAATAATTGCACATATTTATGGGTTGTTACATGATTTTCCAATACATATGTAGAGTTTTACTGATCAAAGCATGATAACCCATGTTTCCTCTTTGATATTATGACTGGATGCTTAGAGCTTTTTCTATTTATTCTACAATATAAACTATGTTATTGTGAATTGCTATCTCCCAACTATGCTGAATAACGCTAGGAATTTACTCCTTTGGTCTAACTCTGATTTGATACTTGTTATCCAAACTCACTTTATCACCCTCTACCCCTACCAGCCTCTAGTATCACTGTTCTACTTTCACATTGAAGTTGTTTTAAGCTTCCATATGTGAGAGAGAACATGTGGTATTTGCCTTTCAATATCTGGCTTATTTCATGTAACCTGAATTTTCTCCAGTTCTATCCATTTTGTTGCATATCACACCATTTCACTATTTTTAGGGCAAATAGTATTCCATCGTGTATATATACCATACTTTATTTATCCATTCATCTGTTGTTAGACACCTTGGTTGATTCTATTTTTTTGGGCTATTGTGAACAGTGCTGCAATAAACATAGTGGAGCAGGTATCTATTTGATAAAATGATTTCATGTCTTTTGGATATAAGCCCAGTGATGAAATTGCTGCTTAATATTTAAATTCTATTTCAATTTAAAAACAATTTCTTTAAAAAATTTTGATACATATAAAATTGTGCATATTTATTGGGTACTCTGTGATGTTTCATTATTTGTATGAATTGTGTAGTATCCAATCAAGGTAGATAAATTTATCCTTTTAAGCATTTAACATTTCTTTATAGTAAAATTTAAAAATCCTACATTCTAGGTTTTTATTGAGAAATATACAGAATATTAGTATTACCTATAGTTACCCTGTTGTGCAGTAAGACCCCAGGATTTCTTACTCCTATCTAGCTAAAACCTAGTTTCTGTCAATAAACTTTTCACCATCCTTCCCTCCCCATCTCTCTCCTCAACTTCTGGTAAATGCCGTTATATTTTTGAATTCTTTGACATCACCTAATATTTGGACTCAACATGTAAATGAGATCATGTAATACTTTTCTTTCTGTGTTTGGCTTATTTCATTTAACATATGACCTCCAGTTCTACCCATGCTGTTGCAAATAGCAAAATTTCATGTTTTTTATAGCTGAGTAATATTCCATTGTGTATATGTACTACATTTTCTTTATCCAGTCATCAGTGGATGATCTTTAGGTTGTTTCCATTTCTTGGCTCTTGTGAATAGTGCTTTAATAAACATGAGAGTGAAGATGTCTCTTCAGCAGTTGAATTTCTTTTCCCTGGGATATATGCTCAAGAGTTGGATTACTGGACCATGTGGTAATTCTATTTTTAGTTTTTTGAGGAACCACCATTTTGTCTCCCAGAATGGCTGTACAAATCAATACATTCCTACCAATAGTGTACAAGGGTCCCTTTCTCTCCATATCCTAACACTTACTACCTATTATATTTTTGATAGAAGCCAATCATCCTGGATTGGGGTGATGGATGATTTTAGTTTACATTTCTATCATGATTAATGATGCTATCCTTTTTTCATGTATCTGTTAGCCATTCGTATGTCTTTAAAAAGTGTCTGTTTAGATATGCTGCCCATTTAAAAGATTGGATTATTTTTTATTTGCTGTTGAGTTTCTTATATATTCTGGATATTTATGGATATCTGGTTTTCCAAGAACCATTTATTAAAAAAACTATTTCCTAATCTAGTACCTTTGAAAAAGATCAGTTGTTTGTAGATATATGGGTTTATTTATAGGATCTCTATTCTTCCATAGTCTATTGATCTGTTTTTATGCTGTTTTAATAACTGTAGCTCTGTGATGTGTTTTAAAGTCATGTAATATAATGCCTCTTGCTTTCATTTTTCTTAAGATAACTTTGTTGATATGGAGTATTTTGTGGTTCTATACAAATTTTAGTAGTATTTTTTCTAATCCTGTGAAAAATGTCATTGGAATTGTGAATACAGATTAAATTAAATATTTAAGCCACTTGGGGTGGTATGTACATGAGTCTTCCAATTCATTTAACATAATATATCTTCCATTTCTTTGTGTCCTCTTCAGTTTCTTTCATCAATGATTTAATTTATTCCCAGGTATTTATTTTATTTTTTAGAGAAATTGAAATGGTATTGCTTTTGCAGTTTGCTTTTCAGATTATTCACTATTGCTGTGTAACTGTGCTACTGATTTTTCTACATTGACTTTGTATCCTACAACTTTGCTAAATTTATTTTAGTTCTGTCATATTTTTGGTTGAATATTTGAGGTTTTCTATATTTGACTCATGTCATCTGTAAACACTGACAGTTTGATTTCCTTTTTTCCAATTTGGATACCCATGGTTTCTTCCTCTTGGATGTTTGCTCTAGCCAGTTGAATAAAAGTGGTCAGCGAACTCTAAAGGCTTCCATAGCCCTGGCAACTCATGACTAGAGCCTAGGGAGATTACTGACGCCATGAACAGGAGTGTCAAATTGTTAAGTCAGCAACAGGAGTCACTGTGTACTTACACCCCATGCGGGATCTGTCCCTAATGTGTCGTCTAAAGCCAAGTGATGCTATGACTGGTACTGAAACAGTATTTTTATACTTTGCGTTTCTGTGTGGGCGCAGACTGATGAGGTCTTTGCTAATTATATACTGAAGTGATCTTCTGTATATAAAGAGAATTGGAAATGAAAAAAAAAAAACAACCTGGTGTTAAAATGGAAATGGCACAGAAAATTAATTATTTTGAAAAAAAAATTATGTAGGATCTCTGTCTTTAATGTGCTGTACATTGCTATTTAATGCTATAATTAGTAATCCAATGGTAGTTTTTTCACTTGATGTTGCTATATGGGGAAAATGTTGAAATCTTTACCTAATATATACTAAATTGATCTTCTGTATACAAAGAGAATTGAAAATGAATCTTTACATGGATGGAAGGGGAAAGGGAGCGGGAGGGGGGAGGGTTGCGGGCGGGAGGGAAGTTATGGGAGGGGGGAAGCCATTGTAACCCACAAGCTATACTTTGGAAATTTATATTCATTAAATAAAAGTTAAAAAAAAAAGTGGGTATCTTTGTCTTGTTATAGATTGTAGAGAGAAAGCCTTCAGCTTTACCCCATTCAATAGGATGTTAACTGTTAGCTTGTTATAAATGGCCTTAAGTTGAGGTATGTTCATTTAATACCTAATTTGGCAGTTTTTATCATGAAGGGATGTTGCATTTTATTAAATGCCCTTTCTGTGAGATTATTATATGATTTTTTCTCTCATTCTGTTGATGCAGCATATCACATTTGTTTATTTTCATAATCTGAACTATCCATGCATCCTTGGGATGAATATCAATTAATCATTGAGAATAATCTATGTAATATGCGGTTGGATTTTATTTGCTAGTATTGTATTGAGAATGTTTACACCTATATTCCTCAAGGATATTGGCCAGTAACTTTCTTTTCTTTGATGTGTCCTTGTATGGTTATGGTATCAAGATAATACTGACAGAATGAATTTGGAAAAAATCATTCACCTTCTATTTTTAAAAGGTTATTTATTTATTTATTTGAAAGGCAGAACAAGAGAGAGAGAAAGAGACAGAGCGCGAATGAGGTCTTCCATCTGCTGGTTCTCTATCCAAATGACTGAGGCAGTAGTACAGAACTCCATGTAGGTTTCCCACATGCACTGATGCCCTGAAATGTGATGCCAGTTCTCTGACACAGTATGCCAACATCACAGGTACAGTTTAACATGCTGCACCAAAACATCAGCCTCTGTAATACTTTTAGTCTTCTCTGTAGAAATATTAATGATTTAGACACCACATACACTATATTAGAACATCATGAATTTGTATAGTTATTCTTACCATAAATTTTCTACTTTTAGATATTTTCTTACTTATAACCACAAGTCTAGTGGTGATAAATTCTCTTAACTTTTGTTTGGGAATGTCTTTTGTTCTCTTTCGTATCTGAAGGATCGCTTTGCTGGGTAAGTATTCTTGTCTGGCAATTCTTTTCCTTCAGTATTGTAAAAGTCTCATCCCACTCCCTTCTATAAGGTTTGTGCTGAGAAGTCTGCAGTCAGAGCTGGACCCTCTTTGTTATTTGCTTCTTTTCTCTTGCAGCTTTGAAGATCCTCTTTTTCTAACCTTGGGATGATTGTCTATATTATGTCTTGAGGTCGAATTGACTTGGTTGGGTTGAATCGTGGTGATGATTTTTGACCTTCCTATACCTGAGTTGTTATGATTTTCTCTGGGTTCAGGGAGTTTTCTGTCATATGCTTTCTACCCCTATGGCATTCTCAAGTCCCTCTTGAATCCCAGTAACTGAGATGTTCGCTCTTTTCATGCTATTCTGTGTTTTCCTTAAGCTTTCATATTCCTCTAGATTCTTTATGATCCTCCAGTTGTGTATTTTCAAGTAGCTATCTGTGAGCTCACTGATAATTGTTTCTGTTTGATCTATTTTGCTGTTTTTCTTTTCTGTCACATTATTATGGGTTGGTTGAGTAGGACTTGTCTTTCCAGAACTCAGGCAGATGTTTAAACTCTTGATGTCTTAATGGTTGGTAGATTAAGGGTGGAGACTTGACCTAATTATGGTGTCTGAGAGGTTGTTCTGGTGGGATGTGTTTAGGTCATTGGGAATATGCCTTTGGAGGGTGGTTCTGGGGAAAATGTTGACTATTTGAGTTTAAGTATGACCTAATTATTTTCTCTCACTTTCTGGCTAACCGTGTGATTATTTCTCTGTTCTTACCATGAACATTGGACTATGGGGTGCCTGATCCTGAACTGTCACCTCCAAAATAAACCTTTTCTTCTCCAAGAAGCTCTTCTCTGTTAGTTTAGCAAAAAGGGATGAAAAACAGACTATTACATGTGTTTTTAATTTCTCTTGGTGTGCCTTCATTTGTGTTTAATTATATCCATCTCTCCATCAAATCACTGTTGGAATATTGGATAATTTATATGTGTTCTCTTGAGTTTCATTGAATTTCATTAAGATGGCTGTTTTGAAATCTTCAACCAAGAATTTGGAAATTTTAATTCCTAGATACTGGTTTCTGAGTCCTTATTTTACCCTTTAGTTGAGGTCATGTTTCCTTGGAAGTTATTGATGTTTGCTAGCATACAGCATTGTCTGCACATTGAAATATTAGTTATCATAATCTGGCTTCCTTTGTGACTGTCTTCTTTCAGTTCTAAGCAGTCTTTTTTCTCTAGGCCTATGAATACTTCTGTGATTCATACTAGATAGCACTCTACATTGCAGTTTTCCCTAGATCTGTCATTGATAAGTTTTTATTGATTCAGCCCTACAGTACCCCCCAAGCTAAAATTTGTCCCAAATCTGCAACTGATATGTTATTCAGTATGAACTAGGGAAGCACCTTAAAAATGGCCACTTCTCAGGCCTGTAGGCTCTAACTCCTTATCTTGTAACCACAAATGCCATGATGCTAGTATACATCTAGAGCCCTCGTGCACCAAAACCAGTGCAGCCAGGAGATAAGATCAAAGTTCGACTGGCTGTGGTCTTTGCTGAGGTGAGCTCACTGCCTGATGCTGCACCTAGCAACCACTGATGATGTTGGGATGCAAGACTGCTCAACCATGACCAAAGAACAACTCTGAGCCCTGAAGCAGGTCCACAGGCCCTGTTTGTAGGCATGAGCCTGAGGGAACATTAGGATCTACTCAGTGCTGGGTTTTATTACAACAGTCCTGTAATTCCTTGCTATTCACCCAAGGTTGTAGAAACAGTGATAGATGCAGCCCTCTACTCAGGCGGGCCTAGGTGTTAGTCCACAAATGCCAGTCATAGGCTTCATGGCCGCATCACTACTTAATGCCCCTCATACTTTAAGAATAAAAGTCTGAAACTAGGAAGAAGGATTGTCACATTTTTCTCAACTGGCCTGTTCCTCCATTGGATTATATTTTGTTTTACTATCCCTGCGGGGGTGGGGGGCATGATTCCTCTCAACTGACCCATTTCTCCTTTGGGATATACAGCAATAAACTTGTTTTACTATCCTTACTTTTGTCTATTTGAACTACAATTCTTTACTTTTTTAGTTAAAAGGAACCAAGGCAAGCTGGCTATCACTGGTGACATTTTGAATTCAGGGAATACTTCCAGATTCATTAATTATTATTTATTTGTATATTTACTTATTTTTTTATTCTGCTTAGGATCATGTTGGTTACTCTAAGTCTTTTGTGGTTACATATGAATTTCAGGATATTTTTTCTAATATTGTAGAGAATATCGTTGATATTTTGATAGGGATTGCATCAAATATGTACATTGCTTTAGATAATATGGACATTTTAGCAATATTAATTATTTTTATAAAGATTTATTTTATTTATTTGAAAGAGTTACAGAGAGAGGTAGAGACAGAGAGAAAGGTCTTCCATTCACTGGTTCGCTCTCCAGATGGCCACAATGGCTGGAGCTGTGGCAATCTGAAGCCAGGAGCCAGGAGCTTCTTTCGGGTCTCCCACGTTGGTGCAGGGACCCAAGGACCTGGGCCATTCTCCACTGCTCTCCCAGGCCATAGCAAAGAGCTGGATCAGAAGAGGAGCAGCCGGGACTAGAACCGGCGTGCATATGGGATGCTGGCGCTTCAGGCCAGGGCTTTAACCCGCTGTGCTACAGTGCTGGCCCTAGTATTAATTCTTCCAAATCATTAATAAGGAATTTCTTTCCATTGTGTATGTGCATTTATGTGTATGTTTTCTTCATGATTTTTTATCAATGCTTATAAATTTCATTATAGAAATTTTATATTTATTTGATTAAAATTATTTCTAGATATTTAATTTTTTGTAGCTATTGTGAATGAAATTTTCCCCTGATTTATCCTTTAGAAAAGTCATTATTGGTGTATAGAATGCTAGTGTTTTTGTATGTTAATTTTGCATATTGTGATTTTACTATATTGGTTTACCAGTTTTAACAGCTTTTTGGTGGAGAATTTAAGTGTTTCCATGTGCAGAATCATGTGCTTTCTTCCTTTCTCTATGCTGGTCATTCAGCTCTGTTGGTTGGGGTTCCAGGCACTTCTTTATTGAAGTTTTCACTCAGTCAATCTCCTAGACACATGGTCTTCCCTTTGTTGTTCTGGTTCTTCTCTGCGATGGATGTGAATGCAGGGCCTCTTATTCATCTTGGCTGTCTAAACTTCTTTTCTTTATAAAGTAGCTTGTCTCAGTTATTTTGGTGGGATAATAGAAAATGGACTGAAATACCTACTGTTGTAAAAGTGATTTTCATTAAGCTCCCCGTTATCACTAAAGTTTGCTAGGAGAAATATGACTATTCACTCTGTTATTTCACAGTCTTCTAAGTATCTTAACTGTCAGAGAGGCCGACATCAGCTGTGCTAGAGAAGATTCTTGTATTAGTGCCTTCCATTTGTTCCTGAAAATAAGCGGTTTCAACTGAATTTCTGAACTTAGAATACAATTATTTTGCATGTTTTTATATAATTTTGAGCCTCTGCAAAAGTTCCTGACATTGTATAACATTTCACTAAATTGTCAATTCCTGAGGCGTGGGACCATTTTTATTCAGGTCTCATTTTATATCTTTATTATCTAACAGCATGTTCACAATTGTAGGCATGCAATAAACATTTGTTGAATGAAAGTATGAATGGCCAAATGTAATACATAGAAAAGCAAACCCTAAATTCTATAGCATAAGGTAAACAGAGCAAATACCATCCCAGAAATATGAACCCAGAGAAATTTCGCTCATCATCTTAATACTTCGTAACACCTAAATTAGTCCCTTTGATACCACTGTTGTTTACTATGTTGCTTTCTATGCTTTTATGCTTTAGTTTCATATTCTGCTTAATAGTTACTAATCACCTTATTGGAATTGTGGGAGTAGATTTAAAACATAAACTTGGTTCTACAGAAAGTATTCTGTTGTAAAGTAATGAGTGTGAAATGATCTCAATTCTATTCAGAATTATTAAAAGTCAGGCCAATAAACATTTTATTTTTGCTCATTATTTTACAAATCACATTGATATGCTTACTTTTGCATTACAATAATTTTATCAAAGCTTTATTCTTAAAAAAACCCACATTATTTTTCTTTAATTTAAAGTTTCTGAAAGCTTGGTTTTTAAGCAGATTATTTGAGGGAAAAATTAAATCTAAATTCAGTCTATCAAATAAATGTTAATAAAACTTATTGAAAAGGACTGAATTCTGTATTTCATAATTCCTTAGAAAATTTGGGGGCAAAACTCAGTTCCTAAGGAATTGTGAGAGATGAGCTATGAATCATCTATACTTACATTTGTAGGATTATTTTATAATGCCTACATGTTTTTGTTAAAGTACAAGTAAAAATAATGAAGTGGTTCCATTTCAATGCATTTCAACAATATTTAGGAGAGTTAAAAAAAAAAAGATACATCTTTTTAACAGGCCATGTTAAAAAAATTGCTGGGAGTTTCAGAGATTGTTAATGAAATAGCTTACATACCCAGCCAGTTGCTTGGCTATTTCAGGTATTTACAGGGAGTGGACTTAGTAAGGCCAGTTGCCAAGGAAACCTGTTCCTCACTGAGAGAAGATAATTGTGTCCTAGGAGTACATGCATAGCAGGGCTGTAATTGTGATATGCCTAATTTCATCTAATTTTGCCACAGAGGAGAAAGCATTATAGAACCAGAAGCTCAGTGTAGAATAGCAAAATCAGTTTTTATAACCTTTAATTGTTTATTAAACTAACAATAATGCTAATCATAGTGCTGATGGCTATTAATAGAAATAATTATAAATAGGGCAGGCATTAAGCCTTGTGGTTAAAATGCTGCTTCAGACACCTGAATTCTATATCAGGGTACCTGGATTCAAGTCCAAGCTGTGCTCCCAATTCCAGCTTTCTGCTAAAGTACTCCATAGGAGCCAACAGTGATGGGTCCAGCATTTTTTTTTTTTTTTTTTTTTACAGTACAGGCTATTGTACTTCATTTGTGAGGTGTTGCAATTCCATGATGTGCACAATGATTTTTAAGTAGGCTGTTACCCTGCCTTGCATGAAAGGTGCTACAAATGAACCTGTTTTGAGAACTCTTTGGTAATCACCAATTCAAAAAGTTAGACCAAAACATTTCCAAATGGCCAGATTGTAAGCACATTATCAGAACTCTGGGCCAAAACAATACCCTTTATATCAAATTCTTCAGTTTCCTCAGGGTTTTGGTGTTGATTTAGAGAAGAGTCAGAAAGTAAAAGCATGTCAGGAAAATAGCCCTGGTTCATTTTCAGTTGGCTTTACTATTGTTTGGTATAAATTTATGTAAGGGAAGAGTGGCTTCCTCCAAAGTTTGCTTCTGAAGTTATCTTTTGGAGAAAGTAAAATATTTCCATGGCTGCTATCTAATCCTTTCTTAATGTATGAAGAAGGTGATGAGTGCACTTGAGCATATTTGTATTTTCGCAGTCCCAACTTGTCTTTTCTCAGGGTGATTCAGTTTGGATATGGTACTCTACAGGCATCACTAAGCATTTTCTACATGAAGCAGTAATGTGCTGCTTAACTCAACAGATTCTCTATTCTCTGTCTTAGGGTATTTGTGTCCTGGAATGGTCAAGCTGTGATAGTATTCAAGCTCATGGGGCCACCTCACACTCATTACATTTCAAATTTCAGTAATTAGCCTGGGCATGTCCTAGTTGTGCAAATTAGATGCTAGTTAATATAAATCTAAGTTACCCACTTTACTTAGTTAAAACATAATTTCTACATTTATTTTCAATTTATCTACCTAAAAATGAATTTACATTTTTTACATGCAAGTTTCTCTAGATTGCCATTGATATTCATTTCCAATTTGATATTTGAATCCAGCATTTGGTTTTCTACCACCCATGTGGGAAGCCTGGATTGGGTTCCTAGCTCCCAGCTTTGACTTGAAACAGCTGTGGCTCTTGTGGGCACTTGGGAAGTATATCAATGAATGGGAATGGGAACATTCTATTTGCATATCTCTGCATCAAATGAATAAAAAATTATAAACATTTATAAAGCACTCTTAGTCCATTTGAGCTGCTATAACAAAAGTACCATAGACTAAGGTGCTTAAACAGTAAACATTTATGTCTCTTGGTTTTTGGAGCTGGCAATCCAAGATAAAGATCAAGTTCAAGGTGCTAGAAGATTCTTATAACACTATCACATTGGGAATTATGCTTCAACAAAATGAATTTAGGAAGACACAAATATTTAGTCCATAGCATATTTAACAATGTAAAAACTGTATTTGCTTAAATTGTGTCTTGTGGGAGATACTATTTTCATTATCCTCATAGAGATGAGGAAACCAAATTTGAGTGCACTGTGGACAACCTTCCTTCCTTTGGATATGTATGAATGTGGGATTGTGTGCAGCCCCCTTGAGTCTATAATGTTTTCCCTTTATACATCACCCATTTTTTTATATAGACCTACCTCCTTGCCTAGTGAGAGGATACAGAAGTAGGTTTAGCATCAATTAACTGAAGCATAGTTTTAGGATTCCTCACTTGCATGAGCCTATTCCAGAGTCTTGAGAGAGGCACTAACAATGATCATATATTTATGCAAAATTTTTAAGTGCATTCTTTGCTTCTGTATTATTTCCCCTTGCATCAGATTGGCATTCCAATAGTTGTTGACAGATTTGATTTCTGGCTTAGAAGAAAGTGGTTTGCCAATACACTTGATTTAATGAGGTTTATGTGACTCCCCTGTATTGCTATCAATGCTGATGCAGTGATATTTTACAAGAATATTACTATACCCAACTATGTTGACTCAATCCATGTTGAGATATGAAAGTGCACCATAGGGAGTCGTTGTGTAATATAAATTCATCCTATGGCCTCAGCTCCTAAAGTATGTGAGTAGAAGAGAGAGCAAAGTTAGAAATATTCAGAGGCAGAAACTAATTTGTGAAAAATTCTTCCAAGTAGTAGATGAAGCAGAGAGATGATTCTCATTAGCACATAGTCAGAAATGTTCTCTTCTTGATAGAGGTCTCATAAATACATATATATAACTATCTTAAAATTTTACATGTTACTAATAGCAGATTATTAAATATGGTAATTTAATAAAGTAAATGACTATAAATAGGCAATTTTCCAGATATTATGTATTTTGGCATTACAACTGATAATTTGTTTTATTTCTTATTTCTTCATTTCAAATAAATACTTATGTACAAAAGTTTATATTTATAATTTATATTATTTTTTAAAAAGTTCTTTTCTTGCCCCAATTGTATAATATTAGGGCTTACTAAAGCCTAGATTCTTCTCTGAGAATATATATACCCCCAAAATATTTACTGAATAAATAAATGAATAAGCTGATCAGAATCATTTTTCCCCAGATGGTCCTTGGCACCCTGAAATTGTAGATAGATTGAAACCTGTTGAAGTGAAATGGACACTATGAGAAACAGTGACTTGATCAGCTCTTGTCCTGACTGTTGATGTACAATGTAAATCTTTATCCATTTTAGTATTTTTTTGTTCTAGTACTAGTGATTGAACTCTGTAATCAACACACAATTATTCTTAGGTGTTTAAATTTTAACAGAAAAGTGATCCCTGTTAAATATAAGAGTGGGAATAAGAGAGGGAGGAGAGGTACAATTGGGGACATGCTCAATCGGACTTGCCCCAAATGGTGGAGTTAGAAACGTGCCAGGGGATTCCAATACAATCCCATCAAGGTGGCATGTACCAATGCCATCTCACTAGTCCAAGTGATCATCTTCAGTTCACACTTGATCACACTGATAGGTCTAAGAGTCAAAGGGATCACACAAACAAGACAAGTGTCTGCTAATACTAACTGATAGAACCAAAAAGGGAGAGAACGATCCGACATGGGAAGTGGGATACACAGCAGACTCATAGAATGGCAGATGTCCTAAATAACACTCTGGCCTCAGAATCAGCCCTTAAGGCATTTGGATCTGGCTCAAGAGCCCATGAGAGTATTTTAGGCATGGAAAGCCAAGACACTCTGGAAAAAAAAAAAAAAAAAAAGAAGAATACCTAAATGAAAGATCTCTGTGAGTGAGATCCCATTGGAAAGAATGGGACCATCAAAGAAGGAGGTACCTTTCTCTGAAGGGAGGAGAGAACTTCCACTTTGACTATGACCCTGTCTGAATAAGATCGAAGTCGGCGAACCCTAAAGGCTTCCATAGCCTCGGCAACTCATGACTAGAGCCTAGGGAGATTACTGACGCCATAAACAAGAGTGTCAAATTGTTAAATCAACAACAGGAGTCACTGTGTACTTACATCTCATGTGGGATCTGTCCTTAATGTGTTGTCCAATGTGAAGTAATGCTATAACTAGTACTGAAACAGTATTTTTACACCTTGTGTTTCTGTGTGGGTGCAAACTGATGAAATCTTAGTATATACTGAATCGATCTTCTGTATATAAAGATAATTGAAAATGAAAAAAAAATTGGTGTTAAATTGGAAATTGCATAGAAAATTAATTAATTTTTAAAAAATATCTTGTAGGATCTCTGTCCTTAATGTGCTGTACATTGTGATTTAATGCTATAACTAGTACACCAACAGTATTTTTCACATTGTGTTGCTATGTGAGGGCAAACTGTTCAAATCTTTACTTAATATGTACTAAACTGATCTTCTGTATATAAGGAGAATTGAAAATGAATCTTGATGTGAATGGAAGGGGAGAGGGAATGGGAAAGGGGAGGGTTTCGGGTGGGAGGGAAGATCTCTGTGAGGTTGTGGGTGGGGGGAAGCCATTGTAATCCATAAGCTGTACTTTGGAAATTTATATTCATTAAATAAAAGTTAAAAAAAAAAAAGACTGATGCTATGGTTTGGGAATCCTTGAGAGGCCTAGGTATGAAAGGCTTGGTGCCCAGAGTCTTAAGTTAAAGGATTAACACTGGAATTTAATCTGATTATGGTGCCTGAAGGTGATCAGGAAGTGATTAGATCATATTAAGTTGTTCTCTTGGAGCTCCTGTTGTTGAATCATAATGGCTTCCTTAGGAGAGGACAAGTAGACCTGAAGGAGTGTGCGCTGTGTCTGCTTCTTGGCTTGCTACATGATCTTTCTTGTGCACTCATTCTGCCACCCCATCCTCATCAAATGCCTGAAGTAATGTGGCTGCCCAATTTAGACTGTGAACCTCTAAAATTATAAGCAGAAATAAACTGTCTCCATAAATAGCTCTTCTCAGATATTATTATGGTGACAAAGAGCTGACTAATACAAGTGGGGTCAGACTCTGTACTTTATGAAGCTTGTGCATTTACAAATGTTTTAGGGTTCCACTCTGGTACCTGCTCAATGCTAAGAACCTGTCTTTTATATTCAGAGGTTGCCCCTCTTGCTCTAGCTACCTAGCCTCTTGCCTTTAGAAGATACCCAACAGAACCTTTGATTTTTTTAAAATATAGGTCCATGAAAGTGATATAAATTTATTGTTTTATACATGGAAGGGTTCCAAATGAAGTGGTCAACTCTGAAAGAGAAAATGTTAGAGTCTTGAGTTTGGGTATTTTAGTTGTTAATAGGCTGTTGAAAGTAATAGGTCCAAAATCTTGTTCCCTTCATCCCCATAATTCTTGGAAGTGATGGCTTTTTTATTAGGCTAAGTGGATTGTATCTGGAAGTCATAGCTTGAGACACTTAGTAATAGTTTTTGGAATTTATCACTTAGTTGATTAGACGATTAACATCACAATGGAATCATTCAGAAATAGCCAGAGAAACATTTTTCCAATTTCTTTAGTTATGTAATCACTCCACCCCCCCCAACAACAAACCTAGATAATCTCCTTAGGATAGTGACTCACAAAGTGTGTGCCCCACCTCACAGATCAGAATCACTTGTAAACATTTTTGAAATGCAACTAAACTGCCATCCCTTAGGACTATGAATCAGAAACTTTAGAGAGCACTACCATGGAGTAAATTTGGTTCCACATGTAGATCCATATATATCAAATAAGAAAGGAATAGAAAGGTAAGCTGAACCTAATGAGGCATGAGAAACAGAAGTAGAAAAGTCACTGGAAAACAAGTAGGAAAGCCACTGGATAACTCCAGCTACACATGGCATGATCTGTCCTGGCTTTGCTCTGTGAATCTTTTAATCCTTTCTTATTTGAGAATTTTTTTAAAATATGTATTTATTTATTTGAAAGTCAGAGTTACAGACAGGGGGGAACACAGAGATCTTTTCCATCTGTTAGGTCACTCCCCAGAAGGTTGCAACAGCTAGCACTGGGCCTGTCTGAAACCAGGAGCCAGGAGCTTCTTCCAAGTCTCCTTTGTGGGTAGCAGGGGACCAAGCACTTGGGCCACCTTTCACTGCTTTTCCCAGGCCATTAGCAGGGAGCTGGATTGGAAGTGGAGTAGCTAGGACACCAACCAGCACCTATATGGGATGTTGGCATTGCAGATGGTGTACATGGTACACCATCACGCTGGCCTAAAAAGTTTCTTTTTTTTCCTGCTTCTTCAAGACTGGTTTAAAGTGGCCTCCCTCAGTCCCACAAGAGCTCATGCAGTTAACAGAGAGTTATTAATGAGCCTGAAACTCAATTCTGGAAGGAATATTTGATTGGCTCAAATTGGATATGCCCAGGCTGATAGGATCATATGGGACAATCAAGGCCTTAGGTGGCTCATGCTTCTATGAGGTAAGTAATTTTCCAGAATATGTGTTGTGGGCAGTATACTCACACCTCATATATCACACCATAAACACTGACATATATAAGACTTCAGAACCCTACTATAGGGGCTGACGTGGTGCAGCAGATCAAGCTTTTACTTGGAAGGCTGGCATCCTACATTGAAGTACTAGTTGTAGTGCTGGCTACTCTGCTTCTGATCCAGCATCCTGCTAATTTGCCCGGAAAGTAGTGAAAGATGGCTACAAGTAGTTGGGCCTCTGGTATCCACATGGGAGACCTGGATGGAGTTCCTAGCTCCTGGCTTTTGTCTGGCCCAGACTTGGCTACTGTGGCCATGTAGAGAATTAATCAGCAAATGGAAGATCTTTCTGTTGCTCCCTCTCTCTCTGTCACTCTGGCTTTCAAATAATTAAATAGTCTTAAAAAATAGCACTACTATTGTGGGTTCCATTACTAATTTTTGTTAATTTCTTGCCCAGTTTGACTCTTTTATACTTTGACTAATATGGTCCTATGCTTATTTCCATATGTATGGTTATATTAAAATAAATTGGATTTGGCAAGAAAATTAAATTGCTGCTGGAGTCAGAGCTAGTTGGAGTTTGACTTGTTTGAATTTTATTGCCTGCTTAAGATATAATTGTATTTCCTCTAAAGCACTGAAATGACAGTTCAATGAATAACTAATAATATCACAGTTTGGGCATTTTAATTAAGCATCTTTAACTTCTTCCATAATCAAATAATGTGAGATGCAGTGAGCCATTTTGGTTGCAAAGCTGCAAGCCTTCTATAGTTTAAAGTGACATTTCAAAAGAAATTAATTTTAACTTGGATTCTAAGTAAATATGAATTATTTTTGCTAATATCTAAAAACAAGCACAGATTTGTTACACCTTTATTCTTCATTGGGATTCTTTATTGTTAATAAACACAGTTATTTCCAAATCTTTGTTTTTATTTCTTTGCTTATAGCTAATTATACTAAATTCTTACTGTTATACAAGAGGAGGCCTCCAATCACAATGACCTCATGGTGGAGTCCAGAAGTTGGCATGCTTTTTATTTTGAGGACCTGAAAGTAAATATTTTAGGCATTGTGAGCCATGTACAGTCTATGTCACATATTTTTATCCTTCATTTATTTTTTCTCCTTCCCATTTTCCTATTTATCTTCCTTTTCCATCTTCTTTTCTTCTTTCTTCTTTGTGATCTACTCTTAGCTCATACCAAAATGGGCTATAGGCTAAATTTGGCCCTTGGGATATTGATGTTTGACCCATGATTATAATCAATAAAGGGATATGATAGTGATTGAAATTTTCTCTCCTCAAACTGTTTTTTTGAAATCATATGATCAGATTATAGTATAGACAAAGGGTAAGATATGCTGAGCTATAGAAGAAAGAGAAAAATGAGATATAATTTCAAGGTTAATAAGATAATCAACATGGAAAAATCAGTAACCTGTGTATGTACAGACAATGTTATGGCTGAGAAAGAACTTTTAAGATCAGTCCCATTCACAATAGCTCCAAAAAGAATCAAATACCTTGGAATAAATGTAACCAAGAGTGTTGAAGATCACTACCATGAAAATTATAAAGCAGTAAAGAAAGGAATAGAAGAAGACATTAAATAATGGAAAAATCTTCCATGTTCATGGATTGGAAGAATCAAGGCAGCCTCACCTTAATTCCTAAGCCAGAGAAAGATAAAACCGAGAAAGAGAACCATAGGCCAATATCCCTGATGAACATAGATGCAAAAATCCTCAACAACATATGAGCTAATAGAATCCCAAAAACACATCAGAAAGATCATTCACCCAGACCAAGTAGGGTTTATCCCAGTATATTTACAAATCAATAAATGTGGTGTATCGTATTGACTAAAGAACAAATACCATAATTATCTCAATAGATGCAGAGAAAGCATTTGATTAAAGACAACATACTTTCATGATGAAAATCTTAAGCAAATAGGGTATAGAATGAACATTCCTCAGAAAAAGGCAATTTATGAGAAACCTACAGCCAGTATCTTATTGAATGTGGAAAAGTTGAAATAATTCCTACTAAGATCTGAAATTAGACTAGGATGGCCAGTCTCACAATTGCTATTCCATATAGTCTTTTTTTAAAAGATTTATTTTATTTCTTGGAAAGACAGAGTTACAGAGAGAGGTAGAGACAGAGAGAGAGAGGTCTTACATCTGCTGGTTCACTCCCCAGTTGGCCGCAAAGGCTGGAGCTGCGCCGATCTGAAGCTGGGAGCCAGGAGCTGCTTCTGGGTCTCCCACGTGGGTGCAGGGGCCCAAGGACTTGGGCCATCTTCT
Source organism: Lepus europaeus (assembly GCF_033115175.1). Classification (NCBI taxonomy): domain Eukaryota; kingdom Metazoa; phylum Chordata; class Mammalia; order Lagomorpha; family Leporidae; genus Lepus; species Lepus europaeus. Next base: position 60,613,956 of record NC_084831.1, read on the forward strand.
ACTGCTTTCCTAGGCCATAGCAGAGAGCTGAACTGGAAGAGGAGCAGCCGGGACTAGAACCAGTGTGCATATGGGATGCCGCGCTTCAGGCCAGGGCTTTAAGCTGCTGTGCCACAGTGCCGGCCCCTCCATATAGTCTTGGAGGTTTATCTGGAGCTATTATGCAAGAAAAAGAAATCAAAGGGATACAAATTGGAAAGGAAGAAGTCTAACTATCCCTCTATGCAGATGACTGATTCTATAGATAGAGGAACCAAAAGACTCCACTAAGAGACTATTGGAACTCATAAAAATTTGGTAAAATCAACACACAAAAACCAATAGACAAGCTATGGGTGAGAAAGAACTTCTAAAATCGATGTTATTCATAATAGCTACAAAATTTAGATATGTTGGAATAAATTTAAGGAGGTCAAATATCTCTTTGATGAAAACTATACAACATGAAAGAAAGCAATATAAGAAGACACAAAAATGGAAAAATCTTTTATGTTTGTTGACTGGAAGAATTAATATCATGAAAATGTCCATATTACAAAAGTACTTTACAGTCAATATGATTCCAATGAAAATACCAAAGACATTCTTTTCAGATCTAGAAAAAATGATACTGAAATTTCTATGGAAACACAAGAGACCCCTGAGAGCTAAAACAAACATACACAAAAACAAAGCTGGAGGCATCATATTACTTGATTTCAATGATACTACAGGGCAGTTATAATCAAAACAGCCTTGTACTGGCACAAAAACAGATGTGCAGAGCAATGGAACAGAGTAGAAACTCCAGAAATCAATCCACACATCTATAACCACCTAATCTTTGACAAAAGAGCTAAAATCAATCTCTGGATCAAAGACAGTCTCTTCAACAAATGCTGCTGGGAAAACTCCATCTCCTCATGCATAAGTATGAAACCAGACCCCTACCTTACACCTTACACAAAAATTCACTCAAAATGGACCAAAAACATAAACCTATCACCGGAAACCATCAAATCATTTGAGTCATTGGGGAAACTCTGCAAGACATTTGCATAGGCAAAGACTTTTTGGAAAAAACTATGGAAGCATAGGCAATCAAAGCCCAAATTGATAAGTGGGATTACATCAAATTGAGAAGCTTCTGCACTGCCAAAGCTCAGTAAAGTGAAGAGGCAACTGACTGAGAGTTGGTTGGGAGGAAATATTTGCAAACTATGCACTGATAAAGGGTTAACATTCAGAATCTATAATGAGCTCAAGAAAGTCAACAACAACAAAATAAAAAATCCAGGTAAGAAATGGGTAAAGGATTTGAACAGGCAGTTTTCACGAGAGGAAATTCAAATGGCCAGCAACACTTGAGAAAAATCATCAGGATCACTAACCATCAGGGAAATGCAAATCAAAACAACAATGAGGTTTCATCTCACTCCAGTTAGAATGACTCTCATACAGAAATCAGCAAATGACAAATGCTGGTGAGAATGTGGGGAAAAAAAGTACACTGGTCCACTGTTGGTGGGAATGTAAACTGGTGCAGCAACTGTGGAAGACAGTATAGATATACCTCAGAAATCTGAATATAGACCTGCCATATGATCCAGCCATCCCACTCCTGGGAATTTACCCAAACCAAAAGAAATAAGCATATGAAGGAGTTATCTGTACACCCAAGTAATTGCAGCTCAATTCACAATAGCTAAGATATGGAATAAACCAAGATGTCCATCAACTGGTGACTGGATAAAGAAATTATGGTATATATATACTATGGAGTACTACTCAGCTGCAAAAAAATGAAATCCTGTCTTTTGCAACAAGATGGTTGCAACTGGAAACAATTATATTTAGTGAAATAAACCAGTCCCCAAAGACAAATACCATATGTTTTCCCTGATCCAAGGTAATTAATAGAGTACCTGAAATGTAGTGTTTTGGAGTGAAATAGACATTTTGAGAATTGATAATTTTTATAGCCCTTGTCTCTTCTATTATGGAACTGTTTTGTTGTTGTTGTTGTTGTTCTATTCATACTATTTGATGAACTCTTTTATTTAGGGTTAAATGTACGATCATGAAGTATACTGAAAACATATCATTGTAAAAATTAAGCATGGGGATCAAAGAGGGAGAGGGAAGAAGGGTTGCAGAATGGGCTTGAGGGAGGTTAGGGAGAGAAGTGCCACTATGTTCCTAAATCTGTATATATGAAATATATGAAACTTGTATATTTAAATAAAATTAAAACAATTTAAGGGAAAGTTGAAAAAAATAAGATATTTATGTGCATGTATGTAACACAGATATAAATATATATATCATTTAATCCTTCACACCACATTGTTGAGATTTGCAGTACTCTATGGATGAGCAAGCAGACATAAAAAGTAACATTACTAAGCAGCAAAAAAACATTTGTTGTAGGGTTTGACATTGTGATTTAGCAGATTAAGCCACCATTTGCAGCACCAGCATTTCATATCTGAGTGACATTCTGTCCCAGTTGCTCCACTTCTGATCCATCAACTTGCTAATGTGCCTGGGAAAGCAAGGGAAGATGGCTTAAATACATGGGACCCTGCCTGGAGATCCTAATGGAGCTGATTCAGCCCAGGTGCTAGCAACCATTTACAAAGTGCACTTGCAGAGAGAAGATTATGTCTCTGTCTCTCTCTTTCTCTTTATCTCTCTCTCTCTCTGTCCCTTTCAAGTGAATAAAATGAATTGTGAAAAAATGTTGTGAGGGTTGAGATTCAATTTCAACTTGTACAGAATAGAAAGCCTATTTTCTTTGTGATATAACACATGCTGACTTTTTATAGCGTAGGATGAGGAACACTATGGACCTCACTGAAGATTTGTTTCTCCTGATATGGGATACAAGGGTCCTAAGCAGCTACTTAGCCACTACACCAAATACCAGACTTGGAAACAGCATATTTCATGATATACTTTATTTGAAATGTTTCAGGGTTCTTAACCCACAAATTGAAATAATGCCTTGCAACACAACTGGTTCTCTTTTCCATTGTCAGTACACTCATACAATATTATTCATGAAATCCACAAGATAGATGTGTGGGATGTTCTCTCTCTTCTCTCTTTCTCTCTCTCTTTTTTTTTCTGATGTGGCAGGACATAAAGGAAGGAGCTGAAACAAACTTGCTTAGTCAGTAATGAAAATAAGACTTCCATTGGACTCACTCATACCCGTAAGCTAATGGATATTTTACTAGATTATCTCTTGTGTGTTGCTTTATGTTTTAGAGCATTTTCCTTATTTCTACTGAATATACAGATGGACCTACTTTTCTCAAATTAGCTTATCATCAAAGCTATTTTCCATAAATGTGCATCAGATGCTGCTTAAATCTAGCTTGATTACAGATGCTACCCACAGTTTTATTCAGTTGCTTAACTCTAAACGTTACACAACTAAAGCATTTAATTTAGCCATCTCCAAAAGTTGTATTTAAATTGTTTAATATTATAGGCACTAACTAACTCATAACTCAAACCATAAAAGAGAAGTCACAATAATAATGTTACTATCTGAATATTCCTTCTTTTCCTGTCTTCAGCATAGTTATAAAATATTATATCAGCTCTCAATATGAAATCTTTGTGAGACATAGAAATTCATAATAACACTTATTTGTATTAAGTATAAAAGTAATGCTTTGTCTTTAATAGTTTTACTGTCGTCAAAGGACAAGAATACATTATCTTTTTTATTTAAACTTTTATGACAATGTGCCTGAAGAATTTTCTGAAATATATAAAACTCAACAAGAGGTTTACACCCTTTTGGGGGAAATATATAAATATGTTAACAGTTGTGTGGTCTGATATTGTAGTCACTGGCCATAGGACAATTTAAATTAATAAAAGTAAAATATCATTAGAAATTTAGTTCCTCAGCCACATTAGCTTCAGGTGCTCACTAAGCCCATGTGGCTGTTAGCTTTCATATAGGGTGGTGCAGACATTGAGCCTTTCTATGCTATTTAGAAAGTTCTACTTGATAGTGCTCTTACAGAAATATGCTAACATTTTTCCCAAGGACTTTTGTATGTGTCTTCCTTATTAATTTTAATAAAATATTTATTTTTAATATGTTTTATTGTACACATGTATTTGGTACAATGTCATGTTTTGATGTGTAAATACATGTGGAAAGATTCAGTCAAATGAGTTAAAAATCCATCTCCTCACTTACGTATCATTCTTTATGGTGAAACACTTAAAATTTACTCTCCTAGTTATTTTGAAATATAAATTGTTATTTACTGTAGTCACCTTGCTGAACAATAGATCTCAAAACCAGAATCCCATCTTTTATGAAACTTTAGACTGCCTGATCAATAATTTCTGCTTAAATCCCTCCCAAGCTCCTATAACTGCTGGTAATTACCATTCTACTTCTAAGAATTCAAGTTTATTAAATTCCACATATAGTAAGATTATATAGTACTTATCTTTCTGTGCATAATTTGTTTTAGACAACATAAATGCCCTTTAGACTCATACATGTCACAAAGGACAGAATTTCCTCTTTTTAAAATAGTATTAAACAGCATTCCATTGGGTATATATACCACGTTTTCTTGATCTGTTACTCTGTTGATGAATACTTAGGCTGATTTTATATCTTGGCTCTTGTGGATAATAATGAGTTTAGATATTGATTTCAGTTCCTTTGGATGTATACCCAGAAGTAGGATTACTGGATCATATGGTAGTTGTATCTTAGTTTGTTGAAGAACTTCCTTACTGTTTTTCATAATAGATGTACTAATTTATATTCCCACCAACATTTCACAAGAGCTCCCATTTCTCTACATCCTCTCCAATACTTAACCTTCATATTTTTGATAATAACCATTTTAACATATATGAGGTAATATCTTTTTGTGGTTTTAACTTGCATTTCTCTGATGCTTAGGGATCATGATCATTATTCCATATGAATACTGATGATTTGTTTGTTGCCTTTTTAGAAATATCTAATTAAGTACTTTCTCTCTTTTTAAATCAAATCATTTGTTGCTTTTGTATTGTTTGAATTCCTTTTATATTTTAGATATCCTTAACAAATGTATGGTTTTCAAATATTTTCTCCTATTTTGTAAGTTGTTTATTGATTACTTTTACTTTGTCTATGTGAAAAATTCATTTTATTCAGTTTATTTTTATTTATGTATTTATTTTTAGGGAAAGGGTTTATTGGGAAAAACCCAGCAGGCTGGAGGGAAGGGGTGAGGAAAGAAAAAGAGAGTAAGAGAGAGAGAGAGGAGAGAGAAAAGGAAAGGAGAGAGAGCAAAGCGAGCGAGCTGAGAGGAGAGAGGAGCGAAGAGAGCCACGTGTTCAGGAACAGGTCCTTATAAAACTTTACTGGAGGGTGGGCAGGGAAGCAGAAGCAGCCAATCCCATTAGGATGAGGGTGGAGCTTGACACCGTTGGTTGGGCCATGTGGCCACCTGGCTTCCAGCAATGGTGGCAGGGCTAGAGCCTAGGATGGTGTCAGGGTGTAGATCACGCCATAGATAAAACTGCACCATTTTTCTAACATTCTCCCCTTTTGTTTTTTATAAAGCAGGAGTTTTATGGGATTACATTAGTCCCGAAAGTCCAGGAGGGGTAGAGGGACAATGATCTGTCTTTAGAGCTACTTCCTGTTGACGTGGGATGAAGAGGTACTCTTTGCTGGCATGGGGCGTTTCTCAAGCCACTGTCTTCTGGGTGGGGAGCCGAGTATATCCCTGTAGCAGCATTTGGTTTGCCACCTGGTTGCTGAAGGCCTTGGTTCGTTCCATTATCACGTGCTGTAAACACTTAAAAGGACACTAAAGTATACAAGTCAGGGTGAGAATAGCAAACAATGATCCTAAGAGTGGCATTAACCAGGTACTGAGAAGATTTCATAGAGGAGAGGAAATGAGGGGGGGGGGTCTCTGGACCCTTGTGAGGACTGTTTGATGGATGTGGTTTAAAGCTGATCCCAACCAAGACCAGGAGAAAGGCCACTCAACTTTTGCAGGTAGAGAGGTTTGTAGAGAAATGCTGAACAATCATACAACATTAAGTGGAGGAGAGGACCATCAATACACACAGGTTGGAAGTAGAGCCATTGATGTTAGAGTAGAGGCTATGATTACAAAGGGTCCTCATAATAATCTGGTGGGCTTTAATACCTTATAAGTTATGAGACCCAGACCTATCTATCTCTTCACATAGGGTATATCCTAAGGGAGGTGTGAACCTCCTTGGGGAAGGCACCCTGTTGACTTCCATTACCTAGCTGGCCTGGGAGGAGAGTTGGCCAGGTAGAGACAGGTGACAACTCTAACAGGAAATGTACAGTTCTGCCTGCAATGTTACTGACCTTACTTGGCCGTCCCCTCAGCAACAGTGGTCACCTTGGAAGCTGGGCTGAATGAAGAGCTTTTCAGCTTGGAGCCAGCAAGATCTGTGGCTCTGACCTGAAGCCCTTCGACTCCAGGGCAGTTCCTTTTCCAGTGATCCAACCCTTGGCTGGCAGAGCTGCCAGGGCTCTTCATAAGCTGACTTCTGCTGAAGCCCAGACTTAGCACATTGAAAGCATTGCAGTGAACTGGCTTGTTGGGTCTCTTTGAGGGCAGATCACTGTATGGAGCAGCCTATAATAGGCCTGCCACCTATCATTACATTGCTTCTGATGCCTAGCTTTCTTTTCCTCCTGGTTTTTGTTAAAGCAGACCAGAGGATGCAAGTCAAGGCAATGCTCAAGTCCCATCTCTAATCTTTGTGGCCTAAACTAGAAGTCTATAGTCACAGGCATGTTCTGATAGTGGTTTATTTTGAGGTAGACAATGCCCATGTGGAAGGCTATGTCCTTACTTTTAAACTTTCTCTGGTTTGAAAGGGAGGTTTTGCCTGTTTACTGTGCCCATGGTGAAGTAAATCTAGCTGTGAAATTATAATTTAAGCTCCCATTTCAGTTATGCTGTTACAGAAAATGTTAGTCATCCCTTTTATAAGATGTAAAGATCAAATTGTGTGTCCTAGAGAGTCCTTCAATATAGTCACTTTCCTACCTCGAAGAGAATAGAGAAATGAAGGAAAAAGTCAAGGTTAGAATAGAGAAATGAGGGAGCAAGTCCCAGATTGCTTGCTGACAATAGCAATATCAAATGAAAACTTAGCAAGCAGATTCAACCATTAGATAACAACTTAGGAAAACATTTACCAGAAGGTCTAATGCCTTCTATAAATTTTAAGAATCATGTATTTGGAAACATCTCTTAAATATCTAACATGGTATATCTTGTTTAACCGGCAAACTCAAGCACAAGCAAATAAAATGTTTTCAGTTTCTTTCTACCAACAGATTTAAAACATCTGACACAGAGATTCAGGTCACATGAATCAAAATAAAACTTTGATTAATTTTAGCTGTTTAAATTTATGGGCAATCTTTTATCTATAAGCCAATTAAAAGAAAACTCAATAAATTTTCCCATGTAGACATACAATATGTATAATAGAATAAAGCAGTTTCACTAATAGCTTTAACTCCTTTTTGTAAATTACCAATTGATTCAAATTACTTTCTGCTCTTAGTAACCTCAGTTAAACATACTTTCTCTTAGTTGGTACCTGTAATACATTAGTGGCTTCATCTGTTTACAGAGCCATCCCAAAGTACTGAATAAAATAGAGGTAGCTAGAAAAAGTCCAACGGAACCTATACAAAACTGTGGACAATAAAAGACTTTAAACAGCCATGTTTAAAATTATGAACTCGTTAACCAACAGGAGGCACTTGCTTACTCAATATTTTCAAAAGCACCTGTAGGATTTTACAACGAATTTAACTCTTTTAGGCCTTTCAAGGCTTTTTCATTAAGATTACCATCATGTGTAGTAACCCAATATCATTAGACTTTTTAACTTTCAGACATTTGTATCAGTAGCATTTTTTAAATTTATTTGACAGATAGAGTTAGACAATGAGAGAGAGAGAGACAGAGAAAGGCCCTAATTCCATTGGTTTACCCCTGAAATGGCCGCCATGGCCAGAGCTATGATGATCTGAAGCCAGGAGCCAGGTGCTTCCTCCTGGTCTCCCACGTGGGTGCAGGGGCCAAAGCACCTGGGCCATCCTCGACTGCCCTCCCAGGCCATAGCAGAGAGCTGGACTAGAAGAGGAGCTGCCCATATGGGATGCCGGTGCCGCAGGTAGAGGATTAACCAAGTGAGCCACGGCACTGGCCCCAGCATTTTATATTATAAAAACTTAAAAGTTAGTGCCACTTCACATCTTGACAGTACTTCTAATATAATCCAAATAGCCTGATTAGTTGGTGTCTCTGCAAGATGAGAGACATGTGCCTTTGAAAATTTGCAGCAGCCCTTCTGGAGATTGTCAAAGTCTAAATTTCGGAATTTTGATTTTTTGAATGATGGTCAAGGATGGTAAGAAGGCTCAAAATCCAAAATACCTGGTAGAAATAAGATTCCTTAGCATCATGACATAATATGACCAAATTTGATCATGTTACAAGGTGATTATTCAAATGCTTGAAAATAAGCACATATTTAAATAACCCATAGCTCTTAGTAAAAACTCAGCTGTTTTCAAACAATTAGAATTTGACATCAAGAAAACATAATAGATTACTTTAACTTATTGCTTTAACAGAGGGTCAGATTCTAATTATATGTCAAAGAGAAATAGATTAATAGCTTTTTGTATCCAAAATTTCTTTCATAACATTCTGATTTCTACATACCCTTTTTAATTTACTTGATACATTCCATCATTTCCATTCCAGTCTAGAGTCAACTAGCCAACAGGATGAAGTCATTCCTACAAACCATGCCCTTTCTTTATTCAAAAGAACTCTTTCCTTTTTAACCTTCCTTACCAAGCACTCATTTCTTTTTTTTTTTTTTTAAGATTTATTTATTCATTTGAAAGTCAGCGTTACACAGAGAGAGGAGAGGCAGAGAGAGAGAGAGGTCTTCCATCCGATGGTTCACTCCCCAGTTGGCCACAAAGGCTGGAGCTGTGCCAATCTGAAGCCAGGAGCCAGGAGCTTCTTCCGGGTCTCCCACAAGGATTTGGGCCATTTTCTACTGCTTTCCCAGGCCATAGCAGGGAGCTGGATTGGAAGAGGAGCAGCCGGGACTTGAACCAATGCCCATATGGGATGCCGACGCTTCAGGCTAGGGTTTTAACCTGCTGTGCCATAGCTCTGGCCCCACTCATTTCTATACTTGTAATGTTTTCCATCTGTCAATGTCCTTGATTTACATTTTGAAATAACCTATTAAAAATCTCCAAATTCGAATGCCTTAAGGCATTCGGATCTGGCTGAAGAGCTCATGAGAGTATTTTAGGCATGGATAGCCAAGACACTGAAAAAAAAAAAAAAAAAAGAAGATGACCTAAATGAAAGATCTCTGCAAGTGAGATCCCAGTGGAAAGAATGGGGCCATCAAAGAAGAAGGTACCTTTCTCTGAAGGGAGGAGAGAACTTCTGCTTTGACTATGACCCTGTCTGAATAAGATTGAAGTCAGCGAACCCTAAAGGCTTCCAGAGCCTTGGCAACTCATGACTAGAGCCTAGGGAGATTACTGACGCAATAAACAAGAGTGTCAAATTGTTAAGTGAACAACAGGAGTCACTGTGTACTTACTTCTCATGTGGGATCTGTCCTTAATGTGTTGTCCAATGTGAAGTAATGCTACAACTAGTACTGAAACAGTATTTTACACCTTGTGTTTCTGTGTGAGTGCAAACTGATGAAATCTTTACTTAATATATACTAAATTGATCTTCTTTATATAAAGATAATTGAAAATGAATCTTGATGTGAATGGAATGGGAGAGGGAGTGGGAGATGGGAGGGGTTCGAGTGGGAGGGAAGTTATGGGGGGGAGAAAACCATTGTAATCCATAAACTGTACTTTGCAAATTTATATTTACTAAATAAAAGTAAAAAAAAAAAAAAAAGAGAAGAGCCCTGAGCTAGCACCTTGCTCTGCTTGTCGTATTAATATCCTCCACTGCATTATGATACAGCAAGAAGACCCTCACCAGATGCCTTGCAGATGTGAGAGTCAGGTACTTGGGCCTCCTAGTCTCTCAAATCATGAGTCAAATAAACTCCTAATCTTTATACATGAAAAAAAAATCTCCAAATTAAGACATCTTTAAATAAGGTAACAAATCAAATTTCAGCCTTTTTTTTTTTTTAAAAAAAAGATTTTATTTATTTATTTGACAGGTAGAGTTACAGACAGTGAGAGAGAGAGACAGAGAGAAAGGTCTTCCTTCTGTTGGTTCACTCCCCAAATATCCGCAGCAGCCAGGGCTGCGCCGATCTAAAGCCAGGAGCCAGGTGCCTCTTCCTGGTCTCCCATGTGGGTGGAGGGGCCCAAGCACTTGGACCATCCTCCACTGCTTTCCCAGGCCACAGCAGAGAGCTGGACTGGAAGAGGAGCAACCGGGACTAGAACCCAGCACCCATATGGGATTTTGAGTCTTCTTGGCCTGTAAAAGGGATACAGGAGGTTGAGTGGTCACTCAGACCCACTGTTGCCTGGATACAGCGTCCATAGAGACTAAAAGCCTTTAGGTAGGAGTTGTGGTTAGTGCCTAGTACTATGACTTTTACGAGATTATAAAAGCCTCAGACAAGTAAAGGAGAGTAGACCACAACTCAAAAGTAGAAGTCTCTGTGAGAATTTCCGATCTGCATCTTACCTCAGAATTTGGAAGGCCGATGTGTGGATGGAGATCGCAGAGAGTTTGGTGGTGTGGTAGGAGTTCCAGGGGTATGTTTTGCGACTGGCAGAAATTCAGGACTCCAGAGCTGCTCAGAGATCCCCAAATGGAGAGCAAAGTCACTGGTGGACCCTGGATCCGACTCACAGCACCCATCTAAGATCATCACAAAACACACCAAACACCAGAGTAAGGGAAAGGGTTTATTGGGGAAAACCCAGCAGTCTGGAAGGAAGGGATGAGGAAGGAAAAAGAGAGTAAAAGAGCGAGAGGAGAGGGGAGGAGAGGAGAGGAGAGAGAAGAGAGCGAGCGAGCCGAGAGGAGAGAGGAGCGAAGAGAGGGGAGCAAGAGGAGTCAGTTTATTAAAATACATGTTAAGGTCAAAATAACTTACCAAAGACAAAGACATGGAAAGAGAAAGGGCAGAGGAGGAAAACTATACAGAGAATTATTGGTGATAGAATAGTAACTGTAACAAAACTTAGTTCTGACCTTCTTGGCAGCTAGACAAAGAGAGAAAAACAATGAATGATATCATTATTTTGTAGAAAAAGGAAAATATTTTCATAGATTTATAAGGTAGAATTAAATTAATCTGCTTTGTAGTGGTACTTAAGTGAAACAAATAAAATTGATAAGGTGTGTGCTCTTTAAATTTTTAGTTTTCATAAAAATACAAAACTAGAAAAATAAATGTAAAAATTAAGTACAACTCAAATAGCAAAAGAAGCTTGCTTGGATTCCTACTAATGTTAAGTGACTCCTTGTGTGTAAAATCATTACTTACTACTAAGACACAGGTTCTTGAGTTTGTCATTCGTATACAACTATCCTTTCTATTTTTTATTCTTTTATCTTCCTAAACTCTCAAATAGGAGATAAGAATAAATTAAGTAAAAAGACTTAACTAAAGTATTGCATAGATAATGGTGTATTCTAGAGCTACTGTTGTGCATTACTATTTGAGGATATCAGTATGGGAGGGATGAGTGAGAAGTTTAATGTATAGATTTCAAACTAAAGTTTTCTTATTACAAAAAATAATAATTGAAAAATGCTATACATTCATGAAAGCAACCATATTCTGGAAAAACATTTTTTAACAGAAGGCAAAGTTCACTAATCCTCTATGAAGACTCAGTTCTTTTGTAACTTTTTTCCTATTACATCTATCATGAAAAATTGGCATTACTATAATTATGACACTAAGTATAGATACACAGATCCCACTGTGAATCTCTAATGTAAATTTTTTCATTTACTAATAAAATATGATCTATTAGTTCGCCTGAAAACCCTTCACTTACCACCAGCCTACAACCCTAAGATAATCTTATCATGAAAAGTCTTTAGGTTAAGGAGAATTAAGCAGCATAATAGACAATGAACTTGACACTTTCACCCACGTGGGAGACCTGGGGGAAGCACCTGGCTCCTGGCTTCAGCCTGGCTCAGTCTCTCCCCGCCCCGTCCTTCTCCTTCTCTCTGCCTCTTCCTTTCAAATAGATAATAAAATTTTTAAAAAATGGAGAGTAACTTTAAAACAAATGCAAAAGTGTTTCTCCACTCACTGTTTCTTATAATGGTCTTCAGTGAAAGCCAATGAAATAATAAGTGCAAATCTATGAAGAAATATTAGTGGTTAGTGACTGAATGGGACAAAAGTAAACCAGAGCAGTTTTGTTTGTTTATTTTTTGTTAAGACCTATTATTTTTTTAACTTTTATTTAATGAATATAAATTTCCATTGTACAGCTTATGGATTACAATGGCATCCCCCTCCCATAGCTTCCCTCCCACCCGCAACCCTCCCCTCTCCCGCTCCCTCTCCCCTTCCATTTGCATCAAGATTCATTTTCAATTCTCTTTATATACAGAAGATCAATTTAGTATAAAGATTTCAACAGTTTGCACCCACATAGCAACACAAAGTGAAACATACTATTTGAGTACTAGTTACAGTATTATTTATTTGAAAGTCAGAGTTACAGACACACACACACACACAGAGAGAGAGAGAGAGAGAGAGGGAGGGAGGGAGAGAGAGAGAGGTATTTTCTGTCCACTGGTTCACTCCCCAGATGGTTGCAACAGCCAGCACTGGGCCAGGCCGAAGCCAGGAGCCAGGAGCTTCCTCTAGGTCTCCTACCTAGTAGTAGGGGTAGAAGCACTGCTCTTCCCAGACCAGGGAAGAGCTGAATTAGAAGTGGGGCAGCCAGGATACTAATTGGTGCCCACATGGAATGCTGGCTTTATAGGCAGGAGCTTTACCTGCCGTGCCGCAACACTGGCCATAGAGAAGGTACTTTTTTTTTAAACTTTAATTCTTTGTCTTAATACATGGACAAAATTTTATAGAGCTTAAAGGAATGAAAAACTAATATATTCCTTAGATCATTTCTCTCCTGTAACTGCAAGGTTTTTGAAGGATAAAAGAAAAAGAAATTGGTAGAACATCATTCTGCAAAATCAGTGCCATAAACCGAGGGGCAATCTTAAGCAGAGCAATAGAGCTAGCTACAGAAGCATTCCTGGATTCAGAGTAGCTCAGAGAGAAATAAAATGAGATGGAGTTGAAAGGGTAATCATTTATTTATGACTTTTTTCAGTTATATTCTACTTTATTTAGCAACCTGTAAATCCATTCTTTTGGCTTTAAGTCTTACAAAATGAGTGATAAGTTAAAGATCTGTTCACTGTCCTCTGAGTTTGGAAGGTTATGTGTGTGGACAAGTGTCTGGCTTTTTATAGTCATAGTAATTGCATTTTAACTTATAAAGTTCTTCTCTTGTAACAGTGTGAAAACTCACATTAAATATTCCCAGATTATAACATTCTCTTCTGCCAATTTGGCTTGTTCCTTCTCTCCCTTAAGGCTGTTCCTCAGCCTCCATTAATGCCAGGTCCTTAGAGGCCACCAGCATTCATTCTTTCTGAGACCCTAGAAATGCGTGGTGGTGCTTCTGTCCCTTTGACCCACACCCTCTGGCTGAGGACCTTCTCCAGGGAGGCGTGTGTGTACTGGAGTCTTGGCAGTTTCCATTCAGAGCTGTGCCTTTTGACTTGTAGTTATCTTTTCTTGAGGCTCAGATGCTGTGAGGATGTTCTCTCCTGGAACTGCAGAAGTCAGAAGCCTGAAGCTGAAGGTCTTGGCCCTAAGAGATCAAGGTGGGAGAATTGCAAAGATCTGGGCTCAGGATGTGGGTGTCTTGCTTTTCACTGGCCTCAGAAGCTCTGTTTGGCATTTCTGGTGGCTCTGGATGAGGAGGGACTTCTAAGGAAGCCCTAGAACTTGGAGTCAGAGTCCTCAGGAAGACCCTGAGGCTGGTGGGCTGGAGGGTACATTTCCTAAGGAGGGTCTGGAGCTTGCAGTGGTTGGTATAGAGGAAGCTGACTTGGGTTTGCTGAAGTCCTCTGGATATAGGCCTTCTTCTTTGATTGTTTGGATCCTTAAGTTGCACAGGTTTGGAGAACTACTTCTGGCACAGAGGAAGAAGGTTCAGTGTTCTGAGTGGTGAGTGCTGGGGAGGCAGGGAAAACATCATCTTGGGATGTGTCACCTTCAGTGGTGGGAGACTGCTGGACCTCAGTTAGGCCCTTGTAGAATGGTAGAGGATCATCCTCCTCAGAGCATCTTGCTTTTTTAGACCCTTCCCACACCATTTTCTCATCTTTTAAGGACTCTTCTTAATCTCACGGTTAACTTCTCTCTGGGCTGCATCAAGTGCTAGCTCCTCTTCACTTGCTGGGACAGGTTCAGTCGCACCTGTGAAGAAGTGTGCAGAGGGACTGGTAGGTGAGATGTGAGGGCTGGAGACTGTAGATGTTGGAACTGGAGTAGAGACAACTGAGTGCCTGCTGCTGCTTGATAGTGCTTTCACCACAAAATCTGTGTTGGAATGTTGCTTCTCTAGTTTGCTCCTCACCTCATAGAAATTGTGATTCAGCTTGCTCATCTCGCTGTAGAAGACATCCCTCAAATTGGACGTGTTCTGGAACATGGTCACATAACAGCCAATGTGAGTATTATAAAGAACAGGCAGCTCCTCCAGTAGTTCCTGGTGCAGATCTTCATACACAGTCTGGATTTTGTTGAATTCTTCTACCTTGACAGTCTTGGCCTCATCCTTCTTCTTGGGATTCTGCAATGCCTCTGGGTGGTGTTGGGCACAGTACAGTTCACAAGTTTCCGACCCAGTTTTTCAACTTTTTCTTTATTCTTTTTTTTTTTTTGTGATAAATAATTTTATCTAGATTATGCAAGGGGTCTCCAGAAAGCTCGTGGAAAATACATATCATGAAAAACTTATGCATTGCTTTCAAATTTTGCTTCATCGAAATAAACTCATGTTAACTTGTTTTTTTTTTTATATTTTTATTTATTTATTTATTTATTTGACAGGCAGAGTGGACAGTGAGAGAGAGAGACAGAGAGAAAGGTCTTCCTTTGCCGTTGGTTCACCCTCTAATGGCCGCCGCGGTAGCGCGCTGCGGCCGGCGCACCGCGCTGTTCCGATGGCAGGAGCCAGGTGCTTATCCTGGTCTCCCATGGGGTGCAGAGCCCAAACACTTGGGCCATCCTCCACTGCACTCCCTGGCCACAGCAGAGAGCTGGCCTGGAAGAGGGGCAACCGGGACAACTTTTTCTTTATTCTTGCTGAACTGGGCCACATAGTTGTCCATGGTCCTCAAAGCCTGGTCAGCCGGTTTCTCTTCTTAGTCTTTCTAAAGAAGATCGTTATTTCCCATGACGGCCTTCAACTTCTCATGGCTATTCCATTTGCTGCTGTAGATGTCCTGCAGGTTGTCTGACACTCTTTTTGAACTTTCATACATCACTTTGACTGCACTAAGGAAGTTCTTCAGGTCCTTAGATAGCTTGTGGCCTTCTGCCTGTTACTGGTAGCAGTTGTTGGCACATTGTTTAAGCCTTTGGTTCCAAACACTTTGCCCCAAATTCTTCAGTACTTTCTACTGGGGCCTGCTGAACTTGCTTGGTGAAGAGGCCTTGGCCTCAGTCATCCTGCTGGCTCCCCCTGCTTGTGACATATTTTAAGAAAACAACCAATAGATAAGACAAAGTGAAAAAGACAAAATAGTCAGCATTCCTGATGCAATGCCTTTGGCAATGTTCTGGATCTAAGTTAGTGGTTACTTACTGGATGTACATATTATTGTTATGTTTCCTAATGTATAATATACTACATTTATGAATTAGGTATCTATTGCTACATAAGAAATTACTCTAAAATGTAGTAGATTAATATGAAAATAAATGTATTATTCTCACAGAATATGTGGGTCAGGAATTCATGAGCAGGGTACAGTCAAGATGTCAGCCTGGGTTGTTGTTACCTGAAGGCTTCCATGCAACTACTGGATCTATTTATTATTATTTAAAAAAAATTTGTTTTCTTGGATTGTTCTCTCCTTTTTAATTCCAACATGGGAAGCGGGACATGCAGCAGACTCAAAGAATGGCAGATGTCCTAAACAGCACTCTGGCCTCAGAATCAGCACTTAAGGCATTCGGATCTGGCTAAAAAGCCCTTGAGAGTATTTCAGGCATGGAAAGCCAAGACACTCTGGAAAAAACAAAACAAAACAAAACAAAAACAAACAAACAAACAAAAACAAAACCCTAAATGAAAGATCTCTGTGAGTGAGATCTCAGCAGAAAGAATAGGCCATCAAAGAAGGAGGTACCTTTCTCTGAAGGGAGGAGAGAACCTCCACTTTGACTATGGCCTTGTCTAAATAAGATCGGAGTTGGCAAACTCAAGAGGCTTCCATAGCCTTGGCAGCTCATGACAAGAGCCTCGGGTGATTACTGACATCATAAATTAGAGTGTTAGTTGTTAAATCAACAACAGGAGTCACTGTACACTTACTCCCCATGTAGGATCTCTGTCCTTAATGTGTCGTACTATGTGAATTAACGGTATAACTAGTACTCAAACAGTACTTTATACTTAGTGTTTCTGTGTGGGTGCAAACTGTTGAAATCTTTACTTAATATATTCTAAATGGATCTTCTGTATATAAAGATAATTGAAAATGAATCTTGAGGAAGAATTGGATGGGAGAGGGAGTGGGAGATGGGATGGTTGTGGGTGGAGGGAGGTTATGGGGGGAAAAGCCGCTATAATCCGAAAGTTGTTCTTTGGAAATTTATATTTATTAAGTCAAAGTTAAAAAAAAGTGTTTCCTAAAGTTTATTGTTTTTTAAGGCAGAGAAAGAGACAAAAAAAGATCTTTCATTTACTGGTTTGCTCCCCAATTGTCTGCAACAACTAGGGCTGGGCCAGAACAATGCTAGGAACCCAGGACTGAATCCAGGTCTTCCATATGGGTGGCTGGGACCTAAGTACTTGAACTAGCATCTGCTGCCTTGCAGGGTATGCATTAGCAGGAAGCCAGAATTGGAAGCAGAGCTGGGACTTGAAACTAGGCACTCTATTATGGGATGTGGGCATCCCAAATGATATCTTTAAATGCTGCACCAAACGCTTGCCCCCATACAATCTGCTTGCCAGGTGACCTACTGGAATGGTTGGAAACTTGGACTGGTTGTTGGGAGGGAGTTCTTCAGGTTCTTCTCCTTTATACTCTCTTGAGTGTCCTCATAACCTGATCCTCACAACAGCTTCTTCATGGTGAGTGATTTGAAGACCACGTAGCAAAAGCAACAATACTTTGTAAGCTCTAACTTCAGTAGTCACAAACCATTCTGTTTTCTAGAAGTGAATCAAGTCTAACCCACATTCCAGACAAGGAAAGTGAGGCATCAACTTCTGATGCATGAGGATCAAAAAATTTGCAAACATTTACACGACGTTTTTTGTAATATTACGTAAAAAGTTTTAAAAAATCCATGAGCTCAGATATTGAGAAGAAATTAGTGAGAAAAATTAAATGATCTCTGAAATGACATGTAAACAATAACAAAAAGGAATACTTTTGAAAGTACAGTAATGCTGGAAGATGCCTGCAAAATGAAATGTACATGACCAGTTATTCAAAGGAGTTATAATCAATTGAATAATGACTCCAAATATTTCCTTTTTGTAGTGCCTATAACTTGTGAATGTTGGCATTTATAGCAGTTAAAAATCTTTGAGATGTAAGATTATTCTGGTAGCTCCTAAATATACACATAAGGGCCATTATAAAAGGAGGGCAGAGGGATATTTGGCTACCAGGACAGAAAAGGAGAAGATGATGAAATGATGAAACAGAGACAAGTTTTAAAAAATTGTTTATTTTAGAGGTAAAGAGATAAAAATAGAGAGAGAGCTCCCATTTCCTAGTTCATTCCCTCAGAACATGCAGTGGCTAGGACTGGACCAGGCTAAAGCTAAGAGATGAGAACTCAATCCAGGTTTCTCATGTGGGTGGCGGGAATCTGACTCTTGAGCCATTGCAGCTGCCTCCCAGAGTCCACATTATCAGGATGCAAGAATTAGAGGCTGGAGATGGAAATTGAATCCAGATATGTCAATGTGGGAAAAGGACACACTAACTGGTGGGCTGTTAGGCCAAACACCCACCCCAGAATCAAGAGTTTTGAACTTACCCAAACAAGAAACTATGAAATTAATGTCATATTTGAAAAAAAAAAGACACATTTCTTTAAATGGAGAATTGATGTTAGAAATAAAATGGATTAATTAAATAGTTTAGAAGACTGGAAGATATATCTGAAGAAATTAAACAGTAAAATATAGGGGTTGCTGTGGCATAGCATGTAAAGCCACTGCCTGCCCATCCCATATGGGCACCAGTTTGAGTCCCAGCTGCTGTACTTCCGATCCAGCTCTCTGGTATGGCCTGAGAAAGCAGTAGAAGATGGCCCAAGTCCTTGGGCCCCTGCACCCACGTGGTAGACCTGGAAGAAATTCCTGGCTCCTGGCTTCGGATAGGCTCAGTTCTGGCCATTGCGGCCATCTGGGGAGTGAACCAGTGGATGGAAGACCTTGCTCTCTCTCTCTCTCTGCCTCTCCTTCTCTCTGTGTATGTCTTTCAAATTAATAAATAAATCTTTAAATAAAACAGTAAAATATAGAGCAACCAAGTAAAGAAACCAGAGAGAAAAGAATGGTTACTTACAAATAAACTAACTGATCTGACTGTTGATTTATTAGCT
Organism: Lepus europaeus; assembly: GCF_033115175.1. Lineage (NCBI taxonomy): Eukaryota > Metazoa > Chordata > Mammalia > Lagomorpha > Leporidae > Lepus > Lepus europaeus. The sequence goes on from NC_084831.1 coordinate 60,632,862, forward strand.
CTCCAGGGCAATAGAATAAAATCTGCAATAATTTTCAAAAAATATTTTTACCGTGGAATTTTGAGGCATACAGAAAAAGAATTCATTATTATTAATTTCTCACTAAAGAACATTTAAGAGATGTTGTTCAGTCAAAAGGAAAATAATTATAGAAGGAGGTATAAAATTGTGAGAGAAAAACAATAATCATGAATAACATAGTAGTGTTTAAGTTGTGAGAGTGTAAAATGATGGAAGTACTAGAAATTTTTAAAAAGTATTAAGTTCTGGGTAATAGAAGTCAAGTAAAGAGATAATGATGATAATGAAAGTATATTAGCCGGTGCCGCGGCTCACTAGGCTAATCCTCCGCCTTGCTGCGCCGGCACACTGGGTTCTAGTCCCGGTCGGGGCGCCGGATTCTGTCCCTGTTGCCCCTCTACTAGGCCAGCTCTCTGCTGTGGCCCGGGAGGGCAGTGGAGGATGGCTCAAGTCCTTGGGCCCTGCACCCCATGGGAGACCAGGATAAAAACACCTGGCGCCTGGCTTCAGATCAGTGTGGTGCGCTGGCCATAGTGCGCCAGCCGCAGTGGCCATTAGAGGGTGAACCAACAGAAAAGGAAGACCTTTCTCTCTGTCTCTCTCTCTCACTGTCCACTCTGCCTGTCAAAAAAGAAAAAAAAAGTATATTAAGCTTTTGAGTATATGCTGTTTTCCTTAAATTCTAGATTTTGATGTTAAAATTTCCAAAGTTACCTTTAAAACAAATAAAGCAGAATAATAATTAAGTTCAAAACTAATAGGAAGGAACAAGGGGAATATGTTAAAAAAAATTGAAGAAATGAATTCAGTCAACCCAAACAAATTCAGGAAAGTAGAAGAGAATAAAACCACAAAGAAAAAAATAAAATAAATGACAAAACAACGAATGTAAATGGATTAAATCATCTAATAAAAAGATATATTTTCAGATTAGTGTAAAAAAAGAAATAGCTACAGTAGGAAAATACAAACTAAAAATGTTAATACATCTAATGTAATGGTTAAATGTAACAAAGTTTACAGCATATATCCATTATATCAAACTGACCTCTGGCATTCAGGTTTTAAGTTTGCTTGATGGCTTAAAGTAGATTAGTCCTTCTGCTACCCAAGTTTGCTCTTAGGAAATGATTTTTTTTTTTTTTAAGACAGGCAGAGTGGACAGTGAGAGAGAAAGAGAGACAAAAAGGTCTTCCTTTTTCCTTTGGTTCACACTTCAATGGCCGCCGCTGCCGGCGCGCTGCGGCCAGCACACTGCGCTGATCCGAAGGCAGGAGATAGGTGCTTCCCCTGGTCTCCCATGCAGGTGCAGGGCCCAAGCACTTGGGCCATCCTCCACTGCACTCCTGGGCCACAGCAGAGAGCTGGACTGGAAGAGGAGCAACCAGGACAGAATCCGGCGCCCTGACCGTGACTAGAACTTGGTGTGCCAGCGCTGCAGGCGGAAGATTAGCCATGGCACTGGCCAGGAAATGATTTTGAGATTGCATTCATTTGCAAAGCAGATTCTGTTTCAAATACTAATGAAAATGTCTGTATTGATTTAAAAGTTTAGCTATAACTAGTCAGTCTTTGCAAAAGATGATGTTATACTGGAGTGAACTAGAGGAAAATGGATATCCAAGTTCATATTTGACTGATTTTGTCATAAACTGGTTCTTTTTTAAAATTTTTAAACTTGTATTTAAGTTATAAAAGTTTCATGTATTAGGCTTGTTTGGTAATCAGACCAGAATGTTTCTTTAGTGGAACTTTCATGACTTCTCTGGAAACTTGTCTGTTTTCCCATTTGACTACATTTTTTGTAGTGTGCAGTTCCTCTTCTTCACACCATACCCTTTTTTCATGTGCACCTGACAATACTTCCTGCACTGTCTTTCTTTTAGGATCATCTTAGCCCATCAAAAAGTTCTCCTGTATAGTGACTTTTGAAAAATGATCTCATATGATATTCCACCCACAATTTCACATTATTCTTGGAATTTAGGTCCTTTTTTATACTTGGAAAAGCCGTGTAGTCTATAGCTGTTGAGTATAGTACTATTTTTTTTATTTATATAAAGGCAACAAATTTCATAGAAACATTTTTAAGAACATAATGATACCTCTTCAAAGAAGCAAATTACTAAAACTGCTGAGGGCCCCTTTAATTTTATCAGAGATAAAATTCCTAAATTCCTTACAGTTCAGAGCTGTTTGACTTATTTTTTTAAAAAAAGTTTGTTTCATTTATTTGAAAGAGAGAGAGAGAGAGACAGACAGAGACAGAGTGAAATCTCCACTCTGATATATTCTCCGAATACCTTTAGTGTCTGGGAGTATGCCTAGGCCAAGCCAGAAACTCAGTTCAGGTTGCCCACATGGATGGCAGGAAGCCAATCATTTGCGCCTCCATCTGCTGTCTCCCAGGGTGTGCATTAGCCAGATTCTGGAATCAGGGACAGAACTGGGTCTCCAAACCAGGCACTGTGACCCAGGCACTTCGAAAGGGGATGCCAGTGTCCCAAGAGGTGTCTTATTGCCATGTCTCTAGGAGTTGATACAGGTGGATTCTATGTAAAGAGTGGTTCTCCAGTGTTAAAACTGAGGAACACTAATTTTGGGATACCCCCAGTCTTAAAAGAGATTGCTTTCAAACCTATACATCATCCCATTCGGAGAGGGACATCTTTATTACCCTAGATTGTAAGCAAATCTCTTTGGGGAGAGGGCGGAGACATCTCTATCTTTATTACTCTGCAGTTTCTCCAGGAAAGGTGTCTCTATCTTTAAATCAATACAGACAAGAAAATAAATTTTCTTTAGAGTGAATCTTTGATTCTATCCTTTGAGGGCCACCTGCAAATATTTCAGACAAAAATAGCCATGGAACAAAGGGGCTTTTAATAGTTAAGCATGTAACAACTTGAGATCCATGGAGAATTTTTTCCCACATACCCTTTTTCTGCCTGTAATGAAAATGGAAGGCTTCAATATTAGCAGTACATTGAATAACTTCAAAATCATCCTTATTAAATTTACCTAGTTATCACTTTTGATGTGTTTTGATCCTTCACAAATGATTTTTAAATAGGTGAAACCAGTTCTCAGATGCATTATTTGAAAACCTAAATCCTGGCATACCTTTTTTAACCTGTTGTATCTTGATGCTGTATCAAAGCATTGTTCAGGTAAACAGTTTGTTACTTAAATATCAGACAAGATAGAATTTCAGACAAAGCATAAGTAGGGCAACATGGCCGTTATAGTTTACTTTCTTTTGGTCATTACATTTTTGTAAAAGTTTCTTTTTGTTATGAATTTATCTAAAAATACATAGTAGTTGTGTATAAACAGTTATTGCATCTACAACAGAGCTGACAAATAATAACATCTAACTGGAACAGATGAACACTTCCTAACTCATTTATGATGTTAGTAAGACCTTGTATTAAAACCAAAGGCTGCCAGCATTGTGGTGCATTGGGTTAAGGTGCCACTTGAGATGCCGGCATCATACTAGTTTGAGTTCTGGCTGCTCTGCTTCCAATCCAGCTTCCTGCTAATGCACCTGGGGAGGCAGCAGGAGATGGCTCAAGTGCTTGGGACCCTGCCACCCTCGTGGGAGACCCAGATGAAGTCCCACGATCTTGCCTTTCTCCTAGTCCAGACGTGACTGTTGAAGCCATTTGGGAGTGATCCAGTGGATGGAAGATCTGTCTCTCTGACATTCAGTCTTCCAATTGAATGCATAAATAAATCTTAAAAAAGAAATAATAGCTTCTGTTGTTTAAAAAAAAACTCAAATGCCAAAATGGGAAAAAATTATAGACCTGTTTCACATAGAAACACACAACAGCTAAGCATTAACTGATAGAATTCTTCAAAAGGTAATCCATTGTTATAAAATGTAATTTGTTCTAGGAATATAGCATTGATTCAGAATTAGAAAATCAATATACTTCCCTATAGTAACAATATGAAGGGCAAGATGATATAATCCTCTCAATATATAAAATATAATAGAAAAAGTTTAACAGTGTTTCAATATTTAAAAAAATCTTCGAAAGCAAATTATAGATGAAAATTTCCTTATTCTAATGAAGATACTCACAAAAATTACATCAAGCATCACTCCTAAGAGAATGTATCAGGTGACAACTAACCAAACACCAAAAAAGAAACCTGTTGAAGTGAAATGGACACTCTGAGAAACAGTGCCTTGATCAGCCCTTGTCCTGACTGTCGATGAACAACTTAATAGTTTATTCCTTTTAGTATTTTTTTGTTGTTGTTCTACTTAATACTATTGGTTGAACTCTTTAATTAACACACAATTATTCTTAGGTGTTTAAATTTAACTTAAAAGTGATCCCTGTTAAATATCCGAGTGGGAATAAGAGAGGGAGGAGATGTATAATTTGGGACATGCTCAATCGGACTTGCCCCAAATGGTAGAGTTAGAAACATGCCAGGGGATTCCAATTCAATGCCATCAAAGTGGCATGTACCAGTGCCATCTCACTAGTCGAAAGTGATCAGTTTCAGTTCACAATCTATCATAGTGAAAGGATTAAGAGTCAAAGGGATCACATAAACAAGTCTAATGTCTGCTAATATTAACTGAAAGAATTAAGAAGGAGAGAATGATCCAACATGGGAAGCAGGATACACAGCAGACTCATAGAATGGCAGATGTCCTAAACAGCACTCTGGCCTCAGAATCAGCCCTTAAAGACATTCGGATCTGGCTGAAGAGCCCATGAGAATATTTTAGGTATGGAAAGCCAAGACACTCTGGCAAAAACAAACAAACAAACAAACACCTAAATGAAAGATCTCTGCGAGTGAGATCCTAGTGGAAAGAATGGGCCATCAAAGAAGGGGATACCTTCCTTTGAAGGGAGAGGAAAACTTCCACTTAGTTGTTAAGTCAACAACAGGAGTCACTGTGCACTTACTCCCCATGTAAGATCTCTGTCCTTAATGTGTTGTACAATGTAAATTAATGCTATAACTAGTACTCAAATAGTACTTTACACTTTGTGTTTCTGTATGGGTGCAAATTGTTGAAATCTTTACTTAATATATACTAAATGGATCTTCTGTATATAAAGGTAATTGAAAATGAATCTTGATGTGAATGGAATGGGAGAGGGAGTGGGAGATGGGAGGGTTGTGGGTGGGTGGGAAGTTATGGGGGTGGGGGAAAGCCACTGTAATCCAAAAGCTGTACTTTGGAAATTTATATTTATTAAATAAAAGTTAAAAAAAATCAGATACCTGATAGCACCACTTTAATTCAACATTTTGTTAGTTACCAGTGATTTTAATAAGTCAACTAGATGAATAAACCTTTCAATATTTAGAATGAAGTAAAATTATCATTTTAGTGAATATATTGCCTACTTAACAGAACTATACAGATAAATTTTTAAAATTAATGAGAATCATTAATACAGAGAAGGCTATATTTGGTACATCAGTCCAGGGCATTCATTACAAGTAGATAATTTTTAATAGTATTTACTAAATAATATCACTAAGCTCAAGAATTCTACTTCTAACTTGAGGGAGAAAATACATTATTACAAAACAATCTAGTGAGTTCCAGAAAGTTATTCAAAGTTAGTGTGAAGTGTTATTAGTGCTAGAGAAGAAAATGGTGAATTTTTTCTTAATGTGTCATGAAAATCTTGACAAAATGACGGAGAGGTGAGCTGATCTCACTTTTTGGTTAGGTCAGCTACTTAGAAATAAATTATTTATTGTCTACACATCTTAGTTTCCCCATCAATAAAAGGGGGGGTATTAATTTCTAATTTAGAGAGCTACTGTTAGGATTAATTAAAATAATACATGAAAAAGTACCTTATAATCCAAAATAATATTCAGAGTTCTCTTTTAATTTTTACTTATCTTTCTACAGTTCTTTGCTTGCTTCTTTGCTTGCTTATTTATATGGTTGCATTTTGCAGTTAAAACAGTGGGCAGTGGGCCTTTACATTTTTCTTCTGTTTTATGGTATTGCACAAGGGAAAAAAGCCAGTGTTAACTCTCTTTCTTAACTGGGAAGAATTAGTTTTCCTTTTTCATAGGAATGTTGCCTCTATTAAAAGAATTTGGCTCACTTACAAATTATTGAAGAGAATTTGTCCAGTGATACAAGAATGAATGTACGTTTGGTTAGAACTTTAATTTGTGGATTTAAATGTCATCTCTGACATTTATAAAATAAATTTAATCTCTTCACCACATGATGGTAGTATTGCTTCTCTTGTTAAGACACAAAAACAGATTTCAGATGCCATTTGAAATTGTAAAAATTATATTTCCCCAAGGAGACCTAACAATAAAACATTAGTTTCATAAAGAAGAAAGACTCCTACACATTTATGTTATTTTTAAAGAGCAGGAAATATCGGTGCAATGTTTCCTGAGGAGAATGGCCATTTCTTCTTCAGGAAGCAGATTTTTGTGTATCAGGATCATTCTAGCCATCTCTTTTCTAAGCAAATCTTGTTTTAGGCATTGTTTTTCAAATTACTGCCCTTTTTAATTGGATTGACCAGTATAATTTGTTTCCTTGTGAGTGGATATAGATATTTATCTTGGAGAAAAGACATTTTAAATGGCACTCTTATTGATTGTATTCTGCTTAATCTGTGATAGCAGATTGAGGATTAGAAGCCAACGTAGAAGTTGTCTAGTGTGACCCTGTATTTGCGCGCAGTCGTTCCTTCTGCAGCCTCCAGAACAGATGGCCATGCAGCTTCTCAAGTGCCTCTAAGGATGCCCTTCAAAGCAGGCTGTTTGTAGATCCCTAGAAAAAGAACTTGTTTGCTTTTATCCTGAACATAATATGGTGTTGCTTGGAAGCTGTGCAGCTTCTGTTTGCTTGAATTCAAAACTCTTTCATTTTGTCTGGAGGCAGCCATCTTGTTACAGGATGAGTCATAGGATAAAATTATGAAATGTAGTTTGTCTGCTGCAAACTGTAGTCAGTCACAATCTGTCCCAGTGATCAAAAAAATGTTGAAGAAATAGAACAAACTACATTTTGTTCTCAGAGAGATCTGGGTTTAACAAGTTAGAACATATTTATTTTCCTCTTGACCACTGTGAGCTTATTGGAATAGACAATTAGGATTTCTGGCTACTCTGTTCTCAGAAGCACATGTTCCAGTAACAATTTTTCACCATAAATAGGTTTAGCAGAGGAAATACATTCCTTTGCCATCTTGTGAAATGGGGTGGTGGTGTGTTGAAAAGGCAGATTTTTCTTAGCAGGGCATTGGCTTCAGGCTCCATGAAGCTATATTCTCTGGGGGAAGTTTTCTCCTCACCCAGTAATCCAATGATTCTGTAACCTGTTGAAGTTAAGACATTAAGAGAAAGGTCTGTGGAAGGTTTTAGATGGAGCTTACAGGAGTCTGAATGTCAGTGGGGTCATTGTGAGTCTGGGATGCATGTGTAAGCTTTGTATATTTAGAAATGTCAGTTCACCTAGGAGGTGATTTTGCCTTGGTGTATGGGTGGGTGGATCTACCAAATTAAATGATCTCAGAAGAGAATTTAATGTAGGCCTGAGTGCTGTTTATTGCATTCTCCTTGAGTTATTTGTCTAGCAAATAGTCTATACTGGTCATTGCATTTTCCATGCCATTCTGTTTCACTGGACATTATAATATCAGCCAGTAAAGAGGTGAATCAGAAGCTCATGGGATATGCTGCTTCTGCAGATAGCTAATTGCTTCTATTTTGTATTCATTCTTGCTGGTTATAATTTTAGACTAGTATTTTTGACCTTGATCCCACATTCTTATTTGAGTTCTGAAGCCAGCATGGCATGACTATGTATGTGATAATAAATTTTGTGCTGTTTATATCTAGAAATTAAGAAGCATTTATTTCTAAATGTTTTCCAATTAATATGACTTTTCTCTGATACTGCATAGCATTTTGATCAACAGAGAGAAAAACTTTTTAATTTCTTCATATTTTGATTAGATATATCAGAAACTTTAAATGAGGTATGAAGGGTAGGAAAAATGTCAGCAAAAAAAAGGAATATTAATGTGAGAATGCAGAACTGTATAATAATCAACATAGCTTTCAAACAGAAAACAAAGTAAAGGATCACCTAACATATATACATATACATACACTTTATTTTTTTAAAAAGATTGATTGATTTATTTGAAAGTCAGAGTTACCCAGAGAGAGGAGAAGCAGAGAGAGGTCTTCCATCTGCTGGTTTACTCCCCAGCTGGCCACAACAGCCAGAGCTGTGCCAATCCGAAGCCAGGAGCCAGGAGCTTCTTCCGGGTCTCCCACATGCGTGCAGGGGCCCAAGGACTTGGGCCATCTTCTACTGCTTTCCCAGCCATAGCAGAGAGCTGGATTGGAAGTGGAGCAGCCAGGACTTGAACCAGTGCCTGTATGGGATGCCGGTACTGCAGGTGCAACTTTACCTGCTACACCACAGCACCAGCCCCCGTACACATACACTTTAAAAATCAATCTTGGGGGCTGGCGCTGTAGCACAGCGGGTTAACACCCTGGCCTGAAGTGCCAGCATCCCATATGGGCACTGGTTCGAGACCCGGCTGCTCCACTTCCTGTCTAGCTCTCTGCTATGACCTGGGAAAGCAGTAGAAGATGGCCCAAGTCCTTGGGCCCCTGTACCCGCATGGGAGACCTGGAGGAAGCTCCTGGCTCCTGGCTTCGGATCAGCGCAGCTCCGGTAGTTGCGGCCAATTGGGGAGTGAACCATTGGATAGAAGACTCTCTCTCCGCCTCTCCTCTTTCTGTGTAACTCTGTCTTTCAAATAAATAAATAATTCCTAAAAAATAAAATTCTATAAAAATTCAATCTTGATCTTTTTCTAGTTGATGAATAGTTATCAACATTGCAAGCATTTCTTCACACTCTTTAAAGTAATCTCTTCTTGGTCCTTGACTACTCTGACTTTTTATCATTTTCCTAATTTGAGATATACTGATACTTTCTCTTTTATCTCACTTTACAGATTAAACAGAACGCATCACATGTGAATACTCAATGTTATTCTTATTGAGCCACTAAATTTTCTTTAACTTAACTTTCACACTTTCTAAAGTCTAAACTTTCCATAAGGGTCTGCTAAACATTCATTTTCCAATCATTCCCATGGGAGTTCTTATAAATAAATATTCCCTCTTTTGTAAAAATCTTTGTCTTTCTACAGAGAGTATTATGCAGATGTTTGAACATTTTATTGAAAAAAAATTAATAAAAAGGAATTTGCTTTGACTCTGATATTTTCCTGTTTTTTTTTTTATTCACTGCAAAACTATTTGAAAAAAAAATGGTCTATATTTAAGCATCTATTTCCCTCACAAACTCTTTTTTTTTGGACAGGCAGAGTTAGACAGTGAGAGAGAGAGAGACAGAGAGAAAGGTCTTCCTTTCCGTTGGTTCACCCCCCGAATGGCCACTGTGGTCTGTGTGCTGTGCCGATCCGAAGCCAGGAGCCAGGTGCTTCCTCCTGTTCTCCCATGTGGGTGCAGGGCCCAAGCACTTGGGCCATCCTCCACTGCCTTCCCGGGCCACAGCAGAGAGCTGGACAGGAAGAGGAGCAACCGGGACAGAATCTGGCACCCCAACCGGGACTAGAACCTGGGGTGCCAGCACCGCAGGTGGAGAATTAGCCTAGTGAGCCGCATTGCTGGCCTCTCACATACTCTTAAATATTACTTCAATTGAGTCTGGCCACTGCCTATACCACTCTATTGGAATTGCTACCAGTTATGGAAGCCACTGCTCTTCTAGTTGACAAAATAAAAGTCCACTTTCCGTCCTTGAAATGAGTATGATTTCTTGCAAATAAGCTGTACAAACTGTCTCTTGCAGATATAAACTAAAAAGACATTTGTTTGGAGGATTTTGGGTAGTTCACAGAAACAGGAAGATATTGGAGAATGAGAACTAGATGACTGATAAAAAGCAAAGTATACTGAATAACAGGATCTGTGTCCATATTACTTCTCACATTAATCACACATATCAGACTTTAGTCAAATGCTAGGGGACAATGAACACTTCCACAGCAATTCAGTATGAATTCTGAGGTATGTGTATACATTTGTGTTCTTGCTTGATACGCAAAACCTGGTTGGAAGATCCATTGCCTTAACCTGGGTCACTTGTCATGATACATCCTAGCTGATCTTTAGTTTCTGTGGCGGAGATGGGTCCCTTTGCATTTCACTGAAGCAGAATTTCCCTCCCAAATTTTTTAAAAAAGTCCTTTATATGTGGAAAAGCAAACAACTGTGCCTTTTACAATCACTGTGGAAATTAGTATAGTACTCTTGATTCCTGATATAGTTAACCATTTGTAATTCTTTTAGCATCTGGAAAAGTATTTCTTCCTCTTTGCGTTTAAATTCATCTTTCAAGACTCAGAGCAATTGTGAACCTCTACAAGACTACCTGTGAGCTGAATTAATCACTCTGTTATCTGCCTTTCCTTGGTAATTTAGCTAGGTGCTTTTGATGCTCTTTTTCTACTTGCTTCTTCAAGGGAAGCACATGTCATATTTATATTCAGCCCAATGTTAGTTGAATGAATTTTGAATCATCTTAAATCCTTTCTGGACCTATCTTTGCTATAAATTTTATGATAATGAAAATATTGTTATAGTTTTCAATTATTCAGAATATCGTTGTTTGCATTTCTCATGCATAATTAAAGCACCACTGAAATATCTTTCACCTAAAGATCTGAATATTCTTCAACAAAGCTGGAATTGATTTGAGGAGAGCACTGTGGTAAAATAGGGAAAAAGGAGTATCTTTGTATGGTGCACCTATTATTTTCTAGCACAGCATAAACCCTACTTTGCCAATAGCCTAATGTATTTGCTGGCATAATGTTTAATGGTGTCTTTTCAGAACCAGCATAGCAAAATTCTGGAAGGGAAGCACTCTAGCAGCTGCTACAAAAACCCCTAAATTTCCATTCATTCATGATTGTCAGTGTTGTGCTGACACGTGCTGGCTATAGTTTGTCCCTTTCCAGACTGTGTAGTAAGCTGCTGATGAACAGAAGCTCTTTCCATCATTCTGGGAGTCTCCACCACCTACATAATTCCCACATCTCAAGTAGGAGGCAGGATTAGACCAACCATAGCACAAACATTCATACTCTGTAGGTGAATTTCATTGTATTCATAACTAGGTTCACTCTTTATCAGATATGCCTTGAAATTAGAGGAGCTATTTTCTGTTGTCCATTAATCACTTTCAGACAATAAATTGCTAAGTAGTTTTGAAAGATGTAAAGTAACACATACAGTATATTATATTAATCTTTGGAAAAAGTACTGTCTATGGACAGGGAGTTTAAAAATCATACATAAAGGAAATCATAGGAAGACAAACTCTAAGCCAGGGGCAATGACCTTTAAGAAATAAGTGATTTTCAATCTTAGGCACTAACGTCAGGCTCTAAGGTGATAGTACTGGTGTAACTAAATCTATGGCTAGTGTTCATTCCTGAGAAATTACTTATAAGGCACATGTCTATATAATTAATATATTTGTACTGAATTCCAATTTTAGAAAAAAAGATGTACTACATCTGAGCTGTGCAAAAAGAAAGGGAGAGAGAAGGTAAGGAAAAAGAAGAGCAATAGACATAACAAAACCAAAAAGCTAAGGATGGCAGGCTTCAATCAGCGTATCTGGAGGCTGACCTTATCTCTGTTTGCTTTCTTTGGCATTGGTAGAAGAAAGCAGGAGATGGCAGTGGGAGAACAGATGTCCAGCAATGGCAGGCAGCATAATTCTGATTCTAGGGCTGGTATTGAAATAACCTAGGCTTACATTCTGCAAATTCAAACTTTTAGAGGGAACAGTTTTTTATAAAACATTAGAAGTCTTATAGTCTTATGAGGAAACATATACAATGGTGTTATGCATTTTTGTTTCATAGATCAGCATTGTTTTTGAACACAAATGGTAATAATCAGCAAAACATTGCTCTTCTTGTTACTTGTGAGTTAGGAAAATGAAGTTACTCTGGTTTGATGTTAAGTTTTTATGTTTTTCTCTTATTTTAAAATATTTACTTATTGTCATTTTATTTGAAAGGCAGAGAGACAGAGATCATTCATCTGCTGTTTCATTCACAAATGCCTGTAAAATCCAGGGCCAGGCCAGGCAAAAGCTAGGAGGAAGGAATACCACCAGGGTCTCCCACATGAGTGGTGGTCCACGCACTTGAGCCATCACTTACTGCCTCTCAAGGATGATACACATTAGCAGGAAGCTGGATTGGAAGGGAAGCAGCTGAGATTCAAACATGAGCGTTTTGGTGTGGAATGCTGGCATTCCAAGTAGCTTCGTAACTGCTGAGCCAAATGCCCACCCATTTTTCTGTTTCTAAATAGTTTTTGATTAAATAGTGTAAATGAATAAAAAGAATATTGGTTAGTATAGCCTTTTGTGTTATCTGTATTTAATTTTCTTTGAGCTATTTTTAATAACATTAATAATAGGATAATAATACAGGTAGTAATGCAAATGATTTCTTTATTCATAGAAATGCAAATTGTGCCCCCTGGAAATTCAGCTGATCATTACTCTGTGAGTTTTCACCAGTTTCATATCTACTAGGCAGATTTGTTTCGATATCTCATAAATATGCTTCTTTCAATTTCCTTTTTTACCATTTGTAACATCTTATTAGTTCCCTCATTATTTAATTAGTTAAATGAATTCTTTGGCACATGTGTTTGTTTTATATTGGTATTTTAATTGTCATTTATTGTATATAATATTTTTCAAGCAGAGTGATTCTTTCCTTCCCTTTCTCCCATAGCATTCATTGTTTCAGACACATTAAGAAGCATTGGCTACACAAAACCCAGCCTGAAACTTCCAGTAACTTACATATTTTTTATTATGACCTGTAATGACTTTCACACAGGCAATTAAGACTATATAGGGTGAAAAAATAATAAAACCTGTGGGTTTACATAGACCTGGGTTAAAAATCAGGCCTACCACTTCACTTCTATGTGACTTTTGGCAAACCATTTAACTTTTCTGAATTTTATTTCCTTTATTTACAAGATGGCATATGCTAATACCAAGCAGGGAAGACTGTTAGGGATAAAATAAGGGTATCTGTTTAACTTGATTAATACTTTGATGGTGCCTTATTCTTGGCAGCTATTCAATGAATATTAATTCATCCTCTGTACTCCATGCTTTCAAATTATTTTATTTTTAATTTTTATTTTATTTTTAATTTTTATTTTATTTTTAATTTTTAATTGTGTGAAAGGGAGGGGGGAGAGAGAGAGAGGGAGAGGGAGAGGGAGAGGGAGGGGGAGAGAGAGAGAGAGAGAGAGAAAGAAAGAGAATGAATATATTTTCCATCTGTTGGTTCACTCCCCAAATGTCTGCATCAGTTCATGTTGGTCGAAGTTGAAGCCAGAAGCCAAGAACTCAATTCAGATTCCACATGTGGCTAGCAGAGACTCAAGTACTGGAGCCATTGCCTGCTGCTTCCCAGGATTCATGTTAGCAGGAAGCTGGGATTGGAAGCAGAGCAGGGACCTGAACTAAGGCACACCAGTATGATTTCAGGCATCCCCAGAGGTATCTTAATAATTGTGCCAAATGCATGCCTTGCAGCTTTTTTATTTTTTAAAATCATTTGCTTATGTAGCTACTGTTCCCTTATGATAGGTTATTATTTGTGTTCCTATAGATACTGGAATGATTAGTTCACGATCAATAGACAAGAATCTCAGCTACTCAAAGTCTCAATTCAGTACCCAGTTCAATGAGCCATGTAGGCCTAAAACGAGGAATGAGCTGACAATTAGGACAACCTTCAGATGCTAAGAACCACACTTATGCTCAACAGATTGTTATTGCAAAAGAAAATGTGATTACAAGAATGACTCCATTGCAGAAAACATAATGTTAGGCCATTTGAACAAATGCAGATCAAAATTTACAAAAGCCAAACTTACTGTGTCAAAGGATTGAAAGCAAATGCTCCCTTCCTGTGGGCTCCATGCTATTTATCTACTCAGTCAGTGCTAAATTTTCCTTGAACTATTTTTCCCTTAAACTCTGCTTGTCAGTTTTCCTTTAGTAGCCAGACATGTTTGAACTCTTCTCCTTCATTTTCTTTTTTGGACTGGGTAGTTTAAAATTTGAAGTTATTTACAATCCAAATGAATATGTAATAGGATATTCATTATGTACCTTCCAGTTGCCACTTTTCTATTACTGCAATGACACTGAAGGATGACAAAGATGCAAATGGCTATTTCTTGTGAGTTTAATCCAGACTCCTCGTGTCCTGATATATCTTATCATTTTGTTTGGTAATTAGACTTCTCTGATGATGTTGTAAAATACATATCAGTTGTGAAGGGAAAAGTCATTATTTATCATTAGAGGGTGGGGAATGTGCTCATTTTTCACTGCTTTTACCTGGGAAGCAAGGACAGGGTGAAGCAATTTCAACTTAGAGGCCTGTGCTTGATGTGATTCTGGGATGGAACAAATAGCCATGAAATTAATCTGAGGATGTTCAATCATTCTCTTGCCAGGGCTTGGCTGGCATCATGTTGGTGTATAAAGTATAGCTTTCTAGGCTCTCAGCTTCCTCATGAGCATGAGCAAAGCTGGGTAAGATTTGTCCCTGTTACACATCATCTTGTAAAGACCGAGGACAGCAGAGAAGAGAAAACGAATTAATGAAGGGGGAAATGTCTTTTGAAGCCAAGGGACTATAAATAGTACAGTTCTGTCAGTATTGTATTTATGAAGCAAGGTTGTTACCTTAATGTGAGTTGGAGAATAACTTGTGTAAGTGTAGAACTGGGAAAAGGGAAAAAAAGACAAGGCTTGACTCAGATTTTTTATGTCACAAGCAAAATGAGAAAACTGAATGTTAGATGGAGGTCACTTGTTTCCAAGAGAAGGCAGTCTCACTGGCTGTTGGTTCATTCAGCTAATACTTAACAGAGCTCTTGATACATACTAGATACTCTCCTGAGATATAAACATTGTTCTGAAGATTCTTAGACCGAGAGAAACGACAAGCTTTATGGTTGTGATGTTGTGGTTAAGATGTTACTTGGGATGCCTGCATGCCATGTTAGAGTGCCTGGGTTCAAGTCTCTGCTTTGCTTCCAGTTCAGCTTCTTGCTAATGTGTACCCTGGAAGGCAACAGGAGAGAAGTCAATATTTGGGTCCCTGCCACCCATATAGCAGACTGGTAGAGTTCTTAAAGTTCTGGTCTCCTGGCTTTGGCGTGGCTCATTCCATGGTTGTGTAGTTATTTGGGGGGTGTGAACCAGCAAATGGAAGGTCTCTCTCTCTCTCTAAAATATAACTAACTAAATAAGTAAAACTTTTTAAAAAGAAAAAACTTCAGGAACCAGCATTGTGGTGTAGCTGGTAAAGCTGCTGCCTTAGAGTCCAGCATCCCATATGGTGCTGGTTCAAGTCCGAGCTGCTTTACTTTTGATCCAACTCCCTAGCTGGTATGCCTGAGAAAACAGCAGAGGATGGCCCTGGTGCTTAGTCCCTTGTACCCACATGAGCGACCTGGAGGAAGCTCCTGGCTTCTGGCTTTGGAGCAGCCCAGCTCTGGCCATTGAAGCTGTTTGGAAAGTTAACCAGAGGATAGAAGATCTCTCTCTGTATCTCTGTGTCTGAGAGAGACTCTGTCTCTCTCTCGCTAACTCTGCCTTCCAAAAAAAATAAATAAAACTTTGGAAAAAGAAAAAAATAAAAACTTCAGGGCATTCTAAAAAAGGGCTAACTCTGTCTCTACATATGTATGTTTATATATTAACCCATTTGGTTAATTTGTTGAATATTTTAAGTTTTTTTAACAATTCATTTCAGAATAGTTTTAAATTTACAAAGCAAAAATTGTGGAGTAGTAATGCAAAGATTTCCCATATATCCTGCAGCCCAATAATTGAATGCCAACAAACTGGAAAACCTTGAAGAATGGATACACTCCTTGATATAGGGCTGATTTTGTAGCATAGCAGGTAAAGGTACCACCTGTGTTGCTAGCATCCCATATGGACACTGGTTTGTGTCCTGGCTACTCTATTTCTGACCCAGCTCCCTGCTATTGGCATGGGAAAGCAACAAAAGATGGCCCAATGTTTGGGCCCCTGCTACCCACATTGGAGACCTTGAAGAAGCTTCTAGCTTCAGCCTGGTTCCAGTCTGGCTTAGCCCTGGTTGTTGTGGCCATTAGGGGAGTGAATGAGCAGGTGTTAGAGTCTCTGTCTTTGTCTATAACTCTGCCCTTCAAATGAATAAATAAATATTTTTAAAAATCCTGGATACATATAACTTTCTAAGATTAAATATAGAAGATATAGAAAATCTAAGCAAACCCATAACAATAATGAGAGTGAAGCAGTAATTAAAAATCTTCCATAAAAGAACAGTCCAGGATAGCATGACAACTGAATTCCATAAAATATTTAAAGGTGAAATAAGGCCAATGCTTTTAAGTTATTTCAAAAATGAAGATTGAACTCTGCCAAATTCTTTCAAGTTTTCAAAAAGAGATGTATTTTGTTTATTTGAAAGGCAGAGTGACTTAGGTAGAGACAGCAATATTCCATCTGCTGGTTCACTTCCCAGGTGGACATAATGGCCAGGTCTGGACCCGGCTGAAACTAGGAGCCAGGAACAACATCTGGGTCATCTACATGGGTGGCAAAGTCCAAGCACCTAGCCCATCTTCTTCTGCTTTCCCAGGTGCTTTAGCAGAGAGCTGGATAGGAAGCAGAGCAGCTGGGACCCCAACCAGTGCTCCAATATGGGGTGCTGGCATTAAATCATGTTGTCTGCAACGTAGCCTTGCTGCTGAATTTACCTTCATTGTTTACAAAGATATTATAAATATTCTCCATAATAGCAGAAGAAGCTCTAGACAGCAGACAGATAGTTCCACACGTTTCTCATTTATTAGTTCATTCTTGAGACATTCACAGGCATCCCTCAGAAAGATATCTTTGTCTATTCGAGGTTGTACGAGGAGTAAACTGTCATGATCTGCCTTTGGAAAAAAAAATGAACTGCCCCAAGGAAGGATAGTCAATACTTTTACATCAGTGTTGTAGTGGTTATCATACTTGTTGATTAAATATACCAGCAGTTTCTGATGGATGATTTAAATGGGTGAATAGGTATGCAGTGTCTGTGATCAGCAACTCCTCTCTTTCCAGCTTACTCCATATAATTCTTCAAACTTAACTATCTTTCAATGCCAGTGGGACCCACAGTCTTTCTTTTTTAAAGATTTATTTTTTTGAAAAGCATAGTTATAGAGAGTCAGAGAGAGAGAGAGAGAAGAGAGAGAGAGGTCTTCCATTTGCTGGTTCACTCCCCAGATGGCCTTAATGGCTGGAGTCTACTCTTACTGCCTTTCCACTGTTTCTCACCCATTCATACTGTTAGTTTACCCTTTACCCAGATTAATTGCTATTCTAATTCATAATAGTTTTTATTTAAATTATTTATTTATTTATTTGCAAGGTAGACGGCCAGAGAGAGAGAAACTGTTTCATCTGCTGCTTCACTTCCAAATTCCAAATGCTCCACAACTACCAGGGTTGGACAGGCCAAATGCAGGATCCCGTAACTTCTTCTGGGTCTCCCATGTCAGTGGCAGAAACCAGAGTACTTATTATAGTTATACTCTTGCATATCTAGTTACTTATATTACCTTTCTGTTGTTCTGTCATGAACTTTTATGAAACTCTAACACTGGTGAAATTTAAGCTAGTGTTTTTTGCCCCTGTGTAGATGAACAGGGAAGAAAAATAAACAAAAGAGCATAGCTGACTGCTTTCACTCGATATTCATGATGTGGACCTCAAGTGGACCTTTCATGCTTCCTGCTCACCACTGTACTTTCTTACTCAAACACTTTCCCGCTTCCCTAATTAACTGTTGTTTACCTTTGCTGTCCTTTGGTCTCATTCCTCTCAGCTGTTGAGCTTGCAGAAGATGACTTTTTATAATCTGCCATGATCAGAGACAGCAAGCTGCTACAATTTCTCATAGTTTTCATATACCTGGCCTGACATTTGTTATTATAGATTAAATATCTCATTTTTATCAAAAGATAATATCTTTATTGGCTTGTCACATTCTATTATTTCTACCTAGTGAAGGACATTGCCTTCCAAATTCTCCCTTCTACACTAACTTCCTTGTCTTTATTTGATCATTCTCATCAATATAAAAATATCTGTTTTTGACCCTTTTTTTTTTTGCTAAAATATCCTCTTGTCCTTCCTTACCCTTTGTCCCTTTTGCTGCGAAACTCCCAATGGTATTTTGTATCCTTTTGTCTTTTTTCCCCATCCTATCTTGAAACCACTTCATTCAGTTTTTTGCCCCCAATCAGTTTGCTAAACTGTTCTTGCCAATATCCCAGGAGTCCTCATATTGTTGACAAAATTCAGTCTTCATTTTAATTGGTCAGCTACATTTCATATCCTTGGATCATTCTATATTTCTTTAGATACTTTCTTCACTTCTTGCTCACAATATACATTTTCCTGGTTTTTCTACTGCTTCCCTGGCAGTTTATTTTCAACTTCCTGTATCTATTCTTATCTACTTCCTCCCTGTTCTCTTAAACTTGTGTTCGAGGGCTCAATTTTTGACCCATCTTTCATGTTTGTCTATATTAGCAATTGGTAAACTAAGGTGCACAGCTTCAAATCCAACCTGTGCCTGATTTGATAAATATAACTTTCATTGGAACATAGCAATGCCTATTTCAAAATGTGTTATTTATGGCTGCTTTTGAATTACATTTGAGTGGTTGTGACTGAGATTAAGTAGCCCTCAAAGCCTAAAATATTTACTATCTGGCCCTTTGTAAGAAATTCTTGCCAGCATCAAATCCACACTTATTCTATGAAGGCATTTGGCTGCAGGGTTTAAATGCATACTACATACTGACATCTTTCAACATGTATTCCCTCAGAACCTCTAACTTAGAAATCCAGTTGCAGATGGGAGCTGTAAGTACACTTGTACAACTAATAGTCATCTCAGCTTTAAATGTACAAAATGGAACTTCTAATTTGCCTCTCTAAATCTGCCCCATCTACAGTTGTTTCTATCTAGTTAAGGGTAACCCAGTCTTTTCAGTTGCTCAAAATCTTAGAGTAATCTTTCTCTTTCTGTTATATCCCATGTCCATTTATCTGAAAATCCTGGTTGTTCTCCTGTAGTAATAGACCCAGAATCTGATTACTTCTCCCATTCTAGTACAAGTCATCATAATCTCTTTTGTATATTACTACAATGACCTCCAAATTGGCTTTAATGGTTCTATCCTTGCTGACTCATTTATTTGCACTATTTGTAATATGGAAGCAAGATTACTATTATTTTTAAAGGTTTATTTATTTTAAAAGATTTATTTGAAAGCCAGAGTTACAGAAAGACAGAGGCAGAGGCAGAGGCAGAGGCAGAGGCAGAGAGAGAGAGAGAGAGAGAGAGAGAAAGTATTTCATCCACCGGTTCTCTCCCCAGATGGCTGCAATGGCCGGAGCTGCATCGATCTGAAGCTAAGATCCAGGAGCTTCTTCCTGGTCTCCCATGCAGGCGCAGCAGCCCAAGGACTTGGGCCATCTTCTACTGCTTTCCCAGGCCATAGAAGAGAACTGGATTGGAAGTGGAGCAGCGGCGACTTGAACCGGCACCCATATGGGATGCCAGCACTGCAGGTGGCGGCTTTACCCGCTATACCATACCGTTGGCCCTAAGGTTTATTTATTTAAAAGGTAGAGTAACAGAGAGAGAGAGAGAGAGAGAGAGAGAGAGAAAGTGAGAGAGAAAGAGAGAGTGAGAAAGAGAGAGGGGGAGAGAGAGAGAGAGAGAGAGAGAGAGAGAGAGAGAGACTAATTGATCTTACATATGCGTCTGGTTCTCTCCCCAAATGGCCTCAATGGGTGGTAGCAACTAAGTACTTGTGTCATCATCAGCTTCCACCCAGGCACATTACTAGGAAACTATCAGAAGCATAGACTTGGACCAGACACCTCTTATGGGGTGTGCATTAATCTGCTGTGCCACAACGCCTGCTGCAACAAAGATAATCTTTTAAAACAGAAGCCAAATAATATCATTACTTTGCTCAAAATCCTGCAGTGGTCCTCTTCTCATTCAGAGTAAAAACAAAACACCCTACAGTGGCCAGCTAAGCTCTGTAAGATATTGCCCCCAAACTATTTCTTCAAAGTTTTATCTTCTTTCTCAACTTTTTGGTCACTTAGTTTTAGCAACATTGGGTCCCTTCTTCTTCCTTAAATATTTAGGCATTACCTCTTTAGGTATTTAATCTAGTTTTTAATTCTTATATACTAGGAGAGCTCTTTCCCCAGTCATTTGCACAAATTTTTGATTAAATATCACTTTCAAAATCAGAGGTGACTAAGTAAACTATTTAAGTCTAAACATCCCTCTCCTCTTCAACATTTCTCATCATCCTAACCCTGCTTTATTTTTTTACAGCTCTTATCACCTTCTAATACTTTGAATATATAATTTAATCATTTTCAACCTCACATTCACTTCCAGACATGAATATTGGTTTTCTTCTTTGATATAATCTTTAATACCTAAAACAGTACTTGGCACACAGTGGGTGCTCAGCAGATATTCATTACCTAAAGAAATGATGGTGCTAGCTTTATTATATTTATGTTTTCCAAAGAGATTTAAAGAACATTTTGATGTGCTAATTATGTGCAGTATTTCAAGTTTTAAATGCACTTTCTATAATGAGGGAGAGACATTCCCAGCTTGCTTCACTTGAGAAGCAAAAAATGATGTATTGGTATTTGAAGACTTCAGATGTTTCTCTTACTATGATTTGTGTCATAGGTTGCACAAATATATAGTTTCAGATAAAAGCTATATTGGAAGAATAAACTATGAACTAGTGACTAGCTACTTTATGCTATTTCATTTTATTCTTCAAAGTATCATAAAACGATGCTTCCGAAACTCAGAACTGCCTCCATCATGTCCCTGATTGCTATAGTCTGAATATTTATGTACCCTTAAAATTCATATGAGGAAATTCTCATTCCTGAGGTGATGTTGTTGGAAGAATGAAAGTCCAGGTTTTCATCTTTGATATCCTTCCCCCCAATTTGAGGATCAGACATAGATAAAGGCTAGCAGAGGAATAAGATCTATTAGCAAACAAAAGTACATAACCAAGAGCAATATGTGCATAGTCAAAGGTGAGCTTCAGCCCTTGGGGTTATCCCTTTACATGATTTAGGGCAGAAGCAGTGGTTCTTTGAGTGGAGTTTTCCAGGAAATTGTGGATATTTCCAGAATTTTGGCGATTTCCCATTTTCTGGTCATTTTATAAAGTTTTGAAAATGGCAAGGTATCAGGTGCATGAAGGAAGTAGGAGAGTCAGCCATGATAATTTTATTACAATGATATTATAATAGATCATTGCAGGGATGCAGTCAGCAGTGCCTTTGCCTGTTTTGAGCAGCAGCTTTTCTCCAATAGTGATTTCAGATTGCTGGCAACCCTGGGGGAAGATGTGGTGACTGATTACCTCTGGCTGTTTTTCTGATCCTTGGTTGCCTCTTTGCCTACATCATCTTTCTCTCAGAGATTTTTGTCTCATATTATTTATGGCAGATCTACAAAGCTGTGTCCTCTTCATGCTGTGTCAGAACATCATCCTTGCCTAAGCATGGGATGGAATCACTGGGATTTGATAACTGATCTAGAGGTTCCATTGGAGGAGCTAGAAATTCATAACCAGTTGTTGGTTATGGCTGGAATATCTGCATGACCCTCACTTTTACATGAAACTATTGAATTCCAGAAGAGGCAAATTGAAAAATTAGGATGAGTGTACATGAGCCAAAAATGAGCAGGGGTAAAGACCATGTAAGTTAAGGGAGAGCACTTTTCTTTTTTTGCTTCCAAGTGGTAGGAGCCAAAGTATTTCCCTTACCAAAATCTTAGAGCCAGTTGACTTGATCATGAAATGTTTTACCATCTTTTCTTGTGAGCTCCCTGTTTTTACTATAAGGAATAACAGTTTTTATTAGTCACTTTACATACTCTATCTTATTTTGCTAGTAGTTAATCTTGGGCTAGTCATTTGCTCAGGAACCCATTAGATATGAAATCAAAAGAATCTTAAAATTGTTCAGAGGCCTGGCGGGTGGTCTGGGCTAGAATGATGAAGGCAGCAGTTTTCTTTAAGCGACTTCATGGTATGTAGTAAGATTTTCTCCTTTTGTTAAGAACCAAGTGGGTGGAATAGTTTACCAGGGAGTTTTCTTGCCAATGGCAGTTTCCTGAGGAAGATAGAAGTAGTAACAACATGTTAGCTGGGAAGTATGATAGCCTTCATCATTTCTCTCTCCCCTCTTTCTCCTCTCCTCCCCTTCCCTTATCTTCCCTTCCTTTCTTCTCTCTCCTTCTCCCTCCCTCCCTTCTCTTTAAGGAGAATTTTTTGACAAAAGCAAAAATTCTTACCTTTTAGCCATTTGAAGATAAGCTTAAGTCCCTCGGTTGGCTCATAAGAGTATGTGGAATTATTCTCTGAGTGTTCCTGTGATGACTCAAGGGGTAGTTTAATTCTTGATAGAAATACTCCACTAGAGATTCCCTGTAATCTGATTGTAGTTGGAGTGCTAAGTATCACCCTGAGAGGAAAAGTGAATTGTCAGAAGTGGAACTTGTCATCTACTTCCATGGTGCCACAACTCTTTAATAGGGGTCTTGCCTAGGAATTCAGAACAGAGTAAATGGCAAGTCTTTTTTCTTTATAGCTTTTTAAAAAAAGATTTATTTATTTATTTGAAAGGCAGAATTACCAAGAGAGAGATACACAGAGAAAGCGAGATCTTATATCCACTGGTTCACTCCCCAAATGGCCTCAACAATGGCCATAGCTGGGCCGTTCCGAAACTAGGAGCCAGGAGTTTCTTCTGGGTCTTCCATATGTATGTAGGGTCCGAAATACTTGATGATCTTCCACCACTTTCCCAGGCACATTAGCAGAGAGCTGGATTGGAAGTGGAGTAGCCAGGATGCACACCTGCACCCATATGGTGTGCTGGTGTGGCAAGTGGCGACTTTACCAGCTATACCACAGTGCCAACCCAGCAAATCAATATTGTTAATAGCAACATCCAGGATCACCTGGGGCTGCAGGAATGTGATTGTCATGCAGGGTGTGGGAGCCACCTGAATTCCTAGGGTCCTGCAATCCTCAGATAATGACTTGAGGCATTGTGAAGCCCTTTCTTACCTTTGGACCTGAGGATAATCCCATTTCCAGTGTCCCTTCTATTTACATCATGGGCAGGGACTGGGTGTGCATTTTAGACAGGGATATCCCTTGCACCAATGTCCTGGTTTCTCACACCTAAAACGTTTTCTCTTGGGTTTTCCACACATCCATGGTTGGCTACCCGCTAGGTTGGTGTGAGGTTGCAGGGCAGTGGTTACAGCGATTGCTATCACAATAGCCTGTTATCTGGACTATTTCCCACACTGAAGATCCTGATCCTCCTCAATTTTGTTTGAATTATTGAACACTCCAAATGGTGTATCTAGCATCTGTTTCATGGGAGTTTGGGGCCCTACTGCCAGTTTACCTCCGAAGATTTGGTACTGACTAGCTGATAAAATAGATATTAAATAATACCTGTCCTTAGAGGTGCTAGAGGATATGTTAGGATGGTCTATGTTAGTACATCTTTTTAAGACCTCTGCCAGTCATCCCTAGAATAATACGGGATTCTCTTCCTTTTGGTGTTTTACCTCCCTGATTTTGTCATAATTTATGAGTTTTACAATACTTTTATTTTCTTTACAGCCGCTAAACAGGTCACCATATGATCTTAGTATCCTGAATCCTCTTAACCTCTTTGATAGTTCCAATTAAGGTCTGTATTATGGGACTGCTGTGGCTCCCATAGCATAATGTTTGGACTGTTGAGCCACCAGTGAGTTAGCAGGGGTTCAGCATTAGACTAGATTAATTATTTTTCCTCTGGGGAGATATACTGAACAGATACACTGAACAGTGTATAGTTCACCCCAGGTCAAGTTAAAGGCCAATGTTAAGGCCTCAAATTTTTCTGTGAAATTTATGGGGTCTTCTGTACTCCTCCCTAGCTTTTATTTACATTGGTTTAATAGTTAAGTCAGTCAAGAATAAAGGGACATGCACTCTAATTTTCCCAGTATCTCTTAATCACCTCTCCCAGAGGACAAAGCTTGTTTGTACCCAGATGGTAGTAGATGTGATTTTGAATGATTCTAGCCAGGTAATCCTTTGGTATAGGGGGGCAGATTTTATAAGTTTTCCAATTTTTGAAAAGATTGATTTATTTGGAAATAGACACACAATCTCTCTCTCTCTCTCTCTCTCTCTCTCTCACACACACACACACAGAGAGAGAGAGAGAGAGAGAGAGAGAGAGAGAGAGAGAAAGGGAGAGAATCTTCCATTTGCTGGTTTATTTCTCAAATGGCTGCAATAGGCAGGACTGGACCAGGCCAAAGCCAGGAGCCTAGAAATCCATCTGGGTCTCCCACATGGGTAGCAGAGTCCAAAGCACTGTTTTCTACTGTTTTCTCAGATGCATTAACAGGGAGCTAGACTGGAAAAGAGCAGCCAGGACTGGAACTGGTACTCATTTAGGATACCAGCATTGCAGGTGGAAGTTAAACCTGCTGTGCCACAATACTAGCCTCTAAATGTTTTCCAGTTTTTGAGCAGGCAACCCAGGAGTGAGTCCATGAGTATCATGGGTAGTTAACTCATGGTTGAAAAAGTCTCTTCATGACCTAGAGAGAAAAGGAAAATAGGTGAAAGAATATGTCATGGCTCTATGAGAACCCTGTCAGTGGGCTGGATCATATTAGACATCTTAGGATCTTGACCATGTCCTTCCATGACCAGGGAGTCCCTAAGAGCCCCCTTGTGGATCAGTTCAGATCTGGCAACTCAGATCTTGAATAAGATCCATGGTACTTGAGTATCCTTATCTCCCCCTCATTTGTTCAGTTTTCCACCACTCTTAGGGGTGTGTGTGTGTGTGTGTGTGTGTGTGTAGGTGGGGAGTTATGAGTTATTCATAAGTTATATTAAGCATCATTTTTAGGAAGATGAGTACCTACCCAGCTTGTTAGGTCAGCTGTAGTGGCTCAATTGGATGACCAATATAACCTGAAAAGCTGTCAGTTGAAGAGAAAGAGGAGGACCCTTGTTTTGAAGAATATGGAAATCCTTGTGGATGGAGTATTAGTCTGAGGACTGAAAACATCATTAGCAAGGGCAATAAAATAATCCATGAAGTACTTAGCCTTTGTGGGCTAAGAAAGGAGGAGATCTAGCAGATGCAAGCAATAGGGACTTCTGGTAATGCACGGTGCTCTTGTAATAGGAAGAAAGAGAATCTCTGATCACTTCCTAGGTTGATAATGAATCCCAGCCATTCTCAGAAGCTTTCATCAGGAAGGAACCTATGCTATCTCATCTGCACACCGTTGACTCTCAGCCTTCCCACCTCCAGTGGAAGTGAAAGAGCTGAACTTTATGGAAAGGTTCAGAAGATGTGAAAATAACAAACACTGTTATTTTCAAGCACAAGGGAGGTGAGAATTGAAAGACTCTTTGGGAAATCTCTGGGTGGATTTTTACCTCCTGGCCAGTTTGCCATGGATGATGGATGGCTAATGGGTCCAGGTGCTTGTCTTCAATGCATGAAAGAATTCCAGGATGAGACATAGATAAAGGTTAGTAGAAGAATATTATTTATTAGCAAAGTGAAAGTATACATTCTAGAGAGAGTGCAGATACATTCAAGGGTGAGCATCAACCCATGTTTTTTGGGGTCATCTTTTTATACGATCTGGAAGCATAGAGGCTGGTGCTTCCAGGAAATTGTGGATATTTCTAGAAATTTGGTGGCTGCCTGTTTTATGGCCTTTTTAGGAAGTCTCAAAAATATTATGGTGTCATATATATGATGGGAAAATAATGTAAGCCATAATAATTTTTATTTTAGTGATTTAATAGTTAATAAGTCATTATGGAATACAGTCATCATCCATGTTAGAGACTCCTGGCCAACATTGATTCTGGGCAGGGGCTTTACTGCAACAGTGATTTTGGATTGCTGGCCATGAGTGATTTAGAGGATATCCTGGGGTAAGAGTATGGTGACATATTTCCTCTATCTCTTTTTCTGATCCATATTTGCCTCAATGGAACTAGGAAGTAGAGCTATTGGGAAGTGATTAGGGCATGAGAATGGAGCTCTCATGAATAGGATTAATATGTTTATAAAAGAGGCCCAAGGGAGATCCTTTACTCTTCCACCATGTTAAGACACAGTGATAAGACAGATGTCTATGAGGGAGTGATCCAGACCCTGAATATACTGGTGTCTTGATATTGCGCTTCTCAGCTGCAGAACTGTGAAAAAAATTGTTATTAATAAGCCACACAGTTTATGTATTTTTTTGCTATATAAACTACAGTAGACTAAGACATTGATATAAAGCCTTTTGGTTATACTTTATTATGTGGAGTAGATGACAACATTCTTTAGAGTTAGATGTTTATTTGTATTTCTAATTTTATAAGTAACTGAATAGTAAAATGTTAAAGGACACCTTTTTGTTTCAGAATAATTATAGTTAAGAAATGTAGAAATAATGAAGGAAAAAGAAAATCACCATTAGAACACCACAGTGTTTTAGCCATACCAATTCACTTGTAGTTCCTTGGACACCCTATAGTTTTTCATACATACTTTCTATTTCTCCTTATTGTTTCTCTTATCAGCTGCATTTTATGAGGCTTATCTCAAATCTGGTTTCTGCTGGTGGCAGTCTTTAATATTCTCAGTAGTAAGTCTTTGGCTTTTATAGCCCTTATCACATTAAAATATTATTTTCTGGCCGGCGCCGATGGCTCACTTGGCTAATCCTCCACCTGCGGCGCTGGAACCCTGGGTTCTAGTCCTGGTTGGGGCGCCGGATTCTGTCCTACTTGCTCCTCTTCCAGTCCAGCTCTCTGCTGTGGCCCGGTAGGGTAGTGGAGGATGGCCCAAGTGCTTGGGCCCTGCACCCACATTGGAGATCAAGAGGAAGCACCTGGCTCCTGGCTTTGGATCAGCGCAGCGTGCCAGCCATGGTGGCCATTTTGGGGGTGAACCAACAGAAGGAAGACCTTTCTCTCTGTCTCTCTTTCTCTCTCACTGTCTAATTCTGTCCAAAAAAAAAAAATTTTTTTTCCGTGTTTTTACTGTCTTGAGTTCATTGACATCAGAACTAATCAATAATCCATTTTCTACCTTTTTATTTTGAGATACATGTAGTCTTACCGAAGAGTTGAAAAATACTACCATTCTTGTACCACTTAACCAAGCTTCCCCTTAAATTATTTTATATAACTGTAGAATATTTATCAAAACTAAAAACTTAATGTTAGTAAAATATTTCCTGAACTACACAGTTTATTTGTATTTCATTAATTGTTTCACTGATGCCCATTTTCTCTTCCAGGATATAAAATAGTATTTAGTTTTCATATTTCTATATTTCTTCAATTATAATAATTCTTTAATGATTTCTTGTTTTTCATGATGTTGGCACTTCTGAAGAGTATTGTCAAGTTATTTTTGTAGAATTTCTCTTGATTTTGATTTTTCTGATTGTATGTGATTATACCGAGAGTACATATAATTGGGAAGCACACTCATATAGGTGATGTGCTCTTCTCAGTGCATCACAATGGAGGGTTCACAATATTGACATGGATTAGCTGTGTTGGTAACCTTGGCTAAGTACATCTTCAGGATTCTGTAAATATTGATCATTTTCCTTTTGTTATTTCTAATTGCTGTAGATAAGGTAATTTTAACCTAATAAGATATTTGTTTCTCTTTAAACTTTGCCTGCTAATTTAGTGTGCTAATTAAGCCATTAGTGGATCTTCCCTGAAAGCAGAAAACCATGGTGTTCTGATGGTGATTTTCTTCCTCCTTCATTATTTCTACATTTCTTAAGCGGAATTATTCTGAAAGAAAGAGTTACCTTATATCCATTTTATTCAGTTATTTATTTATGTCAGTGTGATTATAAGGAATTTTTAGTTCACTGGGTTATAATCCAATACTCACATGTTGCATCTTATTTAAGATTTTTCTTTTAAAAAATTTTTAAAATATAAAGAGATTTAATGTTTTCATAAATACAATTCTAAAAATATGATGATGCTTCTCTTCCTCCCTCCATTCCACTTTCCTTCCTCTTCTTTCTTTCTTTGTTTCTTTTTTCTTAAATTTTGTGATAAAATATTTTTAATTTACTTTGTAGTCAAGGGCTTACGGCTCCATTAAATAGAGTTCAACACATAAAAAACAGAAAGAGAACTTTTCAGCAGGAATATATACAAGGGCGATAAAAATAATCAAATCTAAAGATGTCCATTTCACTCACAAGCATTAAATTTTTTATACTCTATTTATTAACACAAATCGGAGAAAACATGTGATATTTGTTTTTTGGGGTCTGTTTTATTTTAATAAACATAATTATCTCCAGTTGTATCCATTTTATTGTAAAAGTCATGATTTCATTGCTTGTTATGGCTGAGTAGTATTCCATAGTGTGTGTGTGTGTGTGTGTGTTTATACCACATTTTCTTTATCCAGTCATCAGTTTGTGGACATCTGGGTTGATTTTGCATCTAATGAGATTATCATGTAGTTTTGATCCTTAAATTTGTTGATGTGCCGGCGCCGTGGCTCAGTAAGCTAATCCTCCACCTTGCGGCGCCGGCACACCGGGTTCTAGTCCCGGTCGGGGTGCCGGATTCTGTCCCGGTTGCCCCTCTTCCAGGCCAGCTCTCTGCTGTGTCCAGGGAGTGCCGTGGAGGATGGCCCAAGTGCTTGGGCGCTGCACCCCATGGGAGACCAGGAGAAGCACCTGGCTCCTGCCATCGGATCAGCGCAGTGTGCTGGCTGCAGCACGCCAGCCGCGGCGGCCATTGGAGGGTGAACCAATGGCAAAGGAAGACCTTTCTCTCTGTTTCTCTCTCTCTCTCACTGTCCACTCTGCCTGTCAAAAAAAAATTTGTTGATGTGATGTGTCACATTTATTGATTTGCGTATATTGACCATACCTGCCTCCCTGGGATAAATCTCACTTGGTCTAGTTGGATGCTTTTTTTAAATGTGTTGTTAGATTCAATTTGCTACTATTTTGTTGGTAATTTTTTGCATCTGTGTTCATCAGGGGTATTTGTCTATAGTTCTCTTTTTTTGTTGTAACTTTTTCTGATTTTGGAATTAAGGTAATGCTGGCCTCATAAAAAAAGTTTGGAAGAATGTCTTTCCTTTCAATTATTTTTGAATAGTTTCAATTGTCTTGACTACTTTAAGGAGAATTGAAATTAATTTTTCTCTAAAAGTTAGAATTCAGCAATGAAGCCATCTGGTCCTGAGATTTTCTTTGTTAGGGGGACTCTGTATTACTGATTCAATCTCAGCCTTCTTTAATGGTCTATTCATGTTTTCTATGTCTTCATGGCTCAATTTTCATAAATTACAGGTGTCCAGAAAACTATCCATTTCTTCTGGATTTTCCAATTTGTTGGCACATAGCTGTTTGTAATAATCCCTGTCTTATCAGTTGTAGCATCTTCTTTTTCACTTCTGATTTTATTAAATTTGCTCATTTCCCTTCTTCTTTTGGTTAGTTTGGCCAATGGTTAATTAGTTTAATTTTTATTCAGTGTTTTATCTCTCTGCAGAATTTCTTGTCTATGTCATACATGGTTTTCCTTATTTCATGTAATTGCTTTTTTGTTTTTGAGTAATATTATAACATTCTTTTGAAATAATTTTCAGGCATTTTGGCAGTCTCTCCATCTTTACAGTCCAACATAATTACAAGCACAAAATGCATTGCAGCTGTTTTCATTTGGTGCAATCATATTATTAGAACAGTCACAAATATGAAAAAATATTTTACCTTTATTTTATTTCCAGTGTTGCATTCTTTGCTCCTTTGTTTAGATTCCATTTTTGGTCTTACATCATTATCTTTCTGCCTGTAAAACTTCTTTTAATGCTTATCATAAACTCATTTTTAAAATTCTCACTGAGTATAGAATTTTGAAAGGGAGGGGCTGGCGCCGTGGCTCATTTAGCTAATCCTCCACCTGTGGCGCTGGCATCCCATATGGGCGCCGGGTTCTAGTCCTGGCTGCTCCTCTTCCAGTCCAGCTCTCTGATGTGGCCTGGGAAGGCAGTGGAGGATGGTCCAAGTGCTTGGGCACCTGGCTTCGGATTGGCATAACTCCGGCCGTAGTGGCCATTTCGGGGGTGAACCAACGGAAGGAAGACCTTTCTTCTGTCTCTCTCTTTCACTGTCTAACTCCACGTGTAAAAAAAAAAAAGAATTTTGAAATGCATTTTTTTTTCCTTTTCATGGCTTTAAAAATTACGTATTAAAAGATGTGTTCTGGGGCCAGTGCTGTGACGTAGTTGTTAAAGCCACGGCTTGCAGTGCCGGCATTCCATATGGGCGCTGGATTGAATCCCAGCTGCTCCATTTCTCTCTGGTATGGCCTGGGAAAGCAGTAGAAGATGGCCCAGGTCCTTGGGCCCCTGGACCCACATGGGAGGCCTGGAAGAAGCTCCTGGCTTTGGATCTGCAGAGCTCCCGCCATTGTGGCCAACTGAGGAGTGAAGCAGTGGATGGAAGATCTCACTCTCTCTCTGTCTCTCCTCAACTCTGAATTCCAAATAAATAAATAAATAAATCTTTTTTCTTTTAAAAAATGATGTTTTCTTGGGGCTGGCGCTGTGGCATAACAAGTAAAGCTGTCGCCTGCAGTGCTGGCATCCCATATGGGTTCCAGTTTGAGTCCTGGTTGCTCCACTTCAATCTGGCTCTGTGCTATAGCCTGGGAAAGCCATAATTGTAGTCATCTAGGGAGTGAACCAGTGATTGGAAGACCTCTCTGTCTCTGCATCTCTGTAACTCTATATTTCAAGTAAATAAATAAATCTTTCTTTAAAAAAAGATGTATTCTGGCTTGCCTGGCTTTATGGTTTCTGTACTACTTGTCCTTATTTCTCTCTATGTAAACTTTCTTCTTTATCTAGCAGAGAAAAAAATAATCTGTTTGCCTATAATATGCCTATTGTATTTCTTGTTTTGATTAATCTTGTCTTAGAGTCTTTGGATTTCTTAAATCTAAGGTCATTAATGGAATGTCATTAATTTTAGAAAACTCTGGGACATTAGTTCTAAAATATTTCCTCTCATTCTTTTTTTTTTTTTTTGTCTCTTTTGCCAAAGAATTTTCACCAAGCATGCCTCATTCTATTTTCTGGTAACTCTTTTTTTTTAAGATTTATTTATTTGAAAGGCGTAGTTACAGAGAGGCAGAGGCAGTGAGAAAGAAGTCTTCCATTCACTGTTTCACTTCCCAAATGGCTGCAATGGCCAGAGCTGAGCTGATCTGAAGCCAGGAGCCAGGAGCTTCTTTGGGGGTCTCCAATCCAGGTGCAGGGGCCAAAGCACTTGGGCCATTTTCTGCTGCTTTCCCAGACCATAGCAGAGAGCTGGATGGGAAGTGGAACAGCCGGGACTCGAACCAGTGCCTATATGGGATGCTGATGTGAAAAGTAGAGGCCTAGGCTATTGTGCCATGCCAAGCACCGGCTCTGGTAACTCTTATTCTAGCTCTCTAATTGTTTTTCTATTGGACTATTTGATACTGTTATACATCTCTTAGGTGTTTACTTCTGCGCCTATTCATTTTTTTTTGTATTTCATAATGGGCAACTTCTGCTAATGAATTTTTGCATTCAATGATTTGTTCTTCAGCTGTGTTGAATTTACTAACCAGCTGGTCAAAGATATTCTTCTTTGTTATCGTTTTTTCCTTTCAAATATTTCCATTTTAAATATTTGTTTTTATTTATTTGAAAGGCCAGTGACAAAGGAAGAGGAAGTCATACAGAGAAATCTTTGATCCACTGGTTCACTCTCCAAATGGCGGCAATAGCCATGTCTGGGCAAGGCCAAAATTAGCCAGGAACTCCATCCTGGTCTCATCCTGGTAGCAGGTGCCCAAGTACTTGAGATATCTTATTCTGCCTTTCTAGCAGCATTAGCAGGAAGCTAGTTTGGAATCTGAACAGCTGGGACTTGCATGTGTACCATGATTTGGGATGCTGGCCCTATAAGTGGCAGCCTAACCCACTATGCCACAACATTGGCCCCTCAAGTATTTCTATATTATTTTTTTCTGTAGTCATCATCTTTGCTGAAATCTCCCATCTGATCTTCCATGTTGTCAGTCTTTTCTATTAGAACTTTTGGTATGTTAATTTAGGGTATTTTTGATATGTATGTCATTTATGAATCTGACATTGATTGCTTTGTTCCTTGGGAGTATTTTTTCTTCCTTTTTGTATGTATCCCATTTTTGATTAAAAGCAAATATCTTTTTCAGTAATGTGTAGACCGAGATAAATATTCTCCAGACCTGGAAAATGGCCAAACCCTGTCCCAGGAGTTAGTGTAGGGTTTTATGGTCAGGAGTGGGTTAAGGTTGATAGTTTCTGTGGTTACCCTCAGGGCACCATCAGCTTCAAATTCCTCTATATGTTTATGTTTGGAGTGAGGTTGATTTGCCAAAGCCATGTCTTCTAGACCTTCAGCTGCAGGTTTTTAATCTATGTTTTTCCACAAAAGAGTTTCTTTGCCAGCTTTCTTGCACCTCCCCCAGCGGTGTTCTGCTATAGCCATTCAGAGTTATCAGCTGGGCTGCATGGACAACTCGAGGAAAATTCTCTATTTGTAGTAAGTCTCAGTGTTGTGTTTTTGGGGAGTATGAACTCAGTTCTACTTAACATTCTTTAGGAATCATTTTCTTCTTCCTAGGTTTCTTCCTCTAGCTGTATTTCACCCCATCTTGAGGGTGGTGATGTTTTTGTCCCTATGGCTCACAGACTAGGACTTTTGTTCCACAAAGCAGATAGCAAATGGGTGATTTTGTGGAGTGTGTTGCCCTTACAGCATGACTGTTGTTCCTCTCCCCTGGTCTGATCCACAATATATACTTTTTAAGGATATCTTCCTGATTTATTCTGTTTTTAATATTTATTTAAAAGGCACAGTTTTATACACACATGCGCACACACACACACAGATTCCATTCACTAGTTCACTCCTCAAATGGCCTCTGGTTAGGACTGCGCCAAATAGAAGCCAGGTGGCAGGAACTTCTGGGTGGGTGCTGAATTTCAATGAAAGTGAACCTGCACAAGACTCAATTTTTGCAGTCTCTGTGAGCTTCCAGCTATCTATTATTCTGCAGATAACTTCTACCTAAATATATTCTTTATAAATAATTCTTTATAAACCAGTCTTACTAGTGTCTGGTTGCATTTATCTCTGGTAAGTAACTGTTTGCAGTTACTTCTCTTGCAGGTGCCTGCCTTTCCACAGATTTTGGATTAGTTGATTATTTTCAAATTGTATCTGTGTTGTTTTGGAAAAAAATTATAAAGCTGAAGTTGATCTAATCATTTTAAGCTATAATCATGAGAATAACATTCTATCCAGTTTTCTAGATCCCAGAGCAATAGTTGTAAATTCCTTATTATTGACTTTTATACTCCTAGTGACTTGTAAAGTACTTGGTAGATATTAGGCATTTCATACTTAAAATGTTTGATACATATAATATACATGTATGCAAGTACAATTCTTTTTCTGTGAGTGTCTGGGACAAGAGGAACACCACAGAGTAGCAGCAGGGATTGGTACACCACAACACTCTATACAATGACACTTTCATCGTTGAGGTTGTGTTACTGAATTATTCTTTTTATATTCTCCAGTTCTTTTACAACATATACAGAAACTAGCTGGACAAATATAAGAGTATCAAATACTTTTAAGTTTTATGATAAATGGACAGTGGTATTTTTATGTAGAAAACAAAGCATATTTTTTCGTGTGTGATGTGCAGTATTTTTTTTTTTTTTTGCCCGAGTATCTTTGTTTAATTCCCCAGATTGTAACCCAACCTAAACAGCTAAGGAATTCTGCTTTCATGGTGTTGGACAGTGAGAATGAAACACTTGTCCAAAACATAGGGAAAAAAAAAAGCAAATTTGGAAGAATAGTGTTATTAATGATAAACCAGTTTATTCTTCACCTGGAGACTAAAAATTTTCTTGGATTGAGTGATAAAATAGAGCATGGCAACTCTTGCAACTATGTGAAGTGCTTTGTGCCTTACTTACCTCCACCCTACATTGAGATCTGGATATTGGGCTAATATAATGGACACCCAAGAGTGCTTTCATCTCTGAATACAGTCTAAGGAGGGAACAAAACCTCATAGCGCCCATTATCTTAGTAGATAGGCAGCACAGTGTAGTTGAGATGGCTCCTTTGTGGTTTAACAAGGGAGCTTTAGATAGCCATAGTGTGAAGAGGCGTTTGAGAAGGGCAAGGAAGCTACACACAAGCATGGCCACATGCACACACACAAACATACACACCCCCAAATAGAGACAGAGAGAAAAAGAGAGAGGGCAAAAGAAAGAGAAACAGGGAATGGCAATAGGGCCCGGAGAAGCCCTGTGACCTCAATGTGGAGAAATGCTTCAGAGATTCATGTGTACTGCTCACTGAAGACTGAGAATGTGTGTCTTACAAGGATGCGCTTTTGGTAACATTCAAGGATCCGGACACACCTCTTCATTAGTCCCTTCCAATGCAGCTACACCATAAAAATCCCTGAAATACAGGTGTAACCTTGATAATGAAAAAGTCCCAAATAAAATGAGAATCCACACTTAGTGGAATGTGAGCTCAAAGTGCAATTATTATATAGAAATAATGCTGTATTACTTGAACACCTCAATTTTTAAAATGAAATATATAGTTGCTGTACATTTAAAAGAAAATTGTTATTAGAATATCTTCAACAGGCATCAATAAGCTTTTAAATACAATACTATTGGTAAATATTCTGTTTGGTACACAAATGCATAAATGGGTTTTAATTTGAAAGTAAAAATAACCTCTTTTTTTCCAAATATATTTAGTTGACAGCCTGGCTCTGGGCAGGCCAGTTACTCCACAACATTTTACCGTAACAGAATTCAGTTAACCTGAATCAAAATACAAGCCAGACCAGCTATGCAGATGAGCTACATGCACAGTGTACAGCAGCGTATGGTCACTGTGCTTCTGCTGTCATAATTTCCTTGCTTGAAATTTGAAACTGATGATGACCAGCTCTGAGACCTTGGGCAAGGCACTTTTTTGTGAACTTCAGTTGCTCATTCATCAATGTGGGTAGTAATAAAGCGCTTTTAATGCAGTTCTTGCATGGACTAAACCATCATAATAAATGTAACCATCATAATAAGTGTAACAGCAAACAAGTGAGAAACGTTTAATAAATACTGGCCATAATTATGTTCCAAAAGAGGCCCAACTTATCAAATGTACAAATATTGAATCACTGGCCAACCAAAATGTTTCCCAAGATGTAGTTCAAGTTAGATATTTTTTTCTTAAGTCTGTTTTTATTTTTCCCTTTTATCTATTATATTGTTCTTTGCTTCTTGTTTCTTTCCTTTCTCCCTCTATCCTTCCTTCTTTTCCTTTTGCTTCCTTATTCCCTCTCTCCTTTTTCTCCCTTCCTGCTCCCTCCTTGTTGTAGTGTAAAGGAAAACTTAGCCCTCTGACTTCTGAACATATTGACAAACTATGCTGGTTCCATTTAGGCTCATCAAGATCATAAAATACCAAAATGTGAACATTTATGACCCTTAGAGTGTATGTTAGTGACAAGACAAAGCAATTTTACTGTATGTTTGTGTTTTCCTGAGATCAGATCATTTAAATTTAACTTCAGTTTTTAATTGCTATTTTATTTCCATTTCCATGTAATACAAAATTTTTTAACACTCCTGAAAATTAGTAATTCTTGTACAATTAAGAATATGACAGGTGTACCTGTAATTTATGCCAAGCAACTGTGATAAGAAGTCAGAATACAAAAATTTTAAAAGACAGTTATAAACATCTCCTTAATTAGCTATTATTTTAAAATTTGAAACCACTCTCAATTACCAAAATATTTATATAAAATTTAACTATAATTTAAAGTTTTAATTTATTTATGAGATATTAAATATAGCAACTTCAATATCTTAAGTTATTTGCCCATTTAAAAATATTTATTTGAAAGCCAGAGACATAGCGAAAGACAGACATACACAGAACTTTCATCTGCTTGTTCATTCCCTGGGCCAGGCCAAAGCTGGGAGCCAGGAAGTCAATTCTCATCTCTAATATGGGTGGCAGGACCCCAACTACTTGAGCCATCACCTGCTGCCTCCTCAGATGTGCATTTTCAGTAAGCTGGAATCAGGAGCAGAGTGTGGACAAATCCTGGCTCTCTGATATAGGATACAGGCATCTTAATTGATGTCTTAACCACTGACTCTCCATTTATGAATTTAATATATTAATTTATTGAATAGAACTATGTGTCAAGCACAATGCTAACTGGAGAAAAATGTCAATGAATGACATACTCTGGTCAAGGAGTTCATAGTTCAAGATGTAAACAGCTGCAGAATGCAGATGAGTTTGCCAGATGAAAACGGGGAGGGCATTATAAGGAGCAGCCATGTTATATGCAAAGATTTGAAGAAAAAAAATGCAATAACATTCACAAGCTAGAAATAAACACTCTGGTTCAGGAACCTTGTCTTGCTGCCTGTATCCTTAGTATATAATGCATCTCTTGTTCAATAAATATTTAGAGTTGATTGATTAATAAATACACTAGCAGATAAAGTTGTAAACCTCTTGTAAATAGCTTTACATGCCACGGCATTGAGTTGATATTTC
Source organism: Lepus europaeus (assembly GCF_033115175.1). Lineage (NCBI taxonomy): Eukaryota > Metazoa > Chordata > Mammalia > Lagomorpha > Leporidae > Lepus > Lepus europaeus. The sequence goes on from NC_084831.1 coordinate 60,669,911, forward strand.
ATTATCAGTCCATTATTCACTTAAATGTTTTCTGTGGAACACTATATGGAAAATTAAGCAATATTAAGTGGTCAAAATATCTAAGACACACGAATTGCACAAATATAAACAGCTTTTCTTGCGAGACTTCTCAGATATTAATATACTAATACTTCCTGTGATCTCTAATAGAAGTTTTAATTAAATTCTGCTCCTCAAACTTCTATAACGGAGACATTTCTACCCACATTTCAGCCCTTCCATAAGCTGCTTGGAACTGTATGTATTGGAAAGGTTATTTTAAGCAATGGAGATCCATAACTGTTACTTAGAAAAGTGTTTTGGTATGAGATTAATTGCATGACAGCAAGTCTAGAGTAGGAGAGTTCATTGCTATCAAAAAGGTAAAAGATTCTACATGTAGCTATTACTAGTGAGTATTGAGAGGATACTGGAAGACATGTGATAACAGTAAAATGGAGACGATTTAGTAACTAAGTTTATATAAAGTACTAGAGAAAGTACCTTGAAAGATTTCAGGTTTTCTGTCTTGGTTAATAAGATGGAGATGCCAATAAAAAAGGGACATGTATTATATGGTGAGAAGGAGTTTTGGAGGGAAATATAATACAATCAATTTTCAGCACTTCTGTTTACAGTTCAAGTGGACAGCATAGATGAACTATACACAGTTAGATATATTGGTTTTGATCTCAAAGGGGATTAGAAATCACAGTGAAAACTCTGGGAATAGCTTTTCTATAGTTACTCAGAATGTATGACTTTTGTCTTCCATAGCCATTTAGATTTCTGTGGTCAGCTATTGGTTTTTTCAGTTTGGGCTGCTATAACAAAGCACCACAGACTGGGTGGCTCATAAACAATAGACAATTATTTCCCACGGTTATAGAGGCTGAAATTCAAGATAAGGCTGCCATTGTCATTGGGTTCTGGTGAGGGCTCATTGTCAGGTTATAAGCTGCTGTATTCTTGTATCCTCATGTGATGGAAATTTCTTGAAGAGGTAACTGTAGGACCCATTCAGGCATTTTATCCTTTAAATTAATTAATTAATCAACTTGGTGGGCCTACCAAATGAAAGTGTTGGACTTAACATTTTACATCTAACATTTTACACATTTCCCTTTGAAGTAATTATTATTTTTCTCATTTTACTGCTGAGAAAACTGAAGCTTACAGAAATTAAATGGCCAAAGATGATGAGTGGTGAAGGTGGGCCCAAATCTCAAGTTGTTGAACTCTGTTTTCTTCCTTACATGCTGGAGCCTGTTCTCAGTACTTATGATGTACACTGTGTCACGTAGATGAATTATCTCCTTGTATGTTTTTATGTTTTCTTAACTTGAAAGTTAGAAAATTAAAGGATATAAAATAGCAAAGAATTATCTTTACAGGAGTATTGATTATTTCTTAGGAATTAGATGTGTTAATTATTTTTCTAGAGAAGAACTTTTAAGATACATCATGATGTGGGTCCCAGTGGTAATCTACTAAGAAGCTGTAATGCTCGGGTGACTCAGAAACAATATCTGTTTATTGCTGTCATTTTGCCATCTGGAGAAGATATGATGTTGACACGTGTGGATATAAAATGATGCACTTCACTGAAGTTCTTCAAATTGGAGATAGGGTATGTGAAGATTTGTTGATTGCCAGACCTTTGTAAAGCATTACAGTACAACTTAGAAATCTAACCATATAGTTGTATACAGTGGAAATGATCCCAGTGAATTTGTGCTTTGTTAAATTCAAAATTTTGTTTTGGCAATGAACTTTAATGTGAGTGACAATGGCTCATTATGTATTTAAAATTATTGTTCAGATTCAAGAAGGAAGGAATATTCACCATTTTTAATCATTCCACTATGATTAATAATTAAATTCCTGCCATGCACTATCTATTATCTGTTGAGTTATCAGTGTTAGGTATCTAAATTGTTCTTCCCAGCAACCTTACTGGAGATGTTTACTTTTTATTGGAGGGAAAAATTGAGACGCAGGGGCATTAGCTTGCCTTGTATTTCCCCTTTAAAGGTGGAATTCGAAGTAAGTTCTGATTGCAATTAAATCCTGCTCTTTGGGTATTTTTCTTTGAAGATGGAGTTCTGTTTCTCCCAAAATATCTTTAATAATTTAATGACCAAAATAAAATTTTCAGCAAATAGGATATACTTACAAATTTCTTTTGATTAAATATGTAAATTTCAACTTTACCACTATAGGTTTTTATGAAATAGATTTATTTTATTTTTTGTGTGTTGCATTTCTTTCTTTTCTTTTCTTTTTTTTTAACTTTTATTTAATGAATATAAATTTCCAGTGTACACCTTATGGATTACAATGGCTTCCCCCTCCCATAACTTCCCTCCCACCAGCAACCCTCCCCTCTCCCGCTCCCTCTCGCCTTCCATTCACATCAAGATTCATTTTCAATTCTCTTTATATACAGAAGATCAATTTAGTATAAAGATTTCAACAGTTTGCACCCACATAGAAACACAAAGTGAAACATACTGTTTGAGTACTAGTTATAGCATTAAATCAAAATGTACAGCACATTAAGGACAGAGATCCCACATGAGGAGCAAGTGCACAGTGACTCCTGTTGTTGACCCAACAAATTGACACTCTAGTTTATGGTGCCAGTAACCACCCTAGGCTGTCGACATGAGTTGCCAAGGCTATGGAAGCCTTCCAAGTTTGCTGACTCTGATCATATTAGACAAGGTCATAAAAGACAGAGTGAGGATAGTAACCAATGATCCTAAGAGTGGCATTAACCTGGTCTGAACAATTCTACAGCATTAAGTGGGGAAGAGGACCATCAGTACACACAGGTTGGCAGTAGAGCCATTGGTGGTAGAGTAGAGGTTATGATTACAAAGGAATGAGATATTTTTGGATTTAAATAAAATGTGTATCTTTTGTAGATAAGCAAAGGTGGCTAAGGAGATTTTCCTCTGGTCGCTCAGTGGATCTCTCTGAGAAAACTTCTGCATAACTGGGACAAATACTCTTCCTGAGATGTCCCTTGGTATATTCTTTGAAAGCTTTCCTTTTCTGTGTTCATTTTGATCACTTTCCTTCTGAACTTCTATTGCATTTTTCTTCTGTGACTCCCTTGTGATATCTCTTACTGATTTGTGTCACCTGGCCCATGAAGGATCAAATTAGTCAGGGCTAAGATGTTAACACTGAGGAGTTTAAGGAAGAAATGGTTTGAGTAAAAAGTAAGTATATCCATGGGAGGATATAATGAGACTGAGCCTTTTCTTACCTCTCAGATATGATTACTGTTTTTGTAATTATCAGCTGAGCACGAGTATGTGTGTCAGGTACTGAGTTTAGGAAGGCAAGTTCATTTAGTGATGTTAAGACATAGATGAGTTTCTGACAGGTGATGTCCTGTGTAGGTTTATCCTGTGTAACACTGATAGGAAAAGGAATTCATCCCTTAGAAGGTAGAGCCTCTCATGTCTCTGATTTAGATTGCAACTTCCAACTTGTAGTGGGATGGCTATACCTCTCTTAGATTCTGTCTCACTCTCATTTATTATCTATCATATTTATATTCAAAGATTTATAGCCTATGAAGACCATGATTTATATAGGTCAGAAAAAACTATAATGTGAATTTAGTGATGAGGATTGCAAGAATTCAGCAGAATTAAAATCTAGAGAAATAAGGGCTTATATCATATCATGCATGTGCTGTTCTTTTGGGTTGAGTGTAGAAAAAGAATTTAAAATTGACTGAAAACACAAGGAGGAAGTTAGAAATTTAATAGAAGATTGCATGCAGGACACTTTGGATCTTAGAGCTGTTTGCTTCCAGTCAAAAGGAAAACCACACTCAGCTGATAAATGACTCAGAATTTGGTATGAGAATAAAAGCTACTATTTAAGTTTTGGAGGGAGAATATAAAAAGATCAGAGTAGAAATGCATTGACTTAGATAATAGTTTTTTTTTTTACTGTTAAATAAAGGATGAGGAGAGGAAGAAAGGAACAAAGACATTAAAATGCAACAAATAATGCAATTCTTATATGTTTCTTATTTTTATTTGCTTCCTTTTGGAAATTGACTCCAGCTCAGACCATGTGATTCTGGATGGTTGACAATTACATGGCCCTAACTTCCACATGATGAAGCCTGGCATGGGGAAAGTGTTGGAGGAACAGAAGGTTTAGGCTGAGATGGTCTCTTCTTCAGACACAGTGATTGGCATGTGGGTAAGCACTTGCCTTATGTAAAGGCAATTGGCATCCTGTTCTTCAGACTGATAGAGATGCTGAAAAAAAAAAAAGTCCCTCTTTGTAAAGTCACAGGTACTAAGGACACTAAGGACCACATTTGTTGAGACATGGGAGAGCTTGAGAATGAGACCTGCATGGGAAAGATGAGCTATTAAATGAAGAAAGAGGGAAAGGTTAAGGGGGGGAGAGTGAATGAAAAGAAAGAAGGAGGCGGAGATAGAGATGGAAGGAGGGAGAGTGAGGAAAGGAAGAGAAAATGAGAGAGGGAAATGAAGAGAATGAGAGAAACAGAACACAAGCATGAGTTCATAACATATAAACTCCAGACTCAGCTATGTCAGAAGTTAGCATCCCCTGGCATCTTAATTGCATAAATTGTTTTAACTTATGGAAGTTTGAGTTCAATTTTTGTCACTTGTAAAAGTAAAACACCTCAGAGAAGATGCTGAAGTAAATTAAGAAACAAAGTTGTGCTTCCAAAACTCAGCTCAACATGCAGAAAAAGGAATGGTGGGCCAGGGTAGGGCACAGAAGTACATCTAGCCCCAGAAAGACAAGTGGCAGGAAGGGAGGTTTATGCTGTTGGTTAAAGTATACAGCCCCAAGTAATTCAAAGCAAAAAAGGATTTGGGAAAAGAGCACATTGTTGAGTACACATTTATTTTCTCTGAGTCCATTGTCCCTCTGGGATATGAAGTATGGAGAGTAGCAATTCCAATTAAAATCTCTTTTGAGGAAAATCTGCAACCAGGACAAAGGTTGGAGCAAAGGGGGAATCTCTTCAAGAATTACAGACCAGTGGAATTCTAGAGGAGAGGGTAGAGGCAGCAGCTTTCCTGGCAGGAAAAGTTCAGATGTGACTAGAGTCTAGAAATACAGACCAAAGAGTAGCAGATCCAGTTGATGGGGGTGCTGCAAATAAACAAATTTTGTTTGGAGAACTTTTTGTTATAAACACGGATCTCCTGCTCATGAGAAAGGATAGCGCCTTTGTTTACAGAAAGATATCAAAATCATTTGAGGATTGGAACATTAGGAAAAAAAGTTTGGGAAATGGAGGTCCAGAAGGTGTTCCATATAGGAAGAGGATATTCAAAGAAAGAAGAGGGTCTCAGGAAAGATCTTAGGGCCAAAGCCTATTACAGATCAAGAGCAGTCCAGATACCACTTACAAACACAGTCAACCAATACATAGGACAATGGGACAATGGTATTTTAACTTCCTATTTTTTTTTTAACGCAGAAGACTCCTTTACAAGTAAAATTTAAGGCAAAAGTTTAATACAGAAATCAAGAAAATATTGACTAGTTCAATCAGGGGTGGAGGCCTGGACATTTGCCTGCTCAGTATTCCACTCTATAGATTCTTTCTGAGAACACTGATATTACCCTGCCCACAGCGGGAAACCCACTGGTCTACACTCATTGATCTGGGGCTCAGCTCTGGATTTCAGAAATAGTAAGGATCTTCTTTCTGGGTGTGATGATCTAGATTTCTGAAGAACAAATTGAAGTGGCTGAAGCCTCAGCAGGCAGCTGGTTGTGGGTTTAGAAACTGAGATCCCAAGATCTCAATTCTATTTTTATTTTTTGGTGGCTAAGATTAGCAAGAAATGGCCTTCTAAACTTGTAATGTGCTATGAAAATGAATGGATCCTTATTTATTTTATAGTGCTTCTCTCAGTGGAGGGTGAAAAATGCCTATGACCAATCAAACCTTATTTGCCTCACCCACTCTCACTTTCTCCAATTCCTTTAGATAAGTTTTTGTTCACCTACTCAGAGCTGCTGCTGCCCTTGCATATCAACTCCCAATATTCTCCCTAGCTCAACTATTTTGGAGAAATTTCAGTCTTGGAAACTGGTTTTATGTCCCATATTCCATACATAGCCTTCAGGTTGATTCCCTTGGGTGGGTCACAACACATTCTAAATTATCATTTGTTGAAAGCCATTGCTGGAAGTCCTGTTCCTCTTTCTCCATGACACATGTACAAGACAGGTTAGCCAGGCCTGCTTTCCACATAGCCTCCCACCCAAAGGAGGAGCGGAGATGGCAAAAAACAATCCCAAGCATGCTTTTAATCATAAATAATATATCACTACTTAAAATTATGCATGCACAATCCTGTAATTTAATGAAGATCTCATTTTACTTGTCAAAATAGTAGGCACACGGAGAGAGAGTTCTTTGCATGGTGAAATGGGTGAGCTCATGCTTCTCCTCTGGATATACTAATGACTTAAAATGGTTCACTTTGTTGGATCTGAAGAGGGGCATTTTGTATGCCGAAGTTAATTTGGGGCTTGTCCAAATTTGTTCTTTGAATCTACGGTTGTCCCTAGTTGGCTCAGATCATTGTACCATTAGTTTCAGAGCATGGCAAAACCCAATTGGGCTGCTCAATCTGTAGGCCTCACTTCTCTTCACCCCCATCCTATATCAGGAGAATGTGGCTCTAAATTGTGCCAAGTTTTATACTAGGTTTCTTTACTTCACTTGATACCTGTATCATAAATGCAGTATGATAGTATTTCAGAAAATTCATGGATAATGTGTATTATGAAAAAATAATAACATGAATTTCAAAATCTTGCACCAAAATAAAGTTATCTTTTAATTTTGTTTACCATGAACTTTTTGAAGAATCTGTACTTTGTTTAGCTGGCAGCTGTTTTTTCCTAGCCTATTCCTCATTTTCTCATTCTATTTATTGTCAACCAAGACTACATTCCCATCACATCTCAGCAAGTAAGATAGTAGCTTTCCTGAATTGTCATCAAGAGAAAGGGAATGTTGCAACTGAACACTTTGTGACTGTAATTGAAAACAGTTCAAAAAGATTGCTGGAAAAATCTGTTGCAGGATACATTTTAACCATTATTTTCTGAAGTCCAATATTGGAATTTTAATATTATAAGCTACTTTTCTGTAGCCAAAAGTGGATGCACCTACAGAAGGGAAACAAGCTGCTGAAGTCTCTGTGGTGTGAAAAGTAATTGTGATAATGCATTTAGCTTCTTGCAACACCAGAAAGACACAGTGGAGTACTGCAGCTGCATCATCCATGACAATTTTGTTTTTCCTCGTTAGTGGCTACTTTTGAGTTCTCCCCAGAACACATTGTCTCTCCTGCACTTTTTTCATTTCATATTTTTCGAGTTGAGGTATTACAGGTATGTGTGGCACAAGCTCCAGATAAATTCGCATACATATTAAAAGAGTGGTAGGAATAAAATGGATGTGTTCTGCAGTATCCAAGTTTAGCCCTTGCATTGCTCAAATTAGAAGCTTTAATCAGAAACATAATAGGCTTTTGCGTATTTTGTACGTGAACATATGCCTGAATCAAAAGAAAGAAGTGCAGAAGAACCCTCGATTTTATTTTTGAGGCTTGATTGTCTGCAGCAAATGGATCTAGGAAGAAGCAATATGTATTGTGTTTTGTTTGTGAATCCTAAGGATTATATATAGCTGTGGTGGCCAGAGGGGCAGCCTGTAAAACATGGACGCACATATTGAGACTGTACTTAGAGGGTAGAGAAAGTTTGTGTGAGTTGCTGTTGTTTTTTCTTTCCCTGTAAGTAGCTTTTTCTTGCTGCAAATCTTGCAAATTAGTTGGATCTCAGAGAAATAAACCCTTGGAGTTATGTAACACAACATTTCCATTAAAAGCATGTTCAAAAATTAAAAATGTAGTGTGCTTGACAGACTTAATTGTTCCAATTTCAGACTTTAACTTCAATGTTTCAAACTCTTAATTTTGCCCTTGGGTAACTCTCTAAGTTTTACTGTATTTTTTGGAAGCTAGAATTTACTCTCTCAGCTTGTGGATACTCAGTCAGGTGTGATTGTTGGGTGTGAGTATTACAAAATCACAATTTATAAAGTCAGTGAAGAAGTGAACTCTCTGCTTTCCAAATATAAATCTCATCATCATGTGTATAAATATGATTCTTTTGATTGGGAGACAGATATAAATTCCTTGATGTTCCTTTGACTCAAATTATTTTTATCTACAAAGAAAAAAAAATTAGTGCCTACTTCTTATGCCAAGGATTAGGAACTCAGGCTTCAGTGTCAGACAGAATCCCAGCCTTATGATTTACCAGCCTCTTGACTTGGGCAAACTGCACAACAAATTCTGAGACCAGTTTTCTGATTTGCAAAATGAGGATACCAATACTATAAACCTCAGAGTGCAGTGGTGAGCATGAAATAGGCTAAATTATGTAACATATGAGGCCCAGAGCTTGTGTGTATTGAAGACTCAGAAATTTTAGCTCTTTTGATAATGAAGATAAAATGTAACAAATTCAAACATCTTGAGTTTTTTCTGACATTAATATGTTCTCAAAAATGTTAATTATTTTCCTTTTTCCTTTATTTCAGGGGATGAAGAGATGCAGGGAGAGGAAAGCATAAGACTTGCAGAATTTGGGGCTAAAAGTGATAGATGGTAAGGATGTTTTGCTAAAAACTTTAAGTTTTGAAAACTGTTAGTATCTCACCCCTTTCTCCAAACTGTCCATGCTACACATGTCTAAGGGGCAGTATGTCATGTAGAACTGCTATATCTCTCTAGTAGTATTATTATCTTGGGTGAGTATGTACTGTCTCATCTCTCCATTGTGTATATAGAGAAGAAAGTAGAAGTTGGTGTTACTTTTAGATCATGGTATTTCTGAGAATCTAAATGTCATCATTTTGCTTTTCCTCATCTCTCTTCCTTTACTTATCCATCATTCTCCTTCTTGCTTTCCAATTCCTTTCCATTTTCTCTTCCTCTGTCAGAAATATTGGATCAGTGAGCGTCATAAGGCAATTAAGGAAACTTTAGATCTTGAGATCAAGGAAAAGCTTGAATCCATTTTGAATAATGTTGAAGGAAGTGTAGGTTACCTAATATGGTCCTTTGAAAGTAATTTTTAAATTATTTTCAAATTATGGCATGATTTGAATGAAAATGACAGCATTTTAGTTCCATCATCACAGTTTTTTTTTTTTTTCTCTTTTAACTCACATCAGTTTTCTAAATAGCTGTTCTGGACCATGAGACATGAGCTGATTTCAGTCTCACAAGACTGGTGACTCCTGTTACAAGGTGCTGGAGAAGTTTTAAATGACTTATTTCTCAAGTCTGATGGCATGGATCACAGTCTTTAGTTTTCTCAACTGACACTGCAAGATGAAACAATTCTCTGGAACACTTTCAGTAACTGTGTAAGGGAGATAATGAATAGTAAGTAAGATGATAGGACATCATTTAAGACTAATTAAGGTGCTCCAATTTCTTATTTTGAAAATGTAAAAAAAAAAAACAAACAACAACAACAACAACAAAAAAAACAGATGAGGCATTTGGGACTTCTTTCTTGTTGTTGGACCAAAAAGGTAACTGTTGCTGGTGTAAGTAATTACTGAATACTTGTGTTTTCAAGCAACATGGATTTTTTTTTCCTCTCTTAAAGTCTGAAGGTCAGAAGTAGTCTGCAGGGCTCTGTTCCTTCTGGATGCTGTAGGGGAAAATTTGTTTCCATGCCTTTTCTAGCTTCGTTAGGCTGCCCCTCTTCCTTGGCTTGCAATTCCTTCCTCCACCTTTTAATCCAGCAACACCATAGCTTTTCTCCTCTCTTATCTCCATCATCTTCTCTTTTCCTCTCTGTCCCTTTCCCTTATAAGGACTTTTGTGATTTTTACATGGAATCCAGCTGGATACTCCAAAATAATCTACCCAGTTCAAAACCCTTAATTTAATCATACTTGCCAAGTCCTTTTGAATGTAAGGTGACCTACTTACAGATTCTGGGGATTAGGACTTAGATAACTTTGGTAACCCATTATTCACCCTACAACATCCAGTATCAGAATTCTGAGCTCTGTGGGAAAAGAGAAAAAAAAATGCTGAAAGTTCTAGGAATCAAGGCAATAAAATACAATCAAAGACTGAAAAATGGGCATGAGAGAACTGATGGGCGGATAACGGCAATAAATATGTCACAATGCAGCAGCAAATGTTTCAGATACGTAACAAGGACGGCCACCCAGATATATTTTTTGTAGCTTACCTATGGTGCACAGAAGGAATGGAAGGCAAGTAATAAGGTGAGGTCAAGAGAGTCCTGTCAGAGGGTGACGATTTAGAGAGTGGATTGCTATTACTGTGGATAGAACAGAGTGGCACTTTTCCATTCCCAATTTTCACTGGCAATCAGACAGTTGACCTCAATGAGACAAAAAGCACTGAAGTATTGTAAGAAGTAGAGCATTTAGATTCATTTATTGTTTTAAGCTAATATTTTTTTCTAACTTCTGAAATGGAAAGATAAAAAGTCAAACCATCTGATGTGGATGTAAAAACCTAATTTTATTTTATAAATAATGATTTATATATGTATACACACACACACACACACACACATATATATATATATAGAGAGAGAGAGAAAGAGCCTATTTTATTTCAATGTACAGTAATTTGTTGTCCAAAGATATATACATATTAGAAAACCATACTTTTTCATCAATAGTAAACCAGAAAGATGCTTCTATCTGTACCTGCCTAACATGCCTTTCCACTTTGTATGAAACAATAGTCTCTACTACCACTGATGGATTCACTTTAGGTCTTTGTTTCCTGTCTCTTGCTAACCTGTTTCTAGAATTTTTATTCCCTGTTCTTGTTCACTTTATATATTGGGAGTACATGAATTAATCATGATACTACATGCTTATAGACCTTTCATTTATTGCTAAGGAATAAATTTTATGCCCTTTGCTCTGATGTTCAAACCTGTATAAAATTTTACACCCTTTGGCTTAGTATGAGCAGATGATGAGCTGCAGTGGAAAGAGATGAGAAGTTGGTCAACCTTGGCTTCTAAAAAACTGTGACACTTAATGGAACTGTGAATCTGGGCAAAGCAATTAACTTGCATGGGCCATAGATGCTTCATTTTTAAATTGGAGAAATCATAATGCCTGGACTAAGAGGTCATTAGGGAGAATAATATTTTTAAATGTTTATTCTTTATTTATTTTCACAACTTGAAAGGCAGAGTGACAGAGAGAGAGTGAATGAGAGAGAGAGAGAGAGAGAGAGAGAGAGAGAAAGTGAGTGAGAGAGTGAGTGAGAAATCTACTGGTTCACTCCCTAACAGCCAAGACTGGGCCATGAGGAAGCCAGTAGCCAAGAACTACATCCAGGTCTATAATGTGGGTTTTTAGTGGCCCAAGAACTTGGGCCATCATCTGCTGCCTCAGGACACGTTAGCAGGAAGCTGAATCAGAAGCAAGAGAATCTCTCTTCTTACACGTGGCTCTCTTCTCTCTCACTCGCTCTCTTCTCTGCGCTCTCTGCTCTCCTCTCCTCTTGTCTCTCTTCTCTCTGCTCTCTCTCCTCTCTTCGTTAGTTCCTCTCCTCTCTCTCTCTCTCTGTCTCTCTCTTAGTTTCCTTCTCTCTCTTTTACCCTCTTCGCCCCTTCCCTCCGGTCTGCTGGGTTTTCCCCAATAAACTCTTAATTTTTTAAAAAAAAATATTATGTAGGATCTCTGTCTTTAATGTGCTGTACACTCTTATTTAATGCTATAACTAGTACTCCAACAGTATTTTTTTTTCTTTTTTTTTTTTTCACTATGTGTTGCTATATGGCGGCAAACTGTTGAAATTGTTACCTAATATATACTAAACTGATCTTCTGTATATAAAGAGAATTGAAAATGAATCATGATGTGATTGGAAGGGGAGAGGGAGCGGGAAAGGGGAGGGTTGTGGGTGGGAGGGAAGTTTTGGGAGGGGGAAGCCATTGTAACCCATAAGCTGTACTTTGGAAATTTATATTCATTAAATAAAAGTTTAATTTAAAAAAATAAAAAAGAAGCAAGAGAAGCCTGGACTCAGACAAACACTCCAACGTGGAATACAGATATTGCAAGCCATGGGGAATACAGATATTGCAAGCCATGGCTTAACCCTTTGCACCACAATGCCTGTTAAGGAATCATATTTTCAAGACAGCAAATATGAAAGCACTTCAAGCAGAAAGAAAAATGTTAGTGTGATTCTTCCCATCTTTTCTTATGTTGAATGTCCCTGAGCACTGCATACTTTGAAGTATTTGATAATATTCCCCTCAATTAATAAATACTTCCCCATTTATCTTTGGGTATTAGTTTCCTATTGTGGCTGTAACAAATAACCACAAGTTTAACAACTTAAAACAGCAAAAATTTATTATTTTGGAAGTCAGAAGTCACAAACAGGTCTTAGTAGATTAAACTCCAATTGTCAGCAGAGCTGTCCTATTACTGGAGGCACTAGGGGAATCTGTCTGCTGGTCTTTTGCAGTTTCTAGAAGCTGCCACATCTATTAGCTGAAGGCCACGTTACTGTACTTTTGTCTCTGTTCTCACATCTCCTCTGACTCTCTCACTCACACCTCCCTCTTGTATGGACTCTTTAGAACAAACTCAGCTAATCTGAAATAATGTCCCCATCTCATACTCCATAGCTGAATTACATCTGTGAAATAGCACACATAGGTTCTAGTGATCGAAATGTGGCCACTAGGGGACCATTTTTCTACCTACTATACTTTGCTTAGTCTCTCTTTCCACTTTGGTTTGCTACTTGCCCTAATATAAAAAGCCTTTCCCAGTTACTCCCACCGGGAATAATTTCTACACTCAGTAAACTCACTGTTATGGAAACATTTTTAATGTGCTCACATATTTCTTCACCTATTTTCAATGGAATTTTTGAGTATTGCTTTCTTAGCTTCCATCCTTCTCAGTTCTGTGGAGAGTAAAAAGGTAGACCTATGTGGGTAGATTCTCCAAAAACACCCAAGTCAGAAGATGAACCACAGTTCCTGGATTGCTGTTGGTCTGGCAGTGATGTCAGAACACATCTGAGGGAGGATTGATTTGAGGAGGGACCTGAATGAGGGGAATCTAGTGGGCGCCAAATGATGGAGTTGAAGACTTCATTGTGTTCGAAGACTGGAGGGCAAGCCACCCACTGCTCATCACAGAGCAATCCTAGGACAAAAGAGAACATTTTAAGAAATTGAAAATATAAGCAGTTCCTTGAATCCTCTTCTACAGCAGTTTTGAGGAAAATGACAAGCTAGAAAGAATACCTAGCAGTATTTTTAGCAGATGTTTTTTCAGGGAGTTCTGCCCAGAGATTGGGATGCTTGCTTTCGGAACTTGACTCATCAGAGCCTAGGGAATATTAGAGTAAAACTTGAGTCAGCTGGTTGAGGGGTCTTAAGCTTAGAAAAATACATGTTTTCTGTTGTACCTTCTTGTACTGGAAAGATTGAAGCATAGCATGTTTCTTTTAGACACAAATAATGCACAACACACATTATTTACATTTTAAGATCACGTATTTTTCCCTAGCTGATTTTTTTGGCATTAGAATTTAAAGCTAATATAATTGTGACTAATATTATAGTTCAGGAAAAGAAACATATTAGTAGAATTCTTTGTTCTTCTTTAAGGATACATTTTTTCCAAAAAAAAAAAAAAGATTTTATTTAGTTCATAGATTGGGTTTTATAAAAATGGAGAGAGTTTTAAATTGAAAAACTGAATATCTTCTCTCTAATGAAAATTATATAGACAAACCAATACTTAGTGACATAAAGGCTTTTAAAAACTGATTATGGACAAGGACAGATGTTGTGATGTTTAACAATAAAACAAAAGCAAAACACCAACTAATATAATTAAATAGGTTATAAGCTTATCAGAATTCATCAGCAGTGGAATTTAATTCCATGGTACTATACTGCTATCTGTCAAACAATCTTACAATTAAGAGAAAATATCTTCCAGCGTTTCCATGGTGCTAGAGCACTCTGGTAGAACAACCAGCCCACACAGGGCCGAGGAGCTATAAAATATTAATTCAGTACAAGTATGCATCCGACATCTTAACATTTATTACAGGTTATAGCAATTTTGCCCTAACAAGTGATTCAGTTAAAATGAACAATGCCAAATATTGCAGAACAGAGCATACTTTCCCACTTTCTGAAAAGGTGTTTTTTTTTAGCAGAAGATAATAAAGACTGCATTATAGGGAGTTTTCTATAGTCATCATTTATATATTATGGAAGATAAAGAAGGATGAAGGTTAAACAGTGCCCAGTATTAATGTCTCTGGAGCCTGCTGCACTTAGGGGGCAGGGAGGGAGCCTCTGGGGACCTGACTGAAACAAGTTTGTTTTGCATAGGACTCTTCTGTTCAAGAACAGAGGAACTGACCAATTTAAGGTGGAAAAAGGAGGCTCTCTGTACTTAAGGATGTCAGAGTTAGAAAATATCTGAAAGGGAAGTAGGGAACCCAGATCCTCTTTGACTACTCCTGATAGTGGTTCATCAGGGTGCCCGACAGGCATGACACTGCGTGTTGAACATACTAACAAATGTCATTCCTATTCTCAGAGAAATGGTTTCCTGTGAGTTTTTGTAAATGAGCTATTCCCCCTATAGTTGGATGGGAGAATTCCTCATTCTCTTTATTTGGTAAAACTATTTATGGTATGAGACTAAGATTTACGGTTAATTGTAGAATTTATAAAAATCCTAACAAATAGCATTTACCACATTTGATTCCAGTTTTATCTTTAGGGTAACTCATTTTGGCATTAGGTATTTCATTAGTTAACATGGTAGCATCTTCTTCTGAAATGTTGTGCTTAAGAAAGTCTAGAATTCTATAGACTTCAGGGAGCTCTAATGTTGATATCAATGCTATATGCCAAGTGTTTTGGAGGTAAGGAAGACTTCTTGTTCAAAAAATTTTAAGCCAGGGGCTGGCTTTGTGGCACAGTGGGTTAAGCCAACCATTTGCAACATCAGCATCCCTTATTACATTGCCAGTTTGGGTCCTGGCTGCTCTGCTTCTGATTCAGCTCCCTGCTAATGTGCCTGGGAAAGCAGTAGTAGTTGCCCAAGTGCTGGGCCCCTTGCTACCACTGTGGGACACCCAGATTGAGTTCTTAGCTCCTGTACTTGACCTGGCCCAGACCTGGTCGTTGTAACCATTCAGGGCATGGACCAACAGAAGCAAGATATATTGTCACCACTTTGTTTGCCCCTCCCTCCCCTCTCTCCCTCTCTCCCTCTTTACCTCTCTCTCTTTCTCCCTCTCTCCCTCTCCCCCCACCCCTCACTGTTGAGTTGCCTTTGAAATAACTAGGTAGCTAAATAAATGAAAAAGAATCATGGAAAATGTAATGAAAAATGTTTATTTAAAGAAATTTTAAGCTAAAATTTTCTCATCTTTCATCAATGATTATTTTTTTCACTGTTTCTCAAGTAACTGTCTTTTTGGTTTTTCGGACAGTTATGACCAAAGACTATAAGCATTGTATTTTAACTGATGCAGAAAATATGGACTTCAAAATACACAAGTCTTAAGTAAGGTAATGCATATTTTAAATAACAAAATGGAACATCCTTTCCACTATTAAGATTAGCTACTCTCAGGACCACTGTGGTATTGCTGGTGCAGCCACTATATGAGATGGTAGCATCTCAGATGGGTGCTGATTCATGTCCTAGCTGCTCCACTTCCAATCCAGCTCCCTGCTAATGGCCTGGGAAAAGCAGCAGAAAATGGCCCAAGTATTTGAGGCCCTACCACCCACATGGGAGGCACGGGTGAAACTCCTGAGTCCTGACTTCAGCCTGACTCAGTGCTGGATGTTATGGCCATCTAGGGCGTGAACCAGAGGATGGAAGATCTCCCTCACCTAGTCTCTCCCTCTCTCTGTAACTCTGAATTTAAAAATAAATAAATCTTTACCAAAAATAAGGTACTTTTAACAGAAAAAAATGCAGGGAGTGAATCAGAAATTCACAACTTTTTAATTATTAAAACAATGTGATTATAAATAAGACCTAATAGTTAACAGTTTTTAAAAATTATTATTTCATGTTATCTTCGTAAGAACCTCAGGAGAGAGGCTCTGGTGTTCTTTTGCTAAACATTTTCCTAACTTGCCCAGAATCTAACTTGACATAGCTCTACTGTGTCAAGGAACAAAAATGTAAGTTTAGCCCATATGATTTTAGAACTCAGCTTACATCATTCGAGTCCAAAGTATAAAGAGAATGAGAGATAGAAAGAAGGATGGGAGGAAGGGAATCTAAGAAAGAAGGGAGGGTAGAATAATGACCTACTCTGCTCATCTGTCCGGTTGGCAGCTTTTGACTTTATCATGGCTTTTAGAGGTAAACTCCCAATCTTAGTAAAGGCTGGAGGAAAGTTCAATTCACACTATTTGTGGGACTATAATTACGTATTACCTAACTCCTTCACCAAAGAATTTGGCTTGGGTATAAAACCAAAATTCATCGACAGTAATTCTTTGGACTTTTATTTGAGGATTGAGGAAGATGTGCTCTTTCTCTGAACCTAGGGGAGTTATTGTATTCCCAGGAGTTGTTGGCAGTCATTTCATATCTGTGAGAGTATAAGGCTCATCTCCTAGAAGACAGAACAGGAGAAAAAAAGGTCTTGACCACTGGATCAAGCCAATTCTGTGACTTGAATTATCTCTGTGCTCTATTCAAAAGTTCCATTAAAAGGCCGTTATTATTTAAGCCATTCTCTTGGTCAGTGGTTTATTTTTGTTAATTGCAACTGAAGGCATCATAATTGATACCATATCAAAAGTATCCACATTTTGAATTTTATTTGGCTAAAAAATCCCAATACATAATTATTGTGTAATAATGATATAATCAGAAAAATATGCAATGATACAGCTATAAGAATGTATCACTTATTTTACATAATAAGACACTGTAAAAGAAAAACAAAGCCAAAATTACTTTGTTTTAAATGGCAAACATTGGAACAAAAGCAAAAGCAAATTTCTAACAATGGGACATTCATTGATAAATTATAGTATGCCCAAAAAATAAAATATCATGGTGATAAAATATAATGAAATGACAGTTTCCTAACAAAATATTTCCCATGTATTTAAGTCAAAAATAGGTTAAAAACGTGTATATGTGCATGCTTTTGTATAAATGTATTAAAAACACGTATAATATTGAACTCTTAGAATATATCAAAATGTTCAATGTGTTATATTAAGCTAATTGAATTAAATACATTAGACACACATAAGCACATGTGGATATGTACATATACATAAGCCTAATAGTTATATAGCTCTCAAAACTATTTCTGAATAGTGGAATACAGGTGATTTTGATTTATTTCTATTTTTTATTTCTAAGTATATGTTATTAGAGAATAATAAATGCTATCTCTAAGTGATTAGAATTCACTTCAAGTTGAAGTGCTCAGTGTTTCAGCACTTAATGAGTTTGCTATAATTCTATGCATGGATGCCTAACATCACTTTTAAGGACACCTTTAGTGCCTGCTATTTGCAGAGGCAAGGGAGTTCTCATTGCACCAACATTCAAGGTTTCAGTCATAGATGTTTCTTTCTAACCTCTTCTAGCTTCTCTGCTGATTTTTAAGATGTGTTGTGATTTGTTTCTTTTGCTTTGGCACACTTCTATAAGTTTATTTCTTTTTCTTTTTAAAGATTTATTTATTTATTTGAAACAGTTAGAGTGAAAGAGAAGCAGAGAGAGAGAGAGAGAGAGAGAGATATCTTCTATCTGCTGGTTTACTTCCCAAAAGTCCGCAATAGCCAGGGCTGGATATTTAATAAATGAATGTCTTCAATTTTGTTCTTGAGTCTCTCTTAAATCAGGTATCAGAAAAGGAAACTTATCCTAATAACCTTTGCTCTCCTCTTTCCTTTTCTTCACTTGCAGCAGTGATTTTGGCCTCTGGTGACTAAAGAATAGGGGTATTCTACTGTAACGGAGTTAGGATCAGTTATGTACGCGTAGCATGTAAGTGGAATCATCTCATATCATTCACAACCATACACATTTCAACCTTGTAGTTTTTCCTTAAATGATACATATTTACCATCTATGATCTGTTGCTTATATTATATCAGTAAATAAAATCAATACATTTACTTATGTATTTAATTTTTATTTATTTTATTGATTTGAAATGCAGAAAGGCAGGGGTAGTGGTTGCAGGGGGTAGGTGGTGGTGGTGGAGAGAACGAACCATCCTCTGGTTCACTTCCCAAATGCCTGAAACAGCTGGGACTTTACCAGGAGCCACAAACTCACTCTAGGTCTCCCATGTGGGTGGCATGAATCCAAGTACTTGAGCTATCATCTAGTGCCTCTCAGAGAGTGTATCAGCAGGAAGCCTGGAATTGGCAGTGGAGCCCAGGTTCAAATCCAGACACTCTGATTAGCGATGTTGGTGTGTCAAGTGGTATCTTAACCTCTTTGCCAAATACCTACCCCAAATTGAGCTGTATTTTAACTGACTTTTTATTTTCACTGTTTAACCTAAATTGAGAATGTTAGTCATACCAGCCCAGTGTAATACCTTTTCATGTAAGTGAGGCCAACTTTTGCTCTTTGGATGAATATAAGAAGTTTGAATCTGCATGTAATACAGCTGAAGCTACACATAGTGCAATTTTGGGCCATTAGCCTATCAGACATATGAATATGAACATTTGTACCTGTTCTCAAAAGGACATTTCTCAAGGAGTTGGAAGCCCTCTCAGGAGATTTGATATGTCTTTATTTACTCAAAGACCTTCCCCAGAAAATAAGGAAGTCGTTATGAATGGCGTTGTACATTGGGTCTCAGGTGGGCTAATTCGGCCTAACTAAAGGTTGGTATGAATGGTGCTGCTCCCCCATGGATGAGTCACAGATTATTTCAAGATTACATTCCTAGAGCTCTGTTTTTATATGAGCTTCCCGTCAACTTGCAAATGAGGACAGTTGGAATTCTTCACCAAGACATTCTAAAAGTCATTGTCTCCACCAAATTTTTTTTTAAATGTGGATTTTTAAGTATTTTTTAAAAAATAATTGAATAGTGTTGCTTATTATAGGAATAATTCATAACCATTAGAAAAATTTATGACAAACAGAAAGTCATAAAAAAAGAAAGAAAAGGGGTCCAGCATTGTGACAAAGAGAATTAATCCATAACTGATGACTCTGGCATCCCATATCTGAATGTCAATTCAAGACCCGGCTGCTCTGCCTCTAATCCAGCTCCCTGCTAATGCACCTGGAAAAGCAGAGAAGGATGGCCTGAATACTTGGGCCCCTGCCACCAATGTGGGAGACCTGGATGGGGTTTCTGGCCTCTGGCTTTGGACGACCTTGTCCACCCTTGGCTGTTGTGGCCATCTGGGGAGTGGACCAGCAGATGGAAGACCTCTCTCTCTGTCTCTCCTCTCTCTGTATTTCGAGTAAATTAACTGTGTATTTAAAAATAAATCAATAAAAACTATCCATTAATTTTTGTATCAGAGGTAACACCTTTTTATATTTTACATATTTGTCTATTTCCATGAATTATGTATATGTGTATTAGTTTTAAAAACAGGATAGTTATGCAGTCTTTTTAGTAACTCAAGGGTATTTTTTTTTACATTCTTCAATAATTTAATACATTTTGAATAAGATTTATTTATTTGAATGTCAGACTTAGAGAGAGAAAGAGAAAGACTTTCTGTTCACTGGTTCACTCCACAAATGGCCACAACAGCCAATGCTGGGCCAATCCGAAGCCAGGAGCCAGGAGTTTATGAGGGGCTCCCATATGCATGGCAGGAGCATAGTCATCTTCTGCTGCTTTCCCAAGCCATTAGCAAGGACCTGGAGCAGTAGGACAAAAACTGATACCCATATGGGATGCTGGCATTGCAGATGACTTTACTTGCTATATCACAATGTTGACCTCAGAATTTAGTATATATTTTGATTAACATATAGTAACTGTACACATTTATGGGTACAGTGTGATATTTGAAGCAATTTTTATAGCATGTGCTGATCACATTTTGGTAATTAGTATTGCCATCTCTATCATTTCTTTTTTACAAAAATTTAATTATTTTTATTCATTTGAAAGGTAAAGAAAGAGTGAGAGGCACACACATCCATGTACACACACATGTAGAGACAAATAGAGATTTTTCATTCACTGGTTCACTCCCTAAATTCCAGCAACATCCAGGGCTGGGCCAGGCCCAGAACTCAATCAAGTTTTCTCATGTGGGTGGCAAGAGATGAACTGTTTCGTAACTGTTACCCAACCTTCCTTTATCCTTCTCACTCTAGCCTTGCCAATATCTATCATAAGCTGATTTTAGTCATTTAACATATCTTGAAATATTTTATATGCCAGTAAATAGTTTTCTGCAATATTATATTTAATATATCACTGGATCGGTGTATCATGGCTTATTTAAGTGATTTTCCATTTTTATGACATTGATTTTTGGCTACCCTAAGTCATCCTAATACATACACGTTTGTATTGAATCATGAACATTCCCCTAGGATACATTTCAAGATCTGGTATTTCTGGAACAAATGTAATGAGCATATTTTTATGCCTTTGTTGTTTATAGTTCATTTTTCCATAGATTTTAAATAATTTATTGGTCTACACTCTGTGCCTAACTATAAATGCTTCTCTGTTACAATGTCAGTGCAACTATTCAATTTGTCTTTTCTTTTGTATCTGTTGTAAGACCCCACCTTAGCACTAGTATGGACCCTGAAGTCTCTAATTATCAAACTGTTATCTCCCTTACCACAGTGATTCATTCAGGCATGGTCTTATAACACAGGCCTGGTCCAATTGGAAGGTGTCATTTCCCTAATTATGATTAGTTAACAACTGGTCACATGACCTACAGTTACTTGGTTAGAATGAATGACAGAACCATACTGACTTAGCACACGACTCTGAAGGGTATGGTAGGCATCTGGCTCTTGTAATTACTGTGGACAATTTCCTTCTATGACAACAATGAGCTTTAGCACCATGCTAATAAATAGAACAGATCCAAAGAATTACAGAGAATTAGAGCTTGATCACTTATTAGGTTGTGTCTGAAGACAAACTTACCTCTGGAATTTAAAAATTTTGAGGGCTTACTAATTTTTCATTAAGTGATTTTGAATCAGTTTTCTGATTTGTAGCAAGATTTTAAAAAATATTTACTAATTTATTTGAAAGGCAGAGTTACAGACAGGCAGAGGCAGGGAGAACAAGAGAGAGCGAGAGAGAGAGAGAGAAAGAGAAAAAGTCTTCCATCTGCTGGTTTACTCCCTAGATTGTTGCAAAGGCTGGAGCTAGGCCATTCTTTTTTTTTTTTTTTTTTTTTGACAGGCAGAGTGGACAGTGAGAGAGAGAGACAGAGAGAAAGGTCTTCCTTTTGCCATTGGTTCGCTTTTCCAACGCTGTGGCCAGCACACCGCGCTGATCCGATGGCAGGAGCCAGGTGCTTCCCCTGGTCTTCCAGGGGGTGCAGGGCCCAAGCACTTGGGCCATCCTCCACTGCACTCCCTGGTCACAGCAGAGAGCTGGCCTGGAAGAGGGGCAACCAGGATAGAATCCAGCACCCCTACTGGGACTAGAACCCGGTGTGCCGGCGCCGCTAGGCGGAGGATTAGCTTGTTGAGCCACGGCGCCAGTGTGGAGCTAGGCCATTCCAAAGCCAGGAGCCAGGAGCTTCTTCTGAGTCTCCCACACAGGAGCAGGGGCCCAAGAACTTGGGCCATCTTCTATTACTTTCCCAGGCCATAGCAGAGAGCTGGATCAGGAGTGGAGCAGCTGGGACTCGAACTGGTGTCCATATGGGATGCTGACACTGCAGGCAGCAGCTTTACCTGCTACAAAGCTCTGGCCCCGCAAGATTTTTTTTAAAGATTATTTATTTATTTAATTATTTGAGAGGCAGAGTTATAGACAGAGAGGGAGAAACAGAGAAAGGTCTTCCATCTGCTGGTCCACTCCCCAAATGACCACAATGGCCGAAGCTGGGCAGATCTGAAGCCAGAAGACAGGAGCTTCTTCTGGATCTCCCATGTGGGTGCAAGCACTTGGCCGTCTTCTACTGCCTTCCTACACCATCAGCAGGGAGCTGGATGGGAAGAGGAGTAGCCAGGACTCGAACAAGTGACCTTATGGAATGCTGGCACTGCAGGCAGAGGCTTAGCCTACTATGCCACAACACCAGCCACTGTAGCAAGAATTTTGAGCCAGTAAGTTGATGTTCACTTTAAATATCTTTGCTAATACATAGGCAAAGGGATATTTTATTGCTGTCTTGGTTAACGTTTATTTGATTATAAGCAAGGTTTAGATTTTTCTCATATATTCATTGGGCATATGTATTCCTTCTTTATGAATAATCCTCATAGTCTATGCTCATTTCTAATTTTTATTTTATTTTTAAAAGATTTATGTATTATTTTAAAAGATTGAAGTGGATGGCATGGGGGGAAAGAGAGACAGAGAGAGAGAGAGTGAGGGGGAGGGAGAGAGAAATAGACTTTCCATCCGCTGGTTCACTCTCCAAATGAATGCAGCAGCTGTAGCTGGCCCAGGCAGAAGGTTGAAACCAGGAGCCAGGAAATCCATTCAGGACTCCCATGTGTGTGACAGGTACTCACATGCATGAGCTGTCATCTGCTGCTTCCTAGGTACATTAGCAGGGTGCAGGATCAGCAGTGGAGTAGCTGAGACTACACCCAGCACTGTAATATGGGGTGTGGATGATGCAAGGGAAGATTTAACCCCCTGTGCTAAAATATCCATCCCTAAGTTCATTTTTTAAAAACTGTTTTCATGTATTGCTTCTTACAGATTAGAAATATGAAGCTTTAGTCATTCTCATTGAAACATTTTCCATGTTTGGTTACTTGTTTTTAATTTTGACTATTTTGTTTAAGATATCCAGAAATTGGGTAGGCCTTTGGCCTAGTGTACAGGACACTGCTTGGGAGTGCCTGGGTTTGACTCCTTGCTCTGCTCCTCATTCTAGCTTCTTGCTAATATGCATCCTAGGAAGCAGCAGGTGGGGCTTAATTAAGGGGTCTCTGCAGTTACCTGGGGCAATGCTTCCATGGCCCGAGTTCTTACTGACTCCCCGCACCCTGCCCCCTGCTGTCCCAACTTTATTTATCTTTGAGAACAGGATGCCTTGTACTTAAAAGTTCCTTCCTAGGTAAATTATTTTGAACCAGCTGGATTCAAGATGGATGCCTCAGCGACCTTTAGCTGACTTTCAGCTTATAGACCTTGTCTGTGATCTTGAGCAATAGTGCTTTTTCTACTTACTACGTGTTGAATTCTTTATTTGGTGGAAGGTTAAGCTTGTGATTCTAAAATGAACTGAAAATATATCACTGTAAAAGTTAAAAGAAAAAATAAGAAAGGAAGGAGGAGGGTGGGAGCATGGATGAGAGGGAGGATAGCATGGGAAGTAACATGATGTTCTTAAATCTGAGTATATGAAGTACATGAAATTTGTTCACCTTATATAAATAAATTTTAAAAACAAAGGTGGCTCACCCATTCCGAGAACTATGCTATTTTTTTCCCAGAAAATGTATGAATATTCCTCCCACTTATTACCATTTTCCACTTTCCCCCAACCTATATCAAGAACTCTTCAGTGTCTAATAAATTGAGAAGTTGGTGAGCTATGCTCCCATTTCTCCATTCTGTTGTCATTGAATAAATGCATTTGTGCCTTTTGCTTACTATTGGTTTCATTAGTGGTTATGTGACACTGAGCAAAGAGAAAACCCAAGGTCCCTGGCAAAGGGTAATTGGAAATTGGGTGATCGCAGTGCCACCCTGGTGGGAGAGGTGGTTTAAGTTCTGGGCTCAGCCCCTGCTGTAGCTGGCATTTTGGGAGTAAAACTCCTGTTCCTTTGTATCTCTACCTTTTGAATAAATAAAAATGATAAATAAAGATATCCAGAAATCTGGAGATTTGCCACTTTGTCTTCATAGACTGCTTTTGCACACATTATCTAAAGGCCTCCTTTCCACTCTGAAATCAGAGATAGTAACATATTTTCCACTAGCTCTCCGTATGTGTGCTTGTCTTCACATTTAAAAGTTTCATTAATTTTTAATTATTTTAGTGTCTGATGTATGGTAGGGCCAAACTACATTCTATGACATAGTGATAACAACTACATATTTGACGTAAATAATCTTCAAATGTGAAAGTATCAATAAGCTATGAGTTACTTTGTTTTTCTTAAATTTGCCCCCTGGAAGGTGGGAAAAGTTTCTCTGATTGGTTTTTTATTCAGCGATTTTTTTAAGATTCATTTTTATAAGCATCTTTTATTCTAAATTGTATTTTTGGTCCTTCTGGGGGTGTTGGAGCTGTGACAAAGATTAGATGTTTCTATGGCTGCAGATTATTTTTTTTTAAGGAGAAAGGAGTTTTCCTTTATCTTTCAAGTCTTATACAAAAGGCCTAGCAGCTAGCTCACTGTGTCCTATAAATACACATTACCGGCACTTTGTAGTATATATTCAAACAGGAAGTGGAGAACCAGAAACTAAAAAAAAAAAAAAAAAAAAAAAAAAAAAAAAAAATTAAAAAAAGGCACCCTAAATCTGCTGTTCAGAGATTAACACCAACAAAAAGGACCATGACAGTTCTTTACTTTTTCTTTGAATTGCAATCTTTTATGTTTTAACTACAAAGAGAAGGGAACAGAAGTTTCAGGCCTTATGGTGACTTTTCAGATGAAAAGTTTTTCGAGGACTTTGGTGCAGAGCGTTTTAATGTGGTGAAAATATTTAGTCCATCTCTGAAGACCTACACTTAAAACAAAGGCATGACCATAATTCAGAGTTTGGGAGAATTTTAGCAGATTTATGTAAGGGACTCTGGGGCTGGTTCTATCTGTTAACTTCAAGACTCTTTATTGTAAGTGGACCAAATAGAGTATAGATTCTGATTTAGATTTGTGGATCTATTTAGCGGTAAGTATAAGGTCCTTTACAGAAATGATAGTTTAATTTAAAATGATAGAGTAAATAGAAATTTTCAAAGGATATCTTGGGACACTGAAAAGCTTTTTATACATATTTATCCTGTTGCCTCTAACATGGACATGACTTCAAGAAATAGAACTAGTGGAATGAGTATGGCTAATCCAATTGATTTTACCTCCTAAATATTTCCATCCATGCTGCTAATTAATTTATATGAACAATGTTTTAGTGTGGTCATGGAATGAGCAAACTTTTTCTATAGAGGGCCAGATACTAAATATTTTAGGTTTTATAGACATTTTGGTTTCCACTGCAACTCTGCTCCACTCTTATAGTTTGCCTATCACCATAGATAGTATGAAACAAATTGTTTTTCTGTTTCAATGACAAATTACTCACAAAAGCAAGTGGTAGGCTGGGTTAGCTCGTGGGCTGTGACTTACTGCCTTCTGATTGATGTCTTCAATATCTCCCACCAGACTTGTTTTTATTGTATATTAGCCAGATTTTTGTTACTTTAATGAAATACCCAGGCAGTACTTTATAAATAGGAGTATTTTGACTCAACTTTCGGTATTTTTATTGACCAAGATCATGTGGGCCCCACTGATTCAACCTCTGGTAATGGTATTGTTGTGGGCAGAGTACTAAGGTTGCAAGAGATAGGGAACAAGTGTGTCTATGTCTATGTCTGTGTCATCTTTCTCTCTTTATAAAGCTAAATAATTAAATCATGGGGGCTCCAACCTAATGACTTCATCCAATCTAATTTCTGTTGAAAGGTCCTACATATAAACATCATAAATGAGTTAAGTTTTCACCCTTTTAGTACCATTAACCTAAGACTTTGTGAAGGGACCAAACTACTGCTTGAATTTGTCAACAAGATCATATTCAAACCATAGCCAATGGTTTCTCTTTCTTAAGATAAATTCACTTTATTTCAGTCATATAATCGCTCATTAAAGGATAAGTATGGCTAGTTTCCTGTCCTTGAAGACCTGACAATCCAGAGAAACCAGGTGAGAGAAAACCCCAAACAATGTAATGAGGTAAGGTTGATGTCTTTGCTGTTGTCAGAATGGGCTTTAAAAGAGATGATCATTCCCCTCTCTGCTAAAATGGATTTAATGATATTTTATGTCATCATCAGAAATCCTTAGTAAGGCATGTAGATTTCTCATTATCTGATGCTTCGGCCTACTGCCATCTTCATAGACTCATCTTTTTCATTTTCTATGTCCATACTTTAAGTTCTGCTTACAATAACAATAAATCCTGGTACTAGCTACACCAACAACCCACACCATCTTTTGTACTCTGTGTCTTTGCTATCCTAGAATGACCTCCATTAATTCTCCCACATCTGACAAAAGAATTTTTTATTCAAGTGGTGAAAGTATTATAATGGGTTGCCTTGTTAGGTAGAGGAGTTGAAGGTATGATGGCGGATTCTTCCTTAAAACATTGGGAAGATGTTTCAGATGCTGTTGGAGCTCTACCTAGATCCCCTAGGAGGTTTTGTTTCCATCTCTGGCTGCCATAAGGGTTGACTATTAATAGCATACACTTACATCATCTTTCTGAGGATTTCCCTAAGCCAGTGAGAGCTACCTTATCTGGAGATGCCAGGAAGATCACACCCTGTATTTCTCCCTTCAAAATTTATCCCAACTCCAGCTGGCAGCCAATGACTGCCTGAAGTAGGTTGACACCACCTCTAATGTAAGAGTGTCAGGGAATCAGACTGAGGCTACAATTCTCCTGAAACCCCCTTCACATCTTCTTTTGCACTACCCTGCTTCTCTTACACCCTTACAGGTTTCTTCTGAGAGTATTTCCTCAATAAATTACTTGTAAAAGAATGCTTAGAAAGCAATCAATATAAACACCTTTTCAGATTTTTCACTGGTTGGCCTATGTCAGAAATTCTGAGTATAAAAAAGGAAGTCTTCACATAGTTGAGTTAAAATTACGCATTTTGAGGGACTGGTACTGTGGCTTCGGGGGCTAAGGCTCCACCTGCAGCACCGACATCCCATATGAGTGCTCTATGGGTCCCAGCTGCTCCTCTTCTGATCCAGCTCCCTGCTGTTGTGCTTGGGAAAGCAGCGGAAGATTGCCCACATCCTTGGGCCCCTAAACCCGCGTGGGAGACCCAGAAGAAGCTTCTGGCTTCTGGGTTTTGATTGGCTTGTCTTCAGACATTGTGGTTATCTGGGAAGTGAACCAGTGAATGTAAGACTTTCTCTTTGGCTCTCCCTGTGTCTTTCTTAACTGTACCTCTCAAATAAATAAATAAAATCTGTACAAAAATTATGAATTTTGAAATCAATGGATTTGGACCCCATCCTACTACTTTCATTTACTTTGTCACTTAGGAAACCTTTTGATACCTCTAATTCTCAATTTTCTTTCCAACAAACTTGAAATAATAATAGTGTCTGTCTTGCCATAGCTCAGAAATCATACTACCCAACTTCACCCAAGTAATAACTCTAATTCTCAAACCAACATTAAATGAGGAATCCTGTCATTTTACTAGATTCATAGTCATTTCCTGGAATTCTTGAGTAACATGTTCACATGTTCCATAATGCTTCCCTGGACAGTGTTTGAGATTTCATGCCTTACTGTAGACCATTGATCCAACCTTCTATAAGTCATTTGCTGGAGTCTATGGAATGATCCTTCCTATACTACTAATATCTTCTAAATTACTTTCCTAATTATAAGTGTGGATGCAAGCTGTTCCCTATTTTCCTACAACATAGTTGAGTCTGGGCTACTATGTCCAACTTTAATTATTAGAGGTTTACAGATGACAAAAAGCAATGAATAGATACAGAAGATTGTATTTTCCTAAAATGGCCACACCATTAAATACTTTCCTATTGCAACATTATACTTTTTTAAAGATCTATTTATTTATTTGAAAGTCAGAGTTACACAGAGAGAGGAGAGGCAGAGAGAGAGAGAGAGAGAGGTCTTCCATCTGAAGGTTCATTCCCCAGATGGCCGCAATGGCCGGAGCTATGCCCATCTGAAGGCAGGAGCCAGGATCTTCTTTCGGGTCTCCCATGCAGGTGCAGGGGCCCAAATACCTGGGCCATCTTCTGCTTTCCCAGGCCATAGTAGAGAGCTGGATCGCAAGTGGAGCAGCCGGGATTCAAACCAGCACCCATTTGGGATGCTGGCACTTCAGGCCAGGGTGTTAACCTGCCCTGCTACATTACAATTTAAGAGAATTTAATTTCAGTAACCCTGGAATTATCTCACAGTTTCACAGGATATGGCTTACCTACCTTTTACCTTTTTTCTTTTTCTTTCTTTCTTTCTTTCTTTTTTTTATTTATCCTATATGGGGAGTAAGTGCACAGTGACTCCTGTTGTTGATTTATCAATTGACACTCTTATTTTTGACGTCAGTAATCACCCAAGGCTCTTGTCATGAGCTGCCAAGGCTGTGGAAGCCTTTTGATTTCGCCAACTCTGATCTTATTTAAACAAGGCCATAGTCAAAGTGGAAGTTCTCTCCTCCCTTTAAGAAAGGTACCTCTTTCTTTGATGGCCCATTCTTTCTGTTGGGATCTCACTCGCAGAGATCTTTCATTTAGTTTTTTTTTTTTTTTTTTCCAGAGTGTCTTAGCTTTCCATGCCATGACACTCATGGGCTTTTTAGCTGGATCCGAATGCCTTAAGGGCTGATTCTGAGGCCAGAGTGCTGTTTAGGACATCTGCAATTCTATGAGTCTGCTGTGTATCCCATGTTGCATTGTTCTCTCCTTTTTAATTCTATCAGTTAGTATTAGCCGACACCAGTTTTGTTTATCTGATTCCTTTGACTCTTAATCCTATCATTATGATCAGTTATGAACTGAAACTGATCCCTTTGACTAGTGAGATGGCATTGGTACATGCCACCTTGGTGAGATTGAATTGGAATCCCCTGGTATGTTGCTAACTCTACCATTAGGGGTAAGTCCGATGAGCATATGCCAAACTGTGCATCTCCTCCCTCTCTTATTCCCACTCATATATTTAACAGGGATCACTTTTCAGTTAAATTTAAACACCTAAGAATGATTGTGTGTTAATTATTATCTTTTTTATTGAGGGTCTCACCAGGCTAAAATCAAGATGTTGATGGGGCTGGATTTTCATTTACAGGTTTGACTAGAAAGAATCCACTTGTAAGAGTAACTAGGTTGCTTTCTTAGTAATGCATAACTGCATGCCTGAGACCTTTGGAAATTGTGGGGCACCTGCAGTAACTTGCCATATGAGTCTATCCATAGTCAGTTCACACCATAGCAACTTACTTTCTCAGGGCAAGATAATTTCTCCTTCCACTCTTCAAAGATGGGGTGTTTTTTGCATAATATAATCCTGGGAGTACCATACCATCACCTTTGCTGTATACATAATGTGTTAATCTGCATAACTGCAATAACAAAAAAAAATATACTTGGTGACTTCACAACAAGAATTTATTGTTTCACAATTCTGGAGGCTGTAAGTCCAAGATCAGAGTGCCAGTAGAGCTGGCTCCTGGTAAGGGATCTCTTCCTGGCTCTCAGACTGCCACTTTTCACTGTATCTTCACAGTTTGGAGAAAGAATAATATTTCTGGTATCTGTTCTTATAAGGGGATTATTCTAATCACAAGGTCCTCACCATCATGACCTAACCACTTACTAAAGTCCCCATCTCCACATAGCATCACTTTGGAGGTTTAGGCTTCAACATGATTTTGAGGGGGACATAAATATTCAGACCCTAAGGCATACTCTAATCAAAGGAGCAACAGAACACCACTTTGCTCTATAACATTTTCTTTCAAGGGCATGATATTCTATTACCACTGATAGACTATTTTATTGAATAGAAGTAAGCCTCAAATTCTATCTAGAAAAGTGAATTATACAGTATGTCTCAAGGGGTCATCTCTGAATGTGTCTGCCACAATGATGTTGATACATTCTTCCATTAAGAGGTGGGGTCAATTGTGTTTCTTTGAATGAGTCCTTCTTTGTGATTTGTTTCTATTACGTAGAGTAGAATGCAGTGAGAATTATGCTGTGAGACCTCTGAAATTAGGTCAAAGGAGGTGATGTGAGTCTCTCTTTCTCTTCCTTTCCTTAACTCTCTCTGAGAACAAGCGCCTTTGGAGTCATGAGCTTCCATAAAGCAGTCTGTGACCTTGAAGCCATCATTTTGGAGAAACTTAACAGAGAGGCCAATTTGGACAAGAAAGTCACTAGCTAGCAGCAGACACCAAGTACTGGACAGGTTGAGAGTGCCAGACTTGAGATAATTCAGTTTCTTATCTTTGAGTCTTCCTATTGAGACCCCAGATACATTGTAGGTAAGACACTTCTGTTGGATCCTATTGGAATTCAAATGCATAAAACCCAAAACCACAACAAATGATTGCTTAATACTACTAAGTTTTGGGGGCAATTTGTTATGTGGTCATAGTAACTGGGACAACATTGAAGAAAGACAATTTAAGATAACTACTCTACAGTACATAGTGGTTCCCAGACTCATCTAGAAGGCTCTGCAAGTAGTCTCCTATTGGTCACCTTTCTCCTTAGATTCTACCATGTTTCAGAGAGTGGCCATCCTCTCAATGCAAACGTTTCAAAAAGGTCATGCCACTTCATACTTGAAGTTCAAGCTCAACTCTTTAGGACTTCAGAAAGTAAAAATAGCATACCAAAGAAGAAAAAATTCTGGATATTTGTAATATTACCAGCAATGAACCTAGTCATTGACACTCCATGGGGCGGGCGCACTTGAAAGCCATCGTATCTCACATATCTCCATGCTGTTATGTATTCTTTACTTAACTAAATTTTGTGTTACATTATCTAAAGCAAAGATGTCGTGTTCCCTTAGAGATTAATGAAATCCTTAGAATCTAAAGAAAAAGGAAAAGTATTTATGGCTTTAAAAATAGCTATAATTTTCTCTCTCTCCACAAAAATATGAAACTCAAGGCTCAATCAGAAGACCTGGCAATTTTTATTTTATTCAAGAGGATTGACTTGGAAAAGGTCAAGGATCTATCTTATTTAAGAGATGTTTCTGGGACCAGTATTGTAGCATAGTAGGTAAAGCCACTGCCTGCTACTCCAGCATCCTTTTTGGGCACTGGTTTGTGTCCTGGCTGCACTACTTCCAATCCAGCTCTCTCCTAATGGCCTGGGAAAAGCAGTGAAAGATGGCCCGTGTACTTAGGATCCTGCCACATACATGAGAGACCCAGAAGTTCCTGGCTCCTGGCTTCTGCCTGGTCAAACCCTAGCCATTGCCACCATCTGGGGAGTGAACCAATGAATGGAAGATCTCTTTCTGTATCTCCCTCTCTCTGTAACTCTTTCAAGTAAATAAACAAATGTTAAAAAAAAGTTGCCTTTCTTTCTAGATATCATTGTGAGGTTCTATGGCAGAAAGATGGGATAACAGGTGGGGTATGTTCAGAAGAAACGTACCCTAATTTACTTTCAAATAAATAAATTCCCAAAAGTTCTGAATGGCTTGCTACTCTCAAATAAATTGGAAATTACAGCTTCACTGTAATAGTATAAGAGTGGTGAAATTCAGCAAGTCCATATTTTTTTTATTCCAATAGGGCATTTGCTGCTTAAAACTTTAAGTGTGAAAGGTAGTCTCCTGGAAATTTTTCTTCATTTGTTTCCTAATAGATTGTCACCTTGTCATCTTTCTCCCAGACCACTCTTCTTGAATAGTTTGTGAAACCAAAGAATGTATTGCTTAAGTGATTTGTCCTTGTCTGTATCTCATTTTTAAAAGTAGGACCCCACAGTCATTTGGAAGGGTGAATAAAACTATATATCTTATATTCTATTAAATCATTGGGTCATTTGTTTTAGGCAGCAGTAATGCCATCTGGTCCGTTAGAAATGGATTTAATAAATATGCTATGTGACATGAGTTACCCAGACAGATTTATTCATGGGACTAATGCTCAGAATTCGAGAACATTTGCAGGATTGATTAACACACGTTTGATAGAGAAATGACCACTGCATTCATGGTGTCCACAGGGAATTAGTATATCATGGAACTAAGGGGCTATCCTCAAGGAATTAACATCTTGTCCTATTTCTCTCTGTTTGTTCTAGGGTCATTTGACAGTTTCCTCTGCTTTAAAGGGTATGAGTCATTTTAATTAAGCTTGCAATTCTCTGCTTCAGAGGGACCCTGCATCCCCTTATTAGGAAAACCACATTCTTCAGGATTGCTGTTTCTACCATTTATCAAAAACAAACAAACAAACAAACAAAAAAAAAAACAGTGGGGTTCTGATTGGTGTTTTTAACACAAGAGTCCTTGCAGTAAAAGTTGTGCCTTGAATCACAATAGAAATGACATTGCATATCCTTGCTGAAGATAACTTTTACCATAGAAGTTACACTCTATGAATTTAAATTTCCATTTTATCAATATGTAAAATTTACCAACAGTATTTTTATCCTTTCTATTCCTGTTGGACTAAAGTTATGACTAATTTGAAGATCTCTGAGAAGCAGATTTAAGATTTTTGGTAATACAGAGCCATTTCAAACTATTAGCCAGGATTAATCAGCCATCCACAGGAAATTTTTCTTTTAAAGAGGGAATCTCACCTATTTTCTTTCTTTCTTTCTTTCTTTCTTTCTTTCTTTCTTTCTTTCTTTCTTTCTTTCTTTCTTTCTTTCTTCCTTTCTTTCTTTATTAAACTTTTATTTAATGAATATAAATTTCCAAAGTATAGCTTATGGGTTACAATGGCTTCCCCCCTCCCATAACTTCCCTCCCGCCCGCAACCCTCCCCTTTCCCGCTCCCTTTCCCCTTCCATTCATGTAAAGATTCATTTTCAATTCTCTTTGTATACAGAAGATCAGTTTAGTATATATTAGGTAAAGATTTCAACATTTTGCCCATATAGCAACATAAAGTGAAAAAACTACCATTGGATTACTAATTATAGCATTAAATAGCAATGTACAGCACATTAAAGACAGAGATCCTACATAATTTTTTTTTCAAATTAATTAATTTTCTATGCCATTTCCATTTTAACACCAGGTTGTTTTTTTTTTTTTTCATTTCCAATTCTCTTTATATACAGAAGATCACTTCAGTATATAATTAGTAAAGACCTCATCAGTTTGTGCCCACACAGAAACGCAAAGTATAAAAATACTGTTTCAGTACTAGTTATAGCATCACTTCGCTTTAGACGACACATTAGGGACAGATCCCACATGGGGTGTAAGTACACAGTGACTCCTGTTGCTGATTTAACAATTTGACACTCCTGTTCATGGCGTCAGTAATCTCCCTAGGCTCTAGTCATGAGTTGCCAGGGCTATGGAAGCCTTTAGAGTTCGCTGACTTTGATCTTATTCCGACAGGGTCATAGTCAAAGTGGAAGTTCTCTCCTCCCTTCGGAGAAGGGTACCTCCTTCTTTGATGGCCCCATTCTTTCCACTGGGATCTCACTCACAGAGATCATTCATTTAGGTCTTTTTTTTTTTTTTCCATGATATCTTGGCTTTCCATGCCTGCTATACTCTCATGGGCTCTTCCGCCAGATCCGAATGCCTTGAGGGCTGATTCTGAGGCCAGAGTGTTGTTTAGGACATCTGCCATTCTATGAGTCTGCTGTGTATCCCACTTCCCATGTTGGATCTTTCCCTCCCTTTTTGATTCTATCAGTTAGTATTAGCAGATTCTTGTCTTGTTTGTGTGATCTCTTTGACTCTTAGACCTATCAGAGCTATCAATTGTGAGCTGAAATTGATCACTTGGACTAGTGCAATGGCATTGGTACATGCCATCTTGATGGGATTGTGTTGGAATCCCCTGGCACATTTCTAACTCCACCATTTGCGGCCAGTCCGATTGAGCATGTTCCAAATTGTTCATCTCCTCCCTCTCTTTTTCCACTCTTAGATTTAACAGGGATCACTTTTCAGTTAAAATTTAAACACCTAAGAATAATTGTGTGTTAATTACTGAGTTCAACCAATAGTACTAGAACAACAACAACAACAACAACAAATACTAAAAAGGATAAAGTATTACATTGTACATCTAAAGTCAGGACAGGAGCTGATCAGTTCATTGTTGCTTATAGTGTCCATTTCACTTAACAGGTAATCTCACCTATTTTGGTCACTTACCCTGGGAACAAACTTTCTCCTTTGTAGGATAAAATCTGGTGTAGTTCCAGGGTTTAGTTTTTCCTCCTTTCCTTGTGATCTAGCTTCAACTTGCCACCCACAGCCGTCTCTTCATTTCTGCCTCTCCTAATCTCTCCAGAGGATTAACTGTTTCTTCTTGAACTCCACATGTTTCCATAGGTTGGACCAAGCTCTAGTGTAATGATTAACACTGTCTATTGTAGTTATTTCTTCATGTATTTGTTTTTTTCTCAGAAAATGTAAACTTAAATGTCAAGGACTAAATCTTTTTTTCCGCTTACGTTTGTAAGCACCTAAGCTAATGTTAAGTGCTTCTTAAATGTTTCTTAAATGAAAAAAAATTATTTGGTGCAAAATACTCTGAGAGATCACTTGGCTCCTAACACAGAATTTTCTTCTATAAACTTCCATCCCTTCACAGTCGCCTTCTTTGCCCAACTGTGATTTCCTTTAGTTTTGTCTTACTGTAGCTTGAATTTTTTTCCATATGCATTGTAGTTTTTAAATAAAAATATAAATAACTGGCAGCACAATTAACACTAATAACAAAATGAGTAAATACTGTGATGTTTATTAATGACACTCAGTAGTCTAAATGCCATCCTACCTCTTTTTTTTTTTTTTTTTTACTATTGGATCTTGTGTTTATCATGATCCTTCATTATAAATTCAGTCAACAGGAGAATTCTGCAACAGGAGGCATTTGCACCTATAATTTTTCCTTAAATGGAGGAGTAAACTAAGGTTGCACATTTTCTTATGATGCAGTATTTTATATTATATTCTCATAAGAATTACAGCCAGAAAGCACTGACTTCTTCAAGAAATAATGCAGCAAATTGTCTTATCTACCACGCAGTTCTTCAAATTCTGTATACAGCTTTTTAGTAATCAGATGTTTAAAAGAATTTAGGTGTATGTCAATGATGATATATATTTTTAATTCATTTTTTTCTAACTTGCTTCAACTATTTATCTAAAATTCAGAATAAAGTACTTTTGGAAAAGATTGATGAAATTTAGGGTAATTCTGTTGCTAATCATACATTTTGCATGAGGATGTCATTGCCCAGAGAACTCACTTTTACTTTTGTTTGGCTGTAATCTGAAATAGAACTTCTCTGCTCATATTTTATTTTGTTTGGGCTTGATATTCCATATTTTGGGAGTTATGAGTCTAATTGGAGATCCTCTAAGAGTAATCTGACGTTTCTCTCTTGCACATTTTAGGATCTTTTCTTTATGTTTCACTGTGGTGAGTTTGATTACAACATGTCGTGGTGAGGATCTCTTTTGGTCATGTTTATTAGGGGTTCTATAAGCTTCCTGTACTAAGATGCCTCTGTCCTTCTCCAAACCTGGGAAATTTTCTGCTAGTATCTCACTGAAAATGCCTTCTAATCCTTTCTCCCTCTCCATGCCTTC
This sequence comes from Lepus europaeus, assembly GCF_033115175.1. Classification (NCBI taxonomy): domain Eukaryota; kingdom Metazoa; phylum Chordata; class Mammalia; order Lagomorpha; family Leporidae; genus Lepus; species Lepus europaeus. Next base: position 60,705,739 of record NC_084831.1, read on the forward strand.
AGGAACTCCTAGAACCCGAATGTTGGGTTTTTTAATAGTATCCTGTAGATTCCCGACAATATTTTTTAGATTTCTAATTTCTTCTTCTTTTCTTTGGTTTGCCTGTTTCCTTTCCTGTTCTCTGTCTTCTAGGTCTGATATTCTCTCTCCTGCTTTGCCCATTCTGTTTTTAAGGCTCTCTAATGTGTTTGTCATTTGATCTATTGAATTCTTCATTTCATTATGATTTCTCGTCACTATCAGAGTTTCTTGTTCCACTAGTTGTTTCATTTCATTTTGATTCCTCCTTAATATTTCACTTTCACGAGAGAGATTTTCTATCTTGTCCATTAAGGATTTCTGTAGTTCAAGAATTTGTTTTTGAGAACTTCTTAATGTTCTTATCAGTTTTTTGAGATCCGCTTCTTGCATTTCTTCGATCTCATCATCTTCGTAATCTTGAATTGGGGTGTCTTTTTCATTTGGGGGCGTCATAGTGTCTTCCTTGTTCTTGTTAGCTTGGTTTTTGCGTTTGTTGTTTGGCATGTTGGAGATATTTGGTTTCTTCACTGTGGTGTTTTTTCTTGTTACACTATGGCTCTATATTAAGTGGACTGTCTGCTTTCAGTGGAGCCTTAGAGGCTTGAGATGAGTGTGGACTGAGAGCTGTGTTTGGTTCCTCAGGGTTGAGGGTGTGTCAAAGATGACACTCCCAGGTTAGGTGTGGTAAATCTCTTTCTTTCTTTCTTTTTTTGATTCAAAAGGGAAGTAATTCCGCACAGCTGAACGTAATTGGAGGTAGTTAGCAGGCAAATGATATACCCACAGGAGCCAGAGATCAGAAGCTCTTTCCCAAGGACCACACAGGGAATCTCTGCTGCCCTCAGTGTGGGCTCCAGTTCTCCTGCAGTCTCCCACTGGGTTGCCAAGTTAGATGCTAATCTCCTGTTATTTCACCCCTCCCCCCAGAGTCAGGTTTTTCTGCTAGGCTCAGGGCTGGTGCAGACCTGAGGTCGCCCTGCTTATGACGTATGTCCAAAATGGCACCTGCTCTGTCTTGCTCGCCTTTGAGAGGTGAGCGGAGAGAGAGAAACTTGTGTCTGTATCAGTCACTTTTTTTATTTTTTTCCTATCTCTCTTCTAGTTAGCCTGGTGAACTTTTCCCCACGAAGTTTCAAGCCTCGTTCCCTCTAGCCTCCTCTTTCTGCTTGCCCGCTGGTGTCTCGGGCTATTGAGGTTCGGCTCACCTCGCGTTCCAGCGCTGGTGTGTTGAGTCTGCCGCTGGTGTCCCGAACTTGGGCTCCCACGCTCTCCACGCAGGTCCCTGTGAATCACTAGTTCCGGAAGAGTTTCCTCTGCTGTTTCATCCCCTACTCTTCCTTGAGCCTGCAGTATCTCCACTTATATTAAACTTTCTCTCCCCCCGGACTAATAGTGTGCTCCCTGCCTATTCCGCCATCTTGCCGCTGATCTTAGTGTATTGGATATTTATATTGTATCTGAATGAAAAATTATTGATTATCCAAATTTTTTGATTACTTTTTTTATATATGTATATCCGTGCTTTCCAGCTAGACTGTGAACATCTTGTGAACAGAGATACCACTTAAATTTCTTTTTATTCACAACCATGGTTACCATTAATACTTGCTCAAAGAAAATGTTCACTAGGAATCATTGATTTATTCACTTACTTATTAAATGATGTTTAGGATCATAACTGCTATTTTAAACATTTTATTAACTTTTTTTTTATAAAGTACCTTTTAAGATTGGCTTTTCTCTGTGAGGCCATAAAATATACTGGTAAAGAGCACAGTTTCTAGAGTTTGGCTAATAGGATTAGAACTTTGCCCTACTATTTCCTAGATGAGCAAATACAGTAATTTTTATTTTTGTGCTTACATATAAAAAGCATTTTTTGGGGCCGGTGCTGTGGCTCTCTTGGTTAATCTTCCACCTGCAGTGCCGACCTCCCATATGGGCGCCAGGTTCTATCCTGGTTGCTCCTCTTCCAGTCCAACTCTCTGCTGTGGCCCGGGAAGGCAGTGGAAAATGGCCCAAGTGCTTGGGCCCCTGCACCCGCATGAGAGACCAGGAGGAAGCACCTGGCTCCTGGCTTCAGATCGGCGAAGTGCCAGCTGTTGCGGCCATTTGGGGAGTGAACCAACGGAAGGAAGACCTTTTTCTCTATCTCTCTCTCACTGTCTATAACTCTTCCTGTCAAATAAAGAAAAAAAAAAGCATTTTTCAGTTTAATAATAAATAGAGCAGTAGGGTTGGAATGAAGCTTTTAAAGCCAGAATAGGAAGAAAATGAGAACATGGTCAGAAGACCTGGCCTTGAGCTCAGTTGTGACACTTTTAAAGTGACTTCATTTGTGAGTCAGACAAGCTAATAACTTCATTATGGTACTCAAGACCATGTTATAGGGGCAATGTAGTGATGCAGTGGGTTAAGCTGCTGCCTGCAGTGCCAGCATCTCATATCTGAGTGCCAGTGGGAAAGCAGTGGAAAATGGCTCAAGTACTTGGACTCCTGCCACCCATGTCGGAGACCTGGATGGATTTCTAAGCTCTTGGCTTTGGCCTTGCCTAGCTCTGACATTTTTGGTCATTTGGGGAGTAAAACAGTGGATGGAAAATCTCTATCTTTTTGACTCTCCCTCTCTTCATCACTCAGCTTTTCAAATAAAGAAAATAAGTCTTCTTTTTTGAAAGACTACATTGTAAATGGTGAAGTATTGTTAGTGTGTTAGATATCATTACTACATAGAATGAAGAAACTACAGTCCACTTCTGACTTCAGAAACTTACTTACTTCTCCCAGTGTCTTTTTCATATATGAAAAGTGTGGATAATAATAGATTTTAGGTCAAAAGACAGTTGCCAGGTTTAAATAAGTTAAAAAACACAAAAGGTAGAGCAATGCACTTCAAGATAATATGTGGTTATAAGGGTTAGTTGTTTTCTATTACTTTTTTCATTAAATAAACATTTGTAATCTTGTTATAATTTGTGCCTGTTTTTAAGTATTTGGGAATATTTTTAAAATTTACTGACTCCTTTGCTAACATATTTTATAGCTAGTTTTAGGATAGACCTGAGAAGTTGGACTACCAAACATCTTTCAGAAAATTTCTCAGCTCATTTACAAAATTTGACCTACAATCTGCTATAAAATTTCTATGATCTAACTGTTCACAATGCTAAGATATGGAATCCATGTAGGTGCTTTTTTATGGATGGATGAATAAAGAAAATGTGGTACATATACACTACGGAAGGAAATCTGGATATTTGTAGTAACATGGATGAACCTGGAGGATATTTTATTAAATGAAGTAAGTCAGGCGTGGAAAGATAAATACTGTATGTTCTCACTTATATGTGGAAGCTAAAAAGTTGATCTCATAGAGGTAGACAGTGAAATAGTGATTATAAAAGGCTAGGAAGGGTGTGAGGAAAGGGGGAATGGAGAGAGTGTGATTAATGGGTGCAGGAGAACATTTGAATGGGAAGAACAACATAATATTCTACAACACAATGGGATAACTATGGAGAGCAACTGTGTATTTCAAAATAGCTAGTAGAGAGGAATTTAAATGCTGCCAACACAAAAAATAATAAATGTTATAAATGTTTGAGGTGGTGCATATGCCAATTGCCCTAATGTTGTCATATGCATATATTGAAATATCCCATTGTATCCCACAATCATATAAATATCATGTGTAAATTTAAGAATTTAATGAAAAATTCATTATCTCTACACTGGGACATATTAGAAGTTACATTGGTTTTCTTGTTGTATAATGTGTTTCTCCAGTGAGGCTACCTAAATGAAAACAAATGACAAAGACATACAAATATATGTTTACTATCTATCGCAGGTTTGATTTGCCCTCTCTCTCTTTAAAATTTATTTATTTGAAAGGCAGAGACAGACAGAGAGAGAGAGAGAGAGAGAGAGAGAGAGAGTAAGAGAGAGTCTTCCATCTGCTGGTTCACTCCCCAAATGGCTGCGATGGCCAGAGCTGGGTCAATCTGAAGCAAGAGCCAGGAGCTTCTTTCAGGTCTCCCACGTGGGTGGCTGGGGCTCAAGTGCTTGGGCTATCTTCTACTGCATTCCTAGGCCATAGCAGGGAGCTGGATTAGAAGAAGAGCAGTCAGGACTAGAACCAGCGCCCATATATAATGCTGGCACCACAGGTGGAGGACTAAGCTACTGCGCCACAGTGCTGGCCCCTGCATTTATATTTTTAATAAGATCACTGAGACTAATCCTTTTCTTTGGAAAGGTCTAATGTAAGGTTGTTCTTTCTTCTTCTTCTTCTTCTTTTTTTTTTTAATTTGACAGGAAGGGTTAGACAGTGAGAGAAAGAGACAGAGAGAAAGGTCTTCCTTCTGTTGGTTCACACCCCCAGATGGCTGCTACGGCCGGCGCTGCTCCGATCCGAAGCCAGGAGCCAGGTGCTTCCTCCTGGTCTCCCATGTGGGTGCAGGGCCAAGCACTTGGGCCATCCTCCACTGCCTTCCAAGGCCACAGCAGAGAGCTGGACTGTAAGAGGAGCAACCGGGACTAGAACCTGGCCCCCATATGGGATGCCGGCGCCACAGGCTGAGGATTAACCAAGTGAGCCACGGCACTGTCCCCTGATTGTTCTTTCACTTGACCACCTATCTTTGAATCATTCATATTCTAAGCACCTGTGGACTGTTCAGAATTTATGTTTAGTTTACAGGTCATGGGAATCTGAATGTAGAAGTTATTTGTGCATTAAACATTACCTTGGTAAAATATTTGACAGGTGATTTAGCAGTCTAGTGTTTTTTGATTCATCTTTGAATTTTTAGAATGTAGAGTTTGTCTGGTAACTGTTACATCCCTAATAAATATGTGATAAAGAATAATATTGCACAAGATATTATGTTAAGTATTTTATTTGCATTATATAATTTATTTTCACTTGATGATGTAAGCAATATTATTCTTATTTTACATGGGAAGAAACAGAGGCAAATAAACCTTAATAAATTCTTCAACTTCTAAGAACTAGTGAGTGATTATAGTCCTGTTCTAAAATCTGCTTTTCATTAACATTCACATGAGAGATCAGTGAAAAAATGTTACAGAGTTTTGGTTTCATGTCTATGCAGTTCCAGGTTAATTCCACTTGTCTGTCAGGACACCATACTGGTATCTATTCAAATTATTGCTTCTGCCTGTATGTTTCATATATTTTCATACTTCCAGTAACTTCTAAAGCATTATAGGGAAGGGAAAACGACTTTAGTTATTTTATCTTCCTAATACTCCCTATATGCTGGAACCACCAAATGTGTGTGTGTGTGTTTAAGATCTACTTATTTATTTGAAAGTCAGAGTTACACAGAAAAAGAAGGAGAGATAGAGAAGTTTTCCATCCACTGGTTCACTCTCCAGTTGGCCACATAGCCAGAGCTGTGCCAATCTGAAGCTAGGAGCCAGGAGCTTCTTCTGTGTCTCCCACATGGGTGCAGGGGCCCAAGGACTTGGGCCATCGTCCACTGCTTTCCCAGGCCATAGCAGAGAGCTGGATTGGAAGTGGAGCAGCCGGGACTTGCACCAGTGCCCGTATGGGATGCTGGCACTGCAGGCAGAGGCTTTGCCCACTATGCCACAGTGCAGGCCGCACCATATATGTTTGCTAAAAGCTATTGACTACACCATTAACTGACCACAACATACAAAAATTAAGCAGCAGGTCAATAGATGATAAATGAACTCACTTTCTCTATTTGGAAAGCTGCAGGCATGACTAATATTTTCTTTTAATTTTTTGGTAAAATATGACATAACTTCAAATTATTTTCCTCTAAGTACATTCGGACTGCTGTTAGAAATACATTTCTTTTTCTTTATTTTATAAGAATGATCCAGAGAGCAAATTCCTAGGCTACTGATATAATAGCTCTGTTTGCTTCTTGTTTGGCAATAAGAAGAAGCCAGGGAGTTGGAGTCTTTGACAGTTTTCAGACTTCTAATTTTATTTTCATATTGTAGGATTCATAAGTCCACTGGTAATAAATTTACATAGCTGGATTATTTAATGTTGACATAATTCTTAGTGTTACTTAATATGAAGGGTCAATATTTTAGCATTTGAAGACCTGGGTGTATATTCTCATATATTATGATTTACTGGTTTTATTGCCTTGGGTGATCATTTAATCTCTCTGTGGTTCTGTCTTATTTTACATTTTTTGGTTTGGGAGGAGGAGAAACAAACATAGATAGAGTTCCCATCTGTAGGTAAACTCCCCAAATGCCTCCAACAGCTGGGATGGGCCATACCAAACCTGGAAGCTGGGAACTCAACTCAAGTCTCCTTTGTGAGTGGCAGGGACTCAAGTACATCAGCCATCATGAGAATCTGAAATTGGGAACAGAGTCAGAACTTGAATCCCAGGCACTGAAATATGAAATGCTGGTGTTCCAATTAGAAACTTAACTTCGCTGGCGCCGCGGCTCACTAGGCTAATCCTCCGCCTTGCGGCGCCGGCACACCGGGTTCTAGTCCCGGTCGGGGCACCGATCCTGTCCCGGTTGCCCCTCTTCCAGGCCAGCTCTCTGCTGTGGCCCGGGAGTGCAGTGGAGGATGGCCCAAGTGCTTGGGCCCTGCACCCCATGGGAGACCAGGAGAAGCACCTGGCTCCTGCCATCGGATCAGCGCGGTGCGCCGGCTGCAGCGCGCCTACCACGGCGGCCATTGGAGGGTGAACCAACGGCAAAAGGAAGACCTTTCTCTCTGTCTCTCTCCAACTGTCCACTCCGCCTGTCAAAAAATTAAAAAAAAAAAAAAAACAAACTTAACTTCTAGGCCAAACGCCTGCCCACTTTTCTGTTTTATTTTCTTTTTTGTTTGTCTTGTTTTACATTTGTAATATGTACCTAGGAATAGCAGGCTCAGTGATCAGTGTGAGGAATAAATGGGAAGGTGTGTTATAAATGTTAAGGAATTAAGTGAAACCTGATTGTCTGCTATTTGGGCATGACATAGAACACCTACTCTAGGACTCATGGTGGTTAATTTTATATGTCAACTTGACTGGGCTAAGGAATGCCCAGATAGCTGGCAAACATTGTTTCTGTTTCTGTGAAGATGTTTCCAGAAGATACTAGCGTTTCAATGAGTAAACTGAGTAAAGAACATCTGCCCTTGCCAATGTAGAGGGCTATCAACCAAACCCTTGACGCCCTTAACAGAACAAAAAGTGGGAGAAGGAGGAATTTGTTGTTTTCTGCTTGAGCTAACACATGTTTCTTATTCTGCCCTTGGCCATCAGTGTTCCTGGTTCTTGGGCCTTCAGTCTCGCTGTGTCTTACCCCATTGCTTCTCCTGATTCAAGTCTTTGTGTTTGAAATGCAACCTCACCATTAACTTGCCTGGGTCACCAGCTTGCAGTTGACAGATATGAGACTTCTCAGCCTCCACAATCTTGTGAGCCAATTCCTCATAGTAAATATTTCTATAAATCTAGGTATCTGCTATGGATTCTGTTTGTCTGGAGTACTCAAACACATTCTCTTGTTTTGTATTTTTCATTGTTGTCTATGATGGCCCCAACCTGGTAAGAAGCATTAGAATTTGGACCATGGAGTGGGACTGCCTTGGATTTGTCACATATTAGTTAGATACTCTTAGATACTTTACTTGTCATTTCATACCCCTATGCTTTTCCTCTTGCTATTATTCCCTTTGCTTTTATCTGGGATAAGTTGCTCATCAAACTCAACTTCTGTGAAGATGTCATGACTTGTTCTCTGCCCTTCGTCATTCCTTCCTCTGGGCCACCACTGTGCTCTTTTGTCTCATAGTTCCTCTCCTGTGATCCACACTCTGGTTAAAAGATGTTTTATATAATTCCTTCTTATGGAGTTGTTCTCTCTTTTCCTTGTGCTTTCATATATGCTTCATATATTCTTCTGACTACAATATTGATTAATGCCTCTTAACAATATTCATTCTTTAATTTCCTTAGTAATATGTTTTTTCCTTGGGAAGCAGTCTGCCTTAACCCTATCATAACATATGATCATAATTAATTCTTTAGTTTTCTGATTTTCTTTGATGGACTGTAAGTTACATGAAGGCAAAAATGTGTTTTTATTGTGCTCTGCTATATCTCCAGTGCCCTTCAATGTGATGAAAAAGGCCTTTCTAGCCAGATGGGCTTGATATAGAATTGTTCTGTTACCTGCGAATGTAAAAGTAGTTAGTTAGAGACCGGGCAGGTGGCTCATAAAATGTGTTCCATGTAACATATAGGGAAAATCCAGTGAGTAGAATTGTTTTGGAATATATTAATATTAACTCCCAAGGAAAATTTTCCTTCTGTATCAACCTATCATATGGACAAAGAAAAAAATTAAGATTATATTTCACAGTCAATTACACTTTTGTATAAAGGCAGCTGCAAAAATGGAGTATAAATGTTACCCTTTCTCAAAGAACAGGAGAGATAAGGTTTACTGAAAAATGATCAAATATTTAATACCCATCTTCAGTCATTAAATAATGGCTTGGCAATAGCTTCACAGAAACAGCAATCCAATAGCACAAAACAGGGAGATATGAACTTGCAGACACACCAAGAACAGGTTTCTTTGCAGCATATGCTCTGCTGAAATCTTCTTAAAATTTTATTTAGGGTATACAAGTTTCATGTATTTCATAAATACAGATTTAGGAACATAGTAATTCTTTCCACCTTGCCCTCCCTCTTGCCCATGCTCCAACACTTCTTCCTCCTCCTTTTCCTATTCCCACTCTTAATTTTTACAAAGTACTGTTTTCAGTTTACATTATACTCACAGGGTTAATCCTAAACTAAGTAAAGAGTACAACAAATAGTATGAAGAAAAAGACACTGTTTCTCAACAGTAGAGAAAAGAGTTGTAAACAATCATCAAATCTCAGAAGGTCCATTTAACTCCAATACATTATATTTTAGGTACTCTATCAGTTACCTCAGATCAAGGAAAACATATGTTTTCTGTCTTTTGGGGACTTGCTTATTTTACTAAATATAATGGTGTCCAGTTGCAAATATTCTTATTGCAAAAGACAGGATTTCATTTTTTACAGTTTTTTATATTATTTTTTTTTGGACAGGCAAAGTTAGACAGAGAGAGACAGACAGAGAGAAAGGTCTTCCTTTCCGTTGGTTCACCTCCCAGATAGCTGCTACGGCCAGCGTGCTGTGCTGATCAGAAGCCAGGAACCAGGTGCTTCCTCCTGGTCTCCTATGTGGGTGCAGGGCCCAAGCACTTGGGCAATCCTCCACTGCCTTCCTGGGCCACAGCAGAGAGTTGGACTGGAAGAGGAGCAACCAGGACAGAACTGGCACCCCAACCGGGACTAGAACCCAGACTGCCGGTGCCACAGGAGGAGGATTAGCCTAGTGAGCCCCAGCCCTGGCCTGTATTATTTTTTAATCTATAGTGTATAATTTCTTTATCCAGTCATCAGTTAATGGACATCTGGGTTGATTCCATATCTTAGCTATTGTGAATTGTGCTGCAATGAACATAGGAGTACAAGCAGGGTCATTACTACTGTCTAAGCATGTTCAGTAAAAATCTTTTTTTTTTTAATTTATTTTATTTATTTGAAAGACAGAGTTACAGAGAGAGGTAGAGATAGAGAGAGAGGTCTTCCATCCTCTGGTTCACTCCCCAGATGGCTGTAATGGCAGGAGCTGTGCCGATCCAAAGCCAGGAGCCAGGAGCTTCTTCTGGGTCTCCCACGCGGGTGCAGGTGATATCGGAGAATGGACCCCTAAAATCTATACAAAAATGTGGCTCTTAAAATTCCCCAGAAGTGCCATCTGGGCTGCCACATATGCTACCAGAATTTGGGGTGCCATATGATATCACCATATGCTTATTAATAAATCCCCGATATTAGTAAGCCTGAGAGGGTTCTTGCCTAATATTTAGAGAAGAATTCTAAATACCAGCATAAATAAATGAGGTTCATTTTAAGCTTTTATTTTGTGTGAAAGATGCATAGGAGAGTGAGAGCTTTATCTAAGAGAGAGAAAGAGGGGTAAATCTGGGTTCATATCTAGCACCAGGAACCAGCCACGTGGAGGAGCATCTAGGCCAGTAAGCCTAGGGCGGGTGGCCTGAAGGCCATGCACCTTGGAGGCACAGGGCTACAGCCAGCCCCCTCCTGGCTAGAGGCTAGGGAAGAAGAGAAGGGCGGAACACACTGTGTCCCAGGCTTTTAAGCCACTTCCAAAGGGAGTGGTTAATTAACCTGTTTGACTGGTGGGCACCCAGGTGTGGCCAGGTAGGGGCATGAGGTCACACAGGGGGTGGCAAAGGTATCAGGTAGGGCGTGAGGTCACACAAGGGCATGGCGAAGGTGTGGTCTTCCAGCTCACAAACCTAATGATTTTAACCTGTATGCCTGCCTACTTCCCAGGGGCTCAAGGAGCTGGGCCATCTTCTACTGCTTTCCCAGGCCATAGCAGAGAGCTGGATCAGAAGAGGAGCCAGGACTAGAAGCAGTGCCCATATGGGATGCCAGCGCACAGGCCAGAGCTTTAACCCACTGTGCCACAGCGCAAGCCCCAGTTCCTAAAATCTCTGGTGATGTTTGTCCACTCTTCCCTTTAACTGCCCCAGTGTATAGCAGTATTTTCTAAAACAAACATGAAATGAGTACATGTTAAAGGTCTTCAAAAAGTTCATGGAAAATTAGTTTGTTTTGATGCAATAGCATTTTGATATTCATGCATAATTTTTTTATGATACACATTTTCCATGAACTTTTTCATGACTTCTGAGGTATAATTTAAGATTTTTTAGTAGTCACTTTAAAACATTTTACCTGTTACTTTCACCTGCACCTGGCTCCTGGCTTCGGATCAGCGCGGTGCACTGGCCACAGCGTGCTGGCCACAGCGGCCATTGGGGGGTGAACCAATGGAAAAGGAAGACCTTTCTCTCTGTCTCTCTCTCTCAGTGTCCACTCTGCCTGTCAAAAAAATATTATTTCAACATGTATTCACAATATAGAACTTATTTTTATAATTTATATTTATATCATCTCTTCCAAGTCCAGTGTTTATTTTGTAACATTATGGCATGTCTCAATTCATAGTAAATCCACATTTCAAGTGCTCAGTTGTCACATATGGATATTCTAGTGGGTAGTGCTTTTTTGGGAAATTGAAATGTAGAGGATGGCACAACTATCCATTAAAATCCTAGGTCACTTAGCAACTGTGAAAAAATTCCGTCCACAACTGAACTGCCCTTCACTGTGATGCAATAAATAATCCCTTGTTCAATCATTGCCATTTTTGGGTTTATTATCAGCTAGTGTACTGTGGAAGACTAGATGATTCTTGAACAAGTATTCACCACCTTTCTGCTGTCTTGACCTCCATGAGAGGAGTATATTTTTTTGCCTTGCAAATTCGGGGCTTTGCAATGTAATGTTGATAGCGAAGATAGTATACTGGCTCTAATCTATTAAGAATACTGTGGAATTTTGTTGAACATTTCCTGACTTTTATCTTCTCGTAAAAAGATATATGAACCTGATGATCAGTAGGTCCAGAAGAAGGAAAAACAAATCAAGCAGACCTGAACTGAGGCTATGATGTGGAGTTAAGTTCAGCTGAACACACTCTAGATCAATTGACCATCAATAAACTTGCAAATGTGCAAGCAAGTAATAAGTATGAATTGTTCTTTGCAAATACATTTGTGCTGGTTTGTTGTACAGTGTTATAGTGATAATAGCTGAGTAGAAAAACTGTCCTAGCAAAGTTTCATTTCCCACAGAAGAATGTCCTACTATCAATGCACTGAACTCTTTTTTCTATTTTATTTACCCGTGTTACATCTCCTTTTCCATCCTTTCTTCTCTTGTTGATGATCAGTGTTCATTTTTTTATATTATTGTTATTTATGTGCATAATTCAGAGGGTAGCCAGCATGTTCTCTAACAACTTAAGGTCTGAGTATACAATCATCCATTTAGTCATTGAACACTTTTTTGTGTGTTTGTCTGGGGTAAGGAGTTGGCGCTGAATATGTTCCAAGGCCCTGTTATAGTCTATAAGGATGCAAATAATGAAAAAGATTTGCTCACATGGTACTTATATTTTTTGTGAGTGATAGACGAGACACAAGTAAAAAACACAAAGGGATGTAGTATTGCTATTAATAAAAACAAAAAAGGAATAAGGTAAGAGGTGGAGGTTATTGCTATAGGAATGATTTAATGGGTCCCTTATTGTATCTCCTGTAGAAACATAAACCTTCTCTAAAAATAACCCCCCTCTGGTCTATTGCAAGGGACTTTTGTTTTTGCATTTCCTGTGGCTTCCAAGGATTAAGTTGAATTTAGGATTATGTTTTTAATTTTGTTTGTCTTGTTTTTTTTTTCTGTCTTGCATTTACCAAATTAGTAAAATTAGTATCAAAAAACATTAATAGTAAGGCATTTGTTTATAAGATTTTACTGAAAGTTTTGGGAATATGAAGTATTTTATCATAATAACACAATTTAAAATTAAGTCTCAAAATGAAGGTGTGGCCTCCTTCTCTGAGGTTTTTTTATTTACATTTTTGATCTTTACTATTGTGTTCTAATCTTTGAATTCTTATTTTTTGATTCCTTAGAACAATTGGATTGATTCTCTTATTTCCTTAACTTTTCCAGTCCAAATCCCCAGAGTCTTGTTTTTCTACTATATGGCTTACCAGGTTATTTTTTTTTTCATATGACAAACCCTGGTTTAGAGGTATTTCATTATATGCTCAAGGTCACATAGCTATAAAATGATACAGCTGAGATTCTAATAACTTTAAAACCAATGTTTGTGTAGTAAAAGCAAATTTTATAGTCAGTTTACTTAAGTTAGCAATCACATAACTAAACTTTAAAAATAAACTTATTTGCTTCCAGGTCCTGCTTAATGGAAAGTAAATTGGTCAGATTATTTCCATATTAGCTCAGTGATTCCATGAGGTGAACTCAGTGAAATATGAATGAGCTATTAATTCCAGTATGTATTACTGAGCATCAAAGGAAAGGAGAGCTGGTTTGTGGCTGTCTACAGTCCCTTGTTGGCATTCAATGAGTTAGAAGCCATTTAACCTGGTAATTAGTCCATGATGTCTTTAACATATCTATTGTTATGTCCATTGTCATTGAAAGCATGTCATACTAAATACTAAATGAACCTGGGAGTTATCACACTATTGACCGCCTTCTTTACTTCAGTAGATTTCAATGACTCTCTGGGAAGAATGAGTGAATCTCATGTGCTTTTGTCCAAACCAGACTAAAGTGTAGGAGCACTTGGTGACTCAGTTGGGGCCATCTACTTATACATCTCCTTCAGGCGTTGCCACTCCAGTAACCTCCTATGGCAGATAGGATAATATCCCCTTACAGATACCCACTCCCTAATCCCAGAGTCTGTGAGTAAATTAGCTTACATACACAAAAACTTTGCATGTGGGAAGATTATACTGGAATCTCAGTGGGCTCAACATGATTCCAAAGGTCAATAAACTCTCTTTGTAGTCATAGCTGAAAGTGAAAGTCTTGTGAACTTCATTCACCTTTCTTTCCATCTTTAACTAGGTCTCCCCTCACAAGAATAATTCCTGAATTTTTCATCAGTTACTATTTCCCCTCCTTAGCAATTTATAGTTCAGAGCCCTTTTGTTCTCTGCTGATAACCCCTGACCTGGTCCTTCACCTAACTCTTTTCAAATCTGTTCTTCCAATTGTGGAGCATAGCTTCCATGAAATGCTCCTGATTTCTTGATTTTGTGAGCTTAGAAACTTATGGTTCATCTCTTTTCAAATTGTTCCCTTGATTTTCCTATTCTCCTTAAAGGATGGCTCTCTTCTGGTGACATGTAATGACAAAAACATTTTGCCTCTCTTTTCATTCCTTCAATTTTCAGGCTGATTTACAATGATACAGATTTACACTCTCCAACCCTCGCTGAGCCTTTAGCACCACTTTCAAGCCCTTTACTTGTCTTTGGTTCACATCTCTCCAGTTGTATCATTGAGTATCACAACTATGCATCTCTGTTACCAGTCTTGTTCTCACTCTTTTCAACAGAAATTGAGAACATTAATCAGAAACTTCCTCAACTTCTCTTTTTTTACTATTAATCAGAAATGTCATATTGTATTGATAAGGAAAAATAAAATATTGTCCCTGCATGTAAGGACTTAAAATAAGTTACATACTCAAGTGCAAAATCAGTGTTGTATATAGAAAATGCTGAAGTTGGCAATAATCAACATAAATCTATACATAGCTTATAGAAACTTTTTTGCTTTATTTTCATTTATGCTTACAACTACTTGGTATATGAATATAATTATTTCCTCCATTGCACAGATAAGGAAACTGAGGCTCAGATCTAAGAACATAATTTGACAAAGATAATTGAGTGAATAAATGCCAAAATCAGAGTTTGCAATTAATTCTGACTTATAAAAAATAGTAGACTCTCCTGCAAACTTGAATATTTTTTTAATAGCTGATCTCTGTTCTAAGCCCCCTGTCTGGGTTGTCCCAAATCTCTGGACAAATGTTAAGTCCCAGCAAGCAATCTCAATAGAAGGCTACAGTATATGTCTATTTTTTTCCCAGTGTGATTTTGGGTGTTTCTCTCCAAGAAGCAAAGTAGAAAAAGCTCGGGTAAGCCAAACATGCATACAGCAGACCCTGATACGATGTCTGGTGTCCTCTGACATTCATGCTTCCCCCTTGAAAACATCTGTCCCTCACCTCATTTCAACTTATGGATGTGCTTCTCTGGGTTTTCCCTCATTACAATCGGTGAAGCATCGAGTCCATTCTTATGGTGCAAAACAATTTCAAATGAAAATTTGGTCTGGAAAAAAAAATCTGCTTTTGATGGCTAAACACTCAAGAACTCTCTCTCTGCTGTGTGCATGTTTCTCCTCAGATGCCTTTATTGTGTGGTGCAGTCAGAACTCTCTACCATCTCAATTCCAGGAACTTCTGAACAGAGGGTTACCATATTTTGCTCTTAAAATCTATACATGGTGTGTGTGTGTGTGTGTGTGTATAAATACTGCTTTTACTTTTACAGACCTGTGAGGGTTGGTGACATATGACACAAAAGGAAAATGATAAATATGTAGCCATTCTGAGTTTCAGAATTTTGTACTCAGACCAAAAAATAAGCTAAATTTGATATGTACCTGAAGATAAATTGGTGTCAAAGGTCCAGTTTTCCCAATGAAGTGATAATGTAGACAGTATTATGAAAATATTGGCTCTGTGCTTTTTCATGTAGGCAGAATTATCTTTCATGAAAGTTAGGCACAGGAATAAAGAAAGGGGTTAGGAGTATTTGGTATGGAATTAAATCATTCAAATTAATAAGAGATAAGAGCAAGTTAAAATAGAAGTGAAAAGAATATTATTCTTGAAGGACAACATTCTTGAGACTTACCTAGACTAGTTGTATAAATTGCCTTATTAACATTCATGAGTTAGCAGATGAGATCTGTGGAATGTAGAATTTTCAACCAGAGGGACCTATGCTGGAGTAGCAAAGTTATTTATCAGTAAAAGTATCTTGAACAAAGTGAGCAAATTTTCTAAGCATTAGCATCCTCATCTGTGGAAAGAGACATAATAAATATTTCTCTGAGTTTTTGTGTGGAATATTATAACTTAGGCAAAGTTTCACAGAAGGGATTTAGATATACAACTTGTATTTCATCTACTGCCAGAAAAATAAAGTTATGAGTGGTATTGGTTTGTTTTGCCAACTCCATTATAAGGTGCTCAGGATATACCCTTTTAAGGAAATCATATCTTAAAATCCAGTCCTCTAGAAGGACATCTGACTAATCATGTAAGTAACATGCACCTAATTTTAAATTTTCTGAGCCATCTTCTGAAAATTTAAAGCAGTAGAGCAGAGGTGAGTACATTTTTTCTATCAAGGGACATATGATAAATATTTCAGGGTCATGGGCCATAGAGTACTGGTCCAAACTCATCACCTCAGCTTTGTAGCGTGAAAGCAGCCATAGAAATACATACAATAAACATGAGTATGTTCCAATAAAACTTTATTTTAAAAGCAGATAAGATGCCAGATTGAGCCCAGAAGCCATAATTTCTATTAAAGAAACTATTGTAATACCGTCAGAAAAGTGTTCTTGGACTCAATATCTTTAAAGCTACCCAAACTATTAGTCTTCTCACAGAAATATGAAAGTAGGAGTTGTTTTTTATACAAACCTACTATAAGAAAACATAAGAAAATTTGAAAATTTGAATACAAGCTTTTCAGAGGAAGAAAATTCCCTCTCTGCTCTGAATCAGCCAGCAGGGAGAAGATAACTCTCTTTCCTAAATCCATATGAAGCTTCTATGGGAGTATTGAAAAAAGTTCATGGAATATAGTATTAAAATGCAAACTTATATTATGAAACAAGTACCTACAGAAACATTTTGTATTAGATATTTGAAAACTGAATACAAAGATGAACACAGCCAAGAAGTTGAGCATAGATTGAATTAAAAATAGGACAAATGATAAGCCATATTATAAGATTAAGTTACAAGATGCCCAAAAAGATTATATTTGAATAAAAACTAAATAAGCTACTCTGAAGACAATAAAAAAGAGAAAAGTGTCAGATATAGACTTTTAAAGCTAATACAGTTGAGAAAGATTGAACATAATTGTGATTAAAATATTTAAAGATGAGGAATTCAGCACTGACAAGTAACATTTAAAATTCTAATGAAACAAATGCTTTCTGAAATAAAATAAGATCTATATTTATGTAGCTAAAGGACCTGCCAAGTACTTAATAAAAATTTCTAGAAATCACTAATTTGATAAATATTTGAGAAAAACTTATTAGTTACACATGCAAATAAAAATCTTCAGGGCCTCTAGCAATGTGAAATGTAAATCAAGGGGTCAAAGGAGCATAATTTTTAAGAAATTTGAAAAAAGAAAATGTGATCCAACAGTTTTATATCCATCCAAGTTGTCTTGTAAGTATGATAACTACATAAAAGTCATTTTACCATGCAATAACTGAAGCAATGATCTTGAACTATGCTTGGACAAAGTTCTAGATACTGAATTTTATCCAACCTAGAAATTGTGAGGGAAATTTCAACAATAGGAGTGAGTTAACTTTTAATATAAGATTAACAAGGTGAGAAGCAAGTGTCAAATAATATGAAAATATTATGTGCTTTCAGAAAGTAGAAAAAAAAATAAGAAGACCTAAATGAAAGATCTCTGGGAGTGAGATCCCAGTGGAAAGAACAGGGCCATCAAAGAAAGAGGTACCTTTCTCTGAAGGGAGGAGAGTACTTCCACTTTGACTATGACCCTGTCAGAATAAGATCGAAGTCGGCGAACCCTAAAGGCTTCCATAGCCTTGGCAACTCATGACTAGAGCCTAGGGAGATTACTGACACCATAAAAAAGAGTGTCAAATTGTTAAATCAACAACAGGAGTCACTGTGTACTTACTCCTCATGTGGGATCTATCCTCAATGTGTTGTCCAATGTGAAGTAATACTATAACTAGTACTGAAACAGTATTTTTACACCTTGTGTTTCTGTGTGTGTGCAAACTGATGAAATCTTTACTTAGTATATACTAAATTGATCTTCTGTGTATAAAGATAATTGAAAATGAAAAAAAAAACTTGGTGTTAAATTGGAAATTGCATGGAAAATTAATCAATTTTTTTAAAAAAAATCATGTAGGATCTCTGTCCTTAATGTGCTATACATTGTGATTTAATGCTATAACTAGTACTCAAACAGTATTTTTCACTTTGTGTTGCTATGTGAGGGCAAACTGTTGAAATCTTTACTTAATATATACTAAATTGATCTTCTGTATATAAAGAGAGTTGAAAATGAATCTTGATGTGAATGGAAGGGGAGAGGGAGCGGGAAAAGGGAGGGTTGCGGGTGGGAGGGAAGCCATTGTAATCCATAAGCTGTACTTTGGAAATTTATATTCATTAAATAAAAGTTTTAAAAAAAAGAAAGTAGAAATAATGCACTTAAAAGAAAAAAGAAGTTACAAGGAAGTGGAATAAATTCATTATTATAAAAGCATTATGTGGACATCAAAGAGTACCATTAAAAACAAACTGACCAGCCACATAGTATAAAATTAAATAAAAATGTATACAGTGGGAATTTGGTGAAGTAGTTAATATGCCACTTGGATTGCTCTGATCTCTTACTGTAATGTTTGGGTTTGAGTCTTGGCTCTGCTTCTGATTGCAGCTTATTTCTGATGTGCATTCTGGGAGTCAGTGTATGTTAGAACAAGTCCCTGAGTACCTGCCACTCATGTGAGACACTGAGATTGAGTTCTGGGTTTCTGGCTTTGGCCTGGCCCAGTGGACATTTGGGAAGTGAACCAGCACATGGAAGATCTCTGTGTTGTCAATTTTTCTTTGTCACTCTCTCTTTAAACAAATTTAAGAAATTTTAAAGACAACACAGGAATCTGAGGATATTTAACAATTATTTAAATACAGAAATAATCATTAGAATCAAAACCATAAATCTTTCCAAATTTCAAAAGAAATAAAATTAAAAGCCAGGAAAATACATAATGCAAAGAAACCGGAAAATGAACATTGTGTTGTTATAGGTTGAGTAGGATTTTGTCTTCCTCAAACTCATGCAGAAGCTTAAACTCTAATGTCTCTAATGGTTGATTGATTAAGAATGGAGACTTGATCTAATGATGGCCTCTCAGAGGTGGAGCCAGTGGGAGATCTTTGGGTCACTGGGGGTGTGCCCTTGGATGGTGGTTCTCATGAGAGGCTTAGGGTGGGAAGTTTCACTATGTTCCTGAATACCTATATATGAAGTATATGAAATTTCTATAACTTAAATATAAAACAACTAAATCATGTATAAATATACTTAAATTCCCAAATCATAAAGCTATAAAGGAATGGAAATTTAACCTTTTAATTTAGACTCTGGTTCAGATGCCAATGTCCTTGTCAGAGTATTCGAGTTCCATACTTGTCTCTGGCTTTGGCTCCTGACTGCAACTTCCTGAAATGCATATCCTGGGAGGCAACAGTGATGGCTCAAGTAATTGAATTCTTACCACCCATGTGGAAGACCTGCACTGAGTTTCTGACTTCTGGCTTTGGTGGGGCCAAGCCCCTGGCATTTTTAGGTATTTGGTGAGTAAACCATTGGATTTGCACCCCCCTCTCTTTTGTTTTCAGTCTGTCTCTCCCTATCTTACTCTCTCTCTCTCTCCTTCTGCATCCCAAGTAAATTTTTTTTGCAAAAATTAATCTCTACGAAGAATAATAAAACAAATGAAAGCTGTAGATGGGAAATAATAAAGATAAGAGGAAATTAGTATAGATATTTGAGATTCAGTGTGTCTAATTAATAAATCAAATATTGGCTTTTGAGGGAAAATTAACAAAATAGACAAATTCCTAGTTTATTTATTTTCCCACCCCCCTAAAATTTGGAAAAAATTTAAAAAAAAACACAAAATAAGAAATGACAATGGAGAAGTATCTATGAGACAGAAGAGATAATCAAGGAGTGTTATTGCTAATCTATGCAAATATATTTCAAGATCTCAATGATTGATGATTTCCTATTGAAATAAAGTTTACTTGTTTAATTCAAACCATTAGGGATAGAAGTTTAAATGAATCAATTTTAATATCAAGAATTTACAGATATGTAAATACTATGTAATTATTTTAGAGCATAAGAAATTAAGGGAATGGTTAGCACTGTGGGGTAGTGGGTAAAAATGCCACCTGTGGTGGTGGCATTCCATATGGTCATGTATTCATGTTCCTGGTGCTCCACTTCCAATCCAACTCCCTGTTAATGTGTGCAGGAAAGCAGCAGAAGATGGCCCAAGTACTTGGATTCCTGCATTTTTATGGGAGTCCCAAAAGTTTCTGGCTCCTTGCTTCAGATTGGCCCAGCTCTGGTCACTGCAGATAGATGATCTCTCTCTCTCTCTGTAACTCTGCCTTTCAAGTAAATAAATAAAAAATCTTTTAAAAAGTTAAAGAAATGTCCACTTTCTTTTTTAATGTAGCAAATACTGTATTGATTCCTATGTAAGTTAATGATAGTAGAAATAACACAGTTACTGGTCAATGCAATTTATAAACATCAATGTAAAATGTTAAATAAAATCTTAGAAATTAGAATACAATACCATTAAAAAAAAACCAAAACACACCATGAGTCCATGAGATTTATTCCAGGAATGCCTGTTTGCTGTTATGTGAGGGTAAGTAAAAAAGCTGGTGGAAAATACATATCAGGAAACAGCTGTGCATGGATTTTAAAATATTTCTCCACCAAATAAAGTTTTTTGTTCCAAAATTCCATTTTCCACAAACTTTTTTATGTACTTTCATATCAAGTAGGAAGTTCTTCTGGACTGAAGTGACATAGCAATTTTATTTATGATGAAGATGAGAAATCAAATTTCTGGGAAAATACAAATTTTTTACTAACTGTTACTGTAATCATTGGAAAGACATTTAAAAACCCTAGAAAATAAAGTCCATATATCTGGTTTACATAACAATTCAAATGGACAACAGATGTAACATAAAATGATAAAATCGTTTAAGTATTAAAAAAGTGATTATGTTCTTCTATAGCCTTACGTAGACAAAGACTTTCTAACTATGCCTCATAATCAAGGTTTAGTAAAAACAATTAACACATTTGATTAAATGTAAACAGGAAACTCTTGTATTACAAATTAAAGCCAAATGGCAAAATTGAATAATGTATTTGCAATATGTAAAAAGGAATGATTCCTAGTTTTCATAGACTTTTAAAAATTTAGAAGAAAAAAAAAAAGAAGACCTTATACAGGGTTGACAGAAGACAAAAGCAATTAACAAAGAAGATATTGAAAAGTTCCTCAGGAGTCTGGGCAAGATGGCGGAATAGCAAAGGAGCACACTGATAGTCCAGGAAGAGACAGTTTAATAAAAGTGGAGATAATGCAGGTTCAAGGAAGAGTTGGAGAAGAAACAGCAGAGGAAACTCTTCCGGAACTAGTGATTCATGGTGGACCTGCATGGAGGGCGTGGGAGCCCACAGTTTGGGACACCAGCTGTAGGGTCTATGCACCAGCGCTGGAACGCGAGGTGAACCGAACCTCAGTAGCCCGAGACACTGGTGGGAAAGTGGAAGGAGGGGCCTAGAGGGAACAAGGCTTGAAGCCCGTGGGGGAAAGTTCACCAGGCTAACTAGAGGAGAGAGGATAAAAAAAAGGGACTGGTACAGACACGAGTTTCTGTCTCTCCGCTCACCTCTCAAAGGTGAGAAAGACAAAGAGCAGGCGCCATTTTAGACATACGAAAAAGCTGCACGACCTCAGGCCTGTGCCTGCCCTCAAGCAAGCAGAAAAACCTGACTCTGGGGCGGTGAAATAACAGAAGATTAGGACCTAGTGAATGTATGGAGCTAATGAACTGAGACTGTGATAAAAGAGACGGTGGGTGAGAGAACTCACAGAGTTCACATGAGTACTCTCCAGAGATGCTACAATTTGGTAACCTTGGCAACTGAGTGGGAGATTGCAGGAGAAATTGAGCACACACTGAGGGCAGCACAGATTCCCTGTGTGGTCCTTGGGAAAGGGAAGGCAAATGTTATACCCACAGGAGCCAGAGATTGGAAGCTGACTACCTTCAATTCCATTCAGCTGTGCACAATTACTTCCCTTCTGAATCAAAAAGAGAGAGAGAGAGAGAGAGAGAGAGAGAGAGAGAGAGAGATTTACCATGCCTAACCTGGGAATGTCACCTTTGGTACACCCTTAACCCTGAGGAACCAAACAGAGCTCTCTGGCCACAACCATCTCAAGCCTCTAAGGCTCCATCAAAAGCAGACAGTCCGCTTAATACAGTCATAGTATAACAAGAAAAAACACCAGAGAGGGAAGAAGAATCCAAAGAATTTCTCTACAATGCCAAGCAACATATGCAGAAACCGAGAAAACAAGAACAAGGAAGACATTATGATGCCCCCAAATGAACAAGACACCCCAAGCCAAGATTATGAAGATGATGAGATGGAAGAAATGCAAGATATGGATTTCAAAAAATTTATGATAAGAACATTTAGAAGTTTTCAAAAACAAATCCTTACTGGACAGGATAGAGAATCTCCTTCAAGAAAATGAAATCTTAAGGACGAATAAAAATGAAATGCAGAAACTAGTAGAACAGGAAAGTGTGATAGTGAAGAGAAATCAAAATGAAATGAAGAACTCAATAGATGAACCGACAAACACATTAGAGAGCCTTAAAAACAGAGTCAGTGAAACAGAAGAGAGAATATTGGACTTAGAAGACAGAGCACAGGAAAGTATAGAGTCAAATCAAAGAAGAGGAAGTTAGAAATCCAAACAAAATATTGTTTGGAATCTACAGGATACTATTGAAAAACCCAACATTCGGGTTCTAGGAGTTCCTGAAGGCATGGAGAGAGAGAAAGGATTAGAAGGCCTTTTTAGTGAGATACTAGCAGAGAATATCCCGGGTTTGGAGAAGGACAGAGACATCCTAGTACAGGAAGCTCATAGAACCCCTAGTAAACATGACCAAAAGAGATCCTCACCATGACACATTGTAATCAAACTCACCACAGTGAAACATAAAGAAATGAGTCTAAAATGTGCAAGAGAGAAACGTCAGATTACTCTTGAGGATCTCCAATAAGACTCACAGCAAGCTTCTCATCAGAAACCCTTCAGGCTAAAAGAGAATGGTGAGACATAGCCCAGATACTAAGAGAGAAAAACTGCCAGCTCAGAATATTATATCCTGAAAATTTCTCATTTGTGAATGATGGTGAAATAAAGAGCTTTCAAAGCAAACAGAAATTGAAAGAATTTGTCGCCACTCGTCCAGCCCTGCAAAAGATGCTTAAAGATGTGTTACACACAGAAACACAGAAACGGGGTCATCAATATGAAAGAAGGTAAAGGAAGGCAACCTCACAGCAAAAGATCACAGGAATCTCAAACCAGATATTAGAAAATATCTTTGGCAAATGGCAGGGCAAAGTTACTACTTATCAATAGTCACATTGAACGTTAATGGCCTGAACTGTCCAGTTAAAAGACACAGATTGGCTTAATGGGTTATGGAATAAAACCCATCTATTTGCTGCTTACAAGAAACACATCTTTTCAACAAAGATGCATACAGACTGAAAGTGAAAGGTTGGAAAAAGATATACCATGCCAACAGAAATGAAAAAGGAGTGGGCGTAGCCATCTTAATATCAGACAAAATAAACTTTAACACAAAAACTGTAAAGAGAGACAAAGAGGGGCACTATTTAATGATTAAGGGATGCATTCAACAGGAAGATATAATGATTATCAATGTATATGCACCTAATTACAGGGTATCGGTTTATTTAAAATATTTGTTAAGGGACTTAAAGGGAGACTTAGACTCCAATACAACAGTACTGGGGGACTTCAATACTCCACTCTCAGAAATAGACAGATCAACTGGGCAGAAGATCAACAAGGATATGGTAGATTTAAAGAAGATCAACAAGGATATGGTAGATTTAAATGACACTATAGCCCAAATGGATCTAACAGATATCTACAGAACTTTTCATCCTACACTTAAAGGATTTACATTCTTCTCAGCAGTACATGGAACCTACTCTAGAATTGACCACATACTAGGCCATAAAGCAAGTCTCAACAAATTCAAAAGAATTAGAATCGTACCATGTAGCTTCTCAGACCATAGGGGAATGAAGTTGGAAATTAGCAACTCCGGAATCCCTAGAGCATATGCAAACACATGGAGATTGAACAACATGCTCCTGAATGAACAATGGGTCATAGAAGTAATCAAAAGAGAAATAAAAAACTTTCTGGAAGTAAATGCAGATAACAACACAACATACCAAAACTTATGGGATACAACAAAAGCAGTGATAAGAGGAAAGTTTATAGCAATAGGTGCCTACATCAAGAAATTGGAAAGGCACCAAATAAATGAGCTTTCAAGTCATCTCAAGGATCTAGAAAATCTGCAGCAAACCAAACCCAAACCCAGTAGGAGAAGAGAAATAATTAAAATCAGAGAAGAAATCAACAGGATTGAATAAAAAAAAACATTACAAAAAATCAGCCATAGGAGGAGCTGGTTTTTTGAAAAAATAAACAAAATTGACAGCCCATTGGCCCAACTAACTAAAAAAAGAAGAGAAAAAACCCAAGTCAATATGATCAGAGATGAAAAGGGAAACATAACAACAGACACCACAGAAATAAAAAGAAACATAAGAAATTACTGCAAGGACTTGTGTGCCAGCAAACAGAAATCTATCAGAAATGGATAGATTCCTGGACACATGCAACCTACCTAAATTGAACCAGGAACACATAGAAAACCTAAACAGACCCATAACTGAGACAGAAATTGAAACACTAATAAAGGCCCTCCCAACAAAGAAAAGCCCAGGACCAGATGGATTCACTGCTGAATTCTACCAGACATTTAAAGAAGAACTAACACCAATTCTTCTCAAACTATTCAGAGCAATCGAAAAAGAGGGAATCCTCCCAAATTCTTTCTATGAAGCCAGCATCACCTTAATTCTTATGCCGGAAAAAGACGTAGCATTGAAAGAGAATTACAGACCAATATCCCTGATGAACAAAGACACAAAAATCCTCAATAAAATTCTGGCCAATAGAATACAACAACACATCAGAAAAATCATCCACCCAGACCAAGTGGGATTTATCCCTGGTTTGCAGGGATGGTTCAACGTTCGCAAATCAATGTGATACACCACTTTAACAGACTGAAGAAGAAAAACCATATTATTCTCTCAATAGATGCAGAGAAAACTCTAAGCAAATTGGGTATAGAAGGAACATTCCTCAATACAATCAAGGCAATTTATGAAAAACCCACATCCTATTGAATGGGGAAGAGTTGGAAGCATTTCTACTGAGATCTGGTACCAGACAGGGATGCCCACTCTCACCACTGCTATTCAATATAGTTCTGGAAGTTTTAGCCAGAGCTATTACGCAAGAAAAAGAAATGAAAGGGTTACAAATTCTGAAGGAAGAAATCAAACTATCCCTCTTTGCAGATGATATGATTCTTTATTGAGGGGATCCAAAGAACTCTTCTAAGAGACCATTGGAATGCATAGAAGAGTTTGGCAAAGTAGCAGGATATAAAATCAGTGCACAAAAATCAACAGCCTTTGTATACACAGGCAAAGCCACAGCTGAGAAAGAACCTCTAAGATCAATCCCATTCACAATAGCCACAAAAACAATCAAATACCTTGGAATAAACCAAGGATGTTAAAGATCTCTACGATGAGAATTACAAAATCTTAAAGAAAGAAATAGAAGAGGATACCAAAAAATGGAAAAATCTTCCATGTTCATGGATTGGAAGAATCAATATCATCAAAATGTCCATTCTCCCAAAAGGAATTTACACATTCAATGCAATACCAATCAAGATACCAAAGACATTCTCAGATCTGGAAAAAATGGTGCTGAAATTCATATGGAGACACAGGAGACCTTGAATAACTTAAGCAATCTTGTACAACAAAAACAAAGCTGGAGGCATCGCAATACCAGATTTCAGGACAATCTACAGGGCAGTTGTTATAAAAAAAGCATGGTACTTTAGTTGGCAACTCATGACTAGAGCCTAGGGAGATTACTGATGCCATAAACAAGAGTGTCAAATTGTTAAGTCAACAACAGGAGTCACTGTGTACTTACATCCCGTGTGGGATCTGTCCTTAATGTGTTGTCTAATGTGCAGTGATGCTATTACTAGTATTGAAACAGTATTTTTACACTTTGTGTTTCTGTGTGGGTACAAACTGATGAGGTCTTTACTAATTATATACTGAATCGATCTTCTGTATATAAAGATAATTGGAAATCAAAAAAAAAAACCTGGTGTTAAATTGGAATGGCATAGAAAATTAATTATTTTTTTAAAAAAATATTATGTAGGTCTCTGTCTTTAATGTGCTGTACACTCTTATTTAATGCTATAACTAGTACTCCAACAGTATTTTTTTCACTTTGTGTTGCTATATGGGGGCAAACTGTTGAAATCTTTACCTAATATATACTAAACTGATCTTCTGTATATAAAGAGAATTGAAAATGAATCATGATGTGAATGGAAGGGGAGAGGGAGTGGGAAAGGGGAGGGTTGTGGGTGGGAGGGAATATATGGGAGGGGGAAGCCATTGTAACCCATAAGCTCTACTTTGGAAATTTATATTCATTAAATAAAAGTTTAAAAAAATAAAAAAAAATAGCATGGTACTGGTACAGAAACGGATGGATAGACCAATGGAACAGAATAGAAACACCAGAAATCATTCCAAGCATCTACAGCCAACTTCTATTTGATCAAGGATCTTAAACCAATGCCTGGAGCAAGGACAGTCTGTTCAATAAATGGTGCTGGGAAAACTGGATTTCCACATGCAAAATCATGACCCCTACCTTTCACCTTACACAAAAATCCACTCCACATGGATTAAAGACTTAAATCTACAACCTGACACCATCAAATTATTAGAGAACATTGGAGAAACCCTGCAAGATATAGGTACCGGCAAAGACTTCCTGGAAAAGACCCCAGAAGCACAGGCAGTCAAAGCCAAAATTAACATTTGGGATTGTATCAAATTGGGAAGTTTCTGTACTGCAAAAGAAACAGTCAGGAAAGTGAAGTGGCCACCAACAGAACGGGAAAAATATTTTCAAACTATGCAACAGATAAAGGATTAATAACCAGAATCTATAAAGAGATCATGAAACTCCAAAACAGCAAAACAAACAACCCACTTAAGAGATGGGCCCATTATTATCAAGCTCCCTCTGTCAGGTTCTATTTGCCTCTCAATCAGAAAACTTAATTGTAGCTTAGACAGCACCTTTCTTACCTCCTCTAATAATGACTCTGTCCTTTGTTCTAGACCCTGTGTAGTGCACTTGGGTCTCATTCCTTTGTAATCATAATCTCTACTCTACCACCAATGGCTCTACTCCCAACTTGTGTGTACTGATGGTCCTCTTCCCCACTTAATGCTGTATAATTGTTCAGAATTTCTCTACAGACAAACCCCTCTACCTACAAAAGATGAATGACTTTTCTCCCAGTTTTGGCTGGAATCAGCTTTAAGCCACATCCATCAAACTGTCCCCACAAGGGTCCAGAGACACACCCCCCCCCCATTTCCTCTCCTCTCTGAAATGCTCTCATTACCTGGTTAATGCCACTCTTAGGATCATTGGTTACTATTATCACCCTGTCTTTTATACTACAGTGTCTAAGTGTTTACAGCAGGTTATAATGGAACAAACAAAGGCCTTCAACATCCAGGTGGTCAACCAAATGCTGCTACAAGGATATACTTGGCTCCCCACACAGGAGACAGCAGCCTGAAACATCGCCCCATGCCAGCGAAGAGTACCTCCTCACCCCATGTCAGCAGGAAGTAGCTCTAAAGACAGACCACCGTCCCTCTACCCAGCTACCTGAGCCAGGCTCCACCCCCCCCCCCATCCTAATGTGATTTGCTGCTCCTGCTTCCCTGCCCGCCCTCAGGCAAAGTTTTAAAAGGATCTGTTCCTGAACACGTGCTCTCTCAGCTCTTCCCTCCTGCTCTCTTGGTTCTTCTCTCTTGACCCTTCTCTCCTGCGCTCTCTTGGCCTTTCTTGGCTCCTCTCATCTCTCTTCTCTCTCCTCTCTGCTCTCTCCTCTCTCTTAGCTCCTCTCCTCTCTGTTTCTCTCTTATACTCTCTCTCTCTTTCCCTTTGCCACCCCTTCACTCTGGTCTGTTGGGTGTTCCCCAATAAATCCTTTCCCTTAAAAATAAAAAAGAGGGAGGTGCTTTTCTTTGAAGGGAGGAGAGAACTTCCACTTTGACTATGACCTTGTCTAAATATGATCAGAGTCGGCAAACTTGGAAGGCTTCCATAGCCTTGGCAACTCATGATGGGAGCCTAGGGTGGTTACTGGTGCCATAAACTAGAGTGTCAATTTGTTGGGTCAACAACAGGAGTCACTGTGCACTTGGTCCTCATGTGGGATCTCTGTCCTTAATGTGCTGTACATTGTGATTTAATGCTATAACTAGTACTTAAACAGTATGTTTCACTTTGTGTTTCTGTGTGGGTGAATGGGAGAGGGAGCGGGAGATGGGAGGGGTGCGGGTGGGCGGGAAGTTATCGGAGGAAAAGCCATTGTAATCCGTGAACTGTACTTTGGAAATTTATATTTACTAAATAAAAGTTTAAAAAAAAAGAAAAATTCCTTAAATAGAAGAAAAGACATATAATCTAACTGATTTCATTAATGAAAAAAGAAATGGAAATTAAAATAATATTTCTTGTTGATCAAATTAGTAACAGTTTTAAGCCCCATTGGGGTTATTCCTTCCTGGGGTATAGCCTAGAAATTCCCTCAGTGCAGAAAATGAGTAATTATAGATGTTGTCTTATTTGTCTCACATCTTGCAAGGATTTACAGTTTTTTGTTTTTTGTTTTTGCCTAATATGCTTTTTTTTAAAAAAAAATTTTATTTATCTGTAATTCAGTGTTAAAGAGAGAGAGGGAGATAGAGGTGTTTTATGTGCTGGTTCACCTCCCTCCCCCTAAGTAGCCTCTATAGCCAGGGTGGAGACAGGCCTACGCCAGGAGCCAGGAGCTTCATCTGGGTCTCCCACATGGATGAAGACACCCAAGTATTTGGTCCGTCTTCCACTGCTTTTCTCAGGCCATCAGCAGGTACCTGGATTGGAAGTGGAGCAGTTCCAACAGGACCAGTGCCCATAGAGTGGGTGGTTTTATCTGCTATGCCACAATGCCAGCCCCTGCCTAATATCTAGAAAGTCATTTCTCTTGTACTTTGTGTCTTAACTTCAAGTAAATGGTATATACAGATCCTGTTACTTCATCATTCTGAAGAAGAAGTCTCCTTTATTGCGTCATAACTTGCTTAACTTGGAGATATTTATAAACCTGCAAGTGGTTTTAGAATTAACATCTGCTGTATAGTATCAGGACCTTTTTTTTTTTTTTAATCATTTATTTGAGAAATAGAGACATAGTAAAAAGAGGACAGTGAGAGTGAGATAGATAGCTATTGAGAGAGAGAGAGAGAGAGAGAGAGCGAGAGAGAGAGAGAGAACTCTCATCTGTTAGTTGACTTACCAAGTGCCCTCCTGGGAGTTAGGAACACAATCCCTTGGATCTCTCCCCTGGGTGGCAGGGAGCCAACCACTTGGGCCATCACTTCTTCCTCCCACAGTATGCATTAGAGGAAGCTGGAATCAGGAAAAGCACTGATCCCCACCTCTTACCATATCCTAAAATAAACTCCAGATAGATCAGATATCCCCCACCCCTTCCCCTTGAAATTCACATTAAGGAGAGTTTTCTTTTCTCTAGGACCTTGACACAGTGTCCTAGCTGCTGGCTTTAAACCTTTGTTTTTCCATTTATTCAGTACTATGGTTCTTCTTATCAGGAGGATTGGTCTGATAAAAGCATTTTCATCACAAGTGGAGGAAAGACAGCCAATGTCTTTTTCTTTTCTTTTTTTTTTTGACAGGCAGAGTGGACAGTGAGAGAGAGAGACAGAGAGAAAGGTCTTCCTTTGCCGTTGGTTCACCCTCCAATGGCCGCCGCGGTAGCGTGCTGCGGCCGGCGCACCGCGCCGATCCGATGGCAGGAGCCAGGTGCTTCTCCTGGTCTCCCATGGGGTGCAGGGCCCAAGCACTTGGGCCATCCTCCACTGCACTCCCTGGCCACAGCAGAGAGCTGGCCTGCAAGAGGGGCAACCGGGACAGGATCGGTGCCCTGACCGGGACTAGAACCCGGTGTGCCAGCGCCGCAAGGTGGAGGATTAGCCTAGTGAGCCGCGGCGCCGGCCGCCAATGTCTTTTTCTAATGTGGCTTTCAGCTGCATCATTTCTAGTGTCTTCTTTATAGAAATGTGATTAGATATATTCAATATATATGGATATTTTTAATTTTCCTCCTCCACTATCTTTTTTCTAATGAAATTTTATATTATCAATAACTTTACATACTTATGGGCTACAGTGAGATATCTCAATACATGTAAAAATATGCCCTGATCAAAACAGGATAGTTAACATTTCCCCCTTTTCAACACCACATTATGATTAGAGAGCCATTTTCCTCTGCTTGTTCACATAGTATATACTAGGTTATTGTGAACTACAATCTCCCTGCTATGCTGTGGAAACTTAGTCTTTGACCTGACTCTGATTCGTTATCCATTATCCAACCTCCTTCTATCCCCCTTGCCCTCTCAGCTTCTAATAATCACCATTTTCTTTTCAGGTTTTTTTTAAGCTTCCACATATTAGGGGGAACATGCAGTATTGTCATTCTCTGTTGATTATTTAGTTAAACATGAAGTTTTCCAGTTCCATCCATTTTTGCTGCAAATGACAGAACTTTCTTCCTTTTTATGTCTGAATCATAGTCCATTGTATATATACACTACATTTTCTTTATCCATTCATCTGATAATGATACCTTGATTGATTCCTCATCAAGATTATTGTGAAGAGTGCTATAAACATGGTAGAACAAGATTCCATATCTTTTGGATATATATCCAGTAGTGGGTTGTATGGCAGTTGTAGTCCTAGTTTGTAAGAAATTGCCGTACAGTTTTTTATAATGGCTGTAATAATTTACATTCCCATCTACAGTGTATAAGAGATCACCTTTAACCACATCCTTATTATTTTCTGTCTTTTTGATAATATTCATTCTGCCAGAGGTAAGGTAATATCTCATAGTTTTGATTTGCATTTCTCTAATAGCTATTTATATTAAGTATTTTTCATACATTTGTTGGCTATTTATATTTCTTTTGAGAACTATTTAGGTCCTTGGCCCATTTCTTAACTAAACTGGCTTTTTTCTATTGTTAAGTTTATATATAATATAAATATGTGTCAAAGAGATTTCACAAATAAGACCAGTGTAAGCAAATAATGAAGGATAGAATTAAAAGGGAGAGAATGATCCTGCGGGGGAAGCAGGACACACAGCAGACTCATAGAATGGCAAATGCCCAAAACAGCACTCCTGCCTCAGAATCAACCCTTGGGACATTCGGATCTGGCTAAAAGGTCCATGAGAGTCTCACAGGCATGGAAGGCCATGACACGGTGGCAAAAAACAATCTAAATGAAAGACCCTGGTGAACAAGACCCCAGCAGAAGGAACAGGCCATCAAGGAGAGAGGCGCTTTTCTCTGAAGGGAGGAAGGAACCTCCACTGTGACACGGCCTTGACTAAACAAGTTCGGAGTCAGTGAACTCAAGGGACTTCCATAGCCTAGACAGCTCATAGCAAGAGTCTCGGGTGATTGCTGACGTCACAAATAAGAATGCCAATTGTTAAATCAACAACGGGAGTCACTGGGTACATGCTCCCCACGTAGGATCTCTGTCCTTAATGTGTTTTACTATGAAACTTAAAAATACTACTAGTCGAACAGTACCCTATACCTTGCGCGGTTGTGTGAATGCAGCCTCTTGAAATCCTTGCTTAGTATATACTAAGTTGATCTTCAGTACATGCAGGTAATTGAAAATGAAACTCGATAAAGGGCGGGATGGGAGAGGGAGAGGGGAGGACCATGGGAGGGAGGGAGGTTGGGGGGGAAGCCATAACAATACAAAAGTTGCACTTTGTAAATTCACATTTATGAAATAAAAAATAAAAAAAAGATAAAAAGAAAAAAGTTTATATATAATATATATAATATCACATGTAATATATATTATATATTATTATTATTGTCCAGAATCATCAGCACCATTTACTGAAAAGACTGTCCTTTTTCTAATGTATGTTCTTTGTGCCTCTGTCAAATATCAGCTAGCTGTATGTAAGTGGATTAATTTCTGGGTTATTGGGTCCGGTGCTGTGGCAGAGCAGGTAAAGCCACCATCTGCAGTGCCAGCATCCATATGGGTGATGGTTTGAGTCCCGGCTGCTCCACTTCTGATCCAGCTCTCTGTTATGTCCTGGGAAAGCAAAAGAAGATGGCCCAAAACTTTGGGCCTCTGCATTTGTGTGGGAGACCTAGAAGAAGCTCCTGGCTCCTGGCTTTGGATCGGCCCAGATCCAACCGTCACTGCCATTTGGGGAGTGAACCAGCGGATCGAAGACCTTTCTCTCTGTATCTCCCTCTCACTGTCTATAAATTTATCTGTCAAATAAATAAAATAAAATCTTTAAAAAAATTTCTTGGTTCTTTGTTCTATTGATGTAAATGTTGGTTTTTATACCAGTGTCGTACTGTTGAATTACTATAGCTTTGTAGTATGCTTTGAAATCTCACATTGCAATACTTCCAGCTTTATTTATTTATTTATTTGTTTATTTTTGCTCAAGACTACTTTGACTATTCTGTGTCTTTTGTGGTTCCATTGCTATTTCATTGAATCTATAGATTGCTTTACGTAGTATGGACATTTTAGCAATATTAATTCTTAGAATCCATGAACAAGGAATATGTTTCTACTTGTGTGTTTATGTGTCATTGAAGATTTTCATCAGTGTTGTATAATTTTCATTGTAGAGATCCTTCATTTTTGCTAAATTTATTCCTGGATATTTATTTTTGTAGCTACTGTGAATGGCATTTGTTTCTTGATTTCCCTTCAGAAAAATCATTATTGGTGTATAAAAAACTACTGTTTTTTGTGAGTTGATTTTGTATCTTACAACATAATTGGATTAGTATTTCAGTTCTAATAGTTTTTTGATGAAACTGTAGATTTCTCCATGTACAAAATCACATCATCTCCAAACATAGAATTTTGATTTCCTCCTCTCCAGTTTTGATATTTTATTTGTTTCCCTTCCCTAATTGCTCTTAAAAATACTTTCAATAACAGACTGAACAAGAGTGGTGAAAAGTGGGGGTGGCTTGTGGTACAGCAGGTTAAGCCATACCTTGGGATGCTCATATTGCTTATTGGAGTATTGATTCAAGTCCTGCCTGCTCCAGTTCCTATCTAGCTTCTTGCTAATGAACCTGGGAAGGCAGTAGATTTTGGCCTAAGTACTTGTATCCCTGCCACCCATGTGGGAGACCTAGGTGGAGTTTCAGGCTTCAGGCTTTGGCCTGCCCCAGCCCTGGGCTGTTGCAAATATTTGGAGAGTAAACCAGTGGAATGAAAAATCTCTCTCTCTTTCCGTAAATAAATAAATCTTTAAAAAAAAGTGGTGAGAGCACACATCCTTATGTTATTACATATCTGAGGGGAAAGGCTTCTAACTTCTCCCCACTAGGTACAATATTGGCTGTAGGCTTACAATATATTGCCTTTATCATTTTGAGGTATGTTTCTTGTATACCTGATTTGTCAGATTTTTATCATGAAGGGACATTGAATCTTATCACATGCTTTTTTTCTGTATCTATTAAGATGATCACATGGTTATATTCTTCATGTTGTTGATATGATTTATTTATTAATTTGCAAATATTGAGCCATCCTTGTGTCCTTGGGATGAACCCCACTTCATCATGATGTGATGATGATCTTTTTAATGTAATGTTGAATTAGGTTTGCTAATGCTTTGTTGAAAATTTCTACATCAATGTTCATTCAGGATATTGATTATAGTTTTCTTTTTGTGTTGTATCTTTGTTTGGTTTTGGTGTCAGAGTAATTCTGGTCTTGTGAAAAGAATTTGGTAGACTACCATTGATTTCAATATTTTCAAAGTTTGAGAAGTAGTGCAGTTAGTTTCCTTTCAAATGTTTTGTAGAATTCAGTTTTAAAGTCATCACGTCTTATGGGCCCATTTAGATTTTCTGTCATCTTCTTTATTTAACCTTGGTAATTTGTATCTGGGAATTTAACCATATCTTCGAGTTTTCCAGTTTGTTAACACATACTTGCTTACAGTTGTTTCTTATGACCTGTGTATTTCTGTGTTATCAGTTTTTAGTATTTTCTTTTTCATCTCTAATTTTGTTTATTTGAGTTTTGTGTCCTTTTTTATTTGTTATTCTGACTAAAGTTTTGTCTATTTTGCTTAACTTTAAAAAAACTCATCTCTCAATAGTGTTGATATTTTGCATTTTTTTGTTTTAAATTCATTTATTTCACTCTGATCCTTATTATTTTTTGCCTGCTGCTAATGTTGGATGTGCATTGTTCTCGCTTTTCTAAGTCCTTGAGGTGCATCATTATATTGTTTATTTGGAATATTCCTGTTTAAAATTTATCTTCTTATTGCTATAAACTTCCATCTTAATACAGCTCTTGTTATATCCCACAGATTTTTGATATGTTGCACTTCCATCTTCATTTGTTTTAGAACATTTTTAATTTCCTTTTAAATTTTCTTAATGTACCTTAACATCTATTTTGTATATACCATATCGTTTATTCTTTTGTTGAATTCTTTATTTTGTGAGCCCCATTATTAATTTATAAATCACCTTTAACTGATGAACACTTTCTCTGGAGCTCCAGGTATTAGAGACTTAAATGCATTATGGTTTTAAATGTGTTATGCCATAGAATATTTGCATCTCCTTTAGCCTGGTAATTATTGTATAACCGTTGAGGACTACTTCAAAATTGTGCTTTTGACCTTCAGAAAGCAGTTGACTCACAGATAGTATGAGTGTAAGCTAAAAATATATGAGTTCTGGTTAAAAACTTTAGAGGAGAGGTCAACCCTCTTCTACACACCCAAGCTAAAACTGAACAAAAACTTCTTAATTTTTATCTCTGTGTTTGTTTGTTTTCAGTTTAACACATCATCATATCTCTCTTCTATGTTTTGTTTTTTTTTTTTTTTTTTTTTGCCATTCTGAAATTTACGAGTCATACATTGCTCTGACACTGAGACTTTTCTCTTTTTCCTTTTCAGTATGAGTGACTGGCCTGAATACTCAGGCTTGGAGGATGCTCCCAACTTACTAAGAAAATAAAGACAACAGAGCTCCCCTATGTTTAGATACCATGCTCTTTTTCACATTTTGGGTCTCTAATTCTTTATTATTCTCGGCTCACTCATTGTTAAAAATGAAAATTTCCATCATTGTTGAAAATGTAATTTTTTTTTGATACTGGAAGGGTATATAAAAATAGATAAATGAGAGTGTAGTAGGGAGAAATAATATTTTAGAATAATTTTCATATTTTCATATTTTCATATTTAGTTTACCAGTCTTCAATATTGCCAGAAACAGAAGTCTGTTCCAGCCTTTGTATCATACTGCAAACCAGGTAATACATTCAATAGTAGATATTATCAGGTTTCATATGTGATCAAAATATTTGATTTTCCTGGATGTCTGCCTAATGAAGGATATAGTCCTTATCAAGTCACATGATCCTTCATGATTTGACCCTTGCTTAAATTTTAGATAGAATTTATGGAGCTTTCCTTCCTACCCTTTGTTCTATTGAAATGCTTGCATTTCTCCACATTCATGCTGCATTTTAACTGTATTGTTTTGCCTGGTTCATTCTCAGCCAGAGGTTTAATTTTACTTTTTGTTGATTTGCCTAATACATATGCATCCTCAGGCCTAAGGAGATGTTTTAAATAATACCTTGTACGAATCATTATTTAACCCAACACTCCCTTTCCTCCCTTTCCTCATGTTCATCATTTTCCTTCAGCCCTCTGACTGCAGACTATCTTTATCTGACTTGTAATACTTAAACTAAGAACATCTTGAGGCCAAAGGTTTCCTTATTTTTTCCTTATGCATGTGTATAGTATGGTACCTTTCATAAAACAAGTCTAATAAATGTTGAGTGAATATTTTTGCTAAAAATCACTTTCGCATATATGACCTCACAATTTAAAAGTATGATAGCTTACATTTTAAAGGGAATTTGTAGAATTTAAAGGCTAGATTTAGCTCTGTCTTATGCAACCAGTGCATGAGAATCATATGATACTTTGTGGCTATCAATGCCAGTAGTAGCAATGCTAAAGTGCTTCTGTTTGCTGACAGGATGAATATTTCTCAATTTTTCCATCTCTGCTTACTGTATGTTTTATCTTATTTTATAATTGTAAAAAGTTTTGGTTAAATCAAAATTGAATTTTCTTAGTTTTTCTGTGTTGAAGATTGAATGCTAACAAAATCAATTTGATATTGATATTCTTTGCCTCAAATATGGTCATTTTCTCAGTGCTCTGAGGAAATCAAAAGAGATTTGATTATCAAAGCTTTTCTCATGATACTCATGGATAAATGTTAAAATTTCAAAAAAGAATATTTCAGGTTAAAAGGTTCATGATATGAGGACTTTTTAAAGAGAAGTTACGCATTTTGTACATTGTTTTACTTAAACATACAGGAGTTAAGTGGTTTGAGGTATTTGATCTCCTTGAGACTTTGCTATGTTGATGAACAAGGGGACAGATTAAAGCAAGGAATTCATGTAGGAAATAAAATAAACAAAAAGATTTAGTCTATTTGAGTTTATTTAGGGAGTAAAATAGAGGTATTTGAGCTCATGCAGAGTGGTTTGCTTCTTAAAAACTGAGATGAAATTTATATATTTTAAAATTAACCTTTTTTAAGTGTATACTTCCCTGGTGTTTAATGCATTCAAGGTGTTATGAAATTACCAGCTCTTCCTATTTTTAAATTTTTCATCACCTCAGAAGACCAGCTCTACCCTGTACTCAATAAGTATTGTTTCTACATTGCCTTCTACATACATTCTTTGACAATAACTAATTGTTTAATCTTTCTATGGGTGTAGGTATTCATGATAGTTCACATAAAAGCAATCATAAAATGTGGCCAAATATGTTTAGCTTCTTTTCCTTAACATGATGTTTTAAGGTTCAGTAAATTCATAACATTTATGGGCCCAGTGCAGTAGGTTAATCCTCTGCCTGCAGTGCGGCTGTTCCTCTTCCGATCCAGCTCTCTGCTGTGGCCTGGGAAATCAGTGGAAGATGGCCCAAGTCCTTGGGCCCCTGCACCCACATGGGAGACCTGGAAGAATTCCTGGCTCCTGGCTTTGGATCAGCTCAGCTCCGGCCATTGCAGCCATTGGAGAGTGAACCAACAGAGAGAAGACCTTTCTCTCTGTCTCTCACTTTCACTGTCTGTAACTCTACCTGTCAAATAAATAAATAAAATATTTATTAAAAAAAGGAAAGGAAACTTAAAAAAACATTCATAACATTTATTACTACTTCATTCTTTTTATGATTGAATAATAGCATTCTATGCAAATATCACTATTTGTTTACCATTCATCTGTTGATGAACATTTGGGTTGTTTTCACCTTTTGACTATTGTGAATAGTGGTGCTACGAAGACTCAGAAGTAGTATTTACTTAAATACATATTTTCAGTTCTTTTTAGTTTAGTTAGGAATGGAATTGCTAAATCATATTGCAATTAAATGTTCAACATTTTAAGAGCTGCCAAACTTTCTAAGTTAACTATCCTATTTTACATTCTCATTAGAAACATATGAAAGTTCTTATTTCTCTTGCTAATAGATTTTATTTAGTTGTTTATATTGCCATCTTAGTGAGTTCAATTATAGTTTTGATTTGTTTTTCTTTTTTACTTATTAGTTTTTTATTAGTATAAACAAAACAGGTATTAGGTCGTTCATAGACACAATAGGAAAATATAATGCTACTTCCCTTCTTCACTTTCTCCTCTCTCCTTTCTTTTTTTTTTGAGTTTAAATTTTTGTGATAGCATATTTTAATTTATAATTACAGGCTTAATTATAAGATAAAGAGTTCAACAAGAATATAGACAAGGGCTGAAAATAAGAATCAAATCCCAAGATGTTAACTTCACTCTTATATACTAAGGTTTGTTTGATCTGGATGGATGATCTTTTTGGTATGTTGTTGGATTTGATTAGCTAATATTTTATTGAGAATTTTTGTATCTGGTTTTATCAGGAATATTGGTATACATTTCTGTTTCTCTGTTGTATCTTTTGCAGTTTTGGAATTAAGGTGATGCTGGCCTCATAGAAGGAGCTTGAGAGAATTTACTCCCTTTCAGTTGTTTTGAATAATTTAAGAAAATTGGAGTTAATTCTTTAAACCTTTCATAGAATTCAGCATTGAAGCCATCCAGTCCTGGTCTTTTCTTTGTTGGGAGGATCTTTATTACTGATTCAGTCTCATCCTTGGTTACCGGTATATTCAGGTTTTCCATGGGTTCATTCCTCAATTTTGATAAATTGTAGGTCTCCAGAAATTTATCTGTTTCTTCTAGATTTTCCAGTTTCTTGGTATATGTCTGTTTTTAATAATCCCTGATGATTCTTTCATTTCTGTGCTATAAGTTGTAACACACCATTTTATCATCACTGACTTTATTAATTTAGGTCTTCTCCATCATTTTGGGTAATTGGACCAAAACTTAATCAATTTTGTTTATTTTTGAAGCATCTATCTCTTTATTTCACTGATCTTTTATTTGCTTTTTTTTAAATTACAATTTTATTTTTATCTTCTCTAATTATTATTATTTCCTCTCACCAATTTGGGGTTGTTTTTTCTTATTTTTCTTGGTTCTTTTTTTTTTTCAACTTTTATTTAATAAATATAAATTTCTAAAGTACAGCTTTTGAATTATAGCGGCTTTTCCCCCCATAACCTCCCTCCCACCCACAATCATCCCATCTCCCACTCTCTCTCCCAGCTCATTCTTCATCACGAATCATTTTCAATTATCTTTATATACAGAAGATCAATTTAGTATATACTAAGTAGATTTCAACAGACTGCACCCACAAAGACACACAAAATATAGAATACTGTTTGGGTAGTAGTTTTACCATTAATTGGCATAGTACAACATATTAAGGACAGAGGTCCTACATGGGGAGCAGGTGCACAGTGACTCCCGTTGTTGATTTAACAATTGACACTCTTATTTATGATGTCAGTAATCATCTGAAATTCTTGTCATGAGCTGCCAAGGCTATGGAAGTCTCATGAGTTCACCAATTCCTATCTTGTTTAGACAAGGCCATATTCAAAGTGGAAGTTCTCTCCTCCCTTCAGAGAAAGGTGCTGCCTTCTTTGATGGCCTGTTCTATCTGCTGGGATCTCATTCAAAGTGAAGTTTCATTTAGTTTTTTTTTTTTTTTTTTTTTGCCAGAGTGTCTTGGCTTTCCATGCCTGAAATATCTCATGGGCTATTTAGCCAGATCTGAATGTATTAAGGGCTGATTCTGAGGCCATTAAGAGTGCTGTTTAGGACATTTGCCATTCTATGAGTCTGCTGTGTATCCTGCTACCCATGTAGGATCATTCTCTCCCTTTTAATTCTATCAATTATTATTTGCAGACACCAGTCTTATTTATCTAATACCTTTGACACTTAATCTTATCTTTTTGATCAATTATGAACTGAAACTGATCACTTTCACAAGTAAGATGAAGTAAATTGGACACTATGAGAAATAGTGACTTGATCAGCTCTTGTCCTGACTGTTGATGTACAATGCAATACTTTATCCATTATAGAATTTTTTTTTTGTTCTAGTACTATTGTTTGAACTCTGTAATTAACACACAATTATTCTTAGGTGTTTAAATTTTAACCGAAAAGTGATCCCTGTTAAATATAAGAGTGGAAATAAGAGAGGGAGGAGATGTACAATTTGCGGCATGCTCAATCGGACTTGCCCCAAACGGTGGAGTTAGAAATGTGCCAGGGGATTCCAATACAATCCCATCAAGGTGGCATGTACCAATGCCATCTCACTAGTCCAAGTGATCAACTTCAGTTCACAATTGATCGCACTGATAGGTCTAAGAGTCAAAGGGATCACACAAACAAGACTAGACTTGTTGGCCAGCGCCATGGCTCAATAGGCTAATCCTCCACCTTGCGGCGTCGGCACACCGGGTTCTAGTCCCGGTCGGGGCACTGGATTCTGTCCCGGTTGCCCCTCTTCCAGGCCAGCTCTCTGCTATGGCCCGGGAGTGCAGTGGAGGATGGCCCAAGTGCTTGGGCCCTGCACCCGCATGGGAGACCAGGAGAAGCACCTGGCTCCTGGCTTCGGATCAGCGCAATGCGCCGGCCGCGGCGCGCCGGCCACGGTGGCCATTGGAGGGTGAACCAACGGCAAAGGAAGACCTCTCTTTCTCTGTCTCTCTCTCTCTCTCACTGTCCACTCTGCCTGTCAAAAAAAAAAAAAGAAAAAGAAAAAGACTTGCCATTGTATTTTTTTATTTGACATACTATATTTGCCATTTCTAAAATTTGCTGTTTTTTGTTAGTATCTATCTTTCTATAGATTTCTCACCCATATCATGCACAGATTCCGTTATTCATGCAGCTGGATCTCTGCATTTTGGATAAAACCTAGGATTATTCTTTTTAATTCGTCAATTCCATATTCATAGTCCAATATTGTTGTATTATTGCATTCATTTTGGATAGTCATTTGTCTTCCTTGTTCATGTTTTTTATATTTCCACATTTATTTTTCTGCATCTGAGGAAATACTTGTTGATATGTCCTCTAAAGGCTTTGTTCTAAGAAATGTGCCTCTGTTTCTTGGTGGAATTCCTGAAGCTTACAGCAGATTTGCAGAGGTATGTATAGAGTGGGACCAGTGATCTCTGACCAATGTTTTTGGATGGGACAAGTGTCCAGAGAGAC
This sequence comes from Lepus europaeus, assembly GCF_033115175.1. Classification (NCBI taxonomy): domain Eukaryota; kingdom Metazoa; phylum Chordata; class Mammalia; order Lagomorpha; family Leporidae; genus Lepus; species Lepus europaeus. The sequence goes on from NC_084831.1 coordinate 60,746,570, forward strand.
ATCTAAGTTGGGCATAGCAGATCTCCTTCTATATTCAGGATGGAAAACAATGAGCTTGCTGTCTGGTATAATCAGAGATCAGCCCTTCTCTGTGATGAGGTGAACTGAACTGTTTCACTGAATAGAGTGAACTCACATGCCTGCACAACCCACCCACTCTGATGCTTTAACTTCATGTAGCACCTATGCGCTCCATAGTGTGTGCAGCATGGCCTCTACCAGGTCCCTTCTCAGCACTCAGGAAGTTCTGAGCTTCTAGAGTTGGACAGAGTGAGTGCCAAGAATCCCAGCCACACTTCCTGTTCTTCTCAGTTTTGTGGGCTATGCAGAACTTGCACCATCATAGGACTCCCACAGTCACAGGGTGCAGGGCATCCATTCTATGCCCTACAAGTTGCCCTGGGATTAGTTGGAGTTCTCCTCAGCAAGCTAAGTCTGAGTTTTTGGTGGGGGAGAGGAGAGAAGCAATAAGCTCTTCCTTCATGGAGTTGAATGGATGTCCCAGACACTACCAGCTCTCCAGGCTGGACTCAAAGTCAGTGAGGACTGCAGAGTTCCCCCTCAAACAAAACCCCCAGGGGTGCATGGACCACTGCAGGCTTCTTGCTCTGTGACGGGATGATGGCACTGGCTGTTGGGCACTTTGATGGGGAAGCAGAGGGGAGCCACATGGCCTCCTTTCACATTACTAAGTGAATGCTCTGCCCCCTTCATTTTTCAGGCTGGACTCAAAATTAGTGGCAACAGTGGAGTTCTCCTTCAGACAAAATCATCAGTGGCATGTATGCTCCTTTAGCCTTTTCTTCCCTTGCTATGGGAAGATGGCATTTCCTCAATGGCGTGGAACTGAGGGAGTCACTGGTAGTGTACTGCCAGCTTCTGCATGTTTGTATACTCTTCTAGTTGCTCTATAGAGTCTCTGTTCCATTTTGTAAGTTTTCTACTGAAAATATCTCTCCAGGTGGCACCATGGAACATGGTCCTTCCTTTGTTTTTCTGGTATCTTCCCATAGTAAAATCAGTGTGTCTTCTCTCTATTTAGCCATCTCAGATTACCCTGATGATTTGCATTTATTTAATGGTCAGTTATATTGAATATATTTTCATAAGCCTGTTACCAATTTGTATGCCTTCTTTCAAGAAATGTATATTCATGTCATTTGTCTTTTATTCATTTGTTCTTTATCTTTTTGTTGTTGTATCTTAGTGTTCTTTATATGTTGTGGATATATATAAATGTTGATCAGATATATATTTTGCTGATATTTTCTTCCATTCTATAGGTAATCTTAATTTTCTTGATAAACTTAAGCTTTTATTTTTAAGAAGACCAATTTATCTTTTTTATTCCTTATATTTTGTTATCAAATCTCATAATCCACTGCTAAATCCAATGTCATGAGGATTTATCTATATGTTTTCTTATAATAGTTTCACAGTTTTAACCCTTTCATTTAGGTCTTTGGTTTGCTTTGGGTTAATTTTTGTATATGGTGTGAATTAGGTGTTCAGTTTGATTATTTTCTTTCAGTTTGATTATATGGTAATCCTGTTGTACAAGTATAATTTGTTGAAGAGAGTATTATTTCTGTGTTGAATGGTCATTTTACCACTGTCTAAATCAATTGGCCCAAGATGTATGGGTTTATTTCTCAGTTCTCATTTGTGGCCATTGGTCTGTAAATTTATTCTTATTTCGGAACTATATTGTATAAATGATAACTTATCTACATTAGGGGTATTTCTATGAGCATCTCCTCAAAGAAGGGGAGCCTTCTCTTTTTCCTACTATCAATTGAGGCAGTTGCCCTTCTCCCTGAACTCTAATGCATATCAGTTACCTGTAACAATAAAGGAAAGAAGATTTGTGAAAATATAAAAAAAAATCAAATGGGGTTTGATCGTGTAGTAGAAAGAAACTGAGCTTGATAGACCAGCATGCTTAGACTGGAGTTACAATTTCAACCGCAACATCTTCTGGGGGCCATATTGTGGTGCAGTAAGCTTAAACTGTTACTTGGGGTACCAGCATCCCATATTAGAGTACTGGTTCTAGTTATTGTTGTTTTGGTTCTGGTGTAATCCATGCTAAATTTCTGGGAAATAGTACATTATAGCTCAAGTGCTTGGGTCCTTGCCACACGTGTGGTAGACCCAGATGTAATTCCTGATTCCTAGCTTTGTCCTGGCTTTTTTAAGCCCTGGCTGTTGTGGCCTTTTGGGGAGTAAACCGGTGGATTGAAGATCTCTTTTTCCCTTTCTCTCTTCCTCCATACCTCCATATTATTGTCTCTGTCATTCTACCTTTAAAATAAATACTTTAATAAAAAAAATCTAATTTTGAATATCTAATTTTAAACTTCTTGAGCCTTAGTGTGTACTTCTATTAAATGTGGAAAAATACCTTTTTTTTTTTTTGGATGGGTAAGTATAATATATGTAAATTTATCCTAGTTCAGTGCTAGGCACAAAATGATTCTAGAAAGGTCTATTAATAATATTTTTTTCACAGAACCTTTGTGAAATATGAGCCTCAACTTTGATAAATGATCACCTGCAGAGCCTAAATAAGCATCCCATCTTACCGATTCAAAAGATGCTTCCCTAGGAAAAGGCATTTTTTAGTAGGCATCTTACCTACTAACAATTATATTTTGGCTTTGACTATTTGGAGTTATCTTCTTTTCATTCAGATGCCAACAGATATTTGTGTGTATGCATGTGAGTGTAAATCTCTTGTGAGTACATAACCATTCTGTTTTCTGAGGTTGTGATCCTTGGTATCAGGCACTGTCTTTTATTAATATTCTATGTAAATATTCCTGATGCCTATGAAAGATTATGCTACATATCAGCAAAAAACCAAAACCCGAATAACAGAAACAGAGGTGTAATACCATTGCTGGCAACTGAATGAATGAATGTGAGTCTTGTGATTACCACCCCTAGACTATCCAGGTTCTGAGTCGATGTTTTATGTAATTGGTAGTAAATAAGAAACTTAGAGCTATTTTTTAAAATTTTTATTTATTTACTTATTTTTTTATTTATTGACAGGCAGAGTGGATAGTGAGAGAGAGAGACAGAGAGAAAGGTCTTCCTTTTTGCCGTTGGTTCACCCTCCAATGGCCGCTGCGGCCGGCGCATCGCGCTGATCCAAAGCCAGGAGCCAGGCCCTTCTCTTGGTCTCCCATGCGGGTGCAGGGCCCAAGCACTTGGGCCATCCTCCACTGCCTTCCTGGGCCATAGCAGAGAGCTGGCCTGGAAGAGGGGCAACCGGGATAGAATCTGGTGCCCCAACCGGGACTAGAACCTGGTGTGCTGGCGCCGCAAGGCGGAGGATTAGCCTGTTAAGCCACGGCACTGGCCTTTTTTTTATTTTTAAGAACAGATTTGATTTCTGTTGCTCCTTTTGAACTAGGGACAGTATAATTAGGATGTGGTCTCTACAGAGGACCAGAGATTCATACACAGCTAGACGTGGGTTCAAATCCATGTTCCTCTATTCACTGACTGTATAATCTTCTGCAGTCACTTCACCTCTTATAACTTTGGTGTTTCATCTATAAGAGAAAGAATCATTACCTCATAAGTGTATTTTAAGAATAAAATGCAGGCCGGCGCCGTGGCTCAATAGGCTAATCCTCTGCCTGTGGCGCTGGCACCCCAGGTTCTAGTCCTGGTTGGGGCGCCGGATTCTATCCCGGTTGCTCCTCTTCCAGTCTCTCTGCTGTGGCCCAGGAGTGCAGTGGAGGATGACCCAATTGCTTGGTCCCTGCACCCACATGGTAGACCAGGAGAAGCGCCTGGCTCCTGGCTTCAGATCAGAGCGCTGCGCCGGCTGCAGCGCGCCGGCCACAGCGGCCATTGCAGGGTGAACCAATGGAAAAAGGAAGACCTTTCTCTCTGTTTCTCTCTCACACTGTCCACTCTGCCTGTCAAAAAAAAAAAAAAAAAAAGAAAAAGAAAAAGAATAAAATGCAGTCACTGAAGTGACAGTGATTTCTTTGAACCGTAAAGCACCATATATATGTGAACTCTAATTATTGTTAAGATTGTGTGCCATGTATGAAACTGGAAACTTAAATTTGGATGCCATTTTCTGAAATGTACGCTATTTTTACAATTACCCACCATAGGATTTGCTTCAATAGCAAAGCTTGTATAAAACTTTATTGACCATTTTTGTTTATTCCTTGCAATGTGTCTTTGAACATGGTATCATTATAGTTTTAAATGACATATCCAGTTAAAAATATGAATCATTCAAAATGAGGCAATCTCCTCAGTAGTCTTGGAGAGTGACTTTTTCCATAGTCAGAGGCAGCCAAATAGTCTTTGGAGAATACAAGAATGATCTGTTGCTTTAGATTCTTCTGTGACCCTGCAGACAATGCTGGTTGATGTCAATGTTTCATTGGCCAACATTCTATTCTTCGTGCTTCCATTCTCATGCTTAGGTGAGACAGACTTATGCAGTCTGAACACAGGGAAGGTAATGGCTAGGCATCTTCAAAAAAAAAAAAAAAACAAAAACCTGGATTATTATATGAGAATTTAGATGGAATCATTAAGAACAACTTGGTGAGGCAGAAAAAGAATATCAGAGCTCATAACAAATATTTGGAACTATGTCAGACCAAAACAAAAAAAAAAAAGAAGAAATTAGAAAAAACTGAAAACAGTGTTAGAAATATATTGGATGCTATCAAATGTTCTAACACATGAGTCTTAGAAGTTCCTGAAAGTGTAGAAAGAGAGAATGGATAAGAAAGGCTATTCAGTGAAAAAATAGCAGAAAACTTCATTAATTTGGAGAAAGAAAAGGACATCTAAGTTCAGGAAGCACATAGAACTCCTAATAGACATGAACTGAAAAGATCTTCACCATGACAAAATATAATCAAGCTTTTAACAGCAAAACGTGAAGAAAAGATTCTAAAGTGTGCATGAGAAAAATGCCAGACTATCTTCTGAGCATCTCCAGGTAGACTGACAGATCATTTCTCATTTAAAACCGTATAAGCAAGTAGAGAATAGAGATACCTAGTACAAGTCCCAAAAGAAAAGAAAGAACTGTTAACCCAGAATATTGTACCCTGCAAAGATCTCATTTATATTGAACACACTGATAGGTCTAAGAGTCAAAGGGATCACACAAATAAGACCAGTGTCTGTGAACACTAACTGATAGAAAAAAAAAAAAAAAAGGGAGAGAATGATCCAACATGGGAAGCAGGATACACAACAGACTCATAGAATGGCAGGTGTCCTAAACAGCATTCTGGCCTCAGAATCAGCCCTTAAGGCATTTGGATCTGGCTCAAGAGCCCATGAGAGTATTTTAGGCATGGAAAGCCAAGACACTATGAAAAAAAAAACCCACCTAAATAAAAGATCTCTGCGAATGAGATCCCAGTAGAAAGATCGGGCCATCAAAGGAGGAGGTACCTTTCTCTGAAGGCAGGAGAGAACTTCCACTTTGACTATGACCTTGTCTAAATAAGATCAAAGTCAGTGAACTCAAGAGGCTTCCATAGCCTTGGAAACTCATGACTAGAGCCTAGGGAGATTACTGATGCCATAAACAAGAGTGTCAAATTGTTAAGTCAGCAACAGGAGTCACTGTGTACTTACTCCTCATGTGGGATCTCTGTCCTTAATGTGTTGTCCAATGTGAATTAATGCTATAACTAGTACTCAAACAGTATTTTACACTTTATGTTCTGTGTGTGTGCAAACTGATGAAATCTTTACTTATTATATACTAAATTGATCTTCTGTATATAAAGAGAATTGAAAATGAATCGTGATGTGAATGGAATGGGACAGGGAGCGGGAGATGGGAGGGGTGCGGGTAGGCAGGAAGTTATGGGGGGGGAAAAAGCCATTGTAATCCATGAACTGTACTTTGGAAATTTATATTTACTAAATAAAGTTTAAAAAAAAAAGAAAAAAAGAAAAAAAAAACTCATTTATAAATTAAGGTGAAATAAAGGCATTCCAAAAACATACATATTTAAAGAATTTGTCACCATTTGTCTAGCCTTACAAATGATATTTAAATATGTGCTAGATAAAGAAACAGAGAAAGATAGTCATAATTATGAAAGAATGCAAAGCAGAAAAATTCCTAGTAGAAGTACAGAGGAAATCCAAAGCAAACAATAGGAATACTATGGAAAAATGGCAGGACCAAGTCATTACTTCTATTAATAATGTTAAATGAAAATGAATTACATTCTCCAATTCAATGATGCAGACAGACTGAATGCTTTTATTTATTTTAGTTTTTATTTTACCTAGATACCTTTTTATTTAAGGTATACAAACTTCACTCATTCCATATATGCATATTTAGGAAGATAGTGATTCTTCCCAGTTTACCTTCCCTCCCACCCATATTCCCAACTTCTTGCTCCTTCCTCTTCTGTTCTCTTTTCTTTTTTTTTAAGATTATATTTATTTATTTGACAGGTAGAGTTACAGACAGTGAGAGAGAGAGACAGAGACAAAGGTCTTCCATCTGTTGGTTCACTCCCCAAATGGCCACAATGACCGGAGCTGTGCTGATCCAAAGCCAGGAGCCAGGAGATTCTTCCTGGTCTTCCATGCGGGTGCAGGGGCCCAAGCACTTAGGCCATCTTCTACTGCTGTCCCAGGCCACAGCAGAGAGCTGGACTGGAAGAGGAGCAACCAGGACTAGAACCTGGCGCCCATATGGGATGCCAGCGCCGCAGGCGGAGGAATAACCTAGTGCGCTACAGCGCTTGCACCTCTCTTTCTTATTTTTTACTAAGATCTATTTTAAATTAACTTTATACACGTAAGATTAATCCTACACAAGGTAAAGGGTTCAACAAATAGTAGGAAAAAAACTGTTGCTCAACAGTTAAGACAAGGGCTGTTCAAAGTCATCCCATCTCAAAGTGTCGATATCACTTCCATAAATTATGTTTTAGATACTCTATTAGTTACCAAAGGTCAGGGAGAACATATGGTATTTATCTTTTTGAGAGTAGCTTATTTCACTCCGTGTGATGTTTTCCAGTTGCATCCATTTTGTTGCAAATAAAAGGATTTCATTTTTTTTTTTTTTTACTACTGTGTGGAAGTCTATGGTGTACATATACCATAATTTCTTTATCCAGTAATGAGTTGATAGACATCTGAGTTGATTCCATATATTAGCTGTTGTGAATTGAGCTGCAATGAACATGGGGGTACAGGTAACTCTTTCATATGCAGATTTCATTTCTTTTGGGTAAATTCCCGGGAGTAGGATGGCTGGGTCGTATGGTAGGTCTATATTCAGGAGATTTTTGAGGTATCTTCATACTGTCCTCCACAGTGCTACACCAGTTTACATTGCCACCCACAGTGGATTAGGGTACCCTTTACTTATATCCTAGCCAGCATTTGTTGATTTTGGTATGAGAGCCATTCTAACTGGGATGAATTGAAACCTCATTGTGGTTTGGATTTGCATTTCCCTGATGGCTAGAGATACTCAGCATTTTTTCATGTATCCGTTGGCCATTGTGATTTCCTATTTTGAAACAAGGCTGTTCAAGTCCTTTGCCCATTTCTTAACTTGATTGTTCTGTCGTTGTTGAGTTTCTTGAGCTCTTTATAGATTTTGGATATTAATCCTTTATCAGTTGCATAGTTTGCAAATATTTTCTCCCATTATGTCAGTTGCTTCTTTACTTTCCCTGCCTTGGTACCTCATCTTCACCCTCCCTTCTTCTTTTCTTCTTTTTTTCTTTTAATTTTTCTATGACACACTTTCAGTTTATTTTATAATTTATTAACCATTTGACTTTGGTGATTTTTTTTTTTTAGAAGGTGAAACAGTTATGGTTTTCTAAATCATCATAGGTTTTTTTTTTAACAGGTGATGATGCTGAAATTTATTTATTTATTTATTTATCTATTTATTTTGAGAGGCAGAGTGGATAGTGAGAGAGACAGAGAGAAAGGTCTTCCTTTTTGCCGTTGGTTCACCCTCCAATGGCCGCTGTGGCCGGCGCATCTCGCTGATCCGAAGGCAGGAGCCAGGCCCTTCTCCTGGTCTCCCATGCGGGTGCAGGGCCCAAGCACTTGGGCCATCCTCCACTGCACTCCCGGGCCATAGCAGAGAGCTGGCCTGGAAGAGAGGCAACCGGGATAGAATCCAGTGCCCCAACCAGGACTAGAACCCGGTGTGCTGGCGCCGCAAGGCGGAAGATTAGCCTGTTAAGCCACAGCGCCGGCTAATCATCATAGGTTATTAAAAATGATCTATTTCATATTGGTTGAATTGTGGAATTTGGTGTTCTGTGAGAAAATTGGTCCTTTTTTCATTTAAATTGTCAAATTTATAAATGTATAGTTATTTTTGGTATTTATCCATTGCCAATCTAGTATGTTCTAGATTAATAGTGATTTCCCATATTTTATTCTTTTTTAAAAAATTATTTATTTGAAGGGCAGAGTAACAAACAGAGAGTGACAAAGAATGATCTTCTGTATGCTGGTTCACTTCACACATTCACTGGTTCTATATGCTGGTTCACTGGGCTGCCAAGAGCCCCTTCTGGGACAGATCAAAGCCTGGAGCCAGGAGCCGGGAGCCCAGACTTAATCGTGTTATCTCACATTAGTGTCAGTGACCCAAGGAATTGGGCTACCTTTTGCTGCCTTCCCAAGTGCTTTAGCAGGAAGCTTGATTGAAAGTTGAGTAACTGGGACAAACCTGGCATTGCAAGCTATGTCTTTTTTTTTTTTATTTTTATTTTTTATTTTTTTTTTTTTTTATTTTTGACAGGCAGAGTGGACAGTGAGAGAGAGAGACAGAGAGAAAGGTCTTCCTTTGCCGTTGGTTCACCCTCTAATGGCCGCCGCGGTACCGCGCTGCGGCCGGCGCACCGCGCTGTTCTGATGGCAGGAGCCAGGTGCTTCTATGTCTTAAAACTGTTACTTGCTAATTTTTGTCACCTTTCTTCTTTTCATTGTCAACATTGAAAGAGATTTTTCAATTTTATTAATATTTTCAATGAAATAGTATTTTGTTTCATTTATTTTCTCCATCAATTTTCTATTTACAATTTAATTGATCCCTACTTTCTGCTATTGGCTTCTTTCTGCTTGGTTTGGGTTTATTTTGCTCTTTTTCTAAGTTTCTGAGGCAAGATTAGATTAATGATTTGAGAATTTTTCTTGTTTCAATTGTTAGTACTTATTACTATAAATTTCTCACTCCATTATAGTGTTTATTATATTGTACTCTAATTGACTGACTTTAGTGTTTTAGATGTATTTCACAACTTTGTTTTGCTTTATATTCATTTCCACTCACTTCACTGCATTTTTAAAAAAATTTCCTTGAGGTCTCTTCTTTGACTCATGAGTTATTTAGAAGTGTTTTATGTAGTTACCAGATATTTAGAGATTTTTCTATATGACTATGCTTTCTTTCTCAATTGATTCCATTGTGCTCAGAGAATACTTATTTTAGATTTTTTAAAATTTTATTTGTTATACAAGTTTCATTTCTTTCTTATACACACATTTCAGAACATAGTGATACTTCCCACTCTACGCTCCCTCCCACCCACACTCTAACCCTTTTTCCTCCTTTCTCTCCCATTCCCATTCTTAATTTTTACAAAGATCTACTTTTAGTTTTTTAATTATCATAAGGTTAACTGTAACTAAATAAGAGTTCAACAAATAGTATGAAGGAAAACAACACTGTTTCTCACCAGAAGAGAAAAGGGCTGCAAGCAATAATTTAATCACAAAATGTCTATTAAGATTTATTTATTTATTTGAAAATCAAAGAGAGAGACAGGGAGAGAAAAAAAGAGGAGACAGATCTTCTACCTGTTGGTTCACTCCCCAAATAGCCACAACAACCAGTGCTGGGCCAGGTCAAAGCCAGGAGCTCAGAGCCAGTAGCCAGGAGCTTCATCCAGGTCTCCCATGTGAGTGCAGGGGCACAAGCACTCGGGCCATATTCCACTACTTTCCCAGGCACATCAGCAGAAAGTTGGTTTGGAAGTGGAACAGCTGGAACTTCAACTGGCACCCATCTGGGATGCCAGCATTGCGGATAAAGATTTAATTCACTGTACCACAGTGCCATCCCTGAACACTCTCTTTATGGCTTTAATTTTTAAGAATTTGTTGAAGATTTTTTATGGCCTAGGATATGGCCTATCATGGTATATGCTTTGTGGCTGCTTTAAAAAGGACTATAGTAGGAAAATAAACAACCTGAATTAAAAATTAGCCAAAGACTCTAATACCTTACTTGAGAATATAAATAGATGGCAAGCAAGCATATGAAGATACTCCAGGGGCTAGCACTGTGATATATAGCAGGTTAAGTCACCGCCTGCAATGTTGGCATCCTCTGTGAGTGCCAGATTGATTCCTGTCTGCTCTACTTCCAATCCAGCTCCCTACTAATGTGCCTGGTATAGCATTGGAGGATAAATTAAGTGCTTGGGTCCCACACCCACATGGGAGACCCAGAAAAAGATACTGGCTCTTGGCTTCAGCCTGGTCCAGCCCTGGTCATTTTGGCCATTTGGGGAGTGAAACAGCGTATGGAAGATCCTTCTATCCTTCTCTTCCTCTCTCTGTAATTCTGCCTTTCAAAAAAGTTAAAAAATAAAATCAAATCTTTAAAAAAAGATACTCCATATCTTAGTCATCAGAGAAATGCAGATTAAGACAACAGTGAGATACTGCTACATACTTATTAAAATGGCCAAAATCCATAGCAACACCAAATTCTGAAGAAATATGTAGCAAGAGAGATTTTCATTCACTGATGGTGAGAATGCAAATGGTATAGCCACTTTAAAAGATTGTTTCACCATTTCTTACCAAATTAAGCACACTCAACCCAGCAATCTGGCATACTAGTATTTAACCAAAGGACTTGAAGAGTTATAACCACACAAAAACCTGGCTGTGTATTGCAACTTGGTTCATAAATACCAAAACTTGAAAGCAACCAAGATGTTCTTTACTAGGTAAATTTATAAATAAATTTCAGTACATTAAGACAATGGGATATTATTTAGTACACAAAAAGAATGAGCTTGCAAGCTATGAAAAGACGTGAGGAATAGTTAAATTCTCATGACTATATAAAAGAAGCTAGTCTGAAAAGACCACTTATCATATGACATCAACTGACATTCTGGAAAACACAAAACTATAGAAACAGATCAGTATTTTTCAAGGGTTGGGAGAGAGAAGGATGAATATATGGAGTACAGGGAATTTTCAGGTTGATAAAACTACATGATATCATATGGTAATCATGGGTATATGCCATTATAACTATGTCTATCCAGACTCATAGAATGCACAACATCACGAGTGAACCACAATGAGTACTATGGACATTGGAGGATGATGATATTTCATTGAAGGTTAATCAGTTGTAATAAATATACCAATGTGGTGGAGGATAGTGGGCATGGAGAAGTTTGTGTGTATGTGTGTGTGTATGTGTGTGAAAGGAGAGCTAACAGAGTAAATAGGAGCTTCCTGTTTTTTCCACTCATTTTTGATGTAAATGAAAACTGCTCTAAAATAAAACATTTATTTAAAAAGGGTGAGTATTGTGTTGTTGGATGACATATAATTATTAATTAGAGTGACAGGAATGACAATTTCTAAATGTTTGCATATCAGAGCTAAGTATGGTTTTTAAACTTTCTGGCATTTTCCTACTTTACACTTATTTTAAAATGTAGCTATTCATGTGTGTCAGCTGAAAGCTTGGCGTATTTACTGAGTTTCTTCACCTTTGTACATTCTGAAAGTCCAACATTTATCTTCCCATTTCTGTAAGACTTCCGAAAGGTTACCTTAATTTCTCAGCCTTTAACTTTTATTTGTGAATTGGCAAATAACTTGAGAAAATGTTGCTAAATATAGGTCCTATCTCTTTGCCCTTTTCTTCTCTATGGGGTCTTTGGTTGCTGAAATGACTTAGAAACTCTTTGCTGTGTGTGTTTGTGTGTGTGAAAAAATACGAAATTCTCCATCCAGTTTCCTCCAGTCTGTAGTTTTCCTTGGTGATTGAATTGATCCTTTATGAAATAATCTTCAATAGCTATAACCAGAACCCTTAACAATTGTTTACTGAACACTTATTATCTGTCAGGCATCACTTTCCAAATGGAGGTTATATTTAAGTGGACTGATCAACCCAAGGATGCAATATCACTCGAACTCAGCCACTTTAAATGATGTCTTATTGGTAACTAGTTTCTTCAGTAGATGAAGAAAGCCAATCCGGGGCTGGTGCTGTGGTGCAGAGGGTTAATGCCCTTTTTGAAGCACCGACATCCCATATGGGCGCAGTTCTAGTCCTGGCTGTTCCTCTTCCCATCCAGCTCTCTGCTATGGCCTGGGAGAGCAGTAGAAGATGGCCCAAGTCCTTGGGCCCCTGCACCCACATGGGAGACCCAGAAGAAGCTCCTGGCTCCTGGCTTCAGATAAGCGCAGCTCCAGCCATTGTGGCCAACTGGGGAGTGAACTATCAGAAGATCTCTCTCTCTCTCTCTCTCTCTCTGCCTCTCCTCTCTCTGTGTAACTCAGACTTTCAAATAAATAAAATAAATAAAATAAATAAATAAAAAAATTTTTAAAAAGCCAATCCAATTAGAACCAAGTGGTGCCACCTATAGAATATTTAAAGGGATCATTGTTAAAACTAAATTTTCTTTCTATAATACTTACAGTTGATAAGAAGATACTTGAAGATGTCTGGATTGAAGAGAGGGAGAGACAGTTTTTACATTTTTCAATTGGCAGAGAAATTAAATTCACATAGAGAAAGGCAGGACTGAGAAATGGAGAGTCATCATATTGATTAAATTATTTAAATTTCTAGCACTGCTTCTGGTTGTATCAGCCATGTGAATTATGCTGGTTTTGTGTAATCTTATCTGATTTGGGTTTCTGTCACTGAAAACATCATCAATTTATATATTTTGACCAGCAAATTTAATGAATATTTTTTTTAAATTTGATTTACGTGGTCTATTTTTTTTTGCATTGAAATGTGTTTTATCTTTTTTCTTGAATGTTTCTTTTCTCTTGGCTCATATGATACTATTATGTATTCATTTTTTCCCCTAAAGTTTATAATAGTTCAACTCAGAATTCTTTTTTTTTTTTTTTTTTTAAATTTTTGACAGGCAGAGTGGACAGTGAGAGAGAGAGACAGAGAGAAAGGTCTTCCTTTTTGCCGTTGGTTCACCCTCCAATCCGGCGCGCTGCGGCCTCCGTACCGCGCTGATCCGAAGCCAGGAGCCAGGTGCTTCTCCTGGTCTCCCATGGGGTGCAGGGCCCAAGCACTTGGGCCATCCTCCACTGCACTCCCGGGCCATAGCAGAGAGCTGGCCTGGAAGAGGGGCAACCGGGACAGAATCCAGTGCCCCGACCGGGACTAGAACCCGGTGTGCCGACGCCGCAAGGCAGAGGATTAGCCTGTTGAGCCACGGCACCGGCCTAACTCAGAATTCTTATCAGATTTTTTTCTCTCCTTTATTTTATCACTGGAATCCTACATGGTTATATCCTTAGTCCCTGGTTTTGTATTATCTAAATAAATGACTTTTTAGATCATTACTAAAGTAATGTCAAACTCTCCAGAAATATAAGACTTATTCTTGACACTTTGAGTCTACCTCTTAAATATCTTTTATTTCCTTCCTCTCAGCACATTTAACCTTGCTTTTATTTATTAATTCAGGCTTTCATAAATTTTCACTTTCACTAATAATGATAGCCTCTTAACTTATCTCTCACCTTCCAGCATCATTTTCTAAATGCACACCAGAATGGAAGAGCTTTATTAAAAAACTGACCATGTCATTTCTTTACACTAGACATAAAAGTCAATAGGGCCCAGGATATATTCCTAGGTAACTTTGTCCTCACTGGTTCTTCTTTTCCACCCTTGTCTCTAGTCAAAAAAAGTGTTGCTTAGCATCTCCTGAAAACATATGCTTTCTTGTACTTTAGCCCCATTGCACCTGCTATTCCCTTTAAAGTGTATTTTTCTGTACATCAGCCTGCAGAACTCATGAATGTACTGAAACAACAGCTCAAATTTCTACTTCTTTGGAATGTTCCATCAAAAGTCTCAGTGAACTCAGGAAGTTTTCTGCACCAATTTTGTAGAATTAATATTACTCTATTATAGCATTTATCACATTACTATACATCATAATTGATAGTAATTCAGCTTTTCTCCTCAATTCTATATAATAAATTAAGGAGGAATTTTAATTAGTTTTTGAATTTCTGGAATGTAGAATTGACAGTAGGCTTTTAGTAATTTAAAGGAATTCAGTAATAAGTTAAACTTTTTTCTGAGTTAAATAAGCTTTGAATATAGTTGTTTTTACTTATAAATTTATTTACAGTTTCTTATTATTATCTTTGCTATTTTTAATCCTGAAATTACCTCCAGGAATCGTGAAGGAAGTATAAAACAATATGAATGTTAATTCTACCTAATATTATATAAAATTAATCACAATACCAATCACACAAAGAGATTTATTACACTCATATTTTAGAGATTGGCAAATTAAAGAATAAAGAGTCAAGAAGCTTCCCCAGTGATATGGTATTAAGTTAGTAAATTTTGGAGAGCGGGCAAGAACTTGTCCTTTTAATTCTAAAATATTTTCTCATTCCATTACAATACAATTTGTTTTGTTTAGGGCCAAAGGGAGGAACATTGATTGACAATTTGGAAGGAGGAACACGATGATGAATCCAAGGTATGTCAAATGACTGATTTTCACCACCACTACAAAACACCAAGAAAAATCACTACATGTTGACTCACATGCTGCAGATCTTTCAAGCAGCTTTTTTATTTAACTGATTGCTTGGTTGATTTGAAAGGCAGAGTGACAGAAAGAGGAATGTGGCTCACTTCACAGGTGCTTGCAACAGATAGGGATTGGGGGCGGGCCAAAGTCAGGAGCAAGAACTCCATGTGGTTCTTTCACGTGGGTGGCAGGAGCCCAGTGATGAATTAGTTATCATTTACTGCCTTCCCAGGCACAATAACTGGAAGCTGGATCAGAAGCACAGAATAACTGGGACTTGATCCAGGCACTTGGAAATGGAATGTAAGCTTCTGAGGCAGTGGAAGACCCACTGGGCCATAAGGCTTGCCCTCAAGAATCTCCTGACTGAGGTGACCTTCATGAGCTTAACTGACAACCAGCTCCCCAAGCCTTTTATTATATTATTTCCCCAGCATTTATTATCTCCTAATTTATTATGGGATTAATTTATTTATTGCTTATATTATTATTTTCAATTTTTATTCATTTGAGTTTAAATACCACAAAAGAAAAGCCACTCATTTTGTGAAAGTACAGAAATTAAAAGTACATAATTAATATGACTTTCTGGTACATATTAAATGGCCATGTAGAGGCAATGAATTGAGAATAAATTAGCAAATAGATGTGCAAATTATATACAGAAACAAAATGAAGGTTGACAGGATATGTCTACAGGTTTTTTTTTTTTTTTTTTTTTTGACAGGCAGAGTGGATAGTGAGAGAGAGAGAGACAGAGAGAAAGGTCTTCCTTTTTGCCGTTGGTTCACCCCCAATGGCCGCTGTGGCTGGCACATCTCGCTGATCCGAAGCCAGGAGCCAGGCCCTTCTCCTGGTATCCCATGCGGGTGCAGGGCCCAAGCACTTGGGCCATCCTCCACTGCACTCCCGGGCCATAGCAGAGTGCTGGCCTGGAAGAGGGGCAACTGGGATAGAATCCAGCGCCCCAACCGGGACTAGAACCTGGTGTGCCGGCGCTGCAAGGCGGAGGATTAGCCTGTTGAGCCGCGGCGCCGGCCTGTCTACAGTTTTTGTTAGAAAAACTGTATTAATAATATAGCCTTTGATAAGCTTTGATATTCAGAGCCATTTGACAATAATATTTGCCAAATACAAATTAGACCTTACAAGTTTAGACTCTTTGTGAACACACAATATATAAGTAAAACATTGACCTCATCCCTTATTATAACAGAGCAAGGAAAGAAAAGAGCTAAAAGAAAACTTCCAATTGAATTAAGTCGTAGTGGATGGTCATATCAGTGGTACTTTTATACATTGTGTTCATCCTTTGCTAAAAAGTGACAGAAAATAAGGAATGCAGGGCCACTTTTTTTTGTTCTTCTTGGCATAATGATTTAAGACAATTAATATGTGGCATTTGAGCTGTTTGAATTAAATACTGCTCAGGTGAAGACTTTAAGTGGTTTGCCTTAGGATAATTGGTTGTCAGGCGAAGAGAAAAAGAAAATTAACAATAAGGGAAGATTAAATTGGTTGTATTCCATCAACATATTTTTCTTAACATTTGGAAGAAAAAATGTGAATAAGGGTAAATTAAAATATCTTTTCTAGAAATTCAGTCCACATGGAATTGATTTTTGTTTTTTGTATGAGTTAGGCTTCAATCTTACACCTACCTTATGTTATTCATTTATTTTCAATGTGCTTAGTATACATTTACACATATATGTATATGTGATAGATATACACATACATATATATATAGTCTATGTTTTAGCTACGTATGTATGTATGTGTCTAGATATTATGTTACATTGATCAGTTTATCTCTGTGCCTATATCACACTGCATTCTTGGATTCTGATAAGTATTGGCATTTTCTTATTCAGGAGTATTTTGGCTAAGTATGTCCTTTTGGTCTTCCATAAAAATGCTAGGATTTCGGTGAAGATCATATTTTTCAGAGATGGCTCTAGTAATTTTTCTTACTCGTTGGCTCTTCTAATAATCTGACACTGATACTTCGCATTCCTGCTCTTGAACTTCGGTAGTTCTGTGATTATGACAGAAATGATAGAATTGTTCAAGGCTGAATCATCTATCTTTTAGAGCTTCCACCTGGCTCACTGTCCTTTGACATGCATCTAGAGTCCCGAACTGGCATGGGTAACGTGCGGCTCTACTAAAGCAACTGTGATGAGAGATCATACAAAAGGACTAGAGATAGAGGCTTGTGAGTAGCTCTGGGTCTTCTAGCTGCCACTGGCCCAGCCCTCAGCACAGGTGACAAGTATATGAGAAAGCAAAGCTCAGGTACTTCTGATCCCCTCCATCAGTCAGTCCCAGCTGCTGTGATACTGGCTGAGTAGAAACAAGAGATTCACACTAAGTTCAGCCCAGTTGAAGATTCATGAGTGAAAGTACACCCCAAGTTTTCAGAGATGTGTTAAGAAGCCAGAGCAATGAAACAGTTCCATGGACACCCACCTCTAAAAGTTTTTCTAATTTTAATGATAATTATGTCGAATCTATAACTTAATTTGGGAAGAGCTGAGATATAGTTCATGTTGATGAAAGATTTCCAATCCATGAACATATTATGTACATTTTTAATTTGGGAGACTCTTACAAATCTTGCAGTAAAGTTTTTGATTTTCTCCATTGAGGACTCACACTGTTTTTTAGTTTATATTTTCTAAAGATGTTATATTTATATGTCACTATTGTATTTAACTTCCTAACTGGTTATTACTAGCATATATAAATATAATTGTTTCTTTAATGTTGATTTTATATCTAGTCCCTTGCTAAACTCTTTATTAATTCTAACTTACTACTATTAATTGAGTTTCTTACGTAGAAACTTTATTTATTTATTTATTTTTATTTTTATTTATTTATTTTTTTTTGTAGGTCAAGGTGAGTGTATTGTCCAAATAGCATAACCTAATTGCATCCCAAACCATTTTAAAATCCACCTTCTACTCCATCTTTAAACCAAGTCAGAATAGGGTATGGATTTTTTTTTTTTTTAAATCACTTAACACTGAACAGAGAAGGCCTCATCAGAGGCAGCTGACTACACCGTGTCACTGTCACAGCCAACATTCTGCCACACTTCCTAAAAACCTCATTTACATCCATCACACTACTTAGCACTGTCTAGCATCCCGACCAGATAAACAGCCACACACCTCTTACAGAGTACATGGTGAGAGGCTAACATGGACTTTCTATGGTATCACACTCGTTTTAAAGCAAAAAAAAAAATTAAAATAAAATAAAAAGAATAAAAAGGAAAAAAAAGGCCAAGATAAAAAACTATAACTGAGAGAGAGATATCTGAGGTACATGGTACAAGGTAATGAACATAATGGAGAAACAACGTAGATACTTTTTTATAACCTTTGTGATTTCACAAATTCTTTTTTATGATTTGTTTTTTATTTTAAAGGCAGAGTATCAGGGGTGGGGGCTGGAGAGATAGGTCTTCCATAGCTAATTCACTACCCAAATGGTTGCCAAAGCAGGGGCTGATCCAGGCTGATGCCAGGAACATGGAACTCCATCCAAGTCTCTCATGTAGGTGGCAGGGACACACATATTTGGGCCAACATACACTGACTTTGCAGGCACATCAGCAGGGTGCTGGGTGGGAAGCAGAGCAGCTGGAACATGAACTGGCACTTTGGTGTGGAATGCACCACAATGCTGGCCGTATGTTTCTTTCTAAGAGGTAATATTTTAGGATACTCCATTGATTCCAAGATGCCATTGATTGTTCCTTTTATTAATAAAAAACAATATTTTCCCCTACCTTCCTGGACTGATTTGGAACTCCATTCTAATGTTGACAAGTGAGAAAAGGGACACCTTTGTTTTTTCACATTTTTATATGGAATGTTTTCAAAAAGTTTAACATTTTTTCCGTAAGTCTTAGAAATGCACATCTTTGAATTTTGTTGTATGCTTTTTCTGCTTCAATTGAAATAATATGATTTTTTTCCTTAAGGAATGAATTATGTTTGTTCTTTTTTATGAATTTGAGACATACACAGAGAGAGAGGGGGGTGGGAAGAAGAGAGAGCGAGCACTTACTCCTATTTGTTGGCTCATTCCCCAGATACTTGATTCTGGACCAGGACAAAACTAGGAACCGATAGCTCAATCCAAGTCTCTCATGTGGGTGATAGGGATCCAGTCTCTTGAGCCATCACCTGCTGCCTCCTACGGTTTACATTTGCATGAACCTGGGACTAGGAGCGGAGCCAGGACTCAAGGCTAGGCACTCTGATATGAGATGTGGGAATTCCAATCATGTCTCAACTGTTAAGCCAAGCACACACCTCTGTTAGCTCCTATTTTAAATAGTAAAGTGTAAGTTTCTAATATGAATCAAACATAATTTTAGGTATTTTTAATGCATTACTATATTCCATTTACTTATATTTATTTAAGGTATTTACCTTTTTACCTTGAGTGAGACTGCTTCTTTCTTTTGTATTATTCCTCTAAGTTGTGTTTTGTTGTTGTTGTTGTTGTATTTTAATTTGAGAGCCAGAAAAGGGAGAAATACAGGCAGACAAATGTTTCTGATGGTTCACTTCCCAAATGCCTGCAACAGCCTTGTCAAGGTCTGGTTGAAGACTGGAGTCAGGAACTCAGTCTAGGTCTCTGAAAAGGAGGGGGGAATCCCAACTACTTGAGTCATCATTTGCTGGCTCCTGGTGTCCACATTATCAGGAAGCCAGAATCTGGAGCCTTTGCAGGGCCTTCAAATTCAGGGACACCTAACCAGTGTCTTAACTACTAGGCCAGACACCTGCCCCTCCTTTTAAGCTTTGTATTACACTTTTATAGGACATTGGGACCTTTTTCCATGTATAGGAATGGTCTTTAGTTATTTTCTCTTTTTTCCCTCCTGTTAAGATCTTGGTAGCAACGTTTTTTTAGGCTTGCAATATTTCTTCCTTTACTATATTACCTGGAATATTTGGTATAGTATTAAACTAATTTATTTGTTGATTATTTTATGAAAATATTCAAATTTGAAAGCAAAGTCATTTGGGTCCATCATTTTATTTGTAAAAAGATTTGAAAGTAGTGACTCGCCTGCTTAGTGATTATTGTTAATATCAATGAGGTGTTCTATTTTTTGAATCAGTTTTTGCTGCATTTTTGAAGGAATGTTTGTATCTATTTGATCTGCTTTCAAACTTTTGTGCTAAAACTGTTTAGAGTATTTGGTTATCTTTTAAATATCTGCTGAGTATGTAGTTATGTCTCTATAATCTTGCTTGTTTTCTTTCTTTCTCTTGCTATATCATTGTTAGCAGAGAACTGTCAATTCTGACAGCTTTTTAAGATCCAGCATATATATTTTGAGGATCACTATATTGCTTCTAAAATAATTTTTTGAAGTCATTACATCTCAAAGTGTCAGTTTCACTTCTTAGGTTACCTTTTAGGTGCTCTATTAGTTTCCATAGATCAGAGAGAACATACGTTATTTGTCCTTTTGGAACTGGCTTATTTCACTAGCCCTTGTCTCGACTGTTGAGGAACAGGTTTGTTTTTTTTTTTAATACTATTTGTTGATCTCTTTACTTAGTATAGAATTAGTCGTATGTGTATAAAAGTTAATTGAAAATAGATCTTACTAAAAAATAAGAATGGGACTAGGAGATCAAGGAAGACTAAGGGTGAGAGAGCAGGCAGGGTGGGATAAATCACTATGTTCCTAATGTTGTATTTATGAAATACATGAAGATTTATATACTTTAAATAAAAGGTTTCTGGGAAGACAATAAATAAAATCTATGGCAAAATTGTCAAAAAATTAAAATAATTTTTCATCCTGTATTTAAGATTTTTTAACTTTTATTTTTGTAAAATGATTTACTGTTTTTGCTTTTATTATTTTTTGTTTTACTATTTAACTTTAATTTTTCTTCCTCTGTCTTAAACTTTCTACAAATTTCATTCTGACAACAGTTTTGGCTGTACTGTTACAACTTTTAACTTGTAATATGCTTATTTTGAAGTACCAAATATTTTCAAATTTACACTATTGTTCTTTCTTTACTGGATTAGAAGTATATTTATTAATTTTTAAATTTATGGCATTTTCCGAGTTAATATTTGACTAAGTTAATTGTATCATGGTCATAGATTATGTTATGTACAAAATTGTTTGAAATGTGTTTAGATCTTAGATAGTATAGTGAAAGATCAATTTTTCATCTTTGTTTTATTGTGCCTGAAAAGTAATATTTATTCCTCTGAAATTGGTTGCCATGTTCTACATATTACCAGTAGGTCAATTTATTTATTTTATTTAAATTAACTCTAACATTTCTACTTCATCAATCACTGAAAATGCTATGCTAATTGATGATAGTCTCCCAAAGTGATGTTAGATTTATCCATTTTTCTTCTTGGTTCTCAAATTTGTATGTTGTATATTTGAAGTTATCACATATGATTTTAGAATTATGTCTTCATTGTGAACTAAACTCTTTTTTAAAAAAGATTTTATTTATTTATTTATTTTTATTTATTTGACAGGTACAGTTATAGACAGTGAGAAAGAGAGACAGAGAGAAAGGTCTTCCTTCTGTTGCTTCACTCCCCAGATGGCCACTACGGCCGGCGCTGCGCTGATCCGAAGCCAGGAGCCAGGTGCTTCTTCCTAGTCTCCCATGTGGGTGCAGGAGCCCAAGCACTTAGGCCATCCTACACTGCCCTCCCAGGCCATAGCACAGAGCTGGACTGGAAGAGGAGCAACCGGGACTAGAACCGGCGCCCATATGGGATGCTGGAGCCACAGGTGGAGGATTAACCAAGTGAGCCACAGCACTGGCCCCTTATTTATTTATTTGAGAGTAGAGTTACGGACAGTAAGAGGGAGAGACAGAGGGAAAGGTTTTCCAACTGCTGAGTCACTCCCTAGATGTCTACAATGTCTGCAGCTGAGCCAATCAGAAGCAAGGAGCCAGGGGCTTCTTTCAGATCTCCCACATAGGTGTAGGGCCCTAAGCACTTGGGCCATCTTCTACTGCTTTCCCAGGCCATAGAAGAGAGCTGGATCAGAAGAGGAGAAGCCGGGACTAGAACTGAGGCCCATATGGGATGCTGTCACAGTAGGATGAGGATTAACCTATTATGCCACAGTACTGGCCAGCCCCTAAACCCTTTATTATTATGGATATGTCTGTTTCTTGCAAAGCTTTCTCTACTTAAATATGTTTGTTTCTGTTGCTGTTACAACAACTTTATCTGGCTTATCATTTATAGGATTGACTTTTCCATTCTTTTACTTTTACTTTTGTACATTCTTATGTTTTAGATGCATGCAGTATTTAGTTGGATTTTCAAAATGCAAAATGACAAAACTGTATGTTATAACTAAAACATTTTGTTTTATTTGTATTTTTATTGAGATATATTTTACATAAAGTAAAAAATATAGATCTTAAACTGAGTACATTTAATATGGTTATAGATTAACTTGGGTTTAAAATCACCATCTTCCTCTGTACTTTCTACTATTTCTCCTTATACAATTTGTCTCATTTTCTTGCATTCTTCTTGATTCATTAGATTCCTTTTTGTCTACCATTTCATATTCTCCTTCAATTGCTTGAATTTGCGTATCTGTGAATCTTTCTCAGGATTATATGAGAAATTACAAATGCAGTCATATCTTAACAAAATTAAAAACACTTAACCCACATGTATATTCAAGATATTTAATACCAACACAGTATGAATTCTGATCATTCTGCTTAATGGTCAGAACTGATATCATCCAAAACATCTGATTATCAGTTTATCTGCCTGCTTAATACAAAATATATAATCTCAAGACACTTTTTCTCCATTCATCCTGTCCCAACTCATATGTTACTATTGGCATTATTCCCCTTACTTTTAAAATGCTTTTAAATTGACAAATACAAGTTATATCTATATCTATATCTATATCTATAACTCTATCTATATCTAGATCTAGATCTAGATCACCTATATATGTATCTCATTATGTATAACATCTTGTGAAATATGTACTCATATACATTATGGGATGGCTTAGATAAGCTAAATAACATGTGCATTCTGTCATATACTTAAAATTTTTTAAGGCAAGAACATTTAAAATTGACTACTTCAGCAATTTTCAAGAATACAATACATTGTTATTGACTGTAGTCCTCACAGTTAACGGTACATTACTTGAATTTATTCCTCCTATCTAAACAAAATTTTGTATCTTTTGACCAACATCTCCCCTATGTCTCCCACCCTCAACCAGTCATACTTGCACTAAGAACCATTTCAAATTCTACTTCTATGAACTCCACTTTTTTAGATTCTACACACAGGTGAGATCATCTTATATCCCTAGATTCTTGCCTTAGTTTGCTTTTCATCCATATATCCTTATGTTTCTGTTAGTTTACGGATACATTTAGGTGAAACTTTAAATATCTTTTATCTGTTGATTTGAATTTATTTTAATGAGACTTTATCCAGGACTCTAGTACACCATATTCCAGAAAATGGAAATCTTTTTCTCTTTTTAGCCATATTATACCTCATCTTTGACATATACAGAGGTAATAAGTTTTAGGACCTCGCTTCAAGTTAATCACCATCTGGAAGGAAGAACATAAACATCACATTATAACATGGGGAAATAATGAAGGAATTTACATAGAAGTTATAATGTCATGGAGTAGATATACTCATTTGTTGTAGAACAAAACAGCTGGCTTCAGTGAATGGTTTTTGAAATAGTTAATGGCTGAGGAACATAATCAAGTTGTAAGTTTTACAAGAGTAAGTGATTAATCAGACTTGTTCAATATTCTATTCTTTCTGCCTAGAACAAGTATGTAGTAAATATGTGTTGAATTAATAACTGTTTGAATAGGATGTAATTAAAATCGGTATATTTTATTGCTACTGCTTGGAAGAATCATAACTACTGACAAATCACACCATATCTTTATTTTCCAATATGTGTCCTAAATTTCTCTATCTTTTTTGTTTTTAAGATTTATTTTATTTGTTTGAAAGACAGAGTTACAGAGAGAGGTAGAGACAGAGAGGTCTTCCATCTGCTGGTTCACTACCCAGATGTCTGCAGTGGATGGAGATGCACAGATCCGAAGCCAGGAGCCAAGAGCTTCTTCTGGGTCTCCCACGTGAGTGCAGGGCCCAAAGACTTGGGCCATCTTCTACTGCTCTCCCAGGCCATAGCAGAGAGCTGGATGGGAAGAGGAACAGCCAGGACTAGAACTGGCGCCCATATGGGATGCCGGTGCTTCAGGCCAGGGCGTTAACCCACTGCACCACAGCACCAGCTGCAGTTCTCTATCTTTAGGCATGTTAAAAAATCTGAGTCTTTATCATTTCTCTCTGCTTTATGTAAGAATAAAATAATAAAAGAAAGTGTTACTGAAACTTGGAAAGGCCTAAGGGCCATGACAGAAAAAGATATTTGTGAAGTCCACATTTTTTATCATTTAATATATTCATTTATCTGTAGCCTTCATTTGAAAGGGATTAGTTCATTCTGACTCTTATATTTGCATTTAAGTAGTTATATTATAATGTAAAAAAGCATAGGAAACTGAAATCTTTAGTTTTCATCTCAGCTCTACTACTTATTAGCTACATGAATGCTGTAAAGCAGAATCTTCCAAGTACTATTAATAAGTATAGCACTTTTTTTTTTTTTTTTTGTGACAGGCTGAGTTAGACAGTGAGAGAGAGAGAGAGAGAGAGAGAGAGAGAGAGAGAGAGAAAGGTCTTCCTTTTCCATTGGTTCACCCCCCAAATTGCCGCTACAGTTGGCACGCCGCACCAATCCGAAGCCAAGAGCCAGGTGCTTCCTCCTGGTCTCCCATGGGGTGCAGGGTCCAAGCACTTGGGCCATCCTCCACTGCCTTCCTGGGCCACAGCAGAGAGCTGGAGTGGAAGAGGAGCAACCAGGACAGAATCCGGCGCCCCAACCGGGACTAGAACCCGGAGTGCTGGCGCCGTAGGCGGAGGATTAGCCTAGTGAGCCGTGGCGCCAGAAGTGTCGCACTTTTATTAAAATCACTATTTTTAAATTATTTATTTGAGAGGTAGAGAGAGAGAGAGAGATCTCCAATCTACTTTGTTTCATTTCCCAATTGCCCATGATGGATGGGGTGGGCTAAATGTGAAGTCTGGTACTGGGAATTCAATTCAGGCTCCTGTGTGGGTGGCAGGATCCCAGTTACTTCAGCTAGTGGTCACTACCTCCCAAGGTCTGTGTTAGCAGGAAGCTGGAATCAAGATATGATCTGGGACTTGAACCCAGGCACTCCTATTTGGGACACAGCATCCTCACTGACATCTTAACTGCTAGGTTAATGCCCACACATTATCATTATTTTTGTAATCCATATGAATATTTTCCTAGCTGCAATTTTCCCAGTATGTCCTCTAATTATCTCCAATTCTATTAAGCATCTTGTATGGGTCACTATGTTTTTGGAGATTGTCTGCCAGGCTTTCCCCAAATATAGTCATTATCGGTTTTTGCTATGTGGATCATGCAATTCTGTGTTATAAAGGTTAACTCAAATCCTGCTACTCTCTTGATCCTTTCAGCCCTAATCTGGACAAATAACAACAAGTTCACCTCATTAAGTGCATGAGGAGTTGAAAGATGTAAATGTTGAGAGGAAGCTGAATGATTTTATTTAAGTCTACATTATAAATCCTCAAAGAAATGATTTTTGGAACATATGTTGTTGTATATTCCATCTATAGCCATCTCTCCCTCATCATGTGCCTCTTCCCAGGGCCTATTCTTCCTTCTCTTTTGGTTCCCCTTCTCAATGTCATTGTTTGTTTTTACTTCCAGGAAGACATACTATTATTTAGTAAATCCATCCTTTCCGATTTTGATGTGCCCAACAACTCAAATATCTCACATTTGAGGATAGGATAATAACAAAATGGCTCCCACTGGTTCTAACCTTCACAAATGAGATTTCATAGCATAGAGGAGAGATTTGAAACTATTTCAGTGGGTGAGATTGCCAAGGGACAAAATACAAACAGAGGAGAAAAGAAAGTCAAGGACAGAGCCTTGGGGAATGCTTATTTTTAGATGATGATGGGAAGACAAAGAGCTTGAGAAGGAGAAGAAAGGACAGATCAGAAAAGTAAAAGCAGAACAAAGGACAGGGACTGTAATGGAATAGAAGAGCTAAGGACCTTGCTAAATGAGTTATAGTGAACAGACTGATGGTATAGAAACAGTAATGGAGAAGACCTATTAGGTAAGGTGAACGAATTAAGAGTAGATTTTATAGCATTGTGAAGTGGGGCTGAGAAACAAATTTTAGATTACAATAGACCAAGGCAGGGAGACAGTGATTTGGAAACAGAATTCTTGTGGTATATGATTTCTGAAATTTTGGCATTAAATAGACAACTTTCAAGAAGAAAGCATTGTGGCAGGGGACAGTGAGCCTGAAATTGGAAATGATCAAAGATGGATGGAGGGGTGGATATTGTGGTACTTCAGATTAAGCTGCCACTTGAGACACCAGTATCTCATACCAGAGTGCTATTTTGGGTGCTGGATACTTTGCTTCTGTTCCAGCTTCCTTCTAATGTGCTTCCTGACAGCACACGATGGCTCAAGTAGTTGGGTCGCCCACATGAGAGACCTGGATGGAGTTTCTGGCTCCTGGCTTTGGTATGGGCCAACCTAGGCTGTTATGGGTATTTGGGAAGTGAGCCAGCAGAAGGAAGATAGATCCTCCCACCCTTGCCTTTCAAATAAATAATAATTTTTAGAAAAATGAACAGAGAAAATAGAAATGAGCCATGTCATTGAGAACATGGTGAGAAGAGATAGCCTTGAAAAAAAGAATAGAGACCAAAAAATAATGAATGGGACAACCAGACAGAGAGATTTTAGGCGGAGAAGCAGAGGTTGCAAGTACTCGGAGAGACACAGTATGGCATGCTGGCTGAGAGTGCTGGCTCTGGGAGAATTTAGCTGTGTCAATAACTTCGAGATTTGTGTATGTCTCTCAGCCACCTTGAGCCTTAGTTTTCTTCCTCTCTACCCCTCAAATTATTATAATGACAGTACTTACATGATTGGATTAAGGACCAAATGAGAGAGAACTTCAAAAATTATTTGGCCTGTGATCACATCGATTATCATGTGGGCCAGTATGGATAGTCTCTGCAGAATCCCATGGATTCTTCCAGTTGGAAGTATGGTGGTAAAGCCAGAAGGTGAGGATCTTTTGAAATGTCTAACTATGTACGCCAAAAGAGTAACAGACTAGATGGAACTGGGGATTCACTGAGATAAGCTTTGAGGACAGGGAGAAAGGGAGAAAGGGATGTGAAGCCAAATGAGAAACAAGAAAAGTGTTCAACCATAAACAATCATGCTTCTGAAAGAAATATAAAAATAGGGTGCAAATCATCTGGGTCAGGGAGCACAATATTGCCACTCTGCCCAGGGGAAGCTTCTCGGATGTCTTGCATCTCGCTAATTTCCTGAAGGGATTTGAAGTACTAAAGAGATAATTTACTATTACCAGGTAACTTCTGGCCTGACAGGTAGTATAAGATCTGGTAACTACTCTCCCCATGCCAGAGTACAGTTGAAAGAGTCAAGTTTGGAGGGTGCCATAGAAGTTGTCCAGGAATACCAACACACTGAGACTTCAATCCCATGTTACTGCAACAGGTGGCTTTCTGGTTGGTTGTTACTTATTTTACCATCTATTTGAACCATCAGCAACAGAGAACTACCTGCTCTGGTGCTTAGAAGGAAAGAACTACAACTCCCCTTTAAATTATCTTTCTGTAATGTATCCCCGCAGGTATAGCTCTTTGCTTTGGTACTCAGTAGAGTACCATACTCAAAATTATCACATCTTTCTCATTGCCAATATGTTAGATACTGCAATAGCTGTTTTATTCTTATTGAATTTTTAAAGGAACAAGGAGACAGTGGTGGTGAAATGCATGTGACATACTGCATCACACCCAGAGATATTTTTGAGTTTCTGTGTTGCTTTGGCTACTTTGAGCCTCAGTTTGCTTCAGTGTTACAGAGATTCTTCTTGGAAAAAGAAGATAAAGACAGTTTGCAGGTCAAGTTTGATCAGTGTGAAGGGGAGGGGAAATAAAATGCAAATTTGTGTGATTTGATATAAATCTTATCTGAAAAACAAGCAAAAGCAGAGTGTAGACATAAAGTTAAATATAGGGTCAATTTCCCTGTATGTTAAATATAGATGATAGTACCTACTTCTTGAAATTATTGTAAAGATTAGATGAACCCACAGCCAGAGATTGACCTCTTACAGGTACTTATTAAAGAGCACCTCTCGTGGTTATAATCATTATCAAATGGTGTCACCAATAATAGTAAGAAAACATATTTTTGTTCATGCATTAGATTAATTTTATTTCCTATGTTATAAATATGGAGATTATATGCTTATATATCTTTTATGGAGCTACTTAAATTGGAATGACAATATATTTCATTTAAATGGAGATTATTTAAAAAGTAAATTTGAGATATCCTCAGGTTTCTTTTTAATATTTGTGTTAAGAATTTAAATCCATGTGACAGAACATTGCAGTTTACATTGGCATGTGGAAGGAAATGACAGTTCTGTATTTATGACAGTTCCCTATGGCAAGAAAGAGTCTCTTATAACAAGGTTATATTGTATTGATTTGCCTTTCAGGTATTTATTTATTATATGGGCCATTTCTGAAAAATGAAAATCACAACAAAAATTCACGGCTATTTCCAGCTACTGTGGAGCTAGATAGATATGAGAGTGTATTTATGGGGTATTTATTTCCTAATATATGCAATGGAGTTGATTCCAAATGATTTGACTTTAGAAGCAGAATATAAATCTTTACAGGCACAAGTAGAGTTAAGGTTTGTACTAAATCTTTGCCTAAAGTACCCCAAAGCAAGTTGTAAAAAAATTCCTTTCCATGCATCAAATTAAATCTTACCAACTAGGCAGCCAATGATAAAACAAGACTCCTGAACTACTTTCTACTGATCATAGCATCCATCACCAACTTATAATTGATTTATGGAGGAGATATCTTATTGCCCCTACTATCTTTGACTTTTAATGCCTGCATATAAGTAGAGTTATGAGGGAGGAAGCTACTATTTATTCAGTTCTTCATCTGTGCCAGCACTATTCTGGGTATTTTGATATTGGTTAACATTTATATAGTGCCTATTGTATACTAGGTATTATGTGTCAAGTGCTTTATATGCATTATACTTGTAAATCTCAAAATAGCTGTAAGACTAGGTGTCATCTCCTCTACTTTCCAGATGAACAATTTCAGAAACTGAGAGAATGTATAACTTCCCAGAGTTAGCCAGGTCATACATGGTGAATCTAGAATACAAATTCATTTTATTCTTTAAAAAAACTTATATGTATCCATTATTCCCTAAAATGTTACTTCATACGTCATTCTAGGAATAAATATGTAAATGACAATTTTGGGAATACAAGGATACTTCAAAAAGTTTATGGAGAATTAAACGATACATTTATTTTAGTACAAAAATCTTTTGAAATCCATGCATAGTTTTTTCCATAATACACATTTTTCATGAACTTTTTGAAGGTCTCTCATTTATGTTTTTTCTAGACCGAAGACCATTGCTAAAACATAATCTTCCCTTACATCAGAGAAAGACTAAATAAAGAATACAATATTCACTCATTGATTGAGCACATACTTTACCAGTTTATACCAAGCATTGAACTAGAAGCTGAGCTTACTGAAATAAAAGAGTGTCTCTGATCCTTACTAACTCAAAGTCTTCCGGGAAGGCACACAACTAAAAATACTTATGACACGGGTACCATAACATCTCTCACAGTTTGGGATTTCAGGAAGCTTGTCAAAGAACATTCAGAGTAGCTTATAGCAGGGTTGGGTCTCCTAGATCAGGGGCGTTAATATAAAAGAAGAGAGAATGTGGGGTCAAAGAAAAAAACCCTTTTTCTTAATCTCTCATTTCAACGGAAAGCTGTTTTGCAACTCATTCACTTACAACCCTTGGCAACAGCCTGCTATGAGAAAACACTGCTTGCCAAAGGAGAAAGAGAGAGAGGGGTAGGGTAGGGGAGAGGAAGAGAGACAAACAGGGTGAAGATGGGGGGAGAGAGAAAGAATGCATTTTGGCATTCTCTTTTTATCTGGTTTGGGAAATTATATCCTTTCTCAGGAACTGATTGTCATTTTTTATTTTCTGTAAAGGAAGTTGACAGTTGAAAAACTGCTGAACTTTTCTGAAATTCTGCACTGTCATTTGCTTTCTTTCTCCTGCAGTTCTATGCTTTTCTAGACTGACATCATCAGACAGCAAAGAGTGATGCTGATTTTGTTAACAGATGGATTGGAATTTGAACACAAAAGCTGCTGTGGACCAGGACCAGGAAGGATGGGAAGAAATGAGCAGCCACTATAATTGCATTTATTCCTGGGCTCTAGGTCAAATGAGAGTACCTGGGAAGTGAAATACAGAGGTTGCTGGAAGTGCTATAAAAGTGAATTACAAGTACAGGGCTGTAAACTTGTGAAATTCAAAGCCAGCAATTGCCAGTTGCCAGTCATCTCAATTGTTCCAGCAGTAGTACATTTATCAGGAATATCCTTGCTTTGGAATGTTTTATCTGTCACCTCCCACCTCACAATTTCCTCCATCCAACCACAATCCCAATTAGAAAGTTTAACATACAATATGGGCTAAAAAATATATATTTGCTCTAATGAATTTTGCACTTTAAAGGAAAAGTAACAATTCTTCAGGGAAAATGAGAACATTTTTTTTTCTACCTCTTTCCTCAGTTCATTCCCATCTTAATCCACCACTGTCAGATTTTTTTCTTTTTTTACTTTTTTCGTGCCCAAGCTTTTTTTAGTACTCTCATGACAGACTAACTATTGTTTTCTCTACGTTCTATTCCTGTTGACTTGCACATTGTCTAATGCAAACCTTATTCTCTCTGCATACTGCAGTCCCTCTTCCTTCTCACTTCAGCACTCTTCCTTTTCTATATTTACACCTTCAATTTTGAGCAGTTTTCCTGCCTTGTCACAACCCCATATAAAGATCATCAGCTGTAGCATCTCTGTGCATGTCTTTCTATATTGTGAAATTTTGAATTGCTTAGTGTGTTCTGTCTCTAAGGCTTTAATAATTTCACTGTTTAAGATTTTAGAAACTACAACATTTAGCTTCTTCACTATGATTTTATTTCTACTCCTTTACTTGCAATTGATCCTAGGGAGTCACTGATGGCTTGATGCCACTGTATACAGAGAAAGTTTATTCAGTTATCTTCCCCTTAGGCAACCTTCTGCCATCCAAATGCTTTCTTCCTAGAAAAGATTAAAAAAAGAAGGAGAAAGAATACCACTGGAAAAATACCATAGATTGGGTTCCCGTTCATTTTGAATAACCACTAATTTCAGAGAAATGTGAAATATTCTATATTTTTATGCTTTAGTCGCATACCTCATGTCAGATTGTATGTCAATGATTAGTGTCAGTTTTTTCTGCAGTAGACAATATATGCTCAAGTACAGAGGTTTCTTCCTACTCATCTTTGTGTCCCCAGATCCTAACATTATGCCTGGCATATAGCAGGTCCTGCCTAATGTTCCTGAATATATCTTTCCTCACTGTCATCTCCCAGAGTACCAGAATTTTAATTGTCCTAGTGACTATTGTATGAAATTCATACTATTTGGATTCATATGATACTTGGCTGATTTGCATTATTATGTTAGAATTTAAGCAACTGTTCTACACATCAAATGCCCTTTTAAATTCAGGGTATGCTTTACACAAGCACATATTAGAACATTCAATTATGCAGCCAATTTGCAAAAATGCATTTGAAAATATGAACATATGTGACTTAAAAACAGAAAGGTAAAATTAACATCTCAAAATTTGTATGGAAAGAAAAAAAAATTTAAGAGAAGGGCTGTTTGTATGCTATCATATAAAAATGTTAAAAAAAAAAAAACAGTTAAGTTGCTGGCCTGTGCTTACTAGATTTCTATTAACAAATGCCACGGCTTTCAAAGCCAATGGAGATGGATTGACTAGCTAGTATTCATAACCAGTCACTAAAGGAAACAAGATACCAAAATGTATTTTTGTTTATTGATTCACCTTGGTCAGAATGGACGATAAAAATCTACAAAATCCACATGTCAAGCACAAAGGTGCTATCTTTGAAATGAAAAGCTGAATAAGAACTCCAAATAATGTTCATGAAGACAACCAAAACGCTGCAGTATGAGGGGGAGGAATTTGTACTGAAATGAGCTAGCAGAGGAGCAGTGCCATGGAAACTCCTCAGCTGCTGCCTGGAAGAGATCTTCAGAAGCCCTAAAAAGGAGAAAAGCATCTTCTGCACAAATAAGACTAAGAAAGATTGGGAGAAACAAACAAACAAACTAGAAGCTATTTGCAGGTAGGTAGGCACGTCTGTAAGGCCACCACAAAACACACCAAACACTGGAATTAAAGGAAAGGTTTATTGTTGAGTCGGGGAAATCCGATAGGCTGGAGGGAGAGGGCGAGAGGGCAAAAGGGAAAAGGGGGTCAAGAGAGAAAAACGAGGTTAAGAGAGAGGGAGATCATGTGTGCAGGTAGAGAGTCATGTTATAGTCTTGCAGGACTGTAACATGAGCAGGGAAGTGGGAGCAGTGAATCCCATTAGGGTGGGGGTGGAGCTGACACTTGCAGTTGGTCCGTTTTGTCAGCTGATTTCTATCAAGTCAGTCTGGGCTTAGGACGGGCACTGTGCAAGATGGAGATGGGGTCCAGAGCCTAAGATGGTGCCTGGGGCTTAAGATGGCACCACAGTAAGACAGTGCCATTTTATTAACAATGTCCAAGCTTACCCTAACTAGGGAAATGAAGAGAATTAGAAAAAAATAATGCCTGATGAAGTACTTTGGGGAAAACTACATGATCTAGGTGTTAACATATTCCTTTGTAGACCACATGAACCACGGTTACATTTTCAGTTTCTTAATACATCTGCAGTACTTTGGCCCTCCATAACTGTAGATTCCATATCCTCCGATCCAACCAAATGCAAATTGAAAATATTCAAAAAAGAACATCATGTCTGTATTGAACATGTATATACAGATGTTTTTGCAATATCAAAATTCTGTAAGGGACTTGGGCATTTCCAGATTTTAGAATCTATGGAAGTCCTGGAACAAATATCATGCAGGTAGAGAAGGATGATTCTAGTTCTCCCCTGATTTATGATAGTTTTGTGTCCATAGAAGTTAGATACTATCTAGTTGTTCCTATTTCCTTAGAACTTCTTTATTTATATGATGTATAAAACAAAAACAAAAGTTAAAAAGTAAAACAATAATTTTCTGAATATTTCTGATAATGAAAATGAACAACTGGGCAGGTGATTTGGAGTTTGTGATGATGGGGATGGGTTATGGAAGACAATGAAAGGGCAGAGGGGAAAGCATGGATTATTGAGTCAATTGGTCCTTTATTATTTAGACAGTAAATATTTATTGATAGTCTACTATAGGTTAGGCCTTGTGCTGCATTCTAGGTAAAGAGTAGAGTAAAACTCCTGTTCCCATAGCATCCATGGTTAGTAAGGGAGAAAAATCTTTAACCAGTCACAGAATAAATCTATGATCACACGTCACCAACAGATACAATGGAAAAGTTTTGAAAAAGAAAGAGGTTAAATAAGTTTGCTGTAGTGGGAAGGAAAAATCTTTAACCAGTCACAGAATAAATCTATGATCACACGTCACCAACAGATACAATGGAAAAGTTTTGAAAAAGAAAGAGGTTAAATAAGTTTGCTGTAGTGGGAAGGAACAGATGTTGTGGTACAGTGGATTAAGGCACCACTTGGGACACCTGCATCTTGGATTAGAGTGACTGCTTGAAGCCTGAATGCTCCGCTTCTATTCCAGCTCCTTGCTAACATGCCTGGGAAGCAGCAAGGTATAGCTTAAGAACTTGGGAGACCACAGATAGAGCTTTGGGCTCCTTGTTTTGGCCAAACCCAGTCTTGGTTGCTGCCTCCAGTTGAACCAGCAGATGGAAGATTTTTCTGTCTCTCTCTACTCTCTGCCATTATACCTTTCGAATACATGTTTTAGATATTAAAAAAAAAAAGATATTTGAGGAACTTAGAAAAATGTTCTTTCTGTTTTTGCAAGTTATTTGTGTTTTGACTATGGGAAAGTTACTTAATGCCTTTGAGCTTCAGTTTCCTCATTTGTGTAGCAGATAAACATAGCTACTTCACAATATTGGATAAATAAAATGAGATAAAGAGTCTAACATAGACCTACTTTGGGTTGCATGGATATTTTAAGAATTAACTAACCTCTGTTCTGGTTATGCTGTCAACAATCTAATCTAGTTTTCTTTTATTTTCTAACTAAGTGCCACAGGACCTGATCTCAAACCTAGGTTGGTATGGATTACTGATAGCTGATCTTCAAGGTCAAACCTTTTACCTTTCCCTTTGCTCCTAGTCTAGGATGCTGGCCTAGCACAGTCAGTTAGCCACAGATCCAACTTCTGTATCAAATTGTATCCAAAATTTTCTTTGTAATTATTTTATTACCAGTAAGCAATCCATACTTTTATTTTTTGAAGTAGCAGAAAAGATCTTGCTCTTTATATGGACAGAGTTCTGATTAATCTGTCATTGGCTGATACATCTCCTGTTTTAAATGCCCTTCAAAACTGTGTGCAGGATGTTGATTCTGGGTGCTGGATGTTCTATAAGGCCTGCTGTCCAGGTTCTCTGGCATAGATTGTCAATATTTCAGTCCTAACAATTGGTGCAGTGGGCTGAACATACTAAACACTGCTTTGAAGATTCATGTCCCTGCAATGCCCAACGGTCAATGTGGTAATGAATTGATAACCTCACAGGCTAACAGCTGAAAAGCATGCAACACAAACCCTGGGCCACACCTCAGAAGCTTTTTTTTTTTTTTTTTTTTTTTTGGACAGTCAGAGTGGACAGTGAGAGAGAGAGACAGAGAGGAAGGTCTTCCTTTTGCCATTGGTTCACCCTCCAATGGCCGCCGCGGCCGGCGCACCGCGCTGATCCGATGGCAGGAGCCAAGTGCTTCTCCTGGTCTCCCATGGGGTGCAGGGCCCAAGTACTTGGGCCATCCTCCATCTGCACTCCCTGGCCACAGCAGAGAGCTGGCCTGGAAGAGGGGCAACCTGGACAGAATCCGGTGCCCCGACCGGGACTAGAACCCGGTGTGCCGGCGCTGCAAGGCGGAGGATTAGCCTGTTGAGCCACGGCGCCGGCCGAGTTGGTTGTTTTTTAATGGTAACTTTATATGTTTTTATTTTTAATGTTTTGCTCCTTTCCTTCAAATCAGTGGTTCAGAGATGCAGGAAATTTAGTTCTAATTATTTCAGTGTTAAGAATTGACTCTGAGAGGATCCTAGAACAAAAAGTGCAAATTATTGCTGTATGGATATATTTCTTCCACTCCTGTTGCAGCCACATATTTTAATGGTAGACACTGTGGATTCAGAGGGAATGTTTCCTAACCTGGAAGTCATTCCTAGTTCAGGCGGCACAAACCATAACCTAATTAGGCAGGCAATCCCTGCCAAATCCTATTGCACATCATCCAAGAGAAGCTTTAAACACAATACTGCTTTCTGGGCTCTATCTCACATATGCCGAATCAGAAATTCTAAAAGGGAAACCTGCAAATCTGTCATTAAAATAAAAATCTCTCCAAGCGATTCTGGTGCACAAAGTCCGTGGATATGCCTTTCAGTGTAGTGGAAAGCAAGTAGAAAAGGGCTGTGTATGTTTTGTGCTAACACGAATCCCTTTTTGCCTGCTGGTACATTTCTGACAGTCATTACAGGTGCAATCAGTGATTCTGCTGATTCCAGTAGCTCCGCTCCCTCCAGCTAAGCCTCAGATATGTTGTAATTCAAAAGGAAGCTGCAGTCCAAGTATGGGGTGAGAGGATGCTTACCTTGCTTACATATATTCTCAGTCTCCCACTGCCTTTCTTTTTCTTTTTTTTCCCCTGGTAGTACTCTACATACAAAATACTGAAAAATAAAGTGGTGTGTGTGTGTTTATAAATTTTTTTTTCCTAGAATAATAACAGCCTTGATAAGAAACCCTTTCGTTAGGGTTATAGCATAAGATGCTATAAAAGCATCCTTAGGTAAATTGCCATTTTGTAAGCTTCTCAGTTTGAATTATTCAGCTGTGGTTACTATGGAACCACAAGCCTTGTTCGCTTTGCAGAGGAAAATTCTAATGGTCCCCCAGTGTCCCCAGACTGTGGAAGAGCTCATTAAAGGGAAATAGTGCTCTCCGAGTTAAAGACACATAGCCAGCTGCGGAGTGTCCACATCGGGGTTTTAGGCACACCGTCGATTCAGCAGATTGCACTTTTCGATCAGTACTGATTCTTTGAAGTGTTTAAGATGCCTCCTTGCTGAAAACAGTGACTGTGCTTAGGTCGACTCAATTCCATGCATTTGACATTTTGGAATAAGGAGTCTATCTAAGTCATTTTTTT
The DNA here is from genome assembly GCF_033115175.1 of Lepus europaeus. NCBI lineage: Eukaryota > Metazoa > Chordata > Mammalia > Lagomorpha > Leporidae > Lepus > Lepus europaeus. The sequence goes on from NC_084831.1 coordinate 60,783,097, forward strand.
ATGATGAATGATTTATTGCCATTTATTTATTTAAGACTTAAAATTTTCTCCTTAGACTATTCATAAAATGTATATATAAAAAATTGTATGTTTTCAACTCTCCAAATGATTCTAAGGGAGGATGGGTTGACTCCATTTTACAAAGGAGGAAACAGAATCAGAGCACTCAGGTAAATTATCCAAGTAAGTAAAAGAGCCTGAATTTGATCCAAGTTCAAACTTTAAATCCTGGGCTTCACCACTCACTTAGAAAATATGGTGGAGGCTCAGTGGTCTAGAGCCCATTGATGGCTATTGCCTAATTATTCTCCTGAGTCCCAGGGTCAGTAACTGCTGTTCTAGCTGAGGGAAGGTTCTGAGCAGGTTATAATCAGCAGTCCCCACTTCCTCATCCCAGTACAGGTATCTGGAATTTTTACCCAGCTAAGTACCCAAAGCTCTGCCTTCTTTATTTGTATTAGTGAGACCCTGGGCCATTGTAAAGGAAATGAATTTGTTTGTGGTTGCTACCCTACCCATCCCTGCAAGGGCAATGGGATGGTGAACAAGTGAAATCTTGAGGCTTGGATGAGCTAATGCTGACCTTGGAAGCAGACAGTGGTCAGTACTTCGAAAGGTCAAAGTGTGGCAGTCTGCCCATGTATAGTAGACTTAATCTGATTGATAAGCAATTGAGGCAGAGTGGATTGAATGTTTCAGCTTTACAAAGCAAACTAGTGAAAAGTTCATGCAGCAATTGCCCCAAAACAGCATATTGCTTCACATTTAAAATCAAACTTTTTTATCAACTGTAGGGGGGATGTTAAAGATACTCTACTTCAGTTTTACCTCATAAGGTGGGAGGGGATTGAGGGCCTGAGAGATGAATAGATCACTCGAGAAGTCCAAAGTCCTGGCAAAAGGCAGGGCAAGGAGAACCCCAGGCCCTTCCATGCTGCCTAGTGCCCTTCTATTGGCAGGGCTCCATCGGTTCGAGAATAACACTGAACATGAACGTCTGGCTGGTGGCAAGAGACCAGGGTATGCAGAGATGGACTTTGGGAAAAATACTGGAGATTGGAGAGGGTAGCTGAAGCTTAGCAAGAATACTGATGCAAAGCAAGGAGAGTGGCATGCCAGGCAAGTTGGATCTACTTTTCATTGTGCCCTCAGTTGCCATAGTGTCTGATGGGAGACTGGACATCAGTTCTCCAGGAGTTGTGAAGCCCGAGTTAATAAAGCTAATTGCATCCCTCAGAAGAAATCACAGAGTATCATTACATTTTTTTCTGTATGTTTTATTGCCTCAACTTTCACCTTTCTTATGCAAAAGCCACCGCTTAAAAGCCTGAGGGGTTCTCTCCAAATTACTTGTGCATCTATGAACTGCTTTTAACTTTGATCCTGTATGCCAGTTTCTGTCAAGGCTTCCTCCAAATATTAAAGGCAGTATCTCCCTGTAAGAGGCTCTAGGTTGGTGACATCGAAGTGGCCAATGTGCTCAAAGCATTTTCCAGTTTTCAAGGGAAAAATGACAAGATGGTAGATGAGCAAGAGACTGAATTTGTCTGTGGTACTTCGAGATGCTTCTGAGGACGAATTCTTAAATTTTGGTGTACATAAAATTGTATAGTGAGTTTTTAAAAATGTATATCCCTAGAACCCACCTCCTGACCTAGAGTTTCAGTTCAGAAAGCCTAAACTCAAAGAGCTGCCTGCATAAAAACAGTTCATGATGAGCCAGCTATCGGAGTCCATACACCGTTTTTTCAGAATACTATTTAGATTCTTGTTCCTCAATGTGTGGCCCTGACCATCTGCATGGACATCCACTGGGATTTGGTACAAACAGAATCTCAAGCCTCATCCCCAACATTCCAAATCAGAATCTTCATTTTAGTGAGATTCCTAGGTAATGCCCATGCACAATAGAATGTGAGAAGCCCTGGTTTAGAGGAGGCATATGTTTGCTTAACATAACAAAATGCCATAGAATGGGTAACTTAAACCACATAATAGTGCTAACAGTTTGGGAGCTTAGCAGTCAAAGATCAAGATTCCAGCAGGTTCGGGTTTTTTCTGAGGTCTTTTCCTTGATTCATAGTTCTGTGCCTTCTATCTATCCTCTCACATGTACTCCTCCAGTGTCTGTGCATCCAGACTTCCTCTTCTGACAAGGACATCAGTCAGGTTGGTCAGGGTCCACCCTAATGGCCTTCTTTTAATTTGATCATCTTGATAAAGCCTCTGAACACTCACATGATTCAATGGTTAAGACACCATTGTGGACACCGACACTCCATATCAGAAACCTTGGATTTGAGTCCTGACTGGGCTATCTATCCAGCGTCCTGCTAATGTATACTCTAGGAACTAGCAGATGATGGTTCAAGTATTTGGGTTCCTGTCACCTACTTGGGAGACCCAGAGTGAGTTCCGGATTCCTGACTGTAGGCTGGTCTTGTCTCTGCTGGTACTTTCATTTGGGGGGTGTTGGGAGATAGAAGATCTCTCTCACTCTCATTCTTCAAGTAAGGAAGTGTTATTCTGTAGTTCTACTCTTGAGAAGCTAGGCCTGGCTTTGGGAGGCTGAAGAGTAATTTAAGAGTGTTCTGTAAGTTCATACCTCTTTATTCACATTGGTGGGCAGAAATGTACACAGAAATACAAATGCTTGTCCAGTGGCAGTCAACTGGATTGCAAGGAGGTATTTACATCCTACCATGCCACTCCCAACTTATATGTATTTACAGACAAAAGTGACATAGAGTTAAGCCATTACCTAACAAGCTTGTGGGTAGTTAACAGAGCAGGTGGGCCTATAGTTTACAATGACATTGGTTGCCACAGAGGCACACAGATAAAGGATCACTGAGATAAGCATGCAAAGCCATAAAAATAACTTGATAAATACCATCTTTCTAACACTCCAACCTTCATGTTTCCTCACCTCAAAATCTACACACATGTTTTCCAGAAAGTTCTCTGTGCAAGGAACACAAGTGAAATGTGGATCATTATATTCAAAATTCACAATACTTGTTACAACAACAAACTGTAAGTGAACATGTACACCTAAAATACCCCAATCCTGGATAGTCTATAGTCTCTACATGAGTCTAAGTGTGGTTTCATAATCAACTCAATAGCTGTGGTTACCTTCCAAGGCAGCCCTGTTGCAGAACTGATAGGTAACTTGGCACACACCCAACAAACTGATTTGTTTGGTCACTGTTACACAAGTGTGTGTACATTCTACGAGAGTATTTGCAGCCACCAGACTAAGGGAAGATAAGACCAAGATGTTAATCATACCAATAATGGCAAATTCCAACAATCTCATAAAATATAAGCAACAAATTTATCTTATGCTACAGTTGGCAAAAGAGGTTGCCTTGGTCTCTTATACTAGACTCAATGGAACATAACCTTTATTGGGTACTCTCCTAAATTTAGCAATAGTGGAGAGACCAGAATTGGCCATAATGCTAAAAAAGATGTACTCTGGAACAAGGCAGTTGTTCCAGACACAGCACATGGCCTCAGGAAGCATACTGTCAGTCACCAAAGTCACAGACCCCAGGTTACCTTGCATTTCAGCTTGTAAAGGGCTTGCATTTAAAATTCCCCATTGTTGCAAGGAGGACCCATTTTACCAATGTGGGCACTTCTGCTGTCCCAGTTTGTAATTTCACTGCCCAGTTTTGTACCCAGGCAACAATAGGTTACGAAGTGCATGCGGTGACAGGAGTGGTGTCTGTTATGCTTTCAATATCTATCAAGGCAGAGTCCACAACAGCTGTTTTTCATTTAAGGAACACTGAACCTCTGCTTCTTTCCATAATTGAGACCAAAATACAACAAACTCCATCAGTCTTTTGTGCCATTGCCAAAGTCTCCAAGCAAACCCTTCTGTAGCCACATGGACATAAAGCTCATGCTGGTGGGTCAGGGACTGGGCAGCTTGCAGGTTCCTCTTAGTTGCTGTGAACGCCACTTGCTCTTGCTCATTCCAATCCCACCTAATGCCCTTCTTTACAAAATGCCACAAAGTCCTCAAAATTTGTACCAAATGCAGGATAAACATTCTCCAACATCCCAGTAGCTCAAGTAGTCCCACAAACTCATTTAATTTTTTCACAGTTGAGGTAGGAAAAAGCTTGAATTTTATTCATCACAGTCTCAGGGTTGACTTTGGTCTTACTGGCCCAAATATCACTCAAGAATTTGACAAATGATACAGGTCACTGAATTTTGAACTTGTTGATCATCCAAGCACATAATGAGTCAACAAAGTATAGCTGCTTCCAAGTCTGCAAGAAAGTCACAGGTTAACATCACATCATATATGTAATGATACATCTGTATGGCTGGAGACACAGAGCAGTGTGCCAAATCTGCTGCTACCAAACCATGACACAAGGTAGGGCCATGAAGATGGCCTTGTGGAAGAATGGTAAAAGTTCTCTGCCATCCTTCCCAAGTGAAGACAAACTGGTCTTGACTTTTAGGAAATACATCAATAGAAGAGGAAGCATTCGCCAGATTTAAAACAAAACGATAAGTTCCAAGTTCATGGCTGAGGCAGTCCATAATATCACTCACTAATGCAACCACTGCATGAAGAGGAGGAGCAACTTTATTAAGCTGATGGTAATCTACCATCATTCTCCATATCCCATTTGTTTTTTTCACAGGCTATACTGGGGCGTTAAATTGGTTATGTGCAGGCCTTATAATACCTACCTTCTCCAATTCACAGATGGTTCCAGTAATTTCCTCATGACTCCCTGGTGTTTGTATTACTCAGTATTTGTCATTTTCCTGAGCAGCAGTGGGTGGGCAGCGAGCCCTCTCAGCATTCCTTGAACCACATCCACTCACAGGCAGAACTGTAGTTTTCAGCCACAGGCCCTGCAGGACATCAATGCCCAATAAGTACTTAGGGATGGCGGACATATACACAGTATATTTCCAGGGTGGTGGATACCCTATTCCCAAAGGCAAGTTTTCTGTCCTTCACTTCAGTAAATTGTCCCGTGTAGTCATCTATTGTGACTGGGGCCCCAAGAAACTTCTCAGAATTGCCATGCAGCAATGTGCATTCAATTCCATTATCTACCATTGCTGGCACCCTCTGAATATTACATGGGGACCACTGGACAGCAAGTCCTACATGTGGCATCCAAGTGAGTACCTTGGTCTCTCCTCTAATCAAATTTAAATGCCCAATTATCACCATTGGCTGGCTATTCCCGACAGCTCACGGTCCTTCAGAAAATCTTGCAGGTGCACTGCTTGTAACCCTGGTTTCTACTTGGGTGCTTTGTTCACATTAGTCTTCCTAAATGGCCAGAACCATTGTTCTGGTTTCAGTTGCTGCCACAGTTTTAGCTATATTTTGTTAGTCTGTCCATCTAACTTTTCCCTGTTTATGCCTGCTGCCAGGAGATGGACCCACATCTGAGTTCAAGTAACCCTGATTGGTCTTCTCTTTTCTTGAGCTATGGTTTGCACACTTTTCTGCTAACATGCTGTCTTGGCCATTCCCAAGTCACCAACAGTATGGGAAATCACACTGATAGGTTGTCCCAATTATAGGGCTAATATTGCCACCAAGGAACCAAACAAAGCAGAACAATCAGTTTGCAATGCAAGGTCCCACATTCCTGTAGTGCAAACTTCCTTATCTGATCCATGAATTCAAGCAATATAGACAGTATTACATATGCCTACTTCCAGCAATACTTTCTGTAACTGAACATATGTCTGCCACTTTTTGACAGTCCTAGGTAAATCTCGAGTATTAGGCCAAGGCAAGCCAGTGTCAGCCATGAACCAATCCAAAAAACAATGATTACCTGCCATATCGTGGGCAATGTGGAGCTTCTGACATGGAGCTGAGTACACAGAGGTGCCAGTTTGTCCATCTGTGGCCTGAGAGCAAAATTCTATCCATCTGTACATCCCAGACCCAGAACAACAAAACAATGAGAGATTCAGATGGCTTCAGTCTGAACTACACTCCCAAATCCACCAGCTGAGTATATAGGTGGAACACTGAACGCTCAACAATCTGAGGAGGGACCTGCAGCTGCTCTGGGGGAGCCCACAGTAACTGGGTCTTCATGTTTTGTGTTACTGTTGGCCAGGCCTTGAACAACACAGTAGGCTTTCAAGGTAATTGTCTTCATCACTGGAAGATGAACCCACTCCAATCACTGGATCATCTCTGGCATCAGATGCAGCAAGGAGGGCAGCAGCCTCTCTCTCCAGGGTGTGGGTAGTAGCTCCCTCATCCTTTGATCCTCTCTTGCCTCCTCTGAGACAAGTTGTGGGCCTGTCCTCCATGACTCCCAAAACACCACGTGGAATCTATCATCTTCTGATCATAAAGCTGTCAGAAAAATCCTGCCCATGGCTCCTATAGGTGTTGAAACATCTTATCAAATGTTTTTCCAAGAGCATACAATATCTTTCCCCACTAATGGGTGAGCCATGCACTCTAGCCCACTCTTGGTAGAGAGGGAGTTGGCACCCAGGCTGACAAAGCTTTGGCCATCAGGTACCATACACTTGTGGTCAGCCACCCCTGAATCCCACTCTCCAAGGGGGAAGAAGGCTCCACCCTTTTGGCCTGAGTTGAATCCTGCCGCATGCTATGCCAAGTTTAATTCCTGAAGACGAGGTCTGGGTTCAGACAGGCCAAAGAATAACTCAGGAACCTTGTGCATGTTCATACCTCTGTTCACAGTGGTGGGCAAAAATATACACAGAAACACAACAGCTTGTCCAGTAGAAGCTGACTGGGCTACAAGGAAGTATCCACACCCAAACATGCTCCCAACTTCTTATATGAGTTTACAGACAAAGGTGTCACAGAGCCAAACCATTACGTAGTGAAGTCGTGGGCAGCTAGCCAAGCAGTTGGGCCTATTGGTTACAATGACATCAGTGGCCACAGAGGCACACAGATATGGGAGCACTGACCAAGGGGACAAGGGCACAAGGCATGGGAACTTGATAAATACCATCTTCCCAAAAGTAAGTAAATATGAAAACCCTCTGTTTCCAAATACAGTTTCATTGTGAAGTATGGGGCTCAGGGTCTTAAGATAAGAATGTTGAAGGGACACTATTAAAGCCATACCAGAAAGTATGGGAACTGTTAAAAAAAAAAAGCCTTGCTTATATGCAACCAAGTCACTGGGAATAGCTCTGAGATGTTCAGAAACTGACCTAATGGAAACCTCTACCTGCTAAATCTATCTTGAGCTAACAGTGATCTATACCACTAAACCCATTCTCAGAGCCCCATTTTAGTAAATGTTACTACCTTTGGCTTAATTTGTCCAAGACAAACACCTTGACACCTAATGCTCCTTCTGACTTGCCATCTACCTTTAATTAATTACCATGTCCTACTTATTTATATCTACTTCCTTTCCAACAATTCTTATTTCTAATGCTCTGACCTCTGCCTCATCAGATTCCATCATATGAGGTACACTTGTCCCCTCCAAGCTGTAAATATTAGCTCAGTTTTTTCACTGATAACTTGGCTTCTAGTCTTATTTTTTGAGTCTAGTTTTGATTTATATTAGCCAGAATGTTTGTTATAAAATAAAGATCATGTCATATCATCATATTGTTTAAAAGTCTTCCTTGCTTGCAATGCCCTAAATTGTATGTTTATGAAGTTAATTAAAAATAGCTCTTAGTAAAAAATAAGAATGGGAATAGGAGAGGGAGGGGGAAAAGGTGTGGGAGTGTGGGTGGGAGGGTGGGTATAGCAGGAAGAACCACTATATTCCTAAGCTGTATTTATGAAAAGCATGAACTTTATATTCCTTAAATACAAGGTTTCTGGAAAAAAATTCAACCTTCCTAGTATAGCTTACAAAGTTACTGATGATTTGGCACAGGCTTCCCTTGGCAACCTTCTCTCCCTACTGCCCCACCTCGCCACCCCACCCCCTCACCCGCCCTGCCACAAGCCCAGTTCATTACATTACTCTGTTCTCTAGTCACACTGGATATTCCCCCTAGCTTTTTGAGACTCACACTGGAACTTTTGTAAAAGCACTATACTCTGCCTGGAGGCTTATTTTGCCTTTTTTCTTTTCCCCTCCAACTCCCTTAGCTTTTTGTTATCATTCAGATCTCAGAGCATATGTCTTTCTCCCTAAGGCCTTATTTACCTGAAATATATGGTTTTCTTCAAGGTTCTTAATGTATTGCTCATCACACTTTTTGTATCATTATTTCCTGAATTGGACTGAAAATTCCTAGAAGGCAGGGATTGTGTTTCATTTACTCTGGTTATTTCTGGTACCTACCCAGCACCTGACAAGTAGCCAGTGCTTGTGTGTATTTGCCCAGCGTGTTCATGGAGTTGTTTATGTGAAGGCCAAAGGCCTTGGGAGTGGAGCACCTGAATACAAGTACAAATAATTAACACTAATGGGATTGTCTTCATACAAAATTCTAATTGGAAACAGATGCTGTAGAGAAACACTTGTTTCCCCTGAAGATGTTAAAGAAAAATGAGCTCCAAAGCATGTGATTATAGAACCATGAGAATACTTATGGATACTAAGGGATTATTTGAAACAGGAAAGGACATTTTTCCACTGTAGAAATTTGCTTCCTCTTAAATATCTCAGTCTTTTGTGAATATCTAAGATACCTTTCCTCCAAGAATCCCTGAGAATCCAGGCCTGTACCTCCCTCTTGATGAGGTGGCATAGAGAAAGTTTTATCAGGCTTGCTTTGTCCACTACTGCATCTTCAGGACAAAAACAGTCTACTAGTAATCCTTGCTTTTTCTGGGACCCTCTTTATAGAACTGTTTTAACTGCGTCACAAATAGGAATAATCAGTGTCTCTGTAGAGCAGACGAGATATGCAGCCAGGTGTCAGACTCTTTCCTAACAAATACCTTATATAAACCTTATAGAAGCCACGTGGGGAAAGTACTATGCCCCCTATTTTTTAGTAAAGTGACCAGGATAGTATAGCTAGGAAATGGAGTTCAAGCTGTTATCTACATTTCTGTTACTTCAAGTGCTTGCTGTTGTTCTTGTTTGGAACCATTCAGATTCCAGTCCCAATCTCCATTCTTTTCTCTCCATCCATCTAATTCTTACTCACCCTCAAGGAATCATTTAAAATAGCTTGAATGAATAGTAGGCATCTCACCTTCAGCAAGTCCAAAAACAAAGTTGTGATTCTTGTCTCTCAAAGCTTAATCCTCTCATATTTTTCCTAAGTCAATCTTCTCTGTCACATTTTGCTCAGATATAAAAATCACCCAGAGATAAGTTCACAGTGAAAGTCTTTTCAAAAACCTTGGATTCATCCTTCTCGTCTCTCTGATTTTTCATCATCAACTCATTAATTAAATCCCATCAGCTCTGCTTTCAAAATACATCTAAAGTTGGTCAGTTCTCACAAGCCCACTGCTACCATCATCTTTTCCTAGAAATTGCTGTGATAACTTTCCAGACTGACCACTTGTCTTCCACCCTTACCCTCCCCTACCTAACCTCCAATTCAAACCACAGTGATCCTTGTAAAATATGTTAGGTCATTCCACCTCTTTTGTCTCCTTGGATCACTCAGAAGCGAAGCCAGTTCCTTACAACAGCCTAACAGTTGTGGATCCTGGCTTCCTTGTACTGTTTAGCTCTGCATCCCTTCCTATTTTTGCTGCTTCCATTCCAGCTTCTTCCTATCCGTTAACCACCTCAAGAGTCTTTTGGGCTTGCTGTTTCCTCTGCTTGAAGGCTTCTCCTGCAAATACTCAAATTTCATTACTTTCTTCAGATCTCTACTCAAAAATGACCCAACTGGAGAGGTAATTTCCTGAGAAGTCTGTAGAATTACTCTCACATTCACATCCTGGGCTTAGCTGTATAGTTCCTTCAGTGTTATTTTTTAATCTATTATTTAGTAAATATAAATTTCATAGGTACAGCTTTTGAAATATAGTGGTTCTTCCCCCTATACCTTGATCTCTTTGTAGATTCTGATTATTAATCTTTTATCAGTTGCATAGTTAGCAAATAATTTCTCCCATTCTGTTGGTTGCCTCTTCACTTTGAAGACTTTTTTTCTCGCCATACAAAAACTTCTCAAATTGATGTAATCCCAATTGTTAATTTTGGCTTTGGCTGTCTGTGCCTCTGGGGTCTTTTCAAAGAAGTCTTTGCCTGTGCCTATATCTTGCAGGGTTTCTCCAATGTTCTCTAATAATTTGAGGGTGTCAGGTTGTACATTTAGATCTTTAATCCATGTTGAATGGATTTTGGTGTACGGTGTAAGGTAGAGGACTTGCTTCATACTTCTGCACGTGGAAATCCAGTTTTCCCAGCACCATTTATTAAATAGACTGTCCTTGCTCCAGGAATTGGTTTTAGCTCCTTGGTCAAATATAAGTTGGTTATAGATGTTTGGATTGATTTCTGGTGTTTCTATTCTATTCCATTGGTCTATCCATCTGTTTCTGTACCAGTACCATGCTGTTTTGATAACAACTGCCCTGTAGTATGTCCTGAAATCTGGTATTGTGATGCCTCTGGCTTTGTTTTTGTTGTACAAGATTGCTTTAGCTATTTGAGATCTCCTGTGCCTCCATATGAATTTAAACATAATTTTTTTTCTAGATCTGAGAAGAATGTCTTCAGTATTTTGATTGGTATCATGTTGAATCTGTAACTTGTTTTCAGAAGAATGGACATTTTGATGATATTGAGTCTTCTGATTCATGAACATGAAGATTTTTCCATTTTTTCTTGTATCTTCTTCTATTTCTTTCTTTAAGATTTTGTAATTCTCATCATAGAGATCTTTGACATCCTTGGTTAAGTTTATTCCAAGGTATTTGATTTTTTTGTAGCTGTAGTGAATGGGATTGAACTTACAAGTTATTTCTCATTCGTGACATTATCTGTTTACACAAAGGCTTTATTTCCTTCTACTTTACCAAACTCATCTATGAGTTTCAATAGTCTCTTAGTGGTGTCTTTTGGATTTCCTCTAAAGAGAATCATGTCATCTACAAATAGGGATAGTTTGACTTCCTCCTTTCTAATTTGTATCCCTTTGATTTCTTTTTCTTGCCTAATGGCTCTGCCTAAAACTTCTAGGAATATATTGAATAGTAATGGTGAGAGTGGGCATCCCTCTCTGGTACAGGATTTTAGTGGAAATACCACCAACTTTTCTCTATTCAATATGATGCTGGTAATGGGTTTGTCATAAATTGCCTTGACTGTGTTGAGGAATGGTCCTTCTATACCCAATGTGCTTAGAGTTTTCATTATGAAAAGGTGTTGTGTTTTATCAAATGCTTTCACTGCATCTATTGAGATAATCATATGGTTTTTCTTCTGCAGTTTCTTAATGTGGTGTATCACATTGATTGATTTGCGAACATTGAACCATGCCTGCATACCAGGGATAAATCCCAGTTGGTCTGGGTGGATGATCTTTCTGGTTTTGTTGGATGCTATTGGCTAGAATTTTGTGGAGGATTTTTGTGTCTGTGTTCATCAGTGAAATTGGTCTGTAAGTCTCTCTCTCTCTGTTGCATTTTTTTCAGGTTTAGGAATTAAGGTGATGCTGGCTTTGGAGAAGTAATTTGGGAGGATTCCCTCTCTTTCACTTGTTTTGAATAACTTGTGAAGAATTGGAGTTAATTCTTCTTTAAATGTTTGGTAGAATTTAGTAGTGAATCCATCTGGTCCTAGGATTTCCTTTGTTGGGTGGGCCTTTATTACTGATTCAATTTCTGTCTTGTTATGGGTCTGTTGAGATTTTCTATGTATTCATGGCTTAATTTAGATAGGTTGTATGTGTTCTGGAACCTGTCCATTTCTTCTAGGTTTCCCTGTTTGTTGGCATACACCTCTTTGTAGTAATATTTGATGGTTCCTTTTACTTATGTGGTGTTTGTTGTTACATTTCCTTTTTCATCTCTAACATTATTGATTTGGGTCTTCTCTCTTTTTTTTTTAGATAATTAGGCCAATGGTATATCACTTTTGTCTATTTTTTTAAAAAATCTCTTTGTTTTGCTGATGTTCTGTATTTTTTTGGATTCAATTCTGTTGATTTCTTCTCTAATTTTAATTACTTGGTTTTTTTTTTATTGGTTTTAGTGAGTTGAGACCATTTACATTCAAGGTGACTTGATAAGTAATAACTTTCCTCTGCCATTTTTCCAAAAATATCCCTAATTTATACTTTGAACTTACTTTGCTATTTTACTGAGAGATTTTCCTCCTTTAGCTTCTTTTGTAGTGATGATCATGTTTCTGTGTTCCTGTGTACAACACATCTTTAAGCATCTTTTGCAGGACTGAGTGGGTGGTGACAAATTCTTTAAATTTCTGTTCGTTATGGAAGGTCTTTATTTTACCTTCATTCACAAATGAGAACTTTGCAGGGTATAATATTCTGGGATGACAGTTTTTTTTTCTCATAAGATTTGGAGTATATCTTGCCATTCTCTTCTAGCCTGTAGGGTTTCTGATGAGAAGTCCACTGTGAGTCTAATTGGAGATTCTCTGAAAGAAATCTGACATTTCTCTCATGCACATTTTAGAATCTTCTCTATGTTTCAGTGTGGTGAGGTTGATTACAACGTGTCGTGGCTTATATCATTTCTGGCCATGTCTTTTGGGAGTTCCATGTGCTTCCTGTACTTGGATTTCCCTTTCTTTCTCCAAACCTGAGAAGTTTTCTGCTATTATTTCACTAAAAGGGCCTTCTAATCTGTTCTCTCTCTGCATGCCTTAAGAACTCCTAGAACTTGGATTTTGGTTTTTGTTTTTATAGTATCCTGTTAATTCCCAGTAGTGTTTTTAGCTTTCTAATTTCATTTTCTTGTCTTTGGTTTGACTGTATACTTTCCTGTACTTTGTCTTCTAAGTCCAATATTCTTTCTTCTGCTTCACAGATTTTGTTTTTAAGGCTCTCCATTGTATTTTTTTATTTGTTCTATTGAATTATTCATTTCATTTGATTCCTCTTTAAGATCTCAATTTCATGGGAGAAATTTTATTTCATGTCCTGCATGGATTTCAGTAGTTCATACATTTGCTTTTTATTACTTCTATGTAATCTTATGATCAGTTTTTTGAATTCTATTTCTTCTATCTCATCATCTTCACAATCTAGTATTGAAGTGTTTTGTTCTTTTGGAGTATCATGTTGTCTTCCTTATTCTTAATTCTTGGATTGGTGCATTTTTTTGTTTAGCATTTGTTTCTTCTCCTCCTTTCTTTTTCTTCCTTCTTCTTCCTCCTCCTCCTCCTCCTTCTTCTTTCTTCTTTCTTCTTCTCTTTTTTTGGGGGCTGTGGCTGCTTTTATTGTTGTACTCTGACTCCACAGATAAGTAGAATGCCTGCTTTCAGTAAATCTCTAGAGGCTTGTAGTGGGTGTGACCAGAGAGCTCTGATCAGTTCTCCAGGGTTAAACACATGCCTAAGGTGACACACCCAGGTTTGGCATGGTAAATCTTCACTCTGTTTTTTTTTTTTTTAATTAGAAGGGAGGTATATTTTGCTCAACTGAGTTTCTCTCCTCAATGGAGACCAGTGCCTGAATGCTAGCCCCAGTGGGTATAATATTTGCTCTGTCCCAAGGAACACACATAGGATCTGCATAGTCATCAGTGAATGCCTATGTACTGGCAATGGCTTTGCCTCAACTGCTCTTAGTACTGAAATGGCTCATAGATAGTATAATAGCAAAGGTGTTCTATTAATGCAGCTGGAATTATTTTGGAAGACTTTCCTCTAAAAGGAGGAAGCATCAGCTGTCTCTCATGGTTGAAAATAGCTGAGACTCTAGAAGATGTAAAATTGTCTTAAAGGTCCAACTAAATTTTTGACTTACATGGTTTTCTTAAAAGTTTCTTAAAAAGAAACTTTTCTTTTTTCATAAAGTTTCTTTAAAAAAGTAGTTGGTTTCCATATTTTAAACCTGGTACTGTATTCTGTATTGAATTCAGTTAGCATTAACATAGGTTAAGAAGGTTGGCTTGACCCAGACCATATCTTGCAACTGCTTAGAAACAACTGTTACCATATTTAAATTGCAATTGTTGTGTGCTTTTGCGACATCCACATCTATATTTTCATGTTCTAGATCAATATACTTCTTGATTTCATATTAGAAGTTTTCTATTTCCAGAAGGTCAATAAATTCACTGAATGGAAACACTTCCCTCTATGTATAGTTGAAAACATGTATTTTGATGATAACTCTGATTATCTAATTTTTAAAAATATTTTATTTATTCATTTGAGAGATAGAGTTACAGACAGAGAGAGGAAGAGCCAGAGAGAAAAGTCTTCCATCCATTGTTTCACTCCCCAAATGGCCACACAGGCCAGAGTGCAGCCAAGTATCCTCCAGGTCTCACACATGGGTGCAGGGCTCAAGCACTTGGGTCACCTTCTACTGCTTTCCCTGGCTGTATCAGAGAGCTGGATCAGAAGAGGAACTGACGTCCATATAAGATGCTGGCACTGCAGGTGGAGGCTTAGCCCACTATGCCACAGTGCTGGATCCTGCTTATCTAGTTTTTAAAGTAATATGGCTTTGCAGAATTACAACTTCAGGTTGATATTTCTGCTTTTCGGAAAATGATTTAAGAGAAAAAACACAAACCTTCAAAATCTTCAGAGACTTTAAGAATTTGAAAATAACATTCACAGAATATGATTTCTTTCTTTTTTTTTATGGAGTTAAAAACATTTATTTCTTTTTTTAACTTTTATTTAATGCATATAAATTTCCAAAGTACAGCTTATGGATTACAATGGTTTCCCCCACCCCATAACTTCCTTCCCACCCACAACCCTCCCCTTTCTCGCTCCCTCTCCCCTTCCATTCACATCAAGATTCATTTTCAATTCTCTTTATATACAGAAGATCAGTTTAGTAAATATTAAGTAAAGATTTCAGCAGTTTGCACCCACACAGAAACACAAAATGAAAAATACTGTTTGAGTGGTAGTTATAGCATTAAATCACACTGTACAGCACATTAAGGACAGAGATCCTACATGAGGAGTAAGTGCACAGTGACTCCTATTGTTGACTTAACAAATTAACACTCTTGTTTATAGCATCAGTAATCACCCTAGGCTCTTGTCATGAGTTGCCAAAGGTATGGAAGCCTTTTGAGTTCACCGATTCTTACCATATTTAGACAAGGTCGTAGTCAAAGTGGAAGTTCTCTCCTCCCTTCAGAGAAAGGTACCTCCTTCTTTGATGACCTGTTCTTTCCACTGGGATGTCACTCACAGAGATCTTTCATTTAGGTCTTTTTTTTTTTTTTTTTTTTTTTTTTGCCAGAGTGTTTTGGCTTTCCATGCCTAAAATACTCTCATGGGCTTCTCAGCCGGATCTGAATGCCTTAAGGGCTGATTCTGAGGCCAGAGTGCTGTTTGGGACATCTGCCATTCTATGAGTCTGCTGAGTATCCCGCTTCCCATGTTGGATCGTTCTCTCCCTTTTTTGTTCTATCGGTTAGTATTTTCAGACACTAGTCTTGTTTATGTGATCCCTTTGATTCTTAGTCCTATCATTATGATCAATTGTGAACAGAAATTGATCAAATGGACTAATATGATTTTTAATGATGTACCTGGTGAAACATATCAGCATAAATACCAGCTTTTCCCCTTTTAGGAGATTTTAGAAAGAATCCTGCACCAGCGAGCTCCAACTGCCTAGTGAGGACATGAATTTTGAAGTTTCTTCATATATAGGATCTAGTAAATTTGGATTTGACCTTTAGTTTGGCTTTTTAATTAGTAGTTTCTAGACACCAATTTTTCTTTTTTCTTTTTTTTTCATTTATTAAACTTTTATTTAATGAATATAAATTTCCAAAGTACAGCTTATGGATTACAATGGCTTCCCCCCTCCCAAAACTTCCCTCCCACCCGCATCCCTCCCCTTTCCCGCTCCCTCTCCCCTTCCATTCACATCAAGATTCATTTTCAATTCTCTTTATATACAGAAGATCAGTTTAGTATATATTAGGTAAAGATTTCAACAGTTTGCCCCCATATAGCAACACAAAGTGAAAAAAAATACTGTTGGATTACTAGTTATAGCATTAAATAAGAGTGTACAGCACATTAAAGACAGAGATCCTACATAATATTTTTAAAAAAAAATAATTTTCTATGCCATTTCCAATTTAACACCAGGTTTTTTTTTTTCATTTCCAATTATCTTTATATACAGAAGATCGATTCAGTATATAATTAGTAAAGACCTCATCAGTTTGTACCCACACAGAAACACAAAGTGTAAAAATACTGTTTCAGTACTAGTTACAGCATCACTGCACATTAGACAACTTAGACAACACATTAAGGACCAATCCCACATGGGATGTAAGTACACAGTGACTCCTGTTGCTGACTTTACAATTTGACACTCCTGTTCATGGCATCAGTAATCTCCCTAGGCTCTAGTCATGAGTTGCCAGCGCTATGGAGCCTTTGGAGTTCGCTGACTTTGATCTTATTCCGATAGGGTCATAGTCAAAGTGGAAGTTCTCTCCTCCCTTCAGAGAAAGGTACCTCCTTCTTTGATGGCCCCTTTCTTTCCACTGGGATCTCACTCACAGAGATCTTTCATTTAGGTCTTCTTCTTTTTTTTCTTTTCCATGGTATCTTGGCTTTCCATGCCTACAATACTCTCATGGGCTCATAGACACCAATTTTTCTACACAACAATTGTATCTGCATCATTAAATGATTATTTAAATAGGGTTTCACCAGTGTGTGTTTGTGTGTGTCAGAGAGAGAGAGAGAGAGAGAGAGAGAAAGAGAGAACGCAGAGACCACTAGGAATTAAAATTCTTAAGAATGAACTGTTAAATATGAAATCAAAAGTCCCACTGCATGTTTTTCATGCCTATCCAAATTCCTGTCTTCCTTTAAGCATGATGATATGAATGCCCCTGCAATGGCTATGGAAAATACTGCAAAATTCCTGCTGTGTTTTCCTAAGCCTAGCTTACTCTTTCCTGGGGCCTTGGAGAGAAGCCCATTTATTCACTTGAGCATTCTGGATATTGTTGACAATTTCTTTGCCTGTGCCTCAGGCAGTTGTGGTGGTTAGGATTTTTTTTATTTTTATTTTTTATTTTTGACAGGCAGAGTGAACAGTGAGAGAGAGACAGAGAGAAAGGTCTTCCTTTGCCATTGGTTCACTCTCTAATGGCCGCCGCGGCCAGTGCACTGTGGCCGGCGCACCACGCTGATCCGAAGGCAGGAGCCAGGTGCTTCTCCTGGTCTCCCAAATATAACTGCAGAAATTCAAGAAACAAGAATAAGGAAGACACCATGACAACTCTCCCTCCCCGTGTGCGTGCACACACACACACACAGAGGAATGCAACATTTCACTGCTAGAATGTGAAAATGAAGAGATTGGTGAAATTCCGGAAATGGAATTCAAAAAATTAATCATAGGAGTACTCAAAAGCAATCAGAAGTAAATCCATGAACAACAACAGAAAAAGCCATACATGTGTTGTGCTATGCAAATCAATGGTAAAACTACTACTCAAACAGTACTTTATACTTTGTGTATCTGTGTGGGTGCAAACTGTTGAAATCTTTACTTAGTATATAGTAAGTTGATCTTCTGTATATAAAGATAATTGAAAATGAATCTTGATGAAGAGTGGGATGGGAGAGGGAGTGGGAGATGAGATGGTGGCAGGTGGGAGGGAGTTTATGAGGGGAAAAGCCGCTATAATCCAAAAGTTGTACTTTGGAAATTTATGTTTATTAAATAAAAGCTGATAAAAGTAAACATAAAGAAAACATGAATATACAAAAAAAGCCATACATGATATGAATGGAAATTTTTCCTGTGAAATTGAGATCTTAAAGAGAAGTCAAAATGAAGTTTTAGAAATGAATTCAAGAGATCAAATAAAAACTGTGGTGGAAAGCTTTAAAAATAGACAGTGCTGGAGAGGGAATTGAAGGAAATTTCTAACCCTTATTGCTATCCCTATATTTAAATATGCAGTTATTTCCCAGCTATGGATTATTATGTTTATGTTTATGCTACTATACATTCTACATACTTCAAAATCTCAACTTTAAATCCATCCAGCAGAGATGTCAACATGGAAATTGCTGGATCCATCACAGCTCAGCTCTTCTGGTCTCCAGACTCCACTGGAGATTAGAAATGAAGAAATACCTGTCAGATTTCCTTTGTTTATTACCTCAATGTCCTCAAACTGAAAAAATAGCGATAATAGCACCTTCCTTGGTGAGTTGTTATGGTGATACAGTACCTAACGGCACAAAAAAGACTTAGATCCATTCCTGGCATAGAAGATGTCTTGTTCGAATTGTTATCTTTCACTCTTCTATCTTTATGCTGTGTGCATTCGTACTGATGTGTTAGCCCAGACTCTACAGGTAAAGTAGCATTTTCCCCTGTATTAGTCAAATTTTGCTACTACAATAACATACCTAAGAGAAGCTACTTATGAAGGAAGGAGGTTTATTTTGGCCCATGGATATGGAAGTTTAAAACCTAAGTTTAGGCAACTATATTGCTCTGAGCTTGATTTATGAGGGTGGTGGTGGTAGAATGCTTGCAGAAGAAGTATCACCTGGTGAGCCATGAAACAGAGAGCGAGCAACTGGGTCTGACACAGGCTTACATATCCACTGCTCTCATAGGAACCACCTTCCAAGGATACACGCCAATGACTAAGGACTTCCCACCAGGCCCTCCTTCTAAACACTGTAATTAGCTTAATTAGATTGATCTAGCTCCACACTCACTGATTCATCCATGATCATACCCATCATGGTTATCTTTCCTCCAATCTCAGAGAAAAAGTAAAAATAAAATATTCTAAAATATATTGACCACTTGCTATGTGACAAGAAGTTTTCAAAGCTTAGTCTTCATAACTCTTTGACGTAAGTGCTATAATTATGTACATTTTACTTGTAAAGACACAGAAAAGTTTCTGTGGGCTGCAATGTGTTTAGTCCTCACTAAAAAAAGTCCATGTGTTGAAGCCCTCGCTCCCAGGGCAATGGCATTTGGAGATGTGGTCTTAGGGAGGTAATCAGATTTAGAAGTAATGAGGGTGGGCTCTTATGAAGGGATTCATAACCTGGTAGGAGACAGGAGAAGGTTTGCTTCCTCTTTCTCCACACTATATGGCTCCAGTGAAAAGGTGGCAAATAAGAAAGAGAGCCTTTCCCAGGGAACAGAATCAGTTGACACCTTGATCCTGTACTTCCCAGGCTCCACTAGTGGAAGAAACAAATCCATGTTGTTGAACCACCTGGTGAATGATATTTTGTTAGGAGAGCCCAGCTTACCAAGACACAGGTAATTTCCTGAAGTGAAGGAGTTATTGCATAGAGAAGCCAGTACACAAACCCAGGCTTGCAGTTAACTCCTGTGCACCATGGCCTAGAAAGCACTATCACTTTTTCTGATCAAGGCTAAGTCTTCTTTCTAGGCTCATGATCCTCTGTATGACATTTATTATCTTATAGAATTTGAACTACCTCTTTGTGTCTTGCATTTTTTAGTTTATTCTTGATTATTTCTTTCCTTCCTTAGGCAAATATACCCTCTCTTTCTCTCTCTTCCCTCCCTCCTACTCCCCCCAACAAACTATCTTACAGTTCCTTTCCCCTAGCAAGCTCTTTAAATTGCCAAAATCAGTCCTTTCTGTTCCTTTGTTGTTTGGTCTCATTTTAATATTTTTAGGGCAACTTTTTTCTTGATTTCCTACCACAGCATCATTCTATTCTGAATGTTCCTCCTCTGTTTCTTCTTGGTGCTGATAGTTCACTCTGTTTAGTTGATAGTGTTTCCTAAGATTTGTTATTTAGTCCTCTTATCTGCTCTATCTGTAGCCCCAACTTTGGAGATCTCATTTACTCTCATAGCATCATAGTGAGGATGACTGCAGGATCTAAACCTGGTGGTCCAAACTAGGATTGCAGTCATGGCTTGCTTTTTCCTTTTATGTAGGTTTTTGTTTTTTGCTGCTGTTAAAATATAAGCTACTAAGAGAGGAATGCCCTAACCAATGAAAAATGGGTCCCTTCAACTGCCTAACCTAATAACTTTCTTTCTTTCTCTCTCTCTTTCTCTCTTTCTTTCTCTTTCTTTCTTTCTTTCTTTCTTTCTCTTTTTCTCTCTTTCTCTCTCTCTTTCTTTTTCTTTCTTTCTTTCTCTCTTTCCTTCTTTTTTTCTTCCTTTCTTCTTTAAGGTGGCATAACTGCCTGGCTTTATGTTCTATATTTGCTTGTTTATTTCTTTGTTTTCTATTTCTCCAAATAAAACCACTTTAGGAAGACAGAATTAATAGAGTGATTAAGAGCATAGAATCCAAACAACCTGAGTTTAAATTTCAGCTTTGACACCTTCTAACATTATGAATTTAGGCAAGTTCACAAATTCTTTTCTTTAGTTTCCACATGTACAAAATGAGGATAAAATTGAGAGTGTTCTTCACATTACATAATAAATAACTCCTTGTTACAGGCTCTGTTCTAGGCACTAAGGATGTAGCAGCAGACAGAAGTCAAAGACAGAAATCTTTACCCACAAGGGACTTTATTCTAGATGCAGGGAGACATGTGGTGAGCAAGATAAATACAAACAATGTGGTTTGTCAATTTGTAATAAGGCTATGGAGAAAAATAAAACAAAAAGGGGGTAGAGAGTAAAGGCAGTGCTCAGATTAATTCAGGATGGTCAGGAGGAGCCTTTCTATGAAAAGGACTTTTGAACAAAGGCCTGAAAGTGGCTGTGTGGAGATCTGGGAGAAATGCACCCCCATGCCCCCACACATGCACAGAGGAACTAAGTGTAAAGATTTCCTCTCCAGGTTCATCCATTGCTTTCCGTCCAGTTGATCACGCTGCCACCAGCCCCACAGTTATTTTGATGATTCCAAAGTACTAATGTTTGACATTTAAGTATCAGTATCTTTGATTAGTGTACTACCTCAGTTTGCAATTTAAATCTGCATTTACTATTCTGGAAAGTCACAATACATTTGTAAATATGGATGAGAATAATTGTACTTAACTCTGTTTGTTTTGTAATTAATGTAGTTTATATGTGACCATACAGTGCCCAGATATTTGGTCAAAAATTATTTTAGATGTTTCTGTCATACTGAAATTATTAAATTTAAATCTAGATTATATTAACATTTTAATCTATAAAAAGATTGCCTAGTGTAATTTGGATGGGCTCCATCCAATCAACTAAAGACATGATTAAACTAAAAATTTATCCTGTTTTAGTTTATAAAATTCTCAATTTTAATAATATTAATTTTTCCAATCTATGAACTTTGGGGATTTTTGCATTTTTTATATATTCTATTTATTTATTTAATGTTTTCTAATTTCCATTGCAGAGAGATTTTTCCTGTTCTTGGTTAGTTTTATACCAAGGCATTTACATTTCCTGTAACTATTCTGGATGGGAGTTACAAATTATTTTTCCATCTTGGCTTTCTTTGTGTATACAAATTCTATGGATTTTTGTGTGTTGCCAAACACTGAGTTCTAATAATCTCTTCGTAGACTCGTATGGTTCCTCTTTGTATAAGATCCTCTCATCTGTAAACAGGGATTACTTGACTTCCACCTTTCATATTTGTATCCCTTGGTTGTTTTTTCTTGACTAACAGCTCTAACCAAAACTTCCAGAATTATATTGAATAGTAACGTTGAGAGTGGGCATCCTTTTCTGTTTTTGAATCTTAGCGGCAATGCTCCAGTTTTCCCCATTTGATATGTTGCTGATTTTAGATTTGTTGTATATTACCTTGATTGTGTTGATATATTTACCTTCTACACCCAATTTGCTTAAGATTTTTATCAGGAAGAATGTTGTATTTTATCAAATGCTTTCTCTGCATCTATTGAGATAATTATGTGGTTTTTATTCTTCAATTTGTTAATGTGATGTATCACATTTATTGATTTGCAGATGTTGAACCTTCCTGCATGCCAGAGTAAATCCCACCTGGTTCAGGTGAATGATCATGCTGATGTGATGATCATTCCATCCTGGATTCTATTAGCTAGCATTTGGTTGAGGATTTTTATTTCTATTTTCATTAGGAATATTGGCCTATAGTTCTCCTTCTTTGTTTCTTTTTCTGGTTTTGGAATTAAGGAGATGCTGTCCTGATACAAAGAGTTTGTGAGGATTCCCTCCCATTAAATTGTTTTGAGTAATTCAAGAAGAAATGAAATAAGTTCTTCTTTAAAGATTTGATAGAATTTAGCACTGCAGCCATCTGGTCTTGGTCTTTTCTTTGTTGGTAGGGTCTTTATTACTGATTCAATCTCCATTATGATTATTGATCTATTTAGGTTTTCTATGTCTTCAGGATTCACTTTTGGTACATTGCATGTGTCTAGAAATCTACCCAAACTTCTAGATTTTCCAATTTGTTGACATATACCTGTTTGTCATGGTTATGATGATTCTTTTTTTTGTCCTTTTAACATCTCCTTTTACTTTTCTGAATTTATTGATTTTAGCCTTCTCCCTTCTCCTTCCTCTTTTTTGGTTAGTTGAGCCAGTGGTGTTTCAATTTTTTTTTTCTTCCAAAAACAAAAAGCTCTTCATTTCACTGATCTTTTTATCTCTTTTGTTTGTTTTAATTTTTTAAATTTCTTCTCTAATTTTAATTATTTCTTCCCTCTCACTAATTTTGAGCTTGGTTTGTTCTTGCGTTTCTAGGTCCTTGAGATGCATTGTTAGATTCTTTACTTGAGGCCTTTCCAATTTCTTGATGTAGGCTCTAATTGGTATAAACTTTCCTCTTAACATAGCTTTTGTGGTATCCCATATGTTTTGATATGTTATGTTGTCATCTGCTTTCGTTTCTAGGTTTTTTTTATTTCCTTTTTGATTTTATCTATAACTCACCATTCCTTCGGGAAGATGTTGTTTAGTCTCCATATGTTTGGATATTTCTAGAGCTTTTAAGTTGTTAACTTCCCAGATCATTCCACTGTGGTCAGAAAAAGATACATGGTATAATTTCAAATTTTTTGAAATTGTAGAGGCTTATTTTTATGGCCTAGTATATGGTCTATCCTAGAGAAAGTTCCACACATTGATGCAATAATGTGTGTTCTGCAATTGTGGTATGAAATGTTCTGTAGCCATCAATTAGGTCCATTTAGTCCATAGTGTAGATTAGCTCTGTTGTTTGCTTGTTGATTTCTTGTATAGTTGATCTGTCCATTGATGAAAAGGTGGTCTTAAAGTCTCATTATTATTGTACTGGAACATATATCTCCCTTTAGATCCATTAATATTTGTTTTAAATAGCCAGTCACCAAAGCCTTGGGTGCATATAAATTCACTACAGTCACATCTTCCTCATCAGTTGATCCCTTAATCATTATGTGGTGGTGGTTCAGCATATGCTGATAATAACGTGTTATATCACATTAATAAATTGAAGAATAAAAACCATACAATGTGCTCAATATAGAAAAAAACATTTGATAAAATACTATTCTTCAAGAGCATAAACAAGGGCTATAAATAGTAATCAAATATCAAAATTTCAATTTCACTTATGCAAATTACCTTTTTTGTACACTGTATATTCGTTACCATAAATAAAGGAAAACATTTATTTGGGTGGGCAGGCTTATTTCACTAAGCATAATGATCTCCAATTGCACCCATTTTATTGTGAAATACGGAATTTCATTTTTTTACAGCTCAGTAGTTTGCTGTGCAAAAGTTTCTTAGCTTGGTATAATCACCTTTGCCTGTGCTTCTAGGGTTTAATTAAAGAAGTCATTGCCTATGACAATGTCTTGCAGCCTTTTCTTGATGCTTTTCATAAGTAATTTGATTGTTTCATCTTAGATTTGGATCCCTGACCTATTGTGAGTTGATTTTGCTTATTTCTTCACTAATTTTTTATTATTTTTTTCCTCCTTCTACTTTTGGGCTTGATTTGTTCTTGTTTTTCTAGGTCCTTGAGATGCATTGCTAGACAGCTTTCCAGTTTCTTGATGTAGGTACTAATTACTATAAACTTTCCTTTTAACACAGCTTTTGCTGTATCCCATAAGTTTTGATGCATGTGTTATTGTCTTCCTTCATTTCTAGGTAATTTTTATTTCCCTTTTGTTTTTTTCAATGGCCCTCTGTTCATTCTTGTGTATGTTTTTCAGTATCCATGCATTTGCATATTTTCTAGAGTTTCTTAAGTTATTAACTTCCAGATTCAATTCATTGTGATCAGAAAAGAGACATGGTTTGATTTTCCATTTTTTAATGGTTTCCTGAGACAGTTTTTACAGCCTAGCATATGGTCTGTTCTTGAGAAAGTTCCATGCACTATGAATAGAATGTATATTCTGCAGCTGTGGTATGAAATGTCCTGTAGATATCAATCATATACATTTGGTGTCTCTACTATCAAAAGCAGTTTAAAGATTCAATGTGATCCCAATCAAAATGCTAAGGACATTCTTCTAGTTCTAGGAAAAATGAACCTAAAATTTTTATGGAAACACATAGAGAATCTGAATAGGTAAAGCAATCTTAAATAATAAAAAAAATCTGAAGGCATCAAAATACCAGATTTCAAGACATATTACAAGTCAGTTATAATCAAAATAGCCTTGTACTGAAACAAATAATAAACAAGTTGAACAATGGAACAAATTAGATCCTCAGAAATTAATGCACACATCTACAATCAACTAATATTTGAAAAACTAGCTAAAGTTACTCCCTGGTAAAGGACAGTCTCTTCAACAAATGGTGTTGGGAAAATTGGATCTCTATATGCAAAAGTATGGAATAAGAACCCTAAATACCATATATATATATATATATATATATATATATATATATATATATATATAAACTCACAGTGGATCAAAATCTAAGACTTGAAACCATAGAAATTAATAAAGGAAAACATAGGGGAACCTTGCATGACATTGACATAGGCAAGGATTTCTTTGGTAAGAACCCAGGAGCACTGGAAATAAAAGCAAATTTAGACAAATGGGATTACATCTGCCTAAGAGGCTTCTGCACAGCAAAGGAAACACTCAACAAAGTAATGAGGCAACCTTCAGAATGGGAAAAAAAGATTTGCAAACTCTACATCCAATAATGGATTAATATCAAGAATATATAAGGAGCTCAAGCAACTGTCAGAATGGGAAAAAAGATTTGCAAATTATATATCCAATAATGGAATAATATCAAGAATATATAAGGACCTCAAGAAACTCTATGAAATGAAACAAAACAAACAATGCATTTACAAAACGGGAAACAAAGGTGGAGTGAGAGTGTGAACAAGGGATAGAGGAAGGATAGGGTGAGAAATATTATGTTCTTAAAACTTGGGGGCGGTGCTGTGGTGCAGTAGGTTAATCCTCCACCTGCAATGCCGGCATCCCATATGGACCCCAGTTCTAGTCCTGGCTGCTCCTCTTCCAATACAGCTCTCTGCTGTGGCCTGGGAAAGCAGTAAAGATGGCCCAATTCCTTGGGCCCCTACATCCACTTGAGAGACTGGAAAGAAGCACCTGGCTCTTGGCTCCGGATAGTGCAGCTCCTGCCATTGCAGCCAATTGAGTGAACCAGCAGATGGATGACTTCTCTCTGCCTCTCTCTCTCACTGTCTGTAACTCTACGTCTCAAATAAATAAATAAAATTGTTAAAAAAACTGTTTATATGAAATACATGAAATTTGTTCTTTTATATAAATAGAAAAAAATAATGTTATGTAAAGAGGTTGTAGGTAGAATAAAGAAAAAATTTATTAGCAGAAGGTTTTCAGACATTATCTGCTACATTGGTCCCAGAACTTCTTCTGCTGACCTTCAGATTGGAACTATACCATTGGCTATCTTGAGTCTTTAGCCAACCACATTGGAGATTTGAATTTTCCTGTCTCTATAATTGCATAAACCCATTTCTTATATTCTCTGTCTATCCAAGTACATGTGTTCATGCACACACACAAATACTAATCACTAATACAGTGATTGACACCTGGTAAGATAAAGATCTGTTCTTCTTGTTATTAATACACAAATATCAATTATATCATTCTCATCATGGCTCTTAAGTCTATCACAATCTTGCCTAATACATAATCACTCTGAAGTTCTATTTTCCCTAGGCCCCTCTTTCTGAGTTAATGATCTTCTTATGATTCTTTATAGTTTCTCTAATTCTGTGCTTACCACAATGAATTATAGTTTCTTTTTTTTTTGACAGGCAGAGTGGAAAGTAGAGGGAGACAGAGAGAAAGGTCTTCCTTTTTTGCCATTGGTTCACCCTCCAATGGCCGCCGCGGTAGGCGCGCTGCGGCCAGCGCACCATGCTGTTCCGATGGCAGGAGCCAGGTGCTTATCCTGGTCTCCCATGGGGTGCAGGGCCCAAGCACTTGGGCCATCCTCCACTGCACTCCCTGGCCACAGCAGAGAGCTGGCGTGGAAGAGGGGCAACCGGGACAGGATTGGTGCCCCAACCGGGACTAGAACCCGATGTGCTGGTGCCGCAAGGTGGAGGATTAGCCTGTTAAGCCACGGCGCTGGCCGAATTATAGTTTCTTAATTACTTAACTGTATTGCAGTCTAGACTTTTTAAGCTCTTTGAGAATAGATACTACATATGGTTCACTGTTGTATCCCTAGCACTAGATTTCTGACTTGTACATTGTAATAACTCAGTAAGTGTTTCTTGAATGAAAAAGCTAATTAGCAAATTATATTCCATTCAAAGAGTTATTATTAAAAACCTGCTGCCCATGTAGGAGAGCTGGTTGAATCCTTAATTCCTGGCTTTGGCCTAGTACAGCCCTGTCTGTGGCAGGCATTTGGGGAATGAACCAGTGGAAGTGAGATCTATCTACGCATGTCTCTCTGTATGGGTCTCTGTGCCTTTCAAATACATAAATAAGTAGGCAAAATTTTAAAAAATGAAAAAGTGCTATAAGGCAGACCTGTCTGAAATGATTTGAGTTCACAAGGCTTTCAAGAAATATTGAAATTCTTTAGCAAGTTTATTTCTTTCCTGTTTTCTTTCAAAATGTACATGTTCCACACCAAATACTATCCTCAATGTCTATTATCATCAATAACATTTATCTTATAGAATTTATACTTTATTATTTTGATCAGGTTTATTCTGAGACATGAATCTCAACATCTCAAAGACAAAAATGAGCAAAGGTTTAATTTTTTATCATTTTAGTGACCCAAGGTGACAGAAGCTCCACTTATTTATGGCTGTATCCATGGGAAGAAGTGGCCTTCAAGAACCCTAGTGGGGATGAGAGAGCTTGAGGAGATCTCATGGGTCCTCTGCTGCTTATCCTGGTGGTGTGTGAGACATGATTCTTCAACTCCACTGACTGCAGTGAGTTACATGTCTCCATTCCCCTTGGAATCCGGAAGTGTAGTCTGCCCCATATGGCAGGGGGACTGTATACTTATGAACATGAGTAATGCTTACCATATATGTTAAATCAGTTATGCCCAGGGCCAAGTGAAAGTTTATCCTAAAACTGGGTTTAGAATGACCATGTTAACATAAATGATAAGAACCAAGGACCATAAATTGTGATCTGATGTTTACAGCAAGACAACTTGGATTTTCTGCTTAAAGCTCTACAGTTGCCTACATTCAGTGGTCAATGTATCACAGTTTTCTTCACTTTGGCTTGAAGATAATAATTTCAGATATTTAACCAAAATGCTTACTTGTCTCTAGGTGAAAAAAACTGTTCATAGGTCCAGTACCATTTTGTTGTTGAATTTCACTTCTAAATTTTATTCCAATAGCCTGAAATTGTTGTTGAAACTCCATAAAATGTGTGTATTTCCAGGGCTGAAATTAAATCCTGGTAATCTCTGTATTATGACAATTAATAATATTTAAATTAAAGTCACAGTAGTTTTTTTTTCACAAGTAAATGAAACAACTGAATAAATACATACCCCAAAACAGTTACTCATCATCTGAGTCACTCTCCTTCACTGACCTATATCATTCCATTTGAGGAGGAAATCGGAGCAATGTAATGTGGCTGGGAACAGGAGGTGAGCTTGTGGGGACTTGCTGCCTGTAGCTATCACTTGCTTGCTAAAGTCCTGAGCACAAATTAGTAAAACTCTCCTAGGCACATCTGCAAAATTCTACCCACAGTGTCCCCTTGAGGATAGTTTGAAGATTTACTGAGATAATCCTTATAAAGTGCTGAGCACAGCTTCTGGCATCTAAAAGTCCTAATTAAATGTTAGCTATTGGCTGGCTCCACAGCTCAATAGGCTAATCCTCTGCCTGTGGCACCAGCACACTGGGTTCTAGTCCCGGCCGGGGTGCCGGATTCTGTCCCGGCTGCTCCTCTTCCTGTCTAGCTCTCTGCTGTGGCCCGGGAGTGCAGTGGAGGATGGACCAAGTGCTTGGGCCCTGCACCCGCATGGGAGGCCAGGAGAGAAAATAGCCATAAGCACCTGGCTCCTGGCTTCGGATCAGCGCTGTTCACCAGCCGCAGCGCACTGGCCGCAGCAGCCATTGGGGGGTGAACCAACGGAAAAGGAAGACCTTTCTCTCTGTCTCTCTCTCTCTCTCTCTCTCTCTCACTGTCCACTCTGCCTGTGGAAAAAAAATGTTAGCTATTATTATTCTCTAACTGAACTTTTGCCATTCTCTCCCCAGGACTTAAGCAGGATGTTAAGTAAATATGAGTAACATTTTTTGAACAATTGTGTGCCAAATATTGTGCTAAGCCTTACATATTTTGCTACATCCAGTCTATATAATTACCTTATGTTCCTATTATTGTTCCTATCTCCCAAACTTGCGCCCTGAAGTAGGCCAAAATCACCCCAGGGAATACATCTGTTAGGTGATAGGGAATGGGACCCAGAACCACTGACCCCTCTGTTTCAGTCTTTGCTTTACAATCAGAGGTGATCTTGGGGTTGCCATTCTATGGAGACATTTTCATCATTATTAATGTCCTGTTTGCTGGGCTAATAACAATCATCAAACTACTTATTAAACCAAGTCACTGGACTTTTTTTTCTAGTTATTTTTTAGTTCATAATATCATTATTCCAATTTGCACAGCTGCTCATACACAACAGGAAATACTGGGCTTTATTGTCACTGTACAGATAACTGAAATTTTATCACAACTATGAAATTATTAGTAGTAATATTGAGTTACTGTGAGTCGTGTAATTCTTAACTTCTTTATCCATTTTTATTAGCTATGTGTCATGCCAGCGGCATTATTACTTCTATTTTAAGTGAGGTAAACTGTAGCAAGGAAGATTCAATTTCTCCTGAGTTGATTGCAGAAGCATAGTCAAGCCCCAAAGCTCCAAGTCATGGTGAATTATTTTAAGTGCTATCCTTCTCACTCTAGATAATCTGGTTGTGACCAGCTAACTGCAACATGGCAAATAATATAGTCTTCGTAAAATTTTTTATTTAGAGACATTGCCTCCTGGAGGGGGTAATAACTTGCCCAAGGTCATATGACTGGTAAGTAGAAGAGCTGAGAAAGGGACCTGGGTCATGGGTCCCAGGGAAACCCTGTGACAATACTCTAACTTGGCTGAGGGAATTTGAGCCTTGTGCCCTGAGTTATCTGATTTTCTTTTCTTCACTGCCTATTCAAGAGGAAATAAGTTTTGTGAAAGTGGAGACTTTCATCTGTTTTGTTTCCTGCTGTATGTCTAGAACCTAGAGCTATAAGTGGCACATAGTAGGTACTAATTATATTAAAATAATTGTTGACTGGAGCAGTGCATCCTTTTTTTTTGTCTGGAACTTCAATATTAAATGGTGAAAAGCTTTGACTTTTAAGAAACACCTAATATGAATAGATGACTGAATCATTGATCTCATTCTTTTCCATTTGTACACCTTTTGCCATGTGTCCTAGAAATTTCCTCCACTAACAGAGAAGAGATTATTTCCCTACTCTTTGATTTTGGGTTCAACCACATTACTTGCTTTTGTCAATAGAATGAGAAAACAAAAAGAGCCGGCGCGGCGGCTCACTAGGCTAATCCTCCACCTTGCGGCGCCGGCACACCGGGTTCTAGTCCCGGTCGGGGCACCGATCCTGTCCCGGTTGCCCCTCTTGCAGGCCAGCTCTCTGCGTGGCCAGGGAGTGCAGTGGAGGATGGCCCAAGTGCTTGGGCCCTGCACCCCATGGGAGACCAGGATAAGCACCTGGCTCCTGTCATCGGATCAGCGCGATGCGCAGGTCGCAGCGCCAGCCGCGGCGGCCATTGGAGGGTGAACCAACGGCAAAGGAAGACCTTTCTCTCTGTCTCTCTCTCTCACTGTCCACTCTGCCTGTCAAAAAAAAAAAAAAAAAAAAAAGAAAAATTTTGAGTCACATGTGAACTTAGATCTCAAAGTCCTTGTATTTTTCCTTCTTCCTCTATTATGCCTTTAGTATTAGTAGTAGATGCCCTGGCCAATCCTGTGCTGTAAGGAAAGTGATAGACACAAGAGGACAAGAAGTGCAAACCACCCCAAATCCCAGTTTCGTTGGCTTATCTCCAGCCCACACACAGACAGTTGAGTAATAATCCACTGACTTTTGGGATATTTTGTTATGAAGAATTCTCACAGTAATAGTGACCCAACAGACTCAACTTACTGTTTATAATACATGTAAAAATGTATATAAAATGTTATATTCTGTGATATTGGGTGAGTAAACCATTGCCTGCGTACAGTGATATAACATTTGATTTCATCAATGTTGACATATGTAAAATCATAAAATTAAACCTTGATGTAATTTGAATATTCCTCATACATTTGAAAGTTCTAAATTCAATGTTGCTGGTGAGTAAAGTTGTGAGGAAAACAAACTTACTTTTATCTGTTATCACTCAGATACATATAATTATTATAATATAGTATTTGCTTAAATACTTCTTCATTCAGATGGTAAGGTGAAGATGTAATATAAATGCTAATATATAAAGATTTTTTTTATTTTTGCAAATTATATAGTAAAAATCTTGAACCCTGCTAAACTGTGTGATGGAATTTTCTAGTAATTTTCAAGAAGAATATATTTTAAAAGGCTTCATAGACCATTATCTTTCATAATAAAAATATACATATATAAATTCCAGAGATTTCTTAGTTCAGATTACAACTACTTTGAGTGAGCTTCTCCGTTCTTCAAGAGTAGAGAAGGAGTGGGTGAATATACACAAAAGGTGATAACTTCTTCAGATCTTGGAATCATAAACTCTAAAATCCTGCAATGGAAAATACCTGCACACAGTGCTGCCAGCCAATTGGATAATGATGAAACATGATTGTACAAAACAATATGCTGCCTTGTAGTGGCTTAAACCAAATGTGTAAGATGACCAGCATGTGAAATAGCTAGAAAGTTCCAAAGTGGGTTGGCCAATAGATTTATTATTTTTTATTTCCAGTTACATTGTTTTTTTGATCTTACACCTTAAACTCCTCTGAAATATTTCTTACCTAAGGTGGGCTTAGCCAGGCCCTGGGTTGCTCTTCACATGATGTTACTATTTATGTGATATTTTGTAGTCATAATGATTGTGGAGATTTCTAGCAGCTTTGTCCAAGACTTACTGAATTTTTATAAATGCCTACTTACAATCTATGAGATGACTTCAAAATGTTGTGGTAAAGGGAAAGAAAGTATATTCTGTACATTTCTTAAATCCACACATACTTTTGCATAATATGCATTTTCCTCAGACTTTTTAAAAACTCCTCTGTACATGGGTTTCATTATCTTTTGTTTTCATTTTTCTATATACTTTTTAAAATATCTTCATACTTGAGATCTTCTATATCTTACTTTGTCACCCTACCAAGCAAATTCTTCCAATTTAGCTTAGTGACTGTGGATCCAAAATGCAAATGAAAACACTAGTGCTCCCAAAGAGGTGGGGTTTTACAAAGTATTTTTAAAAAAATGTGATTTTGATTCATGATTTTATATGTACTTTACTATATATTACTATTTTTCTAATATAATTAGTTATCTATTTTATTTTATAGAGTTCAGTTTACAATCTTATGATTATGCTTGATGATATCAACATCTGATACAGCATCTCTTGCTCACAAATTCAAGTGTAATAAGAATATCATTCTGTGATAGAGCTTTCTTCCATTTCTTCCTCCAGTCTTTTAAACTAGGTGATATGCCAAGTGATGTTTATAGCACATTGGAGAAATAGGACATATGATTCTATAGTGGAATGGGTATGAGTTTTGTATTTATACAGGCATTTCCTAAACCTGGTATATGATTTTGGACACATGCAATCCTCTCTACCTCAATTTCTACAACTGTAAAATCTTTGAAAATTAAATTATAATATAGAAACTTTAGCAATACCTTTTTGTAGTAATACTCTTCTCACCAATTTTTGAAAAAAGTGAGAAATAGATCAATGATGCAGGATCAAAGCAAACACTAATGGCCAGAAAAATGCAGTGTAGAATTTAACTTCTATCTGAGATTCAAATGGGCTTTTAGTAACCGTCATAAGGTTTTATGATAGGTTACTAACCTACCAAGTTCCAGGGCAGAGACAGCTTCTGTCCTCCCCATCAGCAACCAAGCCTGCCCAATCTCAGACCTTTCCACCTGGAGGAGGTAAGAAAATGGACATCCCAGGGCAATCTGAATCCAAAGAGAGACAACAAATTAGCCCATTCAGAGTTGCTTTCCCAGTCTCTAATCATTAGAGAAGTCATGATTCCTTCTTATGAAAAAAGGAAGTAAGGTGGTTATAGAGAATAGTAGATACCTTCTTAATACTTTATAGAATAGGAATCTAGATAGGGGGAAGAAATTGTTCCCTCTTGTAATACATGTTCCCAGATAAAAAAATACATTAATGATTATTCTAAAACTAAATAGAGCTCATAAGGCAAAGTAGATACAAGTTCCTGATCCTCTGCCACCAAAGCTCTGGGCTATGATTCAGGACTTAAGCACGATAAAGAAGTAGCTGAAACTTCTTTTTGACAGGTGCCCTTTGCTTTCAAATACTTAGTTATCAGTTTTCATGATCATATTTATTATCAGAGAAATGTAACTTTAAGAATATTGTAGCCATATTTGAGGATAGTGCTGAGGAGGAAAGCACATAGGATAAGTGTCTAAAAGTCCTGAATGCTAGGATAAAGTGCAAGGTGAAAAAACCCTGGTATCAGGTACACATAGCAAGGCCAGTCCCACAGGAAGAATGACTATCTTAAGTTATAGTAGAAGTGAAGAATTGGGTAACTATGTCTCCAGAGCACTGCCACTGGCTGTTGGTCTTTCTTTACTCATTTATTCCTTCATCCATTCACCTTGTTTGTGTCAGATATTATTCGGGGCTTTGAGAATAAGTGAATTAATGAAAAAAAGTAAGTAAAAATCCCCATCCTTGTGGTGCTATTTTTCTTTTTGTCTTATATCCCTCCAGTAGATGTTAAGCTTAATTAGGGTGGAAATTCTGCTTCATTCACTGGCGAATTCCTACCAGCAACCCTCTGCCTAGGACTCTATCAGAACTTAAAATAAAGAAACCCCTACCTTTTGATTCAGGAATCAGTAACCTGAAACCATCAGATACCAAAGGTTTACACCATTTAGTTGGCTTACGTTTTACATTATCTTTAATTTTTAAAAAATCTATTTATTTTCATTTTATTAGAAATGAAGACAGAGAGAGAGATTTTCCATCTGCTGGTTCACTCCCAATTGCCTGAAATAACCCAGGTGGGGCCATGCCAAACCTAAGAACGAGGACTCCAAACTATGTCTCCCATGAGGGTGGCTGGAACCTAAGTACTTGAGTCATTACCTACTGTTTCCCACACAGATTAACAGGTGGCTGGATCAGAATCAGAGCTGAGGCTTGAACCTACGCATTCCGATATGGGATGTGAGTGTAGTTGTCTCAAGTGGCATCTTACCCACTGTGCCAAATAACTACTCCACACACTATTTTGTAAGCCCCAAGTAAGGTGATTTTTTCCATAGTTATTGGATTGTTTTCTGAGAAATAATTTAATTGATACAATGAAATATTTTCCATCTGCCTTATTTCCCTCACTCTCATACTCCACTTCTAATAGATAAATGTAAGGATATAGTAAACAGTCCTATAAAATGTTCCATAAAATCTCTTGTGCTCAGAATGGAGTAGAGAGTGTTTCTCTTTTGTATGTTGTTTCTGGTGAATATTCTTAAAGAAATGCTTGCCCTCTAGTCCATGTCTATTTTTAAATCTTTCATTTTCTCCTTTATTTATATAAGTCTTCCTTCCTAACCTTACCCATCATTAGGCTGTATACTTTATATAGTTATTTTATATGGTCTCAGTCTTAAAATATAATTTTTCTTCTACATACTTACTTAAATCATAGCTACTTTATTGCCTTTTTTTCTCGTTAGAGATTTAGTGTTCCTTGAACAGAGTATTAATTAAAGATTCTCTTCCAGCTATTAATTTTTTAACATGCCAAGTTTTCAAGAGATGGAAGCATCTTGGTTACTTTGCCATTATGGGCATTAAAAGCTCCTAGTGATGTAGCCTCAGACCACCTTATCAAAATAATTACTTGCTACTCAAATTCACTTATCTGCAACCCTACCTATTTTCTACCATAGAAGTGTATGAGGAAGAATAATATCGATGATGGGAGATGTTCCCAGTCTCCTACTTGCTTACCATCTTTTCACAGTTGCCTGTGTTGGTCCTTCTCCCTCCAAAACCCTTCCATTATCTCTGCAAATCTGAAATTTCTCATTCCTTATGACCTAAATGTCTTTCAGTCCAGAGTCCCACAATTCCATTCTCTGAAACCTCACTATTTTTTTTTTCAATTTTTTTCATAAGGTATATGTGTGTGTGTGTGTATTTGTGTTAGAGTGAGAGAGAGAGAGAGATAGAGAAAGAGAGAGAGAGAGAGAGAGACCATTCACTGCTTTGATGCCATCCAATGGTTTGCTCCAATGGCTTGCCAAGGCTGATGCTGAGCAAAGCCAGGAGCTGGGAATTCAATCCAGATCACCAGTTTGGGTGGCACGAACCCAACTACTTGAACGATCACTACTGCTTCACAAGGTCTGCATTTATAGGTAACTGATGTCAGGAGTCCGAATGGGGACTAAACCAGGTCTTTTCATATGGGATGCAGGAATTCTCTTCTGCCTCTTAAAAGCTAGGTCAAATACCTGTCCTGGAGAATTTTATCTGTAAACTATTGATAGGCCTTATTAGTTATCTGCTACTTATCTATAACTATATAAGAAGCTATAACCTTCTTGAGAACAGAACCAGTGTCATATTTGACTTCATATTGTTTCATAATATGATATATAAAATCCTCCATTCTAATCTTGAATCAATTATAGCATAGTATGATTATTTCAATTATATATTCCCTTTAAACATGTCTAATAGATTCTGCAATCTTTGAGTACTCTCTATATATTGTGCTGTTATTCCTGTTCCTGTTATTTTTCAGAAGCTGAAGCTTGTAGCATTATCTTAAAAAAATTTAAAGATTTTATTCTATTTATTTGAAAGACAGAGTTACAAAGAGAGCTAGAGACAGAGAGAGAGGTCTTCTATCCAATGGCTCACTTCCCAATGGCTTCAATGACCAGAGCTGAGCCCCAAAGCCAGGAGCCAGGAGCTTCTTCCAGGTCTCCCATGTGGGTGCAGGTGCCCAAAGACCTGTGCCATCCTCTGCTACTTTTCTAGGTGCATTAGCAGGGAGCTGGATTGGACATGGAGCATCTGGGACTCGAACTGGTGCCCATATGGGATGCCAGTGCTGCAGGCCGGGACTTTAACTTGCTGACTAACAGCACTGGCCCCTATTTATTAAAAAAAACACTTTGTTTCATTGTTCATTATATTAACTATGACTTATACTAACTACTTTGTATGAAACAGTAGTACTCAAAGAAATAAATTGTGGCACTTGATAAAATCAATCTCATTCTTTTACAGTCACCTGGCTATCATATTATAATAATACATGATTGGGCCGGCGACACTTGGCTAATCCTCAGCCTGTGGCACCAGTACCCCGGGTTCTAATCCCGGTTGGGGCACCGGATTCTGTCTGTGTTGCTCCTCTTCCAGTCCAGCTCTCTGCTGTTGCCCGGGAGTGCAGTGGAGGATGGCCCACTGCACCCGCATGGGGGACCAGGAGGAAGCACCCGGCTCCTGGCTTCCGATTGGCACAGTGTGCCGGCCGCAGTGCGCCAGCCATAGTGGCCATTCGGGGGGTGAACCAAAGAAGGAAGACCTTTGTCTCTGTCTCTGTCTCTCTCTCTCTCTCACTGTCTAACTCTGCCTGTCAAAAAAAAAATACATGATTTGTCATTATTTTTAATGTAGATTTTGCTGACTTTTGATTTGTATTTTTTAAAAAAATGTATTTTTAGCAAATGTCTTCAATGCCTTTGGCTGAATTATTCTGTTGTGCACAATAGGTAAAACTGGTATTTTTCTCTCATATCATCCTTTGTTATTTCTCTCTTAATTGTTGGCCTAATTTACCCTTTATCAATAGCCTGAGGCACCCAAATTGATTATTTCATCTTCCTGTATTAACATACTTTCTACTTTTAAGCATTTAATATTATACATTTTTCAGTAATGCATTATTTCATTTTATATAGTTTGCTATTTATTTATTTTGGTTCAGTTCTTATAGAAGGGTATTATTGTAAAAGGCAATGGAAATCAAATTAGATTATTTTTTGTTTTGGTGTAAAAAATTGAAATCCATGCATAGTTTTTTCATAATATACACTGCTATGAACTTTTTGAAGATCATTTGCTTGCCTGGATTTCAGAAATTTTTGCAGCAAAATAAGCATATTTTAATTCCCTTTTCCTTGAGTTTTTGGTACCATAAAACATTTAAATTTTCCTTACAGATTCTTCTTTAATTCATAAGATACTGAAAAGTATGATTTTGAATTACAATATAGAATAACTTTCAATTTTTAAAATTAACTACTGATTTTTTTCTGCATGAACAAGCAAGTTGTTTGATACTTATTGTTTGATTTTGCTTTATCTCAACTGTTTAGAGATCAATTTTCATAAACATTCAAGTGCACTTAGGAATATGGATGTTCTTTAATTTATGGGTATAGGGATAAGATGCATGTCCAATAATTCGATTTGTATTGTTCAATTATATTTTATTTCCACTAACATTTTGGCTATCTTTTCAACTGAGAGAGTTCTATTAAAACTTTCTACTTTGATTATGGATCTGTGCATTTTTCCTTCAGTTCATTAAAATTTCCATATAGTTTGAAGCTTAATTATTACATGATTTAAGTTAAATGTTATTATATGTCTCTGGTGAATTGAATCATTTACTTTCATTTTGTGATTTGTTAAAAATGTAAAATAATTTTTCTTAACATGTATTTTGTCGTATAATACTGTACAGTGTGCCTTTTACTTAGTATTTTTTTTTTGACAGATAGAGTTAGGCAGTGAGAGAGACAGAGAGAAAGGTCTTCCTTCCATTGGTTCAACCCCAAAATGTCCGCTACGGCCAGAACTACGCCAATTTGAAGCCAGGAGCCAGGTGCTTCTTCCTGGTCTCCCATGCAGGTGCAGGGCCCAAGGACTTGGGCCATCCTCCACTGCCTTCCTGGGCCTCAGCAGAGAGCTGGACTGGGAGCAACCGGGACTAGTACCTGGTGCCTAATGGGATGCCGGTGCTGCAGGCGAAGGATTAATCAAGTGAGCCACAGCGCCGGCCCACCTTTTATTTAGTACTGAATGGTATCTTTTCCTCTCTATATTTCCACCTATTTTTGTCTATTTTCCTGATAGTTTTCTTAAACAGCATACAGTAGTGTTCTAAAATTAAATCCCAGTAATAAAAATGTCCAGTAGCTGATGACTTCACAATTGAATTCTATCCACTATTTTAAAAATCTAACAGCAATGCTTCTCAAACTTCTTCCAAAAAAATGAAGTGTATATAACATTTACAAACTCATTTGTAAAGACAGCTTTACCCTGATGTCAAAGCCAGACAAAGACACTGTAAAAAACAAACAAAAAAAATACCAAACCACAGGTCAATATCCCTGATAAACATAGATATACAAATCAACAACAAAGTACTACCAAAGCAAATTCAATAGCACAATAAAAAATCATTCACTGTAGTCAAGTGAGATTTATCCCAGATTTACAAGTATGTTTCAACATACATAAGTCAATTAATATTGTAAACATTAGCAGAAGGAAAAACAAAATGTAATTGATCATCTTAATAGATATAGAAAAAACATTTCAAAACAGCCATTCATGGTAAAACTCTCAACAAAATACATGTAGAAGCAAAGTAACTCAAAGCAAAAATGGTCACATGCTAACAAAATAAGCCCACAGCTAATATGGCACTCAGTGGTAAAAAATTGAAATCTTTTCCTCTAAGACCAGGAACAAAAATTATGGATGGCCAGTCTTACCAATTTTACCCATCGTAATCAGGGATGTCTGGGTCCAGCTTCTTGCCTTCCATGTAAGTAAAAAACTTGAGGGTGAGAAATAGACAAAAGTCTGCACAGAAGCAAGTTTACTTCCATGCCAAGTAAAAATATACATTCAGAAAAGAGTGTGGGCATGCTCAAGAGACAGGTGCACTTCATTACTTTATAAGTAATGTACCTTTATAATGTAAGGTACATTACTTTATAAGATCTGGAGGCATAGAAGTTGGTGTCTGGGATAAAATTTAATTGAATATTCATAAGGGTTGGAATTTGGGGCAGGACTTGAGTGCCACCCATTTCCTTTCACTGTTTTGAAAATATAGAAAGTGTCATGGCATCAATGAATGAGAATAGGTGTGTCAGTCATGGCAGTTTTGGTGTTATGACCTTATAAATCTTGAAGATGGAGCTGGCAGCCATGTTGGTTCTTCATGAGCAGTCCTGGTTGTAAGTGGTAATTATAGAAGCTGTGGTTTTCCGCTGCATGGGGATGGTGTGTATTTTCGGTGGTGCATTTGGGGCTGCAATGTAAGCAAGGCTACAGGAAAGGGTTTGTGACTTCAGACCCTCCCTGCTCCCTTTCTCTTTGCCCATTTCAGTAATATTGGAAACCCTGTCCAGAATAATCAGGATGAAAAAAAAATGAAACTATTATGAATTTTTTAAAAGATTTTTATTTTATTTATTTGAGAGGTAGAGTTACAGACAGTGAGAGGGAGAGACAGAGAGAAAGGTCTTCTGTTCACTGGTTCACTCCCCAAATCGCCGCAATGGCCGGAGCTGCGCCAATCCAAAGCCAGGAGCCAGGAGCCTCCTCTGGGTCTCCCTTGTGGTTGCAGGGGCCCGAGGCCCCAGGCCATCTTCCACTGCTTTCCCAAGCCATAGCAAAAAGCTGTATGGGAAGAGGAGCAGCCAGCCCATATGGGATGCCGGTGCTACAGGCGGAGGATTAACCTACTGAGCCACAGCGCAGGCCCCTATCATGATTTTTTGACTCATGAGTTGCTTAGAATTCCGTTTGCTTATTATCTTTTTATTAAAATATTTCACTATAGTCTGAGCATGTGGTCTGTGCAATGCCTTTGAATTCTTTGGATTGAATGTATGCCAAAAGAGGGATACAATTTCACAAAAGGTATCTTGTGTATTTGAAAATAAAGTATATTCTAGAATAATGATTTAAAATGTTTTCATTTTTTCTGCCAGATTATCATGATTAAATTAATTTTTAATTTTTAATTTTGATTATTCATTGCGGTTTGTAGATACAGTTCTAAGAACATAATGCTATTCCCTTCCTGTTTCCCTCCCTTCCTCTCCTTCTTTCCCTCCTACCTCATTCACTTTTTCTGGGTGTTTTTTTTTTTGTTGTTGTTGTTGTTTTTTTTTTTTTTTTTTTAGTTTTTGAGATAACATATTTTAAATTTATATTATAGTAAAAAGGTTTTATATTTTAAATAATAAGTTTTATCAAGTAAAAAACAAAAAGGCCCTAGTTTGGTGGGAGCATAGACAATGACTATAAACAGTAATTGAGTGGAAAAATGACTATTTCACCCATATATAGTAAATTTTAGGGTGATCACAGATCATTAAAGCTGTGTTAGTATAACATTCTTAACCACTGGTTTGACAAAGGTATAGAACATAATAGTATAAAACTACTTGCAGCAATACTGATAAACACATACTTTTTTTAAAGGTACCATGTATATTTGAAAAAAAGTATACTCTAGAATAAAGATTTAAAATGTTCTCAGTCTACAGGTATTTTTATTAATTATATTCCAGAAATTTTTCAAAATATTTATTTATTTATTTGAAGGAGTTACAGAGAGAGAGAGAGAGAGAGAGAGAATCTTGCATCCGCTGGTTTACTCACCAGATGGCCGCAATGACCAGAACTGGGTTGATCTCAAGCCAGGAGCCAGGAGTTTGTTCTGAGTCTCTCCCATGGGTTCATGGCCCAAGCACTTGGACCATCCTCCGCAGCTTTCCCAGGTACATTAGCTGGGAGCTGAATCCGAAGCGGAGCAGCCAAGATTCAAACAAGGGAACATATGGGTTTGTTTATTTATTTATTGTGATAAGTGTAATTTAATGCTCTCTTCACTATGCATAAATGAAATTGACATAATCATTTTTGTATTCTTATGGAATCAATATATTACTCTAACAAATACAATAAGGAGAGATACAGAACAATAAATTATAAAAATAATACACATACACTGAAAAGACCATATTGGAATACTAAAATTATTCCCCCAGATCTTCTAATCATATCTCATTTCTTGGTACTTACTTGTTTAGTGTATTCTCTTGGACTAATTAATTATCTAGAAATGGTTTTTTAAATTACTGGGCTGAATAGACCCTAAAGACATGTGCTTTGTAGTTCTTTAAAATCACGAAAATGGTAGGCAGCAGGATGGAGCCCAGAATGGAATTGGATTGTTTATACACAAGTAAGAAATAAATCTTTTTGTTTAAGAATTTTTTTATTTGAAAGGCAGAGTTAATGAGGCAGAGGCAGAAAGAGAGAGAGAGAGAGAGAGAGAGAGAGAGAGATTCTCCATCCGTTGGTTCACTCCTGAGATGGCTGCCATGGCTGGAGCTGCGCTGATCCAAAGCCAGGAGCCAGGAGCTTCCTCCAGGCCTCCCACACATGTGCAGGGGCCTAAGGACCTGGACCACCCTCTACTGCCTTCCCAGACTACAGCAGAAAGCTGGATCCGAAGTGGAGCGGCCAGGTCTCGAACCAGTGCTCACATGGGATGCTGGCACATCAGGTGGCAGTCTCACCCGCTATACCACAGCACTAGCCCAAGAAATAAATCTTGTGTTTGCTGACTGAATGACCTCTGCATGATAGGCACTTTATTAACTATATTTATGTTCGATCTAGGCCTTCGACATTTTTATAACAGCTCAGGGAGCACTATTATTTTTCTTTTTTTGTAACTGAGGAAATTTAAGAGTAGCCATGTAAACTAACTTGCTTATTTGTCAAATAGATGGAGAGATGAGATGCAAGCCCAGGTCTTTCTGCCTTTGGTCAATATGAAATGGTAATTGGGTCCCTGGGAAGGGTCAGGGTAGGGCCCCTTGTACAGGAAGATGATTTGACAAACAACTATTGAATGAATGACTATGTAGGTATGTAGATGCTTTGGGGAAAAATAAGTGCTCACATAGTAATTTTAAAATGCTTTCTGCAAATTAACCAAGATAAGAAAACAAAAACAGGAATGAGATTTTGATACATGTACAACACTGTTGGCAACAACTATTGTTGGTACAACACTGGTATCTGTACCCAGTGCCAGCCCTGGCATGTCATAAGACCCTCCAGATTCCATTCTCACAGGAACATGATCATTGATTTTGTTTTTCCTGGCTTCTGCCCACAGGGCAGCAATATTCTTTAAGATCCTAAAATAAGCACAGCTAACCCTTTGAGACAAAAGGAGAGGAAAGCAACGGCATCTACAATATTGAAGAGAAAGGACTGTGGATTCTTAACTCTCAGGGTTCTGTTGGTGTGTGGATGCTTCCCTTCGTCATCACCACTGTGGGATCCACAGAGAGCTGGTGCAGGATGACAAGGCACACCCTCCCTGGAAAAGATAAAATTAGCCACAAGGCTCAGATTGCTTAATCAACCATCTGGAGTTTGCACAGACTGAATTTCTCTTTTTTAATGTTTCTTACATTGCCAGACTAATTAACTTGGTATTTTGAGTGAACTTAACCCAAAGATACCAATGCTGTGCTTGAGTACAGAGTCAGTCAGTAAGATCTCATCTGAGGGAGCCTGCCAAGAAAGGACGAGTTCTGAATGTTAACCCTGGACTTGGGAAGCAAACAAACCAACCAAACCAAAGATCACAGTCTCTTTGCCATGAACCAGTGTGATCCTTTTAAAACTTGGTTCTTATTACTGGAAAAAAAAATGAAACATGCCTGGTGCCGCGGCTCAATAGGCTAATCCTCCGCCTGCAGCTACGGCACACCAGGTCCTAGTCCCGGTCAGGGTGCTGGATTCTGTCCGGGTTGCTC
Source organism: Lepus europaeus (assembly GCF_033115175.1). Taxonomy (NCBI): domain Eukaryota; kingdom Metazoa; phylum Chordata; class Mammalia; order Lagomorpha; family Leporidae; genus Lepus; species Lepus europaeus. The sequence continues at coordinate 60,825,786 of NC_084831.1, forward strand.
CTCTTCCAGTCCAGTTCTCTGCTGTGGCCCGGGAGTGCAATGGAGGATGGCCCAAGTGCTTGGGCCCTGCACCCGCATGGGAGACCAGGAGAAGCACCTGGCTCCTGGCTTCGGATCAGCGCAGTGCGCTGGCCGCAGTGACCATTGGAGGGTGAACCAACAGAAAAGGAAAACCTTTCTCTCTGTCTCTCTCTCTCACTGTCCACTCTGCCTGTCCAAAAAAAAAAAAAAAAGAAAAGAAAAGAAACAAAACAGATTTCTGGCACCCCATCTGTTATGGACAAAGAATCCTTTCTTTCCCTTTCTGCCTGCTGCCATGTGGAAAACCTGTTAATACGCCACTCTGACCAAACCATAACTCCAGTCTCCCTCATATTTCCTCTGCAACTGCAGAGAAAGTCAATTTGTGGAGGAATAGAATACTAGACAACTAGCAGGGTGATTTAAACCTGGATGATTTTTTCCATACCCTGGGGAATACAATAGTCTCTGCTATGAATCTGGTGGCCAGTTTTGATTTTTTTTTTTTTTTGACCAAACCATCTGGCAACCTCAGAGCCCAGTTCTTTGGTAATAATTGTACTACTTACTCCATCTGTAGTTATAGTATAACTAGTTGTCTGTAAATCAAGTCAGCCCCATCTGTTTCCCTCCCTTACAAATGAATACAAGGGCTACATATCCCTCCTGGAATGTGGACAATATGGATCTTAGAGAGCATGGGATAGGAAGAATGAGGGGTTTCTCTTCCTACTGCATGAATGAAAAGAGAAGTGCTACATTCTGACAGTCCAGCATTTTTAATCCTGCATTTCAAATAGAGCCACAAATCTGTACTAGGTGCTCTCTTCTGTTTGCATCTAAGCTGCTAGCCTTCAGAAAAGGTAGTTATTCTAGGTGATTGGTTCTGTGGATGCAGAACCCAAGTACTGAACTCAATTAAGAGCCAATGCAGAAAAGAATGCTGATTCAGTCCCCATTCTGTTTTCTGTAAATGCTGCTGGAAGTGAAAGAAGGTGAGGGTAAGAGAGAACCAATGAGACATCATCAAGTTGTTGTTCTGATTCCCATCCTGCTCTCTCTCTCTGGACCTGTAAAACAAATGCCTAAATTTGTTTCATAACTTCTAGGATATGAGATAATATAGTTTCCAAAATGACTAACAGAGAGCAGCTCAGACAATATGAGAATCAGATTCAATATTTGATATAGCTCATTGTATTTCCGCCACCATAATTTACAGGCTGGAAACAGCCTACGGAGGCTTTCTTTCTATTCCCAGAAGGATGAAACTGAATCTCTAAAATGTAAAAGCTGGACACAGCCTCTTGTCTACCTTCCTTAGCCCAGGGTGTCCTTGTCTGTCCTTCTAAAAAATAATTATTTATTTATTTATTTGAAAGGCAGAGTTACAGAGATAGAAAGAGAGGGAGAGACAAAGACATTTCTTTAATCACTGGTTCACTTCCCAAATAGCTGCATCATGCAGGACTGGGCCAGGACATTGTCCAGGAGGCAGAAGCTTCCTCTGGGTCTCCCATGAGGGTTCAGGGGCTCAAGCTCTTGGACCATCTTTTGCTAATTTCCGAGGCACAGTATCAGGGAACTGGATTAAGAGTGGAACAGCAGGGACTCAAACCAGCACTCACATGGGATGTTGGTGCTGCAGACCTAGGTTTCACCCACTGCACCATAGTGCTGGTCCTACCTGTCCTTTATCAAAAGGAATTCACTGACTTGAGGGAGGTATCCAGCTGGCCTTACAAGATTCAAACTCCAGGAATCATTTGTTTCTCCAGTAGATAAGAACCTTGGTGGTCAGTTTTGTCCTGACATGGTTTGTGTGGGGAATTTCAGGTCCAGGCAGAATGTAACTGCCATCTGCATGTAACCCCCAAACTTGAACCCACCTGGTCATCATAAATTCTCTAAAGAGCCTGGCATATCTGACCAAAGAAAGGTCATGGGCACCACTGGACACAAGGTGATCATGTACCTCTTATGCCCAACTTCAATCTATAAGAAACTTCACCCCTAACTCCTTGGGAAGCTCAGGTATTAAGCCATAGCTGCCTGGTTCCTTGCTCTAGCTTTTCAATACCTACTGTCTTCTACCACCCCAACATTAGTGATTGGCATTTTGTGCGTCAGGTGAGTGGATCCTGTTTGGGGGTTCTACAGCAATGCAACACTTAGTTTGTGGTGTTGTTTGGCAACAAAGATGTGAGAGCTGGTTGGAAATTCCCCTATATTAGAGGATAATTAAACAAATAAACAAAAACTAAAATCATGACTTTCCTCTTTCACAAGCATAAGATGGAACACACTCATTAATTAGTGAGGAAACCAGTAAGATGTTACAAATGATTTTTAAAAGAATGCAAAGAACAGACATATTTACAGGCAATTTGGCTACTTAAATGAATTTGCTTAACAGATGCACACTTGATTTCTTCCATAGTGAGGAAAGACAAATCAATGTACTTATATTGGTCAAGATTCATTTGCATATCTATAGATAAGAATAATTTGCATTATTATCAATTATCTAAAATTTTCAGAGTTGTAAAATACATCAAAGACAATGAAATCACAGAGAACCTCAAAAAATGAGGTAATGAGAAGAATTTTCTATTGTAATTTTCTCCTGATTATAACTCAAGATTATTTTCAACTCTCTTGAGAATAAGAATTGTAGGAAGTACTGACTGAGGTCTTTACACTCAGAAACCTGGATTTAGGTTCTGCTTTTGTCATCCAATATCATTTTGGTTTTTTAAATTAAATTTATTAATTTATATAGCATTTATCTAAGCTTCTGATTTCTAATCCATATAATGGAGTTTGAGTACAAGATCTACCTCTTCTATAAGGATGTTCCCGTCATTGTTTATAGATACAACTTTTTATAAAGAGTGCAGGAAGTGCTTTAATTATTCCCAGCAATAATAACTAATATTTTACTGGGTTCATTTTAAGTACTGACATGGTGTCAAACACTTTGACAAGCACAGCTGAAATTCAAAAGCAAGAAGAAAGTCAAAATCTGCATCCTTACCTCTGCTACTAATAGCAGAGCTACCATATAAGAATGGAGTTCCAGGAGCTGTTCGCTTTCCCATGAAATGCAAACAGATGGTTAGGGCTTTGAGATACCTGCCCATTCTGGGAATCTAATGAGGGAAAGGGTTGTCTTTGCTGAGGGAATGAGGAGAGGAAGCTGACCTTTGGAAACTGCCCCTCACATGTATTATCTCAAGCCTAAAAGAAAGCATCCACAACTCAGTCCTGGCCTGCTTACCTCTTTTCACTTTTAGGCTATAGGCTCCAAAATAGAGAAGGGAACAGAAAGAGCTGAGAGATTTTGCTTGAGGCATAGCATAAATGAAAAATTTGGAATGAATATTCCCACTTTTCCCTACATTTTACTCAAGAGTTTTCTAAGAGCTGGAGACTTTCTACCGTTCCCACTTGGGGAAGTCCTCAGGATCCATATCACTTCAGCAAAATGGCTCCTCAAGACTGATGTTTTTGGTGTTTACATGGAGATCATGGATTGGAATGTCTTCATATTAACAACACATTTTTATATACTTTGACAAATATGGATTTATTTAAATGCATTTGTGTTTGTATTAACAGTAGGAATCATATAAAAATGCTGAGGAAGGGCCCGGTGCTGTGGTGCAGTGGGTTAACGCCCTGGCCTGAAGTGCCGGCATCCCATATGGACGCCAGTTCTAGTCCCTGCTGCTCCTCTTCCAATCCAGCTCTCTGCTATGGCCTGGAAAAGCAGTAGAAGATGGCCCAAGTCCTTGGGCCCCTGCACCCATGTGGGAAACCCGGAAGAAGCTCCTGGCTCCTGCCTTCGGATAGGCACAGCCATCATTGTGGCCATCTGGGGAGTGAACCATTGGATGGAAGGGCTCTGTCTCTGTCTCTACCTCTCTCTGTAACTCCATCTTTCAAATAAATAAAATAAATCTTTAAAAAATGTTGAGGAAAAAATTTGCCCCAGATATTACAATTTTTTTCTGAAAAGATAAAAAACAAAATATATGGGTTTATGTATTAAAGGCCAATGAATTAATTTTCATTTACATATTTTTTGATGAGCAGAATCTATATAAATACTTTTTATAAGTGGCAACAAAGTTTTCTGGAAGAAAACTAAGAATGAAAAGATTTGGTTAAAAAAAAGCTTTAGTCAATTCTGTTTCTAGGGTTTATTTTGTGTGTTCTTCTAGACACCAATTAATTTTATGTTTTTTTTTTTTTGGTCTGTCAGTGATATTGAAAGAATTTTAGAATTGGAAGGCCTACATTATCTTCTCCTCCATCACTTATTTTTAAGGCATAACTAATGCCTAGATTATTTTATGAGCAATATTGTTAAAAGGATAAATGTGGTTTAATTTCTTAGGCCCTGCAAGTCTTCCAATTTTATCATATATCTCTGTCTCCAAAAATGCTGTTTACATTTTTGAAGTCCACTAATTCTGATTTATTTGATTTTAACTGATTTTTAAAAAGATTTATTTATTTATTTAAAAGATACTGTTAGAAAGAGAGAGAGATAAATCTTCCATCACCTGGTTCACTCCCCAAATGGTGGCAATAGCCAAAGCTGGGCCATGCTGAATCCTTGATCTTAGAACTCCATCCCACTCTTCCTCTTGTGTAGCAGGGACCGAAGTGTTTGGGCCATCTTCTGCTGCTTTTCCAGGCACATTAATAGGGTGCTAGATTGGAAGTGGAACTGCCAGGTCTCAAACTGGTACTCATATTGAATGCTGCTGTCATTGGTCTGATTTCCTTAAAATATTGGTTGCCAAGTTTAGACTTATTAATTTTGTAGTTATCAGACCCTTCCTCTCTTTCCTATGAGAATAATTCTGAAAATGTATTAAATAGCATCAGTAGCATTGAATTCTTTAGGAAAAGTTTAAAAGTATCATCTATTCCCACCTAAATATTTCTGCCTAAAGAAACAAAAGTTTTGGTAACATTTTCTCATTCCAGTGCATGGTTTGAGGACTGAAGCTATGGCAGTCCAACAGACCCACTTAGAATTGTTGGACTAAGGATGCACAATTATTCTTAGGCATTTAAAATTAACTGAAAAGTGATCCCTTTTAAATATAAGAGTGGGAATAAGAGAGGGAGGAGATGTACAGTTCGGCATATGCTCACTCAGACTTACCCCTAATGGTAGTGCTAGAAACGTGCCAGGGGATTCCAATTCAGTCCCATCAAGGTGGCATGTACCAATGCCATCTTACTTGTTAAAGTGATCAGTTTCAGTTAATAATTGTTCAAAAAGATAGAATTAAGTGTCAAAGGGATTATATAAATAAGACCAGTGTCTACAAATAATAATACCCATGAGAGTATTTCAGGCATGGAAAACCAAGACATTGTGGAAAAAAAAAAAAAAACAACAAAACCTAAATGTGATTGAGATCCCAGTGGAAAGAACAGGACATCAAAGAAGGAGGTACCTTTCTTAAAGGGAGGAGAGAACTTCCACTTTGACTATGGCCTTGTCTAAATAAGATCGGAGTTGGTGAACTCAAGAGGCTCCATAGCCTTGGCAGCTCATGACAAGAGCCTCAGGTGATTACTGGTGTCATACATAAGAGTGTCAATTGTTAAATCAACAACGGGAGTCACTGTGCACCTGCTCCCCATGTAGGACCTCTGTCCTTAATGTGTTATATTATGCAAATTAACGGTATATCTAGTACTCAAACAGTACTCTATACTTTGTGTGTCTGTGTGGGTGCAGTCTGTTGAAATCTTTACTTAGTATATACTAAGTTGATCTTCTGTATATAAAGATAATTGAAAATGAATCTTGATGAAGAATGGGATGGGAGAGCTAGTGGGAGATGGGATGGTTGTGGGTGGGAGGGAGGTTATGGGGAAAAAAGCCGCTATAATTCAAAAGTTGTACTTTGGAAATTTATATTTATTAAATAAAAGTTGAAAAAAATATATGACTAAGAGGAAGTGGCTGTTTTTCAGACTGAATTCGAAGAATGTCTTTTAAAATTGCCATTGTTTCTGGTACTTGCTTGGATAGATACTAGGCAAAAATCCCTCAGCTACTTTTGAAATCCTTGTCAACTGGGGAAAAATTGATCTTCCCCAAACCACAGTGATAATGTTATTGAAATTGAGTGATTGATTCATTTAACTACTTCCTGTCTATTGTTATATATTTAAAGTGGTTTTGGAAGTGACCTACCATCATTTTACAGGAAGATTAATTCCTAAATCTGAACAAAGTGTGTATTAAAATGTGTACAAAACCCAGAGGCATACCTAGAGCTGAGAAATTGCTCATCACATCAGTATTTACTCAGCACCATTGCCAGGCCTTCTGGGTGAGTTTCCATAAAGCTTTCTTCATCATCATGAAATCTTTTTTGGTTCTAGATTTTTCTGTCTTATCTCTTCACCTGTCTCTGAAAGATTTCTCTTATCTGCTTCATATAATTTTTTCTACAGTTTGTGCTTTTCTGATGCAATGAACATATTTTTAGGCTATTGCAGCAAGTGGATTAAAGACTTTAGCAGCATTAATTTTTATTGTTCAGAGAACTAACAGCACTAGTTTTGAAGTTAGGTGAGAAGATTGTTACTTATTCTCTTCTACTCACTGGTTGTATGAACTTTAACAAGTTGTTTGACATCTGTGAATCTCTATTCTTTCTTTGCGTATGATATGAGAACTAAGAACATTGACTTCCCCAATGCTTGCTTTTATCAGACACCGCAAAAAGTGTTTTCATATGTTTTCCCAACCTGAAACAGCTCTCCAAAAATAGGCAATGTTTTTAAGTATGAGGAAACTGAAGTCCACAGAAATTCCTCTAGCTACTGAATGTCAGTAGGATTCTAACCCAGGTATCTGCCTCCACAAAAGGATTGGTCTCTTGGCATATGCTAGTGCTGCCCTGTTGGTTTGAAGTGTTTGCCTGTGACCATCTCTCATGGATAACAATGTGACCCACATATGAACTTCCTTGGCAAACTGGACACAGTCCTTTGGATTCTTTGTCTTCAGAGCTCAGCCTTTAAATCCAAGTTATCCCAGGTGCAAGATTTTCTTACTTTCTAGTGTAGCAATAGGACAGATTTTGGAACTACTTGATTCAGATTCAGATCCCAGCCTCTCAGCTTATAGCTCTGTGATCTTGAGCAACTCATTTAACTTTTGATTGTCTCAGTTCCTTCATCCATAAGTGGTAATAATAGTACTGATGTCAGGGTTATTAGGAAGATTAAATTAGGTATTTTATGGAAATCACTTAGAATACTACCCAGAACATGCTAAGAGCCATATCTCTATTATTTACTTAGTAGGCTGGGACGCTGAAGTCTCAGCATTCCCTTGTCTTTCTAAGCCTGCTAGAAGAATGATGCATAATTTTATTTTATTTCCTACCTTCAGTGGTTATCTTTGAAAATTTTATTTTTTAAGATAGTAGGGGCCATGCTAGTTACCCAGGCAGAACCATAAAAACTTGATCTCTTCCTGACTCTGGGGTATACATAGTTGAGTCCCATGTTACCCAGACTGCTCCACAAAGGTTTTAATAGAGTACATGAATTAAAAAAAATTCTTTTGGTCTCATAGACATTGTGTCATTTGCATGTCATATACATTTGAGAACTATGGGGATTTTTTTTATGCACATTACCAAATTTAATTCTCCAAGAAGTCTTGTAGAAAGTGAATCTGCTTACTTTTATTTAAAACAGTGCTTGCTTCACAAGTTACTTTTTCATTTCCCTCTCCTGTTTGTTGGGGGCAGGGAGGAATATCCACACAGTGCTGGCTGTGCTAGTCTAGTGGAATCAGTTTTGTAATATTAAGAAACCACCTGAAGAAAACACTTAGGAAAACTTGTTTTTCACAGTCTCTGTGGGAATTCTATCCTTCTAGCAAACTACATTACCAGAAGGCAACTTGCTTAGCTGATCATGATTCCAACTATTGCAGAATCACCAATACTGTGTTACACTTTAATATTATGAGCTCTACTTAGGTTGAAGATAGTGGTAAGAAACAGTCATTTATAGTTCATTTGAGGTGTTGTGGTCCACCACATTGAGAACATTGTTTTTTTTTATGGATTAGGCTCTTCTATACACAATCTCCTGCAATGAATTTTATTTTAGATTTTCCTGCTGGGAATAACTTCGTTTCCCTTGAAGAACCAGGGGAAATAACATTTTCCTCCTTTCTGCTGAGAATCTTTTCACAGCAGCTTCTGATAAGCTCAAAGAAATATTTGAAGCTTTGGCATGTCCACTGTGTTATTTTTTTTATGTCCAATATTTTTATATTCTTAATTTTCTTGGTCCTAGTTTTCTATTTTTGTTTAAACATTTGATTTCAGTGTCTTTTATTGTAAGCCACGTCAAGAACTTTTGGAAAGAGATGGGCATATAATAAATAAAACTATACTAAATGGACTCATTTTAACAGGAGTTGTATTTGCTAACAAAGCAAGCAATTGCAGTGAGTTTCTATGAGAAGCAAATGCAAAGTGCTAAGCAGCTGAGAAAATTTCCATGATGGAAGGAGGGGAAAGGATACCAGGTGAGCTGCACCCTCAAGAATGAGAGCGTCTTAAGACAATAAGAGCATCTCTGAAGGCAAAAAGTATGAAAACTCATCCGCAGTAGATGTGGGCATCAGCTGTTTGTGTAGCACAGATGAAACAGCATTGTTCAGAGCAATGAAGCAGGACTACTCCGTCATGACAGGGCCTTGTGTTGTGCGGCTCCTGCTTGTTCCCTGCAGTAATTGGAGACATGTCCTCAGAGTGGGGCTGATTCTGAGATCCCTGAGGAGACCCTCCACTATGCTTTTGTGGTGCTTCAGTCTGGCAACTTGGTAAACTGCATTGACAATAGCTGATAATCTTCTAGACTCAACATAAAGATAATAGGGTGCATTGGAGGAGGATGTACATGCTGTAGAACAATAAGAGCCCTAAATCACACCTGAGTAGGCATGAAGTATTCTGGGCAGAAGTTACTTCATGGCCGGTGCCGTGGCTCACTAGGCTAACCCTCCGCCTGCGGCTCTGTCACACCAGGTTCTAGTCTCCATCGGGGCACAGATTCTGTCCCGGTTGCTCCTCTTCCAGTCCAGCTCTCTGCTGTGGCCTGGGAAGGCAGTGGAGGATGGCCCAAGTGCTTGGGCCCTGCACCTGCATGGGAGACCAGGAGGAAGCACCTGGCTCCTGGCTTCGGATCGGTGCAGTGTGCTGGCTGTAGCAGCCATTTAGGGGGTGAACCAATGGAAGGAAGACCTTTCTCTCTGTCTCTCTCACTGTCTCTCATTCTCTCACTGTCTAGGAGACAGTGCCTGTCTAGGAGTCTAGGAGTGCCTAGACAGTGCCTGGTTAGGAGACTGCCAGTCAAAGAAAAAAAAAAAAAGAAGTTACTTCAAAGTAGCATTTTTGATGGTTTGTTTGTTATTTGGTCTATTATTTCTCACTCTGTCTTTACAGCTGTTCAAAGGGGTTTTGTCTATTAAGAGAAGTTAATTGGCTATGCCATTTTATTCACATATTCACTGCTTAATAACAAAGAATGATGTATTTCCTTCCTTTTTAGTTGAATTTTTTTGTGCAAGCTGTTGCTTTAATGTGTTTCATTATAGCACTGTCACCAAGGTGATTCACAGAGAATTTTAACTTTTCTGCTGCACATTGCTGTGAAAAGACTTCTCTAACTTTGCCAAAAGATGATGGCTTCAGAGTAGAAACAGGGCTGATTCTCTCCAGTCTCTCTCTCAAACACACACTATCTCTCTCTCGGTCTCTCCTCTCTCATTAGGAAAATATATTCTGGTCCTTTGTCCTGAAACACCTGTTCTCTCTGCAATAATTCTCAGTTTTCTGCAAGAACATTTTTCTGAATGACTGTATCTGATAACTATTCTGGGCCATTATTACTTTTGTAAATCACAAGATGTATATATTTGTATCTGTGGTAAGGAAAAATGATGGCCTAATCTATAAGCACTTCGGTTGATCACAATCAATTCATTGAGGAAAAATAATCAATCCATTCCATATGACATCATAGAAATATAGAAATTGGTGTTGTGCATATATAAGATATACTCCAAGACTCCCTCTACATCCTGAGAAGAGTATTGATTTTATTTTTTTTAAAAAATCTTACTCCTTTCCTCAGCGGGGAAATGGAAAGGAAGAGCTCTCCACAGTCCCTACTCAGGGAACAGACACCTGAAACATTTACCAATGGAAAACCTTATGGTCCTCACAGGCCCTGAGCCTAGTTTGAGGAGCTGTTTGGTAACCATACTGCTGTATTGTTCCAGAAAAAGTGCACAGCCCTCAATGTCCCCACCCCAAGCCAATTTCAGATGACGCTTACCTGGGATCCCTTGAAGCAGATGGGTAGCTACTGCTAAGCATCTCCATTGACCCAGCACTACAAGCCAGCCATAGATGCTGCCCAGCCTCCCGTGGTCCTAGGAAGCCCACCCTGAGTGAATCGGCTTGCAGAGGGCCCTAGAAAACAATCAGGTGACTCTATATGACTTCTGCTGCCCTGGAAATACTCAGGAAGTCTCATCCACTCACCCTTGACTCCAGAAAGCATGCAAGTGGCCCAGCAGCAGCCAGATGACCCACCCATATACTCTCAACTGCAAGATCCAACTGGGAAACAGATCTTGAACAGCATAGCCTACTGAAGCTCCCAAGAAACAAACCAGTTGGTATTTGCCAGTCAACTCCTCTATCTTGAGATGTAGCTGGCAACTCACACTGTATTAGCCTATAGAGGCCCAGGAGCAGACAGATAGCTCCACCCACACACCTGTAGTCCTAGGAAGCAACCAAGCTTAATACCTGAGTGGCTCAGCCCAGAAAGGGCTTTGAGGAGCAATGAGGAAGCCCTGTTCACACTCCTGTGATCTCAAGAAACAGTTTTGTAGCCCATCTTTAGAAATTTGGCCCATTGCTGGGGACCAGCGCCATGGCACAGTAGGTTAAACCTCTGCCTGTGGCATCGGCATCCCATATGGGCACCGGTTCTAGTCCTGGCTGCTCCTCTTCCAATCCAGCTCTCTGCTATGGCCTGGGAAGGCAGTAGAAGATGGCCCAAGTCCTTAGGCCCCTGCACCCATGTGGGAGACTGGAAAGAAACACCTGGCTCCTGGCTTTGGATCAGCGCAGTTCCAGCTGTTGCGGCGTGAACCAATGGACAGAAGACCTTTCTCTCTGTTTCTCCCTCTCACAGTCTGTAACTCTACCTCCCAAATAAATAAATAAATAAATCTTTAAAGAACCAAAAAGAAATTTGGCCCATTGAGGCCCTGAGAAAGACATATTTGGTCCCATGAATTCATGGTCATCACTGGGAAGCAGCTAGGCAACCTCCCTGAGGAATTCACCCTCCGAAAGCGCCATTAAATCATATATGTAGCACTTAGGCACTGAATGTAAACCTTCATCATTACTGGGCATGCTGTAACACACCCAACTGTGTCCTCTGGGTGTGCCACACTCTTACATGATTTGTGGAAACTGACAGACACTCTACATCTGCCAGCAAATCCTCCTTGACTAAGGGAGATGCTGCCCAGCCAGCAGCAAAAGTTAGACCACTGAAACACATATAGACATTGTCAGTATTGTCTATAGCTGAGCAAGCTGTACAGACCCTACATTGAAGCACCTACCTGGACCCAAAACCCATGTAACATACCCAATGAACAAATTAGGACATATTGCTAGCAGAAATCTCAATATCATGAAAGATACAATATAAAATTAATAAAAGCAATTGACTCCCAGATGCACAAAACCAATGTAGGGAAGCACGAAGCATCGAAAAATCAGGTAATAAGATGCCTCCAAAGAATCACAATAATTTTCTAGCAACTGACCTGAATGAAGAGGATTGCCTGTCAAAGAATTAAAAGAATGATTTAAAGGGAACTTAATGAGTAAGTAAATTAAAATATAATGGACAGCTTCAATATAAAAACTGCTCAGGGAGAAGAAAGAATCTCTGTTGGAAGACAGGTATTTTGAAATGACTCAGTCTGATAAAAAATAAGAATAATGAAGAAAACCTTCAACAGTTAGGGGACACCACAAAGTGAGGAAACATTTGTGTAATGGGTGTTACAGAAGAGTAGAAAGAGACAAGGCATTAGCAGCTTATCAAATGAAATAACTTTTGAGCTTTCTAAATATTGAGGAAGACATGGGTATCCAAATCCAGATCCAGGAAGCTAAAAGAATCATTAATAGATTCAGCCAAGAAAAAAAAAATCCTATCCAAAGCATATTATCATCAAACCATCAGAGGTACAAGATAAAGAAAATTCTAAAAATAGCAAAATGTCAAATTATTTATAAGTGGATCTTTAATAGACTAATGTTAGCATTCTTGGCAAAATGTATGGAATTTGGTAAAATTATCACTTAGAGGGATGTTATATAGAAATAAGTGCCTATATTTAAAAAAAAGACTTAAGGGGGCCAGCGCCATGGCTCACTTGGTTAATCCTCCACCTGCGGCGCCAGCATCCCATATAGGCACCAGGTTCTAGTCCCGGTTGCTCCTCTTCCAGTCCATCTCTCTGCTGTGACTTGGGAAGGCAGTGGAGGTTGGCCCAAGTGCTTGGGCCCTGCACCCGCATGGGAGACCAGGAGGAAGCACCTGGCTCCTGGCTTCGGATCGGCGCAGCACCAGCCATAGCGGCCATCTGGGGAGTGAACCAACGGAAGGAAGACCTTTCTGTCTCTCTCTCTCACTGTCTGTAACTCTACCTGTCAAATAAAAAACAAAAAAAAAGTATAAAAAAAGACTTAAAATAAGCCATCTAATAATGAAATTTAAAGAAATGAAAAAACAGAAACAAATCAAACCCAAAATTGGTAGAAGGAAAGAAATATCAAATATTAGATTAGAAATAAATTAAACAGATACTTTAAAAAATACAAGAACCCCTGAAACATTTTTAAAATAAGTCTGACAAGCCTCATGCTAAACTAACCAATATAAAAATGAGAATACACAAATTAATAAAATCAAAGATAAAAAAGGAACCATTACATCTGATAACACAGAAATACAAAGGATTGTAAATACTAGTTTTAACAAACATACTTCTACAAATTACAAAACCTGGAGGAAATGAATAAATATAATCTAACAAAATTGTACTATGAAACCTGAAGACTGTGAAATTGTACTAGAAAACCTGAAGAGAACAATAGTAGTGTGGTTGAATGAGGGATAGAAAAATCTTCCAATAAAGAAAAGTCCAGAACTAGATTACTTCACTGCTGAATTTAACCAAACACTATTGAAAGTACTGAAAGGGAGGAAAATCTTACAAGGTTTTGTATGAAGTCAGCACTACCCTGATACCAAAACCAAGCAAGGACATAAAACAAACAACAAAAACAAAAACTAAATGTCAATGTCTTCAAATAATACTAAGATGTTGAATGCAACAACACATAGAAAGGTTTATATACCAAGGTCAAATTGGATTTATCTCAGGGAAGCCAAAATGTTTCTTTCTTTCTTTCTTTTTTTTTTTTTTTTTGAAAGGCAGAGTGGACAGTGAGAGAGAGAGAGACAGGGAGAAAGGTTTTCCTTTACCATTGGTTCACCCTCCAATGGCCGCTGCAGAAGGTGCGCTGCAGCCGGCGAACTGTGCTGATCCGAAGCCAGAAGCTAGGTGCTTCTCCTGGTCTCCCATGCGGGTGCAGGGCTCAAGGACTTGGGCCATCCTCCACTGCCTTCCTGGGCCATGGCAGAGAGCTGGACTGGAAGAGGGGCAATCGGGACAGAATCTGGCACCCTGACCGGGACTAGAACCCGGTGTGATGGCGCCGCGGGCAGAGGATTAGCCTATTGAGCCACGCGTCGGCCAGAATGTTTCAACATACACAAATTTTATGTAATACATTTTACCAACAGAATGAAGGATAAAAACTTTATGATCATCTCAACAGATGCAAAAAAGCATTTGATAAAATTCAACATCACTTAATGCTAAAGACTATCCAAAATTATATATATAGAAGAAATGTACCTCAATGCAATAGTGCTTTATCTGACAAACACAAAGCCTACATAATATTTAATGGGGGAAAAGTTGAAATCCTTCCTAATATAATTAGGAGTAAGATAAAGATAAGCACTTTTACCACACTTATAATATAATACTGAAAATTTTATACACATCAATTTGACAAGAGAAAAATAAAGTACATCTAAATGTGAAAGAATAAAAAAGGTTAAATTATCCATGTTTGCAGATTACCTGAATTTTTATGTAGAAAATCCTAACATTCCACCAAAAAACAATATTAAAACTAATAAATGAATTCAATAAGTCTACAAGATATAAAATCAACATGTAAAATCAGTAGCTATTTTTATATGCCGATAGTGAAATTCCTGAGGAAGAAATCTCTTTTATAATATGTACAAAAATAAATACCAAGAAATAACTAACTATTGATGTGCATGATTTAAGCAATGAAAATATAAAACATTGAATAAATAAATAAAAGAGGACACAAAAACTATAATGGCACACTGTGCTTATAGATTGGAAAAATATTAAAATTTCCATATTATCCCAAATAACATATGGATTTAATGTAATTCCTATTGAGATACAAATGCCATTCTCCATAGAATCAGAAAAAGATATTCTTAAATTTTGTATAGACCCACAAAAGATACCCAAAAGCAGTCATGAGCAAAAGGAACAAAGCTGGAGATATTGTAACTGCCTACTTCAAAACATAACACAACATGATAATAACCCTAACAGCATGATACTAACATAAAAACAGACACACTGACTAATGGAACAAAATAGTGAATTCAGAAGTAAATGCACACATTTGCAGTTCCTTGTAATTTTACAAAGGTAGCAGGTAAATACATTGGAGAAAGAAAAAATCTTTTCAATAAATGGTGCTGGGAAAATATATATATATTATGTCAGTAAGTTAGAAAGTTAGAAATGTGGATGAACTGGGAAAATTTCATTAAAAATACTATCAAAAATCACTGATGAAAAATAATCAATAATGAAATAATCCATATCTATTAAAGAAAATGGACTGGGGCTGGCGCTGTGGTGTAGCGGATTAACGCCCTGGCCTGAAGTGCCGTTATCCCAGATGGGTGCCAGTTTTAGTTCCGGCTGCTCCTCTTCTGATCCAGCTCTCTGCTATGGCCTGGGAAAGCAGTAAAAGTCCTTGGGCCCCTGCACCCACATGGGAGACCCAGCAGAAGCTCCTGGCTCCTGGCTTCGGATCGGCGCAGCTCTAGCTGTTGTGGCCATCTGGGGAGTGAACCAGCAGATGGAAGACCTCTCTCTCTCTCTCTCTCTCTCTCTCTCTCTCTCTCTCTCTCTGCCTCTCCTCTCTCTGTGTAACTTTGACTTTCAAATAAATAAATACATCTTTAAAAAAAAAAGAAAATGGATTTAAAATAACATTTATTTATTTATTTATTTATTTGAAAGGCTGTGTGGCAGAGAGACAGAGGGTGAATGAATTATATCTTCAATTTACTGGTTTACTCCCCAAATGGCTGCAACAACTGGGACCTGCCCAGGCCAAAACCAGGATCCAGGAACTTCATCTGGGTCTCCTATTTAGGTAGCGGGCACTCAAGTACTTGATCCATCTTCTGCTGAATCCCAACCATATTTACAGGAAGTTGTATCATAAGCAGAGCAGCAGTGCTAAAACTGGCACTCTGATATGGGATATAGGCATCCCAAGTGGCACTTCAATCTGTTGGGCCACAATACTTGCCTCAAGAAATGAAATTTCTAATTAAAAATTTGCTGACAAAGGAAGCTGCTTACCCAGGTTGTTTTGTTAGTAAATTCCATCAAATACTTAGAGAAAGTAATAGAAATTAAGCACAAACACTTCTAAACAGTAGATCAGGAGGGAACCATTTTTACCTTACAGTTTGAGACCAGTCTTACACTGATACTAAAACCAAAGACATTACAATGATATGATATACTTCTAATAAATATACTTTCAAAACTCTGTAACGCATTTAACAACCATGATGAGGTTCAAAAAGTTTGTAGAAAATGGATTTTTTTCTTTTTTTGGACATGCAGAGTTAGACACAGAGAGAGAGAGAGACAGAAAGAAAGGTCTTCCTTCTGTTGGTTCACACCCAAATGGCTGCTATGGCAGTGCTGCGCTGATCTGAAGCCAGGAGCCAGGTGCTTCCTCCTGGTCTCCCATGCGGGTGCAGGGCCTAAGTACTTGGGCCATCCTCCACTGCCTTTCCGGGCCACAGCAGAGAGCTGGACTGGAAGAGGAGCAACCAGGACAGAATCCAGCATCCCAACCAGGACTAGAACCTGGTGTGCCAGCGCCGCAGGCGGGGGATTAGCCTAGTGAGCTGCAGTGCCGGCCAGAAAATGGAATTTTAAAACTAGATTTTTTGGGGGCCAGCGCTGTGGCAAGGCAGTTAAAGCCGCCGCCTGCAGTGCCAGCATCCCACAGGGGTGCCGATTCAAGTCTCAGCTGCTCCACTTCTGATCCAGCTCTCTGCTATGGCCTGGGAAAGCAGAAGATGACTCAAGTCCTTGGGCCCCTGCACCTACATGGGAGACCCAGAAGAAGCTCCTGGCTCCTGGTCAGATCAGTGCAGCTCTGGCCATTGTGGCCATCTGGGGAGTGACCAGTAGATGAAGGACCTCTCTCTCTCTCTGCCTCTTCTCTCTCTGTGTAATCTGACTTTCAAATAAATAAATAAATAAATCTTTTAAAGAAAACTAGATCATTTTGGTGCAAAAAAGTGTTGAATTCCAGGCATAGCTTCTTTATGAGATAGATTTTCCATAAAATTCTTGAATACTCCTTGTATAATTCACAAATATGTCAAAGGATTAAACTTCATGACTAAGTAGAAAAATACCTGGTTGGTTTCACATTCAAAAACCAATCACTGGAACTCTCTACAGCAAGAAATAGAAAAGAAAACTAGAGTCATCTCAATGGAAGTAATACAAGAATTTTAAATATTCAACATCATTCCTGATGAAAATCCTCAGAATACTAAGTACACAGAGGAACTTGTTAAAACTGAGAAAAAAACATATATCAAAACTCTATAGCCAACATCATGATGAAAGAATGAATTCCTTTTCCAGCCAATCAAGGAATCTTCTTTTCCCAGTTGTATTTAACATTGCACTGGTAGTCCTAGTAGTATATAAAAAGAAATAAATGATATCTAGATTGGAAAAGAATATATAAAGCTGTCTTCATTTGCAGATAATATAAGGATACTTAGAAAGTTGATATAAAATGCATATTATGAAAAAAACTGAATAGATTTTAATTTTTGCACTGAAGTTTAATTCAAATTTCCATGAACTTTTTTTAAAAAGATATTTTTTAATTTGTTTGAGAGGTAGAGTTACAGACAATGAGAGAGAGAGAGAGAGAGAGAGAGAGAGAGAGAGAGAGAGAAAGGTCTTCCATCTGCTGGTTCACCTCCCAAATGGCTACAATGGCCAGATCTGGGCCGATCCAAAGCCAGGAGTCAGGAGATTCTTTCAGGTATCCCATATGGTGCAGTGGCCCTAGGACTTGGACCATCTTCCACTGCTTTCCCAGGCCATAGCAGAGAGCTGGATCAGAAGAGGAGCAGCCAGGACTTGAACTGGTGCCCTTATGGGATGCTGGCACTGCAGGTGGTGGATTAACTACTGCACCACAGCACCGACCCCTCCATGAACTTTTTGAAGTTATTTCATATGGTCATCTTTATCCCAAATCTGAAAGAATCAACAAAAGTGTTATTATATCTAATAGTTATGTGTAGCACATTTTTAGGATATAAAATCTGTATGTAAAGGGCAATTATGTTTTATATAACAATAAGCAATTTGAAATTAAAGTAAAAGTGTCATTTGCTATAACATTGTTACAGGTTTAGGTTGAACGACATATGTATAAGAATCCTTCCCTAGAAATGATAAAGTTTTTGCCGGTGCCGCGGCTCACTAGGCTAATCCTCCGCCTTGCGGCGCCGGCACACCGGGTTCTAGTCCCGGTCGGGGCACCGATCCTGTCCCGGTTGCCCCCCTTCCAGGCCAGCTCTCTGCTGTGGCCAGGGAGTGCAGTGGAGGATGGCCCAAGTGCTTGGGTCCTGCACCCCATGGGAGACCAGGAGAAGCACCTGGCTCCTGCCATCGGAACAGCGCGGTGCGCCGGCCGCAGCGCGCTACCGCGGCGGCCATTGGAGGGTGAACCAACGGCAAAAGGAAGACCTTTCTCTCTGTCTCTCTCTCTCACTGTCCACTCTGCCCGTCCAAAAAAAAAAAAAAAAAAAAGAAATGATAAAGTTTTCCTGAGAGACATTCAGGCTGACTTCAATAAATACATAAACATTATGTCTTTCAAGTTTTAGAAGACAAAATATTTTCAAAAGATTAATTTTACTTTAAGTAAAGTATAGATTCAGTGCAATACCAATAAAAATCTCAGCAAGCTTCCTTTGTAAAAATGATCAAGTTGAGTCTAAAATTCATATCAAAATTCAAATGAACTAAGATTGCAAAAAGAACTAAAGAAAACCAAGGTTGGATGGCATATTACTGGAGGAAATGCTACAGCAAACAAAGCAGTATGATATTGGGAAAGATAGACATATAGGACAAAGGGACTGACTAGACGTCTGAAAACAGATGTCTGAAAATAGCATGTAAGATCAATTTTGATTTTTAGCAAAAGTACTATGGACTTTCTGAGAAGACTCAATACTTATATTTATACAGGTTAGTATCACTTAGCTGAAAATATTTGGTATCTTAAGTGTTTAGGATTTGGGATTTTTTTGGGGGAAGTATAATATTTGCATATAATAAAGATATCTTGGGTGTGACCCAACTCTAAGCACAGAATTCATTTATATTTCTTTTTCTAAAAAAAAATTTTAGGATGATAAAACATATCAATAAATTAAAAAATGAAAATCATGATTTTCTTGATAGATTCAGAGAAAGCATTTGATAAAAATACAACTTCCTTTCATCATATAAACATCAAGCAAATTGGGTACAAAAGGAACATAACATAGTCAAGGCAATATATGACAGACCTAAAGCCAGAATCATATTGAATGGGGACAAGGTGGAAGCTTTTCCGCTAAGATCCAGAAACAGACAAGGATGCCCACTGCCACTGTTACTATTCAGTATGGCTTTGAAAGTTTTAGCAAGAGACATGAGGCAAGAAAAAGAAATCTAAATATACAAATTGGAAAGACGGGAGTCAAATTACCACTGTTTGCAGTTGACATGATCCTATATATAGGTTAATCAAAGGACTCCACCAAGAGACTATTGGAACTTAGAGAGTGTAGCACAGTTGCAGGACATAAAATCAACACACAAAAATGAATAGAACTTGCATATATAAACAATGCATTAGCTGAGAAAGACCTTGTAAGATCAGTCCCATTCATAATAGCTACCAAAACACTTCAATACCTTGGAATAAATTTAACAAAAGGTGTCAAAAATCTCTACGATGAAAATTGCGAAACATTAAGGAAATAAACAGAAGAAAACAAAAAAAAAGGAAAAATCTTCTCTGTGGATTGGAAGAATTAATATCATCAAAATATCTGTAATACTCAAAGCAATTTTCATATTTAAAGAGATCACAATGAAAATGCCAAGGACATTCTTCTAAGATATAGAAAAAAAATCCTAAAATTCATATGGAAACACAAGAGATCCTGAATAGCTAAAGCGATCCTTTTTATTTTTTTTTTTTTATTTTTTTTTTATTTTTGACTGGCAGAGTGGACAGTGAGAGAGAGACAGAGAGAAAGGTCTTCCTTTTGCCATTGGTTCACCCTCCAATGGCCGCCGCGGTAGCGCGCTGCGGCCGGCGCACCGCGCTGATCCGATGGCAGGAGCCAGGTGCTTCTCCTGGTCTCCCATGGGGTGCAGGGCCCAAGGACTTGGGCCATCCTCCACTGCACTCCCTGGCCACAGCAGAGAGCTGGCCTGGAAGAGGGGCAACCGGGACAGGATCGGTGCCCCGACCGGGACTAGAACCCGGTGTGCCGGCGCCGCAAGGCGGAGGATTAGCCTAGTGAGCCGGCGCCGCAAGGCGGAGGATTAGCCTAGTGAGCCGCGGCGCCGGCCCTTTTTTTTTTTTTTTAATTTAAAGATTAATTCATTTATTTATTTGAAAGGCAGAGCCCCAAAGAGGCAGAGGCAGAGGCAGAGGCAGAGGCAGAGAGAGAGAGAGAGAGAGAGAGAGAGAGAGAGAGAAAGGTCTTCCATCCACTGTTTCACTCCCTAAATGGCCACAATGGCCGGAGCTGCACTGATCCGGGTCTCCCATGTCAGTGCAGGGACCCAAGGACTTGGACCATTTTCTACTGCTCTCCCAGGCCACAGCAGAGAGCTAGATCAGAAGTGGAGTAGCCAGGACTCGAACTGGCATCCATATGGGATGCTGGCAATGCAGGCAGGCAGCTTTACCCACTAGACCACAGTGCCGGCCCCAGCTAAAGCAATCTTAAAAAATAAAAACTAAGCAAGAGGCATCACATTACCAGATTTCAAGACATACTACAAGGCAGTTGTAATCAAAACAGCCTGGTTCTGGCAGAAAACTAGGTTTGTGGACAAATGGAATAGAATGGAAACCCCAGAAATTAACCCACACATCTATAACTAATTAATCTGACAAGCAAAAATCACTCCTTGGAGAAAGGACAATCTCTTCAACAAATGGGTTTGGGAAAATTGGATCTCCATATGCAAAAGTATGAAACAAGACCCTTTCCCTACACTCTATACAAAAATCAACTCAACAGTGGATCAACTATCTAGATTTATGACCTGATACCATCAAATGGGTTGAGGAAAACAAAGGAGAAATACTGCAAGATATTGGCATAGGCAAAGAATTCCTGGATCAGACTCCAGAATCATAGGCAATAAAAGCAAAAATAGACAAATGGGATTACATCAAGCTTAGAAGTTTCTGCACAGCAAAAATAACACTCAATGAAATGTGAAGAAGAAACCAAAAGAATGTAAGAAAACATTTACTAACTATGCACCTGATAACAGATTAATATCTAGAATATAAAAAGAGCTCAGGAAACTCAACAACAATAGAATAAACAGTCCAGTAAGAAATGGGCAAAGGATGTAAAAAGACTTCTTTCAAAGAATGAAATACAAATGGCCCACAGACAGATGAAAAGATGCTCAGCATCACTGGCTGTCAGGGAAATGCAAATAAAAACCACAATGAGGTTTCACACCCCAGTTAGAATGACTATCATGCAAAACTCAAAAAATAACCAATGTTGGTGGGAATGTGAACTGGTACAACCTTATGGAAGACATTATGGAAATTCCTCAGAAATCTTAAAATAGATATTTCATATGACCCAGCCATCCCATTCCTGGGAATTTAGCCAAAGCAAATGAAATTGGTTTATGAAAGAGTTATTTGTACCCCTTTGTTTATACCAGCTCAATTCACGATGCCTAAGATAGGGGATCAACCCAGATGTACCTCAACTGTTGACTGGATACAATGAAATACTCTCAGTTATAAAAAGGAATGGAATCCTGTCTTCTGCAACAAAATGGATACAACTATATACCATTATGCTTAGTAAAATAAGCCAGGCCCAAAATGTCAAATGCCATGTTTTCTCTCATTTGTGGTATCTAATATATACTTCATAAAAAAGCCTTAATGTATATGAGTAAAATTGACATCTTCTGACTTACTGTTTATAACCCTTATCTGTATTCCTGAAGAACAGTGATCTTTCTTTGTTAAAAAACACTGCAAAATATTGCATTACACTTTTCTTGATAATAAACAGGAAACACAAGTTTATACACTGATAAGAGATTTCAACATGCTTTTAATGACTACTAAGAAAGGCAGAATACACTAATGATTACACTAAGATGTAATGATCACAAAGAACTATACAGAAGAGATTATTGTTTTTATGGATTTAGACTGAAGAGTATTAGAGTCACCCAGGTGGTGGTTTTTGTGTTTTGGTCAATAAAGAAAGGACTCCTATTTGGTGTATGCTGGACTTCATAGCCTTTAGGACAGAACTCTTGCTCAATTTCTGATGGCTGGGTCATCTGCTATGCTGAATCAATAGTAGGCACCTCTGGCTTGATGGCAACTGACTGGTGTCCATGGTGGCCTAAGACATTAATTAATCATGTTGCAGTACTTTGTAGAGGAGTCACAAATAACTGGAATGGAACACAACCTGAAAGCAATACATGCTTACAAGTAGAACCTGAACGTTTGAGGCTTGTTTTCAAATGTAGTTGTTCACCAATTTTTTTTTTTTTTTAAAAATTATCTATTTTTTGCCAGTTAGAGAGAGAGAGAGAGGTATCTTCCCTCCATTTTTTTTTTTACTTGCCAGATGGCTGCAATGGCCATGTCTGGACCAGGCCAAAGCCAGGATTCAGAAGTTTTATCCAGGTTTCCCACGTGGGTGGAAGGGGTATAAACACTTTCACCATCTTCCACTGCTTTTTCCAGGCCACTAGCAGGGAGAGCAGGGAGCTGGATAGGAAGTGGAGCAGCTGGGTCATGATCCAGCCCTCAGATTTAATGCCAGTATTATAGGCAATGGGTTGACCCTCTAAGCCACAATGCCAGCTCCTCATTAACATTTTTATACCAGTTTTCTCAAAATTTCTAATACAGTATTTTGTCGAACAACTAAAGAAAGACATTTCTAAGAATCTGAAGAGGAGAGAAAATATTTACAAAATATTTTTCTGATAAAGGTTTTAAAATCAAAATATACAAACAACTCTCACAACTCTTTTTTTTTTTTATTTTTTGACAGAGTGGACAGTGAGAGAGAGAGAGAGAGACAGAAGGGTCTTCCTTTTGCCGTTGGTTCACCCTCCAATGGCCGCCGCAGCCGGTGCATTGCGCTGATCTGAAGCCAGGAGCCAGGTGCTCATCCTGGTCTCCCATGGGGTGCAGGGCCCAAGCACTTGGGCCATCCTCCACTGCACTCCCGGGCCATAGCAGAGAGCTGGCCTGGAAGAGGGGCAACAGGGACAGAATCCGGCGCCCCGACCAGGACTAGAACCCGGTGTGCCGGCGCCACAAGGCGGAGGATTAGCCTGTTGAGCCACGGCGCCGGCTAGAACTCTCACAACTCTAAGAAGAATGTAACCTGAATATTTACCCACGTCCCAAAACAAAGTAGAGGAAGGGCAAATAAGCACAGGAAAAAGTGTTCAGTGTCATTAGGTATTAGGGAAATAATAGAACAATGACAGATATCACTGTCACACTATATAGAATGTCTAAAATCAAATTTTAAAAAAGAGGTTGTCATCATTAAATTTGTGGAAGGAAATGGAGAAACTTGAACTCTTATACACTGCTGTTTGGATATGTAATGGTACCACTACTTTGGAAAACAATTTGATCGTGTCCTATAGGTAGGGTCTATTGATTCTACCCCAGATGTTTACCCGAGAGAAATTAAGACATTTGCCTGCACAGAAATTTGTTCTTAGAAGGTTTATTCATAATAGCTGTAAACTGGAAAGCACTCAAGTACTCATCAAGCAATTATTGGACCATAAACCAACTGTGATCATTTTCATTCCATTCTTGACATGGAATATGATGATGATAAGTCTGAGAGGCATTGCAACAATCCAATTATATCAAGGTGATCAGTCAGCTTGCATATGACTCTCTTAGCCTTTACTTTTATTACAAAATGGATCACATAGCACAAATTATTAAACAATAAGACCTAAGACAAGAGAGAGTGTAGTGCTGAGTTGGGTGGTATAAGAAGCTTTTTCCTTATATAATTCCTTATTTTACACTGAAGCAATGCTATTTCCAGAAACTGTCAGCCAACTTTCTCTAAAACAAACCACCAGTAGAGAAAAATAGGATGTGTCTATTTGGCTTGTGTCCAAGACCCACCATCACTGAGCATAGGGATTGACTCAGCTGTTGTAAAGCCTAAGGTTCTTTAAGTAAAAGAACATAAAATTACAAATGCCAACTTACTAGGGCCCATCATAAGGTCTAGGAAACAACCCCAAAAGGGTAGCACCCTGAAGATGAACTTTCATTACCTTCACTTTGAATCCATTTACTGTTCAGTCTTTACCACCCACCCTCTGAACAAATTCAAAGATTTTTGGGGGAAGGGTCACATGACTCTTACATAGTCAATCAATAATATCTATGGGGTGGGAGGGCATTTGGCCTGACAGGAAAGATGCTGGTTAGGTTGCCAGCGTTCCCCACTGGAGTACTTGGGATTAACACTGGGCTCCTGATTATGGGAGGCAGGGATGATTGCTGCCCAAGTAGGAGACCTGCACTGAGCTCCCATCTCTCAGCTCAGGCCTGATCCAGGGCTGCTGTTGTGGGAATCTGGAAAGTGAACCAGTAGATGGTAGCCCTCTATCTCAGTCTCTCTCTACCTCTCATATCAATAAATGAAAAATAAATAAAGTTTACACTGTGATTTCTGTCTATGAAGAGTTTAGAATCTGGGAAAAGTCTCTAAAGGCATTGATGGAATTCATGGGGCTATGAACTAATAGGTATGGACATTCCTATGTAAATTTTCTTTCCCTGGTTATAATAAAAGTGATGCTAAATAGCAGAACTTTGTAGGCCTGCTAAAAGCAGCATACAATGGTAGCATATATTTGAGACTTTACTATTAGAGTTTATTCTTTGTCAGTTTTAGTTGCATGATCCTCTACAGTTGTTAATATTTCTGGATTGTAGTTACTTTTTGTGCAGTGGGGATAGTGGAAGATGGATAAATTGTATAACACTTGCTAAATTTACCATAAATCTGCTCATGTTCCCTAACAGGTAGTATTTTCTCCTAAGGATATAGTAGGTGACTAAGAAGGAGGGTTCTCTCTGCATTTTGTTCACTGCTTTCAATTCATTATAAGAGGCATTTTTTTCCTTTTCCATCATACCTGGGCCTTCACTACAAATTAGCTTCTTTTTTCTTAAATGACCATATAATTGCAAAAAGCCAAGCAACAGATTGGTGAGTGGGTGGTGAGAAGCAGTATATTTTTCCTTCAAGGGCTTGCTTATTTAGAGTGATTGTTAACATGTCTCCTTAGTGATTAAATCATTAAGCCAGAACACAATTTCTGAAATAATGTTTTCTCAAGCTACTCAATTTTTTTAAGCAAACATCCACTCATGGCTTTTATTCTGACTGATCTGAATTCTTATTACCAAACACTTATAAATAATTCAAAACAAAACCAATTGATAACTCATGTTGCAGTTTTCCTTTGCTTTTAAACCATTAGGTCATGTCTCACAATAGCTTGTAAAGTGGAGACTGACCAACTTTTTGGCGAAATCTGATCATTGCAGTTAGAAAAGATTTGGAACTATTACGTAATAATTAGGACAGGATGCCTCCATTTACTGGGTACATTCTGGATATCAGACACTATTTTAGGCACTTCACATCTCTATAATAACTCTACAAAGTATTATTTCTCCCATTGTACGAATAAGGAAACTGAAACTGAATAAAAAGTTAAATAACCAGACTCAGAAAAAATGAGCAAGAACCCAAAATTCAAACTATTTTGGTGCAAAATATTAAATCTGCATTGTTTTTTCAAAATATACATTTTCCACAATTATTTGAAAACTCCCTCATACTTGCCCTGTTGGTTGGGGCAAGTTATTTAGTGTCCCAGAGCCCTATTTTCCTTCTGGGAAATAATATAAGAATTAGCATGTTTATAAATTAAATATTACCTGGCACATTAAATACTCAATAAATATAACTATTACTACTACTAATGTTAGTTTTATTATTAGTAACATTTAGTAGGTACTCTAAGGCCATATAAAAATAGCCCTTGACTTAGAAAATTATCACCACAACTGGTATTTGCTGAATTTGTACTCCATTCTAGGAATTCATGAGGTATGAACTGTTGTTAAATCCCATTTTATATACAGGAGCATTACAGAGGGAAGTTAAGTATTAAAAATCACATACCTAATAGATGGTAGGACAGTCTTTTGAAATTCTATGCTAGCTCAATGCACTAATGATTATGTTTAGATTATCTCAGATATATAGGAATCTCATTTTCAACTTAACATGACCTTAAAATGTAATGGATACCCTAAAATTCTTCCCAAATTCCCCATTCCTTTCAGGGTAGAATAAAAATACCTCAGTTTGGCATTTGACGTGATATCACCATAGCATTTTCCTCCAACCACAAATCCTGACTATTCACCCCATGCCCAACCCACACCAACTACATTGTCTTCTCAACAATCCGTGAACATGGCTAACACTTTACATGTTTCCACATCTTTTCTTGTTGTTTACTCTGCTTGGAATGCTCTTATAGCTCTCTAAGTACCATTTACCCCTTTCAAGCTCAGTATACTCCTTGATTATGAACTGGTCAAATGTTATCTTCTCTGTTAAAATGTTTTGATACCTTTTTGCCTATATTTTGCATTTTCCAAACAATGTCTGTTTCATGTTTGCTCTTCTTATTAAAATATGAGACCATCTTATTATCTAGCCTCAATAATTGCCAGTACCTCCCTCTGAGTAGGCACCCATTAAATACTCGCTGATTGAGTGAATGAAATATCCTGTCAATCTCCCCAGTCCATCTCTGTGTTGACAAGAAACATGAGTCTGCTGAATGACTGGGCTGTTGATGACAGAGCTCACATGGGAATCCAAGGTGCCATTTCTTGCAGCCTATGTGTCTTTGGTGCCAGATGAAATTTGGCTGCTTGTGACAAGGAAGCATTTTAACACTTTGACAAGCAGTCAGCCTTGGACAAACACTTGTTTGTTTGCTCAGTTGTTAACCTTAATGCTTGACTTTTCTTGTTCTGTGTGGAGTCCCCATAGCTCTGAAAGTGTAGTGGAGCAAGTTCACATGAAGGAAAATTGAAATCTTTTCCAACATTGATATGCATTTCAGCAAAGCATTTGACAGAGTCTTATGATAGTCTGATGGGCCAGATGGTGAAATATTGGCCAAATGAAAGCAGCATTTGATGGGTTAGTAGCAGGTTTAAGAATTGTATCTAAACACCTACACAATGGAATTCCTGCTTTCAGAATGCATTCATTTCTCTCCTTACTCTTTCTGGGTCTATTGAAGCCTAGCCAATCTGTCTTCCCAAGACCGATATTGACTATTTCAATCTAAAATCACAAAAGAATTGAAAAATAATCTTGGACCTTCTTTGGATTTCCTGTTTCATGCATGTTAGTTTTATGATCCTAAAAGCTCTTTAGAATAGGCCATTATTTCTCCTTATTTTCTCTTCCATTGCATCTTTATAGGTCTGACATAATGGAAAATCAGAGGACATGAATTTAAATAGGCAGAGCTCAAATGTTGATTCTGGTATGAATTAGCCATGTAATACTAATTATCTGTTTTGTCCTTTAAGTGTAAAATGGGAACAGGAACATCTTTGACCCCCTAAATGTAGTCATTCTTCTGTGTCTAAGCTTGTGATCCATTCCTAAGTGAGGCCTTTCTTAATGTTAACTCCTGATTAAAATGCTCTCAAACAACCATGTTATCTTAGATTGCCATTAAAATCAATTATACTGCTTAACTTACAGGTAATTATTAGTTAGATGTATTATACATTCAACTGTAATCTCTATGAGATCAAGGACCATGTCTGTGTTTTATACTCCTGTATTTCCAGCAGCAGCTGGCCAGAGATGTAAATTATGGGAAGTGCTCCGTTTCTTGCATAAAGGAATAAACGTTAGTATTGTCTTCCTGATTCCTCTGGTTCTGCCTGCCTCAGCAGCACCAGTGTAAGGTATCTGTATCACTCTCCATGTTACAGCCACACTGGCCTTTTCTTAGTTATGTAAAAGTTCCAGGATTTTTGTCTCTTGTTTTCTCACATGCTATTCCCTCTACTTGGAATGGAATGTTTTACTGGCCTCCTTCTACTCCAATTCTTTGCCAGGCAAATGCCTGCTCTCCCTTCAGGCATTTCCTTAAACAGTTCCTCTAAAAGGAAATCTTCATTGTACATCTTCACACCTGTCCCCACCTTCAGCTCTAAGTTAGAACCCCATGACAATATATACTGCTTTTTCACTGCTTTGACAAAAATTGCACTTATTGGTTTACTATAAAGTCCCAAATACATGGTAAGATTTAATAAATCAGATTGCTTTGCTGTTGTAGGCATCCCTAGGATTCAACTGAGGACCTGGCACAAAGTATTCTTTGCAGAGTAAATTGAGGCTGTTCAACTGCAGGCAAGAAGACAAAGGAAAAGAGGAAAATGAACAGGGTTGCGGTGTCAGATTCAAAGATACTCACCCAAATCCATTTTCTCTTTTTGGAAACTATGTTAGAATATACATTCTGTCTGTAATGTAGCTAGATGTGGCCAAGTAACTGTATTTAGTGAAAGTAATGTGTGCATAGTGCCCCTGCAGTCCTGACCCATATCCTACTTAACACCTCTCATTCTTCACTCCCTTCTGGCTGGCTAGATGAAGACTGCTACATTGATCTTGGAACTCATGTTGAAGATATCAGAGGCTCCGTTAGCCAGAGTCCCTGAATGTTCATTTAGCACATTCCCAATTTTCTCACCAGGAATACCTGTCATGGGCTGTCATATGAGAAATAAACTTTCTTTCTTGTGTTGGAGGCATCCTACATTTTGTAATATATTTGTTGTACTTGTTGTTGTTGTTGTGCTAATTGATAAAATAGCTAATACAAAATATTGAGGGATTATTTGATGGCATAGGGAGCCAATGTCCTCCTATCCTAGAGTGATATTTGATAAGGCAGTGGCTCTCTGTGATCAGGAGCCTTATCATTTCCTAAGGCCTTAATAAAGATGTGAATTGCCAAGCCCAAGCTCAAAACTCAGAATCAGAAACCATAGGGATGGGGCCTAAAGGTCTGTGTTTTAATTTTGGTGTATGTCAAGTTTGAGAACTGCTGGCCCTTGAGTCTAGAGGGGTTTAATACCTGAAAGAATTGTGACTTTGAACAAGTTATTGAATTCCTCTGTGCTATAATTTTTTTTCATTCAAATTTGAGAGATATTTACTTTGTGGCATTGTTTTGACGATGAGTGGATGTTTTATAAAGAACCCTAGCACAGAAGAGATTTCAAACAATGCCTGCTCTCCTCCTTCCATTTCTGTATAGCTCCTGGTAAAACTGGGCCACATTGAAGATTCTGCAAATTAGGTTAAGAAGGAGAAGTTGAATTCTAGGGGTGCCTCATGTGGAAGTTAAGATGTCCTGTGCTACGATGCCCAGCTCAAGGAAGGGGTTTCAGAGCGTAACAGATGAGATTAGAAGTGCCAGTCTGCTCTGCTTTGAGGTTTCATTGGCCTGTTCAATATTTAACATCACATTCGAACCTGATAATTTTTGAATATTTTCTTCAGCTAACCTATGTTTTTTTTCTTCTGAATTATGAATTTAAAAGTCTTAGAATAGTTTTTAGTATTTATTAAGCACTCAGTATGTGTTTGCTAGTTACTATTAGATTCTAAATTCTATGAGCATGTAAAATAGTGGAAAGAATGTCTGTTATATAAATATATAAATAGCACTGCTTATACACAGTTGCTTCTTTACTCCTTGTCTACCTTCCCACTGTGACCTTTGCTAAACAAGGCTATGAAGTTCTCCCTGACTGCCAGCCTGCTGAGCCCCAAAGTTTAATGTATGTGTGCATGATACGGAAGGTGGTTGACATGAAGATTCTGATGCAGAAGGACTGGGTTGAGCAGGGGTCTAGCTGACATATTTCCTGGTCATGACACTGCTGCCTTCCCTGTACCTAATTTCAATACCATCTGCACAGGCACTTGAATCCTATCATTCCATTATTATTGCCAATGACTTAATTATCCTTTATTTTTTAAGATTTATTTAATTTATTTGAAAGGCAAAGGCAGAAAGAAAGGAGAGATATCTTCCATCAGCTGGTGTTCAGGCAGCTAGGTAGATGTTAGCCAATTTGTGTAAAAGGGGCTGAAGAAAATGAGTTTAAAAAAAAAAAAAACAAAGTTATGTGCAAAGCAATGAGGAAACAAGTCCTGGAAGTGCCATCCAGCCTCTTGTCTGTATCCCCAGCCCAAGGCATCTTTGCTTGCCCTTTGTCAAAAGGAATTCTGAATTCTGAATTCACTGAATCAAGGGAGTGATATAGCTAGCCCTACGCGACTTGAAGGAGCCACTTGCTTCTCCAATATAAGAAACTTGATGGCCAGTATTGTCCGGATGGGTTTGTTAAGAGAATTCCATGTCCAAAAAGTCCCCCACCCAGACTTTCCCAAAACAAGAAAGAGGGGAGAAGATGTGGGGGACCCATACTCATGTCCATGAATACCCCAGTCTGAGTACAGACTGGGTTCTCAGTCTTCCTGGGGCGCCTGCCTGTTGTAAACAACTGACACTCTTATTTATGACATCAGTGATTACTCAAGGCTCTTGACATGAGCTGTCAAGGCTATGGAAGCTTTTTGAGTCTACAAACTCTGTCGGTTTTTAGACAGGGCCATATGCAAAGTAGAATTTCTCTCCTCCTTTCAGATAAAAGTATATCCTTCTTTGATGGCCCCTTCTTTCCACTGGGGTCTCACTCACAGAGATCTTTCATGCCGAACAGTTTTTGCCATTATGTCTTGGTTTTCAATGCATGAAATGCTCTCATGTTATTTTCAGTCAGATCTGAATGACTCAGGGGCTGATTCTGAGGTCAGAGTACTGTTTAGGGTGTTTGTCATTCTATGAGTCTGCTGTGTGGCCTGCTTCCCATGTTGGAACTTTCTGTCCTTTGTAATTCTATCTATTGTTATTACCAGGAACTTGATCTATTTTATGTGATCCATTTGGCTTACGGTCCTATCTATGTGATCAATTCCATACTTAAAATGATCACTTTATCATATAAGATGGCATTCGTGCCATCCAGCTAAATGGGATTTGGAGTCCCATGGCAAGTTTTAGCTTCACCCTTAGGGGTAAGTCTGTGGGAATTTGTGCCAATCTGTACAGCTCCTCCCTATCTTATCCCCACTGTTATTTTTAACTGGAATATATTTTCAATTGACATAATACATCTATGATTGATTCTATGTTAAGTAAGGACTTCAACCAATGGTGTTAAGAAGAGAAAAAAAGAATAAAAAAAATGAAATAATAAACTGCTCCTCAACAGTCAAGACAAGGGCGATTCAAGTAATTGCTTTTCATAATGTCAGTATCACTTCTACAGGTTTCCTTTTAGGTGCTCTGTGAGTTGTCACAGATCAGAGAGAACATATGGTATTTGTCCCTTTGGGACTGGCTTATTTCAATAAGTATGATATTTTCCAGATTCATCCATTCAGTTGTAAATGACCAGATTTTCATTTTTTAAACCACTGTGTAGTATTCCATAGAGTACATATCCCATAGTTTCTTTATCCAGTCTTCTGTTGATGGGCATTTAGTTTGATTCCATGTCTTAGCTATTGTGATTTGTGCTGCAATAAACATGGAGGTGCAGATGAGTCTTTTATTTGCTGATTACATTTACTTTGGGTTAATTTGGAGAAGTGGGATGGCTGGATTTTTTTTTTTTTTTTTGACAGGCAGAGTGGACAGTGAGAGAGAGAGACAGAGAGAAAGGTCTTCCTTTTGCCATTGGTTCACCCTCCAATGGCCACCGCGGTAGGCGCGCTGCGGCCGGCGCACCGCACTGATCCGATGGCAGGAGCCAGGTACTTACCCTGGTCTCCCATGGGGTGCAAGGCCCAAGCACTTGGGCCATCCTCCACTACACTCCCTGGCCACAGCAGAGAGCTGGCCTGGAAGAGGGGCAACCGGGACAGAATCGGTGCCCCGACCGGGACTAGAACCCGGTGTGCTGGCGCCGCAAGGCGGAGGATTAGCCTGTTGAGCTGCGGCGCCGGCTATGGCTGGATCTTATGGTAGGACTAGATTCAGATTTCTGAGGTATCTCCAAACTGTCTTCCATAGTGGCTTTACCAGTTTGCATTCCAATCAACAGTGGTTTAGGGTACCTTTTTCCCCATATCCTCGCCAGCATTTGTTGTTTGTTGATTTCTGTATGAACTGGGGTGAAGTAAAACTTCATCATGTCTTGGATTTGCATCTCCCCGATGGCTACTGATTATGAGCATTTTTTTTTTCATGTGTCTGTTGGCCATTTGGATTTCCTTTTTTGAGAAATGTCTGCTTAAGTCCTTTGCCCACTTCTTGACTGGGTTGTTTGCTTTGCTATTGTTGAGTTTTTTGATCGCTTTATATATTCTGGTTATTAATTCTTTATCAGTTACATGGTTTGCAAATAATTTCTCCCATTCTGTTCATTGCCTCTTTACTTTCCTGTTTCTTTTGCAGTACAGAAGCTTCTCAATTTGATGTAATTCCATTTGTTAATCATGGTTTTTATCGCCTGAGCCTCTAGGGTCTTTTCCCAGAACTCTGTGCCTGCAGGTTCTCTCCAATGCTCTCTAGTAATTTGATGGTATTGGATCATAGGTTTAAGTCTTTAATCCATTTTGAATGAATTTTAGTGTAAGGTGTAAGGTAGGCGCCTTGCTTCATATTTCTGCATGTGGAAATCCCAGCACCATTTGTTGAAGACACTGTCCTTGCTCCGGGGAATGGTTTTAGCTCATTGGTTGAATATAAGTTGGTTGTAGGTGTTTAGATTGATTTCTAATGTTTCTATTATGTTCCATTAGTCTATTCATCTGTTTTTTGTACCAGTACCAAGCTGTTTTGATTTTAACTGCCTTGTAGTATACTTGAAATCTGGTATTGTGATGCTTCCAGCTTTATTTTTGTTGTATAAGATTGCTTTAGCTATTCGAGGTCTCCTGTGTTTCCAAATGAATTTCAGCATCATTTTTTCTAGATCTGGGAAGAATGTCTTTGGTATTTTGATTGGTGTTGCATTGAATCTGTAAATTGATTTTGGGAAAATGGAGATTTTGATGATATTGATTCTTCCAGTCCATGAAAATGGAGGTTTTTCCATTTTTATGTCTTCTTCTATTTCTTTCTTTTTTAGAGTTTTATAATTCTTGTCATAGAGATCTTTGACCTCCTTGGTTAAATTTATTCCATGATATTTAATTTTTTGTAGTTATTGTGAATGGGATTAATCTTAGACATTCTTTCTCAGCCATGGCATTGTCTGTATATACAAAGGCTGTTATTTTTTGTGTGTTGATTTTATATCCTGCTATATTGCCAAACTCTTCTATGACTTCCAGTAGTCTCCTAGTGGAGTCTTTTGGTTCTCCTATTTATATAATCATATTATCTGCAAATCAGCATATTTTGACGTTATTCTTACTAATCTGAATCCCTTTGATTATTTTTCTTGCCTGATGGCTCTAGTTAAAACTTCCAGGACTATACTGAATAGCAATGGGGAAAGTGGGCATCCTTGTCTGGTTCCAGAACTCAGTGGGAATGCATCCCATTTTTTCCCATTAAATAGGATGCAGGCTGTATGTTTGTCATAGATTGCCTTTATTGTGTTGAGGAATGTCCCTTCTAGACTGAAATTGCTTAGAGTTTTCATCATGAAAGAATGTTGTATTTTATCAAATGCTTTCTCTGCATCTATTCAGATAATCATATGATTTTTGTTTTTTGATTTGTTAATGTGGTGTATCACATTGATTGATTTGCAAATATTGAACCATCTCTGTGTACTAGGGATAAATCCCACTTAGTCTGGGTGAATGATTTTTCTGATGTTTAGTTGAATTCGATTGGCCAGGATTTTGTTGAGGATTTTTGCATCTGTGTTCATCACAGAAATTGGCTATAGATTTCTTTCTCTGTTACATCTTTTCCAGATTTAGGGATTAAAGTGAAGCTGGCTTCATAGACATAATTTGTGAGGACTCCCTCCCTGTAAATTGTTTTAAATAGCTTGAGAAGAATTGGAGTTAGTTCTTCTTTAAATGTTTGGTAGAATTCAGCAGTGAAGCCATCTGCTCCTGGACTTTAATGTTTTGGGAGGGCCTTTATTACTGATTCAATTTCTGTCTTAGTTATGGGTCTGTTTATGATTTCTATGTCTTCATGGCTCAGTTTAGGTAGGTTGTATGTGTCCAGGAATCTAGCCATTTCTGATAGATTTCCCAGTTGTCATACAGCTCTTTGTAGTAATTTCTGATGATTCTTTTTATTTCTGTGGTGTCTGTTACATTTCCTTTTTCATCTCTAATTTTATTGATTTGGGTATTCTCTTTCCTTTTTTGTTTAGTTGGTCCAAAGGTGTGTCAATTTTGTTTATTTTTTCAAAAGAACAGCTCTTCATTTTAATGATCTTTTCTATTGTATTTTGTTTCTTTTTTTATTTCTTCTCTAATTTTAATTATTTCTTTCCTTCTACTGGTTTTGGGTTTAGTTTCCTGTTTTTTCCTATGTCCTTGAGGTGCATAGATAATTAATTCATTTGGTGCCTTTCCAATTCTTGATGTAGGCAGCAATTGCTATAAGCTTTCATCTTACCACTGCTTTTTCTGTATACCACAAATTTTGGTATGTTGTATTGTCATCTTCATTTGTTTACAGAATTTTTTTGATTTCTCTTTTGATTTCTTCTATGTTCCACTGTTCATTCAGTAACACGTTGTTCATTCTCCATATGTTTCCATATGATGTAGGGATTCTTGACTTGTTGATTTCCAGCTTCATTGCATTGTGTTCCAAGAAGATGAATAGTATGACTTCGATTTTTTTTTTAATTTGCTGACACTTGCTTTATTGCCTAGCATGTGGTCAATCCTAGAGAAAGTTCCATGTACCTGAGAAAAATATGTATACTCTTTGGCTGTGGGGTGGAAGGTCCTGTAGATATCTGTTAGGTCTATTTTGTCTATGGTGTTGATTAACTCTGTTGTTTCCTTACAGATTTTCTATTTCGTTGATCTGTCCATTGCTGAATGTGGGGGAATGAAGAACCTCATCACTATTATATTTGGATCTCTATCTCCCTTTAAATCTTTAACATTTCTTTTAAAAAGCCAAGTGCCCTTTGTTGGGTGCATATACATTTATAATGGTCACATCTTCCTGTTGAATTGATCCTTTGATAATTATATAGTGTTCTTTGTCTCTCTTGATGGTTTTTGTGTTAAAGTCAATTTTTTCTGATATTAGGATGGCCACACCAGCATTTTTTTGTTTCTGTTGACATAGACTATCTTTTTCCATCCTTTTACTTTCAGTCTGAGAGCATCTTTGTCAATAATATATGTTTCTTGTAGGCAGCAAATAGATGGGTTTTCTTTTTTAATCCATTCAGCCAGTCTGTATCTTTTAACTGGGGAGTTGAGACCCTTTACATTCAGTGTTACTATTTTTAAGTACTGACTTTGCCCTGCCATATTTCTGTAAATAGTTCTGTTTATGTACTTTGGATTTCATTTGTTCTTTTGCTGGGTAATTATCTACTTTTCCAGTGATGTTCCTGTTTCTGTGTTTGTGTGTAGCACATGTTTACGCATGTTTCCTAGGATTGGGTGTGTACTTATAACTTTTTCAATTTCTGTTTTATATGGGAGATCCTTATTTCTCCTACATTCATAAATGAGATTTTTGCAGGGTACAGTAATCTGGGTTGACAGTTTTTTTTCTTTTAGGACTTGCTGTATGTCTTGCCATTCTCTGCTTGCCTGAAGGATTTGAGATCTTTGTGAGAAGTCTGGCATGAGTTTAATTGGGTTTCCTCTGAATGTGATTTGGCATTTCTCTGGGGCACATTTTAGGATCTTTTCTTTTTGTGTTACTTGGGAGAGCTTTGCCACTATGTGTCAAGGTGAGGATCCTTTCTGGTCCTGTCTATTGGGAGTTCTGTGTACTTCCTGAACTTGGAAGCCTCTTTCTTTCTCCTGAAGAGGGAAGTTATCTGTTATTATTTCGCTAAGAAGGCCTTCTAATCCTTTCTCTGTTTTGATGCCTTCTGGAATTCCTAGGATCCGTATGCTGGATCGTTTCATAGAATCTTATAGATCTCAATCTGTGTTTTTCAATTTCCTGATTTCTTCTTCTTGTGTTTGGTCTGAATGTGTTATTTCCAGAAATTTGTCTTCTAGTTCTGATATTCATTATCCTGTCTCATTTATTCTATTTTTGAGACTATCCACTGTATTTTTATTTGCTCTATTGAATTCTTCATATCTAGAATTTCATTCTGATTTCTCTTCAATATCTCAATTTCTTGGGAACACTTTTCATTTTGGTTGTAAATGTGTTTCTGATTGCCTCTAAGTAATCTGATGATTAATTTTCTAATTCTGTTTCTGGCATATCTATAACCCCTTCTTCTGCTGCTTCTATTATCAAAGAGCTGATGTAATGTCCCATTCTGGGGCTAATACTATCTTCCTTAGTCTTATTAAAATTTTTCTCCTTTATTTTTGACATTTCTGATTCCTTTTATCTCTAATATGCATGTTAGTGCTTGTGGCCAGATTTCCCTCTTCTCTGGGCTGCTTTGTGTGCATTGCCAGTGGAAATATGTAGCCCCACCTCTGGAATTCCTGCTTGCTTCTGGATGGTGATAGGGGCAGATAGGAGAGCACTGGTGCACTAATCCTCGCCTACTTAGGCTGGGCTCTGGTGTGTGAAATGAGCTAGGGATTTTAATGTTTAGAACTTTTCCCCTTTGTACAGTTCGTTTGGTGGTGGTGGGGAATTACTCTGAAATGTTGCAATCCTTCTTTCTGGGTGGGGGGTGTATGGTGAAGTGGCCCCACGATTGATGGGCGTGGGCACAGAAGGTAAATATGGTAGCACTGTGTTTACATTCGGAGATGTAAACAGATAAAATGGATTCTCCCAGCTGACTGCATGCCCGATTGTGGGGACAGGGACAGGTGGATGGGCCAGGGTATGCCTGAGTCTCCATCTTTTCCCCTATTCTTCCCTCTTGGAATTTCAAACAGTTAGCTGCCCACTGCTAACTGCAGCTCGGTGGATTTGTGACCTCATGTCTCACCTGGCCCACCGGGGGAGGGGGCAGGGTGTGGTGTCAGTTGCTCCTGCTCAGTCTCTGCTGGCTCCTAGGCCTCTCCGCTCAAAACTCTCATGGTTCTGTTGCCAGCACATATCCCCTTTGCTTATTAACTACCTATTTTCCCTCCAAGACTCAGAATGTCTTGTTGCTGTACTGCCATCTTGGCTCCTCCCTTGCTTGAAAATTTCAAATATAGAAGAAAATGAAAAAGATATCCATCATGACAATTCGGAAACTGTTAAGTTTTGGTGAATCTTGTTAATCTGTAACCATTCTTACCACTAGATATTTTGAAGATAATCCATGTTTTATACTAATTTATAAGTGATATAGTACATATCTCTAAACTTTAAGAAGCTTTAAAATTATAATAATAATATCATTCTCATGTATCTTGAATTATTTCTTAAAAACATACAGCAAGTATGCAACATTCAAAATTTTTACTATTGTCTTATTGTTTGTTGTTTGTTAGCTGTTGGTTTGTTTGATCGAATCAGAATCTAAATACATGCTGCACGTTGAATTGGTTAATTTGTTAATTAAGATTATGTTAATCCATATATTCCCCTCTCTGTTTTTCTTTGGAAATTCGTTTGGTGAAGGCTAAACCTGTAGACTTTCTACATTTGAGATACTGAGAATTGGTTTGTCATAGTGTTCCGTTTATATAATTTAATAATCCCTTTATTTATTATCTACTTATCTTCCTGGTTCCAGGTCAATGCTCTTCTTTGGAGTCTTCATTGACTTTCACCTCTGGATTAACTTCTATGAGTTCTTATAAAACAATGTGGTTCTTCTACTAGAGCAGTTGGTGTATCATATTCCTCTTCCTTGTCTTAATTTAGGAGTGGGAGATCTGCAAGGAAGTCACCACTTCAATTTTTTCTGCTACTCTAACTTATGAAGACTCTATTCTGCCACATATACATGCTTGATGAATATGTGAAGGATGAACAGATAATCGCTCTTTAATAGAAACAGGCTTAGGCAAACAAAAGGCTTCCTTCCAGTGGATATCCAAACCCCATTCTCAGATCATGCCCAATTCCTTCAGCAGTATGTCACAAAACAAGGTCCTCAGACCCTTATCCATTAATATGTCCTTTCCATACATACTTAATCATTTTGGTAAGCTGGTCAATTTTGCCTCAAACTCCATCCAACAGGTAGGAGAGACAGAGGTGGCATATAGGAATTATTTTCCATGTATGTGAAGTCCTCTTCATGGCTGAGAATTTTTTTAAGCATTTTTTGTACATGGAGTTGCATTTTATAAAGGCTCATTAAGTGGTTTGGGGGCAGAAATCAGCAGTGATCATTCATCACCCTTTCCACACAGCAATTTTAACTTACTTTGGGGCAATGCTTTCTTTAATGGACAAACTGATAGTTTACCAGGGGGCTGACAGGATGAATAATTTGTGTGGTGTTATTGGTGACTGCTTAGAAACTATACTTCCCAGAATCATGTAAATTATATTATTTTGAATCCTACTGGCAAGATGTGACTTCTGTTACCAATTTTTTCCAAATTCCCTTCTTCTTCCTGTGCCAAACTCTCAAAGCATTCAGTCTCAGTAGGACTCAGAAAATTATGATAGCTGTTATTAAAACATATATTTTATGTATAATGCAGTCCATAAATAGCTTGTATATTACAGGGAGAAACCTAGATTTCTGTTGCCATTTTCATTAGAAATGACACAGGAAAAATCTAAACATAGGAGATTATTTTCTTTTTTGTTGATGCAATATCTACTAAAAGCATCCTAACATATTGAGTAACCTTATTATTAGTATACTACTATAGATGAAGGTGGTTCCTGATAATGTCTGGTGGTTTCCAGACATTAACACCCTGACATGTTTGAATTTCCATAAAATCAAGTACTTCCTCAGCAAATGGATACAAAGGACATGATACTTTTCACCTGATCAATGAATCGATTAAATAATTGCACAATGATGATTGAATTGTCTTATTTGGATTCAAATTTTGATACTCTTCTTGAAAAGTTAGAAGACTTAATTTCTCAAGGACAGAAACAATGTTTTATGTATATCTGTTAATCCTTTAGTATATATCACAGTTTTGTGTATAAAGTAAGTATTCAATATTTGCTTAATTCAATTGAATATTGCTTGCCCTGAGTTGTTGAAGGAGCTATGATTATTAGAGACAATTAAAATATAAGTACCTTTAAGTTTTAAATTTTTTTCTTTTTTAAAATGTTATTTAAGGTATAAAAATTTGATGTATTTTATATATACAGATTTAGGAACATAGTAATACATATCACACAACCTTGTCTCCCAACCACACTTCTACCCTGCTACCTCCTCCATCTCCTATTCCTAATCTTAATTTTTACAAAGATCTATTTTCTTTTCTATTTCTTTTCTATACTAAGCACATAGTTCAACAGATAGTATGAAGAAGAAAAAAAAAAAAAGCCTGCTCTTCAGCATAGAGAAAATGGCCGTAAATAATCATCAAATCTCAAAATGTCAAATTCAATCCTATATGTTATATTTTAGGTACTCAGTTACACAGATCAGTGAAAACACATGGTATTTCAGTCTGCATGCATAATTTTTGGTGAGGTGGGCTTCATGTGGGCTGTAAATAGATGGTTCTTTTTTTTTTAATCCATTCTGCCAGCTTTGTATCTTTTAATTGAGGAATTTCGGCCATTTACATTCAGCGTTATTATTGTTAAGTAACTAGTTGGACTTGCCATTTTTCTCTAAATTTTCCTATTGTTTGCTTACGATTTCCTTTATACTTTTACTGGGAGATATTTTTTGCCCTTACATTCTTTCATAATGATTACTCTTTCTGTGATTCTTTGTGTAACACATCCTTAAGTATCATTTGTAAGGCTGGATGAGTGGTGACGAATTATTTCAATGTCTGTTTGTTATGGAAGGCCTTTATTTCCCCTTCATTCATAAATGAAAGTTTTGCATGATACAGTATTCTTGGTTGACAGTTTCTTTTTTTTTTCTTTCTTTCTTTCTTTTTTTTTTTTTTTTTTTTTTGCTTTAAACTTGGACAATGTCTCTCCATTCTTTCCTAGCCTGTAGAAGTCAGCCGTGAATCTTATTGGAGAGCCTCTGAAATTAATCTGACATTTCCCTAGTGCACATTTTAGAATCTTTCTTTATATTTTACTGTTGAAAGTTTCACTACAATGTGTCATAATGAAGATCTTCTCTGGTCATGTGTATCAGGAGTTCTGTGTGCCTCATGTACTTTCACATCTCTTTCTTTCTCCAAATTAGGTAAGTTTCCTGCAATTATTTCTCTGAATAAACCTTCTAACCCATTCTCTCTTTCCATGCCTTCAGGAAATCCTACAACCCATATATTAGGTCATTTGATAGTATCCCATAAATCTCCAACACTGTTTTTAATTTTTTAAATTTCTTCTTCTTTTGTTCTTTTTGGTCTGACTAAAAATTTCCAAAGGTTTTGTCGTCTAGCTTGGATATTCTTTCTTCTGCCTCAGCAAGTCTGTTGTTAAAGCTTCCCACTGTATTTTTTATGTGACATATTAAATACTTGATTTCTAATATTTCATTTTTGTTTATTTTCAAAAATCTCAATTTCATAGCGAAATTTTTCTTCCATGTCATGAAGGGATTTTTTTTAAATCATGAATTTGCTGCTCATTGCTCTTGGGTAATCATATGATTAATCTTTTGAATTTTGTTTCAGGCATTTCATCAATC
This sequence comes from Lepus europaeus, assembly GCF_033115175.1. NCBI lineage: Eukaryota > Metazoa > Chordata > Mammalia > Lagomorpha > Leporidae > Lepus > Lepus europaeus. The sequence continues at coordinate 60,866,726 of NC_084831.1, forward strand.
TCTTTATCTTCACATTCTTATATTGAATTGTTGTGTTCCTTTGGGGGCATCCTGTGGTCTTTATTCCTGTTTATTTAATTTCTGTGTTTATTTTAAGGCATTTATGGAAATATATGTTGGTTTTATCCTCTGTTGGCTTTTATTTTTTAACTATGCCTCTGTGGCTTAGTGGAATGTCTGCTCTTTCAATTAATACCCAAAGGCATGTGCTGGATATGACCAGGGACCTCTGGTCAGTGCTCTCTGGGGAGAGTATCCAAGGTTAGAGCCTGGTTGAGAGTTGTAGATCTCCTCTTGTTGACAGGAAGGAGGGTGTGTTCACCTCTGTTGGCGTAATCACACCCTGCTTTCCACCCTTCCAAGGTGATCAATTTCCAGATGTTAGCCCACAATTTGTGCAACACTCATCCCTGTAGCCACATGAACTGAACAAAGGATCTGTGCAGTCCTCAGTGTCAGCAGTTCCCTCTGCAATGACCCAACCCAGGCAATCACAGGGCTCTGAGCATGTGGATCTGCACACAGTGGTTGCCCAGAGACCCAGCTACATCCTGTACCCTCTCCTGAAGTCAGAGTTCCCACAGCCTCAGCAACACAAGGCTTCCATTGTCACAGGATGTAGAAGATCCACAATACCTGGCTACCTTGTCCAGTCCACAGAGAGGAAGAGACATGCCCAGAGCCAGCTGCCTGGTGTGCTCTGCCTAAGTAGCTTGAGGCCCAGAGCCTGTGATATATTGAGAGGCTGGGGGCACCTCACACAGTCCTACATGGGTGCCCAGCTCCCTACCAATTCTCCTAGCCAGATTCTCTCTCTCTCCTGAGAATATACTTTCTCCACTCTTTTTTTCTTTTTGCTATTTTCCCCTAGCCTAGAACAGTATGCCTTTTCCATATTCTGCATCTTGGCTCCCCAATAGCTGAATTTTATCAATATAAACAGAACAGTTTTCATATATTTCATAGGTGCACTTCTAAGAAGGTAATCATATTTCCTTCCTTCCACCTCTCTTCTTCAATCCCCTTCCTTCTTTTCTTTTTTCTTCAGTTTTTGCAAAGACATAATTATAATCCACCTTATAATCACATTCTTAATTCACCACTAAGAATAATATTCAAAAATAAAAATAGGAAGACAACAATGAAATATCACCTCATCCCTTTCAGAATGGCTGTGATCCAAAAGACAGAGTGCTTGCTGAGGAGCTCTTAAATTCACACATTGGTGGGAATGTAATTTAGTGCAACTACTGTGGAAAACAGTATGGAGATTTCTTGAAAAACTAGAAACAGACTTGCCATATGATCCAGCAACCCCACTACTGGGTATATACTCTAAAGACATATATTCATTGCATCAAAAAGACACCTGCTTCACCATGTTTATAACAGCACAATTTACAATAGCCAAAATATGGTATCAACCATCAGATGAATGGAAAAACAAAATATTACACACACACACACACACATAGAATAGTATTCAGGTATAAAAAAGAATGAAATAAATGAAATTCTGTACTTTGAAACAAAATGGTTGAAACTGGAGTGAAATAAGCAGATATAGAAAGACAAATAATGCATGTCCTCTCTTATATGTGGGAGCTAAAATTTTTTGAAAAAAGAATAAATAAATATATATCAGTTTTGCTGCAAATATTGTTTAATCAAACTTTATTTTAAATATTTTCATAACAAATTGTTAAGAATTATATACTATGATAGTTTTAATGATTTTGTGACTATCTAAAAATATATGTATATGGTAAAACTAGTCTTCAAATGGTACTTTATAATTGTGTGTCTGTGTCGGTGCAGTCCGTTGAAATATTCACTTAGTATATACTAAGTTGATCTTCTGTATATAAAAATAATTTAAAATAAATCTTAATGAAGAATGGGATGAGAGAGGGAGTTCTAGGAGATGGAATGGTTTGCGGGTGGGAGGGTGGTTATGGGGGAAAAATTGCTGTAATCCAAAAGTTGTACTTTTAAAATTTATTTTTATTAAATAAAAATTTAAAAAAAGAAATATGTGTGAAGCTGGACATCTTTCATATCATTGATATTGGTAGCCCTTGCCTATTTCCTTGATGGGCTATGATCTTTATACTTTTTGTTTGTTGAACTCTTTATTTAGTGGAGCCATTAAGTCTTTTAGTATAATATAAATTAAAAATGGGCTATCTCAAAAATAATTAATAAAACGTTAAATTAAAAAGAACTAGATTCTAGTTTGTGTTGTTCTAATTACACCTCACCTTGTATACACTTCCAACTTATGGAAATTTCTATTGCTGCATTTTTAGAAATCATGTCCTCTGGGATTTTTGTAAGAATTAAATCATAAAAGTTTATTTTAAAGTTGTATTTACAACTGTCAATAAAACTATATGTTAATAAAAATTCTGATACACACTAATGCATTATGGGAAATCACAGGAGAAAGGTAGCCAACATTACTCTGGATAAATAATGCCTTGAATATTAAGAGCAGATAATATAATTGAAATTGAGACTAATTTTAGTGCATTGCTGATCACATATTTAGTACAAAGCTCATCACTGTATTTTATATCTTAAGTATTAAAATTCAAGTAACTAATTGATCTTTCTTTTTTATGTTGGATTCCAGAAATACTCCAGTATTTATTTTTCTTAAAAATATATTATCTTCTTTTAAATAAAAAATTGTTCCAATTGTACAAATATATTTTAATACCTCAAGTAGTACTCTCACAATGCTATGCATATGACTATAACTGAAAAAAAAATTAAATAAAACTTTAAAATCCAAAAAATTTAGAGAAAAGATTATCAGGTGATTATGACTGGCCTCTACTGATGATGTTCATAAGACTATGGGAGAGATTCTATTTTAAGGTGGGTATCCCAAAAGTCAAGAGCAATCTAGTTTGCTTATAGTAGGCCTATCAGCTGCTGAATGCCATTTGGCAAGAAGGAGGGGTGCATACTTTTTGACTAAGACTACCTTTCTGCAGGATTCCTCTTTTTTATCATTAGTAATTAAGGATGAGCCTAAAACTCATTCTACTTTGGGAAGATGTTACCCACCATCCTTCCCTCCCCCATGTACTCAAACCTTTCCCATCATCATCTGTCTTAGGAGCTTGAAGACCCATCTCATTCTCCTTATCTCAAACTAATGCAGTCAGGAAAACCATGATGAAGTCAGCATATGGGTGTCTGATTAATAATGCATTTGATATAGAAAAGCCAATGCACAATATTCTAAGCTCAGGTCCTATCCAAACCAAGGAAGAAAACAGTTGCCAGCCTTCTAATTCCTATACTAAGTAGCCTGACTGTTTACCTAATGCTCTTCTTCTCTTGATTTCTCCACATTTTTTCCCATTTGGCATTTATCATTTCAACATCATACCAATGAGCATTTATGTCATAAAATAATTGAAAACATAAAAAGCCAATATAGGTTATGATGATCTTCCTGATCCAGTGTGAGAAGACCCTATACTCTGCATGACTTTTTTCTTTGTCCTTAGGCGGGTTGAGGGGTAGACGTCAAGATTTTTGTATTTTTTTTTTTAAAGGCAGAGTGGACAGTGAGAGAGAGAGACAGAGGGAAAGGTATTCCTGTTCCGTTGGTTCACCCCACAATGGCCACTGAGGCTGGCAAGCTGCGGCGGGCACACCGCACTGATCCGAAGCCAGGAGCCAGGTGCTTCTCCTGGTCTCCCATGGGGTGCAGGGCCCAAGGACTTGGGCCATCCTCCACTGCACTCCCGGGCCACAGCAGAGAGCTGGACTGGTAGAGGAGCAACTGGAACAGAATCCAGCGCCCCAACCAGGACTAGAACCCGGGGTGCCAGTGCCGCAGGTGGAAGATTAGCCTATTGAGCTGCAGCGCTGAGCAAGATTTTTGAATTTTGAAAATCATTTGCCAAATTACTTTATATTGGTGCTACTTATTTTAGGGTGACAGTGCATAGCATTTGTCAGATTCTCAAAAGTGTCTGTAACTCAATAAAAACATTTTTTGGATCATTGCAGTTAAAGATATCCTCATCCCAGTGACCAAAATTAAAACCATCAGTTACTTGTGTCTCCTGACATAGCCTCCACATTCAACAACTCCTACAGTGACTTTCACTCTCCACATTTCTCTGGGGTAACACATTGGAAGGGTGCACTCATTTTCATAAAGTGACAATTGCTTCCTGATAAAAGTAATTCTCAATTATAAGTGAGGCAAGAGGTTTTTTTGTTTGTTTGTTTGTTTGGGTTTTTTTTTTTTTTTTGACAGGCAGAGTGGATAGTGAGAGAGAGAGAGAGACAGAGAGAAAGGTCTTCCTTTTTGCCATTGGTTCACCCTCTAATGGCCGCTGCAGCCAGAGCATCTCGCTGATCCGAAGCCAGGAGCCAGGTGCTTCTCCTGGTCTCCCATGTGGGTGCAGGGCCCAAGGACTTGGGCCATCCTCCACTGCCTTCCCGGGCTATAGCAGAGAGCTGGCCTGGAAGAGGGGCAACTGGGATAGAATCCGGCGCCCTGACCTGGGACTAGAACCTGGTGTGCCGGCGCCGCAAGGCGGAGGATTAGCCTGTTAAGCCACGGCGCTGGCTGGCAAGACTTCTTAAAACATGTATTTCATGGGGGAAAGGCTAAGCATGCATAATTTACTTTCTTTTTAAAAAAATATTTATTTTTTGTTTATTTGAAAGAGGTACACACAGAGAGAGAGAGAGAGAGAGAGAGAGAAAGAGAGAATGTCTTCTAGCCACTGGTTTACTCCCCAAATGGTCTCAATGGTTGGAGCTGAGCCATTCCAAAGCCAGGAGCCTGGAGCTTCCTCTGCATCTCTCATAATGGGTGCAGGGACTCAAGAAATTGGGCCATACTCAGCCACTTTCCCATCTCTTAGGCAGGGAGCTGGATCAGAAGTAGAGCAGCCCCGTTGCAAACTGGCACCCATATGCGATGCCGCCACCGTAGGCTGGGGCTTTAACCCACTGCACCATAGCACTGGCCTCCATAACTTACTGTCTAAAAGTATCCCAGTTGACTATGATTTGTTCTTCTGGGACTATGTGACATACAGTATGACAAAAAGAGTAAGTCTCACTAGTTCACACACATACACACTTTTTTTTTAATGCTTCATTTCCACTGTCACTTTCCCAGATTTGTTTGGTACAAGTCTTCTTTCTCACTGATTGTAATTTCTTCCTACCCAATTTCTCTGGGTCTTTTGTTTCTCTCCTCTTTTTTCCAGTCCTTTTACTAGATATAAATAGAATGATTCTTCTGGTAGGTGGAACTAAATAAAATTAATGATATTTGAAGATTTTTAAAAGACTGATAAGGAAAAGATACAATTTATTTGGTTCAATGAAATGCAATATAGTTACAAACTGTGTCATTCTCTGTCTTAAAATAATTCTAAGACTCTCCACTGTCTTTATGAAATGTCCAGAATGACAGACAGGAACATTAACAGATGCTCTGTTAATAACTGACCTGGATCTTTTTTTTTTTTTTTTTTTTTTTTGACAGGCAGAGTGGACAGTGAGAGAGAGACAGAGAGAAAGGTCTTCCTTTTGCCATTGGTTCACCCTCCAATGGCCGCCGCGGTAGCGCGCTGCGGCCGGCGCACCGCGCTGCTCCGATGGCAGGAGCCAGGTGCTTCTCCTGGTCTCCCATGGGGTGCAGGGCCCAAGCACTTGGGCCATCCTCCACTGCACTCCCTGGCCACAGCAGTAGCTGGCCTGGAAGAGGGGCAACCGGGACAGGATCGGTGCCCCGACCGGGACTAGAACCCGGTGTGCCGGCGCCGCAAGGCGGAGGATTAGCCTGTTGAGCCACGGCGCCGGCCTGACCTGGATCTTAATTGCTTGACTAGTATTTGAAAACTGAAATTCCTGTGAGGATCAAATGAATGATGTATACATTTAGATGATACGGAGCATGACTGAAGAATGATGCGCATGGGCCATGGTGATAGTGAGGCAGCAAGCCCTCTCTGAATGAACTATGATAGTAGACTGCTTCCTGGGTTCTCTGTTGCCGATCTTTCAAAAGAAGTTGGAAGAGTTTTGTCTGTAATATTATTATCTTCCAGTATTAACAGGAAATGAATGCATACATGGGTAATCGGTTGTACATTATTCCAAGCCCTTTGCACTGTGCCCAGTCACTATGATTTGAATGTTTGTGTCTCAAAATTCATGTTGAAATTTAATTGTCAGTGCTAATATTTAGAGGTGGGAATTTTTAGAAGCTGTTTTATGAGGGTAGATTCCTCATGAATGAGATTTCTGTTCTATTAAAGAGATTGGGAGAGTCTCCTGGGCCTTTTGTGCCCTTTTCATGTAAGGATTGAATTGGAAGGTATGAATCATAAGGAATAGGCCTTCACCTGACACAGAATCCACCAGTGCCTTGATTTTGAACCTCCCAGCCTCTAGAATTGCAAGAAATAAATTTCTATTCTTTATAAATTACTTGCTCTGGTATTTTCTCATGGAAGGAAGAGCAGACCGAGCTATCCACCATCTCAGGATTCCAATAATCACTTTACAATAAAACATAACACATATCTGCAGAAAATTTGACCTAAAAACTTTCAGTTTCTGATTTATTGCTCTAAACACTTCTACAAATGTATAAATCTACTACCAATCCCAGAACAAACCAATCACTATACACCTCCCTGTTTCTACTATATCATGTTCTCTGCACTGGATTCTGAGCCCCACTTCAACTCAAATTGATAACTTTCTTTTCATTCCTTAAAACCAAATTCACTGTCCTCTTTACTTAAAATTTTCCTGATTTCCTTTATAACTTTAAACAATTGTTTTCTTCCTTATTTCATGGAAATTTTTCCCTCAATATTTCCCCAGTATACATATCCGGGCTTAGAGGGCAGGCATTGAATAAAGTTTACTAAATAAGTGAATCATTATTCTCAAGAACTGTATTGAAAGCTCATTCATTTATTTTACCAAATGTATTTAACCACCTATTATGTACAACATTGCTTTAAAAGGCTCTAAAATGCTTTTGTTAAATAGAGTAATAATGCATCATAACACTTCCATATTGATACTTTCTCAAAGTATCGATTGTGACATGATTTCATTTGCTTAAACACTTTGCAACCTGGAGGAAATTCCTTATAATTATAACCTCTCTCAATGCCCAGTGAACACTGGATCCTATTCCATCTTCAAAATTCTGGTTAGGTGTCAGGACATTTCTTTTTCTTTTTTTTTCTTTGTATTTTTTTAAGTTGACAGATAAAATTGTATATATTTACTGTTTACAACACTATGTGTTGGTGATCAGTTTTGTGGTGAGAACACATTACATCTTTTTCAACATTTTCGAGGATATAGTATAATAACCAGTCACCATGATGTCTAATTTATCTCTTGAACTTATTTCTTCTATGTAACTGAAATTTTGTATTATTTCACCAACTTCTCTCCAATCTCCTTCCTCTCTAACTTCCCCAGCCTCCAGTGATGAACATTGTATATTCCACTTCTATAAGATCAGCTATTTACATTCCCATATGAGTGAGATCATGTTGTGCTTGTCTTTGTGTGCCTGGATTATTTCACTTAACTTGATATCCTTCAGTACCAACCACTTTGCTACATATGTGGGATTTCCTTATTTTTAAAAGCCTGAATAATATTCCATCATGTAGACAATCCACATTTTCTTTATTCATTATTTGATGGCCTTTTAGGTTGATTCTGCACCTTGTCTATTGTGATTAGTGCTGCAATAAAAGTGAAGGTGCTGATGATCCTTAAACATACTGATTGCACTTCCTTTAGATAATATGCCTGTAGCGAATTTGGTGGATTATATTATAGCTCTGTTTTCCATAATGGCTTTGGAAATTTACAATGTAGAAGGATTACTTTTTCTCTACAACAAGAGGTAATTTTTAAAAGCAATTCTTTCCAAAAGCTCAGCCAGCCTAGTTTGATGTCTTCTACTAGCTATATGGAAAAATAAGAGGAGGGAAAGTTGTAATCAAGATTCTTATCTAATGTTATTTGGCAATCTAGTGATGGAGTTTAAGAAGATACTCCCTATCTTATTTTAAACATGCACACACATACACACACACAAACACGAATATACAGACACAAAAGAAATCTGGAAATAAAAATGAGGTGAAAAGTAAACAATCTTAGAAACATTTCAGTAGCTAGGAATGAGGTTATTAAAACACATACGTACACACATAAACACATGCAGATTGTTCTAAACATTCTTCAAGGTTGAGTGAAACGTTTTCTAAAATTTCTAAGTTACAAGATCACTAAACCTCAAAGAATACAAAGTGACTATATCTGTATGCTAACTCTATTGCTGAGCAAAAAAAAAAAAAAAAAAAAAAAAAGCTATTACAGAGTTAGTGGCTAAAAAAGTCACATATTTAGTATCTCACAGTTTCCACGGGTCAGGAGTCTGAATGTAGTTAAGATAGTGCTCAAGATATTATAAGACTGTAGGAAAAGTGTTGGCTGGGATGCATTTTCAGGCAAAAATAGAACCCATCTTTAAATTCATTTAGGTTATTGGCATAATTCATTTTCTTGAAGATGGAGGGCCTCAACATTATGCTAGTTGTTGGCTGGCAGATGGTCTCAGATCCTAGAGGCCCCATCCAGACCCTGGCCACATTGTTGCTTACTTCTTGGAAACACAAGGCGAATTTCTTTCCCTAGAAGAGGTCCAGATCCACTTTTAAGAGCGTAAATCTGATTAATTCAATCCCATCTAGAATAACATCCCTTTTTGAGAACTCAAAATTAATCAGCCTAGGATCTTAATTATGTTCACAAAGTTTCCTTGCCATTGCCATATTCTGTTGGCTAAAAGAACATCTAAAGTTATTATTGGATGAATTATATACCCCCATGTTTTGAAGTGTTTACACCCATGCTATGAGTTGAACAAATTTCCTTTATATCCAGGTGTTGACAACATGAGATGATTAGGCCATGAGATGCTTTAAAGTTGGCTTGGTGGTGGGAGTTCCTTCTGCTTGCCCTTCCACCTTCTGCATGTGAAGACACAGATCTCTACACCCCCAGAACATGCAGCTCGTACAAAGTCACTGAACCTTCTGGCAACTTGAGCTTGGATCTCCCAACCTCCAGAACTGTGAGAAAACAAAGTTCTGTTTCTCATAAATGACTCATAAATTTGTTATAGTACACAAATAGCCTCAGGCACTGTATTTGTCTCTTGTGTCTTTAAAGGTGAACTCAACCTTAAATAAGGTTATTACAGTAGATGCTAATCCAATATGGCTGATATCCTTATAAGAAGAGTTAAAGATACAAAAAATGCATGGAAGAAAGACCTATTGAACACAGAGGGAGAAAACAGGCAGTAACAATCCAAGGAGAGAGGTCTTCCAAGAAACCAACCCCACCAATACTTTCACCTCAGATCTCTCACATTTGCAACTCTGAGAAAATAAATGTCTGTTGTATAAGCCATAAAGTCTGTGGTACTTCGCTATTCCAGCCCTAGCAAAGCAATGCATGGGTCCAGCCAAAACTGTAGGTTATGGAGTTAAGCAAGGCATGAACCCCAGGGGTCAAGAATCACAGGAGCCACTCTAGAACCTGTTATTACTCCAAATAATCTTATATGGAAAAGAATGGATGGAGTAGACATGATCTTCTCTTCCGGGCACATTAAGTGTTGCATTTCTCTATCCCTTTATAGCCAATGAAATGTAAGCAAAGGTGTCCAGTATCACTTCTAGGCGTGACCATCTATTGCTGGTGCTCATTTGTCCAGGTCACCTCTCCCCTGCCTTGTCAAATGGCCAAACTTCTTGTTGGAGTATAGTGTCTTTTATTAAAGATTTATTTATTTATTTGAAAGTCAGAGTTACACAGAGAGAGAAGAGGCAGAGAGAGAGAGAGTGAGAGAGAGAGAGAGAGTGAGGTCTTTCTTCCGATGGCTCACTCTCCAATTGGCCGCAATGGCTGGAGCTGCATCGATTCAAATCTAGGAGCCAGGAGCTTCTTCTGTGTCTCCCACATGGGTGAAGGGGCCCAAGTACTTGGGCCATCTTCTACCACTTTCCAAGCCAAAGCAGAGAGCTAGATCAGAAGTGGAACAGCTGGGTTTTGAACAGGCTCCCATATGGGATGCCGGCGCTTCAAGCCAGGGCGTTAACCTGCTGCACCACAGCGCTGGCCCAGTACAGCATCTTAAAATGCAAATCTCAGCAGAATATGTCCCTGCATAATTATCATGGGCAGAGCACCACTTTTTGCCTACTCTCTCAATATATATGTGCATGCAAGCCATAAGCCTGTGTTATTTGAATCATGCATTTTGTAGTTGTTTGTTATAATACCATAATCTGGCTTAACCTAACAGATGAATGAGATGGCATAAAATTTTACACTGCTCTTGAACTCAGCAAAAGACCTAAACAGTAAAAGCCAAAGTACTTGCTAAAATTTGTATTAAATCATGATGGGAAGTGGCTGCTTCCTTTATAAACTACAAATTACTATATGAAGTTTACATGATACCAACTGAGACTAGGGAAAATATAACCTGGAGTTCAGATGAAAATAAGATGTGCCTTCCTCTGATCAACAGTTTATATAAACAAACTAATCCTCTGAGACATCAGCGCCTATGATAGACTGCGCTGAACTCTCTAATATCGCAGGAGAAAGAAACTGCATAGACATTCTTAGAAAACTCACCAGACTCCTGCAATGAATAATCCTCAAGGTGAATTAAAATCCTGCACTGTGTTGCCTCGAATACCTCAGTCTTGCTTTTCTTTTTACAGTTTTTGTTTTTTCTCCTAGTACTCTTGAATCTTTCTCTTTCATTTTCCTACAGTGGTTTCTGTCTAAATAGAACACTGGGAAAATGATTCTTTGATATGTTTTTCCTGGTTTGAGGTCAAGAAAATAAAGTTGGAGAGGATTTGCAAGGGCGTATCTTTTGTGTAATTGTGAAAAGGGAGTTGCAGTGAGACAGAACTAAAACAGAGAAAAAATTGAAGGGGCAAGTGGGTGGAATATCTTGTAATAAGATTAATTTCTAATTCCTAATAAACCTTCAAGAATGGAAGTGGATAGATTTATTCTGTGGAGTCAGATTTGCTTACCTGTGCAGTGCTGTCTTCAGATTCATGCTTTAAGGTGGCAAAACAGTTCAGATAAAAGAGAGAGGGTCTAATGGAGGAAACTCATGCAGTTTATCCTCTTGTGGCAAGTGACATAATAGTATGTCGAGTGCTGTAGCCTGTCTTTTTGTGAGAAGCAGTTGGCTTTCTATTTCTAGTCCATCAATGCACTCTGAAGCATCCTTTGGAAGTGTCAAAGTCACCTGTAAAAGATCAGTCTTTTTGGGTTAGATAGAGACTACAAGAAACACAAGACATGGGGAAGCATGGGAAGGAAAGACTAGGTTACACAGCATGCTACAACAAGGAGGACCTGTTCCTCTGGTAATATTACATATATATTTAATTAACAGAGAGAATTGGGCCAATATGTATTCTGGCTACTATGGAGACCACAGTGGTGTCTGGGGGAAATAAGAATTTTGATTTTTGAATGTCAACATTTTGCTACTAATCTTGAGTTTTTAAAAATTTCTTAAATTACTTTAATTAGAAGTATTTAACACCTACTGTGAAATGGTTTTGATTATGTCTAGACAAGTATAGAATTTTTAATGTGTGTCTTTGTTAGCCGACAGATGTGTCTCTTTTCCTACTTTGAAAAGGAAGAAGATTGAAATCACACAGTCCATTTTTTCAACATTGATAAGGAACAGAGTTTTATACTACATTTGACCATATTTATATTCTTAGTTTGGGTAACAAATAAGAGGGTTAAGTGAAGACAAAGAGAAGGCCAAAAACATCAAAGCAGTTATGCTCCTTATTGAAGGTTTGTGTGGGCATGTATGAGCAACTCTACCGTTAATAAAATAGAAAAATGAAATGTAAGTTAACATCTTTTGCATCTTCAAAATGACCTGGGATCTGAAAGATAATTTTCATGTGGTTTGCTTAACTGTAGGGTATTCAATAAATTTTAGCTTCAGTTATTGGAAAGTTTAGTTTAGCTGATTTTTAAACTTTGAAGTATAAACCACTGTCGTTAGTAAGTTATTTCATGCATAATCCATGAGATTCTTTCCAGTGTTTCCAGGATTCATGTCATATGTATGAAAGGACTAATGTGATTTGGTAATATCAACACTAAGGTTTGTAGGAATGCCCAAGTGTGGACATTAATGCCATTGTCAATGGGTGAATCCTTTGCCCTTCCCTTACCCCCATTAGTAATCCATTTATATCAGTCTTTTTTACTTTCAGCATTTATTTTTTCTCAAATTTATGTTTATCTTTCTAGCTCTTGTCTGATGTTTTCTTTTTTTTTTAACTTTTATTTAATGAATATAAATTTCCAGTATACAGCTTATGGATTACAATGGCTTCCCCTTCCCATAATTTCCCTCCCACCCGCAACCCTCCCCTCCCCCGCTCCTTCTCCCCTTCCACTCACATCAAGATTCATCTTCAATTCTATTCATATACAGAAGATCAATTTAGTATAAATACTTCAACAGTTTGCACCCACATAGAAACACAAAGCGAAACATACTGTTTGAGTACTAGTCACAGCACTGAATCAAAATGTACAGTACATTAAGGACAGAGATCCCACATCAGGAGCAAGCGCACAGTGGCTCCTGTTGTTGACCCAACAAATTGACACTCTAGTTTATGGCGCCAGTAACCACCCTAGGCTGTCGTCATGAGTTGCCAAGGCTATGGAAGCCTTCCAAGTTCCCCGACTCGGATCATATTTAGACAAGGTCATAAAAGACAGAGTGAGGATAGTAACCAATGATCCTAAGAGTGGCCTTAACCAGGTCTGAACAATTATACAGCATTAAGTGGGGAAGAGGACCATCAGTACACACAGGTTGGGAGTAGAGCCATTGGTGGTAGAGTAGAGGTTATGATTACAAAGGAATGAGGCCCAAGTGGACTAGACAGGGTCTAGAACAAAGGACAGAGTCATTATTAGAGGAGCTAAGAAAGGTGCTGTCTAAGCTACAAGTAATTTTACTGATTGAGAGGCAAATAGAACCTGATAGAAGGGGCTTGATAATAATCTGGTGGGCTTTAGGCCTTGTAAGTTAAGAGGCCCAGACCTATCTATCTCTTCACATGGGGTATATCCTAAGGGAGGTGTGAACCTCCTAGGGGAAGGCACTCTGTTGACTTTCATTACTTGGCTGGCCTGGGAGGAGAGCTGGCCAGGTAAAGGCAGGGGGCATCTCTAACAAGAAATTTACAGTTCTGCCTGCAATGTTGCTGACCCTACTTGGCTGTCCCCTCTACTGCAGTGGTCACTTTGGAAGTTGGGCTGAGTGAAGGGCTTTTCAGCTTGGAGCCAATGAGATCTGTGGCTCTGACCTGGGCATCCTTCGATTCCAGGGCAGGTCCATTTCCAGTGATCCAACTCTTGGCAGAGCTGCCAGGGCTCTTCACAAGCTGACTTCTGCTGAAGCCCAGGCTTACCACATTGAAAGCCACTGCAGTGGACTGGCCTGTTGGGTCTCCTTGAGGGCAGATCACTGTACAGATCAGCCATTAATAGGCCTGCCACCCATTGCTTCTGATGCTTAGCTTTCTTTTCCTCCTGGTTTGTGTTAAAGCAGACCAGAGGATGCAAGTCAAGGGAGTGCCTGTGTCCCATCTCTAATCTTCAGTGGCCTGAACTACAAGTCTATAGTCACAGGCATGTTCTGTAGTAGTTTTTCTAAGGTAGACAATGCCCATGAGGAAAATTATATTCTCACTTTAAAACTTTCTTTCCCTTTGGTCTGAAAGGGAGGTTTTTTTTTTTTTTTTTTTTTTTTTTTTTTTTTTTTTTTTTTTTTTTTTTTACTTACTGTATACTTCGCTGATGGCGATGTGAATCTAGCTATGAGATTATTAGTTAAGTTCTTATTTTGGCTATGCTATTACAGAAAAATGTTAGCCATCTCTTATAAGGTCTAAAGATTAAATTGTGCATCCTACAGATTCCTTCATAATAGAATTAGTTCCCTACCTTGAAGAGAATAGAGAAGTGAAAGAACAAGTTGGGCTTAGAATAGAGAAATGAGGGAGCAAGTCCTAGATCACTTGCTGACGATAGCAATATTACATGAATACTTAGCAAACCGTTTCAACCCTTAGATAAGAACTTAATAAAACATTTACCGGAAGGTCCAATGCCTTCTATAAATTTTAAGAATCTTGTCTGATGTTTTCTATCATCTCATCCCTACTTTGCTGCTCGACCTACTCCTAAAGTGTCCATACCTTGGCCCTGTCTGCTTCCAATCCTTTTTCTACATTTCGGGAGAGAACTCTAATAAATAAATCTAATTGTGTCACTCTCATACATAAAATATTTCAAAGAGGTCTTGTAATCATTTGCATGAAGAGCAAGATTTATAATTTCTTAAAACTCCCTGCACGATTGGTTCCTCCTCTTCCTCCCTGTACCTTCACAGTTCAGTTTCTTATATCTCTGCATGACTCCATTAGCAATATATCCTGCACTTCCAGTTTGGGGAACTTGGCACATGCTGTGTTATGTATGTGAAGTACTTTTCTTCTCTTGCTTACTCGCTGTGCTTGCTTACTTGCTGAAGTACTTTTCTTCTCTTACTAACTTGCAAGTTTCATCTTATGGCATTTCCACAAGGAACAATTTCATATACCCATAACTAAACCTATTGTATATTTGCATGACATCCCCATTCATTTTTGTATAGTACCTTTCACATGTGGTAATTATAAATTGTGCTAAAATGAATTTTCATAGTCACAAAGTTCAAATGTATTCAAAGATCTAAGTCCCTTCATTTCTTTCCAAGAATATTAAGCTCCTGGGATTTGATTTCCACCCATAGCTCAAATAAATCTTGCCACAAGTAACTTTCTTTTTTTATTTTTATTTTTTATTTCATAAATGTGAATTTACAAAGTGCAACTTTTGTATTGTTGTGGCTTCCCCCCCCCAACCTCCCTCCCTCCCGTGGCCCTCCCCTCTCCCTCTCCCATCCCGCCCTTTATCGAGTTTCATTTTCAATTACCTTCATATACTGAAGATCAACTTAGTATATACTAAGCAAGTATTTCAACAGGCTGCATTCACACAACCGCACAAGGTATAGGGTATTGTTCGACTAGTAGTGTTTTTAAGTTTCATAGTAAAACACATTAAGGACAGAGATCCTACGTGGGGAGCATGTACCCAGTGACTCCTGTTGTTGATTTAACAATTGGCACTCTTATTTATGACGTCAGCAACCACCTGAGACTCTTGCTATGAGCTGTCTAGGCTATGGAAGCCCCTTTTGTTCACTGACTCTGAACTGCCACAAGTAACTTTCAAATTTCATTTTGCAATCTCTTTCACATAAATGCAATTCCTCCATTTCAGAGTTTCTCTCCACCATCTACTTCCCTTCTCTCAGGTGGACATGAGTTCCTGGACCTGAGAAGAAACAGGTGTCTTGTTTATCGTGGCCCTCTCTTTCCTCTGGCTTGTGCGAAGATCTCTCTGCGCCCCCTTGTTCTTATGTGCTAGCATTCTTGCTGCTACTCCCCTTCTTGCAGTGACTTCTGATTGTACTTTCTAATATAATGTTATATGTAAATAAAGCACCTACTTCCTTCATGTTTTGTCTCCTCGATATTTAGAACTAAGATTTTACTTTTAAGTTTCTTCTCATTGATTTTTAAAACAATTATCCCCATAATTAGCTTTTAAAAATCTATTCAAAAACTCTGATTTACTTGTTATTTTTTCCTAAACCTATTTACCCTCCTGGGACACCCAGTAGTTTTGAGGGGAAAAAAACCACTTGGTTATTTTTCCAAAATATTATCTCTGTACTTGTGGTTGATTTTTGTATATTCTGTAGAATTGCAAGCTATCTAACGTCAACTCAGAATTTCATTATAGATTGTACTCAGTGGCTCACATTAGTGCTTTGTATTAACAAGTATTATTGAAGAAATTATTATATAAGCAAGAACCATAGGAAAGGGAAAGAAACAAACTTTCCTATTAGTAGGTTGGGTCTAATCATCTCCAAAACTCTACCGAGTAGCTAGTTTGGTCTAGGGCTTACTTATTTCTGTTGTCTTCCCTAACATCAGGAATCTTATGTCACTTTGGGCCTATCCTTGGTCATTTTTGTCATTGGCTACATGAAAAGAGGAAGAAATATATGGCAGCTAGAAAAATTTGCAATGCATGGAAAGGGTGCAGGAGGTAGAACATCGGACACATGCTCAGGATCCTTTTTAGGTAAGAAAAGGTTATTTTGTTACATTAATGGTGTGTATGAAAGTGAAAAAGTAAATAACCAAATTAATTTATTCAATATTTTGAAACACAGTTATCTATCATTTTAAAACTGGACTGGCCGCAAATGGTTGAGTTAGAAATGTGCCAGGGGATTCCAACACAATCCCATCAAGATGGCATGTACCAATGCCATCGCACTAGTCCAAGTGATCAATTTCAGCTCACAATTGATGGCTCTGATAGGTCTAAGAGTCAAAGAGATCACACAAACAAGACAAGTATCTGCTAATACTAACTGATAGAATCAAAAAGGGAGAGAAAGATCCAACATGGGAAGTAGGATACACAGCAGACTCATAGGATGGCAGATGTCCTAAACAACACTCTGGCCTCAGAATCAGCCCTCAAGGCATTCAGATCTGGCTGAAGAGCCCATGAGAGTATAGCAGGCATGGAAAGCCAAGATATCATGGAAAAAAAAAAAAAGACCTAAATGAATGATCTCTGTGAGTGAGATCCCAGTGGAAAGAACGGGGCCATCAAAGAAGGAGGTACCCTTCTCCGAAGGGAGGAGAGAACTTCCACTTTGACTATGACCCTATCAGAATAAGATCAAAGTCAGCGAACTCTAAAGGCTTCCATAGCCCTGGCAACTCATGACTAGAGCCTAGGGAGATTACTGACGCCATGAACAGGAGTGTCAAATTGTTAAATCAGCAACAGGAGTCACTGTGTACTTACACCCCATGTGGGATCTGTCCCTAATGTGTCGTCTAAAGCCAAGTGATGCTATAACTAGTACTGAAACAGTATTTTTATACTTTGCATTTCTGTGTGGGCACAAACTGATGAGGTCTTTACTAATTATATACTGAAGTGATCTTCTGTATATAAAGAGAATTGGAAATGAAAAAAAAAAAACAACCTGGTGTTAAAATGGAAATGGCATAGAAAATTAATTAATTTGAAAAAAAATTATGTAGGATCTCTGTCTTTAATGTGCTGTACATTGCTATTTAATGCTATAATTAGTAATCCAATGGTAGTTTTTTCACTTTATGTTGCTATGTGGGCAAAATGTTGAAATCTTTACCTAATATATACTAAACTGATCTTCTGTATACAAAGAGAATTGAAAATGAATCTTTACATGAATGGAAGGGGAAAGGGAGCGGGAAAGGGGAGGGTTGCGGGCGGGAGGGAAGTTATGGGAGGGGGGAAGCCATTGTAACCCATAAGCTATACTTTGGAAATTTATATTCATTAAATAAAAGTTTAATAAAAAAATAAATATATGTAAATAAAAAGCTTCTCAAAGCTAAAAAAAAAAAACAAAAAACAAAACAAAACAAAACAAAAAAAAAAATGTTACCCAATTGGTGGCTTGTAATCTAATGAATTTGCTTTACATTAGGTAGAAGAGTCTAATGGTCTGCTTTTCAGTAATTTGACTGAACTACATGAGAAGAGCTTCCATGGAAAACCGAATGCCAATGTCAGATTGCAGTGAAGGTTACAAGGTCAGGAGGTCCCATAGTCCAAGGTATGGTGGAGGCTGCGTACGGCATAGTTCAGCAGTGATCACATGCTGAGCCAGAAGAGGATGAGCTTAGGCTGAACTTGAACTGAAATATTCATATATCTCAAGAGAGTTATGCCACGCTGCCATCAGGACATTCACCCCATGACCCAACGACCTTCCTGTGGCCCCGCTTCTCAGATGCCATCTCCACTCTTTTTTTTTTTTTTTTAAATTTTTTATTTTTTGACAGGCAGAGTGGATAGTGAGAGAGAGAGAGAGACAGAGAGAAAGGTCTTCCTTTGCTGTTGGTTCACCCTCCAATGGCCGCTGCGGCCGGCGCACCGCGCTGATCCCAAGGCAGGAGCCAGGTGCTTCTCCTGGTCTCCCATGGGGTGCAGGACCCAAGCACTTGGGACATCCTGCACTGCACTCCCGGGCCACAGCAGAGAGCTGGACTGGAAGAGGGGCAACCGGGACAGAATCTGGCACCCCGACCGGGACTAGAACCCGGTGTGCCAGCGCCGCAGGCGGAGGATTAGCCTAGTGAGCCGCAGCGCCAGCCTGCCATCTCCACTCTTAATGAATCAATCTATGTCATCAGGGCATCAGAGTTTAAATGGCTTCACGAATTTTGTCAAGATAAATTCTGCTGTGCCCATAACAAAAAGGAAAGAGTTTGTAGAGAGCTCTCCCAGCGTTCTACCAGCTTTTCTGCTTTGTGTCCTATTCATTAGACCTTTCTAGGAAAATTCAACATAAACTTGCCCAAATAGCAATGAATTCCTTTACTGTGAGTGACAGCACACAAATGTTGAGGAAGGGCCATCTGATGGAAGCCTATCATTCTGGGAGGTATAATCCAAACATAAAATACGGTTTCTTCCTCTTTTTCCCACCTTATTTTTGTTATTGGCTTCTATAGTATGAGGAATTTTCCACTGAAAAGTTTCCATTTTAGAGGTCAGGTCCCTCTTTACTTTATTTTGACCACATTTCAGATTTCACAAAGGAAAACATTTCAGAGGAAAATCAAACTAAAGTGTTTTGAGCCTCAGTACAGCATGGTTTAGAAAGAAGTTTGGAAAAATAACCAGAGAAAGATTCAAAAGAAATTGAAAAACCACTAAGATATTTAAAAACCTAAAATTTCTACTTATTATCAGATTAGCGCTACAACCAATCACTGGAATTATTTTCTTTCATTCATAGTGATCACTTCATTTAGTGACTTACTCAAAATCAGCCTAATTCAGTGGCACATTCAAGGCAGAGCTATTGTCTTTGACTCCCGAGTAAGCCAGCAAGGTTCTGTTCAAGCAAAGATAAACATAGGGATTGAGGGGGAAAGAAATCTGTAGTCATCTGACAGGTGTGGCAGAAAGTCCATGATTTCTTGTGAGAATGTCCAAATGAGTCCTGACTGATGCTGTCCATCACAAGGACTTCTTCATCCCCAGCTAGTACCCTTCTGACAAATTCCTTTTCGATTGAGTATTTCAGAGCTTGTTTCTGTTGCTTACAATCAAAGAACCCAAAAAGAGATACCTTTTAGACATCTTTTTGTACCACAGGATTTCACAAAGTCCTTTTTACACTAGCATAAATATGCATAAGGAGATATAGCATGCATGTGGTAACTTCTGTATTTATTTGACCTTTTCTCATGGGGCATTTTTCAAGCTTTTACTTTTTTTTTTTTTTCCAAAACACAACTCTGGCAAACCTCGCATTCCACCATTGCTGTGCCTTTGGCATTGCATAAACCCTGAAGATAATTTTCCACTTCTCAGTTCAAGAGCCTTTCCCCTCTATTAAATAAAGGTGCTGCAATTCTATCTATGAGGACAGTGTTGCAGATTCTGTGCTGTAATGCTGCCACATTCCGTTCAGACCCTGATACAGTTTTACATAGACATTCTGGTTGAATTTTCTGGGTAGAGTATTAGGCTTTCCATAATTTTATTTTTTCTGTATTACAGACACAGGTGTATTCCAAACCACTTTCCAAGCCTGTTTCTCTATCTCTCTCTCTCTCTCTCTCTCTCTCTTTTTGACAGGCAGAGTGGACAGTGAGAGAGAGAGAGACAGAGAGAAAGGTATTCCTTTACCGTTGGTTCACCCTCCAATGGCCGCTGCGGCTGGTGCGCTGCGGCCGGCACACCACACTGATCCGAAGCCAGGAGCCAGGTGCCTCCTCCTGGTCTCCCATGCGGGTGCAGGGCCAAAGCACTTGGGCCATCCTGCACTGCACTCTCGGGCCATAGCAGAGAGCTGGACTGGAAGAGGGGCAACTGGGACAAAATCCAGCGCCCCGACAGGGACTAGAACCCGGTGTGCCAGCGCCACAGGCAGAGGATTAGCCTATTGAGCCGCGGCGCCAACCACCTCAGTTTCTCTTGAGGTGAAACAGAAAATAGTGATACTTATTTGATTTATTACTGGGCACTGGAAGGTTGAACATGATAATGCCAGCAATGTGACATGAATTTGCATGGAAGAATTTTTAAAACATCAACAATGATGTTATGGAAACAACTCCAAAGAACTTCTTAATGTATTTTAATCCAATGTCTGTCTATATGCTTTAATGAATCTTTTAAATTCTGTTGAGTAGAGTTTAGGGATAGCAAGTCTGAATTGCTTTGTGACTGTCTTTTTCAAAAGAAAAGATAAAAATACGTCAGAGCAGTTCACACTGAGCTCTGCATGTCTTTACATCAGACTTTGTGGTGGCAATATGACTGTCTATTAATCCTGAGTGTGAAGATGTGGATTTCCTTTCAGTTAACACCAATGGAGAGTGCATGTAATCAGGCAACCTTATGGGTCATCTTCGAGGCATGTTATATCTCTACTTCATGCCTGATTAGGAAATACATTAATTGTTCATTATTTTTGGTCCAGTACTTTGTCCTTTCATTTTGTAAGAAATTACTCTGTGAACCAGGTAGTTGGGGAAAAGTATAAGACTGAGTAGTAACCGGTGGTGCATTCTAATAATTTATCTCTAGCAAATTTCTCATAACAGCCTTCCTGTTGTACAAAGGTGATATGGATGACTAAAAGATAATAACACTCAAAAATCATGGACTCCTTTGCCGATCGCCACAGAGATTTTGCAAATGGAGGAAAGCTCGCTAGGAAAGTGAGTGTGTAGCTTTTTCTGGTATCTTGTGTGCTTTGCATCAAACCTACAAGTGGGGGCTTTAAGAACTCTGAACCTAACAAAGTGGAAACAATGATAGGGGAGCGCTTGTCTTCATCAAGAAAGAGATATTGACAATGACATCATGAATCCTTGATGGAATAGAGTGGAGGCTGGTCAAAAGGTGAAGTATAGACTCCTGAGTTTTCTTCCTCAGTGGGAATCTTAGGTACTCTTGGAAATGGTGGTATAGAAGAAGCAGATAATTTGTCTGTCTCTTTGATAAGACTTTAAAATCTGCTGATTGTTATATTGTTGTGCTACTTGGTGCTTGGGCATGCCTGGGCTAGAGTTACATAGTTAATTGGAAATACTCCTTAATAGAAGAGAAAAAAAAAATCTGATTCCTCATAGTCAAGACAAGGGCTGCTCAAGTCATTGCTTCTCAAAGTGTCAATTTCACTTCTACCGCTCTATTAGTTCTCACAGATCAGGGAGAACATATGATATTTGTCCCTTTGGGACTGGCTTATTTCACTTAGTACAATGTTTTCTAGATTCCTCCATTTTGTTGTAAATGGCCAGATTTCATTTTTTTTTTAACTACTGTGTTACATTCTATAGTATATATAACCCATAATTTCTTTATCCATTCTTTGGTTAATGGGCATTTAGGTTGATACCATGCCATAGCTATTATGAATTGAGTTGTAATAAACATGGAGGTGCAGATAGTTCTTTTGTTTACTGATTTTAGTTCCCTTGGGTAAATTCCCAGGAGGGGGATGGCTGGATCATATGGTAGGTCTATATTCAGATTTTTGAAGTATCTCCGTACTGCATTCCATAGTGTCTTTACCACTTTACATTAAAATGAAAGTGGATTAAGGTACCCTTTCCCCCACATCCTCGCCAATATTTTTTGTTTGTTGATTTCTGTATGGAAGCCATTCTAACCAGGGTGAGGTGAAACCCCGTTGTGATTTTGATTTGCATTTCCCTGATAGCTATTGATCCTGAACATTTTTTTCATGTGTCTGTTGGCCATTTGGATTTTCTCTTTCAAAAAAATGTCTGTGGAAGGCCGGCGCTGTGGCTCTCTAGGATGGACCAAGTGCTTGGGCCCTGCACCCCCATGGGAGACCAGGAGGAAGCACCTGGCTCCTGGCTTCAGATCCACGTGGCGCGCCAGCTGCAGCATACCAGCTGAAGCGGCCATTTAGGGGGTGAACCAATGGAAGGAAGACCTTTCTCTCTGTCTCTCTCTTTCACTGTCTAACTCTGTCTGTCAAAAAAAAAAAAAAAAAAAAAAAAATGTGGGGCCGGCTCTGTGGCGCAGCGGGTTAACACCCTGGCCTGAAGCACTGGCATCCCATATGGGTGCTGGTTTGAGGCCCAGCTGTTTCACTTCCAATCCAGCTCTCTGCTGTGGCCTGGCAAAGCAGTAGAAGATGGCCCAAGTCCTTGGACCCCTGCACCCACGTGGGAGACTCGGAAGAAGTTCCTGGATCCTGTCTTCAAATTGGCGCAGCTCTGGCTGTCATGGCCAATTGGAGAGTGAACCATCGGATGGAAGACCTCTCTCTCTCTCTCTCTCTCTCTCTCTCTCTCTCTCTTCCTCTCCTTTCTCTGTGTAACTCTGACTTTCAAATAAATAAATGAATCTTAAAAAAAAAAGAAAAATGTCTACTTCAATCCTTTGCCCATCTGTTAACTGGGTTGTTTGATTTGTTGTTTTGGAGTTTCTTGATCTCTTTGTAGATTCTGGTTATTAATCCTTTATCAGTTGCATAGTTTACAAATAATTTCTCCCATTCTTTAGGTTACCTCTTCACATTCCTGACTGTTTCTTTTTTCGTACATAAGCTTCTCAATTTGAAGTAATCCCATTTGTTAATTTTGGCTTTGACTGCCTGTGACTCTGGGGTCTTTTCCAAGAATTCAATGCCCGTGCCAATGTCTTGCAGGTTTTCCCCAATATCCTCAATTAGTTTGATGGTGTTAAGTCATATATTTATGTCTTTAATCCATGTCGAGTGGATTTTTGTGTAAGGTGTAAGATAATTGTCTTGCTTCATACTTCTGCATGTGGAGATCCAGTTTTCCCAGCACCATTTGTTGAAGAGACTGTCCTTGCTCCAGGGATTGGTTTTAGCTTGCTGTTCAAATATAAGTTGGTTGTAGTTGTTTGGATTGATTTCCAGTGTTTCTATTCTTTTCCATTGGACTGTCCATCTATGTTTTACCAGTACCAGGCTGTTTTGATTTTAAGCGCCTTGTAGTATGTCTTGAAATCTGGTATTGTGATGCCTCCGGCTTTTTTTTTGTTGTTGTTGTATAAGATTGTTTTAGCTATTTGAGATCTCCTGCATTTCCAAATGAATTTCAGCATCATTTTTTCTAGATCTGAGAAGAATGTCTTTGGTATTTTGATTGGTATTACATTGAATCTGTAACTTATTTTCAGAAGAATGGACGTCTTGATTGCAGGGTCTTAGTCCACCTGAACGAGGATGGACTGGGTCCAAAGAAAGGTAAGTGTGCCGCTCACCCATTCCCCAGCCTCCCGATCCCGGAGACAATCAGACGCAGCGGGGAGTCAAGTCAAGCAAGCAAGAACTCCGTTTATTGCATGCATAGCAAAGCCTTTTAAAGCACAAGACCACATGATTATTGGGGCAGGGCTTAAGGACCAACCAATTACTTAAAAGGTCATTTTACAGGGCGACTTTTTACAGGACCAGCCATTTGTCTGTACACTCATCACCTCCCCTGATGCTGCGCGGCCAATCAGCTTTGGTGGTAAACGACTTTGGGTACCACCCACCTTACTTCCTTTGGGCGCCATCTTTGAATTGTCACGTGTGTCTAATTTCCCTGTAGGCACCATCTTTGAATTGCCTCCTGTGCCTAATTTCCCCACATTGATGATATTGATTATTCCAATCCATGAACATGGAAGATTTTTTTTTCTAATTTTTTTTGTATCTTCTTCATTTTTTTTGACATCCTTGGTTAAATTTATTCTGAGATATTTCATTTTTCTTGTAGCTATTGTGAATGAGATTGATCTTAGAAGTTCTTTCCCAGGCATGGCATTGTCTGTGTATACAAAGGCTGTTGATTTTTGTGTATTGACTTTATATCCTGCTAAATTACAAAACTCTTCTATGAGTTGAAACAGGCACTTAGTGGAGTCTTTTGGATCCCCTATATATATAGAATTATGCCATTTGCAAAGAGGGATAGTTTTGCTTCCTCCTTCCCAATTTGTATCCCTTTGATTCATTTTTCTTGCCTAATGGCTCTGGCTAAAACTTCCAGGACTATATTGAATAGCAATGGTGAGAGTGGACATCCCTATCTGGTACCAGATCTCAGTGGGAATGCTTCAAAGTTTCCCCCATTCAATATGATGCTGGCTATGGGTTTGTCATAAATTGCCTTGATTGTGTTGAGGAATGTTCCTTCTGTACACAATTTGCTTAGAGTTTTCATCATGAAATGGTGTTGTATTTTGTTAAATGTTTTCTCTGCATCTATCGAGATAATCATATGATTTTTGTTCCTCAGTTTGTTAATCTGATGTATCACATTGATTGATTTGTGAATATTGACCCATCCCTGCATACCAGGGATAAATCCCATTGGAAAAGGTGAATGATCCTTCTGATGTGTAGTTTGATTTGATTGGCCAGAATTTTGTTGAGGATTTTTTGTCTACATTTATCAAGGAACTTGGTCTGTAATTCTTTCTGTGTTACATCTTTTTCAATTTTAGGAATTAAGGTGATGCTGGCTTCATAGAAATAATTTGGGAGAAGTCCCTCTTTTTAATTATTTGAATAACTTGAGAAGAATTAAAGTTAGTTCTTCTTTAAATGTCTTGTAGAATTCAGCAGTGAATCCATCCAGTCCTGGTCTTTTCTTTGTTGAAGAGAGCATAAAAAATGTCTTTGAAATATAAGACCTTGGGCTGGTGCCACACCTCACTAGGCTAATCCTCCGCCTGTGGCACCAGCACCCCAGGTTCTAGTCCTGGTCGGGGCACCGGATTCTGTCCCGGTTGCTCCTCTTCCAGTCCAGCTCTCTGCTGTGGCCCGGGAAGGCAGTGGAAGATGGCCCAAGTGCTTGGGCCTTGCACCCGCGTGGGAGACCAGGAGGAAGCACCTGGCTCCTGGCTTTGGATCAGTGCAGTGCACTGGGCGTAGTGGCCACTTGGGGGCGTGAACGAACAGAAAAAGGAAGACCTTTCTCTCTGTCTCTCTCTCACTTCTAACTCTGCCTGTCAAAATAAATAAATAAAGAACCTTAAGATATACCTGAAAGACAGAGCTGATGTTATGATTTGCCAACAAGGATCTTTTACATCATCTTGAAAATATTTCACAATAAGATATGACACATTCATGGAAAATCTGAATTCAAATATAATTGTCATCAGCTACGTGACCTTAGAAAAGTCATTTATCACCATTCCATTTATAGGAAATCATTAAATTTTCACTAGCTTCCAGTAATTTCTTCATATGAAGAAACAGATAAAAGAAACAAAATAATTAAAGATTTAATTATTTATTTGAAAGGCAGACTTAGACAGATGGAGGCAGAGAGAGAGAGAAAGAGAGAGAGAGTCTTCCATCTACTGGTTGACTCCCCAAATGGGCACAACAACAGGAGCTGGGCCAATCTGAAGCCAGGATCCAGGAACTTCATTCAGGTATCCCACATGGGTGCAGGGGACCAAGGACTTGGGCCATCCTCTACTACTTCCCCAATTAATAGCAGAGAGATGGATTGGAAGTGGAGCAGCTGGGACTTGAACCAGTGCCCATATGGGATGCTGGCATTACAGCCAGTGGCTTTACCTGCCACACCACAGCATCATCCCCAGAAACAGTTTTAACTTTTAAGAACTCACAGGCTAATGAGAGAGAGAGAGAGAAAGACAGAGAGAGAGAGAGAGAGAGAGAGAGAGAGAGATACAGAGAGCGAGACCAAGAGAGAATGAGATGAGAAAACAATCATCATACAGTGCAATAAGTTCTGTGATCATTTTGTTAACATTTCACTCCAGAAGTGGAAAAGTGAAGAAAGAAGGAAGTGGTAGCATACAGTTCCTGGAGTAGCTAATGCCAAAACCAATTGTGGAAATAAATTAGTCTTCATAAAGCAACTCATTTTTTTTTCAATTTAAATTTGGAGTTGCTTTATATCTAAATCATAAGATTTTAGCAGCAGATATTTCAGAAGCCTTGTCAGCACTACATGCTGTAGGATTCTGAAGTGAGGAAGAGAGGAAAGGAAGGCTTCCTGACAGAAAGGGCAATGCTATATACTCTCAGCTAACTTTCCCCACTCTAATTCCTCAGAAGCTGGAATTTCTTATAAGCAGCAAATTGGTGATCTATGAATTATTTTCCATATTTCAAAAAACTTAAAAATGATTTCCAAAATCTCCCACCTAAGTATAACTGAACCAATTTAAAATGTAAAATTTCTTTGCCTTTAGTTTTAATGAATCAACTAAGTTGATCTCTCTAGTTATTTCTTACTAAAAAGAGGCATCATTTGAGAATTATATGTGGCATTGATTTCTAATAATAGCTTACATAAACATGTTTCATTAATATAATTTTGCAGATAATGTTCATTCAACTATGACATAAATGGAGGAAGATGTAATTAAATACATGAGCTCCTAGAGTGCCTATTTATACTTTTGGGAAGCAGAATATTCATTGATGTGCTTGACTTACATATTGCCCGAGGCACTATTTAAAGTAGTAAATAAAAAGATATATATATATATATGTGTGTGTGTGTGTGTGTGTTTTAAGTGGCTTTTGTGAATTCTCTTGATCAATTTCTTGTTCATTAGTTACATAATTCAAGTTTAATTCATCCCTTCTCTTTGAGATACATAAGACAAGAAGTGGATACCAAGAAAGCATATAAAAATTTTTGAATGCTATGTCTTTCCTATATCAATTATGTTTATGACAAAGTCAATGAGAATCCAAAGTACCATATAAGTATTCTGGGATAATAGACTTCCTGCAATAAGGACACTAATCTATGCTGATTAAGATAAGACTGCTATTTTGAGTTGGAATTCAATTTTATGACTACTTATTTTTATTAGAGTATACCTGGGAAGTTTAAGATACAGAACCTAACTTGAAGGTGTTTTCAATTAAATTAAGTGCAAATGAACACAGACAAAACATTTCACAAAGAGAAACTAGAGAATCCAACTAATCATGTTGGATTTCCTCCACTGTTTCTAGACACTCCTGAAATAAGTGCAGTCTTCAGTGTTGATAACTACTTGATCAAACACAATGCTTTGCTAACTCTAGTAAAGAGTCTGCAATGATATTTTATTATTTTATACATACAATAGAAGAGAATTAGTTATAGTTTGGAATGTGTCCATGAGGATAAAATGAAACCAACACATCCAAAACATCTAGCACATGGAATTTACATTAAATGGTTGCATATGGAAGATACAATGAGTGATTGTTACTATGAGAAAGGCCATAAGGAGTAGTGAGGGTGACTTGAATGTGAAATAAAAACAACTAAGTGCATATTTTCTCTGCTTGTTACCAGTTTTGTGATCTTAGGCAAGTTGATTAACCTCTGAGAACTTCTTTTCCTAATGCATTGAGTGATAATAAATTTTTTTACCAAATTTATGTGAAGATAAAATTAACAAATGTTTGCTACAGGCCCAACTCAAGGCTGAGAACATAAAAGATAATACAGGGCAGAAATTTTCTCTTTTCTCCACTGGACAATGAGAAACTAGAAGAAGAAGAAGCAATCACCGAACTATTCATCATTGCATCTGCAGTATCTAGGACACAGCTTGGAACCTAGGAAATTCTTAATAAATATAAGTTGAGCTGAGCTGAATTCTTAAATTATCTATTTGTTTAGGATTATTTAGTACATAGAATACAAAGTCATTCAGTTAACACTTCTCAAGTAAAGGCAAACATGGATTAGGAACGTGAGAGATCTGAAAAAATAAAGATCTAGAAATCTAATGGTCAAGCAGGTCATATTTTTAAAATTTAAATTTGGAGTTGCTTTATATCTAAATCATAATATTTCAGCAGCAGATATTTCAGAAGCTTTGTCAGCACTACATGTTATAGGATTCTGATGTGCTCCAAATTCTTTCTGATCATTCCTTGCTCCCCATTAGTGAATTCTTATTTTTCTACTAGTTACTTGTTTCATGAGTGGAAAAAGGATCTCACCTCATCTTTGGGAACAAGCCATGAAATACTGTGCTAGTCAGTCTATGGATTGTCTACTTTTTGGTAATATGCCACTTGTAATATACAGAGGCCATATACCTTCCTCCCAGAGAAGGAAGCTTGGGTAATGCAGTTGTGGATAGAAGAGGGAAGTTGGTCATGACAATTAACTTAATGGGCCTGTTCAGTATACTTTACCCTTTGACTTCCATCTGTTATACCTTTCATTTCCACACACCCTTGATCTTAGCCAAAAGCCGAGAAGCGATACCTTTTATTTCCTAAAGTTAGTTTTTGAACATCGAATCTTGTTAAAAGGAGAGAATGGTAGAAACAGCTCTCTGTAAGAGGTTGTATTTGATTAATCTGTTAGGGTTTCTCTTCTACTCTTCTTTGAGAAAGAGAGAAGCATGTGCTATGCCAACATTCTTGTTCAAAATATACAATGGATAAAAGAGGAATATGAATTACTCGGCATGATCTGGCCAGAAGAATGTTTGATTTCTTTCTTTTTTTTTTTTTTTTTTTTTGACAGGCAGAGTGGATAGTCAGAGAGAGAGACAGAGAGAAAGGTCTTCCTTTTTGCCGTTGGTTCACCCTCCAATGGCCGCTGTAGCTGACGCAATGTGCTGATCCGAAGGCAGGAGCCAGGTGCTTCTCCTGGTCTCCAATGTGGGTGCAGGGCCCAAGGACTTGGGCCATCCTCCACTGCCTTCTCGGGCCATAGCAGAGAGCTGGCCTGGAAGAGGGGCAACCGGGACAGAATTCGGCGCCCCAACCGGGACTAGAACCCGGTGTGCCGGCGCCGCAAGGTGGAGGATTAGCCTGTTGAGCCACGGCGCCGGCCAAAAATGTTTGATTTCTATAGCTGCCAAATTTGTCCCTGCAAAATAAAGTACTTAAACCAGTTAAAAAAAAAAGCCACCTGGGGCCAGTGCTGTGGTGCAGTAGGTTTATCCTCTGCCTGCTGTACCGGCATCCCATATGAGTGCTGGTTCTAGTCCTGGCTACTCCTCTTTCCATCCAGCTCTCTTCTACAGGCTGGGTGGTGGAAGATGGCCCAAGTCTGTGCTCCTGCATCCGCATGGAAGACCTAGAGGAAGCTCCTGGCTCCTGGCTTCAGATCGGCGCAGCTCCAGCCATTGTGGCCATTTGGGGAGTGAACCAATGGTAGGAAGACCTTTCTCTCTGTCTCCCTTTCACTGTCTGTAACTCTACCTCTCAAATAAATAAATGACATCTTTTAAAAAAGCCTCCCTTAAAGAAAAGAGATGAGCTAGGCTCAAGAAGTTAACTTATTTCTAAAAGTCTTGAGCTGAGGTGAGGGTAATGAGAATATTCAAGAAATGCTGAACTTCAGTAAGGTATTGTTGCTACCAGGCACATCTTAGGAAGATACTTTAAGACCCAAATTGGATCCTTACCATTTCATTTGTAAAAACAAGCAGCTGATAATAGGGTCTCAGCATCAGTCAAGTCTTGTTTTAGGATTGTTGTCATCAATATATTGTAGGTTACATCCTGAGCAGGATTACTCAGATCAGAGAAATGTAGCTCAGGACCAAGGGTATGGAATTAAGAAAAGTGCAGCTGGTACCTTTTCACTTTTTTTTTTTCCATTTTGTCACTATACCCAAAAGTAAGCATTGTAATGACTTCTTTTAAAAGTTTAATTTAATTGGATCATGTAGGTTGCATAAAGAAAACTGAAGTTGACTAAGTGCAAATTATTTTACTGTTCTGGGTCACCTTCCTCCCTACTAGTTCTACAGAGGCTACCATTGTCTATGATCTAATGATCATTTATACAGCATTAACACATTTACCTTGTCCATAGTAAGAAACTGATAAAGTAACTGTATGGTTGTGGTTGTGATGTCATGATGATCTCTTAAGGGACCTTACCATCAACAAACTTCAAGCAATGTTAATTCTTCTTTTAGACTTATTAGACTTCTGTCTAGTCATTACAGTTCACCCTTTTACAACTATAAACTAAATGATAGGTATAACCACCAATATTCTCATTTGATACTGGAGAGATAAGATTATTAAGTAACAATGATTACATTAATTTATTTTATGTTTAAAAACATTAGAAAAGAAATTGATATACTTTGTTGTCACATATCTTGCATCCTTCAACCTTCAGACAAAATGTCAGCTGGACAGTGATTTAACTCCAAAAGGTGTGATTTCACTCTTATGGAGTCTGAGTCTTCTGGACTCAGTGACAAAGTGGACTCTTGACAAAGTGAAAATGAGGGCAGTTTCCAATTCTTTCTCCCTTGGATATGATGATACAAAGAGTAAGCCTCCAAGTGCAACAGATCTATGCACAACCTTTGCAGGTATGAAATATAGTAGAAACAAATTGCCTCTTTAGATATAATGTTGAAAATTGGTCAATGTTGGGACAAATTTCCTAATGGTTTGGTAGTGGCCCAAGAAGTTGCTCAAATGTTCAAATCGCAATTTCCACTGATCTGGGTCTAAGCATTATTTTGCCCATGAGTATATATGTCATTTTCTCAGGTCCTAAAAATCTACAGGACATCATGACAAGAGCCTCAGGTGATTACTGACGCCATAAATAAGAGTGTCAATTGTTAAATTAACAACAAGAGTCACTGTGCACTTACTCCCCATGTAGGATCTCTGTCCTTAATGTGTTGTACTATGTGAATTAATGGTATAACTAGTACTCAAACAGTACTTTACACTTTGTGTTTCTGTGTGGGTGCAAACTGTTGAAATCTTACCTTAGTTTATACTAAATTGATCTTCTGTATATAAATTTTTTTATTATTATTTTTTACTTTTTGACAGGCAGAGTGGACAGTGAGAGAGAGAGACAGAGAGATAGGTCTTCCTTTTGCCGTTGGTTCACCCTCTAATGGCCACCACGGCCAGCGCTGCGGCTGGTGCACCGCGCTGATCTGAAGCCAGGAGCCAGGTGCTTCTCCTGGTCTCCCATGGGGTGCAGGGCCCAAGCACTTGGGCCATCCTCCACTGCACTCCCGGGCCACAGCAGAGAGCTGGCCTGGAAGAGGGGCAACTAGGACAGAATCCAGCACCCTGACCGGGACTAGAACCCGCTGTGCCGGCACCGCAAGGTGGAGGATTAGCCTAGTGAGCTGCGGCGCTGGCCCTGTATATAAATATAATTGAAAATGAATCTTGATGTGAATCGATGGGAGGAGGGAGTGGGAGATGGAAGGGTTGCAGGTGGGAAGGAGGTTATGGGGGGGTGTAATCCAAAAGCTGTACTTCGGAAATATATATCTATTAAATAAAAGTTAAAAAAAAAATCTACAGGACACCAGAGTTCATAATTACTGGAAAGGGAAACAAAATTTGAAAGTGATTGATTCTCAGATGGAAGAAAAAGTACCATGTATAGTCCACTGGTTCAAGGTATGTGCCTCCAAAACTACGTAGTCATTCACAGTTTAATGTCTTCTGTCCCTATGTCAAAATTTTTAGTGAGTCTTTCTGCCATTCAATAAATTCAGGTTTTTTTTTTTTTTTTTTTTTTTTTTTTACAATGCATTGCTAATAATTCCAATGGTCTCTAGGGCATCCACTTGAGGCCTCCCCACTTTCACTGTGAAATGATTCCTTTAGTTAGAGGCAATGTTGTGTGTTTAAAGCATTTAACACTTTCAGGTATGATTGGGTCCTCAGAAGCATGAAGGATCGAGAAATCCAGAATGATTCTATTTTGCAGTAGGATGGGGGAGAGGATCTACTGTTGGAAGTAGGTTGGTGTAGCTGATACACAACAGGATTGTTGCTGACCACTTATTTTTGATTGTTAGATTGGGGGCAGTGGCTAATGGTTGCTTTCTCCCACTGGGAGATTGTAATTTTAGTGAGCTAGTATTCAGGTTAGCTGAGGTAAGATGCCCATGTAAATCTCTTCTTTATTCCAACATCAATTTTAACTCTAAGTTTCAGTTTTGCCTATGGCTTTTCACTAGTTTTTTTTTTTAAAAATTTTTTATGAAGGGGATGAATGATGTAAGTAGTAGTCAAGGAAAAAAAAGATTTCTCATCTCAAGGGAATGATGTATATATTTGGGTAGGAAAAATGACAAAATATCCTTTGTTTTATGGTTTCTGATTCTGAATTGTAGAGTGGATGCATATTCCTCAGGCTGTCAAAACGGGAACTCTCAGAGAGTTTAGAGGCTAATGATAATAATAATAAGGTTGGAAAACGATCGGACTCAGATTATAAGATTTGTAAATAGAGGCCGGCACCGCGGCTCACTAAGCTAATCCTCCGCCTGTGGCTCCAGCACCCTGGGTTCTAGTCCTGGTCAGGGTGCTGGATTCTGTCCCAGTTGCTCCTCTTCCAGTCCAGCTCTCTGTTGTGGCCCGGGAGTGCAGTGGATGATGGCCCAAGTCCTTGGGCCCTGCACCCGTGTGGGAGACCAGGAGAAGTACCTGGCTCCTAGCTTTGGATTGGCACAGCGCGCTGGCTTTAGCGGCCATCTGGGGGGTGAACCAACAGAAGGAAGACCTTCCTTTCTGTCTCTCTCTCTGACTGTCCAACTCTGCATGTCAAAAAAAAAAAAAAAAAGATTTGTGAATAGAATGAAGAAATAAAGCCACAGGTATTGTGATGAAAACAGAATGAAGAAACTTGGGAAAATATGATGGTGGAAATGAGCAAATTGGAGTCTAACTGAGAAGAGAAGCAGACTCAGATTAAGGTCCTTGAGAATGATAAAGGAATGATTACATCTGAAAGCAGAGTTCAAGAAACCAGAAAAGAATTCAAAAATTAGTCTCAGGGCTGTGGTTATCTATGTGTCCTTGAAGAGTTGCTGGGTGTCTCTCTGACTCAGGTTCTTCCTTTGACGATGATATGTTAACTCCTCACCCCTAAGCTTACTGAGTACTCGTTTCTAGTTTGGTCCTAAGCAAGATAATGTGTAATTTGGAAGCAGGGAAAAATTATTACTTTTGTTTGATATCATGTTGTCTTTGATGACCTCTGAAATTCTGGCCATTTCAGATTAAAGTGTATAAATAGCTATGCGAAACATCTACTTGGCTCCAAAGGTATATAATTGGTGGCCTTTTATAAACCTTAGCTAATATCCCGTGCAGAACATGCCTCACTGCCAGCTTTGCCAAGGCAGCACCTTGTGGCCGAACAAAATGCATTCTGTTCTGCGTCATGCATCATCAAGAAAATTACCACTTACACCCTGATTCCAGAATCGTTATTGTTCGTTGTAATTTATGAAGCAAACATCAGAACACAGCTTGATTTTTCAGGTTATAAGATGAGTTGGCAGTTGCTAAAATCTTATTTTGACTTGCAAAATTGATTTGATTGTATTTGAGGTTAAAGCTCCCGGTGAGATACAAATATGAGACACCAATGTCCTATGAAAATTCCTAGATTTATTATTCTAGCTTTGAAGTCTTTGAAAATAGGATTTGTTTTAGAAAAAAATAGAGATTGAGGAGTAGGCTTATAGAATTTTCTTTTTCTAGATGGCACTGTGGTGTAGTAGAGAGCTGTATTGGAAAAGGAACAGCCTGGACTCAAACTGGCACACATATGGGATGCTGGCTTGGGAAAGCAGGAGGATGGGCCATGTGCTTGACCCCTGCCCCCACATGGGAGACCCGGAAAATGCTCCTGGCTGCTGACTTGAGATTGGCACAGTTCTGTCCGTTGTGGCCATTTTGGGGGTGAAGCAGCAGATGGAAGACCTTTCTCTCTCTCTCTCTCTCTGTAACTCTGCCTCTCAAATAAATAAATCTTTTAAAAAAAATCTTTTTCTTTTTGGCTAAACATTTGACAGTATCAGTGAATGAATAGCTAATAAATGATGTGTTAGGACCTGCGTGTGCACTTATCTGCTTGTAATTCAGGATAAATAACTTCTATAGGGCAAGGAGGTATCAGTTGTCAGGAAAACCAAGGATTCGCTTGGGTCAAACTGTCTGGTGTTACTGAGAGAAAGAAAATATCAGGGTATCCTGTAGATGGTGGTGAGAGAAAGAGAAAGCTGAGACCTGCCTGTGAATTGTGGCTTCAGTAGTAGTTGGCTGTTGATCTTCTAAATATTCACCAGACTTCCGGCATAAAATTGGATTTGAGAAACAGTTAGAGGAAAAGAAGAGGAAGACATCTTCAAGAAAGGGCTCTCAGCATCTTGGGACAGAGGTTGACTTAAAAAAAAAACAACACTCAAAATTTGGTTCTAGGTACCATACTGCTCCTTGTATGATTATGCACAGAGCAGTTCACACTGGTGCTCAGTACAATAGGGGAGCAGAAGAGACTAGTTTCAAGTTCTTTCTGGTACAAAGTAGAATGTTTTTAGTGGCTTCACAGGATACCATTTATGATTTGTATTTGTGGTAGAGAGAATAATGGTTCCTCCAAAGATACCCATGCCCTAATACCCAGAACACATGAATATGTTCTTTTAAATGGTAAAAGGAAATTAGTGAATGTGGCTCAATTACGAATCTCCAGCTCCAGATAGGGAGATTATTCTAGATTATGCGAGGGGGTCTAACAGAATCACAAAAAAACAAACAGCAACAACAAAAAACAAGACTACGTGACAATGGAAGCAGATGAGATTTAAGGGATGGAGAGAAAGAGTTGAAGAAGCCATGTTGCTGGCTGTGAAGATGGAGGAAATGGGCCCTGGGCCAGGTACTACAGGCAACCCCTAGAAGCTGAAAGGCAAGAAACAGATTCTCCTCGAAGGCCCCCAGAGAAACTGGGCCAGCTGAGACCTTCAAATGAGCTCAGTGAGAAGCATTTCATACTCTGGTCCTCTGAAAGTGTAAGAGAATATATTTGTTGTTTTAAGCCACTAAATTCATAGTAATTTGTTCCAGCAGAGACATAGGGAAACACCACAATGGCCAGCAAGAGGACTGTGAGAGTCCTTGCCATGCCGGCTATTTTACATGAGGACACTATAGAGTTAGATAATTACTGAGTGCTGAATGAAGGGATAATAGAGTAAAAAGGATTAATAGAAAGATAGAGAAATCCCTGTGCTGCTTTCCTCCAGAGTAGCACAGTAAAGTGCTAGTTCTGGGTTTGTTTTACAGTTTCCTACTTCTTAAGACAAATTGTTTGCTTTACAAATCACTCAAGTGTATTCTACAATTAGGTGAATTCAAAGAAATGGCTTCCTGATGGTGCATCTGATGAGTCAGAAGCAAGCATTCTCTGTGAGGCTCAGGCATGGAGCCTGAAACAATGGCCCCCATATCAGCATGGATGTGTTTTAGGAGTAGCACCCATCTTAGGGGACTGTCAGAGAATGCTTCTCAGCTAAGAGGAAACCTAAAGGATGAGTAGAGAAAGAGATTAAATCGAAGGTCTGGGAAAAGAGTATTATAACAGAGGCTGCAGCAAGCAAGGCTCAGAGAAGAGAGTGCGTGTGTGATGCCTTGCAAAGGCTCTTGTTTAGTGTGACTTGGAAGACTGAGCACTAAGATGGGGTTGATGGAGAGTGGCCAGAGATAAGCCTGGAAGTGAAGTGGGTGTCAGAGTGAGGTGAAGCAGCTGGCTACTGAAGCCTTTATGCTTTAGAAGGCTAGTTCTTGCTAGGCTGTAAATTTCATAAAGGAATTGGCCATGTTGGTATCATTTATCATTTGATTTTTAGGGTATAGTGCAGCACTTGAAACATATCAGAGTACAATAAATATTTGCTGAAGGAAGGAAGGAATGGATGAAGGAGACAGAGAGAGGAAAGAAAAATAAAGGGACAAGACAGAGGGAGAAGAAGAAGGAAGGAAAGAACAGACAGAACAGTCTACCAGAACAGAAGCCTGAACAAATTATAGACCAATTAGCTGTATCAGTAGAAAGTACTTGCTACTTGCTTTTTTCTCTGCCCTGTATTCCAAGGGCCCAGTTTTTAATCTGCTTTGTATAAAGAGCAATGGATATAGACAGACTGTCACATTACAGCCTAGCAGATTCTGTGTTCTACAAAGGAGACACTGACCTTATTTCCCACTGTTGCAGGACAAACAAAAACATCTCTGAAAAGAGGTATCCTTATCACCTTGTAAGGCTTTAGCATTTTCACTGATGCTGGTATTAACCTACATGGGCATAAATGACAAAACAAAGGACAGGACCAGGTGGAGAAGACTCTGGTAGATCTGTAACAGTGTTAGCTGGGATCTCATCTTGTTTATTCCCTAAGATGAAGTTAAGGACTGCTTCTGCATTCCCATTGGGGGAAGCTTCAGAATATATGCTTTTTGCTAATTGTGGAACAGATTTGAGACTAGTAGGTTTCTCACTGTCTTCTTTGGAGGACTTTAATTCATACAGGCATATACAATGTGGCCAGCTTTACATATGGTTCTGAGATACTTAACCTATCATGATGTCTAGATGAATGAATGCCTGAATGGATGAACAAGTGAATGAATGAGTAGAATAATAGAAACTTGAAATTAGAAATTGGGTGCCAGATCATAGTACCTGTGCAAGGAAGTCATATAAGACTGCATTGCCAAAATCTTACACATTACCAAGTAACTCCCATATTTGAGACTGTGCCTTTATAGCCTATGGAGCTGAGGTCCTATCCCTTGGAAGGGCTGCTTGGTAAGGGTTTTGTAGGCCAGAGGCCTTGGGGTATTCTGTGCCAATTTGATCACAGTTTATGCAGACTATGTGACTTACTGTGAACAGTTATTTTGGCTTTGAGGGTCTGGAATCTGATTGGCTGATCTAGTCATAAAGATGTTGCACATTTAAGTGAATACCTCCCAATAAATGCCTGGAGCCTGAAGCTAGGGTGACCTTCCCTGGTTGACAATATTTCAAACACACTGTCACTCATTGTTGCTTGGAGAAGTATCCTGTGTGACTGTACTGGAAGGGGACATGTTGAAGCTTGTGTCCAGGTTCTCCTAGATGTGGCCTCTCAAGCCTTTTCCCTTTGCTAATTTTAATCTGAAACATTTTACCATAATTGAGTGCTATCATGCGTATAATGGTTTCTGAGTCCCTTTAGTGAATTACCAAGCCTAAGAGTGATCTTGTCCACCCTCAGACACAGTGCTTTCATCTGAAACTTAAAATACATTTTGGACAGGCTGCTCCGGTTCTGTACAGTGCCAAAGCATAGAAAGCAGAAAGTCTACCTAATTCATTAATAAGAAGTATTAAATAACAAATGTAATAATGTTTCTCCAGAGTGGATTAATGCATTTCTGTCTATTGAAAATTAAAAGCAGGAGCCTGTACTGTGGTGTAGTAGGCTAAGCCTCTGCCTGCAGCACCTGCATTCCAGTGTTGGTGTCCCAGCTGCTCTTCTTCAGGTCCCATTCTCTACTTAGGGCCTGGAAAGCAATGGAAAATGGCCGAAGTGCTTGGGCCCCTGCACTCACGTGGGAGACTTGAAAGAAGCTCCTGGCTCCTGGCTTCAGATAGGCTCACTCCAGCAATTTCAGCCATTTGGAGAGAGAAGCAGCAGATGGAAGACCTTTCTCTATGTCTCCTCCTCTCTCTGTTTGTAACTATGCCTCTCAGAAAAATATATTCTTAAAAAAAGAAAAAACATATCTTGATGGCTGGTGCTAGAATTCTTTTTAGGAGAGAACTATCTTTGATTAGCAAAATGTCTCAAAAACCACTCAGAATACAATGAGACACTGAGTTTAAATGTGTATAGTCATCAACAAACCTTAAGTGCCTATATAAGAAAGTGGGAAGGATTTGCTCCTGAGAGGAGAGCGGGGAGAGCTGAGTGATGGGTTGGAGAATAACCAGTGTGATGGCATGAGGTTGAAATGCTGCTTGGAATGAAACAACCAGAGAAAACATTATCATAGGAGAGCCAAAGGAAAATTTAAGATGAGAGAAGCCTAATATTCAATTGACAATGTTTGTTTTTCCAAAGTATAAACCCTTTCTTTGGGCCCTCAAATATTTAACAAAAACTATTTTATTCATGAATGAAATGTATTTTTGTAACAATGGAGTAAGGTTTCTGTCTCAATGGATATAATTCAAAACAAAGACACTAAGTAGTACAATAAAGTCTATAGACTAATCAAGTGGCAGCTCAAGAACATTCCTATTCCTATTCCTCAATAGAAATATGGGATAGGGCTTTTTAATTTCAAGTGCATGGAATGACTAGGGGGTTAAATTTATCTTCTCTCAAGGGCCAGGTAGACCTCGATTAGATCTAGGTTACAGCAATGTCAGCAACAATGGATGGAATGTGATGAAAAAAATGGTATTGAATATTATTATCTCGTTGACAGCAAACATTCTTGTTAAAACTCACCGTGTTAGGTGGACAGTATGGTATTGCATGTCACAAGCAAGCAACTCTGCAAGAAACAATATCTGAAATTGAGATTTTATTGCAGAATATTAATTGGGGGGGGTGATCTTAGGAATAACCCAAGCAAGGGGAAGACAAGGAAAGTAGGAGAGGTAGAAAATAGATGCAGTTGAAACAGTGGTCTCAGCCAATCCAGTAGGTCTCTTTGAAACTAGAATGGCCCTAAGAGATGTTGAAATGGAGGAAAGAGGCCAGATCTTTTATCCTCGCATAGATCAGTTCTTAGATTCAGGCTGTCCTTAGAGAAGGCATATACATTTTTTTTTCATTTATTAAACTTTCATTTAATGAATATAAATTTCCAAAGTACAGCTTATGGGTTACAATGGCTTCCCCCCTCCCATAACTTCCCTCCCGCCCGCAACCCTCCCCTTTCCCGCTCCCTCTCCCCTTCCATTCACATCAAGATTCATTTTCAATTCTCTTTATATACAGAAGATCAGTTTAGTATATATTAGGTAAAGATTTCAACAGTTTGCCCCATATAGCAACACTAAGTGAAAAAACTACCGTTGGAGTACTAGTTATAGCATTAAATAACAGTGTACAGCACATTAAAGACAGAGATCCTACATAATATTTTTTTAAAATTAATTAATTTTCTATGCCATTTCCAATTTAACACCAGGATTTTTTTTTCATTTCCAATTATCTTTATATACAGAAGATTGATTCAGTACATAATTAGTAAAGATCTCATCAGTTTGTACCCACACAGAAACACAAAGTATAAAAATACTGTTTCAGTACTAGTTATAGCATCACTTGGCTTTAGACGACACATTAGGGACAGATCCCACATGGGGTGTAAGTACACAGTGACTCCTGTTGCTGACTTAACAATTTGACACTCCTGTTCATGGCGTCAGTAATCTCCCTAGGCTCTAGTCATGAGTTGCCAGGGCTATGGAAGCCTTTAGAGTTCGCTGACTTTGATCTTATTCTGATAGGGCAATAGTCAAAGTGGAAGTCCTCTCCTCCCTTCGGAGAAAGGTACCTCTTTCTTTGATGGCCCCATTCTTTCCACTGGGATCTCACTCACAGAGATCTTTCATTTAGGTCTTTTTTTTTTTTTCCATGGTATCTTGGCTTTCCATGCCTGCTATACTCTCATGGGCTCTTCAGCCAGATCCGAATGCCTTGAGGGCTGATTCTGAGGCCAGAGTGTTGTTTAGGACATCTGCCATTCTATGAGTCTGCTGTGTATCCCACTTCCCATGTTGGATCCTTCTCTCCATTTTTGATTCTATCAGTTAGTATTAGCAGACACTTGTCTTGTTTGTGTGATCCCTTTGACTCTTAGACCTATCAGAGCCATCAATTGTGAGCTGAAATTGATCACTTGGACTAGTGAGATGGCATTGGTACATGCCACCTTGATGGGATTGTGTTGGAATCCCCTGGCACATTTCTAACTCCACCATTTGCGGCAAGTCCGATTGAGCATGTCCCAAATTGTACATCTCCTCCCTCTCTTTTTCCACTCTGAAATTTAACAGGGATCACTTTTCAGTTAAAATTTAAACACCTAAGAATAATTGTGTGCTAATTACAGAGTTCAACCACTAGTACTAGAACAACAAAAACAACAACAAATACTAAAAAGGATAAAGTATTACATTGTACATCTAGAGTCAGGACAAGAGCTGATCAGGTCATTGTTCCTTATAGTGTCCATTTCACTTAACAGGTTTCCCCTTGGTGCTCAGTTGTTGCCGATCAGGGAAAACAAATGATATTTGTCTCTTTGGGACTGGCTTAATTCACTCAGCATGATGTTTTCCAGATTCCTCCATCTTGTTGCAAATGACCGGGTTTCGTTGTTTCTTACTGCTGTATAGTATTCTATGGAGTACATGTCCCATAATTTCTTTATCCAGTCTACTGTTGATGGGCATTTGGGTTGGTTCCAGGTCTTAGCTATTGTGATTTGAGCTGCAATAAACATTAATGTGCAGATGGCTTTTTTATTTGCCAAATTAATTTCCTTTGGGTAAATTCCAAGGAGTGGGGTGGCTGGGTTGTATGGTAGGGTTATGTTCAGGTTTCTAAGGAATCTCCAGACAGACTTCCATAGTGGCTTAACCAGTTTGCATTCCCACCAACAGTGGGTTAGTGTCCCTTTTTCCCCACATCCTCTCCAGCATCTGCTGTTGGTAGATTTCTGAATGTGAGCCATTCTCACCGGGGTGAGATGGAACCTCATTGTGGTTTTGATTTGCATTTCTCTGATTGCTAGTGATCGTGAACATTTTTTCATGTGTCTGTTGGCCATTTGGATTTCCTCTTTTGAAAAATGTCTATTGAGGTCCTTGGCCCATCTCTTAAGTGGGTTGTTTGTTTTGATGTTGTGGATTTTCTTGATTTCTTTGTAGATTCTGGTTATCAACCCTTTATCTGTAGTATAGTTTGCAAATATTTTTTCCCATTCTGTTGGTTGCCTCTTCACTTTGCTGACTGTTTCTTTTGAAGTGCAGAAACTTCTCAATTTGATGCAATCCCAAATGTTAATTTTGGTTTTGACTGCTTGTGCTGCTGGAGTATTTTCCAAGAAGTCTTTGCCTGTGCCTATATCTTGCAGGGTTTCTCCAATGCTCTCTAATAATTTGATGGTTTCAGGTCATAGATTTAAGTCTTTAATCCATGTTGAGTGAATTTTTGTGTAAGGTGAAAGGTATGGGTCTTGCTTCAAGCTTCTGCACATGGAAATCCAATTTTCCCAGCACCATTTATTGAATAGACTGTCCTTATTCCAGGGATTAGATTTGGATCTTTGGTCAAATATAAGTTGGCTGTAGATGTTTGGATTGATTTCTGGTGTTTCTATTCTGTTCCATTGGTCTATCCATCTGTTTCTGTACCAGTACCATGCTGTTTTGATAACAACTGCCCTGTAGTATGTCCTGAAATCTGGTATTGTGATGCCTCCGGCTTTGTTTTTGTTGTACAAGATTGCTTTGGCTATTCGAGGTCTTCTGTGTCTCCATATGAATTTCAGCATCATTTTTTCCAGATCTGAGAAGAATGTCTTTGGTATCTTGATTGGTATTGCATTGAATGTATAAATTGCTTTTGGGAGAATAGACATTTTGATGATATCGATTCTTCCAATCCACGAGCATGGAAGATTTCTCCATTTTTTGGTATCCTCTTCTATTTCTTTCTGTAAGGTTTTGTAGTTTTCATCGTAGAGATCTTTAACGTCTTTGGTTAAGTTTATTCCAAGGTATTTGATTGTTTTTGTAGCTATTGTGAATGGGATTAATCTTAGAAGTTCTTCCTCAGCTGTGGCATTGCCTGTGTATTCAAAGGATATTGGCTTTTGTGCATTGATTTTATATCCTGCTACATTGCCAAACTCTTCGATGAGTTCCAGCAGTCTCTTAGTTGAGTTCTTTGGGTCCCCTAAATAAAGAATCATATCATCTGCAAAAAGGGATAGTTTGAGTTCTTCCTTCCCGATTTGTATCCCTTTAATTTCTTTTTCTTGCCTAATAGCTCTGGCCAAAACTTCCAGAACTATATTGAATAGCAGTGGTGAGAGTGGGCATCCCTGTCTGGTACCAGATCTCA
Source organism: Lepus europaeus (assembly GCF_033115175.1). Classification (NCBI taxonomy): domain Eukaryota; kingdom Metazoa; phylum Chordata; class Mammalia; order Lagomorpha; family Leporidae; genus Lepus; species Lepus europaeus. The sequence goes on from NC_084831.1 coordinate 60,909,002, forward strand.
GCGGAAATGCTTCCAACTTTTCCCCATTTAATAGGATGATGGCCGTGGGTTTTTCATATATTGCTTTGATTGTATTGAGGAATGTTCCTTCCATACCCAGCTTGCTTAGAATTTTCATCATGAAAGGGTGTTGTATTTTATCAAATGCTTTCTCTGCATCTATTGAGAGAATCATATGGTTTTTCTTCTTTAGTCTGTTAATGTAGTGTATTATGTTGATTGTTTTGCGAATGTTGAACCATCCCTGCATGCCAGGGATAAATCCCACTTGGTCTGGGTGGATGATCTTTCTGATGTGTTGTTGCATTCTATTGGCCAGAAATTTATTGAGGATTTTTGCATCTATGTTCATCAGGGATATTGCTCTGTAATTCTCTTTCAATGTTGCATCCTTTTCTGGCTTAGGAATTAAGGTGATGGTGGCTTCATAGAAAGAATTTGGGAGGATTCCCTCTTTTTCAATTGTTTTGAATAGTTTGAGAAGAATTGGAGTTAGTTCTTCTCTAAATGTCTGGTAGAACTCAGCAGTGAATCCATCTGGCCCTGGGCTTTTCTTTGTTGGGAGGGCCTTTATTACTGTTTCAATTTCTGTGTCAGTTATGGGTCTGTTTAGGTTTCCTATGTCTTCCGGGCTCAATTTAGGTAGGTTGTATGTGTCCAAGAATCTGTCCATTTCTGATAGATTTCCCTGTTTGCTGGCATACAAGTCCTTGTAGTAATTTCTGATGATTCTTTTTATTTCTGTGGCGTCTGTTGTTACGTTTCCCTTTTCATCTCTGATCCTATTGATTTGGGTCTTTTCTTTTTTAGTTAGTTGGGCCAATGGGGTGTCAATTTTGTTTATTTTTTCAAAAAACCAGCTCCTCCTTTGGCTGATTTTTTGTAATGTTTTTTTTGATTCTTCTTTGATTTTAATTATTTCTCTTCTCTTACTGGGTTTGGGTTTGGTTTGCTGCAGATTTTCTAGATCCTTGAGATGACTTGAAAGCTCATCTATTTGGTGCCTTTCCAATTTCTTGATGTAGGCACCTATTGATATAAACTTTCCTCTTAACACTGCTTTTGTTGTATCCCATAGGTTTTGGTACGTTGTGCTGTTATCCTCATTTACTTCCAGAAAATTTTTGATTTCTCTTTTAATTTCTTCTATGACCCATTGTTCATTCAGGAGCATGTTGTTCAATCTCCATGTGTTTGCATGTGCTCTAGGGATTCCCAAGTTGCTAATTTCCAATTTCATTCCTTTGTGGTCTGAGAAGCTGCATGGTATGATTCTAATTCTTTTGAATTTGCTGAGACTTGGTTTATGGCCTAGTATGTGGTCAATCCTAGAGAAGGTTCCATGTACTGCTGAGAAGAATGTAAAGTCCTTAGATGTAGGATGAAATGTTCTGTAGATATCTGTTAGATCCATTTGGGCTATAGTGTCATTTAAATCTTCTGTTTCCTTGTTGATCTTCTGTCCTGTTGATCTGTCTATCTCTGAGAGTGGAGTATTGAAGTCCCCCAGTACTACTGTATTGGTGTCTAAGTCTCCCTTTATGTCCCTTAACAAGTCTTTTAAATAAGCTGGTGCCCTGTAATTAGGTGCATATACATTGATAATCGTTATATCTTCCTGTTGAATGGATCCCTTAATCATTAGATATTGCCCCTCTTTGTCTCTCCTAACAGTTTTTGTGGTAAAGTTTATGTTGTCCGATATTAAGATGGCTACGCCCGCTCTTTTTTCATTTCTGTTGGCATGGTATATCTTTTTCCAGCCTTTCACTTTCAGTCTGTATGCATCATTGTTGGAAAGATGAGTTTCTTGTAAGCAGCAAATAGATGGGTTTTGTTCCTTAACCCAATCAGCCAATCGGTGTCTTTTAACTGGACAGTTCAAGCCATTAACATTCAATGTGACTATTGAGAAGGAGTAACTTTGCCCTGCCATTTGCCAAATATTTTTTCTAATATATGGTTTGAGATTCTTGTGATCTTTTGCTGTGAGGTTTCCTTCCTTTACCTTCTTTCATATTGGTGACCGTGTTTCTGTGTTTCTGTGTGTAACACATCTTTAAGCATCTTTTGCAGGGCTGGACGAGTGGCAACAAATTCAGTTTCTGTTTGCTGTGAAAGGTCTTTATTTCACTTTCATTCATAAATGAGAGCTTTGCAGGATATAATATTCTGGGCTGGCAGTTTTTCTTTCTTAGTACCTGGGCTATATCTTGCCATTCTCTCCTAGCTTGTAGGGTTTCTGAAGAGAAGTCAGCTCTGAGTCTAATTGGAGATCCTCTGAGAGTAATCTGGCGTTTCTCTCTTGCACATTTTAGGATCTTTTCTTTATGTTTCACTGTGGTGAGTTTGATTATGACATGTCGTGGTGAGGATCTCTTTTGGTCATGTTTATTAGGGGCTCTATGAGCTTCCTGTACTAGGATGTCTCTGTCCTTCTCCAAACCTGGGAAATTTTCTGCTAGTATCTCACTAAAAAGGCCTTCTAATCCTTTCTCCCTCTCCATGCCTTCAGGAACTCCTAGAACCCGAATGTTGGGTTTTTTAATAGTATCCTGTAGATTACTGACAGTATTTTTTAGATTTCTGATTTCTTCTTCTTTTCTTTGATTTGACTGTTTCCTTTCCTGTTCTCTGTCTTCTAATTCCGATATTCTCTCTTCTGCTTCACCCATTCTGTTTTTAAGGCTCTCTAATGCGTTTTTCATTTGATCTATTGAGTTCTTCATTTCATTATGGTTTCTTGTCACTATCACAGTTTCATGTTCTACTAGTTGTTTCATTTCATTTTGATTCCTCCTTAATATTTCATTTTCACGCGAGAGATTTTCTATCTTGTCCATTAAGGATTTCTGTAGTTCAAGAATTTGTTTTTGAGAACTTCTTAATGTTCTTATCAATTTTTTGAGGTCTGCTTCTTGCATTTCCTCTACCTCTTCATCTTCATAATCTTGGATTGGGGTGTCTTGTTCATTTGAGGGCATCATAGTGTCTTCCTTGCTCTTGTTACCTCGGCTTCTACATTTGTTGTTTGGCATGTTGGAGATAAATTTATGTTTTTTTTTTATTTTTTTGCTGTTGTGATTTTTTCTCTTTATACTATGCCTCTAAGTGGGCTGTCTGCTTTGATGGATCCTTAGAGGCTGTGATGGGTGTGGCCAAAGAGCTCTGCTTGATTCTTCAGGTTTAAGGCTGTGCAAAAAGTGACTCACCTTGCTCCTTGCTGGATCTCTCTCTCTCTCTCTCTCTTTTTTTTTTTTTTTTTTTTTTTTTGACTCAGTTGGGAAGTAATTCCGAATGGCTGAGTGGAATTGAGGGCAGTTGAAATCTGGCCTCTGTGAGTATTCGTTTGATCTACCCCTGGGACCACATAAAGAGTTTATGCAGCCCTCAATGTGTTCTTAAATTTCACCATAGACCCAAAGTTACTGAGTTTGTGTACTCATTGCTACTTTACATATGTAAAATGGTGCCTGCTCTTTGTTTTGCTCAAGTGGAGGGAGGGGCCTCTGCCTTTCCCCACTAATGTCTCGAGTTTCTTAGGCTTTTGTCTTACCTCCCGTTCATTCCTGCGCTGGGGAGATTCTGCAGCTCGGCTCCCGTGGTTGGGTTTCCACGCGGTGGGCTCCTTGTAGGTCCTCTGTGTCACATCCACTAGATCCGGAAGCGTTTCCTCTGCAGTTTTTTTCTGGAATCTTTTTCCTGAGGCTACAGTAATTCCACTTTTATGAAACTTTATTTTCCAGACTATCGGCGCACGTCCTCACTATCCGCCATCTTGGCTCCACCCCCCCCCCCCCCCCCGGAGAAGGCATATACATTTTACAAACCTCCTCCAGTCTAAGGGTAGTTCCTGAGTAAACTCACACTTGTGAGCCTCAGAAAACAGTGCTTTCTGCACCTGTGGTGGTGAATATGTCCATCTTGAAGAGGGATATCTGAGATCAGAATTCAGCAAATTTATAAGTACCTGTACTGTGCCAATAACAGCTACTGTTGAGGCTAAAGAAATTGAGTCATGCTGCCTGCTGCTGTAATGATGCTCACAGCTCAATAGAGGGAGATAGATATGTAAAAACAAAAGAAAATAAATCACAGCAACAACACAATAATAAAAAATGGACTGTGTGCTAATCCAAGAATGTGTGAAAAACTCTGAAATAAAAGAAAGATAGGATACAAGATGACTCAGAAATTTCACTTCAAGGTATCTTCCTAGGATAAATTAAAGCCTATATACTTTCAGATAACTGTCCCTGAAGATTCATTGTAGCACTATTCACCATAGACAAAGTACAAAAATCTCCATCAGTTGGTGAATGTATAAATAAATGTGGTATATCCATGAGATGAAATATTATTCATCAATACAAAAAATGAAGTCCTGAAGCATGGTATAACTTGCATGAACTTCCAAAATATTATGCTCAGTGAAAGAAGCCATACACAAAAGAACACATATAATAGTGATTGTACTCACATAAAATGTTCAGAAAAGGCAAGTTTTCTGGAAACTGTAGGTTAGTGGCTCCCTAAAGTTGAATGTGGGAATTAAGAAGGACTTCAAAAGGGCATGAGGTTTATTTCTTGATTGATAGAAATGTTCTGAGAAGAGATCATGAATGATGGTTTGACATCTTTGTAAATATACTGAAAATCATTGAATTGTATACTTGAAACAAATGATTTTATATTATATAAATTATTACCCTTTTATATGTTAATCAAGATAATAGTGATTTCAAAATATGTGGAAGAGATTCATTTAGCAAGACCTGCATGAAACAATAATAGAGAAACATGAGGGAGTCTAGGTCACCTGAGAAAAATGTTCCAAGATAAATATTTGTTCTCTATGTAGAGATGTCTGAAAAGAACATTTCATGTACAGAAAATATCATATGCAGGAGTATAAAGGAATTTGCAGTGCAGGAAATGTACAGAATGTTTTGAGTGTGAAAAGTGAAAGTGATGAGGGGCAGTTGATTTGTAACCAACAGTTGGACACTTTATCATAAAGGATATTTTATGCCCTGGTAAGAAGTCTGAAATTTCTTAAAGTATTTGCACAAGTCTATTTCCATACCTAGAACTTTCTTTCTCAATTTTTGTTTGAATAACTGGCTCTATCTCATCCTTCAGGTATTAGCTTAAAAATAACTTTTTCCATGGTTTGTTTCCTGACACTTTATTTCAGAAGGTTCTGCTATCTGTGCATTATTATTGTCCATGAAGAAAAAGACACCACTTATTCATTTATTTTTATTTGCTTCTTTTGAGTGCCTTTTCAGGCAGTAAGTAAGAATTCATTGGAATTAGAACACTAAAAGTTGAACCATGAATTTCTCACTTTTCAGCTGTGTGACCTTGAAATCTAACTGTCTCCTTGACTTAGAATTTTTTCTTCTGTGAAATCGGATAGATTTGACATCCATCTATCTTTTGGCCTTATTGTGAAGATTTAATGTAAAAATAGATGTGAAAATGCCCATACGTGTCAAATATTTCTGAAATTTATTTATTATAACTAAAAAGTGATTATTGTTAGTAACAGTTATAAATAATTTACTAAACTAAAAGTTAACTAACCCTGTAAATACAATGAGTCATTATAACTGCATAATAAATATGGTACTACTTTTAAAAATAAGAACACATGAAAGTATTTAGTTGAGATTCAGAATCTATTCTATGCTCATCAATTGCATCATATTAGTATACTTGCATCATATTAGTATACTCAGATATAACAGGATTATTTTTCTTATAAAAATAAGTGATCCTAGTGAGTTTTAGTTGTGGGAGACTCGTGTTTGCTTTTCATATTTTCCAAATTCTTATTCCTTCGTATCAAGTGTATTAAAATTGTATATAAACTGTAAGTTAAAAGATCTAAATGACAATCCAAGAGATTGTCTTATAGATAGAAGCTTTATTTAATTATTTATTTATTGGTAAATACATATACTTGTGAGATGAAAGTGACTCAGATATTGATACTATTTTTAATAAGTATGATTTCTAAAGGTAACAATAAGCGGTATAACATGAGAATACAATGTAGAAAAATGATGAAAGCATATGAGAGACACAAATTCTGTGTGTGTGTGTGTGTGTGTACTTGGAGACGGGAGAATATATCATCAGCTAGACTGAACAGGGAGGGTTTCAGTTAAGACACCGTGTAGAGGAACACTTTGAGAGTGGATGAGTTTCCAGCAGACACAACAAAAGGGCTGTAGTTCTGGAATAATTTCAGGTATATGCAAACTCACAGAACTGAAAAAAAATTATGATATCTTTGTCCAGACAGATCTGTGGCCAGATGGCTAGCACTGTGACATATACAAATCAATATAAATATTGTAAAGAGTAAAAAGGAGCTAATGAATTTTTACATTAGAAGCCAATTTTGAATTTGGGATAGAAGTTAAAATGGAGTGCTTCATTCAATTGACAATGTGTATTGAGTGTCTAATTTATGCTATGCAGAAGCCAGATTGTACTGGTTGTGTGTATTAATTACATTTGATGAGCTGTATGGGAGCTGCAGAGCATGAAAATATACAGATGTTGCATATAAGCAGATTAATCTTTTTAAAACAAAGAAACAAGATGGGAAAAAACATCTTGCTAGATACAGGCACATGACTGTTTGACAGAGCCACTAAGCAATGTAGGTATTTGGGATCAAATTCTTGAAAGACCATACTGCTCTCTTAAGAGCTCCATTTGCTTTTTTGAAAATTTAAATAGTTTTTTTTTTCTAAAATTAACCATAAATTAGCATCTGGCTATCTAGTGTTATTCAATATCAAGGATAGCTACTTTGAATATTTTTAATTCATTAATAAAGAAAAATTGAGGCTTCCATTTGAATTCTATTTAAGAATAACATAGGCTTTCGAAAGTATATTAAAAATGGATTTATTTTAGAGAATTCTTTTAGGGTTTTAAACTATCACCTTTTCAAAATTCAGTCCAGAAGGAATGTTATTAGTTTTTCAATGAGTATTTTAGAGCAAATTGTGTACTTTTATTTTTCTTAACTTTTTGTTCCCATTTTAAGTTGGAATTTAAAATAGAATTTATGATAGAATTTGTCAAATTTCCAATGGCATCTTTGTAGATATTTTAAAAGCTCCCCAACTTTTTCTATTTAAAAGTAAATGTGCACACACATACTTCCTTTTCTTGGCTTTGAGCTGCCTTGATACATGGGTGGAGTTCAGCTGATTAAATATTTCTTTTCTTTTTTTATTTTTAGGCTCTTTTATGTTAGATTATATGACTCACAGATTTTCATTACTAAGAATAAAACATGCAGGTCTTCTAAAATGTAAACATCAGTAGCTCACAGAAGAGTAAAAAATTGCAGTAGGAACATGGGGTCTGGGTAAAAAAGATAGTGGTGGTCTATAATGATAAAGAGGGCTTGTACTGGAGTTAGCCTACAAGGGCGCTATGTGACAAGGTTTACATTGTTCTACCAAAGAATAAGAAGAGCCATGAATAATTTTTAGTGATTAAGATATCTTAGCAATTGAAAGATCACTTTGATGCCAAAGTGCATGAGGATAGAATGAGAAAAATGGATGATGTGGAGTCAGAAATTTGATGCAGGAAAAACATTTAGAAGGTTATCAGTCTTACGCAAGTGAGATATGATGGTTTCCTGGACTATCATAATGGCAACGGAAATCTAAGCAGTAGAATTAACATATTTTATGACTACTTGGATGGATCAGAAGTGAAGAATGGGCAATTTTTTTTTTTTTTTTTTGGACAGGCAGAGTTAGACAATGAGAGAGAGAGAGAGACAGAGAGAAAGGTCTTCCTTTTCCATTGGTTCACCTCCACAAATGGCCACTATGGCCCGCGCACTGGGCCTATCCGAAGCCAGGAGCTTCCTCCTGGTCTCCCATGCGGGTGCAGGGCCTAAGCACCTGGGCCATCCTCCACTGCCTTCCTGGGCCACAGCAGAGGGCTGGACTGGAAGAGGAGCAACTGGGACAGAACCCGGTGCTCCAACCGGGACTAGAACCCGGGGTGCCGGCTCCACAGGTGGAGGATTAGCCTAGTGAGCCGTGGCGCCGGCCAAGAATGGGCAACTCTAAAATGTTCATTGCAGGTTCTGTATTTAGTGAGAAGGATTTTTGTTAGTTAAGATTATAATAAAGAAGATAGTTTGTGGAAGAAGATGCTTAGTTCTGGGATTCCCTAACATGGCCATAAGCCTTAAGATTAGTATTGGAAAAGATAATGAATTTGAGTTTGTGTTGGAAGGAAGTTTAAGGAAGATACCAAACACAGTGCCATCAAAAAGTATTAGGAGTAAGGCTGGACAAGGGAGGGTTCAGAAGGGCTCCGAGAATGAACCTTTTTTTTTTTTTTTTTGACAGGCAGAGTGGACAGTGAGAGAGAGAGAGACAGAGAGAAAGGTCTTCCTTTGCCATTGGTTCACCCTCCAATGGCCGCCACGGCCAGCGCTGCGGCCGGCGCACCTCGCTGATCTGAAGCCAGGAGCCAGGTGCTTCTCCTGGTCTCCCATGGGGTGCAGGGCCCAAGCACTTGGGCCATCCTCCACTGCACTCCTGGGCCACAGCAGAGAGCTGGCCTGGAAGAGGAGCAACCGGGACAGAATTCGGTGCCCCAACCGGGACTAGAACCTGGTGTGCCGGCGCCACTAGGTGGAGATTAGCCTGTTGAGCCATGGCGCCGGTCCTAGCATGAACTTTTATTTTATGTAGCTTAATCTATTGCTCCCAAAGTACAAGAAGCTATCTCCACCCAACACCTCATTATCCCCAAAATGTTGAATTTCAGTTTTTTGGAGCCTCTGATGATTTCAAATCACTTCATAGTAGCCCTTTACCCATGGCTACCCAATGACAAAAGTAGATCCTTTTTCTTGAGCTTGCTTCTTAGGACAAGGTGCTTATAACTAATCTAGCTTGAAGAGTGTTAACTTGTCCTTCTGCCTTCTTATCTTCTCATCAGTACATAGCTCGAAGAATACCAATGTTATATGTTGACGGTAAAGGTAATTTTTATAAATTTTATCCATACTGAACCAAGACTAATATTTCATCTATACTCTTCTTACATCCAATAAAGGTAATAAATAAACTTTTTGTACATACTGTGTTTGGGTGATTGTAGAAAATTTGAATAGAAATACTTAGTAAGTAGTATAGAAGTATAGAAGGGTATTGGAAAATATTTGAAAATCATTAATTTATGAAAAGAAGTGGAATCTGTATTGATAGCTGAGTTGATTCTTGTCAGAATGAGAAAGAATATAAAGAATATACATATGTCTCTAGAATAACAATGATATTGGTATTTGATCATATGTAGACACAAAAGAAGAAAAAGAAGAGGCTATCAATTAAGGGAGAAGATAAAATATTTAATTTTTATACCTCTATCAAACATTTCTGGGTTGATGTCATTAACACCTGTAGCTTTAGCCACTATCTTCACATTGAAAACTGAGCTCTTGTGGTGATGTGTTATTATTATAAATTACAAAGAAATGTCATGGGCAATTGAAGCAACATTTTTATGTTTCACTCTCATGACTCATCTTCTATACTCAATATAATTAGAGTATCAGTTACTTATTCATAACTGGGCTTTATATTAGCTTTTTTCATCTGTGACCATTCTCCAGAAAACTATTAGATTAATACTATACAAAATGAATTCTATTTTTTTTAAAGATTTATTTACTTGAAAGTCAGAGTTACACAGAGAGAGGAGAGGCAGAGAGAGAAAGAGATCTTCCATCCGATAGTTCACATCCCAGTTGGCTGCAGCAGCTGGAGCTGTGCCGATCCGAAGCCAGGAGCCAGGACTTCTGCCGGGTCTTGCATGCAGATGCAGGGGCCCAAGTACTTGGGCCATCTTCTACTGCTTTCCCAGGCCACAGCAGAGAGCTGGATTGGAAGTGGAACAGCCATGTCTAACAATGGTGCCCACATGGGATGCCGGCGCCACAGGCCAGGGCCACAGCATCGGCTCCTACAAAATGAATTTTTTTCTGTCATTTCCTGTTCCACACATTAACTTGCTATCCATTCCCTACAGAATCAGGTCCAGATTCATTGGTGATATTCTATTTCATTTCATCTAATCTATTTTGTCCAAATTTCCATTATTTTCCTGAACATAACAATCATAGTTAAAGTTTTGTCCAATAATTCCAGTATCTTTTTTTAAGATTTATTTATTTACACAGAATGAGATATAGAGAGGGAAATACTATTTATTTGAGTCTATATCTTCCTTTAAATCCCTTAACATTTCTATTAAATAGACAGGTGTTCTGTAATTAACTGCATATACCTTTGTAATAGTCACATTGTCCTGTTGAATTGATCCTTTAATCATTATATAGTGTCCTTCTTTGTCTCTTTTAATAGTTTACCTGTTAAAGTCTAGTTTGTCTGGTATTAGGATGGCCACACCAGCTCTTTTTTTGGTTTCTGTTTGCATGTACTATCGTTTTCCATCCTTTCACTTTCAGTCTGCTTGTGTCTTTGTTGGTAAGATGTGTTTCTTGTAAGCAGCAAATAGATTTTTTTTTTTTGACAGAGTGGATAGTGAGAGAGAGACAGAGAGAAAGGTCTTCCTTTTTGCCGTTGGTTCACCCTCCAATGGCTGCCGCAGCCAGTGCGCTGCGGCCGGCGTGTCGTGCTGATCCGAAGCCAGGAGCCAGGTGCTTCTCCTGGTCTCCCATGTTGGTGCAGGGCCCAAGGACTTGGGCCATCCTCCACTGCCTTCCCGGGGCATAGCAGAGAGCTGCCCTGGAAGAGGGGCAACCGGGACAGAATCCGGCACCCCGACCGGGACTAGAACCTGGTGTGCCGGCGCTGCAGGCAGAGGATTAGCCTAGTGAGCTGTGGCACTGGCCAGGTTTTCTTTTTTAATCCATTCAGCCAGTCTGTGTCTTTTAATTGGGGAGTTGATCTCATTTACATTCAGTGTTAAGTGCCGACTTTTTTCTGCCATGTTTCCGTAAATAGTTCTGTTTTTGAATTTTGGATTTCATTTGTACTTCTGCAGGATTATTTTCTGCATTCATCTTCTTTTGTAGTGATGTTCCTGTTTCTGTATTTCTGTGTTTAGCACATCCTCGAGCATCTTTTGTAGGGTTGGGCAAGTAAATACAAATTCTTTCAATTTCTGTTTGTTGCGAAATATCTTTATTTTGCCTTCATTCATAAATGAGAGTTTTGCAGGGCACAGTATTCTGGATTGAGTTTTTTTCCTCTTAGGACTTAGAATATATCTCACCATTTTCTCCTTGCTTATAAAATTTTGTTTGAGAAGGTTTGTTATAGGTTTGTTATGAGAAGTCCAGAGTGAGTCTAATTGGGTTTTCTCTGTATGTTATTTGTTGTTTTTCTCATGAACATTTTAGCATCTTTTCATTACGTTCCACTGAGGAATACTTTGCTACAATGTGTCAAGGTGAAGATCTTTTCTGGTTGTTTCTATTGATAGTTCTGTGTACTTCTTGTACTTGGATGTCTCTTCTTTCTCCAGATTGGAGAAGTTCTCTGTTATTATGTCATTAGAAAGGCCTTCTAATCCTTCTTTTCTTTCCATGTCTTCTGGAATTCCTAGGATTTTTATGTTGGGTCGTTTGATAAAATCTTGTAGATCTCCAACTGTGATTTTTTTTATTTTTGAAATTCTTTTCTTTGTTTGACTGTATTATTTCTAGATACTTGTCTTCTAGGTCTAATATTCTTTTTTCTGTTTCATTCATTCTTTTTTTTTTCTTTTCTTTTCTTTCTTTTTTTTTGGACAGGCAGAGTTAAAGAGTGAGAGAGACAGACAGAGAGAAAGGTCTTCCTTTTTCCGTTGGTTCACACCCCAAGTGGTCGCTATGGCTGGCGCGTTGCAGCCAGCGTGCTGCGCTGATCTGAAGCCAGGAGCCAGGTGCTTCCTCCTGGTCTCCCATGTGGGTGCAGGCCCAAGCACCTGGGCCATTCTCCACTGCACTCTCGGGGCACAGCAGAGAGCTGGACTGGAAGAGGAGCAACTGGGACAGAATCCGGCACCCCAACTGGGACTAGAACCTGGGGTGCCGGCACCACAGGTGGAGAATTAGCCTATTGAGCCATGGTGCCAGCCTCATTTATTCTATTGTTAAGGCTACCCACTGCATTTTGTATTTGATCTATTGAATTCTTCATTTCAAGTGTTTCATTCTGACTTTTCTTTAGTGTCTCAATTTCTTGGGAACACTTTTTCATTTAGATCATGAATCTGTTTTTGTTGCTTCTGATTAACAATTTTCTAAATTCTGTTTCTGGAATATCATTAATCTTCTTCTTCAGCTTCTATTATTGAACAGTTGTCGTGTTCCTTTGGGGGCTCATAGTGTCTTCTTTATTCTTATTAAGGCTTTTTCCTTTCTTTTAAGCATTTCTGATTGCTTTTCTCTTTAATATGTGTCTTGGTGCTAGTGGTGAGATTCCCATCTGCTATGGGCTGCTATGTATCTGTGTGTTGCAAGTGAAAGCACCCAGCACCACCTCTGGGAATCCTGCTCACTTTTTGATCGAGATTGGGGCAGGCACGAGAGCTCTGGTGCACTAAGCCTCACCTACGGGGGCTAGACTCACTTCTCACTAGTGCAAGCAACAAGCTTAAGATTTTGATATTTAGGACTTCTTGTTTTACAGCTTGCATGGTGGAGGGGAAATTACTCTGAAATGTTGTGATCCTAATTCCCAGATTGGGGGTGTTGTGAATGGCTCCTGCGATTGATGAGTGTTGCATGGGAGGCAAATGCAGTAGCCCCCTGCTTATATTTGAAGATGTAAACAAACTATAAGGCTTCTCCCAGCTGGCTGAAGGTCCAGTTGGGGTGATGGGAGAGACATAATGGACAGGGGCAGCCCAACCTCTCTGTTTGTTCCCCTGTTCTTCCTGCTTGGAACTTCAAACGCTGTTCACCAGGCTCCCTACCCATTGCTATCCACAATTCTGTGGACTTGTAACCTCGCATTTCACGTGTTCCACTGGTGGGGGGTGGGACTTCCACCTTCCCTTTTCTTCTTCCACTTCCCCTTTCTTTTTTTGCTCCCTCGGGCATGGACCTGCCCAGTCTCTGTTGGACTCCTGGGCTTATCTACATGAAATTCTCAGGGCTCTGTTATTGGTTTGTATCCTTATTAACTATCTAGTTTGACCCACATGACTCAGAATGTCATGTTGCCATACTTCCATCTTCATGAATATATTTCATATTGTGGATTGTCTGGATATTAAGATGGAAGATCCATAACCTATGTATTCCATCAATGCATGGACACTATTAAGGTTTCTCATGAAAATAAGAAATTCCATCAGCATTCTTTATAGTGAAAATTACATTTCTATTATCAGAACCATTATAGGTTAGAATAGATATTTCCGGCACATATTTGAATGTGTTAGAGTATTGGATTAAGTTTTGCCTATACTGAATTCTGTGGGGTAACAGATACATTCATATTTGCTGTTCATATTTCCTGTGCAGTTTATTTGGCTTTTAAACAGCAGAGAGAGATATATTTAGAATATGAGTGGTCCTGAGCCTGTCCCTGAGAAGTTATCTGTGTGTTAATTTGAGCCCTTTTCTGGAAAAAAATAACCTTGAACTACTGAATCATACCTATTGGGGAAGGCTACGGATCATGAATTGCTAACTTATTCATATTAATAACCTATGTGCAGGAAAAATTATACTCATTTGCATAAGCTTCTTCTCCCTGTAGCCCATGAAATTAACATTGCTTAATGGCTGGAAATAAGATCACCTTTAGCTATTCCAGTCTTACTCTTATCTCCAAAGAAAAGATAAAGAGGTCTTGACTCAGTAAGCAGAAAACTATTTTAAATTACTAGTAGTTTCATTAGACAACTAGTGTGAGACCAAGTGACAAGACTAATGTCTCCAGATGAGCACAAGCTCCTAAAACAAACCATGGAATATAATCCCCTTTGTACCCAATTTTTTTGGCCACCATCTCTCATTCAGCAATTTCTTCATTGAATACCGTTTTTATATAGTAGATAGTGAAATAGTTCCTAGATTCTGCTTTCAAAGGCTTCCTGGTCTTTAATGGGAAGGCTGTGACAAACATCCTAGGGCCTTTGGGGAAAGTTTCACAGAAGAGGTGACATTTTCACTCAGCATTGAGGAACAAGTAGTTCAGACTTAGAAGAACAAAAGCAGTGCAGGTAGAAGAATTTGTGGACATTTAGGGATTGAAATAGGGCAAGAAGTATGTGGAAGAGACGGGTTCTAAGTTAAACTTGGCAGTTTAACTTTTTGGTCTGTACACTGTACCCTCTAGCTCCAAGGCTCCTAAATTATGAATGGTAAATGTTTAGCATTATATGAGTTTCACTTCTTTCAAAGTCTTGAAATATTGATTTAATTTATATGCTAGAACTCATCTAGTGAGAATTATTTTTTATCTGAGTAAAAGATGAAATATGATAAATATGAGATACATTGCCCTTCCAACTCCCAGTATCAGCTCTCTTCAGATGTGTTAATCACTCATCTGGTAATTTACTTCAAAGAAGGTATTAATTGAAAAGGTGATATATTCAACTTTTCATTTTATTAGCCAGGAAACTTCCCTGTGACCTTTTCTGGCTGTTATTTTGGTTTAATTCATTCTGTAAAATGTTATCTTTTGAGGTGGTTATTTACCAAAGAGGTAAAGATACTACTTGGGGAGGCCTGCAATCCATATCACAGTGCTTGGACTTGAGTCCTGGCTCTGTTTCCACATCCATTTTCCTGATAATGCAAACCCTGGGAGGCAGAAGAAGTGGTACAAGTACTTGGGCCCCTGACAAACATGAAAAAGAAGCAAACAGGAATTTGGGAAAAATGGCTGAAAATTTCCAAAATTTAATGGAAGATATGAATATAAGCATCCAGGATGTCGAACATGCTCATATGAGATGACAGCAAAGATATCTCCAGTAGTACACATTTTAATCAAACTTTCAAGAGTCAAAGACGAAGAGAATCTTGGAAGCGGCTCATCATGTATAGAAAATACTCAGTAAGAATTTCAAAAATTTGTTTGAGCCTTTTGAAGCCATAAAGCAGTGGGATGATATGTTCTAAGTGAAAACATGGGAAAAAATATCAACTGATAATCCTATACCCAGAAAACTGTCCATCACATTTGAAGGAGAAACTAAGATACTCCTAGATAAAGAAAAGCATATGGAATTTGGTTCCACTATACCTGTTCTATAAAAAATGCTCAAGGAAATGCTGCTGAGTCAAATGAAAGAACAGTAGACAGTAACATGAACATAAATGAAGAAGTGAAATTCTCAATAAAGGTAAATGCACAGGCAGTTATAAAAGCTAGTGCCGTAACTACTGTAGCTTCATTTTGCATTTCCTACATGATTTATGACAATAGTAATATATTTAAAAAGTTTATTAATCTAAAAGCATATATCATTTTAACTTTGATTTGTACTCTACATTTTATTTTCTACATAATGTAAGAGACCAATATATTTAAAATGACTATTTATGTTTTTGAGCACACAGTATATAAAGATAAAATTTTGTGACATCAACAATCACAAGATGTGGTGAGGGAGATGTAATGGAGCAGAGTTTACATATTTTATGGGAGTTAAACTGGTATATATTTAAATTAGAGTGTTATTATGTAAAGATATTAAATATAATCTTAATAATAACCACAAAGAAAATAAAATATTTACACAGAAAATTTGTAAAGAGCTTCACTTATTTGAAAAGCAGAACAAGAGAGAAATAATTCTATCTGACTGACTCATTCCTCGAAACGGCTGCAACAACTAGGATTGGGCCAGGCTGAAACCAGGAGGTAGGATCTCCATCTGGGTCTCGCACATGAATGAAAGGAGCCCAAGTACTTGTACCACCATCCCCTGCTTTTCCAGTTTCATTAATAGAGAGCTGGGTCAGAAGCTGAACACATGGGGCTTGAACTTGTATGCCTGTATGAAGGCAGCATTACCCTGATGCCAAAACTAGACAAGGATGCTGCAAGGAGGAAACTATAAATTAATACCGCTTAGGGATATTGATTAAAAAATCCTCAATAAAATTCTAGCAAGCCAAATTATACAGCAAGTTTAAAAGATTATATATATATAACTAAATGGGATTTATTCCTGGAATTTAAGGATAGTGGGACATGCGGAAATCAATCAGTACAATACACCACATTAACAGAATTAAAAACAGAAAAAAAATCATGTAATCAATTTTCTCAATTGATCCAGAAAAAGCATTCAAAATATTCAGTATAGTTTTATCTTGGTCAGTTTTTTGTTTGTACCATTAAATACCTGAAAAGAAAGCTATTTATGAGGGAAGGAGATTTATTCTGACTCAAAGTTTTAGAAGTTCAGAGTACAAGGTTCAGCAGGTCCTTTTGGTTTGACTGACTGGTAAGGCTGAAGGTTTGAAATAGTGGAGCTCATGCAGAGAAAGGATGACATGGCAAGCCAGGCAACAAAGGCATGGGCAAGCCCAGCTTGGCTTTTATAAGCAGCCCTCTCCCAAGAACTACCTTCCAAGAGCATGTCCCCAGTGACCTAAGGGCCTCCTAGTAGGCCCACCTCCTAAACACCATAATTGAATTAAGTTTCTACCCTCTTATTACCATTAACTTAATAACTTTTTTATTAAATGTCTCCATGAATTTAAGAATTATGCAATCTTAACATTCCACCCAAGACTCCCTTAAACACATGTACTCCTCAGATACATTTATCAATCATTCTAATCCCATTAATTTCAAAGTTTTAACTCAATCTAGTATTCAAAATCCACAGTTAATCTGAAATGCAAGGCTAATGTGATTAACTGTGATCCCATGTAAATTAAACAATAAGTTACATGCCTCCAAGATACACTAACGGCACAGACACAGCATATACATTTATTTACATTACAAAAAGGAGTAATAAGAAAAAGAAGTATTAATTGGACCACAGCATGAATAAACTTCAATCGGGAACACATTAAATTTAACTACTAGTTAGAAAACTCTTAAAAATTAAAAAACAAAACCCAGAGGCGGCAAGATGGCGGAATAGGCAGGAAGCACACTTAGTCCGGGGGGAGAGAAAGTTTAATATAAGTGGAGATACTGCAGGGTCAAGGAAGAGTAGGGGATGAAACAGCAGAGGAAACTCTTCCGGAACTAGTGATTCACAGTGGACCTGCGTGGAGAGCGTGGGAGCCCAAGTTCGGGACACCAGCGGCAGACTCAACGCACCAGCGCTGGAACGCGAGGTGAGCCGAACCTCCATAGCCCGAGATACCAGCAGGCAAGCGGAAAAAGGAGGCTAGAGGGAACGAGGCTTGAAACTCCGTGGGGAAAAGTTCACCAGGCTAACTAGAAGAGAGAGAAAAAAATTTAAAAAAGTGACTGATACGGACACAAGTTTCTCTCTCTCCGCTCACCTCTCAAAGGCAAGCAAGACAGAGCAGGCGCCATTTTGGACATACGTCATAAGCAGGGCGACCTCAGGTCTGCACCAGCCCTGAGCCTAGCAGAAAAACCTGACTCTGTGGGGAGGGGTGAAATAACAGGAGATTAACATCTAACTTGGCAACCCGGTGGGAGACTGCAGGAGAATTGGAGCCCACACTGAGGGCAGCAGAGATTCCCTGTGTGGTCCTTGGGAAAGAGCTTCTGATCTCTGGCTCCTGTGGGTATATCATTTGCCTGCTAACTACCTCCAATTACGTTCAGCTGTGCGGAATTACTTCCCTTTTAAATCAAAAAAAGAAAGAGAGATTTACCACACCTAACCTGGGAGTGTCATCCTTGACACACCCTCAACCCTGAGGAACCAAACACAGCTCTCAGTCCACACTCATCTCAAGCCTCTAAGGCTCCACTGAAAGCAGACAGTCCACTTAATATAGAGCCATAGTGTAACAAGAAAAAACACCACAGTGAAGAAACCAAATATCTCCAACATGCCAAACAACAAACGCAAAAACCAAGCTAACAAGAACAAGGAAGAAACTATGACGCCCCCAAATGAAAAAGACACCCCAATTCAAGATTATGAAGAAGATGAGATCGAAGAAATGCAAGAAGCAGATCTCAAAAAATTGATAAGAACATTAAGAAGTTCTCAAAAACAAATTCTTGAACTACAGAAATCCTTCATGGACAAGATAGAAAATCTCTCTCGTGAAAGTGAAATATTAAGGAGGAATCAAAATGAAATGAAACAACTAGTGGAACAAGAAACTCTGATAGTGACTAGAAATCATAATGAAATGAAGAGTTCAATAGATCAAATGACAAACACATTAGAGAGCCTTAAAAACAGAATGGGCAAAGCAGAAGAGAGAATATCAGACTTAGAAGACAGAGAACAGGAAAGGAAACAGGCAAACCAAAGAAAAGAAGAAGAAATTAGAAATCTAAAAAATATTGTCGGGAATCTACAGGATACTATTAAAAAACCCAACATTCGGGTTCTAGGAGTTCCTGAAGGCATGGAGAGGGAGAAAGGATTAGAAGGCATTTTCAGTGAGATACTAGCAGAAAATTTCCCAGGTTTGGAGAAGGACAGAGGCATCTTAGTACAGGAAGCTTATAGAACCCCTAATAAACATGACCAAAAGAGATCCTCACCACGACACATTGTAATCAAACTCACCACAGTGAAACATAAAGAAAAGATCCTAAAAGGTGCAAGAGAGAAACGTCAGATCACTCTTAGAGGATCTCCAATTAGACTCACAGCAGACTTCTCATCAGAAACCCTACAAGCTAGAAGGGAATGGCGAGACATAGCCCAGGTACTAAGAGAGAAAAACTGCCAGCCCAGAATACTATATCCTGCAAAGCTCTCATTTGTGAATGAAGGTGAAATTAAGACTTTTCATAGCAAACAGAAATTGAAAGAATTTGTTGCCACTCATCCTGCCCTGCAAAAGATGCTTAAAGATGTCTTACACACAGAAACACAGAAACATGGTCACCAATATGAAAGAAGGTAAAGGAAGGAAACCTCACAGCAAAAGATCACAGGAAGCTCAATTTCTCTTTGACATAGAATTAAACTCTGATGCTCTGTTAAAGCAATGTGTTAAAGTAATCTATTATGTTCTCTTGATGTCTGTTAAATTCTAATTGTTCAAAAACAGCTGAATTTTTATTAAGAGCTATGGGTTATTTAAATATGTGCTTTTTTCAAAAATTTGAATAATCACCTTGTAACAATGATCAAATTTGGTCTATGTTATGTCATGATTTTAAGAAATCTTATTTCAACCAGATATTTTGGATTTTGAGCCTTCTTGGCATTCTTGACAGGCATTCAAAAAATCAAAGTTTCAAACAATCTGGTCTCTAAAATTTCCAGTAAATCCTGGACTCTGGTTTTTCCAGTTTGGGCCCAACTGAAAAAATCGAAGGACCTATGTCTCTCATCTTATAGAGACACCAACTAATCAGTCTATTTGGAGTATATTAGAAGGACTGTCAAGATGTGATGTGGTACCAAGTTTTAAGTTTCTATAATGGAAAATGCTATTAATACAAATGTTTGAGAATTAAAAAGTCTAATGATCTTGTGTTACTAGACATGATAGTTATCTTAATGAGAAAGCCCCAGAGGTCTAAAGGGTTAAATACTTGTAAAATCCTACAGGTGCTTTCAAAAATACTGTGAAGTAAGCAAGTGCCTCTTGTTGGTTGATGAGTTTATAATTTTAAACATGGCGACTTAAAGTCTTTTGTCATCCACAGTTATATATGATGTGCTGCTCATAAAACTAAAGCGTTGTTGGTTCTGTGTTTAGCTGTCCTCCTATAGGTTCCTATGGACTTTTTCGAGCCACTTTTATTGTATTCAGTACTTTGGGATGGCTCTGTAAACAGATGAAGCCAATAATGTATTAACAGTACCAACTGAGAGAAAGTATGGTTAACTGAGGTTACTAAAAAGAAAAAGCAATTCAAATCAATTGGCAATCTACAAAAAGAGTTAAAGATTTTAAAAGCTATTATTAAAATTGCTATATTGGTCTAGTATGTTATGTTATATGTGTGTACATATTGTATGTCCACATGGGGAAATTTTATTAAGAGTTTTATTTTAAATGGCTTATAGATAAGATTGTCCATAAATTTAAGCTGCTAAAATCAATCAAAGATACATTTTAATTTGTGGGACCTGAATCTGTGTATCATATGTTTTAGACTTGTTGGTAGAAAGAAACTAAAAACATTTTAGATGGTTGTGCTTAAGTTTACTGGCTAAACAAACTACACCATGTTAGATATTTAAGAGGTGTTTTCAAATACATGATTCTTAAAATTTATAGAAGGCATTGGACCTTCTGGTAAATGTTTTCTTAACTTGTTATCTAATGGTTGAAACGGTTTGCTAAGTATTCATGTGATATTGCTATTGTCAGCAAGCGATCTAGGACTTGCTCCCTCATTTCTCTATTCAAAGCCCAACTTGTTCTTTCATTTCTCTATTCTCTTCAAGGTAGGAAACTAATTCTATTATGAAGGAAACTGTAGGATGCACAATTTAATCTTTAGACCTTATAAAAGAGATGGCTAACATTTTTCTGCAATAGCATAGCCAAAATAAGAACTCAAATAATAATCTCATAGCTAGATTCACTTCGCCATCAGCGAAGTATACAGTAAGTAGAAAAAACCTCCCTTTCAGACCAAAGGGAAAGAAAGTTTTAAAGTGAGAATATAATTTTCCTCATGGGCATTGTCTACCTTAGAAAAACTACTACAGAACATGCCTGTGACTATAGACTTGTCGTTCAGGCCACCGAAGATTAGAGATGGGACTTGGGCACTCCCTTGACTTGCATCCTCTGGTCTGCTTTAACACAAACCAGGAGGAAAAGAAAGCTTGGCATCAGAAGCAATGGGTGGCAGGCCTATTAATGGCTGATCTGTACAGTGATCTGCCCTCAAGGAGACCCAACAGGCCAGTCCACTGCAGTGGCTTTCAATGTGGTAAGCCTGGGCTTCAGCAGAAGTCAGCTTGTGAAGAGCCCTGGCTGCTCTGCCAAGAGTTGGATCACTGGAAATGGACCTGCCCTGGAGTCGAAGGACGCCCAGGTCAGAGCCACAGATCTTATGGGCTCTAAGCTGAAAAGCCCTTCACTCAGCCCAACTTCCAAAGTGACCACTGCAGCTGAGGGGATGGTCAAGTAGGTTCAGCAACATTGCAGGCAGAACTGTACATTTCTTGTTAGAGATGCCACCTGCCTTTACCTGGCCAGCTCTCCTCCCAGGCCAGCCAAGTAATGAAAGTCAACAGAGTGCCTTCCCCTAGGAGGTTCACACCTCCCTTAGGATATACCCCATGTGAAGAGATAGATAGGTCTGGGCCTCTGAATTTACAAGGCCTAAAGCCCACCAGATTATTATCAAGCCCCTTCTATCAGGTTCTATTTGCCTCTCAATCAGAAAACTTAATTGTAGCTTAGACAGCACCTTTCTTAGCTCCTCTAATAATGACTCTGTCCTTTGTTCTAGGCCCTGTCTAGTGCACTTGGGCCTCATTCCTTTGTAATCATAACCTCTACTCTACCACCAATGGCTCTACTCCCAACCTGTGTGTACTGATGGTCCTCTTCCCCACTTAATGCTGTATAATTGTTCAGACCTGCTAAATGCCACTCTTAGGATCATTGGTTACTATCCTCACTCTGTCTTTTATGACCTTGTCTAAATATGATCAGAGTCGGTAAACTTGGAAGGCTTCCATAGCCGTGGCAACTCATGACGACAGCCTAGGATGGTTACTGGCGCCATAAACTAGAGTGTCAATTTGTTGGGTCAACAACAGTTGCCACTGTGCACTTGCTCCTCATGTGGGATCTCTGTCCTTAATGTGCTGTACATTGTGATTTAATGCTATAACTAGTACTCAAACAGTATGTTTCACTTTGTGTTTCTATGTGGGTGCAAACTGTTGAAATCTTTATACTAAATTGATCTTCTGTATATAAAGAGAATTGAAAATGAATCTTGATGCAAATGGAAGGGGAGAGGGAGTGGGAGAGGGGAGGGTTGCGGGTGGGAGGGAGGTTATGGGGGGGGAAGCCATTGTAATCCATAAGCTGTACACTGGAAATTTATATTCATTAAATAAAAGTTAAAAAAAAAAAAAAACAAAAGTGAGGAAGAGGAAATCAAAAAAAAAAAAAAAACCCTATCAGAACTCCTAGAAGAGTTTGGTAAAGTAGATGGATACAAAATCAATACACATAAATCAATAACCTTTGTATACACAGACAATGCCTTGGCTGAGAAAGAACTTCTAAGATCAATCCCATTCATGTAAACTTCTAAAGCCGCTATGGAAAACAGTATGAAGATACCTCAAAAATCTGAATATAGACCTACCATATGACCCAGCCATCCCATTCCTGGGAATTTATCAAAGGGAAATGAAATAAACAAAAGAGCTATCTGCACCTCCATGTGTATTGCAGCTCAGTTCACAATAGCCAAGACATGGAAGCAACCTAAATGCCCATCAAACGAAGACTGGATAAAGAAATTGTGGGATAGGTACACTATGGAATACTACACAGAGGTAAAAAAGAATGAAATCTGGTCATTTGCAAGAAAATGGAGCAAGCTGAAAAACCTCATACTTAGTGAAATAACCCAGTCCCAAAGAGACAAATACCATATGTTCTCCCTGATTTGGGAGAATTAATAATTGTCCTAAAATGAAAGCTATTTAAGCAAATTGACTCCTTTAGAATCAATGACTTGAATAGTCCTTAACCTGACTGTCAAGGGACAGGTTATTATTGTTAGTTTGTATTTTTTAAATCCTTTTTTTCTGTCTTCTTTATTTCTTTTTCTTTTCTTCATACTATATGCTGAACTCTTTATGTAACATAGAATTAATCATATGTATTTTAAGACAATTGGAAAATGATCCCAGTTAAAAATAAGAGGTGGAATAAGATAGGGAGGAGGTAGTCTATAACTGTAAAGCAGTATAGCTCTGCATACAGTCCTACAGACTTACTTCTAACAGTACAACCTAAAAACTTGCCACGGGACTCCAAACCCATAAAAATCGGTGGTATAAATGCCATCTTAACTGTTAAAATGATCATATTAAATGTTAAAATCAACATATAGGTAGGTTTAAGTGTAAAAGTGATCACATAAATAACATCAAGTGCCTGGTAATAATAATAGAATTAAAAAGGAAGGAAAATCCAATATGGGAAGCAATCCACACAGCAGACTCCTAAGAAATTCTCTGTAGATAACACTCTGACCTCAGAATCAACCCTTAAGGCTTCCTGGTCTGGCTGAAAGGCCTGTGAGAGCATTTCAGACATGGAAAGCCAAGACTTTGTGGCAAAAATCCTACACAGAGGATCTCTGTGAGACCTCGGTGGAAAAAAAAGGGTCATCAAAGAAGGATACACTCTTCTCTGAAGGGAAGAGAGAATATCCACTTTGCTTATGGCTGTGTCCAAATACGGATGGAGTCTATGGTCACAAAAGGCTTCCATCACATTGGCAGCCCATGGCAAGAGCCTCGGGTGATCACTGACATCATAAATAAGAGTGTTAATTGTTAAAAGAACAACAGAAGTCACTGTGCAATTACTCCCCATGTAGGATCTCTGTCCTTAATGAGTTGTATTAAGGGAATGACGTATATAAATTTTGTTCTCAAACTGTACTTTATATTGTGTGTGTGAGTGTGGGTGCAAACTGTTGAAATCTATGCTTAACATTGAGTTGGTCCTCGATGTGTAAAATCAAACTAAAAATGAACCATAATAAAGAAGGAGATGAGAGAGAAAGAGGGAGGTGGGATGGGAGTTGGGGTGGGAGGCTGGGTATGGCAGAAAGAGCCACTATATTCCTAAAGTTGTATCTATGAAAAAATTCATTCATTAAATAAAAAAACTTAAAAAGAGAAGTAATTTAGGGGTATGAAGGTGTCATTTCAAATGAGTATGAAAAATAGAGTCCAATAATTTTTATTCTGTGATAATTATGTGTGATTATGCCTGAAATATCAATGAATATGAGGATATGATAAACAATTTTTAAAAGTTTTGGAAACATAAATCCACTGATGCTCAATCAGACCTGGTTTTGCCATATATTTGGGAGATGTTAAGGCATTTTATATAATGTTTTAGAATAAAATTTTTAAATTAAAAACACACAGTAATACTCACCTCCCCTGTGAGGAAAATCTGAGATTTTATTTGTGGTAACTCATGACAAATCCTAAAATACAATACAAATGGAGCTTGATATAGTTACCAGTTTCACTTGGTCATTTCAACATTCTGATCTGAAATTACTTGTAATTATATATTTGCTTATTTCAAAGATGACATGAAAAAGAGCTCAAAGGCCATGACAAAGCAGATGCCTAAAGCACAGGTTGCCAACTCATGATCTGCAGACTGTCTCTGGTCTGGTTTAGCCTGTACAATACTTTTGTAAACATCTGTATTAATTTCTAATGTTAATAAATTGGGGAATTTCTCATTAAAATAAGCATTTCCAGCTTCTCTTGAAATATCAAGTTTTACACCCTCAGCCTACATGACCACATATCTTGCATAGCGATATAGAAAATGTTTGTTTTCTATAAAACACAGCTGGTGCTGTGGTGTAGCAGGTAAAGCTGCTGCCTTCAGTGCCAGCATCCCATATAGGCACTGGTTCAAGTCCTGGCTGCTCCACTTCAGATCCAGCTCTCTGCTATGGCCTGGGAAAGCAATAGAAGATGGCCCAAGTCTTTGGGCTCCTGCACCCATGTGGGAAACCTGGAAGAAGCTCCTGGTTCCTGGCTTCACATCAGCACAACTCTGGCCATTGCAGCCAACTGGGGAGTGAACCAGCAGATGGAAGACCCTTCTCTCTCTCTTCCTCTCCTTCTTTCTGTGTAACTCTGACTTTCAAGTAAATAAATAAATCTTTAAAAAAAAGAAAGAAAATTTTTGTTTAAGAAGTGGGAAACACTCCCACGTTTCCCATTCCTTCCTCTTGTATTATACTCACTCACTTAATTGCTTTCCATTCTCTTCTGAGACTCTTTTTAAAGAGGGATAATACTCGACACACATAGCTATAAAGGTTGAGAACAAATAGCACAAGAAGCAGGGTTTTGGGGTGCATCCAACTCTGATGCTAAACATCAACTCTTTAGGAACTGATATAGGGGAATTTTGAACGTTCCTAGGGAAGTGGCCAGAGTGGTTACAGTTGTTGTAGGAACACTCTTTGAGGTTAAGGTAGAGATTCATTATCAAGTAGCAAATAAATACTTCAACAATTTATAAAACAGAAGTCTATTATCAAGTAGTAAAGTAATACTTAAACATTTTATAACATTTTCCCCTATTATACAACCTCTGAATATCAGTCCTAATATAAAATTTTGAATTTCTTT
This sequence comes from Lepus europaeus, assembly GCF_033115175.1. NCBI lineage: Eukaryota > Metazoa > Chordata > Mammalia > Lagomorpha > Leporidae > Lepus > Lepus europaeus. The sequence goes on from NC_084831.1 coordinate 60,934,505, forward strand.
CCTCAAAGCTAAGGGTGTGGATTAGGAATAAAAATTATTGAAAATATAAATTCAAAAAAAAAAGGTCAAGTTCCTTGGGAATATGGCTAGTATATCATGTATGAAAAGAAATCATTGCTTGTCCTGGGAACACTGTTTGCCTCCTGCAATATGTCAATGCTGTTTCATTGTCTATCTTAGGAAAGTGTTCAGTGATGCGTTAGATGAGTTTCTTCTTGCACCTTGGAACTCATTGGCTTTCCTCTGACTGGTCCATTTCATGCTGGCTCTTCTTGCTGTTAGGAGTTTCAGTGGAGTCAGCAAGATGCCTGTGCTTAAGGATCTTTCTGACACCTGTTCATCTTTTAAAGATAAGATAGCACCAATTTATGATGTCTCTTAATGAAATATAATGGGTTTAGCATTGAAAGTTTATAGCTCCTATCTGAAGTTCTCCATGAAATATCTGTTTTTGGTTTAAGGTTGTTTAATCTTGTCATCTATTAAAAGAAAGTAAGTATGCTATTTCATTTATGAGAAAGAATATTTTCCTCTGATAGTCTTGAAGATTTTGTGCTTGTGGCAGGAGAAATGAGCTTTTTAAAAAATGTCAATTTTATGATTTTTCAAATAGCATATTTCTCTGAAGTTTTCATTTTTAGATAGAGTAGAATATGCCACCTAGACAGAATGGTCTATTTTATGGTGAAAAAGAATCTGAAGTTAGAGTGGAAAAGGGCAATAATTCAATAGGGAATCATCATGTGCACCAAAGAATAGGATGGCTCGGTGAGCCTAAAGGTGCACCTTAGTCAGTTCTTACTTCATATTCCTCATACCAGCCACCATATCATCAATGGCTCACTCTCTTGAGAATTCTGCAGTATCAGAGTACCACATTCAATCAGGATTTGCATTTGGTACACTCAAAACATCCTTCAGATATAGAACTTGAGATATTGAAAATTATAGTAAAGATGCTGAGTGATGTTCTGCATTGATTTATCTCCATGAGATCGAAGAAATTAATTTCAGATTAAATCCATTGCTCCAGATTTTTTTAAATTAGTTACTGTAGGTTTTCTGAAACTACAACAGATTTTGACAAAGATTTCATGCCTGTTTAGTGACTTTGCTGACACAGCTTCTCCACATGCAAGTTTATCTGGAATATTTCTCCATCTTACTGAGGAGTCTTCATATCATTCTAGGGTAGTAAAATGAATAAATAACCCTGCAGATCTGGGAATACATCACTGTCTCATCTTTTCTTCTTTATTCTCTTTCTCTGGTCCCCAACTCCTTGCTTTTCCACTTCCTTTCACAACCTCTTTGCCTTCTCATTTATTTATTGCCTATTTATTGCGTTGTTATTGAAGAGAATTTGGGGATAATTGAAAGTGAAATGAAGTTCAGGACTGTGAAGTGAAGTGAAGTGAAGTGAAGTGAAGTGAAGTGAAGTGAAGTGAAAGATGATTCATCAGTAAGGAATTTCTTAATCAGGCTATCTCAGTTCACTTCCAAAAACTTAAATAGTTGGTACCACCATTATCATTATCATTATTATTATTCCATTTAAAGAAATTGAGGGCAAAGGAAGTTAAAATTCTTAACCCTGGTGTTTATATAGAGGTATACCTTATAACAAATCTCTTTTTACTTATTTTTTTTTCTCATCACCATACTGAAAAGGAATTGGGTGAAAAAAAATTGTTCTTTCCTGTTATCTTCCATCTGCCTTTTCAATGTGCATTTCTCTCCTCATTCCACTTGACCTTCCTTACATCTTAGGCTGAGTAGAATGGAAAAATAAATGCTATGTTTAGAAGGATAACAAGCAGCTAAAATATATGCATAAGTGAGTGAGTTATAGAATGTTATAACATTTTATTCCAGAGAGCAAAGAATATTATGTGAATAGACAAATCTCTTATCAAGATAATTATAAAATTGATTGGCTCAAACTTACTATAAACTCCTACCATGAGCAAAATACTCTGTGAGGATGTGGTGATGAAAACATGAATAGCATAGTTTGTCTCTTCAGATAGTATCTTCACATATGGAAATGCTAGCCTAAATTATAAGGGTACTTCAGAAATTTCACCAAAAAAATGGAATTAAGAGAGGAGTGCATTTTGGTATCAAAAAGTTTCTTTTTTTTCTTTTTTTTTTTTTTTTTTGACAGGCAGAGTTAGACAGTGAAAGAGAGGGAGTCAGAGAGAAAGGTGTTCCTTCCATTGGTTCACCCTCCAAATGGCCACTACTGCTGGCGTGCTGCGCCGATCCGAAGCCAGAAGCCAGGTGCTTCCTCCTGGTCTCCCATGCGGGTGCAGGGCCCAAGCACTTGGGCCAGCCTCCACTGCCTTCCCAGGCCACAGCAGAGAGCTGGACTGGAAGAGGAGCAACCAGGACAGAATCCGGCACCCCAACCGGGACTAGAACCGGGGCGCCGGCACCACAGGCAGACGATTAGCCTGGTGAGCCGCGGCGCCAGTCAAAAAAGTTTTTAAAAAAGAAGGAAAAAGGGGAGGAATTCCATTGCAGTCTTAGAATTTTATCTATGAACTACATGAAATCTTTTCTCATTATATTAATAAAAATTATTTTGAAAACAACACTTAACATTTATTAAAAATTTAATTATGTACAAGTCACAATGCTATGGTTATGACATAATCTTATTTTTATAAGCTATCTTAATATTTCCATTACACAAAAAAAGACCTTGAGATTTAGATAAATGAAGCTTCTCCCTCCAAATTCAGCCCCAAGAATAAAATTTTATTTTTGACTCTAGAGCTCATGATTAACTACTGATCTATACTTCAGTGATTAATAGATGGTGCCCAAATTAAAGCATTTCTTAAACAATGTGCTACAGGATTTCATTCATGTATTTGTCCTATCATAGAACACTTCCAGTGACTAGGTGAAGGCATGACATACATGCCTGTCAAATCTATAGTTGAACATCATCAACAACAACAACAAAAACCCTGAGAAAAATAAAAAAAAATATTTTGGACACAAGAATCCAAATTATTCCTAGACTGAAATGATGTTTAAAATTATCAACATAAAACTCAGAAGTGATGCATATTAAATTTTACACATAGGTTAAAATTCTGAATGAAGGAAACCTAACTTAACAGCAATTCATGTGAGAAAAAAGCCTTAGGGGATTTAACTGACTCTAAGGCAACTCAACAAAGCAGAAAAAGATTAAGCTTTAATATCAACTAGGCATGAATTTGGATTTGGTTCCAAGTTTTGGCTGGATATTTTGACTCTCTGAGATTAGGTTTATTATCGGGACAGTGATACTATTTAACTTGATGACCACAACTAATGAGAACTTAAAATTTGTTATATAACATGTAAGGGTAAAACTTATGCCATCATTTTTTTAGTAGGTGTTTACAGGGTTATTCTAAGCATACACTTCATTTTACTGAGTTGTACCCTTTTCTTAGTAAGACATGGCATCAAGCTCTACTCGAGAGGAATAGTTTCAAATGCATAGACTTGAAAAAATTAGCATCCCTCTAACAGTTTTGCATAAATTGCTTAGGTAACTTTTTGTGGAAATCCAAAAAAAAAAAAAAAAAAAAAAAGAAATAGCTACAGATTCATGAGGACTGAGTTGGGCAAAAAAAAAAAAAAAGTGATAAAAACGTTCATACTAATAATCTGTGGCTAATGTTTAAGGTTACTTCCTACCAAACACTTCCTGAGAATGAAATTTGTTATAACCAATTCTTCTTTACACTTTTCAGTTCTCTTGTGTTCTGTAGTTACTCTTCCTTTTCCTCAATTTTTCACAAAAAATTACCCAGAGAAAGAATAAGGCAAAAGTTAGTGTTGAGTACCAGTTATGTACTGATTATTGTCCTACAAATATTTTATTGCACAATTGTTCTCACTTTGTAGCTAAAAAACAATAAATAAATATTTTATGAATAGATATTCAGTTGGTAATTAGTAAGATTGGATTGGAACCCAGATTTCTGACTCCAAAGATCTATGTTGAACATCCTTCCACCCCCACAATGAAGACAACATTGAGCAAAGCACTGTTAATTCAAAAAGTTGTTTGGAATGAGATGAAGTTTTAAAGGCATGTGGCCATCTCTATTCCCATCCTCCTTACAGATGTGACCTTCGCAGGATCCCAGACACCTGGTAGGCTTAACCATTCTTCAGAAGATTTTATAGATGCCGTGAATCATTCCAATAGGTGGGTATAATATCTAACGTGCAGCCATGAGATGTCAACTAAGATAATTATTGACATAACTTAAAGGTCTTCTGGGATCCTCCAATTCGCAACAATATTCATCAGCCCCTATCAATCAGCCTTCTCCCTGAACCATAAAGATCCACATTCTAGAATGAAACACTGCAGTCTGTTGGAGTGGAGGATTTGGTAGCAGAAGTGGAGGAACTTGCCTTCATGTTCAACTTGCATTTCCAGTTCAGAGCCCCAGAGACTCTTCAGGCAACAACTTAGAATGTGAGTCAGTCCTCACTGTAAGCATCCTCACATGGAACTGGCCACCACTGGCTCTGACTTGCCTAGAATATTGTGTAGGTGTGAAGATGCTCTTCCCAACAAACCTCCACAACCAAGACAATATTAACTCCTGAGAGTATAGCATAGATTCTTAAGCTATACCCTAATCATAAAATGAATTAGGATATTATAAGATAAAAGTGTGAGATGTCACTGAATAACACTATCTATAGGTTCAGAAACAAGCATATTAGGGAGCTATAAATACTCTCCCGAGCTTCAAAGAAAAAAAAAAAAAACAAGACTATGCAAGTCTGAAGTATTTCCTAATTTTAAAGCTCAGTTCCTTACTCTGTATACCCAGAGAGCCTACCCTTGGTCTGTCCTTTTCAAGCCTCCCCATATATTATTTATGAAAGCACTCTGCAAATGTGCAATGTTATTTAAAGTTTTGGAGTTATTATTTTCATTACCTCATCGCTGTGACCAGGAACAGAGTGGAGTGTTATGAGAGGACCCCACTGAGAGGAAGCAGTCCCATCTTACTAACTCAAAAAGGTCCTCTGAAAGAGGCTAGAGGTGGGAGAGGAGAGCATCGTTATTTTACAATCTCCGCAGGCATTCCTGCCATATCACATAATTGGAACCTTGTGGAGCAATACTGAGGAGTCATTCAAATGCCTTCTGCTTCTATGGAATCTGGTGCCAACAAATATGGCTTATGAGAATGAGCACACCAACTGATAGCTGCTCTGACTCTAAATGATTACTTGATACGTAGGTATAGACTCTGCTCTTGAGTCATGTTTAACAGAATTTATACAGCAGGAGGATTCTCTCAGAATAAACCCTTGGCTTCTGGAGAGCAGAAAGTGAATTAGGACTTAACCTTTTCAAACCTGAACATGAGCCAGCACAAAGTCACCTCCATGATTCGTAAGAAGCCTTTGAAATTCCTCCTGCTTTCCACATGAGTTAAAATAATAAATCAGTCTCATCAACCAGAACATTGGAGTAATAGAATATCTTATCTAATTTCTCAGTCTTTACTTCTTTTGAATAGAAAGGTAGGTAACAAGAATATTAACTGGTCATTTTAAATTTCTTTCCATAATTGAAATATGAAAATCAGAATTTCAAAATAAAAAATGACTTAATGAAGCAATGAATTATGCAGACTCTGCTCATGATCAGAGACTCATTACTTCTCCTAACAGCCCATCTAATAGTCAGTCACTTAGTAATGTTATCAAATGCTGAAACTTTTTTTTAAGCTCCTTGAAAATGTCTGTCTGGTAGACTGAATGCTGCCTTCTTCTCAACGGTGCCATAAACCATGTTTAGGCTGTGGTACCAACGTGCCTATTCACAGTGTTCATTTCACATGTGCCAATGACTTCCACATAACTAACCATAATGATCAATTATATTAGTTTGCTGGGGTTAACAAAACAAACTACCATGAAATGGGTCTTTTAAAAGTATTTTCTCACAACCCTGGAGTCTGTAATTCTGAGATTAAGGTGTTGGCAGGGTTGATTTCTTCTGAGATTTCTCTCCCTGGCTTATGGATGCCTCTCTTGTTGCTGTGTCTTCATAGGAAGTTTCCTCTGTAAGGGTCTGGGTGTTTGTTTCAGGACATCAGCCATTTTGGATTATCCAAATGACCTCATGGAATTTAACCACCTCTTAAAGAACTTAATCATGAATAGAGTCACATTTGGTGATTCCAGGAGGTAGGAATTTTAGGGAGGAGTGCAAGTCAGCATTCACATCATTTTTTTTTTTTAATCTCATATTTTTTCTTTTTTCCCTCCCTTTCCCCTTCCCTCTCACTTTTTCTCTTTGTCTTAGTCTCTGTGTCTCTCTCCCTCTAACTCTCTTATTTGACTTTTCTAACTTCACTTCCTGGATATCACTTTCTTTGATTTTATAGTACTGTATTTTGTGTTGGTTTGGTTGATAACCTTTAAGTCTCCTTTGCTGAATCATCCATTTCTGCAATCACAAAACTTAAAATATCTTGGGCTTTTTAATCACCTCTGGTTTAGGTGATCTCATCTGATAACGGAGATTAAAAATTATCAATGTATGCTAATGACTCTCAAATGTATAACTTTATGGCAAAATGTTTCCCCTGAAGCCATTTGAGGTGCAGGTCTGTCTTTTAACTCATTCAAAAGAAAATCCCTGATCTAACTCCCACATCAATAATATTTCCTTTACTCAGTTACTTAAGCCAGAATTTCAGTTATCTGCAACACAGTTGTTTCTTTCATGTGTCACACCAAAGTAAATCCCATCAGTGTTACTTTTAACGTGTATCCAGAACGCATTTTTTCTGAACTCCTTTACCATTACCCTTTAAGCAAGCATCTCTCAGGTAGAAAATACCTGTAGCTCTCTAAGCTACAAAGAAACCTCTCTTACAGTTTGTTGGGCACACACCAGCTATAGTGATTGTTCCAAACCTGTTGGATGATGTTACTGGGTTTCAAATTTTCCAGTAGCTTTTTATTGCCCAGAATAAAACCTAAAGTCTTTACCATATTTTGCAATTCTCTGTGTGATCTGTTCCTAATCTTTCTCCTCTTTTTTTTTTTTTTCCTAGTGCGGCTCCATTTTGTTGGGTTTCCAAGCTGTTTATGAAATGCATCTAAAGTACTGCCATCTGAAGGCTCTGTCATTTGCTCATCTCTCTGTCTGACAGGTTTCTACCCTAGGTATTCACGTGACTCCCTTGCTCACTTCATTCCAATCTCTGATCAAATATCTCTCCACAGATAGATCGTCCCTGAGCCCATATTTAAACTGCAATCTATATTACTCCTTTCATATTCTGCCATATTTTCTTAATTGCATCTATCACTCTTTTGATTGTAATTATATTTTATTGATTTATAATTGATAATTTATTGATGTTTATTTATATATTTAAGGGAGGATGAACGTGATGTTTTAACATATACATACCTTGTGTAATGATCAAATTAGTTTAACTAGTATGGCATGTCCATCACTTCAGATATTTATCATTTTCTTGTGGGGAAATCACTAAAAATTCTCTTCTAGTTATTTTGATGTATGAAATACAGTGTTGTTAACTGTAATCACCCTACTATGTAATGGAACACCAGAAAAATCTCTTTTCTAACTGTAACATTGACTAACCTACCTCAGTTCCATTTACTCCTTTCCCTTCCCTTTGTCTGGTAATCACTACTTGATCCCAACTCTATGAAATCATCTTTTTTCAGATTCCACATATGATGGCAATCATGTGATGTTTGCCTTTCTGTGCCTGACTCATTTCATTTAATATAGCATCCTTTAAGTTCATCCATGTTGCAAATGACAGGCTTTTGACTTTTTAATGGATGAATAGTATTTCATTATATGGATAAATGCATTTGTCACATTTTCTTTTCTTTCCTTTCCTTTTCTTTTCTTTTCTTTTCTTTTCTTTTCTTTTCTTATTTTAAGAGTTCTGACTGCTCCACTTCTGATCCAGTTCCTTGCTAATGTGCCTGGGAAAGCAGCAGAAGATGGCCCAAGTCCTTGGCCACCTGCACCCACTTGAGAGACCTGGAAGAAGCTCTTAGCTTCGAGCTTTGGATCAGCCCATCTCCAGTCATTGTGGCCATTTGGGGAGTGAATTAGCAAATGGAAGATTCTCTCTCTCTCTCTCTCTGGCTCTCCCTGGACCATCTTCTTCTGCTTTCCCAGACATGTTACCAGGGTGCTGACTCACAAGTAGAACAGCCGTGAGTGAAGCAAGTGCTCTCATATGGGATCCCAGGTTTGCAAGTGGTGGTTTAATCTGATGAGCCAGCATGCTAGCTCCTATCATTTTCCTTTATCCATTCTTCTGTTGATGCACGTTTAGATGGGTTCCATAACTTGATTGTTATGAATAATGCTACATTAAATATGAGCATTCAGCTGTCTCTTTAACAGACTGATATCATTTCCTTTGCATATACCCAGTATTGGGATTCCTGGATCATACAGTAGCTGTATTTTAATTTTCTGTGAAGATGTGAAATGATTTTACGCCAACAAGTTATATGAACAATGTTTGTTCAAAGACACAAGTTCAGAAAAATGATATGAAAAGAATCATTATGTTCTTATACTTGTATCTACAGATCATATTGAATCTGTTAAAAATAATTAAAATGAAAATGAAAATGAAAAAAAAATCTATATGAGATTTCATTGAAATGTTATTCTGTTAAAGATGGATTGTTCCCTTGTCTTCTCTAGTGTCAGTTGTTGAAGCTGAAAGAGTTTGAGAGAAAAGATGAAGATTTTTATGAATGTACTAGAATCTAGTGGGAGTATGATTCAGTAAATGAGTTTATATACAACACAAATAAATAGCTTTAAGTAATAAAACCACATATAGATCTGAAGAATATGATTTTAATATAATTAAATAATAAAATAATGATAAATTAAATAATAAAATAAAATAAAATTTTAATAGCCAAATATGTATTTAAGACATTAAATTCATGAAACAATTCTTCCTCCAGAGAAGACATAAGTAGGTCCATTGGTGGATTCTACCAAATACTTGAAGAAGAAATAATAACATAATAATATATTCTTATAGAATATACAGAAAAATCCAGCCCTTCCTAGGTTATTTTAGGAGACTAACATAATCCCCATATCAAAATTTAATGATGACAATAAAAAAAGATAACTATAGGACTAATTAATACAAATTAAAAAAATTAAATAAATATACAGCAAATAAAATCCAGGAAAAGTATAAATTAAATAAAATGAGAATCATTTTCTTTTTTACACATCTGCTGTACTATTGAGATTTGTACTTTCATGATGGTATCCTTCACTTTTAATATAGGATTTCCTTAAGCACTTGTTATTTTATATGTTATCTATATATAAAGGAATGGTCATGATGGATTTCTTCAGTTTTGCTTGTCATGATAAATCTGTTTTTCATTTCTGAATTATGGCTTTGCTGGAATTATATGTAATGTTGGCAGGCAATTTTGCTTTCTTTTGAGATTTTTAATATTTCATTCTTCTGGCCTGTAAGATTTCAGTTAAGAAATCTCCTGTTAATCTAGTGGGGATTCCCTGATAAGTGAGTAGATGCTTTTCTTTTGCTGTTTTAGGATTCTTTTTCTTGTATTTGTTGGTCAATTTTGTTGGAGGTCCTTTGGGTTTCCTCAAGTGTAGGTGTCTATATCTCCTAAGATTTGCAGTGTTTTCAGCAAGTACATTATTGAGTAAAATTTCTATAGCTTTTCCCTTCCCTTCTCCTTCTGAAACAACCATAATGCTAATATTTTCCCACTTTATGGAGCCTCAAGTGTCTCTAAGACTTTCTTGATTTTTTTTAATTTGTTTACACTTTTACATTTTAAGTAAACTATCTCAAAATATCCATCTTCACACTCAGAAATTCTTTATTTTGCTTGCTTAATTCTGCTGGAGAGGCTCTCAACTATATTTTTAAATTTAATTTAGTGAATCCTTTACTACCCATTTTTATGTTCTGTATCCCTATTCTGAATTTCTCATTCATGTAATGAATTATCTTTTTAATGTAATTGAATTGGCTGTGTTCTCATGTATCTTTTTGTTTTCTCAAAGACAAGTATTTTGGGTCTGGCGCCGTGGCACATGTTAATCCCCTGCCTGCGGCACCAACATCCCATATGGGCTCCAGTTCGAATCCTGGCCATTCCTCTTCCAGTCCAGCTCTCTGCTATGGCCTGGGAAAGCAGTAGAAGATGGCCCAAGTTCTTGGGCCCCTGCACCCACGTGGGAGACCAGGAAGAAGCACCTGGCTCCTGGCTTCAGATCGGCACGGCTGTTGCGGCCATTTGGGGAGTGAACCAACAGAAGGAAGACCTTTCTCTCTTTCTCTCTCTCTCACTGTCTGTAACTCTACCTCTCAAATAAATAAATAAAATAATTTTTTTAAAAAGACAAGTATTTTGAATTCTTTTATTATTATTTTAAATATTTATTTTATATTCATTTGAAAGGCAGTGCTACATGGGGGTGAGAGAGAGATAAATCTTCCATCTGCTGTTTCACTTCCTAAATGGCTGCAATGGCCAGGGCTAGGGCAGGTTGAAGGATAGAGCTAGAAACTCCCTCTGGGTCTCACATATGAGTGCAGGGGCCAAGGCACTTGGGCCATCCTCCACTGCTTCCCCAGGCACATTAGCAGAGAGGTGAATTGCAAGTAGAGCTGCCTGAACTGGAACAGTGTCAATATGGGATGCTGGTGTCACAGGTGGAAGCTTTACCTGCTATGCCACTACATCAACCCCATGTTTTGAATTCTTTTTCAGGTAATTCATTGATTTTTTTTTTCTTTTATCCTGGTTCTAGAGAGTTACTGTGTTTCTTTGGGAAGTATCATGTTACCTGTTGCTTTATAATTATTGTGCTGCAGGCTTTGTGTGTGTGTGTGTGTGTGTGTGAATTTTTTGAGTCGGTTGCTTTTAGAAATTTTATAGGCTGATATCTATAGTAAAATATCAAGGATTTGATTGGATGAGCTGTGCTGGCTTTGGTTCAAGTTAAGTTTTTTTTTTTTTTTTAAGAAATTTATTTATGTATTTGAAAGGCAGAGATAGAGAGAGAAAGAGATTTACTGGTTCACTCCCGAAATAGCTGCAATGACCAGGGCTGGGCCAGGCTAAAGCCAGGAACTTTTTCTGGGTCTCCTAAGTGAGTACAGGGGCCCAAGTACTCATGCCATCTTTCCCTGCCTTCCCAGGTGGATTAGCAGGGAGCTAGATTGGAAGTGGAGCAGCCGGGACTCAATCCAGTGCCCATATGGGATGCTGGCACTGCAGGCAGAGGCTTAACCTTCTAACCCACTGCACCAGCCCCTCAAGGTAAGTTCTTAAATGTAGTGTTCCTGTAACTTCTTCAGCTATAATCAGCACTGATCGAATTTACAGGAATTGTGAGGTTGTGCTGCCAGTTAAAACACATCCCCTTAGGTTAATTGGGATCTCTGGATATAGTGAACCAGCTGTGGGTGCCATCAGTTCCTGAAAGTCAGGCAAGGACATGTGCACCTCTGTGGGTCCAGGTGGATGTCACACAGCATTTCCAGTATCAGGAAATGATATTTCCTATCAGTGTCCAGGGGCCATGCTGGGTTGGTTCACTCCAGTATTCCCAAAGAACCTGTCCGTGTCCAAAGCCAGCAGGGGTAATTTCAAAGAGTCTCTAGGGACTGACCTGCTCAGGAAGAGCTGCCTTACTGCTTCCTAGGGTGGTAAGTGGATGGGAAGGATTGAGTATCTGTTTCTCAGTGCCATAGTGTGCCAAATTCCTGAGAACCAAGTGCTCAACTGCTTTTTAGGCCACAGGAGAATGGGCAGGACCAGCCAATTGCTTCCCAGCGGACTTGGTGGGCTGCATGGGTGTTTACCAGGATCAAGAGTAGGCAGGTGCGATCACTCCTCTCTTTCCTTGGGTCATTGTGAGCTCAGCTGCTCAGGGCCTGTTTGTACTATTGCTTCCAGGCAAAGTTGGGGCCACCCAGTTACTTATTAGGCAACATGAAAGCAGGCAGGATCACCTGTTTTCTGAAGTATGTGTTACCCATCTTCTTCCCAGCCTGTGGGAGGGTAGGCAGTGTCTTCTGGTTGGTTCACAGGACCGAGTCTGTGGGGCAGATGCTTCACAGGTCCGTGGGTAGGTGAGGTGTCAAGACAGCTCTGTGCAGCAGGGGTCTGAGTTGTGGAGGGCACAGTGTCAACAGGGGTCTTCTTCTGGGGAAACAGCATAGTAACCTGGCATTCTACACTGGGCTCAGCACCTATAAGGACCACAGTACTCTCCAGCAGTAAATGCCCTGGGGACTGTGGGACTGTGCTGTGAGTGGGGACTGCCAGTGACCTCCTATTTACCATTTCCTGATGGAGTGAAGTCTGTTTTGGTTCAGGGTTTAGATGAAAAGGTAGTAGTGTTTTGTTTTGTCTTTTCTTCTTACTATTTGTTGAACTCCTAGTGTAGAGAAAGTCTTATATAAGAGTATAAAGTAAACTGAAAGTAGATCATTGTAAAAATTAAGAGAGGGACTAGGAGAGGAAGGAGGAGAAAGGGTAGGACATGGGTAGGAGAGAAAGTAGGGTAAGAAGTATCACTATGTTCCTAAATCTGTACATATGAAATATATGAAATTTTTATACCTTAAATAAAATTTAAAAAAACGAAACCAAATGGAGGAACAATAGACATTGCACACTTAGTTTCCTGCTTTATAAGGCCATTGTATCTCCTTGCTCTGCTCTGTCTAGTCCTGTGCTGCCTTTCCTGCCTTCCTCTCCAGGGTGTAGAGACCTCTTCAACACTGTACTGACTAAAGTTGGTGAGCAGGCGTGGTAAAGGCAGGCCCTTGGTTGTCTGAGTAATGTTGTTCACCAAAGGCTCAACTCATAGGTACTGGTCTGGGGGAAGGGACAATGGGTCTTCCTGGCTCTGGATTTTACCAAGCAGACCTGGTACCAGGCCTGATACTTGGCCAGGTACTAAGGCTTGGACTTAATTCTCTCTCTCTCTTCCGGAAGCAGGACAGGTCTCTTCGATGCTGTGCTGTTTAGAATTGGGGAGGGGTGTTGCTGGCAACTCTTTCCTTCCTGTCTTCTTCAGTGAATATTTTATTCTTATTATATGACTATCAGGCACTAAGTTATCTCACCTAGCTTCCTCAGTTCTTTGAAAAGTAGAGGGGGCATGAACAGGTATTCAAATTATTGTCTCTAATTTCACCACTTACCTAAACTTATCTCCTCTCCAACATACTCTTACATAGGTCCTCAAGAGAGAAAGAAAGGAATGTTCATTCCAGGTTATTGATAACACAGAGTTGAAGGAAATCCAGGACTCACATAAAAATTGGGAGGCTTACAGCATGGAAAGCAGGGAACACAAATGTACTGGATAGAAATTATGAAGAAATATGCAACCATTAGAAATGGTAGATTAGTGCACACAATAGCATGGATGAATCTCAACGGCCTAGAAGTGAGTAAAAAGAACAAGCTATTTGAGCAAGATATGTGAATTTACAATGTAAGTGGAGAAGACAGCAATCTATAACTTTTTGTTAGATATAGATTGATATAGATTAGATATGGATATTGGTGTAGATTAGAACATATATTGAACATGTTAGAATGTTGCTATAATGGGAAAGGAATGAGAATGGGGGTGGGGGATAAAAATGATGAAATTAATGAGCAAGTGAGTAAATTGGCAAGTGAGACCTAAAAGAGCAGTATTCAAGGATGCTACTATGTTATGATTAGCTTAATTGACACCATGGGTGTTCTTGCATCCAAGGGAAGCAGGTCTCTTGGAACAGTGTGTGTATCTGCAGTATCCTGGATCATCCGTTTTGTGTAATATACAAATATGTTTTTCAGGTTTCCTGAAGTCTGTGGGACAAGAATGACTAAGATTCAAAATTATGCCCCTGAGAACCTGGGAGATGGTAAATTTGAAATTCTATTGTATTTTATAGTTTCACTTACTAAGACAAAAGAAAGGTTACTTACAAAGTTAATCAAAAAATCAATTAAATAGATTCTCTGGGGTTTCCAGTTTACTGATATTTTATGGTATGTGACTTAAAGTTACAGAGCACACTCAACCATCACTGGCAGCTAGCTGTTAAAAGTGAGTCATGTAGTGACCCGGACCACTGAATATTGATTTGTTAGAAAGCAATGTACTGAAGTGGTTAGGAGAAGGTTTATGGATTCAGCCTGGTATTGTCTGTATTCTGGTTTTCCCACTTGCTGACCACATGAATAATGCATTTATATAGCCTCACTAAGCCTCAGTATATTTTTAGCAGGGAGATAGCGTCCTTATTTATGGAGTTATTATAAGATTTAGGTGATATATTTTATATAAAGCACATAGAATGCTGCCTAATACCCAATGCACACTCAATAAATGTTAGCTTCTTTTCTCTCAACAAGAAAATTTTGTCTATAATATGTATTCAGATTTTACTACAATTTCAGGCATTATGTCAAAGACTAAGAGAAAATAAGACCATGAACTAGACGTTATTTTCCTTTGATATTCAAGTAAGGTGGTAGATAAGATGGTTATCAACACTAATTTCTGCTATATGCTTTATTGAGAATTTGATATATATATATATATATATAAGATACTGGAAGTAACAAATAATCATGTGTAGAGTAGTCAGAGGAATCACCTAACAACTAATTGTTAACAAGCTGCTACATGACAAAGCTTATGGTAATGGCAAGTGATAGCAAACTAATAGATATAATTGTTGTCCTTAATAAAGTTTCAGTTTAATGAGAGAAATATACATACAGTGGCACAAATTATAATATGTTATGGTGAATATTTTCATAAAAGTATAAGTAAAATGCTACAGAAAGAGATGTAAAGTTCTGACAGAAGGCTCCAGAAATGATAGAACAGTTTTACTGCCTATGAACAATGAGTAGAAGTATACCACATAGAGAAAAGGAGAGAGAGATTTCACGGTCTAACAAGGACCTGGCTGACCTGAAGCCTCAGTAGAAAGAGAGTAATCATTTATACCTAACAAATCCACTCACTGGTAAACATGGCCCGATCTCTATCCTAGACTCAGATTAATCTCATCTTCAGCTTCTCTTCCCATTGTCAGTGATATTTATTGCAGTGAATTAGGCAGACGTAAGCAGTTCTTACTAGTAATTGGCAATGAAGAAAGATCCTGTATGAAAAACTATTTTATAATATCAACAGATGGGAAAGGCTAGAGGTTTTTAAAAGGTAAGACTCAACCACATAGTTTTGTCTTTAAGGGGCATAATTTCTGATCTGGTAGATTAAACAAGTAGAAAGGACAGAGAATATTCAGGGAAATAGTGGTTATATTTCAGGCAGGAAATAATAAAGGCCTGGGCAGAGACAGTTACAGAGAGGAAAAGAGAAAAGTCCAGATTTCAAAAACCTTCCTAAGGATTATTTAAAAGTACAGACGATTGAAACTGAAGGGTTAGGAGAGCTTGAAGTTTCTTTTAGGTTTCTAGCTTTGGAAAGTAGATAACTTGTGTCAGTGTTTGAAGAGAATAGTTAACTTGTTGGGAAAAATAAACTCAATTGGTAGATGGAAAGAGATCGATAGCTTGGGTGAGATATCATGGCCAGAAATAATGATGTAGGTTATTAATATATGGGTAATATTTGCAGCCATAAAAAGGACACAATATAGGGAGAAGAGTAAGGAACAAAGAGGGGCAATTCTGAAAATAGAACAATTAATGCAGGAAAGTAAATGAAGCCAATGAGTAAAAGGGAGAAAGAGTCGTTACCAAAGTTGGAACCAAGAAGATCAGATGACCTAAAAGGAGAGAATTTTAAGAAGTAGGGGTTGACCAATTTGAAAGTTTCTAACACCAGAGAATGTAACCAATTTTGCTTTCAGAAACTGAACTAAATTGAAAAACATCTTGAAGGAGAAAAGTCAGGTGGGAACTATTATAACACTCTGAAAGAAAGAGGAACTCAAACCAATCAATAGAAATGGGGAATTGAAGAGAAAGGAGATAGAGGGAAGGTCAATTTGTAGCACGCTGATACTGATTGGATATGAAGATTGGAGAGAGCAAGAATCAAGGCTGCTTTTGAGAGTTTTCACCTTGGTGAATGGAATTCTGTTAACTGAGATGGGGAATGAGAGAAACCTTTGGGAAGAGATGAGTTTTATTTTGATTCTGTTGAGTGATACATACCTTAAGACACTTGATTTCTGAATGAGTCTAGAAATCAAGAAGAGATTTTAAGCTGGAGTTTTAATTGAGCATGGATGAATACAGGTTCTAGGTAAATCATGACTGAGTCAAGGATTGCTTGGGAAGAGCATGTAGGCATGTGAGAGAACTGGGCTTGGGCTGGAAAAGAGAGATCAGTGACAGAAGTGGAGTAAATAGGTAATCCTAAAAAAATTTTTACTGAATACCTTTGTAGAAGGCACTTGGTAATCACAGTGAAGCAGTACGTTTACACGGATCATCTGGCTTAGAACATGTGATTCTGATAACTAACATATAAACTGAGGTTGAGGAGAAGGAATGTGGATTTAAGAATTTTATAATGTCCCAGAGTTGGACACTGATAGTTAGATGCTGTTCTTTGGGACATTTACTTATCTTGTTGAACTGTACTGTAAATTTTATAATAAGATCTAGCAATCATTCAGGCAGAAGTACACAGGAATGCTTACTCCCTCTGCCTCACACTCTCATCCTCGTTCTTCCTTCTCTACCTTTCTCTGATGTTGTGTGTTCAGTCATTTGTAATGAATACTGCTTTGGCTTTATAAAATCTCAGCTGAAACACACTTTGTTCTGTTAAGGAGCATTAAATTGTTCATGGGGGTTGGGGTGTAACTATAATGTGAAATAATTGCCTTGATATACAAGTAAGTAGCTGTCATTTGAGAACATCTACACATAAGGGAATCCTGAAAGAAAAAGACATTGAGATTAAGGTAGAGAAATAGGAGATATATGATAGAATAATTTTAACATAGGTTAAATAATTTATTCCAAACTAACTACAAATATAAAGTATATACTATTATTATAGAATCAAGGGAGGAGCTGTTAAGAGTTTTAGAGGCTATTGAATCGGATATTTTCCATTTTATGTTTTATGCTGCAGATCCTTCCTCCAGGGAATGAACTGTTACACAAAACGTTAATAGAATTTCTCAGGCTGATGCAGTGGTGGGAACCCCTGAGCCTTTCTTTCTCAGCCCCCTCAACCCCATGCTTCAGGTGGCCATTGCAGTGTTGCAGTGAAATTCTAGGGTCTGAAGAACACCAGTTTATGTTTTTTGTCCAACTACCTCATTTAATAAGGGGAAACTGAGTCACACAGGGTAAATTCCTTATCATAGCCCCTGATGGTTGAATGCCAAAACTCTCTTGGATTTTTCAGGGCCTTGTTTAAATGTGCTTTGTGAAGGCTAGAATTTGAGCAAATCACCACCTTCCCACTCTAATTTTGCATCTAATATTTCAAAAAAATAGGAAAAGAATAGAATGTAACCCCAGCCTCTCCATCTCTAGGCAGAGTCCCAGGAGGTTGACAGCCACAGAAGAAAATACATAAAGCTTTTCTTTGGAGGGATGGACTAACTGCCTGCCAGGTTTGAATAAATGGGAGTGAGTGGTAACTGTCCAGAGGGAGGGGCTGAGTGAGGATTCCTTGAGGGCAGCCAAGAAGCAGAATTCTCCCGTGTGGAGACGCAGACAGAATCCCTCTTGGAAATTCACATGGGGAAGCCAGGATCTGACAAGCACACATTCATCCTGGGCGCTCAGATGAGGAGGCCACTGCAGTGCTTTCTGAAAACAGTGTGGGACACGAGAGGGCTGATTCCGCATGGCCAGGAGAGCATCAGGAGAGCAGTCAGGGAGTTTGTGTGTAATCTCATAAGTTCATTTTTCTGGATTAAATTCTCAGATTTCACCCCAGTGAAATAATCAATTGTGTGGACCCACTGTGTCCAAAAGGTTGAGTGGTGAGTATTAAATGATCAAAATAAGTTATTTACCTCAAGGACAAAGCAGTACGAGAACCAGACTTTTATGACACTTAACCAAAGCTGGGGCTTTACTCATCTATCCTCGTAGTCTAGCGTGGTGCTTAGCTCTGTGTGTTTCCTTATTGAATGTATTTATAGTTGTTCTGAAGAAGACAGGCATACAGGTTAAAATTGATTAGGTTTGTGAGCTGGAAGACCACGCCTTCACTATGCCCCTGTGTGACCTCACGCCCTACCTGATTCCTTCACCACGCCCCTGTGTGACCTCGTGCCCCTCCCTGGCCACATCTGAGCGCCCACCAGCCAATCAGGTTAATTAACCACTCCCCACTGAAAGTGGATTAAAAGCCTGGGACAGGGTGTGTCCGGCCCTTTTCCCCTTTCTCTTCACCCTGGCCTCTTGCTAGTAGGGGGCTGGCTGCAGCCCTGTGCCTCAAGGGCAAGTGGCCTTCAGGCCAACCTGCCCCATGCTTCCTGGCCTAGATGCTCTTCCACGTGGCTGCTTCCTGGTACTTGGTATGAACCCAGATTTACTCCTCTCTCTTAGATACAGCTCTCACTCTCCTATGCATCTTTTGCACTAAATAAAAACTTAAAATGTACCATGCTTCCTCGTTCATTTATGCTGGTATTTAGAATTCTTCTCTAAATATTAGGCAAGAACCCTCTCAGGCTTATTAATATTGGAGATTTATTAATAAGCATATCGTGATATCATATGGCACCCCACATTTTGATAACATTTGTGGCACCCCAGACTCAACTTCTGGGGAACTTTAAGAGGCTGCATTCCAATATATTTTTAACGGGTCAAATTCCAATATCAGTTCTACATCTGAAAAATTCTTGAAGCTAATGCAAAATACATAATAAGCACATCAATAGGATAGGTAATTGTGAGCAGAACAGAAGGAATGATTAGTGTTGGTCTGCAAAAGAAAAGTGTAGCGGTGGGCATTGTGGTGTAGCAGGTCAAGTCACCACCTGAAATGCTGGCATTCTACATTGGCACCAGTTTGAGTCCTGGCTGCTCTGCTTACCATCCAGCTCCCTGCTAATGTGCCTGGGAAAACAGCGGAAAATGAACCAAGTTCTTGGGCCCCTGCCATCCACATGGGAGACCTGAATGGAGTTCCAGGCTCCTGCTTTGCCCTGGCCTAGTGCTGGCTTTTGTGGCTATCTAGGGAGTGGACCAATGGATGGAAGTTCTCTCTCTCTCTCTCTCTCTCTCCCTCTCTTTCTGTAACTCTGCATTTCAACTAAATAAAATAAATCTTTAAAAAGACAATAAAAGGATAATACATTGATTCAAGTAGTTGGTCTACAATTTACTGCCTATGTGAATATTTAAAAGCTAATTAATCTTTCCACGCTTTAGTCTCATTTATAAAAATAGTGATGATAATAATAATATCCACTTCATGAATGATGGTGAAGATTAAATGGTTTAATAGATGTACAGTTAATAAGTGGTTAACAAAGTTTAGATATTATTTTGCCTTGTATTCTGAAAATTTCCTTCCCTAATATCTTCCCATTAGTTAATATGAATTTGAAATCAGCATGATAGCTTGATGCCAGTAATTAAGTTTGAGAGACTCTTTGGTTGTATATGTATTCATTTTTATATAATGTTTATTATTATATTATATTATTATAATTCATATTATAATTTCTCTGTAGTAAAGACTTTTATTCATATATTTTAAAGATTTATTTATTTTATTTGAAAGTAAGAGTTACACAGAAAGAGAAGGAGAAGCAGAGAGAGAGAGGTCTTCCATCTGCTGGTTCACTCCCCAATTAGCCACAGTGGCTGGAGCTGCACCAATCTGAAGCCAGGAGCCAGGAGCTTCCTCTGGGTCTCCCACTCAGGTGCAGGAGCCCAAGCACTTGGGCCACCTTCTGTTAGGTAGGAAGTCAGAAATTTAGCCTATGTGTGTGTGAGAAAGGCCTGAAGACCAGCACCTACTGTAGAAGTTCCAGAAGCTCAGAATTTTGCACTTCAAAGTTCTGCTTAGACCTTGATAACCTTCGAGGTGGTCCTAGCCCTTATCCCTGCCCCCAGGAAAGCTCCCAGGAGAATTCTATCCCCAGGACCAAATGAGTCACCTGACCTGATAACATGGGGCAATAAAACCTTCACAGAAGCCCTAAGGGAAGCCCCTGTACTCTGCCCAGTGCCAGCAAATCTGGGGAGGAATTTGCTAGTTTTCACCCAACAAAACTTTCTGCTGAGACTCCTCATCCTTTGTCCTGGAGGAGAGGAAGAGGTGGGTAAACAGACTCCCTTAAACACCTAGTGAGTTAAAACAGACTGCACACTCAGCCCTCTGCTCTCTGCTGAGCCACCCGCCTGGCCTGCCCAGGTGTATTCTCTCCATTGAACTATATAACCTCGCTCTCCCCCAGTCCGAGCGACTGGGCACTCTATCTGTCCCTTCCGTCCTGACAGATGCCCTATCCCCAGTAAAAGCTTTCTCACTTCACTCTCTGTTTCCTGCCTGAATTCTTTCTTATATGAAGAACTCACGGCTTCCACGGACTTTTCTCTGGTGACACTTCCACTGCTTTTCCAGGCCATAGCAGAGAGCTGAATCAGAAGTGGAGCAGCCAGAACTCAAACTTGCGCCCATAGGGGATGCTGGCACTGCAGGCAGTGACTTTACCAACTAGGCCACAGCACCAGCCCCTTTTATTCATATTTAATTTTGGCTTTTTTCTACTGGCAGAAATTCAGATTCTTATAGCCTTTTGTTGTAGGAAAACTGGTGAGATGAGTCTGGGTTCATGTCCTGGTGTTGATGACATACACAATGGTGAGAATAGAAGTGAAGTTTTATTTAAGTAAGAAACAGAAATGCTCCAGAGAGACCAGTAGAAAGGGACCAAGCCACAGGGGCTTGCCATCTAGAGGTATTTTTAAGTCTTTACCACCTTATCTCCGAGGAATAAAGGTAGTGGTTATGTATCTGTTACTGTGAAGGCCTCCAGCAGTCTTAATGCAGCCCTTTCTAGCTTGTTTTTTATTGAAACCTAGATCTTGTCATTGTTGATAAGTATTACAAGGCATTTCCATCCTGTTCTGTTTAATGTGTACATGCTGGGAAGGTGCTGCAGTTTGTATATGCCAACAAAGAGCTTTGGGATGGCGTTAGTCTGGATTGCTTATAGCCTCTCACTTTAAAAAAAAAAAAATCAATGTTTTTAGTTCTGATTATTATCATGAAAAGTAAACATGTTTGATTCACAATAAAAGCTGCTACACATCATACACATATTCATATACACACACAGCAAGGAGGAGAATAAATACACATGTTCACAGACCATCGGGGATTAGAATTTCATATATATTTATTTACATTGTGAACTATCAGACATCTGATAACCTGATTTTAAAAACCTGATTGAAAACTATAAGCATGCTGGTCAGCATTACTAACTATGAGTTCCACTGATTTGAATGACCAGTTGTCACCAGTTCCCTGCTTGGAGGGGTCAAAGATTAGATGTGTGTATTTTGGGACAGAGTGGGGAAGAGTGCTCAGGGGAGTCTGAGCATCCAAATACATATTTACTTCCTCCTTTCATTATGATACATATCTCAGTTCTTTTTGGTGAGCCACATTACCAAGACTGCTTTTACATTTCCTGAGAATAAAACTTCAGTTTCCTTCCAGAAGAATGGAGGAGTCACTTGGATTCAGGGGGTGCTGCAAGTGATCATTTCTCTAGTTGACTATAAATAGGGATTCAACCAATCTTGCTAATTTTAAATTAGGACATTCCACCATTGGTCCAAATTTTAGCCCTGTTCATCCCCACTTCTAAATTGCTGGTGTTGCCAGTTTCTGAGCCTCTGGGGAACTCTGCAACCACAGATTGATTCGGTTCTCATCTTTCTCCCTCAACAACCTGTGGCTCTCTCTCATCCCTCTTCTTGTTAAGATTTTAATTTTGTTGCTGATATCCTCTGTTTTTTTTTTCTATCAGTTCAATGGCATTATGGAAGTGGGCAAAAATGATTATATATATTAATCCACCATCTTTACTTGAAAATTCATCTGAATTTTACTAGTTATTTGTTGGTGAACAAGAGCATCCAATGAGTCCTTAAGAAATGATAAGATACCTTCTTTGGATTGGATATATGAAGTACATTTCAGCATTCCTGATATTGTAGGAGCTTGTCTGTCCTTGTCTTATTGTGAATAACAATGGCATAAGAATGACAGCACAATGAGAGTGAGCAAAAGGGAAAGTAGATTTTATTAAGGAACAAAGACTCTGCTAGCCAGGTGGACCTCAAGGGAGTTTTTTAGTAAGGTTATGGGTAAGGGAGCTCTTATAGGGAGTGCTTATCAATTGGTCAATTTCCACATAATTTCCATATGTCAGTACTTTTCCCCCCATACATTTCAGGAAGTGGGCATGGTCTCTAATCAGTTGAGAAATGTTATCTTACTGATTGATGGAAAAAGGACATAAGCCTCAGCCATGCTAGGTCTTTGCCTGAAAGTAGATAAAATCAAATTTTATCCCCTACCCTTGCCTTCTTTCAAGAGACCTACTCATGTCCTATATTGTGCCGCTGCCCACCCCCTGCATTCTTTTGCAGGTTTGAAAACCCTTTGCCACTTATTTGGTCTGTGAGCACGCTGGCAGATGGTCACCCACCTCTGTGCATTTATTTTTCTTGAATAAATTTATTCTGGATGTCTCCTCTCCATTCTGTGCCCCTTTTCCTTACACTGATCACTTGAGAAATGTTACAGTTGGGAAATGCTGCTGACCAGTTAAGAAAAGTATGTGGTTTGGTTTGATGCCAGAGCTTAATTCCTTACAGTTTTTGTATGGGGCCTATTATATTTCCTGTCTCTCTGCCTGTCTTTCCTTAAGCTGACTCTTCACATGACAAACAGTCAAAGTAGAGTTGATATTCCAAATATTTAAAACATTACACCATGAGCACTAACCAACGAATTCACCATAATTTGTTTTTTGTTTTTGTTGTTATTTTTTTTTTTTTTTAGTTTCATGACTGTAAAGGTCTCAGCACAGAAGAATTATTTCATGGTTCTGATTTCTGCCCCTTATTCATGACCCATGGCAGAAATCAGTCAATACTCATATTAATCTTGCAGATTTAGGCTGCAGCTTCTTGCTAAAATGTCTTGATCATTCCTATAAATTTATACATTACAAATATAATTCTTAATTTTGATTCAGTTTGGCTCTATCTCCACCACGGATGAGATGGTTTTACATGTTAGCCTCCTACACTGGCACTAGGTTAGGATGGGATGGCTCATATACCAAAAACAGCAAAGAAAAGATTTGGGATCATTGAGCTATCTTCTTAATAAGAAGCATCTTGAGAGTGAGCATCTCCATCAACTGGGGCAAATGGAGATTACTCTTTTCTGAAAAAGGAGTCAAGAAGTGTGTGAATTTGAGGATGAGGAGGATATATAGGAATCTGGTGAATCCAAAGAGAACAAGCTCTGAAAAGGCATTAATAAAAGATAGGAGAAAGGAAAACGTGTTAGACACTGCAATCTTCTACACAACAGCACCGGGCTTTTGCTCACTATCATTTTTATGGGAAGAGCAGAACACCACATCCCCTTAAGAGGTACTTTCTTTCTAGTCCCTTAATATTTTTCTTTTTCTTTACCACATCCACAATTGTACAAGTGCTTTATTCATTGTCAGTGAATTGTTGCTCAGCATAGATCAATACAAGTTCCAGCACTGACAATTTCTCAAAGCATATGCTCCTTTAAAGCTACCTTGTGAACAATTTCATATATTCCTCCTTTAAGGTTACCTCAAACTTAACTACTCTTTTGGGGCAGTAATTGATTTTTCCACAGCAAATTGACCCTCTCAAACCTTGGGCAAGGATTGGAGCTGGGTGGAATAAAGTGGGAGCCCTTATGATAAATGGTTGTAGGTGAGGGACAAGAATAGGAGGTGCTGACCTGCACTGAAGAATGCTGACTAATACATCCTCCCCAATAGCAGGTCAGCATGGCAACTCAGTGGTCAAAGAGATAACCAAAATATCTGAATTGATTCTTTTGCTAAAAATTCCACAGCCTTAAATTCACATTTAATAGAACATTTTCTCTATCCTCAAGATAGAGAATACAAATTAATATGCTGCTCATCATTTTAAAGAAGAGGTTTTTTTTTTTTTCAATATCATAAGGGTCCATACAAGTTATAACATATAGAAAGGCAAAAAGAAGCAGGCAACATCAACCCATGTATTTTAATTAATTAATAAGAGAGAGAGAGAGAGAGAGAGAGAGAGAGAGAGAGAGAGAGAGAGAGAGAGAGAGAGAGAGAATGCACATATTCACCCTTTGGTTCACTCCCCAAATGCCTGCAAGGGCTGAGGGCTGAAGACAGGAGTTGGGGACCCATTTCAGGTTCCTAAGTGGGTGGCAGGGACCCAATTATTTGAGCCCTTACCACTGCCTCCTGGGTTCTGCATTAGCATAATCTTGGAGTCTGGAGCTGGAGGTGAACATTGAACTCTTGTACTCTGAGGTGAAATGCAAATTTCCTAATCAGTGATTTAACCATTATGCCAAAAGACCCCCTCTCCAACTCATGCCATATTCTCAACACACAGGAATAATCTTTGTTTATATATTTTTAAATTATTTCCCCAGGTGTAAATTTGTAAATATCTAAAAAGGTATAGTTTTAATTCTATCTTTTCTCAGATGTAATTCCTTACTCCCATTTTATCATAAAAGCACATTTTAATGCTATTGTAAATTCATTACTCATTAAAATATCATATTTAATTCAGCTCAATATTTTATTGCGTAGACTTATTTAATTTTCTTTTGCCATGGGATTTTTAAGTTATTTCCAAGTTTTTTCAATTTAGAGTCAAATAAAGGCAGCACTTCAGTGTAAAGTAACAAAAAAAAAAAATTATACCCAGTGACACCACCCGAAAATGGTACCAATAGTTGTATCCCATTATTTAAACTTATTCCTAAATAAATTGAATATTGAGTGATAATCTAATATTCATATTTAAAATGGCATCATCCCCGGCGCCGCGGCTCACTAGGCTAATCCTCCGCCTTGCGGCGCTGGCATATTGGGTTCTAGTCCTGGTCGGGGCACCGGATTCTGTCCTGGTTGCCCCTCTTCCAGGCCAGCTCTCTGCTGTGGCCAGGGAGTACAGTAGAGGATGGCCCAAGTGCTTGGGCCCTGCACCCCATGGGAGACCAGGAGAAGCACCTGGCTCCTGCCATCAGATCAGCGTGATGCTCCGGCCGCAGCACGCCAGCCGCAGCGGCCATTGAAGGGTGAACCAATGGCAAAAGGAAGACCTTTCTCTCTGTCTCTCTCTCTCTCACTGTCCACGCTGCCTATCAAAAAATAAAAAAAAAATTAAAATTAAAGAAAAAAGATAAAATGGCATCATAGGGATGAGTGTTTGGTACAGATGTGGGACACTGCATCTTTTACTGGAATGCCTGAATTCAAGCCCCATTTCACTTCTGATTCTAGCTTCCACCCTTTGTGCACCCTGGAAGGCAATAGGTGATGCCCCAATAACCTGCCTCCCATGAGGAAGATACAGATTGGAATACAGATTTGATTTCTGGTTCCTGGCTTTGGCTTGGCATTTGGGTAGTCAACCAGAAGATGGAAAGTTTTCTCTTTCACTTTCTCTATCTCTCTCCCTGTCTGCCTTTCAAATAAAAAAAGGAAAGTAAGTGAATACAAATTAAAATATCATAAAAGGACTAGAAGAATAGTCTTGAAATACAAATATATTTCTTTTTAACTTTTATTTAATGAATATAAATTTCCAATATACAGCTTATGGATTACAATGGCATTTTCCCCCCCATAACTTCATTCCCACCCGCAACCCTCCCCTCTCCCGCTACCTCTCCCCTTCCATTCACATCAAGATTCATTTTCAATTCTCTTTATATACAGAAGATCAATTTAGTATATATTAAGTAAAGATTTCAACAGTTTACACCCACATAGAAACACAAAGTGAAACATACTGTTTGAGTACTAGTTATAGGGTTAAATCACAATGTACAGCATATTAAGGACAGAGATCCCACATGAGGAGCAAGTGCACAGTGATTCCTGTTGTTGACCCAACAAATTGACACTCTAGTTTATGGCGCCAATAACCACCCTAGGCTCTATCACAAGTTGCAAAGGCTATGGAAGCCTTCCAAGTTCGCTGACTCTGATCATATTTAGACAAGGTCATACAAGACAGGGTGAGGATAGCAACCAATGATCCTAAGAGTGGCATTAACCAGGTCTGAACAATTATACAGTATAAAGTGGGGAAGAGGACCATCAGTACACACAGGTTGGGAGTAGAGCCATTGGTGGTAGAGTAGAGGTTATGATTACGAAGGAATGAGGCCCAAGGGCACTAGACAGGGTCTAGAACAAAGGACAGAGTCATTATTAGAGGAGCTAATAAAGGTGCTGTCTAAGCTACAATTAAGTTTTCTGATTGAGAGGCAAATAGAACCTGACAGAAGGGGCTTGATAATAATCTGGTGGGCTTTAGGCCTTGTAAGTTAAGAGGCCCAGACCTATCTACCTCTTCACATGGGGTATATCCTAAGGGAGGTGGGAACCACCTGAGGGAAGACACCTTGTTGACTTTCATTACTTAGCTGGCCAGGTAAAGGCAGGTGGCATCTCTAACAAGAAATTTACAGTTCTGCCTGCAATGTTGCTGACCCTACTTGGCTGTCCCCTCAGCTTCAGGGAGTCACTTTGGAAGTTGGGCTGAGTGAAGGGCTTTTCAGCTTAGAGCCAATAAGATCTGTGGCTCTGACCTGGGCATCCTTCGACTCCAGGGCAGGTCCATTTCTAGTGATCCAACTCTTGGCAGAGCTGCCAGGGCTCTTCACAAGCTGACTTCTGCTGAAGCCCAGGCTTACCACATTGAACGCTACTGCAGTAGACTGGCCTGTTGGGTCTCCTTGAGGGCAGATCACTGTACAGATCAGCCATTAATAGGCCTGTCACCCATTGCTTCTGATGCCTAGCTTTCTTTTCCTCTTGGTTTTTGTTAAAGCAGACCAGAGGATGCAAGTCAAGGGAGTGCCCGTGTCCCATCTCTAATCTTCGGTGGCCTGAACTACAAGTCTATAGTCACAGGCATGTTCTGTAGTAGTTTTTCCAAGGTAGACAATGCCCATGAGGAAAATTATATTCTCACTTTAAAACTTTCTTTCCCTTTGGTCTGAAAGGGAGGTTTTTTTCTACTTACTGTTTACTTCACTGATGGCGAAGTAAATCTAGCTATGAGATTATTATTTAAGCTCTTATTTTGGCTATGCTATTACAGAAAAATGTTAGCCATCTCTTTTATAAGGTCTAAAGATTAAATTTTGTGTCCTACAGATTCCTTCATAATAGAATTAGTTTCCTACCTTGAGGAGAATAGAGAAATGAAAGAACAAGTTGGGCTTAGAATAGAGAAATGAGGGAGCAAGTCCTAGATCCCTTGCTGACAATAGCAATATCACACGAAAACTTAGCAAACAGTTTCAACCATTAGATAACAAGTTAAGAAAACATTTACCAGAAGGTCCAATGCCTTCTATAAATTTTAAGAATCATGTATTTGGAAACACCTCTTAAATATCTAACATGGTAGAGTTTGTTTAACCAGTAAACTTAAGCACAAACATATAAAATGTTTTTAGTTTCTTTCTACCAACAAGTATAAAACATATGATACAGATATTTAGGTCGCACGAATTAAAATGTATCTTTGATTAAATTTAGCAGCTTAAATTTATGGACAATCTTATCTATAATCCAATTAAAATAAAACTCTTAATAATATTTTCCCATGTGTACATACAATATGTACACACATATAACACATAACATAACATAATAGACCAATATAGCAATTTTAATAATAGCTTTTAAAATCTTTAACTCTTTTTGTAGATTGCCAATTGATTTGAATTGCTTTTTGTTTTTAGTAACCTCAGTTAACCATACTTTCTCTCAGTTGGTATTGTTAATACATTATTGGCTTCATCTGTTTACAGAGCCATCCCAAAGTACTGAATACAATAGAAGTGGCTGGATAAAGTCCATAGGAATCTATTGGAGGACAGCTAAACACAGAACCAACAACGCTTTAGTTTTATGAGCAGCACATCATATATAACTGTGGATGACAAAAGACTTTAAGTCGCCATGTTTAAAATTATAAACTCAGCAGCCAACAAGAGGCACTTGCTTACTTCACAGTATTTTTGAAAGCACCTGTAGGATTTTACAAGTATTTAACCCTTTAGGCCTCTGGGGCTTTCTCATTAAGATAACTATCATGTCTAGTAACACAAGATCATTAGACTTTTTAATTCTCAAACATTGAAATACAAATATATTTCTAAGCAAGGAAACAAAGCAGAAACCACAAGGGAAAACATGGATATAATTAACTGCATAGAATTTGGAAAACTGTTTTGTAGCCCAAACATTATGTGGATAATTATATAAATACATATGAGTGCATGCATATGTGTCATGTTAAAGGAAAAGTGATCAAAATATCTAAAAATTTCTTTGAAATCAGTAATAAAAAGACAACATATATAAACATTGTCTACCTGAGGTCCACTGGGTAGGTTCCAGTTGGACTAAGAATGCAGAACTTATTGTTAAAGTCCTGGTATATCAGGGTACAGGAGGTCATTATTTAGATCTCCCAGGTTGGGAGTGGGTTTTTTATGGGCTGCTGCTTGTGATGCCCCCAGAAGCTGAGGTGAATCCTCCTGGCTCATCTAGAGTGAGTGAGCGTGTCTTTAGGGCTAATACCCAAAATCTGCGACAATTGCAGTATGCAGAGTCTCTGTCCTTTGCCCCACAAGGTGCCCTGACTCTGACTCTAATCAATTCTGGTAGCAGCAGAACAGAGGCCTGCTGAGTGACTTCTCACAACCCAGTCCTGCATGCTACTGGGGTCCAGGAGGGAAGGGCAGAAATGTGAGTTCCCTTCTCTAAGTCTGGTAATT
This sequence comes from Lepus europaeus, assembly GCF_033115175.1. Taxonomy (NCBI): domain Eukaryota; kingdom Metazoa; phylum Chordata; class Mammalia; order Lagomorpha; family Leporidae; genus Lepus; species Lepus europaeus. Next base: position 60,963,669 of record NC_084831.1, read on the forward strand.
GCTCCATCCCAGTCAGCTCCTCGGGCTGTAATAAAAGTCAGCTGGTGTCTGTGGAATTCCCTCTCGGCTAAAGTTGCAAGTGGCAATTAGGCATGTGGCAATTTCTTCCTACCTTGAGTTTGGAAGATGGTGAGTGACTTTAACACCTATTCTCATCAATGAACAGATCATCCAGACAGAAAATCTATAAAGATACATCATGGGGCCAGCACAGTGGCCTGGTGGATAAAGCCACCTCCTGCAGTGCCAGCATCCCAAATGAGCACCAGTTAGAGACCTGACTGCTCCACTTCCAATCTAGCTCTCTGCTATGGCCTAGGAAAGCAGTAGAAGATGGCCCAAGTCCTTGGGCCTCTTATACCCACAAGGGAGACCTGGAAGATGCTCCTGGTTCCTGCCTATTTTGGCCAACTGGGAGTGAGCCAGAGGATGGCCATTGATGAGAATAGGTGTTGAAGTCACCCACTTATTATTGTGTTTGAGCCTATTTCTCCCTGTAGGTCTAATAGTATTTGCTGTATATATCTGGATGGTCTTGTGTTGGGTGTCCATCATCTTACAAACTCAAGGTAGGAAGAAATTGCCACATGCCCCACCACCTGCATCTCTCTGTCTCTCCTTCTCTTCTCTGTGTAACTCTGACTTTCACATAAATAAATAAGTCTTTAAAAAATAAAAGATACACCATAGTTTAATATACTATTAAGCAAATGGACCTAACAGATATTTAGAGGACCTTTTACCTAACAGTTACAGAATAAAAATTTTTTCATCAGCACATGGAACATTTTCCTTTTTTTTTTTTAAAAAAAAGATGCATTTTATTTATTTGAAGGCATAGTTACAGAGAGACAGAGGCACACACACACACACAGAGAGAGAGAGAGAGAGAGAGAGAGAGAGAGAGATCATCTCTCTTCTGACTCATTCTCGAGATAGCGACAATGGCCAGGTCTAGGCCAGGCTGAAGGCAGTATCCAACAACTTCATCGTTTCTCCCACGTTGCTACAGAGGCCCATGGACTTTGGCCATATCCTACTGCTTTTCCCAGGCACACTAGAAGAGAGCTGGATTGGAAGTGGAACATCTAGGACTTGAATGGGATAGCAGCACTGCAGACTCTGACTTTCCACATCACCGACCCTCTCCAAAACATTTAAACATTTCAAAGGGAACCCTAATAATTTTCAAAGTATTCCAAAATATTGAAGGATGGAAATCTGCCAAAGTCTTTATATGAGGCCAGCATCACTTTGATACCAAAACCAGACAGGACATGAGAAGAAAATTAGACCTATACATTTAGTAAACATTGATGAGAAGATTCCCAACAGAATACCAGCAAACCAAATCCAAAATCATATCAAAAAGGTTTTACATCATGGTCAAGTGGGATTTATCCCCTAGATGCAAGAGTGATTCAACATCTGCAAATCAAGAAACATAAATCACATTAACAGAAAGAAGAAAAAAAAACTCAATAGATTCAAAGAAAGCATGTGATAAGATTTAACACTCTGATGATACAACATCGTATAGAAGGAACATACCTCAAAATTATAAAGATTATGTGTCCCATATCATCAGCCAATATCATACTGAATGTAGAAAAACAGAAAGCATTTCCTCTCAAATTTGGAACAAGACAAGGGAGTCTGCTTTGACTACTCCTATACATAATATTGGAAATTTTAGAAACAGCAATTAAGGAGGAGAAATGAATAAAAGACATCAAAATTGGAAAAAATGATGTATATGGGAAAACCTAAACACTCCACTGAAAAGTTGCAAGAACTAACCGAATTCAGTAAAGTTGCAGGTTACAAAATAAACATACAAAAAAGTATCTTTTTATATTTTAATGATGAACTCACTGAAAGAGAAATCAAGAAAGACATTCCATTCACAATAACCACAAAAATCAAATATTTTATTTCCACAGGTTTCCCTTTTGGTGCTCAGTTAGTTGTCACTGATCAGGGAGAACATATGATATTTGTCCCTTTGGGACTGGCTTAATTCACTCAGCATAATGTTTTCCAGATTCCTCCATCTTGTTGCAAATGACCAGATTTCATTGTTTTGACTGCTGTATAGTATTCTATAGAGTACATGTCCCATAATTTCTTTATCCAGTCTACTGTTGATGGGCATTTGGGTTGGTTCCAGGTCTTAGCTATTGTGAATTGAGCTGCAATAAACATTAATTAATGTGCAGACCGCTTTTTTGTTTGCCAATTTAATTTCCAAGGAGTGGTATGGCTGGGTTGTATGGTAGGGTTATATTCAGGTTTCTGAGGAATCTCCAGACTGACTTCCATAGTGGCTTAACCAGTTTGCATTCCCACCAACAGTGGGTTAGTGTCCCTTTTTCCCCTCATCCTCTCCAGCATCTATTGTTGGTAGATTTCTGAATGTGAGCCATTCTAACTGGGGTGAGGTGAACAATGTAATACTTTATCTATTTTAGTGGTTTTTTGTTTTGTTTTGTTCTAGTACTATTGATTGAACTCTGTAATTAACACACAATTATTCTTAGGTGAATCTTGATGTGAATGGAATGGGAGAGGGAGCCGGAGATGGGAGGAGTGCGAGTGGGAGGGAAATTATGGGGGTGGGGGAAGCCATTGTAATCCATAAACTGTACTTCGGAAATTTATATTTACTAAATAAAAAAAAAACAGAAATGTATCTACAAAAAAATCAAATATTTGGAATAAATTTAACCACAGAAGTGAAAGATCTCTACAGTGAAAATTATCAAACATTGAAGAAAGAAATCATCAAAGACAAAAAAATGGAAAGATAGTCCTTGCTCATTTATTGAAAAAGTCAATATCATTAACATGTCTATACTGTCTAAAGCAATCTGCAGATACAATGCAATCCCCATCAAAATACCAATGAGTCTTTACAGAATTAGAAAAAAAAATCCTAAATTTAATATAGAATCAGAAAAGACCCATAATATCCAAGGAAATCCTGAGCAAAAAAAAAAATCAACCTAGAGGTATCAGAATACCTGAATTCAAAGCATGCTACAAAGCTATAGTAATTAAAACAGCATGATACTGACAGAAAAACCAACACATAGATCAATAGACTAGAGAGCTCAGAATTTAATCCACATACATTTTTTGTTAAAAGTGTTTTTGACAAGCCAATTTTTGGCAAAAGTGTTTAGACCATGCATTGTGTAATATAATTTCATCAACAAATGATGCTGGCAAAACTGGATGTATATATGTAGAATAATGAAATTAGATCAATTTCTTTTACCTTACACAGAAATCGCTCAGGATGGATCAAAGGCCTAACTGTGAGACCTGAAACTATGGTAAGCTAAGAAGTATAATTATGCTATTAAAACTGTATCTATGAAATACATGAAATTTTTCCCTTTTATATAAATAAAAAGAGTTAAAAAAAAAAAAAGCCTGAGACTATGAAGTTGCTGGAAGAAAGTAGAAAGTGTAGGGGAAACAGTCCAAGACATTGGTATCGGGGACAACTTCTGGACAAGAAAACTCCTGCCCCCCATCCCACCCCACTCCACCTACAAAACACAAGAGACAAAAGCAAAAAGAAAGAGAAAGGTGAAGAAAGGAAGGAAGGAAGGAAGGAAGGAAGGAATGAGGGAGGGAAGGAAGGAAGGAAAAAGAGGGAGAAAGGGGGGAGGCAGAAGGGAGGGAGGAAAGGAATTTCATTATATTCTTAGATTGTATCTATAAACTATATTGAATTTGTTAAAAACCAAATAAAAATAAAAAAGAAACATAAGAAATATAAGTTAAACAAAATAAATATGGTCTAATTTTTATAAATTTCTTTATTAAAAATATCATAAATTGATCATAATCAAATGGGAATGAATAAGATATTATTTATGCTTTTCTATTTTGTTCATATATTGATTTTTCAATCATTTGAAAAACATCTGGAAGCCCAGTCAAGAAAATGATAATAATGATTATCTCTTGGGAATTAGATATTGATTTATAGTATTTTACATGCAGTTTCTCAATCTGTATTTTACATTTTTTTCTATTAGAATCATGTACTACTTAGTCTGTTCTGTTTTCCTTAGGGTAAGTGATTCAAATTGAGGTCAGTGCAAAGGATGTAAACATCTTTAAAAGTCTTTAAATATATTTCAGATTGTAGACATTAACAGTGTCCATTTTTGCATATTCTTATCAACGTTTGCTAATGATAACTAGTAAGAGTACATTTTCATGTGTTAAAATATATGTTTAAAGATTTATTTATTTGAGAGGCAGAGTTACAGAGAGAGAGAGAGAGAGAAAGAGAGAGGTCCTCCATCTTCTGGTTCACTTTCCAAATGGCTGTAATGGTAAGAGCTGGGCCGATCTGAAATCAGGAGCCAAAAGCTTCTTCCAGGTCACCCATGTGGGTGCAGAGGCCCAAGCACTCTGGCCATCTTCCACTGCTTTCCCAGGCCCTTAACAGGGAGCTGGATTGGAAGTGTAGCAGACCAGACTCAAACCGGCACCCATATGGGATGCGGGCACCACAGGCAGTTGCTTAAGCTAGTATTCCAAAGCACCAGCCCCTAGATTTTAAAATATTTTTAAGCCTGTTGAATTTTCACTGTCAAGAATTGTTTCTTTGAGAGCATATTTTTAAAACCGTAACAACTGAGCTTATATTTCAGGAAGTTGGCTTTCATATCATCATAAAAGTGAATTTCTTTTTTACAGACCACATAAGTACTGTAGAATTACTATCATTGTTGCTTTTGTAGCAAAGAGGACACAGTGATAGGCAAATGCACCATTATTGATTGTCATATTGCCTGCTTTTAGCAGTTTAGCTGTGCCCTTGAAAGGATCTCATGCCTAGTCTGTCTTCATTTCAAAGAATAAGTTAGTATCAAGCCAAAGGATATTTTATGGAATCCTATCTCCAGAATGTGGTTGTTGGCCGGCGCCGTGGCTCAACAAGCTAATCCCCCGCCTAGCGGTGCTGGCACACCGGGTTCTAGTCCCAGTCGGGGTGCCGGATTCTGTCCCGGTTTCCCCTCTTCCAGGCCAGCTCTCTGCTGTGGCCAGGGAGTGCAATGGAGGATGGCCCAAGTACTTGGGCCCTGCACCCACATGGCAGACCAGGAGAAGCACCTGGCTCCTTCCTTCGGATCAGCACGGTGCGCCGGCCGCAGTGCGCCAGCCGCGGCAGCCATTGGAGGGTGAACCAACAGCAAAAGAAGACCTTTCTCTGTCTTTCTCTCTCTCACTGTCCACTCTGCCTGTCAAAAAAAAAAAAAAAAGCTGTTTTTTTTTTTTATTGTATTGAGTAAAGGATTTTAAAATTCTGAACCTTGGTAGCAATTGTCTGCGTCATTTCATTCCCTCCTCTTTGAGTCACTATCATAGTGCTATAGGAGCATAGAGCCTCTATCCTGAGGACTCTGAGGAGTTGCCTCTAGCAATGGGGCAAATGTTCTCTCTCTCTCTCTCCACCCTCTGCCTTCTCTAATTCTGTTTCTCCTTTACTCTCCCTTGATTTTTCCTGTACTGATCTTTGCTCACAATCACTGTTGGAATATCTAGAAGGTGAAGTTTAAGATTGTGCTTCCATAATAAGGAGCTAGGGAAGCCACTTGTGTTTGTCTGATTCTAAGCCCTAGGTCTGAGTCACTCAGGTAAAAATATTCCTTTCTAAAACCAACATTGGCTCACCAAGGGACTACTTTTGGAGTACAAGCAAAAACCTTAAAGTCCTGTAGAAAATATTTATCTAATCTTATCCACTGGTCAGTAAAGTTCATAGGATCTTGGAAATACTAGGTTATGTTGTGGTGGCAGAGAATACCAGTTATTCATACAAAAACCAAGTCTTTATCTTTCTGCTCACAAGATAGACTATAATTCCCAACTTTCCATATGGTGATCTGAGGTTGTATGACCTAATTATAATCTATACAATGTGTGAAGAAATGATTAGTGCCACTCCCAGGCCACTCCATATAAATATACCACATGTGCTTTTCCATGAATTTCTTTTTGCAACTGTCTTAAATAAACATCTCTTCCACAGAGGTTTTGCGATCCTTGAGTTGGTCATGCTGTGGTCTCCAAGTTGGATGCAGTGTTCATCAGTGTAGGAATATTGTTGTATGATACAGAATTTAATACTTGGGCAAGGACTCTGAGTGATATTGCAAAAGTAGCACTAGGATAATTTTTGAAATTATGGAGTAGCAAATGACCCACATTAAATGAAACAGAAAGGCTAAATGGCAGAAAAGGAGATTAAAATTTTCTGAGAGGTGTCTATAGCAGAATGGCTACAAGATTGGAATATTCATCAGCCAACCCTAATGGGTGAAAGAGTTCAGAGTTCACTCCATTTAATGAAGTGAAAAGATTTATGGAGATAAGAGGATCATTGGCTTCCCTAAGGAACTTGGTGATGGCTGTTCTCAGTAACCTAAGACTGACATGAGGATGAACTGTTAAAGAATTACTCACCTAACAGCAATGAGGTTGACAGGATCCCAAAATTATAGAGGTCAGGTGGAAGCACTTAATCAGAAATAGAATGTGTGCAATTATTGTAAGGACTGGATGGCCAGAATAATTTAAAAGGATTTACAAAGATGTATGGTGATGATATTCCAAAAGGCAGATAAATGGCCAGCCAAAAGGGAATTACTTAGTTTATTCAAACAGAAGAAACAGGATGGTGAGCAGGGAGGTGGAGGTATGCTCTCTAAAAGATATAATCATCCTTCTGTGTGATTTCTTAACCTGAACCAGTTTCCAGACCTGGAACTCAATGACTGAAGGGGGCACTGTAACACAGAGCAGGTGTGCATAGTAATAATTTCTTTAGTTCTTCCACTGATTTACCCAGGTAACTATGCACTAAGGCAAAGGCTAATCTAGCTGTTTTTAGCACTATTGAACATAGAGTCCAAATTTACATTTATTCTTAGTGACCCAATGTCATGTTGACCCTGTCAACCTAAAATAACAATCAAGGGAGTAGCTCCTAAAAAATAGAATTTTTTAGAAATGAGTGACAGGGGATTGCAATCTGGGATACATAGCTATGGCAAGTCATAGGTGGCATGTAGTGTGGTTTATGTAAAGGGGAGATTTTACAGACAAAAGGAAAAAATGATAGAAACTTCTCTGAAACAATATTCATTGGTCACAAAAGTCATCTCAGGAAGTAGTCTGTTAGTGCATTGGTGGAGACATCCACAGTTAGGCAGGAATGCTTTGTTTGAACTTCTGCAGCATTAAAGAAATTTTCTCAACAAATTTGCTTGTAGAAATATGTGCAGATGTACAGAGTAGCAAAGCTTGTGTTGCAGTTTAGATATTCTCACCAAAACTCATGTTGAAATTTAATTGCCATTTTGAAGTATCAAGAGGTGGGACCAGGTAGGACCTTTAAAAAGTGATTAGGTCTCCAGGACTGTTTTCATGAATGAATAAATCCTAAAGGATTAATTGGCTGCTCAGTTGTCTTATGAATGGCTCTGTTATAAAAAGCCAAATTGAGTCAGTCTTTTTTATGTACCCTTTTATTTATTTATTTATTTATTTTGACAGGTAGAGTTATAGACAATGAGAGAGAGAGAGAGAGAAAGGTCTTCTTTCCCTTGGTTCACTCCCCAAATGGCCGTCACTGCCGGCGCTGCGCCGATCCAAAGCCGGGAGCCAGGTACTTCCTTCTAGTCTCCCAGGCGGGTGCAGGGGCCCAAGCACTTGGGCCATCCTCCACTGCCTTCCTGGGCCACAGCAGAGAGCTGGACTGGAAGAGGAGCAACGAGGACTAGAACTTGGCACCCATCTGGGATGCCGGTGCCGCTGGTGGAGGATTAACCAAGTGAACCATGGCACAGGCCCTTTATGTACCCTTCTAACCATGAAATTCCCTGTGTTGCCTCAGGACTCTGCAGAGCCCTTATTGGTAAGAAGGCCTTCATCAGATACTGCCTCTTGACCTTGGATCTCCTAGTCTCCAGAACTGTGAGCTGAGTAAACCTTTATTCTCTCTGAATTATTCAGTCTATGGTATTCAGTTATAACCACAGAAAATGTCTAAGCGTATATAAGATATACAAGGCATAAGTTGTATAGAAGATGTGAAGGAATTTCTTGGTCCTTGAAATACCTTGTGACAGTCCTTATCTCAAATACTCAAGCACTTGGGCCTTCCTCCTTCGTAACCTCCTGACTCCACTTTGGATCTGCCAAGGATGACTTTCATCTTGTATCAGCAGCTTTCATATTCAACTTTCATACTTGTATAGGAGTGAAAGTCCAGGTAATAAACAGAGTCTTGGACTAGGACCTGCTTACAGTAGATCCAGTGCTTCAACAGATCTACACAGTGGTTAATTTTCTGTCCTCAAATGTTCTACTGAAATACTTATACTTGGTAGCTACAGAACTCCCACATTCAGTCCTTGGAATGTGAGATGAGAGTTATTCTTGAATAGAAAATAAACTAGGATGTCCTGGAACTCTCCCACCTCAGGAAAAATTAAGCAGCAATGTTAGCCTTATGCTGAAAGAGAATGTTGGAATTAGTGCCTACTTTAAACCCCTTAAAGTTTACAGATATGTTAATCTACATTAGTCCACCATTTAATTAATCATTCGCGTCCTGAAAAATAGACAGGTCCTGGAAGGTAACAGTGGACTATCATAAAAGTGCCATTCATAATTGCAGCTGCTGTGCCAAGTGTGTATCTTTGTAGAGGAAATTAGTGCTGCCTTAGAACAAGACACATGTCCAATCATCTTCTTTTACATTCCTGTTGGGAGGAAAAAAACAAGGAAATTTACATTCTCATTGGATGGATATTTGATATTTATATTTTTGCCCAGGGCTATGCTAACTTATTTAGCATATCATAATTCAAAGGGACCTGGATTGTCTGGACATTCCATAGGATATCAGTTTAGCTTACAGATTCAGTGGCGTCATGCTTCTAGCACCAGATAAAAAAAAATGGACCAAGAGAAGCACCTGGCTCCTGGCTTCGGATCAGCGAGATGCGCCGGCCACAGCAGCCATTGGAGGGTGAACCAACGGCAAAAAGGAAGACCTTTCTCTCTGTCTCTCTCTGTCTCTCTCTCTCTCTTACTATCCACTCTGCCTGTCAAAAAAAAAGAAAAAAAAGAAATTGAAAGTATATTAGAAATACTCTAGAAAGTGGAAAATAAATCAGAGGAAGTTTCACTATTCCAAGATTCCGAGATGCAGTATTTTGATGAATGCTAGAATGTTCCCTCCATATCAAAGAAAAAAATTAATTTATTTTGTACTTTCTACAACTAAAACAGGAAATAAAATGTTGAGAAAAAGTCTCTGGGTTCTAGAAGAACATATACTGCACTAGGGAATAGCTCTGACCCACATGACCAATGGTGAGTAAGGCTCCCAGCTATTAATAGGCCTGGAGCTATAAAGCTGTCTATAACAGTTACAGGCTACAATGTAGGAAGCCCTTGCTTTCGGACCATATTCTTGGGTGGTTTCTTTATTATCACAGGTGCCTGTGATTGGAAAAATATGCTATATGATGTTTATGGAAAGTTGTAGTAGTGAAGCAACACAAACCCCAGTGTTCTTAAGCATCTTCATGCCATCTGTAGAAATGGGTTCCACACAATTAAGTAAATCAGTCATGACATGCTACTGGACCCCGAGAAAGACAGAGCTCCCTATCATGGGCCATTAGAAAACAACTCAAGCAGAATAACTCATCATCAGTTGATTCCATGTTACCCACCAAGTCATACAGATGGGTAGGTGCAACCAGGGATAAGGCCATTGTTAAAGGCACCAAGCAATACCTCAGGAGTCATTTTGGAACAGAGGGATGACATTGACCAAATCTGGCTAGCCCATTGGCCGAGTGGAAACAAATTCTACTCATGACTCAATACCTTGTCCTCTAAGAGCACTATCATTAAATGACACAATATATTGTCTTACAACTGTTTTGGAATTAATTGCCAAGTTTCTAATTCTTAAGGTCAATTTTTCTGTGAGTATTTTGAGATTCAGTAATGCAAATAACTCTTTACCTGTTGAGAATGACTCTCAGTTAAATCTCTGGACACTCATACACTCTAGGGCAACACTGGCACTTAACAAGATGTGTGTATATACTCCTTACCTCCATTGTTTTAATCTGTCATCTTGTTTAAATCTTCTACAATTATCACAACCTAGCATATTTTATGTTACTTATATTTTTATTAATGTTTATTATGATGGAATGAAAGTTCAACAAGTGTAATGATTTCTGTCTGCTTGGGCTACTGCTATATTGCTAGAGCTTAAGACTCTACCTGGCCTATAGCAATCACTTAATAAATATTTTTGAATGAGTTAATGAATGACACACAAGAGACTAAAGTAACACATGATTCCTGTTTTCTTTGGCTAATAGGGTCATCTTAGTATATTAAATTTTTTAGTTAAGTAAGATATTTACAGTAGTTTAAAAACAGAGCATGTAGAGAAGCTACTTAATGGAGTTCTTGACTATTTTCTATTTCTTCATTGCTCTGTAGAAGGGACAACAATTTTGCTAGCTAACCATAGACCCACCCCTCAGCAATTTGACTTAATAAAAGGAAAAAAAGCAAAAGTAGGAAGGTTGAGCCTCTAGGATAATTTGGAAGTTCTCCATTTGCTGATGAAGGTGTGTCAGCTGTTCCTCTTGGCTTGAGGCTGCCTCCTCTGACAACCATGCAGACCTAACCAGCTCCCTCACTCTGGATGTTGAGTTATGGTTTGGTCATCATATGAACTTGACAAAAATGGTATGTGAATTTAACTCAATCTACTAGCAGCTGCAATGCAGAATTGGAAAAGGGAATTATTTATTATGTTTGACAGCATGCCTAAAGGCAAAATAATTTATTGTGATGGGGGATTATAAATATCTTAAAGAATAGGGAGTTAATAATGATGCTTCTGTATTCTTGAAATCAGATTTGAATTCAGTGGATCCTGGGGACTCCAACAGCTATTTCTCATCCATATTCAAATGAAATTCATATCAGCATAGAGCTAAGAGAAAGTGTATCTACCAATTTATTCCTACAAATGATCACATATCTATTTTCTATCTTAGGAAATTTATAATCAACAACTCCTACTTGACACATAGCAAATCATTCAAAGCAAGAATCATAGAACCCCTGCCATGGCACATCAGTGGAAGCATATTTAGGTGAAAAATTTTAGCTATTAGTGCATTTGATTCCCAAGTGGAAAACAACAAAACAAATTTAAATTGACCCAAGTTCTTGAAATTCTCTTCAGTATGGTTACATAAATTGCCATACTCTTCCATTAGAATATAATCACTTGGAATTCATTTTCTATTGAGGATTCATTATAAGTGATGAGATTATTCCTAAGTACTATCACTAGAGTGAACTAAAATGAATGTTTGAAGCTTCAGTGTCTAAAACAAATAGTTTTTTCAAATATACCAAAATGCAAAGGGTTTGTAACATGATACTTGAAGGAGCTGATTTATCACAAACATCCTGAATTTCACACCCTTTGAATGTTAGCTGAATGTTCTGAATATCTGGAAGGAAATGTTATATGCTCTGAATAGTCCAAGCAAATACCTCCTGCATATCTATAGTGAAAGCCCTGACATGAGCAGCATCAGCTACAACAACTGGTGCTGGTTGACCCTAAAAATATTCAGGAAATTAAGGAGGTGATATACTTATAACATTTCGTTTATTCCTCAAATATTCCATGGTGGGTATAAATATGTACAGTTGATATTATTATTTCTATTTTTCAGATAAAAGAATTGAGACTCAAAGAATTTAAATAATTGTATTCTAAGCTTATGTAGTCACTGTTATTTGTCACATATTCCAAAGCATATTTTTTTAAATAACAAACCCCGTTGTGTTGGGCTGCCTGTTGATATTGTCTTAACATATACATGTCTGACACTCATAGTATTACTTGATGTTTACCTGACTAATCTGGAAAGGTGGTAGCAAGATACCCCATAATTATCATGTCTCCTGCTTCTTTCTAAACAAAATCTCTCCATTCTATGAGCTTAAAAACTAGGAAAAATGTGCAAAAAATGGACAAAAGTACTTATTTAAGATAAACTACATGAAAACAAAGAGCTGTGTTCACTTGAGAGACAGCATAGCATCTTAGAAAGATCAGATGTGTGTATGTCTTCACAGTTGTTCAGGCTTGAGTTCCAGTTCCATGTTTCCACTTATTAGATGTGAGTTCTAGTTGGTACTCTGGCCACTTGACCATTTACTCTTTGATCCTTTGAGCTTCCCTATTCTATTTTGTATTGCAGATCACCAATTTCAGCAAACTTTGCTTCACAGGTTTTTTGTATGTTTGTTTGTTTGTTTGTTTGTTTTTTGTCAATCGTATTCTAGTTAGGCTCAGCTAAAAGAGGATGCTGTAATAAGACTGGAAGATGAAAGAGGAGGGAAACTAAATTCTTTCTATACTGATCTCTCTGTTTGAGGCAAAACTCAATGGCTCCATCTCCACTGAAGTTCCACATTTTTGCACATTAATGGTTCTGGGTTATACTAGGCCCCTCTTAGCACTTGACCTTTGGTAACACGACCTATTCCTCTCTTCAGTGCTAGGTTTAGTGGTGCTTTCCTGCTATTCTAGACCTGTGAGTTGTCTCACTATCTCTTATTTGCCCTTTCTGCTCCTTCAATCTCAGGGAGAACAGTTCTCCAAATAAAAAATCTCCTATTGAAAATCTTAATGTGGCTTCTGTATTGCTTAGCTCTGATATAATATGACCCTGTACTCAAGTTCTCAGAGACTTAATTTTCTTATTTACAAAATAAGGATAAGAAATACTTGTAAATTACTTCACCTCTCAGTGCCTCAGTATTATCATCTGTGAAACAGGGATAAGAACAGTACCTACTTTTGAATTAAGGTAAATTAACTATTGTAAGAAGTCAACTATCAAAATTCAACATCTTGTTCTAGTAGGTAAGATACCTACTAAAGGTCTAGACACTATAGGTAGATGAGTGTGTTTGTGTGTGTGTCCGATTGATTACATGTATGATTATATGTGTGTGAGTTTATATGAATATATTGTGTGAGTGATTATGTGTGATGTGTACGAGCATATGTGAATATATTATGCAAGTGTGTGTATATATAAATATATTGTGTAAGTGATTAAATGTGTGATTGTGTGTGAGTGTATGTGAGTATATTGTACAAGTGTGTGTGTTTGCGGGGTTCTCTCTAGTGCACATTGTCATTCAGATGCTTGAGCTTGTGATGGCTGCAGTATCTGCAACCTGCGGTTTCCAAGACAACCTTCAGGGCATCTCCATTCCTCTAGGTAGAAAAAAAAAAGGTCATATGGATTATTCTTTTTTTTTTAAGATTTATCTATTTATTTGAAAGGCAGAATTACAGGGAAGGAGAGGCAGAGGCAGAGGCAGAGAGAGAGAGAGGGAGAGAGAGATCTTCATCTGCTGGGTCACTCCCCAAATGGTTGCAATGGCCAGGGTGGGGTCAGACCAAAGACAGGAGCCAAGAGTTTCATCTGGGTCTCCCATGTGGGTTCAGGGGCCCAAGCACTTGGCCATCTTCCACTGCTTTCCCAGGTGCATTAGCAGGAAGCTGGATTGGAAGGGGAGAGGCTGGGACTCTAATAGGCACTCGTATAAAATGCCAGGGCTGCAGGCAATGGTTTAACCTGCTGTGCCTCAGCACTGGCTCCATGTGGGTGATTCTTATGGTGTGGACCTGGAAATACCCACATTATCTCAACTCACAATCTAATGTTATAAGTCAATTATACAACCACATCTAGTAACTTGGGGAATGTAGTCTTGATAAGTGTCAAGGACAAAGAAAGTTTTCGTTATCAGTCAACAATGTTGACCATGACTTCTTAGATTTTCATGAAGATTAAATGAATTAAAATATTTAATAATATAATCTGTTGGGGCCGGCGCCATGGCACAGTAGGATAATGCTCTGCCTGCGGCGCCGGCATCCCATATGAGCGCTGATTTCTAGTCCTGGCTGTTCCTCTTCCAGTTCAGCTCTCTGTTATGGCCTGGGAAGGCAGAAGATGGCCCAAATGCTTGGGCCCCTGCACCTGCATGGGAGACCAGGAAGAAGCACCTGGCTCCTGGCTTTGGATCAGTGCATCTCCAGCTGTTGCGATCATTTGGGGAGTGAACCAAAGGAAGGAAGACCTTTCTCTCTGTCTCTCCCTCTCACTGTCTGTAACTCTACTTCTCAAATAAATAAATGAAATCTTAAAAAAATTAATAATATAGACTGTTTAGTACATTGCCTGGCATATAATTAACATTACTTAATAGAAGGTGTTATGCTATTGTGAGTACTAAATAAGGTAATGCTTATAATTCAACAGAGAAACTGGAACATGCTAGATGTTTAAGAAATGTGATGTATCATCATTGACATAACCATTCTCTGAGATCTGAATGTGAAGTTTGGATTTCACACTTTTACACAAAGATTCTCTTCTTAATTCGCAATTTTATATTTGTGAAGTGGAAAAGACACTGTTTTCATTGATGATAAGTAAGGTGGATGATACATTATATGATAGTTAGGATTCTTAAATGAGTTTGGTTATAAGTTGCCTTACTGAAGTGCTTCATACATAATATATAAATCCATAATTAAGGCATACCGCCTTCCATAAATTCCAAGGATGAGAAAAAGTTGAGGAATTCAATGATCGGTAAGAATGGTTGTTGTCCACAAAGTTGGATATTATCTGAAAGAATAGGAGAAACATATGCACAGTATTGCAGGAATTTTGGCCTTTATGGAATATGCATTCTACTGGTGAAACAATCAAAGAAATAAACAAGTAAATATGTCTATGCATGTGTGTGTGTATATATATATATATATATTCATCCATATATGTTGTATAGTGAGAATGGCTACAGAAGAATAAGGCAGATAGAGCACAAAGGAAATAATGGTAGTGGTGGTGAGGTATGCTTGGTAAGGCTATCTTCAGAGAAACATTTGGGTAGAGATGCGAGGGCAGCAATGGAGTTGGTAATGGGATGGCAGAAATGTGTAACAAAGAACTTCATGGTCTCAGGCCCAAAACTAGGTATTGGAATGTCGTGTTTTTAATTGTTAACCCATCAATGTTCATTGTCAAATGACCATTCCCATGACTGGATAAGAAAAAGGCCAAATAGAATAATTGCATTTAATAAATATGTTATATATTGAATGTGCACAGTATTTTTTAATACACATATACATTGTGAAATAACTACTAAAATCAAACGAATTAACATAACTCTTTTCATAATATTTACATTTTGTGTGTGTGCTGAGAGTGCTTAAGGTAGCCTTTCAATACATTTCAAATATATAATACAATACTATAAATTATCATCCTCATGCTGTATATTAGCTGTGTAGATTTACTTGTACTATAGAAATTAAACTTTGTACCCTTTGCTTTGTAACTCCCCATTTCCCCCAACATCTAGCCAAAAGCAATGTAAAGAAGCTTTGTTCCCTTGTTTTCTCCTAGGAATTTTATTGTTTCAGATTTGAAATTTCAGCTTTTCGTTCATTTTGAGTGGATTTTTGTGTAAGATTTAAGATAAGACTCTATTTTCATCCTTCTGCCTTGATATCCTATTTCTTCAGTATTATATTTTGGAAAGACTATCTTTCAGATTACATAACCTTGTTGAAGATTAGTTGGCTATATATGTATGGATTTATTTCTGTCCTCTCTGCTCTGTTATATTGCTATATGTGTCTGCTGTTTTGATTACAATTTTACAATATAATTTGAAGTCAGGAAGTGTGATACCTCCAACAGTGTGCTCTCTAATTTCTTTAGTTTCAGACTAATAACAAATAGAGAGTTTGAAGGAAAAAGAAAATTCCTTCCAGCAAGAAAAACATACAGTACCAAATGGCTTCAACATAAATTCTACAAAAATTTTTAAAGTAAAATTAATACCAAGATTTCTTTTTTTAACTTTTATTTAATGAATATAAATTTCCAAAGTAAAGCTTATGGATTACAATGGCTTCCCCCCACCCCGATAACTTCCCTCCCACCCACAACCCTCCCCTTTCCCGCTCCCTCTCCCCTTCCACTCACATCAAGATTCATTTTCAATTCTCTTTATATACAGAAGATCATTTTAGTATATATTAAGTAAGGATTTCAACAGTTTGCACCTACATAGAAACACAGTGAAAAATACTGTTTGAGTACTAGTTATAGGGTTAAATCACAATGTACAGCACATTAAGGACAGAGATCCTACATGAGGAGTAAGTGCACAGTGACTCCTGTTGTTGACTTAACAAATTAACACTCTTGTTTATGGCATCAGTAATCACCCTAGTCCCTTGTCATGAGTTGGCAAGGCTATGGAAGCCTTTTGAGTTCACCGACTCTTATCATATTTAGACAAGGTCGTAGTCAAAGTGGAAGTTCTCTCCTCCTTTCAGAGAAAGGTACCTCCTTCTTTGATGACCTGTTCTTTCCACTAGGATCTCACTCGCGGAGATCTTTCATTTAAATCTTTTTTTTTTTTTTTTTTTTTTTTGGTGACAGAGTGTTTTGGCTTTCCATGCCTGAAATACTCTCATGGGCTTTTCAGCTGGATCCGAATGCCTTAAGGGCTGATTTTGAGGCCAGAGTGCTGTTAATTAATACCAATATTTCTTAAGTTCTTTAATAAATAAATAAATAATGAGAAGAAAAGATATTTCCAAATTACTTTATGAAACCAGTTTCATCATGATATCAAAGCCAGAAAAAAATAGATGAGAAGATAAAACTATAGGCCTATATTGCTATTGATTATGGATACTGACATTTTCTTTAAAAAAAAAAAAGTCAAAAAGGAAATACCCAATTTAATTTAAAGGAAAAAAAAAAAAAACAGACCCAGGCACTGTCTACATGAATACAATGGAGCAAACCAACCCCAGAAAGAGTTCTATGCCTTGGTGACCAGACTGCTGGGCAGGGCTGGGGGGAAATGAAACCACTACTCAGCTTAAGCAGTTCTAAGTTACTTGCAAATGAACTCATTTCAGGAGTGGAAGAATCCACGGGGGCACTTCTCATATTAAACTGTATGCTAATTTCTCCGTGAACCTCCTGTCCCTTTAAGGAGGCAGTTGTACAAAGTCTCCTATTGCTACCTGGGGTCAACTCTGTTTCAGCAGACTCTCAGCGGAGGGGCGACCAGGACGACACCGTCTACCCGGACAAAGAGCATCGGGATGTTCCGTTTGGTTGATTTATGTATCTCTTCATTCGTTTCTTCATCAATTTCTATGGTAGTCACCGTTTCTTCCACATCTCCCAGTATCGTATTTAAATGCTGATCGTAAGCATGCAATCTGCCTGGAAGCTCTTGGTCGTTTCTCATTTTCACGTAAATTTGTTCATCCAGGTTGAGCCTGATGAGATCCAACGGCTCCTCTACAGTGTTGGTGGTTTGTTGCTGGTCCACATAGTCCGCCATGTTTCAAACCCTGCACTGTTTCCCACCTCTCCGGATACTGACATTTTCAATGAAATGCTAGCAAGGTAAATTGAACAGCACTTGTAAAAGATCATATACCATGAGAAAATAAAATTTATCCCTGGGATGGAAGGGTTTTTTTTTTTTTAATATATTCAATAAACCAACTAACAAAATGAAAGATAAAAACAAAAAAACATGATCATTAAATAGAAACAGGCAAAGTATTGACAAGATTTAATATTCATTCATTATAAAATAAAAGAAGTATAGGAGGAACTTACTCCAGCACAATAATGTCCATTTTTAAATAATTATGGAAAGAATTTGCTCCAACACTATAAGGGCCATTTATAAAAAATCCATAGATATGGGAGTGTATTGTGGCACTGTAGGTCAGGCCATGGTTTGTGAAGCTTACATCCCATACTGGAATGTCCGGTAGGGGCCAAACCATACTATTTTGTGCTTCTGATCCAGCTTTTGTTTAAAACATGTGGAAGACAGCAGATGATAACTCAAGTACTTGGGTTCCTAGCACTCATATTGGAGACCAGATGGAATTCCTGGCTCCTGGCTTTGGCCTGGCCTACCTCTGGTTGTTGTGGACATTTGGAGAGTCAGCAGCAGATGAAAGACATTTTTCTGTCTCTGATTTTCTCTCTTTCTGTCATTCTGCCTCTTAAGAACATAAATTAATCTTAAAAATAAACCATGGCTAACATCACAATCAATGGGAGAAAATTGAAAACTTTTCCTGTAAAATCAGAAACAAGATATAGATGCTCTCTCTTACTATGTTTATTCAATGTCGTATCTGAAATCCTTAACAGAGCAATTAGAAAAGAAAACTAAATAGAAAAATTACAAACCGGAAATATAGATGCAAAATTGTCTCTTTGAAGATGACATGATCCTATATATAGACAATCTTCAAGACACAACTTATAAAAAAGCTATTAGAACTTATGAACCAGTTGAGTAAAATTTCAGGGAAAATAAACCAACATTCAGAAAATCAATAGAACTTGTTTACACCAACAACAATCTGAAAATTAGATCAAGAAAACAGTCTTGTTTATAATAGTTGCAAATAAATAACATACTTAAAAATGAATTTAACCAAAGAAGTGAATTAGCCAGGCATTTAACCTACTGGTCAAGACACAGGTGAGATGCTTGTATCCATATGCAAAGGTATTCAAGGCATCCAATGCAGACCCAGGAGGCAACGATGATAGCTCACCTTATTGAGTTCCTGTCACCCCTATGGCAGCCATAGAATGAGTTCTAAGTTCCTGATTGCAACTACCTGGCCCTTGAAGGCATTTGAGGAATGAGCTGATAGATCTTAGCTTGATTGGTCTCTTTCTGTTTGCCTCTTCAATAATCAACTTTTTTTAAAAAAGAAGAAGTTAAAAATTTGTTCATTGAAAAGTAAAAACTTTCATGGCTGAAACTGAAGAAGACACATTAGTGAATATATATCCTGTGTTAATGGATCAGGAGAATTAATATTATAAAAATGTCCATATATCCCAAAGCAATCTGTAGATTAAACAGAATCCCCATGAAAGTTACAATGTAATTTTTTAAAGAGATGGAGGGAATCATTTCAAGTCTTAATTCAAAGACTTCATCAATAATAGAGAGCATTCCTGGTATTAGAGACAGAATAGTATTAACATTCCAGCCCAGATTAGTCCTTTGGAAAGACTCTTCCCAGCACCTGGGGAATGACAATGCATGCATGGTATAGACAACATAAGAAGTTTGAACCAAGGGTTTAAAGAAAAAATGAGAGAGCTGTTCTGGAAATCTGCATATATATTGAACTGAAGAGAATCACATGTTGCATCATCTAAGTTATTTAATCCAGCTAGAATTTTATATGAAATGTGAATACTATGAGAGAAAATCTGAAAATGATATTAGAACTTATGTGATATTGTAGTAAATGCTATGTATCAAGAATCAATTGTGTTCATTTACTTGGCAACTTTCTCTATTAATACCTACAAATACTCATTGACCTATAGGAATGACCTTTGGTTATTATTTATTAACTTATATTATGTGCTAGGCAGTGGTATACATTTGGGGCTGCAACAAAGAGGTTATATTCCAGTGAAGAACTCAGACATGAAAAAATATGTAAGTAGTATGCATAGTATGTTAGTTAGTGGTAAGTGTTATGGAAAAATATAATAGCAAATGTGAGATGGGTCAGTGCTGTGGCAGAATGGGTTAAAACCACAGCCTGAAGCACCAGCAGCCCATATGGGCACGAGTTCAAGTCCCAGCTGCTCCACTTCAGATCCAACTCCATGCTAATGTGCCTGGGAAAGCAGCGGAGGATGGCCCAAGTCCTTGGGCCCCTGCATCCATGTTAAAGACTCTGAAGAAGCTCCTGGCTCCTAGCTTTGGCTTGGTCCAGACTTGGTTGTTGTGGTCATGTGGGGAGTGAACCAGCTGATGGAGGACTTCTCTTGTTGTCTTTTCCTCTCTCTCTCTCTGCAACTCTGCCTTTCACATAAATAAATAAATATTTTTAGTAATGTGGGGGCAAGGGTTATATTTTAGATAAAATAATTAGGGAAGGCCCCAAGGAGAACATGAATTATAGATTAAGATTATAGGAAAATGAGGGAAAAGCAGTTGTTTTCGGAGGATAAATCATTTCAAAAGAGGAAACAAAAAGAACAAGTGACATGGGACAGGAATGCAGCTGGGATTTTTGTGGACCAATAAGGAAACCAGGATGTGAGTGAAAAGGAGGTAGGAGAAGATTCAGAGAAGCAATGGATTGGAATGTGTTGGGCCAGATCATGAACTTGCACTAGGTATGATCTTGGAGGCCTTTTTAGGGACTTCGGCTTTTATTCGGAACAAAATGCAAAACCATCTAGGTGTTTTGAGTGCAGGAATTATATTTTCTGATTTATGCTTTAAATGATATTGTAGCTTCCATAGGGCAAGAGCAGAGAAAGGAGACTGGTTAGGAGAGCACACCTTCTGGCTTCTTTTGTCTGTGCTTAGCTTCTCCTTGATGGTCATATACTTTATGCCCAAAACCCATATCCACTGGTTTTAAACTGCAAGTTCTCTTAAGATGCTCTTTTTAATCTTCTAATTTCCTCATGAAAAGAGATAACAAACTCATCCACCTTGAAGCATAATGACTTATAAGCTATGTTGTATAAGTTGGGTATGTACTTAAATGAGGATGGAGCACAAATTGTAGAGCTCAGATATAAGTAGACTGTACTGTATTTGAGTCAGTATCCTTTGAAAACATGTAAAATTATTTTATCAGTTATTCTGAGTAAAAAGGCCAGTCAAATATTTCACACTAAGAGGCAGATTGTACTGACAAGAAATGAAAATAGAAGGCCAGGTTTGCTTACAAATGGTAGATTCGTCTATTTGCTTGACTACTCTTAATCCAGTTCTTCACTGTTGCATTATAGAACCCACCTCTTTAATCTGTCTCGAATCTCCTTCTTCCATTTCTATTAAGACTTTCAACTTTGATTTGTAAAATTGAGTTAGTTTCCTAATTTATTTCCAGTACTCCAGGCTTAATCTCTCACTCAATTCAATTTCTACACTGTAACAACTTTCCTGAGATGCAAAATATGTCATTTCTCTGTATAAACTCCTGAGTGGCTCTCCCTCACCTTAAAATAGTCAACCTCCTTGGTTCAACTCATGAGTTCCTTTAGGAATTTAGCATATACCTCCCTTTCTAACAAATCCCCCAACCATCCCACATACACTCCACACACGTTTTCTGCTCCAGCCACAATCTTTGCTGGCTATTTCCCCCTGGGATTTGGTGCTTTTTGTTTTCTTTTCCTGGTAAAGATTCTTACTCTTTATGTTTCCTTATTTTTATCTCAACTTTTCTGAGACTTAATTCCTACTCACCCTTCAGGTTTTGGTACAGATTTTATATCCTGTGAAAAGCCTTCTATTATGCTTATTTGATAGTTAGATATTGCTTCAACTGATTCCACGGTAACCTTCTCTGACATTTTTACACATAGTTAACAAAGGGATTTTCTGTGACTTGCTAGTTTATCTTCTCCATTAGATTTTGAGTTCTTATGGACAGGGAGAGACTTTGCTCTATTTGTGAGCATTGCAGAATGCCTAAGAGAGTGAATTAATGAAAACTGCATATAGAGCTTATTATAAAAGCCCAAAATGTGAAACAAGTGAAATGATATTACTGGTCTCCAAACAAGCCAATTGCTTAAGAGAAATATGGTTATCTGTGATACTGAGACCAAAAGGGACTATCTTCCTGGAATCATGATAGAAAGGGCACTAATAGCATAATCGCGTTACACATTGTGTAAAATGAAGTAAATACTAATATTTGAAGTTACTATTAATCTTCAACTTACTGAATTTTTGAGACTCAAAATGATGATTTTATTCCTTTTCCTGTTTTAATTAGTTTTTCTAAAATATTTATTTATAATTTTATTTGAAGGTCAGAGACACAGAGAGGCTGAAATCTCTCATATATTGGTTCACTCCTCAAATGCCATCAAAAACTTAGCTTTGAAGGGACCAAAGCCTGGAGCTGGAAACAGTCTGGGTCTCCTACATGTGTGGTTGGAACTCAGCTACTGGCAAGTGCTGATGTACCCAGGATGTACATTAGTGGGAAGCTGGAATCAGGAGTGTGGTCAGGACTCAAACCACTGAATTCTGATACGTGATGCATGTATCCAAGGGAACATCTTCACAGCACAAATGCCCATCTCTTTTTTTAAGCTTGTATTTAATGAATGCAAATTTCATAAGTACAACTTTAGGAATATAGTAGTTCTTCCCCCTAAACCCACCTTCTCACCCCCACTGCCGTCCCACCTCCTACTCCCTCTCCCATCCCATTCTTCATTAAGGTTCATTTTTAGTTTAACTTTATATATAGAAGGCCAACTCTATCCTAAGTAAAGATTTCAACAGTTTACACCCACACACACACACAATGTATAAAGTACTGTTTGAGAACAAGTTTTGCAGTTAATTCTCATAGTACAACTCATTAAACAGAGGTCTTACATGGAGAGTAAGTGCATAGTGACTTCTGTTGTTAATTTAGCAATTAACACTGTTATTTATGACGTCAGTGATCACTCGAGGCTCCTGTCATGAGCTTCCAAGGCTATGGAAGCTTTTTTTTTCTTTTTTTTTCTTTTTTTTTTTTTGACAGATCAAGTTAGTAAAAGAGAGAGACAGAGAGAAAGGTCTTCCTTCCATTGGTTCACCCCCTCAAAATGGCCACTGCAGCAGGAACTACGCTGATCCGAAGCAAGGAGCCAGGTGCTTCTTCCTGGTCTCCCACAAGGGTGCAGGTGCCCAAGCACTTGGGCCAGCCTCCACTGCCTTCCCGGGCCACAGCAGAAAGCTGGACTGGAAGAGGAGCAACCAGGACTAGAACCCGGCGCCCATATGGGATGCCAGTGCAGCAGGTGGAGGATTAACCAAGTGAGCCACGATGCCAACCCCCTGAAAGCCTTTTGTGACCACAAACTCCATCAGTGTTTGGACAAGGCCATAAGCAAAGTGAAAGTTCTCTCCACCCTTCAGAGAAAAGTACATCCTTTTTTGATGTGCCAATCTCTTAAGTAGTTTTTAAATGATGGTATTTGCAATGCAATTGCCTGCAAACAGTTCACATATCTATTTGTAACTGATTTTCTAAAGCTCAAAGTGCTAAGAATCTTGTAAATAGAATATGTGTCTAATGTTACATTATGATTGATTAATAATTCCTCATGGTGAAGTAGAGGATTATTACATGTGAGAGGTAAGGAAATATTTCATGATTATGAAACTGTAGGGTAAAAATCCAAATAAAAGTAAGTATGTTTCTAAATTGCAATCTTTTTCAAAGGACTAAACAATGAACATATGCTTAAAATTAAGTTATAGATTTCTTAGTTCTAAAAATGAAACATGGATTTCTGTTTAAAAATTTTAAAAACCTAGGGCCGGCGCCGTGGCTCAACTGGCTAATCCTCCGCCTTGCGGCGCCGGCACACCGGGTTCTAGTCCTGGTCGGGGCACCGGATTCTGTCCCGGTTGCCCCTCTTTCAGGCCAGCTCTCTGCTATGGCCTGGGAGTGCAGTGGAGGATGGCCCAAATGCTTGGGCCCTGCACCCCATGGGAGACCAGGATAAGTACCTGGCTCCTGGCTTCGGATCAGCGCGGTGCACAGGCTGCAGCGCACCGGCTGCGGCGGCCATTGGAGGGTGAACCAACGGCAAAGGAAGACCTTTCTCTCTGTCTCTCTCTCTCTCTCACTATCCACTCTGCCTGTCAAAAAAAAATTTAAAAAACCTAATTTGAAAATACTAATCACTGTTCAATAGATTTGGGGGTAGAGGTTAAGAAAGGATAACTAAAGTCACTTCATTTTCCCACTAGAATTCTAGGGCTTAATTACATTTTTTTCAAGTCCTAGAATTTCTTATCCACACTGTGACCTCAGCCCACCTATAAGATCTATTTCCATATGGTCTAGATTCTGGAATAACCCTTTCTGAACTCATACTGGCTCCCTCCTGAATCTCTGTTTTTGCAATAAAAGACTTGGAGATCAGTACTGCATTCAGAGCCACTAACAGACATCTTCTGAATCTCTGAAAACATCAGGGCAAGTCATGTCACACTTCTTACTCTATTTAAGAATGTCTTTGGATTAGAAGCTCTCTAAAGGTCATGCTATTGTTTGTTGTTGTTGTTGTTGTTGTCCTAAGTTAGGTGACTCTATGTAAAGACCATCAATTCTTTCTAAAAATTTTCTAGCCAAGTAGGTACTGAACTGGATGCGTTGGGCAATGCATACTTCTTGGAGCCTTTAAAACTAGTGAGTACTAATATTATCAGTGCTTAGATCCCTTTGTAGGGCTAGGCTTCTTGCAGGTCTTAGAATAAAATAATAATAAAAAAACAGCACACTACTTCTGGCCATCAAGACCTTGACTTTCCCTATTTCTCTCATCATATCATGTAAGTAAGGTAAAGCCCCAGTCCAAACTTGCTCAGAGAAATACATCTTCAGTTATAATACTAACAACATTTTTTATGAGTTATCATCATGCCAACCTTCACTACAGAGGTATATAGAAGAGAAGTTCACTAAGATTCTAGGTGCCAATGGACTGGATAGCAAGTACAGAAGACTTGTCAATTTAGAAGTGTATACTGAAGATTCCATGGCATATTACATTTCATTGAAGCTAATGGGAACAGAAATAAAAGTAAGAAAAAGAAAAAGCCTAAGTCAATATGCAAATTAATAGCAATTTGAATGTATCTGACTTTGAAGACATGAGATAACAGGGATACAGATAAATACAAATTTTTTTGTTAAACTCTTTCTCCTATTAGTGAAGTTGCTCTTTAAGTACAAAAGCTATAATTATTTGAATACATTAATTGAATATATTGCATCTATAACAATAGGTTCAATGGCCTAAAGAATAATATTCTTAAAAGCTATGAGGTGTGTTAAACTTGGTGATATGGAATTAATTTTCTATTTGCCATGCAAAAGCAATACTTTCCACATCATACCTCCAAGACCAATGCTGGTCTGAGTTACTTTGGGAATTTCCTTCTCTTGCATTTAGCAATGGGGGAAGGAACAGCTCTTGTTGAAAATTTAAGGACATGAGGATTATGTAATCATTATCTGTTTTATCAAGAGCATATCTCTGTGACTGAATTTATTTTCTGGATCTAAACTTTGGCTTGTTGAGGAGAATGAATTATTATGGGCAATGGAATCCATTGACTCATATAACAAAGCTAATTTCACAATCAAGGAATTGATGGATATCTCAGCTAGTATGTTTTTTCAGGTAATAACACCTCAAAATCTTGAGGTGCATGTATTGTAATCTATCCTGCTAATATATGTGGCCTTATATTTTTTTCAGATGGCAAAATCAACACAACATAATAAAAAAAACTGTGTTCTTGCCATGAATTACCTTGTGTTTGTGCTCCAGATAGAAAGAGAAAGGAGAAAACTTACATTTAAAAAGCAAATGCCTTCTAAGAGGTTTCAGCACCAATTTCCAGAGCAATCAATCTCTTACTCTGAGAAATTATGAGTTGTTGGAGGTGCCAGAAGATAGTGTCCTTGCCATTCATGAGGACCCATGGTGGGCCTGTAAGCTAGCATTTGTGTGAGGCTTCTTGGATTCTACCTGTATCAACAGCAGATTAAAAAATGGTTGAGGGACTTTTCCATGTCCATCCATGGCTTGGAATACTTGCTTCACTGCTTAATTTACCTGTTCTGCAAATGCTGACTTCAACCTATTTTTCAAAACTTGTGTTCTGGAGTCATTTACTGAGTTGCTGCAAGAGAATATATGACGTAGTAGACAAAAGCAGGGGAGTGAACTATGCTCCAATCTAGCTGTCATGGTCTCATAAACTTTTGTTCCAGATGTGTTTGAGTATAGGAAAAACAAAACTGTGACTGAAGGACTCAGATAGAGTTGTAAATGGTACTTAGAGATGACATAATTTGGGGTTATACTGCATGTGGGATGAGAGAAAAAGAGATGAGTCAGTAATCACTGTTAGTTTCCTGACCTGATTTAGCATCAACTGCAGGGAAGAATATGATCTAGGGGAGACAGTGTGCATGAATGCTAGATTGTTCGTGTGAGGTAGATCATGCATCTTTCTATGCCCATACTTGGACTGGAATATTTGCAGCACCATCAAATTTATCTTTTCATCAACTGTTCCTTCCAATATTGCTTTCAAACCATCTGTCCTTGGTGCCATTTGTAAAGGAAAAGTACCCCCTGAGATGGAGAAGCAGCCAAACCACCTGAAGTAAGAGACTTCCATGTCAAGAAAAGTATTCAAATCCAAGTATTTAAAGAGGACTTTCAGAATAATGACAAGGCTTCTCCTATGAAAATACCACAAATTCTTTGCCTGAAAGTAAGCCTCAATTTGACTAATTCTGCAAAGGAACTATGACATTTTATAGACATTTTTGCATACAATGAGACAACAGTTTGATTTTGTGGAGTTTCACTATAACTTGTTCCAGAAATGAAGCATTGTAGACCTCAGAACACACTATTTAAAAAGATCAAAATGCCCATTGAAGTTGTGCAGTGCATTGACCCTGACCTGGGCATTCTAATTCTATTTAGAAAGCTTTAGAGAGATTAAGTTGAGAATCTGTGCAAGTGCTGATTGTTGCAAAGAGTCAAAGTGTACATGCTTGACTTGAAATCTTGTGACTAGGAGTAGGTGTTTAGCCTGATAGTTAAGACACCCACATTCCATATTGTAGTTCCTGACTCCATCTTCCTACTAACGCAGACCCTGAGAGACCCTGGTGATGGCCCTTGTAATTTCTGTGACCAATCCCAGCTGTTGAGGACATTTGTTCAGGGAAATTGAAGAGTGAACCAACAAATGGAATCTCTCTCTCTCTCTCTTCCTCTCTCTCTCCCTATCAAATAAATAAATAATGATTAAAAGAATGTCTTGTGAATGACAGATTGAATAAACAAAGGATTTTTAAAATTTTCCAGCAATCTTTTCATATTTCTCTTCACTCCTCTCTTTGGCGAGAACAGTGTAATATGGGAACCCTTATCCACAAGAAACCTGTTTTGTTTTGTCTTGTTGTAAGGTAGGAACATTGATGCTCCAAAACTGTTTAAGCTGTTAAGAGGGTAACAGAGAGGCGAATGTGTAATTTGTAGGTGACCAACACAGATAGTGTCTGCTATATACAGTTGTCCCTCAGTATCCCTCACTATGGGGAATTAGTTCCCAAACCTCTGCAGATACTAAAATTAAAAGATGCTCAAGTGCCTTATATAAAATGGGGTAATATTTACATATAACCTACAAATATTCTCATATCCTTTAAATCACCTCTAGATTATTTATAATACCTAATACTTCACATGTGTATGTAATTGGTTGTTTTACTGTATTGTGTGGAGAAAAGTGACAAGAAAAAGCTTTATGTATATATTCAGTACAGATGAGATTTTCTTATTCAAAATATTTTTGGTCTTTGATTAGTTGAATCCATGGATACGAAACCCCCTGGTACAGAAGGCTAAGTGGATGCTACTTTTCTGAAAGCTAATATAAATTAACTTCTTACTCATTTTTTTATTGGCAAAAAGTGTTCAGATACCAACAAAAACCTGTAGTTAGTATTTGAAAAATTGTTCAGTGTTGATGATACTTTCCTACGTACAATGAACTTTGTGACACTAATATGTAATGAAGAGAAAGACTACTAGATGTGTCTGCTAATAACAATAGATAGAATTAAAAAGGAGAGAATGTTCCAACATGGGAAGCAGGCTACACAGCAGACTCATAGAATGACAAACTCCCTAAATAGCATTCTGGCCTCAGAATCAGCCCTTAAGGTATTCATCTGGCTAAAAAGCCCATGAGAGCATTTCAGGCATGGAAAGCCAAGACACTGTGGCAAAATATGACCTACATGAAATATCTCTGTGAGTGAGATCATAGTGGAAAGAAGGGGCCATCAAAGAAAGAGGTACCTCTCTCTGAAGGGAGGAGAGAACTTCTACCTTGCTTATGGCCCTGTCTAAATACTGATGGAATTTGTGGACTCAGAAGGCCTCCATAGTCATGGCAGCTCATGACAAGAGCATCAGGTGATCACTGACATCATAAATAAGAATGTTAATTGTTAAATCAACAACAGGAGTCACTGTGCACTTGCACCCCATGTAGGACCTCTGTCCTTAATGAGTTCTGCTATGAGAATTAACTGCAAAACTTGTTCTCAAGTGGTATGTTATATGTTGTTTGTGTGTTGGGGGGGTCAAAACTGTTGAAATCTTTACTTAGTATGGAGTTGTTCTTCTGTATATAAAGTTAAACTAAAAATGAACTTTAATGAAGAATGGGATGGGAGAGGGAGTAGGAGGTAAGATGACAGTTGGGGTGAGAGGGCGAGTATGGTCAGAATAACCAGTATATTCCAAAAGCTATACCTTTGAAATTTATATTTATTAAGTAAAAGCTTTCTTAAAAAAAGAAAGACTACTAGATTTGTATTTCATTGTTTTCTTTGTAATGTAGACAGGCAGAGAGAGAGAGAGAGAGAGAAGGCGGGGGGGAGAGGGAGAAAGAGAAAGTCTTCCACCACCTGGTTCACTCCCTAAATGGCCCCAATGGCCGGAGCTGCACCTATACAAAGCCACGAGTCAGGAGCTTCTTCTGGGTCTCCTACATGGGTTCAGGTGCCCAAGAATTTGGGCCATCTCCTACTGCTTTCCCAGGCCATAGCAAAGAGTTGGATTGGAAGCAGAGCAGCTGGGTCTCAAACTGGTGCCCATATGGGATGCTGGCACTGCAGGTAACAGCTTTAACCACTATGCCACAGTGCTGGGCCAGAGAATATTTGCTTCAATTTTTGTTTGGAAGGCAGAGACAGACAGACAGAGATCTCATCTGTTTGTTCACTCCGCAAATCTCTGTAATCTGGAAATTCAATGCAGGTCTTTCATGTGGGCAGCAGGAAGCCAAATAGTGGAGCCATTATGTGCTGTCTCCTAGGGTGCACATAAGCAGGAAGCTGGAATCAGGAGTGGAGCTAGAACTTGAATCCAGGCATATGGATATGGAATATGAGCAACCAAATTGATGTCTCAAACTCTTAAGTCACACAACTGTCCCTGAGAGAACATTTATAACATTGGTTTAGAACTAATGCCTTATCCTAATCTTCGGTTTGATCAGTTATTTTTGTTATTATTACCAGTTTTAACTGATTTCTGATATGTAAACTCAAAGATCACTTTTAAAATGTTTACTCCTTATGAATGTAAAATGAAGAATACATTTTAGACCAGAATTACCATTATATAAGGTACCCTTAAACATACTAATGCATACAAAATACTCAGAACAATATCTTCTAAGACTCAGTCACATCAAGTACCTTTTCTATCCTCACCAAGTCTTGGGATACCTCAGTAGCCAAAGCAGAAGTAAGGAAGTTGCTTAGTAAGCATGAAATCATAGTGGAAGAAATTAGTAAGAGATGTATAAATGCCAGTACTCCAGAGTATACCATTTTGATAGGCTAAATGCCTATTTTTCACATAATTTATCTCTAATTTTCTTTCTGTTTCTGCTGTGTTCCCCCTTAACCTCTCTTTCTTTGTCTCTTTCCTTCTTTTCTTGCAAGAATGAGCTCTGATGATTAATGCTTTCTGATTTCTTATGTCTAAAACATATGCTAAACAACAACTTGTATCTACAAAATTTCTCTACGACACACATTTTGAGGTTTTCATTTTTGTTTCTTTTGAAATGAATACATTTTAGAAACACTCACCTGTCTTCTTGCCATATATAAAAACAGCCCTGCCTGTCAGTAGCACCCACATAATCACATCTAATTTCTTGAAAAATCTTATCTTAGTTCCTAGGAGGAGAATTTATGCCATATATTTTTCTTTCCTTGTATTTACTCTCATTCATAAAGTGACATTTTCTATCTTGCCTTTTGATTCCAGGAGATTTCCTGATTGGAGTCACGCCACCCTAATATTCCGTACCTGAATTACTTAATTCTTTGGAAATCATCTAATGTGTAATCTTAGAAAAGACCTGCTAATGAACTAGAGATTGACACAATAATTGTTGTGCCAAATGGGAAAACATTCGATGGGTGAGGAGTATACATTTCTCTTGTTTCATTTCAATAGTAGCAATCAGGCTTCTCATTAAAATTAGGCACTCAATTGCCTTCTAAATGATTCTGGTGACTTCATTAATCTGTGCTGATGAGTTACCTCTGTAATATTTAATATCTTGACAAAGCAAACCACATATTATCAAGCATGAGTCAACTTTCAGTCAGCCCTCTGATATTTCTGGACACTAGGCATCCATTGATTCGCCTGTATGATGAGGGGTATGTTTTCAGATACAGTTCATGTCCTAAATAGACTGAACACTTGTCTAACATTGAAGACTCCCAGAGGGCAGACAGTGGCAGCTGTAATGCATTTTAGCTCACTTGAAGGAGCACTAAGAAGAGGTGATGAAGCTGCTCATCAACTCTCCCAGGCTCTCAGCTAGAACTCTGTGTTTTAAGGTTGAAGAAGCTGTGCTCAGAGGTTAATGGAATCTGTTTTATCCCTGAGGTGAGAGTTGCTCTCTTGTAGGGATTACATCTCTAAAGAATAATTTTATTGAAACATGTCCAGAAGTTGCTTTATTTATGGAGCCCAATCCCATGAGAATCTCATTCATGATCCTATTGCACTCCTAATTTTTATCTCCAGTCCCACCCTCTCTGTTGTGATCCAGACTCAGCTATCTATTTCTGTTGCGCCACTTGAATACCAAGAGTCAGGCTCAACTTAACAACTTCAAAACCCATTTTATTTTCTTTGTTTCAAACTATGGTCATTCTCTAGGAATACCAATTGTGTATGTCATGAAGTTGAGTTTTTCCCTAAAATATATCTTTTCTTTACCTCATATCCAATTAATGTTCAAGTCTTCATTCTTCCATGTCTTTAAGTTTTCTCTTTCCTCTCCTTTACTGCATTCCTGGCATTTCTTTTATTTATGTCATTATCATCCAAGATGGCTCTTGATAGTTGTCCCCAAAGCACTTGTTTCCTTCCCTAATAATAATCTAAATATTGTTCAGTGGAACACTTTTTTCTCCATATGACCTAAGTAACTCAAGGAATGCTTAGCCAACCCTCAATTTCAGGGACAGCATTGATCTATGTAATTCCAATTCTGTATTCCTTATATTGATGATTAATTCACAAATCTATTTTTCAATATTCCTGTGGATGCAAGGTTAGATCAAGAGAATGTGATTCATTTTGCCAATGAGGTACAAGGGGACAGTTGCTGAGAAATTGTAGCAAAGACTTCTAGGCTGGTTCTATATACTGTGCTGAGGGAAGCCAGCCGGAACACATTCCAGGAGAGTACATCCCAGGGGAGAAAAATGAATCTGCGGCAACTGCAGTAAGCCATCTTTGAAGCCCATGCTATTTCACTACTTCCATTATATGAGCTAAGAAGTTTAATTATTGATAAACTGAATTCGACTTGTAGATTCTCTCATTTGCAGCATAGAAATACTGACAAATCTTCTCTTGTTATAGTTATCACAAAGGTGATATCACAAATATGAGTTCTATGTTACAACTCTGCTTAAATAATTTTGGTTCTTAGAATAGAAAATGATTATCAGTTGTATTTGTTTCTTGACACATGCAACTTCCTCATCTTCAGATTCAGTTTAGTTCCATTCTATTCAACGCTGTCTTGTTGGAACCTATATTATATCCAAATATAGGCAATCTGCAGATAAAGCGCCTCCCCACCCAGTTTACCTACTGAGGCCCTCAGAAAGCTCTCTGCTATGGCTCAGGAGTGCAGAGGAGGATGGCCCAAGTCCTTGGGCCCTGCACCCGCATGGGAGACCAGGAGAAGCACCTGGCTCCTGGTTTCGGATTGTCTCTCTCTCTCTCTCACTGTCCACTCTGCCTGTCAAAAAAAAATACAACAAAAGATTTGTTCTTTCGCCTTTGGTTCATGACTCCCTTCTTGTTAACTTTTATCATACTCTTTTAATGGTTTCTTACAACACTTTCATATAATCTCAGTTCCTCCCTTAAAGACAAGGGCTACCTCCTATTTTCATATTCCCAAATTCCTAGCATTGATGATAGATGTATTGCTTTGTTTACATCATTACATAAGTAGGAAGCTGGATAATTCAAATGGGAAGGTACATTTGATATTAGCCAATCCTAATGGTGAATGAGTGAGGTGATCTACTGACTAATGAAAAATGACACCTGATGTGAAGCTCCAGGTAAAAGAAGCCAAAGCAAGTGAAAATGCCTAAGGTAAGGGTGACTAGAAGATACGTGCAGTTAGAAGGGGCATCTACCTCTCAACACAGCAGAACATTGCTAGAAGATAAATAGGCTCCATATTGGCAACAGTTCTGGAGTTTAAGAAAAAAAATTAAGCCTTCCATGAAGACCACTACAGTGAACCACACATCTAAGGACTTAAAATGTTCATGATCTGATAATATCTGATTTATTCCAACCCCATTTCATGGAAGAAAGAAAAAAATAGGACCAAAATATAGATTTCCCTAACAGATTCCTCAAAGCAGAGTGTGCACTTTTCCTGTGTATTCTTGTGAGCCCTGGTGCACTTAACTTTGTTGCTTTGCAACAGTCTTTATCTGTCTCCCATGAGGCATCAAAGTGCATGTTCTCTGTGTATACAGAGTACCCTTGTCTTTCACATTTCACAGGACCAGGTAATAACTGGTCTTTAGATACTCCCTAAATGGACAAGTAATGAGAAGCATACTTCTGGGAAACAGAATTTGACTCCTGACATCGCTGCCACCTTCAACATGTAGATTCACTCCATTGAATATTTAATAAAGCATTCTGTTCCGAGTTCTCAAATCTGAGAATGCGATGGATGGAGGATCCTAAGGTAGTGGGAAAGGTAAATATATCATAATCACTAGAGAGGGCATAAAGGTCAAGTGAGGAATAATGTTCTGTGTTAAGCCAAAAGGAAGAAGCATTAGTTTGGATGGGGCATATGGAGAGCTTAAACTGAGTGCCCACATATATGTAGGATTCAAGTAGAGAATTAACTGTTGGCTTGGGGATTTGGTTGCAGGGTCCGTGAGCCCTAGTCAAACCCTCACAGCGCCTTGCTCTTTCATTTTGCCTACTTGAACATCACTGTACTTATTAGCCCTGTTAAAGAGTTCTTCTTCAGGACCTGCAGCAAAGCCATAAAGGAAAGGCTTTTCAGACACAGCTTTTTTAAAAATTTTATTTAAGTCTTACAAGTTTCATGTATTTCTTATATACAGATTTAGGAACATAGTGACACTTACTACTCCAGTCTATGCTCCATCTCTTCCTCCTCCTCCGTCTCACATTCCCACTCTTAATTTTTACAAAGATCAATTTCCAGTTCACTTAACAATTGTATAGTTAATCTACACTTAGTAAAATAGTTTAAAAATAGTATGAAAAAAAGCAAACAATAAAAACACTGTTCCTCAATGGAAGAGACAAGGTCTGTAAACAATTATCGAATCTCAAAACGTTTATTTCATGCCAATACATTGCATTTCAGGTACTCTATTAGTTACCTTGGATCAGGGAAAACATATGAGGTCTGTCTTTTTAGAACTGCTTATTTCACTAAATGCAATTGTTTCCAGTTGTGTGCATCTTGTTGCAAAAGACAGGATTTCATTTTTTATACAGCTGAGAAGTTTTCCATAGTGTATATATACCATAATTTGCTTATCTAATCAACAGTTGATGGACATCTGGGTTGATTCATATCTTAGCTATTGTGAATTGTGCTGCAATGAACATGGGGGTAGAGATAACTCTTTCATATGCTGATTTCTTTTAGTTTGGGTATATTCCCAGGAGTGGGATGGCTGGATCATATGATAGATCTGTATTCAGATTTTTGAAGTCTCTCCATATGTTCTTCCACAGTGTCTATACCAGTTTATATTCCCACCAACAGTGGACCAGGGTACCTTTTTCCTCACATCCTCATCAGCATTTGTCATTTCTTGGTTTCTGCACATGAGCCATTCTAACTGGAGTGAGGTGAAACCTCACTGTGGTTTTGATTTGTATTTCCGTGATGGCTAGTGATCCTGAGCAATTTCTCAAGTGTCTGTTGGCAATTTGAATTTCCTCTCTTGAAAAATTTCTGTTCAAGTCCTTTGCCCATTTGTTAACTGTGTTGTTTTGTTGTTTAATTTCTTGAGCTCTTTCTAGATTCTAGATTTTAAGCATTTATGAGTTGTGTAGTTTGCAAATATTTTCTCCCATTGTGTTGGTTGCCTATTAGCTTTGCTGAATGTTTCTTTTGCAGTGCAGAAGCTTCTCAGCTTGATGTGATCTCATTTGTCAATTTTGGCTTGATTGCCTCTGCCTCATCATCTTTTCCAAGAAGTCTTTGCCTATGTCAATGTCTTACTGAGTTTCCCCAATGTTCTCTAATAATTTGAGGATATGAGGTTCTAGATATAGGTCTTTGATCCATTTTGAGTGGATTTTTGTGTAAGGTGTGGGTCTAGCTTCATACTTCTGCACGTGGAGACCTGTTTTCCCACCGTGACAGTTAAAGAGACTGTTGTTCCGCTAGGGACTTATTTTAGCTCCTTTTTCAGATAAGTTGGTTGTAGATGCATGGATTGATTTATGGAGTTTCTATTCTGTTCCATTGGTCTACAAATCTGCGTTTGTGCCAGTACTGGGCTGTTTTGATTATAACTGCCCTGTAGTATGTCTGGAAATCAGGTACTGTGATGCTTCTGGCTTTGTTTTTGTTGTATAATATGGCTTTAGCTATTTGGGGTCACCTATGTTTTCATGTGAACTTTAGCATGATTTTTTTCTAGAGAAGAGTATCACTTGTGTTTTGACTGGGATCACTTTCACACTACACTGATTATGGTAGTATGGACATTTTGATCATGTTGATTATTCTGATGCATTTAACACGGAATATTTTTCCATTTTTAATATATTCTTCCATTTCTTTCTTTAGTGTTTTGTAATTTTTATCTTTGAGATTTTTGACATCCTTGGCTAAATTTATTCCAGGGTGTTTAATTATTTTTGGAGCTATTGTGGCTGGGGCTGATCTTTAGAGTTCTTTCCCAGCCATGACATTGCCTGTATGTATAAAGGTTATTGATTTTTCTGTGTTGAGTTTATATCCTGCCAATTTACCAAACTCTGTTATGATTTACAATAGTATCTTAGTGGAGCTTTTTGGATCCCCTATATATTGGATCATGTCATCTGAAAATGTGGATATTTTGATTTCCTTCTTTCCAGTTTGTATCCCTTAGATTTCTTTTTGTTGCCTAATGGCTCTGGTTAAAATTTCCAGAATTATATTAAATATTAATGATGATAATGGGCATTATTGTCTGGTTCCAGATCATAGGGGTAATGATTTCAAGTTTTCCCCTTTCAATAGAATGCTGGCTGTGAGTTTGCCATGAATTGCCTTGATAATGTTGAGGAATGTTTCTTCTATATCCAATTTGCTTAAAGTTTTCATCATGAAAGGATGTTGTATCTTTGTTGGTGAGATGTTTCCCTTCTAGGCAGCAAATAGATAGGTCTTGGGTTTTGTAATCCATTCAGCCAGTCTGTTTTTTTTTTTTTTTTGTTTGTTTGTTTTTTTACTGGAGAGTTGAGGCCATTTACATTCAAGGTGACTATTGAAATATTGAAAGCAACAACTTGGCCTTGCTATTTTTCCTTAAATATTCCTAATTTCATTTTTATTCCTTTTGTACTTTTACCGGAATATTTTCCACCTTCACATTTTTGCATAATGATGGCTATTTTTCTGTATTTCCCTGTGTAGCATATCCTCAAGCATCTTTTGTAAAGCTGGCCAAGTGGTAACAAATTATTTTAATTTCTGCTTGTTGTGGAAATTCACCTTCATTCCTAAATGAGAGCTTCGCAAGGTTCAGTATTCTGGGTTGACAGTGGTTTTTCTCTTAAGACTTGAACTATATCTCACCAGTTTCCTCTAGCCTGTAGGGTTTCTGATGAGAAGTCAGCTGTGAGTCTAATTTGAGGTCCTCTAAAAGTAATTTGGCATTTTGTTTGTGCACATTTTAGAATATTTTCTTTATGTTTTACTGTGGAAAACCTGAGTGTATATATCATGGTGAAGATCTTTTTCTTTTCCTGTCTATTAGGATTTCTAAGTGCTTCCTCTACTTGGGCATCCCTTTCTTTCTCCAAATTGGGGAAGTTTTCTGTAATTACTTTACTAAATAGGCCTTCTAGTTCATTCTATCTTTCCACACCACAGGTACTCCTAAGACTCATATGTTGGGTCGTTGGACAGTACTCCATAGGCCTCCAATAGTGTTTTTAATTTTTCTGTTTTTTTATTATTTTTTTGTCTGAGTGTAAGATTTTTCTTCTAGTTCAGCTATTCTTTTTTTCTGCCTCATCAATTCTGCTGTTAAGACTTTCCACCACATGTTTATTTGATCTGTTGAGTTTTTCATTTCTAATATTTCACTTTGATTTCTCTTTAATATCCCAATTTAATGGAAAAAGTTTTCATTCGTATCATGTATGCTTCTCTTTAGTTCGTGGATTTGCTTCTGATTGCTTTTGAGTAATCTTGTGATTAATTTTTTTGAATTTCATTTCCATCATTTCCTCAATCTCTTCATCTTCATATTCTAATATTGAAAGCTTGAATTCCTTTGAGAGGGTCATGGTGTCTTTCTTATTCTTATTTCTTGTTTTTAGGCACTTGTTAAGTTTTGATTTTCATTTTCCTGTGATGGCATTTATATTTGAGGCATGCCTTTGTGGCTTAATATAATGTCTGCACTTTCAGTGAATACCAAGTGGTGTGTGGTGGGTGTGGCCAGGGAGCTCTGGTCAGTGCTTAGGGCTGGGGAGAGTATCCAGGGTAACACCCAAGTTTAGCGTGGTAGATCTCAATGCCCCAGTGTTAGCCCCCAGTGTGTTCTGCTCCACTGAATGAACTGTACAGTTTATATCTGCACAGTCTTCACTGTAAGCACAGTTCCCATTGCAATGACCTTCTCTAGGCAACTGAGGAGCTCCAAGCATGTGGAGCTATACCCAGTGATTGCCCGAGGCCCTACCATACCTTCTATCCAGTGATTACCCATGGTCTTAGCACACAATGCTTTCACAATTGCTGGGTGCACAGGTTTTCTCTCTGCCCTGCCAGCCTGTGCAGTCAAAAGAGAAGCAGATATTCCTTGAGACAGGTCTGCCTAGGTTTCTTGCTCCTGAGAGGCTGCACATGCCTCACTGTCCTACATGATTGCCCAGCCATCTCCTAGCCAGGCTCAAAGTCAGTGGGAGTTGCAGATTGTTCCTTGTGCTAGAATTACTGGATCACCTATGTACACCAGAGCCACTGGCTGAATGTTGCTATCTTCCCACCACTACTACTAGTGCTACCAAGAAGATGGAGTCCTGTCTCAGCCAGTTGCTGTGAGTGGGCACAATGTCTTCTGAAGCTCTTGCCCTAACACAAAATTGTGCCCACCCTTTCTCAGCCAGGCAGTGGGCACTGTTTTGGGGAAGTTGGAGTGAGATAAATGTGCCCACTCTACTTCCACTGGGTCCATGGACAACTGCTGGCAACCTCTAGCCACCAGAGCTCCAGTCCAGACTCATGCCAGATTCTCCCTCTGGCTTCATCACCGTGGGTTGCTGCAGTCTGGTCTCAACTCCATCTCCAAGTTGGTTCCCGTTCCAGCTCTCAGCTGCTGTAGTTGTGCTGTGATTGTGTTCATGCTGTGTGTCCGCACCTTCCACACAGGTCCACAGCATTCCTCTTCCTCTTGTAGATTTCCAGTGTGTTTTCGCTCCAGTTCTCCCCTGGGAGTGTACTCCAGACACAGCTGTTTTACATTCAGCTTGTAGTCCTGAACGTGGGATAATGCAGTTACAATGAACAAAGCACAAAAACACCAGAAACAAAATGAAAGTACCTGAAAATTCAAGGTGAGCTTTGAAACAACTTACTTATTATCTGTAGCCCTGTCAAATTCTACCTCCATGTGAATCCAGAGATAGATTCTCCACATAAACTGCCAATCATTAAATTATTTAGAGAATGGATCTGGTGGGAAGCATGAGAATCAGCCTCATTCATTTCTTTTGAAGATGCAGACCTGTTATTTCTGCAATAGATGGCTAAAAACACAGCCTTCAGAATTCGATACATTTGGGTTCCAATCCTGGCTTTGTCCTCTTATTAGCTATGAGAGGTGGGATAACAATCCCTCAAAGATAATCTGTGTCCTGGTCCCCAAAACCTGTGAATACATTTGGTTACTTGTAAAGTGGAATTAAGATAGCAAATGGAATGGTTGTTGCTGATCAACTGACCTTTGTGTGGGGAGATTATCCTGGATTAGCCAGGCAAAACCATTCTAATAAGGTACTTTTAAGGAGAAGAGGGAGACAAGAGAGCCATAATGGGAGGAGATATGACCACAAAAGCAGAGGCTGGAGTGATGAGGTTGTGGTATTTGAGGCTCAAGGAAGGGAACTATAAGCTAGGTTGTGTAGGCAGCCTCTAGAGGGTAAAAAAGGAAGGAAATGGATCATTCCCTACCATCATCCTTGATTTTTAGCCCCATAAGAGCCATTGAGGGATTCTGATCTTCAGAACCATAGGCAAATTAGTTGGTATTTTTTAGGTCCCTAAGTGTGTGGTAGTCAGTTACAGAAGTCATCGGAATTTCATACAGTGGCCATGTGACCTGGGACAGATATGAGATCTCTGGGAGACCCAGTGAATAAAATCACTTGGTGAAGAATAGCTGTACTATAACGATGGGTATCACATAAACAGTACTACTGGACTAATGAGTATTTTAATGGGAGCACTGGATGCAGCCTTTCTCAACCTGCACGCGTTATTTTCTATTTACATGAAGCTCTGAACCCTGAGAAGCTTGGGGCAAAGAAATGCGGCTGGCTCCCGGCAGGCAGAGCTGACCTCCCACTGCATGTCCTCGCGTTAATTGACTGGGGCTTCTGCCGGAACGCTGTGCTGCCTAGTCAAGGGAGTGTTCCCTGCCTTGGAAGCCTAGGCAACTGCATATTTGAAAGTTCCTGGTTTCCTGGGATTGCAAATTAAATGTCAGGGAAGATAGAAATGCTGTGAAAGGCTTCCAAGAAGCAGTGCAATGAATTAAATAAGGAGAAAATTCCTGTTTGGCTCAGGAAGCCCTTTCATGGAATCGACTAATGGATAAGTCTTGGATGATGGCACTTGCCTGGTCTACAGTTCCTCATGGATAATAACGAAATTGGAAGTTGTACCAGATGGAAGCCACATATCCCTTCTCTGCAGTGTCAATCAGGAGTCAGAATAGCCTGGGCTTGTGCCATTGACAAGCTATTTTCCTTCTCTTTGAAATACTATTTCTACATCTGTAACATGGCAGCAACTATGTAAAGAAAGGCACTATGAAATTTAAACATGATAATGATAACTAATGTTTATTGATTGA
Organism: Lepus europaeus; assembly: GCF_033115175.1. Lineage (NCBI taxonomy): Eukaryota > Metazoa > Chordata > Mammalia > Lagomorpha > Leporidae > Lepus > Lepus europaeus. The sequence continues at coordinate 61,003,408 of NC_084831.1, forward strand.
TACACAAGGAACTGTTCCCAGTAGTTCGTATGTTGTATCTTATTTAGTCTTCATAGCAACACTATGAGCCATTCCAGTTTTACAAATGAGAAAACTGAGGCATAGACAGACTCATTTTCCAAGGTCTCACAAGAAGGAAGCAGTGAAAAGTTTTGACTAATGCGTTCAAATATCTCCCAAGTATTTAGTTCTTGTCACGGCTAGAGTTCAGTGCTATGAACTGATGCCTTACATTTACATATATATGCCTTGCAGCTTAGTTGTTATGATTAAGTAGAAGGTCTTCAGAAAATAAAATGTAAGCATTTAAATAGGTTGTATGAGTGAAATGCTATTGTTTCTCTTTCTGTCTTGCACTCTCAGCTTGCCTGGGTGTTTGTACTAGCATTGTGATTCCTGTTTCTCTAATGTGTCCTGAGCTCACAAGGCTGTGAGAGTGATCTTTCTAAAATGCAAATCACATCTTGGCATTCCTTGACTTAAGTCATAAGTGCAATGAATTTATGTTCTGTAATGTATCCTAAACATGATGTGGTTAAGTCCAACTTCCCAACCACTTCCAGAGCTCCATGTCAGCAAATATACTTTACTCAATTCTGTCAAAATATTTGCTGTTCCCTGATCATACATTATACTTTTTAGCTGGGCACATCTGTACATGCTACTATGCCTTGTACCTAGAATACCCTTAGTCGCTTTTTATGACAGATGAACCCTCACTCAGCTTCAAAACTTAGTGCCTAGCCTGGTTCAACATTTTTCTTGAGTATTCAATGCATCAAGTGACTAGTCTATGATTAACATCTTTGTGAAAAGGAAGCATTCTATCTTTTGCTTAGTGGTCTTATTTAGTTTGCTGGATCAGCTGAATTCCCTCACTAATACTGCTTGCTTCTTCCTTTGCTCAAGTAAACCTCCTTGGTCATTTCCTTCCTCACCTTTATCCTTCTGAGTGTAAAATTCATGTTCTTCTGTCCCTGGAGTTCAACTTCTGTCTAAGCTACACCATTTTTCTCCATATTCACAGACAACCATCATGGCAATAACTGTCTCGGCTTCCCTGGTCTCAGGAACTCCTCTTTACCAAATGCTGGAAGTTAGCATCTGGCATTTCACATAAGGAATCTGTTCTTTTGAGAAGCATTTTGTGACCTCTCTAAAAATAGCTGTGCTGTTGTTCCCTAGTTCCTAAGAGCCAGTTCACCAGTTTATCACAGAATCTATCCTGTTGGCATGACCTCTGCATACTGATTTGTATGTAGAGGAGATGAGGCCTCAGGAAAGAAGTCCTGTTCCAGAACTTGCCACTTGGTGTTGTGTAAACCACTTAAATTTCTCCTAACTTAACTTTCCTAATCTAAAAATGGGCATAATAATTAATATTTATACCATCATGAGCATTAGCTAGAATATAAAAAGGGCACAGAATGGTGTCTCACACACAGGAAGAATTAATTTTTTAGCCTATATTATTATCTCAATTCATAGAGACCCTGGACAATTTCCTGGAGAATGGAGATAATAAGGAGGAAGAATAATAGCCTTTTCCTTCTCTAAACTCTTCAGGGACCAAAACTTACCCAACATTAACTACAGTATCAACATGAACTACCCTAATTACCAAGGTAAGAAATGAATATTTGGGGTTATATATTTGTCTTGTTACCATTGCATTAGCATCTTGGGTATCTGGAGTGGATCCTGAACCTTTCTTCTTTCTTATTTAGCCAATCTTTATGATGCTGATGGGTGATTTTGCTGTTTGATGGGCTCTCCAGGCCTTCTGCAAACCTTAAATGTGTTCTTGATGGTGCTCCAATTGACATTTTATCTGGGTTTTGTCAAATCTCTTCTTTGAGGGATAGAACTGGTCTCTTTTAGGTCTTGACTGACTTCTTCCAAAAGTCTGTTTATGTTACTCTTGAAAACTACTGACTGGACAACTGTCTGGGGAGAATGAAATCCTACAGCTCAGTTTGGACCCATAGTCTGGCTTCCTCACACTACTCACCTATTGACACTTCTAAGGTTCCAGCATTTCTTGTAACTAAGAGTTCACATGAGTTATGTGCGGGGATGACTCATGTTTTTCCAAGGGTAGAAACACTGATGACAAGCAGAGCTAGATTTGGATGTTCTCTTTTCTTCCTTTCTAAGCCAATTTATGAATTCTGATGATGCATTTATTGGCAAAGTTTCTCCCTTCTCCTTAATAAGCCCTATTTCTATATGCTTAGAGGTTATCACTGCATCTTTCGAAAAGAGAAGTTGTTTGATCAAGCATCTCAAATTGCTTATTTCCTTCAAATGCTTTTTTTAAAAAAAATGGAAAAGAAAAGAAAATATTTTCTCTAAGAACTGAATATTGATATAGGTTTTTAGTTAGAAAATAACTTGTGGTAAGTATTATTCATTAACATTATCCTTAAAATCCACCTGATACATTCCTATTGTCAAATGTTTTTGTTAAAGGGTTTTATGGCAGGAAATTTTCCAAAAGTGCCTTTATGTAATGGAAAGGAGTATAACTATTAAATTAAAAGCAGCGAGCGCTCACCCAAGAACACCTTCGCTTTTCTTTCCAAAGATACTTTTGAATGCAGCAGAGAAATTCATCTTTTGGCATATGTTTCAATATGTAGATTGTGCAAAATAGAAAACCTCAAGCCAGGGGTCAGATCTTATCTGTAGAAATTACATTCCTCTGTCATTTGTAAATTAGTTAAAAATCAAAATAAAATTTTCCAATAAGTATCGAGTTCTCCAAAGACTTAAAATGCAGTTTCTTGATCTTGGTAATGAAATTGTGAACAGGGCCTTGGGACTTATGATTGCTCAAACAGTTTGGCCAGTGTTCTTTTTTCTAAGATTTGGGGAGAACTATGACCCTTCAATAAAAAAAAAAAAAAAAAAACATGATTAAGTAGACAAGTATATGAACCAGAATTAATAATAATGTAGTTCTATAAAAATTAACAAAGATATTAGGTCAGGAAGTTCTACTTTTGTCTGTTGATCTACTCACTCTTATTCTGGCCTTTAGATATTATAGGATGTTGTCTTCCCTTTAAAAGTGACGTTTTTAGATTTTGAGATCATGGTATTATTCTTGCTCTAGTTTCTTACTTGATATCCTTCATTTAATGTTGACAGGGAACTCAGTATTATCTTCACATCTGTTTTCTCAGGCTTTATGATTAGTCAAGTACTTCAAGGTTTGCATTCCAAGTGTTCCTCCAGTTCACACTTTCATTACTGCCTGACACACAGATTGTTTCAATTACACTAGGTATTCTATTTCAGTGGTCAGCAAACAGCTGATAGGCTAGCTATCTTTGTTAATCAAGCATTATTGGAACACAGCCATCTCTATTGGTTTATGTATGGTCAGTGGCTGCTTTGGCACTACAGTGGTACAGTAGAGTAGTCACAGTCTAAAATATTTAATATCTGCATCTCTGCAAAAAAAAAAATGTCTGTAACCTCTGTTCCAGTTTAGCTTGCATCACTTGGGTAATCATAAATGGCTTTCCAAATGATTTTCTTACAACACCAGTCAAATGATTTTCATTACAATGCCAACAATACCAGTCAAATGATTTTCATTACAACACCAGTCAAATCAGCATTGATTCAAAAGGGAAAAAATATCCCAAGATTATCTTAAAGCTTTCAAGATTCTTTTCCTTCTTAAAAATTTATTTATGCGGGCCAGCGCCGCGGCTCACTAGGCTAATCCTCCGCCTTGAGGCGCCTGCACACCGGGTTCTAGTCCCGGTTGGGGCACCAATCCTGTCCCGGTTGCCCCCCTTCCAGGCCAGCTCTCTGCTGTGGCCAGGGAGTGCAGTGGAGGATGGCCCAAGTGCTTGGGCCCTGCACCCCATGGGAGACCAGGAGAAGCACCTGGCTCCTGCCATCGGATCAGTGCGGTGCGCCGGCCGCAGCGCGCCAACCGCGGTGGCCATTGGAGGGCGAACCAACGGCAAAGGAAGACCTTTCTCTCTGTCTCTCTCTCTCTCACTGTCCACTCTGCCTGTCCAAACAAAAAAAATTATTTATGCATTTATTTATTTAGCAGAGTTACAGAGGGAGAAACAGAGAGAAAGGTCTTCCATCTGCTGGTCACTCACCAAATGGCCATATTGGCTGGAGCTTGGCTGATCTGAAGCCAGGAGCAAGAAGCTTCTTCTGGATGTTCCACATGGGTGCAGGGCCCAAGCATTGCCATCTTCCACTGTTTTCCCAGGCCACAGCAGAGACCTGGATCAGAAGAGGAAGAGCTAGGACAGGAACTGGTGACCATATGAGATGCTGGCACCTCAGGCAAAGGCTTAGCCTACTGCACCACAGCTCAGGCCCCAAAGCTTAGAATATTCTAATCCTTCAACCCAGATTACCTATGACCATTCTTTGACACAACTTTAGTAATTAGAGACACAGATATGAACAAAATAAGTCATATTCTGGTCTTCGCAGCTTTTGTTCATTATTCTAGAAGATCTGGAATACATGATATTTTGAATTGAAAAACCCGGGGTTAATTGCACTTTCTCTGATACAGTGGTGAATGATCTTGGACATAATTTTTAAAGTATTTATTTACTTATTTGAAAGTCAAATTTACAGAGAGGCAGAGGCAGAGAGGGAGAGAGAAAGATTCCATCTGCTGGTTCATTCCCCAAATGGATGCAATGGCCAATCTGAAACCAAGAGCCAGGAGCTTCTTCTGTTCTACCACATGGGTGCAGAGGCCCAAAATCTTGGGCCATCCTTCACTGCTTTCCCAGATGTATTAACAGGGAGCTGGATTGAAAGTGGAACAGCTGGGAATTGAACCAGTGACCCTACAGGATGCTGGCATTGCACTTAATGGCTTTAGCTGTTATGCCACAGTATTGACCTCCAATCTTGAACATATAGATTACTTCTGGGGGCTGACACCATGGCCTAGTGGAAAAAGCCACCACCTGTAGTGCCAGCATCCCATATGGGCACCGGTTTGAATTTCAACTGCTCCACTTCTGATCCAGCTTTCTGCTACGGCCTGGTAAAACAGAAGATAACCCAAGTGCTTGGGTCCCTGCACCGAAGTAGGGGACTTGGAAGGAGCTCCTGGCTCTTGGCTTTGGATCAGCACAGCTTCAGCCATTGTGGCCATTTGGGTAGTGAACCAGCAAGTGGAAGACCCCCCCCCCCACCTCTACCTCTACCTCTACCTCTACCTCTACCTCTGCCTCTGCCTCTGCCTCTCTGTAACTCTCCCTTTCAAATAAATAAATAAATCTCAAAAAAAATACTTCTCTAACCCACAAGTGGAGAAGTTCTCAAATGTGGAAGAGGATACTTGCCACACAGAGTTTTAGGATTTAAAAAGTTCCATTGTATCCATAATTAGAAGGTGCTATTATTTTTTTAAATTTTATTTAATGAACATAAATTTCCAAAGTACAGCTTATGGATTACAATAGCTTCCCCCCCATAACTTCCCTCCCACCCACAACACTCCCCTCTCCCACCCAGAAGGTGCTATTATTAATAACATTTTCATTAATTCAAACACAACTCCTTTATAGGTTAACAAAGTAAACAACTGAGAGGCATCAGCTGACTCCACCAACATTTAGTCCAGGCAAACCTAGAAAAATATCCAAATTTCAGGTCTACTTGTTTTCATTTCATCCACCAAATACAGCCTGAATTTCTGCTCTGTAGTGGGTACCAGGCAAGGTGGCAGGGGGTTTGAACTGAATGAAACATTTCCAGCCCTGCTGTCTAGGAACATCCAGTCTAATACAATGTGATTGTCAAATATATTATGTATTTTGTTTTCAATTATTATTTTTAAAGAAAATGTGTGTTGCTAAGTACCTTTTATAGATGGGTTGTTTCTAAGTTTCTTTAAAAGCAAAAGTACCAGGTATAGCTAGAAGTGGCACATTTTATGAAACTGGGCCAACAAGAGTGGGTGTTTGTTTTATTTTGTATTTCCTGATCTATACTGAGGAACCAGTCCATTCTAATACAGTGATTATTCACTTCCGGCATCATTGTCACCTTTTGACCTTATTACAGCTTCCATTCCCATGTAGCGGTTTCTATTTTTCTTTACCACCTCCTTTCACCATTATCCATATCTGGTAATCTGATAATCAAGTAATTAATAAATGTTTATTGTTTGGATAAAATATGTACTAAAAAAGTAAAGATCAAAGGAAATAGAATATTATAAATTAGATAAGAATGACAATGACTATTCTTACTTTTTTTACCATGGTCTTGGCATTTTATATGTTTCTAGTCATAAAAATATTGCCATATTGGAATTATTAAATTTATTTCACAAGAAGAAAATGAAGGCTCAGCAATATTATTTGGCCATGTTCATTCACTTGTTAAAAGGCTACAATGGATACTAGCGTAGATCTGTCTGAGCTGAACTAAAAGCTCGTACACTTTCAGTGGTGCAGCATCTCCTATGAAAAACAGAATAATGGTCCTGCCAAATGCCCGCATCCTGATTCCCAGAAAATGTTAATGTGTTAACTTCATGGCAAAAGGGAATTACATGAAATTATCCTGAATTATCTGAGCAGTCTTATGTAATCACAAAAGTCCCTTAAAAGGGAATGAGGGAGGTAGAAGGGTAAGACACAGAGTTTTGATGTGAGAAGAGCTCAACCTTCATTTGCTGGCTCTGAAATTGGGGAATAAGGACACCTGCAAATGCATTTCCTAGTAAGGAAATAGGCTCTCTTCTACACTTTCTTGAAACTCCACCCTACTGACACTTTGTAACAGCAACTCAGTGAAATGGTTAATTTGATTTGCTTCTCTGGATAACCAATACTCACTGTGAGAGCTATGTCAGACATGTGACTTATAAGTAAAATGAGATTATGAATGTACATGGTTCAAGTCACTGAAGTTTAAGCAATCTGTTATGGAAGCAATAGAAAACTAATATACCATCTCTCTAGGCACAAAATGATTTTAAAATACATGCAAGGAAATGATTAAGGGCTATATTTTATCATCCTGTTGGAAAGACCTTCAGAGGATCAGAACTCAGGAAAAGATATATTTGGTGTATGAATCAGATTTCATGTAGAAATGAAGTATTGTAAGGCTGAATTTAAATCAAGCCTTATTAAAACAGAATGTGATGTATATTATGGCCAGAGTTATCTTATATCTGAAAAGAAAGAAGAAATGGTAGCAGGAAAGAAACACACACAAAAAAGGAAACAAAATAAACAAAAAAAAATCTTTGGATTGTGTGCCATTAAAAAAGAAAGTCAGTAGTAATGCTTTATTTTTCTAATTATTGAGAAGGAAGCAGCATGAAAACATAAATAATTGATAGGAAGTATCTGTTATCATTCCTTTCAGTTCTGGATTTTTGTGTTTAATTAATACACAATGTAGAAGATTTTCTTTCCTCTATGCCTTATCTGGGAAATTATTTCAACTTTTTGAATAATAAATAATATAAATAGGCTTCTTGTAGATCTTGCATTCATTCTTGAAAATAATAGACAGATCTGAATTATTTATAAAGTCAATTAGTTTTACAAAGACAATGAATGGCAGGAAATCATGAAGGAGGGCTTTACTGGTAATTTAATTCTCAAAAATTGTGAAAAAAAATCTGTCAGCTTTTAATCCTTAACAATAAAACTGAGAAACAGATTAATAAAAAAAAAACTCTTGAAAAGAAGGCTGGCTTGGTGGGACTTTTATTTGTGGGAAAATTGCAGGCAAATCCTGTATTACAGTACTATTGATGAGGCCCTAATTCCAAAGACAATTTTAGTGAATGAAAATGATTCATAGGGCCAATGTTGTGGCATATCAGGCAAAGCCCCTGCCTACAAAGCCTTCATCCCATATAGGCACCAGTTTTTGTCCTGGCTGCTCTATTTCTGGTCCAGCTCACTGCTAATGACCTGGGAAAAGCAGCGGAAGGTGGTTCAGGTGTTTGGGCCCTTGCCAGCCATGTAGGAAACCTGAATGAAACACATGCTCCTGGCTTTAGCCTGTCCAGCACCAGCTGTTGAGGCCATCTTGGGAGTGAACCAGTGGATAGAAGATCTCTCTCTCTCTCTCTCTCTCTCTCTGTGTGTGTGTGTGTGTCCCTCTCTTTCTGCAAATCTTTCAAAATAAAAAATTTTTAAAGGCATTCATAGTCCAGAAAGTTCAAGTATGTGGTCCTATCCTTTTCTGTGGAAACGAGTAAATGCTGCCAATAAACAACAGTGATAAGGTGGAAAAGAGTTTAACTTGTGGTGTCCGAATATTGGATTGCAACAGACAAAAGTGGAGTTTGAGACAAAGGCAAAAAACATGCTTCTCAGTTGACTGGTTCTGGCACACACTGGCAAGGCTAACACTAGTGGGGAGATGGAGTCAAAGCAGCCAAGGCATATGTAACTAACACCTCCTTCATGTTTCTCCTTTTCTTTCTTTCAGAAGAAGAAAACAATAGAGAGGGAAAGAGAGAAGGTGGTCAGGAGGGAGGGAGGGAGGGAGGGAGGGAAGGAAGGAAGGAAGGAAGGATGGAAGGGAGGGAGGGAGGGAGGGAAGGAAGGAAGGAAGGAAGGAAGGAAGGAAGGAAGGAAGGGCAAAAGAAAAGGGAGGAAAGAGATGAGGAAAGGAAGGAAGGAAAAAGTTTTTCCTAATGCTTGATAATTGTTTCCTAAATATCTAATATGCATTTGACAGTTTGGCTTAATGAATTCCAGATGAGAGACTGAAGGTACAGAGCATTTTCATGTTTAGTGATCAATTTTTGTTCTAATCTCCAGGGGCTCCCTTTAGACCATGGCTTGCAAACCAGTGTAAAAGTGTGTTATTATATCAATAGTATTTTGAAATATATTCTAGGAGGAAAGCTGAGTGCCAAAGGCTATGAAGTAGAAGGCCTGAACTCCTGTCACTGAACTCCTAATATTTTTTTATTTTGTTGAATTTTAAAGAGAAATAATTTCATCTCAATTAGAATATTCTTTAATTTATCTGTCCTAACATAGGGACCACTCTTCTGAGTTTAAGAAAATACCTAGGATTATGTTTTGCAATAACAATGTTTTGCACTCTTTCATATCAATAGAAAACTTTGATTGATTGGGTGCTGATTTTTTTTTTTAATTGGGACAGTGAAACAAGCATGGATGGGGAAAAGGCTATAGGTACAAATTTGTACTCAGTGAAAAGTAAATTCTCTACTCTGCAAGACCCTTGGACTACCTCCCAATGACAACTGATGTTTTCAATTTCTTAATCAACCTCGTAGAAATAGTATGTTTACACACAAACTACTTATTAATCTCTTTTACATGTTATTTTGACAATGGACAGCATAATATAATCTGCTTTTCTTAGTTAACAGTGCAGTTCAGAGGTAGTTTGATATTATCATTTGTAGATTTTTTCTCACATTTATCAACAAAGGCAAACAGTCCCATTTATTAGGAGTATCATAATCGAACTAAATCTATTGTTAAGTATTTATAGTATTTCCAGGATTTTAATATCACAAAGTCATACATTGAAAATTCTTGAGCATATGTGTTTGCAAACATGTGAGTATATCTGTGAGATATATTCATAAAAGTAGACCAGCATAACTAAAATGAACACATGTTTAATCTTTTAATAAATATTTCAGAATTGTTCTTCAAGAATAATGTACCAATTTCCACCCCAATTATGTGCATCTAAGAATACTGCCCCATCATAGTACCTGTAACATGATATTGCCATTACTAATTTGACAGGAATAGAATGAATACCCATTGCTCTGAGTTGTTGTATTAGACATCCATTCAGTAAATAATTTTAAAGAAACAGTTTCAATAAAAGCAATTATGAGGGAAATTTTTTTCCAGTTATCTATTGCTATCAACGACTACTCCAAAACTTAGTGACTTATGACATTTTATGACTATTTTATCTCATGGTTCAATAGGTTAGAATTCAGCTAGAATACAATGGGCACACTTTATCTCTGTTCCATGATATCTGGGGCCTCAGCAAGGATAAATCCAACGGTCGGGAACTGGGATTACAGGAGTTGGCCAGGGATTGATCTCTGTCTCACTCTCTCCCTTCCTCATCCCTAGCCCCCTCTATACACATAAAATTCTGTATTTGGCCAGTTTTGGGCTTTCATATAAGCCAATTAAAAACAAAACCTAATGGTTAGAACTTATTCATCGGTGTTTTACAGACTTTATCTCTTTTAAAGACATACCTTGTAAATATCCCTATAATTGTGTTAATTCCAACGTTTGTGGAAAATTTTATTTATTATATTGAGCCTGAAAACAAGGTTAGCTAACACAGAAGACTATGGTATTAATCAAATGAAATCACCCATTGCATTCAGAATGAACTAGGTGACTAGCTTTCCCCAACTCATACTAGGTCTTCTCTACATAGCTATTAAGAATAAAATCATTTTCTTTGATTAAATGCAGGCCAGAATTTATATCAAATTTGAATGGAAAATGAAGTCTTTTCAGTAGTGCTAATATTTTACTTCCCAGCAAATCTATTACTTGTCTTCATTTGGACTGTGTTCTAATGGTATCACAAAGAAAATAATTATGCCTGGTCTTTGAGTTTAAGGGAGTTATTTTTTTTTTAATTTTTTACAAGTGACATTTGAAATGAGAGCAAAAAGAATAGGAATGAAGTAGGCAAAGAGCACCAGTATTGAAGATGGAGCCTGAAAGAGAAAGTAGTCTTGGGAGAAGAGGATGACAGACAGGGAATGGATTTCAGATAAAGGCAGAGCATTTACAAATTTTTTGAAGTGGGAGGGAACTAGATGATTCATTGATCTGAAACAAAATCATAGAATTATGGAACAGAGAGATGGGAAAGAAGGTTTGAAATGAATCTGGATCATGGTTATTTTTCTTTCTTTTTTCAAGATTTATTTATTTATTTGAAAGGCAGAGAGAGAGAGAGAGAGAGATCTTCCATCTTCTGGTTCACTCTCCAAACAGATGCAATGGTGGGGAGAGGAGCCAGGGCCAGGAACTTCTACCAGGTCTCCCATGTGGGTATCGGAGCCCAGGTACTTGGGCCATCATCTGCTCTCCTAGGACATTAGCAGGGAGCTGGTTCAGAAATGGAGGAACCAGGACAAGAACTGGATTCAAACTGGTGCCCATGCAGGATGCTGGCATGCAGGTGATGGCTCTACCTGCTTAGCCATGGTACCAGCCCTGATCATAGTCTTTCTGATAGACCCTATTAAGGACTTGGGCACTTACCCTAAAATCTGTAGGTTATAAATAACTAGGAAGTCCCGCCCAATTACAGACTCTAGACCCATTGTTGTGTTGACTCCCAGATTGCCTTCTTATCCCAGACTCTGGACTCCAGGAATAACGTCTCTTTTTGCCTTTCTAGTCTCCACCTATATTTATAGAAAGAAATCATGCACACTCTTTTACATACTGGAACATTTCTCCTTCAAATGATTACTATATTAGGAATTAGTGCAGGAAAGAGAAACAGTTGTCTATTTTTCTATAAGGAAGGAATCTAATGTAAGAAACAAGGATCTTAAAAAATGATCGGAAGAGCTGTGGAGTAGCAGAAGTAAGGACTTCTAGTAGACTATTAATTTCAAGATCCAACACCTATAGCTGCAAATAAGCTATCAGGACTGTACTGCCAATATAGCCTCAGTCACAACTACTCCATGGAGCTAGTGACTACATGTTGGAGCAAGAAGTCCAGTCACCCAAAACAATGGCATCTGTTGGTAACTTTGTAAAAATAGTCCCCACTTCCTTTCAACCTCCTAAATCTTGAAAGAGTGTACCCTGTTGGACAGAAACCTATTTGCTTACATAACCCATTTGCAAGAGAGTTGGGATTGAGTTGTTTTCTAGCCTGTAACTGCTGCAATATAGAAAAAGACAGTGGGATGCTGAGAATCAATAGATAATGTCTAGTATGCTAACTGAATTTTCATTTCCTGAAAAATATAATTATAAGTATGCCAGAGATGGGAAATTAGGGGTGACCATAATGATCTCCAGTAGTAATTGATGGCTGTTACCTGAGGAGATAAAACTTTGAAATTCCTGATACCATGCTGCCCATTGTGTGCTCTTTTTGATGGATGGCCCAATTGTCAGCACCTTGTTTAATTGCTCTGGGTTTGAAGAGGTTGAAACATATTACAAAGAGTAAATATGGAGGTAAAAGCATTTCATTCACAATTCACCAAAAGACAAACTTTTCTGTGTAGTGTTGTTCTACAGGTAAGTGTGTATGTGTGACAGTACTTTCATTTATAACCAGAGCTTTGATTCCTGTCATAGTATGCATAATTATCATATTTAAGTATGATAAAATAATATATCTAATTGCCTAGCTGGCTTTTTAAAAAATAGTATAATTGCCTGCAACTGAATATATCATAGAGGAGAAAACAGAGTAATTAGCATTAGAAAATGTTTGTTTTAGTTCTTGTCAGTTCCTTGGAGAAGTCATAACCTCTTGCTACCCAGTTTTCTCATATGTGAAATCAGGTTCTTTGAGTTAAAAAAAATTCCCAAGTACCCTCTGTTCTAAAATGCTACTTTATTATTTTGTAATTTTATAAATTGACCGACTTGAATCAGATGTAGGCATAACCATACTGATGCGTTTCAGTTTAGTTGGACATTTAGAAATTGCTAGAAACTGAACTATTCCCATCTTGTTCCTTTAAAGAAATCAAGCCTTTATGGGCTGTTTTCCCCTCCATATCACACAGTGCAGATTCCTTTTCGTCCCTAAGGTAAAAAAAAAATCAGGGCAATGTACGTGTTTTTGAAGATGAAAGTTTGCCGTCATGGAAACATCCCTTTAAATCACCCTGCCTGACCTTTCATGGTGAGCAGAATGTCCAGCAACTCAGCATCCATACACAGTCTGTTTACACATCTCTCACTGGTCGTTTGCAAATGACATGGGGACAGTTGAAGGCTATGTCCTCCTTCGGGACAAAGAAACCATTTGACCTACAGGGGACTCCACTCAATGTACGTGCATTCAGCTGTCTCTGAAGACTCTTGAGCTGTTGCCAAACAAGTAAACTCTTCCTTGATGTGAGGCTTCTTATTTGTAACACTGATTTAATAAACAAGGCAATTTTACAACTCTTTATTCTTACCAATTGGCAATTGCTTGTGACGGATGTTGGGTTTTCACAGGCTGCTTTCTGAAATACTAAGACAAGGGCCTCCCAGGCTTTGCTGGAGGAACCAGCTGTGGCCCTTCTATGAGGCCTCATAGAGTGCTGTTATGTTCCACAAAATAGAATAGAAAATGTCAAATTATATTAGGCATTTTCCTCTTCCAGCTGCAAAGTTTTTCTGTTTTTCCCTAAGACAAAGATATTTTACTTATGCTGATGCTTCTTTTATTCTTACTTGGCCATTGGTGTGATTTATTGAATGTCATTTATTCTTTTTTTTTTTTATGGTGGAAAAACATATATTTAGAATTAGCCAGCTGGACTCAGTTCAGATAATCCCAATTTTGTTGGCAAAGTCCAGAGCATCATAGTCAGGAGCCAGCCACACATAGGCCTTCTTCTCTCCGTCAGGTCTGATCAGGGTGTTGACTTTGGCCACATCAATGTCATAGAGTTTCTTCACAGCTTGTTTGATCTGGTGCTTGTTGGCCTTGACATCCACAATGAACACCAGGGTGTTGTTGTCTTCTATCTTCTTCATGGCAGACTCTGTGGTCAGGGGGAACTTGATGATGGCATAGTGGTCAAGCTTGTTTCTCCTGGGGGCGCTCTTCCGAGGGTATTTGGGCTGCCGTCGGAGGCGTAGTGTCTTGGGCCGCCGGAAGGTGGGGGACGTGCGGATCTTCTTCTTCTTGTGGCTGTGGACGCCTTTCAGCACTGCCTTCTTGGCCTTTAAGGCCTTTGCTTTGGCTTCGACTTCAGGAGGGGCAGGAGCTTCCTTCTTCGCCTTCGACGCCATCTTGGTGAAAAGGCGAATGTCATTTATTCTATCACGATCTTAATTTTTGCAGAATGAATGCTGAGTCAGAAGATGTCCCATAAATCCCCCAAGCAAAAACATCAAGACTTATATCAATCTTACCCTCTTTTTATTTCTCTTCAAACTTACTAGTTGTATTTCTTACTTTTCTGCTTGACTGACATAGTATTATTAACAGGAGAAAACACAACAGGATTCAGAGATACACTTAGAAGGATTGACAAGATGATGCTACAGTGTGGAGTGGTGAGTATATGTATTATATATAATATATAAAAATAAAAACTGGTATAGGAAAGAATAGGAAAACAAAGTGAGATCTCTTCTTCCTAATAGAATGACAATATTCTGCTGCTGGAGTTATAGAGACAGAACAAGAAAAACATATGAGGCGTGCAGGTGGATTGCTTGATGGAATGAAGCAGTATTTAATGCTTTCATGGAATCAAAAATGGAGAGCAAACAGGGAAGAATATGGACAGATAAATAGATAGTGGTTGTATAAATGTTGAGACTCAGGAAGAGATTTAGGTAAGGCTCAAATTGATTCAATGCTCAAAGAGGGAAAGAGGCATTGGGATAAAATTGGAGATACTAGTTGCACTAATATGTTGGTTAGAATGTGTAAATTGTGATTTCATAGCAAAATTGCTGCCTCCAAACATTGCATCCAAATGTAAGTGTTGGGGCATTGAAGGTGTTGGTATCAGAGGATTTTCTGTCCAGAATCATAATTCAGTGCATTTTTTTTTCCATGAGAAAGGGATATATTAAGTACTAAGATGAAGATTTTCTCACTCAGAAATCTGGCAATGAAAAGGAAGTATATCCCAAATTTTCTGCAGAAAACCATAATTATCTGCAGATCAGGTGGTTAGCATTAGCATATGGGGATCATCAAAAATTTTCAATGTCAAAACGCTGCCTTCATATTGATTGTTGATAAATGTTCTATGCAGCATTTTTTTGTTAATTATATTTCTTACTTCAATCATGTTAAGAATGTTTGCTTTATATTTATTATATTTGTAGGATTCTGGAAAATGATGAGATGCCTTGCCATCCACACTTTTTTCATGAGAATAATTGCATATTTTCAATACATAAATAATTCACAAGCAGTTTCATTGTTGAAGATACTGTATAATTTTAGTCCATTGTGAGCAAGTATACTACATTGATAGGGCTGTGAGCAAACAAGCATTTTGTATATGTAGGAAGTCATACAGTAGGAATTGCAAAATTTTTTTTGTCCTAAGAGATTTAACAGAATTCCACTATAATGGGTAACTCCAAAGAGGAGTTACCACAAAAGGTGACAAGGATTAGCATGGAAACCAGAGTTCTGGGCAGGACAGCTTAATATATACTAGTACGACAAGAGATTATTGAAAGTTAGGTCAAGAAAGCTAGTCAGGAATCTGAAAACCATTTTCATAGCTTTGGGCATATTTAAGATGCAGAAACCATTGTGAGTTGATTTTTGTAGGGGTCTTGCTTCATGCTTCTGCATGCTAAGATCCAGTATTCCCAACACCATTTATTGAAAAGACTGTCCTTTCTCCACAGAGTGATTTTCACTCTTTTTATCAAAGATTAGTTGGTTATAGATGCATGGATTAATTTCTGGGGTTTTTAATTCTGTTCATTGGTCAACATGTCTATTTTTGTACCAGTACCAGGGTATTTTGATTATAACTGCCTTGTAGTATGTCTTAAAATCAGATTTTCTGATGCCTCCATCTTCGTTTTTATTGTGTAAGGTTGCTTTAGCTATTCAGGGCCTCTTGAGTTTTGCATTTGTTGGATCACTTTTTCTAGATTTGAAAAAGTGGCTTTGTATTGGCATTGGGATTACATTGAATTTGTAAACCACTTTAGGTACTATGGACACTTTGATGATATTCTTCCAATATGAAAATATGGAAGAATTTTCCCTTTTTTGTGTATTCTATTACTTTTCTTAATGTTTTATAATTTTCATTTTAGAGATTTTTCACATCCTTGGTTAAATTTATCCCAAAGTATTTAAAAAATTTTTGTAGCTATTGTGAATGGGACTGATCTTACAAGTTTTTTCTCAGCCATGGCGTTCTTTGTGTACACAAATGCTATTGACTGAATTGAGGCTATTAACTAATATTCATGGTACAAAATAGAACACGAGTGCATTAATCTACTTTTCATTACTTTTAAACACCCAAGAGGAGTATCTTTGAGAGAAAAAAAAGGTCTGTTTCATCTTACAGTTTGAGGGCACAGGATGGGGTGGCCCAGTAGTCCAGCGTCTGGTGGAGTCTGGTTATAGCAGGTGCCACAACAGTGATTGCATTATGTATGCAGAAGGAAAGAGAGCACCTAGGCTAAACTTGAACTGAAATAATGAAATCTCTCACCTGAACCATCCTCTGAGGGTGCACTTCCAGTGACCCAAAGACCTAACTCTAGCCCTGATTCTCAGATGCAATCGTTAGATCAAAGTGTCTACCCTTAATCAGTTAAGAATTAACATTAAGACATTAGGTTAAAGCAGTTCAATGAGCTTTGGGAAGACCAGTTCCATTCAGTTCATAACAGAGAAAGTGAGCTCAGATGTATTCCTGCAAGTGAGATGTCGGTATTTTAGCTTGGTTTTAGTGCCCTTGAAAGCAAGTGAAATACACTACAGAATTTCGTCAGTAAAAGCACTCACTCTTTTATTCAGGCTTCATTCTTTCAACGGGATTCTTTCAGGCAGATTCTCGATGTGGATACTACCTCATCTTTCTCCATGGCTCTCGTGAAGTCAAGGCAAAGGATGTCTTAGGTATAAGTTTATGGGTGAGCAGCCACATGGGCAAGGTGGCCTGTCATGGAGTGAGAAAAGGAGAATGAGCCCCTCCGTTGATTCTAGCAGCACCCTGTAAATGACAGATGACACAGAAGAACCGAGAACTCTCATTTAAAATTCCACAGAGAACACAATGTGCAGCAATTCACATTTCATCTATTTTTGAAATGTTATCCCATCACATATTTATAAGGAGGAAAAATATTTTAAATGTAGTAAACAGTGAAATGTGACAGATTCTTGAAGACATTAACTAGACGCATAGCAACAGCTCTTAAACATTAACACTGAAAATGCCTGGCCAGAAAGCACTTTATCACCTGGAAGAGGATTTTAAGCTGAACATCTGTACTGACACTTAGCTTTGATTAGGGCTCCTGCCAATAGAGTTGATCAATGTTCTGCTTGCCTTGTGGAACCTCCTAACTTCTCATTTGCGGCTGTCACTTTTCAGGGACTTGCAAACTCTCAGATCATTAAAGTGCCATGCCACGTGATTCAGATTTGACAGACAATCTCTTACTAAAAATATCTGTCCTGATCAGTGCTGATGTTCTACAAGGATATTTTCAGCTTCTTGTTCTTTCTCCCTCTATGAATGACACTGTTCCTGGTGAGTTAAAAGCAGTAGAAGAGGTAGCATTATTTAAGGCAGCAGGTTATTGCAGTGCACAGTCTGCCAATGGGGATTTGGGTCAGAAGCAGGAACTCATGCAGTCCTGTGAAGGTCTAAACTCTGTTGACCCCTGTAGCCCATGCAGCAGTCCCTGTCTACTCCCACGCTTCTCGAACAGCCATAACTCTTTTCTCCAAATGGCCTTTAATTAGAACTGCTGTCACTGTTGCCTGCTTGGGCAGGTTTGATTTGACTTTATTCAAGGCCGTTATAATCTCTCCTAGTTCATGCTCAATTGGTGTGTCAGATAGTAGGGCCTAGCATGATTTCTCACATTGACAAGTAGCAACAAGATATGCTGGGAAAGCTAGATGTATTGCAAGAAATAGTCTCAAGACATCATCGCAAGATTAATCTATGTTCTCCTCCACTCCACTGTTACGTATGTCCTGGGTTTTCATGTGGGGTAACAGACAGGTAGAAACTGACCATTTAAGCTACCTTCCTCTCTCAAATCCTAATTCTATGATCTGCCCACTGTGGGTTTTGGAATTTGAACTGCATTGTCAATGGGACTTACTCCTCCCTGTGCCTACTTTTATTCCTGAATGCTTATAATTTTTTTGTATTTCTGTTGAACAATTCCTATTTCTAAATTCAGTGCCACATTAATAAAGGTTCCTCACCTGAACAGAAATATATTTCTCCCTATGTCATATTTCCAAAGATCCTTCCTTTACTTCAAATCTGGAAGCCAGGAGCATGCTGTCTGAATATTTTGTCCTCATTATGTTCTCCTTACAGTAGCTGAAACTTAATTTTACTAAATACATTATTGTGATTGAACAATGAAAATGTCATTTGCTGGGGCCAATGTTGTGGGGCAGCATGTTAATCACCACCTACAACACCAGCAACCTATATGAGCGCTAGTTCAAGTCCCAACAGCTCTACTTCAAATCTAGCTCCCTTTTAATGCACCTGGGAAGGCAGCAGAAGAGGCCCAAATACTTGGACCTCTACCACCAACGTGGAAGATCTGGATAGAGTTCCTGGCTCCTGGCTTCAGTCGGGCCCAGCCAGGCTGTTTCTTCTATTTGAGGAGTGAAACAGCAGATGGATGATTCTCTCTCTCTCCACTCCCCTCCTCCACATAACTCTACCTTTCAAGGAAATAAATCTTTAAAAAAAAGGAAATGTAATTGCCCTATTTTTTTTTCTGACCATGACTTCTCAGTGTTATAGAACCACTGAACAGTGATTCCTGTTGATAAGTCAGGACCTAGCATCTAGACAGATTTCCAAGCTGAGACAAGGACAGAAAGCATATGATTTGTGGTACAGATGAACTCACACTACATGGTGAATTACAGGTGAGGCCGTGTATAACATCTGGAGTTTGAGAGCCTTATATTCACTGCCTGTTTTCTGGCCTATGTCACGGGAATGCATCTCTACTCAGCACTCCCCATGAAGTAGAATGCTCCCTGAAGTCCCATATCCATGGATAGGAATCCTGACCTCTGGGTAGCTTCCATCTACTCCCTCCTTAAACATCTGCGTTCTACTTTCAGTCTCTCAGTGACTAACTAGAATCTTTCCACAAGTATTTGAATTTCTCCCCACAAAATCTTGCCATAAAATTAATTTCTCCTGTCTTGTGCCATTGATGAGAACTCTGCTACACCTTATTTGTGAGGCTGCTCTTCATCTTGGTCAGCCTTCCAGCCTGTGTCTTCCAGCCCAGGCAGTAATCTGAGGTGACTGGGGCTGTATCTTGTCCTAGAGTCCTCTCTTGCTCATCAGCTAGTTATGCTAAGGTTCTAGCAACTTCATGCCCAAGGCTTCTCTCAAAATCCATTACCAGTAACCTCACTAGTTAGATTTAGGGGAGCGACCAGTTTTGTTGTATAGTCAGTAAAGCTGCCACCTGCAGCGCTGGTATCCCCTATGGATGCTGGTTCATGTCCTGGCTGTTCCAGTTCTCTGCTGATGGCCTGGGAAAAGCAGGGGAGGATGGCGCAAGTGCTTGGGCCCCTTACTAGCTCAGAACAACAACTACAAGTACAACAGCAGGTGCCATACTGTGGGCTGTACCATGGAGTAGGTCACATGGGAAGGAGCTCAGGGGAGACTCTGACTGACAGTCAGCAAGCAGCTAAGGCCACCAGTCAGACATTCTCCATGAGCTGAGCGCTGCCAACAAACATGCTGGAAGCTAGAAAGCAAATCATTTCCTGTTTAGTCTGTCTGATGAGAACACACTTGGTCATTACCTTGACCATAAAGTTTTACAGGAGACCAACTAACCATGCAAAGTTTTTTTAAAAAAATTTAATGGCTTTATTTATTTATTTGGGAGGTAGAGTTGAAAACAGAAAGAAAGAGAGACAAAGAGAGAGGTCTTCCACCTGCTGGTTCATTCCCCAAGTGGCCGCAGTGATCAGAGCTGGGCTGATCCAAAACCAGGAGCTAGGAGATTCCTCTGAGTCTCACATGCATGTTCAGGAACCCAAGCATTGGGCCATCTTCTACTGCTTTGCCAGGCCATGGCAGAGAGCTGGATCGGAAGAGGAGTGGCCAGGACATGAACCAATGCCCATATGGGATGTCAGGGCTGCAGGCAGAGGGTTAGCCTGCTACGGCCCAGTGCTGCCAGACCAATGTCTTTCAAAAAAACATTTATTAAAGTTTTCAGCAGACACATAAAAGTTATACAAATAGAAACCATGTGATGCTTCCATCCATGTGTATACTACATAATATTCAACTAGGGTAAATATATTATATTCTAAAATATTTAACATTTGTTAATAGTGACAACATTCAAAATCCTTTCTTCTAGGTTTTTATTAAAGATATGCAGTACATTATCATTATCATAATGCTATGTTAGAGAACACCAGACCTTCTATCTCACTATAACTTAGTACCAATTAAGTAACCTCTCTTCATCCCTCTCTCCTCACTATTACCCCCAGCCTCTGGAAATCACTACTGTAATCTCAACTTTTGTAGGATAACTGGTTTTGATTCCATATATTAGTGATGTAGTACTTGTCTCTCTGTACTTGGCTTACTTCACTTACCATAATTACCTCCAGTTCCATCCACGGAAATAACAATTTCATCTTTGTTCATTGTTGAATAGTATCCTATTGCAAATATGTACCACAATTTCTTTGTCCATTTACCACTATATGGACACTTAGGTTGCTTGTGTTTCTAAGCTTTTATAGATGGTACTTCAACAAACAGGGGAGTGTAGATGTCTCTTCAACAGACAAATTTCATTTCCCTTGAATACATCTCCAGTAGAGGGATTGCCATATCATAAAGGGAACCATTACACAGTGTTGGTTGGAATGGAAATTGTTATAGATATTGTGGAACACAATATTTTTCATATTTTCATACTGTTCCATATTTTAATTTTTAAAGGAACTTACATATTATTTTCCATAATATCTATAACAATTTATATCCCCACTAATATTGTGTAATGGTTTCCTTTTTTCCACATCTTTATCAACATTAATTATACTTACTTAAAAATGTGAGAAAGATATTGGAACACAGCATTGGATAAAGGCTAGAAAACTTTTGAGAATGAAATAGAAACCTTGACAGACTGCTAGTAGAAATACAGGCTTCAGGATGCTGCCGTTGAAGACTCAGAGGCAGTGAATATGCTATTGGAAACTGGATGCAGGGGCATTATTATACAGTGGCAGAAAGCTTAGTAAGATTGTCACCTGCAGTTTTGTGGATGGCAGAACATGTATATGATAAACCTATTTAGCTAAGAAGATTCCTAAGCAAAATGTCAAAGATTTGACTTAGTTTCTTGCTGCTCATGGTAAAATTTGAGAGTAGAGACATACATTGAGAGACTTTTCAATAAAAAAGAACCAGAGATTTATGACTTTGAAAAATGTCAGCTTCTCAAGATGGCAAAAGACAAAAATTAAGAGATGACTTCTGAACACTGTCAGAAATGTATAATCTAGAGAAAAATTCAAGGGTATGACAGTACAATTTTTTTGATAAAACCTCAGACAGATCAAAGAATCATAGTAGCATTCAGTCACACAAGGAGTCCTTAAAATAGACTGAGAATATCTCTGGAATCTCTCAATCAAACTGTAGGGCTTCTAGGAAGATTAAGGGTATTGTCTCTCAGCTTTCTCAAAAGAAACCCAAGGTCGAGAAGAACTTAAAATGTGACTTTTGCTGTTCATATGAACCATGAAAGGTCTGCTAATTTCAACTGAAAGGTACAGTCAGAATGCAGAGTAGAAGGAGGCTGCCCATCCTCCAAATTCTATTGACAAGTTGATATAACATCATATATTAGGCAGCAAACATATGTTACTCTTCATGACTCAGAAGGTGGACGGTGAAGCAAGAGCCTACAACCAGGGAAATTTATTACCAAATCTTGACAGCTAATCAAGGAACTCCCTTCATTTGCCCAGCTGGATTTTAGAATTATTATGGACCAGTGAACTCCACGTATCTTTTATTCATAGCCCTTTTTTTTAAAAAATAGAAATGTCTATAACTTTAATCCTATGCCTGCACCATCATTGCTTATTGTGGGTGTGAGGAACAGATAACTTATCTCTTCAGTATTGTAGATCGATGCACCAAGACTAACTATATTCAAGGAGTACTATTATTGCCTGGAATTAATTCATGTTATGGAATGCTGGACTTTGAACAGATATTGTAATAGGTTGAGACTTGGGACACTTTCAGTGGAGGTGAACATATTTTCATGTGGAAGAGTCATGAATCCATGAAGGGCAAAAGTGGGCAGTACGAGACAGACTCTAACACTGCCCCATGGTCTCTACCTCCTGGTATGTCTGCTTTCTATAGTCTTCTTCTCACATCTAAGAGAATACAATAAGTAAGATGGTTCATTCCTTTTGTGGTTACAATGCACAAGACTATAATGCCTGTCTTCCTAGGAGGTTCCCTCCACCCTCTTGCTGGTTTTTAAAAAATATGCATATTGTGAGCAGTTGCCTCATGAAAAGAACATATAACAATGAATTTGAGTGAAGCTACTTACCAACAGCCAACAAGAAACTGGCCCCCACTCTGCCATGCTTCAAGAAAAGCCTTCATCACTATCTCCCAGGATTTGCATTAGCAAAAAGTTAAAGTCAGGACCTGAAGTAGGGAATCAAACCCAGTCCCAATATGAGCATTTTAACTGCAAGGTTGACTACCTTCTCCAGAATTGTCTTCTGTTTTATTTCTGCTATCATACTTTTAATCCTTAAATGTTCTTTTTTTTTTTTTTTTTTTTTTTTTTTTTTTTTTTTTTTTGGTGTTTGGCAGTTTCCTGTATTGGTGATGTTTTTTTTTTTTTTTAACTTTTATTTAATGAATATAAATTTCCAGTATACAGCTTATGGATTACAATGGCTTCCCCTTCCCATAATTTCCCTCCCACCCGCAACCCTCCCCTCTCCCGCTCCCTCTCCCTTTCCATTCACATCAAGATTCATTTTCAATTCTATTTATATACAGAAGATCAATTTAGTATAAATACTTCAACAGTTTGCACCCACATAGAAACACAAAGTGAAACATACTGTTTGAGTACTAGTTATAGCATTAAATCAAAATGTACAGTACATTAAGGACAGAGATCCCACATCAGGAGCAAGCGCACAGTGGCTCCTGTTGTTGACCCAACAAATTGACACTCTTTAAAACTTGAGATGATGCCTTATTCACCAAGCAATGTAACAATAACTGGTCAGTGGAATCTGTGGTGTCTTCTGGTTGAAAATGTCAAAATGGTATTACAGGATGAAAATTAAGGTCTAGCAAGTGACAGCACTACCCCTCTACAATGGAAAGTTATGTCTGTGTTCGCACATGTGCTCATCTTTGAGCTTATTCAATCAAAACAAGCTTTCTTCCAGGTCCCTAAGGATAAAATTCCCTGTGATTATGGGTATGTAGTTTTAGGTCAATGAGATATGGATTTTATATCTGGTTTTGCTACCTACTAACTGTGGCATCTTGGAAAACTTCCTTATCCTCCATAATGTTCCCATTTCCCTAATCTATAAAAGGGACCAAAACTTTCTTCTACTGGTTAGTGTTAGAAACCCTATAATTTAGGACATCTGCCATTCTATGAGTCTGCTGTGTATCCCACTTCCCATGTTGGATCTTTCTCTCCCTTTTTGATTCTATCAGTTAGTATTAGCAGACACTAGTCTTGTTTGTGTGATCCCTTTGACTCTTAGACCTATCAGAGTCATCAATTGTGAATTGAAATTGATCACTTGGACTAGTGAAATGGCATTGGTACATGCCACCTTGATGGGATTGTATTGGAATCCCCTGGCACAATCTGCCCTTAAGGCATTCGGATCTGGCTGAAGAGCCCATGAGAGTATTGTAGGCATGGAAAGCCAAGACACCATGGAAAAGAAAAAAAAAGAAGACCTAAATGAAAGATCTCTGTGAGTGAGATCCCACTGGAAAGAACTGGGCCATCAAAGATGGAGGTACCTTTCTCTGAAGGGAGGAGAGAACTTCCACTTTGACTATGACCCTATAGGAATACGATCAAAGTCTGTGAACTCTAAAGGCTTCCATAGCCTTGGCAACTCATGACTAGAGCCTACGGAGATTACTGACGCCATAAACAAGAGTGTCAAATTGTTAAGTCAGCAACAGGAGTCACTGTATACTTACATCTCATGTGGGATCTGTCCTTAATGTGTTGTCTAATGTGAAGTGATGCTATAACTAGTACTGAAACAGTATTTTTACACTTTGTGTTTCTGTGTGGGTGCAAACTGATGAAATCTTTACTTAGTATATACTGAATCGATCTTCTGTATATAAAGATAATTGGAAATGAAAAAAAAAACCTGGTATTAAATTGGAAATGGCATAGAAAATTAATTAATTTTTTAAAAATATCATGTAGGATCTCTGTCTTTAATGTGCTGTACATTGTTATTTAATGCTATAACTAGTACTCCAACAATATTTTTTCACTTTGTGTTGCTATATGGCGGCAAACTGTTGAAATCTTTACTTAATATATACTAAACTGATCTTCTGTATATAAAGAGAATTGAAAATGAATCTTGATGTGAATGGAAGGGGAGAGGAAGTGGGAAAGGGGAGGGTTGCGGGTGGGAGGGAAGTTATGGGAGGGGGAAGCCATTGTAACCCATAAGCTGTACTTTGGAAATTTATATTCATTAAATAAAAGTTTAAAAAAAAGAAACCCTATAATTTGTGTGTATATATATGTATATATAAAATTATAACATAATTAATGCTGAATTCATAATATAGTATAGGGCAAATGATTCATAAACGTATATTGTTATTGGGAGTGGTTTAGCAGCACTCTATATAGTCAGTTGGAGAAATTTTTCTATAAAGTCATGCTTCACTGCATTCATTCCTATTTAGGTGTTTGTTTTCCTATATTTCTACTTCCCTAATCCATGCTCTCCTTTAAATAACTTTTTTTACTAGTTTCATATTCAAAGCTACTTAAGGGAAGAACCATGTCTTTTAATTCCTGTCAGTGCCTAATACAGTGCTCAATAAACGTTTTTTGAATGAATGAGTGAATTGTCAAAGGAAGTCTACATTTTGTGAACTGAAATTTGTCCTTGGTAAATCTGTGTTTTGTATCTGCATTCATACTTGCATCTAAGACTAGCAGCATTGTTAATATAACAGGTTTTAGCAGCTTAATATGATATAAGTCACAGGGAGATAATTCTGAAGCAGATTTTCCTGCAAGTGTGAATTTCAGAATCATTCAACTCAAGGACATATTTTTTCTTATTGTTTGAATATAGAAGGGTGTAGATTAAATGCAAAAATAACATTTTATGTGAAACAATAATCATCCTTCTAAATCTTACTAAGACCTCACCTCTCTTGCCGAGAATGACTCATATTTCCTTTCCTCCTTCCCTTCATTCTTTATACTCTTCTTTTACACACATTTATTGTGCACTTGCATGCAACATGCTGCCATTGTGACAGGTTCTAGATATCAAGTCATAAACTCAGTGGACATGTTGTGCGTTTGTGGAACAATTGCACTAGGAGGCTTAGATAAATCTCTGCACGTGAGTCAGATTGGAGTCTAACACATAGACATGTGAGGACTATTGCACAAATGGGTGTCATCAGTAGGCTCTGGGCAGACCAGCATCCCCACAGTCAGAAGAGTTTGAGACACTGAGAAAGACACCTGTTCTTTGGTTTACATAAAATCCCAAAGATCTGAGAGACTGAGCAACATTCTGGCCAGTGATGGGGCTCAGGCATGAAGAGGATGAGAGACAGATGGTGAGGGACAATAACTGATAGACAACCTCTTCTCTGCTCCACCTCCTTCTCTCCCTCCTTTGGGCTTTGAACACCAAGGCCTGGAGGCAGCTGTGTGAAATTGATGGCCCTCTGAAGCTCTCTACTCAGTGTCCAGATGCTCTCTGAAGGGGAAAGCAGCGTTTGAGACAAACACCATCATTAGGCACTCAACAGCTCTGCTGCCAAGAGCTTGCCCAAAGGAGCTACTCCTTTCCAGAAGCAGAGGAGACCTGCGGCTTGTTGGAAGGGAAGTGCCACAGAAGACAGCAGTCTGAAAAAGCCTGGCAAGGGGGCCAACAGTAGGCACTTGTCAGCAGTTAAGAGAGGGTCCTGGAAGCAGCAGCTATCAGAGCAGAAAGTCCACTGAGTTGTAAACAGAAGTCTAATTGTTTGTGATATCATATCCATCCCCATAGTCCCCATGCCCAGGGGTTTCTGGTAAAGATAATCAAGGAAAGAGATTATGGGAAAGGCAGTATTTCCTATTAGGCAAGACAGTGAGGTCTCAGACCATTGTGGTGTGGGATATTTCTGTAATTTTCACATAATGATGCTTATGGGCAAGTGAGACAAAGAAATATATGGGATAGATTATTGAATACACAATTGTAATAAAATAAAAGTGCAATAACACTGAATATCTGCTGAGTGATTACCATAGGGAAAGAACTTTCCCAAGCATGGTATAAGGATCATCTCATTTAATACTCATAAGAAATATGTGATATCGTTATGTGCTATGGTTTGAATGTATGTGTCTCTCCAAAGTTCATGTTTTGGAAATCAGTCTCAAGATGATGATATCAGCATGCAAGAGACAATTAGAACTCCATTAACATGGATGGTATATGATGTTACTGTTCTAAAATGTCTTGAGAGACTGTTCATCCCCTTTTTGCCCTGCCATCATGTGAGGTATCGTGGAAGAAGATGGTGAGTTTGGCCGGCGCCGCGGCTCACCAGGCTAATCCTCCGCCTTGCGGCGCTGGCACACCGGGTTCTAGTCCCGGTCGGGGCACCGATCCTGTCCCGGTTGCCCCTCTTCCAGGCCAGCTCTCTGCTGTGGCCAGGGAGTGCAGTGGAGGATGGCCCAAGTGGTTGGGTCCTGCACCCCATGGGAGACCAGGATAAGCACCTGGCTCCTGCCATCGGATCAGCGCGGTGCGCCGGCCGCAGCGCGCCTACCGCGGCGGCCATTGGAGGGTGAACCAACGGCAAAAGGAAGACCTTTCTCTCTGTCTCTTTCTCTCACTGTCCACTCTGCCTGTCAAAAAAAAAAAAAAAAAAAGATGGTAAGTTTTACCAGACACCAAATCTACTGATGCTTTGAATAAATTTCCCAACCTTCAGATAAATGATGAATAAATTTCTAAAATCTAAAAATTACCCAAAGTACTTCATTTTGGCAGTAGACATGGACTAAAAAATATGAGCATATCCAATTTACAAATAAGGAAATTGAGACTCTGCAAGATTAAATGACTGCCCAGCATCACACAGTCAGGTATGGCATAGCTAGGATGGAATCCAGGTGGCTGGTGCCACAGCATGTGCTTGTGTTTGTCCTATACAGTTCACTGCTTGTCTGATACTGTGTATGTGGAATCTTTCCATGTAACTCTATGTAAGCTCTTCAAAGGCTGGAACTATGCCTTATGCTTATTTAAAGCAACCTGAAAAATACCTAAACAGTATACTAGGTATGGGGTTCCAGTAGGCTTCCAACAGATGATTTGCACACCATCACCCTTATGTGTTACCTGTTGTAGTCCCTCTTCATCTAACAGATACCCTCATTCCTGTGTCTAAGACTGCAAGTCATTTATGCCACCCAAATTCTCAAGACTGACTATTCTAGTACTCTGGTTTAGATACAATTTGTCCCCAGAGATTCATGTGCTGGAGGTTTGGTTTCCAATGGGGCAGTGTTAAGATAGTGGAAACTTTAACATGTGGAGCCTAATGGAAACTGATTAAGTGATAGAGTATCACTCTTGGAATGAATTAACGCAAGTCTAACACGTGCAGAAACCTGACAGCTCCATTGAATCACTCTTCTGCATGTGATCCCACAGTGTCATGCCATCTGCCATGATGTCATCACCAGAGCCAAGTAGATGCCAATACCTTGGTCTTAAACCTCCAGATCTATGAGATAAATGAAGTTATTTTCTTTATAAAAGTAGCCAGCCTCAAATATTTTGTTACAGCAGCACTAAATGGGCCTAGATAATTTTTCATGTCATCTGATCTGATATTGATCATCTCATGCTCTTACATGCTCCCCTACCCCCAGTAGTTTGCCCATTACTTTACTATGACAGACTTGGACATATGAATAGTGCAAGTATACTCAGTTAATTTAAGTAAGCCTGAAATCATGCAACAATAATTTTTTGATTTTTTTTTGTTCCAAGCACTACGGTGGACAATGTCTAAGTCATTGTTTTATATTTTAATAACCTCATAATTTAGTTAAATATCTGCAGCATTTGTAGTGAGAATTATAAAATTAGGCAAAAAGTATTAAGTATGCAACTTTTGATACAAAATTGGAATTCAGAAAAATGAGAAGTCACCTTAATCCTGGGATGCTGAGACTTCATGAAAGTGACATTTGAGAAGGTCCTTGAAGTGTTGAAGTAGGTAAAGAGAAATGTTGTTGAGGGTGAACAAAAGGGGATGACTGGGTCATTTAAATAAGTAGGCCCTTTTACACCTCCCAGGATTATCACAACCTTTTATGTCTTTTAACTAAAATGGCTCTAATAAGTGAAACTACTCTAGGAAGGAAAAGAGAATGGGGGAAGAGCTGTCATTATAAAGTTCCTGTTTAGTACTGGGCACTATATTAGTTCCTTTTCTATTTTACTCTACGTAGATTCATAGCTTTATGAACTGGCCCTTACCATCCAGCTTTATTGATGAAGGCATTGGCACTGAAAGTTCTGTAACTTATCCAGTGTTCCAAGTTAGATATCTGAGGGGAAAAGCAAGATGTGGTTCTGCCTGGGTGCAGAACTGAATTTTCCTCACCTGACCCTTCCGAAGTGCATTGTATGGAGCATTACTTAAAAATAAAAGGAAGGGAAAAATTTGAAGAAACAGAAAGAATTCTCTGGTCAAGTAACACTGGAAAACTACATTAAAGCTAAACAGACCTCAGCACTGCAGGCATTTTAGTCTTACTGCAAGTGGCCATTAAGAATCTCCAAGACAGTATGCACTGTATTATTTCCCAAACAGACCTTGAGACTGGGGTTCTGTACAGCATCTCTCAGGTGCATGTTGATCCACTGTATCTTAGAGAATGCTGCAGTATAGCCGGAAAAGCAAAGTGATGTTATGGGAAGAGATTGGGGACTATTTAGGACCCAGAAACCTTTCTCATTCTACTTGAAGTATAGCATGTAGGCAATCAGCTTCTCCAGCTTCAAGTCAGGTCAGCCTTGGCTGAGCACATCTTAGAAGCTCAATCAATACTTAGAGAATTGAATTGAATTAGAGAATGCAGCACATCATCTCATCTCACCAGAGGTGCTATCCACAGCAGAACTATTTAGAGAGAGGCAATGTGAGGAGCTGCTCTGGGAACGCGTTGATCTGGATGCACTGTAGGCAGAGAAAGGTCACGTTATGAGGATCTTCTTTTTCTTCATAATGCGACAGAACATTCCAGCTTCTCTCCCTATTGAGAATCATCTCCCCTCTTTACCCTTGATCTCAAATTGTGACTTAGAGCCTTACTGTGTGTGTTTTTAATGTTTCAAAGAGAGACTAGTTTGCTGATCTCTTTTCATCAAACATTTATACAGTGGCTCACTTTGAGGACAAAAATTGTACTGCATGCTCACCCAGACATAATTGCCATGTTGCAGTCTTTATTTGAGCTCAAAACCCGTACCATTTTTGTGGAAAGCGAAGCCACTAGAAATTTGAGTCCATATACTTTCTTGACTTACCTGATGGATAGAAAATAGGATTTGAAAAATAAAAAAGGAAGTCTGACCTACATGACTTCACATTTTATCCAGTTGCCTTTTCCTGCTGTAAAGAAGTGCTGTTTTTTTTTTCCTTCAGAGTATAGTAGAGAAGAATAATGATAACTCCATTTATATGATAGTGTTAGCTTATCAGATATTTTAAATATCCACTTTGTCATCGACTGTGATTGTTACTAAAATCCTATAAAGTGAAAATGTTGATTGATTTCCATATCATGAAGAGGATAATGAGTTTTAATGGCTATGAGCCCATTTAAATTATTCAAACATGTATTTATCTGTTGAGCAATATGCAAGCACTGTACTAGGATGAGGATCAATGAAAAACATGAGGATGAGGATGAAAATATGACTGTAACCATCCTCAGTCATCTAGCAGCCCAGGGAGGAAGACCAACATGTGAGCAGCAGACTGTTATCTGTGTTAATAAACACAGTGACAGGGTCAGCTCACAGTGGTGAGGCAGCATGTCTGAGTGAGATATGATAGACACGGGTTAAGAGTGACTCAAGGAAGCAGCTCCCAAACTTCCGTTTGGACTTGCATCACTACAGCCCTGTCCCAGAGCTTCTGATTCCATAATTCTGGGGAAGAGCCTGCGGAGTTGCATTTGAGCATGTGATACCGACTCTGCTGTTCACACTTTTAAGAGCTGCTGATTTAGGAATTGATAAATTCAGGGCCTTGGATGTGTGGCACAATTTGGATCCATCATTCAAGACACAAGGTAGGAATTAAGGCTCCGGATGAAGATGTTCAAACTGTTAAAAGTCCAGAGACATGGGAAACTGCAGTGAGGATTTTTAATGGGATCAACAAATATTTCTGTGAAAGGTTGTTACTCAGGCTTGGAAGCTTGAGAAGGGAAGAAAAGAATTAGGAAGTATGTTTGAATTCTTGCTGAAGATGCTCATAAGTGGAAAAATTAAGGATGGTGGTGACAATGTTGTCAAATATATGGTTTTGCATTGTTAGGAGAGGAATGAAGACACATTGGGACTGATAGACCAACTGCAGTTGTTCTCATCCCATGAAATAATGAGAATGATTCTTTTTGGGGAAAAAAATGATGTTTATTTATTTGGAAGGCAAAGAGAGAAAGAGAAAGAGAAATCTTCCATCCACTGGTTCACTCCCAAAATGGCTGAACCAGCCAAGATTGGGTCAGGCTGAATCCAGGAGCCAGGGACTCTATCCAGGCTCCCATATGGGTGGCAGGGGCCATCCTCTGCTGCCTTCCAAGGTACATTCACAGGAATCTGGATAGGAAGCTGAGTAACTGGGATGCTAATGGCTTAATCTGCTGTGTCACAACAGCAACCTCTGGGAATAATTCTATTTTTTAAGATTTATTTTAATTATTTGAAAGACAGAGTTACAGAGAGAGGTAGAGACAGAGAGAGAGGTCTTCCACCCACTGGTTCACTCCCCAGATGGCCACAACAGCCGGAGCTGCGCCGATCTGAAGCCAAGAGCCAGGAGCTAGGAGCTTCTTCCGGGAATCCCACGTGAGTGCAGGGGCCCAAGGACTTGGGCCATCTTCTACTGCTATTCCAGGCCATAGCAGAGAGCTGGATCAGAAGTGGAGCAGCCGGGAGTCAAACCGGCGCCCATATGGGATGCTGGCACTTCAGGCCAGGGTGTTAACCCACTGCGCCACAGTGCCAGCCCCAAGGGAATAATTGTTAAAACTGTATCATCTATGTAACCCGCCTGAAGGAAAGAGGTACGGCATCCATTGCTTCAAACAAAGGTACTATGCTTTTATTTATCCATTGGAATTGCTTGTGATCATTTATTTCCAGCAAAGATTCTACTTGCCAAGTGGAATTGGCCAAATGGAACTAGCATGCAAGGGGAGGTCAGGGATCTGGCAGTTGTGATGGGTTTTGCGCAGTGGGGTTTCTTTGTAGTTCCAGTAACAGCTCATGGTCCTTCTGGTTGCCAAGGTGAAATTTCTTTTGTGTAGCAGTGATTCTGGAATAGTGTTTTCATAGAGAAAACTCAAGTAAGAGAGAAACACAGCTGTCTACCAGAGAAAAGGTTGCATACAATTATTCTTACGAGCTTGGGGAGGGTAAGAAATGTGCAGCCCTTTTGCCAGCTGTAGTGTCCAGGGATCATCTGTTTATTAGGAATGTTAGGTAATTGACATTTGCCTTATTGATTCCCTGATGTTTTGTAAATGTTTTCATTCATGTAATGCTATTTGTTTTCCTTATGCAGCCTTTCTGGTGTGTTTCTAGAGAAAGATAAGATAATTTTATATGTACAAAGCTATTTATATATTAATGCACCAATCAGAATATGGAATAAGTGAGGGCAAGACAAAAGCCCTGTCATAATCTGTCATTATTTAAGCCATTATGTCCATTTAAGCCATTATTTAAGCCATCATTTCCAAAATATGTTCACATAATAAATTATGTAATGCCTGTTAAAAATAATATCTACATTTAGAGCTACTAAACCAAAATTTCCAGTAGGGTACCGAGAAATTGCATTCCCAGATGACTCTTTATGGTAAGTTCATTGATAGGCATTTTAAAATGAGTTTTAAGCCACCAAGGCACCAATACATACATTCAACCAGAGCCAATCTACAATGTATAAAGCTATGGCCAACCCCTGAGGCATCCTAATCTTCGCATCCACCGTTCATTCACCACTATTATTTTTATTTGCCTTTATGTGTCCCACTACACCATATGTAGAATATGCTCAAAAGAAATATTCTCTAATGATCCTTGGGGAACCAAGTAGTAAAAACTTCAAAGAATATAGTTTAAAGAACTATCATTATTTTGGCAGAAATAAGAAAGGGGCTGACCTATATGAGATAAACAAATCCCAGACAGTTTCCTGAAACCATTACAGTTCTATCAGTCATGAGCAAGAAGGTGAGGTGGGTGAGAGATGTCGGGTAGGCTACAGACAGCATCTGCCACATTTCTCATTCCATGAAGGTTACTTATTCTCTCCTCTTGTCTAATAACATTAATGAACTTATAAATAAAAATTTATGGCAGTTTATGAATTAATGTTTACATCATGAAATTACGAACTTAGAGCTCAAGATATACTGTATTTTTTTGAGGGGATAGGAAAATGTTTGTTTATTAACTCATATTTATTCCCTTTTCCAAGGCAAGAGGCCAAATCACACATCCATTCTTCTTTTTTTGTATAACAATTGTACTTATCCTAGCCTAAATCTAAATTGGGACAATAACATATTTACATATCATAAGAAGATATACTGTAAGATCTAGAGAGTTGTCCTTAAAAAGAGACAGACTTCTAAGAATAAGCTTACTGATTTGGATCAGATTTTAGATTTTCATCTTGGAGTAACTTTCTTGTTGGAGGAAATTAATAACAATTGATGGTCCACTTTCAGTGAATGCTGGTCTGGGATAAAGCCATAGATAACAGAACTATCTGGGAAGGTTAGATTTGCATTGGATCATGTCCCAGAATTGCATTAGTCAGGCACTGCAAGTGAAAGAAAGGGAAACTGGAGACATTGCTAAATGCCAAGGACTACCTCTGCTCATGTAGGAAGGTTTGATTAAAAAGTCTGGACACCTTTTCATTAGAGATCTTTCCCAATCCAAGATCATACTCCTACTTATGATTCCAGGCTTACATATCACCACTTCTCAAGTCTCGTCTTACCACCTCCATATCCCTGCACTCCAACCCCTTGCTTCCCCTGACACCGCTAACTAGACAAGAGCTCGCTTGTACAAACTGCTTGAGCACCTGTACTTCTTTTGTAGCACATGTACATGTGTAGTTAATTGATAAGTTACTGTATATCTGTGGTTTGCTGTCTTTCCCCAGCAGAACATAACCTCTGTGAAGGGCTTGTATGCTCAGCACCAACACGTGCTTGTTATAGAGAAGGCAACATATCAATATTTATTTTTAAGCATATATATTTAGATCACACCATTTAAGAAATTTATCTAAAAATCCAAAATACTGACAGATTGGGAAGAATGGAAAACATTTTTGCTGTATAAAATAATTTCCCAGAGGAGTACTTTAAACATGGGACATCTTTCAGATATTTAAAATAGGATTTGATTGAGCAGAATTTGATTCACATTATTTTTCAGGACCACACACCTAACACAAAGCCATAAATTCCTCATTTCCAGACATAATTCAAAGATAATTATAAAATAAAAATGGAAAAACAGGAAAAAAAGCCACTTCTATACTACCAACTCAATGACCAACAGAATAGAATACTGAAAGAAATATCTCCTAAGAAAATGAAGATATGAGTGTGTGGCCCCAAAAAAACTATCTCCCACCCTTGCTTCTTAGAGTAAATTTAGTTTTGTGTCCATTCTAAGCTATACTTTGGTTTCACTAAAGACTAGAAATAGTTGTTTCTCTCTGAAACAAGCCAGGCAAGCTGTTAACCAATTGTCCGAGTTTCAACAGGTATGTGGACTGGTTGTAGGATACTAAGACCTGGGCAATAAAGATAACAGCTGCTAACAATCTTTGGGCAGTCTGTGTTTACTGTGCTTTGTAACATGTACTGTCTTTCGGTTATCTCTTGTAAACTTTGAACTTCTATATGCCTCTTACTTCATAAAAGTCATTAGTTTCTTATTATTCAGGATCATCTTGCTCTTTACTACCTCAAGAGATAATTTTGAGGCTGGGGCCGGTGCCGTGGCGCACTAGGTTAATCCTCTGCCTGTGGTGCCAGCATCCCATATGGGCACCGGTTCTAGTTCGAGTTGCTCCTCTTCCAGTCCAGCTTTCTGCTGTGGCCTGGGATAGCAGTGGAGGATGGCCCAAAGCGCTTGGGCCCCTGCACTCACATGGGAGACCAGGAAGAAACACCTGACTCCTGGCTTCGGATTGGCACAGCTCCAGCCATTGCAGCCATTTGGAGAGTGAACCAACGGAAGGAAGACCTTTCTCTTTGTCTCTCTCTCTCACTGTCTGTAACTCTACCTGTCAAAGAAATAAATAAAAAAATCTAAAAAATAAATAAATAAAAAATTTGAGGCTCAAAGAAGATGCTGGATGGGAATTCTTAAATATTCTCCATCTATAATTTTACATGTGTTTTATATAAAATATAAATATATATTTCCTTATATTTGTTATTTGAATTTGTGCTTATATTAATTTTGTTTTGATAAACATTTAGCTAGATTTATGCTCATAATAGAATTATGGTAAAGAAACCATCCATCTCACAAAGCCAGGAGGTTAAGAAAACACTAACTGAACAAAGAAAATCAAAGTTACTTCTGAAAGGATCAGGAATTAAATTTAACCAAAATGGGGTGAGAGGGTCAGGGCATGTTACACAGACAGTAGAATGAACCTCCAACAGCATAGTATGTGCTGGGAAGTTAAAGCAGTTTATTATTATTCAGTGTAACATGCCAGTCACTGTTGGTCAAACAATGATGCTAGAAAATTAGACAAACACTTGTTGTATAGGGTATTTCATCATGCTATGGTCTCAATGCTCAGGTCTCCCCCATCAAAATTCATATGTTGAAATTCTGTCCCCAAAGTGATGCTATGAGAAAGCAGATCCTTTGAAAGGTGATTAGTCATATCCTTCATGAGTGGAATTGGTGGCTTTCAAAAGAGACCTGAGTGAGACCCTTTGCTCCTTCTCCCCCGTGAGGACACAGTAAGAAGGCACTGTCTATGAGCCAGAACATGCATGGATCTACAAATATCAAATCTGCCAGTGCCTTCACCTGGAAAATCCCAGCCTCCAAAACTGTGTTACAACATTTTTGTTAGAGCAGCACAGTGGACTAAGATACATACCCAATAATGTCTTTGAGCCATATTTATAGGGGATGGCAGCTCTTTAAACAGAGAGATGGCATGGCCATAGTTGTATTTGAGAAGGATCAATCTGGACGTACATATGAAGAGATTCAGACTGGAGAAAGAAAGTTGTTAGGAGGATAATTCAGTAATTCTAGCCTAATGACAAAGCCTCGACTAGAGCCATAGTAGTAGAGATGAAGTAGTAGTATTCCATAGATAAACATATAGAGAAGAAGGTTTACATTGACAGGATCTACTGACTGACTGGAAAGGTAATAGAGAAGAAAAGAAGGAAGAGTGCCAGTGCTGTGGTGCAACGAGTTAAGTCTGTCATGCTGGCATCTCATGTGAGTGGCTAATATGCCTAGGAAAACCGTGGAAGATGACCAGAGTATTTGGTCCCCTGCCACCCATGTGGGAGACTTGAATGGAGTTCTGGGCTCCAGACTTCAGCCTGGTCCATCCCTAGCCATTACAGCTATCTGGGGAGTGAACCAGGTGATGGAGGAGATCCATTCTCTTTTGGTCTCCCTGTATCTCTGTAACTCTGCTTTTTCAAATCACTAAATATTCTTTTAAAAATTAAAAGAAAAGAGAGTCGATATGAATCCAAGATCAATAAATTCTTTTCTGAATGGATAGATGGATGGATAGATGGGTAATGTTATAAGAGTTATGTTTGATCAGTATCTCACAAAGTTCCAGAGATTTGGTTTGTTTTTTGCTACTCTTGCTTTGATTACTCAGGTTACTCAGTTACCTAAACAGCAAAATCACATGAACACTGCCATGTGCCAAACATTGTGCTAGCCTATATTGGCATATAAGTGAATATTGTTGTCCACTCCCTTCAGGATATTTTCACTTTTGGTAGGGAAACATTAATTAAAGATAATAATCTAAAGTAGTTGAATGGAAATGATGGATGCTGTAGTTTGGTGAATCATGTTCCCAAATGTGAAAGGGATGGTGTAGGATGTCCTGGATCATTTTCTATAACATGTGAAAATTTAGTTGGACCTTTAAGGAAAAGGATAACAGACAGGATAAAGGTGTAGGGAAAGAGTTTGCAACAGAGATAATAGAGGGAGATCCCGGGCAGAGGATTGTAAACAGGCTGGTGTGACTAGAGATGCTGTCCCTCTTGTCTGGTCACACATGAGATAAGCCGGGTGGCCCAGATTTTGATGCCATGTCTTTGATCTGTCATAGCAAATCTGTGCAGGGACTTCTAGGACCTACTAAATATTTTATCTGCCAAATCCTTCCCTCTCCCAGTTGAATAGTGAATCCCAATACAAGGGTACTTCAAAAGGTTGGTGGAAAACTGAAATAAAAGAGAAATTTATTTGGCTGAAAAAACACTTTGAAATCTATACATAGTTTTCTTTTCTCATAATACACATTTTTTCATGAACTTTTTAAGAAACTCCTTGTATTTTAATATTTGTTTGGATACCAACTTTTTTTTTAATCAGAATAAGCTTATCTTTTAATTAATTTTCCACAATCTTTTAAGTACCCTCATAGATCATAGATAAAGGGAGTCTGGTCCCTGTTCATTCAGAAATTTCAGAGCTAAGGCACCTCACCCAAAACAGCCTTGAGGAAGCTCCAGCGTTCTAAAGATCTCAGTATGGAACTATTAGTTTATCTGAATCATTTCATTGTATCAATGGAAAAAAGACCCAGAAAGGGTATGAGACATGCTCACAGTCATGTACAATACTTCTGACTCAATGGAGTTAAGCAGTCAATAGAACTCATGCTTCCCAAGACAAGACAAAATTAGGGAGTACCTCCACACCAGCATTGGAGAGTGAGGTGAGACCAGACTGCAGCAGTCCTATCCACTGGCAGTAAAGCTGCAGTAAGAGCCTAGAGGGAATACAACTTGGTGCTCTATGTACCTGCCAAACTAGAAGAGAAAAAAAAAAAAAAAAAAAAAAAAAAAAAGGAAGGGCATGTTTCTCTCTATCCAATTACCCTGCAATGGTGTTCTGTAACAAGCCTATAAAGAGCGGGCACCATTTTGAACATATGTAGCTGTACCAGCTCATGTCTGTGCCCAGCAACCACCTGAGTATGAACTCCTGAGTCTCGTGGGCAGAACTCACCAGGGGCTGGGTGCTTGTGACTGCAGGAGGCTTGTGTGCTGGAGCTATGAAAAAACTGAGGCTGTATGGGAGGGCTCATATTTTGGCTGGGACTTTGGGCAGCAAGGCTCCACATGCTCAGGGATCCCTGGTTGCCTAGTGAGAGACATTGCTGGGGAATTTGAGTTTACACTGAGGACTGCATGGATCCTTTGTGTGGTGTTTGGGGCAGAGCGGATGACTATTATACCAACTGTGGATAGCACTCAGGCACTGGTCTCCTTTGAGGAGAGGAGCTCTGCTGAGCAGAGTAAACGTCCCCTCTGATTAAAAAATAGAGAGAGAGAGATGAGATTTACCATGCCAAACCTGGGTGTGTCACCTTAGACACGCCCTTCCCCTTGGAGAACTGAGCAGATCTCCCTGGCCACAGCCAACATATACCTCTAGGTATTCACTGAAAAGAAATATTCTACTAATCTGCAGAGGCATAGTACAAATGTAAAAGCCACCACAGCAAAAAAAAAAAAAAAAAAAAAAAAAAAAAAAGAAACTAATGAGTGTCTCCACAAATGCCGAATAACAAACATATCAATTCAAGAAACAAGAATAAGGAAGACAACATGATGCCCCCAAAAAAACAAAACACTTCAATATTAGTTTGTTGAGATGATGATATTGAAGAAATGCCAGAAATGGAATGCAAAAAATTGATCATAAGATTGCATAGAAGTAATCAGAAGCAAATGCATGGACTAATGAAATCCGTACATGACATGAAAGAAATTTCTCCCACAAACTGAGATGTTAAAATGAAATCTTGGAAATGAATAATTCAATAGAACAAATTAAAAAAAAATGCAGTGGAAAGCCTTAACAACAGAATTGGTGTTGCAGGAGAAAGAATATCTGATTTAGAAGACAAAGCACAGGAAATTATACAGACAAAAAAACAAGAAGAAATTAGAAAACTAAAAAACACTGTTGGTAATCTACAGGATATTATCAAATGAGCCAACATACAGATTCTAAGAGTTCCTGAAGGTGTGGAAAGAGAGAAAGGATTAGAAGGCCTCTTTAGTGAATTAATTGCAGAAAACTTCCCTAATTTAGAGAAAGTTTGACACATCCAAGTACAAGAAGCACATATAACTGCTAGTAGTGGTGACCAGAAAAGATCTTCACCATGATACATTGTAATCAAACTCCCCACAGTAAAACACAGGAAAAGATTCTGAGATGTGCACGTGAGAAATACCAGATTACTCTCAGAGGATCTCCAATTAGACTCATAGTGGACTTCTAATCAGAAACACTACAATCTAGGAGATAATAGTGATATATATTCCAAGTCTCAAGAGGAAAAAAACTGTCAATCCAAAATACAGTACCCTGCAAAGCTCTCATTTATGAATGAAAAATAAATTCCATAACAAACAGAAATTGAAAGAATTTGTCATCACTTGTCCAGCCCTGCAAAAGATTTTTAAAGGTGTGCTGCACACGGAAACACAGAAACATGGTCATCACTACTAAAGTAGATAAAGGAAAAAATCTCTCAGTAAAAGTACAAAGGAAATCTAAAATGAAAAATAGAAATATTTATGGGAAAATGGCATGGCAAAGTCATTACTTATCAATAGTCACCTGGAATGTAAACGGCCTTAACTCTCCAGTTAAAAGACACAGACTGGTGAATGGATTAAAAAACAAAACCCTCAGGGTTAAGGGTGTGGCCCCAGCAGGGTTTCTGTTTGTCAACAATAGCCAGAATAGAGGATATTAACATGTGGTGTGCCTTATACTGCCTTAGAGAAGAACTAATTTCCTCTGCGCTGTGTTCTACACAAAATATCCCCATTCTTGACAGATATTCTAATTCAACAATTAGCCATGACTAGGACACACAGAAACTACCAGTTTCTAAAGCCCCACTTAGCCCACAGGAATATGTCATCTATTTTTATATACAGCAGGCTTGGGCTGTACAACTTGAAATACACACTTGCCCAGCATTTCTCTGGCATATGTGCTACACCACTAACTGTAATTTATTTTTAAATATTCTAAAAATGTGCCCATCGCTACAGCTTCTGGATGGTGGGCGGAGAAAAGAAAAGCATGAGATGCTGTATAAAATGGCACCCATGAAATGGCTCCTTTCCCAGCCTTGGTAGCATCAGAGCATGGGAAAAGCTGGCAGCCCTCTAGCCATGTGTTAAGACATTTCTGCTCTAGCAAATCAGTGACCAGAGCCTTGGTTTTGGTGCTTCCAGCTCCCCTCCATGTTTCTCCCCACTCTTATTAATAATAATGTGCTTTCTACTTTTGTCCACGCACATCAGGTCTTTCCAACACAGTTCCCCCCCTAACATTTTTTTCTCAAAAAATTCAGTCAGTATTTAAAAATAATTACAGGGCCTCAAGTTTGGGAAATCAATGATAGCTATGATCTCTAAGACTTTTGGACAATACCTCTTTCAGTGAAACAAATGCATGCATAAGCCATACTTCATGAAAATGAGCAGGTATACATAATATAAATGCACTTATAAAATATATGCATGGTGTATGCCTAGGAAAAATATCAACAGCTAAATATAATGGGTTCGAAGAATTTTCTTAATAATTTTAACCAAATTTTCAGATCTGATTTGACCATCATTCTTCTGAATGTAAGTTAAATTTTTATTTACTTGTTTCTCTGAGGGGAGAGAGAGAGAGAGAGAGGTAATGCACACTACTGCTGTCATCATTTGGTTCACTACCCAAATGCTCTGAATGGCTGGAATTGGGTCAAAGTGTAACCAGTAGCCAGGAATTCAATCCAGGTTTTCTACATGGGTGACAGAGTTCCAAGCACTTGAGGCATCACTGGTGTTTCCCAGGGTGTGCATTAACAAGAAGCTGGAATCAGGAGCAGAGACAGGAATTGAACCCACAAGCACTCTAATATGTGTTAGAGATGTCTCAACCAGAATCTTAGCTGCCAGGCCAAACTTCTTCCTCAGTTTTGGAGTGGCTAATGAAAACTTTATTGCAGAATTAAGAGAGGTCTTAGTTGTGTTAGTTTCTTGTGGTTAGATACTACATAATTATTGATACTGTATTCTCTATGCATTTCCTTAGAGGGGATCATTACAAGTCACAAGTGTAATTTGTGAGCATTCATTTGTCTAATATCAGATCATAGACTCTGTACACTATTTTCTGTAAATTATAACATATACCAATATCCCAAATGTCATCCCCAAAGCACCACAGCTAAACTATTGGTCTATGAAGTCTTGTTTTTCCAGCTCATACTTCTATTACATACAAACTCCAGGCAAGAAGTAGAACGAAATCTAGATTTCAAATGCTAACATTTTTGCTTTAATTTTTTTACATTAAAAATAAAAGTTATAATATTCACTTCCCATTCCTAGAATGTTCAATTGAACATTCTACTTTGGAGACAACAGATGGAACTTGATTGGTGGGCCCCTCTGTCCTAGCTAGAAGGAGCTGTCTATGCATCTGGATTGATTGAATGGAGAAGGATTATAAGCAATAGGGGAAAATTCTCAGGGAGTAGAGACACAATTTCTAGGAGTTGAAGATCACAAATAATTCAATTCAAGCTCTTCAAATGCACACTTGCAAGTAATCCTACAATTTGCCAAATAAGGTTTGGCCAACCTGGCTATGAACAAGCCAGTGGAGGATAGTTTGATCTGGCTACAAAATTACTAAACTCTACAGGCCAGTAGGGCTCTCCTTCTGGCTTGGTCTCTAATTTCTATAATTTCTTCATAATAATGTTCTTTTGTTCTCCATGTCTCTCACATACTCTGATTCTATCACCATTTTATGGCTATTGAGTTATTGCTATTTTCTTCTGTTCACCAGTTAGGATACCTGTAGTAGGGTTAAGCAGAGTATACCTTGCTCTACAATTCCAGCCTCTTCCAGCTTCCTGTCATGGCTAGCTCAGTGTCTCTCACATTTGGCTAATCTTATTTAACTTAACTGTTAGCTCCCTACTTTAGTCCTCACCTCTTTATCTCCTTTCTGAACTCTACAATAGATTCCTACCAATATCCCTGCCTCTTCTCCACACCAAGTCGACTTCCAAATGTGCTTTTTTAGTTGCTTGGAAGTTTCTGATGGCTCTTGCACCGTCTCTGCTATTAATTAATCAGCAACTCAGGTTGGCATTCATGTTCACCAATGTGTGTGCCCAATCTGGCTTTTCTGACTTCCTGTACTTTCTCTTAAATAGTTTGCTTCCCCCACAAATGAATCCTTATTCTATTTGCTTAACAAATCCCACGTGGTCACACTTTGTGCCTTGGTAACTAGTTTCCTCTGCTTGAAATATAAACATCTGTATTCATACTTTAATACAGTCATTCAGTTGTTACTTTTTAAGCATGTACTATGGTTTTCCAAATCTCTCCCTTATAAAATGTCTACTTGTCTATCTAGGCCCACAGCAAATATAACCTCTTCTCTTTGCAAAGCAATACCATTTCTGTATTTCCTAATTTCAAGTAACGTTTTACTTGAGCTTTCCTTATGGCATGCCTTTTTGTTTGTTTTGTCTTACACTTTGGGAAAAAACCCTTACACAAGCACCTAATCTATAATAAGCTCTGTGATAGACTATATATGATTATATTTAATACTCTCATTAACCTTTCTAGGATTTCTATTTATCCTCATTCTAAAGATTAGAGAAGCAAACTCAGAAAAATTAAGTAATTTGCCCAAGGCCAAATCAGTAAGTCTTGAGTTAGGAATCAAACCAAGCCTATTCTTTCTGCTGATTATATGGTACCCTAATTATAACTACATTTTTTCATAATAATATACCACAAACACGTTGAAGACATAGGCTATGTCTTATTTAAATCAGTGGTGGCCACATCAGACATGTAATTATCAAGAATCGGTAGAGTCAGCTTGACTGAGTTTAATTCAGTCTGATGAGGACAAATGAGTTGGTGGGCTCCACATACTTTAGATTGGTCAAGCCCAGTAGGATGGCTTTTTTCCCACATATGTCTTGAAAAGGCCTGAAATGATTCAGTAAGGATCAGTTTACAAAAGTCTGAATTTTCTAGTTTTCCAGAAACTTCTTCTGGCTAAGTCCTGACTGCTATACAATCTGTTGTAGCTTTATTCTCTATGTTAATGCTGATTACCGAATGAAGTGGCAATTAAGTTTTCATGGCATAATTTCTATGTTTTACTGGAACAGTACTAATCGT
The DNA here is from genome assembly GCF_033115175.1 of Lepus europaeus. Lineage (NCBI taxonomy): Eukaryota > Metazoa > Chordata > Mammalia > Lagomorpha > Leporidae > Lepus > Lepus europaeus. Next base: position 61,046,445 of record NC_084831.1, read on the forward strand.
ACACTGTGTCTGTCCTTTCAAGGAATGCACCTGTTCTTTTGGGGAGACAGCAGCAGGCTGGCCGGTGCTGTGGGCTGCTCAGTGAGATGCAATTGCTTGTCAAGAGATGGAGCCTAGCACCAAACAACACAGCAACCCTGAACCATAGGGCTGTGTAAGATTTGCACATTCCTTCAGCTCTGACCCTCTAGAGTTAAATTTGTTTTACTTAAAGGAAGCCATCCTCTTTGGCCTCTGCCACTTTTTATTTTCTGGTATTTCAGCAGGCAAATGGAGAGTACTTTATAGATTGGCTCCTGTATCACCAACAGGCTAGATCATAAGTTTCCTATAAAATTCTGCTTATGCCACAGAAGATTCTGCGTTGTGTCTTGTGTGTCTCTCTCAACTTGCAGTCTCAACCTTGACTTCTCTTCAGTGGATTCTTGACCTTTATCCCATTCTTTCATCTCTGCTCTGCCATTTGAGGTCAGATGCTTCATTCTATGGACTGTTTTGTTTCTCCAGCCCACTGTTTTTCTGGAAGATGACTTCTGTTACTCTTTTCTATGGTGTTAGTCCACACAGACAATGACAAGCCCCATCTGCTGGACTGCAGACCAGGTCAGAGTTCTGCTATGGGACTTGGTGGTAGACAGCATGGGACAGAACTAAAATTAGAGGAAAGACTAGACCTGTGGGGCAGGGGACTAGATCAGCTACAGGGCTAATCCCTGAGGAGGAAGGACAGCAAGTCTAATTTCACTCCCACAGGAGCCTGAGGAAGAGAACCTACCTCAAGCCAAAGATGGTTCTACCTGGTGGGAAATGCATGTAGAGTCAAGTCCTGGTTGGTGGTGATAGACCAAGTCAGATGGATGGCAGCTTTATCAATGTGAGTTTTCACAATTCAGAGACATTTGCCTTAGCCAGTGGAGAGTTAGGCAGAATGAAAAGGGATTTACATTTTGGAGTTTACATTCTTGAGGGTTTTTTTGTTTAAAGATTTACTTATTTATTTGAAATCCAAAGTTAGAGAGGTAGAGACAGAAAGAGATCTTCCATCCACTGGTTCACTCCCTAGATGACCACAATGGCCAACACCAGGCCAGGCCAAAGCCAGGAGCCAGAAGCTTCAGCTGGGTCTCCCAAGTAGATGAGAAGGGGTAAACACTTTGATAATCCTCCACTGTTTTTCCTAGACCATTAGGAGGGAGCTGGATTGGATATGGAACAGCCAAAACATGAACTGGTGCCCATATGGGATGTCAGCATGCCAGGTGATAATTTTACCCACTGTGTCACAGCACCAGTTCCACAAGACTTGAGTTCTAATCTCCTCTGATCTCTGACTACCTCTGTGCTGTGGGACAAGTGAATCTCTTTAAACCTTATAAAGAAAATCATAATTACCTCATATAACTGGTGAATCTTAAATTTGGTAACATATATCAAGCACCTCATAGTGGAGCTGACAATAACAGACAATATTTTTATTCATGTTGATCGCAGAGTGGGAACCACAGGAAAGGTGCGGGGATACAGGAAGGTAGTAACAGTGGTTTGTGTTCACAGTCTCAGTGTGGGAGTGAAGTGAAATCAGGAAGGAAGGTTCAAAGACCCAGAATACAGATGGGACACAGAGAATATGAACAGATGGGTGAGGACAGTTTAATGGTTCCCTGGTACACCTGACTCAGACATGACAAATTTTAGACCTTACCAGACAGTGGGTCACAGGCTGCAAACACCCTCCATGTTTTGGTAAGGTTTGGTCCAGGAATTGGGCAGGGATCCCTGGAGCACATGGGTGAGCAGGCAAGGGCACTAAGAGCGGGCAGGATCTTAGGTAGATGAGCAGAGCATCTGCCTGAGAACTAAGGGGAAAGGCATTGCCAGAAGTCACATCTGCACTAACCCCTGCCAGGAGCTAGAGTAGCCACCTGGAACCATATGCCAGGAGCCAAGAACACAGGTAGTATACTTGGCACTTGTGTTAGAAGACCCAGATAGAACAAGAAATATTGGTGTTCAGGAAGCGTCATGGGACATAGGAGAGTCATCCTCTAAGGCAGAAGTAGGATCTCTGTCCTTAATGTGCTGTACATTGTGATTTAACCCTATAACTAGTACTCAAACAGTATTTTTCACTTTGTGTTTCTATGTAGGTGCAAACTGTTGAAATCTTTACTTAATATATACTAAACTAATCTGTATATAAAGAGAATTGCAAATGAATCTTGATGTGAATGGAAGGGGAGGAGGGCGGGAAAGGGGAGGGTTGTGGGTGGGAGGGAAGTTATGGGGGGGGGGGAAGCCATTGTAATCCATAAGCTGTACTTTGGAAATGTATATGCATTAAATAAAAGTTTAAAAAAAAAGTTAAGTACCATAGACACTAACAAGGCCCCACTTGTCACAAGCTTTTGCTTAGTTTTTGCTAATTTCTTCATGTCTGGCTCTGTGAGCTTATGTAACAGCCACAATATAAGAGGCTATTTTAGTTTGTAGAAAAGTAGAATTAAAAGATAAGTTTATTTTGGTGCAAAACACCTGAAATCCATGCATAGTTTTTCATAATACACATTTTCCATGGACTTTTGAAGACCCTTGTATGTGTGTACGTTTGCATATATGTATGTTACTTACACATTTACATAAAAATAAGACAAAGGTGAGTGGAAAATCAAAAGCAGAATAATCAAGTTCCTCTAATATTTTAAGGGCTTTGTGATTTCAGTCTTTATTATCATAATAACCAGAGTTTCTATAAGCATCCCTACCATAAATTTGAAATTCCATGAGGGCAGAGCAAACTCCCAGTGGTTGTCTACACAACTCAGTACCTGGAAAATATTGATTAATGAATCATCTATAAATATCTTGGCACTTTAAGAGTAGGAGACATGTTTGCATTCTGATTTCTATGCTTATTAGCTATCCTGATACTTAAGCTCCCTGAACCTCAGTTTAATTATCTGTTATGTAGGAATAATAATATGTATAATTCAGACAAAGGATATCATCTACTAAATAGTATGCATAATTGTTAAGGGTTTTTATATTTATTTTTATTTATGCATGCATAATTCATTTATTCAAGAGGCAGTTACACACACAGACACACACAAACACACACTGGTTCATTTCCCAAATGGTTTTATTGGCTAGGGCTGGGCCAGGGTTGAACTTGGAAGCTGGGAATGCAATCCAAGAATTCCAAATGAGTACCAGGAACCCTGTTAATTGAGCCATCTCTGCTGCCTCTGAGTAACTGCATTGTAGGAAGCTGGAGTCAGGAGTCGGAGCTGAGAGTTGACTTCAGGCGCGTCAACATGGGTTGCATCCCCAACACTATGTTGTTTAGAATTTTTGTCACAACACTATGAAATGCCATTTACCCAATTTTGTAAATGACAAAAGTGGCAGAGAAAATCCATAAAAATTTTCTAAGTGGTAAAGTTTAGAAATAGCCTGTACTCTGTCTAGCTCTTGTATAAATAATGTATCTAAATTTGTTATTTGGAAATAGCCAGATGGTTATCATTGTGAGCATTAAAGTGGTCCTTCTTGGTGCTTGGAGTTGCATGGAAGAGCAGAGAAATATACACATGACTGTGGGATTGGGCTCTGGGAGCCATGTGACATCTGTCTGGGAGAGATTTAGTATGGCTCTGATGCAGGGAAGGCTGCTTGGGTTGGGGGCACATTTCCTCTAGGTAGGCATGGCTCAGTCTCATGCCACTGATCCCACTCCAAAATCTAAGCACTACACAGTTACTTAAAAGCTCTCACAAAAGGAAAATATATATACAGCTCTGCTCTTGATTAAAATCCTTTAATAATTCCCATTATCTTTTTTTAAGATTTATTTATTATTTGAAAGTCAGAGTTACACAGAGAGGGAAGGAAAGGCAGAGAGAGAGAGAGAGAGAGAGAGAGGTCTTCCATCCACTGGTTCACTCCCCAAATAACCACAATGGCCAGAGCTGCACCAATCTGAAGACAGGAACCAGGAGCCAGGAGCCAAGAGCCTTCTCCAGGTCTTCCCACATGGATGCAGAAGCCCAAGGATTTGAACCATCTTTCACTGCTTTCCCAGGCCATGGCAGAGTGCTGGATCAGAAGTGGAGCAGCCAGGACTTGAACCGGCACCCATATGGGATGCTGGCACTGCAGGTGTCAGCTTTACCCACTATGCCACAGTGACAGCCTCCCCACCATTACTTTTTTTTTTTTGACAGGCATAGTTAGACAGTGAGAGAGAGAGAGAGAGAGAGAGAGAGAGAGAGAGAGAGAAAGGTCTTCCTTCCGTTGGTCCACCCCCAAAATGGCTGCTATGGCCAGCACACTGCGCCAATCTGAAGCCAGGAGCCAGGTGCTTCCTTCTGGTCTCCCATGCAGGTACAGGGCCCAAGCACTTGGGCTATCCTCCACTGCCTTCCCGGGCCACAGCAGAGAGCTGGACTGGAAGAGGGGCAACAGGGACAGTACCGGCACTCCAACCGGGACTAGAACCCAGGGTGCCGGCGTTGCAGGCGGAGAATTAGCCTAGTGAGCCATGGCACCAGCCCCCATTACCTTTTAAAAATTAAATTTCCATGCCCTTCTGTACAAGATAAAAGTCTCTATCTAATTGAGACCCTCTGTCTGCTTTGTCTCACCCTCCTTCTGCCCTGGCCATGAGAAATCATTAGGCAGCCTTCAGCAATGCTCTTCTTGACCTTATGCATCCCCACAAGCTGGGTGTCTTCCTGAGTTGGCTGAAGCCTTTCCTCATTTACTTAACTCCATAGTCTATTGGGTGTGAAGCATTGGTGGCCAGCTCCCTTCTAGATACTGAAATTTTTGAATCCTCCAAGACTCAGGTGAGAGCCACACATTCTTGAAGCCCATCTCTCCCTGTCTAAAGCTTCCTGGGCTCCATTTGTTAGCTTTCCTTTGTCACAGCACCTGCAACTAGCTGTGGTCATTGTAAGCTGGCTTGTCTGTTTTAATATAAAGTTAGCTCTTCCAACAGGGCTAGAGCATACTACTTTTGTCTGTATCTCTAGGATCTAACACTGTGTCAGGCATGTAGGAAGCGCACATGTTTTTTTGAGTGACTGAGTAAGTATTTTAAACTGTTTGCAATAATAACATTACTAAAACAGCAATGATTATTATTTAGTTTATGGACTTGATGCTGTGTTTTGCATTTTGTATATGTGTATGCATTCTCAGTGACTACATGAGGTAGAGATTTTTTTTTTAATTTTTTAACTTTTATTTAATGAATATAAATTTCCAGTGTACAGCTTATGGATTACAATGGCTTCCCCCTCCCATAACTTCCCTCCCACCCGCAACCCTCCCCTCTCCCGCTCCCTCTCCCCTTCCATTTGCATCAAGATTCATTTTCAATTCTCTTTATATACAGAAGATCAATTTATATATGTGGGAGGTAGAGATTTTTATAATGATCATTTCACTCATGAGGAAATAGAGGTTAGACTTAGCAGAAGATGTTCCCAAGCTCATGGGGAATTAGCATGCAAACCAAAGCGTCCTTGACTTGGTATTAACCACCAGGCAATACTCCCTCTCAAATGCTCCCTAAGACTGACATCATCTTCCCTAAGCTCACTCTTCCCTTAGTGGGTTAGCTGCCGTTGTCATGTCTGACTGCCCAGGAAAACCCAGCTGTGTCAAAGAAAACGTCTCTGTTGGGAGATTCAAGCTTTATGCAAACATTCAGACTGTGAGGAAGGCCTGTGATTTCCCTTTGTGCCCTGTTTGTAATAAATTAACCACGGCAGCTTGCTTAGGTTGTTAACAGAGATAGATGAGGCTGATCAAGACATCACTCTGCACTTGGCCAAGTGGAATTGCTGCTCTGTGAGTTTTCGCCTCTGTGAGTTGGGGAGCATGGAGGCAAAGGGATTCCACAGCCTTTCTGTACATTCAGGGAACTTACACACAGAAGACATAAGGCACAGGAGATACCCCAAAGGGTTCAAGTGTGTTACATGGCATTGCATGGGGAAAGTGACTTAATGTTTAAAATGTAAAGAAAAAATCTTTCTAGAAAAGGGCTGTTCTTCTTGCTTTTTTAGGATTTTTAGCTGTAGGAATTCTTAAGGCCTTCACGTACTAATGTAAATTACTAATCTCCCAGAGACATTATAGTATAGCATTTCCCAAACTTCTTCACCAAGCCCCATTTTCAAAGAGCTTATTATTTAGGTAGAGTTTCCCACTACAGAGTTCAGGAGACTGTTACACTACATGATGTGTTGGCTTATTTTTCTGAAGGACAGCTGGGCTATCACTTTTGTTTGCTGATGGACACCCAGGATAGGGTGGCAGAGCTCATTTATCTTCTAGGGTTGAGGTGGGGACTGTAGAAAGACCCACATAAATGTGTTTTCTTGGTTTAAAAGCTCTTTGCACATCTGTGTCCCCAAAACTTTCCCACCTACTCAATGACCCCTAGAATTATTTAAGAGACAAATTGAAGTTTATATTGTATTTTAAAAAATAGAATTTGGGCCTATATTAAACATTTACACTGTACTACATTATTTTATACAAATTATATATAAAATTTCTCATTTAACATTCAAGAAATTTCCACAGCAATGATTGTGCCTAGTGTATAATACATGATATTCACAGTGCCTGACTTATACTTACTATCATCCCCATTTAGCAGATAATTAAACTGAGGTTCAGGGAACTTAAGTTTCAGAATAGCTAATCAGCATAGGAAACAGGATAAAACCCTAAGTCTCTCTCTACTAAAGTGACACAGATCATTTAAATTATTTCACAAGGCAGAATTTTCTGTGCATGTGTTTTTAATCAAGCTGGCCTTGATAGGTAGTCAGTTTACAAATATACTCTAGTGTCAATTCAGGATTCAACTTTTCCTATCTCTAGACCAGATGAGGAATAATTAAGTTATTAAAATTCATGAAAATTTGCATCAATTATTCATTGCTGCATAACAAACCACCCCAAAACGTAAAGACTTAAAACACAAACTCTTCTGTTTGCTCAAAGAACTTTGGATGGTCTCATGTGGGGTCACTACATGGCAGCAGTTATCTGATGGCTCAATAAGGGCTGAGAGGTCTAATGTAATCGCACTCTCATACCTGGTGATGGATGCTGGCTCATGACAAGATCCTCTGTATCCAAGAGCAGGTGAATGGTTCTTCAAACAATGATGGCAGCATTCTCAGACCTCTTGATATTTATGATTAGGGACTCTCACATCACTTCACCCCACTGTGTTACTCAAAACTAAGTCATAAATCCAACCTAGATGCAAAGAGCAGGAATTGGATTGTCATTCTTGATAGGAGGAAGAGCAAAGCCACATTACAAAGGGGCTATGGAAAAGAATTATCTATCATAGTCATCATTGCATACATATTACTAGAGTCATTTTAACAGATATGTTTTAGAACATCTGCTTGGGCAATGCCCCCTTTTATGAGAATATGCCCCCCTATTAATGAGATGGGACCGTGTAACTCCAGTCCCAAGTAAGAGCTGATTAGACAACAGATGAACCCTATCCTAAAGGTAGTCAACCCATTGTCAAATTGAGTGAGCCAGATTCTTTTCTGAAAAATCTTAAGTTGTGATGCCACGTTAAAAGTTAGTGAGTCAACAGTACTTTCATAAAAGGGCAATTAATACAGCCACTCTTCTTCTACACATGTGGAAAGGCAGAGATATCCAATTTAGTTGTTCATTCAAGAATATTTACAGCACACTTATTGGCCCTGAGTGCACTTGGCTGAAGAGATGCACAAGGACAACAGACTAGTAATCTGTGTGTTTTCAGAGACAGAAGCTCTAGTTCCAGAAACTGGTTATGCCTGGTTAGTTACCCTGCCCTTGTTTGCTCTAAGTTGCCTCTAACACTGCACAGCAAAAATCCTTAGTTTCCATAAGCCTGTTGATATGGATTCTGCTACTTGCTTCTAAATGAGCCCAGATACAGTATTCTATGGAGAGAAGCCACGTTACTCTCTGTGTTGGCAAAGAGAATATAACATTGCAGCAATTTGTCTACTGGTCTTGGAATTTTAAGAATTAGTACCTATGTGACATGGTCATTTGGATTTGTGACAGCAGAGCCTCAAGGTGTTAGGCAGATATGTCTTTATTTTTATTCAGAAAGACACTCCTAAATATAATAAATCACTGACTTGCTTACTATGCATAAAATGACTTGGGGAAATTATCCTATGTTTCTGATAAGGATTGTTTATTCAACTTTCAACTGATTATTATTATTTAAAAGATTTTTATTTTTTAAGATTAGTTTTGTTTATTTGAAATGCGGAGTGTCGGGGGGTGGGGAGAGAGACAGAGAAGAAAAGAGCACTTTAGTCGACTGGTTCACTCCTCAAACGGCCTCAAAGGCTAGGGCTGGTCTAAGCTGAAACCAGGAGCCTGGAACTTTATCCAGGTCTCCCAAATGGATGGCAGGTGCCCAACCACTTGGGCCACCTTCTGCTGCTTTGAAATACACAGTTTCAGGGAGCTGGATCAGAGGCAGTGCAACTCAGACAGAAAATGGCACTCTGTATAGGATATTGTTATTTTAAGTGATGATTTAACCCACTGTGCCACGATGCTGGCCCACATTGATTATGGGTTGAGTGCCTTCTGAGTGTCAGGTACCATTCTAGGTACTAAGGAAGCATCAACATATTAAACTGAGAAAATGTCTACCAATATGAGATTATAGGCTAGTGCATTGTTCCCAAGTTATGGAAAATGAGGAAAACATAGACATCATTTTAAATCTTTTGTTCCATTCAGAAATAGATATTTTCTAAAATAAACATTTTTTTAGAATAGATACTTTGTTGTTAAAAAATTCAATGGTCAAGAGTATATCTAGTCTTTAAACATCATAGAATGTGCAAGTGCAGTATAAAGTGAAAAACAACAGTTACAAAGTTATTAAAGAGAATACAGTGATATTGATGTAATTGTTCCTGTGAAATAATTCACTGCCCTACTCTCTTGCAATATTGAGTCTATATTTCTGGTTGGAATACTTGTGAGCTGCTTTCTGCATTGAAATAAGAACATTGAAGTAAGAACAAGATATAACATATAATATAGAAGAAGTTGGTGCACTGTAACTATTGCTCCAAATTTATGACTGATAAGAACCTGACTTCATTCTTTTTAGTTCTGGACAGACTTTCTCAATGGGCATTTATCACCATTACTGCAGATATAATCTGTGTTCTTATTTTGCCTTTCCATGAAACATTCTGTTGGTTTTAAACTGTTTTTTTTTTAAACTAAGAATCTTAAATATTACTTGGGTTATTTTTATATGGAATAATCTTCCACTTTAAAAAAATGTGGTTCCTTTTATAATAGTCAAGTCATTTCTTCTTGGATGGCTGAATATGAGTCCCTCTTCTGGGAGTTCAAGCATTAATATATTGTCAAATAGTCTACAAGTCTAAGCAATATACTCATAAAACAATACTTACTGAATTGATTGCCATAATAAACTCTATAAAAGGAAGATATAGGAATTGACAGAGTGCGAGTGAGAGAGAGAGAATAGTCTGATGTTCTTGCTGTATTTGTAGTCAGGAAATCATTATCTTCCTAGTATACCCTTAGAGAGCCATATTAGTACAGTTGAAATCATGTCTTTGGTTGGTACTATCCTTTTTGCTCAGCCCACAGAAGCATGTCTGTATAGTTGTCCTGGTCTATTAAAGACATTGTACAGAGAAAGGTATTATATACTGGCTATGCAAAACAAAGATAGATGATCAAGACTAAGAATGAACATATGTCTTGAAAATAAATGAATAGGTTCAAATTGTATCCTGGAAAGAATGGGTCATCAAGGAAGGAGGTACCTTTCTCTGAAGGAAGGAGAGAACTTCCACTTTGACTATGGCCTTGTCTAAATAAGATCAGAGTTGGCAAACTCAAGAGGCTTCCATAGCCTTGGCAGCTCATGCCAAGAGCCTCGGGTGATTACTGATGTCATAAATAAGAGTGTCAATTGTTAAATCAACAACAGGAGTCACTGTGCACTTACTCCCCATGTAGGATCTCTGTCCTTAATGTGTTGTACCATGTGAATTAACGGCATAACTAGTACTCAAACAGTACTTGATGATGAAGAATGGAATGGGAGAGGGAGTGGGAGATGGGATGGTTGCATGTGGGAGGGTGGTTATGGGGGGAAAAAGCCACTATAATCCAAAAGTTGTACTTTGGAAATTTATATTTATTAAAGAAAAGTTAAAAAAAAAATTGTATCCTGGCCACATTACCTCAAACAAATAGTTTAGTATTTCTAAATCTCAACTAGTTTTTCTTGTCTGTTATGTTGCCACACTAATTTCATCTAGTTTATAAGTTTATTATTAAAAAATTAAATAAAAAGGAGCATTAATTTTACACAATGGCTAAACCGCTGTTTATAAGTATCTGCGCATCCTATCAGGATATCTAGTTCAAAACTTAGCTCCAGTCCTGATTCCAGTTTCTGCTCATGTGCACCCTGGGAGGCAGCAGGTGATGGATCAAATGCTTGAGTCTGTCACCTGTGTGGGATAATCAGATTGAGTTCGAGGATCCTGGCTTGTGGCCTGGTCCAGCCTTGGCTATTGAGGGTATTTGGAGAGTGAGCCAGTGGATGAATTCTCTCTCTCTTTCTTCTTCGCACACTTGCTCCTGCCTTTCCTCTTTTTCTGCCTCTCTACCTTTCAAATAAACAGAAACAAATGAATAAATTTGTTAAAAGAACTGCTTTTTAAAAAACAAGGAAAATAATGCAAGGACAATGTCACTGACTAAGGCATTGTTGTTGTTGCTGTAAGATGATAGAATAATCATGGGAATAAAGAAGTATTAAGTGAATAGTTCGTAGGCTTGTGGAATTTTAAAGAAGGACAAGACCTTACCAAGTAGCTCTTCCTATTCTTTATAGAATAAGAATCAGTGGCCCAGAGAGGTTAAATGACTGACATTCATTCACCAAAAAAACTGACAGAGACAGGAACTATAGACATGTCTACAATCAGAGGTAAGATGCTTTTCATCTGGCCTGCTCTTTCATTTTCCCCTCAAATAATAAGGATGATGTTTCTGTGATCACTATAGTCAGATTACCTGAGTGGCTTTAGCAGTAACTTCAATCCAAGAGTTACCTGAAACACAATCACTTGAATGTAGCTTTTTCAAGAGGAGGGAACTTTTGAATCATCAGGATAAAAGGCAGAGTGATACTTCAAGATCAGACTCTATCCCTGACTCTATTAACTCTATTTGTATGCTTTCAAAAGGAAATTCTCTAGGGTAGATAGAAAGTTGGCGTGCTCAAAGGTAATACATAAATTTCCATGCTCAGTAATCAGGATGAGCGCAGCTCATAACATGCAGAGCGTTTCCAAACTGCAGCTCCTCTGCATGCATCATGGCTCTGAGCACGAGCAGGATATTGCTCATTGTTCAGGGTACAAATTCATCCGAGGGGGCTGTTCTGAATAGAAACCTACCCTCTTCCATCCTCTGGGTATTCAAGATGCCTCTTGGGATTCAAGAAGGTTGGGGTTCAGTGGAGGAAGGAGCAGCTAACACTGTACCATGTGGGCACTTGAGCTTTCTGCTGGTCTTGGGTGCCATGCTCCCTGTGCAGAACATCTGTACCTTACAAATTGATCCCTTAAAAAACTGCATCTGTAACATTCCAGGTGATGCTGTCCTGCAGACCTGGAGATAGACAGTAATATCAGAATTCCATCTTTGAAATAGCAACTCAGAAATGTCATAGCTAACAACTATTTAAGGCCATTTGCATATCTTTCCTTAGCATCCAATGGGGTGACGTTTGATGACAAAGCTCTGATAGGTGGATAGGATCAGTTGTTTTTAGGGAGACTACAAAGAGAAAAATAATGTTAAGGTAAGGTAAAAGTTAATTGCTTATAATTATACCCTATAGAGACATCATAATTTATTACAGTTTCTTATTTTTAATTAGAAGCCTATAATGTTTTATGTATACCTATTGGATGAAATGGTAGGAGGTTATTTTATTAAGCATGATTCAAATAGCTGGGGAATAATGTTAGCATTATAAAATCCACATTTCCAGTCTGGTTTCCTGGAAAAGGAAAAGAGCCAGAATGGATCATTTGCTTCTGATTTTCCAGAAACTACATGCCTTTTACTTGTTTTAATTCTTTACTTTGAGAAATATAATGAGTTTAAGTTGTACATACCAAATGACACCACTTAATTATTATTCTTAATGTTCTAAAAGAATTGAAATGTGATGGAGCTGCAACTATTTGAATTTGAACCTTGACTTACCCCAGCCACACTGGCTATAACATCATCTACTGGAACAGAAGATCATGAATGGTCACAGATGGATTTCTCATCATTTCTACTCCCTACCCCTTTCCCTTTGCTTCTCATTCTCTTATTAGAATTCCTTAGCTAAAGTCTGTGTGTGTGTCTGTGTGTGCGCGCGCGCGCCCAATTATAGACTTTTGGGAACAAGATTGTGGTCTGGGAAAGGTATGGTTTCTTACTGTTGTATAAGATTAAGGTAACTTTGTATCTTTAAATCTCAAGCCTGAATGCTCTTTTCAGTCCTGAGGATCATGGAGTAGCTAAGGAGACAAAGCACTCCCACCCCTCTGGATAAACATCACCAACCTCTTCTGCAGTCTGTTTTGTTATGTGTGTTGCCATGGTGTTGGAAAGGCGGTGGCCTAGATAAAACATTGCAGTACTGGGACTGGTAGAGCAGCTTTCTGAAATATCCTGTCTCTTTGTTAGGCTTAGAATCGCAAGGGTCCTCATCTAACTTCCATGATGTGATGGATACAATGTCAGTGTTCTCAGTAAAATCGGTTAAAATCTCCTTAATGATCTGTGCTGTCTTACATTTCTGACAATCCCCAAAATGCTCCAGTGCTGATTTTTCTATCTCCTTCTCTATCCCTGTTACCCTCTCACTTTCTTTCTCACTTTTGTGCTTATTTATCAAATGTTGCATATAGTTCTGTGATGCAGGGAGTGGTTCCTGGTACCCCCACACCTGAGACAGGTGTATGATTTTCCCTTTCTTACATAAAATGCTCCTGAAAACTAGGGAGGCTGAGTGTCTCATCAAGATCAGACTGCTAGGAAATTTGGCAGAGTCATGTGTCAAGTCAACTTCTAGCTGACATCAGAACACTTACGCTTCTTTTTTTACACTGGCTACATTGAAGATCTAAGGTGATCTATTCACTACAGAGACCAATGAGTTTTATCTGGGAGTCAGTGCTGTGGCATAGCTGGTTAAGCTGATGCCTGCATTGCTACCATCCATGTAGATGCTGGTTCCTGTCCTAGCTGTTCCATTTTCCATCCAGCTCCCTGTTAATGTGCCTGGGAAAGCAATGGAGGGTGATCCATATGAATGATCTCCTGGATCCATGTGGAGACATGGAAGAAGCTCTAAGCTTTTGGCTTCAGCCTGGCCCAGCTCTGGTCATTGTAGCCATTTGGGGAGTAAATCAGTGTATGGAAGATCTCTTTCTCTCTCTCTCTCTGTCCCTCTCCTTCTCTATCTCTATAACTCTGCATTTCAAATAAATAACTATTTTTAAAAAGTCTATTATCTATAGCTGAATTATCACTGATATCTATTTGGTGAGGAAGTTATTAATAAAATCTAGTGAAAACAAACACTTGAGGTAGTTGAGGGAGGCCTACAGGAATCAGAAAATGCCAATGATTAAAAGGTTTTGTATACCTATATAAAACTTTAAAATAACAATATAATTATATTTGATATATTGGACTTAATTATGTGGGTGATCCTGATTATAAGCTTCAGGTGCAATACTTAAATATGAAAGTACTTCAAAAAGTTTACAAAAAATAAAAAGAGGGTATTTTGCAGAAAAAAAAAAGGAAATCCACATACAACTGTTATTTTTTGTGAAATTTTGTGAAAAATGCATGTTATGAAAATTCTATGCATGGATGCATGGATTTCCATTCATCAAATAAATATTTTTAGAACGTAAATGCTTTGTTCACATCTTATCATTTAATTCTTAATCTTGACAGTTGAGAATTCAGACAGAATAACTTGGCATGTGAGATAAGAAGAAAAAAAATCACAGTTTCACATATGTTCTTTGAGGAAACAAAGACAGAACCAGTATTCTTAGGTGAATCTCCACCAAATTTTTGCAAGTAGCTCAATAATTTTTTGTACTGATCTCTATCTAGGGCAGTACTCCTCACATGCAGAATTTCTTATTTCTCTGTTTATCTGAAAATTGAGCTAAAGTATCACTTTCTTTAGGAAGCCTTCCTAGACTAGCCCAACACCCACGGATCTTTCTCTTTGAAAATGCTGCAGGACTATTGTCTTAGTTCATTCCTGCTCTTAGACAAAAATACCATAAACTAGATAGCTTGAAAAAAATTTTTGGGGGTCGGTGCATGGCATAGCAAGTTAAAGCCCTGGCCTGTAGTGATGACATCGCATATGGGCATTGGTTCAAGTCTTGGCTGCTCCACTTCCCATCCAGCTCCCTGCTTATGTGCCTGGGAAAATAGCAGAGGACGGCTCAAGTTATTGGGCCCCTGCACCTACATGGGAGACCCGGAAGAAGCTTCTGGCTCCTGGCTTTGGATCGGCACAGCTGCAGCCATTACAGCCATTTAGGGAGTAAACCAGTGGATGGAAGACCTTTCCCTCTGTCTATCTCTCTCCCTCTCTCTATCTGTAACTCTACCTCTCAAATCAATAAATAAAATCAATAAATAAAATAAAAAATGAGAAGTCTAATTTTATGACACCAGTGGATTTACTGGTTCATATATGATGCCTTCCTCCTGCATTCTCACATGGTTGGAGCAGATAATTAGATCCCTTGGGCTTCTTTCCTAAGGGCACTAATTCTAACTCTGAATGCTCTACCTTCATAACCATTCACCTCCCATATGATCCCAACTCCTAATACTATTACCTAGGGGATTAACAATTCAGTGTATGAATTTTGGTGGGAGGAGGAAGGACAGAGAATTTAAACAGTCAGATCATAGCAAACACTTTTCAGAATTACAAATATAGTAAATCTCATATTGCTTTAAGTTTGTATCTGTTTCATTATATCATGTCTTGTGTCTCCATCTAAGTTTGTCTTTTCTGAACATCTTGTGAGGCAGACCTACATCAGATTCCTTTTTTCTTCCCTGCTGCAGCTAAAGATAGCCAGTCACATACATTTGAATCAAATGTTTTTGAACACAGATGAGTCATCTCAAAATACCCAAAGATTGGCCATTATCAATGGATAATGCTATGTTTCTGACAAAGCCCCCTCTTGTTTCTAAAACCAAGGTATTGAATTAGTGCAATGTTTGATAAAGTGTCTCAATTGAATAAAACTGTTCTAAGGCAGTTCATTGAAAATTCCGATTCCTAATTCTATAGCCCTTGAACTAGAACAGAAATAGGACCCAGAAATCTTTTTAGCTGTTTATTGGGTAATACTATAAATTACAATCCTGGAAGATAGCATTTACCAAAATGGGGAAGATTTAAATAACTTGGTAAGCTTTAAAAGAGTATAGATTTCTAAGTCTCACTCTAGGCCAATGGGCTCAGAATCTTTGCAGTTGGCAGGAGATGAAATCTAGAATCAGTTTTTTTCTCTAAGTTCCCCAGGTGATGATTTTGCAATCACCAAGCTTGTTACTATCATTTGGCAAATACTTTCAACTGCTTTCCCATCCATATTTCATTAGTATCAGACTCTTATTTCTACATCCTCAGTCGTGACACCTTCCTTAGAGCTCTGTGTCCTATCACTCCTCTTTAGAGAGGGAGCATATGCCTAAAACCAGACTTCCTTCTTGAAAACAAAATTCCCCTAAGAGCCAAGCACATTTCAAGTACCATTCTGAGCTAAACTCTTCATTTCAGCAATAAATCTGTTTAAAAATTATGAAGAAACATGGTTTAGTGAACTACTAAAAATTCAATAAAATGTATCCTACGTAACTGAGCTGTGGCAGTTTTTTAATCCAGTTTAACCCACATGGAAAGATGTTAAATCACCATATTAACAACACAATCCAACAGTCAAACAGCATGACAGTTACCATGGAAATATGCCAAGCACGGGTGGGTTGGCAGTATGTGTAGGGGGTATTGGAGGGTGGAATATATTGTAGATTAGATGAAAACTGCTATGGCCCATTTTTATATTTAAATTATTCATACAGTCAACCAATTTTAAAAAGATGCAGCTGGGCTTTTTTAAGTACAATCTTCCACTCCTCTACCTTGTCAAACAGTTGGAGGAAACCGTTTAATTGCTATAAACGCAACTTTCTTCCTTCGGTAGAAATGTGGTTAACTCTTCTTTCAGCTAGAATAGCTTGTTTTTCAAACACCATCTTTTGAATGTAGCAATAATAAGAAAGACCAAAAATGTAAAATTCAAATTCATTGTGTGTTCTGCAAGTACCTAAAGCATAAAAGCATGTCTCCCTCTCTGATGTCATCCTTGTAATAAGGCCATTTATCTGATCTTTATAACAATCCTATGACACAGATTCTATTCATATTATCTCTTTCATAGATGAGTAGGGAACTTGGTAGATATAACAATTGGGATATAAGTGTAGTATTTTGGATGCCAAAGCCTATAACCCTACAATAATTCCTCTTGACCAAAGGGCTGACAGACTAAAATAACAAACTGTTATAGTTTATTACATTTGTGCTACCCAGACACATTTAAATTTATTGCTGTTACTGGTTTGGTCAACTACTGTTGGCACGTTTGTGAGTTTGCATCATAATAACTCATGGAGATCATTAGAAATAACAATGCCTGGGAGTAGGGATTGTGGCTTGGCTGGTAAAGCCACTACCTGCAGTGCCCGCATCCCATATGGGTACAGGTTCCAGTCCCGGCTGCTCCACTTCCGATCCAGCTCTCTGCTATGGCCTGGGAAAGCAGTATAAGATGGCCCAAGTCCTTGGGCCCCTGCACCCACATGGCAGACTTGGAAAAAGCTTCTGGCTCCTGGCTTCAGATCAGTGCAGCTCCAGCCATCGTGGCCAACTGGAGGGTGAACCAGCAAATGGAAGACATATCTCTGTCTCTTTCTCTACCTCTCCTTCTCTCTCTGTAATTCTGACTTTCAAATAAATAAATAAATCTTAAAAAATAAAATACAAATACAATTCAACTCAGACCCACTTTTGCTCAAAAAGTCAGGTTCTCTTTCTTGTCACTTGGCAGTTATATGACTTATACCTATGTTGACCAGGTCTTTTTGAGATGCCACCTCTCCTCTCTCCCTAAGATGGACTGGCAGGAGAGGAGAGCTAAGTTCAAGAATATTATTAGGTCATGGTGGTTGGAAAAATAATTTTTGGATGCTGAAAAAGGGGTTAAAATACTCAGTTTTCTATGGGCATCTATTCTGGGGGTGGTATTTCATCTCCTTGAATTTCTGCTTTCTCTTGACCTCTCAGAGATTTACATAGAAATATGATGAAATATTGCTTTCCCTCTGTATAGAGAAAATGCACTGAACCTAGATGCTAGTACAATAAAGTCTAGAGGGCAGGGAAGAGGATTCAGATAACTGCCATGGGTGTCTGATTTGTTTGAGGTATTTACTTTCCTTGGGCATACATTAGAGTGTCTCTTCTCACCACTTTATTTGGGCATAGTAAGTTGTGGGCTGGAGGAAGGTGTCAAGGGGGTCCCAGTCATGTTTTTGATCTGGGCCACTAAAATCTGTCCACTGTAAGCCAAAAGTTGTCCTTGTCCCTCTACCTGATGCAGATCAGCAATGCTAGAGTTTTCAAATGGGATCAGAGACCAGTGTTCTACAGGTAATAAAACATGTGTATTTGCCTGAAGCATACCTTTAACCTGTCTTATTTTGGAATTGGAATTAGCAACATAACATCTGGTCAAAGAATTCAGATTTTGGTTCCTTATCAAGTATCACCTCTTCCTGACTAACAGATTTTTGATCCCCTCCCCCAACCCCCAGCCCACAATGAGAATAGTCCTACCTGATCTCAGAAGTTCCTAGCACTGATTATTACCAAAAACCCTGTGGCTGTAGCTAAACAACAATTTCTTCTGTAAAGCAGATTTCAGGGTTCCAGGAAGGGCTCTACCTAATTTAAATAGGGATGCTTTCTCTATTTTCATTTAATGAAAAAAAAATTGAAAATTCAGAATAGAAAAGTATTGTATGACAGCTAAACCTTCAGAATGAGACACACCCACATTTCATTCATGAAAGTTAAGTAACATGGATGTAGGTAAAAGTTACTTCCACGAATATCCATTCCATTATCTGTGTATCAGGGATAATGAAAATAAACTTATAGGTATTTTATGATGATTAAATGTAGCAACAAATAATCTATACTCATACCAAGTAGCACTGAGGAGTGCT
Organism: Lepus europaeus; assembly: GCF_033115175.1. Lineage (NCBI taxonomy): Eukaryota > Metazoa > Chordata > Mammalia > Lagomorpha > Leporidae > Lepus > Lepus europaeus. The sequence goes on from NC_084831.1 coordinate 61,064,925, forward strand.
ATTATTAGAAAAATTTTAAAAAATCAGACAAGAAACTCAACACATCTTAGTTTTAACTTTATGTTGTACTCACTCCTTCAAATCCTTTGGTTTCTGAAGGCTAAAAATAATATGGGGTGGCTACACTTGAAAGCAGACTAATAGAGTTCAGTGTGCAATATGTTCCCATGGGATGGCTCTTGAGATCCACATCTATGAAAGGGCAGGAAGGATCCCTAATGAGCCATAGGAGAAGTCTGAGCAATCTCAACTGATCCCATTAGAAGCTCCTGACTGAAGTGGCCGTCAGAGTTGGCTTGCATGGAACCTAAATGACCAGGCCTCTGTATTTGTGCCATGACAATCATTGAATCTGGCTGCCCTAGGTGGATAATGACCTCAGAGGAGGAAGCTCTCTGCAGCTGAGGCAGTCCACCAGGGCACAGACAGCTGACATCATCCTCTGCAGATGAGCAATGCATGTTCCTTGAAGAGGAATCGAGTGACTCACCCCTGCCACAAAATGATTAATGATAACTCACTCTTGGTTTCCTATGTACTAAGCAGTGCTACATATATGGATCTGTCTATCTAAATCAGGTGCTTGTCGGTTAAATAAATTGCTCCAGAACAATCATCTGATAAATGATAGAGTGGTATGTGAAGCATTACAGTTGGGTTTCAGTGCTTACACTCATAACTCTGCTATCCTCTATCTTGCAGTGGCCAAGGTCATCAAAGAGAGTCACTAGTCATATCAGATATAGCTGTGTCTCTAGTATTGTGGTTCTCAAAATTTAGTCCCATATCTGCAACATCAGCATCAATATCATAGGATGTTGGAAATGCAAATCTCATCTTACTCAGATCCAGATAAGAAGCTCTGGGATGGAAGCTCCTAACTTGTAATTTAATAGGTCTTCTGCTGGATTCTGATATATTGTGATGCTTGAGAACCTTTGCAATAGTATATAGGCAGAGAAACAAAAGCATAAAGATCTAGATATTATTCAAGTCTTTCAGCTCAATCTTCTTTTAGATGCCCCTAGTAGTCTATCCCTTTCCCATGGATCTTTGTCCCCTCCTGGCTGCTGTAGGTTCCCAGTGGCTGGTACCTTCCTCTGTTAGATTTCACATTAGGAGTACCGGGTTCTGTTTTGCATGATGTTACCATCATCTTCTCTTAGTCTCAAGGGTAGTGCTTAATTGTTTTTATTATTTACAATTGGATGTTGTTCGAAGGCAATACTTGGCAATCCAAGTTTTATTGTCAGGCCAAAGAGCTTTGAATTAAAATCTCAGCCTCCATGGCTTATTAACAATGCTGTTAACTTGACCAAGTTCAAATTCATCTTTAAGATTCAATATTTGCATATGAAAACTGGGAGTAGATATACCTGCCTCACAGGATTGCTCTGCCTATTTAATTAGATCATTAATTTAAGTAACTGCATAATTCTAACACATAAAACACATACTCCATAATATACTTCTTTTATTATTATTATTATTTTTGACAGGCAGAGTGGACAGTGAGAGAGAGAGAGAGAGATAAAGAGAAAGGTCTTCCTTTTTGCCGTTGGTTCACCTTCCAATGGCCACTGCAGCCGGCGCACCGCACTGATCTGATGGCCGGAGCCAGGTGCTTCTCCTGGTCTCCCATGCAGGTGCAGGGCCCAAGGACTTGGGCCATCCTCCACTGCACTCCGGGACCACAGCAGAGAGCTGGCCTGGAAGAGGAGCAACCGGGATAGAATCCGGCGCCCCAACCGGGACTAGAAGCCGGTGTGCTGGCACCGCAAGGCAGAGGATTAGCCTATTGAGCCGCAGCACCGGCCCATAATATACTTCTTTAAAACTTATATGGGAGGGGACACTTATCCTAGCCATTAAGATTCCCAGGATCCACATGGAAATACGTGGATTAGATTCCTAGCTCTGGCCCCTGACTCTAGCTTCCTGCTAATGCAGACTGTGGAAGGGAGTAGTGATGGCTCAGGTAAATGGGTTCCTGCCAACAACATGGGAAACCTGGATTGCATTTCCATCCATTTCCCACCTTTGGCATTAGCCCTTCTTTCACTTTTCTGGGCATTTCGGGAGTGAAGCTGTTGATAGGAGCTTTCCCTCTCTTTCTCTGTCTCCATCTCTGTCTCTCTGCCACTCAAATAAAAAATTAAATTATGTGGATTTCCTTCTCCTCTTCCCTCTGACATATCTTTGAAAGACCAGCTGGACTTAAGAATCATTAGCACACCGCCGAGTAGTAACCACTAACACTATATGATCATGGCAAACCAGGATATATAAGGAGTTCAAGAAACTAAAAAAACCAAAAAAACAAACAAACAAACAAAAAACAAAGCAAACAATCCAGTGAAGAAATAGGCTAAGGAGCCGGTGCCGCGACTCACTTGGCTAATCCTCCTCCTGCGGCACCAGCACCCCGGGTTCTAGTCCCAGTCAGGGAGCAGGATTCTGTCTTGGTTGCTCCTCTTCCTGTTCAGCTCTCTGCTGTGGCCCGGGAAGGCAGTGGAGGATGGCCCAAGTCCTTGGACCCTGCACGCACATGGGAGACCATGAGGAAGCACCTGGCTCCTGGCTTCAGATCAGCGCAGTGCGCCAGCCGTAGCAGCCATTTTGGGGGTGAACCAACGGAAGGAAGACCATTCCTTCTGTCTCTCTCTCTCTCTCACTGTCTAACTCTGCCTGTCAAAAAAAAAAAAAAAGAAAAGAAACAAACCCTGAAAACAGATCAACCCTTCCATTACTGGTAATCGACCCAAAGGACATGAAATCAACATATGAAATTTTTTCTATCCCCTATATGTATAGCATTTATATTCACTTATATTTAGATTGACTCAAAATAGTAAAATATGGAATCAAACCAGATTTCCAGCAACTGATGAATGGATAAAGAAATTGTGATATGTCTACAGGGCACTTGTTATCAAAACAGCATGGTACTGGTACAGAAACAGATGGCTAGACCAATGGAACAGAATAGAAACACCAGAAATCAATCCAAACATCTACAGCCAACTTATATTTGATCAAGGATCCAAAACCAATCCCTGGAGTAAGGACAGTCCGTTCAATAAATGGTGCTGGGAAAATTGGATTTCCACGTACAAAAGCTTGAAGCAAGACTCCTACCGTTCACCTTACACAAAAATCCACTCAACATGGATTAAAGACTTAAATCTATGACCCACCACCATCAAATTATTAGAGAACAATGGAGAAACCCTGCAAGATATAGGCACCGGCTAAGACTTCTTGGAAAAATCCCCGGAAGCAAAGGCTATCAAAGTCAAAATTAACATTTGGGATTGCATCAAATTGAGAAGTTTCTATACTGCAAAAGAAACAGTCAGGAAAGTGAAGAGGCAACCGACAGAATGGGAAAAAATATTTGCAAGCTATGCTACAGATAAAGGATTAATAACCAGAATCTACAAAGAAATCAAGAAAATCCACAACATCAAAACAAACAACCCACTTGAGAGATGGGCCGAGGACCTCAATAGACATTTTTCAAAAGGGGAAATCCAAATGGCCAACAGACACATGAAAAAATGTTCAAGATCACTAGCAATCAGAGAAATGCAAATCAAAACCATAATGAGGTTTCACCTCACCCCGGTGAGAATGGCTCACATTCAGAAATCTACCAACAATAGATGCTGGCGAGGATGTGGGGAAAAAGGGACACTAACCCACTGTTGGTGGGAATACAAACTGGTAAAGCCACTATGGAAGTTGGTCTGGAGATTCCTTAGAAACCTGAATATAACCTTACCATACAACCCAGCCATCCCACTCCTTGGAATTTACCCAAAGGAAATTAAATTGGCAAATAAAATAGCTGTCTGCACCTTAATGTTTATTGCAGCTCAATTCACAATAGCTAAGACCTGGAACCAACCCAAATGCCCATCTACAGTAGACTGGATAAAGAAATTATGGAACATATACTCTGTAGAATACTATACAACAGTCAAAAACAATGAAACCTGGTCATTTGCAACAAGATGGAGGAATCTGGAAAACATCATGCTGAGTGAATTAAGCCAGTTCCAAAGGGACAAATATCGTATGTTCTCCCTGATTGGTGACAACTAACCAAGCACAAAAAAGGAAACCTGTTGAAGTGAAAGGGACACTATGAGAAACAGTGACTTGATCAGCCCTTGTCCTGACTGTTGAAGTACAACTTAATACTTTATCCCTTTTAGTATTTTTTTGTTCTAGTTAATACTATTGGTTGAGCTCTGTAATGAACACACAATTATTCTTATGTGTTTAAATTTAACTGAAAAGTGATCCCTGTTAAATATAAGAGTAAGAATAAGAGAGGGAGGAGATGTACAATTTGGGACATGCTCAATCGGACTTGCCCCAAATGGTAGAGTTAGAAACATACCAGGGGATTCCAATTCAATCCCATCAAGGTTGCATGTACCAATGCCATCTCCCCATTCCATTTGATCAATTTCTGTTCACAATTGATCACACTGATAGGTCTAAGAGCCAAAGAGGTCACATAAATAAGACTAGTGTCTGTGAATACTAACTGATAGAATCAAAAAGGGAGAGAACAATCCAACATGGGAAGCAGGATACATAGCAGACTCATAGAATGTCAGATGTCCTAAATAGCACTCTGGCCTCAGAATCAGCCCTTAAAACATTCAGATATGGCTGAAGAGCCCATGAGAGTATTTTAGGCATGGAAAGCCAAGACACTCTGGAAAAAAAAAAAAAGAGGACCTAAATGAAAGATCTCTGTGAGTGAGATCCCAGTAGAAAGAACGGGGCCATCAAAGAAGGAGGTACCTTTCTCTGAAGGGAGGATAGAACTTCCACTTTGACTATGACCCTGTTGGAATTAAGATCGAAGTCGGCAAACTCAAAAGGCCTCCATAGCCTTGGCAACTCATGACTAGAGCCTAGGGAGATTACTGACGCCATAAACAAGAGTGTCAAATTGTTAAGTCAACAACAGGAGTCACTGTGTACTTACTCCTCATGTGGGATCTCTGTCCTTAATGTGTTGTCCAATGTGAAATACTGCTATAACTAGTACTGAAACAGTATTTTACACTTTATATTCTGTGTGGGTGCAAACTGATGAAATCTTAATATATACTAAATTGATCTTCTGTATATAAAGATAACTGAAAATGAATCTTGATGTGAATGGAATGGGAGAAGGAGCAGGAGATGGGAGGGGTGTGGGTGGGAGGGAAGTTATGGGAGGGGGGAAGCCATTTGTAATCCATAAACTGTACTTTGGAAATTTATATTTAAAAATAAAAGTTTTAAAAAATGAAATTGTGATATGTATACATGATGGAGTACTATTCAGCCAATAAAAAAGAATGAAATCCTGTCTTTGGCAACAAAATCGATGCAACTGGAGACCATTATTCTTAGTGAAAAAAAATTCAATCCCCAAAGATAACTATTGTATGTTTTCCCTGATTTGTGGTAATTAATATATAGAATACAAAATGTAATATATATGAGTGGAATTGACATTTTGAGATTTGATTTTTGTTTATAGTCCTTGCATATATTCATGAGGAACAATGTTTCTCTACTTATTACTTGCTGAATTCTTTATTTAGTTGAGAGGTAAGCTTGTGATTACAAAGTAAATTGAAACTATATAATTATAAAAATTACAAGAAAAATAAGAAAGGAAGGCAGATGGAGGGTGGAAGCATGACATGGAAGGATGGTGGGGAGGGATGTATCATTATGTTCTTAGAACTGTATATATGAAATACATGGAATTTTTCCCTTTGTATTAATAAAAAATTTAAAATTAATCTTAAAAATAAATACACATAAATGTATGGTATACTCATGCTAGGTAGAGCATCCTACTCTTTTAGCCTCCTCATTCATGCTGAGAAAAATATTTGTTGAAATATTTTACAAACTTCCTAAAGATATTCCCCAACAGAATGCCAAAAAACATACTAGATGTTCAAGTGGACTTACTGAAAATTAATATACAAAGGTACTTAAAAAGATTATGGAGAATAGATATGAAAGATAAGTTTATTTGGATGCCAACAATTTAAAATCATGCATAATTTTTCATAATTTTCATGAAATTTTGGGGAACCCTTGTTTCAGTTTATTTCAAAAATTTGGACATCCAAGTAAACTTATCTTTTAATTCCATTTTATGTTAGCTTTTGAAGTATCCATATATATATACATATATATAATGTATATATGTGTGTCTATATATATATATACATATATGTCTATACACATGTATTTAAGCTACTGTAACAAATCTATACATAATGATACTATGAGTTTAAAATCAGTTGTATAAAATAAACACAAACTTTTTTAATGATGATAAACTATTATAAATAGTATCCAAATTTTTTTTTGCTAAATCACAGTTAAGGTACAGAACCAAAATTGGTACTTAGAATTCTAATATATTCTTCCTTCCTCTATATACTCCCAACTCAAAACATTCTCATTTGCTATTACTTTTTAAATAATTAGTAAAATATTTATGAATTGGTGATAGGAAAAAATGAGTACCCATTCACCTTTTCTAATTACAGTGTTACTGAAGTTCTCTCTTTGGATTGATGTGAAAACCCGTCAGAAAAAAATTCTGTGATCAGCAACAGTTCAAGAAGGTTATAATGTGGAAGAAGCTGAGGAATTATTAAAATGTCAAGGACTTATTATTTAAACCTAAACTAAGGAATTTGTGAATTGAGAAAAGAAAGAATGAATATCTCTTGGGATAAGTCTCATTAACGTCCTGGGAAGAGGTAATTGTGGAAAAGAACAGACATTAAGAGTGTTATAGAGGTTGGCATTGAGTACCCAGCCAGTCTCCACAGGAGTCTTGATCCACAGAAGTACTGGCTGGCCCACAGTTTTCTCCGGGTCAACTTACACGAGAGTGATAATAGCAATAGTTCTTAACCTTGGCATGCTAGGATCATCTAGGATAGTTAAAAAAAATTCTAATGCCCAGACCACACTCACACTAATTAAATCAGAATTGCTTGGGTTGGTATATGGTATGGCAGTTTAGATGACACTTGGGACACCTGCGCCTCATATTGGAGTGGTTCAGTTTGGGTTCAAGACCTCATTCTACTTTCTATTTCAGCATTCTTGCTAACAATGCACACCCTGCAGATGGGGGGGGGGGGGGGGGCGCACGTGATGATTCAAGTAATTGGTTCCATACCACCCATGTGGAGGATCCAGACTGAGTCCCAGGCTCCTGGCTTTGATCTGACCCATCTTTGGCTGTTGGGGTTGTATCGGGGTATGAATTAGCAGATGGGAGATTCTCTCTCTCTCTCTCCCTGCCTTTCAAATACATACATACATGCATACAAATAAAATTAACAAAAATCAGCAATCCTCAGGGGCAGGACCCAGACATTAGTATTTTTAAAACTCCCATATAACATTATTATGTATAGTTAATGTCAACAGCCACTGTTCTGGGGCCATTGTTGTAGTGCCACAGATTAAGCCACCACTTGTAATACTGGCATCCCATATCAGAGTGCTTGTCCAAGGTCCAACAGCTCTACTTCTGATATAGCTTCTGTTAATGTGACTGGGAAGGCAGTGAAAAATGTTCCAATGACAGGGGATTCTGTCACCCTTGGTGGAGACCCTGATGGAATTCCTGGTTCTTGGCTTTGGCTCAGCCCAGACCTGGCTGTGGCAGTTGTTTGGGGAGTGAACCTGCAGATGGAAGATTTCTCTCTCTTTGTCTCTCTCTCTCTCTCTCTCTCTCTCTCTCTCTCCATCTTCTTTCAAATAAATAAAACTTAAAAAGAGCCACTATTCTGAAAATTAAACTGTTTTCCTGTCTGCTTTGGTTTCTTTGTGCTTTTTACCTGCATTTCTGTATTTCCCTCCCTTCTTCTCATCCTTCTTTATTAAAAACAAAGTTGAGGACTTATTACATGACCAGTTATGCACTATGGAAATAATAAGATATGATATCATTGCCTTACTATTTTTACGTAGCTGTGTTACCATGTAATGCAAGTTGAGATATTTAAAACAACACCTACTATGAGTCAACAGATTTGTGGTTGAGAAGGCTGGCATCCCAGGAAAGTGCTCTTCACTCAAGGTATCTATCACAAAGCTGCAATGGAAGTGTCACTCATACTGTGTCCTCATTTGGAGGTTCTGAGGAACAAAGCTACTTCTAATAGGGTCATTCAAAATGGTTGGCTGAATTCAGTCCCTAGGCAAGTAAATGAAGCCCAGCTATCTTTGCTGGATGTCAGGCAGGGCTATTTGTGGTAACTACAGATCAGCTGCATTTCTTATCATATATGTCTTCATCTTCAAGCCAGGAATGACGCATGTTTCTAATCTCTCATTTTCATTTTTCTCAATCAGCTGGAGAAAGGTCTTTGCTTTAAATGTATTCAGTGAATAGGTCAATTCTGATAATTGCTCTATCTTAAGGTTATTCTTTTTGGAACCTGATTACAAATGCATATTCCCTTTATAGCAACAGTGAATAATTGATTAACTGGTGCAAAAGCATGTGTGCAGAATGAACAAGGATCTTGGGTAACATCTTAGAATTGTACCTACAATAGTCCCCAAGGAGGTCGCAAGCAGGGAAACAGGCTTAGTAACTAGCATAAAGCAATGGAGAATGATAACAGGTACAAAGCATAGAAATGACAATAATAAATTGCCTAGTAATTAACTCCAGGACATATGAGCAGAGTCAGAGTACTCTTATTTAGGGGAGTGACACCTGAGTCCATTTATGTACTAGATAGTTACTAAGAATCCTTTATGGCAAACACTGAGTTGAGTTTTGAGAGGTGAATAATATATTTCCCAGATGAACAGGATTATGGAAGATCTTTCCAGAAAACGGGCATCCTATGTAAAACCATATGTCTAACAAGTATCAAAGACATGTTTTGAAGGGATGAGACATAGTTCAGTCCTACTAAAACAAAACATGAAAGGGAACTGGCTGATAATGATGATGCCAGAATGAAGCAGGAGATTGACTTGTGAATATCATGTGACTGAGACTTTATTTTACTCTCTTCCTTTGGAAACACTGAGGGCCCATAATTTTCCCGAGATACAGTTAGAGTATAATAAATTGAACATCTGTAAAATGTACAAGTTGATGAGTCTCAACTTATTTTTATACCCATGAAACCATCACATGCAAACAAGTATTTTCTATCACTCCAGTTTCTTCATGCCCTTTTGTAATCAATCTCTCTCTCCCTCTACTCTGTCGAGGCAACCTTGATTTGCTTTCTGTCACTGTATATTAGTTTAGAATTTATAACATTTTATTTTTGAATAGTTTTAATTTTACAAAGCTAAAATTATGAGGAAGTAATATAAAGAGTTCTATACTCCTCACACCATTTCCCTTATTAACATTTCATATCATATCTTTGTCACAACTGACAAAACCTTCCATTTTATTAATCCGGCTGCTAGTAGCCAATATTTTGATTCACACTGAACACTTCTTTTTAAATTATTAAATTCTATTTATAAGGGAGAATCCGCAGGATTTGTCTTTCCATTTCTGGCTTCCTTCACTCAACATGATTTGTTCCAATTCCAACTGTTTTGCAGAAAATGATAGATTTCATTCTTTTTGTATATCTTAATAGTATTCTATTGCACGTAAATAAGTGTAAATATATATGATATATAACATTTTCTTTATCAATTCGACTGATTATGGATACCTTGGATAATTCCATATTTTGGCTATAGTGAACAGTGCTGTTATAAACATGGTGGTGCTGGTATCTTTTTTGGTAGAATGATTTCATGTCTTTTCAGTATATACCTCAAAGTTGACTGCTGGATTATATGGTACTTGTATTCTTAGTTTTTAAATAAATCTCCATACTGTTTTCCACAGTGGCTGCATAATTTACATTCCCACCAACATCAGTTAAGATTTCTCCTTTCTCCCCATTCCTGCCAACATTTGTTATTCTGTCTCTTTGATAATAACCATTCTTACAGGGGTAAGGTGATATATCATTGTGGCTGCAATTGGCATTCCCGATTGCTAGTGAAACTGAGTACTTTTTAATGTATTTGTTGGCCATTTATATTTCTTCCTTTGAGTACTGTCCATTGAGATTCTTTGCCTATTTCTTAACTGGATTCGTTGTTTTGTTGTTGAGATTTTTGATTGATGATACATTCTAGTTGTTCTGGCTACTTGTCTTTGTCAGATAAATAGCTTGCAAATATTTTTTTCCCATTCTGGTGGAATTTCCTTGCTGTACAGAAGCGTCTGGGTTTGATATAATCTCATATGTCTGGTTTTGCTTTTGTTGCTGGTGCTTTTAGGGTCTTATCCAAGAAGTCATCACCTATACAAATGTCTTAAATGTTATCCCTATAATTTCTTTTAGCAGTTTGATAGTTTCAGATCCTATGTTTAGGTTTCTGGTGCTTCTTGAGTTGATATTTGTATATGGTGAGAAGTAGGGGTGTAACTTCATTCTTCTACATACTTACATTCAGTTTTGCCATCACCATATATTTAAAATACTATCCTTTGTCCAGTGGCACCTTTGTGAAGTATCAGTTGGCTGTTTGTATGTGAATTATTATCTGTGCTCTATATCCTGATTTGCAGACCTACACGCTGTTTTTAATGCCTGTGCCATTCCGTTTTGATTCCTTTAGCTTTGCAGTATGGTTTGAAATCAGATATTGTGATTCCTCTAGCTTGATTTTTGTTTATGTGTGTTTGCTTGTTTAGGATTGGTCATTATGGGCCTTTTGTTATTCCATATGAATTTTAGTATTGATTAATTCAAGTATTGATTAAATTTAGTATTATTTCTCTAATTCTGTAAATGCAATTCAGGGGCTGATGTTGTGATGCAGTGAGGTAAGTTGGCATCTTTGATGCTGGCACTCCATACTGAGGCACTGATTCTCATCCGAGCTGCTCTGCTTCCAATCCAACTTCCTTCTAATGTGCTTTGGAAAGCAGAAGATGATAGTCCTAGTACTTGGGCCCCTACTACCTACATGTCAGACCTAGATAGAGTTGTGTGCTCCTGGCCTTAACTTGGCCCACCCCAGTAATTAACTCCATTTGGTAAGTGAACCAGTGAATAGAAGCTCTGTTTCTTTTTTTTCTTTCTTTTTTAATATTTATTTATTTTATTTGAAAGGCAGAGTTACAGAGAAGCAGAGGCAGAGAAAGAAAGATAGAGGTCTTACATCCATTGGTTCATTCCCCAGATGGCCACAATGGCCAGAGCTGTGCCGATCTGAAGCCAGGAGCTTCTTCTGGGTCTCCCACATGGGTTCAGGGGCCCAAAGGCATGGGCGGTCTTCTACTGCTTTCCCAGGCCATAGCAGAGAGGTGGATCAGAAGTGGAGCAGCTGGAACTTGAACCGGCGCCCATATGGGATGCCAGTGCTGCAGGCAGCAGCTTTACCCACTACTTCACAGTGCCAGCCCTAAGCTCTGTTTCTATCTCTCCATCTTTCTCAGTCATTCTGCCATTTAAATAAATCAATCTCTTTTTTTAAAAAAAAAGTATAAATGGTATTTTTATAGGCATTGCATTGAATTTGTAGACTACTTTATGTAGAATAGACATTTTAATTATATTAATTCTTCCAATCAATGAATAAGGAATAACGTTCCCTTTTTTGTGTGTCCTTGATGGTTTCTTTCATTGATGTTTTATAATTTTCATTGCAGAAATTTGTCACTTCTTTGGTTAAATTTACTCCTACATATTTGATTTTTTCTCTACATATTTCATTTTTACACATTTTACCAATGTAAAGAGAACAGATTTAACGTAGTTATTAGATACAATTCTAAGAATATAATGATACTTCCCTCCCTGTCTCTCTGTTTTTCTAATTTTTGAGATAGCATATTTTTAAATTACCCTATAGTCAAAGGCTTATTATCTTATAGTCAAAGGCAAATTACCTTATAGTCAAAGAGTTCCTATATACTAAATAAAAGTTTAACAGTAAAAAATAAAAAGCAGGAATAGATACAAGGGCTATATACAGCAATCAAATAAAAATATGTCAGTTTCACTCATAAACAGTAAAATTTTTCAAACTCTATGTATTAACTATGAGAAATTAGGGAACATGTTATATTTGTCTTTTTGATTCTGGCTCATTTCACTAATTATAATGATCTGCAGTTTTTTATGTAGTTATTGTGAATGGGATCTGTTTTCTGATTTCTCTTTCAGCAATGCAGGGTCTTAGTCCACCCATACAAGGATGGACTGGGTCCAAGGAAAGGTAAGTGCAGCGCTCGCCCGTTCCCCAGCCTCCCGATCCCAGAGACAATCAGACGCAGAGGGGAGTCAAGTCTAATAGCAAGAACTCATTTATTTTGCGCATAACAGAGCCTTTTAAAGCACAAAACTGCAGAGTCATTGGGGCAGGGCTTAAAGACCACCAATCACTTAAAAGATCACTTTACGGGGTGATTTCTATAGGACTAGCCATATGTCTATACACTTGTTACTAGTTTTGTTACCTCCCCTGATGTTGCGCAGCCAATTAGTTTTAGTGGTAAACAACTTTGGATTCCACCCACCTTACTTCGTTTGGGTGCCATCTTTGAATTACCTCATGTAACTAATTTCCCCACACAACGAGACCATTGTTGGTGTGTAAAAATTATATTTTTCTCTATAATTTTATATAAATGGACTCATCCAATATGCACTCATCTGTGCTTATCTTCTTTCCTTCAGTATGATTTTGAGGATCATGCGAGAATCAATAGGTCATTCCTTCTGATTACTGAGTTCTATTCCATTGTGTCACATGAATATGTCAAAGCTCTTCACGCATTCTTCTGATGATGGACACTTATGTGGTTTGCACTTTTGAGCTACTTAATAAATCTATTGTAAGTTTGTGTTGATATATTTTTATTTATCTCAGTGAATACCAGGAATAGAATGCTTAAGTGATAACTTTTCATCTTTTACTTGTTTTAATATTTGAGAAATTTTCCCTTAGTATTAGTACTATTTTCCAGCAATATATAAAATTTTAGATGGTGTGCAATCTAATTAACACAGCTATGCTTAATCTTTTTAATTTTATTAAATTTGTTGGGTGTGTAGTGATATCTCATTGTGGCTTTACCTTCCATATTTTTAATACCTAGCAATATTTGTTAGGAAAAGAGGCACAGAATAGAGTGAAGGAAATATACAAATCTACAGCCAGACCAAATTTATTCAGAGAAAATAACTTTGTAGAGGTGGGTAACCAAGTGTGGGCACATACATTAATGGAACATGTGGCAGAAGGCTGCGCCCCAAGGGGCCAAGCCTTTTGATATTATCGATGTGCTAGGGATGAGGGTGGGAGTAAGGGCAGCAGGTGGAGGTGGATTCCTGGAACTGGTCTTTCAGGTGGCTGTGCATATGAGGCCTTAGGAAAGTGGGAAAGAATGAGGTGCTGGTGTGTAAAGGCAATTGGGTATGAGACACAATAGAGAAGCAAGGGCAAGAAATTTATTCAAAGAATAAATGCCAATGTTTCTTTTATGGGCAATGAATGAGAATGGCTGAGGATTCTGTCTTTGTTCTATCAGTATTAATCTTATTAGCCATTTAAACATCATCTGTTTAAAACTCTATTTTTGTAGCACTCTGGCCTCAGAATCAGCCCTTATTAGACAAAAGATCCTTGGTGAGAGTGGATGGAGAAAACTACAGGCAAGGTGGTAACTGGGAATGAGTATACCCTTCTGGGACAAAAGATGGAAAAGCTTTGAGCTAGGGAAATCTAGTGAACACCAATTGTGTATTAAAGAAATACAGGGAATTGCAACTGATTAGGAGTTGGTGATGCTTTCCAGGTTTACAACATAGGATCCAAAGGGTGGAATAGATTTAGTGGAGTTAACAAGGAGTCAAAGGCTTTGACTTTAACAACGAGTTAAGTACTGGTCTGGGTGTTCTTGGGCACAGCAGGAAGTACAACTTGAATCTTGCCTTCAAAGAGAAGAAAGCAAAGAATGGAAACCAAAAAAGGATCAACAAGAGATGATGTAAAAGCAAAGAACTGCGTGTGTAAGACGTCAGAAGTGGATGGCGATTGCTAGGGTTTGAAATGCCAAGAGAACATTTCCACGTAGGTACAATATGAAGGAAAGTGTGAGGTGCGGCTGTGAAGGGTGTGTCTGCAGGTTGGTGCGATAAAGTGGGCAACGTGGGTAAGTATAGGACTGGTCAATTCAGTGTGATTTCAGTGAGAAGAAACGCTGGGAAGAGAAGCTGATGTGTGGTTTCAGGAACCTGAATCGACTGCACCCATTTTTTGCCAGGCCCTTTGTTATACTCATCTAGCAGATTAGCAAGAGAGGGTCCTGGCCTCCAAGAAACTCATTCTTTAATGATTAAAAGAACCCTGTAAACAAGTATAACAGGCAGAGACATGTAGTGAGTCTATATGTGAGGTGGAAGACACAAAGTAAGGAATAACTTTTTCTGGCAGTGAAAACCGGAAATCTTCACTCAGTAGAATTTTGAAGGGCAAGTGCATGTTTCTAGAGGGTGCAGGGTAAAGCATTGTTGATAGGAGGCTTTCGAGAACCGGCAGCAGCAAGGGCTGAAATGAGCTCCTCCATTATAGCTCTCTTATTTCTTTCTTCCTTGCTTCTCACTAGAGAAAATACAGTGTAATCCTAACATCTGCATTTGGAAATGCAGACGCTACTTAGGCTTCTAATCTCACCTGGGTCAATCTATCAATATGAAAGTTCTTATTACAGTGTCAAGTGCTAGCCCAGCTTTAATGTTGAAGACATGCTCTGTTCTTCCTTGCAGTATTAGTTCTTGTGTAAATCTTTCTCGGGAATCTCATATGAAGAAGGCAATATTCAAGTTTTCCTAAATTCCCATAAACACCTTGCCTACCCCAAATAATTTGTAATGAAGGACAGGGTTTTGCTCAGAGAAGACAAGGCTGTGATTGGAAATGCTAAATTTCCAAAGGCTCCTACCAAGTTATTTGTTGTTTTCCTTCTCAGTGGGCTCTTCTTATTGCCTGTCTCCGAGCTCTGCAGTGTCTTGCATTCTGATGGTAAGAAGCCTTAGGGGAGACAATGCAGGTGTTTGGAATTTCAAGTGATTCAGCACCACTGGGGACATGACATACTAGAAATGACAGTCTCTCCATTTTCACCTGCCAGAAACTCTGGGGACCAGTGGCACCATCTCTCCCAGTCTCCCAGTCATGAATATGATGAATAGCTTTGTGCTCACCAGGCGGTTATCTTATGAGAGTCATTCCGACTGAGAAGATGCTCTCGAAACAGAAAGCTTGTTTCAACTCAGAAAGCACTTAATCATATTGGAGTTTTTATGTATATAATGTATTTTTCCCAATGAGTTCTATCATTTCCATTTGAGTCCAAGGCATTTCCCTAGTGACATAGTCAATGATACTACCAAGGACCACTGCCGTATGTTGGGTTTCCCCAGGAGGCTGTTGCCTAGTGTAGTCAGCTAAGGCTTCCATAGCGAAACACCATAGACTGGGTGGTTTAGACAGTAGAAACTTATTCTTCAAAATTCTGGGGTCTGGAAGTCAAGTCAGCGTGCTAGCATGGTCAACTCTGATGAAGGCTCTCTTCTGACCCTGCTCAAAGTTCTGCCTCCATTCAGAGCCACCGCTGGGGGTTGGGGTTCAGTGTGTGAATTTGGGAAAGGCCCAATTCAGTCCACAGCACAGAGATTACCTTAGAGAGGTTTATTAAGGAGTACTTGGACTTACCACTTCTTGAAGGGGGGAGGAGGAGGCAAGATTAAACTGAGGGGAAAGTGGGGCTGTGAGGTAATCTCACTGAGGACCTCATTTGACCCTCCATGGAGTTCTGAAGCTGGAGAAGCGCTTTTAGAGTTGTTTCAATTTGAGGTCCTTTTATTACCACGCCAAGCAGTCACTGGATATGGGTCACCCCTAGAGAGGTTTTTTTTTTTTTTTTTATTCTCTCTTTGATGATCTGTATGTGTTTTGAAGATATACTGATAGACTTTTAGGCAGGCTCTTTTCTTCAGTGGGAAAGTGGAAATCCTTTTTCAGATTCTTGCTGTAGATGATGGTTATATAGTTCGTTTGTGAGAATAAAGCAAAAGAATTCCTGAGAATCCAACAAAAGTATTGTTCTTCTGGAGTTAACATGAGGATAAAACAGTCAAATCATCCAGTCTTGGGTAAAAATGCATAAGATGTCAGCAGCAAAAAATATGCATTGAATTGGGTGGTTTAGTTTCCGTCTAACTATCCATGTATCTTTGTTTGCTGTAAACTTAGGCTGGCTGCCTCAGCTAGTTATAGGGACTATTTCAGTTCTCACCATTCCTCTAGAAAGTATTTTCATTTACAAAATTGTACTGTGTCTCTACCCACCCATGTTTAGCTGCTGCAAACCTTTGAATTTTAACTTTTCCTAATCTCACAGAATGAATGCTTCCTATTATGATCGTCTTAGCACAGTGCACTAGGTCTTGTGAAAGTTCCCTCATGTGTAAATACCTGGTTATGATTGCTTCTTGGTGAGAACGTAAGTCCCATGAAGCTAGGGAAGCATACTTATCTTTTTCACCATTGTATTTTCATCATTTAGTGCACTGGTTAGCATACAGTCAAGATTCAAATATAGTTTGTTGAATGAATAAATGGATGAATAAATGAAAGGCACTAGACAATAGATTTACCATGTCATTTGAGGGTCATTTAGTATCTACAATGTGCAGTCTGTTGTGTCTTTGTCTTTATACTAACAAGGACACTTTTAATAATTCATTTTTAAGAACTTATTGCCCAATTTGTGCATTATCATACTTCTTCCTCAGACCATTACTTTGGGGAAAAATATCTCAGTATTTGTCTTCCTGGCAAACATTCACAGCAATTTGTAATTATGAGAAAAACAATGATTTTAATTTGCCTTCATGGTCCCTGTCAACACTTTAGGAGGTTCTAACAGGGAGATGCATGCATTTGTTCATCTCATTTCCAGAAAAACAGACCTTTATCATGAAAATTTCCTCCCTGAGTGTGGTAAAATGAGGGACACTTATTTTGCAGATCAGGGGACTCCAGTTCACTTCAGTTTTCAATGTGTTCACAGCTAGGTCACTCTAGTAACCAATATTCCTTTCCTATTTCAAAGTTAAAGAAAAAACATTATCTCAATAATTTATTAAAGTCATACAAGTTGGTTGTACATTGAATTACCCTTGAAAAGAGTATGTCAGATTTATCTTGGCCAAGTGATCAAGATTGATGCCAGGTAACATAAATCTTTATTGTACCTGTGTTAATATTTGTACTTGAGTTGGCAAAGAATATCTAGTTTTTTGGGATACTTGTCTTGAACTTTCATGAAACTATTTCAAATGTGTACCACGGATACTTGTATTCTTTTAATAATCCCCATGTGAGGTATTACATATTAAAAATATCTATTGCTACTAAATATAAAACTTCTTTGGGACATTTCCCAACATAATATTTTAGGCAGCCACTGTCACTTGCCATGTTGATGTGTGTGATAAAATCTCTTTTCATTATTAATCTAAGGAAGTGTGATTTATTTGGGAGAAACTCTAATTTGGGGAACACATCAGAAAAATGAGGAATGGTGTCAAAGGATCATGTAAACACACAGTTGGATGGGTAGAAATTTCTGTACACAACCCAGTTAAGAAAAATTTTGTTTACATTCTTCCATTTAATATTTACAACATATCTATGAAATAGGCATATAAGACATTTTCTTCCCAATATATAAATTTAAAAATCAACATAGAAATATTAAGAGACTTTCTTTCGATCTAAAAGCTAATATGTAGAAAGCAATTGGTCTTTTCTTTCCAAATTATTGCCATTTTCTTTAGGATCATCATGCTTTTTAATTTAATTTCCTGCTGATGACCTAAGTCATATAGAAAGATTATGAGCAAAAAATTTCTAAGGTTATAAAAAACCTCAAAGGGGCCAAAATCCCTTTCACTGATAAGAAACCAATTAGAGGCATCAAGGATAAAGCATGATTTTCATATGAACTTTATTCAAGACAACTGAAAAGGTCTTCTGACTCAGAGAGGAAAACTGGTTGTTTTCCAGAGCTGTTGTCAAAATGTTGTCTGATTATTATCTTTCTAGCAAACAAACTGCTCAAAAACCCCATCTCTAAACAAAAAAGCAGAAAATATTACTTTACTTATTTAGCATAGGCACTGCATCTCAGAGAAAGAAGACACACAGTTCTGACTGTTCTGTATTTTCCACACATAATCTCTCTTTCTCTTCACCACTCAAGCCCATCTAAATGGGTTCAATAGCAATGAAACTTGTCTGTTTTGGACAGCCTGGATTATTATTTTTTAAAGATTTATTTATTTATTTGAAAAACAGAGTTTCACGGAGAGAGAGACAGTGAGAGTCTTCCATCCACAGGTTCACACCCCAGATGGCAACAATGGCTGGGACTAGACTAAGTTAAAACCAGGAGCCAGGAGCTTCCTTCATGTCTCCCACATTGGTGCAGGGGGCCTAGCATGTAGGACATTGTTGCATTCCCCAGGTGCAATAACAGGGAGTTGGATCAGAAGTGGAGACTTGAACGAGCACAGCACTGGCCACATCCTGAATTATATTATATATGTAAAAAATAATAGTACGTGAGACCAGAGTCTGAGAAGTATGGGTCATAGAGTGAACATTTCTAAAATAAACTCCTGTTTGTGTATGTGTGTCTGTGTGTGCAGGCGTGGGTGGAAATGAATGACCTCAAAAAAGGCCTGGAGTTTACTCAATTTGAGAGCCTTTGTAATGTATATGTGACAGATTCAAGTAATTAGTTTTGAAAAAAATGAAAATAATGTCATTCAAAAACAAAATAAAATTTCTTAAAAACAGAGAACTATATTGTAACCAACTATCCAACTATCCAAAGATAAGTAAAGACAGATTCATTATTTTAGGTATGTCAATTGAAGAAATCCAGACCCATATATGTGAAAAGCAAATGGTTTTTTATAATAAAAAATAGATTTATTTATTTATTTGAGAGGCAGAGTTACAGAGAGAGGGAGAGACAGACAGAGAGAGATTTTCCATTCAGTGGTTCACTCTCTTAAAGACCTCAACCGCCACAGCTGGGCCAATCCGAAGCCAGGATCCAGAAGCTTCCTCTGGCTCTCTCTTGTGAGTGCAGGGACCCAAGGACTTGAGCCATCTTCCACTGCTTTCCTATGCCAAAGCAGAGAGCTGGATCTGAAGTGGAGCAGTTGGGACTCGAACTGGCACCCATAAGGGATGCTGGCACTGCAGGTGGAGACTTAGCCCACTACACCACAGTGCCAGCCCCATGGCTCTTTATAAAAGTGTAAATAAAATAAGATAAATGGAGATTTGCTAATTTTAGTTGTATCTTATTTAATCAATTATTTGGTTTTATAGTCAGGATCTAATTTGAGTTATCCCTTCTGTTTTATAAAATTGGTAACTTTAATCTGCAGGCTCATTCATATCCAAACAGCCAGATTTGTTGAAGACCCATATAATATCTGTTTATCAGGTGATAGAATTAGAATGCTCAAAGTCTGGCATTGATTATTGAGCAACATTCAGAAAAGATTATTGTTTCTGGCCAGCGCTGTGGCTTAACAGGCTAATCCTCACACCGGGTTCTAGTCCCGGTTGGGGCGCCGGATTCTATCCCAGTTGCCCCTCTTCCAGGCCAGCTCTCTGCTATGGCCCGGGAAGGCAGTGGAGGATGGCCCAAGTCCTTGGGCCTTGCACCCGCATGGGAGACCAGAAGAACCTGGCTCCTGGCTTCGGATCAGCGAGATGCGCCGGCCGCAGCGGCCATTGGAGGGTGAACCAACGGCAAAGGAAGACCTTTCTCTCTGTCTCTCTCTCTCTCACTATCCACTCTGCCTGTCAAAAAAAAAAAAAAAAGATTATTGTTTCTTGTATCTATCACATTTGATATTAAAAAAAAATCCATAAAGGAAGGAATGCTTAGGGTAATACTTTATTTTTCGTAGTGGATATTTTTTTTTTTTACTTGAAAGTCACAGCCACACAGAGAAGGAGAGGCAGAGAGAGAGAAAGAGAGAGGTCTTCCATCTGCTGGTTCAATCTCCAATTGGCCACAACAGCTGGAGCTGTGCCTATCCAAAGCTAGGAGCCAGGAGCTTCTTCCGAGTCTCCCACATGGATGCAGGATTCTAAGGACTTTGGGCCATGTTCTACTGCTTTCCCTGGCCATAGCAGAGAGCTTGATGGGAAGTTGAGCAGCCAGGACTAGAACCAGCACCCATATGGGATGCTAGCACCCTTACCCACTACGCCACAGCACTGGCCCCCGTGGTGGATATTATTCAAAGCAGATCAATGACCCACAAGAAAATAACCAATATCTGTGCCATATATGCAAAAGAAATCCATTACTATCTATTTCTTCTTTTGCCATTAATACTTTACAAGAACATGAAATCCTTTTTTTTTTTTCTTGTTGTGTTTTCATAGACCACACAGATATTTTGGTTCTCTAGAATTTCTACCACATGTCATCCCATCATTATTACAAAGTAGTATTTCAAAGTGCAGGGCAAAGGACAACTCCCCAGATGTGGTTTAAAAAGTTGTGTGGCAGAATTATATGAAGTCTGAATTTTGACTTAGCTATTCTTGTTCAGATTCTCACCATGTAACAGGCAGAACCAAGTATTACCACATGATAGAACATTCACACACTTTAAGATCAGAAGTATCCATTAAGATAAGTTTGAATCATCAAACCTGACTCATGGGACTCATATATCTTACTCAATATTGAACTTTACCAGGAATTAAGAGTATGGACAGTAGCAATGTGACCATAGGCAATGTGATGCTTTTCCCTTGGAAAGCTTTGAGATGAACAGTGTAGCTTCCTAGTTCATTGGAACTCATTCTGATTTTTATTAAACGTGATTTTCTAAGCAATGTACACAAAACATTGTTTTTTATAGAAGATGATTTTTTGTTTATTGAATATTTCGGTTTATACTTCAGGAATTATATAGCTTATTTAACATTCTTTCAGTGAGCTATACTTTATATATATATATATGAATATGAATTCCATGGTTATATACAATAAGCCACCCAAACAGACCAGAAGTATACTGCTAATGGCATTTTACATATAAGGAGCCTCTGCATTGTGTTTCTACTAGTGAATTTATAATTGACTTTGACCAGAGCATCTTGTTCTTTCCCAGGTGTCCCTGGGAAAGAAAGAAAATGTTTTAAAGGTGTCATGGGTCTACTGCTTACCTTTTCTTTCTCATGTAAGTTCAAATTCTTCATTACTTGCCCACTAATTGCGTGTATTCTGGGAAATCTTTTTCAATTTTCTCTATAAAAATCTTAAGCTTCCTGATATTTACCATACAGATGATTATATTTCTTCTTTCTTGGGTAAACAATCAGAATAACAAATTGTACTTCTCAAACTAAGGAACATGTAATAAAACATAATTAACCTTCTGCTAATTAAAGAAGAAAAAATTGTAGATACATATAGAAAAACAGGTATTGTAGATATTGAGAAAAAGATAAGCCTTGCAGGAGATTCTCATTGGAAACTATGCAAGAGATGATACAAAGAAGGGTAATTTTTAAAGTATTGGGAAAAAATTCTTAACTTTTTCACTTAGTGAAAACATCTTTCAAAAATGAAGGTGAATAGTTTTACATCAAAGAAGCTGAGAGAATTCATTGCCAAGATCCATGATACAAAAATGTACAAGGAAGTTTCTCCGGCAAGATGAACATAATACCAGATAGAAGCTTGTATCTACACAAAGAAATTAATTTTCCAAAATTGTAAAGTGGAAAAGTGTGAAATATATCATCTTTTTTATTCCTTATCATTCTAAAATATATTGGCTTGGAGCCGGCGCTGTGGCATAGCAGGTAAAAGTGGCTGCCTGCAGTGCTGGCATCCTGTATGGGTGCCAGTTCCTGTCCCTACTACTCCACTTCTAAACCAGCTTTCTAATATATCCTGGGAAAGCAGTAAAGATGGCCCAAGTCCTTTGGCCCCTGTACTCACATGGGAGATCAGGAAGAAGCTCCTGGCTCCTGGCTCCTGCCTTCGGATTGGTGCAGCTCTGGCCATTGCAGCCAATTGGGGAGTGAACCAGCAGTTGGGAGACCTCAGTCTCTGCCTCTCCTTCTCTCTCTCTGTAACTCTGTAAATAAATAAATCTTTAAAAATAAATAAATAAATAAATAAATAAAATATACTGGCCCCAACAAGTAAACTTTTAAACATTACACTATTGAATTATGACATAAGTAAAATTAAAATTTATGACAATGATATTAAAAATGGGAAGAGAGACAAGGGAATAATGTTTTTTAAAGTTATTACACAGTGCATGAAGTAATTAAGTAGTTTGAAGGTAGACTGAGAGTAAAGCTGTATATTATAAATCCTAGAGCAATCTTCAAAAATTCTAGAAAAAGTATAGCTAATAATCCAATAGAAAAAATAAAATGCAATTATAGAAAAAATAAAATTCAGGATAGACATTTGGTTTATCATTCAAGACGATTGGACACCCACATTCTGTATCAGAGTGCTGGAGGTCAAGTCCCACTCTTCCTTCAGGTCCAGCCTCTGCTAATGCTCACCGTGGGAGGAAGTAAGTGAGGATTCCAGTAGCTGGGTCGCGTGGATTGAGTTCCTGGATTGAGACTTGGATTGAGTTCCTGGCTTCTTACTTCCACCAGGCCCAGTCCTTACCAGTGAGGTGTAACCCAGCAGATGGAAGTGTGCTCACTTGCTTTCTTTCTCTCTCTTCCCTTTTTCTATCTCTCAAATAAATAAATAAAATTTTAAATGCCCCTAAATAGACCATACAAATAGAAGAAAACAGAACAGATGGAACAAGTTGGAAATGACCAATAGATTGGTAAATTTAAATTCAATGTTACAGATATTTACAGAAAATATAAAAGTTCTATTCACTGCAATTGATTGATAGTAGTTATCAGATGGTATTGAAAAGTCATGACCCTGGGGCCAGCACTGACTAAATAGTTTAAGGTACCACCTGAAATGCTGGCATCCCATATGGATTCAGGCTTGAGTCCTACCTGCCCCACTTCTCATCCAGCTCCCTGCTATAGCGCTTGGGAAAGCAATAGAAGATGACAGAGAATTTTGGGGCACTGTACCCAATTGGAGACCTGGATAGAGTTCCAGGCTCTTGGCTTTAGCCTGGCCCAGCTCCAGCCGTTGCAGCCATTTGGGAAGTAAATTAGTAGTTGGAAGATCCCCTTTCTCTCTCTCTCTCTCTCTCTCTCTCTCATTTTCTTTGTCTCTCCCCCTCTCTGTAGCTCTGTCAAATAAATAAATAAATCTTTAAAGAAAAAAGGCTTGACCCCTCTATATGCTATCCACAAAAAGAAATTCACTAAAAATATTAAGATATTGATTAGTTAAAATAACACAGCAGGATAAATAATTTTCAAGCACTAAAATATACAGTGTGATTATGAAAGATCTTGATCTGTGGTAACTTATAGACTATCTAAAATATAATATATTCAAGTGAAGTTTACATTTTGATATTAAATGATTGTTTACAGCTCTTGTCTCTACAGTTGAGGAACACTGGTTTTTTTTTCCTCCTGCTATTTGTTGAATTCTTTACTTAAGGTAGTGTTAATCTTATGAGTATAAATAAACTGAAAATAGATTTTTGTAAAAAATAGAAATGAGAATTGTAGAGGCATGAGGAAATGAGGGTAAGAGAGAAGGTATCATGGGAAAAATCACTATGGTCTTAAATCTGTATATATTAAATGCATGAAATTTGGATACCTTAAATAATTTTTAAAAAAATCTTTGGAAAATTGGCTTCTCAAAAAACTATGCATGAATTTCAAAAACAGTTTTGTGCCGACATAAAATTATCTTTTAATTCCATTTTCCACAAACTTCTTGAAGTACCCTCATAATACTATTATAGTACAATTCAATACAAGGAATATTATCAGAGATAAATGATAAAGGGTTAATTCACAAAAAATATACAACAATTTTACATGTGCATATACCTAGCAATTTAACTTAAAAATATAGAATAAAAATGATGGAGTTGAAAGAATCAAAAGATAAATTCACATTTTTTGTTAGAGACTCTAATACTCTCTCAATAATATACAAAACAAGTAGAGAGAAGATCAGTAAGGATATAGGAAACCTGTACAATACTGTATAACAATTCATTATAACTAATATTTAAAAAGTACTTCACCTAAAATAGCTGAATATACATTTAAGTTAATTCTGTACCTCCTATAAGTAAATCCCAAGATGAGACTAGATATTTGAGAAATTTATTGGTAAAACTGATTCTCTGGAAAAAGTAGAAATGATCCAGAAGTGATACATGAAACCACAATGGAGATCTGACCTTTGTGAGAGAAAGAAGGGAAGAGAGTTGTACAGGCAATCTCAGGCTATAGAGTAGTTCTAAAATTTTTCACCAAGACAAAAGGAAATCTTCAAGTTAAAACCACTTGTCTGAGGTGTCCTATGTCTCATGGAAATCGGTCTATCTTTGTTTTCCTATCATTTTCAGTTCTAAGATGAGACACCCATATAAAATACGGCTCAGCATCAGTACAGTGACAAAGTTAGAGTGCAGCAACTGGGTCCACTGAGTAACTACCATTCCTCAAACAAATAAAATTTTGGTCAAGCCATTTGTACTACACCAATATTCATTTATTAGTTTTTAACATAGATGGGACTCTCTGTCCTAGCTTACCAATTTCATTGTAAATCTAAATTCTTTCAAAATAAGAAAATAAACAATAACAAAACTGCTCTAACTTTATTTCTCCGTACTGATCAGTTTCCGTACTAGCATGCTGAGTCCGCTTCTCACCCGGTTATAAGGAATTTAGAAAGCCATGGTGGTAAGCCATAGTTCGCAGTTTGGATGAGACTGATGTTCTTCTGATAAACATTTAGTCAAAATGATCAAGAAAAAAATTTAGAGACAGAGAAGAGATCCTAATTATAAATATCACAAGTTAAATAGGGGATATTACCACAGATCCTACAGACATGAAATGATAATATGAAAAGATTTTGAACAGCTTTGTGTCAACATATTTTATAGTGAAGTTGAAATGGATTTTCTTTGAGAAATATGCTATCAAATCTCTCTCAAAAATAGGGGCTAACATTGTGGCACAGTGAATTATGCTGCTTCTTGTGATGCCAGCATCCCATATGGGAGCTCTGTTTGGTGTTTTGTCTGCTCTGCTTCCGTCAAATTTCTCTGCCAATATTCCTTAGAAAGCAGAAGAGAAAGTCCTAGTGTTTGGGTCCCTGCACCTATGTGGGAGAGCTGGGTGGAGTTCCAGGCTCCTGGCTTCAACCTGGCCCAGCCCTGGTCATTAAAGCTGTTTGGAGAATGAACCAGTGGATGGAAGATCTCTCTGTCTCTGTCTTTACCTCTATCACTCTTGCTTTCAAATACATAAAAATATGTTTTAAAATCTCATTCAAAAATAAAGATACAGTTCACAGAATACTATTAATACCTTGAGGAACTTTCCTTTAATTACTGATTTTTTATTATGAATAAATGTTGAATTTATGTCAGTTTTTTCTGCATCAATTGAGATGATTTTGATTGTTTAATAAATGTAACTCTTACTCTAACTGGTATAACTCTATTTGCAAAGCTTCACATTCTGATTTAGATACAAGGTTCACAATATGAGCTTCAGAAATAATAGTTACTATTTAATTTGGCATTTATATGGAGATTTGGTTGCTTTCTGACTATATGGGTTTCTGCCTGTTTAGGTTCCAAAGAGATGTACCAAAGAGATGTAATGTAGCGTTAATTCAGCCATATGTGTATATATATATATATATATACATACATATATAAAATTATGGTCATGGCTCTTCTGCCATTTTCAGTGTTATTATTTATTTTGGATGAACTTGAAATAAATACCCCAGAAAGAAGAATGGGCACTTGGCAGTTAAGATGCTGTTTCGAACACCATATCTCATATTGGAGTGCCTGAATTTGATGCCTCCTTCTGGTTTCTGACTCTATATCCCTGCTGATGAAGACCCTGGAAGACAGCAATGATGACTCAAGTAACTGGGTTCCTGCTATGTACATGGAAGACATGAGTTCTTGGCTCCTGGGTTTGGTGTCAGCACTTCTCTGTCCCGGCTCTGGCTACCACAGGTATTAGGGTGAGTGAGTCAGTTGATGGTAGCTCCCTCTTTCTTTGCTCATTTGTCTCTCTACTTCTCATAGATATTAATGAATTAAAACACCATAGAAATACCAAAGTATACTCCACATCATTCCATTAAAGCTTAAAGTCACTCTTCTCCTTCATTCTTTAACCCACTCTGGCCTCTTTGCAGAGCAAGAGGTGCTTCTCAAGTAAAAAGTACATTGATAGTCCTACAAAGAAAAATATAAAGGGAAAATATTTTAGTAGCTTTTAACAAGTGCTTTACTACTAAATATCGGTTTCTTTTATAAGTCTGAAGCCCACAGGGTCATGGTCATATTTTGTGCACATGTATTTTTCCTGTTTGGTTGGTGTTTTTCTGGTCTCTAATATAGGTTTGACACAGGAGGTTCCTTATTAAATGTTGAATGAATAAATAAATATTCTGCCCAACAACATTGTGCTGTGGGGACTCATTTGTGCATTCTTAGTGTGATAGTTCTCTTTTCTGAGAAGACTAGAGTATATTTCAATATTATGTGAGCTCAAGAAGTCACATACAATGGTCAATAACAAAGTAAACTACAAATAAATTTCCTGGTATAATTTAGAAACAGAGATTTTGAAATACTTATATATTTGGGAGGTAATATATAACAACATTTATTTTTGAGATTAACATCTGGAAGCTTACATGAACATACTGGATGGCATTCAGTTGGTTAATAACTTTGCTATTCCTTGTACTAGTTCAGAAAAAATGTTCTGGAAATCCCAAATTTCTTGTTACCTTAGCAACCACAGGTAGAATGCCATAGTGACAGGGATGACTCATGAATCCCCTCAAAGATCTAATGCTGTTAGCGTATCAAGTCTATGTTTGAAAATCTAGCTCCTCAAAAAGACTTAGAAAAATCCTTTTATTGGGACCTAAAATGATTTATCTGTATCACCGTGAACCTTAGTAAAAGTGATCTTTAGAACATTCATCAAAATATAGCTTATTTCTTTCACAATGACAAGCCACAGCTTCTCAATCAGATTTTAGATATGCATGGTTCATAGATGTGATTCATAGATATGATCCACAGAATCTGAAAATACCCCAAGGAGATTTCAGCTAAAGAGACACTCACTTAACTTTGCTGTTTATATTTAGCCATTACCAAATACACGGAGACAAATCTGTCTGTTAACAATAACAAACAAGCAAGTGTTACAGAAACTCTATTTGCTCAACTTCCCATGTTTACTAATATTCACATGTCCCCTGTAAATCTCAACTCTTTGTATGGTCCAGATAGTGAACAAATGAGTCAAAGGTTTTTACTTAGGACTAAAAATTATAGTATGCAGCAATTCAACATATTTACATTCTCATTATTTCCTCACATGGTAGAGGAGACAAGGCAGCTAATGAGGTCTCACTAATTTCATTGTTTAGGGTTTGGTTCTCATGATTTAATCACCTGCTAAAGTCCTCACTTCATAAACCTGTCATATTGATGAGCAGATTTTCATGGGGCCAGTGTGCTTTAACCACTGCTAGCAACACCAACGTCCCATTTGGGCACCAGTTTGAGTCCTGGCTGCTCCACTTCCAATCCAGCTCTTTGCTACTGGGCCCCCTGCCACTCATGTGGGATATCCAGATAGAGCTGCTGGCTCCTGGCTCTAGGAACTCAAACCCATATCTGTCACATGGGTGGCAGGGGACCAAGTATCTGAGCCATCACCTACTATCTCCCAGGTTGCACAATACCATGAAGCTGGAGTTGGAAGTGGAGCCAGGGTTTTTTTTTTTTTTTAATTAAACTTTTATTTAATGAATATAAATTTCCAAAGTACAGCTTATGGGTTACAATGGCTTCCCCCTTCCAAAATTTCCCTCCCACCCACAACCCTCCCCTTTCCCGCTCCCTCTCCCCTTCCAATCACATCAAGATTCATTTTCAATTCTCTTTATATACAGAAGATCAGTTTAGTATATATTAGGTAACGATTTCAACAGTTTTCCCCCATATAGTAACACAAAGCGAAAAAAAATACTGTTGGAGTACTAGTTATAGCATTAAATAAGAGTGTACAGTACATTAAAGACAGAGATCTTACATAATATATTTTTTTAAAAAATTTAATTAATTTTCTTTGCCATTTCCAATTTAACACCAGGTTGTTCCTTTTTTCATTTCCAATTATCTTTATATACAGAAGATCGATTCAGTATATAATTAGTAAAGATCTCATCAGTTTGTACCCACGCAGAAACACAAAGTGTAAAAATACTGTTTCAGTACTAGTTATAGCATCACTGCACATTAGACAACACATTAGGGACAGATCCCACATGGGATGTAAGTACACAGTGACTCCTGTTGCTGACTTAACCATTTGACACTCCTGTTCATGGTGTCAGTAATCTCCCTAGGCTCTAGTCATGAGTTGCCAGGGCTATGGAAGCCTTTAGAGTTCGCTGACTTTGATCTTATTCTGATAGGGTCATAGTCAAAGTGGAAGTTCTCTCCTCCCTTCAGAGAAAGGTACCTCCTTCTTTGATGGCCCTGTTCTTTCCACTGGGATCTCACTCACAGAGATCTTTCATTTAGGTCTTCTTCTTTTTTTCTTTTCCATGGTTTCTTGGCTTTCCATGCCTACAATACTCTCATGGGCTCTTCAGCCAGAGTCAAATGCCTTAAGGGCTGATTCTGAGGCCAGAGTGTTGTTTAGGACGTCTGCCATTCTATGAGTCTGCTGTGTATCCCACTTCCCATGTTGGATCTTTCTCTCCCTTTTTGATTCTATCAGTTAGTATTAGCAGACACTTGTTTGTGTGATCCCTTTGACTCTTAGACCTATCAGAGCCATCGAATGTGAACTGAAATTGATCACTTGGACTAGTGAGATGGCATTGGTACATGCCACCTTGATGGGATTGTGTTGGAATCCCCTGGCACATTTTTAACTCCACCATTTGCGGCAAGTCTGATTGTGCATGTCCCAAATTGTACATCTCCTCCCTCTCTTTTTCCACTCTTAAATTTAACAGGGATCACCTTTCAGTTAAAATTTAAACACCTAAGAGTAATTGTGTGTTAATTACAGAGTTCAACCACTAGTACTAGAACAACAACAACAAAAACAACAACAAATACTAAAAAGGATAAAGTATTACATTGTACATCTAAAGTCAGGACAAGAGCTGATCAGTTCATTGTTTCTTATAGTGTCCATTTCACTTCAACAGGTTTTCCCTTTGGTGCTCAGTTGTCACCGATCAGGGAAAACAAATGATATTTGTCTCTTTGGGACTGGCTTAATTCACTCAGAATGATGTTTTCCAGATTCCTCCATCTTGTTGCAAATGACTGGGTTTCATTGTTTCTTACTGCTGTATAGTATTCTATGGAGTACATGTCCCATAATTTATTTATCCAGTCTACTGTTGATGGGCATTTGGGTTGGTTCCAGGTCTTAGCTATAGTGAATTGAGCTGCAATAAACATTAATGTGCAGATGGCTTTTTTATTAGCCAAATTAATTTCCATTGGGTAAATTCCAAGGAGTGGGATGGCTGGGTTGTATGGTAGGGTTATGTTCAGGTTTCTGAGGAATCTCCAGACCAACTTCCATAGTGGCTTAACCAGTTTGCATTCCCACCAACAGTGGGTTAGTGTCCCTTTTCCCCCACATCCTCTCCAGCATCTGTTGTTGGTAGATTTCTGAATGTGAGCCATTCTCACCGGGGTGAGGTGAAACCTCATTGTGGTTTTGATTTCTATTTCTCTGATTGCTAGTGATCGTGAACATTTTTTCATGTGTCTGTTGGCCATTTGGATTTCTTCTTTCGAAAAATGTCTATTGAGGTCCTTGGCCCATCTCTTAAGTGGGTTGTTTGTTTTGTTGTTGTGGATTTTCTTGATTTCTTTGTAGATTCTGGTTATCAACCCTTTATCTGTAGTATAGTTTGCAAATATTTTTTCCCATTCTGTCGGTTGCCTCTTCACTTTCCTGACTGTTTCTTTTGAAGTACAGAAACTTCTCAATTTGATGCAATCCCAAATGTTAATTTTGTTTTTTACTGCCTGTGCTGCTGGAGTATTTTCCAAGAAGTCTTTGCCTGTGCCTATATCTTGCAGGGTTTCTCCAATGCTCTCTAATAATTTGATGGTTTCAGGTTGTAGATTTAAGTCTTTAATCCATGTTGAGTGAATTTTTGTGTAAGGTGAAAGGTATGGGTCATGCAGGGTTTGAATTTAGTTACTCCGAAACAGGATGAGGGTTTCCCATGTGGTTTCTTATCTGCTGTGCCAAATTCCTGCTCCTCTCTGGGACAATTTTAAGTAATTTCTATTTCAGTGTCTTCCAGCATACTAACACTTCCATTTGCATTACACAATCCACTATAAAACTAATGTATTGAATTTCTTATTGCAAATATTGTGTCCTCCAGTTCAAGAATTTCCACTTACATAGCAGCAATCTCTCTGTTGAAGTTTCCTAGCTCATTGCTTACTTTATTTATCTTTCTTTTTAATTCCTGAAAATACTTATAATACCTCTCTAAAATTCTTTAATAATTCAACCTTTCTGTTAACGCTGTGTCTGTTTCCATCAATTCCTATTATTTTCTTGGTTGTAGATACTATACCTCTGTTTCTTGGCATTTAAAGTAATTTTGATTGCTTCTGGATATTACTGATAGCATGGTATAGTAATCTTGATTATGTTATCTTTAAAAAAAAAAAGAATGCTAAGCTTTGGTCTGGTACCCGATTAATTTACTGAACCAAATTGATCCTCTTTGAGGCATGTTTTTAAGTTTTCCTGCGTGGGACATGTGTAACCTCTTCCCTACAGCTAGAATAGCCCTATTTTTTTCTATAGTATCATATGAGATACTGAGGTGTCACTGAGGTGTCCATGCTGTTGTCTGTATCTTCTACTTGGCACTGTATGAAATCAAGAATTTTCATCTAGAGCAAGGCATTTGGTGCTATGTCTAAATTGCTGCATGTGACACCCATATCCCATGTTAAAGTATTTGATTTGAGTTCTGGTTACTTGACTTTCAATCCAGCTTCCGCTAATGCACAACATGGGAGGCAGCAGATAATCATCCAAGTCCTTATATCCCTTCCAAGCACATAGGTATTGTTCTGGATCCTGGCTTTGTCCTGGCCTAGCCATACCTGTTGAGGGCATTTGGGGAGTGGAACAAAAGATGAAAGCTATCTCTCTCTGTGTGTTTCTTTCATTCTCTCTCTCTCTCTCTCTCTCTCTCTTGCTCGCTCTCACTCTCACTCTCACTTTCGCTCTCACTCTCCCTCTCCTTCCCTCCCTCTGAATGGCTACTTATCAAATAAAATTAACACCAATACATCAAAAAAATCCATTCAGCTTATTTTTCTGCTCTTTTTGGCCTAACAGATTTTCTCAGCTCATATGCAACTTAGTATTTGACCAAAGACTTAAGAGTGCCAGTGCAGGTTTGTGGTGCTCCTATTCCATGTAGCACTTTCCCTTCCAGTATCCCAAATATCCTGCCTCATGGACCTTAATCAATGGTGTCTGTTTTACCAGTGTAGTGAGAATACTCTGCTTTGAGTGGGCTCCGTCTCCCTGTACCATGGATAGGGAGCTAGAGTGACCAAAGGCCTTATGTGATCTTTCTTTAACTCAGGGATCACAGCCTCCATGCTGCTGCTTGTTGAATCTCTGACATTGTCATTTCATATACTTTGTCTGTTATCATATTTCTTTATAGTGAGTGGGCTAGGCCAGTAGTTACTCAGTCATGCCCATAAGAAGAAACCTGTAGAGGAAATAAAATTTCACTACAGTAGTCTCCGTCTTTAACACAAGTAGCTGAAGTGTATTTTTGTCCTTCTAGGGTCAAAATAATATCCTTAGAACCTAAAGCAGAGGCTTAAAATTATCTGAGGTTAACTGAAGAAAGAGCTGATAGTGGTGTGCCCACTTACAGATGCTAAAAGTGCAGGCCAGTTGTCCTGATAGCAAACTGTGAATGTAAGTTCAATTGCAGGAAGTCTGTTAGGAGAATCATTTTTGGATGATGTGAATTATCACAAACAGAAAAAAAAAATCTCTGCATGCCGTCCTCTGCTGGTGTCTGAGACACTGGTGTATTCCTTTGCAAAAATTTCAGGTGCAATGGTCACTCTCATCTTTCTTTTCTACCTAGCATAGTTAGAACTTCCCAATTGTTATAGCAACTTTGACCCTCGTGCTTCTGGCATGAGCATTGAAATGATCATAGGCTCACTGTAGTGACAGCTCCCCTAATACCTTTGAGACAACATTTTGGTTGTATGGTCGTTGCTGACAGCTTGCTTTGAGTTGCTCCCATCTGAGGTACCTGCTTCTTTGAAAAGGCACTCATATTCTTTACATTTGTTCCATCTGGATAATTATTCTCAGTGGATTCCAGAAAAAAAATGGTCTCTCTTGGTTTCCTCTGAAGCTTGTTTCCCCCAAGGACGTAATAACAACCAAAGACTTCTGCTTTGTGCTCATCAAATCAGTTTTTTCTTATCATTTAGTGTTCTGGGCCTTTCTTTCAGGTAAATCTGTTTCTACAATAATTAGTATTGCATCTGGTGTTTTATGTTTTCTCTATTGTTCCCCTGCACATCTTTTAAAAAAATGACCCCATTTAAAAATATTTATTTATGAGATGGAGGTTCTCTTCAGTTGGTTTGTTTCCCAAATGCCTGGAGCTAGAGGAATGTGAAGTGGAGAGCCAGGAACTTAACCTAGATCTTCCACATAGTTGCAGGAACCCAAATCCTTGAACCAAAATTGTTGTCTTCCAGGGCCCACATTAGCAAGAAGCTGGAGTCAGGAGCTAGAACTGGGTGTAGAATTCAGGCATTCCAAAGTAGGATATGGAATGTGGGACTTGCATCCTAACTTACAGCTTAACTGCTATGCCAAACACCTGTTCTCTCTAAGCTTCTCATCTACCCCACACCTGCACATCATTTAGGAAGGTTTGGCTGCATTAATAATTGCTAAACCTGCTTCTTGGGTATTTTAATTTCTCTAACCCACATAATTTGAGATATGCCAAAACTTTAATTTTACCTTCCTTTTTCATTCTTCCCAGACATTTGATTGTTTTTATATTCCTCTTGATTTTTGCCTTCTGGATTGTTCTGTAGTAAATTGCACAAACCAAGCAACTACAGGAATATCAAAAACATCTAGCATTGTGGCTCTGTTATTCTGCCTTTCAAATAAATAAATAATATTAAAAAAAAGCCAGTGAAGAAACAGTCTTGTCAGCGTTTTCTCTCTGAGCTGCATAATTTCACCCATATATTCTCCAATTAGATACTATTTCTCCCAGGACTGAATGAATTTATTATTTTTCATTAATCTGTCTCTTGTTTTGAAATATGACTTACAGTCATAGCTCCAATCTTTAGGAACATCATATCTTCTCAGGGCACTCTTAATGACTACATATCACCCACAATAATGTTACTGTTTAAAGTTCACATAGCAGTTCTTGAGGTCGGTATTCCTATGGGACTTTCTGATATTTTCATCTCCATCTCATACAAATCGTAACTCAAATCTGTCTGTTAGGAAGAGTACTTGTAATTGCTCTTGATGTAGGCAGAAGGGAGAAAGTAAAGGGAAAAAAAGCCTTACCTGCATTGAACCTGCCCTGAAAATAACCAACATTGCTGCCAGTTGTGTCCTCACAATGACCTTTTGCTCAATGTATGGTCATTAGAATAAAATTATCATGTCTGACATAACTGCTCCCATAAGGCACCTCACGCTATGATGTTTTTGAGTTCTCCATAAAAGGACAAGAAAATGGACTGTACTCAAGCCCCGCCCCAAACTACATCCCCTTTAAGTATTTAATTAACTCTTCCTGTGCCTTCAGATCATGTAAAGCGATGGACCAGAACCTTGTTGAATGCAGCTGTCTCTTGAGCATATCCTCATTCTTTCCTAGGTATGTATTTTTACTTTGCGTGTACATAAACATTGTTTCTGTGATGCTCTTTACCTACATCTAGCCCTCAAAGTCTTTTCTGTTGTTGAAGACCAGAACCAGGAACTAGGGTACAAACACTGTGGCACAGCGTGTTAAATTGCTACTTCCCATGTTATGGCAGTTTGAGCCTTGGCTAATGTGCTTCTAATCCAACTTCCTGGCTGATGGACTTGGAAAGCAACAGGTTATGACCCAAGTACTTGAGTCCCTGCCATGCCTGTGGGAGACTCAGATGGTGCTTTGACTCCTGGCATGGGTTTGGCCTAGCCCTGGCTGTTGTAAGTATTTAAACCAGCAGATGGAACATGGGTCTCTCTCTCTCTCTCTCTCTCTCCTACTCTTTCAAATAATTAAATAGAAAAAAAAAAAAAAAAAGGAACACGACCCAGTCACCCTCAGAAAATTCTATCTGTGAATTCTCAACTTTAGTTTCAAACTTCAGTTTTAGGAGGATGCTCCTCAAAAGCTTCCCGAAAGTTGCTTCCTTCTTGGGGGGGGAGGGGGAAGGGAACCACAGGGAGCTCCCTGAGAATTTGCCTGGCTCATTTTCCTGGTTACTTTGGGCTCCAATTCACTTTTCTTCTCTTAACAAAATCTTCCTCTTTTCTGGCATTCACTTTAATAATAACTAGACATGGAGATGAGCATTGTGGTACAACAGGTTAAGTCATCACCTTGAGACGCTGGCATCCAGTATGAGTGCTGATTCAGACCTGGCTGCTTCACTTCCAATTCACCTCTGTGCTAATCCCTTGGGAAAGTAGCAGGAGAAAGCCTAAGTATGTGGGCCCCTGCCACCCACATGGGAGACCCAGGGGAGTTCCTGGCTTCTTGCTTCAGCCAGGCCCAGTCCTTGTCATTGCAATCATTTTGGTAGTAAACCAGTGAATGGAGGGTTTCTCTCTATCTTTGTAACTTACCTTTCAAATAAATATATAAATCTTAAAACATAAAACTAGATAAGGCTGACTATGTTTTTTTCCCTTCACATATTCATCTCCCTTAGTCTTTAATAGCTCATTTTCTGGGAGAGGCTTCAAGATGGTGGAATAGGGAGGGAGCTTACTGCTCTAGGCTAGGGGAAGACAATTAAAAAACAAGTAGAGAGAGTGCATTCTCAGGGGGAGAGTTAGGGAGAAAACTGCAGTGGAAATTGTATGGAAGGAAGAGGGATCCATGGCTTTACATGAAGGGTGCAGATGCACAGCACAAGCAGGGGCATAACACAGGACTTCAGCGGCTGACAGCCTGAGAGAATGGCAGCTTTGGAGAGTGAGGTGAGATCAGACTGCAGCAGCCTGTGTCACTGGCGATATAGCTGAGGAGAGAGCTTGGCATGAGCCCAAACTGGAGCTCTGTTGGAGACAAGATACCTGCAAACGTAGCTAAAAAAGGGGCATATTTCCGCCTCCCCATTCCCCCACAACGACTCCCAGCAACCAGCCAAGAGAGAGCAGGCATCATTTTGGACATACATAACAGCTGTGCCAGAAATTGGCTGAATGAGGCAAATGTCATTTTGTCACTAGCTGTGGCAGTGGCGCAGGTCTGTGCACCCGGGAACCAGCAGTGAGAAAGCACAACTGTGAAATGAGAAGGGGCTAGGACCTGCTGTTCTTGTGTATGTGTATGATCCTGGGATTTTAGCAGAAGAAAAAATCCGCATTCCCCATTGATCTCAAGTCTGGCTGAGAGGAATCACAGGGGGCTGGGCACCCACATAGAATTGTGAGGTACCCCCACAGGCTCTAGGGCTCAAACCACCTAGGCAGGGCACCCACAGTCAACTGGCTCTGGAAATGTCTCTACATCTCTATGGACTTGATAGTCTAGTGGAGTGGAGTGAATCCTCTGCACCCCATGACTTTGGGAGCCTCATGTGCTGAGACTGCGGGAACTGTGATGGCATGAGAGGATGCAGGGTGTAGCAGGGTCACTGGGAAATCACTGTGAACAGCTACACATGCTCAGATCTCCCTGATTACCTGGGGTGGTTCATTGCAATGGGATCAGTACTCACACTGAGGACAGCACAGGTCCTTTGTGCAGTTCATACAGCAGTGCAACTGAGTGTTGTACCCACTGTGGGTTCACACCCAGACATTCATCACCTTGGAAGACAAGAGGTGAGGATGTGATTATAAAAATATAGATGATCAAATCCTCCCTTCTCATAAAAAAGAGGATTTCTACCACACAAAAATCTACTCAAAATGAATCAAAAACTTAAATCTATGGTCCAGTACCATCAAATTACTAGAGAACATTGGGGAAACTCTGTAAGACATTGGTATCAGCAAAGACCACTTGGAAAAAACCCGAAGGCACAGGCAATGATCACCAAATGGGATTACATGAAACTGTGAAGCTTCTGCACTCTAAAAGAAACACTCAGCAGAATGAACAGGCAACTGACAGAATGAGAAAAAATATTTGCAAGCTATGCAACTGATAAAGAATTGATATTCAGAATCTATAAAGAGCTCTAGAAATCAAATAACAAACCCAGCAATCCAGTTAAAAAATGGGCAATGAATTTGAACAGGCAAGTTTCAAAAGAGGAAATTCAAATGGCTAACAAACACATGAAAAAATGCTCTGGATCACTAGTCGTCTGGAAAATGCAAAACAAAACGCCAATGTGGTTTCACTTCATATCAGTTAGTATAGCTATCATACAGAAATCAACAAACAAATGCTGGCAAGGGTGTGGAGAAAAAGGTACCCTAATCGATTGCTGAGTGGATTGTAAACTGGTGTAGCCACTGTGTAAGACAGAATGGACATACCTCAGAAATCTGAATGTAGATCTACCATATGATGCACTCCTGGGAATTTGCCCGAACCAAAATAAATCAGCATATGAAAGTGTAATCTGTACCCCCTGTTTATTACAGTTCAATTAAAAATAGCTAAGGTATTGAACCAACTCTGATGTTCATCAACTGAAGACTGGATGAAGAAATTATGTTATATATATACCATGGATTACTACAGAGCAGTAAAATAAAAAATGAAATCCTGTAGTTTGCAATAAAATGGATGCAACTGGGAGACATTACATTTAGTGAAATAAGCAAATCCCCAAAGAGACAAATACCATATGTTCTATCTGATCTGTGGTAGTTAATTGAATACCTAAAAGGTAATCTATAGGCATGTAATTTGAACAGTGCTTATCTTGACTGTTGAGGAACAGTGTTTTGTTTTGATTTTTTCTTCATACTATTTGTTGAACTCTTTACTTAGTGAAGGATTATCCTTATGAGTATAAAGTTAACTGAATATAGATCTTTGTAATAAATAAGAAAAAAAATAAGAGAGGGAGAAGGGAAATGGTGGATGTGTATATGAGAAGAAGGATAAGATGGGAAGAATAACTGTTCCTAAATTTGTACATATGAAATACATGAAGTTTGTATACAATAAATAATTTTTAAACTAATCTCATCTTTTTCACTTATGACTAATGTGCCTCCTAAGATAATCATCATTTTTCTTAAAGAAATATATTTCTTTTTCCAAGTAATTAGATTTGACTTCATTCATTCCCTTTCATTTACTTGTTTATTTTCCTTTACTTTATTTCTGATAAAAAGACTGAAGAGTATTTTTAAACATAGCAGCTCTACCCTTATTTTCTTGGTAAGTGTAGTTCTGAGAAACAAAATAGGTTTACGTAGTTTACATAGAATTTGCATAATTTCTATGATTTTTTTTCTCTGTGTTTACCAAATAACATTATGTTCTCTTTACAGGTTTACTTTTTTAAAGATTTTATTTATTATGTATTTGAGAAGTAGGATTATAGACAGTGAGAGGGAAAGGCAGAGAGAAAGGTCTTTCATCTGCTGGTACACTCCCCAAATAGCCACAACAGCCAGAGCTGGCCAATCTGAAGCCAGGAGCCAGGAGCTTCCTCCAGGCCTCCCATTCGAGTGCAGAGACCCAAGCACTTAGGCCTTCTTCTACTGCTTCCCCAGGCCATTGCAGAGAGCTGGATCAGAAGAGTAATAGCCAGGACTAGAACCAGCTCCCATATGGGATGCTGGAGAGCAGGCAAGCATTAACCTAACACACTTTTTAGGGATGCACAACTTTGGTTGTCTGAAGTCATGCTTCAACATTGTATAACTGGGAAAAAACATTACAAGTTGTATTAAGTGATGACAGGTTTGTCGTGAATTTGGCAAACATGTAATACCTCCATGCACTAAGGCTTCATACTAGAAATTTTAAATTAGAACTTCAACAGGGTCTGCTGAAGAGGTAATTCAGCTCTTATTATAGTTTTAGGCCTTATGGCAGTTGTTTCATGAATGAAAGAGTTAGAAAGTCAGGATATGTCATAGTAGATCATATTCAGTTGGTAGAAGCTCTGACACTGGCATGTAACACTTTAGCTAAAAAATCTAAACTTATTGCTTTAAGTAGAGTCTCACAATATTAGAGCTAATATTTACACAGACTCTAAATATACTTTCCTTGTGTTACATGCATATGCAGCAATTTGGAAAGGGGAGCCTACTGACTACCAATAACTCTCCCATTAAAATTGGGAAATAAACATCAACTCTCTTTCAAGTAGTATTGGAATATTGGGAAGTGGCTGCAGAGGACACCAAAGGAAGATAACCATATCAGCAATGAGAGGGTACTAGCAGGATGGGCAACAAAGAAGGCTGCTACTCAGGAAGTTTTAGAAATCCTTACTATACCATGCCTAAGATAGAATGAGCTCAGTAAGGAGGTTACACTACAGATACCAATGTATGGTAGACTTAAAATCATAGGATCATGCTGCCAATGGCTTCTTAGTGGAAAATTATTAAGGAAATGCACAAGTGTCCATCCAGAAGAGAAATCCTAATGCAAATAGTTTCTTCAGTATTTGAAGGTATCACTGCTAATTTGAACCCCAGAAACTTGTTCTATTGATGACAAAATATGTGGCTGATAAATGAGCAGGTGAGAAGCTGGTTAGTGAAAATTTTATTGGGAAAAAATGAAGAGACAAAAATTGCTACACTTGATAGACCAGATAGGCATCTCAGTAAAGGACTGACAGCCCAGTGTGCATTCCGACTAAATATGGGTCCCCCATTTCTTCTCTCCTCCTCCTTTCTGGGAAAGTCTGGGTGGGGGATTTTTGGAAGTGGAATTCCTCTAAACAAACCCCTCTGGACAATACTGGCCATTAATGATCTTATCTATTGGAAAAGCAAATGTCTACTTCAGTCCAGTGATTATAACCTTGTCAGGCCAGCTGTATCACTCCCTGAATTTGGTGAGTTCTTTTTGATAAAGGACAAGCAAGGGCACCTTGAGCTAAGGGAGATCGACAAGAGGCTGGGTCCTGCTTTCAGTACTTGTTTCCTCATCCCATTGCACATAAATTTATTTTTTTTAAAAATTCTCGTTTTTTTTTCAGCCCTTCTTACACACATAAGCTAATATCTACTTTGTTGCCTTAAAATTCCACCTTAAGAGAAGTAACCCATAATCTTACAGGGACACATGGATAAAGATTTCAGTTTCTGTATCTTCTTCAAGCTGATGTATGGGCACAGAGGTGTTTTATGGGTGTTCTTTTTTTGCTATCTGTCCTATGGTGTTTGAGCTTAGCCTTGGAAAAGATTGTCTTGTGTTGTCTAGAGTACTGGTCATATCATTTAGATGGATCAGCTAGATGTCTTGTTTCACAACCATCTGGAATTGGGTGGCTTTTTTTCTATTAGAGACAAAATGAATGAAGACATGAAAGACCATGACATAAAGAGAGGCAGTAAGAGTATGGAAACTGTAGGGCCAATGAGAGGCAATAGCC
This sequence comes from Lepus europaeus, assembly GCF_033115175.1. Lineage (NCBI taxonomy): Eukaryota > Metazoa > Chordata > Mammalia > Lagomorpha > Leporidae > Lepus > Lepus europaeus. Next base: position 61,105,130 of record NC_084831.1, read on the forward strand.
AGAATTCGATGGCCAAATGTTAGGCCAAAAATTTCAGTCTTGTTCAGCCTGGTCCTAGACTTATCTGGTCTTGTCCAAGAAAGTATGACCATGGTTTTTTGTTTATCTAGTTGAAACAAAACCATTTATTTTTGATGTGTGGCATAGACACCTCAGTTAAATATGCTAACTGCCTGCATTATTTGAAGGACTGGGTTTGCTAACCCCAGCACAGGGACCCTCGTGTTCCCCCATGGCCAGTCTTTGTTCCTGGGGGGGATGGGGATGAGCACTAAATACTTTACTTTCTGACGCATCACTTGTGTTTTTTTCTTGGACACCTGATAGACTAATGTTAGGAAGATAAAGGTGTTAGTCAAATGCCCAAATATGTTGTCTCAGGTGGGGTAATAGATCACCCTCCTCAAGAGATGGGTTGCCTAACTTTTTACATGAGGGCCTGCCCAAATATAAGCTGCACTGTCTATAAACCTTTGTGGCCACACTGTTCAGATTAGCTGTTGCTTTATGCACTGTTTGTTAAAGGCTTTAAAAGGCAAATATAAACTGACAAGAGTGGCTTGATAATAATTAGGTGAACATTAAGGCCTGGCCAGGTATAAGTGAGGCTGGACCTATCAATCACTTCACATGGAGTACTGGAAGATACATTACAAGGGAATTGTGAATTTCCTAAGGGAAGGCACCCCATTGACTCCTATTATCTGACTGGCCTGGGAGGAGAGCTTGCCTGAATAGGAGGTTAGTATAAAATAGGTGGCATCTCCAAAAGGAAATGTACTGTCCTGCCTGTAATGTTGCTGATCCTAAGCCATCCCTCCAGTAGCAATGATTACTTTGGAAGCTGGGCAGAGTGAAGGCCTTTTTCCACCTAGGAAGAGCTGACAGGATCAGTGGCTCTGACCAAGACTCCAATCCCAGGACAGTTCTGTTTCTAATGACTCAGCTCTTGGCAGAGTTGACAGGACCTTCAGAAGCTGGCTTCTGTCATGACAGCTGTTTGTCCAATTCTTTGGCTTCCCACATTGAAAACAGATGTAATTTGGGGTAGGCTGGCCTTACTGGATCACCTTGAAGAAGAAGCTGCTACTATTTGGCCTACCACCTATCCTTACATTGCTCTTGCTGCCTAGCTCACTCCTTTCCCTCCTGGTCTCTGTTAAACTAAACCATGGTGAAAGCCTTTAGGGTGTTAACCATGAGGGTGCTTAGTTCCTTCCCTAATTTTTTGGTGACCTGAACTGAAACATTAGTCAGAAGCATGGTCTGACAGTGTGTGTGTGTGTGTGTGTGTGTGTGATTTCCATGAAATAAGTGTCCATGAGGAGAGCTACATCCTTCTAGGTAAGATCAAACATGATGACTATCTTACACAACTTGTCTATAAGTTTTGAGGTCATAACTACAATTTTTTATCCCTTTGGTTTGAAAAGGGGAGTTCTTCAAACTTACTGTGGTCACAACAGAATAACTCTAGCTGCAAAATAATCATAGTTTAAATTCTCTCTCTCAATCTTTTTTTGGGGGGCTATGTTATTTGGTCTTTTATCTGTGGCCAAGAATTATTCCAGAAAAAGGCTGGTTAACCCTTTTATAAAGCCTCGGGATCAACCATACAGCCTAACAGAGATTCCTTCAGAATAAGATAACAGAGGACTAATAAGGCAACAAGTTAGGCCACCCTGATTGCTTAGCCTGCCTTCCTGGGCTTTCAGACTTAACTGATAGTCACCATGTAGCCACACTTTCTGGGCCTTTAGCTTTAGTACGTGATCATTGCATAGCAGTGGGTTATTGACCTGGGTTGCTAGGCTTAATCAATATCTTTGTAACATGTACTAGAGCTTTTGAGGGTTCCTGGAATCCTGCTGTCCAGTACCTCCCATATAACCTGTCTCTAATCATCTCTAAGTCTCTTGGAATTGTCCTCCATTTGCTCCATATTTTGACCTGGACACATCTGGCTGTTTTCTGGCTTTTTCTTTGTTCTTCTTCTTTAGCCAGTGACTGACCCTGGCACATAAAACATCAGACCTTTATATAAGTACACCATTAACTTGACATTAAATTATAACCCAGCAATGTATTTTACACAAACTAAATTAATTCATAAAACTATCAAAATGAGATCATAGACCCTTACAAGAGTAATCTATTTCATGTGAATATTTTAACCAAAGCTATGGAGCAGATCTACTCAAAGTTACAGTAATCACTCAAATGTGTATTTTTTTGAAAACAGGTAGATAATGCTAACTCCTTTAAGATTCAGTTTTCCTGAATCTGTCTCTTGTGGAGCCCCTCCTGGCTGTTGCTGCAGAAGGTTTCTGACTTCAGTAAATCTTGCTTTGCTCACACACACACACACAAATTAGTTTTCCTAAACAATCAAACCCAGTAACGACAACAGAAAAACATCTGAGATCTACCTCTAAGATGCATAAACTTCCCCTTATTTAGGTTGGTTATAAAAACACATAAAAACTGTGATTAAAAGGATTAGCACATGACATCAGCATATGAACATATTACTTAAAATAGTTAAATATATCATGGAACAAAGAAGTAGAGAATTATAATCCTGTTGTCTGGACTTTATAAGACTTTGTACATTTTATATAGTTTCTAGTTTCTAGGACATTTACATCAATAACATTTTTATATTAGCATAATTTAAAGTTTAGGATCATTCTACATCTTGACCATACCTTTAATGTAATCTAAATAGTCTAATTAGTTATTATTGCCACAAGATGAGAGATATATCCTTTGACATTTCCAGAGGTCCAACTGGAAATATCAGAGTCTAAAGAATTTAGAGCTTCAATATTTAGGAAGCCTGTCAAGGATGCCAAGAAGGTTTAAAATATCTGGTCAAAATAAGATTCCTCAGTATCATGAAATAATATCAATCCATTTAGTCAGGGTGACTCAAATAGTTATAGATCAGATTCTTTCATAGTTATAAAATGAACACACAAATAAGTACATATCCAAAAACAAATTTAACTTTTAAAATTCATCTCTTTCCAAATAATGCTTGAAGTTGTTATTTAACAAAGATGTCTCTTTAAATTTTAAAATGTAAATTGAATTTGAGCATAGTTTTGTGGTTTTTTTTTTTCCACCCAACAAACACATTAGGCCTACAACACCTGGTCAATAGTCAACCTACTTAGGCTGTCTCTGAGACAAGCAAGTGTTCAAGCAGCTGCAAGACATTTCTCAAGATTAACTGTGCACACATATAACATAGCATAATAGACCAATATAGCAATTTTAATAATAGCTTTTAAAATCTTTAACTCTTTTTGTAGATTGCCAATTGATTTGAATTGCTTTTTGTTTTTAGATTACTTTAACACATTGCTTTAACAGAGCATCAGAGTTTAATTCTATGTCAAAGAGAAATTGAGCTTCCTGTGATCTTTTGCTGTGAGGTTTCCTTCCTTTACCTTCATTCATATTGGTGACCATTGGCTCTAAGCTGAAAAGCCCTTCACTCAGTCCAACTTCCAAAGTGACCACTGCAGCTGAGGGTATGGCCAAGTAGGGTCAGCAACATTGCAGGCAGAACTGTAAATTTCTTGTTAGAGATGCCCCCTGCCTTTACCTGGCCAGCTCTCCTCCCAGGCCAGCCAAGTAATGAAAGTCAACAGAGTGCCTTCCCCTAGGAGGTTCACACCTCCCTTAGGATATACCCCATGTGAAGAGATAGATAGGTCTGGGCCTCTTAACTTACAAGGCCTAAAGCCCAACAGATTATTATCAAGCCCCTTCTATCAGGTTCTATTTGCCTCTCAATCAGAAAACTTAATTGTAGCTTAGACATCACCTTTCTTAGCTCCTCTAATAATGACTCTGTCCTTTGTTCTAGGCCCTGTCTAGCGCACTTGGGCCTCATTCCTTTGTAATCATAACCTCTACTCTACCACCAATGGCTCTACTCCCAACCTGTGTGTACTGATGGTCCTCTTCCCCACTTAATGCTGTATAATTGTTCAAACCTGGTAAATGCCACTCTTAGGATCATTGGTTACTATCCTCACTCTGTCTTTTATGACCTTGTCTAAATATGATCAAAGTCGGCAAACTTGGAAGGCTTCCATAGCCTTGGCAACTCATGACGACAGCCTAGGGTGGTTACTGGCGCCATAAACTAGAATGTCAATTTGTTGGGTCAACAACAAGAGCCACTGTGCACTTGCTCCTCATGTGGGATCTCTGTCCTTAATGTACTGTACATTTTGATTTAATGCTATAACTAGTACTCAAACAGTATGTTTCACTTTGTGTTTCTATGTGGGTGCAAACTGTTGAAATCTTTATACTAAATTGATCTTCTGTATATAAAGAGAATTGAAAATGAATCTTGATGTGAATGGAAGGGGAGAGGGAGTGGGAGAGGGGAGGGTTGTGGGTGGGAGGGAAGTTATGGGAGGGGGAAGCCATTGTAATCCATAAGCTGTACACTGGAAATTTATATTCATTAAATAAAAGTTAAAAAAAAAAGAAAGAAACAAACAACAACAACAAAAAAAAGATTAACTGTGGACCAGAAACTTGTGTGCCATGGATTGGTTGCCCACTGGAGACTGTTAATTGACATTCGAATTTTCCAGAACAGGAGAGGGACATTCAGAGGTAACATCACTGCCTTGGGCTTGGAGAGAACTGATTACCTTTCTCCCCACTCCCCACCAGGCAAAGGGGTGGAGTCAACAAGCTGTAAAGTAAGTTTGAAAGTAAAGAAAAAAAGGCTGATCACCCAAGTTTTAAGCACAGCATGAGTTTGGTGCCACTTTTACAACCTGATAATGGATATTTAGGTTATTAAAAAATTATGCTGACCCCATGCCTTGTTTGAATCTCATTGTTTGAGAGCTCCAGGGATCCAGCTGGAAGTCCCAAAATCAGAGATTCAGTTTAGAGATAAGATGGTCATTTCAATATTCTAGAGGGTAATTTCCTTAAGACTCAGTTCTCCTGGTCTCTCCCTGGATTGGTCTCTAGATGAAGGTCTGAGTAACAAAGGAATTCCCAGAGTCCTGGTGGCTCACTGTGGGTGCCTTTTCCTTGCTTGAAAAGTATTTAAAGCCCTGGGCTGTGGGGCATTGTGTCACTGGGCCCACAGTGAGGAAGAAGTGGGCAGGTAGGCATATACACATTTACCTACACTCAACCATCTATTGCTGTGTCCCTGGGATGTCATGATGCCTACTGAGGATCTTGTCACCTGGCTTAACTTTGTGTACACAAGAAGAGTACTTCTAAAAGATGTCCCTTTGATCAGACACTGTGAGAGAATGGAACGGGAAGAGAGTTACCCTTCTTTGGATCCCAGAGAATGCTGGGGGAACAGTTCCTCTGGAGGGTGATAGAAGAAATGACTGAGAAGCTCCCTCCAAAAAACCTGGCTTATTTAAACAAAAAAGGGCCAGTTGCCCAGAGGTGGGTCTCTGGCCTGCTAACTTGCAAAGAGTAGCAGAAATGAGATAGGGGAAATGGCGTAGGTGGTGTCCTTCAGCAAGGAGAGTCAACTGAACCAGGCGCAGGGTCTTGGCTGCTGGACAGATGTGACCTTTCCCTTGTTTCCCACATTCGAGATAAAGGAGATGCGGTAGTGAATAGACCCTGAACTGGTCAGCAAGACAGCTAGGGCCGAGAGGGCCTAGGTAGAAAGTTAAGTTGCCTCTGTCTCTTGTAAGATGGTATTGGAGTTTAGACTTTTTTCTAATGGCCACTTTTCCTCATCTTTTACCAGATAGTCTTGGCAGGCCTGCTGGCACAGAACAACCAAGTACTTCTTCCAGGGAATGAAAGCACTCCAGTTCTTAGGGATGCATCCTGCAGTGGTTTTGGATTCTGTATTACCCATCTATAAGACATTGGGGAGAGAATGACACAGATCTGCTCCCTCATGTCAGAGGTAGGTCAAGACATCTTTTGACCATTTCTCTCCAGCCTGTTCATCTGGGAGAGCCATTTCCCAAGCCCATGACCATGATGGGAAGGTCCCTGATCTGAGCCTCCCGGCCTTAGTCATGCTAGGGCTCCGATGAGCCTCTCGTGATCAACTCCAGTGGGCACACTTCCTTGGCACTGGGTTTTTCCAAACTGACACAAGAATCCTGACTCTTTTAAACTTAAGCTGCATTTTATAAACCTGAAAGTGGCAGTAAGCCTCAGAGAAAAGGGTTCTCTGGCAGTAGTGTCTACAGTAAGGGGACAATCATCATGGCCACTGAGGCTGCAAAGCAGAGAAGGAGCTCAGGGAGTGCAATGACACAAATCTTTCAGCCAGCCACCTCTCCAAATAGGCCATGAAAAGGACTTGTCTAAAATGAATCCTCCTTCCCCCAAGAAAAGGAAAACCATGAATGAAGAAGGGACAGCTGGATGGTACATGCCACTTGGGGCCACAAAGCAGGCATTTAACAGAAGCCATGGTGGGAGCTGAGAGCCAGAGAGGTGGGTCCTGTTTAATGCCTTGATACCTAAACCCTTCAAAGTGGTAGAGAAGAGATACAAAGAGAGACAAGAATTGTTCTCAACTCTTTCGGGAAGTCTAGAAGGGCTCCTCTGAAGGCCTCTCAAGTCACTCCAAAGGGAGGATACTCAATAGGAGCTTTGGGGTTTCATCTTCCCTCCACCAGGAGAGACACTTGGTCAGAAGTGACAGGAAAAGGGGATTTGCCTCCTAGATAAGGTAAATGGGCAGTTAGCAGCTGGGTTCTCTTGGAATACTTTTAAGTTGCCACCAAAGAGTCACCTTGGCCTGAGGCCCTCCGTCACCTTTCCAATTTACCCTAGTCATGTGCATCCAGAACATTATCCTGAAAGGAAATTTGAGGTGGTAGAAAAGAGGAAATAGATGATGGTGATTGCCTTCTTATACTCACTATTGGCACAATTGAGGCATGTTCCCAGCCAATGTACCAAGATGCAATGCTAACTTGAGCCCCAGAAACTTGATGACAAAGTATGTGGCCAATGAAGAGACAGAAATTGCTACACCTGGTAGACCAGGCAGGTGTCTCAGAAGGACTGAGAGCCCAGTCTGCATTCAAACGGGATTTTATGGATACGGGTATGGGTGTGCCATTTCTTCTTCCCTCTTTCCTCTTCTGGAAAAGTCTGGGTGAGGGATTTTTGGATGTGGAATTCCCCTTAAAAAACCCTCTGGCTAATACTGGCCATCAGGGTTCCTATCTATTAGAGAAATAAGTGACTCCTTCAGTCCAGTATGGCTAGCTGTGTTACTCCATCAATTCAGTGAATTCCCTTTGATAAAGGACTGGGCTTGGGGAGACAGACAAGAGGCTGGGTCTTGCTTTCAGGACTTGTTTCTCGGTCCACTACACACAAGTTTGATTTCTTTAGAACTTCTCATTTCCTTTGGCCCCTCTTACATGCATAGGCTGCTATAACAAAGGGAAAGGACCACATAGTTTTATAAGGTCCCATCCCTCCATTGACAAAATAGTTTCAGTGGCCACATCAGACCACCTCCATTACTCAATCCTACACAAAGGGGAGGAACATACCCAGGTGAAGACTGGCAAATAGATTTTACTAACCTGCCCTCGACAAATGGTCATAAATATCTACTAGTCTTTTGACACTTTGACAGGATGTATAGAGGCTTTTCCAACCTGAACATAAAAGGCACAAGAAGGGTCTGAAATTTGGCTAAAGGAAACCATTCCTCATTTTGGAGTCCAGAAGTAACTACAAAGTGACAATGGACCTTTTATGTCTAAGGTAAATCAGCAGATGGTCACTGTTTTAGAGATAGATATCCTATCATCTATATGCCTCTTGGCGACCTCAGCCTTCAGGTAAAATCAAGAAAGCTAATAATAATCTTAAAAAGACCCAAAATATTTAGCCAGAGACCTCAGAATCATGGCTGAAGCTATTGCCAATTGCCATCTTTAAGGTGAGGATAACTCCTAAGACTGCTTTAAACATACCTCTTTTGAAATGTTATCTGGGAGACCCTTTCTCACCTAGGATGTTCTCTTTGATTAAGATACTCGGGATCAGCTAAAGCATATTATCAATGTAGGTCAGGTACAGAAGGCTCTAACTGAATATCATAACAAATTCTTAGTGCCAGATTCCAAAAGCCATTACCAGCCAATCTCTCAGGAGATCTAATTTTGCCAAAAATTTGTAAGGAAGTTCCCTTCTGACTGACTACAGACCCAAAAAAGGACCTTACCTGGTGCTGCGCAGTGCTCTTTCTGCAGTGAAATTACAGGGGAAATTGAGCTGCATACATGTGTCAAGAATTAAAAAACAAAATCGTTTCTTTTGTCATACCAAGGCTATTGCACTTTATGGCAGATATACTTTATCTGCTTGATCTCCTGATCTTTCAAGAAGTTGCCATTGACAGGAATACTCCCTGGTGAGTTCTACCATGATAGGAAAAAAAATCCTCCTTCACCCGTGAAGTCATTGAAAGAAATCTGTCTTTTGCCTAGAAGTGGCTTAGCTCAGATTACAGGCCAGATTTTACAACAAGTGCATAAGTCTGTGGATGCTCGAGCTAAAGTAGTCACAGACAATTGATGAGCACTGGAATATCCACTGTTAGAACATGGTAGATACGTGCAGTAATGAGTGGAATCCGTTACATATACTTTAATAATAGCATTTTCACTGAAAGAGGCATTTCAGGGATTTATAACCAGTTTAAATATACTTTGAAAAAGACAAGCTTTCCAGCTCTCATTATTTGGGAAATTCTCAATTCCTAACAAGTAGCCCATCCATAATGTGTCTTTTTCCAATTATGCTCATCCAGATTGACACACTTGTTTCCTTCAGAGTTTGACAGCTTCTCAAAGTAATGATGACCATACAGAGACCACCCACTATCAGTAACTGATTCAAATCTTTTAACTCTTGAGGTGGATCCACTGGATCAGATAGACAGAGATTTTCATTCCTGGGGTAGTCAAGATCTATGCCTCTGTGTCAGTGTGAAGAATTTTCAGAACATGGACCTTACTCCTTAAGTCTCCCTTTAAGATTAAGGGATTGAAATATTTGAGGGGGAGAATGATATGCTGTGAACAGCTAGTTAGGCCTAGAGCTGGAATTCTTGCCAGACTTGAACTATAATGTTCTCTTTATCTATCAGTCTGAAACACTCACCTTCCCAGGATGCACCTGTGTCTCATCTGGAACCAGGAAGGAAGAGATGGTCTGATGATCCCATAAAAATCCCAGATGATACTTTGCATGCTAAGACTTCACCCCACTTGTTCATTCAAGTAAGGCACCACCCCCTACCTCATAAAAGATGATGAGGATGGAGCAGAGCCCACTTTTTGCTCCTGACCATGGTTCAGAGTACTATTAAGGCTCTCTCTCTCTCTCTCTCTCTCTCTCTCCCCCCCCCCCTTCTTTAAGCAGCTCTCCGGCTCAATCATGATGGGTGTTTCTCCATGTGGAGTGGTCCACACTCACATGTGAAAGTATGCTGACTGTTTCACCTCCAAATCAATCCTGTTCTCACTTGTGCACCTATATATGTCTCTGCTAAGAGTTCTTATTTCTTGGAGGGAAAAGCATGCCAGAATCTAGATAGTTATTTAAAATACTAAGCAAGCCCATATCAAGATTGCCTGCATAGCATGATTTAAACGTCCACAATCACTCTGATTTTAAAAAATTCCAGTAGTCTATGGATACTAATGTGCCATAAAACCTAAAGTTACCTCCTCTATCCAGATCAGGAGCTCCAATCTTTCTGTGTCATGTGTTTCTCCAAATCTCATCTTTTGCTCATTCTCCAAAGATACAAAACTATATATACGCAGTGTATATACTAGTCAGATCTCAATACAGAGTTCCTACTTTGGGTTGGATTATACTGTACTACATTGATGTTTGAACTTTGAGCCTAAAACAAGATGTCTTTTTGCATAGAAAGAGCATATTTGCCTCCTGGTGTAGAAAAGTTTCCCATTACAATATCTACCTATATAGATAGTCAAATTTTATATTTCAGCAAGGCTTAACCACAAGTTCAGTTAGGCAAGAAACTGAACTCCTAAACAGAAGCACTCCTTATGTGATGGGATGAACTGAAAGGAAACTCATCAGACCCTCGATTTTGACATCCATAGGTAAAAAAAGATAGCAGGCATAGACAGTACAAATTTTCCGTTGTTGCTGTCAACAGAAAAGACCCTGAAATACTGCAAAACAGAAATGGAAATGAGAAACAAATACACTCATAGAGCAGGTGCTGACATGTGGCTTTGTATCAGATGGAACACTTCCTTCTCTTGTGTGACAAGGAAATTGAGGACAGAATACCCAGCAACATTACACAAAAACAGAATCTCAAAAAAGGAACACCAAGAGGCATCAAAGTGAAAGATGAAGGGGCCATTAGAGGCGACCTGATCAAATGATTCCAACACTGTGGTGACTGAAGATGTTGGGATGGTGCTTCACTTCTGGCCTCTGTCTTTGTCCTCTGTTGACTTCTCCTCAGCTGGCTCTTGCATTGAACACAGTCATAATGCAGAGTTCTTTTTGGTAAACTAAAAAGGATCTTTCAGTTGAAAAGTGGATTTGAAGAGCCTTGGATTTCTAACTATGAAAAAAGGGAAAAACTAGGACTAGGAAACTTATTTTAGCCCATTATAATGTCGTGTTTTATAACCCACAAAATTTTCCAGAAAAGATATTAGTCTGAAATTCTCACAAGTTGATCTAGGAAACTCTGAGTATCCCTGAAATGCTTTAGGAGGGCTCCATGCAGTTGAAAATATTTAGATAACAACACTAAAATGTTATTTGCCTTTTTCACTCATATTCTCCTATGAATGTAAAATTGAATTTTCCAGAGGCTACCTGAAGCGCTATGGCATCCACATTTTGATAGGTAATGGGATGGATGTGTACATATACATACATCCTAGGATTTTCTAAGGTAGTAGATTTATGGTATAAATATATACTTTCAGCAATTAACTTGGATCTCTGTGCCTTTATTTTGCTTTCACTAGCTATCTGCACTTATGACTCTCATAATCGCTAATTTAATGTCAATTTAATAAATAATTATTCTGAAATTTCAAGATAAGTCATAAAATTTTAGAGAAAACCAAAGAGAAAATTTTGGAATTTCAAAATAATAAGTTATTAGATAATAATTAGGTTAGAGAAATTATGAAAAGTAAAATTGTTAGTACAGTAGCATTAACAAGCTGTAATAGTAGCTTTTCACCATCACACACTTAAAATTCAAAATCATGCTATATTCATGTCCTTGATGAAGTTGTAAAGGTTTCTGACTTTATTAAATATTAACCTTTGCTTACTTAATTAGATTGTTTTGTGTGGCAAAATGAGAAGTACATGTGAAGAAATTATCTCAAGGAAAATTGTGTGATTTTTTTATGAGCGATCTTTTTTTTTCAAGGAACAACAGGCAGAACAGCTGGGGTTGTTTGGATTTATGCATTTTGTTGACATTTTGTAAAAAGTAGGACAAGTGAACTGGTCACTTTACAAAACACAGCAGTGGATATTTGTCATCAGTGACATAATTTGAGTTTTCCAGAAATAGTAGAATTTTGGCGAGCCTGTATACACCAGTGTGAACTTGTCAACTTCACAATACTTAAAAATGATATTAGTATTTGTAATTATATTAACAACTGTGATTTATTGATGAAGTTGCCTAATGAAATGTATCCATATTTGGAAAATATTGAATATTGAATATCAATCAGTATTTCCAAATGACTCATGCAGGATGTTACAAGATCATGCATCAGTAAAATGTTCATTTAGACTACTGAAAGACTAATGGAATTTAATGTAACAATTCATTGATGTGATTTCAGATTCCACGTTGCAAATAATTTTAAAAAACTACAGCTGTGGCAATTTGGGATAATACCAAAGAATAACATTTATAATTATCTGAACATGCTATTGAAATACTCTTTTCAACTCACATCTGTGGGAAGCTGAATTTTTTTCTCATACATCATCTAAAGCTATGTACTGAGACTCTGGATGCTGAAGTAGATTTATCATTATTAAGCAGACTTGAAAGGATTCTGAAAAAATATAAAATTATGCTATCCTCACCTATTTTTTGTATGTTTTAGAAAGAATACTTTTGATATTAACAAAGAGTGGTTTTATTTTTATTATTTTTAAATTAATGCTTTCTATAATACAGTTAACATAAATATATGCCAAAAATTAATCAAACTTTTTGAGATTTTCAGTAACTGCTTATAGTACAAATGTAAAAGGAGACCAAAAAGTTGAGAACTGCTGACATAGGAATTATTCAAGAGATCAGAATTTCAGATAAAAATTGTCAAACAAGTGTTTAAGATGCCTATCATTTAGTTAGTATAAAGAAAATTTTGGCAGACATCATACCTTTTTACTTTACCACTAATGTGAACTCTGTATTAATATATAACATTATTTAATGTCTGCATGTGTTATATTCATTACATGTCATTTCTAATTTATCAGTATGATTTATTGATTTTGTATTCCTTGCCCTTGAAACTCAATTGGGTCTCACACCCTATTGCCTTCATACCCCACCCTGCATTATTTTCCAGGTTCCCAAGGGCCCCACCACCACCATCACCCCCACCCAGTTCCTGGAATCCCCTCTGTTGCTACCCCCTAGCCCTCCTTCAAAAGGCCAGGCCCCTGGGAGTAGCCTTCTGCCACATGCTCCATCTTGTACATGCAGGCAGTTGGTCACCCACCTCTGCGGACTTATTTTCTCTGAATAAATTTGGTCTGGCTGTAAATTTGGCACTGCCTCCTCTCTATTATGTGACTCTTTTCCTAACATTTTGGTGCCCTGTGTGAGGAGGCACCAATCTGCAACTCTTTTCCTAACAGATTTCAATAAGGATAAAATTTTAGCTCTCATCATTTTCTTTATAGTTTTCCATTTTCTATTAGCATTAAATTTGGCTTATAATTTTTATTACTTCTTCTATATACTTTGATTTAATTCCCTCTTCTTCTAGCTTCTTAAGATACCAGCTTTAATCATTTGTTTCATATTTTTCTTTCTTTCCTAATATAAAAGTAGATATAAATCCTTTCCCAAAGTAGGCAGGCATACAGGTTAAGTTGATTAGGTTTGTGAGCTGGAAGGCCACGCCTTTACCACGCCCCTGTGTGACCTCATGCCCCTACTTGGCCACACCTGAGTGCCCATTGGCCAATCAGATTAATTAGCAACTCCCCTTTGAGAGTGGATTAAAAGCCTGGGACAGGGTGTGTCCAGTCCTTTTTCCTCTCTCCCTCGCCGTGGTCTATTGCTAGTAGGGTGCTGGCTGTAGCCCTGTGCCTCCAGGGTGCATGGCCTTCGGGCCACCAGCCCTAGGCTTCCTGGCCTAGATGCTCCTCCACGTGGCTGGTTCCTGGTGCTCAGTATGAACCCAGATTTACCCCTCTCTCTTAGATAAAGCTCTCATTCTCCTATGCATCTTTCTCACTAAGTAAAAGCTTAAAATGTACCATGCTGCCTTGTATTTATAATTCTTCTCTAAATATTAGGCAAGAACTCACTTGGGCTTATTAATATTGGGGATTTATTAATAAGCATATGGTGATATCGTATGGTACCCCAAATTTTGATAACATATGTGGCACCCCAGACTCGACCTCTGGGGAACTTTAAGGGCCACATTCCTATATATATATATATATATATATATATATATATTTTGACAGGCGGAGTGCATAGTGAGAGAGAGAGACAGAGAGAAAGGTCTTCCTTTTTGCCGTTGGTTCACCCTCCAATGGCTGCTGTGGCCAGCGCATCTCGCTGGTCCGAAGCCAGGAGCCAGGTGCTTCTCCTGGTCTCCCATGTGGGTGCAGGGCCCAAGCACTTGGGCCATCCTCCACTGCCTTCCCGGGCCATAGCAGAGAGCTGGCCTGGAAGAGGGGCAACCGGGATAGAATCCGGCGCCCCGACCGGGACTAGAACATGGTGTGCCGGCGCCGCAAGGTGGAGGATTAGCCTGTTAAGCCACGGCGCCGGCTCACATTCCGATATATTTTTAAGGGGTCAAATTCCGATATCAGTCACTGATCTGGCATCATCCCAAATATGATTCACATCTTCACTGTCACTCAATTCCAAGCATTTTCCAGTTTCTCTTGTGGGTTTTCTTTGATTCACAGTCTATTTAAAATGATGTCATTACTAAATATTTGGAGGTTTTCTAAATTTTTTTATTGGCAACTAGTTTACTTTCAATGTAGTCAGATAAAACACTCTACAAGATTTTATCCCTTTGAAATTATTACAACCTCTTAATACACCAAAAATGGGTTGCTTTGGCTAACATTCCATGTACATTGAAAGTAGTTTGTATGTTTTGGTTGTTGGGAGCAGTTTACTATAAATGTTAATAAGATCTCAAGGTCATTGATAATGTTGTTCAGTTCATTAATATCCTTACTGACTTTCTATTATTCCATCAATTACCAACAGAAGAAGTTAAAATATTTGATTTTGAACATTTTTCTTTTTCTTTAATTTTTCTAATTTTCACTTCATATATTCTGAAACTGTTAATTAAGTGAATAATTGATGGAACAAAGACATAAGCCTCAGCCATTCTAGCTCAATGCCCAAAAGATAGATAAACATAAAAGATAAAGCCACCTGAAAGACCAGTTCCAGGAATTCATCTCTGCCTGCTGCCCCCACCCCATCCCCATCCCTAGCCCTCCTAATGTATAAGAAGACCTGGCCCCTGGGGTCGGGGCCTTACGCCATGTGTTCTATCAACGTGCATGCCGGCAGTTGGTCACCCACCTCTATGAATTTATTTTCTCTGAATAAATTCAGTCTGGCTGTAGATTCACATACTGCCTCCACTCTGTTTGGCACCTCTTTTCCTAACATTTTCGGTACCCCATATGAGGCAGGGAGCAATGATTGGGTTTTTCGGTAAGGGCTGAGACTCCCTTCCCCTTTCTTCCAAAGTCTATCACCTTCTCTCTGTGGCATGCTGAACTTTATTTTCTTTTCAAGAGAGAGACCGTGGATGCATGGAACCAGGAATAACTTCGGGGATGATTCAGAGCCTCTGTCCAGGGTGACTCTCTGGTGAGGTTTGAACTTCTTCAGGTGAAAACTGAATCCTGATGGCCCAACCAGACATTCTAGAGTCTATCTCCCTTTCCACTTTCATTTCCAACCTGGCTTTGCCTAGGTGGGGGATTCCCCTAGCTGTCCTCCTTGGAGTGACCCAGATTGGCCTGAGAGGCACTCCACCAATAACTCCCCTTATGAGTCAAGAATAGTCTTGAACTTGCACTCTCATCTTGCACTCTTCATCATATACAGCCAGAGATCTTTGCTGGATCTCATCACTGCATGCAACATCGGATCTCATGCTCAACCCATCAGATTGGTAAGAAGGCCTCTGTCACCTCAAGCATGCTGGGGCGGCACTCATTACTAGTGCCCTCCCCCCCCCCCCATCTTCTCACATGTGCTCCTGAACTATGCAACCCAAATCCCTCCTCCCCTTGAAGGAGGTGGCTGGAGTGGAAGGTCCAGTTAGTGTCTGTGTGCCCTTCTCTATCTGACCTTAGCCAGCTTGAGGAACGTCTAGGCTTGTTCTCAGAGAATCCCTCCAAATATTGTAAGGGTTATCTCTGCCTGACTCAGCCCTATAGCTTAACATGGAATGATCTGTATTTAGTTCTATCCTCTACCCTAACTCCAGATGAATTTGAATGTGGCTGGCATGTTGCTGAGCAGCATAGAGATGAGATGCACCACCAGGCCCCAGACACTCAGAGGCTGCTCAAGCTGTCCCCAGAGCCAACCATAACCTGGATTGGATTTACAAACCTAGGGACCCAGGACTACAGGCCTGAGATCATATGATCTCATGCCTGCTTGTGGCTATGGATAAGAACAACCATAAATAGGTTAATTATGATAAGATCTGAGAGGTCACCCAGGAACCCAATGGAAACCCTGCTCTATTTATGCCCTGCCTTACAGAGGCAATGACAAAGTATACTAACACTGATCCCAATTCCCCATAGGGATGACTGTTTTTAAATCCCACTTTATGTCCCAGTTCCAGATATCTGTTGCGAACTCCAAAAATTACAAGGTGGTCCACAAATCCCCCAGAGGGATCTCATAGATGTGGCTTTTCATGTTTTAAACAATAGAGATGAGGAATTAAGTACTCATAGGGAATAGATAGGAAACTAAAGTTTCAGATGCTTGTCTCTGTAATCCACTAAGACTCCCACTGCAAGCTAAGTCCCAACCCTCAGGGGCCCTGTTATCAATGGGGCAATGCTGGGCACTGGGCCAAGGCCTGCTTCAACTCAAAGTCCACCTTGGTTCAAGGCTCTAACTCTCCTGGGGCCTGTATTAAGTGTAGCAATACTGGACATTGGGGCAGGAGCTGCCCTAGCCTGAGGGCCCCCCACCTTCTGTCCCAAGTGGGGACAATGAGGTCACTGGAAGATGGACTACCCCCAGGAAGGGAGACCCCCATTTCTGGAACAGCCCTCTGCACAAACCCCTCTGACACAGGACATCTCATCTGTGTTAAATTTATTAGAATGAAGAGGCCTGGGTTCTGCAGCTGTCACAGATGATTCCAGGGACCTGAGGCTGATAGGGACAGTGTCTGTCAAGTGAGTTTCTTTCTTGGTGGACATTGGGGCTACTTTCTGTTTTAAATGAATATTGCGGTCCACTCCTTCCTTCCTCATTCTCTGTTGTTGGCATGAAAGGCCTAATCAAAATGCCTGATAAGACCCCTCCATTATATGGCTCTTTTGGAGATGTTACTCTCCTGCATTCCTTTCTCATCCTTCTTAACTGCCCCAACACCCTCTTAGGCAGGGGACTTCACCACTTGGGGGCATCTATCTCCATTGCCACTGGGGATAAAGCACAAACCTTTATAGTTCACATTATGAACCTTCCTCTCCCTACCACCCAGACTCCCTTCCTTCCCTTGGTTAATCCTGTAGTGTGGGATACCTCCCAACTGGTAATCGTCACCCACCATGTCTCTCTAAAAGACTCTACAATAACTATTGTTGTTCCCCAATATCCTTTAATCCTAGAAGGCCATAGAGGTCTAAAACCTATTATAAACTGCCTCCTCTGAGCTAACATACTCACTCCCACTCACTCCATCCATAACACCTATACTTTGGTTAAAAAACCAGATGGCTCTTATTGCTTAATACAGGGCCTCAGACATATTAATGCCACTGTTCATCCCACACCCAGTTGTGACAAACCCCTACACTCCCCTCTCCCAAATACTTCATTCTTTTTCATCCTGGACTTAAAGGATGCTTCTTAATAATTCCTCTTGACGCATCTTCCCAACCACTCCGTATTTACCTAGTCTGACCCTGATTCTTGCCTTACTCAACAGCTCATTTGGACTGTGTTACCCCAAGGTTTCTGGGACAGTGTGCATGTTTTTGGACAGGCCCTCCAGGCAGATCTAGCCTGTATTAACATTTCATCCAGCATCCTTCTTCAATATATTGATGATCTCCTACTCTGAAGCCCCTCCCAAGAGACCTGTCTCCAACATACCACTTATACTTTAAACTTTCCAGCTGAGAAAGGTTATAGGGCATCTCCCAGAGTAGATAGGTTATAGGCTCAGCTATAACCTATCCACTTCTGTCACCTTCTTGGGACTTCTTATAACACCAAAACAGGTAATACACTCTCTTCCTTTCCCATGCACTAAGCATGACCTCCTCTCCTTCTTGGGATTCATGGTTTATTTTCACATATGTATTTCAAACCTTTCTCTTATTGACAAACCTCTATATGAAGCTACCAAAGGTAATCCAGATGAGCCCTTACAAGAGATTTCTTCCCCTGAGATCCCATTCCAAACCCTAAATAAGGCTCTTCTATAAGCACCTGCCCTGAACCTTCTTAAACCACTTAAACTGTTCTTCCTCTATATCCATAGCTCTATGGGGAAATCACTCGGTCTCCTGGCCCAAAAGGCCAGAGACTCTATTACACCTGTGACCTATTTCTCCAAACAATTAGATGGGATTTATCAAGGCTGGCCCCAATGCCTAAGTGTCCTGGCTATGGCAGCCCTTCTCATAACTGAGGCCCAAAAGCTAACTCTTTATCAACCCTTACAAATCTGGTCCTCTTACGGGTTGCAAGAAGCCTCCCAAGCCATGAGGCTTTTCAGTCTATATCACCATCTTGCACACAAGTTCTTCACTCTACCTTTCTCCAGCCCCCCATTACCTTTCATCACTGCTCTTCTCTCAGCCTGGCTACACTCTTCCTCACCATTGTCTCTGATCCTCTCAAACCCCATTCCTGTCCTGACTTCCTTGATTTTTTCCTGACCACATGTCACCATCTCACAGACACTCCTGTTCCCAAAGCCCCAGATTGGGTCATCGATGGTGAATGAGTGAACTCTCCCTTTTCCTGTTGGATACACAATAATTGAGGGGGGGGGGGCGTGATGACACCTGCTCTTCTTCCCCATATAGGGTCAGAGGGGCTAGGCCCCTACCAAGGCACTATCATCTCCCAATAGGCCAAACTGTTAGCATTGATTCAAGCCTTCACTTTAGCCAAAGGAAGAACAGTCACCAGATTCAGATTCCCGATATGCCTATAATATCCATTCCAATGCCCCGATATGACAGGAAAGGGGCTTTCTGACAGCTCGAGGGACCCATATAATAAATGGCAAGCTCTTCTTGATGCTGTCCAGCTGCCAACAAAGGTCACTAAAATTCACTGCAAAGGCCACCGGAAAGATAAACAACACCTATCTGAAGCTAACAATCAGGCTGATCTGACAGCTAAAGCATCGGCTCATCTTCTCTCTTTAACTTAGCTCCTGTATATTCAGACTTAGAAATCTTTCAGCTCCAATGAGAAGCATCTAGAAGGAATCACGGTGGTTTCTAGATGAAAAGCTAATACTCCCTTCTCTCCAAGTTACTTTCTAAAAACCTCCACTCTCTGTCACTCAAACTCTCCTCTTCACTTCCTGAAATCACATAGACATCTAATTCCTGCCATAAGAGAAACTCTGAAAAACAGATCTCAGATAGGTAGCATTTGTCAATCAACTAAGCCCAACTCCAATGTCAGACCACCCTCATTCCCCACTCACCGGGCCTGTGGGTCACTATGAGGAGAGGACTGGCAGATTGACTTCGCCCATATGCCACCAGTCAGGTGAACACGTTACCTTCTGGTGATGGTAGACAGCTTCTCGGGGTGAATGGAAGTTTTCTTTCTCCACTGCTAATAAAAGAGCTTCCACTGTTTCCATGATACTATTAAATAATATTATCCCAAGATTTGGATTACCTGCTTTCATTCAGTCAGATAATGGACCAGAGTTCACCTCTCAAATTATTCAAATAGTATGTGCCTCTCTTCATATCTCATGGCATTTTCACATTCTCTATCCCCCATCTTCAGGAAAAGTAGAACAGATGAATGGAATTTTAAAACAGGCTCTAACTAAACACTCCATCCAGGTCCACTTAACCTGAATAAAATTCCTTCCTTTAGCTCTGTTAAGAATTAGATCTCTTCCCTGGAAGCCCTTAATGCTTAGCCCATTTGAAATTCTCTATGGAAGACCTCTCCTTTCACCTAATTTCCCTCCCTCACAAATTTCTGAAGCTATTCCTCCTCCTTTCACTTTCTCTCTTCTTACCAAAATGTGCTCTCATTTATGGACCTATGCAGGCACATATCTACCCAAACCGCACTCTGCCTCCCGACTATATCCTTACTTTTCAACCTGGTGACTGGGTTTACCTAAAACAGAATGTGGTTGCTTTAAAGCCAAAATGGAGTGGTCCTTACCAGGTGATACTGACTACCCCCACCACTGCCAAACTCGAAGGGCACCCCTCCCCTTGGATACATTTTATTTCATTAAAACTAGTAACATCTCCTTCATATAAGTCTACTCCCACAGGACCCACCTCTCTCAGGTTGATGTGGCTCCCTGCAATACCATAAGAACCGCATTCTCATATCCCTGACAATTCCTGGATTGCACAGATTTCTCCAAATCACTCTACATAAAGCTACTGGTATTCCTCTCCACCAGTCTGCCTTCCCGACCTCATCTCAGAGTGCTGGCTCCAGAGAGATCTCTGTGACTTCACACCCACGCAGATATCCTTTTTTACCTTCTGTTTATCCTTCATATTCTAATACACTGTCCCCCTCTGTTATTGTCTGCAGCTGTAATCTTAGCCCCAATTTTGGCAGTAGGCTTTAATAGCCCCCACTGACTAGACCTGTGATTAAAAAAAAATCTGCTTAGCAATCTTTTATCTCTTTCTGATAAGATACTTTTCTGTTATCTCCTGCTTCTAACCTGGTCCCCTATCATGGCTCCAAGCCCCCACATACTTCTCACTCACAGTTCCTACCAAACTTTTTACATAACTCTCATTAACATTTCCTCTAGCCTGTTTTTTTTGAAGATAATCCCAATGTTTATTCATGTTGGATCTGCACACACTCCTTCCCTGAGGGCTGACAAGCCCTCCCAAACCCCATCCAGCCCTGGGAAATAGACTTGTTTATATTACAAGAACCAGCACTCTCCTAGCAGAGCCCTAGGACATATATCTCTTCTGGAATTCCCAGAAGTAAACACCAGCATGGCTAAGGAAGGGACACTGGTATTGTATAGGGAAATAAAACCAGCGGATCCATCTGCTATACCTGTCCAAGGCATTTTAGCTATGGCCTCACTAATCAGTCAAGCCCCTTTATGCATCATGCATGCTTCCTTTCCTTTTTCCCATAAGTGGGTTCAATTGCCCCACGATGTCTGTGGCCTAGTTGTCGCTCTCCCAGGCCCACCCCCTATTAGTCATCACTACTCACACCCAATGGAAGCCACTGCAGTGGCATTTACACATGAAGGCGTAAATGTTGTCTCTTACAGAATGATTGTGTGTCTAGGACCAAAAACAGGGTCTTTCTTTGTGGGAACCAGGCATACATCTGCCTCCCCACCAACTGGACAGGGACCTATACACTCGCTTTCCTATTTCCTCCTTTGTCCTATACCCTAGACAAATCTCTATTTTCTGTTATTATAACCCATATATATAATATTATCTGTTATATTAATATACAATATAATAATCTGTTATATTAATATACAATATAATGTAATATATATAATATCATGTATCTGGTACTTGAAGGTTGCTCTCTCAGTCCCAAAGAAAACATAAATGGCCTAGCATAGTGACTGTCTCACCTCCAGGATCAGGTGGATTCACTGGCGGCAGTAGCTCTCCAGAACTCTTGGACAATAGACCTTCCCACAGCACCAATAAATCAGATGTGGTAAAAGATGGGATGGGACACATAAAGACGTGCTAACAAGATGTTTTCACAAGGTAATGCTGCCTCATTTTGGCCATCTTTTATGCCATGGGCAATGTCTCTAGAATCTCCAGATAAAACACTGGATTTTATTCCTTGCCCTTGAATCTGAATTGGGTCTCACATCCTATTGCCTTTACACCCCACCCCCACATTCTTCCCCAGGTTCCGAAGGCCCCGTATGACCATCTGAAAGGCCTGTTCCAGGAATTCACCTCTACCTGCTTCCCCCTACCCTCACCCCTATCCTTAGCCCTTCTAAGACATAAAAAGGCCCAGCCCCTGGGGTCAGTGCCTCCTGCACCTGTTCCATCAGTGTGCATGCAGGCAGTTGGTCACCCACCTCTATGAATTTATTTTCTCTGAATAAATTTGATCTGGCTGTAGATTCATATACTGCTTCCTCTCTGTTCTGTACCTCTTTTCCTAACACTACTTACTTGTAATTGTTGTATTTTATTGATCCATCAACACTTTTGTTAGATTCAAATGCTCTGTTTTTGTTTTCTCTGATATTTTTATTACACTGTGTTCTGTCTGACATTCATTGCCACTATCGACACCAGAAAGAACTTTCCATTCTCTGATGAACTGACTTTGCAACTTTGTCAAAAATCAGTACAATATATTTATATGGATATATTCCTATATTCATGATTCTGTTTCATTCATCTGTGTGTCAATTCTTTCACCAACACACTCTCTTTTCCATTGCAGATCAAAATTAGGTAGTGCTTTCTTCAAAGTTTTTCACCTTTAAAAATTGTTTTGGCTATTCTAGTTACTATTTTGTATCTTTCAGCAGAGTATGTGTATACTTTTTACATTTCTACCTAAGTATTTCATTGTTATAGAGCTATTGTAGATGGCATTATTTTATTGTTTCCAATTTTCCATTTTAATATATAGAAATATGGTTAACATTTATTGATTTTGAATATATGATGTAAAATTTGATAATCCCACATAATATTTCTATGAACCTTTTTGATAAATTTCCTGGAATTTTCCTCAAAGATAACTGCTGTTGTAAAATATGGCAGCATTATTTCTTTTTTTCCAACCTATATTCCTTCAATTCTTTTCTTGCCTTATTGCTCTGTGTAGGATTTTCAATATGTTGTTGAATAGGAGTAGTGAGATGGAAATTGATTACTTTTTTATCATATAACATTATGTTGATTGTAGGTTCTTTTTAAACAATTTATTTTTTTGGTTTGCTGACAGTTATAATGAATGGATATTAAAACTTGTCAATAGTATTTGCTGCTTCAAAGATAAGATCTTGGATTTTTCTTGTTTTGTCTCTAAGGGTGGTAGATACCACTCATTGACTTTAAGTTTTCAGCCAACCATGCATTCTCAGGGTAAATGTCATTTGATTGTGACACATTATTATTTTTATGCATTTTAGCATTGGGCTCCCAATATTTATTGAGGATTTTTGTGTTTGCATACATAAGAAATGTGTTTCTGTTTTTGTCTGTGACACTTTTGTCTCTTTTTTGTCTTTGTGACTGTTTAAATCTGGTTTTAGAATTTGTATAATGCTGGATTCAAATGAGTTGGGAAGTTTCCCACCTACTTCCATTTTCTAAAAGATATTGTGTTGAATTAGTGTTACTTTTGCCTTTAGACGGACTATTCCAGTTATTTACTTTTTGTTGGATAATTTTGGTAATTTGTGTCTTTGAGGAATTGTCTATCTTATCTAAGTCATTGAATTTACATGCATGGATATTTTAAAATGTTCTCCTATTTTTTTAAATTTCTGCATGGTTCATAATTATTTCATTTCTTTCACAATATTAGTAACTTATATCTTTATCTCTTCTTTTCTCTTTCTTGCTCATCTATTTGCTAGGTATTTATTAGTTTTATGGATCTTTTTACAGACATCAGTGTATTAATCTGTATTAATCACAGTTCTCCAGAGAAATAAGAACCAGTGGAACTATTTATTAATTTAAAGAAATTGATTTACATGATTGTGGAGGCTTGGAAAGTTCAAAATGTAATGGAGTAAACTTGTAGACTAGAGACCCAGAAAGGAGTTATAGTGCAGATTCAAAGAGAGTCTCACGGGTCTTCAACATATCAGTCCATGGAATCCCTGTGTGTTACATGACAAGATATGTATTTATAGAGGAAAATGAATTTGAACTCATCCTTGATGAATCAAAATGATTGGAATATACTGAAAAAATGGAAAAAATATTGTTGGTGATTATGATATCCTGCAACCACACTGTGAGACTGTGACTGGTGATTCCTTTATATTCTTTATAAACCAGACTTTTGTTTAAAGAGTTAACTCTGGGTAAAATATAATATATCCTAGAACATAGATTCCATCATAGCAAGGATGAAGATACTGGCTTGTCTCACAAAACTGGAGCATATACAAGTACTCCATGACATTCTGTGCCTACCTTCCTTCTTAATCTGCTTCTCAGCCGTTCTCCGTTTTGTCTGCTTCCCTGACTGCCAGATATTCAGGACACGTCTTTAACTCTGGCTGCTTATATGTCTGAGACAGCAAACTGAAAAGTTCAAACACAACTGTGATGAATTCAATTTAATTCTCTTTCCTGGAAGATTTGCCTTTAAAAAGAAGTCAGTAATATGCATATAAAAATAAATATGATGGTATAATGTTATGACATACTGTGTAATAATTTGGAATGGAGGTAGGCCTTTCTTCTCTTTTATTTGTAATATGAGTGTATGGAACTATTATGCCCATATAAAGAGAGCTAAGCCACAGATAAATACATTGAAAATATCAACACAACTATTCAAAAAAATTTTAATCCATACAACTTTTTTTGCATACTCAGAAGAATGAAAACAAATATTTAGACATGTAATATTTTCTTGAGAAATATTTGACTCTTCAATGAATCAAAAACCTGTTTCTAACATCAAAGGACAAAGAGTCGAATGGGTGGAAAGGGAGGAGAGAACTTCCACTTTGATTATGGCCTTGTCTAAATAAGATTGGAGTTGGCAAACTCAAGAGGCTTCCATAGCATTGGCAGTTCATGACAAGAGCCTAGGGTGATTACTGACGTCATAAATAAGAGTGTCAATTGTTAAATCAGCAACAGGAGTCACTGTGCACTTACTCTCCATGTAGGATCTCTGTCTTGATGTGTTGTACTATGGCAATTAGCAGTGAAACTAGTATTCAAACAGTACTTTTTATACTTTGTTGTCTGTGTGGGTGCAATCTGCTGAAATCTTTACTTAGTATATAACTAGGTTGACCTTCTATATATAAAGGAAATTACTAATCCTCTGCCTGCGGCGCCGGCACACCGGGTTCTAGTCCTGGTTGGGGCGCCGGCTGCTGTCCCAGTTGCCCCTCTTCCAGGCCAGCTCTCTGCTGTGGCCAGGGAGTACAGTGGAGGATGGCCCAAGTGCTTGGGCCCTGCACCCCATGGGAGACCAAGATAAGCACCTGGCTCCTGCCTTCGGATCAGCGCAGTGCGCCAGCCACAGCATGCAGGCCGCGGCGGCCACTGGAGGGTGAACCAATGGTAAAGGAAGACCTTTCTCTCTGTTTCTCTCTCTCTCACTGTCCACTCTGCCTGTCAAAAAAAAAAAAAAAGAAAGAAAAAGAAAATTAAATTAAAATTAAAAATGAATCTTAATGAAGAATGGGGTGGGAAAGGGAGTAGGAGTTGGGATGGTTTGTGGGTGAGAGGGTGGTTCTGGGGGGAAAAGCTGCTATAGTCCAAAAGTTGTACTTTCAAAATTTATATTTATTAAATAAAATTTTATAAAAAAAGAATGGGTGGAATAGATTTATCTCAAGACAGTCATGAC
Organism: Lepus europaeus; assembly: GCF_033115175.1. Classification (NCBI taxonomy): domain Eukaryota; kingdom Metazoa; phylum Chordata; class Mammalia; order Lagomorpha; family Leporidae; genus Lepus; species Lepus europaeus. The sequence continues at coordinate 61,130,427 of NC_084831.1, forward strand.
ATTAATGGGGATGTCCTCAACATTATGCGTAAAGTGAAAACTGCAGTGATAGAATGCCTTTTTTTCTAGCTCATAAAGAAAACAATCAGGTGTTCATGAATGCTCTGAGCTCACAGAGCTAGAAAATTCGCTTGTCAGTTGCTTCTAACACTTTTCCCTGTCTGCATCTTATTCTCTCTCTGTTTTTTTTTTTTTGCATAATCTTCAACATACTAACAACTCTTACATTACAAGAAAAACTAAGGAGTGAGATGGCTGTATAATATTGGTCTATATTCAGATTTCTGATGTATGTCCGTGCTGTCTTCCACAGTGGCTGCACCAGTTTACATTTCCCCAGCAGTGGATTAGGGTACCTTTTTCTCCATATCATTGCCAGCATTTGTTTGTTGATTTCTGTATGAGGGCCTTTCTAACTGGTATGAAGTGAAACCACATCAAGGTTTTGATTTGCATTTCCTTGATGGCTAATGATCCTGAACATTTTTTCATGTGTCTGTTGGACATTTGGATTTCCTCTTTTGAAAAACGCCTGTTCAAGTCCTTTGCCTATTTTTATCTGATTGTTTGCCAGGACTCAAACTGGCACACGGGTAGAATGTTGGCACTGTAGGCGGTGGCTTTACCTGCTATACCACAGCATCAGCCCCAGGATTGATGTTAAAAGTTCTTTCTCGGCCATGGCATTGTCTGTGTATACAAAGGCTGTTGATTTTTTAAGTTAATTTTATATACTGGCACTTAACCAAACTTTTTTTTACAAGTTCCAGTAATCTCTTAGTGTAGTCTTTTGGATCCCCTATATATAGCACATTCTTGTGCTGAGTGTGCAAGACCTACCTTCTCATGTCCAAAATGGCACCTGTCCTTCACCATTGTAGAGGGAATGGGGAGAGAGAGAGACATCCCCTTTTCTTTTTCTCTGGGTGAGTGGCCACCTTGTTCCTCAGGGTTCGAGGCTAGATAGTGTAGTTATAGGCTCTCCCTCTGGGTATATCACCAGTGGCAGGGGCGCTGCAGCCTGATCTCACCTTGATCTCCAAAGTTGGGGTGTTCTCTGGCCAAGAGATTCTTGGACCATCTGTTGTGCATGCCTGTACTTACACACAGATCCACAGTGTCTCCCCTACTTCCACAGAATCTCCACTGCAGTTTTCCCTTCAACTCTCCTCTGACAATGCACTTTTTCCATTATTATTATTATTATTATTATTATTATCATTACCTAGCCTGGAGCAGACTGCCCTGTCACTAGTCTACTGTCTTGGAATCCTTACATCTTATTCTTTATAGAACATTTTATTAACATTGAATCATGTAATGGAAGAACATTCATCTTCAAAGAACATCTGGTTTTGTTATTAACTTCTGTAATGTAAGTTAAGGAATAAATTCCATCTTCAAAATTCTTAGTAGATGAACTGTATTGTGAGATAGTGGGCTTAGCCACTGCCTGCAATGCAGATATTCCAAATGGGTATTGATTCACAACCTGGCTGCCCCACTTCAGATCCAGCTCCCTGCTAATACACCTGAGAAAGCAGCAACGGATGACCCAGATGAAGTTCCAGGCTCTTGGCTTTGGTCTGGCCCAGCCTCAGGCTGAGAGAGCCGTGGAAGCTGGCCTAAGTGGTTGAGCCCTGCATCTATATGGGATACCTGGATTAGGCTCCTGACTTCTCACTTCAGCCTGGCCCAGCCCCAGCCATTGTGGCCATTTGGGGAGTGAACTAGTAGATGGAAGCTCTCTCTCTCCATCCCCCACCCCAGCTCTCCTTTCAAATAAATAAGTAAAATCTTAAAAAAAAAATTAATAAACTTCTATGAAGTAACAATCATTGTATTAGATGCTTCTTATCTGTGCTTCATTTAGTGATTACTAATATTCTGTGATATGGCTGTAATCGTCATTTTTTTTTCTTTTTTTCATTTATTTGTGAGAGAGAGAAAAAAAGTTCTCACCCACTGGTTTACTCCTTAATGTTCACAATAGCTATGGTTGGGGAGGGTCAAGACCAGGAATTCAATTCAGGCCTCTCTTGTGGGTAGTCAGGAAACTCACTGTAGGTCTTCAACAAGGTTTTCAACAAACGTGACAGAAAGTATTATATGAGCCATCACCACTGCATCCCAAGGTATAATAGGACTGGGGTCAGAAGTTGGAACTGTGAATCAAACCCAGGTACTCCACTGTGAAATATAGGCATCTTAACTACTAAGCTAAATGCCCTCATCCTACTGTTTTTAACAAATATGGAAATTTAGGTTCACAGACTTAAAGTGATTTGCTCAAAGTATTAAAATTGGTAAGAAAAGGAAGAATGACATAAGCTCTTGTTATTTGACTTTGAATCATGTATTTCTTGCATTTCTCCTTTTTTGCTCTTTCTGCTACCATTCATGATGCAAAGAAATATACTACACTTCTGCTTAAAAATTATATTTTGTTGCAATATAAAAGCATAATATGATACATATGTCCATAAGATTTTATACATATCCATTTGTTTCTAAATGTGTGCATACGTATTTATATTTTAGGAAAACAATGTGAAGGGAAAGTAAAATAAAATGAACCCATCGTGGTAATGTGCTACAAATTGAGAAACAGGTTTAAATTAACTCTCTGTACCTGAAGTATAAAGAGAGAAAAAGTGAGAGAGACAGAGACAGAGAGAATAAATAAAATTTTTTATCCCATGAGAGAAATTTGGAAATTTCAAAAAAAATTTAAAGTGCAAATAATATTTACACTGAAAATATTGCTATTTTTCTATTATTTGTCAAAATTACCCATGTTCTTAACATCATTATTTATAATCATTTTCAATTAAATGTATACTTTTAGTTCCCATGACATGAAAATCATTTTTGAGAATGCATTTTTTCTAAATATTTCTTTATTTGAAAGTTAGAGTTATATAGAGAGATGGTGAGAGAGAGAAACCACAAGCAAGCTCTTCTATTTGTTGGTTCATTCACCAAATGGCTGCAATGGGCAGTTCTAGGCCAGGCTGAAGCCAGGAGCCTGGAACTCTATCCAAGTCTCCAATATGGTTGGCAGGAACCCAAGCACTTGGGCCATCTTTCACTGCTTTCTGACACACACTAGCAAGGAGCTGGATTGGAAATAGAGCAGTTAGGACTTGAATCAGTGCTCATATGGGATGCTGGCATTGCAGGGGGTGACTTAATCTGTTAAGCCACAATACTTGCTCCTCAAGAATGTATTTTTCAAGCTGCACAGTTTTCTAACCTAGATATAGGCTGTAATTTGTTTTTCTCTTGGAATTTTAAGTTTCTTTTTCTAGGATTTTATTTACTTATTTCCATTTTATTTGAAAGTCAGAGAGCCAGAGGAAGAGAGATAGAGACAGAGAAAGATGGAGAGAGGTCTTCCATTGCTGGTTTACTCTCTTAATGCCTGCAACTGTCAGAGTTGGACCAAACAGAATCAAAAGCCAAGAACTCTAACAAGGTCTCTCATGAGGGTTTCAGGGACCCAAGTACCTGAGCATTCACTGCTGTCTCCCAGGGTGTGCATTAGCAGGAAGCTAGAATTGGGAGTGGAGCCAGAACTCAAATCCAGGCCCTTCCTGTACATGTGGGCATCCTAACTATTTACTTAACCATTAGACATAATGGCTTTCCCTGGAGGCTCCACCTTTTCACAACTTCACTTTATTCACCATTTAAAGATATTCATTCTTAGATATGATCATATTTGAACCTGAGTTCTTTCATAGTTATATTAGACTGTAACAAAATTTTATTCTCAAGAGGAAAGGGTACTTCTCTTAGGGATAGGAGACATGTTTTGGTCAGACAATGATGCTCATGTATGGGATGAAGCTTTTTATTTAACTTATATTGATTCAAGTTGTATAAAAATAAGACCATCCAGATTAAATATAGCATGTATAGGTCAGAAGCTACTTCATTTTATCTTCTGAGTCACTTTACAATGGGGCTATTTTATTGGAGAGACATATTTAATTCTGTGTGTCCTACCTTTAGAACAAAAAGTACTTTGCTGGTTCAAAAAATAGTCTTAAAGATGCTGAAATGCAATAAAAATAGAAGTGAACAAACCAAGAATGTGTTTTCTAGAAAAAGAAAAGAGGTCATTATTAGTTCTCTAATATCAGTTGCCCAATAACATTAATCTGCAAAATTTATTGTAATTATGCCTCTCAATTTTCCTTTACATTTTATGGTATTCCAAAGAATTAAAGTATCGATTTTTTAAAAATATTTTCAGCAAAATTTGTCATTGCTTTTATCCTAAGAAAGCCATTTCATAACCTAAGTTTATCCAAACATTCCCCTGCTTATGTTAATATCTATAACCTTATAATTTACATTTTCTTCTTTGTGACATGAAGAATTCATTGTGGTCTTGTCGAAAACTAATAGCATTAACTAATTGCTTTCTAATATCTTGGAAACTTTTCTAAGAGTATTTAGCTGTTGCAGTGTGTGTTAAGTTTAGAAGTTTATTGTTTTGTGGTCAGAAAATAATAAGTCTTACATACTTCTGAAAATTGATTGTGATTATATTTAATGTTTTAAATATTAGTGCTTAGCAATATATGCATTCACTGCATATATATTTATATATATACATATATTTGATGTGTAGTTAACACTATCATTAAGATAATGCAAATATTCTGTTCTTTAGGTTTTATTCATCTCTTAACATTGCATGCTATGAGAAACTAAATGAGAGGCTTTTAGTTAAATGGTATTTTCTGATAAAGAAAAAGAAAATGGTTTTGAAATTATATAGAAATAAAAGTAAGTTCAAACCTAAATAACAGATTCAAAATAAAAGAATGAGAGGAGGTTAAACTTAGCAGTTATATGGGACTGGGTAATCTGAGGTCTTAAATGCTGTAACGGTGTTAAGACATTATTCCTTCAGCCACTCATTCTTACTCTACCTGCATAAAACAGCCTGGGACTTTGATAAATAAACATTGAAGCTGTAATTTCATGAGAATTAAGCTCTAAAAATAACTTTAACAGGCAAAATTCACATACTATCAAAATGATTCCTGAAAAATATTTTAAATTGCCAATAAACTATAAATACAATTTTGTGCATTCAGCTTATATAGTAATTCCTATTAATAAGGTTTTGAGCATAAGCAAAGAAGGGATAGCAAAGAAGGAAACCTAATTTTAAGATGACTTGAAATTCAAATTTGTCTATACTTAATAAAATTATGAACATGAGGGTTCTTTAAGAAGTTCATGGAAAATAGAATTGAAAGGTAATTTACGTTTTCAACAAACTTTTTAAAATGTCCTTTGTATACATTTGTGAATGTAGATTGGAGTTTAATATTGGTTCTGCTCCAGTCTTTCTCTCAATTAAATCTCCAATTTACATATATGAAAATCCTTATTAATATAATCATACTTTTATCAAGCCCTTTGCTATATTATCAATCATCATGTGTCTCAGTGATTTTTTTCTAGATACATTTTACAACCACCTTTCAGTTTACTAAATCTTTCTTTATACATCTAATATTCTCTTATAGTCATAAATTGAGTTTTAGTTCAGCCATTATAATTTTTAATGCTAGGCTTTCTATTTGAATTTTTTAGCATTTCCACTCCTCTTCTTAAATTATCCATCTTGTACTTTAATTATTTGAACTTATTTACAAACTTTAGACCAAGTTTGAAATTTGAGTTATGTATATCTCTCTGTTGGATCTACTTCTCTTATTGGCTCTTGTTCTTACATTTTGGATTAGGTCTTTTATGTTTGCATGTTTACTTATATATTTTAAACTAGAAGCAAGATACCAAATACAAAATTTGTAAAAATAATTTAAAATTCATATGAATATTTCCCCCCCCAAAAAATACTTAATTTTGTTTCTGCTCTCTATAAAGGCTAAACAATAGTGGTGCCAGATAATCTTAATCCAATGACAGAATATTTGAGGCTGGGATTTAGTCCTTCTCACTGATGTCACCCTTATTCCCATGTATATTTTGCCCTTTATAGACCCCAGCGGAAACAGAGATATGTTACAGAGCCCCTTCCTGCTTGGTGGGTTCTGATGCCCAGTCTTCGTTCTCTGAGCACATCCAAGCTGCTAAAAACTCTGTTTATATGCTCAAACGCCCCACTAATTCTCTTACCTTTAGAAACTGCCACAACATAATTGTTATGATCATCTATTGGTTTCTTTTCTCCTCTAAATCCTAGTCTGCAAATTTTGTGCTCTGGTACTTTTCAGTGTCTTCAGACTTTTAAAATCCTGTTTTCCCAACTTTTCTAGGAAGTGTAAGGATTTTTTTGAGAGTCCTCCAAGAAGCAGAGGCCAAAATGGAATTAGCTGTGCAAGAGATTTATTGGGAGCAATGGCTATAAAGATACAAGGGAGATGGAGAAAGAGTAGACAGGGAGATTCATTATACCATAATGCAGGTCTGAGCCTTGGAAAAGAGGAGAGAAAGAAGAATAATTGATAAGAGCCTTAGACTGCAATGTATTTCTAAAAATGTCTCAGCAAAAAAAAAAAAAAAAAAAACTACAAAGTAAACATTGCCATTCAAAGGAATCCTGTTACAGAAATGGCCCAGCTATAGTAACCCCACCAGTTTCACTCACTGGATTTAAACAATTTAGGGTAACTTTGGGGAAACACTGTAGTAGAGACAAAGATGTGATAACTATAAGATATTACCAACCAGCATCATAGCAGGTAAAAATATGTGGAAAATATGCTACCACAGATCCAATGGTATGAATTTGCTGTATAAATATAAACTATGACTTAACCTCTAATCCATTCCCTCATTATTTTATTGATTGATACATAAGGTTGCTTCAAAAAAGATTGGAATAGGGTAGGTCATAACATTTTTTAACTGGCAGACTGAAGAGTCTAAGAATAAATGTTGAGATACGCTGAAAATAGAGTGGATATTGTTTTGTTTACTGGATAGTTTATTACATTATTTATGTATTTCTATCCATATATTGTGTTTTCAGAGTCGGCTTATTACCTATAGATTTCATTTACTGATTTTAGAGATTGTAGAAAGCCCAAATATGTTTCCTTCTCTTTTCATTTGTTGCCAGGTGCTTTAAAATACACAGATAGCTGGTATATCCCCTTGTGTTTCATGCTCTCTTGTACCTTTCCCTGGAGTGCCTTCCAATGCTTTCTTCTGTGGTTATCAGTTACGCATCTTTGAAGGATCAGTTTGAGCATCATCATCTCCAGAAAGCACTTCCACATAACCTGTCTACGTTGCTGTAACATTTCACTCGCAGGTTGGTCAGATCTCTTGTCTATTGTACAATAATTATTCTATGTTTTTTATAATAGTATTTTGTGTTTTCATTGTGATAGTATTCGTTATAATTTGCACTTTGCAATGAACATAAAAGATTCTTAACAAATATTTGTTAAATTAAAAACAAATTTAATTAAAATAGGCTGTCATACTATGGTTTGACTTAAATTTTTCAACATCTTCATTGTGAGAAAGCAATATGTACTTATTGTAAATTGTATGTTTAAATTTAAATTTTGATATTTTTTCATGCTAGTGATATTCTATATATATAGTACTTTTTTGCGACGCTGGTCAGTGGCAGCAGGAGCCATATCTACCAATCAGTAACACAGTCGTAGGGGGTAAACAATTGATACACCTCAGTGTTCTGTGTTTTCAGCATTTTTGATACAGAAAAATCAACAAATTGCATGGAATATGCAACACTTTATTATTCAATTGGCTTTGTGTTAGATGATTTTTGATCAACTGTAAGCTAATGTGAATGTTCATTGAGAATATGCTGTATATTTCAGGTAAACTGGGTAAGCTATAATGTTTGCTAGGTTAGTTATATTAAAAACATTTTAAACTTAAGGGTATTTTCAATTTAAAAAGGTTTTATCAGATGTAAATTTATCATAAGTCAAAGAGCATCTTTATACATACATACATAAAAATATATGTGTCTTATGTATATACAACAGGTATGTTTAGCACTTTAATTTACTCACTTTCACTAGAAAGTGATAGATGGTAATAGGTTTTGACCGAGGCTGGGGCTGGTCAAGAGACTACTGGTGGAGACACTGCTTATCAAAGAGAGTATGTAAAATGACTACCCCGGAGGCTGGCACTGTGGCATGGCAGGTAAAACCACTGCCTGCAGTTCTGGCATCCCGTATGGGCACCAGTTTGAGTCCCTGCTGCTCCACTTCCGATCCAGTTCTCTGCTATACTTGGGAAAGCAGTAGAATATGGCCCAAGTTCTTGGGCCCCTGCACCCCTGTGGGAAACTTGGAGGAAGCTCTTGGCTCCTGGCTTCGGATCAGTGCAGCTCCAGCCGTTGTGGCTATTTGGAGAATGAACCAATGGATGGGAGACCTCTCTTTCCCTCTCATTCTCTCTCTGCCTCTGGCTCTGCCTCTCTGTAACTCTACCTTTCGAATAAATAAATAAATCTTTAAAAAAAAATAAAATGACCACTCTTTAAGATTATAGAAAGTGTTCAGAAATGGAAAACTGATGCTAAGTTACTCAAAAGAAGCATTTTTATACAAAACTGCCTAGTATTTTAATTTAATTTTAATTACTTTTATTGTTAATATTGTTAGCCTAAGCGGACTGGTTTGGTAAAATATGTTCTCTGAGCCATTGGAAAAACAAGTGGCATTCACACATCTGCTTATGGGGAAAATTGCTTCGTTGGTTTCCTACAGATATGTCCTCAAAACAGCTTACTGGAACAAAGAAATCAATATCACACGTGAAGTAGCATTTAAAGGTTTATGTCATTGCCAGTTTTTCTTTTACTCCCAGCTTGAATACTCTCAGCCACAAGACCTCTGGGAGTTTTCTGCTTTGCATGGTTATCCTCATCTTTTCTCCATTGGAATATTCACTGACTTTTGAGAATATCCTCAATTCCTCTTATTTCTGTGCAACTCTCTCCAGGACGTTCTTTGGGTTGAATGAGAACTAGGCTTGAGGAACACTATGTCTCTGCCTTATGCATATTGCATTTAAGCAACCATGGACATAATCACCACGTTTTAAAAATTGATGGTGGGAATTATGGCATGTGAGAATTTTATAAATAAGCTCATTCTGAGAGATATTTTATAAATTTAGCTTTTCATTTCTTATAATGAGTTTCAAATACTCAGCTATGGAATATCTATAATAGTAAAAAAGTATAATTTATTTTATTTATTTATTTTTTAAAGATTTATTTATTTGAATGGCATAGTTACAGAGTGAGAAAAAGAAATATATATATATATACATATATATATATATATATATATATGTATATCTTCCATCTGCTGGTTCACTCCCTAAATAGATGCAACAGCAAGAGCTGAAACCATCCAAACCCAGGAGCCAGGAGCTCCTTCCGGGTTTCCCATGTGGGTACAAGGAAGGGGTCAAGGTACTTGGGCCATCTTCCACTGATTTCCCAGGCACATTAGCAGGGAGCTGTATCAGAAGTGAAGCAGCTTGCATTTGAACAAGCACCCATTTTGGATGCTAGCAGGTGGTGGCTTTATTCACTGTGCCACAGTGTCAGCTCTTTATTTATTTAAAGGAGAGAGAAAAGGGAGATCCAAAATGGCTGAATAAGGAAAAGACATACTGATTCTGACCATAAGAAGATAACAGAAGGAAAGAAGAGTAACTGCATTTCTAATGGATGCAACTGGAAACCATTATGCTTAGTGAAATAAGTTAGTCCCCCCAAAGACAAATATCATATATTTCCTTTTATATGTAGTAGTTAATATAGATTATAAAAAATAAAAACTGTATAGGGATGAAACAGACATCTTGTAATTTGGTTGTTGTTTTAGCTCTTGTATATACTCCTGTGGAAATGCAGTCTTTATGTTTTTTACTTGTTGAATATAATGGTTAATGGTGCATTAAGCCTGAGATTATAGAGTGTGCTAAAATTAAGTTTTTGCAAAAATTCAAGAAAAATAAAGGAAAAAAAGAGGGAGTTTGAGGGTGGGAGGGAAATAACTTCTTAGAATTGTACCTATGAAATACATGAAATCTGTTCTCCTTATATTAACAACAATTTTTTTTAAAAGGAGTGACAGAGAAAGAGACTAAGAAACCAAGAGAGAGAGAGAGAGAGAGAGAGAGAGAGAGAGAGAGAGATGTTCTATTGGCTGATTCACTCCCCAATGCCCACAGTAGCTGGGGCTGGACCAGGCCAAAGCCAGGAACCAGGAACTTGATTCCAGTCTCCCACATGGGTGGCAGGGGCCCAAATATTAGGCTGTCATCTATGGCCTCCAGGAAGCTGGATCAGAAGTGCAGGATAACCAATAGTCAAAACAAGCACATGGACATGGGATGCAAATTTCTCAAGTGGCAGCTTAACCCACTGTGTCACGACAGCTGCCCTTTGATTTTATAATGTAGTTTGTTTAATCTAATGCGTCAATAACACACTCATTTTTTACTTATAATCAATACTGAAATGCATTCATGTTATAGTTTATATATTTCATGCTAAATTATTTGTGATTGTGTGCATTTTACATTTATAGCATTTCAATAAGGTCTAATGCTGGTATCCATATGTAGCTATTGACTGTCTTACAGGAGAACATAGTTGTATGCAGATCCGGCGAGCACATATCCATATGTTGTCACAGACTAGTTTTTGGGTGATTATTTAAAGCTAGCTTTAAACCGAACCTATTTATATCATTCACTAATTAATAAGATTTTTCATATATAAAATATGTCTCATTCCAATTCATGGTTTACAAATACCTAGTGTAGAGAATGTGGTAGCATCTCAAACCCATCATGAATACATGAATGGAGTCGTGAAGAAGTAGTTAAGAGAAAAGTTGAAACTTGCAGTGATGAAAAGTTTGTCAGTGGGATGATGAGAAAAGGTAAGAATCCGGGGATACCTAGTTAAAGTTGCCCAAAGGAGAATGTCTAATTTTCTGAACTTCCATTCTCTCTCCCAGAGTGGTAAATGTTACTATGATCTCAGAGAGTTCATCAGATTTAAGGGAGTCTGGATGAAGTATATTTTAGATTGAGTAAATATTTTTACTCTTGCTAGGTAAGAAGGTAGATATGAGCCTTTATGTGGGGCAAATAAAAACCAAGAGGTAGGCCGGCGCCGTGGCTCAACAGGCTAATCCTCCGCCTTGCGGCGCCGGCACACCGGGTTCTAGTCCCGGTCGGGGCACCGATCCTGTCCCGGTTGCCCCTCTTCCAGGCCAGCTCTCTGCTGTGGCCAGGGAGTACAGTGGAGGATAGCCCAAGTGTTTGGGCTCTGCACCCCATGGGAGACCAGGAGAAGCACCTGGCTCCTGCCATCGGAACAGCGCGGTGTGCCGGCCGCAGCGCGCTACCGCGGCGGCCATTGGAGGGTGAACCAACGGCAAAAAAAGGAAGACCTTTCTCTCTGTCTCTCTCTCTCTCACTGTCCACTCTGCCTGTCAAAAAATTAAAAACAAACAAACAAAAAAAAAAAAACAAAAAAAAACAAAACAAGAGGTTCATGTGGGCAGGAATGTAGCAGCTTCAGAAGAATGCTTTGGAAGCAGAAGAGTATTTACACATCAGAAATCTTACCCATTTCAATAACCTTGTAGAAGGGTCCCAACTGCCTCTCCTGGGGACATTCCAGAGGAATTATGCTGGCCAGGTGCCAAGAGGGTTTTTGGCCTGAAAACATTGTATGATAAAGTCCCAGGGGTAATTTCGCAAATTTCATGTCTAAAAGACCTTTGAGCTGGCGCCGCGGCTCACTAGGCTAATCCTCTGCCTTGTGGTGCCAGCACACCAGGTTCTAGTCCCGGTCGGGGTGCCGGATTCTGTCCCAGTTGCCCCTCTTCCAGGCCAGCTCTCTGCTGTGGCCTGGGAGTGCAGTGGAGGATGACTCAAGTGCTTGGGCCCTGCACCCCATGGGAGACCAGGAGAAGCACCTGGCTCCTGGCTTCGGATCGGCGTGGTGCACCGGCCATAGGGCGCCGGCCACGGCAGCCACTGGAGGGTGAACCAATGCCAAAGGAAGACCTTTCTCTCCGTCTCTCTCCTCATTGTCCACTCTGCCTTTCAATAAAAAAAGGAAAAAAAAGAAAAAAAAAAAAGAGAGAGACCTTTGATCAGCAATATCCCAGAAGAAGAGGGATGGGAGAGGAGACAGGGTGGAAAGAAGTGGACTCCATGCCTATATAAACCCCAGTAAAAATGCAGATTGGACATCTAGTTTCTTGCTTAGTTGACTACCTGGCCTGTTGGATACACTTTATTAAGCTTTTCGATCTCGCTCACCACCAATCTCTGTCTCATCTGAAAAATCTTTTCTTAAAGGGAGACAAAAACTTCTGTTCCAGCCATCTCCATTAACATATTTTTGACAAGACAACCTGGAGAAATCCAGAATGGCAGTAAATCCAAACAAGTTCACCTATGGGCTTGAGGAATGCTAGCCTACTTCTACTCTGTTTCCTTCCTTTTCCATATCGTTCAATGGGAGCCACAGTCTGTTTTCACTGCACTTACTCAGGCATGGGTTGAGCAGTTAAGTACCACTTGGGCATTTGCTACAAGACTTCCATGTTAGGATAAGCTGGGAGTGGAATGGGGAAGAATGCACTATCCACTGGCCTGAAGACAGTGTCCATACTCCATAGAACATACCTTCCACTTCTAATGATGAGTCCCATCAGGAATATCTTACAAGAGATGGAGACCTACTCCTTTCTCCTCTTCAAAACTTGCTACCTCATATCTCCTGACCAGTGTTGTTTGTGACATGACCAATGTCTATCCACTATCCTACTCCTGGTTCTCAAATGTTGGGTAGGGAGTAGCAATGCTGCAGCTGAGGCCAACACCCAGTTTAATTTGACCCTATTATTTGAAAGAATCCAGGTTTCCTGTTTAGGCTCGCAGAAGAGTTTCAAAATCTGTTTTTCCTTAACCCTTTAAAACCACCTGCTAGACTGCAGCTTTTCCTCTTCTCTACAGTTTGTATTTAATTGACTCTTTTTTTTTTCATCTTCTGTATCTTAGAAGTCCAGATAACAAGATTCTCTACCTGATTCTCTACCTCTGGATTTTGATATACATAAATTGGTCTAAGTAATAGGATGATGTCATGTGCAAATCCCATTATTCAAAGTTTAGCTTTGCTTTTTTTTTTTTTAAAGATTTATTTTATTTATTTGAAAGACAGAGTTACAGAGAGCGGTAGAGACAGAGAGAGAGGTCTTCCATCCTCTGGTTCACTCCCCAGATGGCCACAATGGCTGGAGCTTCGCCAATCCAAAGCCAGGAGCCAGGAGCTTCTTCCAGGTCTCCCACATGGGTGCAGGGGCCCAAGGACTTGAGCCATCTTCTACTGCTTTCCCAGGCCATAGCAGAGAGCTGGATTGGAAGAGGAGCAGCCGGGATTAGAACCAGCACCCATAGGGGATGCTGGTGCTTCAGGCCAGGGCTTTAACCCACTGAGCCACAGCACGGGCCCTGCTTTGCTTTTCTAAGTGACTAGGGAAACAAGGATTTTGTGTATCATGTTGAAGTTTTTTTGTGTTCTACGTTGTGTTTTTTGAGTAGCTTTGCTTGCTTGGAGAGAACTGAGTCTTAAACAAGTTAAGAGTATCTGCCTATTTGAAAATATTTGAGTAATCAACTTATAACTGATTAAATCCAGTCCACAACTCTAGCTAAAACAACCTTATTTAATAGATTATTACTTCTGCATTATTTCTGTGATAGTATATAACCAATTATTTTAAACATTTGACACAATATTTTAGATTTAATGTTCTAAATTGAGTCTTTGGACTTTTAGATTTCTAGCAGGATCCCTGGAAAAGGCAAAGAACATGACTCTGTCCTGGAGAGACAACAGGTAGTTAAGCAAATTGGATTGTATGCAATGCTTTGTCAGATTATAAAATGATACAAACATATATTGTGTTTATATAGATATGGTGTTTATGTGATATAAATATGTTAGAGAATGTATAACATATATAAGGTCAGATTTTTCTGGTGAGACTTTATCAGGCATCATTGTAATCTTAATAGAAAAAAAGAGACCTGGAGCCTTTTACAATCTTCCAGACTGACCATAACAACAATGTTGCCTATCTGCCTGGGTCAGTCACCGCTCTTGAGACCTGGTTTCTTTTTTTAATTTTTTTTTTGTTTGCTTTCATGTCCTTTATTGTATCATTGAAATTTTATACCATATATACTCAAAAATGCAAATAAACACAGCCTTCTTCAGTGTTAAATGAGGCAATAATGAAAACAATAATGTTAATGATAAACAGTAGTGAATAAGTTATTCTAGTCTGAGCTTCATGTTGATGAATAGTATATAAGCAATTGAATGCTTATTCTGTGCTGGATGGTATTCTTAACAGTTTTCCATATTACTTCTATGATGTAACTACTATTTATCTTATTATTCAGAAAAGGAAAGAAAAGCTCAGAAGAAATATATATGCAACTTGCCTAGTTTTTCACAACTGGTAAATGGGAATATAAATGTGACCCAAGTAATGTGACTTCAGAGCTATAATTGTATAACCATTAGTCTCACTGCCCTATTGGTTTAGACAATAAGTTATACTAGAGGTCAGAAAAGGGAACAAATACCTATATGCTGTTATCAATATTAGTTTCACCATTAAATGACCTATGCACTTAGACTGTCTTCAGTTTTTTTAAATTTTTTTTTACTGTTTGAATACTAGTTTTACCATTAATTGGCATAGTACAACACATTAAGGACAGAGATCCTAAATGGGGAGTAAGTGCACAGTGACTCCTGTTGTTGATTTAACAATTGACACTCTTATTTATGATGTCAGTAATCAGCCAAGGCTCTTGTCATGAGCTGCCAAGGCTATGAAAGCTTCTTGAGTTCACAAACTCTGACCTTATTCAGACAAGGCCATAATCAAAGTAGAAGTTTTCTCCTCCCTTCAGAGAAAGGTACCTCCTTCTTTGATGACCCCTTCTTTCCACAGTGATCTCACTCACAGAGATCTTTCATTTAGAGACCTAGTTTCAAAGCAGATCCCTCTTCCACAGGGTCATCGATTGCCCTGCTTTACCTTAGCATTTATGCTGCAAACTCAGGAGAGAAAAAAGAGCAATTTGAGAGAGCTCATGTTGTGTTGTACATGTGTGTTTGTGTGTTTGTGCGTGTGTGTGGAGGGTTGCAGTGATATGTGCTCCTCCCCTCATCTCAGACCTGCTTGCAGCCAGGTTGGCACAGATGAGTTGGGGGTCTGGCATATTCCCATGCAGCATCCCCATCTTCACCTGCAGCCCTCCTCTGCCCTCTTCAGGTACCTACTGCCTCCTGGTGCAGAGGTTTAAAAAGTCCCAGAGGGGAGGATATTACCCATCTGCCTATGAGTCAGGATGATGAGCCCATGGGGAGTCTCTGTCACAGGGACAGGGCAACCAGGTAGAGAACAGGGGTTAATCCAGAAGCTATACACATGCTATGGTTCACTTATCTACTCTTCTTAAGCTGGCAGCCATATGTCAGCTTAGAAGTAATAAAAACAATTGAATAAATGAGCATATCCACCATCTAGTTCCAAGTAGGCTGGATTCTTTTATGCTATTATCTGAGATTGACAGAGGCTCAGGCATAACAAGCACTAAATAACCCCCAACTTGGTGCCACAGAGGACTATGCATCAAAAGATGGGAGGAAAGCTCCCAGAAGAAGGGATGTGGAGACAGATGCTGTCATGCTACACAGCAAGATTTATTATGCCTGGAAGCCCAGGAAAAGAACTGAGCCAGGTTACTTCTTCCCCAGTGAGGTGGTCAAAACAGGGATAATTGTTCTCCCCTTTTTTCTAGGGAATGGGCAGTATTGCCTGACTCATTGCCCCCTATTTCTTCTCTAGTCTCTTCCAGATAGGAAAGTGGCTTTATACCATGAGCCTCTCCACTAGGATGTATTGTCAAAAATTGGCCACAGTTTGATCTCTCAAACTTTAAAAAAGAAGTGACTAATCTTTGTAACATGGCATGGTCACAGTATAAATTAGGGGACCAGGAAATGTGACCAGAGAATGTGAGCATATATTTTTTTTTTTGATGTTTCATTTTCTTCCCAGAAAATTTTATTTAAGGAATACAAGCTTCATGCATTTCATAAACACAACTTTAGGACAATAGTGGTTCTTCAACCATAACCACCCTCCAACCCACAGCCCCACCCCACTTCCTCCTCCCTTTCCTATTCCCAATCTTCTTTTTTAATAAGATCTGTTTTGAATTAACTTTACACACATAAAATTAACTCTATACTAAAAAGAGTTCAACAAATTGAAAATAAACAACAACAACAACAACAAAAACTCTTCCTCAACAGTAGAGACAAGGGCTGTTCAAAGTCATTGCATCTCAAAGTGTTAATTTCACTTCTATAGATTACATTTTAGGTGACCAATATATTAGTCATCACAGATCAGGGAGAACATATGGTAATTGGCTGTTTGGGACTGGCTTAATTTACTAAGGATGCTGTTTTCCCATTTCATCCATTTTGTTGCAAATAACAGGGTTTCATTTTTTATTTACCCCTATGCAGTATTCCATGGTGTGAATATCCCATAAATTCTTTATCCCATCTTTAGTTGAGAGTCATTTGGGTTGATTCCTTATCTCAGGCATTGTGAAATGTAAACATGAGGGTACAGACAAATCTTTCATATGCTGATTACATTTTCCTTGGGTAAATTCTCAGGATTGAGATGGTTGGATCATATGGTAGATTTATATTCAGATTTCGCAGGTATCTCCCTCTGTCTTCCACAGTGGCTGTACCAGTTTACATTCCACCCAACAGTGGATTAGGATACCTTTTTCTCCACATCCTCACCAGCACTTGTTTGTTGATTTCTGTATGAAAGACATTCTAATGGGGATGAGGTGAAGCCTCACTGTGGTTTGGATTTGTATTTCTCTGATGGTTAGTGATTTTTTCATTTGTCTGTTCGCCATTTGGACTTCTTCTTTTGAAAAATACCTGTTTAACTCCTTGGCCCATTTTTTAACTGGATTATTTGTTTCTTTATTGTTGAGTTTCTTGAGCTCATTATATGTTCTTGTGATTAATCCTTTATCAGGTACATAGTTTACAAATAATTTCTCCCATTCTGTCAGTTGCCTCTTCATTTTATTGAATGTTTCCTTTGCAGTGCAGAGACTTCTCAATTTGATGTAATCCCATTTGTCGATTTTGGCTTTGATAGCCTGTTCCTCTGGGATCTTTTCCAAGAATTCTTTGCTGATGAGAATGTCTTGCAGAGTTTCCCCCAATGTTCTCTAGTAATTTGATGGCATGGGTTATAGATTCAGGCCTTTAGTCCATTTTGAGTGGATTTTTGTGTAAGGTATGAGTTAGGGCTCTTGCTTCATACTTCTACATACATAAATCCCGTTTTGCCAGCACCATTTGTTGAAGAGATTGTCCTTGCTCCAAGGATTGATTTTAGCTCCTTTGTCTAAGATAAGTTGGTTGTGGATTTGTGGGTTGATTTCTGACATTTGTATTCTGTTCCATCTGTTTTTGTATCAGAACCAGGCTCTTCTGATTATAACTGCCCTGTACTATGCCTTGAAATCTGATATTATGATGCCTCTAGCTTTGTTTTTGTTGTATAAGATTACTTTAGGGATTCGGAGTCTCCTGTGTTTCCATAAGAATTTCAACATCATTTTTTTTCTATATCTGAGAAAAATGTCTTTGGTGTTTTGATTGGTATCACATTGAATTTGTAAATTGATTTTAGAAGTACGGATATTTTGATGATATTGATTCTTCCAATACATGGACATGGAAGATTTTTCCATTTTTTTTGTGTCTTATATGTCTTTCTGTAATGTTTTGTAATTCTAATTATAGAGATATTTAACATTCTTGTTAAATTTATTCCAAGATATTTGATTTTTTGTAGCTATTGTGAATCTCATTGATCTTAGAAGTACTTTCTCAGCTGTGACATTTTCAATAGCTGTGGCTATTGATTTTTCTGTACTGATTTTATATCCTGCTACTTTACCAAACTCTCTTTATGAGTTCCAATGGTCTTTTAGTGGAATCTTTTGGATCCCCTATAGAATCATGTCATCTGAAAATAGAAATAGTTTGACTTCCTCCTTACCAATCTGTATCCCTTTGATTTCTTTTTCTTTCCTAAAGGCTGACTAAAACTTCCAGGACTATATTGAATAGCAATGGTGAGGCCGGGTATCCTTGTCTAGCTCCTGATCACAGTGAGAATGCACCAGAATTTCTCCATGCAATAGTACACTGGCCATGGGTTTGTCATAAACTGCCTTGATTGAATTGAGGAATGTTCCTTCTATACCCAATTTACTTAAAGTTTTCATCATGAAAGGGTGTTATATTTTATCAGATGCTTTCTCTACATCTATTGAGATAATCATATTGTTTTTGTTCTTCAATTTGTTAACGTGATGTATCAATTGAGTGATTTGCAGATGTTGAATCATCTCCAAAGGCCAGGGATAAATCCTACTTGATCCTAATGAATGATCTTTGTGCAATGTTGTTGTATTCAACTGGCCAGTATTTTGCTGATGATTTTTGAGTCTATGCTTATCAGGGAAATTGATATGTAGCTCTTTTTCACTGTTGCATCTATTTCAGGTTTAGAAATTAAGGTAATGGTAGATTCACAGACCGAGTTTAGGACGTTCCCCTCCTTTCAATTGTTTTGAATATCTTTAGGAGAATTGAAGATGGTTCTTCATTAAATGTCTGGTAGAAATCAGCAATAAAGCCAGCCAATCCTGGGCTTTATTTTTTTTTTCTAGGAGGGTATTTATTACCTATTCAATTTCCATCTTGCTTATTGGTCTGATTAGATTTTATGTGTCTTCATGGCTCAATTTAGGTAGTTTGTATGTGTCCAGGAATCTATCCATTTTTTTTTCTAGGTTTTCTGTTTTGTTGGAATATAGCTCTTGGTAGTAATTTCTGATGGAGAAATCTGGAAAACATTATGCTGAGTGAATTAAGCCAGTCCCAAAGGGACAAATATCATATGTTCTCCCTGATCGGCGACAACTAACTGAGCACCAAAGGGGAAACCTGTTGAAGTGAAATGGACACTATGAGAAACAGTGACTTGATCAACTCTTGTGCTGACTGTTGATGTACAATGTAATACTTTATCCATTTTAGTATTTTTCTTGGTTTTGTTCTAGTACTAGTGGTTGAACTCTGTAATTAACACACAATTATTCTTAGGTGTTTAAATTTTAACTGAAAAGTGATCCCTGTTAAATGTAAGAGTGGGAAAAAGAGAGGGAGGAGATGTACAATTTGGGACATGCTCAATCGGACTTGCCCCAAATGGTGGAGTTAGAAATGTGCCAGGGGATTCCAATACAATCCCATCAAGGTGGCATGTACCAATGGCATCTCACTAGTCCAAGTGATCATCTTCAGTTCACAATTGATCACACTGATACGTCTAAGAGTCAAAGGGATCACACAAACAAGACTAGTGTCTGCTAATACTAAAAGATAGAATCAAAAAGGGAGAGAACGATCCAACATGGGAAGCAGGATACACAGCAGACTCATAGAATGGCAGATGTCCTAAACAACACTCTGACCTCAGAATCAGCCCTTAAGGCATTCAGATCCGGCTGAAAAGCCCATGAGAGTATTTTAGGCATGGAAAGCCAAGACACTCTGGGGATAAAACAAACAAACAAACACCTAAATGAAAGATCTCTGTGAGTGAGATCCCAGTGCAAAGAACGGGGCCATCAAAGAAGGAGGTAACTTTCTCTGAAGGGAGGAGAGAACTTCCACTTTGACTATGAACCTGTCAGAATTAAGATCGAAGTCGGCGAACCCTAAAGGCTTCCATAGCCTTGGCAACTCATGACTAGAGCCTAGGGAGATTACTGACGCCATAAACAAGAGTGTCAAATTGTTAAGTCAACAACAGGAGTCACTGTGTACTTACTTCTCATGTGGGATCTGTCCTTAATGTGTTGTCCAATGTGCAGTAATGCTATAACTAGTACTGAAACAGTATTTTACACTTTGTGTTTCTGTGTGGGTGCAAACTGATGCAATATTTACTTAATATATACTAAATTAATCTTCTGTATATAAAGATAATAAAAATGAATCTTGATGTGAATGGAATGGGAGAGGGAGCGGGAGATGGGAGAGGTGCGAGTGGGTGGGAAATTATGGGGGCAGGGAAGCCATTGTAATCCATAAACTGCACTTTGGAAATTTATATTTACTAAATAAAAAATAAATAAAAAAAGAATTAAAGGCTCCCTGTACTTTATCCTTCCTGATGCAAGGTCTGTTCCCTGTTGGGGATCAGCCCATGCCACCAAATATAAAAGCCATAGGATTATATTCCCTACAGGAGGCAGCAGGAACAATTGGTCCTGTCACAATACAAGTCCCCCTTTCAATTCAAGACTTAAACCAAATTAAAAAGGAAATGAAAATTTTCACTGAAGGCCCTGAAAAACTATAGGTATAAAGTGATTGCCCTGTTTGACCTTATGTGGCAGGACATAATTCTCCTCACGGTCACTGTCTTAACTCATAGGAAAGAGAGTGTCCCAGCATATTTATAATTACGCAAATATCTTATATAGGCAAAATCAGGGGTATCCAATTTAAAATACAGCCCTGCCAATGGATGACCCTAAATGAGATTATTATACTCTTGAAGAACAAGGTCTCAAGGATCATAGATTGACTTGTATACAATCAGGATTATGTGCCAGAAAGATGTGCTCAATAAACTTTAATAAACTAGCAGGCATGAAACAGGAGTCCAGGGAAAATCTTACTGCCTTTTTAAGGAGGCTTAAAGAGAACTTTACAAAATATGCGATCCCCACTCCTTGCTGAAGGATGTAGGCCCTAAGCTGAGGAAGCCCTTTGCTCTGCCTGGCTCCCAAGTTGACCATTGCTATTGAGGGGACAGAGCCTAAATCATTTTCTTTTCGATACAGGATATGCATACTCTTCTCAAAATGTTTTTGGGCCAGCTCTCTTCCCAGCCCAGACAAATAATGTGAGTCAATGAAGTACCTTCCCTAACGAGCTCCAAGATCCCTTTGTATTGTCTCTGACACCAGACATTATTCCCCCACCAGTTCTTGGTAGGGCTAAATGTCCCATGCCCTTCTGGAAAGGGACATTCTAAGCAAGTTAGGAACTGGTATGAACTTCTCCACACATAAAGACAGTTGAATTCCTATTATTGTCACATGTCATCACAGACCACCTTGTAGCTTAGTATGTATGAAGAGATCTACAAGTCAACCCAAGATCTGGGCATTAGAAATCCTGGCTTGGCCTTAAAAGTCCAAGATTATTATTGTTATACTTAAAATCCCTAATAGTGTCCCAAATTCTCCACCACAGGTTGTTAAAATCATGCAAGTCTCATTGCAATACACCCATTCTACCAGAAATAAATTGACAGCAACAGCAGCAGTAACTACAACAACAAAACCATGGAATACAGCCTAGTTCAAGATTTGCAAGCTGTTCATGAGGCAGTCATACCCATTTATTCCATAGAACTCGACTTCCACAGGAGTTTAGGGGAAATACCACCTGGGAATTAGTGGTTTTCAATCTTAGACCTTAGGATGCCTTTTTCTGCACTCCTATAGATCTTTCCTGTCAGTTTCTAATTGCCTTTTAATGGGTTAGCAAATAAAGCTTAAAGCAACAGCTAACAAGGACAGTGTTGCCACACTTATTTGTGCAGGCCTTTGTGGAGTGCCTCAAAGACAATCCAAGATGGAGAAGGCTTATGCATCTGTTCCCCTACCTGAGACTTCAATTTTGGACACTGAACTAGTACCATTTAAATCCCTGGCAGAATGTGGCTACCAAGTATCCAAGGAGAAAGTACATCAGGTCCACCAGGAAGTTAACTATTTGGAGCTTATTCTCACCCCTGGGGAGTGAACACTGCCTTCAGAGAGGAGACAGTGTATACAACAAATTCCTACTCCTACAACCATAAGGCAATTCCATACATTTCACCAACTAACAGAATATTACAAACTATAGATCTTTAAGAATGGGAAAATAGCAAAGCTCCTATATCAGTCCCTCAGAGGCAAGCAAATACACATCTCAACCTCCATGAAGTAGGTCCTATATGCACACCAGAGGCCATCAAAAGGGGTCTGATGACATTTCTTCAGGTAATTCTTTCACAGACTCAATGGCTGATAAGAATGTCACCACTCAGCCTGCCCATTTTGGCATATAGTCCAAACAGTCCCCAAGGAAAACTGAACCCCTCAATATACCCTAGAGGAAGAGGCCTGGGCCAAAGTGTAGGGATACCTCAAAACAATGGGAGATGGAGTTAGTGAGAGGACATAGCATATCTTCTTCAGCCCTTACAATGAAAACATAAAAGGATTACATGATTTTTGCCATTTTGAGAGACACAAATTAAGGAAATATGTGATAAATTGTTTTTTGGAAAGGGCCCTACAAAAACTGTCCAAACATCCTGCCAAAATTATACACTTGTGCACTATAAATAATCTCCAGTGGTTCCAACATCCACCCTTAATTAAACTTAAGACTTACTAACCCCAGCCAGCGCCTCGGCTCACTAGGCTAATCATCTGCCTGCGGCACCTGCATCCCAGGTTCTAGTCCTGGTTGGGGCGCCAGATTCTGTCCTGGTTGCTCCTCTTCCAGTCCAGCTCTCACCCGCATGGGAGACCAGGAGGAAGCACCTGGCTCCTGGCTTCAGATCAGCGCAGCACGCCGGCCATAGCGGCCATTTGGGCGGTGAACCAATGGAAAGGAAATCCTTTCTCTCTGTCTCTGTCTCTCTCTCACTGTCTAACTCTGCCTGTCAGAAAAAAAAAAAATACTAACCTGGAGAAGATTGGCAAATAGAATTTATACAAGTTTTTGCTCTACCAAATCTACAAATGCCTGCTTCTTCTCATAGATATCTTTGCTGTGTGGACAGAAGCCTTCCCAATCAAAACTGAAGGAGCTCAGAAAGTAGCCAAAATATTCCTTAAAGAAGTTAGCCCTTTCCCATCTCAAGGTCACTACAATGTAAAAATGTCCTTCTTTCATTACCCAGATTCCAGTAAAATTGAAATGGTCAACAAAAACCTAAAGACAAATCTAAGAAGACATTGCCAGGAAACCAACCGAACTGACTTTTAATTCTCCAAATTTCCCTGTTCAGAATTTGGACTGGGCCCACCTGCCAGCTATCCGTAAGTCCCTTTGAGGCTCCTTCTGGAAGCCCTTCCTCCACTCAGATATCAGCTAGATACAGAAACAAATAATGTTGTCAAATACTTTATTTCTTCAGCTCTGTTTCAAAATCCAGTCTGAGACTATGGACTTCATACGAGGTAGAATTCCAGTCTGTGCATTTATTCTAATCTTCACCCCAAATCCTCCCCACCCCAACTTCATGTGCCAGCTCACTCCCATATAGAAAGGACCATACCCGTCTTTACTTTGCATATCTACAACATTACATGTGCTTGGTAGCTCCAGCTGGATAAACATTGCAGGGTGAAGCCATACTGCCTTAAAGACAGACACCTCTAGACCAAAGATGAATTGGTCAACAAAAACCCTGGAATATTTTAAATGGAACCCAGATAAGAAGCCCTCATCCATTCTTATTGCTCTCTTTCTGCTAATATGCTTCCAACCTGCACTTCTAGCAACGCTACTCCCTTTATTGGTCCACTTCAGGCTGCAGTAGAGCTGCTAGCAAACACTTTTTTTTAATTTTTATTTTATTTTTTTCCTAGAGGCTGCCTGTACTCCTTAACAAACACTTTCTATAGTCATTCTTGTTGGATTTGTTTACAAGCATGGGGCTCATCTCAAGAGGCATGTCTGACCTCCCTAAGGGAATGGGCTCAGACTGATGGATTCATATATTAGTCAACTTTTGATAACAGGATGTGCATGTACCAGTCAAGAAAGACATATCACATTCTGTTATGGAGCTTATTTATACATGGTTCAACATGAAGGCTCATCCCTCCTTTACCTTTATTTTCCTAAGTTTTCTCAGGAATATCCTTTGGGATCCCTAAATAACTCTTTGCAACTTCATGTTAGAATTTTTTTAGCTTTGGAAGCAATCTGTTTTTTACACATCTAAAGTCCTGCCCAAGTCTGATAACCATATAGAGGTGTCCCAGGTGCTTCTGTTAGGAAAATCCCAGGGAAATCCTTCCTGTCTAGTCCAAGGGGTCTACTTGGTCTTATAACCCTGTGTGATAAAGCCCCAGAAGAAATTTCACAAATTTCATTTCCAGAAACCCTTTTTCTAACAGTATTCCAGAAGGAAGGGGAAGGGATGGGGGAGGGAGAAACAGTGAGACTTAGACTCCATGCCCATAAAAACCCAGTCTAAATGTACATTGGGTTCTTGATTCCTTGCCAAGTTGCTCATTTGGCCTGTTAGGTGCACTGCTTAATTAAACTCTGCTAGTTTGCTTATTTCTGATTCACTTCTGAAATTCTTTTCTTATGGGGGAATAAGAACCGCTGTTCCAGCTGTCTCCAGTTACCCTCTGATTTAAGGTCTAATATATATTGAGTATTTAGACCTATGTTCTGGGCTTATTTGTTCCTCACAATACCTGAATTAGTTACTGTTATTACACTGATTTTCAGACAAATCATTAAGATTGAAATTAATTAATATCACAGATTTAGCAACTGGGGGAGCTGGGATTTAAACTCCAAAGTTCACATCCATTAGCTCTGTACTATTTTATTCTTGTTATGCTTTATGTGTTGATATTATCAAAGTTTTGAAAAATAATTTAACTTCCTCTGTACATTGACACTAGAAAGTTAGTCCCATGAAATCTTAAACACAATTATTCTAGTCACCAACAACTACATTCTTCCATGAAAGTTAACACATAGGAATTCAATTTATATGTTGATGTCTTATGAAATGACTAACAGGAGTCAGTCTCAAGACTCAATCAACTCTGGGTATGCTAAAAAGAAAAAATGTTACTTATTTACAGTTGAAGAATATAGCGGAGAAAAAGGAATATGTTAAAGTTCAGGCTAATAACTCTTTAACAAAAAACTCGTTAATAAGAGAATATCATTTTAATTTATAAATAATATAAATTTTACACACAGGAGCCTTCTGAAATCAATACACAAAGACCTAGAAAACCATATATTTTTATGGATAGTCACATAGAAGTGTTTGGGGGACAAAAGAGTATGTGATCTAATGGTAATAAATTGGGATTGGGGAGAACTTAGCAAGACCTATTCAGATTCTTCCTGGCATCTATGGGATGAGAGTCTTATGATCCACTTTCCAGGGAGGTTCAGATAATTCCTTTATGACCTGTTTCAGGGCAGAGAGGGAGATCAATGACCTTACCGCTTCTGAAGTTTTCTCAATTTCCTTCCTTTTAAAATATCCAGGATGCTTAGATGTCATATGTTGGAGTATGTCATTCTGAGGTCTGACAAGACCAAACCCTGAATCTTGGGGACTTCGTCATATCCTACCTGACTAGTCAGTCTGTCTTTGCCTTTGTGGCCTCTCCATTTCATCTTTCAGACAATTCTATATAGTTTTCAGGAAGAAATTGCCCTGGGATAAATAAGGAAGCACTCGTCATCTTAATGTGACAGGTGGAAAAGCAGCTCAGGACCAGAACAATAATCATTTAATTGTTCTTGATTGCTTGGGAGTTACCACTGAGCCTCAAAGTAATGCCTGGGGAATGGTGTGATAAAAATGTTGTGGGAGTGTGAGTTATGATTCCAACTCCTAAATCTAGTTGGAGCCATGAAAGTCTGACACAAATAACTAAACAATGCAGAAAGAAAAAAATCAATAGCCTGAGAATGTGAAAGTTTTCATGTTTCTTCATTGCTAGTAATTTTGAGTCTTCAGTCAGAAGTCTGATAGCTAACAGGTCTTTGACCTTGAGAAATTCACCTAACTTTTTTCATTTTTGAAATGAAAAAATTACATGTAACCAAAAACATGCCAAGCACTTAATAATTGTTCACCTGAAAAATATTAGGGCTTATCTTTGAACAGAAGCATGGTAAAGGTTTATGAAATTATCATAAGAAGCCATCATATAGGAACACTTATAAGGTATTCAGAAAATAAATGTAGCTGTCTATTTACCTGTGCTACCATGCTTCTGGTTTGGTAATAATGGGCAAAAAATTCTTAGACATAATATTTGTAAACAACCCAGAAAATGATAAACAAACTCAGAGTTTATGACAGATAAGCACAAGGTTGGGCAGAAAAAATCTTAAGGTTTGAAATGATTAGGTTTCATAAAACTACAGCTGTTTCTTCCAAAGAAATGTTTTGTTGAAATGTAGGGAATATGTTTACCAAATGTAAAAAGATGGAACAGAGTTTTTCAGCATTTTAGACATGGTGCCCAGGGAAAGCAGATAACATCCTTATGTCTAGTACTTTAACATCCTAACAGAATGACAGGGAGAGATGCTGTAAAAGGGCTTGGGTCCAGGGACTATATTATTCTTGGGCACTATACCTTCAGGGTATAGTGATAAGACATATCAAAAGTTTTGTATGTATTGAATGCTGCTGAATAAATGAGCTGTCCTGTTGCTCAGGGGGTTCATCAGTGATATGATTGGCATCACATATAAACTAATAGATCTCTTGGTTGAAGAAATTCGGGGATGATCAAAGCAGGTAACGTTAATGTCATTTTTAATCTTGAACATCTACAATTTTAAACCATTCAAAGGCTTTCAATCTCATGATGAAATAAAATATTTGGTCCTCTTAGTCTCAGGAGCAACACCCCTATGATAGAATTTGGGGATGTATTGATAAAGGTAAATATTTGCAATAAATTATATAAAACAACCCCCAAAACTGGCTGCAGGGATTGCTGTGGAACCCACAAAACTAATCTTCTTGCTCAGTGCACAATCACTAACATCAGGGTGGTAGAAAGAAGGAGATGTTTATTACAAAGCAAAGAGCAAGGAGCTGGGCAGCAATTCCTCAATGCCCAAGTTCCCTGAGTATTAGAGCCAAAGGTTCTTATAGATTGAAGTTGGGGCTGAAAGGGGCATATTTGTTCCTGGTTGATCTGCTGTGCTCATGCTCCTCCTTCAATTGGTCAGTGATATCATGTCCTTTAGGGAATTTTGATGATGATAAAGTGGGTTTCAGTAGTCTGGGGACCCCATGCACATGGTGGTTGCATTCTGCTCAGGGCTATGTGTTCCTGGAAAAGAAATCCCTCAAGACAAGACTGTACATCAGATTGTTATCTATAGGAGGAAAAATGACCTCATGTGTCCGAGTGATTAAGAACCTTGTAGGGCTGGCTGTACCATTTCCTCAATTCAGTGAGCTAATTGTAATAAGAGGTTGATTTGCTATTGTAAAAGCAGGACAAGCAAACCTTAGGCTATGAGAGGGAGGCTGAGAGAATATGAGAAGAAATTAGAACATGATATTTAGTATCTACACTCAAGGGATTTTACAGGGGCTCATATCAGAAAGGATTGCTCCAGTGCTTCAGATACAAGCTAGAATACATGCTTTGTTTAAGGCAAATCTAAAATCAGGGGTCCAAATGATTTAAAATTTTTCATCATCATATTTAACTCAAAAATAATCTCATCAAAGAGATAGCTTTGGAATTCTCTTAAGACCCTTAAGCTCCAGAGGAACTATTTGAATCTGGTAGGGTGCATAAGAGACCTGCACTTAATTGGTTCCTCATTTGGCTCCTCTGAGACCTTCACTGCCTCATCACAAATGTAGAGGTAATGACACTTGTTGCCTTGCATTCATTAGTATAATAGCTTTAATGATTTGATTTCCTTCTATAAAAGGTGCTATATAAATGCAAATGATCACCAAGCATGATAATTAGTCATGTTCAGCAGCAAACCACTCAATCTAATGTCCATATGTCAGAGATTGAGAAATGCAGAAGCATTAAGAAAACTATCTCCTTTCCGTGACAGATATGGTGACAGGCATATGCAAGAGTTGTGCCTTTCTTTTATTAAGAGCCTGAGTATCTGAATATTTTTGCTGACTGAAGGGAATATGAATATAATTCATTTTTCAGCAGTGTTAATTCTAGGGCGGCAAGATGCTTTGTTAAAGATGGAGGAAGGATGAGGAAAAAGAGTGAGGTGAGAAGCAGGGAGTCTATTTCCAGGTAGGAAAACATAAAGTTCCCAAACCCTAAGTGTATTTAATGGAAAGAGATTTATCATGGTTTGTGCTCTGCCAGCAGTGAACACAAACAGCTTTACAAGATGAAAAAAATGCTCAAAGCAGTCCCAAGCATCACGTCTCTCTAAGTATTGCTTTCTCTGTCGTAACCAGAAATTGGCTACTGCTTCTTGATGACATTGATTATCTCCAAGAAACCAATGATCTGATTAAATAGCAAAAGCTTCAGCTTTTGGTTTCAGTCAGGAAGGAAAAGGGAATGTTGCTGCTGGAGATGATCTTTGCTCACCAAGTTCTTCTACCCATTGTACTGTTACATTGCAAAGCGTAAGATATGAAGCTAAATGAAGGATAAAGGCACTGACACTTGCATTCCTTTAATAAGTCGGCTCTCTTATTCAAACAGAATATATTTCATGTGAGGTTGTGATTTTTACAATGTAAGCTGGAATAAAATCATCTGTTTTTTTTCTATTAAGTGATAGATTTCTTTAATAACTCTAGTACTGATGAACATGTGGCAGTATTCTATTCTCAGCATAGAGTATTATTTATAAATGAGAAATCTTTACCAACAACTTGGGCTCCTTCGCTTCCTTGGTTTGCAAGGGATAGTTATTTTTACATCTTTGGGGTGCTTATTAACAACCTCTAGTGTTGCAACATAACCTGATTTTAAATCCTTACCTTCTCTTTTTAGCCCATGCTTTTCTACAATTCGGCTCTTCCAGCTATATCTTTCTTTAAAAAAAATAGATTTATTTATTTATTTGAAAGAATTACACAGAGAGAGGAGAGGCAAAGAGAGAGAGAGAGGGAGAGAGGGAGGTCTTCCATCTGCTGGTTCACTCCCCAATTGGCCACAATGGCTGGAGGTGTGCTGATCCAAAGCCTGGAGCCAAGAGCTTCTTTCAGGTCCCTCACGTGGGTGCAGGAATCCAAGGACTTGGGCCATGTTGTACTGCTTTCCCAGGTCATAGCAGAGAGCTGGATCAGAAGTGGAGCAGCCGGGATTAGAACCAGCTCCCACATGAGATGCCAGCACTGCAGGCAGCAGCCCTACCCGTTATGCCACAGCACCAGCCCCTACTACCGCCTTTTAACCAGAAGCAACAAGCCCCTGTTCTGTTGTTCAAAATGCTGTTTAAGCTCTAACCATCTGGCCCTTCGTTGAATCTTATAGTTTGTGAGGCTCCTGTGCCTAGGTATATAATAATTTTGTGTGCCTTTTCTCCTGTGTATGATCCCTCTACAATCTGTCCATGATTGATTCATTTCATGGAATAAAAACATCAAATCTTCTGAGAATGTAAGAAAAGTTCCCTTCACTCATACCAGGGCTTTCAAATACAAAATGTTAATGCAGCGAAAAGTTCAGCAAAGATAAAAGACTCACATACTTTAGAGTAAGACATTTAAGACTCCTATAGAAAGTTCATGCTCCAAATCAAGGTGATAGATTTTATATAGGTACAAAAGCAAGAAACTCATGAACTGACTTCCAAATGACCATGTTTTTGCTTTTTAAAAAGAAGCAGATCATTAGTCACTTGAATTCAAAATAGAGTTCAAGCATGACAGAATTAATATTGCACTTTAAAAATATTTCTAGAAGAAAGGGAATTTAATGTAGAAAATAGAAAAAATTGCATCTACAGCCATCTAATGGTAAATATTAGCATATAAGCAGTGTGGGGGCAGAGAAAATAATTGCCTCTCTACTCTTATAATTTCTTGACTGGGTACCCTCTAACAAAAAACAGATTCATGAGAATAAAACAAGCTTATTACAATTGTTAAACCAAAGCTCTTGAAATGAAAGGATCTCTGGAATAAAGGTTAATTGTGAGTATTACAGATGCTAGCCAGGAAGAGAAAGGGGCAGGCCCTGAGAGAACTTCCTACAATGTACAGCAGCAAAACTCAGCTGCAGTTGGGAAATGGATCTAGAGATAAGAATACTTGCATAAAATTTGAGGAGGGAAAGCATACATTCTTTACATTGAACATACATTAGCTACATATAAAGGACTTTGGATAGGGTGGTAGTCCATAAGAAGTAATTGTTCCTTCTGATTTAGTTGGGGTTAATAGTACAAAAAGTTTAAATTTAAACAAAGTGCAGTGTTTCTAATTGTTAGTAATGATGAGATTTAAGTCAAAGTTTCAAACTACATACCAATCATTTTTGTTTTTGTTTTACAGAAATGGAGGAAGCTCAGCTCTGACCATTGCAATCCTTTGGGGAGTGAACCAGTGAAATCTAAGATCTCTCTCTCTCTGGCTCTCCTCTCTCTGTAACTCTATCTTTCAAATAAATAAAATAAATCTTTAAAAAATTATTTTAAAAAACAGAAATAAAAGAAAGATGTGAAGGCCAGATATAGGAGGGTGAGGAAGAAAAGTATAATAAAGAAGAGTGGGGTTTGTAAGAATATCTTATGATTTATATTGTCTTGTAATTTTTTTGTGTCATCCTTCTGTTCTTGCTACAAAGAGGGAGACATTTTTGTTAATGGAGATTTCTTTTATAAATGTAAATTTCTTTGTAAAATGATAGTCATTATTTTAAGAGCTTTTTTTTTTTTGGACAGGCAGAGTGGACAGTGAGAAAGAGAGAGACAGAGAGAAAGTTCTTCCTTTGCCGTTGGTTCACCCTCCAATGGCTGCTGCAGCCGGCGCACAGCGGCCAGTGCACTGCGCTGATCTGAAGCCAGGAGCCAGGTGCTTCTCCTGGTCTCCCATGAGGTGCAGGGCCCAAGCACTTGGGCAATCCTCCACTGCACTCCTGGGCCACAGCAGAGAGCTAGCCTGGAAGAGGGGCAACTGGGACAGAATCCGGCGCCCTCACTGGGACTAGAAACCGGTGTGCAGGCGCCACAGGCGGAGGATTAGCCTAGTGAGCCACGGCGCCGGCCTTTAAGAGCTTTCTTTTGTGTCTGCTGTTTTTTTTCAAATTTTTAATTAATAAATATAAATTTCCAAAGTACAACTTTTGGATTATAGCGGCTTTTCCACCCATTATCTCCCTCCCACCCAACACCATCGCATCTCCTACTCCCTCTCCCATCCCATTCTTCATCAAGATTCATTTTTAATTATCTTTATATTCAGAAGATCCACTTAGTATATACTAAGTAAAGATTTCAACAGTTTGCACCCACACAGATACACAAAGTATAAAGTACTGTTTGAATACTAACTAGTTTTACCATTAATTCACATAGTACAACACATTAAGGACAGAGGTCCTACATGGGGAGCAGGTGCACAGTGACTCCCGTTGTTGATTTAACAATTGACACTCTTATTCATGACATCAGTAATCACCCTAGGCTCTTGTCATGAGCTGCCAAGGCTATGGAAGCCTCTTGAGTTTGCCAACTCCAATCTTATTTAGACAAGGCCACAGTCAAATT
Source organism: Lepus europaeus (assembly GCF_033115175.1). Classification (NCBI taxonomy): domain Eukaryota; kingdom Metazoa; phylum Chordata; class Mammalia; order Lagomorpha; family Leporidae; genus Lepus; species Lepus europaeus. The sequence continues at coordinate 61,162,186 of NC_084831.1, forward strand.
GGAAGTTCCCTTCTCCCTTCAGAGAAAGTTACCTCCTGCTTTGATGGCCCGTTCTTTCCACTGGGATCTCACTCACAGAGATCTTTCATTTAGGTCTTTTTTTTTTTTTTTTTGCCAGAGTGTCTTGGCTTTCCATGCCTGAGAAACTCTCATGGGCTTTTTAACCGGATCCAAATGCCTTAAGGGCTGATTCTGAGGCCAGAGTGCTGTTTAGGGCATTGGCCATTCTGAGTCTGCTGTGTATCCTGCTTCCAATGTTGGATCGTTCTCTCCCTTTTAATTCTATCAGTTATTATTAGCATGTCTGCTGTTTTTCAAAAAAGTCAGCTCAACCATTTCCTTATTCAAGAGTCATATTTGTGGTAGCAAATTCTGGTCTCCTACAGTCATTTTTGGGGTAGCATATTCTGGTCTCTTGTACTGGTCATATTTTTAGAACATTTTAAAGCAGTCCAACTCCACTTGAGAGATTAAAGTTATTTGAGTCATCACTGAGTTTTCAAAATTTTTCATTGTGTTTTTGCTTCCTTTCTACTACTGGACTATTTGTGAAAATTATCTATAAGAGAAAAAGGTTATTAAAACATCAGCAGTCTCTAAGTGATATGATGGATCTTTCTGGCTTTCTCATTCTAGGCAACGAAATTTTGCCTTCAATGTCTAGATAGGAGCTCCTCAATGAAACTACTTAGAAAATCAGAAATGGTGAATGGATCAAAATGCAAAAGCAAAGAACCGGACAATCAATGAGCTATCTTCCGTGGATGTGGGATATGGGAATGGTGGTCCTAAGGCCACATATTACATTCTTTACGTTCTGAATTATGACAAGAGAAACTATGCTTCAAAGCAGTTAAGGCTTTTAAATGAAGTAGTGCCTATCAAGTACTTAACATGACAGTTCTCAGCTCCAGCTGTTCATCAACAACACTGGTTCATACTGAGATTTTGATTCAATATATCCAAAGTGATTAAAACAACACAGCAGCAACCACACTAACATCAGCAACTTACTAGATGGTAATGATTTTCCACTGGGGTTGAGACCCATTGGCTTTTTCCCTCAGTAAACAATCAATATATATTAGCTATTATTATGAACATGGGAAGCAGTTACTAAATGGTATACTGGGAGCATCAAAAAATTAAATGATCTGTAAAAATACAAATTGCTATTATGTATGTGTGACACAAACTACATAATCTATCCCTGACTTCAAAACTAAAGAACCATTTTCTTATAGAAGCTAAGAAGTACTTTGGTAAATAAATCTATTTCTAAAAATTTTGTGAATATAGAAATCTATCTCTGACTATCCATTGACATTCAGAATTTTGAAGAATATGCTAATATTCTGAGCAAAGATCCCAAAAGTTTCAGTTACACAGGAATACATAAAGTAGCTGATGTATAGTATATACTTTTTTAATGTATATTTCCTATATTGTGATACTGATTCATTGATTCCCCTGATGAATAGAGTGCAGTATTATACAACATGATAAGGTCATGTGAGCCATTACAAAAAAGACAACAGAATCTTTTTGGTTTTTTTTTAATTTTTTTATTTTTTATTTCATAAATATGCATTTACAAAGTGCAACTTTTGTATTGTTGTGGCTTCCCCCCCAACCTCCCTCCCTCCCGTGGCCCTCCCCTCTCCCTCTCCCATCCAGCCCTTTATCGAGTTTCATTTTCAGTTACCTTCATATACTGAAGATCAACGTAGAATCTTTTTGTTTTTTAAACTGAATACAAGTATCATTCCAAATCTCTGTTCCCTGTGTTGCATATCTCTTCAAAATAATTGTCCATGTATACTGTGTCATGAACGGACCTGTGCCTCTTCCTCAATTCATATGTTGAAACTCTAACTCCCACTTACCACAGAATGTGGCTATATTTGGAGACAGGGCCTTTAAAGAGGTGATTGAATTAGAATGAGATTATCAAGGTGGTCCCTCATCCCATTTGGTGTTCTTAGGGAAATATGGTTATTCTAATAGAATTATACCTATGAAATACATGAATTCTATTCTCTTTATATTAATAAAAAATTTAAAAAGAATGTAAAGGAAGCAAAAGTTGATCTTAAAAGAGAATAAGAGGAAGCTTGGACCCACAAAGAAATACCAGGGGCACATGGGCAGAGGAAAGACTGGAGATTCAGTGAAAAAGCAGACATTTGAGAGCCAAACAGTGAGGTCTCAGGAGACATAAAACCTGCAAACACCATGATCTCCATGATCTTGGACACGCAGCATCGAGAACTGTGAGATAAACATTTTTGTTGTGTAAGTCACCCAGCCTATGGTATTTTGTGCCGACAGCCCTAGCAAAGACACTGCCACCAATGTGTCTCTCCTGTTTTCTCTTGAACCTATTGTTTTCATGTTTTTACACTCCCTAGGCTTCCATAATGGCCCATGTCAAGGATACCATAGCAGTTGATTCTTCTTTTCTCCTTGAAATTCATGTTTTACTGGGCTTCTAAAAGTGCAGACTCTGCTGGTTTTCTTCCTCCTTCCCTGCCCACGCTGTCTCAGCTTCACCTGGTTTCTCTTCACCTCCCTTGTCTCTTGATGAGCCTCCAGCTCTGGACCCTTCCTGCCCTTTTTCTCTGACACCCACCTCTCCACACACATGCCTCATCTAACCTCAGCTTGTGGGCTGATGATTATCATCTGATTCCCCCTTTCCTCCAACAGTAGCACAGGAATATTTGTCTGTTTTATCCACTTACGTATCAACAACCTCTAAATCAGTGCTCACCATATACTAAGAAGAAGAGAACAAACGCTTTTTGAATGAACACATTGGGTGTTCTTAAAAAAATTGTCTCTTGTATAGAACATAGAGTCTCCTTTCCTCATTTAGTCCTTTTCTGATTCACTCTAACGTCCCCCCCCCCTTTTTTTTGACAGGCAGAGAGTGGACAGTGAGAGAGAGAGACAGAGAGGAAGGTCTTCCTTTTCCGTTGATTCACCCCCCAATGGCCACTGCGGCCAGCGTGCTGCGGCCGCCACACCGTGTTGATCCAAAGCCAGGAGCCAGGTGTTTCCCTGCTCTCCCATGCTGGTGTAGGGCCCAAGCACTTGGGCCATCCTCCACTGCACTCCCGGGCCACAGAAGAGAGCTGGCCTGGAAGAGGGGCAACTGGGACAGAATCCGGCGCCCCAACCGGGACTAGAACCCAGTGTGCTGGCGCCGCAGGTGGAGGATTAGCCTATTGAGCCACAGCACCAGCCTAATGTTTCCCATTGTTTGGAAGGAGCAGAGGTTTATCAACAGCAGTTCCATAAGTTCTAGGATAGTCTACAGGTCAAGAGAATGAGCTCCAAGAACCGGAAGCTCTGGCTTCACTGGTTGTGTGTAATATTATGGATGCATTCTTTAAGTTTTCTGTGTTTGTTGCCTCAAACTTGAACAAAAGATAATGTTTTTTCCCTTTAGGATTATACCGGAGCTTAAGTGAGAGAATAAGTGATGTAGATACTTAACACAGTGCCTCACACCTTGTGAACACTCAGTGTTATCTTTCATTGTCAATACCATCGGAATTTTTGCAGCAGAGTTACACATCTCCTTAAATACAGAACTGAATTTTTGTTTTTTCTAGTTGCTAGTGCTGTAATCTACATAGCAGAGCCACTAAGAAATGCCCTCAGTAACCTGACAGCAACACCTGACTAGCCCCATATGAATAAGGAGAAATCAGAGTCCTAAGGCTTACCTAGATTTTCTGGGTAGAAAAGTGGCAGCATTCAATGTTCTTCAATAAGGTTTAACAAAATGTCCAAAGTATTTCTAATAATTCTGTGCAGAAAGGCAGAAGACAATCTAGGATCCTTTTCAAATTTAGAGCTTTACAGGAAAACAGGTCCCTTTTGTTATGGAAACGTAGTATAAAATAAATTACCAAGGTGTATAATATAGAAATTGTGATTGTGTCTACATCTCTATTCAGTTGAGAAGGCATGCGTATGTATAGGAAAAGGACTGCTTTAAGCTCACACCATGAAAATACCTTGAAAGAATTGCCTATTTGCTGTACTCTGTCTTGTTTGCAGCAGGAAGCAAAGGGGTTAGTTCACAAAGCTATGGACCAGAGAACTTGAAATATAACAAGGGAACAAGCTTCACCATTAAACACACAGATAAGAAAACCCAAACACAGGTCGTTAATATACTCAAGAAGCCTGCATTTTTAACAAAGCTTAGAAGGGAGCAAATCTTAGCCACATGGATGATAAATATGCTATTGAAAATGTACAGTAAATATTAGAGTAAGGAAAGGCTTGACATTTTATAAATTTTGAAAGAATTATAGGCATCAGATGAGCAAGTATAAGGTAAGATTCAGTTAAAGTTACAAGTGGTTTGGTATGGTTGAAACATAATGTGGGGTAAGGTTTACAATTTTTTTTAAGATTTATTTATTGTATGTGAAAGGTAGAGTTAGGGGCTGATGCTGTGGCGCACTACGTTAATCCTCTGCCTACAGCGCCAGTATCCCACATGGGCGCTGGCTCTAGTCCCAGTTGCTCCTCTTCCAGTCCAGCTCTCTACTGTGGCCTGGGAAAGTAGTAGAAGATGGCCCGAGTCCTTGGGCCCCTGCACATGGAAGACTGGGAAGTAGCACCTGGCTCCTGACTTCGGATCGGCACAGCGCCGGCCGTGGTGGCCATTTGGAAGTGAACTAAAGGAAACAAGACCTTTCTCTTGTCTCTCTCTATCACTGTCATAGCTCTACCTGTCAAATAAATAAATAAAATCGTAAAAAAAAAAAGTAGAGTTATAGAGAGAGAGGGAAGGAGAGATAGATTGATTTTTCATCTGCTGGTTCATAAATGGGCCAGGCCAAAGCCAAGAGCTAGGAGCTTCTTCTGGATCTCCCACGTCGGTGCAGGTGCCCAAGCACTTAGGCCATCTTCTGCTGCTTTCCCAGGCACATTAGCAGGGAACTGGATTAGAAATAGAGTATCTGGGACTCGAACTGGTGCCCATATGGGATGCCAGCATAACACATGATGGGTTACCCTACTACACCAGGGCACCAGCCTCACAATGGGGATTCCAATTCAATAATAAGAGAGGGAAGAGATGTACAATTTGGGACATGCTCAAGTTGACTTGCCCCAAACAGTAGAGTTAGAAACATACCAGGGGATTCCAATTCAATCCCATCAAGGTTGCATGTACCAATGCCATCTCACTAGTCCATTTGATCAATTTCTGTTCACAATTGATCATAATGATAGGACTAAGAATCAAAGGGATCACATAAACAAGGCTAGTGTCTGAAAATATTAACCAATAGAACAAAAAAGGGAGAGAACGATCCAACATGGGAAGCGGGATACACAGCAGACTCATAGAATGGCGGATGTCCTAAACAGCACTCTGGCCTCAGAATCAGCCCTTAAGGCATTCAGATCAGGCTGAAAAGCCCATGAGAGTATTTCAGGCATGGAAAGCCAAGACACTCTGGCACACACACACACACACAAATGACCTAAATGAAAGATCTCTATGAGTGAGATCCCAGTGGAAAGAACAGGTCATCAAAGAAGGAGGTAACTTTCTCTGAAGGGAGGAGAGAACTTCCACTTTGACTATGACCTTGTCTAAACATGATCAGAGTCGGTGAACTCAAAAGGCCTCCATAGCCTTGGTAACTCATGACAAGAGCCTAGGGTGATTACTGACATCATAAATAAGAGTGTCAATTTGTTAAGTCAACAACAGGAGTCACTGTGCACTTACTCCCCATGTAGGATCTCTGTCCTTAATGTGTTGTACTATGTGAATTAACGGTAAAACTAGTATTCAAACAGTACTTTATACTTTGTGTATCTGTGTGGGTGCAAACTGTTGAAATCTTTACTTAGTATATACTAAGTGGATCTTCTGTATATAAAGATAATTAAAAATGAATCTTGATGAATCTTCTGTATATAAAGATAATTGAAAATGAATTTTGATGTAAATGGATGGGGAGAGGGTGCGGGAGAGGGGAGGGTTGCAGGTTGAGGGAAGTTATGGGGGGGATAAAGCTATTGTAATCCATAAGCTGCATTTTGGAAATTTATATTCACTAAATAAAATTTTACAAAAGAGATATTTTTGAGATTATTGCAAAGTCACTGCTATCCTCCACAACTCCTTAAACTAAAATGGACCATATGTGGCAGCATTGATTGCTGAAACTTAAACTAAAATTGAGCCATGATTTTCCTTTGCTTGGTATTGCACACAGGACTTTTGTCACTAAAATGCATTGCTTTAATAGGAAAATGCATTAAAGTCACTGCAAAAATTTAAATTCAACCCATGTGATTGATACAGTATAAAATCTAAGAGTTAAGTTTTGAGTTCAGGCTATTTGGTTCAAGTTCCAGATCTGTGACTAGCTGAGTAGATGGTCTTGGGTAAATTAATTAACGTCTTAGAGAACCCAAATTTCATTTTACATCCATGGCAGGCAATATTGCCTCCCTTAAAAAGTGGTTGGAGGGAATAAAATGAAATTAGATATAGAAAGCATTGAGCACAGCATCTTCCATATATATGGGAAGGATAAATGAGGCCATTGAAGTTGACAACAAGAATGATTTTAAAAAGTCTGGAAAGGAGATGTTAGATATTTCAGAAAGTAGACATGTGCTTTGTTGTTTTCAGTTGGACAGCTAACATTGGATCAATGATAAACTTAGTGAAATCTACAAGTCTGTTTCTGGAATTTTAGAATACTGCAATTGTCTTTTACTTGGGCAATTCCAGTCATAGATAAGTAGACATATTTGATTGTCCATACTAGAAAAACACATGTATACATCCTTTTCAAAATCCTTTTGAGAGTCCAGTGTTGTGATGCAGTGGCTTAAGCCTTGGCTTTAATGCCGTCATCCAATATTGGAGAGCTTGTTCAAGCCCCAGTTACTTTGTTTCTGATCCAACTTCCTGCTGATGCACATCCTGGGAGGCTCCAGGTGATTCTTGAAGTACTTGAGTCCTTTCCACTCAAGTGGGTTTGGCCTGGCCCAGCCTGGTTATTTGAGGGCATTTGGGGATTAAATCAGCAGAAAGATGATCTTTCCTTAATATCTCTATTTCTCCCTTTCTCTTCCCCCACCTGTCACTCAGTCTCTTAAATTAGTAAATATTTAATGATAAATAAATTAGAATACTTTTGGGCTGTAAGAGAGGGTATTTGTTGTTCTGACAGTTGTGCACCACCGTTCAACGAGGCTGGCCAGGTCTTACAGTAGAAAGGATGTAAAAATGGTATCAGAGGAACGTTCCTGCTGCTCTTTGTTCTCAATTTCACCACGCGGCCCTTCATTTTAGACTATGCCACCTAGGAAAATATTATATAAGGCTTCCATTTTTGCTGGACCATTTATCAACACAGTTTTGTATAAGGTTGAAGTTTTTTTTTTTTTAATTTGTGTTTTTGTCATTCACATCAATAAAATCTTTTCCTGCTGCTTCTCTCAAGCTGTAGAGCAAGGCTTCCTGTTCCAAAATGCAGCCTAACGCCTGAGATGATTACATTTTATGCTGGCGCATGGCATAAACTTTCAAAACCACCAGCTGAGTTGTCATTGTAGTACAACTGATTCCTTGATTGATATCCAGTGTCTGAGATGTCTTTGTACTCCTGGCTTCCCACTGGTTAGCAGATAACAGATAAGAATAAAATAAAAGGATGGAACAATGAGACCAACACTGGAGTCTCTAATGATGTTGGAGGCAACCTTCTCCTTAAGTGATTGCTTGTTATTTGAAAATGATTGGATCACCTAAATATACCACGCAGGGCAAGTCAACTCAACTCGAGACTGTGGCTTTTGAAAGTTTTCTTTCCTGCTCTGGAGTTTGTCTAATTTTGGGCTGCAGTAAATCTATGTCCTGAGAAATTAAATGTCTAGAACAATCTTTCTTTTTTAACTTTTATTTAGTAAATATAAATTTCCAAAGTACAGTTTATGGATTACAATGGCTCCCCCCCCCATAATTTCCCTCCCATTTGCACCCCTCCCATCTCCTGCTCCCTCTCCCATTCCATTCACATCAAAATTCATTTTCAATTATCTTTATATACAGAAGATTGATTTAGTATATACTAAGTAAATATTGCATCAGTTTGCACCCACACAGAAACACAAAGTGTAAAATACTATACTGTTTCAGTACTAGTTATAGCATCACTGCACATTAGACAACACATTAAGGACAGATCCCACATGGGGTGTAAGTACACAGTGACTCCTGTTGCTGACTTAACCATTTGACACTCCTGTTCATGGCGTCAGTAATCTCCCTAGGCTCTAGTCATGAGTTGCCAAGGCTATGGAAGCCTTTTGAGTTCACTGACTTCAATCTTATTCTGACAGGGTCATAGTCAAAGTGGAAGTTCTCTCCTCCCTTCAGAGAAAGGTACCTCCTTCTTTGATGGCCCCGTTCTTTCCACTGGGATCTCACTTGCTGAGATCTTTCATTTAGGTTTTTTTTTTTTTTTTTTTTTTTTTTTTTTTTTTTTTTTTTTTTTTTTTGCCAGAGTGTCTTGGCTTTCCATGCTTAAAATACTCTCATGGGCTCTTGAGCCTTATCTGAATGCCTTAAGGGCTGATTCTGAGGTCAGAGTGCTGTTTAGGACATCTGCCATTCAATGAGTCTGCTGTGTATCCTGCTTCCCATGTTGGATCGTTCTCTCCCTTTTTTGATTCTATCTTTTAGTATTAGCAGACACTAGTCTTGTTTCTGTGATCCCTTTGACTCTTAGACCTATCAGTATGATCAATTGTGAACAGAAATTGATCACTTGGACTAGTGAGATGGCATTGGTACATGCAATCTTGATGGGATTGTATTGGAATCCCCTGGCACATTTCTAACTCCACCATTTGGGGCAAGTCAGATTGAGCATGTCCCAGATTGTACATCTCCTCTTTCTCTTATTCCCACTCTTTTATTTAACAGAGATCACTTTTCAGTTAAATTTAAACACCTAAGAATTTCATCTCAGTGGATAGCTTGTTTGAGTTCTGCCTAATTGTGAGAAAAAAAAACACCATTTTTCTCATAATGAAGGAAGATAAAGTTGCTTCCTTTTGATTTTTAAAAATGCTTTATTTATAGGAATCTAATCCTAGATTATTAATTTGAACACAGACATAGTACTTTCCACTCGCTTTGAGAAAGCTTCCACTGTTTTCTTTCCTTTTCTTCCAAGACAGAAGGAAATTGACATACTAAGCCATTATTTGGAAAGCATAAGACATTCAGAGTTGGCTTCCAGTCAGTAAATACTCAGCCTGTCAATAGATTCAAAACTAAGCTCTGGTTAATCAACCAATTTTACAGTTTTGAAAACCTTTTTGAAACCATTCCTACATGAAATGAAATTGCTCTTCTTTTCAACACATTTTCTCACATTCACTGTGCTTCAATACTAGTCAGAAGTAAACTTTCTAAATGCCTATCTATGACTCTGCTTAGAGAAATGAGAGCTCCACCACCTCCTGACCTTCTCCTCTGCAACTTCCAACAGGATAAACTCAGACAAATCACTGTCAATTTTGTACTGGACTTGGTGAAGCCTGAGCCCACTAAAGAGGAAATGTACAGTCTCATTCAAATGGCCAAGACAAATCGTTTAAAATGAAACTCATTGGGCTGACAGCATTCTGCTTGGCAGTAAAATTTGAGGTATCCTTCTGTCTCCATAGACCGGCTCATCTTGTCAGTTTCATATTGTTCTTTTCAGCCCCATTGCACCAGGCTTAGGGGCACTGGTCCCAGTTCTAGCTATTCCATTCAGCTTGTGTTTCTAGTAGGTAAAGCTGTTCATTCGTGCATTTATCTGAGGATAGAAAATCTCTCCTTTCTTAAATGTAGTTCTAGAGGGCTCTGGTTCCTTCAAATAGCTCAGGCAGGGGCTAGCGCTGTGGTGCAGCAGGTGCAGTGCCAGCATCCCATATGGGCACCAGTCAGAGTCCCTGCTGCACCACTTCTGATCCAGATCCCTGCTAATGTGCCTGGGAAAGCAGCTGAAGATGGCCCAAGTGTTTGGGCCCCTGCACCCACATAGGAGACCTGGAAGAAGCTCCTGGCTTTGGTCTGGCCTAGCTTTGCTCATTGTGGCCATTTGGGAGAGAGTGAACCAGCAGATGGAATATCTCACTTTCTCTCCCTCCCTCCCTCACTTCATGTGTGTGTGTGTGTGTGTGTCCCTCTCTCACCATAATTCTGAATTTCAAATAGATAAATAATCCTTTAAAAAAACAGGAAATGTACTGGTCTGATTAGGCATGGTGGGAGAGGTGTGGAGCTAATCCCTCTGATCTTGCTCACCAACAGTGCAGATTCCAAGACCGGCACTCTCGTTACCTTCTACCTTTTTAACCAAAAACTGTCCACAGTTAATGGGCAGGTAGGCTCTGACAGCTGTAGAGAATACAGGAGGGAGCCAGCATGAGGATATTTCAGAATATCCTCACCCTGTTTGAGGAGAGGGAAAAGCAACCAATAAGATCAAGGGAGCTTGGAGAAAAGCACCTTCACTAAGAAGAGATTTTCCTGAGTTCTCCTGGTTGCCTTGAGATCAGATTCCTGTGCTGAACCATAAGCTTTGTTAGTGCCTATGCCTTCCCTGGGTCTCTTTTTTTTTCATTTATTAAACTTTTATTTAATGAATATAAATTTCCAAAGTACAGCTTATGGGTTACAATGGCTTCCCCCCTCCCATAACTTCCCTCCCGCCCGCAACCCTCCCCTTTCCTGCTCCCTCTACCCTTCCATTCACATCAAGATTCATTTTCAATTATCTTTATATACAGAAGATCAGTTTAGTATATATTAGGTAAAGATTTCAACAGTTTGCCCCATATAGCAACACAAAGTGAAAAAACTACCATTGGAGCACTAGTTATGGCATTAAATAACAGTGTACAGCACATTAAAGACAGAGATCCTACATAATAGTTTTTTAAAAATTAATTAATTTTCTATGCCATTTCCAATTTAACACCAGGTTGTTTTTTTTCATTTCCAATTCTCTTTATATACAGAAGATCGATTCAGTATATAATTAGTGAAGACCTCATCAGTTTGTGCCCACACAGAAACACAAAGTATAAAAATACTGTTTCAGTACTAGTTATAGCATCACTGCACATTAGACAACACATTAAGGACAGATCCCACATGGGGTGTAAGTACACAGTGACTCCTGTTGCTGACTTAACCATTTGACACTCCTGTTCATGGCGTCAGTAATCTCCCTAGGCTCTAGTCATGAGTTGCCAGGGCTATGGAAGCCTATAGAGTTCACTGACTTTGATCTTATTCCGGTAGGGTCATAGTCAAAGTGACCCTGGGTCTCTTTTAAATGACAGCCATTTACTGAATGTCTCACTATGTACCAGCACTGCTAACATTGACAGAAAGACCATCCTGTCAGATACAATTATTATATACATCCTGTTTTACAGATGATGATGTAAGGACCAAGAGATTAAGAAATTTGCCCCAACTCACAGAGCTACTGCAAACATGTTATAATTCAGACCCACATGTGTCCAATTTCTGTGTTTCGTTATTTGTTGTTTTAATTTATTTGAGGGACAGAGAGACACACACAGACACAGAGAGCATCTATCTCTGGTCCACTCTCTGGATACCCAGAAAAACTGATGGGGGTTGAAGTTAGGAATGCAATCCAGGTCTCCCACACTGGTGTCAGAAAGCCAGTTACTTTGAGTGACAACAGCTGCCTCACAAGTGTCTTTGTTAGCAGGAAGCTGCAATCAGTAGCTGGAGCCAGGAATCAAACTCAGGTACTTTGATATGAGATGTGGGTGTCTCAATTACCAGGTTAAAGTCCTGCTCCAATTTGTGCTGCAAATTATAACACAGGACTTTCATTTCTTTGCTATTTGTTTTCCTAAAAATTCACAGTTTGGTTATCAGGTTACTTTCCTAGGGCAAGATTCTACTTGGAGCATTTTCCCTAAAGGGATTTTCTGGACTGCTGGGAAGTAAGACAAGGATATCCACTAGGGACTGATACCAATTGCTCTCTCACTGGTTGCAATACATGTTGTTAATGCAGAAGTGGGGTTAAAAATAACTTTGTGCAAATAAATAGCAGTTACTGTGACACTGACTGAAGTCAAATTATTTCCAACTATAATGTTGAATGAAAAGCAGAGACATAGAGTTATTATCTGGTGATGATATTTGAAGTAGACCTGTTAGGTCTTTGCTAGTTTTAGGAACATGTTCGTTTATATAATACTTAGAATATTCCATGCTGTCATTGATTTTGAATTACTGATGTTTACTGATGATACATTTTCCTAGAATCAGAAATCTTGAGCTAAAACTTCAATATCATCTATTTCTATGTGTGCTATTCATTGTGAGTGTAGCAGAACTTGTCTCCACAGAAGTCATGCAGATGTTTAAACTCTGATGTATTGATGCTAATGTTTGTTGAATTATTGGTGAAGACTTGATTTAATGGTGGCATTAAGAGGTGGGGCAAGTGGAAGGCCTTTGCTTTATTGGGGGTGTGCCCTCTGAAGGTGGTTCTCCAACAGATTTTATTTACTTGTGTTCAAGGTCAACCTAGATTCTCCCTCTTCTTCCTGGCTCACCATGTTATCAGGCAGGACACATGCCATGAACAGACTCCACAGACACCAAATTATGAAAATATCCATTTCTGAATTATAACTTCTGAACAGCAAGTTGAAATAAAATTTTTCTTTCCCAAATAGTTCTCCCCAGGTATTTTAGTTATGCTAATGAAATGCAGACAACTCTACTGTTGTTCCAGGAAATATAGGATATTTCTGATAAACACTCTCAAATCAACAGTGAGAGGAGCCCACAGAAAGAGGAAAGAGATGAGAGTTTAAAACATCACGCTGGCTTGGAATAGATTTGTAAGGTCTGTCTCTATCCATAAATGCCCAGCTGGTAGTACATTCCCCCTACAGCAACAGCATTTTATTTTATTTTATTTTAAATTTTTATAAATTTTTTAACAGATTCAGTGCTCTTTGTAGATACAATTCTAAGAACATAATAATATTTCCTTCCTCCCTCCCTAATTCCCTCCAATCTGTTACCTTCTTTCCTTAATTTTTTTGGTTTCTGAGATAACATATTTTATATTTACATCATAGTAAAAAGGGTTAATATTTTACCAAATAAGAAGTTTCACAAGTAAAAAGCAAAAAGACCTTAGTTTGATGGGAATATTGACAATGGCTATAAACAATAATTGAATGGAAAAATGATCATTACACCCATATACAGTAACTTTTAAAGGAATCATAAATCATTAATATGACATTCTTAACCACTGGTTTTGCAAAAGTATAAAATGAAGTTTTACAAAACTATACCTAAAGCAATACTGATATGTGAATAAATTTCTTCTTTTATTCTTTGTTTGTTTCTTAAATTTTAACTCCCGTGTACAAGGGAGAACATGTGGTATTTGTCTTTCTGGGTCTTGCCTATTTTGCTCAATCTGATATCCTCCCAAATGCATCCATTTTGCTGCAAATGGTAAAATTTCATTCTTTTTTTATGGCTGAATAATATTCCATTGTGTATATATATGCCACATTTTCTTTATTCATCTGATGATGGACATCTTGGTTGATTCCTAATCATAATTATTGTGAACAGTGCTGCTATAAACATGGTAGTGCAAGTAGCTCTTTGATATATTGCGTTGAAGTCTCTTGAGTATATACTCAATAGTGGGATTGCTGGATTATATGGCAAGTCTATTTCTAGTTTTTTAAGAAACTTCCATACTATTACCCACAGTGATTACACTGATTTACATTCCCACCAACAGTGTATAATGTCCCCCTTTGTCCATAGCCTTGCCAGCTTTTGTTACTCTATGTGTTTTGGATATTAGTCATTCTTAGAGGGGTGAGGTGATATCTTAGGGTGTTTTTGATTTCCATTTCCCTGATGGCTAGTGATGTTGAGCATTTTTTCTTGTATTTGTTGGCTATTTGTATTGCTTCTTTTGAGAACTGTCTATTGAAGTCCTTTGCCTGTTAATCAACTAGATTGGTTGTTTTTTGTTGTAGTTGTTGTCAAGTGTTTAATGTTGCTGATACATTTGGGATATTAATCCTTTGTCAGATAGGTGGTTTGCAAATATTTTTTCCCATTCTGTTGGATGTTTCTTGACTCTATTGACCGTTTCTTTTGCTATGCAAAATCTTCTGAGTTTGATATAGTCCCACCTATTTAGTTTTGATTTTGTTGCCTGCGCTTTGAGGGTTTTGTCCAAGAAGTTGTCCCCTACATCAATGTTTTGTAGTGTTTCTCCTATGTTTTCTTCCTGCAGCTTCATAGTCTCAGATCTTAAATTTAGATCTTTGATCCATCTTGAGTTGATTTCTATATTTGGTGAGAGATATGGATCTAATTTCATTCTTATACATACATAAACCCAGTTTTTCCAGCTGCTTTGATCTCGTTGCTTGTTATTGGGCTGTTTAAATTGTTTATATCTTCTTGATTCAATCTTGATAGGTTACATGAATCCAGGAATTTATCCATTTCTTCAAGGTTTTCCATATTATTAAGTTATAGTGCTTCATAGTAGTTTCTTATGATCCATGGTATTTCCGTGATATCAGTTGTAATGTCTCCTTCTTCATCTCTAATTTTATTATACTTGAATGTTGTCTTTTCTCTTTATTAGTCTGGCTATAGGTTTATCTATTTTGTTTATATTCTCAAAAAACCAACTTTCTGTTTTGTTCATCTTTTGCACTTTTTTTTAGTTTGAATTTTATTTATTTTCACTCCAATCCTTATTATTTTTCATCTCCTGCTGGTTTGGGGTTTGGTTTGTTCTTGTTTTCCTAAGTCTTCAGGCAGTGCCTAGAAAAGCAGGACTTTGAGCCTTGTGATTTTACATTCAAGTGCTGGTTGTTTTTATTTAATTAGCAGAATTCTCTTCTTGGCTTACTGAGAGAAAGAAACTGAGAAAGCAGT
This sequence comes from Lepus europaeus, assembly GCF_033115175.1. NCBI lineage: Eukaryota > Metazoa > Chordata > Mammalia > Lagomorpha > Leporidae > Lepus > Lepus europaeus. The sequence goes on from NC_084831.1 coordinate 61,177,235, forward strand.
AGACTTAGGAAATTTCACATATGATCTCTAACAGTAAACACAGTTGGTGGGAGGAGAGATAATAGGAGCAGAGGGAGTATGTGTGAAGTAGTTAACAGTGTTAGGCATAGGTACTAATAAGTAGGTGGGTGCTGGAGTTGTGGGGTGGAGATTCAGAGGCAAAGGAAAGAATGTGGTCTCATACACTATGTTCTAACCGCAAAAATAATAGCTCATACATATAAGAAAAATTTTCAGAGGTCATATACCTATTTATAGACACACATATGAGTTTGTACACACACACCAACACACACACAGATGCACGCACATATGTATAATACAATCCCCTCCATACCTCAGTACCCTAGAGTCAAGTTTTCTGGCTTTGAAGCGTACCTTCAATTCTTATAACTGAATTATTGTGTCTGAACTATCTTTCTGTCTCTATTGATTCTGATTCATTAAAAAAAAAACTTCTACTAATTATAAACATTGTATTAAATATGAGGAGTAAATTGAATAATTCATTTATACCACTCAGTTCAGTGTTTGGCACATGAGTAATTATTAAATAATACTGTAGCAGAAAAATGTTTGAAAGGCTTATTTATTGGTACTGGCATTTTGGCATAGTGGTTAAAGCTGCTGCTTGAGACACCAGCATCCCATATGGGCACCAGTGCATTTCCTGGCTGCTCCACTTCCAATCCAGCTCCCTAATAATGGCCTAGGAAAAGCAGCAAAAGAGGGACCAAGAACATAAGCCTCTGCCACCTTGTGGGAGGGCCAGATGAAGCTCCTGGCTCCTGGCTTCAGCCTGACTTGGCACTGGCTATTGGAGCCATCTGGGCAGTGAACTGATGGATAGGAGATCTCTGTCTCTCCTTTCTCTGCCACTTTGACTTTCAAAAATAAATAAGCAAATTTTTAGAAAGATTATTTATTTATTTGAAAGAGTGACAGAGAAGGGAGGAGAGACCAAGAAAGTGAGACATCCCATCTGTTGGCTCACTCTCCCAATGACCACAAAAGGTAATTCTGGGCCATGCAGAAGTCAGGAGCCTAGCATCAATCCAGCTCTCGCATGCGGATGGCAGGAATCCAATTTCTTGAACCATCACTTGCTGCTCCACTATGTTGCACATTAACGGGAAGCTGGAATTGAGAGCAGAGCTGGAACCTGAACCCGGCTGCTCTACGGATATGAGAAGTGGAAACCTCAAGCAATGCCCTAACCAATGCTGGAAACTGGCAGAAATGTTTTAATGTTTACCTGATACTAATTCTCTCCTTCTAAGCTGAGGAGCAGTGTGCCTAGGCAAATGCTCACTCTCCAGCCTTCCTTGAAATAGAAGTAACCACATCAGAGCACTTCTGGTCAATGTGCATAAAGTAGAAGTCTCTGGAAGTTTCCAGAGAAGGTGATGCTCTCTTACTCAAAGAAGACTAATCTGTCTGGCATCATACCTTCCTTATTTTCCCTTTGTTGAATTCAGATCTGATGTTTGGTTCCAAATTCATCAGTTGTGTCCAAAGCAGCAAGCAGAGAGAAATTTCAAGATAATTTCTGAAATGTCAGCCCAAACAGGATCAGCCCTCCAAATCAGCTCCACAGGCACCTAGTTCCAGACATGTTTTCTTGTAAGAGAAATAAGCCCTGCTTTTCACTGCTTTTGCATTGACTCATCCAGAAAGTCTTCTCTTATTTTCAGCTGAAAGCATTCCTGATAGAATTAACTTTCTTTTGTTTTACTTTTTTTTTTGTTTATTTACAACCTGGCATTATTTTACTTCATAAAAATTTAAGACAGTTAATATTGTTATTCCCAGAGTTTTCTTTGTTTGTTTCTTATTTTAGTCTTACAAGAAGTTAGAGCTTACCAATAAAAAGTAACAATTTAATATTACAAATAATAATAACAAATAATGGGGCTGGCACCGTGGCTCACTAGGCTAATCCTCTGCCTGCGGCGCCAGCACCCTGGGTTCTAGTCCCGTTTGGGGAGCCGGATTCTGTCCCCGTTGCTCCTCTTCCAGTCCAGCTCTCTGCTGTGGCCCAGGAGGGCAGTGGAGGATGGCCCAAGTGCTTGGGCCCTGCACCCGCATAGGAGACCAGGAGGAAGCACCTGGCTCCTGGCTTCTGATCGGCACAGTGCGCCGGCCATAGCAGCCATTTGGGGGGTGAACCAATGGAAGGAAGACCTTTCTCTCTGTCTCACTCTCTCACTGTCTAACTCTGCCTTTCAAAAAAAAAATATAATGAATTATAGGAAAATGATAATAAGCAAAAGCTGAGAGATTTTGAGTACTTATTATGTGCAGTTGAACAAAATTTGCTAATTGCAATAATTCTACATATAAGAGATGTATAGAAAAAGGATGGAGAGGTGGGGCCAACATTGTGGCATAATGGGTAAAGCCAATATGGGAAATGGCTCATGTTCTAGTTGCTTTACTTCTGATCCAGCTCCCTGTTAATGGTCTGGGAAAGCAGCGGAAGTTGGTTCAAGTGCTTGGGTCCCTGCTACCCATGTGAGCTCCTGGCTGCTAACTTCTGGCTGGCCCAGCCCCTACTGGTGCTGCCATCTGGGGAACGAAGCAAAAATGGGAGATCTCTCTCTCTCTCTCTCTCTCTCTCTCTCTCCTCTGTCTCTCTCTGTAACTCTGCCTATCAAGTAAATAAAATAAACCTTTATTAAAAAAAGATCAAGAGGTGCCAGCATTGTGGTACAGTGAGTTAAGCTGCAGCTTATGATGCCAGCATCCCTATATCAGTGTGCCAGTTTGGGTACTGACTGCTCTATTTCCTATCCAGCTTCCCACTAATGTGCCTGGGAGAGCAGTGGAAGATGGCCCAAGTGTATGCACATGGGCAACTCAGATGAGGCTCCTGGCTCCTGGCTTCAACCCAGCCCAGCCCCAGCCATTGTGGCCATTTGGGGAGTGAACCAGTAGATGGAAGACCTCTCTCTCTGTCTCTCCCTCTTTCTCTCTCAGTAACTCTACCTTTCAAATAAATAAAATAAGTCTTTTTTTAAAAAAATAGAATAAAACTGAGACACGAAAACACTAAGTAATTATCTCAGAGTCTTAGAATTGAGAATCAGATCCAGATCTTTTTTGACTCCCACGCTTATTTGTCTAATTATCTAACTTACCCTACCTGCGTTCCTGCAGTTCCAAATGCTTTCTCTCTCCTTTAGTGTTTGTACCTGCTGTCCTTTGTGACTGGAAGAGTTTTTTATCCACAATCTTTTCTTGGTTAAATCTCATTTGTATCTTCATACCCCAACCCAAGCAGACCTTATATTTGGAAGATTTGCCTTTCATGCCTTCTCCCCTGTGTAATTCACTGCCTCTATCAGAGCACTGAGTCCACTCTTGTTTTATTTTTTTCTGCCTTGCTGAACCACCAGAGTAAAGTCTTCCTGGGCACTGAATCTCTTCCATTTTCCTAGGCTTTGGCTTATAGTAGACACTTGGTCAGAAGGTGTTGGGTTAGATCATTTTGTTTTAGTTTGATTGCTTGAGGGAAGTGATGGTATCTGCTGAGACAGGAACAAAAGCAAGCTTAGGGAGAGAGGAGACTGGGCAGCAGTGTGCTGGGGCACCTAAGAGCCTGCACGCAGTTCAGCTTATGGCCTCTCGGTGAACTCGTGCTCATTGTTTTAGCATTTACTGTAGGCTTCTCTAAGAGGGAAACCTAATCCATGGCCAACAAAAGAAAGAGAAAAAACTCTGAAACGGTACCAATGTGTGTCTCTGGAAGGCAAGCGTAGACATGTGGTGGGAGTTAAAGAAATGTAGAATTACAGAAAAGAATCCCTCCCACGGATGTCTAAAAACGATGTTCCTAGCAGCTTTAGGTATCACAGTTGTGCAGGCAGAAAAGTATTTGATTAGCTCCCTGGCATTATCTCCAGGGTGTGGGTGTGTTGGAAATCTGCATGCACAATATTCCTTTCAGATAAGCTACTGGGCATCGTTTTGCATGTGCTACATTGCAGTCTTTCAGCTCACTCTACATGGCTGAAGTCAGACGCAAGAAATTGCACCTCCCAAGGTTTAGAGAGCTGTGCTGTGGTCATTTTGTGCCTGGCATTTAAGAACAATATCATGAAATGTAAAGTTAGCCTAAAATGGAATCTTAATATGCCAGAGTGGGCAGCATACCCCACCATACTGCCTTTCTTCTCTCCACGCTGCTTTCTCCTGAAGGTTTCTTATTTGCATTCTCCTTCTGTGTTCAGGTGTACAGTGAATCAGTACTGGTTCACTTGGGTGACAGGCTTGGTCATCATGTTACATGGAAACTCACAAGGGTTTCATATGATAAGCTATCCAGAGACTACGGAATAAGGATGTGGTTGACCCAGAATCCACATCAATCTGCCCCCTTCCTGCCCTTGGCTCAGATACAGTTTTTTGTGTTGTTTGTTTGTTTGTTTTTAGAGAGAGAGAGGTCTTCCATCTGCTGGCTCACTTCCCAGTTGGCTGCAGTGGCTGGAGCTGTGCCAATCCAAAGCCAGGAGCAAGGAGCTTCTTCCGGGTCTCCCATGTGGGTGCAGGGGCCCAAGGGCTTGGGCCATTTTCTACTGCTTTCCCAGGCCATAGCAGAGAGCTAGATGGGAAGAGAAGCAGCCAGGTCTCGAACCGGTGCCAATATGGGATGCTGGCACTGTAGGCTGAGGCTTTACCTGCTACGCCACAGCACCAGCCCCTCAGATATACTCTTTAATAGAATGATTCGCATAATCAAATACGGAAGCTTTCTATTTCAAGTTTAAGAAGGAGATACACAGAAAACAAGACATCCAAGTTTTTAAAAATGCCTAGGATTCTTGTTACCTGACTTGAATCTAGTATTTATCAGTGATTCTGTTTCTCTATATGATTTAATATTAATGATAACAGGCATTTTTAGATTACAGAAATTCTTTTTATCTTTGTTTCTTTACAAATTTCACTCAACCTGTAGGGTACCACGGGCAATTTGTAAATAATGGATCTGAAGCTGCATATTGGTTATATATAATTATGTTCTAATCTAGGGGTTGACAACCTTCTGCATAAACCTTGATAGTAAATATTTTAGGCTTTGCAAGCCATATGATCTCTGTTACAAATATAGCAGGCACAGATTATCCATGGGGGATATATTCCAAAATTCCCAGTGGAAGTGTGGAACTGCAGATTGTACCAAATCTTTTTTTTTCCTTTTCTTTTTTTTATTTATTTATTAAACTTTTATTTAATGAATATAAATTTCCAAAGTACAGCTTATGGGTTACAATGGCTTCCCCCCTCCCATAACTTCCCTCCCACCCGCAACCCTCCCCTTTCCCGCTCCCTCTCCCCTTCCAATCACATCAAGATTCATTTTCAATTCTCTTTATATACAGAAGGTCAGTTTAGTATATATTAGGTAAAGATTTCAACAGTTTGCCCCATATAGCAACACAAAGTGAAAAAACTACCGTTGGAGTACTAGTTATAGCATTAAATAACAGTTGTACCAAATCTTAAATATACGATAGGTTTTCTTTTACATGCATGCCTATGATGAAGTTTAATTTATAAAATAAACACAATAAATAATTAACAACAGTAATTAATAATAAATAGGACAACTATAAAAATACAGTTTCATAAAAGTTATGTGAATATGGTCTCTTGCTTTCTTTGTCTCTGTCTCTGGAATTTTCCATTTAATATTTTCCAACTAGAGTTGACTGAGGGTAACTGAAACTGCATAAAGAGAAACCAGGGATAAGGGAGGATTACTATCTTCCATTCATTCGTTTTAGTCCACAAGTCACCACGATAATACATAACTGATTGGCTATGGCTATGTCTTCAAAGAACTTTCTGTATGAAAAAATATTCCAGGATTTGATCCACTGTTGGGCCACAGATTGTTGACACAATCAGCAATGACTTCAGTGGAAGGGGAGGGAGGATCAGTGGAAGGGGAGGGAGGATCGGTGACGTGGATATCACATGTTTTCCATCTCTGACAGCAGAGATTTACTGCATCCAAACTTTGTCCTTTTTACGATGACACTGGCTCCACTCAACAAACATGAGAAAGTGCAGCAGAAAATATTTATAGGGTCATGAAACATCCTGGTTAGGAGTATAAGCTTTGAAAGAGGCCTGGCTTGGGATCGAGTTCTGTTACTTATGAGTTGTACGTATTTGGGTAGACTATCGCCATCTTATTGCCTCAGTCACCTAATCTGTTACATGAGTATCTCAGTATCTGTGTCTAGCATCAAGGCCCTTCAACAGATGCTTGGAATGAAGAGAGTTATTACATAATTGTCCTTTTCCAAAAACTGGAGTTAACCTCACACAATTTTTATAAATTTTAAATAAGATAACATAAGTAAATTTAAATTATGATGCTTAATGCAGTGTTTAATGAATAACTACTACTTCTATTCTCATTTCACAAAGTTTAAAATAATCAAATAGTCCTGCAAAACCTCTTACCATGCTTAATAGCAGAAGTGGGGTTGAAACCTGGTCCTTTTCTTTTTTTAAATTTTTTTTTTATTTTGACAAGTAGAGTTATAGAGAGAGAGAGACAGAGAGAAAGGTCTTCCTTTTTCCGTTGGTTCACCCCCCAAGTGGCCGCTACGGCCGGCGTGTTGCGGCCGGCAAGCTGTGCCGATCCGAAGCCAGGAGCCAGGTGATTCCTCCTGGTCTCCCATGGGGGTGCAAGTGCCCAAGCACTTGGGCCATCCTCCAATGCCCTCCTGGGCCACAGCAGAGAGCTGGACTGGAAGAGGAGCAACCAGGACTAGAACCCAGTGCCCGTATAGGATGCCAGCGCTGCAGGCAGAGGATTAGCCAAATGAGCCACGGCGCCGGCCCCAACAACTGGTCCTTTGATTCCAGAGATAATTTTAAGCTTGGTAAAATGAGTAAATGTGTGTTAAAACTCCTTGAAAAGGCATAAAATGAAACTTAAATGGGAACGTTTTATCAGAAGTAGTAATAAATATATAAGTTAACTTCCCATGCATTTGTTTGTTTATTCTTAGTCATCTATTTGTCTGTAAATTACCTGGACTTCAGACATTTTGTTAAGAAGTTAATCAGAAGATACTTTGGCTCCAGGAATACAGCACTAGCTGAGTCCTATTTCCAAGGAGAGATATTATGTTGTCTTCTCTGGCTGATTCATTTCTTTGTGAAACCATTGCCTTTGTTGTACACATTCCTGTTTTATTCCGTTTTGGTCCCTCATCTTGGTTCTAGCTGAATAGGGAAAAAAAGCCAAGGTAAGTAAGGGGTGGGCTAGAGACCCAGGGCTTGTGGGCTTCTGTAACTCAAAGTGATGCCCTGGGTCAACAGAAATAAACTCTCTTGCTCAGAAACTTTTACTAAGAGACCCAGAATAAAGTGGCAGATTTCCTGTGGCACACAAATTTTAAGGTCAGATAGTTAGGGCACAGGTAAGGGCAATATGGGCCGTGTGAATTGTTGGTAAACAGGAAGAAAATCAGTAGAGAGAAATAGAGTGATTCAGATGGGCAAAGAAAAGGAGCACAGTTCTTGGTTTGGTCTGCATTGGGTTGTATGTCCTCAATTCCTGTCCTTGGATCTGTATGAAAACCTACTGGGCAGCCTCGTATTACTAGCCCCAGGTTAATTGAGCTGGCTGAAGAACTCTCACTGAAATAGTGAGGTCACAGAAGCATTGTCAGTGGCACAGATTTCTGAATTGTTTCATTTATTTTCTATTTCACATGAAAGGATGGAAAGAAAAGAAGCGTGCATATCCTTAAGTCTTGTTTTGTATATTAGCCTAATAGCAAAAATCACAAGATGTAGCAAACATAACTGCATGTTAAGGGCTGACTAATTGCTGGCAATAGTTCCTAAAGAAAGCCACATATACTATTGCTTCTGTTTTCCCTCTCAAGTGAAGTGATTTACATTCTTTTCTTGCCTCATTTCACATTTATGATTATCCTAAATATTATTGTATATTATTTGCACCTAATAATTAGTTAATAGTGGATATTTCAAATACTGTTTTAGTTCTTATAGAGTTTCCCATAAGCCTGCTTGGAGTGTCACAGTCAATTTATCAGATGTTGAAGTTGATTTTGTTCAATAACTCAAGTCATTAGTTACCTTACCCACCTCCCAAATTTCTTTTTTTCCCCTTTAAGATGATGTTCCCTTATTTCCTTTGCCAATTCTAAATTTACCCTCAGCTTTCCTATCAAGTCCACATCTAGAACTCTCGCTATCAGTTTTAATGCCTCCAACAATATTTCATCTTCCCCAATGTTGCCAAGATTCTAGAGAAGCAAAAATTGGGTGCTTCTCACATGCAGTTCACAGAATCCAGTTCTATTTTATGGACACTACTACAGTTATTCTATGATTGTTACACATTATAAAAAAGAAAAATCCCTCTCTTCCCAATGTAAATTGATCTACTCTATTTGATTACATGGTGGCCATTTTATTAATTGGAAAATAAAATGGTTAGACATAATGTGTTTGTTGGAATTTTTTATGATTTATTTATTTGCTTAAAAACAGAGTTATGCACACACAGAGAAAGAGAGAGACAGAGGGACAGATAGACAGACAGAGAGTTATCTGCTGGTTCACTCTCCAAATATCTGTAATGGCCAAGGCTGGGCCAGGCTGAAGCCAGGAGCTAGGAACTTCTTCCAGGTCTCTACGTGGGTACAGGGGCCCAAGTATTTGTGCCATGTACTTCTGCTTTCCAAGGCACATTAGCAGGGAGCTGGATTGGAAGTGGAGCAACCATGACACAAACCTATGCCCATATGGGATGCTGGTGTCACAGGTGGCACCTTAACCTGCTATGTCACAACACCAGCTCTGGTTTGTTGGTATTTTGCCCAAAGGAGTACTGGATAGAAAGTTTGGTCAGGAAGGAATTTCCATGAAATATGTATTGCTGTTTTATTTTTTTTTTTAATTTGAGAGGTGGGGGTTGGGTGAGAGAGAGAAAAGAGTTCCCAACAGCTGGTTCATGTCCCAAATGTCCACAATGACCCAGGCTTTGCCAAGCTGAAGCCAGGAGTGAGGAACTACTTGAATTATTTGCCTGCTGCCTCCCAGGATTTAGACTAATAAGAAACTGGAGTTGAGAGCAGAGTCAGGAATCAAACCCAAGCATTCTGATATGGTTTGCAGGTATCTCAACTTGCATCATAATCCCTAGGCCGAATGTCAACTTTGACATGAAGAGCTTTAATGGTGGTAGGTGGCACAATTAGATAATAACAGCAATTGATGGTATGAGAAGGCAAGTTGGATAACATTCAATTACTTATTGCAGGTTCTTTTGTTTCAGACACAGTATACACAATGTGACCATAACCAAAATGATAAAGTGAAACCTCCAAAGGCAATTTAAATTTGATATTTATTTAGCAGGCATGTGCCAGAGATTATAAAAGATATTTGTGATACCTCAAATGAATTAGAAAGTAAGTAGCTTGAGAATCTCAATTTTGATTCTAAAGAGACTGACAGGCAAGTAAACCAATGATTATGGAAGGCAGTGGGGAATTCTGTGGATGGATCAATGTGGACCAGACCATGGGAATCCAGAGGAAGAAGCCATTACTTCAAGAAGTCATTACTTCATGACTTGCAGAGTCACGGACAGTGGATAGAAATGGAGAAAAGGAAAGATCCTGTAAGCATAAAGCACAGGCTGAGCAAGGAGGGTTGACTGGAAAGGGAAGCAAGATGGTAAGGAACACTGCCAGGAAGCTTTGGAGATGGTTGCTTGGTAACCACCTAGCACAATTTCGTGGCTGTGGCTGAATCACTCAAATACTCTTGGCTGCCCAGCCCTTTCTCCTCCCCTGTAAGGCTGAGTATTTTGAGTGGAGTCTAATTCTAAATAAGCTGCTGATACAGACATCAGTGATGGGAAATAGGTATCTCAGGGACATCTCTTTTCAAGTTGTGGGGTAAGTTCTTACCTCCTAACCAGGGGCACCCATAATCTCTCTGAACCATCCACAAGCTGCCCTGGGCTAAGAGGGCTGTGCTTGACTTGAATGCAACTTAACCTTTGCAAATATTATTTCCATGAATAATACTTAGCTCAAGAAGTAACCAAACAGAAAATGGGAGGAGAATGAGAAGGAAAAGTCCCAGGAGGAAGGGGTAGAGGAGCACTTTCAAAATTAAAAAAGAAGAGAGCGAGAGTGAGAAAAGGAAGGAAGGAAGGAAGGAAGGAAGGAAGGAAGGAAGGAAGGAAGGAAGGAAGGAAGGAAGAAAGAAAGAAAGAAAGAAAGAAAGAAAGAAAGAAAGAAAGAAAGAAAGAAAGAAAAGAAAAGAAAAGAAAAAGAGAGAGAAAGAGAGAGACAAGCACTTTCCAAAGATATCACTTTCAGCACTGACAGGCAATGGAAGAAGAAATTTGTAAAGATTCCATGTGTTTTCTTGATGATACATTTCTTCCCTCTGTGAACAAATTGATGCAATATCAAGAGCTGCTCTGGAGATAACAGGCACAAAAGAATTTACAGTAGGTGTTGCACTTTTCAGCAGTCACTGTGTCTATCAGATTCTACCCAAAACATTCCCTTTTTTGCATACAGAGAGGGATAGAGATTCTGGCCATGAATCACAGGCGGTGGCCTGCATGAGTGCACCCACTGTGCCTGAGCAAGCCCCAGGAATCATGTGAGTGATTTGCCCCCATCTGCCTCCATTTGCTTCTCACTCTCTCCACCCCCACAAGCACACGCACACACTGGAGAGGAGAGGCTATTTCTGGCCGGCTTGCAAAGACAGAAATCACACCCAGACACAAAAAAGTTAGAAGAGGATACTGCTGACAGAGCAGATCACATTTCTGAATAACTGAGTTGGAAAAGGGGCCCTTCAGAAGGAACAGAACTGTAGGCAACACTCGGTTCCTTCCTTTTGATCAACTTTTTTGCTTCAGTGGTTAAAATTCTTCCAAATTTTGGCCATTAGAGGTTTCTATGACAGTTTCTGAAAGCAGAACATGGTGACTCCACCAAGTAGAATTCCTTCCCTAAAATCCACTTGAATGTTTAATGTGCATTTCCTTAATTTCCTGGAAGACTGATGTTATTAAATAATGCTTGTCAATCTGACCATTTTCTATTCCTTCTTGATTCATGTATTGGGAAGGAAATGAATCATGCTTGACTAAGGGATTAATGCCACCTACGCATGCAAATCATGTGTGGCCAGAGCAGACATGAAGCATAATGCCATGGAGCAGACAACATCGCTCCCTCAGTCTGAGTGTTGGCTTCACAGGCTGTGACTCCCAGCATCTTGATCCATAAGCTATTGGGTCTGTGGCCAATGCGGCAGAAATGTGTGACTGTGTGTGTATGTGTGTGCATGTGTGTGTGTGTACCAGAACTTTGATTTCTCATAAATGTCAAACTTACTTGATCCTTATTAACTTTGTGGAAAACACTGAATGCCAAGTCAGACTGCCAGGCACAAATTATGATAATGACAATAATAGTTATTTAGTATTTGTTTTGTGCTTGGCAGGGTACAGAGTGCATCTCATTTAATCTCCCAATATTCCGTAAGTAGATATTTATAGTCTCTACTATAATAATCTCAGGGAGGTTAAATGAGTAAACTCAACCTCATGCCTGCTTAGCTCTAAAATGTGTGCTCTTATATTGCCTTCCCATCTGATTTTAGAATTTCACTTTGAAACCCACTATCACTTGAAACCATTCCTATAAAGTTTAACATGAGACAGAATGTTTTATTTCATAATGTATGACAAAGCTAGAAATTCAAAATGCTTAAATATCAGTACTTCTTTTTTTTTTTTTTTTTGACAGGCAGAGTGGATAGTGAGAGAGAGAGACAGAGAGAAAAAAAATATCAGTACTTCTTAATTTAGCATATAATTTTGTATTTTCACAGATTATTCAGTTTCTTTAATGAAGATCAATAGTTGAGGTCAGGTTTGTTTTTGGGTGTGTGTGTTCTACTTTTCTTTGTATTATCCATCAAGCTTAACATAAGATAAGAAATCTAAGGATAGAAAAGACTAGGGAGCAGACAAGATATTAATTAACTTGTGTACACTCCATGCAAGTTCCTATGCAATCAGACTTTACATCAAGATTGGATTCTGAGCCGGCGCCGTGGCTCACTAGGCTAATACTCTGCCTTGCGGCACCGGCACACCGGGTTCTAGTCCCGGTTGGGGCACCAGATTCTGTCCCGGTTGCCCCTCTTCCAGGCCAGCTCTCTGCTGTGACCAGGGAGTGCAGTGGAGGATGGCTCAAGTGGTTGGGCCCTGCACCCCATGGGAGACCAGGATAAGCACCTGGCTCCTGCCATCGGATCAGCGCGGTGCGCCGGCGGCAGCACGCCAACCGCGGCGGCCATTGAAGGGTGAACCAATGGCAAAGGAAGACCTTTCTCTCTGTCTCTCTCCTCATTGTCCACTCTGCCTGTCAAAAAAAAAAAAAAAAAAAAAAAGATTGGATTCTGAAGTCAGCACACATGGTGATTCTTTTTTAATCTTTTCCCTAGCATCAAGTTGCCTATCTAACACAACCTTTCATTTCCTAGCCATGTGGAATTTGGATGAGATTGATTTCATCTCAGCTCTAGGCTAGGCCTTGATTGACTTACATATGTCAGTGAATTCTTTCCTTTGGTTACATTTATTAATTCAGGTAAGTCACATGATCCAAGTAAAATCAATTAAGACCCAATTCTTGGGCTGTAGTTTGAGCCATAAAAAATGTCCATTTCTCCTGTACCTTCAAGAGCCTTTTAAGGACCAAGAATTGAAGATCTTCCTATGAACCCAGCCAATACTTAAAATGCATAGCAATGAAATCTTGAAAATGACATTTGTCTAAGGAATACTGTTTGACTCTGAAGCCATCTCTAACCCAAGACAAAGAACCAACAGAATATTTAATTCTTAGGCTCATTGGAGTTCTATTTTCTGTTCCCCTCATGAGTGCTATCTCATTCTCCAAGGAAGTTAAAAAAAATTTTTAAGTCATTACATCAGATATAGTTACAAAATACTGAAACATGACTGTTATGGAACTAAGCACATGAAGTGGCTGGCTTTCATTTAAGATCATGTTAGGAAAAGTGTACTTGGTCAAATTGTCACTTTGTAGTGAGATGCTAAAAATGTGTAGGGCAAGGAGGAACTGAGTTCCTCCCAGGAAAAAGCATGGATTTTTGTGATTGCTCTAGAACATTTGCTCACTGGAAGAATGTTGGATAATATGACAGTCACTATTTAAAATTTTCTCTCTTTCTGCCAAGTACAAGGGGTCTTCAAAAATTCACAGAAATGCATATTATGAGGAAAAGAAACCTATGAATTTCAATTTTTTGCACAAGATATTTTTATTATATTTTGCACAAACTTTTGGAAGTTCCCTCATACATGTATTTGAAATAATATAAGAAAAAATAAGTGTATTTGGGATATGACTCCATGATATTATTTAACATTTTGTCTTCAGGAAACCACTTTAAGAAAGATTCAGAGAAATTTAGTACTTTCTTCAACATTGTAAAGGTTTTAACTAAAGCCAGGATGTATACCAAGATTTGTCAGCTGCAAACTTCAAGAAAGAAGAGCTCAATAAACTCATTTTGATTGAAAAGCTCATTGGATCTCAATTTAATGGAAGTTATGAATATAGTAGCAGATTGCTATCACTCAGGAATCAGCAACCTTTGGTTTATTCTATCTTTGCTTTTATCTCTAAATTAGAGAATGTACAGGGGTCAGAGAACAGTGGATCTTTCCAGTAGTTATAACCAATAATTTCCTATGAAACAAGGAAGTTCTACCTTGTGGTATGTCAGGAAATATCACCAGAATTCATGAAGAATAGAATAATTATTCTCTGAAAGAAAATTACTAGAAATAGAAATCACTTCACCAATTAACAGGAAAAAAAAAAGGTAATCCAATTAGTTTTTTTCATCATCCAAAAATGCTGTAGATAATGAGAAAAGCAATATATTTGAAGCTATGTGTGATTAAATAGTTTTATTTCTATTTATTTGAGAAACATACACATAAAGAGACAGACAGACAGACAGAAAGAAACAATTTCCTATTTGCTGATTTACTCTCCAACTGCCCATGATGGCCAGAGCTAAGCCAGGAAGCCAATCACTTGAGCCATCATCATTGCGTCTCAGGCTCTGCATTAGGCACTTCAATATGGGATGCTGGCACCTTAACTGCTAGGCTGACCACCCACTCCAAGAATAACTGTTTTTACCTTGCAGATTGTGTATGCTGTTTGGAATATGGGAGAGCAATAGTAGAAGAGCCAGGCTCTGCTGCTACTTCTTCAAGCCTTAACTTTAATGAAGTTTCTTTTTCACGGTTTCTTATTAGCAGAGTGCAAAAAAAGGGACTAACTTTTATTGAAGGCCTATATAACCCCCCCACCCAGCTTTCCCAATATTAACATCTAATACTAGTATGATATATTTGCCACAATATTTTCTCTCCAATGCTCACCCTCCTTCATTGGTTAAGTTTGATAAAAAGGATACTGTCAAGCACTCATTAGACAGATACTGCAATCACCTATTACGTTCCAGCAAATGAAATTTATCCTGAACCACCAGGATATTTTGTTGTCCTTTAAAGTTTTCAACAACTTGTTGGTTTCAACTTCTTTTTGTGATTCTTAACATTGACTGTGCATTTGAATAGTTATTGGGGTTTTTAGAAACCCAGGTGTCTCCATGATTCCGACTCTGACACATAGACGTCTTGTTCAATAGACTAGGGATCAGATGAGGAATGTGATCACCTGTGCTCTAGAAGCTCCACAGTGGATTCTGTGGTGCGTGCCTGGATGAGCACCTGCAAGTTCAAGCCATGTGCTCTGGAAACAGCCACCATAGACCACTCTTGCAACCTGGTGGAAACGGCATTCTTGAAAGGCTAACTATGCTGAGCCATCTCTTAAATCTCCAAAGTTTTGCTTCCTAAAGTGCTATCGCAAACATGCGTTTGTCAGAAATACCTGATATTTTTCTTGTGAGTTCAGCTTCCTAGGCATGATTCTGGATGAGAATTCTCATTTATGGGGCCTCAGTTATATGTGTTTAACACATTCCCAGATGATACCTATGTGCACTGAAGTTTGAGTTACTGTCAGAGACATTCCAGATCACATACATTTTGAAGTCTGAATGGAGAGTAAGGCACAAACCAGAGTGCAATTTCCTTTGAGACTTAACGGTGCTAACTTCTGTAAGCAAAATTCCTTTCACCTTTTTGAGAACTGAACCTGTGCCTGTCTATCTAGTGGACTGACTTCACTCTGCCCTTTATCTTGAGCCAGTCTCCCTTTCCTTCACCCTTCCCTAACTCTGTTGCATACTCTGAAGGTTACAAAGGTCAAGAATAGACCTTAGCTCACTGCAGACCTACGTCAGAGTAAAAATAAATTTCTGTGCTTCCTTCTTAGAACAAAATTGTCCATTCATATATTGGTCAAGTTTAGGATAGAAACAAAATAATAGGCATTCTTTGATTTCCTTTATACTGTATCACTTTGATGAAAGTCTGTAGATTTGAGTTTATATTGCATCTGAGTGAATCCAGTAAAAAAGGTTAAAATATCGTTTGTTTTTATACGCCAGAAGGGAAGCTACTTGGCAAAGTATGTAATTCAATGCCCTAGTTTTTGACAGCCTATCTGGGAAAATGTCATATTGCAATGCCAGGGAAATTGCCAATTTCCTACAAAGGAAAACACTTTCTTTTCTCTTGGTAACGAGGGAGGTTTAGTGTGCACTGGGATGTGAAGACTTGAAAGCACTTGGATCTTCTGTAGAAATGCCCGCGCTGTGCTCACCCCCCTCCATGTCCACATCAATCAAACACAGTTTTTGTCAAAGTTGCTTCAATTTAGTCTCTAACTAATCATGACTTCTGCTGCGCTTTGGTCATGTGGACAGGGATTGGAAATAAAAACTGTAATTTTAGAGATTTTGTTCTGTTTTATTTGAAATATATTCTGATTAAAATGAATTAAGCTTCAGCTAGTTTAACAACCCTTGCAATAACTTCATCAAATTCTGAAAACATGGAGTATAGTATTTTATAACTTACCAGCTTAGATTTTTTGCAAACATGTTGTGAGATATCCATTTTTAGTAGTGGACTGAAGAAAATAGAAAAATAATTACCTTATTTTTTCTCTATTGCTTTAATGCAATTAAGGCTCTGTGTGGCTTTGGTAGCAAACTTCAGATTCTGTTTCCATTGAAAATATAGAAAGATATACAATGAGTGTCTGGCCCTATACACATCTTAATTTTGATCTGCAATTTTTGATAAAGTAACAAGAATCAAGAAGCATTTTGATTCTAAAAGAAAAAGGTAGGGATCAGTGCCATGTTGTAGCAAGTAAAGCCTCAACTTTGGGTGCCGGCATCCTATATGGTACAAGTCCCGGCTGCCCCACTTCCGATATAGCTCTCTGCCATGGCCTGAGAAAGCAGCAGAAGATGGCCCAAGCACTTGGGTCCCTGCACCCACGTGGGAGACCCAAAGGAAGCTCCTGCCTCCTGGCTTCAGATTGGACCAGTTCTGGATGTTGCGGCCATTTGAGGAGTGAACCAGTGAATGAAACACCTATCTCTCTCTCTCTGCTCTCTCTCTCTCCCTCTCTCTCTGCCTGTGCCTCTCTGTAACTCTACCTTTCAAGCAAATAAATAAAATTCTTGAAAAAAAAAAAAGAAAGGGGTAAGTGCAAAGTGTGCTACAGGCAAGGCAAGGCACTTAAAGTGTCCACTCTAACAACCCACTCAAAGACCTACCTCAAAGGTCTGCAAAGAAAGCAGGAGGGGCAACAGAACAACCATGCCTGAAGATTTAGGGTGGAAGATGAGAGGGAGAGAGAGAAAAAAATGAGAGAGAGAGATTGATTTAGAGGATGGCTGGTTATCTATGGGTTGAAGTAATCATTAGTGGGTTTGTCCTGATTCTTTTGATTTGCTTCTTTTTATCATCAGCATCCCAAAGTGGAAGATTAGGGCGTAGAATTCACATTTTCTGATAGTCATCCTGATGGCCATCTGATTGTACTTTATTGTCATTTTCATGAATGTTTTTAGCTTAGGTTCTATATGTGTAAATCATATCTCCCAATAAATTTTTAAATTCCCCAGGATGGAGAATAATTTTGTTGCTCAAAAAGGAAGTGCCACTAAAATACATAGAAAATTTGCCTTTTAATTTGGAAATAAAGATTCAAATTTTTTAAAATAACACCACAGTAAGTTTTCTGAAAGAAAAAAAAATTAAGAAGTAGTACTGGAATTCAAGAAACATAAACTTCATGATCCTTAACTTGCATCTGTGGCCCAACTACTTCCAACTACTTTCTATTTGTCCAGCTCAGTTCCTGTCGCCCTCCAACAAATTCCAACAAAATTGAACTTTGTGAATTTCCTATTTGCCCCATGCCGGAAGGGAAAAAAGAGTAGGTGGTTTGTCAGAGTCTAGAAACCAGGATTCTCCTTCAAGATCTACAACCATAGTATAGCTGGCCACATGGGACCTGAGACCATAAAGAAAGCGGCTGCCTCTTGGGAGTTGAATGAAATGCCACTGCAGAATGAGAGGCATATAAATATCCTGGCTTCCCTTTGGTGCAAGCCCTTTGTTTTTCTGTGGGTGATCCTGTGAGACTGCCTGCCCTGACCATGCTGGAGGTTGAGAGGGTATGGTGTGCCATGCCTCCCGGGAGGCAGCCCGCAGCCTGGCTGCTGACAGGCAGTGGGAGCCCCAGGCACATTCTGCCCCACCCCCGCCAAGTGGGTAAACTGCTCCCAGGTGTGGCCCAGGCCCATCAGGAAAGCTACCATAGCCTATGTGACCTTGAAGCTTATTGGAGCACAGTGGCACCAATATCGGCTCTATCCTATAGAACTGGTGTTGCCCTGAATTAGCTACACCCCTTCTGCCTGCCCCTTAGAAAGTGTGTGTGGTCGTTAATAAAGCGAGCATGTTCACCGAAACTTATCTCTGCTGCTTTTTGCTGAAGAGTGCCACCGCCCCACCCATGTGGGATGAGCCCATATTTTTCTACTGGTGATTTCTGTGGCTCAAATTATTTAGATTTCAGTTAGCAAAGGTACCTAGGAAATAGAGTTGACTAACAGACAAGGCAGAGAATAGATCTTAAACAAGGAAATGAATTAATTTCACAACCTGTCAGGGTCGGTGTACCCAAAAGCCTCTGAAAGTAGAACTTGAATTCTGGTCATTTACATAGGAGATCATGCACAGGAATGGGAGTGGAAAAACAATGGAAGACAATGCAGGAAGCATTAACAAACAAGCTCCCACTGTGGGGAAGCAGGAATGAGTCATACCAGGGATAGCTCAGGGGCTACATAGAAAAAGGCTCAACTATAGGAGGGAAGCCCTGGAATCAGCTCCTCCATCATTGGTTGAAAACTGCTTGTTCCTGGGAGAAGGTGGACACATCCAGCCTGTCCTGGGCATGGGCTGCATCTGATTGCCATGGTTTCAATGTAGGTCATCCCCCAGAGGTCCACATGTTGGGAGGTTGGTCCCTAGGGAGCTACTATTGGGAGGTGGTGGAGACTTTAAGAGGTGTTGCTCTTTGGGTCATTGGAAGCTTTACCTTGGAAGGGATTAAGGTGGAGTTCACACTCAGTCCTTACTGAAAGCTTATATAAAAGGAGCAAGCCTGGCCCCACTCAGCTCTCTGGCTCTCTTTTTGGCAATGTGATGCCTACTGTGCTCCTGCCATTCCTGTCTATCAGAAGGCAACACAGCTGGGGAGTGAAGGAGGGCCTTGATAGAGCCCGCATTATACTGTTTGAACTGAAGGCTTCCAGTGCTGTGAGATAAATGAATCTCTCTTCTGTATAAAGCTAGCCTGCCACATGGGTTTCATTATAGTAACGCACAGCTGGCTAATATCATCCTCCTCTGGTCAGACAGTGTCCTCAGGCGGAGAATCACAGGTGCTCACAGGAAGAAACTGTCAGCATGTACAGGTGTCAAGCAACAAGGATAGCACCGGCTGCAATCCCAAGATGGAATGAAGAGCTTCTCCTTATTTGTCTTTTGTGCTTTCCTCCTATATCTATCATTGTGTTTACTAGATATCTGCTTTGAATCTAGACTTTTGCTCTTGAACACAGATCCCATTTCTTATTTTTTCAACTAATTCCCATCAACCAGCTGTAGATATGCTTAATACATTCAAGGTGTTAAATTGGGATTTCTTAGACTTAGCAGACCCAACTCCTCCCTTTTTGGAACAAATACTATGAAATATCCCCTTTACTATCCTGAAATCAAAAAAATGTAATTTACTGTCATATGTTGAATTATGGGCTCCCCATACTCATATGCTATATGACTTTGTTGCAATGTGTCTATATTGAGAGATAGGATATTCAAGAGGCAATTAAAGCTAAATGAGGTACAAAGGTGGGTTATTAATTTGATAGGATTAAACAAGAAGAGGTTTCTGTCTCTGTCTCTTTCTCTTTCAAAGAGAAAACAAGAAATCAACCACCTGCAAACCTATAAGGGAGCCCTCACTGGGACATAACACTTTGATCTGGGACTCCCAGTCCCCAGAACTCTGAGACCAAAGATTTCTATTCTTGAAGACACTCTGTGTTTTGTTATGACAGCCCAAGCTTACTACTATATCTATCTATCCATATGTTTAAGCTAAAAATCAATATGTCCTAACTCTAAAAATAAGAAAAAATAAGAAACAACTAATTTATGATTTTAAAATACATATTTCATGTTGAGAAGGTAGGCATGAGTAGGCTAGAAGGCTCAAGATTGTTACATATTTATGAAAAAATACACATAATTTTAACAGAAAATGAGAATATTCACATGGATATCAATATTCTTGATATATAAAAATGTTTGTTAATAGAAAATACAGGCTAATACTTAGACCAAAGTTATCCAATTTGTGTTTGCATGTGTATGTGTATAACATATATTATATGTGTGTATCATGACTCAAAGTGAATTCAACACCTAAAATTTTCAATGACACAAGAATGTCATACTGACAACTTAAGTTATGTAAGAGTATTATGACATATTTCCCAAAATGATGAATATTAATAGATTTATAAAGAATGTCCTTTTTATTGATTAACATGGTATTTCTGAAAAGTAATTAAAATGGAATGAAATATATAGATAAAAGGCTTAAAATGTCAAGAAAAATATTCATTATCTTTTAATCCCATTTTTCCATAAATGTCTTGAAGCATCTTCGTGTGTGTGTCTCTGTGTGTGTGTGTTTGCCTATAAAATAGAGTTAGGAATAGGCTCAGATATTATGCTGAGATTATTCATTAACCTGCATTTCCAATAGGGTATTTGATGATTGTGAGCTGTGGCACACTCCTGTGATGTGCAGGTCAGGAATGAGTATTGCAGGCTCTGCAATCTCCCTGATCATCCCTACATGGTAACTGCTGGAAGGGCCTCCTAATCATTGTTCAATGTTTGTGACATGAACTGGCTTCTTGAGTAGATAGGTCCTGAGTATCAAGTTAATTTTGGAAAAGACACCAGGAGGATGAAATCATCTAGGAGATGAAAAGTAGACATCATGTCTTGGGGCTAGGGTTGTGTGCCATGGGTTAAACTGTCACCTGCAATATCAACATATGGGAAACATCCATTGGATTCCAGGCTGTTCCACTTCTGATTCAGCCCCTTCTTGTTTTTAAGATTTATTTATTGTATTTGAAAGGCAGAGTTACACAGAGAGAGAAGGAGAGGCAGAGAGAGAGACTGAGAAGTCTTCCATCTGCTGGTTCACTCCCTAGTTGGCCGCAATGGCTGGAGCTGTGCTGATCCAAATCCAGGAGCCAGGAGCTTCTTCCTTGTCTCTCACACAGGTGCAGGGGCCCAAGGACTGGAGCCATCTTCTTTTGCTTTCCCAGGTCATAGCAGAGAGCTGGATTGGAAGAAGAGCAGTCAGGACTAGAACCATCACCCGTATGGGATGCCGGCATTGCAGGTGGAGGCTTTACCCGCTATGTCACAGCGCCAGCCCCTCAGCTCCCTTCTATAGCACCTGTAAAAGCAGCAGAAGGTGACCGAAAATCCTTGGATCCCTGCCACCCATGTGGAAGACCTAGATGGAGTTCCAGGCTCCTGGTTTTAGTTTTACCCATCTTCTGTTTTTGCAGTCATTTGAGGAGTGAACCAGTGGATAGAAAAATCTTCTCTAACTCTGCCTTTGAAATAAATAAGTTCTTTTTTTAAAGTCACTTCTCCACTATAAAAATAATAGATGGTTGCTTTGGAAATATACATTCAGTAACCTATATACTTAAAGCTATCTTCCAGAAGAAAATATGATGAACTTGGTCTTTTCAGGTCAGTATTTTTACAATGGCTTAGAAAAAAAAAAAAGATGTAGGAGACATGCTTGTCAGATGTGGAGATAACACAAAGTTGTGAGAGGAATAGGTAATGTGGAGGGCATAACTGTCATTAACCAGTGATTTAAGACAAACACAATGAAATTCAAATTCAATTCCCAGAATATGACTGCATCAGTATCCAATAAAAGTATACATTCACTTATACACATTGGCTCTTTATTAACATAAGTAGAGTGACATTGGCCTCACCTATTTCCATGTAATCTTTAACTATAGAAGGTGTCTAGTGTTCAAACAAGCAAGCTTATGGCTCCATTGCATTACACCCACCTATGGTAACACACTTTTTTTGAGCTATCTGCTTTAGGAAAAGCATTGATCAATTTATTAGTTTTTGGAGAAGACAAGGATGTTGAAAGATCTGAAAATTCTTCCACTTGAAAAATGTTGGACAGAATTGGAGATGTTAAGAATTGAGAAGAAAATATTTAGAGAAGATATGGTTTACACATGAGTGAATTGAGACTTAGAGAGGTTAAGTAACTTGTCCAAAGTCAAAAAACTAGCACTGATTATAGTTTGTGTTTTTTAAAGATATATTTATTTATTTGAAATTCATAGTTACAGAGAGAGAGAGAGAGAGAGAGAATCTTCTGTCCACTGAATCACTCCCCAAATGGCCACAGCATCCAGGACTGGGTCATTTCCAAGTCAGGAGCAAGGCACTTCATCTGGGTCTCTCACATGGGTGGCAGGGGCTCAGGGACTTGGGCGATCTTCTGCTGTTTTCACAGGCACATTAGCAGGGAGCTGGATCTGAAATGTAGCACACAGGAGCCCATATTGAATGCTGGCATCACAGGCAGCTTAACCTGTTGTGCCACAATTATGGCCCCACTGATAATACCTTCTTTTGATTAATCACTCATTGCCAGGTAAGTGAGTGTGTATCCTTTTTAATGTTCACAACAAGCACAGGAACTGGTTATAGTAATATACACTGCTATAAGAATAACTCAAATTCTAACAGTGAAACACAAACATTATTTCCACATATTCAATCTTGGATCTGCTTTCTTCCATTTGGTGATTCTAGAATCCAGGTATCCTTGATCCTGTGGCTTTTCTATCTTCTAAGGGCCTCTGTATCCTACATATTTACCCAGATATCAGGGAGAGGAAAGGATATGCAGTAGCACAGTTACTTCTTAAAAACTACCTGGGAAGTGACATGTATTCCATTAGCCAGAAGAATTCACATGGTTGAATCTTGAAGCAGTGGCAGCATGGGACATTGGGAAGTGGAGTCAGAGAGGAACTGAGAAATATAGACCCCAGCTGTGTACTTACCTCCCACAGGATCCTAACCAAGACAGAGGGAGAATGAATGTTGGGGTGGATGACTAATCTCAGCCACAACTAGTAAGGTGGATGTTTTTCACGTAATCTTACAGTTGAGGATACCAAAGCTCATAAAAATTTAAGAAAGGCAGTCATTTATTCTAGCAGTTAAGATGCCCATAATTCATATCATAGAACCTAGGTTTAATTCCTGTCTCTAACTCCTGTGTCCAGCTTTTTGCTAATGCAAATCCTGAGAGGTAGCATTGCTGGCTCCAATAATTGGGTTCTTATCACTCACATGAGAGACTTGAATTGAGTTTCCAGCTCCCTGTTTTGGCCCCAGCCCAGTCCTTGCTACTATGGACATTTGGAGATTCTCTCTGTCTTTGATTCACTCAGTGTGTCTATCTGTATCTATCTTTCTATCTATCTGCCTCTCAAATTAAAAAAAAAAAAATCCAAGAAACTTTCCTGAGAACTTTTGGCTTTTAAGCTACTATTCAGTTTTTGACAAATTTAATTTTTTTTACTTATTTGAAAAGCAGACAGAAAAAAGACAGATCTACCTATGTAACCATGCATCTTTCCGTATCTGTGTATCCATCTATCTATCCTCTATCGAGAAAGGCTTTGTCCATTAATTAACCCCTTTAATGCCCACAGTTGGGTCAGGCTGAAGCCAGGTGCATGAAACCCAACCCAGGCCTCCCACATGATGGGCAGAAACCCAAAAACTTGATCACCATCTGCTGTCTTATTGACAGGGTGCTTATTAACAGGAAGTGGGAATTAGAAGTGGAGCCAGGACTAGAATCCAGGCACTCTAATCTGGAGTGTGAGCATCCCAAGAGGTTTCTTAACTGCTTTAGCTAATGATCTTCCCCTTGTCTAATTTTATAGTTTAGATGTTTTAACATTTCATTAAACCTTATCTACTGAGAGACAGTCATTACTCTTGCTATTTTTTGTTCTTCCCAAATGAGTTCATCCTTCATATTTTTCATTGGCTTTTGATCAGCCAATGGACTCTTAGCTAGTTCTAGCTTTCTTAAAGCAAAAGTTATATTTCCTTTCTAAAAATAAATTCTTCAATGAATACCCTGAGGCATGCCACCCACCAACTTTCTGCTAGGAGTGGTTAAAACACAGACATGGATACAGTTATGCACTCACACAGAGGCTTGCAAGCCCCACCACCGACCTTTTCCAATGCACACATTTTCCTCCTTAGGTGGATTAAACTACTCCTGGCTCCACCTCTGTGGTATTTAAATTAGCCTGCATAAAATCCCAAAGTCACTTATCTTCTAGGCTTTGCTCAGTCTCCTTAGCAACCTCCCTAGCAACAGATTTCTTTAAAAAGGAATCTCAAAAAAGTTGCGCAGGACTGGATTCCTTGCAATATTCTAAAATTTAGAAAAAAAAAATATAAAAACCTCTCATTACAACTTAACTCTTACTTCTCTCCTGTTCAATTATTCAACATCTTGTGACCCAATGGCCCGCATCTGTACCTGCCTCCTACTCTCCATTCTCCACATGGCAGTCAGAGTGATCTCCCGACAGAAGTCTGTATCCGCTTTCCACTAAAATCCCTCTTCCCAGTGACTTCTGCTCCCATTCTGGTAGAATCCAAATGTTGACAAGGGCCTGCAAAGCCACGCTGTCACTGCCTGTCTGCCCCTCTTGCATTTCTGCCACGCTTTGCCCCAACTGTCCTGTCTGCTTGTCAGTCCGGTATGCTGAGCTCACTCCCTCTTGCTGCCTTGATAGATGCTATTTGTTCTGCCTGGGCTGTTCTGCCCCCAGATTTTACATGATTCATACCTCCTCATACTCACTGACCATTGCAATTAGCTCACATTGCTTTGTAATAGAATTTGACCCTATTGGAAATTCTGGTCTTTATTTGTTGATGCTTTTGTAGTGCATGCAATTTCCATGAGGCAAGTTACTTGCCTCCTTGACTAGTTTATTCCTAATTCTTAATATAGGGTTGGTTAAATAAATTAAATAATGTAATTGCAATGTGTGATTAGTGCTTCCTATGTAAGAGTCTTTCTTGAATAATTTGCTGATTGTTTGAGTGTTGATAAAATGACATTTAGAATGAAGCCTGATACCAAGACCATCTTGGAAGCCAGTACTCATGCATCAGGGACATTCCAGGTTTAACTGAAGAGCTGAGCTGGAATTCTTCAAGGCATTGGAGCTGACCATAATTAGTCTACCAAAGTGAGAAAGGCACTGTCTATGTGGTTTTGCTGCTTACGTTCATCTAGCCTTCAAGATCATGCATAAAACATGTTTGTTTTCACTTTGGACAAAGTTCAGCATACTGGAGTTGAAGGGAAATTCATCTTTCAGACAGGTGGTATCCAAGATTATAAGACTGAGCACAAGTGACAGAAGAGGTTTGCTTAAGAGGCGGGAAGGATTCTTTAGTATTTTTTTATGCCTGCACCTCTCCTGCTTTCCCTGAAATGGTGCTTGATAAAGAACCTTGGCTAAGTGAGTGCTTTATGGATGCTGCACATTATTCCACAGGAAATAAATGCAGTGTATAAGTTAATCAAAAGAACTTCCCCTGCATTGACTTTCCCCCGTAGCTCTTTAATTAGCTATTCAAGAGCAGCACTCCTGCACATGTCTAAAAATAGACAGAAGCCTGGTCAGAAATGTAAGGCAAACTGTTTTCTGCGTTTTTCTGTAGCGGTTCAGATTTCATGTTAGTGTCATGAAACTGGTAGACCTGTGTTGCTTTCTTTTCAAATTGCATATTTTTGTCAGAAAGGACATGCCCAGAGGTTTTGTTCATTTTAAAACCATAGTATTACCTTACTTGTGCATTGTAGTTTACTGAGTACCTTCATATAAATTATCTGACTTTTCTTTCCTGAATACAAATAGGTTATATCACGTTAAATGTCAACTGTGGAGCTAGCTTGCCCCATTTGCACATAAACAGGCAGTGCTTCTCATCCTGGTGTTTCTGGCAGTTCCCAGGAAATGTTTGATCTTGTCTCACAAAATTGTGTGTTAGTTATTTCTATCTCAAAATGTCCAGGATTTTCTTACTCATCTGTAGTTGCTTTGTATGTTTTCTGTTCTCCTACATTGAAAACGCCTCATCATGCCTCTATTCGCCATGACCATGCTAATACCCACACTCACCCTTGACATGCTAGAGGGGTGCTGCATTCCCCATACAAGTGGAGCAAATGTTTTGCTTTCACCCATTATATGCTACATTTTCCTCCCTTCTTCTTCCACCTAGTAGGGAAGTCAAGCCAAGTAAGTAGATAGATTCTTTGAGCAGGCCTCCCATTAACTCACAAGGCATGCTCAGAGTAACACAGGGCCCAATTTAGTCTGAAGTGGGAGTCTGCTATACATTATTTCACTTGGTTTCCATGACAACCCTATGAGATAGAGTGAGGCATTACTGGTCTCATTTAATATATTAAAAGCTAAAATACAAGGAAGTAGATTCAGTTTTATGTTTTAAAAATTATCAAGAATTATCTGGTTAAATTAGGGCATCAAAATACCTTTCTATTTCTCTTAATCCAAATCTTTTCTGTTGTTTCTTTATCTAAGACCAAAATGTTCTTTTCAGCTCCACAGTGTAAGGGCTTCTAATTGCTCCTATGTAAGAAAAGCTGCCCAAGCATAGATGAATTTTATGTGAGTGTAGTGTAGCAGACTGGCAGGTCCCTTGGAGTGATCAGATACCAGAGAGGGAACTTATGGTCGATAATCTCCATGATCCTGTTCTAATCATTCTGTGGTCCTTAATCACAAAGCTAAACCCCAAACCAAACAAGCAATAACGTGACTCTGCAAGGGAAGGGCAGGGTCTGGGCCTTATTAAAAGAGGCAGGAGGGGCAGCAGGAGAAAGGCACAGTACACAGTAATTGATGAAATCCTAGAGAAAAGCAGGACCAAAAAAAAAAAAAAAAAAAAAAGACAAGTGGCGTCTAGATTCAGGCAAGAGCAAGGCAGAGAGAAGCAGTTTGGATGACTACCTGGATCCTAGTGCCAACGCAGAGAAGGTCTGATCTGACCTGAGGACTTCTGTAGCTGTAGGTGTTTGAACATGGAAAGAACGAAATGGAAATAAGGCGACTGCCAGTGTGCAGTAGCTGAGTAGGAGCCAAGTGTTGAGTTCAAGAAGCAGTTATGTCCCAAAGAGGCATCTCAGAAGGCTCTCTCTCCACTTGGTTTTAACCCCCATGCAAGTCAGAGGGCAGCTTCACCCAGCAGTGTCCAGAGAATCATGCTGGTGGTTGTAGGACATCTTGCTCTGTTCATAGTGGCTGGTCAGGGAATCCAGCCTCACAGGGCAGAAGGCGATTGTGAAACATCCTAATCGCCTCTTCTCTGACTCTCATTGAATAAAGGTGACTCAGAAGGTTCTTCTGTAAAGAACTGTGGCAGGACCAGTGACACCAGTGGTGTCTTGGGGGAATTATCTGTTGCTTTCTGTGTAGCTAATGGACATTTCTCCCACGGTGCTCATCATTCATCCTTCCTAAGGGTGCTCCAGCATCTGAGCTTGCAGTGAATTTGATTCCTCTTAGGACACTGGATACTATTGCCTTGTAAGTGAGTTCATGATGTTAAAAAATATTCTGAGCTGGCGCCATGGCTCAACAGGCTAATCCTCCACTATGCGGCGCCAGCACACTGGGTTCTAGACCTGGTCGGGGCGCCGGATTCTGTCCCGGTTGCCCCTCTTCCAGGCCAGCTCTCTGCTATGGCCCAGGAGTGCAGTGGAGGATGGCCCAAGTGCTTGGGCCCTGCACCCTATGGAAGACCAGGAGAAGCACCTGGCTCCTGCCTTCGGATCAGCGCGGTGCGCCGGCTGCAGCGCCCCTGCCGGGGCAGCCATTGGCGGGTGAACCAACGGCAAAGGAAGACCGTTCTCTCTGTCTCTCTCTTTCACTATCCACTCTGCCTGTCAAAAATTAAAAAAAAATAATAAAAAATATTCTGAGATTGTCAATATGATGACTTTATTTGAAACTATTACAATAGCTGTCAAGACTATCCCAACAGAGGAGAGAGAGGGTCAATTATGAACATCAAAAGACAACTGGGGCTTTATAGCCAAAGAGCAGGGTAATGGATAAGTGGATGGAACATTTCGAAGAGGAGACTTCAATGGTATGGAGAAGTCTTCCTAAGCCAACTTAATGATTTCAAGAGAGAGGGATAAGGAATTTGACCAGATACTGAGGATGACTACATGTAAAAGATGGAGGACCCACACTAAATGGACTTGGACTTAGCAGAATTCTTGCTAAAACTAGATCAAGTAGGCCAAGGGCAGGGCTTAAAGCTGAAGAAATTGTCTAAAATTTGTCCAAGGAGAAAGTCTTCTTTAGCAAGATGGAGCATACTTGCCATGGTCCTATCATCTTCCCCTGAAAGGAACTGTTTCTTGGCTTTGACCTATGAGCTGTGAACATTTATATTGTTAAGTTTTTGAATCATTAGGACAGCCATCTGACAACCCCCTACAAATGGTTTTATATAATTTATCTCAGTTGTGGAAATAGAACATCCTAATAAAAACACACTTATGAATGATATAATGTTTATTTTTAAATTGTTTATCTTTGTCTACATGAGGAACAACAACAACAAAAATCCCGAGAGTTTTAATAATCTGAGGAAGGCTTATTTTAGAAAAGAAAAGCTGTTTTCCTTTCCAGATGGGTAAACTGAGACAAGTAAATGTATTTCTACAGTTAACAGCAAAAAGTAAGAGTTGGGAATATAATTCTGCAACCCTGATTCCCAGTGTGCTGCTGTCATCAATAAAACACAGTCAACACCTCACTCTCCTGCTCTGATTGCTGTATTTGCATGACCCAATTCTCCCACTAAATTTAAATTGTATTTGTATTTAAATGGAAATTGTATTAAACATTTTCAGCAGAAGCTTTAATTTTGAAAATACTTCTAAGAGCTCTGGGGGAGGGGTAGGTTATTAGAAATCAGTCTTGAGAGTCCAGGTGAAAAGTTAATACAACCATTAAACGACTACAGGTTATACACAAATTACTATTGCCACTGTAGACAAAGATTCGTAGGATATCCTTCCTTTCACATTTGTGAATATTTAAAATTTTCATAGTAAAGCATTTAAATTACAATAAAATCAAAATATGACTGCATAAATATAGCGGATTATCTGTTTACCCCCTAAGAATACTTTTAAACATAAAAATTTACTATTTAGTTAACTTTATTTGATTGATTCATATACTTTCTGAACCTCATTGGCACCTAGTGGTGAATTCGCATGCACATAATGACTTTTGTGTTGAATAGCTCTAAGAAAAAATAGTAAAGTTGAGAAATCACATGTTGTCTTGGCATATGTGGTCTAACAACTGACGTTATTAGAAGCTTGGTTCCCCGAGGTATGCATGGAATCACTGTTTAGGGTGAAAAACACTGGATATAGGCTGGGAAGGAAATGGACATGAAATTTTCCAGTAAATTGGAATATTTGCATGTGGAAGGAAACTGAAAATATTAATACTTCTAGAAATCTGTTCAAATTCAAAGAGTGTGGGTAAGGAACAATGTGAATCCCCAGATTTTAACACAAACAAGTCAATAAAACTGTACAGATTTCCTCAAGACTTGTAAGTGGAACCCTACATTAGAATGTCTCAAGGAAAGTGTAGAATTTGTGCAAACTATAGAAGAAGGAAAATTTGGAAAATCTTTTATATGACTAATATCCTATGAAAGAACAGTATTTTAAGGAATTTAAGCAAAGAAATAACATAATTAATTTGAATATTCTGAGAACAGTGTGTAGTGTGAATAGAAGACGAAAAACAGGAGTCCTAAAAGCTGAACTGGGGAATTTCCAGTAATGTAGATGAGGGATCATAGATATCCAAACTTAAAGATGGTCAAAACAAGGGACCATACTGGAGAGATACTGAAGAAGTAGAATTATTTGGAAATTTAAGACTTCAAGGAGTCTTCCCTATAACATTAGATAGATGGTGGTTCCACACACGTACCAGGAAGGAAAAATGCAAATCTATTTAAAAAACATTAAGATTTGGAAATTTTGATTTTAAGTTGCTATGGGACTTTTAATTTAAGATGACCAAAAGGCCATGGGAAAATCAAACCTGGAGCTCAATCTGAATCCTGGGGAGCAATATTTGTAGTATTGAGATTACTGAGCTATAAGATAACATGGAGAGACTGTTTCAAATAGGAAGAGATCAATGACTTAAACCTGAGGAATTCCACATGTAATTAAATAATAATAATTTGTAGTTAGTGTTTTAAAGCACTAAATATAATATTGAAATATGTTTATATGTATTTAAAAGACATATTAAGTATTTAACTATATTTAGTATATACTATGTATTAAAATATTTTTTACACATACATACATTTGGCCTTCTATGTCCTTGGGTTCTACATCTGTTGATTCAACCAATCACAGTTGGAAAATATTCATATAAAAACCAGATTGCTTCTGCTGAAAATGTGCAGACTTTTTTTCTTGCTATTATTCCCTAAGCAGAACAGTGTATTACCTATTTACAAAACATTTCCATTATATTAAGTTCTAAAAGTAATCTAGAGATAACTCAAAATATACAGGAGGTTAACATAGGTTATATACAATATTATACTATTTTATGTAAAGGATGTGTGCATTTTTAGATTTTGCTACCCTCAGGAATCCTACAGCCAATTCCCTACAAAAATGGGGGGACCTCTCGATCAACCTCCATACATATACATAATACTGTGGGGCACAGAAAATGAAATGCCATATTCTGAGCTCTTTTCTGGTAAGGTAGATTGTGGGCAATGTCAGCTAAAAGGGGAAAGAGACTAAAACTACATGGTTTAAAAGGCTAAAGAGGAAGTAGACTAGAACTACACGGCTTGAAAGGTGTAATCAAGAATAATGAAATAAGAGTTAAAATTCTAACAAATTGAGCCATGCCACATAGGATGGTTTGGTTAGGCAGAGACAAATGTCCAAACACTGAAGCTGTGTCTGACATAAATAAGACACACAATAAACATTTGTTAAATGAATAGGATGCCATTTTACTGAAAATTGTAAACAAGGATGAAATACTAAATGAGGAGCTCTTCCAAATGTCCTTTAAAATGGATTTGTATTCAATCTTACATCTCTAAGATTTTACACTGAGTAGCTCCCTAATCTGTTGAGATTTTTAAATATAACTGCTCACATTAAAACAAGATTTCCCTATTGATACAGCTCCATAAAATTAGCTTGTCACCCTTCTCTAAGAAAATGTTTCCCCTAAATGTGTTCAAGATAGCTCACGCCAACAAAACCTGGAAATCTAATAACATATTTGTATAGAACTATCACTTTGCCAGTATCTTTACTCTGAACACCATTATTTCCCTTAATATTTTAAGATTTCCAGCTTCTTTCATTCAAATTTCTCTTTCATCATTGTTATACCCATGAAGAATCATAGAGTTAAAAATGATCAGAAAGGGCATAGATTAGTCCATCTTTCTGGATTTCAGCAAAATAATTATCAAATAACTTTGGACTAATTCAGTCATAAAATTATCATCATAAATATTTCAAGGCTTCTGAGTTCTGTAATTCATGTTTTACATTTTAAACTTTTTATTATTGTATTTATTTGTTTTCATTTTATTTGAGAGAGAGAAAGAAGGCGAAATCGCACTGCTGGTTGATACATGAATGTCCACAATAGCCCTACTGAGTCACGCCTAAACCAAGAACCAGAAACTCAGTCTGGGTCTCCCACATGGGTGGCAGATACTCAAGCACTTGGCTATCACTGCAGCCTCCCAGGGTGCACAGTAAGAAGAAGCTAAAATTAGGAATGGAGCTGGACTCAAACTCAGGCACTCTGATATGGGATGTGGCCAAGCCAAGCAGCATCTTCACTGTTGCACCTAACACATATCCCAAGAGTTTTATAACTGGAAGTGTGAAGTACTTAGGAACATGTTAGTGATTTGTTCCAAGTCTTTCTCCTAATCTGTGTACATACTAGCTTACTAGTGTATAGATGTCAAAACTTATTTCCTGATATTATTCTGTTTCATTCCAAAAATATCTCCCCCCCCCCCATTTTTTGAACTGGTTACCCAAATTTTTCCCATCATGTTATTTTGTATTAACAGTGCATTCACATTTTAAATTTGGTGTCTTTCTTTATAAAGTCTTTAATGCTGTTGCAAAACTTCAGAATTACATTGATTTTTCTCAAAGACATGTTTTTTTGTATTCCAACTCTCTGGATTTTCTAAAGCCCAGAGTTAATGGACAAAACACATTCTTCAATTGCTGTACAGACTCTCTCTATATTTAAAACACTGCAGAACCTTATATTTCTAGCTACAATTTGGACAGAATATATGAAAAATGCCAACAAGAATAACAGTTGGATTTTTGACATGAAACATGTACTAAAATCATTTTAAGGACAAGACTAAATTGGAAATACTAGATAGAAAAAGGTCAACCTTTCTAAGGAAACAAGTCAATAAAGAAGCCCTAGTTTCTTTCAGAATATTGCTATTATGGATAACATATGTACATTATTTTTGAGTTCTGTGTGAACTTTGTAGTTCAATACCTTATCTAACATACTAATGGAAAAATAGAAGTAGCATATAACTCCTTTGTGCATAGCACAGAGTATATAGAAGCCTAGTCCTGCCATTTAATTTGATAGTAAAGGTATATAACTTGTCTGTTTTATCCATACAGATATAAATAATTATCAATAAATTATTGTTAAGTGTTTATTTGTCCTTGGAACTTTCACATTTGTCTTGAAAGATGAATGCCATCAATTAGAATTATAAAGGTAATTTGGGTAGACAAATTATCTTTAGATAATCTCAAAGGCACTATCTCTAATCATTCCAGGTTGGATTTAACAAATATTTAACATAAATAATATTTAACACATACATATCAAAAATTGACATATAACTTAGTAATAAGTAAATTAATAAATAATTTTCTTTTTTCACATATATGGAAAAGTAATATTATTGTGTTGGCGTCGTGGTTCACTTGGCTAATCTTCCGCCTGCACCGCCAGCATCCTGGGTTCTAGTCCCGGTTGGGACGCTGGATTCTGTCCCAGTTGCTCCTCTTCCAGTCCAGCTCTGCTGTGGCCCGGGAGGGCAGTGGAGGATGGCCCAAGTACTTGGGCCCTGCACCCACATGGGAGACCAGGAGGAAGCACCTGTTTCTTGGCCTTGGATCGGAGCAGCCATTTTGGAGGTGAACCAACAGAAAAGGAAGACCTTTCTCTCTGTCTCTCTCTCTCTCTCACTGTCTAACTCTGCCTGTCAAAAAAATAATAATAATGTTATTATACCAGATTTAGTACACTCCAAAGGGATAACTAAATTATTATATGGTTTTACATAGTGTGCTGAAATGGCATTAAGTTACAATGCATTATGCTATCAGAAGGCTTTTTTATTTCTCTTCCTAACCTTTTAATTCTCATCAAGCAGAGTACTTTCGTCAGCTGTCCCTATATCTTAGACTCATCTTAATACTCACAAATATCTTTTGTTTTTAAAAGATATATTTTATTTATTTGAGAAGCAGGGTTACAGACAGAGAGAGGGAGAGGCAGAGAGAGGTCTTTCATCTGCTGGTTCGCTCCCCAAATGGCCACAATGGCTGATGCTAAGCCAGGCCAAAGACAGGAACCAGGAGCTTCTTTCGGTTCTCCCATGTGGGTGCAGGGGCCCTCCACTGCTTTCCCAGGCACATTAGCAGGAAC
Organism: Lepus europaeus; assembly: GCF_033115175.1. Lineage (NCBI taxonomy): Eukaryota > Metazoa > Chordata > Mammalia > Lagomorpha > Leporidae > Lepus > Lepus europaeus. The sequence continues at coordinate 61,210,856 of NC_084831.1, forward strand.
CTGGATCAGAACTGGTGCAGCCAGGACTCAAACCAACGCCCCTATTGGATGCTGACACCACAGGCAGAGGTTTAACCTACTACACCACAGTGCTGTTCCCAAATATCTTTGTTTGAATGAAAGAGAGAAGCATCAGTCTAAAAGCTTGGGGTACACAGCAATTTCATTACAACTGAATACTATGAGTTTTATATTTGTCATCTTATTTTAGAATTTATTTTTTATTGTTTTTTAATTTAAGCTAGACAAGTTTCATGTATTTCATGTATACAGATTTAGGAACATAGTGATACTTCCCTCTCTCCAGCCCATGCTCCCACAATTCTTCCTCCTCCCTCTCACAATCCCACTCTTAATTTTTACAAAGATCTACTTTCCGTTTACTTAACTACCATAAAGTTAACCCTGCAATAGGTAAAAGAGTTCAACAAATAATATGAAGAAAAAAAATTGTTCTTCAACAGAGCAGACAAGGGCTGTGAACAATAATCAAATCTCAAAATATCCGTTTCACTCCAATACATTACAATACAATACAATAACATTAGTTACCTCAGATCAGGGAAAACATATGGCATCTGTCTTTTTGGGACTGGCTTATTTCACTAAATATAATGTTTTCCAGTTGCATCCATTTAGTTGCAAAAGACAAGATTTCATTTTTTAACAGGTAAGTAGTAGTACTCCATACTGTGTGTGTGTGTGTGTGTGAATAAATACCATAATTTCTTTCCAATCAACAGCTGATGAACATCTAGGTTGATTCCATATCTTAGCTATTGTGAATTGTGCTGCACCATTTATCTTTAGGAAAAACCTATTTAAGGCAAGACACAAAACGTTTATGTTAATTTAAATATCTAAATACTATTAACAATATAGTGATACACCAATATGGGGAACTTGTAGCCTTTGCTCTTGAGGACCATCACTTGGATTATTTTGCAATGGGCAAACTTCTGCTTCTGAGAGTTCATTTTTTGCTATTTCTTTTTTAAAAAATATTCATTTTATTTATTTGAAAAATAGATCTGGGTTCGCTCCCCAAATGGCCACAATGCCCAGGACTGGGCCAGAGAGAAGCCAGGAGCCAGGAGCTTCTTCTGGTCTCCCACATGGGTTTAGGGGACCAAGCATTTGGACCATCTTCTACTGCTTTTCCCAGGACCATTAGCAAGGAGCTGGATTGGAAGTATAGCAGCCAGGATGCGAATCAATGCCCAAGTTGGATGCCATGGTTGAAGGTGGCAGTTTTACCCACTACTGCATAACGCTGGCCCCTTTTCCTATTTCTTGGTTAAGTGCTATGGTATACACTAATGGTAAAATGAGGACACGATCATCACCATCTTGTGGCTGGCACTATAGTGCAGTGGGTCAAAGCCTGGCCTGAGGCATCCGGCATCCCATATGGGCACCGGTTCTAGTCCCAGCTGCTCCTCTTCCGATCCAGCTTTTTGCTATGGCCTGGGATAGCAGTAGAAGATGGCCCAAGTCCTTGGGCCCCTGCGCCCACATGAAAGACCTGGAAGAAGCTCCTGGCTCTGGCTTCAGAGCGGCCATCTGGGGACTGAATCAGCGGATGGAAGACCTCTCTCTCTGCCTCTCCTTCTCTCTTTGTGTAACTCTGACTTTCAAGTAAAAATAAATAAAACTTAAAAAAAGATCATCACCATCCTAGAAGCCCATGCTATTATTAATAATAACTGAGAGCTACACTCTGCTTCTAATATATTTTTTTAAATCACACATGAGTGTTGAAGGTGTTTCTTATCTTTTTCTATGATGCTTTACTCTATGGTTGTGAATTTTAAAATTGTGGGTTTGTTCCCTTTTGGGTCATAAAATCACTATCTAACATTCTGTACTTTGGGAGATTTTTAGGGTGTAGATAAGGCAACTTTGGAAAGCATATACTAGATGTACAGGTGTGTATTATTGTGAGTCATGATTATGCTCCTGAGTCAGAAACTGGCAAACAAGAAAACTCAAGCACTTAACAAATCCTGTCACTGCAAATATTTGATTGTTGTTTTCTGTTCTCCATGAGGAGAAATAATAATGGCTTTTTTTCCTTGTCAATAAAAGAAAAAAATGCAAAAATGAGTATCAAACTCAGGAACCATGATTCCTGGCCACTCTTCTAACACTCACAGTCACAGTGTGTGTCCTCCCAGACAAATGCTACACCCACACTGTAAGGAGCAGAAGAGAAACTCCAGGGCTAGTAGTTGGGAGATTAAGCCAGAAGATCTTTGACAACTTCAGTTGTTGGAGCCTCATTTTCCTTAACTGTAGGCCGTAAAAGTTAATATTTCCATTGTGTGTCTTATCTGTTTGCTTTGAAGCTTAAAGAAAATGCTGTATATGAAACATTTGAAATTCCTTCCTACTATGAAAATGAAAAGACATGATTTTTTTTTAACTTTTATTTAATAAATATAATTTTCCAAAGTACAACTGTTACTGGTAAATGGCAGGGTTCTTGTCTTTGTGCAAGAAAGAATTCAGGTGTGAGAGAGTAGTGGAAAGTAAAATAGCAAAGTTTATTAGGGAAAGGTCATCTGTAAGAGTGGATGGGTGGCTGGCGCCGTGGCTTAGCAGGCTAATCCTCCGCCTTGCGGCGCCGGCACACCGGGTTCTCATCCTGGTTGGGGCACCGGATTCTATCCCGGTTGCCCCTCGTCCAGGCCAGCTCTCTGCTATGGCCCGGGAAGGCAGTGGAGGATGGCCCAAGTCCTTGGGCCCTGCACCCGCATGGGAGACCGGGAGAAGCACCTGGCTCCTGGCTTTGGATCGGCCCAGTGCACCAGCCATATCGGCCATCTAGAGGGTGAACCAACGGCAAAGGAAGACCTTTCTCTCTGTCTCTCTCTCTCACTATCCACTCTGCCTGTCCAAAAAAAAAAAAAAAAGAAGAAGAACGGATGGATGGATGGGCACCTCTCCAGACAGAATCTGAGAGAGAGTGCCAAGCCGCTCGGGCTGGGGGAAGAGCGAAGTTACATGGTTGAGTGGAATACACCTGGCCAGACCAGGAGGGCGGCTCAGCAGAGAGGCAGAGGGCTGAGCGCCCAGTCCGGTTGAGGCCGGGGGTTTTTAAGGAGGTGGGTCTTTGTCTTCACACATCTCCTCCTGAAACAAAAGACTTTATGGATGTAAATACTAAAAAACTCCTATCTGAGTTTTCCCCCTGAAGGTATCAGACAGGAGGAAGCCTAGCTGGCACCACCCTGGGTTTAGAGGAAGGGTGAGCAAGACCCTCTGGAGAATCAGGATGGGAGCAGGATATTTGAAATGCAGATATTGGGCTGCTGCATCTGGAAGATTATCAGGCAGAAGGGGCAGGGACCCCCACCTGGCAGGTTATCGGAAAGAAGGAGCAGGGCAGGATGCAAATACTGGGCTGCCCCTGAAAGGTTATTGGGATAACTTTGAGATGCATATGCTGGACCTAAATGTCTCCTTAGGCCTTTGTCACACACACATAAGCTCATATCTGACTTCCTACCAAACACAGCTTTTGGATTATAGCAGCTTTTCCCCCCATAACCTCCCTCCCACCTGCAACCATCCCACCTCCCACTTTGACTAAGGCCTTGTCTAAATAATATTGGAGCTGGCGAACTCAAGAGGCTTCCATAGCCTTCGCAGCTCATGACAAGAGCCTTGAGTGATTACTGACATCATAAATAAGAGTGTCAATTGTTAAATCAACAATGGACAATGGAACATGATTATTTTTATATATTACTTCTCTTCCCTTTGTGATATTGATCCCTGTTTCTCACCCAGCTCCTTAACTCACATTTTTTCATATTTGTTCATCTGTATCTATACTTCCTATTTTCTGACAGATGGAAAAAATTAGGCAAGATGCCATGAACCCTTTCCTGCCCTTTATTCTAGTAGGACTACAGACTAGTGTTGCTCCACTGGATTTTTTTTTTTTTTTTTTGACAGGCAGAGTGGACAGAGAGAGAGAGAGAAACAGAGAGAAAGGTCTTCCTTTTGCCGTTGGTTCACCCTCCAATGGCCGCCGCGGTAGGCGCGCTGCGGCCGGTGCACCGCGCTGATCCGATGGCAGGAGCCAGGTGCTTCTCCTGGTCTCCCATGGGGTGCAGGGCCCAAGAACTTGGGCCATCCTCCACTGCACTCCCTGGCCACAGCAGAGAGCTGGCCTGGAAGAGGGGCAACCTGGACAGGATCGGTGCCCCGACTGGGACTAGAACCCGGTGTGCCGGCACCGCAAGGCGGAGGATTAGCCTACTGAGCCGCGGCGCCGGCCACTCCACTGGATTTTAATGCCTTGGACAGAGCCCTGTCACATCATCTGCTATCTTGTTTTCATGAAATAGGGAATGCCAGAGTTGAGAAGAGTCAAGATCCTAGAGGCAATTAGTGAGACCTTCTTCCTTGCCTGAGAGCAGATGAATGAAAGTAGGAGTAACAGTGATTGGAAGTTCCAGTCACATTTCATGATCCTGATCAGACACCATGGTCCCTCTGAAGCCCTTACTGATATCTCCAGGCAGATGACTGAATCCCAGGATCTTGTGTTCTCCTTCCATTTTGATAAAACAAACAAACAAAAAACTCTGTTATTGCACCTTGGCTGTACATTGGGTCAATTTCATATGTTTAAGTGTGATCTCTGCAGCTGACCTTCTGGAGAGGAAAAATCCATTTTATTTATTTCTGTCACCTCAATACCTTAACTCAGTCTGTTATATAATAAGCATAGAACTTTTTTTTTTTTTTTTTGGTGGTGGGGGGAGAAGTACAGGAAAGAAGGAAGAAGTGATGAAAGAGAGGAAGGGAGCTTTTTTTTTTTTTTTTTTTTTTTTTATTCTCTGGAGTAGAAGACTTTGCTTTTATCATCCCTGAATACATATAGCTGCAATTTTAACCTAGATTTTAGCCCAAAGATATGTAACAAAGATATATTATTCTCTCAGTGGTCAGATAACTGGGCAAACTGTGTATCAAAAGATGCTTCCTTCTTAGCATGCACTTTGACTAAAGGTTTTTCTTTTGATCAGAAAAAAACAGTTTTTCCTGAAGTAGTTTCTATATAACATGGCAACTATATATAAATGGCAATCTGAAGACATCATAATCAGTTTTTCTTTTGCTTACGGTATTATTTTTGTTTCAAACTCCAAAATGGCAACCGAAAAAGTAAAACATTTTTTTAAAAATCTGAACAATTTTGCCTTTTGATTTGAGATCATGGTATCCATCTTATTCTTGTACTACAATTAGAATCAAGCGAACCCTTAAGCATCCTAAGAAGACATTCTATGTGAATTTAAATAGCTTATATTTTTAGTTCTGTTTTTCCAATGTTAAGCTATTGTGCAACAGATAAAAAAGGCATTTCTAGGTCCATTGTTTACAAATTTCTTGGGACACTTTTTTATTGTGATATAAGCAACATTTTTCTTTTAACCTCTGTTAGCTGCTCCATAGATCCTATTTGATTATGGAAGAACAAAGAAAGAAGGAAAAAGAAGGGATAGAGAGAGGAAGTAAAGGAAGTGGGGACTGTTTACTTAGATTTTTTTAAAAGATTTATTTTATTTATTTGAAAGACAGAGTTAAAGAGAGAGGTAGAGACAGAGAGAAAGATCTTCAATCCGCTGGTTTCACTCCCCAGATGGTCACAATGGCTGGAGATACGCCGATCTGAAGCCAGGAGCCAGGAGCTTCTTCAGGGTCTCCCATGCAGGTGCAGGGGCCCAAGCACTTGGGCCATCGTTTACTGCTTTCCCAGGCCATAGCAGAGAGCTGGGTCAGAAGAGGAGCAGGAGACTAGAACCGGCACCCATATGGGATGTCGGCGCTTCAGGCCAGGGCTTTGACCCACTGCGCCACAGTGCCTGCCCCTACTTAGATTCTTAAGGCATATTCTTAAAGGTAATCTTTTAAAGAAAATTCTTCAATGCTGGGAGAAAATTAACCAGAGTGGAGAAAATCTTGTACCACCATAAGAATAAAAGTAGAGTTTATGTTTTTCTGCCATGTTCTAGGAAGCCTTAATGAATGGCCTTGTTTATTGTTATGTTTTTTAAAAATATACATTCATTTGTAAGGCAGAGTCACACACACACACACACACACAGACCAGAGACAGAGAGATCAAGAGAGATCTTCCATCTACTGCCTCACTCCATAAATAACCACAGCATCTAAGACTGGACCAGGTTGAAGCCAGGAGCGAGGACCAGGAGCCAGAAACTCCATCTGGGACTCTCCTGTGTGTGGCAGGAAATCAAGTACTTGAGCCATTATGTGCTACTTCCCCCAGGACATTAGCAGGGAGCTATATTGGAAGCAGAGTAGCCAGATGGTGCTTTAATATGGGATGTTAGCATCCCAGGTGGTGATTTAACCAACCTTATCACAACACCAGCCCCTATAATTTTCCTTTATTATTTGCTAGCCCTCCCTTATCCATGGTTTTTCTTTCCAAATTACTCTCAGTCAGCTTGGGTCCAGAAATATTACATAGGAAATTCCAGAAACAAATAATTCATATGTTTCAAATTGCTCACTACTCTGAGCAGCAAGAAGAAATCTCACACAGTTCTACTTCATCTCACCTGGAACATGAATCATCACTTTGTCCAGTGTATCCGTAGTTTATATGCTACCCACCCATCCATCACTCAATAGTTGTCTTGGTTACCAAATGTGCTATCACAGTATTGCAGTGTTTGTGTTCAAATATTCCTATTTTACTTAATAATGGTCCCAAAGCACAAGACCAATAATGATGGGTATTTTACTGTAGTACACTGTTATAATTGTTCTATTTTGTTTTTAGTTGCTGTTAATCTTTCACTATGCCTAACTTGTAAATTTTTCAGAGGTAGGCGTGTTTAGGAAAAATATAACATTGGTACTATTTGAGTTTCAGGTATTCACTGAGAATCTTGGAATATAACTCTTTTGGATAAGAAGGAACAACTATACAACCTTGAACATGTCCCTCCATTGCTTTTGATGTTTCTTATTTTCTTCTTAGTATTTTATTACAGTCTCTTTCGACTGTTCTTATCAACAATGATAAGACAGCTGGCATCATGGGTGGGCATTTGGTGCAGCAGTTAAGATGCCTCTGAGGACAATCCTACCCTGTATCAGAGTGCCTGTTGTGCTCCTGATCCCATCCTCCCGGTAATGCACACTCTGGGAGGCAGCAGACGATGGATCAGGTAGTGGGTCCCTGCCACCTGCAGACGAAATCAGGATTCAGTTCATGCTTTTGGCTTCACCTGGCCCATCTCCAGCTTTTGTCGGCATTTAGAGAATGAATCACAGATGGGAGTGTTCGTTTCTCTCCCTCTCCCCTCTCTGCTCTCTCCTCTCTTTCTCTCCCTGTGCCTCTCTTTAAAAAATAAAATAGTTAACTATTTTTTTACAGAGCAAGATCTATATACACAGTGGTATTTAATTGAGGTGAAGGGCTAGTTGACATATACTTAAGAAAGTGTGCAAATGATTAATTGATATATGAATGATAAGGGTCAAATTTATAGCCAAATAAAACAATACATCAGACTGAGTAATTTAGTTGAAGATCACAAATATTTATTGTGTTTTTGTGTCTGCTATGGCTAAACACACTGAATTTAGTGGTGTAAATTATATGAAATTAGTTGTCTGATTTTCATCAAATACTTTTCATATCAGCTGTATATTCCATCATAGTGCCTTAAAATGATCAGCACCATTTTTCTTAATTGACATAACTGTGACATTATGCATTGATTACTAAGAACATCATGTTTAATTTTCCTAATTAGATTTTTGGTCTTTTGTCCATCAAGCAGAAACTCAGATTCATGAGTAAAACTTTGGAAAATAGACTTCTTTCATTGATGAGAGCATACCCTTTATATTTTTAAGTTATACACGACCTTAAAGTAATTTCATTTTAGTTTCAAAATGGTTCATTTTTTAGTCCCTGGTTGTAGAGGAACCATGAGATGGTCAATCAGGACATGAGTCCAGCTGAGAGTAACAATCAAGCCCCTGTTCACTTCCTGTGGCAGCAATCACGAGGCAAAAATTGGCACTGGCTTCCCAGTATTCCATTTCTTCCTGTGGGCTAGCAAGAGGTGAGAGCCAGGTGGATGAGTACAGTCAAGGATGGGGGTCAGAGGAGATGGGGGTGGGGTAGGAGAATGTCTTACTGTTGAGGAGCCCTGAACACAAAGCTTTTGCCTTTATATCTCCAAGGAAGAGAGATGCGAAGATCTGGGAATAGTGAAGTGCTAAGGATACCTTTGAGTTAAGGTGCTTAGGCTAGAATGAAGACACACCACCAGGCCGGGACAGGGGAGATTCCATCCTTTACTGCGACAGCTTCCAGAAAACTGCGGAGCACTGGCTGTGCGCCCGGTCTGGTGTAAGGAAAGCAGTTCCCCCTCATGTGGTCTGTAAGGCAACACTTTACAAGTGTCCATGGTTGGGCCGGAAATACCACACGTAGGATTTTGGCCTCGAGTCAGAATCCTTACTGACATGCCGTCTTCCCTCAGTGCTTCTCACTAACTCCCTTGTAGTAGCAACATTCTGCTCAGGATTCCTCAGGAATTGGCTCAGAAATATGCCTTTCTATGCACTTGCCATCATTCAGACATTTGGCCTCATGGTCAATTACCCTCTGCCTCTGTTAACCTTCATTTCTACTTCATAATGGCCATGTGCCACAATAACAGAATAGAGGACTATTCCTGAATTCTTTTAATATATTCAAAATAAAAATATCCTGTCTTCCTTCTCTTGCACAAAAGTTGTTTTCCATTCATGTTGATTTTTAATGTTATTCTCTTTATTTATTATATGAGTTTTGTCATTGCCAAATGATAGCTTTTTGTCAACCCAGACATCAACATTCTGTTATTTCAATTGATGAACTCCTCTCTCGCCCAACCCACCCCCTTGGCATTCCAATACTAAGTTGTGCATTATCTTCACATGTTGTTTTCTCTGCTGTTTCTACTTCTGGACTAAAGTATTTGCCATAGCCATCAAAATTGGTTTACTAGACATTTATGCTGTCCAACCACAACTTGGCTGTGGACACTTACTTGGCAACCAGCTTTTTCATCCCTCACTGATCTGCTGGCTCCTCTTCAGTGGCAAGCCCAGGCTTTAGTCTTCAATTGCTTTCCTTTTCCCACCTCTCCTTACAGATGACAGCGTTCTCTATTCCTTCAGAGAGGCATCAGCTCTCCATCCACCTTTATAGTACTTCCTTATATATCATTATCATTCCCTGTTAGAGACAAATGTTTTCAATTTTTTGCCTAAAAGTAATGTAGTGGTATCTACATTACTAGGATACATAATAATGAGTAAGTGCATTGACTATTTTAGGGAAATATCTGAATTACATACTGTAATCACATCTGAATTAAAATCATTATGATGGAATAACAGGGTCTAGATTTACATTCCAGCTGAAACCATCCAGAGAAAGCCAAGAAAAAGATGGTGGATATATGTCTGGGACAATTATTTTTAAGATAGTGAAATCAGATTATAAATGATGGTAACCCAAGAAAGACAGGAAACAAATGAAATAAGCCCTATAATTACCCAAGCTTTTTGGCTTCAGAGTTTCCAGGCTACAACTCAATGTGGGGGTTCTCAGGAGAAAACAGATGACTGCTGGCAGTGAAAGATGAAGTTAGCCTGACAGACCACCAGGGAGATGCATGAAGAAAATCATTGTCGAAACTTTTAGAAGATCCCTCTCAAGTACTCAACTGTGTAGTGATTCGTACCTGCACAAGAAACAGCTTGAGGCTAGGGAAAATACAAGGCTAAGAGTATTTTTTCCCATTTATTTAAATGAAAAAAATAACTTATAGGGCATCGGGTAGACAATTAAGAAAGTTTATTTTTTTTTCTCAGTAGCGAGAAATAACTGGCTCTTGTCTTGAGATTTCTCAGGAGCCAGCTAACAAATCGTAAATCAATACTCAAAAGGATGAAACTGTTTCCGAGTGACTAAGCTATTTTCCACAATGAAGCTCAATAATAGGAGTACAAAAATAGCGAGTATTCTATGGAAAATATTTCCCATGTATAACATCTAATCCAATAGTCTCAGTTATACACAAAAACATATAATATGACCCACAATGAGAATAATCTACATTCTCAAAAAGCTTAGAAGAGATATGGAAAACATACAAAAGTCAAAAAATCAGGGCAATAGGGTCGGGATGTTGATTTCCTGCAAAATCAGGTTTTCTGTTACCACATGATCCAGCTATCGCATCTTTGATGTTTAAAAAAGTTGAAAACTTATGACCACACATAAATTTTTTATCTGAATTGTATTTATAATTGCCAAAACTTTGAAACATCCAGGATGCACTTCCAGAAGTGAATAAATAAACTGTGGTATATCCCGATAATGGAATTTTTCAGTACTCAAAAGAAATGAACCAACAAGCCATGAAAAGACATGGAACAAAATAAGTGCATATTACTAAGTGAAAGAAGCCAAAAACAAAAGGCAGCATATTATGATTCCAATGATATTTTGGAGAATGCAAAACTATGGAGACAGTAAAAAGATTGGTGGTTGTCAGGATTGAGAGCACAGAGGATTTTTAGGGCAACAAACCTAACCTGTATAATACTTTAACACCGGATACATGTCATTATGCAGTTGCACAAAGCAATAAAGTTTACAACATCAGGAGTGAATCCTAGTATAAACTATAGACTTTGGGTGGTAATAACGTGTTGGTGTAGGCTCACCATTTGTAATAAATGTACCTATCTGTTAGGGGGTGTTCATGATGAAAGAGGAAGTTATGCATGTGTTATAGAAGGAGGCATAGGAGAAACCTCTGTATCTTGTTCTCAATTATACTGTGAATCTAAAACTGCTCTAAAATTAAGGTCTACTAAAACATTATGCTAAGACTCTTGTACTATACATAAAGTAGAATAATATCACAGGTATACTATAACAAGTTAAAGATGATTTTGGGGATCAGAAGGTGATACTCCAAAGTATGACACTTGGCACGCATAACACTTTGAGCTGAAAGAGATTGGAAAGATTTCGGAACAGCCTTAGAAGCAAAGCTTCTCTTTTATCTTCCACCATCCTGTTTCCTGTCCCTCTTTCTCTCCCTGAAGTGATTCATGGAAACCAGAATTCCATTTCCTCAACATAACTTATCTCTACTTTTCTGTGTAGGAGTTGGTCATAAAGAAATTCTCTAACCCACCTTGCTAGTTGGTCAAGACCTTCATTCCAATGGGGTCTCACCCCTGTCTCAGGAGGAAAGAATGCCACACAAAGAGGCTGAGATGAATATACCTAGACAAGCCCTGCTTGATTTTCCTACTCTGTCCATTAGCATTAGATTGTACACTTTCATCCAATTACTCTTCTGCAAGCCTGTCCATTCTTCATCAAACTAAAGCATGAAAATGGACAGTTTCCCTGTGTCTTGGGTGTTTATAGAATTCTGAAGGCTGCCATGTCATAGAAAACAGATTATATTAGCATACTATGCTTTTCTCCTGTTAATCAGTCATTTGGTATAGAAGTGTTGGCAGTGACCCTCATAATGGGGAAGAAAGGATCATATCTTTCTGACTCTACGAAATGTGTAATATAAAATTGAAATACAACTACTAAACAGTTCAGTGAATTCAAAAGAAAAAAGAAATAGGAAACAATAAAATATAGAATATAAAAACGCAAGTTGACAGACTTAAACTTAACTTTACATTGACTGTAAATTAGCTAAACACTCCAATTGAAAGATAGGGGTTGTTATTTTGGATTTTAAAAGGCTCAACTGTATGCTCCTATAAGAAACTGAAAATGCTTCACAGAAAGCTCCAGATGACTTCATTGATAAATTGTTGCAAATGCTTAAGGAAAAAATGCCAATTTGATACAACTTCTGGAAATTTGAAGAAATATTGTATTCACTGTATAAACAAGGCCAATGATAGTTATTATTGCAGTATTTATAAGGGATTTATAAAATCTACATGAGGTGATCAAAAAAACCTTGAATTTTCATCCAATAAAACCTTGTTGATTTTACTTGTCTATAAGTTGAAATAATACCAAATATCTTTGCAGTTAGTATCATAAACAATCTATGGTAGCCTAAGATATGGCTATGAGAGGAACAAATATAAAAATGCATACTGAACAAAATGTCATCTGTGGATCCATTACATTTAATATATTTCTAAAATCTTGATTTATCATTCACTGTGAAGCGTTTTAAAGGTTATCGTAAAAATGCAATGATTTTTCTTGATAGAAATTTTGTATATCATTTCTTGAACGCAAGTTGCTCCAATTATCATTTAGCTAATGAACCCTTCAAATTCTATTTGCATAATTGGTGCCAATTTTGACAAGAGGAATTTATCCTGCTGTGATAAAAGCATCATCGGACTCACCACTAGAGTGATGATTATTTAGTTTGAAATCAGCATGGACATGCCACTGAACAGACATGCAGAAATGCTAGCATGACATTCTGGGTTTCTGTCTTCAGAGCCTCGGACTCAAAATGTGACTGACCACACACAAAGTCATATTTAGTGATGAAGTTTTCATTTGGCTTGCATCTTCAGATGAACTGAATATGAATATGCCAGTTTTCAAAACAGACTGCTTCCTTTTCAAATTCGAGAATACTTTATATATTGTGACTTATGTAGTGGCGATGCTTTCAAATCTCTTTCTACATGTTGTTTGTAAGCTCAATTTCATGTATTAAATTATATACTAGTGATTTTCATTTGCATGTTCTGTACTATGCTAGATTCTGTGCTAAGTGCTTCCCATACATTGCTTCCTTTTAAAGGAATTAATATTATCCTCATTTATGCATAAGAAAACTCAAGGTCACAAATAAATACTGAATTTCACACAGCTGATAAGTAAAGGATGCAGAATTCAAATCAAATGACTCTGAGTCTTAAACTATTTTATACGCCTCCTACTGTATATCACATATTAGAACTAATCTAAACAAAAATAGAGTGTTTAACTGATTAGTATTTGGATCAGACCTTTAAAATACAAAAGACTCCACCCTCTTACACTGTTTATATATATATATATGTATATATATATATGTATATATATATATATATATATATATATTTGAGAAGCAGAATTACAGACAAAGAGAGGGAGAAGTAGAGAGAGAGCTCTTCCATCTGCTGGTTCACTCCCCAGATGGCTGAAATGGCTGCTGCTGAGCCGATCCAAAGCCAGGAGCCAGGAACCAGGAGCTTCTTCTGGGTCTTACACTTGGGTGCAGGGACACAAGCACTTGGGCAATCTGCTTCTGCTTTCCCCAGGCATAAGCAGGGAGCTAGATTTTGAAGAGGAGCAGCCAGGACACCAATCAGCACCTATATGGGATGCTGGCTCTGCAGGCAGAGGCTTAACCTGCTATTCCACAGTATTGTTTATATTGATGACCCTCATGACACCCTTAAATGAAACAAAAATGTCAGGTCTACCCTCTGCTTTCCTCTAAGTCAATAGTGATAAACTATTACAAAGACTGTGTTTTGAGGATTTTCCTTTTGTAGATGCAATCTGATTACTTGGGAAATAAGGCAGTGGTTAGATGAAGCAGACTACCAGATAGAATTATTCTCAAACTGCTCACTCTCCCAGAGCAGAGCGTACTTAACCAGAATATGACAACTATGGTAATTCACAAAGATTATACAAGTACATAAAATTGACCCAGACCCACCAACTACTTGTTTGTGTCTTTGATCTGCCTTTTGTATACACAACTAAATTCAGGTATTTTATAAAACTCATAGGTCCTTAAAATATCACTGAGTTTGATTGTTATGGTAAAAAGTCAAAGTATAAATCCAAGCTAATATTTCTTGTCTCTTATTAAGCTCTATGAAACCTAGTTTCCTCCTGGAATTGCTATACAGATTAAATGTGGTAAGACAAAATCAGTGATAACAATGTTCCATGTATAATCCAATTAATTATGCTTCAATAAAGCAGAAGTTCACTATATTTTCACTGACAGATAAATTAATCTAAGAGTTCTAAATACCACTGGATGGAAAGTTCCCATTACTGCAAATTAGAGGCATATGTCAACAAAGAAAAAAATTACATTTGAAAAAGAATCAAAAGTTACCTGGAAATTAGAATTCCAGTAGTCAGAGGAGTCAGGAATTTGACATTTGTAAGTTTTGACGATGTGTGTGCAGGAGTGTGCACAACACTTAGTATGTTTTATTACATTTGTCCCACAAGGATTCACTAAGAGCCTGGGGTCTACGCATTGTGTTCCAGGCAGAGTGCTAGCTGGGACGTCTCTGATTTCAGTGTTGTTTCATCTATTCTCTCCTTTGTAAGTAAACTGTAGAATTAATTTGTCCAGTATTTTCACCCATGTAAGTTAACAACTGAACTTAGATGTATTTTACTCCTGTGTACATATTCTCAAACCCAACACTATGCTAAATTGTACATTCCAAGACAATTCCCTTGCCAAGCAGAGAAATTAGTATAACAGAGCGATTTCTGGATAGGAAAAAACAGAGTCAGGCTTAAATTCTGGTTCCCATGATTCATTAATTTTAAAATCATTGGCAAGTCCAATGCCATGAGCCTCAGTTTCTTACCCAACCTAATAAGTAGTAAAAAGTTCGATTTTATCTGTATTTCAGTGACGATTACATAAAGCAAATGGGCAAAGCATACATCGTATGCATGGATTTCAAAATTGTTTTGCATTAAAATGGATTTCTTTATATTTTATTTTGCATGGATTTTTAAGTGCCTCATAAAGTTCTGTACTCAGAAAAAAGATGCTTTCTCTATTTTAGAAAATTGGTATCTTTTCCACTCTGCATTCTCAGTATCTAGCATAATATTTTAGATACTGAAGGAATGCTTATAGAATGAATAATGGATAGGTATATGAATGATGTATGTAGGGTGTCCAAAGGATACACACCTTTTGCAATATGATTTTTTTATTCAGATGGTCAAGATATACTCCCATATTATCGTGTTTTTGCTTATCTGTGTACTTCCGCATGATTCCTGCTGTAGGGGAACATTAATAATACTTCACTTGGTATTTTAAAAGCATGTCATGCTAGAGGATATAGCCAAAACTGAGTAAGGACAAATCATATCCAAACTAGGACCAGAGAAAATGATTTGTTAATCCAGAATTTAACCAAAATTACAAGAGATAATTTTTGAGAGCAATCTAATTTTATACATATTTCATAGAATAATACGCTTTCAAAAAACTTCAAACATAAATAGGTATTTAGACCTGTGCTTGAATGTATCCTGTAACCCAGAAATGAAACCAACTTTTGCACTGTATGATGAAAAGAAGCATTAAAATAAATACAGAATTATTTTCATGCAAATAGACACAAAATTATACCTGGAGGAATTGAAATTGGAAGTGTTATTATTTTAGGAATTGCATTTAAATTTAACTGACATAGTTTTAGGAAACATATTTATGTTGAATTTTCTTCTGTAAAGTATGGAACAAAGATACTGAAATTGATAATACTTTTTGGCCTGCAAAATTTACAATGCCAGGTAATTGTGCTAACATTTACAAAGGTTTTTTTCAAAATTTAGTAAAATAAAGCATGATTTTTTTTTTTTTTTCAGAAAACCAAAATCTTAAGTATCTGGCTTAAGCCTTATTGATTCATTTTCCAGGCTGGACAAATTGTGGTAAATTAGATTATTCCAGTCAACATTCATTCCTTCCTTTCCATGCCACATATGTAGCTGACCCTGTAGAAGCTCTGCCACCTTCCTTTGGCCAATTAAATTTGAATAGAAGTAATGATAAGCCGGTCCCAAGTCTATGGATGAAGAATAGGGTTGCCAGGGGCTGGTAATGTGGCACAGCTGGTTGAATTGTCACTTGTGACGCCAGCATCTCATACTAGAATGCCAGTTTGAATACTGGCTGCTCTGCTTTCCAATCCACCTTCCTGCTAATACTTTTGGAAAGGCAGCAGATAATGGCCCAAGTACTGGAGTTCCTGTTACCCACGTGGGAGACTTTGATGGATTTCCTGGCTCCAGGGTTTGGCCTAACGTAGATCTGTCTGCTGTGGTCAGGTTGGAAGTGAACCAGCAGATGGAAGATATTTCTCTCTGTGTCTCCCTCTCTCAATCACTCTGCTTTTTAAATAAATAAACACATTTTTAAAAAAAGAGGAAGGTTGTCAGATTTAGCAAAGAAAAATATGGAGTGTCTAGCTCAATTTGAAATTCATGTAAATATTTTTAGCATAACTTTATCCGATGCAATATTTGAAAAAAATTCAAATTAAAATGCATTCATTGTTCATCTGAATTTCAAAATTAACTGAGTTCTTTCTTTTTTTAAATTTATTTTAATTTTATTTGAAAGGCAGAAAGACAGAGAGATTGTTTTATCTGCTGATTCATTCCCCAAATGCCTGCAACAACCTATGGCTGGGCCAGGTGAAAGCCAGGAGCCCAGAACTCAATCTGGATCTCTCATGTGGGTGGCAGGGACAAAATTTTTTGAGCAATCACCTGTAGGCACCTAGAGTGCATGTTAGGAAGCAGCTGGAAATAGAGACAGAGCTGGGTCTGAAATGCAGGCTCTCTGCTTTGGGATGTGAGTCCCCTGAACAGCATCTTGACTGCTGTGCAAAATACCCACCCCTTACTGAACACTTTCTTAAAGAAGTATATTGTCTGCTTTACTTGCAACCTTGTCTCACAACCATCCTTATTCATTATCCATAGACATTCCCTAGTCTTACCTTTATTATCACATCACATTATCTTGTGATTACAGACTTTTGCAGTTTTCATCTTGCTGAGTGTTAAGAGCTCTACTTGACGCTCAGTAGGTGGTTATTAAAGTTTCCATGAAACACTACCTTTTTTTAAAGACATATATTTATTTGAAAGTCATAGCAACAGGGAAAGAGAGGGAGAGACAGCGAGAGAATAGAGAAAACCTTCCATCTGCTAGTTCCTCTCCAGATGGCTGCAACAATTAGGGCTGAGCCAGGATAAAGTCAGGATCCAGGAGCTTCATTCAGGTCTCCCACAGAGGTGGCAGGGACCTAAATGCTTGGGTCATCCTCACTGCTTTTCCTAGACCATTAGCAGGAGCTGGATTGAAAGAGAAGCAGCCAGACATGAGCCTGTGTCCATATGGAATGCTGACGTCGCGGGTGGCCACAAGGACCAGCCCCGACACTGGTCCACGAAATATTATCTAAAAGATGAGTGGTGAAGTCCTTGCTCAAAGAGCAAACTCCTGGAATGAGAATGTTGTATTTTTTTTGAGTGTGTTCCAAAAATTCACATAATGTTCTCCACAGTATAATTAATCATATATTTCTGTCTATATACAACAGAGCATTGTCAATGTCAGAATATTAATAGAAATTATGCTATTTATTGAGTGCATGGAGATTTTACCTTGTGGTTAAAGTTGTTTTACTTTCATTCAGTGATGTAATTCTTCTCAACAGACATTTTTGTCTATGAAGGAAACATTTATTCCATTTACTCTTACTGAGAAGTTGTAATTAGTGTTTGTGGAGGTAAAATGAGTTTAGTTGAAAATCATTCTTCTGAAACTCTTCTATCGTGAGCCAAGTCCATTCTATAGCTGAGGCAAAGAAATAGAAGCGCGAAAATCCCAGAGAATGATAACAATTGTATTTCCGAATTCTGTCTCTATCAGTTCCTTGCGATCTTTTCCCATGGCCTTATAAACACTTTCCTAACATTGTTTATAAATCTCCCATGTGGAGCAGCAGTAAGGGGAGGCAATTCACAGATGGAAAGTTAGAATCTGGGCCAGACAGCTAATGTATTCATCCACTGTCTTCCAGAGTTAGTCAAGTGTGTCCAGCTGGTTTAGCATAATAGGGGACTTATTAATACAACACAGCATCATAATCAGTGAATTGAGACTACATTTTCTTTCAGCAGAAATGAAATTGTACAGTCACAGTGCATGTTCCACAGATTCTTTGGAGGAAAGTCCAAATCAGTTTGAATATAGGATTCTTCAATATCTAACAGGATTTTCATCCTAGTAAGCTGGATGTATATTCACATTTGCCTTATAGTGCTTCTCACATCCCACTTCTTTGAAAACCTTTCAGTCAATAGTCAATGATAACTACACAGGAGAGATTTTTTTGGGCACTTAAAAATAGACTGTATAAAATTTAAATCCAAATATTTTGAAAGTGACATGAATTCTACGATGCTACAAGATGGAAATCCTAGGAGGTAAAATGTGCAGTGTCATTAAAATTCTGATTTTAATAAAAAAGCACCGATTTCCATGTACTTTACAGTGACTATCTTAGGCACTATTGTCTAACTATGAGAAGAATTTTCCTTCATATTGTCCATAACTGCACACATGTTTAATGAAACTGATAAGTGAGACAATTCTAAAACTAAATTGAACACTTAAAAATATTTAAGAGTCCGCATCTCGACTTATATATTTTTAAAATATTTAAATAATTTGTCTTTTTGGATTTTGGTCTGTAATACTACATTATTAATTAACCTTAATTCTTTGGGAAATTTATTGGAACTATAAAAATTCAGAAATGATTTTGGGATGATGAGGTCAACAATGGTAACCTGGTGAGTGTCAGAAGGGTGCCATATTGGATATGCAGAGTCCTTAAAGGCAGCAGGATATGCTAAGAGTTTGAATAGTGGCCCAACCAATTACCAGTTTTTAAATAGCTATTTGGACTATTTTAAAACCTAGTTATTAAACTTGATATAGGATAGTAATAATATCTACTTAACAGAATTCATATAAAAATGTGTGGTAAAATTTAAAGCTCAGACTTCTGGCATACAGCAAAAATCAATTATAGACATTGTTATCACTGTAATAATTTTATTGGTTATAATATCACATGGATATAGAAAGAAAACATATTTAGATCACATTTGTTACTTATTAGCTGTGTAGAATTGAGAAAGTTATTTAGCTGCTATAACTCAATTTTTTTGTAGGCCATAAAGGGGTAATATTGCCTCCTCATGAAACAAAGACTTCATTGGCAGTTTAAACAATGTAATTTCTGGCATTGCAGTTAATAAGCAATACCAGTTATCATTATTGTCTCTATTTCTTACATGTTAAAGAATATTCTAAATAAAGTGTTCAACAATTAAAAAGTAAAAACACCACTGTTCAGCAGAAATACAGGCAATAATTTGTCAAACATATAAAACAGAGTTTGACAAAATTATATTTTCAGAGTATTCTTTTGATTTTGTATTTTTTTAATTGTTAGCTCTCACTTACAAGGGAGAACATGCAGTATTTATCTTTCTGTGCTTGGCTTATTTCACTCAATATTATATCCTCCAGTTGTAACCATTTTCTTCCAAATGGTAGAACTGCAATCTTTTTTATAGCTGAATAATATTCTTATCCATTCATCTGATGATGGACACCTTTGTTGTGTCCAGATTTTGCTGCTACAACCATGGTGGTGCAGGTATGTCTTTGATACAACATGTTCAGATCTTTTGGGTAAATATTCAGTAGTGAGATTGCTGGATCACATGCCAAGACTATTTCTAGTTTTTAAAGAAATCTCTGCACTGTTTGCTGCAGTGGATGCACTAATTTACATTCCCATCAACAGTGTACAATAGTTCCCCTTTCTCCACATCCTTAGCAGCATTTGTTACTCTCTGTGTTTTGGATATTAGTTATTCTTGGGTGAGGTGATATCTTATGGTGTTTTTGATTTGCATTTCCCTGATGGCTAGTGATGCTGAGCATTTTTTTCATATTTTTGTTGATTATTTGTATTTCTTCTTTTGAGAACTGTCTATTGAAGTCATTTGCTTCTTTATTAACTCTATTGGTTGCTTTTTATTGTTGAGTTTTTTGATTTGCTTATATATTCTGAACGTTAATCCTTTTCAGGATAAGTAGCTTGAAAATATTTTCTCTCATTATATTAGCTGTTTCTTCACACTGTTGATTATTTCCTTTGATGTGCAGAGGCTTTTGAGTTTAATATAATCCCATTTGTCTAGTTTTTCTTTTGTTTCCTGTGCTTTGGGGTTCTTATCAAAAAAGGCATCACCTACACCAACGTTTAGAAATGTTTCTCCTACATTTGCTTATAGCAACATCATAGTATCAGGCCTTAAATTTAGTTTTTGGCTGAACTTGTTATTTAGTGGTACATTAAGATTTTGACTAAAATACAATTTAAAAACATGTTATCTCAACAACAATAAATAAAGTATTTCTTTAAAACAATTACTAAATATATGTAGTAAGATTTGCTCAACCAAATATTCAGTCAACATAAAGAGAGTAGACTAATAAATGAATTACTCAAACACTCAAATTCTTTTCATAACTGCTGCATATCAGTAAAGAAATTGGGGTTCTGAATATATACTTATTTGTTCTAAAACAAAGTACATGTATTATTGCACTAATATAATGTGAATGTTGTATAATATTTGCAAATAGACTAAAGGAGGGAGATAAATGTTATTTGAGGCATAAAATCATTTTTACTTAAAATAATTAGTTTTGATATATGTCTACTATAATGAGATTGAATAGGCTAAACTTTGCTTTAAAAAAAAAATAAAAAGGAACTTGTATTTCATTTATTTGAAGGCCAGAGAGAAAAAAGAGAGAGAAAGAAACAGAGATCTTCCATCTTCTGCTTTACTTCCCAAACGTCTGCAAAAACCAGTGCTGGTCCAGGCCACAGCTCGGAGTCAGAAACTCAATCCAGGTCTCCCTACTGGGTATTAGGACCCAATTGCTTAAGCCATCACTGACTGCCTTCCACCATGCGTGTTAGGAGGAAGCTGGAATCAGAAGTGAGCCAGGACTCAAATGCAGGAGTCTGATATAGGAGTACAAGCAGTAGCTTAAGTGTTGTACCAAATGCTTGATCCTTCATTTGTTTTTTTAATCTTACTTTAACATTCTGTGACATAGCAGTATGAAGATCTATTTTTTGCTTCCTTTTTCAAATTTCATTTATTTATTTTATTTTAAAGGCAGAGAGTGAGAAATAGAGAAGGAAAGAAAAATAAATCGCTCTTCTGCTGGTTCATTTCCCAAGTGCCAGCAGCACCTATGGCTGGGTCAGGCTGTAGTCAGAAGCTGGGTAATCAATCTAGTTCTCCCACAGGTGTGCCATGGACCAAACTACTGAAGCCATTACCTGCTGCTTTCCAAGGTATGCATTATCAGGAACTAGGAATCAGGAGAAGAGCTGTGCCTCAAGCCAAACACTCTGATCTGAGATGCAGACATCCCAAGTGGTGCCTTAACCACTGTGCCAAAGGCCCATTCCTGTTCTCACTTTATTTTTTAAATATTTATTTATTTGAGAGGTAGAGTTACAGACAGTGAGAGAGAAAGACAGAGAGAAAAATCTTCCATCCAATGGTTCACCCCCCAAATGGCTGCAACATTTGGAGCTACGCTGATCTGAAGCCAGGAGCCTCCTCCCTGTCTCCCACGTGGGTGCAGGGCCCAAGCACCTGGGCCATCCTCCACTGTCCCCCCCCCCCCCCCCGGGACATAGCAGAGAGCTGGACTGGAAGAGGAGCAACAGGGACTAGAATCTGGTGCCCACATGGATGCTGGCGCCGCAGGCGGAGGATTAACCTAGTTCGCCATGGCCCTGGGCCCTGTTCTCACTTTTTAATTACTGCTTTTTTATAGCTGTGATAGCTGGAAGATATTTATAAACTCTAATGAAGAAAGGCATCATTGATGGTCATGGTACTTTAAAAATTACTACACAAAAAATTATTTCCCAATTATGCAAAGTTTATGTTGAATTTCATATTGTAAATTTCTTTCTTTTCTGATTAAATTGGCTATTTATCAATCTAACTGCAAAATTTTACAGTTTTACACTTGTTAAAATAGGATTCACCATTGGGTATATTTCCAAGAGAAATAAAACCAGTCTTTTGACAAGACAGCTGCAAAATCAATATGTTGAAAAGGCATCTGCAATCCCATGTTTACTGAAACACCATCCAACTATGGCCAAGAAATAGAAATAATCTAAATGCCCATCCTTTGATGGATTGATGAAGAAAATTTGGTACATATAGACAATGGAATACTATGCAACCACAACAAATAAAATCTGTCCATTTACAACAACATGGGTAGAACTGGAACTTATCATGTTAACTGAAACAATTCAGGTACAGAATATGAGTATGACCTGATTTCACTCATATTAGAGTCTCAAAAAGGGTGATCTCACAGAAATTAAAAGTACAATGATGCGGGGCCAGTGCTGTGGCATAGCAGGAAAATGTTATGTTTAGGTTTGTGACACCAGAATTCCATATGGGCACCTGTTCAAATCTTGACTGCTCCACTTCTGATCTAGCACCTTGCTAATGGCCTGAGAAAAGCAGCGGAAGATGACCCAAGTACGTCTGGCCCCTGCCAGAAGACAGAAGGGAGCATGGGGAAAGTTTGTTAATGTGTAGTAGGTTTTGGCTAGGTAGAAGTGTGAAGTTCTGGGGCTCTATTAAACAATAGGAAAACTACATATAATGTTACTAGTCTGTATATTTCTCTATAAACAAGATATCACACTAGAAGGTAGGATTTTTGATGTTGTAACTATAAGGAAATATTAAATGTCTGAAGATATAAATCTATTTGCCTTGATTGGATATCACACAATATACATGTATACCAAAACATCACATAGTACACCATAAGTATAAATACTTTTTTGTTAATTTTTTAAAAAAATTACACACAAAAAACAGAATTCAAAATCTTGCAAAACGTCATATGTGAAAATTTTAGGAAGGCTAAAAAGTTATGTTCTGAGGTTTTAGAGTCTTCAGATACAAATGTCTTCATATGTGCCATATAGCATTTTTAGTCGCAACAACCCATATGTATGGAAACAATAAGTATCTATTTTGCACATAGTCTCTTTGCAACAAGAATTTTTTTTGAAAAGTGATTATTTTCTCACTGTTGAAACATTACTTTTACCTGGATGTAATGAATTAAAAGAGTTATTTTTTAGTTATATGATTGGATAGATATCAAGCAAGATCAACAAATTTAGAACTATTGTCCTTTGTAAAATAAAATAAAAAATCATAATTCAATCTTAGACTTTTCACTCTTTGTGAAAGATAGACAAGTAAATTGTGTCAGTGGGAGATGTTTTACAAACAATTCTAATTTTTTCACATAGTATGTTTTAAAATGTTTACTTTTCAGTTTAATTAAGCGTATGACAATATCCCATAAATGCAATATATAATATGTTACAATATACAACATCATCTAATGAGAACACCACTGTCAAACCCTCTGTGTTGTGAAGTGTCCATTTTTATAGGGATGATTTTCTGATACAAAAGCAGAATGAGGATGTCAGCGTTGATTTATTTATCAAATATTGAAAAACTTAATTTCTCTTCTCCTTAACATTTTATTTATAAAGAAAAAATTGTGAGGTACTAATACAAAGATTTCCCATAAACTCCCTATCCCACTTCCCTTATTAACATCTCACATAAGTATCCTTGTCACGAATAATGAGTCACACAAAGTTTCCCTTATTTTTTTAATCTGAACTCATTTAATTCTTCCACCCCTCCATGCCTCTAGCAATCAACATTCTCTACTCAGGTGATTTGTTTTTACTGTATTTCAAGTATGAGGGAGAACATGCAAGATTTGTCATTCTGTGTCTGGCTTATTTCACTTATCATGACATCCTTCAGTTACATCCATTTTGTTGCAAATGACAGGATTTTATTCTTTTTTATGGCTGAGTAGTATTTGATTATGTATGTAAAATTTTCCTTATCCATTTACTGTGATGAACACCTCCACTGAGTCCATATTTTGGCTATTATTAACAATGTTACTATAAATATGGTACAGCAGGCATCTTTTTGATACACTGAGTTCACGTCTTTTGGGTATATACCCAGTAGTGAGATTTCTGAATAGTGTGGCAGGCCTACTTCTACTTTTTAAAGAAGTTTCCATACTGTTTTCCTCAATGACTGTACTAGTTTGCATTCTCACCCGTGGTGTTTAAGAGCCCCCCTTTCTCCATATCTTCGCTAACATTTGTTACTGTCTGTCTTTTGACAATAGCTATTCTGACAAGGGTGAGGTGATCCGGGTTTTGACTGGCATTTCCTTGACAGCTACTGATACTGTGCAGTTTCATTTATTTGTTGGCAATTTCTATTTCTTTCTTTGACAACTCTCTATTCATGCCCTTTGCCCATTTCTTAACTGATTTGGTTGTGTTTTGTGTTGTTGTTGAGTGTTTTGGGTTCCTAACATTTTCTGGATGCTAATAACTTGTCAAACAAATAGTTTGCAAGTATTTTCTCCTGTTCTGTCAGTTTCCTATTTGCTGCATTGATTGTTTCCTGTGCTTCTCAGTTTGATACAATCCCATTTGCCTAGTTGCACTTTCATTGTTAGTGTTTTTGTGGTCTTATCCAAGAGGCCATCACCTACACCAATGTCATGAAATGTTTTCTAACAATTTTGTACTTCTATGTCTTAATTTAGGTCTTTGATGCATCCTGAGTTGAGTTTTCTGTGTATGGTGACAGGTAGAGATCTAGTTTGATTCTTCTACATATGTACATCTAGCTTTTAGTACATCCCATTTTAGTGGGATGTCTAAAATGACTATCCTTTCCCAATGTATGTTTTTGATACTCTTGTTAAAAGTCATTTGACTGTAAAGTACATGGATTTCTGGGATCACTCTTCTGCTCCATGGATCTTTGTGCTGTTTTTATGGCAGTACTCTATTATTTTAATTACTATTACTTTCTGGTGTGCTTTAAAATCAGGTATCGTGATGCCTTCTCATTTATTATACACTTGATTTTAGCCAAAATGCTGAGGAAAAATATGGCTTGATTTTTCTTTTTTTTTGTTTAGGATGACTATAGCTATTATAATCATTTAAGATTCCATATGAGTTAGGATTGTTTTTCCTAATATTGTAAAGAGCATCACGAATATTTTGACAGAGATTACACTGAATCTGTAGATTACTTCATGAAATATTGATATTTAATTGATATTATTTCTTCTGACTTAATGCAAGGATATCTTTCCCTAAGTTGTGTGTCTTTGATGATTTTGTTCATCAGTGTTTTGTAATTTTCTTTGTAGAAATATTTCACTTTAGATAAATTTATTCCCAAATATTTGATTTTTTTAGATACTATGAATAGGATTACTTTTCAAATTTTTCTTTCGTAGATCATTGTTGGTGTATAAAAGCATTTTGAAATTGTTTCCTGCTACTTTACAGAATTGTTCTATCAGATTTTACAGTTCTATCAGATTTTGGTGAAGTTTTTAGGGTTCTCCATGGATAATATTGTGTCATCTGCAAACATCGATATTTTTACTTCCATGTCTCCCACATGGGTGCAGGGGCTCAAGGACTTGGGCCATCTTCCACTGCTTTCCCAGGCCACAGCAGAGAGCTGGGTTGAAGTGGAGGAGCTGGGACTTGAACCAGTGCCCATATGGGATGCTGGCACTGCAGGTGATGGCTTTACCTGCTACGCCACAACACTGGCCCCAATGACCTTTATTTCTTTCTCCTCCTTAATTGCTCTTACTACTACTTCTAATACTGCATTGATTAGAGTGATGACATGAAAATCCTTGATCTGTCCCTGATCTAAGGAAAAGGCTATTGGTTTGTCACATATAGCCTTTATAATTTTGAGGTATGTTCCTTCTATACCTAATTTGTTGAAGGTTTTCATGATGTACAGATGTTGAATCTTATCACATGCTTTCTCCGCATCTCTTCAGATGATCATATGATTTTTTTTCCCTCTGTATTCTATTCACATGATTTATGACCCTTATAGTTTTTGAATGATGAACAACATATCTCTGGGCTAAATCCCACTTGATTATGATGTTTGAACTTTTTGATGTACTATTGGATTTGGTTTGCTAATGTTTTATTGAGAATGTTTACATCTAAATTCATCAAGGATATAGGAATATAGTTTTCTTATGGTGTATGTGTTTGGTTTTCCTATCATTATGATGCTGACCTTGTAAAAAGGGTTTTTGCAGAATTCTATCCTTTTCAATATTTTGAAATAGTTAGAAAAGTATTGCAGTTTGTTATTCTAATGTTTTTTAGAATTCCACAGTAAAGCATCAGTTCCTGAAATTTGATTTGATGGCACACTTTTTAATTACTCTTCAATATCCTTGACTGGTATGTTTTTGTTGAAATTGTTCTATGTCTGCTTGATTTAATCTTGGTAGGTTATATATATCAAGGAGTTTACCCATTTCATCTAGGTTTTTTTCACCTCTAATTTTACTTATTTGACTATTTTTAGTTTATTTTTGTTAGTGTGCATAAGGTTTGTCTGTTTATCTTCTCTAAAAAAAAAAAACTTCTTCATTTGGATCTTTTGTATTACGTTTGTGGATCTTAACCTGTGAAGTAAGTTTCTTACAGGGAGCATATATTTGGATCTTGTTTTTTAAATCATTCAGTCAACCACCATATTTTAACTGGAAAACTTAATCCGTTTATATTTGAAGTTAAAATTGATAGAAAAAACTAACTAACTCCTGCCAGTTTTTTGTTCAGTTGCTGATTGAATCTGCTGTGCTATTTTGGTACTGACACATTTTCATGATGTTTACTTCCAAAAAGGGACTACCTTAACAATTTATTGATATTTTTAAAGATTTATCTATTTATTATAGTTATTTATTTATTTAAAAGGCAGTATTACAGCAAGATAGTGAGATAGATACACACACTGACACACACACACAGGTCTTCCATCCACTGGTTTACTTTCCAAATGGTTAAAACAGCTGGTAGTGGGGAACTCCCTCTGGTCTCCTACATGGGTGGCAAAGGCTCAAACACTTGCGCCAACTTCTGCTGCTTTTCCTGGTGCATTAGCAGGGAACTAGTTGGAAGAGGAGAAGCTAGGTTCCAAACCAGTGCTCATATGGAGTGCCAACTCTGCATATGGCTGCTTAACCAGCTGCACTACAATGCCAGTCCCATTTATAATTTCTTCTAAGGATGATCTGGCGGTAATGAATTCTGTCAGCTTTTGCTTGCCTGGGAAATAATTCATTTGCCCTTCACTTCTAAAGGATAGCTTAGCTGGATATAATATTCTTTGTTGGGCATGTGTTCTTTCAAGGCCTTCAATATATCAGCCCTCTCTTCTAGCCTGTGGAGTCTCTGCTGAGTAGTCCCTGCTAGTATAATTGATTTCCCTCATATGTAACTTGATGGATTTCTGTTACTGTATTTAGGATTCTCTCTTTATCCTTATCCTTTGACAATTTGTTTACAATATGCCTTACAGAAAAGGAAATTTTGGTTGGGGTCATTTGAATGTCCTGTATCTGATGCCTTTAGCTCTTTTAAGACAAGAGATGTTTAAAACTATTATTTCATTCAATAGGTAACTAATACTTTCTTGCTTTTCTTCTCCTTTAACTATCTCTAAAATACAAACATTTGTTGATTTATTGATGTTCCATATGTCATGTTCACTTTCTTCATTCTTTTTAATTTTTTTCTCTTTATTTTTTGTATGTTTGGGTTATTTCAAAAATCAGGTACTCAAATCAGAAATGTTTCCCACTGGTGGGTCTGTTCTTTCATTGAAGCTCTCAACTGTATTTTTAATTCGTTGATTAAAGCAGCTCCAAAATGTCTGTTCAGTGCTTTTCCACTGTTTCTCTTTCTTGAATATCTCATTCCTGTCATCTGTTTTCATCACCCCTCTAAACTATCAGTATGCTCTTGCTCTGACTGAATTTCATTATGATCATTATATTGAATTATTTTTCATCCATTACAGATCAGGAAGTATTTCTGGAGAACAATTTTCTTCCTTTGGAGACGTCATGCTTTTTTGTTTCTTCATGTCTCCTGTGTCCTTACTTTGTTGTTTGTGCAGCTGGCATAATAATCCTTTTATGAAAATTACTTTGGAAAAAATCTTTGATTAGATGAAATACAGGGTGACACTTGGGTTATTGATTTGACTTTAGTTCTTGGTAAGCCCAGAAATGCAACCTCTGAGTGATTTGCTCAGTGGTAATCAGTATTAGCAGTGTCTCTAAGAGCCATGGTTGTCTAGCCTGCAGCCATTTCTGAAGGTAATAGCATGACTTTGAAGTGGACATGAATTTCCAAAGGTGTACGTAATTAGTCCCCAGAAAGTAGGATGCCATTCCCACTAGGGATTTTTAATGGCCATAGTCACACATCTGATGCTGTGGCACACAGAGTATGAGTGCTGCTGCAGCTTGCGTCACAAATAGGTATGGTCCTCTGATTACATAATGTGGAGAGAATGTTCTCCAGGTGCTGCTGTGAGAGCATGAATACTTCTGGGACTTATAGCACCATAAACGTAGGTCTCAGCACTGGCAGATATTAATGATCCTTCCCCACAGGGATACAGTCCCACAGAGTGAGTACAGGTCATGCTGAGGATTGTTCACTGGCAGCTGTGTGTCTAGAGCATTGGAGTCCAAGTGTGTGTTGAGCACCAGGTCCTTCACGCTGACCCAACTAAGAAATATGCTATTAATTGTCACACTGGAGCAGGATGCAGTGTGATCTTTACCCAGGTTTCACACAATGATTGTCAATGATTCCAGGGATTGTGAACCGGCAGTCACCACCCTGAAGCAGAGGTAGTCAATGAGACCATCCAGATCTTGCATGTGAGTGCAAATTAACTCAGAGTTATAGCACCAGCACAAAAATCCCAAAATTGCAGGGTAGTTCCCGCAGGACATCTAAGGGTGATGCTGGGGCTTTTGCTCTGTCACCCAGCACTCTGTGGTAAAATATGCAGAAGGGACTTCCTCAGGTCTTGTCCTCTGAGATCGTGTGTGGGCTGCTGCTGGCAGCATGGGACATTACTCTAGGTGGCACACAGCTACCAACAGAGTGCAGCTCCAAGGCTTGTGCCCAGAGCTCTCATGGCTGCAGGATTCACAGGAACCTGCTCTCCGCCTTGGAAATTCCATTTGCTTCTGGTAGCAAGGAGGCTGCTTGTTCCTCCTAAGACTGGTGATGTTTAGCAGTTTCTTAGTGGCAGTTCCGATCTGGCACTTTGGGGGTTGTGGGGAGGCAGTGTGAGCTCCCTCTTTGGAGCAAAGTAGTTACTTAGCCCTTTAGATTAGATTTAAAGTCAAGGAGGACTGTGTAGTTCTCCTGCACTCAGGGCTGCCCTTCTGCAGCAGAGGCAGGAGCATCAGCACTTCATGCCTACCTCTTCCAAGCAAAATGACATCACCTGGCAGGGGAGGTGGAGAAGGAGCTGTGGGCAGTGGCAGCAGGCAGCAGTCTTTGTGTCTCTCTCTAATGGCGTTGACAGTCGCCATGTTGTTTATAGATCTAGTCACTTCCTTACCAAAGTATTTCCTTCACACAATCTAGTTCTAATATTTTATATATAGAACACTTTTTGCAGCAAGATGGCATTCCTGGCTGGGGAATTAGGGTAGGAGTGGTGGGAGGCAGCAGCAGGAGAGGCACTGGCATGCTTTGTTTCTCTCCTCTGCTAGTTTTCAAAGTCTCTGACATTTGTAGTTCCTGTCACTTGTTTATTGAAACTTTTTCTTGGGATAATCTTCACAAAACTTAATTTCTTCCTCATATTTATATTAAAAATAAATATCAAACACCATAACTACATTTTCTTCTTGCCCTCAGGAGATCATCTTGCACATCCCTGGGTAATTGGCCCCTACTCCAGAGATCAGTGTAAAAGCTGAAAGCTTTGGGGCCGGCGCCGTGGCTCACTAGGCTAATCCTCTGCCTGCGGCGCCCGCACACTGGGTCCTAGACCTGGTTGGGGCACCGGATTCTGTCCCCGTTGCTCCTCTTCCAGTCCAGCTCTCTGCTGTGGCCCGGGAGTGCAGTGGAGGATGGCCCAAGTGCTTTGGGCCCTGCACCCGCACGGGAAACCAGGAAGAAGCACCTGGCTCCTGGCTTTGGATAGGTGCAGCACGCTGGCCATAGCAGCCATTTGGGGGGTGAACCAACGGAAGGAAGACCTTTCTCTCTGTCTCTCTCACTGTCTACTCTGCCTGTCAAAAAAAAAAAAAAAAAAAAAAAAAAAGCTGAAAGCTTTGGACTTTATCTGCATATCAAAATCAGGGAAAGCTGGAGTGCTCAGATACATCTGGTTCTTTTTCTTTGGTGAAGAGGAAATAATCTTTATTGGACACATGTTTTGTGACAGATCTTTTGGAAGGCATTTTCATGTCTGTTCTCCTTCTACTCCATGGCAACACAAAATCATATTCTTGGGATTCTGTACCTGTTGGTGTGAGACAAAGTAGCTACTGGCCACATATGACTATTTAAATTTAAATCACTGAAAATGAAGAAAGTTAAAATTTTCGGTTCCTCGATTACATTCACCACATGTCAAACCATATGCTTGTGGTTACCATATTGGACAGCATAGGTTATAGAATATTCACAACATTATAGCCCATCTTCTGTTACTGAACCAGAATACCTGAGGCTGGATAATTTGTAAGAGAAATATATTTATTTAGTTCACTGTTCTGGAAGTCCAAAAAAGTTTGTTGTCAGCACATGCTCTATGGAGCTTCTATGACCTAATTTCTTTTTAAAGTCTCCACTTCCATTTACATTAAGGCCCTTTTACATAGGGACCCAACTCTCACCATGAGTTTTAGCCACATGTCATATCCAAACCATCCATCATTTCAGAAAGTACTGTTGTACAGAGCTGGTCTGCAGTTGGATCTTGTAGGAGGCCTATCACAACGATTTTCCCTGATGATAATAGTACCATTGAAAATTCTGAAAAATACTTTACTTTGGTCTATAGTATCATAAGATGAAGAATTTTCCTTCCTCATATTCAGATACGATTAAAACTCTAAATATAATTAGCTAATATTCAGGGAGAACTTATTTTGTCCCAGACATGATACCGTTTCAGAATGTTTACTTCAATCAATTCTCACAGTACATCTTTGAAATAAGATTTTAAAGAAGTTAATAATCCAAATAAGCATAGAGTTGATAAATGATACAGAAAAGTCAGGTGACATGAATTGAGTTACCAGGCAATTAAGTGGCATCTTGTTTGCTGATGCTACAATGCCCTGTGTGGCAAAGAAAAGAGTAATCTGAAGTAACACAGGAGCCAAATGTAATGGACTTACATGTGCCAACAATCTCAGTAATCAAGATAAATAAGAGTGTAATGCATTGTTTTTTCTTTAAAAGAAATGAGTGTTTAGCCTGGTGTTTAAGATGCTTACAGCCCACGTTCGAGTACCAGGGTTCAGTTCCCTGCTCTAGCTTCTGATTCAACTTCCTGTTACTGCAGGTGCTGGAAGATGGCAATGATAGCTCAGATAGTTGGGTGTCTGTCACCCATATAGGAGACCTGGACAGAAGTCCTGGCTCCAGGCTTCTGACCTATATAGTCCTGTGTCTCCAACATATCAAGGGTGAATCAGTGGAACTCGCTCTGTCTGTCTGTATATTCCTTCCTCTTTGCTTCCCTCCCTCCTTTCAACCCATCTTTCAAATTAATAAATTAAAACATAAAAAATAATAATCCAAATATTTAACCTAGATAAGATCAGCATTAGTGATGTTTTTCTTTTTCCTTGGGTTCTAATATGGCTCTGCGTGGAACTTTATTTAAAATTGTAATATTTTGTTAATCATGGCATTTTTTGCATTAATTCGGTTTGTAAAAAATAATCTCATCATAAACCCTTCCCATCGCTTCTTTTGATCCTTGCTAGAGCCATGACTGAAAACAAATAATTGATCAGAATCTCTGAGAGTATGAACTTGGAGAATAAGTCTTGACAGCTTCAGAAATTAAATTTGATAATTCCATATTAATGTTTCTTTATTAGGCTTTATTTACTGGTGATGACTCCAAATACATTAACCATTTATTCATGGTGGCTTCATTATCCTAGCCTTTTGCCATAGCACAACCCAACTTGCTATTTATCTTGATTTTTAGAACAGTCTCTCTTCCAATGTGACCCTGAGTAAGAATGATAAGTGATGCTTGTTTTCAGATATGGAAATCAATAGATAAAAAGCTCTTTGATATAGAAATATTGAAAGACCATAGTTGAGAGTGAATAAAAACAGAAAATTTGTTAGATGACATTTGTATTTCCATCTTTTTTATAATGTGTTCCTTGAGAGAGGAAGAAGTTGACATAAGATAAGTCAGAATTTATCTTTTTTAGTCATTCAAATAAAGAACCTATTCAAGGAAATCACTTCATTAAATGTTTACAAAATTAAGAAAGCATCTTTATTTTTTTTCTTTTTTTAATTAAACTTTTATTTAATGAATATAAATTTCCAAAGTACAGCTTATGGGTTACAATGGCTTCCCCTCCCAAAACTTCCCTCCCACCCACAATCCTCCCCTTTCCCACTCCCTCTCCCCTTCCAATCACATCATGATTCATTTTCAATTCTCTTTATATACAGAAGATCAGTTTAGTATATATTAGGTAACGATTTCAACAGTTTGCCCCCATATAGCAACACAAAGTGAAAAAAAATACTGTTGGAGTACTAGTTATAGCATTAAGTAACAGTGTACAGCACATTAAAGACAGAGATCCTACATAAATTTTTTTTAAAAATTAATTAATTTTCTATGCCATTTCCAATTTAACACCAGGTGGCATGTACCAATGCCATCTCACTAGTCCAAGTGATCAATTTCAGTTCACATTTGATGGCTCTGATAGGTCTAAGAATCAAAGGGATCACACAAACAAGACAAGTGTCTGCTAATACTAACTGATAGAATCAAAAAGGGAGAGAAAGATCTAACATGGGAAGTGGGATACACAGCAGACTCATAGAATGGCAGATGTCCTAAACAACACTCTGGCCTCAGAATCAGCCCTTAAGGCATTCAGATCTGGCTGAAGAGCCCATGAGAGTATTATAGGCATGGAAAGCCAAGATACCATGGAAAAGAAAAAAAAAAAAGAAGAAGACCTAAATGAAAGATCTCTGTGAGTGAGATCCCAGTGGAAAGAACAGGGCCATCAAAGAAGGGGGTACCTTTCTCTGAAGGGAGGAGAGAATTTCCACTTTGACTATGACCCTATTGGAATAAGATCAAAGTCAGCGAACTCTAAAGGCTTCCATAGCCCTGGCAACTCATGACTAGAGCCTAGGGAGATTACTGACGCCATGAACAGGAGTGTCAAATTGTTAAGTCAGCAACAGGAGTCACTGTGTACTTATATCCCATGTGGGATCTGTCCTTAATGTGTTATCTAATGTGCAGTGATGCTATAACTAGTACTGAAACAGTATTTTTACACTTTGTGTTTCTGTGTGGGTACAAACTGATGAGACCTTTACTAATTATATACTGAATCGATCTTCTGTATATAAAGATAATTGGAAATGAAAAAAAAAAAAGAAAGCATCTTTCAACAGTCATCTTAGCCATAAACTTAAGCAGAGAATGCTGCCTACCTGAGTCAGCAGGTATAAGCTGCCAACTCTGGAAAATCTTTAGGCTATTTCAAACCCTGAGCTCAAGCTGAGCAGTGTTCTATTCAGATTCTGCTCTCACATTCAAGATTCAAGCAAATGCCTTTAGAGGTAGGGCTATGTTGGGAGAACATACTATTTCAGATCTCAAGAGTAAAGTTTAAAAATGTATAATAATCAACATCAAATGACATCAGAGGATCTTGAAAGCTGAAGGCCAAAAGTTGTGATGTGCATTTCAGTAACAAAAGTCTTTGACTGTTAACTATTGTACTAATAATCAAGCCATCCTAAAAGAAGATGGAAAAAATTCAGATCCTGCTGCTTCTCTAACCTGTAAAGGCAGCCCCCAGGGTATGCTTTCCTCAAAGGGCTATTTATAAAGATTCTCAGGTCAACATGCACCACTCGGGATGGATTATATAATAGCACAACATTGCTTTAAAGTCTCCTGCAGATGTTGCTTTATTTTAAATGGAGACAGTAACTCACATACTTGAACTATGTGTAATACCATATTATGTACATAGAATTTTGTGTGCGGTACTCAATTAACACACAAATTAATGAGGAAAGAGAGCCTTAGAGAGTTTATTAAAATGCCAAAGTTCATACATCTAGGAATTCACCAAGTCATGAATATGACTTCATGCATTCCCATCAGTCTCCCAAAGCCCACATGTATTATCCATTATGACACTCTGATCCTTGATTTATCATCAAACGGCTCATGTCAAAACTTTTTGGAAAGGATTTGATTTGCACCACTGCATTCTCATTAGCAACTGAAAAGAGAAAAAGGCAATGGATTTTCCAGAGTTTTCTTAAAAGAACTGAGGTTATAGATGATCAAGATAGTGTCATTGCAAATGCGTCAAATCTCTGATGTCTACAAATGCATTTTTGTCTGCTTTTTAAATCAAAATGGAAACTTTTAGTACCTAAGCAAAATAAGGAGACCTTGACCCAATTGGCATAGCTGGCTGGCTTTACCAACTGTAATGGTAATAAAAACCATTCAGCATTCCAAATACAGAAGGCTGAAAAGAAGAGTGAAATAAATAGTCCTAGCAACAAAATCATACGTTTATGAAAAATAAAATCAATCAGCTGAAGAAGAAAGTTACAGTAAGAAAAAATCAGCACTTATAGTCTCATAAAGGGTGAAAAAGTCTCTTACTGGTGAAGAGAGTTGCTATACTTCACACCACAGAACTTCACAGAATTGCTGAACTTCAAACAGCCTAGCTACAGACAACTATAGAAACTCAGGAGTGTGGCAATTCTTCTAGGATCATCACAGAGGCTGGAATAGAGAAGAAAGGGTTTTACACCCACCACTTTGACCCAGATAGCTTCAAGATAGTCTTGAAAATCCACTTCACTAATTAATTTGTTCATTCATTTATCTTGTTATGCATAGATTAAATAATTCTTACTCTGTGCAGCCGGTAGGCATATAAACACTGGGATACACGAGTGAGCAAGACACATGTGGTTTCTGCTTTCAGAACTCACAGCCCAACAGAGTGCGAAAGGAGGGCAAATGAACAGACATTTGCAATGCAATGAAATTGGTCAAGTACCATGTTATATGAGCCCTTGTAGGTATGCTGAGGTTAGTTGGCCTGTGTGAATTGGTGGATGGTAGGAGGGAATGCATGTTAGGGAAAGCTTTCTGGAGATAATTATACATATGATGTAAACTAAATAATGATAGATGACTAGATTGAGAAGGCTTGGGGAACCAGTTTTAGAGATGCAGAGATAAGTACATCAACACACACTATTCAATATAGTCCATGATAATTTCTTTTTTTTTTTTTTTGACAGGCAGAGTGGACAGTGAGAGAGAGAGAGACAGAGAGAAAGGTCTTCCTTTGCTGTTGGGTCACCCCCACAATGGCCACTGCGGCCTGCGGCCAGTGCTCTGCGGCCGGCGCACCACACTGATCCGAAGCCAGGAGCCAGGTGCTTCTCCTTGTCTCCTATGCAGGTGCAGGGCCCAAGCACTAGGTCCATCCTCCTCTGCACTCCCGGGCCACAGCAGAGAGCTGGACTGGAAGAGGAGCAACCGGGACAGAATCTGGCACCCTGACCAGGACTAGAACCCGGTGTGCCGACGCCGCAGGCATAGGATTAGCCTAGTGAGCTGCAGCGCCAGCCAGTCTGTGATAATTTCTTTGAGGGGAGTAGGCATTGGGGAAACAATAGAGACAATCACAATGAAAAAGATAAAGAATATTTCTAAAAAGGCAGAGAGGTCAGATAGAGCATAGCATATTAAATTATGTGAAAGAATTTCAGGATGACTGGCTTTTGAGGAGGTGGGAATGTTAAAGAACATAGCTAAATATGACCAGAAGTCAGAACAGCAAACAATCTAATGTCAGGATAAGGTGTTTTGATTGTAACCTAAAGTTAAGACTTCGAAAAAATTGAGTAGAGTGATGACATCGCTAAATTTACCTATGGAGGCAGGTATTTCCTACAACCAAATAGAATATTCCCAGAGAACAAGATTGAAGACAGACAGATTATGTGCAAAGAGTTTGCATACAGGGACCAGCGCTGTGGCATAGCTGGTAAAGCTGCCTCCTGCAGTGACCAAATATGCAGTTATACACTGATTTGGAGCTGTGATCAATGGTTTGGCTGGATGACCAGAGAATTGCAAGGAGCATTCGAGAAATTTGGGGAAGAGGTATATAGATAAAACTCTCAAAATATGTGAAGATATTTGTGTCCCATGGGAATGTTTACCAAAGGATGACCTTAGCAGAGAATGATTTTAATAATCAGTTGATAAGATGACTTTTTCTGTGGATACCTGTTAGTCACTTTACTCAGCCATCCCTGTCATTGCCCAAGGGGCTCCTGGCCATGGTGGCAGGGATAGTAGTTATGCATGACCATGAATTTCCTCTCATGATGGCCAAACTGTTTACCATTGTTGCTGAGCACCCAATCTGCCAGCTGCAGAGACCAACATTGAGTCCTCCACATGGCAGCATTCTCCAGGTGGAAGGCTGATTATATTTAACTACTTCCATCATGAAATATATAGCATTATATTATCATTGTAATAGTTGTTTACTCTGGATATGCATTTGCCTTCCCTGAAAGCAAGGTTTTTGTCAAAGCTACCATCAATAGACTTACAGAATGCCTTATCCTCAATCATGATATTCCACATCTAGTAACCCATTTCACATAGGAGACATGCAGTTTTGGACCCATGCTTATGTAATTCACTGGTTTTACCATGTTTCCTGAAGCAGCGGGTTTGATACAATGGAAGCAGGTGCTCAGTTACTGTAGCAGCTAAATGGTAATACCCTGCAAAGCTAGGGCAAGGTTATCCAGAAGGCTGTATTTGTTCTGAGTCACCATCCAGTATACAAAGCAATTCCTTTTATAGCCAGGAGTCATGGATTCAGCAACCAAGGGGTGGAAATGAGAATGGCAATGCTCATTTCTCTATTCCTAGTAGTATATTACCTCTAGTAATGTGATGACCCACTAGCGAAATGTTTAGTTCCTGTTCCCATTACATTATACTTTCCTAGCCTAGAAGCCTTAGCTCAAAGTAAGTTATTGCTTCTACCATGAGATAAAACAATGATTCTTTTGAACTGGTAATTAATACTGTCACCCTGGCCTATGGTGATCTCATGTCTCTGAATCATTTCTGTTGGTTACCAAGGGAGGAAACTGTACTATTATTCCACAGTCAAGTTAAAAAATAGTATTACTGGAATATAAAATATACCTTAAAGTATCTGTTAGTATTATCATACTCTATGATTAATGTCAATAGAAATGTATAGAAATTCAATACTTGCAGGGCTATTAATGATCTTTATCATTCAAGAATAAAGATTTAGATCATACTGTCAGGTAAAGAATCATGACCATAAGGCCAGCTTAGCTGGTTAAGCCACTATGTTAGGTTCTGTCATCACATACAGGTTCTGGTTCAAGTCCAGCTGCTCCACTTCCTATCCAGCTCTCTGTTAATGTGCCTGGGAAAGCAGCAGCTGATGGCCCAAGTCCTTGGGTCTCTGCACCCTCATAGGAGACTTGGAAGAAGCTCCTGGTCCCTGGTTTTGGTCTGGCTCAGCCTTGGCTGTTGAAGCTATTTGAGGAGTAAACAAAATGATGGAAGATTTCTCCCTCTCTGTCTTTCCTCTCTCTGTAACTATGTCATTCAAAAATATAAATAAATATTTTTTAAAAAGGAATCATGGCCAACTGAGGTGGTTGCTGAACACAAATAGAATATGAAATGGTTGATAGATGGAAGTAATTAAAAATGCCAACCATGATCTTATGACTGGTTACAGAAACAAAAACTATAATTATCATAAGTATTTAGTCCTTATTTTTATTAATACATGTGTGTTTATGTGTATGTGATATCTTTGATTTCTTTCTTATCTTCCCAGATATAACATGATTTATTTATTTTATCAAAGTTCATCTCCATCATAATATTCACTCATTTTGCATTTATATTCATTCATTTCATATCATAATATTTAAGCTAGTACATATCAAAGAGAAGAGTAAACATAATTCAAGGTTATACTTCTTCTGGTGAAGCAGTTATTGCAATTTTGATAGTATGTAATGTAGTTGTGTCATGTTAAGTAGAACTTTACCTCTTTGCTCTGTTTTGTTTGAAATATGTATGATTAAAGGTGTGTATGAAATGGAACCAATTTGATGAAGTGTAGGGTTATGATGGTTAGTTTTGTGTCAACTCGATTGGATTATGAATATCCAAATATCTGGTTAAATATTATTGCTGCAAATGTCTGTGATAATATTTCTCAGAAGACATTAGCATTTGAAGTGTAGACTGAATAAAGCGGATGGCCTTTCCAAAGGGAGTGGGCAGCCTTCAATTCAATGAGGGCCTCAATTTTCTCCATGCCTTATTGCTTGAGATATAACTTCTTCTCCTGCCTTCAGCTCCATTTTTTCGAAGACACTCAGACTCAGGTTGGACTCTACACCATTGGATCTCCAGATTTTCAGACTTTGAACTAAACCACCAGCTCTTCTGGGTCTCCAGCTTGGAGATAACAGATTGTGGGACTTCTGGGTTCCTTAACTATGTGAACCAATACCTTACATTAATTCTCTTCATTATTTATCTATTATCTATCTATTATTATCTATCTATCTACCATCTACCTCTCATGTATCCTATTGGTCTGTCTTGAGAATCCTAATAGAAACATAAAACATATAGTCACCATAATGTAAAACAAAATAAAGGATACAAATAAAACTTTCCATTCAAATTCTTTTAAAAGGGACAAATATTATTCAGTTTCTTAAAAAAAATAAAGTCTCTTAATTCTGATTTTCTCATAAGTGCCTGCTTCACATATTTATGTTATCATTGTGGTCTTTCAATTAACAATCTTTACAACAATAAAAAATGAAAATAATAATGACCTAAACTAAAATTAACTATAGGATTAATTTAGAGCAAAGATATTACAGAAAAATTAGAGAGATACAATGCAGAAGTTGAAATCATTGGAATTGTAGGAGGGATAATTTGTGAGTTGACCTGACTTGCAAAAGATGGCTTCATATTAAATGGGTTTATCCACTAAGGCTTTGCTGACTGGTAACAGAAGCAAAGCAAGGATGGAAGTATGGAAAACATTGAATTAAAATGATGAACTCAGGGAGGATGGGCTAAGGTGCAGTCTCTACTTATCTCTTCTTTTCTCGAGCCCATAAAATTGACTATTGATCATGAGTAACAGAAAGAATTTGGAAAGAAAATAGCTCTACTATACCAAAAATGTCCAGATTCTAGAGTTGCAGTCAGCTAATTTCAAGCTCCACTTTTTCAAATGTAAGAGAGCCAAGCAAGGTCAACATAATGCATGTTGGTACCACCAGATGGTTAAAAATTTAGTTCCAGTTTATCTACTATTGTTTCAATATTTATGTAGTGCAAATGGGGAAGAAATTGATTTCATTAAGTAATTATTTAAATCTTGCTATGCTCTAAATGTATGTGTTCATTCAAAACTCATATGATGAAAACTAATCTACAGGTGATGGTATCAAGAAGTGGAGCCTTTGGCAGGTGACTAGGTCTTGAAGGAATTAATGGGATTAGCACATTTATAAAAGAGGCTTGATGAAGCTCCCTGATCCTCTGAATCCATGTGATGACACAGCAAGAGACAACTTTGAAGCAGAGAAAAAAGCCTTCACCAGCCACCAAGTCTGCTGGTGCTTTGATCTTTGTACTTCATAATCTCTGGAATTATGGGCCATAATTTCTATTGCTTGTAAGTTATTTAGTGTAAGTTATCTTACTACAGCAACTCAAATGGAGTAAGAAAAATCATCTAAAATGCTTTCATATATTAATTAAATCTTTTTGTCAATTTTGTTTCTGTGATTTAATATACATAAGATTTACCATCTTAAGGGTACATGACAGGGGCCGTAAGCACATTCATGTTATTATGAGCCATCAACAATGCTCTTTTCCAGAACTTTTCTTATCTTGCAAACTTTAAATGCTGTATTCACTAAAAAATAATCTCCCATTCTCCCCTCCCTTTCAGGACCCGGAAATTATTTATGTCTCTATGATCTTGACTAAACTCAAATATATGGAGCCAAATAGAATTTGTCCTTTATAGTTGGATTATTTCACTTAGCATGCTTTCCTCAAATTCATCCATGTTGTAGCCATTGACAGAATTTCCTTACTTCTTAGGACTAATAAGGGGCTTAGTTTTGTCATTTACCTTTTTGTCTTCTATACGACATAGTTTCTTGACCTCTTGTTTTCTGTATTACTGACTTCTGTTTTCTTTTTCCTCTAGTGAAAAGTTTAAATTCCTTTCTCACTTGCAATTGTGTATATTTTATAACTATTTTCTTTCTGGTTACCATGGAGATTGCATTTAACATATAGAAAATTTTGTTTGAAAGGCAAAGAGAGATAGAACTTTCATCTGCTTATACGCTTCCCAAATGCATGCAACAACCAGGGTTGGGCAAGACTGAAGCCAGGAGTCAGAAACACTGTCCAGCTTTCTCACTTAGATGGCAGGAACCCAAGTACTTGGGCCATAATCCTCTGCCTTCCCAGGCACATGAGCAGGAAGCTAATGAATTGGAGTAGCTAGGACACAAACCTGCATTTCAATATGGTATGTGTAAGCAAAAGGGGTATAGAACAGAGAGGAGACAGGATACAAACTCACAGCCAAAACAAATGTATTCACAGAGGTGGCCAACTGTCAGCATCCTCACAGACCAAACACATGGCAGAGGGCCGAGTCCTCAGTGGGCTGGGCCTTGTATATCTTAGGGTGGGCTAAGGGTCCAGAGGTAGGGTCGGGGCGAGAGATGGAGATGAGTTTCTCCATCCAGGTTTTTCAGGTATTCAAACCTGGAAAAGAACACAGGGGTTAGGGTGGGAAACAACAGAGTGTGAGACTGAATTGGTTTCTTGAAAGGACTCAGGGATAAGGGGTAAATTCCTATTTTATCTACTGTGGGGAAGGAACTCGAATGGCTGAGCCTATGTCCTTATTTCCTCACTATGCGGGAGTCCTAAGCAGTGATGTAAAGTGCTGAACAATATCTGCTCCCTCAGAGACTTGAAAATCAATGAAGCATCTGTAAATTAGTTTATTCTTGTTAAAAATATGTGTTTATTTATTTTTCTTGACTTACTTGAGATATCAAAAATGTATTGATTAATGGTAGTAACAGTCAATGCTGTGGACTAAATACCCTTCCTACCAAATTGATAAATTGAAGCATAATCTCCAACATGATGATATTTGGAGTGGGCCTTTGGGAAATAATTAGATCATGGCAATGGTGAAAGATTCATGCCCAAATAAAAAGAGACACGAAGGAGTTTGCTTTTCCTGTTTAACTCGACTATTTGAAGAGACCAGAAAAAGGGCCCTCGCAAGAATCTAAGCATGTTGGCATCCTGATATCAGACTTTCAAGTCTCCATAATGGTGAGAAGTAAATTTTGACTGTTCAGGTCACTCATTCTTTTGTATTCTTCTTGTAGTCTAAAATGACTGCAACAGTAGATATTTGTAAATTGTTCCTGAGTTCAAAGCAATTTTTTTTTGGACAGGCAGAGTGGACAGTGAGAGAGAGAGACAGAGAGAAAAGTCTTCCTTTTTGCCATTGGTTCACCCTCCAATGGCCGCCGCGGCTGGCGCGCTCAGGCCGGCGCACCACACTGATCTGATGGCAGGAGCCAGGTACTTATCTTGGTCTCCCATGGGGCGCAGGGCCCAAGCACTTGGGCCATCCTCCACTGCACTCCCTGGCCACAGCAGAGAGCTGGCCTGGAAGAGGGGCAACCGGGACAGAATCGGTGCCCCGACCGGGACTAGCATCCGGTGTGCCGGCGCTGCAAGGCAGAGGATTAGCCTGTTGAGCCGCGGCGCCGGCCTCAAAGCAATTTTTAAAACTACTTACCTGTAAGTGTAAGTTCTTACCTGTAAGAGCAGTTCTGGTGTATTAATGTTATCAAATAAAAGAAGTTCCCTTCTAAAACTTTCTAATATTTTCTTGAATACGTGTTATATCAAATGCATTTTCATATATTAGACATTTTCTTTTTCCATTCCCTAAATGTAGTGGTAAAAGTATATGACTTTCTTAACACTCATCTTATTTCTTGCAAAGAAGCCTTTCTTGATAAGAAAACATTATTCCTTCTCCATTTTCCTTGACCCAAGTTTATTTTGTGGCATTACCTGAAATTGCCCATCCTGTTATGTACTCTGGAAAGTTATTCATAACGGCACATATGGATGCTTGCTCTCTATTTTAAATGTAACTATAGAATATGGAAATATATTTCTTTGCAACATATACAAGTGTATCTCTGCAAAATTTAATAAAGTATATGCATGCATTGCCTTTCCTGTCTACCCTGGTACA
Source organism: Lepus europaeus (assembly GCF_033115175.1). Taxonomy (NCBI): domain Eukaryota; kingdom Metazoa; phylum Chordata; class Mammalia; order Lagomorpha; family Leporidae; genus Lepus; species Lepus europaeus. Next base: position 61,253,524 of record NC_084831.1, read on the forward strand.
TGTTGTATTTACAGAGAAATAAAGATGACTGAAAGCTAGAAAAGTAAACACCTCTCCAAGAATAAAAATGACTGAGTAGGACCAGACCATTCATACAAATAAAATATTTTTAATTAATTAATTATTTATTTATTTGAAAGGCACAGCAAGAGAATAAGAGTGTGTGTATGTGATGTGTATGTGTGTGGGGGGGGGGAGGTTTGGAGGGAGAGAGGAATCTTTCACCTACTGGTTCACTCCTCAGATGAATGCAACAGCCATGTTTGGGCCAGACGAGCCAGGAGCCATGAACCCTACACTGATCTCCCGTGTGAATGGCAGGAGCCCAAGTGCCTGGGCTATCTTCCCCTGCTTACTTAGACAAATTAGAAGGAAGCAAATGGGACTCAAACTAGAACTCCATTATGAGATGCAGGTTTTTTATGAGCAGCTTAACTTGCTCTGCTACAATGTCAGCCCCATGACTGGACAATGATTTGTAAAATCCAAGGTTAGTTAAAAGCAGGATTGGTCAATGTCACATCAACATCTCTCTGCTGAAATGTAGTTCTTTATGTGCTCCTTCGTGGAACCATGTTACAAGAAGAACAAAAATGAAAATTGCTGTTGCTACATTAACTATGACTCCTTACGCAGGAAGGGTGTGCATTACAAACAGGATAAGCAGTAGCCTGGTAGAATAGGAGTTGGCATTAATGATATGGACATTCAAGGGTCATATTCCTTGGCTCCAGGATTTCTCATACTTTATCTAGAATGTAACATCCTCTTTCTTCCAAACATACTCCCTTCCTGTATTTCCTAGCAAATGACATTCAGCAAGATATTGCCTGAACTGGGAGCCTCTGTGGCTTCTGTTTTCCCCTCATTCCCACACTGCATTGATTTCTATAATTTTACCTCTTCAGGCTCAGAAATCCCTATACTCTGCATTGATCCTATGACCGCTCTTACGTTATTATTACTTTTCTTACTGTGACATAGGCTGTTTATTAAAAGGACAGGTGTAAATCAGCAGAGGTTAAAAATTAGAATACAAACATTATCTGATCACCCAAGTTTGCTAGGAATTACTATAAAATTTTAGAGCTTCATAACTTTATAGTTAGATACTTGGCTACCTTATAATTCTATTCTGACTTTTCAGATGTTCTTTTGTCAGTTTTAAGAATTATACATTGCATTGCTAGGCCTCTTATAATTACTTGTGATATTGAAGCTGGTATTTTGACCAACAACATCTAGAGAACATCAATATTTATATTCTCTCTCTCTGGTCAAAATCCAATTTGAGAGCTTAGCACAATTTTACTTAACACAATCTCCTCTTCCAATTATCATTGCTTAATATTTTTCATGTAATAAGTTTCTTGGACTTTAGATCCACACATTATTACTTTGTGTGTGTATGTGTTTGTGTGTGCACGTATCAGAGAGAGAGCAAGCAAATAGACAGAGAACTCCCATTCACTGGTTCACTCTCAAATATCCACAATAGCCTGAACTGAATCAGGCCAAAGCCAGAACTCAATTTGTATATCCCGTGTGGGTGTCAGGAAATCAACTACCTGAGCTATCATTTGCTGCCTCCCAGGGTAACGTTAGAAAGAAGCTGGAGTTGAATGTGAAGCCGGTACTTAAGTCCAGGCATCCTGATATGGGTTGTGAGCATGCAAGTGGCATGTCAAATACTATGGCAAATGCTCACTCCAAATTTATTTTTGTTTTAAAGATTTACTTATTTTTTTGAAAGGCAGGTTTACAGAGAAGCAGAGGCAGAGAAAGAGAGGCCTTCCATCCACTGGTTCACTCCCTAGATGGCCCCAATGGCTGGGGGTGCGCCGATCCTAAGCCAGGAGCCAAGAGCTTCCTCTCAGTTTCCCATGCAGGTGCAGGTGTCCAAGCACTTGGGTCATCTTCTGCTTTTCCAGGCCATAGCAGAGAGCTGTATCTGAAGTGGAGGAGCTGGTAATCAACCAGGGCCCATATGGGATGTCAAAGGTGGCTTTACCTGCTATGCCACGCACTCCCCCCCAATTTATTATTGGTGGGCATTAAACAACAAATTTGGTTAAAACGTCCATATTTCCCTAGGTTCTTTACTTAATATTAATTTTTAATTTTACGAACTATTTTTTCTTGGTTTTATGTTTCACTTTTCTACAGAATATTTTTAAAATATATCTTAGCATGTCATAATTTGTTCACCCACTTGGTTAACATGTTGGCTAATTATTGGATTTAGTTTCAAATGTATTATTTAATTTTTTTTCTAAAGAAGAGTAAATATCTTTCTCCATCCATTATGGAATATAATCAATATGAAGAAATATAATGCAATTTTTTTCTTTTTAAAATTTGATATCTTTGTGGAATGTATTAGGATTGTTTCTCTTTGTGAAATATTTAGCTAAATAGATATATCTACATTATTTTTTCTTCAGTTCATTCTGTTTGGCATCTAATTTAAATTGGAGATCTGATATCTGTTTTAGCTCAGTGGAAAGGTTGTCTATTATTTCCTTTGTTCAATTATCCTATTCTTTCATTTAGAACTTCTTTAAGATGGGGATTGAGAATCCTAAATTGATATCTATTAGTTTTCATTTCTTGCATTTTAAATTTCCTTTTCCCATTTTTATCCTTTGTGACTTGTCTGGATTTATTTTCCAGGTCATTAATTTGTTCTTCAACTATTTCCTTTCTTGGCCCTCCTACTGATTTTTTTCTAAATGTAATTATCTTCTTTCATTTTAGTCATTTGTTCTAGATTATACTCCTCACATTTGTCATTTCAGTAATTATTCATTTTTTTCTGAGAAGGATAATTATAATTTTTTGGAAAATTACTGATTCTTACTGAATTTTATCTTTGCTTCAAATCAACTGTTCTTATTTGTATTTCTGGATGATTTTCTTTCAGTTTATTGCTTTTCTTCAACAGTCTAGGTACCTTTATTTGTTTATCTGATCTAGGAATAAGGGATGGGGAATATCAATAAAGTCAATGAGAAACAATTCCATTCAGGTATATAGATCTGTTTCACTGAGTCCTCTCTTCTGACTACCCAGACTGGCTATAGGATTTGTAGTTTCCCAGCAAGTGCAATAAGCAAGCTTCACTTTCAGATAGAATGGGGGGAAATAGGGAAAGAAAGACTGTGGTTCTTAGATGTCAAACAATTGTTGTAGTAAGGAGGTTAGCCTTGGTTCTGCTGTACATTAGCTCATTCTCTTTCTGTCATGACCCATACTTTATTTTCCAATGCCCAACCCAATCTGCAAAGGGAAGATTATTCAAACTTGGCTCTGCTTTTCTCAGATCTGCCGTAACCTTCACTAGGAAGGAAGAGAAAGTGCTCAGTTGCTCCAAACACATGGTCTTTTTTAGGTGAATTTTCCAGGATCCTGTCTTCCTGCTTATGCAATCTGACTCTGAATCTTGGAGATCATAACAGTTCCTTAAGTTACATTGTCCTCCTATGCATGGGGATGCTTTTGTTGTTTTCTTTTTTTATGATCAGTTTATTATGTCTGAACTTCATTTCTCAACTGGTCTTCAAAATTTCTGTTATGCGTTTGACACATTGATTTTTCTTCCATTGTTTTTCTGTATTTTATCCATTAAAGAATATTTTCCTATAACTTTAAAGAATTTCATGCAGAAAGTAGAATTGATGATTGTATCCTATCTGCATACCTCATCTAACGTCTATGATTTTTCAGTTAATACTGAGCAGGTAACTTTTACTTTTTCGTGTTTACAATGAGATATTTTACATGCATTAGTTGTTCCATATTTATAATATTTGTAATTAAGTTTGATTTTATATCTTATGGCATTCATAGACAATGTTCGGTCATGTTATTAGACAGGGTTCTCCAGAGAAACTACATCAATAGGATATATGTGTATTTAGGGAGAGAAATTTGCTTTAAGAAATCAGATCATGTAATTCTAGGGCTTGCAATTCCAAAATCTGCAGAGCAGGCCAGCATGCTAGAGACTCTGTGAAGACTCAGTGTTACAGCTTGAGTCTGAATACGTTCTGGAGACAGAATCCTTCCTGTTCTGGAGACCTCACTCACTCCCTTTGAGAATAAAACCTACTGAACGACGCCCACCCACATTATAGTAAGAAATCTACTTTAGAATCTCTGTTCATGGCCTGGGCAGGTTGGTGCAGAAAATTATCCACTATAGTTATATTACTCACAAACACAGTTATATAGGTATCACTATAAAATAGAGTTCAAATATACTTTAAAGTTCCAAAATATTTCTTGAGTTTAAAATAAGGTATTTTAAGAAGATAATTTATTTTTAGTAGAGATTGCCATGTAATGTTAAAATTATTTTCACAATTTCAGCTTATTGCAATAATTGAAATTAACCAAGTCTAAGTGAACTAGTTTCAACGTTTCTGGCTTGGCTCCTAGTGGTAACAGTCAAAAACTGATCTCAAAGGAGGTCAATTATGCTATAAAAGAACCATATTTGTGCTGTTTACAATTGTTCTTTTTAAATTTCTGTTCAGAAGTATGTTATCTGTGGTGAATGAATGAATAGTCTTATCCCAATAATTTATCCTACCCCTATAACTTGTGTTCATACACTTTGCCATGTGCCTTCCAGCTGAGTAGGTAAAGAAATACATTCTTTGACATTGAGTTTGGCTCAGTGCTTTGCTTTGAGTAATAGAACGTGCACAGTTTTGTGAACACAGGTTACAGTTGCATATTTTGGCTCACCTTTCACACTTTCATTGTTTAGCATCAAGTTTATGAATAGTTAATACCTGAAAATTAGAAGTATACAGAATAGATCTAAGAGCCAGGCCTTGTTGGTTCTAAGCTGAAAAGCCCTTCACTCAGCCCAGCTTCCAAAGTAGCCACTGCTGTTGAGGGAATGGCCAAGTAGGGTCAGCAACACTCCAGGGCAGAACTGTCTATTAACTAAAAGTGTTTTCCTTTCAGAAATGCCACGTACTTTCTCTTCAAGCCAGCTCTCCTGCCAGGCCAGCTAGGTAATGAAAGTCAACAGGGTACCTCCCTTATGATGTACCCCACGTAAACAGATAGATAGATCTAACCTCATACCTGGCAAGGCCTTAATGCCCACGTGATTATTTTCAAGCCTTTTCTGTCAGTTTCTATTTTCCTCTCGATTAAAAAAAAAAAAAAGCCTGCTCATGGTTTAGACACCTTTCTTAGGGTCTCCAATAATGACTCTGTCCTCCGTTTCAGATCCAATGATTTTAGATCCTGTGACTTTAAGCTGTTTATTAGATTCATTTTCTCTAGACTTGAAAAAGTAAAATTCTAGGTGGCCATGCACCTGAAACCTCTGATGGAAACAGTTTCTGCAAGCTGGCACTGCAACCCCTGGAGAAGCCACCTCCTGCTGAGAAGCCATCTCCTGCTGGATCCCTGTCTTGACTCCCCTCCCAAAGATGCCCCTTTCAACATGAAGCAGCAAGAATGATCATCGTCCAGTCCCCCCCTACCAGATGTCAGGGTACATTCCTGTTAAGGTGGGGATGTGAGGAGACAGATGGCTTAATAGACCCCAATGGAATTTAGGATGTAAAATATTTGCTTCTTTCCCCAAAAAGGTTGTCTTTAGCAAGAACAAAATGCCTTCCTTCCTTAGGAATCTCCAAATTTACCATGAGAGTAGCAAGGAAGTGGTGATTTCACTTTCCTGAGCTCATAGTTTATTGTGAAAACAAGTTCCCTCTCCTACCCTTCTGGATGGTTTTTTGTTCTAGTTGACTTCACAGGCCTAGATAAGAAAATTTCTTCTTTTTCTAAGCCACTGAAATTTGGCAATTGTTTCTTACACAATAGTGTTATAGCAAATGTTAACTGCTAGTAGGGAAAGAATCAATTTGAATGTAATTGCTGAATTAATTGGTATCATATTTGATCCATTCATTCTACAAATATTTATTGAGAGGCCATTATATGAGTAAGACCACTTTGGGCAGTACTTGCACTTTTTCTACTGCCAATATTTTTCCTCCTTGTTCTATATTTCTAGCTTCTTATGTAATTTGGATCTGGGTAGTGCTTCTGTTGAAGAAAATAAATCTTCATGCTATTTTTATATAGCAGTTTCAGTCACTATGTGGCTTGAAGGAAGAAAAATACAGAATATGATGCTCTCTGATTAACAAAATAACAGAGGGATTTTCAAACTTTTTATTGGTTTGAAGATAACAGATTTCAGATATTTCATGGATAAAAATCTGAGAAGATAACCACACTTGCCTCCTTTCCTCTTTCCCTCAAAGAACCCACTTCTTACCTTTCTTTTTTTTTCTTCAATTTTTGCAATAACTTGTTTTATAATTTACAAATACAGTCTTTCAACATACACTTTCCCCTTGCTCCCACCATCCCTTCTTCTTTTCTTATTTTTCCTTTTAATTTTTACAATGATGTACTTTCAATTTTCTTTATAATCACAAACTTAACCCTCCACCAAATAAAGAATTCAACAAGTAGGAAGTAGAAAAACCACCGTTCCTCAAGAGTGCAGACAAGGGCTACACGCAATAATTACATCTTAAAATGTTAATTTCATTCATGTACGTTACCTTTTTTTTGTACTCTGAAAATTAATTACCACAAATCAGAAAAAAACATATTATGTTTATTTGTCTTTTAGGGACCAGCTTATTTCAGATGCCATAGACTGAAGTTATCAATTGTGTGTTAAACAATGAGAAAGGACAGGTCAGGATAAGCTGCTGTGACAAAGGACTCTAAAATCTCAGTGGCCTGTAATAGCAAATGTCAATTTCTAAGCAATGGTATGTGGCCATCATGTGGCATCTTCCCCCTGGCTTCAGGCTGATGAAACACCTAATGTATGAAAAACATTGATGAAAGCATAACAAAGGGAAAGTATATGTTGGTGTGTAGAGATTCAGTTCAAAATGGAAATTAGTCATTTTGATTCTTATTTCAATCTAAAACTGGTGGGACATGAAATCATTATCCTACCCATGGGAGGAACAACAAACAATTGTGAATCATAATATACCTATTCCATGATAAACAACTAGAGTGCATAGTCTCATATTTAATGGTTACTTTTCGTAAGAGGGAACTTTGATCATTTGAAGCACACATGGCTTAGGTGTAATTCTACAAAATTAGCCAAGACATTTCATGATGAGGAAATAGAGAGTAAGTATAAATCCAATACAAATTTTACTTTGAAAAGAAATGGGGGGGCAGTGCTGTGGCACAGTGGGTTAGAGCTCTGGCCTGAAGCATGGGCATTTCATATGGGCGCTAGTTCTAGTCCCAGCTGCTCCTCTTCCAATCCAGCTCTCTTCTATGGCCTCAGAAAGCAGTGGAAGATGGCTTGGCTGCCTGCATCTGTGTGGGAGACCTGGAAGAAGCTCCTGGCTCCTGGCTTTGGATCAGCGCAGCTCTGGCTGTTGCGGCCATCTGGGGAGTGAACTAGAGGATGGAAGACCTCTCTCTCTCTCTCTGCCTCTCCTCTCTCTGTGAAACTCTGACTTTCAAATAAATAAAATATTTTTTTAAAAAAAAGAAAGAGTATACATTCATTAAAAACTGTAGATCAAATACCTTGTAAATGTTCCCAAATTCTACCTATATCAATGATTAGTAAATAACTTGAGAATTCAGAGTTCTGATTCTTCCAATGTATCTGAATTCACAATCTTTTATTCAGTTTTTCATTAACATTTTTAAGGTATATTTTAGAATTTTGTGTAAGCATGATTTTATTAGATAGCTCTGAATTAAGAAATAAGGTGCTTATAGGTTTTTATTTTGACATTACAGATTATAGAGCTTATATTTTGCTATCTTCTCAATAAAGCAACTAGCAAAATCCCTAGCATGAAATAACATTAAAAAGACTTCATCTCTGCCTACATATATACTTTCAGCTGTCTTTAAGAATCATTTAACCTTTATAAAACCTACAAGTAATGATCTAGCATTTATAAAGCACTTTTCAAAAATTCAATTAATTCTCATTACAATCCTATGAAATATGTATTACAACTTTCTTTTCTTTGTGGGTGAACATATTGAAACTAGAAGTTAAATAACTTTTGAAACATCAGATGTCTTATCAAATATTTGCTAAGAAGACCTTTGTTCAAAATCATATACTCCAGGGGCTGGTGCTGTGGGGTAACATGTAAAGCAGCAACCTGCAGTGCTGGCATCCCATATGGGAACCAGCTCTATTCCCAGCTGCTCCACTTCCTATCTAGCTCTTTGCTATGGCCTGAGAAAGCAGTAGAAGACGATGCAAGTGCGTGGGACCCTGCATCCACGTGGGAGACTCAGAAGAAGCTCCTGGCTCCTGGCTTCATATCAGCCAAGCTCTGGTTGTTGTGGTCATTTGGGGAGTGAACCAGAGGATAGAAGACTCTCTCTCTCTCCTCTGCCTCTGCCTCTCTGTAACTCTGCCTTTCAAATAAATAAATACATCTTAAAAATATTCCTATACTCTATTCAGTACAACTGGTAAAATGCCTAGAATTTACTTTAAAACATTTAACTATTGTTAGTGTGATAGTATGTGGGTTCTAGTTATTTAAATTTTAGCTCTAGAGATTATTAGATGATACTTTCAGATACTTTTAGATTCTAGAGGTGGTCAGCCATATGAGTAAGGGTATACTTCTCAAGTCCTTTTTCTAGCCAGTTAATATGTAACCAACAACTGATACTTTACTAAGTGCATATTAAGTACAAAAGGTATGTTTTTATTGGTAAAATAAGCTTATTAAATTCCACCATTTATTTATGAAAGAAATTTATTTTCAAAATTGAGAAAGTTCTAGATATGCAGTTTGACTAATTTACCATTGCTTATTCAGTAGGCCCTTCAAAAATGGCACCACTGATCTTCATATGCTAATTGACCTTGTGTTGACTTTGTGTCTGCCTGTCAATCTGAAGAAGATTTCTGGGTTTCATGATGGAAACTCTGTCTCGTGAATTTTTCCACAGCTTCATCAAAACCACTTTAGCTGATTGAAAGACCCATCATGTCACTAGCTAATGCTCCAAAAAACTCAAAAGTCTTTACTGAGACTCATTTTTACTTTACTATCCTAAAATTTCTAAAGCTCTTGATGTTTTCCAAAGTTGTTTTTAGGTTTTGAGCTACATTCCAGAGAGAAATGCAATCATCAGTCACCCAAAATATTTGACTCTACTGCAAGAGCAACATTTGGGTAGAGTGGTCAAAAATTACACACAGATCTCTCTTCGTTTTGTTTTACTGCTAAGATTTCTGCCCCAGAGAGGTCTTAAGGTTTATTACCATAACAGACAATATATGTTAAAACACGATTCTCAACAGCACCCATGTGAACTTGTATCTACCCCTGCATTCAATCAGAATATTCTCTTTTGCATATTCAATTCTCCCTAAGCTAAGAGAAGCATATTCCCTTGCTTTTGAAAACATAGCTTTGTAAACAATTCCTGTGGTCTCCTTTTTTGCTGCAAATTAATTACTTCTATGACAACTGCTTCTGATGTACTTCTTGACTGAATGCCTCATGAAGTAGATCTGCAATTTTGGGTGGGTAAAAATAAGACATAGAGTGAGGAATTCTTCAAGTGGAGAGAACAGGTTTATAAACCATTTCTGTGTCAGTTGGTCAGTAAATACTAATCTAATAAATATGTGAAGGACAAAATTGAGGAACAATATATGGCTTATTTCCTTTATAACCTAGCAGTTACCTATAGGGAATAATAAGCACTGACCCCCCTAGATTTTACCAGCAGCTGCTTTTATCTATGGCCAAATTGGCTTAGGTCAATCCTCAATCACACCATGCAACACTGGTTCCTGAACACTGTTCCTTATATTCTGAGATCACCCATGCACCAATATTGAGGACAGCAACCAAATAAATGGAGCATGATTTTTCTTAAAATTTTCTGTGTAAGTAACTGAGCTCTAAATAGCTGTTTGACCAAGGAATTAACCCCTTAAGAATGTTTCATCAGACAGCTCTGGAGCAGTCATTCTTTCTATACAGCTATATAGAATGTGAGATCTCCTGCAATTTAAAAAATGAATGCTTTTTGTATGCTGGAAGCACATGGAGAAAATACTAATATTTCATAACAAAAAGTGCTTAGCAATTATACAAAGCCCATCTATAGGCAGCTTTACAAATAACAGCTAATTAAATTTTACTGAAGATAATTTCCTTAACATAACAAAAATATTGTGGAAGAAAAATGAAGCATAGCCACAGAAAATACACTCAAATTAAATACTGATTGACTAGAGTTATTTTCCCTTCTTATAGTGTACATACCCCAAAGTCATCAATACTTTTTATTATTGATCCAAGGAAGCTAGGTAAATTCCTTTGAGCATCACAGAATTAAAGACATTGTTACCATGCTTTTAAGATTGCCTTCAATTATCATATCCATCAGCTCAAAGGAAAATAATTCTGTAACTCTTGTTGTAAAATCCAATTCTGAATTTAAAAAATCAAGTTGCATTGTGATTGAAATCAAGCATGAAAACTAGTTTCATTTGGTTTTTTTACCTTAGAAAGTTTGATGCTTTGGTCATCACCATTTCTCATCTTTCCTGTTGTGCTTTCCAAACTGGCACAGTTATTTTGATGTTACATTTTTGTTGATGGCAGAAAATAAAATTTTGCAGCACTAATTGATCTGAAAGCTTTATATTGCTTTGTGAATTTGAGGTCAAGTCTTTAAGTTAGAGATTTAAAAACTTTGATTCAGACTTATAATCTTAATAGTTAATTAATGTGTCATTAACATTATATAATAATATAATGTGTCATGCCATGAATGGACAGAAACAGATTGTGCTGAAACTTAACCCCTGGGGCTGGTGCTGTGGCATAGCAGGTAAAGCTGCCACCTGAAGTACCGGATTTCCATATGGGCACCAGTTTGACTCCTGGCTACTCCATTTCCAATCCAGCTCTCTTCTATGGCCTGGGAAGGCAGTAGCAGACGGCCCAAGTTCTTGGGCTCCTGCACCCGTGTGGGAGACCTGAAAGAAGCTCCTGGCTCCTGGCTTTGGATTAGTGCAGCTCTGGATGTTGCAACCATCTGGGGAGTGAATCAGTGGATGGAAGACCCCCCCCCCCTCTCTGCCTCTCCTTCTGTCTATGTGTAACTCAGACTTTCAAGTAAATAAATAAATCTTTAGGAAAAATAAAAGAGACTGAACCCCTTTACAAATGCCCCTATTTTGGAAGCAAGACCCAGACTCTCATCTGTCCCATTTGGCACAAATTATGCTTGCCTATTCTTTAGGATTAACCACTTACCAAATGCAATTCATTGAATTGAGGGAGTTGTATGGCTGGGCCTATGAGATTCTGATCAACAGACTCAAGGATTCCTTTGCTTCTCCGTAGATTAAAACTTTGATGAACATTATTGTCTGGAGGGATTTTGTTTAGGGGAATTCCAGATATGGGCAGAAGGTAACTACCTGCATGTAACCCTGTAGATGTACTGAAGCACAGTTGCTCCCCATAAAAACTCCTTATAGACCATGACAGTACTGACTAATCAAATGCAGTTTACAAGAACGAGAGACTAATTAGGAATATGGACATAAACTGGATATGTACCTCTCAGCCATGATTACGATATATAAGAACCATCCTTGCTAAGTCCTCAAGGATTCTGGGAATTAAGTAATAACTGATCAGCTCCTTGATCAGTGCTTTGCAAATAAACCCCTACTTTCTTCCATCACCAGATGTCAGTAACTGGCTTTCTAAATGTTGAGTGAGTGGACTTGTGTTTGGTAGTTCTATAACTACGAGGAGTCAGATGGTTAATGGGCAGCTAGGTTTGTCTCAGTGGAAATTGAGGGTGCAGAATATTTGCTTTCCCCTAAAGTTCTCTTTAGCAAGGTCAAAATTGCCCACCGCACTCCTTGGAAACTTCCACTTTTACCATGAGAATAACATGGGTGTGACAATTTCATCCTTCTGAGCTTGCTGTTTATTGAAAAAACAAGTTACCTATCCCACCCATCTAAGATTACAAATCAGGTCTTTTGATGAGTTTTTTCCTTGCTTTAATTGAATGGCAAGCTGATAAATTTTCCTCTTCCCCAAATTTGTGTTTAAAAACTTCAGTATCACCAGCACCTTTGGGTTTTGCCTCTCTTGGAACCCCACTTCTGGCCACTCTGCCAGGAGGTCTGTGAGTTAAATAACTCTTGCTTTTAGATACATCTTGCTTTTCTCTCTGTCTTGTCTGCTTAGAAATTCTTCCATGAGAAATGAAGACCCAAAGTAATCTTTTCTCTGCTGCCACTTTATAATCAGTTCCTATAACTCTTTTCCTCCCCTGTTCTGACTCAAGTATGACTGTACACTAAATGTTTATTTTAAAAGCCTAGGCATTTGTGGAGATACTTGTTGTTTTTTTCCTCTGATGGCTTTTATCTTTGGACTATCCCTCTGTGGCTTAGTGGAGTGTCTGATTTTCAGGGAATACCCAGAAATGTGTGCTGGGGGTAACCAAGGAGCTCTGTTTAGTGCTCTGGTGTGGGGCAGGTATTGGGGGTGACACCCAAGTTTGGCATGGTGATATCCTCTTTTATAGCAGAAGGGACGGTTTGATCAGCTCTGTTGGCATAGTCATACCCTCACCTCCTCTCTTCCAAGGTGAGCAATGCCCAGGTGTTAGTCCATACTGAGTTCAATTCTTATATGCACGGCCATAAAAACCACAAAACGAATCTGTGCAGTCCTCAGTGTGAACATGGATCTCATTGCAATAACCCACCCCATGCAATCAGGGATCTCTGAGCATGTAAAATGGCTCACAGTGATTGACAAGAGACCCAGCGACATCCTGTGCCTTGTCCTGCAGTCACAGTGTTCCACAATCTCAACACACAAGGCTCCCATGTTACAGGGTGCTGAGGATCTTCTCTGTCTCACCCTGCTAGTCTTTCCCATCCACAGAGAGGCAGAAACGCTGCCAGACCCAGCTTCCTGCAGGTGTTTCACCTAGGCAGTTTGAGTCTCAGAGGCTGTGGGCACTTTATAGTCCCTTGTGGGCCCCCCAGTCACCTGCCAATATCTCCCAGCCAGACTCAGGCATCTTCTCTCAGTTGGTTGATGGGCCTGTGGACACAAGTTGGTGCAGCTGTTACATATGTTGAAAACTGCAGCTGCTCACTCTCAGCCAGTTACTGGACACCAGGATGAAGAGAGAGAAACGTGCCACATTTTTTCTTCTAGGTTAGCAGGTAACATGTCTCCATCAGGGCTCCAGGCCACACTCACACCAGGCTTTGCAACAAGCTATATCACCAGAGGCATGGGCTGCTGCATTCTAGTCTCCCCTCAGTATCCAAAGCTGGTGCTCTCGTTCTTAGCTGCTGGGGTCCTGTGTTGTGGTTGTGTTCATGCTGCATGTCCACAGCTTCCACATAGATCCACAGCATCCCTCTTCCTTCTGTGGAATTTCCACTGCAGATTTCTCCCTAAATCTTCCCTGAGATTGCACTGTCTCCACTTGTTTTTTTAACTATCTCTCCTAGCCTAGAGCAGTAAGTTCGCTCCCATTCTATATTCTGCCATCTTGGAATACCAGTATTCTTCTCTTACCACAGTGGACTGAAGCTGAAAATCAATGACTCAAGAATCTCTGGATAATATGCAAACACATGGAGACTGAACAACATGCTCCTGAATGAACAGTAGGTCATAGAAGAAATCCAAAGAAAAATAAAAAAAAATTCTGGAAATGAGTGAGGAAGATAATACAACATATCAAAGCTTATAGGAGGGGCTGGCACCATGGCACAGTAGGTAAATCCTCTGCCTGTGGTGCCAGCATCCTTTATGGGCACTGGTTCTAGTCCCGGCTGCTCCACTTCCAAGCCAGCTCTCTGCTATGGTCAGGGATAGCAATAGAAGATGGCCCACGTCCTTGGGTACCTGCACCCACATGGGAAATCAGGAAGAAGCTCCTGGCTCCTGGTTTTGGATTGGTGCAGCTCCAGCCGTTGAGGCCATTTGGAGAGTGAACCACTGGAAGGAAGACCTTTCTCTATGTCTCCCCCTCTCACTGTCTGTAACTCTAACTTTCAAATGAAATCTTTAAAAAATGTATATGATACAGCAAAAGCAGTGTTAAGAGGGAAGTTTTTAGCAATTGGTGCCTACAACAAGAAAATTGAAAGGCACCAAATAAATGAGCTATCAATGCATCTCACAGACCTAGAAAAACAACAACAAATAAAACCTAAAATTAATTGGGGGAAATAAATAAATAAAATTGGAAACAAAAAATAATACAAAAGATCGGTGAAATGAAGAGCCGGTTTTTTTTGAAAAAATAACAGTGACACACCATTGGCCCAACTAACCCAAAAAGGGGGGGGGGGGGGAATGACCCTAATCAATAAAATCAGAGATAAAAAAGGAAATGTAGCAAAAGATACCACAGAAAGAAATTGAATCATCAGAAAATACTACAAAGAACTGCATTCCAACTAACTGGGACACCTAGAAGAAATGGATAGATTCCTGGACACAAACAAACTATCAAGCCATGAAGACATAGAACCAAAACAAACTGATAACCAAGATGAAGATTGAATTAGTAATAAAGTCCCTCCCAACAAGGAAAAGCCCAGGACCATACAGCTTCACTGCTGAATTCTAGCAAACATTTAAAAAGCATTAATTCCAATTCTGCTCGAACTATTCAAGACAATTGAAAGGGAGGAAATCTTTCCAAACTCCTTCTTTGAAATCAACATCACCTTACTTTGTAAGCCAGAAAAAGGTACAACAGAGAATGAGAATTATTGACCAATTTCCCTGATGAGCAGAGATGCAAAATAGTAGCCAATCAAATCCAACAACATATCAGAAAGATCATTGACCTGGACCAAGTGAGATTTGTCACTTTTACACAGGGATTGTTCAACATTCACAAATCAATCAATGTCATATGTTATATTAATAAACTGAGCAAAAAATCATATGATTATCTCAATAGATACACAGAAATCATTTGATAATGATGAAAACCTTAAGCAAATTGGATATAGAAGGAAAATTCCTCAATATAATTAAGGCAATCTATGACAAACCCATAGACAGCACCTTATTGAATGGAGAAAAGTTGGTAGCTTTCCCACTAAGAACTGATATTAGACAAGGTTGCCTACTCTCACCATTATTATTCAATGTACTCCTGGAAGTTTTAACCAGAGCCATTAGGCAAGAAACAAGAAATCAAAGAGATACAAATTGAGAAGTCAGACTATCACTATTTGCAGATGACATGATTCTATATATAGGAGATCCAAAATACTTGACAGAGAGACAATTGGAACTCATAAAAGTGTTTGGTAAAGTGGCAGGATATAAAATTAACACACACACAAAAAAAAAACCAATAGCCTTTTTCTATACAGAAAATTAATGACTGAGAAAGAATTTCTAAGGATAATCCCATTCTCAAAGATACCCAAAAAATGCTCTGGACGACTTGCTGTCAATGAAGTGCAAATCAAAACTACAATGTGGTACAATGAGGTTTCACCTAATCCTGTTAGAATAGCTTTCATACAGAAATCAAGAAATAACAAATGCTGGCCCAGATGTGTGGAAAAGGGTACACTAATCCACTGTTAGTGGGAATGTAAACTATTGCAGCTATTGTGAAAGACAGTTTGAAGATACCTCAGAAATCTGAATATATACCTACTATATGACCGAGTCGTTCTACTCCTCAGAATTTACCCAATGGAAATGCAATCCACATATGAAAGAGTGATCTATACCCATGTTTATTGCAGCTCAATCAACAGTATCTAGGAAATGCAATCAACCCAGATGCCTATCAGCTGAAGACTGGATAAAGAAATTATTTTTATATATAATCTATATCTATATATATGTATATGCATATACATATAAATACACACACACACTACAGAATACTACACAGTGGTAAAAAAAAAATGAAATCCTGTCATTTGCAATAAAATGGGTACAACTGGAAACCATTACACTTAATGAAATAAGCCATTCCCAAAAAGACAAATACCAAATGTTCTCCCTGATCAATGGTATCTAATAGAGTGCCTAAATGGTAATCCATGGAAGTGCCTCTTCTGTTGAGGAACAGTGTTTTTGTTTTTGTTTTCTTCTTCATACTACTTGTTGAACTCTTCACTTAGTGTAGGGTTAATCTTATGAGTATAAATTAACTAAAAATAGATATTTCTTTTTTTTACTTTTTATGATTTATTTATTTATTTTTATCTTTTATTTAATGAATATAAATTTCCAAAGTACAGCTTATGGATTAGAATGGCTCCCCCCCCCATAACTTCCCTCCCACCCGATATTTCTAAAAAATAAGAATGGGAATCAGCAAGGGAGAAGGTAATAAGGTGGGAGTGTGGACAGGAGGGAGGGTGGGAGGGGAAGAATCACTATATTCCTTAATTTGTATATATAAAATATATGAAGTTTACATACCTTAAATAAAAGTTTTTTAAGTAAAACAAAATAAAATGCAAAAATACTTCCAAAAAATAAATGGATAGAGCAATTTCTATGCTATCTATAAAAATTGGTAAAGTAATTTCAAGCACATAAGAAGCACAAAATAATTATATATTTGGCTACAATGGAAATTTTGAGTAATGGGAATATGATATTAAGTAGATAAAAATTCTATTCTAAAAAATCAATATGACTCAAACCACACTCTCTCACCATAATGAAATGAAATTAAAATTTATTGATAAGGAGTCAATCCTGATGTTTCTAAAATTAAAGATCATCACATTGATATATGTACTTAAATGCATTTTTGAGCTCAAAGAAAATGCAGTTGACTTTAAAGGGAGATGAAGATAAAAAATATAAGTGCATAAATAAATAAAAGCCTAGGTAATTGGATAATTAGATTCTTTCCATAGCTTTACCTATTGGTAACTGGCCAAGGAAACAGAAATTCTGTGTTTTATTAAGGTAATCTCGTATTCTCTTTCTTTGTTCACTTCTGACTGCTTAGCAAAGTGCAGTCCTAAAAGATTTAAAACTGTTCTGGGGAGTCCACTTATTTTAAACGTTTGAGTGATCCCTTTATAACTATGATCAAGTCTGGTCTATCAGTTTAATCACCCTGACTGAATGGATGGATAGTATTTCACAGTGATAAGAGATCCTATTTTGACCAAATACTAAAAGTCCTTTGGCATATTTGACAGGCTTTTCCCAGAAGTAAATTTTTAAAATTATGATTTTGAGATTTCCAAGTGGGCCCTTGGAGATATCAAAGGATGTATCTCCTACCTTGTAGAGGACATAGCTAATTAGTTTCCTTGGATTGTATGGAAAGCACTGTCAAATATAAAGTGATGCTAAACTTTAGGTAATATTCATATTGGTATGTTATTAATGTAACTTCTGCAGATTTTAAAAAAAATTTATGAGTCTGATGATCCTGCTATCAGTAATGAGGTTTACTTGATGAAAAATATGGGGAACCAGAGGACATTCAAAGATCTTTGAGCCTGCCTTTTATATCTCAGGCCTGGAGGTGAAAATGTAAGTTTCATATCTCCTAGGTGCTTTCTAAAATACTTTATGCTATGAATCTAACAGACTCTGCTTGTCAATAGCTGAGTTTTATAATTTCAGCCATTACTATTTTAAATCTTTTGTCATCCACAGAAGAACACAGTTCTGTATTCTTCTCTAAAAACACTTGCAATCAAATTCATGAAAAAGACACTAACAACTTTCTTGAATAAAAGGTTTGGACTGCTTTAAGATCAATGGACCAAATAAGAATTCCCCCAACTCCGAGAAGGAAAAAAATTCCACAAAATAAGGAATGGAGAAAAAGATAAGAATTTTTATATGAGACCAAATAAATACATTACATATATGAATTTAGATGTCTCCTTTTTTTTGACAGGCAAAGTTAGACAGTGAGAGAGAGAGACAGGGAGAAAGGTCTTCCTTTCCGTTGGTTCACCCCCAAATGGCCGCTACGGCTGGACCTGCAGCGATCCGAAGCCAAGAGCCAGGTGCTTCTCCTGGTCTCCCATGAGGGTGCAGGGCCCAAGCACTTGGGCCATCCTCCACTCCCCTCCCGGGCCACAGCAGAGCTGGACTGGAAGAGGAGCAACTGGGACAGAATCCAGCACCCCAACCGGGACTAGAACCCGGAGTGCTGGAGTCGCAGATGGAGGATTAGCCAAGTGAGCCGCGGCGCTGGCCCTAGATGTCTCTTACTTAAAATATTGTTTGATCTGCAATTGAATGTTTTATCTTTTGGGTTCAGAAAAATTTCTACCTGTGATTCCCCTTGTTTACAGTGCTTTGGTAAATGATAGTTTTTTAAACTTATCTTTTCCCCTACTTAATTCCTCTCAAATTCAAATACTTTCATGAGGTTTTATGGTTTTCCATGGCAATCTGATTGTTTGCATGAATTCAGTAAGAATCTCTTCTTGACATCACAGGATACAGTTGGAAACATTGCCAGCTCTAAATTATGCACAGAAAGCCTGGCTTCAAGGGTTTCCAGCCTTGTGGTGATTAAATGGAATTGTAACTTCTTTTTTTTTTTTTTTTTATTTGACAGGTAGAGTCATAGACAGTGAGAGAGAGACAGAGAGAAAGGTCCTCCCTCCACTGGTTCACTCCCCAAATGGCCGCCATGGCTGGCGCTGCGCCCATCCAAAGCCAGGAGCCAGGTGCTTCCCTTCGGTCTCACATGCGTGTTCAGGAGCCTAAGCACCTGGGCCATTCTCCACCGCACTTCTGGGCCACAGCAGAGAGCTGAACTGGAAGAGGAGCAACCGGGACAAGAACCCGTCGCCCATATGGGATGCCGGTGCCGCAGGTGGTGGATTAACCAAGTGAGTCACGGCACTGGCCCATTTATAACTTCTTAGTAGGCCCAGAAATTTCAAGATTAGATATTATACTTAAAAAAAAAAAAAAGAAAAAACCTAAGTCTGCCTTGGATCAGCTTTTTGAACTTAGAGAATTTCCTGAATCTGAGATTATTATATGGTAAAGAAACTTTTGTTGCTGTACTTAATGCAAATAGTCTACAAATAAACTATAATAAACTTAGATTGTAACTCCGTTCATTGTTTCTAGGCTTCCTAACTATTACAGTTTTGTAAGTCTGATGGTACTATATGGTTAATCAACCTTCCCTACATCACTATGTGAACAGTCAATAATAATGTGTCTGCTGTTAGATTGTAACCCTGTTCATTGTTTTAAGAGACTAATTTGATTTGTTATAGTTTTGTTACATAGTTTCCTTTCTGAGATTTCTGTCACTACCTGTCAGAATTCTCCAGAAATACAAATCCCAGCAAGGTAATACTGGCCTGGCACTTTGAGATAATGACTTGTGCCTACAATACTGATAAAGTTAACAATGGACTCTAGGTATTGTTAGCCTGCGAACAACTCCTTCCAATGTCTTTGTTGCTCAAATGTGGCTGAAAGGGTTATTGACACTGACTCCTGGTTGTCACATACGTCCCTCCTCGTGTGAACCATGTCATATCCATCCTGGTAACAAGGGACAAACAGAATCTAGCTGAAGGATGATTGCTCAGCAAGATCCAGAAAAGAATATTGATCCCAAGAGGGAATAAAAAAAGGGAATAGAAATAAAGATGGTTTCACTAGTATCAACCTTAATTAAAATTAGAAACAGCTAAGATATTATAAAGGGAAGGTTCTTATAGATGACTGCCTGATATTGTCACAGAGACTCTCCTAGAACTACACTGCTTAGAGAAGGCTCCACTTCATAACAGAGATGCTAACCAGATATGATGCTCATTATTTTCACAACTAATGCTAGAATGTATAGGTACAGTCACAGTGAGATACTGGGGAAGTTCTTTGACCTCTTTATATCTGAGAAACAAGGTTTGGGACTATGAATATTGACTCAAAATTTGGGAAAAATAAAATGGCAGGTAATAAATGTTTAAAAAATCTGAAGATTGCCACCCAAAGCTGGCTGATGTATCTGAGGATGATAGTAGTTACTTAGAATGTATTGAAGGAGATCATTTTCCAGTTAAATTTAAAGTATACAAAGGCCTCATCATGTGCTGTGACTTCTAGAAAATGAGAAAGTTATTGGCACAATACTGGTTATTTGGGAAATACTAAGCCATATTATTCGAATGATATTGGACTTTAAAGCCAGTCACCTTACCTCTATGGGAACTTATATATGATTGATTATAGATTATTGAACAAAGGTATCCTAGTAGGCTGGATGTGACCATTGTCCCTATAGAGACTAAGAACTGAAACATTGATGGTTGGAAACAGCTTCATGTATCACAAAAATCACTGGGTTGGATATCAGTAGTAACTCCCAGGAAATTTTGGAGACACAGCTAGTAGAATTGCCATCAGGTATCTTAGCCCAGAAACTTAAACCCAAAGCCCTTACCCACTTTGTATGACTTAGAGGAGGAAAAAGAGTAAATATGCACACTAAGTCTAAGTAAGGAAAGAGGAATACTGATGGCCTCAGCTTCCCTTGGGATAGAGAAAAAAGATCTATTTTGGGCCTTGCTTGGATTCAAAGAAGATGGAAAAAAATACCCAGAAGTCTCAATTTCCCCAAATTGCTTTATAGATCAGATCTGTCTTCCATTGGTATGATCACTTGCTACCCATCTTTGTTCTGGAGATGGAGCCTAAGAGTATGATTTTACACATTACAACACTGACAAATTATACTCAATGTGTCTGAAAGTGATGGTGTCACACACTAACTACATGCCTAATTTTTTTTTACTTGTCATTAACTCTTTTATGATGAAAACTATGTGGTTTTGGCTGTTTGTTTGATTTTTGTCATATCCCTCATCACTTCTACCACCAAGTGTAGGATTTTAGGGGAAAGTACAGGAAAAGAAAGCTCAAATTTCCTTTCTCATTGTTTATGAGGATGAGCATAATTAATCCAATTATTCAGATATAGCCTGAGTTCCAATCTCATTAGGTAATGGGCTTGGCCATGGTTTACTCCCTTGTCTGCTTCTCCTTGTTATGCAACTGAACTGGGAAGTGGGCCAGAGTTATCTCTTTCAATGCAAGACCGCTTAGTTCTCTATTTCTGATCATTCTTCCTATAGTGTCAGTAATCTGAAGGATACTGAAATGTGGCTTTGTGGTTAGAGATAAGAGACCTATTAAGCTTATAGATTACAGGGACCTGGAATAGTTCCTTCTCTAAACTGTTCAGAACACAGGAAGTCCAGAATGTCTGCTATGCACCACCAGCTCACAGTGCATATTTTTTAGCATTATTTGTGGCCTGTTACTAGTTAGGGAATTATAAAAACCAGAAAATGTCTATGGCAAGCTAACAAGAAAAATCAACATTAAAGAAGTTTCTACAACTCTAGAGAGAAGTTAAGGACCAAATGGCCAAAAATATAGCTCTTTGATGGGAAATACAAAAATAATGCAAACCTTAAGATTACAATAAAACATAGGCATGATTTTATGTAAATTTAGAAAACAATAAAAATATTGATAGATAAACTAAAGAAAGTATGAGCATTATTAGACCTGAATTGGTGTCTTAGAAGGTCCAGTAGGAGAATAAAGGAAACTCAGAGCAAATATTTTAAGATGGAGATATTGATGGAAAAGATAAGAGATTCTGAGGATAAATTCAGGATATAATATGCCAATAATAGAGTTTCCAGAAAAAGGGAAAGGAACAGATGTAGGGGTGACACTAATTTAACCACTGAACAAAAATATCCCTGGACTAAAGAAAGACTTGATTTTATAAATTTAAAAATGCACTGAGTTCCTGGCGTTAGTGGTAAAAATGGACATTTGCCATAGCACAAAAATTTCTAAATAGCAAGAAAAAAATTTCTTAAAGTTTCAGAAATAAATATCAAGGTGGTTCATCAAGCAAAGCAAGTAGAAGTTGGTAGTATATTATATACAAAAGAAAGATATGCAAAAACATTCTAGAAACCTCTACACAGCCAATCTATTATTATATAAGAGCAAGATAACTAGCAAGATAGATGAAGATAATCAAGAATTCAAAATGTGTATCCCCTACATGAGTAATATATAATTTATCATTCCAACTGATAGTGAAAAGTGGCACTATTAATAATTACACCACAGCAACAGCATAAATTAGTACTTCCTAGGAAAACTGGACTGGCATATAATTTATCATCCTAATGGAAATTGAAAGATGGCACTGTCGATACATATACCAAGACAACCAGAACTTCCTAGGAAATTAAAGATAAATGATTTCTACCAGATACCACATTTGAGGAAACTGGTAAAGAATTGAACCTTAAAAGAGCCTAGGGAGAAATATTAAGAGTTCAAGATGGGAAAAATTTGAGGACAAAGCAAATGGTATACAATAAAATCTACAGTTAAATTTCAATGAACAGTGACATATTTCTAAATAGTAATATTAAAATTTGTTCCTAAAGTCTAACAAGCATATTCAAGATAAGTCTTAATAATCCAGAAATAAGAATAATAAACTATGTCACTAGGAGTTGGATTAAGGGTAGGAAAAGAGAGTTTAAAGCATTTTAATCATTTCATCTGGAAAGCAAAGCAGTATGAAATTATAGTTGGGGTATTCTTATTGTCTTTGTTTATTAAGATAAAAAACAGAGGGGAGTGTACAGAAGTAGCCAAACTGAAGGATAAGGACACAATATTCCAAAATTTCTAAGCCTATTCAAGTTTTCTTTTTATTTTTCAACTTTACAACATGTTTTATCTTTTTTAATTGATGATGTAGTATGTGCATATATTTATTGTTGCCGTTGATTTCTCAACAATGTTGCAGTGGATTCGTTTCTGAAAGGAGCAGCGTGGTGGGGGCAAGAGGCGCGGAGTCAACACACAGACTCCGGGAGTCGGGTGAAAGCAGGCTTGAGGCGAGCAGCCCGCAGACTGGTTTATTACAGTTGGTACAACAACTTATATAGCCAAGACCAGCCAATCTGGTCAAGGGGCGGTCTATGCCCCAACCAATCACAGCCTGTTGCCAGGCAGTTTCAAATTCATCCAATCACAGCCTGTTGCCAGGCAGTTTCCAAAGCCATCCAGTCACAGCCTGTTGCCAGGCAGGCTCCATTGCCAGGTGGGTTTCAAAGCCATTCTTGAGTAACTGCCACTCGCTTGCCAGTGGCCACCTTGGCATGGCCTTCTCATTCCACCACAATTTATTGTATATACAATATTATAATTCAATGCATATACACAGTATGAAATGATCAAGAGTGTAATTAATATACCACCTTAAATGGTAATCATTGCCATTTGTTCAAAACCTTCAGACTCTTCTGGTTATTTTGAATTATATCTTAGATTGTTCCACACCCAGGTCTCTGATAACAAACACAAATTCAGGTCTCCTGAGAATCATCTTCACTTCAGATTAATTTACTACAAATTTGGTAATTTCCCTAGATACTATGGCTTGGCATGATGGGTCCCAAACTCATGCAGAACTTTAATCCCCAAAGTCATAAGATAATGGTTCTCAAAAGACACTGTGGCAAAACAAACAAACAAACAAACAAACAAAAAAACCTATATGAAAGATCTCTGCGAATGAGACCCCAGTGGAAAGAACAGGTCATCAAAGAAGGAGGTACCTTTCTCTGAAGGGAGGAGAAAACTTCCACTTTCCTTATGGCCTTGTCTAAATATGATCAGAGTCGGCGAACTCAAAAGGCCTCCATAGCCTTGGCAACTTATCACAAGAGCCTAGGGTGATTACTGACGCCAGAAACAAGAGTGTCAATTTGTTAAGTCAACAACAGGAGTCACTGTGCACTTACTCCTCATGTAGGATCTCTGTCCTTACTGTGCTGCACATCGTGATTTAATGCTCTAACTAGTACTCAAACAGCATTTTACACTTTGTGTTTCTGTGTGGGTGAAAACTGTTGAAATCTTTACTTAATATATGCTAAATTGATCTTCTGTATATAAAGAGAATTGAAAATGAATCTTGATGTGAATGGAAGGGGAGAGGGAGCAGTAGATGGGAGGGTTGCAGGTGGGAGGGAAGTTATGGGGGGGGAAAGCCATTGTAATCCATAAACTGTATTTCAGAAATTTATATTCATTAAATAAAAGTTAAAAAAAAAACTGGGGTCTGTACAGGATGCTGGCGTGGCAGTCTGGAGCTTAACCCCACTTCCCACAGTATCAGCTGCTAGGCTACTAGAGTTTCAATGCTGAGCTTTTGCATTTTGATTTTCTTTTTTAGAAGGTGTATTTTCTTCAGAGACTACCAGAAAAGACAATCAATATATTTTCATTTCTATTTGGAAAAAAAAAGATATACACTTAATTGAATTATGGCGCTTATGAGGCGAGCATAGTGGGAAGATCTTAGGTCACTGGGAACATAACCTTGGAAGATAGTTCTCATGAGAAGATTGGCTCTAAGTTCCTGAAGTAGAAATTCTCTAGACTTCCCTTTCTTGCCACATGGCACTTTCTCCACTGGCCCTCCAGCATTTTCATGTGCCACCTTCAGCAGAGAACAAACCAATGGGGATACCCAGTATTGGTCTTGGACCTCCAAACTGCAACCTAAATAAACCACTTTGTTTTTCTTGGTAAGTCTAACTTCTTCAGGTATTATGTTATAGTAATGAAACACTGAGTAATAGAATTATCTTTTTTCATGTTTAATGATTTGTTAGAATAATTCCCAGATGACTCAGGAAAGTACTGTACTAGTGATCACAAATTTATTATAACAAGAGGACAGAAGTCAGAAGCAGTCAATGGAAAGGACGAACAGGACAGAATTTGGGATTGAGAGTGTTCAAAACGTGAAGATTCCATGTCCTCAGAGGTAACGGTGTTGATACCTGGCAATGCAAGCACAGTATAGTAACTCAAGAATCTCACCTCAGTTTTGATGTCCATAGTTTCTAAATTGAGGCATTATCATGTAGGATTAATTTATTGCCATCTTTATTATGACTATTTTTCCCTAGAAGTCAGGCTGAAATCATGTGGCTCAAATTCCCAGCCCTCTAAGCATATGGTTGGTCTTTCTGACATGGTCAGCCCCTACCCTAAGTCATCTAAATATTATAAATTATCTGGATCCCTGCCATGAGTCAACCCATTAGCATAAATGATCAAGTGTGAGAAAAGGAACCTATCATGAGTACGAAATCATTTCTATTGCTTGAGAAATTCCAAGGGTTTAGAGGTTACCAGAAAGGAACTGAATAAAAAGGCAAGACCTTTCTTTGGGCTGAAACCAAATTACTTTTTCATACAAGTGCATCCTTGTGAAGAAATTACTAACATTTCCATTTATATTACAGAGGAGTGTAACAAAAATGAATGGAAATAAATAGCATATGTTTCAATTATTCACAAGTAAAACTAAGCGACAGTTAAAAGTTGAAAGTTGAAATATTGGTTAGTAGATAAAATAGGAAGTGAAGTTATACCTTGCAAATCATTCCCTTGAAAGGTGGATTTAATAAATACATATGAAATATTATAACAATCAAATAAAGCATGTTTATAATTTTACTCATTATATCTATAGCCATTAAAAGTCATAACTTTGTCAGGATTTTTTATGTCATATACCCTAATTATGACCCAGTCAAATTATAGACAAATAATTTAAGGATGTTAAAGTCTTAGCATTTGGAAAGTGTAAACAGATAGATGAAAAACATAAGCCAGAATTGAAATTAAAAATAAGATATGATTGTTGTTTTTATCCCTGTATACTCCTCTGGAGATATGGTCTTCCTACTTTTGCTGGTTACTGGTGAATTAAGCCTGTGATTATAGAGTGGAAAAAAGAAGTTAAAAAAGGGAAGGAGAGAGGGGGAATGAGGGATGGAAGGGGGAGAGAGGGAAGCATGTTTATCTTCTTGGAACTATACCTATGAAATACATGAAATCTATTCTCTTTATAGTAAAAAAAAATAAAGAATATATGAAAGAAGAAACTAAAAAAGCTAGAAAAGGCAAACATTATGATGCATTGGGTTAGGCTGCCAGTCAGGATGTCTGTATCACATATTAAAGTGCCTGATTTGAGTTCCAATTCCTCTGCTTTTGACTCAAATTCTTGCTAATGTGTGTCTTGGGAGGCAGCAGGTTTTGGTGTCCCAATCAAAGAAATCGTAGGTTATTCTAACATCTTACAGTGTTTCCCTTATTTCTTCTTTTAGTAGCTTCATATATTCATGCCTTATGTTCTTTGGCCCTTTTTGAGTTGATATTTTTATAGGGTAAGAGATAGGACCTAGTTTAGTACTTCAGAATATGGACATTCAGTTTTCACCGCAGCACTTATAGAAATACCATCCTTTCTCTAATTCATGTTTTTGGGGCTTTTATTAAGAATCAGTTGGTTGCAGGGGCCTAGATATTTCTATTTATGTTTCATTGGTCTATGTGCCTGTCCTTATGCTGGTTTCATGCTGTGCTGATTACTATGTCCCTACAGTAGATCTTGAGATCAGCTATTATGATGGCTCCAGCTTTGCTCTTTTTGCTCAATATTTCTTTGGCAATTTTGGATCTTTTGTGCTTTCATGTGAATTTTACAGTTGTTTCCTCTAGTTTCAGGATGCCATTGGTATTGTAATGGAAATTTTACTGACTCTGTAAATTGCTTTGGGTAGTATAGATATTTCAATAGTACTAATTCTTCTAATCCATGAACATGGGGGTCTTTCCATTTTTCCCTTTATTTTTACTTCAAGGAGAATGGCACTGTATTGAAATAAGAAAATGAAATGATATAAAATTCTTCTTTAAAAATACTGATGATTTTATAATGATGAAAATGATAAATAAAACAATTTTACTTAATGATTGTCAGTTCTAGTCTATACACACAGTTATACTTTGTGCCCACTTTGAGATCAGCAAGTCATGGTTTATTCTGTACATATCATAAAATCAATGGTTTGATTCAACTTTCTTTCCTTCTTTAACCAAGAATAACCAGAGAAAATCAGAAATCAGTATTCTCATTTATTTTGGACAGGTAGTTGGAGTCAGGGTTGCTTCACATGGCTTTCAAGCCAGCAGTATTCATCTTCTTCATGATTTCTGGATAAAATTCAGAATTGCCAAAGATTACACCATAATAGATTATTTAACTATGTGGATTAGTTATACAAATCTTCTGGAATCAGTGCTATAAATATGATAAATGGTTAAAACATGGTGCCAAAGGGAAGGGAAGAAAAGAACAATGTGCAATCTGTGAACAAAAATGCAAGCCATTTGGCTTTACTTTAACAGTATCCAAGGGCTGTGCCAGAGGAGAGGAAGGGCTTGGAAGGTAAATAATGAGCCCAGAGAATCAAGCCCCATCTGTTCATACAGGATGAAGCTCACTGGGATGACGACAATTTTGCTGAGCATTGATTGATATCATCTCAATTGGCTCTTGACATGAGAGAGAGTTGAGGATGTCTGAATTAGAAATTTGTCCCACAATCCTGAATGTGAGCCAAAAGTGGTGATTATGCAAACACTGTAGTAAAACAAAGCAATTGTGCCTTTCTCACTGCCCGCTCCTACTCAGAAAGAAAATAAGAGAATAAAATGGAAAGGAAATGGGAAGAAAAGATAAGAGAAAAGAAAAGACAAAGAAAAGAAAGATGCTCAGTTGGCAAATTTTCCTCAATTCTGTTGCTTGTCTCTTTACTTTGTTAATTGCTTCCTTTGCTGTGTAGACACTTCTTAGTTTGATATAATCTGAGGGTTAATATTCAGAAAATATAAGGAGGGCAAGAAATTTGAGAATAACAAAAGAAAGAATCCAGTTACGAAATGGGCAAAAGATATAAATAGACATTTTTCAAAAGAAGAAATACAAATGGCCAAAAGGAACATGAAAAAAAAATGTTCTAAATATCCATGGTATCTTGGCTTTCCATGCCTACAATACTCTCCTGGGCTCTTCAGCCAGATCCGAATGCCATAAGGGCTGATTCTGAGGCCAGAGTGTTGTTTAGGACATCTGCCATTCTATGAGTCTGCTGTGTATCCCACTTCCCATGTTGGATCGTTCTCTCCTTTTTGATTCTATCAGTTAGTATTAGCAGACACTTGTCTTGTTTGTGTGATCCCTTTGACTCTTAGACCTATCAGAGCCATCAATTGTGAGCTGAAATTGATCATTTGGACTAGTGAGATGGCATTGGTACATGCCACCTTGATGGGATTGTGTTGGAATCCCCTGGCACATTTCTAACTCCACCATTTGCGGCAAGTCCGATTGAGCATGTCCCAAATTGTACATCTCCTCCCTCTCTGTTTCCACTCTGAAATTTAACAGGGATCACTTTTCAGTTAAAATTTAAACACCTAAGAATAATTGTGTGTTAATTACAGAGTTCAACCACTAGTACTAGAACAACAACAGCAACAACAAATACTAAAAAGGATAAAGTATTACATTGTACATCTAGAGTCAGGACAAGAGCTGATCAGGTCATTGTTTCTTATAGAGTCCATTTCACTCAACAGGTTTCCCCTTTGGTGCTCAGTTGTCACCGATCAGGGAAAACAAATGATATTTGTCTCTTTGGGACTGGCTTAATTCACTCAGCATGATGTTTTCCAGATTCCTCCATCTTGTTGCAAATGACCGGGTTTTGTTGTTTCTTACTGCTGTATAGTATTCTATGGAGTACATGTCCCATAATTTCTTTATCCAGTCTACTGTTGATGGGCATTTGGGTTGGTTCCAGGTCTTAGCTATTGTGAATTGAGCTGCAATAAACATTAATGTGCAGATGGCTTTTTTATTTGCCAAATTAATTTCCTTTGGGTAAATTCCAAGGAGTGGGATGGCTGGGTTGTATGGTAGGGTTATGTTCAGGTTTCTGAGGAATCTCCAGACAGACTTCCATAGTGGCTTAACCAGTTTGCATTCCCGCCAACAGTGGGTTAGTGTCCCTTTTTCCCCACATCCTCTCCAGCATCTGTTGTTGGTAGATTTCTGAATGTGAGCCATTCTCACCGGGGTGAGATGGAACCTCATTGTGGTTTTGATTTGCATTTCTCTGATTGCTAGTGATCTTGAACATTTTTTCATGTGTCTGCTGGCCATTTGGATTTCCTCTTGAAAAATGTCTATTGAGGTCCTTGGCCCATCTCTTAAGTGGGTTGTTTGTTTTGTTGTTGTGGATTTTCTTGATTTCTTTGTAGATTCTGGTTATCAACCCTTTATCTGTAGTATAGTTTGCAAATATTTTTTCCAATTCTGTTGTTTGCCTCTTCACTTTCCTGACTGTTTCTTTCGAAGTGCAGAAACTTCTCAATTTGATGCAATCCCAAATGTTAATTTTGGTTTTGACTGCTTGTGCTGCTGGAGTATTTTCCAAGAAGTCTTTGCCTGTGCCTATATCTTGCAGGGTTTCTCCAATGCTCTCTAATAATTTGATGGTGTTGGGTCGTAGATTTAAGTCTTTAATCCATGTTAAGTGAATTTTTGTGTAAGGTGAAAGGTAGAGGTCTTGCTTCAAGCTTCTGCACGTGGAAATCCAATTTCCCAGTACCATTTATTGAATAGACTGTCCTTATTCCAGGGAATGGATTTGGATCTTTGGTCAAATATAAGTTGGCTGTAGATGTTTGGATTGATTTCTGGTGTTTCTATTCTGTTCCATTGGTCTATCCATCTGTTTCTGTACCAGTACCATGCTGTTTTGATAACAACTGCCCTGTAGTATGTCCTGAAATCTGGTATTGTGATGCCTCCGGCTTTGTTTTTGTTGTACAAGATTGCTTAAGTTATTCAAGGTCTTCTGTGTCTCCATATGAATTTCAGCATCATTTTTTCCAGATCTGAGAAGAATGTCTTTGGTATCTTGATTGGTATTGCATTGAATGTATAAATTGCTTTTGGGAGAATAGACATTTTGATGATATTGATTCTTCCAATCCATAAGCATGGAAGATTTCTCCATTTTTTGGTATCCTCTTCTATTTCTTCTGTAAGGTTTTGTAGTTTTCATCGTAGAGATCTTTAACGTCTTTGGTTAAGTTTATTCCAAGGTATTTGATTGTTTTTGTAGCTATTGTGAATGGGATTGATCTTAGAAGTTCTTCCTCAGCTGTGGCATTGCCTGTGTATACAAAGGCTGTTGATTTTTGTGCATTGATTTTATATCCTGCTACTTTGCCAAACTCTTCGATGAGTTCCAGCAGTCTCTTAGAAGAGTTCTTTGGGTCCCCTAAATAAAGAATCATATCATCTGCAAAGAGGGATAGTTTGAGTTCTTCCTTCCCAATTTGTATCCCTTTAATTTCTTTTTCTTGCCTAATACCTCTGGCCAAAACTTCCAAAACTATATTGAATAGCAGTGGTGAGAGTGGGTATCCCTGTCTGGTACCAGATCTCAGCGGAAATGCTTCCAACTTTTCCCCATTTAATAGGATGTTGGCCGTGGGTTTTTCATATATTGCTTTGATTGTATTGAGGAATGTTCCTTCCATACCCAGTTTGCTTAGAGTTTTCATCATGAAAGGGTGTTGTATTTTATCAAATGCTTTCTCTGCGTCTATTGAGAGAATCATATGGTTTTTCTTCTGCAGTCTGTTAATGTAGTGTATTATGTTGATTGTTTTGCGAACGTTGAACCATCCCTGCATTCCAGGGATAAATCCCACTTGCTCTGGGTGGATGATCTTTCTGATGTGTTGTTGCAATCTATTGGCCAGAATTTTATTGAGGATTTTTGCATCTATGTTCATCAGGGATATTGGTCTGTAATTCTCTTTCAGTGCTGCATCTTTTTCTGGCTTAGGAATTAAGGTGATGCTGGCTTGATAGAAAGAATTTGGGAGGATTCCCTCTTTTTCGATTGTTTTGAATAGTTTGAGAAGAATTGGAGTTAGTTCTTCTCTAAATATCTGGTAGAACTCAGCAGTGAATCCATCTGGCCCTGGGCTTTTCTTTGTTGGGAAGGCCTTTATTACTGTTTCAATTTCTTTGTCAGTTATGGGTCTGTTTAGGTTTTCTATGTCTTCCTGGCTCAATTTAGGTAGGTTGTATGTGTCCAAGAATCTGTCCATTTCTGATAGATTTCCCTGTTTGCTGGCATACAAGTCCTTGTAGTAATTTCTGATGATTCTTTTTATTTCTGGGGTGTCTGTTACGTTTCATTTTTCATCTCTGATTTCATTGATTTGGGTCTTTTCTCTTCTTATTTAATTATTTGGGCCAATGGGGTGTCAATTTTGTTTATTTTTTCAAAAAACCAGCTGTTCGTTTGGCTGATTTTTTGTATTTTTTTTATTCAATCCTGTTGATTTCTTCTCTGATTTTAATTATTTCTCTTCTCCTACCGGGTTTGGGTTTGGTTTGCTGCAGATTTTCTAGATCCTTGAGATGAATTGAAAGCTTATCTATTTGGTGCCTTTCTGATTTCTTGATGTAGGCACCTATTGATATAAACTTTCCTCTTAACACTGCTTTTTTGTATCCCATAGGTTTTACTATGTTGTGCTGTTATCCTCATTTACTTCCAGAAAATTTTTGATTTCTCTTTTAATTTCTTCTATGACCCATTGTTCATTCAGGAGCATCTTGTTCAATCTCCATGTGTTTGAACGTGCTCTGGGGATTCCCGAGTTGCTAATTTCCAATTTCATTCCTTTGTGGTCTGAGAAGTTGCATGGTATGATTCTAATTCTCTTGAATTTGCTGAGACTTGCTTTATGGCCTAGTATGTGGTCAATCCTAGAGAAGGTTCCATGTACTGCTGAGAAGAATGTAAAGTCCTTAGATGTAGGATGAAATGTTCTGTAGATATCTGTTAGATCCATTTGGGCTATAGTATTGTTTAAATCTGCTGTCTCCTTGTTGATCTTCTGTCCTGTTGATCTGTCTATCTCTGAGAGTGGAGTATTGAAGTCCCCCAGTACTATTGTATTGGGGTCTAAGTCTCCCTTTAAGTCCCTTAACAAGTCTTTTAAATAAGCTGGTGCCCTGTGATTAGGTGCATGTACATTGATAATCGTTATATCTTCCTGTTGAATGGATCCCTGAATCATTAAATAGTGCCCCTCTTTGTCTCTCCTGACAGTTTTTGTGGTGAAGTTTATGTTGTCCGATATTAAGATGGCTACGCCCGCTCTTTTTTCATTTCTGTTTCATGGTATATCTTTTCCCAGCCTTTCACTTTCAGTCTGTATGCATCATTGTTGGAAAGATGAGTTGCTTGTAAGCAGCAAACAGATGGGTTTTGTTCCTTAACCCAATCAGCCAATCTGTGTCTTTTAACTGGACAGTTAAGGCCATTAACATTCAATGTGACTATTGAGAAGGAGTAACTTTGCCCTGCCATTTGCCAAAGATATTTTCTAATATATGCTTTGAGTTTTCTGTGATCTTTTGCTGTGAGGTTTCCTTCCTTTACCTTATTTCATGTTGATGACCATGTTTCTGTGTTTCTGTGTGTAACACATCTTTAAGCAT
This sequence comes from Lepus europaeus, assembly GCF_033115175.1. Taxonomy (NCBI): domain Eukaryota; kingdom Metazoa; phylum Chordata; class Mammalia; order Lagomorpha; family Leporidae; genus Lepus; species Lepus europaeus. The sequence continues at coordinate 61,286,113 of NC_084831.1, forward strand.
CTTTTGCAGGGCTGGATTAGTGGTGACAAATTCTTTCAATTTCTGTTTGCTGTGAAAGGTCTTTATTTCACTTTCATTCACAAATGAGAAATTTGCAGGATATAATATTCTGGGCTGGCAGTTTTTCTCTCTTAGTACCTGGGCTATATCTCGCCATTCCCTCCTAGCTTGTAGGGTTTCTGATGAGAAGTCAGCTGTGAGTCTAATTGGAGATCCTCTGAGAGTAACCTGACGTTTCTCTCCTGCACATTTTAGGATCTTTTGTTTATGTTTCACTGTGGTGAGTTTAATTATGATGTGTCGTGGTGAGGATCTCTTTTGGTCATGTTTATTAGGGGTTCTATGAGCTTCCTGTACTAGGATGTCTCTGTCCTTCTCCAAACCTGGGAAGTTTTCTGCTAGTATCTCACTAAAAAGTCCTTCTAATCCTTTCTCCCTCTCCATGCCTTCAGGAACTCCTAGAACCCGAACGTTGGGTTTTTTAATAGTGTCCTGTAGATTCCCGACAATATTTTTTAAATTTCTGATTTCCTCTTCTTTTCTTTGGTTTGACTGTATACTTTCTGTGCTCTGTCTTCTAAGTCTGATATTCTCTCTTCTGCTTTGCCCATTCTGTTTTTAAGGCTCTCTAATGTGTTTGTCATTTGATCTATTGAATTCTTCATTTCATTATGGTTTCTTGTCACTATCACAGTTTCATGTTCTACTAGTTGTTTCATTTCATTTTGATTCCTCCTTAATATTTCATTTTCGTGAGGGAGATTTTCTTTCTTGTCCATTAAGGATTTCTGTAGTTCAAGAATTTGTTTTTGAGAACTTCTTAATGTTCTTATAAATTTTTTTGAGATCTGCTTCTTGCATTGCTTCTATCTCATCATCTTCATAATCTTGAATTGGGGTATCTTTTTCATTTGGGGGCATCATAGTGTCTTCCTTCTTCTTGTTACCTCGGTTTCTGTGTTTGTTTGGCATATTGGAGATATTCTTTGGTTTCTTTGCTGTGGTGCTTTTTCTTGTAATACTATGACTCTAGATTAAGTGGACTGTCTGCTTTTGATGGATCCTTAGAGGCTGCGATGGGTGTGGCCAGAGAGCTCTGTTTCAGGGTTAAGGGTGTGCCAAAGGTGACTCACCCAGGTTGTTCTCTCACTTGCTGGCTCACTCTCTCTCTTTTTATTTATTTATTTATTTTTTTTACTCAGTTGGGAAGTAATTATGTACAGCTGAGTGGAATTGAGGGTAGTTGATGTATGAAATCTGGCCCCTGTTGGTATTTGTCTGATCTACCCCTGGGGCCACACAAAGAGTTTATGCAGCCCTCAGTGTGGTCTCAAATTTCTCCACAGTCTCTCACCGGGTTGCCAAGGTTACTGAGTTTGTCTACTCGGTGAGTTCTCTCACCCCCCCTCAGATTTTCACAGTTTCAGTTCGTTAGCTCCACACTTTCACTAGATCCTAACCTCCTGTTTTTTCTCCCCACCAGAGTCAGGTTTTTCTGCTTTGCTAATGGCGGGCACTGTTTTACATACGTAAAATGGCACCTGCTGTTTGTCTTGCTTGGCTGTGTAAGACGAGTGGAGGGAGAGGCCAGTGTCCGTGTTGGTTCCCCTTATTTATTTGTTTTTTTTCTCTCCTCCAGTCAGCCTGGTGAACTTTCCCCAGTGGGGCCTCAGGCCTCGTTCTGCCTTTCCCTGCCAATGTCTCGGGTTACTGAGGTTTCTGTCTCACCTCCCCTTCCAGCGCTGGCGTGCAGACTCTGCGGCTTGACTTCCACGTGGTGGGCGACCTTGCTCTCCCCGTAGGTCCTCCGTCACATCCACTAGATCCAGAAGAGTTTCCTCTGCAGTTTTTTCCTGAGCCTTTTCCTGAGGCTACAGTAACTCCACTTTTATTAAACTATCTTTTCCCGGACTATTGGTGTATGCCCTCACTATTCTGCCACATTGGCTCCACTCACCTATATATAATTTCTAAGAGTTGTTTTCTATTATCATTTGGATGTTATAAATTTCCATGTATTTAAATGAACAATGATAGTTGGGTTTATAAATACACATACAGACTTAAGCTTTCTGATTGTAGAGATGTTAAGCATTTTGAAACACATTTTATAATTTTGAAATATGGTGCTTCTCTTTATCTCCATTACCATCACAAGAGACCAATCTGTACTAATTTCTTACTTAGACAAGTGCAATAGTTATTGTAGTTGTCTATCTGCATTCCCCCTGCCCATCTTCTATCCATTCCTGACTTACCTAGCAGTGCTACTGGCACTGACTTCGCCTCCTTTGGACTTCTTTAATGGTGTTCCATTGCTCCTAGGAAAGGGACAAAGCTCTTGATCTGTCAACCAAGTTCTGCATGGTTTGATTCTCTCTCTGCTCCATTATCATCCTTCTTTGCTTGGCTTTGTTATCTCTAATCCAAAGATCAGGACTCTTCTGCTTCTCTGCTGATATTTGCACATATGTGCAATTCCCCTGTTCAGAAACTCTCTTCTCTAACAACTAAATTGTCATTATACATCAGATCTCAATTCAAATTATTTCCTCAGAGAAGCATTCCCTGACCTCTTCAGCTGAGTAAAATTACCCATTAACTTCATTCCTATAGTAGCTAATACAGTCACAATGTTATAATTATTCCTTTGATTATATGAATAGACTCTAAGCTCTCTAAAGACAAATACCACACTTATTTTTGTTCACCCCTCTATTCTCAGCAACCAGAACAGGCTCTGGGAAAGAATAAATGATCACTAGGTAATTGATGAAGATATGAGAGAATAAAAGATTCTTATTAGAACTAAACATGACTATGCAGATCAAAATAGAGAAGTATTCACTGCTTCATAGTAATCACTTTATAAATGTCAGCTCTTTCTTCTATCTTAAAGTTAGTTTTATTTTTATTTGCGAAGCAAAATTACAGAGAAAGAGAGGTAGAGAAAGAGAAAGAGAGTGAGGAAAAAGAGAAAGAGAAAGAGAGAGAGAGAGAGAAACTTCCATCTGCTAGTTCACTTCCAAAAGGGCTGCAAAACTTCAGTCTATAATCACAGTATGTCAATTTTTTGGTTTAGTTTTGTTAGTGAAAATGAAGGGTAATGGGTTTTCTCTGAATTGTGTGTTATAATAGTCCTTCTTAAAGAGTGAATGGATTTCATTTGAATCATCTCTAGCCTTTAAAAATATGTATTTCCTTGCTCAAAGGCCAACTACTTCTGTGGTACTCATTAAAATTCCTTTCATACAAAAAACCTTTAGTATAGGAAAGAAGACTATAAAAATGTCCCATTCAACACTGTCATTTCAGTGCTCTGGCTTCTGTTTTAATTGAAGTCATTGATGGCTCTTTCATGATCATCACACATTTCTTTACCATGTACTGTGCATAGGAACAGATTAGTTATTGCAAAGGATATAAGGAAAGTAAAGAGGCAATACCATAAGCTCCTTAATAACTAGCTAACCAAAATCAATATTTATAGCAACCTAAGTCTATAACTCTTCATCTGCGGATTTTATAGTTGTCAGCAAATATTCATCTTTCTTGTATTGCCATCTTTTCTCATGTGTGTTTATAGCTGCTTTCACTATGGCTAGGCATAATTCTCTACTCTCATAATACTAAACTTGAACTTTTAATTTGCTTTTGCAAATAAATTGTATTGGGTCTGATGAGAACAGAATCCTGCCATTCCCTTGTATGATTGGGATTTTGTCTTGTGTTTCTGTTATTGTGATGAGAAACACATACCCAAGGTTGCTGAATGGTTTTAAGAGAATGGAAGTCATGTGGAGGCTGTCTGGATGGCTCAAGCTTGAAAGCAAGCCCACCTGAGCCCCAACTAATGTAGTCTCCATTCATTCGGTGTTCCTTTCCACAGTTTCAGTTACCCACGGTCAAAAATATTAAATTGAAAATTCCAAAAATAAACAATTTTATGTTATGGAATCTCACACGGTCCTGCTTCATCCCACCAAAGATGCAAATCATTCCTTTGTCCAGAGTATTCATGCTGAAACAGCTACTCACCTATTAGTCACCTAGTAGCCATGAGAGTTATCAGATCAATTGTCTCAATATTCCAGTGATTTTGTTCAAGCAACATTTGTTGTATTTAATAATGACCATAAAGTACAGGAGTAGTGTTGCTGGCAATTTGAAATTGCAAAGAGAAGCTGTAAAGTACTTCCATTAAAATAAAACATAAAAAATAGTCAATTTAATAAGGAAAGAAAAAAGTCAAATGTTGTGATCAAAATGCCTATGTCATTGACCACACATCTTCTCATCACAGGGGCTTTGTATAATCTCAATCACAAGAAGAATGAATGCAGTAAAATATTTTGAGAGAGACCACGCTCACATAGCTTTTAGTATGGAATATTATTATAATTATTGTATTTTGTTACTATCTATTCTTGTTGACCTCTTCCTGTGCCTAACTATAAATTAAACTATATTGAAGGTATGAAAGTAATTTCAAGTCCAGTTCCTTTATAGTCATGCATTGCTTTGTTTTGTTTTCAGATCTCTCGGTTTGGAAGGGAAATTGGTTTTCCCTGGATCATTGAAGCAGGCACACAGTTTTTACTTGCCTGGTTAGTGTCACCTGAAACTTAAGAGCTGTGACTCCAAAATATGATTTATTCAATGGATGTAAAGCAGTGAAGTAACAATTAAAATATGCATTGATTTATTTTAATATAGACATGCAGACTAAAACAGTACTAATTTCCCAGGGGAATTTACCTGTCCTTTTTTGATTCTTTAACCAGATCACAGAGCAATCCGTACACAGTCACACTTAAAATGAATTGAACCAAATGAATTAAGAGTGACTGGCAGTTGCAGACAAATTCCTGAACCCTTTTGTTCAAGACATATGATTATATATCTTAGAGATTTTGCTGGAACCCACATAAGCCCTGTGGAGTGTGCTGAATTAATTTTGAGAAGTGATTTTTCCTTGTCTAATTGACCTGTTGTAGAAATGCTTCCTGCACTGCTTAAAAGGCTTGAAGGCTTTAGCTGCTTAGAGCACCCAATGGCAAACTAGCTCTAGAACTAATCAAATAGATTTCCTGAAGATGCTGAACATTTTATCTTAGGGCAATTGTACCCTTTTACCATTTTTCCTTTCTCTCAGAGACAGAAGCCTAATTGTGGGTGATCCTGTACCTGCCTGTGTAGCCCATGCAGGAGATTAGCCTGACTGCTGGCAGGTGGCAGGAGCCCCAGGCACATTTCCCCCAACTCTTTAAAAGGTGTGCTTGGTCGTTAGTAAAACAAACACATTCACCAAAACTTGTCTCCATAGTCAGGAGCTTCCTCCAGGTCTTCCCATGCCAGTGCAGGGGCCCAAGGACTTGAGCCATCTTCCACTGCTTTCCCAGGTCATAGCAGAGAGCTGGCTTGGAAGTGGAGCAGCCAGGACTCAAACTGGCACCCATAATGGCTGCCAGAACTGCCAGTGACAGATTTACCCCAAAAGCCACAACGCTGGCCCTGCATTTAACGTTTTGCAGCCATTATTAAGTAAAAGGAAGGTAACTTAACACAAGCACTTAGTTATCAGGTCAACCTGGGTGAGCATGGGTACTCTGGAAGATGGGATGGATCACATCCTGGGTGGAACAGAACAAGATGAGGGAAGATTTCTAAATGATTCTAAAAATGGGTGAAAATGAATTTTTTTTTTTTGTTTTTGACAGGCAGAGTGGAGAGTGAGAGAGAGACAGAGAGAAAGGTCTTCCTTTTTGCCGTTGGTTCACCCTCCAATGACCGCTGCGGCTGGCGCATCTCGCTGATCCGAAGCCAGGAGCCAGGTGCTTCTGCTGGTCTCCCATGTGGGTGCAGGGCCCAAGGACTTGGGCCATCCTCCACTGCCTTCCTGGGCCATAGCAGAGAGCTGGCCTGGAAGAGGGGCAACCGGGATAGAATCCGGCGCTCCAACCGGGACTAGAACCCAGTGTGCCGGCGCTGCAAGGCGGAGGATTAGCCTGTTAAGCCATGGCACCAGCCCCGAAAATGATTATTTCTGGATTTTCCATTTAATAGTTTCACAGTTCAGTTGATTATGGGTAACTGAAAACTGCACAAAATGAAGCCATGGATGTAGTGGATTACTGCACATCTTTCCTCAAAGATTCAGAATCTGAATTGATTAGTCATTTATTAGAACTCTGGTTTCAAGTGAAGCAAACATATTTAAATCAGTTTAGATTAAGCAAAATAGGAGGATCTGTGATGAGATTCTTGAGATACTTCACAGACACTAAGATCATGGAGTTTGGTAGATCCCAACCATGAATTAGGTTATAATGCAACCAATATTATATGCTGGCAAATACATGAAGACTTTGGTGAGCTTGCTGAGTTCTAACAGCTGGATATTACAGTTGTTTCAAGATTCATGCTGCAATTATTTATGTAGCAATCTAACATTTATTTTTCCTTCAGTGCAAAGTATTTGAAGCTCCCTTGAAAGAGAGATGACAATGGAAGCTTACCTTCCTTTAGTTAGTAAGTAGTTAATACGAATCTTTCTTACTAGTTAATAAGAACCATTGTTCTCTTTATGACAAGTTCCAGAAAAGCATACTTTCTTTCCTATGATTTTGGTCAATTATGCTTGTAAGGAGTTAAATTAGTTAACGCTGTCATGAATGCCTCTGAGATGGGGGTGGTGGACAGTTTCAGCCCAGAATGGGTTCTCTGCTAGAAGAAATCACTTCAGCACAGAAGGCTTACTCATGACCAGGTCCAGAAGTCTTTAGACGTTTGTCACTGCAGTGAGTTTTTATTTGCTCTACCTATAAGTATTCCAGACTGGCATTTTATGTATACTGAAAAATATTATGAAATAAATATGCCAAGAATTCACATCTTGTGAAAGAATGGTGTATGTAAACAACCAGTTGATGCCAATAAAACCTAAAGGGCTACTGAAAAATTTGTGAGATGTTGAATTCACCCTGACAATCAATACCGGTTGCTAACCCTTCATCATGAAGCTGTTGAAAAATTAATATCAGTGCTTCATATTACTGATCTGTTAGGAAATATGTATTGCTTAAATCAGTGGTTATTTAGCACTAACATAATATATTTATGAGATATTAACCAAAGTTTTCAAAGTGGATGGCATCTGGCAAAATGCTCCTCAGATTTCATCTCTAAGAGCAAGGACTATTACCTATAGACTGAGGATTTGCATTCAATAAAGTATTTCAGCTCTGCTGTTGATATTTTAAATGGAAGGAGTATAGAATTTAGAGTTGTACAAAAGATTGAATCTTTATTTAATTACCTTTCATGTATATTTTATTAATTTTTGAAATTTATATAAGTGGAATAAATTTCATATATTTCATATATATATATATATATATTTAAAAGCAAGATGATACTTTTCACTGCACCCTTCCTTCCTTCCTTGCTCCCACCTTTACTTCTCCTTTCTTTCCTGTTTTTCATTTTATTTTTATGATGATATACTTTCAGTTAACTCGATAATCACACTAAGTAAAGAATTCAATGAGTAGTAAGTAGAAAAACCACACACTTGTAAAGTGGTTAATAGTATCTGTCAAATAGAATTGTTTAAAAAGATCCAATGGTATATAGTATGTGATCAGAGAGTTGAGTAATACTAAATTTTTTAAATAATAATTACAGCTAGTGATAATGTATTATATCAGATAACAATATAGCAAATATCAGCTCTATATAAGAGTAAGATAAGAGTTGTGCTTCACAAAATGTAGAATATTGGAGAAACTATTTTAATTTCCAAAAATAAAGTAAGTTTATCAGAATGCGGCAGATTTAAACCAATAATAAATCTTAAAAATGATCTAGTGAAAAATGTCCCTGGATTATTAATGTAACATGAAAGCCACAATATAGTTATGGAAAGAAAAAGGAACAAAAGTGGAAGGAAGGTAGGAGGAAGAGAAAGATCCCACAATACCTTAGTCAAAATTAGAAAACAACACAAGTTACATCTCTGCATTATGTACCAGCACTTTATCAGTTCTGAGAAAATAGTCCATAAAGATGCTTTTATAGTTATATCTAACTCGAACTTTCTACATGCACACAATCACAGAGCCTGTCTTTTATGATTAAAAAATTATTTTTATGGGCAGGTGTTGTGGGGTAGCAGTTAAAGCAACTGCCTGCAACGCCAGCAACCCATATGGGCAATGGTTTGTGTCCTGACTGCTCCACTTCCCATCCAGTTCCCTGCTAATGCAGCCTGTGAAAAGCAATGGAATATGGTCCGAGTGTCTGGACCCCTGTTACCCACAAAGGAGACCCAGATGATGCTCCAGCCTTCTGGGTTCATTCCTGCCCAGCCTTGGCCATTGTGAGTGAATCAGCATTGGGAATGAATCAGCAGATGGAAGATTTTTCTCTGTCTCAACCTCTCTCTGTGTCTCTCTCTCTCTGTAACTCTGACTTTCAAATAAATAAATAAATCTTTAAAAAATGACTTCTAACATTTCTTCAACATCCTTGACAATTCTTGGTTACAGACCACAGAACCCACTTAGGTGGATTAGGCAGATAGACATTTGTTTGGTAAATTATAGAATTTCCAAGAAGGTCAGAAGGTCAAGAGCCAAAAGTGAAACCAGAAACAATGCATCCATGAGCAATAACAAACATTCACTGAACTCCACTGGTGTGCACAATGCTGTCACCACCTAGCACTCTGAACTTGTTTTGCTAGGGGTTGGGGTATAAACTCACTACGACCATATTTTAGATGGTTTATCTTCCCTTTTATTATCATATCTGCATTTCCATAAGATAAGGATTGAACCACTTACCCACAAGGGAGTATGAGGTACATGGATTTTTCCTTTTCAACTTTTGTGCTGTAGGGAAGCATGTTGGGGACTTAGGGTGCAAAAGAACAAGTCAGTCATCAATATGTGCCACACCATGATGTCTAATTTACGGAAACACACTTCAGGTGATGTTGATTTATTATAGTTTATCACTTCACAAATAAAAAAGCCTGTTACTGTTACCTAATCCACCCTCAAATGGCTGCTGCTTTATGAAGTCTTCTCCAAGCTCATCAACACATAGAATTTATGCTTCTAGACTAGCATTTTTGTTTACTTGTCTTTCCTCATTTCCTCTACTATATTGTGAACCTCCAAGCACTGAGAAAATTACCTGCAACTCAATATTATCTTGGTAGATGAATCAGTCCAGTTATGGATTAATTCAGAAAATCATTGCTTTGTATGCTCCTCCTCCTCCCCTGGTTACAGCCTGTTTACCTGTCAACACAGACCTTGCAGTGGCTTACAGTTCCTGGTGGTCAGCCAACCCTCGGCAGCTGCTGTCTGTCAGTATCCATCAGGGAGCTCCCATGGTGCAGCCCTGATGCAAGGAGTGTGACTATTGCAACTGCACACAATTGCACCAGCTTCACAGAAGCGTTGAATTTCCCCCTGACAGCTAGACAGAACCCAGAAGAGTGGAGAAACCAATGCCACATTGATTGTCGATACTATGGACATTGAACAATGGGAGCAAGAAATGGGAGTTGGGAAGAAGGTAATGGATATATTTATTTTCCTCCATTTTCTGGACAAACTGTTCAGTCTCTCTTAGTACAGCCTCTCTGAAGACATTCCATCAGAAAAAGCATCCATCTGCCCTTACTTGGAAACTATGGTCACCTTAATTACAGGTTTTTATTACTTCCTTCCCCGTCTCACTTTCCTTTTCCCTCATTTCTGTTTTCTTGTGATCGCATGTCCCAGTAAAGTGCTCACTCATAGCTATTTCCTTTAATATTTTAGGGGATCCAGATTAAGATAATGTTGCTGAGGGCCAGTACTGTGGCACAGAGGGGTTTAAAGCCCCAACCTGCAGTGCAGGCATCCCACACGAGTGCCAGATTGAATCCCTACTGCTCCACTTCCAATGCAGCTCCCTGTTAATGCACATGGGAAAGCAGTGGAGGATGGTCCAAGTCCTTGGGCCCCTGCATCCACATGGGAGACCCGGAAGAAGCTGCTGGCACTGGATCAGCTCAGCTCCAGCTGTTACAGCCTTCTCTTTACCACTCTCTGTAACTCTGTCTTTCAGAGAAATAAAATAAATCTTTTAAATAAGTAGTGCTGCTGAATGAATACATAAAAGAATAAAGTACTTGCTTAAGACCCCAAGAACATCAGGGAAAAGCCATAACACAGTCTGAAATAAATTTTAAGATCAATGAGGAAAGAGATACTGATCATTTTCGCATGCCCAAAATATTATCCAGGGCCTGGAAGACAGCAAGAATTTGCAAACATTGATGAATAAAGAAAGAAAGGTAGGCAGGGAGGGAGGCAGTAGGAAAGGAATAAAAGTTCCAGAAATGGAATAGATAAAGAGTGAGGAAATTGGAATTAGGTCAGAGAGCAACATGGTGAGAAGTGGGAGATGAGTGGAAGGCCGAAGTGGGCTCACTTTAGGCTGGATCAGCTACAAGGTCACTTCTCAGGCTGAGAAGAGCTACGACAGGTTTCTGAACTAACAGAATATATTGCAGGACTCTAGAAATGTTCAGTCTATAAGGACAAAAATCCTATGTGTGGAAATGCAGAATAAAATATGAGATTAAAAAAGTTTGTTTTTTTATTTTAATATTGACTTAGTAAATATAAATTTCCAAAGTACAGTTTATGGATTACAATGGCTTCCCCCCCATAATTTCCCTCCCACTCATGCCCCTCCTATCTCCCACTCCCTCTCCCATTCCATTCACTTCAAGATTCATTTTCAATTATCTTTATATACAGAAGATTGATTTAGTATATATTAAGTAAAGATTGCATCAGTTTGCACCCACACAGAAACACAAAGTATAAAATACTTTTTCAGTACTAGTTATAGCATTACTTCACATTGGACAACACATTAAGGACAGATCCCACATGAGAAGTACACAGTGACTCCTGTTGTTGACTTAACAATTTGACACTCTTGTTTATGGCATCAGTAATCTCCCTAGGCTCTAGTCATGAGTTGCCAAGGCTATGGAAGCCTTTAGGGTTCGCTGACTTTGATCTTATTCCGATAGGGTTATAGTCAAAGTGGAAGTTCTCTCCTCCCTTCAGAGAAAGGTACCTCCTTCTTTGATGGCATGGCCCCATTCTTTCCACTGGGATCTCAATTGCAGAGACCTTTCATTTAGGTCTTTTTTTTTTTTCCAGAGTGTCTTGGCTTTCCATGCCTACAATACTCTCATGGGCTCTTCAGCCATATCCGAATGCCATAAGGGCTGATTCTGGGGCCAAAGTGTTATTTAGGACATCTGCCATTCTATGAGTCTGCTGTGTCTCCCACTTACCATGCTGGATCGTTCTCTCCCTTTTTGATTCTATCAGTTAGTATTAGCAGACACTAGTCTTGTTTGTGTGATCCCTTTGACTCTTAGACCTAGTAAAAATGTATGGCATTCTACTCTACTGCCCACAGCCACCACATCGTCAATCTAGCTTACATTATAATTCGATCCCCTACTCTCTCCTACTAAACCTCTGTGGATCTTCAAAATCCTTCACAGAGTAATCAAGGGAGGCTTGTTCATTCATTTAGAGATTGTACTTCACAGAATTTTATATTCCTTCCCAAATCTTACACAATTTGTTCATTTACAGATGTTAAGGTTAAGCCTGGGGATGGGAGAGACTACTCTTAAGGTTATACTAAACATCCTACTATAATATCCATTTTTTTTTTGTAAAATTCTTTCTTTGAGAAGCAGAGAGAGAAAGAGAGCTCCCATCTGCTGGTTCATTCCCCATATTCCCAGCCAAAGCTTACTGGAGCCAAGAGCCAGGAACTCAATTCAGGTTTTCTAGCTATGTGGGAGGAACCTGACTGTATGAGCCTTCTATGTTCTTCATTGGTAGGAATCTAGAATCAGGAGCCAGAGCTGAGAATTGAACCCAGAGACTTCCATATGGGACATGGGCATCTTAATTACCATCTTAACTGACAGGTCAAACGCCTGCTCCCAATATCCTTTTTTAGTCAACTGAAGTATTTTAAGTATGTTATGATTTCAACCACTTAGTATTTTGTGACAATTGACTTATCTTTTTTTGACCACCTCCTTTTGACACATAGGTCATCATCCTTGCTTATTTTGAATTTAGATTTACATTCTACCAGTTTATTTTTTTATTTATTTATTTTTTTTTGACAGGCAGAGTGGATAGTGAGAGAGAGAGAGAGAGAGAGAGAGAGAGAGAGAGAGAAAGGTCTTCCTTTTTGCCCTTGGTTCACCCTCCAATGGCCGGCGCATCTTGCTGATCCGAAGCCAGGAGCCAGGTGCTTCTCCTGGTCTCCCATGCGGGTGCAGGGCCCAAGGACTTGGGCCATCCTCCACTGCCTTCCTGGGCCATAGCAGAGAGCTGGCCTGGAAGAGGGGCAACCGGGATAGAATCCGGCGCCCCAACCGGGACTAGAACCTGGTGTGCCAGTGCCACAAGGCAGAGGATTAGCCTGTTAAGCCACGGCGCCGGCCTACCAGTTGTTTTTATGGAATATCTGAAGTGCAATGTTGAACCTGCTCACCCTTCATATCTTGACTATCACTTATGTTTTTGATGATTGTTTCAGGGAAAGATGAAGATTCTGGATGTTCATTCTGGTCTTTTGTTTATGGGGTTATTGGATTTCTAGTCAGTTGACAAGTAAGGGTAGGATAATGTTCTAAGTATGCTCTCTTCAGCAGCACATATACTAAAACAGATGTTGTTCTAAGTAATTGAGGTTACTTCAGAAAGTTTGTAAAAAAATGGAATTAAATCAAAAGTTTATTTTGGTTCAAAACATTTTGAAATGCATATATGATTTTTTCATAGTATTATTTTCCCATGAGTTTTCTTGAAACCTCTCATATGCCTGGATTGATAAATATTTTTGCATTAAAATAAATGTATCTTTTTTAAGAGATTGATTGATTTATTGATTGATTTGAAAGGCAGAGCATTAGAAAGGGAGAAGGAAAGACAGAGACAAAGACAGACTTTCCATTCTCTGGTTTTCTCCCTGAATGGCTACAATATCCAGAGTTTGACCAGGCCAGAGCCAGGAGCCAAGAGCTCTCTCTGGGTCCCCCCCATTGGAGGCAGAGGTGGAAATATTTGGGCCATCATCTGCTGCCTTCCCAGGTGCATTACCAGAAAGTTGTATTGGAACTGGAGCAGTCTGAACTCAGCTGGTGCCCTGATACTTGGATGTCATCTTTGTAAGTGGCAGCTAAACCCACTAAAGCCATAATGCCAGCCTCAGAACTTTAAGTACCCTTATATTAGGGAATTATTTTTATATAATTACATTTATATAATATATATGATGTCATGATAAAACCATTATAAGTTGAGAATTTAATAGATTTGGTACACCTAACCCACCTAAGCAACATAGCACACTGTTGCGTATCAGTTGCTTATTCTCTTGATTGTATGGCTAACTGGATGCCACAGATTGCCACAAATCCTTGACCCATGAAAGATCACAATTCAAAATTTGAAGTATGGGTCTACTAAATGTACACTGCTGTTGCACCACTTTAAAATATAGAAAGCATAAGTTGTACCATTGTAAGTAGGGGATGATCTGTATAAAAAAGTCATATGCATGGATTTGAAAATTTGAATAAGCTTAACTTTTGATTCCATTTTTCACTGTTATGCATCCTTATATATAATATGTGTAAAGATAAATGGACATGGAAACACATCAATAAAAACAAGGAGAAATAAAGGAAAATTAAAGAAGAAAGGGAAGGAAAAAGGTAGGGAGGGAAGGGAAGGGAAGGGAAGGGAAGGGAAGGAGGGAGGGATTAACCCAGGGTGTAATGAAGACTCTCATAACCACCTCAGATATTCCTGTATGCCTCCACATTCCCCACTCTCACTTGAAATTATGTTTCAAAAGATACTTGATTAGGTTCAGCCTTATGAGATGTGAACACAAATGATATCAGCTACTTTCAGACTAGGATTTTCCAAATACCACAAAAAATCCTCTAGTTTTGTATCCTCTTTAGCAATGATTCTTGTACAATACAATTAAGAACTAAATTTTAATAAGATAAACCACTGAAATTTCAAATCTGATCAGAAGCTAATGTAAATGACCCTAACTTTCTGAAAACTGGTACTGGCATAAAAGACTCAAAAGTATTTCTCATTGGCTTAGCTGTCATAAAGCAGGTAACAATTAAATTGATTTAGAAATCTGAAATTCAGTGATGTAAGGCAAAGATAAAATATTTAATAAAGTCATCACCCATAATAATTTAAATGCAGGCTATATTTCCATTGATTTTTTTTTAATCTCTGGAGAGAGAGCATGGGAAACAAAATGTTAAGAATGTGTTCTATTTACTTATGATTTCATTTGGAAAGGCATAACAAGAAAGAAAAGATCTCAGGAAAGAATTAGCTTGCTTGCAAGTATAATGAAAGGGAATAGCAAGCTACCAAATTTGAGATCTTGCCCAGTTGGGAAACCTACTATTTGTGTTTTTTGATTTCTATAAAAGTTTTATATTGAACATGTATTGCTCTCACAATCTAAAAGACAATAATATACAAAATTGAGGAGAATTTGTTCACAATCAAATAGGTAGTATCTATAGCACATAGATGATGAAGTAGGCATATGATTAAACTAAATAAGATAGAGGAGAAAAAATAATAGGGGGTCAAGAACAGCAGGTGCTGGTGGCTGGGAGATAGCACAGAGTGGTGGAGGGAAGAACACATATCATTACTGAAAGATGAAAAGTACACAGAGCTAATCTGTACCAACTGCAATGACTGGTAGGCCCCGTGAGGAAACAGGCTTTAACCTACCTTGGAGAGCACAATGCTTAATAGTACTCTGCTTGGTTTGCAGCTCGTTTAGAGGCTGGAACTTCAAGGATGGCCTGAGTTCTATCTGCCATGGATGAGACAGAGTTGCATTCAGAATACTCCACTGTAAAGGTTAGTGTTGAAATGAGGAGCAGATGGGGCCTAGATATGTTCTTTCTCATGGGGAAAAGTACATTTGGCAAAGGCTAATACAGAAAAGGTAGGATAAATAATAGAAAAAAAAATCATGCAATCTATCACAGCCACTTTATTTTTGTCTCTCTCCCCACCAGTAGAATGCGAACAACACTAACAGTAATTTGTGTGTCATATATGAAATTACTTGAAAAAGTTTGTGGAAAAATAGAATTAATAGATAAGTTTATTTTAGGTCAAAAATGTTGGAAATTATACATATAAAGAGTCTTCAAAACATTCATGGAAAGTGCATTATGAAAAAATATGGTTGGATTTCAAAATGTTTTTGCTACATGTAAACTCATCTTTCAATCCCATTTTTCCTGCAAACTATAACAGAATTCATAGTAGGATTTCAAACAATATATTTTAAATGTTTTATAGAAGTTTGGGAAAGGGTTAATTGTTTATCAACTTGTGAAAAAAAGAATCAATACTTAACCTGTAGTTCTTTAACTATAACTGCTAAATAAAGCACAATTTTTGGATAAACTGTGAAAAACAGAATTTTAGGGTAAAATACCTATGTTTTTATTAACATGGAAGATATTCTAAAAATGGAAATTTCCAATAATCATGAACACAGAGGCTAGTTTCTATAGCAATAAAGCAGTCTCCATGAAAGGATTTGTTCTTTCAAATAAAAATGACAGATGCATTGTCATTTTTGTATGTAGATAAACACATAAACAAATACACCTGCAGCTTATATAAATTTATATCATCAACTTCATGAAGCAACTTTTGCCCATGTCTTTGCTGTGAATGATTTCTTCCACTGTCTTTTATTTTATTGCTTAAATTTTATAGCTTTCTTGTGAGGGAAGAATTCTAGAGTTTTTGCTTCTCTTTGGGAATAATGCAATTATGTCCACAGTGCTAATACCAAAATAAATCTGCCACATGCTTGGTTATGGATTGAAAGGGTAGTTTAAAGAATCTGTACACTTTCTAAAATTTATTATTATTATTTATTTGAACAGCATAAGACAGATCTGCTATTTGATGTTTTACTTGAATGCCCACAATAGCCAGTGGTGGGCCAGACCAAAGCAGATGACACAGAAAAAATGCTTTATCTTCCCCTTTTAGTAAATTGAGAAACCAAAGGTAAAGATTTAGTTAAGTTGCAGGAGTTTTGCATTCTTCATCAGTTATTCACTCAGTTAACAAGTGTTATTAAACACTTCTTTTTGTTAGACATTGTTCAAGGGATTAGGAATAAAGCTGTGAACAAGCAGACAATTTTCTTATTATTGAAATGCTTAAGTTCCTGTGATTATTGTGAATAAATGGAAACAAGACAAGAGTAGGTATTTTGGAACAGTGGTAAAGAAAGTGCTCAGAGTACCTGAGATTGAGTCCTGGCTCTGCCTCTGATTCCAGGTTCCTGCTAATACATATCTTGGAAGGTCTTAGGTGATGACTCAAGTAGTTGTGTGCCTGCCAGCCATGACTGAGTTCCTGGTTCCCAGCTTTAGTCTGGCCCAGTCTTAGCTATTGTGGGTATTTGGGGAATGAACCAGCAGATGAGAGAACTCTGTCCCTCTTTGTCTCCCTATCTTTCAAGTAAAATAAAAAAATAAATAAGAGATAGGCTGGCTTGAAAAGAAGAAAGAACATAACACGGTACTTAGGAAATTGTGAGCACACAACAAATGTTAGGTACTGTATAGGGGCATGGAAAATCCCACTGTCTGTCAATAAGAAAGGAAGAGTTGTTTTGAAGAATATGTGGTTGAATCTTTTGCTGTTGAAAACAGTAAAATTCAGTCTGCTCATATTGGGAAATGCTAGCAGTGTGTCAAGTGCCTACTAGGCTTTTGAATATTTATTGAATTAGTAAATCAGCAAGAAAGAATGACCCATATGGTCAGTGTTGATGGATCAAAGACATAAGCCTCAGCCATTCTTGTTCACTGCCCAAAAGATCAATAAACATTAGAATTTATTCCTTGCCCTTAACTCTCAATTTGGTCTCATACCCTATTGCCTTCACATCCCATTCTCCTCCACGGCCACATGAAAGGCCAGTTGCTGGAACAACTGAAAGACCAGTTCCAGGAATTCCCCTCAACCTGCTACCCCCTACCCCACCCCAATCCCTAGCCCTCCTAAAATATAAAAAGGCCCTGCACCTGCGGGTCGAGGCGTTCTGCCAAGTGTTCCATCTTGTCCATGATGGCAGTTGGTCACCCACCTCTGAAAATTTATTTTCTTTGAATAAATTTAGTCTTTCTTTAAATTTATACACTCCCTCCTCTCTATTCTGTGCCTCTTTTCCTAATATTTATGATGCCCAGAGTGAGTAGGGGAGTGAGGAATCATCATCTTGCCCAAACCAGCCACCTCTGCATTCTCTGGGTAATATCTGTGATCCCCTACCCTTCCTTCGGACTCTTTTCTCTTTTCTGGACTCCTTCCACATTTTACTGTCTCTAACCACCCCTTATCTTCTCTTTCCTACAATCTCTTTTTTCTCTTCTGACCTGAGCATCCCTGAGAGACTCCTCTCTAGAACACGTTCTCATACCTGCTTGTACTTCTTGTTTCCCAATGAACATACAGCCAGAGCCCCTTGCCAAATCTCATGGCTGCACACAACATTGGATCTCATTCTTGACCCATCAGACTGATAAGAGAGGCCTTTGTCTCCTCAAGCACCCTGGGGCAATGCTCATGACTGGTTCATTTCCCTCTCATGGGGGCTGGGGTATTTAGTTGGGCCCATTCATCCCCCCTGGTTGGGCCTGGGGTGTTCAATCAGTTTCCCTTGCTTAAAACCTGGATGCTGGTCTAAGCTCAAGATTTCTCACTCTCTCTTCATAAGAGAACTCAGAACTTCTCTCTCTCTACATGAAAAGCTGAAATTTCAGGTACATAACCTTTTCCTCCTCACTCCACCCTTATCTCTTTCTCCCTCCTCCTCTTCCATCCCACCGACAGCAACAGGGGCAGTTGCTGCCATTCTGCCCTCTTCTTCCCCCAAATTCTTTGTACCCAGTTCTCCACAAGGAAGAAAAAATTCATTGTATGCCTCTGTCCCACCACCATTCCCTCCCTCATCTCATCTGCTTTGTGACCCTGATCATGCTCGTGGTCCCCCACCCTATCCCCCATCCCAAGGAATGCTGGAGCCTCAGCTTCCAGACTCCTCTCTGATGGACCCATCTAATCCTCCATAGGATCCCACTCCACCTCCTCCCACTACCCTACATCCTCCCACCTTGGCCCCCCCCACCCATCTCCTCCTCACAGGAACTCTTAAACTATGTAACCCAAACCTCTCCTCCTCTTGAGGGAGGTGGTTGGGGTAGAAGTTCCGGTTAGGGTCTATGTGCCATTCTATCAGACCTTAGTCAGATTGAGGAACGTCTAAACTCATTCTCAGATAATCCCTCAAAATATTGTAAAGGATTTCTCCTCTTGAATCAGTCCTATAGTGTAACATAGAATGATCTCAACCCTAACTCCAGACAAATTTGAGTGTATCTAGCATGCTGTCAAGCAACATAGAGATGAGATGCACCATCAGGTTCCAGACAGACACCCAGAGGCAGCTCGAGCCATCCCCAGAGCCAACCCTAACCTGGATTGGACTTACTGTTACCAGTGAATGGCAGGGTTCTTGTCTTCACGCAAGAAATAATTCAGGCGTGAGACTGAGAGTAGTGGAGAGTAAAATAGCAGTTTATTAGGGAAGGGACATCTGTAAGGATGGATGGGCACCTCTCCAGACAGAACCTGAGAGAGTGCCAGTCGCTCAGACTGGGGAAGAGCGAGGTTACATGGTTGAGTGGAGAATACACCTGAACCAGGTCAAGCGGGTGGCTCAGCAGAGAGGCAGAGGATGATTCCAAGCCCCTCCCCTCAGGACTTGCCTTGCATACCAGTTTTCTCCTACCCTACTTCGTCCATGAAACTTTCTCCAGAGACCCAGTCAGAGGGGCAGTTTTAACTCATATTCTCCTGCCTCCTTTGCTAGCCCACAAATAAATCTCTCTTCTCAAAGGATCCATGTCACAGAGTGACTTTGAAGCGTCTTAGGCAGGAGACCTACCTCTGGCGACAGGTTGTGCCAGTTTGAGTGACATTAGTAACAGAGGGCTTTATGCTGAAGATCTGTGAAATAGTCCAGCCAAGGTTTAGAGAGTTTATTCCAGATGCAGAAATTACTGACAGTCTCTTTCTTGCATACTATTAAGATTTGTGAGGTTTTGTTACTCAACAATAGCTAACTGATACATACAACACTGGACAGAAATAACATCAAGGCCTCCTCAGAAAAATAAAAGAAAACAGAAAATAACCCCCAACAGGAACCTCATAATGTTGTTTCAAGGATTACCACAAAATACAGAGTGTTTGACCTTGACGAGGTCTTTGGAAAGGACTGGTTTCTGAAACTGAGGGTCTATAAACTTTTCATAATGCATTGCACTTTAAAGCTTATGATTGCTATTCATCACTCAACAAAAAATTAAATATGTTATATTTGAGTCCTTAATACTAGATTTCTACATGCTTATAACTCCAAAATAGACTTCCTTTCTGACTTTTTATGCATTGCTTTTTTAAAGGGTACAATTTATGTGACAGACATCAACATGTCTCTTTTTAAACAATGAACTACTCAAGATAAGCCTTCTTTTCCCCATTGATACAATGGCCTTATTTTTCCTTTACATAATGGACTCAAGCAGTCAATGATTGGTTAAATTGCTCATTCTGCCTCTTGCCTGGGAGGCTTTTGCTGTGAGCAAGCATCAAGCACAAAATTTGACTGCCATGGAACATTAAACAGGTATTCTCCTTTTTAAACTTTGTGATCTCAATTTCCTGGAGTCACCCAATAGAAAACAGATGCAAATTAAGAGCTCAATTCAGAAAAATAATAGGTAGCTTTTATACTGGCTTCCTATGGAGAAGCCTCAAAAAAAAAAAAAAAAAAAAAAGAATGAAAAAGCAGGGAAAGCACAGCTAGCACTTCCAAATGAAATGTGTATTCCTACAGTTTCATAAATACCCTCCTTATTCTCTTCCAAATATTGACCTTTCTGTGCTGAATGCAAGGGAAGCACAGGCCCAAACAGGGTAGAATCACAACAGAAAGCAGCCTGTCTTTAGAACATGGAAACGTGTGGTTGTGTTTTGCAGCTTCTTTTTTAGACATCCTGCAGGAAGAGGAACAGATTTATCCAGTCTGACTTCTGCCTGCTGAATAGTGAGCTAAGGGCCAGGAAACGGATAGGTTTTGGCCCTTTCTCAACAGAACTGGCAAAATAATCTCTAACACCCTAGAGTGTCATTAAGCAGGAGGTTCTTTGTTTTGCACGTGGGCGTGTGTTTATATTACTTCCTGTTTGGTTATTATTTGCTTTAGTTTTGCTTCATGAGAGAAAAAAAATAAAAGTCTTGAAAAAGATAGATTTCTCTGTATGTGTTGATGTTTTTATGGCACCCCTTTAAGAATGAATGTTGTGTTTCACCCTTAAATTAGTTACTGAAAATTTACTCCACAGACTTTGATTTTCTCCAGAAATTTTGTAAATGGTAACAGTAATGGAAAGAGAAATAGAAAGGCAAACCCAAAATGTTACTTGTATTTGGGAAACTAGAAAAGCAATGTAAAGACCGAACATAGACAACATCATTTCCATGCAGAGCAGGACATGCACAAGATCATTCGGCCTGAACAATTTGTAGTCACATCAAATCTGTGGAGGACTTTCATTAGGGCAATCAATAATAATACATATTTAACACACAGGCACTCACTATGTACTCAATGAAGTAGAATAAGTCTGGGAAAGACAGATATTAAGGGAAAAAAAAAAAAAAACTTTGGTCACACACTTGGTAGGACAACACAAAGATCTTTGAAGTGCAAAGTCCTTGAATGTGCAGCCATTTGGTTTATAGTAGACAGAATAGCTACGAATTGTTGATTGCCCCCCTCCCTGTGATTATTTTGGAAAGACAGTTTCTTTTACAAAGGACATCTTGTCTATAAGGAGGGTATCAAATTCTACTTGAGCTTTACATCTCCCTAGTCTGCTAGAGTCTTATGTCAAAGTGGAATCATTTGTGAATCCAAGAAGCAGACATAAATACTTGTTCTGCCAAGTAGCTTTGCCCTTTCTCCATTTTTTTTTAATTTTAATTTTAATTTTTTTGACAGGCAGAGTGGACAGTGAGAGAGAGAGACAGAGAGAAAGTTCTTCCTTTTCCGTTGGTTCACCCCCCAATGGCCGCTGCGGCCAGTGCACCATGCTGATCTGAAGCCAGGAGCCAGGTGCTTTTCCTAGTCTCCCATGCATGCGGGTGCAGGGCCCCAGGAGTTGGGCCATCCTCCACTGCCTTCCCAGGCCACAGCAGAAAGCTGGACTGGAAGAGGAGCAGCCGGAACTAGAACCTGACGCCCCGACCGGGACTAGATCCCGATGCCCCGACTGGGACTAGAACCCCGGGGTGCCAGCGCTGCAAGCGGAGGGTTAGCCTATTGAGCCACAGGGCAGCCTCTCCATTTATTTTTAATCCTCCTTTCTTATTCTAATTTCTATAGCTCTCATAGTCCAGACTCAGAATGTTGCTGCTGTGAGAACTGTCCCATGCTAAATTGTGCACATATAATTTGTTGGGTTATTTGTAGAGGAGTCTGGTAAAACCATTCCTGCATTCTATGATTCTCTTCAGGAGTCCAAACTTCATTCATAAAAGTCTATGAATTTTGAAGGCAGATTTATAAATTCATATAGAGAGTGCTATGTTTTACATGTATGCTGTTTCCAAGGAAAGGAGTGCCAAGAGTGGTCTTAGTAGGAATCTAAATTATGATCTAAACCAGGAAACAATTCCTTGTCTTCACAATAGTTATTATAGTACGGCTTTAAGCTTTGTGTAAGACAGATCTGGATTGTAATACCAACTCTACCTCTTTCAAGCCATGAAAAGTCAGCTACATCATCAATACACTGGGAAGAAGAAAAAGAAATTGCGAAGATAAACTAAGAAATTACACAGAGACATTTAGCACAGTACTTGAAACATAGTAAATGTTAACATTATTAATTTGTCAGTCAAGGAGTAAAACAAAATCCCCGAATGTTCCACTGATGTGTTATGCCTAGTTTTTTAAAATGATTACTATAAGGCATATTTGGATCTATCACAAATTTTTAATATTTTAGTTATAAGGAAAATATTTGAATGTAGACATTTATATTTTCACTGAGTGCAATGAGGAAGGGTTGCAATTAATCTCAGATCACTGTGCCAGAGAGGTGCGATGACATGGTCTAAAGATGATCCTCACGGGGACAGAGCAAAACACCATCTGACCCCACTTACACACAGCCTCCAGCTTAGATTGTCATGTCACCATGAACCAAAGCTTAATTTCTCTTCTCAGGCAGGTCCTGTCAACTGATTGTGGAAGGGTAATGAGATTCTAGGATGCCTGCTGAGACCCTGTAGGTAGAGTGCAGTGTCCACGGGGCATTGAGCTCTTTCCAAATCAAAGGCTATGTGCTGCATAGATGCTCCACAACCCCAACAGCTGGAAGCTCGCTTCCTTTTTCAGGTGCATTATAGGTACTTAGTCTGTATGCCTTTTATGATGAAGACCCTGAACCATCAGGAGTTAAACAACTGCTCAAAGTCACCAGGTCACTAAGAAATGGATTCAGGCAATAAGACTCCAGAAAGTAGATTGTTAACCTTTGAGCTATAACACATGTTTTTCACATGTCTACCTTATCATTATGCCACAGGCCAAAACCAACAACAAATCCTGAAAACAGTTGCTATTCTAGCCCCTAACAAATGTATGTGCACCCAAAACCATTTTACACATTAGGGTCAAAGCATTGTCCCTGCCCAAAATAGTTAAGACAACCCTGTACCACCTTGAAAACTGGTTAGAATCCTTTCAGTTTTAGCCCTGGTAGACTTTCTGGTTTCATCTCTCTATCAGCTCTCACAGTTTTTCTCCTAGTCTAAGTGCCAACAATACTCAATCATTTTATGTTCCCAGAATGAGGCTATTTTTTTTTGAGAGATTTATTTTATTTATTTGAAGGAGTTACAAAGAGAGGGAGAGAGAGAGAGAGAGGTCTTCCACCTGCTGGTTCACTCCCCAGATGGCCACAATGGCTGGAGCTGCGCCAATCCGAGCCAGGAGCCAGGAGCTTCTTCCAGGTCTCCCATGTGGATGCAGGGGCCCAAGGACTTGGACCATCTTATACTGCTTTCTCAGGCCATAGCAGAGAGCTGGACCAGAAGAGGAGCAGCTGGGACTCGAACCAATGCCCATATGGATTGCCAGCGCTTCAGACCAGGACTTTAACCTGCTGTGCTACAGCACCAGCCCCGAGGCTGTTTTCACTTCTTGTAGGAACTCTGCATCTTCCTGCTCACTGGCCAGAACATACTCTCCAGCTGTTTTCTCTCCTCCAGGTATAGGTGTACTGTCTATATACTGTGTGCCAATGAAACTACTATCCTGCTTGGAGAACTGCCAATTTTCTCTGATGAGCAAGTCCTGGTGTTTGCCCCTGATGTTAGGGATGTGGGTCTCATATCCTGCCAACTACATTTCACAGGATTTTCCATTCTTTGAAATAGCACATTTATAAAGGAGCCACAAACAGAAAGTGGCTGGTGCATGTAACCCTAGAATAATCCCTGAACTTAAAGAACCAAACTATGATAGGGGTTTTATCTAGTGGCTAAGGCGCTGATGAGCACTCCCATATCCATATCAGAGGGCCTGACTTGGATACTCAGCTTCTGTCCTGACTCCAGCTTTCTACTAATGCAGATCTGGTGGCTACTGGTGATGACTCAAGTGAGTGGACTCCTGATACTCACCCAGGAGATCTGCCTTCAGTCCCCGGCCTCTGGCTTTGGCCCCAAGTAGGGGCTATTATAGGCATATAGGGAGTAAACCAATGGATGTAATATCAGTCTCTCTCTGTCTCTCCATCTCTCTGTCCTCTGTCTCAAAATAAAAAGGAACAAGAAATAGATAAAATCACTAAACTTCTAATCAATCTACTTACATAGATCATAGGGTTTTGCTTTAGTCTCTTATCTAGGCTCCAGGTTCTGACTGCACGGTCTCGCCTATGCATCTGTCATGCTCAGTATTGAAAATCTTACAGCCAGCCTCCGTGGAGATTAACAACATTTGAAGTTTATTCACATCTTCTTTACACTTATTAATCATTCATCTGTGGGTCTGTCAACCTGAAAGGTACAAAGTTCTGTTTAGATGGCACCTGCTGACCAAATGAGCACTTTGAACAACCAGCCTAAAAGTAGCTTAGAAAAGATTGATGTCGTGGTGGGCAAAGTCTTCTTCTGCGATGCCAGCATCCCATATGGCTGCTGGTTCCTTTTCCTGCTGCTCCTCTTCTGATCCAGCTCTCTGCTGTGGCCTGGGAAAGCAGTAGAAGATGGCCAAGTCCTTGGGCCCCTGAACCTTCATGGGAGATCAGAAGAAGCTCCTGGCTCCTGGCTTTGGATTGACTCAGCTCTAGGCATTGTAGCCATTTGGGTAGTGAACCAGTAGAAGGCAGGCCTCTCTGTCTGTAACTCTACCTCTAGAATAAATAAATCTTAAAAAAAAAAAAAGAAAAAAAAAAACAACAACAATGGGAAGGCAGAGCACCAACTTATCCTGGAAGTAGATCCTCATTGTGTGTGTATATATTTGAACATTTACAATTAAGGATGACTTAGCATTTCATGAGGGAAAATGTGCAATAAAAGTAAAACACAAAATATCTTTTAATGTGAGCTTTTAAATTTTAACATACTGAATGATTTATTATTATCTAGGAAAATCTCCTAAAGGGACTACTTTATGGTATATGTTGTTTAATAATTTTCAAAGTGCTTTGACCTCTTTTTTAATTGTCCCATGGCCTACTTTACAAATGAAAGAAAAAAAGAAAGGAGAGGTTGAGTGATTTAAAACACTGACTAGTTATAACTTCTCATCTTCTAATTTCAATTATGTTCTCCAAGCCTCTTTCTATGGTCTCCCATGTATCATTATACTTTTGAATTAAACGTCTGGTATCTAGTATAAAAAAAAAATCACTTACCAATGGGTCTCACCATTGTGGAAAAATCAGTCTCTTTAATCAGAAAATTATTTTTGTCAATCCTTCTTACTTATCTCTTATAAGTTTTTGTTCACAAACATAACCATCTTTCCTTTTAAAAGAATTCAAGGTTTCAGAAGCCAGGGAGAGTAAAAGGTGAGAGCACGCCCTCTGGGCCTGGCCTGCTTCCAGCCTGGAGACAATACTGTTTTCCTGTGGTGTGTGTTGCATTCCAGTCTCCCTGGAAAGGGCTCACCTCTTTTTCCACTCCTTAGCTCTCCCTAATCTTTTTTTTTTTTTTTTTTTTTTTGACACGCAGAGTGGACAGTGAGAGAGAGACAGAGAGAAAGGTCTTCCTTTGCATTTGGTTCACCCTCCAATGGCTGCCGCGGTAGGCGCGCTGCAGCCAGCGCACCACGCTGATCCAATGGCAGGAGCCAGGTGCTTCTCCTGGTCTCCCATATGGTGCAGGGCCCAAGCACTTGGGCCATCTTCCACTGCACTCCCTGGCCACAGCAGAGAGCTGGCCTGGAAGAGGGGCAACCAGGACAGAATCCGGCGCCCCGACCGGGACTAGAACCCGGTGTGCCGGCGCCGCAAGGCAGAGGATTAGCCTAGTGAGCCGCGGCGCCGGCTAGCTCTCCCTAATCTTACCAGCTTGTGTCTGAATGGTTCCTGCTAGTGCTCTGCCTTTAAAAAAAATCCTAAGTGCTTATCTCATGGTACTATTAGGAGCTCCTCATCTTTTCTGCTTTTGTCACCGATACCAACCCCTCCTGTCAGCACTGATCATCATGATAGTAATCTTTTAAATATGTAGACATATCTCTAGTCTCAGATGTGAGAGTCTTGATGCTGGCTTTGTAGCAGTACTCTTGTTTGCCATCAGCATTTCCTTCAAGGGCCATAGCGGCAACACATTGATGTTTCCTATAACGTAATAATTTTAACAGGATTTGCACTCCATAACAAATTTCACTGGCACCACCTTAGATTAAATCCCCATTTCTTTACTGCCCATATCATGACCATTGCCTTCCCACTGGCCTCTCTGCCTCTTTGTAAAGGGTGCTTTTAAACAATGACAAATAGAATTATCTGTCTGACATGCAGATCTCCTTAAGCAATTGTCTCATTTGAAACCATTCAGAATCTCTCAGCAGTCTTTAGCATCACAGTACACAGGCTAGAGAATTATCTCAAGCCTTCCTCCATGTGGTCCCAGTTAGCCCTTCAGCTTTCTTCCTCTCCTTGCTGTCTTCCTTTCATCTGTGCTTTGTGCAATTTCCTAAGCATGCTGGGCTCTCTCAACTCAAGGGGTTTGCGTGTGTTATTTTTACTGCTCAGGGCGCCATTATTTCTGCCCAGCCATGATGAAATCATTCTGCAGGACTTACCCTGGCACCATTGTATTTGGCCACAGTAACAACATGGGCCCAGGAGAAGAACCCCTTGCCTGAGTTCCAATAGCACCGTGATTACACGAGAATTTCCTTGTGCTTTGAGATCAGAGACTGCTTATGATTCATCTCTTGCTTCAGTGGCTGGCACAAGGTGGGCATTCAGCAAAT
The DNA here is from genome assembly GCF_033115175.1 of Lepus europaeus. NCBI lineage: Eukaryota > Metazoa > Chordata > Mammalia > Lagomorpha > Leporidae > Lepus > Lepus europaeus. The sequence goes on from NC_084831.1 coordinate 61,312,891, forward strand.
AATTATTAACTTTTTGTGCTCAGTATGTGCAGTACTCTGTAAGCTCACCTGGTTGTAGATTAGATTGCTGGTCTTCTTGTGGTTAAGCAGGGTACTGCCAAACTGCATCTGAGCTTCTGTTTTAGGCACATGATTTAACATGTTTGTTTATTTAGTCCCTCCTAGGTGTTGGCATTGTTCTAGCTGTTGAAGCTGCAGTGATAAACAACAAAGGCAGTAGCCCTTTCTCCTGGAATTCACATTGCATTTGGCAAGAAAAAAACCAAATAAATTCATATATAGTATATGTCAAGTTCTTATAAGAATTTTATAAAATGAAACAGGGTAATAAGGTTAAAGAAGCAAAGAGGCATAATTTTAAATAGGATGGCCAGTGGAGGCGTTTCTGAAACAGTGATATTTGAGCAGAGCCCTAAAGGAAGTAAAGGAGTGAGCTTATGTGGTTTTTTTTTTGTTTTGTTTTGTTTTGTTTTGTTTTGTTTTGTTTTGAGAAAGTATTCCAGAGAAAACAGCAAGGTCAAAGAGCTTGGGGCAAGCTCCCACTTAGTATGGTGCACACCCAGAAAAGCTGCCATGTTGTTGGAGCACAGTGAACAAGGAGGAAAGCAGAAAAAGTGAGGCCAAAAACATTGGCAGGGACCAAGTCACACAGAGCCTGTAACTCATGGGCAGGTATTTTGGCTGAGCTAGAGGGAAATCCATTGAAGGATTTTGAACAGATTTGTGGCATGATCTGATTGCTTTCTTAGAGTCACTTTGCTTCTTCTATGGAGTAGATATTGTATGGATACTGCATAGATACTGTATAGAAGCCAACAGATCAATGAGGAATCATTGCTAATGAGTTAGATGAAGGTAGTAGCAAGAAAAGCACCAAAAATTAGTTTTAGTTATTTTGGAGTTAGAATTCACAGTAAAAATGCTTTTTTTGTTGAATTGGGTGTGAAACGTGTGAGAATTTTAGGCCATTTTTTGACATGAGGACGACTGTGAAAAGAGCAAATTCAAGGTAGTTAGAGAAGGATCAAAGGATCAGTTAGATGTTAAAATATATTTGTGTAAATGTAGTTATAGATACAGTTTTATATGGTAGATAGAAATAGATAGATACAGAGATATGCTAAGTGGAAAACCATGAGGCAGCAGAAAAGATTGAGGAAAATAGGTGAGCCCAGAGTGTGAGATAAAAATGTAAGAGTCACCTAAACGTGATGGATTCAGAGCCACAGGATTGGGATCAGCCAGCCATAGAGCTAGGAGGGGCCAGCCAGGGAGGGAGTGGAGGCACAGATGATAAGGGACAGAAGCACAGGTTTAAAGGCCTGGGAAACCATCAGCTGTGTCTAAGAAGGTGGGATTCACAGACATGCAGAAGTAGTGTCAGGAAGGACTTATCCATTGTTTCAAATCTTGCTAATAGTTGAATAAGCTAATGATTATGACTTTATCCTGGAATCTGCTAATGTGCAGGTTAGTGATAACCCTGACAAAAATGTAGGATTCATGGAATTGGATTTGGGAGGTGATTGAGATTTCTTATTGTTATGCCCAGTTCGATTTTCTCCAAAGACCACCAAGGAGTCAATACTGCTGTAAAACACACAAGAGTTTTATTACAGGCCCAGGTCTGGACTCTCAACCATCACTGATGCAGCGGATTTGAATTGAGAGCCCCGACTCTTCATTTAACAGTGTTTTTGTAGGGTTTTCAGAGACATTCTATACATTATAGTACCATTCAGCAAATCATCTCATTTCACGGGAAATTCAAAGAACATCTCTTAGAATTGATTAGTACATCCAGTGGCAGGAATGGACCTGGTAAAGGTGGTTGGATAGCTTTGGGGTTGAAGCCTTTTAAAGCGATTGCCTAAAGTATAGGGTCTCAGCTGCTGGGGTGTTTGTGTGCAACTGCAGAGTCTTGGGATGTTATAAATCACCTTAACTGCTCTGAAAAGATACCTGGAACTTTAGGTATTTCCCTGCTATCTGCTGATTGGCTATTGCTAGGAGAGTTTATTGCAAGGGGAGCTCATTTATTTATTTTTAGGAGCTTCTGGCTCAGGGTTCAGGGCCCAGTCAGGCCCGAGTTACAAGATTGAGGCCTTTTTTAAAATAGTGACACCTTGATCCCGGCTCAGGTCTCTCATTATGACACAGAGAAGATACAGAGCATTTAGACAATCCCTCCAAAAATAGGTCTGTTGGCTAAGTACTTCTTAAATTTTCTTTCATTTCTATGATTTTAGAAGAATCATGTCCATGTTACTGCCACAGTATTTACATGTGTTGCCAATTCTAACTGCTTTAGTTCAAGCCAATATCCTGAACACTGAATTACCTTGAGTGCATTTTATTTTCCTTTGAGAATTTAGAAGATAGGTTAGCATTTTCAGAGCCTCAGGGCCACCTTTAACTACATCAATTATCATTGGGCTGCAGAACTTGTGAAGTGTCATTTAATAAAATTTGAAGTAACAGAAAGCTCCTGGGTATATAATCTTAGTTCTTGCTTCTTCCTTCCCTCTGTCCTTTGTATGCTCTTGCTGTTCCACCTCTGTCTAACCAACCATCCATCTATCCTTCATCAAACATAGGAGATGTTAAGATCTAAGGCTGTTCTCTGTTCTTTACCTGGCGACATTGATATGGAATCTCTACTGGCCTGTGGAAGTCTCCCAAAGGAACTTGCATTGAATTGGCTCTGCAGGGAAGCATTTTCAGAGCTATAAAAAGAGGAAAAGCTATGAAGAAAACCTGAAAAATTATTGCCAGAAGACTGTTTTAATCCTAATCCCAGAGTGAACTTTGAGTTGCAGCCATAAATATTGTTTGGAGCATTAGATCCAAAGAGAGGATTTGGAGAACGTTCGATGTGATATCCAGTAGGTTTCAGAAAAATCGGTTAAGATAAAATCCTTTTGGGAAGCTTTTAGAAGCTCACTTTTGTATTATGAAGATATATGGTATCAGTGCAGGACTGATAGTTAAAAGTAGAATGCAGGACCAGAACAAAACACAAACTAATGAAAATTGTGCTATGATAAAGGTATGAAAAATTCATGGAGGAAGAAATGCTGAGTTGTTCTTTCTTTGCTTTATTCCTCTTTTCCTATTTTTCGTCCCTTTCTGAGTTTATTCTTTTTTCTCTTACACAGCACAAAGAAAAATATGACACAATTCATAGTTATGGAGTTCACAATAAGATATTTTTGAAAGTACACAATTGAACTGTAAAATAAATTAAGCCATCCCTTTTCATTAACCTTTTTCTTAAGTTATATATCTCATTTTCCTCCTAGAAGACACACATATTTTCCAGAAGTGACATTTTTGATATTTTCTCAATGGCTAGAAAATATTGAATGATATGGTATTTTAACTTCAGCATATAGCATAGCATCTTGGGAAAGCACAATGAATACAAGAGAGACACAGCCAACTAGAAAAATAGTCAACCTTTTTTTTGACTCTCAGCTACTTCAGAAGGACAAGGGAAATGATTTGGGTTTATGTGTAGGAAATCAAGGCCAGTGAGGCAGAATGAGGTCAAGTTATCAGATGGAGAAGTACATGGCTACCTGAGAAAAAATTTTCCCTGTCAGGGAAAGGGCCCTCATGATCACACCTGCCTCTCAGACACTGTAAGACAGAGCGTTGGAGAGGATGTGCCCAGAGATATCGAACAGACTGGATAGGAGGAGCATGGAGCAGGATAGCTTCCTGTTGTTGAGGAAAATACACTTCAGCAATCAGTTGGAACTGAGAAAGCTCATTATTTGGGGCACTCTGTACATGGTGTGGATCTTCCAGAGGAAGTTCTCTGTCAGAGCCGTAAGGACTTTTATCCTGCTCAGACAGTTTCTTAGTCTTGAGATTTCTTTCTTTCCAAAATGAATTAGATTTTCCTTCTTACCTTGAAAAGGGAGTTCCTAGCAGTTATGGCATAGGAAAAAAATTAAGGTATATTCAACCCCCATGCCTGTTTCTGAATTAAAAGGGGAGTGACTGTAGTTTGATGATGGTGCCTAATACTAATTACTCAAGAGTAACGCTGCCTGATCTCTAGAATTCTTTCCCTTTGGGTTAGAATCTGTTAATGTTGATGCACACACTAAAGGACTGGAGTGTTGCTCACTTTGCAAAAGAAATGATCACTTACTAAGTTCTACAGTATGTGGTGTTGTACCCTTGAAACACTTCCTTTAGTGTGATTCTGCCAGGTACAGATTGATGTATATGAGCCCCAAATTTTATTTCAATACAGTAGAATAACATGTCTGAACTAAACTGCCTTCATCTAAAAATGTCTGATCATGTTATTTAGGTCACAGTTGAGAAGGTTAAAAAACATCCACATCATTATAGTTAAACTGCAATTTGCTATAAAGTGTTTATTAATCTAACTCCATGTTGGCCACTAAGTTACTCAAGGTCAGAATAATCATCACTGAATCCTGACCACATGGCACATTTTAAAAATCAGATAAGTAATCTTATATGAGATGCAAGGGCTCATTATTCTGACTAGCCTTCAACTTATGGATTGATTTTTGTGCTCCTATAACCCCATTTCCCTGCTGGCCTCTAGTATCTGCTGAACTATTCTATTTTATCTGTGATGAGCTAGTCTAACCCTCTGCTGGCATTGTATTCTATAGCATAAACTGTCCAATATGGTGGCACTAGCCACATCTTCCTACAGAGCACTTGAAATATGGTTGGTGTAACCAAAAACCAAATTTTTAATTCTAAAAATTTAATTTTAAAACTAGCACTGAATTCAGTTATAGAAAAAATTCAAGTGTTTAATTTTAAACTTTTAAGATGTTTGGACAGTTAAGGATTTGTGAGTCAAATTTTTCATCATAAAATTTAAATGCAGATCAAGTATTTCTAATGAAAACTTAGCTTTCCAGTTGAGTTGTGCTGTGAATTTAAAGACTTCAACACAATTCAAAACATACTACAGGGCAGCTATAAACAAAATAACCTGGTACTGGTACAAAAATAGATGTGTAGAACAATGGAACAGAATGGAAACCATAGAAATTATTCATGTATCTACAACCAACTAATCTTTGACAAACGAGCTGAAATCAGTCCCTGGAGAAATGACAGTCTCTTCAACAAATGGTCTTGGGAAAATTGGATCTACATGTGCAGAAGTATGAAACAAGATGCTTACCTTAAATCTTATACAAAAATCAACTCAAAATGTTTCAAGAATCAGTAGCTGTGAGCTGATACCATCAAATTACTAAGGGAGAATATTGGGGAAACTCTGCAAGACATTGGTATAGGCAAAGACTTTTTGGACAAGACACCAGAAGCACTGGCAATTAAAGTAAAAACAGACAAATGGGATTACATCAAACTAAGAATCATCTACATTACAAATGAAACACCAAACAAAGTGAGGAGGCACCCAATAGAATAGTAGAAAATTTTGCAAACTATGCAACTGATAAAGAATTAATATTGGGGCCATTGCTGTAGCGTAGCACATTAATGCCCTGGCCTGAAGCACCAGCATCCCATATGAATGCCGGTTCTAGTCCTGGCTGCTCCTCTTCCAATCCAGCTCTCTGCTATGGCCTGGGAAAGCAGAGGAAGATGGCCCAAGTCCTCGGGCGCCTACACCCATGAGGGAGACCTGGCAGTAGCTCCTGGCTCCTGGCTTCGGATCAGCGCAGCTCCGCCCATTGCAGCCATCAGGATAGTGAACCAATGGATGAAAGACCTCTCTCTCTCTCTCTGTTGCTCTTTCAAATAAATAAAATAAATCTTTAAAAAAAGAATTAATATCTAGAATACATAAATAACTAAAGAAACTCAACAACAACAAAACAAGCAGTTCAACCAAGAAATGGACAAAGGACATGAACAAGCATTTTTTCAAAAGATGAAATTCAAATGCCAACAGACACATAAAAAATGCTCAGTATCACTATACATCAAGGAAATGAAAATCAAAACTATGGTGAGGTTTTACCTCACCACAATTAGAATGAGTGTCATCCAAAAATCAAAAATCAGTAAAGCTGGCAAGGATGTGGGGAAAAGGGTACCCTTATCCACTGTTGGTGGAATGTAAACTAGTACAACCATAATGGAAGACAGTATGGAGATTCCTCAGAGATCTGAAAATACATCTCTTATACAACCCAGACATCCCACTCCTGGCAATTTGCTCAAAGGAAATCAAAACAGTGTACTAAAAAACTATTTGTATGCCTATTTTTATTGGAGCTCAATTTACAATAGCTAAGATGTGGAATTAACCTAGATGTTCATGAATTGATGAATGGATAAAGAAAATGTGGCATATACACACTATAGAATACTACTTAGTCAAAAAAGAATAAAATCCTGTCTTTTTCAAGAAAATGGGTACAATTCTAAACCATTATGCTTAGTGAAATAAGCTATTCTCAAAAAGACAAATATATATTTTTTTCTAATATATAATACTAAGCTAATATAGAATACTAAGTATAATAATGAAATGGTCACTTTTGGAAATGATTGTCATTTTTAGCTCATGTTTATACTCTTGTGGAACTGAGTCTTCCTACTTTTTACTTGTTGAATGTTATGATTAGTGGTGAATTAAACCCGTGAATATAGAGTGGAATAAAAGTAAATCCCTGCAAAAACTGATGAAGAGAGGGGAGGGACAGAGGAGGATTGGGAGTGGGGCAGGAATGTGAGAGAAGTGTGATTGTCTTCTTGGAACTATACCCATGGAATGCATAAAATCTGTTCTCTTTACATTAAATAAAGATTTTTAAATCTTGTTGATTTTAATAATAATAATGGTTTAGAAATTAGATTAAATAAAATAGATTATTAGAAGTAATTTTGGGGGCTGGTGCTATGGCATAGAGGGTAAAGCCACCATCAGCAGTGCTTGCATCCCATATAGGCACCAGTTGGAGATTCAACTGTTTCACTTCAGATCCAGCTCTCTGATATGGCCTGGGAAAACAATGGAAGATGACCCATGTCCTTGTGACCCTGCACCCATGTAGGAGACCTATAAGAAGCTCCAAGCTTCTGGACATTTGGGGAGTGAACCAGTGAATGGAAGATCTCTCTCTCTCTCTCTCTCTCTCTGCCTCTGGCCTTCTGTAACTCTGCCTTACAAATAAATAAATAATTTTTTTAAAAAGTAATTTTCCTTTTTGTATTTTGGCTTTTTTATGTTTCTAAATTGGCTTTATAGATAATTAGAAATTGCATATGCATCTTGTATTATACTTATATTAGGTTGTGTTACTCAAGTGAATCTACTATGGTCAGTTGTGAGCCACTGGTGATCAATATCCTGGACCTGAAATTCAGTTTGAGAAGATGATCATGATGATGCTGGTAATGACAATGATGATACTAATTATGAGAACAAAGATGATTTCTTATGATTTGTGTGGAATTTCAGTGTTCAAAGAGTTCTTCTCTAGAACAGGATACTAACCCTATAAATCAGTTTGATATATTTTAAAATTCATTGATGCTCACAGACATTATGTTAGTTATCCAAAGTTATTTTGTCCATCACTGAGAGAACTATTGTTGTAACTCACAGTTCTCATTCCAAAGAGCTTCTTGAGATTGTCTCTGGTCTATGAGATAAGTTGTTGTGATTTCTTCAAAAACAAGTTATTTTGACTACAATATTGTAGCAAGCATAATTAAATGCATTTATAAAGAGTTTATTGAGCTTGATACTTGATTCATGTAAAAGAATGGCCAATGGTTAGGATTAATACTTTGTCCTTTGTTAAGCCACTTTTTAATGATTTCTCCTTTTCCACAAAACTTACAAGAAGGTTCAAATACTGGCACTAGACTTTTTCTTAACTCTCTGGAGTTCATCTTTGTTTCAGGTATTGTCAGAACACCTATGCAAGAGAGACGTGATGTTTCCTTTAGTTTATCACATATTTGTATGAACATCTGTCTATCAGCCTGCAGTAAATTACTGTTGAAGAATTTACTCTGAGACTTGTTGATGTGTGGAGATTTTTGCGAAAGGGTCTACAAAGACAGTTTCTTGGGAGTCTTTGTATATTATTTTTAGGAATAATTTAATTATTACAATTTATAGTAGTCATCTTATAAACTAGCATTGAACTGGCAAGAATCAAAAAAGGAAATTGAATTGTTATTAAGCAGGGACACATATGATTAAAGCAGATTCTTTTAACTTGTGTCTAGTACTTTTTTTGCATCATCTTATTTAATTTAAACATAAAACAGACTCTTGAGAGATATTATTACTGTGTTATAACTAGAGTTCAAGAGTGGCAAGAGGTAAGATGGTAGGATTCATTACTGAGCTTACTGATGCTACTTGGTCTCTTTATTTTTCCATTTATGTAGAAAGTGACAATTGTGGATCATGGCAGTTAAGCACTGAACTTTGAATTGGAATTGGATCTAAGTTATAGACATAATAAGATCCAAAAGCACTTATAATACTCAATATTTCCGTTATAGCACAATGTTCAATCCCAATTCATTTATTCACTCGTTCAACAAGTAACTACTGATCGTCAAACCTTAAATTAAATGCTTGGGTGTTGCAAAGAGACCCATCAACAAGATGTATTATATAATGTAATTATTAATAAGATATAATACGTATTGATTAATCCAATAGTGTTACAATTAATTGACTAATATATAATATATATGATCAATGAGATGCATCTATAAAAATACTTTTTAAAGTAACCATGCTTAAAAGTGTTCATTTCGATTTTCTTAAATTAGGAATGAGGTAATAGTCTGTGGAAGCAGGGAGAAATATTATCAGCTGGCACCAGCTGAAAAGAGAAGCAGGAATAGACACCTGCTTTGGCCAGCATGACCCAGATCAGAAGCCCCAGTGCCAATTTAGGAAATTCCTCCTTCCTCATCAACATATCACATCCACCACCTTCACTGATTGATATGTGACAACTCCTCTCCATCCTCATTGCTGCTGTTTTCTTTAGTTTCTTGATTTATTTTAATGAACACATGTGATTACCTCCTTTGTTATTCACTGCCACCACCTTTAACCTGTTCCCTACACAGTTGCCAGAGTTAGAACTCCATAATGTGGGATCAAAAATGATTATCTGGTGGCCTGCACTGTGGCATAGCACGTAAAGCCACTGCCTGCAGTGCCGGCATCTCATATGGCTGCCAGTTCTAGTCCCAGCTGCTCCACTTCCGATCCACTCTGCTATCGCCTGGGAAAGCAGTGGAAGATGGCTTGTATAAGAGTTGGGGGAAGCTCAGGGCTCTTGAGTGAACTCAGGCTCTTAGGGAGTGAACCAGTGTATGGAAGATCTCTCTCTCTCTCTCTCTTTCTCTCTGCCTCTCTGTAACTCTGCCTTTCAAATAAATAAATAAATTTTTAAAAAAATGATCTGCCTTTCTACTGCTTCCCACACTACCTTCTCATCCCTGCACTCCCAATGCACCTAGCTACTTACAGTTTCCCAAGCAAGCCAGATGAGCTGAAGTCTCCAAGCCCCTGGTCATGTATCTGCTGTACCCAGAATGCCCTTTCTTTGCCTTCTTCACCTACTAAGCTCTTACTGATTTTTCAAAGGTCATCTCAACAGCTACTTATTTTAGATTGTATTTCCAAGTCTTTTATCCCCAACACTTAGGTTAAATTTACCCTTTGTTGTCTCTGAACAAGCATATCTTATAATGCCACCATTACACTACCAATGCCTAACTGCACATTTTTACTTACGCAAGAGCCTTGTCTTCCTACAATGCACACTATACTCTTTGGGATAGAGAGCCATATTTTATTCATCTCCCATGCCTGGTACACAGCAAGCACTCAGTATATGTTTACTGAAAAAGTGAACTAGTAATTATCCTGTCATTTCTTAAAATGTTTCAGTAGATGCCAATTAAAATCTGAACTTGTTTCAGTGCTATACCAGACTCTTTATCATACGCCTCTTGCATAATGTAGAGTTTCATCCCTCGCTGTGTCCATGCATTTATTCATGATCCTGTTATACTAAAATAAAAACAATTCCCCCAGTGGGCCTTTGGATTTCAGCCTTCCAGAACTTGACTCATCCAAGTTCACAGTTGAACTATTTCAGGGTCTGGTCAATCGGGCTGTCCCTGCACTCAGGTCTAGATGAGAAATAGCTTGTGGGAGCTCTTTGTTACCTACAGATCTACACAAGCTGGCACGATGAAATGTAGGCCAACCTTCTAAAGCGAAATCTAAAATGTTCCTGCGTCAGACCTTGCTGATCCTGTTCCTCTCCAGCTGAAGTTGTCAGGCCTTGCTTCCCCTCTGCTCTTACAAAGCTACCAGCACTCAGGTCATTTTCTGTAGATGGACAGAACACTAATTCTATTTTTAAAGTTTTATTTATTTATTTGAGAAAGACAGAGTTACAGAGAGAGAAGGGGAGAGACAGAACCTCCATCCACTGGTTCACTATCCAAATGGTCTCAAATGGCCAGGACAAAATTAAGAGCCAGGAGCTACGAACTCCCTCCAGGTTTCTCACATGGATGGCAGAGGCCCAAGTACTTGGCCCATCTGTTGCTTTTCCAGGTACATTAGCAAGAAGTTGGATGGGAAGTAGAGCAGCCTGGACTCAAAACAGTACTTGTAAGGGATGATGGAATATCAGGCAGCATCAGCATAACCCACTGCACAACACCTCTGGCCCGTACTCCACTTGTTTTGTAGCCCTGCCTCTAATAGCATTGTCAGGTCCTGGCCAAGATCTTAGGTTATAAATATTACCCAGTTGTACAGCTAGACATTGGCTACTATCCTGTCTTCTTGACCATCTGGTGAAAGAAGTGTATCTAGGCTACTTTATTACCATGAATTGTACGAGTGGTTGGAAATGGGAATGCATGCTTTCCAAGACAAAAGGATGTGAGTAAGCTTACTGCAAATCTCTTCCACTTAGTTCACCGACATTACCTACTATCCATTGGCTAGAACTGGAACCAGCAATGCTAGCATTTCCTCTGCTTCCAGCATGTAATTACTTGTTTTGCATAACCTTTGTGGACATTCAATTATGTGCAAAACATCACAGGAAAAAAGGCTGTCTTTTTGCTCTTTAATATAAAGTTGTTTACATTCATTCAGTAATCCTTTTTTCAGGTACTTATTGGTCCCAGAGAATGTTGGACTGTTGGATAGCAATATTATGTCTTTTAAATTGTGAAATATTTAATACAACCTCCAAAGATACCCCTTTAATTGTATAAGGCAGCAATGAGCTTTCATTCTTCTGCCTTTCGTATCTATTTAATATTACCTGCAAGTCAATAATAGTGCAGTTTAATGGTAACCTAATTTCTAGTCTACTCTGCCTTCCCAGATCCTTCTCTTTTGTCTTTGAGTCAATTATGGCAAAGTTAGATCTATGAACATAGTCTAACTTTACCATGTGAGGAACTTTGGATTGGATTGCATGTCCTACAATCCCAATGTCTACTAGGCTGTGGATAGATTCTTGACTGAGACAATTAACATCTTTTTTTTTTATTATTTGATTTTAAAATCCAGAAAAACAGAGTCAGAGAAGTATCTCCCTTGTACTGGTTCCCTCCTCAAATTCCCAGCATAGTCAGGGTGGGACTACAGTAAAGCCAGGATCTGGAAAGGATCCATGCATTTCTGCCTTCCCTTGTTGCGTGTCAAGATGTTTGTTACTGAGAAGCTGCAATTGGGATTGGAACCAGGATTAGATCCCAGATGGGATGTGGACATCCCAAGAAGCATTTTTTAAAAGATTTATTTATTTATTTGAAAGGAAGAGCAACACAGAGAGAAGATGGAGAGATAAAGAAAGATCTTTTATCCATTGGTTCACTTCCAAAATGGCTGAAACAGTCAGATCTGGGCCAGGGCAAAGCCAGGAGCCAGAAATTCCATCTGGTCTCCCACAGACCTTAGGCCGTCTTCTACTACCTTCCAGTGCATTAGCTAGGAAACCACACAGTGTCTTTACCACCATGCCTGCCACCCTGTCCAAGTCATTTTTGAGTCACAATATTCTGTAAGCTGTGACTCCTACACCATGCTGATGTTTTTATTTCTAGAGGAAAAATCAGGTCCTTTGGTTTCTTTGCCTCTTCTGTTTGCCTGATTAGACAAGAATCCTTCTAGAAGCCTGAAACCTCTGCAGCTCTTATCAGCTGATTGCGCTCCTCTTCTAGTCTCCCCTGGAAATCCTGCCAAGGACTGTGTGATGTATATTGTCCTCAGAACACTTCCTGTCCACTCCCACTGGATTATGTTTCTTGTCTGCCACTCCCACTGCCTCACATGTTAGATTTGACAGTACTCTTGTCTCTTTGTTTCACAGGCACAGGTATTGCCATCTGCCCAACAGTGCCAGAACTAGCATGCTGGTTATCCTCAGTCTCCCAGAACCAGGTCTTGCTTCCTTTCATTCTGAATTCTTCGCACTCCTCATTATCCTTGTTTCCAAGACCTAAGCATGGAGAGTACAAGGCCACACCAGTCATGACAGCTCCCAGCTTAAATAGTCCTCTACCTATCTCATGGGAAAATGTATTCCCTTATACATATGATTCTTATCTTTCATATTAAACAGGGTAAATGAATCTGTCCATTTTTCATTATTATAACGAAACACCTGAGTCTGAGTACTTAGAAAGAGACATTTAGCTCACATTCTTGGAGGATGAGAATCCAAGCTGCATAGCAGCTGACTCTGGGGAGGGCCCTATAACTGATCACCTCCTGGTGGGTGGCACCACAATTATGGGATACGTGTGAGAGAGAGAGCACAATGCGATAGCAAGTCAGAGAGGTTTGAAGGTGGCAAGGTTTGTTCTTTTCATAATGATCCCCTCTTGAAAAATCACTCTAGAGTTCCATGAAAGCTACCTTATTCTCTTTTAAGGGTACATCCTCACCAGGCTAAGGACCTCCCACTTGACCCACCTTTGAGAAATCTGACCATCTCAGCACTTCCACATTGTGGACCAAGCTACCAACACAGGACCCTTTGCAGCATATGCACCCAGATCATATCCAAATCATAGTACTCAGTGTTCTCCAGAACTGAGAGCCTGGGAATTTTTGTAACTGTGCTCAAATTTAAGGAATCCTATCTATAATTTATTATTACTTGTCTCATTGAGAAGAAATAATAAGACACACTTCAAAAACATATGGTGAATAAATATGTACTCGCATATAACATAAATGTAAAATGAATCATATTTACAATATTTTAATGCACATTAGGGTCTTCATTTTTTGAATTTCATAATGGAGGAGTAGAAGAGCATAAACATTTCAGGAGCTCAAAAAGTTATTTTAAATAATTTCCCAATGAAAGGAAAAAATTATCAAAAGCCTGACTAGGGGCTGGTGTTGTGTCATAGACAGATAAGCTGCTACCAGCACTCCCAGTGGGAACCATTTCATATTCGGAATGCTCCACTTACAATTCAGATCCCTGCTGGTGTGCCTGAGTAAGCAACTGAAGAAGATCTAAGTGCTTGGACCTCTGACACCCACAGGGGAGCTCCTGACTCCTGTATTTGGCCTGGCCCAGCTCTGGCTGTTGTGGCATTTGCAGAGTATACCAATGGATGAAGTTCTCCATCTCTCTCTCTGCCTCTGTCTCTACTTCTCTCTCTCTCTCTCTGTAACTCTGCCTTTCAAATCAACAAATAAGTCTTAAAAAGAAAAAAAAATCCTGACTATACTACGGTGCATACGAAATACAAGGAACAGCCAACAATGTTCCAAACTAAAAGGGACCATATTTTTGTTTACCATATGAAGTGTTGACAAAATTTGTTACAGTGCTTAATTCTACATTTTGCATCAACTCAGACAGTTATGTAATGAGAATTATGCTCCCAACAGGCAATTTCATTGAGAAAAACATTCTCTTATTCTAATATCTAGTAGGTACAACAGATGACTAATCATATAGGATGGTACTTCCTTTTGCCAGTTACCATATGCCTACTACATTCTGAAAATCCTATTTGAAATTTTCAAAGGATACTTTAGGTTTTAGCTGTAATGCTAGACCATACGTTATATGTCTTTTGATTCTCTAAGAAGATGGCCCTATTCCAGAAATATAACAGAAATGGAGTTAATGAGCAAAAGTGTTCAAAGGCATTATTCCATAACATGTTCATATGTATTATATATACTGTTAAGTATATATAGACTTTGCTTAAATTAAAATTAGCCAGTTTTCTTTTTTTATTTTGTTTTTTTTTAAACTTTACTTAATAAATAAAAATTTCCAAAGTACAACTTTTGGATTATAGTAGCTTTTCCCTCCATAACCTCCCTCCCACACACAACCATCCCATCTCCCGCTCCCTCTCCCATCCATTCATATCAAGATTCATTTGCAATTATCTTTATATACAGAAGATCAATCTAGTATATACTAAGTAAAGATTTCAACAGTTTGCACCCACACAGAGACACAAAGTATAAAGTACTGTTTCAGTACTAGTTATACTGTTAATTCACATAGTACAACACATTAAGAACACAGATCCTACATGGGGAGTAAGTGCACAGTGACTCCTGTTGTTGATTTAACAATTGACACTTTTGTTTATGGCATCAGTAATCACCTGAGGCTCTTGTCATGAGCAGCCAAGGCTATGGAAGCCTCTTGAGTTCACCAACTCTGATCTTATTTAGACAAGGCCGTAGTCAAAGTGGAAGTTCTCTCCTCCCTTCAGAGAAAGGTACTTCCTTCTTTGATGGCCCGATCTTTCCATTGGGATTTCATTTACAGAAAGCTTTCATTTAGGTCATTTTTTTTTTTTTTTTTTGCCAGAGTGTCTTAGCTTTCCATGCCTAAAATACTCTCATGGGCTTTTTAGCAGGATCCAAATGCCTTAAGCGCTGATTCTGAAGCCAGAGTGCTGTTTAGCACATCTGCAATTCTATGAATTTGCCGTGTATCCTGCTTCCCATTTTGGATCGTTCTCTCCTTTATAATTCTATCACTTAGTATTAGCAGGCACTAGTCTTGTTTGTGGGAGCCCTTTGTCTCTTAATCCTATCATTATGATCAATTATGAACTGAAACTGATCACATTGACTAGTGAGATGGCATTGGTACATGCCACCTTGATGGGATTGAATTAGAATCCCCTGGCATGTTTCTAACTCTACCATTAGGGGTAAGTCCGATTGAGCATGTGCCATACTGTATATCTCCCCCCTCTCTTGTTCCCATTCTTATATTTAACAAGTATCATTTTCAGTTAAATTTAAACACCTAAGAACAATTGTGTGGTAATTAAAGAGTTCAACCAATGGTATTAAATAGAACAAAAAATATACTACAAGGAATAAAGTTGTAAGTTGTTCCTCAACAGTCAGGACAAGGTCTGATCAAGTCACTGTTTCTCATAACGTCCATTTCACTTCAAGAGATTTCCTTTTAGGTGTTCAGTTAGTTGTCACCGATCAGGGAGAACATATGGTATTTGTCCCTTTGGTACTGGATTATTTCACTCAGCATAATGTTTTCCAAATTCCTCCATTTTGTTGCAAATGACCAGATTTCATTTTTTTTTTTACTGCTGTATAGTATTCTATAGAGTACATATTCCATAATTTCTTTATCCAGTCTACTGTTGATGGGCATTTAGGTTGATTCCAGGTCTTAGCTCTTGTGAATTGAGCTGCAATAAACATTGAGGTGCAGACAGCTCTTTTATTTGCCAATTTAATTTCCTTTGGGTAAATTCCAAGGAGTGGGATGGCTGGGTTGTATGGTAGGGTTATGTTCAGGTTTCTGAGGAATCTCCAGACAGACTTCCATAGTGGCTTAACCAGTTTGCATTCCCACCAACAGTGGGTTAGTGTCCCTTTTTCCCCACATCCTCTCCAGCATCTGTTGTTGGTAGATTTCTGTATGTGAGCCATTCTAGCTGGGGTGAGGTGAAACCTCATTGTGGTTTTGATTTGCATTTCCCTGATGGCTAGTGATTCTGAACATTTTTACATGTGTCCATTGGCCATTTGGATTTCCTCTTTTGAAAAATGTCTATTGAGGTCTTTGGCCCATCTCTTAAGTGGGTTATTTGTTTTGTTTTTGTGGAGTTTCTTGATCTCTTTGTAGATTCTGCTTATTAATCCTTTATCGGATGCATAGTTTGCAAGTATTTTTTCCCATTTTGTCGGTTGCCTCTTCACTTTTCCTGTTTTTTTTGCAGTACAGAAACTTCTCAATTTGATGCATCCCAATTGTTAATTTTGGCTTTGACTATCTGTGCCTCTGGGGTCTTTTCCAAGAAGTCTTTGCCTGTACCTATATCTTGCAGGGTTTCTCCAGTGTTCTTTAATAATTTGATGGTTTCAGGTCATAGATTTAGATCTTTAATCCATGTTGAGTATATTTCCCAGCACCATTTATTGAATAGACTGTCCTTGCTCCAGGCATTGGTTTTAGATCCTTGATCAAATAGAAGTTGGCTGTAGATGTTTGGGTTGATTTCTGGTGTTTCTATTCTGTTCCATTGGTCTATCCATCTGTTTCTGTATCAGTGCCATGCTGTTTTGATAACAACTACACTGTAGTATGTCCTGGAATCTGGTATTGTGATGCCTCCAGCTTTGTTTTTGTTGTACAAGATTGCTTTAGCTATTCGAGGTCTCCTCTGCCTCTACTGAATTTCAGCATCATTTTTTCCAGATCTGAGAATATCTTTGGTATTTTGATTGGTATGACGTTGAATATATAAATTGCTTTTGAGAGAATGGACATTTTGATGATATAGATTCTTCCAATCCATGAGCATGGAAGATTTTCCATTTTTTTTTTTGTATCCTCTTCTATTTCTTTCTTCAAGATTTTGTAATTCTCATCGTAGAGATCTTTAACGTCCTTGGTTAAGTTTATTCTAAGGTATTTGATTATTTTTGTGGTATTGTAAATGGGATTGATCTTAGAAGTTCTTTCTCAGTTGTGGCATTGCCTGTGTATACAAAGGCTGTTCATTTTTGTGCATTGATTTTATATCCTGCTACTTTGCCAAACTCTTCTATGAGCTCCAATAGTCTCTTAGTAAAGTTCTTTGGATCCCCTCAATAAAAAAATCCTATCATCTGCAAAGAGGGATAGTTTGAATTCTTTCTTCCCAATTTGTATCCCTTTAATTTCTTTTTCTTGCCTAATGGCTCTGCAAAATTAGCCAGTTTCAACCACAATCTTAGAGATGCACTCTGGCTATAACACAATTGCAATCTCTGAATCTCAGTTTCTATATGTTAGTAAGTGGATAATGACAGTCACTTTATCACATGGCTGTTTTAAACATTGAATGAGATAATGCATATAAATCACTGTAAGAATATGACAAATAACCAGTAAATACCTTTTATCTACTTTCTTAACCTGTTACTTGAAATTTGAAGCAATTCTCTTGAACATGAAATTGGAATGGTCCTTTCCACAAGCAGTGTTTTATCCTAAGAATAAGTCTGGTTTGTGTCATAATTACTATTATTGGCTTACACATCCAGAGTAATCTTCCAATCTGAATTTTTTTAAAACAGTCCTGGCTGCTTTCACATTAGCTACTGGATAATATAGTACTATAATGAAAATGATAATGGCTTCCATTTATTGCTAATTGTGCATTAACTCTATACCTAAAACTTTTTCTGAAAGCTGGGAAATTACCCACCTCATTTTGCAAATGGAAAAATTTAGGCACTGGTAGGTTAGGAGACACATCTAAACCACTACAGTCAGTAAGCGCATGACAGTTGGTAACTAAGCAATTGTGTTGACTCTCAGGCATGTTCATTTCCCCTATATTGCATAACTTCTGTTTGATTTTTCTTGTTTATCTACTTCATCAGTCTATGAGACAGAGACCTATGCTAAATTCAAAGATAACATTTCAAACCATAGTAGATCCTAGTAATTGCGTGAAGGAGGAAAGGACTGTTTTACCCCGCTAATCCTGTAATTCATTTCTGCTCTATAAATATCTCCCGAGGAATTACAATAGGCTGATGAAATTCATGGAGAACTATAATCCTAAATAAGAAAAAAATATTGTAGTTATGGTTTATCTTGAATTAAGCTTAGTTAGCTTGTTTGTTTTCTACAAGGAACTTGCAACATACCAAGATATTCCACATGTTTAGCATTAAAGTATGCAACACTGAGAATAATGAGCTAAGAATGTACAACTTTGGTTGTACACTTGGATTCTGCTTTGGGTGGTCAAAATGTATTCATGGGGGAGGTAATATCTGTCTGATTTGGAATTTGAATAATGATCAGAATTTCAGTAGGTGATAATAGGGCAAATGGCATTTTGAGCAGAGGCCGATGTATTAGCAAAACTGAAAGAGTAATTTGTATATGTAAAAGTTGTACTTAGAGATAATTTAGGCTGAACCATGGACCTTCTACAAATCCAGAAGTCATTTAAGCTTCCTTTATTGAAGAACAAATTAACCACAGAAGCTGAGCATTTGTAATTCATCTTGAAGAGTCAGACACAGTGACCAGCTATTATTTAAAAGTTTACCTTTATCCCTTCATACCTGCTCTTGCAAGGAATGACAGGGAAAAGTCAGCTATTAACCTTGACTTGTACAGAACTAGCTGAGTGTGAATTAAATGGAAGGAGTAGCAGAAGATGAACCCAAGGAGAAATAAAGGAAGGAGATTAGAGAAATCCTTGAAATGTAAATTGCAATCACTGAAAAAGGAGCAACATGAAACTAAAAGTAAGATTATCTGCTATAAACAGCACTTGAATACAGAATATTAGAAGGTCAGCAAGTGGAGCTGTGAGAGGTGAAAATTACATATAAATTCGGACTAAGAAGTAAGACTATGTGATAAATTAAAAAAAAAGATAAATTGAATTCAAAATTAAGAGATAAATTTTCACTTTGGATTAAAACAGTCAAATCAAAAGAGAATGGTAAAATCAGCTCTTTTCAGAAGTGATTAGAGAATATAATGGCTCTAAAAACGAAGCAGGGAGAGCAGAAATATGTAGGAAGACAGGACATGTAAAGGGAATATGAATTCTGGTATAGGGTGTGTTGCTGTTGAATGCTCTCAGTAGCTCTTTGCAAAGTATGGCCTTGAACAAGTCACTTAACCTCCCTGAGGCTCAGTTTTGCTATCATTATACTGAAGCAGGCACTATAGGACTATGGACTCCAGGACCAAATTGCCTGTTTTCAAATCCTGACTCTAAAATTTATCTGTGAATGTTGAATGAGACAATCAACTACCATACCTCATTTTTTAAAAAACCCATAAAATGTAAATGATTACCTGTAGGTCTTACCACTCATAAGAATCACTTCTAATGAGTGAAAGTCAAAATTATCAAATCTTTTGAAGGCAATACAGAAAAATATCATTATGACCATATAATTGGATAGGAATTTTAAAAAATCCTAAATAAAGGATAAAAATCACCAAAATAACATTGATTAATGTAACTAGACTAAAATTGATTGCAGTGTCAGATGTTTGGGAGATCTCTCCCCCATCTGCCTCTCTCTCTTCATTCCTCTCCTTTTTGTTTCAAATAAATACATAAATAAATAAAAATGAAGTTAATTATATTTAAAAACTGATTTCAAAATATAATGGTAAAGAGAATAAAATAAAATAAAATAGGAAAAGATAACAGATACAAAACAAAATATTATTATTTAGGACAAAGTGAAAAAAAAAACACTATAATTCAATAATATAAAGAACAATAAACCAATGGAGAAATAGGGAAGTTTTTTTAAAGGTTTATTTATTTATTTGAAAGTCTGAATTACACAGAGAGAGAAGGAAAAACAGAGAGAGAAGTCTTCCATCCTCTGGTTCACTCCCCAATTGGCTGGAACGGCCAGAGCTGCACTGATCCAAAGCCAGGAGTAGCTGGCGCTGCGGCTCAACTTGGCTAGTCCTCCACCTGTGGCGCCTGCACCCCGGGTTCTAGTCCCAGTTGGGGCACCGGATTCTGTCCCAGTTGCTCCTCTTCCAGTCCAGCTCCCAGCTGTGGCCCAGGAGTGCAGTGGAGGATGGCCCAGGTCCTTGTTCCCTGCACCCGCATGGGAGACCAGGAGGAAGCACCTGGCTCCTTGCTTAGGATTGGTGCAGAGAGCTGGCCAGCTCGGCTGCAGCGGCCCCTCAGGGTGGGGGTTGGGGGAAACCAACGGAAAAAGGAAGACCTTTCTCTCTGTCTCTCTGTCTCTCTCTCTCTCTCACTGTCTAACTCTGCCTGTCAAAGAAAAAGAAAGCCAGGAGCCAGGAGCTTCCTCTGGGTCTTCCCATGCGGGTGCAGGGGCCCAAGGAATTGGGCCATCTTCCTGTGCTTTCCCAGGCCAAAGCAGAGAGCTGCTCCAGCAGCTGGGTCTCAAACATTTGCTCTTATGGGATGCCTTTGCTGCAGGCGGTGGCTTTACCTGCTACGCCACAGCATTGGCCCCATAGGGAAGTTACTAACAAAACATTTAAGACAACACATTCTTGAGCTAGGGCAGGAGAGTTAGAAGTTCATGTTCTAATTTTTAGACTGGCTTGTAGATACTTGGGTGTTTTTTTTTTAATCATTGTTCACATTTTATTTACTCTTCAGTAAAGAATATGCATTTATCAGTATGTATTTAAAACATAGATTGTAATAGTTACCTACTTCATAAGATTGTAATGAGGATAAGCAAGTCATTTAGAAGAGTGCTGGGAACGTATTAGGTTTTGATAAGTACTTATTATTATTTGTAGTAAAAACATTGTGGGTAGTTAAAATGAGGTAGATATTATTTTCAAGCTATTTGCTCATGAAAGAATATGTTAATAGGGAGAAACTAGTCTACATGGACACAGAACGAAAGAAAACCATCCAAGGGAAGGCCTGTGTTTGCATTTGGCAGGTGTGTTGCCATAGATCACCACAATATTTTAGTTCTAGCATACCAGGTTTTACTGTCCTTACTGTCAAATTTGCATAATAATCTTATAGTCTCTTCTAAATCTGCCCTCAAAGAATAGAAAGCAAATACCTCAAGTAAACACTGCAAGTAAATAGCATATGTTTCTACTCATCTGGTTGTTTTTGTTTCAATGCATCTACTACTAGAATATTATCCAACTTTTTGCCTCAATTTCTTCTGCCTTCATTTAGTGGAAGTCTTCACTTCTTCAATTCCAGGAGCTTCAAGAAAACTATGCCAGAAAGGACTGATGGAGCAGAGGACCTGGGTCATGATCCAGCCTTCGAGGCGGAAGCTGGGCCTCAGCAGACCAGCACAGCCTTCTCTGATTAGTTCCCACCTACAGGAGACAGATGGAAGGACAAGAAGAGAAAAATGTTTTGATAAAAGACTATCCTTAGAGCCCTTGAGAATGACAATGGAGGAGCAAATAATGTCATCTCAAGATCATTTCTAATGTACTAGTGGTTGAAATGTACTAGTATATCTTAAGAAGGGTTCTGAAGTATTGTTCAGAGAATGTGAGTTGATCACATAATATAGGTTATCACACAATACATAATAAGAATTATGCTCCCAATAGCCAATTTCACCTAGGAATAATCTTCTATATTATCCAAAATACTATTCTAGACATTAGCTACAAAGCATGTAATGGCAAACGGATGATGGGCAAGCTTTGAATGCCAAACCCAAGAGGGGATAGATTTTTTAAGTGTTTTTTTAAAAAAGACATGAAATGTCAAGACAAAAACCCACATTATTCTAAAGAATGAAAAGCATCTTAGGAACAGATGTTCCTTATAAATGAAAAAAATTAGAAATTTCCCAGGAAACATAGCACTGATTGTGTGTACAATTGAGAACATGAAATGTGGAGTGAATCTCCCGCTTCTGGGGTCTAGGTTTACAAATTGTTTTTTAAAAAAAGACCAAATAAACCAAGCCTTAGGTATGATCACATTTAGATATGACATGAACATAAGTACAGAGTCAGAATTTGAGTATCTTTGCTCGTATGTCAGTCAGTATTACCAAAGTGTGAAACGATCATCAAGGGAATTGTTAGGGTTTTACACATAGATATTGTAATAAGTGAGAGACATTGTGCTTTGTGACCATAATATGATAATATCTGAAATTAATATCTCTAAAACTGGAAAATTTGACAGAGATAAATAGAAGCATATCAAAATCCCATTAGAGCAGATGAATTGTTCTTAATAGTAAGCATGTTGATAAATAGGAGAGAAGGCTCTCTTTTCCTTCAAAACTGACCAGAGTAGTAGCACATGGAAATAAAAGAAATAAACAATCTCAGAATAAGAGGAATAAATCCACAAACTCTAAGCCTGTACACAGAAATTCTGGTGGTACTTCCAAGGATTTTAAATGAGAAGACATTGGAGTAAAAATATACATACCACCAAAAGGAAATGAAATGAGTGTGATAATTCTTTTTTTTTTTTTTATTTGACAGAGTTAGCGAGAGAGAGAGACAGAGAGAGAGGTCTTCCTTCTGTTGGTTCACCCCCAAAATGGCCACTTAGGCTAGAGCTACGCCGATCCAAAGCCAGGAGCCAGGTGCTTCCTCCTGGTCTCCCATGTGGGTGCAGAGGCCCAAGCACCTGGGCCATCCTCCACTGCCTTCCCCTGCCACAGCAGAGAGCTGGACTGGAAGAGGAGCAGCCGGGACTAGAATCCGGCACCTATATGGGATGCCGGCACTGAAGGCAGAGGATTAACTAAGTGAGCCACGGTGCCAGCACCCACAAGTGTGATAATTCTAAGTTGATGAAGAAAGAGAGGAGATGTGTGTGTTTGTGTGTGTGTATACATAGATACACAGAGACACAAAAATGGAGATACATATACTAACCTTTAAAGAGCATACAAAAGAACTAGCGTATGAAAAGAACATGAGAGAGAGGTGGTAGGTAACAGAATCGTTCATTTTGAGATAGTTTTGGGACTAAGATAAATCATACAGAAGGAATAATACACTGATGCATTCATTCATTCAGTAGATAATTATTACAGTCATCCTGCAGAAGGAAGAAGGACCCTTACCCAAAATTTGTTTTGCATGTCAAGACTGATGATCACATAACACACAGACACACACAGACATATATGCAAATACACCAAGATATTATGAGAAGGTTTATTACAGTACTATTGCCTTATCCATGGAGGATACAGTCCAAGACGCATAATGGTCATAGGTGCTGAGTTTTGAGGTTTGTTGTTGTTGTTGTTGTTTTCTTCATTCCATTTTACCCATTATCTAACTGTGGACTGAAATATAGTTTAGAAGTTTGGGGCAAGGCCTGGTTCTAACTCTTTATTTTTGAAGCATATTCAAAGGATAAGCAGAATATAGGCACAAGCATGGATCTGGGAATCTTTGAAGAAGCTTTGATTTCTTTCTCTTTGTTCCGTAGTAAAGTTGCAAGATCTGAAGATTTTTAGATTTGATTACAGGGCTGATTTTTCAGGTGCAGGGCACCAGATAACTTAACTAGTGAACATTTATAAAGTTCTTCTTGTTTCCATGGAAAGATGCCATGAAAGAACAAATAATTTTTCTTTATAACTTCATTTAATTTCATTTCATTCATAATTATTTGTTCCAAAGCTAAGTGTCTTTATCTTAATTCTTCCTTTCTAACAGTGTTAAACCTTATTAAAACAAACTGTTCTCTGTGAGGAATTTATTTTAGTGGTGTTTTAGAATTCTGTATCACAAAGAAATATGACAAAACAAATCCTTGGCAAAACAGAATCCACTCTATTTAAAAAATAAGTAATTTTCCTATTTTTTATATTTTACATTTATTGACATTTCTAGAATGATTAGCCAGGTTAGAAAATTTTGAACCTGCCAAATGTTATCTATCAAGAAAGTTCATGGTTAAGTGGCCCTGTAAGATAGACTTGACAATTGCTCATTTTTGCTTGCTTATGACTTTGAGTCTATAGGTTATTACTGGTTGTTCCCTCATTATGAAGCATACTTAACTCCTAAAAATCCATATAAAAGGCAGGGTTTTTTTTCCAAATAAAGCAAAAAACTAAGGAAGTTACTGACCCATTAATTGTAATGTAAAATACTGATTAAGATACTTGCACCCCATATAAAATTGCCTAGGTCTGACTGTAGGCTCTACTTCAGATTGTAGCTTCCCACCAGTGTACAAGCTAGAAGGGAACAGGTGATGACTCCAGTAGGTGGATCACTGCCATCTGTGTGGGAGATCTGCATTGAGTTCCTGGCTCCAGGTTCCAGCCTGGCTCATGTATGGCTATTACAGGCTTGTGAGAAATAAATTTCCACATGGGAGGAGAGATTTCTCTCCCTGTCTCTGTCTCTGTCTCTTTATATTTTTTTGTGTTTCTCTGCCCCTCAAAGAACATTAGCAAGAGATTAAAAAGAAAAAATATATATGAAATAAAGAATACTTAGCTTGACCTTGCTCTTCTACCTTCTTTCTGTTTGTATCTGCCCACTTCCAGAAAGTGCATGTTCCTGTCTGCTGTTGGGTCACAGCAGATACTGGACACAGACATCTCCAGTGTCTTGCCTTTCCTTGGACACTGCCTGCCTGCTGTGAGCATATATTCTGTTTTTCTCACCTGTGCTAGTTTGATGTGAGTAATCTCTGCTCTTGAAGAAGGAGGGCTGATCTTTCCCAGTGTTGTCCTTGATTGGGTTCTAAGCTTTTCTATTTATGGAGTACAGTTTAAAAATATCACAAAATTATCATAAGCCATATTCTTGAGATCAAATAGAAGGCATCAATTAAACTGACTGTCTCCATCTGATTTTTCCATTTTGTTTATTTTCTTTTGGTACCATTTCCATGATTGGAACAGGATGTAATCCATTAACATCTTAAACTTCAATGTAAAAGGCATTAAACACTAAAATTAATCAAGGACTCTGGATCTGCTTATGATATATAATTTTTCACTGACTAATTGATCATGGTCCCAAAGCCAGACAAGTTAGTGAGTAATCTGGTTAAGCATACATTTTGATTCTTGTTGGCTACAAGTGATTTGGATGGCTTTGTTCAACATAACACTTAACAAATCAAATTTCCATTTGTGCCTAATCTGAATATTTTCTTATCTTCCCTTCTTTCTGTTTCTTGAACATTTTATTATTTATAACCCATTTTTACCAAAGGTGAATAGCAAGCTCAAAGAGAAGGAGAGTTAAATCAGCCTAATTTATTACTGATTAACAATTCTACTAGGAGATTTGATTTTAGTCAAAAGGGAAATAATGCTTAGCAATGCTGTCAAATTATCCAATCTATACTATTAATTTAATAATACTTGTAATTAAAACCCTGTGAGGATATTTTATTGTGTGGTGGCAAACAATAGTAACAACATCTTGAGTCTCACTCTTCCATTTTGACATATCTTCTCTGTCTCTCAGAAGGACACAGTCCACCTGGCAGTCTTGCTATCCCCACTCTCCATCATAAAACATATGTGCTATCTCAAATCTTCCTGATAAGGTTGGGATTATCAGCAGAATGCTTGAGGGGCTAGCTCCTAAAAGCATATATAAAGGAATGTTATGAAAAAGATTCCTACCGCATCTCCCCCATGAGACTTGAAATGTATAAAATCTTCCACTCCCCACATACCTCACCTCCCACCAACCTGTGTGGAATAATCTTGCTACAGCTTCTGACCTTATTGTTGTTCACCCTGGTTTGGAATTCTATATTCTAACAAACCTTTTTATTTTTATATGAAGCTTCCTCTTTCACTCTTTGGTCGCAAGATTCCCTCTCAATTTGGCAAACATTGTATGCTCTACTGGACTATCAGACAACCATATGCCACTATGCATGTGTTGTAGCTATCTATCTATATGCTACACATGGATTATCTAACTTAATCTTCAAAACAAATTTATGATGAAAAGGAGGAACAGAGTGTATGAGTACCTTGTTCAATAACTGAACTTGGACTATTTCTGATTCCAAAGCTGATGTGTTCACTCAATTTGCTGTTTGAGGTATGCCAGGAATAGGCAGTGAAAGCCTCTAACAGTCTTTCAAAATGAGAAAAAAACAAACCAATTTGGGAGGCCATTTGTTAACTAGAGAAGATTAACTGATGAACTAGTGACATTTCAATTCACTTAAAAAAAGAATCATATTATTCTGAAACATAACTTCTGTCATTTTTCCCCTACAAGTCCACTTAAATTCATTTCTTTTGTGAAACAAAATGAAAGAGCGATTTAGCTATTACTTTAATTGCTTTAAGTAAATTGGTGGCTTTTATTATTTTTAACATCATTTATTTGTTTGAAAGGCAGAGTTAGAGAGTGAGAGAGAATCTTCTATCTCCAATTCATTCCCCAAATGGTAACAATGGCTGAGGCTGGGCTAGGCCAAAGTCAGATGCCAAGAGACTCATCTGGGCCTCCCATGTGGATGGTAGGGGCCCCAGAACTTGGGTCATCTTCTGCTTCTTTTCTAGGTACACTGACAGGCAGCTGTATTCGAAGTGGAGCAGCTAGGATACAAACTGGCACTTACATAGCTGATGTTGCAGGTGGTGGGTTAACACACTGTGCCAAAGTGCCAGCCCCTTGGTGGCTTTATAATTATATTTTTAAAGCTCTTTAGAAAACAAAAGAAAAATCCAACTGTTTTTGCCAGACACATAATCTTTTAGTGTTTCAAGATTCCTAAGTAGACTATCTTCAAAAACAAACACTAAAAATACACTATTTGGCAAAACTAAACTTCTATGTAAAATTTAACCTAAAAGTTGCCCAGGACAAGTAAGTGATGAAAGGATCTGTTTCTTTTAAACTTTGATCAAAACCACAAATTCCTAATTAGTTCTTAATAATTACAAATAACTTTCTTAAATATTAGCAGATTTCCCTAATTACCATTGCAATCATGTTCTTCTCTATTAAAATCTAAATCTGGATCATGTGAAAACAGCAGTGTCAATAGAATGAGCCTATTTCACCTGATAGGTTATTAGGTATGATTCTACAAAATACATGTTTTCTCACGAATGGGTCACTCACAAAGACTTCCGATATTATGAAGACCACCAAAGCCACATGTGGAGAAATTTAATGAGTATTACTGATATTCTAAAAGAGATGCTAGACTTGTTAGTTTTGAAGAAGGATGCTTAGATCATGCTAATGTTAAAGCCTAACAGATTCCCTAAATGCCTTTCATGGTGAGGCGAGATTCCTGTTTCCATGGCAACCTGCAGTGAGTTAAGAAGGGTACCGTTAAACTGTACTGTAATTTTGCTTAGTCTTACTGAAAGGAAAATGTCAGAAGAAACCATTTTTCTACCCGTGATTGTAATCTGAGATCCTCCAACCCCATCCACAGCTTCTGTTACTTCAGCTGCTGAAGAAGCTATCAAAGGCAGTAAATCAGAAATCTGTTAAATGATCTTCTACATGAGCTGCCTTCTCTTTGCTGGAGACTCATGCATGTAGCACATTAGCAATGGCAAACCTGTAGGAAAAGATCAAAACAGTTAATGGTGCCAAATAATGAGCAAGAAAAATAATGAGGAAAGCATCTATGGTGCTCTGATTCTCAGAGGCTGATTTCAAATTTGCTAAAACAACTTCCTCTAGCAAGTGTGTTACTGTCCTCTTTTTGAAGCTCTGCTATTCTTTGCATTTTGAAAGGAATGAAAATATAATGAATATTTTTTGCTGTTCTGAAAGGAATCCAAATCAAAGCTCTGGCAAAGAATATCGACTTTTGTGTTTGCTTCAGCTTTTCCTACTATCCCATTCAAAACTCAAGACCAAGCCATCTCACCGAGAATGACAGAGACAGTGTGTCCACTGGCAATTATCTGGCCATTCAAGGGGGTAGTGTAACTGAAAATCAAAGATCCAGATCCAGAACTTTTATGGATAGAATCTCACAGTCAATTTTTAAGATCCCATCTATTGCAGTATATCCTGGAACACAGTAGCTAATATGTTTTGCACAACTGTTGTGTTCCAGGTATTATGCAGTATGCTTTATATACATCATCATAATGATTGTCATGAATCTACAAAAGATAGATAGAAATGATGAATATTGTCTTATTTTACAAATGACAAAATTGTTATTCCAGAGAAATTTTCAAGTAATCTGATGAAGATTTCAATGCCCTACTTCCCTTTTAAGTGTTCTGCTGTTAAGGACACACACACACACACACACCTTCAGGAGTCATGTCAATGATTAAACTGAGCAAAACGGTCTGGTTGGAGTAGAGAGACAACAGAGACAGGTGAGGACTGTAGCCAAATATAGTTCAAGTTTTCTAGTTGCTGCTCAGTCTCTGCTGATGTTTGTCATGTGAAAATGTGTATTCAATTTGGTCAGGATTTTTTTCTTTTCAAGATAACTTGCTAATTCTCCATTTTCATGTGAAATCGATGCATTTGTAAAGATGAGTGCAGAAAAGAAGTGTGAGAACCTAGAAAACATTCATCAGGCTGATATTTTTCTCTGGTATAAGAATTAATCATTCTTATCTCTGAGAATTTCCCCATGACTACAAAAAATAATACGAAGGAGAAAATTCAACAAAAGAGTAGGAGCAGTAGAATTTCAGATATTTGTTAGCCTTTCTGCTAAGTAAAGTGGAAAGAATTCTTCAAATAACGCATAGAGTCCAGTTTCGATTTTGATTTCATTTACTGAATTTATAATAGAAGCATAGCACTTTCTCTTTTATTCCATGTTTTTATATCAAATAATTGAAGCAGAACGAAATTTTATTTGTTCTCTAATTAAAAGAAATAGTTTCAAAACCTGTATAATTTTGTTCTGTGTGATGATACAAGTAGCAAGTTTAATTATGTTCTGCTGAATAAAGACAAGAAACACAACAGAGATGAGTAATTTGCATTTTTCAAAATTCCTGCTATTGCAGTTAGCCAAGATGTCAAGGGTGTGGCTGTTCTCCTATGGCAGGAGCCCAGCTGTGGTTTGAATGTACCTCTGCCAACATTTGGGTATTGAAACTCAATGCTCAGAATGCTTGTCTTAAAATGTTGTGAGGTTATGAGTATTCCTCTGTTATAAATAGGATTAAAATCTCTTCCCTTTTATTATTATATATTTATTTGGAATTCAGAGAAAGAGACAGAGAGAATTTTCCATCCGTTGGTTCACTCCCCAAATGGCTGCAATGCCCAGGTATGAGCCAAGCTGAAGCCAGCAACCAGGAGCTTCTTCCAGGTCTCCCATGTGGGTGCAAGGGCCCAAGCACTTAAGCCATCTTCTGCTACTCTTCCATGCACATTAGCAGGTAGCTGGATCAGAAGTGGAGCAGCAGGGAGACAAACCACTGCCCACATGGGATGCCTGCATCTCAGGCAAAAGCTTAACCTCCTGTGTCATGATGCTGGTTTCAAGACCTTTTTAAGAGATATTTTCACACAGCATTCATCTAGCTTTACACTTCTGCCTTCTGCCATATGAGGACATGGTATTTGTGTACTCAGAGGGTTGTAGTAGCATCTTGGAGATAGATACTGGGCCCTCACTATACAACCAAATCTGCCTACACTTGATCTTGGACTACCCAGCCTCAAGAACTGTGAGACAATAAGCTTCTGTTCTTTATGAATTACCCAGTCCATGGTATTCTGTTAGAGCAGCATGAAGGACTAAGCAAGTTTCTTTCAGACAGCAAGCAAGAATGGAAGTGGAGATTACACTGAAACATGTGCACAACAGATTCTCCTAATACATTTACTTTTGATGACAGAAGGCCAATTACATAACTATTTCTATATAAAGGAAAGAAAAAAAATTCTAGTCCTCTGTTTAAACTTAACTATCTCATTAACATGTCAATGAATAATAAAATTCTCTCATGGGGACAGGATATGAGTACATAAGTTCATAACATTTTTAGAGATTTGCTAAAGCAATATTAATATTGCAATAAATATCAATAAATAATTTTGTTGAAATACTGATGCCAAGTGATTTTCTCATTTATTTATTACAGTTATTAGTTGACAAAATAAAAGATATAAACTTTACATGAAAGTGAACATGATCATAAAGTTAAATTTGAATGCTATTGTGGTCTAGAAGCACATGTAATAATTCCAGAGTATGTGCCCAGAATAATTATTCATGGACTTTTTTCTAACTTCACAATGATAGACTAACACAACCAAGTTCAAGCTGTATTCTAGCATTAATAGCAG
Source organism: Lepus europaeus (assembly GCF_033115175.1). Lineage (NCBI taxonomy): Eukaryota > Metazoa > Chordata > Mammalia > Lagomorpha > Leporidae > Lepus > Lepus europaeus. The sequence goes on from NC_084831.1 coordinate 61,343,139, forward strand.
TTGATTAGACATAATGAATCTTTGTAATGCAAACACATATGAGTGGAAGTAAAAATTTGTTTTCTCTGAATCTAAATTTGATGATCACAGCAGGGAATCAGAACAAATACTTGAATTTCCATTTCCCCTCATTTGCACACTATATTTTTCACTGTGCATTGTCACTTATTAATACTAAGGGTAATTGTAATAGACAACAATATGTTCAATTCTTATTCTATATATATATTCTATTTGTCTACATACATATATAGTCTATATATGTTTTCTCATATAATCCATAAAACCCTTAGAATTAGGAATTATTGTCTTTATGTTACAAAGTAGGGAGTTTGTGCCTAGAGAGGTTAAATAATTCACCTAGGATATAACTTGTAGGGATTAGAGCAAAGACAGGAAGCCACTGTTTTTCATGTGAATAGCCTCACTGTTGCAATACTATAATACCACTGTTAAGTCAGTTATCATGGGATTATGCATCTAGGTCTTTGCTGGATTTTGGATTTCAGAGAACTGAGTGATCTGAGCAAGTTACTAATCATTTGTGGCACAGTCTTAAATATCAAGTGGGAATAACGACTTTGTCTTGACAACTCCATGGCATTATAATATGTATCAAGGGAATAAATGTATGTGAGTGCAGTTTGAGCAGTAAAGATTGCCTGTTAAATGACATCATTGGGTCATTCAATAAATTAATGTGGAAAAATATTTTATAGGGAGCAATATGCAATACTTCTTTTTTTTTTTCTTATGTCTTGAATCAGTCCAGGGACTTACAAAAGATTTAGACAGAAAAGGATCAAAATGTGAGCATGAAAAGGCAATGGCATGAAAAACATGCTTGAGTGTGTGGTAATAGTGGAATACTTAATCTTTTCCACATCGTAGTCTAGACCTTTGAATAGACAAGCACAGAGAAATTGAGTTTGCAGTGAACTTCTTTACTCTTCATCAGCAGCATTCTATCTCAGGGGAAGAGAGCAGAAAGAGAGGGAGTACACGCATATTTAGGACTTGTGGTTAGATGAGCTGGTATTAAATCATGGATGAAAAACTCTCCCTTAGTCCTTAATGGGAAAGTAAGGGGTGGGGCTCACTTGGAGGGCTGAAGGACAAATAAATCTTCCATTAGAAGCCTACATGTCAGCTGGTACATTTGTTATGGGTTCATAGGCCACTATTTCGGGCTAAACGAAAATAACTTAAAAGCACTATCTATAAGCAAAGTAAATGACAAAATCATGATGTTTAAAGCTGTAAAAAGATTCTGCTTAAGAAAAAAAAAATCCTAGCTTGTACTTTACTGTTCAGTTTGCCCCTAACATATATTTTCTTCAATTAAATATGTGTATTGAATTTGTTGTTCAACAACAATATACATTCCTTTCAGCTCTTCCTCCTTTTCTCTAAACAGAGTTGAACATTATGCTACAGACAAAGGTAAATGAAAATTTATCTTTCAGGAAAGTCACTTTTTTAAATTGAAGATATGCCAAGGTAGTGGCCACTTTGAATATAATCTTATTCTTTCTTTCCACCCTCACTTCCCTAAGCTACCTACACACAGACAAACAGACACACACACATACAAATATAATTTATGTCCCAAGCACAATTTCTTTTTTTTTAACTTTTATTTAATAAATATAAATTTCCAAAGTACAGCTTATGGATTACAATGGCATTCCCCCCCCCCCATAACTTCCCTCCCACCCGCAACCCTCTCATCTCCTGCTCCCTCTCCCATTCCATTCACATCAAGATTCATTTTCAATTATCTTTATATAGAGAAGATCAATTTAGTATATACTAAGTAAAGATTTCAACAGTTTGCACGCACACAGAAACACAAAGTGTAAAGTACTGTTTGAGCACAAGCTAGAGCATTAATTCACATTGTACAACACATTGGACAGAGATCCTACATGGGGAGCAAATGCACAGTGACTCCTGAGAAAGGTACCTCCTTCTTTGATGGCCCTTTCTTTCCACTGGGATCTCAGTCGCAGAGATCTTTCATATAGGTGGTTGTTTATTTGTTTGTTTGCCAGAGTGTCTTGGCTTTCCATGCCTGAAATACTCTCATGGGATTTTTAGCCAGATCCAAATGCCTTAAGGGCTGATTCTGAAGCCAGAGCCAAGCACAATTTCTACCATTACTCCAAAACTCAAAATTCTTTCAAATATCCAACCTCTTTTATTTCCAGTTATGCCATAACAACTATTCATTGAAGATTTTTGTTCAATTTTCAAGATTGGGCCAAAATTTTCTACTTCAAGAAAGCTTTCTAGAATGCCCAGGCAGGATTATCCTTTGTAGTCCTCAATCACTTTGTTCATTTCTCTATTATAGTAGTTACCATGTTCTCTGTATGGCAGAATGCCCTGAGTCCCTACTAAGTTAAGCAGTGTGCCCTATTAATGAGTTGATGGACAAAATCTGCATGTTTTGCATAAGACATTTTGTTTGTTGACTAAAAGTTAAGGGGAATATTTTATCTATATGGAAGTCTTGCGAGACAAATAGGAATGGAAAACAATGAGGCTAGTTTCCCTGCATAATCCTTTGTATAAGTTGTTCACATTATAGAAAGAGGAATAAATCATGGCTGGAGACCATTTTCTGAGAATGTATAAGTCCCCAGCACTAAGTGGCTCTCTTTAACAACACCCTGTTGATTAAGTGCAACTCAGATCTAAGTGAGAACAATTTTCCTATCTCACTGTGATAAGGGAAAGAGCAGTGGTTTAGGGCCACCATCACAAATGGCCATATTGTAGTTCTAACAAGCAATTTCATAAGAATAAAACAACTCTCCCCCTGCGGTTCCTCTTCTATGTGTGTCTACAATCAAGTACTTGTCAGGAAGTGAATAGTATGTCAGTATGTGGAGTTAAATATTCTATAGAGCATTAAAAGGCCTAGTACACAACTGGGTAGCTTTCATTGTCAATGCAATTGCTACTGTGATTGTTTTACTGCATGTGTCCCTCTACTTTTTAAAAAATATATATTTATTTAATTTGAAAAGGGAGAGAGAGAGAGATAACCTATCCACTAATCCACTCCTCAAATAACCTGCAATAGCTGGTATTGGGTCAAGTCAAAGCCAGGAGCTAGGAACTCATTTCTAGTTCCCCCACATGGATGGCAGAGACCCAACTACTAGAGTTGTCATCTATTTGCTGCTTCCCAAGTAATGCATTGGCAGAAGCTGAAATTAGGGGAGGAGCTAAGACTTGGACCCAAGAATTCTGATATAGGCATCTCAGGGTCATAACTGTTAGCCTAAACATCCACCCAGCATGTGTCCTTGTATGCTGCATACTTTTGATCAAGAAGAAGGTACTTCATCCAAGTGGCACTTCATTGAGTAAAACAATGAATGGATATAGATTAAATCAAAGGACAATACTGACTGTTGCTTTGAACATATTTTTTTACAATCATGCAGACTTTTAAAAAACTGATGAAATCTCTACTTAGTATATACTGAATCGATCTTCTGTATATAAAGATAATTGAAAATGAAAAAAAAAACTTGGTGTTAAATTGGAGATAGCATAGAAAGTTAATCAATTTTTTAAAAAAAATCATGTAGGATCTCTGTCCTTAATGTGCTGTACATTGTGATTTAATGCTATAACTAGTACTCAAACAGTATGTTTCACTTTGTGTTCCTTTGTGGGTGCAAACTGTTGAAATCTTTATACTAAATTGATCTTCTGTATATAAAGAGAATTGAAAATGAATCTTGATGTGAATGGAGGGGGAGAGGGAGCAGGAGATGAGAGGGTTGCGGGTGGGAGGGAAGTTATGGGGGGGGAAGCCATTGTAATCCATAAGCTGTACTTTGGAAATTTATATTCATTAAATAAAAGTTTAAAAAAAGTTTCAAAAGGAGAAAAAAATAGTGATATGTTCTACAAATGTAATATATTATTTTATGGATGAATTGTCCATGTTGAAATATTATTTAGTAAAATATTTGGAGAAAGCTTGGGGGAAATCATGAAGAAATATGAAATTGTTTAAATAAAAAATGTTGCAGAAAAAAAAACCCTTATAAATAACATCCTAGAATAGCAAAAGGAAATTGATAAAAAAATGTTAGATAACATCTTACCAAGGCAAAACAATTCAAGCTAATCTATAGTCATATTTTGCCAACCACACAAGTGTTTTTCACTCATAAAACATGTTTCACTCACTCTTATAATAAGAGACACATAGCAGTTAAAAGTATAGCTTTAGAGTCAAATTGCCTGGAATGAATTTTCAATGTGCTGCTCTAAAGATGTGTGACGTTGACTCTCTGTTTCAATTTTCTCCTTTGTAAAGTAGTAGCTAATTGAAGTAGCATTGTGATTATTAAATGCTTATGATTATGGTGTTAATAAGAGATTTTAAACCAAAATAAGCACTCACCAAATAGTAACCAATTTGATATTTACTTACTGCACTGTATTTTGCATAACATGGTCTTGGCTTGGCCCAAAAAAAGTAGTAATTTTTGCTTCTTACTCAGACACTCTTAATAGTTCATTTTCATTTTTTATTATCAAGGCAAGGACTCAATGGACTTGTTGAACATTGGCAATAGCATGTTTAAACTTGCTTTTAGTAAAGTATTTTAAATATCTATCATGTACAGCAGCTACATGCCTGGCCTTGTGAAAACTGTCAAATGCTTTCACAAACTTTATCCTTGCCCCTTCTTTTCTCTTTAATTTTAACATTACTCCTACCACTCATGGTTATTGACCTCCTACAGCGAGGGTGGTTTCCTTGTAATTCATGTACTCATATGGTTACAAGCCCATAAATTGACCAATCAGTAGGTGAGAACAGCTCGTTCCAATTTGACCATTACTCTGTTCCAGAGAGCTGCAATTAGATTTCTAACAATTGCTTTATAGAAGGACTCCTTGTGGAAAGGTTATAAAGAAGGGGCACAGAGAAGTTCAGGAAACATGCAGAATCATAATTAAAATTGAGTATTTTGTTTAGCAAATGAATATTAAATCAGGGGAACACTTTCTGTCCACTGGCAACATGCCCATTACTTCTGCAAGTAACAAGAGATGCTATCGTTCCTCCGGCGGATAATGTTTTAGTAATCCCAGCATCACTGTGAAACTCCTTGCTGTGATTCAGAGTTAGGTGGCCACGAACTTAGCAGAAGCTGCTGCATTCTGAAAAAGTCAGCCATAATAAACACAGGCTTTGTTCAGGACTGGGGAGATGTGGAAGTGTAGAGTTCTGCGGAGGCAAAATAAGTGTGTTCAATTTTGCAAGTAAAATTGCTGTGCTTGTCAGTCACTTTTGTGTATTGCCTTTTTCTCTAAAAAACATGAACGCCAAGACAGAGAATCCAAATTCCCATTTCTGTTGTAAGTTAGCCTTGTTTTTCACATTACTGAAGCTGCAATTTATCTTCATCAGGCTGGATTTCCAATGTTATTATGAATTGCAGGATATAGTAGGATTTTATTATTATTGGCTTTAGGATGAGGCCATGTTGAACAGAGACTTTCAAGAAACTGAAAATGATTTGCCAATATATGTTTGCCTTTTGCTGCAAGAATTTTTTTCTTTCTCTCTAATTTCTGATCAAGTTTTCAAGCCCTCAGTGGTTTATCATTTTGCTTAGGATGGAGTTGCACGATAAAATAAAGGGCATCTAGTTAATTTGATCTTCAGTTAAAAAACAATATTTTTCTATAAGTATGTCCCACACAATTCCAAATGTTTCATGGACATACTTGTACTAATGAATTATTCATTTTTAACTGAAATTTAACTGGGATCCCATATTTTTATTTGCCCTTGGCAAAAAAGTCCTAAATCATTGCCAAGGTTTGTAAAATATTTCCTGTGTATACATGTGCAATTTTTAAAAATGTCACTCACACTCTACTTGTTATGATCCAAGCATATTAGACTGATAGTAGTTTATTCAATATATTATTTATCTCTCCATGCCTTTGCTACCCCTTTAACCTAGATAATCCCTGTTCCCTTGGACAATTACCAATATGATTTCTTTGCTAGCCAATACATGTATGTTCACTTCGTTGAAAGGTTCATCAAGAAAACTATTTTATACAATTTTGCTTTCCCTGGGTTTGGTGAAGGCAACAACTAAAAATTGTGCCTTGACATCTTCATTTGAAGTCAACTGAGAAATGAGACCCCCCCCCCAAAAAAAAAAAAAAACCAAAATTGACTAAAGAATATGGTTATAAATTTGCAGCCAGATGGACTGCTAATGCTCTCTTTTTAAGTTGAGTTAATATTCCAAGTTGCAGTCATTGTAAAAGTACAATCATTGAAAGGGAAAAAACCACAGGACTGAAATGATTTTTTTTTCTTCCTCTAGGTCTTGTGACCTTCTTCCCTCCTGTACCTCAGGGTTCAAGAGAAACTGGGAGGCTTCCTTCTAAATCTTTTTTTTTTTTTGCAGGATAATAATTGGAAATTTTCTACCCTGCTGTGAGAAAGTTGGATCAAGGAATGAGAGCATGTCCTCAAACCCCAGATCTTTGTTCTCTGACTCACTGAGTTTGTCCATTAAGGGTAAAATCATCTATTACTGTAGCTAGTTCACTAGTGGGAAGAATTTATACTGGCCATGTTATTATCTTTATGGGGACACACTGTCATTATCAACCACTAACCCTTAGGAACCCCTCCAGATAACTGATAGGCAGCTTAGCTTTTGCCTCCAGAAGGCTCTGAGATGGGACAGAATTGAACTGACATCAAAGTCATCTGAATCCTGAATAGACCAACTATTCATGATTTAGTTTTCCAACCTGATTCGCAACTAGCCATGATATCTAGGGATAGTGTTAAAGAAAACCCAAATTTGGAGAGAAACTATCTCATATGTGGAGAAGATGGTTAAAAAAGAAAGTCCAATAGTTAAATCCTATTCTTTCTGAAAGTTAAGTTCAAATAAAGTACAAACTCTTCAGTTGTATCTCAATTTCTTACTCTTCTAATATGGGTAGAATGGGGATTGGATAAATAGCCACTGGGCTCTCTTCTACTGAATAGCATAGTTCCTAAGACATTTTCTAAGTGGGCTGACTCAAACTAAAACCTTTCACACAGCACAATTTTTCTAATACTTGGGTATAAAAGAATATCTCAGCCTTTCTCCATTCTACAAAATATTAAATCTGGTCAGTCTCTAAGCTCTACAAAAATGCTGTTCTCAGAATCCAGTACTTGTCCAAATCAGGCTTCTGTAAATGTTTCTGAAAGTGAGAGCAGATACTTAGTAGCTGAGAGAAAGAAAAGAGATATAGGGGAAACAGTGGTTTTAGAGATTAACAGGGTATCAGTTCATATAAATCCATGTCAGTTATCTGAAAGCTACAGCCTATTAAGTAAACTCATTTAGGAAAAACAACCTGAGGGCCAGCATTGTGGCATAATGGGTTAAGCTGCAGCCTGCAATGCCAGCATCCCATATGAGCACCGGTTCATGTCCCGGCTGCTCCACTTCTGATCCAGCTCCCAACTAATGCACCTGGAAAAGCAGCAGAAGATGGTCCAGGTGCTTGGGGCCCTGACCCATGTGGGAGAACCATATGAAGTTTTTGGCTCCTGGCTTATATCTTGGCTATCCCCAGCCATTTCAGCCTTTTGGGGTATGAACAAGAGGATGTAATTCTCTCTCTCTCTCTCTCTCTCTCTCTCTCTCTCTCTCTCTCGTTTCCACTCTCCCTATAACTCTGCCCTTCAAATAAATACAGGTCCAGTCAGTCCCAAGACAATTCAACATCTTATCTTTCTTGGTTCCCTTTTGAGAAATAACACCAACCTTTCTCTAAGACCTCAACACTCTCTCTCTTCCCTTTAAATTTTTTTTATTTACTTTTAATTCTTTGAAAGGCAGAGGGACAGAGATCCTCCCTATCTGTGCTGGCTTACCTCCCAAATGCTCATAGCAGACAGAGCTGGGCCAGGCCGTAGCCAGAAGCCCAGATCTTAATCTGGATCTCCTAGGTGGGTTACAGGGACCCAATCACTGGAATCTCTCTTGCTGCATCGCAGGGTCCACATTAGTAGGAAGCGGGAATCACAAGCAGAGCCAGGACTCGAACCCAAGCACCTTGATGTGGGAGATGGATATTTTGTCTTCCTTACTGATAAAGAAATAATGTTAACTACCATGCCCTTTAATATGTCTTGATCACTTTTAGTTTTTGTTTTCCACTGTTACTATTCTGATAGTAAGAAATAAGCATATTTTATAATGAGCTGTTCCTGCTTGATTTATTCAGCAAACTTGATTGCAAAATGCTGAGTATGCTAGGTTTATTCTTTCTTTGAGTTTGTAAAAATTTAATGGAGTTCTCTGCACATCAATCCAAGAAAAGACTGATTCTCAATTCTTTCAAAATATAAATTAACTGTTAATTAACAGAATCTAACACATTTATGTGATCAATGCCATTGTATAAGTCTCTACAATATAAATTCATGGCCAACGCTTATGTAAAAATAAGGGCACTAACCTGAGAAGATTTGGTAAAGGAGAACATGATAGAGTTGCCTATGAACCATCTACATGTATCCTAGAGTAGATGTGATAAGCTTCCCACTCAGCTCTGAGCTATGATCCAAACTACATTAAAAACAACAACAACAAAACCAGAATTTGGAGTACCTGAGCCTACATTGCTTCCCCTATGCCTGGCACAAAACACATGTGTGTTCACTAGTGCTTACTGAACTTAGCTCTCTACATTTTTAAAAAGATTTGGCTCTCTTTAAAATATAAAACTCAGCCTATAGCCTTTACTGAGAAATTCAGCAAATTCAAAGGCAAAAATTGTTCTGCTCAGTAAGACAAGAAAAAAACCTGTAAATTGAAGCTCTACCTCTGCTGAAGTGATGGTTTGATAGGATGAATATACTCTTCTATAATCAGATCTCTAAGTTGTACCTTCTTAAATCAGATCCAAGTCAGTCAAAGTCTAGCACAGTCTCTTGTTACAATGCCTCAAATGTTGCAGTATCCAGTTACTTAGGGCAAAGCCTCCACATGACCAGACTTACTAAAGCACTGCCAAATTGCAACATATTCACAGTTTAAGGCCAAACTCTCAATCTGTATTTAGCAATGGGTTAATTTGTTTTTAAATGCCAATTCCTGAATCTACTTCTTCAGTGTCTATCAGAGGCATCAAGATGAAGAATTATAAGGGACACTAATAAATATCATTTATTCTCTTTCTTGTGTTTAGAATCTATTGAAAAATAATATCAGGGGCAGATGGATGGATATCAAAATATCAGCACAGTAGTTCCATCAAGTACATTGGGTAATTGAGTTTAGCTACATTGTTAAAGCCTGATTTGAGCAAACCCTTTACTATCCCTGGCTTTGTCCCCTGTGGGATACCAGAGTGCCTCTGCTGAACTAACCTCTTGTGAAAGTGAAGATAACCATGTACCATCCTTTGAAGCTCTTCATTCAGAGATCCAAATGGGTTGAGCATGCTCTTTCTGTCCTAATTCCTTGCTCTTCCAACTCACCGTTCAATCACCCATTCCCCTGTTGGGGAAGAAAGGAAAGGAGGGGGTAGAACATGAAAATGAAAGGCGTGGGAATTAGTGTCCCTTCCTCCTCTTCTCCTAACTTAGTGCATGCTCCTGCTCATGAGCTTGCAGTCAGTGCTTTCTGTTGTGAGCTTTCCAGCTACTCTACTTCGCATTTTATTTGTCTTCTGAGATATAACATCCTTGAAGGCAGGGATTCTGTTTGCCTTGCTTGTCAATGTATCCTTGGCAACTGGCACACTCAGAAAATATTTTTAGAATTAATAAATGCAAGGGCTTGCTGGTACGGAAATCTGCGATGGCCAATTATCTTGATAAACCCAGGTTGCAGCAACTGGCAATGGTATTACCTGGAGACCCAGATATAAGACATTCTTTCAGTTCTTTTCCTATAGCACAGAAGAAAATAGTGTGACTGTGATATAAAGGTATCCACCATGTCACTGTCCCCTCTGCATACTATTTCCAGCAGTGCAGAGTATCACTGTATAGCAGTAGGGAACCATCAGTTATTCTTCTCTTCTCTTCCTATGCAGTGGCAGCAGGATAATAGTCTTATTATCTGTCCCCTGGGACTACTGAACAGTTCCTAAAAACATCATCTTCTTGTAGAATGACAGGTTAACTGGATATCTTCAATTAAAAAATATTGTACACAGTTTTGACTTTTTCAGATGCCCTATTTTTAATATAAAGTTGCAGCTTAAAAGCTTTCATGTTAGTGATCAGATAGTACAAAAAACTTGTTTTTCCTTTAAACATAAGAAACTTTTAGGGAAATGGGATTGATTTGAAAGCTTCCCTTTTTGCTCTACTTTTGTGTGGAAATAATGACAAAGAGGACATATGGGAAGAAAAGTTGAATAATGAGTCTGTTGTGGAAGAAAACTCTCTATACCATTTGAAAGGACAGGAAGTAATATCTTCAGGAAAAAATATGGATCATAAATAAAATTGAATGCATGTTATTCGCCCTATCCTGTCCAGTCATTTGGTATATGATTAGGGTTCAGTGAGGACTGGGCTTCTCTAGATAAAAATTACTGTTGCTTATAAAGCGCTCACTACACTCGTATATGCCAAAGTGCTTAATGCTCCTACACATGATTTTAATCACCCTATATAAACTATGAAACAGGTTCTATTACACTCATTGGACAAGGAAACTCAGATCTAAAGAGGTTACCTAGGGGCCAGTGTCATGGTGCAGTGGGTTTAGCTGTTGCCTGTGACCCCAGCATCCCATATAGGTGTTGGTTTGAGTCCTGGTTGCTCTGTTTCCAAACCAGATACCTGCTAAACGCACATGGGAAAGCATTGCAAGGTAGCCCAGGTACATAGACCTCTACTACTCCTGTAGGAGATCTGGATGGGGCTCTAGGCTCCTGGCTTGGTCTTGGACAGCCCTGGTCATTGTGCCCATTTAGGGAGCAGATCAGTGTATGGATGATTGCTCTCGCTCAATCTCTCTCTCTCTCTCTCTTCAAATAAATAAATAAATAAAACCTTTTTTAAAAATAAAGAAGTTACTTTGTGTACCTGCGTTAACTGTTGCATGATTGTAATGAAGTTGTGCCCATTTCTGGAGTCCATGTTTATTACCAATAAGCTAAGCCACTTTAAAGGTACTCCAGAGAGAAAAGAGAGTATAACATGCTTGTACTGGCTGCAATTTTGGACTTAAGGGAGAAAGATCAAAGTTAGATCATCCAAAGTTTGTACATTCCTCTGTTCATCTCACCTGGTAGAGGAGAGTTCTAGCAGAAATAATGATGTGCAATTACTTCAACTTCCTTCTTCCATAAGACCCCCAACGAATAAATGTGGAGACAGTGGAATTTTATACAAAAAATTGCAGTAGTTCTTGCACAAAAGGACTCGTCAAGACTGGATGAAATGAGTGGACAAAGCTGTAAGCAGAAATAGTTCAAGGGAAGCCATCTATCCTACTCTTGGAGCAAATGGCCTGTGCATGACCCTACTACCTAGGAGTGAGGCCTGGCCCTGTGGGCCATTGTTGGTGATCAAGAACTCTGACAGTGGGGAAGGCTGAGCCTGTGAATCTTCTAGAAACCTCCTATTGTCCTTGGTACTAGAGATGCAGCAATGAATACAACAGACAAAAGTCTCTCATCGATGGAGCATACTCCTTAATTGATTTACTCAAAGTCACATAGTATTACAGGGAAATGAAGGTAACTTTGTGCCTGTTCTATATACATTGTCCCTTTTATTCAGATTGCTCCCTTCCCTATCCCATTTATTTCTCTGGTATGTACTGCTAGCTATCAAAATATTTTTTAAGGAATCTCTCTATATATATATCCCCTCTTGGCCATATCAACAAATTACTGAATTTTTTTCAATCATTTAAGAAGTAAGTGCCAAATATTTCTCATTCACTATACCAGCTCTAGGAGATTCATAATATGAAAGATGGAAATTTATATTCTCTATTGTAAATGAGACAGTGAACAAAAATTAGATTACTTGATTACATGTTATATGGAAAAGTAATAAATTTATGGCAAGGTAACTATAGTTAATGAAATATTGCATTCTGGAAAAATGTAAGGAGAATAGATATGTGCTCTCATCACAAAAGTGACAATTATTGAAGGTAACAAATTTGGTAATTAGCTAGATTTAACCATTCCTTTTTATATACACAGGTACTTCAAAAAAGATGGAAAATGAAATTAAAATATAAATTTATTTTGTTGCAAAAATTTTTGAAATTCATTCACACAAGCAAGACTTCAAAAAGTTCATAAAATGCATATTAGAAAAGTTGCATGAATTTTAGAAATTTCTGTATATCAAAATAAATGTACCTTTCAATTCCATTTCCCATAGCCTTTTGGAAGTCACCTCCTATAAACCACATAATGTCATGTTGTTCAACATAAAAACATGTAGTGCTATCTATAAATTTTTAAAAATAAAAATAATTAAAATGAAATATATCAGTAAGGATTTCAGGAACACCAGGGCAGGAGAAGTGATTGTAAAGTAATAAAGTAAACAAGGAAGGTCTCATTGGGAAGATGTTATTTAATATTTGAAGGGGCTGAGGGTATAGGGCTTGTGGATGTTGAGGGAATAGAAGGAAAGGAAGGCTACAAAGGAAGCAGCCAGCACGAAGATCCACAGGCAAGAGACGGCCTAGTGAGTTGCAGGAACAATGAAGCTCTCACTGTGGTTGGAGTAGAGTGAGACAGGAACATGTAGTAGGATGTGAGTATAGAGAGACAATGGAGGAACATGAAGATTACCAAAGATTTACAGATCATTATAAGGATTTCAGCTCATATTCTAGGAGATTGGGGAGGTATAAGAGCATTTTGAGGGGATACATGCTATAACTTGACATAGATGTTAACAAGATCTTTCTGGATAATCTATTGTGCAAAGTTTGCATGATAGTCAAGGTGAGAGAAGAGGGACCAGTTTGGAGGCTATTGTGGTAATTAAGGAGATGGTGTTGTGAAATCATAGCAAAAGTTTTAAGAATAGTTCAATTGTTCAGGTAGAAGTTGCTCATTGGAAGTGAGGTGTGATTTAAAACAAAAACAAAAACACAAACAACAAGAACCCAGGACAGCTTTTAGAATTTATTTCTGGATAACAAAGAATAGAGTTGCCATCAACTAAGACTTGGAATGCAATCAATGGAGCAGGCTATGGGAAAGGCAGAGGAGATAACAGTTTTGAACAAACTCTTAAGGTACTTATTTGGCATCCAAATAATTATATCATGTAGGCAATTGGCTATCAGGAGCAAGCCAGAGGGAAAACAGTGAGAGGAGATGAGATGATCCTGATTGATCAGTTTGTGTGTATGCAATACCAGCATATAGGTAACATTAAAAGCCATGGGTCTGGGTAAGTTCATGAAGAAGGGGCAAAATCTAAACTGAAAATAAAAGAGATAATAAAAGATAATTGCTGGTGGTTTGGTATTAGAGAAAGAGAGAAAAATGTGAAATGATCATATAAGAGAGTGTGAGCAGGGAATACAGAAAGAAAAATAATTTCCAGACAGTATTGAGGTGTGCCCAAAATTCATGGTCAGGAATCCAAAGTGAGACCAGTCAGCATGGTTTATGCTTCCCTCCAGCCACATTCTCTTGCATGGTTGTAGGTAAAGTATAGCTGGAAAGTTAAGTTTGACATTTTAGGCATCATTAAATACATCCTGCATGAAATGGAGCTATTTGGGAAAATATATGGATAGCTAGCAATACACTTAAGGAGAAAATTGTTTATAAAGGCATGTTTGTTATCTCTTTGGATGTAGAAGACAGAATCCAAGTTCAAGAGTTCAAATGATATTCCATGTAAGAATCACCAAGTTGTGAGTAACAGAAGCCAAAAATGAGTAAGATTCTGATAAAAGAACAGAGCAACATGGTGGGATTCCAGATGAGGAGGAACAAAACTAAGTAAAAGCATAAGATCACAAGCCAGTCAAGGAGAATTTAGGGACATAAATGAGTAGTTTCCCACTATTAGTTATTTTCAATGTTTTAGGGTAATACAACTGAGTCACTCTTAACATTTATTAATGTCTGCCATACACACAAAAAACCAGAGTGAATTAGAGAAAAATCTCAGAGACAAAGAGAACAGCAATATAAATGAGTCATATGAAGCACAAATTTGGAACAAGAAGTACTGGGGGGGGTGACATAAACTTCTAGGAATAAGCAGAAATATTAGAAGGATATTTAGCAATGTCATAGAATTTGTGAGTCAGTTTTTTTAAAAGATTAAATATAAGTATCAGCTGGTATTTCAATAAACAGTAATTTTACCATATTTTGAATGTTTATTTTGTGCCACACAAACCTACAAACATGCCTGCAATGAACATACTTTTTTATTATAAAGTCAGATCTTGCAAAATAGACATTATTAAGTTCTAATAATATTAAAATTCTTTTTTTTATTCCTTTTTACAAATAGTGCATGCATTGTATTTTATACAACTCATTATTTTTTGTGAAATACTATTATGAAATTACTAACATATCTTACATTTTCTATTTCCTTAAAATTAAGGAAATGAAGACATATTCTCACTTTAAAAGTGATAAAACTAAAGTTCAGAAAGGTTAATTAACTTGTCCAATTTTCCACAAATGCCTGAATCAAGAATTTAACTTAAATTGGTAGGATTTCAAATTTCTTATTGTTTCCTCATGAAAATTCTAATTATTTTCTCCACTATTTTCAAACCAGCCCAATTTCAGCCCGGAAAACCTAATTCCATTTGCATACCCAGGAATGCATGCTCATGTCTTAAAAGCAAAACATTTTCACACTGCTATAATTCATCACACTAAAAAAATCTTGGTGTCAACAGTGACACAAAAAGATTCGCAGTGGTAGAGACAAAAACAAGCAACATAGCTGTCTGGTTTATTTAAGAAGTCAGAGGGGTCACAAAGAATGAGAAAAATTCTGAAGGATGGAAAGAAAACTTGTTTTCTTGGTGAAGCAGAGAAATAAAAAAAAATAAACCAGATGCAACTCCTTGTTTTGAAACACATAAGTGGAACAATCTGTAAGAAAAAAAAATTCAAACAAGTGATTCAGCCCCACTGGTTGCTCTGTGTGGTGGAACAAGTATTTAGAAAACTCTTAGTTGGCTATCCAGTCAATCATCCCCAATATACCTTTCAAGATGTCTTTTATGGTTCTAATCTACTTCAGCCAGCCCAATATTCTTATGTTTTCCGAAAATGTACCATACGCATTTTGTCTTAAACTCAAGAACTGGTGGCCCAGGCCCAAAGTTGTGACAGAAACTACCAGAAATGGACAAAAACTGGTATCAGATAGGATTCAAAGAAAACGAGAGAAATGACTAAGTCACCAGAGACGGGAAATTGGGAACACAGCCGTGCTTGCAGTCAACCAAGGAAAGGAAGTGCTGTGTTATGAAACCAGAACCCCAGGGGATGAGCTATTACTAGAAAAATTACATCAAAGCAATACTCAAAATTGTAAGTAGTAGAGGGTCCTAGAAGGCAAATTCAGGAAGAGATTGAAATACGAAATTGGTAGCTTGAAAATAACTGAGTTTTTTTTTTAACCATTTGCTTGCTTGCTTATTTATTTTGTATTATTTTATTTATATAAAGGAAACAAATTTTGTATAAATGGTTTTATGACCATAATGATACTTTTGACTCTGCCCTTCTTCCCTCTCTCAATCCTACCTTCCCTTCTCTTTGCCATTATAAAATTTTACTTATATAAATGGAACAAATTTCATGTGTTCATATACTTTTTAAAGATTTATTTATTTATTTGAAAGTCAGAGTTACCCAGAGAAGGAGAGGCAGAGAGAGAGACTGGCCACATTGGCTGGAGTGCCTCTGATCTGAAGCCAGGACCCAGGAGCTTATTCCAGGTCTCCCATGTGGGTGCAGGTGCCCAAAGTCTTGGGCCATCTTGTACTGCTTTCCCGGGCCATAGAAGAGAGCTAGATCTGAATTAAAGCAGCTGGGATTCAAACCGGCACCCATATGGGATGCTGGCATGGCAGGCTGTGGCTTTTACCTGCTATGCCACAGTGCCAACCATACATATGATTTTAAGAGCATAATCATACTTCCCACTGTCCTCCCTCCCTCAACTTCCCACACTCCCTCTTCCTTCCCTTCTTATTTTTCATTTAATTTTTACAATAACATATTTTCATTTTGCTTTATGATCACAAGCTTAATTCTTCACCAAATAAAAAATTCAAGAAGTAGTAAGTAGATCTATTTTCACATTTCTGAGGAATCTCCATTCGGTCTTCCATATGGTTATACTAGTTTACATTCCCATCAACAGTGTTAGGGTACCTTTTCCCCCACTTCCTCACTAGCATTTGTTGTTTTTGATTTTTTGATGATAACCAGTCTAAATGGGGTGAGATGAAACCTCATGGTGGTTTTTATTTACATTTCCCAGTAGCTGGTGATTCTGAGCTTCGTTTTAAGTGTCTATCGGACATTTGAACTTCATCCTTTGAAAAATACCTGTACATGTCCTTTGCCCATTTATTGATTGGATTGTTTGTGTGTTTTTGTTGTTGTTGTTGTTATTGTTGTTGTTGAGTTTCCTGAGTTCTTTATAGATTCTTGATATTATTCGTTTATCAGTGGCATGATTTGTAAATATTTTCTCCCATTCTGTCAGTTGCCTCTTTACTTTTTGAGTGATTTTCCTTTGTTGTGCAGAAGCTTCTTAGCTTGAAGTACTCTCATTTGTCTATTTTTGCTTTTATTGCTGGTGCTTTTGGGTTCTTACACAAAAAGTCTTTGCCTTTGCCAATATCTTGCCATGTTTTGCCCATGTTTTCCTCTAGTAATTTGATGGTTTCAGGTATTATATTGGAATTGTTCCATTGTGAGTTGACTTTGTATTGGATATAAGGTTTAGATCTTGCCCATATGCAGAGATCCAATCTTCCCAACACAATTCATTGAAAATTGTCCTTTCACCAGAGACTGATTTTAGCTTATTTGTAACAGATTACTTGGTTGTAGATGAGTGGATTAATTTCTGGGGTTTCTAATCTGTTCCATTTGTCCACATGTCTATTCTTGTGATAGTACCATATAGTTTTCATCACAACTACCCTGTAACATGTCTGAAAATCTGGGATTGTGATGCCTCCAGCTTTATTTTTATTGTTTAGTTTTACTTTAACTATTCGGGGTCTCTTGTGTTTTTATATGAAATTTTAGGGTCATTTTTTTCGAGATCTGAGTAGAGGGTCTTTGGTGTTGTGATTGAGATTGCAATGAATCTGTAAATTATTTTTTGTAGTGTGGACATTTGGATGATATTAATTCCTCCAATCCATGAGCATGGAAGATTTTTCTGTTTTGTGTGACTTCTATTTCTTTCCTTAATGTTTTATAATTTTCATTGTAGAAATCTTTCACATTCTTGGTTAAGCTGATTCCAAGGTATTTAAAATTTTTGTAGGTATTATGAAGAGACTTATCTTACAAGTTCTTTTTCAGCCAAGTCATTGTTTTTTTATACAAAGGCTATTGATTGTTTTGTGTTGACTTTATATTGCAACATGAATTCCAATAATCTCTTAGTGGAGTATTTGGTTCCCCTATGTGTATAATCATATCATATGCAAATTAGGATTATTTGATTTCCTCCTTTCCCACTTGTATCCCTTTGATTTCTTTTTCTTGTTAAAAGGTTCTGGCTAGAACTCCTAGGAATATATTGAATAGTAATGGTGAGAGTTGTCATCCATGTCTTGTTTTAGCTCTTAGTTTAAATGCTTCCAGCTTATTCCCATTCAATATAATTTTGGCTATGGCTTTATCATATATTCTTTTATTATACTGAGATGTGTTACTTCTTTATTTATTTACTTATTTATTTTTTAAACTTTTATTTAATGAATATAAATTTTCAAAGTGCAGCTTATGGATTACAATGGCTCCCCCCCATAACTTCCCTCCCACCTGCAACCCTCCCCTTTCCCGCTCCCTCTCCCTTTCCATTCACATCAAGATTCATTTTCAATTCTCTTTATATACAGAAGATCAGTTTAGTATATATTAAGTAAAGATTTCAACAGTTTGCCCTCACATAGCAACACAATGTGAAAAATACTGTTGGAGTACTAGTTATAGCATTAAATAAGAGTGTACAGCACATTAAAGACAGAGATCCTACATGATATTTTTAAAAAATTAATTAATTTTCTATGCAATTTCCAATTTAACACCAGTTTTTTTTTTCATTTTCAATTATCTTTAGATACAGAAGATCGATTCAGTATGTACTAAGTAAAGATTTCATCAGTTTGCTCCCACACAGAAACACAAAGTGTAAAATACTGTTTGAGTACTAGTTATAGCATTACTTCACATTAGACAACACATTAAGGACAGATCCCACATGAGATGTAAGTACACAGTGACTCCTGTTGTTGACTTATCAATTTGACACTCTTGTTTATGGCGTCAGTAATCTCCCTAGGCTCTAGTCATGAGTTGCCAAGGCTATGGAAGCCTTTAGGGTTCGCCAACTTTGATCTTATTCCAATAGGGTTATAGTCAAAGTGGAAGTTCTCTCCTCCCTTCAGAGAAAGGTACCTCCATCTTTGATGGCCCCGTTCTTTTCACTGGGATCTCACTTGCAGAGATCTTTCATTTAGGTCCTCTTTTTTTTTTTTTTCTTTTCCAGGGTGTCTTGGCTTTCCATGCCTACAATGAGATGTGTTACTTCTATACCCAATTTGCTTATGGTGTTTTTTTAAAAAAAATAAGAGGATGTTTATTGAATGATTTCTCTGCATCTATTGAAATAATCTTATGACTTTACATCCTAATTTGTTAATGTGATGTATCTTACTTACTGATTTGCTTTGTTGAAACTTTCCTGTATACCAAAGACAAATTTCACTTTGCCAGGGTGAATGATATTTCTAATGTGTTGTTAGATTCTATTAGGTACAATTTTTGCATCTATTTTCATCAGGGATATTGGTCTTAAGATCTATTTATTTGTTGTATCTTTTTCTGGTTTTAGAATTAAAATGATGCTATCCTCATAGAGGTGTTTGGGAGGATACCCTCAATGTATATTGCTTTGAATAGATTAAGAAAATTTGGAGTTAGTTCTTTAAAACTTTTGTGAATTCATTACTGAAGCCATCCAGTCCTGATTGTTTCTTTGTTGAGAGTGTCTTTATAAGTGATTCAATATCTGTGTTGGCTACTGATCTATTAGGTTTTCTATGTCTTCATGACTCAATTTTTGTAAATTGTAGACAGAGCGGCAAGATGGCGGAATAGGAAGGGAGCACACTGATAGTCCGGGAAGAGACAGTTTAATAAAAGTGGAGATACTGCAGGTTCAAGGAAGAGTAGGGGAAGAAACAGCAGAGGACACTCTTCCGGAACTAGTGATTCACAGTGGACCTGCATAGAGAATATGGGAGCCCATGGTTCAGGACACCAGCGGCAGAAGCAACACACCAGCACTGGAATGCAAGGTGAGACAAACCTCAATAGCCCGAGACACCAGCAGGCAAGCAGAAAGAGGAGACTAGAGGGAACACGGCTTGAAACCCCATGGGGAAAAGTTCACCAGGCTATCTATTAGAGAGAGGGAAAAAAAAGTGACTGATAGGGACACGAGTTTCTCTCTCTCTGCTCACGTCTCAAAGGCAAGCAAGACAAACAGCAGGCACCATTTTGGACATACGTCATAAGTGGGGCAAACTCCGGTCTGCACCCGCCCTCAGCCAAGCAGAAAAACCTGACTCTGGGGGGGGGTGAAATAACAGGAGATTAGGACCTAATGAATGTGTGGTGCTATTGAACTGAGACTGTGAAAAAAGAGACGGTGGGTGAGAGAACTCATGGAATTCACATGAGTACTCTCCAGAAACGCTACAATTCAGTAACCTTGGCAACCCAGTGGGAGACTGCAGGAGAATTTGAGCCCACACTGAGGGCAGCACAGATTCCCTGTGTGGTCCTTGGGAAAGAGCTTCCAATCTCTGGCTCCTGTGGGTATATCATTCACCTGCTAACTACCTCCAATTCCGCTCAGCTGTGAGGAATTACTTCCCTTTTGAATCAAAAAAAGAAAGAGAGATTTACCACGCCTAACCTGGGAGTGTCACTTTGGCACACCCTTAATCCTGAGGAACCAAACAGAACTCTCAGGCCACACCCATCTCAAGCCTCTAAGGCTCCATCAAAAGCAGACAGTCCACTTAATACAGTCATAGTATAACAAGAAAAAACACCACAGTGAGGGAAGAAGAATGCAAAGAATATCTCTACAATGCCAAGCAACATATGCAGAAACTGAGGAAACAAGAACAAGGAAGACATTATGACACCCCCAAATGAACAAGACACCCCAAGCCAAGATTATGAAGATGATGAGATGTAAGAAACGCAAGATACAGATTTCAAAAAATTTATGATAAAAACAATTAGTAGTTTTCAAAAACAAATGCTTGAGCTATGGAATTCCTTACTGGATAGGATAGAAAATCTCCTTCGAGAAAATGAAATCTTAAGGAGGAATCAAAATGAAATGCAGAAACTAGAACAGGAAAGTGTGATAGTGAAGAGAAATCAAAATGAAATGAAGAACTCAATAGATCAAATGATAAACACATTAGAGAGCCTTAAAAACAGAGTCAGTGAAACAGAAAAGAGACTATTGGACTTAAAAGACAGAGCACAGGAAAGTATACAGTCAAACCAAAGAAAAGAATAGGAAATTAGAAATCTAAAAAATATTGTTGGGAATCTACAGGACACTATAAAAAAACCCAACATTCGGGTTCTAGGAGTTCCTGAAGGCATGGAGAGAGAGAAAGGATTAGAAGGCCTTTTTAGTGAGATACTTGCAGAAAACTTCCTGGGTCTGGAGAAGGACAGAGACATCCTAGTACAGGAAACTCATAGAACCCCTAGTAAACATGACCAAAAGAGTTCCTCACCACGACATGTTGTAATCAAACTCACCACAGTGAAACATAAAGAAAAGATTCTAAAATGTGCAAGAGAGAAACGTCAGGTTACTCTCAGAGGATCTCCAATTAGACTCACAGCTGACTTCTCATCAGAAACCCTACAAGCTAGGAGGGAATGGCGAGACATAGCCCAGGTACTAAGAGAGAAAAACTGCCAGCCCAGAATATTATATCCTGCAAAGCTCTCATTTGTGAATGAAGGTGAAATAAAGACCTTTCATAGCAAACAGAAATCGAAAGAATTTGTTGCCACTCATCCTGCCCTGCAAAAGATGCTTAAAGATGTGTTACACACAGAAACACAGAAACATGGTCATCAATATGAAAGAAGGTAAAGGAAGGAAACCTCACAGCAAAAGATCACAGGAATCTCAAATTATATATTAGAAAATATCTTTGGCAAATGGCAGGGCAAAGTTACTCCTTCTCAATAGTCACATTGAACGTTAATGGCCTGAACTGTCCAGTTAAAAAACACCGATTGGCTGATTGGGTTAAGGAACAAAACCCATCTGTTTGCTGCTTACAAGAAACACATCTTTCCAACAAAGATGCATACAGACTGAAAGTGAAAGGCTGGGAAAAGATATACCATGCCAACAGAAATGAAAAAAGCTCAGGCTAAAATTTGTGTTGTCTTATTCAAAATGTTATCCTAATTTGGAGATTTTTAACAGTTTATTTCAAAATGTAAAGCAAGGACATTGGCAGATGGAAAATGTTACAAGTATACTAATTTATTTCTCTCTGACATAGCATTAAAATCTGATTCTCTGTTAAAGCAATGTGTTAAAGTAATCTATTATGTTCTCTTGATGTCTGTTAAATTCTAATTGTCCAAAAACAGCTGAATTTTTACTAAGAGCTATGGGTTACTTAAATATGTGCTTATTTTCAAAGATTTGAATAATCACCTTGTAACAATGATCAGATTTGTTCTACAGTATGTCATGATTTTAAGAAATCTTATTTCAACCAGATATTTTGGATTTTGAGCCTTCTTGGCATTCTTGACAGGCATTCAAAAAATCAAAGTTTCAAACAATCTGGACTCTAAAATTTCCAGTAAATCTTGGACTTTGGTTTTTCCAGTTTGGGCCCAACTGAAAAAATCGAAGGACCTATGTCTCTCATCTTACAGAGACACCAACTAATCAGGCTATTTGCATTATATTAGAAGTTCTGTCAAGATGTCACATGGTACTAAACTTTAAGTTTCTATAATGGAAAATGCTATTAATACAAATATTTGAGAATTAAAAAGTCTAATGATCTTGTGTTACCAGACATGATAGTTATCTTAATGAGAAAGCCCAGAGGCCTAAAGGGTTAAATACTTGTAAAATCCTACAGGTGCTTTCAAAAATACTGTGAAGTAAGCAAGTGCCTCTTGTTGGTTGATGAGTTTATAATTTTAAACATGGCGACTTAAAGTCTTTTGTCATCCACAGTTATATATGATTTGCTGCTCATAAAACTAAAGCATTGTTGGTTCTGTGTTTAGCTGTCCTCCTATAGGTTCCTATGGACTTTTTCCAGCCACTTCTATTGTATTCAGCATTTTGGGATGGCTCTGTAAAGAGATGAAGCCAAGAATGTATTAACAGTACCAACTGAGAGAAAGTATGGTTAACTGAGATTACTAAAAACAAAAAGCAATTGAAATCAATTGGCAATCTACAAAAAGAGTTAAATATTTTAAAAGCTATTATTAAAATTGCTATATTGGTCTATTATGCTATATTATATGTGTGTACATATCGTATGTCCATATGGAAAAATTTTATTAAGAGTTTTATTTTAATTGGCTTATAGATAAGATTGTTCATAAATTTAAGCTGCTAAAATTAATCAAAGATACATTTTAATTCGTGTGACCTGAATCTCTGTATCATATGTTTCATACTTGTTGGTAGAAAGAAAGTAAATCATTTTATATGTTTGTGCTTAAGTTTACTGGTTAAACAAACTACACCATGTTAGATATTTAAGAGGTGTTTCCAAATGCATGATTCTTAAACTTTATAGAAGGCATTCTGGTAAATGTTTTCTTAAGTTGTTATCTAATGGTTGAAACGGTTTGCTAAGTATCCATGTGATATTGCTATTGTCAGCAAGCGATCTAGGACTTGCTCCCTCATTTATCTATTCTAAACCCAACTTGTTCTTTCATTTCTCTATTCTCCTCAACGTAGGAAACTAATTCTATTATGAAGGAATCTGTAGAATGCACAACTAAATCGTTAGACCTTACAAAAGAGATGGCTAACATTTTTCTGTAATAATTTAAGCTCTTATTTTGGCTATGCTATAATTTCATAGCTAGATTCACTTCGCCATCAGCGAAGTAAACAGTAAGTAGAAAAAAACCTCCCTTTCAGACCAAAGGGAAAGAAAGTTTTAAAGTGAGAATATAATTTTCCTCATGGGCATTGTCTACCTTAGAAAAACTACTACAGAACATGCCTGTGACTATAGACTTGTAGTTCAGGCCACCGAAGATTAGAGATGGGACTTGGGCACTCCCTTGATTTGCATCCTCTGGTCTGCTTTAACACAAAGCAGGAGGAAAAGAAAGCTCGGCATCAGAAGCAATGGGTGGCAGGCCTATAAATGTCTGATCTGTACAGTGATCTGCTCTCAAGGAGACCCAACAGGCCAGTCCACTGCAGTGGCTTTCAATGTGGTAAGCCTGGGCTTCAGCAGAAGTCAGCTTGTGAAGAGCCCTGGCAGCTCTGCCAAGAATTGGATCACTGGAAATGGACCTGCCCTGGAGTCGAAGGATGCCCAGGTCAGAGCCACAGATCTTATTGGCTCTAAGCTGAAAAGCCCTTCACTCAGCCCAACTTCCAAAGTGACCACTGCAGCTGAGGGGATGGTCAAGTAGGGTCAGCAACATTGCAGACAGAACTGTAAATTTCTTGTTAGAGATGCCACCTGCCTTTACCTGACCAGCTCTCCTCCCAGGCCAGCCAAGTAATGAAAGTCAACAGAGTGCCTTCCCCTAAGAGGTTCACACCTCCCTTAGGATGTACCCCATGTGAAGAGACAGATAGGTCTGGGCCTCTTAACTTACAAGGCCTAAAGCCCACCAGATTATTATCAAGCCCCTCTGTCAGATTCTATTTGCCTCTCAATCAGAAAACTTAATTGTAACTTAGACAGCACCTTTCTTAGCTCCTCTAATAATGACTCTGTCCTTTGTTCTAGACCCTGTCTAGTGCCCTTGGGCCTCATTCCTTTGTAATCATAACCTCTACTCTACCACCAATGGCTCTACTCCCAACCTGTGTGTACTGATTGTCCTCTTCCCCACTTAATGCTGTATAGTTGTTCAGACCTGGTTAATGCCACTCTTAGGATCATTGGTTACTATCCTCACCCTGTCTTTTATGACCTTGTCTAAATATGATCAGAGTCGGCAAACTTGGAAGGCTTCCATAGCCTTGGCAACTCATGACGACAGCCTAGGGTGGTTACTGGCGCCATAAACTAGAGTGTCAATTTGTTGGGTCAACAACAGGAGCCACTGTGCACTTGCTCCTCATGTGGGATCTCTGTCCTTAATGTGCTATACATTGTGATTTAATGCTATAACTAGTACTCAAACAGTATGTTTCGCTTTGTGTTTCTATGTGGGTACAAACTGTTGAAATCTTTACTTAATATATACTAAACTGATCTTCTGTATGTAAAGAGAATTGAAAATGAATCTTGATGTGAATGGAAGGGGAGAGGGAGCGGGAGAGGGGAGGGTTGTGGGTGGGAGGGAAGTTAT
Organism: Lepus europaeus; assembly: GCF_033115175.1. Taxonomy (NCBI): domain Eukaryota; kingdom Metazoa; phylum Chordata; class Mammalia; order Lagomorpha; family Leporidae; genus Lepus; species Lepus europaeus. The sequence continues at coordinate 61,368,036 of NC_084831.1, forward strand.
AGTGTGGGGGAAGCCATTGTAATCCATAATCTGTACTTTGGAAATTTATATTCATTAAATAAAAGTTAAAAAAATTTGTAGATTGTATTTGTCTAGAATCTATCCATTTCTTCCAGATTTTCCAGTGTGTTGGCATACAGCTGTTTATAGTAACTACTGATGATTCTTTCATTTATTATAACATTTCCTTTTTCATTTCTGATTTATTTTTAAAATGATTTATTTGTTATTTATTTGAGAGACAGAGTTACAGAGTGACAGAGGGAGAGACAGAGAGACAGAGAGAGAGGTCTTCCATCTACTGGTTCTTTTCCCAAATGGCCACAATGACCACATCTGGGCCATTCTGAAAACAAGAGCCAGGAGCTTCTTCCAGGTGTCCTACACGAGTGCAAGGGCCCAAAAATTTGGGCCATCTTTCACTGCCTTTCAAGACCTGCAGGAGAGAGCTGGATTGGAAGTGGACCAGCTTGGACATCAACTGGCACTCAAATGGGATACTGGTGCATAGGCAGAGGATAAACCTATATGCCACAACACTGGCCCCCATTTCTGATTTATTAACTTGGGTCTTCTCCATTTTTTGATTAGTTGTGCCAATTGTTTTTCAATTTTGTTTATTTTTTTTAAAAAAATCTCTTGTCCGGCATGTGGCTTAACAGGCTAATCCTCCGCCTTGTGGCGCCGGCATACCGGGTTCTAGTCCCAGTTGGGGCTCCAGATTCTATCCTGGTTGCCCCTCTTCCAGGCCAGCTCTCTGCTATGGCCCGGGAAGGCAGTGGAGGATGGCCCAAGTGCTTGGGCCCTGCACCAGCATGGAAGACCAGGAGAAGCACCTGGCTCCTGGCCTCGGATCAGCGAGATGGGCCGGCTGCAGCGGACATTGGAGGGTGAACCAATGGCAAAAGGAAGACTTTTCTTTCTGTCTCTCTCTCTCTCTCTCTCTCTCTCTCTCTCTCACTATCCACTCTGCCTGTCAAAAAAAATAATCTCTTTATTTCACTGATCTGTTGTATCATTTTTTGTTTGTTTCAATTTTATTTCTTCTCTAATTTTAATTATTTCTTTCCTACTACTAATTTTTGTTTTTGTTCTTGTTTTTCTAGATCCTTGAGATGCATTGTTACATCATTTATTTGATGCATTTTCAATTTCTTGATGTAGTTACTAGTTGCTATAAACTTTCCTCCTTTTTTTAAAATGTTTTTTCCAAAGAAAATTTTAATTAAATGATTACAAATTTCATAAGCATGACTTCATGAACATAGTGGTTCTTCCCCTCAATACCTGCCCTCCCACCCTCACACCCATCTCAACTCCTCCTCACTCTCCCATCCCATTCTTCATTAACATTCATTTTTAATTAACTTTATACAGAGAAGATCTATTCAATACTAGGTAAAGATTTCAACAATTTGCACACACACACAATATAAAAAAACTGAGAACAAGTTTTACAGTTAATTCTCATACTACAGGTCATTAAGACAGAGGTCCTGCATGGGGAGTAAGTGTACAGTGACTCTTGTTAGTTAAACAATTGACAATCTTATGATTGATGTTAGAAATGGTGTGGGGCTCTTGACATGAGCTGCAAAGGCTATGGAATCCTTTTGAATCCACAATCTCCATCAGTATTTATATTGGGTTTCCCAGGCCATCAGCATGGAGCTAGAAGTGGAATAGCCAGGACTCACATCAGCATCCTTATAGGATGCCAGCACAGTAGGCAGAGGCTTAATTTACTATGCTACAGTTCCATCTTGAAGTGCTTCTTGTAGGCAGCAATCCAATCATCCAAACTTTATCTTTTAATTGGATAATTTATACTATTTTCATTCAAGATTGTTATTGATTAGTAATGACTTGTTCTTGCCATTTTCCCATCAATATTTCTATTGTTTGTACTTTTACTACGTTTCCTGCCTTCACATTCTTCCATGATGATGACTCTCTGTTTCTGTGTTTAGCACATACTTAAGTATCATTTGGAAGGCTGAATGGGTGCTGACAAATTCTTTCGATTTCCGTTTGTTTTGGAAGGTCTTCATTTCACCTTTGTTTATAAATGAAAGTGTTACCGGACACAGCATTTTAGGTTAACCACTTTTTCTTTCTTTTATGACTTACACTATGTCTCTCCTTTCTCTCCTAGACTGTAGGGTTTCTGATGAGAAATCAGATGTCAGTCTAATGGGAGATTCTTTGAAGGTGGTCTGACATTACTCTCTTGAACATTTTAGGATCCCTTCTTTGTGTTTTATTTCTCAAAAATTTTCTGTAATGTGTCATGGTACATTTCTTTTCTGATTGTTTCTATTAGGGGTTCTATGTGCTCCGTTTACTTGAATGTCCCTATCAGTCTCCAAATTAGGGATGTTTTCTGCTATTATTTCAATTAGAAGGTCTTCTAATCCTTTCTCCCTTTCCACAACTCTAAAAGGTTTTAAGACACATATATTTGGTCATTTGATAGTATCCCATAAACCTTGAATGCTATTTTTGGTGATTCTAATTTTATACTCTTTATTTTTGTCTGAGAAAGTTCCTGTTTTCTCTTCTAGTTCATATATACTTTCTTCTGCTTCACCAAATCTTTTGTTAAGGTTTTAACTGTGTTTTTTATTTGACATGTTGAATTCTTCATTTCTAATACTTCAGTTTGATTTCTTTTCAATATCTGCATCTCCAGGTAGAATTTCTCATCCATGTCATAAATGGATTTCCTTAACTAGTGTATTTGATTCTCTGTGTTTTTGAGTATTGTTATGATCATCCTTTGAATTCCTTTTCAGGCATTTTATCAGTCATTTCATCTTCACATTCTAATATTGAACTGTTGTTGTATTCCTTTAGGGGAGTCATATCATCTACCTTGTTCACATTTTTTGTATTTCTCCATTCATTTTTAGCCATTTTTGAAAACACTTGCTGGCTTTCCCTTCTGAGAGCTTTTATCATGCAAACATGTTTTTCATGACTTAGTGGAGTGTCTTCTCCTTCAGCAGATATCCAGAAGCATGTACTGCTTGAGGCCAGGGAGTTTTGCTCAATATTTGAATGTGGGGCAAGGGCCCAGAATGTTATTGAAGTTGGGTGGTAGATTTTCTCTATCATCAGCATGGAGGAAGGTGTGATTACATCAGGTGGCATGATCACAGCCTGAGCTTTCTCTGCAAAGGGGAATCAACTGCCCTGGGTGAGCCTACAGTGTCTCAGTATCCCACCCATTCAGGCACATAGACAGTACAAAGGGTCTATGTGCTTCTCAGTTTGAATGCAACGGTCACAGAATTCCCATAGTCAGTGGGAGCAAGGGATCAACTCTCAGCCCTGTGAAACTTTCCAGTCTACAGAGAGTGCTATGCCATCCCCAGAGCCAACAGAGCCCAATAGAGATTGGTCAGTGTTCCACCTCGGCAAATTGAATCCAGGCACCTTGATAGAGTGAGTCAAGAGGAGCACTCCCCAGGCCCAAGTGGGTACTCCAACTCCCTGCCAACCTCCAGACATGTTTTGAAATCAGTGGGGATCATGGATTTATCTCTCTGATAAAATCCCCTGGTTACTCACAGGCCACAACAACCTCTACTTGCATTATTGAGATGGAACTTCCTCTCTGTGTCATTGGTGTCTTTTTGAGGAAAGGGGAGATGCTGTGTGCTCTCCTTCCCTGAGGTTAGGTACCTGCACCTTGCTTGCATTTCAGGCTGTACTCAAAGTCAGTGGGGACTGCAAACTTCTTTCTCAGGCAATGTCACCCGTGGCATGGGCTGTTGCTGCTTCCTCTCACTTCGTTCCAAGAAGATGATACCGTCTCCAGTCACTGGCTATGGGAGTTACTGGTAGTGTCCAAATTGCTGCAGTGTGATTGTATCATCTCCAGTGCTTTACAGCATCTCTTTTCTTTCTGTAAAATTTCCATTGTGAACTTCCCTCCATTGTCCCCTGGGAATGCAGTTCTTCCCCTTTTCTTCTGTGATCTTCCCGTGGTCAAAGTCAGCACATCTTTCCCCTATTCAGCCATCTTTGATCTCCTTCTTTCTTTTTTCAGATTTGTTTTATGTTTTTGAAAGTCAGAGTTAGAGAGAACACTCTTCTATCCACTGTTTCACTCCCAATTGGCCACAAGAGCTGAGATTGGACCAGGCCAAAACTAGGAGCCAAGAACTCCATCTACAGCTCCCACATGGTTGCCAGAGAACCAACCAGTTGGGCCATCTTTTGGGGCTTTCCCAGGCGTATTAACAGGGATATGGATTGGAAGTGGAGCTTCTGGTACATGAACCAGTGCTCACTTGGGATTTCAGCATCCCAAGCAATGGCTTTAGCCACTGTACCACAGTGCTGGCCCCAACCATTTACTTTTTTTTTTTTTTTAAAGTCATGAGATGAGCCATTCTTTCAAGATTTTATGCTATTTCTTTGAGATGCAGTTAGAGAGAGAGAGAGAGGTCTTCCTTCTGCTGGATGACTCCCCAAATGGCCACAGTGGTTGGAGCTAGGCTGATCCAAAGCAAGGAGCCAGGAGTTTCTTCTGGGTCTCCCATGTGTATGCAGGAGGCCAAATACTTGGGTTATCTTCCACTGCTTTTCCAGGCCATTTTCAGGGAGCTAGATAGGAAGTGGACCAACTGGGACTTGAACTGATATGCATATGGGATGCCTGCACCACAAGCAGGGACTTAACCTACTATGTCACAGTGCTGGCTCCATAAACAATTTGCTTTCTACATTTGTTGCTTCCACATGATTTCTGTTTTGAAATGCTCATCTTCAGAAATGTCCCTACCTTATGGCTTGGTGCCTTGGATTTTCTACTTGTACAATTTTAGATCTGTGAAATTCCTATGCATTTTTTCATGTACTACAGATTCATCCCAATTAACTGGTCCTCATCTCTGGGTATAACATGATTCTTAATTTGCACTCCTACTAACAGCAAATAAAAGTTATTGCTTTTCTGCTTTTTGCAAAAACACTTGATATTAGAAGACTTTTTTTAGGAGAATTATTTTATTTATTTGAAAGACAGAGTTACAGAGAGAGGTAGAGCCAGAGAGAGAGAGAGGTCTTCCATTCCACTAATTCACTCCCCAAATGACTGCAATAGTCAGAATGTCATTATGTAAATGAAAGTAGCAAAGTTATGGAGAAACAGCTAAAAAGGTAATAACTGGGGAAAGTGTTGAGCCCACTTGTTAAGATTTCTGTTAAGATGTAATACTGGAGTGCCTACATTAAATTCCCTACTCTGTTTCATCACTCCAGATGCATACTAAATCAGATCCTGGGAGGTAGCGGTGATGGCTTAAGTGACTGGAATCCTGCTATACTTGTGGAAGACTTGGTTTGAGTTCCAAGCTCCCACCAATAGCCAAATCAAGTACCACTCATTGGAGGAGTAAACCAGGGAATAGAAGCACTATTTCCATCTCTGCCTCACTTTCAATCCCTCCAAAAAACCCACCTAAATAATTTTTTAAAGAGTCAGCAGGACAAGTGTTCATCACAGTAATTCAGACACTGTGTGAGATCCCACATCCTATATTGGAGTATATCGGCTCAAGTCCTGTCTCTGCCTTTGGTTCTAGCTTCCTGTGAATGAGACAGGAGATGATGGTCAAATACTTGAGTATTTGCCATCTTCATGGGACTCCCAGCCTGAGTTCCTGTCTCCTAGATTCATCCTGACCCAGCCTTTTCTACTGTGGGCATTTAAGGAATCAAGCAGTGGATGGGAACTGTTTGACTCTGTGTTTATGTATGTACATGTATTTAATAGGTGTGTGTGTGTGTGTGTTTCTCCCTTTTTTAAATATCAATTAAACAAATTAAATAAAATATATATGGTTTTTAAAAATGATCAGAGCTGCCTAATGGAGTCCAGGAAATCCTCAAGAATGAGAGTGTGTGAACTGAATTAAAACTACAGAAGAAACAAAAATTTGTACATAGGTATGATACTAATATAAAACATTTTGACATAGAAACAAGAGAAAAATTGAAATTTTGTGCTAGTTAGCAATGTGCCACATTTTTCTTCCTAAAATCTGAAATTGAGATCAATATTCCCCAGTGTTTCTTTGACAATCAATTATTGTATAAGCACTGTGAAGAATCAAGTAATACAGGGCAAGATAATGCATATCTGGCTTCTGCTGTCAAAGGTAGGGTATGCATATACTTGATCATCCAAACAAGAAGGATGCTATTAATAATTACAGCATGGCAACAGGTGAAAATTGGGATTTTTTAGGCTAATTAGAATTTATGGCACCATATACAAAGAAAAATAATATACAATATGATAAGACTTAGCGTTCTTAATCCTTTTTGAGACCTTAGACAGGGTTATTTATTATATTTCTCCATAGGCTCAGGTTCAGCATCATCAACCAGCATCCTGTGGAGTTGTACAATGTCCTGCACTTAGCTAATACCTTGCTATTTGCAATTAAAATTATGAATATTTCAAAGAAGGATGTCCACACTTTCATTTTGTTGTGAGCTGCACAAATTATGTAGACAATGTTGAAAAGAAAATATAGCTTACTGGTTTGATGGGAAGAGGATAAGAATGACAGAAGATTCAGGAGCTAAATGGTATAAATATGGCTGAAACACCTGAAAATAGTTACATAGATAAAATAACTAACCATAACATAAATAACTATGTTAATAAGGTAATACCAATTGAGGTGTTTCAGATAAGTAAGGGAGGGGAAATAAGAACAATTTTTCCCAGAACATTTTATTTAAGATGTGCAAACTTCATGCATTTCAAAAATACAACTTTAGGAATATAGTGACTCTTCCCACAGTATCCATCCTTTCACCCAAACTCCTTCTCCTCTTCTTCCTCCCTCTACTATTCTCATTCTTATTTTTTACTAAGATCTATTTTCAATTAAATTTACACACATACAATTAACTCTATGCTAAGAAAAGAGTTTAGCAAAATGTATGACCAAATAAAGACTATTCTTCAACAGTTGAGAGATAGGCACTGTTCAATGTCATTGCATTAAAGTGTTAATTTAACTTCTATAGATTATATTTTAGGTGATCTATTAGTTATCACAGATCAGGGAGAATATATGATATTTGTCCTTTTGGGACTGTCTTATTTCACTAAGCACGATGTCTAGATTCATCCATTTTGTTGCAAATGACCAAATTTCTATTTTTTTACTGCTGTGTAGTATTCCATGGTGTACATATCCCATAAATTCTTTGTCCAGTCTTCAGTTGACAAGCATTTGGTTTGATTCCATATATTAACTATTGTGAATTGAGCTGCAATAAACTTGCAGGTACAGATAATTCTTTCCTATGCTGATTTCATTTCACTTGGATAAATTCCCAGGAGTGGGTGGCTGGGTCATATGCTAGGTCTATATTCAGATTTCTGGGTTATTCCCATACTGTCTTGCACAGTGTCTGTATCAGCTTACATTCCCATTAACAGTGGCTTAGGGTACTTTCCCCCACCCCCCAACATCCTATCCTGCATTTGTTGTTTCTTGATTTCTATGTGAAAGCCATTCTAACTGGGGTGAGGTGAAACCTAATTGCCATTTTGACTTGCATTTCCCTGACAGCTAGTGATCCTGAACATTTTTTCATGTGTCTGTTGGCCATTTGAAAAATGCATGTTCAAGTCCTTTGTGCATTTCTTAATTGGGTTGTTTGTTTTGTTGTTGTTGAGTTTCTTGAGCTCTTTATATATTGTGGTTATTAACCATTTATTGGTTGCATAGTTTGAAAATAATTCCTCCTATTCAGTCGGTTGCTTCTTTACTTTGCTGAGTATTTGTTCTGCAATATTATTTTTTTCAAAAAAATATTTTTGTTTTGTTGAAATTTTGTATTGCTGTTTGGTTTAAATTTTATTTATTCCTTCTCTAATTTTAATCTCCTACTAGTCTTGCATTTGGTTTGCTCTTGTTTTTCTAGGTCTTTGAGAGGCATTGATAATCTTTCCAATTTCTTGATATAGGCACCAATTGCTATAAACTTTCTTCTTAACATTGCTTTTGCTCTATCCCATAAGTTTTGATTAGTTAAACTGTCATTTTCATTCATTATCAGAAATTTCTTGATATCCCTTTTGATTTCTTCAATGAACCACTCTTCATTCAAGAGCATGTTGTTCAGTCTCCATGTGTTTACATAAGTTCTAGAGATTCTTTTTTTTTTTTTTTTTTTTTTAGATTCTTGATCTTGAGTGTTGATTTCCAGCTTCATTCCATGTGGTCAGAAAAGAGGCATAGTATGATTTCAATTTTTTTTAAATTTGCTGAGACTTGCTTTATGGTGTTGCCTATGCTTTATCCTAGAGAAAGTTTCATGCAGTGGTGAGAAGAATGTGTATTCTGCATTGGTAGGATGAAAAATTTTGTGTATAACCATTAGGTCCATTTGGTCTATAGTGTTGATTAACTCTGTGGTTTCCTTGCCAATTTTCTGTCTGGTTGATCTGTCCGTTGCTGAAAGTAGAGTATTGAAGTCCCCCATTACTATTGTATTGGAGTCTATGTCTCCCTTTAGATCCATTAGCATTTCTTTGAAATTGCCAGGTGACCTGTAATTAGCTGCATATATGTTTACAGTAGTCACATCTTCTTGTTGAGTTGATCCCCTAATGATTACATAGTGTCCTTCTTGGTCCTTTTAACAGTTTTTGGTTTAAAGTCTATTTTCCCTGATATTAGGTTGGCCACACCAGCTCTTATTTGGTTTCTGTTAGCATGGAATATCTTTTTCCATCCCTTCACTTTTTGTCTGCATGTACTTTTGTTGGTGAGAAGTGTTTCTTGTGGGCAGCAAGTAGATGGGATTTGTTTTTTATTCCATTCTGTGTTTTAACTGGAGAGTTGATGCCATTTAAATTCAAGATGACTATTGATAAGGAACGAATTTGCCCTGCATTTTTCTGTAACTATTCCTATTGTTTACTTTGGATTTCTTTTGTACTTTTCTGCCTTCACCTTCTTTCATAGTGATGACCACATTTCTGTGCTTCTGTGTGTAACGCATCCTTAAGCATTTTTTGTAAGATTGGACAAGGGGTGACAAATTCTTTCAATTTCTGTTTGTTGTGGAAGGTCTTTATTTCTCCTCATTCATAAATGAGAGCTTTGCAGGGTACAATATTCTCAGTTGACAGTTTTTGCTGTTAATATTTGGATTTTGTGTCACCATTCTCTTCTAGCCTGTAGGGTTTCTAATGAGAAGTCAACTGTGAGTCTAATTGGAGATCCTCTGAGAGTAATTTGGTGGTTTTGTTTGTGTGTGTGTGTGTGCACATTTTACAATCTTTATGTTTTACTGTGGAGAGTTTGACTACAATGTGTCATGGTGGAGTTCTTTTCTGGTCATGTCTATTAGGAGTTTTAAGTACTTCCTACACTTGGACATCCTTTTCTTTTTCCAAATTAGGGAAATTTTCTGTAGTTATTTCACTAAAATTACCTTCTAAGCCATTCTCCCTTTCCACACCTTCAGGAACTCTTAAGACCTGTTTGTTGGGTCATTAGATGGTATCCTATAAATCTCCAACAGTGATTTTTAGTTTTTTTTTTTTAATTTCTTCTTTTATTCTTTTGGTCTGACTGTAAAATTTCCAGAGATTTGTTTTCTAACTTGGATATTCTTTCTTCTGTCTCACCGAATCTGTTCTTAAGGATTGCTACCGTATTGTTTTATTTGTCTATTGAATTCTTCATTTCTAATATGCCACTTTGATTTCCCTCTAAAGTCTCAATTTCATGGGAAAAATTTTCATTCATGTCATGTATGGATTTCTTCAGTTCACGAATTTGCATCTAATTACTTCTAAGTAATCCTACAATCAATTTTCTGAATTTTGTTTCTGGCATTTCATCAATCTCTTCATCTTCACATTCTAGTACTGGAGATTTGTGTTCTTTTTGGGGCATCATATTGTCTTCCTTATTCTTATTTCTTGAATTTCTGCATTTATTATTAGGCATTTGTGATGACACTTGTTTTTATGTTTTTGTTTTTTTTTTTTTTCCCCTGTGATGGTTATTATCTTTTGACTATGCCTCTGTGGCTTGCTGGTGTGTCTACTCTTTCAGACAATATCCAGAGGTATGTGCTGGGTGTGGTCAGGGAGCTCTGTTCAGTGCTCCAGGATGAAGGGAGTGTCTCAGGTGACACCCAAGTTGGGCATGGTAATTTTTTTTTTTTTAATTTATTGGAAGGGACTTTTGTCCTGCTCTGTTGATATATTCTCATGCTCACTCCCTCTCCTCAAAGGAGACCAAATCCTGGACACATTCTCATAGAACCACAGAAACATACTAAGGATCCATGCAATCCTCAGTGTGAACACGGATCCTGCAGCAATGACCCTCACCAGGGAATTAGGGTACCTAGTCATGTGGAACCACCCTCAGTGACTGCCTAAAGTCCCAGCCACACCCTGTGCCCTCCCATGCAGCCACAGTGTTTTCACAGTCCCAGCACACAAGCTCCCACAATCAGGAGCTCAGAGTCTCCTGTCAATTCTCCCAGCCAGACTCAGGAGTCTCCTCTCAGCTGGTTGCTGGGCACATGAACAGGAGCTGGCACAGCTGTCATGTATGTCTAAAATGTCTCAAGCCCTCTTTTGGCTAGTTACAGGATGTTGGTGCCAGGTGGTTGGGGAGAGAGAAACGTGCCCCCCCCCCTTTTTTTCCTCGGTTGGCAAAAATACTGTGGCTTCAAGACAGACTCGGACCAGCTCATCCTGCAGCTTCATTACCAGTGGCTTGGGCTGCTGCAGTCTGGTCTCACCTCATTCCAAAGCTGGTACTAAGGCTTTCAGCTGCTGGAGTCTTGAGTTGTGCATGGCCACACCTTCCATGTACATTCACAATGTCCCTCTAATTTGTGTGGCGTTTCCTCTGCTGTTTTCTTTTTAACTTTTCCCTGAGACTGCACTCTCTCAACTGGTTTTAAACTTTCTTCCCTTAGACTAGAGCAGTAAGCTCCCTCCCTATTCCACTATCTTTGCCTTTCAATAAGAACAATTTTTAAAAGTTATAGGAAAAGTGGGGAAAGGCATAATTTCTGAACAATGAGAGGCAGGCTATCAATAACATTAGAATCCTTAGTATCAACAGTATTAAAGCTAAGCTTTGTGAACATCAAGTTGTAATTGTTGAGCATATATTTTTAATGTTCATTACAAGGAAACAGAATGAGGTGAGTATAATGGTAAAAGCAAATTGTAAGATTTCATGTTTATAAAATACATTGAAACATCCTTGTCCAAATAATAGACATTTCACAGTTTCAGGAAGTGAAACATAGGAATAGGAAAATAAAATTTATTTTCAACTATCTTTATATATTTTTGAACCTAAGAAGTGAAGAGAAATTGTCAGACTGATAGATTCTCTCTTAAATCTTTTCATCAATCAGTACACAAATCATTGTGTCCTTAATTATGGATATTATCCCAAAGACTCTTAAAATTATGAACCAGGAGGGAGGCATTTGGGTCCCCAGTGTATAAAATCCCATGTCAGAGTGCCTGGTTCAAGTACTGGCTACTCCTGCTTCTGATTCAACTTCCTGCTAATGTGCATTCTGGGAGGCAGCGATTGGTGGCTCAAGAGCTTGGATTCCTTCTACCTACATTGGAGATCTAGATTGAGTTCCAGGATCTTGACTTCTTCTTGTCCCAGCCCCAACTATTGATAGGGTTTGGAGAGTAAACCATTGGATGCAAGACCAGAATAGAGTTCTTGACTCAGATTTATGGTTTCATACTGGACCAGACCTGGCTAATGCAGCCATTTAGGGAGTGAAGCATTGGATGGAGAACCTCTCTCTCTCTCTCTCTCTCTCTCTCTCTCTCTCTCAGTCTCCCTTCTCTCAATCTTGCTCCAACTCTCAAGTGAATAAATGTTTTATAAATGAACATAGCTTTTGACAATAAGAATTAACTCACTCATTCAGCGAGTGATGTCTGTTTTAGTTGCTTAAGCCTCACAAAGGACTTCTGAGTTAAAATGCATTATTCCATTTTATATGTGAGAAAACTAAAACTCAGAGTTGAATTTTTCTTAGTCACATAGTAAATTAACTGAAAATCAATTAACTGGTTTATTCATTGAGCTAATTATTGAGTACCCAGCATGCTTAGATGGTGTGCTATGTGCTAAGAATGCAATGTGAGCGACCCAGAATGGTGTTTTTACTGTGTCTTGGTCCATTCAGGCGCCTTAGCAAAATGCCGTAGATTGTAGGGCTTGTAAACAGGAGAAACTTATTTCTAACAGTTCTGAGAGATGGAAGTCTGATAATCAGTGTGCTAGCATAGTTGTGTTCTGTTGAGAACTCTCTTCCAGTTTGCAGACTGTTGACTTTTTGCTGTATTCACAAATGGAAAAATAAAATCCCTTGCTGTCTGAGTGTCCCTTTTTCAAATCTGAAAAATAAAAAGTATACATATTTGTGGTACACAACATGATGTTTTGATACTTGTATACATTTGTAATATTCAACTCTGGGCAAACATCTACTTGTATATTTAAAAGTTCATGAAGATGAAATTGAAAGATGAATTTACTTTGTAGCAAAAATTTTTGAAATCCATGAATAACTTTTCATGACATTATTAAAGATATCTTCTAGGGGCTGGAGCTGTCACATATAGGTAAAGCCACTATCTGCATTGCCAGCATCCCATAAGTGTACTGGTTCGAGTCCTAGCTACTCCACTTCTGATCCAGCTCTATTCTATGGCCTAGGAAAGCAATAGAAGATGGCCCAAGTCCTTGGACCCTTGTACCCACATGGAGGAACTGGAAGAAGCTCCTGGCTCTTGGCTTTGGACCGGACCAGCTCCAGCCATTGTGGCCATTTGGAGAGTGAACCAGTGGAGGGAAGACCTTTCTCTCTGCCTCTCCCTCTCAGTAAATCTGCCTTTCAAATAAATAAATAAATCTTGGGGCCGGCGCCCTGGCTCACTTGGTTAATCCTCCGCCTGCCCTGGCATCCCATATAGGCATTGGATTCTAGTCCCAGTTGCTCCTCTTCAGGTCCATCTCTCTGCTATGGCCCGGGAGGGCAGTGGAGGACACGTGTTTGGGCTCCTGCACCCACATGGGAGCCCAGGAAGAAGCACCTGGCTCCTGGCTTCAGATCAGAACAGCACCAGCCATAGTGGTCATTTTGGGGGTGAACCAATGGAAGGAAGACCTTTCTCTCTGTCTCTCTCTCTCTCACTGTCTATAACTCTACCTGTCAAATAAAAATAAATAAATAAATCTTTTATAAATGATATCAACTTTTTACTCAAATATAATTTCTTTATGTTGAAAACATTCAAAATAGCTTTCTCTAGCTATAAATGTATATATTAGGTGATCTTTATCTATAGTCACCCTCTGTGCAATACAGCCAAAGAATTTTTCCCCTAACTACAAATTACTATTCATTAATCAAATTATTATTGCTATGTCAGTACTCCCTAATTTTTCCAGCCTCTGATAACCACCAGTGTACTTCCAATTACTATGAGAAAAGCTATTTTAGATTTAACATATAAGGGAGATTATGCAGTGCTTATCTTTCTATACCTGATGTATACCCTTAACTCCAGAAATGGACAAAATATTCAGCCAAAAATCAACAAAGAAACAGTGGAGTTAACTACTTTGTAGATAAATTGGACCAAGTCAACAAACTGCAGAATACGCCATCCAACAGCAGTACAATATTCATTCTATTCAACAGCATGTTGAGCACTTTCCAGGATGGATTATGGTCATAAAACAAATCTCAAGAAATTTTTAAAAAATCAAATTTGTATCAAGTATCTTTTCTGACAGCAGTGCAATAAAACTAATAAAAACTAGAAAAACTTTAGGAAATGTAAAAATACATGAACATTAAACTACTCTTTTTTTAAAAAAGATTTATTTATTTATTTAAAAGGCAGAGTTAGAGAGAGAGAGACAGAGAGGTCCTCCATCAGCTGGTTCTCTTCCCAAATGGCCACAACACCTGTAACTAGGCCAATCCAAAGCCAGGAGCCAGGAGCTTCCTCCAGGTCTCCCACATGGGTACAGGGGTCCAAGCACTCGAGCCATCTTCTACTGCCTTCCCAGGCCATTAATAAAGAGTTGGATGAGAAGTAGAGCAGCCAGCACAGGAGCTGGCACCATATGGGATGCAGGCACTTCAAGCAGAGGCTCAAGCACTGGCTCCTAAACATTTTACTCTTGAACAAACAGTGGTTCATGGAGTAAACTTAGAAGGAAAGTAAAAAATATCTTGACAAAGTATACTAAAACCTATGGAATAAAGCAACAGGCATAAGAAGAAGGAAGTTTCTTGCAAGTAATAGTTACACTAAAAAAGAAAAACAATCAGAGGATTTCAAATAAACTGTCTATCAATGCACCACAAGGAACCAGAATAAGAGAAAACCAAATCAAACTCATAGAAAGACTGGATGCTAAGTGGTATGAGAACCAAGCTCATAACCTACTCATCCCTCCAAGCCCTCACATCCCTTACCGTCACACATTAATTTGGAGTATTGGAGAAGGCATAAGCAGTCCATTGCATTCCACCCCTAGACATTAAAATCATGTGCAAAATGCATTCATTCCATTCCAAAAGCCTTAGCTCATTCTAGTATGAAATATGAATCAAAGTTTAAGGTCTAGAGTCTCATCTAAATATCAGCTAAATCAGATATAGGTGACAGACAATTTAGCATATGTCCTGAGGTAAAATGTCACCCAGTTGTGACACTGGGAGATAAATCACATTATGTGCTTCCAAAATGAAATACTATTGTGGGGCAGGTATAGGATATACACTCTCATTCAAAAAGGGTAGAATAGAAATGTTGAGGGGTTGAATAGATCCTAGTCTGAAGCTCAAAATGGCAAAAAAAAAAAAAATTGTTAAATCTTAAGGCTGGAGAAATTCTTTTTTAACCCCATTTCTTATCTCCCAGATACACTGGGTGAGAGCTGATTTCCCAAGGTTCCAGTTTACCTAGCACCTTGGGCTTTGTTGAATGTAGCCCATGCAGTAGCTTTTCCCGGTTGGAATTGCATACTGAGGATTCCTCCCCATAGAGCAATTTTGCATTTCTCTAATGGAAATGATCTCCCTGCCTTCTGGCTCTGTGCTTGAGTTTTGTCCCCAAGGCTGCTTCATTCTTCGAATCTACATCTTTAATTCCATTTCCATGGCTACAACATTCTTCCACAGCAGAGATGGCACCAACTTGCTGATATGAAGGATTTCCACCCCATCGAGAGGGATGACCACTGTGGAGCTTTGAAATAGTTCTTCCCCATCGAGGGGTAGCCCCAGTGACTTCTAAAAATAGTTTTTTGAATCATTCTCGCCTTGTATTAATGGGTAGCACCTGGGTTTCCTGAAATGGATGAGACAAACTGATTTCCTTACCTAGTGATTTCCTTATTAGTGACACTCTATTATCTCCTAAACAGGCTTTCTCACTTTTTCCCAAGAAAGCTGAGAATTTCCTAAACATTTAAGTCCCACTAACCTTTTGTTTTAAAAATCTGTCTTTAAATTACTCCTCTTTATACCATTGATATGCAAGAGAAGGTGAGTCACACCTTCAACAATTTTGTAACCAAACACCCACTTTCATTTCTCACAAATTCTTATGAGCCCGATTTACTCAAGCCCTTTGCTACCACTTCCTAACAAGGAGGGCCTTTCTTCCACCTTCCGGTAAAGTGTTCTTCGTTTCCATTTAAGACCTCATCAGAATCGCTGTTACTCTTATTTCTACTAACATTTTGTTCATGACCACTTATGTGTTCTCTAGATCAAACTTTCCACACAGTTCTCTTTTCTTCTCAGGCCCACACCAGAATTAACCTTAGCAATCAACTCATGGCATGGTAGGCCTTTTCCTAGCAGGCACATCAAAACTCTTATAGTTTCTACTCATTTCCTAGTTCCCACATTTCTTCCACATTTCTAGATATTTGCTACAGTAGCATCTCCATCTTTCAACAATAGTGTTCTATTTTAGTGCTTCTGAGCTGCTATTAATGATTCTGCAACTTAGATAATTGATAAGCAACAGAAATATATCTTCCATAGTTCTGGAGACTTGGAACTCTGAGATCAAAATACTGGCAATTCTGGTGCCTGGCGAGAGCTTGCTTCCTCATAGACGACCGTCTTCTTACTCTAACCTCACATGGTGGAAGGGACTAGTCAGCTCTGAGTCTCCTTATAAAGACACTAATTCTGTGCACATTCATGATCTAATTACCCCCAGAAGCCCCATTCCCCATTGCCAATTATGATCACCTTAGGAATTAGCATTTTAAAATGAATTTTGGAGGAATGTGAACATTCAGTCCATTACACACTATAATAGATTAGGCAGGATATAGTAATTTTTTTCTTTAATGTATTCTGAAGAAAACTGTCAGGTAATATTTCTCTTCTACAAGCAACTGTTATTATGGTTAATTCTGATTGGCATGGGCCATATTTGATATTGGGAAGTGAAGAAGATGTGTTCCTTGTCTTTCGAGAGTTTTAGTAGACTCATGCCTAAGCAACTGACTAAAAACAAACAAAGTTATCTGCCCTCAAGGAGACCCAACAGGCCAGTCCACTGCAGTGGCTTTCAATATGGTAAGCCTGGGCTTCAGCAGAAGTCAGCTTGTGAAGAGCCCTGGCAGCTCTGCCAAGAATTGGATCACTGGAAATGGACCTGCCCTGGAGTTGAAGGATGCCCAGGTCAGAGCCACAGATCTTATTGGCTCTAAGCTGAAAAGCCCTTCACTCAGCCCAACTTCCAAAGTGACCACTGCAGCTGAGGGGATGGTCAAGTAGGGTCAGCAACATTGCAGGCAGAACTGTAAATTTCTTGTTAGAGATGCCCCCTGCCTTTACCTGGCCAGCTCTCCTCCCAGGCCAGCCAAGTAATGAAAGTCAACAGAGTGCCTTCCCCTAAGAGGTTCACACCTCCCTTAGGATATACCCCATGTGAAGAGATAGATAGGTCTGGGCCTCTTAACTTACAAGGCCTAAAGCCCACCAGATTATTATCAAGCCCCTTCTATCAGGTTCTATTTGCCTCTCAATCAGAAAACTTAATTGTAGCTTAGACAGCACCTTTCAGTAAGGAACAATGAAACCCAGTCATTTGCAACAAGATGGAGGAATCTGGAAAACATCATGCTGAGTGAATTAAGCCAGTCCCAAAGAGACAAATATCATTTGTTTTCCCTGATCGGTGACAACTGAGCACCAAAGGAGAAACCTGTTGAAGTGAAATGGACACTATAAGAAACAATGAACTGATCAGCTCTTGTCCTGACTCTAGATGTACAATGTAATACTTTATCCTTTTTAGTATTTGTTGCTGTTTTTGTGGTTGTTGTTCTAGTACTAGTGGTTGAACTCTGTAATTAACACACAATTATTCTTAGGTGTTTAAATTTTAACTGAAAGGTGATCCCTGTTAAATTTCAGAGTGGAAAAAGAGAGGGAGGAGATGTACAATTTGGGACATGCACAATCAGACTTGCCCCAAATGATGGAGTTAGAAATGTGCCAGGGGATTCCAATACAATCCCATCAAGGTGGCATGTACCAATGCCATCTCACTAGTCCAAGTGATCAATTTCAGTTCACATTCTATGGCTCTGATAGGTCTAAGAATCAAAGGGATCACACAAACAAGACAAGTGTCTGCTAATACTAACTGATAGAATCAAAAATGGAGAGAAAGATCCAACATGGGAATTGGGATACACAGCAGACTCATAGAATGGCAGACATCCTAAACAACACTCTGGCCTCAGAATCAGCCCTTAAGGCATTCGGATCTGGCTGAAGAGCCCATGAGAGTATTGTAGACATGGAAAGCCAAGATACCATGGAAAAGAAAAAAAGAAGAAGACCTAAATGAAAGATCTATGTGAGTGAGATCCCAGTGGAAAGAACGGGGCCATCAAAGAAGGAGGTCCCTTTCTCTGAAGGGAGGAGAGAACTTCCACTTTGACTAGGACCCTATCGGAATAAGATCAAAGTCAGCGAACTCTAAAGGCTTCCGTAGCTCTGGCAACTCATGACTAGAGCCTAGGGAGATTACTGATGCCATGAACAGGAGTGTCAAATTGTTAAGTCAGCAACAGAAGTCACTGTGTACTTACATTCCATGTGGGATCTGTCCTTAATGTGTTGTCTAATGTGCAGTGATGCTATAACTAGTACTGAAACAGTATTTTTACACTTTGTGTTTCTGTGTGGGTACAAACTGATGAGATCTTTACTAATTATATACTGAATTGATCTTCTGTATACAAAGATAATTGGAAATGAAAAAAAAAATCTGGTGTTAAATTGGAAATGGCATAGAAAATTAATTAATTTTTTTAAAAAATATTATGTAGGATCTCTGTCTTTAATGTGCTGTACACTGTTATTTAATGCTATAACTAGTACTCCAACAGTATTTTTTTTTCACTTTGTGTTGCTATATGGGGGCAAACTGTTGAAATTGTTACCTAATATATACTAAACTGATCTTCTGTATATAAAGAGAATAGAAAATGAATCATGATATGATTGGAAGGGGAGAGGAAGTGGGAAAGGGGAGGGTTGTGGGTGGGAGGGAAGTTTTGGGAGGGGGAAGCCATTGTAACCCATAAGCTGCACTTTGGAAATTTATATTCATTAAATAAAAGTTTAATTTAAAAAAAAGCAGAATAAAATTAGTAAGTAGATTTGGAAATACTGGAATGTGGGAAAGAAAGAGGAGGAGAATTAAATATGATTGAAAGGCTTCATGGAGAAAGTTAGCTGAGACTCACAATGTGGGGACTGAAATTGAAGATTATTCAAACAATTTGCAAAAAGGTCACATTATAATAATTAAATTGGCAGATCTGCAGAACTTAACTCTACAATTAACAAATGTCTAGTGAACAACAGTATCATTTTAAAATTAATGATATTAAAATTAATTTATTGGTATGTATTTAATACTGAACAAGAAGAAAGACAAAAAATCACAATGATATAAATATGCATACCATTTACTGTCTGTTGAGTATTAGTGACCAGTTATAACACAAGCTTTTGGACAATGTTTTATAGA
This sequence comes from Lepus europaeus, assembly GCF_033115175.1. Classification (NCBI taxonomy): domain Eukaryota; kingdom Metazoa; phylum Chordata; class Mammalia; order Lagomorpha; family Leporidae; genus Lepus; species Lepus europaeus. The sequence goes on from NC_084831.1 coordinate 61,387,180, forward strand.
AGAAAGAAGAAATAAAACCCAGAAAGGCAAGAAGAATCAAATTGTGGAAAGAGTTGCTTTTCATGTGAAGTTTAAAAAGTTAGCTTTCTAGGTAATGGCAAGCCTCTTGTTTTCAGTATCTTAGCACCTACATCTAGCAAGCAGCATGTGTTTGTTGAATGAAAAATGAAAATGTGAAATAATAATGAAAAGTTTAACATTCATCAATTTATGCAACAGATATTACTGATCATTTCTCTAAGCATTGTGCCATAAAAAACAAGCAAGGATTTCTTTCCTCATATATTCCCCAGCTTTTGTGTTACACATATGCCACATATGCCAGTGAGTAATGACAATGCTCTAAGAGATGAGACTTTAGAGAGTAAAAATAAAATCCTTTGGAATACAACAGGTAGACATTTTAACCTAGCTCTTGTGAGTTTTCGGATTTGCTTTTTCTTTTTTTTTTTTTTTTTTTTTTTTACTTTTATTTAGTAAATATAATTTTCTAAAGTACAGTTCATGGATTACAATGGCTTTTCCCCCCCTATAATTTCCCTCCCACCTGCACCCCTCCCATCTCCCGTTCCCTCTCCCATTCCATTCACATCAAATTCATTTTCAATTATCTTTATATGCAGAAGATCGATTTAGTATATATAAAGTGAAGATTTCATCAGTTTGCACCCACACAGAACATAAAGTGTAAAATACTGTTTGAGTACTAGTTATAGCATTAATTCACATTGGACAACACATTAAGGACAGAGATCCCACATGAGGAGTAAGTACACCGTGACTCCTGTTGTTGACTTAACAATTTGACATTCTTGTTTATGGCATCAGAAATCTCCCTAGGCTCTAGTCATGAGTTTCCAAGGCTATGGAAGCCTTTTGAGTTCACCAACTTCGATCTTATTTAGACAAGGTCATAGTCAAAGTGGAAGTTCTCTCCTCCCTTCAGAGAAAGTTACTACCTTCTTTGATGGCCCATTCTTTCTGCTGGGATCTCACTTGCAGAGACCTTTCATTTAGGTTTTTTTTTTTTTTTTTTTTTTTGCCTGAGTGTCTTGGCTTTCCATGCCTAAAATACTCTCATGGGCTCTTCAGCCAGATCTGAGTGCCTTAAGGGCTGATTCTGAGGCCAGAGTGCTGTTTAGGACATCTGCTATTCTACAAGTCTGCTGTGTATCCCACTTCCCATGTTGGATCTTTCTCTCCCTTTTTGATTCTATCAGTTAGTATTAGCAGGCACTAGTCTTGTTTGTGTGATCCCTTTGATTCTTAGACCTATCAGAGCCATCGAATGTGAACTGAAATTGATCACTTGGACTAGTGAGATGGCATTGGTATATGCAATCTTGATGCGATTGTATCTTGATTTGCTTTTTCAGGGAAGGATAGTTAATGAGGGACAAAGAACTGGAAAAAATAGTATCTATGGTAAGGCTTGAACTATGAACAGGAATTGGGGAGAAAGAAGAACAAAGTGTGTAAAGAACTAAATGGCATGGATGGAAATTTGGCTACTGGTTAAGATGTTGGTTAACATGACTGCATCCCATATCAGAGTGTAGGAGTTTGATGCCTTCCATAAGCTCCTGATGCCATCTTCCCACTAATGCAGACCCTGGGATGCAGCTATGATAGCTCAAGTAATTGGCTTCCTGGATTGACTTCCTGGCTTCTGGCTTCAGAATTGGCCATTGTGGACGTTCAGGGAGTGAACCAGCAGATGAAAGTGTTATATTTTTCTGTGTGTCATTATGCCTCAGTTAAGTAGATTTTTATAATAAATGATGGAAAGTAGTAGTAAAACATTCAAATAAAACAATGGAAGGAACTGTGGTTGGAGATGTAGAAAAGAAAGAGATAGGAGATAAAATTGTAAACTGAGACACTAAATGCCAAAGTGTCAGTGAGGTGACTACAGTAGTAGTTCATGAGTAAGGGGTGACAATGAGAATGGAAAAGAAGAATGTCTTTGAAATGCCACAGACTCAATGTTCAATAGATACTGCATGGCAGCAGGACTGGGGGCTGAAGGGATATTTAGGATAAAGTAGAAAGAGGACATAAAGTTGACTTTTTTTTTTATTCGAGGTATTAAATTGATATTGACAATAGGGGCTTTGAACCATGGCTCACTTGGTTAATCCTCCGCCTGTGGCACCTCCATCCCATATGGGCGCCAGGTTCTAGTCCCAGCTGCTCCTCTTCCAGTCCAGCTCTCTGCTGTGGCCCAGGAAGGCAGTGGAGGATGGCCCAAGTGCTTGGGCCCTGCACCCGCATGGGAGACCAGGAGGAAGCACCTGGCTCCTGGCTTCGGATCGGTGCAGTGCCAGCTGTGGTGGCCATTTTGAGGGGTGAACCAACGGAAGGAAGACCTTTCTCTCTCTCTCTCTCTCTCTCTCTCTCTCACTGTCTAACTCTACCTGTCAAAAAAAATTGATATTGACAATATATTTTGACATTGGAAATTTCATTAGGGTTTTCCAGAGAAACAGAAGAAGGAAATAGGTAGGTAGGTAGATAGATAGATAGATAGATAGATAGATAGATAGATATGATGAGGGATTGGATCACATGTTTATGAAAGCTAAGAAATCCACAGGTCTACCATTCATAGACTGGAGACCCAGGAAAGCTGATGGTGTAACTCCATTCCAAGCCTAAAGTCCTGAGAACCCAGTGTGCCTCAGGAGTGAATGGATGTCCTGGAATTCTTCCTTCATCCACATCTTTGTTCTGTTCAAGCCTTCAGTGGATTGAATGATGCCTCCTCCCTCATTACTTAAGGTGGCTCTTCTAGCCTCAGTCTCTGCACAGTCAAAGGCTTCTCAAAGGCACGTCCAGAAGTACTGCTTTCCTATCTGTCTGGACATTCCTTATCCCAGTCTCATTTACACATGCAATTAGTTAATTACCACATACTCTGAGATTTTTGAGGTTAAAATTGGAAAAGTAAATATAGTTTAGATATAGCATGTTTAAGAAATTGATGGAGCTCAGGAAATGCTGTTCCAAAATATGACATCTTAGTGATTGAGAAAATAGCAGAAACAGGAATGTCACTCTCACATTCTCCTTGTACTTCACCCCTGAAGCAAGTCATAAAATATTCATACCAGAATTGTCCTCCCTGTAACTGCAGAAAAGGAGCATTCTATTGTTGGAGACAAAAACATATCACAAAAAGCTGAATAAATAAGATTTGCTAATCCCCTCCTCCCGATTCTAGTCTTGTTAAATCATAGTTCCGGCTGGCACCAAGGCTCACTTGGCTAATCCTCCGCCTGCGGTGCCGGCACCCCAGGTTCTAGTCCCGGTTGGAGCGCCGGTTTCTCTCCTGGTTCCTCCTCTTCCTGTCCAGCTCTCTGCTGTGGCCTGGGAGTGCAGTGGAGGATGGCCCAAGCGCTTGGGCCTGCACCTGCATGGGAGATCAGGAGGAAGCACCTGGCTCCTGGCTTCAGATTGGCACAGTGCAGTGGCTGTAGTGGCCATCTGGGGAGTCAACCAATGGAAAAGGAAGACCTTTCTCTCTCTCTCTCTCTCTCTCTCTCTCTCTCTCTCTGCCTAAATCTGCCTGTCAAATAAAAAATCACAGTTCCATTGTACAATTATATTTTTGCACACCTGACCACTCTTTAAGCCTATGTTCTTCAGGGTCTTCATTACTGAAACATTTTTTTTTTCCTTCTTCAAAATCCACTTGCTAGAGTAGACGTGTGGCATGGTAGTTACTGCTGCTTGAAACACACCACATATTAGAGTGCCTGGTTCAAGTTCCAGCTGCTTTGTTTGTGATCTAACTTTCTGCTAATGCATCCTTGGGTCCCTGACACCCACATGGGAGATCTGGATAGAGTTCCAGGCTGCTGGCTGTGCCTTGTCCCAGCTTCAGCTGTTGCAGTTATTTGGGGAATGGACTAGTGATAGAAGATCTCTCTGTGGCTTACTCTGTTCTCTGCCTCTTGAAGAAAATTAAATGAATACACCCATTTTTTTTTTTTTAATTCTGCCTGCCATCTCTTCGGTTTTGCCTAGCAGAGTAGATATATTGTATCCTATGTTTAAGTGTCATCCAGTGCTTAAGGACAATCCTCAGGAAAATTCTCTTCATCATATCACCATGAAGCTGTTTCACTTTTCATGGAAAGCAAATTAACAAACAGTTACTATATTGTACTATTCTTAAACAAGAGATTCTTGATATGGGATTGCCCCCTCCAAGGAGGTTCATTGCTCTACTGCATTAGATAGAGAACATAAAACTACTGCTAATCTCCTACCAAAATGCCTTTTTATGTAGAAATCAAGCTTGTTGTCCAATGTGAATTAATGCTATAACTTGTACTCAAACAGTATTTTACACTTTATGTTCTGTGTAGGTGCAAACTGTTGAAATCTTTACTTAATATATACTAAATTGATCTTCTGTATATAAATAGAATTGAAAATGAATCTTGACGTGAATGGAATGGGAGAGTTGGGAGGGTTGCGGGCGGGAGGGAAGTTACGGGGGAGGGGGAAGCCATTGTAATCCATAAGCTGTACTTTGGAAATTTATATTTGCTAAATAAAAGTTCAAAAAAAAAAAAGAAATCAAGCTTGTTTAATCTTTACATGTGTATGCCTAAATAAAAAAAAAAAAACTTGTAGGAAAATATGTTCCACTGATTATTGAATAAAGCAAAATAAAATTATGTTTGGGTATTTCTTAATTTCTTTTTTTTTTTTTTTGACAGGCAGAGTGGACAGTGAGAGAGAGAGACAGAGAGAAAGGTCTTCCTTTTCTGTCGGTTCACCCCCTAATGGCCGCTGCGGCCAGCACACTGCACTGATCCCAAGCCAGGAGCCAGTTGCTTCCCCTGGTCTCCCATGCAGGTGCAGGGCCCAAGCACTTGGGCCATCCTCCACTGCTCTCCTGGGCCACAGCAGAGAGCTGGAATGTCAGAGGAGCAACCGGGATAGAATCTGGCACCCTGACTGGGACCAGAACCCGGGGTGCTGGTGTGCCGGCGCTGCAGGCGGAGGATTGGCCTATTGAGCCGCAGCACCGGCCTTGGGTATTTAATTTCTACACACAGAAGATAATGAAATAATCAGAACAACTCCTTCTCCCTGGAGAAAAGGTTCCCAGCAAAGGACTTGTCCAGACTGCTAGCACAGCTCCCTCAGCATCCACTGTTTTCACTAAGCTAGGTCTTCCAGGACTTCTTAGAATATTGACAAATCTCATGTTCGAAAAAGACCTGAGTGTATTACTCTGACATTGATTTTATTAAGGAATTATGGGGCAAATGAAAACATCTCACAAAATGGACTTGCTCTATTGAGTTTTGTAATATCTACCTAACTGCAACCAGAGAAATCATAGTTTGACATAGAGAGATAGGCATTCATCAGTTTGGGATTCTTGGAATATATAAGATTTGAGATCAAGTATTATCTAGAGAGACACAGCATTTAGTTCATAGGAAAGAATGAAAACTTAGAGCAAAGGATACAGGAAAAGGAAGAAAAGGAAAGGGGTAGAGGAAAGAGAAGAAAAGGGGTTGGAGAAAGAAGAGGGGAGAGGAGGGAAACAGAAAAGAAGGGAATTCCAGATAGTTGAGGACATTTTTAGAGAAAAAATATCTTAGAGCTTTCTGAAGATGAAACCTCTAGAGGAAGAGGCCCAAATGAATAATCTAAACTGAATATTCTAAAGAATATTCTGAAGGAATAGTTGAGAGGAAGAAGACAGGTGAGACTATTGTATCCACATGTGTTCTTTGGTGATTCTGATCCAGTCTATCACACAAATATTCCCACTTGTTTTCAAGGGGAAAGAGATGGCAAGTTTTAGAGACATTACTTATGAGAGTCATGATAAATGTGATGTAAGTGAGTGAAATGTTTTAGGGTTTAAAGAAAATCGGATTTTTACAATATCATGTTATATTACCTTTAGCCCATTATCTGTACTTAATAGCTGTGATAAAGTCTGGTAAGATGACAAAATTAGCTGCTTGTGGAGAGTCTATTTCTCATTAAGTCTATCCCTCAATATTTTGAGTAAAGAGCAGAAATTGAAAACACAAGGTCAGTGCAATTCAGTCATTCAGGTTAATCCTTATAATTCAGATATATTGGGCAGATAGATGACACTTATGTCTCATCATTTTTCATGTCTAGTTGGTCCTTAATCCTAATTGTGCCTGACCTTATTTAAAGTTAACAAAAATTCATTTTCAATGGAGTAAACTGGAACCATAGAGCATTTGTTATTTGTTGGAACAAAGCCTATTAAACAGTAAGCCTCTGCTCTATATTCCAATTATTGTTCATAGGTTTTAAGGGTCCAGGTTAAGTAGAGTTGTCAGATTTCACTTTATTGGATAATGAACTCAGAAACATGAATTGATAACAACAGCTCAGATTTGTGTCATGTTTTGCAATTTGCTGGTGCATCCAGTAGTTCATTATATTCTGATAAGGCTGGAAGTTAAATATGTCTGGCTTCTCATCTGTACAATGGGGATAAGAATTGTATCCTCCTCAAAGGGTTGTTGTGAGGATTAAAAAATTTATGGGAGCTTAAAACTGGGTCAGACACATAGCAAATGGTCAGTGAATGTCAGGGATTTTTTGTTTGTTTGTTTCCTGAATGCTATTATTATGATTATTGAGGTCAATTCACTTGGTACAGTTTGTATCCCACAGGAAGAAGAGGAAGAGAAAAAACATGAAGTGGGAGTGAGGGTAGTCAGATAAATAAAAAGTGGAAGAACTGATTAATACTAGGCATTTACTTGTAAGGAGCTGAACTTTGCCTATTTGAAAAGGCTTTTCAGGATAGTACCATGTCATTAAGTAAAGTGAATTGAAGCAGATATATTAAACTGGTATTGATTGGCTTTGTAAATATCCATTTTCTTGCAGTCAGTAATGGGAGACCATTTAGATTAAAGTGTGAGGAGACAGACATACTAGCGATTAAATTGAAGAACTAAGAACTACCATCTGTACATATGAGCCTGTGTGTTTAACATTACTCTGCTCAGATTTGAGCTACATTTTTTATAGTGGAATTAAGTAACACTTTCATATGTTTATCTTGCAATGAAGATGCTAAAGTCAGAAAGGCATTTGGAGCGCTTTACTGGCCTGGATACAATAACAAAGAATCCCAACAAATTGTTCTCATTGGTTGTTTTAACTCAACTGCTCATTTTGTTCTCTCACCTGACATCAAGCTCTCATTATGCCTTACCTGAGGATTGCATGTTTTGTCATCCTTCCATTTTCCTCCCCTCAATTCACTTGCCATGAAGCCTATCAAACACATTTTTGATCAAGGTAGTCACACTTCCTGGTGAATAATCCAGCCACACCCTGAGGCATGAATTTCACAATCTAAGATAAAAACTTTATCAACATTTATTCAATTTATTCATTAGATTCTTGTATTTATTGTTATTTAGAGTATGATCTCCCACCCCCCCACACACACACTTTCTTGCACCATAATTAACTGTGTGATCCAGGAAAAAATGTTTAACCTCTCTTGGCCTCATGTTCCTGCTTCAGCAGTGATTGTCAAACAAGGGTGATAATGCATCACGGAGGACATTTGTCAATATCTAGGGGGCACTTTCTTTTCACAATTTATGGGGAGTGGTGCTATTGGCATCTGGGAGGTGGAGACCAGGAACACTGCTAACCATCTGACAATGTAAAGGGTACAGACACCATAAAGAATTATTCACTCTTAAATGTCATCAGTGCCGATGTTGGGAAGCTCCACATGACAGAGGTTATCAACCTACTGACTCATACAACCATGAAAGTTGAAAGTTGAGTATTGTACTAGTGGCTGACATTCACAGTCAATAAATGTTAGTGCTTATGACCTTTCCAATCTTATGTCCTGCCTTTTCTGATTTCTATTTTTATCTTTAACAAAATCTTTCCTACTTAATATGTGCCAAATATTTGACAAATATTGTCCAATTTAATTTTCAAACTCACTTTTTTTAACTGTTATTTAATAAATATAAATTTCCAAAGTACAACTTTTGGATTATAGCTGCTTTTTCCCTCCATAACCTCCCTCCCACACACAACCATCCCATCTGCCGCTCCCTCTCACATCCCATTCTTCATCACGATTCATTTTCAATTATCTTCATATACAGAAGGTCAATTTAGTATATACTAAGTAAAGATTTCAATAAACTGCTCCCACACAGAAACACAAAGTATAAAGTACTGTTTGAGTACTAGTTTTACTGTTAATTCACATAGTACAACACATTAAGGACACAGATCCTACATGGGGAGTAAGGGCACAGTAAATTCTGTTGTTGATTTAACAATTGACACTCTTGTTTATGGCATCAGTAATCACCCGAGGCTCTTGTCATGAGCTGCCAAGGCTATGGAATCCTCTTGAGTTCACCAACTCTGATTTTATTTAGACAAGGCCATAGTCAAAGTGGAAGTTCTTTCCTACCTTCAGAGAAAGGTACCTCCTTCTTTGATGGCCTGTTCTTTCCTCTGGGATCTCATTCACAGGGATCTTTCATTTAGGTCTTTTTTTTGTTTTTCCCAGAGTATCTTGTCTTTCCATGCCTGTGAAACTCTCATGGGCTTTTTAGCCAGATCCAAAAGCCTTAGGGGCTATTTAGGATATCTGCCATTCTATGAGTCTGCTATGTATCCAGCTTCCCATGTTGGATCATTCTCTCCCTTTTGAATTCTATCAGTTATTAGAGACACTAGTTTTGTTTCTGTGATTCCTCTGATGCTTAATCCTATCATTGCGATCAATTGTGAACTTAAGCTGATCAGCGCCAGCATCCTATTGATTGGTGTAAAGTTGGAAGCATTTCCACTGAGTTCTGGTACAATACAGGGATGCCCACTCTCACCATTGCTATTCAACATGGTTCTGGAAGTTTTGGCCAGAGGTATTAGGCAAGAAAAAGAAATTAAAGGGATACAAATTGGGAAGGAAGAACTCAAACTATCCCTCTTTGTAGATGATAGGATTCTTTATTTAGGGGATCCAAAGAACTCTACTAAGAGACTATTGGAGCTCATAGAAGAGTTTGGCAAAATAGCAGGGTATAAAATCAATGCACAAAAATCAACAGCCTTTGTAAACACAGACAATGTGATGGCTGAGAAAGAACTTCTAAGATCAATCCCATTCACAATAGCTACAAAAATAATCAAATACCTTAGAATAAACTTAACAAGGATGGTAAAGATCTCTACGATGAGAATTACAAAATCTTAAAGAAAGAAGTAGAAGAGGATACCAAAAAAATGGAAAAATCTTCCATGCTCATGGATTGGAAGAATCAATATCATCAAAATGTCCATTCTCTCAAAAGCAATTTATAGATTCAATGTGATACCAATCAAAATACCAAAGATATTTTTTTCAGATCTGGAAAAAATGATGCTGAAATTCATATGGAAGCACAGGAGACCTCGAATAGCTAAAACAATCTTGTACAACAAAATCAAAGCTGGAGGCATCACAATACCAGATTTCAGGACATACTACAGGGCAGTTATAATTAAAACAGCATGGTACTAGTACAGACACAGAAGAATAGACCAATGGAACAGAATAGAAACACCAGAAATCAACCCAAACATCTACAGTCAACTTCTATTTGATCAAGGATCTACAACCAATTCCTGGAGCAAGGACTGTCTATTCAAAAAATGGTGCTAGGAAAACTGGATTTCTACATGCAGAAGCATGAAGCAAGACCCCTAGCTTCTACCTTACACAAAAATCCACTCAACATGGATTAAAGATCTAAATCTATGACCTGAAACCATCAAATTATTAGAGAACATTGGAGAAACCCTGTAAAATATAGGCACAGGCAAAGACTTCTTGGAAAAGACCCCGGAGGCACAGGCAGTCAAAGCCAAAACTAACATTTGGGATTGCATCAAATTGAGAAGTTTTTGTACTGCAAAAAAACAGTCAGGAAAGTGAAGAGGCAACCAACAGAACACGAAAAAATATTTTCAAATTATGCAGCTGATAAAGGATTAACAACAAAAACCTACAAATAGATTAAGAAACTCCACAACAAAACAAACAATCCACTTAAGAGATGGGCCAAGGACCTCAATAGACATTTTTCAAAAGAGGAAATCCAAATGGCCAACAGACACATGTAAAAATGTTCAAGATCACTAGGAATCAGGGAAATGCAAATCAAGACCACAATGAGGTTTCATCTCACCCCAGTTAGAATAGCTTAAATACAGAAATCAACTAATAACAGATGCTGGCGAGGATCTAGGGAAAAAGGAACACTAACCCACTGTTGGTGAGAATGCAACCTGGTAAAGCCACTGTGAAGTCAGTGTGGAGATTCCTCAGAAACCTGAATATAGCCCTACCATGAAACCCAGCCATCCCACTCCTTGGAATTTACCCAAAGGAAATTAAATTGGCAAATAAAAGAGCTGTCTGCACCTCAATGTTTATTGCAGCTCAATTCACAATAGCTAAGACATGGAATCAACCTAAATGCCCATCAACAGAAGACTGGATAAAAAAAATTATGGTATATATACTCTAAAGAATACTATGCAGAAGTAAAAAAAAAAAATGAAATCCAGTCATTTGCAACAAAATGGAGGGATCTGGAAGACATCATGTTGAGTGAAATAAGCCAGTCCCAAAGGGACAAATATCATATGTCCTCCGTAATCTGGGATAGTTGACTGATCAAACTCACATTAACTACCAGGTAAGTTTAGACGCATTTTCATAGATGAGGAAACTGAGACACAGGGAGTTCAAACCACTTTGGTAAAGTCACAGAGCTTGTAAGCTATAGATGCGGGATTTGAACAACCACAGATCAACTCCAGGTTTTTTTTTTTTTTTTTTTTTTTTTTTTTTTTTCGGTCCGGCTGAGTTATACAGTGAGAGAGAGAAAGTCTTCCTTTTCCGGTTCACCCACCAAATGGCCACTTTAGCCAGCACGGTGCAATACAAAGCCAGGAACCAGGTACTTCCTCCTGGTCTGTCATGCGGGTGCAGGGCCCAAGGAGCTGGAATCATCCTCCACTGCACTCCCGGGCCACAGCAGAGACCAGGACTGGAAGAGGGGCAACCGGGACAGAATCCAGCTCCCCAACCGGGACTAGAACCCTGTGTGCTGGCGCTGCAGGTGGAGGATTAGCCAAGTGAGTCGCGGCACCGGCAAGGGCCTGTGTTCTAACTACTGTGTTGTGCAACTTTTCCAAGCCCCTCTGCTGATCTATTCAGATTTTTGTTCATTTTCATAATATTGGAAACATTTCCATACCACTGATCAGAAAATAATGAGCTTTTTAAAGAATAAGAACATCCTATTTCCCTTCATAGACACCCTTCAGACACTACAGTGTTTAGTGTGAAGTAGATCATATGTGAATAAATGCTCCAATCTATCATCCTGTTGACCAGGATCTCAGGCACAGTTTTCCTTCTATTTGCATTACAGGAGCAGGTGTAGAGACCTTGACCTTAGAGAAGTACGCAGTCCACTGATCCCTCTCGGAAACATACAACATTCCAATACATTGTTTTTAAGGCCTACTTTAGAAGTTTCAGATGTAAGTCCCAGCTCTGCTACTTCCACATTCTGCAACCTTAGCCATCTCAGTTACTCTCTCTGTTTTTGTTTTTACAGCCTGGAAAAAAAAAAAGAATTAATGCATACATCACATGCTCTTGCCATTCAACACTATTGAAAAGATCAAATGAGAGAAAGCACCTAGAAAATGAAAGTAAGAGTTCTCCTTTGTATTTCTCAAAAAGGGAATAGGTGAAAAGAATGTGTTAGGAGTGTTATAAAACATGTCTGCTTTACCTTTAATACATTAATCAAAAATTAGATAGTGCTGATGATAGTGGATAGGATGTCAGAAGTCTCAAATTTGAACACAAGCACAATTTCCAGTAAATGCTTTCTTGTTTATGAATATGTTTAGCTTTCAAGAACCCTCATTTTCAGAGCAATTCATAAACAAGCTCAGCCTTATCCTCCTCCTCCAAGCTGCCCTCACCTCTTCTCTCATGATTGAAAGTGGACCTCACTACCCTTTAGTGGATTCTTATGCTCAGTCATTTTTCAATTCTGATTCTATGAAGTTGCTGGAGACAGACATGCTGGGTACAACATTTTCTTTTCTTTTTTAAAAAATATATTTTTAGCCTTGTCTTTGACTTTCGTTGTTTAAATTCATTGTTTTTTTTTTAATTAAACTTTTATTTAATGAATATAAATTTCCAAAGTATAGCTTATGGGTTACAATGGCTTCCCCCTCCCAAAATTTCCCTCCCACCCACAACCCTCCCCTTTCCCCCTCCCTCTCCCCTTCCAATCACATCATGATTCATTTTCAATTCTCTTTATATACAGAAGATCAGTTTAGTATATATTGGGTAACGATTTCAACAGTTTGCCCCCATATAGTAACACAAAGTGAAAAAAAATACTGTTGGAGTACTAGTTACAGCATTAAATAAGAGTGTACAGTACATTAAAGACAGAGATCTTACATAATATATTTTTTTTAAAAAAATTAATTAATTTTCTATGCCATTTCCAATTTAACGCCAGGTTTTTCCTTTTTTCATTTCCAATTATCTTTATGTACAGAAGATCGATTCAGTATATAAATTCATTGTTTTTTTTTTAAAAGAAAATTCTGTCATGGTGCATCATGTCACAATTAGAAAGATAGCTCCCTTTCCTCCAAATCAAACTTTACTCTGAGATTGTGCAGGTTATCAGTACTTTGCAGTGTTTACCATGTGATTCTAGTGAATGTGCTTCATTATTATTTATGAAAGTTAACTGCTATGCTTGCATGTACATGTGGTATTTTCTACACATTTAGGAAAAGTCATGTCCTCACAAGTGAACTTTAATATCATATGATAAAATTCATTTATCTAGAAATCCTACCATGGTTCCAATTTCTTCTCATTTCCTTCAGAATAGAGGAGTAACAAGAAATAAGAAAGATTTAAATGAAGCCCCTGTAAGTGCCTTGGATTATGCTAGATATTTTCTGGTTCAGAACTCCCACAGTCTCCTAGCCTCCCTCCTTTAACTTAAACTTTTCTTGCTCTGCTTTAAAAATTGCAAAAAAAAAAGTTTTTATGTTCCTGAATCTGTATATATGAAATACATGAAATTTGCATGCCTTAAATAAAATTAAATTAAATAAACCCTCTTACTATAATTAGCTCACTGACTTGAGGGAGTGGTACAGCTAGTACTGTAGCCAGAACACAGGCTCATGAGGTCATTTATCTACCCTACAGATATCTTCTATCTTCTTGATGCTTCACCTTTGCTTGAGAGGTTTCTTTTCCAGTAACCCCACACTCAAGCAAAATGTAACTACCACCTGCATGTGCCTCCTCGGCTGACTGTGTTGTCAGGGTTCCGTAGGGGTTCCCAGCTGGATTTATTCCAGCTTCTTGCCTTGGCATAAGCAATGAATTTAAGGCAAAGACATACATAAAGTGAAAGAGTGGGAAAATAACTTATTTAAAGAGATCAAAGATATAGTACACACACAAGTGAATGTAGGCAGTCTCGTGAAGAGAATCTCACCCACTCCAGTTTGGCTTCACCATGTTAAGTGTTGGTACCCTAATTGAATATACAAAAGGAGTGGAGTTCTGGCACAGTTTAGTGTGTGTGATAACCCTTGAAATGCTTTCAATACATCTCTACGTGAAGTTTAGCTTATACATGTTCATCATGGATCTTCAAGATGGAGGAAGCTCAGGTTCATTATGGAAAGTTGGTGTGCCAAATTGGCATAGAAGTGGGTGAAGATTTTGTGGCATAGGGTTATGACACAGAGACTGCTGGAAGCCTCTTAGCTCCTTTTCCCTCACTAACTCCCTGCCTAGGCTACAACCGGAGCCCATCAAATTTTCCTAAAGAACCTATGTCATTGACCAGTTGAAGGAGGGCCTTGAGCAGTGCAGGCCAACCAGGAACATGGACATGAGCTGAATATGTGTATTTCAATGATGCCAAGCAGTTTTGAAGAAATAAATAAATTGACAGTAGAGAGATATAAATTTCTTTTACAAAAGGAGAGCCTTTCATAGCCACTCATTTGTCTGCAAAGGTCTGCAGGTTCTCTAAATAGCCAAGTAGAAACTTGCCAAAGAAATATACTTGAGATGTGTCATTTCACTCTGCTATAGTCTGGCATTCTGCACACTTCAGTCTCCTGTGTGAAAGGATATAGTAGTGAACATCCCAACATGTCATTTAATGCAGTAAAGTTTTGCATTGGAGACACTTACCAAATGAAGAATGATGTTCTTTAAATAGTTAATTAATGCTACCCATTAATGTTGTTATGTTATGTATTTCAGTGATAATGTTTGGATATCTTTAAATAATAATCTGGGCCGGCGCCGCGGCTCACTAGGCTAATCATCCGCCTTGTGGTGCCGGCACACTGGGTTCTAGTCCCGGTTGGGGCGCCGGATTCTGTCCCGGTTGCCCCTCTTCCAGGCCAGCTCTCTGCTATGGCCAGGGAGTGCAGTGGAGGATGACCCAAGTGCTTGGGCCCTGCACCGCATGGGAGACCAGAATAAATACCTGGCTCCTGCCATCAGATCAGCGCGGTGCGCCAGCCGCAGTGTGCCGACCACGGCAGCCATTGGAGGGTGAACCAACGGCAAAGGAAGACCTTTCTCTCTGTCTCTCTCTCTCTCACTGTCCACTCTGCCTGTCCAAAAAAAAAGTAAATAATAATCTAAATATTGTGTTCTCTAGACTGAATGAAATCTGGTGGCCTACCTGTTGAAAATGCATAATTAGGCAGGAAATTATTTGTGCAGAATGACAAGAACAGAGAGGAAAAGAATTACAGATGGACTAGAGTCTTGTGTCGTACACAAAAACCATTTCCTCCTCTTGTAGAATTCCAACAGCATCAAGATACAGTAGCATGAACATTCATTTGAGAGTCACAGATCTCTGCATAACAATCACTTGCTTGCCACTCACTAGTGGGTAACTTTCCAGAATGCTAAACATACTGAGCCTTAGTTTTCCTATCTGTAGAGGGAAGGTAGTAGTTCCTAATCACAGGCTGCTTTTGAGGTTTAATTGATACAGTATATTCAAAATCAACAGGTGCAATATAGGTTACAGAACATAGAACACGGAACAGAACAAAATGTGGTCCCACTGCCAAGAGTTTAATCTAATGAGGGAAACAGACACAAACAAGTATGATCACAATTGGAAAAATATCATGAGAAATACAGCAGTAAAAATGATCAAAAAGTGGTTTGGAGTACTGCACAGAAGATTAAGCTGTGACCTGCAACTCCAGCATCATATAACAGAGTGCCATTAGAATCCTGACTCCTCTGCTGGGATCCAGCTCCCTGCTAACCTGCCTGCAAAGCAGCAAAAGAAAGTACTTGGACACCTGCCACCAGGTGGGATATCCGGATGGATTTCCTGGCTCCTGGCCTTGGCCTGGCCCAGCCTCGTTCATTTGCATCCATTAGGGAAGTGAACCAGGGATTAGAAGATTTCTCTCTCTCTCTCTCTCTCTCTCTCTCTCTCTCTCTCTCTCTCTACCTGTCACTTTGCCTTTCAAATCAATAAAATAAATCTTTTAAAATAATTATGAAACAATGATGAAAATATCATGAAGAATGCCCAGGTAGTGCCTGTTTTGGAAATAGACCTGAAGAAGGTAAAAGTCATGTTTCTTTAAGTTGCTTGGCAGAAGGCTTAACAACAAAGATGTCATACTTAAAAAAAAAAGGATTTGATAAATGTGATTGATTATTGCAGTCTCATCACATAAGTACATGGCGCACTTTGGTTAATACCATGGTAAATAATAAGATAAGTAAGACAGAGTGTTTGTTCCACACTTCAGGGAATCTAAACACTAGAAGATGTTAAAAAGAAGAAATATATTTGGACAAAGAATAGACAGGCTTCTTCTGGCGGCAAAGGTCCCCCTTTTAGGCAGCCTTTGGAGGGAAGAACCAGAGAAATGCAACAGAGAAAGAGAAAATCTGACTTGCTGGCAGATAAGCCCATTCAGCTCTGTCAACCAGAGTGGTAGTTTTCCTCAGAAACATATCCTTTCCAGTAGCCACAAGAACAAGGCAGAACAGTTCAGCTGACATGAAAGATACAAATAAGTTAAACTAGCTTCAAAGGAGATGAATGGAAAAAAAGATTCTTGGCCAGCCTCCTGGCTCACTTGGCTAATCCTCCGCCTGCGGCACCGGCACCCCGGGGTTCTAGTCCCTGTTGGGGCACTGGATTCTGTCCCGGTTGCCCCTCTTCCAGTCCAGCTCTCTGCTGTGGCCCAGGAAGGCAGTGGAGGATGGCCCAAGTGCTTGGGCCCTGCACCCGCATGGGAGACCAGGAGGAAGCACCTGGCTCCTGGCTTTGGATCGGAATTGAAAACAATTTGGACAGTATTCCAGCTTAATTGATAATTAGATAGAACTAGTCATAAAATAATAATAATTACGAGGTCATTAGGCTGAGTACCTTGAGTTCCCACCTAAGCAAACTTAAACCAAATTGAGGATGAATGAATGATCATAATCTAAGAAAAGAAAACTCAAGCTTGCTCAAATAGAACCCACTAACTAACCTCTAATATGGACTTTTTATTTTGAAAAAAAAATATTTTCTTTATCTTGCTTCCAGGAACACCTTATCCCCATGTGCCCTTTTGATGGAGCCTAGAGCTGCTTATGGTCTGGTGCCCCCATTCATTAACGAATGTTCAAAAAGCTCTGCAACACTCAAATATGCTTAAATTTCTCTTTTAGCAAAGTGAAATTGTACAATTGCTAAGTAAACAACAGATGTTTTCTACTGTTAGTTCCTTCTTTTTTGTCAATTTTTCTTCAGTACCCACTCATTGAAAGAATTAAAGTCACGAGCCACACAAAGGAAAGGTAAGGTACCTGGTGCCTTTTGTAGCAGATGGGTACAAAGATTTCACTCATCTTGTTTCAGAAAATGTATGTCAAAGAGAAGAGACCACAAGACTACAGGAAATTTTTGATATAGAAGCTTAAATATTACTATTAAATAATTGCCACCATTTCATAATACTTGTCAAAGGGTATGTTTACATGTGCTCTGGCAGATCATTTTTATCTTGTCACTGTAACTGTGGAAATCACAACGAAATAACAGCTAGCAATGGGAACTCCCCCCCTCCCTTTTTTTTAAAAGGACAAATTTCAAACATACAAGTAAATTGTGTTTCTTTCAATCAGAGTTACTAGCTTCTGTCATTCAAATGGCTTTCCTTATTTCTTCAGAAAATGCAAGCTTATGTTTTATCAGAAGTTGTAGGTATCTTCCAATACATAATTTAAAAATTTTTGGCAAAGAGTAATCCCATGAAAAAAATTAATAATATGACAAATGGTTCATTAACACTCTATTCTTAAACTCATGATAGAAAGCTATATAAAAAGACTAATCCATTTACTTTATTATTTTAATAAAATATGGAATTGGGCAGATGTGGGAAAAGGAGTCTTTTGGAGTAATGATTGATTTCAAATATTTTGTCTTTTTTTTTAAGTTGGTAAGTTGGAGAAGTGGAGTGATAATGTCATGTTCACTCATTAAGACAAAGATGGAGAAATCAAATATTCTGATTATCATGTGCCCCACTCTTGTCTACATGCTAAGTACAGAGCTTTCAAATCTTGACTAGACATAGCAATATAAGGGAAAATCAGTGTATCTCATAATAACCGCAAAAATAACATTTTTGAAAGGCTGGGGAGAAACAGCTTTGTGAATCTTAACGTACCAAAGAACATAAAGCATATAAATATCTTACAGAAATTAAGTGGGTAGAATAGCATCAGCAGTACCTGTCCCTCCACTTCCAACATGTAGGGCACAGCAGAGAGGACTCCTGTTGTCATTTTTCTGTTCCCTATACTTCCATTGGCAGAAGAATGTTGTTGGCTCAGCATGATGCTGGATAACAGGAGTACGAAGTCAGATACATTTTGACAACTGTGGGTGATACCTAGAATCTCATGAAAAAGTTCCTGAAATAAGTACTGAGTCTCTTAAATTATAGATGGCAAAAGCTAGAAAATCATAACAATTATTTCAAAAGAATCAGCCTCCCTCTAGGTCACAGCGTTATGGGATTTGAACACAGAATATTTCAAAGGAGTAGTGTCCTTTGATTTGACATGCTTTACAAGAAGTGTTAGCAACTCTTTTTTTTTTTTTAAACTTTTATTTAATGAATATAAATTTCCAGTGTACAGCTTATGGATTACAGTGGCTTTCCCCTCCCATAACTTCCCTCCCACCCGCAACCCTCCCCTCTCCCGCTCCCTCTCCCCTTCCATTTGCATCAAGATTCATTTTCAATTCTCTTTATATACAGAAGATCAATTTAGTATAAAGGTTTCAACAGTTTGCACCCACATAGACACACAAAGTGAAACATACTGTTTGAGTACTAGTTATAGCATCAAATCAAAATGTACAGCACATTAAGGACAGAGATCCCACATGAGGAGCAAGTGCACAGTGGCTCCTGTTGTTGACCCAACAAATTGACACTCTAGTTTATGGCACCAGTAACCACCCTAGGCTGTCGTCATGAGTTGCCAAGGCTATGGAAGCCTTCCAAGTTTGCCGACTCTGATCATATTTAGACAAGGTCATAAAAGACAGAGTGAGAATAGTAACCAATGATCCTAAGAGTGGCATTAACCAGGTTTGAACAATTATACAGCATTAAGTGGGGAAGAGGACCATCAGTACACACAGGTTGGGAGTAGAGCCATTGGTGGTAGAGTAGAGGTTATGATTACAAAGGAATGAGGCCCAAGTACGCTAGACAGGGTCTAGAATAAAGGACAGAGTCATTCTTAGAGGAGCTAAGAAAGGTGCTGTCTAAGCTACAATTAAGTTTTCTGATTGAGAGGCAAATAGAACCTGATAGAAGGGGCTTGATAATAATCTGGTGGGCTTTAGGCCTTGTAAGTTAAGAGGCCCAGACCTATCTATCTCTTCACATGGGGTATATCCTAAGGGAGGTGTGAACCTCCTAGGGGAAGGCACTCTGTTGACTTTCATTACTTGGCTGGCCTGGGAGGAGAGCTGGCCAGGTAAAGGCAGGTGGCATCTCTAACAAGAAATTTACAGTTCTGCCTGCAATGTTGCTGACCCTACTTGACCTCACCCTCAGCTGCAGTGGTCACTTTGGAAGTTGGGCTGAGTGAAGGGCTTTTCAGCTTAGAGCCAATAAGATCTGTGGCTCTGACCTGGGCATCCTTCGACTCCAGGGCAGGTCCATTTCCAGTGATCCAACTCTTGGCAGAGCTGCCAGGGCTCTTCACAAGCTGACTTCTGCTGAAGCCCAGGCTTAACTCATTGAAAGCCAATGCAGTGGACTGGCCTGTTGGGTCTCCTTGAGGGCAGATCACTGTATAGATCAGCCATTAATAGGCCTGCCACCCATTGCTTCTGATGCCGAGCTTTCTTTTCCTCCTGCTTTGTGTTAAAGCAGACCAGAGGATGCAAGTCAAGGGAGTGCTCGTGTCCCATCTCTAATCTTCGGTGGCCTGAACTACAAGTCTATAGTCACAGGCATGTTCTGTAGTAGTTTTTCTAAGGTAGACAATGCCCATGAGGAAAATTATATTCTCACTTTAAAACTTTCTTTCCCTTTGGTCTGAAAGGGAGGTTTTTTCTACTTACTGTATACTTTGCTGATGGCGAAGTGAATCTAGCTATGAGATTATTATTTAAGTTCTTATTTTGGCTATGCTATTACAGAAAAATGTTAGCCATCTCTTTTATAAGGTCTAAAGATTAAATTGTGCGTCCTACAGATTCCTTCATAATAGATTTAGTTTCCTATCTTGAAGAGAATAGAGAAATGAAAGAACAAGTTGGGCTTAGAATAGAGAAATGAGGGAGCAAGTCCTAGATCGCTTGCTGACAATAGCAATATCACATGAATACTTAGCAAACAGTTTCAACCATTAGATAACAACTTAAGAAAACATTTACCAGAAGGTCCAATGCCTTCTATAAATTTTAAGAATCATGTATTTGAAAATACCTCTTAAATATCTAACATGGTGTAGTTTGTTTAACCAGCAAACTTAAGCACAACCATATAAAATGTTTTTAGTTTCTTTCTACCTACAAGTTTAAAACATATGATACATAGATTCAGGTCACTCAAATTAAAATGTATCTTTGATTGATTTTAGCAGCTTAAATTTATGGACAATCTTATCTATAAGCCATTTAAAATAAGACTCTTAATAAAATTTCCCCATGTGGACATACAATATGTACACACATTTAACATAGCATAATAGACCAATATAGCGTTTTTAATAATAGCTTTTAAAATCTTTAACTCTTTTTGTAGATTGCCAATTGATTTGAATTGCTTTTTTAGTAACCTCAGTTAACCATACTTTCTCTCAGTTGGTACTGTTAATACATTATTGGCTTCATCTGTTTACAGAGCCATCCCATAGTACTGAATACAATGGAAGTGGCTGGAAAAAGTCCATAGGAACCCATAGGAGGACAGCTACACACAGAACCAACAACGCTTTAGTTTTATGAGCAGCAAATCATATATAACTGTGGATGACAAAAGACTTTAAGTCGCCATGTTTAAAATTATAAACTCATAGACCAAATTTGATCTTGTTACAAGGTGATTATTCAAATCTTTGAAAATAAGCACATATTTACATAACCCATAGATCTTAATAAAAATTCAGCTGTTTTTGAACAATTAGAATTTAACAGACATCAAGAGAACACAATAGATTACTTTAACACATTGCTTTAACAGAGCATCAGAGTTTAATTCTATGTCAAAGATAAATTGAGCTTCCTGTGATCTTTTGCTGTGAGGTTTCCTTCCTTTACCTTCTTTCATATTGGTGACCATGTTTCTGTGTTTCTGTGTGTAACACATCTTTAAGCATCTTTTGCAGGGCAGGATGAGTGGCAACAAATTCTTTCAGTTTCTGTTTGCTATGAAAAGTCTTAATTTCACCTTCATTCACAAATGAGAGCTTTGCAGGATATAGTATTCTGGGCTGGCAGTTGTTCTCTCTTAGTACCTGGGCTATGTCTCGCCATTCCCTTCTAGCTTGTAGGGTTTCTGATGAGAAGTCTGCTGTGAGTCTAATTGGAGATCCTCTAAGAGTAATCTGACGTTTCTCTCTTGCATCTTTTAGGATCTTTTCTTTGTGTTTCACTGTGGTGAGTTTGATTACAACATGTCGTGGTGAGGATCTCTTTTGGTCATGTTTATTAGGGGTTCTATAAGCTTCCTGTACTAAGATGCCTCTGTCCTTCTCCAAACCTGGGAAATTTTCTGCTAGTATCTCACTGAAAATGCCTTCTAATCCTTTCTCCCTCTCCATGCCTTCAGGAACTCCTAGAACCCGAATGTTGGGTTTTTTAATAGTATCCTGTAGATTCCCGACAATATTTTTTAGATTTCTGATTTCTTCTTCTTTTCTTTGGTTTGCCTGTTTCCTTTCCTGTTTTCTGTCTTCTAAGTCCGATATTCTCTCTTCTGCTTCACCCATTCTGTTTTTAAGGCTCTCTAATGTGTTTGTCATTTGATCTATTGAATTCTTCATTTCATTATGATTTCTCGTCACTATCAGAGTTTCTTGTTCCACTAGTTGTTTCATTTCATTTTGATTCCTCCTTAATATTTCATTTTCACGAGAGAGATTTTCTATCTTGTCCATGAAGGATTTCTGTAGTTCAAGAATTTGTTTTTGAGAAGTTCTTAATGTTCTTAGCAATTTTTTGAGATCCGCTTCTTGCATTTCTTCGATCTCATCATCTTCATAATCTTGAATTGGGGTGTCTTTTTCATTTGGGGGCGTCATAGTGTCTTCCTTGTTCTTGTTAGCTTGGTTTTTGCGTTTGTTGTTTGGCATGTTGGAGTTACTTGGTTTCTTCACTGTGGTGTTTTTTCTTGTTACACTATGGCTCCTTATTAAGTGGACTGTCTGCTTTCGGTGGAGCCTTAGAGGCTTGAGATGAGTGTGGACTGAGAGCTGTGTTTGGTTCCTCAGGGCTGAGGGTGTGTCAAAGATGACACTCCCAGGTTAGGCGTGGTAAATCTCTCTTTCTTTTTTTGATTCAAAAGGGAAGTAATTCCGCACAGCTCACGTTCCAGCGCTGGTGCGTTGAGTCTGCCGCTGCTGTCCCGAACTTGGGCTCCCACGCTCTCCACGCAGGTCCACTGTGAATCACTAGTTCCGGAAGAGTTTCCTCTGCTGTTTCTTCCCCTACTCTTCCTTGACCCTGCAGTATCTCCACTTATATTAACGTGTGTCTTGACGAACTATCAATGTGCTTCCTTCCTATTCAGCGTATCAGTTACTGTCATTGTCTAATAACTTGGAAGAAAGGAAAGATTATGTCTATTGCTTTCCTACTTCTAGTCCTTTCTTGTTAAGATTTTTTTTCTGCTCAAAATGCAGATTTTTTTTTTAAATCTGTATTTGGAAATATGAATCATCTGTGGTGTGGATGCAATGCAGCACAGGTACTGAGTGCCAAAGCTTTGCAGATACATCAACCTGAGTTGTACTCTCAACTGATAACTAGAGCTGTTATGTCACACTTGTCTGTGTCAGATACAACTTATATGGTTGGCCATCAATAGCTAATCCACCTACTTGTAGGATGCTTTCCTTTACTGTAGAGGTTAAAAGGCTGAACACTACACTCTTCTGATTCCCTTGCACTCTGGATTCTGGAGGCAAATTAGATTTATCAATTAGATATACTTCCCAAAGTTTTGAAAGGTAGAGGGGACATTATGTAGATCATATTCCCTAACAGTTAGTCTCCTCTCTCTCCCCAGTAAAAATACTATGGAAACAAGGACTTTTGTGGAGCACTGGCCTGTAGTCTAGCTCTATAAAAATTATGATGGTTTTGAGAGCTTCCTGGTTTTGTCTTCCAGTTCCATAAGATGCAGTTACAGCTGCGTGTTCTAACAGTCAGTAGGTCGACAGGGATCTCCTGAATCCCTACCTTTGTCCTGGGAAATCAGTGCTGCCCCCCAAGAATTTTGGGTATGGTTCCTGTGGGCTCAGCCTAGAGCCCACTCTTCCTGTTCAGTGAGTTTTGTAGGTACTTAAGTCCATGTGTAAATTCTATCTATGCAGAAACTGCCTGAAGTACTTTCTTTTTCCTGGATGAAAACCTCATTAATAAACCCACCTTAAGCATTATTTTTCCACATAGGGACAAATTGGGTGTCTCTTTAATAAGAGTATTGTGAGAATTATGCCAGCTGACTCAATGTAAAATGTTTGACCCAATGCAAGGCATAAGTACTCAGTATATTAGCTATTATTATTTTCAATATAAATTTAATGCTGTT
Source organism: Lepus europaeus (assembly GCF_033115175.1). Lineage (NCBI taxonomy): Eukaryota > Metazoa > Chordata > Mammalia > Lagomorpha > Leporidae > Lepus > Lepus europaeus. The sequence goes on from NC_084831.1 coordinate 61,410,652, forward strand.
CTGTTCACATGTGTACTTGAATCTTTGCTAAGTAATAGTAATAGTGTTATATTAAACTACATTTGGCCTGAGGGTGCCTCCATACCTGAGTCCTTATGTAACGAATTGCAATATATCAATACATGAACCTTAATGAAAAGTCTAACCTAAGAGTTACTTTTCTAACAACTAGCTGAGTCTCAGCCAATCAAAGGCCAAGTTGCCAACTAATGCAAACATTGAGTTATACCCAATCAATTTGTTCCTATACTTTGATATTTTGTCTATAAATAGTGCCTCCCCATGTTGTGAAGCAGAACTTGCACCTCTTCAAATTCAGTAAGCCATTGGATTCAGGAATCATTCTTTGCTCAAAGTCTGCTCAATTAATTGGCCTAAAGTTTCTATTTTAGCAGGATGAGCAATTGATAAAAAGAAATAGAATAGGAAAATTGAGATAAGATCTATTGATTGTATCAGTAACGAGGCTGTAAAACACACATGCTCCATAAAAAGAGATCTGGGTCACAGAATTAAGTGGAAAGAGAGTCACCAAGAAAAAAAGAGGTAATGTGTTTCTAGCCAGCAAAAAATGTTAGAAGAATGATCTAAAAACAAAGAAATAGCTGGAAGTCAATGGGGTGGTGGGATCTTTGAGACTATCACATTGAAACAATTAACCAGAAATTTAGTAAGAATGAGCTGGTGCAGGTGTTATAAACCACAAAATAAAATTTTGATAATGCTACCAGTACCTGAAATCTCTGCGGCCTGGATCAGTGGCCTTTGATCCAAATTATTTGATTGGCATTTAATCCCTGATTGAAATGAAATACATGTACTCAGGGGGTTAATTTTAAGTACTATCAGAAAAAAAAAGATTATGAAAGTATGTATATTATAGTTTGTTATTATTATTATTTTTATTTTTTTGACAGGCAGAGTAGACAGTGAGAGAGAGAGACAGAGGGAAAGGTCTTCCCTCCATTGGTTCACCCCTCAAATGGCCGCTATGGCCCGGAGCACTGCGCCGATACGAAGCCTGGAGCCAGGTGTTTCCTCCTGGTCTCCCATGCAGGTGCAGGGTCCAAGCACTTGGGCCATCCTCCACTGCCTTCCCTCTCTGCCTCTCCAGAGAGCTGGACTGGAAGAGGAACAACCGGGACAGAATCCGGCGCCCCAACCGGGACTAGAACCCCGGGGTGCTGGCGCTGCAGGTGAAGAATTAGCCCAGTGAGCCGTGGCACCGGCCTATATTATAGTTCTTAATCATTTCCACTATCTTTTAGATCTGTTGGAAGTTAGGTATTTTCCTCCCACACCTTTGTCAGGTTCAGTCCTGGTAGTTTAAGTAATAACTCTCTTATGCAAATTGGAGGTCACATGATAGGACATAAAATTAGAAGAGTCTCTACAAAGAGACTATAATGGAAGTTATTGATCTGCTCATTTCTTGGTCTTCAATTTTTAGCTGGAAATAACTTAACTGAAAACCATCATTAATACAGGGCAGGTGAACTAGCATGGGAAATGTGTAGAGATATAATCAGATATCAGGACTTTTTAGACATGTATGAAGGATCCCCTGTGTTTCCCCAAAGAGCAGAGGAAATGTCTTTCTTTTACTTTATTTCTGTGTGTTTTTAAAGATTTATTTTATTTGAAAGGCAGATTTACAGAGGGAGGGAGAGAGGGGAAAGGGAGATTTTCCATGTGCTGGTTCATTACCAAAATGGCCACAATGGCTGGGACTGGAATAGGCCAAAGCAGGTGACTGGAAGTCCATTTGGGTCTCCCACATGGGTGCAGGGTCTCGGGCATTTGGGCCGTTCTCTGCTACTTCCCCAGTTGCATTAGCAGGATATTGCTGATTGACATTAGCATGTAGTGGTTCAGCCTCCACTTGAAACAGCAAGCAGAGGACTAACATGATGAGCCACAATGCTGGACCTGGAAATGCCTTTCTCTCTCTCTCTCTTTTTTTTTTTTTTTTTGACAGGCAGAGTGGACAGTGAGAAAGAGAGACAGAGAGAAAGGTCTTCCTTTGCCATTGGTTCACCCTCCAATGGCTGCCGCAGCCAGCGTGCTGCAGCGGTGCACCGTGCTGATCCGAGGCCAGGAGCCAGCTGCTTCCTCCTGGTCTCCCATGCGGGTGCAGGGCTCAAGGACTAGGGCCATCCTCCCACTGCACTCCCGGGCCATAGCAGAGGGCTGGCCTGGAAGAGGGGCAACTGGGACAGAATCCAGCGCCCCGACCGGGACTAGAACCCGGTGTGCCGGCGCCACAGGCGGAAGATTAGCCTTTTGAGCCATGGTGCCGGCCTGGAAATGCCTTTCTAAAAGCAGTCTTCCTTTTGATCTTCTGGTTCCCTCAACAAAAATGGTGTTATAAATCCTCATCTAGACACAATTTTGAACTGGGACTCATCTCTTTTTGAAAACACGTTATGCACTTCTGAAATCTTAGAACTACAAAACTAATAAGTAGAGTTTATTACTCACTCAGAAAAAGGGATCAGATTTCCTGGTGGTCCACTTATGTGAATTTTATACTGTATCTAATTTCTCCCCTTATCTGTTGTTATTTTAATTCATATAATGTATGCCTTAATGGGATTTATTTTTTTCTATGCTGTCTTCTAAGGCTGAATGCACACTGTAAATTAATTGTTTCATTCTCAACATTACACTTCATTATATAATGGCTAAATCTGGTGTCAGATTCACACACTTTTAAACAAATGTCATCATTTTACTTTGTTACATATGAGATTGATGTAGTTTTAGAGAAAGTCACAAATTTTTATATAAATATGACAGTGATCATGAAAACTAGTTTTTGAGAAATAGAACTTATGAGGTTCAAACAATCAGTTTCCTCTTCACTGTCTTCTTAGGACATGCTGGTGTCCTATGAAAGAAACAACATTCTCAGCAAACACAGAGAAAAACACTGAGGAGGGCGGGGAGATGGAGAGAATAGCTTTTCTTTTCTTATACAGTCAAAAATACCTTCTGATTTAGGGAGAATAAATTAGAATTTTAATGTGATGGAATGCATAATTTGCAAATAAGGAAGCCATACCAAACTCATTAGGAAAGATCCTCAAGAAATTTTGGCTCTTTCCTGCTCTTGTCAAATATCCTGTAATAGATGCCTGGTCATCACTTCACCTCTTATGGCTTTTGTGCTCATTGTCAGCAGAATTAAAAGATGACTCTGTGTTCTTCAATCTGGTTTTTACAGTGCTGTGGGCTTCGCCTTGAAGGTCTGGGTGAACAAGGGGATATCAACATGGTGGGATGCCAAGAAAAATAGAGCAGCTTTGTTTTCAAATCTTTGATGAATTTCACTAATGGTTTTGTTTAAAATTAGCGTTCACTACTAAAAAAAATAGTAAGCCCTGATTCTCTGAATGTACTTCTATTTATTTGAAAGTCAGAGGTACAAAGAGATAGACAAAAGGAGAGAATTCTCATTTACTGGTTCACTCTCCGAGTGCCTAAAATAGCCAGGACTGAGCCAATTCAAATCAAGAGTCTCTAACTCAGTCTGGGTCTCTCATGTAGGTGTCAGAGACCCAAGTATTTTAGCCATCATCTGCTGCCTCCCAGCATGCACCTTAGGAGGAAGTTGAAATTTGAAGAAGAGAAGCTGGGACTTGAACCCAGTCACTCTGATATGAGCTGCAGGTGTCCCACGTTCAACTTCTGTGCCAAATGTGCCCCTGCTATTCCATGATTCTAAATGGCTGTCTTACTCGCCATATCTTCCTGTTAGTACTGGATTCAGATGTGTCAGAAGGAATTCATCTACGAGGTAGAAAAGAATGAATGTGGTCAGTGGAAACCATAGGAAAAGGTATATACATATATTTCTAATATGTTAATGATTTAGTGTCATCTCACATGGAACCCATGGTGTCTTGAGTTAACCCTGTGTGGTCTAAATTCTGTTACAATCCACAGACAGCAGGTATTGGCCAAGTCTTCAACATGCAGCTACACTTAACCAACCAACAAATTATTTCCTGAGGCCAGCGCCACGGCTCACTTGGCTAATTCTCCACCTGCAGCGCCAGTACCCCAGGTTCTGGTCCTGGTTGGGGGCACCGGGTTCTGTCCAGGTTGCTCCTCTTCCAGTCCAGGTCTCTGCTGTGGCCCGGGAAGGCAATGGAGGATGGCCCAAGTGCTTGGACCCTGCATCCGCATGGGAGACCAGGAGGAAGCACCTGGCTCCTGGCTTCAGATCGGCACAGCACGCCAGCCATAGCAGCCACTTGGGGGGTGAACCAACGGAAAGAAGACCTTTCTCTCTGTCTCTCTCTGTCTAAAATCTGCTTGTCAAAAAAAAATTACTTCCTGAATCTTACCAGCTCTTTCAATTCTAAGCCCCAGAAATAAAGAGGTATGTAGCTATGTGTATCAGTCTCTTGGGAGCTTCTACAGTCATGGAGAAAACTGACATTAAACGAGTCTACACCCAATAAGCATGTTCATTTTTTTAAAACTTTTTATTCTGATGGAAATTTTGTCTACAGCATAGATGCAGAGATAGCACAGAGTTCCTGCACATTCTTCACCTTGTTTCCCCTAAAGTTTTCCTCGTACATAGCAATGAAACATTAGTCAAAACCAAGATATGGACAATGGTAAATACCATTAACTAAAATTAGAGACTCTATTTGAATTTATCCTGTTTTTTTCTTATTATCCTTTCTCTGTTTCAAAATCTGCTCTAGGTACCAGATTAAATTTAATCATTATGCCTACCTAGTCCATCTGTGACAATTTCTTCAATCTGTGAGCATTCCTCTGCTTTGCCTTCCTTTTCATGACTTTGATTCTTTGTGGACATATTAACAAGGCATTTTGTCAAAGTTCATGAATTTGGGTCTCTCTGATATTTTACTTGTGATTTGGCTGCAGTTAAGGGTTTGAGGAACGACTACCACAAATGGGAAGTGCTTCTTCCTCACATCACATTAGAGAACATATGCCATCAACATGTTCCTGGACATGTAAACCTTAAGTTGCTATTTTTACTTTTCATTCTCTGTTCATTAGAAAGGAGTTGCTGTGTCTGGCCACACTGATGGGGAGAAAACTTTGTCTTCATCTCCTCAAGGGAGGAACATCTACAGTTATGATTCAGTCTTCTCTGAGGAAGAATTGTCTCTTCATCTCATTTCCAATAGGTTTAGAAATTGTGAAAAGCTTTAGGAATGAAAGTAAAAAGTGGATGTGAGAGGCAATGACAGGAGAAATCTGATCACAAAGTACTACGAACAGAACATCAACCTTTGTTTCTAAGGCTAGTCCCTGCTAAGGACACAGGAGAGGCAAATTAGAAAATTATCTTTGTAGGTGAACATATGTTTTATCATTTACTTTCCTTCTTCTACTACCTATAGAAGGATTCCTTATAGGTATTCAGGACTGGTGGTAATGGCAGCCAAAGCAAACACACACAATATTCTATATGGAAGTGAATAGAATTCATATATTGCAATGTGGGCTATCATTGAAATGCAGGGTATTTTGAAGGAATTATTAAAGAAATAGCTAATATGAGTAAAAGAAAAAAAAGTTCACAATTAAATTTTGCTTCCTAGAATCATCAAGAAAGATTATACTCCTTTTCTTCTACTTTTTCATATTTGTTAAATCCAATTGATATGCAAAAGGAAAAATATCTGCAGTATCGCAGGATTGTAGACTGACATATTTAAGCTGTACCAATGAAGAAGGCAATTGAGGCACGGATATAGGGGCATAGGGTGGAGTCGACATTGACGCTTCAGGTGGAGTGAAGTGATTAGAATGTGTTCACATCCTAGCTTAAATACCCATGACCTCAGTTCCTTGGACCAAGGAGAAATTGCCAGATGTAGATGTCTGGCTTCAGAATCTCTCCTCAACAGGATGTAAAAGTACAAGCTACTTGTGAGCTTGCAAGCGCTATCCAGAGATGAAATACAAAATGCAGGGAAACCAATATTTTAAATGAAATTTAAAAAGATATGACAACTGCATTATGAGATCAAAGAGAAACAAGATTGATTAGGTAATTGGTTCTCTACATCTAGCAGAAAAGTAGATGAAGTAAGTACATAAGGTGCTTTCTAGGCTCCCTGTCCTTGTTTTGTGTGCTTTAACTTCCTTTCCACAGCTCTCAATCCTGTGCCCTATTTCAGAGCCTTTTTTTCCACTCATCTTGTGAACCTTAGGACACTGAGGAAATTTGATGTTCAGACATTTTATTTTTAGGATATCACATTATGTAATATCTTAGGCTGGTGTCATTCATTCTAAAAACTGCTGTTTTGAACAAGAACTAAGAAAAATGTACCCAGTAGATATCAACCTTTTATATCCAAACTCTCTTAAAAACACCTTCTAAAAACTCAGCATTCCCTCCTGAAAGCGCTTTTCTTCTTTTATCTGTTAACAAACACATATGTGACTCTAGGTTCATTTACAAAGTCTAATGCCTGTGCCTCTCTTTCTGGCAGTAGTTCTCCATTAATTAACATTCCTGAGAGCACAGTTAGGCACAATATTGAAAAAGAAAACTTGTATTTATTTGGTTTCCCTGCTGTGTAAAGAATGTTACAACTCCAGTATACCTAGTTCTTTGAAAAAATATCCTCTTGTTTTGCATCAAAGATATCACGAAAGCAAAGCGAATAGGAAAGGAGAAAAGTTACAAGGATGTTGCATGGGTGCTAAGGCTTAAATATCAATGTGACTCCATCACATGAAGAGCCTGCAATGGTGTTTATTCACCACCCTACATGCTCTTTTCATCTCAGAGGAAGACATTCTGTGGGGTGTCACTGACAACAAGATCAATGTCAGTTTAAAAATTCTGCACAGTAAACAATAGTGAGGTTCTGATCAACAAGTATCATAAAGCCAAAACATCTTATAGTTTATGCTGAATTAGTAAAATACTTTTGAAATGATATTTAATTGAAAGGCATTTCATTAGCCCCATCCATCACTTGCTCAGAGTACCCAGCTAATGTAGCTGGTCTGATGCTTAAACAGAATCCTGTAGGAGTAAAGAGCAACAGCAGTCCTAGAAGGCTGCTGAAATGTCCACAGATAAGCCAACCTAGTCATTAACTTTATTGCTACCAAAAAGGAAAATCATGCATATAGTTATAGGGATTGCAAATCCAGCAACGAGACTCGGCATCAGAGAATTATTTCCCTGCCACCATTAATTCATGGGGATCAGAAGGTGCCTGTATGTCTTCAAAGGAGCACAGGGAGGAGAACAAAATAAAGAGCATTGTCTTTACATTGTAGATTATTTTTCACCTCCAAGCAAACCTCTACCCATTGCCAGCTCAACTATTTTTAGAAGGGAGTGAACCCAATGAGTCAGTGGCTTTAAGCTTCTTATGACTACTCAGTCTAAAGTCAATCCACTATTATTAGTTGAGTTATCCAAAGTTACAGGGTTAGTAATTTGTGTGTGTATGTGTGTGTCTATGTGTAGAGCTAGAGCAAGAACCTAGGTCTTTAAGCCAGTCTTATGTCTTCTACATCTTCTATATGTGTATTTTGCTCACTGTTACCACTAGAGTAGGATATAAAGAAAAACTTTGAGGTTCAGTCACAGATAGGATGCCTCTAAATACCATGGTGAAATATAAACACAGGACCAGATAAACCTACCACTTGTACCTTCTTTAAGCATTTTTATACTCTTATTCTGTAAGTTTCAACTACCAGCTTCAGAGTCATTTACATCTCTCTTAACTGATGCACTTAAATGCCACATCATTCTCCACCACAGTTCCTGACACAAAGTAGGTACTCTCCTTTCTCCAGACACATTCCCATCTCCCTCTCCTGATGTAATAGAGACAACCTCACCTTGGAATCCAATGGAACCTTACTGCCAATGATTTTTGTTGTTCAGATTCCTTCATATTAAGTACAGACCATAACACTTATATTTTTTCCCAAGGAGCTGATGTTAAAACAGAAGGAGAAAATACACATAAAATTATTTAATTTACTATGGGTTGTGTGATTGTATAGTCTTTTCATAAAGCAATATTGCTTGAAGCTATTAGAATTTCTTTCCTCTAAGAAATCAGACTTTGTCATCATCTCTGATTGTCTTTGGCAAATTGTGATATCTATTGATCATAAGAATCCCTTTCGATATATCTAGTGCCAGGAGATTTGGCAGTAAATACTCATAAAAAAGCAGTCCTTGTAAGCTTTGTCAATCTTGGGATATTGGCAAGATGAAATATTACCATGCACAGTGAAGATAAATCACAGCTCCCAATGGCTTTACAGCTGGAGGCCTCCCAGTGACCCAGCTCAGCTCGCAGAAGCAGCTGAAGTAAATAATAGCAAAGTCATGCTGCTCATTGTGAGTGCAGTCCATTATTACCTGATATGCATAAAATGTAGGTCAAAGCTTCTTGCTAATGCCATATTTATCTTCAGAACATGAAGTATGAGAATGCTGTTCTGGCGCTAAAGAAACAGAGGTGATAAATGAATAGTGGCCCGAGTGCTATTTAAATGACTACATTCGGTTTCTATCTCCTCATTGAAATATAAATTCTGTAAGGGAAAGCAGCATGTTTATTTTGGATTCTACCATCTTTTACGTAGACTGCCAATCAGAGACATGGAAGAGTTGATACTGTTTTGCTTAGTTATTTATAACTGTTTTTCATATACTAGACACAAGTATACAAAAATACATAAACACACACATATACATGTGTACACACACACACATATATGCTAGTAACCTCATAATTTACCCTCTAGCTGGATGGGTGCTTGTTCAGCAAACAAATGATTGTCAGAGAGAGGCTGAAGAAGGGGAAGTTGCTGCCACAGATCTCTTTCTTCTCTGGGTCTTAAGCATATGTCAGAAAAGGAAATCCTTGTTTTCAGGTATCAAATCAGCCAGAAGAGGAACCAACCGATCAATGAAACAAGACAGAAGCCATTATGGACAGAAAAAGACAAGAAAATTAATGGGATGTTCTCAGCACAAACTAATTGGCGCAGAAGACAAAGTAACTCTGGAACATGGAGAGAAGAAAAAAACGCATGGAGAGAATTCACAAAGTCAAGGAAGCTAATGGAGAATGGTAAATACAGCATGTTGCTTTTTAAATGTCAGAGCACAAAGAAAAATTTAGAGTTAAGTTATGGGTTTCAACAGCAAGAATTTAAAAGAAACAGCATGGAAACAATTGTTGGAGGGTTAGTGATGTGCTTAGATGTAATTATGTGAGGAATATGGCAGTTTTCATTGTGAAAAGCTGTGGTTAGGAATATAGGGATTTTTTTTTTAAGCTAAGTAAGTAAATTCAGATTGTTGGAAAAGATCCAGCAGCTGCTGTGCATAGAATTTAGTGCCTGCATCCTAGAGACTAGTATATTACATTTTGCCTTTAGTTAAAAATGACTTATCCAATACTTTTCTTTCCAGATACATGGTGTAAAATTTTTCAGAAATTCCATTAAATCAATTGAAAAATCTTGAGGAAAAAATATTTAGTGGCTTTTTTGTTTTTTACATACAGATTTCTTTATATTCTTTACTTTCACACAAAGATGAATTTTAACCATTAAACTGTTAAATATGCCTATTTTAATTTATAAAAATGAGTTTTAAAAGTGAAAAATAATAAGTATTTTGTATTCATCAAAACAATTACTATGTTGATTTAAAATGATATTCATCTTAATTTATGAATTTTTAAAAATTTTTTTAACAAAAGTAGAGTGACATAGAGAGAGGGAGAGATAGAAAGAGAATCTTCCATCACCTGCTTCATTCCTCTATAGCTGCGTGCAGGGCCAGGAAAAAGCCAGGAGAAAGGAACTCTATTCACATCCCCCATGTGGGTGGCTGGAACCCAAGCACTTGGCCAATATCCACTGCCTCTCAGGTACATTAGCAGGAAACTGTATCAGAAATGCAAAGTAGCTGAGACTTGAACCAGTAACTGCTATATGGGATGGAGACTTAACATCAGCTTAACCCATTGTGCCATAAGGTCCATCCCTTTTTGCTTGTGTACATATTGTCATCTGACAATAACAATTCTAGAGCATTGAGTAGTGATGTTTAAAACAATAATACTGGTGAAAATAAATTATATATATGCATACATATATATATTCAAGGCGTTGTAATGATTGTTGTGATACTACAGTTAATATGGATATAGCAGTGGCCCTATTTTAGTTAAATGAAAGATATTTTAGGAGTTTATACAAAAGTTAAATGGGGGGCTGGCATTGTGGTACAGTTGGTTAAGCTTCCACATATGATGCCAGCATCCCATATGATTGCCAATTTGAATCCGGCTGCTCCACTTCCAGTCCAACTCCTTGCTAATGTGCTGGGGAAAGCAGTGGATGATGGTACAAATATTTGGGCCCCTGTCACCCATGTGGGAGACCCAGATGTAGTTCCATGCTCCTGGCTTTAGCCTTGCCCAGCCTGGTCCATGGCAGCCATTGGGGCATGAACCAGCTGATGAAATAATTCTCTCTCTCTCTTGCTCTCTCTCTCTCTCTCTTTCTCTCTGTGTGTGTGCGTCTTTCCCTTTCTCTCTCCATAACTCTGTTTTCAAGTAAATAAAATAATCTTTTTTAAAGGAAAATAAGTTAAATCAATGGAACCTAAAATCTGTAAACCAAATATTTTAATATGAATGATGCATGGCATTCTTAACTGTTGTATTCACTATCTGGCTATTTTTGATGGAACTTTGAAATATTTAAATTATTATTGTTATCTGAATTGCTAATGTCAATCTTATTAACAGTCCAAATGTGGGTTAATGTTTCTGATTTACTAAAAAACAAGAAAATCACATACTTAGGGACATTTATCATCTGATTAATATTAATGTTAGGAGGCTAATATTGATCTGAATCAAGTCTAACAGGTATACAAAATATGATAAAATCCAGACTAGAGCATTCGACTGCTCTGGTATACATTGTGACCAAAAATCAGAGCTAAAGTAAATTATTTTATAGCTAAATTAACGTTTTAGGTAGGTGGTTTCAGTTTCAACTGCCCACCAAGACCAATACTATAAATCAAGCTACATTAGAGAAAGAAAACAAAGAAGTAAAAAGGAAAGGAAGGAAGAAAGAAAACTTCAGAGTACCTTTTTAACTATGGTGGGCATCTGTGAATCTGTATTCATTAACTTTTATTTTAAGCATAGAATTAGTGTAGCAGTACCAGAAGGAACAGAAATTGGATTACAATTGTCTGTTTACTTATATGAAACAATGAAATCAAAATATCTTTCCAAGAAAAGAGTTGATCCTGCTGATCCATTTTCAGACAACAACTTTCAAAAGGAACATTTATCATTATCTCTCTTAATCACTTTTACCACATGAGTTTTTAAATAACTGACAACATGAAGTGTTCAATGAGTAAGTAAATTAGAGATCACTGTAACCCATTATTTTTCAGATGCTCATTTGAAATGTAAACATACAGGAAGAACTACATGTAGATTGAGCTGTCCATTCACTGTCCCAGATATCCTAAAATATCAAGACAGATCAATAGGAAGGTAAACAGTTATGCTCTATCTTGCAGGCCGTATCTCCTTCAACAAACTAATTTTTCTGAATTGTCTTCTGACATAATAATATCTTCAGTCTTCATGAACATTGATGATAAGTGATAGTCTTATGAAATTCAGTTCACTACAATAAATTGTGGAGCCATTATTATGTGGTAACCAATGTGCTAAGGTTGATACAACAGTGAACAAAATCAGTGTATTCTCAGCTTAGATGAAGCCTGGAGAGTGTGTAAGTCCTTACAGCACTGCAGTGAACACCATAGTGGAAATATTGCATGGCATCCTGGGAGCCAAGATGCAACCAGTGTGGTACTTCAGAAAGGCTTACCAGAGAATGTAATAGCCTCACTGACAAAATAATAAGATAATGGTAAGTGAAATAATAAAGTAATAGCCTGATGAGGAAGAAGGAGTCAAGAAAAAGGACAATGTTGTGCACCATTAAATGTTCTTTGGTCTTAAGAACATTGTAAATTTTTTTTTTAATTCCAAAAATAGCACTCTGACATAAAGACACTATATGAAGAATTCCCTTTTAGCCTTACTAGAAGCAGCTGTAAGAGTAATTAATGTTTGGGGTTGGTATCATGACTCTTTGATTTCCTCTTGAACACTTCTTTTTTTCTTCTTGTGGATATAGTTAAACTGCTCACTGGCTTCTAAGGGTTCTGTTGAAATGGTGAAGTCATCATGGGTTCCATGGTTTGCCTAGCTACTGGGACCCACTATGTCACTACTGTTTCTTTTCTTTCACTTTAAAACTAGATTATTTCATGTAAATAATCTTTTTGGTTGCAGAAAAATTGAAAACAGCAATATAAACAAAAAGGCCAAGATGAAAAAAAAATCACCCAAAAATAAGCTCAGAACAATTTTAAATAAGAATATAGATAAATAGGACCAGTCAGTGATGTAGCGTAGTGGATCAAGCCACCTGTGATAACAGTATTCCTTATGAGCAATGGTTCACGTATTGGCTGCTATACTTCTGATCCAGCTCCCTGCTAATAGCCTAGGAAAAGCAGTAGAATTTGGCCCAAGTATTTGGGCCACTGCCACCCATGGGGCAGACCCGGAGGAAGTTCCTGGCTCTTGGCTCAGTCCTGGTGCTTGTGACCATCTGGGGAGTGAATCAGATGATGAAAACTCTCCATCTGTTTTCTAAAATATAAATAGATAATGATATATATTTTTAAATTGAACTACACTACATTTTAACCGGTCATTTAATTGTCAGTATATCATGAATACCTTTAGTTATCTTTAAGTATTACTTGGTAGCAATATTTTAGAGGTTATATAACAGCTTATCCTCAGTAAGTACTATGATTTATTTGAGTTATTTATTTTCAGACAAATTTCCCTCCAAATTTAGCCTCATACATGACTCAAATTTTCCCTTATTAAATATTTTATCAATGAATACCTTTACTTTTGTACTGGGTTCTTTTTTTGTTGTTGTTGATTGCCTTGCCATCAATTAATATAGTTTTTAAAATTTTTCAGTCTTTCACTCTGTGTCATGAAAAAATGTGCTATAAATTGAAATAAGATTAGCATATTAAGAACTGGAAATTGATCCAGTTACATAAGAATTTCTGAAAGTACCTTATTTAAATATGTGTTCCTAGGTGTTTGTATGGCTTGATATAGGATGAATTGGAATGTTTTCAACTTGTTTTTATTTTATATGTAGCTGAAAATTATTTCTGTATATTTCAACCCACAAGAATATTTTATATGTTTATACATTCAGTTATAATCTTTGCAAAGTACTTCACCATAAAGCACACACATACACACACATTCATACCTGGGAACATCCAAAGTTCATAGAAAAAGGAATTAAAGGGTCCGGGCCAGCTCTGTGGGGTAGTAGGTTAAGCCTCCACCTGTGGCTCTGGCATCCCATGTGATCTCCTGGGTGCTCCACTTTCCATTCAGCTCCCTGTTGATGTGCCTGGGAAAGCAGTAGAGAATGGCCCAAGAGCTTGACCCCATGCACACTCATGGGAGACCCAGAGGAAGCTCCTAGCTCCTGGCTTCAGATCAGCCCAGCTCAGGCTGTTGTGGCTGTCTGGGTAGAGAATCAGCAGATAGCAGATCTCCATGTCTCTCGTTCTCTGTGTTTAACTCTAACTCTCAAATAAGTAAATAAATCTTTTTTTTTTTTTTTGACAGGCAGAGTGGATAGTGAGAGAGAGAGACAGAGAGAAAGGTCTTCCTTTTTGCCGTTGGTTTACCCTCCAATGGCCGCTGCAGCCGGTTCATCGTGCTGATCCAAAGCCAGGAGCCAGGTGCTTCTCCTGGTCTCCCATGGGGTGCAGGGCCCAAGCACTTGGGCCATCCTCCACTGCCTTCCCGGGCCATAGCAGAGAGCTGGCCTGGAAGAGGGGCAACCGGGATAGAATCTGGCTCCCCAACCGGGACTAGAACCCGGTGTGCCGGCGCCACAAGGTGGAGGATTAGCCTGTTAAGATTTATTTACTTATTTGAGGCCGGCGCCGTGGCTTAACAACAACAACAAAAAAATGGAATTAAAGATTATTTGGGTTAAAAAAAATCAAAATTCATGCGTAGTTTTTCTTGATATACATTTTCCACAAACATTTGGAGAATCTTTTGTCTATTTAACTTTTTAAAAATTGATATATTTAAGCAGTACTCTGGGCTGTTTGATTAATGAGGACATTGTGTTATATCTTCTTTCTTTGGGCCCCTGATACTTTTATTTTATTTTCATCTTATTTATTTTACATACTGTTTTAAATTATTTATGGCAAAAGGTATATAAATATGCAATTCTTAATAAACATTGAAATATGAATAATAATGTATAGTAAATATCAATGAGCATCTTTTAAATTAGAATTCACCTTGTAATTTTCAGTAAATATTGACTTAGTGCCTTATAACTTGATTGTAAGACTCATGTTTCATGAGTTGAAGGCACATATTGTAATAATTAAGTCAAATACATTCTATTATAATTTTAGAATTGAATTCATATTTGACTTAGACATCTTAGTCATACTAATTAGTGATCTTCAAAAGGGAGTGACAAAATCTTATTTAAGCCCAGAAAAGCATTATCTCTTTAGCAAAGTTGGAACTCATAAATATGTTCTTGCAAGTCTTTATTGTAGATAGTAGTCAGTAGTCAGTATTCAGTGGTTTGCTGTGATGTGCATAAGAAACACAGGGAAAAAGGAAAACATTAATTAAAGAACAGCAAATTGAGACAACATTTTATTTGGTAGTGACCAGATAATGAAGTTATTCCTCTAATTTTAAAGCCAAGTTTAACCTTTTCTAAAATAAACTTTTTAAAAAAAGTTTGATGCAATACATGTACATTTTTATGGAGTACAATGCAGTATTTCAACACATTTACATAGTGTGAAACAATGAAATCAGGCAACTTGCCTTTATATTTCTTTTTTGTGTGTGCTCAGAGACTACCAGCTCTTCTCTGCCAATTCTTCATGTAGTAGGTAACACATTACCTTGAACTTTACTCATTTCTCAGTACTATGGATCACTAGAACGTGTTCTTTCTTCCTACTGTAAGACCCCTTAAGCAGGCGTCCCACAAACCAGACCCCAGAAACACAGACTCCACTCAATCGATGCAAAAGGCAAGAGGAAAGTTTATTACATTTGCAAATGGGCCGTCTCAGCAGCACCCTCTGGTAAGGTGCAGAGAGAGAGAGAGCGGCCCCGAACAATAGCTTTACAGAGTATTTAAAGCTAAAAACCACAACATTAGCATACTTAATTGTGTTACAATCCTATTGGGCAAGCTACAGGTTACTAGCATTTTATTGGGTAAGTTAATGGTTGCTAGGTAAGGGGCTTGGGATGAGGGTCACGGGCAGTTTCTTCTTATCAGCTGAAGCAAGCAAGGATGAGGATGGCAGTACAGAACCTTATTGTAACTCTTTTCCGGACTCCTGCAAATGTTATCGCGTGAGACCGTTACACAGAGCAGTTTCACAAGGCAGTTTCCCAAGGTTATTCTGCAGGCAGGTGGAGACACAGTTATCTTAAGGAATGGCTACTGTCAGCAGCCAAACTTTTTAACCCTTGCTAAAATTATTTTAATATTTACTTTTAGCAGGGGTCTTATACTACTGCATTTTCATACTGATTAAAGAACTCAAATATTCCCTTCAACCTACTCTTCAACTTGTAGTAATAAGTATATTTTAAATTGAAATAATTTATTTTTAACTTTCATATGAGAAAATATGCAGGATTTTCTTTATATGACTATTTCACTTAACAATCGTCATTCCTATCCATTTTGCAGAAAATCTCAGAATCCCATTCTTTTTATTACTGAATAATATTCTATTTTGTTTCTATTTATTTGAAAGGCAGAGACACAGAGAAGGAGAGAGGGAGGGATGGAGGGAAGGAGAGAAACAGAGAGAGAAAAAGAAAGAGATATCTTCCTTTTGCTGATTCACTCCCCGAATGGCTCCAATGGCTGGGGCTGGGTCAGGCTGAAGCCAGGAGCCAGGAGACTCTTCTGGGTCTCCCATGCAGATGCAAGAGCCCAAGAACCTAGGCCATCTTACACAGCTTTCCAGGCCATTAGCAGAGAGCTGTATTGGAAATGGAGCAGCCAGAACTCAAACCTGCACCCATATGGGATACTGACAATTACAGGCAGAGGCTTAACCTGTTACATCACAGAGCTAGCCCCCTTCCCATTTTCTTTATCCATTCATCCTTGGAAGTACATTTAGGTTGATTCCCTATCTTGGCTATCATGAATAATACTGTAACAAATGTGGGAGTAGAATTATTTCTGTGGTCTACTGATTTCATTTCCTTTGGCTATATACCCAGAAATGGGATA
Organism: Lepus europaeus; assembly: GCF_033115175.1. Taxonomy (NCBI): domain Eukaryota; kingdom Metazoa; phylum Chordata; class Mammalia; order Lagomorpha; family Leporidae; genus Lepus; species Lepus europaeus. The sequence goes on from NC_084831.1 coordinate 61,427,116, forward strand.
TTTGGGTAATAGACCTGTTTTTAGTTTTTTGAGGAACTCTTATGCTCATCTCCATAATGGCTGTACTAATTTGCATTTTTACTAGCAGTCTGTAGGATTTCCTTTTCTCCACAAACTGGGAAACATTTTTTTTTTATTTTGTTGCTTTTTGATAATAGCCATTCTAATTGTAATGAGATGATACCTCCTTGTGATTTTGGTTTGCATTTCCCTGATGACTAATGATATGAATATTTTTTCATGTGTTAGTTGGACATTTGCACTTCTCTTGAGAAATGTCTATTCAGATCCTTTGCCCATTTCTCAACTGTGTTTTTATTGTTGTTATCTTGTTGAGTTTCTTGAGTCCTTTGCATATTCTGAATATTCATTCTTCATCAGATGCAAAGTTGTAATTTTTTTCCCTCCATTCTTCCAGTTGCCTCTTCACTCTGTTGTTTTGCTATACAGAAACTTCTTTGTTTAGTATAATTCTCATTGTCTATTTTTCGTTTTTGCTGGTGCTTTTGGAGACTTGTGTACAAAAATCGTGCCTATGCCAATGCCCTGAAGTGTTTCCCTATTTTTAAAAAGATTTTATTTATTTATTTGAAAGGAAGAGTTACAGAGAAGCAGAGGCAGAGAGAGAGTTTCCATCCACTGGTTCACTCCCCAGATGGCTGCAATGGCTGGAGCTGGGCCAATCTGAAGCCAGGAGCCAGGAGCTTCTTCTATGCCTACCAGGTGGGTGCAGTGGACCAAGGACTTGGGGCATCTTCCACAGCTTTCCCAGGCGCATTAGCAGAGAGCTGGATTGGAAGTGGAGCAGCTGGGACTCGAACCAGCACTCAGATGGGATGCCAGCACTATAGGCAGTGGCTTTACTTGCTACACCACAGCGCCAGCCTGCAATGTGGTTTTATCTGGTACTGGGTCTCACTGCAGGCCTGACTGTGAACATAAAGTGGAAGGCATAATGTTAGTCCCTTTCTTACTCTCCAGTTAGTAGAGTTTCCCTTTTCTGTCTGCAGAGTTAGGGGAAGAGGTAGCACAAGCGGTTCTTTGATCACTCAGGCTGACAATACGTGGGGTCATATCTGGGTCTCACAGACCCTGGACCTTTCACAGTCACATGGGTCCATGCTGACCATGCACCAGAGAGAGAGTGGCCCAAGTTAAAGTGAGTTCATCCTAATGGTGCTCAGGTTTCTAGCTAAAGCTGTGGCAGATTCCGATGCTGTGTCTTTGAGCACTGTCTCACGAATAAAGGCCTTAGAGTTATCTGATATTGCATATCACAGTGACAGGCCTAATTCTGAAATTGAAGGCAATGCCCTATCACTTTCCTATGCTACACCCCAAGGTTAAACTCCTCTTATGATGTATGTGGGAATTTGGGGTCAACACTTGGCCAAAATTTTAGTCTGAAGATACTGGTCTAGGAGTAGATACATTCGAGTTGTATCTGATTTCAGATTTCACTGTAGCAGGTCTAGTGGCCTAGCACTGAGTTTTACACATTTTAGTTTGACATTTATTCATTTTTCCTTCCCCAAGCCAGAGGCAACTCTTCATGCTACGATACCAGGAGCAGGGGTAAGATAACATGACTACTCTCCTTATTGTCTTCTTCAAATTGTCTTTCTTCTTTTAATATTAAACTAGGCACAGTGGTCTGTCTCCTGGCTTTTTTGGCTCTTGTGAGGGTGATTTGATACTTGAATAGCTGTTCAAATTGGTATCTCTGTGGAAAGATTTCTAGAGTGCTGCTCAGTGCCATCATGCTTACTTCAAGTAGAAGTTTAATCTCTTCAGAGGACACACAAAAGTATGCAATGGCCAAGTCAAACAGTTTGTTTCCACCTAATCAGTAGTTTTTAGATATACCCTGAATTGAACCAAATTGCCTAATATTTACATATAAAATTGCTTAATATATACATTCATAATGTTTGGTGCTATGAGTTGAAGTATTTGATTTTACTGAAAAATACCTTAATGATTATATGGGGCAGAAATTTGGTATAAGAATTTCCAAGATGGTAGAATAAAGGGCTGTAGTGTTTTTGACTAGGGGAAAACAGCTTTTAAAAAGTTGAGGAATTGAATCCTCAGGGGAGAGTTGGAGAGAAGACTGCAATGGAAACTCTATGGAAGGAAGAGGATTGCTGAGGTTCAGTGTGGAAGGTGTGGATGCACAGAAATGTGCACAGACATAACACATGACCCCAACTGAGAGGCAGGGGCAGTGTCAGCTTTGGAAAGTAAGATGACGTCAGACTGAAGCAACCTGTGACACTGGTGTCATAGCTGGAAAAAGAGCCTGATGGACTACACTGTCTTTGAGTCTGGGCTAGAGCCCTAAGAGGACAGGGTACTTGCTAATTCAGAGGAAAAAGGGGGGCATGTTTCTCTCTCTCCTTCACAACCCACATTGGTGCCCAGAAAACAGCTGAGAGAAGGCGGGCAGCATTTTGGACATAAGGAGCAGCTGCGACAGCTCTTTTGCAGGCACCCAGCAAGCAAGACCCATCAATTTGTTGCCTGCAAGAAACACAACTTGGCCAGTGCTGCCGCTCACTAGGCTAATCCTCCACCTGCGGTGCCGGCACCCTGGGTTCCAGTCCCGGTTGGGGCCCTGGATTCTTTCTCAGTTGCTCCTCTTCCAGTCCAGCTCTCTGTTGTGGCCTGGGAGTGCAGTGGAGGATGGCCCAAACCTTGGGCCCTGCACCCACATGGGAGACCAGGAGGAAGCACCTGGCTCCTGGCTTCGGATCAGCGCAGCGCGATGGCCGCCAATGCGCTGGGTGTAGCAGCCATTGAGGGGTGAACCAATGGAAAAAGAAAGACCTTTCTCTCTGTCTCTCCCTCTCTCTCTCACTGTCTAACTCTGCCTGTCCAAAAAAAAAAAAAAAAAAAAAAGAAAAAGAAAAAGAAACAAAAACACAACTCATCAACAAAGTAAAACACAAAATGACTGTAAGAGGATACTAAAAGTATATTCCATGCTAATGGAAAGCTAAAACGAGCAGGTATAGCCATTTTTTTTTTTTGACAGGCAGAGTGGAGAGAAAGAGAGAGAGAGAGAGACGGAGAGAAATGTCTTCTTTTGCTGTTGATTCACCCCCCAGTGGCCGCCCCGGCCGGCGCGCTGCAGCTGGCGCACCATGCTGATCCGAAGGGAGGAGCCAGGTGCTTATCCTGGTCTCCCATAGGGTGCAGGGCCCAAGCACTTGGGCCATCCTCCACTGCACTCCCGGGCCACAGCAGAGAGCTGGCCTGGAAGAGGGGCAACTGGGACAGAATCTGGTGCCCCTACCAGGACTAGAACCCAGTGTGCCGGCGCCGCAAGGCGGAGGATTAGCCTATTGATCCACAGCGCTGGCCTGTATAGCCATTCTAATATCAGACAAAATAGACTTTAACACAAAAACTGTTAAGAGACAAATAAGGCCACTTGATAATGATTAAGGTGTCAATTCAACAAGAATATAAGACTATAAAAGTATACATGTACCCAATGCCAGAGCATGCGGCTATTTAAAACAAATGTTAATAGATCTAAAAAGAGACCCCAAATACAATAGTTATGGGGGACTTCAACACCTGATTATCACAATGGATAGATCAACTAGACAGACAATCAACAAAGAAACAACTGAGCTAACTGATACTATGGACCAGATGAAACTAACTGATATCACAGAACTTTTCATCCTACATTTGCAGATTATACATTGTTTTCATCAGTGCGTGAACCTTCTCTAGAATAGACCTCAGGCTAGGCCATAAAACAAGTCTCATCAAATTAAAAAAAATGAAAACATACCATGCATCTTCTGACTGCAATGGAATGAAGCTGGAAATCAGTAACTCAAAAAAGCAGGTGTAGCCATTCTGAAATCAGACAAAACATATGGAGTCTGAAAAACACACTCCTGAATGAACAGTGGGTCACAGAAGAAATCAAAAGAGAAATAAAATAATTTCTGGAAATGAATGAAGACTGCAATACAACATATCAATACTTATGGAATACTGGAAAATCAATTTTAACAAGAAAATTTAAAGCTGTTGGTGCCTACCTCAAGAAATTAGAAAGGCACCAAATGAAAGAGCTACTAGAGCATCTCAAGGACATAGAAAACACAAACAAACAAACACAAAATTACTAGGAGAAAAGAAATAATTAAACTTAGAGAAGAAATTAACCCCTCTGCCATAAATTAGAAGGTCAGTGAATTGAAGAGCTGGTTTCTTTGAAAAAATAAGCAAACTTGATATACCGTTGGCCAGACAAACCAAAAAAAGGAGAGAGAAGACCCAAATCAATAAAATCAGAGATGAAAAAGCAAATGTAACAACAGATACCACAGAAATAAAAATAATCATCAGGACTTACTATAAAGAGCTGTATGCCAACAAATCTGGAAGGAATGGATAGAATGGAAGAAAATCTGGAAGGAATGGATAGATTCTGGGCACATACAATCTACCAAAACTGAGTTATGAAGACAGAAAACCTAAACACACCCATGAATAAGAAATTGATTCAGTTATAAAGACCTTCCCAACAATTAAAAGCCCAGGAGCAGATTGCTTCACTGCTAAATTCTACCAGACATTAAAAGAACTGATTCTAATTCTTTAAGCTATTCAAAACAAGTAAAAGAGGGGGGAAATCCTCCCAACCTCCTTCTGTGAGGCCAGCATCATCTTAATTCCTAGACCAGAAAACATACAACAGAGGAGAATGGTAGACCAATATGCTTGGTGAATCTAGATGCAAAATAGTAGCTAATAGAATCCACCAACTCATCAGAAATATCATTCAAGCAGATCACATTGACTAATCCCTGGTATGCAGGGAAGGTCCAGCATTGGCAAATTAATAAATGTCATACACCACATTAATGAACTGAAGAGTAAATACCATATGATTATTTCAATAGATGCAGAGAAGAATGTGATAAAATACGTGATGAAAATCTTAAGCAAATTGTGTATAGAAGAAACATTCCTCAACACAATCAAGGCAATTTATGACAATCTCATAGCTAGGATCTTATTGAATGGGGAAAAGATGGGAGCATTCCCTCTAAGATCCAGGACCAGACAAGGATACACACTCTCATCATTGCTATTCAATGTAATCCTGGAGTTTTAGCCAGAGCTATTAGGTAAGAAAAAGAAATAAAATGGATGGAAATTGGAAGTCAAATTATTTAAAGATGTCATGATTCCATATTTAGGGGTACCAAAAGACTACACTAACAGACTATTGGAACACATAAAAGAATTGGGTAAAATGGCAAGATAAAAGTTAACATACAAAACTCAATAGCCTTCATATACAGCAACAATGCCAGGGCTGAGAAACAGCTTCTAAGTTTAATCCCATGCACAATAGCTACAAAAATTAAATAACTTGGAATAAATTTAACCAAGCATATCAAAGATTTCTGTGATGAAAATTACAAAACATCAAAAAAGAAATAGAAGAAGATATAAGAAAATGTAAAAATCTTCCATGATCATGGATTGAAATAATTAATGTCATCAAAATCTCCATTGTACCAAAAGCAATCTACAGATTCAATGTAATCCTATTCCAAGGACAAAATGGTGCTGAAATTCATATGAAAACACACGAGATCCTGAATAGGTAAAGCAATCTTATACAACAAAAAGCCAGAGACATCATAATACTGTATTTCAAGACATACTACACAATAGTTGTAATTAAAATAGTTGGTACTGGAAAAAAAAAGGTTTGTGTACCAATGGAACAGAGCAGGAACTCCAGAGATCCATCTACATATTTACAATCAACTGATGTTTCACATAGGAGCTAAAATCAAACCCTGGAGCAAGGACAGTGTCTTCAACAAATGGTGCTGTGAAAACTGGATCCCTGCATGCATAAGTAAGAAACAATACCCCAAACATACACTTTACACAAAAATCCACTCAAAATGGATCAAGGATCTACACCTATGACCCAATACCATCAAATAATAAAGAACTTTAGGGAAATTCTACAAGACATTGGCATAAGTAAACACTTTTTGGGAAAGGCCCCAGAAGCACAGTCAATCTAAAGCAAAATTGACAAACGGGATTACATCAAATTGAGAAGCATCTGCACTGCAAAAAGAACACTCAGCAAAGTGAAGTGGAAACACAAAGGATGAGAGAAAATATTCGCAAACTATGAAACTGATAAAAGATTAATATCCATAATCTATAAATAAATTCAACAACAATGAAACAAACAATCTAAGAAATTCGCAAAGGGCTTGAACAGGCATTTTTCAAAAGATGAATCTAGATGGCTAACAGACACATGAAAAAATGCTCAGGATCAGCAGCCAACAGGGAAATGCAAATATAAACCACAATGAAGTTTCACCTCACATCAGTTAGAATGGCCATTATACAGAAATAAACAAACAACAAATGCTAGTGAAAGTGGGGTGGAAAGGTATCTTAACCTACTGTTGGTGAGAATGTAAACTTGTGCAGCCATTGTGGAATACAGTACCTCACAAAGTTGAAAGTAGATTAGCCATAGGACCCAGCAAGTCCACTCCTTGGAATTTACCTGAGTGAAATGAAATCAGTGTATGAAAGTGTTATCTGTATCCCCATGTTCATTGAAGATCAATTCACAATGCCTAAGATATGGAATCAATCCTGATTTCCATCAACTGATGAGAGGATAAAGAGCTTATGATACACACACACACACACACAATCTGTAATACTACTGTGGTAAAAAAAATGAAATCCTTTCTTTTGCAATAAAATGGATGCAACTTGAAACCATTATAGTTTATGAAATAATCCAGTACCAAAAGGGCAAATACTATATGGTTTCTCTGATCTTTGGTAACTAATAGGGCGCCTAAGAGGCGATGTATAGGAATGAGATGGACATGTTGAGATCCCATGATTGTTTACAGCTCTTGTCCCTACTGTTGAGGAATGGTGTTTTTTTCATACTATTTGCTGAACTGCTTCCTTAGTTCAGGGTTGATATTATGAGTATGAAGCAAAACCACATATATCTTAATAAAAATTGAGAGTTGTATTAAGAGAGAAAGGAGGAAGAAATATGGCAGCAGGGAGAGTAGTATGGGAAGTATCACTATGTTCCTTAATCTGTATATATGAAATACTTGAAATGTGTTTATCTTATATAACATTTTAAAAATGTAGTTTGGTATATAGAAAAGAATGGAATATGGAGTCACCTCTTCATTGGGTAGTAGTCTTTGTGTATAATTTAAAATATTTTTTCAAATTGTACGTGTTGTGTTTTATCTATATAATAGGAGTAAAACTAACTAATTTGCTGGGGTTTATACTAATTGTTAAATTAAATAACTATATGGAATTTTAAAGCACAATACACACAGCCCTGAAGACAGTAGGTACTCATGATCATCCATGTTTTGTCTTCAAATATTAAGCTTCAACACCAGTGTTTATATATGAGAAAGAGAAACAAACTTTACTTTACAAACTAAAGTTTATCATGATGACATAATAAATATCCTCAGGCAACAACCTTATTGGTTCTTGCATTGTATAGATAAAAATATAGACATACAGCTTCAGTAATTTTTCACTATTATATTTCAAGCATACTACTCAATAAGGAGATTCACCCAATCCTCCTGACACTATATCCATACTAATAAATTTTTGCTGTCATATTGTAAACAGATATTTAAGCACTGATACATAGAATGAATTATTTACAATAGCCAAAATGTTGACAGAACTCAGGTGTACATCACCGTTTGAATGGATATAGAACATGTGGTATACACATGCAATTGACACTGCTCAGCCAAATTAATAAGTCTTTCATATTCTACAGCACAGAGTAAAGTTGAAAACATTATGCTCAAATAAACTAGAAGAAAATGAAAAAGAGTGCATGATTCCACTTACTTGAGTTATCTAGAATAGGCCAACTTATAAAGGTAGTAGACTAAATGTTATCTGGAGCTGAGTGAGAGGGAGTAGAAAATTATTCTCTCATTGGTATAAAATTGATGTCTTGATAATAGAAAGTCCTAGGAGAGAATAATGGCAATGCTTGCATTACATTCTGAAAATATTTAATGCCACTGAATTGTATGCATAAAATGATTAAATGATAGATTTTATGTTGTATATAATTTATACCAATAGAAAAATCAGAGTGAGAATACCAGTGGCTTCAAATCCCTGAAAAATGCAAGGAAATCTCCCAGGTAAATAGAACACATTCAAGTACAAAATCGAAGTCTCATATTTACAATATAGGCAATGTAAGGCATTGGATTAGCAATGAAGACTGTGCTGTGTCCTGTTTGGTTCTAATTACCAAGTTAGGAAACAGAGTCCAAATTGTAGGTGAGCTTGAAGTAGCTTAAACCTGCTAATGTGAAAGAAGTGAAATCTAAATGAATTTGCTAAATCTGAGGAAAATTTTCTGTGAACCTAAAACATGGTCCTTCCAGCATACCTGTTCTGCAAAGAACTACTTGGAGTGGGGCAAAAGGGTAACAAAGTTCAATTGTGAAGGAAAGAAATAACAATGAAAGGAACAGTAAAAATAAATCACACATTAAAGTAACCAACCAAAAGACATTACTATGGAATAGATTAAAATTGTTCTTAAATATAGATGTGTATGTGCATCAATGTGTGATATAAAATTTCAGAGAACAGATGGACAGAACTATAGCAGATATTACAGCCATTTTAGGAATAGCTCAAGAATAATTAAAAATAAAAATAAAGTAAAAGTTATAAAAAAGAGAGAAACTGATCAAAATAAAGTGGAGGTAAACACTGACAAAGACTTCAGAGAAAATGATAGACACAGGAAATAAACAAGAGATCTGAAATATGAACTACAGGATTCCACACAAAAGCAAAATACCGAACAGGAAAAAAAAAAAAAAAACTTTGAAGTTAAAAAAACAAGCAAACAATAAACAACTCAAAGAATCTGACTAACAAAATTTGGTTCCAAAGAGTCAAGTCTGTTGATTCTTTTTTTTTTTTTTTTGACAGGCAGAATTAGACAGTGACAGGGAGAGACAGAGAAAGGTCTTCCTTTACCGTTGGTTCACCCCCCAAGTGACCGCTATGGCCAGTGCTGTGCTGATCTGAAGCCAGGAGCCAGGTGCTTCCTCCTGGTTTCCCATGTGGGTGCAGGGCTCAAGCACCTGGGCCATCCTCCACTGCCCTCTCGGGCCACAGCAGCAAGCTGGACTGGAAGAGGAGCAACTGGGACAGAATCTGGCACCCCAACCGGGACTAGAACCCGGGGTGCTGGCGCTGCAGCCGGAGGATTAGCCTAGTGAGCCGCGGCATCAGCCTTGAGTCTGTTGATTCTATAGACATCAAATATAAATACTCCTCTTTAAAAATGCTCAAGACATAAAATAGAGAGGTTAAAAAAATGGAAATATTTAGTATTTTTCACTAGTTTCAATGTGTAAATAGAGATGTAGTGGGGGCATGGATGGTGAAGAGAGAGCCTAAAATGCCTTCGTGAAAAGAACCTGTCACCCAGAAATTTTGTATTCATTGGATCATTAAACTGTGAAGGCACATGTAGATACTTTCCAACATGCTAGGAATTAGAGGATATTGGCCCCATTATTCTTTCTTAACAAAAATAAAGGAGGATGAAAATTAAATATCAATTATCAAGTTTGCTTGGAACACTATAGCAGAAGAACTAGTTGTTAATGGTGAATTTATTTGTTAATGATTCTAGGGTTAAATTACAAAAGAAGTATTCTTATAGAAAACATTGTGAATGGTTTAAACTGAGATAATACAGAAATTACATCATTTAAAAGGAGAGACGAAGATGGGAAGGAAGAGAGATGATGGGAGGAATGTCAGTCTGCTGATTTCCTCATATTTACTAACAAAAGGTCAAAAGATACTTGTGGGAGTTGGTGTATCAATAAATAGTGCTAATATCAGAGTTTCAGCAGGGTGCAAATGATATCCTTGAATAAGATAATCAAGATGAGTTTAATGAAGGGACTTTTCTTAATGTTGCAAAGTTTAAAGGAACCAGCAAGCAATAATGAAGTTCCTAGGAACTAGCATCAGTGCGGAGCCATTACTTCACTTAAAAGGTCATTCAATGAAAACTTCTATTGACTATTCAAAATGGAAGCCCAAATGTAACAGAAACTTTTAAAATATATATTTATTATTGATTTGGAAGGAAAAGGAAGATAGAAATCATAAATCTGTGGCTGTCTCACTTCCCAAATGTCCACAAGATCTAAGGCTGGCTTAGGCTCAATCCATAAGCTGGGAAGTCAAGTGTGGGTCTCCCACGTGAGTAGGAGAGACTCGAACACTTGACCCATCAGCTGCTGTGCACCTTATTAGCAGGTAGTGCAGCTAGGACTCGAGCTGGGCACTCTGATTGCATGTGTCTCAAGCACCACCTTAACTGTTGCGTCAAATGGCCACCTCTGTTAGAACATTCTGCTAGTGCCCAGGTAGTCAAATTTTCAGGGCACAGACTAGAAGAGAAAATTAGAGTAGTTTTTGAAAAAACAGGAAGAGAATATTCAATACAAAGCTATTTAAGAAAAACACTAAAAATATAATATAGTCTGTAAAGAGGGAAAGGAAGAGAGAGGGAAGGAAAGGAAGTCAAAATCTTTTCCTCAATTATTAACATGTGAAATCAATAGATACAATATGAAAACAGAGAGAATAGAGGTACTATATGGAAGTATATGTTTAAAGTTGGTCATTATTACAATAAGGAAACCTTCCAAAATAACAGAAGATGCAAGAGTCAAAAACAGTGCAAATATAACACATAGTGACTCCATCCTAAAATGAAACCTAAATCTAAATGACGTTCAATAAACAATGTGATTCTGTAAAATAGAGAATACACATACAGAGACTACATATATATACATATATATATATTTATATGGAGAGAGGAATAGGGAGTAATGGTGATTAAGTGTAATTAAGTATAAGAATGAATGGGGAACAATTTCTGAGTGAATTTTAAGTGCAGGTAATGTGAGCACGGGAGGGGTTGTGCAGAGTTGATACACAATCTGAATAACTGTCTAACAAGATCACCCTGTTACATGCAAATTATGTGGCACAAGAGGAAGAATAGGAGCAATGAGGTCATGGCTAAAGGGCCTCTAATTGACCATGTCAGGAATGTCAGTGGATCTGTAGTACGGTAGTGGCACTGTTGCTAAGAAATGGCTATACTCTTCTGTACTTTGAAAGGACAGTCAATATATTTCAGAAAAAAAGGCAAACAATTATTCATACATTAAAAGCTCTTCCTTCTTCATATTGAATTTTTAATGAAAATTATATTAAGATGACTCTACCAGAAAAAAAATGGAAAAGAGAGATAATCCTAAGTGTTAATGAGGACTTGGATATACTGTTGGTAAGAGTGTAAATTGCTATGACTTCTTTGGAAAACAGTTTAGCTCAACCTACTAACGCTGAACATATGTACACTCTGGGACCCAATAATTTTATTTCTATGCATAAACCCAAAGATCTGTGTGTATAGTCCCACTGGAGGACATGCATAAGAATCTTCCTAGGATAACTATTCTAACAAGCTCAAAACTGAAAACTTCCCAGGGTTTATCAGCAATTGAATATAAATTGCAGAATAGTCACTCAATGGAAAACGATATAGGAATGGGAATGAACAAATGATATCTACGTTAAAAAATATGGATGAGTCCCACATAAAATGTTGAGTGAAAGGATTTAGATACACAAAACTCACAAGAATTCAGTTCAAATAATGGTCAAAAGCAGGTAAACTAATCTACCAAGTTAGAAGTCATATGGAGAACATCATTGGATGGGGTTGGTGTCTATTCCTGAGCATAAAATAAGAGCTACTAGGATCACACTAATACAACATTTTTTTGATCTGAGTGAAAGTCACATGGGATTGTTCAGCTCATGAAAATTTATTGATTCATTCATGATTGTTTAGTTTTCCCTCTGCTATATTTCACTTTAAAAAATGAATGCAGTGCTTTTCAGTTATGAGAATGGCAGAAATATAAAAAAAGTATTTTGTCTAGGGAATGGAAAGAAAAATGTTTTCTTGCAGTAGTGGCATTAGTATAAATTAGTGCAACTTCTATGGGAGGCAACTTTTTTTGTATATTTATTTATTTGAAAGGCACACACACACACACACGCTCCACACAATGAAAGAGTGCTCACAGTCGCTTTATCCCATAAGTGTCCCCAATGACTAGAGCTGGGCCAAGACTGAAGCTCTGAACTGAAAACACAATACCAGTTTCCCACGTGGGTGGCAGGAACCAAATTACTTGAACCTCACTGCTATCTCCTAGGAAGCTGGAGTCAAGAGCAGGAACCTGGAACCAGATACTCAGGTATGGAGTGTCTTCAACAACAAGACCAAATGGCTTCCCCCAAAGACAGGTTTAACAAAATATACAAATGCACTTGTTCATTTTTCCCCATTTAATTTATTCCTGAGAATATATTTTTCAGATACTTTCCCAAATGAATTTTAATATAGATGCTCAAAGTTATTTATTGAAACATTGTTTATATTAGCAAGAAACTGAAAAAAAAAACCCTAAAGACCATCAATGGGGAGGCATGCTTAAATAAGTTATGACAAGAGTTCATCAATGGAAAATTATAGAGTTATGAAACAAACATAAGGAAGAAATTATGTACAGGTAAGGAACAACTATCTGGATAACATTAATTTTTTTTTTTAAAGAGAAAGGTGTGTTAGTTTCCATTCCCACCAACAGTGGATTAGGGTACATTTTTCCCCACATCCTCACCAGCATTTATAATTTGTTGATTTCTAGAATGTAAACTTGTACAGCCATTATAGAAGACCTTACAGATTCCTCAGAAATCTGAATATACACCTACCATATGATCCAACCATCCCACTCCTGGTAATTTACCCAATTGAAATGAATCAGCATATGAAAGAATTATCTGTACCCCCATATTCATTGCAGATCAATTCACAATAGCTAAGGTATAGAATCAACCCAGATGTCCATCAACTGTTGACTAGATAAAGACATTAATATACCATCAACTGCTACTCTGCCATAAAAAAGAAAGAAATACTGTCTTTTGCAACAAAATGGATGCAACTGAAAACAATTATTCTTAGTGAAATAAGTCAGTCTCAAAAAGACAAGTGTCCTATGTTTGCTCTCATCTGTGGTAACTGAATACCAAAAACATAATGCATAATGCATGGGAGTAAAATTGAAATTCTAAGCTTTGATCATAGGTTGCAACCCTTGTCTCTGTGTTGAGAAACAGTGTTTTTTTTTTTTCTTCTTCTTCTTACTGTTTATTTAACTTTTTACTTAGGTATGGCGAATCTTAGGTGTATAAAGTAAAGTAAAAGTAGATCATTGTAAAAAATAGGAGAGGGAATAGGAGAGGAAAGAGGAGAAGTGTGGAAGCATGGGCAAGAGGGAGGATAGGGTGGAAGTATCACTATGTTCCTAAATCTGTACAATGAAATACATAAAATTTGTATATCTTAAATAAAATTTTTAAAAATATAAAATAAAGAGGATTCCTAATGTGGCGAATAATAGTAATACAAATAGCTGGAGCTTGTTAAATTTATGCTTTCCTTCAAAAATGATCATCAAAGAATATCACAAATGGTATATATCTTTGAGTATGGTTATATAACTGTCTAGGATATATCATGGAAACATTTATATAAAATTCCTCAAACATTCGGATCTTGTTCATGAGATTTGTGTTTATTCTTCTGTCAATAATGAGGGAAACACACACTAAAACAGAGTAATTGAAAACATAAATAAATAGAGGTAGAAGCCTGAATTGTATGTTCCTGCATACTAAAAGAGTATTGCGGCCAGCGCCATGGCTCACTTGGCTAATCCTCCGCCTGTGGCTCCTGCACCCTGGGTTCTAGTCCCGGTTGGGGCGCTGGATTCTGTCCCGGTCACTCCTCTTCCAGTCCAGCTCTCTGCTGTGGCCTGGGAGTGCAGTGGAGGATGGCCCAAGTGCTTGGACCCTGCACCCGCATGGGGGACCAGGAGGAATCACCTGGCTCCTGGCTTCTGATCAGCGTGTTGCACCTGCTGCAGTGTGCATGCCACAGTGGCCATTGTGGGGTGAACCAATGGAAAAGGAAGACCTTTCTGTCTGTCTCTCTCACTGTCCACCCTGCCTGTCAAAAAAATACGAGTATTAGCTTATAAGTGGGTAAGTAGGGGTAATAAAATGATAATACTGAATGCTTCCGGGGAGATGGGTAATGAACAGCTGATCCTAGTAATGGCAGGAAGACTTCCTTTGTATCCCTTAGGGTTTTTGAATAGGTAAATGGACCATCTATTCAAAAACAAATAAAATGTAATTGAAAAGAACCAAAGTATTTCACTAGGCAGAAAAATAAATATTTTTTATTTTTTTATTTTTTATTTTTTTGACAGGCAGAGTGGACAGTGAGAGAGAGACAGAGAGAAAGGTCTTCCTTTTTGCCGTTGGTTCACCCTCCATTTTTTTTTTTCTTTTTAAGCCTTTAATATGGTTACCGAAATTTTCAGATGTATAAGTAGTTTATATTGTTTTATTGCAGACAGGACAAAGGTAAACTAGAAACAACTTATTCTACTTTAGACAACCCGTGTTAGTTACCTCCTGGTGTTTCTTTTGTTTTTCCTTTCAATTTAAGATGTATAAATTTCATAAATACGGATTAGGAACATAGTAATAATTCTACCCTACACTCATGCTGATTCTCCCATCCTTCCTCCTCCTTTCTCTCTTACTCCCCTCTTAATTTTTATGATGGTCTACTTTCAGTTTATTTTACACTCATAAGATTAATCCTACACTCAGTAAAGAATTAAATAAATAAGGAAAACAAAACACTGTTCCTCAACAGTTGGGACAAGAGCTGTAAAACATCACTGAATCTCAAAATGTCAATTTCAGACCTATACATCACATATTGGTACTCTATTAGTTACCACAGATTATGGAAAATACATGGTATTTGTCTTTTTGGGACTGGCTTATTTCACTCATTATAATGGTTTCCAGTTGCATCCATTTTGTTGCAAAAGACAGGATTTTCTTTTTACAGCAGAATACTATTCCATAGCATATATAAACATTAAATTTTTTATCTAGTTATCAGTTTACAGACATCTGGGTTAATTCCAGATCAACTGATCTGCAATCAATATTGTGATACAGATAACTCTTTCATGAACTGACTTCTTTTGGTTTGAGTAAATTCCCAGGAGTGGAATTGCTGGGTTACATAGTTGCTCTGTTTTCAGTTTTTTGAGGTATCTCCATACTGTTTTATACAATGGCTATACTAGTTTACATTCCTATCAACAGTGGGTTAGGGTAGGTTTCTCTCCACATGCTCACTAGCATTTGTTATTATTCGATTTTTAGAATGATATCCATTCTAACTAGGATGAGGTGAAACCCCATTGTGGTTTTGATTGCATTTCCCTGATGGCTGTGATCCTGAGCATTTTTTCATGTGTCTGTTGGCCATTTGATTTGCGTGTTTCAAAAAATGCTTGTTCAAGTTCTTTGGTCATTTCTAATTGGATTGTTTGTCTTGTTTTTGAGTTTCTTGAGCTCTTCATAGATTCTGGATATTAATCCTTTTTCAACTGTAGAGTTTACAAATATTTTATGCCATTCTGTTGGTTGTGTCTTCGCTTTGTTGTGTGTTTACTTTGCAGTATTTAAACTTCTAAGCTTGATTAGTCACATTTATCTATTTTGGCACTGATTCCCTGTGCTTCTGGGGATCTTTCCAAGAAGTCTTTGCCTATGCTAATATCCTGTAGTGTTTCCCAATATTCTCCTCCATTGCTTTGATTGTATCAGGTCATAAATTTAGATCATTGATCCATTTTTAGTTGATTTTTATATAACGTTTAAGGCAGGGTTCTTGCTTCCTACTTCTGCATGTGGAGATCCAATTTTCTCAGTACCATTTATAGAAGAGCATGTTCATTCTCCAGGGATTTATTTTAGGTCTTCTGTTAAAGCTTAGTTGGTTGTAGATGTGTGGATTGATTTCTGGCGTTATTACTCTGTTCCATTGGTCTATAAGTCTATTTTTGTGCCAATACCAGACTGTTTTGATTATAACTGCCCTGTAGTATGTCTTGAAAACTGGTATTATGATGTGTCCAGTTTTGATTTTTGTTGCATATAAATGCTTTAGCTATTCAGGGTCTCTTATGTTTCCATATGAATTTTAGCATTATTTTTCAAAATCTGAGAATGTCTTGATATCATTGTTGGGATCTCATTAAATATGTAAATTGCTTTCTATTAACCTTTGTTTTAAATAACCAGGTGCTCTGGAATTGGGTGCATATATATTTATTATGGTGTGACATCTTTGTGGTGCATTAATCCCTTAATCATTACATAATGCCCTTCTTTATCTCTTTTAACAGATTTTGTGTTCAAGTCTATTTTGTCTGATATTATGATGGCTATACCTGTTTGTTTTTGCTTTCCATTAGCATGGGATATCTTTTATTATCCTTTCACTTCAGCCTGCATATATCTTTATTGTTGAGGTATATTTCTCGTAGGGAGCAAATTGATAGGTCTTGTTTTTTATTCAATTCAGCCCGTTTGTATCTATTAATTGGAGAGTTAGGCCATTTACATTCGGTACTTGGGCTTCCCATTCTTCCTCCAAATTATAAAGTTCTCTTTATTTATTTCACTGAATAGGCCTTCTAATTGATTTTCTCTTTTCACATGTTCAATAACTCCTAAAACCTGTGTGTTTCCTCAACTGATAGTATCCCATAAATTTCCAGCACTTGTTAAAAATTCTCATTCCTTCTTCCTTTTTTTTCTCTTTTGGTATAAGACAGTTTCAAAGATTTGTCTTTCACATCAGATATTCTTTCTTCTGGCTCATCAAGTCTGTTGTTAAGTCTTTCCACTGTATTTTTTTATTTGACATATTGAGTTCTTCATTTCTAGTATTTCAGTTTGATTTCTCTTGGAAATATCAATCTCATGGGATAATTTTTCTTCCATTTCATGTATGGGATTTCTCTAACTCAGAGCTTTTTTTTTCTCATTGCTTCTGAGTAATTCTATGATTAATCTTTTGAGTTCTTTTTCAGGCATTTCATGAATCTTTGTCTTCACATTCTAATATTGAAGTGTTGTTGTGTTACTTTGGGGGAGTCATGTTGTCTTCCTTATTCTTATTTCATGAATTTCTGCATTTAGTGTTAGTCATTCGTGGAAATAATTATTGATTTCCACCTCTGCTGGCTTTTGTGTTTGAAATATACCTCTGTGGCTTAGTGGAGTATCTGCTCTTTTGGTGAATACCCAATAGTGTGTGCTGGGTATAGCCAGGAGTTCTGGTCAGTGCTCCAGGATAGGTCAGTATCCAGGTTGACATGCAAGTTGGATGTTTCCTCTATTGTCAGCAGGGGAGAGGGTATGGTCACCTCTGTTGGCATAATCACACCCTTACATCCTCTCTTCCAAGGTGATCAATGCCTAGCATTTGCCCACAGTGGGTGCACCAGTCACCTGCAGTGCCACATAAACCACACAAAGGATCTGTGCAATCTACATGTGAGCACAGATTGTGCTACAATGACCCACCCCATGCAATCAGGGACCTCTGACCCTATAGTGCCTAGCATAGTGATTGCCCAGAGACCCAGCTACACCTTGCACCTATCTTGCAGTCATAGAGTTCTAAGTCTCAGCCCTCAAGGCTCCAAAAGTCATGGTGCAAAGAGGACCCACTCTCTCCTACTAGCCTGTCCCATCCTTGGAGAGGTAGAGATGTTCCCAGAGCCAGTTGCCCATGCATGCTTTCCCTTGGTGATTTTAGCCCCAGAGCCTGTGATATGTTGAGAAGTTGGGGGCACCTCACAGTCTTACATTGGTGCCCATCCACCTTTCAATTTGCCAAGCCAGACCCATAGTCAGTGTGGAACGAGAATTTTTTCCCTGTGGTAAAATCCCCAGATCACATGTGTCACAAGAGCCAGTGCAAGATGCCTCCTTCTCCCCACTGGTAGCTGGGTGCACATACACGAGCTGCTGCAGCTGTTGCTGGTGTCAGAATGGAGCCTTTTTCTGCCATTGCCAGGCATGTACAAGAGTTGCTACAGCTACTACTGGAGTCAAAATGGCACCCTTTCCCAGTTGGTTGCTGGGTGCCATTGTGTGGAGATGGG
The DNA here is from genome assembly GCF_033115175.1 of Lepus europaeus. NCBI lineage: Eukaryota > Metazoa > Chordata > Mammalia > Lagomorpha > Leporidae > Lepus > Lepus europaeus. The sequence goes on from NC_084831.1 coordinate 61,445,409, forward strand.
GAGGGAGAAGCTTACCCTTTCTTTACTGGTTTAGGTTGATATCCTATCTCCCTTAAGGCTCCAGCCTAGACTCAAAGATAGTGTGCTCCACCAGGCTCTCCCTCCAGCAATATCACCAGTAGCACAGGCTGCCACGGTCTGCTCTCACCTCACTCTCCAAAGTTGATATTTCCTCTATCTTTTCTGCAGGGATCACGTGTTGTGTCTGCACTCATTGCTGCATGTCTATACCTTCCACACTGATTCACATCGTCCTCTTCCTTCTGTAGAATTTCCACTGCAGATTTCATTCCAAGTCTCCCTGGGAATGCACTTCCTCCACTTTTTTGCTATTTTCTCCGAGACTAAAGCAGTATTTTTTCCCTGTTCCAATATCTTGGAATTGACTGAAAATAAATACATTTTACCCCAGAATTGTTGTAACTATAAAGGAAAGTGAATTTCTTACCTGGATACTGTACCAATGCAGTAGCAAGTACTCTAAAGTTACACCTTACATTATTAAGTGTGCAATTCAATAAATTGTTCAAGACATTCAGAGAAGGCAGTTTTATAGTTCCTGTTTAATGGGACATTGTATACCCTGTGGATGTATTTATCGGACTGTGTCATTGTCAATTTAAGATCATGTCAACTTCTTTATTCATTGAATTGGAAAGAAAATAGATTAGCTAACAGTCAATTTATACTTGCCTTTCTGTTTTCCAGAATTTCTGTTTTCATAATTTAAATGAAATACTGCAGAGACATGCTCTTTGTGAGTACCTATGTTTACAGAATATTTTATGTATAAAAGAAAAGTCAGAAGTGCTTTAGTTCTAACATTTCCTTTTGCTTGTATTCCTGGGTTTAATAACCTTTTCCTATCTCAGAATTATAGAAATGGAGATAATATGTCTGTAATCTTAAGCATTTATTGAAAAATCCATTGTTTCATTTTTCTTTTTTTTTTTTTTTTTTTTGGCCAGGCAGCATTAGACAGTGAGAGAGACAGAGAGAGAGTTATAGACAGTGAGAGAGAGACAGAGAAAAAAGTCTTCCTTCCATTGGTTCACTCCCCTAATGGCCACTATGGCCAGCGCTGTGCTGATCTAAACCCAGGAGCTGAGCGAGCACTTCCTCCTGGTCTTCCATGCGGGTGCAGGGACCCAAGCACTTGGGCCATCTTGCACTGCCCTCCTGGGCCACAGCAGAGAGCTGGATTGGAAGAGGGAAAACCGGGACTAGTACCCGGTACCCCAATTGGGACTAGAACCCGGGGTGCCGGCGCCACAGGTGGAGGATTAGCCAAGTGAGCCATGGTGCTGGACTCATTTTTCTATTTAAAACATATATGGATATGTTCAATGAGTATGTTTGCAAAATTTACTTCTCTTTAAAAGGTGAATATGTTTAATTACACATATATACCACATTTAATTAACTATTCCTCCATTAAAGAACATCTAGTTTTTTTGTTTTCCCATGTCTTGGTATTGTGGCTAGTCTACAATGAATACACAAATACTAATATCTCTTCTAGATCCTGATGTCAGTTCTTTTGGATAAATACCTGGAAGTAGGATTGCTGGATTATATAGTAATTGTATTTTTAATTTTATGAGGAAACTCTACTTTGTTTATCATAGTAGCTGCAAAATTTCTCACCACTTTGTATGTAATATTTCATTTTTTCTGCATCTCCACTAGCACTTGTTAAATTTGTATATCTTTACTTTCTTTTATAATAGTCATCCAGACAAATATAGGGTGATATCTCACTGGTTTTGATTTTCATTTCTCAAGATTAGTGATGTTGAACATCTTTCCATATACATGTTGGCCACCTATATGTCTTCTTTTAAGAGGACTTATTTTAAGACTATACAGGTCATTCATCTTTTTCTAACTGTTATTTTATTTGAGTTCCATCTGCATCTTGGACATTAATCACTTCTTAGATGTATGACTTGAAAAAATATTTTTCATTCTATAGGTTGTTTCAAGTCTGCTGGCTGTTTCTTTGTCTTGTTGAAGTTTTGTTATAGTTTTGGTGGTTTTTGTTTGGTTGTTTTTATTTCGTGTAGTCCCATTTATTTATTTATTTTGTAGTATTTGTCCTTTTGGTATCATATACATAAAATCATCTCTATTTTTTTGTTTTCTTCTAAGAGTTTATAGGTTCAGGCCTTACATTTAAGTCATTAATACCTTTTCAGTTGTTTTTTTATGTGTGGTATAAGATAAAGATAAAATTGTATTTTTTTGTAAATGAACAGCAAGTTTTCCCAGTACAATTTGTATATATGTATATATTGTATATATACAATCTTGTATATTCTTGGCACCCTAAGAAAAGATCTGTTGACCAGATATGCATGAGTTTATTTCCATGCTCTTTAGTCTGCTTCTGTTTCATTGATCTTGATTTCCATGTTTATTATTTATTTAAAAATTTTTTTAAGATTTTTTTTTGACAGGCAGAGTTAGACAGTGAGAGAGAGAGAGACAGAGAGAAATATTATTTATTTAACATTTTATTTCAGGATGGTTTTAAATTTATGAAACAAAAGTTGTATGGTAGTAACACAAAAAGTGCCCATAAGCCCTCACTTAAGGTCCCCAATGTTGCAGTTGATTTCTCAACAATGTTGCAGTGGATTCGTTTCTGAGAGGAGGAGCATGGTGGGGGCAAGAGGTGCAGAGTCACCACACAGACCCTGGGAGTCAGGTGAAAGCCGGCTTGAGGCAAGCAGCCCACAGACTCGTTTATTTCAGTTAGTCCAACAGCTTATATAGCCAAGACCAGCCAATCCAGTCAAGGGGTGGTCTATGCCCCAACCAATCACAGCCTGTTGCCAGGCAGGCTCTGTTTCCAGGTGGGTTTCAAAGCCATTCCTGAGTAACTGATGCTTGCTTGCCAGCGGCCATCTTGTCATGGCCTTCTCATTCCACCACACCCTTTTAATATTTTATATTAGTATCCTTGTCAAAATTAATGAACAATACCAAGTTTCCCCCAATTGCTTTATCCAAAAACCTTTTATTCCTCCAACCTCTAGAAATCAGGGAATGTGATGTCTCCAGCTCTATTCTTTCTCAAAGTGGATTTGTTCATGTATCTTTTTTATTAAAGATTTATTTTATTTATTTGAAAGACAGAGTTACAGAGAGAAATAGAGACACAGAGAGAGGTTTCCCATCCACTGGTCACTCCCCAGATGGCCACCACAGCCAGAGTTGCGCCAATCCGAAGCCAGAAACTAGGAGCTTCTTCCGGGTCTCCCACGTGGGTGCAGGGCCCAAGGACTTTGGCCATCTTGTACTGCTTTCCCAGGCCATAGCAGAGAGCTGGATTGGAAGTGCAGTAGTCAGAACTTGAACTGCACCCAAATGGGATGCTGGCACTTCAGGCTAGGGCTTTAAGCTGCTGTGCCACAGCGCCGGCCCGCATGTATCATTTTTGTAGTCCCATGTGTGGTAAAAAATTGCCCTTGGGATATTGATGGGACTAGCACTGAATCTAAAGTTTATTTTGGATCATATAGAGATTCTAGTAATATCAAGTTTTCCTAGCCATACGCACAGTCTCTTTCCAATTGTGCCTTCAATTTTCATCAATATTTTATTTTTATGGATTCATTCATTTATTTGAAAGGCAGAGTGACAGAGAGAGAGAAGAAGAAACAGAGATAGGTCTTCCATGCCCTGGCTCACTCTGTAAATGGATAGAACAACTGGGGCTTGTCTGGTTTGAAGCCAGGAAACAGGAGCTCCTTTCTGGTCCCCTATAGAGGTGTCAAGTGTGCCTTTTCTGCTGCTTGCCCATACACATTAGCAGGGAACTGGATCAAAAGTGATGTAGCCAAGAGTCAAGCTGGCCCTCTGATATGGGATGCAGGCATCACAAGCAGCGGCTTAACCCACTACACCACTACACTCGCCCCCATCAATATTTTGTAGTTCACAATACTGTACCACGTCTTTTGTCTCCTTAGGCAGGTTTTATTATTTTTGATATTGTTATAAAAATAATTTTCTTTTCTTAATCTCATTCTCAACTTTCCTTAACTTATAAAAATGTAATGCATTTTATATGTTGATTTTGTGTTAGGCAACTTTATGGAATACCTTCATAAGTTCTAACAGTTTTTAATGGAATCTTGTATGGAATTTTTTTCTCTATCTATTCTTTCTTTCTTCCTTCCTTCCTTCCCTCCTTCCTTCCTTCCTTCTTCCCTTCCTTCCTTCCCTCCTTTCTCTTTACCTATCTATCATCTGCAGATAGTAGTAATTTTACTTCTTCCTTTTGCTCTGGCTGGGACTTCTGATACTATGTTGAAGAGAAATGGAATGGGCAAGAGTGGGCATCCCTGCCTTGTTCTTGATGTCAGAGGAAATGTTTAATTTCTCATCAGTGAGTATGAAGTTAGCTATGGCTTCATAGATAGCCAATTTATTCTGAAGAGAAAATAGGAAATATTAAGGACACAACAGGAGATAAGAAAGAACTAGAAGCCACAGGAGGTATAGAAGAATTACTGAGAAATCAAAAAATCTTTCAATTATATTAAAAAATATAGAACAACAAGATCTGGTTTCTACTGGAAAGCTTACTTCATTTTGAATATAGACTATTTATATGTAAATATTTGTATAAATATTAAATTTCATGTGAGTTTACAGATAACAAATATGGCACAAGAACACACATAAGACACAAGTGTCTACTGGGAAGAAAATTAGGAAGTTGACATGACTACAGGGAATCCTAAGAGAAGCTTATTAAATCAAAGTTTTCTCAGTTTGAATATATAGAATGTCTACTCTGTGGGGACAGAGAATTCACATAGTTGAAAAAGAAATATTTGTTCAATGAATAACTGATTTTTTATCTTTTTAAGGAACTCATAATATCTCATAAATACAAGTATTTTCATAATTAAAAAAGACTAGGAAGAATAAATACATGAGTATTAATACAAATGCAGTGGATAAAGAACTTGTATAGTAGTACTTTGCAAATAGTAAGGAAGTACTCTTTGTTTCACTGTACCTTCATTATTATAATTATATTTTAATAAATTATAAGCATTCATGAGAGAAGTAAAAGTATTTAGAAGTAGTGATATGCTGAGACCCTTCTATAACTCCGCATTAAGTTATATGGTTCTAGAATATGCTACAGAAGAAAATAAAAGCAACAAATCAGAATTCACCCTATGTCTCCAGACACAACTGTTAACATGTTTAACAGAATGTTGTGAATTCAGCTTAATATAGCACATCAGTGCCTAGAGAATAGATGAGTATGCATTTCCCTCAGTAAAATTTGCAATCTGGTTAGCATTCCTTGGATATAGCTAGACTATCCTAACCTTGGACATTCTCCCAGTCACCATGCCTGATCCTCTGTCACTGAACAGGTGATATATAAAGAAAACAGCATTATCTAACACTAATATGGCTCTTCAGGTAAAAATGAGATAACTTGCATGACCAGAATTAAGGTTGAAGTTTTAGGGAGGTATAGTTTTTAGGAAACAAGGGTCTTAGTTCTTTGAAGGCAGCATTATTGTAGAACTAGCTACTTATGAGGGCAAAAGTAGATAGGAGAAAACAAACATCAGTAAGAATTTAGTAACCACTTATCAACAGTTAATAAAGTGTGGCTTAACAGACTTTTGATCTTCAGTGAGTTACATAAGCTTTCTTTCTACGCCTTAGTTATTTATCTATAATATCCATCATATGGGGTTGTTAATTTGTATAAAGCTAAGAAAACATGATAACACATAGTAAAGGCTCTGTAATTGTTGTCTGTTATCTCATACAATAATACAGGCAGTTTCGTTTGAGGGGAAAGCTCATAGCCCATGACACGATTGCAAAATCAGTATCAAAATGGAGTGAGTGTGGTTAAAAGCTAATTGCAGATCTCTTGCTTCTGTACATATTAGCCTTGCTTGCTAACGGCTAAGTGTGTATCTTGTGAAAGTATGTGGGCCCAAATTCCCAGGAACTAGGTTGACCGAAATGCGTCCTTCACTGATATCTTACCACCATATCTTGGATCTGTTATAGGGTTTGTTATTGTGAACTGTTATGTTACAACCGTATTCTGGTTTTCCTCTTTATTGTCCACTGCAAACCAAGGGTCTGGTTCGAAATTGTGAGCCCTGGTGGACAGAATACTATAAAAAGCTATGTAACCCGCTGTTGGGGGCCTCACTCTGGTAAGGAGTGTTGGTCCCGATTGGTGGCCGGTCCTGATTGGTTACCTTGCCTCTCATTTGTCTCTTATTTGCTTCTCATTTTCAATAAATTTCATGCGTGACTGTCACTGATTTTTCTAACATTTTGTTTTAGCTGAGGAGTGGATGCAACATGATAGATTCTCAAAAAATATTTGCTCAGGCCGGTGCCGTGGCTCAATAGGCTAATTCTCCACCTGCGGCGCCAGCACACCGGGTTCTAGTCCTGGTTGGGGCACCGGATTCTGTCCCAGTTGCCTCGCTTCCAGACCAGCTCTCTGCTGTGGCCCGGGAGTGCAGTGGAGGATGGCCCAAGTGCTTGGGCCCTGCACCCCATGGGAGACCAGGAGAAGCACCTGGCTCCTGCCTTCGGATCAGCGTGGTGTGCTGGCCACAGTGCGCCGGCTGCGGCAGCCATCGGAGGGTGAACCAACGGCAAAGGAAGACCTTTCGCTCTCTCTCTCTCACTGTCCACTCTGCCTATCACAAATATATATATATATATACATATATATATATATATATTTGCTCGGTAAAAATAAAGAATTCTGAAAAGGAGAAAAGGGGGTTTAGGATATTACTGCTGAATCATTTATTCACTTATTAAACAAACCCTTTATTAATATCTATTTCCTGCAATGGCAAGTGAAGTAGATTTGTTCTTTGTTTTCCCAGAATTTACATTTAGAGGAGATGACTGCAAGCAAATAATACATCAAAATAAAAATTTTAGTTTTAATAAACTCCTCAATTTTGTCATCTGCAAATGAAATATACCTCCTTTCTAATGTTATTTCAATGATTATAGTGTATTTAAATAATGTATCAGATGTTTTCAGCATTTCAGAAGTCAATGATCTAATATACTGGTCAATCTATAGCCCTTAGGCTGGCCAACTGTTTTTTAGTTTTTAAATAAAGTATTATTATAAATAAAATTTTATTAGAAAACAGTCATGATTTTTTTACATATCTACAGCTGCTTTCTTGCTACAAAGAGAGTTATAGACAACTGAATTGTCCCCAAGTAAAATATTTATTATATGGCCTTTAAAGAAGTTTTCTCACCCCTGAGCTAGTGGGCTAGGGATTTCATGTTTACCAAATATTAGATCTATTATGTTTTATCCAATGATGGATAAGTGATGGATAACAATTAATTGTATTGTGAAAAAGGACAGATTCCTCCAGACTGAGGTTATCAGAGAAATATTTTCTAGGAAGAAAACATTTGAATTATACCTGACAAATAATTCAGGAGACCAAAGTGATTGGGAAAGGGAATTACAGGCAGAGCTTCCTATGAAGAAAGGGTTCACTAGAAGCATGGCAGGTGAAAATCACCACACTTGTTTGGATAAAGCCTGGCCGCATGATAGGAAATAAATTGGCACGTGTTTTGAATGCCAATGTGGTTGAACTTAACTTGATTTGCAATAGAAATTTACCAGAAATTTCTGAGCATAATGAAATAATTAGTATTTCAAAGGTATTCATTTGGCAAAGTGTGAAAAGTGAATTGAAGTAAAGCGATAATGAAGACAGTCATTAATAAGTGATTTAAAAAGCAGCACAGACTAGGCCAGCGCCATGGCTCACTTGGCTAATCCTCCACGTGTGGTGCTGGCACCCCGGATTCTAGTCCTGGTTGGGATGCCGGGTACTAGTCCCGGTTGCTCCTCTTCCAGTCCAGCTCTCTGCTGCGGCCCAGGAGGGAAGCAGAGGATGGCTCTAGTGCTTGGGTCCCTGCACCCACGTGGGAAACTGGGAGGAAGTGCCTGGCTCCTTGCTTTTGATTGGCACAGTGCTGGCTATGGTGGCCATTAGTGGAGTGAACTAATGGAAGGAAGACCTTTCTCTCTGTCTCTCTCTCACTGTCCATAACTCTGTCTCTGTCTCTCACTGTCTAATTCTGCCTGTCAAAAAAAAATTAAAAAAAAAAAGCAGCACAGATGTAAGCTAAGGAGGGTTAACATTAGGATGATAAATGGAAAAGAAAAAGGTAACCACAAATACTGCCATAATTACTCTGAGCATGTAGGGTAGAACTGAGGGAATGAGAAATCTAGTATGTTCCATAAGCATTAATGATGGCAAGAATTGATGAAAGTGATGACCTAGTCAATGTCAGGAGAGAAATCTAGGTCACTGTGGGCTGAGGAAAGATCAGTGGATTGTGGTACCCAGGAGTCAGTTGTTGCCTGAACAGTGTTGGTGGCAGATATAAGGTTCTGACTTAAAGAGATGTTGCACTTGAAGTAAAGGAGAGACAATAAGTAGTAAGTGCTGACAGTAAAATCTGTCTTCCTGTCATACATAGGAGGCTTCCGTTGTGCTTTAAGCACTTTCAGGACACTTTTGCAACCAGTTATACTAATGATCTATTATTAGCATGTCCATCTCACTGGTGATGAAATTAAAACTTAGCATGATTAATTTCACCCAGGCTTTCACATTTAGTGACTATTAGAATTTTAACCCAGGAAATCTGACAACATAGCCTTGTGTGGAAGAAAGCAAAGTAGATAAATCAAACCAGTGGTGCTTTTTACTTTTCTTGCTGATTATTAGAACTTTCATTGATATTTGGTAAGGGTCATTTACAAAGAAATTTTATGGTCATGGGGATGGAGATGCTTAATTTGGAGTACAACAACTGCTTACCAAAACATTGGATGGTGGTATTTTAATTAGTGAGCCTCTTCCTTCATGTTGAGAGGAGAGTAGTTACTTAAGGCTGGCCTGGGTTTGCAGAAAGGGCAGCCGACCTGTTAGACCTGTGATGGTGGCTGCAGCATCCTATCTGAAGAAACAGCAACTCTTGGTGGACCAGTTCTGCAGTCCTGCTATCTAAGTCATCCCTAGAACTTCAGGCTAAAATCTACCAGAGGGAACTCTAGCTCTCCAACTGATTGTGTCAATACCAAGTTATTGCTGTGAAATCTCTTTTTATCTGACCTAGTTCGAATATTTCTATCAGATGTATATTAACCTGCCCTATAGAACAGTTATGCAATAAAATTATCAAGCATGAGATCGATAATATTGAAGTTCCGTGGATTTCTACAAAACTTCTTTTTAAGCATTCTCTGTTTAACACAGGAGTGCCTCAATAGGCAAGGGTTGGAACAAGGGTGGTATTTATTGCATGGAGCTGTTTTTCAAATTGACAGACCCTTAGAGGAAAAGACCAGTGGTCAACAGATTAAATTTTTCAAGTTTCAAATCCTTTCCTCTGATACATTTTTTTTTTTAATTTGAAAGGCAGAGATCTAGAGATTGGAGGAGTCAGAGAAAGAGAGAGAGAGAGAGAGAGAGATTTTCCATGAGCTGGTTCACTTTCCAAATGGCCTCAACGGCCAGGGCTGGGTCAAGCCAAAAACAGGAGCTTCTTCTGGGTCTCTCACATGGATGCAGGGGCCCAAGCACTTGGACCATCCTCCGCTGCTTTCCAGGCACATTAGCAGAGAGCTGAATCGAAAGTGGAGCAGATAGGTCTCCAACGGGCATCCATTTGGGATGCTGGCATCACAGGCAGAGGCTTAACCTGCTATGCTACCACAATGGCCCAGAAACAGTTTATTCTTTTATGGGAATGACAGAATCCAATAAATCTTCATGTCTTCTAGAATTTTAGGAAAATATGTTGCAAAAAATATCTGCCCAGTACTAAAGAAATCCCTGGGCCACCAAATCCGCACTCACAGAAGTAAGGTTAATTGATGCTGAACATTCCCTAGAAAAGTGGCCTCTTCAAAGCCCAACTCATTTGGAAATTTTCTTTGGTTTCTGTTTGACCTTTAATTTCCTGTTGAATGCTATTATTATAATGCAGATTCTACTATTTCAAATTTAGAATTAAATGAATTTTACTTTGAAGTACAATCTGTAGTCCATTTACATAACTTCCATGAATGAGTTCCTTTTTTTAAACTACATGTATCTATAAATCAGAAAGCTTTTTTATTAAATCCATTTTGCTCTTACTTAGATTTTTGTCTATGCACTATAACACAGGTTAAAAAAGATACATTCCTGCACTGATTATCTCTCATTTGAAGATTTCACTTTCAGTATATTGATGATGTAATATGTAAATACCCACAGCAACTATGTTCCTTTTGTGAATTTGTTTATATTATTATAACATGCTATTGTCTATATCATGTAGTTCTCTATGAGTTTAATTTCATCTGATACCATTTTTATAAAGCTTTAAATAGACTGTCATTTGTTCTGATTGAACAACCATGAAATTTAAAAGATAATTAATGGACAAAAAAAATCCCTTATTTCCCCAAAAGTGTCATTATTTCTTCAGTCTATTTGCTCTGAAGTTCCAAGGCATAAAATGGTTGTACCAGTATATGAATCATAAACTATTTGTATTTATTTACATCCTTTTGTCATTTATATATGTGTAATTTAAGGGATTAGAATTTGACTGAACCTTAATTTTCAATATTCAAAATCTTAACTACTATTTCATTAATTTGTTCTCCCACCAATTTAATCAACATAATAGATTTGAACTTTTTATTAATGTTTTCACTGAAGTAAAATGAAATCCCACCCCTAAAATCCAAACTATATTTTTGCCATAGCTTTGCTGAACAATCGCCTCAATCTTAAAAGAAATTTTTAAAAATCCATTCACCATCATTGTTGCTATCAAAGTTCTTCCAGGCCTGGAATAATCTTGAAAATGAAAATACCTCTAATAGCAATGAAGATGCCCCAATCTAGACTGCCAGCTGTGATCAGACTCATTTGGGAAATCAATGCTTAGAATCATCATTTACAACAAATCTGAGTCTCTTTTTATTTTTCTCATGTTTTATTAGACTTTACCTTCCTTTTCGTTATTCATGACACATATGGCAATCCGATTAGAGAACTGTTTTTGGCATTTGAAAAGTGTCCTCATTTGGAAGGACATCCAAGTACAATAGACTTAGCTTCTGGGCTGTTACAAGTTGTTACTTAATAAGAGCAAAGAAATGTAGAAGAGAATTTTAAAAAGCTCTTATTTTCTATTTTATTATTTCTCTTCTATGTTTTATTTTTAATTTGTCAAGTTCGTTGCTTTCACAATTGGAAATTTGCTTTAAAAAGATTTTAACATTAGTTACTTTGTCATAATTCCTCCACTTAACCTTGTGAAGTACTAATACCTTTCAAAACGTGAACATTCAGCTCCACCTTTGATCACTGTCTCCCCAGCACTATTCTAATTCCTCAGTTGATGATCAGCCTGACATTTAAGATTTCGCTCTTTGGCCTTCTGCATAGTTCACTTGTTATGTCTACTCAGACCCACCCCAATGTTTTTACCTGCTGTTCCAATTCCTTCATGTGCTCTTTCTACACCATGATACTCCAGCTTTCTTTTTCTGCTATTGACCTATCTTTGTCATCTGCTTGGCTTGTTTTCCTATCAGGTGTGTGTCATCTTTGATAAAGATCTATTTAAAATAACCCCCAAACCACCCTAATTCTGAGTATCACCACAAGGTTGGCTGTAAAGATTGTACAGTGATTCTTGCTATAGCCATTCTTCAGAGTGCTTTGGCGTTTTAAATTTTTAAAATTGTTTTTAAGTTTTTTTATTTATTTGAAAGGCAGAGTTACAGAGAGGCAGAGGCAGGAGCCAAGAGCTTCTTCTAGGTCTCCTATGCAGGTGCAAGGGCCCAAGGACTTGGGCCATCTTCTACTGCTTTCCCAGGCCACAGCAGAGAGCTGGATTAGAAGAGGAGCAGCCGGGACCTGAACAAGCACCCATATGGGATTCTGGCAACTGTAGGCAGTGGCCTCACCTGCTACAGCGCCAGCCCCTACTTTGGCATTTTTAAAAGTCTCCCATTTAATGTGCAAAAACAGTTCCACCAAAAGTATTCTACTATCATGATCATTGTTTTGTTCCTGAACATTTATATTTGGTACCCTGCATACTCTGCTGAACTCGGTTTCCCTGCAAAATTTCCCTACCTTAAACCCCAGTTTCTTAATATTCTTCATATCTATGTCTCAATAATCCACATTTCCATGTAAAATTTACTTTTATCTTATTTTTATTTATAAAATTGAACAGATTACATGTATTCCATACATACAGTTTTAACATCATAATGATACAGCCTACCCTCCCTCTCTGTCACTCCCACCCTGTCTCGGTCACACTGTACCCTGACACCAGCCTCTAGGTCATACATAGATGAGGGACCTTAGGGCTCACATCTACTTTCAAATCTTCTTTATTTCCTCACTATTATCTGACCTTAACAAAGTGGATTTTTCTTTTCCAAATCAAAAATCAATTTTTCCATCTCTCTTGTACTGACATTAACACACAATTGCATAGGTTATCATAAGAGACTAGATATTGGTAAACTGCTTCTAGGACATGAAACGTTATTCCATGTGTGTGAATGATTAAAGTGTTTTTAAATGTTTTAAAGTCAGTCATTTTACACAATAATTGTGTACAATTCTAATGAGTCTATTATTTATATAGATGCAGTTCAGTATTTTCTAAACTTGTATATTTGTTGAATACCATGAAATTCTTTGCTCGTGCCCTTGGCTACCAAAGTTGAATTTTATAAGGGCATAAACAATGTCTACTTATGTTGCTTTCAATAACAAGGGAATAGGCTAATAGATGATTTTTTAAATGATGATGAAATCAGATCAGACCTATTGTCATGTTTGATCCCAGTGAGATTCAAGTTGGGAATTGATAATTTCTTGACACAAATCTCAAAACTGATCAACTGCACAAGACTGCATTACTGAACAGCATCTGGATAGAACTGGTCCCTGTTTTCCCTCTGTACTAGCCAGGGCCTCATAGGACATAAACAAGAATTAGAGAAAGCAGAGACTGATTGGCTCCTAGGCACTTGGGAAATATTTGAGCTATTAGAAATCAGAACATCCTATTCCAAATCTAATCCACAGAAAGGGAATTCAAGTTCTTTGAGTTTCAAAACTGGAGTTTCCAGTAGGCTTTCAATTTGTTTTGCTCCTATCACAGTTATCAGAGCAGGAGGTAAACAATGCCTATCCAGTCCTTGTGTTTTTCTGAAGTTTCCTGGCAACTATTTTGAATCCTAACATTAAGCTTAGTCATGTGTCTTTGAAGATTTTAAATATATAAATTGAGATGTCTGAGTTACTCCAAAGTTAATTATTATAAAATAATATAAGAAATTACAGTAATATTTAAAACAAATGGCACAGCAGGAAAAATGATGTTGATCACTTGTGGCTTTTACAATTTGAGAAATTAATGGATGGTTCATCTTGATAAAAACACGGAATAACATTTCTTGTCTGTCCACTTAGCATTGTCAGGGAAAGCTCTCAAAACTTGTCAACAGATGCTTGTTTATCTTTTCAATGTCCACACTGAAGCACTGTTTAACAGAATCACTGAGGTAATGGTTAATTAAGTAAGATAATGCACCATTATTTGTGTTGCTTTTTTTTTTTTTTTTGACAGGCAGTTAGAAAGTGAGAGAGAGAGGGAGAAAGGTCTTCCTTTTTCTGTTGGTTCACCCCCCAAGTGGCCGCTAAGGCTAGTGCCTTGCGGCCAGCACGCTACGCCGATCTAAGCCAGGAGCCAGGTGCTTCCTCCTCGTCTCCCATGCTGGTGCAGGAGCCCAAGGACCTGGGCCATCCTCCACTGCCTTCCCAGGCCACAGCAGAGAGCTGGACTGGAAGAGGAGCAGAGGAATCTGGCACCCCAACCGAGACTAGAACCCAGGGTACGTAGGATTAGCCTAGTGAGCCACGGCGCCAGCCGTTGCATATTATTTGTTATGAATTCAGACTGTTGTGAAAATGCAGCTGAACTTGGAGATTTTTATCTGGTACACATAAAAATAATTTCAGTTGTAAAAAAGTTACCCTGAAGGTTAACTGTAGGGCATTTCCCAGCTTTTAAAGTCACTCTAGTGCTCTTTGCCCTACATTATTTTATCAACTGGCTTAAAATTACCCAAGCCCTCAAATACCCTTTCAACAACCTTGACTATCATACTAATTTCCTCATTAATTTGTGAGCAGTGTAAATCTTGTTCATTTTACACTTGTATAAGGGTTGTGATTGCACCTTTTGGAATTGTACTTGAGTTCTCTGTCTCTTTTGCAATGAATGTTAAGCCTCTGTGACAAGTGCTTCTGCAAATTTAACTCATTAATTCTCCACAGTTGATGAAATTGAAAGAATTCTGAATATCAGAAAAGGAAGATCTGTCCTGTGAAGGCTTAAGCTTAGGCATTAATCTAATCTGAGTTCCGGTGCTTCCTGGCAGAGGAGTCTTCTATTTAGAATAGGATGAGAGTAATTATCTGACATGTCCTTGAAGGCTTGAACTAGATGAGTATTAACGAGGTATCAGGCTGCCTCTTTCCACCACTTTCCATGTGGACACTATTTGAATACTATTTTCTTAACATTTCTTGACTAAGCAGGCCCTTTGATTTTACTCCATGGACCTCTAGCCCCCACTGCATAAACACCTTGCTGTTGCCTGCAGCCAATTAACTGTGGTATGAAAGGAAATGCAGGATATCATAACACACTTGTTCTATCCTATTCTATTTTGTGAATAGAAAGGATGCAATAGAAAACAAAACCATTCAAGGAAAGAAATCACAGATGAATACAGATTTTATCTGTGAAAATGGCTTTAGAATTGAGCAGATGTTTATTTTCTACTTTTAAGATGAGAAAATTTGAGAGTACACATCAAAGGGACAACATCATTGTTACAAAAGTTCCTAGGGGTCAGAGAAAACAGACTTCAGGCATAATGCTGTGGGCAGTTGATATGGCCACTGTGCAGACTTCAAAGAGCAAAGAGGGACTGAAGGATGCAAAGTGGCTCTATTGGCAAGTTCTAAAAGTGGTATCTCAACCAGTGTTTTAAAGCTGTGATAGGCTTTGTGAAATTCAAGGGTAGTAATTTATATGGATGGAAATAAATACTTTCTGATCTATACTACCATCAAAATCCAAACTGTTTTCTATCTTTGCATCATGAAATAGAGGCAGTTAGTAGAAGGCATTTTTTGTTATTTTCTTTTCCAGGAAAATTCCTACTGTCCTTATAACAATTAGCTAGTTTAACACAAAGTGACTGAATAAAACTTCTCTTAGCTGATTTTTTTTGTTTGTTTGTTTTGTTTTGTTTTACAGGCAGAGTGGATAGTGAGAGAGAGAGACAGAGAGAAAGGTCTTCCTTTTGCCATTGGTTCACCCTCCAATGGCCGCTGCGGCCTTCGCATCTCGCTGATCCGAAGCCAGGAGCAAGGCGCTTCTCCTGGTCTCCCATGGGGTGCAGGGCCCAAGCACTTAGGCCATCCTCCACTGCACTCCCGGGCCATAGCAGAGAGCTGGCCTGGAAGAGGGGCAACCGGGATAGAATCCGGCGCCCCAACCGGGACTAGAACCCGGTGCGCCGGCGCCGCAAGGCGGAAGATTAGCCTATTAAGCCACGGCGCCGGCCTCTTAGCTGATTCTATAAAGTCAATAACATATTTGGTGAAGTACGCATATTGAGCTTTGGTAGGGAGATTGTGAGATATTTTTACTTTTTGCTTGTTTAGTGAATTACTTTGTCTCAGGAACTTACTTATATGAACCATAGCATGACACACAGACAAAAGCAAATGGAAATAGTTCTATTTTGTTTTTCATCAAACTGTCTGCCTGGTATTTTATAGACCATAGATTTAACTGCCCACATTTGTTTTTCTAGAATGTACTTAAATCATTATATGTGCTAGCATGCCTCTAAAAAAAACTCGTATGATGGAATTCCAGAACTTATTGAATATATCTGACTGTAGAAAATACAGACATCTCTCTGAGGGAACACGGCAGGAAATCCAGCAGCTGCCACCGTGACTGGAGAAATCCCTTGGATGCAAAACCGCCTCTGTCTTAATTTCCTGTCCTCCTTTTTGTTAGCTTATTTAACCTGTAACTTTATAATTAAACTACAATGTTTTCAGCTCACTGAAAATAGCCTTATTCAACCTGTCTCCTGTCTTGTGGGTCCCTAAGCCCTGCTTGCAACAGGTTTGAGGGATGATTACTCCTTTTTTTCTGAGCTTCTGCATTCTGCATGGAATTTTATACTTCTGATGTCTTACTTTACAGTATGAAAGCAGATTAGAGCTACCATTATTATTTGAACAAAGGGAAAAGATATATTCAAATAAAATTCCGTTTTCAGTTAATAAGGTGGGTTGGAAAAGCAACAACTGTAAAACATAGCCTTTTGGGGCTAGCACTGTGGCATAATGGGTAAAGCCAGCTACTCCACTTCCAATCCAGCTCCCTGTTAGTATGCTTGAGAAAGTGGTGGAAGATGGACTAAGTGCTTGTATCCCTATGCCCACGTGGGAGACCTGGAAGAAGCTCCTGGCTCCTGGCTCCTGGCTTCAGATTGGCCCAGCTCTGACAACTTAGGACATTTGCAAGTGAACTAGCAGATGGAAGATCTCAATCTGTCTCTCTCTTTCTCTCTCTCTCTCTCTCTCTCTCTCACACACACACACACACACAACACACAACTCTGCCTTTCAAATAAATAAGTAAATAATTCAGAAAAACCCTAGCTTCTTGGCTGTTAATTATGCACTAATATGTGGATTTTTTGGTCTCATATCTATAATTTAAACAATACAAATAAACAATACAGTGCAACTATTTCTCCTATAATCAGAAATGCATTCCTGTCCATAAGTATTTAACGAAAAACTCAAGCAGTGCTGCTTATTATTCTAAATTTGTGTCACTGAAATATTTACATTACACAGGTAAGATCCTGGTGCAAAATCTTGTGTTCCAAATCTCATGATGAAGAGATAAATAAATAAATCTAATCAACACTTAACAGAATCTAAAACATTGGAGGATAACTGCCATATAAATGCTTCTTTGAAAAACAAGAAAAGGAAATAATATGGAGGGGTTTGCAAGGTTATATCATGTCAGGTCCCCGAGAAGGTTTGGTAAACTTTTGCCATGATGGTCAAAGAATTACAGATAACTATTTCATGTCTTGGAAAAATATATCCCTTAAAACTACAAATAGAGGCCGGCACCCCGGCTCACTAGGCTAATCCTCCGCCTGCGGCGCCAGCACCCCGGTTCTAGTCCTGGTTGGGGCGCCGGATTCTGTACCGGTTGCTCCTCTTCCAGTCCAGCTCTCTGCTGTGGCCCAGGAAAGCAGTGGAGGATGGCCTAAGTGCTTGGGCTCCTGCACCTGCATGGGAGACTAAGGGGCAGTACCTGGCTCCTGGTTTCAGATTGGTGCAGCGCTGGCCTTAACAGCCATTTTGGGGGGGTGAGCCAATGGAAAGGAAGACCTTTCTCTCTGTCACTCTCTCTCTCTAACTCTGTCTGTCAAAAAAATAAATAAGTAAATAAATAAAAATAGAGAACTACCAAAACAAAATCCTGGGAGTCAAGGATCTCAGCACAAAAGGGAATGCAGACAGGTGATCCCCTGGGTACCTACTACTTCTCCACGTTGGGCATTGGCTGATTCACAGGCAGCTGCAGAGGCTGAGAATGCAGGGCTGTGCAGAGGAGAAGCTAAGCAGAGCTTTCAGCAGCATCACTTAGTGAGGAACCAACAGTGATGAAGGTTTTGTTTCCTGGAGAATTAAGAATTAGGAGGGATGGATAATTAAAAGCCTCCAGCTATTATAGCTGTCACATATCTGTGGATATCATGTTGCAATGTTCACATTGACGTTTTTTCTGTCTTGCTTTTAAAATTAGGTTTTGTGGAACCACTGGGTCACAAATTGTTTATCAGTGTCTAGACTTACGAAACACAAGGACAAGAATTGCAGTGTTTTTATTGTGCATGCAAATGTAAGTTTTATGCTTTGGTCTTGAGAAAATTTTGTTGTTATGTATCCATTCACTCAGTCAATAGTCACTAGTGCTTAAACAATGACTTTCAAAGCCTAGACGTAGAATAGACTGCCAAGGTGGCATCCTTGCTCCATTACTTATTAGCTGTATGTGCATGGACAAGATAATTTGCCTGGAGTAACTTCAGTTTTCAAATCTTTAAAAGGATAAAATAGTACTAATATAACAGGAGTTCCTTTTGAGGAATAAATGTTTTAAACATTTTCAACCAATGCAATATATAGTTGTTTATTTCTCTGCCTCATCCTCCTCTTAGTCTTCCTCTTCATCTGCCTCCACCTTTTCTTTCTCTCATCTCCAGCCTTCTATGTAGCCAGGAAAACATAATTTTCTTACTTTTGAGGCTAAACACTTTAGTAAATGAATTCATTATTTCTTTCCCAATAAGTTTGTTTAATGAATTTTTATATACCTGAGTACTACAAAAATTTCATGGAACAATGAAATCAGAAGAAATTTATCTTAAAAAAACATGGATTTCAAAAATATTTGCATTAACTTTTATTTAATAAATATAAATTTCCAAAGTACAGCTTATGGATTACAATGGCTTTTTCCCCCCATAACTTCTCTCCCACCCACAACCCTCCCATCTCCTGCTCCCTCTCACATTCCATTCGCATCAAGATTCATTTTCAATTATCTTTATATACAGAAGATCAATTTAGTATATATTAAGTAAAGATTTCAACAGTTTTCACCCACATAGAAACACAAAGTGTAAAGTACTGTTTGAGTACTAGTTATAGCATTAATTCACATTAGACAACATATTAAGGACAGAGATCCTACATGAGGAGTAAATACACAGTGATTCCTGTTATTGACTTAACAAATTGACACTTGTCTATGGTGTCAGTAATCACCCGAGGCTCTTGTCATTAGTTGCCAGGGCTACGGAGGCCTTTCGAGTTTGCCGACTTCGATCTTATTTAGACAAGGTCATAGTCAAAGTGGAAGTTCTCTCCTCCCTTCAGAGAAAGGTACCTCCTTCTTAGATGGCCTGTTCTTTCCACTGGGATCTGGGATCTCACTCGCAGAGATCTTTCCTTTAGGTCCTTTTTTTTTTTTTTTTGGCTAAAGTGTCTTTGCTTTCCATGCCTAAAATACTCTTATGGGCTCTTCAGCCAGATCCGAATGCCTTAAGGGCTGATTCTGAGGCCAGAGTGCTGTTTAGGACATCTGCCATTCAATAAGTCTGCTGTGTCTACCACTTCCCATGTTGGATCATTCTCTCCCTTTTTAATTCTATCAGTTAGTATTAGCAGACACTAGTCTTGTTTATGCGATCTCTTTTACTCTTAATCCTATTATTATGATCAATTGTGAACTGGGTGGATGATCTTTCTGATGTGTTGTTGCATTCTATTGGCCAGAATTTTATTGAGGATTTTTGCGTCTATGTTCATCAGAGATATTGGTCTGTAATTTTCTTTCAATTCTGCATCTTTTTCTGGCTTAGGAATTAAGGTGATGCTGGATTCATAGAAAGAATTTGGGAGGATTCTCTTTTTCAATTGTTCTGAATAGCTTGAGAAGAATTGGAGATAGTTCTTCTTTAAATGTCTGGTAGAATTCAGCAGTGAATCCATCTGTTCATGGGCTTTTCTTTGTTGGGCGGGCCTTTATTACTGTCTCAATTTCTGTCTCAGTTATGGGTCTGTTTAGGTTTTCTATGTCTTCCTGGCTCAATTTAGGTAGGTTGCATGTGTCCAGGAATCTATCCATTTCTGATGTTTCCCTGTTTGCTGGCATAGAACTCTTTGTAGTAATTTCTTATGATTCTTTTTATTTCTGTGGTGTCTGTTGTTACGTTTCCTTTTTCATCTCTGATTTTGCTGATTTGGGTCTTTTCTCGTCTTTTTTTACTTAGTTGGTCCAATGGTGTGTCAGTTTTGTTTATTTTTTCAAAAAACCACCTCTTCACATGGCTGATTTTTTGTAATGATTTTTTGGTTTCAATCCTGTTGATTTCTTCACTGATTTTAATTATTTCTCTTCTCTTACTAGATTTGGGTCTGGTTTGCTTCAGTTTTTCTAGATTCTTAAGATGCATTGAAAGCTCATCTATTTGGTGCCTTTCCAATTCTTGATGTAGGCACCTATTGCTATAAACTTTCCTCTTAACACTGCTTTTGCTGTATCCCATAAGTTTTGATATGTTGTGCTGTTATCCTCATTTACTTCCAGAAAGTTTTTGATTTCTCTTTTGATTTCTTCTATGACCCATTGTTCATTCAGGAGCATGTTGTTCAGTCTCCATGTGTTTGCATATGTTCTAGGGATTCCTGATTTGCTAATGTCCAACTTCGTTCCTCTGTGGTCTGAGAAGCTGCATCATAGGATTCCAATGCTTTTGAATTTGCTGAGATTTGCTATATAGCCTAGTATGTGGTCAATCCTAGTGTAGGTTCCATGTACTGCTGAGAAGAATGTAAATGCTTTATGTGTAGGATGAAAAGTTCTGTAGATATCTGTTAGATTCATTTGGGCTATAGTGTCATTTAAATCTACTGTTCCCTTGTTGTTCTTCAGTTCGGTTGATCTGTCTGTTTCTGAGTCCCCCAGTACTATTGTATTGGAGTCTAAGTCTCCCTTTAAGTCCCTTAACACATCTTTTAAATAAACTGGTGCCCTGTAATTAGCTGCATATACATTGATAATCATTATATGTTCCTGTTGAATGGTTCCCTTAATCATTATATAGTGCCGTTCTTCATCTCTCTTAACAGTTTTTGTGTTAAAGTTTATTTTGTCTGATATTAAGATGGCTACTCCCACTCTTTTTTCATTTCTGTTGGCATGGTATATCTTTTTCCAACCTTTCACTTTCAGTCTGTATGCATCATTGTTGGAAAGATGTGTTTCTTATAAGCAGCAAATAGATGGGTTTTGTTCCTTAATCCATTCAGCCAATCTGTGTCTTTTAACTGGAGAGTTGAGGCCATTAACATTCAATGTGACTATTGATAAGTAGTAACTTTACCCTACCGTTTTCCCAAAAATATTTTCTAATATATGCTTTGAACTTCCTGTGATCTTTTGCTGTGAGGATTTCTTCCTTTACCTTCTTTCATATTGGTGACCATGTTTCTGTGTTTCTGTGTGTAACACATCTTTAAGCATCTTTTGCAGGGCTGGAACAGTGGCAACAAATTCTTTCAATTTGTTTGCTATGAAAGGTCTTTATTTTAGCTTCATTCACAAATGAGAGCTATGCAGGATATAATAGTCTGGGCTGGCAGTTTTTCTTTCTTAGTACCTGTGCAATGTCTCGCCATTCCCTCCTAGCCTCTAGGGTTTCTGATGAGAAGTCAGCTGTGAGTCTAATTGGAGATCCTCTGAGAGTAATCTGACGTTTCTCTCTTGCACATTTTAGAAACTTTTCTTTATGTTTCACTGTGGCGAGTTTGATTACTACATGTCGTGGTGAGGATCTCTTTTGGTCATGTTTATTAGGGGTTCTATGAGCTTCCTGTACTAGGATGTCTCTGTCCTTCTCCAAACCCGGGAAATTTTCTGCTAGTATCACACTAAAAAGGCCTTCTAATCCTTTCTCTCTCTCCATGCCTTCAGGAACTCCTAGAACCTGAATGTTGGGTTTTTTAATAGTGTCCTGTATATTCCCAACAATATTTTTTAGATTTCAAATTCCCTCTTATTTTATTTGGTTTGACTATATACTTTCCTGTGCTCTGTCTTCTAAGTCTGATATTCTCTCTTCTGCTTCACTGACTCTGTTGTTAAGGCTTAATTTTTTTCATAATATTAACTTCTATGAAATTTTCAAAGAATTCTCATAAATATAGATTTAGATTTATTTTGGGTCAAAAAAGTTATCTTTTAATTTTGTTTTCCATGACTTTTTTGAAGTACTTGCACCCCTGTCAAATAGTTTGTGGCCACATTTTGTTTTGGCAATAACCCTGGGAACTTGATAATAATGTAAGAAGAAGCAGAATATGGTCTAACAGACTTGGCCATCAAGATTATTATGTATAAATACTTTCACTGAATGTAGTTTTGATCATTAATGACAAAGAATTCTTGACTCTATTCTTTTTCCACTTCCATAACATTTTGAGTTTGTTATGACTATATTTAAGGTACCAGAACTGCTTCTGAGTCGTATAATGTACTGGGCACATAGGGGTTGATGATTCTTCTGAAATATGAAACTAAGAGTTCTGGAATAGAGACAGATATGTGTGCTGATGCAGTGTTAATATTTTGATGTTGCCCCATGAGTTTTGAGCCATCAGTTTTCAAAATAATTTTGAGTTTAATACAAATCAAAATCACCTTTAAATTTGTGATGATACCATGAGTATTTTTTTCCCATTTGAATCTGTTTACAACTCAAAATGATGACTGATTGTGCACTCTTATCCTTTGCAAATGTCAGTGACATGAAAATAGAAATATACTCACCTCCTTTTATACCTTAAAATGTTTAATCCTGGGGCCAGTGTTGTGGTGCATCAGGTAAAGCTGCCACCTAGAATGCCAGCATCCCTTATAGCTCTGGTTCAAGTACCAGCTGCACTGCTTCTGATCTAGCTGCCTACTAATGTGCCTGGAAAAGCAGCAGAGGATGGCCCCTGCGCCCATGTGGGAGACCCAGATGAAACTCCTGGCTCCTGTCTTCATTTTGGCTCAGTCCTGGTCATTATAGCCATTTGGGGAGTGAACCCGTGGATGGAAGACTTCTCTGTGTATCTCTCCCTCTCTCTCTGTGCAACTCTGCCTTTCAAGCAAGCAAAAATAAACATTTTAAAATATTTAATCCTGTTTTGTTAAGCTCCTAGCCATCCATTTGGAAATGAAGAGCTTGAAAATTTTTAATACAATTGGAATAGATAACTACTATACCTTCTACCAGTTTTGAATTTCAGGTGTCACTGCCTTGATGAATCTACAGGTGCTTTACCATATCCATAACTGACTTATGGTGATTGAAGTAGTTTTATGATTGTTTTAATGAAATTGAATGGATTAAGATAGAATATCTGACTTTGAATTTTAAAGATTATTGTAATTACAATTTGGAATCTAGTGCCTAACTAGTATCAGTTTGAAATGGCATATTATATGAGTTGGTGAGCCAAACATTTCCAAATGAATGATGCAAGATTGTGGAAAGAATTAATACAGAGCAAGATGATTCAAATGCTGGCACAGAACAAAATAATTTTATTATAGGTAATTCGGTTACATATAACACATTATTTATTAAATATACAATATAATGTAATGTAACACACTGCATTATAATGTGTATACTTGAATATAGAGTTGGGTCCTTGCAATTTATTTCTCTATTTCTGTAGTCTCAATTGCCTAACTCAGGACATTAATAACTTAGAAAGTATTTGATAAAGCATTTTTGAGGAGACCAATGAATCAATAAGTGTAAAAGAGTACTAGACTATTAACATTTTAATAAATTTTTTTCAAGGAAATGAGTACAAATGTTCTCTGCACACAAATAAAGCCACATAATGATGTCTTTATAGTTGTGTTATCCTTTATTATGAGTAATCAAGTAACAATTACTTTCATAAAGTGTCTAATATCCACCAATAATAAGCTACCTAAAAAGTTTGCATATTAAACTTCTCAAACTAACAGTTTATTTTAAAATTTTTATCCTAAAATTTTTATCCTCTTTGAATCTAAAAGTGTTCCTTGACTTTATTAGAGAGAAAATGTGTTTAAGTTAACCTGTTTTCATTTTGTAATTATTTCTCAACATTAATATTGCTGTAAGTTTTATGAATTCGATTTCACATATTCTTACACACATAGTCATAATCTATTTGATCTTCCCTGGGCATAAAATTATTATG
The DNA here is from genome assembly GCF_033115175.1 of Lepus europaeus. NCBI lineage: Eukaryota > Metazoa > Chordata > Mammalia > Lagomorpha > Leporidae > Lepus > Lepus europaeus. The sequence continues at coordinate 61,469,453 of NC_084831.1, forward strand.
TGTTCAGTGAAACAAACCTGAAAGTGACAGAAAAGCATGAAGGAAAAAATAACCTATAATTCTACTAACCAGATGCTCCTATTATAAGTATGTTGTTGTACTTACAACTGGTGTGTAAAATAGCAATATATACATTTACTTTCACATTATTATAAGTGTACATAATGTTTTGTAGCTATTTTGTTTTTTACTTAACATTTTCCCAAGCAATGTGTATTTTAATAATTTGTAATACCATAGGTTATCATGCCATGATTTATTAATTTAATTCTTCATTGTTGGTCAAATAGATTGTTGACAGTTTTTTGGTATTAGATATATTGGGCTGAACCTTCTCATATGTATTTTTGAAGAAATGTCTTTAACTTTTTGTAGAATAACCATAAGTAAATCTTTATATCAAAGGTGTATATATATATATATATATATATATATTAAATCCACATGCCACCTAGAAAACTTTTTCCTTCACTTATTTTTTAAGGTTTTTGTTTAATTACTTGAGAGTTAGAGTTGAAGACAGAGAGAGGGAGAGACAGAAAAGTCCATCTGCTGGTTCTGTCTCCAGATGGTTGCAATGGCCAGGACTGATCTGATCCAAAGCCAGGAGCCAGGGTCTTCTTCCTGGTCTCCCACTTGTTTGCAGGGGCCCAAGCACTTGTGCCACCTTTTACTGCTTTCCCAAGCCATAGCAGAGAGCTGGATTGGAAGCGAAGCAGCCAGGACATGAACCAGCACCCATGTGAAATTCTGGTGCTGCAGGCAGAGTTTAATCCTACTATACCTCGGCACCATTTCTTCATTTTAAATTTTTTCCTTTTTTTCATTTTTTATTACTCCCTCAGACCCACTCTCCAACCCTTCTTCTTCCTCACTCTGACATTATCACCCTTAATTTTTACAAAGATCTATTTTCAGTTTATTTAATGATTATATAGTTAAAATGCTTGTTCCCAATGTGTTTGTAGTAGTATGTATTTTCAAAAACTCACTATAAATTAACATAAGCAATTATTACCACACAACATTGTTTTATAGCCACTTTTGAACTATATTGTTTCCTATGATATGAAGCAATATCAGTATCTAAAGAAATAATTGTAATTATAATAATATTTAATATTGACAAAATTCATAATGTCTGGCATGCTCCTCAGAACAGCATACTGTATATTAACTTAAATTTTAAAACTCTTATGGGCAGTACTATTAACATATCTGTTTTGAAACTGAGGAAACTGAAGCACAAAGGGGTTAGTCATGTGTATAGGGCCACACAGATAGTAGGTGACAAAACTAAACACACTGGCACTTGAGACCATATTTAAAGTACTGTTATGCTGTCTCTACTATAGCCATCAAGATATAAATAATATGAATGAACTGCATATTTCCTGAATGCTAATGACCACTTGGCATACTGTAGTGTGTACTCCAGTTGAATGTGCTTGATTTTTAAAAATTAATTGCAGATTTTTTAGATTAAAATATGTTCATATGAAAGTAATAACCATCATGGCCCCAACTTGGTACACAGACTATATGTATGTATGATGGAATGTCAAGTATGATATATGTAGAAAGAAAAATGTGGTCTTACTCTTATTTAACAAAAATATTGTTATTAATTACATTAAAATTGATTAAATAAGTTTATTTCCAGTAGAGTCATTTAGATATATCACATGTGAATTCTCCTATTTCATAAAGTTTAAAATCTACTCCTGCAAAAGGAATTAGCTACTTTACACTATAATGGATAGTAGCCTAAACTATAAAAGACACTAATTTGGCTGGCACCGTGGCTCACTAGGCTAATCCTCTGCCTGCAGTGCTGGCACCCCGGTTCTAGTTCCAGCTGGGGCACAGGATTCTGTCCCGGTTGCTCCTCTTCCAGTCCAGCTCTCTGCTTTGGCCAGGGAAGGCAGTGGAGGATGGCCCAAACCTTGGCCCTGCATCCATATGGGAGCCTAGGAGGAAGCACCTGGCACCTGGTTTCGGATCTACACAGCACGGGGGCCATAGCGGCCATTTGAGAAGTGAACCAACAGAAGGAAGACCTTTCTGCCTGGAAAAAAAAAAAAAAAGATACTAATTCAATTATTCCTACTACATGAAATTTTGATTTGTTTATTACCTTTACTCTTTTGGATAAATCTACATTTCTGGTTGCCAGTCTCTTGCCATAAATTATATTCTGGAACACCATGGAATTTGGAATTTTATAGTCTGATGTCATCAAAATGATAATAAAAAGAAAAGACCAGGCCGGCACTGCAGCTCAATAGGCTAATCCTCCGCCTACGGCGCCAGCACACCAGGTTCTAGTTCCGATCGGGGCGCCAGATTCTGTCCTGGTTGCTCCTCTTCCAGTCCAGCTCTCTGCTGTGGCCCGGGAGTGCAGTGGAGGATGGCCCAAGTGCTTGGGCCCTGCACCTGCATGGGAGACCAGGAGAAGCACCTGGCTCCTGGCTTTGGATCAGCGTGGTGCGCCCAGCCGCAGCAAGCCAGCCACAGTGGCCATTGGAGGGTGAACCAATGGCAAAAGGAAGACCTTTCTCTCTGTCTCTCTCTTACTGTCCACTCTGCCTGTCAAAAAAAAAAAAAAAAAAGAAAAAGACCAAAAACACTACAGTATATGTGTATATGTACTTTTTCATACTTAATATTTGAGGGAGATAGTTTTATTATACCATTTTACAGATAAAGAAATGGAGACATAAAGATATTATGGGCATAACTCCAGAATACATGCCAAAGAACTGATAGTTCAGTGACTTGAACCCAAGCTCTCTGACTCCAGAGCCCTGCTCATAATCACTATTGTCTGATCTACTATAGCAATCAGGTAAGAATCATTATCTTTTTTTTTATTATTTTTTAAAAGCTTTTATTTAATGAATGTAAGTTTCAAAGGTACAACTTTAGGAATATAGTGGTTCTTCCCCCAATATCCACCCTTCTCCCCCACTCCCATCTTACCTCCTACTCCCTCTTCCTATTCCCTCTCCTATCCCATTCTTCTTTAAGATTCATTTTTAATTAACTTTATATACAGAAAAGCAACTCTATACCAAGATTTCAACAGTTTGCACCCACACCCACACACGAACTATAAAGTACTGTTTGAAAACAAGTTTTGCAGTTAATTCTCATAGTACAACTTATTAAGAACAGAGGTCCTACATGGGGAGTAAATACACAGTGACTTCTGTTGTTAATTTAACAATTAACACTTATTTATGACATCAGTGATCACTCCAGGCTCTTGCCATGACCTGCCAAGGCTATCGAAGCTTTTTTTAAAGAAAGCTTTTATTTAATAAATATATATTTCATAGGTACAAATTTTGGATTATAGTGGGTTTTGCCCCCATACTCGCCCTCCCACCCCCAAACTATCCCATCTCCTACTCCCTCTCCCATCCCATTCTTCATTAAGATTCATTTTTGATTATCTTTATGTACAGAAGATCAACTCTATACTAGGTAAAGATTTCAACAGTTTGCACTCACACCCACACACAAACTATAAAGTATTGTTTGAAGACTAGGTTTACTGTTAATTCTCATAGTGCAACTCATTTAGGACAGAGGTCCTACATGCGGAGCAAGTGCACAGTGACTTCTGTTGTTGATTTAACAATGATGCTCTTATTTATGACACCAGGGATCACCCAAGGCTCTTGTCATGAGCTGCCAAGACTATGAAAGCCTCTTGAGTCCACAAATTACGACATTATTTAAACAGGGACATAATCAAAGTCAAAGATCTCTCCTCTCTTCAGAGAAAGGTACCTCCTTCTTTGATGGTCCCTTCTTTCCACTGGGATCTCACTCAGAGATCTTTCATGTAGGTCATTTTATACCACAGTGTCTTGGCTTTCCATGCCTGAAATGCTCTCATGGGCTTTTTAATCAAATCTGAATGCCTTAAGGGCTAATTCTGAGGCCAGAGTGCTGTTTAGGGTGTTTGTTATTCTATGATTCTGCAGTGTGGCCTGTATGGAAGTATTTTGAATCTACAAACTCTTAGTATTTAGACAAGGCCAAAAGCAAAGTGGAAATTGTGTCCTCCCTTCAGAGAAAAGTACATTCTTCTTTGATGGTCCCTTCTTTCCACTGGGGTCTCACTCACAGAGGTCCATCATGTAGGGTATTTTTTGCCACAGTGTCTTGGTTTTGCATGCCTGAGAAACTCTCATGGGCTTTACAGCCACATCTGAATGCCTTAAGGGCTGATTCTAAGGTCAAAGTGTTACTTAAAGTGGTTGTCATTCTATGAGTCTGCTGTGTGAACTGCTTCCCATTTTGGAATTCTCTCCCTTTTAATTCTGTCTATTATTACCTGGCACTTGATTCTATTTATATGATCTCTTTAATACTTAATGCTATATATATGAAGTCATTAATTTACAGAGTCTTTGTGAATATTATTGCTGGAACACAGTGTCCAGTTAACAAATGATTGTGTTGATGTTGGCGATATTGTTGCTATCACTCTATTATAAATATATCTTTTTGTGCATGTGAAATAGTTAATATGCACAAATAATACATGTATTCTAAATATCAATAAAACAAATGTCTACTCACTCCCCTTTTTAAGAAGTAAAATGGGACTACTGTCCCTCTCTTTCCAGCCCATTTTTGCTTCTAAATTTCTTGGATGGCTATTCCTATTATTTCTTTTTTTTCTGATTGACTTTATTCATCCAAGTTTTACCCATTAGTTTGTTGGAACATGAGGCATGATAGAAAGAGGAAGAAGCTAAGGTGGTAGCTGTTAATGCCAAAAATAAACTTGTATAGTGTCTTGATGAGCATGAATTAGAACTGAAGAGTTCTTGATGTGACCTGGCCAAAGATACAAAGCTATCTCTTGGTTATGGGATGTTGACAAGTACAAGATACTATAGCCAGGAGCCAAAAACTTCATCAGAATCTCACATGTGGTGGCAGTGGCCAAGGTATTTGGGCCATATTCTGTTGATTTCCCAGGCATATTAGTAGTGAACTTGATCAGAAGCAGAGCAGCCAGAACTCAAACCAGTACAGAAGTGGTGACCTAATCCACTGTGCCACTCACCAACCCTGCTGGTTACCATTCTGTTTCCTTTTACCTAAATGTAATTTCTAAGGATGTCTTCACGTTTATTTCCCACACCCTTGTCTTGACCATGTCTCCTTTTCCTACTGTTTAAAACCATTATGTAACCTCTTTTGAATCCTTGTTCCCCATTTCCAACTTTTCATTTATAGCTCTGTATGAATATACCACATGATTTCCATTTCAACGTATCTACAATTCATCTCGTTATCTTATGCCAAAACATGAGCTTTCTTTTATGATCCCTATCATCACTAATGGTATCTATATTACCCCCAACATTCAGACCCAGGATCTTAGAAAGAAATTCTCAACAGGAGAAATTATGAATTGCTAACACTTAGTGTGTAAGAGGTACATATACTCCACATCCTATAGATCAGGCTGCTCAAGCCCAAAAAGAATTGTTCCACATCTTTAAAAACTTAAATGCTTCCCAGACATTCAGATAGGTATAGCACACACACAGAGGCACACACTCACATACACAGGCATTTTGTTAATTCCCTTAGCTTAGAATATGACTCTGTTTTACATTACACATAAAAAAATTTTGGCAACATTTTAATGTATATTGAATTTTCATAAATTTATGCACTATGCAAATTGTCCTTTTTTCCCCCGAACAGTGCCAAGAATTTTTCACCATTACAGAAAATCATCTCACTGTTGGCAACACAACTTGTGGTGTTTGAGTCACCAATACACAAGCACAGCATATATTTGAATTTGCAGCTCTTGCAGTCATGGTGATTATTCATTTGGGTGCAGACATGTGAAGAATCAATTCATCATACATTCCTTCACTCAAGACATATCAGCTTCACTATGCCCTTCCAGAGTATTTCTGCTAAGAATTTATATTTGGCAGAACATATTACCCTAAATTTTTTCTTTAATTTCTCTTTTATATGTCATATTTAAAGAATTGTATCTAGAAATTATTTTTCAGGACAAACAAGAAAGGGTTTGATTATTGTTTATATGTAAAGGGAGTTTTGAGTTGGGTACAACTGAGAAAGATTGACAAGAGTCCTCTCTAAATTCTCTTTCTCCATCTACTAACAAATTCTATAACTTTTACTTTCATAAATATTCTTACATATTTTTTCAAACATTATTACTACCTATATTTCAACAGACATGTCTTTAATCTGAATGCTCAATGGCTTCCTAATTGATCTTCTACCTTTGAAAGTTAAGGTTAGGTAGCTTTTAAAAATATGGACTTTGGAATCAGACCAATTTAGATTCACACTGAATCTTTTCGTTTACTAATTATATCTTAATATTTTATATTAAAAATTGACTAGCAATTTCTGCATGCTTATGATTGTTGTTAGAAATCAAGAAAGCAATAGATAATATTTCTAATGCAAAATAGTAGACATATAATTAACACCGGATTTTTCTATAAGTTGTGGTATGTACATTATGATGATCATAACACTATCTCTCCAAGAATCCTGATTGCAATATTGAATACTGTTTTCTAACAATGTGATATGTTAGTTTTAGAAAATATGGTCAACATAATTAAAAATTATTTTTGGTTTATTCACTAAAGGCCCAATTGTCTATATATGCACAGCAGAAGTAATTGAGAACTAATTTAGTAACAGGAATTATATTATTTCAGCAGATAAATTTTCATTAATTCTCCAATAATCTTTCAGATAAATTTGATATTGTATATAAACCACATTTTCTTCTCCCAGCCAAGCTGCCATTTCTACTGCATGTCAGGAGCTTACTTATTTTCAGCTTACACTTTTTATTAACTGTTTTCAATTCAATTTCTGTTCACCTGAAATGGAAATATGAAGTACTTATCAGGGAGCATGACTTATCCTGTCTTCCTATAAATGAAACATTTCTGAAAATTAATGTGGTACCTTAGGTTAACAGTAGTAATTTTAATGCTTGCATGGATGCTACATAAGAAATAGGAAGCCTAAGTTATTTTTGTTGTTTTTATTGTTACTTGAGAAGCTCATTTTAGAAGACTGCTTATTTCTTCCAGTTTGAACTTCCTACTTTAAATACACATTTGTAAAATAAATAGAATGTTAGCTTAAAATTTCAGATCTGGCCAACTTTCTGAGTCTACTGTCTTGATTTTTCTTGAATTATCTCATTCGTGTCAGGAATATTCCCAGAAGGACCAGAGATAACAATAGAAAAAAAAAAAAAAAGAAGTGAGTCAACTTTGGGGCATTAATAACAGTGAGAAAACTTGCCTTTAACTAATTTTAAAATGCTGAACATATTTATCAAAAATACAGAAATAAAGTTTAGAGCATTTTGATCCAGATGGAGGTTCTTGGTGAGGTGTGATTTGTAGGTAGAGAGGAGAACATCATTGCAAAAAGTTGACTGTACACACAATTGTGGAAAATAGAAAGAATCAGACTGTTTGAGGGTAAGAAAGTGCCAGAGAGGGTTAGGAAATAGGGGGATATAAAACTGGTTATCTTTGAAAGAGTGATTTTGAAAAAAGGAAGGAGGAAAGATAGATTTAATGAAAAATGTAGGTATAAAATTATAGATGTTTTGATGGAAACATTGTTAGTCAAGTCATACAGTAAAACTCTAGGGTGAGAATATTTAGTTTAAGAAAACTAGCTGACATCTATAATATAGTTATCAAAGACAGCTTATACCTGTATGTAGAACCTCATATTTAAAACATCTATTTTTAAAAATATGTTCTTTGTCAAAATGTCCAACAGTTAATTCAACTGTTTTATTCTCCTATTAGTGATATAAACTGGACAAATTAGGAATTATTTGAATTTTCTAATTAGCTTCCAGAGTGGAAAATAGGATAGCCTACTTTGCCTATGCCATTATTCTAGATTTTTTGAGAATTAATTTTAAATGTTACTATTTAGGGAAACAAAACATAAATGATCACTGGACCCAGTTCCTTCCTATTTATGGAAGTATTAGACTACGTGGACTGAAATTGACATCCCGGTGTATTGATTTCAGGCACTAAAAAGCATCCAGTGCAGGATCAGATTTTTGAGAGAAGTTAACACATCAGGTGATGAGCTTCCTGTTCACCTCACCTCTCTATCTTGAGGCATGTTCTTGGATATGGCACTAGAAGGTCTACCCCCAACAGAGCATGGTGGGAGGCAGAGTGAGGAAATCAAGGCTCTGAACCACTAGAAATGTGCATGGCAGTAATCTAGAGAAAAGGTAACTGTGATGGAAAGTATCAGACATCAGAAGAGGGAATAAAACAATATATTGCCAACGACAGAACTGAACATCATATGGCAAGATTATTGATGCCTTACAGAGAGCAAACGTTGTGGGCTTGAGAGGTGAGAGATACCAGAAGGTGTACAGTACTGTGAGGCATTGTGGCTCTAGCCAGTGGGGAAAGACCTCACTTAATGAGGCAATTCCAATATTCAGTAATTAGGAAGGAGGAAGGACTAAATCCTAGTAACTGGCTATATTCTAGAACCAAACTAAAACAATGAAATAAATTGTTTCTTGGGTAAGCCCTGCGACATAGCAAGTTAACCCACTGTCTGTGGTGCCAGCATCCTAGATGGACACAGATTCAAGTTCCGGATGCTCCACTTCCAATCCAGAGTTAGTTCCTGGGTCCCTGCCAACCATGTGGAAGACCCAGAAGAAGATCCTGGTTCCTGATTTCAGCCTGTCCTAGCCCTGGTCATGGAGCCATGTGGGGAGTGAACCAGCAGAAGGAAAATATATATATATATCTCTCTCTCTTCCTGTAACTCTGCTTTTCAAATAAAAAGAGAGAGATAGAGATTGTTTCTAATAAAGATACCATCAAGCCTTATGGGACCAAAAGCATCTCATCAGTTTATCTGTCAGAATAAAAGTCAGTATCAATTAAAGCAAACCATAAACATCCAGACTCTCCATCCCTCATCAAGTCATCTACACAAATTCTATATCTAGTGAAATTAAGGTACTTTTAGAAAAAAGGGAAGGGACTTCTTTCTCAGCAAGCCAACACTATCAGAATTGTCCAAGAAAAATCTTTTAGGTGAAAGAAATGATACTGGAAAGAAGCCTGAAACTAAGAGTGACATGTTGTTTTACTGGGTCTTCTGTAACAAGTTATAGTTTAACCCTCCACTCCCCGCTCCACAGTTGGCAGGGGTAGCGAGGGTGCTCTTAAACAACAGAAACTTATTGTCTGAAATCCAAGAATTGGCAGAGTTGGCACCTTCTGATTCTGAGAACTGTGAAGGAAAATATGTCCCGTGCCTCTCTTAGATTCTGGTGTTTTCCTGGAATTATTTTGTGTTCCCTGCCTAGTCAAAGCTTTGTTTGATCTCTGCCTTCATCTTCATATGTCATTTTTACATGCATCAAAGGTCAGTAAAGAAATGGCAATGGCAAAGGGCATTAGATATTATAGCACACTGAATGACAACGCATATACAGCACATCAAAATTTGTGGGAAAAAATAAAGCAGTGCTTAAAGGGTAACTGCTAGTACTAATAGCTTACATTTGTAGAACAAGAAAAATTAAATTCCATGTTTTTATGTTCAAGCATGAAATAATAGGAAAAGCAAGAAAAGTTTAGGTTAAATTATGTATAAATTTGAAAAATATGAGTAATAACAGGAATGAATGAAATAGAAAAATTTAGTAGTGGGAAATAGAAGTAAATACTTGGCAAAAATCAATGCACACAACTTGTAAAACTTTAATTACACTAATAAAGAGCTAAAGGTATAAATATAAATTACCAATATTAAAATTAAAAGATGTGCTATCTGTATATATCTTACAGATACGGAAACTACCACAAGGAAATATTATGAGCAATTTAAAGCCTATTAATTTGATAACTTAGATGAAGTGAGGATATTCTTGAGCCACACAATTCAGAAAACTAACACAAGACAATGAAATAGAAAATATGAATAACATGTTTAAATAATTCATTGTCAAAATCTTCCCAAAATAACATTCAGGCCCAGAAAATATTCTTGTCAATTCTATCAAATATTTAAAAACTTCAAAGTTTGTTTTAGAAAATATAGAAACATATCCCATTTGATAAGCCAGCATATCTCAAATTACAAACACTAGTAAAAACATTATGAGAAGAAAATTACAAACCAATATCTTTCATATATATTGTTGTAATCTTGCTTAATAAATATTCATTGTTGACATCCAAAGACAAATAAAAGTATATCATTAACAAATTGAGTCATTCACTCATGCAAGAATGGGTAAAATTAAGAAATATGTTGAGGAGCTTGTGGAGCAACTAGAAGAACTCTTACACTTTGCTGTCAAGTAGTAAGGGAGTAAAAACTGTATAACCACTTTGGAAAACAATTGCTTTCCTATCCCTTCCTTCTTCCCTTCCTTCCCTTGCCTGCTCTTCTCTTCCATTCCTTTCCATTTCTTTTTGTTTCATTTGATTTGAAACAAAAACAAAATAATTTTAAAAATGTTGGGACCCAGAAGATATTCTTGTGAATTCTATCAAACACAGCAATGTTCCACAACTCTCCATTCTTTCTTCTGCGTATGTGGATGTACATATGAATTATTGGTTCTACTCTGAGATCATCCTTATTTTTCATGAAAAGTGTCAAGTATTTACAACTGAGTATTTTTATCAGTTTGCTTATAGAATGTGGAGGTGTGGGGGCAGTGAAGAGCTATGTTGAATTTCTGGCTCTTATCACATAAGTCGGCACCTATAACTAATGCCTTGCTGTCAGGTAGAAGAGAATATAATATAGTATAACCACTTTGAAAAACTCTATAGCAGCTTTGCATTGCTTTGCTTTGTTTTGCTTTTTTTCCCTTTCCCTCCTCCCTCCCTCCCTTCCTTCTATTCTTTCTTTTCTCTTCCTTTTTGAAAAAACAGTCAGAGAAATCTTCCTTCTACTGAGTCAATCCTCAAAATGCCTGGAACAAATGGGGATGGCCCAGACTGAAGTTGGAAGCCCGGAACTCAATCATGGTCTCCCACCATGGGAGGCAGGGACCCAACTTCTTAGACCTTCACCTGCTGCTTCCAAGGATCTGCAGGAGCCAGAAATTAGATTGGAAGTGGAGAAGCTGGGATTCAAACAAGATACTCTGTGTGGGATGAGGGCATCCCAAATGGTGATTTAATTACTAAGCCAAACACATGCCCCATTTAGCAGTTTCTCATGATATTGAAATAAGCTACACAATGATTAGTAATACCCTTAGGCATTTATTGAATGAAATGGGTAAGTGAAATGAAAACTTGAATCTACTTGGTGTTTCCTCAGGAGAAATGAAGACATATCTACAAAAAATCTAATACATGAATGATTATAGCAGTGTTATTCATAATAATCAAAAACTGGAAATAAAGCACATTTTTATAATAAAAGATTGAATACAAAATTATTGAATAGTCATACAATGGTACTCATTGATTTAAATTAAAAACTATTCGTAGACTATGTGTGTGTGTGTGTGTGTGTATCACCATAGGACTACATGTAGTTACCTTAAAAGGTTCATGTACAATAGTATTAAAAGGTTAAAAGGTAAGTTTAGGGGCAGACATTTATTAGCAGTTAAGATAATGACTAACATGCCCCAAAACCACATCAGTGGACCTGAGTTTGATGACTTGCTCTGGTTTCTGACTAGCTTCTTGCTAATGCAGGATCATAGGTACAGAAATGATGTTTCAAGTAATTTGGTCCCTGTACTCATACAAGAGATCTGGATTGAGTTCCTGACTCCTGGCTTTGTTTCAATCCAGTCCCATCCATTGTAGGCATTTGAAGTGAACTAAAGGATGGAAGTATTCTCTTTTTGCTAGTGATTCTCTCTCTCTCTGCCCCCAAATAAATAATTTATTATATGTATGTAATTTTTAAAATGATAAGTTTTTTGGCACAAAACATTTTGAAATAAACACATAGTTTTTTATATATATGCATTTTCAGACTTCTCATATGAATGAATTTCAGATTTTTTTCATCAAGACAAATATCTGCAAAACATTTTTAAATTTTTTAATATGAGCAGCAGAGAGAGAGAGAGAGAGAGAGAGAGAGAGACAAAGCCATACAATAATTCACTATTCAACTGCCTATACAGGTTAGTCTGAACTGGGGCAGGATTTAGGATTGTGTACACAATCTAGGTCTCCCACCTGGGTAGCAGGAATTAGTTAACTTGCGCAATCATTGGCTTTCTCTCAGAGTCAGAGCAGGCAGGAAGCTGGAGTCAGAAGCCAGAGCTGAATATCAAACACAGGCGTGCCAGTGTAGAATGCAGAAATCTTAATTACTGTCTAAATACATACTTGTAAACATCATTTAATTCCATTTTCCACTAACTTTTTGAACTCCTCCCATATTGTATAAAGTCTAAGAAAGATACAACAGTAACAGATGAGGATAGAAATAAGATGAGAGGTCGCCTATACCAAGGGTCAGAGGAGGGGGAAGAGGATGGGTGTTTGGTAGCCTCAGTAATTATAAGAAATAACAGGGGATGTTTCTGAGATCATGACAAATGATAAATATTAATTACAGTGTTTCCTACAGTTTTGTTATGTGTTGATTTATATACCCCTACAATTTTTGCATTTAATTATGTGTAAATTGTAATTCAAAATAATGGTCATAATGAACCATTTCCAAACTATTGCTAAAGTTCAAGTGCTTATATTTAATGTCTGTAAAACACACTCAATGAATGTTCAATTATCTTCAGCCTCCTCTGTTCTTAAAAATTGGCTCCTCTTCTTGACTCCCACATTTCTGACAAATGGCCTTGGAACACTAGATTTGTCCTGTCTAAATGACTCCTGTCAAACTAGTCATGGTCAAATCAAGGCCCCTTGCAAGTTTTTTTTTTTTTTTTAACTCTTACCAACGTTTATTAATAGAAAATAGCTAAGGCTTTTCAATTAATACCATGTCTATTGCAGCAAATACCACCCCACTAATAAATAAAGAATAATGTTTAAGAGAACCAGAGGTGCAGAGAGAGAAACATAGAGCAAGATCTTCCATCTGCTGGTTCACTCCCAAAATGGCCAAATTAGTTGGAGCTGAGCCAATCTGAAGCTAGGAGCCAGGAGCTTCTTCTGGGTCTCCCATGCAGGCACACAGGCCGAAGGACTTGGGCTATTCCACACTGATTTCCCAGGTCATGGCAGAGAGCTGGATAGGAAGTGGCACAGCTTGGTCCCAAACAGGATGGGTTTTGGAATTAAGATGTTTGCCTCATAGAAGGATTTGGGAGGATTCTCTGTCTTTTAATTATTTTGAACAGTATAGTTTGAGAAGTAATGAGATTAGTTCTTCTTTGAAAGTTTGGTATAATTCAGTAGAGAAGCCATGCAGTCCTGACCTTTTATTTGTTGGGAGGTTCTGTATTATTCAATGCCTGTCTTGGTTTTTTATCTATTTATGTTTTCTATGTCTTCAAGACTCAATTTTGGTAGATTGTATGTATCTAGAAGTTTATTTCCTTTAGATTTTCCAATTTGGTTTCACATAGCTGTTTGTAATAATTCCTGATGACTTTTTATTTTTATAGTATCTTTTGTAACATTTCCTTTTTTGTTTCTGATTTTATTAAATTGAGTCTTATCCCCTCTTTGTTTTTTTGCTTAGTTATGCCAATAATGTGTCAATTTCATTTAGTTTCCAAAACCCAAGTCTTCATTTCACTGATCTCTGTATCTTTGTTTCAATTTTGTTTATTTCCTATCTAATATTAATTGTTTTTTTCCTCTTGCTAACTTGGGATTTGGTTTGTTCTTATTTTTCTATATCCTTGAGATATATTGTTAGATCATTTATTTGATGCCTTTCCAGTTTCTTGATGTAAGCACCAATTGCTATAAACTTCCCTATTAAAACTGCTTTTGCTCTATCTATAAGTTTTGATATCAGAACATTCTGTTGTTATTATCATTAATTTCAGAAATTTTTGAATTTCCCTTTGGGTTTCTTCTATGACCCACCATTTATTCAGAGTGTGTTGTTCAATCTCCATATGTTTGTATATTTTCTATAATTTCTTAAATTGCTAATTTCTAGTTTCATTCCATTGTGCTCAGGAAAAATATATAAGATGATTTCACTGTTTTTTTAATTTTTGAGACTTGCTCCATGGTCTAGCATATCATCTATCCTAAAGAGAGTTCCATGCACTAAGGAAAAGAATGTGTATTCTATAGCTCTAGGATTAAGTATTCTGTAGAGATCAATTAGATCCATTTAGTCCATGGTGTAGATTAGCTCTGTTTTTCCTTTATTGATTTTTTTTTGTCTAGTTGTACCATCCATTGATGAAAGTGGGATGTTAAAGTCCCAATTATTTTTCTATTGGAGTCTGTCTGTCGGACCCTCACCAGCAAGGGTCCAATGCAGTCACGACACGGTCACTGTTCATCGGTTCTCAAGGAACTTTTACTTGTGGGGGCAGAAGGAAAGCGGGAAGAGGAGAAAAGAAGAGGAGGGGCCGTGGTGGCAGCGGCTGCGCTGGCCCGCCCAGATCCCAATGTCCCTTTATGCTGATATCGTCCAATCAGATGAAAGGGCGCGTATAGCCTCAGGTCGAAAGTTCATCTGTTTCACCTGTTTATGCAGAGTCCATTTCAACTGTTTCACCTGGTTGTTTTCATAGGCCTTGTGGTCAACCGATTGCTGCAAACCATGTAGATGAGGAGGTTCTCACAGGTGGCCAGCCTGCAGTTCCCCACAGCTCCCTCTTTTTTGTTATTCATGGCACGGAGTTGTGCCTGTCTTAGGTTCCCAGTGACGCGCCACCTGCTTCTTAGGTTGCTAGGGGCACTCGCCAGTGATTACCTGTCTTTGGCTACTGCTTCATCATGCTAAGCCATATCTGCTGCTGAGGGTCAGAGTGATACATAGCAAGCATAGCCTGTCGGACCACTACAATATTTAAGGAAATTTGAAATTCAAGTCCTCAGGACAACAAAAGTGATTAAGCAAGACCTCAAGTAACAATGTTAATGCCATTTACAAAGGAAAAAACTGATTCAAAAACATTCTTATTTACATTACACAAAGCTTAGGTGTTAGCCTTGAACGTAACTTTCAAAATACCTTCAAATATATCCAACTCAGGTCACTTTTGCTGATTTGCTGCAATACAAATCACGTGCAACATCTTTTCCTTAAGACAAAACAATTCTTCAAACAATACTGCAAGTACATCACTAAACACCATGAACTCAGGAGTTTTACCACACTTTTTCCTATTCAAAAAATTTATAGTATATAGAGCTATAGCCAGTGCATCACAATTAGCTACTGTATATTCTCCTATTCCCCCTTTGTTTATTAAAGTTTTTAAGTACAGGTGAGTCCGTTCAATTATTGACTGCCCTTGGGGATTGTGGGGCACACCTGTAATGTGCTTTATGCCGAATTCTTTTAAGAATGTAGCAAAACAGGCTGAAGTGTATGCCGGCCCGTTATCTGTTTTGATAATTTTGGGCGCCCCCCAAGTGGCAAAGGACTGTAGACAGTGTTGAATAACCTGTTGAGTTCCTTCTTTGTTTAGAGCCATGGCTGACAATTCCAGAGAACGTGTCCACCGACACGTGCAAACAGCTCTGGCGTCTTTGCATCTGCGTGTTTTTAAGGCATTCTTCAACCTTCTGTAAGATTGCAGCTGCCTCTGGGGTCAGCGTACGAGGTGAGGCGAGCTGTGAATCGCCTTCCAAAATGTTCCTACGGTGGATATGACAATCTAAAGGGGCCACAGTGGTTGGTGTTAACCTTAGCCCTAGGTACTAGATCACGGTGCCCTTTTGAATCTTTTCTGGTGCAATTTGTAACCCCGCCATCTGCAAGCATGAGGTTAGCATGGTAAACGCTCTTTCTAGGGTGTCTTCTCTCGCAGCTGCCAACAACACGTCTGCAAATTAAGTTGCTCTAAGACATCCCTCCCCCATAAAGTTACAGGGATAGCACACACGTAAGGTTGTACTTTGCCTGTGGTGCCTTCTTGATCTTTCCAATCTAGCACTTGCTCACTTCGGGATTGGGCAACAGCGGTGCCTAATCCTACCAAGGTTTTATCCCCTTCCTGGAGGGGCCATGAAGGAGGCCAGTCTTGTTTGGAGATAATACTAACATCTGCGCCCGTATCTAACAGCGCCTTGATTGCCTTTCCTTTAATAAGAGTCCATAGTGGGCGCTCGCCAAGAGTCATAGTGAGGGCTGCAAAATGCTTTCCTTGATTACCTCTAGTATCCTTTATAAGGCTTATTATTAGCAGCTGAGCAATGGGCTGCAATGGCAGCAGCTGCACTATCCCCTTAGATTGGAACATTACTTTGAGCATTGAGCAAGGCAACTGAATAAGCCCCGTTATAACCACTAATCCCTTTAATGAATTTGTAGCCCTTCCTATAGTAACGCCTACACCATTGATATCATCCATGGGCTCCCGAGGTTCCACATTTATTGCCTGGATTCCCATTTGAGGTGTTAATACTAAATAGTTGGTGGCTCGCAGCTCTGTGCAGTAAACGCTTGCCGGTCCTTTTGAGACAGTCCTACTCCTCCCATTGTTTGTCCTTTCACCCATTGAGTTTTCGGGCCCCTGGGTGTGGGGACCCGCCACTCGCTTTTTTTGGAATATACTATTCTGGCCACTTAATCTGGTGGGTGATGGAAGCGGATTGCCTGCCTTATCTTGCTTGGAATAGCACTCATTTGCCCAATGGTTGCCTTTACCGCATCAAGGGCACAGTCCCGATTGGCGTCCCGATTGTCTCTGTTCTGTACATTCCCTTTTCATGTGATCTTTTCCACACTTAGAACATTTTCGTTCTACCCCATTCCTTGGAATGACCTTCCATGCCCTCTGGGCTAGTTCACTCACTTGCATCAAAACCTCATTAGGGCAACCAGCCTGAGCCTGTTCGTCATTATCCTCATTCCAGGCTGGCTGACCGTTCCTAGCGTTAGCATGGGCCTGAGCCCTCGCGAGCTCTGTAAGCCGTGGACCAGAGGAAGAAGTCTTCCCCCACCAAGCACTGCCTTAGCTAGGTTCCTCCAATCCTCTGAGACTAGTCCATTGGTGCCTATGTTATAATTATACTGATTGTTGTAATTCCTTCAACAATTTATGGTCCGGGGGGGGGGGGGATCCATCCCCGGTTGCCCTGCGTGTCCACTATCACAGGGAAAGCCTGATTTATGTGGTGATATTCTTCCCACTTAGGGGGAGTGCCTCGTCATCCTGCCCGGTTTTTCTCGAGGAGGTTCCGGGGAGAAGCCTCTGCCTTTTGTCTCTCTCTCGTGGAGGAGGAGTGTCTTGGTTCGAATAGGGGGGGTGCAGAAAGAAGGGGGTCTCTCATCTTCCCTCTCTCCTGACCCATATTGGTCCTGTCTCCATCCTCTTTGTCTCCGTCTAGGCTCCCAGATTGAGATTCTCTGTGTTTCTTCTAGTAAATCAGCCCCTTCATCTAAGAGGGTTGCTATTTCCTAGCTTGGTCAATCAGTTGCCATAAACTAAGGACTTCAGGTGATTTCTCTGCTGCCCTCCATTGTCTTCTGACCCTACGCCATTGTTCCTGTTCTAACTCACCGCTTTACAGCAGCTGCTTTCACGGGCGTCCCCGCTACTTTTTTAAGACAACTTGGTTGTCGAGGAATTCCTTTTTTCCCAGTACCAACCCTAGACTTTACCGCCTAGACTCCCGTGTTTTCCACACGTTCTAATTTTTTTTTCCTGCTTCCAGTGACTGGTGAGACTATCTGAGTCACGGCACCATTTGTGGGACCCTTGCCAGCAAGGGTCCAACGCAGTCACGACACGGTCACTGTTCATCGGTTCTCAAGGAACTTTTACTTGTGGGGGCAGAAGGAAAGCGGGAAGAGGAGAAAAGAAGAGGAGGGGCCGCAGTGGCAGCGGCTATGCCAGCCCGCCCAGATCCCAATGTCCCTTTATGCTGATATCGTCCAATCAGATGAAAGGGCGCATATAGCCTCAGGTCGAAAGTTCATCTGTTTCACCTGGTTCTTCCTAGTTGTTTATGCAGAGTCCATTTCAACTGTTTCACCTGGTTGTTTTTATAGGCCTTGTGGTCAACAGATTGCTGCAAACCATATAGATGAGGAGGTTCTCACAGGTGGCCAGCCTGCAGTTCCCCACATGTGTGTCCCTTTAGATCCATTGGCATTTGCTTTAAATAGCCAGGAGCCCTGTTATTAGGTGCATATACATTTGCTGTAGTCATATTATTCTTGTGAATTAATCCCTTAATCATTACATATTACCCTTCTTTATCTCTTAAAAGGTTTTGGGTTTAAACCTAGTTTGTCTGGTAATAGGATGGCTATCCCTGTTCTTTTTTTGTTTCAGTTATCATGGAATGTTGTTTTCCAAATATTCACTTTTAGTCTGTGTGTATTCTGTTGGTGAAGTGTGTTTTCTTGTAGGCAACAAAGAGATGGGTCTTGTTTTACAATCCATTCAGCCAGTTTTTATCTTCTAATTGGATAATTTAGACCATTTTCATTTAAGGTGATTATTGGTTAGTAAGGACTAGATCCTTCTATTTTTCCATAAATATTCTTATTGATTTTATTTTTACTAGATTTTCTGCTTTCACATTCTTTCATTATGACTATTTCTCTGTGTAGCATTTCCTGAAATATCATTTCTAAGGCTGGATTAATGGTGATAAATTCTCAAATTCTTTCAATTTCTGATTGTTTTGGAAGATCTTTACTTCATTTTCATTCATAAATAAGAGCCTTGCAGGGTACAGTATTCCGGATTGACAGTTTTTTTTTTTTTCTTTTAGGACTTGGATTGTATTTCTACATTCTCTCCTAGCCTGTAGGATTTGATGAGAAATCGACTGTAAGTCTAATTGAAGAGCCTCTGAAGGTAATTTGGTAATTCTCTGGTGCACATTTTGGAATCTTTTCTTTATGTTTTACCATTAAAAGTTTGAACTATAATGTATTGTGGTGAGGATCTCTTCTGTTCAGGTCTATTGGGAGTTCTATGTGCTCCCTGTATTTGGATGTCCTTTTCTTTCTACAAATCAGGCAAGCTTCCTGCTAGTATTTCATTGAATAGGCCTTGTAATCCAGGAGATTATCTTGTGACTGGAACCCACATTTATTAAAGTGACAAGATATCCAGGTTCCTACATTGTGACTTATAGCTTACCAATTCTGTACTGAACATTCTGCTTCTGATGGTGGCAGAAAAATGAGCCTTTATCTTGTTGCAACAACTGTTATTTATTCATATAGTGGTTTATTCTTATCCATAGTTACAGCTGAATTAAGTTATAATAGAATAATATTTCCAGAGTTTCAAATAGTCAGTTTGTGGAGCCAGCATTGTGATACATAGGCTTAAGCTGCCTCCTGTGATGCTGGCATCCCAATGGACCCAGTTTGCCCTTTGTTTCTCCACATCTAACTCAGTTCCCTGCTAATGCATCTGGGAAGGCAGCACAAGATGGCCCAAGTGTTTGTACTCCTGTCACACTTGTGGGAGACCTGGATGAAATGCCTGGCTCCTGGCCTCAGCCTGGCACATCCCTAGCCCTTGCTGCATTTTGAGTAGTAAACCATGGATGCCATGGATGGAAGATTCTCTCTCTCTCTCCCTGTCTCTCCCTCTCTTCTGTATCTTTGCCTTTCAAATAAATAAATAACTCTCAAAAACAGAAAAACTCAATATGTAGTTACCTAGAATTTAACCTAAATATTCACTATATTGTTTACTTCATATATCTCATTGAGGCACTTGCCTGACAGACTCAAGACTCAATTTCCTCAATTCCTTTAATTTTGTCTTCATTCTCTACTATATACATACATACACACACATATTCACACAGAGACACATAATTAGATAGATCATGGAAAATATACAGACACACAAGTACATATAGAAATACAGGATATATTGTGTATATAGTAATACAGAGTATGTTGTGTATTTAGTAATACAGAGTATATTTTATATATAATACAGAGTATACACACACACAAATACACACACAATAAAGAGTATATAGAGTTAGTGTTAGTGTATAGAGCCATGTATATGAAAATGCTAGATCAATGTTAGCAGTTACTAATGTAAGTTAACAATGTTACTAGAAATTCCAAAGCAATTTCTTTTTGTTCTTGTTTTTAATATCAATTTCCAAATAAATCATAGATTAAATCAAGGATCAACTCAAGGCATTGATGAGAAGAGTGAGAGGCAGTTTAATTTGAGAGTTGTTGAAGACAACTGTTATGATTTACCTAGGATATTGAAGACAATAGCCTCTAGGTCATGGACAACAATTCAATGTTATCTGCATAGCTACAGTCAATATTTTTACATTAAACAGTATATAGTTACTGAGAAAGCATAGAGAATTTTCTTAGCTCAGTGCCTGGCAAATGATGATAGCTGAATACAAACTAACATTTAGGTGAATGAATGCCTCAAAACTAGACAAACATTTTAGGAGAAAAAAACTGAGGATAGAAAAAAAGATAGTAAACTAAAAGGACAAAGTATTTCAAATTCTAAGTAATAGTAATTTGGAGATTGTTGTGGTGAAAGTTGCATCTAGCTTCTCCAAGTATTTTACACTTAAGAAAGCAGTTTTATAAATGTAATATAAGATTTTTATTTAGTAAACTATTTTAAACCAAAATTCATGAAAGCCTTCAATTTGTTAAAGTACAGTAAATGTCTTCAAAAGATGATACAAAACTAATTATTTCCCATACCTCCATCCAAATATAGTTACCTGGTTACAGTTTCAGAGTATCCCAGAACACAGTTTAGACAGTGTTGCACTGAGAAGTTGTAAAGTCTTCAGCAAAATGGTCTGTGTGTCATTCAAATCTCTATCTTCAGGACAGGTAGCAGAAAAAAGAAACCAATGCCCAACTCAATAGTCAATGGCTGAAATGAGATTTAATTTTAACCTGCAGTCATCTGCTGTGCGAACTCATGTGGCCAGTTTTCATCCTAGAGATAAATTGGGAAATCCACAGGGCAGAAAGAAATTGAAGTGGTGATTAGCAAATGGGTACTCTGTTATCACTACCATTCCCAGGTAGTGTGATTTGCAGTCAATTATGCAGACTTTGTGGGTATTTGCATACTTCCTCTGATATGAAATATAGGTACACATAGCTTAATGACTTCCAAAATACATAACATTTTAAAAATTCTCTTATGCAATCTGGGTTTGAAAAAAATGACACAATGTAAATTGTTAAAGATGAGGAAGAAATAATTTTAGGAGCAGGCAAATTGACTTTCAAAGTTAGCATACATTGGCAAACTCTCCTTAAACTAAGCAATAATAACTAGTCATAATTTTATTATTTTATGTTTTTAAGATAGTTTTAATTATTTGACAGAGGAAGAGAGGGAGAGAGAGAGAGAGGGAGAGAGAGGGAGAGAGAGAGCGAGCGAGCAAGTGCAGCAGGGAGCTCCAGTACACTGGGTCACTCTCTAAATGCCCTAGTTGAGACTATGCTGGGCTTAAACCAGGAGATAAGACATCAATCCAGGTATCCCATATGGGTGTCAGAAATTCAAATACTTAAGCCATCACTTTTGCTTCTCACTTTCTGCATTAGCAGAAAGCTGCTGTCAGGAGCCAGAGGCTACTATCAAAGCAGTTTACCCTGGTATGGGGTTCAGGTGTCCTAACCAGGTGTCCTAACTAACTTACTTGTTCCGAGTGTTCTTGATTTAGTAATAATACTGCTTTTCTATACAATCGTTCTATTATTACTATCATTGATAATATTAGTAACAATCATAGAGGTTGCTTTAGAGAATGTCATCATTTCTTAAAACTGTTTCATCATTTATTTTCTCACCTCACCCTGTTTCATTATGACATAGAAAGTGAGGGCACACATCTCACAGTAACAGTTGTGTTGGGGCAGCAGGGTATTTGCATAAGGTCTGCCAATAAATAAAGTGCAGAGTAAGGATCTGCTGACCTCCAGCCTGATGTTCAACTTTCAAGATTACATTTTCCTTTCTCTCAAAAATGCTTTACAGTGTTTTCTTAGGATGGTTACCTCTTCTTGGTTTAGATTTATCAGCTTTAATTTTGTACAATGATCATGAACTCTATATATCTGAAGCCTGGCTTTCTCATCTAGTTTTCTTCACCCTTGGGCCTTCTTTTTTACCTGCAGATGATTAAAACATCTCACTACTTGTAGGGATGCCCTTTGTAACACCTCTGTAAACTCAGACTTAGAATCTCTGATGAAAATGCCAGAAACCGCAACTCACAGATGAAGGATCAAACAATAAAACTATACTAGAGCTTTAACAATTCACGTTTTAAATGACATTTTATATGAATTTTTTCACAATAAAGGATAAGAAAGTACTCTAGGTTGTAGACATATTTATTGTTTACTCAAGGGTGAAGATAGTGCTGATAAGAGAATATAATACCTAATATATTACTTAATACAATAATTAAAGTAATTCTTAAATGGTGTTTCTTGAGTGGATAAAGTCATTATTTTCATTGTAGTTATAATTCACAAAATATTGACAGAACAGCAACCTTTGCCAGAGTTTGTGCTACTCTGATTGATTTAAAGATAAATAACATAAAAATAAAGAATCCTGGGCTCTGGAGTCTTCATAGTCTAGTAAGGAAGAGAGGAAAAAAACGATGTTTTATATTGTTAGAATCCAAGTGAAAATAGCTCTAATAGACTTCTGCAGAAGATTCCATGGCAACGAAAGAAGGCAGCTCCTTTGCAAGGTTTTCAGAGTCAATTCAGAGAAGAGAACCTGCTTCTATCCAAAAGGACGGGTTGGAATCCTGCAGTCCATGAAATGGGAAGGGAGTTGGAAAATCCAGGCAAAAGTTTCCACATAAGTAAAGAACATATCACTTATTGGAAAGGGATATCCTTTATTGCTGCTAGATTACACAAATTTGAAAAAATGCTCTCTATTGGTTGTGTACAGAAAGTTGGCTTGAGTGCAAGTCTAGATAATGAGGGTGATAGCCCTATTGTTTTCTCCTTTAGATGTGATGGTAAATATCCTACTGCAAACATGGAAAGTTGGATATACACGTTTATAATTTAAGGGAGATATATAGGCTAAAATTATAATGTTATAAAGGTGAGACTTAAGACCAAGAGACTAATAAATTCAGTTAGATAATATAGAGATAGAGATATCTCCTAGAATTTTGGGTGGGAATATACAAGAAAGACATTTATTTGGAGAGAAGAATTGCCTTAGAGAAAATCAAGCTTCCTTCTTTTCCTTCCCAAATGCAATCTAGGAATACAGTTGAAGCATAAACTAGATAATCCCTCTGCAATAAGAAAGTTTAAGACACTGGTTTGTATGTAGGGATTACAACACAGACAAAATGCTACCTAACTGTGATGTGGACTCTAGATCTTACTCTTCCTCCTATGCACCTTAAGATGTAGGGCCGGCGCCGCGGCTCACTAGGCTAATCCTCCGCCTTGCAGCGCCGGCACACCGGGTTCTAGTCCCGGTTGGGGCACCAGATTCTGTCCTGGTTGCCCCTCTTCCAGGCCAGCTCTCTGCTGTGGCCTGGGAGTGCAGTGGAGGATGGCCCAAGTGCTTGGGCCCTGCACCTGCATGGGAGACCAGGAGAAGCACCTGGCTCCTGCCTTTGGATCAGCGTGGTGCGCCGGCCGCAGCGCGCCTACCGCTGCGGCCATTGGAGGGTGAACCAACGGCAAAAGGAAGACCTTTCTCTCTGTCTCTCTCTCTCTCTCACTGTCCACTCTGCCTGTCAAAAATTTAAAAAAAAAAAAAAAGATGTTGTAGGAATATCTACTAAATTAGAATGAGAACAAGCCTTCTGTCTCTTCTTTCTAGTGGATACTCTTTCATCTTCCCATGTAACTAGAAAATCTTGATGCAAGCAGTTTTGACCATCTGTGTTTAATAATTTAATTTTGCTCATTCAAAGAAATTTGCATATACCTGATATGAAAATAAAGCTCCATAGTATGACAAACAGAATATTACAATTACTAGCAAAGTACCCTTCTGTTAGCATAATTTTTCAATCTTAATGCCAATCTGAATTTCCTGTTTTCTCTCAGATATGAGAATATATCTCTGAAGACTTGATGAGTCGTATTTTGATGGCCTGCTTAAGAAAGTCTGTTTTATCTATAAGAGGTCCCATTTATAGACTTCATTGACAAATTCAACCAAAGCAAATGTAGTATTTCTGGTTGACCACCCCCTAAAGAGGGGATGAGTCACATCATGACTAAAAACTCTTCTGAGAATGGGTGGAGTCAATGTTCTCAATGTTTCCCAGAGGCAGAAAAAGCTGTCATAACACCAGATACTCTGTTTAACTTAATTCAGAAACACAAGAATCTTGATCAATGCCTGCTAAGAGCACTAGCGGGATTATTGCCTTGCCACTGTATTGTGTCTTTAGGATAGGTCAGACTATAAACACACTGTGCTAAAGCTATAAGGAGTGTGAAAAGTTGTGCAGTGGAATGTGTGAATGAAGTAGTTTCTGGTGGTTCCCAGGAAACAAAGCCAGTTCACATGAATAAACAGATTTATGGAGGTACAAATTATTCATCCATTTAACTCTCAATGTGTATTTTCATAGGTAACAATGGAAATCTCATCATTCTGTTGCTAGTGTTATTATGACTATTGATGAATTCCAGTGAGTATAAGTTTTAGGGGAATAAGTAATAAAATTAAAGCTCACAACAAGAATCTTCAGAAGGCTTCATAAGTCGTCAGGGAAGAACATGAGGTTTTGACATGTTAATCAATACAAACACTGTAGTGGAAAAAATGGGAAACAATATTCTATGATTAATCAGTGAATTTTGACTTAATAAAGCATTTAAATTCTCCAAAATCCTTTAATCCTATTAGAAATTCTTCTCTGACCTTTTAAAGAATTTCGGTATTTATATATTTATTTGAGAGTCAGAGAGACAGAAAATGATAGACAGAGCTCTCACCTGCTGGTTCATTCCCCAAAGGCCCACAAAGACCAGAGCTGGGTTGGAGCCAAAGCTGGGAACTAGGAATGCAGTCCAGGTCTCTCATGTGGGTGGCAGGAACCCAATTATTTGAGTCATCACTGTTTACAGGGTTTGCTTTCAGAGGAAGGTGAAATAAAGAGCTAGGGACAGGAATTTAAACCAGGTACTCCAATGGGGTACACAAATGCCTTAACTGCTGGGCTAAGTACTCACTCCTCTGATCTTCCCCTGCTCCCTAAATGCTTAATTTAGCAAATAAAAGGTATGAAATGGAGATCCTGGTGTCTTTGACATAATCAGTTCTAGGCTCGATACTTTTACTTTCTTGCCATTGGGTTAAAAAATAAACAAACCAGAATCAGGCAGGTGTTTATTTTTCTTTAATGTCTTGATCTCACACGGGAAGAGAGCAAAAGAGGGAGGTGGACCAAAGACTGAAAGCCCCTACAGTTACCTGGGAATGTAGGTCATCAAACCAAGTAAAATGAGAAGACATTGTGCACACATAGTCAAAATGAAGCCAGCATAGGTTTAATATTTTAATATATATATGCACATATTTCCTGTCAGAGAATTTGGTTCATTTGATAGCTTGGATAAATATTTATATACTGTGCATTATGCACTTGAATTTAATGTAAAATCAGTCTAAAACAGTCTCGATTGCACCATCACTGGCAAGTTGCATACTGAATAGCATTACCGCTGTAAGGGAAAGTGTTCTGCTGATTTGCCTCAGGTAAAATGATATTCTTGTATGTGTACCTCAACCATGAATATATTAACATCTTGTCAAAAGGACAATATAGAAGACTTCCATTTTCAAATTACTCTTCTTTTCCAAATAGCCAAATAGAATTCTGGTAAATCCAGAACATATTACAGCCATTGTAATCCTAAGCATTAGAGTATAGAAAAGAAGCATTCTCTTGCTCTCAAATAACAATGTCATAATAATGCCATTCATGGACATTAACAATGGACATTAAACAATGGACACTAAACAATCTGATTTTAGTTTCCTTCAATATACATTCCATTTTGTAACTGAACCAGCTGCTAAAATTAGACAACTAGTATGGGATCAGACAGGACTAGCAGCAGTTGTCTACTCTGTTCCCCAGGTTAGGTCCTCTGCTACACCAACCTTCTACAATTTTCTCAGTGAAATTTATTTGTGATTTATAAATTAGAACAACTTGTCACCAATTTTAAACATTTTTTATTAGCAGTCATTGTACAAATAATATGGGCTACAGTGTAGTATTACAATACAAGCACACTATGTGTACTGATAAAAACAGAACAGCTATCCACAATTCTCCTTCCTTGGCCTTACTTCAGAATACTTTTAAATCTATAAAATAAAAATTTGAGATACTACTACACATTTCCATATAACCCACATCCAACTTCTATTATTAACATCTGATATTGCTTCATTTGTCACAATTAATGAGCCACACTCAGCTTCTCCCATTTTAGTGTATCCAAACTTTTTCTATCCTTCCCACCCCCCAAGCCTTTAATAATATTTTGTGTTTAGATTGATGTGTTTTTGTAGGATTGTTTTTAGCTCCCATGTGTGAGGAAGATCATACAATATTTGTCTTTCAGTGTCTGGCTCAACTTATCCAACGTGATGCTCTCCAGTTCTATCCATTTTGCAGCAAACAAGATTTCATTCTTTCTATGACTGAATATTATTCCATTATATGTATATACACATATGTACATACACATATATGCACCTACACACGTGTAGGTGCATATCACATTTTATTTATGCATTCTTCTTATGATAGACACATTGATAATATGTCTTTGGGATATATTTCCTGTAGTGTGATGGACGGATCATATGGCAGTTCTATTCCTATTCCCCATTCTCTGCTATATCACCAGCATTTTTAGTTTCTGTGTTTATTTTTTTATAATAACCCCTCTAACAGGTGAGGTTACATCATTTTGGGATTTTTATTTGCATTTTCCTGATAGCTAGTGATGCTGAGCTTATTTTCATATATTTGTTGGTGACTAGCATTTTATCTCTTTTTTAAAGATTTATTTATTTACTTATTTGAAAGTCAGAGTTACACAGAAAGAGGAGAGGCAGAGAGAGAGAGATCTTCTATCCGATGGTTCACTCCCCAATTGGCCACAATGGCTGGAGCTGCGCCGATCCGAAGCCAGGAGCCAGGAGCATCTTCCAGGTCTCCCACGCAGGTGCAAGGGCCCAAGGATTTGGACCATCTTCTACTGCTTTCCCAGGCCATAGCAGAGAGCTGGATCAGAAGAGGAGCAGGCGGGACTAGAACTGGCGCCCATATGGGATGCCAGTGCTTCAGGCCAGAGCATTAACCCACTGCACCATAGCACTGGCCCCTAGCATTTTCTCTTTTGAGAATTGTCTATTAAGAGTCTTTGCCAATTTCTGAACTGGATTTTTTTGTTTGTTTGTTTATGTTGAGTTTTTGACTTTCTTATATATTCTTGATGTTAATCCTTTGTCAGATGAATACCTTGCAAATACTTATCCCCTTCTGTAAGATATCTCTTCACTCTAGTGACAGTGCAGAAGCTTCTGAATTTATTTTCCTATTTGTCTAGTTTTGCTTTAGTTGTCTGCACTTATAGAATATTCTTTATCCAATGTATGTTCTTTGCAGCTTTATAAAAAAAATCATTTGGCTGCAAGATTAATTTCTGGGATCTCTATTTTATTCCACAAATCTGTATGTTGGTACTTGTGTCCTACTATGTTGTGTAAATTATTATTGTTTTGTAGCATGTTTTGAAATCAGGTATGATGATTTCTCCAGCTTAATTTTTTTTTCTCAGAATCATTTTGGCTATTGTGGATGAATTTGGGGACTGTATTTTTTTTGTAATTCTATAAAGAATGGCACTTTGATAGAGATTTCACTGAAATCTGTATATAGATATTTTAATTATATTAATTCCTCCAGTCCATAAACAGGATTATCTTTTCATTTTTTGTGTCCTTGATTATTTCTTTTGTCAACATTATAATTTTCACTGTAGAAATATTTCATGTCTTCAGTTAAGTTTATTCCTATAGAGTTCATTTTTGGTAGCTATTATAATGAGGTTTTGTTTTTAATGTCACTTCAGAAAGATCATTATTGTGCATAAACATGCTACTCTGTTTTACACTTGACCTTAGCTAAAAGGCCGAGAAGCAATGCTACTCTCTTTTGCGTGTTTATTTTGTGTTCTGCAACCTTACTTTCTAATACTTTGGAATTATTGAGAAGTATTATAACAGTAATAATAGGACCTTCTATTTCCTTTTTCATATTTTAGCTAACAAAAAATAACTGCTAACATTTTGATTTATCCTTCACTATTCTTATGAGTAACAAATGTTTGCATAAGAATCAAGGGCATACTAAAAGGAGATGACTGGAATGGCAGACATCACACCCTATTAAGAAGAAAGCTTCTACCTGAATGACCTGACTAATGATAACCTCCAGCAAACCTCCACCTGACTGACACTTAGGATTTCCCAGATAGAATCATCAGAACAAAGCCTAGAAACTGCCTAATTATCAATTGACTGCACTCATTTTTCTAAATAACTTTCTTTCCAACTACCACTTCCTGTTTTAAAAGTGTTCTTTCTGGCTTGTTTGGTGGAAAGAGTATATTTTAGTTCAAGACATTTCTTTGTCCCCAAGACTGCAGGTATCTTGAAACAAACTCTTTCCTCTGTCAAACACTTATTTCTGGTGAATTGGCTATCCAAGCACTGAACAGCAACGGCCTGACGATTTGCCTTTTAACTGTATTGGAGTTAGTTCTTTTTAAATGTTTTGCAGAATTCAGTTATGAAGCCATCTGAGTTCTGAAGTTTTCTTTGATGACAGAATTTTAATTACTGCTTCAAGGTCATTATTTGCTATGAATCTGTTTCAGTTGTCTTTATCTTCTTGATTTTTGTTAGTAAGTTGTTTGTAATCCAGGAAAATATTTATTTATTTGAGATTTTCTAATTTGTTAGCATATGCTTGTTCATAGTAGTTTCTTATGATTCTTCATATCTGTGATATCTGTTGTAGTATTTTTCTTTTTCATCACTAATTTTATTTATTTGATTTTTTTCTCATTTCTTTGCTAATCTACCTAAAGCTTTCTTTATTTTGTTCATCTTTTGAAAAAGCCAGGTTTTTGTTTTGTCAATATTTTGTACTTTTTTTCTTTAGCTTAAATTCATTTATTTCTATTCTGATTCTTATTATTTCTTGCCTCCTACTGTTGGGGTTTAACATGTTCTTGGTTTTACAACTCCTGGAGATGCATGATTAGATCATTTATTTGAATTTCTTCTCTGTTTTTAATATATTCACTTTTTGACATAAATTCCTCTCTTAATATTGTTATTGGTGTACCTTACTGACTTTGGTATGTTGTATTCTTATTTATATTTGCTCATGAAATTTCAAACGTTCTTTTTAAATTTCTTCATTGGTTATAGTTATTGGTTATAGTCTATTGGTTATTCAATAATTACTGTTCCATTTCCATATATTTGCAAATTTTCTATTATTCTTGTTCTTTGCTGATTTCCAGCTTTAATGTTTTGTCATCTGAGAAGATAAATGACCTTTTTAAAATTTAGTGTCTTGATTTTTGACCTAATATATGATTTGTCCTAAAAAATTCATGCAGTGTTTAGAAGAATGTGTATATTCTATAGCTATTTGATAAAATGATCTGTAAATATCTGTTAAATACACTTGCTCAGTAATATGATTATACCCCTATTTATCTTTGTTGATTTTATGTCTGAATGATCTGTCCATTGATGACAGTGAGGTGTTGATGTTCCCTACTAACATTTTATTGGAGTCTATCTCTTCCTGTATGTTTAATAATATTATTTTATATATATTTGGGTTATCTTGCGTTGACTGTGAATATATATATAATTGTTATATATTTTTGGCTGAATCAATCCTTTTATCGATGAATAATGCCTTATTTCTTTTTAGAGATTTCAATTTGACATTTGTTTTATCTGACATATGAGTATGGATACAACAACTTATTTTTTACTTTCTTTTGCATGATCTAGCTTTCTCCAAATATTTGGTTTTAGTCTCTGTATATTTTTACCTGTGAAGTTGATTTATTGTTGGCAGCATAGAGTTGAGTACTGGGTTTCTATCCATTCAGTTAAGTTATATTTTGACAGGGGGGCCTAGCCTATTTGCATTCATGGTTAATACTGATAGGTAAGAACTAGCTCCTGTAATTTTGCTGCTTGTTTATTGTGACTTGCTTACTGATTGTTTAACTCTGTTTCTTTCTGCCTCTCTCATTACTTATCTCTGTGTTTTAGTAGCTTTCTGTAATGATAAAGTTGGATTTTCTTCTATTTCTCTTCTGTTTCTCCTCTGTTAGAGAATTTTGAATTGCCATGTGTTTTCATTATGTTCCTCATAGTCTTTTCACTTCTTGTTTTTTTAAAAAATATTCATTTATTTGAAAGGCAGAAGGAGAGGAAGAGGTAGTGACAGGGTGTGGGGAGAGAGAGAGAGAGAGAGAGAGAGAGAGAAGGAGATAGAGAGAGACTTTCATCCACTTGTTGACTCCCCAAATGGCCACATTGCTCAGTGTCCTGGGCTGGTCCAGGTCAAAGCTGGGATCTTGGAATTCCAACCAGCTCTTCCACATAGGTGATAGGGACCTACATACTAGGATCTACATCTGCTGCTTTCCCAAGCATATTAGCAGGTAATTGGATCAGAAGCACAGCAACAGGAACTTGAACCAGCACTCCTATATGGGATGCTGGTTTTGCAGGTCGTGGCTTAGTCTGCCATGCCACACACCAATCCCTAACCTTTTTTTTTTCTTCACAAGTGTATATATTCAATTTGAATAAGTACATATACTCATCCATATAACTTCCATGTCAACAGTAGCACTTTGTGTCT
The DNA here is from genome assembly GCF_033115175.1 of Lepus europaeus. NCBI lineage: Eukaryota > Metazoa > Chordata > Mammalia > Lagomorpha > Leporidae > Lepus > Lepus europaeus. The sequence continues at coordinate 61,500,586 of NC_084831.1, forward strand.
TTGTGAGGAAGTCAAATTTTCCCCATCCAGAGCTGTCAGGAAAGGGTTTCTGAGCAGTATCCTGAAGGGATCCACCCACAAGAGGGTTGCTGTGTGTGTGTGTGCAGTGGGTGTGAGTGGGGGTGGCAGTGTCAGCGTCTCAGTCTCAGCCATTGTCTGTTGCAGGGTCGCATCATCGTGTAGTCTCTATCCTTTTACACCTAAGTTAGGACTCCCATTAGGATTTCCTATAGGGTTGGTCTGCTGAGATGAATTATCAGTTTTTGTTTGTTAAGGAAATATTTTGTGTAGCAGATAAGGCTGTCGCTTGCAAAGCCAACATCCCATATGTGCATCATTTGGTGTCTTAGTTGCTCCACTTCCAGTCTGATTCCCTGCTGATGGCCTAGGAAAAGCAGCAGAAAATGATCCAAGTGCTTGGGCCTGATATTCACCTGGGAAACCTGGACAGAATTCCAGACTCCTGGCTTCTGCCTGGCCCAGCCCTGGCCATTGCATCCATATGGGGAATGAACAAACAGATGGAAGTTTGACTCTCTCTGTAACTCTGACTTTCAAATAAATAATCTTAAAGAAAGAAAAAGACCTTGAATATATAACCCCATTCTCTTCTACTTGTAAGTTTTTTCTGAAAAGACTGCTGTTGGTTTAAAGTTTTCCTTTGTATGTAAATTGATGTTCTTCCCTCAAGGTTTATTCATTTTCACCCCCTCCTTTGGACAATTTCACTATACTAGGCTATGGGATTCTTTTCCTTGAATAAGTATGGTTGGGTCCTTTGAGCTTCCTGTATCTGTATGTCTATATACCTTTCAAAACTTGAGAAATTTTTAACTATTATTTCATTAAGCAGGATCTCAATGCCCTCTTCCTTCTCTTTTCCTTAAGGTAACCCTACAATAAAAAATATTTGTTTGCTTAATGATAAGCCATATGTTTCTGCAGGAATTTTCATTCTTTTCTCCTTATTTTTGTTTGGATGTCTTTAGAAATTCTTCCTTAAGGGGTGGGGACATTGTGGTGTAGCAGGTAAAGCCACGGCCCAGCATCCCAGATGGGCCCCCATGTGTGTCTGGCTGCTCAATTTATAATCCAGCTTCCTGATAATGCCCTAGGAAAAGCAGTGGAAGATGGCACAAGTATTTGGGCCCCTGCAACTCATGCGGGAGACCAGAATGAAGTCCTGGCTCCTGGCTTTGGTCTGGCCCAGTACTGGTGATTGTGACCATCTGGGGAGTGAACCATTGGCTGGAAGATTGATCTCTCTGTCTCTGTCTCTGTCTCCATCTCCCTAACACTGACTTTCAAATAAATAAATAAACATTTTTTTTAAAAAATTCTATGTGGTCTATTCTTTTATTGAATTATTGATGCTATTTTTACATTGAATTTTTTAGCTTCAAAATGTCTAGTGGATTTTTAATCGTTTCTGTCTTTGTTGAATTTCTCATTCATGAATGCATTTTCCTTACTCCTCTTACTCCTTTGATTTGTATCAGTATTATCTTACATTTCCAACTTTCTTAAGATCATCACTTTGAATCCTTTTTTAGGCATTTCCCTGGTTTCCTATAAACAGGATCTATAATTGGAACACTATTGTGTTCTTTTGGAGGTGTTGTGTTGCCTTGCTGTTTCATATTCCCTGTGTTCCTACATTGAAATCTGCACACCTGGTATACCAGTTCCTTCTCTATGGAGTAGATTTCAATGTTTAGATGGAAGGTAAAGTATAGTTGAGTAGTTTCTTTGGCTCTGGCTCTAGGTGATTCCAGAAGTCTAACCTCTGTTTGATTTCTTCTGTGGTAATCTGTACCAGCACTTTGTGAAGGTAGTAGTATGATTTTGAAGTGTACATGGTTCCCAAGTTGTGTATCTTTAGGCCCTAGAGATTTGGGTGTTAATCACACTCCAGTTCGTGGTGACAGGAACCGTATTCTTAGTGCTGTGGGATACAGAGGAAAGTGTCTCCCTGTCCTACTAGGCAAGCTATTGTGATTCTGGGGACTGTGGTATAAATACCTCTGGCTCTGGAACTACACGATATGGTTTGAACCTTCCACAGTTCTTATTGCATGGGCATGGGTAATACAGGCACTTATAGCACTAAAGATTGTAGTCCCTGCACAGGGATGTGAAGAGGATCTTCCTCTTGTCCGGTAGTGTGAAAACAGGTTGTTATGGAAATTTTCCACTGTCAACTGTGAGTTTGCAATAGTGGAATAGAGATAAAACCTTCTCCAAGTCCCACTGAGGAAGCTCAGGTGTTCCTGGGACTTACAGAGCCAATAAGCCATTAGCCATAATCCCAGAGCTACAGGATACAATGGAGACCTTGCCCAGGTCTTGTGTTTTACATCCAGGTTATGATGGAGATTGTACAGTAGAATGCATAGGTAAGGGGCAATAAAATGCAGATTGGTAGATTGGTTTCTCCTCTGATTCCATAGGGAAAATACACATGACTGTACATTATAGCTCCCACAGTTTGCATCCCAGAACTGCAGGACTAGAGAGTAGTTTATTCATACCCCATAGGTAGATCACAGATTATTCTGGGGATTGTGCACTAGCAGGTGCATACCTGGATAAATGGGATGTAGATATGGCCTTTCTCAGGCCCCAAAGTGGAGCACAGAAGTCACTGGGACTTTTATAAACAACAGTCCTAGTCCCAGAGCTGAAGGGTACAGCGGGGTCCTTATCCAGATCTCACAGGTCAAATGCTCGTTAGTCAGTGGACTCTGGATTTTGTATCCAAAGCTTGAAGCAGAGGGATGCAGAAAGGACCATGAGGGTTCCAACAATGAGTCAATCAACAGTACCAGAGCTGCGAGACACAGAAAGTACTGTGCTAAATCCCATAGGCCACGCAAGGGTTACACTTGGACTATACCCCGGCCACCAAGCACCATGTGCTACCAGATGCAGAAGGGCACTTCTCAGGCCTTATGCTCTGGGCTTGTGCATGGGCTTCTGCTGGCACCAAGCTCCAAGAAACAGAGGGGAACTGCCCTACATGGTACAGAGCCAGTGAGCATGGCTCCAGGGCCTATGCCTAGCAATCCCACAACTGCAGGTTTCAGAGGGACCTGCTCTCTGCCCTGCAATTCAAGTGTCCTTTATCTGGTTTTGGAGGTTTCTGGTAGTAATGGGATTGCTTGCTGCCTTCTAAGATAGAAAGTAGTTTAGGAAAAGCTATACAAAAAAATCTCATTTCTGGGAGGCAATGTGTGTTCCTTTTTCGGAATAATGTACTCACTGAGACCCGAGTCAGTTTTCCAGACTTTATTTAAAGCCAAAAAAGAGTGTGGAATTCTCGTATAGTTTTAATCAGTGGCAATGACAGGTGTTGTGAAGCTGTTGACTTACCTTTCCACTGGGAAATGGTGTCACCCTGGCTGATGAACCAGGCAGGAGTTGCAGTGTGTTTTGTTCCCCTCTCTCTGCTGGCCTTCAAATCTCTGTGCTGTTTAGAGTTCCCTTCACTTCTTTACAGAAATTTTTCCTGTGTCAATCTCCACAAAATGTGGTCCTTACTTTGTTGTTCTGGTTCTATGTGGCAGAGGTGCCCACTGGCTCTCAATCAGTCAACAAGGATCTTTCCAGTGCTATATTTACTGCACTATTCAAACCCGAGAGGTTAATTTTCTTATTGCAATAAGAACATTTGAAAGTTCTGCATAGTTGTCTTTCTTCTCTTGGAATTGGAAGAAGAAGAAATGGAAGGAAAGTAAAAATTAATGAAGAAAGATGAGAAGGAGAGAAGCAGGGTGGGGGGGACCATTGTGAAATTATGCAGACATATTGTTTCTTCTATATTCAATATAAATCACCCAGAGAATGGAAACTCTGTCTTCTCTTCACTCGTTAGAACAGAAGTTAGCTAATCTGTTGTTGTTTTGTAAAAACTTCCATGGAAACCAGCAGCTAGCTCTCGAGTAGGCTCTTTCTCAGAACTGATTCTCTCATCTCACCTAGAAATTATTTTGAGATAAAATCTAAGTACTTTATTTCATTATTTATAGTCCTAAAATATACTACATATATGACATGTTCTTCTCCAGTTTACTAATTCTACAATAAAAACCTTGTGGTTCTATCAGCAAGTGAATAGAGGTCTTGGGGAATAATACTGATGCTGATGCTTGCTTTTAAAATTATCTTGCTTATAAATTAACAAGTTGTTGAAGCATAGTAATTATTTAACATGCATTTCTCCTTCAATGGAAAAGGAGAGATGGTGTTTAGACTCGAATTGGGTGTAGTTTGAGCTTGAGGAAATAGCATTTTAAAAAGTAGATATTTTCTTCTTGTAGCACAATATGGCTTTTATATTCACAAATACTGTGTAGCCTTATGAATTATAGAATGTGTAAAATAAGGGCCTAATTTTTGTAACTTTAAGACTGTATCTCTGGAAATTTTCAAAGCATACGTATCAATAGTTATCACTCCTTTCAAAGTATCAAATCTCTGTTGTCTTAAGCATAATGCAATATCATGAGAAAAACATGGAGTTACAAAAATTGGATTATGGTAAAATTGATTTTTAGCATGTTGTGTAAAATTTTCCATGTATGAGAAAGTGTGCTTTCCAATTATTAAGTATAAAAATTTTATAATTTTTCAGAAAAATAACTGAAGTGGGAAAAATTATCAAATACCTGAAACAATGAAAACAATGTTTAGGTAGAAGTTTTATTTTTTGGAAATTCACTTATTCATTCCTTGAATCAGTAAATATTTATTAAGCTCTTATTCCATTGTGTACATTGTGTTTGGCATGTCTGATGTCTGGTGCCTAATGATCTCAGTCTCCTTGTGCAAGCAGCTAGGTTGTTATGGGAAGAGCTTTGGCCTTGGTAACTGTAGTGCAGGTATTAGTTCTCTCATCTACTTCTTTTTGTTAGTGCAGTAGCTATGCATAGATTTCTTAATCATCCTAACATTATTTCTTCTCCGTAAAATAAGAGTGATAACAGAAGTGTTGTGAGTTCATGAGCATTAATGGAGACATTAGAAGTCATCTGGCAGAGATCTGATCCAGAATTATGCAGTTATTGGGTCTTTCGTGATACAACTGGTAAAATTAAAGATATTTACAAGTCGACAAAATTCCTTTCATTTGACTTTCCCTCTGCAAGATGATAAGTGTTAAAGGTGCTCAAGAGTACAATTCTGTAAGTTCATGGAAATTCTTGTAGAAATCTTAAAAATTTTGCTGGGCAATTTAATCAAATAAAGCTGGAGACGTGAATATAACCATCAAAGCACTCTATGTAAAGGTACATGCCTAAATCATTTAGAAGCCTCAAAGTGTTTATTTTACAATGATAAAAAATTAAAATGACATTTACTTTTGCTTATATTCTTAATTGCCAAATATATTGCACTGGTTAACTTTATGTGTTTATTTGCTGAAATATGAGATGTCCAGAGAGCTGGGTAAACAATGATTCTGAGCGTGTCTTTGCGAGTGTTTCCAGGAGAGATTCGCCTCTGAACAAGTAGACTGATTAAGGAAAATCTGCTATGACCAGTGAGGGTTAGGATCATGAAATGCTGAGGGCGTCAACAAAACAAAGAGTAGAGAGAAGATTAGTGAATTTTCTTTTTCTTCTTGAGATAGGACATCCATCTTCTGTGCACAGACATTGGAGCTCCTGGTTCTAGTTTTTAGACCATGGAACTTACATCATTATCTCTTCTGCTTTTCTGGCCTTCTGAGTCTAACTGAATATACTACTGGCATTCCTATTCCTCTGGTTTGCAGATGGCATAAATTGGAGTGCTCGACCTCCATAATCCCATAATCTCATAACCTATTTTTTTTTTTTTGACAGGCAGAGTGGATAGTGAGAGAGAGAGGCAGAGAGAAAGGTCTTCCTTTTTGCCGTTGGTTCACCCTCCAATGGCTGCTGCGGCCAGCGCATCTCGCTGATCCGAAGCCAGGAGCCAGGCGCTTCTCCTGGTCTCCCATGGGGTGCAGGGCCCAAGCACTTGGGCCATCCTCCACTGCCTTCCCGGGCCATAGCAGAGAGCTGGCCTGGAAGAGGGGCAACCGGGATAGAATCCGGCACTCCAACCGGGACTAGAACCCATTGTGTGCCGGCGCCGCAAGGCAGAGGATGAGCCTGTTAAGCCATGGCACCGGCCACATAACCTAATCTATCTATCTATCTATCTATCTACCTACCTACCTTTGTTCTGTTTCTCTGGGGAACCTTGACCAATACTGTATCTTAGCTTTAGGGAGTTTTTAAACATATATTTGAATTTCAGGAAAATTAGTTAAAGGAGTAACTAAAAACCTACAATCCAAGTTAAGATGCAACACAACTAGCAATTCAGAACCTTCTATGCCTCCTGTGCGTACTTCCTCAATAATACTGTTAGCAAACACAGAGGTCTGTTTGCTTGAAATTTTATCAAATAATCGGTATCTAGTACAAATTGCTCAAAGAAAACCTTTCCTTATGTGTGACAAGTATTGGAGACAGTGAAAGTATATGGTTTCTTAAAGGCACTGCTACTCAGAGAGGTAGTTTTCTGGGGCATTTATGGCAGGGTTGTAAGGGGGTCTCCAAGATGTAGAAAAGGACAAGCAAGTCCTTTCTACTTGTAATATACATCTAGGATATAGAAAAGGGAGGGCAGCAGGGCTCTTCCTGGTTATGACATGCAATCAGGGTGTAGAAAAGGGGGAGCAGGAGTGCCCGTTTTGCTCAAGAAACATACATCTGCATTAAAAAATCTGACTCCAACTGGTCTCCTGTAACTTTCCTTGTTCAGTGATGGTCTAGCTCACTCTGGTTAAAATATTACAAGATCAGTTTTCCTGGAGTATCCTCTTTAAAAAAAAAAAAAGCTGGATTTGAGTGAACTGCTTCATACCTCTTACCTAAAACTCTTCAACACAAAATTAATTTCACCTCAGGAGGAAACCACCATTCTGATTTGTGTGCTAATTGGTCCATTGAATTTCCTGTTGTTTTGCTTTTTTTTTTATCAGTGACTCAAAGGGATTAGTAATTTATCAATGACTCAAAGCATTAGTAATTCTCAAAAGGCTTCCATAGCCTTGGCAACTCATGACTAGAGCCTAGGGAGATTACTGACACCATAAACAAGAGTGTCAAATTGTTAAGTCAGCAACAGGAGTCACTGTGTACTTACTCCTCATGTAGGATCTCTGTCCTTACTGTGTTGTTCAATGTGAATTCATGCTATAACTAGTACTGAAACAGTATTTTACACTTTATGTTCTGTGTGGGTGCAAACTGATAAAATCTTAATATATACTAAATTGATCTTCTGTATATAAAGATAATTGATGTGAATGGAATGGGAGAGGAAATGGGAGATGGGTGGGTTGCGGGTGGGAGGGAAGTTATGGGGGGGGGAGCCATTGTAATCCATAAACTGTACTTTGGAAATTTATATTTACTAAATAAAAGTAAAAAAAATAAAAATTTTTAATGATGGAATATAGTGCATATGGCTTCATAAGCCATTCCTCCCAACTTTATGCTTTCGAAAACTGGATTAATCCAGTTCATAAATGGAGTTAATTTATTGTCATTACTGAATATTATTAAATTTTCTAACTATAGCAAAATTATATATAATTGTATACAATTGGTTGGCGCTTTATTGTTCATTTTATTTATTTTTTTTTTATTGCAGGCACTGCTGCTTCATAAACCGCCTTCTGCACATGTGCAGGACTTTCCCCAGTGTGTATACCTGAAAGTGGAATTGTGCATACTCTATGACACATTGGCAAATTCTCTTACAAAGGGGTTGCAATAAGTTTCACTTCAAGAGCGGAGGATGAATGTTGCCATTGCTCTTCATACTTGCCAATAGGTTGTGTTGTGAGAGACACACACCTGAAATATCAATATACACTTCCAGCATTACGAATGAGTCTCAACGTCTTTTCATATATTTGAAGGTCATTCATGTATCTTCTCCTGAAATGCCTGTTTGGTTTTTTAGCTCAACTTCAATGGTTGCTTCCTTTTATTCTTATTGATTTGATGGCAAGATTATAATTCTTGGTTGGCTATATATGTTGTGAGATTTTTCTTAGCTTGCATTTGTGGCATTTATGGTATCTTGTGATGACTGGAGTTTGTAATTTTATCTAGTAATGTATTTTTATTACTATTTCCCTTCATGAATTACATTTTTGATTCATGTTTAATAAATTTTCCCTGCCTTGAAGTCATAAATTATACTCAAATGAATAGAAGTTTTCATTCCAATTTATATTTTTATTAATCTGCATATAATTCTTTCAATGATGTAGAATGTTAATTTGACATTTTCCCCCAAAGTGAGTAAACAATGATCCCATCACCATTTATTGAAAATCCTACTCCTTTCAACTGCTCTATGCTACCATAACAATCATAAATTAAATTAAATTACTTTTCATTTGTGATTATTAAAATTTCTGGATTGTTTACTCTGTTCCACTTGTATGGAATTCTATATTTGAATCAATACCATGATATTAAAATTATTACATCATGGTCACTTTTATTGTAGTAAATAAAACATTGGACTACTTTTTGACCATATATTCCCCCAACTAACTTTAAAAACTAGTTTGTAAATTTCTGCAAAGTTCCCATAGGAATGTCCATTAGAACTGGTCTAGGAAGAAATACAATTTTATCATGGTGTATATTTCTAACTTAAGACATGGACACCATTCCATGTTTTTATCTTCTGCAATATCTTCAAATAAATGTTATAAATTGTTCCACAAAATTCCTAAGATATTTTAAGCTCTATTCCTACAAGTCATTTTTTCTTTTCTGTATATAGAAAATGACTCACTTTGTAATACATTATCTTATCTGTCATTTCTTTCCTTTTACATATCGGGTTGTTATCAGCTATACTTGCTAAGCTGTTTTATTAATTATAATGTACCATCTGTGCAGTCATTGGTGAATTTTAATAGCAATCATATCATCTGCAATTTTGCCAGGATTTTTTTTTCCTTTTTAATAACTATGGCTTATTTGTTGTTGTTTGTGTTCTGACTGTGCTAGTCAAGACCTTTAGTGCAATGTTAAGAAGTAAGGAAAATGTAAAAATGGATATCTTTGGCTTTTGTCTGATATTTAAAAATAATTTCAATGCTACACCTTTATATATAATACTTATCTAGATATTTTTGTGGGTGTCCTATATCAGTTTAAGGAAGTTCCTATCCTTTTTGATTTATGTTTGCTTTTAAGTCTCAAATAGTTTTTTTTAAAGATTTATTAATTTGCTTATTTATTTGAAAGACTTAGAGAGAGAGAGAGGGAAAAAGAGAAAAGGGGTTCTTCCATCCAAGGTTCACTCTTCAGATGGCTGCAGTGGCCAGGGATGGGCCAGGCTGAAGTCAGCAGTCAGGAGCTTCTTTCAGTTCTCCCACATGGGTGGCAGAGGCCCAAGTGCTTGCAGCATCTTCTGCTGCTTCCCTCAAGCCATTGGAGGGAGCTGGATTGGATTAGAGCAGCCAGGATATGAACTGGCACCTACATGGGATTTCAGATTGCAGGTGGCAGCTTTATCTACTATACCACAATGTTGCCCTCTTGAAAAGGTATTCTTTTAAAATGACACGTCAGTACAAATGCTAAAGTGAAAGCCTTTCACTAACTGGGTCCCCAATATCTCTTCCATCTCTTTTCCTATCCCCCCCTTGCCCACAACTCCAAATAGGACCCTTTGGACTCCTCCCCTACGCCAGACAAGCTTCTCTCTCATAGTCTTGTTTCTCTTATTCTTGTATCATCTGTGTTTTGATGAAGCTACCTGGGTGTGTTACCCCTTCCTCCTTCCATCTTTGGGTTATTACTTGATGGTCTCCTCACTGATGCATTTCTAGGGTACCACGCATGATGTTGCAATTCCCACCCTCATCCTGATATTTCTGTTTACTTTCCAAACTTTTTATTTGCCATTAGAACCTGTTAGTAGTATGATAAGTATATTTTTATCTTGGTCATGTCCCATTAGGAAAATTTACCTTATTAGTATGCATCTCTGCTTTTCCAAATAAATTAACTGAGAAATTGCTTTAGCGTCAAATAGCTTTTTGATTCTTTTTCTCCATTAAAAGCTTACCATCATTCTAGGTGAGCTGAGAGGTTTTGGTCAAACAGGAAAAATACCAGGAAACTTCCAATAACATATAAATATCTACAATTATTTATTTATGGAACTTCATTGCAATTTCTTCCATTGATCATATTCTAAGTACACAGGCTGAATTGTAGTTATAGATTTTTCTTTTTCCATATTTTTTCTACAAGACAGTGACTTACTTATAAAAGAATATAGTTACTTTCCTAGTTAAAGAAATGTTATACAGAGTGATAAACAATTATTTTTAACATGAAGCACATTGATTAGATTCATGTTTCTATAGTTACTAGGATTCTTTAACAAGAGACAAAATAGCAAGCAGATTGCTTGATATGGTCTCACTGCATTTTATGTTTTTGTTTTTGTTGTTGTTGTTATCCTAAAGGTAACATTAATTGTCCTCTATACAAAGTGAAAAATAGTCGGTATTTTTTTTTTTTTTACTTATTTGTGGAGTAATTGCATCATGATAGACACACATTGTGGCATTTGGGTGGTGTTGATAGTCTTACTTCAGGAGTAAGGATTGGATGGGTATTGTGCAGACAAAATGCATATTGTAGCCATTCTTTAGATTGGTTTAACAAATTCCTTCCAATCATTTCCACTGGGAAAGCTGTAAAATTGGGAATTTCAGCATGTTAGCATGGTGGGAGTAGGATAAGGCAAGTGAGATGCCCATGCCCCCAAATTTAAGAAGGGGCTTACTTTCAGTCTCATGTAAGTACAGACTTGACAATTGAGAATGAGCATCTTGGGTGTCTTTACCCAGGTGATGAAATTTTAGAGCCAAAATTTCCATGGTAACATCTTCCCCTCAAGGGTTCAGCAGAGCTGGGAAGATCCAGGAGCCAGAAACTAGAATAACATCTCCCTAACTCAAGCGTCCTGATCAGACAGGCAGGAGTTTCCATAGTGTCATTGTCTGTGACCGTATTCTGCAGGTAATCTTGGATGCTCAGCCTATAGCTGGCATTTCAGCCCTTAGAACAATTTTTCAGTGTATTATTTCCTTTCTAGTACATATAGAGACTTGACTGATAACAAAAAATAAGCATTTTAATCTATTGAGGAAAAGAAAGACTGAAATAAAAATGAAATAAATGAATATGCCACAACACCAGACTCCATTTTTAATCATTTTTAATTATTCGTCATAATATTAAGCATATGGATACTTGCTTAGATTAACAAGGAGGAAATTCACCTTGCATCAGGTAGATAAATCAGTCAATAAATCTGTATTAATTATATCACCAGAAGTCTTCTCTAGAGAATGTGAGACACAAGACAGAATAATATAACTGGGGCTGGCACTGTGAAGTAGTGGGTGGAGCTGCTGCCTGCTGTGCCGGTGTCCCATGTGGGCGCTGGTTCGAGTCCTAGCAGCTCCACTTCCAATCCAGCTCTCTGCTATGTCCTAGGAAGGCAGTAGAGGATTGCCAAGGCTCTTGGTCCCCTGTACCCACATGGAGACACAGAAGAAGCTCCTGTCTCCTGGCTTTGGATCAGCGCAGTTCCGGCCATTGCAGCCAGTTGGGGAGTGAACCAGCAGATGGAAGACCTTCCTCTCTCTCTCTCTCTCTCTCTGTCTCTCCTTCTATCTCTGTGTAACTCTAACTTTCAAATAAATGAATGAATCTTAAAAAAATATATGACAAAACTTCTATAAAGATGCTTCGATTATTGTCAACTTGATCTGACTGAAACAAGGCTGCCCTCAAAGAAGGCAGGGAGAATTGGGAAGATTGAACACATATGAATAAAGACATTCATATCCAACGTTACCTAACAGAAGATATTACTAACTATAAAGAAGGAGTTCATCAATTAGAAAGAGGGATTGGTGCACCACGGAGGAATAATAAAAGAGAATCAAAGAGGCAAAACAGTCATTTGGGCACTGTCCCAGTTAAAGGAGTGTTACTCATGGGCCTTGGATAGTCACAGTTCCAATTATTTTAACTTCAAACCATTGTATTTCCAGTTCCTCCAATGCCCTTTATTCTATTACCATGCCACCAAGTGATATTTTAATTATATTTTGGAGAAAGTGCATTGACAATGTTCAGCTCTTCTGTTTTGGTACAATGGTTATACACCTCATACTGAGCTATGATGTGGATAGTCTTGCTTCATTCATCTCTCTTTAACACACTTTTGTTGCTAGAAAATATAGTACTTTTCAACAATTTTATACATTTTTTTGATATTTTAAAAGCTGAAGTTTGCTGCCAGGAAAAATTTACCAATTATAGCTTATGCTGCTCTTCTCAGACAATAAATGCACATTCTCCTGGTAAACAAACACAAAGCAGACATTACAAGAGAACAAATAGAATTAAAGGTTTTTTTTTTTTTTTTTTTTTTTTTTTTTTTACTAAAAGCTTTACTATTCTAGATGCATAAAATAATGATTCCTGGAATTCCAGTTCTACTTGTTCATCCATTTTATATAAACTTCCCAAATTTCTAAAGTTATGGCAAAATTCCTTTCATTTCCTGTACAGGTACATTAAAATCTAATACAAATAATCCATGCTATGCTATGATAGAACATCATGCTATACTCTAGATTGTTAAAATAATATCAACATTTGCTGTATCATTCATTATTCTAGAAAATTTCTAAGGTAACATCTGACTATAAATTTTGGAATATATAAAATGTTCTACATTTCTTTAGATTCCTGATGTTTCCATATAATGTCCTTGTCATTAAAATATGAATACTTTATTTTTAAACTTTAAAAAATATCTTATTTATTTATTTTGAAAGGTAGAGTTACAGACAGTGAGAGGGAGAGACAGAGGGAAAGGTCTTCCATCTGCTGGTTTACTCCCAAAATGACTGCAGCAGTCGGCACTGGGTTGATCCAAAGCCAGGAGCCAGGAGCTTCCTCCAGTTTCCCCATGTGGATGCAGGGGCCCAAGGTCTTGGGTCATCTTCTACTGCTCTCCCACACCACAGCAGAGAACTGGATTGGAAGAGGAGCATCTGGGACTAGAACTGATGCCCAAATGGAATGCTGGCGTCGCAGGTGAAGAATTAAACTACTGAGCCACAGCGCCAGCCCCCTAAAGTTCTTTTAGGGGGCAGTTGTCAACATTGCCATGTTCAAGTATTCCTTTTTATTTTTTATTTATTTATTTTCACTTTCTGGAAGTCAGAGAGACTGAGAGAAACAGAGAGGGAGAGAGAGATCCCCTATTTGCTGGGTCACTCTCAAAATGCCCACAACAGGACTAAGCTGAAGCCAGGAGTCCAGAACTCAATTTATGTCTTCCATGTGAGTGTCAGGAAGCCAATTACTCGAATCATCTTCTGCTGCCTCCCAGGTATGAATTGGCAAGGAACAGCATTAGAAGCAGAGCTGGACCTGAACCAGACATTCCTATATTGGATGCAGGTATCACAAGCAAAGTCTGGTCTTCTAAATCAAATGCCCACCCCAAGTCATTAATACTTTAAACCGAAATTTAATTTAACTATGTATTATGCTCACTTTTTACCACCAAGGGCTTCATAAAAACCCTGAGGCTTATAAATATTTCTTGCTAATAATGAAATATGGTTGTATGAACATGAATAGTATATGAATTGTACCTTTTCATAATTTTATCCAATGGCTGAATTTGAAGAAAATGAATAGATAACTTTTTTACCACTTAATTTCTTTATCTCTTTAAAGAATAGGAGAATTTTACTCGATTTTGAATGAAGAGCAGGGAATTGTAATTTAGGCTGTGTAGCAAACAGCTCCCAGCTCTTCAAAATATACCAATCCTATTATAAAAGCAAAATACCACCCAATTCTATAAACTTTTGATCCAATAGTAAATATCTCATAACTTATTCTATAGTGCTTTGAATTAAAATAGTACTTTTATATCCATCAATTACATGATTATGGCTTATAAGCAAACTTGATTGGCAGGACAGGTAAATGTTTTTCATTCTTTCCACCAAGTGGTTGTAGAAAATGGAGTTCAAAGGGAGTACTGGTTTACTTGTCACCTTGTTACTTGGTAGTAGACTCAAATCTAAACAAAAGGTTTTTCTTTTCTTAAATAAGCATTATTGAGTTATAAGTTATAAACTACACATTTTACTCTTTTGAAGTATTCAATTTGATGATTTTTTAAAGTTTCACATACTCATGAAACCACAGCTACAATCAGAATTTACAAATTTAAATAAATTCAACAAGTTTCCTGTGTCTATTGAGAGTGACTACCCCCATCACCATCACTGTTTTATGTTCACAGAGAATTGCTTTGCTTTTCTGAAATTTTATATAAATGAAATAAAACAATATATGCGTTATTGTGTCTAGCTCATTGCTGAGTATGTATTTCATTCATTCATGCTGTTATGTTTACGTATGGAACTCAGATTGTTTAATCCTAGGTAGTTGTTATTTACAAGGTACTTTGTTGCATACTTTTTTCTCTCCCTTCCAGCTTTAAACAATTTTAGTTTTTATTTTATTGGACTACTAAAATTTTCTTGTAATTAACCTCATTTTGAGTCTCAACCCTATCAGGTGTAATGTTTAATAATCCTTTCAAAAATACAACACCATCACCTCTTTCCTAACATCACATTGCCTACAGAAGTAGTTTGCATAGTACTCAATTTGGGGACAACATTGCAGCACAGCATGTTAAGCTACCACTGAAATGCCATCATCCAATGTAAGTGTTGGTGCGAGACCTGGCTGCTCCACTTCCAATCCAGTTCCCTGCTAATGCACTGGAAAGTCAGGGAAAGAATGACCAAGTTCTCAGGCATCTGCCACACATGTGGGAGTTCCAGGCTTCTGATTTCAGCCTGGCCCAGTCTCAGCCATTTAGTGAGTGAATCAGAGGATGGACAAGCTCTCTTTCTGTCTGTGTGCCTTTTTTTCCCCTCTGTTTCTGTAACTCTGCCTTTCAAACAAATAAACAAATCTCAGTAACAACAATAACAAAAAGTGTTCCATTGCATATAGTATGGTGACAAAAGCAAGTTGGACAAGCCCTGCCTGTAGATTCACCTTTCTGCCTTCACCAGAGCAAGCTAAGGTCTATTTTAGAGATGTAACATCTAAGGAAAATTTTAATGGCAGAAAAAGTTCTTTAAAACTTATTAATATCTATCTACAGAACAAATCCATTTTCTAGCCGCAGACGGACCTTCTAATTTGTGCCTCATCTTTTATTTTAAGAGTTATTTATTTATTTTAAAGGCAGTTACAGAGAGATGGAAGGAGAGAGAGAGGGAGAGAGAGAGAGCGAGCAAGCAAGCTTCCATTTTCTGGTCCATTCCCCAGTGGCAACCACAACCGGGACTGGGCCTGGTTGAAGCCAGGAGCCAGGACCACTTCTGCGTCTCCCCTGTGGGTTCAGAGGCCCAACAATTTGGGCCACCTTAAAATGCGTTCCCAGGCATATCAGCAGGGAGCTGGATTGGAAATGGAGCAGCCGGGTCTTGAACTGGCCAACATAAGGATTACCAGGACTGCAGGCCATGGCTTAATTCACTGTACCAGAGTGCCTGCCCCTTTGTGTCTTTTCTAAAGCACCCTTCTTTAACCATTTCTCTCACAATCACAATTACAAACAATGTTCTCACCTGTGGCTCATCAGGATATTGCACTCTGGAGTCTTCCCCAGCTGCATCATTTGCCTGAAGAGGTTTTCTGCCCTCAATATTTACCCTTTTAGCAAACACAGATTCATCACTGGTGACTTCAAGATCGAAGTTCACTTTCTTTATGAAATTTTTACTACCATTGTAGACATAACAGCTTCCCATGATGACTAAAATCTTCCTTGAACATTGAGAAGAATTTTTCAAAGAGTTCATGGCAAACACATATTATGAAAAAATTATGCACAGATTTCAAAATTTTTAGCAAAATAAGCTTTTCTTTTTGTTCCTTTTTATTTTAATAATATGGAGATTTTGCTATTATAAATTTCAAAATGAAATGGAAGAATTTTCACATAATATTTATAACCTTCAAAGTGCAACATTAATACATGTCTGTCAGAAATTACAAGTTTGTTACATAACAGGGTTTAGCATAAACCAACTTACAAATGTGAAAAGCAGCAGTGGTCCAACATTTACTGTCACAACATGAATCTGTTTTTCCAGACCTTTTTTTAAATTAAAACTTTAGTATCATGAAATATTAAAATATCCCCAATGTGCCAAAATCACTATTAACAAATATAATGAAATATAAGATTTTGTGAACAGAGATGGGAGGATGCCTGAATGTTTCACAATGAATGTCAGAAAAAAGTTAATTTATGACTAATTTTGTGATATATGAGGCAAAATTTTACATGACCATTTCAAAATATATCAAGTAAGAGTTATAGTTTATAAGATGCTCTAAACAAATAACAGTCCTTAAAAGTGAACACAGATGCTATTAAAACACTATTACCAACACTAAAGTGTTTATGATGATGTTCTCTCAAAACTAATATTTAATTTTTGGTAAACAGATGATACCTATAATGCTTTAAAGCAGTCTTCTAAGCTTTCATTTCTCTCATTTATAATTTATCATGGCTCATTCAAATACATATTACAGCTTTCAGCTGATTTCAAGTGAATGTTACAGAAAGACACAAAGACCCCAAATGAAAGAAATTGTTCCCTAATGAAGTATAGTCCTTTCTAATAAAAAAAGTATTTAAAACAAATAAAACAAAATCAGTTTTAATTTTATTTAAGTTAAACAAGTTTCTTGTACTTCATATATACATATATATTAGTAACATAATGATACTTCCAAACATATACTCCCTCTTGCCCACACTCCAACCCTACTTTCTCCTCTCTCTCATATTCCTATTCTTAATTTTTACAAAATTCTACTTTCAGTTTATTTAATGATTATTAGGTTAAACGTAGAGTAAGTAAAGAGTTAAACAAATGTATAAAGAAAAAAAAATACTGTTCTTCAACAGAAGAGACAGTCATCAAATCTCAAAATATCCTTTTAATTCACATATACTACATTTTATGTGCTCTATTAGTTACCAAATATCTGAAAACATGTGATATCCATCTTTTGGGTTCTGGTTTATTTCACTAAATACATTGGTTTTCAGGTGCATCCATTTTGTTGCAAAAGACATGATTTCCTTTTTTTTCCTTTTTTTATATCTCAGTAGTACTCCATAGCATATACATATATCATAATTTCTTTATCCAGTATTCAGTTGATGGACATCTGGGTTGATTCTATATCTTAGCTATTGTGAATTGAGCTACAATGAATATGGGGTACAGATAACTCTTTCATACACTGATTTCTTTTAGTTTGAGTGAATTCCCAGGAGTAGGATGGCTGGAAGATAGGGTAGGTCTATATTCAGAATTCTGAGGTATCTCCATGTTGTCTTCCACAGTGGCTGGAACAGTTTACATTCCCCCATCAGTGAATTAGGGAACCTTTTCCCCCACATCCTCACCAGCATTTGTTGTTTGTTGATTTATGTACGACAGCCATTTCATCTGAGGTGATGTGAAACAACATTGTGGTTTGAATTGCATTTCCTGATGGCTGGTGATCATGAGCATTTTCTCAAATGTCTGTTGGCCATTTGAATTTCTTCTTTTGAAAAATGCCTGTTCAAGCCCTTTGCCCAATTTTTAACTGGATTGTTGGATTTTTGTTGAATTTTGTGAATTCCTTATAGATTCTGGATATTAACTATTTATTAGTTGTGTAGTTTGCAAATATTTTCTCTAATTCTGTTGGTTGCCTTTTCACTTGCTGAGTGTTTCTTTTGCAGTGCAGAAGCTTCTTAGCTTGATGTAATCCCATTTGCCAATTTTTGGCATGATTGCCTGTACTTCTAGGGGCTTTCTCAAAAAATCTTGACTTAGGCCACTGTCTTGAAGAATTTCCCAATGTTATCTAGTAATTAATATTATCAGGACATAGATTTAGGTATTTGATCCATTTTGAGTGGATTTGTGTGTAAGGTATAAGGTAGGGAATTAGCCTTATACTTTTGCAAGTAGAGATCCAGTTTTCCCAGCACCATTTGTAGAAGAGACTGCGATGTTCCAGGGGTTGGTTTTAGCTCCTTTATCAAAAATAAGTTGGTTGTAGACATGTGGATTGATTTCTGGAGTCTCTATTCTATTCCATTTGTCTATAAGTCTACTTTTGTGCCAGTTCCAGGCTGTTTTGATGATAACTGCCCTGTAGTATGTCATGAAATCTGGTATTGTGTTGCCTCCAACGTTGTTTTTGTTGTATAAAATTAATTTAGCTATTCGGGGTCTCTTGTGTTTCTATATGAATTTTAGCACATTTTTTTCAAGATCTAAGAAAAATGTCATTGGTATTTTGATTGGGATTGCATTGAATCTGTGAATTTCTTTCAGTAGTATGGACATTTTGATGACATAGATTCTTCCAATGGATGAACATGAAAAATTTTTACATTTTTTATGTCTTCTATTTCTTTCTTTTAATTTTGTAATTTTCATCTTAGAGATCTTTGACATCCATGGTTAAATTTATTCCAAGGCATTTAATTCCTTTTGTAGTTATTATGAATTGGGTTGATCTGAAAATTTCTTGATAAGCTATGGCATTTTCTTTGTATACAAAAACTATTGATTTCTGAGTTAATTTTGTATCCTGCCACTTTACCAAACACTTTTATGAGTTCTGATTTGTCTCTCCATGAAGTCTTTGGAATCCCTTATATATATATTCATGTCATCTGCAAATAGGGATAGCTTGACTTCCTCCTTCTTGATTTGTATCCCTTTGATTTCTTTTTCTTGCCTATTGGCTCTGGCTAAAACTTCCAGGACATTAGTGAGCATCCATGTCTGGTTCCAGATCTTAGAGGGAATGCTTCTAACTTTTCTCCATTCAATAGGATGTTGGCTGTGGGTTTGTCATAAATTGCTTTGATTGTGCTGAAGAATGTTCCTTCTTTACCCAACTTGCTTAAGGTTTTCATCATGAAAGGAAGTTGTATTTTATGAAATGATTTCTCTGCATCTATTGAGATAATCATGTTGTTTTTGTTCTTCAATTTGTTAATGTGAAGTATCACATTAATTGATTTGCAAATACTGAACCATCCCTGCATACCTGGGATGAATCCCACTTTTTCAATGTGAATGATCATTCTGATGTATTGTTGGATTCAATTTGCTAATATTTTGTTGAGGGTTTTGCATGTATGCTCATCAGAGATAATGTTCTATAGTTCTCTCTCTGTTATACTTTTTTCTGGCTTAGGAATTAAGGTGACAATAAATAAAATCTTTAAAAATAAGGGCTTTTATGCTTGAATGGACATATATGGCTAAGTTTTAACAAAGGACAATGTAATATATGTGAGTGTATTAGTATATAAATACCCAGTGATATGCAGATTTTTCTGAAATGACAAATAGACAAAAATGAACAGTTTTGCCATTTTAATTTATTATGTCTAATTTGAGATCTCCAAATTGTCAGATATCCATTTTCCTGAATGAACTTCTACATCACATCTTTCCTAAACATAAAAGGTTTGTCAATCTTTTAGCTACTCTCTTTATTAATGTTCAATAAGAATTATTGAATTCATGAATGCAGAGTGTTTTAGGAGGCTCACTTATTTTAAAGTTAAACAAAGTTAATTTCCATTCCAGGATACACTGGAGTTTAATCTTAAAAAACAAACAAACAAACATAGGAGCAACCCAATTCATGAGTCTGAATAGATGCATTAAAATATAATAAAGCCACTGAAACTTCAGTCATCCAACTATTGTATTAAACAATAGTAATTTAGCAGCAACTGTTCCACAATAAATAATCCACTGTGTTTTCAGGCCTGCACAAAATTGCAGCTACAGTTACATCAATGGCTTAACCTATGAATTCGATTGGCAGAGAATATCCTAAAATGATTGCACAAGAGCATTGTCACACTGTGACAACAAATATAACAATCTGTAGGTATGAAATAAATACTCCTCTGTGAAGAGGACAGTGTAGACAAATGGAGATCTAAGTTCACCAAAAGAAATAATTGCCTTCAGACCTGAGTCCTTGATTGATAAGAAAGGCAGGGGTCTGGGCTTAAAACCATATTATAAGAGCATACTCAGTCTTCTGTTATTCCTATGTTCTAAAATATAAAGTTATTTTATGAAGCAGTTCAAAGTTCACTTTTATCTCACATATAGTATTTGGTGACTCTGGGAAGCTATTGTTTCCACCAGCAAAAGCTGATATTCCACAGTAAGTATGATCAGCACTTTTTAAAGGGCCCTTTGGAGATGGAGTCAGCCTATAGATTCTATGCTGTAAAGTAATAAACCTGATGACTAGGGATGCAGAAAATGCATCTTCTCTGATGGCACAGGTAGTGGTCAAGCTAGAAGACTTGTAAAAGGTCGGTTTGCCATCTACAGCTCTCGGGATCCCTGACTTGAGTGAATTAGATCCCTCTCTGAAGATTTACTGAGCTGCTGACATCATACAGAGATGTGACCATGTGGAATGCTAAACATATACAGTTGTGGAATGCTCTGTTCATTGGTTTGTGCATCAGTAATTTTACTGATCAATTTATAAACCAAAAGCTTGGTTCCATGCAAAAATTCATGATTGATATGTGAAATTGTTTATGACAAAGACACCTGTCTAGATAACAAGAATTTTGAAAACTTAGGTCCTTCTAAAGCTGAATTTCTTTCAAAGTGAATATTGATACACTTTGTGGTAAAGCCTGTATTCTTGTTCCCAGACTTTGAAAGAATACATGTTTTACAGCATTTTCTGCTGAGATCCTTTAATTGTATTCATACTGAAGTAATTTTGCTATCAAATCAATTCCATCAGAGTCCAACCAGGTGCATGACTAAATAAAGGCTGTGGTTTATATTTTGGAAAGTTGTAGTTCTTGAACTCATAATTTGAAAAAACACCTGATCAAGATTCCTGAGATGGAATTCCTAACAGTTGGGAAATTAATTGGAGTTCATTTTCCATATTGATCCTGGAAATAAAGGTCTTCCAGAAACCATTTTAAAAAAGCACAACCAATGCCCCACATGTCAATCTTAGTTGAGTACCCTGAGGAACCCAAAGCACATCAGGCGGCCAGTGCCACAGTATGACAACTTCATCTGAGTAGGTCTTTGTGGGAACTGACTTGGTTCTGGCTAATCCAAAATCTGCAATTTTTAATTCTCCTTGTTCATTATTGAGGAGGTTCTTTGGTTTCAAATCTTGATGTAACACCTTTCTTCCATGGCAATTTGCCAGACCATGTAGAATTTGGTATAGAAAACTTTCACATTGTGCATACTCATAATATTTCCAAATACAGCCTTAGGTCTTTATCTAGATACTTAAAGACCAGAAACAAGGATTTATCTGTTTGAGGTTACCATATTTGCATGTTTTAAATCTTTTAATAGTGAGCTTCTCTTATAGTTGTGCACAGCACACCTTCATGTTCCAATAGTATCCTTTTATTGCCACCAAATTTTCTGTCGATTTACTTCTTTCTTTCCATACTGCTGCATATGTACCATCTCCAAGCTTTTCCAATTTTATATAGGCTTCCATTTTCCCAAACCCAATTTCTGATAAGGATGGCTTTTGAGATCTTCAGCTCATTGGTTGATCAAATAGAGGACAGTTGATTTGCAACTTTTCAAGATATCCATCAGGTATTCTGATGTCTATCGGCAGTGATAAATCGTTGCTTAAATCCTCATTGAGATCCATCTATATATACAACTTTGAGGCCGGTAGGAGACTGGACTTCATCATATGATGCCCCATAATTTTGGTCATACTCACCATCTGACCAAGTTTTTAGATTTTCGTGAACAATATCTAATCTACTTCCATTTATGGGCCTTTCCATGAAGGATCCAAGGTTTCCTCATTACCACTGTGTCATCTCCACAATGAGAGCTTCTTGAAATAACCTGTGTACATTATCTTTGCTACAGTTTTCTTCAATAGTCATCTGTTCAGCCAGTTCACACAGGGACTCATCAATAGTCTGGCTTCCTTGAAATGTGAGGGAGTCTTCTGTTAAATTTTTCATCCTGTCAATTGAAAGTGACTTGAAATATCCCTCCCCAAGAAAGGATTTTTTTTTCCTTAGCAGAAGCAGATGAACTCAATTCCATGAGGGACTGGGATGATTTGAGACTAGATTTTGACACAATAAAGAGAGGCCTAGCTCTGGTTTGTCTCCACTGCTATGATGTGTCATGTCAAGGGATCAAAACTGTAAACCTAGGGCCAGCAAGTGCAGGAATTACCTCGGGCTAAGTGCTGAGGGAAAGCTTTTGGTTCTATTTTCCCTTGAATTCTGTGTAGTACCTTCTGTTATCATTGAAACGCTGTGCCAGGAAAAAAATTTTCTAAAAATGCCTGTTTTCTCGTAATTATTTCTTCCTAGTTATATGATTACCTTGAGAGAAGACACTTTATACAGCTTTGAAACTATCCAATGGCCAAAGTCAATTGATGTGCAATAATTCAAAATGCAGCCCTTTGTTTCCTGGTGGGTATGTGAAATGCCATAGATTACCCAAGGCCAGTAAGTTCCCTCTGTCATCTTAGTCTAGCTAAAGTTGAATTTTTGTTATTTGTGACTAAAGGCACTCCTGAAGTTTTAAACATTGAAATATTTTTATTTGTATTTTCAAATCTGATTCAATTTATCTCAACTGCCTTCTTAGGTCTTTATATCCCTAACACCTAACCCAATACCCTCTACAAAACAAATATTTAAAAAATGCTTCTGGAGTGAAAGAATAAATGAATAAGTAGAAAATATATCTGTGAAATATAATTCTTAAGAAATTATAGCAACTAATCTATTTAATGATTCATGTCCAAAACAACTACCTAAAAAACAAAGGAAAATTTATAGAATATAACATAAAGAATATGACAATAGCAACAGAAAAACACCGTGCTTAGAGGAGGATTGGATTAAATCAGGTTAACGATTTTTCCAGAATTTTAAATTTCAAACTGCCGTAACGATCTGACACTTTTGAATCTTGCAAAGGTATTATCCTGAATTAAACATTCCATCTGATGGTCCACAACCATGAATAGTGGTCTCCAGGAAACTGATAGAGAAAAAACCAAAATTGCAGAAGTAAGCGTAGTCACACATGGGGAGAAATAAAGAAAGCCACATTAATGAGCTTTGCTTTTCATCATAAACAAATGAGACTTGAATACTCATTCCTTCCTGGATAGTACATAACATAACACTGGTTAATATGCCATGACATCTTCAGAAGAAAACAATTTAAGGGGCATTATAAAAGATCATTTGGCT
Organism: Lepus europaeus; assembly: GCF_033115175.1. NCBI lineage: Eukaryota > Metazoa > Chordata > Mammalia > Lagomorpha > Leporidae > Lepus > Lepus europaeus. The sequence continues at coordinate 61,524,097 of NC_084831.1, forward strand.
TCTACACTTTATTTACATACCATTAAAGCATCCATATGAATAATAATGTGTAGAATGTATTTTCTTATCTTCCCATTAAGCCTTATTGAGTACATAAAAAGTAGCAAACAATGTGTATATAAAATCAATAGAACTGGCTGGCGCCGTGGCTCAACAGGCTAATCCTCCGCCTTGCGGCGCTGGCACACCGGATTCTAGTCCCAGTCAGGGCACCGATCCTGTCCCGGTTGCCCCTCTTCCAGGCCAGCTCTCTGCTGTGGCCAGGGAGTGCAGTGGAGGATGGCCCAAGTGCTTGGGCTCTGCACCCCATGGGAGACCAGGAGAAGCACCTGGCTCCTGCCATCGGAACAGCGTGGTGCGCCGGTCGCAGCGCGCCGGCCGTGGCTGCCATTGGAGGGTGAACCAACGGCAAAAGGAAGACCTTTCTCTCTGTCTCTCTCTCACTGTCCACTCTGCCTGTCAAAAATTAAAAAAAAAAGCAATAGAACCAAGACCCTATTGTTGGTTATTTAATGTTTCCATTGGGTACATGAACATAAAAAGAAAATAATAAAACAAAATAATAAAGTGCTGTAAAAGAGTATGCATGCAGCAGACATAACTTAAAATTCCATCAAAAATTTTTTTGAGGAGCTTAGTAAAGAGATTCAAGAATATGTCCTATTCTGAAAGTGAAAGTTTTGACACCTATTCACAATTCTTGTTTTAAGATTTATTATTTATTTGAAAGGCAGAGTTGCAAAGAGAGAGAGAGAGAGAGAGAGAGAGGTCTTCCATCTGCTGGTTCATTCCCCAAACGACCACAATGGCTGAAGCTGGACCCATTCAAAGCCAGGGTCCAGGAGCTTCTTCTGAATCTCCACATGGGTGTAGGGGCCCACAGACTTGGGTCATCTTCTACTGCTTTCCCATGCCATACTAGAGAGCTGGATTGGAAGTGGAGCAGCTAGGACTTGAACTTGTGCCTATATGGGATGCCAGCACTGCAGCCAGTAGCTTTACCCACTAAGTCACAGCACCAGCCCAGGCCCCAACTATTCATGTTTCTTCAGTGAAGTATAATAAATTTTATTTTCTATCTCTTTCCAAATCCCATACTTCATTGAGTATAGTAACTACAGAGTATCAAGGAAAAAGAACAATTCAATAAATAGGATAGGTTCCAAATGGTAGGAAGATTTAAGCTGTGTTTTCTATTGCCCTCAAGAATATTTACATTGCATATTCTTATGCTTGATCATCTCATTAGGTGATAATTCTCATGAGTTCAAAAACTAAGCATAATTGATGTATTTTCTCCTTATATATGTAATCTCCAATTAATAATTATTGTATATAAAGTTCAGATTGATTCAATGAAAGAGGAGAATGGGCAGCTAATTATTTGATGTGAGTTATAGATCATATTTGATTAAAAACATTAGTTTCCAACTGAGCTTTCTCTGAATGAATTTCTTATGATTTAAGCCATATTTTTTTGATTAAGGCATTTCCTCCAGAAATTCATTTTCGCTATGCACATGGGCTTACTGGGAACTTATTGGCATGTTGATGATGGCTAATGGACTAATTTTTCAATGAGTGCTTGTCCCAAGAACAATATGAAGGAATAGGATATAAAATTCTTGAGTTTTGCCAGAAAGAAGGAAAAACAAAAAGGAGAAACATTTCAAAAAGGCAGATCTAGGAGCCTGTGTTATGCCTTCAGGAGCTCAAACCCTTACAGAAGATACATTGCAATATGGTGAAATATGTTATATAATAAGGGATATACTGGAAATGTGAGTATTTTGAGGGAAACTTAAGTCTGATGTGAAAGACCAAGAGTGACTTCCAAATAACTTACATCTAAGCTGAAATGGGATGAGAAAATCACATGGGCCTAGGAGAGGAAAGCAGGGGTCACAGAGGCCAGTGTTGTAACTCAGCTGGCTAAGCTGCTACCTGTGATGCAGGCATACCATATGATTACCAATTTGAGTATTGGCTGCTCCACTTCTGGTTCAACTCTTTGCCAGTGTACCTGAGAAAGCTGCAGAAAATGGCTCAAATTCTTGGGTTCCTGCCACCCACATAGGAGCCTCAATGGAGTTCCAGGTTCCCATTCTTGTTGAGGCCATTTGGGGTCGTGAACCAGTGGGTAAAAGATCTTTCCTTCCTTCTCCCTTTCTGTGTACCTCTGCCTTTTAAATAAATGAATGAATGAATGAATGAATGTTTTGTTTTTACACTTTTAGATGCTGTAAACTCTGAGATCAGGTGCTTGCAAATATTCTAGATTATAGATTGCCCAGTTTTTCTTGTATCTTCACATGATAGAGAGCAGAGTCGAGGTCTCACTTTTTTTATTTATTTATTTTATTTGAAAGGCAGAGTTACACACACAGAGAGAGAGGGAGAGAGAGAGAGAGAGAGAGAGAGCGTGCTTCCATCTGATGGTTCACTCTCCAAATGGCTGCAACAGTCGGAGTTGGGCTAGGCTAAAGCCAGGAGCCTGGAACTCTATCCAGGACTCCCACATGGGTAGCAGGGTCCAAATCACTTGGGCCATCTTCTGCGGCCTTTTCAGGCCCTTTGGCAGAGAGCTGGATCAGAAGTGAGGCGGTGATACTCAAACTCAGGCTCATATGGGATGCTGGCATCACAGGAGTCAGCTTAACCTGCTGTACCAGAACACTGACTCCAGTGCTCACTCCCTATTTTTTTTAATTTTTGTAAAGAGAACAAACATCATGTATTTCATATATATAATTTAAGCACATAATGATACATCCCAGCTTCCCTCTCCCTCCTCCTTCCTTCCTTTTTTCTTTTAATTTTTTCAAGAACATATTTTAAATTTATAATGAAAGGCTTAACATTCCATTAAAGAATTCAGCCAGTAGACAGTAGAAAGACCACTCTTCCACAGGAGTGGAGACCAGGGCTATAAACAATCACCAAATCTCAAGATGTCAGTGTTAGTCATCTACAGGACATGTTTTAATACTATCATTAATGAGGTTCCATTCATGATCTATTTTTCTCTAAAAGGCCCCACCTTCTAGAAACATCATACTGGGGCTTGGGTTTCAACATGTGAATTTCAAGGGGTCAGAAATCTTCAGTCCATATCACAGAACATACTTTAAAAGTTGTGTTGGTTGTTGATGGAAAATATATAGTATGAAAAATTTCTGTATGTATGTCAAAATGTTTTGCAACAAAATAAACATCTTTGAATTCCAAAGAAAAAACTGTATTACTCATCACCCACTTCAAAAAAAATTAAAATTTGTAAAGCTACAGGAAGCAGATATGGCAATTGCTTTGGAAAAATTACCAGTGTATCCTGTATTTCATTGCTCAATGTGTCACCCACTGGAAAAGACAGGGGATGGGAAGAGGCTACTTTGCTCTCACATGAGAGAAAGAGATGCTCTAAGACTTTGGATCATCAGATTTGCTACATATCTCCTGAAATTCAAAGGATACTATGGCTGGTATCTAGCTCAAAGATGAAATAAGTAGCCTACTGTACAGAATAAAAAGTCTTCACTGAGGGCAACCATCCTTCCTGTATTTGCCTAGGTAAGCACCCTCATGTGAATTCCATGTACCAAAAAGGATACAGCTGTGAATTGTAATGACTTCTTGCTAATTTCCTTCCTTCAAAGGCTAAGCTTTTGACCTTGGCATAAAGAAGCTAGAAAGAGGAAAAAGCTAAAGGGAGTTGGATGTGACCACCTGGAAATTATCATTTGTGCCAAGGAGCTGAAGTCAAAGATCCATAGAGAAGACAGGAAATCAATAAATGTCTTAGACATATACCACACCTTAAACGTGTCACTGCAAGATTAGAAGTAAGATGTCCTTTGTTCCACAACTTTTCTACCTTCCATTGTGTCACTAAATAAGCCTTTGAGAGTCCAAGAAGTCAGGTAAAAACAAAAGTTGAATCCCATCTCCACTAGAGAATGAGAGTAAGAAAATATTTTAACTGAATTAGCAGTATTTTAAATGCTCATGGACAGGTATTTTATTAAAACCTGAAGAAATATTATTCAAGTGACTGATAAAAGTTAAATATTCCATAACAACTCCAGAACTTTTATGCAGATTTAGAGATTAGTAATCTCTAGAAAAGATGACCAGCCACAGTTAGTTGTTGGGAGATAATCAAGTATGCTTGCTCTTATTTAGATAATTTAATAATCTCAATAAACTTGGTCCAGATACAATAAATTTTATTTAATTCTCATAATAACTTCAATGAGATAAGAAGCATTATTGCCTGAGACAGATAAAGGATAGCCATAAATTGCTGACATTTGCTCCATCAAGAGTAGGAGTTTATGTGTCCTTGCCTTGAATACAGGTCATCACTGTGGTTCCTATAATGAAAAGCTCAGAGCAGAAGCAATGTTGTACCGGTTTCTGGGCAGAGGTCTTATGAGACTGACGACTTCCATTTCTTTTATCTTGAGAAATTCTCTCCAGGAGTCTAGAGCCACAGGGAAGTCCAATTACCCTAACAGTATCATACTAAAGAGGACACACGTAGGTGCTCCCATCAACTCCCCCCAGCTGAGCCCAAATAGCCCATGCACAGGTGGAAAAGTAGTGCACTCATCCAGGATAATTCAGACCAGAGCATCTCCTCATTAATATTATTGAATTACATTAGTCAGCACTTCTTGGATTAGAGATTCCAGCTGGGCCCAGCCTCAATTTATGGTTCACAAAAGCATGAGTTATAAGAAAATAGTTAAAGAATATTGCTTTAAGTAATTGCTTTTAGAGTAGCTTGAATAAATAAACATAAAGACTATTCTCATTTTATGAGGAAACAATCAGAAACAGTAAGATTTCTGAAGAAAGCATCTTTTTAAAATAATAGAAAATCCTAAAGCTGATTCACTTTTACTTCAATTTCTTTTCATTGTTAAATTCTACCTCAAAATCAAGTAGCATACTGAACAAGAAATTTACTTGTTATACCACTTCTAATATATTCCACATGTAGTAACAATGATAACAAAGGACCATTATCATAGTTAGAATTTAAATTAGGGTAGACTATAATTGTTTGGGGTAATTCTTTTTAGAGTTTAATAATTGATTTTACAGCTCAAGCTACATGACAGATAACTTCTCTATTCTCTCATTTAGGTAATAGCCATGTATTTCTTTGTAGAAATATTGTATATTGCCGGCGCCGCAGCTCACTAGGCTAATCCTCCACCTTGCAGCGCCGGCACACCGGGTTCTAGTCCCGGTCGGGGCGCTGGGTTCTGTCCCATTTGCCCCTCTTCCAGGCCAGCTCTCTGCTGTGGCCAGGGAATGCAGTGGAGGATGGCCCAAGTGCTTGGGCCCTGCACCCCATGGGAGATCAGGAGAAGCACCTGGCTCCTGCCATCGGATCAGTGCGGTGCACCGGCCGCAGCGCACCTACCGCGGCGGCCATTGGAGGGTGAACCAACGGCAAAGGAAGACCTTTCTCTCTGTCTCTCTCTCACTGTCCACTCTGCCTGTCTAAAAATAAAAAGTAAAAAAAAAAAAAAGAAATATTATATAGATATTAGTGTGTGTACATGCAATCATTTACATATTTATTCATTCACCTGCATTCATTTGCTCCTGTATTACTGTTAACTTTTCATGGCTTTATGACTAGTTTCCATAGTTAGATCAAAACTTTAGAAGAGGCATATGGTTTTTCATTCCTTTCCAAAACTTCAAAGAGAGATTTCAACCTGGAGTGTACAGAATGGTCCCAGTTATATTTCACAGACTTGTAAGCTCCCATAAATTCCATGCAAAATGCTATATAAATTTAAAAATGTACATTTTTACAAAGGAAAAACAACAAATTTGTTTTTTAAAAATGTTTAAAGTTAATCCTTTTTAGATTAGGAACCACCGGTCACGAGTACTTTGCAGTATTGTGGGCTTGCAGTGAATCTCACAATAAATATGATTAATTTATGGTCTAGAATAAAATATCTCCTTTCAATAAATAAATAAATTATGACATTGTGACTCTACTAGACTTACGTTCCAATTCAACTTTCAAAGGAACAAATATAAAAATATGAAATAGTAAAGACCAAAGGGTAAATGAAGTACAAGTTACAAATCTAGCCACATTTTACTCAGAGATAGCCCTGTTAACACTTTGCAAAACATTTCATGAATTTCTTCTTCACATCTTCTAGATAGACAGTTCACAAAAACATAATTATATTCCAAACATTGTTAATTTTTTACTTTAATTTTTTTAGACATTCACTTTATTTTCACCATAAAACCAAAATTCAGCCATAAATAAGGAAGTCACATGCTAGAGTCACTCACTCCATCCTGACCTTCACCACTGGGTTCCAGTAATAGCTGCAGAGTGGAATTCCATCCATTCATTGAACAGTAAAAGGGAGACCATGAGACCCCAGGTGTTCAACACATTCTCTGTTTTATGAATGTGTATCTATTCTTGTTCTTCTAGGTCTACTGTGCTAAGTCACTGGTACATGTAATTATTGACTTCCCCAAGAAAACAGCAACCTAGAACTTCTTTGCTATTTGTGGCAGTTTTATCTGCCTGATTTTACTCTGTAATCTCTTTCTGAATTTTATCTGCATTAATTCTACACTGGAAAGTTGTGCTTAAATCTAAACTCAAACCTGAATATCAGATACCTTGACTAGCCGACTAGAAGCTGCCGGTTCCAATTTCTAGAGCTCCATCCTGGTTCTAGTATGCATTATATTGTCTTAGCTCTCTCTCCCTAACAGTGACTCCCTGATACTTCAAATAGCATTCATCTGGAAGACTTAGATAATATAACAATGCATCCCATTTATCACATCCTTCAGAAAATAACATTAGCCCAAATGACACTTGAGTTCATACAGTCTGAATCTGATCCCTGAGCTTTAAAATTGTGAAATAATGGGCCCTTGTTGAGACTCTTAGCTCCTCTCTGAGAGCATGTTGATATCAGCCCTTGGCTCACACCCAACTTCTAGTGAAGTTTCCAAGCCTATAACATGACCTGCAGATATATAACAATCAAAGTTTGCATAAGAACATGAAGATACCTCTTGATGCAATTTAGGATGAAGCCATCCTAATTTTCTTCCTCGTCTGAGACCTCTCAAGCCTCGTCAAATTCTGTGAAGAGAAAGGATCTTAAGTATTACATGAATACTGAAAATCGTTCCTTTAGTTAACTAGCAAAGTGTGTGTTTAAATTTAATATCCCTATAAAATTGTCTCTATTATTTAAAATTGTTTTATTTTCTTTTTTTTTTTTTAATTTTTTTTTTTCACTTTTTTTATTTTTTTTTGACAGGCAGAGTGGACAGTGAGAGAGAGAGAGACAGAGAGAAAGGTCTTCCTTTTGCCGTTGGTTCACCCTCCAATGGCCGCCGCGGTAGCGCGCTGCGGCCGGCGCACCGCGCTGATCCGATGGCTGGAGCCAGGTGCTTCTCCTGGTCTCCCATGGGGTGCAGCACCCAAGCACTTGGGCCATCCTCCACTGCACTCCCTGGCCACAGCAGAGAGCTGGCCTGGAAGAGGGGCAACCGGGACAGGATCGGTGCCCCGACCGGGACTAGAACCCGGTGTGCCTGCGCCGCAAGGCGGAGGATTAGCCTAGTGAGCCGCGGCGCCGGCCTAAAATTGTTTTATTTTCTATTTCTGCATTTTATTTCACTTTTACCTGAGGCCTTGCAATGTTTTATAGTGGTTATTTTCAATGAAAGGAAAACATTTTGAATTTTTCATTAAATTTAGTACTTTTTTCATATCTACTCTGGTGTACTTTTACTAGGGTAATTTTTGGTTGTTTTTCATACCTCCATAGATGTTTTATCAACTAAACATATTCATCCACTCATTTAACAAATATGTTTGAGTATCTAATCCATATGAGGCACTATTTCAGGCATCGGGAATATAACAGAAGCAAAATATATAAAAATACTGCCCTATGAAGCTGATTTTCTGTATGGTGGGAATACAAAGAATAACCAAGAAAAATGATAAGGGAAAAATTAAAGTAGAAAATGGATGGAAGTTGAAATATACGATGCACTGGCCAAGTGAGGCTGAACCAGGGTGTTGATCCTGAATGATGATCTGAAGGAGTTGTGGAAACAAGCCATGTGGAGTCCAGGAAAGAATACTTAGCAGAGAGAAAAGCAAGAGCCAGAGGCACTGACGAAAATATGCACAGTTTTTCAAGTGGGCTGGATAGTTTTAATATTTCTGAAATATTATCATGAATATTGTTAACAATGTCAAGTCAAGAGTTAAAATAAAGATGTGTTAAGCCAAAGTGAGCATACAGCTGATGGTGTTGAGAAGTGTAAACATTTTGAAGTCAGAGTCAATGAGATTTATTGATATACTGGATAGGGTTGTGAGAGTAATGAAGGAATCAATATTAATCTTTGGATTTTGATCTAAGTAGCTGAAAAACTGGAGTGGCTATTAAAAGAGATAGTAATGAGCAATCTAAGATGTGGGAAGAGTAAATGATAAAAAGATGGATGGATGGATGAATGGATAGAAAGATGTTTATGTATAAAAGAAAATTGGAAAAATATACATATCACCAGAGCTGCCCTCAAACCCAGTTCTCATATATGTATTTTAAAATAATTAATATGCAGCTCAGTTGTTATAATGAACTCAGCATTATACTATGTTTTTATTTATTGCAATAGTTGAAGTTCAGTTAGGGAAAACAACAACTATATCAAGTGTTTAAACGGGATATTTTATGTTGGGAATCAATTACATAGTTGCAACCACAGTTGTTAGCAAATTGGTAGCCAGGCCAGAATTTATAGAAGTCAACATATTGTTTTCTGCAATAAGCAGTTGTGAATAGTTAGGTAGATAGGGTTTAATAGGCTTAAAATTAGCTATGATAAAGTTAAAGTATTTTAAAGGGCTGTGCAACATTTTGAATGTGTCAATGTAGCTACACTTCAGCTGTTCAATCAAATAATGTACTAGTGAAGGGGTTAAAGTCTATTAATTGCAGGTGGGAGTTTGACCTAACTGTTAAACTCCTGGTTGGGAAACCTACATCTATAGTGGAGGCCAGTGTTCAAGCCACAGCTCCAAACCTAATTCTAGCTTTCTGCTAACATACATTCTTGGGAGATAGGAGGTTATGGCATAAGGGTAGCGTCTCTGATCCACATGAGAGAACTGGATTGACTTCCTAGCTCTTAAATTCAGCTCTGTGGCCATTGTTAGCATTTGGGAATGAACCAGTATATGACGGGAGCTTGCTCTGTCACTTTCTTACTCTACAGAAAAAAAAAAAAAAAAAAACAAAAAACAAAAAAAACTGTAGTCAATTAATAAATTGATTTGAAAAGAAACTATCCTAGATATTCTGGATGGATCTGATCAAATCATTTGAAAAAGCACACCAACAGAGCTGAACTTTACCCAAAGATAAAGGAATTCTACTAGTGGACAGCAGCTTCAGTTCATGTCCCAGAATTCCAGTCTGTCCTTCCCACTAGCTTGCCATATATGTTTTGGACTTGCCTAGCCAAACCTCACAACCAACATGAGTCTTGTAATAAATTTGATGTCTTCCACTGGTTCCTCTATTCCAGCTTATTCATAACTGATACAAGTACTAAAAGTAAAGACAAGGGAAAGTATGTCTATAGCAAATAATAAGCTAGTGGGAAGGTGGGAGTAGGGATGGGAATAGGAGAATGAATTAAAGGCAAAAAAAAAATAAGTTGACACCTTGATAAATAAAATATCGTTGCCTCAGCCATGGACTTGTTTCTATTTGGATTGTAGCAAGTCCTTAGCACAATTTACTCCATATTTCTCTGAGATTTAATTGCTAGGTTAAAATGCTTCATATAACGTCAGAGAGAAGGGAGGCATTGAATGCAGTAGATTGTTATAATAAGTGTTCCCATTGAATTGTCTGTGGTATCACACCCTTATGTGATCCCCCTCCACTTCGACACTGGGCAAAGGATGAATATTGTCAAATGAGTGAACCCAAGCCAAAAATGCTACCCAGCCAATCTACAAAATAGAACAAATGAAATGCTATGTATTTTAATATCTACTAAATTCTCGGTTGGATACAACTAACTATACATTGGTGTTTTTTGATAATGCGATATCTGGAGACCATAGTCCCCATTAGCAATAATAGAATGTCAAAATGTAATGTTTTATTTGTGTTTGTTTTAAAAATGTTATTCTCTAGGTTATTCAGTCACTTTGAGATTTATAATCGTTAGAATATACACTTCTTTGCTGTAATTCCTCATGTGAAGAAAGGATAAAAATAAATGTAATTACACAAAACAATTACGTGAGAATAAGTGAAATAGTAGTCATTGAGGACTAAGAAGGAAGGTGTACATAACAATAACATCACCAGACAGACCATTTTATATAACTTTAGAGGACAATAATATGAAAGAATAAAACATCTTGCTTCCCAGCAGGGCTGCAAAGTTGCTCTGAGTCTTTGAGTCGGAGTCACTCAAGGGATATGGTGCCTAAATTACTCCTAATTCCCTCTGAAGACGTGGTTCTGCCTAGTAATACAGAGTTGGAAAACTCCCAGGAGAATACTTTTGCTTCTGCTACTGCTGCTTCTGCATTTGTTGTTCGGGCCACCTGCATCACATTTCTGTCTCTGCTTTGCATTCTGCACAGCTGAGAGTTAAATTCAGCTATTCAGAGCTCCATTTCCCTATGTTCTTTTCTGTCCAAAATTTATTGATGAACTCTCAAACCTGTACTTTCTGTTTTATCTCTAATGTCCCTTTTCCACTGTATTAATAACTATGTTAGCCTACTGGCCAGCTGGCTTAATAGATGTACAGGCCAATTCTTGGCAACCATATCACTAGATTAATGAATCAGTTACTCTGATTTCAAACTATCAAACTTCCAGGAATGCAAAATGCGCAGAAATGGTACTCAAGCTTCCTCCTTCCACCTTCAACCCATTTTAAAGTGAGAACTATATTTTTTATGCTGAACAGTCAATCCTCCCCATATGAAGGTTCTGCAACCACAAATCAACCAACTTTAGATCAAAATATGGAAAAACCAACCATTAAAAAATTGAATTTTTCACACACTGAGCACTATGCTGAATGCACCCTGATATAGCCTCCTGCTTTTTCACAAATCCTCGATCTCTCTCCAGCACTCACTTGCTGACCTTGGCTCACCTTGAATTTCATTTGCTTACTATGTATTTTAGCTGATGGTTGCATCTATATGGAACTTGTGTAGATTTTATTTTCTGGTCATTATTTTCTAAAAAATACAATATAACTATACTATGTTTTCTTAGGTACTATAAGTAATCTTGATTGACTTAAACTGTAGGGAAAGATGAACATTAGGTTAGATGCAATGAGATTTTATAGGAGAGATTTAAGCAGCAACAGATTTTGGTAGCTGCCAGAGATCCTAGAAGCAATTCCTGTGAATATCAAGGGATGACTGTATTACTAGAAAGAGTCTTACCCAATGGGAATAAAGGAATGAATGTTTCTGTAATCTTTTCCTTTTTCCATATTTTTAATATTTTTATGTTTTAAAGGCAGAGCAAGAAGGGCTGGCACTGTGGCTTAGCAGGTAAAGCTGCAGCCTGCAGTGCCAGCATCCCATATGGGCACCAAATGGAGTTCGAGTCCTGGCTGCTCCAATTCCTATCCAGCTCCCTGCTATGGTCTAGGAAAGAAGTAGAAGACAGCCTAAGTCCTTGGGCCCCTGCATCTGCAGGGGAGAGCAGAAGAAGCTCCTGGTTCCTGGCTTTGGATTGGTACAGCTCCCGCCATTGCAGCCAATTGGGGAGTGAACCAGGGGACGGAAGACCTCTATCTCTCTTTTGCCTCTCCTCTCTCTGTTAACTCTGACTTTCAAATAAATAAATAATTTTTTTAAATAAAAAAGAGCAAGAGAGAGAAGAGGAGGGGAGGGGAGGGGAAGAGAGGAGAGGGGAAGGGCAGAAGAGTGGAGACATATCCCATACATTGGTTCACTTCCTAAATAACTGTAACAAGTGAGACTGGATGAGGCTGAAGCCAGGAGCTTGGAACTCCATTCCAGTCTCCTCCATGGGTGGCAGGGAACCAAGCAGTTAGAGCCATTAACTGCTATCTAGGATATGCATTACTAGGAAGCTAGACTGGAAGCCTTGGGGTAGCTGGGACTCAAAACTGGCACTCTGATATAGGGCGCGGGACTTCCAAACAACTATCTTGCTGTGCCACAATGCCTGCCCTTTTATTTGTTTTAAATTATGATACATCTATATCTTCAAATATTGATTCTCTATATATTGAGGAAAACATTTAGTCAAGTGGTTACATTCATGGATTCTAGATTCAGATAGGTAAGGATTTAGTAGTCAAGGTGACGTTCGGTAAATTATGCTTCTCAGATGATATCAACTAATAATATCAACTAATATGTCATATGTTATAAAGCTGTAGGTAGTTTGTGGCTTCCAAATAAGTCCTGGCTGTGGATGTTATCTTCACATGTTTGCTTGAGGGGATAAAAACCACCACCAAAAATACCCCAAATAATCACCTTAGTAAGTTAGTGGAAGACGAGTCTTTATTAGTAACTTATTTGCTACCCAACAGAAGGCTGATGACTTCAGGAAAATTACACCATTTTTTACAATGGAAAAAGACTCTAGAGTGGGTGGGTTCAATGAGCTTCACTTCTGTGGAGCTAGAACTGAGTCATTCATCATAGGCTGTTGAAAGCCGCCTGTATCTGCACTAACAGTGGCAACATCTCTGCACCTCATGACCCTCGTGTTGTGCTGTCACTCACAGGTGTAAAAGGCTCTTTTTCCATCGCATGCCTTTTATATACAAGGCCTCCAAGTGAGTTCTAAAGTGTTGTGACAAAATTAGGTACTCTGGAAAAGAAAGCCCACAGTGTGTGCGGGAAGTTGTTATAATACATGATTTTAATAATTGCTATCAGCTAATGAATCTTAGGGTGCTTAGGTATGCTGCTGAGAAAGCTCTAAGTGGACAAACTCATTTTTTCTAAAAGAGATTCTTAGTACAAAATAAGACTGATACAGTGAAATAAACTTGAACTTGACACCAAGAGGACTAGTTGGCATTCCAACTCAATTTACAGATGACTCTGCTCCAGTGGTTGACCTCTCTGTGTCTGAGTTTCCTTATAGGGAAATTACATTCTTCATACAGACTCCTGAAGGCTCTGTGAGGGAATGCATGAGAGCACTTCTAAAAACTCATGGGAAATGGAATTAAAATATAAATTTATTTGGATAAAAAAGCTTCTGAAATTGTGCATACAAGAGGTCTTCAAAAAGTTTATGAAAGACGAATTCTTCAATTTAAAATTTTTGCACCCCAATAGGTTTATCTTTTAATTTTATTTTTCCACAAATGTTTTGATTTGCCTTCATATGTGACACAGTTTCTACTGTAAATATTTTAAAATATGTACTTGAATCATGTTTGCATTGGAAACTTATTAATATACTAATTCATAGGTCTTCTTCCAGAGATTCCAGCCAGTTTTGGTGTGAAACCTATAAATCTCAATGTTGATTATGCATTCTATGGACTTTCTGAAAGTTACCTGCACACAACACTTTCAGACAATTGTAATTTTTGCATATTGCATACTTTTTACTTATTCAGTATTGTTATTGGACATAAAAGAAGGAAATGCACCAAATTCCCTTCTGTAATGTTAAAATATGAAATATGAAAATCCCTAAGAAAAATTAAAGATTTTAGAATGTCCCTGTCTTTCCCACTATTTTCAGTGCAATAATTCTTATCTAAAATTAGAAAGGGAACAAGGCATTAATGTAACCAATAAGCAAAGACAGATTGTAAGGCTCTACCCATGCTACTATCTTATGCCTAAAGACACTTACAGCTTGAATGTGTAAAAAAAACTGAGAAAGAGAACATAGGGTAATATTGCCAAATGAATCTTTGTTTTCACTTGAATAGGTGTTTCAGTTTTGCAGTTATTGCCTCAAAAATCTTCTCTTAATAGGAAAGCCTTGAACAGTGTAATAAATGGGGGTGGGGGGTAAGAATCAGTATCTGAAAGGATATCATGGTTCTTCCACCCTCTCAAACTGGGCTCTGAGCCATGGTTGCCTTTGTGCAATTTATACTCTAGAAACAAGTGTTGTGATTAGTTTCTAGACACCACTATTACGAACACAGATGACCCCACCCAAATGACAGCCATTTGCAGACACAGGGTCAAAGTTTAACTCTGTGATACCATTTGAAAGGTGCATAAAAGGCTCCCTTCTCTGGCCAAATATATTTCTTCCAATAATCTGTCACTGGCCTATTCCAGATAGCCTCTATTATACATAATGTTCCTAACTCTTAAAATTTAAAAAGCCATTGGAGGTCTTAAATCTGAAAGTTTTGTTTAAAACAATATAGACTAGTTTATTTTGGAAAAAAAAACCCTGCTTAGAACAACTAGAACATTATAAACTATGTAATAAATAAGATCTGTCTGAAAGCATGGTTTCTAAGCTCCCAAGAATATAAAGTTCATGAGACCAACATTACAAAGATGAAGGAAACACTGAAACCTGAAAGTGATACTTGGAACAATTTTCCCCTCAATGTATTTGCTGATTTTAACATCGTAGCTGAGAGACTGCAGAACTTAATAAAACTTTTGGCAGATTCATCGGTTGACGAAATTCAAGTTAGAGATCAGGGACCATCAAGAGGTCCCACATTGGGACACCAAAAGTTTGTATACTGAGAATGATTCAACCCAACACATATAGGGCTTCTAGGGCTTCAAATCCTCCCAGTCCCTGTTTCTATTACAGTAACTCGACTGTCTGATAGAAGCAAATCCACAACATTACTGACGTAAGATAATGTTATACAGAACTGCAATCATCACAAGAAATATTTACCCACTATTTCCAGTCAGTGATACTGAAGAGCAATGATTGGTTAGTGCTTCACATCACACACACACACACACACACAGATATTTAACAAAATCAAAACTGCCTGGCAAACCAATACAACTTATTGAACACATCATAGAAGCAGTAACTACCAAGAAAAACATTTTCTACATTAAAATTAAAATTTTCCTTAAATAAAAGAAATCCATAAAAGAGGGTAAAGACAACTTACTAAGATATGACATTTGCAAAACATATGCTCAGTAGAACTTATGGCCAGACTATATAAGGAGTTTGTATAAATCAATTCGAAGTCAGAAAGTCCAACAGAAAAATGAACAACATACTTGAACAATGTCCAAAGGGAGGATATCCACATTTCCGTCATCAAAAAATGGAATGAAGTAAAAAGAAAAATTATAATGAGTCTTCTTGTACAGCCACTATAATAGCTAAAACATCTAGAAGATTAACAATTGTGTTGGCAAACATGTGGAGCAATGAGAACTAACACACACTGTAGATAGCAGTATAAACTGGTACAATCACCCTAAGAAAATATCTGAAAATAACTATTAAAAAGAACAAATAGGTAATCAGAAATACCAACCCTAGCATGTATATGCAAGCATACCAAAAGAAATGTAAGTCAATAATTTTTACAGCAGCATTGTTTATGATTGGTCCAAACTGAGAAATAGCCAAAATGTCCATAAAAATTGTAATATATTTATATAATTATGGAATCATAAAACATAAAAAGAAACAAACCTCTTCTCCATAAAACAGTGTGAATTAATTTTACCAACATAATAGTGACTAAAAGAATCCATACTTCAATTAATTATGAGGATTCTTCAAAAGTTCATGGAAACTGCATGTTATGAAAACACTTGCATGGATTTCAGAGGTCTTTTGCACTGACATGTTCATATCTCCTGATTCCATTTTTCCACCTTTTGAAGTACTCTGGTGTTTTATTTATGTGGTATTCAAAATAGGTAAAACATCTTCAGCATCAAAATTTCAGAACAATTTCCCTTTGGGAAGGGAATGTTTAAGACTAGAAGGAGCATGAGAGTGACACTGCTTGCTGCTGTTATTCCATTTTTGGACATGAGGTAGTGTCACATGGGTATGCTTCTTTCTGGTCCCTGTAACTTTGTATTTTCTCTATCTATAGTAAGCATCAATTTTAAAAGTTAAGAGTCTTTGTGTATTCTTCTATTTCTGCCTTTAATGTTTTCATCATACAGACCTTTGACATCCTCTGTTAAATTTATTGGTGGTATTTAAAATTTTTGTAGCTATTGTGAATGGTATTGTTTTCACTAGTTTTTTTTTTCTCAGCCTTGACATTTTTGTGTATACAAAGGCTATTGATTTTTGCATGTTGATTTTATGTTCAACTTTACTAAACTCTTATGACTTCTAATAGTCTTTTAGTGGAGTCTTTTCTTCCCCTACACATAGGATCATTTCATCTACAGACAAGCATAAATTGACTTTCTCCATTCTGATTTGTGTCCCTTTGATTTCTTTTTCTTGCCTAATAGTCTAAGACTTCTGGAAATATAATGAATAGCAACGATGAAAGTGGGCATCCTTGTCTGGTTCTGGATCTTATTGGAAATGCTTCCAAGTTTCTCCCATTCAATATGGCGCTTGCTGTGGGATGGTCATATATTGCCTTGATTGTGTTGAAGAATGTTTCTTCTACTCACAATTTGCTTAAGGTTTTTATTTTTTTAACATGAGAGTATTTTGTATTTATCAAGTGGTCTCTATGCACCTATTGAGATGATGATGTGGTGTTTATTCTTCAGTTTGTTAATATGTGAAGGGGTGGAAATATAATACAGTTGTGGTGTGTAGAGGTGGAGCCTTTGAGAATGATTAGATTGGATTATATATTTTTGGTGGGTCCCATTATTGAATCATGGCAGACCTTGTAAAGAGGGACATGACAGACACACCCACTCCCTCTTCCTACATGATACTTTGTAATGCCTTATTTATTACTCTACCAGAAAGATTTTATCACCAGGGCCTACTTGATTTTGGACTACGATACTCCAGATTTGAAAGTTAAAATACAGCTCTCTTTTCTTCATGAGTCACTAGTCCCAGGTATTAGCTCCAGTAATGAAAAGCTCACTAGTACAGAGACACAGAGAGAAATTTTGGGAAAAACTATCAAAATAAGATGTTCACTATCTAGAGGTATATTCTTGTAGAATGACTCTATAGTCAATTGCTAGAATCTGAAGTTATCAAAAGGTCAGAGTAGTCATTCACAAGAGATTAATGATGTGCCTTATAGATCCTCTCAATCAAACCAGACAGCCTCCATAAAGCTTCAGTGTTGTTTCTTAGGTACCTCAACTAGCGGCCAGGATAGAAAAGTCATTATCTTAGAAAGCTCTGGATGAGGTTTTTGTCTAATGAAATGAATTCCCCATGAAATCCACATGGGATCCATACAGTTCTTGAAAGAAGTATGTCAGTAAAAACTCTTCTACTTTATTCAAGATACACTTAGAATGTGAAATTCAAAATTGCTTTCAAACCCTCAAAATTCTATTAGCAAGCTGATAAAAATAATAAAAATAATCAGCTATAAATACTTTTAAGCTACTTTTCAAGATAAACGAGATGAATAAGTAGAGTCAAGAACCAGAAGTGCCCAGAAGAAAGAATGAAAAGCCACAAATTGCTGATTCCAGGCTTAGGCACTTAACCAAGGAAGTCTGGCTGAACTTTGCCCATGTGGATTTCAAAATTACTTTAGACAATGTATTCTATTTTAATTTTCTGCCTTTTTTCTATATTTTGAAATAACATTTTATTTATTTACATATTTTTATTTGAGAATCATAAGGAGAGAGACAGAGAGTTTCCATGGTCTGGTTCACTGCTCAGATGTCCACAATGGCAAGGTCTAGACTAAGTTGAAGCTGGGAGCAAGGATCTCAGTCGAGGTGTGTGGGAGCAACCCAGCTACTTGAGCCATCACCTGATAGCTTCCAGAGTGTGCATTAACAGAAGCTGGAGTTAGTAAGATCTGGGACACAAGCTAAGCACCCTGGTAGGAGACTCAGGTGTCCCACCAGCATGTTAACTTTTATGCCAAATATTCACCCTACATTTTTTGGTTTTTAGACATAAAAGCCTATAATTTTTATCCAATACTTTCCTCATGACTTTATGCTGTGAGTTCTGTGGCCAAATAACTTGTTTCTGTAGTTATGAAAAATCAAAAAACATAGCAGAATGGTGCTCAGAAGCATCATTTAATGAATTACTCAGTGACACCTGATTTAGGTGATTAAATCTGGCATGTTGAACTGCGGCTGTAATGAGATGAGATCTTCACTCACCCTAGGAGGTGTGAGGGGAAGGAATAGGACAGAATGAAAGTGTACAGCACCTTAAGATAGACTA
The DNA here is from genome assembly GCF_033115175.1 of Lepus europaeus. NCBI lineage: Eukaryota > Metazoa > Chordata > Mammalia > Lagomorpha > Leporidae > Lepus > Lepus europaeus. The sequence continues at coordinate 61,542,507 of NC_084831.1, forward strand.
AGAAGTCAGATATTCCATATGCTATAGGGAATCCAAAGATCTCATGAATTTTAAAAAATGACAAAGTTCAAGAAATGCCTAGAGGAAAATCCTCTATCTCTATAATGCAAGATCTATTTTTTTTCTATTTGTATGTGAAATGAGGCATCCTTCAGAAAATTTTTAAAAACTCACAATAAAAGAGACTTGATATTCTCAAAGAGATTTAGTGTCCTATAGGGAAAGATCTATAGATTTAAAGGCTCTACAAAATAGGATTTAAAGATTTTTTTTTCATTAATCATTTTAAATTTGCATTTTGGTTAGAAATATTTGTTAAGAACTCCTGGAAATTTTAGAAATTATAAGCTTTCCGCTCTTTATGCCAAGAATGGATTTGTAAATGGTCTCAGTTTTGTGTGTATTCATGCCAGGAAATGTAAGACAAGAGTCTTATCAGTATTGCATGTGATTAGATTACAAAATAGAAGTTAGAATTTCCCCCCATTATTCTTTACTTTAACTGCAAAGAATGTCATTTCTCCCATAGTTTTATTGCATCATATATTCAACGATAAAGAGGATACTTTTTCCTTTGTTTCACAAATTCCAGAGTTGTATGCTTCATAATCCCCATCATGGTTTCTTGTCATGGTTTCTCTAGCATATGATGGTCTCCAGCACTGGAACTGACAGTTTGTTCTGGATTTACAGTGTGAATGAATCTCCTATGCTATCCTGTGCGTGTGGAGTGTCCTGAATTGTAGTGTAAGCACTCAACCACAGACTCCCCAATTAAGTGGAAATCAGTTTCAAGAACCACATTCTAACAGGAAGTTTGGCATAGTCCTAAGCGATCTAGAAACGATGTCATATGAGAAATGACTGGAGAAATCAGGTGGAAATAAAGTGTTCACCAAATGGTCTGATAGCAACTGGAAGAAATTAAATACAGACCACTTCTGAAAGACAAGACTAAGACCTTGATTTTTATTCCACAAAATAAGTTATTCTTCTAAATAACTTGTGAGTGTAGTTTATCAAGACTCCACTGAACATTGACAACTGCACTGTTTGTGCAGGCTGACCTGGGTAAAATGGACTATACAACCTAAACACCCATAAAACTGAATCTACAATTCTTTCTTTCAGGATCTGATGTAAACAAGGCCAGCTCAGCTGATTCAAAACCAGTGAGAGATAGAGCAAGAAAACACGAATAAGGGTGACCTACATTGTTCTTGAAATAGAAACTTTCCCTGATGGAATTCAAAGCATAAACAAAAGTGTCTTATTTCAGAAAGATGGGCCAGCAACCCTAGCATTCATCTGGTCCAAATTTCTCTGACTAATGAGGAAACAGGCCAAGAGACTTGATGCAGTCTGCTGGAGATCATAGCAAAGTCACACTCCCACATGTAGGCAAATAAGCCTCAGGTTCTGGGTAGTTACCTTGTAGCTTTTAGCATAACACTGGGCCAGTTTACAATTGCAGCTCTCTTGTTTATTTATTCCCTTTTGAATAATCCTTAAGGGGCAGTATGTCTTTCCTCAATTTTCCTCTGTCATCCATGTAGTAAATTAACAAAATAATTTTCTACTTCTCTGTCTTGTCCCTTAGCATCACCTGCAACCTCATACTAAGCACTCAGAAGCCCCCCTACCTCTTCAGCGAAATAATAGGAGAAATGTCTGTCTCTTCTAAAGCAGAGTGGAACTTAGGGCACAGAAACCAATACTAAAAGGGGAAAAAATTGTTAATTATTATTGTCAAATATCAAAAATGCTGATCCAAAGCTTAAAGTCTTAACAATGAACAGAAAAAGGAGGGAGAGCTTTAAAGGAAACATAACCAGTTGAAGGATAGGCATTTAGCCCAATGGCTAAGACACCAGTTAAGTAAATACTCATGTCCTATATTTAAGTATTTGGGCCTGATTCTTGGCCTTGGCTCTTGATTCCAACTTTCTTGCAATGCAGATCCCTGAAGGCAATGGTAATAATTCAGATGATTGAGTTTCTGCCCACACCCCTCCAACATGTGAATGACCTGGATTGAGTTCCTCCATCCTATCTTCAGCCTGGCCTAGACCTGGCTATTATGGGCATTTAGGGTGTGAACTAGCTCATAGGAGTTCTCTCTCTCTCTCTCTCTTTCTCTCTCTCTCGCTGTCTCTCTAACACACACACACACACACACACAAAATTGCTCTTTCTGAAATAAAAATACATTTTTAAAAGAAAAAGTTTTTGTGTAGGAGACCTGGGGCTAAGGTTTCTAGGAATGAACAAGGTGGGAAATGATGAGGACAGACTCTACTTGCTTGCCTTGACCTACTGAAGCTCTTAGCTTACTCATAACTTAAGAGACTCAGTTAGCGGCCCTATACTACAGTCAGTGCTAACAAATGCTGAAACCAAACTTTCAAAGAGAAACAGATTTTCTGCAGGTATCTAGCCTTCTGTGAAACTGTAGACTTACGTGGGAACAACAAATGTCAAGTAGCTATTCTCCTGTGTCCAGTGGGTCTGAAGTTTTTTGAAAGGTTCTCCAAAGATAACTTAAATACTGAATGTAAAATTAGCTTAAAATGCTTTATCTCTGTCTGAAAATGGAAACTTAGAATTTAGAATAAAAAGAGAAGTCTGTTTTAGCTGGCCATATGTACACCAGCTAACCTTACTGACCACCCCTGGTCATGGATTAATATATTTGTGGTTTAAATGTATGTATCATGTGCTGGGTAGAATGATATTATGCTTATTCTGAGATAATTTTGTTTGGGGTATTTAAACGCAGGCAATGGTTCAGTGAATTCCTCTTTTTAATTTTTCATTTTGAAATTTCATTCTTTTCAATTGATATGTATTTCATGTTCTAAGTGCACTAAGTAAACATTGCTTTCCTTCCCCCTACTTCTTGTCTGCACATTGGATATTTTTGTGAAAACATCAGGCTTCCTCATGGGGAATGTATGTTAGTTCTCAAATAGTTTGTTCTTTTTTCAATTGGCTATGGTTAGGAAAGAATTAATGGGGAGATGGGGCATTAATGGTATTTTCAATGATCTATGAACACCACATGCTTTCACATATGTACTTGAAAAAGATTTATGGGAAATTATAATTATCCACATATCACTGGGAGATCGGGGTACTATAACATTTTTGTTAAACAAGTATGACGATTCAGAATGATATGCAGTATTTAATAAACCTGGAATGAAAGAATTCTTAATACCGGACTCTTAATAAGGTGCATTGCTAATCTGTTTTGTCCAGTCAGGGCACTTCTGATTGTAAAATGTAAATGGAAGGGGTCAGCCACCACCTGAGATGCCAGCTTCCCAGATGACCACCAGTTCTCATCTAGCTCCTTTCTAACACACCTGAGAAAGCAGTAGATGATGACTCAAGTGGTTGTGGCCCTGCCACCCATGTGGAAGACCTAGAAAGAATTTGGTCTCCTGGCCTCAGCCTGGTACAGCCCCAGTCAGTACAGCCATCTGAGGAGTGAACCAGTAGATGGAAGATATCTCTACCTCTCTCTGTGTGTCTCTTCTTCTGTCTATGTGACTCTGTTTTTCAAATAAATAAATCTCTTTTTGGAAAAAACAGTGCAGATGGGAGGCAGTTTGATCAAATATCTATTTGTTTTTGTTTTTGTTTTTGTTTTTGCTTTTTGACAGGCAGAGTGGATAGTGAGAGAGAGAGAGACAGAGAGAAAGGTCTTCCTTTTTGCCGTTGATTCACCCTCCAATGGCTGCTGCGGCCGGCACACCGTGCTGATCCGAAGCCAGGAGCCAGGTGCTTCTCCTGGTCTCCCATGTGGGTGCAGGGCCCAAGGACCTGGGCCATCCTCCACTGCCTTCCCGGGCCATAGCAGAGAGCTGGCCTGGAAGAGGGGCAACCGGGATAGAATCTGGTGCCCCAACCGGGACTAGAACTCGTGGTGCCGGCGCCACAAGGTGGACAATTAGCCTGTTGAGCCACGGCACTGGCTCAAATATCTATTTGTAACAATGTGTAAAGATATTCTGAATTTCAGGACATGTAAAGACAACATGATTTATAAAGAATGGCCAAACACTTGATATGAAAATAGAAATCAATTTATTTCAGTATCTATAATTAAATACTGGTTCCTCTAAATAACATATGCATTAGGGTTACAATGAAAAATATAAATTTTTCTTTTTAAGGAAATAACAAAGCAAATTTCTGTGTCTTCAAGATCAAGTGTATAGTCTGAGCCTCTTCTCCCTATCCTTTGTCTGCCTATGGTTTATCCTGAGTCACGGCAAGCTCTCCTTTAACTCACTTGTGTTAGAATGTCAACACATTTTATTTGGCTATAATTTGTAAGTACAGAAAGTATGTTATCTTTTTTTCTCTTTTTAAACTTTTTCTTTAAATTTATGTAAGGTGAATAATTTCATATACACAGATTTAGGAGTGCAGAGATACTTCCTACCCTTCCCTCCCTCCCACCCACGCTCCCACTCTCCCTCCTTCTTCCTTTCTTATTCTTCTAAATTTTACAATGACACACTTTCAGTTAATTTTATAATCCTAAAATTAATCCTCCACTGAGTAAAGTATTCAACAAAAAGTCAGAAAATATGTTCATTTTTTATATTTTATTATTTTAAAAGATTATTTATTTGAAAGTCAGAATTACAGAGAAGGAGAGATACAGAGAGAGATCTTCCATCTGTTCATTCATCCCCAGATGTTCACAATGGCCAAGGCTGGGTCAAGCTGAAGTCAGGAGTCAGGAGCTCCATCTGTGTCTCCCATGTAGGCGGAGGGGCCCAAACACTTAGGCCATCCTTCACTGCTTTCTCTGGCCATTAGCAGGGAGCTAGATCAGAAGTAGAGCAGCTAAGACATGAAACAAAGTATGTTATCTATCTGTAAATCCTTATCAGTGGTATCCTATATGTATTGAAGTAACCAAAAATTGCAGCATACAAGAAGTCAATTAAAGTCAATGGCTTTAATTCATTTAAATACACATAAATTCAGAGGAATTTATGATATTCTAGAGGATGGAGAGAATATGTGGCAGTCTATTCTTGCCATGTTAGGAGTATGGTTGTACAAAAGATGTTCACATTATCATTCATCTGTTCTGGCAACTATTGACACATACTTGTGCCCATCTGACCAATGGTCACAGATTCACCCAAGCTTCTGCTCATTCTCCTTGTTCAAATACAGGGCACTAATCCACTCCATGCCACACTGATCTCCATGTACAGAGATGTTTTCCTACACTGAAAACCCATCAGACTATTATCCTTTTGTCCTTCACCTTTAGAAACCCTTGTCTGAATTCTCATATTTCTTTCACTCTATGAACATGCTTGGTGTGTAATTACTCTAGGATCTACTCTAGGGACAAGATTACAAGTCCCCTCTATTCTTGGGTCTCTTAGTATATCCAGAATATTCTCGTCTTTTCTTCCCCAGTAACTCTGTATGTTGGTAGTGCAAGGGTGAGGTACATTTCTACTTCCTGAGGAAATGCCACAGAAAATCTTCCTATCATTTCGTTGCAGAGAAACTCTAACTAGACTGGGGAGACATGTAAGGTGGGCGGGCTACTTCTGCATTTTTACTTTCAAAGTTACCATCTGTGGAATATTATTTCTGGGTTCCTAAGAGTAAACTCTTCTGGAAATCGGAGTACCTGAACTTTGTGCAATTCTAAACAGTTTTATCCCCCTTCCCCAAAGGCTAAGTGCAAAGGTTATAAGAAAAGCTGAGAGAAAAAAATCCTTGGTAAATATTTCAAATACTTACCTTTGTATTTACTTTCTTTTAAAATACTCTATACATATCCTACTGTGCCTTCAGGCACTGTTTTGTATGTGTATTTCTCCTCTAGTTACTTCTGTCTTCTACACAAATTGTAGCAACAGGAGGGAACGTTACTGTTTCTACAAAAGAGCTGATTTTTAATTTTCTGTTTATGACATTAGTGGCTTTCCCATTGGGAAAAATATAGATGAAATAACTCATACTGAGCTATGTCATCAAACATTCTCCACTCTGCTACATTTCTACTCTATTGGCTTTGGTAGCCCAATAAAAATAATCATGTAATAAAACTATGTTGAATATTATATGAGCTTCAAAAGCATATGATAATCTCTGAAATAATATTGACATGCTTAATGCCAAGCAATCAGTACAGATCGAAGAATAAGCCAGTTTCATAGGATGAGATCCAATTTGATTCATTGTTGTCCAGAAATGGTCAAGGATGGTGGCTCAAGAATATTAGAGTAATTGACTAGCCTATTGAACATAGTGCAGATGCCAACACTATCTTGCAGGAGAGTAATATATTTATTAAGTAATTGATAATTGTCTCAGTCTTGGACTAAAGGACAATAGCTGTATTTTCTGCAACACCAATATAGAACAGTGAATCCTGTAGATTCTGTGCTCATGATGCATCAATAATAAAAGAAATTGACCTATAGTAATTCATTAAGCTGAAGGATTCTTCTAAAACAGAATTCTCTTGGATCACAACAAAAATATTTTCTCTGATTAGAATAAATATACTAAAATAAAACTAGCAAGTGCAGAATTAAATTTTAAAATGAATGGCAAGCTTCATTCAAAGATAATTATTTTAAGGTGTTATGAAAAGTCACTTATTTAAGTGTCCATACTCAAGAGTTTTCAAAACTCTGCATGGAGAACTTGTCATCTTAGACAAATCTTAAAAGACGTCTAAGACTTTGAATAAAAGACATTAAGAGTAAATAAAAGAAAATATAAACTTCATTAGGATGGAGAACTGTATGAGAACTATGAGGTATAGAAATAGGTTTGACCTCTGCAACTTGAGCCTAGGTATACTAAAGATACAGGCTAAACTAAAAACATGTCTGAAGCCAGATACTGAAAGGCCCAGATGTCAAACTAAGAGTACTTATCAAAATTGCTAGGCAATGTGAGGCTACAGAGTGAAAGTGTGTTTTCCGAAACTTTTTCTGGATTATAAATAAGCTATTAAATATAAACACTAACTCTTATTCTTCTTTCTTGGTCCTCTTTCTCGGTTCAATGTCTTATCTAAGCTTCAGATGTCAGTCCTTGCAATCCACTTGCCCCTGCCTCCAAGTACCATGTGAATACACAATCTGACAATTTTTTTTCCAGAGTGACTTCCTTTTTGTTGTTTATTTATGACCTATGTGTGTATATTCTCCACCATAAAAATAGAGACAATAATTTTAGAAAAACATTTATATGATTTCTGGTTGCCTTGGGTAGGAAACTCAACCTCATTTCCTACCCTTTTTCCTTTTGCTGTTTCTATCAAAAAGGCTAAAAGAATAAACCCTTCTTTTCCTGGATTCTGTTTCAAGTGGCAATTGGTTAGAAGGTACAGATTTTTGTGTGTAAATAGAAACATTTTAGGGAGAAGGTGTTCGACCCAACAGTTAAGATACCCACATCCCACATCAGAGTACTGGGATTTGGCTTCTGATTCCATCTTTCTGCTAATTCAGATCCAAAATGTCAGTGAAATCATGGACTTGGTATCAGATTTTGAATGTTTTTCATCTATAAAGCTAAATTCTTCTCAAAGTTTCCCAAAATATATTTGGATTGAGTAAAAAAAAAAAAAGTTGTTGAAATCATACTGAAAATTTTAGTTTTAATAGGTCAAAATTTTCCAGGTAAATTAAGATAGTTATTCACAATGGAACTGATGATTCAGATTTCTCTTTATGGCCAAAAAATGAGTTATGAACATTTAGCATAAAGATAATTAAGGTAATGACTGGGATGGTATATTAGATTAGGGGGAACCTTCAATTCAACAAAAGTGACCTTAGAAGAAACAGAAAAGGATACACAGAGACACAGAAATGACAGTGAGCTGAAGACAGATGCAGACATTGGAGTTATGATATAGGAATCCAGCACAGGTCAGGAGCAACCGGAAGCTAAAAAAGATGAAGACAAACCATCCCCAGAACCTTTAGAGGGTGTATGTGTTCCTCCCAACACTCATTTTGGACTTCTGGACCCAACAGCTAATTAGAGAGCAAAGCTCTGTAATTTTGGTTTTAAGTTTGTGGGAGTTGGTTGTGGCAGTCCTAGAAAACAGACAACTGGATACACAGTCTTTGATTCTTCATCCTATGTTTGAGCATCTAAAAATCAAGATGTCAATTCTCCCAAAGCCAAGGAAAATAGATCTAGACTCACACCCTGAACTAGTTATCTATTTAATGGGTTCAAACAGCACACATTTGTTATTTCACCATTTCTGAGCGACTGGTCTAGACGGCACTTACCCGGGTGCACTGGGGCTCTGGTTCTAGCCCGACGGCAGTCTCATCTCAGGCTCAACAGAGGCAGAATGCCCTATCCTGTGTATGCGGTTACTGACAGCAAGCAGTTCCTTAAAGATTGCTGGATTGAGGACATTAGTTTCTTGCTAGCTTTCACCAGGAGACCACCCATTCCCACTTTCCCAGGCCTTTCCCATCTGGCTTTCTGTTTCCTCAAATCTACCAAGGAATCTGTCGCTTAAGAGAGTGGGTATTACATCTTAGGTAACATAATCAGTATCAGGCTTTCAGTGGAAGCCTTTTCAATGGCAATCTCCAGGACCAGTTCTGGCAGGTTTCCAGGTTTCCAGGGGGCGCTACTGAGACAGTTTATTGCCAGGGGCAGTGGTGATGTCATCAGACTAATCCACAGCATGACTTCGGCTGTGATTTGGGCTACAAATTTCCCTTATTACTGATTATTTTATTCATCTATTTATTCATCCTTCCTGGTGATTTTGTGAGCTACCTGAAAACTTTCCAATAAATCCATTTTATGCTTTAATCAGCTAGACTTGCTTCTATTGTGTATAATCAAGAACCCTGATACGCTTAGGAAAATCAAAATTGTTTTCTAGGATTCTAGCCTGCTCAAATACACTTCTCCTGCTTCCCTGTACTGTAGACAATAGAGACAATCATTAAACTTGTTTATAAACAGCATTGGAACAGATGTAAAATAATCATATTTCTCTCTAGAAAGGCCTCTGACTTATCAATTATGTTAAGTACGTCAGTTACATGTTTCTGTAGCATGTGCCTCTCATACCAGTTATTGCACCTACTGTCATTATTTTCTAAAGTGTTCCCTGCTAGACTCAAAGTCTCCCTTAGCCACAGCTTTCATCAGCTTTTAAACGAACATCTGGTACATAAAAGGACTTCAAAAAATTTGTAGAAAATGAAACCAAAGGTTATTTTAGTGCGGAAAAAATTGAAGTCCATGCATATGAGGACCCTTCAAAGAGTTCATGGAAATGTATTCTATGAAAAAACTGTGTGTATATTTAAAATATTTTGTGTCAAAACAAACTTGTTTCCAGTTCCATTTTCCATGAACTCTGTGAAGAAGAATTGTAAAGTATTTCTTAAACACTTGCTAAAATAATGACTATGTTAGTGAATGATGAGTGAATTATATTATTTCTTTCTCTGTAGATCTGTTTCCAACTAGTAAAGACTTATGTTTAACATGATAGTTCCATGTTTTAAGAGTTAACTTTGCTTATGTAATTTTAAATTTTTCTCCTTCAAATACTGGTTTTAAAATTTATTCATAGCTAAATGTCCTAATTTCCTCAATTTAGTGTCAGAAAAAACATATGTTATTTTATCTGTTGGTCCACCTGAGATTCTCAAAGTTGTGTTCCAGAATTTACAGTGTTGATACAATATCAGATGAAATTCTTAGTGGATGCTTGCAATTAAGCTCATCTGTATTATTGCCATATTTTTTACTATGCATCCAACTATCCTCTCTCTTTCTCTTACATATTCTTGGCTGATTTACTCCATTTCTAATTCATACCACCATATTCTACCATGGTTTTATTTATATTATTGCTTTCCATTCAGTGTTCACTTCTTTCTTCACAAATCTTCAAATGCTACTTATTCTTCAAGATCCAACAAAAATATTGGGTCTCCTGATATGACTTCTTGTTCAGCCCAAAGTAATTTTTCTTCCTTCAAACTCTCATATTTATTATTTTGTAACTTCTGTAATAATCATGTATGTCTTATCTCTTATTAGTATAAGTTCCCCAAGGGTTTGATGTATTACAGATTCATTTTAATATTCTCTGAATACATTATATATTGGGCATTCCATAAACATATGGATTATTTGATAGTGAGAGAACACACAGAATACAATAGCTGTAAAAGCAATTATATTAAAGACTACCTGGGGATATTCATCATCTCAAAAATAAAAGATGCTGGCCGGCGCCATGGCTCAGCAGACTAATCCTCCGCCTTGCGGCGCTGGCACACCGGGTTCTAGTCCCGGTCGGGGCACTGATCCTGTCCCAGTTGCCCCTATTCCAGGCCAGCTCTCTGCTGTGGCCAGGGAGTGCAGTGGAGGATGGCCCAAATACTTGGGCCCTGCACCCCATGGGAGACCAGGAGAAGCACCTGGCTCCTGCCATCGGATCAGCGCGGTGCGCCGGCCGCAGCGCGCCAACCGCGGCGGCCATTGGAGGGTGAACCAACGGCAAGAGGAAGACCTTTCTCTCTGTCTCTCTCTCACTGTCCACTCTGCCTGTCAAAAAAAATAAAATAAAATAAAAAATAAAAGATGCTGAGTTCTCTAAATTACTTCATGTTAGGTATAATAGAAATATCACATTTGAGTATTATCCAAAAGCTTGTTACATTCAAATAATATCATTCATAAAAGCCTTACAAAATTGACCACTTCCCTGTCTGTGATAGCCATTTTATGTGCCAAATACTTCTGATTTTTTCCATCTATCCTCCAGGCATAATCTGGAATTGGGTGCATGCATGTGACAATTCTTGCTCAATGAGTGACAGTGAAAGTGACCCCTGCTAATCCAGAGTCACAACACTTAATTGCTCATGTCAGACTCTGAACCATCCTTTCATTCTGGCATAATGACTTACTGAATTTGAGATGCTGGGGCTAAACACTCCGAGTCCCTGAGACACTGTGATGAAGAGAGATCTTTGCTGATTTGCAATAGTCATGTAACATGAACAGAAATAGAATCATACGCTTTAAGCCCATTAAGAATTGGAATTTGTTACAATAGCATCACCCAACCTATTTTTTTTTTTTTTTATTTTTGACAGGCAGAGTGGACAGGGAGAGAGAGACAGAGAGAAAGGTCTTCCTTTTTGCCGTTGGTTCACCCTCCAATGGCCGCCGCGGTTGGCGCGCTGCGGCCGGCGCACTGCGCTGATCCGATGGCAGGAGCCAGGTGCTTCTCCTGGTCTCCCATGGGGTGCAGGGCCCAAGCACTTGGGCCATCCTCCACTGCACTCCCTGGCCACAGCAGAGAGCTGGCCTGGAAGAGGGGCAACCGGGACAGGATCGGTGCCCCGACCGGGACTAGAACCCGGTGTGCCGGCGCCGCAAGGCGGAGGATTAGCCTGTTGAGCCACGGCGCCGGCCCACCCAACCTATTTTAATGGACGGTAACCTTATATTCTTTTTGATCTAGGAAGCCTGAAGATGTTTAATAACACAAAATCACTATAGTTTTTCATTTCTCACTAGTCTTTGTATCTCACTTCTTGTCATCTACTGCTTAGAACAGCAGCCAAAAGTTATGTATGTGCCACAAGAAGATAGAATCACTGATGGGAAACATTTACTTTTATGAATTGGATATGAAGCTAGGTTTACTTGTTAAAATATGGGGATATAACAGATGAATGCCTTTAGAAAAGAAGTAAAGAATTCAGGCCGGCAACGCGGCTAACTAGGCTAATCCTCCGCCTTGCGGCGCCGGCACACCGGGTTCTAGTCCCGGTCGGGGCACCGATCCTGTCCCGGTTGCCCCTATTCCAGGCCAGCTCTCTGCTGTGGCCAGGGAGTGCAGTGGAGGATGGCCCAAATACTTGGGCCCTGCACCCCATGGGAGACCAGGAGAAGCCCCTGGCTCCTGCCACCGGATCAGCGCGGTGCGCCGGCCGCAGCGTGCTACCGCGGCGGCCATTGGAGGGTGAACCAACGGCAAGAGGAAGACCTTTCTCTCTGTCTCTCTCTCCCTGTCCACTCTGCCTGTCAAAAAAAAAAAAAAAAAAAAAGAAAGAAAGAAAGAAAAGAAGTAAAGAATTTGACTTTACGTGTAGAAGGCCTTGAATTTCATACTGTTGTCTCAAATTTCAATGGAAATTTCTTCTTTATTTAGGGAATTATTTATAAAAGACAAATTAATGAATGCAAGTAATAAAAAATTTCTATTTTAGGCTGACTATAAAGGTAAAATTTCTATGCTAAAATGAAGTCTGTTTTTTATTAGATGAGAAATGCTCAAGAATGAAATTTATATCAATATGCAAATGCATTAATATGCCTTTCTAAAGATATGTTGCATTTGTCATATATTATCCAAAATTTCAATGAATTTTTAACAATTTTTTTAAAAAAAAATATAAGGAATCATTTTATTTTATAGCACATCTAAGTTTTTGTCACAAGTGACTTGTTCTACAACACAAACATAAGCAATATAAATTTGAGAATAATATGACTTACTCACTTAGGTTTGGAATGCTTTCTGATGGCTTAGAAGCCATTTTAGCATAAGAATTATCTATTTAAGATCAGAAGCAGAATTCATCCTACAGTACATTGCTTAAAACTTTTAGTATTATTATTGTTTTCACCTATTACAAGATTTGGCATGTTAGGAAATTTTTTGAACCAATGTGTCTAAGGAGGACCACAATAAAGTTCTAGAGGAACTAAACGAAAGAGTCATCCATCCAGTCTTAGAGGTGCCAGGAGAAAGGAGGGAAGGTGGAGTTATCTTGGAACATGTGAGGACAACAGTGATTGAAACATTCAAAGGCCTATAGATGCAAACATCGGGGGAAACTTCCAGTAGCTTTCAGGTTCACAATCACAGGTTTAGTATGGAGAACCAAGTGGCCACCACATTCCTCCTACCAGGAAACAATTGCAAGAAGCTATATTTTGATGATCACAGCAAAAGCATTTTTAAAAATAAGATCTGTTGAAGCCCATGCTGCTGCCATTGCCAAAGAAAAAGTCAGTATGTCCCTGTCTCCTTCCACATTTCAAATCCAAATCATGCTCTAATGCGCCTCATTGGTACAGCATAAATTGTATTCCAAGCCCTTGAGTCAAGAGAATCTGGAACATGAAGCTCCCAAGTCCACAGCCCCAACAAAATAAAAGAAATCCTAGAGGGGTTTTACTGTTTGCCACATTAAACTATATTAGCATGCTAAGTTTTATTCTCTTACTAAAAATGTTGGAAAGATTTAATTTATGTGCCTAGCAATGTTTATCATATGTATTCATTTGCCTCTCCATACCTCTCCATGCTGCTCCATCACCTCTGTCACCTTGCCCTCAAATACATTTCCTGACCCCCCCTTTTTTTCCTCTTTTGCCTATCCCCTTCTCTCCATTATTTTATTCTGTTTCTCAATTGAAAAAACAATTAGCAAACTTTGGATCTGTTACGTGGTGTGAGAACTGGGCTTCTAAGCAGTTTTTATGTAAATTTCCTGTATGACTCAATTTTTAAAAATTTTAAGTTCTTAGGTTTTATGAACTCATGATCACCTTTTGCAGAGAAACACCAAATCCCTAATCTACACTGACTCGTTTATGGGAGATTGTCTCTTGCCCTTTGCTTACTCACCACAGGAATTTTGAAGTTCACTATTAGTAATGGGCAACACCGTTCTGACAGGGTACAGCATCACATAGAAAGGAAAAATTGGACATTTCCCATTTCTCTTTCTTTGGCCACCTATACCACTGATAATGTTTTCCTCATATCCTCACTTGATTCTCCTGTCCCATCTAATCTTGTCATCTTCTTCCATTCTTTCCAGTTCCCAATCTCTCTTAACTTCTATGCAGAATGTTATTTAGGATTTTCTTTAACCAGACCTATTCTCTAATTTTTTAAAAAAAATATTTACTTGATCCAGTCTACTGTTGATGGGCATTTGGGTTGGTTCCAGGTCTTAGCTATTGTGAATTGAGCTGCAATAAATATTAATGTGCAGATGGCTTTTTTATTAGCCAAATTAATTTCCTTTGGGTAAATTCCAAGGAGTGGGATGGCTGGGTTGTATGGTAGGGTTATGTTCAGGTTTCTGAGGAATCTCCAGACTGACTTCCATAGTGGCTTAACCAGTTTGCATTCCCACCAACAGTGGGTTAGTGTCCCTTTTTCCCCACATCCTCTCCAGCATCTGTTGTTGGTAGATTTCTGAATGTGAGCCATTCTCACCGAGGTGAGGTGAAATAAAGAAATTATGGGACATGTACTCCATAGAATACTATACAGCAGTAAGAAACAATGAAACCCGGTCATTTGCAACAAGATGGAGGAATCTGGAAAACATCATGCTGAGTGAATTAAGCCAGTCCCAAAGAGACAAATATCATTTGTTTTCCCTGATGGGTGACAACTGAGCACCAAAGGGGAAACCTGTTAAGTGAAATGGACACTATAAGAAACAATGACCTGATCAGCTCTTGTCCTGACTCTAGATGTACAATGTAATACTTTATCCTTTTTAGTATTTGTTGTTGTTGTTGTCGTTCTAGTACTAGTGGTTGAACTCTGTAATTAACACACAATTATTCTTAGGTGTTTAAATTTTAACTGAAAAGTGATCCCTGTTAAATTTAAGAGTGGAAACAGAGAGGGAGGAGATGTACAATTTGGGACATGCTCAATTGGACTTGCCGCAAATGGTGGAGTTAGAAATGTGCCAGGGGATTCCAACACAATCCCATCAAGGTGGCATGTACCAATGCCATCTCACTAGTCCAAGTGATCAATTTCAGTTCACAATTGATGGCTCTGATAGGTCTAAGAATCAAAGGGATCACACAAACAAGACAAGTATCTGCTAATACTAACTGATAGAATCAAAAAGGGAGAGAAGGATCCAACATGGGAAGCGGGATACACAGCAGACTCATAGAATGGCAGATGTCCTAAACAACACTCTGGCCTCAGAATCAGCCCTTAAGGCATTCGGATCTGGCTCAACAGCACATGAGAGTATTGTAGGCATGGAAAGCCAAGATACCCTGGAAAAGAAAAAAGAAGAAGAAGACCTAAATGAAAGATCTCTGTGAGTGAGATCCCAGTGGAAAGAACGGGGCCATCAAAGAAGGAGGTACCTTTCTCTGAAGGGAGTAGAGAACTTCCACTTTGACTAGGACCCTATCAGAATAAGATCAAAGTCAGCGAACTCTAAATGCTTCCATAGCCATGGCAACTCATGACTAGAGCCTAGGGAGATTACTGACGCCATGAACAGGAGTGTCAAATTGTTAAGTCAGCAACAGGAGTCACTGTGTACTTACATCCCATGTGGGATCCGTCCTTAATGTGTTGTCTAATGTGCAGTGATGCTATAACTAGTACTGAAACAGTATTTTTACACTTTGTGTTTCTGTGTGGATGCAAACTGATGAGGTCTTTACTAATTATATACTGAATCGATCTTCTGTATATAAAGATAATTGGAAATGAAAAAAAAAAACCTGATGTTAAATTGGAAATGGCATAGAAAATTAATTAATTTTTAAAAAAATATTATGTAGTATCTCTGTCTTTAATGTGCTGTACAATGTTATTTAATGCTATAACTAGTACTCCAACAGTATTTTTTTCACTTTGTGTTGCTATGTGGGGGCAAACTGTTGAAATCTTTACCTAATATATACTAAACTGATCTTCTGTATATAAAGAGAACTGAAAATGAATCTTGATCTGATTGGAAGGGGAGAGGGAGCGGGAAAGGGGAGGGTTGCGGGTGGGAGGGAAGTTATGGGAGGGGGGAAGCCATTGTAACCCATAAGCCGTACTTTGGAAATTTATATTTATTAAATAAAAGTTTAATAAAAAATATTTACTTGAAAGACACAGAGAGAGAGGGAGACAGACAGAGATTTCCTATCTATTGGTTATCTCCCCCAAATATCTATAACAGCCAAGTGTGGGCCAGGTTGAAGACATGAGTAGGAAATTCAGTTTAGGTCTTCGATGTGTGCGGCAGCTTCCAGGTACTTGATGCATCAACTCAGCCTTTTAGAGTATGCATTAGCAGGAAGCCAAACTGGGAGCCAAGCAAAGGCTCAAACACAAGCCCTCCATTATGGCATGTCAGCAGCTCAGCATTGTAACTACTAGGCCAAACGTTCACTCCTAATATTTAGTTCTTAACTTCACAAAAGGGATGACTATGTATTTAACACAGAGACATGCTAAAAACTGGATTGTTCAGAGAAAAGAACTAGTTTGATAACCTGGTGCAGAAATCAGGGCATCTTAGGCTTTCATAGTAAAGGTTTCAGTGATGTGCGCAGGGGTAGAATGATAGCAATCCTTCCTACACAATGTTATGATTAACTCCATGGAGAAATCATGCGTGTAGTAGGTAAAGGTGCAGAATATGGATTCCACCTGCCTGCACTAGAATCTTATCACTGGTTCTTAGTTATGCAATCAAAAAGAATCTGGATTTAAAACAACTTTGTTAACATATCCAAGACTGCCTCAAGTGAAAGAGAAATAAAAAAGACAAATACTGCTCTTCCCTCATAGTCACTGAAAGTAATAAGCAAGGTGCCAGTATGAAGCATTACATAAAATGTGTACATTAATACATACACACTTTAATGAAGTACTAGTCACCAAAACAAACATTCCAGACTCTTTCCTGCACTTGATTTTGAATATCCATTTGTTCACAAAATTTTACCAGTTATGCCTTTTAAATATTTTCCAAATCTTTTCCCACCCAACTGTAGCTTAAACCCTCAACAACATCTATTTGTGTTGTGGCAATCACATATTGACTCATTTTTTTATCATTGTTGTCTCATCTCCTACCTTACCAATTTATTGCCTACACTGTAGTCAGTGATCTTACTGTAGGAAAAATGTGAGCAGTCTAACTCCAAGTTTGGGGACTGGCGCTGTGGCTCATTTGGATAATCCTCCGCCTGTGGCGCCAGGCACCAGAATCCCATATGGGCACCGGATTCTAGTCCCGGTTGCTCTTCTTCCAGTGCAGCTCTCTGCTGTGGCCCAGGAGGGCAGTGGAGGATGGCCCAAGTGCTTGGGCCCTGCACCCGCATGGGAGACCAGGAGGAAGCACCTGGCTCCTGGCTTCAGATCGGCGCAGCGCCGGCCCGGGTGGCCATTTGGGGAGTGAACCAACAGAAGGAAGACCTTTCTCTCTGTCTCTCTTTCTCACTAACACTATCTGTCAAATATATATATATATATATATATATATATATGTGTATATATATATATATATGTGTATATATATATATATATCCAAATTTAAAATCTTCATTGTTTTCCAAATACCTGTGAGGTAGTATGTGGCAAGCTCCAGCCCCCACCAGAAAGCAAAATCAAGATCTTGACTGCACAATAGTAGCAAGTGGACTAAAGACTGGCACAAGCTGGTGGGTTCTAACATGGTATCCAGATTAACCATTACTCACTTGCCAGCCTCATTGTATCCTTATTGTGATGTATTAGCATAAATGCATTAACAAAACTCACTCCCTTCACACTATTTACATATTACATTATAATTTACAATTGCCATGACAATGTGCAAAATTAGCCCTATAAGGGTAGAAAAGGGATAGATTCCTGATTCCCGGAAATTTCCACCTTTATCTCAAAAAGAAAATAAGTATGCTGGCCAAATATTAGCATATGTTTAACAAATCTCACAAAAAAAGAGGATTGAAAACAACCCATAGGGACTATGCTATCTGTGGACTAGCGTGTTCTCTTCCACTGCCTCTAACAAAATCTTTTTCTTTCAAATTCTCTGGCTCACTACTGAATTCAATCTTTCCCTGAAGCCAAGATCCTGCCCGAGGCTGTGGTGGCCCACATGGGGTTGCTGAGTGTCCAGTATCACCTACCAAGTAAAGTTTAATCCTGCAGTTTTGTAGAGAAAAACCTCATCACCCAAATTTGTCAGCCACGGCTACTGCAGTATCAAACTTCAGAGTGTGTCAGATTTACCTGGGATGTTTATAAAAACTGCAGATCTTAGATTTCTATTCCATGGACAGTCTCAAATGGTAGATTTCAATTAAAGACATTCAAACTGAATTTTTATCTCTCAGTCCAAAAGTTCTGAAGCAAGGTTTCTGACATCATCCTGTGGGAAATGTTCTGCCCTAAAGCTTCATGGCCAACCATTTGTTCACACACATTTGTCCACTCTGTGTGGCCAGTGGATCTTCAAATATAACAAGCTTTATATGCCGCCCTACTTTACAGCTGCTGTTCTTACTTCCCGGAATATCCTTCTACCCTTTCAGAACAGTCCATTTCCATTCATCTTGCAGCATTTCATTCAAATATCACTTCTAAACGAGGTGGTCTCTAGTTCTCTCAGGGGGGCTTTTAGTATATGTTCTTTGACATTTCAGTGAGTTCCTGTACTAACTTGGACTTGTTCTTGTTGCACTGGATTACAAGTTTGCTAGCTCTCTCTACTAGAGCATAAAATCACAACAGGCAGAGAATGTACCTACTCATTCTTCTGTTGTCTTTATCATGTGCCTGGTACATATTAAGTACACAATAAATACATGGGTTTTTTTCTTCTTTTCTTCTTTATTTAATTATTCATTTGAGAAGCATACAGAGAGATACAGAATAAGAAAGAGTGATTCAAAGAGAGAAAAAGAGAGTGCTCCCATCCACTGTTTTACTCTGCAAATGCCAGCAATGGTTAGGGCTGCACTGGTCAGAAGTCAGCAGATGCATATGTAATCCAGGTCTCCCATGTGGGCAGTAAGAACCCAATGACTCGAGCCATCACTCTGCCTCCAAGGTTCTGCATTAGCAGGAAGCTGGAATGAGGAGACAGGGCTAGAACTCAATCCCAGGCACTCTGATGTGAAACAGAGACATGTTAACTGTAAGCTAAATGCCCACTCCTGAATAAATATTTATTGGTAGAATGAAGAAACTATTAATTGCTAGAAAGTCCCTTACCTGAGACTATTTATAGATTAGGGCTTCCTTTATGTGACAAAATATTTCCTTCACAGGCCTTTTATCTGTACTACTATGTTTTGGATAGCATTCATTAAGAGATAAATATTATTAACACCTAACAAAATTGAGACTGCTTTTTTATTTGTTTAGTTGATTTCAATGACAAAGAAATCATAAGATACTGAAAGGAAAGAAAATATAAAAGGTGTTTCACTTTTTCTTTAATCATTATTAAATACAGTGTCCAGAACAATCTAGATACAGCTTAACTGTTGATGATTTTAGAAAATGGAATTCACTTACCATCCCAGAGGGTCCCCAGGTGTGGCAACTTGTGTGATTCATTTGATCATGGGAGTGAATGACCCAGAAGTTTACATGAGGTCTTTGACCAAACTCTTATTGCACAATAGAATGAATTCAAAGAGGGGCCAGTACCCTTCCAACATTTTAATATAGCATACAAAGGAAGAATTAAGATTTGATGGTATTGAATATACTGGAGGCTTAAGCTCCTGGAAAAGAAAAGGAGGTTTTAAAAAATACTTCATTCTTTTGTATTCCAAGAAATTGTTTACTGAAAAGAAACCACAAAACAAACCAAAAACCATCCTATCCATATGACTTAGATAAGTCTACTAGATGAACTTTTATTTCTCCTGTGACAAAGCCAGACACAACTCTTCCAAATACTCATTATTTGTATTATAAATAATTAGCCAAACTATTCACTCCTACTCATCAATCTGGACAAAAATGCCTGCAATTTGACTTATCGATACTATATGCAAGATTCCCCACTTCCTCTGGGCCCCTGAATTTGTCCCACCACTGAGCTCAAGTAAGGACTGGGAGCTTAAACAGGAATTGGAGCATGAAATAATTCCCACTCAATAGGCCTTTCCAAAATTTAGACATTTCCTGCTCAACTACCATTCATTCCTACCTGCTTAACGCGCTCTCCATATCCATTCACCAAAGCATAATATTAAACAAAGAGACACATAAATTATGATTTTCTTCTTCCCTATATGTATCTACTGTAATGATTTCTTTTTCAGAAACACCACAGGCAATTTATTAAGTATATGGAAATAAAAAGAGTAATGAACAAAATGCCTATCATTCATTGAGTAAGGTTTCTACTATGGATCACATAATGTGTTCAAATCTTACTTCTTATAATTGAAAGTGGGGTGAGCATTTGGTGCAATGGTTAGTCACTGCTTGGGATGCCCAGACCCCAAGTTTGAGTACCCATTAGAGCCCTGGCTACTCTACCTCCTATCCATCTTCTTGATAGTATGCTTCCTCGGAGACATAAGATGATGATCCAAGCACTGAGTCCCTGATAGCCACATGAAAGACCCAGACTGAGTACAGGGCTCCAATAGCCTTCTCCAGCCTTGGATATTGTAGACCTTTGGGAAATGAACCAAGAAAAGAAGGTCTCTCTCCATCTGTTGGTCTCTCTGCTTTTCAAATAAAATAAAAGTAAATAAATAATTTTACTGAAATAAATTAGAGTTAAAAGGTAACTATTTTAAATTAACTAATTCTACTTGAAATAATTTATTCATTATGATCGGTGTTTAATTTTGGGAGGCAGTCAATAAAAAACAGGAGGTTGCCAATTAGAAGATCTTTTTTAATTGTAACAGATTGGGTCACAGTTTTAAAAGGCATTAAGCACTTCAATTTTGGGCAGAAGTCTCCAAAAATTAAAGAAGGGTTATGCAGAAATTCATAAAGGTGAATTGTCTAAAACAAATGTCACATTTAGTTTTTAAAAATTGTTCCACTTACCCTCCAATGGACCATAACATACAGATGTGGAGTACTGAGAGGTTTCTGTGTGGTGGGTAGAATCTTAGGCAAAAACTTGGCATGATTTATGGTTTTTAAAACCTCAATTACATGATTCTTGATAAAAAAAAAAGTTCTTTTCCTAGGGTATTTATTAATTGGGGTATTATTGTATGAGACAGAATGCAATAAATTCACCTTAAGAGCTTCATTTAAAAAATGAAATTTTTCCTTGACTTGAAATTCTGTAATATAATGCTAGAGTGTTTAGCTTCTGTAAGTTCACAAATTGAATGTTTTATTATGTTCTAATTCTAGTCATATTACAGAAATCATTATTTTGGTCTTACATAGTCTAATCACATTCCTAAGATATATAGGTGCGATTAGAAACACTCTGATATTCGGTGTATCAAAATGGCTTTTAAAAGTGATATTTATGGCTGGTAATATGTGTGCTTCATCATTCTTATCTGAGCTAATGTTCACTTAAAGAATGGAAGTAGCTACACTTGTATCCTAATGAGGACGGAGTATACAATAAAAGACTAAAAATAAAGCTAGCAAATAAAATTCCCAAATTCCAACATTATTTTAGTGAGGTTACATAAAAAATAAAAATACCAAGGGAAAGGAATAGAAAACTGTAAATAACTGAAATTCAAGTATAAAAAGAACAGAGGTACCAGGGTGGGGATTCAAATTCTGAAAATCCTTCAGTGGCACATGTGATGTGTAATGTAATACTTTTTCCAAGCTCTCATTGATTGACTAAGACAGAGCAGCCTGTTACTTTTATGCAACTATTAATATTGAAAGATATCTCAAGATTTTGCCTTCCACATGACACCATGACAAATTAGATAATAATTCCTACTTCTTTTTAGCCAGCATCCACAGGGAAATCAAGAAGAGTGAATATTATAATTTTAAGTCATTGCCATTTTTTTAGAGATTTATTTATTTATTTATTTAAAAGTCAGTTACACAGAGAAAGAATGAGAGGCAGAGAGAGAGGTCTTCCATCCACTTGTTCACTCCCCAAATGGCCACAGCAGCTGGAACTCTGCTGATCTGAAGCCAGGAACCAGGAGCTTCTTCGGAGTCTCCCATGCAGGTGCAGGGACCCAAGGACTTGGGCCATCTTCTACTGCTATCCCAGGCCATAGCAGAGAGCTGAATCAGAAAAGGAGTGGCCAGGACTAGAGCCGGCGTCTATATGGGATGCCGTCACTGCAGGTGGCGGTTTTCCCCCTATGCCGTAGCCCGGACATTGCCATTTTTTAATGTAAAATTAATTAGGTCAGGAATAATGTTTTGGCACACATTATACCCTGACAGGCATGTTATGAATCCATCTGTGGAAACAGATTTGAAACAGAAATAAGTGCCTTACCAATTGAAATGAACCACTGTATACACAATGAGGGAAAGAAGTCTAATAGAAATAGTTTATTACTAGATGACTAACCTTATCTCTCACAGGAAATTATACTTTCTTCTGGGCTCCATAGGAGCCTTATTTGTTGGTAAGCTTGACACATAGTAGTCAAGCAGAAGAAAACACAAACATAAATATATTTATTATTCAGCCCTTTACAAAAAGAGTTTCTCAACCTCTGCTCTGCGGAAGTGGACTGCTCTCATAGAAGTGGATTGAAAGAGATTAAACAATATAGTTACTATAATATTCCCAGATCTTATGATTTTATTGGGTCATCAAGACCTACTCAAGTTCAATTTTGTATGTCTATTTTGATGTCGTGATGTGCTGGCATACTCACTGAAATCTTGGATCAGATAAGCTAGATTTTGGTATCCCATAGTCAGGGAACCAGATATTTTTGATCTATAGCAAGTAAGGTATTGTTCTAGAAAAGAATAGTTATTTCCTAAAGAGTATATCAATTTGTTTCACAAATTCTGTAAATTTAATCTGAAATAGACTCAATAGCATCATTTTGTATCATATATACAAGGGTACTTCAAAAAGATCATGAAAAATGCAATTAATCAATATTTATTTTGGTGCAAAAATTTTGGAAATCCATGGAGAATAGTTTCATAATAACTTATTGAACACCACTTTTACTTTTAACATCGTCTAATCTTTAATATCATCTGGATAAAGTGGCAGGAAGCTTGCATCACATACTGAATCACTTACACATTTACCTCTGACCTTAGGTATGTCTCAAGACTGTTAAGCTTACAGATCATTTATTAGTTGAATCAGAGAAGCACATATAAATCTATGTCGTTGCTAAAATCCACTAGTCATTCTATCTTTTTCATAGTAGTAGATTAAAGAAAGAGTGAAATTCTTCTCTAATGTGTCCGTGTCCCACATCACTACTCAAGTGTCACTAAATCCCTTTTGTTTTCATAATTACATCTTTCACATTGGGATTTTTGTGTTTTTTTTTTTCAAGTAATTTATGACACTTCTTGCAATGTGTCAATTATGTTATCAATGTAGGGGACCAGTGTGATGTTTTTGTAGAAGCAAATGATTAACATTCCTTTGGTCTAGATCATAACAGTGACTCAAAAAGCAAGCATAGTAAAGTTATACAATCGTCACTGCCAGATGAAACCAAATTATTTTTCATGGACCTTGCTCAACAGCATAAGAAAAGCATTTTTCATCTTAATAACTCAGTACCAAATGCCAGAGGCTGTGTTGATTTGTTCCAATTAAGAGCTCAATCTGGAACAGAAGCTACAATTGGAGTACCCACTTGGTTAGGTTTATGATAATTCACATTCTGCAGGACACATGGGCCTTCTCATAAGTCAACAAATAAATTACATGAAGAAATTATACAAATCACTACCTTCCATCTTTCAAATCTTTGATGGTAGCAATGTTTCCTACATGTTCCAAGTATGCAGCACTACATTTGATTTTGTATTTTGGAAGGTGTTGATACTTCAATAACTTCTACTTGGCTTTTTATAATAATGGACCTTCCCCCATGTATCAGAAAGCCAATGTATGGATTTTACTTGTTGCCAAAAAGTTCTATTTCAATACTATTTTCAGGGATGTATTATGTCTACATAACCACTGTGCTCACTTTGAGAAGATCTTAGACCAAAATTCAATTCAACACCTGACTCCCATAAGTCATTAATGGGGCTATTGAACTACAGTTTTATTCTCAATTCCTGGGAATTAATGTCATTTCAGAGCCATTCCTCACACTTTCTATGTATTTCCCTCCATTTCCTCAATTGCTTTAGCAAAGAATTAAAGTCTTACAATATTATTTATCACAGTACTGCAAGGGACCTTGACCTCCCTTTCAACCAAGTGACTCTGAATCTGGGTACCTTGGGTATTGAGACTAGAAAAAGCACATTATTGCAATTAAAGTTGAAATTCTTGCCACCAGGGGCAGATGTTGTGGTACAATATGTCAAGCTACCACTTGGGATACCTGCATCCCATTTTGGAGAGTTAAGGATTCAGTCCTGCCTCTGTTCCCAATTGCAGCCTCCTACTGATGTGCATTCTTGCAAGCAGCAGTGATGTCTCACGTACTTGGGTCCCTACCACCCATATGAGAGATCTAGATGGAGTTTCTGGCTCCTGGCTTTGGTCTGGTCCAGATCTGGCTGCTGCAGGCATTTGGAAAATGAATCAGCGGATGGAAGCTTTATGTCTCTCTCTCATTTTGCATTCAAATAAATAAACTTTTTAAAAGAGAATTTTGACCAGCATACATTTTTCTTTTTATGTTATTTAGATCACATAGGGTGTCTATCCCTTCCATTGCTCTGATTGCTGAGATTACATAGCCATTGCCAGAATTCTTTGGTTTTCTCCTGATGGCTGCCACTATGTTAACTATATCCCATGTTGTATACTATATTTTAGCTTCCATTACTCCAGGATCCTATTATCCCCCCCAGAAACTCAGAAACCCATTTCAACCATGGTATCTCCCAGCCATCGTTATTTGATTGTAAAGGAAACCCACTAAAACGTTGTTAATGGATTCTGGTGCTTCTTTTAATAAGGAATTAATAAGATCTGTAGTGAGAAGAATTCCAAGTACTTGTCAGCAAGATTCTCAAATTGTTGACCCTGACCAGAAGCATCACTTGGGCCCTTGTTAAAAGTGAACATTCTCAGAAGCAGTATTGTGGCACTGCAAGTTAAGCCACTACTTTGTACCTCCATATTCCATGTTAGAATGCCAGTTCAAGTCCTTGAACCTCTATTTCCTTTTTGTTTTGTTATAGCAACTTAAGCTTGGCAATTTTATTACTTGTTAGTTTTAATAGAATATAAATGATAGTAATTTTTGTAAGATTTCAATACTTTCTACTTGTATTATCCTTTTCCCCAGGAACTTTTTATTTAAGTTATACACACTTCATGCAATTCATAAATACAAATTTAGAAACATAGTGATTCTTGCTACCTTATTCGCCCTCCCACCTGCACTACCACCCTTCCTCCTCCTACTTCTCCTATTCCCATTCTTATTTTTTACTAAGATCTATTTTCAATTAATTTTGTACACGTGAGATTAACCCTATACTAAGTAAAGAGCTCAACAAATAGTATATTAAAAAAACTGTTCCTCAACAGTCGAGACAAGGGCTGTTCAAAGTCATTGATCTCAAAGTGTCAATTTCACTTCTATAGTTTACCTTTTAAGTATTCTGTTAGTTACCACAGATCAGGGAAAACATATTGTATTTGTTCTTTGGAAATGGCTGATTTCATTAGTATAATGTTGTCCAGTTGCATCCATTTCATTTTTTTAACTGCTGTGTAGTATTCCATTGTGTATATATCCCATAATTTTGTATCCAGTCTTTAGTTGATGGGCATTTAGATTGATTCCATATCTTAGCTATTGTGAATTGAGCTGCAATAAACATGGGGGTAATTCCAAGATGGTAGAATAAAGAGGGTGCTTACTGCTCTAGTCTAGGGGAAGATAGTTTAAAAAAAAAAAAAGTGGAGAAAATGCAATCTCAGGCAAGAGTTAGAGAGAAAAGTGCAGAGGAAACTCCACAAAAGTTAGAGGGACCCTGTGGATCAACAAGAAGGGTGTGGACACACAGCATGAACAGAACACAGTATCCCAGCAGCCAAGAGCCTCAGCACCGGCTTTGGAGAGTGAGGTGTGACCAGACTGCAGCAGCCCAAGCCACTGACAGTAAGCCTGCTGGGAGATCCTTACATGACTCCAGCTTGGAGCCCTCCGAGGGACATTATAACTGCCATCCTAGAGTAAAAAAGGGGGGGGGGGGCGCTTTTCTCCCTGCTCAACCACTCAGCACCAGCATCCTGTAACTAGCTGAGAGAGGGTGGGCAACATTTGGAACATACGTGACAGCTGTGCCAGTTGTATCCATGTGCCCAGCAACCAGCCAAGAGGAGATGTCTGAGTCTTGCTGGGAGAATTGGCAAGGGGCTGGGCGCTTGTGACTATGGGATCCTTGTATGCCAGGATTGTGAAAACACTGGCTGCATGGGAGGGCACAGGTATGACTGGATCTTGGGGAGTCACTGTGGGTGGCGCAACATGCTCAGGGCTCCCTGCTTGCCTGGTAATGGTCATTGCTGTGTGATCCATGCTTACAGCGAGGACTGCACAGATCATTTGTGTGGTTTTTGTGGCAATATGGATGAATATTGCACCCACTGGGACTAGTGCCCAGGCATTGGTCTCCTTGTAGGAAAACAGGTGAGCCTGAGACTATGCCAACAGAACTGATCAAACCTTCCCCTCTGATAAAAAAAGAAAAAAAGAGAGATTTACCATGCCCAACTTGGGTGTCACCTTGGACACTCCCCTCACCCAGAGCACTGAAGAAAGCGCCTTGGAAACACCCAGCACGTGCCTATAGGTATTCATTGAAAGAGCAGACACTCTACTAAGCCACAGAGGCATAGCCAAAAGATAAAAGCTATTGAGGGAAGAAAAACCAACCAATCAACAACTATTTCCACAAATGCCTAAAAATAAACTCAGAAATTCAAGAAACAAGAATAAGGAATACAACATGACACCCCCAAAGGAATATAACACTTCAATACTAGAATATGAAGATGAAGAGATTGCAGAAATACCAAAAACAGAATTCAAAGTTAATTGTAGGATTACTTAGAAGTTATCAGAAGCAAATCCATGAATCAAAGAACCCATACATGACATAAATCAAAAATTTTCCCATGAAATTGAGATTTTAAAGAGAAATCAAAATGAAATAATAGAAATGAAGAATTCAAAAGATCAAATACAAATGCAAAGGAAAGCTTTAACAACAAACTTAGTGGGATAGAAGAAAGAAGACTTGATTTAGAAGTCAAATCCCTGGAAATTTTACTGTCAGACCAAAAAAAAAAAAAATTGAAAAACTTAAAAACAGTGTTGGAGATTTGTTGGATATTATCAAAAGATCCAATATACAAGTCTTAGGAGTTCTTGAAGGCATGGGAAGAGAATGGATTAGAAGCCCTTTTTAGTGAAATAATTATAGAAAACTTCCTTAATTTGGAGAAAGGGACGTCCAAGTACATGAAACACATAGAACTCCTAATAGATTTGGCAGAAAAGATCTTCACCAACCTCCACTTCCAACGCAGTGCCTTTCTAATATGCCATGGAGGCAGCAGATGATGGCCCAAGTACCTGGATTCCTTCAACCCAAGTGGAAGTCTTATATGGGGATATTAGCTCCTAGCTTTAACCTGGTCCAACTCTGGTGGTTGCAGGTATTTGGAAATGAATCAGTAAGTGGAAAACCTTTCTATCTGTCTGTGTCTCTGTCTGTCTCTCTTCCATATTTGTGTCTATCTATCTCTCTTTCTTTTTACCTCTGTTTCTCTGTTGCAAATAAATAAATCTTTGAAAAAGAAATGAAAATGTTCAAACCTCAATCCAGGCCTACTGAATCAAAAACCTTGGAGATAGGGTCCAGAGATCTGTGTTGTTTTTTTTTGTTTGTTTTGCTTTTTGTTTTTTTTGTTTTGTTTTGTTTTGTTTTTTGACAGGCAGAGTGGTCCCGGTGTGCCGGCGCCACAAGGCGGAGGATTAGCCTATTGAGCCGCGGCGCCAGCCTAATTTGTGTTTTAATAAATCTTCTAGATGTTTCTAATTTATTCCATAACAGACCACTCTTCTATATCAAAGTTTTGGTATCAAATGTTAATCAGCACTCAGTTGGGGTTTCAAATGAACTCAAAGCATTCTATTCAATCAAATAAATTATTTGATTCAGTACCAGATACTCTTCCTGGCATTAAAAACTGAATGTCACTATATTAATTTGCTAGTGCTACCGTAAGAAAATATCACAGATCACATGACCAAAACAACAAAATTTGGTCTTTTGCCCTGCTAGAGCATGGAAGTCTTATGTCAAGGTATCAGCAGTTTTGGTTTCTGCTGAAGACTTTCTGCTTGGTTTGTAGTTTGTTGTCTTTTCTCTGTGTTCTCAGATGGCCTCACCTACAGTTGATGAGCATCCCTGGAGTCTCCCCATCTTGTTACCAAGATACCAGCTATTTGGATTATAGACTTGTTCTGTAAAAACCCTATCTCAAATACAATCACATAGATTAGGGCCTACTCATATTACCTCATCTAATAGTTTAACATTTTTATTTATTTATTTGACAGAGAGGGCAGTGAGACACACACACACACACACACACAAAGAGAGAGAGAGAGAGAGAGAGAGAGAGATGTATATCCACTGGTTTATTGCTAAAAATGCCAGGTTAGGAGCCATGAACACAATCCCAGTCTCCCGTAGGAGTGGCAGGATCTAACTACTTGAGATATCATTGCCGACTCCCAGAGCCCGCATTGCAGGAAGCTTGAGACATGAGTTGAAATCAAGCATCAAACCTAGGTACTGAAATGTGGGATGTGGCATCTTAACTGACTTCTTAACCACCATGTCTCTGTCTCACATTTAATCCTAATTAATTTTATTACCTTATAAAGGCCTATTTCCAAATACAATTACATCCTGGGCACTAGGTTGAGAGTCTAACGTATGAAGGATAGGGGCATAAGTTGTTTCATAACTGTCAGGTCAGTGCAGTAATGTCCATAAAATTATCCCAATTTTGTCCTTCTTAAGCTTACAAAGAGTACAATATTATATGCCTTTCTCAGTATTTGATAATACAAGTGGTCAAATTCTAGCCATACCTTCAGTGAGTAGGTTACATTCCCCTTATTGAGACTTAATTTTGTTCCACTGGAGACTATCTGAGGTATTCGACTCTAGTTAAATAGAAATGGAGGGTAGTGGGATGAAGTTTGAGAACAGGAAACGTTAGATGAAGTAAGTGATGCTCTACAAGGGTTGTTTAGATTCCTGAAATAGAAAAGAAAGGGCTTTTACTACTGTCAAAGGAGCTGTATAATATGGGAGTTCATTGTTCTTCAATTCATCCAAATTCATTTAGACATAATTATTTACATGCTCAGGGTCCTACTCCTTCACAATCATGTGTTAACATCAGAGACATGGCAAAGCTGAGTTCAAATTACATTATAATTCTGTAACTTACACTAAATTAAATAATTTAGTGTCGCAATGCTATAGCTGTTCAGTATCTTCAGAAGCCCTTCATCATGGCCACTGCTTGAAAGAGTGACATAAAGATATAAAACACTACCCCAAATTTAGAAATACTAGTTTCAGACTAAAGCTTCAAAAAACAGAAACCACTTGAGTCTTAAAGTAGGCAGGAAGTTAATTCAGGATATTAGATAAAATGTTGAAAGGGCTAGAGAAACTAAAAGGGTTTGTGTTATTATCCTTAGTTTTAAAAACTATAGGAAGTCATCACCACTCCATAGGATCCCAAGAGCTCACACAGAGCTGATAATTCTTCAAGCTGCCATCTCTGCTATTTAGCAGGAGGTGAGTGGCTCTCACTCACTATGGCCATTTGTGGAGCCACTGCTTGGAACTAGAATTGTTGGAGCTAATGCCACTGCCATTTCCAGAAGCAAAATCATTTTTACCTTTTCCCCACCTTCTGATCTCAATTGAATACCTTTCAGAGTCTCTAGAAATAATAATCCTCAGCATTTATTATTTTATATGCTTTTTCCACAGGATTTTGATAATCTATAGATATGCTGAAGGAAGTAAGAGTATAGGGAAGTTTACCAAAATATCAAAGCACAGACGTCTGCTGGCTGTAGCTGCAAAAATCCTTCTCTTATTGGAATTCTGCCAACTTCAACAGTCAATGAACGCCAACTCTCATTGCTTTTCTAGACTTAGTGTGTCTTTGCTGAATACCTCTCTTTTTTCTCTATTTATTTTTAGTATATAAATCAATATCACACTTTAAACTACAAATTGCTAATCCTATCAACCCAAATATACTAGACCTTCTATGTTCAAATATCATTTAGTTAATGTTTTTATTTAGGAAGTATTATTTCAATACATTAATCTTCATATGAACTTCATGAAACTGGTAGTAGGATGACCTCCACCCTACAGATGAGAGTTGAGGTAAACAAAAATTGAGCAGTTTGTTGAAGGGCACAGAAATATTAATGGCAGAGCTAGGATTATCAGCCTACGCTGTTGACTCCAGAGGCCACACTATAAACCAAGATATTATGTGGCCCATGGAGTTGGAATGTTTTGTAATTCTATAATGCATTACATATTTTTAAATATCTCATAGTATGCATTTCCAACTATTTTCCAGTCTTTTACCTGTCTCACTGAAACCCCTTCCCCAATGTGTGAGCATACATAACACTCTCTCATCTTCAATATTGGTGAACTTCTGGTAGTTCTCACAACACAAACACATTGTTTTCTACTTGCATTCTTCTACTCAAACTCTTCCCTAGAATGCCTCACCTTACCATATTATCCTGGAGAAAACCTCTTCTATCTTTTAAATCCCTCACTATATTCTAAATAAAATTACTGCTTCTTTTAAATCAATGACGTCTTTGATGCTTGTACAAACTTCTATCAAATTAATTAATATTTATATGTCTATCTCTATTTCTGCTAACATATAATACATGAAATGAAGACAGGTTTAGATTTCATTTGTCTTTATACTCCTATCACCCAGCAATGTTCCTGGAACATAGTAAATACATTATAGATATTTGTCATGCTTAAGTAAAATCCACTTTGCCATTCCCTCACCTTAAAAATTTTTAAAAAACTCCATACTTTCTACGCAAACAAAAAGCTTAAAATTCCCTCAGCAATGCAGTAAATGCTCCTTAATTTGCCAGCAACTTTCCCCCCAGCCCTAGTTTGTGCTTAAATACAAACAAAAGAACACATCAAAATAAAGCACACACATCACATTTTGCTCCAGGAAAACTAAATTGGGATGACTTGAAAGCTCCAAAGTAGTTTGTCTGAGGGCACATTCACCATGCTACATACATGTCCTGTAGTTTCCTGCTTTTGTGTTGTTGATCATACTGTCTTCTCCACCAAGAATTTACCTAATTTTCATTATTCTCTGAAATTCTATTGAGCTCTCAATGCTCCTCAAATGCCACCATCAATGAATTAAATTGTCCCTTTTTTGCCTAAATCAGATCAAGTTTAAATTGTTATCTTCTAACCACTCATTATTTTCAACTTTCTTTCACATGTACATATAACCATGCATCAGTTGCTCCATGAAGGCAGACACCTATTTATCTCTACATTTTCCATACCATTTCCCCAAAGCATTTTTCCTTGAGAATTGTCCTCAAACAATTAATACATACTGACATAGTAGAGCAGTCTGGTGCACATTCTTATTCATTGCTATATAATTATTGGCGCACACATTTTATGAATCAATAATGATTAAGCTATAATCAACAATAGAATAAATATCTGTTGCTATTATATTCTATTATTCAGAACACTTGGAAAAATAAAACCAGAAAGTAATACAAGTGGCTACCATTTTCTAAGTACTTATTGTATGTTAGCTCTCCTAGTGCTTGATATACTACTGTAGATTTTATTATACATATTTTATTTTAAATTCTTTTAGTGTCTTAAAACAAATTTAACATATGTGTAAAAATTGTACATATTTATTGGTTACTATGTGATACTTAGATAAATGTATACATTTTGTAATGTTCAATCAGGGTAAATGTATCTGTCTCTTCAAACTTTTTAAAAAAGATTTATTTATTTATCTGAAAATCAGAGTTAGAGAAATCGCTGAGATAGATGGATTTCATTTATACTCCAAAGCAGAATTGACAGATCATATGGTAGTTCTATTTTCAGATTTTTTTTTTTTAGAAAACTCAATGCCGTTTTCCACAAAAACTACTGATTTATGCTCCCACCAACAGTATGCAAGGTTCTCTTTTCCCCATGTCCTCTCCAGCATTTAATACTTTTTTTGTTAGAAATAAGGATAACAAAGCTAGAAAGCTTAAGAAACATGCCTAAACTCACACATCTAGGAAACAGAAGAACCTAGAGTTAAATTCTAGTTGATCTACTATATCTATATGCATAACATGAAGCTGTATTTTCCATTTTTTATAAAATGGAAAATATAAGCATCATATATATGCATATATATATATATATTATCATGTTTGATCCTTAGAACAACACTGAAATATGTGCAAGGGATTTTCACAATGTTCATGGAAAGTATGTTGCAGGCAGAACTGTCAATTTCCTGTTAGAGATGTCACCAGCCTTCTCTTCAAGCCAGCTCTCCTCCTAGGTCTGCTAGGTAATGGAAGTCAACAGGGTGCCTTCCAGGAGAAGGTTCAAACCTCCCTTATGATGTCTCTTCCAGTACCCCATGTAAAGAGATAGATCTGGACTTCCTATATACTGGCCAGGCCTTAGACCACCTGATTGTTATCAGGCCCCTCCTTTTAGTTACTATTTACCTCTCAATGAGAAAGCATCAAGATGGTTTAAACAGTACTTTGCTTAGGTTCTCTAATAATGACTCTGTCCTTTGTTTCAGATTTTGTGAATTTAATCTGCTCTTGTGAATTTAATCTTCTCCAGACTTACAACAGTGAAGTTCTAGATGGCCACGCACATGAGATTTGAGATAGAAGCAGTTTCTGCAAGCTGGCAGTATGTCCCCCTTGAGAAGTCACCTGCTGGAAGCTGGTCTTGACTGCCATACCCTACTCTGCCCCTTTTCAGCAAGAAGCAGCCAGAACTGTCATCACCCAGTTCCCCTAACAGAGTTAGAATCCTTTCCTCTGGGAGAGAGGGAATATGAGGAGTCAGATGGATTGATCCATAGTCAGAATGGTCCTGGTGGAAATTGAGGGTGCAAAATGCTTACTTTCCCCAAAAGGTATAGTGAGCAAGATTAAAAGTGCCTGCCCTGTTTCCTTAGGAGTCTCCAATCTTATCATGAGAATGGTAATGGAGTGCAAATTCCTTCTGAGCTCCCAGTTTACTCTATGGGAAATTAGGCATCCCACCCTCCTGATGAATCTTTTTGTTTTATCATGAGCAAGCCAGACAGGATAAAAGATTGCAAATCAGGTTTTTGATGGTTTTGTCTCTGCTTTTAAACTGAATGTAAATGGATAAGTTTTTTCTTCCCCAAAATTCTGCTTAAAAACCCCACTACCACCAGCCCCTTTGGGATTTACCTCTCTTGGAGCCCCCATCCATGCCACTCTGTCTGGAGGTCTCTGAGTCTAATAAACTTTGCTTTTAAATACTTTTTAAAAATGTAAAAAAAAAGAGAGAGAAAAGGAAGAAGAAAGTATGTATTACCAAAAAAGTGCACGTTTCAAAATATGTGCAACAAATATTTTAATTCAATGTTCTATGTACTATTTTTCTTAAGATTTTATTTATTTATTTGAGAGGTAGAGTTACAGACAGTGACTGGGAGAGACAAAGAGAAAGGTCTTCCATCTGCTGGTTGTCTCCCCAATTGGCCGCAATGGCCAGAACTTCACCATCCGAAGCCAGGAGCCAGGAGCTTCTTCCTGGTCTCCCACGCAGGAGCAGGGGCCAAAGGACCTGGGCCATCCTCTACTGTTTTCCCAGGCCATAGCAGAGAGCTGGATTGGAAGAGGAGCATTCAAGACCAGAACCAATGTCCATATGGGATGCGGGCGCCACAGGCAGAGGGTTAACCTACTGCGCCACAACACCGGCCCCCTGTGTACTGTTTTTAAATACCCTCATATTGTAAATCATAATTAATGTATCAGGAGACCAATATCCTGGCGAATTAAGTAATTTTTCAAAAATGTACAAAATCAGTAACTGGTAGAGCTGAAATTTGAACCAGGATCATTTCATGTCCATTTTAACATTAAACTATAAACTGACTTTTACATAGGTGTTTCTGTTCTTTTTTTCTGTTGGAGGTATGAATTATTTGGAGGGTGAAGGCAAGTTGTAACAGGGACATCAGATACATAAGATGCTTTCCTCTGGCAGGTACAGGACATGAAATGCCTCTAAGGGGCTGGAGTTGTGTCAGAGCCAGTAAAGCTGCCGCTTACAGTGTCAGCATCCCATATGTGCACTGGTTCAAGTCTCAGCTGCTCCACCTCCGATCCAGCTCTCTGCTATGGCCTGAAAAAGCACTTACGTGGGAGACCTGGAAGAAGCTCCTGGCTCCTGGCTTCAGATTGGCGCATCTCCGGCTGTTGCGGCAATTTAGGGAGTGAACCAGTGTATGGAAGACCTTTCTCTCTGTCTCTGCTTCTCCTTTGCCCTCTGCCTTTCAAATAAATAAATAAATCTTTAAAAAAAGAAAGAAATGCCCCAAGCCACAATGCATCATCCATTTCATCCTGCTAAATAATTTCTTGTCTTTTTTGAGTCCCAGTGTTGAAGAAATATCCCAAACTGATATCTGATTTATTTATTAGTCATCTAATTACCTTTAAAAGAATCATTTTTTGAAAGATTACTGATGCAGATTGGAGCTTCTTTTTAACTGTTTTCCCTCTCTTACAATAATGTTTATCCTTAAGTTTATAGGTAAACAGGAAAATAACTCATAACAGGTATATCCACTCAAATTCTCAATTAATGTCTTACATTCTTGGTTTTGGTAGAAATCCTGTGTTCAGTTATTTGCTGAGACAGACTAAAGTCATTTTGTTGTTTCTTTTTAATTAATTAATTTATTTTAAAGACAGAAATTATTGAGAGAAAGGGAGAGACAGATTGAAAGAGATCCATCCACTAGTTCGGTCACCAAATGGCCAAAATGGCCAGGGCTGGGACAAGCCAAAGCCAGGAGCCAGGAGCTTCTTCCAAGTCTCCCATAGGTTCAGGGCCCAAGCACTTGGACCATCCTCTGCTGCTTTCCCAGGTGCAATAGCAAGAGCTGGATCAGAAGTAGAAGTAGAGAGAACGGCCTGGACATGAACTGATGCCCACATGGAATGCTGGCACTACAGATAGTGGATTAACTCATGGTACCACAGTACTGGCCCACAAACTAAAGTTTTAATGAGTGAAAGCCTCACATTGTCCAGCAATAAGAGGTATGGTAAATACAGGAAGTGATTCTAATTCCCCAGAAGGGAAAGAGAATTGAAACTTCAGGCTGGCCTGGCTCTGAAGCAAGGAGCCAGCCCTCATCTCAATGTGCCAACCATAAAAGTAGATACCTCAGAGAAAGCATAGATGTATATTGGCTCCCTCACTAACTACCTTATCAAAGTAGTGGCTTACTGGTAAAAATAACATTGATGAAAAATAATACTCCCATGTCCTTATTCTCTTTTACAGTGAATAGTGTTAGAGGCTTTGACTTTGAGCTATGCTTCTGAAGTTACACGGCCATACACCGTAGCATTGCAGGTGGTTGGCACTGCTTCCTGCATCATCAGTTTTTCTGTTTTTGGAAATTGAAAACATTATTTCATATAGGTGTGTTACAGAGTAGACTGAAGAATAGGCATGGAATTTTAAGATGAAACATCAAGTTTCAAACAAACGTCAGGCTTGGGTCAGCTTGTTTGAACTGCTCATCTAGAACCTTGTGAGTTTTCCTTCACTCTACTTTGCCATTAGGGGCACTTAAGGAGAAAGGTCGGAAGGCATTAGCACATAATTCACTTGATGTTTATTAATTAAACATTTTTATTAATGTTACTAAATGCATTATGATGATTTCATGGTATAACGTAGGTATTTTGTATTTCTACTTCTTGTCCTTCCAACATGCAACTGTAAAACATTCAAAGCTCTCAGGACTCCAAGACTTTATGAGAGAGTGGGTTCTCCAAGAAGATGACAGCTTAACAGTTCTCCATTTTTGTGTTTCCTGGGAATGTGCCACTCACTAACCCTTCCTTGTCATTTTCCCCCACATCATAGATTAACCTACTTGTTGGGATCTGTAAATTGTCTTGGATGGTGTATGTGATCAGCTGACAGTTGACAATGGCACACTCTTTTGGACTTTAGTTCATCTGAGCTAATAGTAGTGCCCAGTAATTATGTCAACATTCTCAGTTTTCTTTCATAATTTTATCTCAGAAATTATGTCTTGAGTGACATCCAATCATTGTAGCATATGGCATATCACAGTTCTCTTACATCTTTGCTAAGACACATAGACCTTCAACGTACGTTTGCTCTCTTCAGTTTGTGCTGTACGAAACAGCATTAGGGAACAGCATTAGAAAGTGATTTAGTGCATGCATTCTGATATCAGCAGGCCTGACTTTACTTCCAGCCCTTCCATTGAAAAGAACTTTGTTTAACCTTTCTAGTAGCAATTTGTTACGTGTGTAACGTATATGAGTCTTATACCTATGAGACTGAAGTGAGAATTAAACAGTGATATAAAAACTACTCAGTCCTTAATTTAGAATGTGCAATCAAAAATGATTGTTATACTCATTATTATTGATATTACTGTTGTTTTAATGTTTTTAATTGAGAAAACTTCAAAAACCCTTTGGTATAGAGCAGACACTAAGGTCAAGATTTCAGCACCATAAAATCTTGTTCATGCCCCCATTGAATCATTAGCTACCTTAAGGAATTAATATTTCACTCATATTATCCTAAATTAACTTATCTGTGTTTGTAATTTTCATGTATAGAATAAAGTTATATGTGCTCATTTATGTCTGGCTTCCTTTTCTCAATATTAGATTGTGTTTCCTTCTTGTTTCTGCCTACAGCAGCAATTTGTTCATCTTTGTTTCCGAGTTGCATCAAAATAAAATGTTTTATTCACTCTTTTGTTGATATTCATTCTACCATTAAATGATAGCATTCATTTCTGGTTTGGGATTATGATGAATAATGCTACTATGTATATCACTTATGTCTTGTTGTCATTGTTGTTAGTTTTATATCTGCTCTAGAATTACAGGGCCATAAAATGCATATTTTCAGCTTTAGTAGACACTACAAAACATTTTCCCAAAGTAGTTGGTCCAATTTACACCTCCACTAGCAATTTATGAGAGTTGGAATTGTTCCCCATCTACAGTTTATATTGTCAATTTTTAAGCCATTCTAAGAGACTGTGGAGCTTTCGAGGGTAGAAATAAATTTGCATTGAACTCCATTCAGAATGCTTATAGCCAGTCTAATATAGCCAATCTCATGTTCCTTTTGTTCAAATTTTCCACTAATATTTCTATTGTACTCTATTTTTCATGTTTTAATTCAGATTTTGTATATATTCTGAATCTCAATCTTTTATAAAATATGTGTACTTCAAATATGGTTATGTGTTCTGTGGTTGTGATTGTCATGCCATCAATGCCAATTTTTGATGAATAGGTTTTAAAATTAAAATGAAATCCAATTTTCTATCATTTCCCTTATGATGAATGCCTTTCATTTCTTATTTTGAAAATATTTGCCTATCTCAAGGCTTCATATATTAGGAGAATTTATTATTTTAAACCTCATATTTAGATATATAAACAATATACCAATTACACTTATATATGTGAATTAGAGATCAGTTTCAACTG
Source organism: Lepus europaeus (assembly GCF_033115175.1). Classification (NCBI taxonomy): domain Eukaryota; kingdom Metazoa; phylum Chordata; class Mammalia; order Lagomorpha; family Leporidae; genus Lepus; species Lepus europaeus. The sequence continues at coordinate 61,580,358 of NC_084831.1, forward strand.
GTCTGTAATTTATCTTATCATACCCTTCACAACTTTTGTGTTCAATGTACTATTGGTCTCATAAAACAACTTGGGGAAGTAAAAGTATATATGATCATCCCAATTATTCCTGAAACTGATGCTCTTTCTTTTTTTCTTGGTCAGTCTTGCTAATAAATGAACACTTTATTTATTTTAATAATGAATTAACTTTTGTGACCTCCTTTATTGTGTGTTAGTTTTTATTTCATTGATAATTCTCATGTTGTCACTATATCCTTTTTTACCATATTTTGTGATTATTTTGGTTTTCTTCTGCAGCCTTTGAGATGGTATAAATTTAATTCCAACTCTTTATTGCCCAATACATAGATTTATATCTAAATACATTCCTTTAATTGCCCTTCACATATTTTGATGAGTGATATTTTAATATAATTTATTCAAAATATTTCTAATTTTCATTTTGAAATAACCTATGAGTTATTTATAAGTGTGGTTTAACTTCAAAGTAGATGGGGATTTTCTTGCTCTCTTTTATTATTAGGTACTAGTTTAATTTTTCTGTTGTCAGTGAATTCTTTGAATTATTATGAGACTTTCTGTGAACATAATAATTGGTCACTTTTGGTAAATGTTCCATGCATATTTGAATATATTGTTTTTCATGTTTTTGTTGATGCTGTGCTTTTAACATGTAAATTAGGATATTTTGCTAATTATGGTATCCCAATCTTCTATCCCTTATTAATTTCTTCAGTGTATTTTTCTCTCCATTTTGCAAGGTGTCTGGCATGTAACAAATCTTCCCAGGCAGACGAATCAATTAATTCACAAGCTTTTATTGGGATTCTGCTCCCAGAGGAGGTTCAGTGGTCCCAACAGAGAGAAAGTTGCGCGTTAAAGGTTGGGAGGGCTCCTTTTATAGATACAGGACATAGAGGTTAAAGGTTGGGGCAGGTCTGATCCTCATTGGTTGACCTTTAGATACCCGTGGGGACCTTATCAAGGACTTTTCTTCCCCGGAAGTGCGGGTAAGGACTCTCCATTCCTAGTAGTATAGGCTTTCTCTCCTTGCAGATTCCAAAGCTACCACATTTATGACAGAAGTTTGATAAAAATTTCTAGTTATAATGATAGGTTTTTTTATTTCTTTCATAATTCTGCCAATTTTTGCAATAGATATTTTAGATCCATTTTGTTAATTGTGTATAATTTATGGAATATTATGTTTTTATTGAGTTAACCCTTTTATTATTATGAAAACTCTCTTTCATCCTAGTAATAACTTCTTGCCAGTTGCTGGTTTTACAGCATATCTTTTTCATCATTTTACTTTTGATCTTAATCTGCTTTTATTCCAGTAGTAAAATTTTTCATTATAACTTGACATTTTATACAGACAATGAAAATATTAACTTATTCACATTTTCATTTACCAAAAGCGGTAAATTGTTTTTCTTTGCTTCATCTCATCTCTATTCTTTTTCTTTTCTTCTATTTGTTATGTCAAGTATGTTTCATTAATTGTTCCCATATTGGGCTTTTTTGTGTGTGTGTGGTTCTAGTGGTTTCCTTACAAATAAACAATAAGTATGCTTGACTTGGTGCACCCTACTTTAGTCCATTTTCCATTTTGTAGACAAAACAAAGACTTCAGAATAATAACTGTTTTACCTCACTCCCAGCTTTTACATTATTATAAGCATACATTGCAGTTACTCCTATTATTAACTTACACAAATGTGGTATCTGTTATCCAATTATCTAATTATTGTTTTCCAGCTCCAAATCCATCCCTTTTTGCTTGCTTTGTCATACTCAAGTTGTAACCTCTGAATGTTTCCCCCACCCTCAGAGCTACGTTCAACTTTGTCAATAGAGGATATTGGAAGACAATGACAACAAAGAAAAGTTAAATGTTTAAGATTTTGTTTAGTATGGGAGCCCTGCAAACTTCACAGGTCAGTTTCAACCACACCTTCAGACCTTGCTCTCCTCATTCAAAGGTCATTTCTTTTTTTTTTTTTTTTTTTGATTTTTAACAAAAGATGTATTTATTTATTTGAAAGTTGGAGTTATAAGAGAGAGAAAGAGAGAGAGAGATTCTGCATCCCCTAGTTCACTCCCAACATGGCTGCAATTACTGGGCCAGGTTGAAGCCAGATACCAGGAGTTTCCTCCAGGTCTCTCACATGGGTAGCAGGAGCCCAAGTTGTTCAGCCATCTTCTACTGCTTTTCCAGGCCATTAACAGGAAGCTGGATCTGAAGTGGAACAGCCAGGACACGAAATGGCACCCATATGGGATGTCAGCCTCACAGATAGTGGCTTTACCCACTACACCACAATGCCGACCCCTCAACAGCCAGTTCTAAAGTCTTCAGTTGTAGTTTTCTGTCTTAACCCTTTCTCCCCACCCCAGTGGCTGCTTCTGAGAGGATCCAATGTGATGTTTACACAGCAACACTGGACACAACTCCTAATGATCTTCTCTCTGGGAGGGCTATTTGTATATGTCAGATTAGTCTATCTACATTTTCCTGCAATGGAACAACACTTCTAAATCAAGTTCTAGCCTGTTCCTTTAAACATCTCTCTTCACAGCTGTGGGACAGCATGTCCCTGTGGTAAGCATGCCCTCTCTGAAGGTCTGAAACTCAGCTTTGGAATTAGGTAGCCAGCACTTGAGTCTTCAGTTCCATTATTTTCTATTCTCCAATAAATCTTGAAACATCAGATGTTGTATGATTGTTTTGTGTGCCACTTCCTTGTATAGATCCCTCAATATTCTGTAGTAGTTTGCTATCACTTATAAATGAGCAATTTTTTATGTTATATTTTCCCTGAACTAATAACTGGTGTGGTATCTGACTGCTGACTGGATGCCAGCTAATATACTTAAAATTCAAGGAATGTTTTCCATTTTCATCATTCCTGATGCTCTCTTTTCGTTTTTACATTTCTTTGATTCCATCTGAGATAATTTTCTTTCTGTATGAAGAGCATGCTTCAGAATTTTTTGAAGTCCTTGTCTGCAAACAATAAATTATCTAAATCGTTATCTAAAATGAATTTATTTTGCATTACTTACTAGTGAATAATTTTATACTCTGCGGAATCTGATTTGACAATTATTTGTTTTCAGCACTTAAACAATACAATCTTTAAAAAATCGTTTCTTTTGATGAGTCAGCTGCCAATCTCAGTGATGTTCTTTTGAATGCAATGTGCTTTTTTGCCATTTGCTTTTAAGGATTTTAATTTTCTTTGTATTTTAAAGATTTTACTATTACGTGACTATGAATGATATTCACTCAGAGTTTATAGAAATCATATGGACTTGATGTTATCTATGGGCTTTAGAAAGTTCTTAGCCACTTTAAAAATATTACTTGTGCCCCACACTCATTGGTTTGTTTTTTTCTGTGATATCAATTATTTTTACTTTAAATCTTTTCATCGTGCCCTTTTACTCACTTGTGTGTTTTCATCTTTTCTTATTCCTCTCCGTGCATCAGTTAAAAATTCTTATTAACTTGTCTTAATTTACTATTGTTCTCTTATGCCTGGTTTAATTTGTTGCTATAACAAATCTACCAGGTTTTATTTCTTCTATTATGTTCTTTCTACCATACATTATTTCCATAAGATCCTATTTTCTACATAGACCTGTGTTTTCTCTCCAGGTTTTCCTCTATGTCCATGAGTATATTAATAACTTCTATTATTAGAGCCTTTCTCTCCTTCATAGTAACTCACATTTTTCTCAAAACACTGAGTCCATGTCAGCCAGTAAAAAGCAATTAGCCCAGCTGCCAGTCTTAAGACTCAGGGGCAAGGCTTCCTGACTAAGGCCAGATCAATCCCTTGGACCTGGGCTTCTATCCTAACCCCTCCCCTCCCTCCTGCGTGCATTGGCCCTTTGTGTGGGCCTGGAAGAAGGCCTTGAGACAACTGATGGACTCTGGCTGGGGCTACACAGTTTCCAGCAGGGAGCCAGTCCCCTCCCCTTTCAGAGCCCTCAGGGGCTGGAAAGCCAGAGACTCCACTCCTCTTGCTTCTCATCTCAGCTCTGGGAATGTTGGTCTTGGCCCAACTCAACTTCCTTTCGTGGGAATCAGACCGACATGTGGGACTGGGAAAAAGATTTAGAGTAACCTTGAAATTCAGGCCAGGTCCCCTCTCTGGCGTTTTGCAAGGACTCCCTGACTGGACACTGGATCCAATGGCCCATTAGGATGTTGGCTGAAAACTGCATACTGTTCTTCCTTCCCGGAGGTTAATCTGTCGGTGAGACTGGGCGCCGCCTGGAGTGTGGCCATGGGCTCCGGGCTCCATGTCTCAGTGAGATTTTCCTTTACCCCAGATCTCAACAGATCTCTCCCCTCCCCCTTTCTCTCTCTCTGCTTCTCTAAATGCTTTCTATAACCCATCAAGTCTCCACAATTTCTACAAACTCGATTTGCTGGTCTCATTAGTGGGTATTTGCTAGATATTTTGTTTGTTAGTTCTGGGTTTAAGTCTAACTATCACATTTGCATACAGGCAGTCTATTGATCTAGACTCCCATTAGCTGCAGTCCCCACGTGGCATAGACGAGTCTCAGCACGTCTCTGGTACCCCCACCTTCCTTCTCCAGTCTGCCCTTTTAGGTCCCCGCTGTCAGCTAACTCAGAGGAGTTTTACTGGGGAGAATTACATTCCCCCCACTCTGCTTCTTTGGGTTTTCCTCTCTTGGAAGCCACTCTGGCTAGAGGTCCTTGATTCTAATAAATACTTTTAAATTTCTTTACTGTATGCTTGGAAATTCTTCTTCCATGTAAGACAAAGAACCAAGGTAACAGTAATTTCTCTGCAGCCATTTTCCCACAACAAAAACAGATACCCATTCCTTATTCCTGTTATTAGGGGAAAGGCATTTGATATCAAAAATGGGCCCCTAAAATATATATCAAAATGTGGCTGCTTAGAATTCCCCAGAAGTGCCATCTGGGATGCAACATGTGTTACCAGAATTTGGGGTGCCATTCAGTATCACCATATGCTTATCAATAAATCCTCAATACTGACTGGTGCTGCGGCTCACTTGGCTAATCCTCCGCCTGCGGCACCGGCACCCCAGGTTGTAGTCCCAGTAGAGGCGCCGGATTCTGTCCTGGTTGCTCCTCTTCCAGTCCAGCTCTCTGCTGTGGCCTGGGAAGGCAGTGGAGGATGGCCCAAGTGCTTGGGCCATGCACCCGCATGAGAGATCAGGAGGAAACACCTGGCTCCTGGCTTCAGATTTGCACAGTGTGCCGGCCACAGAGCACCGGCCATGGCGACCATTTGGGGGTGAACCGATGGAAAAGGAAGACCTTTTTCTCTGTCTCTCTCTCTCTGTCTAACTCTGCCTATCAAAAATAAAAATAAAAAAAATAAATAAATCTCCAATACTAATAAGCTCGAGAAGGTTCTTGCCTAATATTTAGAGAAGAATTCTAAATACTAGCATCAATAAACGAGGCAGCATGGTACATTTTAAGCTTTTATTTAGTGTGAAAGATGCATAGAAAAGTGAAAGCATTATCTAAGAGAGAGGGAAATCTGGGTTCATGCCGAGCACCAGGAACCAGCCACGTGGAGGAGGAGCATTTAGGCCAGGAAGCCTAGGGTGTGTGGCCCTAAGGCCACGAACCCTGGAGGTGCAGGGCTACAGCAGGCCCCTTCCTGGCTAGAGGCCAGGGCAAAGAACAGAAGGCTGGACACACCGTGTCCTAGGCTTTTAACCCATTTCCAAAGGGGAGTGATTAATTAACCTGATTGGGTGGGTACCCAAGTGTGGCTAGGTAGGGGCATGAGGTCACACAGGGGTGTGGCAAAGGCATGGTCTTCCAGCTCACAAACCTAATCAGTTTTGGCCTGTATGCCTGCCTACTTCATTAAGGATAATGTTAGTTCTGGTTTTTGCATTGTTTTCCTGAGAGTTTTTGTAATGAATGAGTGCAAGATTTTGTCAAATGCTTTTTCTGAATCAACTGATAGGATAGTGTGGTTTTTCTTCTTTAGCCTGGTGGGGAAATACAGGTGAAGATGAAGACAACTTCTTACAGGCTAGTGAAGGTGAAAGTCCTTCCCACTCAGCTTTTGGTTACCATGATGTGCTCTCTGGACTTCAGAAATATTTAGGTCAGGGGTGGGTAATTAGCCGAGTTGTTAAGACTTTGGTAAGATGTTAAGACTGTTAGAACACCTTGGTCCAGTCCTAGCTTTGCTCAAAATTCCAGCTTGTAGAAGGCAGCACATTCAAGTAGTTGGACACCTGGGATTGAGCCCCCAGTTCTCAACTTTGGCCTGTTTAGCCCTGGTAGTTGTTGACATTTGGAGAGTGAAACAGAGGATGGGAGCTCTTTGTCTCTCTCAAATAAATAAATAAACTTTAAAAATAAAAAAAAAATGACTTCTGTTATAATGTTTGATCTTATAATTCCAAAATCTGGATCATATGTGAGTCTAATTCTATTATAAAATGTCTTGACAATTTACTCTTGCTTTCTGAAATGCTTGCTAATTATTGATTCAACATCAGGCAATTTATAAAATCATTAAAGTATCTATTTTTGTTTTAATTTCTGAAGTTTTATTATCTTCATAATAAAGCAGAAATTTTATATCTAACAAAATTTACTCTGATATTTGTTTTTCTGTTTGTGTATTTCTTTATAAGGAGTAATTCTAGAATCCAATGTATAACTAAATTCACTATAATAATTCACTACATATTCACTACTGGGCTTTTCAATTTATTTTGACATCTTCTAAAACCTTTCTATATAAGAGTGCATGGGAAATATTTTTGGAAAGATTGCAGAAATAAATCTCCAGTAAATACCATGTTTATTGATGGAGTCAATTGCATTTGGAAGAGAGCTGTTTTGTCCTGAGGCACTCATGATATAAATATAGAACACATAATTATTTCTAAAAACTAACGGTTGTTATTAAAATGAAAAGTCTGCCAAACAATTTAAATTTTTATAGACCTTGTTAAGTCAGTAACATGCAGGTCATAGCAAGGTATTTAAAGTCTAGGAATATGTCTCCAGCACTTAATGTCTTAAAGCCAAAGAACTACATACTGCAAAAAACATTTGTGGAGAAAAAAATCTTTAAACAATAGTATAGCCACATGACTGTAGAAAAAAACAGAAGTATTAGAAGAGGGAGAGAGAGAATGAGGGAGAGAGAAAGAGACAGAGACAGAGTTAGAGAGGGAAAGAAAGAGAGTACATAACAAAAGGTAATTTTCCAATAAATTTCATATTCTACCATTGTGGAAGAATTATATTTAATCAGTTTTCTTTAAATAAAACAGAATAAATCAGTATGCTGATTGTAATTAAAAATTACAAGGAAAAATTAAAAATTAAATTACAATTTAATTAAATTTAATTAAAATAAAAGAACAAAAAAAAACAAGAATTAAAATAGCAACACCAGGGCATGAAGTTAGCAGGCAACAGAGAAAGACTTCAAGTTTCAGTCTGGAAAAAGGTGTTTTCTTCCTGTGTTCTAGTTATATGTGTACACCTCTTGTGAGTGTTAATAAGTAGCACATTTTATAAATAATACTGTCTGCCTAGGTTAATTCAGCTAGCACCACTACTGTAGGATTTTTAAGTTTATTTATGACTTTTTTGTTGCTAGAGAGACAGAAAAAGAAAGACAGAGTTGGCTGGTTCATTTTCCAATGCCTGCAACAGGCAGGGCTGACTGAGACTGAAGCTAGGAGCTGGGATCTCTATTTGGGTCTCCCACACTGGTAGTGTCCCAAGTACTTGAACTATCATCTGTTGTACTGGATGCACACTAGCAGGAAGCTGGATCAAAAGCAGAAGTAAGGTTTGAATACAAGCACTCTGATATATAAAACAGGTATCCCTAAGCACTGTCCAAACCTGTTACTGGATAATACCTATTGCATTTATTAAAAGTTTATTTATTGAGATTTAAAAGCAAGATTTATTAGAGTCAAAGATCTCCAGCCAGAGTGGCATGGGGGTGGGGGGGTGGGGCTCCAGAAGAGGCAAAACGGGAAGAGACTGGTGGTAGTGGAGTTTTAAAGCACTATATTGGAGAAAAAAAACTTGACAATCACATTGACATTCAGTTAAAAGGCAGGGACAAAACTCATCAAAATACCAGATTTGCAAGCTTTTACCCTGTCTGGCTTGATTATGATAAAACAAAAGAGCCATCAGAAGGGTGGATACCTAATTTGTTTTACAGTAAACTGGAAACTCAGAAGAGTGGCATTACCACTCCCGTGCTATTCTCATGATAAGATTGGAAGTTGACCAAGGAGTGGGGTAGGGGCTTTTAACTTGATAAAGATAACATTTTGGGGGAAGAAAGCATTTTGCATCCTCAATTTCCACCAGGACCACCCTGACTGCCTATTGACCCATGTGATTCCTCACATTCCCTACACCCCAGAAGAATGGACCCTAACTTCCTTTAGGGAGCATAGGATGATGACCACTCTGGCTTCTTCAAGCTGAGTAGGGGCAGAGGAGCAGTCAAGACAAGGTTCCAGCAGCAGATATGGGATGTGGTGCCAGCTTGCAGAAACTGCTTCCATTCAAGGTTTCCTGTGCATAGCCATCTACAATTCCAGTGTTTCAAGTCTGAGAAAACAAATCCAGCAAGAAGACTAAACTCCCAGGGTCTGAAACAAAGGGCAGAGTCATTATTAGAGGACCAAAGAAAGGAGCTGTATAAACCATGAGGAAGTTTGCCCATCGGGAGGCAAATAGAAACTGACAGAATGGACTTGATAATAATCAGTTGGGCTTTCAGGCCTAGCCAGGTATGAAATCCAGACCTATCTCTTCAAATGAGGTACCAGAAGAGAAATCCTAAGGAGGGGTGAACCTTCTTGTGGAAGGCACCATTACCTAGCTGGCCTGGGAGGAGAGTGGCCTGAAAAGAAGGTAGGTGGCCCCCCTAAAAAGAAATTTGCAGTTCTGCCTGCAATATTACTGACCCTAGTTGGCCATCCCTTCAGCAGTGGTGGTTACTTTGGAAGCTGGGCTGAGTGAAGAGCTTTTTGCAGCTCAAAGCCAACGTGGTCTGTGGCTCTGACCCAGGAGTCTGTCAACCGCTATAGAAGTTCTGTTTCCACTGACCCAACTCTTGGCTGGTAGAGCTGCCAGGGCTCTCCATAAGCTGACTTCCACTGAAGCCCTGGTTTTCCACATAGAAAACTAATGCCATTTGCAGTGGACTAGCCTGCTGGGTCTCCATGATGGCAGATCACTGTGTAGAGCAGCCATTAAATGTCCTGACACCTATCTTTACGTTGCATCTGCTGCAAAGCTTTCTCTTCCTCTTGATTTCTGTTAAAGCACACCAGAGGAAACCTTTAAGAGGATGCAAGTCAAGGGGATACTCCACCCCATCTCTAATCTTTGGTGGCCTAAGCTAGAAATCTATAGTCACAGGCATGTTCTGACAGTGGTTTTTCTGTGAGGTAGACAATGCCCATGAGGAAAGCTATGACTTCACTTTAAAACTTTTTCTCCCTTCATTTAGTTTGAAGAAAGAGGTTTTGTCTGTTTACTGTGCCCATGCCAAAGTAAATCTAGCTGTGAAATTGTAATTTAAGCACTCATTTTGGCTATGCTATTATCATAGAAATAGCATCCCTTTTATAATATCATCCATTTTATAAGGTCTAAAGATCAAACTACATCACAGTGGAGAGTCATTCAGAAGAGAATCAGTTTCCCACTTTGAGGAGTGTAGAAAAACTAGGGGGCAAGTCAGGCTTACCAGATCACTTACTGTCAGTAACTTAATAGCAAGTGAAAATTTAACAAACAAATTTTAACTGTTAAATAACAAATTACAAAAACATTTATCATAAGGTCTAATGCCTTGTATAAATTTCAAGACAAGAATACATGTATTTGAAAACATCTCTTAAATATCTAATGCAGTGTAACTTGTTTGTCTTGCAAACCCAAGTACAAACATGTCAATAACTTAAACATTTTTAGTTTCTTTCTATCAATAAATTTAAAACATCTGAGATAGAGATTTATTTAGGTCATTTGAACCAAAAAGTTAATTTAGCATTTTAAATTTCTGAACAATATTTTACCTGTAAGCCAATTAAAACAGAGCTCCTCACAGGCATGGAAAGCCATGACATGGTGACAAAAAACAATCTAAATGAAAGATCCTGGTGAACAAGACCCCAGCAGAGGGAACAGGCCATCAAGGAGAGGCGCCTTTCTCTGAAGGGAGGAAGGAACCTCCACTGTGATACGGCCTTGACTAAACAAGTTCAGAGTGGGTGAACTCAAGGGGCTTCCATAGCCTAGACAGCTCATAGCAAGAGTCTCGGGTGATTGCTGACGTCATAAATAAGAGTGCCAATTGTTAAATCAACAACGGGAGTCACTGGGTACATGCTCCCCACGTAGGATCTCTGTCCTTAATGTGTTTTACTATGAAACTTAAAAACACTACTAGTCGAACAGTACCTATACCTTGTGCGGTTGTGTGAGTGCAGCCTGTTGAAATCCTTGCTTAGTATATACTAAGTTGATCTTCAGTATATGAAGGTAATTGAAAATGAAACTCGATAAAGGGCGGGATGGGAGAGGGAGAGAGAGAGGGGAGGGCCACGGAGGGAGGGATGTTGGGGGGGGAGCCACAACAATACAAAAGTTACACTTTGTAAATTCACATTTATGAAATAAAAAATAAAAAAAACAGAGCTCTTAATAAATTTTCCCATGCAGACATACAGTGTTTATACATGTATAACATAACATACAAGAAAGTTTATTTACACTGATGTAAGTTTTTGCCACCTACCCTCTCCTCTGTGATCTAGCAATTTAACTATTTCTATAATAACTTATAGAGTAGGAGATGCCCCAGATATCTCAGTTTTCAAACACTGGGCTTTGATCCAAATGTTATTGGTTATAGTAGACTATGACAGTGGCAATTCTGTTCATTATGCAATGATATCTGTCTCTTCACATGTCCAATAGATGCCTGACCTGCTTTTCAGTAAATCTAAGATTATGTCCGTGACAGGTGGAATTATGATTGGGTATGAGATGGTTGATTGCTAGCTTTAGGACTTAAAAAATGTTAAACTTTGGTGAGAGAAAGGAAAAGTAGATGATTACATGAGAGACACTCAGTATGACTTGTAAAACAATCTTAAATATTGCTTATTGAAATTCTATACAAAGCCTTCTGCTCCATGGACCTAAATGAATGGATTTCAAGACATCTCAGTCACAAAAATCATTACCCTATAATTAGGTAATTGTTTACTTTTTAAAATATCATTTCAGAATAGAAATGGTAATTTTAGGAAAACACAGGAAAATGACAAAGCCAAAACACTGCATTTTAAGTATTTCTATTCAGCTCTTCGGACGCTGTATTCTATCTACCACTCAATTTGTTTTATGTGTTTGATCAACAATCAAGCTTTGACTGAATTTAAGAATTATATATTTAGTATTAAGCAAAAGTATTGCAATGTTTCTGGGGAAAAACCTTAATGGCACCCTAAGTGGGCACTACCATTTGATATTCCACTGCTGAAGCTTACTGTGTTAGTTTCACTCCACCCAACCTATTCTATTCAAGAAAGTGTACCAGGCACAGAGAGAGAAAGATGAGCACTAGAGTCTCTGTCAGGAAGAGAAGAGACACAAACCTGCAGGAGGATCCGTTGAGTTAGTTTACATATGGATGTCAGGCTTTCTAACTTCCCTTTCAGCTTCCCAGGAATGGAATTTTTAGATATCTCATGAGATTATGGGTTAAACAGAGTAATGAGTCAAAATAAATATAAATACCTAACTTTTCTTCCTCATTTTTAATATTTATAGAGTTTTTGTCCAGTTAAAGGAGTAAAGAGAACCTCTTTCTTCATAAATAAAAGAAAATGTGACCCAGAGATAAAGTAACTTATAGACCATTTTTTAAATCTTTTTTTTCAAAGCATCAGTTGTGTGAGATTTTCTGGATTAAAAAAATTCTAATCCAAATAATTTTATAAAATAATGCTTGTTAACTTCCGAAGTGGAGAATCCCAACACACAGAGCATATAAAAATATTTGAGAATTCTTCTGATTTAAAAAGTATAGTAACTTTAACTTATTTTTCTCAAACTTAAGCCACAGAGACTAATTTATAATATAAAGATATCATCAAAGTTTGTGGGAAAATGGAGTTTAATAATAAATTTATTTAGGTACAAAAACATTTCTAAATCCATGAAGAACTGTTTCATTTTAGGCATTTTCCACAGACTTTTTTGAAGTACCTGCAAAATCCCCAAAAAATACATTAGAAAATTGTGAAATAACCAGAGTGTCCCCAGCAAAGTAATACTGAAATATTTATTTTCAAGCATGGGGTTTTCCACTATCTACTCCTGCCAGGCCAAGTAATGAAAAGAAGGGAAAGTTAAGGGCCAACATTGTGGCATAATAGATAAAGCTACTTCCTGCAACACCAGCATCCCATATGGACATAGGTTCAAGTTCTAGCAACTCTGCTTCCAAAACAGCTCCCTCCTAATGGGCCCCTGCAACCAACATGGGATACCAGGATGATGCTCCTGTCTTCTGACTTCAGTCAGGCCAAGCATTGGCCATTGTGGTCATCACAGGAGAGAACCAGTGGTTGGAAAAATCTGTGTGTGATGTATGTGTGTATGTCTGATCCCTTGCTATAACTCTGACTTTCAAATCTATAAATTGTAAATAAAAAAACATAGTAAAGTTAGGGTCCTCACATTGTGATTCAGCCCATGGCATGAGTCTTGTAAGACAAGAATCCACAAGGTGGGATGTTGATTAGAACACACCAAAAAGTTGGTTTTTCAGGGAGATAAACAAAATAGATAAATCTCTAGCCAGACTAACAAAGAAAAAAAAGAGAAAATACTCAAATAAATAAATTTTGTATGAAAAGGAGACATTACAACCAATACCAATGAAATACAATGGATCATAAGAAGCTATGATGAAGAATTATAGGCTAATGTCTGGCACTGTGGCATAGCATGTAAAGCCACAGCCTGCAGTGCCAGCATTGAGCCCTGGCTACTACATTTCTGATTCACCTCTCTGCTATGGCCTGGGAAAGTAGTAGAAGATGGCCCAAGTGCTTGGGCCCCTACACCTGTGTGGGAAACCTGGAAGAAATTCCTGGCTCCTGGGTTTGGATCTGCACAGCTGTGGCAATTGCAGCCATCTGGGGAATGAACCAGCAGATGAAAGACCTCTCTCTTTCTCTCTCTCTCTCTCTCTCTCTCTCTGCCTCTGCCTCTTTGTAACTCTGCCTTTCAAATAAAATAATTTTTTAAAAAAGAACTATAGGCTAATAAACTGGAAAAATGCAAAGAAATGGATAAATTCCTGGATTCATAAAACCTATCAAGTTTTAATCAAGAACATACAGACAATTTAAACAGAACCATAACAAACAATGAGAATGAAGCAGTAACCAAGTCTTCCATCAAGGAAAAGTCTGGGACTTCATGGCCAAAACCAAAGACGTGACATGAAACTACTGACCTGTATCCTTAATCAACATAAGTGCAAAGACCCTTGACAAAATACTAGCAAATCAAATCCAAAACCATATCAAAGAGATCATACATCTCAATTAAGTGGCATTTATCCTGGGAAGGCAAGGATGGTTCAACATTCATAAATCATATCAATAGAATGAAGAACAAAAACCATATGGTCAGCTTAATAGATGAGAAAAAGCATTGGATAAAATTTAACACTCCTTCATGATAAAATGCCTCCATAAATTAGGTATAGAGAAAACATTCCTCAAAATTATGAATGTTATATATTACAAGCCAACAGCCAAGATTATACTGAATGAGGAAACACTGAAAACAATTGTCCTCAGATCTGGACTAAGACAAGGATGTACACTTTTGGCACACTTATTCAATATACTACTGGAAATTTTAGCAAGAATAATGAGGGAGGAGAAAAATAAAGAGCATCAAAATGGGAAACAATCAAGTCAAATTATCCATTTTGCCGATTATATGATGTTGTACATGGAAAAATCTACACACTCTACTAAAAAACTGCTAGAATTGATAAACCAATTAAGTAAAGTTGTAGGTTATAAAGTAAACATACAAAAAGTATTAGCTTTTTTGAATGCTAATGATGAACTCACAGAGAGATAAATGAAGAAAGAAATGCTATTCACAATAGCCACAGAAATTCAAATATTTAGGAATAAATTTAAACAAAGAAGTGAAATATCTCTACAATAAAAATTATAAAATATTGATGAAAGAAATCATCAAGGACACAAAAAAATGGAAAGATATTCCTTGCTCATGGGTCAGAAGAATCAGTATCATTAAAATGTCTATACTGTCTAGTACAAGCCACAGACTCAAGGCAATCCCTATCAAAATACCAACAATATTCTTTACAAAACTAGAAAAAGCATCCTGAAATTCATACAGAATTTCATATAGAATTCATATAGAATGCTCTGCTGTGGTCCGGGAGTGCAGTGGAGGATGGCCCAAGTCCTTGGGCCCTGCACTCGCATGGGAGACCAGGAGAAACACCTGGCTCCTGGCTTCGACCAGCGCGGTGCACTGGCCACAGCGCGCTGGCCGCAGCGGCCATTGGAGGGTGACCCAATGGTAAAAGGAAGACCTTTCTCTCTGTCTCTCTCTCTCACTGTCCACTCTGCCTGTCAAAAAAAAAAAAAATTAAAAAAAGAAAAAAGAAAAAAGGAAAAAGCCTAGGTTAGCAGCAAGGGCTTTTGCAGCCAAACTCCTCCTGTTCAAATTTACTTCAGATAGATTAGCAATATGACCTTAAAAATGCTTATCCTTTATGTGCCTCAGTTTTTCCATGTTTAAAGTAGAAATGGTAATAGAGCCTACCACAATCTCATATTATAATTAGCAAATTATCTAATATTATTAAAGCATTTAGAACAATGATTAGCACATAAGTAACAGCTCTTAAGTTTAGTAAGTAAATATTTCTTATAGTTATTTGTCTTTATAAGGTATCTTAATTGATGGATTTTCTTCCTCTATTTGGAAAATCCCTCTTTTTCCTATAAATGCAAGCACAATGGGGTGCATCCATCAAGTATATGTGGCAGATTACAAAATGTGCTTATATAGTGAATGGACAAAAAGGAAATGTCATTTATACTGGCTTAACTTTAGTCCATGTTCATATTCAGTACCTTGAGACAAGTTCACTGGAGAAAACCAGCCAACCTCATGAAATGAGAACAGCATATTATGTTCTGTGTTGGTCCCTGTTGCCTCTAAATGCTTGCCTGTGGACCTTGGTTATGCAATGTTAATAACAGTGTACTTACTGAGTACTTGCCATATGCCCTGTGCTATTCTTCAGGATTTGCACATAATATTTTCAATTAACCTGTATAACAATCCTGTGAGTTAGATATCGTTAATATTGTCTTTTGATAGATAATAATGGAAAATATTATTAAACAAACTTAGATGCCCAGAATTTTCAAAAATATTAGAAATATTTTCAGTTCTTTTAGCATGCAAAATAGTTATTAAAATATAATTCTAAACATGGGAGAAGCTGGGGAGAGTAATTATATCCTACAGGTGCTGGATGTTGACAAACTAGGAGGGGCATTTCTTTAACATTCACCAAAACCTGCGTGGTTGCTGTCATTACTGCAAGTTGCAGAGAAAGCAAATTGAAGTTCAGTGAGATTAGTTGACTCCATCCGTATTTATAATGAAAATGATTCACTTCTCTCTTTGTAAAAAATGAGCTAAACTTTTTGAACATAAAATGCACAGGTTTTCATCAATAATGTTAAAAAAAGAAATGTAACAGCACAGGTACATATGCAAAATATTATCAAATATAGCTCCAGTGCTAAACTAGAAAAGCAGAATACCATTCAGATCAAGCTTTAGTGAGAATTTTTTCTTACTGCTTACTCACTGTGCAAAGGCTAATCATGGATTAATTTATCTCATCAAGAACAAAACACTTACAAGTCATTTTCTGTATTAAGTTGGACAAAAGGGAAATGGATATTTATGTGGTATTTTCCATGCAGGTACATGCACATCTCCAAACTGAACATAGGCATTTGAGCCACTGTTTCAATTATTGGAAAGGTCAGGAGCAAATTCACAGCAATCGTTCATTGTCTCTTTGTGTACCTGGTTTCCCTGACAAAATGACATCAAACATCCTCCAAAGGGCATAAAAATATATCTCTTAGCTATATGCATATTGTGAAATCACTACAGCACCTTCAGTCTCAACAAAGAACACATTTATTTCCCTGTTAGCTACGGATCTGTCTTCTCCAGGAACAAAATAGATGATTTTCATGACTTTTTAACTGTCATCTTGAAAACTTTGCCACTTAGTTATTTTTTTAAAAATCTGTACACTGCAGTAGACTATGTTTCTTTTTATTGCAAAGTTTGGGAAATAATCAGCTAATTGTCAGGAAAATTCTCATTTTACATTCAAATTTTCCATCATCAAATATCCTCAAAATGCGAAGAAGAACTTTCAGTTCCCTTCACACATTGTAATATTTAGATCTACTGACTAAAACATAAAATACTGTGTGACAAATTGTCTTTGAATAAAAGGTATGGAAACTAAGTAAATGTGACTTGATTCTCTTTTACAATCTAGATATACATATGCATGGATGAAAATTCAAATCACAGTCAAAGAGTTTCAAGTACTTCATTGTGGCCCTAATGTGGAGATTAGCATCCTGAGCTTTAACAGCAGGCTGGCTAGTGTTTGAATCCCACTCATCAGTGCTATAACTGGCTGTGTGATTGTGACCTAGTAATTTTACTTTTATTATCCTTGATTTCTTCTCCACTAAAATTATACTAATTATTATGATTAATTAACTAATCATGAAAGATGAATTATAATTATATATTATATACTTACATAATATACGTTAATTCCCAATGTAAAAGGGATATTTTAAAGTTTAAGTGAGGAAATACATGCAGCCTACAATTTATGCAATGAAAATGTAAGTACTTTACTACATTAACTAGATAAAAATATCACATTTAAACTGGAGGAATCAAAGCTATAGCATAAAATGTCTTTTACGTCATCCAAGAACTTTTGATTTCATACTGTGATAAACAAATGGAAAGTCACTGAAAATGGTATCCAGAAGAGCATTTCTAAAAAAAAAAAAAAAAAAAAAAAAAATACTTTGGGCCGGCGCTGCGGCTCAATAGGCTAATCCTCCGCCTGCGGCGCCAGCACAACAAGTTCTAGTCCAGGTCGGGGCACCAGATTCTCTGCCCGGTTGCCCCTCTTCCAGGCCAGCTCTCTGCTATGGCCCGGGAATGCAGTGGAGGATGGCCCAGGTCCTTGGGCCCTGCACCCGCATGGGAGACCAGGAGAAGCACCTGGCTCCTGGCTTTGGATCAGCGCAGTGCGCCAGCTGCGGTGGCCATTGGAAGGTGAACCAACGGAAAAGGAAGAAAAATACTTTGGTCTGCTGCATGAGGTTGGGTTGTGTAGTTGCAATATTCCATGAATGAGAAGTGATAAAGACGAGCAAACCCAACTGCAAAAGCAATGGAAATAAAAGAATAATAAGAATTTATGAGAGCTGTAAACACTGAAGCATAGCTACTAAAATACTGTTGCAACATGGGAAAGGGAGAAATCAAGCATGGCACCCAGCTGCAGAAGGATGGATTTAGAAAGATAGCAAATCCAGGAGGAAGCATTAGTCAGAGTCTGGTGAAGGGGACACTAGGGATGAGAACAGGAAGGATTAAATGAAAAAGATTAAGTTGGTGTTGAATAAGTAGAGTCTGAGAAGTCAGTAGTACTAGATAGCACAGTTGTCTATTATGCAGTTGGTTACATTGCTTTCAACTTTAAGTTCAATGATTCATGGGTCACCTAAATATAATAATAGAAAGTTATGGGATTATATTCATATGACTGTCCATAGAGAGAGGATAATGAAAAGAGAGCTAGGATTGAATAATATTGGGAAGCTTCAATATGTAAAATGTTTTGGTAGAAGACATAGCACTTAAAACAGAAACAGAAGACACAGTTAGGTAGTACAAGGGAATCAGGAGATGCTAATGTCAATAAAGACAACTTGGAAGAGTGGCAAGGATAAGGAAATAGAAAGCCATGTCAAATGTTACAATAAAATAAGATTAAGATGAAAGAAATACCATGAGATTTGGCAATTATTGTTTTACTTGTGATGTTTGCAAAGAAGTTTCATTGCTACAGTGGAGATAGTAATTATATTGCAGAGGATGAAGTAAAATGAAAAGTTTTGATATATTTATCTTGTTCTAAAGTATGTTCAGCAATGTTTCTGTTATCAGCTCTTCTTCCAAAACCCTGCCATTCTCATGATAGGTGGAACTTACTTCCTTCAGCCTGGTAGGACTTTGTGATTGCCTCAACAAACATTGTAGCAGAAGTCATGCTGTGTGACCTCTTAGTTTAGATTATAGAAGAAAATAAATTTATTATCCTTCTCCGGTTCTTAAAATCTCCCAAACAAGTTGTGAGGAAACCAGGGTACATGAAAAGTCAGTTTGTATTTCTTATGGTCATCAGAGACAGCTGTGTCTGAATTGCAGCACCAGCACTACTGGTTCAGTAAGCAATCATTTGAATGATTTTGCTCCCTAGCCTTTTAGCTGCTCCATCCCATACATCTGAAGTAGAGATGAGTTATCCCCATTCAGCCTTTTTCAAGTTCCAGGTTAAATATTCTAGATGTTATAAGCCACTACATTTATAGTCATTTTTTACACAGCTATAATAAATAGTTAAGAAGCCAAAGAAAAGAAACCAAAAGTATAAATTTTTGAAAGACCTTAGCAATGAAAAATTGTAGTAGAAAAAGAAATTAATTGCTGGTTGAAGACAGAGTCAAGAATATTAGGGCATTTTAAGTTTCATTTTTAAATAGGGTCAATGTGAAGTATGCAACATGTAACATGAAAATGAAGAATTATTAATGCAAATTCTATATCCATGTAGATACAGCAGCTATCAAAGACCAAAATGGGTATTTCTATATTTGAATAGAAAAATCAACATTTATACTGATATAGGAGGTCATACATATGGGCACAAGAAGTTGAAAAAGATCATTCCCAAGGTTTTAAGCTGTCTGTATCAAATCATAAGCAAAGCAATCTATTTTGGAAAAAAAAAGCAATGATCTAGATGAGAGGAGAAATTGGCAGAATGAACAGAATAGGAGAAGTTTGTAAGGAAGTGTTTAGAAGAAGAAGAATACATAGAAGAAAATGGTCCATAATTAGTTACAGAATTTTTGGGTCAATTGAAACTGGACCCCATATTTCCTAGTAGCATAAATTCAAGTAACTGTATATTTCTATTTTGGGTAATATGCAGTACCTTGGCTCCTTAGTGATTCACATTTTGGTATCCATCTGTAAAGGGGTGTGGCACTGAGCTGCAGATCTTGAAACGGGACTGAGTCTAGGAATGGGAAGGAACAAATTGCAGGCTGAAAGGTGCAGAACTATAGAACATCTTCAGGGTGTCTCAACAACCAGTTGCTCTTCCTTTGTTCTCACCTGGGTAACATCATTCTCTAGTAGAGGCCAAGATTAGCATTGAGGAATATTTTATGGTTACACACTCCTGCCCTATCAGAGCTGATTGGTGTAAGGTGAAGATTTGACCCTTTGGGTGCAATTATATTGTCTCTGAAAGCACTTGGCAATAATACCAAGACAGTTTCACTTAACCTCTTCCTTACCAAAATATCTATGGTTCAAATCAGAGGCTTTAATTTGTTTATATGTGGAACATTTAAAGTTTCTATATATAAATGGAGAAAAAGGAGACTGAAGTACAGAGAGGAGCAAAACTGAATAAACTGATTAACAGAGTTTCCTTGGTTCCCAAAGATTTTCCATTGTACTACCTTAAGTCTTTTTTTTTTAAGATTTATTTATTTATTTGAAAGTCAGAGTTACACAGAGAGAGGAGAGGCAGAGAGAGAGAGAGAGAGGACTTCCATCAGATGGTTCACTCCCCAATGGGCCAAAACGGTTGGAGCTGCACGGATCCGAAGCCAGGAGCTTCTTCCAGGTTTCCCACGAGGGTGCAGGGGCCCAAGGACATGGGCAGTCCTCTACTGCTGTCCCAGGCCACAGTAGAGAGCTGGATCAGAAGTGGAGCAGCCGAGACTCAAACCGGAGCCCATATGGGATGCCAGCGCTTCAGGCCAGGGCATTAGCTGCTGCGCCACAGCGTCGGCACCAACTACCTTAAGCCTTAACTGTGTTTTTGCCTTATGATATAGGTAGAATGATGATATAAATATAAATAAATGAATATACTTTATGCTACTTGTAACCAGCAACCAAATAATGTCAAGGTAGATGTAAGTAATTGTCATCTAAGTGTCAAACCAGAATCAATAATCCTAAATAAATTATGGAAGAGTCTCCAATCTGAAATTCCTGGGCAGAGAGAGAAATTGGAGGTATCAAAAAGATAAGAAAATGGTGGGAAAACAAAAAGGAGATAAGCTTGACTCTGTGCATAGAATAGAATGTCTTCTGAATGGAGAGAATAATGAAGAAAGTCAGACTACTATGGAAAAATAGTACAAAACAAAAAAAGCTGAGTGAAAACAAAAAAAGACTCAAAAACCAAAAAAAGCCAAAAACAAACAAAATGAAACCTGTTAGTCCACTATATACACTTATGATTATTTAAAAGAACCAGAGTGAAGAAAAGATTCAGATAGCTGTGTTAGGTTATAAATTGTACATATTATAATCTGTAATATCCAAGATTTTATCCCAGATCATCTTAAAAATACCACTGAAGTTCTCACATACCCAATCCTCAACTCAATAGTACTTGTGATAGTAGCATCTATCATCATCATTTATTTTTGTCTATTTTTAAAATGTGTGTATACAGGAGCACAGAGTAAATACTCTGCACCTGGCTATTTTTTTAAAATTTTTTTGCTCAGCTTTACACATATTAAATTCAAACATGTTTTGCATATGGAAGCAGCTTGCTCATTAACATTAGTGAATAATATTACTTTATATGAAAATTTATATTTCCCATTTTAATGTAGATGTGCATGTAGATTGTTTCAAATATGGACTATTAAAGATAATGCTTATATGAATATTCTTAGGCATGCCTTTGCTGTAAATATGAATATACTTCTGTTAGCAATAGACCTAAGAAATGAAATGTTGGGTCTTAAGTTATGCATAGCTTTAGCTACAGTTGATATTATCAGAATTTCCCAAGTATTTATATAGATTTACATTTCCACCTGCAGTATGTGTGAGCTCCAGTTGCTCAGCATTCTCACCAACACTTGGTGTCACAATCATTTTAATTTTACCTGTTTTGTTACAAGTTCAGACTTTTTCATTTTTCTTTTGGATTTCTTATGTTAAATATTTTTAGAAATATTTCTTTTACTTTTCTCTTGTTTTGTTTCAATCCTAGGTTCAAGTCTTTTGTCAGATATATGCACTACAAATTCTGTTTCCATTCTGTTTGTCCTAATAATATTTTTAAAAACCAGACATTCACTTTAATGCCATTTAATTTATCAGTCTTTTCCTTTCTTGTCTTTTGCAATCTTCTTAAAAAATCTATGCATATCCCAATGTCTTTTTTTATGTTGTAGAACCCTAATTCTGTGTTATGTTAGCATATTTAATTTTTAAATTTATTTATTTATTTGTTTGTTTAAAAGGCAGAGTAACAGAGAGAGAGAAAGGAGAGAGAGAGAGATCTTCCACTTGCTGATTCACTCCCAAAATGGCCACAATTGCCAGAGCTGGCTTATCAAAAGCCAAGAGCCATTAGCTTTCATTAGCATCCTTTCATGGATACAGGGACTCATGCATTTGGGCCATCCTCCTCTGATTTTGAAACAATTAGCAAGGAGCTGGGTCAGAAGTGGAGCAGCCAGGACACAAACTGGTGTCCATATGGGTTGTCACACCACATGTAGCAGCTTTACCTGCTACACCACGGCACTGGTCCTTATCTCAAGGTCTTAAATATATTTTCCCATATTATCACATGGAAGTTATATTCTTTACATTTATATCAATAGTACATTATGAATTAATTATTGTGTATGATTTGAGGTAGTTTAAGCCACACTCTTTACCATACAAGTAACCTAATACCATTTACTAAATAACCATTATTTCACCACTGCATTAGTGTCATCTTTATGAATATGTAAATGTCACTCTGTTTTGGACTTTCCTCCATTGATCTGTTGGTCTATCCTTATGCAAATTAAGCACTCCAAATGTCATTGTAACTGTTATATTTTTTTTTTTAACTTTTATTTAATGAATATAAATTTCCAGTGTACAGCTTATGGATTACAATGGCTTCCCCCCCCCAATAACTTCCCTCCCACCCGCAACCCTCCCCCCTCCCGCTCCCTCTCCCCTTCCATTTGCATCAAGATTCATTTTCAATTCTCTTTATATACAGAAGATCAATTTAGTATAAAGATTTCAACAGTTTGCACCCACATAGAAACACAAAGTGAAACATACTGTTTGAGTACTAGTTATAGCATTAAATCACAATGTACAGCACATTAAGGACAGAGATCCCACATGAGGAGCAAGTGCACAGTGGCTCCTGTAGTTGACCCAACAAATTGACACTCTAGTTTATGGCGCCAGTAACCATCCTAGGCTGTCGTCATGAGTTGCCAAGGCTATGGAAGCCTTCCAAGTTCACTGACTCTGATCATATTTAGACAAGGTCATAAAAGACAGAGTGAGGATAGTAACCAATGATCCTAAGAGTGGCATTTACCAGGTTTGAACAATTATACAGCATTAAGTGGGGAAGAGGACCATCAGTACACACAGGTTGGGAGTAGAGCCATTGGTGGTAGAGTAGAGGTTATGATTACAAAGGAATGAGGCCCAAGTGCACTAGACAGGGCCTAGAACAAAGGACAGAGTCATTATTAGAGGAGCTAAGAAAGGTGCTGTCTAAGCTACAATTAAGTTTTCTGATTGAGAGGCAAATAGAACCTGATAGAAGGGGCTTGATAATAATCTGGTGGGCTTTAGGCCTTGTAATTTCAGAGGCCCAGACCTATCTATCTCTTCACATGGGGTATATCCTAAGGGATGTGTGAACCTCCTAGGGGAAGGCACTCTGTTGACTTTCATTACTTGGCTGGCCTGGGAGGAGTGCTGGCCAGGTAAAGGCAGGTGGCATCTCTAACAAGAAATTTACAGTTCTGCCTGCAATGTTGCTGACCCTACTTGACCATACCCTCAGCTGCAGTGGTCACTTTGGAAGTTGGGCTGAGTGAAGGGCTTTTCAGCTTAGAGCCAATAAGATCTGTGGCTCTGACCTGGGCATCCTTCGACTCCAGGGCAGGTCCATTTCCAGTGATCCAACTCTTGGCAGAGCTGCCAGGGCTCTTCACAAGCTGACTTCTGCTGAAGCCCAGGCTTACCACATTGAAAGCCACTGCAGTGGACTGGCCTGTTGGGTCTGCTTGAGGGCAGATCACTGTCCAGATCAGCCATTAATAGGCCTGCCACCCATTGCTTCTGATGCCTAGCTTTCTTTTCCTCCTGGTTTGTGTTAAAGCAGACCAGAGGATGCAAGTCAAGGGAGTGCCCGTTTCCCATCTCTAATCTTCGGTGGCCTGAACTACAAGTCTATAGTCACAGGCATGTTCTGTAGTAGTTTTTCTAAGGTAGACAATGCCCATGAGGAAAATTATATTCTCACTTTAAAACTTTCTTTCCCTTTGGTCTGAAAGGGAGGTTTTTTCTACTTACTGTATACTTCGCTGATGGCGAAGTGAATCTAGCTATGAGATTATTATTTAAGTTCTTATTTTGGCTATGCTATTGCAGAAAAATGTTAGCCATCTCTTTTATAAGGTCTAAAGATTAAATTGTGCATCCTACAGATTCCTTCATAATAGAATTAGTTTCCTACCTTGAAGAGAATAGAGAAATGAAAGAACAAGTTGGGCTTAGAATAGAGAAATGAGGGAGCAAGTCCTAGATCGCTTGCTGACAATAGCAATATCACATGAATACTTAGCAAACCGTTTCAACCATTAGATAACAACTTAAGAAAACATTTACCAGAAGGTCCAATGCCTTCTATAAATTTTAAGAATCATGTATTTGAAAACACCTCTTAAATATCTAACATGGTGTAGTTTGTTTAGCCAGTAAACTTAAGCACAACCATCTAAAATGTTTTTAGTTTCTAGAAACTAGAAACTAAAAACATTGTAACTGTTATATTAAACCTTCATTAGTGCCCATATAAGGACTCAATCTGCCCTCATGAAGATTGTCTTGTTATTGTTCTATTTCTATGTTTCCATACATTTATTTTTTTTTGTCTTCTTTTTTTAATTATTATTATTATTTTTTGACAGGCAGAGTGGACAGTGAGAGAGAGACAGAGAGAAAGGTCTTCCTTTTTGCCGTTGGTTCACCCTCCAATGGCCGCCGCGGTAGGCGCGCTGCGGCCGGTGCACCGCGCTGTTCTGATGGCAGGAGCCAAGTACTTCTCCTGGTCTCCCATGGGGTGCAGGGCCCAAGCACTTGGACCATCCTCCACTGCACTCCCTGGCCACAACAGAGAGCTGGCCTGGAAGAGGGGCAACCGGGACAGGATCGGTGCCCCGACCGGGACTAGAACCCGGTGTGCCAGCGCCACAAGGCGGAGGATTAGCCTGTTAAGCCACGGCGCCAGCACATTTATTTTTTTTAGAATTACCATTTTCACACAAAAAATAAAATCCTATAGTAATTTTAACTGGAATTTCAGTAAACTTTCTAACAATTTGGAGATAATTGATTTTTAAATTTGTATGAAAATTATTTATTTATTTGAAAGTCAAGCAAAAGAGATAGGGAAAGACCAAAAGATCTTTCATCTGGTTGTTCACTACCCAAATGGTGCCAATGCCCAGGGCTTGTTCAGGCTGAAGCCAGGAGTTTGGAACTCCAGATCCCCCACATGTGACACAGGGGCCCATGTGCTTTGGCCATGTTCCAATGCTTTCCCAGACACATTAACAGGAAGCTGAGTTGGAAGTGGTGCAACAATGCTGCCTCCAATTTTTTAGAATTTAGTTTTATGCTTATATATATTTTAGCTAATACATAGTAATCAGGTTATAGTGTAGCAATTTAATAAACAGGTACAAAGTATAGTGAACACATCTGGATAATTGGCAAATCCAAAGCCTCAGACATATCATTTCATCGTATTAACAATATTCAAAATCCTCTCTATTAGCTATTTTCAAAGACTCAGTTAATTGCTTTCAACCATAGTTATCCTACTATGGTATACATTAGAAGTTTATCTTCCAATTTTTCTGTGATTGATACCCATTAGTCATCTCCTCTCTGTTCCTCTCTCTCCCATGCATTTCCAAGGTTCTGGAAGCCACCATTTTTTCTTTGAAAGCATTTTTAGCCTCTGTAATGAAACTATTTGAGCACTGTCTTTCTGAAACTGGCTTATTTCACTTGATGTAATACCTTCAAATTTCATGTGTGTTGCAGTAAATGACAGAATTTTATTATTTTTATGGCAGAATAATGCTCTATTTTGTATACATCACAATTATTTATCAATTCATACATCAGTGTACCTGTAAGCTGATTGTATCTCTTGGCTGTCATGAATAGTAATACTACATAGATATATACATGTACAGAGGTCTCCTCAACATACTGATTTCAATTACTTTGGATGCATACCCAGTAATGGAGTTGCTAGATCACATGGTAGGTCTATTTCTAGTTTTATTTTAAGAATTATTTCATTTATTTAAAAGTCAGAGTTATGCAAAAAAAGGAGAGGCAGAGAGAGAGGGGTCTTCCAATAGTGTGGTTCACTTCCCAAAAGACTGCAATGGCCAGAGCTGAGCTGATCCAAAGCCAGGAGCCAGGAGCTTCCTCCCAGTCTCCCACATGGGTGCAGGGGCCCAAGGACCTGGGCCATCCTCTACCACTTTTCCCAGGCCATAGCAGAGAGCTAGATTTGAAGAGGAGCAGCCAGGACTCAAACAGGCACCCACATGGGATGCCTGCGCTGCAGGCTGGGACGTTTTAACCCACTATACCACAGCATCAGACCCTATTTCTAGTTTTTTGAGGACCACACATACTGTTTTTTTTTTTTACTTTTATTTAATAAATACAAATTTCCAAAGAACAAATTTTGGATTATAGCAGCTTTTTCCCCCCATAACCTCCCTCCCACCTGCAACCATCCCATCTCCCACTCCCTCTCCCATCCCATTCCCCATCAAGATCATTTTCAATTATCTTTATATACAGAGGATCTATATAGTATTTACTACGTAAAGATTTCAACAGTTTGCACCCACACAGAAACACAAAGTAGAGAGTACTGTTTTACAAGTAGTTTTACTGTTAAATATCATAGTACAATACATTAAGGACAGATATCCTCCATGGGGAATAAGCACACAATGACTCCTGTTGTTGATTTAACAATTGACACTCTCATTTATGACGTCAGTAATCACCCTAGGCTCTTGTCATGAGCTGCCAAGACTATGGAAGCCTCTTGAGTTCACCAAATCTGATCTTATTTAGACAAGATCATAACAAAATGGAAGTACTTTCCTCCCTTCAGAGAAAAGTACTTCCTTCTTTGATGGCCCATTCTTTCCACTGGGATCTCACTCACAGAGATCTTTCATTTAGGTCATTTTTTTTTGCCACAATGTCTTGGCTTTCCATGCATGAAATACTCTAATGGGCTTTTTAGCCAGATCTGAATGCTGATTCTGAGGCCCAAGTGCTGTTTAAGACATCTGTCATTCTGTGAGTCTGCTGTGTATCCCACTTCATATGTTGGATCATTCTCTCCTTTTTAATTCTATCAGTTAGTATTAGCAGACACTAGTCTTGTTTATGTGATCCCTTTGACACTTAATCCTATCATTATGATCAATTGTGAACTAAAACTGATCACTATGACTAGTAAATGGCCTAGGTAGGTACATGCCATCTTGATAGGATTGAAAGGAATTCCCTGGCACGTTTCCAACTCTACCATTAAGGGGTAAGTCTGAGTGAGCATGTGCTGAACTTTACATCTCCTCCCTCTCTTATTCTCAATACTATATTTAACAGGGATCACTTTTCAGTTAAATTTAAACATCTAAGAAAAATTGTGTGTTAATTACAGAGCTCTAGTATTTACTAGAACAAAAGAAAAATACTAAAAGAGATAAAGTATTAAATTGTACATCAACAGTCAGGACTAGGGCTGATCAAGTTACTATTTCTCATAGTGTCCATTTAACTTCAACAGGTTTCCTTTTTGGTGCTCAGTTAGTTGTCACCAATCAGGGAGAACGTATGATATTTGTCCCTTTGGGACTGGCTTATTTCACTCAATATGATGTTTTCCAGATTCCTCATTTTGTTGCAAATGACCAGAGTTCATTTTTTAATGCTGTATAGTATTCTATAGAGTACATGTCCCATGATTTCTTTATCCAGTCTTCTGTTGATGGGCATTTAAGTTGATTCCAATTCTTTGCTATTGTGAATTGAGCTACAATAAACATTAAGGTGCAGACAGCTCTTTTATTTGCCAATTTAATTTCTTTGGGTCAATTCCAAGGAGTGGGATGGCTGGGTTGTATGGTAGGGTTATATTCAGGTTTCTGAGGAATCTCCAGACTGACTTCCATAGTGGCTTAACCAGTTTGCATTCCCACCAACAGTGGGTTAGTGTCCCTTTTTCCCCACATCCTCACCAGCATCTGTTGTTAGTAGATTTCTGAATGTGAGCCATTCTAGCTGGGGTGAGGTGAAACCTCGTTGTTGTTTTGATCTGCATTTCCCTGATGGCTGCTGATCCTGAGCATTTTTTCATGTGCCTGTTGGCCATTTGGATTTCCTCTTTTGAAAAATGTCTATTGAATTCCTTGGCCCATCTCTTAAGTGGGTTGTTTGTTTTGTTGTTGTGGAATTTCTTGATCTCTTTGCAGATTCTGGCTATTAATCATTTATCGGTTGCATAGTTTGCAAATATTTTTTCCCATTCTGTCGGTTGCCTCTTCACTTTCCTGACTGTTTCTTTTGCAGTACAGAAACTTCTCAATTTGATGCAATCCCAAATGTTAATTTTGGCTTTGACTGTCTGTGCCTCCGGGGTCTTTTCCAAGAAGTCATAACCTGTGCCTATATCTTGAAGGGTTTCTCTAATGTTCTCTAATAATTTAATGCTGCCGGGTCTTGGATTTAGATCTTTAATCCATGTTGAGTGGATTTTTGTGTAAGATATAAGGTAGGGGTCTTGCTTCATGCTTCTGCATGTGAAAATCCAGTTTTCCCTGCACCATTTATTGAATAGACTGTCCTTGCTCCAGGCATTGGTTTTAGATCCTTGATCAAATAGAAGTTGGCTGTAGATGTTTGGATTGATTTCTGGTGTTTCTATTCTGTTCCATTGGTCTGTCCATCTGTTTCTGTACCAGTACCACGCTGTTTTGATTATAACTGCCCTGTAGTATGTCCTGAAATTTGGTATTGTGATGCTCTGGCTTTATTTTTGTTGTACAAGATTGAGGAATTTAGTAGAACATTAAATTGAGATATTGATGAGAAATTAAAATGAAATGAAGAATTCAATAGAACAAATAAAAAAGACATTTGAGAGCCTTAAAAACAGAATCAGTGAGGCAGAAGAGAGAATATCAGACTTATAAGACAGAGCACAGGAAAGTATACAGTCAAACCAAAAAAAAAAAAAAGAATAGGACATTAGAAGTCTAAAAATTATTTTTGGTATCTACAAAGATACTATTAAAAAACCCAACATTCGGGTTCTAGGAGTTCCTGAAGGCATGGAGAGAGAGATATGATTAGAAGGCCTTTTTAGTGAGATATTAGCAGAAAACTTCTCGGGTTTGGAGAAGGAAAGAGACATCCAAGTACAGGAAGCACATAGAATCCCCATTAATATGACTTAATTCAGGAGTCTAGAACTCAATCTGAATATTTTATGTGGCTGCCAGGTACTCAACTACTTGAGCCATCACCTACATCCTTCCATGATAAGCCTTAACAACAAACATGTTAAGGAAAAGAGTGTGGAGACAGGACTCAACGTCAAGGACTTCCTTATGGCAATCAGATGTCTAAAGTGATAGATTAATGTGTTGCACCAAATGCCCACCATCATCTTGATTTTTATTTAGTCCTAATGTATTCACTTTTTTATCATTATGATAGTATTCATTATTTCTGGTAGTGTCTTTGTTGAAATATATTTAGTCTAATATTCACATAGTGATTCTATATTTCTGCTTGATGTTTACCTGATAGATACATTCCATCTATTTTCAAATTCTCTCTGTATGTATATTTACAGTATATCTCTTGTGAGAATTGGTTATCCCTTTTTTATCTACACTTATAATCTCTCAATTTTAAATTAAATATTAGTAACATTAAAATTGAGTATAATTTGTCACGTGGCAGAATATTTTATTTGTTTGCTGCTAGACACTGCCTCTATCCTGAATTATTATTCTCTGTTCCGCTAGTGCTGCCATATTTTATATTACTTGAATTAATTTTAGTTTTCTACTTTTTTATTCTTGTGTGTGGTCATTTCTTAAGGAATTTCAGAGTATTGTCCATTATGTTTTATAGTCTAATAAGAGTTAATATTCTACTATTTCACACAAAATTTTAGTGAGTCAGCCATCAAGTAGATCAATTTTTCACCATCTAACCCATGCTATAATTATCAAATGTATCAGCATACATTATAAAACTGCAAAAGAAAATATAATGATTTCTTTCAATAGTACATGTATTTTGAAGTTATATACAATTACACAATTACTTAATACATTTTGATGCTGTTTATTTCTTCCTAGTAAGCCTAATTCCCATCCCATCTGGTGTCATGTCCCTTCGACATGAAGACTTCTTTCAATGTTCTTTGTGAGTAGATCTGCCAGTAATAAGTTATTTAAGTTCGATTTATATTTTAAAATGTCTTGATTTTGAAGAGTGTGTTCATTGGATATAGAATTCTCTGCTGAATATTTTTTCTAATGCTTTGAAAATGTTACTCTCTTGTCTTCTTGATTCCATAGTTTCTAATCAGAAGTCAGGAGTATTTCTTTTTTATCATTAGGTGCAGTTATAATAACTAGTATAGAATCCTTGAAGACTAGTTCCAATTTCTGAATCTTCTTGAATTTCACTTTTTTCTGTTGCGAATGTGTCACGTTCTCCTGTTACTTTTTGTTGTAGCTTTGCTTGTTTTTTGTCATTTTTTAAGTTTGTACATTATGAATGTTATATTTGTAACTGAATCATAGGATAGATCTCTGAGGAGTCTGTATTTGCTTCTACTACTTGTTTTTTGTTTTTTTTTTTCACTTCATCCTGATTCTTGGTATTTCAAAAGTATATCTTTTATTTATAGATTCTGGATAATGATATCTCCCTATATGGATAATTTACCCTACTCTCTGGATAGGAACAGATCACTTCAATATAACCATAAGTGCAACTGACACAATGTTAGTTTGAAGTCTCTGTTTAAAACTAATTTTTTTGTACACATGTTACCAGAATACAGGCCTCCAGGATTCTCTTTTAAAGTAGAAACTTGAATTATTTTAAATTTTATTTTGAAAGATAGTGCAACAGAGAAAGAGAAGGAGAGAGAGGGAGGTAGGGAGGTAGGGAGGGGGAGAGAGAGAGAGAGAGAGAGAGAGAAAGCTTTCATCTTACATCTGCTTATTCACTCCCCAAATGGCTGAAAAAGTCAGGACCCCAACAAGCTGAAATCAAGATCCAGGAGCTTCTTCCAGGTCTCCCACGTGGATACAGTGACCCAAGCACTTTGGCCATCCTCTGCTACTTTCCCAGGCATGTTATTAGGGAGGTGGATTGGAAGTGAAGCAGCTGGGACGCAAACTGGCACCCATAAGGATGCTGGCACTGCAGACATGGCCTTTAATCTGTTGGGCCACAGAGTCAGACCCCAGAATTCTGGATTGGCAGTCTTCTTGTATTTTAGAGGCCCTCTTCTTAGTGGCCTCTAAAATCCATTTCTTTTTTAAGACCAGAAGACTGCTAAAACTTTTATTCTGCTTTACAGTCACTGTCTGCCGAATCCTTATCATCTTGCTATTTACAAGGCTGAAATGGAAAATGCTTTGGTGGTGAAACATTTGCCCAATGCCAAGGTGGCTTTATTTGGCCTTTTTTCTTGTAGAGATAATAGTCTTTCAAATTCAGGCAAACTCAAACTCAAAATTTACTTTCCTGTACTGAGGAAGTTGCACTGAAACTCTTCAGATTTTTCTGTCATTATCTAATTTGGTCCATTGCTTGGCTTCTTAATCTGTGTACCTGGTCTGAAATGGGGGATGCTTTGAGAGGAAAATAACCTGGACACACCTTGATGAACTTCATTTCTCCTTTGATCTGATACTCATATTCTGGTACTTTAGAAATTATTTAGTATCTTCATCCAGGCTTTTACACAGTAATTTTCCAACTCTTAAAAAGTCATTGTAAGTAAATGTATGATAATATTCCATTATGGCAAGGCGAAATATCTATAATAAGTCTCTGTAGATATTTGCTAAAGTGATTTCATAGCAAAAAATGTATATGATGGTACTATATTCCATCAAACTGCTGTACTATATCTTCCTTAATACCCTCCTATTTTACCATATTTACAATGATCTCAGAATTTTTTGCAGCAAGTACCTTAATTAATTTACACACACACATACACATACACACACACATTTTTCAGAATAAATTACCAAGAGCAAGAGACCTTTTAATGTTTCAAAGTATATGCTTTAGTGGATAGTCTAGAATTTTTGTAAAGATGGTGGATAATAGGCCGGCTCCGTGGCTTAACAGGCTAATCCTCCGCCTTGCGGCGCCGGCACACCAGGTTCTAGTCTCTGTTGGGGCGCCGGATTCTATCCCGGTTGCCCCTCTTCCAGGCCAGCTCTCTGTTGTGGCCCGGGAAGGCAGTGGAGGATGGCCCAAGTCCACCCCATGGGAAGCCTGGCTCCTGGCTTCGGATCGGCACGATGCACCGGCCGCAGCGGCCATTGGAGGATGAACCAAGGGCAAAAAGGAAGACCTTTCTCTCTGTCTCTCTCTCTCACTATCCACTCTGCCTGTCAAAGTACATGAACAATGTTTTGTTCATTAAAGTAATTTTTTGATAACCTTTCAAAAAGATTGTAAAAATCTATAACATCACCTAGAATTATGTTTCAAATGCTCCCCCATTGAAGCATTTTACAGCGTTTAATTCTAGATGATTTAATAATTGTAAATAATATATTTGATTTCAATTTGAATTCTCTTTGATCACATACAAAGTTAAAAATTCTGTTATTAGGAGGAAATTGGGAATAATTTCAAAGATTGCATGGCAGTAGAGCTACTGGGGAAATTTCCGTAATTGTAACAATATGAGTTCATTTCCCCAGTTGTTTGTGATATACATTTCCTTCTATTTTCCTTCTACTTTAGGAATTTTGCATAATACTCAAGACATAGACCTCACTCAGTAAGCATTTATTATATTGATTACCATTTGTTCTTTCATTTTTTACAGTGACTTTAGTCTTTGAACATTTCAAAGGCTTTAGTTGCACATGGTACAAAATTGTAGTTTATCTGTTTAAATCATTTACCCTATGTCCAATATGTTCTTTTCCAAAATACCTCTTTCTGATGTATTTTACCATCATAAGAAATAATAGATTCATAAGTTATATGTCTGTTATCTAGACTTATATTGGTAGGATTTCTTCTTATCTGTAGCAAACTGACAAAGAGGACTCAGCTATATTCCTGGGCTTGAGCAGGCACATACTAACAAAGGTTTGAAAAATGAGGACATTATTCAAGGCTGCCAGATAAACCATGTCAGAGTTTTTGATTGGAAAACAGTTTTGCCCAATCATTATATACAGTCCTATCATTCTGTAAGCAAAGACAATGTGGCTAACTTGTCATCACTAATGTGGTGCTGAGTTGCTTTTCCAGGACTAGTATTCCATTTGCAATGATCCTTCTTATTTGGTAAAATGTCTCAATAAGTTGGAATCATGGCAAAGAAGTTTATTATTGTTAATGCCATTTTCAGAAAAAAGTCCTCTTAAAATGTACAATATTAAAAATTACTTATACATTTAAAGAATTCTTCAAACTTTTTTTAGCAATTCAAAATTATTTAGAAGGATAAAATGTATTATGTGCACCTTTTCCCATGAAACAATTACATGTGTAAATAGTTATGGTTTAGTTTAGCCAAGTTTAATGTAGTTTAGTTTAGTTAAGCAACAAATTAGCAATGATATAATTTAATTTCCTTGTAGTTTTTTATAACAAAGCCATAAATTAATATTAAACATTATAACACCTTTTTTTGTATGAAGCAGACTAAAATTTTGAAAAGGAAGAAAATTCATTCGTTAAATATAAATAAATACATACTTTTGATCTACTGCTTCCCAGAGAGACAAACAGAAAAACACTAATTTTTAAATTAAGTATATCATTGTAAAAATTATAAGAATAAGAACAGAAAGAGGAGGGAGGGCAACATGGGAAGTATCACTATGCTCTTATGTTTGTATATATGAAATTAGTTCACCTTACATAAATAAAAAATGTAAATTAAAAAGTGAAAAGCAAAATAAATTGAACCTTCAAATAGAAGGAAAGAATATTTGGTTTTATTTCCTAATTGAAAAAAAAAAAAAAACCTTCAACTCTATTCTACTTCTCATCTATACCATAAATAAACATTCCTTCCATCTTCTCTCATAGATAGTTATCTACACTCTGAAATTTCATGGTTGGTGAAACATTCATTATAGGAATGATCCATGGAATCCAAAGTTACTTTGAGATCTCATAATTTTGTTGGGCTTATACAATAAAACTGATAACTAAGAAAGCCTGACATCTCAATTGTGTCCCATTATAAAGAATATTTTAACACCAAAAAAATTAGTAAGACATAGACTTAGGATAAAGATAAGCTTTTTATTGAATACATTTAGCTTTCTAGAAAAGTTGTTGTAGTTTTACATTTTATCATTTTTACTTTCTACTTATGTATTATTTTTGGAACAAATTGTTGGTTAAATGATTATATTCACTTTGCCTCAAAACACAAACATTTTTAATAGTTAAAAACAAAAACTTTATCACAGATTAGATTGAATTATCAAATTATTATCTAATCTATGTACCCAATACAAAAATATTAGTGCTTTAAAAATTAAGACACTCCAGCTTTTAGAAGTATTTTAATTCTTTTAAATTAAAATCTACTCCCTTACAATGTTCTCCCATACACTCTAGATTTATCTTCTAGATCATTTGGAATAAGGCTATTCTTTTCTGTAACACATCCCATTAAGTATTAAACAATTAGTGGGGGTGGGGGATTGGAATCACATTAGTTGTTTCTAAATGTCTTCATATCAGCTATAATTATTTCCAGGGTCTCCTGAAACCCAAAGCTTTGAACTGATTGAGGACAACTTTCTACAATTTAATGGGTTAATTCATTTATTTTGTGAGAGTTCAAGCAGGTATGTGAGCTTCAGATAATGAATGGCACTTTTGAAATAAGTAGTAAGCCAGAATCGGATTTTCTGCCCAAAGAGTGCCAAGTTGCTTTCTCTGTTCAATGTGAGATTCAATTCCAGTATCAAATGCTGGAGCTGCATTTCGTCTTCTGACTTTCAGAAATGCCTTTCCACAAGTCCCTATGTGAAGCGTGGTGTTCTATCCCACAAATGCCATAATAGGCATTTATCTATTGAGAAGTGTCCCTGGTGGCAGACATGGATCTTACTTGCTTTTCAGAATTATATTGTTTGTCTTTGTCTATAGAAATCATGATGATGTATTCCTGCATAATTTAGCATCCTTCTATTTCAACATTCATCGGAATCACTCTGGATTGAGTAAAAGCTGAGTAATAGAATTTGGCATTTATTCAAAGGGCTTTAATTCAAATATTCGTCCCATCCCATTTTCCATGTTACTACAAAACTTTCTACAAATGTCTTCATCTCTTTCATAGTGGCAAAACATCATTTTCAGAGTAAAATACAGGGTCTTCTACATGAATTGGAGATCCTTCCTGACCTTATCCTTCCTACTTTATCTGCATCATCTTTTGATAGGACTGACTTGATTCAAAACTCCAAGGATATTGAACTAGCAGTACTTCAATGCCTAAAAAAGATTCTTTTCTCAGTGGCTTTTTGTTGAGTGCTCCCTTTTCCTAAAATACCCTCCGCTGGGGCAGACACTTGGCATAACAGTTAAGATGCCCACATCCTGTCCAGGCTCCATTCCCGATTTTAGGTTCTGCTAATGTTCACTCTGGGAGACACCAAGTAGTTGGGCCCTGTCACATATTTGGGAAAACTGAACTGAGTTTCTAGCTCCTGACTTCAGTCCCAACTTAGCCCAAGTTCTTGTGGGTATTTGGAGAGTGAAACAGGAGGTGGGATCTCTCTGTCTCTCTTACTCTGCTTTGACCTCCCTCTGTGTGTCTCAAATAAATAAATAATTTTAAAAAATTATTTTAAATGCTCTATCCCCCAATATCTATCTTGGATTATATTTACCAATAGTTATCACATCATCAAATATGATTCTCCTAAATTTGCATACCTTCTTGCTAGCATAGCACCAGATATACAGCTCTATTTCAGCACAGCAAAACTTGTAATGAAGCTTTTATGTTAACCTCCATTAGATTGCAATCACCTTGAAGATGAGGACCTTATCATATCCTTCTGTCCCTGACACTTTGAACAGTGCCTAGCATTTGGTAGTCTCCTTGGAGAGTTTGCTTTTCCAATTTTCCGGTTTGATAATTGATAAAAGTTCTTTAATACAATTCATTGTATGACCAACTGCACACATTTGAAGGGAAACTGGGTAGAAGTTGGGATGAAAATTGAAAGAAACAAATCTACACTCCCTTAATACATAACAAAACAACACATTTAGCCTCACTGAAAAAATTGCCCAACCATATAGTGAACATGTCATGAGCCTTGTGATATCCATGTCTCACTACAAATAATAGGCATTTTCCTTTCTGGTGGTGCAGTGATCCTCGCTGTTTTTGTAAAGATACATCAAATTCTACTGCTAGTGACAACCATAGTGCTTATGTGGCCACTGTATGTAGAATAGATGACAGCTGTGAAGTCAGTATAACAATGAATTTGTCATGCTGTTTTATAGTGAGAAGCTGAAAACACTGCTTTATACTTTTAGTTTCCTGGTAAGTACATTTTATATCTTCTTTCAAATATTTCCCAGCCATCATGCCTGATGGATTGAGAAGCTCAAAATAATTTTCTCACAAAGAAAATTTAGCAAACTATCACAACTTGTTTTTTTTTTTTTTTTTTTTTTGACAGGCACAGTGGATAGTGAGAGAGAAAGAGAGAGAGAAAGGTCTTCCTTTTTGCCGTTGGGTTGGTTCACCCTCCAATGGCCGCTGCGGCGGGCGCATCGCGCTGATCCGGGCGCATCGCGCTGATCCGAAGCCAGGAGCCAGGTGCTTCTCCTGGTCTCCCATGCGGGTGCAGGGACCAAGGACTTGGGCCATCCTCCACTGCACTCCCTGGCCACAGCAGAGAGCTGGCCTGGAAGAGGGGCAACCAGGATAGAATCTGGCGCCCCAACCGGAACTAGAACCCGGTGTGCCGGCGCCACAAGGTGGATGATTAGCCTGTTAAGCCGCGGCGCCGGCCAACAACTTGGTTTAAGATAGAATGAAGTTCAGAAGATTAAAAAAAAAAAAAAAAAGGAGTAAAAATGATTACTGAATGTATTTACATTATTTCTCCCATTTACATTAGGGAGAAAACTCAACACTCTGCATGAGATCATTCCACCTTTGTCCAGACACACACATACACGTTAATCCTTCTGTGTGCGGTAAAATAACAAATGCTGCTAACAGAGAATTCTGAAAGCAAGGCGTGATATTTTTTTCTTAAGATTAATGCATTAAAAGTAATCTGGTGACTGGCCATTTTAATTATACTAATCCAGCCAATATCTCTTTGTAACTCTATGCAAATCTTTTGCTATAGATATGACCAGTTTAATTATCACATCTGTGTGTGTAGTGAGTCCACCACTGTCAGCTGCATTCAATCATATACTCAATTGTGAGTGTGACATAATCAAAGGAGAGATATTTTTTGAGAGTTATTTGTTCAAGCTAGCTATTAGTTCAGCTTTATTATATGATTATCTGATCTTTAAAAAAAATTGTGAGTAGTTTTATGTCTTTTTGCAAAGGAGAAAACTGGATCAATTAAACAGTCAACCCAGGATTCAAATCCAGGTCTTTATTTTGGCATCATATGAGTTCCTAGCCCCTACCATGATGCTGGTGTCACATTGTCAAGGAGGCCACACTTACAGTCACATCTTCATGTAGTCTACATGAACACTGAGTAGATAGGGAAGAGTTCACGAGCAGCAGTAGGTGACCACCAAATCAGCCTAGATCGTCTGCTTCAACATCATTTGTCCCCATTTCTTAAAATATATAAGCAGACATTTTCATGGATAGAAACCACATATCTGTGGATCTGAAAACTTCACAGAAGATTCTGAGGTGTTGCTTAATTATCTTCTAAATTTTTCTTTCTATTGGAACACATGATCACTTACTGAAAATCTTCTGAGGCACTCTACCAAAGTAGCCCGTCTTATGATTTTCCTAACTGACATTTTCGTGGAGCCTGGGCAATAATGGCCTTCATTGATCAGATACTGTCTCAAGGGTGCATTAGATATAAAATTAACTTATGAACCCACACAGATACCTTCCAAATATAAGGAAAACCAGGCTGGGTTGCTTTGCTTTAGCTTATCAGGAAGCAATCTGTGCCTGATCTCTGCACCTTGTGATAAATAAGAGTACTTCAAAAAGTCTGTGGATTTCTTCTCTCTCTCCCCATATCCTTTTCAAATAAAATTAATTTATAAAATTAATAAATAAAATTAATAAATTTTTTAAAAATTTTGTCTAAAAATGGAAAGAAAAAAATAAGTTTAATTGAGTGCAAAAAAATTTTTG
Organism: Lepus europaeus; assembly: GCF_033115175.1. Classification (NCBI taxonomy): domain Eukaryota; kingdom Metazoa; phylum Chordata; class Mammalia; order Lagomorpha; family Leporidae; genus Lepus; species Lepus europaeus. The sequence goes on from NC_084831.1 coordinate 61,618,652, forward strand.
AAACACATGCATAGTTTTCATTACATATTTTCCATGGTGTTTTGAAGATGCCTCATACAATCTCATATCCATATGCCTTGGCCTTTTAAAAAATCAAACCAACAAACATGATTTCCTTGATTAAGGATCAATGAAGTTTAAAATATTACCATAATGATCATATTATATTAGCAGTGCATCTGAAATGACCTTTGTTTCTTCAAGTTAAAAGGAAAATAAATTATAGCTTTGAGAGAGAGATAATTTTCTCTTTATTACAAAACACAAACCACAGACTCAGAGTTTGTTATCTGATATGTAACAAGTTTAGAAGTCACCACCCAATCCTAACAATAAGCAAAAAGGCAAACAGTCTGAAAAATCAATAATTCTACTGTATATCAGAGAAATACAGTCACATGGAAAAATGCTTCTGCCAAAATTGGAGAGCCACACAGAAAGAGAATCACAAGTTATTGAAGCAAAGATCCACAAGCAGAACTCTCCACAGAAACTATGCCAAGTTGCGAAAACCTAAACTGTATTTGGCAACTTGATGGAGGCTCATTGTGGACAAGTTTTAAAGCAGATTTCCACACTTTTGTATTTTCCCCAAGGAAACCTATCAGAGAATATCAGAAGGAAGTCTCCTAGTGCTGTGCAGGGAGAGGAGAAACAGATTCATTTTCAAATACACTACAGCAGTATGCTCCTCACAGGTGCCATCAGGAAACACTATTTAACCAGGACCAAACCTGCTGGGATTATCTGAACCTAACATACCTGGAGACAAGGAAATGCTCAATTCTAGTTCCCACTAGCCTTCTGTACTGTGCAGAGGGAATACCCAATTCTAGATCCTCCAGCCCCCCTGTTCCAATTAAGACAGGAAGTAGGGGGCTGAAATGCACTGCTGAAGTCTGCAGCTTAGGGGAACAGACTTGTCAAAAGACCAAGAGCTGGGCCGGCGCCGCCGGCTCACTAGGCTAATCCTCTGCCTTGCGGCACCGGCACACCGGGTTCTAGTCCCGGTCGGGGCACCAATCCTGTCCCGGTTGCCCCTCTTCCAGGCCAGCTCTCTGCTGTGACCAGGGAGTGCAGTGGAGGATGGTCCAAGTGCTTGGGCCCGGCACCCCATGGGAGACCAGGATAGGCACCTGGCTCCTGCTATCGGATCAGCGCGGTGCGCTGGCCGCAGCGCGCCAGCTGCAGCGGCCATTGGAGGGTGAACCAATGGCAAAAGGAAGACCTTTCTCTCTGTCTCTCTCTCACTGTCCACTCTGCCAGTCAAAAAAAAAAAAAAAAAAAAGATCAAGAGCTAATCACAGTCTATGCTTCCACTCCACTCACATTTAAAAATGCCGTGTTTTCAAAGCCTAATTTACCAGCATTCTTTTTACCTGCTTCATTATGCGCATCGCCCAAGAAAAAATTATAAGATATATTAAAAAGAGGAGAGACAGAACAATCATTAGTGTAACAGTCAGATATAAAAGGAATTTTTGCATTGTCAGAAAATAATTTTTTAAAAAATATGATGAATATACTAAAGAATGGAATGGAAAAAAGTAAGCAATACACAAAATCAGAAGGACAATGTTATCAGAGACATAAAATTTGTGACGAATAATCTAAAGAATAACTAGAGATCAAAACAACATATCAGAAATAAACATCATTTGATAAGCTTATTTGTAGACTGCACAAAGCTGAAGAAAGAGTCTGTGAAATTGAGGATATGACAATAGAGAATTCTTTTTTTTTTTTTTTTTTTTTTTTTTGATAGGCAGAGTGGACAGTGAGAGAGAGACAGAGAGAAAGGTCTTCCTTTTGCTGTTGGTTCACCCTCCAATGGCCGCCGCTGTAGGCACGCTGTGGCCGGCGCACCGCACTGATCCGATGGCAGGAGCCAGGTGCTTATCCTGGTCTCGCATGGGGTGTAGAGCCCAAGGACTTGGGCCATCCTCCACTGCACTCCCTGGCCACAGCAGAGAGCTGGCCTGGAAGAGGGGCAACCGGGACAGGATTGGTGCCCCGGCCGGGACTAGAACCCGGTGTGCCGGCGCCGCAAGGCAGAGGATTAGCCTATTTGAGCTGCAGTGCCGGCTGACAATAGAGACTTCTAAAATTGAGAAGTAAAGAACAAAAAGATTAGAACAAAGAAAATCATTTAAAGAGATTAGAACAAATAGAAAAGTTTACTCAAGAACCATGGGAATAGTATAAAAGATGTGACTTATGTAAAATGGGGATGCTGGAAAGAGAAAGGGGAAAGAAACAGAAGTAATATCTAAGGTAATAATGTCTGAAAATTTCCTCTAAATTATGTCACACATCAAATCACAGATTCAGGAAGTTCAGAAAACTCCAAACTGAATAAATGCTACAAAGCTGCACCAAAAAAACCTACTTATTATATTTAAACTTGAGAGCATGAAAGATAAGGAGAAAAAATCTAGAGCCAGAGGAGAAAAACTTATTCCCTATAAATAAATGAAGGTAAAAACTGTATGTAGCTTCTCATCAAAAACCATGCAAACCATAACAGAATGAAGCGGAATATTTAAGGAGTTGGAAAACAAAAACTCTACAAACAGAATTCTATACCCTGTAGAATTATTCTTCAAAAGTCAAGGTAAAAGGAAATACAGTAAAGTTCTTATTCTTATTAATCTTTCAGATAACAGTATCAAAGTATAGGAAGAATGTAGTTGATTATATATGCTTATGCATGTGTTATACATATACGTAGCAATGTATATGTGTCTCTCTGTGTGTGTATGAAGCAAAGGGAATAAATGATGCAAGCAATGGGAGGGAAGAATTAGGGATATTTGTTACTATAAAGCACTTGCTTTATCCAAGAAGTAGTATAGTGCTATTTGAAAAGGGAGTTGGATTAGTTTTAAATATAAATTGTAAATGCTAGGGCAACAAATAAAATTTCCTTTAAAGGTTTAATTGATATGCCAATTAAAATGCAAAAGGCAGAGAAAACACAGAAGACAAAGATTGAACAAAGACAAGAGTGACAAATAAAAATCATTAACAAACACAGTAGATATTAATTCAACTCTATCAATAATTGCTTTAAATCTCAAGCCTAAATACATGAATTACAAATCAGAGATTATTGATTTGTATCATGACAAGATTCAATTACACAAATTACTCTACTAGAGTCCCGGTTTATATCTAAAAATACATATAAATTCCAAACAAATGGAGAACATTATACTATGCTAACAGTAATGAAAAAAAAGCAATAATAGCTACCTCAACAAAAATTCCAGTAATTTATTATGCAAACAATAAAAAACTGTTCATAAAGTTTGATATGGAGAAGTAAAAATCTAGAGTAGCCAATTATATATTAGATGTGAAGAGTAAGTCAGAAGATGAATATTATCAATTCAACAGGAAGATGTAACTATAATAAATGTATACTCACCCAATTACAGGGTTCCTGGCTATTTAAAAGAAATGCTGGGGCCAGCGCTGTGGCACAGCAGGTTAGCGTCCTGGCTATGGGCACCGGTTCGAGTCCTGACTGCTCCACTTCCAATCCAGCTCTCTGCTATGGCCTATTATGCCAAGTTCTAGGGTCCCTGCACCCATGTGGGAGATTCGGAAGAAGCTCTTCGCTCCTGGCTTTGGATTAGCGCAGCTCTGGCTGTTGCAGCCAATTGGGTAGTGACCCATCGGGTGGAAGACCTCTCTCTCTTTCTCTCTGCCTTTCCTCTCACTTTGTGTAACTCTGAATTCAAATAAATAAATAAATCTTAAAAAAAAGAAATGCTAATAGATCTAAAGGGAGACATAGACTCCAATACAATAGTAATGAGGAACTTCAATACCCCACTTTCAGCAATGGATCAACCAGACAGGAAATCAGCAGGGGAACACTCAATCAACACCATAGACCAAATGGACCTAGAAGATATCTACAAAACTTTCCATACCACGGTGGCAGAATACACATTCTTCTCATCAGTGCATGGAACTTTCTCTAGGATAGACCACGGGATAGGCCAGGCCATAAAGCAAGTCTCAAAAAATTTTAAAGAAATCGAATCATACTATGCATCTTCTCTGATCACAATGGAATAAAGCTGGAAATCAACAACTCTAGAATCGCTACTCATGTGCAAACACATGGATACTGAACAACATCTTCCTGAATGAACTGTGGCTCATAGAAGAAATCAAAAGAAAAATCCAAAAAATTTCTGGAAAGAAATGAAGATGACAATACATCGTATCAAAATTTATGAGATACAACAAAAGCAGTGGTAAGAGGGAAGTTTATAGCAATTGGTGCCTACATGAAGAAATTGGAAAGGAACTTATAAATGCATCTCATGGGCATAGAAAATCAACAAGAAACCAAGCACAAATTAGTAGAAGGAAAGAAACATTTAAAAGTAGAGAAGAAATAAACAAAATTGAAACAAAAAATGAAGAGCTTTTTTTTTTTTGAGAGAACAAACAAAATTGATACACCATTGGCAAAATTAACCAAAATAAATAAATAAATAAATAAATAAATAAATGGGAGAAGACCCCAGTCAATAAAATCAGAGATGAAAAAGGAAATGCAAAAACATATTTTAATACAGAAATAAAAAGTATCATCAGGAATTACTACAAAGAGCTGTATGCCAACAAATTGGGAAATCTAGAAGAAATTGATAGATTCCTAGACACATACCATCTACCAAAATTGATTCATGAAGTCATAGAAAACTTAAACAGACCCAAACCAAGCTGGAAATAGAATCAACAATAAAGACCCTCCCAACAACAACAACAAAAAAGCCCAGTACAGGACAGTTTCAATGCTGAATTCTACCAGACATTTAAAGAACAACTAATTCCACTTCTTCTTAAGCTATTCAGAACAATTGAAAGAGAAGGGATCCTCTCTAACTCCTCTATGAAGCCTGCATCACTTTAATTCCTAAGCCAGAAAAAGATGCAACAGAGAAAAAGAACTATAGACCAATATCCCTGATTAACACAGATGCAAAAATTCTCAATAATCGAATGCAACAATGCATCAGAAAGATCACTGACCTGCCCCAAGTGAGATTTATCCCTGGTATGCAGAGATCATTCAACATTTGCAAATCAATTAATGTGATACATCACATTAACAGACTGAAGAACAGAAACCATATGGTTATCTAAATAGATACAGAGAAAACATTTGATAAAATACAACATCCTTTCATGATGAAAGCACAACCAAGACAATTTACAACAAACCCACTTCCAGCATCCTATTAAATGGAAGAAAGCTGGAAGTAGGGCTAGTACTGGCACCAAAATAGACTTGTAGACAAATGGAACAGAATAGAAACTCCAGAAATCAATCAATGTAATATGTAATTTAATAAATTATCCGTGGTACATTCAGACAATTGAATACTTAATAGCAAAAAGAAAAAGAAAAAGAAAAAAAAACTACCAAGCTTTGAGAAAACTCCAAATAGGTTAATCTGGAAAAGCAACATGCAATATTTTCCCACTATATGAAATTCTGGGAAGGGCAAAACCATGGAGAAAATAACAAGTTCAGTGGTTTCCAAGTGTTAAGAGGTTGAGAAGGATGAATAGGCAGAGCACAGATTTTTATGATGCTGAAACTATTCTGGGTATAAGTACATATCATTATACATTTATTGAAACTTATAGATAATGCAATGCAGAGTGAGCCTAATGTAAGCTATGGACTTTGGGTAATAATGGTATGTGTCAATGCAGGCTCATTGGTTGTAGCTAACGTACCACTAATAGTAGGGATTGTCCATAGTGTGGGAGATTTCATTAGAGGGAAGGGTTTGTATGGGGAATCCTTACACTTCCTGCTAAATTTTGCTGTAAATCAAAAACTGTTCTAAAAATAAAGTTTATTGATTTTAAGAAGCACAAATATGTAATATTATGTCAAAATATCCAACTTATTCTTTAAGAGTGAAAGTAATATGCACTCAGTAATACTAATTTTTTTAAAATTTAGTCTTCATTGATCTAAGGATGCTGAATTCATTAGATCTTTACCTGAAAAAGGTGAATCATTAAACAACATATTTCAATCAATTGAATAAACTATTTGCTCATTTCACTTGATGATAAAAGCTTGACCAAGATACATATTATAATTTTACTTGAAAATAGTATGATTAATTAGAGTGCACTTTTGTAAGCTACTAATCATCAGTATACTTTTTTTTTTTTTTTTTGACAGGCAGAGTTATACAGAGAAAGTGGAGAGACAGAGAGAAAAGTCTTCCTTTTCCGTTGTTTCACTCCCCAAATGGCCGCTATGGCTGGTGTGCTGCAGCCGGCGCGCAGCACCAATCCGAAGCCAGGAGCCATATGCTTCCTCCTGGTCTCCCCTGCGGGTGCAGGGCCCAAGCACTTGGGCCATCCTCCACTGCCTTCCCGGGCCACAGCAGAGAGCTGGCTAGAAGGGGAGCAACCGGGACAGAATCCGGCGCCCTGACTGGGACTAGAGAACCCGGGGTGCCAGCACCGCAGGCCGAGGATTAGCCAAGTGAGCCACGGGCGCCGGCCATACTCTTTTCTTCTTAAAATGACAGACTACACTCCTAATGAATTATCCACTACTTTATTAAACATGGCAAAATTGAAGACTATTAGATCCCCATTTATCTTTCTTCGGTACTGAAGCATTCTTTTACTCTGTCTGATTAGACATGGTCTTCAGTAGGATTCTATATGTCTTAGCATTTTCCATAAAAGCAAAGTAGCATATTGTTTTGTTATTGATTATATTTGAAATGATGTATGTCATAGATACTCAGCAATAGTTCTTTCTGCCACTGTGAGAATTCTCAACTCTTACCTGTCAACCTACATATACCTAATGACATGCATCTCATCTGTGACATGCATGTGTATGCATGCAGCCAAATGTGAGATAGGGAAACAATATTTCCATACCAACACAATATTGTGGATGTACTAGTTACCTAGCCTCCTTGTGATCCAGTATTATGTTTATATATCATTTCTTAATATCATATCAAAAGAGAAGGAAATATATATTAACATGAAAGTATACTGAGAAGTTGCTGTAATTGTACAAACAAAATATTACTGAGCCATAATATTAAGTAGAATGATAAAGAGAATATGGATTAAGGACTGGCAAAATTTTTCTTAATAGTGGGAGTGTTGTGTTCTGAGACCATGAAAGTCCCTGTAAGACATCAATGTTTTGATGTTAACAAAGCACATGAGCAACAAAACACCTGTTATTGGACTAATGAAATCAAGAGTAAAGCTAATTGAATATATCTTTCTGTCTCTATAGGAATCCAACAACCACAGCTACATTTTTGTTTTGAAAAAGATTTCAAGTAATAAAAACATTGGGCTGCAGGACATCAGACTTAAAACTCTCCAAAAATGGAAAAGAGATTCACTTCCAAAATGTGTTTATGGACGTTTATCTAAACACCAGAAACTGATCACACTTGAGTACATCGTAAGTGTTGTCTTGGTGGCACAGGACACACTTTTTAAAGATTTATTTATTTGAAAGTCAGAGTTACAGAGAGAGAGAGAGAGAGAGAGAGAGAGAGAGAGAGAGAGAGAGAGACAGAGCAAGAAATCTTCCATCTGCTGGTTCACGTCCCAGGTGACTGCAACAGCCAGGGCTGGAACAAGCTGAAGCCAAGAACCAAGAGATTCTTCCAGATCTCCCCCATTGGTAGCAGGGGCTCAAGCACTTGAGCCATCCTCCACTGCCTTTCCCAGACCATAAGCAGAGAGCTGGATCAGAAGTGGAGCAGATGGGACACAAACTAAATCCCTTATGGGATGCTGACATTGAAGGTATGGGCCACAACACTGGCCCCCACCGGGGCACTTATTGGTGAGAAACTTGGTAATGTCCCACAAACGTACTTTGTTTTAGCTTCCTTGGAATTTTCCCTTTGCACTCGGTGAACAAGCTGGGAGAAATTGGAGGTCTAAGGGCAGAGACTGTGCTAGAAGATATGATGATATGACAAAATATTGACATACAGAGATCAAATTTGAAAGAGCATAATAAAGAAGAATGAGCAAAGGTAGAATTTTTAGAAGAATTAGATTCATAGGAGACCATTTCAGTCTCAAGGAATAGTAATAATACAGCTCACTCCTGAGGATGAAGAGGACAAGACTATGAACAACTGGAGCAGACGAGGTGGACAGGCAGACACTGACAAATCATGAAGACTTGAGTCTTGGCCGGCACCACAGCTCACTAGGCTAATCCTCTACCTGAGGCACCGGCACCCGGGGTTCTAGTCCTGGTTGGGGCGCTGGATTCTGTCCCGGTTGCTCCTCTTCCAGTCCAGCTCTCTGCTATGGCCTGGGAATGCAGTGGAGGATGGCCCAGGTCCTTGGGCCCTGCACCCGCATGGGAGACCAGGAGGAAGTACCTGGCTCCTGGCTTCGGATCTGCGCAGCACGCCGGCCGTAGCGGCCACTTGTAGGGTGAACCAACGGAAAAAGGAAGACCTCTCTCTCTGTCTCTCTCTGTCTCACTAACTCTGCCTGTCAAAAAAAATAAAATACAGAAATAAATAAATAAAAATTATAATAAAAAATGAAGACTTGAGTCTCAGATTTTCCCAATCAGCTGAGCTCAGAGTCAAATGTACTTTTGAAACCATTCTGAGGTATTTTTCCTCTCTTGCAAGTCCCCTCTACACCGCTCTGGCTGGAGGCCTTTGACTCTAATAAATACTTTTAAATTGGAAGGAAGGAAGGAAGGAAGGAAGGAAGGAAGGAAGGAAGAGAAAGAAAGAGAGAGAGAGGGAGGGAGCAAGGGAGGGAGGGAGGGAGGAAGAATTCCTATTAGTTAAGTATGGCTCAAGAATGCAAGGACACAAATAAACACATGTAAAAACTAACCAGTAGTGGGTGTAGGCTGAAATTATGTCTCAAAGAAAGAAATTAACAGTGAGGATAGAAGCAAAGAAAAATGAAAATATATAGATCTTCAAAAAAGATTTATGAGTCTGTTAACACAACATTGTATTACTTCTCACAGCAAAATATAAAGAACAATCAGTTTCAAGTGCTAAGTCTAACCCGTAGATTAGTCTCTTCCTGAGATCATTCTGTTTCAGAGGAATTTTGCCAAGACTGTCTACTTTTGAAAGATACATGAAGACACTGATACTTTCTCCTCGGGGTTTTGTAAGTCACCTTTGGTTATCATACAAGTATTTGTATGATATTCAATTCAAAAACAAAATGCCTGATTTTGGAGATGGTGTCAGAAATAAATTCTTTAGACACTTAAAGTAATGCCCTAGACATGAACCTTTGAAATATGTGTTTCAAATTTAAAATACCGATTTTTTCCAAATATATATAATATGAAAAAGGTGAAAATGTCAGTAGAGGTCTGTTTGCATCTCTATTGTCAGGGTTAACTTCATAAGTGTTAGCAATAGTGTGTGTGTGTATGTGTGTGTGCAGAGTTTTACTTTAAGTAATAGACCTGGGGCTGGCCCTTTGGTACAACACATTAAGCTCTCACCTGCAAAGCTGGCACCCCATATCAGACGGCTGATTCAAGTCCTGTCTGTTCCACTTCCAATCCAACTCCCTATTAATGTGCCTGAGAAAGCAGCAGAAGATTGCCCAAGTACTTGGGCCCCTTCCAGCAACATGGGAGACTTGGATGCAGTTCCAGGCTTTTGGCTTTGGACTATACCAGGGGACATGTTCCTTCTTTCTCAGTAACTCTGCCTTTCAAATAAGTAAATAAATCTTTAAAAAAATAATTGACTCTTGAGATTATGAAAATTGGCAAATATAAAAGATGCCAAGTAGACTAGCAGGCTGGGGACTCAGGAAGCATTGATACTACACTTCAAATCCCAAAGCTGCCAGATTGGAGAACCACACAGGATCAATGTTTAGTTCCAAGTCTGAAAGCCTGTTGCTAGCAAAATTCCCTTCTGTGGTCTTTTCAAGCCTTAAGTTGATTGGACAAAACCCACCTGCACCATGGGAGAAAATTTGCTTTATTCAAAGTCCACTGATATATAAATGTTAATCTCATCCAAATAAACACTCTCACAGAAACATCCAGAATAATGTTTGACGTCATATCTGGGCACCGTTTCCCAGCCAGTGCTTCACAGATGCATAACATTAACCATCAGAGTATCTACATAACATATTCATTTTTAAAATTTCAGTCTTTCTTCCCCAAATTATAAACATGTTGTCAGATAAGAACTCCTAAATATAAAATATTTCATTAATGGTCTATAATATGTAATGAATAAGAAACTGTCACAGCTCCTATTTATAGCAGTACTTTAAGTGTGGATATAACTGGCATTTCCTCAGTGCTCAGTAAATTAGATTCTGCCACAGAATTATCTTCTGCTTAACAATCACAGAAAAGGAATATGACAGGCCACTATTTCCGGAAAGATATCTCACTTTCTCTAAGTCACTTTATACTCAAAGTTGCAAAAACACTAAGAGATCAGAAATAAATAAGGTCAGTTCACAGAAAGAACCGCTAACAAGAAGCTCAACCTGAAGGCCAATAGTGTTTGACACATATGAGGCATTCAATAAATGTGCATGATCAGCAAGAATAGAAATTATCTATGAATAGCATGCATTCCTTCTTGCTTTTGAGATAACATAAATAAAAAGTATAGACACCTTATATCACATAAATATTCTCTCAATTATAAAAAAGTCCATTCATTCTGGACTCTTTCTGCTCATTAAGTAGTGTTCCAAGTAATTTCTGAAAAAGCTTTAGAAATTTTTTATATATGCTTGTACTGAGCACTCAAAATAAATACATGCATGTCTATTTTGTTATTTTTCTTTCTTCATTTGAACTCACTCCTTTCTTACCATCCTTCTGTTTTGTATTTCTCATTTATTTTCTTCTATACAGGGCCTTAGGCTTAATAGTGCCCTCCTCATCCACTGCGGTATTGTTTAGTCCTTCCAGACGGACCTAAACCAAGCCGATTTCAGGTCTTCAGTGGTCTCAAGTTCAATCATTTTGCTCTTTGCATTGATAAATTTAGACCTCTATGTCATAAGGTCCTGTGCAAAGTTTAAATTTAATGAAAGATATTATAAGGATGATAATGACTGATAGAATGATGATGACGATGGTGACAGTGATGATATCAATGGTGCTGGCAAATGACTTGCAGTATGGATTATTAGTATTTATCATCCTCTATTATAACTTCTCATTTTGATAGAATAAATGACCTTTGACAAATGTAACATTTAGAAAAATGTTTTTTCCTAAATGAGGCAATAAAACAAAATGACACCTAGCAATGCTGGTTAAATGAAGACCAAACCGGTCCATGACTTAGAATTTATGAAAAAGAGAAGTTGCCTCATAAGATTTCAACTCAAGGACTGAAACCTGAAGTCTTCGTTAAGAGTATGTGCTAAGAGGTAGTGATAAAAGGTGATGCTACTGATCAATATCTGAATATATCCATGTATTTTAATAGATTAAGTCAAAGCATTAGTGGATCTCAGTGGTGAAGATAAATACAACCAACTCAGCAGAGTAACAAAGTTGTGGAAGTACATAGTGTCTGAGAGATGCAAGCAAATTTTCCACTTGAAATTTCTGATTCTATTTCCTTTTTTTCTATGATTTATGATAATCCTGAGGTGTTTTCTGTTTCTTTATGTCATAAGAGTCTTGTTATTAAGATTTTTTTATTTACTTGAGAGGCAGAATTACAGGGGGAGGAGAGACAGAGAGAAAGGTCTTCACTCCCCAAATGGCCACAACAGCTGGAGCTGAGCCTATCTGAAAGTAGGAGCTAGGAGCTTCTTCCAGGTCTCTCACATGAGTGCAGAGGCCCAAGCACTTGGACCATCTTCTGCTGATTTCCCAGACCATAGCAGCAGAGAGCCGAATCAGAAGAGGATCAGCCACGACATGAACCAGTGTCCAAATGGGATACTGGCGCCACAGGTGGAAACTTGACCCACTACACAACAGTGCAGGCCCTGTAAAAGTCTTGAGAGTGTCAAGAGTCTCTGCCTCATAAGAAAGAGGAATTGTGATTGTGATTTTTAATGGTATTATATCCTTAAAATACATACTCTACACAGTCGTTCAACCTTTCCTCAGCTTCTGCCTCCCTGGGAATCAGAATTAGTATTTAGAAGTCTTGTATTTTGTCTTAATAAACTTGGATATCTCCCACTACCTTTTCTCTCTTCCCTTTCAATTCCTTCTTTCTTTCTTCTTTCTTTTGTTTCCCTTTTGTAATAGAACCCCCAAATCATAGCATGTGATGTGTGCCCACAATGTTCTGTTTCTCTGACACCCCCTTGAAGGTAGGTGAGGTTATTTAAGTAGGTTCTATCTGGGAATGGAAGTGCTATATGAGAATTCTACTTTAGAATGTGAAAGACAGGAAATATGCTGCTTACACTCTCTTATTTCTTTCCCATTGGCTAGAAGGCAGCCAATATTGCAGCAATCATCCTAAGACTATATTAGCTCATGATAGTCATCTCCAATATTAAAGACCCTCCATTTAAAATCTGCACTCTTGTTTCTTGTAATCTTGCACAAAATGCCTATGCCATTTAAGCCAATGTTATTTTTTCCTTTTTAGAGTAACCAAAGAGATAGCTTAACATACATGAAAATTAAATTCTGTTAATAGAATGAAGGAAAAGAATCAAAGGTCACTAGATGAAATGAGATGATTTAGTTTTTGAATTTAGTGACAAGTATGTAGTTCATGAAGATGTTGAAGAAAGTAGACAAGAAGAATGAGATCTGCATAAAAGTCATTCTCAAAACCACAAACACTGAGTAAAAATGAAGGGAGCAGATGTTTCACTGAATATACTTAGGATAGTAGTTAAGGCTGAATATTGCAAGCATCTTCCTGATTGCCCTTCTCTGTGTTAATACCATTAAGGTAACTAATAATACATGTAGATAAAGCTGGAACAAGTCATACATCAGGCAACACCACATCCACAGGAAGTTCAGGTATTTATGTTATCAACACAAACTAAGGGCCATGAGTAAAAAAAATTCTGTTATATAAAAAACATCTAACTAGAAACTATGCTTGAAAGTATTCTGTGAATAGTATACTTGTTTTTTTTTATGGCTGTGCTACATGTTGCATATATAATAGGTAGGTAGCTGTAGACCCACATAGTCTCACCAGTTTTAGCTACTGATCTTACTGACTTGAAGAACTCCTTAAGAAATGGTGTTAAGCTCTTTTTCTTGGTGACCTGCATCACTGCTTTGTGATCAGGGTGCTTGTAGAAGCTTGCTTCTTAGATTCTTTTCCTTGCATTTAACACTGCTAACCAGGCAGATTGGAATGGCCTTGAGGGGGCAGTGGGAGGAAGAGATAGAGGGAGAAGAATCTGTGTTAATCTTAGAAGTTTAAGAAAAATTCCAAAACCAAATGTTCTCAAGTCCCATCTGTAATCAGCAGAAAGTGCCTGTTTTGATGAAGCGTCTTCACATCTATGGTGACGGTTCATCAAAGCTGAAATAGAATTCTTAAAGACAATACATGTGTTTATTCCTATCAAATATTGGCTTTATTTTTGGTATGATAAGAATAATGATTATTACACAATTGTATTTATTAAACATAGTTATCACTATTTAAAATAGATTCTCAAAGACAGTGATGAATAAAGAAGTAAATAATACTCACTCACAGACACTTGTCACATTTCCAAATAACAGAATAAGAGTTTCATTTCTCAAAAGATGCAGGTAGTTTTCACTCTGAGAAAACTCAGAATTCTTACTCTTGAATTTATAGGAGGTCTCCCTCCTCTGTGCTCCAATAACAAAACTTAACACCTCCTTGTAACACTTTTGGAAATTACTATTCTGCCTTTATACAGTAAAATCTCTGATATTGGGAACATATATATTACTTGATCAGCACATGTTCTAGTTACCACATAACAAATAGCTCCAAAAGTTTGTGGCTTATAAAAACAAGAATCCATTTTTGGTTTTTTTGTTTGTTTATTTGTTTGTTTTTTTTTCTTTTTCTATCTCAAATCTGCCATTTGGATGGTACTCAACAAGGAAGTCCTGTCTTTGTTCCAACACAATGATAATGAGGTGGTTACATTTAGGGCTGAAAAACCACTTACAAAATGGGACTTTTGAAGGGCTAATGTATTTTTATCTTTGAGAGTACTTTAAAAACTTCATGGAAAATAGAATTAAAAGGTAAGTTTATTTGAATGGAAAAACATTTGTGTTAAAGTGATAATATAGATAAGATGAAAGGTCTGGTAATAATAGATACAATTAAGGGATGAATGCTCCAACATGGGAAGCAGTCCACACAGCAGATTCATAGAATGACAATTGCTCTAAGAAGCACTCTGACCTCAGAATCAACCCTTAAGGTATTCTGGTCTGGCTAAAAGCCCACAAGAGCATTTCAGGCATGGAAAGCCAAGACACTATGGCAAAAAATGTCCTACATGAAGGACCTCGGTGAACGAGACCTCAGTGGAAAGAAGTGGTCATCAAAGAAGGAGGTACTTTTCTCTGAAGGGAGAAGAGAACTTCTACTTTCCTTATGGCCTTGTCTAAATAGTGACAGAGTCTGCAGATTTAAAAGCTTCCATAGCCTAAGCAGCTTATGTTAAGAGCCTCATACATAAGAGTGTTAATTGTTAAATTAACAACAGGAGTCACTGAGCACTGACTTCCCATGCAGGCCCTCTGTCCTCAAAGAGTTGTATTAGAACCATGTCTAAATGCTCCCAAAAGATGTATCATTCTTGGGTGCTTCTTTAAGTTAATTAAGTTTCCAAAAAAAAAAAAAAAAGTGAAATTACCTTCATGATGCAATGACTTTGAATAGCCATTGTCTCTACTGTTAAAGAACAGGTTTTTTTTTTTCCATGCAAATTGTTGAACCCTTTCCTTACTATAGAGTTGGTCTTCTGTATATGAAGTTAATCAAAAATGGATGATAGTTGAGAATGGGACTGGGAATGGGAGAGGGAGAAGGAGGAGGGCGGGAGTGTGGATGAGAGGGAGGTTATGGTGAGAAGAATCACTATATTCCTAAAGTCGTACTTATAAAATGCATGAAGCTTGTATTCCTTAAATAAATGATTTTTTTGGGAAAAAAAGAAACATGCACTCTATTCATAATATGCATTTTCATTGAACTTTTTGAAGACTCCTCTATGTGTGGATTATAAGGGGTTTTTGGCATCAAAATAAAATCTTTTAACATTATTTCCATGAACTATTTGAAACATATTTGTAGTGTTGCATAACTCAGAAGTTTAATAAGACAATAAACACTTATTTTCCACACAGTTTCTGTGAGTAGATTATTTGAGGAAAACTGGTTGGGTCTGTTATGACTTTCACTAAAAAGCCAAGACTTTCACTAGGGCTGCGATTTCCTAAGGCTTTACTGAGACTAGCAAATTGTTTCCAAGAGAGCTCATTCATTGGGATGTGAGTTGGTATTGGGAAACATAAACAAAAAAAGATCAGTTCCTCACCATGTGAACCTCTGCACAAGGCTGCTTGACTGACCTCATGGAATGGCAATTGGCATTCCTCAGTGTGGTCTGAAACATAGAAACAAGCTCAACAGCTTTCAAAACTTAGTATAAGAAATCACATGCCTTTATTTCAACAGTATCCTATTGGTCACCCAGTAAAATCCTAGTCAATATATGGGAACATTGTAGATGGCCACGAATGCTAGAAGACAGGGATAATTTGGGGCCACTTGAAAGACTGGTCAATTAACACAAATGTCATATTGATATTGGCTATTTCTGATGTTTCCCCTTACATAAGACTGCTTGGGCTTCCTTATAGAATGATGGCTCTGCCTAAAGACAACAAAGTCAAGTCACAGGAAGTGATACAAGTGACTGGGTCAGTTTTTTCAGTTCTGTGTATAGAACTGAAATTCAATAGAGATTGATACAGCATCATTATCACCTGAACACTTCATCAAGGAAATATCAAGGAATTTGTGAGTCTTTAAACTCTGACGTGATTGTTATGACAGTCATGTGAATAACTTACTTAGAACAATATTTGGAATTCCATAAGCATCAACCAAATACAGACTCAAAGAATGAATGGACTTTGCGTTTATTTTTTTAAAGTATTATTTGGTATCAGTACATGCTACAACATTTTAGAAATTTTACATATATTGGTACATTCACAAATAAAGGGAATAGAAGCTGTTTTCATTTGTGGTTCCAGTTAAAATACACATTATGTTACTTCAGGTGGGAGATGTAAGTGTTGCCCTTCCAAAAGGAGAAAATCAGATCATGGAAGTCACTTTTTCAAAACAACTTTGTAAAAATGAGTCTTTAGTAACTGGAGACTGTAAAGCCTCTAATGATATAAAACCATTAATATTTAAATTAATAGTAGTACATAGCATGGCTATTAAAGAATGGAATTCATATATTACTTTCAAGGATTTTAGTACCTTAAAAGGTAGAGAAATAAGGGGACTGCTAAGAAAAAGGTTCATGATATTTCTAGGTATCTTCTAACATATGAATTACTCATAACCAGCAATACTAGGAATGTGTAATTCCATTTTGTTTACAATGTTACACAAAAATACACCCAAAATGGTTTGAGCAAGACTCCTTCAATTAAAAACAGTACTTGAGGGGCTACCCTAGCCTGCAGCACCAGCATCCCGGATAGGCACCAGTTTGAGTCCAGGCTGCTCCACGTCTGATCCAGCTCTCTGCTATGGCTTTGGAAAAAACATTTTGGAAAAAGATTTTGGGAAAGCAGTAGAAGATGACTCAACTCCTTGGGCAGCTGCACCCCTGTGAGAGACTCAGAAGAAGCTCCTGGCTCCTTGCTTCAGATCAGCCCAACTCTGGCCGTTGCAGTCATTTGGGGAGTGAACCAGCAGAATGGAAGACCTGTCTTTATCTCTCTATGGCTCTACCTGTCTCTGTCTTTCAAATAAATAAAATAATTCTTTAAAAAAAAACAGCACTTGAAGTGTTAATGTCTATGTTGTTTACACTTTTTAACAAAGGGCTCACTGTGCTTTTCAAAAGGTACCAAAATACAATTGCAATTCTACTGAGTCCAGTTTTACCTTTATATAAACCATTTCAACCAATTTATAAAGGTTTTATAAAAGCAACACAGATATTTAATTACTATTACAAGATCATGCCATTCAAATATAGCATTCAGTAATACGTATCACCAATCGAATTGAATTTTTAAGACCTCTTTGTGCAAAACACACACTTGATTATATTTTCTGTGTCATGAATTGTTTCCTAAGAACCTTAATCTATATTGGCTTTAACCCTGTGTCCTAGGGTTTCTTGCAGGATTCAATCTGAAGTGAGAAATTTTAATAAATAGAAAAACAGAACAGTATCTAATGGCAGTATGCAAATCATAGCACAGATTGGATTTTGTTGCTATTTCACAGCTAAACACAAACTGTTAACAACCTCACTGTGACCTGAATAATCAGAAAAATAACTTGCATTAATTTTCACCTTGAATGGCTATGCTGAAGCTTTATTTATCAAAGAAATTTTTCATAAAGTTCATTAACACTTCTAGAGAATTATCTTGAAAATAGAGCAAAGATTATAATAGTTTGTTATATGTATATGCCATACACAATGAAGGTAACTTGTACACTATGAAACATGATAGACATTCACAGGGGGGAAAAAGTCTCTTGATAAATTTATTACCAGAGAGCAGTAAGAGGGGGGCATTTGGCCCAGCAATTTAAGAAACTGGTTGAGACTTTCATATTCCGTATCAGTGTGCCTGGGTTTAATACCTTCCTCCAGTTCCCAACTCCAACTTCTTGCTAATGCACACCCCAGGAGGCAGGATGTGATAGCCCAAGTAGCTGAGTCTCTGCCACCCATTGGAAGACCCAGACTGAGTTTCCATCTCCTGACTTCAGCCTGGCCAAGTTTCAGTGATTTCAGGCATTTGGGGAGTGAATCAGAAGATGAGAAGTTTTGCTCTATCTATCTCTCTTCCTCTCAAATAGTTTTTTTTTTTTTTTTAAAGAAAGCAATAAATAGAAAAATTCTCTTGGGGGTGATATGTAAAATCAAAATATGTGGGATAGGTGTTTATCACAATAGTTAAGTCAACACTTGAGATGCCCCCATCCCATGTCAAAGTGCCTGGATTTGGGGCCCAGTTCTGCTTCTGATTGCAAATTCCTGCTCTTGCATACCCAGGAAGGCAGCAGATAGTGCAATTAGTTGGGTTCTTGCTATCCAGGTTTCATGAATAGATTATAAGGGTGCAATGTGCGACTGTGGAGACAAATTAAGATATAAGTCCATCAAAGTTAGGGATGATATTTACTTAAACTAGAGTAGAAAAATGATAATGGATTGGAGTGAACATGCTTGAAATGTGTTATATCCAACTAATGGAACTAATGATGGATTGAATGTGGGATCTTCAAGATACAGAAATATTGGGGAAGACTACAAAGTTTCTGAATAAAGTAACTGGTACGATTTTCACATCATTTAATGGGATGGGGGGAAGACTGGGGAAAATCAGGATTAGAGAAAATTTTTATTTTGAGACATATTAAGTCTGAAATGTTTATGAGGAATGTAAATGGGTAAATCAATTATTGCTTTGTTGATAATAAATAAGAGTATCATGGAAAAATAACCATGCTATAGTTATAAATATGGGGGTTGACAACTTAAATATGATTTTTTTAATTTTTTAATCTTTTATTTAATGAATGCATTTTTTCATAGACACAAATTTAGGAATATAGTGTGGTTCTTTCCCCCATACCCACCTTCCTCCCTCCCAACTCCCATTCCACCTCCCTCTCCCTCTCCCATCTCCTTCTTCATATGGTTCATTTTTAGTTTGATTTTATATACAGAGGACCAACTCCATGTTAAGCATAGATTTCAACAGTTGGCACCCCCTACACACACACATACACAAAAAAAATACAGTTTTGGAACAAAATTTACAGTCGATTCTCATAGTACACTCATTAGGGATGGAGGTCCTATTTGGGGAGTAAGTGAACAATGGCTTCTGCTGTTCCTTTAACAATTAACACTCTTATTTATGATGTCAGTGATCACCGGAGGCTCTTGCCATGGGCTGCCAAGGCTATGGAAGCCTTTTGTGACCATTGACTCCATCAGTATTTGGACATAAGCAAAATGGATGTTCTCTCCTCCCTTCAGAGAAGAGTACATCCTTCTTTGATGACCCTTTCTTTCCACCGAGATCACAGAGATCTTCCGTGGAGGATATATTTTTTTGCCACAGATTCTTGGCTTTCCACGCCTGAAATGCTCTCATAGGCCTTTCAGACAGACTAGGAAGCCTTAAAGGTTGATTCTGAGGTCAGAGTATTATTTACAGCAAATTTCATAGGAGTCTGCTGTGTGGACAGCTTCCTATATTGGACTTTCCTTTCTTTTTAATTCTATTATTATTACCAGGAACTTGATGTTATTTATATGATCACTTTTATACTTAAACCTATCTATATGTTGACTTTAACATTTAATATGATCCTTTTAACAGTTAAGGTGCATTTATACCACTGATTTTTATGAGTTTGGAGTCCCATGACAAGTTCTTAGGCTGTACCCTTAGAGGTAAGTCTGTAGGACTGTATGCAGAACTACACTGATTTACAGCTATAGACTACCTCCTCCATCTCTTATTCCCCCTCTTATTTTTAACTGGGATCTTTTTCCAATGGACTTAAAATACATATGATTAATTCTATGTTACATAAAGAGTTCGCATATAGTATGAAAAAGAGAAAATAAAAAGAAAGAAAGAAAACAGAGAAAACAAAACAAAACAAAACAAAAAAGATATACAAAATAAAAAGCAACAATGATAAACTGCCCCTCATCAGTCAGGTCAAGGACTGTTCAAGTCATTGATTCTAAAAGTGATGATTTCTCTTCTATAGCTTTCATTTTAAGCATGCTATTAATTCTCCCAAATCAGGGAGAACATATGGTATTTGTCTTTTAGGGACTGGGTTATTTCACTAAGTATTAAGTTTTTCAGCTAGCTCCATTTTGTTGCAAATAACCAGATTTCATCCTTTTTTACTGCCATGTAGTATTCCATAGTGTATATATCCCTCAACTTCTTTATCCAGTCTTTGGTTGATGGGTATTTAGGTTGCTTACATGTCTTAGCTATTGTGAATTGAGCTGCAATAAACATGGAGGTGCAGATACTTCTTTTGTTTACTGATTTCATTTCTCTTTGGTACATTCCCAGGAGTGGGATGGCTGCGTCATATGGTAGGTCTATATTCAGATTTTTAATGTATCTCCATACTGTTTTCCATAGTGGCTTTTTTTACCAGTTTACATTCCCACCAACAGTGGATTATGGTGCCCTTTTCCCCACATCCTATCCAGAATTTACTGTTTGTTGATTTCTGTATAAAGGCAATCTAACTGGGGTGAGGTGAAACCTCATTGTGGTTTTGATTTGCATTTCCCTGATGGCTGGAGATCCTGAACATTTTTTCATGTGTCTGTTGGCTATTTGGATTTCCTCTTTTGAAAAATGCCTGCTAAAATCCTTGGCCCATCTCTTAACTGTGCTGTTTGTTTTGTTACTGTGGAGTTTCTTGATCTCTTTGTATAAATCTTTTTTTAAATGAATATGAGAAGGATGGAATCAAGAAAACAGAACAATAGGAAAGGATACATTCTAAATGGATACACATGGGATGATTATTTCAGAGAATGAGAAAAAAAATTTACAGTAAAACACAGCAGAACTAATGTGATAATAAGGGATCTTTTTGAGGTTTGTAATTATAAATTTAAAGTGAAACCAGTACTGGTGATTTTCTTTGGAAATATTCTTTATTTTAGATACAAGTGCAGATGAGAAAATATTTTTTCTAAGGTTGGGATATATTGGGTCATAAGAACAGAGGGATTTAGGGGCAAGTGAGCTAAGGGTATTTGCTAAGATATGACTATAGTTAAAGACTAGGGAATTTAACCTGAATATGGAATACAATAAAGATGGAGGAAGAGAAGAGAACAAAGATAGTGAGAAAGGATGATAGAGTACATGCTTTAGTTCCCAATGACATTGATGACTTAAAGTTGTGGATCTAGAATAAATACCTGAGTAGTATAGAAAATTGTTAGATATTGGAATGTTTGAAATCCAAATGTAAGAGAAGGCTTCAATTCTGATGATGGCAAGTCCCACTGAACATTGAGGGGAGTAGTTGACTGAGATGGGATGGAAGAAATACTCATTGTAGGTGTAGAAGTAAAGGACTGAGATTCAAGTTCCAGTAGACATCAGAGATATGAAAGTCACTAAGAATGTGGGGAGGAAATGGTGGAAGCCAGGAGCAGAGGTCTTCAAGGTCTGCAATAAGCCACAGTCCAGTTATTAAATTGACTAGGAATGGAAGATATTTATTTTATTGAGTTGGTCTCTTTAGCAATTAGATTTATTTCTCTTTGGTTTATATGATCTCATGAAAACTGAAACTTTTTTAAATTCCACTTTTTTCAATTATATATTCTTAAAATTTATGCATTGCAAACCAGAACACCTAATCACTGCAGTTCTGGGAAATGCTGAATACAGAAATGTTTGAGGACAGTGGCTAAGATACCAAGACAAAACCAAGAAGGTCACAAAAGAGCTAGACACCTAAGAGCAAAATAGAGAAAGACATTTGAAAGCAAAAGCATTACATGTGAATAGAAAGAGGAAACACAATTTTGAAAAAAAGTCATGTGATTGTTAAAAGGGATGAATTATGTATTCAAATAGCTCCTCCATTATTTACAAGCTGGAAATTGTGATCATTATATAGTCCAGTATCTTGAATAAGAAGTAAAATGGAGATATGACCCTGGACATCCAATAATTGTAAAAATTAAATGAAAGAAAATATGCATAGCCCATTTATTATTTAGGATATTCATGGATTTTGCAACAAAAGATCTAAAATTATAGTTACTTCTAAATGTAAATGGTGACTCAAGAGGACATTTATTTCTCTGCCACTTAAAGAACTTGGTAGATAGTGTGAGCCCTGCTTCCCAAGGCCATTCAAGGACTCAAATTCATCCCACCCTGCCATAGCTTATGGCATGGTTCTCAGAGTTGAAACTGACTGACCTTGGTGTCTGCATTCCTGTTTTGGGAGACATGAAAGAGTGAAGGGCAGGGAAGACAGATTTTCTTCAGGAAGTTGGAATATGCTGTATACATTACTTTTGTTTGCATCCCACTGATGGAAACTTATTCACAAGGCTAGTGGGGTCTCCAACAGGCCAATCATGTTTTCAGCCTTAATTTGGTGAGTTTAGGGGTCTATTACAAAAGGAAATAAGAGAAAAAGAAACTCTGGGAGAGGGTTTCAGTCTCTACAACAGTATCATTAACAATATTTGATTGATACTATTTCTATTTAATAGCATCATTAACTAGACTTTTCAGAAATTTCTTTATTCATTATTATATATTTTATAGACATTTAAATGACAATGCATTGAATTTTTATTTATAAATATATTAATAAGACCTACCACCCTTTCAGGAACATTATAGACATGATCCTGATTTATGATGGTTTTACTTTAGATTTCTCAACTTTACAATAGTGCAAAATGATACAGATTTAATAAACACTGTATTTTAAATTTTGATCTTTTCTCATGTTTTTGCTATTGGTTGTTCCCTACAAGACTCATGATGAAACTTGATTTCACAGTAAGAATATTGAGCAGTAGGACATTTAAGTGATTATTAGGTCACCAAGAGGGATTATCACCTTTTTCCATTGAGTGGGTTCTTTCCTGTGAGAGTGAGTTGTTAGAAAGCACAACTGTCCCTTGTGCTTTGTTTGTCCCACATATGTGTTCACCCTGCTGACTTGAGTTGAAGCAGCACAAGGCTCTCATCAGAAGCTAAAAAGACATCTGCACCTCACTCTTGGACTTCTCAGCCTACAGAATCATAAGCTAAAATAAATATAATTTCCTTATAATTACTCAGTCCCAAATATCCTGTTACAGCATTTGACAACAGACGCTAGGTGAGAAACAAACCGTATGATGCCCTTGTGATGCTGGGAGTGGCAGCGAGCTGCAGCTCTGCTCAGCAGTCACAGTGACAAGCAGCTGATATTCCACAGTGCGCTGTGTTGTAAAGCTCTATTAAATACACTCTCCACTTACAGTGTTTTCACATAGCATTGGGTTTATCAGGACACGACTTCATCATAATCCAAAGAACATCTGTACGAGTATGTGCATGTATTTAATCTGTTGTTTTGCTGAGCCTATTCTCATAACAAAATGATGGAACACTGTTCAGTTTAGTGTATGGAGAACTTTCATATAGACTCCCCACAAAGACATTTGTTATGTCTGGATATAAGTGGAGATGAATCTATTATGTGTCTACATGCAACAGATTTATGTATGTAAACCTAGCCAGGTACAGCTACTCACAAGTGCAAGTTAATAAAATAACCATAAATCAAATACCATTCACTTAATTTGGTAAATGACCTTTCAGTAATACATTATCTCTGCCAAAAAATATTTATGATTGTCTAGTTTTGTTTCCTCTGTTTCACAGGTTAAGCATTTTTCCCTTATGAATACGGTGGGTCATTCAGCATATGTCCACTGAAGCAAGAGAACATTTGCCTCTGATTCCACCAAAGCATTTCCAGTAATGAGCCTATGCTAAATAAAGCAGCTGTAGCAGCACTAGGGACATGTAAATCAGGATGTTAATGAAGAAATGAATGCTTTCAAATTTAAAGACTTCCCAGGAATATGGCTCATAGACCTGAAATAGGTCATTACAACTTGAAGTCAATTTTATTGGGGAAATAAGACATTTAGCTTCTCTCAGCAAATAACGAATCTTGTAAAAAGGACTCTATAAAATCAATGAAAAAATATGACTTATTTTTTTTAAAAAGTAATAACTTTTTCAACTGTGGACCTATGGGCAGGACAAAGCACCATCCCACTTTCCTTGTTTGGGTAATATGCATCATCTCCTTTAAGGTTCTTCTACATCTCACTTTTTCAAGAAAATTTTCCTTCATTATTTTCTGTACTCTTGTGTTCTGTTTTTAACACTTTAAAAATATTTTAAAGCTCTTTAGACCCTTTGATATCTAAGTCTGTAAAACCAAACAATATTATTATGACTCATTGCTTAGTTACTAACATTAAAACATAAATACAGGCAGAGAAAATAAAACTGGCATACTTAGCACATGATATGCACCAGTTTCATTCATATACATATTTTCATTTAATGCAATGTTGTATGATGATTAAAAAGTAATGTTCCATAATCACATAGTCCTAGATATGATACACCTGCTTGCCAGTTGTTGCTTAAGTAAGCTTTTCCAAGGTAGGCCTCAGTTTTCTCAGTTTAATCATTACAGAACTTATCTTGCAATGTTGCTGAAAAATAAAATATAAGAATGTGTATAAAGCACCGAGGCTATCCTGATATGAAATCAAGTTTAAGTAAACACTTGCTAGGGTTGTTGTTTTCAAAAACTAATTCTGAAACTGATATTGGAATTTGGCCCCCTAAAATATATAAGAAATTTGGCCAGATAAAGTTCCCCAGAAGGAAAACATGTTATCAATATTTGGGGTGCCATACGATATCACCATATGCTTATTAATAAATCCTCAATATTAGTAAGCCCGAGTGGGTTCTTGTTTAGTATTTAGAGAAGAATTCTAAATGCCAACATAAATGAACAAGGCAGCATGGTACATTTTAAGCTTTTATTTAGTGTGAAAGATGCATAGGAGAGTGAGAGCTTTATCTAAGAGAGAGGGGTAAATCTGGGTTCATACTGAGTACCAGGAACCAGCCACATAGAAGACCATCTAGGCCAGGAAGCATGGGGCGAGTAGGCTAGGAAGCCTAGGATGAGTGGCCCAAAGGCCACATGCCCTGGAGGCACAAGGCTATAGCCAGCCCCCTCCTAGCAAGAGGCCAGGGCAAGGGAGGGAGGAAAAGGCTTTTAACCACTGTCACAGGGGAGTGGTCAATTAACCTGATTGGACACTAAGGTGTGGCCAGGTAGGTCATGAGGTCACACAGGGGTGTGGTGAAGACATGATCTTCCAGCTCACAAATCTAATCAATTTTAACCTGTATGCCTGTCTACTTCTTTTTTTTTTTTAAACTTTTATTTAATAAATATAAATTTCCAAAGTACAACTTTTGGATTATAGTAGATTTTCCCCCCATAACCACCTTCCCACCTGCAACCATGCCATCTCCTACTCCCTCTCCCATCCCATTCTTCATCCTGATTCATTTTCAATTATCATTATATACAGAAGATCAATTTAGTATATACTAAGTAAAGATTTCAACAGTTTGCACCCACACAGAAACATAAACTATAAAGTACTCTTTGAGTACTAGTTATACCGTTAATTTACATAGTACAAAACTTTAAGGACAGAGATCCTCCATGGGGAGTAAGTGCACAGTGACTCCTATTATTGATTTAACAATTGACACTCTTATTTATGACATCAGTAATCACCCTAGACTCTTGTCATGAACTGCCAAGGCTATGGAAGCCTCTTGAGTTTGCCAACTCTGATCTTATTTAGACAAAGCCATTGTTAAAGTGGAAGTTCTCTCCTCCCATCAGAGAAAGGTACCTCCTTCTTTGATGACCTGTTCTTTCCACGGGATCTCACTCACAGAGATCTTTCATTTAGGTCATTTCATATATATATATATATATATATATACATATATATATATATATATATATATTTGCCACAGTGTCTTGGCTTTCCATGCCTGAAATACTCTCATGGGCTGTGTATCCAGCTTCCCATACTGGATTGTTCACTCCTTTTTAATTCTATCAGTATTAGCAGACACTAGTCTTGTTTATATGACCCCTTTGACACTTAATCCTATCATTATGATCAGTTATGAACTGAAACTGATCACTTTGACTAGTGAGATGGCATTGGTACATGCCACCTTGATGGGATTGAATTGGAATCCCCTGGCATGTTTCTAACTCTACCATTAGGGGTAAGTCTGATTGAGCATATGCCAAACTGTACATCTCCTCCCTCTCTTATTCCCACTCTTATATTTAACAGGGATCACTTTTCAGTTAAATTTAAACACTTAAGAATAATTGTGTGTTAATTAAAGAGTTCAACCAATGGTATTAAGTAGAACAAAAAACCTAAAAGGAATAGTTTTTTTTTTTTTTTTAAAGATTTATTCTATTTATTTGAAAGACGGAGTTAAAGAGAGAGGTAGACAGAGAGAGAGGTCTTCCATCCGCTGGTTCACTCCCCAAATGGCCACAATGGCAGGAGCTGCGCTGATCTGAAGCCAGGAGCCAGGAGCTTCTTCTGTGTCTCCCATGTGAGTGCAGGGGCCCAAGTTCCTGGGCCATCTTCCACTGCTTTCCCTAGCCATAGCAGAGAGCTGGATCGGAAGAGGAGCAGCCGGGACCAGAACCGGCACCCCTATGGGATGCCAGCACTTCAGGCCAGGTCTTTAACCCACTGCGCCACAATGCCAGCCCCACCTGTCTACTTCAAAACCATAGTGTTAGGTAGGAAGTCAGAAATGAGCTTACGTGTGTGTGTGTGTGTGTGTGTGGACAAGGGCCTAAGGAATTAACATCTACAGGGGTCCAGCATCAGCATCTCAAAGTCATCCAGATAACCTTCCAGGTGTAGCCTAGTGTCAGCACTTCAAAGCCCTGCCCAGATCCTGCTGACCTTCCAGTGGGTCCTGCCCCTTCTACCTGGTCTGATAAACATCCTTCCTCTAAGGTGGGGCGATGCCAGCCAGGCTTCCCCTGTCTGATAACTTCAGTGGGAAAAACTCAGAAAGGAATTTTTCGTATTTACACCCTACAAGTCCTTGTGCGGGAGGAGAAGAACGAGATGGGGAGAGAAAGGGCTGAAAGGCAAGACCCATCCCCTTAGAAGCCCCGCCTAAGTGTGCACTAGGCGCTCTCTCTCAGGTGCTGTCTGGAGAGGTGCTCATCCGTTCTTACGGATGTCCCTACCCTAATAAGCCTTGCTTTTTTCTTTCTCCTTTCCTCCTCCTCCTCCTTCTTCTTCTCCTTTGTCTTTCTTCTTCCTTCTTTCTTTGCTTTTTGTATCTCTGTCTCTACCAACACCTTAACAGTGTTGTTTACAGGACAATTGTTCCAAACAGCAAAACAATTTCTAGGTAGGAACTCAATGGTTTCTGTATCATTAGTGGGTTGAAGTAGAAAGATAATAATTGCTACCTGATACATTTTGGATCCTGTTGGTTTTTCATATGATAATGTTAGACCATTGTTTTTGGATTCTATGCAGCTTTTGTTCTTCAAAACCAGCTGCCTCACTTCTCTGTGGCATTAAGGGAAGAGAGAGGAGACAGAAGAAACCTAAATGAGTCAAATCAAAAGCTAATTGTTCAGACAGTGGACAGTGAAGGAACTAGATGTTAGGAAAAGAGGCACAAAATAGAGAGGAAGCAGTGTACAAATTTACAGCCAGACCAAATTTATTCAGAGAAAATCAATTCATAGAGGTGGGTGACCACCTGCCCACATGTACATTGACATAACACATGGTGTTGGGGGCTGGGCCTTTTTATATTTGAGGAGAGCTAGCGATGGGGTTGGGGGTGGGGATAGCAGGCAGAGGGGAATTCCTAAAACTGATCTTTCAGGTATTCCAGCAATTGGTCTGTCAGGTGGCCTTAGCGGGTGGGCTAAGAAAGCAATAGGGTGTGAGACCCAGTTGAGACTCAAGGGCAAGGAATAAATTCCAGTGCTTATCTATCTTCTGGGCAATGAGGGAGAAGGGCTGAGACTTATGTCTTTGTTCCATCACGAGGCATTGATTAGATTCTGCAGGACTCCAGAGCCAGCATATTGACTGTACTACATGCTGCTGCTTCCTGAGAGACATAAAACTAGCTACCCTCTGAGAAGCAGTATAAGAATTCAAAAACTGTATGTGGTACACCAAGCAAAGATCTTAATGAAAAAGTTCTGATATCAAAGAAAGGACATACAAATGTCAAGGTCACGAGTTATCATTCTGAGTCACTAAGCTACACTTTGCTGTCCATTCTGTCTTTTGGGAGTCAATTTGCAATACTATCATTATATATTTATATATGTATATGTATATATGTGTGTGTATACATATATATATAAAACATGTGTGTGTGTGTGTGTAAAATACCTGAAAAGTTCATGTAAATAGAATCCATGCAATTTTTTCACAATACACTTTTTTCCATAAATTTCTTGGAGATCTGTCAAAAATTTGGACTTGAAATACTTTCACACCAAAAATAATTCCATTTCCATAAGATTTTTGATGTTCCCTCATATGTGAGTGTGTATATATAACTTAATTGAGTTACTTCTTTTTTTTTTTTTTTTTGCAAGAACAGATTTTATTGATATACATAGTGAAGAATATAAATTAAGAAAATTTGGATTTCCTAGGTGCTTCATCTAGAATTTAAAGTTTTGCATAGCTTTGTGATATGAGTTACTTAATAATCACCAATTAGTTATTTACTGACATCATTCCTGCAAGGTAGGTCAAATATTACCCATATTTTATAGATATGGCATCTGAGACAGGGAGATTAACGTGACTCACCTAAGGTCACATAGCAAGTCATTGGCAGAGCAGGGGTGGAACTGAGTTCCCGATTCCCAAACCTGTCCTCGGTCTGTTGGTGACATTACCTGTATATAGTAAGTTTCAAATCATGCTTTGAACAAGCATCTTACATACTAACTAATTGAGTTACTTCTAAGGCTTGGTGCTTTGTTTTTTAATTCACAGGGAATTCCTGTTATTTGTCTAAGGGATAAATTTTGCCAAGGATGTCCCATTTTTTTTAATTTTTTTTTTAATAGGCAGAGTGGATAGTGAGAGAGAGAGACAGAGAGAAAGGTCTTCCTTTTTGCCCTTGGTTCACCCTCCAATGGCCGCCGCAGCCAGCGCATCTCGCTGATCCTAAGCCAGGAGCCAGGTGCTTCCCTTGGTCTCCAATGCGGGTGCAGGGCCCAAGGACTTGGGCCTTCCTCCACTGCCTTCCCGGGCCATAGCAGAGAGCTGGCCTGGAAGAGGGGCAACCGGGATAGAATCCGGCACCCCAACCGGGACTAGAACCCGGTGTGCCGGCGCCGCAAGGTGGAGGATTAGCCTGTTGAGCCATGGCACCAGCCAAGGATGTCCCATTTTTATACATATCATTTTGTGAACGTAGGTGAAAAAACTCTGTAAGATTTCAATGCTATTGGGACACATGGATCCACTGTTGGAAGCAATTTTATTGAAGTTTGTTTGACAGGGAATATGATTTTTGGTGACAAAATGAGAAAAAAAATGTGATGTTCTGGGTGACAGAAGATGAGAAACTGAATTAAATGATGATGTGGTGATAAAATTATTATAAGCATAACATTAGATTAATACTTAGATGTTAAGCAGAAAAACTACAGAACAATCTTGGAACAAAGCTTAGATATAAGCTTTAATGACAAGTGAACAGGATTTTAAAATAAAAGTAAAAAATAAATCAGGAACAAGTTGGGTTTTAAAAGTTATGTGATCAGCCTGCGCTGCGGCTCAATAAGCGCCGGCTGGTCATTTTTCCATTCAATTATTGTTAATAATCATTGTATATATTCCTGCAAAACTAGGGTCTTCTTGCTTTTTACTGGTTTAATTTCTTACTCATGAAGTATTAAACCTTTTTAATGTAAATTTAAAATATGCTATCACAAAAGCTAAAAAAAAAAAAAAGAAAGGGGGAGAGAAGGAGGGTGGAAGAAAGAGGGAGGGAGGGAAGGAAGAAGGGAATATCATTTAAAAAATTTAGGAACTGGGCCGGCACCGCGGCTCACTAGGCTAATCCTCTGCCTGCAGGGCCGGCACACCGGGTTCTAGTCCTGGTCGTGGTGGCAGATTCTGTCCCGGTTGCCCCTCTTCCAGGCCAGCTCTCTGCTGTGGCCCGGGAAGGCAGTGGAGGATGGCCCAAGTCCTTGGGCCCTGTACTCACATGGGAGACAAGAAGAAGAACCTGGCTCCTGGCGGCCGTTGGAGGGTGAACCAACAGCAAAAGGAAGACCTTTCTCTCTGTCTCTCTCTCTCACTGTCCACTCTGCCTGCCAAAAAAAAAAAAAAAAAAAAAAAAGTTATGTGATCAGAAAGGTCATCAAGATGAAAGTAAACTACATACAGTAAAAAATGTTTAATAATTTTTTTATCTTAAACTTAATCAATCATTTAAAAACTATACAAACACCTACTACGTGCTTCAAGATAGTTACCTTCGAGCATCATTTAGAGATATTATTGCGACTTAACAGGTGAAAATGTTGTATTTTGAAGAGATTTAATTGAAAATGTTAAAACTACCCTAATGTTTTTATCTTTATTCAAAGATTTACTTGGCTTTCATCTAGGGTTATTTGAGCCATTACAAATAGAATTAAGTTTGATTATTGCTGGAACATTTAGACCCATGGTCTTATATATTATATATTGGTTTATATTTGTTTTAGATAACTGTTGCTCAAAAAGGATTTTTTTTTTTAATTTCTTATATCATTGCTTTGAGCTCATCATAACTAAACTTCATTCACACCTCTTAGTCTATGCCAGGCATCCAGATTGAGGATAAAGGTTCAGTTAATCTGGATGAGCCCAAATAACTGAAAATGTCACCTGAAATCAACAATTCAATTTTAGTGCATTTTCATCAAAGAAAGTGATTTGACTCTGATTTCTCATATTTCAGGACACTAACCATTCAGGTATTTTTGTTCATTCCACTCTTTACTACAATTCAGATGGGAGATTTCAATAATGGATAAAAATGAAATATTTTTAATTTTGTTTGGTGACATTCTATTGACATATCTTAGACAAAGCAACATAACATTAATGAAAACATAATTTCTTTTTTCTATCAGAAGAACACTTCTATTTTTAATTCTACTGTGTTGGGAACAGAAAAACAATTTTGCTATGGTGATATTAGCTTCATTTGCCATAGTTCCCACTCTCCACAAAGAGATAAAGGATGCCTTCAAATAATATAAATTAGCTAATTTATATAATTCTTTCCACTTATTTCTTTTTTGAAAAACTATAAAATTCCAATATATTTATCTACCATAATATGAAATTGTATTGCCTCTGATTAGAAAACCAAGACATCATTGCAAATTTTGTGACAATTAACATACTTAACAACTGTTATCTTCAGGTCTCTTATCTACAAAATCAGAATAAAACTCTAATTCTCAGAATTAATGCAGGAGTGGAGAGAAATCATTGAGAAAGCAAGTGAGATAGTAAGGTATTTTGTAGAACTGTAAAGCCTTATTAATTGCAAAGAGTATTTTGAACATTCAACAAACCTTGACCAGACATTCTCTATTTGCCAGTCATTAGAGATGTGAAGAGAAATAAGACAAAAGTCCACTAAGAATCTCAGCCTAAGTGGAAACATGATAATATAAATATATATAATATGTTCAATGCATCATGACCAAAAAAAAAAAAAAAACACACAACAAAGTGTGAACAAGGCTTGGACAGTACATAAAGAAGTCCATATATACCTCAGCTAAGAGATTTATTTATGAGGATCCTTGAAGGACAAGTAGTAGCTATTGATTGGGTTAACAAGATAAACATGACAGTGTTATCTTAAAGAAAGGATGTTCAAGAGTAGAGAAGCTCAAATTGGGATGCTGGGACTTCTGGTTCTACCAGAAAAAGAGTAGCCCTTTTCTCTCAGAGTCTTCAGTTGATAACTGGAAAATCTTGGGCCTAAAATAATAAATACATATGGGAACTTCTGTAAGGTGAAAAGAAGGAGATGGACAGCTAGGTAACTTGTGATTTGAGATATGATTCATTGCTGTGTCTCCTGGCTTTCATTCGCCTCTCATATACCCAGAAAGTGTTCCACTTCCAGGCCAGAACCACCAACATGTACAAACGAAGTCCCAAAAAGTCCTTTACCTCTTGTCGAAGAGGAAAGGGGTGACATAAAAGCAGGAAAAAGTTGGCAATACCTTCTCTACTCTAGCAAAACATCGTTGTGGTCTGAATGGGCCTTTCTGCCCCCATCGTGCAGGAAGTTGATGCTGCCATTCCCTTAAGGCAGTGTCTACATGACAGAGTGGGAAGTTTAACTACGTGGTGCTGTGATTCTACAACTAGGACAGCATCAGCAATGTCCTGGAGTCATCTGAGCCTCTTCTATCCTCAACAACAAGACTTAACTAGGTGGTCTGAGGTAGAACTAACCTAATATACTAAGAGCAAGACTCAATGGGAGCAACAAAGTGATGTGTGTTGTCAGCCCCCAATTCATTCCTCCCTGGTGCCACGACAGTCCAGCAAATACTCATACTTGGACACAGTGGGACTCTACTTCCACTGGAAAAGTACCGGCAGGGCTAATAGAGGAACTGAACACCCACTCCACTCATCTACAATAATGTAGTGGTAGTCTCAGAGTTAACAAATCAACCTAAGTTTTTTTCCTCATGTAATGGAAAAAGAGAACAGGAGCAGGTCTTTGGCACAGTGGTAATGTTGCTGCTTAGGATGCATTCCTCATGGGAAGTTCCTGGATTCAAGCCCCAGCTCTCCTCTCTGTTCTGGCTTTTGCTTAGTACACACCATGGAAGGCAGTAAATAGTTGCACAAATAAACTGGGTCCTTGACATCTGCATGGAGACCTGGATTGAGTTTCTGACTCCTAATTTCAGCCTGGCCCTATCTGGGAAGTAAACCAGGGAACAAGTGATCTCTTTTAGCTTAGCTCTCCTTCTCTATGTTTATTTCTCTTTCAAATAAATACAACAAATATTTTTATTATAAAAAAGGAAAAGAAAAGGCAAAATTAAACCAAAGCAAAAATAATAGAGAAAATAATGGAGATTTTAGCAGTAATCAGTGAATTGAAAATAAGAAAGCAATAGAGAAAAGTTGATGAAATCTAGAACTGATTTTTTTTAAAGATTTATTTATTTACTTGAAAGTCAGAGTTACACACACAGAGAAAGAGAGGTTTCTTCTGGGTCTCCCACATGGGTGCAGGCCCAAGGTCTTGGACCATCTTCCAGTGCTTTTCCAGGCCATAGCATAGATATGGATCAGAAGTAGAGCAGCCAGGATTCAAACCAGCACCCATATGGGATGATTGGCACTGCTGGTGCTTTACCTGCTATGCCACAACGCTGGCCCCAAAGAACTGATTATTTTAAAATACCAATAATATTGACAAACCTATAACAAAACTGAGAAAAGTAAAATGAGAAAATATATTAATAACTAGTTTTACAATTAAACTAGTAGTATTAGTACACAAATGGGAATCATTAAAAGATAATAAGGGGGAGGTGAGTGTTTGGAGTGGTGGTTTAAATTCTAATTGGCATGCCCACAATCCATATGACAACGCCTTTGTTTGACTCCCAGCTCCACTCCCAATTCCAGCTTCTTGCTAAAGTGCACCCTAGCAGGCAGGAGGTTATAGCTCAAGTGGCTGAGTCTCTGGCACCCATGTGGGAATCTCATATTAAGTTCATGGTTCCTGACTTCAACTTTGCCCAGCCCATGATGTTGTGTGCAATTACGGAGTAAAAATCATGTAGGGGTCCTCTTTCTCTCTCTCTAAAATTTTTTTTACATCTTTAAAAAGACTAATAAGCTTTCAAGTAGCATGCTTTCTGGGAGGCATTAGGTTAAGACTCAAATGCTTGGGTACCTGCCACACACTTAGGAGATTTAACTTATTACTAGTCTTCTTGCTTTGGCCTTGCCCAACCCTAACCTGTTTTGGTCATTCAGGGAGTGAACCAGTAGATGGAAAATTCTCTCTCTCTCTCTTTCTGTCTCTTTTCTCTCTCTCTCTCTGCCTTCATAATAGATAAATTCATTTAATTAATTTTTTAAAGATTTATTTATTTGAAGGCAGAGTTACAGAGATGAAGAGGCAGAGAGAGACATGTCTTCCATCTGCTGATTCACTCCCCAAAAGACTGCAACAACAGCCAGAGCTGGGCTGATCCAAAGCCAGGAGCCAGGAGCTTCTTCCAGGTCTCACACCCAGGTGCAGGGGCCCAAGGACTTGGGCCATCTTCCACTGCTTTCCCGGGCAATAGCAGAGAGCTGGATCAGAAGTGGGGCAGGCGGGACTCGAACCAATGCCCATTTGGGATGCTGGCACTACAGGCAGCAGCTTTACTTGCTTTGCCACAGCACCAGCCCTTAATAAAGTTTTAAAAGATTTCTACCCTCCCCAAATTTACCTATAAGTTTAATGTGATTACTCTCAAGATGTCAGTGAGGTCTTTTGTAGACATAGAAAGACTTGCTCTGAAATATCTGGAAAGATGCATTCTGTAGAATAGCTAAAATAACCTTGACAAAGAGGAATAAACTGAAAGAAACGACATCACTCTAATCTAATATTAAACCTATTATATAGCTACCTTGATCAAGACAGTGAGATATTGCTACAGTGATAGACACCTCTGGCTACTGAACAAAACAGAAAATCCAGAAATAGTACCATAGCAGTATATAAAAATGATTTTTGATGAACTTGAAAAAGCAGTTCAGTGGAGGTTAGAAAGAGAGTTTTATCTGTTTACTGTGATATCTATTTTTTTTCTTTATCATGTACTCCATTAGTAAAAATTGCTTGAATCCTAAAATTTGTGGACATTTAATTATTTACGTTAGATGTATGTTCTACTGTACTAACTTACTAGAAAGAACATATACAAACTATGGACATTTTATGTGAAAAATAAATAACTATTACTAGGGATTTTATTTAATATTTCATTCATTCACCTCAAAAAATCATGGGATGCAATTACATCATGGAGTCATCTTGGCCAAGGTAAGCAAATTAAAATTGTTAAAAGATTCTTTTTCCTTTTTTTGCTTTTTTTTTTTTTGGTATTATACTTGATTACATTTTTTCTGAAATCAGTGCTCTGAAATAGAACAAAGGACTAAATATTATAGGTGATATTCTCAGCGTTAGTCAGAGCATGTCACTATCCTCTAGAGAATGTTTTCTGTATTATTAATAGTGGAAATGTAATTGATTTTCCAAGGCATGAGGAATGTGAAGAATTCTGGGTTTGTTAGTTATATTTAAAATATGGATGATAAAGTTCGTAGTGGAGAACAAGAATGTACTCTTAAATTTTTCTCCTAACCAATCTTTCCTTATACTTTAATCATTATGTTTTCCTGTGAGCTATATGGTGATTGAAATTGTAACTCTTCCACAGTGTGCATGCATGTGTGTATTCTTTTATGTTCAGTACTGCTGAAAGATGACGAAGATTTACTGTACTTAATATGTTACCACAAAATGTTTATGTCTGCTGTTTCTTTATTTGTGGAAATAGCTCATAGCAAACAGTCTCTGTGGTTTTTCATAAGGTAGAACTGTCCTGTTTGTTTTCTCAAAATATCTATCACCCATAGATATTTTGGTAAGTAAATGTTAGAAACAATACTTTACATATTAGTAAAAAATAATCAATAATACAACTTCCTCCACTCAGAAGAAGGGATTCTAACAAATGAGGTGACATGTTTGAAAGTCAATGGACATTGTTTTTAAAAACCTAGGATTCGAACAATAACAAACAGTCTGAATACAGCTGAAAAATACTATCTACTCTAAATCTATTAAGGAACTTAACCCTATGCCAAACTTTCTAATTTGACACAAAATGATTCTGGACCAACTGAAAGACAGACACAGATTATCAATATGTAGCTCAGTTGTTCAGGATGAGTTGTAGTGTCATGAGGAACCAGTGGATCTTTATGGTACACAGTGAAAGAAGGACCACACTTCTTAAAACCCCCAGTACATGTAGAACAATAAGAGAGATCATGTGTGTCATCGAGACTGTCCTCTGATCTGAAAAAGTGAGAACTACAAAGGCATTGATCAGACACAACTACTCAGAAACACATTACACATGAGCTGCAAAGTGCATACTAAGGCATGTGGCAACTTTCTGACATATTTCATCGTTAGATAAAAATTTAGAAAAGTTCACTAAAAATCAAAGCAACTCAGTGGAAATCCCCACCAAGAGGAATGAAATAAAATTTCATAAATTAATTGTCCAGGATCTCAGCTCCTTAGGCTACCAAATGGCAACCAAATTGCTAAATATTGAATTCATTTTTTAACTTTTATATAAATAAATATAAATTTATTTATTATATAAATAAATATAATTTTATTTATATAATATTATATAAATAAATATAAATTTATTTACATAAAATAAATATTATTATATAAATAAATATAAATTTCCAAAGTACAGCTTATAGATTACAATGACTTTTGCTGTATAGTATTCTATAGAGTACATGTCCCATAATTTCTTTATCCAGTCTTCTGTTGATGGGCATTTAGGTTCATTCCAGGTCTTAGCTATTGTGAATTGAGCTGCAATAAACATTGAGGTGCAGACAGCTCTTTTATTTGCCAATTTAATTTCCTTTGGGTAAATTCCAAGGAGTGGAATGGCTGGCTTTATGGTAGGGTTATATTCAGGTTTCTGAGGAATCTCCAGACTGACTTCCATAGTTGCTTTACCAGTTTGCATTCCCACCAACAGTGGGTTAGTGTCCCTTTTTCCCCACATCCTCTCTAGCATCTGTTGTTGGTAGATTTCTGAATGTGAGCCATTCTAACCAGGGTGAGGTGACAAATATTGAATTTATAACATTATTTTATAGAATCCTCAAGAAAGCCTTACATAATACTAGCTAAATAGTTGCACTTTATTTCTACCTGCTGTCTCCTCCATATTGCTTGTTGACATTTAAAATTTCCCCATGTAAGCCGGCGCCGCGGCTCACTAGGCTAATCCTCTGCCTTGCGGCGCCAGCATACGGGGTTCTAGTCCCGGTCGGGGCACCGATCCCGTCCCGGTTGCCCCTCTTCCAGGCCAGCTCTCTGCTGTGGCCAGGGAGTGCAGTGGAGGATGGCCCAAGTCCTTGGGTCCTGCACCCCATGGGAGACCAGGAGAAGCACCTGGCTCCTGCCATTGGATAGGCGCGGTGTGCCGGCCGCAGCGCGCCTACCGCGGTGGCCATTGGAGGGTGAACCAACGGCAAAAAGAAGACCTTTCTTTCTGTCTCCCTCTACTGTCCACTCTGCCTGTCAAAAAAAAAAAAAAGATTTATTAAAAAAAATTTCCCCATGTATTCATCTTATTGTCTTAGTTCCTACATTAAAATGTAATCTCCTGAGGGATGGTCTATTTTCTGCTTTTTTAATCTTTTTAACTCCAGGACCAAAATTAATGCCTGGCACATAGTTGAAATTCAATAAATATAAGTTCATTGACTACACAGATGAACATAAAGGAGAGTCAAGGAAATTATACCTGTAATTTTTTTTTAACAAATGAATTTAAATTGAATTTGACAGGCTGATATTGTGGTGATGTGGTACAGCAGGTTAACCCGCAGCTTACAATGTCAGCATCCTTTTTTGGAGGGCTTGTTTGAGTCCTGGCTGCTCAGCTTCTGACCCAGCTTCCTGTTAGTGTACCTGAAATGGCAGCTGAAGATGACCCAATTCCTTGGGCTGCTGCCACCCATGTCGGAGTCCAGGATGGAGTTCCTGGCTCCTGGATTTGACTTCGCCAACCCCTGGCTGTCAAATCTGTATGCAGAGTAAATCAGCTGATGGCAGATACGTCTCTCTCTCTCTCTCTCTCTCTCTCTCTCTCTCTCTCTCTCTCTTTCTCTTCCCCATACCTATTTCTTTATTGCTCTGGTTTTCAAATAAACAAAATAGATAAATCCTTAAAAATAATTAAATAAGTGGAATTTTCCCTAAACTTAAGTAAACAGAAAGAAAATGAACTTCAGCAAAATTTTGGTGGACAAAGAGGATTTTATGGAATAGAAGACATGACAATGAAATAAATGAAAGAAATTAAAATACAATAAAGGCTAACAAGTAAATTAGATAGGGCAATAATGATACTGGAGAACTCACACAAGCCAAAAAGAAAGGACACAGCCAAATTTTCATAAGACCAAACCAATGGCACGGAGTTGAAACTCAGAAATGTACTGGAAATCTATTTTCATAAAGGCAATATCTGAGAAAGACAGCAGATATCCAATACAAAGATAATTGGCATTCCTTGAAAAGATAACTGGTCTAATAGAGAAACAAAAAATTCAGAATATAATTGAGAGAAAACTTTCTTAAATGAAATATGATATAAATCTGCATTTCCACTAAATCTTTTCATCCATGTCATGTGTGGATTTCTTTAACTCATGGATTTGCTTCTCATTGCTTCTGAGTAATCCTATGATAATTCTTTTGAATTCCTTTTCACATTCAAATATTGAATTGTTGTTGTGTTCCTTTGGGGGAGTCATGTTGTCTTCCTTGTTCTTGTTTCTTACATTTCTGCATTTATTTTTAGGCATTTGTGGAAACATTTGTTGGTGTTCTCCGCTGTTGAATTTTATCTTTGACCTATGCCTCTGTATCTTGGTGTAGTAACTGTCCCTTCAGCAAATACCCAGAGGGGTGTGCTGGGTGGCCAGGAAGCTCTGGTCAGTGCTCAGGGTGGAGCGAGAACCCAGGGTGACACCTCAGTTCTGCTTGGTAGATCGCCTCTATTGTCAGTAGAGGGGAGGGTATGAGCACACGTGTTGGCATAATCCTAACCTTTTCTCCTCTCTTCCAAGGTGCTCAGTGCCCAGGGTTAATCCCCAGTGGGTACAGCCCTCACCCGTGTTGGTGCATGAACCACACAAAGGATCTGTGCAGTTCTCAGTGAGAACACATACTCCTGTGCCATGACCCACACCAGTCAGGGAGCTCTGGAGGTGTGACACCAGACACACTGATTGCTGCAAGATCCAGCTACACCCCACATCCTGATGTGCACTCACAGGGTTCCCACAGTCACAGGGTATAGAGGACCCCTTCTCCACACCATGAGCCTGTCCCATCCACAGAGGGAGCACAGTCATTCCAGAGCCAGCTGCCTGTGGGTGCTCTGCCTTGGCAGCTTGAGCCCCAGAGCCCGTGTTAGGTTGAGAGAATACAGGAACCTCACAGTCCTAGGTGCCCAGCCTCCTGTCAGCCCGCCCAGCCAGACTTCAGGGCAATGGGAAAGTCATGTTTTTCTCTCTGCTAAAATCTGGTTGTGTGTCTGAGAGCTGCCGCAGCCTCTACTTGTGTCAAGATGGCACCTTCTCCCCTCTGATTGCTGGGTGCTCTCACGGGGGATGGGGGGAAAGAATGTGACTTCCCTTCTCTGTATTAGGGGGCAGCCTGCCTCCTGCTGGGGCTCTCAGCCAGAATCAAAAAGACAGTGCTGTCCACAGACTCTCCCTCAGGCAATATCCCCAGTGGTGCCTGCTGCAGCAATCTGCTCTCTCCTCAGAACATGGCGTCTCCTCCAGTCTCCAACAGCAGAAGTCACTGATGGTGTCCCTGCTCGCTGCTGCATGGCCACACCTTCCACAGTGCCACATGGCGTTCCTCTCCTTCCTGTAGAATTACCACTGCTAACGTCTCTCCAAATGTCACTTGGGAATACACTGCCTTCACTTTTTTTTCTGCTATCTCCCTCCACTCCCCTGCCCCATCAGAATCAGCACATCTTTTCCCTATCCAGCTATCTTGGAATCCTCAGAAATCAATAAATCTAATTGTCATAACAAACAAATGACAGACTGACAATTACAATTCTATTTTGATGAGTTTTTATATATACTTTATATTTTAAGTTTGTATTAATTTAATTTGTTTAAATGATCTAAAGATAATATTTAAATAAAATTCTCATCTAGAAAGGATTTAGCTAGAAGAACTAGACTATATAGGAAAAAGCATATAGCCTATCATCAGATTTCTCTTAAGAAACATTGGAGCAATGTCAAAATCTGAGCAATAAGGGTACAATTAAAGACCTTTATTCATCCAGATTGTGATTTACTTGTATTGGCAGTAGAGACATTCTCCAATACACCAGGACTGTGGAAGCATCACCTATGTGGTATTCTTCAAAATGTACTTTTAGGTATTCTAGTCAAATGAAAAATGAATGAAAAAAAATCAAATAGGGAGAAAAAGTATGTTCTACTCTTGGACTTTATAATCTTTATTTTGAAACTCAAAGCTGAATGACTTTCTTGTTCTAGTCAAAGTTTGCCTTCTTTCTAATGCAATGAAAGAGTTGAAAGTTAAGCAGCCCAGAAACAAAGAAAGACTTTGTGGAAAAAAAAAGAAAATTCTGTTTACAGTTTTCAAATAACTTACCTCAAATGGGGAAATTTGTTGGCTCAATTATTATGCTTATAATTCTGTTGAATTTGATTCCTCAAATCATTGTATTTTTTTTCCTTAGATAATCAGCATTGTCACTTCCAGTACATCTAGATTTTAAATTACACATATTATCCTGAGAAATTCTCTCTATTATATACTCACAATTGTATTTATTATATTTATGATAGCCTCATACATATTATTTCTTTTTCTGTTTTTGTAATATTGATCTTTCATTTGATTTTCTCTTTTGTGGTATCTATTTTTCTTCAACAATCAGAAATGCTGGGCTATCTTTCCATGTTTGTGTTGGCATTTCCTCTGGGACTGATTGTGGTACTCATGAAAAATGACTGAGAGTGTGAGCTAGTAACTTGCCTTTGGAGTTTGGGTACCACTCATCCCTGCTGGAGTTATCAACTCACATGGGAACAATCTGCATTCCCCAGTTTCAAAGTGCACATCTCCTCCTTTAAACCTGAGGGAAAAGACAACAGCCGCTTTCTATTGAGCCAACTATAAGGAAAGAAATGGACAATAACCCAACTGCCACAAGCATAGCTCATCAAGGAACCACCTGCCATTGTCCTTCCCCCACTTCCATCCCTGTGCTCTGAGGCCACTTTCCCAAAATCACTCCCGTTACCTCAAGACACCTTTCCTGATATTCTCTACTTTCTATTTCAACAATGTCTTGAAACTTCTAGTCCTTGTTGATTGTACCTAAACAGAAATAGGCAGCTAAAATGAAATAGGGGTAATAAACCACTTTTTGATGAAGTGGCATTTAGGAGACCTAAATTAATTGATTAATTATATCTAATCTAATCTAATTGTTTATCTGGGAGGCTAGAATTCCATATGGTGGGAAGAACAAGTAGAAAAGTCCAGATATAAGAATATGCTCCACTTGTTCAAGGAACCCAGTGGACTCAGAATGTAAAATAATAAATGTCTCTTGGTAGAATTGATGAAGATATGACCACAAAAGGCTCACAATGCAATGAGGATGCCAAATGCACTTATATGCAAAAGCAACTCAAATGGGAATAAGAAAAAACTATGAAAAGGATACTAATAAATTAACATTATTTTTAATAATTAATTAATATCTCTAATATCTTAATAAGTTTTTTTCACTTTTATTTAATAAATATAAATTTCCAAAGTACAGCTTATGGAATACAGTGGCTTTTCCCCCCCCATAATTTCCCTCCCACCCACAACCCTCCCATCTCCTGCTCCTTCTCCCATTCCATTCACATCAAGATTCATTTTCAATTCTCTTTATATACAGAAGATCAATTTAGTATATATTGAGTAAAGATTTCAACAGTTTGCACCCACACACAAAAACAAATTGTAAAGTACTATTTGAGGACTAGTTATAGCATTAATTTACATTGTACAACACATTAAGGACAGAGATCCTCCATGGGGAGTAAGTGCACAGTGACTCTTGTTGTTGATTTAACAATTGACACTCTTATTTATGACGTCAGTAATCACCCTAGGCTCTTGTCATGAGTTGCCAAGGCTATTGAAACACTATGAGTTTGCCAACTCTGATCTTACTTAGACAAGGTCATAGTCAAAGTGGAAGTTCTCTCCTCCCTTCAGAGAAAGGCACCACCTTCTTTGATGACCCATTCTTTCCACTGAGATCTCATTCGCAGAGACATTTCATTTAGTTGTGTTTTTTTTTTGTTTGTTTGTTTGTTTTTTGTCAGAGTGTCTTGGCTTTCCATGCCTGAAATATTCTCATGGGCTTTTTAGCCAGATCCAAATGCCTTAAAGGCTGATTCTGAGGCCAGAGTACTGTTTAGGACATCTGCCAATCTATGAGTCTGCTGTGTATCCCGATTCCAATGTTGGATCATTCTCTGCTTTTTAATTCATTCAGATAGTATTAGCAGACACTAGTCTTGTATATGTGATCCCTTTGACTCTTAATCCTTTCATTATGATTTGCAAACTATGCAACAGATAAAAGATTAATAAACAGAATCTACAAAGAGATCAAGAAACTCCACAACAACAAAACAAACAGCCCACTTAAGAGATGGGCTAAGGACCTCAGTAGGCATTTTTCAAAAGAGGAAATCCAAATGGCCAACAGACACATGAAAAAATGTTCAACATCACTAGCAATCAGGGAAATGCAAATCAAAACCACAATGAGGTTTCACCTCACCCCAGCTAGAATGGCTCACATTCAGAAATCTACCAACAACAGATGCTAGAGAGGATGTGGGGGAAAAGGGACACTAACCCACTGTTGGTGGGAATGCAAACTGGTAAAGCAACTATGGAAGTCTCTTTGGAGATTCCTCAGAAACCTAAATGTAGCCAAACCATACAACCCAGCCAATCCACTCCTTGGAATTTAGCCAAAGGAAATTAAATTGGCAAATAAAAGAGCTGTCTGCACCTCAGTGCTTATTGCAGCTCAATTCACAATAGCTAAGACATGGAATCAACTTAAATGCCCATCAACAGTAGAATGGATAAAGAAATTATGGGGATATGTACTCTAG
The DNA here is from genome assembly GCF_033115175.1 of Lepus europaeus. Taxonomy (NCBI): domain Eukaryota; kingdom Metazoa; phylum Chordata; class Mammalia; order Lagomorpha; family Leporidae; genus Lepus; species Lepus europaeus. The sequence continues at coordinate 61,661,708 of NC_084831.1, forward strand.
AATACTATACAGCAGTAAAAAAAAACAATGAAATCCGGCCATTTACAGCAAAATGAAGGGATCTGGAAAACACCATGCTGAGTGAAATAAGCCAGTCCCAAAGGGACAAATATCATATGTTCTCCCTGATTGGTGACAACTAACTGAGCACCAAAATGAAACCTGTTGAAGTGACATGGACACTATGAGAAACAATGACTTGATCAGCCCTTGTCCTGACTGTTGATGAACAACTTAATACTTTATCCCTTTTAGCATTTTTTTGTTCTACTTAATACTTTTGGTTGAACTCTTTAATTAACACACAATTATTCTTAGGTGTTTAAATTTAACTGAAAAGTGATCCCTGTTAAATATAAGAGTGGGAATAAGAGAGGAAGGAGATGTACAGTTCAGCACATGCTCACTCGGACTAACCCGTAATGGTAGAGTTAGAAACGTGCCAGGGGATTCCAATTCAATCCCATCAAGGTGGCATGTACCAATGCCATCTCACTAGTCCAAGTGATCAGTTTCAGTTCACAATTAATTAAGTTTTATATATGGGGGCCGGCGTCATGGCTCACTTGGTTAATCCTCTGCCTGCAGCGTTGGCATCCCATATGGGTGCCAATTCTAGTCCCGGTTGCTCCTCTTCCAGTCCAGCTCTCTGCTGTGGCCCAGGAAGGCAGTGGTGGATGGCCCAAGTGCTTAGGTTCCTGCACTCACATGGGAGACTAAGAAAAAGCACCTGGCTCCTGGCTTTGGATCGGCACAGCGCCGGTCGTAGTGGCCACTTGAGGAGTGAACTAACGGAAGGAAGACCTTTCTCTCTGTCTATAAAAAAAAAAAAAAAAAAGAACTGATATGAGTCATTACTTGAAACTTTAAAGAGAAAAAAAGTTTTGTGTATGAAAACTGTCAGAATGGGAGAAATTAATCTTGACAAGATAGAGAATCCAATGAATTTAATTCTAATTAATGTAAAAGTGTGACTTTGCAGTCCAGCACTGTGGCACAGCAGGTTAGTGCCCTGGCCTGAAGCGCTGACATCCCATATGGGTGCCGGTTCAAGACCCGGCTGCTCCACTTCTAATCCAGCTCTCTGCTATGGGAAAACAGAAGATGGCCCAAGTCTTTGGGCCCCTGCACCCAAGTGGGAGACCCGGAAGGAGCTCTTGGCTCCTGGTTTCTGGCTTTTGATCGACACAGCTTCGGCCATTACGGCCAATTGGGGAGTGACTCATCAGATGGAGGACCTCTCTCTCTGCCTCTCCTCTCTCTGTAACTCTGCCTTTCAAATAAATAAATAAATATTGGGAAAAAAAGTGTGACTTTGTTGACCTTGCAGCAAGATACGGATTCCTTTATTGTAAAGTGTTGCTTTTGTCTGAATGCTATAAAATGGTATTGTAGTCAACAAAAAGAAGAAATGGAAATGACATATTTTGCCCCCTCCTCATAAGAATGGGCCTTGAAATTCATGCACATTATTTCTAGATACATTCTATTAAGCAAAAAATGTAGTCACATAGCTAAACCCACTATAAATGGAGATTGGAAAGCACAGACTTCATGGTATATGCTATTCTACTCAGCCAGTATGTCTATCACTCTGGAAAAGGGAAGATATAAGGGAAACTTCATAGTCTACATCACATGTGTCAAAAAGAAAATCTTCATAATTCCAATAATCAAAATATGTCAATTTTAAGCATGATTAAATGTCTACTTCTATATACATTTCAGTTCCATTAACCATTTAAAACATCACTTTCACCTTGGAGTGGTACTGAATTCTTTTTTTATTAAATTGAGAATATAGATATTGTGTGGAACATCATTTGACTTTTTGAATTATTGTACTAATAGATTGCAACATAAGCTCTTTAAATTAAGTAGATATTCTACAGCCAAACTACAAATATATCACAGGTTACCTGTCAGGTTCCAAATTTCATTGAATAAAATTTTTATTACCTTATTTCCCATCACCCTCATGGATTCTTATATAACCATTTGTAAGGGTCTCTTCTATTTCAATTTTGATGGATATGCATAGTATATGAAGCAATCTATATTTATGTTCCTTGCAAAGGCCAGAAGTTGACTAAACACGTCTAGAAACTGCTCCTGTCAAAATGTAGTTGTACACATCATGAATACATTATTACTACTGCAGCATCTGCATTGCATTTGGCACAAACTGCTGCAGACTCTCAGCAGACTGCAGCAAATGGCAAATATATACTGCTCTTTGCTCCAAGGGGAAAATGCTACATATTTTTGTGAGAGTACAGTCTACAATTTATGTCTACTGCAACAAAACACAAACGCAAGTACCATCTCAGTAATTGTTGTTTTCTAGGTTAGTTTTAATAATTCTATACAAATGTTGATAAGTAAAAAAGGTTTTTATCCTATGCTAACTATAATCTCAAACTGCAGATTCTGAATGAAATGCAAAAGTCAATTTCAATGGAATAAAATAGTATTTGTGTAACCAAAATCCAACTATTATCTAAAAACAAGTTATTATTTAAGTGCAAGTGGAAGAAATCACTTCTAGTTTATTAAATGACACAAATAAATGCTATTTTCTATTAGTTATATTGTCTATATAATAAATAGTTCCACAGTTAAGTAAAAATAATAGAATGAGGGAAATAGATATTTTTAAAAATAAAAGCACTACCTGGGTTGATTGTTTTGTTGTTGTGGAGTTTATTAATCTCTTTATAGATTCTGGTTATTAATCCTTTATCGGTTGCATAGTTTGCAAGTATTTTTCCTATTCTCTTGGTTGCCTCTTCACATTCCTAACTGTTTCTTTTGCAGTACAGAAACTTCACAATATGATGTAATCCCAATTGTTAATTTTAGCTTTGATTGCCTGTGCCTATAGGGTTTTCCAAGAAGTCTTAGCCTGTGCCTAAACCTTGCAGGGTTCTCCAATGTTCTCAAATAATTTCATGGTCCCAGGTCATAAATTTAGATCTTTAATCGATGTTCAGTGGATTTTTTTTAATTGAATTTATTTTATTTATTTATTTATTTTTTTGACAGGCAGAGTGGATAGTGAGAGAGAGAGACAGAGAGAAAGGTCTTCCTTTTTGCCCTTGGTTCACCCTCCAATGGCCGCTGCGGCCAGCGCATCGTACTGATCCGAAGCCAGGAGCCAGGTGCTTCTCCTGGTCTCCCATGCAGGTGCAGGGCCCAAGCACTTGGGCCATCCTCCACTGCCTTCCCGGGCCATAGCAGAGAGCTGGCCTGGAAGAGGGGCAATGGGGATAGAATCTGGTGCCCCAACCGGGACTAGAACCCGGTGTGCCAGCGCCGCAAGGCGGAGGATTAGCCTGTTAAGCCACGGCGCCAGCCTTTCAGTGGATTTTTGTGTAAGGTGTTAGGTAGGGGTCTTGCTTCATGCTTCTACATGTAGAAATCCAGTTTTCCCAGCACCATTTGTTGAATAGACTGTCCTTGCTCCAGGCATTGGTTTTAGATCCTTGATCAAATAGAAGTTGGCTGTAGATGTTTGGATTGATTTCTGGTGTTTCTATTCTGTTCCATTGGTCTATCCATCTGTTTCTGTACAAGCACCATGCTGTTTTGATTACAACTGCCCTGTAGTATATCCTGAAATCTGGTATTGTGATGCCTCCAGCTTTGTTTTTGTTGTACAGGATTTCTTTAACTATTCTAGGTCTCCTGTGTCTCCATATGAATTTCAGCATCATTTTTTCTAGATCTGAGAAGAATGTCTTTGGTATTTTGATTGGTATCACATTGAATCTGTAAATTGCTTTTGGGAGAATAGACATTTTGATGATATTGATTCTTCCAATCCATGAGCATGGAAGATTTCTCCACATTTTGGTATCCTCTTCTATTTCTTTCTTTAAGATTTTGTAATTCTCATTGTAGAGATCTTTAACGTCCTTGGTTAAGTTTATTCCAAGGTATTTGATTGTTTTTGTAACTATTGTGAATGGGATTGATCTTAGAAGTTCTTTCTCAGCCATGGCATTGCCTGTGTATACAAAGGCAGTTGATTTTTATGCATTGATTTTATATTCTGCAACAACAAAACAAACAACCCACTTAAGAGATGGGCTAAGGACCTCAGTAGGCATTTTTCAAAAGAGGAAATCCAAATGGCCAACAGACACATGAAAAAATGTTCAACATCACTAGCAATCAGGGAAATGCAAATCAAAACCACAATGAGGTTTCATCTCACCCCAGCTAGAATGGCTCACATTCAGAAATCTACCAACAACAGATGCTAGAGAGGATGTGGGGGAAAAGGGACACTAACCCACTGTTGGTGGGAATGCAAACTGGTAAAGCAACTATGGAAGTCTCTTTGGAGATTCCTCAGAAACCTAAATGTAGCCAAACCATACAACCCAGCCAATCCACTCCTTGGAATTTAGCCAAAGGAAATTAAATTGGCAAATAAAAGAGCTGTCTGCACCTCAGTGCTTATTGCAGCTCAATTCACAATAGCTAAGACATGGAATCAACTTATATGCCCATCAACAGTAGAATGGATAAAGAAATTATGGGATATATACTCTATAGTATACTATACAGCAGTAAAAAAACAATGAAATCCGGTCATTTACAGCAAAATGAAGGGATCTGGAAAACATCATGCTGAGTAAAATAAGCCAGTCCCAAAGGGACAAATATCATATGTTCTCCCTGATCGGTGACAACTAACCAAGCACCAAAAAGGAAACCTGTTGAAGTAAAATGGACACGATGAGAAACAATGACTTGATCAGCTCTTTTCCTGACTGTCGAGGATCAACTTACTATTTTATTCCTTTTAGTGTTTTTTTTTTTGTTGTTGTTGTTCTACTTAATACTTTTGGTTGAACTCTTTAATTAACACACAATTATTCTTAGGGATAGTTCAACATAAGCAAGTCAATAAATGTAATAAATCATATTAACAAACTGAAGAACAGAAACCATATGGTTATCTAAATAGATGCAGAGAAAACATTTGATAAAATACAATATCCTTTCATGATAAAAACCTTAAGAAAATTGGGTATAGAAGGAGCATTCCTCAACACAATCAAGGCAATATACAATAAACCCATGGCCAGCAACATATTGATTGAGGAAAAGTTAGAAACATTTCCATTAAGATCCAGAACCAGGCAAAGATTCCCACTCTAACCATTACTATCAGTATAGTTCTGGAAGTTTTAGCCAGATTCAATAGACAAGGAAAAGAAATCAAAGAGATAAAAGTCAAATTATCTGTATTTGCTGATGGCATCATCTTATACACAGGACAACCAAAAGATTCCACTAAGAGTTTATTGGAACTCATAAGAGAGTTTGCAAATTTACAGGATATAAAATCAACACACAAAAATCATAGCATTTGTATAAAAAATGTCATGGCTAAGAAAGAACTTGTAAACTAGTCCAATTCACAATAACAACAAAAAATTTTAATGCATTGGGATAAATTTAACAAAGGATATGAAAGATCTCAACAACGAAAATTAGAAAACACTAAGAAAAGAAATAGAAGAGGCCAGTGCAGTGGCTCATAGGCTAATCCTCCGCCTGCGGGGCCAGCGCCCTGGTTCTAGTCCCGGTTGGGGCGCCAGGTTCTGTCCTGGTTGCTCCTCTTCCAGTCCAGCTCTCTGCTGTGGCCCGGGAAGGCAGTGGAGGATGGCCCAAGTACTTGGGCCCTGCACGCACATGGGAGACCAGGAGGAAGCACCTGGCTCCTGGCTTCAGATCGGCACAGCACGGGCTATAACAGCCATTTGAGGATGAACCTACGGAAAGAAGACCTCTCTCTCTCTCTCTCTCTCTCTCACTGTCTAACTCTTCCTGTCGAAAGAAAGAAAGAAAGAAAAAAAGAAAGAAAGAAAGAAAGAAAGAAAGAAAGAAAGAAAGAAAGAAAGAAAGAAAGAAAGGAAGGAAGGAAGAAAGGAAGAAAGAGAAGAAGACACAAACAGTGGAAAAATCATCAATGTTCATGGATTGGAAGAATTAATATCATCAAATTGTACCTAATACCCAAAGCAATTTAGAGACTCAATGCAATTGCAATCAAAATACCAAAGTCATTCCTCTCATATCTTGAAAAATAGACCCCTAAAGTCATGTGAAATCACAAGGGAACCCAAATAGCTAATGCAATCTTAGACAATAAAAATAAAGCTGGCCGCATCACAATACCAGATTTGAAGACACATTACATAACAGTTATAGTTAAAACAGCCTGGTATTGGCAAAAGAATAAACTTGTGGACCTATGGTGCAGAATAGAAACCACAGAAATTAATCCATGCATCCAAAGCCTACTAATCTTTGACAAATGGGGTAAGATCACTCTGTTGAGGAGGGGGATCATGGAAACCTCTACTTACAGCAAGTGGTAAGAACCACCATGAGCGGCCTGGGAATTGTGACTGGCATCTCCAATGGAGGCAGTCCTGTACAATAAAACTTTTAAACCTGCTAGCTCCACATCATTCATATCAGAATTGAATCAAATGGCTGGACACCCACTTGGTATCAGATAATTATTTAAGGAAATATCAATTTTAACAAGAATCAAAGTGGTGTGTGCCAAGTGAAAGCAACCAGTGTCAGAAAGAAGGAGAAGAGTGGTGGAGATTTTGAGAGTCTGCACAGTCTACAGTTGGCAACCATCCTCAATGTTGGTTGATTAGCATAGAGTGGTTTTAAATATCTAATTTTGGGAATCCCTTTTTTAAAAATACTTTGGCAAACTTATTAAAATCATTTGAGGCATTTTGATGACAAACTTGTCTGTCAGCCAGATCTAGCATGTAGGCCACTTCTAGACTACAGATTACCTTGCACAATGTGTGTTATGCATCCATGCTATTACATGGGTGAATTGCTTTCTCATGGTATTGTGTAGCTGACTCTAAGACTATTAATTCTAATTTATTGAAACAAGATCAATAACTCTGTGTTCAGTCCCAATACGGAGTAGCCTTTATATTTAAAATGCTGTATTAAGTAACACAAGGAAATAAGACAATGAAAAATTCTGTGACTGTATAACTTTCCTTTGTGTAAATATTAGATCAGAATCCTGAGTCAAATAGTTAATGTATCATAATACATAAATCTTATTTTTAATAAAATGAAGATTTGCAAGACATGAAAAGCCCCTTAAGGAGAAGTTCTGAATGAAAGTTAAAGTATAATTTTGACCTAAGTACAGTATGGAAAGAAGGTAAATTCTTACTCAGAAAAAATCAACCAGATTTTTTGTTAGATTACAAATCTTTAACACTGTTAGAATTGAGTACAGAATGAAAAAAAATCTCTTTAATAAGCAATGAAGGCCGGCACCGTAGTTTAACAGGTTAATCCTCCGCCTTGCGGTGCCAGCACACCGGGTTCTAGTCCCGGTTGGGGCGCCGGATTCTATCCCGGTTGCCCCTCTTCCAGGCCAGCTCTCTGCTATGGCCCGGGAAGGCAGTAGAGGATGGCCCAAGTGCTTGGGCCCTGCACCCGCATGGGAGACCAGGAGAAGCATCTGGCTCCTGGCTTCGGATCAGTGAGATGCGCAAGATGCGCCGTCCATGGCAGCCATTGGAGGGTGAACCAACGGCAAAAAGGAAGACCTTTCTCTCTGTCTCTCTCTCTCACTATCCACTCTGTCAAAAAAAAAAAATAAGCAATGAAATCAAGAAATTCTTATATATCCTTTATAAGTCTAACTCTCACTCTCTTAGTTGCAGGAGGCAACAAAATAGAAGGCCTTTTTAGTGAGATACTAGCAGAAAATTTCCCAGGTTTGGAGAAGGACAGAGACATCCTAGTACAGGAAGCTAGTAGAACCCCTAATAAACATGATCAAAAGAGATCCTCACCACGACACGTCGTAATCAAACTCACCACAGTGAAACACATAGAAAAGATCCTAAAATGTGCAAGAGAGAAACGCCAGATTACTCTCAGAGGATCTCCAATTAGACTCACAGCTGACTTCTCATCAGAAACCCTACAAGCTAGGAGAGAATGGCGAGATATAGCCCAGGTACTAAGAGAGAAAAACTGCCAGCCCAGAATATTATATCCTGCAAAGCTCTCATTTGTGAATGAAGGTGAAATAAAGACCTTTCACAGCAAACAGAAATTGAAAGAATTTGTCGCCACTCATCCAGCCCTGCAAAAGATGCTTAAAGATGTGTTACATACAGAAACACAGTAACCAATATGAAAGAAGATAAAGGTAGGAAACCTCACAGCAAAAGATCACAGGAGTCTCAAACCATATATTAGAAAAAATCTTTGGTAAATGACAGGGCAAAGTTACTCCTTCTCAATAGTCACATTGAATGTTAATGGCTTGAACTGTCCAGTTAAAAGACACCGATTGGCTGATTGGGTTAAGGAACAAAACCCATCTTTTTGCTGCTTACAAGAAACTCATCTTTCCAACAATGATCCATACAGACTGAAAGTGAAAGGCTGGAAAAAGATATACCATGCCAACAGAAATGAAAAAAGAGCGGGCGTAGCCATCTTAATATCAGACAACATAAACTTTACCACAAAAACTGTCAGGAGAGACAAAGAGGGGCACTATTTAATGATTAAGGGATCCATTCAACAGGAAGATATAACGATTATCAATGTATATGCACCTAGTCACAGGGCACCAGCTTATTTAAAAGACTTGTTAAGGGACTTAAAGGGAGACTTAGACCCCAATACAATAGTACTGGGGGACTTCAATACTCCACTCTCAGAGATAGACAGATCAACAGGACAGAAGATCAACAAGGAGACAGCAGATTTAAATGACACTATAGCCCAAATGGATCTAACAGATATCTATAGAACATTTCATCCTACATCTAAGGACTTTACATTCTTCTCAGCAGTACATGGAACCTTCTCTAGGACTGACCACATACTAGGCCATAAAGCTAGTCTCAGCAAATTCAAGAGAATTAGAATCATACCATGCAGTTTCTCAGACCACAAAGGAATGAAATTGGAAATTAGCAACTCGGGAATCCCCAGAGCACGTGCAAACACATGGAGATTGAACAACATGCTCCTGAATGAACAATGGGTCATAGAAGAAATTAAAAGAGAAATCAAAAATTTTCTGGAAGTAAATGAGGATAACAGCACAACATAGCAAAACCTATGGGATACAACAAAAGCAGTGTTAAGAGGAAAATTTATATCAATAGGTGCCTACATCAAGAAATTGGAGAGGCACCAAATAGATGAGCTTTCAAGTCATCTCAAGGATCTAGAAAATCTGCAGCAAACCAAACCCAAACCCAGTAGGAGAAGAGAAATAATTAAAATCAAAGAAGAAATCAACAGGATTGAATAAAAAAAAATTACAAAAAATCAGCCAAACGAACAGCTGTTTTTTTGAAAACATAAACAAAACTGACACACCATTGGCCCAAATAAGTAAAAAAAGACGAGAAAAGACCCAAATCAGCAAAATCAGAGATGAAAAAGGAAACGTAACAACAGACACCACAGAAATAAAAAGAATCATCAGAAATTACTACAAGGACTTGTATGCCAGCAAACAGGGAAATCTATCAGAAATGGACAGATTCTTGGACACATACAACCTACCTAAATTGAACCAGGAAGACATAGAAAACCTAAACAGACCCATAACTGACACAGAAATTGAAACAATAATAAAGGCCCTCCCAACAAAGAAAAGCCCAGGGCCAGATGGATTCACTGCTGAGTTCTACCAGACATTTAGAGAAGAACTAACTCCAATTCTTCTCAAACTATTCAGAACAATCGAAAAAGAGGGAATCCTCCCAAATTCTTTCTATGAAGCCAGCATCACCTTAATTCCTAAGCCGGGAAAAGATGCAGCATTGAAAGAGAATTACAGACCAATATCCCTGATGAACATAGATGCAAAAATACTCAATAAAATTCTGGCCAATAGAATGCAACAACACATCAGAAAGATCATCCACCCAGACCAAGTGGGATTTATCCCTGGTATGCAGGGATGGATCAACGTTCGCAAAACAATCAACGTAATACACTATATTAACAGACTGCAGAAGAAAAACCATATGATTCTCTCAATAGACGCAGAGAAAGCATTTGATAAAATACAACACCCTTTCATGATGAAAACTCTAAGCAAACTGGGTATGGAAGGAACATTCCTCAATACATTCAAAGCAATATATGAAAAACCCACGGCCAACATCCTATTGAATGGGGAAAAGTTGGAAGCATTTCCGCAGAGATCTGGTACCAGACAGGGATGCCCACTCTCACCACTGCTATTCAATATAGTTCTGGAAGTTTTGGCCAGAGGTATTAGGCAAGAAAAAGAAATTAAAGGGATATAAATTGGGAAGGAAGAACTCAAACTATCCCTCTTTGCAGATGATATGATTCTTTATTTAGGGGACCCAAAGAACTCTACTAAGAGACTGCTGGAACTCATCGAAGAGTTTGGCAAAGTAGCAGGATATAAAATCAATCCACAAAAATCAACAGCCTTTGTATACACAGGCAATGCCACGGCTAAGGAAGAACTTCTAAGATCAATCCCATTCACAATAGCTACAAAAACAATCAAATACCTTGGAATAAACTTAACCAAGGACGTTAAAGATCTCTACGATGAAAACTACAAAACCTTAAAGAAAGAAATAGAAGAGGATACCAAAAAATGGAGAAATCTTCCATGCTCATGGATTGGAAGAATCAATATCATCAAAATGTCTATTCTCCCAAGAGCAATTTATACATTCAATGCAATACCAATCAAGATACCGAAGACCTTATTCTCAGATCTGGATAAAATGATGCTGAAATTCATATGGAGACACAGAAGACCTCGAATAGCCAAAGCAATCTTGTACAACAAAAACAAAGCCGGAGGCATCACAATACCAGATTTCAGGACATACTACAGGGCAGTTGTTATCAAAACAGCATGGTACTGGTACAGAAACAGATGGATAGACCAATGGAACAGAATAGAAACACCAGAAATCAATCCAAACATCTACAGCCAACTTATATTTGATCAAAGATCCAAAACTAATCCCTGGAATAAGGACAGTCTATTCAATAAATGGTGCTGGGAAAATTGGATTTCCATGTGCAGAAGCTTGAAGCAAGACCCATACCTTTCACCTTACACAAAAATTCACTCAACATGGATTAAAGACTTAAATCTACGACCCGAAACCATCAAATTATTAGAGAGCATTGGAGAAACCCTGCAAGATATAGGTACAGGCAAAGACTTCTTGGAAAAGACCCCAGGAGCACAGGCAGTCAAAACCAAAATTAACATTTGGGATTGCATCAAATTGAGAAGTTACTGTACTTCAAAAGAAACAGTCAGGAAAGTGAAGAGGCAACCGACAGAATGGGAAAAAATATTCGCAAACTATACTACAGATAAAGGGTTGCTAACCAGAATCTACAAAGAAATCAAGAAAATCCACAACAACAGAACAAACAACCCACTTAAGAGATGGGCCAAGGACCTCAATAGACATTTTTCGAAAGAAGAAATCCAAATGGCCACCAGACACATGAAAACATGTTCAAGATCACTAGCAATCAGAGAAATGCAAATCAAAACCACAATGAGGTTTCACCTCACCCCGGTGAGAATGGCTCACATTCAGAAATCTACCAACAATAGATGCTGGAGAGGATGTGGGGAAAAAGGGGCACTAACCCACTGTTGGTGGGAATGCAAACTGTTTAAGCCACTATGGAAGTCAGTCTGGAGATTACTCAGAAACCTAAACATAACCCTACCATACAACCCAGCCATCCCACTCCTTGGAATTTACCCAAAGGAAATTAATTTGGCTAATAAAAAAGACATCTGCACATTAATGTTTATTGCAGCTCAATTCACAATAGCTAAGACCTGGAACCAACCCAAATGCCCATCAACAGTAGACTGGATAAAGAAATTATGGGACATGTACTCCATAGAATACTATACAGGAGTAAGGAACAATGAAACCCAGGCATTTGCAACAAGATGGAGGAATCTGGAAAACATCATGCTGAGTGAATTAAGCCAGTCCCAAAGAGACAAATATCATTTGTTTTCCCTGATCGGTAACAACTGAGCACCAAAGGGGAAACCTGTTGAAGTGAAATGGACACTATAAGAAACAATGACCTGATCAGCTCTTGTCCTGACTCTAGATGTACAATGTAATACTTTATCCTTTTTAGTATTTGTTGTTGTTTTTGTTGTTATTGTTCTAGTAATAGTGGTTGAACTCTGTAATTAACACACAATTATTCTTAGGTGTTTAAATTTTAACTGAAAAGTGATCCCTGTTAAATTTAAGAGTGGAAACAGAGAGGGAGGAGATGTACAATTTGGGACATGCACAATCAGACTTGCCCCAAATGATGGAGTTAGAAATGTGCCAGGGGATTCCAATACAATCCCATCAAGGTGGCATGTACCAATGCCATCTCACTAGTCCAAGTGATCAATTTCAGTTCACATTCGATGGCTCTGATAGGTCTAAGAATCAAAGCGATCACACAAACAAGACAAGTGTCTGCTAATACTAACTGATAGAATCAAAAAGGGAGAGAAGGATCCAACATGGGAAGTGGGATACACAGCAGACTCATAGAATGGCAGATGTCCTAAACAACACTCTGGCCTCAGAAGCAGCCCTTAAGGCATTCGGATCTGGCTGAAGAGCCCATGAGAGTATTGTAGGCATGGAAAGCCAAGATACCATGGAAAAGAAAAAAAGAAGAAGACCTAAATGAAAGATCTCTGGGAGTGAGATCCCAGTGGAAAGAACGGGGCCATCAAAGAAGGAGGTACCTTTCTCTAAAGGGAGGAGAGAACTTCCACTTTGACTATGACCCTATCGGAATAAGATCAAAGTCAGCGAACTCTAAAGGCTTCCATAGCCCTGGCAACTCATGACTAGAGCCTAGGGAGATTACTGATGCCATGGACAGGAGTGTCAAATTGTTAAGTCAGCAACAGGAGTCACTGTGTACTTACATCCCATGTGGGAACTGTCCTTAATGTGTTGTCTAATGTGCAGTGATGCTATAACTAGTACTGAAACAGTATTTTTACACTTTGTGTTTCTGCGTGGGTATAAACTGATGAGATCTTTACTAATTATATACTGAATCGATCTTCTGTATATAAAGATAATTGGAAATGAAAAAAAAAAACCTGGTGTTAAATTGGAAATGGCATAGAAAATTAATTAATTTTTTAAAAAAATAGTATGTAGGATCTCTGCCTTTAATGTGCTGTACACTGTTATTTAATGCTATAACTAGTACTCCAACAGTATTTTTTTTCACTTTGTGTTGCTATATGGGGACAAACTGTTGAAATTGTTACCTAATATATACTAAACTGATCTTCTGTATATAAAGAGAATTGAAAATGAATCATGATGTGATTGGAAGGGGAGAGGGGGCGGGAAAGGGGAGGGTTGTGGGTGGGAGGGAAGTTTTGGGAGGGGGAAGCCATTGTAACCCATAGCCGTACTTTGGAAATTTATATTCATTAAATAAAAGTTTAATTAAAAAAAATCCAAAAATGAAACTTCCTTTGCAGCCATGAGCCAACAATATATATACTTGTTCAACTCAGAGTATCAGTTTTAAGTCCTTCTTTTCTTTCCCTATGTTTCTAAGGCAATGGAGACAATTTAATCCTGAATTTCTTCAATTTACACATGCACAGGCAGCCATTTTAAAAGGTAGTTGTACCCTTCATTAATTTTTTATTGCTATATCTTTTAATATTTTACTTTCTCATTTGCTCTCATTTTTTTCCTCAGTGATACTCAAAATACAATTAGTTTAAACATCAGGGAGTTATTTATAGATACTTACATACATCTTCTGTTTATAATAGTTTTTTCAATTTTATTACTTTGAATAACATAAATAAATATAATCATCATAACCTCCCTAGACAGAAAGGGAATGGATAGTACTCATGTCTGATGATTTCCTCCTTTTCTCCAATCATTGCTTCAATTGTTTTCTAATCCATTGTGGTAGATGCTGTCAGTTCTCTGCCCACATAATATTTTTGATATGCATTACCTCCAAAGAGCTGAAATTAGCATCTCTGACTAATAGAACCAGCTTTATCTGAGAACAAAGAAGGTCAGAAATGTCTCCATAGATAACACAGTCCAGTGTGTAACACTAACCAGTGAACACTGGTTATATACACTGGTTGTGTATAGGAGTTGAGAATCTCCCATGGTCTTGTTCCTGATTTAGAACAACTCAGACAGTACTTACATTGTTCAAAGAGTTCTATTTTGATATTGAGCCAAAGCTACATTTTGCCCCTTTGCTTAATGTGTTTTGTTGACCACCCTCAGTTCCTGAATCCCCTATCAGTATGAGGTAGTTTGCTGGGCTGCCATAACAAAGTGCCACAAATTTGTTGACTCTTATTTCTGGAAGCCAGCTATTCAAGAGATCTCTAGAGTTACTTCCTTTGGATCACTGTGGTAGTGATTCTGTCCATGCCTTTCCATTAGTTTCTGGTGGTTTGGTGGCAATCTTCAGTGTCCCCTGACTTTCAGGAGCATCTCTCTGATCTTGACCTTTGTATTCACAGAGCATGCTTGTTGTATTCATGTCTATGTACAAATTTCCCCCTTTTATAAGTACATCAGCCATACTGGATTAAGAACACCTTGTTTTCACTAATCACATCTGCAGTGACCTTATTTCCAAATACAGTCACGTTCAGAGTTCCAGGCAGCTAGTACTTCAACATCTTTAGGTGGAATTGGGGGTAAAATCCAATACAGAATGAAGTATTTCTTAGTAAATCAGTTCCATGTGAATCCTTGCCTCAAGGTTGGCTTCCAGCAAGTCCATATGTCCATTAAATATTTAATCACTGTGTCAGTTAAAATGCATTAATTTACAAAGAAGACAGTTCAACTTAAACTGTCTTAAATAATAAAATATATGATTTAGTTTACATAAATAAAAAATTCAAAAAAAGATCAGATTCCAAGAATAATTTTTTTAAAGACCAGATGTCTTCAAAGAATAAAGTTATATTTCTCTTTGATTCTCACAACTCTATGATCCTTAGTAGACTGAATACATTATCGCAATGCTTCTCCTGGCAGAAAAATGACTGCTTAATGATTATTTGACAAGAGAGAAAGAGGGTTTTTATTTCTCCAAATATCCATAATCACATTCACTGTTACCAGGAGAATATCCTTTTTTCAAAGTATTTATTTATTTGAAAGGCAGAGTTACAGAGGGAGGGAGAGACAGAGAAAGAGAGAGAGAAAGAGATAAAGAGACAGAGAGACAGAGAGAGATTCCATCTCCATCTATTGGTTCACTTCCTACATGACTGTAACAGCCAGGTCTACACTAGGGTGAATCTAGGAGCCTCAAACTTCATCTGGGATTCCCACATGGGTACAGGGGGCCCAAGGACTTGGGCTATCTTCCACTGTTTTACCAAGCACAAAAGCAGGGAGCAGGATCATAAGTGGAACAACATGAACTCAAATTTAAACTGCAGCTTAAATCATTGCACCACAATGTCAGCTCCAGAATATCTTTTAAAAGATGATTAGTACTGAGTTTTGGACTAATCACTAAGCCATTAACTGTGGCAGGAAATACAGAATTTCCTAATTGTAGCAATCCAACTGTTATTCATAGGGATGGTCAAAATCATTAAACTAAACTATATGGGGCTACAGAATGGGAAAGAAGTCAAAAAAGCACTATTGGCAAGGCAACCTCAATATCAACTATGACTACAAATCAGTGGTAAAAGAATTTTTCCAATCGTAGAAAAAATTGCTAAGGTATTTTTTTTCATAGTAAATAAAATCAAATATGAAGAAATAATTACAACATAGTCTATGAAAATTACTTGAAATGATAAAGGTGACAAGCATCACAGTTAAAAACATGATAGATTCATTTAGGTCAGTCAAGACTATCTTCTTTTGGAGAATTCAGTCTCAAATATAAATGTCTTTCTCTTGTTGGGTGAACAGAATCACAAATGGAAGTGAGAATAGAATAGAAAATCCTAATCTGATCTGAGTTGGTAACTAAAATAAATATTTTAATATTCATATGATTTAGTATTACTTTTATTAATGGATCAAGTATGCAGTATCTCAGAGAAAGCTGACTTAGTAAGTTTCAATCTTTTGTGGCTATGATATTTCTCTATCACCAGTCTTTGACCCTGTGAAATACTCATTTGACAGGAATATGAAATATTGATATTAGCTTTAATTATGTCAACACCCTTTAATGTGTTGGCAATCATGGTTAACAAAAACCTAGAAAACGAGAAGAACCTTATGTCATCCAGAATCATAATATCATAACTCTGCTTTTGACTGTTGGACAAACATATGTGATATTTTTCTTATCCCTCATAAGATTTGTAGCTAATACCCGTGATGTACCAGGTAAAGCCACTGCCCAGGAAACCAGCATCCCATATGCATGCCGGTTACTGTCCCAGCTACTCCACTTCCAATCCAGCTCTCTGCTACTGGGTTGCAAAAAGCAGCAGGAGATGGCCCAACTGCTTGGGACCCTGCACTTTTGTGGGAGACCAGAATGAAGTTCTGGCTCCTGGCTTTGAACTGACCCAGCCTTGGCCATTGGGACAATCTGAAGAATGATCCAGAGAATGGAAGACTTCTCTCTCTCTCTGTAACTCTGACTTACAAATAAATAAGTAAATATTTAAAAAAAATAAATGAGGGAAAAGCATAACAAATTTATTTAATCAATGTGATACAGACAATTTCAGAAATAAAAACACAAAGACACAGGGGAATTGTTTTTTTTTTTTTTTTTTGCAAAGTTTTGATGAAGAATAAAGAGCTACATAGAAACATGATTGAACATTGGGGCATATTCTAATGGTAATGGACTGACAGGAGGAGATTCAGTAAGGACTGTTCAGATTCTTCTTGTCTGTGTACTGTCATTCCTCCAAGGAATGGGGCGAGACCCTCTTCAGACTGAGAGTTATTAAAGGAGAAAGGTTTTTTTTTTTAATTTTTAAAAGATTTATTTATTTATTTATTTATTTGAAAGGTAGAGTTACACAGAGAGAGAGGAAAGGCAGAGAGAGACAGAGAGAGATCTTCCATCCACTGTTCACTCCCCAATTGGCTGCAATCGCCAGAGCTGTGCCTCTCTGAAGCCAGGGACCAGGAGTTTCTTCCAGGTCTCCCACATAGGTTCAGGGGCCCAAGGGGCTGGACTGTCTTTACTGCTTTCCCAGGCCATAGAAGAGAGCTGGATCGGAAGTGGAGCAGCCTGAACTGGAACTGGTACCCATATGGGATGCTGGCACTGCAAGCAGTGGCTTCACTGGCTATGCCACAGCACCGACCCCCATGTTAGGTTTTGTGGGCTTACTTTGAGGCACATGAATTCTGGTTTTTGTTTCTCACATGGTGAAGGAGGAATTTGTTTCTGTAACTCATTTTGGGGGAGAAAGAGGAGCAGGAGACAGAAGAGCAAGAGATGGTCAGAGAGAGATTTTGCTTCCAAGGATGCTTCTGGGACATTCCAAACACCTTTAAATCAAAGTAGATTGTATTCCAAGGCACCATACTTTAAAGTAACATCTTCTGAGCCCCAACATGACCAAAAAAAAAAAAAACCACTAAATTTGCATCTATTAACAGAATTATTTTGTTTGAATAAGTAAACCCTACATGACTTTGAATACCCATACACCTTACTCACTTAAACAATTCAATGTACATTTCAGGGCCTGCATTGTGGTACAATGGGTTAAGCCACCACCTACAACTCCAGAATCCCATACAGGTGCAGGTTCAAGTTCTGACTGCTCCACTTCTGATCCAGCTCCCTGATAATGTGCTTAGGAAATCAATGGAAGATGGCCTGAGTACTTGGCCCCCGCCACCCATATGGGAGAAGCTCCTGGTTTCTGGCTTCAGCCTGGGCCAACCCTGGCTAGTGTGGCCATTCAGAGAGTGAATCAGAAAATATAAGCTTCTCTCTCTGTAACATCACATTTCAAATAAATAAATATATCTTTAATGAATATATACATTTTTCTGCTCCAGTTTACAAATTATTATAAACAATCAAGAAGACTTTATTGTTAATTACTATAGTGTTAATAAAGAATAACACTAAAGCCAATGAAGACAAACAATAGCAGATTCATCCACCATTAACAATGTACCAGGAACTCTTTGAAACCCTACATACTCAGCTCATTTCATTTTCACAATCATATTAAGAGTCCCATTCTATAGAAGAAACTGACACACAACAATAATCATCTCATCCCCCTTCCATAATTCTGTCTGCTATACCAGTAGAAAATGTTTATCTACTTTATTATTTTTTTAGTTCAGGAGAGGTATTATTGGAAGAAATCAATATTTGTAATATCTAATTCAAAATCAAGTAAAACATCTAAGCAAGAATGCTAGATCAAACATTTTTTAATTTCAGTGTGAGTGCTGTGTCATTGACTTTACTATGTAAATCAGCCACATTACAAAACACATTTTCAAACAAATCACTTCTGTTTTCTAATCAAAAACAATTTGAACTAGTCAAATACTGAATGATTAAACAGCAGTGGTAATGGATATTTTTAGATTTATTTATTTTATTATTTGAAAAGCAGAGCAACAGAGAAAAAGGGAAAAGAGACACACAGACACACACACACACACACACATAGATCTTTCATCCACAGGTTCACTCCCCAACTGGCCTCAACAGACAGGTCTGAGCCAGTCCACTACCAGGAACCAGAAAATCCTTCTCCAGGAACACAAGTGCGTAGGCCATCTTCTACTGCCTA
Source organism: Lepus europaeus (assembly GCF_033115175.1). Lineage (NCBI taxonomy): Eukaryota > Metazoa > Chordata > Mammalia > Lagomorpha > Leporidae > Lepus > Lepus europaeus. Next base: position 61,680,591 of record NC_084831.1, read on the forward strand.
CCGAGTTGCATCAGCAAGAAATTGCATCAGAATCCGTGTAACCAGGACTTGGACTGACTTGACACACAGCACCACAACTCCAGTCTCAATAATGGACATAGTAAGCTCATCAGTTTAAACTGAATAAAATAAACATTTAATTTTGTTAAATTTCATGACTTTATATAAGTCTGTGTGTGCATCATAACATATTCATAAAGGTGCTAAGACATATTCTATCATTGTGTGAACTTTAGAGTGCATCTTCACTAAGATGAGTACCATATCATTGAACAATATAATTTAGGGGACAACTGTTTTATTTATGTTTGCTTAGTCTGTGACTATAATGTCATTATGTGATTTATGACTATATATATATATATATACAAACATCCATACATATACACACACACACACACACACGAACATCATGGAAAATGGAATTAAAACAAATTTATTTTTGTGCAAAGAAACTTCAAAGTCCACACATAGTTTTTTCATAATACACATTTCCATGGACTTTTTGAAAATGAACTATATATATCATATATGAGTGTATATGCATACACCATTCAGATACTGCATTACTAGAACAAATAGGCTTCTCCATCTGACTGCAGATTAAATTTTCATAGGCAAAATTGGGGTTAATATGATAAATATAAGTAATTTCAATGATACTCCAAAAAGAAATAATTAGAGACTATTTTAAGGCTTAAATCACAACTACAATTCCTCTCTTTGGGTCACATCAATGTAAAATAGAAGTTCTAGCTTCTTCACATAGCACAAAACATCAGATGCTATTTTTTTCTGTTTCTTGTATATTCTTTTATTTAGTTCTTGTGAATGAAGTTACTTTTCATGTATTCACCTTGAAGAAACAGCTTTGGCTGCACTTAGCTCTCAAAACAGGTAAAACAAATGCAGTACACAGAACACAGATTCATATTCTTGCTTTTCTCTGATAATTTCTTTGATATTCTATAATATTCATGGAGTGAAATGAGCCAAATGTTCAAAATGTAGATTAACACTCAAGTTATCTGGAAAGTTTCACTTAGATTTTAAGGCAGCCTTATGAAGGAGAGAATATAATTTTCAGAATTAATGTCTTGATTAATCATACTGTTTGTACTTTGGCCTATGAAGTATCTAATTTAATTTCATCTTTGATTAGTTAACTGTAAAAAGATTATGAGAGTGATGCTAAACAAACAGCGCTGTTATTGTGAAGTTTCTAATAAGTTAAAAATGTGTGATCATCTTATTAAATGAATACAGATCTCTCTCTTAAGCATTAGGTCAATTTATCCATCAGCTATCCAACATTGAAACAAAAAATGGAAAATGAAACAAAAAACTGAATGCTTAACATGTGTCAAGATAAAACATCCAATAGATATTCTGCATGGTGACAGAGTTCTCATGGAACTCTTGCTTAGATATATAAAACTATAGCAAATGGAAAAGATGAAAAACCTCAGATGTCATTCTAATAAATACACTAGTTCATTCTATAGGTATTTAGGGAGAAGTTGAGCCAGATACAATCCTTTGTAATCTTAACAGCAAGATCCAGGAGATTTGATTTTGGATAATAAGGGGTAGTAAAGGGAGGGTCTGAAACTCCGTTGCTTTTGCTAAGGTGTGATGCTGGCAAAGTTCATCCTTGCACTAAAATGAGGAAGAGAAAAGTTCTTACTCACACAGGGTCTTTCATGGTTTGGAGGTACATATTGACACTAATTTATGAAATATATATTCCAATCTTTGAAGTATAAAGTGGACCCAATATCAGTAAAATTCTAGGGATTCCACCCTACGCTCCTTCCCCTAAAAAACCTGAAATGTAGCATTATGGAAAGTTTTACAAACTGAGACTCATGAATTGCCCCAGGGAAGAAAAATGCACAAAACTAACCAAAACAAACAGAAACTTCTACAGAGATGGGCATAGGAACAAAGGAATAAGTCACTACCAAGTAAGGAAACAACCTTTTAAGTGGGAAGTGTAAGCAAAATAATTAACAAGTGAAGAATTTGAGTTAAAGAAACATGCTAGATAAAAAACATTCCAGTTTAAAGTAACAACCGTGACTGACTGAGATTCATTATTTGCTTGCTCTGAGTCATGAACTGTCTGTTTTATAAGTATTAAGTTATTTCATTTTTACAATAAGAGTTGTCCCTTAGTAGCCACAGAATAGTGGTTCCAGGACACTGTTGACAAAAAAATCCATAATTATTTAGTCTTTTATATACAATGGTATATTCTTTTTTATAACTTATTCAAAATCTCTAGATTACCATATTATCTAACTACTTATAATGATAAATACAATGCAGTACTAACTGAATAATTTTTATACTGCACCACTTATGGAACAGTGACATGCCTAGTACACATGAAATATGCAAAACTTTCTGAATATTTTTAATATATAGTTAATTGGATTTGGAAGAATAAAAGGCTGACTGTGCATAAACAGTGCAAAAAATCAAGTTACCTGTTAAAATGATATTAAAATGGACAGTAATATTAGCAACAGTCATTGAGACAAAAAGTTGAAATATCTTCTCTAATTGCTACAGAAAATAATTTACTCATCTAAAATTTTAAGCCCAAATATATTGTAACTCAGGAGTGAAGAAACAAGGGCCAATATTATGGTACAATTGGTTAAGCAGCTGCCTGTGAATTTGGTATCATATAACAATGCTGGTTCAAATCCCACTACTTCACTTCTGATCCAGCTCCCTGAAAATGTACTTTGAAAACAGTGGAAGATGGCCACATGGGAGACACTAATTGACATACCCATTAGTCTATATTTCAATACAGAGAAATTCAAATCTTGACTTAAAGAATATAACATCAGAGACAACAATAAGCCTAGTCATTAATATCAGTAAATTTAAATAATCAATGATTGCATAAGATAATAATGATGATGGCAAAAAAGATAAATTAAAAATTCAAATTGAAACGAAAATGCTGAACATCCATATGTAATATGGGAAAGAAAATTTAATTTAAAATATTTGTAATTTTCTCAAGTAGAAAAACATGGATTAAAAATGAAATTCATCAACTAGTCACTGTGCACTTGCTCCCCATGTAGGTACTCTGTCCCTATTGAATTGTAATATGAGATCAACTGCAAATTCTCTCCCCAAACTGTACTCTCTATGTTGTGTGTGGGAGTGGGTGCAAATTATTGGAAATCTATGATTAGCATAGAGTTGGTCCTCTGTACATAAAGTCATACTAAAAATGAACCATAATGAAGAAGGAGATGGGAGAGGGAATGGGGGGTAGGGTGGGACCTGGGGTGGGATGGGTATTGGGGAATGAACCACTATATTCCTGAAGTTGCATCTATGTAAAAATGCATTCATTAAACAAAAGTTAAAAAAATAAATAAAGTTCATTACATTTTCACCAATATAATAAGCATGAAATGCATAAACTTCACAGAAGTGGAAGAGAGCTAAGGGAAAAATCATGAACAGAGCGTGAATAATCCAATAGAAAATAAGAAAAAAAGAAACAAAGGAGCTACTCAAAATATCAATGACAATTAATATAAATGTAACTAACTAACTAATTAACAGATAGATTTTATTAAAATATAGTATACTCTATTTAACATGACATCCACTACTATTTCAGACATATATTGAGCAAGTACATAAAAAGGTAGAAATAAAAAGATGGAAAATTGAATGCTAGGAAAACATTAATAGAAAGCAGTGATTTTATTAATGTAGACTAAACTTATCTAGTAGCAAAAATATTTGGGACAAAGAAGATCATTAAAATACAGAAGTAACATTTACAATGAAGAAACTATAATTCTAAATGTACACACATTGAATGACATAGCCACAGACACATAATGCCCAAGTTAATAATATTTAAAACATCATGATTGATCTAAGATTTTAGCACATTTAACTCAATAAATGACAAATCTCACAAACAAATAATTACAGTTATAATTATGAAATAAAACACTGAACTCACCACTTAGAGAATCAACATTTTTCTCAAGTATGTACAGAAAAGTCTCAAAATTCAATCACCTACTAAATGACAGTAAAAAAATTCAACAAATCAAATAAAAATTATGAATCTAACAATCTGGCCATAACATATTTTAGAATCAATGACAACATATCTTCTAATAGTCAAACAATTTAAAATAAAAAATACTTCCAAATATCTAAAAATATACCAAAGAAGCAATCAGGGTTCCATTTACACAATGTTTAGTATAAGAAAATTGTGGAATGCAATTCTCTGTCAAGTTAATACACTAAGATGCCTGTGTCAGAGTCCTTGACAATTCCTTGTTCTGACTCCTGACTCCAGCTTTCTGCCAATGCAGATCCTGGGAGGTAGCAGGTGATAGCTCAGGTACCTGAGTCCCTGCCACCCAAGTGAGATACATGGATTATTTTTCCAACTCCCATCTTCAACTTGACTCAGCTCCAGTCATTAAGGGTGAACTAGCAGATGAATTCTCTCTCTGGCTTTCTCAATTTCTCTGCCTTTCTGTGTGTGTGTGTGCCAATTTTTTTAAAAGAAAAAAAATAAAGACACTAAAATTTACAAGATATCTTAATCAGTGGCGTTTTAAAAAGGAAAAAATGTTTGGAAAAGCAATGAGATAAGAGATTAATTCAAGAAAATATTTTTTAAAAAAGGACAAAATAAGGCCGGCGCCACAGCTCAATAGGCTAATACTCCGCCTTGCGGCGCTGGCACACCGGATTCTAGTCTCGGTCGGGGTTCCAGATTCTGTCCTGGTTGCCCCTCTTCCAGGCCAGCTCTCTGCTATGGCCCGGGAGTGCAGTGGAGGATTGCCCAAGTGCTTGGGCCCTGTACCCACATGGGAGACCAGGAGAGGCACCTGGCTCCTGGCTTTGGATCAGCACGATGCGCCGGCCGCAGCGGCCATTGGAGAGTGAACCAACGGCGAAGGAAGACCCATCTGTCTCTCTCTCTCACTGTCCACTCTGCCTGTCAAAAAAAAAAAAAAGGACAAAATAAATGGAGAGGATTGGGGGATGCAGAGAAAAACACACTAAATAAGACACATTGTGAATCTTCCCTCAGAGATACCTCTTTGATTCACTATTCATGCATCAAATCATTTTCCCAAAAACCTGAGAAGCCAGGTGAGATCATGGTGCCTAACTTAGTTATAATAATTTTAAAGATGCATTCAAAAAGTCCAGAAGGAAAGAACTGTAATGTCATGCCTTCCCCAGGTCCAAGTGGAAACATGCCTTCTGTTTGGGAGACAGGAGAATGAAGTACAGAACTTGAAAACATAGTGCCAAGGACATTATGCTGAAGCCTGGACGCTGGTGGGGCCCCACAACTTCTGCCTTCAGTCAGTATCCGCAAACTGAGCTCTTGACAAAGAAACTGCCTCCATTATCCCTCCCTTAGCCCTTGGCAGACAGTAGAGCAAGACTCTAGCTACAAGGGAGTAGGGAGGGAAGATAAACTTAGAAATTTTCCTTGCAGCTCAAAGAGTTGTGAAATAGGCCATAATAGAATCAATGAAAGTTAATGCTAGAGCTTTAAAAACACTAATGAAATCAGGAAAGTGGAACATAAAAGCTAGGATTGAAGAGGCAGGGGAAAAAAAGACAGGGGAGGGAGTTATTAAAATTTGGAAAGAACTGGATCCATCAATACAGATCTGATAGTTTAAAAATAATACTGTAAAAAAAAATATTTTAAAACAACAAAAACCTCCTTTCTAGAGTGTTCCTTCTGTAACTATCCACCTTGGTTGCTCCATGATTGTGTTTGATCTCTACTCAAATGTATCTTCCAACTGATTGGTATAGCAATTTGGACAGAAAAACAATAATGGTGTATTATTTCTGATGTGAATGCTTCTACTACAAAAAGAATCCACAAAATTTGAGAAACTTAACTAATAGAACTAATGGCTAACTATAAAATAGTTTCTAGATAAATAACAGTATGTGAAAATCAACAACTCCCATCCAATATTAACATCAACTGGAATAATGCTTTAATGGCATAACTATTATTATGTTAAAAAGGTATGTGCAAAAAAAACAATGATAGGCAAGAACATGAAAGAATATATGAACAGGTTTAACAACCTAGCATATTCATGAGTGGATAGAATCACTCTTGCTAAATAGTCAATTCTCCCAAATTTAATCTATAAATTCAAATCTGTACTAATGAAAATCTCATTAGAGTTTTTCAATGACTTTTGAAAAACATAATAAAAAGTATGTGTTTAGGTTAATGAATAAAAATAGTACCCAAAAATATTTTGAAGTATAACGAAAGAAATAGATATAACTCATACTTATTTTATTATAGATTCCTTTGCCCTAAAGTCACTTGCAAGAGTATAACAGAAATGGACCCACAAATGTGGAGCAACACTGTTCATAATAAGTATTGGAAATCAGGAAGGAAAAGACCAGGAAGGCAATATACAGCATGGGAAAATTCATCTATTTTATGAAATAACAATGAACTATTTCTAGCTCTGTCTCATTTACAGTAAAACACCTCAAATAAACTAAAGACACTCTCATGCATGGTATACTCTAAATATTCTAAATATTTTCATCACTTAGTACTCCTTAAATTCATTTTTTTTGTTTCCCAATACACATCTTTCTGAATAGAATAAGGGTGTCAATCCTTCTATTTATGTTATCCACTTCACTTATTCTTTCCTGACCTAAATTTCATCCCTGGATTTCTTGGTTGATGACGCAAACCACTGTCACCAATAGCCTCAGATCCTTCAGATTCACTTCCTCCAATTCTTTACCAATTCCACTGTTTGCCTTCCTTGATCTAAGCCAGAGAGTACTGCTTTATAAAAATTATACAACCATAATTATATAACCAGACACTTTAGTTTCATTATTCATTCAAATTCATGAGTTTCAGTCTCAGAACTTGATCACTATTTATATTTAATTAGTATTATAGCCATCTTCATCAGACTTCTCAGATCTACACTGCTTGCTTCTTCTTAACTTTTACTTACTTTCATTGTATTTTTAAAGGCAGAGAGACAGAGAGAGAGAGAGAGAATGACACTGAGATAAAGGAGATCTTTCACTTGCTGGTGCACTCTCCAAATGCCTACAATACCCAGGGCTGAAACAGACCTGAAGCCAGGAGATCAAAATTCCATCTACATCTCCCACGTAAGTGGCAGGGATCCAAGAACTTCAGCCATTATCTGCTGCATCTCGGGTTGTGCATTAACAGGAACCTGGATTGGAAGCAGAGTAGCCAAGACTCTATCCAGGTATTCCAGTGTGGAATGTGGACATCCCAAGCAGTGACTTAACCACTGAGCCAAATGCTCATCACTTTCTCATGGTTTTCTACAACCCCCTATCCTAGTTACTTTCAGCAAATATCTTTGGTTTCTACTTTAACAAAAATCTAATGCAGTCTGGTCTGATCTAGCTCATCTTTTCTTTTCCTCCACATAGATTCATTTAGATATTTGAGCTAATGCACACTTCCTTCCTATCTCAGGGATAAAGGCGACCCTTATCTTATTCTTCCATTGAGCCCTCCACTTGTAGCCTTGAACTGACCCACATTCATGACCCTTGAAATGGTGCCTAGTTCACTTCCCATATCTCCAATAATTTCCACTAAGTAACACATTTCTCTCAATGGAGAGTGAGTATTTCCCATCAAGCGTCTCCTGTCTAGTCACTCCTCTATTTCACTCACTTCTTAATCAAGCACCTGGGAAAAAATTAAAGGCACACACTATTTCTTTTCCTGCTTTTATTTCTCAACCCTCTTCAATCTCCTAAAACAAGCAAACAAATAACAACTTCTTATCATCTTCAGGAAATTCTCCATTAACCATTTAGGATGCATTCTAAGTCCTTATTTTTTGGAACTTTTCTTCTACATTTAAACTTGTGTTTCACTTATTCCTTTGGAAAGTCTCTAGTGTTTGCAAAAATTTTAAGAAAATTAGTCTCTCGAAATACTCTTTTTACAAAAGGTTTCTGGGATCCAGTCTAAGGATCCAGTCTAAGAAGGAAAAAGATAGGTAGATATCTTTCTTGAAGATCTTTAAATACATTATGACTTTAACATGTTAGCATAGCTTGTTACCCTTGGATGCCGCTGAGAAAGCATCATCAAATTTTCTCTTCCCACCGCCACCATGTCTAAGTCAGAGTCTCCAAAAGAGTCAGAGTAGCTACAGAAGGTTTTCATTGGAAGGCTGAGCTTTGAAGCAACAAACGGGAGTCATCCTGAACAACGAGGAAAGCTCGTTGACAGTGTAGTGATGGGTGATCCCAAACACCAAGCGCTCTTGCGGCTTTCAGTTCATCACCTCTGCCACTGTGGAGGAAATGGTTGCAGCTCTGAATGCAAGGTCACAAAAAGTGGTGGTAGATTTGTCTCAAGAGAAGAAAAATCAAAGTGATTGAAATAGTGACTGATCGACCCAGGCAGGCACAGCAGGAGGGGTTCTGCTTTTGTGAACTTTGATTACCATGACTCTGTAGATAAGATAGTAATTCAGAAATATCATACTGTGAATGTCAGAATTGTGAAGGACAGCCCTGTCCAAGCAGGAGATGTCTAGTGCTTCATCTACCCCAGGAGGTCAAAGTGATATCGGAAATGACCCCGTAAAATCAATATGAAAATGTTACCCCTTAAAGTTCCCCATAAGTGCTATCTGGGATGCCACATACTTTAATGGAATTTGGGATGCCATACGATATCACCATATACTTATTAATAAATCCCCAATATTAATAAGCCCTACAGGGTTCTTGCCTAATAGTTAGAGAAGAATTCTAAATACCAGCATAAATAAACGAGGCAGCACGGTACATTTTAAGCTTTTATTCAGTGCGAAAGATGCATAGGGGAGTGAAAGCTTTATTTAAGAGAGAGGGAAATCTGCGTTCATGCCGAGCCCCAGGAACCAGCCACATGGAGGAGCATCCAGGCCAGGAAGCTTAGGGCAGGTGGCCCAAATGCCATGTGCCCTGGAAGTGCAGGGATACAGCAAGCCCTCTCGAGGCTAGAGACAAGGGCAAAGAAGAGAAGGCTGGACACACGCTGTCCCAGGCTTTTAACCCACTTCCAAAGGGGAGTGACTAATTAACCTGATTGGCTGGTGGGCACCCAGATGTGGCCAGGGAGGGGCATGAGGTCACACAGGGGTGTGGTGAAGGCGTGGTCTTACAGCTCACAAACCTAATCGATTTTCACCTGTATGCCTGCCTACTTCAGAAGTGGTTCTGGAAACTTTGGTGGTGGTCATGGAAGTAGGTTTGGTGGTAATAACAACTCTGATCAAGAAGGAAACTTCAGCTACAATGGATTTGGTAATGATGGAAGTAATTTTGGAGGCAGTGGAAGCAACAGTTGATTTTGGCATTACAACAATCAATCTTCAAATTTTGAACCCATGAAGGGAGAATACTTTGGAGGTAGAATCTCTGGCACCTCTTGTGGTGGCAGGCAATATTTTGTCAAACTATGAAATTAAGGTGACTATGGCAGTTCTAGCATCATCAGTAGCTATGGCAGTGGCAGAATTTTTTTTTTTTTAATTTGATAGAGTTAGACAGTGAAAGAGAGAGAGACAGAGAGAAAGGTCTGGGGTCCGTTGGTTCACTCCCCAAATGGACGCTGCGGTCCGCGCGGCGCTGATCCGAAGTCAGGAGCCAGGTGCTTCTTCCTGGTCTCCCATGCAGATGCAGGGCCCAAGCACTTGGGCCATCCTCCACTGCACTCCCGGGCCACAGCAGAGAGCTAGACTGGAAGAGGAGCAGCCGGAACTAGAACCCGGTGCCCATATGGGATGCTGGCGCCTCAAGCAGAGGATTAACCAAGTAAGCCAAGGCACCAGTCTCAGTGGCAAAAGTTTTTTAACGACTGCTAGGAAACAAAGCCTAGCAGGAGAGGAAAGCCAGAGAAGTGACAGGGAAGCTGCGGGTTACATCAGATTTGTAAACTCCGATGAGCAAAGCAGTGGCAGGGCCTAGCAGCTACAAAGAAACAGTACTTTATACTTTGTGTGTCTGTGTGGGTGCAGTCTGTTGAAATCTTAGTATATACTAATTTGATCTTCTGTATATAAAGATAATTGAAAATGAATCATGATAAAGAATGGGATGGGAGATGGAAATGGGATGGTTGTGGGTGGGAGGGAGGTTATCGGGGGGAAAGCCGCTATAACCCAAAAGTTGTACTTTGGAAATTTATATTTATTAAATATAAGTTGAAAAAAAAGAACATGTTTTAGATAATACTTAAATACTTATGTGTATGAAAAAAAAAACAACTTGAAGACTGTATTCATGATTACAGATTCTGTTCTGTGAAAAGTGCAAAGCATTCTGACAAAGGGTTTTAATGAAGTTTTTTCTTTTTTCTTCTTTTTTTGCACCCATGATGTTGATTACTAAATGTAATAGTCTGATCATGACATTGAATAAATGTGTCTTTTTATGAAAATTAATTAGTTAACAAAATAAGGTTGCATACCATTTTACTCCTCTATCATGTAAACCATGTCTATTACACTTTTTCCACTATAATAGGACTGGAGAAGGAGAATAGAAGGAGTGTATTATGATTTAAAGAAGTTTTGGTCAAATTCCAGGAAAGAGCAAATTTCTTCTTTTTGGATTGCTGATGTAAATTGGAAAGAAATCTTGAAGTAAAGGAATTGGGATGTGTGTGTCCTGATCTTTCATATCCAGTCTAGAGAATATCAGTTTGCAATGGCAATTCAGGGGCAGAAAGGCTATTCTCTGCGTAGTTTTACTGAGAACACTCTGTAAAATGATTCTTCACAACCAAAGGCAATCACAATAAAAATGATTAAGGCAGTGTCATAGTGTGTACAGACAGACGCTAACCAGACTCACCTGATCTGAGTGCAAATTCCAGTTTTCCCCGTGATATAGTAGGTATCTTTAAGTTCCCAAGTGGCACAGAGAGCATCTGACTAGTGAGCTTAGTACAGAGTCACTGTGAAAGTGAAAAATAATGCTGAAGTTATAGATTAGCACTCAGCCCTAGCATATCTAGAGTTCAAGTGCCAGAGAAGACTTATCAGGGAGTATCTGACCAACTTCACAAAAAACATATCCTAGGGTAGACATAGTGGACTATCAGGTTAAGCCATCATATGGCATGTTTGCATTCTCTATTGCAGTGTCTGGGATCATGTCCTACCTCTGCTTCTGATCCAGCTTCCTTCTAATGCATCTGGGAGGCAGGAGAGGATGGCCCATGTACTTGGATTCCTGCCTCCCATGTGAGAAATCCAGGTGGAATTACATCCTCCTGGTTTTGACCTGAACCAGTTCTGGTTATTGGGGGCACTGGAGAAGTGGAATGCAGATTGAAGATGTCTTTCTTTGTGTATCACTCTGATTTTCAAATAAATAACCAAGTCTCTAAAAATAACTGAGGCAAGAATGAAATTTTAATATCATAATATTTTTTAAAAATGAAAAAAAAACATATCCTAAACTCATCAGCTCCCAACTTGACACTGAAATCTGCAAATAAAAGCATCAACCAAGTAGACAGGAAATAACCGGTACAAATCCCAAAAAAGAACAACTGAATATGAAACACCATTTTTACTGTCCCTAGCACCAAAAGAACACATAAATCTGCTGGAGGAATCCAAACACCATTTAGGGGAAGAGAAGAAGGTTACAGAAATATGAAAATCTGAATATTGACCTATACGTGACTAATTTAAACTGAAAACCATTATAATTAAGTAATTTTGAAAAGCTAAAATCATTTAATAAAAAAGTTTTTTTCAAATTATCCATAAGAGTGAGAATAATGAGAAAGATTAGATTCACAAATATTAAAAAGTTATACATTTTATACTTTCATCAGCTGTACTATAAACATTTGCAAAATGACACCAAGAAATTCTCAGATATAATTACAGCTAACCTCTGTTTTTCTCTGTCTTCACTCCCTTCATCTTTCTTTTAATACCCATTAGCGTGCAATGGAAGAGATGTTCTGAGAAACATATTTGCTTATTTTCTGGTCTACATATTTACTTTCATGATAATATGCTTTCAGAGTTTCTGAATTATTCAGGTTCCTCCTGAGAAAGAGAACCATTTGGAGGTATGTGAGTGTGTGTGTGTGCATGTGTGTGGTGGTGGGGGGGAGAATATATGACTTTTAAGTCCAAATGTGCATCCTAGGCTTTTAGCATCAAGATAGCCAATGGCACACATGAAGTCTGAGAGCGGTGGGCTGAAGAAATTCCTCTTGTTGGTCTTGTTTCTTTTCAGGCTTTAAAATGATTGCTGAGGCCCATCCACATTATGGGCAATCTATTTATTCAGAGTCTCCGATTCACATGTAATAGCACCCAAAATAGTTTCCAGCCCATCCTTCTGCCTTTTCACTTGTAGGGTTCTTTATGGGTCTTTTTTCCCCTTGCTTAGCCCCCTGCTTTTTCTCCAGTCCACAACTTCATCCAGCCATATGATTTAAAAAAAATTTATTGACTTTTCTTCTACTTCACAGACAGAACAAATAGAGACAGAGACAGAGACACAGAAAGAGAGATAGAGTGCATGCCTCCATCTGCTGGTTGACTCTCCAAATTCCTGCAACAGCCAGAAACCCAGAATTCCATCCAGGTGTTCCATGTAGGTGTCAGGACCCAAGCAGTGAGCCAACATCTGCTGCCTCCCAGGATATATTAGCAGCAAGCTGAATCAGAGGCAAGGGTTCCAGGATTCTTAACAGTACTCCCAAGCCATGACTAGACTATAATGCCCACCTAAGTCTCAGGATTTCAACTGCTGCCTGTACTCCCATTATGCAAATCCATCTCACTCATGATCTCACCTTTAAGCTTTAAATGCATATATTTCAATGTTCACAGTAACCTTTCAGCATAACATAGACACTGCTTAAATCCCTACAAACCCTAACTCGACATTCCTTCTATGCCTAATTTGTCCCAAATATTGGTGGTTTAATCTCAGTCTTTTGAGGTATTGATACTTAGCTGGGCACACAAAGTACTAAGTGATCCAAGGTTGCCCACATTTTCATGACACTGCTTCAACTTTTGAGATACTGGACTATGTAGCACAGTGTCAAACAGAAAACAAAGCTGAAACAATTTTGTTTTCAGACTCAGTTGAATTTTCTAAGTTAAACTGGTTAACTTTACAAGGCTTCTATATAGCCATAGTTCTGAGGCTCTGGTCTGTGGAACCCTAACTGCTCCACTTCTGATTCAGCTCCATGCTAATGCACCTGGGAAAGCAGCAGAAAATAGTCTAAGTCATCGGGCCCCTGCGCCCATGTGGGAGAGCCAGAAAAAATTTCAGGCTCCTGGCTTTGGATAGGCCACTTGGGGAGTGAACCAGCAGGTGGAAGACCTTTCTCTCTCTGCCTCTACCTCTCTGTAATTCTGCCTTTCAAATAAATAAATGAATCTTTAAAAAAAAATAAAAATTAAGCAAAAACAAAATGTCAATTTCACTTTAGATTGTTCTTGAAAAAATAATTTTAATTAATTAAATTGGATATTTTTCCTTTTATTACATCTGTGTGACAAAAATGAGAAATGTGCTAAAACATTTAACCTGCATAGCAAAAAACCACAATGGTATCCAAAAAAGCTCTTAAGTGATTAGAATTGCAAAATTAAATAATTTTTCACAAAATAATATTTTAAGATGAAAGAATGACAAAAAGACAAATCATGGTTATTCATACATGGATATTTGGCACATATTTCCTCAAAACTGAACAAAACTAGTCAGACACCTCAAAGAAAACAATTTACAATATTGTTGCCAGTGAAAACATTTAAGCTTTCAAGCAAATTTAGAATTTGGGAAAAGTAGGTTTGCCAACATGAGATTGACGGCTTCCCAGTACCACAAGCCTTTTCTGATTAACTGATGCTATCTTTTAACTCTATAACAAAAGGTTAACCTTTGGAAGAGCTGCATTAATTAGTGATTTAATCTTTTATATGAATAAGATGGTACAAAATCATGCATGGGTAGAAGATCCATTCAAAATGTAACTGAGATCAATGTCTTTTCCTGTAACAGGATACAGAAAGTTTATTGACATTGTTTGATTCCTTGTATTATATTTTTATCTGAAAGGCAGAGAGACACAGAGTGGGAGGCAACCACTCATCCTATCTATTGGTTCACTGCCCAAATGTCCAGGAACCAAGAATTCAATCCAGGTCTCCCATATGGATGGCAGGGTCTCAACTACTGGAGCTGTCTTTTTCTTCCTCTTAGTTTACATATTATCAGGAAGTTCGAACCAGAAGCAGATCTGGGTGTGTGAAGTGGGCATCCCAAGTAGCATCTTAAGTGCTCTGCCAAACACTTGCATTACACTACCTTTTATAAAACTATCACTAATCAAGCTTTAGTGTGACATAAAAGAATACACAAAATTATGTTAAAGTACTCCAGTTTCTATCTACATATCTATATAAGGCTTCTTGAAAAAGTTCATGGAAAATGGAATTAAAAAATGCTTATTTTGGTGCAAAAATTTTTGAAATCCATACATAGTGTTTGTTCATACTACGTATTGTCCATGATTTTTTGAAGACTTCTCATATATGTCAACCAAAAAACATACAGTGCATATATAGCAGATGTAATAACCTATCTTCCATTAATCAAGAAATCTAAAATAATGTAAAATGGTGTCTCTTTTCTTACTGAATTTTTATATTTGAAGTATGTAACTATTTTAATAAAAATAATTTAAATTTTAATAATGCTATTTATGTTAGCATGTGAAAATCTTACTAATGGTATTTGAAAGGGAATTAATACGTAAATTAGAATCGTTCAGCTTTAATTTCTAACATGGTAAATACAAATAGGCATAAATCACGTTATAAAAACTCTTTAGGGAACCCAGTGCTGTGGCCTGGCAGGTAAATCCGCCTCCTCCAGTACCAGCATCCTATATGGGTGCCTGTTTGAGTCCCAGCTGCCCCACTTCCAATCCAGCTCTCTGCTATGACCTGGGAAAAAAACATCTTTGTGGGAGACATAGGAGAATCTCTTGGTTCCTAGCTTTGGATGGGTGCAGCTCCGACTGTTGCAGCAATATGGGGAGTGAAGCAGCAGAGGGAAGACCTCTCTCTCTCTCTTTGCCACTGCCTCTCTGTAACTCTGACTTTCAAATAAATAAATAAATCTAAAAAAAAAAAAAACCTCTTACAGTCCTCAACATGTTTTTAAGAGTATAACAAGGATCCTGAGACCATAGTTTTGCAAACCACCCTTACACTGATACTTACTGTAAGCTGCAAACAATTGACAAGCATTTTTATTACTGATTTTTAAAATTAAATATTTCTAATTTAAATATTCTACGTTTTAAAAAATATATATATTTAAGAGGAAAAAATGGAGGAAAAGAGACATAGAGAGATAAAGAAGGGAAGATATCTTCCAGCCACTGGTTCACTTCTCAAATTCCTGCAATATCTGAGTTTCCTATATGCGTGTCAGGGACTCAAGTACCTTAGCCATCATTGGGCGTCTACTTGCATCCCTCAGTCCTTTTATTGTATCCTCTCATGGTGAAACAGGGTAAGAGAGCTCTCTAGCGTCTCTTTGATAAGGGTATTAGTCCAATTCATGAGAATTCTGCCTTCATGACCTAATTATCTCCCAGAGGTACAACCTCTTAATATCACAATGAGGGTTAGAATTTAATATATGAATTTTAGAGGGCACACAAATATTTAAACCACTGCCACAAGTGATCCAATTCTAACCAATAAAAATCAGAGAAAAGTTTGGCAAAAATGTATAAAGAATTATTCATAACATTTAAAAAAAACTGTGAAGTATCTATCTTTTTTGTTTTAATCACATATTTTTATTAACATAAAGAGAATAAATTTCACACATTCCATAAATGCAGTTCCAATAAGACAACCACACAATCTTCCCTGCTCCCCTCCTAGCCCACCCCTATACTTCCTCCCCCTTATGTTTCATCAATTTTTGCAAAGGCCCAATTTTAATGTACTCTATTTTCACTGACAATTCACCACTAACCATATCACTTCAAATGTCTCTATATGATTTAAGTTAAAACTAGTAACTACCCTATCAGGCAGGTACCTGTGGGTAAGGATATAGAAAGGATATGACAACACTGTTTTGATATTAAGTCCACTGACTTTGAGATTTTCTCTCCATCTGGAGTTCACATTATTTGAGGCAATGATTTGTGTTATTATTAAACTAATTTGAATCATATTTTTAATCTATGTAGCAAAAGGCATCCTTAGCCATAAGAAATGTATTTTTATTATCTAATTTCTCATAAAAAATATTTTTATAGACTTTTTTTACCCTCAACTGTTGCTTTCTTGCCATAGGGAATAATTTACAGGGAAACCGATGTCAAAGTTATTCCATTTGTCTAGAACACCCTCTTTCCATTTGGCTGATTGATTTAGCCCCCAGGTAAAGTCTTTTGAATCTTTGGCTTTATATTTTTCATAGTAATAAGGATTTATGATACTGTACTAACAGGCTGTTTAACTACAATTACTGGTGTCTTAAGTGCATTCTTTTCACACTTTTGAGAGCTAAATTTGAGAGTATTATTATACTAACTCAAATATTATCTTAATGGCTATCCAGTGATTTTACTCTGTTTTTCAAGATTTATTTATTTTATTTGAAAGTCAGAGTTACAGAGAGGCAGAGGCGTAGAGAGGAGACAGAGAGAGTTGTCTTCCATCTGCTGGTTCACTCCCCAGATGAGTGCAACAGCCAGAGCTGGGCAGATCTGAAGCCAGGAGCCAGAAACTTCTTCCAGGTCTTCCATGCAGGTGCTGGGGCCCAAGGACTTGGGCCATCTTCTACTGCTTTCCAAGGTCATAGCAGAGAGCTGTATCCAAAGTGGAGCATCTGGGACTTGAACCAGCACCTGTATGGGATGCCAGCCCTGCAGGTGGCGGCTTTACCCACTATGCCTCAACATAGGCCCTGGATTTTAATTCTATTCAAAATGTACACTACTGGGTCTGGTGATGCGGCGTAGTGTTAAAGCCACTGCCTACAGTGTCAGCATCCCATATGGGCACCAGTTTGAGTCCAGGCAGCTCCACTTCTGATCCAGCATTTGCTATGGCCTGGGAGAGGGAGTGGAAGATGGGAGGGGTATGGGTGGGAAGGAAGTTATGGGGGGGGGGGCAAAAGTCATTGTAATCCATAAGCTGTACTTTGGAAATTTATATTTACTAAATAAAAGTTAAAAAAGTACACTATTGATGCCTTGTATAACATGTTCTCCATGTTAAAAAAAATATCAGTAGACTGAAATGTTAGCTAACCACAAAGTTCATTTCCTTTACCTAGAACCTCAAAATCTTCCCATAAATCAATAGAGTGCCTTGCTTTCATGTAAGAAATCACATAACTAAAAGTGGCTTAAGATCACTAATTTTTCTATAATGAAAAATGCCTGAAGGTGGGTACTCCCAGGATTGATTCTACAGGACAAGAATGTCAGGATTCTGGATCCAGTTACCAGTGATTTTCTCCCTTCTCTTCATGATCTGAAAAGACTGCTACAGTTCCACATGACCTCCTCGATTTACACCAGTCACAGTCTAAGCAAGGGAGGGCACAAGTCTTTTTTACATCCTCTGTTTTTTTTTCTTTATCAGAAAAAATATTATTCCCACAGAAAACCATGGCAAGCTACTCCTCCTGTCATATGGCAAACCCAAACCAAGCATTAGGAAAGTGTCATGGGGTCATCACGATGGTCTCCATATCCTTTCCTTATAATGTTAATGCTCAGAATATGAACAAAATCGGATTCCTGTTGGTAAGAAGGGGAAAAGCCTAAATATTAACAACAAGTAATACCTCCTCCTTACCATTTTCAATATGAAATGTAATTTACCTTTGTTTCTCCTAAATAACTTGACTTCATCCAAGTGGAATCCATCACTCACCACTTTGGTAATGAGCATTGTTTTCATTAACTTCCAAAGATAAGCCGAATGTTAGCACAAACCAAGGGGAATGAGAAGGACAGATATTAGAAAAGAATCAGGCCGGTGCCGTGGCTTAACAGGCTAATCCTCCACCTTGTGGTGCCGGCACACCGGGTTCTAGTCCCGGTCGGGGTGCCGGATTCTATCCTGGTTGCCCCTCTTCCAGGCCAGCTCTCTGCGATGGCCCAGGAAGGTAGTGGAGGATGGCCCAAGTGCTTGGGCCCTGCACCCGCATGAGAGACCAGGAGAAGCACCTGGCTCCTGGCTTCGGATCACCGAGATGCGCCAGCCGCAGTGGCCATTGGAGGGTGAACCAACGGCAAAAAGGAAGACCTTTCTCTCTGTCTCTCTCTCTCACTATCCACTCTGCCTGTCCAAAAAAAAAAAAAAAAAAAAAGAATCAGTATCTTCACAAATCAGTCATCTCTGTCTAATGGACAGGGTAACTTTGTGATTTAACAAATAGTGCATATTTCTTAAAAGAATGGCATTTTAGCATAATATTAGGAATGACATAATCTCAAAAGGAAAGGTACTTCTAGTGAAGAGTAACTCAGCTGTAAACCTCTGGTGATAACTGATGGAGAAATGGTAGATAAGTGTAACATTTTATGTTTTAAAGTCCCTCTGATCCAGTACTCATCTTCATCCCAATAATGTGAGGCAATTACACATTAGAACCGATATCTAAACAAACTAAGGCATAGGAGTAAAATTTTAAAAATAGAAATCTATTTGTACAAGTTATTTTCCTATCATTTTGAAGGCTTTTTACTATTTTCCTGTAAAGAAGTCAGGCAAAGAATAAAGAAGCTGAAGGGAAAGGTTGGAAAGAGGAACTATTCATTCAAAGGGCTTTCTGGGCCATTATGATGTCAAAAGTGCATGAAATGGAAGTTGAGGAATTGAAAGCACATGCACATAAAAAAACACATCTGAACTATAGAAACGATAATCACAGTTACATAGATAATATTTATTTCTACTCAAAGTTTGGGGTCTGGGAGTGGCATTTGGGGTAGTAGTTAAGATGCCACTTGGGGCACCTATACCCCCCATGAGAGTGCCTGAGTTCAAGTCTGAGCTGTGCTCTCAATTCCAGCTTCCAGTTAACATGCACACTTGGTGGCAGCAGGTGATGTCTCACGTGGTTATGTCTCTGCCCTGGATTAAGGCCTTCATTGAGTTCCCAGCTCCTGGTTTCAGCTTGATCCAACTGTTGCAGGTATTTGGAAAGTGAGCCAGTGAATGAAAATCCCTTCCTCTCTTTCTTCTCTTCCTCTCTTTCTTCTCTTCCTCCTCCTTTCCCTCCTCCACCTCCTCCACCTTCTTTTTTTCTCTTTCTTTGTCGCTTTCAGCTAAATACAATCATCAATCAATCAATCAGTTTTTAAAAAGTGGGATCCATAAGAATTCCTAAATTATATTTAAAATTTAAAAATTTAGTGTTGACATTATTTTCCACTTATCCTCCTATGTTTCAAGTTCCATTTCTTCTAAAAAGTCTTCCATGATTTATTTAGCTAAAAGTAATTCTGTCTACTTAGCTGAATTCTTATGAAGAACAATAAATGATGAGAGAGCACTTTCTTAACTGAAAATATTTTTTAAAAAATTAGCTCATGTATTCAATACATATTTCCTGACCCCCTACATGTACAAGGGTCCCTCAGGGTACTAGAAATATACTAGTCAACAGGAAGACAAAAATCTTTCATGCAGTTCACTTTATTGTTGGAGAAACCAATAATGAACATGATAAATAAAATGTACCTAGAATTAAGTGCTCAGGAGGATAAATAAAAAAGAAGTTATATAACATTTGTATATGTGGTTAAAATCTAAAGTATGACTGTGAAAGATCTCATTGAGAAAATAATTTTTGATTAGCAATCTAGAAGTAACAAGATGAACTCCTTGGAAATTTGGTTAAGAAGCAATCCATGTAGAGGGAAGTGAAAATACGAAAGTTCCTGTAAAGGAAATGTGTTTAGAATGTTGGAAGAATGAGTGGAGACAGAGCAAATGAGTGAAGGTAAAAAGTAGAGAATGATATCAACAGATCAAGGAAGAATAGACATGTAGATTTGTTAAATGTATCTGTCATTGATTAGTTTTTTCATTAAACAATGCATAAATATTTCTGTATTTGAACACTCACAGAACACTCTAAGACCACTTTCTTAGTGGTCATTATTGTTCTTTGCATGGGATTCATAGCTTTTATTCTTTATTAGGTCATAAGATTAATTCAAATTAATAATATTGTTCCTTACATTACACTAAGCAAATTGTCCACCATAAAAACAAGAGTAGTATTTCCTTGGCAATATGTAGAGTACAACTTGACTATTTGTATCACACCCTTTTTGAACTGGCATCTGGTCTTTCTGCTCCTTGAGTTTCTCTCCATAAAGGAAATAAACAATGCAAAAGAATTGTTACAAACGAAATTGAATCTTCTTAACATGTTAGACTTCACTATGGATGTATAGAAAAACCTTTATTCTGAAGATATTCCTCAGTTTTTTTTTATAGAATAAAGAACCATACTTGTTGCACAATTGAAATAGCTTCAGGCAGAAACAGAATCTAATCATGAAGATGTTTGAAGATCAGAAGCTACAAGGCAAATGCAGTCAACCATAGATTGTCAGATCCTGTTGACAATCTGGTAGACAAACATGGTTTGAGACAGGAATATTTATGTATACTTTATAGTTATGCCAAATTCCAGTATCAATGTGTGAATTACTCAGGAGCAGCAGAATGTTGAATGTTTATAGGGTTGGTTCCAACAACAGAGACAAATACTTTAAATTCACTCTGGGGGAAACTGGCTTCTGAAATTTTCATGAAGAATTAGGCTGCAGCCATGGAAGACCTTACATGTTGAAAAAAGACAATAGATAATAACTGTGAGTTCTTCACACTAGTTTCTTCATCAGCAAATATGGTTCATTCATTGGTCTGTTTTCTTCAGTTCACTCCAAGGATCTCAATAATATTATGGATCTCTACCTTTACAAGCCATAGTATCTCAATGCAATTCAGACAACATGTCTACATATTCTGCACTAATTGATCACTGTAGTCATAACAAGTAAAGATGCTTGAAAACACTGGCAGAAGCTAAAAGATCTACTCCAAGTTATTCACAAGGAGTCTCTTTTCCCTTCCAACTTGATTTACTTATGATTTTTGAGATAATATATTTTTATTAATATAAAGATAATAGGTTTCATGAATTTCTAGAATTCTAAAAATATTTTAATACTTCCCTCTCTTACTCCCCCTACTTTCTTTTTTTTTCACTTTTTGATATGTATTTTTAATTTAATTTATAATTACAGGCTTAATGTGCCACTAAATAATGAGTTCAACAAGTAAAAAGTAGGAATACCATTGTTTGGAAGGAATATAGACAAAGGCTATAAACAATAATCAAATCCCAAGATGTCATTTCATTCAACAGGTGTCTTAGACCTACAAAGTCCCAATTAAATAATTTGTTGAATACTTATATGTTAACTTCGACTTTGATGAGGCTCAGATAGAGCTGAGGGACTGTGACTCAGTTCTTATGAATGACTTCCTTTTGGTGGCTTGTCTTGAGGATGTCATTGAAAATGCAGGTCTCTTCCTTTTTGAGACTTTTCGTCATATCCACCAGTATATCAGCATTAACATATTGGCAGACACACTGAACATGACTTCAGAAGAAGTCGAAATATAGGTTATGAATTTGGTTAGGAATGCAAGACTTGATGCCAAGATTTTTTTGATTCCAAACTGGGTCATGTGTTTATGGGCAACAATGCAGTCTCAACCTATCAGCAATTGATTGAAAAGACAAAAAGCCTTTCTTTCAGAAGCCAAATGTTAACCATTAATATTAAGAAACTTTATCAGAATAATAAGTCAGAGTCTCCTAGCTGGGCAACTCAAGATTTTGGCTTCTATTGAAGAACGGCAAAGAAAAGAAGGAAAAATCTATAGGGGGCCAGTGCTGTGGTGTACTGCAGCAGCCTGAAGTGCCAGCATCCCGTTTGGGTGACAGTTCAAGTCCCAGGCTGCTCCACTTCCGATACCGTTCTCTGCTATGGCCTGAGAAAGCAGCAGAAGATGGCCCAAGTCCTCAGACCCCTGTACTCATGTGGGAAGCTGGGAAGAAGCTCCTGGCTCCTGGCTTTGGATTGGCACAGCACCGGCAGTTGCAGCCAATTGAGGAGTGAACAAGCGGAAGGAAGACCTCTCTCACTAGACTGTCTCTCCTTTTCTCTCTGTGTAACTCTGACTTTCAAATAAATAAATAAATCTTAAAGAAATGGTAACTGTAAAAAAAAACTATAGGAAGAAAGATGAAATAATAAAAACGTTTTATTAAGTGACATATTTTAGAAACAACACATTAAGTATAACTTTTGGACAATTTGAATAACATCAGCTGTGGTTGATTAGAAAGACTACAACTTAAACCATTGAATTGATCTTCACTGGTGTTTTCATCATAGACAAATGATCACAAACTTGGCTCCCCCTCACATCAGCCAAAGTAGGATTCTGCAATATTTTGCAAGTTTTATTAAGATGTAATGCAAGCACCTGATTCTTTACCCTATGTACATAAATACCTAACAAAGTTTTGTTTAAGACCACTGTGTTCTGTAAATGTCCCACAGATAGTATTGAACATTTAGCCTAATAGTTAAGATAGCCATACCCTTCGAGGGACTTGAGTTCAACTCCCAGCTCCTGACTCCAATTTTCTGCTAATGAAGACCCTCGGAGGCAGCAGTGGGAGTCAGAACTCTGAAATGGCCAAAGTAATTGGGTTCCTACCACCCATAATGAGACCCAGATGAAGCTTCTGGCTACTGGCTTCAGGCCAGCCAAGACATGGCTGTTGTGGACATTTGAGGAGTCAACCAGTATATAGGCATGCTTTCTCTTTCTCTCTTTCACATAAATCAATAAAACTTTTTAAAAGATTCATTTATTATTTATTTGAAAGTCAGAGTTAGAAAGAGAGTGAGAGAGAGAGAGAGAATTTCCCATCTGCTGGTTCACTCCCCAAATGGCCACAAAGACTGGCGTTGGGCCAGGCTGAAGCCAAGAGCCAGGAGTTTCATCCCACTTTGGTGCAGGGGTGCAAGTACTTGGGGTATCTTCTGCTGTTTTTTCCCAGGGCATTACCAGGGAAATGGATAGGAACTGGAGCAAACAGGACTTGAACAAGAGCACGTATGGGATGCTGGCATCACAGCAGTGGCTTTACCTGCAATGTCACAATGCTGGCCCCATAAAACTTTTGTAAAAAAAAGGAAAAAAAGTTCCCCAGATGATACATATCCATACAATAAATCAACAACAAAAAATTCAACAAGTGTCTTGGCAAGCATTATGGAGATGTGGTGGCGACTATGATAGACATTATCACTATCCACATAAAACTAATAACCTAATGGAGAAGGAAATCATTATTTGTGGTTGTTATGCTTCTGATTCTAGACTAACATGTAAATATGAAGGTTAATAGTAAACACTGTAATTGATAGTGCCCTTACTACATGGCAAACACATGTGAAGCACTTTTAGGTATTATTTTCCTCAATATTCATACAACCCAGAGAAGTATGTATCATTACTATTGAATAGATAGAAATACTGAGGAACTTACAGATGCCAAAATTTGGACACTTTAGTAGAACCAGAATTTGAAACCATATCTTCCTTTCTTTAATTTTTTATTCTTAACCCCATAAACAGTTTCTAACCTATTACCTCTGTAGGGAATCATCTAAAATCATATATTTACTCACTAATTCGACAGAAGTATGGTTCAATTTTTGTTTCTTCATATCAGTTGCCCTACCATGTCTGAGGACAGTAAATGGCCTTACAACATCCAAGTGATGATTTGTTACTTGACATAATATTGAAATTGAGAATGTGGATGACCATAGTTAAAAAAAGGGCAATGAATACTGTAGAAAGAATTTAGGACTACTCAAAGATAGTCCAAGGATATTACTTTTAATGAGGGTAATATCTTTCTAATTAGCTGTTATTTCAATAATGTTTATACATTACTTTATAAACACTTGCTTAGATGAATTTTAAGAATGAAATTTATGATATCATGTCATAATTTGTTAACATATATCTTTGAAAATTTCAAAACAGTTTGGTTTGTTCCTTTTTCTATGAAAAAGAGAGCTAAATGCCAAAGACTTTAAAGAAAATATATTATATTTGAGTTTTATGGGGAGGTTAATAATGATTTCTCTGATTAATACTTTACCCCACTTACTATTTTATGAACTAATCTCCACTGATAGGGCTGCAAACCAGTCAGGGCACATTATCATATTCTCCAGAACACACTCTTTGAGTCATTTTCTGATAGGCGTATTCTCCACAGGTGCACCTCTGCATGCTTTTCCTAGGATTTTAAGAACTCCTGAACTCTGTGAGATAGAGAGGGCTATTGACAGTGAACATTTTTATTTTATTTTATTTTTTGACAGGCAGAGTGGATAGTGAGAGAGAGAGACAGAGAGAAAGGTCTTCCTTTTTGCCGTTGGTTCACAATTCAATGGCCGCTGCGGCCGGAGCATCTCACTGATCTGAAGCCAGGAGCCAGGTACTTCTCCTGGTCTCCCATGCGGGTGCAGGGCCCAAGCACTTGGGCCATCCTCCACTGCCTTCCCGGGCCATAGCAGAGAGCTGGCCTGGAAGAGGGGCAACCGGGACAGAATCCAGTGCCCCGACCGGGACTAGAACCCGGTGTGCCAACGCCGCAAGGTGGAGGATTAGCCTGTTAAGCCACGGCGCCGGCCATATTTTATTTTTTAACTTGTATTTAATAAATATAAATTTCCAAAGTACAGCTTTTGGATTACAGTGGCTTTTTCCCCCCATAACTTCCTTCCCACCTGCAACCCTCCCATCTCCCACTCCCTCTCCCATCCCATTCACATCAAGATTCATTTTCAATTCTCTTTATATACAGAAGATCAATTTAGTATATACTAAGTAAAGATTTCAACAGTTGCACCCACACAGAAACACAATCTATAAAGTACTGTTTGAGTACTAGTTATACCGTGAATTCACATTGTACAACACATTAAGGACAGAGAACCTACATGGTGAGTAAGTGCACAGTGACTCCTGTTGTTGATTTAACAATTGACACTCTTGTTTATGGCGTCAGTAATCACCCTAGGCTCTTGTCATGAGTTGCCAAGGCTATGGAAGCCTTCTGAGTTCACCAACTCCGATCTTATTTAGACAAGGACATAGTCAAAGTGGAAGTTCTCTCCTCCCTTCAGAGAAAGGTACCTCCTTCTTTGATGGCCTGTTCTTTCTCATTTATGAATAATATTTCCTAGCAACCCCACTCCACTTTGAATTAATAAAATATTTCCTGTTAAGGTATTCGTTCAGAATCATCTTCCTATGCTGATTTTTCCCACTTCTCCAAAAGTAGGCATATATTCTTTGGAGCCATTGTTTATTGCAATAAAAAGTCTGAACATGATCAGTGTTTCCACATTTTAGTCCTTTTAGCCAAGATTCAGTGGAGTCATAGGTCAGAATCACATTTTGTTGTTTGACTTCCATGAAATCAATGTAATATTCTTTCTTAAACTATCTTATTCTTTTCACCAAATAACGCCAGTAACCAAGCCTGAACTTTATGCTTGGTTTTCTTTTCATGACCCATTTTATTTTACAGAAAAAAGTATCCAGTATCATCTTCTACCCTCAGTTCTCATACTCATGCCCATTCTAATCTTTAAGACATAATAATAATTTCAGCTACCATGAATTATCACAAAGAATAAAATGATCTATTTAAGAGGTGATCTTCAAAGATTTGTATATATTTTATTCCCCTTACTGGTTTGAACATATTGGAAGGGTTGCATTATACTTGTTTATATTCATAATTCTTTGTACTAGGTATACATTCTACTATGTTATTTGCTTTATTTTATAAAAATAGATCATCTCTGAAAGTAAGATAGACAATTTCCTTATCTCCGATGCTTCTGGAAGTGGCATATAACATTGGACTTAAGTTACTGAAAAAAGAGGATTCAGTATCTCATTTTTTCAGTAGTTTTTCAGACATTGATGAGAACTCACTGGATGTTAAGTTCCTAGAGTCCAGAGACTTGATCTATGACTATTTCATCTTGACTATGAAAGGTTGTGAGAATTGAGAAGCAGGAACAATAGAAAATAATTAATGGTCTGTGAAGGATAAGATAAGAGAAGCAGTCATGTACAACTGCTCTGCTATGTTGTGAGGACAGTAGGATGAGGGTGGATTAACAGTAGTAGCAGGGAATATGCACATGTCTGGCCCACGTTTAAGAGCTGATCTACATTGCACTTTGATTTATAAGTTATGCTAGTTTGAGACGAAAATGCTTTGTGCTCTTGTGATAACATTATCAGAGAACAGCTGTCTGGAGGTGGTACATCAGAGAGCAGCTGGGTGGAGGTGGAAATAATCAACTCCTTCTTGGGAAAAAAAAAGAACACATTTAAAATGGAGTCTAACTTCTGTGGAAAGAAGTTCTCAGTATCACACTGGAGCAAGGTACTAGATATTTACATCAACTGCATATATGATTGGATAAACCTTATCACGTAGCTGGAGATTTTGACCTTCCTATTTCTAAGAGAATCAAATGTCCAAGCCAATCACTGCCAGTCAGTTAGTATCTTACATTCTGCATTGCACTTCAGGTGTTCACACATATCTGACCTTCATTAAATGAATTAAATGACATCTTATACCACTTATACCATCAACTGTATAACCAGTACAAGTAGAATTTAAAAACAGAGCTCAAAAAGGCTTAAATTTAATAGCCATTTTTATAGAAACCAGATAACAGCATATAATTTCAAGAAAATAATTAGGCATGTTAATAAGCATAGAAAACTAGTGAAAATATAAATAAAATGAATTTTACTTAAATAATTTTAGTATGAAATTATAGCTATGAAGATATTTGAACACACATGGTGGGTAACATAAGCAGGCAGTTAAATTTTGAATTAAGGAGTTTTTAATGTGATAATTCTGCTACCTATATAAAATTTTGGTTTATTTCCAAGGAAGAGAAATAATCTCTGTAAATGGCAATCTTAAATTAACCAGGTGTATACTTAAGAGAAACAGGAATTTATATAGATATATTTAGAAACAGAATATTTGGAAGTTAAATACCAATAGTAAAATCTCTCTAGTCTTTAGATATGCATTTAACATTATACCTTATTAGACTTTAAAAGATATTGTCTGTATCCTGATCCAGTATCTGTTTATATAATGAAAGTAAAAAAAAACAACAACAACAAAAAAAAAACAACAAAACAAAAAAAAACCACTTCCACGTGTTTAATGCTGCAAAGAAACTGTGTTCATAATGATTTTTATATTATCTATTCAGTCTCAAAGCTATAAGAGTCTTATTTAAAAAAAAATTCATTCATTTATTTAAAAGGCAGAGTTATATAGAGAGATGGAGAGATGGAGAAAGGGAAACATTTTCCATCCACCCCCCAAACGAACAAAGTCAGGAGCCTGTAACTTCACCCGGGTCTCCCACATGAGTGTCAGGGGCTCAGATACTTGTACCCTCTTCTTTTGCTTTCTTAGGCACATTAGCAGGAAGCTGGACTGAAAAATATCGCAAGCAGGACTAGAACATGGGCTCATATGGGATGCAGGCATTACAGGCAACAGCTTAAATCACTGTCCCACAATGCCAGCCCCAAGATTCTTATTTATTTTAATATGCATTGTGCTATATGGAGAAGTTAATGTACAGAAGTAAATACTATTCATTTTTGCTTAAAATTAAGTATCAACCTTAAATGCCTGACAGTGAACTGTTTTTAATTTTATTTTACTTTTTCAAGAACAAATACATTAAGTAACCCAAGCTCAGAGATATTGGTCTGTGACATTTTCTAGCAAAGAACTAAGAAAATGTAATGGAGTTGAAGATGACACACCGTGAACTGTCAGTATCTTATGGGAAGAATAAGGTTATCAAAAATCCTTTGGCTGTATCTATTTAATGCTAAATTTCTGTCTAAACACTAAAGCATCCCTTTGACTCAACTGGGTGAAGGTTAGTTTATTGATGTGGTTTAAATCCTGGAGGATATCAGAGATTCTCAGATCTGTGACCTTTTCGTGGACGAAATGTGGAGACAGAACTGGATGTTGGGATAGTAGGGATACATAATAAACTGAGAAAACTCAACACTTTTTCTTTTTCACAACTAAAATCTCCAGGGACTTAACTAAAAACTGACTTTTTAATATCTATGTGAGCACTTCATTTCTGCTTACTTTTTTATATAGATTGAAAATACAGAGGAACAAACTTTTCAATTTATAAAAGATAAGGTAAATTCTCTGCATTTCAAACTTTTATAATCACGATTCTACATTTCAAGCTTTCATTATTGTAGATATAGAGATAAAATAAGTGAAATATGTCTGTCAGGTTGGAAAGACTTGAGTGATGACTGGTACCCAGGGTCAATATTAGTAAGCAAATAGGAATTCTGATACACACTTTGTGAGAACATTAGTTAGTTTAGCATTTTGGGGAGGGAAAACACTATCCATAAATATTCTGTAAATGTAGTTTTTGAACTGTCAATGACATTTCTAAAAATATATACTAGACAAATCAACACAATAACACAAAGACATTTATTTATACAAGGATATTATTTGCAAAATTATTGCAGTGGTGAACATTTTAGAATCTAATAGCCATTAACAGGAAATAAACTACATAAAATGTGATATATCCATGTAGTGGAATTCTCTGAAGCCTGTAAAAAAGAATGAGGTACCACCACAATAATTCTAAAATAGAAGGATATTTAATAACATACAATTCAGCAAAGAGCAAGTTATAAGGTAGTATACATAGTAAGAATACATTTCTGGGGATAAATTAATTTAAAAAAACTATATTGAGAAAAATTCAGAAAAGTGCACCACATTAAGAACTGTGGCTCTCTCAAGGGAAAAGATTATAGACAATTTTCATATTTCATATTAAAAATTTCTTCATTGTTTGGAATCTTCACAATAAACATTTATTACTTCTATGTTTAGAAAAAAAATAAGTTCATCAGAGAATAGGTTTCATTATAGTCTTTAGCAGTGCTATTTGCTATCAAGTTTTTTGCTTCCAGCGTTTCCTAGCTTACTGAATTCTCTTTTATGTGTTATTGGGGATCAAAAATGGGCTAAATTCCCTTGGTGTCCTATCTTTTTGTCTTAGATTTACTTAATTTATTTATTCGAAAGGCAGGGAGAGAGAGACAGAGAGTTCCCATTATCTGTTTCATTCCCCAAATGTCTGCAATGACTGGCATTTGATGGGGACAGGAAACTTAATCCAGGTCTCCCAAAAGGGTGGCAGGGACCAACTTGAGTCATCAGCACTGTCTTCCAGAATCTTCATTAGCATAGAGATGGAGTCAAGAACTGGATTTGGGAATTAAATTCCAGACACTTCAGTGTGGGACTCAGGTATGCTAACTGGCATCTTAATCACTAGGCAAAACATCTGTCATTATCTTAGATTTTAAAGTCCTAGCTGTTAGAAGAGGTTCAGAACACCATTCACGAACACCATTCAAGTTACTCATGTACACTACCATTCCAACCTGGAGAGAAGACTGTAGTCAAATAGTAATCATTAATACTATTCATTTGTGTGTACTATAATTAAAAACAATTAATTTGGTGTTTATTATCTGACTATGGACATAATGGGTACTTGAAAAACATTTTTCTTTAACAGACCCTGAAAATGTATTAGGAACATAAAAGTAATAAGCAAAAATATGTTTTTGTTCCACTTAGAAATAATTAGGCAGTAAAGTTAGATTATATACTTTGTTACAACATTGTGATGACAAGGCTCATTTCCACTGTCACCTCCTATACTGGGCTCCGTAGGAGCCAGTATTGTGGCACAGAGGTTAAGCTGACACTTGCAACACCAGGTATTCCATATTGGAAAGCTGTTTACACTCCCAGCTACTCTGCTTCTACCAGATCCAACTCCCTGCTGGTGTTCCTGGGAAGGCAGCAGAGGATGACCCAAGGACTTGGTCCCTGCACCCATGTGGGAGACCCAGGTGGAATTCCAGATTGCTGGCTTCAGCCTGGGCCAACATCACCCTTTGCCACTGTTTGGGGAGTGAACCAATGGATGGAAGATTTCTTTCTCTGTTACTCTGCCTGTTAAATAAATAAACAAACAAATCTATCTTATAATACGCTTTATAGCAAAGAACTATAGAAATTACTTAACTAACATTTGGCACCAAAAAAATCACATCAAAAACTATAATATAAACAGATAAGGTTGCCCACTTTCAAAATATGGCAGGCTAAAAATCATAGAAATACCTCCAGAATAAAACATCTAGAAATGCTGGAGAAAAATAACAAACTAACTTTTGTTTTTGTGTGTGTGTGTATTTTGCTGTTTTATGGGCAGTGAATTTCCAAGAAAGAAGAGAAATCCTTGAAGGCCAAAAATTAAGAGAAAACAGGAAAGTACCATGGTTAGAAGCATTACCTATACAACTCCCTGAAGATTTTTTCAAATTTCTGTAGTCTAGAATTATTAACAGGCAACTGAACAGGTTATTAGACCACTAGCTTACAGAATCTAAAAATGAATATAAATGTCTACTTAAATTTGATACTCTCAAAGCTTCTATTTTCACTAAGTGGTTAATTTAGAAAATAACCCCTAGAAAATAAACACTGCACATTATATTATTAGCTTTCAGCCTTGGCTGTGAGTGGGGATAAGTCCTTTTCTAAGAATTTATAACCACAGGCATGCCTGTTTTCAGCATTTGGAGCTTATTTGTGTGATCTGGGAAATCCAAAGTTAAAAATCGAAATGATTTAGGCAGCCAGCTCTCTGAAACACCTGGAAGAAACAAATTTAAATTCTTATCAGTGAGAAACAACCAAGGGTTCACACAATTCCCACAGTAAATTTCAACTGAAAATAAGCCCACATTCCAACTAAGTATTGTTCCATAAGAAGAGTTAGGAGAAAATAAAGCAGCATCCCAAAATTGGATCCCCTGGACGTCATGTATTGAAATTATTAGATACAGCATGTAATACAGAGGAATTAATCAGAAATAAAAGCAGGATGTATGATGCTGTCAGAAAAGATGAGAACATTTCAATATATAATTAATAGAATTTTTTTTAACTTTTATTTAATGAATATAAATTTCCAGTGTACAGCTTATGGATTACAATGGCTTCCCCCTCCCATAACTTCCCTCCCACCCGCAACCCTCCCCTCTCCCGCTCCCTCTCCCCTTCCATTTGCATCAAGATTCATTTTCAATTCTCTTTATATACAGAAGATCAATTTAGTATAAAGATTGCAACAGTTTGCACCCACATAGAAACACAAAGTGAAACATACTGTTTGAGTACTAGTTATAGCATTAAATCACAATGTACAGCACATTAAGGACAGAGATCCCACATGAGGAGCAAGTGCACAGTGGCTCCTGTTGTTCACCCAACAAATTGACACTCTAGTTTATTGCGCCAGTAACCATCCTAGGCTGTCGTCATGAGTTGCCAAGGCTATGGAAGCCTTCCAAGTTTACCGACTCTGATCATATTTAGACAAGGTCATACAAGACAGGGTGAGGATAGTAACCAATGATCCTAAGAGTGGCATTTACCAGGTTTGAACAATTATACAGCATTAAGTGGGGAAGAGGACCATCAGTACACACAGGTTGGGAGTAGAGCCATTGGTGGTAGATTAGAGGTTATGATTACAAAGGAATGAGGCCCAAGTGCACTAGACAGGGCCTAGTACAAAGGACAGAGTCATTATTAGAGGAGCTAAGAAAGGTGCTGTCTAAGCTACAAGTAATTTTTCTGATTGAGAGGCAAATAGAACCTGATAGAAGGGGCTTGATAATAATCTGTTGGGCTTTAGGCCTTGTAAGTTAAGAGGCCCAGACCTATCTATCTCATTAATAGAATTTATTGAAATTATAAATAAAATTAGTGACAGTTAAAATACAATGATGGGCTAAATATAAGATAGTTGAGAGATAATGAATTAGTAAATCAGAGAATGAAAGCTACAAATTAACATAAAATGTAGCTCAGAGAGACAGAAAAATATGAAACAGATATTAAGAGATGAGGGAGATAAAATGAGGAGACGTTATGGAGAACAGGCTGCAGAGACAACACATGAATATACAGAATCTTTACCAAAAAGGATTTTAAAATCCTAACAGCAACAAACCAAAAAAAAAAAAAAAAAAAAGGAAATAAAGGAAAGAATATCCAATGCCTAAATATGTAACATACTGAAAAATCCTAGAAGATTTTACATACTAAAAGTCGCTTCTTTGGCCTTGACAAAAACAAACTAGTAAGACCCAATAAAGCTACATTTATCCTGCTTTTATTGAAAATAGATAATTTAGGAGCAGGCATTTGGAGCAGTGGATAAGATGCTTGCATCTCATATCAGAGTGCCTGGTTGAAGTTCCATCTCCTCCACTTATGATCCAACTTCATTCTAACGAACAATCTGGGAAGCAGTAGATGATGCCTCAAGTACTTGGACCCATGTCATACACATTGGAGACTTGGATTGTATTCCAGGCTCCTGGCTTCAATTTGATGCAGTCCCAGTTGTTACAGGGCTTTGAGAGTGGACTGACAGATTTCTGTCAGTCTCTCTGTTTTTCTGCCTCAAAAAGTAAAATGAAAGTAAATAGTTTATATAGCTAATTTAATGATGCAATCAGGTTTCTGAATTTACTGTATTTGCCATCACTATTTGACTATGTTCTCTCTGGAAAATACACTGACAAGTTTGTATAAGTACAGAAGACTAAAAAATGACTAGAAAAGAAAAAATGCAAAACAAAATTGCCAAAATTATCACGGCGTAGAATATTTTGCCACAGGGACTGGCGTTGTGACACAATGGATTAAAGAAAGCCACAACCTGCCGTGACAGCATCCCATATGCGCACCAGTTTGAATTCTGGCCACTCCACTTCCAATTCAGCTCCCTGGTATTGTACCTGGGAAAGCAGCAGAGGATGGCCAAGTCTTTGTGCCCCTGCACCCACGTGGGATATCTAGAAGATGCTCCTGGCTCCTGACTCCTGGTTTCTGCCTGGCCCAGCCTGGTCACTGGAAGCCACTGGGGAGTGAACCAGTGGATGGAAGATTTCTGTGTCTCTCTCTCACTCTCTCTGTAACTATATCCTTTAAATAAAATAAGTAAATCTTTAAAAAATAAAAACAATATTATGCCACAGATTAGGATTTAATTTACTGACATTCACCTCCATAATTTTCATGTCAGTTAGATGTGATATTATATAATAACAAAAAGATCCTAATGTTGCTCTGGCTTCTTCTAGTCCCTTCTTGTTGAATGGAGAGGCAATATTTCCTAGGATTTGTCTTTTCTGAAGTCAAGCAAATTCCTAATACGGTAATTGAAGTTCTGAGACTTGAGTTATGTAAGAATGTACCAAATGTGATACAATGATGGGTTTGATAACAAGGTACCACTCCAGCAGGGATTTTAAAAGGAACTAATATAAGAATTTAATTGTAGCTAATTTTTCCATTTTATATCTAGAGGTATGATAAGCACAAAGCAGGCAAAAAGCAGCAGCTTTTTTTTTTTTTTACCTAACTTTCAAGGTAAAATAATTGCTGTGCCTAAACTCACTTGTTTAGCACAGCAACAATTTAATATTAACAATGTACAGATTATTGGATTAAAGGATTACACTTTCCATTTCAGATGTCTGCTGAATATGCTTTAGATTGTGTGGATGGGTAATCTGAATTCTGATCAGTCATCCAATTTGGATTTATATATTTTCAGGCTACTGGAATTTCTTAAGTAATTTATAAGTGTCATTAAAAAAACTTTGCTAGAAAAAAATCAATTCTTTACCTGTTTTTATATCACCTGGTTCTTAAACTTAATAATAATGACTTGTATTAATTTTAAGACATAGATTAGGTGCAAGTGTTGTGGCACAGCAGGTTAAGACTACTCCTATAATGCCAGCATCACGTATGTGTGACAATTTGAGTCCCAGCTGCTCCACTTCTGATCTACCTCCCTGCTAATGCGTCTGTGAAAGAAATGGAAGATGGCCCAAGTGCACAAGCCCCTGTACCTACAAGGGAGACCCAGACAGTTCTAGATTACTGGCTTCAGTCTGGCCCAGCCCTGGACGCTACAACCATTTTAGAAGCGAACCAGTGGATCAGTGGATGGAAGGGTTCTCTCTCTCTCTCTCTCTCTCTCTCTCTCTCTCTCTCTCTCTCTCTCTCCATATATACATGTATGTATATATATATATATATATACAGCTTTCAAATAAATAAATCTTTTAAAAAGTATCTAGATTAATATAGGCCTAGAGTTTAAAAAAAAAAAACCTCTAGGTTGTTTTAACTATGCAATATTAATTTTAAAATGACAAAATGTATTTAAAATATTTTCTGTAATTAACTACCTAAAGATGATGAAGTCATTCTCAGGAAATTTTTACACTGCAACATCTTAGTGAACTTTCTGCACTTTTAAAAAAGATATTTCATTCTTCTTTGTTGGTCTTTTTACTTAGAATTTATCTGAGACAACATATCTATTGGTGCTCTGGCATGATAAATTTAGCCTGAAGTTCTTGTGAGAGGAAATTGACAATTTGACATAGCACTACACAGAACAAAGTCTTGTGAAATCACAATCCATTTTTAAGTGATCTGAAAACTGATAAAAATTAAATAAGCTAGCTCAGATGTGTACAATACTTAAGATTTAATTGCACAAAAAGAAAGGATGAAGAAAGTCAAAAACATTCTGAAGAACAATAGGTTTATTGTTCTTGCCACACATCAATATCAATTATGAAGTGATATTAGTAATTATAGTTTTCCACTTGTACTGTACAAAGAGACAAACAAGACCAAATTATAGCTTCAATAGACCAATGAACTGACATATGACCACTATATAGCAGTATAATTACTTACCCCATTGGGAAAAATAGAAAAAATAGAATTAATCCCACCTCACATCAGAGAACTCATTTTACATGGTGCAGACTGAAAGATAAAAAAATAGACATTTTGAAATACAATAGAGAAAAATGTATTTATAACCTTAGTGGAGGAAGGTTTTCTTAAGTAGACATCAACAACATACCATAAAATATTGATAAAGTTGACTATAACAGATTAAAATTGCTTTTCATAAAAATATACCATAGTACCAGCCAAAATCAAAGATTATATAACTGACAAAGTATTAGAATAAAAAATACACACACATGCATGCATATAAGTCAAGAAAACGCAACTGAAAACAAGTGAATAATGTAAATAAACTTCATAATATAAATGTGGATGGTAAATAAGCCTAGTAAAAAGTGCTCTTAAGTAAGCAAGAAAATATAAATTTAAATCATAATAAAGTATCACTTCACATCTTTCAGAACAATATGAAATACCTGATAATACAAAGTGCCAGGGTGGGAACAAGAAAAGCTTTATACATATTAGTATGAGGGGAAATGGTTTTTAAATTAATTTTTATTGAATATATTCTATCCTACAACCCAGAAATACAATCCAAGATCGTATACCAAATAGGAAAACTCATGTGCACATATGTAAAGAGATATAAACAGGCTGGCGCTGCGGCTCACATAGCTAATCCTCCGCCTGCGGTGCCGGCACCAAGGGTTCTAGTCCCAGTTGGGGCGCCGGATTCTGTCCCGGTTGCTCCTCTTCCAGTCCAGCTCTCTGCTGTGGCCCAGGAAGGCAGTGGAGGATGGCCCAAGTGCTTGGGCCCTGTACCTGCATGGGACCAGGAGAAGCACCTGGCTCCTGGCTTTGGATCAGTGCAGCGCGCAGGCCATAGCGGCCATTTGGGAGGTGAACCAACGGAAGGAAGACCTTTCTCTCTGTCTCTCTCTCTCACTGTCTAACTCTGCCTGTCAAAAAAAAAAAGAGAGAGAGAGAGATAAACAAAGATTTTCATAACAGCATTACCTGTAATAGCACTATTATCATCAATATGTGAATATGATAAGTTCCTACAGTCTGCTATCATGCAGAAATAAACATTAATGGACCTTAGTGACATAGATCAAGATAAATCACAAATGTGTTGTTTTAAAAATTCAATAAAAATTAATGCATCATTATTATTAATATCATTTCTTAAAACTCAGAGTCACTATATCACATTTGAACATATTTTAAATCTCTTATCCACTTGGATTTCTATGGCCCAAATTGAGACTCCGGGATAAGAAAAGGGGAAAGGAGGCCAATGGTCTAAATATATTACAGCAGCACCATAAGTCAGAGTTCCCAACAATAATCTTTTTTCAATTGGAAGGGGACAAGTTCATACTCACTTTGGTATAATATACTTAAAAGACAGGAGGCAACTATATTGGTGGGTATTGCTGAGAGGGATCTGCAGTTATTCATAATTGCCTATGATTTTAAATAGAAGTTCTATCAAATGTTTTGGTACAAGAGAATGGATCCTGGGGATAAAATAAGATTCTGAGTTCAAATGCACAGCAACCAAAGACTTTTCTGAGGTGAGCTTCTGAGCCCTTCCAAGCATTGTCTATTACATAGACTTAGGAAATGATTGGATTAAATTTATTTCAAAATTATTGTGTGAATTTTATTCAAAATAGTTGAAAACGTACGAAGAACTGCTGTCATTACATTATTTGTTTTGTCTTTCTTCAGCAGAATGCCAATTGGTACCTTAAATTTTTTTATCACTCCATCGAACTGAGGAATTGAAATGAGTGAAACGTTCACAAGGACAAAACTAAGGATGAAAACTAGAGTTCAACAGCGGTCAGTTTAAAAAAAAAAAACAGTCTTGTGGCCTTGGCTCACTAGGCTAATCCTCCGTCTGCAGCGCCGTCACCCGGGGTTTTAGTACCAGTTGGGGCGCCGGATTCTGTCCCGGTTGCTCCTCTTCCAGTCCAGTTCTCTGCTGTGGCCCAGGAGGGCAGTGGAGGATGGCCCAAGCCCGCATGGGAGACCAGGGGGAGGCACCTGGCTTCTGGCTTTGGATCTGTGCAGCGCGCCAGGCCATAGGGGTGAACCAAGGTAGGGAAGACCTTTCTCTCTCTCTCTCTCTCTCTCTCTTTGTAACTCTGCCTGTCCAAAAAAAAAAAAAAAAAAAAAAAAAGGTCTTTCAACATTTTTTTTTTCATTTTTCAGAACCCTTTCTCATGGAGCTTTGTAACACTTTAAAAATTACATGGCTTTTGAGACACACTCTCATTTCTTTTCCCTCCTACATGTAAATAAAACGATATACTGGGAAGTTGTCCTTAAAAGCCCACCTTTGTAACCCAGATAAAGTGAGAGAACAATCTTTTTCTTTGTACATGAGGTGCTGGTCTCCAAAATCTCTTTCTAAAAGAATGCTACCAGCCAGGAGAGATTTTTGACCTTGAAGACGTTAGCAAGTCGGTGCATATTCATTTTAGTAAAATGCGAGCTTAC
This sequence comes from Lepus europaeus, assembly GCF_033115175.1. Taxonomy (NCBI): domain Eukaryota; kingdom Metazoa; phylum Chordata; class Mammalia; order Lagomorpha; family Leporidae; genus Lepus; species Lepus europaeus. The sequence goes on from NC_084831.1 coordinate 61,718,355, forward strand.
ATACACTCCAGAGTGGCATTTGCAAAGTCTGATTATATTAGCGATCACAGAACTCAAGGAAAAATTATTTTGCCCTTGTATTGAAGAAACATAAAACCTAAAGCCTTCATTCCGCATGAAGAATGATTTCGGAATTGTGCTTCCAATTGAAAAGACAGAATTCATCAGATGTGACCAGAGAATAAAAATCTCAATACAAAATCAGCTTTATCAATATGCTTGAACAGGTTGGTGCTGTTGAGACTTTAAAGTGTGAGAATGTATGTGTGTGTATGTGGTGTGCGCGCGGCGCATGCTTATGGGAGGAGGAGGGGCAGGGAATAGATGAGGGGAAGTTGGGAAACCCCTTTCTCTTTTCCATGCCCACTCAGTGCTGTAACCCCGGACTCAGAATGAGAGCCGGACAAGAGAGCAGAGGCAAGGGTCCCTGCCACTACTGAGGTGAAGCGACCCCACTCTCTAGCAGACTTTTCTCCCTGGCAGCCCACAACCTGCAGCAGGCAACGCAGGCGGGCGGGGGCGGAACCCCCGAGGCGGTGCTCCTGGCCGCTTGTTTGCTGAGATAGCAGGAGCAGCAGCCTGCGGAGCCAAGAGCGCGGCGTCACCAAGCCGGTGCGGGCGCCCGGGCGCGCAGGCAGGCGCTCAGGCCGGGAATCGCTTCTGCCCAGTCGCTCGCGGCACGGAGACGCCGCGCCGCCGGCTCCCGGAGCCGGACCGCGAGTGAGGGGAGTCCGCAGCCGCGCGCCGCCGGGCCCGGTGCCTCGTGCCACCTTGCCTCGCGCGCCGTGGTCGGCGGGAGGACCCCGGAGAGCTCGGTTTGTGGTCCCGTTCCTCAAAAAGCAGGCTGTGTGGACGGAGCCGGGAGCTGGCGAGCATTCTCTGACAGACTGGGCTTTTTCTCCTCATAATTTGAGGAAGCCCGAGGAGAGGTCAGGGGGGCAAGCGAGGATTTCCTCCGAAGCGGCCGAGAGCTGTGAATGTGGTCACCTGCGCCTATCATGCTAAAATCTCCTTGACATTTTTCACACTTTGAAGCAGCTGCAGCTGGTGTCGTCGGAAAAGGGGGTGGGCAAAGAGCGAGGGGGCGGGGAGAGCGGGGAGGCGAGAGCCACGAGCAGCGCCTCCTCGCCTGCCAATCCTGGCACCTGTGCGCCGAGCCGCTGCACTGAGGAAGACCCCACTCCGGGGCGAACCCCGGGCTTGACGCCACGGCCACCCGGCCTCCCGGCAGCGGGTTCGCGCAGGCGGGGGCTGCAGCTGCCCACTCGGACCACCGCAGTAGCCTGCAGCGGCGGGAGCGCACAGCCCCTCAGAGCTGCCCACTGCGCTCCGGCCCCCGGGGATCCTCGCCCCGCGGCGGCGCAGCTGCGGGCACAGCGTGGTACGGAGTTGGGTGCCCGATTCGCCTCGCCTGCTCGGCTCTTCTCCGCCCAGGATTTATTGTCTGTGGAGCCTTCTGGGGGTGGGGAAGGAGCTGCGCCTCCGCCGCCGCCGCCGCTGCTGCTGCGGTCGCTAGCGCGGCGCGCAGGGCAGGCGGAGGCTGGGGAGTGGACGCGCTCCTGCCTCCCCCGCCGGCGCTTCGGGCTTCCCCTCGGCGCTTCCCGCGGGAACCTCTCCAGCCGTCCACCTGAAGGGCACCGGCACCATGGTCTAACGTGGCACCTGCCTGGAATCCCCTCTTTCTCCTCCTCGTCCTCCTCCTCCTCCCCTCACCTCCTCCTCCGCCGAGGACCCTCGCGCCCACTCCACTGCGGACCACCGAGCACTTTAAGGAATAATCCTTGGCAGCTGCACCTCTCTCGCTCTCCGGAACCTCATGGGCAGTTTCTCCCGCCGGCCATGTGAGTAAGGCACTTTCTCTCGGTGACTGAGGGGACTGCGGGGGTCTCCCCGGAGGTGCGGGTCTCCCTCCCCCCCCGGGGGGGGGGCGGGGGCGGGAGGGCGCGAGGCTGGGGCGCTCGCTCCGAGTAGCTCGCACGGTGGCCGCGGAGGCGGCGGCGGGGATGTGGTAGGTTTCAGGGCTTTGGGAAATTGGGTGCTAACTGGGCGGGTGCACGGGAACACCGAGTGGCCTGGGCTGGCGAGAGACCCTAAAGGGTTACATACTGCGAAAAGGAGAGGTAAAGAGCGAATGTTGGGAGCTGGTGCTGGGACCTCTGCTCCAGCTGAGGTTTGGCTAAAGCTCCTCTTCATTATCTTGGGCATCTTGGTTTGCTTTTGCCGGGAGGTGTCTGAGGGATGAAGCGCGTGTTTAATCACACACACACACACACACACACTTGTGGCAGGTTGCACTTGTCCCTTTATTGTGGAAGGTGTTGGATGACTGTCTTAATTCGTATGTATTTGACAAATGCAGTTAGGAGATCTTTGTGTCATTGGGGTTCGGTGGGAAAGGGTGGGGTTTGTGGGGATGGAGTGGACGAAGGACCATGACAGGCTGGGGGACAGAGAGAAGTGGGGTAGCGGTAGGGTGAACGCTTTCCCTGAGAGTCAGGGAGAATGATGGCCCCCTCCGCTGAGCTACACAACTCCTGCCTGCACATCTCCTTTGTGTTGCACTGAGAAGCTGGTGAACCTGCACTATTCCCCATCCAGCCGGGGCCCCCTTCAGCATTTTGCATCCTCCTTTCTGAGGCGTTTAGGATGCAGGACTTGGTTCGGATCCTACGTGGAAAGAAGAAGGGAAGCACATTAGCATTAAGGTGATCGTGGCACCCTGGCTCGCGGGCAGTTAGATTGGCTATTGGCGGTCTGCAGTTGTACTGTTTGCGGAGTTAAGAACAGGGGCGGCGGGTAGGGGGTGCATGGATTGCTTTTAAAGACAGTGTGACTTCATAATAGACGAGATGGCTGCAAAATTGCTTCATTACACTACTTCTCAGCCATCAGGGCTGAATAAAGGACCCGCCTCCGCCCTCTCCTCCCTTTCCTCTCTCACAGCCTCCTCCCTACCAAGGCACAAAGGGAACGAATTGGGGAGGGGGGACGGGGGCGGGAGCGCGCAGCGGGAGGCGGAGAAGGGAAGGGGTCACTTTCACAACTCCCGGGAATGGGCTTCAGAAAGGAACCATCTGCGACTCCCACGTTCCTTTCGGAGTTCTCCTTCCAAAAGCGAGGGGGGTGGGGTGGGATGGGTGACACACGGGGGTCTTCCACCTGCTCTTTTCGGTTACTTTCCCAATACTCCTTGGACATACCGAATTTACTTGCAGGGGTAACTGGGTCAGCAGGTAAATAGACGTACCTGTATACATTGAAATGTGGCCCTCGTGATGGATGAAAAGCAGTTTGTGTGTGAGCAAAATTTCTAAGCACAATAGAGATTTTATAGCGTGGGCGAGAAGAGTGCATTCCAGCGAAAGCAGGACACGTGATCCCTCCAACGGGAGAGATACAGTGTTAGGAACTCGGTTTTCTTTGTTCCAGGCAGAGCCTATGAGATGCTTAGCATCCGGCTGCTTAAATCCTTCTATAAAAGGGAAAAATAGTCAAGTTGGCCAGAGGTGAGAATAAAGGGGGAAAAGATCATGCGTAAATCGATAAGCTGTGAAGGGCTTGAAACCTCCTCTGCCATTTCTTTTTTACTGCCCACCTTCTGTCTAACCCCTCCCCCCAGCCGGCCCCCTATTTAAAAATCAGGCATTTCCAATGGGAAAGCGGTGGAAAAGTTCTCCAGCCCCTTCACACGTGGGCTCTTCAGCGCCTCAGAACCTGCCTGGATTCCAAACAGAACTGGCCACCTCTCCAGTCCCAGTGTCACGCCTCTATCCTGGGCTTCATTAATCTGACTTCCGGATTCTAAGGGAACCACCAGGAGATCTTTTTTGCAAAAGACAGTGTGATACTCAAGTCCCTGCCTCCTGGAAACCCCTGATCCCAGCTAGGAAAGAATGAGAAAGTAGGGATATAGGAATGTTTATTTTTCCTTAGGAATATCAAGACAAAAACATACTGGAGGTGTGTTTAGCAATGACTGCATTTGGACTCCTGTGTTATCTGTGGGCTGTGAAATGTCCTATGGTCTGGTTATTTATTAATTTAGTGGAGTTAGAACCTACTGCCTACCCAACACTAATTTAGAGTGACCTGACTTGGAGATTTCTTGCATCATCTTCACTCCACTTTTTATAAGCCATCTTAATGGGCTGAAGTTTTTTAAACTGTGGGCTATTTCTGTCTCCTGCTTCATTGCATCATACTAACTTGTGTGGTAAGGAAGGCAGAGTCAATTTCCATAACATATCATGAGAACTCCTTATACATTTTTCAAACATTTGACTGTCCAAGAAAAGATGCGTACTTAACCATGGCAACCGTTACGTTCTCCATCACTTATGCTTGCACATATGCAGGTTCAGAATTAGAAACAACTTCCTAAGGAAACAGATCTGGTCCAATTACAGTAGCCATGTTTTATTCAGAATTTTAGCATAGCTTTAGGCTGACATTAACATTTTCTTAATTAAAATCTCATTCTACTTTCTTTCACAAGCTTTTAATTTTTCTAATTCCTTTGTAAAATATAGAACATAGACCTAAATTATTGTCGTGTTTGAATTTATGCTTTGGATTTTTTTTTAAATGGAAAGATACAAATCAGTATGAATTTTTATTTCTTAATAGAGTTATTAACCATATTATCTACGTTTTGTTAATTTTTCGGGATATTCCTCAGCCCTTCTTTCAATACATAATATTGTATGATACTATTTGATGTAAAAACCTAATCTCTTTAACCATGGCTTAAAGCATATACTTTTTAACAACACTTGAAAACTTCAAACACATTAGATTTTAGTAGATATATCAAAATTATATCTATTGATATTACAACTCTATTTTCTGAAAGACTTTGTTCTCATTTTAAAGTGGATTACACATTCCATAATATTATAATTGCATTCCAGAGTCAACAATGTACACAAAGAGTAAACAACTATTGATAAATTGTCTTTGGAATTATTTATGGATTCTCATTCCATATTAACAAATTATTTAATATTTTTCAAAATTCTGAATTTTGAAAATCTATGCTACTCATTCAACCTGACAGTTATAATAACAACCATTCATAAAAGATATTATGTAATTTATTGTTCTAGTAGCAATGACAAGTTGGTAGAGTATTATCCACATTATTTTTGTGAGTCTAGTCAATCATGTGAATTTGTGAGATGACTTTGGGGAAGCATAATTCCAATCTGTGACATATATCAGATCTTTAGTATGTGACATGTCAATTGGCCAATAAGTAATTCTTATCTCCAAAAATAGCTACTCATTTATTGGAGATGATTCTTGGATCTTCTGAGAAACCTGAAGTTTTTACTTGGAGTCTCTTTCACCTAGGGACCACATTAGCCTTCAGTGGGAGATGTTGAGTATTTCAATATTTTAAATGTAATGATAATATTAAGATAGTGGTTTGTACTAGAGTGTAATAGTTATAACCTATAATGAGGAAGCAGAAAAGCAGAAAGGAGTTTCATAGATGAGCTCTGTATGTGTCTTAAAATCTTAAATTGTGAATTCTCAGTAGAAACTCAAAAGTTGTCATGCAAATCAGCAATTTTTAGAAGATAGTGACCACAAGTTTATAAAACTTTTCCTCTGTGAAGCTTTTAAACATTTTCTGTGAATCAGATTTGAATCCTTAGAAATATTCGTGACTACAGGGTATTATTCTGAAATAGTGAAAGAAGAGTAAGAAAACCTTAGGTACTTCTAGAATGTAATCTTAGGTAATTTACATCAGTCTCTTTAAAATGACACAGTTAGACATGACTGCTAAATTATAACATTAATGCACATCTAATAACATGGCAAAGTCCTACATGAAAGGTAGCTTGAATATTTTGAATAAATGCAGCATATTTTTGTGGGGACATGCAAATGAGTTTTTTAAATAATTGTGTATCTGTATTGTGAATAGTGATAGCAGAGTACCTTTTAAAATTATGTTACTTAAGCCATCAAATATCTCTATTTTGTAACTTAAAATTAAGTTAATATACTCAGAAATTGGTAAGCATCACTGATTATCTTACATCTTTTAACATAGTGCCTGAACTGTAATCATAATGTCACCTACTTTACTTCAAAATTATCTTGTAATACACAATATTCTCACCATTTTACTGATTAGAAAATTGAAGTTTAAAGACAGGAAATGATATGTCCATACCACGTAGTGAGAAAGTGATGGACCAATATTTAAAATCAGATTTGATTCCTGTGCCTTTTTCTCCGTATCTTGTGCTTTTCTCCATATATAAAAATTGGGGGTTATTAAACAATGGACATCTGTAGTTCATACAGTTCTTTTCCCTGATATATAATGAAAAATTAAAATTTTGGTCCAGCTTTCCAAGAGTGAGCTACATACTTGACAATAATATTACTTTTGTGATCAACAGATAATATTGGTACAGAAAATGCTATTATTTATTTTACTGGCATAATTAATTCATAACTGAACCATTTAATACTACATTAGAGTCTTTCATATAAAAGTACATAGGTAAGTTTTCAATATAGCAAATTTTGAATCAATAGCTGTCTTGTCTACTTTAAAACATGATATAGTTTACAAACTTCTGGAAAAGTGCCATATGCTATTTAAATTATTAATCACAATAGAAAAAGTATCATTTGTCACACAGAGGCATATGGGAATTATTAAATAAATTTAATAACCCGGCCGGCGCCGTGGCTCAGTAGGCTAATCCTCCGCCTTGCGGCGCCGGCACACTGGGTTCTAGTCCCAGTCGGGGCACCGATCCTATCCGGTTGCCCCTCTTCCAGGCCAGCTCTCTGCTGTGGCCAGGGAGTGCAGTGGAGGATGGCCCAAGTTCTTGGGCCCTGCACCCCATGGGAGACCAGGAGAAGCACCTGGCTCCTGCCATCGGACCGGCGCGGTGCGCCGGCCGCAGCGCGCCTACCGCGGCGGCCATTGGAGGGTGAACCAACGGCAAAAGGAAGACCTTTCTCTCTATCTCTCTCTCTCTCACTGTCCACTCTGCCTGTCAAAAATTAAAAAAAAAAAAAAATTTAATAACCCAAGTGATTTCCTGTGTACACTCAATTTTGTTACATTGTTCAAAGCCTGATACACTTAAATCTTTATACAAGATATTATTTTACTTTAAAACACATAAGAGGAATAGTAGTTACCAGGAATGAAATATTGAAATGTATATTAACATTGACATGATTTGTCATTTTAACAATGAAGTAGAAGTTTTCGTTGTTTAAAGAATTCATTTATTGACTTCTTAAAGATTCAGTTTCTTCAGTTGAAGCAGGTATTTTTACTTTGAATGAAATCCTGTAAGGCTGAAAGCATATTTAATGCTAGGAGATGGTACTACTGTGCCCCAGAGAGCATTATGACAAATCTGTTAAGTAAAACAAGGCAACAACAAAATACCTGTGTGGCTGTCTAATTTTTAAAACAGAATTAAATTTTAGGGTGTTCAAGAGATAAAGTTGTAAGAGGACAAGTGAGAAGCTACTAGTTTCAATTATAAATAAAATGTGGCTGACCTGAACAAACAAACAAGCATACTGATACATAAGTACTGCCATTATCATTTTGAGATTTTCATAAGGAGAAAGAGAAGATGGCCCTGGGAAAAACAGCAGAACAGAACTAATAGAGGAAAATATCAGTTGGAAAGAGCTATTTTACTTAATTCACCCAGGAAAAAAAATACAGGAATTCTATACTATATGGAAAGAGATAAAGATACTTTGTGTAGTGTAAAATATTTTACAGAAGCCTATCTGCATTGTCAAGTTCTTGACAGTAGAAGGAAAGACAAGTAATGGACCTTACTTAAATAGTGCTAAATGTTATGAAGACATTTGTTGCACTTAAAGGGTTAGTGATGGATAAAAAAGCTAAAATATACTAGCTGAATTTAAAGAATTAATATGACACAGATGGTATAATGAAAATAATTTAAAATTGCACATAATTAGACTTCTTGGGTAGTAATTAGTTAACTGTTCTGTATTTAATTCATTCTCCACTGTAGTTCTTGTTAGCAGCAGGCACCTTACCAAGTCATGTCAGATGGTGACATGTATACCAGGGACCACATATGCTGAACACTCATAGCACATTGAATATTTACTGTCCAGTGATATTCTGAGTCAGTTCAATTCAACATATGATAAAAGCTTGCCTATTTCAAGTGTGATTAATTTTTAAGACAATTATAAAAGCTATTGTAATTAAGTGAAATACCTAGTTAAACTTTGAGTGTTAAATATTAGTGATGTCCTTAGGGTAATAGCATATTGTTGAACACTGAGCACACTGCACATATGCACATATAACTTTAATTGTTCTCCTTCACAAAATACACACAAACCCATAATCTCACCATTTCATAAGTTCATAATGCTTCTTTTTTTTTTTTTTTTTTTGACAGGCAGAGTTAGTGTGAGAGAGACAGAGAGAAAGGTTTTCCTCCCATTGGTTCACCCCCCAAATGGCAGCCACGGCTGGCATGCTGCGCTGATCCTAAGGCAGGAGCCAGGTGCTTCTCCTGGTCTCCCATGGGGTGCAGGGCCAAGCACTTGGGCCATCCTCCACTGCCTTCCTGGGCCACAGCAGAGAGCTGGACTGGAAGAGGAGCAACTGGGACAGAACCGGCGCCCCAACCGGGACTAGAACCCAGAGGCGGAGGATTAGCCTAGTGAGCCGCAACGCCTGCCCATAATGCTTCTGAACCAGATAGGACTTTAGAGAGCCTCCTTGTATAAACGGAAACCAAGGCCCAGCTAAATTTGCTTTTGTGTTCAAGGTCACACAACTGTTACTGGAAGAAACAACAAAATAAACAGATTTTTGAGCTCCCAACCTCTGCCAGGAAAACTTCCCTCTTGAAACTGTTGGAGTCCTTCTTTAAGCAAAGGAATAGGGATAAAGGAACTATAATCTGATACATCCAATTAATGTTGCAAGCTACTATAATGACACCATCCAAAATACATTTCTTTTTTAATTTCTTTTTTGGCCTGCATTTTGCCTATAGTTTTTATTTGGCTTAAGTTTTCTGGATAGCTGCCTTAGCTTTCCACTTTGATTTGACTTCTAGGCAGAATATAATGCTATAAATTTAGCATCTATTTACATTTCTATTTTTACCAAGATGCCTTTTATTTGAGAAATATGGAATTAATTTTTACTAATATTAAAGCACTCTATATTTGAGTACTAAATCTTTCTTAATGTAAATTAAAATGTTCACTTAAATTATTAGTCTTTTTAAGGATAATTCCTGCTAAATTAATATTGGATGGTAGAAAAATGTTCATTTTTTTAAGTAAATGATTTCTCTGAGTTTTCTAATTTTATTAAGGGCTGATCAATGAGCTTTCTTACCAAAATTAATTAAGATTTAGCATTGGACCTTTCTGTAAAACATTGTCTTAAGTACTGATTAGGAAAGTATTCTAATCAGGATGATAAAATATGATACAGTTGGAATTTGTTAAACAGGTTCATTTCTGTGAATATTCTCAAATTACAAAGTTAAATTTTTAAGGGTCCTTAGAAATGTCAAGCCCCCTCTCACTTCTAAATCAGTTTATATATGTACTGTGACATAGTTTTTCTATCACAAAACAAGTTTGAATTATTTCTCATTTAATGTATTTTTTATTTGTATTGTCTTATTTCCTCCCAAAGAAACATTTTATTTATTTAAGAAATACAAACTTCATGCATTTCATAAGTACAACTTTAGGAATATAGTGATTCTTTCCACCATACCTGCCCTCCCACCCACCTTCCTCCCTCCCTCTTCCATCCCCAGTCCCATTATCCACTAAGATCCCTTTTTGATTAACTTTATACACAGAAAACCAACTCTATACTAAGTAAGTAGTTCAACAATTTTCATGGGAAAAAAAAGCAAAAGCAAAAACAAAAAAATACTATTACTCAACAGTTGAGACAAGAGCTGTTCAAAGTCACTGCATCTTGAAGTTAATTTCACTTTTTTTTCTTTTTTAGAAACTTAATTAACTTTAAAGCAGCACCCAAGAATGATACATCTTTCGTGAGCACTTAAACATAGTTCTAATACAACTCTTTGAGAATAGAGGTCCTGCATGGGAAGTTAGTACACAGTGACTCTTATTGTTAATCTAACGATTAACATTGTTGTGTATGACATCAGTGATCACCTGAGTGAGGCTCTTGACATGAGCTGCCTAGGCTATGGAAGCCTTTTGAATCTACAAATTCTGTAAATATTTAGACAAGGCCATAAGCAAGTGGGAGTTTTGATGACCACCTCTTTCCGCTGGGGTCTCACCCACCAAGGTCCTTTATGTAGGACATTTTTTCCCACACTCTCTTGGCTTTCGAAGCCTGACATGTTCTTGTGGGCTTTGTAGCCAGAACAGAATGCTTGAGGGCTGAATCTGAGGTCAGAGTACTATTTAAAACAATTGTCCTTCTATGAGTCTACTGTGTGAACTGCTTCCCATGTTGAAGCATTTACTCCTTTTTAATTTTATCTACTTTCATTACCAGACCCTTCATCCTATCCATATGATCACTTTAAAACTTAAGATGGTATTTTTACCACCCAGCTTAAGGGGATTTGGGGTCCTGTAGCAAGTTACTAACTGTACCCTTAGAAGTAAGTTCGTAGGAATGTATGCAGAACTGTATAGCTATACAGTTACAGACTTCATAATTACAACTTTAGGAACAGGTGATTCTTCCCACCGTGTCTACCTTTCCACTCATACTCCCAACCCCTCTTCCTCTTCCCTCTCTTATTCCCACTCTTATTTTTTACTGAGATCTATTTTCAGTTGACTTTATACACATATGTTTAACTATGATACGAGTGCAACAAATAGTATATTAAAAAAAATTCCTGAACAGTCAAGACAAGGGCTGTTCATGTCATTGCTTCTCAAAGCATCAATGTCACTTCCACAGATTGCCTGTTATGTCCTCTATTAGTTATCACAGAACAAGGAGAACATGTGGTCTTTATCCCTTTGAGACTTTACATTGTCTAGAAGATTTAGTTGCTGGGAAACTTAAAGTTGTTTTTAACCTACCAACAAAACATATTAGCAATAATTAGAACCCATTTTTGAAATAATTTTATAAATGTCTCAAAACATATACTTGTATTAAAAAATAAAATATAGTAATGTTTACAAAAGCATTGATCAAACAAGTGATACCTGTGCAGTGTCACCTAGTAACACTCTTAAAGAGGAAAATTAAAACTTAGTACAGAAATAATATTTAAAATTGAAAAAACATCATAATGACTAAATTAGCTTATCACATATCAGCCCATTAGCTGTGATTTTCATTTGTGGAAGGGTTCTTACTCATGCCAGCTTTCAGTGTACTGTTCTGAAACTTGTGGGTGTAACAGAACAGAACATATTCCTGCATCTGTGAATATAATCCCACACACCATTTTACATGACAGGCTGAAGGCCCTAAAACTAGATGTTAACAGTAAGCCAGGATGTCAACTTCTACCAGTCCAAAATTTAAATTACCCCTATAATAATACCTGTTTTATCATTTCAAATCTCTAATTTTATTTCATGAGGTGTTATTTAGACATGTAAGATAGGAAGAAATGTTTTGTATTTATTGGTTGGTTGTTTTTTCTACCCCACTTATCTGGTTTGCTTCCTACAGACAAAATGCATGCAACACACAAACATACACAGCAGACACCCAAGAGGGCTTGGTGCAAAAAAAATTGTATACTTTTGAACTGCCTTACAGGGAGAAAATACTAGAAATTCTATACATGTTTATTTTTCATATAAAATTCATAAAGTATACTTTATGATGAATTAATACATGAATTAATAAAATCATTCTATATGGAGAGTAGTATGTGCTCATTTGAGAAAATACAGAAAATTGGAAAAACTAGGAAGATAATTGCAGATGCATTTACCTTAGAGTAAAATTAAAAAGAGTGGAGTAGGCCGGCACCATGGCTCACTAGGCTAATCCTCTGCCTGAGGCACCAGCACCCCGGGTTCCAGTCCTGGTTAGGGTGCCCGTTCTGTCCTGGTTGCTCCTCTTCCAGTCCAGCTCTCTGCTGTGGCCTGGGAAGGCAGTGGAGGATGGCCCAAGTGCTTGGGCCCTGCACCCGCATGGGAGACCAGGAGGAAGCACCTGGCTCCTGACTTCGGATCGGCTCAGTGTGCCAGCCATAGCGGCCATATGAGGGTGAACCAATGGAAGGAAGACCTTTCTATCTGTCTCTCCCTCTCTCACTGTCTAACTCTGCCTGTCAAAAAAAAAAAAAAAAAAAAAAAAGACTGGAGTAAGTATTTTAATGTCTGCTTTACTTAAATATAAATGTATGAGAGTACTTCCAAAAGTCCATGTAAATTCATTTTGTGAAAAATTGTTCATGGACTACAAACATGTTTTACACAAAAATAGTCTTTTTTTCATTTTTTTCTAATAAACTTTTTGAAGTGCCCTGGTATGCATGTCAACCTCTTAGTTACAACAATGTTATGTTTCCCACCCTAAATGCACTCCCTGATCCAGACCAAAGGCATTTGCTTTCTCTAACAGTTGGCAAGGTGTTATATCTTCTCTGCTGTTTATAATTCACTGTAAATTGAGCCCCCAAAGAAATGGTGCAGTGGTGACAAATAAGTGAATAACATTTCAATGTATTAATGTGTTAGTATAATTCTATAGCTGAATATAAGAGACAGGGTAATTTATATAATATGAAGGATTATTCAGCTCATGGTTCAGGGGCCTGGGAGGTCTAAGGTCAAGGGGCCACATCTGTTAAAAGCCTGCTTGTTAGCAGCGACTCTGTAGAGTCCCAAAGCATCACATAATGAGAGGAACACATCTGAGATTTGGAACCAAACTGGATCTCAGTCCTGTGGTTGGTATAATCAATTAACCTGTTAATCTGTGAGTGACCTAATCACCTCTTCAGGATGCTGCCTGGTGCCGCCTTTTAATTCCTTAATGGGGAATTGAATTTCAACCTAAGTGTTGGTGGAGACCATTGTCATAACAGTGTCTCTGCACTTAGTCCTAGGATGTAGTTGTTACTCCTCTTGCTTCTGCGTGTGATCAAGAGAAGAGTTTACCTCTTCCTTGTACGTGTAAAGTTGTCCATCATTTATAGAAAGTAATATGTTTTAAATATCTTTCCCCTTTTTCTCCCCAGTAGGGTTTTCTTTATATGATCATGTGGGAAAGAATAGATGGAAAATCAGAAAAATGAAAGTTGTACTTGGCTTCTGGGAATATATAAAATTTTCTTGTTTTAAATTGCATTTGATAGTTTTTAATATTATTGTTCAACAACAGATAAAATAGAATATTTTTAGTATAGATATTTTATTGGGAGTGAGAATTTATAATCTGATGAGCCTACATTATAAAAATAAAATTATTTTCTCATATTTACATTGAAATGGAAGAGAATAAAATACTCTAGGATGCTAAAGATTTTGTTACTCCCTCCTCTGTTAAGTAAGAAATTTACCATTAAGCTGAGTAAAGATCAATGTTAACTTAGTAAATTATATAGAGTGCTTAACTGAATAAAAAACTGAATATGAATGCAATATAATGAAACTTAGAATTCCTTGATTACACTATTCCTATAAATGTGATCGAATCTTTAAATTGTGTGATCGCTTGAAGATCATTTTGAGTTGGTTTTCTAAGGATGCTTCTATATATATATATATATATATATATATATATATATATATATATAGGTCATTCATTCCTAGCTTTGTTGTTTAAATAATCATTTAAATGACTGTCTCCAAAACCAGTACATATACAGGGCCTAGTGCAGAAATGAATAATAGAATGAATTTGTGATTGCACTAAGTGACCCCTGTAACGTTAGTGTGGTTCCTGTGGGTTTCTTCCATCTCCCTGAGAACATCACAGGATCCTGCTCTTTAGGCCCTCTTTGAAGTTATGCCTGGCCATGTGACTCGCTTTGGCCAATGAAACAGAAACAAAAAATGAAGCTGTCTCTTCTGAAATATTTATGACCCAGTGCAATGTTTACTCTTCCCCTAATGTAGAAGCATGTACTGTGATAAAACTTGTGTCACCCTGGTCCCTGAACAGTTGCCCTGAATGAAGACCTGCCTGCACACAGGCATTCCACATGGAGTATGAGCCACATATTATGTTGTCACATGTGTTGAAGTTTGGGGACTTGTTTGTTACTGGATAACAACCCAGCCTTTTCTTCTGCAAATTTTCAAAACAACACAAAATTCTGGAGAAAATGGAATCCTGGCATCCAGCTTATGATACCACAACTGTAGAAGTGTATGCCAGCATGCCATTTAGTTCTTAATATAAAATCACATTTTATCACTGATTAGTTATGTGAATTAATATGTTATGTAAAAGATATAAAGATCAGTTCATTTGAGAAAACTTTGTAGGCTCTAGGTTCTCTGATTTTCTCAAATCGTAATTTTGTGCACTAGTGTATTTTATAAGCCAGAGAAGTTCAAGAACTTGGAAACTGTTCTACTCCGTAACCCCTCCTTTGAATTGTAGTAAAATCTAAGAAGTGACACTGACATGTATTTTCTTATTATACATATTGTTTGGATAGTTTGCAGTAAAATGTTTAATAAAAACTATAATATCTACAGAAACTGCCACTTTTTAATCTGTTTATATATTTTACCAAAGTTCATACATGCATTTATTCATTCTAAATATTTATTGCACTTTCTCCAGGACCTAATAAGCAGGTCAAGAATTTAAGATTTCCATCTTGCATTCAAAGCTATTAAATAGTTTTTAACAGAAAAGTAGGGTGAGCTGCTTGATAGTTTAAAATGATCTCATGTGCTGTTATGTTTAAAACCTGTTAGAAAAAGGCCAGAGCAGAAATAGGGATTCATAAATTAGGGAAATGTTTACAGTGGATTTGGCAAGGATAAAGGTATATTGGGCTAGAATTTTCATACTGGGAATAGAAAGAGGTAGATGGAACAGAGGTATGCTTTCCAGAAACCATTGGATTCATTGTTGAATTTATAATGGAGGAAGGGCTAGTGAGGGAAAAAGTGTGGTACCAAGGATTATTTCAAGATCTCTGACATGAAAAAATAGATATGTGGAGGTATAACTTATTGACTGGAAAATCTCAGAAAGGGGGTTAATCTGTTCAGATGTAACTAGAACATTGATACTATTATGAAAGAATTGAATAACTGGCTGATATGTTGAAGAAACATGATTCAGAGGACCAATTTATAAAAATAAAGTTACCCACATATAAAATTACTGGAAGTGTATTAAATACTTTTGTGAAGAAAATAATCAAAGGCTTTTTTCAAGAAAAAGAGTTTTCAAATAAATTAAAATTGGGCATGCACTAGAGTGACTCGTTTTATATTACTATCTTGGTTTCCTTTTAATTACTCCTTGGCATGGAAAGAAAGCATGAATGCATGCCCATTCCTTCTGAATACTAATTTCTTCCACCTTTTTACATTATAATTTATAGTTCACAAAGAATTGGTTACTCCTGGTCCTTTTATTCTTGGTTCCTGAGATGGACAGAACAACTTCAGCTCACACATACCATATTTCGTGGCCATTCAATCTTAAATTTTAAATGGCCAAAGCAAGTCACATAACCATACCTAGTATGCCAAAGAAACAAGTGATAAAGCATCCGCACTGTCATAATGACTCAGTGATGCCATTGAAAACTCTTGATCTTTCCAAATCTTTACTACCTCTTAGCATTTATACTTTGAAAAATTGTTTTCCCATCTTAACTGTCTCCAAGTAGACTGGCATTGGACATAATAGTAGTGGATACCAGCTGCTGAGGTCCTAGGTCTCTTCCTTAGCTTCTGTATCCCAGCCAGCATGCAGTCTGTTTAATGCAGTTGTCTTTAAGAATATATCTTTGATATTTTTCTTCTCTGATTGAGTTAAAATTATTTTACTATGTTCTTAAGTTAATTTACCTTTGTTCTGTTTTGCTATTTCCCTGGGTTATAGGACATTGGGAAAAAAAAGTCTTGAAATTTAGATTAATAGCAATTCAGTTTTACCTAGGGGAAACAGAATTTCTTATCTTTTCAACCACTGAAGTTTAATGATGAAGTAAACTTTTGTTTTCTTATCAAAATCTGTGTGTGTTTTTGAATTTTTAGATTTTAGGAATGGGTGTAATTTGGAACTTGTGAGATAAACATCAATTCATAAAGCTTCTTTAATCTTCAAAACTGTTTATTTCATGATCCATATTTTCTTAATGTAAATGTTTTATTTTGATAGTAGATGGAATCATTAAAATTGGGAGTGTCTCTAATAACAGAATTCTTTAGAAGTCAATAGATTAGATCGCTTGTGTTTCTCTTTCATTAGGTGTTCTCCTAAATTGGATTCCTACTTTGAAGGGTAATGTGATGGATCTAAATCAGTGGTTTTCCAATGTTTTTATACTTGTGTTTTTATCAAACAAAATATTACACAGAACTCCAATGCATAAAACAGAGACAAATAAGACTGCTGTGTTTAAAATGACTATGTCTTATGTTCAAGAATTGTCATGTCAAGCTATAATTGTTTCTTGATTTCTCACTTCCTAAATTAACAGAAGATATCTTACCCTCCAATTGAGAAATTATATAGAAATGTAATCGTAATTTGTTATTTTCAGCTATTTGAGCAAAGTCATTTGAATTGTCCTATGAGTGCAAATAGGGTTGCATTGCCTTGGCTCTCATTTTTTTTTTCCTTTGATTGACAAATAGTGATATTATCCACATAAAGACTCTTAGAGAGGTTGACCATATCTTGCCAATTAACAGTGTGTATGCAAGACCTCTCCAAGAAAGAGAAGGATTGGGACTGCCAGTTCTGTCTCTTAATAAATATCCTCTGTGCCTGGCTAAATAAGCAAAATGGCAGAGAAAGCACAATTCCAAAGGACTCACTCATTTTGATGAATAGGGCTCATTCAGATGGCTTTGGTTTTTGAACTTGTCACAGCTTGCGATAGCTTACTTCCCTCATCAATTATCCTGTTAAAACTGATTGCCATTTTTATGAAAGTGGGTTCCAGCCTGATCAACAAAATTTAGCGTCAGAGGAAAAGGTGGATACAATAATTATTTTCGCAGAATTTCATTTCTCTGCTATTTCACAAGGCGAAAGTATTTGAGGGTCTTTCGGGGATCTTCTATTTGAGAAGACATGGAATTCTTTTTACTCCTGTTGTATAACCTCTGTTACTCTCTTGCCATCTGCTACCCTAGCCTTGAAATTTTTATTTTACCAAATATGTCAAAATTATATTTTCCTGGCATCTGTAGTTAGTGCTTTCATAGTGAATTGCAGTCAGATCAAATATATGTGTTTAATTTTTTCATTGTTACTTCCTAGCTAGCTGACCTTAGGAAAATTATTTTAACTTTTCAAATCATAAATTACTGAACATAATAATACCCATATCACATAAATGTTGGCAATGTTTAAATAATCTTGTAAACTATCACTTTAATCACACTTTGGACATACAAATTGATCATCTTATGCCCTGCTTGACTAAAACAATTTATTGATATTTCTTTTGAGATAAAAACAAAAATTTAAATTTTTATCTACAAGTTTCAGTCCAACTTCTATCTACATTGTAGCCTGACTTCCTTTATATCTAAAAATATTGTTATTTCAGTTTTATAAAGGCCCTGTTTTCTATAGCCTCAGGTCCTTCACACATGCCCTTCAATCTAATTGCTCTCTTTATGTGGTCATCACTTTTTTCATCTTCATATTTCTATCAAGTGATTACTTCTTGAGGAGAGCCTCTGCCATCATATTCGCTTTTGGTACTGTACATATTGAAGAATGCTATACAGGATATGTCACACTTGTTCACTAAACATGAACTACATTGATCCACAGTTATATCTTTCTGATCCTATTAAATGCTGTATCTCAAGCATTTACAAAACTTCTTCAAAATAAATCTATATGTACATGGAATAAAAGAGGACAAAGTTAATATTGTGGATCCCCTATCATTTTAGAAACTGATTTGGCATGATATGCATATATATTTTTTCCCTCATATAATCCTCACCAATTCTATAAGCAAGTAGGATTTTTAAAAAAATTTTTTTAAAGATTTATTTTATTTATTTGAAAGACAGAGTTACAGAGAGAGGTAGAGACTGAGAGAGAGATCTCCCATCTGTTGGTTCACTCCCCAGACAGCCACAACAGCCGGAGCTGCGCTGATCCAAAGCCAGGAGCCAGGAGCTTCTTCCTGGTCACCCACGTGGGTGCAGTGGCCCAAGGACTTGGGCTGTCTTCTACTGCTATTCCAGGCCATAGCAGAGAGCTGGATCGGAAGAGGAGCAGCCAGGACTAGAACCAGGACCCCTATGGGATGCCGGCACTTCAGGCCAGGGCTTTAACCCGTTGTGCCACAGCACTGGCCCCAGCAAGTATGGTTTTTAGGAAAAGAAAATATATATAAGCATTGAAGGTCTTTGTGACAATTTAAGGGGAGAATGGAAAGCAAGTACAACTTATAGATTAAAAAGGTCCCTTACTCTTGTTTGAAAGCTAGGGAATTATAAGGAAGTTTTATGAAATAAATACTCATTTCTTCTTCAAAACATAACCATAATTTGTATCAGGCTAGATGAATTTTAAATCTTTTAATTTGATAAGTAGATACTTTTCATGTAGTGTAATATGCTTATAAATTGAGTCACACTTATGAAAATAATTCTCATCACATATGGAAGTGTCCCTGATGCCAGTACTCATTTTCACCATGAACACAAAAAGAGAAGTTTTGAATCAGCCCACAGATCAAGACTAAGTTGTGGACTGACAAAATAAACATTTCTTGGGAGTATAATATGTGATAAAACACTTTCAGTGAGTTCAATGAGGGCCGCTGACCTTGTCAGAATGACACAGCCAGCCACCGGTGAATTCAAAAACAACTACATAAACTATTGTCTAGAAATATATATGCTTCTAAGCTTTTAATTTGCAAACTGTTACATTGTCTGTCTTAAATATTTTGCAGGATAAAGCCTTTGGTTCTTTTATATCATAACTGAATTTCACCTCTTAAAAATCTTTACTCACAGAAATTATTAAAATGAAAGGATAGCAGATTCTTCTGTGACTCCAAAAAAATGGAGATTTCCTGTAGATTTAAATCTATTATTGTTAAGTGGTAGAGCAGCTAGGAGCTGCTCCAACAGTCAGCCAGTGTTACCATCTCTAATTATATTAGAGGATAAATCAAAATTATAAAATAAAATTAATTTCAATTTTTGTCGGTTTAAAATATTGACCTACTCAAAAGATTTTCTCTTTTTCCCCTCTTCTTCTTTGTGCATACATTTAAGAACTTAAGTACTATTGGCTTTTTCTGGCCTCAGTCTCCCTCACTTATCTGTCAGATTATTCTTTGTGAATGTCTTCTTTGCAAAATCAATTTTCCTTTTCATAAGTCCTCAATAGTTCCCTCCACTTACAGAAGGCCTGAACTTCTTAAGTTGATGCTTACAAGCCTTCAATTATCACTTAACAACATTCAATTTATTCTTTTCTCCTTTATACAAATATTACACTCTATTTAAACTATATCGTCAGGATAGTGGAGTTCTGTGGATTTACATTCTACTACTTATGGGTAAACTGGGAGTTGTTTTCAAATTTTTATTTATTTGCTTTTACTTATTTGAAAGACACTGACAGAAATAGAGAAAGAAAGGGATTGACCTTCATTATACTGGTTCACTCCCCTAACAGTATCAGAAGCAATGTAACTGGTATTTGAACAAGCCAGTTAGACATGGGATGCAGTGTCCCAAGCTGTATTATTGCAGCTTAATTGCAGCACCAAATGCTCACCCTGTACACGCTCTTTTCATAGCTTTATCGAAATAATGTCACTTTTTAGATGTATTAGTTTTTTTGCTGTTAGTATACTTAGCTGAAGAAATGTATTGTACATTTGTATATCTAGATATTTGTTGTTTCCTTAGGATATTTTTAAGTATACAAGTGGAAAAGTTTGATATAATACTATAGAGTGTTTGCTGGTAGACAAAAATGTCTTCCTTTTTATGTTAATTAGCTTCATTTATTTTTTCTTCAATTTTTTATATATATAAGATGAACAAACTTTATGTATTTCATATATGCAGATTTAGGAGCATAGTGATACTTCCCACCCTACCATCTCCTTCCTTTCTCATTCTTTTAATTTTTATGATGATTTGATTTTAGTCATAAGCGTAACTTTCTACTAGGTAAACAATTCAACAGATGTTAACCAAAAAACCCACTGTTCCTCAATAATAGAGACTAGGGCTGTAAACAATAATCAAATCTCAAAATGTCAATTTTGATCATATACATTACATTTTTTGTACTCTTAATTACCACAGATCAGGAAAAACACATGATGTTTGTCTTTTGGGTAATCGCTTATTTCACTGAGTATAATTGTCTTCCTTCTTAAATTACTCAGGTTATTGTTTAAATCTCCTACTTCTTTGATCCCTTATTCTTGCATACATTTTATTCTAGTTTTATGCTCTTTAATTCCTAAATAGTTTTCAAAATCCTTTTTCTTATTGTCCTCACTGTTGCTTCTCCAGTTCAGAACTTCGTTATGTCTCTTCTGCCCTACTCCAATACCCTGGGCCAACCCTGGGTGACCCCTCACTTGCTCTGGACCTCTCTTGCGATTTCTACCTCTGTGGGGCTCTCCATCCTTGAGATTCTGTGAAATAGAGGTTTATCTGGTACCCATCTTCTGATTCAACTATTACTGACTCCCTGCCTCTAAAGTCTTTGATGTGGGTTTGTGTAACACTCTATGACTTACCCTCTAACCCTTTTCTTTATGCATTCAATGTTCTGGCTATACTGAGATGTTAGAAGTTATAAAAATATGTCCTGTTTTCCCTGACCTTGTTATCTGCCAGAAATACTGGTAGACTCCTTCTACTCATCCTTTAGATTGTAGTTCCCAAGTGGCATTTTCTGCATAAAATCTCTTTATACCTTTCTCCTTTCATCACAGGGAAAGCTACTGTTTTTTTCCCTCTATATTTTAAAAATAATTCTTTTCCACTAGGATGAAAATTATATTATCAGAAATATTCCTTCTGTATACCCAGCTCTTAAAACATGATATTCATTCAGTAAATATTTGAGAAATAAATGAATAAGAAAAGAATGAACGGATTCAATAAGAAGTTAATAACCTGTATATACTCTATCAGGCCTGTTTCTTCTTGTTGAAAGAATATACACTTAGTTTTCTAAATGGAATATATAAATATTAAATAAAACCAGTATAAAATATTGGTGAAGTTTTGACCTGGGAAAACCTGGATTTAGGTTCTAGAGATACCAACAGGAAACTTGAAATGAGCTGCATATTTTCTGTTAGCCCTTTTTTTTCTATCATTATAAAGAAAATAATAATATATACCTCATCATTTGGTCATGAGAATTAAATGAGGTAAATAGGTGAAAATAGTTTATAAACTATTAAATATTAGGTGTTTTTAATTTGATATTTTAGTAGGTTTAAATTTATAGTAACAGTCTCACACTCTAATGCACTAAAATATAACTTTTAAAATCTGTAATTGGTATCAAAGTATTTGAAAGGCCTCATTTTTGTACCCATTGTTTATATTTTCCTAACAAATTTATCAAGTGACTGTTGTCTAAAACACTATCTCCTTCGTCTATCCTTGTTCTTCATATTTTGCTGCTACTGCAGCTGTTGCTGGTGGTGAGTGGTATGTGAGAGAACTGTAACACACTGTGGAAAGGGCACCTGTTCCCCATGCCATCCTCTTCCTCTTTGGCCTCTGCTGAGTTGTCTAACTGCCACTTGGTTAACTGCCCTCGATGCAGCTATCTTCAGAATCTCTGAACATATGATTAGAACTGTTTACAGGATACCTGTGCAAGGTTACTTCAAAATGTTCAAATGGAATTAAAAGATATATTTATTTTGGTGGAAAAAAAAAACACCGCAAATCCATACATACAAGACATCTTCAAAGAGTTCATAGAATGCATATTAAAAATAGTGCATAAATGTCAATGTTTTTGGCACCAAGATAAAAATTAGCTTAATTTAATTTTCCAAGAACTTTTTTTTTTTTTTTTTTGACAGGCAGAGTGGATAGTGAGAGACAGAGAGAAAGGTCTTCCTTTTTGCCGTTGGTTCACCCTCCAATGGCCGCTGCAGCTGGTGCACTTTGGCCAACGCGCTGTGGCTGGTGCACTGCGCTGATCCGAAGCCAGGAGCCAGGTGCTTCTCCTGGTTTCCCATGTGGGTGTAGGGCCCAAGCACTTGGGCCATCCTCCACTGCCTTCCTGGGCCATAGCAGAGAGCTGGCCCTGAAGAGGGGCAACCGGGATAGAATCCGGCACCCCAACTGGGACTAGAACCCTGTGTGCCGGTGCCGCAAGGCGGAGGATTAGCCTGTTAAGCCATAGCGCTGGCCAGAGAGGTGTTTTTTTTTTTTTTTTTTTTTTTTTTTTTTTTTTGACGGAGTGGACAGTGAGAGAGAGACAGAGAGAAAGGTCTCCCTTTGCCGTTGGTTCACCCTCCAATGGCCGCCAAGGCCGGCGCACTGCGGCCAGCGCACCGCGCTGATCTGATGGCAGGAGCCAGGTGCTTCTCCTGGTCTCCCATGGGGTGCAGGGCCCAAGCACTTGGGCCATCCTCCACTGCACTCCCAGGCCACAGCAGAGAGCTGGCCTGAAAGAGGGGCAACTGGGACAGAATCCGGCGCCCCGGCCGGGACTAGAACCCGGTGTGCCGTCACCACAAGGTGGAGGATTAGCCTATTGAGCCTCGGCGCCGGCTACCATGAACTTTTTAAAGTGTCTTCATATTAAGTGTTCTCCTTATGTCAACTTTCCATCCACCCTTTCAGAACTTTGTGCTCACCTCAGAAACACAGTCGGGAAGTTTTCTCACCTCACTTGGGAATGAAAAATCTGCTGGGATGTAGGACCTTGCGTCCATGTCTATAGAGCCTTCGCTCAACCTTTTAACTGGTTCAGACATCATTGTGGATCCAAGGTGTTCTAAGAGGCTTGTAGGTGGCTGGCACCACGGCTCAATAGGCTAATCCTCCACCTTGCGGCGCCAGTACACCGGGTTCTAGTCCCATTTGGGGTGCCGGATTCTGTCCCGGTTGCCCCTCTTCCAGGCCAGCTCTCTGCTGTGGCCCGGGAGTGCAGTGGAAGATGGCCCAAGTGCTTGGGCCCTGCACCCGCATGGGAGACCAGGAGAAGCACCTGGACGTAGATATGCAGTTGTATTTTGAGAAGCACAAGACTACTCTAGAAGGTATGCAGTTAAATCTATTTTTTGATGTTTCTGTAGCACCCATTCTTAGTTTCTGATCTTAATGGATCCACCATTGATATCTAAAGTTTATTTCACTCTGAATTGTTCCCTCTTCCTATGTGATTAAACAGCTTCTTCCTTTGAGGAAAGAAGCCAGATAGTGACATATTGTTTTGTATTATGTGGCTGATAATCATATATTTCTTCATTTCTCCAAGTTTAATGCTTAATGCCCAGCTTTTTAAAAAAAAAGATTTATTTATTTATTTTAAAGTCACAGATACAAAGAGAGAGAAGGAGAGAGACAGAAAGAGAGAGAGATCTTCACTCACTGTTTTACTCCCCTGATGGCAGCAGTGACTAGCGCTGGGCCAAACTAAAGGCAGGAGCCTGGAGCCTCATCCTGGTCTCTGTCATGTGGATGCAGGGAGCCAAGCACTCAGGCCATCTTCTCTGCTTTTCCAGGCCATTAACAAGAGCTGGATTGGAAGTGGAGCAGTCCAAACATGAACCAGGGCCAGTATGGGAGGCTGATGTCACAGGCAGCAGTTTAACCTGTTAACTGGTCTCTGTTTTCTTCATTCTTGATTCATAATTTATTTGGGCATGGAATTTTAGATGGATAAGCAGAATCAATAGTTGAATAAAATTAACAATACATTTAGCAGCTAACAATTGTTGATTTACTAGCAAAATGTGATACACTTTTTCAACTTTTACAGAAGCCTAAAAATATGTTTTATGTGCTAAGAAAGCTCCGCTATATACAAAAAAAAAATTGTCAGTATCAATGGATTTGGAAAGCCTTTCCTGTAAATCACTACAATAACAACATACAAATATAAAACAGACTGTAATGTCATTTGAAGGTAGTTTTTAATATCTTTAGGGAATTTAGGAGATCGTAAGTACCATGTTCTGAGTTTCCAACTTGGTGGGTCTGACTAAGTGACAATGCCAGCCATGGATTAACTACATCTGCCTATATTGTTTTGTTAAGGTATTTCATGTCCTGTTCTATCCAGCTTCTTAGTCTAGTCTTAATATCAATTGTGAGCTCTTGACATCAAAAATATATAAAAGATGTAATCTTTGTAGAAATTTAGTCTCTCGATTCTGTTAATCTTACAGAGATATAACTATTAAGGAAAAACAAATAGAAATACCATGTTTTACAGATATGAAAGATAATTATTAATCCTTTTACTACATTAAGAAGTGGTGGTTAGAAATCATAACAGTATTGCTTAAATGTAGGAAACTTTAGCCATACATAAACCAATGTTTAATTTCAGTAGATGAGGATGATAATGATGAATTAAATGGGAAAATAAATTTTTTAATTCCTATGAAAACAACAGGATTTAATCATTGATCGTTGATTTTGGATGCTGTACCAGGGTAAGATGTCGTGCCCTGTCAGTTATAAGAGTTCATTTTCTTTATCCCTTGAAAGTTAATAAAGGTTTCCTTCAAATAATAAGGCAGAAACAAAAACATTGATTATCAATATCAGAGAAGAGATGCTCAAATACGATGGAAGCACTTCTGTTTTATAGTTCTATTAGTTCACATCAATATCCAAGATTTCTGAGAAAATTTTATGTAGTCACCTCATAAAATGGGTGAGGGATAAGAAGCTATTTGGCAAAACAGTGATTTTCTCATAGATGTCAAGAGGAAAAATCTTTCTGCTCAGCAAACATAAATCACACATGCTTTGAAGCAAGGCCATATGATCCTAAAATAATCTCCCTATAGAAAAGCATAATAAAAACAATAACTTCCTTGAGGATTTACTCTAAGGGCATTTGTAAATCTGATTTTTAGTATTTTGACAGCTCACTATGGTGCACCAATTTTCATAGCCCAGTATCATAAAGATAAATATTTTTATTTTTCTATATTATCTGGAAATTCAGCAGAAATCTAATCTGAGATTCAGAGATGACAAACATGTGAGAACTTACCTACCCATTTCTCCATCCAGTTTGAATAAATGGCAATCTGGTGAAGCAGGGAATGGCCATTTTTCATTCTTATTAAGAATGCATCAACTACTTTACAAGATCTACCTATGAAATGTCTCTTAGGGTCCTCTTTCATCTTTGCAATACAAAAATTCCCCCTCTTTCTATTCTCATTCCTTCTTTTATTATCCTTCTTGCTTTGTAAATATTTAATCAAAAATATATCAATCTAATCCCATTCCCTTTGTGCAAGGCACTATTTCAAGTGCGGGGGGTGGACTTAATTCCTAAACTCACTCACTTTGTAGCCCACAGGGGAATAAACACAATTACATTACTTTGTATCACATGCTGTAGTATCCTATAGGTCATCTTGACTCTCTCCCCTCACACACACAGTACCTCACTACCTCATTGCTGGCACCGGACCACCGCAGCATACAAGTACCATGTGTATTCAGTGGTAAAAAGGAGCAGATGTTCCAATTTAATGAAAAACTTTAATTACATTAAATCTGTTCTTAATTCTTAAGAACACTACCTGATAGAAATTCGAAAATTGAGAGAGATGATATTATAATTTGGGAGATTAGTTTATTCCAGAAAAAGAATGAAAAAGAGAGGGTTAAATCCTTTTTTCATGCTCAAAAATGCTGACTTTTCAAAAATCCTTGTTCATTTTCACAACTTTGAGCTTTAAGTCATTACATTATAAACACCTAATGCTAGCCAAATACCACTGTAAATTTCCTATCTAGAGGGTGAAGATTGCCAGATTTGAGTGCAGAACTAAATTTATGACAGTTTTCTGTCTACTAAGATTTTGGCTAACACACAGCTTAACATTAAGGAGCCGCTGTAGAAATTTAAAAATTTATCTTAGGAATAGAAATATCATGCATCTTACTTTTAGATTTAATGATAATTGTTAATATTTTCTTTTATCAGGCTTACTTAAGAATGCCTGAAATATTTAAGCTTCACATCCCTGGAAGAAAGTAAATGTTATATTCCCAATTTTACAAATGAGGAAAGTGAAGATAAGTGATTGAGAATCCAAACCTAGGATTCCTGACACTTTAGAGCCTCACAGAGATTCTGGCTTTTATCTTTTTACATACCTATTTTTAAAATATATATGGTGTAAGTATATCTCTCACTCGTCCTTAGAGTTAAGCATAGCTAATGCTGGCCAGGCAGCTTGCCTCGAAACAACCATTCCTAATTAGTATGTTGTTTGATATTATATACAGGTTTTTCAAAGCATCCATTTGTTTAGATAATTAAATTTATTTGACATTGTAGCTATATGGATGACAAGTGAGTAATGAAGCATTAGAATCACTAATTTGGATTATTTAGAAATTTGATCATTCTTAGAATTTGATTAATTGAGAAATAATCATATTTTATCATGAGCACATTATTGAAATATAAAGTAAGATCAGTAAAAGCCCACAGTACAATCCAACTGGTTTTAATCATTCTTTCTATTGGTTTAAACTATTTTCATATTATTTTGCTTTTAGAACCAATTCAAAAATATAGCTGAAGGAATAGTTCAGATTTATTCTTAAGCAAATAGTAGAAAATCTATAATTATTCTTTGATTTTCAAAAACATACTGACAGTTTAATGTATCAGCAACAGACTACAGCATGTAAGATCTAAGAGAGAAAAAATTTCTCTCTAGGTGTAGGCATTTGGCTCTGTGATTAAGTCACTGCTTAGGGCAGGCATCTGCATCCATAACAGAGAGTTCCTGTTCCTTCACCTCCAATCCAACTACCTGATAATGGGCACCCTGGGAGACAGCAGATAATAGCTCAAGTACTATGGTTCGTTCGTTCGTTCGTTCTTTCTTTTTTTTTTTTTTTTTTTTTTTTGACAAGCAGAGTTGGAGACAGAGTTATAGACAGTGAGATAGACAGAGAGAAAGATCTTCCTTCTGTTGGTTCACTCCCCTACTGGCCACTATGGCCAGCGCTGTGCCGATCCAAAGCCAGGAGCCGGGCACTTCCTCCCGGTCTCCCATGAGGTTGCAGGGACCCAAGCACTTGGGCCATCCTCCACTGCCCTCCTGGGCCACAGCAGAGAGCTGGACTGGAAGAGAAGCAACAGGGACTAGTACCCAGTGCCCCAACCAGGACTAGAACCTGGGGTGCTGTTGCCGCAGGTGGAAGATTAGCCAAGTGAGAAACAGCGCCTGCCTCAAGTACTATGGTTCTTGCCACCTACATGGGAGACAGATGGAGTTCCAGCTCCTGGCTACAGCATGGGCAGGCCCTGGCTATTGCAGTCATTTGGCAAGTCAATCAGCAGATAGAAGATTCTTTCTGTCTCTCCTCCCCCTCCCCCTCCCCCTCTCC
The DNA here is from genome assembly GCF_033115175.1 of Lepus europaeus. Taxonomy (NCBI): domain Eukaryota; kingdom Metazoa; phylum Chordata; class Mammalia; order Lagomorpha; family Leporidae; genus Lepus; species Lepus europaeus. The sequence continues at coordinate 61,746,123 of NC_084831.1, forward strand.
CTTTGTCTCTCCCTCTCCCCCTCTCCTTTCCCCTGTCTCCTTCTCCCCATCTCTCTCCTTCTCTCCCTCTCTCCCTCTCTCCCCACCTCCTTCCCTCTGTGTGTGTGTGTGTTTCAAATAAATTGAACTTTTAAAAAAAAAAAAAAGTAACATGTTTTGTTAATATCCATTTGTATTGAAATGCCCTTTTTTGTGAAAACATTTCAGCTATATCTAGAGAAATTATTAAAGCAAACAAAACACAAAAGCTTTCACTTCTCATATATGTTTATTTACTTTATTTATTTACCTTCAACATTTACAGTTGAAGCCTGAGATTAGGCATGATTCTCATCTTTTCTCATTTAAACATTATTTTGCAAACTGGTGTTCAGCACACAAGCTGCTGAGTCAGATAAACCTGAGCTGAGTTTGAATCTGTGATGTTATGTCCCATCTGTGGAAGCAGAGGCTGAGCATATCTTAAAGCCACAAACAAACACAACCGACCTCAAATCCCCTAATATAACCTATGCCCAGGCATTATCTGCAGGCTCTTGGCTATTGATTAGCTGAGTGATCTTGAAAAATTTTCTCTGACTCAATTTTTTTACTCCTAAAACAGAGAAAACAATTCTTCCTGTTGAAGATTGTGATGATTAAAGGAAAATATCTGTTAAACGTCTAAGGTAGTTAACTCAGGAAAGGTATGAACTATAAAAATGTATAATCCTTACTGTCTGCATAATATTCTTTGATGATAATACAATGCATAACCATTCAAACTATACAGACATCCATACTATTATTTTTCCCATTATCAATAGTCTAAATTACATCTTTGTGTACACAAATTTTTATATCTCTACTGACTGAACTCACTAAGATAATTTATTAGAAGTAAAACCATGATTTGATAGATTATGAACAGTTTTATGGCTTTTTATGTGTACCATAAATTTCCAAAAGGATTTTATTTTTAGCATTGACTGTGATCAGTTTTATTGGGCAAGCATTCTGGAATATAAAGTCACATTAATTTTCTCATGCTCTCTTCTTCAAAGTAGCCCCTAGGAAGTCTCTGCGCTGTTGCTAACAATTCTCAATTCCAGACTGTTCTGCAGCACCTCAGAATTACTTTCTCTGCAGCTGTTTCCTGAGTCTTGATATGAAATTCTGCCTTTACTTCTACACATAGACCTTATCCATGGTTAAGTCCTGTCCATCCTCTATCCACACTAACTTAAATGCTCACTTTTGCTTTTCTCAATTTATTAGCAAGCCTTAGTGTAGATTGTCATAATCTTGGGCCTAAAGAACACCACAGCATCTTAAGTGCTTTTTCTGACAGCCATATATTCTTCCTCCCAATCACAATCTCTAATGCTAATGCTATCTTTTGAAAGCCTAGATGTTTCCATACCCCAACCCTACTCCTATTTCATTCACTCATTATGCTTTCTCCTTAGATTCTTTGCTACCTCTGTGTTTGGTTGTGTTTGGTTAACTCTTTCTTTCTTTCTTTTCTTTTTTTTTTTTTTCTGGAAGCAATATTACTTGAACTTCCTAAAGGATGAGAAGTCTTTCATCAGTCCCTTTTATTATCAATATACTTAGCAATGATGTCACTGTATACAAAGAGAGTTTTGTAAAAGTGACCATTGTTACTTCATTTGATGGATTATCGCATATCAGACATTGCTTGAAACATTTCACATGGATTAACTCATTTAAACCTCACAAAGTACCTTATGAGATTACCACTATTATTATGTCAGTTTCTCAAGGTAAGGATGTTAAGCAGAAGTTTAAATAATGTGTCCAGAGACTATAGCTAGTAACTGATAGGGCTGAGTTTTCAAAGTTGAAAGTCTGACTTTTAACCACTTCTGAATCAACAGCTTCCTGGTAACTCATAATTTTCAATAGTATTTACTGCAGCTACTTTTTGTTCTTTACCTTGGCTTTCCTGCTGTAATTGTGCAATAGACATACCACACATAGTGAAGTTCAATCTGTATTGACTTTGTGGAGGTTTGATATGGTCAAATGATGTATAGCATCGCTAAATCCAACAACAATTGAACCCTGCCAGATGGCACTTTGAAAGATATAATGGTATTTTATGAATTTGTACAGATATCCAATTATTTGAAAATATTTAACTACAATTATACCATTGAAGTCATCAGTAGTTTTCCTTTAAATTTCTTGGTCTTTTTTTTTATTAAACTTTTATTTAATGAATATAAATTTCCAAAGTACAGCTTATGGGTTACAATGGCTTCCCCCCTCCCATAACTTCCCTCCCACCCCCAACCCTCCCCTTTCCTGCTCCCTCTCCCCTTCCAATCACATCAAGATTCATTTTCAATTCTCTTTATATACAGAAGATCAGTTTAGTATATATTAGGTAAAGATTTCAACAGTTTGCCCCATTTAGCAACACAAAGTGAAAAAAAATACTGTTGGAGTACTAGTTATAGCATTAAATAACAGTGTACAGCACATTAAAGACAGAGATCCTACATAATATTTTTTTAATTAATTAATTTTCTGTGCCATTTCCAATTTAACACCAGTTTTTTTTTTTCATTTCCAATTATCTTTATATACAGAAGATTGATTCAGTGGTCTTTATAATGAAGCACATTTTTATTTTAAAAACAGGATTTAATGATATTTTCAATAAGTGATAGCCTATTCTTACATTGAGGAAGTACCTCGTATAGAGTAGACTATGTGACTTGATGTGAGGACTTAATTATCTATTATGTAGGTCTTTTCTGTAAGTATCCTTAATCATGCACAAATGGACAGTGATACTTGTGAGTCTGTGTCTGCGGACTCTATCTGGGTACCTTAGAGCACAAGACTTCTTATTTTCTGTTCTCAGGCAAGTCCTTAGAAACAAGAGCACTTAATTTGTGCCAAGCATTATTCAAAGTACTTATTAAGATTATCTTCTTTACTCTTCACAGCAACAAATGGTTAGTACAGTTTTGGGATGGAAAGTTAAAAAGCCAGAAGGTTAGGTCAGTTATTTAAATCCATATAGCACATTAGGTGGTAAAACCAGAATAAAAACCCTGGATATGTTTAGTGGTTAACACTTAGGGATCTGGAGTTGTCACGTGGGCAATAGCCCTCTCAGGTGGTGTCCCTGAGCATGGATTCCTGCATATAAATGGAATAATACTACTTCTTGAAAGTTCATGGAGGCACAAGCAAATTGGCACAAAATGAGATGCTTGAAAACCTTTTCAGAGTTAAAGTAATTGATGTAAACTATCATATACATTAACATATTTCAAAAAAGAAGCCTGTTTTATAATGAAATGATGATTATAAATATATTCTCAGCTTTTTTTAAGATTTATTTTATTTATTTGAAAGTCAGAGTTACACAGAGAGAGAAGGAGAGCCAGAGAGAGGGAGAGGTCTTCCATTCTGCTGGTTCACTCCCCAAATGACTGCAATGGCCAGAACTGAGCTGATCAGAAGCCAGGAGCCAGGAGAGCTTTTTCCAGGTCTCCCACGTGGGTACAGGGGCCCAAAGAGTTGGGCCATCTTCCACTGCTTTCCCAGGCCATAGCAGAGAGCTGGATTGGAAGAGGAGCAGCCAGGACTTGAACCGGTGCCCATAAGGAATGCCGGCACTGCAGGCTGGGGCTCTAACCCGCGCCACAGCACCAGCCCTTCAGCTTTCATCAGAATAAGCTTTTTTTTCATCTTAAGTAAGCATTAAGTCAGTAATTTGGATTTGTGGAAAATTTGTCAGTAGGTTTGGCTAAAAGTTGGATCATGTATAGTCTTGTTTGTAATTAAAACTCACTTCTAAACATTTCTTTGTGACTATTTCAAGAACAGAAATGGATAGATGAAGATATCAAATAGATTTCCACAAATCCACTCCCAATAGCACTTTGAGTTCATTATAGGATGTTTAGTTGTAAGGTGAGTGCTCCTCTCTTCTCTCCTCTTTTGCCAGTATAAGAGTTGCACACACTCAATGAAGAGCTAGTTATAGCATAAGGATTGATAATCGGCTGGTAGCTTCTGTGTGGTGAGGCAAGGAGAGAAGGACTACCTTCAGAAACTCAAATTTTCACTGAATATCTTAAAAAATGAAAAAAAAATCATTTTCTAAATTTCCATTTTTTAGTATCTTACCGCTTTTATTGGAGTAGAATTCAGATGAATAAATAAATAAAAATAAAGTTTATTTATGGTTTTAGTCACATTTCCTTCTAAGTTTATTTTCCAATTTTTAAAATAGTCTCTAGCAAGAGAAGTAGTGGAAGATAACAGGCCTGAGCAGTCATTTTATTTCACTACTTGTTAGCTAACTTTGGAGGAATCATTTACTTTTGCTGAATCTCAATTTCTTTGTCTATAGACAGGAATCTCTTCCTGAAGAATTAATACATGAATTAGAGATAATATATGTACAGAACTTAATATACTGACTAAAACAAAATAGGAAATAAACAGTATCCACCATAATTTACTGTCTTTCCCATCTTCTCTAGCCTTTGTCTTCTGCTACATGCTATAGATAAAAAAATCCCATTAAATGAGACTTGTCTAACTAGCTATAATTTGAGAAATATATCATTCAAACTGAATTTGAATCCCAGCATCAAGCAGTGTCCCCAGAACCTAAGAAAATGCTTGACCCATAATAAATGCTCAATAAATTGTTGTGGGCTGAAAATATTTATTGATTTGAAATTCCTAACTGGCCAGACTTCAGAATAAGTGCAGAGAAAGCACAAAGTTCAGCTATCTGAGAGGCAGTCATCTTAGACTGACTTAGCTATTTCACATGATGCCCACTTATCCTTAACCTCAAAATAATTAGGATATAATTCAACTGAACCTGATGCAATAGCATGCAGCACTATCATCACTTTCTTTGCAGGTCTCACCTTTTCAAATACAGTTGTGACATGCTAAGCGCATTTAAAATGCAGGAAGACACTGAGGTGCAATTCAGTTAAGCTCAGCGTTAAGCTGCTGTTTGAGATACCTGCATACCATATCAGAGTGTCAGCTGGAACCCCAGCTACTCTGCTTCTGATGAGACTCCCTGCTAATGTGCATGGGAAGCAGCATTAGCAGAGTCCCTGTCACCCACATCAGGTATCTCAGAGCAGTTCCTGGTTCCTGGCTTTGGCCTGGCCCAGCCATGGATGTTGCAGGAATTTTGGGAGTTAACCAGCAGATGCAAGATGTCTCCCTGTGTTTCTCCCTCTCTTTCTGTTACTCTGCCTTCTTAAAACTAAGTAAAAGTAAAATTAATCTTTTTTAAAAAAGGTAAAACACCATAAAAATAGTGAGAGGGCAAACAAGGAAAACTCCCTTCCCCTCAATAGTCATTGGAGAATTTCTAAGAGGAACTGCTCACATCTCCCAAGTAGATTTTTTAAAACCAACTCAGTGCTGTTATTACTTTCTTGATATTTCCTTTATTTTTAATTTTTTATTTCTTTTTAAAAAATATTTATTTATTTGACAGGTAGACTTACAGTGAGAGGAAGCGACAGAGAGAAAGGTCTTCCTTCCATTGGTTCACTCCCCAGGTGGGCACCACGGCCAGAGCTGAACCAATCAGGAGCCAGGAGACAGCAGCTTCTTCTGGATCTCCCATGTGGGTACAGGGGCCCAAACACTTAGGCCATCTTCCACTGCTTTCCCAGGCCATAGCAGAGAGCTGGATTGGAAGAGGAGCAGCCAGGACTAGAACCGGCACCCATATGGGATGCTGGCACCGCAGGCAAAGGATTAACCTACTGCGCCACGACGCTGGCCTCTAATGTTTTTATTTCAAAGGCAGAGTGACAGAGACAGAGAGACATCTTCCATCCACTGATTCACTCCACACTCTCAGTGCCCACAACAGTCAGAATTGGGTCAAGTCAAAACTAGGAGCCAGGAACTCAGTATGAGTCTCTAATGTGGGTAGCAGGAACTCATGTACTTGTGCCATTACCTACTACCTCCCAGATTGTTCATTAGCAGGATGCTAGAATCCAAACCACAGCCAGGACTTGAATCCTGGCACTCTGGATGTGGGATACAGATATCCAAGCAGCATCTTGACTGAAGTGCTGAGTATCCACCCCTGTAATGTAAATTGACTTGTGCAACAAAATCTGTTAATATATAACTTCAGCAAATTTATCTGAATATATTATCCTCCTATCTACTAATGCATACCTAGAAAAGTGTGTTTAGTCACAGTTTTAAATCAATAGTTTCTTAATGAAGTGTGAGATTTTCCTTGTCTGTTGCTATAGAGTGATAGGTTGCTAACCTTCATTTACCTGCAGTCTTGAGACTAAAACTTCAGGAATATAGATGATGGTAAAATACCAGAAAGCATGTTTTAATGTGGTATACACAAACTAGAACATGTAGTGATGATAACAGTTTGGGAAAAACATGGAACAATTATGGGTTTATGATCTGTGCAAAAATTTGAATTGATAAGTTGATGCATGATAGGCATGAGGGCACGTTCATGATTATTCTCAGCAGTTATGGATGTTATTTTGTCATATTAGAATATTTTTCTTAAGAAGTTCCAAAAAATAAGCTTTGATTTTTGAGTCATAGGCTGTGCTTCTCTAAGGAAAATCATCTTTTCTCGAATAATCTTCTTTTGGTAGACTCTGTTTATAATGATATGTACTGTAGTAAAAATAAATATGATTATTAATATTCTACTTTGCAATTAGAAAGCGCCTTCTATAAACAGTAATATGCATAGATTTCATGTGAGGTATATATGGTAATGCCACTATACCCCACCTCAAACCCATATACTAAATCCAGGGGAGAAAAAGTCTGTAGGAACAAAGCAGCTAAGAAGCAACCAAGGAAATTTGCCAAGAATTAGGAAATGATGAAGCTTGAATTGCAATTAAGTGTTTTGCCCTCCTTATATGTACCTTTACATTATGTTATGAAATGTGGAAAGTCCTAGGATACATTAGTCATGCACTGCTTAATGATAGGAATGCTTTCAGAGAAGTGTGTCATTAGAGATTTTCATTGTTTTGTGAATATCATGGAGTATACTTACACCAACTATAATAGCTCCAGCATCACTAGGTGAAATCATCTAAGATGGTGGTATAATTGTAGGGAGCCCATTGCTGATCTGAAGGTTAAAACATTGTTATTCGGTGCCTGACTGTAGGGTATCACCAAGGTTCTCCTGATAAATAGAATGAAAAGGGTCTGGGTATGTGTGAGTATATATCCTGCACCCACACACACTCACATGCACACACATATATACAGTGGTAGGCATGGATTTTAAGGATTTAACTCAAGTGACTGGCTATTTGGGAAGTTGAAAATCTGAGGGAGTAGGTTGCTAGGCTGGTGACTGAGGGAAGAATTGCATTTTGAGTCCAAAGGCAGTCTACTGGCAGAATCCCTTCTTGCTAGGAGGAGATCAGTGTTTTTCTAATAAGACCTTCAACTGATGGGATGATTCGTATCAAGAGTATGTAGAGTAATCTGCTATACTCACAGTTCACTGATTTAACAGATAATCTCATTCAAAAACATCTTCACAGGATTATGTTTGACAAAATATGCAGGTACTGTAGTCCAGCCAGTTGACACACCAATTTAAGTATCACACATCCCAAAGTGTTGCCGGCCAAAATATACACAAAGGGATGTTGGATGTGATTAGTTAAATCAAGGATGCCATTAACATTCAATGATCCCATATTCTGCTGACTTCATGAACAATTTTAACATTAGTTCCATTTGAACCCATTCATTTATATCCACATTCTTCAGACTATTTGAAATCATCATAAAGTTCTTTGGCTTTGTTCACACATTTCTTAGCTGACCTGACATGACAAATGAAGCATAATAATTGCTTCAAATGGACCTGTAGTTCTAGGAAGTGTCTATATAGATAAAAAATAAAAAAGACATTTTTGGTTTACATATACAGTTTTATAAATGAAGCAACACAAGACCACAGAGAGTACATAATAGGTCTAGAATAAACACAAAGTGAGTGAGGGATAGTTGGAGTTCACACTCACTTTTTTTCTTTTTTTGGTGTATATATTCTTCACATTTTCTTGTGCCAAATATTCTTGTACATTCCTGAAGAAGCAGTCTGGCAACTTTCTTGGTCATTTTTCTTTTTGCAGCACTTTGCCATGATTTGGATGCCAATTTGGAATTCAGATATCCCACCCAAAATACCCATATGTTAAATGCTTGGTTTTCAGGGTGGTATTTTGGGGAAGTTGAAGAAACTTACTTATTGAGGGAGGGGGACCCTTAGGTCATTGAAGGCATGCCCTTGGAATGCCATTCTCATGAGAGTTTTTATAAAAGCCCGAGTTTGGGTGCAGTCTCTCTCAATTTCTCTCTCTCTCACCCTCACCTCCCTCCCTCTCCCTCCACCCCCAGGTGATCTTTCCTCTGTACATGTTCCTCCATTAACATCTGCCACCCTCTACAGAGGCCAAATGGGGCCACCCAATCTTGGACTTGAACCTCCAAAACTGTGAACTAAATAAACATGTTCAAAGTTAGCTTCCCCAGGTATTCATATAATGGTGCTAGGCTCATGCATTCTTTAAACTGTGAGCATAGAAACTAAAATTTAGTTGGGAGCTTTATTGCATTGCTTGATACCTTCTATTCACAAGATAATTTGTGTAATTTATAACATGGGACTAGACAAACTATAGAAAGAACACTAGTTTTCATGTGTTAAACCATGGTGTAAGCTATTTGCCAGGTTTTTTTTTTTTTTAATTCAGTACAATAATACCTATAATAAGAGTATTGATTAAATAAACTTTAGAAAATACTATTTCATTCTTCAGGCAGTCAGAATGACAAATTAGCAGACCTGGCTGAATATCTACTTGACATCTAATCCCTTTTTCTTGCTTATTTGCAGAGCTCTGATTTTATTGGCTAGCTGCCCTCTCCAAGTCTTTGGGAGGAATATATCAATATCCAGTTCCTGAGTAAATCATGATTGGTCTAGCCCAGCCACAGCCATACCAATTTCTGTGCCAGTAGTTATTTTAGATACAGTTTTGAGTGCTGAGGAGGTCTGCAAAAATGTTTACTCATTTCTAAGAAGACACATAGAAAATAAACTGCCGTTTTGGGCAGAATGGGAATATAGAAGCTACCTTGTTCATTGTGATACTGTGAGATATTGATTAGACTATGTCTAGAGTCACTTTACATCTTGACTTTAACTTATATGGTAGGTGAAAACAATATTCCTTGTTTTTATTATACTTTTAATTTTAAAATATATTTCTAGGAAAATTGCAAAGATTATACACTTGCATTGAGTATGATACATTTGTCAGAATTAATGCATTATTATGGTTATGTTAATCCACCCTAAATCCAGCTTTATCTTACCCCAATATCCAAAGATTTTATTTCCAAACAAGGTAATATTCATAGGTACCAAAGGGTGGGACTTGTACTGATTTTTTAGGTAACTCTTCAGTCCAGTACATATATATAGTTTAGATAGCAGAATTCAGTAGATGCAGAGATAACGTTTATAAATTTTGTTACAAATAATTCACTCTGTTGTTGTAATTATATTTTAGAGTTTTTGGTTATATAAAAACATAATTCCTGCATGTATTAATTCATATTCTTTCATTACTGAAGTGGCAATCTGTTGTATTTCCATACATTATAATTTACTTGACTAATATCTTAATCCAGAAGATTAATGGGAACTTAAATTTTCAAGAAAATAATAAGTAGAAATTCTTGCTTCATTTATTGCTGTTTGGATTTTAGGGACTACATGTTTGGTACCCTTTAGCTCCAAAATAATCTTAGTCATTGTAATAATTTTTAGAACTTTAAAATTATTTTAATTTAAAATGTATTGTATACTATTGGGCATATCAGACTGTACATGATCAATTAGGAAGCATTATGACCACTCTCCTTTTTAGTCACTTTACTTTTGCCTTTTTCTTTCTACCCTTAATAATATGACACATTTGTGATGAATGATGATTCTATTTTTCATTTCTGAAAATTTGGTTAGAAAACATGTAAAAATCATTTTTCAAGCAAAAGGATAGTACAGAGATTTAAATATCAGTTTTATAAGTTGTTTTTTTGCCTTTTTAACTCTTGGCTATTTTAAGATTTTTTTTTCTTTTCTTTGAACCTAGAGAAAGAGATTTTGTATTGAGTACTATTTAAAGCAGCAAATTATTGCTTCTGTGCTGTTTCTGAGATTTTATGCTGGTGGACACATATTTCTAAATCCAAAACCTAAAACTCCAAACCTCTCAAAAATTATGCCATCTGCTAATTTTATTTATCTGTCTGAATCATTTTGGATTCACTCTTAGCCCACAGGGTAAAATATTGCAATCTTATTTTGGTCTTCAAAACAGAATCATTTTTCATTTTAAGTAAGTGTCAGTAAAAAATAATATGATGTTCTATATTGGCCCTTTACAATAATTTACAGCTTGTTAAATTCCAAAATAACCCTTTCAATTGGTGAGAAGGAGATGAGTTATGGTAGTCCTCTGTTAAAATTCAAATATGGAGCTAGAAATATATTAAGTCATTAGTACCTTAACTTGATTTAGTGATTTGTTTTATTGGATTAGTTCTAGCAGAGAACAGGACCCCAAGAGAATATCACACATGATAGATTAGGTTTTGATGAAGGATTATGATGCTTTTGGCATCATTTTTATTGTTTTATGGGTTTTGCTGCAATTATTTATAAGTAATTCTAAATCTGCCAACATTCTTATCATGATCCCCGGGTTTGCCTGCATTAGGGTATAGCTGATAGCATGTTTTAGGATGGCTCTAAGGAACTTTCTGCCACTTTAGGATTTGTGAGATAAGATAATATAAATTAAATAGTGTCTACTCTGCAAAAGAAAGTTAAACTACTTACTGCTAAAAACATTACACAAATAAAGTAGTAAAGACATTTCCTACATATGTAATGAAATATTAAAATTAAGTCATTCAACAAATGTGTGAGAACAATCTGATTTTGGGTATGGCAGCCAGTTGAACATCAGAGTGACTGGGTGGGGCATTTGACTATGAAAGTACATCCTTGCCTTAAAATGATTATTATGATTGAACTGGATGATTCTATTAGGGACATAGAATGCATTCAGCACTACTATGGGGAACTTATTTTGTGCAAGATACTTGACTATATTCCATGGAGGATGTGAAAATCATTAAGACATAATCTCTGTCTTGGAGGGAGACAGTGCTATAGAAAACATGCAGAGTGTACACTGATCATCACAACTGAGGTGAGTGGGAAGTGTTACATGACTGTGGCTTTCATCACAAGGACACAACTGCTGACTGGGGTATTGGAGGATAGTTCCCAGAAAAGAGAGCATTTCATTTGAGTCTTAAAAACTAGAAAATAGGGTTATCTCTTGACTTAGTGTTTTTAAGTTGGTGGCTATGACCCCAAATTCCTGTGTTTGAATCCATGCTCTGCCATTGATTCCAGTGTCCTGCTGATGGGTATGGCCACCAATGTGGGAAACCTAGCTTGAATTTCTGGTTCCCAGCCTTTGGGCAGGTAACTAGTAGATAGAGCTCTCTCTTTTTCCCTCTCTGTATTCCCCATCCCCTCTATCAAATTTATTTGTTTGAAAAAATGGAAAATATTTCAATAGTCTGAAAGGAAGTAAGGATAGTATAATATATACGCACAAGTAGGAAGGCTTGAGCATCTATTGTACATAATTAAAATTTACCTTGGCTAGAATGTAGGCTTACTCCAGGGTCAATCTGAGTTATGGCTGGTAGAATAAATATGCCAGTTTTAGGGGATAATTCCAATGCTGGGCCTTAGAGGTAGAGTAATAAACTCCAATAATTTAAAGCATTTTTAATCTTACAAGTAATTTGGTTGCTGCAGCTTATTCATTTAAAATACAATATGTCCATGGATATGTCTCAAACTTTTTGAACTAAACTAATTCTTTCCCATGGTTTAATGAATTTTTTTTAAAGGTGTATTTTATTTAATTAAAAGGCAGATTTTTAGAGGGAATGAGAAGGGGAGAGAGCCAAAGCCAGGAGGCTGGAACTCTATCAGGGTCTCCCATGTGAGTGGAGAAGCACATGTATTTGGGCCATGTTCTGCTGCTTTCCCAAGCACATTAACAGGGAGCTGGGTGAAAAGTGGAGCAGCCCGGACTGGAACCAGTGCTTATATAATGTTGCAGGCAGTGACTTAACCCACTGCATCACAATAGCAGCCCCCAGTGAAAAGCTTTATACAAAATAAGTAAAAAATGTCCTTAGCATTTGAAAATTTAATGTATGAGACTATTTACTAAGTAAGAAACTATCTGAAAGTTCATGATGTAGTGATTGGTGATTCTGCTGAGGAATCACTTTAAACAATGTATATTTACAGCTAGTTCAAAGATTACTTACCTAGTTCTTGATTCTGAAAAACCATCAATTTTCTAATCACTGTCTCATATACATTTTATCTCAGAAGTGTAACAATGATATAAGGGATTCACAAGAAACATAGAATATATCCTACCCTAAATGTCAAAGATTCACTTCATTCAGAGATAACAAACTCTTCTACCTGTCTTCAAAAATGATTGACTCATCTATCTCCTTAAGAAAAAATAATAATGATGCCAAAAGCTGATAAGTACATCTTATTGATCTCTATTAGTTAGCGCGATGCACATTTTTACTAAGAACTAAGTTTTAAAGTGTCGGAAATCTGTAGTATAATGATGCTAAACTTCTGCTATTTACATAAAAAACTAAATTTATTAAAATCTTAAGACAAAGAATCATTTTAGGTATACTTTTGACCAAATGTTCATGATTGATAAAGTCCATGGCAGTTTGATCGACTTATGTCCTATCTTACAGATTCTGTCTTTGAGCAATTTCGGGGAGGAGGACAGATAGAGGACAAATTTCAACATCCAACACAGCGTCTCTGCACTTTTAGAGTGTTGATTTACTTTTATAGTTTGAGGAATGCAGGAGCCTTGAAGAAACTCAAATTTTAAAAGAACCCCAGTTTTTTATTTCAAAAGAAGTTTGAGTTACTTATAGTGTATGGTCCTTCAGACCTTACTATTTTTCAGGAACAGTTATTTTCTGAATTTGACAACAGGAGACAGATGGATATTGGTGATATCCTGCAGAATGATTAAGGTGTCTGAGGTATTTCAGGTGGTTCTGTGATAAGAGTTGTTGTTGGTTTGGACTCTTCAGTCTATTTGTGATTGGTCTATTTTAGTTGTCTTCTTAGTGGAGGCCTGGAATTGGGCTCCTGTCTGATTTATTGGCAAGAGTGTCAGTGTGCCTCCAGGTGTTTTGGGAAACCAAATGAAAATCCTTATAATCAGCTCTTGTATTTAATTCACTAATCTTTGTTTTCAAACTCATTACTACTTTTTTCTCATTTATGGTCATTTCTCACTTTATTTTGTCAAAGAAATTACATAACACCAAATTAAGTTGTTGGGGCCAGCCTTGTGGCATAGGGAATTAAGCTGCCACATGTGATGCCAGCATCCCATATGGGCACTGGTTCTAGTCACAGCTGCTCCTGTTCCTGTCCAGCTCTCTGCTAATGTGTCTGGGAAAACAACAAAAGATGACCCAAGTACTTGTACTCCTGCACCCACATGGGAGACCCAGATGAAGCTGCAGGTTCCTGTCTTTAGCCTGTCCCAGCCTTGGCTGTTGCAGCCATTTGGGGAGTCAACCAGCAAATAGAAGATCTAACTTTTTCTCTCTCTCTCCCTTTCTCCCTCCCCACACCATCTGTAACTCTGCCAAATAAATAAGCTTTATTTTTTCTTAAATTGTAAGCATTACTGAAACTGACAGTGGCATCTAAATATTTTCTAGAAATAAGATGGATTTTTTTGCACTTTTATTTCCACTCCATTTATGCTTTGATTTTCACTTCAATTTTCTCCTTCTGATAACTCTTCTCTTTTTCTTCCTTCTGAATATTTAAGCTTCATCTTTAACTTGTTCAGTTTTAAACTTAAAAATGACTTTTTTATTCAGGAAGTCTTTCTAGGTGAATCAGTCTAAGTAATAAGTCTATTTTATTCTTGTTCCAAATATATTCAGGTATATATGTGTTCACTAGAGGGCCTGCAAATCTGATTTTTTTTCCCTTAAAAATGACTCCATGCCAAGTGACTGTTTCAAAGTCATCCAAGTTTATCACCTGAACTATAAATTCAAGGTCAGTTGCCAGTCCGTGTTCAAGCATACCAACTATGGGCTCTTCTGTTGGGATTGATCCTCTTTATCCTGGAACATCAGCTTCCTGAAGAGGAACTTGTGTTGAGCCTTCACACATAAGTCCTTGGAGTTCTTTACTGTTGGAATCTTTTCCGAAGGGACACACACCAGGTTTTAATCAGGTTCTTCTCTTTGTTCTAAAATATGTTTTTCTTACAAAGAGAATAGCTGACATGGGAGGGTAGTAACATCCTTTGCTCAGCTGTAGATGGTATCTGCGGCTTTTCTCACTTTGTATTTTTTTATTTTTCCAAATCTAAAACTAACATTGTACAGTTGTCCAGTTAAGTTTGAACAGCATACAAGTATTGGTGATTATTTAGGTGCAGCACAACTACAAAAGACTTGGCATTTATCAGTTTCCTTAAAGGTTTTATTCCTTTGCTCTTCGGTTTCTTTTTGTCTTCAAGGCTAATCTGAAATAACTCTTGAAGGAGTTTTCCTTGATGGCCTTCTGCTTTGGCAACCCCCTTACCTCAGCACGCCTCCTCCTGTTTCAAGGCCCCACAGATTATTGTTGTGGCCATGGGCCCCCAGTGTAGTAACATCCCATGTCACCTGTGAATTCAGTACTCACATTTGAAATTATCCACTGTGCTTTCCCACTGGCTAGCTAGGAAGCAGTCATGTGATACAACCATATTGCCAACTGGCACAAGTAGAGCTCAGATTAACCAAGTAGTGACCAACCCATAACATTGTAAAATTGTTTAAAAGAAAGTATTATGGGGCCGGCACTGTGGCATAGTGGGTAAAGCCGCCGCCTGCAGTGCCAGCATTCCATGTGGGCGTGGGTTTGAGACCTGCCTGCTCTACTTCCGATCCAGCTCTGCTATGGCCTGGGAAAGCAGTAGAGGGTGGCCCAAGCCCTTGGGCCCCTGCAGCCACGTGGGAGACCCAGAAGAAACTCCTGGTTTGTGGCTTCTGATCAGCACAGCTCTGGCCACTGTGGCGTGAACCAGCGGATGAGAAGACTCTCTCTCTCTCTCTCTGCCTCTCCTCCCTGTGTGTAACTGTGACTTTCAAGTAAAATAAATAAACCCCCCAAAAATATTACAGGCCAGTCACCTAGCCATAATCAGTCCATAATGGAGTTTCTTATCAGTGTATTCAACAAATTCAGCAAATATTTGTTAAGTGCTTACATGACATGTAAGAACTCTGTCCTCAAAGATCATTTATTCTAGTAAATATGTTTATCTAAGTAGCTTTAAAATAAGAATTGGCCTCTCCTCCAAGTTGCCATGTAGATCTAACTTTACACATAAAAAAATGATAAACTTAACAGGCAACTTGTTCATGTAATTGAATAAAATATGATTTTATAAAATTAGTGTTTCACCACAAGAAGTGTTCAAATAAGGCAACATTTGAAGGATGAGCAGAAGCAGCTTGAATGGGACAGAAGAGATAGGGAGACTAACTGTGGACGTCACGATTTGATACTGGGAAAGTTCTTAGAATGTTGCTGCTTAGTTGGTACTTTTAGTATGATATTTTAATCTCTTGTTATTCAAATCTGATTCACTTTTATATGTTCTTAAGGATTACTTAGTAGTTAAAACAACAGTAGCAAATTATTCAATGTGTTACTCTTTGTACTATTCCAGTCTCAACTGATGGAAGTTTTGTGTATGAAATGAAAAATTAATTTCTTAGACTGTATTAACTTTTCCTGTATATATAGAGAAAGATACTAAAACTGTAAAGAAGAAAGGAAAAATCATGAGTGATTCTACCACCCAAAAGTAAATATTATTAACACTAAACCCTGGCCGGCGCCGCGGCTCAATAGGCTAATCCTCCACCTGCAGAGCCGGCACACCGGGTTCTAGTCCTGGTCGGGGCGCTGGATTCTGTCCTGGTTGCCCCTCTTCCAGGCCAACTCTCTGCTGTGGCTTGGGAGTGCAGTGGAGGATGGCCCAAGTGCTTGGGCTCTGTACCCACATGGGAGACCAGGATAAGCACCTGGCTCCTGGCTTCGGATCAGCGCAGTGCGCCAGCCGCAGCGTGCCAGCCACAGCGGCCATTGGAGGGTGAACCAACGGCAAAGAAAGACCTTTCTCTCTGTCTCTCTTTCTCACTGTCCACTCTGGCTGTCAAAAAACAAACAAACAAAAACACTAAATCCTAAAAATATTTTGTTAATATGTATATTATTATAATCATTTTATAAAAGAAAAAGTTGATATTTAAATATATTACATAACATATACAATGATTCTCACCTGATAAGTAGCATAGGTGTTCCTGGAAACTGCTTAACTTCTATGTTAACCAGTGTTATTAACTCTTAAGTTATGATTTCTGATGGGTGATGTAGAGCTATCATATTTTTAGTTTTTTAGGTAGTGAGGTTTCTTTTTTCCTTATAGAATACCACAATGAATATTGAACATTCATTTCCACTATTTACATAGAATAATACCAGCAATGAGGTAACTCATACCTGTAGCATTTTTTCTTTTTTCTTTTTTCTTTTTTTTTTTTTTTTTGTTTGACAGACAGAGTTAGACAATGAGAGAGACAGGCAGACAGAAAGGTCTTCCTTCTATTGTTCCACCCCCCAAGTAGCCACTATGGCTGGAGCTATGCCGATCCAAAGCTAGGAGCCAGGAGCTTCCTCCTGGTCTCCCATGAGGCTGCAGGAGCTCAAGCACTTGGGCCATCCTCCACCACCTTCCTGGGCTACAGCAGAGAGCTGGACTGGAAGAGGAGCAACCAGGACTAGAACCTGGCATCCAAATGGGATGCTGGCGCCTCAGACAGAGGATTAACCAAGTGAGCTATGGCATACATGTGTCATTTTTAAAACTGCCTTCCAGAATTATTTTCTAATATTTTTTATTAAAAAAGTAGAATGTTAAAATAGATCCAGTATATCCCACATATCAGCTTCAACAGTGGATATAATTTTGGTATTCTTGTTTACTCTATGCTGGTTATTACTTTGTTTTTCACTGTATTTTAAAGAAAATTTTGATAATATAGAATTTCACCCAGAAGTATTACACTGTGTTTCCCCAGTAAGTAAGAAATTAATTCTGTAATGGCTTCCTGTTTCTTTCTTGCTTGAAATTAACTAATATTGGAATGGCAGAATGGCAGAGAGAGAGCAAGAGTGCTTCCATTTTCTGGTTCACTCCCAAAGGCCATATCTTGGGGATGGGCCACAAGAACTCCACTTGATTCTCCCACATTGGTTGCAGGAACCCAAGTATTTGGAAGCACCTTCTGCCTCCCAGGTGTATTAGCAGGAAGCTGGATTGGAAGTACTCTGATGTGGGATGCAGATGTCTTCAGCAGCAGCTGGTTTTACAACACCCTCCCTTTCTTTTATTTTTGAAGAAGCAAGCTCATTTTCCTTCAACATTTTTTCATTATGTAGATTTAACAATTAGTCTAATCCTTTGTGGTGCTGTTTGACTTGTTCCTTATCCCTCATTTTCTCCTATAAACTGATGATGAAATCTAAAGTCTTGATGAGATTCAGATTCAGTTTCTTGGGAGGCAAGAGTATTTCACCATTGATACCATGTACCATATCAGGAATACTTAATTTCAGGTTACACCATTTTCAGTGATGACAGACTTGCTCACTGGGTTAGGCACATGTCCTACAGTTTGTATATCTCCATCTCCTTCCCTTCCCCACTGCTCTCTCTATAGGATGAAATTTTTTTTTAAAGATTTATATATTTACTTGAAAGTCAGAGTAACACAGAGAGAAGAGAGCCAGAGAGAGAGAGGGAGAGAAAGGTCTTCCATCTGATGGTTCACTCCCCAATTGGCCACAATGACCAAAGCTGTGCCAATCCAAAGCCAGGAGCCAGGAGCTTCTTCCAGGTCTCCCACACAGGTGCAGGGGCCCAAGGACTTGGGCCATCTTCTACTGCTTTTCCAGGCCATAGCAGAGAGCTGGATTGGAAGTGGAGCAACCGGGTCTTGAACCTGCACCCATATGAGATGACGGTGCTTCAGGCCAGGGAATTAACCCACTGCATCACAGCGCTGCCCCCCACCCCCCATAGGCTGAAATTTGTAACTTGTTTGTTTTCTTTATGTGATTATAAATGATGTTTGTTTATTAACATACTTATTGGCCTCATTAATTTGCCTCTTGGTCTTTTATTCATTGTAGGAGATTGTAGGAGAATGAAGAATTTTTATTCTATTTTCATTTAGTTATATCAATGACATTTAATTGTCTATACAGAACATTTTTAACACTCTAAAACTATTTCTAATCTAACAAGGACTCACATTTCTTACACTCTGGCTTAATGAATTATAGTATGTAATCAATGCTTAATGGTTAAAATACTGATGAGTAATTCAATCTCCAAGGGAAAAAAACATTTCCCAAATTTAAAGAAAGAAGCAGTCTCCTACAGTAAATGTTTTAATAAATATGATTTCCTATAACAAATATCATCAGACTCATAGTTGCAAATCACTTGTCCTTGATTTTTGATTGTCATAAGAAATATTAATGTTTTTATGGAAAATACATGTGAACATTTGTTAAATTTACTTAAAAACAAAAGATAAGTAGTAATGTAATTTTGAAAAATTTAAGTCAACACTTTTTTTTCTTAACTTCAGGTTTCCTAGTAATAATTTGGAAAATTTTACTAATTATTTTAACTATAACTTAATATATTTTCACAACTTTTTCTTATCATTGTGTTTTTTTCTACCTTTGCTGTTCTAAGCACTATAAATATTTTTCCTAGGTTATTTTCATTTTATGTTATTTCCCAACTTCTGGATTTGTGGTAATTTGTAGTTTATTTAATGTGTCAACACAGTCAATTCTTGTCATTTGTGGTGGTTTTGTCCTACAAGTTGGCTAATGCCAACACTGAACTAGTGAGTCATTACTCCTAATGGAAATGCATGTTTATGTTTTTGTGAGACATTAACTGATCAACACATAACCTCACTTTATGTATTTTTTATTTAAAATGTCTCATTTAATATACAGTGTTTATTCATTAGCATTGAATTCGTAGCAACAGCAGGGTAAGTTATGCCTGAATGACGCTTACATAATACCCATTTTCTCCATAAGGCACATCTCATAGGCTTCCTGTGTTTCAAACTTCAGTACTGTGCTTGGGGGCCATTTTAAACAATGAGGTCACAAATGTAGGAAAGTGGAAATGTACTACTAAAGACCACAAGAGGACATTTGTTTACAATGTGAAAGATGAGCAAGAAAGAAAGCATTGCCTTAGCCTACCTCCGCTGGGAATGTGTGCATTGAGTGACTCAGATCGTTTGCTGCTCTGAGTTTGCACATGTCCACAAATGACTGCTACAGTGTCATAAGCCTTGTGTTGGGGGTTACACATATGTTTTCACATATAGGCAGCTTTGTAATTTCTAAATCTGTGAATAACGAGCATCAATTAAGCTTTCCTTTGTGATTTTTCTTTCACCTTTTTTTTTGTGTTACCCACATTTAATGTCTTATAATAATTCCTATAATACTCTAATGCCATCAATTTATAATTCATTGAAAGTAAATAAGCTTATTTCAGCTAGCTGAAATTAAGATAGTATACCAAACTTGTATTTTCTACAATAAAATAATATACTGTATATTTTCTATTCTATATTGTATTCATGCCTTGATTTGATATGTTTAAATAATTGTGTCTCTTGTTCTAATCCATAACAAGTTATCTTTTATATAATTTTCTGTGTTACTTTGCTATAGTTAATATTCTAATAACTGGAAAATATTTGAGTACTAGTAAATTAAGTACTTGTAAATTTAAGCATTAAGTTATTGGACATTCTGCTACATGCTTTAATAAACAGTGTTTAATTACTAGAAAAAGGCCAAAGCCTGGCTTAAATAAAGCCATATAAAATGTCCTTAGAAGGAAGATTTGGTTTTCTGTGGTGTTCTTGTTATGGAATTTTAACATAAGATAATACCCGTAATGGTAAAGGAACATTTCAGGTATCTTATGTTGATTTGAGGAATTTTTTTAAAAAGTAGTTTATGCATTTTATAGCTATAATGTAGTTTACCTACAACATTTCTAATATTTAACTTATTTTTATAAATTAAACACAAACCCATATAGATATATAAAACCACTGTATATTGAAGAAATTATCTCTGCTTTACAAATGAGACTGAAGCTCAGGAGTTTAAATAACTTATTTAAGACAAGTAACTTCCCCAAGATCACACACAGATACATGTAAATCCAAGACAATCTTTCCATGTTATTACATTATAAGCTCTAGCACATTAAACAGCTTCAGTTTCTCTAATATGACATTGTCTTTCTTCTTGGCATTTCTATATGGTAGGTCATCTTCTGGAAACAATTTCAAAGAATCTTACCTACCTCATCCATCTTCACTTAATGAACTGTCACTTATACTCTTATCTAGTTTGGGCTGCTTTAACAAATATACCATAGACTGAGTGGCTTAAACAGCAAACATTTCTCACAGTACTGGGAGGCTGGGAAGTCCCTGACAAAGGTGCCAGCAGTTTCAGTGTCCGTTGAGGGCCCACTTCCTGGTGTGTCGATGGCCATCTTCTCATTGTATCCTCACATGTCAGGGATCAGAAAGACAGGAGGCAAGCCCTCTTGTCTCTCTTTTTCTAAATGCACTAATTTCATTCACAAGGACTCCACTCCCATGACCTAATTTCTCCCAAAGGAGAAATTCTTCCAAATTCCATTGCATTGGGAATTAGTTCAGCATATGAATTGGGGTCTGGAGGGGGGACGCAAGCATTCAGTCCATAGCACTTACCTTTCAGTTTTAACCCTAAGCATCATCTTCCATTCTGTAGGAGGAGCCTCTCAAATGTGCACTGAACACAGTACATACCTGTTCTTTACCATGGTCTGGTGTAAGCTGCTTTCTTTGCTTGTATTTCCAGTAGGTGAGGCGTCGGAGAGTATACCTTGTTCCCTAGTGCATCTCCAGCACCTAAGGCACTGACTGACATACAGTGGGCACATTTGACCTGAAATATTTGCTGCCTAAGTGAATGTGTATTCCCAAATGTTGAGCAATGTGATGGGTTTCTAGATTTGAGAATGGAAGCATTTGGATCACTTCTGATTGGTGCCTGGAACTATTAAAATTGACATATGAGGGGGCCGGTGCCGTGGCTCACTTGGTTAATCCTCTGCCTGCAGCACCGACATCCCATATGGGCACCAGGTTCTAGTCCTGGTTGCTCCTCTTCCAGTCCAGCTCTCTGCTGTGGCCCGGGAGGGCAGTTGAGGATGGCCCAAGTGCTTGGGCTCCTGCAGCCTCATGGGAGACCAGGAGGAAGCACCTGGCTTTCCTGGTTTCAGATGGATGGAGTTCCGTAGCAGCCATTTTGGGGGGTGAACCAACAGAAGGAAGATCTGTCTCTCTCTCTCACTGTCTAACTCTATCTGGCAAATAATAAATAAATAAATTAAATAAATAAATAAATAAATAAATAAAACAAAACTGACATATGAGAGGAAGCTGAAAAAGATAAATTATTCTGGAAATGTGTCAGTCTGGCTTCATGAATTTACATGAATTCCTGCCATGTAACTGGCAGAAAAAAATGCATATCCAAAAACATATATCCAAGTTGAGGGAATAATGAAAGAAAATTAGGGATCCTAATTTAAAGTCTCTAAAATGGTAAGGACTAATGAGAAAACTATTATAATATTTACCTAGCATGTAATTGTGAGAACATGATAATTATAATCCATAAAGTTTCCAAAATTAGAAAACATTCATCTAATATAGCTGTTCTTGACAAATTTGTTCACTATTTGATAGTGAAATATATGCATGGTTACACAACCACACACAGAGTTTTCATTGAGAAATTTTATTAGTTTACTTATGTTGTCATGAACACTTACTAATCAAATTTGTGCTTGAAGAGGACTGCATGGGATACCAATATAAAACAAATGTGACAAAACATCCTCTTTTCAGACTTTAGTTTAAAAACCAATACCAAGAAGAATAATAAACTGTACATTATGACAATTCCCAAACCCAATCCTATTGTCAACTTATTTCAAGTAATATTAAAGAAAATTGGAAAACAACCCTAGGGTTTGTGATTACTTTTCTATGCCACTAAAATGAAATTCAAATTGGGTGGGGAATGTGTTCATTTTTACCTATTAGCAGTGTAGGCAGATAAAGCTCTCATTTGTCCTGGCTGCTGTGGCATGTTGATGTCACTGACCAAACACCAATTTGGACTGTGTTCCTTAGTGCAGGAAGGAACAGGAGCAATTTAAAAATCACCCTTAGGCAACCTTCATTGTCTTCATTCATGTTCCCTCTCTTGGCACTGATTACTTATCTTGGCTCTCCTATTAACTCCCCTGTGACTTGAGGATAAAGAAATTTAACAAATTGTGTAATCTGTCTTATTTGTAAAATGCAACTAATCTACTTACCCAGGCAACATGTGGAATTCCTAATAACATCAGGCAACTCTAATTACTTGGCTGACTAGAAGCAATTTGCTACAAATTGGGGGGCTTGACATGGGTTATATGAAAAGTGTTTCAATATGACATAGATACTTCCACAGCCTGTCTTGCCAAGCTGCGGAAAACCAGCTGAGGTTTATTGTATTTGTGTCTTTAAAAGATCCTGTGTGGTTTTCTTCTATTTTTCCCTACTGTGAGTTAGATCAAATGTAAATATGCTGAATTCTAGATCCATATAATGACTCTTCTTGAAGTAAAATCACCAAGGATCCATATTCAAGAATGAGTAAAAACTTTTAAAGTGAACTTTCTTTGTTCCTTTCTCCCTTGCCATTTGCATTTATAGGGACTAAAAATTCATTTCTCATGTTCACAGGCTCTCTTGCTGCTAGGGTTGGCCTAGTAGTTGTAGGCAAAAAGAACTTTAGCAGAGTTGGAAGAATGGATTTATTCTCCTGAGGCACTGCCAGCTGTTCCTTCGCCCTTCTCATGATGATAGAAAGCTGCAGTAGCCATCTTGATGAAAAGACCAGCAAGTAGCACAGAACATGGATCTTACATTGTGCAGCTACTAACTCAATAGCACCTTGTTACTTTCTGAAGTTTAAGAGCATGAGAAAATAAACCTTTTCTTTTTATATTTAAAGCACTAAAGGTGGGTTTACTATAAGCTATACACATTCTGGAAGCAAGATAATAGAGTACAAATGCACACACACACATACATATGCTGTATGCATATAATTGTTTTTTAAAAGATTTATTTGTTTATTTGAAAGGCAGAGTTACAGAGAGAGAGGCAGAGGCAGAGAGAGAGTCTTCCACTCAATGGTTTATTCCCCAAGATGACTGCAATGGCCTGAGCTGCACCTATCTGAAGCTGGGAGCCAGGAGCTTCTTCCAGGTCTCCATTTAGGTGCAGGGGGCTAAAGACTTGGGCCGTCAAATCTTCAAAAATTTATGTCCCATTCACCCATGACTCCCCTTCCTCTGAATCAGCAGTTCTCAAAATGTGGCCTATGAATCAGAGGGAGGAGGTGACCTGTAATATCCAAATTATTTTTACCAATATTTAAAAATTATTTATCTTTTTCAGTATGTTCACATTTGCACTGATGTTAAAAGGCATTAATGAGTAAAATTGCTGTTGTCTTAGTACAAATCAAAGCAGTGTTGTCAAACTGTAATACTCATCAAAGTATTCTTTACTGCCATTCACTTTCAGTTAAAATACCACTAGTTTCTCTTAATAATGTCATTGATGAAGATGAATAATTAAAGATTTTAGTATATTTTGACCTTTGAGTGCAAAACTTTTTTTATTTTCTGCATGAGGAAATGGGAAGTAGGCATAAAGCAACTCTGCTACACACCAAAGTACATCGTTGTCCCAGGGGAAAGTCCTTGTGCTACTATTTGCATTTCAATGTGAATAAGTCTTCTCCATACCACCTCACCCCCAAAATACCATTTTTTGCTTAAAAAAATAGATCATTAGGATGTTGGTATTTGGTGAAAATTTCCTCAAAAGTTAAGAGTGAGCTGATTATTTCCAGGACAACAACTGACAGTATTTGTAGCAAATTGTGAAGTTCAAGGTTTCAAATGAAAATTAAAATTTTTGAAAAAATAACTGATACTCTGAATTTGAAATGTTCTGAATATTTAAAGACTTTTATCCATGATATTTGTAGTGATACTGTATATTAAATGTGTCAACATTTGAAGCATATGTATAACTAGGTGAAACAATATTTTCCAAATGACCAATGAATGATATTGTAAAATCATGTACTGGTAAATCCATCATTTAAAATGTAATATAAAGGCATAGATTTTAATGTTACATAATATGAAACATTCATTCATGTGAATCCAGATTTTGTATTGCAAAGAGATATTAAGAAACAATGAGCTTTTATGTAATATCAAAAAAAATCCAAAATGATCTTAAAATATTCTTTCTTTCTCCAACTGTTGATTTGCATGGAGCTGATTTTTCATATGCAGAAGCAGATATGAGAAGTCAGCCATTTTTATTAAATCAAGGTTAAAGAAATTTACAAATAGTGCAAAATAATGAATTCTACCCACTATTTCTCTCTATGTAAATTATATCCAGTTTGAATACAGTACCATGCAATGAATTTATTATTGTTACTTTAAATGGATTAATATACATTCTCACTTTTAAATTATATATACTTGTCATACATAATTTCATTGTATATATCATATATGTATATATATCATTATTACTAATATAGATTATATATAAATAACACTCCTATGGATCCTTAGAGGATCAATTATTTTTGAAAGTCTGAGACCAAAGAAATTTGAAGCTCTAGAATCCTGCTCCTTTGGTGATGGAGAAGAACAGTAAGAATGACAAGTACAATTTTGGACAGTTTGGCCTCAGAGTGACGCACTTCACACCCATTGATATTGTGTTAGCTACACATCACTTATGCTAACATATCTAGTCTCAAAGGAACTGGACAATGGCTAACTGTGTGCCCAAAAAAGAGAAGAGGAGTCAGTGCAGGCAGTCTCTGTTACAGCGATGAAAACTTGTAATGACTATACTTTTCACATGACTGCAATTGGAAAGTTCTTGATAGTATTCCTATGCTTGCAGGAAATTGTTCTCATTATTTTTCAATTTCTTTTTATTGATGTTTGTCTGCCATAGAAATATGTGTTCTTTTCATTGAAAACCCTAACTATTAGTTGACCTTGACAGGGTACTTTACCTGTAATTATTCCAAATAATACTTACAAAAATCTCCTGAGGTAGTATTAGTATTCTCATTTTACAGAAGTTGAAATCTACATGAAAGATGGTGATGTAATTTACTCCGTATCTTCTAGAACCAGCATTTAAACCTAGATTTATCTGGTTCCATTCTCTCAGTTCTGTTTTCTTATTCAACTTTGTAGTAAATGACTGAAATTACATAACATCCCATTAGTTCTCATAGGTTCTCTAATCTAATTTAGATGGTTTGGAATCTTAGGACTTTAGCAGGTCTTCATAAATGAATTTACATCATGCATTGAATCCAATGCATAAACGAGAGTTTCTTGCACTAAGAAATTCCTGACTGAGGTCCATGAGAGTCTCACAGGCATGGAAAGCCATGACATGGTGGCAAAAAAACAATCTAAATGAAAGATCCTGGTGAAAAAGAACCCAGCAGAAGAAACAGGCCCATCAAGGAGAGAGGCGCCTTTCTCTGAAGCGAGAAGGAACCTCCACTGTGACACGGCCTTGACTAAACAAGTTCAGAACCGGTGAACTCAAGGGGCTTCCATAGCCTAGACAGCTCATAGCAAGAGTCTCGGGTGATTGCTGACGTCATAAGAGTGCCAATTGTTAAATCAACAATGGGAGTCACTGGGTACATGCTCCCCATGTAGGATCTCTGTCCCTGATGTGTTTTATTATGAAATGTAAAAACACTACTAGTCGAACAGTACCCTATACCTTGTGCAGTTGTGTGAGTGCAGCCTGTTGAAACCCTTGCTTAGTATATACTAAGTTGATCTTCAGTATATGAAGGTAATTGAAAATGAAACTCGATAAAGGGCAGGATGGGAGAGGGAGAGGGAGAGGGAGAGGGGAGGGCCCGGGAGGGAGGGAGGTTGGGCGGGGGGGAAGCCACAACAATACAAAAGTTGCACTTTGTAAATTCACATTTATGAAATAAAAAAATAAATTAAAAAATTTTAAAAAAAGAAATCCCTGACTGAAATATCATAGTTGTTGAATAATCACACTTACTAGAATAAAATGTTTATTTTTCTGCTCTCAGAGTATTAACTTTTTTTTAAGATTTTATTTATTTGAGAGACAGAGTTACAGACAGAGTGAGGAAGAGACAGAGAGAAAGGTCTTGCATCTGCTGGTTCATTTCCCAAATGGCTGCAGTGGCTGGAGCTGGGCCCATCAGCAGCCAGGAACCGGGTCTTCCAGGTGGGTGCAGGGGCTCAAGCACTTAGGCCACCATTCACTGCTTTCACTGGTTTCCCAGACCATAAGCAGAACTGGATCAGAAAAGGAGCAGCCCAGACACGAATGGGCCAGGACTTGAACTGGCACCCATATGGGATGCAGGCTCCACAGGTGGAGGCTTAGCCTTCTATGCCACAGCAACTGTCCTGGTGTTGGCTTGTAAATTGCCTTGTCAGGGTCTACCATTTTTGTTGGTGAAGATGTATCTGTAATGAACATACTAAGAGATACATTTCCTACCACCTTCCCTTTAATTCTGCCTCTCGGGGATCTCACTGCTATCCCTTGGAACTGTTGGAATATTCTAGCTGACTCCTGATTTTCATCTTTCCCTCCAACTGCTTCAGCACAATTCTTCCTACACAATACTTACTGAATGAGACCACTCCTATAGATCATTGCCCTTTTAGTGTACATAGAATTATATGACATTTCTGAGTTGGAATTGCATTCAGAGACTCTTCCAGTACCAAGGCATTTCTTTCCTTTCTGCCACCCACTTTTCTAGGTCCTAACTGGGCTGAACCCCTCCTTTTCTAATTTGCATTGCACTTTGAGCTATCTACCTGCATATGCCTTTTGATCAGTACTGTCCTCTTTATCCTATTTTTCATGCCTTAAATACTTCTGATTTTTCTGCGCATCTTTGGATCATGACCTTTTACAATAATTTTAGCAGTTTATTACATATAATCTTTTCCTTTTCCGAATTCCCATGTTTCTACTTGTGCCTTTCTTAGAACCTCTGAATCAATCATGCTTTACTTGTCCTTATCTGTACTTGGCTTACCCTGAAATTAGAAAAATAACTTCCTTAAATAAAGAAATGCAGCCTTATTCATCTTCTGTCTTGATATTTTTTATATACCTGTTGCTCATTTTATATGACTGTTGGAGAATATTTTCCTTCTCTTCTCAGTCTATTCGTTATCCAATAATAGGCGATTGAACTCAAAGAAAGTACTTATTATTTGAATCATATTTATCATTTGTTTTTCCAAGCCATTGTTCTTTTGGCACTAGTCTTGGAACAAAGATTTTTCTGTCCACTTTTGGTCCATACTTTCATCATAATTATTCTCTAAATGCCTTTGTCTTCAATTAGTTCAGGACTATTTCCTATGTGTCAGTCTATTTGGGAGGTCATGAAAAGACAAAAATTGTCTCTTTTCTGAGAACCTAATATCAGTCCTTATTTCAGCCCTAACATCTCTGATATGAACTTTAGAACAACTCAAAGTTTCCATAACTGGAATCAGACATGATATACTGTATACATAAGTATCCAAAGATGTGAAACTACTGGAATGTACTCCCTTCTTGAGAGTGAAGACATTCTGGAGAGTATACAGTAACTAAGCCTGAAATGGAAGTAGCAAAAGAAAAATAATAGATTTTTAAGAGGTGTAAAATTGCAGGGGAAAGAACAGGGCTCTGATCA
The DNA here is from genome assembly GCF_033115175.1 of Lepus europaeus. Classification (NCBI taxonomy): domain Eukaryota; kingdom Metazoa; phylum Chordata; class Mammalia; order Lagomorpha; family Leporidae; genus Lepus; species Lepus europaeus. The sequence continues at coordinate 61,774,402 of NC_084831.1, forward strand.
TGAGTTTCTTTTCTCAGTAAAGATCTTTCCTATAATTTCCTTTAACCATACTATAATTCAGTTTAGGAAGTGAAAACCAAAGATGTTACATATACACAATGATAAGAAACTTAAAACTCTATTGGTGATGGGTACTCTTAAGAGGAGACAGGCTCAGAGACTTCAGGTCTTTCTCAGAGCTACATTTCTGAAGAGCTCCTGGTTCTTTTCCTGCTTCCTCTGGGCAGAAGCCATCATGTACAGCATTGGGAATGCTCAGAACATCTCTGTAAATCAGAGTCAGATTTTGCCACCACTTGGACCTTAGAGGAAGAAAGAAGAGCTTTTTAACCCTCTGATTGTATTTGAAGATGAAATTCTTACCAGTGCAACTGACAGTGGAGATGGGTACTCCTTTAGGGAAACTCTAGCCCCAATTAAAGGGACATTATCTTAGAAAATATTCTGAAGAACAATTGAATTATATCAAATTCAGATAATTAAATCAAGACTTTGGGGGTTGTATGTTTTTGAATGGTATCACAAAGCAAACAATTAACTTCTTTACAGTCCTCAATAATGTGGAAATGCAGTAATTATCTGTTTGCATAAAATATTCTCAATCTACTGAGAATCACCTAGCATTTCTATTCAAACTTCAAAGACATGAAGCTTTGCTAAAGGAAACATGGTCCCTTCCCCACCCCCATATTTTAGATTGACATGTAATACTTATAGATCTTTATAGGGCATCATGCAGTAGTGCAACATTTCATACCATGCATACAGTGTAAACTGATAAAATCAGGCAAGCAGCATCCTCACTTTCCTGCCTTTTCTCCATGTCAGAAGCCTACCAACTCCTCTGCACTGGTTCATGATATAGTATATAATGTATTATTGTGAACTACATTGCCCCATACTGCCGTGAACACTAGAACATGTTACTTCCATCTCATTGTGGTTTTTTTTTAACCCTTTATCCAATTTCCTTCTATTCTTCTTCCCCTCATTCTTGCCAGCCCCTAGAAATCACTATCCTAAGTTTATTTCAGCTTTTTTTGAAAATTTCTACATAAAAAAGAGAACTTGCAAAAATGGTCTGTGTTTGGCTCATAGAATTTAATCTAATGATATCAAGTTCTATCTATTTTGCTGCAAATATAATTAATTTCTTCTATTTTTCATCTATATTTTTAAAGCCTTAATTTATTATTTGCTTTCACTTTTTCTAACTTCCATTAGTGGATTTTTTTTAATTATTGATTTTTAGTATTTCTTTTTAGTTAATATGTTCACTTGTGGCTGCAAACCTCCCATAAATTTGGTATAAACAAGTTTTAGCTAATGCAACTACAAATTTCTCACAAGTTTTCAATTATTATTGTGTCAGAATTTTTTTAATTTGCATTTTTTCCTTTTTTGACCCATAGATTTTTTTTAAGATGTATTTATTTATTTATTTGAAAGTGTTACATAGAAAGAGGAGAGGCAGCGGGAGAGAGAGAGACAGAGACAGAAAGACAGAGAGAGATCTTCCACCCACTGGTTCACTCCCCAATTGGCCGCAATGGCCGGAGTTGCGCTGATCCGAAGCCAGAAGCCTGTAGCTTCTTCTGGGTCTCCCACATGGGTGCAGGGACCCAAGGACTTGGGCCATCTTCTACTGCTTTTCCAGGCCACAGCAGAGAGCTGGATTGGAAGTGGAGCAGCCCGGTCTCGAGAACTGGTGCCCAAATGGGATGCTAGCACTTCAGGCAGGGGCATTAACCCACTGTGCCACAGCGCTGGCCCAGACCCATGGATTATTTTTAAATACTTTTAATGAACTTATACACAATTGGAATTTTCCAATTGCCTTTCAGTTAGTGAATTCTTGCTATATTCCCCCAGGCGTAGTAGATTTTAATCTTTTGAAATTTGAAGGAATTTGTAAACATTATTTGTATATTTGAATATAGTATGTAGTTTGTCATTGATACAGTGTTATGTAGCTATAAATAAAATCATTTTAAAGTCCTATTGTTCAAATCTTTTTACTAATTTTTGGTTGCTACTCTAGCAAGTACTGAGAGTTGTATGAAAATCTGCCATTGTGACTGCAGATTATCCACATTTGCTTTAGTCCTGTAAATTTTTCCTTTTCTTATATGAAACTTTAGTTACACAAAAGTTGATTTGGTTTTGATATGGTTTTGATATGTCTGATTCAACCTTACTCCTAAGATGTACCCCTTAAGAACATCTTGCTAGAGAACCCTCATCTTATGTTTGATCCCTAAACATTGTCCAAAGGAGTCAATATTTTTATAATTCTTCTGCCTGTGCTTCAGAATACATTGGCTTCTGCCTCTATGCATTTATTATTTTTGTCTTCTCTGTCTCTGTCTTTGCTTGTTTCTTACCTTCTCATTTTAACTTCCACAGGCAGGCATCTTCCAAAAACAACCAACCTGCCCTTGTTAACTAACGTCTATCCCTCTGTTCTTGATTGCAGGCCTTCTTGAAGGAGTTGTCCTCTTTCCTGTTGATGGACTTTTTTCAATATTGTGCTATTCCAAATAACATTGATATTAGCATGTGTCTCTGTAGATCAGATATATGGATTTCTATTAATGAGTCCTGGGAGTTGAGTGTTTGAAGGCTTGGTATTTCCCACAAAATTGCCTTGTAAAAGTGTCAGTAACAATTACCAACCCATCAACAGTTTCATTTACCTACCCTTGGCACCTTAATCTTGTTATTAATAACCTTGAATGCAGGCCGGCACCGTGGTTTAACAGGCTAATCCTCCGCCTTGTGGCGCCGGCACACCGGGTTCTAGTCCCGGTCGGGGCGCTGGATTCTGTCCTGGTTGCCCCTCTTCCAGGCCAGCTCTATGCTATGGCCCGGGAGTGCAGTGGAGGATGGCCCAAGTGCTTGGGCCCTGCACCCCATGGGAGACCAGGAGAAGCACCTGGCTCCTGGCTTCGGATCAGCACGGTGCGCCGGCCGCAGCGGCCATTGGAGGGTGAACCAGCGGCAAAAAGGAAGACTTTTCTCTCTGTCTCTCTCTCTCACTATCCACTCTGCCTGTCAAAAAAAAATAAATAAATAACCTTGAATGCAGCACTCTGTTAGATTAGATGATAGTCTACTGTTTAAACTTCTACCACCTTCCTCTAAAACCTCAGTCTCTGACAACAGGTCATGCTGCATTCTAGCTCTCTGTCTGACAAAGAAACTCAAACTTGTAATCAGTCTGCTCAGTGTATTCACAATTTATTTTCAATTCTCTAGCCAGCATGTTCATCTTAATCTTTTTTTTTTTAAATTTTTATTTTTTGATAGGCAGAGTGGATAGTGAGAGAGAGAGACAGAGAGAAAGGTCTTCCTTTGCCATTGGTTCACCCTCCAATGGTCGCTGCGGCTGACACGCTGCGGCCGGCACACCACGCTGATCCAAAGGCAGGAGCCAGGTGCTTCTCCTGGTCTCCCATGGGGTGCAGGGCCCAAGCACTTGGGCCATCCTCCACGGCACTGCTGGGCCACAGCAGAGAGCTGGCCTGGAAGAGGGGCAACCAGGACAGAATCCAGTGCCCCAACCGGGACTAGAACCCGGTGTGCCGGCGCCTCAAGGCGGAGGATTAGCCTATTGAGCCACAGTGCCGGCCCATCTTAATCTTAAATGTGATCATGTCAGCTAGCGCCACTGCTCACTAGGCTAATCTTCCACCTGTGGCACTGGCACCCTGGGTTCTAGTCCCAGTTGGGGTGCCGGATTCTGTCCTGGTTGCTCCTCTTCCAGTCCAGCTCTCTGCTGTGGCCCAGGAGTACAGTGGAGGATGGCCCAAGTGCTTGGGCCCTGCACCCCATGGGAGACCAGGAGGAAGCACCTGGCTCCTGGCTTTGGGTCAGCGCAGGGCGCCAGCCGTAGCGACCATTTTAGGGGTTGAACCAAGAGAAGGAAGACCTTTCTCTCTGTCTCTCTCACTGTCAAACTCTGCCTGTCAAAAATATATATATATATATATATATATATATATATATATGATCATGTCTGTTTGCTCCCTAAATCACTCCAAAGGCTTTCCTGTTGACCTAAAACCTTTACTATGTCTTACAAGGCTTTTTGATTGACCTCAGATTGACCTCTGATTCCAGTAGAACCTCTTTTACATATTTTTTTTTCCTTTCTCTGCACCAACCAGTCTGAACTTTTAGATTGTCTAGTAAAATATGTATGTTTTCTAACCTTAGAGACTTTGTGCAAACCGTCCCCTTAGTCAAGACCACTGTGTATGTCCTCTAGTGGGGAGTGGCCACTCTTGGGTGTGCCCATGGCACCCATTGTTTCTCTGCAGCCAGTAGTGTAAAATGAAACACAAAGTCATAAGTGATTTGCTAAGATTGAAAGAGACATTGTGGAAGAGCCATGAGGTGTACTTAAGTAGTTTGGCCCCATTGATTCACATGCCTAGAACTTGATTTACCCAATAAGCTGTATTGCCACCTATCTTATGGAGATTTTGAAAACTTTATATAGCAGATTATATACTCATACTTATTCTGCAAATTCCTTGAAATAGTCATTTGAAGGTGTCACAAACAAACAGATTTTTATAAAATTCCTATCTCCATGAGCTGTTTGGGTACATTTTTTTTTTAAATCTATGTTCTGATTCCTAAAAGTATTGTAGTGTTCTTCCATCATTTATGGTCATACTGGAACATTCTTTTTATTCTGTTTTGTTTTCTGGATGCAGGATAAGGGAAGATTCACTCTCAACCAATTTAGGAATTCCATTAGAATCTTGTTCTTCTGTTTCTAAGGAATTCAAATTACTTTTTACTCTTAGCTTTCTGGTTGTATAGCCAGAATTCCCTTACTACCCTTCTTAAGGTACTTCAGAAATGATAAAATGCAGCCAGTGTTGTTTCAGCCTCCAGGAATATGAGGGCTATATTTTTCACTGGAGGCAGTAGTCCTAACAGTGTAAGCAGATGTAGCTACAGATTGAAGTAGATAGCAAAAAAAAAAAAAAAAAACCCTGAAGAGAAAAATTATGGAGTGGAAAACAGGGAGTGTCTGACATTCAAATATTTAAAATTCCTTTAGTGTCTGCTTTAAGTTTAATGAATGTGAATAATCTCTAATTACGAAAAGACTAAAAGTAAAAGAATGATATTAAACTATATCTTTTATGGCTGTAATTATTTTGGCATGGAATTCAGAAGGGTCAAATAGTCATTAAAAGAATCTAAAATATATAATAAAAAGATTAAAAGAAAGCTGAAATCAGTAATAGTCTAAATAGTGTGGGTAACTGTGCTAATTAGTTTTATGTCACTGTAACGAACATCTGGGAGGAGCTTATTATGGGGGAAGTTCATTTTAGGAAATTTATGGTCTACATTGGGGAGCCACATTGATTCAGGATGGTTGAGGATGATGGAGAAATGATCATATCCAGGAAACAGAGAGCCAGGGAGGCTATTTGGTCTCTCCTTTAAAAGTTATCACAGTTTGATCATGGGACTTGATGTGAGCAACCTGATCCAATCCAGTCACTTTTCAAAGGCTTCAGACATCCTCCAGACATCACAATGTAATGAAGCCTTCATCCTGTAAGTACCATCAACCCATGACTTTAGGACTTAAAGATCTGCATGTGTTGGAAATCCAAATCCTTAAACTAATACAATAACTAAGCAAAGCAAATTTGTATTTTTGACAAAAATAATTTGACTGCATTTTTTATTTTATCCATCCAAAATACTTATGTAATAAAAATAATTGGAATGTTTCCACTGGAATTTATTAACAGGCTACAATCCAGAAAAAATGGAGTAGCATTTACCTGCACTATAATGCCAAAAATTAGTCTTGTATGTGTACAAGTTAGCAATATGCATAAAGTACCTATGAAAATTAAATAAAGATGCATCAAAATAAGGGAGACATAGTGTTACTCATGTTTTAAAAACAAAGTTGGTATTAACTACTTGAATCACATGAAACAATCCAATTGAGAGTTTTACATTAGTGAAAATCAGCACAATACATATAAATTTTAATCACAAGCCACACATATATTTGTTTGTTTGTTTATTTGTTTTTTGACAGAGAGAGAGAGACAGAGACAGAGAGAAAGGTCTTCCTTCCTTTGGTTCACTCCCCAAATGGCTGCCACAGCTGGCACGCTGTGCCAATCAGGAGCCAGGTGCTTCCTCCTGGTCTCCCATGTGAGTGCAGGGCCCAAGCACTTGAGCCATCCTCCACTGCACAGAGAGCTGGACTGGAAGAGGAACAACCTGGACAGAATCCGGTGCCCCAACTGGGACTAGAACCTGGGGTGCTGGCTAGGATTAGCCTAGTGAGCCACAGTGCCAGCCAAGCCACACATATATTAACAAATAGATTAAAACATCTTTCCTTAAGTTGAATGAATTCATCTTTTTAAGTTGGTAGATAAAATATTAGATAACTCAAACTTTGGGACATGTTCATTGAATGAATAGAACAATGAATATTCTATATATATAATCGCTGACTTGAAATAACCCACTATGCATTTATTCAGTAATAAATAAGTCCAAAATTAGGTATTTCTTGAGAAAGGAATGATAAGATTCATGTTTTCAGGCTATGAAACTACATACATGATTTTCTATTCAGTTCTGTTCAATTCTAAATCTACTGAGTACTTTTTCTATTCCTTGTTTATGACATAGTTTTGCCATGAGGCATTCTACTTAACAAAAGGAGAGTGCAAAGTCCAGTTAAATTTTTGAATACATTCTCCTCAGCAATAAATAAATAAAATGAAAACTAATGTCACCAGATAGAGAGAATTTTGCGCACAGCACATACCTTCATACCCGCTTACATACACACACATAGACACAACACACACACACACACAACAGATAAACTTTGTGGTTAGGAAGTAGACAGGATAAAGACTGTGGTTACCTAAAGACTTTTTGTATTCTTTTAAACATTTGTTTCCTTATTGTGACTGTTTAAGCTTTCTAGTAGAATGTCAAATTCAAATGTTGTAGTAGACAGATTTAGCTTTTATTGATCTATAAAGGAAATATTTCTTTTTTTTTTTTTATTTGACAGGTAGAGTTATAGACAGTGAGAGATAGAGAGAAAGGTCTTCCTTCCATTGGTTCACTCCCCAAATGGCCGCTACAACCCGCACTGCACTGATCTGCAGCCAGGAGCTGGGTGCTTCTTCCTGGTCTTCTATGCGGGTGCAGGAGCCCAAGCACTTGGGCCATCCTCCACTGCCCTCCCAGGCCACAGCAGAGAGCTAGACTGGAAGAGGAGCAACTGGGACTAGAACCCAGCGCCCATATGGGATGCTGGCGCCACAGATGCAGGATTACCCAAGTGAGCCAAGGCGCCGGCTCCTATAAAGGAAATATTTTTAAGTATATTTGCTAAAGACGCTGGATAGATAACTTTCTCAGGTTAAACATATTTTAGTATTACTACTTTGTTGACAAAAATCTCAGAGTTGAATATTTTTAAAGGCTTGTTCATTTATTTGAAAGAATGACAGAGAAAGAGGTAGAGAGAAATCTTCTGTCCATGGGTTTACTCCCCAAATGGCCATAATAGCTAGGTTTAGGCCAGACTGAAGCCAGGAGCCGGGAACTCCATCCTAGTCTCCCACATGTGTCACAGGAACCCCAAGCACTTGCACCATGATCTGCTGCCTTTGTGGGTACGTTAGAAGGACATTGCATCAGAAGCACAGTAGCTGGGGCTTGAGCCATCATTCTGATATAGGATGCCAGCATCTCAAATGGTGGTTGAACCACTGTGCCACAGCACCAACTCCTCAGAATTAAAATTTATCTAAAATATTTTACACATAATTAAGTTGTTATATATTTTTTGTCTTTAGTGTATTCATTGGGGAAATTATAATAATAGACTAAGTTAAACCAACCATGCATTCTTGGAATAAACATATATTGACTATAAATATATAAATATTCATACCTGACTGGATTTAGTTTGCTAATGTTTTACTCATGACATCTCAAGTATGTTTATGAAATAAATAAGACACTCATCTTTTCTCTCAAAGTACCCTTGTCGTCTTGTTTAAATTCACTTACAGTGGTTTCATATTAGCTGTAGGGAGGGGATGATAGTTTCTTTTCCCTCCTTCTTTCACTTCTGCCATCCTTCACTCTCTTCCCTCTATTTTTTTTTTTTTTTTTTGCATTCTTGTTTCTTTCTCTGGAATAGTTTCTGTAAGGTGGGTTATACAAAGAATTTAGTACTGGTGAAGGTTTTGTGGTGGCATTTGTTTGGTATGGGGGTCAATTTTGAACTACTGAATAAATGTATAGTTCTAAGTAAATTCATATTTTCTAATACTTCTTTGAGTCCATTTCAGTTGTTAATATTTTCCATAAAAATGCAATCTACTGTATATTTTCAAATTTAACAGAATAATACCATTCATAGTCTTGAAATTCTTTCTAAGGAAATAGTGGAGCATTTCAGAGGAAGACAGAGAATATCAACATAGAACTATAATTATAAGACCTGGTTTCTTATCAGATTTCTTTCTCTAACTAAATATAGAGATTTGGAGATGATATTTAATCTCATAAATTCTATTTCCTTACCTAAAATAAGATTTTTTGCGAGTTAGGTGAAATAGTTAATTTTAAAAATCAATGTAGTCTTCTCAGAAAGTATTTACCAAATACACACTCGTTCTCTTTCCCTTTCTTTTTTTACTACTTAGAGATATTCCTTCCATGGATTATCTTTAGTGATTCCTTTAACTATAAAAATAATTTTAATATAATGGTTGTTAGTTTTTTTAAAAGAAAAATGTTTTTGAAAGATAAGCAAGTAAACTTGTTGATGAAGCAAGGTTGGATTTTTTTTCCCTAGCCTAATTTTGGAAGAAAAATTATTATGTGAGGCACTCTTATCAGTATCTCAGAATAGGGAAGTCAGAGGAGGAAATTTTAGCATTTAAGAACCTAGTCTAAGAGTGCACTGCAGGTTTCGCAGGGCGAGAAATAAGTTGGGTAAGAAAGAAGAATGAAGTGAATCTTTATAAGCTATATAAACCTCAACAAATAAAAATTTTAGTGAGTTTCTAGAATTAGCTTTCAGAAGTGAATATTCTTTAGAACCATGACCAAGTATATTTTGCTTGTTGTCAATATTAACTTAAGGACAAAAAAGCATGTACTGTCACAACATTATTTATTTATTTATTTATTGAGAGGCAGAGTTACAGAGAGAGAAAGGTCTTCCTTTTCCGTTGGTTCACCCCACAAATGGCCGTCACCTCTAGCGCGCTGTGCCGATCTGAAGCCAGGAGCCAGGTACTTCCTCCTGGTCTCCATGTGAGTGCAGGGCCCAAGCACTTGGGCCGTCCTCTACTGCCTTCCCGGGCCACAGCAGAGAGCTAGACTGGAAGAGGAGCAACCTGGACAGAACCGGCACCCTCACCTGGACTAGAACCTGGAGTGCCGGCACCGCAGGTGGATGATTATTAGCCTAGTGAGCCAAGGCGCCGGCCACAGCACTATTTAATTTATGTAAAGAAAAGTGAACTGACTCAAATAAGCATTTAATAGTTTTAAAAATTTATATTCAGAGGTTAGCATTGTGGTGCAATGATTTAAGCCAGAACTTGTAACATTAGCATATGATATTTAAGTGCACATTCAACGTTCAAGTAATTTGGTTCAAGTACTTGGGCTCCTGCCACATATGTGGGAGACTAGGATGGGGTTCCTGGCTCCTGGCTTCAGCCTGACTCGGACCTGGCTGTTGTGACCATTTGGAAAATACACCAGCAAAGAAAGATATATTCATTTATATTCCTTCTCTCTCTCTCTCTCTCTCCCCCCCCCCCCACTCACTCACTCAGATTGACTTATAGACATTTGTTATCTCAGAACATGTCATGATTATGAATAGTTTCAGATGGTAGTGATTCCAATTTATTCAAGTGGTATGCATTCTTTTGTTTTTGTAGTAATATCATTGGATGTCAGAACAATATGCAGCAATATTTAACATGCTGGAGACCATAAACTTGATCTCTGCAACAAATATAACCTAGGAAATATTATAATCTAAGTTTTTAGTTCCAAGACAAAAATAAAGAATGTGTGAATTAGACCAAGCCAGCATCAATGCCCAGGCTGAACAATCTGCATAACTAGATACGAAGAAATTTTAAAAATTATCTAATTTTACTATTTCTTCCTTTTATGGAATTTTTTCTAGAATAATAGAAATAAGAGCAAAATATTCTTCACCCAACATAACATATTCCGCCTACCTCAAGATGTCAGTACTATAGTATGCCCTTATCTGAAGGGGATGTGTTCTGAGACATAATTAGGTATCTGAAGCAAAACCATATCAAATCCTAAAATACTGTTTTTTTCTGTTCATGCTTAACAATGATAGAGTCTAATTATAAATTAGGCATATAAGAGATGAACAAAAACGGCTAATAATAAATAAGTATACAATATATTATAATAAAAGTTATATGAATATATTCTATTTCTCAAATTATTGTACTGTACTCACCATTTTTTCTTAATCTTTATTAACAAAGGAAAAGCTTTATGTATTTCATAGGTATAGTTCGAAGAAGATAATCATTTGCACCTTCCCCCTCTCCCCCTCAATATCCTCCTTCCTTCCTTTCTTTTTTTTAATTTTTGCAAAGACATAATTTTAATCCAATCTATAATTACAGGTTTAATTCACCACTAACCATAATGTCAACAAGTAAAATGTAGAAGACTGCTGTTCACAGGAGTATAAACGAGCTAAAAATGATAATCATATAACAAGATGTTAATTTCATTCCTATACATTTTTTTGTATATATTAACTGCCACATATCAGGGGAAACATTATGTTTGTTGTATTGTTACTGGCTTATTTCACTAAGCATACCACATTTCTTTAGTCATCAATTGATGGACATCTGGCTTGATTCCATATCTTAGCTATTGTGAATTGAGCTGCAATAAACATGCTAGTACAGATAACTCTTTCATATTCTGATTTCATTTTGTTTAGGTAGATTCCCAGTAGTAGGATTCTGGGTCACAGAGTAGATCTATTTTCAGATTTCTGAGGAATCTCCATACTGTTGTTGATAATGGCTGTACTAGTTTACATTCTCACCAACAGAGTATTAAGGCACCTTTTTTCCCAACATCCTCACAAGCATTTATTGTTTTTGATTTTTGGATGATAGCCATTCTTACTAGGGTGAGGTGAAACCTCATTGTGGTTTTGATTTGCATTTATCTGATAGGTAGTGATCTGAGCATTTTTTCATGTGTCTTATGGCCATTTGAATTTCATCCTTTCAAAAATGTCTTTTCATATCCTTTGTCCATTTTTTACCTGGATTGTGTTTTTTGCTGTTGTTGAGTTTCTTGTGCTCTTTATAGATCTTGGATATTAATCCTTTATCAGTTGCATAGCTTGGAAATATTTTCTCCCATTCTCTTGGTTGCCTCTTGTTGTGTGTTTCCTTTGCAGTGGCAAAGCTTCTTACCTTGATATAATCCCGTTTGTCTATTTTTGCTTTGATTGCCCGTGCTTCTGGGGTCATTTACAAGAATTCTTTGCTATTCCAATGTCTTGCAGAGTTTCCTTGATGTTTTCTTTTAGTAATTTGATGGTATCAGGTTGTAGATTTAAATCCTTGATCCATTTTGAGTTGATTTGTGTATAAGGTGTAAGGTGAGGTCTTGTTTCGTACTTCTGCATGCTGAGATCCAATTTTCCCAGCACCATTTGTTGAAGAGACTGTCCTTTCTCCAGGCACTGATTCTAGCTCCTTTGTCAAAGATTAGTTGGTTGTGGATGCGTGGATTGACTTCTGGGGGTTCTGTTTTGTTCCATTGGTCTTTTTTGATACGCTGCTGTTTTGATAACAGCTGCCCTGTAGTATGTCCTGAAACCTGATATTATGCCTCCAGCTTTATTTTTGTTGTTTAAGGTTGTTTTAGCTATTCAGAGTCTCTTGTGTTTTCATATGTATTTTAGCATTGTTTTTTCCAAGAATTGAGAAGAATATCCTTGGTATTTTGATTGTTTTTGCACTGAATCTGTAAGTTGCTTGGGGTTGTGTGGGCATTTTGATGATACTGATTTGTCCAATCCACTAACATGGAAGATTTTTCCACTTTTTTGTGTCTTTTTCTATTCCTTTCTTTAATGTTTTGTAATTTTCATTGTGGAGATGTTTCACATCCTTGGTTAAATTTATTCCACAGTGTTTAAGTTTTTCTGTAGCTATTGTGAATGGTATTGATCTTGTAAGTTCTTTCTCAGCCATGGCATTGTTTGTGTACACATGGGCTATTGATTTTTGTGTGTTGTTTTTATATCCTGCAACTTCAATAGACTTTCTTATGAGTTCCAAATGTCTCTTCGTGGTGTCATTTGGTTCCTCTCTACACAGAATCACATCATCTGCAGACAGGGTAATTTGACTTCCTCTTTTCCAATTTGTATCTCTTTGATTTCTTTTTCTTTGATTTCTTTTTTTTAGACTAATGGTTATCTGAGATGATACACTGCATACATGAGATGAAGTGAGGTGAATGATGCATGTTTTGTGACTTATCATTAGATTACTACATCAGAGTTATTTGAACACAAGTACTGTCATACCCCTACAGGTGATTATTGTGAATATGGTAGACAAAAGAATGATTCTTAAACTCAGTTGAGAAAGAGCAGGATGGCAACAGATAAATGGCAACAGATAAATGGACTAATGTATACATGGAAATATTTTGTAAAATGAAAACTTTTACTGTTAGCTTTAAAAGATAAGCACATTAATCACCACATTAAATATGTATGATTATGAATTTATTGTGCTAATGAACTTTACAGCTTTCCTTAAAATTGGAAGAAGTATTTATCTTATACGTGTATTTATTTATAACAGGTATTATAGCTTGCATTATTTCAATCCATTATATTACTGCACTTAGCTAAAATAATCACTTGAGTTTTCTGAATGAAAGAACACTAGAAGATAGGAAATCAAGAAATTTTCTTTGAGCACAATTCATTTTTTTAGATATTTAACAAAGTATGAGGAGAAAAATAAACATAATCATTAAGGTATTTGTTATGCATATGAGAGTTTAAAATTCTATAGTGGTGTATGATTGATCTTGTTCTGACAAAATCGTTCAAATAGTCAAAAATCGTATCAGTTAACAAGTTTTTTAATAGTAATGAAAAGTTTTAAGTTACCAAGGATCTGTAATTTGCAATTTAAGCCATTCACTAAGGTTTCATGGATGGTAGCATGTTAGCATTTAGAATTCATGACACTAGCTATTTTAACTAACACTGTTGCTTCATTCAGCTGAGTACAATTTTACATTTTCATAATTGTAAAGCCTTTGTGGAAATAGGTATTTACAGAGCCCATTATTTGTACAAGAATGTTATAAAATGTAAATCATAAAATATTAAAGTCAAGTTTTATTTTAGCAAAACATTATGCTAATGCTATTTTTACACAGGGACTAAATCAGAGAGAAAATTTAGAGTTGTTTTTCAACTTAAGTTAAATCCCTCTAACATATCCAATATATAAATTGTTTTTATATAAATAAACCATTATAGTCAATGATAAATGTTATGAATAAATCTCAAAAAATGCTCACAAAAAAGGAAAGGTGACAATAGGAATCAAAAATAGAAATATGAAGAGTCTTCAAAAAACTCATAGAAATCATATTATGAAGAAATGATACATGGATTTTCATGTAAATTGTGTAAATCAAAAAAAATTTAACTGTTTTGCATGACCTTTTTGAAGTATGCTTGTGAGGGGGATTGCCTTCAAACCAAAAAGGAATCTACAATAATAACTGTAAGGATATATATTTTTAGGCAGACAAAACAGATTATATATTCAGGAGGAGTTTCTTTTATTCTTTTTTCTATTTTGTTTCTCAAACACTCTAGTTAATGTAAGAATTTTCTCAAAATACCTGCTGCAACCTCAAGCTTTCTTTGATGAAAGTCTGTTAGAACCATATGCATGTGGCTTACAACATGGAGACTAATATGCTATGTGTTTAGGTTGAGAACCAAATAAACCTTGAGAACTGCAGTAGTCAGTGTACTGCAGTGCTGGTAAGAGTTCTCCAGTCTGAGTGTGAAATGAAGGCCTGGGAACCAACAGTGCAACACTCAGGCCATTGGTGTAACTCCCTAAGCCCTAAGGCCTGCAAACCAAGGGCTGTGGTGTGTGAGGGCAGGAGAAGATGAATGTCCCAGCTCAAGAGAAAATAGAGAATTCATTTTTCCTCTGCCTTTTTCTTCTATTTAGGTTATAAATGGATTGGATGATGTCAATGCACATAGGTGCTTTTTTTTACTCAGGCTACTGATTCAAATGCTATTCTTTTTATAGGCTTCTGTAAAAGTTATTTTATTTGGAAGGGAGAGGGAGAGAAAGTGATTGATTCAGAGAGAGATTGCCCACATCTGTTTTCCTCCTCAAATGCCCACAAATCAGGGATGGTCCAGGCTGAACTGAAAACCAGGATTCAATACAGCTCTTCCACATGGGTAGCAGGGACCCAAGTACTTCAGCCATCATCACCTGCTACCTCCCACGTGTGTGCATCAGCACAAAGCTGCAGTCAGGAGCAGAAATGGGACTTGCCAGGCTCTAATTCAGGATACAGGTGTCCCAAGCAGCATCTTGTTTTTTGTTTTTGCTTGTTTTTTGTTTTTTAATTTTTTGACAGGCAGAGTGGACAGTGAGAGAGAGAGACAGAGAGAAAGGGCTTCCTTTGCCATTGGTTCACCCTCCAATGGCTGCCGCGGTTGGCGCGCTGCAGCCGGCGCACCGCGCTGATCCGATGGCAGGAGCCAGGTGCCTATCCTGATCTCCCATGGGATGCAGGGCCCAAGCACTTGAGCCATCCTCCACTGCACTCCCTGGCCACAGCAGAGAGCTGGCCTGGAAGAGAGGCAGCCGGGACAGAACCAGCGCCCCTACCGGGACTAGAACCCGGTGTGCCGGCGCCGCTCGGCGGAGGATTAGCCTAGTGAGCCGCGGAGCCGGCCCCAAGCAGCATCTTAACCTCTATGCCAAACTTCTGCTCCATAAATACTATTGTTTTCAAACACCTTCACAGATACACCCAGAAATAATGTTTTACCTGTTATATGGGCATCCCTCAGTATAGTCAAGTTGACATATAAAGTTAAAGATTCCAGTTAGTAAAAATAGGGCTGTATAAATGTGTGTTTCCAGAACTTGGCCAAACATCAGTCACACTAAATGAGTTCCCAATAAAATCCTAAGCAGAAGGCTGATAAAACCAAATAAAAGAACTCTCAAGAAAATAAGACTAACAGAAGTTTAACACATTTTTAAAAAGTGAACCAAGAGAGAGTTATTCCAAAAAATGCCAGCCTGACAATATCTCTGAATTCATCTATTCTTGGGCTCTAGAATGTACCTAGAATGGACATTGAGCCTATGCCTGTTTTCTTTCAATAGACCTACTTTTTAATAGACTGATGTGTAAATGAAAAGAATACATAGATACCAACATTTTTGGTATTAGTTTTCAAATAGACAATCATTCTTTAGTCTGATCTGATAATCAACAGACTCCTAGAATAATTTAGTTCTCCAAATCTTATTGAAAATGAGTCAGATTTGAACCCAATGAAGAACCCACCTGACTATCACAGTTGGGGGTATTCCTGAATGGAACACTCACGGGAATGCAAGGAAGGACCTCTCCTATGTTAGGGTCTTTAACCATAGACGTTAGGGTACCTACAGTAAGACTGAGGCTTCCAGAAAGTTTTTACTGTCAGCTTCCCAAAGGAGCACTTCACAAACTTACTAATCAAACAAAGCTAAGAATATCCAACATAGTGCTGAAAGAAAGAAAATCGTCTTGACAGAGTCTTGGTGAGGTAGAATATGGAGGTCATTGAAATTTATTTTTCAAGTTTTAGGTCCTGGGTAAGATGAGTTTTAGGCAGGTCTTGCAAAGTGAGGAACTGGTTGAGTCTGTTCAGAATGTGACATAATATCTTTGAATGGTTAAGCACAGCTAGAAAATATCTTGAGTGCCAGCATTGTGGCTTACCAGGTAAAGCCACCACCTGTAGTGCTGGCATCCCATATAGGTGCCAGTTACCCAACTGCTCCACTTCCAGTTCAACTCTCTGCTATGGCTTGGGAAAGCAGGAGAAGATGACCCAATTCCTTGGGCCCCTGCAGCCACATGGGAGACCTGAAAGAAGCTCCTGGCTCCTGGCTTCGGATTGTCACAACTCCGACCATTGTGGCCAATTGGGGAGTGAACAAGCCATGGAAGACCTCTTTCTCTCTCTGCCTCTCCTTCTCTCTCTTTGTAACTCTTTCAAATAAATCTTTTTAAAAAGAAAAGTATCTTGACTCTATCTTGATAAATGAGATGATAGGCAGTTTATTGCTATATAAATTAGTATTTAATTGAGTAAACTATTTTTTAGTTCAGAGTCTCATCTTCCAATGTCAGCTGTTTCCTGTAGCAAATTGTTGGTTGTTTTCTGTATTGTTCAAAGTAGGATCAGAAAGGTAAGCAGTCATCTGGTATTATTAAACAGAGAGATAGAAAATGATGTTGATTTCCATTATTAGCATTACTCTGTGTGTGTATGTATGTATACATTAGGAGAAAAATCTGTAAAAAAAAAGTGTTTAATCTGAATTTGGATTAATGACTGCTAAATTATCTGTGTCATGGCTGTCTTCTGTTAGCAAGAATTACTCATTATCACATAAATTATGTACTTGTTGAGAGAAAAAATATCTTCTATAAGTTCAGCATGGTGTGAAAATAGTATTAAGATATTCTTTATTTAAAATGAAGATTTTTAAAAAATGCAGATTTTAAGTGGTAAGTCTTAGCTATGAATCAAGATCCTGGATCTGGCCTATTGGGTGATAAACAATGTGATCCCTTTTGTAACAAATCACACTGGATTTCTTTTGTCAATGGTTGTAATAAAAACTGACTGCACTGTTTGATATGCTTAGTGGCTTAGCAGGCTGTCAGTAATAGAAACGTCATGCCAGCAGTACCTCCAATTAGAGGGCTAGTCCTGCGCCTCTTGCACCACTGTACAATGAGTCCTCAGTATAATGACTTTTGAGTGTTAGTTCTAGTATAGTCCTTAAATGCCAGAATTTCTATTGGACTTGCGGCCAATAAGATGAACCCTCAAGATAGAGGGCTGTGTATTGGATATAATCTCTATAAGTAAAAAAAAAACCTCTTATTTGTAAGAGATGCAAGGTCCACAAACCAAAGAACTAATATAGTATTATTAACATGTGAACATAATTTGGAACATGTCTTTCTAGACTATGTATAGAAATCATATATAATAACAAGGGATACAGGTTAAAATATGCCACATGAGGGTTCTAATGCCAGTTTTGCCATTTCCAACTTAAAGATTAATTATTTCAACTTTCTGAGTTTTCTTTTTCTTATCTGTTAAATGAGTAAAACAGAGTTGCTGAAAATTACATGGGATAGAACACATAAAATTCCATGAAATGCCTTGTAAAAGCAGATTTCCTGTCCTCAATGACCTTGTGATTCTGTGCTTATAATCATATTTACTATTTTCCACTATATCAGAATAGAAATTGATTTTTCTTTGTATATCATCTTATTACATGTGTTCATAGTTTTATCTTAAATTTGCTTTTTTAGTGAATTCACTTGTTCAATTGATACACCTCAGTGGGATTCAACATTTATTTTGTTTCTTTTAATCATTGTCTCCAACAACACTCATCCTTTCCTGACCTTTAACAGGATTTGGGTCATATTGAATACTTTTCTCGTCCATTTTTGATATTTAAAGATTTTTAAATAGTTTAAATCTTAACCACAGGGCCACATCCTTCTCTCCCTTATTCCGTAACCACTCTTCAATACCTGACTAGAATGATCTACTGCTTTGTTCCTCCTCTTCTTCTGAGCTAGTTTATTATCTTGTGCATTAGGTCATGGAAGGGAGATAAAAAGAGCAAGTGCCTCTTACTGATCTGGCTCCCACGAAAGTTTTGAGTTGACAGTTACCATAGAGATCATTCATCAGTGTCCTTTAGAAGGAGGGTGCTCAGTTGCTGGCTTTCGGGAATTAAGAATAACTCCTTCAGAGGCACCATTGGAAGTAGGTGCTTAGCTCTTCTATTCTCAGGTAATACAAATTCCTCTCCAACTCATTGTCCTTAGTCCCCCTTCAGCCATTTTCCTAAAGATCCAACCACATTCTTTTGCTTCTCAAATCCTCTTTCACAATAGTGAGCAGTATGTTTTATGATTGATTAGCATAGGAAACTCTTCATCCTTATCTAGTGGATGCCCCACACTGTAATAAAGCCCAGCCTCTGTTTTACTGGTACTTTCAAATTCTTTGCTCCCTTTACTGAACTGGCTGAGAGATTAAGGTCATATTAGTACAAACAGTTGCTAAAAGTCCCAAAATTGTGTGATTGTTGAAAAGCATTCCCCTAATCCCTTGTTTGGCTTGGGAAGACTAAGTAACTCCTCTGTTGACCTTCAGAATATATTCTCTGATTACAGAAGAATTAAATTAGAAATTTAAAAAAGAAATATCCCCCAAATGTTTTAAGTTAAACAGTGCATTTTAAAATAGCCAGGGCGGACTGAGATTTGTGACATAAAGTTTAAACCTCTACACAGACATCTCAAATCAGAGTATTGGTTTAAGTCCTGGATCCTCTGCTTCCAATCCAGCTCTTTGCTAATGTACCTGGAAGCAGAAGTTGATGGCTCAGGTACTTGAGTCCCCACCACCCACTTGGGAGATCCAGGTGAAGTTCCTGGATCCTGACTTTTGTCTCCTCCAGCCTCAGCTGTTGCAGTCATTTAGGGAGTGAACCACTATATGAGATTCTCATCCTGCCTCCCTTTGCCTCTCCCTTCCCCTCCCCCTCCTTTCCTCTTCCCCTCCCTCTCCTTTCCCCTCCCCCTCCCCCTCCCTCCTTATTCCTCTCCCTCTCCCTCTCCCTCTCCCTCTCCTTCTCCCTCTCCCTCTCCCTCCTTGGTTCCCTCCTTTCCTTGGTTCCACCCCCTTTCCTTCCCTTCTACTCCTCTCTCCTCTCTCTCTCTTTACATCCCATCCCCTGCCTTTCACATAAATAAATTTATCTATTAAAAATAAAAATAGCTCACAGGTTGAAGAAAAAAAAACACAAAGATTAGAACCTATTTCAAAATGAATGAGAAAAGAGAGATATATCAGAATTTATGGCATGCAACTAAAACAACAGAGAAAAATGTTTACTCTTAAGAGATTTTATTATTTTATTGTCCTGTATATGACCTATCTTTGAACATGTTCCATATGTACTTGGAGAGAATGTCTAGTCCGCAATTTTCAGGTGTAGTATCCCTAAATGTCAGGAGAACAAGGTGAATGGTATTGATGCTTCAATCTTATATAGTATTGCTGATTTCCTCTAAACTTACTCGGTTCCTACAAAAGGTACTGGTATTTCCAAATATGACTGCAGATTTTTGTATTCTTCTCTTTTATTCTGTCAGTTTTTGCTTTCATATTTTGAATCTTTCTTATTTGGTTCATGCAAATTGGGTTATTATGCCTTCCTCAGCATTTACCCAATTAATGGTTATCAAAGTCTCTCTTTGACTCTGATTATATTATTTGTCTTATATTTTACATTTTTGATGCTAGTCTCACCAGTTTTCTTATGCTTACAATTTGCATGATAGAGTTATCTATCATTTTACTTTCAATGTGCATGTGTCTTTATATTTAAAAGATGTCTCTTATAAATACAATTAAACCTTGTCTTTTTAATGAGATGGTTTCACTGGCAAATTCCATAAGGTATTAGTATGAAAAAAACAGCACTGATGTTAAACAGAATCTTTCAAAAATTACTATAGAAGGGAATGTTTCCCAAATAACTCTGATACCTGAGTCTAATACTATAAGAAAATTAGAGACCAATATCACAGTAGGGAATAGACACACAAAAAAATCTTAACAAAATGTTAGCAAATTGAATGTATGAAAATATAAAAAGAATGCACCATTAACAGATGAGATGCATCTAAGGAATAACATTTTAAAATTGATCCATTTAATTCACCTAAATTTACTATTTGAAAAAAAGAAAAAAATAATGACCACAGTAGGTGGTCATTAATCACAAAAGTTTAGTCATAAAATCCCTTAGAAAATATGGAACAGTTTTCTACTTGTATACTTCGCTGATGGCTAAGTGAATCTAGCTATGAGATTATTATTTGAGTTCTTATTTTGGCTATGCTATTGCAGAAAAATGTTAGCCATCTCTTTTATAAGGTCTAAAGATTAAATTGTGCATCCTACAGATTCCTTCATAATAGAATTAGTTTCCTACCTTGAAGAGAATAGAGAAATGAAAGAACAAGTTGGGCTTAGAATAGAGAAATGAGGGAGCAAGTCCTAGATCGCTTGCTGACAATAGCAATATCACATGAATACTTAGCAAACCATTTCAACCATTAGATAACAACTTAAGAAAACATTTACCAGAAGGTCCAATGCCTTCTATAAATTTTAAGAATCATGTATTTGAAAACACCTCTTAAATATCTAACATGGTGTAGTTTGTTTAGCCAGTAAACTTAAGCACAACCATCTAAAATGTTTTTAGTTTCTTTCTACCAACAAGTCTAAAACATATGATACACAGATTCAGGTCCCACAAATTAAAATGTATCTTTGATTGATTTTAGCAGCTTAAATTTATGGACAATCTTATCTATAAGCCATTTAAAATAAAACTCTTAATAAAATTTCCCCATGTGGACATACAATATGTACACACATATAATATAGCATAGTAGACCAATATAGCAATTTTAATAATAGCTTTAATAATCTCATAGCTAGATTCACTTCGCCATCAGCGAAGTATACAGTAAGTAGAAAAAACCTCCCTTTCAGACCAAAGGGAAAGAAAGTTTTTAAGTGAGAATATAATTTTCCTCATGGGCATTGTCTACCTTAGAAAAACTACTACAGAACATGCCTGTGACTATAGACTTGTAGTTCAGGCCACCGAAGATTAGAGATGGGACTTGGGCACTCCCTTGACTTGCATCCTCTGGTCTGCTTTAACACAAACCAGGAGGAAAAGAAAGCTTGGCATCAGAAGCAATGGGTGGCAGGCCTATTAATGGCTGATCTGTACAGTGATCTGCCCTCAAGGAGACCCAACAGGCCAGTCCACTGCAGTGGCTTTCAATGTGGTAAGCCTGGGCTTCAGCAGAAGTCAGCTTGTGAAGAGCCCTGGCAGCTCTGCCAAGAGTTGGATCACTGGAAATGGACCTGCCCTGGAGTCGAAGGATGCCCAGGTCAGAGCCACAGATCTTATGGGCTCTAAGCTGAAAAGCCCTTCACTCAGCCCAACTTCCAAAGTGAGCACTGCAGCTGAGGGGATCGTCAAGTAGGGTCAGCAACATTGCAGGCAGAACTGTCAATTTCTTGTTAGAGATGCCCCCTGCCTTTACCTGGCCAGCTCTCCTCCCAGGCCAGCCAAGTAATGAAAGTCAACAGAGTGCCTTCCCCTAGGAGGTTCACACCTCCCTTAGGATATACCCCATGTGAAGAGATAGATAGGTCTGGGCCTCTTAACTTACAAGGCCTAAAGCCCACCAGATTATTATCAAGCCCCTTCTATCAGGTTCTATTTGCCTCTCAGTCAGAAAAATTACTTGTAGCTTAGACAGCACCTTTCTTAGCTCCTCTAATAATGACTCTGTCCTTTGTTCTGTCTAGCGTACTTGGACCTCATTCCTTTGTAATCATAACCTCTACTCTACCACCAATGGCTCTACTCCCAACCTGTGTGTACTGATGGTCCTCTTCCCCACTTAATGCTGTATAATTGTTCAAACCTGGTAAATGCCACTCTTAGGATCATTGGTTACTATCCTCACTCTGTCTTTTATGACCTTGTCTAAATATGATCAGAGTCGGCAAACTTGGAAGGCTTCCATAGCCTTGGCAACTCATGACGACAGCCTAGGGTGGTTACTGGCACCATAAACTAGAGTGTCAATTTGTTGGGTCAACAACAGGAGCCACTGTGCACTTGCTCCTCATGTGGGATCTCTGTCCTTAATGTGCTGTACATTTTGATTTAATGCTATAACTAGTACTCAAACAGTATGTTTCACTTTGTGTTTCTATGTGGGTGCAAACTGTTGAAATCTTTATACTAAATTGATCTTCTGTATATAAAGAGAATTGAAAATGAATCTTGATGCAAATGGAAGGGGAGAGGGAGCGGGAGAGGGGAGAGTTGCGGGTGGGAGGGAAGTTATGGGGGGGGGGAAGCCATTGTAATCCATAAGCTGTACACTGGAAATTTATATTCATTAAATAAAAGTAAAAAAAAAAAACAAATTCAAAATAAATATCAAAAGTAATACTTTAAAAAAAAAGAAAAAAAAAGAAAATATGGAACAGAAAACAATTCCCTTCATTTAACAAGGGTATCTTCAAAAATTCACAGATAACATTACACTTAATAATTAATTGAATGCTTTTTTCCAAAACAGGGAACATAGCAAGAATTTCCACCCTCATAGCTTATATTCTACATTGTGTTGGAGGATCTAGACTTTGCAGTAAAGTAACAAAAAAGGCAAAGATTGGAAAAGAAGACGTAAACTCTTTATCCACAGATGACATTAATTGTATAGACAGGTCAAAGAAATCTATAAAACAGCCCCTAGAAATAAATAAAGTTAGTAAATTCAAAAATATGTAACCTCAATATACAAAACTTGATTCTATTTCTGTATAATAGCAATAAATATTTCCAAAATGAAACTTTTAAAAATTGCATTTATGCATCAAAATCATAAAATACTTAGTCATATAACGGGTTTTCACACCATAGAGATTCTTCAGTTCTAGAATGTTACCTTGTTAATCCATAATATTTCTCCATTTTGTGTAATTTTTAATTTTATTGCAGTTAGTCAAGATACTTGACCTCTTAATTACACAAATTTCTTTTCTCTTTTTGTTCCAATATCAGGAAACTTTCTCTGTAGTGTTCATTTTTTTGAAAGATTTATTTATTTATTTGACAGGCAGAGTTACAGATAGAGGGAGAGACAGAGAGAAAGGTCTTCCATCCACTTTTTCACTGCTCAATGAATGGCCAGAGCAGGGCAGATCTGAATCCAGGAGCCAGAAGCTTCCTCAGTCTCCCACATGGGTGCAGGGGCCCAAGCACTTGAGCCTCCTCCTACTGCTTTCCCAGGCCATAACAGAGAGCTGGTTCAGAAAAGGAACATCTGGGACTAGAATTAGTGCCCATATGGGATAACTGCATGACAGTTGGAGGCTTTGCCCACTATGCCACAGTGCCAGCCCCCATTCATTATTTTTTTTTTTTTACTTAATACATATCAGAAAAATGAGGCACATAGAGAGTATAAGCAATTGTCCTGAATCTGTTGACAGATGAATATTTGAACTGCTCTCTGAAAACAGGCAGTCTGACTCCAGGACACAGAATATCAGCCACTTCACAATCCTGTCTCTTTTAGAAAATACTTTTTTGGGGACCGGCATTGTGGCTCACTTAGTTAATCCTCCACCTGCGGTGCCAGTATCCCATATGATCACTGGGTTCTAGTCCCGGTTGTTCCTCTTCCAGTCAAGCTCTCTGCTGTGGCCCAGGAGGGCAGTGGAGGATGGCCCACGTGCTTCGGCCCCTGCACCTGCATTGGAGATCAGGAAGAAGCGCTTGGCTCCTAGCTTCGGATTGGCGCAGCGCTGGCCATAGCAGCCAAAGATCTTTCTCTCTCTCTCACTGTCTATAACTCTGTCAAATTAAAAAAAAAAAAAACAACTTTTGTTATAAATAATGTTTAATGAATAAATATAAAGAAGAGAGACTAAAAAAAGATATCGCTATGCCTTCACAGAATATACAGAATATAATGAAGTAACAATTGAATTTCATAGAAATTATGCTATTAAAGACCTCAACTGGTTCTGGTTTATAACTATGATAAATCTGTTAAACTGATTTTCCCAGTAAACATTTCAGATAAGATTTAATTCAATTTTTTTCTTGTCTCAGATTGTAAAATCCTCCATGTCAGAAGCAACATTATATTGTTTTAGACTTCAGATTGGACAATTTATAACAGTTTGTTATACGTGACTTATAATTGACATTATAAGATTTTGGAAGTCATGTAATATATATGAATGATTAAAAAGATATACACAATGACCAGTTAGATATATATTTATAAATTGATTGATAGTTTCATTCCCTTTTTTGAAACAAAAATTTGAATAATACATAGCATATGATTTTAATTCCACATTTGTAGCCATAAAAATAACTTAGAATTGCTTTTACATTGCTAAAGACCCTAGTATTTATGTTATTTTATTCTTTTTCCCATCTGCCAGGAAGTTTTTAAAAAATATATGAGGATCTGATGAGAATTTTTCCATAAATTTCTACTTTAGCCATTGTTTTACATATTTCTTCATCTTTTTGAGTAAAGCAAAAAAATACTGTGTATAGCAAACCAATTATATTTCAATTACAATACAACATATGGTACATATATACATTTAGAACAATACTAATATAAAAAGGGATATTAGGAAATCACCCATCAAGATTATTTCTTGGAATAATGAAAGTTAAATGTTGACATCCAATTTGAACGTCAATGTGTTCTAATATAGTGAATATTCCTTGATGCTCCCTCCTTAAACATATTTCAAATTAGCCATGGAGACAAAGAAACGATTGAAAGAATGACATCAAAAACAAACCTGTTCTCTGAAGACAGGTGTTCTCATTGCCTGTTTAGGCTGTGCTGACATAAAGAAACTGCTGCAGTTAAAAGCAAGAATATGGGTGGGAGTTTGGCACAGCCATTAAGATACCTCTTGGAACATCTGCATCCCATGTCAGAGTCCCAGTTTGACTTCCAATTTCAGTATTCCTGCTAACACAGATCTGGGAAGCAGGAGGTGATGACTCAAGTAGTTGGTTCCCTGCCACTCACATGGAAGACCTGGATTGAGTTCCAGGCTCCTGATTCGAGCCCCTGCTGTTGAGAGTATTTGTGAAAAATGAGTCAGGCAATGGGAGATCTTTGTTTGTCTGCCTCATAAATAAATAGCTTTCTAAAACAGCATGTCTTTGGCTTTCCTACAATATGCATCCCCTGATCCTGCTGATCTAGTCCTCAGTTTGGAAAAAAATTTAAAATACTACAACTGAACCAGTATAGTAGAGTTTATCGATTTTGGCTGCATGTAGATACTCTTCTAAATGATTTGACACTGCCAAGAGTCTTTTTTGTGTGTCTAAACTGAAGCTCAAGTATGTCTGTTCTAAGAAGTGCCCTAGTCAGTGAGACAGGCACCAGTGCTGTGGTGTACTGGGCTAGGCCTCCATCTGTGGCACTAACATCCCATATGGGTGCCGGTTTTAGTCCTGGCTGCCCCTCTTCCAATCCAGCTCCCTGCTGTGGCCAGGAAAAACAGTGGAAGATGGCCTAGCTGCTTGGGCCCCTGCACCCACATTGGAGACCCGAAGAAGGCTCCTGGCTTCAGGTGGCGCAGCTCCAACCATTGTGGCCATTTGGGGAGTGAACTGTGGATGGAGGAGCTTTCTGTCTCAACTGCTTTCTGATCTATCTCTCAGATAAATAAATAAAATCTTGGGCCGGTGCCATGGCTTAACAGGCTAATCCTCCGCCTTGTGGCGCCGGCACACCGGGTTCTAGTCCCAGTCGGGACGCTGGATTCTGTCCCGGTTGCCCCTCTTCCAGGCCAGCTCTCTGCTATGGCCCGGGAAGGCAGTGGAGGATGGCCCAAGTCCTTGGGCCCTGCACCCGCATGGGAGACCAGGAGGAAGCACCTGGCTCCTGGCTTCGGATCAGCATGATGTGCCGGCTGCAGCGGCCATTGGAGGGTGAACCAACGGCAAAGGAAGACCTTTCTCTCTGTCTCTCTCTGTCCACTCTGCCTGTCAAAAAGAAAAAAAAAATCTTAAAATAAAAAAGAACTATATACTATGGGTACTACTTTTGGAGGCAACCTGAAATGTGTCTACCACTTACAAATCTCAGTCTGTCTCCATCAATTTAAAGGCATTGACCTCCACAGAAAAAAATCTTGCAAAGAAGTGTCATAGTAGCAAACAGAATCCTAGAGGATATGTCCCCACCAAGTAAGATATGATAGGCATGGATCAAAAGACCTCTGTTATCAATGCTTAAAAAAATTAACTAGTAAAATTTCAGGTCCTCTACTTGTTCTAGTTACTTGAGGAATAGTCTTTGGAGTAAGAGAAAAAATGCTACCTCTTCTAACATAGATCTTCAGTTAATTTTTTTTTAAGATTTATTTATTTGAGGGGCAGAGCTGGAAAAACAGAGAGGTGTTCCATCCACTGGTTCGCTCCCCAAATGGCTGCAAGGGCTGGAACTGAGCCAATCCAGAGACAGGAGCTGCTTCTGGGTCTCCCGTGCAGGTGCAGAGGACTAAGCACTTGGGCCATTAGCAGGAAGCTGAGTCAGAAGAGGAACAGCTGGGACGTGAACTGCCATCTACATGGCACTGCAGGCAGAAGCTTAACTTACTATGCCACAGCACCAGCCCTAAAAGTGGGTTTATATTCAACTGAGCAGCAAATGGGGCAAGATATGGCTACATAGTTTATCTATGAGCTAGTACTAGGTCTGGATAAGGTCCATTAGGTGGAGGTGAAGGAGATACTTCAGAAAATAAGAAAGAAAGCATTATCTCTGACAATGACTTACTGTGGAAATTGGTTGTCAAACATTAAATGAGAAGTTATGACCTGTGAGAACAGAAGTAGAAAGCCATAGGATGGGATTAGTATGAAATGAAAAGATAAAATCATCATCTAAACCTCTATTTATTGTTATCTAGAATTTTTAATCCTATTAATTTTAAAGAATACCCATTTGATCTTAATTTTAATCAACTGTCACCAATATATTTTACTCATTTCTTGATTTCCATAGTTTTTTACATGTTCTTCTCCTATCATATTTAACTTTCTTCTTACAGTGCGTTCTTTTTAAACTTTGTGAAGCAGAAGCATATAAAAACCTTAAAATTAAAACACCTTTATTTTTCTTTTTTTTTTTCTTTTTTTTTTTTCTTTTTTTTGACAGGCAAAGTGGACAGTGAGAGAGAGACAGTGAGAAAGGTCTTCCTTTTGCCGTTGGTTCACCCTCCAATGGCCGCCGCGGTAGCGCGCTGCGGCCGGCGCACCGTGCTGATCCGATGGCAGGAGCCAGGTGCTTCTCCTGGTCTCCCATGGGGTGCAGGGCCCAAGCACTTGGGCCATCCTCCTCTGCACTCCCGGGCCATAGCAGAGAGCTGGCCTGGAAGAGGGGCAACCGGGACAGGATCGGTGCCCCGACCGGGACTAGAACCCGGTGTGCCGGCGCCGCAAGGCGGAGGATTAGCCTAGTGAGCCGCGGCGCCGGCTTTAAAACACCTTTATTTTTCTATCAGTGTTGATTGATAGAACACATTGATGTAAAATTCTACTTTTCACTTTCTTCAACACAAGATATTTTCAACTTTTGTTACTATGTTTGCTGATGGAATGTCTACCATCACTCCAAATGTTGGTTCTCTACAGATTCTGTAACTTTTAAGAATATCTTTGTGTTAAATGTTTTTGTTTCTCACTGTGATTTATTTAGTTATAAATTTGTTTTTATTTATTTTTCCTGGAGCCTACAGTCCTCTTCAATGTGAAGTTTAGACTTTTCTTTACTTTGGAGAGATTTTTAAGAACTCCACTACTTTATTTTCTCCTTTTCATAATCCCATCGTATGTATATTAACTATATATAAGCAATCATACATATTTCTTTTTTTAATATTTGTAGGAGTTTTATTTAGGAGATTGGGCAGTGTAGTTGTTAAATGTACATTTTTCTAAACGAACAAGAAACTGCCAGCATCCAAAGTCAAGTTCTGCCACTCACCTAGTTGTATGACCTTGGGCGATTTTCTCAAACATAAAATAGAAAAATACTACAGAGAAGTACTGTGAGAATAAATTAATACATATGCTAAGTACATGTTTGGCTATTGTTTTTGTCTTATTAATCACTTTTTAGTGGTTTAATGTAAAAAGTCAAATGGTATATTTTTGCCTATTTGAAACTATAACTACATCCTTGTTGAATAAGCATTCAACAAATATTTGTTAAATAAGAAATTATATATATGTAGTTTTATATTTTTAATTGGAAACTAAATTATAAAGCAAATGCATGTGGTCTTCAAAAAGTTCATGGAAATGTATATATATAAAGAACCTTGTAGATCTCAAATTTTTGTACCAAAATAAATTTAATCATTTAACTTCATTTTCCACAAACTTTTGAATAGCCTTACATTTGACATATTTTAATGTATTAATTTGAATAAACTTGTAGTTTTCCAGGATCCATAAAAGTATTTTCTCTATTAATGCTAATACATACAATCTTGTTTCATTCCAAACGCAATACATCTCTGTAACCTGCAGTATTGACAGCGGTTTTGATGATGTTTATTAATAATACAGTCCTTTGATCCTCGACATGAATACACTAAATTTTTTCGGATGCTTCTTTTAAAAAATCCTTTGCAGCCTTCACAAGTTACAGCTCCATAATGCTTTATCTCCACATACTACGCAAAGATCAAAAACTTAATTTGGTCCCTGGTCTGGTGAAGAATTATCTGTTAAGAGCTGGAGATGTGGTGCAGACAAATCAGGAGTGGTAAAAAATAACCAGTTGTTTCAGTACTAGTTATAGCATCACTTCGCTTTAGACGACACATTAGGGACAGATCCCACATGGGGTGTAAGGGAATCTTTACCTAATATATACTAAACTGATCTTCTGTATACAAAGAGAATTGAAAATGAATCTTTACATGAATGGAAGGGGAAAGGGAACGGGAAAGGGGAGGGTTGTGGGCGGGAGGGAAGTTATGGGAGGGGGGAAGCCATTGTAACCCATAAGCTATACTTTGGAAGTTTATATTCATTAAATAAAAGTTTAATTAAAAAAAATAATAACCGGTTGACACCTGCTGCGTCTGGAGTTGCGAGGAAGACTTTTCCTGGAGTAGAATCCTGCCTGGCCAGAATGACCTTGCAGCAGAATGAACTGCTTGCCTTGTGCATTGTGATCAAGTGCTGTCACAATGTGGATTTTCTGCCCCGTTTGCTGCTCTCTCCCATCTGTTGTTCAATAATTTGATGTGCAGTTTCTTCTATGGTTGCCATGATCCAATTGTTAGAACACCAGCGCCTCTTCGCCGCACTGTCCTGCGTCGGGCACAGACCCGACACTGCCGTGGCAGTGGCTACCGAGTGTTGAGTGGGGTGCGCTTCCGGATCCGAGGTCGGAGAAAGCTGAAAGGAAAGGGGATGGAGGATGAGGGGAGGCGGCTTCTGGGTTTGTGTATTTTTGGGGGGGTTAGAGTTCGTGACCCTTCCCTCGGCTCGGCGACGCTCTCTGCCCTGCGCAATATACATATTTCTTAATACTTGCATTTCCTCTCATATTTTTATTCTGACTGAATGAATATATCTATGGATATTCTACTAAATGATTTGACATCACAAGAGTCTTTTTCTATCTGCTTAATTATTTAGATATTTTCTATCTATATTTTCTATTCACGCTGTATATGAAGTGAATTTTCAAACCCATCTTCTAACATACTACTTTTCTCTTAAATTGTTTTTATTCTGTGTAATATTTCCATTGATATTTTATTTCTTTGTACATACTTAATTTCTACTTGCTGCTTCTGCAAATTCATCTGAGATAGCTAACCAAGTAGCTAGATGTATTCTCAAAAAATACACACAAAACTTAGTGATTCTTAAAGTAGATCTCTCTAAATAGAAATGGAAATGTCTTTAGCTACATTGAAAATTACTGAAAAAGCTTATCCTACAATTTTTCATATTAGTTTAAGGA
The DNA here is from genome assembly GCF_033115175.1 of Lepus europaeus. Lineage (NCBI taxonomy): Eukaryota > Metazoa > Chordata > Mammalia > Lagomorpha > Leporidae > Lepus > Lepus europaeus. Next base: position 61,804,531 of record NC_084831.1, read on the forward strand.
ACTTGAGTGAGTCAACAAAACAATGTGTGGCTCCCACTACATGTTAGAGTGCAGAATAAATGCTATATTCCCGAAAGAGAACAAGATGAACATGGACCCTGTTCCCAGTAAACTTAGTTTCCAGAAGAGAACCACTGATTGAGTTTGTTCAGTGAGAATGTCTGTAATGTCTAGCATCGTCCCATTGATAATTTCTTCCAAATTATTTAGTATTAATTTTCTTAGAATAATTGAGGTATTATAAAAATGAATGGTATGTTTCTGTGGGAGAATATATAGGAGGATGGAGATCTTCCTGAGGAAGACATAAGAATGAGACATTCAGCAGGTGAAGAAGGCCAAAACCTATTTGTTCTAAGAACCACACCTTTTCCATCCTTTGCCTTGCACCATGTCCCCAGGAGAGACCTGTCAGCTGGTTTCTGGCTGGGACTAACAAGAGGGAGACACTGACTGGAAAAGAGAGAAAGGGAAAGGGAAAAGTCAGCTAATATCAGCTAGATCTCCATAATAATTCTGGCACCAGCCAGACAAGCCTACTGTGGTTCCAACTTCTACCAGCTAAAAGTAATGCACTGGATTTCAGAAACACTCCTTTCCTCTGGATTCACAGTGGCTGCAGATCGTTGCTGTCTCTGCTCCCTGTTGGGCTTCTCAGCGATTCCAACTTCTCAATGACAATGTCCAGTCAGATCACTCTGTAATAAGTATTTGAAGGGGTTTGGGATTTTTAGTAACACTCTGAGACACCAGGTAAAAAGAGGTGATGGTTTGTGTTCTGGGCAGTAGAAGAGGTGTCTTTTTGAGACAGGTCCGTGGGATGGGGTTTTTATACATTCTAGAAAGCCCCCAGAAAATGTTGAGAAAATGTAATTCTTAAAAATATTAGTATACTGACACAGATGTAATGATTTATTATTGATCTTAATTTGCAGTTTGTTAAGATTTCCCGATTTCTAATTTCTGACATGTTGTACTATTGGAATATGAGCCCAGAGATATTTGAATTCTCTATCTTGTTTTCTGCACACTTCATTCAGTACTAGCTTCAGCACTTACTAGGTGTGTCTTTATGTGGAAGTTATTTTTTGTACTTCAGTTTACTCATCTGTAAAATGGAAATATTGGGAACTATCTTACCTAATAACTAAAATGTCTAGTAAACAATGCATCCTCTAAAATTGTTGATCTTTGAAGTCCTTATTATTTCCTCAATTGTGAAGGAAGAAAAAGTGCTCTTTAGTCTGGTAAATGAGGAACATTGTTTCAGCTTTGCCTATTCAAGATCCTAAAGAGGCCAGAAAATGAATGCTGTAAATGTTGATAGGTTTCAGATTTGGAACATCTGTGTATGACATATAAAGTATATAGAATATGGAGAACCATAAATGTTCTTAGCTAAAGGGGATAGCAGGTAAATTTTCTCATGTATTTTAGGTAACATTCTGTGGTGGTTTTGAACATTGGAATTGAGATTAAGCAATGGTGGAGAACAGAAGGAATTTAGAAAGCTCTGGCCCATCAGGATGGATGGCAATAAGCACACCACTAGCCCATTATACTTCTGAGTTAACTTAAAACAGTCTCCCCCTTCCTCCATCCAGATTCAGATCCATGCAAAGGCATATTGTTTTGACAGACCTCTAAGCACAATATCCTTGTATAGTTAAGAGTCTGCCTCCAGCCCACACAGAGAGCATCCTTAGAGTTTATCAGGGCCTGACTAGGCTAGCAATCATGACATAAGGAGTCAGATGGATTCCAAAAGAGGCTTCCTCACTGCATAATCCTTGGCCTTTAATTGTAGCCACATGAAGATTAGGCTTACCCCTAAAGGAGGTTTAACAGACATGAACATTTCATGAATGACAGGTGAGCATGCAAGAAGTGATTGTAACATATATTTAAAGAATCCTTCACTACTTTCCAAAACAAATAGTAGTAGAAAATCTGCATGTTTCTCTCTGCTAATGAGCCTGAAGGACATAGAAAAGTTATAATACTAATTAATTACAAATTTTTTGAATTTTTTTCTTCAAGAAAAATTCTTTCCCTGGTGCTTGATATCACAATATGAATTGTAATTCTTTCTCACCAAAAGAAAGCAAATTTTGGTAAAGATTCATTTATTTATTTGAATGGCAGAGTCACAGAGAGCAGAGGCAGAGAGAAAGAGAGAGAGAGAGACAGAGAGGTCTTCCATCCACTGGTTCACTCCCCAGATGGCCACAACAGCTGGATCTGTGCTGATCCGAAGTCGGGCCAGGAGCTTCCTCCGGGTCTCACACACGGTTCAGGGGCCCAAGGACTTGGGACATCTGCCAGTGCTTTGCCAGGCCATAGCAGAGAGCTGGATGGGAAATTGAGCACCCAGGACTCGAACTGGCGCCCATATGAGATGCCAGCACTGCAGGTGGTGGCTTTACCCACTATGCCACAGACCCAGCCCCAGAAAGCAAGTTTTTAAAAAGTGTTTTAGAGTATTCTCAAAAAAAATGTTCTAATAAAAAGCCAAGCATAATTCTCATTTGTTACACAGAAATACATTATTTTACAGGAATAACATATTAAGAAGCATGCATTGTGGATGGCCTGTGAAGTCTTTGTGTATGACACGTGCAGGTTTTTAAGCTTTGTGTTTAATTCATGTTTTTAACCATAGTTTTTGAATAAAACATAGCATGCAGTTTCCTAAAATCAGAACATTTTAATTCTTATTAAATGTACTCAGTGTTTCAAATTTACAAATACTCTAGTAGAATTTGGGAGCACACTGCAAGCATCATTAGTTAGGCACTGTTGATAGCTTACCTAATTTAATGGTTATATTTTAGCACATTATTCATTCAATTATAGCTGCCACTGATAGGAATGCTCTCTTCATATACAAGTTACAGCAGTGGTGATAAGTATAGATGTCAATTCAAGAATTATGCATCAAAGCCTCCAGCTAAGTTAACCCCTGAGACAGTGTGGCATGTGGAGATTCATGAAAATAACTGGAGGTATCACTTGAATATAGCTAATAGAGGCAAAATATAATGGTACAGAGGCAAAAATAATGGTAACTTTTTAGCATCTTATTTTTTTCATCTATAATTTCAAATGTACATGTATATTTAAATCTATTTAACAAAGTTGTTTTTCAAGGCAAGTTTAACCTATTTTACAGATCAACCAATGATACTGATTAGAAAAAAACTCATTATTTAGGAAAAAAGTAACTGTAACTATAATTGAAATGAAAATTATGTATCATTTTTGGACAAAATGGAACTTTTAAAATCCAATTTCATCTGTGAGGTAAAAGATTATTTATTTTGCATTTCTGTGTCTACCAAAGTTACTTTAAAATGTGTCAGCAGATAAAATTAACTGAATAATTCATTTAAAAGTCAAAAGCTCTGTGAGGTGGGCTGATATCAGCAAGATGGCAGAAGAGGAAGTCAAACTGTGCCTGCCTACAGAAACAGAAACTGATTTAGCAACAGGGAATAGAAAAAAATACATTTATATGAATTCCATAATCCAATTAAGAATTGTAGCATCTGAGTTTAGCACAAAGCCGAGAATACTTGCACTGACACAGGTAAGAAGATCAATTTCAGCTTACTTTAATCATTCCATAAGCCAGCATATCTCAGCACCAGGAGAGGAAGCTCTGACTCACTACTTCAATGTCAGGAGGAAAGAGTGGAACATGCATCCAAAGATCTGGTATTTTGGAGGGCAACCCGAGAGACTGGTTTCTGTCTTGCATCATCCAGAATATTGACCAACCAGGCACAGTCTGAATTGTTAGGGGGCTGTGAGTGAGGTGGCTGGCTATAGCCAGCTTGTATTGACATGAGCATAATTACTCAAGAGGAAGAGAGTGGAGTGGAGGCGTATCCTGTTTATTATCTTTTTGGATGGCTTCCAAGGAACTGATATTTCTAACCTGGTAGACCTATAGGTAGCTGTTACCATTTGGCTTCAGAGAACAGAGGGAAGCATGACTGTTTGTTGCTGGAGAACCAAAGAATTTGCAATGTTGCAGAGTCACCAGAGTAAGCAAGAGATTATAAATTCCTAAAAAAGAAACTGGTAATTTTAATTCATTGAGAAATTACATGCACAGGCTAAAGGAAGTTGCATCTCTCAAAGAAGTTTTAGAGGTCCCATAATCTCAAGGCAGAATTACAGGTAAGGGTCTTCCCCTGTAGGAAGTGAGTTTGTGAAGAATGACAGACCTGGTTATTTTTTCAAAGTTATGGAGCCAACATGAGTTGCCAAATACATGAGGATACAGGGAAACAGGGCCCTAACCAAGTAACAGATCCCCAGAAACTGATAAATGAAAGGTGCTATATGAATTAACTGAAACAAAATTTGAAATAATCATCATAAAAATGCCCTATGGGCTCAAAAATGCATAAACAAGACTCAGTTATAAACAAATAGAAAATTTTAAAAAGAGCAGAGAATTTGGAGTTGAAGAATAAAATAACTGAATTAAAAAATTTACCAGAAGGGATCCACAAAAATTTTATCAAGCAAAAAAAAAAAAAATCAAAGAACTCAAAAGACAGGTCATTTAAAATTATGTTGTGGCCGGCGCCGTGGCTCAACAGGCTAATCCTCCACCTTGCGGCGCCGGCACACTGGGTTCTAGTCCCGGTCGGGGCACCGATCCTGTCCCGGTTGCCCCTCTTCCAGGCCAGCTCTCTGCTGTGGCCAGGGAGTGCAGTGGAGGATGGCCCAAGTGTTTGGGCTCTGCACCCCAGGGGAGACCAGGATAAGCACCTGGCTCCTGCCATCGGAACAGCGCGGTGCGCCGGCCGCAGCGCGCTACCGCGGCGGCCATTGGAGGGTGAACCAACGGCAAAAGGAAGACCTTTCTCTCTGTCTCTCTCTCTCACTGTCCACTCTGCCTGTCCAAAAAAAAAATAAATAAATAAATAAATAAATAAAATAAATAAAATTATGTTGTCAGAGGAACAAAAATAAAAAAGAATGTAAGAGATTGAAGAAAGACTAAGGGATTTGGGCAACTATATAAAATGTACCAATATATGTGTTGTAGTTGTTCCGGAAGAGAGAATGAAAAGGAAAAAAAATTAATGAAATAATATAGAATCCAAAATCTAGGCCATAGAAGAAAATCCAGGTTCAAGAAAGATAGTGGACTCCAACTAGATATACTTAAAGAATCCATTCTGTGACACAATGATAAAAATGTCAAAAGTATAAAATAGATAATTTTGAAAGCAGCAAGAGAATAGTGGCTTATCACAGCTGAGAATCTCTATAATATTTCAGGCAGTTTTAGCAGAAGTATTGCAAGCCAGAATGGAGTGGGATGACATATCAGAGTGTTAAATGGGAAAGGAAAAAAAATCCTGGAAATAAAGAATACTATATCCATAAGAAATATCCTTAAAAACATAAAGGAACAATAAGACTTCTCCAGGTAAATAATAGAAATTAAGAAATTTCATCACAACTAGAACTTGCTTAAAAGAACTAACAAGCTTCTTTCAAATTTAAATTAAAATATGCTGAACAGCAACCTAGAAAAACATGAAAGGTTAAAGACCTCCTGATAAAGGTAAATGTAGAAAGAAATACAGAATACTGTAACACTGTGATGGAAATAAATTTGATTTTTATGTTTTTATATTTATATTAATAAATCTATCAATTCTAATAAAGGATTTTAGAAGTCAAGAGTTTAATAGTTGCAATTAAATATATATTAACAGATACACAATATGATATGTACGTTGTGAGATTAAAAAATAAAATATGGAAAAGGCAGAAATTAAAATATAGAATATGCAATTGAAGGTAAATTGCTGTAAGTTTAAAATAGATTGTAATAACTATATAAAGCACATGGTATGCACTAGTAAGTATATATACAAGATACAGAAAGAAAATAAGAAGGACTCATTTACTCATTTAAGTAAAAATATAGCATAATGCTATAGACAAACTAAACAATAAAACATAAAGAACATTAGGAATGGAAAAGGGAGACAAAAAGCCACAAGACAGAAAACAATGATAACTGCTTTCCTACCAGTAATTTAAATAAAAAATGGATTTAAACCCAAACACCTACATTGGCTGAATGGACAAAAAGAACAATAAACCATATGCTGACTCTGAGACTCAGGTTATACTTAAGAACACACATAGACTGGAAGTGAAAGAGTAGAAAAGGGGGCCGGTTCTGTCCCATTGCAGGTTAAGCCTCTGCCTGCAGTGCCAGCACCATATCCTATATGAGCACAGTTGGGAGCCCTGGCTGCTCCACTTCTGATCTAGCTCCCTGCCACCAAGCCTGGGAAAACAGCAGAAGACAGCCTAAGTGTTTGGGCCTCTGTACAGACGTGGGAGACTGAGATGAAGCTCTTGGCCATTGAGGCAATCTGGGGATTGAAGCAGCAGATGGAAGACTTCTCTCTCTCTGACTCTGCCTCTCCCTCTTTGTAACTCTGCATTTCAAATAAATAAATAAATCTTAAAAAAAGTAGAAAACTATATATATTAAAAATGGTAGCAAAAACAAAGCAGGAGTGGCTATGCATATGTTAACACAAAAGAGAATTTAAAAATTCTCAGTAAAAAGTACAGTATGTAATTATAAGATGTCAACTCACCAAAAAGATAAAGCAGTTAGAAATAAATACACACCTAATATCAAAGCACCCAAATATGACTATGCAAGGATTTGGAAAAATGTTTTCACCACAATACTTATCTTTCATCTCCATTTTCAATGAAGTTTTGAAGTACTTGATACATGAAATGATCATTGACAGAAATAAACAGAAAAACAATAAAGATCCCACTACTCTATTTCCAATAATGATTAGAACATGAAAGCAAAAGGTCAATAAGTAAACAAATGACTGGTTTTATAATACTATATATGTTAGAAAAGAACCTAACAGATACATACAGAATGTTTAACCCAAAAGCTGTAGGATTCACATTATTCTCAAGTGCACAAATAACATTTTTTTAAGAAAAATTACATACAAGTCCAGGAACAGGGCTGAGCTAATTTAAGATTTAAATTACACCAGTGTTTTTTCTGACTACAATGGAATAAAACTAGAAGTGATGCCGGCACCGCGGCTCAATAGGCTAATCCTCCGCCGAGCGGCGCCAGCACACCGGGTTCTAGTCCTGGTCGGGGCGCCGGATTCTATCCTGGTTGCCCCTCTTCCAGGCCAGCTCTCTGCTGTGGCCCGGGAGTGCAGTGGAGGATGGCCCAGGTGCTTGGGTCCTGCACCCCATGGGAGACCAGGATAAGCACCTGGCTCCTGCCATCGGATCAGCGCGGTGCACTGGCTGCAGCGTGCCAACCGCGGCGGCCATTGGAGGGTGAACCAAGGAAGACCTTTCTCTCTGTCTCTCTCTCTCTCTCTGTCCACTCTGCCTTTCAAAAAAAAAAAAAAAAACTAGAAGTGGCAAAATGAAAATTGGAAAATACAAAAATGTTTGGAAATTAAACCCCCTCTTGATTCACCAATGATTCAAAAAAGAAATCACAAAGGAAGTTAGACAGTATCTCAAGATAAATTAAAGCAAAAGCATAAGGAGCACATGCCTGGCCTAACAGTTAAAAAGCCTGCATCTAACATCAACCTGAGTTGCATTCTTGGTTCTGGCTCCTGACTCAGTTATCCACTGTTGGAAGAATGGAGTTAATCAGACACACTAGCTGTCATGGCAGCCAGGCAAGCCCCAGTAACGCATACATTTTCTGCTAGTCAGCTGGCCCATTAACTGATTCAGTTTTGCTAGGTAACTCCTTGGCTGCCTGCCACTGTTGTCTGTAAAGCACATATAAGAAATTGAGGGCAGAACTGGGTATGGACCACTTTTGCATGCTTGCCCACCACCAGAAGCAAAGTGGATATCTTCTCTGTGTTTAGTTTTGTCACAACTGAGAATACAAAGAGGTATGAATCTCCAAAAGGCTCTGAAGTTGCTTTCTGGCCTGTCCAAATCCAAATGTTCTTGTCCTGGACATGAATTCTGGACTCACACCTACTAATTCAGACCCTGAGGGACAGTTGTGTTGGCTCAGGTAATTAGGTTCCTGCCACCCACAAGAGAGATCTGCATTGATTTCTTGGCTCCTGGCTTCAGCCCCAACTCAGCCTGACAGTTGTAAGCAATTGCAGATAATGAATCAGTGGGTAGAAGCCCTCTCTGTCTGCCTTATCTCTCTTTCTCTTTGTCTCACAAATAAATAAATCAGTGTTTGAAAATAAACATGACAGTTGAAAAATTATGGAATGCAGCAAAAAAGTACTAAAAAGAAAGCTATAAGTACATAAAAATAAAATATCTCAAAAACCTAATTTTACACCTCAAATACTTAAAAACAGACCACAATAAGTTCAAAGTTAGCAAAAAGAAATAAGATTAAAGCAGAAATAAATTTAAAAATAATCTGTTAATAGTTTTTTTTAAGATCAACAAAGTGAACAAAATTTGTCTAGATTAATTGATAAAAACAGTGAAGACTCAAATACATAGAAATAGGAAATGTTACAACTGATACCACCGAAAGATGAAGGATTACAAGAGACTTGTCAACAATTATATACCAACAAATTGAATAACCTAGTAGAAATGGATAAATTGCTAGAAATGTGCAAGTACCAGGACTAATGAAATGAATATGAAGAAATAAAATCTGAATGGTTTTATAACTAGAAAGGAGTTTGAATGAATATTAAAAATCTCCCAACATATGGAAGCCACTATGGAAGTCAGTTTGGAGATTCCTCAGAAACCTGAATATAACCCTACCATACAGCTCAGCCATCCCACTCCTTGGAATTTACCCAAAGGAAATTAAATTGGCAAATAAAAGAGCTGTCTACACTGCAATGTTTATTGCAGCTCAATTCACATTAGCTAAGACCTGGAATCAACCTAAATGCCCATCAACAGTTGACTGGATAGAGGAATTATGGGATATGTACTCTAGAGAATACTATATATCAGTAAAAAAAAAAAATGAAATCCAGTCATTTGCAACAAAATGGAGGAATCTGGAAAACATTATGCTGAGTGAAATAAGCCAGTCCCAAAGGGACAAATATCATATGTTCTCCCTGATCAGTGACAACTAACCGAGCACCAAAAAGGAAACCTGTGAAATGAAATGAACACTATGAGAAACAATGACTTGATCAGCACTTTCCCTGACTGTCGATGAACAACTTAATACTGTATCCCTCTTAGTATTTTTTTGTTCTACTTAATACTATTGGTTGAACTCTTTAATTAATACACAATTATTCTTAGGTGTTTAAATTAACTGAAAAGTGATCCCTGTTAAATATAAGAGTGGGAATAAGGGAGGGAGGAGATGTACAGTTTGGGACATGCTTGGTCAGACTTGCCCCAAATGGTAGAGTTAGAAACATGCCAGGGAGCTGGCACCATGGCTCAACAAGCTAATCCTCCGCCTTGCCACGCTGGCACACCAGCTTCTAGTCCCGGTCAGGGTGCCGGATTCTGTCCCAGTTGCCCCTCTTCCAAGCCAGCTCTCTGCTATGGCCCGGGAGTGCAGTGGAGGATGGCCCAAGTGCTTGGGCCCTGTACCCCATGAGAAACCAGGATAAGCACCTGGCTCCTGGCTTTAGATCAGCGCAGTGCGCCAGCTGCAGCGGCCATTGGAGGGTGAACCAACGGCAAAGGAAGACTTTTCTCTCTGTCTCTCTCTCTCTCTCTCTCACTGTCCACTCTGCCTGTCAAAAAAAAAAAAATTAAAAAAATAAAGAAACATGCCAGGGGATTCCAATTCAATTCCATCAAGGTGGCATCTATCAATGCCATCTCACTAGTCCAAGTGATCAATTTCAGTTCACAATTGATCATAATGGTAGGATTAAGAGTCAAAGGGATCGCATAAACAAGACTAGTGTCTGCTAATACTAATTGATAGAATAGAAAAGGGAGAGAACGATCCAACATGGCAAGCGGGATACACAGCAGACTCATAGAATGGCAGATGTGCTAAGCAGCACTCTGGCCTCAGAATCAGCTCTTAAGGCATTTGGATCTGGCTAAAAAGCCCATGAGAGTGTTTTAGGCATGGAAAGCCAAGACACTCTGGCAATAAATAAATAAATAAATAACCTAAAGGAAAGATCTCTGCCAGTGAGTTCCTAGCAGAAAGAACAAGCCATCAAAGAAGGAGGTACCTTTCTCTGCAGGGAGGAGAGAACTTCCACTTTGACTATGACCTTGTCTAAATAAGATCAGAGTTGGTGAACTCAAAAGGCTTCCATAGCCTTGGCAAGTCATGACAAGAGCCTTGGGTGATTACTGACACCATAAACCAGAGTGTTAATTGTTAAATCAACAACAGGAGTCACTGTGCACTTACTCTCCATGTAGGTTCTCTGTCCTTAATGTTGTTGTACAATATGAATTAATGCTATAACTAGTACTCAAACCATACTTTACACTTTGTGTTTCTGTGTGGGTGCAAACTGTTAAAATCTTTACTTAGTATATACTAAATTGATCTTCTGAATATAAAGATATTGAAAATGAATCTTGATGTGAATGGGATGGGAGAGTGAGCGTGAGATGGGAGCGTTGTGGATGGGGGGGAAGTTACGGGGGGGGGGGGTGCCATTGTTATCCACAAGCTGTACTTTGGAAATTTATATTTATTTAATAAAAGTCAAAAAATCTCCCAACAAAGAAAAGCCCCCAACACCACATGGTTCACTAAAGAATTTTACCAAACATTTATAAAAGAATTAACATCAAATTCTTTTCAAAATATTCAAATATTTCAAAATACTTCAAAAAATTGTGAGGAAGGGGACACTTCTAAACTAATTTTATGAGATCAGCATTACCTTGTGACTAAAGCCAGGAAAAGATACTGGAGGAAAAGCACAGGCCAATTACCTGATGAAAAAAATCTCCAACAAAATATTAGCAAACTGAATTCATTAACACAAGAAAAGAAACATACACTATGGTCTGTTAGATTTATCCCAGGATGTAAGGATTGTTGAACATATGAAAATCAGTCAATGAGATATACCACATTTGCAGAATAAAAGATTAATTTCCAAGATGTCAATAGAAACACAAAGAGCATTTGATAAAATTCAACACCATTTCATGATAAAAATAAAAAAAACCCTTCAACAGACTAGAAATGGAATAAAGTAACTCAGCAGAATAAAGAATGTGGGAAAAGCCCACAGCTAACAGCACACTCCATGGCAAACAAATAAAAGATCTTCTACTAAGGGTAGGAAACACACAAACTTGCCGTTTCCACCCAACATAGGACTGGAATTATTGTGCAAGGCAATTAGGAAAGGAAAAGACATAAATGACTTCAAATTAAAAAAAAAAAAAAAGATTACACACACAGTTGTGAAAATAAAGGAATGCATCAATTTAAGGATGTGAAAGTTCAAAACCCAATAGGATTTCAGTACACTAACAATGAATTATCTGAAAAGAAAATTGGAAAACAATTCCATTTACAATAGCATCAATGAGAATAAAATACTTAGGAATAAACCTAATCAAGGAAACTAAAGACTGTGTACTGGAAACTGTAAAACAATGATGAAAGGAATTAAACAAGACAAAAATAAAAGACTCCTTTGTTCACAGACTGGAGGAGTTAATATTGTTAAAATCTCCATACTACTCAAGGCAATCTACAGATTCAACATAAACTCTATCAAAATTACTTTAGCATTTAGGTGTGAATTATAGGATTTTATAATTCACATGGAAACACAAAGAACATCACATAGCTGTAACAGTCTTGTGAAAAAAGAGACAAATTAGAGGCTTTACACGCTTCTTTGAAAAAAAAAAAAAAAGTTGGCCAGGGCTGTGGCTCCATAAGCTAATCCTCCGCCTGAGGCACAGGCACCTGGGGTTCTAGTCCTGGTCAGGGCGCCGGATTCTGTCCTGGTCGCTCCTCTTCCTGTCCAGCTCTCTGCTGTGGTCCAGAAGTGCAGTGGAGGATGGCCCAAGTCCTTGGGCGCTGCACCCACATGGGAGACCAGGAGAAGCACCTGGCTCCTGGCTTCGGATCAGCGCAGCTTCACCGGCCGCAGTAGCCATTGAGGGGTGAACCAACGGAAAAAAGGAAGACCTTTTTCTCTGTCTCTCTCTCTCTCTCTCTCTCTGTCCAGTCTGCCTGTCAAAAAAAAAAAAAAGTTAAATTATGGTATTGGGATATTATAGGATGGTCCGTAAGACAGATATATAGTACAATGGGAATAGAAAACCCGAAAGTAACCCTTGCATATACAGTCAAATGATCTTTGACAAGGGTGTCAATACTAATACCCCTTGTTCAGTCTCAAACAAATGTTACTGGTAAAACTGAATATCCACATATAAAAGAATAAAAATTGAACCCTTACACGATACACAAAAATTAACCCAAAATAGATAAAAAACGTAAATGTAAGGTTTGCACTGTGAAACCCTAAACAGAGACATTGGAGGAAGCATTTGACTTTGATTTTGGCAATGATTTCTTAGATATGACATCAAAAATAGGGGCAACAAAATCAAAAATAGAAAAATAGTATTAAATCAATCTGAAAAGTTCTGCACATCAAGAGAAGCAATCAACAAAGTAAGAACACAAGGAGAAGAGAGGAAATATTTTCATACTGAATATCTGATAAGGGTTCATATTCAAAATATATTATAAATGTCTACAACTAAATAGCAAAAAATACATAAATTATCCAATTAAAAAAATGGGTCAAGATTTGAATTGACATTTCTGCAAAGAAGACATAAAAAAGCTGCTTGATTGCAATAATCATCAGAGGAATGCAAATCAAAACCTGTGAGATATCAGCTCATCCTACTTAGGATGGCCCCTAGCAAAAAAAAATTAAACAGGAAATAACAAGTGTTGACATGCATGTGGAGAAATTGGAACTTCTATAAAAAGCACTGTGAGGCTTCCTCAAAATATTAAAAATAGAATTCTAATATGACCCATCAATTCTACTTCTGAATATTTACTCAAAACTTTAAAATCTTGATTTTTGAAGAGATATTTAGACTTGCAAGTGCATTGCAGTATTATTCACAATAGCCAGAAGGTAGAAAAATCTTGAATGTCCATTGACAAGTATACAGATATCAAAGCTATGATATATACATCAATGTAATCACTAAGCCATAAAAAGGAAGGAATGCTGTCACATGTGACAACATGGATGAACCTTCTTTTTAAAAGATGTCTTTATTTGGGAGAGTTATAAGGGAGAGAGAGATCTTTCATCTGCTGGTTCACTCTCCAAATGGCTGCAGTAGTCAGGGCTGGACCAGGCTGAAGCCAGGAAACACAGGTTTCACCTGGGTCTCCCACATGGGTGCAGGGGCCCAAAGACTTGGGCCATCTTCTACTGCTTTCCCAGGTCATAGCAGAAAGCAGGATTGGCAGTGGAGCAGTCGGAGCTTTAATCGGTATGGATAAGAGATGCTGGCACTGCAGGCAGTGGCTTTATCACTCTGCCACAGTTCAGGCCCCAACATGGATGAACTTTGAAGACACAATGCTAAGTGACATAAGCCAGTCACAGAAGAAGAGATACTAAATAATACCACTTGCATGAGCAACACATAGAAACAGAAAATAATGGAAGGATGCCTGCCAGGGCCTTTGAGAAGGAAATGGGGTGTTGCTATTCATAGGAGTTCCAGTCATACAGGAGGAAAAAATTCCAGAGATCTGTATCAACAATGTGCATGTTGTTAAAAATACTGTACTGTGTCCTTAAAAATGTTTAAGAGGTCAGATGTCATGTGGTTTTTAAAAAAAATTGTATTTAATTCCACTGTAGGAAAAGCAAAGGCATGATACAAAGAGCCTTAGGTTAGAGGCAATATAAAAATATTTATGAACTATGTGGAGTCTGTTTTATTTGTATTAATATCACATTAATATGAGAATTGATAAGAATTGTGTTGTAATTATCAATTTTCTGTGACTTTGAGAATCTAATGTCTTAATAAATTCCTTAGAAAATATCAGCTTATAAAAATATAATAAGAAACAATACCAAAAGTGTGTACATTTCAAATTTATTTACTGGTTTAGTTGTGTTGTTGTCTGACTGTCTTTAAATGCATCTCCTTTTTCATCTTTCCAAAGAAAAATATATTTGTAAATTTAAAAAGGTAAAATGAAAACATGTAAACTGATGATTTATCCTACATTTAAACAACTGCAGGTGAGCAAAAATATATCCTCGTTTTATTTCTCCTGTTGAAATTTCTAATAGACACTTGCTGTCAGAATGCAGTTGTGATAGCAGAGTCATGAAAATCCTTTTTGAACTTGCAATCTCATCGCGCAGATCCAAGTAGAACTAAAAACGCCCTTACATGGTAAAGAGGCAAAGTGACAAATTTATGAACCTTTGCATAATTTGCTTCTTTTATATGTCACAGGTTAATTTTCACAAAGATGATAACTACCAATAGGCCTAAACAGAAGTCACACACATTATCTTTCTGTGAACAAGTGAAAGAAAAGTTGAGATGATAGTGAATGTGGCAAATTGCCTGGTATTTATTCCTCATTAATAAATGATAAATTGTTTTAATAACAAATTAGCTACACTTCTGAGAAATTAAAGTAAGTTAAAATAAGAATTTTGGGAGCAGATGTTTCCTAGCAGTTAAGTAGCCAGCATCCTACATTAGAATGCAGATGATTCTCTCTCTCTCTCTCTCTCTCTCTCTGTCTCTCTGTCTCTCTTTCTTTCTCATTCTTCTTCCATCTTTCTTTCAATGGAATATAAACAAATAAATAAAATATACATTTTGATGATATACTGTCAAAATTACCCATGTCAGAATGTGTTGGTCAGTTTCTTAGATAGATTGACTTCTACTTGTTATACTATTGCTGTACATCATTATTGATGTTTTCTTCTAGGATAATGCAGGATTCTATATCTCCTAGCTAAATGGTCTCAGCTAGCATTTAAGCAAATTAATCCCTAGAGCAAGCTAGGTACTTGGAGAAAACTATGTACTTGCTTAGCTTTCTATGATAAATTGCTATTTTATAAATAATTAATGAGTGTTAATAAAAGAGTTCATAGACCTTGTACATACACTTGAATTCATTTACTACTAAGGCATTTGCATAAGTTATGGATTAAACCCAAGTGCTAGCGATATACATCACCCCAAACTATCTCAAGCCAGAGTGTGTTTTATTTCTGTATACTTGTATCTGCTATATGATTTAGGGGCTTGAAGTCTTTCAGAGATGCCACCAGAAACTCCATAACTTGTAGCTTTTTGCCAAGCAGTTTGGTTTTTATCCTCCTGGTATTTTCTGTATGTTACATTTACAACCTCTACCAATATATCCATATTATAAGCAGCAAGATGGAGCATGGCAGAAGACAAAGAGAAGCTGAGCCTGACCCATTTAATTAAGGAGTTTTCCCAGAAATTCATATTGACTTTTGCTTATAGTATTTTAACCTGGATCGGGTTCTGTTGCTACTCCTAGATTCACAGAAGATTGAGAAATAAAAATTTTAACATTTAGGCACATTGGGAGAAATTGGAGTTCAATTAGTAAAGAAGGAAGGAATGTATATAATGCAGCTACTTGGGTCTTCCAAAGCATTATGCTACTTGGATAAAAATACATGGACATGGACTTGCATATTAATTGATTTAAAACATCTGTCCTCCATTTTGTAAAGTAAAAATACTGGGATTATCTCATACTACATGTAAATAAGTTAAACTATAGTTTTTACCTAACATTAATACTTTCTGAATTAGAATAGAAATTGAGATTAGTGCTTCATAGTAACAGCTTTCCAGATAACTAATCCTATGAACTACCAAAATTCTCAGTTACTCCTAATGGTGTTTCACAAGTAAATGACACTGACTATTTGCAAAGAAATAGTAAGTGATTAGTCAAGTTTTGAAATTTTATCTATGAACATTACTCTAGGGATTACTGAAAAATTGGTTTCTTCAATTTATGAAATGGGTATTAGCTGCCAGGTAGCTCTACTGGCTTTTGTAATGATAGTGATCTATATAAAAGCATGAATAAAAATTAAAGTGTTTAAATAATGTAAGCAATGCCTGATAAACTATGCTGTAAATAGAAAATATTTAACCTTTCTTACTCGAGTTTACAGCACTAAGGCAGGATAATGCTCTTTGAAACAATGTAGTAATTGATTCTGGTCTGGTATTTGGAATGGTAACTGTTTCTGCTGACTAACTTCCATATTCCCAATTAACACTACTTCTGAAATACACCTAAACTTAAGGTTTTGTATTTGTTATATTACAGATCTTATGTTATCAAAACTTGTGCTGGTTTCTGTTTATTTAACATTCATCAAATTGAATATTGACTTGTCTGAGCCACTTTGAAACATTGAGATTATAATAGTAGTGAATGTGGTTCAGTTTCTGCACTCAAGGAGTTGATGGTATGGTCTAGTGAATGCCAGTGGTAACCTATGACTGCCAGGATCTACAGTTCTAGAGTTAATCATTACGTTGCATTCTGAGTGAAAGATACCTCACCTATGTTATAATGAGAAGGTTCTGGGTTAAACATCTATGTTTAATAGCATTTACTTTCCCACCGTAATTGGAAAATTAGATTTTTTTTCCAGTAGACAAATACTATCTCATAATGTTGTTTCAAGGATTAAATAAGATAACATATAGGCATCATATATGCACAATACATTTTAGTTTAAAAAGAAATGTTTTCCCATTCACTTGGGTAAGTGTGTGGGCTCCAGAGGCATGGCCTGAATTCAAACTACAGCTCCACTGCTTTCCAACTATACGTGACTTTGAGAAGAGATTTCCAGTCCTGTGAAATGCCTACCACATGTGGTTACTGAAAAGTTACTAAAGTATTTAATTCATTAAATAATCCAATTGTACACTCAATAAATTTTGATTATTAATATTAATTTAAACTGAATTATTAAACTCAGCCTCCATTTTATCAGATAGTATTTAATACACGTTTTTCTAAGCATTTTTTGCATCTTGCCTTGCATTTGTTAGTAAAATATAGTAAATGTAATTTAAACTTCCATTTATTTTCAAATATCATTGTTTAAATATTCATGTTATACTATTGTAAAATTAGAACACATTTATTGAGTGCTTACTGGGCACTAAATAATCCTGTGAGTGTTTTATGCATATAAGTTCATGTACTTCTCAGAACAAAATTTGCCACTGTGAGATTTAGAGGTTTTATGTTTTAATTGTTTTCTGCCTTGCATAGTCTTAGCTATAATTTAGATTTGAGGCTTCTCAATAACTGGATACAACATAAGTAACATGAATAGATTTAGTACTTTGTGTGTGTACAAAAATAGGATTGACCGATGAAATACTTAAAGAAATCTCATCTACAGAAAATCATTTAAAAGCAATATAAAATCCCAAAGTTATGGGAGAGATTAGGAGTTTAGCTTTTGTATTAAAGCAGGATTTTTATTTTAAATCTTATCCTGTGTTCACACTATAGAGTCAATCTCTCTGCTATTTCAATCTCAAATGAAAGAGATGAGCTCAGAACAGTGTTCCTTGTCTTGGCAGTATCTGATAAGAAAATTTTTGTTAATTAAACAGTCAATTAAGCTTTTTCACAAAAGCCTAGTAGAAATGTAAATTCTGTGTTACTTTTTAGGACTACCATAACAAAACACCATGGACTGGGTGACTTAAGAAACACAAAGTATTTTTTCTCACAGTTCTAGAGTGAAGAAATCCAAGATCAATGTATAGCAGGTTGGGTGACTTCTGAGGCCTCTCTCTCTGGCTTGCGCTGTAGCCTTGAATAGTATTTCCTCTGTTTACTTCCATACTCCTGGTATCTCTTTGTCCAAACTTTCTCTGCTTATAAATACACCAATAAAATTGGGTTACAGCCTCTTGCCACATCCTGATTTAACTTAATCTCCACTTTAGAATCCTTATCTCAATACAAAGCCAAATTCTGAGTCATTGGAGATGAGAGGTACAGTTTCATCATATGGATTTTGCAGAACTTTTCATCCACATCCCCTGATTACCAGTGCTATGGCTTAGCGAGTAAAGCCGCCGCCTGCAGTGCCAGCCAGCATCCCATATGGGTGCCAATTTGAGTCCTGGCTGCTCCACTTCCAATCCAGCTATCTTCTATGGCCCAGGAGAGCAGTACAAAATGGCCCAAGTCCTTGGGGCCCCTGCACCCATGTGGGAAACCTGGAGAAGCTCCTGGCTCCTGGCTTTGAATTGGTGCTGCTCTGGCCATTGTGGCCATCTGGACAGTCAACCAGCAGGTGGAAGACTTCTCTCTGCCTCTGCCTCTGCCTCTGTATAATTCTGCCTTTCAAGTAAATTCATTAACTAAAAAAAAAAAAAAAAAAGAATAGCATTAGTACAAAGCAAGCAGTAGTATGAAATGTGATGTCTTTCAAGACTTTCTGATCAAGAACTTTTTTTAAGATTTATTTATTTGAAAGGCAGAGCTAGAGAGAGAGAAAGAGAGAGAGCGCGAGCGAGCGCTTTATCTGCTAGTTCACTTCCCAAATGGCCACAACAACCAGAAATGTGCCAATCTGAAGCCAGGAACCAGGAGTTTCTTCCAGGTATGCAGCAGCCCAAGCACTTGGGCCATCTTCCACTGCTTTCCCAGGCCATAGCAAGAGAGCCGGATTGAAAGTGGAGCAGCTGGGACTTGAATAGGTGCCCATATGGGATGCCAGTACTTCAGGCAGTGGCTTTATGGGCTATGCTTCAGTGCCAGCTCCAAGAACCTACTCATTTTAACATATACATAAGGCAACATATTTAGTACAAAGTCTGGTAAAAGCTTCAGTAATAAGAGATATGTCAGCTTATACCATTAAATTGACATATAGTGTCTTATTTTATCTATTTTTCTAATTTTCTAACTTCCCTATGCATACACTGCAAGCCAGTGTAGAAAAAAATGACTTTTAGGTTTAAGAATTATTTCATGCAGTGTTAGCTAACATGACTTTTATTCAACACTAGCAAAATGGCTGCTGTTTGATGATTTTGAGAGTCTTCTCCGTAAAATAGTACTGGTAAAAGGAGAAGAAAATAATTTTTTGTGTAAAGGAAAACATTCAAGAAACAAGTGTTGTTTTATTTGTAGTCATTTAGATTTCAGTTATGAGTATTCATAATGTGTATTGGTTATTAGCATTTATTTTGTGATCCGTGTTCTTTGATGTGTATTGTGGTGCTTATCATTATGGTGCTGCCAAGAACATAGCTCTCAAGTTCAATTCATTGTGTAAATCTTCTGATTGAGCAACACACATCCAAATATATCCACCTGCAATTACAATAGAATTTTCATTCATTTAGTATTCACCCAGATACTATTTTTGAATGCCTACTATGCATCAGAAACAGTACTTTTTTCTTTATATCATTTGCCTAAGGAAGAATTTATATATCTAACCATCACCTCAGCTTACCAAATTGATGAAGAATGCCAGTCTTCGCCAATCACAGCTTCTTCCCAATATCACGCAATTTGCATGTCCCCAAAGATTTTGCAGAGCAATGATCTGTTTTTAATGATTAGAATGTGATTGTATTAGAATAATATTGGTAAATTTATTATCATCATCATTTTATAAGAAAATTTTTTATAGTAAAAACACAGTTTAAGGAAAACTCCAGAATACTATTAATTACACTTACTTCCCTAGTGAAATCTTTATAGACTATAGTCCAAACTTTGGAAACCACTTATCTAGGAAACAGAACAGAGGGAAAGTAAAACAGTAAATTCCAGGGATACTAATAAAAATACATGTATTGAATAATGCATTCTTTCTCACCATGTTAGTGATTTTTCTAATTAAAACATCAAAAAAGTTACTATGTAATATTTCCAAAAATGGCATTTAGTTTAAAATATTTTAGACAAATGGTAAATAATATTCATTTAAAAATTTTGAAGTCATCTACTTTTTGGCTTTACTCTCTTACCAAGACTCCTAGATTACTTAGGATAATATTTAATACAAACATATCTCTCACAGTTAAAAAACAGCATTCCAAAAGAAGATTTTATTAGAGAGAATCTTAGGTCCTCAAGTCTGGTTAAATATTGACACATTTCTATAACAATAATAGTAAAAATAAATTTAGTGAAAATATAAAAGCATCAGGAAATAACCAACATAAAGCTTTACTACATTTCAGTTATTTAAAACATGGGAGAAAAGGAAAGAAGGAAAGGACAGAACAAGATATCAATATTTGATTAGAAATATAATCATAATAGTTGATTATGTTATGAAAGTCCATAATCAGTTATAAAATGCCAGTTAAATACTCGTATTATGTCTCTGTGTGTACTGAGGGTTAATGACCTAAATTCCTAGTGACCTAATATTTCACCACCACTTCTGTGTTACTAATAGTGATAAATCTTCCTTAAATATTATTACTCTATGATTAATCTGAAAGACTAAAAGCACAATAACATTTTAAAGCATAATGACTAATCAAGAACATTATAATTCTTTATGACAATAATTTATTAGAATTTCATCTTTTTTTGAAGAAAGATTAATTTATTTATTAGAAAGAGTTAGAAAGAGAGAGAGAGAGAGAATTTTTAATCTGCTAGTTCACTCTCCAAATGGCAGCAATAGCTGGGGCTGGGCCAGGCCAAAGCCAGAAGTCAGGAGCTTCTTCTGGATCTCCCACATGGGTTCAGGGGCCCAACCACTTGGGATAACTTCTGTTGCCTTCTCAGGGATAATTAACAGGAGGCTGGATCAGAAGTGGAGCAGCCAGGTCTCGAACCGGTGCCCATATATGATGCCAGCATCTCTGGTGTCAGCTTTACCTGCTATGTCACAACACCTGCCCTGCACTATCCTTTTACAGATGATTTTGTGTAACAAGAATTCTTTCAGAATAGTATATACAATCTGATATGAAATCAAATTGGAAAGCTACCTAGATTCTATAAATGAAAGTACTATAAAGCTCTCCAGTGCTCATTTTACAGGTTGTATGCATCTGAACATCTGTAAGTAAAATGCACACAGAGTATTTTTCCCTTGATGTATCTGCTACATAAAAATATTATAAAAGGTGATACTGCATTATTTCACCACAAGATGCTATTGATTTTCCTAGGTCTGCACAGAAAATAGGATAAAGGGAGAGAGAAAGTTAGCAAAAGGAAACTGGAGGGATCATGCAGATGGATTTTCTTTCTATTTAACAATCTTGTCTAGGATTAGTGCTGCTAAAATAACCAGTTTTTGTGATGTTATCATTCTCACTGTTCATTTATTTTGGAATCTTCACCAGTGTCACAACCTGACTTATCCTTTGTGCTGTTATCAGACATTTCTGCCCAATGGAATAAATTCCTTTAATTTATTAATATTGAAAATGATAAGAAACTATTGTTTAAAATATGTAAACTGTCTTATTGTCCTTCATAGCAGCATTTTTTTAACTCATCACCTTTATATTATTAAAATGGAGATTTAATGGCTCTGAATTGAGCCTAGGGAAATAATGTAAATTCTTAGTGATATTATTGCAATATAATACAAAATAACCAGTGTTAACAGAGGATTTGGGAGTCAATGAAATGTGAATTTTATCTTTCCTATATCCTACCTATGATACTGCTGGTATCCTACTTACATACTTAGCATTTGAATACAATGTTAATGTTTTTAAAATTTTGGTTTTTTTCCCTTCAAAATATATGTTGTCATAGCAACTGAATTTAACTTTAAAAAAAAAAAAAGATTTCCATTATTATTAGCATGAAGTACTAAATATCCTGAAAGTGTCATCCCATGAAAACAACTAAAAAGTCTGAATGCAATGTAAATTAAATTCTTCATTTTCTTTTATTTTTTGAGATAATGTATTTTTATTTTACATCATAATCAAAGACAATGGCCCTACTAAATAAAGAGTTCAACAAATGGAAAAGTAAAAAGGCCATATAGTCCAGGAAATTCATCAAGGGCTATCAACAATAATCAAATGCAAAGATGTTCACCGTCACTCATATGAAGTTTAAAATAGTCACAAAAATCATTAAAATGATGAAATATATAATTCTTGTCAATTTTTTTGACTAAGTTTTTTTAAAAAAAATTGACAGAATATTGTACTGGCAGCAAAATTGATACAGGCATTACTTTTTAAATTTTAGCTCCCCAAAATAAAGGAAAACATGTGGTATTTGTCTTTCTGTGTATGGCTAATTTCGCAGAATATGATGTCCCCCAGTTCCAACCATTTTGTTGCAAATTATGGACACCTTGGTTGATTTTACATTTAGGCTGCTGTGAACAGTGCCATTACAAACATAGTTGAGCAGGTATCTCTGACACAATGAGTTCTTGTCTTTGGGGTATATACTCCGTAGTGAGGCTGCTTAATCATAAGGCAGGCCTATTTTTAATTTTTAAAGAAATTTCCACGCTGTTTTTCATAGTGGTTGCAGTAATTTGCATTCCACACAGTGTATAACAATTCCGCTTTCTCCACATCCTCCTCAGCATTTGTTGCCCTCTGTCTTTTGGATAATAGCCATGCTGGCAGCAGTGAGGTGATATCTCATTGTGTTTTTGATTTGCATTTCCCTAGTGGCTAGTGCTATTGAACATTTTTTCATATATTTGTTGGTCATTAATTAAGTTTCTTTAACTGAATTTCTTCACTCGCTAGAAAATGAGGAAATAACCAAAAGCTAAATCAAGGTGAAACCCCTAGAAGGTAGGTAAAAAGTCAAATTTTACCTTAAAAACATCTGCTAAATCCTTAGGGATCTTGAGCTCCCATTTTAGTGGCTAGAAATAGCCCTGCAGTCAGAAAATAAAACTTAGATATTCTTTGGAGTAAAACACATTCCCAAGAATCCTCAAAAATACTTTCTAAGAAATATAAGTTCATTATATAAATTCAAAAATCACACAAAGAAACCCAGAATAATCATAGCACAAATTTTCATATATTGGAGTTTTCCAAAATACATGCGTCTCAAAAAATAAGGAATGGCAACTTGGGAAAAGAGCAAGGATCTATAAAAGTATATAATAGCTAAGTAGATTTTTGCAAATAGAATAGGCAGAATTAGACACCTGTAAGGTATGAGGATGCATCCTGAGGTTAACAAAAACAGGAAGCCATTTCAGCCCTATGTCCAAAGGAGTATGGAAAAGGAGAGGTTACTAGAAACTGGAGAGAGCTGCAATTGTAGCAATAGCAAAGGGTCATCCAGGAGTAATTGCAAACTGATAGAAGAATGCGGCTTACTGACCCACAGCCTATTAAGGGGTTACGTGGGAAAATAAATTCTGCTACCTTTCTCCTCCCGTACTCTAATGTCCTGCTGCTAATCTTCATTGGACATGTACTTCTGGAAACCAGAGGCAAGGGAATTTTGTTGATTCATGACATAGGGATTACCCTACCAGAATACAGGGCAAAATGGAGACTGGAGGAACAATAGGGATTAAAAGAGAATTCCCAACACAGGAGATGAAGTGTCACTGAGAATAGGGAGAAAAGGGCAGAAGACAGAGTTTTGAAACGAAAATCAAAGATAATCAAATATCCAAAGAGAAAAATTAATGATAGTTCAGAATTGCTGAGTGTAATACATCTCAGATCCAAAAACTAAACTCAATATAGAAACTCACAAATAGATAATATCATAGTGAAACTGAAGAACACCAAAGACGAAAGATTTTAAAAATTAGGAAAAAAATTAATCTTCCAAGAAAGAAAAGTCATGTTAATATAGTCATACTTTGTAGATATTTCAAATTTAACTCTGGATCACTATAATAAAGCAAATATATCAATAAAATGAAGTACAGGGACCTTTTGATTTCCCAGTGCATATAAGTTATGGTTATACCATACCATGGTCTATTAACTGTTCAGTGAAATCATGTCTACAGAAATATCATACTTTAATTTTAAAAAATTAATTTCCCAAAAGTGTCAATGGTCATCTGACTGCAGTGAATTTTAATCTTTTTGCTGACAGGGGTCTTGCATTGATACGGGTGTCTGCTGATCAATCAGACTGGTAGCTATTGAAGGATGGCATAACTGTGGCAATTTCTTAAAATAAGAAAACAATGAAAATTGCTTCCTCAGTGCACTTTTCTTTGCATAAAAGATTTCTCAATAGCAGGTGATGCTGTTTGATTGAGTTTTACCCACTAAAGATCTCTTTCAAAATTGGAATAAATCCTCTGAAACCATAATGTTGCTTTGTCAACTTGCTTGATACTGCATTATAAATCCATATTTTTCATTTCATAATGTTCACAGAATCTTTACCAAGCGATTGCATCTCAAGAAATCACATTCTTTCCTTAATCATCCATAAGATGCAGCATCTCACCTTTTGAAGTATTTTAATGAGATTACAGCAATTCAATTTAGTTACATTTTCAGATTCTACTTCCTATCCTAGTTCTCTTGCTATCTCTACCACATCTGCATTTACTTCCTTCACTGAGGTTTTGAACCCCTTAGACTAAGTCATCCATGAGGTATGAAATAAACTTTTCCCAAATACCTGTTAATATTGATATTTGCCACTGAATCATGAATGTTCTCAATGGCATCTACCATGATGAATTTTATCCAGAAGGTTTAATTTGCTTTGCCAAGATCCATCATAGAATGGCAGCTTTAGCTTTTAAAAAAAATGTATTTTTTTAAATAAAGACTTAGAAGTTAAAATTACTCCTTGATCCATGGACTACAGAATAGATATGATGATAGTAGGTGTGAAGACAACAGTTATTTCATGGTATACTTCTATCAGACTTCTTGCATTGTCAGTGAGCAGTAATATTTCTAAATGAATCAGTTTTTCAGAGCAGTTGGTCTCAACAGTGACTTAAAATATTTTCTAAAATGTGTTGTAAACAGATATGCTCTCATCCAAGGTATATTGTTCCATATATAGAGCACAGGCAGAGTAAATTTTGTGTAATTCTTAAGGACTCTAGGATTTTCAGAAGGAAGAATGAGCATTGGCTTCAACTTAAAGTCGTCAGATGCATTAGCTCCTAACAAGTCAGTCAGTCATTAAACCACTAAAGCCAGACTTTGACTTCTCTCATGCTTATGCAAGTCCTAGGTGGCTGCTTTTTCCAATAGAAGACAGTTTTGTCTACAATGAATATCGTGCTTATTGTAAACACTTCCATCAGTTATCTTAGGTGGAACTTCTGGATAATTTGCTGAAGCTTCTACATCAGCACTTGCTGCTTCAACTTAGACTTTTTTAAAGGAAATAACATTTTTTTAATTTTAACTTTTAATTAGTTTTTAACAGATTCAATGTGATTCATGGATACAATCCTGTGACCCTACAATTTTGTTAAGGAAAAGCAAAAAGATTTCTTTAATGCTCCCAGAACTGGAACATACTGAAGAGATATCCATGTGAGGATTCCAGCCTTCTTCTCTTTTTTTTTTTTTGTTTTGTTTTTTATTATTTGACAGAGTTAGACAGTGAGGGAGAGAGACAGAAAGGTCTTCCTTTCATTGATTCACCCCCCAGATGGCCACTACGGCCAGAGCTATGCTGATCTGAAGCCAGGAGCCAGGTGCTTCTTCCTGGTCTCCATGTGGATGCAGGGGCCCAAGCACCTGGGCCATCCTCCAGTGCCTTCCCAGGCCACAGCAGAGAGCTGGACTGGAAGAGGAGCAACCGGGACTAGAACCCGGCGCCCATATGGGATGCCGGCACCGCAGGCAGAGGATTAACCAAGTGAGCCATGGTGCCGGCCCCAGCCTTATTCTCAAATAGGAACATAACTGTGTTTGTTCCTGAAACTCATCTTCCTAAATACATCGGTCATGTTGATTCTCCTTTCTCTAGTAAAAGATACAGCAGGTTCCATTTTCTCATCTTAGTTAAAAAAAAAAAGATTAAAAACATTATATGCATTTAAAAGTCCTAAAAATTACAGATACACTTGTGATCATGGTGTTTTCTATTTCTCATCAATGAGTCATAGCCATTAAATACTACTCACTTGATTAACATAACAGTCTATTTACTTTTTAAAAAATGCTGAGTATCTCTTGCTCTTAGTGGTCAGCACTAAAGGCAAAATCTAGAGAATTTAGCAAAGAACTCTGTGCCAGCACTCAAAAAGTTCTTAGTGTCTAAAACCGTTGGTTCATGGGCCACAACTATTGTTTAAGCAATTTATCAAGCATAAGAATGAAAGAAAAGTAGACTGAAGGTATAATTCCAGGAAAGCACCTGGCCTTTACATCCTAGAGTTATAAACACTGTGATGTAACTTACATATTCTAGATTATCATATGTGTTTACATGATTTAAATTAATGACATTCATTCATATTCAGCAATTATCCCCAGTTCACATAGAGAAAGGGATGCATGCTTTCCTTGCAAAATCACTATTTTTTTTGATGTACGTATTTTCCTGCAACAGAACAGCTATGGTATATGACTGTTTTACCTTCTCTGAGATTTAATAAGGTTCCATGGAAAAGTGAAATAATCTGGGCATGAGTAGAGCAGTTTTTAGCCAGTTGTGTTCAAGTAGGAAGATCAGCAGGAACCAGAAAGTATGAATTGAGTCTGGCTTTGTTGTTGACCTTAGTTTCTTCATCTTTAAAAGACTAAGGTCATAGATTATTTATGAAGATAAATAATGCACATTGGCCGGCACCACGGCTCACTAGGCTAATCCTCTGCCTTGCAGCACCGGCACTCCAGGTTCTAGTCCCGGTCGGGGCACCGATCCTGTCCCGGTTGCCCCTCTTCCAGGCCAGCTCTCTGCTATGGCCCAGGAGTGCAGTGGAGGATGGCCCAAGTGCTTGGGCCCTGCACCGGTATGGGAGACAAAGAGAAGCACTTGGCTCCTGGCTTCAGATCAGCGTGATGCGCCGGCCATAGTGCACCGGCCACGGCAGCCATTGGAGGGTGAACCAACGGCAAAAGGAAGACCTTTCTCTCTCTCTCTCTTTCTCACTGTCCACTCTGCCTGTCAAAAAAAATTTTAAAAAAAATAATGCACATCAATATGTTTTAAGGCCTTTTATCCATTTTAGTGCTATATAGAGCATAAATGTATTTAATTCATTTGTTCATTTAAAAATACATACTTAATCTCTAGCATATTCAGTGGATTATGCTAGGTCATATAGAATGGTACAACTTCTGCCAAAACCCAGGGTAAGAAGATACGGGTGTAAGACCCCATGGTAGAACAGAGATTCCAAGAATAATTGAGAAGGTAGGTGAAATCATAAAAGGCTTTTTTAGAGAAGAGACTATTCAGTGTATTGATAGCATCATCTCATTTCATAAACAATACCACTGAAAAGCATGAAATCCCTATATTCATACACCTGTTTTCTTAGGGTCAAAATATGTGAGGAAAGAATGGATAATAGGAACCAAACTTAGCCTATAACTCCATTAAATTGTATTGATTAATAGGTATACAAGTTATTATATGACTGAGAACTTCAAATATTCATGGAAAATGGAATTAAAATACAAAAATAAGACATTATTTATATTATCTTCAGTATAGTTCAGATGAAGTCATGTTTTATCTCTAATAGAGTTCTTTGAAGAAATTCTTTAGGATCTTGAACCCATTTATTTATAATTTACTTTGAAAATTATGGTCTTCTTTTTACCTGATCTGAACACAGTAGTTTTGGCACCCATTGAGCAGAAAGTTTGCTTAACTTTAGTTTTTCAGTCAAAATTGGGTAAGCTGAACCAGCTGGGATGTCTGAGGTGCTGGCTACTGTTTCTTCTGATAGTTATCAGTCCTCTCAACAGAATGCAAACAACATTAATTATTCCAAGCAAATTTATATGAATGGTTGACCAGTATGGGTTTAATCTTCAATATTTTCTCAATCCTTCTTAAAACAACTTATCAAATTATAAACTGCTAATTTCTTTTGGGCATTACTACCATGAACTTTTTGTAAAACATTAGTGATTTCACCATTTTTCCACCCAAGGTTCACCACAAATTTTTGAAAGATGGGTAGTTCATGTGCAATTTTTATGTTTTTTTTTTACCTTAAAAATAAATGAAATTTGTTTTTTTCTAACTCCCTATTTTATTTTTTAAAGGGATTTATTAATACATTAAATTTTTAGGGTACAGAAAATGTGTGATAATTACAACACAATTCTCATGTTAATGTAATATTCATGTAAAGAGAACAGATTCAATGTAGTTCCTAGATACAGTTCTAAGAATATAATGATACTTATGAAGTAGGCAGGCATACAGGCTAAAACTGATTAGGTTTGTGAGCTGGAAGACCACACCTTCACCACGCCCCTGTGTGACCTCATGCCCCTCCCTGGCCACACCTGGGTGCCCACCAGCCAATCAGGTTAATTAACCACTCCCCTTTGGAAGTGGGTTAAAAGCCTAGGACACAGTGTGTCCAGCCTTCTCTTCTATGCCCTGGCCTCTTGCCAGAGGGGACTTGCTGTAGCCCTGTGTCTCCAGGGCACGTGGCCTTTGGGCCACCTGCCCTAGACTTCCTAGGCTGCTCCACTCTATGTGGCTGGTTCCTGGTGCTCCATATGAACCCAGATTTACCTCTCTCAGATAAAGCTCTCACTCTTCTATGCATCTTTCTCACTAAATAAAGGCTTGAAATGTACCATGCTGCCTCGTTTATCTGTGCTGGTATTTAGAATTCTTCCCTAAATATTAGACAAGAACCCTCTCGAGCTTATTAATATTGGGGATTTATTAATAAGAATATGGTGATATCATATGGCACCCCAAATTCCAGTAGCATATGTGGCATTCCAGATGGCACTTCTGGGGAACTTTAAAGGGCCACCTTGTTGGCATAGATTTTAGGGGATCACCTCTCTTTCCCTCTTCCTGTCCTTCCTTTTTTTCCTTTTCTTTTGAAATTTTGAGATTATATTTTTAATTTATGTTGTAGTCAAAGGCTTAAAACTCCACTAAATAATAGTTTAACAAGTAAAAAATAAAAAGATTATAATTTAGTGGGTTATACATAAGGGCTATAAACAATAATCAAGTAAAAGATGTCCATTTCACTCATATACAATAAATTTTAAAATAATCACATAACCTGAGTGTTAGTAATCTTGCTAAACTAACATTTATATGTTTCTGTATTGTCATTATCAATCTTATCTTTGCATAATTAGGTTGATTTACCATTAGGTCCTTTTAAAAAATTCTTACCATTCTTTAATATTTAAGTTTCTATATTGCCAGCTCTCTTTTTTTTTCTTGGGAGTAAAATAAAAATCTTTTAAAAATTTTGAATATAGTGACCTGTTTCTTATTATGCTTTTGTTACACCTTTTGTCATCTTTAGGGAAATTAATTTGTTTTTGTATAGTGTTTCTAGTAATTTATTCAGTTAATTTATGTAGTTTATGAGATTTTTAAATAATTCTGAGTTTAATGAACTTGATTGGTGTTCCTTTTTATAGGCAATGGAGAAGATTTTGTAAAGACCTTTACTAAGGGAAGTTTGATATTCCTTGTGCTGGCTCAATGTTAATAAAATGCTTTCATAAAGATTAGTGATTTATGTGGGTAGAAGAATAATTTTTAAGTAGGAAGGAAGAAAATCAGTTTAAAAAAAATAAAATTGTGTGAATAGTATTCTTCCTGAATAACTCAGCAGCTTGATTTCACCCCTAATTTTTATGCATGTTCTTGTGGTTAGTTTCATAGATTTTTCAGGGATTTTTTTTTTTTTACTGTAAGACCAATAGAGTAAATTCCATTCACATTCCAGTTCTGATTTGTTTTTTACACTAGAGTAGAATCTAGATTTTTCAAGAGCTCCTTAATGATACTCATTTTAAGTTCTGTTTCATTGAAAAGGAAATGGTAAATACTATACTATCATGTTTCCTATTTATTTCTCTAAATGTATAGCGAAGTAAAAATGTGTTTCTCCTTTCTGAAATGATTTCTAATCCTTGTTTTTGTGGTAAATCATTGCTGATTTTATAAATCAGGAATTCTTACTGTTTTCCAACTTGATGACTTCACCTGTCTTTCTGTTCTCAAGTATTTCAGTCTCACTCTAAGCAGATGTGGTTAAGATGTGGTTTCTTTTTAAAATCATCTTGCTGCTTAACTTCAGTTTGTCCCTTTTAGCGGTCTACTCAAGATATTTGGCTAAGATAATTGGATATTGATTACTTTTGCAGTGTCATTTGCAGTTCAAATTGGATATTTACAAGCACTTGGGGGACTCTTCTCAGTGACCATTGTGTGCTTAATATGCGTGCTTTCAGCATAGTGCTAGTCTGGGGTTTGACTCAGGGTTTTCAGCCTGGACTTTCCTTTCAAAAAGAAGGGCAACACCTCACTGATAAAGCAATGCATTCTCCTCTGCTTCTTCAATTCCTTCCTACTTTTCTTGAATTCATAGCAAATAAGGGAATCTAGAACTCTGGAGAGGTCACTTGAATTTAGGGCTTTTTGAAGATGGATGATCACAGCATGCTGTTTCTACATTCTTCTCTTTCCTGAACAGGACAGAACAAATTACTGATTATTATTTCCATCAATAATACAGCAATTCTTCCTTTTCTATACACATGCGCTGACACTGCTTTCATTTTTAATCTGTATTTCTTATCTTTCTAAGAATTAGTTCCATCAAGTGTTTATAAGGGTGGGGAACCTTTATTCTGCCAAGGGCCCTTTGGGTATTTATAACATCATTCACATCATTAAAAGTTAGCCTGCTCTAGATTTATTGAACTTTGAGGCCTGCCTGTGGTTGCCTTGGCAGGTCCTGACCACATGATTTTGTGGGTCTAAGTGGCCCACAGGCTGGATAAACCCACCGTTCATGGACTAACAGAAACATTATTTGCACTAGCCATATTCTTAGTAGGAGCTTCTACACATGTTGTATTATCTCATGCATTAGTCACATATGGTTATTGAAAATGAAATTTAAATAATTAAAATTCCATGAAAATCTTAAAATCACAAGTTTAGTCTCTCAGTCACAGTAACCATGTTTCAAGTTCTCAAAAGTTGTAGATGGGTGGCAGATGCTCTATTGGACAGAACAGAACTTAAACATTTTCATCATTGAAGACAAAGTTTCATAGCTTACATTGTAGTTCATAGCTCCAGAATCAGACAAATATGGATTTAAATCCTAATTTTTGTATTATCTGTGTGATCCTAAGCAAGTCACTTCGTATCTCTGGAGGTTTGGTATAACCATGGATAATACGAAGAATATACATACAGATAACCTCACGTAGGACCTGGAAAATAACAAGTATTTTTAATGTACTTACACCAACAGTGTAATTCAAACTTACAAGACTCTCCTGTCTTCAAATGATTCAGTCATTCTTCATCATTCTCTATCCCCTGTAAATCCATTTCAACCAGATTTTCATATAAGCCTTACATTCTTCATTTAATAGCCACACAAGTATACCAGAACACCAATCTAGATCAATCTAAATTTGTTCTCTGATTCAGATGAGTCTGTCAAGATTTCTTGATGAAATCCTTTCACTACTGAGATTTTCAGCATTAAAAACGAGCAACTTTCAGGCACCTCTAATTGACCTTCAGGCAGCTTGGCAAACCTTTGATTGTACCTCTTTATCTACTCTTTTCATTTTATAAGTGCCAATATAAACTATGGTCTCCTCACCTACCTCTGTAGACAACTTTATTACATGAATGAATACAAACATTGAACTTGCCTCCTATTCATTTCCAGTATATATTTTTTTAAAATTTGTATTGGTTTTCAAAGGCCAGTATATGGACAAGTGTACAACCAACACTTATTTCATTTGAGAGAGAAATCAATCCCATCTGCTGGTTCATTCCCCAAATGCCCACCATTGGGGCTGAGCCAGACTGAAGTCAGAAGTTTGAGTGGCAGGGACTCAACCACCTGAGCCATCACCTGCTACCTCCCACAGTTTGCATTAGCAAGAAGCTGGAATTGGGAGCAGAGAAAGATTAAAAAGCAGGCACTCTGCTATGGTATGCAAGCATCCCAGGCAGCAGTATAGCCACTAGGAGGCTGGCTTCTTTTAAAAAGTCTGATTAAAGTTTAAAAAAAAAAATACATCAATCAGGACTTTACCTCATTCTATTGAAAGAAAACCTTTAGTGCTGAGAATGAACGTCTGGAATTGTTAACAGCTTTTCAGGTGATTTTCAGACCTAGCTAAATTTTGCTCACACCCTCTGATTGCTGGTTCATGCTGTTTGATATTCATCTGGCTGCCCTTATTTCTTCCCAGCAGTTGAACATGTAGGCTGCACTTTGCAGACTCTTCAATGAGTTGTTAGAGCATCTGTCTTGCCTGTGGTCATCACACTTAATCTCTCTTTGCTGGAACTGTTAATACTCCCACTGGTGGCTTGCCAACCTTGAGAACAGCCAGGACAGCTCCGTTGCAGTATTCTGGCTGTGCTCCAAGTTTTCATTCTTGATCATTTTGTCTGACCATTGAATACAAACTGTAGATCATAGATGACAGTGGTAGAAAAATTCAAGTAGACAGAAGTATAATCTCAAGAACATAGAAGTCCCAAAATTATATAATAATTTGGTTATGAGCATTGCATTCTAAGGGTGTTTTGCTATGGATACAACATTTATAATTTCAAAAATAAAAGGACTTTTAATGTTTATCATGTTTTTATTAGTGTATAATTGTTACAATTTATAGTGAATTTCTTTGGGTCCAGTTTTTTTTTGGCAGTTTTCAAAAACGTAAAATGTCATTGATGGAAGCCATGACAATAGCAAAATAATAAAACATCCACATTTACATACAATTACATGTAAAAATGTATATTGGCATAATATTGTATTTATATATCTTATACATGTAACATCTACATATAAATGTATATTAATAAAATGGTTAAAAATAATTTTACTCTAATTAAATCTGCATTACATAGTAGCAACTCAGGTATTTTGTCTTCTAGTAGAATTCTAAATAACTGTGGGTTCATGGAGATAATCAATTAAGTAGCAACTAGAAGGGGTGGGTGTTCAGCTTAGCACTTAAGACACCTGCATTTCTTATCACAGTGCTGAGTTAAAGTTCTGGCTCTGCTCCTGATTCCAGCTTGCACGAAAGTACATGCTGGGTAGCAGCAGGTAATGGATCTCTGATTGGGTCTCTGCCATTCAAGTGTGAGACCTAAACCGAGTTTTCGGCTCCCAACTTCAGCCTGCCCCAGCCCCAGCTTTTGCAGGCATTTGGGATGAGAACCAACAGGTGCAAGTTACCTCTCTCACACGTTCTCTCTCTCTACCTTTCAGATAAATAAAAATAAATATTTACTTTTTAAAACATGAAGCAACTAGAAAATTATCAAAAGTCAGAGAAGATTGAATAAGCCTGGGTTGAGCCTTTTACTTCCTGTGTGGCCATGAGTACTGAGCATTTGTGAGCCTTAATTTGCTTATCTTTAAAATGTTCTTTGAGACGGCTGTTCAAAGAATAAATGAAATAAATGGTAAAGGGTAATGTGATATTATAAAGTGTTTTCATTTTGCTAAGCCAAAGGTCACTATAAAATTTTGAAATATCCTTTAAATTCTCTAAGGAACAGTAAAGTAGTATTTTATTTAGTTCAAAAGGTTTAAGATCTACTTTTATCCATTTTAGTATCCTTGGATTGGATTACTAATTATCATTAGAATTCTTTAAATCTCATTGATAAAAATGAAATATAGTTTGTTATTATCATCCCTGAAAATTAATGATTCATATACAGGAATGTCTTGTGCTTCTCTAATAACCAGACATTCGTTTAGCGAAAAGTTTTTCCTTAATAGTCCTGTCCATCTTCTTTATGAAACAAAGATTAAATTTTATATTTTTCCTAACATACTGGACATTTAAAATACTAGTATGTGGTTATATTTTTATTTGTGGTAATTATGATCACTAATAGTTACATTTGCTGAGCTCTTGGACAGAATATAAAGCATTTTACCTATTAGCATATTTAAAACTCACCACAATCTAATGACGCAGCTAGTGTTATCCTTATTTTACTGATGAGAAAATTAATCACAAAATAAATAAGTAATTTTCCTAAAATCATCTTTTAATAGATGGAATGAGAGTTTGATACCAGGCAGTCCAATTTTAGAACCAAGTTGTTCACATCTAAGCCATGCTTCCAGCATTGTACAGTCTGCATATTTGCTGGTGGGTGTCCCCAAAATGCAAACTCTGGGCACCATGATTCCTGGGAGGCTGTCTTGGCGAACTTTGATATCAATAGCAAACTCTCTCAGAGCCTTTGCAATTAGTGTCTAACATGACATACCAAAAACCATTGTTACATGGAAATGAATTAGACTGCTTTTATTTTCATATCTTCAGTAGTCACCCACATAGAAGACAAAATAGCACCCATTCAGGGGATTGGCTTACATGTTATTTCCAGCCAAGATAAATTGTCATTCCCTGTCACAGTGTAACCAGAATAAGCAAAAATAGTTTTTAAAATATGGGGCTGGCACTGTGGCATAGCAGGTAAAGCCACCACCTGCAGTGCTGGCAACTCATATGGGTGCTGGTTCAAGTCCCAGCTGCTCCACTTCTGATCCGGCTCTGTTGCTGTGGCATGGGAAAGCAGTGGAAGATGGCCCAAGTGCTTGGGCCCCTGTACCTCATGGGAGACCCAGAGGAAGCTCCTGGCTCCTGGCTTTGGATCAGCTCAACTCTAGTCGTTGTGCCATTTGGGGAGTAAACCAGCAGATGGAAGATCTCTCTGTCTCTGTCTCTCTCTCTCCCTCTAACTCTGCCTTTCAAATAAATCTTTTAAAAAATTACAACACAATTTTCTATTGATACGTGCATTTGCAAGTTATATTTACTGCTTTTTGAGCTTGTAAGCATTAATAAACAATTATAAGTTCCCTTAAATTGTCATTGGTTTAATCCCTCATGTACATTACATTTTTTTTAAAGCACCAATGACAGGTTCTTATTACAATAACATTAGGTAACCATCCCAGTACAAAGTTTTTACATCTTGTATTTCAT
The DNA here is from genome assembly GCF_033115175.1 of Lepus europaeus. Lineage (NCBI taxonomy): Eukaryota > Metazoa > Chordata > Mammalia > Lagomorpha > Leporidae > Lepus > Lepus europaeus. The sequence continues at coordinate 61,839,724 of NC_084831.1, forward strand.
ACCATTTTAAATTCTACTTTATTGGCTTATCTTTAGCAATTTCCTCTCCAGACACCAGAAACACAATCTTTTATGCCACTAAACTTAGGATACCCTCCACCATGATACCCAAAACAACTATGCTGTTTTCAATGGAATACATGTTAGGAACCGGAACGATTAGCAAGACAAGTGTTATCCCTGCGTTAGCCATATCTTTGTTGCCAAAATGATAAATAAATGCCATGATTTTGTTGTGAATTTTTAAATCTCAAAAATTCAATAGCTTTTTCGTATTATATAAATCAGTAGAATGTGCAGTTGATGGTTAAAACATTAACCACAGAAGACATACTGCTAAAGATTTTCATTCAGGTTGGTCCTTGGTTATTTTATTGTTATCTCTGGTTAAAAGAATAATCTCCCTAGTATCTGATAGAGCTTATATAGCCATTTTTTTTCAGGAAGCCACCATTATTAGAATTAGAAACCCCTTCTCAGTCAGCCATAAGCTTAGAAAGAAGCAGCAATTCCACTCTTAAAAATTGGTTTTTGGAGTGTTGGTTGAAAGCTGTGTTCTTCCTTTCTAAAGGGTGAGCTTATTCTTTATACATGTGTTTTTTTTTACAGGTAATTACTGTTCAGTTAGTAAGTCCCTGTTTTAGCCAGCTTGGGCTTTACAGTGAAGTACCATGGACTGTGTGGAAAAATAGCAGACAGTTGTTGATAATATTCTGAAGGTTGTGACGTCTAAGACCCAGTGCTGGCCGATTTGGTTCCTTGTGGAGGCTCTCTTTCTGTCTTGCATGTAACTTCCTTCCTGCTGTGTCCTCACGTGTAGAATAGCGTGAGCTCTGGTCTTTCTCCTTCTTATAAGGACACTAGCCCCATCCTGAGGGGTCCCATCCTCATGACTTCCTCTAAACCCAACTCCTTTACAAGGTGTCACCTTCAAATTCCTCCACAGTGGAAGGCTTCAGTATATGAATTTGAGGGTGACACACTTAGTCCACAACAGTCTAATTGGAGAATGTGCTTGAGTTTTGCTTCAGTGGGATTTTTAAAATGTTAAATGCCTTGGAAAAGTCAAGTACTCTCCAGTGAACCATAGTCTCTGTTACTCCCTGTCATCTTTTATTTTCTTTTTAAAGATTTGTTTATTCCATGGGCCAGTGTTGTGGTGTAGCTGGTAAAGCTGCTTCCTGCAGTGCTGGCATCCCACAGGGGCGTCGGTTTGAGTTGTGGCTGCTTGACTTCCAATCCAAGATGGCCCAAGTGCTTGGGCCCCTGCATGCATGGAGGAGAACCAGGAGAAGCTCCTGGCTCCTGGCTTCAGATCGGCACAGCTCAAGCCGTTGTGGCCATCTGGGGAGTGAACCAGTGGATGGAAGACCTCTCTCTCTCTCTCTCTCCCCTCCCCTCCCCGCCTCTGCCTCTGCCTCTCTGTAACTCTGCCTTTCAAATAAATGAATAAATCTTTTTCAAAAAATTAATAACTCTTTTTTAAAAAATGATGTATTCATTTGAAATCCACAGTAACAGAAAACAAAGGAGAAACAGAGGAAGAGAAAGATTTTTCATCTTCTGGTTCACTCCCAAAACGCATGTGATAACCAGGATTGAGCCAGTCCCAAACCAGGATCCCAGGCTTGATCTGACACCCACTCCTGTCATTTCACTCCTTGCTCGATAGTCCTAATGGTGATATCTGGCAAACTTTTGTAGGTACTTGAATTTGTGACCCCATATTTAGACCATTTAACTTGTCAACTTCATCAAGGTTTTTGTTTTAAAGTACTCTTTTCATTTTGTTTTACAGGATGGAGAACCTAATAAGGGGAAGAAATCCCCCCCAATATCAGAGAAGTCCCTGTAAGGAGGTTCGTGCAGCACTTCGGAAGAGGCCTGAGGAGGAGTGTAAGTATGTTTAATAGGGTTAACTGTGTTCTAGTGAGCTTTGGGTGAGTAGCATAGTGAACTGAAAGTGTTAACATGTACATGTTTAGTCATACAATAGAGATATTCAATAAATATTTGTTTAATTCACCTGGTTTTTAAAAGTAAATTAATTTATATTGCCTGAATGTGAGTGTTTGACAGTTTTTTTTTTTTACAGAAGATTCTTCTTGTACTTCCAGATGCTGTAAAGATATTTGGGTTCTATGTTCAAATGAGATGAGAAACTTGGCTACACAATTCATCACATGGTGTGTGTGTATATTAATAGTTCTAAGAAGGCCTGAAGTAAAGAACCTTTTGAAATGTGTTTAAGATCAATATTTTCCATTTGGCCACAATGCTCCTTTAGCATTTTTTCAAACAGAGGACTCCTGTAAACTATTTTATTAGACTATAGAATAATTATCTGGGTGAAATTTTTACTTGCCTTTCACTTGATTTAATCAAACGTGGATGCGATGTATCTGACCATAAATTTGTTTTAGTCCATCCTTAAATTACTATATATGAGAATATATAATTTTCTGTAAACATTGTATTTGCATATTCATAGTCTGTGACATTGTAGATTTTTGGAGACTTTTAATATTCACACTGTATAAGAGGAATTGCAATACTAACTTTCCTCATAGTGTTTGCATCTAATTATTTTCAGAGAACTAAATCACAATCCATTATAACAAAAATTTATCTCAATTTTGTCCATAAATAGGAATTTATATTTTTTAAGGATAAGCCTAATTTAATAGGTTCACTGAACTATATGGTTTACTGGATGTTTAAGATTATATTGATATTTTAAATTAGTTCAAGTACGCAGTTCTGGGTAAAGACAAAATACATTAAATCTGGGCACACTCATGGCAAGCAAAGTGTGTTCATTTTGTTCTGTGTTATTATAAAGTCGATGGATACCCTTAAGTTATAACATCTATGCCATTCAACATAATGTTAGCCTTCTTTTAATTAGTATCTATATATGCTCCAAAACTCAAACAGTATCCAGTTAAAACTAAAATTTGAAAATGAAGATAAAGTTCATGGGGTTTTAAACCAAAAACCATTATAAGTCACAAATGCATGAAAAAAGTTATCTTCTTTCATTGGTTCATTGGAAACTCTGTGGTTTCTCCTCTATGCTGGTTTAACACAGTCATCTTGGTTTCTGTTATAGTTTTACAGATTTTATTTTACAACTTAAAAAGGATTTGGGGGGACTATATTTGCAGGTGGTTACAAAACAGTGACTATTTAAAATAAACAAAGTGACTTTTCAGAGTTTTATTATTGAGTTGTTCTAGGCCAAGGGTTGGCCAATATGGTTTATTGATAAAATCCATCCTGATGCCTATTTCTAAAAATAAGGTTTTATAACATGGCTGTTATAGTTCACTTTCTATTGCTATTAAAGAATACTTGAGACTGGGCAGTCTATAAGGGGAACACCCTTATTATGGTTAAGAGTTCTAGAGGTTGAAAAGTTCAAGATTGAGCAGCTACATCTGCTGAGGGTTGGTGTTGCTTCTTCTCATGGTGCAAAGCCGAAAGGTAGGTAGATGCATTTGGAAGTGAGAACACAGAGGGGTGAACTTGCTCTAATCCAGTGCTGTGAGAGCAAGAACCCACTCCCATAAAAAAGGCATCCATCCATTTATAAGAGATCCCCAACTCATGAACCAAACACCCCTCTTAGACTCCATTGCCCAGCACTACTACAGTGAACAATTAAAATTCCAGTACAGGAACTTTTACGGACATCCTCACACCACAGAAATAACAATCACTTATTTAGGCATTGCATACAAATGCCTTTGTACTGAGTAGAGACTTTGTGATAGAAATCACACAGCCCACAAAGCCAGAATTATTTACCTAGTACTTTATGGACAAAGATTTCTGAATTCTGATCAGAGCTACTGCTTCTCATAATGTAGTCTCCAGATCACCAGGAGTAGTCCCTGGAAACTTAAAAATGCAAATTCTTAGGCTGCAATGCACAAATATTGAATCAATAACTCTTAGAAAAAGACCCAGTAATGTGTATTTTTAGAAGCCCTACAGGGGATTTTGATGCAAATGCAAGTTTGAAAACCCCAAGCATACATCGTAGGAATTGCTGCAGAATGATACTAAATCATCTTCTCTACAAAAGACCAACAACAGGTGTATTCCATAGTCAAGTCTTATTGTTGTCTAATGCAAGGTAAATACATTAAGGTAATAATATGTACCTAGTAATGTACATAATGTAATGGTGACTTATGTTACTAGCTTTCATTAATTGAAATGCAAAATCTCTACAATTTTATTCTCTTCCTGAGAGGTAGTCATTATCCCATGTTAGTGTAATAAGCGCTACCCCTTTCCCTCTTACGGACCAATGTGAATTCCCTGAGGAGAAAACCCACTATGTATTCTATAATGGAAGCAACACAGCATGGTAGTTAACACTATTAACTCTAGAGATGCATAAAAGACTTCGTGCTCTAATGTGACATTTAATGTGACCAGCTGCAGGACCATGGACATTCATTTTTTTTTTCATAAAAGACTCGAGACTATCTTATCAATTTCTTTTGAGAATTAGGAAGTTTTTTCTAAGTATTTGGTACACATTTTAGTCGATTTTAGGTAAGATGTCTCTGGTGTACCATACAAAATCAGTTAGATGAGATATACCCATATAAATATTTTGGAATCATCAGCTTTTTGAGAAGCAAGAACTCTGTTTTGTTTACTACTACATAAACAAGTCAGAGCAGTACTGCTGACACTGAGGAGGTGTTTGTAAATATTTCAAAATGAATGAGAAATGAGTGAAGGAATTAATTACTTCAAAATTGAAATTATACCATAATAATCTGATAGAGGAGAAGGGAAGAGAAAGGAAAGGAGAATGAATGAGAGGGATAGAAGGTCAAATTTCCAAATCTGCAACATATTAAATAGATTTACCTTTCCTTGCTGTTCTTTCCCAAGAGCAACTAAATCCTCTGGAAACTATCCAACAGGCCATGATTTAAAAAAAAAAAAAAAAAAAAAAAAAGGAAGCTCTGAACATTTGAAAGATGTAATGATAAAGAGAGGGAAAAGGGCCCAGCTGAGGCTGGGCCAATCTGAAACCAGAAGCTAGAAGCTTTTTCCAGGTCTCCCATGTGAGCGCAGGGGCCCAAGGACATGGACTGTCCTCCACTGCTTTCCCACCCATATTAGCAGGGAGCTGGATTGGAAGTAGAGAAGCCGGGTCCAAATGGGATGCTGGCACTGCAGACAGTTTAAACAGCCTTGCCACAGCACCAGCCCCTATAATTAATAATTTAAAAAAATCCTTGAATAAAGAAGGTAGACAGGTTGGGACTTTAGGATTTGAAGAAAGATAATAGGTGTGTTTCTTGGATTTTGTTTTTGTCTCCCATGTATCCATGGACTAGGCATTAGAAAGGCCTGCAGGCTGGCATTGTCAATAGGCATAAAGAAAAAGAAAAGAAATCAAAAGAAGCTTGCTCTATTTGTCCAAAAGACCAGGAAAGGGGAAGAATCTATAAGAGAGACCTAATCAAGAGCCTAACCTCCATTCAAAAATCCTCATTGACATAAAATTCAATTCACCTGCACCACCATAATAATAAGGCCCCAAGCTGTCCCAGCCCTGCACTACCTGGTGGGGACACCTATTTTGTGGTAATGGTGGCAACGGTTAAACCATGTGTCTCCTTACCCTCTACTCAGTGGCATAAGAAGAGCCATGCTAAAGGGCTTCTGTGCCTTCCCAGTTGCTTGCCCAGCAGTGTTAAGGAGCCTAGAGAAGCACTTTCAACCCTGACAGATGACACCAGAGCAAAGTAGACCAGGACACCATTCACATGACAAGGGACCAGAAAACTCACTGTAATTGGCAATAAAGGCCAGAACGCATATGCTAAATCTAAACAGGATAAATGTTTGTCAGAATAGAAGATCTCAACAGGATTGAGTTTCCTTAACATAATCAAAATATCTAGGATATAACTGAATATTGCTCATCATACCCCAGCCAGAAAAACCACAATCTCAGAAAAGAAAACCTCTGAACCCAATAGAAGATGAATCAGATGTTGGAATTACCTAACAGAGAAATTGAACCAGCTTCAACAATTACATAATCCCTTATGACAAGTTAAGAAAAAAGAAGTTATTTAAAAAAAAAACAAGGAAATTATGTAACTGAAAACCAATTACAAAATTTAAAATTCCATGGAATGGGCTCACTAGTAGAGTGAAATGGCAGTGGATAGGCTACATGAACACGAAAATTCACAAAGTTTAGATAATTTGAAAAAATAATTAGAATATAAACTAAGCAAAAAGGAACAGTTTCAGAAATTTGTGGGAAGACAATAAAATATCAGATTCATAGCAGGAGAAGAGAAAGACTTTGGGACTGAAAAAAACCATTTAAGAAGAAATGATTGTAAATTTCCTCAGTTTGGCAAAAGACATAAATCTAGATATTCAATAACCTGGGTAAACTACAAAGGTAAACTAAAAAAAAAGGAAGAAACCATCCCTTGACATTTCATAATTAAATTTCTGAGAATTAAAGATAAAGAAAAATCTTCAAAGCAGCCAGACAGAAATAACACAATGCCTATAAAGAAATGCTAATTCAAATGACTTGATTTTTCATCAGAAATCATAGAGATAAAAATGACACAGTTTTAAAGGACCTGTCAATCCTGAATCTTGTATTTAACTGAATTAGCTAGCTTTCCATTAATAAAATTAAATATGCGCTGATCCGATGGCAGGAGCCAGGTGCTTATCCTGGTCTCCCATGTGGTGCAGGGCCCAAGCACTTGGGCCATCCTCCACTGCACTCTCGGGCCATAGCAGAGAGCTGGCCTGGAAGAGGGGCAACCGGGACAGAATCCGGCGCCCCGAATGGGACTAGAACCCGGTGTGCCGGCGCCGCAAGGCAGAGGATTAGCCTGTTGAGCCACGGCACCGGCCTAAAAAATCCTTTTGATCAGTCATAGTCCTGCCTTAATTTTAGAAACCAATGAACATGATTTAACTTTTTCCTGATGACTCAAGAATGGTTTTATAAACTCTCATTGTTGTGAAGAGTGAAAATAGAATTCTGCTGAAGTACTTCCCTCTGTATCAGATTGTCAGCTGATGTAGCCAGTTCTTTCCTCTTTATCAGGTTGTCAGCTGATATAACCTGTTCTTATTTTTTTAACTACCCTGTCTTTTGGTTTTTGTTTTCATTTTAGTTGTACTATCTTGGAGGTGAGAAATCTGATAAGCCATTCTCGCCAGTAATTGAATATAAAATATGTGTCAGTGAATCAGGGATTAAGAATCAATAAGACCCCAAATACTGGGAAAAAACCTATTACACATTTTTTGAAAAACTATAAGGAAGGAGCTCAAAGGCACCAACTATAAAGAAATGATAAAGATATGGAAATTTTAATTATCATTGTTTTACTGGTATGCATTCTGTAAAGAGCTTGAAATTTCACACTGTACCCCAAAAACATGTAGAATTATTAAATGCGTTTACAATGCACATAATCCTTTTGAAATATAAAAAAATCCATAAAAAGTTAAGTCACAAACACACAAAATAAGTAGGGACCATTATGTCAATGTAAGGAATGAGATTCATTAGTTTAAAAGATCCTGGTACCCCTCTCTGGTTGATTGTATCTCAGGTCTTTGCTGTGTGCCTAAATAGTTGTATTCTTTGCCAGGTTCTTATTTCTAACCCATCTACCAATGACTCAGCTACAATGTTGATGAATTGGTGCTACTGTGGTCAGATGCTTAGGCAATGGTGAGTGGGGAGAGATCTCCTTTCTATCAAGAAGATCTTGTTTTTTAAATTTCAGTCACTTATTTTTAATTTGAGGGAGAAAGAAAGAACTTGAATCCACTGGTTCACTCCCCAGATGCCCTCAATAGCTGATACGGACCCTGCCAAATCTGGGAATCAGGAACTCCAGGTCTCCCATGTGAGTAGCAGGGACCCAACCACTCAAGCCATCACCTGCTGCCTCCCAAGGTGTGCATTAGCAGGAAGACGAATCTGAAGCTGAGCCAGGACTCAAACACAGGCATTCTGGGTTCTAATGTTAAGGTGATCTGCATCTGGTATTCTATTGTCCTATGTGAGCTACAAGATTGTGGGTAGTTGGCATTGTAATTACTTCAGTTTCTACTTTAACTTCTTTAAGCCAGTTACTTCGCATTTTGGAACCAAACCTACTTCCCTACATCTCTCTTCCATTCATGGGCCAGGAGTTCTTCCTTTAAACCTTAAACAGCTGTAAGTCGATTTTCATAGATGAGGCTACAGGAGTACAGGCAAGTTAAGCAATATTACAATATAACTGACTGCTAAAGCTGGGATGCAAACCTAAATTTCACTCCAAAATCTCTTATTCCTATTGTTCCTATTTGTCTACACAATGCTGTGTCGTCATTTACCTCGAAAGGATTTGTCTTCTGCTTAATGTAAAATATCATATATACAAGTAAGTGCGTATAATATATATGTATAGTTTTAAAATTCAGAGTGGACATTCTGGTGCAGCAGACTGAAGCACTCTTTCAGAAGCTCACATCCTGTATTGGAATGGAGTTGCCTGGTTCAAGTCATACCTCTGCTTTCAGTCATGCCTCCTACTAACTCACACCCTGGGAGGTAGCAGATAATGGCTCAAGCATTTGGGTCTCTGTATTCAATGGGGAACCTAGATTGATTTCCTGGCTCTTGGCTTCTGCCTACCCAGCTCCAGCTGTTGAAGGTGTTTGGGGAGTGAAATCATCATCTCTCTCTCTCTCTCTCCCACGCACACGCACATGCACACGCACACGCACACAGAGTTTTCAAAGAAATAGAAAGTATAAGTTAATACTCATATGCTGCAATATCAGAAATGCTGAATTTGAACATTCCTACCTAGTTCTTCTTATTTCTTTTTAAGACTTATTTATTTATTTCAAAGAGTTACACAGAGAGGGGGGGGGAGGGAGAGAGAGAAAAGAGAGAGAGAAGATGGAATTTAAAAGTAAATTTTACCTATTGTATGTTTTTGACAAGGTTTAGATTTATGATCTTATGAAAGACTTTGTCAAATTAGATTTTAGCCGTTTCCACATCTTTCCTCTAGTTTTTGTTATAATTACCTTGTTATTTATCCCTTGTTAATCAAAGTTTTCTAGATTAAAAAATATATATATATATATTCTTAGATGCATCTCTTCCTCTCCTTGGCAGAGAGCAGGATTTGCCTCCTATCTGTTCCTGAAACACTTAGCACAGAATGTCAAGAGTAGTTTCCACACTGTGTTTTATCCTGTTGTCTGCATGTCAGTTTCCTGAGCATTGAGTTGTAAATGACATAAAAAGTACAGTTTGATTTGTGCCACAATAGTTATAGTTGAAATTAAGATTGTATTTAAAGTCATTTAGTACATAACTTCTGTATTCCAGAGTAATTTTGGAAATAATTGAGGTATTTGCAAGATGTCAAGCATTTAGAAAGCAAATATCATCTATGTTTTTTATGAAAGCTAGTTTGGAGGACATAGTCAAGATGCTTGGCAACACTGGGCTCTTCATAATATCCTCCAAAATTGGACATACTTATCCACTAGCTATAGCAATGCAGAAAAACCTAAGCCGCCTCTTGTGGAGAATCTCGCCTACAAAGCTTACAGCATTAAAGATCAAATTAATGTAGTGCTTCATTCCTGAAGCAAGTCCATCTTAAATAAAGATGGGTGAAGGGACAGGGTATTACTTGTCCAGTTTTTATCCAAATGTATGAGTCAGGTAAATCACTCTAATTCCTAACGGGAATTAGAAATAAAAAGTCAAGGGTGTTGGTAAAATTCCTGCACATAAAAAATACAGGTAGATGACAACAAAAGAAAAATCTCCACTTCCAATATTCCCTAGAATTTTTGTCTCTTAAAACATTGGGCTTAAACATTAAGCCCTTAGACAATTAGGAGGCATTTATAAGGACAGCGTCTACCAAGATACCAATCTCTCTTCCATCATGGGCTCTTCTTGGATCATTGGAGGCAGAAAGAAGGAACAGTGTTAATTCAACTTCAAGAGTACTCTGAACCAAATCTTGGCATCTCAAATAATGATCAAATTACATTAATTTATTCAACAAATTCTTATTACATTCCTGCCTTGTCCCTCTCTTGTCAAGGTATTTGTGATACATATTGTGATATGTATGACTGTGATATGCTTGACTGGGCCAGAAGAGGTTAGTATTTGAATTGATAGATTGAGGAAAACAGATAACCTACCCCTCCCAATATGCTCGCACAGTATAGGTGGATGCCATCCAATCTAGGAAGGTATTAACTGAACAAAATGTTCAAGGCAAGTTGAATTCCCTGTTTGACTGCATGAGCTGGAATATCAATCTGCTCCTGTGCTGGGCATTCCTGATTGTTAGGCTCCAAGTCTTGATGGAATATACACCATGGGTTCTCTCTCAGATCTTCCCACTGCACACTGGCTATTCTGGGTCTCCATCTTGCAAATAGAAGACTGGGAAACATCTCAGCCCCCATAGTAGCATAACCCAATTCCTTATAATAAATCTCATTCATATACGTACACACACAAATGTATTGTGTGTGTGTGTCATCTGTTATTACTTCTTTCTCTGGGGCACTCTGACACATATATTAACAACAAATTTAAAACACCAAAAAGAAAAACAGCATGATTCTCAACAGAGATGTTCTAGTTGGAGAAAGCAGACATTAGACAAAGTGACTAACCTGGCAAGTTACACTATGGTTTAAAATAGAGCAAAGTTGCAGTATTTGTGGGTGAGGGTGATTTTAAGGAGTGTGAATAGAGCAGGCCTCTTAGAGTGATGTGTGAGCAAGAAGATGAAGAGGAGGTAGCTATGTCAGTGTAGTGGTCATGTTGAATCCATAAGTTCTACATTTTAAATTCAAGGGGAAGCGCCCTCCCATCTTGAGGCTAGTTTTGACCTAATGTAGTTGCCATATCTAAAGAAACAGTCACCTAAACATACTATTTCCTTTCTCTCTTGTAAGATGCTTTTGCTTTTTGCAAAGTTTAGAAACTTACAACTGTGAACACCCAAATCATCAGAGCTTGCTTGCTGTGTCTTCCTTTCCCATGAAATATTTTCAAAACTTTAAAATTTGATCTTCCCTCATGAACACTAGGGATGGGCTGACTGTGAGTTTGTCTAATGGTGTGATTTCTACAAAGTCTGGCAAGCAGCTGTCTTGGGTCCTGAAGCTCCAGTGGCTGCTGCGTTGTGCACTGCTGTGGAACGGCTGAGGCCAGTAGGATTCTGTCATTCTTATCTGTTTCATCTGGAGAATTAAACTCAGCCTGTCCCTGACCTAAAGCAGCTGTCCTCACTTCAGAAATATGTGCCTCTGGAGACCTGATGAACTTAAGAGGCTGCTCTTTCAAGAAACTTGTTTTCCTCAACTGTAGAATCTCTTTCTGCTGTATCTATTTCACACAAGTGAAACAGAGACATAGTGTTCCATCTCTCTCCTTTAAATGTACTGCTTTCAGGAGAGGGTTGCTATATAAATTACAATATACCCAGTTAAAATTGAACTTCATACAAGCAATGATTTTTTACCATGATATTTAAAGCAATTTATACTGAAAAGTGCTCATTGTTTACCAGAAATTCAGCTCTGACTTGGTGTCCATGTTAGCCAAGATTCCTAAGAGAAAGAAAACTAATTGTGGAGGAAAGGGGGTGGAGGGTAGAGAGAGGGAGAGAATTGGCTCGCATGGTTTTGGAGGCCAGTACATCCAAAATCTGCAGAGGTGACTGGTAGGATGGAGACCCAGCGAGGAGCCCATGGTGATTCTGTTCAAAGCAGAATTCCTTCTTTCTAGGGAAATAGGTCAGTCTTCCTTTGAATGGCTTCTGTTTATTGGATTAGGTCCACCCACATTATGGAAGGCAATCTGTGTAACATCAAATCCACTGATCTAAATGTTAATCTCATTCAAAACCATTCTCACAGATAAAGCCCAGCCAAAATTGACAAATTTAGCCATCACAGGTGTGCTTTGTTAGTAATTCCTAAATCTGGCAATCCTATTACAGTGGAGTTTGAACTGGGTTTCTAAGAGCTCAAATTGCTCCTGAGTTGATTTTTCTTTGACCAAATAAACTAGTGCAATTTATTAATCCTTTATTTTTCAACGTTGCTCAGGGATTTCAAAGCCCAAAAACACATTTTTCACTGTATTTCCCTAAATATTATCTTGTGAGTTCTCCCATATGGTAGATATGAAATCAGTAAGTTCTGAATGTTCCAAAAGCCTTCATCATTCAAAAAAACATATTGATCCTACCTTCCTTGGTAAGATATTCCCATGCAGGAGTAAATTTCCAGTGAAGTCAGCATCAAACTCAAGCTGGCACCTTGCAGCATCTTCCCTAGTTTCATGAATTTCTACTGCATCCTCTAGTCCAAGCAATGCATGCACCTTCACCTCTAATAATTGTATCACTTTGAAAGTCACCTAAGAGTGTGTAATATTTTTTGTTGACTTTTAACTTTCTCCCTCTTAAGTCTGACAAAATTTTCTGTATACTTAATGTGGTGTTCCCATTTCCCAACTGCTGTCATGCTGAACTCTTATCTATAGTCTGAAGGGCCATATTTGCAGTAGATTCTCTGATCTTGCCTGCTCTTGGTGGAAACATTTCAGATATCCAGTCTGCTCTCCGAAATTCATTTTTAACCTTTGCTTATGTTTTTTTTTTGCTTCAGTTACAATAGCAAAAAAATCTTTTGCTTTTCTACTTTCCTTTTTTTTATTTTTTTTATTTTTTTTCTTTTTTTTATTTCAATAAACTTTTATTTAATAAATATAAATTTCCAAAGTATAGCTTATGGGTTACAATGGCTTCCCCCCTCCCATAACTTCCCTCCCGCCCGCAACCCTCCCCTTTCCCGCTCCCTTTCCCCTTCCATTCATGTAAAGAATCATTTTCAATTCTCTTTGTATACAGAAGATCAGTTTAGTATATATTAGGTAAAGATTTCAACATTTTGCCCATATAGCAACATAAAGTGAAAAAACTACCATTGGATTACTAATTATAGCATTAAATAGCAATGTACAGCACATTAAAGACAGAGATCCTACATAATTTTTTTTCAAATTAATTAATTTTCTATGCCATTTCCATTTTAACACCAGGTTGTTGTTTTTTTCATTTCCAATTCTCTTTATATACAGAAGATCACTTCAGTATATAATTAGTAAAGACCTCATCAGTTTGTGCCCACACAGAAACGCAAAGTATAAAAATACTGTTTCAGTACTAGTTATAGCATCACTTCGCTTTAGACGACACATTAGGGACAGATCCCACATGGGGTGTAAGTACACAGTGACTCCTGTTGCTGATTTAACAATTTGACACTCCTGTTCATGGCGTCAGTAATCTCCCTAGGCTCTAGTCATGAGTTGCCAGGGCTATGGAAGCCTTTAGAGTTCGCTGACAACAATGAACTGATCAGCTCCTGTCCTGACTTTAGATGTACAATGTAATACTTTATCCTTTTTAGTATTTGTTGTTGTTGTTGTTCTAGTACTATTGGTTGAACTCAGTAATTAACACACAATTATTCTTAGGTGTTTAAATTTTAACTGAAAAGTGATCCCTGTTAAATCTAAGAGTGGAAAAAGAGAGGGAGGAGATGAACAATTTGGAACATGCTCAATCGGACTGGCCGCAAATGGTGGAGTTAGAAATGTGCCAGGGGATTCCAACACAATCCCATCAAGATGGCATGTACCAATGCCATCGCACTAGTCCAAGTGATCAATTTCAGCTCACAATTGATAGCTCTGATAGCTCTAAGAGTCAAAGAGATCACACAAACAAGACTAGTGTCTGCTAATACTAACTGATAGAATCAAAAAGGGAGAGAAAGATCCAACATGGGAAGTGGGATACACAGCAGACTCATAGGATGGCAGATGTCCTAAACAACACTCTGGCCTCAGAATCAGCCCTCAAGGCATTCAGATCTGGCTGAAGAGCCCATGAGAGTATAGCAGGCATGGAAAGCCAAGATATCATGGAAAAAAAAAAAAGACCTAAATGAATGATCTCTGTGAGTGAGATCCCAGTGGAAAGAACGGGGCCATCAAAGAAGGAGGTACCCTTCTCCGAAGGGAGGAGAGAACTTCCACTTTGACTATGACCCTATCGGAATAAGATCAAAGTCAGCGAATACTTTCCTTTTTTTGAACACTATTCAGATCTCAGTGTATCCACTTCCACTTCCTTTAATATCTGCTTCTCCCAATCTTCAGGATCCCATTATCTATTTCATAGCTGTTTTTTCTATGCCATAAAATCTCAATGTTTTTCCAAAAGACTTTTCTCTTTTCCTGCTAATATACAGCTGGCTTTCCCTTATTTTTCTGTTTCCACTGCTTCTATTCCAAGAATAAAACTGAAACTTGTTTCTATTCACACCACCCCCAATTCCTCCTAGATATTCTTGCATCACACAAAATCAGTTCTTAAAGGCCAAGTGCTCCAAACAACAGCTTTATTATTTCAATTCCTAGCCTTTGAGTAAGCAACCATTTCAATAAGTTGTTATCTTTTTCAGTTCTACCTAGCACAGGCAGATTCTCCTTACAATAAAGGTCACTTTTCATTTGTCTTTTAATCAAATTAATTACTGTGCTAAGGGTGAATCCAGACTAAGCATTCTCCAAATGATAAAGGTATTGACAGTGCTTGTGTGATTATACAGTAAAAGCCCAAGATCAAACTACAGTCTCTCAGACATTAATCAGCTCCTACTAAGGCCAGCAAGACTAAGATGTTGGTAATAAAATAATATCATCAACACTAAAATAATAAATTGCCACGATCTACAATAGACACCAAAGTCAAAATTCTGAATAGCCTGCTTACTAAAGCAGAAAGTCTGTAGCCATATCAAAAACTTCTCTAAGTATTATTTGAGATACCAAAACTACTTTTTATTTATGTCTATTCCTGATAAAACTAATTTTGAGGATGTAGCTTAAGTTCAGGACAACAATGATCATTTTAAGAATTGGTACATCTTGTCCTCGTCCCATGGAGCCTAGTGCTGAAGCCTTGGATTGAAAAGCCAGTGTTATCAAGTACACTGTAGAAGGGAGTGAGAAAGTGTTTGAGCTTTGTATGGATGATGATTTCTGTTGGGGGGAGTCCAGGAAGTTCAGAAAAATGATTCCCTTGAAACCAGGCAAAAAATAAGTCTGCCCCCTCCAGCAACACTCTTATGGCACTTATAACTGTCCACAGGTATGTGAGTTTTTGTGGAGTCAATCTGCCATGACACATGTGCACATCAGTACCTAGGCTATCTACTTTGGGACGAACAATGCAGAGTGGTTCTCCTGATAAAACTTGGATATACTCAAGGAAACTTAACACTGGATAGATTGTCCTATTCAAGTTGAATTTAGTTTTCAATCTCTAGTACTCCTTTAAATGTCAGTATCTTTGTTACCTAGCAAAAATGACATCCTACCAAAATGCATGGTCCAGAATGTTTTCTAAATCATGCTCCAGCAAGCAAAGTCTCTATCCAAAATTTCAATCAACAAAATGAACAAGAAAACTCCCAGAATTGCAGAACTGAATCTGACTCTTATTTTTGCTCCCCAGAAACATGAAGAAAACTGAACAAAATCTCTAGTACCTTTTCTTATCCCTACAGTGAAGCTCATTGTATTCTACTTCTGTTCTAGACACCCCAGTTATAGAGATGTTTAGCAACCATATTTCATAGAACAAAGAGAAATAACTATGGTTTCATCTCTTGTGCATTTAAAGGGGGGGAATTTTCTCCCGCCCTAATGTTATTGACCCACCTTTAGATAATAACTCTGTAGTTGATTTAATTCACAAAATGCAGCCTCAATTTTGTGATTAGACTATGTTACTCTAAATTATTGATCAATGCCGTAGTCTTTATTCAAATTGAAGACTTTTCCTTCCTTATTCCCCAACTCATCTACAACTGTTTGCTTGTCTGACTTTGGACAAGAAATTTAAGTCAGAGTCTTTTTAACTCCCAACCCCTTTACATTCACGCTGATTATGTCTGAGCCCCTCCTGATTAAAGAAGGACTTAGTGAAGCTTTGGAGAGACAGAGAAGAAGACTTGGCTCGTAGACTTTACTTCCCCTGAAAGATGGTTCAAGATAGCTATTGTAAACTGCTCCACTGGCAAAACTTCTCCTCTGGCTTCTGTAGAGCCATCTGTTTGGTGGACACACTTGCAAATCCTTTAGCAGCATCAGAGAATCTAGCATTTGCCTCCAGATTCTTTTTTGTGAGGTTCACCTCTTCTTCCAAGAAGCCTTGTTACGTAGGATCAAAGATCCTGTCATCATAGAGAAGTCGTGGGGTTCTTGTCTTCACGCAAGAAAGAATTCAGGCATGAGATAGAGAGCAAAATAATAAGGTTTTTATTGGGGATAGGTCATCTGTCAGAATGGAAAGGATAGAGGGAGAGTGCCCAGTCACTCAGACTGGGGGAAAGCAAGGTTACAGGGTTGAATGTAAACTGCAGCGCTTCTGCAGATGTGCTGGTTTCCTCAGGCCCCTCTCACACACATGGGCCAATTTCTAACTTCCTACCTAGCAGTCCCACGTGAGTTCTCTCCTCTGTGAGGCCTGCTTCTGATGGACAAGAACACCAATACATCTTTTGTTGAATGAATCTTTGGGCAGACAGATCCCAATGCAGAAGTGTAGCTTCCCATAACCAGCCACATGTGCTCAGGTACTATCTAAGCATGAGTTAAACACCAGTCTTCTCTGATTTCAACTGCAGAGAATGTCTATCAAGCTCTCTATAGAGTCCCACGGAAACCTCTGTCACCAACCTTGAAGTGTAAGAGGACAGCATCATCTATTCTACCCTTGCTGGGAAGGGTCCTCATGCAGGGTAGTAACTTCTCCAAAGAAGGCCCTTCACAAATTCTTATGTTTCTGTACTCTTGTTACTGGAGAAGTGAAGGGTCCTTGTCTTCATGCAAGAAAGAATTCAGGCGTGAGACAGAGAGCAGTAGAAAGCATAGTAGCAAGGTTTATTAGGGTAGGGACATCCATAAGAACAGATGGGCACCTCTCCAGACAGGACCTGAGAAAGAGTGCCTAGTGCACATTTAGGCTGGGGTTTTTAAGGGGATGGGTCTTGCCTTCCCTCTGCCTCTCCTCCTCCTCCTCCCAAACAAGGGACTTGTTGGATGTAAATATGAAAAATTTCTTTCTGAATTTTTCCCCCAAAGTTATCAGACAGGGGAAGCCTGGCTGTCATTGCCCTGCCTTAGAGGAAAGATATTTATCAGGCCAGGTAAAAGGGGCAGGATACCCTGGAAGGTCATCAGGATCTGGGCAGGGCTTTGAAGTGCAGATACCGGGCTGCACCTAGAAGGTCATCAGGATGCGGGCAGGACCTTGAAGTGTAAGATGCTGGGCTTCTGGAGCTTCCTTAGTGGGTGCTAGTCTTCAGGCCTTTCTCATACACACATAGGCTCAATTTCTGACTTCCTACCTAACACTCTGATCCCTTTTAAATAATTGATCTGCCTTGGGAATAGGAAAGGTGTAGAACCTGAATTTAGCTAGCACAGACCAGTCAGGAGGAGTTTAGATTACAGATCCTGGAACCAGTCTGTTTGCATTTGAATAACAGCTTTACTGATTACTGACTTTGTGAATCAGGCAGTCACATAAATTCTGTGCTTCAGCTTCCTCATGGGACAAGGATGAAGATTAAATGAGCTAATATATGCAGTATACTGAGAACAAATCCTGGCATATGGGAAACAATATATAATATATTATTATTCCCTCATAAATCTGGTATACGTTGATCTTGCTTTGTAATATTACATCTATCAGATCTGGCTGCCTCTATTAAAGTTTGTATTTCAATATCTTGTTTTTTATGCTTGTGAGTACATTCAGTACTTTTGCTGTATTGGTAGAAACCCACATTAACCTGGCACCTTCATGTCCTTCACCCAAGCATCAGACAGGAAACCAGAGTAAACCAGGGAAGCTATGAGAGATTTCTACCTCCTGTGAAGCTGTTTTCACTCCTGAAAACTTAAGATGCAGGAGCATAGCAATACATCCTCCTGCCTCAGGCCAAGGTGTAAAAGAGGAAGGAGAGGAGAGAGATCTAGAAAATTCTAGGGAACTGAGTAGTAGGAGTTCATGGATAGGCTACCTTATGTTCCACCACTGAGGAACTCAGTTCCTAAGATTTGAAATCACAACCTTCCCATATCAAATTATACTCCTTAGCAGAGAGATTTTGACCACCCCAGGATTGGGTTGATGTTGCCCTTTGTTTAATGGTCATTTCCAGAAAGAAGAAATCTGCATGTCAGACAGCACTCCAGGAGGTGTCCACTGTAGTGTAGAGGTCCCCTTGTGACTTTCCCTCTCTTGTTATCTGATCCACTACAGCCCTAGCTGCAAAACACAAGTCATTTGCATTAGGCTCAAGAAATTCTATAAATTTTTGGCTATGCTATTACAGAAAAATGTTACCCATCTCTTTTATAATGTCTAAAGATTAAATTGTGCATCCTACAGATTCCTTCATAATAGAATTAGTTTCCTACCTTGAAGAGAATAGAGAAATGAAAGAACAAGTTGGGCTTAGAATAGAGAAATGAGGGAGCAAGTCCTAGATCACTTGCTGACAATAGCAATATCGCATGAATACTTAGCAAACAGTTTCAACCATTAGATAACAACTTAAGAAAACATTTACCAGAAGGTCCAATGCCTTCTATAAATTTTAAGAATCATGTATTTGAAAACACCTCTGAAATATCTAACATGGTGTAGTTTGTTTAACCAGTAAACTTAAGCACAACCATATAAAATGTTTTTAGTTTTTTTCTACCAACAAGTTTAAAACATATGATACACAGATTCAGGTCACACAAATTAAAATGTATCTTTGATTGATTTTAGCAGCTTAAATTTATGGACAATCTTATCTATAAGCCATTTAAAATAAAACTCTTAATAAAATTTCCCCATGTGGACATACAATATGTACACACATATAACATAGCATAATAGACCAATATAGCAATTTTAATAATAGCTTTTAAAATCT
Organism: Lepus europaeus; assembly: GCF_033115175.1. Taxonomy (NCBI): domain Eukaryota; kingdom Metazoa; phylum Chordata; class Mammalia; order Lagomorpha; family Leporidae; genus Lepus; species Lepus europaeus. The sequence continues at coordinate 61,858,873 of NC_084831.1, forward strand.
TTAACTCTTTTTGTAGATTGCCAATTGATTTGAATTGCTTTTTGCTTTTAGTAACCTCAGTTAACCATACTTTCTCTCAGTTGGTACTGTTAATACATTATTGGCTTCATCTGTTTACAGAGCCATCCCAAAGTACTGAATACAATAGAAGTGGCTGGAAAAAGTCCATAGGAACCTATAGGAGGGTAGCTAAACACAGAACCAACAACGCTTTAGTTTTATGAGCAGAAAATCATATATAACTGTAGATGACAAAAGACTTTAAGTCGCCATGTTTAAAATTATAAACTCATCAACCAACAAGAGGCACTTGCTTACTTCACAGTATTTTTGAAAGCACCTGTAGGATTTTACAAGTATTTAACCCTTTAGGCCTCTGGGGCTTTCTCATTAAGATAACTATCATGTCTAGTAACACAAGATCATTAGACTTTTTAATTCTCAAACATTTGTATTAATAGCATTTTCCATTATAGAAACTTAAAGTTTGGTACCACATCACATCTTGACAGTAATAATCTCATAGCTAGATTCACTTCACCATCAGCGAAGTATACAGTAAGTAGAAAAAACCTCCCTTTCAGACCAAAGGGAAAGAAAGTTTTAAAGTGAGAATATAATTTTCCTCATGGGCATTGTCTACCTTAGAAAAACTACTACAGAACATGCCTGTGACTATAGACTTGTAGTTCAGGCCACCGAAGATTAGAGATGGGACTTGGGCACTCCCTTGACTTGCATCCTCTGGTCTGCTTTTACACAAACCAGGAGGAAAAGAAAGCTCGGCATCAGAAGCAATGGGTGGCAGGCCTATTAGTGGCTGATCTGTACAGTGATCTGCCCTCAAGGAGACCCAACAGGCCAGTCCACTGCAGTGGCTTTCAATATGGTAAGCCTGGGCTTCAGCAGAAGTCAGCTTGTGAAGAGCCCTGGCAGCTCTGCCAAGAGTTGGATCACTGGAAATGGACCTGCCCTGGAGTCGAAGGATGCCCAGGTCAGAGCCACAGATCTTATTGGCTCTAAGCTGAAAAGCCCTTCATTCAGCCCAACTTCCAAAGTGACCACTGCAGCTGAGGGGATGGTCAAGTAGGGTCAGCAACATTGCAGGCAGAACTGTCAATTTCTTGTTAGAGATGCCCCCTGCCTTTACCTGGCCAGCTCTCCTCCCAGGCCAGCCAAGTAATGAAAGTCAACAGAGTGACTTCCCCTAGGAGGTTCACACCTCCCTTAGGATATACCCCATGTGAAGAGATAGATAGGTCTGGACCTCTTAACTTACAAGGCCTAAAGCCCACCAGATTATTATCAAGCCCCTTCTATCAGGTTCTATTTGCCTCTCAATCAGAAAACTTAATTGTAGCTTAGACAGCACCTTTCTTAGCTCCTCTAATAATGACTCTGTCCTTTGTTCTAGACCCTGTCTATAGTACTTGGGCCTCATTCCTTCAGAATCATAACCTATACCACCAATGGCTCTTCTCTCAACCTGTGTGTACTGATGGTCCTCTTCCCCACTTAATGCTGTATAATTGTTCAAACCTGGTAAATGCCACTCTTAGGATCATTGGTTACTATCCTCACTCTGTCTTTATGACCTTGTCTAAATATGAGCAGAGTTGGCAAACTTGGAAGGCTTCCATAGCCTTGGCAACTCATGACAATAGCCTAGGGTGGTTACTGGCGCCATAAACTAGAGTGTCAATTTGTTGGGTCAACAACAGGAGCCACTGTGCACTTGCTCCTCATGTGGGATCTCTGTCCTTAATGTGCTGTACGTTTTGATTTAATGCTATAACTAGTACTCAAACAGTATGTTTCACTTTGTGTTTCTATGTGGGTGCAAACTATTGAAATCTTTATACTAAATTGATCTTCTGTATATAAATAGAATTGAAAATGAATCTTGATGCAAATGGAAGGGGAGAGGGAGCGGGAGAGGGGAGGGTTGCGGGTGGGAGGGAAATTATGGGAGGGGGAAGCCATTGTAATCCATAAGCTGTACATTGGAAATTTATATTCATTAAATAAAATTTAAAAAAATTAAAAAAAAAGAAATTCTATAAATTGTACTAGATAAAACTGTAATTGTGGCTTTAAAATGGTAGATAAATGGTACAGACAAAGCCTCAAGAAACTTCTTGTATAAAATGTCAAGTCCAATATTACTTATAAGAGACTAAGGAGTGCATTAGAAGAATGAAGCATCATTAGGTAAATTAATACATTTTTAAGTGTTTCAGGCTCATTGGAGTAAATAAATGTCAGCTTACTCCCCACTGCAGAAATACTATTAATAGAATGTTATACTGTTAATTTTTTCTTTCATAGACTCTTTTTTTAAAATTCTTATATATTTATTTTTGACAGGCAGAGTTAGAGAGTGAGAGAGAGAGACAGAGAGAAAGGTCTTCCTTTCTCCATTGGTTCACCCCCCAAGTGGCCGCTACAGCTGGCTTGTTGTGGCCGGCGTGCTGCGCCGATCCGAAGCCAGGAGCCAGGGGCTTCCTCCTGATCTCCCATGCGGGTGCAGGGCCCAAGGACTTGGGCCATCCTCCACTGCACTCCCAGGCCACAGCAGAGTGCTGGACTGGAAAAGGAGCAACCAGGACAGAATCCGACGCCCATACTGGCAATAGAACCCAGTGTGCTGGCGCCGCAGGTGGAGGATTAGCCTAGTGAGCCGTGGCACCAGCCTTTCATAGACTCTTATCTCTGTGGAGACCAGGATTGTGCCTTTGTTGCTTCCATGTGTGTCACCAACACCAAGCCTAGTGCTTGGCACTTGGAGGTGTTTGGTAATTACTTGTTCACTGAATGAATTAATTGATGAATGGCAGAAGACATCTTCATTTTAAAAAATGTATACACTTCCACTTGTGTTCAGTTAGCTCTCAAATAAAAAGGAAAGGCATTAAGCTGATAGCATTTTAAAGCCAATTATGTATTTATGAATTTGTGTTCCTTGGAATTTACTGATGCATTCATTAACAACTAAAACTCTGATCCCCACAAGGCTATTTTTTAAGTGTTCCCTCAAATGAAAGTTCTGAAAACAATACATTCTAGCTTATTTGTAAGGTTTTCTGGTTTTATTAAATTTAAAAACTAATTGGAGCATACTATTTCAGAAAGAGTTGACATAATTTGCTTTCATAGTAGTGGGTGAAAGATATTTGTACTTAATGATTTTAAAATGTTATCGCCAGTATTATATAGGCCAAAGTAACAATTCTTTTTTACAGATTTTAATTGTTTAAATTGATCATGAGTCCACAGGGTACACAGTTCAGTAAGTTTTGCCTTAATACTTCCTAAATTCTGTTTGTAAGTTCATTTACATGTTTACAATAGATGTCCAAAAACCAGGTATTGTGTTTTGTGTTGTGCAGCTGTGAAGATCCTATACTCAATAACAAATCTAGTATTTTTTTTTAATTTACAAAGTGAAAATATATGTGGCTTTTTGTGCCATTTAGTTCCATGCCCAAAGAGTTACTTATTTTGCCTATCTGCTTGTGGGTTATCATATACCATATTTAATCAACAACTTATTGTCAACCATAGTGTTTGACATGTCATATGCCTATCAGTTTACTGTCAAGCAAGATAGAATACATCATAAAGTGCATCAGTTCTTATTGCTCTCCTTTGGAGCCATGCACTATAAATGACGGGAAACCTGACAGCTTTTGTGATCAGCAACATTTTTGCTGGCACCTCGTTATTAATAATACTTTGCTAGACAGTCTTTCCTGGGATAATCCGTGGTAAAACAATCATTCTTGCATTGTTGGCTACAAAATTATTTTTAAGCTTTTTTTTAAGGGCTTTTCCTTTTTCAGAAAAAGATATCTTTTGTTACTTCTCTTAGCCAAATTCTTTACTAATCTTACTATAAAATTAACTGGAGAGGCTGGCATAGTGCATACTGGTGTAGCAGGTGAAGCCACTGCCTGCAACACCAGCATCCCACAGGGGCCCAGTTCATGTCCCAGCTGCTCCACTTCTGATCCAGCTCCCTGCTAATGTATCTGGGAAAAGCAGCAGAAGATGGCCCAGGTGTTTAGGCTCCTGCCACCCATATTGGAAACCAGGATAGAACTCCTGGTTTCAGCGTGACCCAGCGCTGCCCATGGCAGCCATCTGGGGGATGAACCAGCGGATGGAAGATTTTTCTTTATGTTTCTCTCTCTCTCTCTATCTCTCTCTCAGCTATCTGGGGAATGATCCAGCAGATGGAGGATTTCTATGTTTCTCTCTCTCTCTATCTCTCTCTCAGCTATCTGGGGAATGAACCAGCAGATGGAGGATTTCTATGTTTCTCTCTCTCTCTCTCTCTCTCTCTCTCTCTCTCTCTAACTGTGACTTTCAAGTAAGTAAATAAATATTTTAAAAATCAAATAAAATAGAATTAACTGTAAAGGGAAAAGCACCATACCATTAAAGGATGATAAGTCTTTAATGCTTTACAGAGAGGCTACTTACCTGTGTCTGGAAGGACATAGTGAAGGGTGAATATGATGGATATGTAAGCTTAAAAGAAAAAAACATGAAGAAAGGAAAAGAAAAAAATTGAATACAGTTTTTTGCAAATTTATTATAGAAATGAGATGTGAAATATAAACAGTACCCTAAGCTTAGTACAGTATGTAATATCTTTCTATGTGCGTGTATGTGCATGTTTTAATCAATGGCAGTCAGAAAAGGGTGAGCAGTTTTATGACTAGCCATTATCCAGATATGTTTTTGTCTCCTAGGATCAATTGCAATGTTTATTACACAGATATAATTTATATTTCTGGTGTTAAAAATTATCTCCCCCATCATTAAACAAAGTCCCTGAGGTGGCTTGCTGCCTGGCTCACTGATCCAGCTGCCTCAAGTTCAACCTTTAATTACTTGATACGTTTAGTTCTTAGGCAATCCAAGAACAGTAGGAAGATAAGCAGTAATGATTTTGTGTGAACATTATCTCAGAAACACGTTTCACTTTTCCCTTGTCCTGATTTCTTTCATCGTGCCTGAGTGAACCTCCCTAGCACCATGTTTTATTATATATGGCTTGAAAATATATGTTATTTACTTTCTGTAATCGTTTCATGCTTTTTAAAACAGACTTCAAAATATTATGTTACTTAGTTCCATAAACTTGGTGCTGTATTTTACTATTTCAGAGACATATCTATGGATTTTAAATAAATTTGAGATTTCCCACAACTATTTACTCTAGGACTTAGCAAAATTTTACTTACTTTGATATTTTTATTCATAGTGATAAGACTAACAAATGAGGAAGGAGGTAATTTATATCTTAAACCATTCTTGTTGGCTCATTTGTTCAGGGGGGACATAATTTTACAGCCCTTTACAGTTTGCCACATGTCTATCCTATGAACAAACTCAATTTATGATCTGTAGGAATCCTTTAAGAGACTATGTTGCCTCCCACTCACAAAATTAAGTAAATATGCTTGTATTTATAAATATAGCATCTTCTAAAATGTGTGTTTGTCAGCTACTTGAAAGGCAGAGGGATACACCAATGGCTCTACTCCCAACCTGTGTGTACTGATGGTCCTCTTCCCCACTTAATGCTGTATAATTGTTCAAACCTGGTAAATGCCACTCTTAGGATCATTGGTTACTATCCTCACTCTGTCTTTTATGACCTTGTCTAAATATGAGCAGAGTCGGCAAACTTGGAAGGCTTCCATAGCCTTGGCAACTCATGACGACAGCCTAGGGTGGTTACTGGCACCATCAATTTGTTGGGTCAACAACAGGAGCCACTGTGCACTTGCTCCTCATGTGGGATCTCTGTCCTTAATGTGCTGTACATTGTGATTTAATGCTATAACTAGTACTCAAACAGTATGTTTCACTTTGTGTTTCTATGTGGGTGCAAACTGTTGAAATCTTTATACTAAATTGATCTTCTGTATATAAAGAGAATTGAAAATGAATCTTGATGCAAATGGAAGGGGAGAGGGAGCGGGGGGGGGGGGGTTGCCGCGTGGGAGGGAAGTTATGGGGGGGGAAGCCATTGTAATCCATAAGCTGTACACTGGAAATTTATATTCATTAAATAAAAGTTAAAAAAAAAGAATATGTATGTAATGTACATGATAGATTAATGTTGTTTTGACCTTGAGTTAACATAAAAATTCCTCATATTGGAGTGAGCATTGTGGCCCAGCAGTTAAGATGCCACTTTGTTATCCACATCCCATGTCTGAGTGTCTGAGTTTAAGACCTTGCTCAACCCTTGTCCCAATCCAGCTTCCTGCTAATGCACACCCTGTGAGTAGCAGATCAGAACTCTCATTCCTGGATCCTTTGCTGCCCACAGGGAAGACCTGGATGGGGTTCCAGACTCCTGGTTTTAGTCTGGCCCATCGCAGGCTATTGCAGTACTATGGGTGGTGAACCAGAGCATGGAAGACCTCTTTCTCTCTGTCTTTCTCTCTCTTTCAAATAAATAAATAAGCTGGAAAAAATGCTTCATAGTAAAAGACTATCAACATGAAATTATAGCTAGACAAATATGATATATGTAGAAAATAGAAATATGTAGAAATAGATATATGTAGAAAATTACTATTCTTTATTCTAAATATTTTTCATTGCTTCCCAAACTTGAAGGAGGAAAGCACTAAGTCAGTGCTCATGTTTATAAGTGTTCTAGATTACAAGATACACAAATCAACAGGTAAAATCCATTAAGAATTTGTACAGAAACTGATATTCTTTCTTATAAAATATCACCAAAAAATTATGCTGTACTAATCCACTCTTGCCTATCTACTAGCAACCAAAAAGATACACTCAGTGCTAAGTCACAATGAACATATTAGTCTTATACTAAATTCTGTCTATCTTTTTCTTTTTGTTTTTTTTTATTTAACCCTAGTTTATATCTATTTTTATTGTGTCTGCTCAAATGCTCAAATTCTTTTTTGAAGCAAGGAAAGGAAAGGAAATAAAGTGATAATAAAATGCTCCTATTTTGTGCAATTTATTAGTTCAGTGAACAGTTACTGAGCACTGGTTATTTGCACTGTTTTTTTATTAGGTGCTTTAGTATACCAAATCCCTCCTGATCTTAAGGAATAATCCATTTCATTGAGGAGACAAAGAATTTAAAAAAAAAAATCTGTGAATAATTTTTCTCCAATGTAAAAATATCTAATAGCTAGGATTTTATATTTGATAATCTAGAAAGCTCTTATAAATAAATGTGCATTAACAGTTAAGGGCAAAAGTGAAAGAATAAAGTATACTTCAAGAAACATTTGAGGCCAGCGCCGTGGCTTAACAGGCTAATCCTCCACCTTGCAGCGCCAGCACACCGGGTTCTAGTCCCGGTCAGGGCAACGGATTCTATCCCGGTTGCCCCTCTTCCAGGCCAGCTCTCTGCTATGGCCCAAGTCCTTGGGCCCTGCACCCACATGGGAGACCAGGAGAAGCACCTGGCTCCTGGCTTCCGATCAGCGAGAAGCGCTGGCCGCAGCGGCCATTGGAGGGTGAACCAACGGCAAAAAGGAAGACCTTTCTCTCTGTCTCTCTCTCACTATCCACTCTGCCTGTCAAAAAAAAAAAAAAAAAAAAAAAAAAAAGAAAAAAGAAAAAAAAAACATTTGAAAGCAATTTATGAAATATAAAACTACTAAATTAATTATGTTACTAATTTTAGCTCTGGCAACTGCTTAATTTCTCTGTCCCTTTCTTTCCTCAGCTGTAGAATGGGAACATATTACTACTTCATAGTGAGTTTTTTCATGTGTTTTTAATTTTCTGAAATGGCGTTTGTACAAAGTTAGGATTACTTATGGCTGTTTGTAAATGTAGTTAATTTACATTTTATAAAAGTTATAATTTTAAACTTAAACCTACTTTTTTTTTAATTTGTGAAAAAATTTTTTTTATCTTTTATTTAATGAATATAAATTTCCGAAGTACAGCTTATGGATTACAATGGCTTCCCCCCCAATAACTTCCCTCCCACCCACAACCCTCCCCTTTCCCACTCACTCTCCCCTTCCATTCACATCAAGATTCATTTTCAATTCTCTTTTATATACAGAAAATCAGTTTAGTATATATAAAGATTTCAACAGTTTGCCCTCACATAGCAACACAAAGTGAAAAAATACTGTTGGAGTACTAGTTTTAGCATTAAATAATAGTGTACAGCACATTAATGACAGAGATCCTACATGATATTTTTTTAAAAAATTAATTTTCTATGTAATTTCCAATTTAACACCAAGTTTTTTTTTTTTCATTTTCAATTATCTTGATATACAGAAGATCGATTCAGTATATACTAAGTAAAGATTTCATCAGTTTGCACCCACACAGAAACACAAAGTATAAGAATACTGTTTCAGTACTAGCTATATGATTACTTCACATTGGACAACCCGTTAAGGACAGATCCCACATGGGACGTAAGTACACAGTGACTCTTGATGTTGATTTAACAATTTAACACTCTTGTTTATGGCATCAGTAATCTCCCTAGGCTCTAGTCATGAGTTACCGAAGCTATGGAAACCTTTAGGGCTCGCCGACTTCGATGTTATTCCAACAGGGTCAGAGTCAAAGTGGAAGTTCTCCCTTCAGAGAAAGGTACCTCCTACCTTGATGGCCCTGCTTAAACCTACTTTTATCAATATTTTTTTCAAGTTGAACATACAAATCATTATTGTATTTGAAGTAATAAGTTTAATAATCACTTTATACTTTATTATTTATGGACTGTGTTACATTTAAAAATATTTTAATCAGAAATTTAGTACATTGTATTTATTAAGTACTTCAAGCTGTAGTTTAATAAGCAAAACTGCTCCAATGACTAAAACTCATGTTGCAAATTTAATTAATTAGACATAAATTTAGTAGATTTCAAATTCTCTTAAGCGTTACAATACTATTTTTAAACAACTAAATAAAACTCTCCTATGAACGTCTATTAAAAATCATAAGCAAATAATTCATCTCTCATTTCACTTGTAATCACATTCCCTCAGGCCTTAACATATTAAATTCTTTTGACTATTATAAAGACTTTAAACATCCTGTATAAATGTTTTTCCTACATAAAATAAAAAATTATTCCTACAAAGTGGTTTTTGTCATCTCAACTTCTAATTTGAAAACCTCTACAGAATTAAAAAAAAAAATCCACTTCTTATATAATATTTACCCTAATGGCAAACAACACCAAACCCAAGCGTTTACAACAGTTGTTTATTTTTTCACTGCCATTGCTTGTAGGCTAGCTCTGTTACCCAGTTCTCTTTGTTCCAGAATCTATAAGGAAAATGCAGCCCGTGGCTAGGGCTTGCCAAAGAGTGGGAAGAGCATTTACAGAAGCCCAGAATGCCTCTTAAAACTTCTCTGTGGCTTGTGTTCCACTAGTCAAAGTGAGTCCCTTGGTCTAGGCCAATATCACTGGGATTAGGAACTAAAATCTTCCCAGGAGAAGGAGCACCCATAGAATAGAGAAATGTTTCTAATATTTTTGACCAATCAATATTCTACCATGTTTTCCCTCCAAAAACCACATGGTCAGCTTTTACCTCATTGTTTCTTAAGTGAATTTGCAACCTAATATTCAAGCTGCAGCTCTCTTCTTTGAGTAATTTCTTTGCTGCATGACTGAATACTTTTCAATCTCTCCTTAGGTTCTACAGTCATGCCAATGACTTTGTCTTAAGGCTTAAATGAGATCATGTAAATCAAAGTTCATATACATCCTTAGCAAATACAAGTAGGAATGCATTGTTTCTTATTTCTGGCTTCATCCTTAATGGTTCCCATTTGCTTGTACAGCTGTGTGCTTTGTTCAGGCCCAATCATTTAAAGTGAAATCCACTCACCTAGGCATGGAACTTTGGTGACTGTGTATTGCAATCACATTAGCTTCAGCAAAACAGTCTCGCATTCACCATCACTCACATCCACCCCTCTGACTGCTCTATAAATTATATGTACATTCTTTTTCTACTGGACTTATTAGAGACTAGGTTACACTGTCACAATAAACTATTGAGACAATATTGTCAGTTGACAATTATCAATTATTGACAATAAGCAACCTGCAAGTAATTTTCATGTATGACTTTGAGCAACATTTCTAACATCCTATAACATATTTTTACACTAAATTTAAAAGCTCCAAGACTAAATTATAGAGGGATTTGAAAGTAGGCAGAAAAATTTAAATTTAATGATGTAGGAAATAGGAAATAATTGAGTTTTCTGAGGCAAGAAATAGGAAAACAGCATAGCTTCATTATCACACTACGGTTAAAGATATGGGATTTCAAGTTAGATCATTTTGAATTTGAATCTTGTCACTACTTAATATTCCTACTTATTAAAGAAGATCACACAACCTACCTCATAGAGATTTCATTCTTTCATTGATTCAATAAATATCAGGTTCCTCTTTTGCACTAGATGTTTGTGAACAAAACGAATTCAGCTCTGGAATAGAAAAGAAAGAAAAGAAGCAAATCATTAGTTCAAAATGATGGTAGAAGCTCAGGAGGAGAGGAACAAGGAATAGAGAACAGTGGTGGTTTGTGTCATTAAATTCAGTGGTCAGGGAATTGAGGCTCTACAGTTGTGACAATTAATGAGAAATACATGAGAATTGAAAAAATGTCATTTTTAAGAGGTCATGCCCCTTGACCCTTAGTATTCCAGTTGTACCCAGAGCATCTTGGTGCTGCACCAGAGCATTCAACTTGTGTTCAGTGTAACTTGGAAGTTCAAAGATGTTAAAGCCCCCAGGTGCAGCCTTCAAACATTGACAGGTGGGAGTGGGAAAATAAATAGCCCACCTTCTTCATCATTCTGATGGGTCACCATATATCCCACTGTCTCCCAGAGGCCCCCAGCAGAATTCAACCTCAGTTGCTCAATCTGGCAATCTGCCTAATTAAAAATTAATTCCTGACTTCTTGGCTTCCTTTGCTTTCCTGTTTCATTTCTTGACTCTTCTGTTGGAGCTTGTAAGGATTATAATCTAAATAAATTATTCTCAAATCTTCATCGCAAGTATAGTATAGTACAGGGGAAGCAAACCTAAGTATGCATCATCTCTAATAATCTAGGAAAATATTTAGGATAAAATTACACAATAAATGTTACTTTTCCTTTTCCTTACCCTTCCCCAGCCCCTAGTCAAAGATGCATGACAAAAATGTTTTAAAATCTTTTCTTGGCTGAATTATAGTGTTAGAGGTTGGTAAATTTAGAATCATGCAGACTTGTGAAGAAATGAATTATTGCTTAAGAACTGACAAAATGTAATAAAGATCTAGGCAGGCCAATATGAGATAATAGAGAAATTTAGTTATAATGGTCAGTTTATGACTCTTCTGGATCCCTTACTTCACACCATATAATTTGCTGGACCACATGCTTTCTGGGGCAGTATAAGACATTAGTGGTTCTGTGAAGATAGCCCTGGGTAAGAGAAATTGTGCAAACTACTGGCCCATGAAAATAGGCTGAGAATCAACAAAGTTTGTATAAAATTAGCCATAGCCTCCCAGGCCTCTTGTTCCTAACTGTGATAATGAGGAACAGTATCAGAAACGGATGTGGAAGGACCTCTGAGCTCCATCAATGTCTTCAAAGCCACTATTTGTAAATATAGCACATAAAATCTAAGAAAAAAAAATGTGTTTGTCATATAGATATATTTGCAAGTCAGGTATCCCTGCTCTCCCTTCTGTCTAGGAGTTGGTCAGGGGACCACTGATAGAAGCTATATTTCACTCAGTGGCCCTGCTGATCTCAATGAGGCTTGCTCTTGTATAGAGGTTAGGAGGAGGTTGACTCATCTAAGGTGTCTCTACTAGTATAGCTGTGCTCCTTATCCCTCTCATCACTTAGGGTCAATGGACCAAACTGAATATGTTTATTTCTTAGCCCTTACATGTGGCAGGATTGCAACAGAAACATAAAAGATCTTTGAGATGTAAGCTCAGAATAGACTCCTATCACTTATACCTGGTTTGTTAGCCACCATCACTGGTATATTCCTCTTATGGGAATGTAGGGGGAAGGAGGTAAATTTTCCTGAGCAATGATGCAATCTATAATAGGTCTCTTCAGTGTTCCAGTTCAGAGCACTCAGCTTGTCTCTTTGATTATAAGAGGTTGGATACGTGTAGATGTGATAGGAAATCCTAACAGATCTGAGGATACCAATGACACTTCAAAATATTAAGTAGATTCTCACTTGCTGGAGATGCATATGGTGTAATTTTTTCTCAAATAATAGCTATGGTTATTTTAAATGTCTTTTAAGACTGCAATTCAACTTAAATATGTTCTCATACCATAATTCTGGTTTGAGGTAGCACTTATCAAACCTCATTTATATGCAACATCATACTTCATTATTTCTTCAAACATTATTGGCATTAAATAGTCAATGACCATTAGTAATCATGTCACAAAATACCAAGAGAGTTAAAATTCTTATCCAGTTCAGTATCTACTTCAAAGAATTCTTGACATTTCAAATCCCCCAACTTTTTTAAACTGTTCAGTAGTTGAAAAGTTGAATCTAAAACTTCAATATTGTCAAAAGTGTCCTCTGTGCCCTCTGGATTTAAAAGGTTAATTTTAATGAATGTTTAAACACTTGCATTAAGCAATCAAATAAGATTAAAGCCACCAAATAAAATATAATTGAAACATGTAGTGGGTAGTGGTAATGCTTGACATCCATATCTGGACTATTTACTGTGGAGACATAGCTCAACTACTATAGCAACACTTGCTAATATTGCAGTATCTACAGAGTCATAAACACTGATTAGAAGCATAACTGAACAAGGTCCTTGCTCCAAGGAGACCATGTTTTAAATAGAAACTTACACCCTAAAGGATGTTAAACATGTAATTTCTACTTTTGAGTGGTGCTGTAAAGATGCAGGTCAAACTGGGGTCAATTTCAGGTTGAGGACAGAAACATATAGAAAATACAGGAAGGAAAACAAAGAATGGCTCCTTTTGTATCATCGTTTACATATAATTAAGGCACTGAATGAGGAGGTTCTATTTCAAGAATGTTGACTACAAAAATGGAAACCAGAAATGCCATAAAGCAGGAGTTATAGCCCAAAGCAAGAAAACTTTCAAAAGGCTTACAAACAATACTTCCACATATAAGCTCTCCCAGTGAGTCTCTAAAATACACTTTAACCTGCAGGCTTAGCCACTTAGGGAAGTATACCCTGGACCAACCAGAATAATGGCAGCACTGGAACACACACACACTCACATACACAAATTTAATTTTCTTTGAATCATTCTACTTTTAGTTAGAAAAAGGCTGCCATTAAAAATAATATGCTGGTCTCTATTAGAACCTAAGATGCTTTTTTACCCTTCAATACTGTCTTTAAAAATGTGTTGATATGGGTAAGTTGAGTTAGGTTTCCTGTTTAAAAAATAAATAAAATTCTGTGTTTAAAAATATGTATATCTTCCTAATTGTACCTCCCTTCCCTGAAGGGGTAAGATTGACGTTGTACACGTGCGACTCTGCTGGTAGGACTCAATTTTAGTAATTTATAAAAGACAAAAGAAAACCTACTTATCTATTCTTTTATTTTTAAGTATGTATTTACTTGGGAGGGGTGTTGGGAGAAGGAGAAAAAGACCTCATATCTACTGATTCATAACCTAAATGCCCACAAAAGCTAGGACTGGGCTAGTTCTAGCCAGGAACTCAATACAGGTCTCCAATGTAAGTGGTAGGAACCCAATGATTTGAGCCATCACTGCTCCCTTCCAGGGTCTACATTATCAAGAAGATGGAGTCAGGAGCCAGAGTTGGGAACTGGACCCAGGTACTCATTGGGACTTGACTTTTTAACCACGAGGCTAAGTGCCCACTTCCACCTGTTTATTTTTAAAATTACACAAAACATGAATATTTACTGTTCTAAATTCAGACATATTTTCCTTTCATGTTGAATGGTGAATCTTCCAGAACAGGGAAGAAAAATCTATTTTCAGAAAGCTAACAAGTTTACAGAAAATGAGAATGCAGTAATTTATTTTTAAGTATATTTCTTGACACTGGCATATTGTATTTTAGGCTTATAATTTGAGTTGTTATAATAAAATAACAAATACCTTTTTCCTAAGGAGAGTACTCAGCTTTTAAGCATTTACTTTATATTATTAAAAACAATAATGAGTTAAGGTCAATTATTAATTCACATTTTACAGAAATAGAAGTTGAAATTGCCAAATACTATTTTCTAACCTACAGATGTAGGCTATATGAAGTGATTTTTTTTTTCATCAGACTGTGGAATGGTTCTTTCATGAAGTTCAGGTATTGTTCATGATCATTGCACCTAAACCTTAATTATTTGAATTACATGTAATTGGAATCAGTGTGGGTTCTAGTATGAAACTGATCAGAGTTTTGAATTCTAGGGAGTAGATGGAATTATTAAACATTTGTTCAACCTTTTAGACCAAATGAGAGGTCTCCTAGGCAAAATGTTAATAACAATAGTAGTAGATGAATGCTTACTGTGTGGTAGGTGCTACTTTGCTTGGATAATCTCCCCAGTAATCTTGCTAATTCCTGAAACTTTCACTGGCTCATATTATTCTTTCCCTTTGTCACCTGCAGTGCTAAGCTCAGTCAGCACTGTCACTGCAGGATTTTTGTAGCATTTACAGGAAGAAAAATATGCAGAGACTTGTGTTATACAAAGAAGCCACAGCCTTTGCCAGATCATTCTTTGCCAGTCTTTCATATTTTCATGGGAAATCCCACTTCTCCCAGTCCCAGACATAGTCAATTTCTCTGAGTTTGTGTTTCTACACCATGAGACACACGGAGGAATTTTCCCATCATAATCTGGTCATGATCGTGGAAGAATATTCTTACCAACAAAATTTTCTATAGCTTAAAATTTAAGTGGTTTTCCTTCTATCAAAAGGAAAAAAAAGTGTGAAATGCTTACAGTCTGGAAAATATTTTCCTATATTTTATAGAAATATAAAGATATGTCAGAGGAAAGCAGCCTATTAAGTTACATTTTAACCATTTGATGGAGTATAAATAACTATAATCTATTAAAAATATTATGAGAGAGAAAGATTAATAGAAATTCAGACATAAAAGAGATTGTATACAGTTGAGGAGAATCAGGAAAGGCTTACTTGAAGAGGAAGACCATCACCTGCACTTGGAAGTGGTGAGACTAGACAAGGAGAAACCGGAAGCAACACAATCCAAGTAAATAAAATATAAACAAAGGCAAAGCAGGGGCCTGGGTGTGGAGGAATACAGCAACTGTTTCAGTCTATCTGGCCTTTAAAGTTTCTATAGAAAAACTATGGGGGATAAAGTTGAGGCCAGAGTAAAAATTTTTAACTTGCATGCCATAATAAGAAAAGTAGATTTTTTTTTTCTGTAAATGGTGATAAGACTAAAAGGATATTTATCCACATTAAAAACATAATTTTGATCTCACTTTTATCATTCAGAAACAATACTGAGCCTAAACACTATTTTCTAGGCCTATATATTTTATACAAATATAGAATTGCATGAATTTAAATAGTCTTAAGCATTTTAACTGCTACTTATGAATTGTCACTGTAGTTTTTATTTACCAAAATATCCTTTAGAGTTGTTTCTTTTTTGGATCATTATGCTTTTTAAAATTATTTATTTTTGTTTTTTTTCCTTTTATTTATATGTTATTATATAACATATACATGTTAATAACATATATATATAATATATATATGTTATTATATAACAGGTAGAGTTATAGACAGTGAGAGAGTGAGAAACAGAGAAAAAGGTCTTCCTTCCATTGGTTCACTCCACAGATGGCCGCCACGGCTAGCATTGCACCAATCAAAAACCAGGAACCAGGTGCTCTCCTGGTCTCCCATGCGAGTGCAGGGGCCCAAGCACTTGGGCCATCCTCGACTGCCCTCCCGGGCCACAGCAGAGAGCTGGACTGGAAGAGGAGCAACTGGGACTAGAACCGGCACCCATATGGGATGCCAGCACCGCAGGCAGAGGATTAACCAAGTGAGCCATGGCGCTGGCCCCTGTTTTAATTTTTAGTTTTTAACAGATTCAATGTGACTTGTAGATGCAAGTCTAAGAACACAGCAATATTCCCTTCCTCCCTCCCACCATCTTTCCTTCTCCCTTTCTTTTCAGTATTTGAGATAGCATACTTTACAATAAAAAGGTGTAATACTTCACCAAATAAGAAGTTTAACAAGTAAAAAGCAGAGACTTGAGTTTAGTAGGAACATAGACAATGACTATAAAATATAATTAAATGGAAAAATGACCATTTCATCCATATACAGTAAATTTTAAAGTAATCACATATCATTCCTTTTTTTTTATAAGGATTTATTTATTTATTCGAAAGTCAGAGTTACAGAGAGGCAGAGAGAAGAAGAGAAATCTTCTGTCCGCTGGTTCACTCCCCAGGTGGCCACAATGGCTGGAGCTGCACCGATCCAAAGCCAGAAGCCAGGAGCTTCTTCTGGGTCTCACACATGGGTGCAGGGTCCCAAGGACTTGGCCATCTTCTACTGCTTTCCCAAGCCATAGCAGAAAGCTGGATCAGAAGAGGAGCAGCCAGGACTAGAACCGGTGCCCATATGGGATGCCGGCGCTTCAGGCCAGGGTGTTAACCTGCTGCTCCAGAGCACCGGCCCCCACAGATCATTCTTAACCATTGGTTTGACAAAGTTATAAAACAAAATTTTACAAAACTGTGTTTGCAGCAATACTGATACAGGCAATTCTTTTTTTTTTTCCTTTCTTTTTTTTTAATTTTAACTCCCACATATAAGGTAGAACATGTGGTATTTGTCTTTCTATGTCTGGCTTATTTTACTGAACATAATGTCCTCCAGTTGTATCCATTTTGTTGTAAATGGGAGATTCATTATTTTGTATAGCTGAATAATATTCCATTGTGTAAAAATACCATATTTTCTTTATCCATTCATCTGATGATGGACACCTTGGTTGATTTCAAATTTTGACTATGTGAACAGTGCTGCAATTAACATGGTGGTGCAGGTATCTCTTTGTTATAGTGTGTCCATGTCCTTTGGGTATATACCCAGTAGTGGGATTGCTGTATCATATGGCAGGACTATTTCTAGTTTCTCAAGAAATCTTCAGACTGTTTTCCACAGTGGCAGCACTAATTTACATTCCCACCAACAGTGTAAAGTGTTTCCCTTTGTCCACATCCTCACCAGCATTTGTTGCTCTCTCTGTTTTGGATTTTAGCCATTCTGACCAAGGTGATGTGATACCTCATTGTGGTTTAGGCTTGCATTTCCCTGATGGCTAGTGATGCTGAACATTTTTTTCATAAATTTGTTGGCCATCTGTATTTCTTCTTTGAGAACTGTTTATTGAAGTCCTTTGCCCATTTCTCAGCTGAATTAGTTCTGGGTTTTTTTGTTTTGTTTTGTTTTGCTTTGCTTTGCTTTGTTTTTTGTTGAATTTTTAAATTTGCTGATATATTTAGGATATTGTCAGATTGGTGGTTTGCAAATATGTTTTCCCCTTGTGTTGGATGACTCTTCACTTATAGATCGTATCCTCTGCTGTGCAAAAGCTTCTGAGCTTGGTATAATCCCATTTATTTAGTTTTGCCTCTATTGTCTGGGCCTTGGGGGTCTTGTCCAAACAGTAGTCCTTTACACCAATGTCTTAAAGTGTTTCCCTTATGTTTTCTTTCAGCAACTTCACAGTCTCAATGTCTTAAATTTAGGTATTTAATCCATCTTGAGTTGATTTTTATATATAGAGATATGAATCTAATTTCATTCTTCTACATTTATACACCCAGTTTTGCCAGCACTGTTTGTTGAAGACATTATCCTTATTCCACTTTATGGTTTGAGCACTTTTGTCAAAAATCAGTTGGCTGTATATACCTACATTGATTTTTAGGCTCTTTATTCTGTTCCATTGATTTATGTTTTGGTTTTTATGCCAGCATCAAGCTATTTTAATTACTGTAACTTTCAAGAAGAATTTTTATTATGTAGGTACAGCTGTGTCCAGTTGACTTTTTTAAGCAGATCTTAAATATTGTCTTGGTCTTTTCTCTCCCTTTTAAAGATTTTCACTGGAGCATTGCACTGAGTAGTAACAACAGGCTCTTCCTAATCCTGTGCCTAAACTTGATTCTTCTCTATTCCATTGACAAATAGACTCCCCATAGTCCTTACTTACATATTTAACAGTTCTGTAGGAATTCCTGGGTTTATAGATGGGAATATAAAGGCTTTACATTGAGTATTCAATGCAGTAATTTTAAGATATATTTTTTAATTTATTTCCCATACCAACCATGAGGTAATAAATGTATAGAGTGTATACAGTATGAATTGCATTATATAATTAACATGTATATCTGCTTTAATATCATGGAATTTACTTTTCTAAAATAAATTGGATTATTAAAATGCATATGGATATTTTGGTTCAATTATTGAAATTGTAGTACATTGAATATATTAAGCTATGACTATATGCACATATAATAACTGACAATGTCAAAGCACTTTGTTTTAATGATGGATCACTGGGAATTACCAAATTGTTGTAAGATATAATAGTAAGGACTACAAATCTTTATTTTTAAGAATAATTAGATAAAGTAACTGTGGCTTGTAAGAACCTAAATTATGAAATCTTTCAAAAGACACTAGGTTTGGGAGCCAGCATTTTGTGTAAAGATTAAGATGCCATTTGGGACACTTCCATCCTATATAGAAGTAACTGAGTTCAAGTTCCAGATCTGTTTCCTATTCAAGCTTCCTGCCAATACACACTCTTGGAAGGCAGAAGGCCTCAATTCCTTGGGCCCCTCCTACCTACATGGGAGATTCAAACTGAGTTCCAGGATCCTGGCTTTTGCCTGGCCCAGCACTGACATTTGTAGGCATTTGATAGTGAACTAGCAGAAGGAAGATCTCCCTGTTTCTGTTTATATCTCTGTCTCTGCTTCTCTGTCTCTCTAAAAAAAAAAAAAAAAATTGGTTTTGTAATTTCAAAACAAGAAGCCATACATTTCACATTTACTATTTAGCTGTTAAAATAAGCAGAAAAAAAAATCATTGTACAAAGCATTTACCTCGCAGGTATTGATATGTTGCTTTAAGAAAGAATTTTGGACAAAAGTATCCTGTTTCACACTAAGTTTATAGACCCACAGTTCAAATGCTTGAAGTAGTAGCGAATGTGGAATTATTCTGGTAGTGGTGTAACTTGACAATTAGAAAAGCATCTGATTAAACTCTTCACATTCCATTCTTGTTTAATATGTTGGTTTAGATACATTTGTCAATTTTTAAGTGCAGTTAATTAAAATTTTTCAAATTTTCTTTTTTTTTTTTTTAAGGAGCCCGCTACATGAAAAAAATGCAAGTCAAAGTGGTCACAACCTAGAAGTCTGCAGAGACAGGATAACTAGCAAGTAGATACCGCGTTATTCTATTATGCTTAACTATATAGAATCCACTAGTGTTTGGGGAACTTTACTCTAAAATGACCAAAGAATTCTGTAATTTTAAACTTAGCAATATTTGTGCTGTATCACAAAAATAATTAGGGAGAAAAATGGTAACTATAAATTTTAGGAAACATCTTCTATAAGTAAGAATGAAATTATTTTGATCAGAAATTGAGTTTATTATATCCTCTCTCAAGTCTTATTTGGAAAGTCCTATTCCTACACTTATTTCTTCATAAAAAGAACAAATGAATCTCCTTTTGTCTTGTGATATATTTAAGTATTATGTAAGCACATTAATTCCTATTATAAGTTAAGAAGAGAAATTATTTTATATCATGCTTTTAAGAAATAGAGTGCACTTACATTTACTTTTGAAGGTCACATTTCAGAATTACAAGGTGATATCAAATGAAATCCAGGCACAAAGCAGAAGGTTTCCATTTATCAGTGCTCTCTGACATTTTCAAGAAATGAAATTGGAGGTTCAATGATAAAAACATGCAATGTTTGAGTGAATGGATAAAAAGGACTTAAGAATGTGGGAAGGATACATAAGAGTGTTTGAATGACAAGAAGAATCTGAAAATCGCATTGCTTCATATTAAAGTGGACAGAGATGATTATTTCTACTTAAATATATCTTGAAGATACATTGAATCAGAAAATATTAAAGCTAAAAGGATTTTAGAAAATATTTGCATCAAAAATTTCATTGACATGGATAAGAGAAGCAAACTTAAAATTAGAAACAGATTTTATATGTTAAAATTACGTGTCCACACACATATACAAATATATACAACATTTTTTCAAGATAAAGATTAATGCACTTTTCTTTTTAAGATTTATTTATTTATTTGAAAGGCAGAGTTGCACAGACAGAGAAGGAGAGGCGGGGGGGGGGGGGCTTCCATCCACTGGTTCACTCCCCAATGGCCAGAGCTGTGCCTATCTGAAGCCAGGAGCTTCCTCTGGGTCTCCCACGTGGTTTCATAGTCCCAAGGACTTGGGCCATCTTCTACTGCTTTCCCAGGCCATAGCAGAGAGCTTGATTGGAAGTTGTGACCAGCCTGGGCTCAAACCAGCATCCATAAAGGGTGCCGGCACTGCAGGTGGCAGTTTTACTCACTAAGCCACAGCGCCAGCCCCTGCAGTAAGTTTTTAATTTAACAAATATAACAGATATTTTTCATTGGTAATAATGATTAAAACATACTTGCAAACAGAAATTTGAGAAATGATGCCAGTATTCACCATCAAAATATATTAGAAATTGTGCATAAATGATTTTATACTTAATATCATATCTTAGCAGATATTTTATTATATAAAATATGTAATTGTGTTTCAATTGCTTAATACTAGAGATTCTTAAAGAATTATATAAGCCAACAGAATTTTTTTCCTTTTCAGTGTTTTCTGATAGCTATATGAATGACATGGATTTATCATGGATGATAAATACCTCACATGTAGGCTATCAAATATTTATGATTGAAGCCTCATATTTTGATAAGTAGAATACCAAGTAATGACAGTACAGAGGAAAAACACTTTCTTTTTTTTAAATGTTTATTCATGTGAAAGGCAGAGTGAGAGAGATGCCTGCAACATCCTGGGCTTGGCCAGGTAGAAGCCGGGAACCCAGATCTCAGTCTTTCTGTCTGTGTCTCCCAAATCAGTGGCAGGGCACCAAGTACTTGGAGCCATCACCTGCTGCCTTCCAGGGTGTGCATTAGCAGGAAGCTGGATCAGAAGAGGAGTGGAAGCTGGAACCAGGCACTCCAATATGCCATGTGAGCATCCCAAGCGGTAGCTCAACCCAGCCCAAAGCACTTTTATAAGATAAATTATTAGCCATTGATGAATTTGATTTATAAATTTAGACTTTTTTCTTAAATTGCCTTGTGGCATATGCTCACATTGTGAGGGAGTGTAAAAGAAAGCATCTTCCCAATTCTAAAGCTTTTCAAATAGCTCAGGTGTGCTATCATCATAGTGAAGGAGAGAAAATTGTGAAAACATGTTTAGAAATACTTTGTTAGGGACCAGTGCTGTGGTGTAGAGGCACTGGCATCCCATATGGACAGCAGTTTGAATCCTAAATGCTTCACTTCCAATCCAGCTCCCTATTAACACACCTGGGAAAGCAGCAGAGATGGCCCAAGTGCTTGGGCCACTGCACCAACATAGGAGACATGGATGAAGCTTCTGGTGGCTTCTGCCTGGCCCACCCTGGCCATTGTGGCCATTTGTGGAGTGATCCAGCAGATGGAAGACATTCTCTCTCCCTCTCCCTCTCCCTCTCCCTCTCCCTCTCCCTCCTTCCCTCTCTTTCTCTCTATTTCTCTCTTCCTCTCTCCCTCCCTCCCCTCCCCCTTTCTCTCTCTGCCTCTGCCACTCTGAGTTTCAAATATGAATGAATAAATAAAGAAATCTTTTTTAAAAAGAAATACTTTGTTAATAGTCAATATTAGTTTTAGCTCAACAGAAAATCAGACTTATAATTGGAAAGACATTGGGGACCATAAGAGCAGAGTTATTCAAGAAGGAATAACATTCAATAGCAGTATGCAGCTGGACTGCTGGGAGTGAGTTGGGTGAGGGGAGAAAAGGAAATTGACACTTGCAGTAATCCAAGTGGGAGATTTAGGAGCCCAAACTACAGTGGTAGCCATAGAGATAGAAGACCTTTGCTCGAAGAAGTATCATTAGATTCCATAGTAAGGGAGTTTGGGTGAATGGTGACTCCAGTATTAGAAATCTGGAACAGTAAACCAAGAGCAATTAGCTTTCAATAGAGGATGTTAAGTGTTGGGGTCTCAAGTCTGAGGCTGGCCCCTAACCAGCAGGGGCCATTGCAGACACTCCCCAACAAAATGAACGAACGGGAAGGGTAAGGTCGACGGGTGATGAACACACCACAAGCACCCGTGAGTTCTGTCGAAGCAGGAACCGCTTTATTGAAGAAGTGTACAGGCTTATAAAGCTTACGAAGGACATGCACAGTAGGGGAGCCAATCAGAGAAAAGGTCAGGCAGGCACGGGTGGACCATCCACAGGGGCACCTTAAGTAAAGTATAGGGATCACACACTGTCCACGTGTCCCGAACTAAAGTGGACCTATCCTTGCCGGTGGTCTCATCTTAGTAGCTTAACCTTGGCAGCCGCAGTCATGCCCCTCAAACATCTGCCAGGCGCCTTATTGTAATGGAGATTTTAGGCAATGCCCAACAGTTAAAATGATAAGTTTCATTAGAAACCTGAAATGCATGTTCCTCTCACATAGCCAGTATAAGGGTGATCAGAGAGATGATAGAAATAACTGCAGCGGGGGATGGTTGGAAGACTCATGGCTGGTTTTTCTGAGAAGCTGGCAGTTGAAACTACCAGAATATAGTCAGACAAAAAAGCATATAGGGTATAAATGGGTAACATTTTCACAGCTAGGATTCTGAAGATCATCAGTAGTCAGTCATCAAAAATTTGAGGGAGAAGAATTAGCCACAGAAATGGAATACTCAGAGATAAGAAGAAAACACTTCCAGTGTCTTTGTTTCTTTCTTTCTTTCTTTTTTTCTAAAGAGACCAAAGAAGCGGCAAGATTCAAAGAGATCAACAGTGTTCAATTCTCCTGAAAAGTCTGGGAGGAGGAGGACTGAGGGAGAAAAAGATTTTAGCCTTTGCCTGTACTCAGTACTTGGGGGACTGATCCACTTTGGGGTGGTTTCATGACTCTCTTTTAGTACAGCGTTCTTATTCTTTATCTCTTTCCCCTACCAACCCCAATAATAAAATCATGTTCTTCAGATTTACCTATGGATACTTTCATTTTTTATACCAGATTTACTTATTCTCAGATATCATTGTATCTGATAATGACTTCCCATAATTTGAATAGCTAATTCAATTAATGAATATTCATCAAGGAAGTCTTATTAAGTACTTATCAAATATAGATGGACTATTGTTATCCCATTTCATAATCTCAAAAATTATTCCTCACTATAGGCTTACAAGTACTCTATTTGCCTCACAAATAATATTTTTAATCAGTACTTAGCACCCAATAGGTATTTATAAGTCATTATTCAGTGTACTAGTAGTTCTCCCTCTTTAGATCATTCTCACATTGTTTTCAAGTCCAATGTCATCTGCTTGAAGAAAATACTCATAATTATTTGACTACCTTTGAATCCTTAAATAAGCAGATAGAACTGAGAATAAAATTTTGTTATACTTTATGTGAGATTTTCCACCTGATTCTCATCAGTCTTGTTTTTCTTTTTCTTTTCTTTTATTATTTTGCATTGGCACCATAGACTTAATTTTCAGAGTTGTACCCAGGGTATAACAGCTACCTAATCATTTTAGACTTCTTATTTAGTAAGAGATTACTCTCATATCTTCATATTGCTTTTTTCCTTTATCTTGCCACAGTAAAAATAGTTTTATTAAATTATTTCAGTAATCCAAACTCATTGTAAAACTGTTAAACTACATGAAAGTATGGTGAAAAACATGACAATCACTTGGTCTCTTTGGTCCTTTTTCTAATGTTACAATTCTCTGGTGAAATTCTATTTCCTTTCATCTAATCTATTTTGTCCACCTTTTCCATTATTTTCTTTTTTTTTTTTTTTAATTTTTTGATAGGCAGAGTGGACAGTGAGAGAGAGACAGAGAGAAAGGTCTTCCTTTTGCCGTTGGTTCACCCTCCAATGGCCGCCGTGGTAGGCGCGCTGCGGCCGGCACACCGCGCTGTTCCGATGGCAGGAGCCAGGTACTTCTCCTGGTCTCCCATGGGGTGCAGGGCCCAAGGACTTGGGCCATCCTCCACTGCACTCCCTGGCCACAGCAGAGAGCTGGCCTGGAAGAGGGGCAACCGGGACAGGATCGGTGCCCCGACCGGGACTAGAACCCGGTGTGCCGGCGCCGCAAGGCGGAGGATTAGCCTAGTGAGCTGTGGCGCCGGCGTCCATTATTTTCTTGAACATACCAATCATAATCAAAGTTATTGTCCAATAACTCAAGTATCTTTTTTTTAAGATTTATTTATTTACAGAGAGAGAGAGAGAGAGAGAGATCTTCCATCCACTGATTCACTCCCCCAATGGCTTCAACAGCCAGAGCTAGGTCAATCCGAAGCCAGGAGCTAGGAGCTTCTTACAGGTCTCCTACATGAGTGCAGGGGCCCAAGTACTTGTACATCTTCTGCTGCTTTCCTAGGTGCATTAGCAGAGAGCTATATTGGAAGTGAAGTAGCCAGGACTCAAACAGGTGCTCATATGGGATGCGGGCGCTGCACCACAGCACCAGCTCTAATTCCAGTATTGTAATAGTGTGCACATCTATTTTTAATATGTGTTTATTGCCTTAAATTTTGATCAATATGGCCTTATTTCATCTATTTTAAATTTATCTATTTATTTTCATCTACTTGAAAGGCAGAGAGAAAGAAATAGATCAAGCTTCCATCTGCTGCTTCACTCCCCAAATGCCCACAATAGTGGGGACTGGGCAAGGCCAAAGCTGAGATCCCCAGATCCTTTCTTTGTTTCTTTGGACTATCAAAATTCTTTTTTTAAACAGACTTTTGTTTTAGTGCATTTTAAAATTCATGGCAAAAATTGAATAGAAAGTACAGAGGCACTAGGCCCTATACTTGTGTAGCCTCCTCTACTATCAGCATCAAGAATATTTGTTACTATCTATCTATGTATCTATCTATCTATCTAAATATCTCTTTATCTATCTATCTAGATATATATCAGTCAGTATCACTAAAAGTCCATAGTTCACATTAAACTTGGCTCTTGGTGTTGTATCTTCTATGGGTTTTGACAAGTATATAATGGCATGTATTCCCAAATATGGTATAGAAAATAGTTTCACTGTCCTTAAAAAATCCTCTGTGCTCCATCTCCCTAATCCCTGGCAACCACTAATCTTTTTATTATTTCCATAAATTTTTATTTTCCAGATGTCATATAGTTGGAATCAATGTCCTGTTCAGAATGACTTTTTTCCCTTACAGGAATGGGGGAACTCTTTCTGCCATGGATCATTTGGATATTTATAATATCATCTATCGGCCATACAGAATTATCAATTTAAAAATTACCCTGCTATGTATTTATTGAATTTTGAGTCCTGGCTGCATTTTCCTTAGCAGGGACAAATCAGATAATTTCACTGCCTTATCTTATCCTGGGCTGGGCGTTCCCCACCAGCATTTTAAGTTTCCTCCCTTTCTATTCATAATTGAAAGCTTGTTTTTTTTTTTTTTTAACCACTGAATAATAAGCTGTTGTGTGGACATAGCACAGTGTTTTTCTTAATGGCTGCA
The DNA here is from genome assembly GCF_033115175.1 of Lepus europaeus. Classification (NCBI taxonomy): domain Eukaryota; kingdom Metazoa; phylum Chordata; class Mammalia; order Lagomorpha; family Leporidae; genus Lepus; species Lepus europaeus. The sequence goes on from NC_084831.1 coordinate 61,884,802, forward strand.
TTTGACTGTAACTGATTAATATTTGTTAAACAATCTCTTTGCTGGGGAAAATTTACTGAATCCAATTATTTGCTACTGCAAATAATGATATTTACACTAACTTGAATATATCCTTATTTATTTTTTTTCCATAGGAATATATATACATGCACAGACTTGTTGAGACATAGAATACTTTTGAAAGAATAAACTGACTTTATTGTGCACAAAATATATGTAAGATTAATGTATCATTTTAGCAATTTTTAAGTGTATAGTTAGTTCAGTGGCATTACTTTCATTCATATAACTGCAAAAAATCCTTTTTAAGAAGCAGGGTTGTGGCAAAGAGGACTATGATATTACTTGTAATGTCAACATTCTGTATCAGAGCATAGGTTGAAGTCCCAACTGCTCCACTTCTGATTCAGCTTCCTCTTAAGGCACCTGGAAAAGAAGCAGATGATGGCCTAAGTACATGGCCCCTGCCACACATGGGGGATACTCTGATGGGATACTGGGCTCCTAACTTTGGCCTGGGCCAGCCCCAACTGTTGTGGCCATTTGGGTAATGAACTTGTGAATGGAAGCTCTCTTTCTGTCTCCCTCACTCAAACTTCTCAACTTCTAAATGATATAAACTGAAAAAGTTTTTTCAAAATTCTGTCCCCACTTAACTAGTTTCCCTTTGTAGATGGAGTTAACTGGTATTATCAGTTTCTTATACAGTTTTCTAGAGATATTTCTCAAATGTATAATTATAAAAAGTGCACATATATTTTCTTCCTTTTAATAGAAATCATAGCATTTATAGGTACAACTTAATATCTCACTTTTTCATTTCATAGAAAATATTAATGATCACATCTCTTTGTAAAGAACATCTTACTGTAATTTCATTTTTTATGCTACTTACTAGCACATTTTATGGACTTATCTCATTTCCAGCCTCTTTCTATCAAAATACTGCTCAAAATGGTCATATTCTATTGTTTTGCATCATTGTAAACATACAGGAAAAATGGAATTTCTAAATATAATACCATACCTTTTTGCAATTTTGGTAGATTTTGTAAAATTTCCTGTATAGAATTTGTTCCACTTTTTACAATTATCCATAATGTGGTAAGTATGACATCTCACATTTCTTTTTTTTTTTCTCTCTTTTTTTTCTTTCTTTTTTTTTTTTTTGACAGGCAGAGTGGACAGTGAGAGAGAGAGAGAGAGAGAAAGGTCTTCCTTTGCCATTGGTTCACCCTCCAATGGCTGCCGCAGCCCGGCGCGCTCCGGCCGGCGCACTGTGCTGATCCGAAGGCAGGAGCCAGGTCTCCCATGGGGTGCAGGGCCCAAGCACTTGGGCCATCCTCCACTGCACTCCCCGGCCACAGCAGAGAGCTGGGCCTAGAAGAGGGGCAACCGGGACAGAATCCGGCACCCCGACCGGGACTAGAACCCTGTGTGCTGGCGCTGCAGGCGGAGGATTAGCCTAGTGAGCCACGGCGCCAGCCTTGACATCTCAAATCTAAAAGGTGGATATTGAACTCAATAGTCCTATGGTTGTTTATTTCCACAGGATTATATATATATATAAGTATCCGTTTGCCATATTACTAACCCAGAAGTAGTTTTAATCACTTGTTTCTCATTTTTCTTATTCTGCGGCTATAAAATAATGTGTGAATTATGTCAGGTTGCATTTTCCTGACTGTTTCAGATTCAGCAGCTTCTTATGATAGCCTTTGACATTTTTACTGTGTTGGATTTTTTTTTTATCAATTTCTAACTGCTGCTTATATGTGATATATGCCAACCCTTATTTATTTCCAATTCATTGTAAATATTTTCCCCAGGAAAAATTTGATTTTTATTTGTTTTTGCTATTACTTTTAAAAATTTTTTGAGGCAAAATGCACCTTTTATTTTTATACTACAATTAACTATTTAGCTTTTTTCTATACCTATTTCTATACTTATTCTAAGGGTATTTTATATTGCTATTAATTCTCTCAAAACAATTAAGAAATTCTCAGAGATTATAATAATTCATCTATGGTTGTTGAAAAGGCAGTTTTTCTAATTAGGAAATATTTTGTTTTTAACATGAAATTCATATATTACTTCTTAATTCTACACAGTTGTCCTGAAAACATTATTTCCCAGATAAACAAAAGGTAGTACAACCTCATTTGAGACTTACTGTATTAGGATAATGCCAAAAATGGGAGAGGAATACAGCTGTTTTTCATCATTCCAATACCAAGTATGTTTCCAGAAGTCCCCTTCACTTATATTGCTTCCTCTCCTCAATGTTTGATGGTATATTTCCCATAAAGTATTAAGAATATTTGAAAATTAAAACCTTTTTTTTTTTTGTATCACTATTCAGCTTATGTGATAGTTCAAGATCCACCACCCCTATTTTGTGTAAGTTACAGTGTAAGAATATGTCTTAGTCCACTCAGGTTGCTTAACAAAATAGCATCCAGTAGGGACTTATAAATAAGATTATTTCTTACAGTTCTGGAGACAGAATTCCATAATTAGGCTGCTGACATATTCAGCAGCTGGCAAGAGACCCTTTCCCTCAGAGAGCTGTTTTCTCATGATAGAAGTAAGAGAATCTCTCAGATCTCTGTTATAGAGGTCACATTTGTGACCTAACCAATTCTGAAAGGGCTCACTTCCTAATACTTTATGTTTAGGGTTATGATTTTGACATGGATTCCAGGGGAAGGGGGAGACATAAACATTAAGTCCATTCCAAATAGGAGTCAGGGGTAGGAAGAATATGTAAGTCATGGGAATGGCAGGGCCTAGTGGTTAAAAATCCAAGTTCTAGAATTGCAATGTCTAGTTTAAAATACAACCAACTATTTATGGTTGGGAAAAAAAGGAAGCATTTATCTTTGACTTTCATTCCTTATGTTTCCTTATCTGTAAAAGTTTACCTCATCTATAAAAATAGCAGTTTGAATATTCCTTATCCAAAATGCTTAGGGCCAGAAGTGTTTCTGATTTTTGGAATTTTTTTTTGAAGTTTGAAATAAATGAGTTATCTTGATATTAGAAACCAAATCTAAACATGAAATTAATTTATGTTTCATATCTACCTTAGGCACATAGCCACACAATATTTTTAGTGTACCTGTATTATAACTGTGACCTGTCACATGAGGAGGCCATGTGGAATTTTCCACTTGTGGCATTATGTCTGTGCTTAATAAGTTTCAGATTTAGGCTCTTTAGATTTTAGATTTTTGGATTAGGGATGTTCAACCTGTCATTATACTTGCCTCATAAGATTTCCTGAATGTTGTGAATAAAGCAGCAAACAAAAATGATAAAATTAATGCCACTGTGAGTGAGGTATTTTGAGCTACTCATGAACTATGAATGTCAGAACAGTATATATGAAAAACAGATTGTAATAAGAAACAAAGCACATAGCATATAGCAATAAACATTACTTATAATAATCACCAAATGCCTCTCAAATTACTATAAGGTTATATCTTCATAGACCCATAGAAAGTTGAAAATATTGTAAATCAAAATTTCATTTAATGCACCTAAGCTCCTAAACTTCATAGCTTAGTAACAGAGCTCACCATAGTGATAGTGGTTTTCCCTTGTTGTCACGTGAATGAATTAGAGCTTCCCAGCAGATATTACTAGCTGGAAAAAGATCTGAGTTCCAAAATTAAAGTATGATTTCTGTAAAATGTGCATCACTTCTGAATTAGTACAAAGTTGAAAGCTCATAAATTAAGCCATGTTAAGGGGGTAACTTCTACATATAAGAATCAAAAATACAAATTCAACTGGACAAATTTATTTCCAAAGAAAGTACTTTTAGAGCAGAATTTGTATTTGGAACTTATAAACCAATTTTAAGCTTTTTTTTTTCTTGAAAAAAAAATCTTGTTAATAGTTTGTGAAGGAAAATAAACAATAGTAGAGTTATATGACATAGGACAAATTTATGCTTTATTTACACTAGAACTTATTTATCCAACCAGTGCTGATTGAGCATCTGTTATATAGTAGAAAATTTTTTTTGACAAGCAGAGTTAGACAGTGAGAGAGAGAGAGACAGAGAGAAAGGGGCTTCTTTTTCCATTGGTTTACCCCCAGGTGGCCGCTACGGCCGGCACGCTACACCGATCTGAATCCAGGAACCAAGTGCTTCCTCCTGGTCTCCCATGCAGTTGCAGGGCCCAAGCACTTGGGCCATCCTCCACTGCCTTCCCGGGCCACAGCAGAGAGCTGGACTGGAAGAGGAGCAAGCAGGACAGAATCCAGCACCCCAACCGGGACTAGAACCTGGGGTGCCGGCGCTGCAGGCGGAGGATTAGCCTAGTGAGCCGTGGCACCGGCGGGAAAATGTTTTATGTACTGGAGATATAGAATTAAACAGATAAACTCCATACTCTCAGGAAGACTTAAATTTTGTACAAGGAAGTAATAGTTTAGAGCTATGAAATTGTAAAGCTAATCCTAACAGTCAAATGAGAAATAGATTGGAAAGAAGAGAAATGGAAGATGCAGAAATCAGTCAGGAGGCTGCTCCTCTTTTGAGATGAAAATTCAAAGATACATACTTGTGTGGCAGAGAGAACTACAAGAATTGTTGTTTAACAACTGAATTTTTGTAAATAAAATAATTTCATTGTACTGTAAGAACTCGCTATTTTTGAATAAATCCTCATGAGAAGTTACTTCAAACAGTTAAATATTTGTTTGATTTATATATTTAGTTTCCTAAACTGTCAGTATTTTCTCAAAAAGTGTTAATACCAAACTGCCTCCAAGAATATATCCTATTGAGAGTACAGCAGTGATTGTATTTTGTAGTCAGAGAGAAACTTAAAATAATTTAATATTATTTGTGAAAAATAATCTAAAATCAAAAACCAGTTATTATAGATTGAAGGTTACATTTTTAAGGACAGAATACCAAAATATAAAGAATGAAATTGGAAGTTTAGGCACCCTCATCCTATACTGGAATTCTTGAGTTCAATGTCCAGCTCCACTTCCTGAATCCAGCTTTGTGCTAATGCAGACCCTGGGAGGCAAGCCTTTTGCCACCCATGTGGAGACCTGGATTAAGATCCCAACTCTCCTAACTTCACACAGGCTGTGTCCCAGCCATTGACTACACTAGGACAAAGAATTAGTGGATGGCAGTTCTTTCTTCCCTCCCTTCCCCCCTCCTTCATTCACCCCCTCAAATAAATAAAATAAAGAATAAAATTGATGACAAAATTCCTTGTTTCTATATAGGCACCAAAATATCAACATGCAACTCATATACCTACATGGTGGTGAGTATTTTGAGAAAGAAAAACTCATGGGAATTTTATAGTGAGCCACAAAGCATACAGTACAGGAGAGAGAAGCTGAGAAGCTGGAGGCAAGCAGAAAAGTTGACGCAAACTGTAATTGACTCTCAAGGCCATGGTGAGCTGAGAGACACTACAAGCTGCATACTACAGGCTCCCAACCAGACCTGTGCTACTTTAGGATCTCTGCATGAGGCAACAAGCTGGCTTCTGTGCCCTCAGGTGCTCCAAGTTCCTGATGGTGACATGTCTGACTGACTGTTCTCCTAAATTATCCTTGTTGAATGAAGAAGCAGGTCCCTACTTTCTAGCTGGAGTTGAGGAACGGAGTTTAGTTGTTTCAATTCTAGGTGGAACCATAAATGTTGAGAGAGAAGGAAGGGCAGAAGACAGGAAAATTGACATTTGACTAACTTCTGTGTTGTCCAGTTGCATTTATGCACATTTTGTCTTAACCTTCATGAACCCTCTGTAAAGGATAAGAAACAGGTGTAGAGAACTGACTCTTCCGTGTCACTACAGTTATTAAAAAGAAAATCAATGTTACAGTCATTATCTATATAACTGGAAGGGTCATTCCATTTCTAGTCTGGTGCCTAGAAGGACAAGTTTGATGGATAAAAATTGGAAAAAGAAACTATCATAAATTTTGATCACCATAGTAAAACTCTGTATTCCTAGGCTTACAAAATAGAAATGAAAAAACTCCTTAAAATAACAAGAATGGCACAATAACAGGACTGTTGTCATTGAATGTGGCACCGATAGTTATAGTGAAAAAGTAGATTGATGGGAATCATGGTATAGCATAGGGGCAAGGATACCTGTAGCACTTGAGGTTATCCAGGGAGCAATAACTAGGGATTTCTGAAACATAGGACAGATACCTACACCAACAATGTGAATTCAGAGGGTTTTACCACAGTACTAAGATGGAACTAAGAGCAAAGGTATGAATGAGATTGTCCAAGAAAAAATGCAAACGAGGTGATTGCAAATAAAACTTGAGTTAAAATTCTTAAAAATCTAAAGCAATAGGAAGAGGACCACCATAAATCAAATCCACAAAACCAGAAGGAGGAATGATTGCTAAGGAAAAATGGTCACATTAAATAACAGCTGCAAGGAAATTCAAGAGTTCATAGAATCTGGCAGTTAAGATATTTCAGGAGTCTGTGGGAGAGCTTCATCATGTTACTTAAAGAATTGAGTATGTCTTAGGCTGGGTTCCTTGGAAACAGACTGAGCTGAAGATGTGTGTAGGAGGATTATTGTGTAGCACTGGGTACAGAAAAATTGAACTACACTGCATGATAACAAAGGCCTCAACAGAGCCTAGGAGTAGCACTGAAGCTGGGGAAGCCCTTCTGAATCATGCCAAGGGGACAGTGGTGTGGTGAAGTGGGTAAAGCTGCTGCCTGCAGTGCCAGCATCTCATGTTTGTGCTGGTTCGAGTCCTGGCTGCTCCACTTCTGATCCAGCTCTGGGCTATGGCTTGGGAAAGCAGTAGAAGTTGCCCCAAGTCTTTGGGCCCCCGCACCCACATGGGAGACCCTGAAGAAGCTCCTGGCTTCCAGTTGGCGCAGCTCCGGCCATTGCAGCCATCTGACAAGTAAACCAGTGGATGGAAGACTTTCTCTCTCTCTCTCTCTCTCTCTCTCTCTGCCTCTGCCTCTGCCTCTGCCTCTCTGTAACTCTGCCTTTCAAATTAAAAAAAAAAAATCATGCCAAAATGAGGCAAGGCAGCTGGGCCTTTAAACCAATATGAGTCAGTAATTTAAAGGATGTGTCCTGGGTGAGATAATCCCTTCAACAAAAAGTGGTACCAAGAGAAGGATGCACCTGTGAGCCGATGGGGGCAGCCTTCCAGTCACTGTTGGGAGAAAGAGTATTTCCATCTCACAAGGTGATCTAGTCCAGTCAGCACTTCACTGCATCCCAGGAAAGAGTGGAGAAAATGAATGTGAAAACTAGGCTGCTATTTTAAATACTTTGCTCTGGGGGACTTTTATCGTTGCAGCCACTGATTTTCTCTCCGGAATTCTCCACCACCATCTTCTTGCCAACGCAGTTCCTGTACTGACAAATTTTTCTAAGTAGATGCTTTGTATTCTCCAATTAACTAGTTTTCTTATCTTATACTGTTCTTATTGAGTTATTCCTCTCAGCCTGTTTGCACCACAAGGGACAATGTAAGTCTGAGGGGATTCCTACAGTCCTTGTTAACATGTACTATGTGAACAATAACTATATCTTATGGAATGAAAGGTCCTAGATCAATCATCATTAAAAAAAATTTTTCTATGGAACCTCTAAGTAAAAGAATTTAGAAATTACAAACCAAGACTTGAGATATCATTCCAAGGTTCTCACTGAAGAGTCTAGTTTCACATATTTTATATGAAACTTTATATTCCTTTAGAAGATAACACTCAACAAATAGGCTGTAATTATAAATATGAAATCTTACCACAGTCTCATGGTCATTTATATAGAAAAAGGTTAAACAAAAGCTGTTGGTCATTTTGGAAATTATTAAGTTATGGCTATTCTATGTGTGAAATGCTGTAAAAATAGTTCCCAGGAGGAATTTGAGTCAACATGCACTTACATCATCAGATCAGCCATATTTACCACCCTGGATCTTTATAGTCCATGTAGGTTCTTAATATAACATCAACCAGCTCTGAGAATCACTGGGGATATGGGTTTACTGGTAGTTTTATTACTTTTACTCAAAATATATAGGACCACATTTTAATTTCTCTTTTAAATTCTGAATAGAATAGTATTTATGATGTATTGGTGTCAGGTGTTTGGTAAGCATTGAAATTCTATAATAAATCCCCATTTAATCAAAAACAAATAAATAAATAAAAGCAGAAGCATATAACAGCTTTATTGGAGACTGTTTAGAAAGAGGCAGCTCTGTGCTTGCTTTGGAAATATCATATAAACACCAAAAAAAAAAAAATCCCATCTGTCCAATTGCCTGGAGAATGTATTTAACGAGGAATAGAGCTACATTAAAGGCCACAAAATATGCAGCAAGGGAAGGATGAATAAAGCCACCCTGCAGTTCATTGAATGCACCTACTGTGCAGTATACTCCCTGTGAACAGGGCAGATTGTGTAGTTATCGCTACATCAAAATATCTGCTATTGTGGAGAGTAAGAGAATTGGAAAGAGAATACTGGACCCAAATACCAGATCCCTCCATGAGCATTAGCCAAGGAAATGTGAAAATTAATTACATTTCATTTTAAGAAAACACATCATCTTTTCCTATTAGGAAAAGAAAAACCACAACTTAGTTACAATCAAGGAGCCTGAAACTCCATTAATATTCTTATCAATTTGGCAATCAAAGAAATGAACCTTGACATAAAGTTGTACAGCTATGCTCACGGGAAGAGAAATAAATGACAAAAGGGTTTGCTGATAAACTGGATAATGTCAATTATATAAGCTCAATAATGTTTTACCAAAATTTAAAAGCAGCACAGAAAAATAGGACTCCTTTAGAGGATACTGACAGAAAATAAACTGCTCCTTACTTAGCCCTCTGAAAAAAGACATGATAAAGGAAATTTAGACATCCTTACAAAGGTAGTTTTTTGCTTGGTTTGTACTTTTGAAAGGTATTCACTTTGCTGTCAAATAACAAATTGGAAAAATGTTATCTGGGACAAAATGTTCAATGTCACTCTTATTGAAAGTGGTTCCATCTGGGCATCTTAGCAAATCTATCCAAAAATTGTCTGTTGATGCATTTTAAGAAAGAAAATAACATCAGATGACCTGAGCAGTTTATAAGCATTTATAAAATACAAGCTACACTAGTAAAAGATCTTACTTGGTAGCAAGAAGTTATTTAATAATTTCAGGTAAAACATGAAAATGTCCTTTCTGTTGTAACTAAGTTTTCTCACTTTATATAGAAAAAAATAAGATTTTTATTTCTGACTAGCTGATGTATTTTAAGCAGTAGACAAAAGTAACTTGTCTGAACTACCATATATTGGCTATGACACTATTCTTCCAGCCATTTAGTGCTTAGAAAATGTAGTAAAATAGCAGTCTCACAATAAAAAATATAATTTGCAAAAATAATTCTAACTCAATACTAATAATAGTAATCAAATTTTTAAGATACTGATGTTATTTTAAAAGGTTTGGAGCATAAATTCAAGGGAAAATGGGCAGCTGATGTGCAGTTAAGTCACCATTCAAGACACACATGTCCTTTCAGAGTGCCTGGGATTGAATCCCCCATCTGCTTCCATTCTTGCTTCCTATAACGCACCTGAGAGGCAGCAGATGATTACCCAATGGATTTCTACCACCATATGGGAGATTCAGATGAAGTCATGGCTCCTGGCTTTGGCCTGTCCCAATACTGGCTATTGCATCCATTTGATTAGTGAACCAGAGGGAGGAGGTTCTCTCTCTCTTTCTCTTTCTCTCTCTCTCTCTCTCTCTCTCTCTCTCCCCCTCTCCCTCTCCCCCCTTCCCTCCCCTCCCCCTTCCTTCCTCCCTCCCCCCTCCCTCTTCCTCCCTCTCTCCTTTTTAAGTTTTATATATATATATATATATATATATATATATATGAATGGATGATATGGATGAAGAATGATATGGAAGAAGATTGGGCTGCAATAAACATGCTCATTTGAAGATATGTATTTACTAACATATAAGATATGCTTCCACACAGCAAACCAATTTGATACTTTAGATATAAAACATAAAACGTTTATATGGTTGACAAGGATTCCATACAATTCTGAAGAAACGGGACCTAGTCAATGGATCAGAAAGTAATCAAGAGGCTCTATAGCAGCTAAATGGCAAAAAGACTATGTAATTCCTAGGGAAGATTCCAATAGAGAAGGTGATCTAGATGTATTTTTGTAGAATAGATAATTTAAAGGAAAAAAATGGAACATCTTTTGTTGTTGTTATTTTATCTATTTAAGATATGAAATTAGAGAATCACAGAAATGGAGACCAATGTATTCCATTTGCAGATGAGGACATTACAAAGAAGGAAAAAAAGTTGATTTGACTCAGATCATGTGGCTGTTAAGTGGCAAGACTGAGACTGGAATTCAGGTCTCCTGTTTGCTAATCCAGGCCCTTGAATGGTACTCCGGGAAGTTTCCTGATGATACTTGATGTTCCCTGTTAGACATGCAATTAAGCTTATAATTGGTCCTTGTTCCACTTCTCTGTGAACATGACTTTCTTCAGATTCTGTGAAATGGTACATTATTCACCTAAGGACAAAGAAGAGAGTGTGAAATTAATGCAAGAAAGTAATTTTATTTAAGTTGTTCATAAAACAAGGATAGTAATGTGATTTGACTATTTGTTATTTTCAGCTCATGTTCCCTTATTGCATTAACTGAGTATCTGATTTATAGATGTTAGGCACAATGCCTCCCAATTTGCATTTATTTTTGAAAAATTATAGAAAACTTGTTGTAAATGGGGGCCTCTTCTGGTAATAATTTCAGGTTTACTCTGAATTTTAGTGTTAATATATCATGCACAGTACTACTGTTCTATAAATTATCAATCAATTCTTTGCTAGCACTGAGAAGTTTTCCACTTATTTCTCCACATTACACCTGCTTTATGCAGGGAAGCAGTGTCTTTGCTAAAATTGTCATCTTGTTCTAAGGTATTTAGCTTTTAAGTATCAGATTATGCACTTAGAGAAGATGGTTTGTGTCTCAGAAATCAGCCCATCATGCTTTCTTATTATTGTTAATTACACTAAAATATACAAAGCAATTCAGCTAGGATTAGGATCTCTTGTCACAGTGTTTAGGTGATCATAAAAACGAGTTTGAGTAGATCAAGTGGTACTCTTCTTTGTCATAAAAAATATTGTAAAAGTTGGAGCTGCATGTAAAATGGCATAAATATCGGGAGATTAAGGTTGGGAATGCCACACATGTGTATCAAGAATCTAAGTTCCTGTTTAAATTTTCTTTGTTTTCTATTAATTTTTTATCTTTTTACTAATCCAAATGCAGTCATTGTATAAAAGTTAGAAAAATATGAACACTTATGCATCCTGTATGACAAGAATGTATTCTGAGAAATACATTCTTAGTTTCTTTTGAGCACTTGTGCTGACACAACGATTTGCAGTGTCACTAGATAATGTTATCTTATGGAACAACCATTGTAAAATGGTCTATTGGCTCAAACATTGTTATGAAGCACTGACTATAGTCAAGATAAAGAAAACTTAAAGTACCCATGAGCAATATTAAACCTCATAGTAACCCCTATTCAATACAATTACCTCTGTATGAACACTTTTTATACCTGTTATACACACATATTCACATATGAGAAGGGATCAATCTGAATATGCAATTTGTTTAAGATTTTTTCGCTCTTATTAAGCATGATACTTTTTATAATTAAAAATAATTATAATTTAAAAAATTGTAATATATAGATGTTATTGGAATATTATCTTTGAATAAATAAGTTCTGTATAAACTAGATTAGAATTAATATAAATAATGGAAACATCATAAAACTTATAAATTTTATTTCTATATTTAAGTCACATATCATAAGATAAATATATAGTGAAATGGTTACTGTGGTGAAAGAAAAGAACATAGCCATCATCTTACATAGTTCCTGCCCAACCTACCCCTCCCATGGCAAGACCAGTATAATCTACTCATTTAGGAAAAATTCTGAATGTTTTTTTTTTTTTTTGACAGATAGAGTTAGTCAGTGAGAGAGAGAGATAGAGAGAAAGGTCTTCCTTCTGTTGGTTCACTTCCCAAATGGCTGCTATGGTTAAAGCTGCGCTGATCCAAAGCCAGGAGCCAGGTGCTTCTTCCTGGTCTCTCACGTGGGTGCAGGGGCCCAAGCACTTGAGCCATCCTCCACTGCTTTCCTGGGCCACAGCAGAGAGCTAGACTGGAAGAGGAGCAACTGGGACTAGAACCCAGTGCCCATATGGGATGCCGGTGCCGCAGCCGGAGGATTAACCAAGTGAACCACGGCGCCAGCCCTGAATGTATTATTTTTAACTGTAGTCTCCATGTTCTACATTACATCTCTGAACTTCATTTCACATAGTTGCTGTTTTGTATACTTAACCTGAATCTCCCTGTTTTCACTCTGCCACCCTCTGTGTGTGGTAACCACCTGAATTCTGAATCTCTGTGTATTTGAGCATATAAGAGAGATTTCACATATAAATGAGATTGTGCAATACTTTTCCTTTCACATCTGGCTTATTTCACTTAGCTTAATGTCCTGTAAGTCTGTCCATGTTTTGGCAAATGACAGGATCTCCTTTTGTAAGGCTGAATAACATTCTTTTTACACACACATAAATACACACACACACACTTCACACTTTCTTTACTATTCATCTATTGATTAGTCATTCCATTTTTCCATACCCTGCCCATTGTGAATAATGCTGCAGATATCTTTATGAGGTAATGAGTTTACTTCTTTTGGATATGTACCTGAAAGACGAATTACTACGTCATATTGAAGTTTTATTTTAAATTGCTTTGAGCCTACATAATATTTTCTATAATGGTTAAGCCAATTTACATTGCTACCAACAATATAGTGGGTTCCTTTTTCTCTATACCCTTCTCAATATTTGTTATCTACTGTCCTTTGATAATAGCCTTCCTAAAGGATATGAAGAGACATTTTATGGTGGTTTTCATTTGCATTTCTCTGTTGATTCCTAATGTTGAGCATTTTTCCAAATGCATGCCACACATTTGTATATCTTCTCTGGAGAAAGGTATGTTTGGGTCCTTTGCTCATTTTAAAATCAGGTGACTTGCTGTTCTGCTGTTGAATTCTAAGAATACTTTATAAACATTAGCTATTAACTTCTTATTAGGTATGTGATTTTCAATTCTTTTCTCCTAGTTAATTTTTTTTTCAATTTTCTCATGATTTCCATTGCTGCTCAGAAATTCTTAGCTTGATGTAATCAATTTATTTTTTATTTTATAGCCAAAGATTTTAGTATGATAGCCAAAAACCCTTACCAAGGCCAATGTCAAGAAGGCCCTCCCCTAAATTCTCTTTTAGGAGTTTCATGGTCAGGAGTCTTTTATCCATTTGTAGTAGACTTTTGTTTAGGGTGTAAGATAAAGGTTCAAATTTTGCATGTAGAAAACCACTTTTCCCAGTACCATATATTGGAGAGACAATATGTTCCCAACTGTGTCCTCTTTGTGCCCTTGTCAAAATTTCTTTGATCATGCAAGTTGGATTCATATTTTGGCTCTCTATTCTGTTCCATTGGTCTGTATTTCTATTTGTGTTAGTACCACACAATGGCTTTTTAATTTAATTTTATCGGGATGGATAATGTTTCAACTTTATTCTCCATATTCCTTTGACTGTTTGGTGTGTGTGTGTGTGTACATGGTTTCCATATGAATTTTAGGAACTTTGCTTCTATTTCTGTGAAGACTGTCACTGGGATTTTGATAAGAACTTCTTAAGTCTGTGTATTGGTTTCAATAGTAGAGACATCTTAACAATATTAATTATTCTCTTCCTAGGGTACAGTGTATTTCCATTTATTTCTGTCATCTTTAATTTTTCATCAGTACTTCATAGTTTTCAGTGTACAAATCCTTAACCTCCTCGGATAATTTTATAATTAAGTATATTTTATGATTTCATAGTGGGATTGTTTTCTTGACTTTTTTTGGTAGGTCATTATTGGCATAAAGAAACACTACTGATTTTTGTAGGTTGATTCTGTATCATATAACTATATTTAATTCATTTCTTTGTTCCAGCAGTTCTTATTTGTGAAGTCTTTGTGGTTTTTCTACATACAGAATCATTCATCTTAAAATTGAGATCGCTTTAATTCTTCCTTCTCAATTTGGATACATTTTATATTTTTTTCTTGTCTGATTACTCTTGCTGGTACTTCTAGTACTATGTTGAATAGAACTAGTGAGAGTAGGCATGCCTTTTTGTCCCAGATCTCAGTGGAAAATTTCTAGGTGTTTTCTGTTGATTATTTTAGCTGTGGGCTTTCATAAATGCCCTTTATTATGCTAAGAACTTTCCTCTTATATGAGGGTACCTCAAAAAGTCTTGGGGGTAGACATTGTGAACCAATAGTTAAGCCACCATTTGGGATGCCAGTATCCCATTTCAGAGTGCAAGTTCAAGCATAGGTTACTCTCCTTTTGATCCAGCTCCCTGCTAATGCACATGGGGAAAAAGCAGATGATGGCTCAAGTTTTTGAGTCCCTGCTACCTGCATAGGAGACTTGGATGAAGCTCCTGTCGCGTGGCTACAACATGACCCAGCTCCAGCTGTTGAGGGCATTTGGAGAGTGAACCAATCGGGGGTAGATCTTTTTCTCTCTCTCTCTCACCCTCCTGCCTTTCTTTCCCCCCAGCTCTCTCCCTCTCTCACTGTTTCTCCTTCTTGCTCTGGCACACTGCCTTTCAAATAAATAAATATTTTTTTAAAGTTTGTGAGAAATTTTATTTGAAAATAAGTTTATTTTTATGTAAAGAAATTTTGAAATATGTGCATTTTTTTCACAATATATGTTTTCCATGAAGTTTTTGAAGGTACCTCATACCAAAAATGCTATGAATTTTTGTCAGGAAAGAACACTGGACTCAGTCAGATACTTTTGCTACATTAATTGAGATGATCATGAGATTATGTTCCTCCTTCTGTTAATGTGATGTAACAAACTGATTCATTTTCATATATTCAATCAGCCTTGCATGCCAGGAATAAACCCTACTTGGTCATCGGGGGCCATCACAGCAAGCAAAGCTGCTGTGTGCAATACCAGCAGTCATAGTATCTGCAAGTTCAAGTCCTAGAGACTGTGTTTCCTGTCCAACTGGGTAAGCAGAGGAGGGTGACCTGAGTACTTTGGCCTTTGCCAACCACATGTCAGACCCAGATATCCAGGCTCCTGGCTTCAGCCTGGATCAGTCACAGCTGTTCCTGCCTTTTGGGGAGAGAACCATCAGATGAAAGATTCTCTCTTTCTCTCTCCCACTTTCCCTGCTTCAAGTTAATAAACAAATTTTTAAAAATATATCCCACTCAGGCTGGTGCCATGGCTTAACAGGCTAATCCTCCGTCTTGTGGTGCCGACACACCAGGTTCTGGTCCCAGTCGGGGCGCCGGATTCTATCCCGGTTGCCCCTCTTCCAGGCCAGCTCTCTGCTAAGGCCTGGGAAGGCAGTGGAGGATGGCCCAAGTGCTTGGGCCCTGCACCCGCATGGGAGACCAGGAGAAGCACCTGGCTCCTGGCTTCGGATCAGCGAGATGCACTGGCCGCAGCGGCCATTGGAGGGTGAACCAATGGCAAAAAAGGAAGACCTTTCTCTCTGTCTCTCTCACTATCCACTCTGCCTGTCAAAAAAAAAAAAAAAAGAAAATTAATATATATATATATATATTCCACTCAGTCATCATATATCATATATCATCTTTTTGATGTGTTGTTGAATTTGTATGCTAATATTTTATTGAGTGTTTTTACATAGATGTTCATCAGAAATAGAAGTTTATATTTTTCTATAATTGTGGTGTCTATTTGGTTTATGTGGAAAGCTAATGCTTGCCTTATACAATGTATCTGGAAGTATTCCCTTTAGCTCTGTTTTTGAGAAAAGTTTAAGTATTAGTAATAAGTCTTCTTTAAATGTTTAGTGGATTTCAGCCATGAAGCCCTCTGGTACTGAGCTTTACTTTGTTGGATAGAAAACTAACTCTCTCTCTCTCTCTCTTTCTCTCTCTCTCTCTCTCTGCTAAGCTTTGATTCTTCTCTCCTTTCTTGTTTGTGTTATCTGCTGAAATGTTTTAATTTTTGTTTCCATGGGCTTACATAAGCAATCTTTTTTAAAGAAAGATTTATTTATTTTATTTGAAAGGCAGAATTACAAACAGATGAGAGACAGAGAAAGAGAGAGAGGCCAGGGTTGGGCCAAGCTAAAGCCAAGAGCTTCTGGGTCTCCCACATGAGTGGCAGAAGCACAACTTGGGCCATCTTCTGTTTTCCTAGGGTCACTAGTAGGAAACTTTGTCTTAAGTGGAAAAGGCAGGACTGGAACTGCTACCCAGATGCTCTGCTTGTGTCACAGGCAGTGGTTTAACCCGCTACAACACAACACTAGGACGAACATAAAAGTTTTATAGTTCTTCTAGACTGTTTTAAGCTGATGGCAGTTTTGTTCACATACAAATGCTCTAGACATTTACTCTCCTCCCCACAGTTTGAGTATTTTTGTTGCCACAATCTAAATCTTTTTATAATGCATATTTCTTAACAACTTATTGTACCTATAGCCATTTTTAGACTTACCCTTCATTCTAAAGATTTGAAAGATTTACACCACCACACTTGCAATAATTGGGCATTCTGAATTTAATTACACATTGACTTCTACCAGTGAGTTTTATACCTCATATATTTTCATGATAGTATTAATAATCCTTTCACTTCCAGTTGAGGCACTTCCTTAAGCATTGCTCATAAAGTTTATGTAGCAGTAATGACTTTCTTCAGCTTTTGCTTATCTAGGAAAGACTGTCATTTTGAAAGATATTTTTTAAGCATAGTGTTCTTGAATGGAAAATTTTTCCTTCAATACTTTGAACACATTATTCTCTGATGGCTTGCAAGAGAAATCCATAGACTGTCAAATGGGCATTCCTTCATTTGTGATTTGATGCTTTGTTTTTGGTGCTTTAGAATCATCTCTTTCTCATTGACTTGACTGTAATGTGCTTAGGCTCTTTGGATGGAGCCTGTTTGGAATGCTTTGAGCTTCATGGATTGGTATGCCCATATCTCGCTCAAACCTGGAAAAATTTCATCAATTATTTCATTAGGTAATCTTTCTGTTACTTTCTCCTTCTCTTCACCCTCTAGACCTCCCACAATGTAAATATTTGTTCAATTAATAGTGTCCCAAATCCCATGAGCTTTTTCCATGCTTTTTAAAATGTTTTTTCACTCTCTAGGCTTGTTCAAAGGCATGTATTCAAATTCATAAGTTCTTTCTTCTCCTTGATCTAGTCTGCTATTGAATTTCTCGATTGTGTTATTTATTTCATTCACTGAATGAAGCATCTGTCTCTTTGAATTTCTCATTTAGATCTGTTTTTCTCTTTTCATTGAATTGTCTACCTAGAATCTCTTATATCTTGCTGAATGTTCTCAAGACCATTATTTTCATTTCTTTTCCATTGAGTTCAATAGCTTTCTGGTGAACTGCTGTGCACTTTTGTTGCTTTTGTGTGTGTGTCTGTGTATGTATATGCTCCCTTGTGTTACTATCTGCTCATCTGGTGGGATAGTTGCCTCTTAGAATTTCATAGAGTGGTTTTCTTAGGAAGGCTTTCACTGGCATATGAGTCGTCAGTGTCAGTCGGGTAGAATATGCTGGTGTTGCAGTATAGTGTGCATACAGCTTTTTTTTTTTTTTCTTTTTTTGACAGCCAAGGTGGACAGTGAGAGAGAGAGAGACAGAGAAAAAGGTCTTCCTTTGCTGTTGGTTCACCCTCCAATGGCCGCTGCAGCCGGCGCGCTGCAGCTGGTGCACTGTGCTGATCCGAAGCCAGGAGCCAGGTGCTTCTCCTGGTCTTCCATGCAGGTGTAGGGCCCAAGCACTTGGGCCATCCTCCACTGCCTTCCTGGGCCACAGCAGAGAGCTGGACTGGAAGAGGGGCAATGGGGCACAGAATCTGGCGCCCCGACCGGGACTAGAACCCAGTATGCCAGCGCCGCAGGCAGAGGATTAGCCTATTGAGCTGCAGCACCAGCCTATACAGCTTTTTCATCTATAATCAATGTCAGTGATGCTACTGAGTGCCTCAGTAGCCTAGACATTAGGAGCTTGTGGTAGTGGTGTTGGTATGGGTAAATTTTTAGAATTTTTTTATGGCAAGGGCTTTAGAAAATCACTGTGTCCTCATTTCCTACACAGTTGGAAGACTTAGCTTATGGAATCTTTATTGGTATTGGGACTGACCCAGGCCAAGTGAGCCACAGAAGCACTGTATTTCAGAGCAAAGGTGCTTCGAGCGGATGTGGACCTGAGGTCTTGAGCTCAGTGTCTTGCTGAACTACAGTGGACATGGGTTTACTTTTTTAGGCACGGTGAATGTAGTTCTCCCATTAATCGAAGTACTGTGATTCCGAGGCATTCCCCAACAACTGGGTCCCAGAGGAAAACGATGTGACTGTTACTGTGACTCTCCAGGTTGGGGTGTAGCATTGGAATGTCTCTGAGGATGAAGGGATGGATGCTCCAGATGTTTAAGCGCAGGGCATGGTGGTTGGACACAGCTATCAGTCAAGTTCCAGAGTCCACAGGACCCGTGAAGCTTGGGTACTACAAAAGAAGCTAGTTACTCTGGACCCTGGAGTAATGGGACCTAGCAGCCAATGGAGTCTGTAAGGCCAAGTGCAGTGGCAACAGGGACTCAGGAATGGTGGGGCACAGAGTGTTAACAGATCAGCCAGGGCTATGTTCTCCTGGGGAGGGACCATGGTGTCTGATGTATGTTAGCCCCTTTGTTCACTTCTTTGCAGTCGACTGGGACTGCTATTACAAAGACTACCTGTGTAAAACTGGAATTCTTACACAATCCCATTACCTTAAACATAGCCCAAATGAGCATCTTTAAACCACCTACAGACTACCTGCTTTGCCTGCTCCACAAAACACCCAACATCTGCTAGCCACAGATAAGATGAGCCCTGTGGCTACAAAAAACCCACAAGAGACTACCACCCTTGTTGCTTTCTGACCCAAACCCCCTTCATTGATGCTGAGCAGTGTCCCCTAGGCACAAGCATCTGACTCCCTGTTCCTCTAAAGTTCCCTATCCTCCTTCTGTATGGTGGGCTCTGAAGGTCTGCCAGTGTGAGGGACTTCCCAGAACTCTTGCAAACCCATCCAGGTGCCATCCAATAAAGCTCATTATGCAATACTGCCATCTTGTGGTTATGTTTTTTTGGCCATCTTCAAAAAGCCTTGAATTCACCACAGTCTGCAGTTTTGAATCAAAGATCAAGAAATTGAGATTCTTTTAATAAACCGGACCTAGAGTTTATTTTCTTTCTTTTTTAAGGGAAGTGGTAAGAGGGAAAAGGGGCTTTGGTCTACATTTATCTTACATCCCTGTGTAGGAAGTTTGGTTGTGGGATCCCTTGGACTTGACCAGTAGGAAATCTGACTGGAATAAACTGCCTTGTTATTCCAGAGAATGACCTATCTTGTCTGTTTTTTCTGGGAACTATTCTGGATGCCAGATGACAACTGCATCTATGTCTCACTGATACAACAGGAAAAGAAAAATATTTTTGAGTTCTGATAAGGAATTTTGCATTGGTTACTTCACTAATTTCTTATCATAATAAAATGTTCGTATTTATTAGAAAGGCAAAATAAGGATAATAGAACTAGTGACCAACCCGCAGGGGGAAGCTGGTATCAAAACCCTGATTGTGTAATTCCATAGGCCATCCTTTGTCTTCTCATCATTCTGCTTCATCTGCTCCAAGGCCTGTATTCATCTGCAATTGAGTATTTTATAGGAATTCTGATGATGTTGCAAGACTGCTTTCTTTTCGTAAGAATACTTTTTCTTCAAAGTTTTATATTTTGCTTTATTTTCTGATTGTGAATTCAATGAATATCTTATATAATTGAAACCTGGAATTCTTTAAAACAAAAAGCTTACCTTAACTTGTCTTTCTGTGTTTTTGCTTATTGTAAGAAGTGTTAGTTTTTTCAGAGTGCTGCTGTTTGAACCAGTTGTTTATGGAGAATGAATAGCATTCCTGTGAAAGAGAAAGAAGAAAAACAGTTATTTTTGTCTGAAAACAGCACACTGATGGGTCTATCCATTGTACAGGCAAGGCCTCCCAGGAGTGGCTTACCTGAGAGATCAGGCACAGAAAGATCTGGACTGCTTTACTTAATAAACTGCCAGAAGTTACAAATTTGAGTCTTGGCAGCTTGAGGAGAAAAAAACTTAAGTGAACCCTGGAGGCTCTGAAAAATGTAGATATGCAGGAAGAAGTTCTTGAAGGACTCTTAAGAGCTTGGAGACAAACAGGACCTAGGAAGAAATGACCAAGTGAGAAACCCCTTAGAGATGAAACCCATGCAGTAGTTATGGCAAATGTAGCAGTTTTTAGAATCTGTATTCAATACAAAATTTCTGTTTTGAACAATAAAAAGAGATTAAGGGACTTGACTAAGAGCTTGGTAGTGGTAGCTGGTCACCATGGCAACCAGAGGTGAAAAGATGCTGATGGGAAAGAACACTGTTGAGATAAAGGTCAGATTTGTATATAAAGGCCATAGAGAAAGAAAATCAAGTTGCTTTTTCCATATATTCTTTTCTAACTTGGAAAAGGAAAGATAGAAATATAGGCACCAGCTAGGAAATACCATAATATATATCATATAGTTTTCCCTGGCCTTGATGGCAGATGGCAGAAGGCAGGCCAAGATAAGGGTAAGCACAATAATTAAAGGCATTAGTCGTAGAGAGAACAGAACAGCCATGGGGCTTTCAGCAGGCCCACTGTAAGCCCAGGAACGCAGGAGAAGAAAAGCTTCCCACCAACCAAGGATCAGAACAGCTTGCAGCCATCGTTCTACCGCTAAGCCTGCTTAGCAGCTACAGGAAGATTTAAACTTTACAATCTCAGAAAAGATTCAGCATCAAAGAGCACAAGATTGTAGAAAGATTGGGAGCTCACATTTAGAAAATTAATTGATTTGACTCTAGGCCTTTGGGTGCATTTTTTCCAACTGCTCTGAATAGTATTTACATTTTTATTATTAAAGGAGAAGTTAGCTATTTAGTGGATTGACTGGGCAATTTACTGGTTAATTGTGCTAGGTAATTTACATCT
This sequence comes from Lepus europaeus, assembly GCF_033115175.1. Classification (NCBI taxonomy): domain Eukaryota; kingdom Metazoa; phylum Chordata; class Mammalia; order Lagomorpha; family Leporidae; genus Lepus; species Lepus europaeus. The sequence continues at coordinate 61,906,083 of NC_084831.1, forward strand.
CATTTAATTTAATGCAGAGATTATTAAAGATATAAAGTCATATTTTTGACTAAAACAAGTTTAATATGTGTACAATAGTGGCTATATGCTCACATGTAAATTTTTTTAAGATGTCAGTTAGCAAAGAAACCAATTGATAGTTTTTTCTAGTCAACAAAGAATTATCATTAGATATACTTGACAGATTTATAGTAAAATTATCCTTGTCGTCTAGTTATAATCTGTTTTCATCACTAGCCATGGTTCAGAGATATGAGCAGCATCAAAGATTGTAATGCAGAGAGCAACCAAATGGAAGAAAGAAACAAGAGATAAGAAGTTACAGGCTCTACAGTAGATTTGGTTGGTTAGCTACAAAGAGGAAAAGGAGTTCATTGACTTATGGTGGCCAAGCAGACCAAGGATTGTTGAACTAGCCTGCTATGGCTGCTGCCATCTTTTGTATGCAGTTTGTTCCCTTCGAAACTCATGCTGAAATTTGATCCCCAGTGTAAAACTGTTGAGAGGTGGCAGGGCCATTAAGAGAAAATTAAAAGATTAATGCCTTTCTCTTAAGACTGAGTTCTTGCTCTCAAGGGCCTGAATTAGCTCCACAAGAGCTGGTTGTTATAAAACAAATTTGACTTTCTTGGGTTGTTGTCTTGCTGCTTCTGTCAACATGTGACTCTGTTTCATACTTTCCTGCTTGCTTTTTCTGTCTTTCGATCATGCATGGAGCAGCATGAGACCATCGGCAGAAGCCAAGAAGATGCTAGTGCCATGGTCTTGGACTTCCAGAATCATGATTCCATATAAATCTCTTATCGCTATGAATTACACAATTGAGTATTCTATTACAGCAACAGAAAGCAGAATAAGACAGCTTGCCATAACAAGAGAAAGCAGATGAGGTGGGTTAAATAATAGAAATGTATTTTCTTATACCTCTGGAGGCTGAGAGTGGAAGATCAAGGTGACAGCATGGTTTTCTACTGAGACCTCTCAACTTGGCTTGCGGATGGCTCCCTACTCATTATGTGCTCACATGGTCTTTACTCTGTGCATGCACATCATTGATGTCCCATGTTCTCATATAAAGACACTTCCTATTGGTTTGGGGCCCTACTCTAATGAACTCATTTAATTCCCACTATAAAGGCCCCATTTCCAAATACAGCCACATGGGAATTAGGCTTCAGTATATGTATGTTAGTGCAGACATAATTTGATCTGTAACAATTGCCAATGCCCAAAAACAGAGGAGACTAATCAAAGTAGTCATTTACACAGCAAACATTTATCAGGTATCAACCACGTGTCATATGCTGCACCAGGCAGGAGAGGAGCTGCCTTAATAAAAGGCAGACTTGGACATCATTCTGCAGGTTAGTGGTAAGGGAATCATTTAGACATGAGTGATGCAGGAGCATTTAGCAGGTGCTCTCAGTCTATTGCTAGATAAAACACAGATTACCCAGTTGCGTTCAAATTTCAAATATCAGGATACTTTTTCAATATAGGCATGTCCCAAATATTGTATGGGGCCTACTTATACTACTCACTGTTTATCTCAAATTCAAATCTAACTGACTATCCTTGGAGTTTTGTTGCTTGATTGGTTTGAGGTTTTATTATTTTTATGTGTTTATTATTTATGAAATCTGGAAATCATAAAATCCAGTCCTGGAGCATCAGGAAAGCTGCACAGAGGTGTAACCTGAGAACTAGGGGAGTAAAATCAGGAAAACAAAAAGGAACTGGAAGAAAAGAAAAAAAAATGGTGGGCAAAAGAGAAAAGCTAGAGATCATTAGTGAAGGAAGGGATTACCAAAAAACAGTGTAGATGAGAGCCGATGATGTAAACCGAACACTTGCCAAGGACTAGCTGCAGAAACAGAGCAGAGACATGCCTGGAGATGAAAAAAAAAACTACCAACTCTGAGGAGCCTCCTGTATCAGAGTGCCTTGGTTTCAGTTCTGGTTCTACTTCTGAATCCAGCTTCCTGCATGCTGGAAGGCAGCATATAATGGTCCAGGTACTTGGGTTCCTTCCATCCATATAGGAGACCTAGGTTGAGTTCCAGCCTCCTACCTTTGGCCAGGGCGTTTGGGGAATGAAGCAGTGAGTGATAGATTTATTCTCCCTCCTCCCCACTCCCCGTGTGTATGTGTGTGTGTGTGTGTGTCTGCCTTTCAAATAAATAAATAAGACTTTTTTCAACTAGACTACTATACAACCATATGTGTATGTGTGTGTTTCTTCATGGTATGCGACATAAAAACTCAGAATGAGAACTGTTTAAAATCTTGACAGATTCTAAATTAGAAGCAGAACTAGGTATGCAAAATAATTAGAATCATATGAATCACTTCTGATAAATATATGAATAATTCCAGTCAAAAATTATTTCACCTATGAAAAACTAAACATTAAATAGTTTAAGGCACTTACTGGTTTGCATCAGGATTAAAGTGCTGGTTTCCTGACATCTTAATATGGCATATATTTATAACCATGGTGCTTGATGCAAGTTATATATAATTAACAGAATATTGTCTGTGAAAATATATTCCTAAAACAATAATAATTTTAAAATTAAAATGTATTTGTGTACAAAATTATTTCATTTCATCTTATATATTTTAATTTGGTGTGTATAATGTTTTGAGGTTTGATAGTCATTAGAAGATATTTGTATGTGAGGGGGCCATGTATAGAACTATTTTGAGATATTTCAGTAACCAGCCATTAATAATCTGGGGATATGAGTCTCATTTATTTAATAATACCAAATTCTGCACTAACACAGTCAACCATTTTCAGATTAAAGAAGAAAAATAAGGTGACTGTTATTCCAAAGGGATATACCATAGATCTTCATTTGTTTAAATATTTGATCCTGAAAATGTAATTCTATTAATGGCTTCAGCTTTGTCACACATATTCTAATATTATTTTCAGAGCATTATAATGCTAAATAACCAAGAATTTTAAAAATTATTACTTGTTCTTTTTGTCTCTGAAACAGAAAAGCATTTCTGACCTGTAGACTTACTATGAACGAGATTTCTCTTATTTATGAAAGCAGAGCTGGTGTCTGGTCAAGTTTATTATAATTGTCATGGTGTTATTTAGAACATAAATGTTACTATGGAATACATTTCATGAAAAAGGGGATTCATCATTTAGTTGTCACCCATATGCCATGTCTAGTAAATTGTGGATGCACTTGAACTTTCTGTTGAAACCAAAAAAAAAAAAAAATGAATCATCAACTGGCTGTGGATGGATACATTCAAAGTGAAGAATTCTGGAGTTGTCTGACTTGGTCAGGGATGAGCAGATTGCAGTCTTGCTAAATCCTCAGAGCTTTGACAATTTGCCACAATAAATGTTGGAAGTGCTCTGAAAATAAAAGAAGAAAGTAACTTACAAACTGAGGAGGTTGGAAAAGAATTGCAGAGAGAGGCATTTGAGGATATCTTGAGGATGGATGATTAAGATTTCTCCAAGTTAAGAAAAACTGGCAAAGAAAAACATTTGCAACAATGTATAAGAGTGATAGGAGATGCAGGAGTATAGATTCCTTAAGAGTACCATATTGGGGAAGAGAGTAATTAGATCATGTGTTAAACATTGTTGTCAGTTTAAAGGATAGTGAGGGTGGCAGTGGATGCAAGTCTATACAGAGGGAGAAATTTATTAGGGAAGACAACCTTATGAGACTTAACCTGAAATATAAACTTTTAACAAGAAAAATAAATCTTTTCTCTTTTCTCTGATATTTAGATTGTATGATTGTTCATATTTACTCTTAATTTGGGAGGGAAAAGTGATAAATCTCCTTTATTTCTATACACTAACCAATTATAATCTATTATAAGCTTTATAAAACAATCTACTAGTATTCATGGTAACTCAGAGAAAAGTGAAAGAAATATTTATTATATTCCCTTCACTATTACTAAGGAAAACCTATTTTTGAAGTGTAAGTGAAACAATCTAAGAAGGTGAAAATATTATTCTACATTATCTAGTAGATTCACTTATTTAAAAAATCCACTTTTTTTCCTGCTTCTATACTATGTTTTCATCTTCAGCACACATAGCACACACACAAGCACAAAACCTATAAACTCATTTAATATTTCTTGTCTACCATCCTTAAAAAATAAGCAGATGGTCCAAGAAAATGATGACATTATGTGGCTTTTCTGCTTCAGATTAGATTTGGCTCTTGGTTCAGAGCCAGTGTAGGGGAAGATAGTCATTGCGACTTAATGAGAAACCTGGTGCATTTTGTCTCCATTGATGTTCATTTCTGTACCTTGTTTTGTTCTCTATATAGCTAGAAAATGTGAAATAGAAGATTTGTTCTGACAGCATTCATATGTTAATCTCACAATAATTGCTAGAAGTGGATTGGGTTCTAACTGGGTGCATGAAAGAAAGCAAAACATTGAATTTGTACTACTAAAAAGAATTATTTGGTCCATAGCATTGTGTTAGTTAGAAACATAAATATTCTTGATGTAAGTCTTAGTACAAAATTCCAAGGTCAGTCAAGAGAAATGTTATGTACAGACATTTCCATTTGAAAGGGGTTGTTAATGACAGTGGAGAACAAAGTCTTATAAATATTTTTCTTCCCATTTATTCATGCTGTTGTAAATATACCTTCATAAAAGCACACAACCGAATAAGAGCTTACATAGTAAATGCCATAAATTCTATTAATCTTCCACATATGAAGCTATACCCTTTATTAAATCATATACATTATTCTCTTATAATTAATCCAATACTCAACAATGATAACAAACAGTACATTTCTAAAAATATCATCTAGAATATCCATACATTGTGTTGAACTATATCTGAAAATGAGCCTATTTATTAAAATGAGACTATTTCTGTAACTGAAAAATGGGAAACCCATAAAACTAACAGCAGATACTGTCCAGAGCAGAGGGGAATTCCCAGATACGCTCTTTAAAGGCAGTGATTGGTGAAAAATAGTGTTTCTCGTCTGTGCTCCACCAAGTAAGACCCATTTAGCAACTGATTTTATGAGCACAAATCAATGGAGGACCTAATATGAATAAATATTTAAATAAGCTGATAACATCTGCTGGCAGTGGTGCAAGGAAATGAGTATTCATGTACAATATCCTGGGGGAGATGAAAATAACCAAGCAAATTTATAATATTAGGCAGAGTAAAGTTTTCAAATTTTTTTTTAAGATTTTTTAAATTTATTTGAAAGTCAGTTACACAGAGAGAGGAGAGGCAGAGAAAGAGAGATGTCTTCCATCCACTGGTTCACTCTGCAGTTGGCTGCAACGGCCAGAGCTGCGCTGATCCGAAGACAGGAGCCAGGAGCTTCTTGCAGGTCTCCCATGCAGTTGCAGGGGCCCAGGGACCTGGGCCTTCTGCTGTTTTCCCAGACCATAGCAGAGAGCTGGATCGGAAGTGGAGCAGTCAGGTCTCAAACCGGTGCCCATATGGGATGCCGGCGCTTCAGGCCAGGGCATTAACTTGCTGCGCCACAGCGCCAGTCCCTCAAATTTTTTTAACTTATTACATGAATAACAATTCATATTTGAGATTGTTTAGCAAGAAATTAATTACAATTTGGGAAAATGATAAACTACATAAATTCTCAATATAAGAATGTTTTGTCAAATAAATTAGATATACTCATAACAGAATATTTCATAGTCTTCAAAAATGTTTAAAAGGATGTTTAATGATATTAGAAAATGTTCACAGTACAATGCTAAGTAAAAAATATAACACAAAACACTATTTAATCTTAATGTGTACTATATATGTATGTATTTACAGTATATCTTGAATGATAGGAAATACTTCTATTCATAGTGCTTTATCTCTGGGTAATAGGAGTATGGTGAAATTTATTTTTTACTTATAATTTACTATATTTTTCAAATTATTTATTATGTATGTGAGAGGTAGCGGGACAGAGAAAGAGAAAAACAGACAGAAAGTGCTCCCATATGCTGTTTCAATCCTTAAAGACCTTCATCAACCAAGGGGGCCAGAGCGAGGAGCTGGGAATTCAGTCCACATCTCCCATGTGAGTGACAAGAACCCAGTTTCCTGAACCAGTGTAGCTGCTCCCCAGGGTGTACAGTTGCAAGAAGCTGATTCAGATACTCTGAATCTACGAATCTTCACAGGCATCTTAACTGCTAGTCCAAACAGCAGCCCTTAAATTCTTAACAGTAAACATAAATTACTTTTATATTTTAAAGGAATGACAAGTGGGATTTTAAATATAAAAATTTTGATTGAACAGAATTACATGTCCAAAATACCCAAATAGTTCTTCCCTCATTATTTCTATTTCTTGTCTTTCTGAGAGTATGATAATGTTCCCTAGGAAATAAACACTCAGATATCTTTCACATAATCTGATGGTTAATAGTGTGCTTTCTAAGATAATATAATTTCTATTTGTATCCTCTCTCAAAAGTTCCACAGTTTATCTCCATTTTAGTTTAAGATGTCCATATTGATATATAGTGCTCTTCCTTTTCCACTAGAACAAGATGTATCTATCAATATATTTCCATATGATACCTATCTGGTCGATTTTTCATGATATTTATGAAATCCTTATTTAACTCTTGACTAAATTTTTATTTTTATATACATTTACTTTATTTATTTGAAAGGCAGAGTTAGAGAGTGGAAAAGAGACACACCGAGAGAGATATCTTCCATCCCCTGGCTCACTCCCCAAATTGCTACAATGGCTGCTGCTGGGCCAAGCCAAAACCAGGAGCCACAAGCCTTATCCGTGTCTCCCATGTGGGTCCAAGGGCCCAAGCATTTGGGCCATCTTCTACTGCTTTCCCAGATGCATTAGAAAGGATCTGGATCAGAAGTGGAGCAACTGGGACTCAAACCAATGCCCATATGGGATGCCTGCCCTGCCCACACCACAACGCCAGCCCTTTGACTCAAATATTTATATTCAAGTAGTTCATTGTCATCCCCATGTGTGCTGCTTCTAGACACTAAGAGTCGTTTCTTTTCCTGGATGTCCATTCCCAAGAATGAAGGGGCAAACCCTGTCAACTTTGTATTTTCTATGATGTTACACATGTTATTCAGCATATTTTGTTTCACACTCTTATTTTTCAGTTCCAAGATTTTTTAAATGATATTCCCTTCCTCTTTCCCTCCCTCCCTCTCCCTTCCACCTCCTTCCATCTCCCTTTTTTTTTTAAGTTTTTGTGATAGCATATTTTAAATTTACATTAAAAAGGTTTAATACTTCCTGAGTAAGAAGTTTAACCAGTAAAAAGCAAAAAGATCCTAGTTTAGTGGGAATATATACAATGATTATAAACAATAATTGAATGGAAAAATGACCATTTCACTGACATACAATAAATTTTAAAGTAATCACAGATCATTATAACTATAGTAGGGGCTGGCATTGCGGCAAAACCGATGAGGCCACTGTCTGTAGCACCGGCATCCCATATGGGCACTGGTTCAAGTCCCAGCTGTTCCACTTCTGATCCAGCTCTCTGCTATGACCTGGGAAGGCAGTAGAAGGTGGCCCAAGTCCTTGGGCCCCCAAACCTGCATGGGAAACCAGGAAGAAGCTCCTTGCTCCTGGCTTCAGATGGGTGCAGCTCCAGCTGTTGCAGCCATCTGGGGAATAAACCAGCAAATAGAAGACCTCTCTCTGCCTCTCCTTCTCTGTGTAACTCTTGACTTTCAAATAAAAAATAAATCTTTTAAAAATAAAACTTTAGTAGTATGACATTCTTAACCATTGGTTGAACAAGATAAGAAATTTTCACACAACTGTATTTGCAGCAAAACTGAATTCACACGGACATTTCTTTTTTCCTTTTTTTTTTTTTTAACTTTAGCTCTGATAGTAATTTTTTTTCACCTGCATCAAAATTATAATTTTAAATCTTCTTCAAGAAGTTGGGGAATCTAAAGCCAAACAAAATTTCCATCTTTGCTTCATATATTTATTCATTAGTCAGCACAAAAGAGTTTCACTGAGAGCATGATGTATGTCTGCAGAGAAATGTGTGCCAGGTATCAGGAGTACAATCAGAGTCTGTGGGATAATGAAGAATTGGTGTTAGCTTGAGTCCGACAAGGAAACAGTTGTCGTAAGTTGGTGCCGGAGTTGGGCCCTTGGTTCTCCAGATGTCAGGGAAGAAGGACCTCGCCTCTGGTTAGTTGCTGAGGAGGACTGCATTCCTTTGCTAGGACTGCTAAACAAAATACCACAGTCTGGATGGCTTGAACAACAGAAGTTCTTTTCCTTATTGCTCTGGAGGCTAGCAGTCTAAAATCAAGGCTCATTTCACTGGTGATTTCTTCTGAGGGCTTTGGGGGAAGAATTTATTCAAGGATTCTCTCCTTGGCTTGCTGATGCCTGTCTTCTCCCTGTGTCTCTTCACACATCATCTTCCCTCTGTGTGCTTCTATCTTTCCAAGTGCCTTCTGTTGTGTTAGAGTCTTACCCTAGTCCAGTATGGCCTCTCTTATCTAATTACACCTGCAAAAATGCTTTTTCCAAATGATATCATATCCCAAGGTATTGAGAGTTAGCACTTCAACTTCATGGATTTTGGGGTACTCAATTCAACCCATAACTGGGATAGTTAAAGGGAAACTTTCCCACAAGGCTAATCCTTGAATTTAGTGTAAATGATCAGAAAGAGTATTCCAGGAGTGATAAGCAGGCACAATAGTTGAGAAGAGGAAGTAGGAATTACAAAGGCAGGGAAGGTAAGGTGCTTGTGTAGACATGTTCCAAGAGGAAGCTGAGTTCTGGCAGAGGCTTCCATTCCCAGCTCAGTAGTACAAGGTTGACAGGAAGGCAGCAGAAACCAATGAAGAATTTTACACATATTCAGATTTGAACTTGAAATAATAACCCTCTGGGGCCGGCATTGTGGTACAGCTGGTAAAGCTGCCGCCTACAATCCCGATAGCCCATATGGGTGCTGGTTAGAATCCCAGCTGCACTTCTGACCCAGCTTCATGCTAATGCACCTGGGAAAGCAATAGACGATGGCCCAAGTGCTTGGGCCCTGCCACTCGCAAGGGAGACCTGAAGAAGCTTCTGTCTCCTGGCTTTGGCCTGGCCCAGCTATGTCCTTTGTGGCCATCTGGGGAGTAAACCAGTGGATGGAAGAGCTCTCTTTCTTTCTCTTTCTCTCCCTTTCTCTGTAACTCTGTGAAATTAATAAATAAATACATCTTTTAAAAATTTTAAATAAAAGTTGATAGCCCTGGTATCACTGTGATCTTTAGTGAAACATTCTGCCCACCACAGATCTCTGTTACTTGAGCAAAGTCTCCTTGACTCTTTTCCAACTCACTTTAAAATTTTTTTGCTTCTGGGTTTATTTTTTAAAATTTATTCATAAATTGATTTATTGGGGCTGGTGCTGTGGTGCAGTGGGTTAAGCTACCTCCTATAGTGCTTCCCTTATGGATGCCAGTTCAAATCCTGGATGTTCCACTTCCAATCCAGCTCTCTACTGGTGCACCTGACAAAGCACCAAAAATGGCCCAATTGTTTTGACTTCTGCTACCCATGTGGGAGACCCAGATGAAGCACCTGGCTCCTGGCTGCAGCCTGGTCCAGTCCTGCCCATTGCAGCCATCTGAGTAGTGAACCAGTCAATGGAAGATCTGTCTCTGTCTCTCTAACTCTTTCAAGACAAACACAAAAATCTTAAAAAAAAAAATGCAATCAGGATTTCTGCTGTCAGAATCAGTGTATTCTAACAGTATCTTTACTAGTATTTTCATTAAAACCATGAATCTTAAAAAATTTATATGTAATTGTTGATAATGATCAATACAGCCTTCTTAGTTAATACTTCCCCATTCAGGTCAGCTTCTCTTTTTTCTATCTTCCTGCCTATGTTTAGCCAATGTAGTAAGATATTTAGATGGACATGTTGGGCAGCAGGCCCCAGGGTAACCTTTACTAAGGAATTGCTTTCAGGTGTTAAGCTAATGTACAACTAGCAATATGTGGTACTTTGATTTTATTTATTGTTTCTTTTGTGAGCAACTGCCTCAGGAACTGTAATGGAAGCAGAGTTAGACAAGACGAAGTTTGGGAATTTCTGAGTCCTTAGCTATAAAATCATTAATATTGCACTCTAACCATGCTGGTGCTGCGTAATCCAACAAGCTTGTTTAGAGGGAAATTTGACCCTGATTAGAAAACAGAACACTGTATTAGCCAGCCAAGACTACTGTAACAAGACTTCATGTCTTAAACATCAGAGTGTCTATTTTTATTAAAGATTTATTTATTTTATTTGAAAGGCAGAGTTACAAAGAGGCAGAGAGAAAGAGAGAGAGAGTCTTCCATCCACTGGTTTACTCACCAGATGACCACAATGTCCAAAGTTGTGCCTATCCAAAGCCAAAAACCAGGAGCTTCTTCCAGGTCTCCTATAAGGCTGCAGGGCCCCAAGCACTTGGGCCATCCTCTACTGCTTTCCCAGGCCGTATCAGAGAACTGGATCAGAAGTGGAGCAGCTGGGACTCCATATGGGACATTGGCCCTGCAGGCAGTGGCTTTACCTGCTATGCCACAGTGCTGGCCCCAACATCAGTGTCTTATTTTTTCATAGTTCTGCAAGCTGAAAGTCCAAGTTTAAGTGTCAGCAGGTTCGGTTTTCCCTTAGGCCTCTCTTCTTGCTTGCAGATGGCCACCTTTTTGTTGTGTTCTTATCTGACCTTTTCATTCATTTTTTTTTTCTTTTACCTTTTTTAAAAAAAAGCTTTCTTTATATATTTGAAAGAGTTAGAAAGAGGCAGAGGCAGAAGAGGGGGGAGTGGAGTGGGAGAGAAAGAGAAAGAGAGAGAGAAAGAGAGAGTTCTTCTAGCTGTTGATTCACTCTCCAGATGGCCGCAACAGCCAGGACTGGGCTAGGTCGAAGCCAGGAACCAGAAGCCTCATCTGGGTCTCCCATGGGTGGCAGGGGCCTAAGCACTTGGAGCATCTTCGCTGCTATTCCCAGGCCATTGGCAGGGCACTGGATTGTAAGTGGAGCAGCCAGGATTTGAACTGGCACCCATACGGGATGCCAGTGTCACAGACAACAGCTTTACTAGCTACACAATTCCAACCCCTGGGTTTGTTTTCTTCTGAGATCAGACGAGATCAGGCACGTTCAGGTTGGTATGGCTGTAGATGGGTTTATTTTCTTAATTCTCTCAAATTCTATTGCATTTGACCATCTTTTATATAATTATTTCAGTAACAGTTTACTTTCAACCAAGAAGAAATTAACAAATTCCATGTATTACACTCATTACATACAAAATGAATCAAGATAAGTAATAAAATATTCAGAATACTATAATTGCCATTTGAAATTGTAAGTTTAATTCCATATAATAGGCTAGCAATGGAAAAATTTCCAAATCATACAAAAATCATTTAATTTTAAAATGAATCTCTGATTCTGCCACTTTAAGCTTTGTGAATCTTTCATTTAACAGTTGTTCAGTCTGTAAATGCATTCTCACATGCCTTTAACTTCTTCCAGAAAGCTTCTTAAATGAAATTTTATTTCAACTCTTCTCTCAGCCTGAGGGTGATATCAAACAAGCTTGTATGTTTCATGAATCTCTTAACATTTTCCCAATTATAAAGTAACTGCCTAGATTTATACCCGAAGTTTCCTAGTTTTTTAAAAGATCATTGCTACATCGCTAAAAACCCTGATTATTTAGTTGAGTCTCAGTGTTGAAACATTTTCTCTGACTGTCCTGAAGGCACAAGGATAACCATCAGTAACATTAATTAAAATACTAATAAGCATAGATAAAATCAGAAGTTATCTGTATTTATGATAGAAGAATGAGTATAAAGCAGCATGAAATGTCATTACAATGATTTTTTAGGTTGTTTATATCAGATTGGAGAGATAGATATGTCATCCTGTCTTTGTGAAGGGCACCATATTGGCATTGTGTCACATCCCTAAAGGCAAGGGATCTTGGAGATGAGACAAATACGAAGAAAATGCTTTCTTGCTAGTGCCAACTACAGCTCCTTCTCAAGTCTTTCTGGGGTGAAATGATTCACAAAAAGTGTACATTTAAAAAAAATAATTATTAACTGTATATCCAAGCATTCATTAAATAGAGTGTTTGATTAACCCACATCTAGATTTGCTATATATGTATATCGCTGACTTCTCAATAGACTCTGCTGAATCACTTATCTTCCTTGATAACTCACTCATCATTAAGATTGTAAATCATTATGTTGTACTATAGTACAAAAAGTTCTCAGCAGATATTAAGGCATAAGAACATTATCTGAGTAATTTATTTGAAGATCATATAAGTGGTTTGACTGGGTGTCTCTCAAATCAAGTATTCTATTAATTAAACACACTCATCTGCATACTATTCCATTCTTTTATTCTGCATCTCTTTATAAGCAAGCCTTCAGATACTGTTCCAGAAACTTAGTACTTTAGGTTATCCACTTATGAAAGTTAGATCTTTTACACTATTCTAATGCTTAGAAATTTACTTCTTCACCGCTTTTGGCAAAAGTGTGCATGCCAGAAGTCAAATTCTTCAAGACACATAACTGAAACCACTGATAATCACAAATAAAGTAATTCGACATGGTTTTAAAGACATAATGGTTTTACCATCAGAAGGACTGATGTAGACAAAGAAAATGGATAAAGGACACACAAAGCTGGCTCAGTGAAGCTTGTAGAACTAGGGAGTAGGCATGAATTTTAGGAAATTAATCAATATAGTAAATGTCAGTGTCAATATACAAAAAGGGCTAAACTCTAATATTTTCTTCTATAGCACTAACATAGTATGCAATTATGGATTTGCTTGAATAACTTTTAATTCAATATTCATTAATTTGAGCAGAAATCATAAGCGTTTTACCCCTAGGTGTTCTCCATTGTATAACCCAGATCCTGGCATACAGTAATAATTTAATAAATATTTGGTAAATAAATGATTACATAGGAAGATACCTAGATATAATGTACTTTCATCAGTACTAGCAATAAATGATAAGGGTCTGAGCTAGATTAAATAGAAGGCAAAGAAAGAAATAGGAGGATATAAAATATTTTCCACAGAAGGAAAGATAGAAGGAGCATTAAAAGTGACTCCAAGAGAATCAAAGCAGAACTAACTAATCAAACCAGAAATCAGGAGGGAAAGCACAGTGCTTCACATAGAGTAAGAACTTGGTGAGTATTTAGACTACATGAATTTGTCAGCTCATTAAGCAATTAGAAATAAATCTGGGGATTATGGTTTATGTTGGCAACAGTTCATGGAAAGACATTCTTTGAAGTCAGCATTTGAAAATTCCTAGGGAGACTGTCTAGAGAGAGAACCACAGCCTTGATGTTCTTTTTTTTTTTTTTTTTTTTTTTTGACAGGCAGAGTAGACAGTGTGAGAAAGAGACAGAGAAAGGTCTTCCTTTTCCATTGGTTCACCCTCCAATGGCCGCTGCGGCCAGCACGCTGCGGCTGGCGCACCGCACTGATCCAAAGCCAGCAACCAGGTGCCTCTCCTGGTCTCCCATGTGGGTGCAGGCCCAAGGACTTGGGCCATCCTCCACTGCACTCCCGGGCCACAGCAGAGAGCTGGCCTGGAAGAGAGGTGACCAGGACAGAATCCAGCGCCCTGACCAGAGGATTAGCTTATTGAGCTACGGTGCCTGCCAGCGTTGATGTTCTTAGTTTCCCAAAGCAGAACTGAGAAGTATCCAGTAAGCTCCTTCTTGATATTAGGCACCCCGCATTCCATCTTGATTTCTTGTTTTTATTGCTCAAATGATAGCATTACCGATAAAAAAAACTACAAGGAGATCCCCCTTAATAAAATGCATTGATACTGGTGAAGACAAATGGTTTTTCTTGTATTGACAGCAAATCAAAGCACATCCAGTGATTTTGAGTTTTCAGATACTGTGATAAAATGAAAGCAAACCTATGAAATCTGAGTAGGTTTGAAATGTGATCATTTCAGCAGTCAAAAACAAAAACAAAAACAAATGAAAGAAAACCAAAAACAAGCTTTGGATGTTCCACTTTAAGTCCCAGAATCAATCACCATGAGGGGGTTTCAGAGGTATACTTGAGGTTAGGTAATGGTTTTTAAAGATGCTTCTTGAAGTAGAGCATGGAAAGAGCTTGGCAGGTTTCCATATCCCTGTGGCACACTTGGTGAGGTAAAAGATTTCTCAGCAAATAATTTAAAAACATTTGTCATTTGAAAAATTCAAGACTGTGCCAACTAATGAGAGCAATCAGAATGTTTGTCTTGAGAAATCTTAGAAAGAATCAACTTCCCTTTGTCCCTTTATAATACTTCCAGGTCTGGAATATTAGGCATATATGAGGTCTAAAATTCCAGAGAGTGCAAAGATATTAGAAGTCAAATATTTTGTTACATATATTATTGTTTGAGTCAACCGCTGTAGCCATAGTTCTCAAGTGGTTGAAATTCTCTTTGGCTTAAATTATCCTAGGGAAAGAACGGGCCATCAAAGAAGGAAGTACTTTCTCTGAAGAGAGGAGAGAACTTCCACTTTGAATATGGCCTTGTATGCCGGCGCTGAGGCTTAACAGGCTAATCCTCCGCCTTGCAGCACCGGCACACCGGGTTCTAGTCCCGGTTGGGGCGCTGGATTCTGTCCCGGTTGCCCCTCTTCCAGGCCAGCTCTCTGCTATGGCCCGGGAAGGCAGTGGAGGATGGCCCAAGTGCTTGGGCCCTGCACCCGCATGGGAGACCAGGAGAAGCACCTGGCTCCTGGCTTTGGATCAGCGCAATGCGCCGGCCGCGGAGGCCATTGGAGGGTGAACCAACGGCAAAAAGGAAGACCTTTCTCTCTGTCTCTCTCACTATCCACTCTGCCTGTCAAAAAAAAAAAAATATATATATATATATGTATATATATATATATGGCCTTGTCTAAACAAGATCAGAGTTGGTGAACTCAAGAGGCTTCCATAGCCTTGGCGGCTCATGACAAGAGCCTCAGGTGATTACTGACGTCATAAATAAGAGTGTCAATTGTTAAATCAACAACAAGAGTCACTGTGCACCTGCTCCTCATGTAGGACCTCTGTCCTTAATATGTTGTACTATGCGAATTAACGGTAAAACTACTACCCAAACAGTACTCTATACTTTGTGTGTCTTTGTGGGTGAATCTGTTGAAATCTTTACTTAGTATATATATAAGTTGATCTTCTGTATATAAAGATAATTGAAAATGAATCGTGATGAAGAATGGGATGGGAGAGGGAGTGGGAGATGGGATGGTTGCGGGTGGGAGGGAGGTTTTTTGGGGGGGAAGCTGTTATAATTCTAAAGTTGTACTTTAGAAATTTATATTTATTAAATGAAAGTTAAAAAAAAAAGAAATTAGGGAAGGATTTGAAAAGGATAGCAGGAATGTCTTCTTGTTCCTTCACCCAGGTTAGGTCATGCTAGCAAGCCCTGCTGTTCAAGTGGATTTGACTTTTTGGGAGTGTATTGAAGAGGATGCTGTTGAATGTACACTGTAGTTGTAGAAAAGTAAAAATTCCCTTTAGATATTCAGTTTAGATAGAAAAAAAGAAAAACACCGTGGCTCAAGAGAGAAGGGGTCCATGCAGTATTGCGAGACTCCAGAAAAGGAAGTTTACC
The DNA here is from genome assembly GCF_033115175.1 of Lepus europaeus. NCBI lineage: Eukaryota > Metazoa > Chordata > Mammalia > Lagomorpha > Leporidae > Lepus > Lepus europaeus. Next base: position 61,921,796 of record NC_084831.1, read on the forward strand.
TTTGATTGTAAGGAATTTATTGGAAAACCTTTAACAGAAAGAGATGAATATTTGTTTTCCTCTTGGTTTCTTAAAAAACTGAGAACCTAAGAATTTTTCTTTTGGTTGACTAATATATGTGGTAACCCTGAAAATTAGGATGCCATCAATGCAAATTCTAATCCCTGGTTATAAAAGGCAGGCGTTATGACACATGAGTCAAGTCACTACCTGAGATGCCGGTAACCTTTATCAGAGTGCCACTTTGAGTCATGGCTCTTCTTCCTCATCTCCATTTTCCTGCTACTGTGCTTGGGAGGCCGCAGAAGAAAGTCCAAATACTTGGGTTATTGCTACTTACAAAGGAGACCCATATGGAATTCCTGGCTCCTGGCTTCAGCTTGGCTCTATCAAGCTCTTGTGAGCATATAGAGGGATGTATCAGCAGATGGAAGATGTCTCTCTCTCTCCCCCGACTCTCTTACCCACACTCTCTCTCCCTTCCTCCTTCTCTATGTCTGTCTATCTCTGTCTCCCTTTTTCTTTGTCACAATTCCTTTCAAATAAATAAATAAATCTTCAAACCCTGAGCATGAAACTACATGTCTCTAATGAACGTCTAGATGTCATGTATGTAATGTATTTATGCTCTCTTATTTATTGTGCTCTGCTCAGTCCTGAAACACTTTTACCTTTCTACCTCTGCATTTACACCCTTTTGACATTCACAAAATTCTTTACAAATAATCACTGAATAAGAGAACAACCCTGTTTACCTCATTGCTACTCCCCATTAAGTTTTGCACCTGTAAAATATGCTATCTGTAAATTACTATCAAATATATTTGAGAGAGAACTGCCTACAAATTCATATCTTTATAAATTTGCATATCTTGATCTATATCTGTCACTGTCCGTGTACTTCAGAGTCTGCTAAATGCAAAAAATAAATCAATTGATTTGGAAGACATAGGTATGAGATCCAAGCCCAGGTCTATTCATTAGTCTCTGTGACTTTATGGACATGACAGGCTCACTGAATCTTAATTAGTTTATCATGAAAATATGGAAAATAATATTTGAATAGTTCTTTTTCTTGCAAACACATAAGGTGATAGTGGTTTGAAATTTTGCAAGGACTGTAGAAATAAAAGTAGTTATTTTTTAGCTTCTATAGTCACTTGCTTATACAATTAATATTATAATGTATATACTTTGAAATAGATACTAAACATATTATCAGAGGTATATGTTTTAAATAGCTACTATCTGTCGGTGTCACTCTGCCTTTCAAATAAATAAATCTTTAAAAGGGGCACAAAGGGAAGTGTGATGGTACAATGGGTTAAGCTGCTGCTTGTGACACCAGCATACCATACCAGAGCACCAATTCAAGTCCCAGTTGCTCTCTGATACAGCTCTCTGCTAATGCACCTGGAAAAGCAGCTGTTGACAGCCCAAGTGTTTGAGGCTAACACCCCTGTGGGAGACCAGGATGGTTTCTTATTAGCACCTTGCTTTGGAAGTGAACCAGCAGATGGAAGAACTGTTGCTCTGGTTTTCTCTCCTTTATTTTCTTTCTCTCTGAGTCTGCTTTTCAAATAAATAAATAAATCTTAAAACAAAAAAACCTACAGACTAGACATGGCCCCTATCTTCACAGAACTTTCAATCTAGTGAACATGATTTATATTGAATTATTTTAATTACTCAATTAAAATGTAATCAAAGCAAATAATTACATATGGTTCTAATGTATTCCCAAGAATCATAATCTAACTTGAAGCAGAGACAGAAGCTGTTCTCCCTATTTTTTTTTAGAACAAGAAACATACCCTTCTGCTTTAGTCAGGAGCAGCTGCAGTTGCTGTTCTGAGAGCCCTAGTATAAGAAATACATGTGATCTTAGAAATGCAAAGGAAGCCACGAAGACAAAGAGCACAGAAACCGTGAGAACAGTGGTGCCTGGTCATGCAGGGCAGGGAGCCGGATTGGGTGTGGAGAGGAAAGATGGGAAAGGAATCAGATGGTAGGACAATATCATAATTAAGAGCCAGTAGGTAAAATTTTGACTTTGTCTTGAGGATAGCGAGGAGTCTTTGAAGTATTGCAACAAGAATGATGTAATCAGGTTTGTATTTTCTAAAGGCCACTCCAGCTGCAGCTTGGAGAGAGAATAAGAGACAGAGATACAATGCAAAATTGATGACAATTTTAACTACTGATTGTTACACTTGAGAAGTGAAGGAATTTGAAGAGTCTAAATCAATGCCAAGGTTACTTTCTAGAGAAGCTAGATGAATGGTGCTACTATTCCCTAAGGTTACAGACATCAGAAGAAAGAGTTTGGATGGAGAACTAAAATTGCTAACATTTAGTGAGTGCTTACATTTTAGAGATATAATTCTAAGTGCTTTATTTAACTTTATTATTTTGTAGATGAGAAAACTGATAGAGAAAAAAAAGAGTGCATGGATCACACAACCAGGCAGTTGACTCCAGAGTCCAACCATTTGATGATGTGTGCCACCAACATCTCAAGAGTGTCACTTCAGCGTTGAATGTGTTACATTTGAGATGCTTGTAAAACATAAAATGAGAATGATGAGGAGAATAAATATGAGATAGACATAAAAAATGGCACATTCATCCACTTACCATTTAATTTAAGGTAAATTAGTCAGAGTTATAAAGGCAAATGAGACTTTAAAGGAAAAGAGTGTGCAGAAACTCAGCACTATAAATCTCAGTGGCTGGATGGAGAAGGAGAGTCCTCCTCAAAATAGTGCAAGGGAGGAACCAAAGTGGAAGTGTAAATGTCAAGAGAGTGATATCAGTGAGCCAGCGGAAGCAAGTGTTTCCAAAAGGAACATGTAGCTCTGTACTCAGGACTAGAGAGGACAGCTTGCTGCCAGGGCATCCAAGAAGGGGTTAAAAGAATGAAAGGGAAAGGAAGAACAAAATTCTCTTAAATGTGAAAGTTAATTTCCCATCTTTCAGCTTTTTTATTCTTACAGCCAAGATCCATTAAAGAGTAATTTAAATACACATACACAAACTCACATACATACATACATATTCTCAAACATATAAAAAATAGAAGAGACATCAGCAGATAAGAAACCAACACATTTTTAGAAGACAGGGAAAGAAGATTTTGTCTATGGACTTCAACACTGCAAACTAAAATGTTAGCTACATTGAGAAGCATCCAAGATGGGATAAGATGCATTGATTTACCCCGCAGAACCCTTAGGCTCCTGGAGACACCAGGTACCAGACAAGGAACTGATAAGACTTTAATCCTGGAAATAGGAAAATTGACTGGAAATCTCCATATACAAAGTAACATGACTCCACCCCAGGCAGAAAACCAGACTGTTCTCTATAATATATTCTTTTTGAATCTTTGTTGCCTTGCTGCTAGTTCCTGGTCATGCATACAAAGCTTCCAATTAACTTTTGAGAGTTTCATTCTTCAGTATTGGATGACAGCCAGTGTCTACCAGATATTGATAGAAAACCTCTATTATGAAAAATAGACAAAAAGAAACAAACAGAAAATAGACCCCAAAGATGTTACAGGGAATGGGGTAAATTACAAAATGTCTCTAGTTAATTATCTTGTGAGAGAAATGAAATTGACATGATACCTTGAAAAAAAGGACATTATTAAAAACACGTATTCAAGAAACCACACATATGTATGATCCCAGATAATTGAGTACATGGATTTAGGAGATAAAGTTGAGAAAACCTCCCAAAAATGAAATAAAAAGAAACTTACCTAAAAATTACAGAGGAAAGTATAATTGAAATATAGCATAAATCTGAGACACAGGTCCCTCATTCAGCTAATGCAAACTGCAGAAAAGAGATATTTTTGAAGTGAAGAAGAGATTATTAAATAACAGAAAAGTTAACAGGATTGCAGGTTAATTGTTTCCAGAGTGAAAGGGCCATCAAGTACCCAGTATAATGGATTAAAAACAACAAAGCACATTCTAAAATTTTCAAGTGAAAGGGAGGGGTGATCTGAAGCAGGATTTTATATAGGAATGGAGCTCAGTATGTTTTAGAAACTAAAAAATATAATTAATAAAAAGTTGAGATTTATGAAGGAAAGGTGTTCATTTGTGGATAGAACAAAGCCATTTTCAGAAATGCAAGTCCTCGAAACATGTACCTGTCATAAATCCTTTGACAGCTAGTGAATGGATATTCATTGCCACCAAACTGAAGGAATAAAGAAAGAAAAAGACATTGGATACAGAAAACAGGACATATAAAACAGTAAACAAATGTAAAATTCACAAGATGATAGTGATGAGAAAATCCACCATGACAGCGAAATATCTAGTCTCAAGAAGCAACTACTCCAGGCTGGAGTAGGGAGATCCATGGTTCTAACAGATTGCTGCTGAGAAAAGGATGGGGAGAGAGATTACAAGAGGAAATGGTCAGGAAACTGAATTAGTGAAAGGTACACAGAAAAGCCAAATGCGGAAAACAACAAGGTATTTTTTTAACTCCAGGGAAACAAAAAGGTTCCCAAGAAATTAAATGTGATGAAATTACAGTGGTATACAGGTGCAGTAACTCTTAGCTAATAGCTTGGGACCAGAGTGTCTTGAATTTCAATTTTTTTTCCAGATTTTGGAATATTTTATATACAATGTGAAATATCTTGGTGATGGGACCAAGTTTAAACATGAAATTCATTTGTGTTTTATATATACCTTATACACATAGCCTGAAGGTAATCTTACAGCATATTTTTAATAGTTTGGTGCATGAAACAAAGTTTCATGGTATGAAATTTTCTGCTCAAATAAAGGCAGTGCTAAAAATGTTTTGCATTGTGGAGTCTTTCCCATTTCAGATTTTAAGACTAGGGATGCGCAAACTCTATATTCAAAATAAAATAGAGAATATTAATTTAAAACAAAAATTTTTATGCATTTTGGTTGGCTAGAAGTGTGTGAGGGACTACTAGTAGAAAAATAACATCTTCACCTGGCCCCCTTTTACATACCAAAAATCTGTAATTCAAAAATCAAGGCATAACATTATTGTTTTATTTAGGAAAAAAAAAACTCTAAAATGTTGAAAGATGTTATGTTCAAGAACATAAATCAGGAATGAGAGAGGTTGACATCAAGTGACAGTCCATGAACTAGATACCAAAGTCATCAGTGAAAGAATAGGGGTATTCAAAAGATTAGTAAATGAATGGATGAGGAACAATAAAAAGACATTACCTGGTCATGAAGCTGTCAAAGGAACAGATAAGAGATGAAAAAAAGATGAAAGGAGAGTAATAGATTTTAGAGAACAAGGTAGCAGCAATCCTGCCTTACAACCCAGAAGTTCATTAGTAAACATGTGATGTGAAAACCTTTGTAAAGGCTGTCAGATGAATGAAGACATTAGGAGAGAATCAAGTTTTAGCTAAGTCTGTAAGGAAGAGAGTAGGGAGCCTTCAGTGAAAGCGCTGGTACAATCTAAGAGATCAGAGGGAGTACAGGAGAGAGGGCTTGGGCCTTGAGAATAGTTCAACACTTTATGGCGATGAGCAATGAAATAGAAAAGATGACTAGAAGAGATTACATTTTGGGTTAATGAAAGAAAGCAGGAATTGAAGTAAATTAAATTTGAAAAGTTTTGTTTGCTAGTGGACACAAGCCAAATACTCCAGGTGGAGGTCTGAATATTCTTTTTCCTCTTGATTCATAATTTAAAAATACAGTGGCAGTAACAAATTGATACCAATAAATACCCACATGGTTCAGTACAAAAGGATGGGGAAGGACTGGGGACAACAGGAAACATGAATAATTGATTCATTACTCATGCATGTGTTGTAAAAGCATAAAATACCAGCATGGAGCAGCTCTGTGGCAACACTGCTGGGTCATCATTGTGCCTATTGTTTATTCAAATGGAAAACCTATGAATCTTTCAGTACACATCAGCCCTTTCCCCTACAACCTTCCCTTCTACCTCCTTTTTAATTGTCACCAACTCTGGATTGTACTTAAATATCTTCCCATTCTATTACTTCTCTCCATCCTCACTGCTACCTCCTTAGTCTAATCTAATAATCACTTACCTTAACAATTTTAATAACATCAGCAAACAGTAGGTGCCTAGTATATGTCATATATTTCCTAGCTGCATTTATTGGGTGCCAAATATAGCCTAGATACCAAGCAAAAACCTGAAGGGCACCAATTTATATTCAAGAATTTCAAGTAAGACCAAATAAAACAGTAGTTACTAAACCTTGTGATTCAGGCTCCCTGAAATAAGAAGTGTAGGAGTTTCAGAGGCATAAAGTAACTAAGAAGAAAGGTCATCTTTTAATGTTTTAAGCAACCCTCTACAGATTATCATGTGGAAACAGTCATCTGTAAATATTTAATCATAAAGCCATCCCTGAAATATCTTTCTATTAATTTCAGAAGTTAAAGGAGGAATCATAATGGCTTACAGTGGAACAGCAAAAAGCTTTTGGGCATATTATTTTGATTGCCTCAAATTTGACTTAACCAAGCAATTTGAAAACCAAAATGCTACACTGTTTTTCATAAATTCTCTAATTTCTATTTTAGTTATACATTTCCATTCTATGTAAAAATAAATTAAAAGATCAAATGCAAGTTTCAAATTAATGTTCATTCAATCCTAATTCTGTTTTTTGCAAACTATACTGCGTGCTGTGAATTCGAGAATAACTAAGACAGGGTCTTCTCAAAAAACTTGTCTAGGACGTGGGGAAGTAGCACACAATTAGGAAGCGCTGTGATTAGTATCCTGGGAACCCAGAGGGAAGTGCCCTTCCTTCTTCCTGGAAATATGTTCACTGAGATAGGTACCTTGTAGTTAGAATGAGAAGTTTTTCCAAGCAAATTATCAGTAGCTGATGATGGTTTAGAGGAGAGTTTCAGGGGCTGGCACTGTGGCATAGCAGGTAAAGCCGCTGCCTGCAGTGTCTGCATCCGGCTGCTCCACACCAGTTCAGCTCTCTGCTATGGCTTGGGAAAGCAATGGAAGATGGCCCAAGTCCTTGGGCCCCTACACCTGCGCGAGAGCTCCTGGCTTCGGATCAGTGCAGCTCCGGCCCCTGCGGCCATTGCGGCTATGATTTTGATGAGGCAAAGAAACTTAAAATCATGATAGAAATTCCTATGACAGCCCTGAAATGACAGTCCCTAACTTGGGGAGTGAACCAATGGATGGAAGATCTCTTTCTCTCTCTTTCTCTCTCTCTCTCTCTCTCTCTGCCTTTCCTTCCCTCTTTGTGTAACTCTGACTTTCAAATAAATAAATAAATTTTTAAAAAAAGAGAGAGTTTCAGATGTATTCCTTCAGGCATGAATGCATTTTTTTCATTTTATAGTTACTGAGTATTTTTATATGGTATTTACCATGACAAATCTAAAGATGAATTAAGTACAGTCCCTAACTTCAGGAGGCTTAATAGCCTAGAAGAAAATGACATGAGGGGGAGAAGTGCAGGGGAGGAACAAGGAAGGAAGGGACTATTATATTCTTAGAATTGTATCTATGAAATAAATTCTGTTTAAAATAATTTAAAACATTTCTTTAAAAAGCATTAGCTTGAATGAAATATTGAAAATGCCACAGTAGAATTCATTGCAAGATTTCATGGTACTTGGTCACTTTAGAGGACTGTCATTTCAGGGCTGTCATAGGAATTTCTACCATGATTTTAAGTTTCTTTGCCCCATCAAAATCATAGGATTAATAAAGATAAATTGGCATTCTGAAGTGAGTAACTCAGTTCTAATCAGTTGCTCCATTCAAATGGAAACTCAGGGGGCCGGAGCCATGGTGCAGCAGGTTAATCCTCCACCTTCGGGGTAGCATCCCATATGGCCACCGGTTCTAGTCCTGGCTGCTCCTCTTCCTATCTGCTATGCCTTGGGAAAGCAGTGGGAGATGCCCCAAGTCCTTGGGCCCCCACACCTGCACAAGAGCTCCTGGCTCCTGGCTTCGGATCAGTGCAGCTCTGGCTGTTGCAGCCATTGGGGAGTGAACCAGCAGATGGAAGACCTTTCTCTCTGTCTCTCCCTCTCACTGTCTGTAATTCTACCTCACGAAATAAATAAATAAAAAATCTTAAAAAAAAAAAAAAAGGAAGCTCTGTGAAAAGAGGAACTTCATTTAATTCATCTCTCTATCCTCAATACCTAGTGCCAGGAATACAGTGATTACAAAATAAATACCTTTTTACTTTTGGAATGGATCGGTGAGCTAAAAAGAAGGCAATATAGGGTAGCTGGTGTTGTTTAGTGGGTTAAGCCTCCACCTGTAGTACCAGCATCCCATATGGGCACTGATTCGAATCCTGGCTGCTCCTATTCTAGTCCAGCTCCTTACAAATGTGCCTGAGAAAGTCATTGGCGCATAGCCCAAATGCTTGAGCCCTGCCATCCATGTGGGAGACCCAGATGAAACTTTCAGCATCTGGCTTTGACCTGGCCCAGTCTTGCCATTGCAGCTACCTGGAGAGTGAACCAGTAGATAGAAGATCTCACTGTGTCTCTTCCTTTCTCTCTGTAACTCTTTCAAAATAAATAAATAAATATTTTTTAAATAAGAAATTATAAACTTGGGGGTGAAATTTGAATAAATGCAAGAAATATATTTTCCAATAAATTCTGAATTTTATGTCCTATTCTGTGAAGTGTGTTAAAAATATATTCTAGACACTTGTTTCAACTGAGGGCGTAAACATGACGATAGCACTGAACTGAGTCAATATTGTATTTTGGGCCAATTCTGTGCTTCCGAAACTGTGTGATGATGAAACTCTGTTAACCTCTTTGAATCTTTTTATTTGATAAATTGGAATAAAATTTATTTAACATTCTTGCGGAGCTGTTTAACAATTTGGTGATAGAATACTTGTGTGTATCCTGTATATAATTTAAAGCATTAGAGAATTATAAAATGTGTACCAAAATTAAATTTCAAAGCTTTAAATTGGAATTCTTTCCAAAAGCAGTCAATTTAACACTTTTTTCCTCCTTTTTCTTTCTAGTGCAGTGCCTGGAGATGACCACCAAACGGAAAATCATCGGCCGTCTGGTGCCGTGCCGATGTTTCCGAGGTGAAGAAGAAATCATCTCTGTTTTAGATTACTCCCACTGCAGCCTTCAGCAGGTGCCAAAGGAGGTCTTTAACTTCGAACGGACATTAGAAGAGCTTTATCTAGATGCCAATCAAATTGAAGAGCTACCCAAGGTAATTTGTGACAACCTAGAATATACATTGTAATGATTATGATAATGCTAACTGTAGCCTTTTATTTCGGTAATTGACAAATCATTAAAGCTGATATAATTTTCCCAGTATTCTCATTACCTTTTAATAGCGCTTCATTTGTACCTTTATATATTAGTAACACATTGAGCTCTATTGGAATGACCATTTTATAGATTATACCTGGTTTTGTTAATTTAAAAGATACAGATTGGAGGGAAAGGAAAAGATACGACATTATGTATTCTAGAACTGAAAATCAGTATGTTATATGCTAAGATGGTACTGTTTCAAAATTTTGAATATGTTCCAAATATAAGAAAGGCTGTTTTTTTTTACCTTCAGTTAATGCTATTATGAAAAACATAGTTTTGTAGAGTTTTGTATAGTTTAAGTACTGGATTATTGTAACTATCACTGAATATATGTGGCAGGTAGCTAGTAAAAAGAGTTGGTTCAAAACAGGCTTGCACTGTGGCAAAATGAGTAAAGCTGCCATCTGCAGTGCCAGTATCCCATATGGGTGGTTCAAGTCCTGGCTGCTCCACTTCCCATCCAGCTCTCTTGCTATGGCCTGGGAAAGCAGTAGAAGATGGCCAAGCCCTTGGACCCCCGCTCCCACGTGGGAGACCAGGAAGAAGCTCCTGGCTCCTGGCTTCAGATCTGTCCAACTCCGGCCATTGCAGCCATTTGGGGAGTGAACCAGGGGATGGAAGACCTCTCTCTCTCTCTCTCTCTCTCTCTCTCTCTCTCTCTCTAACTCGGACTTTCAAATAAATAAATCAATCTTATTTTATGTGGCTTATTAATTTGAAAGTCAGAGTTATAGAGCGGCAGAGAAAGAGTCGTCTATCTGCTGGTTCATTCCCCAGTTGGCCACAGCAGCTGAGCCAATCCAAAACAAGGAGCCAGGAGCCTCTTCCAGGTCTCCAATGCAGGTGCAGAGGCCCAAGTTCATGGGCCATCTTCTGCTTTCCCAGGGCATAGCAGAGAGCTGGATTGGAAGTGGAGCAGCTGGGACTCGAACCGGCATCCATATGGGATGCTGGCACTGCAGGTGGTGGCTTTACCTGCTATGCCACAGTGCCGGCCCCAAAGAATCACCTAAATAATTAGCTCAGATTAAGTAGTCAGCATAGGATTTACCTGTGAAAGACTTAGGTGGCTATAAAATTGTCCTGCAAAATTGTCATTGCTTTGCTAAAAAAGATATTAAATATCCAACAAGCAGAAAAAGAGTCTTTTGCAATGAAAGCTTGTTTTATTATCAAAATGTGAGATTTTAATGTTCTGATAAAAAAACAATTAGAAGCAATTGTTTTCATTTAATATTATGAATTAAAGTCATTTACCTAACACTTCAAATTTGTGGCCAATTTAATATGTGACTCAAAAGCAAGATACTTCATTTTTAATAACCTAAGTGTGTCATTTCCTCTTAGATCTTTCCTCAGGGCAGCTGGGTCATGCCATCAAAGAGAGTTGATCCCAGGGATTAGCACAGGATTGTACATCAAGTAGAGGCCAGGTTGAAATGACATGTCTCTGCTGCCAGACTAGGAACTACTTGAGGGTAGGGGTAGTACCTGATTCATCTTTGCCTACGTGCATAGTGACTTTCACAGACTAGATACACAGTCCATTTTTTGTCAACTGACTAGTGCAACAATGCAGAGAACTTCATGTATTGTAGGATTTGATCAGCAAAACTACATAAGGTTTTACAAATAAGTCATAAATGTGATATTTCACTCTAATGGAGAAAAATAAGCACAAGTGTTTATTGTTTAGGTCAGGCCATTCTCAGATTGATAGATAAAACAGAGAACAGGGGCCAGCGCTATGGCATAGCAGGTAAAGCCACCACCTGCAGTGCCAGCATCCGATATGGGCACTGGTTTGAGTCCTGGCTGCTTCACTTCCAATCCAGCTCTCTACTATGGCCTGGGAAAGCAGTGGAGGATGGCCAAAGGCCTTGGGCTCCTGCACCCATGTGGGAAACCTGGAAGAAACTCCTGGTTTCAGATCTGGCAGAGTTCTGGCCATTGTGGCTGTTTGGGGAGTGAAACAGCAGTTGAAGACCTCTCTCTCTCTCTCTGCCTCTGCCTCTGCCTCTCTGTAGCTCTGCCTTTCAAATAAAGTAGATAAATCTTTAAAAAAAAAAAAAGAACAGAGAACATCCAGTTAAATATGAATTTTAGATAAAATAGACAATTTTATAATGTAATTTTGTCCCAAATATTGCATAGAATACATTTATATTAAAAAATGTAATGAAAATGAAATTCAAATTTCACTGGGCATCTTCTTTTTATATACTAAATCTGACAACCCAAGGCCAATGTAGTCATTTAAAATCTTTTCCTAGATCCATGAAACAGATTTTGCAGAATAAATAGTAAGAACATGGTTAATGAATAAATCAATTATTTACTTACTATCTGCTCTTCTACATAGTACTTGAGGCCTTAAGGGACATACAGGAGAAATAAATAATCCCTACTTGTAAGGATCTGACAACCTAATTACAGACAAAAACTGAAATGTGAACAGTTCATGTTCAGTAATGTTTAATTAGAGCCAAAGAGCCAAATACTGTTGTGAGGCTTATGTATAGAGAAGACATTCTTTCTTGAAGAGGTGAGGAAAGACTTTGACCGAAGAGCTCACATAAGGAAGTTACGATGGTATTGATGTGGAGTGCAGGAAAGGGAGCAGAGCCCTGAAGAGTCTGGAGCTGCCGGTACATGTGAGGAGGACAATAGGTGGAGATGGGAGGGAGGAACCAGACCATGAAGGGTCTTGAAAAATCACATAGTATTTGACTCAATTCATTGATCTGAAAACACCACTGGGGAGTCTTATACACTCAGTAAGAGTCTAAGTAGGCTTAGATGAGAAATCTTTTTTTTTTTTAAATAATCAAGGTGTATATTAAACATGGAATGAGGCATGATGGGAAGATGATGGGTCACAAAGTCACACCTTCTTTTCTCTTTTTAAATTTTTTTATATTTTTTAAAATTTTTATTTGACAGAGTTAGTGAGAGAGAGAAAGAAAGAAAGGTCTTCCTTCTGTTGGTTCACCCCCTAAATGGCCGCTACAGCCTGCGCTGCACCGATCCGAAGCCAGGAGTCAGGTGCTTCTTCCTGGTCTCCCATATGGGTGCAGGGCCCAAGGACCTGGGCCATCCTCCACTGCCCTCCTGGGCCACAGCAGAGAGTTGGACTGGAAGAGGAGCAACCGAGACTAGAACCCAGCGCCCATATGGGATGCCAGTGCCTCAGGTGGAGGATTAACCAAGTGAGCCACGGCACTGGCCCCTAGATGAGAAATCTTAAGCTATTTTGTCTGTTTGTTTAGCTAAAACAATGGAATAACAATAAATACAAAGAATATATAGACACCAATAATTTAATTATACTTTTCTGATTGATTAGAATTAAGAAGAATTACTATCTTCTATTATTGTGTTTTATATGGTTCCAGGATCTTTTACATAATCTCTGAAAGTTGCTGTAAGTTCCCAAATTCAGTTGTTTTGTCTTCATAAAGCAGCCCTGTAAGTTAGTTCCTTCTAAGATACTGAAAGTGTATTGAGATAGGATTGTCATAGTGCATAAATATATTTGGGTATTGTTAGAAAAATAGATATTTAAGAAGCCAAAGGATCAGGGCTCCCAACGTTTGTCTTGAGTAAGAGAAAATTTAATGAAAACTTACTTTAAAAATAGACATGATTGGCTTTCATAAGTGGGACCTATTTCTCAGGACACAATTGGTTATCTTTTATTTGCCTTGTATGTTAATCAACTTTATTCTTAGGGTGGCTTCTCTCACAGTGGGTGAATGACTACAACAGTTCTAGAGTATCCAGAACAAGTTCGAAAATGGTTCTAGAGCATCCAGAAAGAGAAATAGCTTACCACTGTCTTTCTGACAAGGAAAAAAGTGTCACCCACAATTCCTCAACTAACTTGCCCTTCCACCTCATTAGCCTCCTTGTACCACAAATTTATTGCTAGTTCAATTCCTTTGCTACTTGGGGGAAGGGGGAGGGTCTGACCCATGGACCATATAAGGCCCTTGAAATCATTTGGTTTGGCCCTGTCAAGGCAACCAAAGGTGGGACTCAAAATTCAATAAATCTACTGCAAGCTAATTTTTAAGTTGATAAGTTTGTATGATATTATAAACTTCCCAATCATCCTTAGCAGAAAAATGGTTTCTCAACCCTAGATGAGCACCTATGGCAAGAAGGTTGGGATTATCCTCATTGGGTTATATAGTGACAGGACAGCTCTGAAGCTGTGATTGCTGGCAGCAGTCCAGGACGTAGGGGTGAAAGGACTGGTGAAGAGATTACCCCAGTGTGAGCCATAAGCTGTGACAAATGACAATTTCCCGAGGAACAGTTGCTCTTCATCGAAGATGATGCATAAATATTTTAAAGCCTTGTAGACAAAGTATTGAGTTTTTGAGGCTTTAAATCTTGAAAGTTAGATTAAATATTTTGTCTACCATCTTATTTTTATCTTGTTCTTGTTTTCTTTGTATTATGCAGGTCTTGTTACCACTGTGATTTCACATTTGTTGCATAATAGGATTGTCATTTAGATGCCTGATATTACATTATAATTTACTTTTTATAAATATTTTTATTTTTTGCTCTCTGGTATTTTTTAAAGAATTTTCCAACTGGTCATGAATCTCTAATTTGTCACACAATAGAGAACAAAAAAATCAAACTTTATGGCATAAGCAAATACATGTCAAGAGTGCTTCAGAAAAATAGATATGAAAGAATGGGAAGTATTTTGATTAGAAATAGTTCAGTGTATTTTGTGCAATTTTCTGTAGTAAAAGGTAAAAATTACCTTTCATGCATTGACAGAAACCCACCAAGCTTATAATTCGGTACTGTTTTTGTTTGTTATTTTGAATTAAGAACTTAAAATTATAGACAGAGTAGTAGACCATAAAAAGCATATATTATCTATGAAGTAGTACAGGAAAACAAATGTAAAAAAAAGCAATAAAGAGGAAAACTACAAAGAGACTTCTTGAAATTGAAGAGAAACTTTTAAAAAATGTAGTATGAATAATTTTAGAAAAGTCCATATGTGATCAAAATAAAATATTGAATGAATGTGGTAGATGAAATCATTTTAAACCTATGTAAAAAGGAGTGGGTTTAATTTTAAAGTTTTCTCTATTGAAAAGTTCACAACCTACTATGAAAATTGTTTTCAGGTTAAGAACTTGAGCTTTTGGCCCAGATACACCTGGGATTAGATCTTAACTTGCCATTAGCTTGGGATAGCATTTTATCTTTGAGAAGCTTCAGCTTCTTTTCTTTTTCTTTTTTTTTAAAGTTTATTTTATTTATTTGAAAGAGTAACAGAGTGAGAGGGAGAGACAGAAAGAAAGCATCTAAAGAACATCTGTTAGTTCTCCTCCCAAACGGCCATGATGGTTGAGGCTAGTCTAGGCTGAAACCAGAAGCCAGGGACCCCATCGGGTCTCCCACATCAGTGGCAGGGTCCAAGTATTTGGGCCATCTACTGCCTTCCTAGGCACATCAGCAAGGAGCTGAATCAGAAGCAGAGCAGCCAGAACTAGAACCAGCTCTCTGATTTGGGATGCTGACATTGCAGGCGGCAACTATACTTGCTGCACCACAAAGCCTACCCCAGTCTCAGTTTCTTAATAAGTGGAATTGGGAAAATAGTAGTATCTGCTCCTGTAGACAGATGAAGGAAGGAGAGAAGGAATGAGGGAATAAAGACAAAATTGAGTTGGGTAATGCATGTAGAGTAACTGGAATAAAAATTAAAAAAAAAAAACAACATTCAATAATGAGTATTTACTACCCTATCACAGATGAAGTAAGATTGTAATGTTAGTTACCCAGAATTAACAAAAGTAAGACTTTGTAACATCTTAGGATAGTTCTAGTATTTGCTGTCCAACGAAAAATGCTGTGGGATAAACTCCTCTCTCCTAGGTTTAGGAAAATAGTTCCCTCTTTGTAGTAAGTGATAGATTTTTGATCATACACAGCTACATCAGCACACCCATAATACCATTGCTTCCCTTGAGAATTTCCTTGACTCACATAAACACAATATTATATCAGCTTTGATAAGATGCAACTTGATCATTATTTTTTCTTTTTTTTAATATTTTTTTTGAAAGGCAGAGTTAGAGAGAGAGAGAGAGAAAGGTCTTCCTTTTTCTGTTGGTTTACTCCCCAAGTGACTGCTATGGCCAGTGCGTTGCGGCCAGCACGCTGCACGGAACCGAAGCCAGGAGCCAGGTGCTTCCCCTGGTCTCTCATGCGCGTGCAGGGCCCAAGCACTTGGGCCATCCTCCACTGCCCTCCCGGGCCACAGCAGAGAGCCGGACTGGAAGAGGAGCAACTAGGACAGAATCTGGCGCTCAAACCGGGACTAGAACCTGGGGTGTCGGCGCCGCAGGCAGAGGATTAGACTAGTGAGCCACGGCGCTGACCCAACTTCATCATTATTTAATTCATCCTTCAATTATTATTAATAAATAAATAAAGACTAGACAAGTTAGTTGATTTCCCTTAGACCACATAGCAAGTTAAAGTCCTAACCAAAACTATCAGTAGAGACTATTAGTCAAGAGAGAAGAGATTATGCTGCAGTAACAATAAATCAAAATTTCAGTGGATAACTGAAGTTTTACTTTGTGTCATGTAAATGTTTGTAGGGACCGCTGCTCCTCAGGAACCCATAGTTAAAAACCAGTCCAACTTTCCACCCAATGTAGATATGTAGATATGTCTAATTATTTGTTTTACAAAAACCACCAAAACTCTTCATGAATATTTCTTTTTTTTAACTTTTATTTAATGAATATAAATTTCCAGTGTACAGCTTATGGATTACAATGGCTTCCCCCTCCCATAACTTCCCTCCCACCCGCAACCCTCCCCTCTCCCGCTCCCTCTCCCCTTCCATTTGCATCAAGATTCATTTT
Source organism: Lepus europaeus (assembly GCF_033115175.1). Classification (NCBI taxonomy): domain Eukaryota; kingdom Metazoa; phylum Chordata; class Mammalia; order Lagomorpha; family Leporidae; genus Lepus; species Lepus europaeus. The sequence goes on from NC_084831.1 coordinate 61,938,075, forward strand.
CAATTCTCTTTATATACAGAAGATCAATTTAGTATAAAGATTTCAACAGTTTGCACCCACATAGAAACACAAAGTGAAACATACTGTTTGAGTACTAGTTATAGCATTAAATCAAAACGTACAGCACATTAAGGACAGAGATCCCACATGAGGAGCAAGTGCACAGTGGCTCCTGTTGTTGACCCAACAAATTGACACTCTAGTTTATGGCGCCAGTAACCATCCTAGGCTGTCGTCATGAGTTGCCAAGGCTATGGAAGCCTTCCAAGTTTGCCGACTCTGATCATATTTAGACAAGGTCATAAAAGACAGAGTGAGGATAGTAACCAATGATCCTAAGAGTGGCATTTACCAGGTTTGAACAATTATACAGCATTAAGTGGGGAAGAGGACCATCAGTACATACAGGTTGAGAGTAGAGCCATTGGTGGTAGAGTAGAGGTTATGATTACAAAGGAATGAGGCCCAAGTGCACTAGACAGGGCCTAGAACAAAGGACAGAGTCATTATTAGAGGAGCTAAGAAAGGAGCTGTCTAAGCTACAAGTAATTTTTCTGATTGAGAGGCAAATAGAACCTGATAGAAGGGGCTTGATAATAATCTGGTGGGCTTTAGGCCTTGTAAATTCAGAGGCCCAGACCTATCTATCTCTTCACATGGGGTATATCCTATGGGAGGTGTGAACCTCCTAGGGGAAGGCACTCTGTTGACTTTCATTACTTGGCTGGCCTGGGAGGAGAGCTGGCCAGGTAAAGGCAGGGGGCATCTCTAACAAGAAATTTGCAGTTCTGCCTGCAATGTTGCTGACCCTGCTTGACCATCCCCTCAGCTGCAGTGGTCACTTTGGAAGTTGAGCTGAGTGAAGGGCTTTTCAGCTTAGAGCCAATAAGATCTGTGGCTCTGACCTGGGCATCCTTCGACTCCAGGGCAGGTCCATTTCTAGTGATCCAACTCTTGGCAGAGCTGCCAGGGCTCTTCACAAGCTGACTTCTGCTGAAGCCCAGGCTTACCACATTGAAAGCCACTGCAGTGGACTGGCCTGTTGGGTCTCCTTGAGGGCAGATCACTGTACAGATCAGCCATTAATAGGCCTGCCACCCATTGCTTCTGATGCCGAGCTTTCTTTTCCTCCTGGTTTGTGTAAAAGCAGACCAGAGGATGCAAGTCAAGGGAGTGCCCGTGTCCCATCTCTAATCTTCGGTGGCCTGAACTACAAGTCTATAGTCACAGGCATGTTCTGTAGTAGTTTTTCTAAGGTAGACAATGCCCATGAGGAAAATTATATTCTCACTTTAAAACTTTCTTTCCCTTTGGTCTGAAAGGGAGGTTTTTTCTACTTACTGTATACTTCGCTGATGGCGAAGTGAATCTAGCTATGAGATTATTATTTATTTCTATTAATGGGAAAATAAACTATGAGTTTATTTATGAGTATGTTTTTTCTTAGGTCCATCATTTTATGGCTTATAGTATACTTGAAATTGAATTCCATTATTCAGCCTCTTCCAATGTTTTGTTGTTATTGAGAGATTGTTGAAACCCACCTTCATAAAGGTATGTAGTAAAAATTAAAGTAAGGTTTAACAATATTACATTCAATATAGAATATTATTGGTAAGCTGAGAGATAACAGAAAACAGACAGCCTGTATATACACAGTTGCTTTATCTAGGAATAAAATAAACATTGGAAAACCAATTCCAGGAGAAGGCTACAGGGACACAATTGCAATAGTACACACAAGTGTATTGGCCAGGGTGTGTAGCTAAAGTATCGATCATCCAATATACAGCAGTCAGGGATTTATCAAAAAGGGATGTAGTAGACTGATAAAATTTTTTTTCATGGCCTGGCTCTAGTCATTGGCCCATGAAATAGCAGAAATCCTCACCAACTCTTCAGAAAATAAATAGATAACAAAAACACATCTGAATCAGGCCAGCAGCCAGCAAATAAAATAGAGCTCCAAGTTTATAACCAGCAAATGGTCTATGACAACTGAGTGGACGCGGATTGGGCTGAACATACATGCAGATGCTGAGCCAGCTCTCTCCTGAGACAGTGCCCTGAGTCTTCCATCTGCCAGGTTTGCTGTTTCTGTAGACTGCACCTTCATTAACTTCATATCCCTGCTCAAGCATCAGCTGAGAAGTTTACCCTTTATCTTACATTACCATTTAAACATGACCTAAACTTCCAAATGTAGAGTATAAAAGCTGCTACTTGTTTAGTAAAGTTGTCTCAATTTAAATCTCATGTTGACAATAATTCCCTTAAATGTCTATCATCTATAAACATGGAATTGCCTTTAACCTTGACATTTTATATAAGTAAGCCTAAACATATCTGTAAGACACTCTCCAAACATCTTGAGTTTAAATGAAGGTGAAAAAAAGCCCCTTTTCATCTCTCCCACTATATCTATGTATATCTATCTATATATTTAGATATTTATAAATGTAATCAATCAGAGTTTTTTTAATAATCTTTGCTCAGCAAGTGAATCACTGACTTTGGATAATAGAAGAATGTAGGAGTTCATTTTTGCAGTGTTGCAGAGCAAGGAGCCATACAGCTATCACTTAATTCCAGGCTTCTTGAGGTAAATCTTCTTATAGATTGAAGTTGAGGTTGAGTGCTATATGTTCAGCTGGTATGCAAGTTCCTGGTTTGTTGCAGAGCATATGGCCCACCTTTAATTGTTCAGTAATTTTGTGTTCTTCTGGGAATTCTGATGATATCAAAGTAGGCTTCAGTCAATCAGGTGGTAGAGACTCCTTGTTAAGGGCCGGGGAAGATTTCTGGGAAAACTCTCAAGATTAGACCCAGACCTAAAAATGTTATCTGTGGGGAGATAAACAACCTCATGGGTTTTGTGATCAAGGGACGCTGAAGGTCAACTAAATTCCTTCAATTCTGTGTGTTAATTTTTAAGAGATTTGGTTTTTCAATCAGAAAGGCAGGGCAAGAAAGCTTTAAGCTAACTAAGGGAGGGGGAATTGGAGTCCATGCGTACTAGCACCTGAAAGTAAGTTGCCTCTGCATCAAGGCACTGCTTAAAGACCCAGTTTCAGTACTCAGATTCTTATTTTTGCTTGGCAAGATTTTATTATTTTAAAAGTTTATATCGGAAACTCTTAAATATGTATATCAGTAAGAAACTGGGGTATCTCTAGTCACTTTTTGAGCTATTTACCAATCTTTTGACTGAAGACTTCACTCAAGTTATGACTTATTTCTAACCTTTACTCAAATATCAAATTTCATTGAAATCTGATTAAATAGTGTGCTTGCTCACTCTTACTGCCAGTTTGGTGGGAATGATATAAAAACTCCAAATTTTGGGGAAAATATATCAATTAATTTGTTTATTCAGCAAACAATTTTTGAGTATCAATTATATATAGACACTGTCACAGGTGCCAGAGACATATTGATGAGCAAAACCAACAAATCCTTCTTCTCACAAAATCCACTTTATTGCAAAAGGAGATTGTAGATAAGCAAACAATTTAAAAAGGAAATGTTATGTAGAAATAAATGTCATGATGAAAAATAAAGCAGGGGAATAGCTAGGAGGCTACTTTAGGATGAAAAAACTGAGAATTCCTCTCTAAGGAGTGATCTTTTATGTTGTGTTTTGAAAGACAAGCCAATCAAACAAGATCTAGAAGGGAACGTTTGAGGCACAGGGAACCATTCACTGTAGGAACAAATGTGAATTATTCAAAGAACGAAAGTAATGTCAAGTGTGTGGAAAATGTTGGTTGGAAAGGTGGTAAGGCTAAATCATATAAGTTCAAATAAGTTAAGAAAGACATTAAGATTTTATTTAAAGTGGCATGAGGGCCATTGAAGAATTTTAAGAAAAATAGTGACATTAAATTATATAATTACATGTCCAGAGTAGGGACAAAATGATTAGAGGCTACCCCAGTTATTCAAGTGGGACAATGGTAGCTTCAACTTGATCATCATTAGTGAAGAAAAAGAGAAGTGTTGCAGACTGTGTTTTGTAGGTCAAGTTAACAGAATGGGTTGGGAGACAGAAGCTAAGGATCTGGAAAGAGATTTATAAAGACTTGTAATGATAAGAGGAGGAAAACAGAGAAAGTATTGTTGAGGATACTGGAGAAAACATGAAATCTCTCTGATCAGATTGTTATAAGGAAAAGCAGAGAACTAAGACAAGCTAGAGGACAGTTTGAAAACAAGATACTTTCTTGCTGTTCCTTTTTTTTTTTAGATCAATAACAGCAAAGCCTGTTTATACACTCATAAAAATATATGAGAAGAGGGAAAAAACTAGATGCAATAATTTGATGGAATACTTACAGGATCAGAGTCCTGAAGGTAAAATGACAGAAGAGTCACAGAATGCATATAGGGGTTGCCTTTCAGAGACACAGGAACACTTCGTCCACTTTTAAGAGAGAGAAGGAAGACAATAAGGGTGCTGCTGACCATGGTTGGTAGGGCTTGAGGGACTTACTGGGTATGGAAACTAATTCAAATGTCTTAAGTATTAACATGTAAAACAAAACAAAAACTACTAGAATTAGAAGAATGGGAAGTGGCAGCTGTTCAAAGAACTGAGAAAGTGGGAGACTGAGTACATGAAGTTTATGGTTACAGGGCAATATCATTTACAAAGGAAGCGAAGGCCTTAAGTGTAAATGCTAGCTATATTTTATAGTTTCTCATTGAAATGGTAGGTGGTTAAGAAACAGATACCAGAGGCAAATTCTTCTAAAGTTATATTGGCTTATATGCCTAGAGCAGTATGTTGGCAATAGAGGACACGTGAAAATGATATCGGAAATGACCCCCTAAAATCTATATCAAAATGTGGCCCCTTGAAGTTCCCCAGAAGCGCCATCTGGGATGCCACTTATGTTACTGGAATTTGGGGTGTCATACGATATCACCATATGCTTATTAATAAATCCCCAATATTAATAAGCCCGAGAGAGTTTTTACCTAATATTTAGAGAAGATTTCTAAATATTGGCATAAATAAACGAGACAGCATGGTACATTTTAGGCTTTTATTTAGTGCGAAAGGTGCATAGGCAAGTGAGGGCTTTAGTTCAGTTTAAAGAGAAGGGAAAATCTGGAAACTAGGGTAATGTCCATACCAAGCAGAGAGCAGACCAAAAGCCACGTGCAGCAAGTGCTTTGAGCTGCTCTCCACCACTTATCACCAGCAGCAAAGCAGAGGCAGAGCGCCTTTTGGGACGCTCCTTGCCTTTTATATATTTTTCACAGGGGAGTGGCTGTGGGCAGGTAGGCGCTCAGGTATGGCCAGGTAGGGCATGATGTCACACGGGGGCGTGGTGAAGGTATTTGGTAGGACGTGAGGTCACACAAGGGCGTGTGCCTGCCTACTTCAAAAAGCTTAGTTCATAGGGGAAGACAGAAAATGGAGCAAATATTTATTGATCATTCAGCATAAATTAGAATAACCATGATCTTTACCTTCAATTTAAGGATACTGAAGCATAATGATTTTAAAGATTTTAACAAAGATTATATACCTGCAAAATGTCACAATCCTTATACTTCAAATTTAAGCCCACGTTACTCAAAATCCAATGCTTTCACTTTATGAACCTAAGGAAAGACCTTCTAGAAGTCAGCACTTCACTAGACATGTAAATGAACAAGATGGCAGAATCAAGGATGACAACATTTTTGTCCTACAGAACTGGGAAAATGATAATATTAAATAAATATGGAAAGAGGATATTGGGCGGAGAAGGACAACAAATGTGTTTTAGACATAAAATCTGAGATGTCACCCCAGCATCCTCATAAAGATTCTAAAGGACAGTTAGAGATCTAGGACTGAGCCTCATCTTATCAGAACTGGCAGTATAAATCTAGTACTATCCAAAAATCAGAAACAAGAAGCCATGTTTTATTTGACCTGCCTATTTCTTTTTAAATGACTTAGTAGCCAACTTTAAAAGAAAATTCATATTCCTGGCTTCTCTCTAAAAATTGAAAGATCTAGTAAAATCCATGTTCCAAATTGCTAACAAGTTAGTCTGAGTAATGTGGCTGGCCCTGTAGATGTAACATATCTAGAGATCCCACCCAAGCTAGCTCTGTAATTGACATTAGCTATATATCTCCTGCAGGAAAAAAATTTGCAACCCCAAATGGATATTCATTAAATTTTTGTGAAAAAATAATATCTACTGGATGCCAGGTACTTTGCTAGATACTGGGAAAACAGTAATGAAACAGATATAGGGGTTTTTCAGCAGGAAAACAAATAATTACAATCAAACAGGTTCCTATTATGATGAATGAGGACACAATGCTGTTTTGAAAACATTCAATAGAGCATCCTCTTTGAGGAATTTCACTGAAGATAAGACTTCAGGATGAGTAAGAGTTCACCAGAAGAATGAACAATATTTTAAGAGTGTGAGGCATAACAGGGGTGTTCAAAAATTTGTGAAAAGCTTATATTATGAAAAAACTAAGCATGGATTTCAAAAAAATTTTATACATGAAAATATTCTATATTTTCAAGAACTTTTTGAAGTACCCTCATATTTTAGAAAATGAATTTGTTGAGTATTATTTAATATATAATGCAAAAGATAGAATGGAAGAAATGAAGTTGGAGAAACTATAAAGGCCCTCTGTGCTAAGATAGGGAGTTTGAATTTTATCCTGAAATCTGTGCAAATTCACTTAAAGCTTTATCTGAGTAGCAATAAGAAGTAGATATGTATTTTAGAAACAGCTCTAGCTGCTCTAAGGATAAATCATAGAAGAGTAAACACATAGGCAAGGAAACCAGTTACACAGAGCTTGTAGTATCTGTAAGAGCTAATTGATGGTCTGACACTGTACATGAAACAAAGGACACAGTTTGGAGAAGAAAATAGGAGGTAAATATACTGGATTTGGCCATCCATTTGGTGCCTAGATGTAGGAGCAAGATTGAAATAGGTCCAAGGTGACTACCCATAGAGACTGGGAATAAATCAAAAGAAGGAAGACATAGAATGAGGCAGCCACAGCCAAGTTCAAGAGAAGAGTGAAGGGCTATCTATGGAAGCCAGGTGTGCATCACAGGGGGTGAAATATCTCCAGACTACAGCCAGCTACCTAGGAAAAGAAGTGAGCTTCTTTAGAATACAGTTTGACCAGAAATTTATCTGATGTGTGTTGGTTTGGAAGTCTAATTGCTGAGCTTTTGATAGAGCTGTTTTAGCATTTAGAAAAAATGAAGGATAATGTATAGAAACTAAGCTAATAAAAAAAATGAAGTGATTTCAGTCACAAAAATGAAGTGACTTTGATGAGTAACAGATATGTAGGAAGAACAAGTCTGGAGACCAAATGTACAACATGAAGATATAGGCAATAAAAGTGTACTGCATTCATGATAGATGCATACATTGTAGCTGTTTCTGTCATAAATACAAAAAAAGTGTTACTGTGTAAGATATAGATATGTTAACATTCTTCACTACAGTAAAAGTTTTTACTATCATATGTATGCCATAGCATCATGTTGTATACCTTAAATATGTACAAAATTTTGTTTGAAGAAGTGTTGTGAGTAAAAATGCAAACATGCAAGTACACATTATGAAGGTCGGCACTGACTATTGATTGAACCCAACATTTGGAGTGAATGTATTAAAAGGATGAGGACAAAAGAGAGATAGTGGTTGTGTTGGTGAGCAATGACCAGATTTTCTAACTGCCATAATATGATGTAAATAGATAGTGTCCACTATTAATAAAACAAGTAGAAATATAGGAACATTCTTTAGAAATATGGAGGAAAATATAGGAAGTAATAGCTAAAAACATTTAAAGCAGCAATTTCTGGAAGAAGGATTGTGGAATATGAATGAGATAACAAAAAACTGAAAATTAAAAATAATTTTAAAAAGCAATTAGAGAATTGAGCTAGAAAAGAAAAGTATCAAGAATTGATATTTTTGATAGATCTGACCAAATCTGCACATGTTATGGTACTTCTTTTGAAAATTAGCCATATAATGCAATGATAAAAAATAAATATCCAATGCTCAAGTGAACTATAAAGTATCATTTGGGAAGCCCACATGACACAGAAAGTAAATATGTAACTTCATCAAAGTGTTTGTTATCTGTCCTTTTCTCTAGTTCTTACAGTTACTACCTAATTATCACATTTTGTCATGTTATTCATTTCTTTACTCAGTCCTTAGTATATAACTTGACAGTTGTACTCTAGAGAAATAATTCTCCATCAATTCCCAGAAGTCTGATTTCATTATAGAAGTGAGCCCAAATCATTGCATTAGTAGAATATCCTCTGACTAGAACCACATGGGGACCCAGTTCTTGACCAAGAACTCCTGAGGAGTCAGACCTTTCTCAACTTGTTACAGGAGCATGGGATTACTTCACAGTGATTAGGAGGCTAGCCTTCCATGGAATTGGCCTCTAATCATATGTAGAAATCATATATGAACATTTGCTCCCAAAAACTGCTAGAGCTATAAGAAGCCATAAATCAGCATCTGCTAAAGCACACAAGTGCATGCACTAGTCCTTTCTGTAATAGCAATTAATCAAGATTTCTAAGAAAGAAACATGAATATGTTATAGAATTGGATGAAAAATTTCTCTGAATTGGGAAGGAAAAAAAATCATACTTTTTATGTTGTTAGAGGTACTGTGGTGGGAAATTTTAAGAGACCCTGGATTACATTCTGATGTACTGATCAGCTCCTCGGGGTCTGAGAAACAGTGAGAAAGAAGAGAAGCAAAGGGCATGAGTAATATCAGTCCACACGTATTGCCAACTAGTTAGTGCTGTTTAATTTCAACAGTCAGCTCCAGAATTCTGCAACAGCTTCTAGTGCAGAAACAAAGAGCGCCTTGACGTGGAATGTGTGGCGTGTAGGAAAGCACTAAGGCCTTGGAGCCAAGTAGACCTCAATTTAGTCTCACCTGGGAGAAGTTTCTAGGCCTCAGTTTCTCACCTACATAAAATGGAGAAAATAACATTTATTTTGCAGGATTATTTTACCTGCTTGTAATTTTTTGTCACATCTTGACCATGTTATAATTCTTCACTGTTATAGATTGTTATATGTGAAGTGTGAGAATGGAGCAAATTGTAAACCTTCAACAGCCAGCCATGGTTGTCATGGGCTGCAGTTACAGAAAGAACACATACAAGTTGATTTTTTTTCTAAAATGAGATGATAGCCCCGCTTTCCATAAAGGGAGTTATGTTCTTTCCAAAGTATGAGTGATTTTAAAGGAGAGAAAACCTTTTGCAGAAGCTTATTCTTCCAAGCAGCATTAATGAGTTAAGTATTGATTGTGCAAGGATTAGAGGAAATAGAAATATTCTATTTCACTCTTTACAACCATTTTACTGTTTCTTGCTTTCCTGGTAACAACATAACTTTTGTTGATTTTTCATTTTGGCAAGTTTGTGTGTGTGTGTGTGTGTGTACACATATAATATTTACTGTATAGAGTTCTCCGTTTTCTTTAAACTTTAAGGGGTTGAAGTAAAGGTTTGTTTCCTCTTTTTGAGGTTGGCAGTAAAGGTTAATTATGTTCAATTTAATTCCTATGACCCTCTGTGGAGTCTTTTCTGTGTGGCAGTGGCCTTTAATTGGAATAAAGCTTCTTTTTCTTTGTTCTAAATAATTAAGAGTTGACTACATAAAAGCTTGTAAAATACATTTATCACATGACTTTACTCATTAACATTAATGATAATTGCTTCTGTCATCCATGGAGAAGCACTGCCACCAGCCTGCAGAGAAATTGTGACACTTGGAGAAATGGAGAGGGCGCAGAACAGCAAGGGCAGCTCCTGGGGGATGCTCACGCACAGAAGTAGGAACTCCATTGAGAAAAGCAAAGTCACAGAAAATGAGGGAGCAGAGTTCTAAGGAGGGAGTGATGACATTGTCAAATGGAATAAGAAGGTCAAGTAATGCAAGAGCTGGATCATCCATTAGCCCAAGGGAAATTTCATTTGTGGTTTTTACCATACCAGTATCAGGAGAGATCTCCTTGATCTTCATGTTTATGGGGTTATCACTCTCATCCATTCTCACACTGAAGACTCACAGATCTGTTATCCCAGCTCAGCCCTATCTCTCAATCATCATGCTTAAACCTACTTTCTGACTTTACTTGGTAATTCACATTAAGCACCCTTGAAAACTACCTCCATCCTATATTTCCTGTTACAGTTGGTTAGGTATGATTACCAGGACCCTGTCATCCTTTAGTCTCCCTACTCACTCACCTTCCACATCAATTCAACAGCCAAATCTTGCCAATGTTACCCCTTAAATCTTTACCCTATGGTCAGAGCCCTTGTCAGACCTTCATCATCTCCTGGCACACTAATGAAATAGTCTCTGGATTCATAGCCCTTAAACCAGCCTTTCTACCCCCTCCAACCCCATTGTGTTCTTTGCACAACCAGCAGTGTTATATTTCATATGTAAATATGACCAGGCCCCAAGCTAAGTTAAGGCAGTCACTTGTCAGTTCTCTATCTTCAGGAGAGCACTGTCAATTGTAGCATGGAATGCTAAGAGACACCATTGTCTGTCCACAGCCCTCCTCTGCATTCCATTGCTGCTTCTGCTTTCACAGGACGATTCATCTCAACTGTCACTTCCTCCCACAGCTGTCATTCTTCAGTCACTGGCACAGTTATTTAACTCTCTTCTGTTCCTCCATATTACCACATGCACAGTCCTACAATTGTACTCACCAACCCTATGGTGATTCATTTAATCCATATTTATTGTCTGTTCTATTCCAGGGAAACAGGGGTGAGGAAGAAAGACACTGCAATATGTCTTCCTCCCCCTCTTGAACAGGGGATTATGTCTATTTAATCTCTTTCAACAGGAACTGGCACAACATTTAGTACAAAGCTAGGGTCTCACTACAAATTTACTGCACAAATAAATTGTAAAATGACTTTATAAAAGTCAATTATAGAAATATGTACACAAGATTATATAAAAACACAGTAGAGACGCAACTAATCCTGCTTCCTTGGGTGGCCAGGAAAGTCTGCCTGGCAGACATGCATTGCTGAAGAAAGATTAGTAGAACATCTGGTTGGGTTTTTAAATGAGAAATTGAGCCTTAAAGGAAATGTTTTGCCCAACATGGCTGTTTAAGGGTAGAGTCAGAATTGAAATGCAGATTTACCCAATTCCAAAGCATGTAACTTACCCATTATTATCCCAGTGGAGAAGAAATCCATTTTATGCCAGGAGCCATTTTCTTTCTGATTCAGTGACTTTCACAGGTGGAATCCACAAAGTTAAGCCTTTAATTATACAAACTGGTCAGTGCCTAGAAAGGTGAAAGCTTACATATACATGCACATACACACCTATTTATATATACAAAGTCAGCTTATACTACGATTAAAGTGTAGATGGCATTCAACTGACTTGTTTGTACCACACTGATTACTGTATATAGGCAAAGGCAATTTTCTTAAAGCCAATTAACCAATAATTTTATCAATCAGTAGGTACTAAAAAAACAATGTAAAGAAACTCCCTTGGCACAGCTGTACTCACCCACCCACATCTGCGCACATACACAGATGCAGAAACACACATCCTTTCTTTTTAAAAAAATTATTTATTTATTTGAAAGGCAGAATTACAGAGCAGCAGAGGGAGGGAGGGAGGTAAGGAGAGTGGGAGAGAAAGAGAGAGAGAGAGAGAGAGAGGGATTCTGTCACAGTGGCTGGAGCTGAGTCAATCCAAAGCCAGGAGCCAGGAGCTTCCTCCGGATCTCCTACACGGGTGCAGGGGTCCAAGGATATGGACCATCATCCTCTGCTTTCTCAGGTGCATTAGCAGGGAGCTAGATCAGAAGTGGAGCTGCCAGGACTTAAACCTGTCCATATATGATGCGGTCACTGTAGGTGGGTGACTTTAGCTGCTATACCACAATACCAGCCCCACACATTCCTTCGCTTAGGTTTAATAGGGATATTAGGAAGCTATCCTCTAAATGCCTACAAACATGAAGCTGAATCAAAATTATTATTTAAAGCCAAGTTTTAAATTTAGCCTTTACTTTTTTATTTTTATTTCTGGACATTATTCGCTTGCTACCATGAAGTAAAATAGTGATATACATTTAATAATATTTTCATTTTAAAAAATTTAAATGCAGATTAAAATAAAACACAATAGGCAGGGCAATGTTTTCTTGTATATTTAAATAGACGACTATTATTCCAATCAATCATATATATCCCCTTCCTTCAAAGACAAAAACAAATATAGAAAGAAACTTATTGTTCCAAAGGTGAAAAATGATTCAGCTACATCTTCGTACAATTTTTTGCTGAAAAAATCTGATTTTAAAAACAACAGCAGTGATGGTTGTTGTTTTCTAGGATAAAATGCCTGGGTATTTCTTACAGTTGACATCTTTCTACTATAAATAAAACAACTTGGCAGCATATTCAGTATTGCTCTGGAAAGGATAATAATTGGTTCCTTTTCCTATAACCCCAATCTTACTGGTACTAGTGCTTGTCTATTCCCACACCTCTGGGCCAACCACTATACTGCTAGGAACTCTAAAGTCCTAGCTGACTACAAAATCTTCCCTTCTTTGACTATCCACATGCCACTGGCTCCAAGTCTTAATGATCTCTCCTCTGTAATATCCCTCTATGGCCACCCCTACTGACAATGACTTAACTAACATTCCTATTGATTTTCATCTAGATGTCTTCTAATCCCCTACCTGCCTGCATCAGAGCATAACTACCAGTTGTCTTCCAAAAGCACAATTCTGAATGATCCCTTCTTGTGAACATTTAAGGGGTGGAAGTCAGGTAAAATTGTTTGAAAAGCACGCAAATCCACATATTCAAATTCTCTAAGTTAATAACAAAGTCTAGGGATGTTTCTTTTGGAAGAAACAGTATTTTGTAAGGCCCTTTCTCTGCCTTGTTTTTTATTTACTTATATTTATAATTTTAATTTTTATTACATTGCATTTAAATTTTTATTTTCTGTATTTGTAACCATAGGCTGACTGTATACTTGTTATTCAAATCTGAGTTCTTGCACTGCTCTTACTCTTAGTGGATGTGCAAGAGATGCTCACTCAACACTAGCATTCTAGAAGGAAGGGAGATGGGAAGGAAGGAAAGGAGGTAAAAAGGAAGAAAAGGAAAGAAGGAGTGGGAGATGAAGAGGAAGATAGAGAGAGAGGGAAGGAGGAATGGAGCAGAGAAGGTGAATGATCATCCTAATCCGAATCTGACAATTCCACCAAGCACTTACATAAAATCAATTTTACTATATTATTTCTGTGCTCTTTTCTAACCAAAGATAATTATTAACACTTTCAGTAATCCTAAGAATTTTAAAGCATTTTATTGTAATGGACACAAAATAACTATGTTTTTGAAGTCGTGTTCAGAAGAACTTGGAAATGCTATAGCCTGAACATTTTGAAAGAGATTCAAAGGAGGGACTTCTAAGAAACCAGCCATTCGCTGATGTCAACTCATTAGACCAAGAGTCCTTTTCCCTTGTGAAATTCGCCCATGTCAACATATGGATTCAATAACCTTCTCATTGAATATTCATGATTTGATATGAGACTTCTAAGGGGAAAGACTTATCTCCTGAAAACCCATAAACAACTAATACTTTTTTGTTTGCAATGAAAAATTAAGCAGTTCTTTTTTTATTTTTCTTAACAATATTTAAGATATAGTCATACACATTCATGACATGTATAGTAGCTTTAATTTTCTAAGCCTAAATATTAAGATAATAAAATGCTAATCCAAATTATAATACTTTGTCTTTCTATATAACACTTTAGGGTTACCAAAATATCACAATATAGAGGAGGTCTTTAGAAAATCATGGGAAAAGCATATGATGAAAATCTATGCATGGCTTAAAAAAATTTTGACACTAAAATAATATCTTTTAATTCCAGTTTCCACAGCCTTTCTGAAGTACTTACATTTATTCTAATTTTAGATCATTGCTGTAAGAAGATAGTCACTTCTTTCCTAAGGGACTTTTGTGAGGCTCATTGACTCCTTGTCTCACTCTTCCATCCCAGGCAGTGGTTCATCATAACTGTTCTATTTTCCAAGCACATATCAGATAGTAAGATGAAATAGTGTGCTATTGTAGAAGTGACTTTGTACTCAGACAAACATGGATTTAAATTATGGCTCTGTACTTGGCAGGTATGTGAAAGTTAACCTCCTGTATCTTCACATCTATGAAATAAGAATATTATATAATTTCTTCTTTGCATACATTCATGTTAATTTTTATTTATTTACTTGGGAAAGAGACAGAGACAGACAGAGGGAGAGAGCTCTCATCTACCATTCATTCCTCAAGTTCCAGTGGCTAGTACTGGGCAGACAGAAGCCAGGAGCTGATTACTAAATCCAGGTCTCCCGTGTTGGTGTCAGCGACCAATGGTCTGCACTAGCACGAAGCTGGCTTCAGGAGCTTGATCTGGGAATTGAACCCAGGGACACTGAAATGGGTTGTCAGCATCTTTTCTTTTTTAAAGATTAATTTATTTGAGAGGCAGAGTTACAGAGAGAGAGAGGAAGAGACAGAGTAAGAGGTCTTCCACCCACTGGTTCACTCCCCAAATGGCCACAAGTCCATGGCTGGGCTGATCCAAAGCCAGAAAACAGGATCTTCTTCTGGGTCTCTCATGTGGGTTCAGGGGCCTAACCACTTGGGCTATCTTTTGTTACTTTCCCAAGCCATCAGCAGGGAGCTGGGTTGGAAATGGAGCAGCCAGGACTCGAACCAAAGCCCATATAGGATGTTGACGCTGCAGGTGGAGGCTTAACCTACTATGCCACAGTGCTGTCTCCAGTTGTTGTCATCTTAAGTGTTGTCATAACCAGTAGACTAAATGCGCTCTCTGAGATAATATGTTTTAAAGTGTAATGGGCACTCGAAATTATGGCTATCTTGCTATTATGTCATTTCCTTGAATAATAATATTTATGAACAATCATATTTACTGAGAAGGAACAGTGTGCCAATCAATGTGTTATACACTATCAATGTTACAGGAACTAGGGAAGCCTAAAGTCTAGTAATCACAAAACTTGACATTCATGCTTCAGTAGGGATAAATAGAGTTCTAAAAGTATACATGTGGAGTGTGTACACTCTTTTTTTTTAAAGGATTTATTTATCTTATTTGAAAGGCATAGTTACAGACAGAGATAGCGAGAGATTTTATTTATTTATTTATTTTATTTGATAGAGTTAGTGAGAGAGAGAGACAGAGAGAAAGGTCTTCCTTCTGTTGGTTCACTCCCCAAATGGCCGCTACGGCTGATGCTGCGCTGATGCGAAGCCAGAAGCCAGGTGCTTCTTCCTGGTCTCCTATGTGGGTGAGGGGCCCAAGCACTTGGGCCATCCTCCACTGCCCTCCTGGGCCACAGCAGAAAGCTGGCTGGAAGAGGAACAACAGGGACTAAAATCTGCCACCCGTGGGTTTTTCATATATTGCTTTGATTGTATTGAGGAATGTCCCTTCCATACCCAGTTTGCTTAGAGTTTTCATCATAAACGGGTGTTGTATTTTATCAAATGCTTTCTCTGCGTCTATTGAGAGAATCATATGGTTTTTCTTCTGCAGTCTGTTAATGTAGTGTATTAAGTTGATTGTTTTGCGAACATTGAACCATCCTTGCATACCAGGGATAAATCCCACTTGGTCTGGGTGGATGATCTTTCTGATGTGTTGTTGCAATCTATTGGCCAGAATTTTATTGAGTATTTTTGCATCTATGTTCATCAGGGATATTGGTCTGTAATTCTCTTTCAATGCTGCACCTTTTCCCAGCTTAGGAATTAAGGTGATGCTGGCTTCATAGAAAGAATTTGGGAGGATTCCCTCTTTTTCGATTGTTCTGAATAGTTTGAGAAGAATTGGAGTTAGTTCTTCTCTAAATGTCTGGTAGAACTCAGCAGTGAATCCATCTGGTCCTGGGCTTTTCTTTGTTGGGAGGGCCTTTATTACTGTTTCAATTTCTGTGTCAGTTATGGGTCTGTTTAGGTTTTCTATGTCTTCCTGGCTCAATTTAGGGAGGTTGTATGTGTCCAAGAATCTGTCCATTTCTGATAGATTTCCCTGTTTGCTGGCATACAAGTCCTTGTAGTAATTTCTGATGATTCTTTTTATTTCTGTGGTGTCTGTTGTTATGTTTCCCATTTCATCTCTGATCCTATTGATTTGGGTCTTTTCTCTTCTTTTTTTAGTTAGTTGGGCCAATGGGGTGTCAGTTTGGTTATTTTTTCAAAAAAACAGCTGTTCGTTTGGCTGATTTTTTGTAATGCTTTTTTGGATTCAATCCTGTTGATTTCTTCTTTGATTTTAATTATTTCTCTTCTCCTACTGGGTTTGGGTTTGGTTTGCTACAGATTTTCTAGATCCTTGAGATGACTTGAAAGCTCATCTATTTGGTGCCTCTCCAATTTCTTGATGTAGGCACCTATTGATATAAATTTTCCTCTTAACACTGCTTTTGTTGTATCCCATAGGTTTTGGTATGTTGTGCTTTTATCCTCATTTACTTCCAGAAAAATTTTTGATTTCTCTTTTAATTTCTTCTATGACCCATTGTTCATTCAGGAGCATGTTGTTCAATCTCCATGTGTTTGCACGTGCTCTGGGGATTCCCAAGTTGCCAATTTCCAATTTCATTCCTTTGTGGTCTAAGAAGCTGCATGGTATGATTCTAATTCTCTTGAATTTGCTGAGACTTGCTTTATGGCCTAGTATGTGGTCAATCCTAGAGAAGGTTCCATGTACTGCTGAGAAGAATGTAAAGTCCTTAGATGTAGGATGAAATGTTCTGTAGATATCTGTTAGATCCATTTGGGCTATAGTGTCATTTAAATCTGCTATCTTCTTGTTGATCTTCTGTCCTGTTGATCTGTCTATCTCTGAGAGTGGAGTATTGAAGTCCCCCAATACTATTGTATTGGGGTCTAAGTCTCCCTTTAAGTCCCTTAACAAGTCTTTTAAATAAGCTGGTGCCCTGTAATTAGGTGCATATACATTGATAATCATTATATCTTCCTGTTGAATGGATCCCTTAATCATTAAATAGTGCCCCTCTTTGTCTCTCCTAACAGTTTTTGTGGTAAAGTTTATGTTGTCCGATATTAAGATGGCTACGCCTGCTCTTTTTTCATTTCTGTTGGCATGGTATATATTTTTCCAGCCTTTCACTTTCAGCCTGTATGGATCATTGTTGGAAAGATGAGTTTCTTGTAAGCAGCAAAAAGATGGGTTTTGTTCCTTAACCCAATCAGCCCATTGGTGTCTTTTAACTGGACAGTTCAAGCCATTAACTGAATCGATCTTCTGTATATAAAGATAATTGGAAATGAAAAAAAAAAAACCTGGTGTTAAATTGGAAATGGCATAGAAAATTAATTAATTTTTTAAAACAAATATTATGTAGGATCTCTGTCTTTAATGTGCTGTACACTCTTATTTAATGCTATAACTAGTACTCCAACAGTATTTTTTTTTCACTTTGTGTTGCTATATGGGGGCAAACTGTTGAAATCGTTACCTAATATATACTGAACTGATCTTTTGTATATAAAGAGAATTGAAAATGAATCATGATGTGATTGGAAGGGGAGAGGGAGCGGGAAAGGGGAGGGTTGTGGGTGGGAGGGAAGTTTAGGGAGGGGAAAGCCATTGTAACCCATAAGCTGTACTTTGGAAATTTATATTCATTAAATAAAAGTTTAATTAAAAAAATAAATAAATAAAAAATAAAATCTGCCACCCACATGGGATGCTGGCACCGCAGGTGGAGGATTAACCAAGTGAGCCACGGTGCCGGCCCAAGCATGTACACTCTTAATCTGTGGTCTGAAAGATGGGAGAGCTGAGTCTGAGAAAGGGGTAAGAGGGATACAGAATAGGGTTAGGTTGAAAAAGAGTGTCAATAAACCTACAGATGGAAAATATCCCCTTACCCATTCCCTCTCCTTTTTTTTTCTACTTCCCTCTCTCTCTGTCACTCTGTGTTTCAAATTAATCCATGAGTCAATCATTAAATTAAATAAAATAGTATCCAGCATTTCCAGAAGGATAAAGTCTGATTAACACAGGTTTTCACATTCTGGCTAAAACCTTTCCATTCCCCTGCCCACAGTCTGGAATATAGCCACTTGGTATTCCTTGCCATTTCTAATGGAAAGGTCCCTGAGGCTTTCTACCTATACAGCTTCCCTGAGGACTCCTGTCTTCCCAGTCTACCCTGCCTCTGTGTCCTATTTTCTGCTCAGAAAATCAGCCTCCCTCAAAACCTGGTTGAGTTATTTCCCCATTTCCTAGTCAGTCACATTTCTTCCCCATTCTTCTCTAACACAAGTACAAATGAGTCATGGAATTCTGGTGACCCAGCAAGAATGAGAGAGAGAGAGAGAAACAAATAAACCAGCTGACCAAAAATAGAAAGTCCGGAAACTGACCCATACTTATGTGGAAATCAGATATATAACAGACGTGCTTTGCTAATCATTGGAGAAATAATCAACTATTTAAAAGTGGTACTGGAACAATAATGTTTAAGGGCAGAAGAATGGATCCCTACTTCACATCATTCACAAAAATAAATTCCAAATGGATCACATCTTAGCACTGAAGCATTTAAAATAATAAAAAATAGAAGCATTTCTGCAAAAAGATAAATTTGGCTTCTGTAAAAAAATTTTTTCTATCCAAAGATGCTCTAAAAAAAAAGTGAAATGACTAGTCCTATATTGGGAGAACTGTCACAGAATTAATAGCCAGAATATGTGACTGTTTCAAATCATTAAGCAAGAAAAGATTTTTAACTGTATTAGTAACTAGGCAAAATGTATCATCATTTTACATATCACAGACAGATTAAAAATAATTAAAGTCTGAAAATATCAAAAGTTGGAAATGGTATGGAAAGTAAAAGTTCTTTTCTTTATTAATGGGAATTTAAAGTTTTAGAACAGCCTGAGAAACAGTTTCTATTATTTGGTAAATTTGACTGTTTATGTACCGACCCAGAGAAACTATTGTGTATGTACACTAGACAAGGCATATGAGAATAATCCTAGTGGCATAATGTTCGAAGAAAATTGGAAAAGAGAAAAAAAATTTGAAATGAGCCCAAAACCTATGAATTATGATTACTAGACATATTAAAGCCACAGAGAAAAGTAAGGAAATGAGCACAACAGAGAGATATAATAGAAAGAGCTTTCTTCAAAGGGAATTAATAATATGAATCTTTGTTGTATCATCAATGTTTCTTTAGATTTAACCCAATTGTTCTTTTTAAAAATTTTTAACTTTATTTATTCCTTTTAACTGCTCAGGATGTCTCTTCTGGGGTCATTTTTATTTTTATAAACTTTATCTTATGACAGCACCTTTAGTGAAAGTCTCTTGGTGGTAAATTCAGTTGTCTTTGTATGAAACGTTATTTTGCCTTTTTCTCAAAAGATAACTGTAAATATGAGGTTACTCATATTGAGCACTTTAGAAACAACATCTAATGAAAGCCCTTTTTAATTCTCATTGTTGAGAAATCAGCTGTCTTTTTTATTATTTAATTTATTTTTAAAACTTATTTGAGAGAACAGAAAGAGACAGACAGATGCAGGAAGAACTCCCATTGACCGATTCTCTCCTCAGCGTCTGCAATGACTGAGGCTGGGCCAAGCTGAAGCTTGGAGAGGAATACAATTTAGGTCTCCCCTATGGGTGGTAGGATTGCAATTATGTGAACCATCATTGTTCCCTCCAGGGTCTGCATTGATATGAAGCTAGATTTTGGAGTCAGAGATGATCATGGAAACCAGGTATTTTGTTGTGAGACATAGTTGTCTTAATCTCTACGCTATGTCTTACTCTGTATCCTGTGCACTTAGCATAGTATCTAGCTTGTAGCAGATGTCAATAAGAGGTTTTCCATTAATGAATCAATGAAGAAATAACCTTTAGAATATATATTGTTAGCCTCAAATACGTTTTTATTTCCCACTTTTGAGCCTTTCATTTTAATGTCTGTTCTCAGAAAACACCTGTTTGTACTTCAGTTCTAAATGTTTACTTTGGAGCAAGTAAATTAACTTGCATACTCTCCTCCAACCAATTTCTTCAGAGTTAAATTGCTTCCTTTAGCTGAAGAAAAAGAACACTTTAGTACACAAATATTTTGAGCCTTAAAATAATTTTTTTATTTTTGAAATGTGAAATATCATTAACAAATTAAAATAAAGATAATCATGACCATTAGCAGTTTTACTCTAATTAGATATTTATTACATTTGCCTATATTGAAGAATTACAGCTATCTTCTGATCATTCTTCATTTCATTTTCAATCAAAGCTTGAATCTTAAAAGAGCCATTAAAATGCCATCATTTTATTTTTTGGGGCCAATTTGTAAACATCATGACTCATACTAAGAAGTTTTCTGCTTTGTTTATGAAAGTCAGACTCCAGTGAGAATGTTTACCTTGCCAGTAAGCTACCATTCTTGGCTGGAAATTAGCACTCTCTTCATTTTCTCTTTAATTATCTATGTTACTTTGCCAGCCATTTTGGTATATGGAAAGGAGAAAATGGTTGATACCAAGATGAATCATACAAGACAGCTGCTTTCAAAAGCCTCCTCATATGGAAAAGTAAGAAATAGGGAGTTTAAAGGAATGCCTGTATAGCTGTGTTTATAAATATATTTTTTTTTGACAGGCAGAGTGGATAGTGAGAGAGAGATACAGAGAGAAAGGTCTTCCTTTTTGCCATGGGTTCACCCTCCAATGGCTGCTGCAGCCGGCGCATCTCACTGATCCGAAGCCAGGAGCCAGGTGCTTCTCCTGGTCTCCCATGCAGATGCAGGGTCCAAGGACTTGGGCCATCCTCCACTGCCTTCCCGGGCCATAGCAGGGAGCTGTCCTGGAAGAGGGGCAACCAGGATAGAATCCAGCGCCCTGACCGGGACTAGAACCCAGTGTGCCGGCGCTGCAAGGTGGAGGATTAGCCTGTTAAGCCACGGTGCCAGCCGTTTATAAATATTAACAGTGGCTAACAGTTACCAAGCTTTACTATGTGGCAAGCACAGTTCACAGTTTTATATTTTCACAAACACCCCATTTCATCAAAGCCAAAGACATGATTATAAGACAAATCATTGGGGCCGGTGCTGTGGCACAGTGGGTTAAAGCCCGGGACGCTGGTTCTAGTCTGGCTGCTCCACTTCTGATCCAGCTCTCTGCTATGGCCTGGGAAACTAGTGGAAGATGGCTCCAGATCTTGGGCCCATGTGCCCATGTGGGAGACCTGGAAGAAGCTCCTGGCTCCTGGCTTTGGATCGGCTCAGCTCTGGCCATTGTGGCCATCTGGGGGGTGGACCAGCAGATGCAAGACCTTTCTCTCTGTCTCTACCTCTCTCTGTAACTCTTTCAAATAAATAAAATAAATCTTCAAAAAATAACTTTATTATAATAGCAGTAAGAAATAAAAAGATATTTCTGAGGCTGGCGCTGTGGCATCGCATGTAAACCTGCCTCCTGCAGTGCTAGCATCCCTATATGGGTGCCAGTTCAAGTCCTGATTGCTCCACTTCTGATCCAGCTCTCTGCTATAGCCTGAGAAAGCAGTGGAAGATGGCCCAGGTCTTTGTGCCTCTGCACCCTCATGGGAGACCCAGAAGATGCTCTAGGCTCCTGGTTTCGGGTTGGCCCAACTCCAGCCTTTGCAGCTATTTGGGGTGTGAACCAGCAGATGGAAAAACCTCTCTCTTGCTGTCTCTGCCTCTGCCTCTCTGTAACTCATGACTTTCAAATAAATAAATAAATATCTTTTAAAAAGAAAGATATTTCTTAAAAATAACTTGCTCTTGATTGTAACATGCATTCCAAATATCAAAGTTGTTAATATGTGAAAAAAAAATTGAGAATTAGGATTTAAGAAATTAACTTTTAAGCCTCTCAACAACTCTCCAAGTAATGTAACTTATGGTTTCAATTTTATTTGCAAGTATACTAGCATGTTCAGAGATATTAAGCAACTTGCCCAAAATTGCACAACGAGTAAATTAATAGATGAAAGGATATTAAACACACCTCAGTCTGATTGCAAATGCCAGGTGGGTAGCTTCTATTTCAGAGAATTCTTGGATTCTGTTTTAAGGCACTTATGACCTTCTATATTTTTTTGTTCCTGATGTTGTCTCATTTAAAATTGAAGAATACTGGATACTCCACTGATTCTTAAGAGCTTTTGAGAATTTTCTTGAGATGATAAGACAAATTTAAAGAGTAAAAACCATACATATTTTGAAAATCATTAGCATGAACATTATTTAAAATGGTTATAGTAATAACAGAAGTTGGTAAATTATACCTAAGTCAGCCATGAGATATTTTTAATCCATATTGCATATACATGTAAATGTAGTAGTCCCAACTAAATGATAGAGGCTGGAAATAAATCTTAATTAACTTTTACCGTAAGTGTAGACAACTGCTGTCTTATTCCTTAGAGAGAAAATTAGCAGTTACAGTAGAAACTATTCATTAAAGTATCCATCAAAGGTCTCTTTTTTGAGGTTTATAAAAAGAAATAGGAACCTTTCTGTATAAGATGTTGAAAATTAATTCTAGCATAAAATGAAGCATTGCAAATTATCTTTGTGAAGAACCTAAATGATTATCCCAAAGTAAGAAACTTCATATTGCAGTCTTAAGGAACAAGCAACACAAAGTAGCAAGCATCACGATCTATTTTTTTTAAAAAGCTAATGAGTTAAGAAATAATAACCATGTGCTACATTGTTTTTTTCTTTTCCTTTTTTTTTTTTTTAACAGGCAAAGTTAGACAGACAGAGAGAGAGAGAGAGAGAGAGAGAGAGAGAGAGAAAGGTCTTTCTTTACGTTGGTTCAGCCCCCAAATGGCCGCTATGGCAGGTACACTGCGCCGATCCGAAGCCAGGAGCCAGGTGCTTCCTCTTGGTCTCCCATGCGGGTGCAGGGCCCAAGCACTTGGGCCTTCCTCTGCTGCCCTCCCGGGCCACAGCAGAGAGCTGGACTGGAAGAGGAGCAACCGGGACAGAATCTGGCATCCCGACCGACTAGAACCTGGGGTGCCGGCGCCGCAGGCAGAGGATTAGCCTAGTGAGCCACAGCCTTGGCCTACATTGTTTTTTTCTATATGAAATGAATTACATATAAGAATAAATGGTGGCCGGCGCCTTGGCTCAATAGGCTAATCCTCCGCCTGTGACGCCAGCACCCTGGGTTCTGGTCCCAGTCGGGGTGCCAGATTCTATGCCGGTTGCACCTCTTCCAGTCCTGCTCTCTGCTGTGGCCCGGGAGTGCAGTGGAGGATGGCCCAAGTCCTTGGGTCCTGCACCCCATGGGAGAACAGGAGAAGCACCTGGCTCCTGGCTTCAGATCAGCGCGATGCGCCGGCCACAGCACACCAGCCGCAGCAGCCATTGGAGGGTGAACCAACAGTAAAAGGAAGACCTTTCTCTCTGTCTCTCTCTCTCACTGTCCTCTCTGCCTGTCAAAAAAAAAAAAAAAGAATAAATGGTAGTTAAATGTACTGGGGGCCAACTTCATAGTCCTAGATACCAGAGAATTCATCTGTGGAAATTCAACCAAACAGAATTAGAAATGTCAAACAGAAAAGATCTCATTAAGATAATTCTTCCAGAAATGAATAAAAAAATCTATCCCTGATGTTCATATCTTTACTGTAGTAAGATGAATTGGACAGAGCTAAAAAGTGAAATATATTGTTTTTCAAAGTGTGACACTATAAACACTGACATCAAGATCCAGGTCAATAGTGTGCTTATTAAATAGGCAGATATTTTTACCCCCTTATCAGATGTACTTGGGTAGAGCCCATGAAACCATATTTTAAGCAAGTACCTATACATGACCATGATTATGAGCTATATTTGAGAACCATTGTTTTAGTACTTGAATCTTCCCCACCTATGACTTTGGACTGAAGACAGAAATGAGCCAATCACTAGGGACTTCTTCCACAAAGTATCAGAAGTTAAATGTTTCACTCACTAGATAACTTATGAAGCAGTGTAGGAAGAGTATGAAGGACATGTGAGCTCTTGTATTTCAGTGCACTGTAATTCTTACAATGTAAAGACCTTTTCAATATGATAAGATGGAAGTTACAATTTATGAAATCAAATGGGGTTACAGACAAAGTAGACAAAAAGTAGGAAGAGAAAGGGACAAAGTAGGAAGAGAAAGGGACAAAGAAAAGTCATTTCAAAGAGAAAGAAATTGTAGAATTCAGTGGCAAATGAAACAATAGTTAAACAGCATGGGGATGTGGCAAGCATTTGGCACAGCAGTTAGGATACCACATCCAGTGGTGTGCCTGCATCCAGTGTCACAGTGCCTGGTTTGAGTCTTGACTCCTCTATTTCATATCCAGCTTCCTAAGAATGTACGCTCTGGGAGCCAGCAGGAGATGGCTGAAGTGCTTCAGTTCCTGCCACTTACATGGGAAGTACGGATTGAGTTCCTGGCTCCCAGCTTCAACCTGGTCCAGACCTGGCGGTTGTGGGCATTTAGAGAGTGAACCAGTAGATGGAAGATCTTTGTCTGTTTCCCTGCCTTTTAATACAATGAAAATAAATGAAACTGTTTTTCCAAGGCCAAATGTATATTTTAAAAAATAGTGAAAAAAAGAAAAGTAGAATCCTTTGGATTTTGAATCTGAGTAGCAGACAATAGTGAAGCATTAACATGGCAGCAGGATGTGAAATCATTCTGAAAACAATTGAGAATACAGATGTGGAAGAGAGAAGCTTTTATAGCTGGCTTTTTATTACCGCATTTATAAAGACATTGGTTTGAATTTTGTTACTGAGTTTATTTGTGAATAGATTTAACCAAATTGTGATCTAATTAACAATTATTTTTTATTACAGCAATTGTTTAACTGTCAAGCTCTACGAAAACTAAGTATTCCTGATAACGACCTTTCAAATCTACCAACCACAATTGCTAGCTTAGTTAATCTTAAAGAACTCGACATCAGTAAAAATGGTAAGGTACTCATTATATCTCTAAATATTTTTAATTTTTTTTGGAAATAAGCTTTAATTTTTTTCTTAGCAAATGATATAAAATGACTTTCTCTTTGATTTTGTTTCAAATGTAAGTTGATTTTGGTGAAAAGTTAAATCCTAAATTATATGAGACTTTTCAAAAAGCTAATGGAAAATGTATATTTTGAAAAACCTACATGTGTATGTCAAAAAATTTTGCCCCAAAATAAGCTTATCTTTTAATTCCAGTTTCCCAAGAGCCTCTTGAAGTCCTTTCATAAAAACAGAAAAGCCTCTCTCCCCTCTGATAATGTGGCTAAGTCCCTCAGGCCTTATTTCCATCCATGTTCAGCTAAGTGACCCGTCTTTTCTGGAATATTTTACAAATTTTTTAGTGCTTATTCTCCAAATTCTCAGAGGTTTTCAAAATCCCACCTGCTCAACAAGGCCTACCTTTACAGCCTGTTTGAAATGAGACTCAGTTCTTTTTTTCTGGGTTCTATTGTCTCCTAGCATTAACTGTCTACAAAATTAAATAATTTATTGAATGACTATGGTTAATGTGTGTCTTTTCTTGACCCAGAACTCAAAGTCCAACATATGATGGCAGTGATTTTTTGGTTTCGGTCACTGATATATGCCAAAAATCGAGACTAGTGCCTGGTACTCACAAATAAGCGACATTCAGTGATATCTACATATTTCTGGCCAAATTTGTGTATGTGATATTTTGTTGATAATGAAGCTGATGTTAATATTTATGTTGGTGGTATTTTACTTTGCGTGGTTGTTGAAGTGACAGTTCTTCAGAAAATATGCTGCAGGTTCATTTATGCATTAATCATTTCCTTCTGAATGATTTCATCTCGACATTTTATTAGTATAAAGCCAAGATCAGTCACCAAGTGTTATATCTAGTGTTATATTTATTGAGGATATAAACCACGGTCCCTCTATCATTAAGATAACCAGTTAAATTGTGTGTGTGTATGTTTGTGTGTGTGTAGGCAAAAGGGCATTGCTTTGGTTATTCCCATCAGTACACTTAGTGCCTAGGGGTCAGGCCTGCTCTCATGAAACTTACATTCTAGTGGATGATTTAGACATTAAACAAACAGCTGTAGTTGTGTAAATAAACAATTGTGTGTGATGATGCATTCAAAGTGAAGAAAGTACATGTGAGAAAGATGCTATCTAGATTATGTGATTAGGGGAGGTTTCCCTGGGAAATGATAACCAAAACTAGATAGGATCCCTTGAAGTTAGGTAAGATTGGCTTGACTGGAGGTAGATAAGGACCTGTTTTGTTAAAGACAATTGAAAAGTCTCTTGGTCACTTGTAAGTATAAAATCCTTAAGAAATTTGATGACAAATCTCAGGAGTCTTTTTTCTTCATTCTGCCAGAACACCTCTCCTCATATGACTAAATTACTTGTTCCCTTGTCACCCTCAGATTTTTGCTCAAATTTACTCTAAATAAATCCTTCCAGGAGCATCCTATTTAAAAGTAAGACACTATTGTTTATGTGCTAGAAACACATTCTATTCCTCTTTCCTATTATTTGTTTATGAGAAACTGATATACCATGCATTTACATTATTTGTATATGATATGGATTGTAGAGCTCAATTAACATTTACTGAATGAACTCATAAATTAAGGGCATTCTAGAGCATGGAAAGCTTATTGAAATGTGCCAGTGTGAATTGTTAGTGATTTTCTTAAAATCTGTAAAAGGCATTGAGAAGTTGACATTATCCACAGAGAGATAAGATTAATATACATAAATAATCAGGGAATCCCATAAACACAGTGAAACATTATGTGATATAAATTGCAATTATAAATTCTTAGAGAATAGAAATATTAATTAGGACCTCTGTACTACTCGAGAAGTGACCAAATAAAGAATATAACTAGAATATTTCTAAGAAACAGTAACAACTGAATAAAGGGTAGCACTTCATTTGTAGGAGACAGTAGGAGTATAAACAAGGAACGTAAACATCTTTCTACATCAGTTTGACTTACCACATGGAGGGTTTTCTGAAAGATAATACTGAAAGAACCATATGAAGATGTTAGCTTTAGTAACTAGACTTAGATCCGTTTAAGGTGACTTTGGATCTATCATCATTTACTTTTATGGATTAGTTTTTCTGTATTTTAATAATTATTACCACTACTCATATATTTATATACATTCATACATGAAATTCTATTTTTCACATTACAGCATCTAATAAATATCATATGGCCAAATCCCGCATGCCTTGGCTTTCAGATAGGACTAGCTCAATAATCCCAGTAAATAAAAATCCATCTCATTTTTAAAGAGAATCAGAAAATAGTTTATCAGCAAGTGTAAACATGAACTCCAGAGAAATATGATAATTTATAAGCACATAATTATTCTCGGTAGCTTTCTTGCATTCAAGGAATTTTTGCTATTAGTGAATGAATCCCCAGTTACAAGTCTTCAACACAGAAATACGCCTGTGAGCACGCTCTGAAGTCCTTGCAATGTTAATTTAGAGGCTTTTATTTATGCTCATGATTCCTTATATTCTAGAATTATTTATGCAGAAAGACATTCAAGAGATAGAGAACCACTCAGCAACACTAGTGCAGTCTAAAGGCTTGATGAGTATGGTGATCTATCAGCCATTGCTAGAAGTTATAGAAGCAGTAAAAATTTTTATCACATCAGCCCTTTCAGAAAATCATACATAAAAAAAAACTGTCACTGAATTTTGTGACAGAGACTTAGTTACTTAAGTAGCATAAAACATCCTTTGGGAATCTGTCAAGTGAAGAAAGAGCAGACAGAAATAAATGCAGCATCAGCACCACAAGTGACAAGGTTGGAGAAGCCCCAGTGGAAAAGAGCAGCATGAGAGAACACAGCAGTATTGATATTTAGGGACAGAACCTAGAATGATTATTTTGAGAAAGAGATTCACACACATACTGGTCAATCTAGTAAGAAGCATGCCTGAAACAAGCTTGCAGTAGGTGTCTGATCCCATAATAAAAGTAATGTACACCAAGGCTGAGTTTAAATCAGATCTGAGTTGTCCATGTGGTCTCCAATCTTCCTTTCTTTCATGTCTAATTCTTCTGCTTGTCATCGATTTGACATTTTTTTCCTCTGCATTATTCAAAAATACTTTTTTGTATGAAACTCTTAGGTTAAGTGAGCTACTATGTTTTCACAATTTGAGTGAATAACTTTCATCTACATCCTTAACCACATGTCAGCCAGCCATCTTCCTTCTATTTTACCTTCAGGTAATGCCAGATTAACATTCCCATTTGCACTGGGGTGGTTCTTTGTAACCCTAGGCACTGTACTCTTCACCATCCCAAAGACTCCTTTCTCCCTACTTCTTTTTCTTAAAATGTTGTTATTTTATTTAAAATGTAGAGCAACAGAGAGAAAATGAGAGTGTCAGAGAAAGAGATAGAGGCAGATTTTCCATCCACCAGTTTACTCCCCAAATGGCTATAACACCCAGGTCGTAAGCCATGATGAAGCCAGGAGCCAGAAACTCCATTCTGGTCTACCATATAAGTGGCAGGGGCTGCAAGTATTTGGGTCATTATCCACTGCTTTCCCAGGTACTTCAGCAGGGAGCTGGATCAGGAGTGGATGAGCCAGGATTTGAACCAGTTCTCTGACATAGGAGGCTGGTAACACAAGTGGATGCTTAAATCCATTGTGCCACAATACTAGCCCCTTCTCCCTACTTCTGTATCCCATCAGCCAGACATAGCCTTTTCCACCTTTAAAAAATATATTTCAGATATCATTTATTCCTGACACTGTACATACAAAGAGAAGTAATTGATGCTTCTTCTTGATGCATTTTTATGTTGAAATTTTTGAAATTATCTTTTTAAGATTTATTTTATTTGAAATGTAGAATTACAGAGAGAGGGAGAGACACAGAGAGGAAGAGATCTTCAATGTACTGGTTGATTCCCCAAATGGCCACAACAAGGAACTCTAGCCAGGTCTCCCATGTAGGTGGCAAAAGCCCAAACACTTGAACCATCTTCCAGTGCTGTCCCAAGTGCGTTAGCAGGGAGCTGGGTCAGAAGTGGGGCAGCCAGGACTTTAACCAGCACTCATATGAGATGTAAATAATGCAAGTACTAGCTTAACCCACTGCACCACAATGTCGGCTCCAAAATTTGTACTTTTAAACCAAATTTTATATATGTGACTGGATTGTAATATCCTTGAAATTAAGGACTATCTTATTCATTTTTCTGTTTGCAGCTATTAGACCAGTATCCTGCATACATGATAGGTGCTCAATAAATGGCATGTAATTAAGCATTATCTAGAAGAATTCTTTATATAAAAATAATTATTTATTTATAATACAGACCCAACATAGGAAAGGAGCCCCACCTATTACATTGGAAACCCACTGAATGTTTTAACTGAGTGCTGGAAAAGATAGATACAAACTGTAATAAATAATGACTAATCACTTAAAGAATTTCTAACTTACCATATAGTAATATTATATCTAATCTCCTTGTTATTTGGGATAATTTTCCACTACATGACAAACATGGATGGACCACTCTGCTGAGCTTCAGACCCATGTAGCCGACTGTATGCTGGGTATCGCTACAGTATTTCTTTTTTTCTTTTTTTTTTTTTTTTTGGACAGGCAGAGTGGACATTGAGAGAGAGACAGAGAGAAAGGTCTTCCTTTTGCCGTTGGTTCACCCTCCAATGGCCGCTGCGGCCGGCGCATTGTGCTGATCCAAAGCCAGGAGCCAGGTGCTTCTCCTGGTCTCCTATGCAGACGCAGGGCCCAAGGACTTGGGCCCTCCTCCACTGCCTTCCCGGGCCATAGCAGAGAGCTGGCCTGGAAGAGGGGCCACCGGGATAGAATCTGGCGCCCCAACCGGGACTAGAACCCGGTGTGCTGGTGCCGCTAGGTGGAGGATTAGCCTGTTAAGCCATGGTGCTGGCCTCACAATGGCATATTTTTTGTAAACCTCTGCCATATCTGTGTTTTCTCATTTGTATTTCTAACATTGTTTAATTGTGCAGTCCCTCTTATATTCTTATTAGCCTCGCTAGAAGTTTTTCTATACTTATTTATTTTATTTATTTATTTTTATGATTTTTAATATAAGGTGAACAAATTTCATGTAGTTCATATATAAGTATTTATGATCATAGTGATATTTCCCACTCTACCCTCCCCCTTCCTTTCTTATTCTTTCTTCTAATTTTTACAATGATCTACTTTCAGTTTATTTTATAATCATACAATTAACCCTACACTAAATAAAGAATTAAACACATAGTGAGAAGGAAAAAACACTGTTCCACAATAGTGGAGACAAGGACTGTAAATGATAATTGGTTCTCAAAATGTCAATTTCTCTCATTTACATTACATTTTTTGTACCATATTCATTACCACAGATCAGGAGAAATATATGGTTTTTGTCTTCTTGGGACTGGCTTATTTATATAATATTTTATATAATACCATTTTGGCTTCTTGGTCTCTTCTAGTGTTTGGTTGGTTCGTTGGTTTTATTTTACATTTCCTTAATTTCTACTTTTCTTCTTTGCTTTTGCAGCTATTGTATAATTCCCCATCTACTTTCATAGGTTTTACTCAGTTGCTTTTAGTTTCTATTATACTTGAGTCCTTTTAGTCAAATATTATTTTATTGAAATATTTTGGAAACTACATCGCCTGGATGATACTGATTTCTCTTTTATTCCTTTTCACCTTGTAGCCACATATATGGTCAGTTTTCAAAATATTCTTTGTTGCTTATGATAAAAATACACATTCTCTGCTGGGCATAAACTAGGGTTCTAATAGTGTTATACACTATTTTCCAATATATTGTAAGCTTCTCTGGGACAAATACACATTTTCATTATTTTAAATACTTAGAATATAAAAATATCAGTACTTGAAATATGTACTAACTTGGACTATTCAAATCACCTAATAAACCATAGAGCAACATACTGAAAAATGAGTGTTCAACTTCCTGTATTTGATAGAGATAATCTTCTTTCTCCTAAAAATAAGAAATGACTATTAATCTTGTTATATCTAAAGTAATTTCATTCTGTTTTGTTAAATGTGGTTATCTAACTAGAGAGTAATATATATATATATATATATATATATATATAAACATATATATATCTTTATGCTGCATAAAAATCATCTCCTTTTCTTAACTCTCTTTATTACCTTATTACATGTAGTAATTTGTGAGTAAATGCATCTCTTTTTGGGCCAATGGTTTTTTCTTATCCATCATTCTATCATATTAATTCAATAATAAAGTAAAAATACTTTGTGTATCAGAGATAAAAATGAATTTCATATTTCAGTCTGAATAGTCATGCCTATTTGTAGAGTTAATACATAGTCATAAAGGAGTAAATTATTTTATATGGTAAGTGAATGATAAGATAATGAATGATAAGGTTTAGTTAGGCAGTGACCCCATTTCTAGTCATATTATTGATTTGTCATAGTTTCATGTAAGCTATGATACTATAATTTAAGGACTTTAATGAAAATGAATTAATTTGAAAGCTTTTCTTAATTCTGCTGCAATTGATGTTTTTTCTCTCATCTTCTAAGACTTATTTCTATACATGAATGCATTTGAACAGCATCACAGTTGGCATAATCACTATTGTTAGATATAATGAAAGCCAATCAACATTGAAGGCATTATAATGTCTTTACTGACTTGCCAAATATTATTCCCCTTCTCCCTCTCTCTCCTCCCCTCCCCCTCCCCCAAATGCATACAAAATACTGAAGACAAATCATATCCTCTGCTTATAAGGAAGTGAGGAGGTTTTTCTCTCTCATACATACTAGAGAAAGAAGATAGGAGTAGCCAGTTGAATGATAAAAATATCTTTAAACATTTGAGCATATTAAGAGAACAGAGACTCTGGTAGTGAATATATGATATACTTATGGTTGGGTCTATTATGGTATGCTTTCTGTGGGTTGCAGAGAAAATGTTATTATGCAGTTGCTCTCAATAAACAATGAATATGTTTGGTGTTTGGCAAAGCATTCAACCAGTTATTTAGTGTAAAACTCATTATTTTGCCTATTAAATGTCACATATTCTAAAAATCACTAACTCTGCCCTCACTTTAAAGACAAGCTTCCCTTTCTATAAAATCTACTTCTTCTTAAGGCTATAGTGTTAAAGTAAATAGGATTTATTTCCTCTGTTTCTGTTACAAAAAAACAACCAAACAAATAAGCAACAAAATAGAAAATTATGGCAACACAAACTGAGTCTCTTTTCCTGCCACCTTCTCATCCTAATACAAGGGATTTTAACTCTTTCTAATGTATTCATCAGGACAGAAAATGAAAAATAATGTCTCTGTGTGTTACCAGTACTTACTCCATGGGAGATGGCACTTACAGTCTGGTTATGTGACTGAGTGCCAGCAAGAAAGTAACAGTCTCCACCTTTTGACCCTTCTGCATTTATGTTGAGCTCTGTCTTCTAAACTGATCAATTTTCACAACATCATTGCATAGCTTTTCTGAGCTGAGTAACCTGCCCTCTGTATCCCATTAAATGGGACTGGTAATGGACCCTCATCCACAATAGCCCCTATCAACCAATGTACTAGCATAGTGAGCACTCAATGAATTGATTTATTGATAATAAAGGAAAAACTCCTTTAGTCAAATATGAACTTAGATTATTAAAAAAGTCTACTTTACGTAATAGTGACTCAAAATGTCTGTGGTTGAAGCATGAGTGGGCAGGGAATGACATGCTGCTTAAATTAACTCATTTAGACTAAGTCAAATTCATTCCTTTGAGAACTCATTAGTTTATGTCATACTCAGAATTGTGCCCAGTTATGACCCTTACAACCAGTCATCTGACTATCTCTAATTTTTGACTACTTTAACAACATTTAGTGTTTCACTTTATAATGCTACTGAAATATGCTGAATTTTGTAAGAATCCTATGATTCTTCTTTTTGAAAAGAACTTTACCACCATAAGATATTTATATCATATAGGCAACCATTTGGGCTGATATGTATGAAATTCAAAACACAAAAGCATCCATATGTACTATCCATAACATCTGTATTGATTTATGTAAAAATTTATAGGTAAAAATAATTTTATGCATTTGCAAGAACACTAATCATTTAAAATTTGACATTTGTAAAACAATTTGTTATATTGGGTCTGTACGGAACAAGATGGTTACATTTTTATCTTCAAATAGATAATTAAAATCCATGGCCTCTGTCTAAATCACATTAATTCCATGTTTGAAAAGCATTTTTATTCATTGTATCAAGCTATTGAGGTGAAAACATAATAATATACCAGTTAATATATAAGCACTTAGTGAGTTCCCATTGTTTTCATAGCTTTAACCTAGGTATTGTCAGGAAAATCAGGAAATTGTCAACAGAGAATTCCATTCTATATCCCATACTCCTATCTTTCCAGAACATCCTTTATAGAATTCCATCATAGGTCAGCACCACGGCTCAATAGGCTAATCCTCTGCCTGCAGTGCCGGCACATCGGGTTCTAGTCCCGGGCGGGGCACCGGATTCTGTCCCGGTTGCTCCTCTTCCAGGCCAGCTCTCTGCTGTGGCCCAGGAGTGCAGTGGAGGATGGCCCATGTCCACGCAGCACGCAGGCCGCAACTCACCAGCTGTAGCGGTCACTTGGGGTGAACCAACGGAAAAAGGAAGACCTTTCTCTCTCTCTCTCTCTCACTAACTCTGCCTGTCAAAAACAAAAAATAATAAAAAAATTTTAAAAAAGAATTCCATCATAAACTCCATCAAAACCACCAATGCATTAACAGACCACTTTCTATGCATACCCTAAGCTCCCACAACCTTGATGTTTTCTCTCTCCTTTTTTTCATGCTTTGGATTATATGATCAGTCATCAACTTATCCCCTGTGGGATTTTGACTCACTTGCTCCTCTACAAAGTCTCTGTGCCTGCTCAAGAAAATTATAATCCTGGCTGAACTCAACTTTTTAGCTATTTCTGAAAAGTAGCTAGAAAAAAAAATAGTTAAACTGATTGATATCACATCAAATTCATAATTGGAAGAGCAGCCTTAACATTTCCCAAGAACAGTTTTATACTTCCCTAGTTCCTTGACTCTCCTTCCATCCTAGTGACAATACCACATCTCCTCTGTCTTCAGTCCACCACACCTCTTTGCTCAATTTCATGGCAACTGACACTACTTCATAGAGAACACTGAAGCTTTCAGAAAGAAATTTCCAAGTTTTCAACATCATATCTACCCATCTACCAACATCTGTACTCATATTCTCTGATTTCCGCCTGTTAGTACAAGTGAACTATTGATGTCCTTCCCTGGAGCCAATCTCTCCACTGAATAATTATCCTTTCTTGCCTATTCAAGAATATTACTCCAGAAAGCCACCATGTTCTCTACTGTGTCATTAAGAAGTTCCTCTCTACTTGATTTTTCTAATCAGAATGCAAGCATAATCTTATTTCTTTTTTTTAAACTTTTATTTAATGAATATAAATTTCCAAAGTACAGTTTATGGATTACAATGGCTTCCCCCCCATAACTTCCCTTCCACCCGCAACCCTCCCCTTTCCTGCTCCCTCTCCCCTTCCATTCACATCAAGATTCATTTTCAATTCTCTTTATATACAGAAGATCAGTTTAGTATATATTAAGTAAAGATTTCAACAGTTTGCCCTCACATAGCAACACAAAGTGAAAAAATACTGTTAGAGTACTAGTTATAGCATTAAGTAACAGTGTACAGCACATTAAAGACAGAGATCCTACATGATATTTTTTAAAAAATAATTAATTTTCTATGCAATTTTCAATAAACACCAGGTTTTCATTTCCAATTATCTTTATATACAGAAGATCGATTCAGTATATACTAAGTAAAGATTTCATCAGTTTGCACCCACACAGAAACACAAAGTGTAAAAAACTGTTTTAGTACTAGTTACAGCATCACTTCGCATTAGACAACACATTAAGGACAGATCCCACATGAGATGTAAGTACACAGTGACTCCTGTTGTTGATTTAACAATTTGACACACTTTTTTATGGTGTCAGTAATCTCCCTAGGCTCTAGTCATGAGTTGCCAAGGCTATGGCTATCCTGTTGATTTCTTCTCTGATTTTAATTATTTCTCTTCTCCTACTGGGTTTGGGTTTGGTTTGCTGCAGATTTTCTAGATCCTTGAGATGACTTGAAAGCTCATCTATTTGGTGCCTTTCCAATTTGTTGATGTAGGCACCTATTGATATAAACTTTCCACTTAACACTGCTTTTGTTGTATCCCATAGGTTTTGGTATGTTGTGCTTTTATCCTCATTTACTTCCAGAAAAATTCTTGATTTCTCTTTTAATTTCTTCTATGATCCATTGTTCATTCAGGATCATGTTGTTCAATCTCCATGTGTTTGCACGTGCTCTAGGGATTCCTGAGTTGCTAATTTCCAACTTCATTCCTTTGTGGTCTGAGAAGCTGCATAGTAAGATTCTAATTCTTTTGAATTTGCTGAGACTTGCTTTATGGCCTAGTATGCGGTCAATCCTAGAGAAGGTTCCATGTACTGCTGGGAAGAATGTAAAGTCTTTAGATGTAGGATGAAATGTTCTGTAGATATCTGTTAGATCCATTTGGGCTATAGTATTGTTTAAATCTGCTGTCTCCTTGTTGATCTTCTGTTCTGTTGATCTGTCTATCTCTGAGAGTGGAGTATTGAAGTCCCCCAGTACTATTGTATTGGGGTGTAAGTCTCCCTTTAATTCTCTTAGCAAGTCTTTTAAATAAGCTGGTGCCCTGTAATTAGGTACATATACAGTGATAATCGTTATATCTTCCTGTTGAATGGATCCCTTAATCATTAAATAGTGCCCCTCTTTGTCTCTCCTAACAGTTTTTGTGGTAAAGTTTATGTTGTCCGATATTAAGATGGCTACGCCCGCTCTTTTTTCATTTCTGTTGGCATGGTATATCTTTTTCCAGCCTTTCGCTTTCAGGCTGTATGCATCCTTGTTGGAAAGAAGTGTTTCTTGTAGGCAGCAAAAAGATGGGTTTTGTTCCTTAACCCAATCAGCCAATCGGTGTCTTTTAACTGGACAGTTCAAGCCATTAACTTCAATGTGACTATTGAGAAGGAGTAACTTAGCCCTGCCATTTGCCAAAGATATTTTCTAATATATGCTTTGAGATTCCTGTGATCTTTTGCTGTGAGGTTTCCTTCCTTTACCTTCTTTCGTATTGATGACCGTGTTTCTGTGTTTCTGTGTGTAACACATCTTTAAGCATCTTTTGCAGGGCAGGATGAGTGGCGACAAATTCTTTCAATTTCTGTTTGCTGTGAAAGGTCTTTATTTCACCTTCATTCACAAATGAGAGCTTTGCAGGATATAATATTCTGGGCTGGCAGTTTTTCTCTCTTAGTACCTGGGCTATATCTCACCATTCCCTCCTAGCTTGTAGGGTTTCTGATGAGAAGTCAGCTGTGAGTCTAATTGGAGATCCTCTGAGAGTAATCTGACGTTTCTCTCTTGAGCATTTTAGGATCTTTTCTTTATGTTTCACTGTGGTAAGTTTAATTACAATGTGTCGTGGTGAGGGTCTCTTTTGGTCATGTTTATTAGGGGTTCTACTAGCTTCCTGTACTAGGATGTTTCTGTCCTTCTCCAAACCTGGGAAATTTTCTGCTAGTATCTCACTAAAAAGGCCTTCTAATCCTGTCTCCCTCTCCATGCCTTCAGGAACTCCTAGAACCCGAATGTTAGGTTTTTTAATAGTATCCTGTAGATTCCCGACAATATTTTTTAGATTTCTGATTTCCTCTTCTTTTCTTTGGTTTGCCTGTTTCCTTTCCTGTTCTCTGTCTTCTAAGTCTGATATTCTCTCTTCTGCTTCACCCATTCTGTTTTTAAGGCTCTCTAATGTGTTTGTCATTTGATCTATTGAGTTCTTCATTTCATTATGGTTTCTCGTCACTATCACAGTTTCATGTTCTACTAGTTGTTTCATTTCATTTTGATTCCTCCTTAATATTTCATTTTCACGAGAGAGATTTTCTATCTTGTCAATTAAGGATTTCTATAGTTCAAGAATTTGTTTTTGAGAACTTCTTAATGTTCTTATCAACTTTTTGAGATCCGCTTCTTGCATTTCCTCTATCTCTTCATCTTCATAATCTTGAATTGGGGTATCTTGTTCATTTGGGGGCATCATAGTGTCTTCGTTGCTCTTGTTACCTCGGTTTCTGTGTTTGTTGTTTGGCATTTTGGAGATAATTTATGGTTTTTTGGCTGTGGTGTTTTTTTCTCGTATACTGTGCCTCTAGATTAAGTGGGCTGTCTGCTTTGATGGATCCTTAGAGGCTGTGATGGATGTGGCCAGAGAGCTCTGTTTGATTCTTCAGGTTTAAGGGTGTGCCAAAGTTTACTCACCCAGATTGTTCTCTCCCTTGCTAGCTCTTTTTTTTTTCTTTTTCTTTTTCTTTTTTCTTTCTTATTTTTTTTTTTACTCTTTTGGGTAGTAATTCCACACAGCTGAGTGGAATTGAGGGTAGTTGAAATCTGGCCTCTGTGGGTATTCGTTTGATCTACCCCTGGGACCACACAAAGAGTTTATGCAGCCCTCAGTGTGTTCTCAAATTTCTGCCATCGGAACAGCGCAGTGCGCCGGCCGGAGCGCGCTACCACGGCGGCCATTAGAGGGTGAACCAACGGCAAAAGGAAGACCTTTCTCTCTGTCTCTCTCTCTCACTGTCCACTCTGCCTGTCAAAAAAAAAAAAAAAATTTCTCCACAGTCCCAAGGTTACCGAGTTTTTGTACTCGGTGTTTTCGCTCACCCCTCCTCGGATTTTCACAGTCTCAGATCGTTAGCTCCACCTACTTTCACTAGATTCTAACTTCCTGTTATTTTTCCCGACCAGAGTCAAGTTTTTCTGCTTGGCTACTCGTGGTTGCCACTTTACATATGTAAAATGGCGCCTGCTCTTTGTCTTGCTCGGCTTTGTAAGGTGAGTGGAGAGAGAGGCTAGTGTCCCTGCTGGTTCCCCTTATTTATTCGTTTTTTTTTTTTTTTCTCTGCTACAGTCAGCCTGGTGAAATTTCCCCAGTGGGGCCTCAGTCCTCGTTCTGCCTTTCCCCGCCAATGTCTCGGGTTTCTGAGGTTTTTGTCTTACCTCCTGTTCCCACGCTGGCGACATTCTGTGGCTCGGCTACTGCGGCTGGGCTTCCATGCGGTGGGCTCCCCGTAGGTCCTCTGTGTCACATCCACTAGATCCAGAAGCGTTTCCTCTGCAGTTTTTTTCTTGATTCTTTTCCTGAGGCTACAGTAACTCCACTTTTATTAAACTATCTTTTCCCGGACTATCGGTGCGTGCCCTCACTATCCACCATCTTGGCTCCGCCCCCCAGCGTACTGTTATTTCTTTCATCCCAAATAAAACTTTTGGGCTCCTGTTCCCCAGCAGTCTCCTAGTTACTTGCAGCAGAGGCTTTAGATGGAGTTGTCTGTATACCCAACTGGCAATTCCTCTCCTTGCATCTTCACTTAAACCTCTTCCATTCTTTAATCCTCACTGTTTTACCCAAAGGGCTGGTGGTAGTGAGGTTTTTAAGCACAATTTGGGCAAGAGTAAAAAATTATCAGCTTGACGTTCAGTTACAAGATGGGAAAAAAAAAAAAAAAAACAAAAGACCTGATTTACAATCTTATTTGCCCTGTCTGGCTTGCTCATAAAACAAAAAAGTCATGCAGAATGGTGGGGGTGGGTAACTTGTTTTTACAATAAACTGTGAGCTCAGGAGGATGGAATCACCAGCCCCTTGCTATTCTCATGGTAAAATTGGGAATGCCTTAGGAATGGGGCAGATACTGTTGACTTGGCTAAAGGGGAAAACAAGGATTTTTTTACCCTAAATTTCCACCAGGACTACATGACTGCTTCTTAACCCATCTGACTCCTCCCATTTCCTCCCTCAGAAGAATGTTAGGAGAACTGGGCTTATCTTTTGACCTACTTCTCAATTCCCTTCCAAAACCACCCCCACCAAGTGCCTGATAATCATCTTTCTACTCTTTATCTAAGTTTGACTTTTTTGATTTTCTGTATCAGTGACATGGTACAAAAATTATCTTTTTGTGTGAAGATTATTTCACTCAGTACAGTATTCATGTATGTTTTACTTTTTTATTTCCATGTTCCAGAGCTTGGCTATTGTAATGTGGCAATAAATATAAAATTGCAGAAATCCCTTTGAGACAGATATTTTATTTCCTTTGGGTAGATATCCAAAAGTGGAATTTCTGTACCATATGGTAGTTCAATTTTTAATTGTTTGCAAATCTTTCACATTGTTTATAATGGCTGTGTAAATTTACCATAGTATGGGGGGGAGTTCTCCTTTCTCACCCATGCTTGTCATCTTGTTTAAAGAAGATTTATTTTTTTAATTTGAAAAGCAGAATAACAGTGAAAACACACAGAAATCTTCCACCAACTGGTTTACTTCCCAAGTGGCCATAATATCCAGGGCTAGACTATGCTGTAACTAGGAACCTGGAACTCCATCAGGGTCTCTCATGTAAGTGGCAGGTGTAAGGCCACCACAAAACACACCAAACACTGGAGTAAGGGAAAGCGTTTATTGCGGGAAACCTGACAGACGGGAGGGAAGGGGTGAAGAGGGAAAAAGAGGAGAGTGTAAAAGAAAGATCCAGAGAAATCAAGAGACAGAGAGACAGAGACAGAGAGATCAGGAGACAGCGCAAAAGAGAGCCATGTGTTTGGGAACAGGTCCTTTTAAAACTTGTTGGGGATGAGCAGGGAAGTAGGAGCAGTGAATCCCATTAGGATAGGGGTGGAGATGACACCGGTGGATGGGCCATGTGGTCACCTGGCTTCCATCAATGGCGGCAGGGGCTAGAGCCTAGGATGGTGTCTGGGGTGCAGATCGCACCATAGATGAGACTGTGCCATTTTACTAACAGCAGGGACTAAGCACAGGGATCATCCTACTCTGTCTTCCCAACACATGAGTAGAACACTGGACCTAAAGCAGAGAAGCCAGGACCCAAACCAGGACTCCAATATGGAATGCTGGCATCAAGCAGAGGCTTAACCCAGTGAACCGCAAGGCAGTCCCTCCATCCCCCCATCTTTTGACTTTTTGATACTGGCCATCCTAAGTGGTATTGTGAGGAGTCATGTGGGTTAATAGGTAGTCAGGGTGGTCCCAATAGAATTTGTAGTGTAAAATATTTGCTTCCTTCCCCAAATTGGTTTCTTTAGCAAGAGCAAACAGCCTGCCCTCCTTCCTTCAGAATCAACAAGTTTACCCTGAGAATAGCAAGGGAGCTCTTCCTGAACTTACGGCTTATTGTGAAAACAAATTACCTATCCCACACTTCTGATGGTTTTTTGTTTTATCATGAGCAGGCCAGACAGGATGAAGAATTATAAATCAGGTCTTTTGATGGATTTTGTCCCCACCTGGTAACTGAATGCCAATCTGATTGTCAAGTTTGTTTTGCCTTTGAAATTGTACTTAAAAACCCCACTACCACCAGCCCCTTTGGGTTTTTTCCTCCCTTTTTTTCTTTTCCATGGTATCTTGGCTTTCCATGCCTACAATACTCTCATGGGCTCTTCAGCCAGATCCGAATGCCTTAAGGGCTGATTCTGAGGCCAGAGTGTTGTTTAGGACGTCTGCCATTCTATGAGTCTGCTGTGTATCCCACTTCCCATGTTAGATCTTTCTTTCCCTTTTTGATTCTATCAGTTAGTATTAGCAGACAATAAATCAAAAAGGTTTCATTTGCATATGAAAAACAATGCCAATAAAACTCATTTCATTTTACTGTTACTTGGAAATTTTTTTAGTTCACTGTGATAGTAAAAACTGAAATATTCATTTATTCGGAAGGCAAAATAAAAGAGAGGTAGACAGAGACAGAAAAAGACAAAGAGCAACAGAGAGAGAGAGAGAGAAATCTTCCATCTGCTAGTTCAGTATCCAAATGACTGCAACAACCAGCAAAAGTCAGGAACCTGGAAGTCCATTTGAATCTCCCATGTGGATGTTCCAGACACAAGTACTTGAGCCATCCTCTGATGCTTCCCAGGCACATTAGCAGGGAGCTACATTGGAAGCAGAGTAGCCTGGACTTGAACCATTGCTTTGTTGTGAGATACAGGCATCCTAAGCTAGTGCTTAAATGATTGCCACAACATCTGACCTTTTTTTCCTATTTTTTAAATTTAGTCATTTTATTTTGTCTTATTTTTGTTATTGAATTTATGAATTTCTTGTATCTTTTTGATATTATCTCCTATAGCAGATATATGGTTTGTAATATTTTCTCCCACTTCAAAGGTTCCATTTTCTTATTGATTATTTTCTACATAGAAACTTTTAAATTTGAGACAGTCCTGCTTATTTATTTTAGTTCCTGTGCTTTTGATGTCATATCCAAAAAATTATTGCTAAATCCAGCATTAATGATCTTTACACTTATTTCTTCTGTGAGGTTAATGTACAAGTCTTGAATCCATTTTGAATTGATTTCTGTGTCTAAAACAAGGATCTGACTTCATTCTTTTGCATGTGGATATCCAGTTTTCCCAGTACCAGTTTTTGTAAAGCTTGTCCTTTTCCCATACTGTGCATTCTGGCACATTTGTTGATGATTTCATTAATTAGCAGATATGTAGGTTTATTTCTAGGTTCTCTATTCTGTACCATTTGTGCATATATCAGCTTTTGTGGAAGCAAAAATACCTAAAAGATTTTAGGTAAAAAAAATTTAGATAAAAAATTTTAGATTTTTAAGTAAAAAAAAAAAAAACCCAAAATTTTGTAGGTATTCCATTAAATCTGCAATCATTTGGGTGGCACGAACACTTTAATAATCTTAATTCTTCCCATCCATAAATTTGAGATTTTTTCCATTTGTTTGTGTCATCTTCAATTTCTTTTTTAAATACTTTACAGTTTTTAAAACACAGCTCTTTCACTTCTCTGGTTTTCTTTTTCCTAAGTGCTGGATTCCTTTGGATACATTTGCAAATGGGTTGTTTTCCTAACCTCCTTTACAGTAAGTTGTATAGAAAAATAATTTATTTTTAATATGTTAATTTTTGTACTTTACTGAATATCTAACTTCTTTATGCATTCTTTGGAGTTTTGTGTATATGAAATCATGTTATCCAACGAGAAATGATTTTACTTCCTTTTCTTATTTAGTTACCATTTATATCTTTTTCTCAGTTTCTCTGACCATAACTTAATACTATGTTGAATAGAAATGGTGAAAGTAAGCATCCTTACCTTGTTCCTGATCTTAAAAAGCAAAGCCTCCAGATTTTTGCCACTGAGTGTGATGATAACAGTGAATTTGTTGAGTATTTCCATTGTTGTATTGAGGTACATTCCTTCTAAACAAAATTGTTGAGAGTTTTTACCATGAAAACATTTTGAATTCTCTAATATTTTACCTGTATCTATTCAAATGATCCCATTATATTTTCCTTCATTCTCTGAGTGTAGGCTATCACATTTATTGATTTGAAGATGTTTATCTTTGCAATCTACAGATAAATCTCCTTTGATCATGGTGTATAATCTTTTAATGTACTGTTGAATTTAGTTTACCAGTATTATGTCAAGGATTTGGGCATCTATGCTCATAAGAATGAAGGTCTATAATTTCCTTTTTTGTAGTATCCTTGCCTGGCTTTTTATATCATAGTAATGCTGGACTTAAGTTGAGTTTGGAAGTGCTCCCTTCTCTAAAGTTTCTTGGAAATGTTTGAGACAGATTGATATTAACTCTTCTTTAAATGCTTTGTAGAATTCAGAGTAAAGTATAGGATCATGAGGTTATTATTGTTGGGAGGTTTTTGATTACTGATTTAGTCTCCTTTCTAGTTACATATAACAGATTTTCTATTTCTTCATGATTCAGTCTCGGTAGGTTGTACATTTCTAAGAATTTATCTATCACTTCTAGATCAGCCAGTTTTTGTGGCATAAGATTATTTATAATATTCTCTCATGATCCTTTGTATTTGAGGGATGTCAGGTATGTATTCTTATTAATTTCAGATTTTATAATTATTGAGTTTCTTTATACCTAGCCATAAGACTGTCAATTTTGTTTACTTTTTCAAAATTAATTTTTAGTTTCATTGTAATTTTATGTTTTTTTTTGTTTGTTTGTTTTCCATTCACTTAATTTTAGTCTAATATTTGTTGCCTTCCTGCTGCTAACTTTGGGCTTAGTCTGCTCTTTCTCTAGTTCCTAGAGGTATGAAGTTTGCTTATTTGACATCTCCTTTTTCACTTAAGATAGTTATCTACCATGATAAACTTCCCTGTTAGAACTAATTTTGCTGCTTCCCATGGGTGTGGTATTTCGTGTTTTAATTTTCAGTTTCAAGATATTTTGATTTTGATTTCTTCTTTGACCTGTTGTTTACTCTGGAGTATGCTATTTAATTTCCACATATTTGTGAATGTTCTTGTTTTCCTCTTGCTATTGATTTCCAGTTTTATATCATTGTTAGAAAAGTTTTGATATTATCTCAGTAATCTTAAATTTGCTAAGATGTGTTTTGTGGCTGTGCATATAATTTCACTGAATAATGTTTCATGCATTCTTGAGACTATCATGTATTCTGTAGCTGTTAGATACAATGTTTAGCAGGTATCTACCAGAAACTGTATTTTGAGTCCAATGTTTCATTATCTTCTGTCTGGATGATCTATATATTTTTGCAAATGGAATGTTGAAATTCTCTTTGTTGCTATATTTATGTCTATTTCTCCTTTCAAAATATCAATTATTGCTTCATATATTTAGGCATTCTCATATTGGATGCATATATATTTATAATTGCTATACCCTCATCATGATTGACACTTTTATCATTATATAATTACCTTCTTTGTCTCATGATATTTTTGACTTTAAGTATCTTTATTCTATTAAAACTATTCTACATGAAATATGTTGTCTTTAAATAAAAAA
Organism: Lepus europaeus; assembly: GCF_033115175.1. Classification (NCBI taxonomy): domain Eukaryota; kingdom Metazoa; phylum Chordata; class Mammalia; order Lagomorpha; family Leporidae; genus Lepus; species Lepus europaeus. The sequence goes on from NC_084831.1 coordinate 61,982,362, forward strand.
TCATTTATAAAAATTTTTTAAAATATATATCACCAAAAAAGTTTATTTTGTCTGAAGTAAACAAAACCATTTCTGATTTCTTATGGTTTCTATTTGCATGTGATATCTTTTTCCATTCTTTTACTTTCAACTATTTAGTTATTTGCAAATGTCTCAAAAGATAAAGATTGCCTTTTGCAGGCAAAAAATAGTTAGGTATTATTATTATCCACTCAGATGCTCTATGTCTTGTGATTGGATAATTTAATCCATTTGTATTTAAGTAATTATTAATAATTAAGAGATTCTATTACCATTTCTTTTGTTATTTTCTGACTTTTTCAGAGTTCCTTTGTTCTTTACCTTCTCCTCTGTTGTTTTCCTTTGTAATTTGATGACTTTCTATGGCAGTATGTTTGACTCCTTTCATTTATATTTTGTGCATCAATGATAGACTTTTTTTTATTGATGTGCTTAATTTTTTTTTTATTTAGTGAATATAAATTTCCAAAGTACAGCTTATGGATTACAAAGGCTTCCCCCCCACACAACTTCCCCCCCACCCGCAACCCTCCCCTTTCCCACTCGCTCTCCCCTTCCATTCCCATCAAGATTTTTGATTTGTGATTAACACAAGTACATATAAAACTTATTATAGTATAACCCTCTATGTTGAGCTGAGAGTAACTTCACTTGCAGAACATAAACATCTCTACATTTTCATTTTTAAAGTTGTTTTAAGATTTTTTTTTCATTTTGAAAGCAGAGTTACAGAGCAAGGGTGAGGCAGAAAAGAGAGGGAGAGACAGAGATCTTCCATCTACTGTTTTACTCCCCAAATGGCTACAGTGTCCAGGGATGGATCAGGCCAAAGCCAAGAGGTTCACTTAAGTCTCCATGGAGCTTCAGGGGCCCAAATACTTAGACCATTTTTTCTGCTTTCCCATGCACATTAGCAGGGAGCTGTATTGGAAGTGGAGCATCCGGAATTTGAACTGGTACTCATGTGGAATGTGAGCATTGCAGGCAGCAGTTAACCTGCTGCACCATAATACCAGTCTCAGTTTTTAATCTTTATATTAGAGTAAAATTGATTTACATATTACTATTATAATATGAAAGTGGTCTGAATTTGGCTATATAGTTAGATTTATCAAGGAGTTTTAAACATTTATATTTTCAAGTTACTAATTACCATCCTTTTATTTCAATTTGAATAAGTCTCTTTAGCATTTCTTGTAAGACTGATCTAACGCTGTTGAATTCCTTCAGCTATTGGTTATCTTGGAGTATTTTAGGTGTCATTCATTTCTGAAGGTCGTTTGCCAGATAAAATATTCTTGGTTGATGTGGGCTTTTATTTAAGAATTTTTAGTATATTTTTGTACTGACTCATGCCTTGCTAGATTTCTTCTGAGAACTCTGCTGATAATCTAAAGGGGGTTCCCTTGATTATGAGGAATCTCCTTCCTCTTAATATTTTCAGAATTCTCTCTTTATCTTTGGTTTTTGTCTTTTCATTATGTTTTTCAGTGAGGTCCTCTTTAGGTTGAAGCTATTTGAAGACTTTAAGCTTCTCGGGCCTGGATGTTTGGTCTATTCCAAAATTTGGGAACTTATCCATTATTATTTATTTTTTATTCTTAAAAATGTTAATTGACATAATTGTACATATTTATGAAGTCAACTTAACATTTCTATACATGTATGTAGTATATAATGATCAAAACAGGATGACTGACATATCCATAACCACAAATATTTATTATTTCTCTATGTTGTAATAATTTAAAAATATCCTGTTTTGAAATATGTTATTAGTTGTTTTTTATGATTTATTTATTTGAGAGGCAGAGTTAATGACAAAGAGATGGAGAGACAGAGAGGTCTTCCATCTGTTGGTTTACTCCCCAGATGGCCACAATGATGGGAGCTGAGCCAATCTGAAGCCAGGATCCAGGAGCTTCTTCTCGGTCTCCCACGTGGGTACAGGGACCCAGCACTTTCCACTGCTTTACCAGGCCATAAATAGAGAGCTGGATCAGAAGAGGAGTAGCTGAGATATGAACTGACACTCATGTGGGATGCTGATGCTGCAGGTTGAGGCTTTAGCCTGCTGCCGTACAGCACCAGCCGCACGTTATTTGTTGTTAACCATAGTTGCTCTACTATGCTGTAGAACATAAGGAATTATCCATTCTTTTCCATTATACTCCATAGCCTGTAATCATTCTCTCTCCATCCCCTTCTTCCTCCACACTTTCTAAATTTGTAATCAGTGTTATACTTCTTACTTCTGTGATATCAACTTTTGTACCTTCCACATAAAAGTATATGTGGTATTATTCTTTCTCGGCTTGACTTATTTCACTTAACATAATGCCCCACAGGATTATCCATGTTGCCACAAATTATAGAATTTCATTCTATTTTTAAGGGTACATGATATTCTATTGTGTATATATATATGTACATATATACACCCCATATTTTCGTATCCATTCATTCAATCATGGATATAAGTTGATTCCATAACTTCAATATAGAATTATGTAGCCATTTCTATTTTTGAAAAACATCCATACTGTTTTCCCTAATGACTGTGCTAATTTACATTCCCACCAAAAGTATTTGAGAATTCCCCCTTTCTCTTCATTTTTACTATTTGCCAATTTTTTTTTGTCTTTCTCTTAGTAGTCATTCTAATTGGAGTGAGATGATAATTCCATGTGGTTTTTACTTGCATTTCATTTGTAATTAGTGATGATGAACTTTTTTTTTCATAAAGCTATTGGATATTTGTGTGTTCTCTCTTAAGAAATATCTGCTCAGGTCATTTGTCCCTTTTTAATGTTCAGTATGTGAGTTCCTTATGTTTGCATGTTCTGGATATTACTCTTCTAGCAGGTGAATAGTTTGAAAATATTTTCTACTATTCTGTAGCTTTTTTAAAAAAAAGATTTATTTTATTTATTTGAAAGGCAGAGTACAGAGAAAGAGAGCTAGATCTTCCATCTGCTGGTTCACTCCCCAAATGGCTGCAATTACCAGGGATGGGCTAGGCCAAAGTCAGTAGCCTGGAGCTTCTTCCGGATATCCCACATTGATGCAAGAGCCCAAGCACTTGGGCCATCTTCTTCTGCTTTCCAAGGTGCATAGGCAGGGAGCTGGATCAGAAGTGGAGCAGCTGGGACTTGAATGGTGCCCATCTGGGATGATGGTGTTGCAGGCCATGGCTTAAGCCATTATGCCACAACACGAATTCTTATTCTGTAGCTTTTCACTTCACAATGCTGATTGGTTCCTTTGTTGTGCAGAAAATTTTAATTCAATCTAATTCCATTTGCCTATTTAAAATTTTTTGTTATCTGTATTTTTGTGATTATAACCAAAAATTCTTTTGAAGTATATTCCCTATGTTTTCTTCTAGCATTTTCAGAATTCCAAGCCTTACGTTTAAGTGCTGTATTCATTTTGAGTTAATTTTTATATACTCTGAGAGACAAGAGTTCAAGTTTTATTCTTCTGCATAAGGATATCCGGTTTCTCATTATCCTTTGTTGAGAAGATTGTTATTTCTTCAATATATTCTGGTTGTCTTTGTTGAATATCAGTTGTAATTACATGGACTTATTTCTGATATCATTTCTTTATTTCATTTATTTGTATGTCTGCTTTTATGCTAGTACCATGCAGTTTCAGTTACAATAGATTTGAGTGTGTTTCAAAGTCAGATATTATGATGCCATTAGACTTAATTTGCTGATTATTGCTTTAGCTATTTGAAGTTTTTGTGATATAAATTTTGTTGGCTTTCTTTTTTCTGTTTCTGTGTAGAATATCAGCCATATTTTGATAGAAAATACATTGACTCTGTAAGTGAGTATGGATTTTTAACAAAAATTAATTATTTTAATTAATAAATTTTAATTAATTTAATAGATTATTAATCGTTCCAGTCCATAAAGATGGGATGTCTTTCCACTTTATTGGTGTCCTCTTCAATTTCTTTTATTAGTCTTTTCACAGTTTACATTGCACAGTTCTTTAACTGCCTTAGTATAATTTTCCCCTGCATATTATATTTACTTATTTTTGTTTTACTTTGTATGATTTTGTATCAGATTAATACTTGAATCTTTTAGAATGCATTTGGAAGAATTATCGTTAGTTTTTCTAAACAGTTTGAAGAGAACTAATGTTAGCACTTCGTTAAAATACTGGGAAAATTCAGTAGTGGATCCATCCAATCCTGGCATGTCTTTTTAGGAGAATTTTTATTAGTAATCAATTAAATTTCTTGTTATTGGTCTGTTTATGGCTTCGTTGTCTTTATGGCTCAATGTTGGTAACTTATATGTATTTAGGATCTTACTCATTTCTTTTAGGTTTTACAATTCATTGATAGTTTTTCATAAAAATCAATCATACTATTTTGCATTTTGTGGTATTAGTTGTAATGTCTCATTGTTTATCTCTTGTTTTATTTGGGCATTCCGTCTTTTTTATAACATATTTTTATTTACATTATAGTCAGAAATTTAATGTTCCTCTAATAAACAGTTCAACAAGTAAACAGTGAAAATACCATAGTTCAGCAGAAGTATAAACAAGGGTTATAAAAAATACTCATATGAAAAGATGGCAATTTCACTCACATATAATAAATTTTAAAAGCAATCATAGGTCACTAAAATTATAGTAGTAAATCATTCCTAGCCATTTCTTTGACAATCATGTAAAACAAAGTTTGACAAAACTATATTTGCAGCAATACTGATACACACAGACATTTATTTCTTTTTTTGCTTTTCTGCTTTTTTAATCTTAGCTCCCACAAATAAGGAGGAACATCCAGTATTTGTCTTTACGTGTCCAGGTTTTTCACTACATTTCATATCATCTAGTTGCATCCATTTTTATGCAAATGGTAGAATTTTATTTTTTAGAAAGCTTTTATTTAATGAATATTAATTTCATAGGTACAGCATTAGGGATATGGCAGTTCTTCCCCCCATACCTGTACTCCTTTCCCCACTCCCGTCCCACCTCCTCCTCCTTCTCCCATCCCATTCTTCATTAAGATTCATTTTTAATTATATTTATATAAAGTAGAAGTTCTCTCCTCCCTTCAGAGAAAAGTACATCCTTCTATGATGTCCCCTTCTTTCCACTGGGATCTCACTCACAGAGGTCTTTCATGTAGATCATTTTTTGCCACCATGTCTTGGCTTTCCATGCCTGAAATGCTCTCATGGGCTTTTCAGCCAGATCTGAATGCCTTGAGGTCTGATTCTAAGGTCAGAGTGCAGTTTAGGGAATTTGTCATTCTATGAGTCTGCTATGTGGCCTGTTTCCCATGTTGGATCATTCTCTCCTTTCTAATTATATCTATTGCTATTACCAGATTTTGGTCTTATTTATGTGATCCCTTTGACACTTAATCCTAATGCCATTTTACATGTTAAAGTGATCGTATTAAGTGTGTAACTGATCATATAAATAGGATTAAGTGTCAGAATTTTTTATAGCTAAATAATATTCCATTGTGTATATATATCACATTTTCTTTATCCACTTATCTGGTAATGGACACCTTGGTTAATTCCATATTTTGGCTATTGTGAATGGTTTTGCTATAAACATAGTGGTGCAGTTATCTCTTTGATATGATGTGTTCAGGTCTTTCGGGTGTATAGCCAATGTTATATATGGGATTGCTGGATTACATTGCAAGTCTAATTATAATTTTTTTTAAAAAGCATTTTTTAACTTAGTCTAACAATGGGTTTGTCAGTTTTGTTTTTTTAAAAATGATTTTTTGTTTTATTTATCCTTTCTTTAGTCTCAGTTTATTTATTTTTGTTCTGATGATTATTATTTCCTCCCTTCTACTAATTTGGCATTTAATTTATTCTTTTATATTCTTGATCCTTGAGTTTCATTGTTAGTTTGCTTATTTTAAATCTTTTTACTTTCATTCTTATAGTTGAGATTTTATTGGTTATGTTGAGAATCAATGCACACATGTTTTTATTGTACCCAATATTTATCATATGTGCCAAATGTCTAGAACATCATGAGTTATGATGTTTTGAGTTAGTCCAGCTTCAAATCTGCTGTTACATTTTCCTTAAGGGTATATCAAATGCCAACATTTTCAAATGCTTCATAAGTTTTTATGAAAGTCCCATGAATTTATAATATGTCATCATATACACCACATATTCAAATTTCCAATATTTCATCACATAATTATTAGAACAACTGTACTACAACTAAAGACGTTAGAGTGATAATCATGGAATGGTTTTCTTTAGGAAACAATTTTATTAAATAGCAACATAGGAGCAGAAGTAATTGAAAATGTTCAAGTCACATTAAATGTATAATTATAACTCCAAATTGCCATTTAGTATGCTTAGTATTGTAGGATATAAAAACTATGCCTACCTACAGAATGTTAAACTGACAGTCGAGATAGCCTAAGCCACCATAATTCAATATTGCACTATTTTCTAGTTGTTCCAAAAAAAAAACAACTATAATGATTTCATCTCTTGAAAAAAACCTTATACTTTCAAATTGTGATGAGGTGGGATTCATTCCTTCTTAAAAATGTTTCCAGAGCTAATTGCAAAAACTTTGCATCTACAAAAGCATTGATAAAAGATATTCCTTGGGAGCTGGTGATATGGCACAGTGAGTTGATCTGCTGCTTGTCTCTGACAACCCATATCAAAGAGCTGATCTGAGTCCCAGCTGCTCCACTTCTGATCCAACTTCCTACTGAAGTGTCTCATAAGTCAGCAGAAGATGGCCCCAATACTGAACCCCTGGCACCCATAAAGGAGACCAAGAAGAAGGTCTTGGCTCTTGGCTTTGATCTGGCCTAGACCTGGCTGTTGCAATCATCTGGGAGAATAAGCCAGCAGGTGGATGAATTAATTCCTTCTTTCTCTCTTTCCCTTTTTTCCTCCCTCTCTCTACTTCTCTCCCCCCCCCTCCAACTCTTTTTCACTATGCCTTTCAAATAAATAAGTACATATTTTCAAGAATTTCCTCTGGGTATACAAGAGAGTTATCTTTGTCCTTTGTAAAGGCAGCTCCCCAATGACTTAAATACCACCCAGTAGGACCCATCTGTTTCACAACACAATATTAATACATTGAGGACCAAGCTTCCAACATATGAAGCTTTGGGGGATACACTTAAAACATCCCAACCACAGCTGGCACTATGGCATAATGGGTTAAGCTGCTGCCTGCAGTGCCAGCATCCCATATGGGTGCAGGTTTGACTCCCGACTGCTCTACCTCCAATCCAGCTCCCAGCTAATGTGCCTGGGAAGCAGTCAAAGATGGTCCAAGTGCTAGGCCTTTTCACCCATGTGGGAGACCCACATGGAGGTTCAGACTCCAGTCTTTGGCCTGGCCCAGCCCTGGCTGTTGTGGCCATAGGGAAGTGAACCAGCACTTGGAAGATCTCTCTCTGTCTCTCCCTCTCTCTAACTCTGCCTTTCAAATAAAAATAAATAATTCTAAAATAAAATCCCAACCATAGCAACTAGAATGAGAAATTCAGTAGAGGCAGAAACTATAAATAAAAGCCAAACAGAAATTTTTTTATCTGAAGAATTCATTCAACAAATTAAAAACACAGTTTAGAGCCACAATAACAGATTAGTTGAATCAGAAGAAAATATCCTAACTTGAAGACAAATCTTGTAAATGAACTCAATCAAAACAGAATTAAGAAGAGTGAAGAAACCTATGGCACGTATGGGACATAATTAGGTGAACAAACATTTGTGTTATAAGAGTGCCAGATGGAGAAGAAATGGAGAAAGGCACAGAAAGTACATGTAATAAAATACTAGCTGAATATTTGAGTGTCTACATTCATGAAGTTCAAAGAATCCCAAATGCACTCAACCTAAGGAGGTACTCCTCAAGGCACACTGTAATCAAGCTTTAAAAAGTCACAAAGGAGCATTCTAGAAGCTGCAGGAGATAAAGGTCATGTGAATTATAAGGCAGTCCTCATTAGATTAATGGCATATTTTCCAGCAGAAACCTTGCATTCCAGGAGAGAATGGAATGTCATATTTTTTTATTTAATTTTTTTTTTATTTTTGACAGGCAGAGTGGATAGTGAGAGAGAGAGAGACAGAGAGAAAGGTCTTCCTTTTTGCTGTTGGTTCACCCTCCAATGGCCGCCGCGGTAGCGTGCTGCGGCCGGCGCACCGCGCTGATCCGATGGCAGGAGCCAGGTGCTTATCCTGGTCTCCCATGGGGTGCAGTGCCCAAGGACTTGGGCCATCCTCCACTGCACTCCCTGGCCACAGCAGAGAGCTGGCCTGGAAGAGGGGCAACCGGGACAGGATTGGTGCCCCGACCGGGACTAGAACCCGGTGTGCCAGCGCCGCAAGGCGGAGGATTAGCCTAGTGAGCCGCGGCGCCGGCCTGGAATGTCATATTTTAAAAGCTGAAAGAAAAATTTCCAATTAAGTACATTATACCTAACAAAGTTATTCTTTAGAAATGAAGAAAAAAAAGTGTGTCTCAGTCAAGCAAAACAGAGGGCATTCATAACTCTCCTTATAAGAAATACTTAGATAAATTTTAACTCATGCTAATTCATGGGACACATAAATTTTACAAATTCACATTTTACACTGGTTCTTTTGTTGACATGATTCATGATTCTTTTGGTTACTGGAACCCTCTGCTTACTACTTCTAGTAAATATCGATAAAAATATTATGACTTCTTGTTCCAATTGCTTTATCTTTATTGTCTCTTTTAACCCTCACTATAATTTTATGATGAAATCATTCATGCAATTACTATTTTTTAGAATAAGAAACTAAGACCTTGAGACTGTAAACGATTTGTTTGTAACTACTCAGCCAGTAGTAATAAAGCTGGGGTTCCATCTTTTTTTTTTTAAAGATTTATTTATTTATTTGAAAGTTACACAGAGAGAGGAGAGAGAGAGAGAGAGAGAGAGAGAGAGAGAGAGAGAGAGAGAGAAAGGTATTCCATCTGATGGTTTACTCCCCAATTAGCCGTTGCAGCCAGAGCTGTGCCGATCTGAAGCCAGGAGCCAGGAGCTTCTTCCGGGTCTCCCACATAGGTGCAGGGGCCCAAGGACTTGGGCCATCCTCCACTGCTTTCCCAGGCCATAGCAGAGAGCTGAACAGGAAGTGGAGCAGCCAGGCCTCGAACTGGTGCCCATATGGGATGCCAGCACTTCAGACCAGGGCGTTAATCCACTACACCACAGCACCAGTCCCTGGGATTCCATCTTAACACAACATAGTCTACCATGAAAATTTTTAAATTTAAACTGTAAACAACATAATACAAGGTTTTTAAACAAATAATGTGGTGCCATCTTCATCATAGTAGCAACTGCATTTTCAGTAGAAAACCATGCAATATAGTCTTTCCTTAACAGTACATTTTTATTTACTGTTGCTTCTATGTCTTGCTTTACGCATAATTTAAAGAAATATTATCCTAAGGCAGGAAACTTTGAATATAAGAATGGGACAGAGCAGCATTTAATGAATCCAGTTTGGCTACTTAACAGAAAAATCTAAAGAGAGAGAAAAGAAGCCTATACATGAATGTTAAAGGGAAATGTTGAAATAGTTAAAAGATTAGCTTACTGACTTGATTGCCATGTTGTTAGCTTCTGCTTATTGAGGGAAGCTATAAATATTATGACTTTCCAAGAAAGAGAATAAGGTTTTCTCATTACTTTCATACGTATTGGAGCTCCTAAATCTCTTTAGCTTCTACTTAGAAATATTTCAACAATCATTTTGGATGAAATTTTATATGAGGAAAAGTGGGTTGCGGCAAACCCCATGCCTCCCTTGGGCCCTTACTTTGCGGTGATAAATCACCCTTGTTGGATTTTCCTTTTCTGCTTCTTCACTAGGTTTTGAGTTTCTGTAGATATGGTGGTCTATATGAAAGGGATTTTACTAATAGGAATCTTTTGTTTCTTGAGTATCCATCATCAAAATGTTTAGCAATATCTTGCCACAAGATGTTCCATATCCAATCATATATGGAGTAGGGGGAAAGACCAGTATTTTATGGAAAATTTTACATACTTAATAGTAGTTCCAAAAATTGAGAAAAAGATAGCACTGCAGGCATATAGTGACAGTTTCACAGAGCTGTCTTCTAACTTTTGTAGGGCCTGCTATATTGATTTGTTTATACCAATCAATTAAGTATCTCCTCATATATTTTTTGTTCTTCTGATCCTCACATTTATGGATTAGGAATGTGGCTTACTGATTTTAAGTTTCATAGAAAAATATATTTTGGTGTCACATAGCGAGTAGTACAGCTTTGACAACATATGAGCAATTCTCTAAGGACAATTATCCAGGACACCTATCTCAGAGACTCCAGGAAATACCCAAGGCAGGGCTATTTATGCCTTCATATTTTCAGGCAGAGGCAGATCTATACCATGTAGCCAACAAGGAAAAATTACCAAAAAAACCCGTTAAGTCCCATATTAATTTGGGAATATGTATCATTTTGTGATGTGTACATAAGCATTCTTTACAAACATGTATTCAAATATATCGATCTTTTATCTTTTTGTACATTTATATCTGCTGAGTCTCCCTTCATCCAATAGTAGTACTATAAACCTAAATAATGTAATATGATTTTGCTTTTTAGGTTAGTAAAGATCCAAAATAAATCTTATACAAAATACACTTGTCCTCAATTTTATTTCCTATTTTCTACTATTGCTATCATATTATTTAACATTCACTTTTAATAGGAAAAAAGTATATACTATAGGACAATAAATTTTTCCCTACTTAAAGATTATTGTAAATATTGTTTATGCTGTATACTGACTCACAGTTTTAATTAATCTTATAGAACTTTAGAGAATGTTTTCTGGAATATTTTCATGTACTTTTGGGTTTTTTTCACATTTTAGGTGTACAAGAATTTCCAGAAAATATAAAGTGCTGTAAGTGTTTAACAATTATTGAAGCCAGTGTCAATCCTATATCTAAGTGAGTATAAATGATTTTTACTTATATTTATGTTTCCATAGGCTAGTAATGCACTAAGATTAATAAAACTCACATAATAATTGAAACTTAAATGTAGCATTGATGCAGCATTCAATAGAATGGTGGGAAAGAAATAACCAAATCAAGAGTTTGAAAAAAATAAATAAAAGTGTTGCTGAGAAAAAATGAAGGTCCATTTGACATAAGATGGCATTACTGTAAAGCAAATTATGTCATCATTTTCCATAGCTCTCAGAAACTATTTCATAGATGAGAGTCAAAACTAAGAGGATAGTTATTAATTATGGTGGTGGTGGGAAATTAGCATAAAGGAAATTCAAAATAGTGTAAAGGTTTAAAAAATTGATAAAGGTAAAATGAAAATAGCTGATTGTGTAGTCTGAATAAGTTAAGTATAACTGAAATACAGAGTGCTTAGGTACCAGAGATTGTCACAAGAGCGAGAGATAATATTGAGAAGATAGCAACGTGAAATACATGAACAATAAAGAGGAGCTGATTAGAAGGGTGTGTGTGTGTGTGTGTGTGTGTGATTTAAGATCCCCTAATCTAAAAATGGCATGGAAAAATGAGACAGCATGTGACCGTGTTGTATGTTGTAGTGTCAGAAAGCAGTGGAATCTACTATGTGAAGAAACCATAAAGTGAATTCATTGAATAAGTTATTAACAATGGAAGTAAAAAGCTCTTCAGAGGCTGCCGACAGCAGTAGCAGTATTTGGAAGAGTTTGAAAAAAATCAATGGCAATAGAATGCAGATAACAGGTTTCATCATAAGATGGCATTTTAATTATGTAAAGCTGATGGTAGAATTTGAGAAAAGTCCTTCAGACCTTTGTCCACATGAAGTTGGGGAGGTTGAAATTAGCTGAAATTTATGAAAAGTGATGTAAAATGGTATTTTCAGAAGTTATGAAGAAGTTTGTCAAAGAGAAATTGATGGAAAAATTTATGTTGGTATAGTTGGGGAGAGAATATTGAGGAAGGTTCTCTGTGGCACATGGAAACAGGGTTAGATGAGGGAATGAAGTAAAAATACATTTAGATGGAGATCTATACAGTAATTGGTTTATAAAATAATTTGAGGCCTTTATAAAATAGAAAGTGTGCAACATCAAGTAGTAAAACGTGTTTGAAAGTTGCAGTTTTTCTACCTTAAAAGTGAACTATCAAGGGGAAAATCCAAAGCAAAGACAAAATGCTGAAAAGCTATTCCATCACATAGATCAAATGTAATTTTCTCAATGTATCAATGAAAAAGCTGTTACTAACCTCTTCTAGCTGGAAAATATTCCTTGATTTTGGTCGTATTACCCAGGACAGTTGATAAATTGGATTTTTTTTGTAATTATTTAATTCCATTTGTTCATCGTACTTATGAATCATGGTAGATCTTGTAGTGAAAACCAGATGTTAAATAAATCTTCAAGAAGCTTAAAATCTGTAGTTTTATTATGTCATTCAAGTCTTTCATGTTTTTATATTTTTAAAAGTAAAAAGACCTATTTAATAAAAAAAGATTAACACTATAAACATCAGTCTTGGAATTCACAAAAATTAATAGAAAGTCAATTTAAATAATACCTTAATTTTAAAGTCACATTTAAAATACATAATGTAGATGCAGCAGAATTCACTCATTTAGATGTATGGTTCATGTTACTTTAATAAATATGTAGTCATGTAACCATCACCATAGTGATGCTATAGACTATTTGCCTTAACATAATTATTTTAGCTCAACTATTCATTGATCTGTTACTATCCACATAGTTTTGTCTTTCCTGAATATAATATAATATGTCATACTTTTGTGTGTGTCATACAAAGTATAATAACTTTATATTTTTCCATGTTGTTTCAATAATTGGTACTTCATTACCATTTTTTACTGGGTAGAATGCCATAGCATGGATAACATTATTTGTTTAACTACTTATCAGCTGATAGATATTTGAGTTGTTTACTATTTCAACTTCTATGAACAAGGCTGATACAAATTATTTAAGGTGTTTGTATAAGCATGCTTTTATTTCTATTGTGTAAACACTTAGGATTAAACAATTATGAATATTTTTCTGGATAGTATAGTATGTGCATAAGAATTTTCAAACTATTTTCCAAATTAGGTATTCAATTGTCATTCGTAGCAGCAATAAATTAGAATTTCAATTGTTTCTCATCTTTGTCAGAATTTGCTAATATCAGTTTTATTTTTTCTATTTTGACCATTTAACATTCAGACCATTTAACATTCAACACTTAATAACCAATAATTTAATAATCAATAATTTGATAACCAATCATTTTAACATTTTTAATGTCTATCATCTTGCCATGTATTTTTTTAAGCTTCTATTGATTTGAAAGTCAGAGTTACGGAGAGAGAGAGGACAGAGAGAGCTATGTATTTATTTTAAAATCTGTATTATTTTCCTCTGGTAATTCTGATTTATTGTCTATTTTTATTGATTTATCTTTTCATTATAAATTATATATTATGGATAAAAGTATTTTAGCAAGTATTTTCTTAAAAAAAAAAAGGCTACTCTATGTCTCCAATCTCTTCATTTTCATAAGAAACCCTCTAAAAGAGAAATTTTCAGTTTTAATGAAATACTATCTAGTAATATTTTTATTGTTTGCGTTGCTCCAAGAGAGCCTTTCCAAATTCATGATCACGATAGTTTTACCCATCCACCTTCTGGAACTTTTATAGTTTAGGGTTTACACCTAAAGCCTGTGATTCATTTTAAGTTGATTTTTATATATGTGCAAAGTTTAAGCATCATAGGCTGTTTCTTTTTGTATAGATACCCCATTGATCCAATATCACTTTTTTTAAATGTATCCTTTTTTCATAGAATTGTTGGGTTCTTTTGTTGTAAATCAATTGATCATATGCATTTGCGTCTTTTTCTAGATTTTACATTATGTTATGCCTCTCCTGACACCAATTCCATACTGTCTTGATTAACATAGCTTTATAGTAAGTCATGAAGTCAGGTAATACAAGCCTTTCAACTTCAGTCTTCTATATCAAAATTATTTGGACTATCCTATTACATTGACTTTTCTATGTTAATTTTACAATCAACTTACCAATTTCTAGAAAAACGTAAAAGTCTGCTGGAATTTTGATAGGAATTGTATTGAATTTTTGGATCAATTTGGTCACAATTCACTTTTTTAAAAATATTGAGTATTCTTATCACAAACATGTTGTATTTCCAGACTTCAGTCTTTAAAATTTCTTTTATCAATGTGTCATAAATTTCAGTATTTAAGTATTCTACAAGTTTTATTGATTTTATTCTAATTATTTCATGTTTTATATATTACAAGTGATTTTTTAGCTGTTTACATTATTTATTATTTTTTTATTTTTATTTTTATTTATTTATTTTTTTGAGAGGCAGAGTGGACAGTGAGAGAGCGAAAGGTCTTCCTTTTTGCCGTTGGTTCACCCTCCAATGGCCGCCACTGCCGGCGCGCTGCTGCCGGCGCACTGCGCTGATCCAATGGCAGGAGCCAGGTGCTTCTCCTGGTCTCCCATGGGGTGCAGGGCCCAAGCACTTGGGCCGTCCTCCACTGCACTCCCGGGCCATAGCAGAGAGCTGGCCTGGAAGAGGGGCAACCGGGACAGAATCCAGCACCCCGACCAGGACTAGAACCCGGTGTGCCAGCGCCGCTAGACGGAGGATTAGCCTGTTGAGCCACGGTGCCGGCTTTACATTATTTATTATTGACATTACAAATATTATTGACTTTTATATATTTATTTTATTTTCTACACTTTTACTAAACACCCTTATTAGTTCTAGGAGACTTTTTTATAGATTGGAGAGAAAAGACATTTTTTCCATGTGGGCTGTCATGTCACCTGTGAATGTAACTTTGGTTCATCATTTTTTATCTATATGCCACTTATTTTCAATTTATTTATTTATATTCCTTACCTATTGTCTGGTGAGACTTCTTTTACACATTGAAATAAAGAGGTGAAAGTAGCTTCATTGCCTCTTTCTCAGTCTTGGGAAGAACGCATTCAGACTTTCACTTTATCAGTGATTTTTCCTTACCTTTTTTTGCAAATATACATTAAGGACATTTCCAATAATCTACCACTCAATTCCTTTTCAGCAGGCATCAGAGGGCTATCAAAGTTTAGGTGTCCATTTACAATCTTTTGGAGGAAATGTAGGCTTTATCTATCACATATTAACATTTACAATCTGACCAATGCTTGGCTCTAAAGCCACTCCACACTTTTAGGAAATTTCATAGTTGACCACCAATTCCAAGTACTAAAATCTGTGTTAGTTTTCTAATACTATCTAACAAGTTACAGCAAATTTAGCAGTTTAAAACAACACATCTTAATTGTCTCTCAATTTCTGTGGGTAAGGAATGTGGGTAGGCCTAAGCTGGGTGTCCTGCTTCAGTATTTCCCTAGGACACATAAATTCAAGGTAAAACTCAAGTCATATTCCCCAGAGACGCAACTAGAGAAAGATCAACTTTCAGGCTCACTAAGGTTATTAGTAGCATTTGTTGCCTTGTAGTTAAAAAGCTGAGTCCTACCATTTTCCTGGCTGTCAGGAAGAGGCTACTCTTGGGGACCTAAAGGGCATGTAATCTCTGTAAGGCGGTTCACAGCCTATTCACAGCATAACTAAGCTTGCTTCTTCAATGCCAGCAGCTGAGTGAGAGTGAGGCTCCTAGCAAGAAGAAATAATATAATGTCATATTGCTGTGGAGTTGTCCTGCCATCATATTTACCACATTCTATTAGTAATAGATCAAATCAGAAATCAAAGGGAGAATGTAATACAAGGGCATGAGCATCAGGAAGTTAAGGATCATGAAGGGTCTGACGTATGTTTGCTGACAGTGTTTATTATCAATGCATGTTGAATGTTGTCAAAGTTTTGGTTTTGTTTTTTTTTTTTTTTTTTTTTTTTTAGTGTCTTTTGAAATGACCTTATGGTTTTCCTTCTTCAGTCTCATCATGTGTTGAATAATATCGATTGAGTTTTGAATGTCATCCAATTTTGCATTCCAGGAGTATACCCTACTTCATCATGACGTTCTGCTGTTTTTTATATACTCATGGCTCTGATTTGCTAATATTGTTAGGAATATTTCGCATATAAATTCATGAGGCATTTTTAGCTAGGCGTTTAGTCTAAAGTTTCTTTTCTTGCAATTTCCATGGTTTTGGCATCAGAATAAAACTGACTTCAAACAATGAGTTCAGAAATGTTTTCTTCTATTTTATATGAGCTTGTACAGAATTTGTATTATTTCTTCCTTAAATATTGGAAGAATCTGTACAGTCATCAGATCCTGGAGTTTCTGTTTGGGGAATTTTTTCATTACAAATTGAATTTCTTTGGTAGCAATGTTATTCAAACTGCATACTTCTACCTGAGTTATCTTTAGTGATTTATGGTTTTTGCTTTTCAAGAATTTGTATACTTCATAAAAGTTCTCAAATTTATTTTTTTTTGCTTGATTAATATACTAGAGATATATCAATTTGATTGATCTTTTTCAAAAAACCATGTTTGGGTAGCACTGATTTTCTGTTGCTGTCACTGGCCTAAGAAATCTACAGTTTTAAGCCGTGAAAATCCTAGAACATTAAAATTCCAGTTTTGAGGGTTATTGTTGTAGCTTTGCCTCTGAATGTGACCTTTAATATCACTTGAATACCTTAACTAAATCACTGGTAAAAGTTATCACAATAAAACTGAACATAACTGCTCAATGAGAAAAATAAGGGCCAGCATTTACTGAGAACCTACTACCATGTCTTCGGCTTTTAGATAAATTATTACATTTTAATTTCCACAGCAATCTCATTATGTAGATACATATGGTTATTATATATTTTTTGCAGGCATGAATGCCTAAAGCCAGTAATTAAGTTCCTGGGTTCATTTCATTATGATTCACTGTATCTGAGGAAGCATTTTTAATTTGAAATAATGTAAAAGATACAATTTGAAAATATTAAAATATTCTTTTTAATTATGAGTAAATTAGTAATAAAGTATTGTATTCTGGGTAGATATGAAGGTTATACATAGAATGATAATAGGCCTCTATTTACCTGAATCATCTGATGTTTAACTTCTTAATGTAGCATATTTAAATGCTTTTTAGGGAGTCAAGAAGACAGAGTAGGAGGAAACAGAGAGCTACCATATGACAGACAGCTCCCATCCACTATTTCACTCCACAGCTGCACACAACAGAAGGAGTGGAGGGGCTTAAGTTGGAAACAAGGAACTCCACCTAGGTCTCCCATATTTGTAGTAAGAATCCAGTTACTTGAGCCATTACCACTGCTTTCCAGGGTCCACATTGGGGGAAGCTCGAGACAGGATCCAGATCCAGGTATGGAATCCAGGTACCTGATGCAGGACATAAAAATCTTAACCAGCAATTTAATTGCTAGGCTAAACACCCAGCCCAATATAGAATATAGAATATAGAACACACTTTTAACTAGCACACTTTTAACTCTCAAAATGTTCTAGTTTGAATTATATATTAAGTAGTCATTCTGTACAGTAAAATTATAACATAATTATAAAAAAGAGGGAGAACTGATGATAAATTATAAAAAATAATATAATTTATTGGAAATTAGAAAGAAATCTGTGAAATGACCATTGTGATTGTGTTAAGGAACTAGATATAGCTCAAGTCTTAAAATAACTGTCAACCCAGAATACTGTACCTTGCAAAGCTTTCATTTATGAATGAAGGTGAAATAAAGGCCTTCTATAACAAACAGAAATTGAAAGAATTTGTCACCACCTGTACAGCCTTACAAATGATGCTTAAGGATGTGCTACACACAGAAACACGAGAGGGGTCCATGCTGTGGTGCGGCAGGTTAACACTCTGGCCTGAAGCACCAGCATCCCATATGGTTTCCAGTTCAAGACTCGGCTGCTCCACTTCTGATCCAGCTCTCTGCTATGGCCTGGGAAAACAGTAGAAGATGGCTCAAGTCCTTGAACCCCAGCACCATGTGGGAGACCCAGAAGAAGCTCCTGGCTCCTGGCTTCAGATCAGTGCAGCTCTGGCCATTGCAGCCAATTGGAGAGTGAACCATTGGAATGAAGACTTCTCTCTCTGCCTCTCCTCTCTCTGTGTAACTTTGATTTTCAAATAAATAAATAAATCTTAAAAATATAAACACTGGAAGATACCCATCATCATGAAAGAATGTGAAGGCAGAAAATCTCCTGTGTGGACTCGTCCTGCAATGCCCACACTGTCGGGATGATAGGATAACAGCGTTCTTTGACAAGAAGCACCAGGGACAAGTTTCAGTGAACATGTCTGTTTATTAACAATCAGGCACAAGCTTGTATGGATCAGGCAAAGGGGAGTAGCTAGCTCAGAGTAGCAACACTAATTCTATAGGATAAAGCAGATACTGGCATCTCTATGCTTCTCCAATCAGTTTGAAAGTTACATAGCCTACATAGCCTTATATGTAGCCTTTATGGGTCTGGGCCACACCTGGGAGCTATTTACCTAGTTGATAATTACAAGGCCCTTCAATAGGAAGTGGGGGGAGGGAATATGCCTGGGGTCCCTGCCGCCTGACAGTAGCCAGGGCATATGTGGGGATATCAGTGTGCTGAGCTCCCTACCAGGATCTTTCCCAGAAGACTTGGTGTGCCATATCCTCTAAACCTCCTGCATGGGCTAGGCAGGCATTCTCCTAGCCAGGCACAGGATCACCCACACTTCTGGAAAAAGTACAAAGAAAATGCAGAGTAAGCAATAGGAATATTTATGGAAAGTGGCAGGGCCAAGACATTGCTTATCAATAGGAACGTTGAATTTAAATGGCCTAAATTCTCCAATTAAATGATACAGACTCAATGGATTAAAAAATAAGACCCATCTATTTGCTGCCTACAATAAAAACACCTCAGCAACATAGATACATGTAGACTGAAAATGGAAAGATGGAAAAAAATATTCTGTACTAATAGAATGCAAAAACAAGCAGGTATAATCATCCTAATATCAGAAAAATAGATTTATCACAAAAATTGTTAAAAGAGTCCCATCAATACTAGCAACATGTTCCTGAATAAACAGTGCGTGAAAGAGGAAATCAAAAGGGAAATTAAAAAATTCCTGGAAGCAAATGAAGATGACAGTCCAACATATCAAAATTCATGAGATACAGGAAAAACAGTGTTAAGAGGGAAATTTATAGCAATTAGTGCTTATATCAAGATTGAAAAGCATCAAATAAATGAGCTATCACTGCATTTTAAGGACCTAGGAAAACAACAAAACAAACCAAAAATTATTAGGAGGAAAGAAATAACTGCAATTAGAGGAAAAATAAGCAAAATTCAAACCAAAAATGATATAAAAGATCAGTGAAATAAAGAGCCCTTTTTTGGAAAAAAAAAATCAACAAAATTGATAGACCATTGGTCCAACTAACAAAAAAAAAGGGGGGAGGATGAAGACCCAAATCAGTAAAATCAGAGGAATTACTACAAGCAGCATTATGCCAACAAATTGGAAAGCCTAAAAGAAATGGATAGATTCTTGGAAACATAAAATCTACCTTAATTGACTCGTGAAGACATAAAAAACCTAAACAAACCAATAACCAAGATGGAGATTGAATCAGTAATGAAAACCATCCCAACAAAGAAAAGCCCAGGAATGGATGGCTTCACTGCTGAATTCTACCATACATTTAAAGAAGAACTAATTTTAATTCCTCTCCAGCTTTTCAAAAACAATTCAAATAGAAAGAATTCTCCCAAACTCCTTCTTTGAAACCTGCATCACCTTAATTCCTAAACTAGAAAGAGATACAACAGAGAAAAAGAATGATAGACCAATATCCCTCCCTCAATGATGAACATAGATGCAAAAATCCTTAAAAAATATTAGGTTATTGAATCCAACAACACATCAGAAAGATCGTTCACCTGGATTAAGTAGGATTTATCCCTGGTGTACAGAGATGATTCAACATTTGCAAATCAATCAATGTGATAAATCACTTTAACAAACTGAAGAACATAAACCATTTGGTTATCTCAATAGATGCAGAAAAAGCAGTTGATAAAATACAACATCCTTTCATGAAAATCTTACACAAATTGGATATAGAATGAACATTCCTAATGAAATCAAAGCAGTTATAACAATCTCATGGCAAGCATCCTACTGAATTGGAAAAACTGGAAGTATTCCTCTAAGATCCAGAGCCAGACAAGGATTCCACTCTTACCTTTGCTATTTAATATTGTCCTGGAAGTTTTAGCCAGAGCCATTAGGCAAGAAAACTAATTGAAGTGACACAAATTGAGAAGGAGGAAGTCAAAATATCCATATTTGGAGATTACATGATTCTATATATATGAGATCCAAAAAGACTCCAATGAGAGACTATTGGAACTCATAAAAGTATTTGGTAAAGTGGCAGGGTATAAAATTAACACACAAAAGTCAATAGCCTTTCTATACCTAGATAATGTCATGGCTGAGAAAGAACATCTAAGATCAAACCCATTCATAATAGCGCCAAAAAGAATCAAATACTTTGGAATAAATTTACCAAGGATGTCAAAGATTGCTACGATGAAAATTACAAAACATTAAGAAATAGAAAAAGACATTAAAAATGGAAAAATTTTCCATGTTCATGGATTGGAAGAAACAATATCATCAAAATGTCCATACTTCCAAAATCAATTTACAGAGTCAATGTGATCCCAATGAAAATACTAATAATATTCTTCTCAGATTGGAAAAATGATACTAAAAGTCATATGGAAACACAAGAGGTCCTGAATAGTTTAAGCAATCTTGTACAACAAAAACAAAGTGGGAGGCATCACAATACCAGATTTCAAGACATACTACAGGGCAGTTTTAATCAAAACAGCCTGATACTGGCACAAAAACAGTTGTATAGACCAATGGAACAGAATGGAAACTCCAGAAATCAATACATGCATTTAATACCAACTTACCTTTGACAAAGGAGCTAAAATCAATCCCTAGACCAAGGACAGTCTCTTCTACAAATGGTGCTGGGAAAACTCTTTATCTCTGCATTCAGAAGTATGAAGCTAGAACCCTACCTTACACCTTACACAAAAATCCACTCAAAATGGATCAAATACCTAAATCTACAACCTGATATGCTGAAATTACTAGAAAACAGTGGGAAAACTCGACAAGACATTGGCCTAGGCAAAGAATTTTTGGAAAAGACCCCAGAACCACAAGCAGTCAAAGCCAAAATTGACAAACGGAAATACATCAAGCTGAGAAACTTCTGCAGTGCAGAAGCATCACTTAGCAAAGTGAAGAGGCAACCGATAGAATGAGAGAAAATATTTGCAAATTACACAACTGATAAAGGGTTAATATGCAGAATCTATAAAGAGCTCAAGAAATTCAACAATAACAAAATAAACAATCCAGTTAAGAAATGGGCAAAGGACTTGAACATACATTTTTCAAGAGAGGAAATTCAGTTGTACAACAGGCAGTTGAGAAAATGCTTTGGATCACTAGTCATCAGGGAAATACAAATCAAACCCACAATGTGGTTTTACCTCACTCCAGTTAGAATAGCTCTCATACAGAAATCAATAAACAACAAATGCTGGTAAGGATGTGGGGAAAATGGTACCCTAGTCCACTGTTTTGGGAATGTAAACTGGTACGGCCATTAAGGAAAACAGTATAGAAATATGCCCAGCCATTCCACTCCTGATAATTTACCCAAAAGAAATAAAATCAGTATATGAAAAAGCTACCTTACTCCATGATCTTTGAAGCTCAACTTATAATAATAAATATATTGAATCAACCCAGATGTCCATCAACTGTTAACTAGATAAATTATATACACTATGGAGTACAACTCAACTGTAACAAAAAATGAAATCCTCTTTTGCAACTAAATGGATGCAACCGGAAAAGATGCTTAGAGAAATAAGCCAATCCCAAAAACACATATACATAAACATATACCATATGTTTTCCATGACTCAAGGTAACTAATAAAGTACCTAAAATGTAATGTATTGGAGTGAAGTGGACATTTTGAGATTGGATGATTGTTTCTAGCCCTTGTCTCTTATGTTGAGGAGCAGTTTTTTTTTTTTTTTCTTCATACTATTTAGTGAAATTTTTTACTTAGTTTAGGGTTAACTTTATGATCATTAAGTAATCTGACAATTGGATCTTTTTAAAAATATAGTATGCTAATGGGAGAAGGAGGAGGAATAAAATTTGGAGTGTGGGCGTGAGGGAGGGTAGAGTGGGAAGTCTCACAATGTTTCTAAATCTGTGTATATGAAATGCATGAAACTTGTATAACTTGTATAAAATTTAAAAAAAAAAAAGAAGAGAAAAACCCAGACCAGATGGCTTCACTGCTGAATTTTAAGGCTTTTAAAGATGAACTAACTCCAATACTTCTCAAATTATTCAAAACAACTGAAATGTAGGGAATACTCCCAAACTTCTTCTCTGAGGCCAGCATCACCTTAATCCCAAAACCAGAAAAAGATATAATAAAGACAGACAACAATAGACCAATGTCCTTGATGAACATAGATGCAAAAATCCTCAGGATATTACTAGCTAATTAAATCCAACAACACATCAGAAAGATCATTCACGAGGACCAAGTGAAATTTATCCCTGGTATATAGGGATGGTTCAACATTCTCAAATCAACAAACATGATACATGCACCACATTAACAAATTGAAAAATAAAAACCATATGATTACCTCAGTAAATTAAGATATTTGATATTATCTTAAATATTATCAGTAAATTAAGCATTTGGTAAAATACCACATCTTTTCATGATGAAAACCTTAAGCAGTTTGGGTATAGAAGGAACATTCCTCAATACAATCAAAGCAATCTATGACAAACTCACAGCCAACAATGGGAAAAATTGGTAACATTTCCACTAAAATCTGGAACCATACATCGATGCCCAGTTTTGCAGTTTCTATCTAATATATCTTGAAAGCTATAGCCATAGTGACTAGACAGATGCAGAAATCACAGGGACACAAATTGGAAAGAAGGAAGTCAAATTATCCCTGGCTGCAGATGACCTGATTCTATATATAAAGGATCTTAAAGACTCTAATGAGAGACAGTTGGAACTCATATAAGAGCTTGGTAAAGTGGCAGGATATAAAATTAACACATAAAAATCAATAGCCAGGGGCTAGCACTGTGGCACAGTAGGTTAATCCTCAGCCTACGGCTGAGACCCAGCTGCTCCTCTTCCAATCCAGCTCTCTGCTGTGGCCTGGGAAAGCAGTAGAAGACGGCCCAAGTCCGTGGACCCCTGCACACACATGGGAGATTGGGAAGAAACACCTGGCTCCTGGTTTCAGATCGGCGCAGCTCCAACCATTGCGGCCACTGGGGAGTGAACCAACAGAAGGAAGACCTTTCTCTCTGTTTCTCCCTCTCACTGTCTGTAACTCTATCTCTCAAATAAATAAATAAAATCTTTTTCAAAAAAATAGCCTTTGTATACACAGACAATGCCATGGCCAGTAAATAACTTGTAAGATGAGTCCCATTCACATTAGCTACAAAAAAATTTAAATACCTTGGAATAAGTTTAACCAAGGAGGTGAAAGATCTCTACAATGAAAATTGCAAAATAGTAAAGAACAAAATAGAAAAAGACACAAAAAATGGAAAAATCTTTCATGTACATAGATTGGACGAATTAATGTCATCAAAATGTCCAAACTATGTAGAAAGCAATTCATAGATTCAGTGTGATCCCAATCAAAATACCAATGACCTTGTTCTCAGATCCAGAAAAAACTATGCTAAAATTCATGTGGAAACACAGATGATCCCGACTAGTGAAAGCAGTCTTTAATCACAAGAATAGATCCAGAGGCATCACAATACCATATTTCAAGACATTCTACAAGGACTTGGTGCTATGGCATAGTGGGTAAAGTTGTCACCTGCAGTGCCAGCATCCCATATGGACACCAGTTCAAGTCCTGGCTGCTCTACTTCCAATCCAGCTCTCTGCTATGACCTGGGAGGGCAGTGGAAGATGGCCCAAGTCCTTGGGCCCCTATACTCTCGTGGAAGACTTGGAAGAAGCTCCTGGCTCCTGGCTTTCGATCAACGCAGTTACAGCTATTATGGCCAATTGGGGAGTGAACCAGTGTATGGAAGACCTTTCTCTCTCTCCCTGCCTCTCCTCTCTCTGTGTAACTTTGACTTCAAATAAATAAATAAATCTTTTAAAAAAGAAAAGGTATTTCACAGGGAAGTTATAATCAAAACAGCCTGGTACTGGCACACAAAAAAATAGACATTGTAGACCAAAGGAACAGAATACAAACCCCAAAAATCAATCCACACATCTACAACCAACTTATCACTGAGAAAGGAGCTAAAATCAATCCTTGGAGAAAGAACAGTTTCTTCAACAGTGCTACTGGGAAATCTGAATTTCCATGTGCAGAAGTGTGAAACAAGACCCCTACCTTACCCTTTATTCAAAAATCAACTCAAAATGTTTCAAGGATCTAAAGCTATGACCTAATACCATCTAATTACTGGAGGAGAACACTGGAGAACTCTGCAAGACATTGGCCTTGGCAACGATTTCTTGGAAATGACCCAGGAAGCACAGGCAATCAAAGCCAAAATAAACAAATGGGATTACATTAAGCTGAGAAGTTTCAGCACTGCTAGGAAATGCTCAGCAAAGTGAAGATGCGGGGCCAGCATTGTGGCACAGTAGGCTAAGCCTCTGCCTGTGGCACTGGCTTCGGATTGGTACAGCTCTGGCCGTTGCGGCCAATTGGGGAGTGAACCAGCGGATGGAAGACATCTCTCTTTCTCTCTGCCTCTCCTCTTTCTGTGTAACTGTGACTTTTAAATAAATAAATAAATCTTTTTTAAAAAAATGCTGGCGAGGATGTGGGAAAAAGGTACCCCAGGGCCAGCACTGTGATACAGTGGGTTGACGCCCTGGTCTGAAGTGCCAGCATCCCATGTGGGCACTGGATTGAGACTTGGCTGCTCCACTTCCAATCCAGCTCTCTGCTATGGCCTGGGAAAGCCGTGGAAGATGGCCCAAGTCCTTAGGCCCCTTCCCCCATGTGGGAGATCCAGAAGAAGCTCCTGGCTCCTAGCTTCAGATTGGTGCAGCTCTGGCCGTTGAAGCCAACTGGGGAGTGAACCATTAGATGGAAGACCTCTCTCTCTGCCTCTCTTTTCTCTCTGTAAATCTGACTTTCAAATAAATAAATAAACTTTTTTTAAAGTACCCTAATCTTCTGATGGTAGGAATGTAAACTAGTAAAGCCTTTGTGTAAGACAGTATAGAGATACCTCGAAAATCTGAAAGTAGATCTACCATGTGACCCAGCCATCCAACTTCTGAGAATTTACCCAAAAGAAATGAAATCAACATATGAAAGAATTATCTGTAACCCTGTGTTTTCTGAATCTCAGTTCACAACAGCTAAGATATGGAATCAACCCAGATGTCCATCAGCTGATGACTTGATAAAGAAAGTGTGGTGTTTATACATAGTATGGAATACTAGTCAGCTGTAATTTAAAAAAAAAAAAAATGAAATCTTGTCTTTTGCAACAAAATGGATGCAACTGGAACTATTATACTTAAGCCAGCCCACAAAAGATAAATATAATGTGTTTTCCCTAATCTGTGGTAACTAATAGAGTAAAAGAAATGTAATGTATATCAGGAAAATTAACATTTTGAGATTCTATGATTCTTTACAGCCCTTGTTTCTATTGTTGAGGAACAGCTTTTTTTTTTTTTCCTTCTTACTATTTGTTGAATTCATTACTTAGTATATGGTAAATCTTATGAGAATAAAATAAACAAAGTAGACCATTGTAAAAATTACAAGAGATAATCAGAAAGGAAGGAAGAGAAAATGTAGGAGTGTGTGCTGAGGGAAAATAGCATGGGAAGTATCACCATGCTGCTAAATTTGTATTTATGATATAGGTAAATTTGTTCACCTTAAAAATTTTTAAATGTAAATTTTAAAAAAAATCAAAAAGGGAGAAGTTATACCTCAATCTTTTTGTACAGCATAATGTTGGCATACAGAATGAGCTCAATAAATATTTCGGAATAAAAAAAGAAACTGAAATTATAAGTAATACTTTTTAATTTTCTGTTTTTTGCATTGTTATATTAATTTTCTAATTTTAATATGTTTAAATTACAAATTTTAAATGTAAAATGCCTTTCTCATTTGAGCAGAAACTTTCATATTGAATTCTCAATCACAGCATATAAAACTTGTAATATCATTTGGCCTAAATATTCTTTTAGAAGTCAGATATCAGTAATAGGTTTCACTTAACTTTGAAAATTAGAAAAGAAATTGTTAATACAAAGATTAGAAATTGTTAATACAAAAATTAGAAAAGAAAATGTTAATAGAAAGGTATCTGTAACCATCTTAATTTGCCTAAATTTCAAATAATGAAAAATAGCCATTATAAAATATTTTAGGTTAATATAGAAAGATCAAAATAAAAACAATGCCAAGAAAAGTAGTATAAATTGCTTCCATTTATGGATTGTTAACATGGGACCAGTAATCATTTAACCATTAGAACAAATCTAAAAATTGTGTATAGGTATTATCATTCATAAATAAGAAAACTGAATCACACAGTTATATGACAGTCATATAGCATAAATAACAATGTAAATAACTGTGATTCAAACCCATATTTTTCTCCATCCTTTGTGCTCAACTGCCAAACCAAATGAGTGCTTGGAGGCCGGCACCACGGCTCACTAGGCTAATCCTCCGCCTGCGGCACCGGCACCCTGAGTTCTAGTCCTGGTTGGGGCGCCGAATTCTGTCCCAGTTGCTCCTCTTCCAGGCCAGCTCTCTGCTATGGCCCGGGAAGGTAGTGGAGGATGGCCCAAGTGCTTGGGCCCTGCATCCGCATGGGAGACCAGGAGGAAGCACCTGGCTCCTGGCTTCGGATTGGCACAGCGCGCCAGCTGCAATGCGCCAGCCGTAGTGGCCCCTTGGGGGGTGAACCAATGGAAGGAAGACCTTTCTCTCTGTCTATTTCTCTCTCACTGTCTAACTCTGCCTGTAAAAAGAAAAAGAAAAAGAAAAAGAAATGAGTGTTTGGTACTTGTGTTAAACTTTGTCTATTATCGTTTGAATATATCACTTTAAATCTCTAAATTTAAGCATTAGGTAAGAGGAAACTATTTGGTAGAGAGATTTATCTATAAATTTTAAAAACAGGCATATAAACTTTAATAAATCAATCAAATTTGGAAAACTAATAAGTTGTTTTAGAAAAGTAAAATAATTTTATTGGGAGTTCCTTAGTATAGAACATTGAATTTCATTGAATAGTTTGGAAGAGAATAAAGACAACACATGATCGTCATCCTTATCAAGTGCATCCAGTTTACTGGGAAGATTTTCCTCTCAGTTCTCATCTATTCCTCTGGAAATAGTGATGATGATAAGTAGGGCTCTATCCTTATTGGAAACTGAAAATTTCTGCCATTAAATTAGAAGGAAAGCAAAAAACAAAACTAAAATCTTCTTTTGCACACTTACTGACTCTATACATTTTTCAAATAACATCTAATCCATTTTTCTTACCTGTTATTTCAAAGTATAGTATCAGATTATTAGTAAATTTAAAAATTCCTTATTCTTAAATAATTTATCATATGTCCAAGATTAGAAATGTCTGATTACTAGTATGGGGCATAATTGGTATCAGCATTCTACTATGTCTGTGAACAGAATCTTATAAGGAAAATTAGAAAGGAAGAAGTTATTAAGTTTGAATCTAATTACTCAATAATCATTCAATAAATTCTTCTTGTTGTTAATTAAAATAAAATATATAGACGCTATTCAATAAGACATACCAAGTATACCCTTAAGTCACTCCTTTTTTTAGATTTATGCATGTATGTATGTATGTATTTGAAAGGCAGAGTTACAGAAAGAGAAGGAGAGAAAGATCTTGCATCCACTGGATCACTCCTCAAATGGCCCCTGTTAGCAGGGCTCAGCCAGGCCAAAGCCAGGATCCAGGAACTTGTAGGTCTCCCAGATGGGTAACAGGGACCCAAGGACTTGAGCCATCTTCCGTTGCTTTCCCAGGTGCATTTGCAGGGAGCTGAATCAGAAGTATGCTACAATGCAGGCCCTAACTGCACACATCTTAAAGAAGAAAGGTTTAATATGAAATTTTAACACATCTTTGTTTATAACCAGGCTATAAAAACTACCTTGCTTTGTATTTTGATTTTTTTCATCAACTTCTTATTGGTAGTTCAGTTTTGCAGTTTGAATCAATACATATGGTCATTTCTTGGATCATAAAGAAATATTCTTTTTAAAAATTTTATTTATTTACTTGAAAGGCAGAGTGACAGAGAGAAGAAGATACTGAGACATATTCCATATACTTGTTCCCTCCCCAAATGTCCGCATTGACCAGGGCTGGGCAAGGTCCAAGCCAGGAGACAGGACCTCCGTCGGGGTCTCCCACATGGATGGCAGGCGCCCAACTACATGGTCCATCTTCTACTGTTTCTCTTGGTGCATTATCAGGGAGCTAGGTAGGAAGTGGAGCAGATACTGTGCCACAATTCCAGGCTCCAAAGTATTTTTTATAATCTAGATACTTCTATGATAAACCAGGCAGAATTATCAGTGAAGCAGCAACAAACAAATGAATTTTTGAACAAAGAAATAGTACCATACCTCTCTGTGCATATGTATACAGAATGGCAGACTGAGAGAAGCTAGATAATTCAAATTGTCTCTATAACTAGAGAATAATTGTTTGTAATGTCTTTTTACACTATTAGTAGAAATGATTTTAATGCAAATTGCCAGATTAAGGGTTTTAACAACTCTTCTTTTACTTGTATAGTGTTATTTTTAGAAATCACAAATAGTTTCTCCTTGTGACTAACTAAAGGAACTGAAAGATATCAAAGTAAGATAATAATTAAATTACAGTAGAACTCTATTTAGCTTGCATGCCATTATGGATAAAACTATATGAGCGGGGCCAGTGTTGTGGCATAGTGGGTAAAGCCGCTGCCTGCAGTGCCAGCATCCCATGTGGGTGCGGATTCAAGTCCCGGCTGTTCCACTTCCAATCCAGCTCTCTGCTGCGGCCTGGGAGAGCAGTGGAAGATAGCCCATGGGAAGAAGGTCCTTGGGTCCTTGCACCCACGTGGGAGACCCAGAAGCTCCTGGCTCCTGGCTTTAGATCGGCACACCTCTGGCCGTTGCAGCCAATTGGGGAGTGAACCAATGGATAAATGGATGGAGGACTTTCTCTCTCTCTCTCTCTCTCTCTCTCTCTCTCTCTCTGTCTCTCTCTCTCTCTGCCTCTCCTTCTCTATCTAACTCTTTCAAATAAATAAATAAATCTTTTTAAAAAACTGTATGAGCTCTAGTCTATTACAATAATAGAAAACAGAAAAATAATGATCTACCGTAGACTGGTTTTTATCCCTATAGAATCAAATTCAAGCCTTTGAGTTGAGAATTCAAGAACTTCAAAATCCTATCCCCTACAGATATTCTGTAATCCGACTGTCACTACTCATACATGTGGTAATCTCATCTTGTCTTTGTTATTTTTCTGGGGTATCTCCTTACCGCCACCTTGCAAAAACCCTCACTCTCTCCCTGCCTCCTTTTTCTGTCTTTTCTACTTCCATGACTGCTATCTCTCTAAAGAGCAAATTTAACGGAAACATCTTCTAGAAAGCCATATCCAAACAATGCTGCTTGAAAATACAAATTAGAACAAGATATTTGTAGCAAAACAACCAATATAAGATTAAACCCTGAGAACCTGGGAAGTATTGCTACATATAAGTATAGAAATATTGATTGTGTATGGATTACATTGCTCATAAGCAGATGTTTAAGAATAAATACAAGTAGTATATTTAGTAGATAATCTCAGGAAATAGTACTTAAAGCAGTTCTATCAAGCTAGGCCATTAGACCATAATCTCTCCAGAAACCCTGGGAAACAGTATCAAACACAAGAAACAGAGTGATCAACACAATGGATGAGGGAACTAAGGTGTTTATATTCCTGCTAGTCTTTGAGGACTTCTGAGTAACATTGATTACCTAGAATTTTGGCCAATTCTGAGTTTAAATGGTTTAAGTTCTAGCTACTGAAGAAAACCATTAAAGAATTTGCTAGCTGTTAGCAGTAGTTCCAGTCTGCACCTAAATGACAAAGGCAGGATGTGGGTGGAGAGCCAGTAGGAAAATGGATGAACTGATTATACAGGAATCTCATGGAAGATGGAAGACAAACTGCTAGCAAACTTATGAAAAAATTTTCATAACTAATCAAGAAAATAAAGATTATTATGATTTTATATCTAAAATTGACAAAAGTAGAAAAGGCTGACAAAACCAAAGATTAAGAAGGACATGGAAAAGAAAAGTTCTTATACACTGAAGGTTTGATTATAAATGGATAAAACTACATTCAACAGAATTTTGCAATGTTTAGTAAATTTAAACTTGCATTTCCTATGAGCCAGTAAAATTATGTCTAGGGATATAATTTAATTGAACTCTTATACATTTATTTCAGAATATGTGTTCAAAAACATTCACTGATGCAATGTTTGTAATACAAAACGTGAAGCTGGGAGCAACTATAGTGTTATTTTTTAAATTAATTAATTTATTTGAAAGGCAGAATTACACAGAGAGAGGAGAGGCAGAGAGAGAGAGAGGTCTTTCATCCGATGGTTCACTCCCCAATTGGCAACAATGGCCAGAGCTGTGCCAATCCAAAGCCAGGTGCCAGGAGCTAGGAGCTTGGAGCTTCTTCCGGGTCTCCCACGTGGGTGCAGGGGCCCAAGGACTTAGGCCGTCTTTTACTGCTTTCCCAGGCCATAGCAGAGAGCTGGATTGGCAGTGGAGCAGCCAGGTCTTGAACCAGCACCCATATGGGATGCCAGCACTGCATGCAGCAGCTTAACCTTCTATGCCACAGCACCAACCCCTGTAGTGTTATTTAGAAGAAGAATGGTGCATATGTTGTGGAATATCTACACAATGGAAAACCAAGCTATTATTGCCAACCATTGACATTAAGGAATTAAATAGTTTTAGTAAAGCCCTTTAAAAAGTTGAATAATAGGTATCATTTAGGAATTTGTGGGCAAATAGGAAGATGGGACCAGGGAAAGACACCTGGAGGATCAAAAGTACTGATTTCGTTTTTCTTTATGTTGTGGCTGCACATACATTCTATCTCTTTCTTCTCTAGAGAGGAGAGAGAGAGAGGGGGAGAAAGGTAGAGATCAATATATATAACTCAATATATAAGGTCCCGGCAGTGGGAAGAGAAGTGGAAAAACTATTGTACTTGAAGACAGGAAGTAGCAATAGCTGGTGATGACAACTGTTGCTAGGCAGTATGGGATCCACAATGAAATGAACTTAAGGGAATTGTGCTATAAGAGGCCATTGGAGTCCTTGGTGAGTGCTGTTGCAGTAACAGAGTTGAGGTAGATGCCAGAAAGCCATGACTTGAGTAGTATAAAAGCAATGACTATAGGCAGATCTTTAAATAATTTCGGCAGTAAAAGCAAGAATGGGTATAAGTTATCAACTGAGGAAAAGACAAAAATGATGCCTATTTTATAACAGAACATAGTCTGTATTGGACTACAGCTAAAGGCATTAAAGTGTTTAAGTACAAATTAACTTATGGGAAAAAAATTCAGTGTTCTATGAAAATCCCCCCAGGGAAGTTACTAAATTAAGAATTAATATTTTAAGTAATCATTTTATCTAATTTCTTAAATTCCCCTAAATGATATTTTCTCAATTTTTAATGCTTCATGTGGCCTTTCTGATTCTGTCTAATCATCCTTTCAATGTTCTTTCTCATTGTTAGTAAACAAGAATTAGGCCAGTTTGAATTATCCTGTATGTGCATGTTGAGACTGCATGACAGAAATGATCAGTTCAGGGGACAGGGTACTCCCTTCCCCTTCCATGTCAGGTAGCTTTAGTCAAGCACTGTAACAATTTGTATACAAACTTGAGTGAGTGAAATGGTTCAATATGTAGATATTCTTACTTGACAATATATGTGAATACTATATCCAGAAAGAAACATTAATTTTTAAATTACAAATCATGCCATACACTTTGAGAGTTCTATAGAAAATGTCTTGACTGGCATGCAAAAGCTTAGCCCAGCAATAAGAGATGCTGTTTTGACTTCAGCGGTGACATAAATCTCAGTTTAGGAGAGCAGTGTGGAGGTGGGTGAATGCCATTTATTTTAATAACAGGCAAAATTTTCAAACTGTAACAACATGCTCAATAAATTCTTCCATTACTGTGATACCAAAGGAGAGCTGAAAAATGTATTACTTTTCTATTTTTTCTCCTTAGAGATATATTTTTGTTCTGTTTCTATAGCAACATTGATGCAATGACTAAAACTTTAACTCCTTTTTAGACTCCCCGATGGCTTCACACAGCTTCTAAATCTGACCCAACTTTACCTGAATGACGCCTTCCTTGAATTTCTTCCTGCCAATTTTGGAAGGTAAGAATAAGAAATTAAAATTATACAATTTTATTTCAACTTTGAAAGTGCTCTACTAGCATCAGCAAATGAGTTTTCCAGTAGTGATTTACTAAGCCTCATAATTATTTAGTAAAGGAGACTATTAATGAATGAAACTTTCTGCAAAAAATAAAGGAAAATTAGATCTTTACATGACTTTAGTAATCAAATAAATCATAGTAATATTATGATTAATTTAAACAATCCTGTGGAAATTATCTGGAAGAAAAGACAAATGAAGTTTGGTCTTAGATTGGGAAATATCTTTATAGCCTTGGAAACAAAAGAAAATATCATAAATGGATAGATGGATATGATGACCTAAAATACTTCTAAGATAAATTAATATCAGAACAAATTAAGGTAAAGAAATTATCTGAGAAAAGTTTTCACTTTATGGAAAATAGAGTATATATTTGAAATACAAAGAATTCTTAGAAATGAACATAAAGACAGATTTAAGGAGAAATGGGTGAATGATATGCACAAGCAATTCAGAATAAAGACTACCAATGGCCAGTGAACACAGGAGAGCTGGCATTCTTCACAAATAAAGAATATAATGCAAATTCAACAATGACAATGACAATGAAGGGTATGGTGTTCTAAGATAGGGCAAATTGTTGCTGGAACATGAGGATGAGATAACTTCACAATACTAGTGGGGATACAGAATGTTATGAATTTTGTGCAGGGCTGTATGCTTTAAAAGCTTTGAAAATATTTACAACAATGGCCTTTGCAGTTTATTTCTAGAAACGCCTCATATTCTCATAAGGTCACACTAGGATTTATGGACAAGTATATTTATCATTTACAATGTGGAAAAAATGAAATCACACATCCATATAGAAAATTGTTAAAAATATTATAGTCTGCCAGCGAATAGTGTCTCCTCACCCCATGTCAGCAGGAAGTAGCTCTAAAGACAAATCATCATCCCTCTACCCCTCCTGGATTTTTGGGACTAATGTCCCAAAAAACTCCTAATGTCCCATACAACTCCTGCTTTATAAAGAGCAAAAGGGGGGAATGTTAGTAAAATGGCACAGTTTTATCTATGGCGCAGTCTACACCCTGACACCATCCTAGGCTCTAGCCCCAGCTGCCACTGCTAGAAGCCAGGTGGTCACATGGCCCAACCACCGGTGTCAGCCCCAACCCCATCCTAATGGGATTTGCTGTTCCTATTTCCCTGCCTGCCCCCGGCAAAATTTTAAAATGACCTGTTCTTGTACACGTGGCTCTCTGTTTTTCTGTCTCCTGACCTCTGTCTCTGTCTCTCTCTCCTACACTCTTCTTCTCCCTCTTTTCTGTCTTTGCCCCTTCCTTCCAGTATGTTAGGTTTCCCCCAAAAAACTCTTTCCCTTACTCTGGTGTTTGATGTGTTTTGTGGCGGCCTTACATTGGCTACCTGGACATTACTGTGGTGCAGCGGGTAAAACCACCGCATGTGGTGCTGGCGTCTCATGTGGGCGCTGGTTCAAGTCCCCGCTGCTCTACTTCTGATCCTGCTCCCTCCTAACATGCCTGGGAAAGCAGAGGAAGATGGTCCAAGTGCTTGGGCCCCTGCACCCACCTGGGAGACCCAGAAGAAACTTCTGGCTCTTGGCTTCAGCCTGGCCCAGCCCTGGCCGTTCAGGCCATTTGGGGAGTGAGCCAGCAGATGGAAGACCTCTCTCTTTCTCTCCTCCCTGGCCCCGTGTAACTCTGTTTTCAAATAAATAAATAAATCTTTTTTAAAAAGAAGGAAAATATTATGGTCTATCCACATGACCATTTTATGTAGGCATTAATAGTCTTGTTTTTAGGGAATTTCTTTTCCTTTTCTTTAATTTTGTTTTTCCTGAGAAAGAGAGAGAGAATATCTCCTCATCTGCTGATTCATTTTCCAAATGCTTGCTCCTGGAACTAAAATCAAACCCAACAACTCAATTCAGGTCTCTCACATGAGTGCATTGAACTAGAGTCAAAAGCAGCAGGCAGGTATCAAACCCAGACACTCCAGCATCAGATAGAGGTGTCCTAACTGCTAGATCGAATGCCTGCCCCAGAAAATTTTCAAAAGTCTGTGCTTACTTAAATCTAACCATTAATTATAGGAAAATATATAAACTCTGTTTTCAATATGAATGTGAATATACATGAGAAAAAAGGCTGGTTATCTAGAAGTAAACTTATGAGAAACCTTTAATTTCAACATTGTTTTTTAAAAATTTTTTCAATATGCTCTGCAATAAGAGTTTTTTTTTTAAATATTTATTTATTTATTTGAAATGCAGAGCTACAGAGAGGCAAAGGCAGAGAGAAAGAGAAAGAGGTCCTCCATCTGCTGGTTCAATCCCCAAATGGCCACAGTGGCCAAAATTGTGCCAATCCAAAGCCAGGAGCCAGGAGCTTCTTCCAGCTCTTCCATGCAGGTGCAAGGGCACAAGGACTTGGGCCATTTCCCACTGCTTTCCCAGGCCAAAGCAGACAGCTGGATCAGAAGTGGAGCAGCCAGGACTTGAATGGTGCCCACATAGTATGCCGAGACTGCGGGGCAGCTTTATGCTCTATGCTACAACACTGGACCCTAAGAGTGTTTTTGTGTTAAAAGTGTATCTTAAAAGCTAGGACATTTTAGATATATTGTCCACTGCATTTTTTCTACATGATCAACTTTGATATTGTTCAGATATACTCAGCAAAACTTAACACCTATCTGTTTGCGGACACGTACATGACATTATATCACAATAGAATCATGGTCACTTACTGTCTAGCTGCCTCCAATTAAATACTGAAAGTATATCAACATTTCCCATAGTTCCTTACTATTGTAGATCCTAAAATCACAACAACTATGAACACATATACTTGGGCAAGTTTTAAAATTCATATCTCCTCAGCATATATCTGAGGACGGTAAAGCTATAGCCTGTGACACCAGCACCGGATATGGGTGCTGGCTCAAGTCTTAGCTGCTCCACTTCTGATCCAGCTCCCTGCTAATGGTCTGGGAAAAGCAACAGAAGATGGACCAAGTATTTGGGCCATTGTCACCCATGTGAGAGACTCAGATAAAGGTCCTTGCTCCTGGCTTTTGTCTGGCCCAGCCCAGGCATTTGCAGACATATGGGGAAGTAAACAAATGGGTTTCTGTCTCTTCACCTCTCTCTCTTTTTTGAATAAATGAGTAAATCTTAAGAAAAAAAAGAGCATATGCCTGACTTCTGAATGTATTGGTACGTCACCATATGTCCATATAAACCAGTTTTGTCCTTCTGGTACTAACCACAGGATACAGTATTCTTTGTCTTTAGCAAATCAGAAAATATTTAATTATGACTTTAAGACACTTTTTTTTTCTTGGATCTTTGTCAATTCTGTTTAAGTAGTCCTAATACAAGGAAGAGAACTGGACAAACAGAAAACATAAGACCAAATACCAAAACCACTTGAAATTTGAATTTCATTTTGCATAAGTTGTTTGCAAAAATATGCTTTATTTTATTATTATAATATCTAATCTTTTTAACCTTCAACTGAGTGGTTTAAGAAAAACACCTCTAGCATCTTTTCCAAAAATCTAAGATTCTGTGCTCCTAAAACCAAAAATCAGTCACAAAACATCATCATACTGCTATAATTGTTGAGAATATATGAGACATATGAATGTTTAAGAAAACTTTTTTTACTAGCAATATATACACCAAGTTCTTAAGAATGGGATCACTTATTTAATATTGGGAGTAAGAATTATGTTTAAGTTGAGTCAGAAAATTGATAGAAGACAAACCCAAAATGAAAGGGAAAGAGAACATAGAGGCCAGTGCTGCAGCTCACTTGGCTAATCCTCCGCCTATGGTGCTGGCACCCCAGGTTCTAGTCCCGGTTGGGGCACCGGATTTTGTCCCACTTGCTC
Organism: Lepus europaeus; assembly: GCF_033115175.1. NCBI lineage: Eukaryota > Metazoa > Chordata > Mammalia > Lagomorpha > Leporidae > Lepus > Lepus europaeus. Next base: position 62,019,055 of record NC_084831.1, read on the forward strand.
CTCTTCCAGTCCAGCTCTCTGCTGTGGCCTGGGAGTGCAGTGGAGGATGGCTCAAGTGCTTGGCCCCTGCACCCACATGAGAGACCAGGAGGAAGCACCTGGCTCCTGGCTTTGGATCAGCGCAGTGCGCTGGCTATAGCAGCCATTTTGGGGGTGAACCAACGGAAGGAAGACCTTTCTCTCTCTCTCTCTCTCTCTCTCTCTCTCTCTCTCTCTCTCTCTTTCTCTCTCTCTCTAACTCTGCCTGTCAAAAAAAAAAAAGAAAAAATATTATAGATGAAAATAGTTCAAATAGTAAAATATTCTCCACTCCAATCATTAATAATTCAAGAAATACAATTATCAACCATTCTAATATAATTTCATTGATAATCTATTCTGTGTATATAAAATTAAATAATGTATTTCTAGAAGATTTATTTATTTATTATGAAAGTCAAAGTTACAGAGAGGGAGAGACAGAGAGAGAAAGAGAGATCTTCCATCTGCTGATTCACTGCCCTGTTGGCTATATCAGCCAGCCCTGTGTCAGGCCAAAACATGGAGATTCATCTGGGTCTCCCATGTGGCAGGGGCCAAACACCTGGGCCACTGTTATTCTCAAGCCATTAACGGGGAACTGGATCAGAAGTGAAGCAGCAAAGACATGAACCAACACCCCATGAGGGATGTCCACATCACAGGAGGCAGTTTTACCCACTACACCACAACACTGGCCCCGAATGTATTTTTTAAAATTGAAATTTAGGGACCAGCACTGTGGCGTAGGAGGTTAAGCCTCTGCCTTCAGCACCAGTATCCCATATGGGTGCTGGTTGGGGTCCCAACTGCTCTATTTCCAATCCAGCTTCCTGCTAATGTGCCTATGAAAGCAGCAGAGTATGGCCCAAGTGCTTGGGCCCCTGCAACCATGTCTGTCTCTCCCTCTCTCTGTGCCTCTGCCTCTCAAATAAATAAATAAATCTTTAAAAAATTGAAATTTAGAAGATAGATTCACTGATATCTTTAATGAAACCCCACTCATAATCAATTTACATACTCATTTAAAGTCTACATCCATACAAAAGTATTTGGTATAATTATTTGGATAATTATAATAATTTTATGCAGAAATAGTAATATGTAATTTTAAAAATTTCTTTCTTATAGACTTGCCAAATTACGGATCTTGGAGTTAAGAGAAAATCACTTGAAAACTCTGCCAAAGTAAGTGACTGTGTGTTTTATAAATTTTGAATTACGATTTATCACTAATAGGAAAAATGACTACTTATTTCAGTTTTAGCTGAGTTTTACCTTTTTGATCGACTTAATTGTTCTATAAATTTTTCCTGAAGGCTGGGAGGTGCAGTATAATGCCTGAGATTCATATTAAATGAGAAGGTATCCTGTCTTTTTAAGCTGCATAATTACAAGTAAAGGTGAGGAGTCTGTTTAAGGTTCTTTTCCTGGTTAAGATGCAAATTGTGAAAACAACAATGTCCTAAACTAAAATTATTCTTAATTTTTCAAGTTAACTTATAGATAGTGATATTTTTCAGGTTTTCAATCAGGAATATGCCAGAAACACTCAGAAAAGATTTAAAATTCTCCAGAAATCAAAGTGGTTTAGCAAAAATTATATTTGTAAAATTCCAAACTGTTATTTTTTAATAGTCTAAAATGTGATTTGTTTTAAATATAAGACATTTTAAAGTAAAAACTAATCCTCACAATTTTATTCAGTGTTTAATTTAAAAAATGCTTTGTATCATCCTGCTTTGCCTTTTTCATGTTAAAAGAAATACTTACTTTTGAAAACCAAAAATAATTTTTTAAAACCTGAGTTTTTCACACACATAAATAAACTGACCTATATATTTCATGATTAAGATATTGATGTTGCTATTTTTCTTTTTCCACAATATTACAGAAAATATTGAGTACAAAAATTAATATTTCAAATGTTTTAATTCTTTTACTGAACTAAAACTTAATCTTATTTTTTACTTTTAAATCCTTCCCCTAAGCAAACTAAACTGTTTCATCATTTGTTCAGTTAATATATCAGTAAGATTTCTCCAAGTGAATTTTATTTGATATTATATATGAAAAATTTGGCAACTCATTATATAATGACGTAGTTATAATAGTTTTCAATAATGATTCCATTTAAAAATATATGTAGAGCAGAAACTCCTATTCATTCTTCCATTATTGGAAGATAAGAGAGTCTGGTAAGTAGGAAAAGTATTCATACCTGCACTTTTCAAATAATATCTTTCTCTAATGTAAAGTATTATGCATGGGCCTAACACAAGACTCCTTTCTCAGGTTGGGGACTTAAACAAAGGAAATAAGGTTGAGAGTGTTACTTGTTCAAGGATCAACCTCCTGCAAAGGCAGCTGGTTTCCATCAATAGTGCCCTTTTTTGTGCTACATTTCAAGTAGAATGGAAATATAGCGAAGTGGAAGATAAACCCAAAATAAAAGCAAGATTGTGTGTATATGTATGTTTGAATCAAGGAGAAAATCTGTGAGTGAAGGAATCCTTTCCTCTCTGCCCTCAAATAATGGCTTTCATTTGAAATATAAAAGAAACCTGACATAGGTTGTAGGATTTTAAAATACATTTTTTTAAAATATAAACTTTAAGTAAGTTAAAACCTGAGTAGATTGTTAATGTGAGCTTTGGCTAAAATTACTGTGTAGATCATTCTGGGTAATGAGTAGAAATACTAACAGTTGGTGCATTGGGATTCTGTAGGCTTAAGACAGTGGGCCAGTATTAAATAGAATTAAAATAAGTAGAGTAATATACTTAAAATATTGTTGGCATAAAAAAATTTTATAAAGATATGTTAGAAATGACAGTGGTGGTTCTTTTCCTTTCTCAGCAGACTGCTATGCTAATGTAGTATAACTGCTACAGATTTTACTTAGTAAGAAACATTTTCAAATTCATTTGTGATCTAGTGTGTTCATTTTGTAACTTACAGAGAAAAACATCTTAAAACAAATGCAGATATGAACTATGGAGAACTTTATTTTAGTTTTGGTGTTTGTGGAATAAGAATTGCAGAAAGAAAAAACATAAAAATAAGCTTTTCTCTATATAGTGTAGCTTTTGATCACCAATGAAGTGTTGTAATTTAGAGCTATGGCAGAACTACCTACTATTCTTTAATTTGCATTCCCAATTCAAATAAAGGTAAAAATGTGGTTTTAAGAAAAACAATTTTAGTTTTATGACTATTCAATAAGAGAGAACTTGTAGTTTCCTCAGGAACACAAACAGAATACAACACAATACAAATAGGGTCTTTAGTGGGTCCTCAGTAATTTTTCACTTATTTGCATCATTTAAAGTTCATATGCCTGGAAATCTGTGCAAACAGTAGAAGTATGTGAGAATTATGATATAATATCATTAAAATAAATATCTTATAAGCAAACTAATATGGACATTTTGATATGTGTGGATTCTGAAACCAATTTTTCACAATGAAAATAGAAGTTAGTATTTTAAATTTTTCTCACAATATTCCTTTATGATAATTTCCCCAGGTATTGCAAAGAGTGATAAATTTCTCTGATAGGTATTTACTTAAAAGGCTTTAAATCAGTCAGGTCCTGATTATGGTTAAAAATGGAGGATATTAAATATCTGGGGAAAAAAACCCCTAGATAATCCAACAGCATACCTTTAGATTTCCTAATACAACTTTTCCTCATAGCAGATTGTTCTGTTTTTTGAGGGTGTTCAGGAAATTATGAGGTTGGTAGATTTAAAATGAATATTACATGTCAAGAGAAAACCCAGCCTTTGCCTATTTATTACTTTGCTTATTTCTTATTTCATTTGTCTGTTTGTGTAAAAGTATCTGTGGGTCAGGAAACTAGGAGAGGCTGCTTTCTAGGTGATGCTACGTCAGGATTTCTCACAAGGCTGTAGTCAAGCTAGAACTGAGCACCAGTCATGGAAGGTCTGAGTGGGCTCAGGAGTATGCATCTAATCTGACTTAGGTGATGGGTAGCAGGTGAATTTCAGATTTCATGTCTTTGCCACATGGGCTTCTTAGTAGCGTTGCTCTAAGTTTGGCAGCTTCTTTCCTTCAGAGGAAATAAAGTGAGAGAGAGAGAGAGAGAGAGAGAGAGAAGAAAAGGGAGGGAAGGAAGGAGAGGGAACAGGAAGAGAGAGATCTAGAGAGAGAGAGATCCAAACAAAAGGCTTAATCCTTTGATAATCTGATCTCAGAAGTGACATTTTCTCCATTGTGCCATTGCTTTTGGTCAGAGAAATCAAATTCTTCTGAGAGTGAAGGAGATTGGCATAAGAGTTAACTATTAGGCAGGGGTTGTTGAGTGATGCATTAGAAATTCCTTCCACACCAGATCTGGTATTCAGCATCGCTCATCTGGAAGCTCAATCTTGAAAGTTCAAGTACACACGATGCATCAGATGCAAGAGGCTGACAAGCACAGCACTACCTAGTTTCCAGAAATCCTCACCTCCTGCAAAGGTGAACAGAGTAAAACCCAATAAACATATCCACAATGAGAAAAAGTGGATGGCTTTTGTGGATGAGGAACTTTAAGAGTTGTTTTAGGAAGAGTTCCAAAGTCTGCAGTAGTGACAACATTTTTTTGGTCATGGACTCTTCTGAGAATCTGAGAGAAGCTATGGAATCTAGAAAACTGTGAATTCTAATTGTATCTATTTTGAATATTTTTAGCTAGAAATAGGTTATTTGCTTTTATGTAAAGTAAGTCACACCGAAATATCTACTATACTATAAAACAGTACCAAAAATAAGACCCTCCCAATATTAGGGGAACAAAATTGTCAAAAGGATAATTATAATTATATAACTATTTCTAGTATATTCATATAAGAAAAGAAATTTTTATTGAACAATTTTAGGGAGGGTTCTTAATAAGATTATATTTTATTATCTTCTATAAAGTTTTGAACTTGCCTTGGTAAAAATTACTAAGAAATAATTTAAAGGAAAATTTTCCAGACAAGCATGAATGGGAACCTGAAACTTCTACATTATGTATGCTGCAAATCTAGAAAGCGGTATGTTCATCATTTATATTACTCCCTTCCATAGACAGCATTGCTTTCATTCATTGATTTTCCCACAAAAAAACAGATTCAGAAACTCTACAACTTTCTTTCTGTGAATTCATAAGGACTTCAACACAACACATACTCACAGTAAGCACCATTACATTGTAACTTAACTGGACAAACTATAAGAAAAAAGATTCACTTCCAGCTATAGGTATAAATTAAAACCACAGTGACCTTGAAGTACTATTAATAAAATACGTTAGATCATGAACATCAAGAAAAGACTGTGGGGTTAGTCCAGATTTGAGAAGAAAAAAGGGACATTCTAACTATTTTTTCAAAAAGGTAATTCTAAACTGGTTCTTTTATTTTAAATGATTCTTTTATTTTAAATGCCGTTATTAGGACAACTGGCAACAGTTTAGCAGAGTCTGAGGATTATATGGTAACAATTTATTACTGTTAATTTCCTAATTTGGATAGCTGCTTTTTGAATGTGTAGGAAAATGTCTTTGTGTGAATATACCATATAATATTTAGAAATGATCATGCATTTTTGGCAAAAATTTGGCAATTTACTATACAGTAGCTTTATTAAAAACATAATTTTAACAATGTTTTTAACTTTCTGTAATTTTATGATTGTTTCATCATAAAATTCACTTTCATCATTGTTCTTTTATGTATTATTTTTTACTGTGATAAGAATAGTTGACTTGAGATTTGCCCTGTGAAATTCTTAATGATAGCACAAGTTGCTCTGCAGATTTCTAAAGCATATTCATCTTCATAACTGAAACTTAGTACTTGTTGTACAACAATTCTCCCTTATCTCCTATCTCTATCTAGTCCCTGACAGGCATTCTATTCTAATTCTATGAATCTGACCATTTTGGATGCCTCATAAGAGTGGGATTGTGCCTTATTTGGCCATCTGTGACTGGCTTACATCACTTGGCAGGCTTATCCAGGCTGTCGTAAAAGGCAAGATTTCCTTCCTTTTCAAGGCTGAACAGTATTCTATTTAGTGCATATACGACATTGCTTTTTATTCATTCATCTATCTTTAGACATTTAGTTTGCTTCCTATATCCTGACTATTGGGAATAATGATGCAGTGAATGTGGGAGTACAGATATCCTTTGAGATCATGATTTCAATTATTTTGGACGTATGCTCAGATAGAATTGCTGGATCATATGGTGGTTCTTTCTTTTCTTTTCTTTTCTTTTTTTTTTTTTTTTTGAGGAAACTGTTCACAATTATTTATCATACATTCCCATAACATCTGCACCATCTTACAATCTACCAGAGGGACCATAAAAGCATTCTTAAAATCTATTTTAAAAGACAAAATCCCAAAAATAAAAATAATAGGCTGGCGCCATGGCTCACTAGGCTAATTCTCCGCCTGCGGCGCTGGCACCCCGGGTTCTAGTCCTGGTTGGGGCGCTGGATTCTGTCCCGGTTGCTCCTCTTCCAGTCCAGCTCTCTGCTGTGGCCCGGGAAGGCAGTGGAGGATGGCCCAAGTGCGTGGGCTCTGTACCCACATGGGAGACCAGGAGGAAGCACCTGGCTCCTGGCTTCAGATCGGCGCAGCACGTGGGCCATAGCAGCCATTTGGGGGGTGAACTAATGGAAGGAAGACCTTTCTCTCTCTCTGTCTCACTAACTCTGCCTGTCAAAAAATAAAAAAATATATATAAATATAATGGTATTATCAACCCCAAGAAAATTATCAGCTTTGCTTCTGAAACAACTGTAGATATGGAGACAGAGGGACAGTTTACATTTACAAACTAAAATGATTACATATTTTAAAAATCACACCTCAATGACAAAATTTCTAAACAAATGAATTTTCTTAGCTTGAATGGCAATGGATATACCATATTCATAAGTATCACTTGCCTTTCTAAAGTATTCCTTTCCAAATAATATATTTATTTTTAGGTAAGTTCATTTATTTTTTAATAAGATTGTTCTTTGATGGACTTTTGTAGACTATAATATATTTGCTATGTTTTCTTTAAAAAAAAAAAAAAAACTCTCCCTTCTGTTGCTATCTATTTTACTACCAGTTCTCATTGACAACATAATGAAGAAAAGTTCATGAATTGAAATGCATTCTGAATAGACAGGTGAGACTAAGTCATATTCAATTCTCATTTCAGTGTCTAATTAATGAACTTATTTCATTTGCATTCTACTAATTATGTCAATGGAATACATTAATAGGTTCCTCAGTGCTATTGTAACAAGAATTTCATTGTCAGGCACAGCTTGCAGAATGTCTTCCTGATGTTTCTATTCTGTTTTATAGCCATAATACATACTTAGATACTGTGTTTTTAATGTCATACTCCTTTATATAACTTTTACCAATTTATAAGACATAGTGCTTTTGTGTAGTCCATGGTATCATCTTGGCTTGGATAATCTTCCTCAAAATTAAACATGTAACTAACCAGTAGCAACCCTTTCAGTATCCTCTGGTTTTAGATAATTATATTTAGAACAAAATATTTTGTTTACTTCTTCTCACTTGGTGATGTATTTTCAATTTATTGCGTTTAATGTTTCAAAAATCTAAATTGTAATGCATAATAATAATGTAATTACCAGAAAGTTAAAGTACAGAACATACACTTTCAATAGTTTCACAAAATAAAAGACTGTGGGCTCCCTGACTAATGAACTAATTGTATGTATATTTAACTTTATATTTTCACCATAAAATGAAGATTGAAAATATTATGGATCTCTAAGTTTGCATCAAGTCAAGTGGAGAACCAGAGAGAGTGCACAAAAGCCAGATAACGTCTTTTCAGTCAATAGCTCTGACCTCTGATGATCACACTGACAAAAAGATGAAAACTGCTTGATACAGTAGTCAAGCTGAAAGCATTGATAGCTTGCCGTTTCATTTGATCTCAAAACTTCGTCTCTCACAGAACAATTAGCCTGTACCATGGGTTTCTTTTCACCTGTAAGGGGCCCAAATGTACTTGAATGGGTATTGCTTTGCTCTCGGACAATCCTGGCTTTGTGATCTGGTCCTTGTGGTTTGTTTATGTTTTATTTATCTTCTCTAAACATCAGTAGCCTTATTTATGAAAAGTTTTGTGAGTCATTACCTCTACTAGGCTGGAAAAAGAGGTTATTTACATTTGATGAAAAGAAGATTTATTTTTAAACCAAGGAAAAAATGTTAAATAGAGTAAGATATGCAAGAAAATATTGGTATACATTATATTTTTTAAATTTTATGTCATAAAAATTTTTATCATAAGTGGATTAGTATGTTATTTTAAGCTTTTTTTTCCTTATAGTAAAAGTCTTAATAATATTGTGTGACACTAAAGTATCTTTCTTATTTTCCTAGCAGTACTTAATAAGAACTCCTATACTGATAATTGTTTCTAATCCCCAAGAAAATATACCAAAAGTTTAACTATCTGGTTATTTGTTCTTAAAGGCTTTTTCTTTTTGAAATTAGTAGTTTCTTTGAGTAAATATTGAACTTAGATACTAAAAGATATTGTAAACATTAACAAAAATGTTCAACCAGTATCAGAAAAAGTAAATTTCCATCAATTGTGTCTTTGTGCTATTTTACAAATTTATTCACTGCAGATTTGCAAATTCAAGTAATTTAATGTGTATTATTACTCTCTTTTTTATGGTCTGTATATAAATATGGTATATTTCCTGAAGGCATGTTGTGAAACGTATTTATGATGCTGTCTTTGTTCCTATGTCCTGGGCTAGAAAAATACACAACCTATCCAACAGATCTGCTCCTGTGTCTCAGATATCATCTCTGTGCTGGTGAATTACCAATATTTGTTTCAAACTTGAACTTTTATCTGAATTCCTACTCCATGTTCCAATAAGCAGATCTCTAATACAATATTCAAAATGCAAATTATCTGCCTTTCCGTCCTCCATCCACAACCTGCAACAAAAACAAATCCAAAAAAAAGAAAAGGAAAACTTGGGCTTCTTCTTATACACTGCTGCTGAATAATAGTACCATCCACCTTAGCACAGAAGTTAGAAACATCAATCCTTTTTATCTCTATAACTACCTCCAAATCAATGACCATCAACTCATGTCCTTTCCTACTATTATCAATCAACGTGTCCCTCCCCCCATCTCTGTCTTTGGAGTCCATCCACGTTGTTGTTGGATCTTTCTTACTAGACCACACCATGACATGTGTCAATTTAAAAACTCACAACTACACACAGCTTGCAGAAGACCAACATGGCAAGACCCATCTTAGTTGGGACTCAGCATTTCTAACTTTACTGCCTCCCAACATTTTTGCCATGCAACGGGGACTGTCTGCTCTATCCAACATATATCTCAGCTTTATATCTCAAAGCATTTTCCTGAAGACTTTCCTACTTTTTGTCTTAAAAACTCTAAATCATTTCTTAACTTTCCTATCACTTTCCCCATGAAATTAACCAAGATTCTGCATGTAGAGTGATAGTTTATAAATTCGGCTATAGAGTTTTGCTGTTTCCATAGGAATTTTATTCTCCTTTTAGTTTTAGTCATAAACTTAACAACCTTAATTTTTTTTTTGCCTTGAATACATTATCTGAAAGTCTGACTCCATAATCCAACTGTAAAGTAGGCAGTTACTGTGCAGTGCACTCTACCTTTCCAATTACAAATTTTGTAATGACACAATCTCAGCAATAGTAGACATTCAACAGGTGTTTGCAAACGGATTTTCACCAGAACCCTTCTATGATATTTTGGTAGTTAGGGGAAAAAAACAAATCTCAACAGAAATGTTCTATCCTAGTATATTGCAAGATTTCCCTGGCACTCATACTTTGCCTTCTACTTCCAAACAGGGCTCTTGATGAATAAGCAATATACAAGTATCCTACTACTGATAGCTGGGTAGTGGGTTTAATAAAAGGCACACCAAAACAGATGAAATGTATCTAATGCTCCATGCATTTGCATCTTCCTTTGTCTCCACTTTCCTCTCTACTGAAGTCAGGGTTTTTTCAGGTCTTCCAGTATGCAAAGTACATCTTTAAAAAGCTTTATTTTTCTTGAACAGATGCAAGAGGAATATTTCTGAATTGCTATAGTTTTCCAAAGTTCTGTGACTTTTAAGATCGATGCCTAAGAAATATTAAAAAATAAAAATTCAACCATTATTCACTTAATGGTTTTAATTTCTTTGGATGTGTATTTTGCAATTTCTTTTGGGAACTTGAGATTTTATTTTGTCTTTTAGTGGCTTTTTAAATCTATGATTTCTTATTTGTCAAATTTCTTAATCTATTATGTTTAGTTTTACATTATTTATGTTCAAAAGGACACCAAACCTTAACCTGTCTACATTGTATTTCATTCTATTCTCTTTAAGTTTAGAATTTATTCATAACTTTAATAGAATTTCTGTTCCATTTGCTGCACAATTCCAATCTTTCCTAGTTATAACTGTCCGATAATTTTATGAACAAGATTAATTTCAAATTAATCATATTAAAAAACTGATTCTCATCCAGCATTAGTTCTATAGATTTATGTTCATTACAATAAGGTGGAATAAACTATATTATACTAAATGAATTGTTTAAAAAGTAAGAATAACATTCTCTGTGGCACTGTAGATAAGTGGATCCTGTTGTAAGGCTACCTTTTGGCTGTTTTCAATCTAATAAAGCATTTCTATATTAAACATGTTACTAAAAATAAAAATTCATTTTATTTAAGTGTTTCATGTAATTTCTAAAAGTAAAAATAACAGCATTCCTTACACTAAATATAATCTTAAAAGGCATTTCTTAATTTATTACATCCATCTAAATGGATATACATTTTAAACTATACTTACATATTTTAGTTTTTATAAAAAGGAGATCTAATATCTAAGGGCTCTATTTAAGAAGGAATGTAAATTGAAATATCTTTGGCCTCTCATTGTTTATTCAATAGTAGCTAAACTAAATATGGCAACTAAGACATTTTATAGTCATTACCCACTTAATTCTCTAAATATGATTTTTTTTAAGATTTACTTTATTTATTTGAAAGACGGAGTTACAGAGAGAGGTAGAGACAGAGAGAGGTCTTCCATCTGCTGGTTCACTCCTCAGATGGCTGCAATGGCCAGAGTTGCACCAATCCAAAGCCAGGAGCCAGGAGCTTCTACCTGGTCTCCCACGTGGGTGCAGGGGCCCAAGGACTTGGGCCATCTTGTACTGTTTTCCCAGGCCATAGCAGAGAGCTGGACTGGAAGAGGAGCAGCCAGGACTAGAACCAGCACCCATATGGGATGCCGGCCCTTCAGGCCAGGGCGTTAACCCGCTGTGTCACAGTGCAGAGCCCATCTAAATATGATTTGTAAACTTATGCCTAATATTGAAAAATTCTCACTTCATATAACGAACAAGCCAGTTAAAAATAACTTTGGCCAACCATGTACCTAATATGTTTCAGACACTCTCTAGGTCCTATGAGATAAAGCAATTCCTTAATGGTTTCCAAATGTGATGGATGGAGACATGAAATAAAATATAAACAAACAACTGAATGAGATAGGTAACTGCTATAAAAACTACAGAATGATGTTATGGGAACAATTTGGTTCTTCAAATTTTCAGGAAAGGTTGGCTGCTTCTTTTTGTGTTTTATTTTTGCTAGACTGGTCAGGGAAGATTTTTGTGAGAAGTAATGTTGGCATTGAGAGGTGAATGATGAGAATAGTGACATTCTAGAGAAAAGTCAAAACAGAAACAAACAACAATCAAACACTGAAGGTGTAAATCACGTTATGGGAACAAGTTAGATGTTTCAGTGGGGCAAAAAGCTGGGGTGACTCGAACACGGTATATGTGGAATGAAGCAGATGAAGCAGTATGATGTGACTCAGATGAAGCAAAGTTAAGTGCCTTGTGAGCCATGCATGGAAATCAGGGTTATATCCTTATTGGAATGAGAAGCATTGAAGGTCTGAGCAAGACAGAAAGATGATGTAATATAACCTTTACAAAGATCAGTATGGCTAAACAGTAGTGGCTTTACATAGGGTAATGGTTATGGAGATGACAAATGGGAATATTTGAGATCTCTTTTGGAGGCTAAGCCTCGCTGTTAGACAGGATGCATGGCAATTGGAAAAATAGGAATCAAAGAATATCCCCAAAGTTTGGGGTTGGGTAACTGATGTATGGTGGCACAATTTCTTGATATAAAGAAAATTTAAAAGGGAGAAGATGTAGGGGATTTGAAATTTCATATTGCCAATGGAATTTTTGAGATGGATACATGAATCGTCTAATCTAGGAGTTAGAAGTATAAATGTAAGTGATGTCAGTATATAGATAATATTTTAAGTTCTGACAATTATTGAAGTTTTCAAGGGAGAGAGTATGAATAGAGAAGAAATATGGACTCAGAGTTAAGCTTGGAACACTTTAATGTTTATGATTTTAGCATGATTGGAGGAGCCTACAAAAGATTCTGCAAGTTAGAAATCATTCTGTAGACTTTATAGCAGTTACGTCAGATAATGTCAGAGAAGTCTAGAAAAAATGCTGGAGGTCAGGACCCATGTTGTGGCACAGCAGATTAAGCTGTTGCCTGTGATGCCAGCATCCCATATGGACACCAGTTCATGTCCTGGCTGCTCCAATTGCAATCCAGTTTCCTGCTAATGGACCTGGGAAGACAGTAGAGAATAGCTGAAGTACTTGGATCCTTGCATGCACATGGGAGATCTGGATGAGTTCCAGCCTCCTGTATTCAGCCTGGACTGTCTCCAGCAGTCATAGCCATTTGGGGAGAGAATCAGCAGATAAAGGATTTCTCTCTCTCTCTCTCTCTCTCTCTCTCTCTCTCTCTTTCTCTTTCTCTTTCTCTTTCTCTTTCTCTTTCTCTCTCTCTTTCTCTTTCTCTTTCCTTCTCTTCTCCTTCTCTTCTCCTTCTCTCTTCCTTTCCAACTCTGCCACACACTCTGTAGCTCTATAACTCTGTAACTCTGCCTTTCAAGTAATTAGATGCTTTTTTAACAAAATTGAAGGAGGTTTCAGTGTACCAAATGTTACTGACAGGTAAAGTAATATGGGAGAAGAAAACTAAACACTGTGTTAATAAAACATAGTAGGTCAATGATAGGAACTTGAAAATGCTATTTCACAAGTGTATTATGTGAAGATTCATTGAAGTAGCTGAGTACAACAATTAACAAAGAGAAAACTTCAAATACAAATAATTCCTTCAAGTTTAAGTGAAAAGTGAAGCAGGTAAAGGTCCCATAGGTAAGAGCATGATGGAGAGGACTTTCAAGCATGGATTATAGTAGAGTGTACCTGCAACTGTTGGAAAAGATCCAGTGAAAGAATGAAATTAATGATATAGGAGAGAAAGGAACCAATTATAATAAATGCTTGGAGGGGGGGAGCTGTGATGCAGGGCAAAAGTGGAGGATGGGATCATAAAAGCAGGGTTCCTTAAACATGGAAACATAGTCTGGGAGTGAAAAGACTAGAATTTCTCAACCATTTGCCTTGACTTCCTCTTTGAAGCATGAAGGGGCATCACTTAAGAGTAAGTAGAAAATATTAGAGATTTGAGGAAACAAGGGAAAGTATGAAAGAATAGCACTCTTAGAGGATGAGAAAGTGAGTATAATAGGGTAATGTCCTAGGATTATTTATGGTTGTATTTGAAGGAAATTCAGTTGGCAAAGTTGATCTGTCTTGTTCAGAAAGTCAGAGACCTGATGGGCATAGAAGGAAACAGCAGGGCAGGTTTTGCCACCAAGTCAGATTGGGGAGGAGAGAGCAAGGGAATTTGAGTTTCTTACAGAACAGTGCTTGGGATTTAGGACTACAAAAATCTAAGATGAAAAAAAAGGTAAATGGAGACATGAAAAAGTCCAGAAGAAATGTCTTATTTGTCCTGCTCTGCTTTATGATATATTATGAATCTATATTGCAATCCAAATGCCACTCTCTGCAGTCTCCTGCCATTTCCCGCCACAGTTAACTGCTCCTCAGTGTTTCTCACAGAGCATTTTGTACAGTTCTCTATGACAGCATTTATCACATTATGATGGATTTGTGATCTATGAGCATATCCCAAGAATACTGTAAACTTTTAAAGGAAGAATTGTATGTTATCCAGTTATTTTTATGTTGGCAATGATATGAGGCACAAGGAAGGTTCTCAAAGAACACTCTCTAAATAAAGGCAGGTGGTGCGTATGGAAGGAAGTGCATAAGTGCTCAAAATATTGCCAAGCACTTTGGTGGGCACCTGGTGAGTACTTCATTGTAAGGACCTAAAATGAATAAGGAGTTAAGCTCTGATGCTTTTCACTAAATAATCTGTCTATTACAATTGTTTGTTGATTATTTATATATTAATAACTCAAGAAACATGTATGTTTTTTATTTCACTTTCATTACTTTAGCCAATCCACTCATATTAGTTGAAAAGAGAGTACATTACACATGTCAAATTGTTGTTACTAGTATCTTTTGTTTTTTTGTTAACTACATGGCTTAAATTGACATTATTGAGTCATTATTGGCTTTATTTAATTTCTTTTTTTTAACTTTTATTTAATGAATATAAATTTCCAGTGTACAGCTTATGGATTACAATGGCTTCCCCCTCCCATAACTTCCCTCCCACCTGCAGCCGTCCCCTCTCCCGCTCCCTCGCCCCTTCCATTTGCATCAAGATTCATTTTCAACTCTCTTTATATACAGAAGATCAATTTAGTACAAAGATTGCAACAGTTTGCACCCACATAGAAACACAAAGTGAAACATACTGTTTGAGTACTAGTTATAGCATTAAATCACAATGTACAGCACATTAAGGACAGAGATCCCACATGAGGAGCAAGTGCACAGTGGTTCCTGTTCTTGACCCAACAAATTGACACTCTAGTTTATGGTGCCAGTAACCACCCTAGGCTGTCGTCATGAGTTGCCAAGGCTATGGAAGCCTTCCAAGTTTGCCGACTCTGCTCATATTTAGACAAGGTCATAAAAGACAGAGTGAGGATAGTAACCAATGATCCTAAGAGTGGCATTTACCAGGTTTGAACAATTATACAGCATTAAGTGGGGAAGAGGACCATCAGTACACACAGGTTGGGAGTAGAGCCATTGGTGGTAGAATAGAGGTTATGATTACAAAGGAATGAGGCCCAAGTACGCTAGACAGAACAAAGGACAGAGTCATTATTAGAGGAGCTAAGAAAGGTGCTGTCTAAGCTACAATTAAGTTTTCTGATTGAGAGGCAAAAAGAACCTGATAGAAGAGGCTTAATAATAATCTGGTGGGCTTTAGGCCTTGTAAGTTAAGAGGCCCAGACCTATCTATCTCCTCACATGGGGTATATCCTAAGGGAGGTGTGAACCTCCTAGGGGAAGGCACCCTGTTGACTTTCATTACTTGGCTGGGCTGGGAGGAGAGCTGGCCAGGTAAAGGCAGGTGGCATCTCTAACAAGAAATTTACAGTTCTGCCTGCAATGTTGCTGACCCTACTTGACCATCCCCTCAGCTGCAGTGGTCACTTTGGAAGCTGGGCTGAGTGAAGGGCTTTTCAGCTTAGAGCCCATAAGATCTGTGGCTCTGACCTGGGCATCCTTCGACTCCAGGGCAGGTCCATTTCCAGTGATCCAACTCTTGGCAGAGCTGCCAGGGCTCTTCACAAGCTGACTTCTGCTGAAGCCCAGGCTTACCACATTGAAAGCCACTGCAGTGGACTGGCCTGTTGGGTCTCCTTGAGGGCAGATCACTGTACAGATCAGCCATTAATAGGCCTGCCACCCATTGTTTCTGATGCCTAGCTTTCTTTTCCTCCTGGTTTGTGTTAAAGCAGACCAGAGGATGCAAGTCAAGGGAGTGCCCGTGTCCCATCTCTAATCTTCGGTGGCCTGAACTACAAGTCTATAGTCACAGGCATGTTCTGTAGTACTTTTTCTAAGGTAGACAATGCCCATGAGGAAAATTATATTCTCACTTAAAAATTTTCTTTCCAATTGGTCTGAAAGGGAGGTTTTTTTCTACTTACTGTATACTTCGCTGATGGCGAAGATAATCTAGCTATGAGATTATTATTTAAGTTCTTATTTTGGCTGTGCTATTACAGAAAAATGTTAGCCATCTCTTTTATAAGGTCTAAAGATTAAATCGTGTGTCCTACAGATTCCTTCATAATAGAATTAGTTTCCTACCTTGAAGAGAATAGAGAAATGAAAGAACAAGTTGGGCTTAGAATAGAGAAATGAGGGAGCAAGTCCTAGATAGCTTGCTGACAATAGCAATATTACATGAATACTTAGCAAACCGTTTCAACCATTAGATAACAACTTAAGAAAACATTTACCAGAAGGTCCAATGCCTTCTATAAATTTTAAGAATCATATATTTGAAAACACCTCTTAAATATCTAACATGGTGTAGTTTGTTTAACCAGTAAACTTAAGCACAACCATCTAAAATGTTTTTAGTTTCTTTCTACCAACATGTTTAAAACATATGATACACAGATTCAGGTCACACAAATTAAAATGTATCTTTGATTGATTTTAGCAGCTTAAATTTATGGATAATCTTATCTATAAGCCATTTATAATAAAACTCTTAATAAAATTTCCCCATGTGGACACACAATATGTACACACATATAACATAGCATAGTAGACCAATATAGCAATTTTAATAATAGCTTTTAAAATCTTTAACTCTTTTTGTAGATTGCCAATTGATTTGAATTGCTTTTTGTTTTTAGTAACCTCAGTTCACCATACTTTCGCTCAGTTGGTACTGTTAATACATCATTGGCTTCATCTGTTTACAGAGACATCCCAAAATGCTGAATACAATAGAAGTGGCTGGAAAAAGTCCATAGGAACCTATAGGAGGACAGCTAAACACAGAACCAACAACACTTTAGTTTTATGAGCAGCACATCATATATAACTGTGGATGACAAAAGACTTTGTCGCCATGTTTAAAATTATAAACTCATCAGCCAACAAGAGGCACTTGCTTACTTCACAGTATTTTTGAAAGCACCTGTAGGATTTTACAAGTATTTAACCCTTTAGGCCTCTGGGGCTTTCTCATTAATTTAACTATCATGTCTAGTAACACAAGATCATTAGACTTTTTAATTCTCAAACATTTGTATTAATAGCTTTTTCCATTATAGAAACTTAAAGTTTGGTACCACATCACATCTTGACAGTACTTCTAATATAATCCAAATAGACTGATTAGTTGGTGTCTCTATAAAATGAGAGACATAGGTCCTTCGATTTTTTCAGTTGGGTCCAAACTGGAAAAAGCAAAGTCCAGGATTTACTGGAAATTTTAGAGACCAGATTGTTTGAAACTTTGATTTTTTGAATGCCTGTCAAGAATGCCAAGAAAGCTCAAAATCCAAAATATCTGGTTGAAATAAGATTTCTTAAAATCATGACATAACATAGACCAAATTTGATCATTGTTACAAGGTGATTATTCAAATCTTTGAAAATAAGCACATATTTAAATAACCCTTAGCTATTAATAAAAATTCAGCTGTTTTTGAACAATTAGAATTTAACAGACATCAAGAGAACATAATAGATTAACACATTGCTTTAACAGAGCATCAGAGTTTAATTCTATGTCAAAGAGAAATTGAGCCTCCAGTGATCTTTTGCTGTGAGGTTTCCTTCCTTTACCTTCTTTCATATTGGTGACCATGTTTCTGTGTTTCTGTGTGTAACACATCTTTAAGCATCTTTTGCAGGGCAGGATGAGTGGCAACAAATTCTTTCAGTTTCTGTTTGCTATGAAAAGTCTTAATTTCACCTTCATTCACAAATGAGAGCTTTGCAGAGTATAATATTCTGGGCTGGCAGTTTTTCTCTCTTAGTACCTGGGCTATGTCTCGCCATTCCCTTCTAGCTTGTAGGGTTTCTGATAAGTCTGCTGTGAGTCTAATTGGAGATCCTGTAAGAGTAATCTGACGTTTCTCTCTTGCACCTTTTAGGATCTTTTCTTTGTGTTTCACTGTGGTGAGTTTGATTACAACATGTCGTGGTGAGGATCTCTTTTGGTCATGTTTGTTAGCGGTTGTATAAGCTTCCTGTACTAAGGTGCATCTGTCCTTCTCCAAACCTGGGAAATTTTCTGCTAGTATCTCACTGAAAATGCCTTCTAATCCTGTCTCCCTCTCCATGCCTTCAGGAACTCCTAGAACCCGAATGTTGGGTTTTTTAATAGTATCCTGTAGATTCCCGACAATATTTTTTAGATTTCTAATTTCTTCTTCTTTTCTTTGGTTTGCCTGTTTCATTTCCTGTTCTCTGTCTTCTGAGTCCGATATTCTCTCTTCTGCTTCGCCCATTCTGTTTTTAAAGCTCTCTAATGTGTTTGTCATTTGATCTATTGAGTTCTTCATTTCATTATGATTTCTTGTCACTATCACAGTTTCTTGTTCTACTAGTTGTTTCATTTCATTTTGATTCCTCCTTAATATTTCATTTTCACGAGAGAGATTTTCTATCTTGTCCATTAAGGATTTCTGTAGTTCAAGAATTTGTTTTTGAGAACTTCTTAATGTTCTTATCAATTTTTTGAGATCCGCTTCTTGCATTGCTTCTATCTCATCATCTTCATAATCTTGAATTGGGGTATCTTTTTCATTTGGGGGCATCATAGTGTCTTCCTTGTTCTTGTTACCTCGGTTTTTGCATTTGTTGTTTGGCATGTTGGAGATATTTGGTTTCTTCACTGGGGTGTTTTTTCTTGTTACACTATGGCTCTATATTAAGTGGACTGTCTGCTTTCGGTGGAGCCTTAGAGGCTTGAGATGAGTGTGGACTGAGAGCTGTGTTTGGTTCCTCAGGGTTGAGGGTGTGTCAAAGATGACACTCCCAGGTTAAGTGTGGTAAATCTCTCTTTCTTTCTTTCTTTTTTTGATTCAAAAGGGAAGTAATTCCGCACAGCTGAACGTAATTGTAGGTAGTTAGCAGGCAAATGATATACCCACAGGAGCCAGAGATTGGAAGCTCTTTCCCAACGACCACACAGGGAATCTGTGTTGCCCTCAGTGTGGGCTCCAATTCTCCTGCAGTCTCCCACTGGGTTGCCAAGTTAGATCCTAATCTCCTGTTATTTCACCCCTCCCCCCAGAGTCAGGTTTTTCTGCTAGGCTCAGGGCCCGTGCAGACCTGAGGTCGCCCTGCTTATGACGTATGTCAAAATGGCGCCTGCTCTTTGTCTTGCTCGCCTTTGAGGGGTGAGTGGAGAGAGAGAAACTAGTGTCCGTATGGGTCACTTTTTTTTTTCCTCTCTCTCTTCTAGTTAGCCTGGTGAACTTTTCCCCACGGAGTTTCAAGCCTCGTTCCCTCTAGCCTCCTCTTTCCGCTTTCCCGCTGGTGTCTTGGGCTGTTGAGGTTCGGCTCACCTCGCGTTCCAGCGCTGGTGTGTTGATTCTGACGCTGGTGTCCCGAACTTGGGCTCCCACGCTCTCCACGCAGGTCCACTGTGAATCACTAGTTCCAGAAGCGTTTCCTCTGCTGTTTCTTCCCCTACTCTTCCTTGACCCTGCGGTATCTCCACTTTTATTAACCTGTCTCTCCCCCGGACTAATAGTGTGCTCCCTTCCTATTCCGCCATCTTGCCGCTCTCTCCTATTTAATTTCTTAAATTAATTGAATATATTTTAATTGTGAAAGTATCAACTTTGATACATTCTTAAATTATCTTTCCTTATTAGAAAAGTTACTAAAGAACATTTCAGATTGAGTGAATTTCATAACATTATATAAATTGAAAATGTGTTCTAAAGAAAGAAATTATGTAGGTACAACATGTTACAAGGCAATATGGCCTCTAATACAATGCCAAATGTTGTTGCCTGGGAATTAAACTATGTAAAACATTCTGTAACAGAATATCCATAATGCAAGTATGATTTTCTATATATACCATTTATCAAAGTGTTGATTACAAAATACATTGTACTTGGAAATACCTACAAATCTTTACATTATACCTGATGCACACTGGCTGCTACTGCACAATCCTCTATTAAAGCTGATATCATAGGAAAAAACACTAGTAAATGATAAATAATATATTTAGTATATATAAGGAATTATTATTTGATTGGTGGTCTACCTAAAATTGTAAAATAAGCCATATTCTAATGAATTATCTTATATTGGAATTCTTAATAAGAAAGCAACACCTTTCATTATTTTACTTAGAAATAATTCTTGTTAGAAAATTTTACCTCTTTTAAAAGATTTATTTATTTGAAAGAGTTGCAGAGAGAGGTAGAGACAGAGAGAGAGAGATCTTTCATCTGCTGATTCACTCCCCAATTAGCTGCAACATCTGGAGGAGCCGCGAACCAGGAGCTTCTTCCAGGTCTCCCACGTGGTGCAGGGGCCCAAGGACTTGGGCCATTTTCTACTGCTATCCCAGGCCATAGCAGAGAGCTGGATTGGAAGAGGAGCAGCTGGGACTAGAACCAGCACCCATATGGGATGCCAGGGCTTTAACCTGCTGTGCCACAGCACCAGCCCCAGAAAATTTTACCTTTGTAAAAAGTTTTCAGGCTACCTTATGAAGAAATATGTTGAAAGAATTTAACCAAAGATAAAGGTGGAGATGACCCTCTGCAAATTGTGACACAAAATGGATGAGAAATATGAACTCACTAGTAGTTCCATTGATGATTATTTTCTTTTATAATAACAGTGAGAAACCTGAAATCTTGCTTCAGCCATAATTCAGTCTTTTACATAATATTTTATATTTTTAATCAAATATAAAGGTTAACATTTACTGTTGATCATGAGAAAATTTGCTGCCTTGTAAAATCAGGCCAACCTTCTATTTGTATTGGCAAGGTTTTAATAAATGATGCTAACACTTATTAAAATATGATTATTTGTTGTTCCTATTCTACTTATAAAATAAGTATTAAATAAATCAGCAAAGTTCTATTTTAATTGTGGCTTGCTTTTAAGTTAAAGATTTGTAGATATAATTGAAACAAGGATAAATAATCTCCCTAAAATTTATCTATTGTTTTCTGTCACATATTTCATGTGTTGTTTCTAATAGAAATACACATTGAATTTTGAACAAGTAAGACAAAACAAGATTATCACTTTTTTGGTATACCATAAACTATCTTTAAATCAACTTACTTCGGGTGACCAAATTAAATGAGAATCTAGATTTCTTTATAATCTCATATACATTGTAGTTACTTCTGGAAAACTATATAATAAAACTTGAATGTTATTGGGGAGAGAGGTAGAAAGTGTTACATGATATGTTTCAATGGGTTAATAACAAAATAAAAAGTATCCTATTAAAATCTAATAAACATTTTCAACAGATACCACCTGTTTATTTCTATTATATAATGAAAAGAGATTTTGTGCATTTCATAGGTACAGTTCTAAGGAGATAACCATACTTCCCTACCTCCTCTTCCTCACCCAATCTCTCTCCTTCCTTCCTTTTTTTCTTTAATTTTTGCAAAGACACACTTTCAGTCCACTCTACAATCACGGGCTTAGTTCACCCCTAACCATAATAGTCAACAAGTAAAAAGTAGGAAGACTACAGTTCTACAGGAGCATAAATAAGGACTTAAAACAAAAATCATATCAGAAGATGTCTATTTCACTCCTATACATTTTTCATATTCCATATTAACTGCCACATATCAGAGAAAATATATGAGTACATGTCTTCAAGGGACTGGCTTATTTCACTAAGTTTAATGGTATCTAATTGCATCCAGTCTGTTGTTAACATGATTTCATTCTTTTTATTATTAAGTAGTGTTCTTTCATGTATATAAAGCATATTTACTTTATCCGGTCACCAGTTGATGAACATCTGGGTTGATTCCATATTAGTTATTATGAATTGAGCTGCAATAAACATGAGGCTACAGATAACTCTTTCACATACTGTTTTCATTTCATCTGAGTAATTTCAAGGAGTGGTATGGCTGAGTCACATGGTACATCTCTTTCAGATTCCTGAGGAATCTCCATACTGCTTTCCATAATGTTTGTACTAGTTTACATTCCCTCCAACAGTGTATTAGTGTACCTTTTCACCCACATTCTTACCAAAATTTATTGTTTGTTAAACTTTGGATGATAGACATTCTAACTGGGGTGAGATGAAACCTCATTGTGGTTTTTATTTGCGTTTCCCTGATGGCTAGTGATTCTGAGCATTTTTCATGTGTCTGATGGCCATTTGAATTACATCCTTTCAAAAATGCCTGTTCATGTCCTTTGCCCATTCTTGTTTGTTACTACGCTTCATCTCAGCCAAAAAGCCAAGAAGCAACAGGAATGTTTTGTTCTTGTTGAGTTTCTTCAGATCTGTATAGATTCTGGTTATTAATCTTTTATTAGTTGCATAGTTTGTAAATATTTTCTCCCATTCTGTCAGGTGCCTTTTCACTTTGTTGAGTGTTTCCTATGCAGTGCAGAAGCATCTCAGCTTGATGTAATCCCTATTATCTGTTTTTGCTTTTATTGTCTGTGCTTCTGAGGTCTTTTCCAAGAAGTCTTTGCCTATGTCAATATCTTGCTGAGTTTACCTGGTATTTTACTCTAGTAATTTGATATCAGATCCTACATTTAGATCCTTGACCCATTTCGAGTTGATTTTTGTATAAAGAGTGAGATAGGGGTCTTGTCTTAAATTCTGGATATGTAGATCCAGTATTTTTAAAAAATATTATATTTTATTTTAAAAAATTCTGGTAATTTTTTTTTGAGTTCGCAAAGTAAAATCTGAGATCCTTTCCGTTAATTCAGTCTGTGGTTCCCCAGCTACTACAAGAGAATTGTGATCAACTAGAAGGGGTTTTGCCTTTCAAGGGAGGCAAATGTTATTTCTAATCACTGAAACCCATTAGTAACTTCATGCCTTAGAGTAAATCATTCAGCCTCTCGGACTTCAGTTTCCCATAAGCATCAAATATTTTGGTATTAAGTGTAACATAACATCTATATCACACCTAGTTGTACCTTATATATGATTGATGCATGATAAAAATAAATGGTTATGTTTCAGAGGGAGGAAACAAAAAGAAGCCAAGAGAAGCTTCTCAGAGGGACTCAAATAATGTAGTGGATCTCACTAACATAAAAATAAATTCAGGGGGATGGGAGCATTCAAACCACATCACTATTACCATTTTAGAGGGCCCTGTCATTTTCTTTTCTCCCTTCACTTTAATCCTTTGATTTGGGAATTTTGCCAGGGTCTCTGGGTTCAGAGTTTCCATTCTGTTCCTATTCTGCCTGCTGCACTTCACTGGAGTAGTTACAAAGCATAGTCCAGATAACAAAGGCTTAGGAGCCAAAGCACTGATATTAGAATCTCCTGCTCTTAACTACTAAACCATGAGTCATAAAACATTTGCACTAAATTATCGGTGGCACAGATACCTGCTTTGCATTTCCTGAGTTATTTGATCTCTAATTATCAAGGAACTAATATATGTTAATATATAACTATAATAATAATAATAATATAAACTATAATATACTAATATATCTTAAAATATAAAGAGTATAAATATGTATGCTTACAACATCAGAGCACCTAATTATATAAAGCAAATACAGAGTCAAAAGAAGAAACTGAAAAAAATACAATTAATGTTACCCCATAATGCTAGGTAACTGATAAAGAAATGAATGTCACTATTAATAAACAGAAATAAAGCTCCTTGCCCCTTTCAAAAAATGTTTTCTTAATCAACCCAATCCCAAATTTACTGTTTCTTGTACAACTCACAATATTGCATGTTTCTACTGAGAGTGGCTCTATATGTGCTACTACATATAAAGATTGTGTTGATAATTATACCATAATTGAGAGTCTACATAATTTTAAGCATCTACAATGAAAACAAGCTTAAATAATTTTAAGTTTCAAACACTTAGTACATGCATTGTGATTCCTGAAGTTTATTCAACATCTTTTCTAATGTATCAATTTGGCACCATTTACCTGTGCAGATTTTCTGTACTTATCCAAACTGTATTTACTGTATTTACCCAAACTATAAGTATTATCTTCAGTTATAATGCTCAAATCTAGTGTGCTATTGACAGATAGATAATCTGAATATTCAGTCTTTAGTTGTCAGTTAGTAAAAGGCTTTTATTATAAGTTGAGCCAAGGATTTTTATTCCTTTTATTTTGCTCTAGTGATAGTTAGGGTTAATGGATTCTGATATTATTTAAGTCTTTTTCTTGTGACAAGTGTAAATTAATCACTTTGAGGAGACTTTTCTTAGTCAAATTACAAAAAATGTTAAATGTCAAACTTTGTCTTAATGTAATGCTTTTATAAAGAGCTAGCAAAGTTGAAAAAGGAACAAGAACTTCAAAATAGTGAGGAAAAGTTTCTTTTAACTAATAAGTGCTTCTCTGATCCAATTTTAAACCAATAAAAAATACTCTACTGAACCTACTCAAATTAATTTATATTTTATAAACAACTTGTGTTACTATTTGGAGAAATTGTATTGATCTCCAGTTATTAATAAGTTAAATTGAACTAAATGATGCAAGCATTTATACTGATTACATCCAATTCAACCGCAACCACGTTATGACTCAAGCTTTATTTTTTCCAGTTTTTCCCACAATAGATAAAATTAAATTCAACATTCTATTTTCCTTTTTTTTTTTTTTTTTTTTTTTTGACAGGCAGAGAGGATAGTGAGAGAGAGAGAGAGAAAGGTCTTCCTTTGCCGTTGGTTCACCCTCCAATGGCCACCGCGGCCGGCGCACCGTGCTGATCCGAACGCAGGAGCCAGGTGCTTCTCCTGGTCTCCCATGCGGGTGCAGGGCCCAAGCACATGGGCCATCCTCCACTGCCTTCCTGGGCCATAGCAGAGAGCTGGCCTGGAAGAGGGGCAACCGGGACAGAATCCGGCACCCCAACCGAGACTAGAACCTGGTGTGTCGGCGCCGCTAGGCGGAGGACTAGCCTATTGAGCTGCAGCTCCGGCCGTCCTTTTGTTTTCTTTGTTTATGTACTTATCAGTTCTTTAATTAGAGTTTTTCCCTTTTTAAAATATTTTTAGTTGATGAAGTGAAATACATGTTATTTGTTGTATTCTATTTGTGAAAGACAGCTGTCATATTTTTTCTTTGGCTCATTTTTATTCCATGTTAGCTAGAGAATAGCTTAACCTCATCATTTCTCAGTGTTTTATACCTGCCACACACTGTACTATAGTACTCTATCAATGTATTTAATTCACGTGATATCATTATCTAATGGGTACCATTCTCAATTCACATTTTATAGGTGAGGAAAATGAGACTTAGTGGAACTGAGCAAATTGCCAGTGATGCACAACTCTTAAAAATGGACCAGAAATTTAAAGATCCATCTGTCTGATTTATGGATCTGTGTAGATAAAACTAATAGTAATAGTTATGTTCTTTGCCACCCATTTAATCATACTATGTACACTTAGAAAATATGAGCCCTAATATACTATTAAACTGAATAAATGTATTTTGCAAAATGGCTGAGAACAAAATAAATTTGTATTTTTTCCATTCTAGAAAAAAATGCTGATAAAAAAACTGATATAGATATTCCATTGCCCAGAGCAACAAAACTCAATAATACATAGGAAAAAATTAATCTGGAAGATATAATGCATGTATAAAAAACTATAAATTATTATTAAAGGCATACAAGGAGATCTGAATAAGTTAAAAGATACATCATTTCTTCTATGGGAAGAGTTAATATCATTAAAATGTATTTGTACCCAAATTACTCATTAATAAATTCAGTATTCACTTAACCCAACTGTCCTTAGCATCCAAAGCATTTTAATTGGATGTAATAATCTTATAGTTTATATGAGAAAAATACATGAAATAATAAATGTCAAGAATTGCAAAAATTATTGGTATAAAACTGAGATATTAGAATGTATTATTTGTATTCTTAGCAAATAAATATTGTCATAAATTTTAAAAACTCCAATGGAAAAAATGTAAATCAGAAGTAGACCTCACTGTTTATAAGAATTTATAGCATGACAAGGTTGGCATTTTAAATCAGTGCAGAGGGAGAATTATTTAATAGATGTACTGATACAGTTTGCAATCCATTTGAAATAAAGTGGAATTAGACTATCTGGCTTATGCCACACACACACACACACACACAGAAAGCTGTCAAGTGTATTTATTACTTAAATTGCATCACATTTTATTGTAGCATTGTTTGGAATTAAAAAATAAAGACTAAGAAAAATCCATCAACAAAGGAAAGGCTGAATAAATAATGGCACAGATTTCCTTAAAGCCATCAAAATTATTATTTCTACAAGTTATTGTTGAAGGACAGAGGAAAGATTCAGGAAAGTGTGTAGAATTAATTTTTACAAAACAGAAGACTATGCAACCCCATATATTTGTGTGCATTTGTATGTGATTATAGAGCACAGAAAAATATGATAGGCTATGTTCTGAGTTATGTATTTGAGTCAATTCAGGCTGGGTCACAATGATAAGTGGCTGAATAAATGAGTGAGAGAGGAGGAGAATAAAACTATGAATAAATGGAATTTTTTTTTGACAGAGTTAATGAGAGAGAGAGAGAGAGACAGAGAGGACTTCCTTCTGTTGGTTCACCTTCCAAATGACTGCTACAGCCGGCGTGCTGCGCTGATCTGAAGCCAGGAGCCAGGTGCTTCCTCCTGGTCTCCCATGCAGGTGCAGGGCCCAAGCACTTGGGCGATCCTCCATTGCCTTCCTGGGCCACAGCAGAGAGCTGGACTGGAAGAGGAGCAACTAGGACAGAATCCAGCGCCCCTGCTGGGGCTAGAACCCCAGGGTGCTGGCACCGCAGGTGGAGGATTAGCCTAGTGAGCCACAGTTCTGGCCAATAGATGGAATTTTAAAAGTTTATACTGAGAGCCAGTTGTTTGGGGCAGTGGTCAAGTTGCTACTTGAGATGCCCACATCTTAAGTCAGAGGACCTATTTGGAGTCCCAGCTCCTCTGCTTCTAATCCATCTTCCTGCTAATACACATCCTGGGAGCTGTCAGATAATACGAAAAATGTTTGGATCTCTGCCACCTCTGTGGGAAACCAGGATGTAGTTCCAGGCTCCTGGTTTCAGCCTGACCCAGCCCTGGCTGTTACAAGCATTTGGGTGTGAACAAGTAGATGCAAGATTTTCCTCTCTCCCTCTCTCCCTCTCTCCCTCTCTCCCTCTCTCCCTCTCTCCTTCTCCCCCTCTCCCCCTCTCCCCCTCTCTTCCTCTCCCCCTCCTTCCCTATCTCCCTCTCCCCCTCCTTCCCTATCTCCCTCTCCCCTTCCTTCCCTATCTCCCTCCCTCCTTCCTCAACTTTCAAATAAAATGAAAATAAATAAATAAATATAATTACTTTTAGATAAAAACTATACCAAAAGAAATATAACATGGTCACATTTACACATTTATAAAATTTGTATTTTAATTTCATAGAACAAATTATTTTGAAACAGAAAAGTTAATAGGACATTGACTTCAATTAATACCAGCAAATTTATGAATTTTTTCATTGTAATCCATCTTCAACAGTGTTGATTTTTTTTTTCTTTTTAAGATTTTATTTATTTATTCAATGGGTAGAGTTACAGACAGTGAGAGAGAGACAGAGAGAAAGGTCTTCCTTCTGTTGGTTCACTCCCCAAATGGCCACAACGGCCAATGCTGCACTGATCCGAAGCCAGGAGCCAGGTGCTTCCTCCTGGTATCCCATGCTGGTGCAGGGGCCCAAGCACTTGGGCCATCCTCCACTGCCCTCCCAGTTCACAGCAGAGAGCTGGACTGGAAGAGGAGTAGCTGGGACTAGAACTGGCGCCCATATGGGATGCCGGCGCCACAGGCAGAGGACTAACCAGGTAAGCCACGGTGCCGGCCCCAACAGTGTTGATATTTTTCTACTTTATGTTCATAGGTAAATCTTTTTAGATAAATTTAATAAATGACATTCTTAAATAGTATTCAATGGGCACAACTTAATATGACCCTGTGTCAATTATGGATTTAAAAAATGAGAGTTCAGTAAAAATCTAGCCATGGTGACTTAAGAGTTGCAACACTGTTTTAA
This sequence comes from Lepus europaeus, assembly GCF_033115175.1. Classification (NCBI taxonomy): domain Eukaryota; kingdom Metazoa; phylum Chordata; class Mammalia; order Lagomorpha; family Leporidae; genus Lepus; species Lepus europaeus. The sequence goes on from NC_084831.1 coordinate 62,047,308, forward strand.
TAAATCCTGACTTGTAAAAAATAATATATTCACTCAACATTTTTAGTCCTACTGGACATGATAAGCAATTTAACATTCCAACTGACAGAGAACTGGGAATATAAATTAAACTAAAGCGTATGAGCCTGGCAAAGAGACCTGATAAAATTGAGTATGTGCAGTATGTGCAAAGAAGCAAAAAATCAAGTTCAAGGACATCTGTCAGGGAATTTAGTGTTCAGCATATGCCATAGAACTAAAAATGCAGACAGGATCCAGCTGTCAACTGAAGTATTCAGGTAATGTAGCATGACAGAAGAAGCTAATGAAGATACTTAATTCTAGACCAGAGATTCCTTTCCTTGGTGTGTTTAAAATTCTTATATATGCCTTGTATCCCATGAGTCTGTGTGTGGAGAAACTGGAAATCATAGGTGTTCTTGCAGTTCTAACATAAACAAGTGGCTATCTAGGTCCTACCCAAACTTGATAAAATGAGTTCATAAAGTCTAGCTTGCTGGCACTTTTTCAAAGCTATCTGACAAGCAGTGAAGGTTTATCAGGTAAAATTCCTTGTAGTTTAGCCCTTTCTAGTGAGATAATGTTTCACTGTGAAGTCACAATAGCTATGTACCTAGGTAGCAAGGCAGTCTCTGGCATGTCTGTATACAAAGGGCACTTTCTACTTCAGAGGGCCATTAGTCAGCATAACACCTTGTGGAATTAACTACAAAAGTGCCTTAGTAAAGAAGTCTAGTTATCACCCTTATCATTTATGTCATAAAGGAAACAGTGGACCAAGGCAGTATTGAAATCTATTTACAGTAAGTGGGACAGCTGTAAGCCAGACCCAAATGTGTAGGTTGAACATAAAAAATTGGTAATACATTTTTATACATGAACATAAATTATTTTGCTGGGCAAAAAGTGTGGTCATAACTTCAAAAGAATCTTTCATGAAAAAAATTAAAAATTAAAATGAGTATTTATGTTGAGTGTTGTAGAGAGAAGATACAGTAGAAGAGTGCAGATTTCTGCCTGGAAATCTTATAAAAAACCAACAGTCTTGTTACCTTTGGGTGTCTACATTAACAGAAAATTTGCATCATCAGAAAAGAGTCATGGCAGAATCTACTAACTCTGAATAGTAGCAAGTATTTGGAACTTTCAGCAAATATAGTCAACTGAAAATGTCACCAGTTAAGGGGATCATTTTATCATTTTTTATTACAATTATTAATTCAACAGAAAGGATAGAGACCAAGAGAGAGCGCAAGAGACAGAAGACAGACCAAAATGAGAATTACCACCTGCTAATTCACTTCCCAAATGCCCCCAAATGGCTAGGACTTGTCCAGGACATAAAGAGCTAGAACTTAATTACTTAGCACCCTCAGGTATGCAGTACCTACAGGAAGCTGTAATCAGAAGCCAGAGCTCAGTATCAAACCCAGGTACTCCAATGTGGGACACAGGTGTTTTAGCTGGCATTTTATCTACTAGGTTAAATGCCTACCCTAAAGCGAACATTATTGTAATACTCCTTCAGCTGTGTATTCTGTAGCCTTCCTGTTCTTAGCAAGAGAGTACATTTTGGAAGTGAATTGTCATCAGTTATTTCAGTGCATCAAAGTATCTTAAAGTTAACAGTTCTGGTGCTGAACTCACCGTTGACGTCACTATCTGTACTTTTTCCAGTATCTCCAAGCACAGTTAATAGAAATAACATTTTCTAGATCCTGTGAATCATCTTAGGCCTATTTCTTACACCCACATCCAATCAGTCAAGTTCTGTCAAATCTGCCTAATTCGATTATTCATTTCCTTCTGTCTAGAAGTCAACCCCCAAAAGCTGGCTCCTTTTTTTGCTATCCAAATCTCAAATCAAATCTCACTACAGTCTTTGGTGATCCTCCAATCTAAAATAACCACTCACACCCCAGGTACTTTCCAAAGATTTATTTTAGTTTCCACATATAAATTCTCTTGTTTATTACTTTTCTCTCACCTTTCTAAACATTCTCTTTGAAAACATGAATCCCTCCTGATTTTTTCATCACTGTGTCCTCATTGCCTAACATATGTCCAATGTGTAGCATTCATTTATGTGAATGTCCTTTCTAAACCCATTCATTGCATAGCATTCACTCAAGAAATACTTAGCAGACAATTTTGTGTCAGGCATTGGGTCAAGCATAGAAAATACGATGGGCAAAAATAAGCCCTATCTTTGTCCTTATGAGATTTATATTTCATCAAAGGGACCAGAATTACTCAAATATTTTCAGAAACAAGTGTGAAATTGTCACTTATGAGAAGCTACTTTCCAATCTATTTTTCCGTCTCCAAATCTCTGTTATCATTGCTATATTTCAGATTATCACTATTTCATGGCCTCAGGTATTTTAATCACTTATTTCTTTGCTTCACTTTTGCCATCCTTCACCTGTTTTTCCAAAGCATAAAAGCAAATCCAAATTCAAATCTTGACAATGTTAATAACTTTCAAGAAAAATATATCTATACTTCTTAAGACAGTGGACCTTCATAACCTGCTCCTCATCCATCTCCCCTTCCTCTCCTTGCTACTATTTTCTTCTCAAGCTGTGTATTCCAATTTCCCTAAATGTCACTCATCCCTGGGCCTTTTAATGTATTGTTCCTTCTGCCTGATACATCTTTCCCTACTCTTTGATTAACTTATTTACTTATCCTTTGTGACTTGTAGAGCTAAGCTTCTCCTGAAATCCATTTCTGAATGCACTTAGACAGGCTCAGACATCCCTCTTTTGTGCTCTCTTAGCAAAAATAATTATTGTGCTACAGTTGTTTATTGATTCACTTCCTTTGCAGACTTCTAAGTTCCTTTATGGAAGAATGTCTTTCATATTTCTTTCTCCATTACCTAGAGCAGTAGCAAGATGTAGAATAAATGGGAGGATAGATGGATGGATAATTCTATGGATGGCTTTGTTTGAAAAACTTGAAAATAAAAGTCTATGGTGATATTCAGCAATACAATTTCAAAAATATACTGTTACAAATGTGTGTTTAAAGCTAATGAATGTTCATGTTAGATCTTCCAAGGATTGAAGCAGTTAACATTCAGTAATTTGGTGACTAAATTGATTCCGTGTTTGTTGGTATAAGAAAAAACATCAACTATCATAGCCCTGTGTTTGAAGTGTCAGAAGATAATGCAGCATGCCAATTACATCATCAAAAGACAATTTGCCAGATTTCTACCACAGATGAAACACTGCTTAAAACAAAGGATATTAGCAACATCTCATCTTCAGTGAGGGACTTTGTTAACTGAAGAAGAAAAGGCATCATTACAATCTTTTTATCCCTGAATACAAGGAATTGCTGACACATACATGCCATGTTGTAGGAATACTTGAATATGTAGAACATTAGAGAAAATACAATACAGGATTTGACTTGCTGTGGTTACTGGGAAAATAGGGTAACCATGAATGCCGAAGGAAAATTAGCTGTGATTTCTAGGGAATCAGAGCATGGAGGCACAAAGATAATCTGATCCTTGAAAAAGTCCCAGCATCCATTTGCAGTCAGAATGCTCTTTGCCATAAGGAACAGACCAATTATATACCAAAGCTATAAAAATAAGGTGCCTCTAGTTAGTTTGCCTGAGAATATCCTAGCAGAGGGAAACTTCCCACTCCACACTCAGAAAACCCAGAGGGGACAATGTTCCTGGCCTGAAAAGGGTTACCTAAGTACTTGTGCAAGTACATACATCAGCTATGGTTCCAGTGGGGACTTCAGTTGATCCTGCGCAGAATGTGTGTCCAATCCTTGGGAAATATTCTTTAAATATATACGATGCATCAGGCACTAGGCTCCATTAAGCCTGATTTTCAATAGGAAGGTCTAGGGTAACTGACAGAATGAAGCCAAGATGAGCTTTTAGGAGTCAACATTAATAGCCACCAGATTCCTATAGTCAAGGAACTCTAAAGCCCTTCAGAACATCAGAATAAGCAATTCACTGAAGATGGTTCCTTTTATATATATGGCAAAGAAAAGAGCTGCTGAGAAAAATACCATTCACTTCAAAGTTACCTGGGAATCAGCCTGCACCTAGGATACCTTCAGATCTACCAACAGTAATGAATGAGACAGAGTAACAGTCAGGTGTTACTCCCATGTGGAAAATAATATTTTATGGTAGATGGAGAGTTTGGAAAGAAGCGACTGTGGAAGTGATGGGTCAATTTGCACTGAGAAAGATGAACAAGTGTCAAATGGCAAAAGAACATAAAAAACAGGATGCTTTTGCTTTAGTTTTATTATTATTTTCAAGCCTCCACTGTTGGAATGGAAGAGCTCAGAAAGGTGAGACTTTTTTCCCAACAAAATTCCTTTATTTATGTTATTTATTCTATTTGGAAAACAGAATGGTATATTATTATTTATAGGTAGATAATTCAATGAAGAAAACATGTATAAATATCTAACATCATATGGCATCTACATTTATAAGTATATATACACATATATGTATTTAAGTATATGTATATCTAAACTCCACAAATAAAACATGTAATATTTTTCTTATGTCTGGCTTAGTTCACTTAGCATAATGATCTCTGATTCCACCCATTTTGCTGCAAATGTCAGAATTTCATTTCTTCTTAGGCTGAGTAATATTCCATTGTGCAAATATACACCCATTTTCTTCATCCAATCATCCACCTAAATTGACTTCTTATCTAGGCTAATGTGAATAGTGCTGCAGTAACATGGGAATGCAGTAACTCTTTCAGATGTGACTTTATTTCCTTAAGATATATACCTTGCAGTAGAATAGCTATGTCATATGGTGTATACATTTTTAGGTTTTTGAGAAGCCTCCATATTGTTTTCGATAGTAGCTTTACTAATATACATTCTTGCAAAGAGCATATTATGTTTCCCTTTGCTGCAAAGCTTCTGTAGCATTGGCTATTTTTTTAAATTTCTGATAACAGCAATTCTAACTGGAGTCAGAGGATCCCTTGCTGTGGTTTTTATTTGCATTTCCCTGCTTGTTGACCATTTCTATTTCTTCATTTGAAAAATTTTTATTCAAACTTTTTGCCCATTTCTTAACTCAATTGTTTTGTTATTGATTTTTTAAAGCTCCTTATATTTCCTGGATATTAATTCTTTATCAGAGTATAGTTTGGAAATATTTTGTACCATGCTGTCAACGGTTGTCTCTTCACTCTATTGATTGTTTCTTTTGCTCTGTAGAAGCTTCTTAATCTGATACTCCCATGACAAAGCTTTTCTGTGTCTCAAGTCATGAAATCTGAAATGAAGGCATAAATGGCAAAAACAAGAAAACACAGAACTTTCTCCTGATTTCTCTCCATTCAACTAGGAGTCCCTTACAGAATCTGTGGTTTTCAAAGGAGATAAAGTTGCTGTGCCCAAGATGAGAGAGTTATAAGGTCTGCAAGGGAAGCAATAACTGGGGAGAGTGTGAGGAGCCTGTGATGAGTGACACACCAAGGCAGATAAGATGATGGAAAAGTATTTTCTTTCATCCCTCAGAAAGTGAACTTGAAGACTTATCAGTGGTTCAAACCCAATTGCATCCAAACTTTTCAGACACAGACCTAATTCTGAGAATTGTTTATCATTTTTATTCACAAAAAAAAATTTTTTTTTGCTTTTTATGTATTTATTGAGAGGCATTGACAGACAGAGAGGGCTACTATCCATGGTTATTCCCACAAATGCCTGCAACAGCCAGGGTTGGGCAAGGTCAAAACCAGGAGTCTGGAACTTTTTCAGGGTCTCCTGCATGGGTGTCAGTGACCCAAGTACTTGAGCTATCAATGCTGCAATGTTAGCAGGTAGCTAGACTCAGAAGCAGAGTTGGTACTCAAACTTTGTTATGGGCTGCAGGCTTCCCAACAAGTGTTTGTTTTTTGTTTGTTGTTAAGGTTTATTTATTTATTTGAAAGGTAGAGTTTTACAGAAAGAGAGTGAGAGAGAGAGAGAGAGAGAATCTTCCATCTGCTGGTTCACTCCCCACAATGGCTAGAACTGGGTTGATCTGCCAGGAGCCAGGAGCTTCTTCAGGGTCTCCCACATGGGTGCAGGGGCCAAAATACTTGGGACATCTGCTGCTGCTTTCTTAGGTGCATTAGCAGGAAGCTGGATCAGAAGTGAAGCAACCAGGACTCGAACCAGTGCCCATATGGGATGCCAGCGCTGCAGACTGTAGCTTTATCCACTATGCCACAGCTCCGCCCCCCCAACCGGTGTTTTAACTGTTTAGCAATACATCTACTTCTCTATTCACAAAACTTAGTACTGTAATTCTTCCGTAAGAGGATATATATTACCAAATGTCCCATAAAATGAAAGTATCAGAACATTCTTAAAAATCATAATAATAAAAATCATAATAACAACAGGGCCTCATATTAATATTACTTTAAAATTTTCTTTTTCTTTTCAATTAGCTTCAAAATGAATGTTAGCACTGAATATCAATTCTACATTAGTACTCCTTTGCTAATTACTGATTACTGTTGAGGCTCCATTAATTTTCCATGTTTGAAATGAAGAATGTGTACCTCTATTGACTACTTATTATTTCATGAGGTATTCTTAGACTAATAGTGGTTTTAGCAATGTTTTTATTTTTTCCAACAGTTAATTGACTAAGCCTCAAAAAGTTTAAATACAGTAAGCTCACAGTGGGAGTGTTATATCATTTTTCTTCAGACTCTTTGAGACATGATAAAAGTAAACTAGTTTCACAAAAACTGTATGTATTACAAAGAACTTTACAAACTATAATACTATAGGGAATTCAGAAATGCAAAAAATACTTCAGTTCTGATTACGATTTTATTACAAGTTTTGTATTCTTTGATCTCTTCTCTTTTAATATTCTTCCTGTGTTGGAACTACATGATGTGATTTTGCCAAAATAGACTTTTACACATTTGATGAATTTTTAGTTTTTATAGCTTGTTCTTCCATATTTCCAATATGCAGATGAAATCAAATAGAAACATAAATAACAGAACAATATAGCTTTCTAAGAAGCACTGATACAAAGTGGAAAATTCAGACTGGTTGTCTCAGGGAGTTATCAAAAAGATTTAATATCATAGTCGATAATAAACAGCTAGTAGACAGCAATGAGAAGGGTTAAAACTTGTTTTGAAGGATCCATTGATCCATCAAAGGACATTAAAACTAAGGAGTGACATGCTATGATTTACGTTTTATGAAAGTGACCAACCAACAACTGTGAACAAATCTGAGGAAGATAAAATTTAGATGTCTGGAGACATGAAGGTATAGAACATTTCAATAGTTTAGAAATCATGAGAAGCAATTTAAATCAATACCAGTGGAATAGAGAGGAAAGACACAGATACACTTAGGAGGTAAAGTCAAAACACTAAAATAAGTGGTTGAATTCAGTTGGGAATGGCTAAAGGAAAAGAAAAATAAAGAATAGACCACTGGTTGCTATATTGAGAGACTTGGTGATTAGTGCATAGGTGAATTACTATGCTGCAAACATATACAGAGAAGGATGGAGAAAGATTGGAGGGGTATAGCAAGAACTAGGTAAAAAGAATAAGTTCCATTTTGACTGGTACTTATATGCCCTGGTGGAGAGAACCAAAAGATGTCTTTAAAGACCAAAGAGTGGTCTGGAATTAGAGGCCTGGAAATCATCCCACATAGTTCATTATTAAGCCCCAGATAAGGCATCTTCTGAATTTCTGTCTATGGAAAAATGTTTAGATTTATTGAAGTAAGGCACTGTAGTATAATATATTATAAATCTACTAAGAATATTTTAATGATAAGAAAATAGCCAAAGAATAATGTCAAATCTCATAAAACAGAATGTAAAATTGCTTATACTGTATAACTCTCAATTCTGTAAACAAAATAAGCCTTAAAAATCTGGAAGAAAAAGCACTAGACTTACAATGATCATATTAGAGTTAAAAGTTTATAATAACTTTCCTCTCTTCCTAAGTGTCTACATTTTACAAGTTCTATGTGTGTTTCTTGAAAATAAGTTTAGTGTCAGGATGGCTTCCTAAAAATATACCTAAGATTAAGTCTAGAAAGTTGAATAGAAATCAGTCAAGAAAGTTTATAGCAATAAAAGAGGTGCAATTACAGAACAGTGTGTGTGTGGAGGGGGTCTGTAAACATCAGAGTTTTTCAAGCATGTAGCATTATGACAACTGGGAGCTATCAGAGAGGAAGCTGGAAAGGAATGTGTTTTGCAAGGTACCGGCTTGTTATGTGGTGATTGTATCGCAAGTACTCTGGGCAACTGTAGGAAAAGAAAGGAGAATGTGTGGTATTTGTCTGCTAGGGCTGCAATAAGAAAATGCTACATAATGAATGACTTAAACAGTAGAAGTTGATTTTCTTACAATTCTGGAAGCTAGAAATTCAAAATCTAGCCTTTGGCGCAAGTTGGTTTCTTCTGAGACCTCTCTCCTTGTCTGGTAGATGGCCATCTTCTCCCTGTGTCTTCACATGGTCCTCCCTGTGTGCATCTCTATCTGAATCTCTTTAGGTGGGGATACAAGTCTGACAGATTAGGGTCCACTTTGGTAGTCTCATTTTAACTTAATTATTTTTAAGAATCTATTAAATCTGAGCTTTATTTTATATACAGTGGAAGATTACTTTTTATTTCATGAGGGCTTCTTATTCTGATATTTTTTCTTCATGCTAATGTAATACTAATACAAAGAGTACAGATTCAGTGTAGTTCATGGATACAAGTCTAAGAATATAATGATATCGCCTTCTTCCTTCCCACCACCCCCCTTCCTTTCTTTCTTTCTGTCCTTCTTTCTTAGTTTTTAATATAACATATTCTGAATTAACATTATACTCAAAAGCTTAATCCTCTACCAAATGAAGAGATCAACAAGTGAAAAGTAAAAAGACCCTAGTTCAGTAGAAATATGGGTAATAATATAATGAAAAAATGACCATTTCATGTGTATACAATAAATATTAAAATAATCACTGATCTTTAAAATTATTTAATTTAATTCTTTTTTAAGATTGACTTATTTTATTTCAAAGTTAGAGTTACAGAGAGAGAAGGAGAGATGAGAGAAAGAAAGAGAGAAAAAGAAAATTTACATCTACTGGTTAACTCCCCAGATGACTGCAATGCTAGGACTGGACCAGCCAGAAGCCGGGAGACAGAAGCTTCATCCAAGTCTCCCACAAAGTGTCAGGGGCCCAAACATTTGGGCCATCTTAACACTTCTTTTCCAAGGCCATTAGCAGGGATCTGGATGGGAAATGGAGTACCAGGGACACAAACCAGAGCACAATTGGGATGCTGGCATTGCAAGAAGTGGCTTTACCCACTATACCACAATGCCAGCCCCTTAGCTTATTTTTTTAAAGATGCTTTCTCCAAACACATTCTCCAGTCACATTCTTAGGTACTGAGACTTCAACATATTAATTTAGGGTTACAGAAATCAGCCATAGCCTGGAATGATAAAGTGAATTTTTTTTCATAATTATGTAGTGTTTGGAATGAGAAAGAAGTGATGGAGTGATAGATTTTTTTAATAATTTGGCAAAAAAAATTCCTTATAAAACTGTTAACTGAGATGTAGAGAAAAGGACTAACTATTGAAATTTTTAGGAAATAAAATTGGGCAAGGCTTAAGGTTTCTTGTATATTATAAAAGAAAGTCTCTAAACTTCTCGTTTGGATGAATGGCAATAATGTAAATGAAGGTTAAGGAACAAGATCCTAAATAACGAGGTGATCAAGACGGAGAAATAATTAAATCAGGAGAGATGCCATTAGTCATCTAAAATAATTTTATATATAAAAAGTTTTGGGGGGTGGGGAAGCCATTGTAATCCATAAGCTGTACTTTGGAAATTTATATTCATTAAATAAAAGTTTTTAAAAAAGTTTTATGTGTGTGTGTGTATATGTGAGTGTGTGAGAGAGGGAGAGAGAGAGAATCTAAAGCTCAAAGAGAGATAATTGGGCAAAAGTTGAGATTTTTATCTCATTAGTGCTTACATTGTTTGAAACTATGGGGGAGATACTTATGAGTAATTAGACTAATAGACTTAAAAGAGAAAACCAAAGTATATGAGAGAGAGAATGAGTCCATACAGGAGATCATAAATAAAGTGTGAAGTAAATCAAGACACACACATGTCATAGAATTCAAAGGATTAGAGATCTTTAATAGGGGGAATAATTTATACTAAAACAGAAGAGAGATATCAAAGACTGAGAAATGTTCATTGGATTTGGAATGAAAAGGATTTTTTGACATTGATACCTAACAGCAATGTTTTGAGCACTTACGTGCTAGGCACTGGGTAGAGCATATCATGTATTATTTTTCCTTCAGGATTTTATCACAGTAGATGGAAGAAAATGCACTGTGTCCATTTTACAGAGTCAGAAGACCATGGCTCATGAAACTCAAATACATTGTCCAAGGTCAACCAGAGTGCAGCAAATGTGGAAGTCAGTTCTAGATTTTCTTCTATATTATTAAGACAGGTGTGAAAAAATTTAGACACTAGAAATTCAGAGTAATGAGTTTATGAGTGAATACTTAGAAAATAAATCAGATTACCCCTCTTAGAAGGGAAGAGATAGGGACAGTGACCAACTGCTCTTGCTCCCCATTGTTATCCTAATATTTAGTATATTTCCTGCACACAGTAACTGCTCAATAACCTTTAGTTCAGTGCACAAGAGATAGATGTTAACTTGTGCTCATTATGTATAAGTGTTAGGCACAGAAGAAGATGTGGTAGAACTTTATATTGCACAGAGTCCAAGAGTAAGAAGACAGTAGAAAGTATTCTGCTAAAGGAAAAAGAGTAGAAATCTTAGAAAATCTGGTCCTTCCTATAGTAGGTTGAGGGAAAATGGGATCAAATGCTTAAGTAAGAATTCAACCAAAACAGGTGGAGAAACACTTTTTTTGAAACTTAACTAAGGGAACGAAGTATAAGGGCAGGTATTTATGGTCTGGCAGTTAAGACATTCATGTCTACATCAGAGTGCCTGGGTTCAACACCTGTTTCTAGCTCCTGACTCCAGCTTCTTGCTAATGCTGACCTTGAGAAGTGGCTGTGATGGCTCAAGCGCAACCCAACTGGGGGGAGTTGAGTTCCCAGTTGAGTTCCCAGTTCCAGGCTTTGGCTGGCCCAGTTCAGGATATTGAGAGACATTTGAGAAATGAACTAGAGGATGGGAATCGATCAATCTCTCTCTCCTCTCTCTCCTCTCTGTCCCTCTCCCTCTCCTTCTCCCTCTCCCTCTCCCTCTCCCTTCCTCCCCCACCCCACCCTTCCTAATTCCCTCTCAAACAATTAAAAATAAGAGTGAGGTATAGAAATAAATATGTAAGAACAAATGGAAAGTGGCTTCATCTCCCAGCAGTGCCCCTCTCTATATTAAGCTCTGCATTTCAGAATATCTCTCACATCACTTCTCAGCCTTTTGGTTAAGATCAAGTGCAGAATATCTCACCACCTCTAGTAAGTTATTTGCTTTAAAGTTTTAATAAATCATTACATGCAATTCTCTATGCCTGTAATTTTCTATTTTCTTTGTATAGTAAGCCTTTATGTAAAATTAAAGACCCAGGTAACCAGTTGTCTCTTGGAGTTATTTCTGAATTACCAAAACAGATGACATTACTCCCTCATTTTTATACCTCTACACAGTCATTCTTTGTTCTTTAGACTTAGAATCCATGAATAAAAGCTCACTTATTTATTAAACTCTTTTAAAATAATTTAGCATATCTGTAAAATATTTCAAAATGTAATAAAATGTATTTTAAACTAAAGATATTTCAAATTTAATTTAGCTTGGACATAGTTGCATTTACTTTGCTCAGCTGTATATGTGTGTATATATGTGTGTGTGTGTGTATACTAATTAAAGACTTCCCTAGTAGATGACTATGCTTTGTAATGAAAACATATTCTTAATCCATTGAGTTTTAATAATCTCATACTATCAATGACTCATAGATTGGGAAAATTTATACTATCGATTTAAAGAATAAAATGTTGCTTGCCATTATAAGGATTTATCTGTTGATCACTATGAAAGAAAATGATTTATGTTTGTTTCCTGTCATCAAAACTGAACTATTTATGTTATAATGCTTTAAACTTTCTACTACTCTTGAATTTTAGCTAGTTCAATGTGAGACAAGAGCACTGACTTTTTTATTATGGTTCTCTGAGACAGTCTCATTCTTGAATAATTTATGTACCATAGGAAAAGGTCAAATGATAAGATAGATCTGAGAAAAAAAAACAAAATTTAATTATTTTGATCTTGGCAGCTATAGAGTTGTATATTTCAAAATTGTATAAGAAAAATTCACAAAACATAGAATTATATTCAACTTGAATTTGAGCTATCTAGCATTACCACTAATCTATGAAATAAAGTCAGATACTTAAAATATGAAAATATCTTTTATAATATTTTGCAATTTGTTACTTTCCTTATATCATCAAAATAAGAATGTGAACTTAAGAAACATACATTGGGATAGTTAAGGTAATCATGTGGAACAGCTGTATCAATCTGAAACAAAACATCTATTTTAAATAATTATTTAGATGATATCCAAAAATAAATAAATAAATCCAAACTGCTAGCAAAATCTATGAGAAAAAAATCCTCACAAAGAATCTATGTATTGCTTGTCAGTTAAACATGCATAGAGATAATTTTTGTCCAAATACTCTATGTGCATTAGCAGTGCCTACCTATTGTATAAATGGGAGTATTCAACTTCTAGAGTGTTTGCCAAGTTCTTTTAATGTATTTAATAATCCTATGGATTTGACAACTATACATCTTGCTTTTATTGTGAAAATAAATGTTAATATATGCTAATTTCAATTATATACAAAAACAATGTAATGAAATAATAAGTTTTCATTTTTCAGTAGAAAAATTATAATTTCAGATGATATAAGGAGAAATTTCTGATGTACTGAGATATTTAATTTTCATTTATAATTATGTAAAACCATAATTGCATGTGACTGTGAAAATGTAATTTGTATTGTATTTTAGCATATCCAATTATTAAATTATTGCACATTAGTAAAATAGCATTTAATTAAACTGAATAAAATATAGTACAATAAAAATAGTAAAGAAAATATGTATCGATCGTTAATTGAAATATGTAATTGGTGGCTTTTCTGGAAAAAAAAAAGGAGAGGAATTCAGAGTAATAGGATAATTAATTGATGCGGGATGGCTCCTGATGGGAAATTAAATTCGATACAAATTTGTCATAATTGCTGATCATTTGTCATTATGTAGTATATCAAATATAATAGATTCAGGTGCAAACAACTGTAAAAGTGACTTTTAAAATGTCAATTTTTAAATATAGAAGCTGTTTATTAACTGGTCTAATTCCAAATACCCATGGCATATTCATTTGAGTTAGTGTGATTTTTCCAGAAGTGATAAATATTTTATAATAGATTTTTCTTCTAATATATACATTTCTCATTTTGCATTCAAGCCAATGATTAAATTTTTTTTCAACATAAAAATTAAAGATATTATTATTAGAACATGGGTATGTCTGACAAAATTTGCTATTTAAATATCTAATAGAAAATAAGTAGGAAGAATGATTGTTTACAGCCTAAAATATTGTTCTAACCAAAATTATTTTAAAGTAATTAAATATACTTTTCTGCATGATGTTCTTTTACATATACATCGCTCACTGGTATTTTTGGGTGATGTTTTTCATGTAAGAACTCTTTTCAAGTGCTATAGAAATTAAACTGAATTATTCTACATATAATGGGAACTGATATTCCTGAGAAGAAATTTTTATTGAACATGGTAAATTCATAAATATTTCCATTTTCATGGCAAGAAAGGAATATTGAAACTCATAGTAAACTATCAATGGGTCCATTCCTGTTCTTCCTTAACAGTGAGCATCAGTAAATCTATTGTTACAAGGGGTTAATTTAAATGAGTTGAAGTAACCTTGGAAGTGATCCTTTGAAGAAGTTATTGTCCTGGTATGACTTACCTCACTTGATCACCATCATATGTCATTTTACTTGCCCTTGCCAGGAAGAATGCATGTTTTTCATCATCTGGTCCCATTCCACCTTGAGTTCAATTTTGTATTTCCATTTTATCTATTTTTCCAAATCCTGGAGATGTCCCTCTCTACAAAAATCTCGTTTAAAATCTATTTCTATGCAGATAACATTAAGACACATAAACTTTCTGCCTCCAGTACTGTAGACCAGTTGGTAATTATTTTAGTCACCTTCTGAATTAGGAGTTCCATCTTTTGGGCATTGAAATTGATTTTTCTCATCTTAGCATCTGAAGATCCTGAGTGTGCCCCTTGCCCAATCGCCTGAGGCTATACAGTGACACCTACAGCAGAGGATGTGGAGGCAGCAGCTTTTCGGTCACCAGAAATGGCAGCATCAGGAGCATCAGCACGAATAGACTATGGAGAGGTAGTTCTCCCAAACTATATTATGAAACCAAACATTTTTGATGTGCTACCTGCTGATGGGGGCTGCCTCCTTACTGCTTAATGTAATACAAAATGTTTGGTCTTTGTTTTTTAAAGCTTAACACTAAATTTCTTACTTATATGGAAAGATTTTTTTTTTTTTTGCAAAGTGTGTTTAGTTGCCATGATTTTCAATGAAGATGAAATTTTATGAGTATTAGAAAGGCATCAATACCAATATTTTATCAAATTTATTTCACTTAGTTATGTAAAGCTGCTGTTACACATAATCTTTGTATAAGTATTTTAAATACATCAAAATAAGGCATCATTTAAAAATCACCCTGATGTACTGAATAAAGGATTTTTTTAATCAGTTAAATTCTTCAGAGACTGAATGTGGTTGCCCAGTTTTTCTGTTATTCTTCCTGATGATATTCCTTTTTGAAGTTATTTTTGCCGAGTGCAAGATTCTTTTTAATGGCCCTAAGTCAAAATAAGAAATGCCAATGACTGGTTGATTTTATGTATTTTTTTAATATTTTGTAATTTAATGTGAAATACTCATTTCATAACTCTAGCAGACTTGTTAATTGAACATATTGGCTTTATTTGTACAGTTCAATGGCTTATAGCATTTCAATTTGCATGTAAAATGAGTCTCTGTAAAGATGCATTTGCAAAATAAATAACAGTCCACTTAATCAGTGCATATATTTTAACATTCTATGATTTAGAAGTAGAATATATTTTGAATTAAAATTTTGAATGATTGAAATTCAACATGCAGAGGTCATCATCTTACTAATGCCTACTGCAGCACAGCATACTCAGCTTCACTCCATCTAAATTCCTTTTTGGCACAAGGCAATATGCAAAGAATTTTAATAGTTTTATTAGAGCTATTGCATAATTAATATCATTTGAAAACTATTTTTATAAAACAAATATGAGAACGCTGCATTGAACTTCATAACTTTTATATTTTCATTTCTATTTCATTTCACTATCTAAGAAAGAACAAACCATGAATTTTGTGCATAACCTGTTTCAGAGACAAAATGTACCCTTCTGAATATTTCTGTTCTGTGTAGTATAGATATGTGAAGAATAGAAAATAAAAAATTATGTCATGGAATGTATAACTCTTTGTATAAAACACATACATATGAAGGTGGATGTTGATTTTTCAGGTTGATTTGTACAACTGCTGATTTTTCCATGTGTATTTATGAAGATCAGTATGTAAAAATGTATAAATATACTTTGGACAACCTTGTTTTTTGTATGTGTACCATATGCCAATTGACTGCTGTTATAAAATTAATTGGGATATACCTCTCAGAAACTCCATTCTGAAAGGTATATTGCTATTCTAAGAATACAAAAGGTAAATCTCTGTTATTGCTTAAAAATAAATTATACTACCTTAGTGTGGTTTCATAATGTATTCTTATGAATTCTCAATGTTCTACAAATAACACAAATTTACTTAGTCTCAAAAATTTATTTTTGACATTATTTAATGCATTCTATATGAAACTAGCTTTAAAGATTAAAGAAATGTTGCTGTTCTGCCTCTGTGATTTTCTAAGTATAAAAATGGGCTTCTATTGTTAAAGCTTAGAAAGTTTATACAGTTGCAATTAAAGTCTGCAGACAATGTGCAGATAATTATTGTGTTGGCATGGCTTTACTTGTTTTAAGCCATGTGGCCTTTCTGCTTTTATAGTAATGAATATTTGCAAACTTGTAGTATATAGGATAAAGTGAGTTTTCCTTAATGGAAAGAAATTAATAAATGGCTTGAATAACTGTTGTCAAAGCTTAAGTAGTTCAAAACTGCATCATAGAAGTGATTAACAAGTAAAAATTAATCTAAATACCATTGAATATGATACTTGATTCATTTTTACCCACTGTCTATGCTATATTTCGCTGTTAGAGTTCTAATAAGCATGAAAGATTGTATATCTATTCATAATGTTTGTTATTGCTTCATTCTAAGAAAAGTCACACATATCATTCTAACAAAGTATTAAATGTGTTTATTTAGTATTTACACACATAGCATTTTAACAAAGTATTAAATGCATTTATTTTTAAGTTACATATTTTAATCTCTAGATGTATTTTTAAAAGCTAGATAAAATAGTAATAAGATGAAATGTGTTAATATGCATTTTTATTTTATTAAATTATAATGGTTACTGAACTATCTTCTAGAAATGTATTCTATTGCGTATATATTCATTAGTAGTAGACTGTATATTAAACCAAGACTTGATCAAAAATGCTCAAGAAAGAAATAAAAAGTACCCCTTAATAAGAAGGTAATACAAAATGTGATACCCTTCTACAGGATAGGAAGCAAAATAGAGCCCTTTCTTCACTCATACAATTAGTCTAACTCCCAGGAACCCAGGCACAATGTCAACTACATGCTGCACTGCCTTTTAGCACCTTATGGACATCTCATGAAGAGCAATAAATTTTTTAAAGGATTTATTTATTTATTTGAAAGTCAGAGTTATACACAGAGATAAGGAGAGGCAGAGAGACAGAGAGGCAGAAAGAGAGGGAGGGAGAGGGGGAGAGAGAGAGAGAGAGAGGGAAGGGAGGGAGGGAGGGAGAGGGGGAGAGAGGGAGAGAGGGAGAGAGGGAGGGAGGTCTTCCATCTGCTGGTTCACTCCCCAATTGGCCACAGTGGCCAGAGCTGAGCTGATCTGAAGCAAGGAGCCAGGAGACTCTTACGGTGCTCCCACACAGGTGCCAAGGCCAAAGCACGGGGGCCATCTTCTACTGCTTTCTCAGGCCATAGCAGAGAGCTGGATCAGAGTGGAGCAGCCAGGACACAAACTGGCACCCATATGGGATACTGGCACTGCAGACGGTGGCTTTCCCCTCTACACCACAGCGCCAGCCCAAGAAGTCAATTTTTATCTCTTCCTAGTGCCTCTGAGAATATTGTATTATATTATATTTGTTCCCTGTATTGCTTCCCTTCTATTTCTAAGAAATTACAGGTTCCTGTAAATTTATTAGGAATTTAATACATATGTTCTCCCATTCATATTTTTTGTGCACATCAAATTTTACCAATTAAAATTTCTTCTATTTTGTATTTTCTTTTAAATCACATCAGATTTTCCTAGAGGAAACTGGCAAATTTAAATTTTATTACCAAAAACAATGATTATTCTACCAATTCTTACCTAGTCAATTTTATTTTATATCATTTGTTTCCACCACTAGTAATCAATGTAAGTTGGGTAAAGACTGTTCATATTTATTTGTTAGCATAAAATAATAAAATATTCTATAATAAGTAACTGATGTTTATTTAGTAGTTGAAGATAACTAGCATTTGAATGTTGAATACAGAAAAAAAAAAAAAACTTCAGGCAGAAGGGGTTAGAATGGCTTAAGGATGTGGAAAGTGTATAGCTCCTCAAATTCTCATTGAGGTAGAAATCTTTCATGGAAATACTAATTCCCCTGCCCATCCACCCTCCCCTCCCCTCCTCTCTTCTCCCACCCCCTGCATCCCTTGTCACCACTTAATCATGTCTACTGATTGGGCAAATTTTGGAGAAAATGTAAACATTTAATTCTATATAGTTCCATAAGCATTCGCTGAGGACTGGCTGTGTGTCATGCACTGTGACTATAGAGCCCCTGCAGATAGGCATCTTGAGGCTACAGGTCTGAGAAGGGATACAGACTAAAGCATTACCTGCAGGACGGCATGAGAAATAGGGTTGCAGCAGTCTGTTGAGTGTAAGCAATAGCACAGAGAAGTACTTCACCCTCTCTGTGAAGTCTGGGGAAGGATTTACAAACCAGGTGAAGCCTGTGGAATCTCCCAAACAATAAATTGGAGTTTGAAAGTGGACAGAGGGAAGGAACACTGAATGTTTAAGTAAGTGTAAGGAAGGAGTCACCATGAGGTAGGCAATAGAGAGATCATATAGGGGCTCATATGCGGTGACAGGGGCAATAATAAGGCTTTAAAGAAAGCAGGTTTTTTTTTTAATTCATTTATTTGAAAGGCAGACAGAGAGAGAGAGAGACAGAGAGAAAGCTTTTCCATCCACAGGTTCACTCCCCAAATGGCCACAATGGCCAGAGCTGGGCCAGTGCAATGTCCTGAGACAGAAGCTTTTACCAGGTGTCCCACATGGGTTCAGGGGCCCTAACACTTGGGCCATTGTCTACTGCTTCTCAGGCACATTAGCAGAGAGCTGGGTGGAAAGTAAAGCAGATGGGACTCAAACCAGCACCCATTGGGGATGCCAGTATTGCAGACACTGGCTCTACCAACTACGCCATAGCACCAGCCCAAGTGAAAGGGTTTTAAACAGAGGAATGACAAATGTTAGTGGTGAGTAAAATTTATTAAAAATCCACAGGAATCCTCCTTGCTAAGGAAACATGGAACAAATGATGATTAATAAATCCCTTTATTGAAATATGTAGTACATCATAGAAAATTCACCATATTAAGTGTATAATTCAATATTTGTTGTAAATGTATAGACTTGTATAATTATCACAATCCTGTTTTGGTTACTATTCTAGAGGCATCACATGCTTTCTTTGCTTCTTTGGGTAAGATCCCATCTTCAAATAATGCCTTGTCTTAGAGAAAGTCAAGAGTGCACTTAAATCATGATAGAAATGTGCAGTTAAAATATAAAGGACTAAATGTGAACATTTAAAAATAGTTGTGTTGTTACTGAAAAACTGTTGAGGAGCCAAGGTGGCATTGTGTTGGTAACACTGAGAAAGAATTCTAGTCTTTTAGAATGCAAGATTAGTTTAGCAATGCTCCTTCAGTTGAAGAAACAGACTTAGGTGGTGTTATGAGACTCCTCAAACCATTAAAAAAAAATTCTTTCTGCAAGAGAAGATAAGGTCACTGGCGAATTATTTTTGAGCTCCACCTCACTCGCTTGAGAATTGCTGCCCTATTGAGCTGTTTCTACATAAGCATGAAGAAAAAGTTCTGGAGTTGTTTATGTGAACTTCTATCTATTAGGAAAATCATGGGTTTAAAGTGTAGCTACTGACATTAAAAAACTGATTTTAGGGCAGTGAAAATACTCTGTGTAATACTACATGTAAAATGTTGGATAAATGTCATTATACAATTGCCCAAACTCATAAAATTGCAACAAAAGTGAAACCAAACATTAATTATGGTCTCATTGACAATGATGTGTCAATGTTGGTTGCACTTCAGTAGAGGGTGTTGATAATAGAGGAGACTATGCATGCGTGGTGGCAGTGATTATATAGGAAATCTCTGTACCTTCTCAATTTTGCAAAACCCAATGCGATCTAAGGTAATAAAGAAAGAGGAAGGAGAGGAAGAAGGAGAAAAGGAAGGAAGGAAGAAAGGAGGGGAGGAAGGGAGGAAGGGAGGGAAGGATGGAGGGAGGGAGCGAAGGAGTAGAATATGCTTAAATTTAGTGGATTTCAAATACTTTTGCATCAAAATACACTTATGTTTTAATTCCATTTTCCACATGTTGAAGTACCCTCCTTAAACTTTGTAACTATCCCAGGACTCAGTCCCCTTAAAACTCCCAGTGAAACCAACACATACATTTGCTTTTAATCTTAGTCATCCTATTAAAACTGTTAAGTCTGAAACTATTGGCATATTTTAACTAGTCAGCGAACCCTAAAGGCTTCCAGAGCCTTGGCAACTCATGACTAGAGCCTAGGGAGATTACTGACACCATAAACAAGAGTGTCAAATTGTTAAGTCAACAACAGGAGTCACTGTGTACTTATGTCTCATATGGGATCTGTCCTTAATGTGTTGTCTAATGTGAAGTGATGCTATAACTAGTACTAAAACAGTATTTTTACACTTTGTGTTTCTGTGTGGGTGCAAACTGATGAAATCTTTACTTAATATATACTGAATCGATCTTCTGTATATAAATATAATTGAAAATGAAAAAAAAAAAAAACCCTGGTGTTAAATTGGAAAAAAAAGAAGAAGAAGAAGAAGGAGATCCTATTATTTGGGACAACAGGCATGGACATGGAAGACATTTTGCTAAGTGAAATAGGCCAGGCAGAGAAACAAAAATACTACATGTAGAATCTAAAAAAGTCAAGCACATACAAGCAGAGAATAAAATAGTGGTTTTCTGGCGGTGCGGGAAAGGGGAAATGGGGACGTTTAGGAAAGGGTACGACTTTATAGTTTTAAAATGAATAAGTTCTGGATATGTGATGTACAGCATGATGACTACAGCTCATAATTGTTGTACACTTGAAATAAGCTGAAAGAGTAGATCTTAAGTATTTTCACCCCAAAAAAAGAAAAAAAAGTAACTGTAGGATGATATGCTAATTTACTTAACTGGAGCAGGAATTTCACTACATACATATATATATGTATGTATATATATATATGTATGTATATATATATATGTGTATAATAATTTCCATAAATATGATTAAGCAGTTCAGAATGCTTCTATATAGTAATTATTGAATCCTGCAGTTTCAGTATTCTTTGATAAAAGTGGATATAGAAAATATGTAGCTTTTAGTATAAAGGCACTTGATCTTCCAAGAGATTTTTAGACTTACTTTTTAATAGAAAATTTCTCAGACTTGCAAAACAAACATTTTTTCAATCCTTCCAATGAACTCCTGATCCATAAAAGAGGGATTGTAGACCAAGGAAAGTCATGTACAAAAGCAGAGGGATGAATAAGAAATTGGTGGATTATATAAGACACCAGGAGATTCATTTACCCAAAGAGTATTGGGTAGTGAACGTCAGAAATGAGGTTTGTGAACAAGAAAGCCTATTCAAGTATGGTTTTGGATGCCACTGTAATAGATCAAAAAGAGAAATAAGGCTGATACAGTTGATTTAGCAAGACATGCTGCCTCTTTGATTTTGTCTAATCTAGGCACCAGAATATTAATTCTGGTGGTAACATAGTTGCTAATATTATAATTGAGTTCTAAATTCTTTAGGTATATTCACTTCTCTGTTTCCTATAGTAAATCTTTGATGTCAGTACTATTATTATTCCCATTTTGTAAGGAAACTGAAATTCAAAGAAGCAACAAAGCCCACCAAGCTGGGCTTGTGGAGAAGAGGGATTTGACCCAGTGAAGCCTGACTCTGGAGCTTTGTTCTTTTATTGTCACATCACAGCTTGTGTGATCTAGGATAATATATATATATATATATATATGTATATATATTTTAGAAGATTGAATACATGTTGAATTCAGAAAAATGTTGCTAACCTTTGATATTAAAATGCCCAAAGCTCCTCTTTTCTGGTAAACACTTTTATTGAAGTATAATTGCCATATAAAAAATTGCACATACTTAAAGTATACATATTTACATTAATTAAAATATAAAAATAACCCAAATATCCATTAACATATGAATAGTTGAAAAAATGTGGCATGTGCATATAATGGAGAAGTATTCAGCCTTCAAAAAGAAGAAAATCCTACCATCATGACAGTATGGGTGGACCTGACAGTATGCTAACATTTAAAAAGTCTGTCAGAGGACAAATGCTGCGTAATTCCTTTTATATAGGTACCTAAAGTAGTCAAAGTTATAGAAATAGACAATAGAATGATGATTCCTAGAGGATGGGCAAGAGAGGGAGATGGGAAGCTGTTCAACGGGCATAAAGTTGGAGTTCTATAAGATGAATGAGTTCCAGAGATCTGCTAAACAACAGACAGTCTATAGTTAGCAGTAAGATCTTATGTACTTAAAAATTTGTTAAGAAGATAGATTTCATGTAAAGTATTCTTACTACAAAAAAGTAAATAAATAAATATTAAAACAGAGAGATGCAAGAAACCATTAGAATGAGATGGTTAGGTTTATTATTCAGATTGTGGTGCTAGTAGGAAGAGTGTGTACATATCTACACAATCACTTTGTATATTGAGTAATCTCAAATAAAGTTGGGGAAATTGTGTAATTTTATAGGTTTTGAATGTATGCACAGTGAAAGTATCATCAGAATCAAGTTAATTAACAAATCATCATCCCCAGAAGTGTTATGGCACTACTTACCCCACTGCCCACCCAAGGACTGTTCAGCTTTCCATCATTATTGATTAGTTTGAATTTTATAGAATTTTATATATACATGATTATAGTTTTATTTTTCTTTAAATCTGGTTTCATTGACCTGAGCATTATTTTGAGATTCATCCATATTGTAAATTTTATCAATTTTAAGGCTGAATAGTATACTGTCGTATAAATATCACAGTTGTTTATCATTTTGGATTGCTTTTCTCAAGGTTTTGGCTATTACAAATAGTCTGTGCTGTGAATAATCATGTACAAGTCCTTATAAAGATGTTGAGAGAAAGAAACCAAGCACAAGGAACACACACACATGGCACAGGTACACTTTAAAAAATTCATGGAAATTTGAATTAAAAGATGTTTATTTTGTTGGAAGATATGAAATTTCTGAGTAGTTTTTCATGACATACATTTTCCATTAACCCTTTGAAGATCTCTCATAGAGTTTTTCATTTATAAAGAGCACAACATGAGGCAAACATTCTGTGCTACTAAGAAGTTATATTAGTGGTTACCCTTTGAGAGGTTGGGTGGTGGCTAGAAGGGAATCTGAGGGAGGCTACAAAAGGACTATGATAATATTTTGTTTCTTCCAGTATACATTAAATACATTAAAATTCAGTAAGCTTTGTGTTTCTGATATTTATACTTTATAGATACCTTACACATTATTTAAAGGTGAAATAAAAGTGAGTAATGAAAATGGTCGTAGTTTAGTCTAGATGACTTTCTGTATGCTGCTGATAAAGTATCTGCTGCTTATTTCATAGCCTTATTAATAATATACCAGTTACACATTGCCATGGGCCCACCCTATATTTCCTGTACTATTAACATTATACCTTTTATGATAATTGTTTTCCTGTATGTCTAAACTTTCTGGAAAAAATATTATGCTCAAATTCTCACCTTTGTGTCCATTCTGTGATGTGGTGTTTGGTGCATACTCTATTTTCAGTGAATACTTGGACGAGTGTTATAAAGTCTTCTTTGGTAGTTGTTAATGCATCTGTTCAAATTTTAGCCTCTGGGTGTTTATTATTTGACTTCTAAAAACAGTTTTGGTTCTCATTTAGACTAGAAATTGCTGACTTTTAAAATTTTTATTAATATAATGACAACAGATTTCATGTATATCATAGGTACAGTTCTAAGAAGATAACCATGCTTCTTTCCCTCCCAATCTCCCTTCCTTAATCCCTTCTCCTTCCTTCCTTTCTTTTTTTTCTTTAATTTTTGCAAACACATAATTTCAACCCATTCAACAAACAGGATTATTTCACCACTAAGCATAATATTCAACAAGTGAAAAGTAGGAAGACCACAGTTCCACAGGAGTATAAACAAGGGCTAAAAATGACAGTCATATTACAAGATGTCCATGTCATTCCTATACATTTTTTGTATTCTGTATTAACTGCCACATATCAGAGAAAACATGATATTTGTCTTTTGGAGATTGGCTTATTTTTCTAACCATGAAATTGTTGATTGTGTGAGATTGGAAGTTTTTCTTTCTAATGTAATGCTTTTTTAGCATCCATTTTTCAAAATAATCAGATACATTTGAATACTTAATATGTGCTCTTTTTGAGCACTTTACATCTACTAATTCATTTAAGATGCACAACTCAATAATATTCCCATTTTACAAACAGGGAAACCATAGCACAAAGAAGTTGAATATCTTGCCCAAGATCAGATGACTGGTAAATGACACAGCTCAAATTTGATCCAAGACAATCTGATTACAGAACCCATACTTTGAATGCAGTATAGTCTTATGTGTTTTTATATGCTATGTTAGATCATCATGTTTCCTCGTGTCCCCACAATATGGATAAAATTTCACTTTTCAAAGTGGATTTCCCTGGGTACTTTATACAAAATTGAAATCCTCTAAATAGTCTATCATCCTCACTCTATTTTATTTTCTAAATAGCATCTACAACCACAGGTAATGTTGAATATGTATTTTTACTTCTTTCTGTACATTGCTCCCCACTAGAATGGTCATTCTCTGAAGGCAGAGAATTTACCTGTTCTACTTTTGGGAATAATCCTATCTCTTCAAATAAGGCCTGATACATAGTAGATATTTCATAAATATTTGTTGAGTAACTGTTTTATGGAATAAATTTATGCTGTGATATTTTATGCTACAAGATGGCAAGAGTTTTAGAAAACTTTTTTAGCAGTATCACTTCCTGCTTATTTTAGAAACCAAATAGGATCTCTATTAGATAGAAACAGATGTGAGCATACCTTTCGTGTAGCACATTTGAACATGCCCTGGCATTCTTAAGAGCAATTCTGAGCATTCCTGGAAGGTCCAGTTTCATGAAAGTTTTTATTCTGGGGGAAACCATCTTCTGGCAACTAGAGATATAAGAGAGTTTTTATATGACTTGCTTTTTATGATTTACATTTTTAAAATATTTTAATGGCTGCTATGTCCAGTGGATTTTAAAGGCAACAATGGAATAGACGGTAACCAATTCACAAAGCCATGGAAGTAATCCGTGGAGAAAATGATTGACGCTTTGAACTAGATCCACAAAGGTGGATATAGAGATGAGAAGAGATGGATTTTAGAGAGAATAGAATTCATGAGTTTTGGTGAGTAATTAGTCTTGAAGAAATAAAGAAATCCCAAGTTTCTGTTTTAGATAAAAGTAATGACATAGACAAGAAATAGGGAAGGACTAGGGAGATGACTAACATTGCTTACAATGTGATAAACTATAATGTGTGTGGCATGTTCAAACGGAGCTGTTCAGTAAACACTAAGAGATTTAAGCCCAGATCATAGAAGAGCATCGATGACTGGAGAGTTGTATTTCAAAGTCATCAAATGCAGGAAGTTGCAGAGGGAGATTTTATAGAATATTTCTCTACTATCAATGTGTTCATAGCTAATCACACAACAGCCAACTCTGTATGACTTATGCTAAAATACTTTAATGATGAGAGGACATAGAATACACGAAAGAAATGGCAGTAAACAAGAAAACTTAGAAATCAAGCAAGGGCAACATTGAAAGAACAACACAGCATGATACCATTGTCACCAGCACTGAACACAGAAAGCTCCAGGCTGCACTGTTACCCTACCAGCACTGGGTACCGACCACTGCTGCTACATGGCCAGTCCACAGTCCCTGTTGTCATTGCCACTGCTGCTGCTGCTGCTGGACAAGCCAACATCAAGTCTCTGCAGCCAGTAGCTTCTGTAGAACATATCTGTATAGAGTATGGGGCATGTATCTGACTTCTGCACCCCTGGTGTCCTATTTCCACACACCATAGAAATCTCACAGCTTTTTTTGCAAAAGGAGTAAGAGTTGATAGGCACCAGGCAAAGACCACCAAATTTGTCTACCTGCCAACATTAGGATATCAGTTGCTGTTGTGGGGGGTGTTGCATATTACAGAGAACAGTGGAGCGTCTCAGCGAGAGTTTGTTAGAGGGGATGACCTGTGGGTTATTTGAGAGAGATTTCAAAAAATGGTTGTCATTTTCGGAGTGCAAAGCCTCTGAAAGTGGTACACTTGGTTAGGAGAGATTTTAGTATTTTAATGCATGAGGCAGGGGGAATGGAGAGGAACTGAATCTGTCATTGAAAAGAGGTAGTGGTCCCTCACGTTAGTAGGAGTCCTGTGTTTTTATCTCTGCTTAGGCATAACTATGTAGTTGTCTTGTTTTTATTTTGTCTCATTGTGGTCACACAAAGCTCTCAACCACTGGTGATGTTTTGTGGGATGGTTTATAAACATGAAGGAAATACTGTGATCTAAGTGAGAGTAACTGAGTCAGGTACCAGCCATCAGTTGTCATGGCTACAGTTTCCTTTCTGGGTAGGTAAGCTTCCTATTCTACCAAGACCTATAAAGTAAGGAATTACCAAAAAGCCAGCTGATAGGCATATAGGTATATATACCGATTATATATATATATATATATATATAAATAATATGTATATAGGAAATGATAGGAATCACACTATGCCACAACATCAGCCCCATGCTTTGAAACCAAAAAAGCAAACTAGTATCCAAGTATAAGATACCTTGAATGCAATGTTGAGGAACTTGGAAATTTTCCTGAAATAATTAGATTTCTGAGCCCAGACATGACATGAGCAAATTATTTTGGAGTTTTACTTTGATGCATGGATTGGAAGGAGCAGAAAGTGGAGGCAAGAGACTAGTGCTGATGCTGGTACATATGCCTGGGTTACCAAAGTACAGGGAGTGGGAAGGGCTAAAGGAAAACAGTGGCAGAAGAGATAGAAAGAGGAAATATATTCAAAATGTAATGTATATATGAGTGAAACTGACATTTTGAGATTTGATTGTTTTTTATAACCCTTGTCTATATACCTGAGGAAAAATGTTTTTTCTACCTACTGCTTGTTGAATTCTTTATTTAGTGGACGGCTAAGCTTATAATTATAAAGTAAATGGAAGTATGTCATTGCAAAAATTAATTAAAAGAAAAACAAGAAAGGACAGAGGAGGGAGGGTAGGAAGTATCATTATGCTCTTAAAACTGTATATATGAAATACATGAAATGTGTTCCCCTTAGATAATTTTTTTAACAAAAAAGATATAATGGTGGTAAAATTAATAGGTCTTTGAACCTGACTAATTTTGAGGCGATAGAGAATAAGTGGTTAGAGTGATTTTCAGGTTTCTATTGTTTTAGACTATTAGGAAGCTAATGGTCACCATCATCAAAATGGGAAAAGGTTCTTTCTGCCATTGCTTCATTGGGAGACTCAGTCCTTCCTTCCTTGAAGGGAAAGTGGGCTTCATCTTTTAGCTTTGGTGCTGATGAATGGTCTTCACTTCTTTTTTTTTTTTTTTAATTTGACAGATAGAGTTAGCAGTGAGAAAGAGAGACAGAGAGAAAGGTCATCCTTCCATTGGTTCACCCCCCAAATGGCCGCTACAGCTGGAGCTATGCCGATCCGAAGCCAGGAGCCAGGTGCTTCCTCCTGGTCTCCCATACAGGTGCAGGGGCCCAAGCACTTGGGCCATCCTCCACTAAGGCCCTGTCCATGGTATGAAGGCCAATGGGACATGAGCCTGAGTATATGGCCTACTGGAGCCTGATAGGGAAATAATTCTCTAAACCATTCTTCTCCAAAGATTCCTCTGTCTCTTAAATGGACAAAAATGTAGAGCAAACACAGAAACTCCTTCAATCCTGCCATGTTACAGAGAGCTTTACCGAGAAAATACTTTGCTATTCCTAAACCATGCCAAATACTTTAACACCTGGGTGAATGAATCTTATGCTAACATCATTTTCTTTGCTTGAACTTTCCTTTCTATCTTCTCCATCTGCTGAACTTTCTGCCTTAAGAATTGATTGCATTGACTCTGGCCTCAGAATCAGCCCTCAAGGCATTCAGATCTGGCTGAAGAGCCCATGAGAGTATAGCAGGCATGGAAAGCCAAGATATCATGGAAAAAAAAAAAAAAGACCTAAATGAATGATCTCTGTGAGTGAGATCCCAGTGGAAAGAACGGGGCCGTCAAAGAAGGAGGTACCCTTCTCCGAAGGGAGGAGAGAACTTCCACTTTGACTATGACCCTATCGGAATAAGATCAAAGTCAGCGTACTCTAAAGGCTTCCATAGCCCTGGCAACTCATGACTAGAGCCTAGGGAGATTACTGACGCCATGAACAGGAGTGTCAAATTGTTAAATCAGCAACAGGAGTCACTGTGTACTTACACCCCATGTGGGATCTGTCCCTTATGTGTCGTCTAAAGCGAAGTTTGCTATAACTAGTACTGAAACAGTATTTTTATACTTTGCGTTTCTGTGTGGGCACAAACTGATGAGGTCTTTACTAATTATATACTGAATCGATCTTCTGTATATAAAGAGAATTGGAAATGAAAAAAAAAACAACCTGGTGTTAAAATGGAAATGGCATAGAAAATTAATTAATTTGAAAAAAAATTATGTAGGATCTCTGTCTTTAATGTGCTGTACATTGCTATTTAATGCTATAATTAGTAATCCAATGGTAGTTTTTTCACTTTATGTTGCTATATGGGCAAAATGTTGAAATCTTTACCTAATATATACTAAACTGATCTTCTGTATACAAAGAGAATTGAAAATGAATCTTTACATGAATGGAAGGGGAAAGGGAGCAGGAAAGGGGAGGGTTGCGGGCGGGAGGGAAGTTATGGGAGGGGGGAAGCCATTGTAACCCATAAGCTATACTTTGGAAATTTATATTCATTAAATAAAAGTTTAATAAAAAAAAAGAATTGATTGCAATATTATCTTACAAGGATGTCTCTACATCATGCCCTGAATTATAATTTCTCACATCACACTGACTTCCGAGTAGCATGAACCCCATTTGTGGTAAACTAAGGCATTAATTTCATTGTCATTTAATTTTTTACCTTTTTGATAGAATGTAAATTCTATCTGGGCAGGGATTCTGTCCTGTTAACCTTGAATTACCATGACACACATTATAAGGTTTCAACAGGAGCCATTGGTGGTAGTAGTTGGCAGCTTTTGTGAACACTTCACTAGGCTGTGAAGTACCTGAAAGCAACAACCACATCATAGCACCTAATATGTGGTTAAAAAATGACTGTGGAAATGGAAAAGTAAATTATTGTGTTAATTAATTAAATAGGCTTCTTTAATAGAGGATTTATAAAGTGAAATATGAGTGTAATACCAAAGAGTTTAGGTAATCAACTTGTTGTTTTGTCCATCATGGCAACAATGATTTGAGAAATCAGATCTTTTTTCCTCTTTGGGCAGTTACCCAAGTGTTTTGTCACATTCACAAAAAATGAAACTTTTCTCAATAAAATTTAGATTCAGAAATATAGTTTTTCTTGAGACTATGTTGAGAATCAGTTCTTGTCTTATGGGTATTTTAAATGAGGATTCACTTTATATAAATATAATTACTCATAAAAATAATGCAATTAGACTTCAGAATCTTTTACAATTCTTTGATTGAATGAATGTTCATTACAATGCACATTTCACAATGGTTTCATTTAGAGTAGATTTTACCCATTGTTATTTTTATTGTATAGTTCATTATTTCTGATAGCTATCCTATTATCTTATATTTCACAGTTTCTAAGTACTGATAGTCATAATTGTATTTTTGCATGATACTATGCCAAATACTGTCCATGGAAAGAAATTAGGTCTAGATTAGGACAATCTGAAAGTTTTCCTAAGTGGAATTTGCCCTTAAATTTCTCTTATATGTGGATATAGGAAATTTAAAACATGTATCATTTCAATTATTAAGAAAAATATAATTTTATTCTGGTGTGTTAATGGACACTATTAGCAAATATTCCAATTATAAGTTTTACCATTCAAATGATAAGGGAGAACTTCTAGGAATACCTCTAAATAGAAGAAATTACTGAGTTGAGTAAAATCTAGTTGAGTTTGATGCGAATATTGTGGATTTTTTTTTGAGAGTAGAGGAAATGAAGTTTTATTTATGTAAAAAAAAAAGAGAGTCTATGAACAGTATGATCAGAGGAGCTGGTAGAAAGAGAGACCTAGCTGTTGAGGTCTTGCAGTCTAGGGGTATTTGTATGTCTTTATCATGTTATCTCCAAGGAGCAAATGTAGTGGTTATACATTAGTTACTGTGAAGGCCAGTGAGTGGGGGCAGTGTTTATTGATACCTTGTTCTTGAAACCTAGATCTTGTCATCATTGGTAATTTTTTTTTAACTTTTATTTAATGAATATAAATTTCCAAACTACAGCTTATGGATTACAATGGCTTCCCCCCCCCATAACTTCCCTCCCACCCGCAACCCTCCCCTCTCCCGCTCCCTCTCCCCTTCCATTCACATCAAGATTCATTTTCAATTCTCTTTATATACAGAAGATCATTTTTAAAATATATCAAGTAAAGATTTCAACAGTTTGCACCCACATAGAAACACAAAGTGAAAAATACTGTTTGAGAACTAGTTATAGCATTAAATCACAATGTACAGCATATTAAGGACAGAGATCCTACATGAGGAGTAAGTGCACAATGACTCTGAAGGACCCCAAGTTTGGGAATCCAATGCACTTGGGTGGTCGCCCAAAGACCCAAACTCCAGACCAGTAGATGCAAAAGCAAGAGGATTTTTATTAGGCGTTTGCACAAACAGGCTCCCTGTCGCTTGGGGTGAAGAGAAACCCCGAGCCACAGTTACAAGCAACTTTTAAAGGCAAAAACCACAAGATTAACATATTTTCCGGGCTTTGGCTTGACTGGCTAGTTTAAAGGTTGCCATTAGTACTCATTTGGTCCTTTAGATGGGGAGAGGCTGCCCAGGGCGGGAGTTACAATTAGTTTCTTTTCTGGGGAAACCGAAACTTTTGGAGAACCAAAACTCTCGAGAAATCGAAACTTACAGAGTGTTAGCTAATCTTGGGGGAGGGACATCTGGCGCTAGTTTCTTGTTCCCGCACGGGTTTTTTTAAACCCTAGTTTCTAAAGTTTTACAAGATTCATCCTTAGGCATTAGCAAGCAAAGCTAATGAGTACAGAAGCAAGAAATTTGCAATCAGCTCTTAGCCACACTTGTCACAAAGCACACCAAACACCGGAGTAAGGGTCCCTCGGGTTTTTCAACTCTTGTTGTTGACTTAACAAATTGACACCCTAGGTTCTTGTCATGAGTTGCCAAAGCTATGGAAGCCTTTTGAGTTCACTTACTTTGATCTTATTTAGACAGGGTCATAGTCAAAGTGGAAGTTCTCTCCTCCCTTCAGAGAAAAGTACCTCCTTCTTTGATAACCTGTTCTTTCCACTGGGATCTCACTCACAGAGATCTTTCATTTAGGTCATTTTTTTTTTTTGCCAGAGTGTCTTGGCTTTCCATGCCTGAAATACTCTCATGGGCTTTTCAGCCATATCCAAATGTCTTAAGGGCTGATTCTGAGGCCAGAGTGCTGTTTAGGACATCTGCCATTCTATGAGTCTGCTGTGTCTCCCGTTTCCCATGTTGGATCATTCCCTCCCTTTTTTGTTCTATCGGTTAGTATTTTCAGACACTAGTCTTATTTATGTGATCTCTTTGATTCTTAGTCCTATCATTATGATCAATTGTGAACAGAAATTGATCACTTGGACTAGTGAGATGGCATTGGTACATGCCACCTTGATGGGATTGAATTGGAATCCCCTGGTATGTTTCTAACTCTACCGTTTGGGGCAAGTCAGCTTGAGCATGTCCCAAATTGTACATCTCTTCCCTCTCTTATTCCCACTCTTATACTTAACAGGGATCACTTTTCAGTTAAGTTTTAACACTTAAGAATAACTGTGTGTTAATTACAGAATTAAACCAATAGTATACTATCATTGGTAAATATTTGTTATAAGGGGCTTCCATCCTGATTTGTTTAGTGTGTACTTGCTGGGAAGGAGCAGCAGGATGGAGCCAGTCTGATCTATTTCTGATCCTGGGCTCCCTTTTTCCCCCCACTGTTTATGGAAACCCCTGGCTACTGCCAGGAGTTAGGGCAACGACTGCTCTGGCTTCTTCAAGCTGAGTAAGGGCAGATTAGACGACCCACTGCCAGGCTAAGGTTCCAGCAGGGAGTGGCCCTAACAGGGGGCCTTGGTACCATCATGCAGGCACTGTTTCCATCTGAGGTTTTGTATGTACGACCAACTAGAATTTCACTGCTTTAAGTCCGGAGGAAAGAAATCTAAAAAGCTGATTAAATACACAGTCTAAAACAAAGGATGTATCATTATTAGAGGACCTAGGAAAGGTGCTATCAAAACCAGAAGGGAGTTTCCCATTGAGAGGCAAATAGAAACTGACAGGAGGGATTTGCTACTAATAATTTGATTATAATACCTGGCCAGGTGTTTGTGAGGCCCAGACCTATCTGTCTCCTCACATGAGGTACTGCAAGAGGCATCACCAGGGAGGTGTGAACCTCCTTAGGGAAGACGCCCTGTTGATTTCCATTTTAGGAGAGCTGGCCTGAAAAGGAAGTTAGTATTGAATAGACAGCATCATTATGAGGAAATTAACAGTCCTGCCTGCAGTGTTACTGACCGGCAGCCATTCCCTCAACAGCAGTGGAAACTTTGGATTCTGGGCAGAGTGAAGGGCTTTTGCAGCTTAGGGAGGCCCAACAGGATCTGCAGCACTGAGCTGGGAGTCCATCTATCCCAGAGCAGTTCTGTTTCCAGTGGCCCAGAACTCTTCAGAGGGTGGCATCTGTCATGACTACTGTTTGTTCAAAGCCCTGCTTCCCACATTGAAAACCAATGCCATGTAGAGTAGACTGGCCTTGTTGGGTCTCCCTGACGGCAGATCACTGTGGAAGGCTGTATTAATTAGCTTGCCTACCTTACATTGCTTCTGCTGCCTAGCTCACTCCTCTTCCTCCTGGTCTGTTAAACTAGACCACAGAGGCAGCCTTTAGGATGTCAGACAGGGGAGTGTTCAAGCAAATGGTGTTTTAAGGAGAAACAACTTTAAAGAAAAAAACTTAGGGAGCAATTTTCTTTAAAGATATGATGAAAACAAAAGAGAACAGGGATAGTTTTGAAAAGTATTAACATCTTCATTACTAAACGTATTACATAATAAAGCAAATAAAATATATACAGAATGACACATGGTTTCTGAATAGAAATCACACTGAAATTCACAGAATAATTTTAGAAAATGAAATTATTGAATTATAGAACTAGATATATTGAAAAGTCAAATACAGGTAAGAAAAATTTAAACAATACTCTGAATCCTAAATGATATATAGAGGTGTTTTTATTTTAACCTTGGGATTAACATAAAAAGTTATGTTAATACCTTTCTATATATTTTCTATTTCTCAAAAATTAATGCCTAAATTTCGTTCACTTTATTTTCATGATCCCAAAAGTACCTATATATTTAGTTCAGTAGTAAGTGACTCATTTCTTTGTTAATCTAGTTAAACTTTGTATATAGTGTTTCTTTTAAAAGGTTTATTTCATTTATTTGAAAGAATTAGAGAGGTAGAGACACAGAGAGAGAGGCCTTTCATCCACTGCTTCACTCCTGAAATGGACACAGCAGCCAGAGCTGGGCCAATCTGAAACCAGGAGTCAGCAGGAGTTTCTTCTGGGTCCCTCACATGGGTGCTTGGGCCCAAGGACTTGGCCCATCTTCCCTGCTCTCCCAGGAGCATTAGCAAGAAGCTGGATCAAAAGTGGAGAAGCCACGACTCAAACCGGTACCCACGTGAGATGTTGCACTGCAGGCCAGGACTTTAACCCTCTGCGCCACAGTGCCAGCCCCATGTGTAGTGTTTTAATTTTGGTATTATCAAAATATTTTTTCTAAACAAGAACAAGAATTTTAGAATTATTTTCTTTCATTATTTTTTTTGCCTAATAGCTACTATAATTAAAATTATTCAATCAGGATTATTTAATGATTTGTGCTATATCAAATTCAGGGCCTTAAATGACCTCTGTTTTTGCTTTAGCTCTGCCACCAAAAAAGAAAAGTGACAATTTTACAGCACCTAACAACCCAATGAAACAAGTATGTTAGGTAATATGTTTTCAGCTATGTATGTTGGATTCTTAATCAAGGTGACTTTTATATAGCATGTAAATTATTCCCTATAACAAAGTTTCAATGTAAGCATTCCCAAAATTGGCTCAGTAGCCAATAATTTTATCAAAAACCTGGGCATTTTTCTGTATCTCTGTCTCCAGCCTGTTGCCTTTCGCCTTGGCTTACCTCAGGATTACAATGTCTGCTGCGACTCCAGATATCATGTTCTCACCCAACCATGAAAAGAGGAAGAAGAAAAGGAGGAAGAAAAAAGTTCTCATGCTTCCCCTAACCTTTTTAGCTCAAAGAGGAATATCTTTCTCAGAATCTCCCCTGGCAGATTCCTCTTCTGTTCAGTAGCCAGGGTCTTATGTGCTTGTCCTTGGTACAGTGGTTGTACAGTGACTATCTAATATCTCCAGACTCTGATTTAGACCAGGCTCTGCTAGCAAGGAAGACAAGGGCAAGATATTGCAGTTGCATGGGAAACAGGTATTGCTACCTTGCCAGTTTATTTTCAACGTTCCTTATCTTCTGAAGTTCAGATTCTCTCACAACTTAGTCACAAGGTTGTGTCATACATTAGTCAGAGTATCCACAATCTAAGGCCAAATCTATGTAAAAGTACAGACAGACCCCAACTGAAGACAGTTGGCCTTAATGGTTTTTCAGCTTTATACTGGTACAAAAGTAATACACATTGAGCAGAAACTCTATGCCTAATATAGAATTTTGATCTTTTCCTGACCTAACCTTGTGTGATACAGTGACCCTCTTCTTCCAGTGAGCAACACAATCATGGGAGGAAACAACCGATTCTCCATGGTGCATTATTGCTAAGCGAGAGTGTTCAATAGGTTAAGTGTATTAAATTTTGACATGATATTTTCACTGTGTGGTGGGTGTATTAGTCAGCTTTAATTACTTCAGCTAGAATAGGTGAGAGGGGCAAATTAGGAAGGAAGAGATTTATTTTCAAGGACAGTTTGCAGGTTCACAGTTCAAGATCAGATAGCCCCATTACTCTGGCAACTGGAGGAAGCCGGCAGTAGTGAAGCATGTGTGGAGGAATGATCTCATGAGCCAGGAAGCAGAGACAGAGGAAGGCTGCTGTTCTTTCATGTGCATGTGTCTCCATTTATAAAGCTATTTTGATTTGCTCATGGGACTCCACCCCAGCAAGTATTTTAATCCAAGGCAGTCACTTCCCAGGCTTCACTTTTATGTAATGTAGTTTGGACAAGATTGCATTTCTTCTATACTACCCCATAAGCCATTAACTTTAACCCACTAACATAAGACTTTGGGTTTAAACATCTGCATGATGGGGTAGTTGTTTGTCAGAAGAATTAAAATGCCACTTGGAACAATTGCATCCTATGTCATCAGAGTCCCTGGATTTGAGTCCCTTCCCCATTTCTGATCTACTTTCCTGCTAATGCATGCTCTGGGAAGCAGCAGATGATGACTCAATTAGGTAGGTCCCTGCCACCCATATGGAGACCTGGATTGAGTTCTGGGATCCTAGGTTCAGCCTGGCCCAGCTCTGGCTGTTAAACACATTTGAGTAGTGAACCAACAAATGGAAGATCTCCTTTTGTGTGTGTGTATATATGTGTGTGTGTGCGCGTGTGTATCTCTGCCTATCACTTTGTGTCTCCCTCCCTCTCAAATACATAAAAACAAATAGATACATATTTAGGAACATCTGCATGAGCTTTTGTAAGCCAAATTCTGTTTAATCCATAACAATAGGTATATTGGGATACAATACCATCGTGTCAAGTAGCAACTGAACATGAAGATTAATATTCAGAATAATCAACATTGTAACTCAAGTAATAGATTTTTCTACGTCTTATAGTCAGGATGTAATTGTTCTACTGTACCTCTCTGCAGGTATAAATATGTGTGTATGCATGCATTTGTATATATTAAAGGAGTCTCACATGAAAAGAACTCTTTCATTGTTCTTCTCTGTTGCCCAGTTATCTATAGAGGTTCTGAAACAGCTTAATGTTGATCAAGCATTTTTCAGTAGTTTTAAAATCTCTTCATGAGCATATAATGTAGTTTGCAATATGTTCTAGTAAAAATGAGCATTTCCATAGCTCATGATGTCTCTCATAACCTTTCAGACTGCTGCAGTGCAAGTTAGGAGCTTGAGCTCCTATAGTCATTATCATAGTACCTGCTTATATAGCACTCATTTCTACACAGAGAGCTCAAAAGCCCTTACAGGCACTATTATGTATATTCTTATGAAGTAAGACTGCACAACAATTTGTGTTCAGTAGGAAAACTCATGTCTTTCTTGGTGAATGAATAATTAGTTCTGGTTATAAACTCAAGAAAACTATTGAGAGAATAATGGAATTCAGGCTTCTCCTCCTCTGATTAGACTTCTTATTAAGAAGAGTAGTGCAGAAGTTGTCCAATAGCCTCTTTCTGATCTTAAGATATAATTTTGGAGTTTTTAAAAGATTTTATTTATTTATTTGAGAGTTAGAGTTACAGACAGAGAGAAAAGTCTTCCATCTGCTGTTTTACTTCCCAAATGGCCTTAACGGCTAGAGCTGGGCCAATCCAAAGCCAGGAATCAGGATCTTCTTTCAGGTTTCCCATGTGGATGCAGGAGCCCAGGGATTTGGGCCATCTTCCACTGCTTTCCCAGGGCATTATCAGAGAGCTAGATGAGAAGAGGAACAACCAGGACATGAACTGGTACCCATAGGGGATGTTGGTGCTGCGGGCAGAGGCTTAGCCTACTAAGCCACAGCACTAGTTCAAGATATAATTTTACAATATAATCTTGCTATTCTTACTTTCATTTGTAACAGGTACACAAAATTTTTGCATATTGTAGGTACCCTGTGATGCTTTCATACATTATACATTGTGTAATGTTCAAGGTAAATCAAAGTTAACATATATATCTCTTCAAACAGCCATTCAGTAAATATACCTTACTACAAAAGTTGAATTGAAAAGTTAATTGTGAATCTATTTCTTTACATAAAATCATTTTTGTGATAGAGATAAGTAATTACAGAAAAGAAAATTTTTCCAATAAGACATCACAAAATTAGCCTGAATTCTTAAACATAGAGTGTTTAAAAGGAAAAAATAGTTCATGAGAAAATGCTTTGCAAAATATGTAACAGCTTGATGCAAATTATATAGTTTAAATGCTAATCATTTAAATACCAGTAAAGAATATATTAATTGATAAGCATTTAAAAAAGCTGATCTAAAAAAAATCAGGTTTCAATATTCATTAGCCAAATAAGAGATGTTTATATTGGTCACATATCCTTCTGGAAAACCAGGTTTTTTTTTTTTGTTTGTTTTTGTTTTTTTTTTGTCGTTCTTAGAAGACGTATTAACATAAAGAATACACAAAGTTCATAGCTATGAAACATCAGTGGGCCTAAGATGTAGTTGGAGGGGAACACATTTGGCACAGAAGTTTAGACACTGCTTGGGATAACTGAACCCCATATTAGACTTCCTGTGTTCAAGTTTTCCACTTCCCATTCTAGCTTCCTGCAAATGTGCACCCTGCAAGCATCAGGTGATGGGTTAAGTACCTGGGCCCCTGTCATGAATCTTCAGCTCCCGGCTTTAACATGGCTTAGCCCTGACCACTGCATGCATTTGAGTATAAATCAGCAGATAGGAGATTGCTGTCTTTCTGATTCTACCACTATCTCTGTGTCTCTCTTCAAATTAATAAAAATAAATCTTTAAAAAACATGTAATAATAATCAAGGGAATATGTGTATATACATAAATAATATTTGATCATGGAAATCATAGCTTATATCTCATCCAAAACTGGTTTTTTATTATTTCCTGATTGTCACAAAATAGTTATGGGGCCACCGCTGTGGCATAGCAGGTACAGCTGCTGCCTGCAGTGCTGGCATCTCATGTGGGCCCTGGTTCGAGTCCCAGGTGCTCCACTTCCGATCCAGCTCCCTGCTATGGCCTGGGCAGTGGAGGATGGCCCACGTCCTTGGGCCCCTGCACCCGTGTGGGAGACCTGGAGGAAACTCCTGGCTCCTGGCTTCGGATCTGCTCAGCTTTGGCCCTTGCAGTGAATTGGGGGGTGAACCAGTGGAAGGAAGACTTCTCTCTCTCTCCGTCTCTCCTTCTCTCTGTGTGTAACTCTGACTTTCAAATAAATAATAAATAAAACTTTAAAAATAGTTACATTTCTTAATAATAAAGTATGCCAGTATATATATTCTTAAATAATACTAATTTGGGGAGCTGACATCATGGCATAGCAGGTAAAGCTACCACCTGCAATAGCAGCACCCCATATGGGCACCAGGTTGTGTCCCAGCTGCTCCACTTCCAAGCTAGGGTTCTGCTAATGGCTTGGGCAAAGCAGCAGAGGATGACCCAAGTGCGTGGGGCCCTGCTATTCATGTAAGTGACCTAGAGGAAGCTCCTGGCTCCTAGCCACAGCTATTGCAGCCTGGCCCAGCCACAGCTATTGCAGCCATCTGGAGAATGAACCAGCAGATAGAAGATCTCTCTCTCTCTCATCTCTCCCCCTCTCTCTGTAATTATGACTTTCAAATAAATAGATATTAAAATAAAAGAATACTAATTCCTAAGCCTGCTAGTTTTTAGGACCTTTGCTGGAAAGAACAGTTTATTTCAAAAACAAACTATAATATGACTGTATTTTAAAATTATTCACAACAGAAGAATGTGATCATGTTGTAAAAATTAGCAGATCTAAATTATAAAATACAAATATCCATTAAACATAGGAACCTAACAAACAAAATGAAAAAAGTCCTTTCTCTAAGTTTCAAATAGAGCCAGACATTAGCAACAACAGAGGGGTGGTGGGGGTTTTCCTGTCCTGGTGCCATGAATAGCCACTAATTGGAGAAAGTGTTTGAGCACATCTGACAGACGAGCTAGAGTCTGGAACACATCAGCTCTGCCAAAAATTTGCAGAATTCTGCAAGTCAGCAAACACAAGTAACCACACTGGAATTTATGAGAAAACAATGATTCTATCAATAGTATGTGGTTTCAGGATAATTGTACATTTAAAAAGACAAAATCTCTGAATATGATAAGAAATTTGTAGATTGTTCAATTTTATCAAAATGGCAGATGCACTAAGACATTGCATTATTTTCCATCAACTGCTCCAACTAGAATTTTTTTCCAGGTTTACAATTGGATAAATGCTTAAAATAACAGCATGGCAGTAAGGACCTAATTTTTCAATCAAAATGACAGCACTGAGAGTAAGCATCCCTGAATTACAATAATTTATACCAAAAAAGTCTTTATAACTTAAATACATCTTAAAGGTCTCACTCACCCCTACTACAATAGAAATTAAATTTCAACATGAGTTTTAGAAGGGGATTTTTGAAACCATAGCATATACTTTATCTGGGTTTTAATATATAAATATTCATAGGGTATAAACTCATAAAGCCACCTGTCTGCAAACAGAGATTGGAAAACTATGGCTTGCCACTTAAATCTGACATGCTTTAAAAAAAAAAGATTTATTTTATTTATTTGAGAGGCAGAGTTTCAGAGAAGGAGAGAGAGTTCTTCCATCCACTGTTTCACTCCCCAAATTGCCACAATAGACAGAGCTGTGCTGATCCACCAGGAGCTTCTTCTGGGTCTCTCACATAGGTGCAGAGGCCCAAGCACTTGAACAGTGTTCCACTGCTTCTTCAGGCTATTAGCAGGGAGCTAGATCAAAAGCAGAGCAGCTGGGACTCAACCAGCACTCATATGGGATGTTGGCCCCACAGGCAGAAACTTAAAACTACCATGCCACAGCACCAGCCCCAGCATGCATGTTTTTATAAACAAAGCTTTGTCGGAACACTACCATGTCTATTTGTTAAAATGTTATTTACAGATAACTTTGCACCACAATAACAGGATTGAATAGTTGAGATAAGAGCGTATGGACCCTAAATCCTGAAATATTTTCTATCTGGCCTCTTACACAGAAAATTTGTTGATTCCTGGAGTGACTGTAGTCAACTGTAGAGCACATACTTTTATTTTAAAAAATGAATACTTAAACAATGGTCAAGTCAAACAAAATAGGCCAGATTTGATGACTTTCAGTTCTGGGGAAAAAGAGGAATAATCTGCCAACCCTGTCACTAAATTTCTGTGTGATATTGAAGAAGTCATCAGTTCTCCTCTGGTAAGTAGTAAGCATTTCCATTTACCCAGTCCATAAGGCCGAATGACAAAACTACATGATATTTAAGGAGATTGTGAAAGTCAAGACAGGGAACTACGTCCAAAACAATCATAAATTCAAGAAAGCTGTCATGATTATTGGGAGCTGAGGTCTAGAGCTTAAATAGGTCAGAGTTTCAAGCACACAAATGAGGATGATCTAATCAATGTAAGATACCCATAATTGCACACTTAAATACACCAAGGCCCAAGGTTATATGGCCTGTGTATGTCTATAATTTCACAGGCTGAGATTGAAGAAGAAACCAGTTTTATAATTCTACAAAAGGAAAATTTTGTAGGGAAACTTCTAGCAAAATGTGCTTTTTTTTTCCTTTTTTAGAAAATTTATTTATATAAATGGAACAAATTTCATGTATTTCATATATACAATTTTAAGAACACAGTGATCCTCCTTACCTTCCATCCCTCCCTCTATTGTTCTTATTCTTCCTCTTCCATCCTTTTTTATTTTTCTTTTAATTTTTGCAATGACATACTTTCAATTTACTTTATAATAAAAAGCTTAACTTGACACTGAGTAAAGAATTCGACAAGTAGTAAGTAAAGAAACCACTGTTCCTCAGGAGTATAGACAAGGGCTATAAACAATAATCAACAGTCAGGACAAGAGCTGATCAAGTCACTGTTTCTCATAGTGTCCATTTCACTTCAACAGGTTTCCCCTTTGGTGCTCAGTTAGTTGTCGCCAATCAGGGAAAACAAATGATATTTGTCTCTTTGGGACTGGCTTAATTCACTCAGCATGATGTTTTCCAGATTGCTCCATCTTGTTGCAAATGACCGGGTTTCATTGTTTTTGACTGCTGTATAGTATTCTATAGAATACATGTCCCATAATTTCTTTATCCAGTCTACTATTGATGGGCATTTGGGTTGGTTCCAGGTCTTACCTATTGTGAATTGAGCTACAATAAACATTAATGTGCAGACAGCTTTTTTGTTTGCCAATTTCATTTCCTTTGGGTAAATTCCAAGGAGTGGGATGGCTGGGTTGTATGGTAGGGTTATATTCAGGTTTCTGAGGAATCTCCAGACTGACTTCCATAGTGGCTTAACCAGTTTGCATTCCCACCAACAGTGGGTTAGTGTCCCTTTCTCCCTACATCCTCTCCAGCATCTGTCCTTACTCCAGGGGTTGGTTTTGGATCTTTGATCAAATATAAGTTGGCTGTAGATGTTTGGACTGATTTCTGGTGTTTCTGTTCTGTTCCATTGGTCTATCCATCTGTTTGTGTACCAGTACCATGCTGTTTTGATAACAACTGCCCTGTAGTATGTCCTGAAATCTGGTATTCTGATGC
Source organism: Lepus europaeus (assembly GCF_033115175.1). Lineage (NCBI taxonomy): Eukaryota > Metazoa > Chordata > Mammalia > Lagomorpha > Leporidae > Lepus > Lepus europaeus. The sequence goes on from NC_084831.1 coordinate 62,089,135, forward strand.
CTCCGGCTTTGTACTTTCGTCTCATGTGAGATCTGTCCTTAATGTGTTGTCCACTGTGAAGTAATGCTATAACTAGTACTGAAACAGTATTTTTACACCTTGTGTTTCTGTGTGGGTGCAAACTGATGAAATCTTTACTTAGTATATACTGAATCGATCTTCTGTATAGAAAGATAATTGAAAATGAAAAAAAAACTTGGTTTTAAATTGGAAATTGTATAGAAAATTAATCAATTTTTTAAAAAATATCATGTAGGATCTCTGTCCTTAATTTGCTGTACATTGTGATTTAATGCTATAACTAGTACTCCAACAGAATTTTTCACTTTGTGTTACTATGTGGGTGCAAACTGTTGAAATCTTTACTTAATATATACTAAACTGATATTCTGTATAAAAAGAGAATTGAAAATGAATCTTGATGTGAATGGAAGGGGAGAGGGAGCGGGAAAGGGGAGGGTTGCGGGTGGGAGGGAAGTTATTGGGGGGTGGGGGAAGCCACTGTAATCCATAAGCTGTAGTTTGGAAATTTATATTCATTAAATAAAAGTTAAAAAAAAAATAATAATCAAATCTCAAAATGTCAATTTCACTTATATACTTTAGATTTTTTTGTTTGTTTGTTTTTGTTTTTGTTTTTTGTTTTTTGACAGGCAGAGTGGACAGTGAGAGAGAGACAGAGAGAAAGGTCTTCCTTTGCCGTTGGTTCACCCTCCAATGGCCACCGCGGTAGGCGCGCTGCGGCCGGCGCACCGCGCTGATCCGATGGCAGGAGCCAGGTGTTTATCCTGGTCTCCCATGGGGTGCAGGGCCCAAGGACTTGGGCCATCCTCCACTGCACTCTCTGGCCACAGCAGAGAGCTGGCCTGGAAGAGGGGCAACCTGGACAGAATCCGGTGCCCCTAGCGGGACTAGAACCCGGTGTGCCGGTGCCGCAAGGCGGAGGATTAGCCTATTGAGCCGTGGCACCGGCCTACTTTAGATTTTTTGCACTTTATATGAGAACCACAAATTAGAGGAAACATGCAATATTTGTCCTTTTGGGAATGGTTTTATTTCACTAAGCATAAATGACCTCTAATTGCATTTATTTTGTTGCAAAAAACAATTTCATTCTTTTCAACATATGCAAATCAATAATTGTGATATATCAGATTAACAAATTGAAAAATAAAAAACATGATTATCTCAATAGATGCAGTGAAAGCATTCAATAACATACAGCATTCTTTCACAATAGAAACCTTAAGCAAATTGGGTATAGAAGAAACATATCTCAACACAATCAAGGCAATATATGACACTCACAGCTGGCATCATATTGAATGGGGAAAAGCTGGAAGCAATTCCACTAAGATGCAGAACCAGACAAAGACATCCACTCTCACCATTACTATTCAGTATAGTTCTGGAAGTTCCAGAGCCATTAGGAAAGAGAAAGAAACCAGAGAGTTACAATGGGAAAGGAGGAAGTCAAATTATCCCTGTTTGCAGATGATATAATCCCATACACAGGGGAACCAAAAGATTCCACTAAGAGACTACTGGAACTCATAAGAGAGTTTGGCAAAGTTGCAGGATATAAAATAAAGACATAAAAATCAATAGCATTTGTATAAACAAACAATGCTATGGCTGAGAAAGAATCAAAATTCTAAAGAACTTATTATTGGAAATGTCAGAAGTTAACTCAAGATTTAGATATCCTTATACTGGTGAGCTTCCATCTTATCTGCCTTCGTCCATCATTTATATTTCATATGTTCATTACAGCATTTGTTCAAGAAGCACTATGAGAATATCTTCTTGGCAAATGTTAATAATTGCAGATACCTGATTTATGTTGCATGGCTTATCATTGTAAATATTCTGGAATTCAGATATCTCACTGGTAAAGAATCATTCATTCATGCCTGTGCAAATGTCTTCATTTAACAAACACAGATTGAGACGTTATTGTTGCCAACAAAATTGGCAAATTACTTGCTCTCATGGATTTAAATCTAACAAGCAAACAAAATTTTCAGAGTAAATGTTAAGAAGAAACTAGCACAGGGTAAGGTATAAAGTGAAGACAGAAGTGATACTTTGTTTAGATTGGTGGAGGATGATTTATCTGAGGAGGAAACATTTGAGTGAGATGAGGAAAAGGTGCTGACTATGAGAAGATTCACAGGAAGAACATCACACACAGGAGCAACAATAATTAAAAGAGTAACAATCATAGAAAATTTGTATACTTCCACAATTTTTATATGTATGACTATATGTTGGTAAATATATTTTTTCATTTATTAAACTTTTATTTAATGAATATAAATTTCCAAACTACAGTTTATGGATTACAATGGCTTCCCCCCTCCCATAACTTCCCTCCCACCCGCAACCCTCCCCTTTCCTGCTCTCTCTTCCCTTCCATTCACATCAAGAAAATATTTATATCAGTTAACTTTTCATTACTACAACTGAAATACCTGAGAGGAGCTTCTTAGGAAGGAAGGTTTATGTTAGCTTTCAGTTTTGGAGATTCACAGTCCCAGGTCAGGTTGACCCATTAGTCTGATGTTTGATGAGGCAAATTTGTGCAGAAACAAATTCACACATTGAGCTGAAGAGCAAAAAGTAATGCTATGTTGAACTTGGCTCTTATAATCAATCCTCTCTTGACACGAATCTTCTGAGAAAAAGCCCCTGATGACCTAATAATCTTTCATCGTGCCCAACTCTCAAACACATAATTGGATCAAGATTTCACCTTTACCCCATCAACTACTAACATTAATCCATTAGCCATTGACTAAAGACTTCGGGGACCAAGTTTTGCATCCCAAAGGATTTCTCCTTTGAAAGACATCCAAATTATTATTCAAACTATAACAACATTATTTAACACAACCAATTTCATTAAAACATGCTTCTTAAGATAACTGAGTTAACACAGAAAGGAATCCAAATAATCAATAAGATATTTGTTTCAGACAGTGAAGATCAAATTATCAGCATTACTGGTGGAGATATGCCCCAAGCTTATTACCAAGTCCCAATATTTGCTCCATGACTTATGGTGGCAAAATGTCTTCAAGGCCAGCCACTTGTAAAGGGAAATTACACCAGTTGAAATTTCTTTTGGATACAAAGAGACCCCTTTCCCCCATATTCTTATTGAAAAAAAAGAGAGAGAGAGAGTAGAGCCAATGAATGCGTCTTTCAGACAGGTGACTTGAATAGCATAAGGACATAGCATATAGAAACCCATCTGGTAGAGCAAGGAGGTAGAGAACAGAAATGCAATAGTACCTCTCCTACTAATCAGTAAATGGAAAGGACATTTGGGTTGTGACAGTTGTGTGGAGTGTACTGACATCTGGTAAGAAGAGTTTTTTGGATGCCAAAAGGCATGCCACACAGATGTCACACTGCCAAATATCTTATCCAACAAAATATAATCCCCCACAATAAACAATTATCCCATTATAAATGTCAACCATGCCAAGAGTGATAAATGCTGTCTCAGAAGTTCCCATTTTTAAATTTTTCAACTTTTACTTATATAAAGGAAACAAACTTCATGTAATTCATATATACAGTTTAAGAGCATAATGATACTCCCCAGTCTGCCTTCCCTCATTCCCACCCTCCCTCCTCCTTTTCTTCTTCATGCTTCTGATAAGTCTTACTTGTTGTATCTTCCTACAATGTAAAACTTTTACACATACATTCATGTGAAGAAACACTTTTTTTGGACAATTAGAATAATTTGCATTTAGTAGCTTTCACATTAACAAGAAAAGCAATAGACTAGAGAGGGAGGGTAGGGTGGGAATTATCACTATTTTCCTAAATCTATATATATATGAAATATATGAAATTTGTATAACTGAAATAAAATTTTAAAAATGAAAAAAATAGACTTGTTGTAGACAACTTCAAAAATGAAGAATATGATGATACAGTAAAACTCGTAATAATTACAAATTTGTGGAAACTAGGATCATAGCAATTGAGATAAAATTAAAATTGAATAATAGATAGTTTAATTAAAATAACTGAAGTGTGTGTGAGGACAGAGCTGAGAAAATCCCTTGAGAAAGGTTTCCTCTTTTTGACCCAGAATAAGCAAAATTTTAAGTGTTATCCACTCAAAGGAATATTAGGAAGCTATGTCATGAAAAACGGAAGCATGGGAAATATTAGTTTCTTTATACATTGTCTTGGTTAGACCACATCTAGAGAATAGTGCTACCCTTCACTCAGTGACAGAAGGCTCAGCTCTACAGTCCATATGGTGTCAGTCTCAGCCACTCAATTCTGTGAATGTGGTGCAGAAGCAGCCATACATAATGTTAACAAATGGTCATGACACCATTCCAATAAAGTTTTATTTTTAAAAACAGGTATGCCAGATTCAGACCTGGCTTTGTTTTAGAGACTAAATATTGACAAATTTTAGGTGGTCTAAATTAAAACAATTGGTGCGTTTGCAGGTCTGGACATCATATCATACAAGGAATTATTTAAGTGATCACTAACATTTAGTCTAAAAAAAAGATAAACCCTATAATGCCTTAGGGCACCCAGTTCTTCATTTAATAAAGGTGATTTTGTCTTGCTTTTCAATCACAGAGGTTGGCCAAAAAGAAAGAAAAAAAATCTATCCTCAGTTTCATATTATGCCCTCCTTGGGCATCAGTGAGAACTATGTATGGAGTTCATATAACCCTGGAAATGCAAAAGGACTTCTGATCTTCACCTTCGTGATTCTCACTAGTGTCTTTGTTTCCTAAGACAACATGATCAAATCAGCTGCAGGTGACCCCTTTCCTGTGATCAATTGTGACTCACTTGACATTCATGGCCACTTGATCCTTCACCTTTGTGTTTGTCCAAATCAAGGTTTGTGTTCCCAAATCAAGGTTTGGGAAGTGCTGTCACTCCTCAAAATTCCTGGGCTCAGAAGAAAATTTAATTTTCTGTTCATAGGGACCAGCTACTTTCCCTCTGCACTGTCCTTAGAAGCACCTATTCAGTGGTATGGATTTGGTTAGGAGTAACACAGAAGTCCTCCTTAGAAGCCTGAAGACTGACCAACATTTCCCAACCATCTTTGAAATGCCAATCATCCCACTAAGTCCTTCTGGGCATATTAAAACATAATTGTAGAAATCATGCAAATTCATTTGATAAAAATAATACTTTCTTTTAAAAATATGGTAAAATCAATTTAAATCATAGAAAGAAATCGGTATCTGAGTTTAAAAGGAAATATCATTTTCAGGCAGAACAGATAAATGCCATTTTTTTAAACTCTCAAATATTTATTTACATTCAAAGCCTTCTTTTACCTGCATTCCAAACCTAGGTACATATCTATGTGCACACATTTTTGTAATATAATTGTCTCATCCTTCCCTCAAAGTCCATAATTCATTACATCCAACCTATTTCTGCCTTAGCTTTATTCCATTCCAATATTCCCACTCTGCTACTCAATCCATAAACTACTGAACTCCTCCTGCAGCTTTTTGTCCCACTTTGTATCAATCATCATCATGAACCAAGTCATATGTTTCTCCAAAGTATCTCATATGTACCACCATGTTATCCATATTGCTTTTATTTTATTTCTATGATTATATCCTATGTGGTTTTAAGAACAGTTTTTGATCTGACCTCACTGCCAAAGTGTGCTTCTAAAATACAAATCTGATACCTCTACCTGAATCTTAAATGCTAACATTGGGCCGGCGCCGCGGCTCACTAGGCTAATCCTCCGCCTTGCGGCACCGGCACACCGGGTTCTAGTCCCGGTCGGGGCACCGATCCTGTCCCGGTTGCCCCTCTTCCAGGCCAGCTCTCTGCTGTGGCCAGGGAGTGCAGTGGAGGATGGCCCAAGTCCTTGGGCCCTGCACCCCATGGGAGACCAGGAGAAGCACCTGGCTCCTGCCATCGGATCAGCGCGGTGCACCGGCCGCAGCGTGCCTACCGCGGCGGCCATTGGAGGGTGAACCAACGGCAAAAGGAAGACCTTTCTCTCTGTCTCTCTCTCACTGTCCACTCTGCCTGTCAAAAATAAAAAATAAAATAAAATTAAATTTAAAAAAAAGCTAACATTGGACCCAAGCCAAAACTCAAATTCCTTGGTCTGACATATAAGAAGATCTCATGACCTGACCCTTGTTTACATATGATTTCTCATTTCTCACTATTTTTATTATTCCTTGCTTTTTCTTGTTTCTTATCAATCTTACTAACTTGTAATTCCTTGAATAGTCCATGGTCTCTTTTAACCCACTTCTGTGACATTTCCTCCTCAAATGGCCATTTCCCCAACTGTAGTCCCATGAATTATTGCAAACATAAAGCTCAATAAAGCCTTCTATTTTCTATTCCTAACCTTCAGAGCTAAAAATGTCCCTCTCCCCTGTGTTCTCTAGCAACTTCTTTACACATAATATTTTCTGTGGCATTTACCCTGTTGAGTAGAAATTGTCCTTTCTCTCAGTTATTTCCCTCAAGATTATAAGTTGCATAACAATGGGAATAATTTTTCATCCTGATGATGCTAAATCTTGGGAAAATAAGAAATCCAAATATTGATGTAACTTTTTTTAACTTTTATTTAATGAATATAAATTTCTAAACTACAGCTTATGGATTAAAATGGCTCCCCCCCCCCATAACTTCCCTCCCACCCGCAACCCTCCCCTTTCCCACTCCCTCTCCCCTTCCATTCACATCAAGATTCATTTTCAATTCTCTTTATATACAGAAGATCAGTTTAGTATATATTAAGTAAAGAGTAACTTTATAAGTAATATTGAAAAATGTGGGAGTGAAGGCATATTGAATGGAAGAAAGAGCATTATCAATGGTTTAAGGCTTAGAAAACTGATCTCAAAACCACCTTGTTACATCAAGTGGTCAGTTCTCATTGAACCTTACCTGATCATGCTATTAAAAATTAAATCTCTCTAGGGATTTTATCTCTTTACCCCATCTGCTGAACTTTTCTTCATAGCATTTATAACCTTCTTATTTTACACAATTACTTCACTTACTGCCATCTCCCACACTACCACCACCAACCACTACCCAATGTAAAGACATTTTGGACACTATGTTCACCTGTTATATTTATTGCTATGCCCCAGAAAAACAAATAATCTCTCAATGACAGTTGTTCAGGGAAGATATGCACTTGTTGCATTTTTGAGTACCTAACACTGTCTAAACTACACCTATGATGTTTATTATTCATTAAATCCTATGAGATTATTCTTACATTTTAAAACTGAAAAAAAAAATTCCAGTATTTGAATCGATGGTTATTCAAGAATATCTCTCTCTCTGACTGTGCAGAACCTAAGGATAGCATTCTGGTTACTAGATAGAAAACATCTTCCAGAAAAGTATTAGTTTTGTCTTACATGTTTATTTAAAAGTGCTTTGAGAAATGCTGACTGTGTATGGGATATGCTGGAGTACCCCAACCCTTGACACCAGCTTTGCCCGAAGCTTTTCAATTATTCAGAGTTACAGCATCATTCAAGCTGATATGTTTGGGAGATAGATAATGAACACAACAATCTGTCTGTAACAGAGGACCATTTAGGGGAGTAGAAATTCACTTGACAAATGATGCAAGTGTGCCATGGCATGGGGGTTTACATTGCTTTGCTGGAAAATTTGCTTGGTTCATTGGTTCTCAAAACTGTGGTAATTCTTAAAAATATAGATAATGGGACTTCATCCTACTATTGTAGTTCTCAGGTATTAAATTCCTGTTAAGTGGACAGGCCTCTACTCTAACCATATACTGTCATTTGGGTATCAATTCTGAAGATGAAATAGGATATTAATGTTTTCAGATGGCAGTTTTCCTACATTTCTGTGTATTTTAAATTTACTTCTTTCTGAAGAATACCTCCTTTTCTGTGCACTGTACAATCAGGGAAATCTGATAGGGGCTTTAATTGGGTGGAATGTCTTTCAGAGTAATGCATCATCCACTGCCTCACAATAACATTTTTCTCCGTCTGTTGCAGGTCAATGCACAAACTGGCCCAGTTGGAAAGACTTGACCTAGGCAATAATGAATTCAGTGAGCTGGTAAGCAAATGCATTTTCTAAGTTTGATAAGTACATTCCAGGAGAGTGTTTCTTTTGCTGTTTTTGCAACCCCAGGTATGAATTCTCTGACTGTGTTTTCATTTGCTAAATATAAAAAATAAAATTCTGGGATTTAAAGTAGTTTATTAACTTATAGCCACAGAGAACTGGATAATATTGGGATTCATTAAAAAAAATGGATTGAGGCAAATGCCATTGGCAGGGTTGAACACCAACTATATGGCAGACATCACATTAAGTGTGTTATGTATGTTGTCTTATTTAATTGTAATTTGATATGTTGTTGTTTTAACTATGAAAATTAGCTAAAAATTGGTGCTGACATACATGGCCGAATAGAGATTAAACTAAGAATTAACTCCTAAGTACCCTGAAGACTTCAACCTACGAGGCTGCAGGATAGCATAGCATGAGAGAAATGAGTCACCAACTGTACCTGAGTGTATTTCTAGTGAACACAAATGTTACTCCAGCAAGATTGGCAGAATTATGCTTGCTCCTTTAAAATTCAGTTTTCTTGAAACTTGCATGGAGGCCAAAATCTAAAATGCAAATTAGAGAGCAAGTACTCCTTAATAAGAAGACTCAGATTTATTTCTTCGGAAGTCTTCTACTGGAATGTCTTTAAATTTCAAAAATTCAATTTGTCTAAATATATATTAACTAGTTTTAAATTCAAATATTTAAATAAGTAATCGGGTTTTTTTGTCCTCACTCTCTTGATAACTGTGTGACGTTATTTCCTGATCTGGAAAACTGGGGATTCTAATGGCTCCTTCCTTATAGGACTAATGTGAGAATTAAAGGAAACAATACAAGTACCAGTAAACAGAGACTCTCAGTAAATGCCAGGGGAAAGTAGGGACAGGGTTTAACTCACACTCTGTTTTGAATGCACAAAGAAAATTCACTTGTTTTACTTTGACTACAGCCAATCAGGTCCTTATCCCAGCCTGTATCCACTAGTTATTAAAGATAAACCTGACTTTTGTTCTTCTGATATTAAATCTGGTTTAAGTAGACAATCCCTTTAGGTTATGTTCTTCTTTGCCTAATAGAGTCTCAGTCTTCGTGTATTCTCTACTTCTCTTCCTAAGATGGAATTTGGGTATATGAAAAAGAGCATGCCTTATGTCTTTATGTCCTCAGGTTGGTGTTCAGAAGTGTGCTGCCATTCTGTTACCAAGTACAAATTAGTGTGCAACTGAAGTTGCCTCCTGTGTTAGAACATCAATTTTGAACCCATGGTTCAGTTATTTGAGTTCAGGCAGACCTCCCTGGGAGCACAGGCCATTCCATTTTCATGCTTTGCACTCAGCTCCCACTGGCCCTCGATGTGTGTGTCTTTCTCTGCCTGTCCTCAACAGAACCAGGCTGAGTAGTCCAACGTAGTTTCTGTTGTGAAGATGTCTCTTCAGCCACAACCCAAGGTTGACCCCATAGCCAGTCTGCTAAGTACAGATAAAGTTCAGTGCCTCCCCTGTCTGCCGCATGACAGTGCCAAGTTTTCTCTGATTTCGATGCCCTCAGAGTTGTTGCAGAGCACCTTTCCAGATGGCTTCAGTACTTACATTAGGGCAGTAGTATCTCATAGTCTTACGCACCTCTGGTTTTTTTTACTTTTTTATTTATATAAAGTGAACAAATTTCATGTATTTCATAACTACAGTTTTAAGAGCATAATATTACTTCCCATCCTACCATCCCTCCCTCATATACTCCCACCCTCCTCCTTCCTTCTTTTGTTATTTTTCTTTTTCTTTTTACATTGACATACTTTAAATTTATAATCACAAGCTTAACTCTCCACTAAATAAATAATTCAACAAGTAGTAAGTAGAAAAAACATTAACTAGCATGAATAAAAGATAACATATGAAATTTGTCTTTTAGGGACCAGCTCATATCATAAGGGTCTCCAGTTACACCCATTTTGTTGCAAAAGACTTGATTTTATTCTTTTTTATGGCTGAGTAGTATTCCATTATGTATATTTATACCACATTTTCTTTAGCCAGTCATCTGCTGATGGACTTCTGGCCTGATTCCATATCTTAGCTATTGTGAGTTGAGCTTCTATAAACATGGGGGTTGAATTTTCATATGCTGATTTCATTTTCTTTGGGTAAATTTCTCAAGGTAGGATGACTAGGTCATATGGTAGATCTATTTTCAGATTTCTGAAGAATCTCCATACTATCTTCCATAATGGTTATACTAGTTTACATTCCCACCAATGGTGTACTAGAGTAAATTTCCCCCATCCTCACCAGCATTTATTATGTTTTGATTTTTGGATTATAACCATTATAACTTAGGTGAGGTGAAACTTCATTGTGGTTTTTATTTACATTTCCCTGAAGGCTAGTGATACTAAGAGTTTTTCATGTGTCTGTTAGCCATTGTGTTTCATGTTTTGAAAATTGCCTGTTCATATCCTTAGCCCATTTCTTAATTGGATTACTTGTTTCATTGTTGTTGAGATTTTTGAGCTCCTTATGTATCCTGGATATTAATCCTTTAACAGGTATATATATTAAAAACATTTTTTCATATTCTGTCAATTGACTCTTCACTTTGTTGAGTGTTTTTTTCTTGTTGTGCAGTAGCTTCTGAGCTCAAAATAATCTCATTTGTTTATTTTTGCCTTTATTGCCTATGCTTCTGGGATCTTATTCAAGAAGTCTTTGCATAGGCCAATTTCTTACAATCTTTCCCCTATGTTTTCCTCTAGTAATTTGACAGTTTTAGGTCTTAGATTTAGATCCATTATCCTCTGTGAGTTGACTTTTTTTATATAATGTAAGGTAGAAGTCCTGTTTCATACTTCTGCATGCAGAGATCCAATTTTCCCAAAACCATTTGTTGAAAACCATCCTTTTTACAGAAAATGATTTTAGTTTGTTTGTTGATGATTAGTTAGTTGTAGCTGCATGGATTAATTTCTGGGTCTATAGTCTGTTCCATTGATCAACATGTCTATTCCTGTGCCAGTACCAGGCTGTTTTGATTATAACTACCTTGCAGTGTTTCTTTAAGGGCTTGAGGTGACTCCAAGTTTACTTTTATTCTTTAGAATTGCTTTAGCTATTCAGGGTCTCTTGTGAGTCTTTGTTAATCTTAGGGTTATTTATCTAGATCAGAGAATGTCTTTGCCATTTTAATTAGGAAGGCATTGAATCTCTTAGTTGCTTTGCATAATATGGACATTTTGATGATATTAATTCTTCTAACCCATTAATGTGAAAGATTTTTCCATTTTTTGAATCTTATTCTATTTCTTCCTTTATGCTTTATAATTTTCATTCTAGAGATCTTTCAAAGCCTTAATTAACTTTATACCAAGATATTTTTATTTTTTTAGCTATTATGAATGCAACTGATCTTACAAGTTCTTTCTCAGCTTACGGTATACAAGGGATATTAACTTTTATATGTTGACTTTATACCCTGCAACATTTATCAAAACCTTGTGAGTTCCAATAATCTCTTAGTGCAGTCTTTTAGTTACCTTATGTATAGGATCATATCATCTGCAAGCAGGGATAATTTGACTTCCTCCTTTCCAATTTGTATCCATTTGATTTCTTTTTCTTGTCTAATGGCTCTAACTAAAACTTCCAGAACTATATTGAACAGTAATGGTGAGAGTTGGCATCCTTGCCTGGTCTTGGTTTAATGGAAATGTTTCCAGCCTCTCCCCATTCAGTATAATGTTAGCTGTTTTTTATATGTTGCCTTGATTGTGTTGAGGTATGTTTCTTATATATCCTTCTATAGCCAATTTGCTTAAGGTTTACATTATTAAAAGATGTTGTATTTTTTCTTTAAATCCATTGAGATAATTACATGGTTTTTTTTCTTTGATGTGGTAATGTCATGAATCAGATTTATTGATTTGAAATGTGGAACCACCCCCTGCATACCAGTGATAAACCCATTTATTCCAGATAAATGATCTTTCTGATATGTTGTTGCATTTCATTGGCTAGTATTTTGTTGAAGACTTTTGCATCTGTGTTCATCAGGGATATTGGTTTACAATTGCCTTTCTTGTTGTACCTTTTTCAGATTTTGTAATTAAAATGATGCTGACCTTATAGAAGGAGTTTAGGAGAATTCCTTCTCTTTCATTTGTTTTGAATACTTTGAGAAGTATTGGAATTAGTTCATCAACCTACCAGTTAAAAACACTAAATTTTGTATAAATGTAACAGTATTTTTCAATGTCCAGCATTTATAAATTACTAGAGTATGTATTATAAAGAATTCATGGTTTAAAAATATGATACCCATCCTAGCCTTGTAGTCCAGTAGGAAAAATAAAAGATATTTGCAGAATTATAAACTAATTTTCAACACATAAATTATAAATTATAAATCAGTTGTGTGGAAAGTTAAAGTATTTTCTTTCAAAACAACTCCCTAGCAAGTATCTCCAATTTTAGAGTCAATGGTTTTTTCCCATCTCATTTGTGTACATTTATAGTTATCATTTATACTTTCATTCTAAACCATCCAATACTTGTGAGCAGAATAATTTTTTCAATAAACATATTTTATTGTAAAAAGTTTGGTAGAATTCAGCAGAGAAACCATCCAGCCTTGGGCTTTTCTTTTTTGGGAGGGTTTTTATTACTAACTGAATCTCCATCTTGGTTATTGGTCTGTTTAGGTTTTCCATGTCTTCTTGACTCAATTTTGATAGATTTAATATTCCAAAAATCTATTTCTTCTAGATTTTCTAAATTGTTGGCAAATAGCTATTTGTAGTAATTTTTGATTACTATTTTTATTTCTGTATCCATTATAACATCTCCTTTAAATCTTGGTTTTATTGATCTGAGTATTCTTTTTTTATGTTAGTTGATCCAGTGATGTATCAATTTTGTCGATTTTTTCAAAAAAACAACTCTTCATTTCATTGATCATTTGTATGGGTTTTTTTTTGTTTCTTTGTTTTGTTTATTTCTTCCTTATTTTATTACTTATTTCCTTCTCATTTAGGGTTGGTTTGTTTGGTCTTTCTAGACCCTTGAGATACATCGTTAGATCATTTAGCTGATACCTTTCTAATTTCTTGATGTAGGCACTAACTATTATAAAACTTTCTTCTTAACACTACTTTTGCTGTTTCTCATAAGTTTTGATATGTTGTGTTGGCATCTTCATTCATTTCTAGGAATTTTTTTATTTCCCTTTTTATTTCTTCTATGAATGACACACTGTTCATTCAGGAGCATGTTTTTTAGTCTCCATATGTTTGCATATTTTCCAGTTTCTTAAGTGGTTAATTTCCAGCTTCATTCTACTATGATGAGAAAAGATACATGGATGGTCTGATTTTTTTTTAATTTGTTGAGACTTGCCTTATGGTCTAACAAGTGATCTGTCCTAGAGAAAGCTCCATATACTGATGAAAAGAATGTGGATAAAATGGATAAATTGGATAAAATGTTCTGTAGATATCAATTAGGTACATTGGATCATTAGTGTAAATTAGCTATTGATTTTTTGTTGTTGATGATGATTTTTTTTGTCTGGCTGACCCATTCATTGATGAAAGTGGGGTGAAGTCTCCCATTATTATTGAATTAGAGTTGATGTCTCCCTCTGGATCCAACAATATTTGTTTTAAATAGCCAAGCACCCTAACCTTGGGTGCATATACATTTAATATAGTCACAGCTTCCATCATCTTTTTTTTTATAGTTTTTATGTTAAAGTCTATTTTGTCTGAAATTAGAATTACTACTCCTGCTTTTTTATTGTTGTTGTTTTTCATTAGCATGGAAAATCTTTTTCCACCCTTTAACTTTCAGTCTATGTATATCTTAGTTGGTGAGGTGTGTTTCTTGTAGGCAACCAATAGATGAATCTTGTTTTTTAATCCATTCATCCTGTCTATATATTTTAATTGGACAATTTAGATCATTTATATTGAAGGTCATTATTGATAAGTAACAACCTGGTCCTGCCATTTCCCATAAATATTCCTATTGTTTGTTTTGGATTTCCTTTGTATTTTTCCTAGGAGATTTTCTGCCTTCATATTCTTCCATGACGGTGACTGTCTTTCTCTGTTTCTGTGTGTGCAGCACAGCCTCTAGTATCATTTGTAAGGCTGTAAAGTGGTGACAAATTCTTTCACTTTCTGTTTTGGAAGGTCTTTTTTTCACCTTCATTTATAAATGACAGCTTTTCAGGGTATAGTTTTCTGGTTTGACAGTTTTTTTTTTCTTTTATGACTTGGAGTCTGTCTCTCTATTCTCCCCTAGGCTTTATGGTTTCTGATGAGCAGTAGGCTGTTAGTCTAATTGATAATTCTCTAAAGGTAATCTGGCATTTCACTCACATGTATTTTTTTAACTTTTATTTAATAAATATAAATTTCCAAAGTACAGCCTATGGATTACAGTGGCTTTTCCCCCCTATAACATCCCCCCCACCCGCAACCCTCCCCTTTCCCACTCCCTCTCCCCTTCCATTCACATCAAGATTCATTTTTAATTCTCTTTATATACAGAAGATCAATTTAGTATATATTAAGTAAAGATTTCAACAGTTTGCAAAACACAAACTATAAAGTACTGTTTGAGTACTAGTTATAGCATTAATTCACATTGTACAACAACATTAAGGACAGAGAACCTACATGGAGAGTAAGTGCACAGTGACTCCTGTTGTTGACTTAACAAATTGACACTCTTGTTTATGGTGTCAGTAATCACCCTAGGCTCTAGTCATGAGTTGCCAAGGCTATGGAAGCCTTTTGAGTTCACCGACTCTGATCATATTTAGACAAGGTCATAGTCAAAGTGGAAGTTCTCTCCTCCCTTCAGAGAAAGATACCTCCTTCTTTGATGACCTGTTCTTTCAACTGGGATCTCACTCGCAGAGATCTTTCATTTAGGTCCTTTTTTTTTTCCCCAGAGTGTCTTGGCTTTCTATGCCTAAAATACTCTCATGGGCTCTTGAGCCATATCCGAATGCCTTAAGGGCTGATTCTGAGGCCAGAGTGCTATTTAGGACATCTGCCATTCTATGAGTCTGCTGTGTCTCCCACTTCCCACGTTGGATTATTCTCTCCCTTTTTTTTATTCTATCAGTTAGTATTTCCAGACACTAGTCTTGTTTATGTGATTCCTTTGACTCTTAGTCCTATCATTATGATCAATTGTCTCATATGTATTTTAAAATCTTTTCTTTATGTTTTTCTATTGAACATTCTACTTTAATGTGTCAGTGCAGATCTTTTCTGCCCATGTCTATTAAGAGTTCCATGTGCTTCCTGTACTTGTATGTCCCTTCCTTTCTCCAAATTAGGGAAGTTTTCTACTATTATTTTGCTGAATAGATCTTCTAATCAATTCTCTCTTTCCATACCTTCAGGAAATCCTAAGACATGTATGTTTGATCATTTGGTAGTATTCCATAGATCTCAAGCACTATTTTAGACTTTTCAAATTTTTATTCTTTTATTTATTCTTTGTTTTGTCTGACTGAGATATTTTCAAATACTTATCTTCTTGCTGGGTATTCTTTCTTCTGCCTCACCAACTTTGTTGTTAAGCTTTCCACTGTGTTTTTTATGTGACATATTAAACTCTTCATTTCTTTTTTTTTTAGAGAGATTTTATTTATTCAAGAGATAGGATTACAGACAGTGAGAGGAAGAGATAGAGAGAAAGGTCTCCCATCCACTGGTTTACTCCCCAAATGTACTCAATGGATAGAACTGAACTGGTCCAAAGACAGGAGCCAGGAACTTCTTCCAGATCTCCCACACGGGTGCAGGGGCTCAAGCACTTGAACCATCTTCTACTGCTTTCCAAGGCTAGAGCAGAGAACTGGATTAAAAGAGGAGCAGCTGGGACATGAACCAGTGTCCATTTGGAATGCTGGCACCACAGGCGGTGGCTTAACCTATTATACCACACTGCAGCCCCAAAATCTTCATTTCTAATATTTCAGTTTGATTTCTCAATAGCTCTATCTCCTAGCCAGAATTTCTCATCCATTTCATGTATGAATCTCTTTATCTCATGTATTTACTTCTCTCTGTTTTTTTGAGTAATCTTATGATCATTCTTTTGAATTCCTTTTCAGGCATTTCTCAATCTCTTCATCTTCACGTTCCAATATTGAAGTGTTGTTGTGATACTTTTGGGGAGTACCATATTGCCTTCCTTGTTTGTGTTTCTTGTGCTTCTATGTTTATTTTTAGACTTTTGCAGGAATGCTTGCTTATTTCCTCCTCTGAGGGCTTTTAACTTTGAAATATACCCCTATGGCTTAGTGTAGTATCTTCTCCTTCAGCAGATATCCAAATGTATGTGCTGTGTGGGACCAAGGAGGTCTGGCCCATGTACCAACGTGGGGAAAGAGTACAGAATGGCACCCAAGTTTGACATGGTAGATCTCTATTATCATCACAGTGGACAGTATGATTGCATCAACTGTGGTGACAGCCTCAGCCCCTCTGCCAAAGTGAACCAAGTGCTCAGAGATAGCACACATGGCATGTGTACACAAAGGATCTGTGTGCCTCTCAGTGTGGGTAGAGTACCCTCTGCTGTGGTCCATCCCAGGTTCTCAGGAAACTCTGAGCCTCTGAAGCTAAACATAGCAATTGCAAGCAGAGCTCTCATAGTCACTGAGAGTAGAGGATCCACTCAGCCCCACAAGCCTCCCCCATCCACAGAGAGAGCTGAAGCGTTCACAGAGCCACCCCCAACACCCCTTAAGGCCAGACATAAAGTCAGTGGGTACTGAGGATTTATCCCTCCAATAAAATCCCCCAAGTGCATTCAGCTGCAGCAGCCTCTGCTTGTCTCATTAAGATGGCTCTTCTCTCCTGCTAGTCTTTAGGTGCCTATGTTAGGGAGGAGAGGAAAACAATGTACTCTCCCTTCATGGGGTTAGGTGGGCACTGAGCCTTCTGCTAGCTTTTCTGGCAAGACTCAAAGTCAGTGGGGTCTACAAGGCTTTTCCTCTGGCAGTATCACCAGTGGCTTGGGCTACCACAGGTTCCTCTCATCTGGATCCACAAATATGGCATAGCCTGCAGCCACTGGCTGTGGTAATTGCCAACAGTATCCTGCTTGCTCCCGGTGTGATTGTTTCATCTCCACTGCTACACAGTGTCTCTCTTCTTTCTGTAGAATTTCCACTGCAAACTTCTCCCCAACTGTTCCCTATTAATGCATTTTCTTCTTTTCTTCCATTATCCTCCTGTAGTAAATATCAGCATATATTGTCCCTATTCAGCCATCTTGGATCCACTTTTCTTCCATCTCTGATATTTTTAAAGGATATATTCATTAATGTAGGTAGAGAGATTGGTGGCAGAGGTAAATAACAGATAGTGGCAAAATTGGTGGTTACATACTGATAGGATTTTTTGAAGATTTATTTTGTTTATTTGAAAGGCAGGTTACATAGAGAGAGAGGGAGAGACAAAGAGAAAGAGGTCTTCCCTCCACTGGTTCATTCCCCAGATGGCCACAGTGGTCTATGCCAGGCCAAAGAAAGGAGCCAGGAGCTTCTTCTGGGTCTCCCACATGACTGCAGGGGCCCAAGCAACCCGGTCCATCATTCTCTGCTTTCCCAGTTGTATTGACAGGGAGCTGGGTTGGAGAGGGAGCAGCCAGAACTCAGAACTCGTGGCCATGTGAGATGCCAGCATGATTGGTGGCAGCTTAGCTCTCTGTTGCACAGCTCCAGCCCTGAATACTGTAGTGTTAAAGTCATTTGTTGGCTGGCGCCACAGCTCAATAGGCTAATCCTCTGCCTGTGGCGCCGGCACACCAGGTTCTAGTTCTGGTCAGGGCGCCGGATTCTGTCCCGGTTGCTCCTCTTCCAGGCCAGCTCTCTGCTGTGGCCCGGGAGTGCAGTGGAGCATGGCCCAAGTACTTGGGCCCAGCACCCCATGGGAGACCAGGAGAAGCACCTGGCTCCTGGCTTTGGATCAGCAAGAAGTGCTGGCCACAGCGGCCGTTGGAGGGTGAACCAACGGCAAAGGAAGACCTTTCTCTCTGTCTCTCTCTCTCTCACTCACTGTCCACTCTGCCTGTCAAAAAAAAAAAAAAAAAAAGAATGTGGACAGTGGATTTAAACTAAGTCTGACTCTCATATCCATCACACACTCACTGGGTAGCTTTGGGTTTGTAGCTCACTCCAACCTCAGCTTCCTCTTAAATAAAACAGAAGTATCAATCTCAACTATTTCCCATATTTTATGGGAGAAATTCTTGGAAGAAAATTTTAAATAAACATGCTTGTACTACCGATTATTTTCTATATATCCAGTTGGAAATATAGTGTGAAATCTATTTTGCATTAATATATAGATATCAAGTTAGAAAAATTAAAATTCTTACAGGCATTATAATTTATGAGCTCTTTTGTAGCTGAATTAGGAAGATTGAAAAATAATAGTTGCAAAATGAAAGTGAATTGAAACTTAAATTTAAGGAAAAAAATCGAAGTGGCTTAATATTTTGTGATAGCAAATTTTACATATATTAAATATGTACTAGAAGTAAATTTTATGATGTGTAATAAAGTGTACCCTGTGACCTCGTAATCACATGCCTACTTGCTGGTTGTAGCTACCTATATGTTCTTCTCTAATCTTATAAAAAAAAATTCTGTCTATTTACAGAGGTAACCATCATCCTGAATTTGGTTTAACAACCATTTGCTATAGTTTTATCCTATTTGGATTTATCTTCAGTATTATATTGTTACATTTTTGCTTTGGTTTCTTCTCATATCTAAAAATGTAACTATATCACAGTTTATTTCTCTTTTCTTATCTTTATGCAGAATTATTTTGAATAGTTATATTCTGTTATTTTTATTTCACTGTTGCTATGGATATTCTTATAAGTGTACATGTGTAAGAGTTTATGTAAGGTGTGTATTTGGAAGTGGGATTTTTTGGTTGTAAGTTATGTACCTATTCTCTAAAAATAAATGTTTTTTACAAAATAATTTTTAATATTTTATTTTACTTTTTTATCTAGAAATCTTTTATTTAATTTATATAAACTTCATGAATTTCATATATACAAATTTAGGAACATAGTGATTCTTCCAAACCTACCCTCTATCCTACCCATACTCTCACTCTTCTTTTTCCTCCCTCTCCTATTCCAATTATTTTTTACTAAGATCCAATTTCAATTAACTTTATACACATAAGGTTAACCCTATACTAAGTAAAGAGTTCAACAAATAGTATGAAAAAAAAAGAAACATTGTTCTTCAACAGTCCAGACAAGGGCTATTTGAAGTCATCACATCTCAAAGTGTCAATTTCACTCCAATACATCTCATGTACTCTATTAGTTACCTCAGATCAGGGAAAACATATGGTATTTGTCTTTTGGGGAATGGCTTATTTCACTAAGTATAATGTTTTCCAATTACATCCATTTTCTTGCAAATGACAGAATTTCATATTTTTGTTGCTGTGTAGTATCCCATGTTATACAGGGACAATAATTTCTTTATCCAGTCTTCAGCTGATGGACATCGGGGTTGATTGTATATCATACCTATTGTGAATTGAGCTGCAATAAACATAGGGGTACAGATAATTCTATCATGTGTTGCTTCATTTCTACTGGGTGAATTCCCAGGAATGGGATGGCTGGGTTATTTGGTAGGTATATATTCAAATTTCTGAGGTATACCCATACTGTCTTCCGCAGTGACTATACCAGTTTACATTCCCAATTACAGTGGGTTAGGGTACATTTTCCCCCCCACATCCTCACCAGCGTTTGTTATTTGTTGATTTCTATATAAAATACATTTTAACTGGGATGAGGTGAAACTTCATTGTGGTTTTAATTTGCATTTCCCTGATGGCTAGTGATCCTGAGCATTTTTTCATGTGTTTATATACCATTTGGATTTCCTCTTTTCAAAAAGCATCTGTTCAGGTTCTTTGCCTATTTCTTAACTGAATTCATCATTTTGTTGTTTAGTTTCTTGAGCTCTAGGTCTGGATATTACTCCTTTATCAGTTGCATAGTTTGCAAATGTTTTCTCCCATTATGTCTGTTGCCTCATCACTTCACTGAGTGTTTCTTTTACAGTGCAGAAATTTCTCAATTTGATGTAATCCCATTTGTTTATTTTGGCTTTGATTATGTGTTCCTCTGTAGTCTTTTCCAAGAACTTTCTGCCTGTGCCAATGTCTTGAAGGGTTTTCCCAACATTCTCTAATAATTTGATGGTATTGGCTCATAGATATAGGTCTTTGAGCCATTTTGAGTGGATTTTTGTGTAAGGTGTAAGGCATGGGTCTTGCTTTATACATCTGCATGTGGAGATCCATTTGTTGAGACTGTTCTTGCTCTAGAGATTGATTTCAGCACCTTGGCAAAGATAAGTTGGTTGTACATGCATGAATTGATGAGTTTCTATTCTGTTCCAGCCTGGTACTGTTTTTGTGCCAGTCAGTACCAGGCTGCTATGATTATAACTGCCCTGTAGTATGTCTTGAAATCTGATATTGTGATACCTCTGGCTTTGTTTTTGTTGTATAATATTGCTATAGCTATTTGGGGTCTCCTGTGTTGCCGTATGTATTTCAGCATTGTTTTTGCTAGATCTGAGAAGAATGCTGTTGGTATTTTGATTGGGATTGCATTGATCTATAAATAGCTTTCAGTGGTATGGATATTTTGATGATACTGATTTTTCCATTCCAGGAACATGACATATTTTTTCATTCCTTTGTGTCATCTTCTATTTCTTTCTTTAATGTTTTGTAATGTTCATGGTAGAGATATTTTATATTCTTGCTTAAATTTATTCCAAGGTATTTAATTCTTTGTAACTATTGCGAATGGGATTGATCTTACAAGTTCTTTCTGTACTATGGCATTGTCTGTATACACAAAGACTACTAATTTTGTGTGTTAAATTTATGCCCTGCCACTTACCAAACTCATTTTAATGAGTTCCAATAGTCTCCTAGTAGAATCTTTTGGATCCCTTATATATAATATGTCATTCTCAAATAGGGATAGTTTGACTTTTTCCTTCTCAATTTGTATCCCTTCGATTTCTTTTTCTTGCCAAATGGCTCTAGATAAAACTTCTAGCACTATATTGAATAGCAATGGTGAGAATAGGCATCCTTGTCTGGTTCCAGATCTTGGTGGGAATGCTTCCAACTTTTCTCCATTCAATAGGATGCTAGCCATGGGTTTGTCATAAATTGCCTTGCTTCTGTTTAGGAATTTTTTCTATACCAAATTTGCTTAAAGTTTTCATCATGAAAGGATGTTGTGTAATACCAAATGATATCTCTGCATCTACTGACATAATCATGTGGATTTTTTCCTTCAATTTGTTAATGTGATGTATCACATTTATTGATTTTCAAATGTTCACCCAATCCTACATACCAGGAATAAGTCCCACCTGGTCTGGGAGAATGATATTTCTGATGTGTTGTTGAAGTTGATTAGCCAGTATTTTGTTGAGGATTTTTTGTAGATTCATCAGGGTTGTTGGTCTTTAGTTCTCTTTCTCTGCTGTATCTTTTTCAGGTTTATTAATTAAGGTGATGCTGGCTTCATATAAGTAGTTTGAGAGGATTCCTTCCCTGTCCATTATTTTGAATAACTTGAGAAGAGTTGAAATTAGTTCTTTAAATGTCTTGTAGAATTCATCACTGAAGCTCTTTGGTCCTGGACTTTTCTTTAGGGGAGTGTCTTTATTACTGATTCAGTCAGTTTTTGTGTTTCTGTGTGTAGCACATCCTTAAGTATCTTTTGTAAGGCTGGACTAGTGGTGAGAAAATTTTCAATTTCTGTTTATTATGGAGGTTCTTTGTTCTACTTTCATTAATAAATGAGAGCTGTGGAGGGTACAGTATTCTGGGTTGACAGTTTTTGTTTCTCTTAAGATTTGAATTATGTATCACCATTCTTTCCTGGCCTTTTGGGTTTCTGATGAAAAGTCAGCTGTGAGGACCCATCATGTAATGGTTAGCACTCTGGACTCTGAAAAGTCAGCTATGAGTCTAATTGGAGATCCTCTGAAAGAAATCTGGCATTTCTCTTGTGCACATTTTAGAATCTTTTCTTTATGTTTTGCTAATGAAAGTTGGACTGCAATGTCGTGGCAAAGATCTTTTCTGGTCATGTCTATTAGGAGTTCCATGTGCATCCTGTACTTGGATGTCCCATTCTTTCTCCAAATCATGGAAGTTTTCTGTAGTTATTTCACTAAAGAAGCTTTCTAATCCATTCTCTTTCCATACCTTCAGAAACTCCTAAGACTTACGTGTAAAGTCGTTTGATAGTAGCCCATAATCTCCAATAATGTTTTTAATTTTTCTAATATCTTATTCTTTTTTCTTGGTTTGATTGTAAGATTTCCAGATATTTGTCTTCTAACTCAGATATTATTTCTTCTGCCTTACCAATTCTTTTGTTAAGGCTTTCTACTGTATTCTTTATTTGATCTATTGAATTCTTCATTTCTAATATTTTGTTTTGATTTCTCTTTAAAATCTCAATTACATATGAAAAATTTTAATTTATCATTTATGGATTTATTTAATTCATGGATTTGCTTCTGATTACTTCTGGGTAATCCTATGATTAATTTTTTGAATTGCATTTCTGACATTTCATCAATCTCTTTGTCTACACATTGAATATTGACATATTGTTGTGTTCCTTTGGTGGCATCATGGTGTCTATCTTATTCTTGTTTCTTGAATTGTTGCATCTATTTTTAGACATTTGTGGGGATACTTGTTGGGTTTTTTTTTTTCCTCTGATGGCTTTTATGTTTGGACTATGCCTCTGTGGCTTAGTGGAGTATCTATTCTTTCAGTGATTACCCTGAGGCATGTGCTGAGTATGTCCAAGGAGCTCTGTTCATTGCTCCAGGGCCAG
Organism: Lepus europaeus; assembly: GCF_033115175.1. NCBI lineage: Eukaryota > Metazoa > Chordata > Mammalia > Lagomorpha > Leporidae > Lepus > Lepus europaeus. The sequence continues at coordinate 62,112,198 of NC_084831.1, forward strand.
GGGAGTATCCAAGGTTACACACAAGCTGGGCATGGTAGATCTCCTCTTTTTTTTTTTTTATCAGAGAGGAGGGTTGGATAAATTCTGTTGACATAATTTCACCCTCACCTTCTCTCCTCTAAGGCTACCAATGTCCAGGTGCTAGCCCAAGTGGGTGCAATATTCTTCCATGCTTCATCAAGGACCACATAAAGGATCCATTCAGTCCTCAGTGTGAGCCCGAATCCTGCAGCAATGACCCACACCAGATAATCAGGGAGCCCCAATCATATAGAGCTCCCCATAATGACTGCCCAGAGATCCATCCAGACCCTATGCCCTCCCACACAGCCACATTGTTTCCAAAGCCATAGCACACAAGGCTCCCACAGTCACGAGGCCATGAGGATCCACTCTGCCCTGCCAGTCCATTCCGCCCACTGAGAGGCAAAGACATTCCCAGAGCCAACCACTTGTGTGTACTCTACCCAGGCAGCCTAAGCCTCTGAATCTGTGATGTTTTAGGAGTGTAGGGGCACCTTACAGACTTACATGGATGCTCAGCCCCATTTCAGTCCTCTCAGACTGCCTCAGGTATCTCCTCTGGCTGGTTGCTGGACACATGGACACAAGCAGGTACAGCTGTCACTTATGTCCAAAATGGCACATGCCCTCAGCTAGTGGAGAGAGAAACATGCCCCTTTTATTTCTCTAGGTTGGCAGGTACACTGTCCCCCACAAAGATCCAGGCCGCACTCACACTACACTTTCCCTTCAGCTTTATCGCCAGTGGCTTGGGCTGCTGCATTCTGTTCTCACTCTTCAAAGCTGGTGCTGATGCTCTCTGCTACTGGGGTCCTCTGTTTGTCCATGCTTGTGCTGTGTATCCACACCCTCCATGTAGTTACACAGCATCCCTGTAACTTCCATGGAGTTTCCATTGCAGTTCTCTTCCTAACTCTTCCCTGAGATTGCACTTGCTCCATTTTTTTAAGAGTATCTTCCCCTGGACTAGAACAGTAAGCTACCTCCCTATTCTGCCATCTTTGGTTCTCTACAAAATAATTATACTTACAGACCAGTATTGTGAATGAATTGTCATGTTTCACATCTTCACCAACAGTTGGTTTTTTCAGGCTTCTTATTCTTCACCACCATGATAGCTGCAAAATGGCGTCTCATCAGTTTATATCCCTGATTTCCATGTCTCTGCATGTTTGTGGAAGTTGGTGGTTCCTTTTCTTTGAAATACCTTTTATTAATATTTTTGCTCTACTGGTTGTCCCTTTCTTGTTTATAGGGATCTTTTAGTGATTCTACTTATCAACACTGTGTTGGCTATCTGTACTACAGATTTCCCCTCCCAATGTTATTACTTTCTATATAATATCTTCTCATAGACAAAAGTTTTCTTAATTGTAATATGATAAAATGTGGAATTCTTTTGCATTTGGTGTATTGTTTAAGAAGTCTTCCATCTTCCATTTCCTAAACAGATTCTCAGCTCCCCAAGCAACATTTATAAAGTATACCTTCCTTTGCATCTGACTGTTGGTATCACTTCTTCATAAAATTTAATTTCTATGCATTCAAATATTACTTTTCTTCATTGGCTAGTTTACCCTCTGGGTACCAAAACCACTGCTTTAATATACACAGGAAAGTTATGTTTTGATAACTGTTAGGACAAGCCTTTCCAGCTTGGATGCCTGGATACTTACTTTTCATATGAATTTTACCATTTATTGGTAAAGTTTCTCATCAACAAAAAATGTAGTTTGTATTTGGTTATGAATTAATTGGCTCTTTTTTAAGATTTTCTTTTATTTGAAAGGCAGAGTTGCAGACTGAGTAGGAGAGACAGAGAGATCTTCCATTTGCTGGTTCACATCCCAATGGCCACAATGGCTGGGGCTGGGCCAGGCTGATGCCAGGAGCCAGGTGCTTCTTCCAGGTCTCCCACATGAGTGCAGGGGCCCAAGCACTTGAGCTTCTTATGCTGCTTTCCCCGGTGAATTAAGCAGGGAGCTAGATCAAAGTGGAGCACCCAGGTCTTGAATCAGCATGCATGTGGAATGCTGGCATTGCAGGCAGAGGCTTCACCTGCTATACCAGAACATTGGCACCAATTCACTGGCTCTTTTTTTTTTTAATTCATTGGTTATTAATGCAATCTTTGATTGGGCTAACAATGGAGGATGGACATTTTAATGGTACTAACTCTTTATTTATTTATGTTACATATATTTTCTTTTATTTCCATTTTTATCTTCATGCTAATTGATATAATTTTCTTCCAAAAAAAGGTTTTGTTTATCTGGATCATAACATACTTTCCCATTTCTAGATTACTAAGATGACTTACCATGAAGAAATACTAAAATCTATGAAATGCTTTATCTGCATTTATTGAGATAACTTTTTTCTGTTTTAATATATAAATGCTATGAATTATATATGGGGAATTTCTACTGCAAAACTACTTTTATATCTGAAATAAATATGATTATGGCATAATATATATAAACTGTCACATCCGGGCTGATATATCAAAATACCAGTCACTGAGTAATTCATAAACAAAAGAAATCTATTTCACTTAGTTCAGGAGGCTGGATGTACAAGATAAAGAACTGGCAGATCTGGTGTTTCTGCTTCCAGCATGGTGCCTTATTGCTGTGCCCTTCCCTGGTAGAAGTCAGAAGAGAAGGAGAAGCAGCCTCCTCTTGAGGCCTTTCTTATATACAAGAGGGCATTAATCCACTAATGAGGATGGAGCCTTCATGACTTAATAACTTCCTGAAAAGGCCCCGTCTCTTAATACCACTACAATGAGAATAAAGATTCAACAGGAATTTTGGAGGAAGCCTTCAGTTCAATCTTGTTTGGGACTTGTAAAAATCTGTGTCCATGAGTGAGAGTTATATGTGTTCTTGTGTACTTTATTTGTGAGTTCCTGTTAATCATCATTTTGGGAAAATTACCAGTCCTTATCTCTTCAATTGTTGTCTCTTACTTATTTATTCTTTCTCTCTTGCTAGAATTTTAATTAAATATGAAGATGAGTATGATATCATAAGTAGTTAGGAAACACTAGCTACTTTTATTATTGTATGTCATTTTCTGAAAAACTAACCAGGTAAGGTGTTATTTTTAACATTTATTTTATATTGTTAAAGAGAATCTTTAGGGATCTTAACCTAAAATTTTCAATAATTTTGACTATTTTCAATTTTTTGAATTATTTAATATGCTAATTACTAACCAAAATATTTCTAAATGATAGGCTGCTCAATGTATGGATTAAAGATCAAACATGATTTTAAAGATAAAATACCTAAACAACAGCATGAAACAAATATTTAAAGAACAAGAAAAAATAGTTCATGTGAAAAATAATAGAACATCTAATTTTTAAAATAAAATACAAAGATGGGTTAAATTTAAAAGAGAAACAAGCATTCGTCACAGCATATGTCTGCCTGAGATGCCAACATCCCCTGTCAGAGTAACTCCACTTTCTATCCAGTTTACTGCTGATGGATACCGTGGGAGGCAACAGATGTTAACTTAATACTTGGGTGCCTGACATACATGTGGAAGATCTGGTTTGAGTTCCAGGCTCCTGGCTTTGGCTGAACCAGCCCTAACTGTATCTCTGGCATTCAAATAAGGTAAAATAAATAATTTTTTTAAAAAATTTAGAAATTCACAGATGGGGCTGGCATTGTGGGGTAGTGTATTAAGCTGTTGCTTATGACTATAGCATTCCATATGGAAGTGCCAGTTGGAGTGCCAGCTGCTCTGCTTCTAATCCAGCTTACTGCTAATGCACCAGAGAGGTAGCCAATAATGCCCCAAGTGCACGGGCCCCTGCCACCCACATGGGAGACCCTAATGGAATTCCTAACTTCTGCCTTTGGCCTGGGTCAGATCCCACTATTGTGGTCATTTTGAGAAGTGAGCTTCTTTCTCTCTCTCTCTATCTATAAAAAAAAAAAAAAAAAAAAAAAAAAAAAAAAAAAAAAAAAAACAAAAAAAACACTAAGAGAATCAGAAGGTGAGTAAATATTTGAGATTTTATATCAGGCAGTCTTTACAAAAACTTTTTCTAAGTTCTGACATCCAGAAATTATGTTAGACTTATATTCTATAAAATTTCTTTATAGAAAAGTTTAGAAAATACTTTGTACTCTACAATTCACAATTTTAAATATTTAGAAAGGCTATAGATTTCATTGAACAAGAATTTTTAATGTCAATATTTTATTTCTTCTAGCTTTTTTCACAGTCAAGTAAAACTGTCAAAGAGATGAATTAAATAAAAACTCTGGGAATAAGCACTATGATCCATAGAATTGAAAAGAAATGCCAATGGCATAGCCTCTCTATTTGGGTTACATGTGTACACAAATGTGTTTTCATAGAAATTTGAAACAGTTGTGTATTTATGCTAATGTTTTAATTTATAGTTGAAATTGATTAGAATTAAATTAAAGTCATGTTATTAAAAGCATAGCAGTGAATGATTTTAGCTCCCAAGTTCATCCAAGTTCTTCTGATTTTTAATTGCCTAAGATGCATGTATACCTGAGGCAAGCAATATATTTACATATCCAGTAATTTCCTTTTTAAGTAATTACAACATGGGTTTGCCACACCTACTAACCCAATTTTGTCATTTAGTCATCAAGTAAAGTTTATAATAAAAAACAAAAAAGTAATAAAATAGAATTTGTCACCACATAGCTAGCCACCCCATTCATTTCTGTATTTTCCTAAATTTGTTAAACTACTAAGGTCTAGGCCATAGATTTATACATATATATATATTAATTGAGTAGCCTATAATTTAGAAATATTTTGGTTAGTAACTGATATATTAAATATACTATTTTATATACAATATATATGAGATATATATGAAGAAAAATATTATATCATATAATGTAATATAATTATAAAATATATTTTATGTTTTATATCTTATAATAATTTTAATATAATATTACATATATTACACATATATAATATATCACATATATTTTATATTTTATGATATATAACATCAAATATAGGCTATAAAATATATTTAAACATAAATATAAATATATGAGATATATATTAATATATCAAGAAAAACTTGAAAAATCAAACATTTTTAAATTATTGGAGGCATATCAATTTCGTCAACCTTCAAGATCCTGTCAGGAAACAGAAACTGTATAAATTGTTAGCCAAGAAAGTTTAATACAAAAAAATAGTTAATCCTGTATTAAGGAACCAAAAGAACAAAAAGAGGACACTGAGAGATTGGCTTTGTAGCAAGTAAAGCTACCAACTGCAACACTGGCATCCCCTATGCGTGCCAGTTCAATTCCCAGCTGCTTCACTTCTGATCCAGCTTTTTACTAATAGCCTAGAAAAGCAGTAGAAGATGGCCCAAGTGCTTGGGCCCCTGCACCCATGTGGGAGACCCAAATGAAGCTCCAGCTCCTGGCTTCGGCCTGGCCCAATCTCAGCCATTGTGGCCATCTAGAGAGTGAACCAGTGGAATGAGAAGGTGAGAAGCTCATGCCAAGATGGCCACTGACAACAGAAACTGCCTGGCAACAGGCCATGATTGGATGGCTTCGGAAACCACACGACAACAGAGCCTGACTGACAACAGGCCATGATTGGATGGTTTTGGAAACCACATGACAACAGAGCCTGACTGACAACAGGTCGTGATTGGATAGCTTTGGAAACTGCCTAGCAGCATGCTGTGACTGGTTAGGGCATAGACTGCCCCTTGACCGGATTGGCTGCCTTGGCTATATAAGCAGCTGTAGCAACTGAAATAAATGAGTCTGCAGGCTACTTGCCTCAGGCCTGCTTTCACCCAACTCCTAGGGTCTGTGTGGTGACTCCACGCCTCTTGCCCTCACCACGCTCCTCCTCTCAGAAACAAATCCACAGCAACATCTATACGTCTTTCTCTCTCTTGCTATAACTCTAACTTTCAAATAAATAAGTCTTTATTAAAAAAAGAAAAAGCACATCAAAATATCACAGAGGCAATAGTGGTAGAAAGCAGCTAACTCTGCTAGCGTGCAGAACAAGGAAGGGAGTGTGATCCAAACTCAAAGCTAGCACTTAGATCTCTAAGGAAGGGCACCTGCCAGCCACTTAAAGGACCCCCTGTAGTTTTTCTTGTAAGGCAATCTAGTGGTTATATACTCTGAGCCATTCTATGTGCAAATTCTGGGCTACATAGTTCTATTTCCTCTGGTTGATTTTACCCTACCCTACTCTTCCTGTATTCACATGCAGGTTGCTACAGATTGGCTATGATGAGTGAACAAGCATAGACACAAATAAGCACATATTACTGGGTACCTTTAAGAAAAGCTGAATGTCAGCAGAAGGCCTCTCTTTGCCAGACAAATTCCCAATTCAGTCTTCTATCAATACTATGGTTGGTGTTTTCGGCATTCTGGTTGAGTTCCAAAGTCTTCCAAGAGCTCTTCAACCCACCATCTCTTCTAGCCTGTGTTAGATGATTCATACGGGCTAAAGATATATTTTCTAGCAAGATGTGTATGAAATGTCACTGATGAGGACAAACACATTGCAGACTTTCCCTGCTATTTTTATTGTACCAATCTGAAATTAGTGGGAGCACTTCCTCCTCTACTAGATCTTACTACTCATATTTGAAGCCAACAAGGCAAATCATTATTGAGCAATCCAAACTAGAGAACTCTGAGGAGTAAACCCTGACTGTCTAGAAATCCTTCAACATGGACTTTGTACTCCCAGGCCCTGCTCTTCCAAGTCTAGAGATTTTCTTTGTTTAAATTAATAAGCTAATTGTATTGTTCTTTAGATACAGAAGTGATTGTAACACAAAGAGAAATAAGAACAAACTCTCCTCACCAGTCTCCCAGTACAATCCCTAGAAATAAACAAAGTTTAAATCCTATCATGTAACTTCTTTTCTACATATTTAAGAATTGGCACACATATGTGTACTTTATTTATTTAAGGCTATATCATGAACATTATAAAACTTTTATTCTTTTTTAATACTTATAAATGGGCATCCCATTATCTAGCCTACAACCTACTGATGGACATCTGTGTGGTTCCTGTGCTCTGGTGTTTTCACGGTGAAATGAACAACTTTTTATGTATCTATGCAAAATTTACAAGTAATCAATTTTTTTTATTTATTTATTTGAGAGGTACAGTTATAGACAGTGAGAGGTATAGACAGAGAAAAAGGTCTTCCATCCATTGATTCACTCCCCAGTGGCCACACAGGCTAGAGCTGCACTGATCCAAAGCCAGGAACCTGGTGTTTCTTCCATGTCTCCCACACAGGTTTGGGAGCCCAAGGACTTGGGCCACCTTCTACTGCTTTCCCAGGCCACAGCAGAGAGCTGGATTAGAAGAGGAGCAACTGGGACTAGAACTGGCGCCCATATAGGATGCTGGCACCGCAGGCGGAGGATTAACCTACTGTGCCATGGTGCCAACCCCAAATAATAATTTTTAAAGATAGAACCACTATGTATGCATATTTTACTTTAAAAGATATTGTGAAATTTCCATCCTAAAAGTATTAGCAACCTACACAAATTTTGGAACTTATTGGAGACACCAAGCAATTCTGACTTTCCAGAGGCTACCATTCTGGTTTACATTAAGTCACAGGTGAGGGACACTGGATTTTTAAAATGTAGTTATGTTTATGTTGTTGCTTCTACAGAATTGTCTAAGTTTTTGGCTTCTTGATTTTATCCTTCTCTGTTCATCTGCAGCAACATTTTTTACATTAATTTTTCTTTCAGTTTTGTCTCCCTTTTTGTCATTTCAATGAAACTTTGAATATGATGGGAGATAAGATCCTTTGATATCTGAGTCAACTTATTTTAACTTATTCATTCACCATACACTCAGTCTATGTTTATGCATGTATTATGCAATAATTGATGGATATAAATTTTTCCCTTTGGAAATTCAAGTCTAAGAAGGGGTTATAAGAATGAGAGTACCACAATTAGCAGATAAATGTGGATGTACAGATACATGAGTAATGAATAAAAGAAGAGAAAGGTATCTTTCAGGGGAAAAGACAGGATCAAGGTAAAGAAAAACTAGACTAAAAAGTAACTAGGGGAGAGAAAACAGCTCATGGAAGGTATTTGGGGTGGAACAGAAAGTAGGCTTGGCTAGCTTAAAGTAATCACATACCCTGGAGCACAGGTTATTTTGTAAAATAAGGAAGGTTAAGATGAGAAAAATAAGCCAAGGTAAAGTATCAGAGTCTTTGAAGGTCATGCTAAGAGTTTGATATTTTCCCCATGAATCACAGGCAGTCTCAAAAATTGTAACCAGGAAAACAATATATTTAAATCCACCTCGTAGAATTTGCCTCTGACATGAAGAATGAATTAATCATCCAATCAATAATTTTATTGATATCTTACTATGTGCCCACAGTTATGATAAGGACTATAACTTTAATATGAACAAAATAGAAACTGAAGTTATACTATGTTAGTTTAGGAAACAATGTATTGCCAGAACTAAGTTAAAGATAGGAAATTTAGAACAGAAAAATGGATTCAAGAAATAAAAAATGGAAGGAGCATGAGAGAGGTAGATAAAAGGCAGGAAGGCATCAGGTATGTTACTTTTAGTCATAATTTGGATGATTTAGTGGGCAATGCTGTTGTAATTGAAATAAGAATAGATGAGGAGTAGAAAGTTGAATAGAAGATGAAAAACAACATACAGGCAGAAATGTTTAAAAAATTATTAGAAATATAGATCTGCAACTTAGTAAGTGTGTCTGAGCTAGAAAAAATTTGAGTATCACTGGTGACCTTTTGTAAATGAATAAAAACAGAGGAAAAGTGAATAGAATCTGAAGAAAGGGAACTGTGGAAAATAACATAACAAACATATAAATATCTTGCCAGCTTTAAGATGCTATGCAGTATAACTAATTACTATTGCTGTTATTGAACATCTGAAACAAGCTACTAGGTCTTATTATTTAAGTTTCACAAAAAAAAAAAAATTCCAGAACCTAGAACATTGTCAAATATGAGATAGGTTTTCAACAAATAGTTTTTCTTCCTCCGTATATATTTATTGAATGTCTTGAACATGTGTATTTGTTATAGCAGTACATTAGGTGACAGGACTTTTCCTAATGAAGACTCCTAACAATCATCTTCAACAGTCACATTATTAAATTTGTAAAGCTAGTCTTTTAACTCTGGGGGAAAAAAAGAAAAAGGTTTAGTCTTCAAATTTATAGTCCACATAAAATTAAAACAATTGGTTATTACATCTTAAATATTCAAACAGTTGATTTATTAGGGTAGTTCCCATCTATTTCCACTCAGTTGCACATTTTTATTTTATGCTTGTAAAGTAAAAATACTAATTTAGTATTTACAGTTCATGGGGAAACAATGAAAAGAAGCATGAGTTTGTAGTAAGGTTCTCAAAGAACTACAACTGCATGACTTATTTTCAGAGAACTCTAACATCATCACAGTATGACCTCTGTGACTGTTAACAGTGACTATCTTCTCATAAACTTAATTAATGCCAACAGAACAGAGAAAACCCCAGTGGTACATTGTCCCCTTAAATGCTATGGGAGCACTCTTTTTGAGAAACAAAGCAGTATTTGTTAATCAGTCAACAGAATTTCTTTTTAATTCCTGCCCTGTGGCAAGCATTGTAATATATTAAGAGATACTTATAAAGAAGTATGAAATATGCTCCTGCCTTCAAGAAAAGTATACGCTTTGAGGAGCGACAAGGCACAAAAAGTACTATAGATTACGTATCAGATGAATTTCCCAAAGAATAAGTGCTCTTCTGGTGTCTAATACTCAAGATATTCCAGCATCTGGCACAGTTTATCTTTCTACAGTGTTTCCCTAAATCCACTACTATAAGAAAAATTATCCTCATACTCTTTACTATGCCACGTTGAACTGCTTGTTGTCTTTGGATGCTTTCTGCTTCTGTGACCTTGCTTGTACTCATTATCTTCAATTATAAATTATAGTTGTAAGTCTCAACCTTTCCTCAAGGTTCAGCTCTAGTACAATAACTTTTTTGCTAGCTACACATAATCTTTCCCTCCTCTATTCTGCTCTTTAACTAAACCTGTGATAATTCCATTATTTTCACCTTATGTCACATTTTCCCTATCCATATAGGGGCATGATTATAACACACCACCATCCCTTTTCCTTCCCCTACTTCTTGATAAATATTGTTGATAAAGAGATGCTGATTCCTGGGAACCTAGTGAGGCTAAAGGTATGCTTTCAGTGCATCCAGTACTGTTGATTCTTTCCATCACATGTGGTCCCTGAAACCATCTCACAAGCCAAATTGTTACATTTTTTACATGTCATAATTGCATTTGTATTGTAGTTAGCCACCCAACTCAGCTAGGATATGAACTCCTTCAGGGCAGGGAATCTGTGAACTTCCTTTGGCAACCCCTCTATCCTATGGTGCCTATTCAAGAATCATTTCCAGGATACCATCAACACTTGTGAAAGATTTAGATTGTTAGACTACACTCAGAAATTCCATTCAGTTTAGTTTCACATGGAACCAGGAATCTGCATTCCAAACTCCCTAGATGACTGTTTCCTCACTGTAAATTTGAAACTGGTCACCAGTTAATAAGTGTCTGTAGAATGAACGAGATACTAATCAGCTTTTAGTTACCACAATGAAATACCTGAGTTAGCTGCCATTATTACAGCCCTCTCATGAGTACTATCTTCCAAGCACACTACCTCAGTGACCAGAGAACTTCCCACCAGGCTCACCTCCTAGTTACCATGACTGAAAAGTTTTGTCCCTCTTAGTACCATTAATTTCTGAATTTAAAATATGCCATGAGCTCCGCAGCCAAACCATATTCAAATCATATCAAATGTTTCCTTTTTTCCCCCTCTCTCAAGCCATAAATGTCTTAATGGATAGATAAGTGATTGCCTAATTGTTGTGCATCCCATAACTATATGTCCTAGTTACATATAATTTCAATATAATAGATTCACAAACGCTGTGGAGTCTGTATCTAATAACAGGGTGACTTATGATTCGGGTAATTAAGGAAAGCTCTTCCTAAGACAAAGAACTTTTCCTGGCCCTAAATGATGAGTTAGATTTAAATAGGTGGGGAGGGGACAGATCATAAGATTGACACAACCAAAGAAAGAAGTTGAGAAACACAGGCAACAGGCTGATGATTAGATTAGTTTAACAGAACAAAATGATATCTTGGCAGAGGAATGAGAGATGAGGCTGCCTCCCCACTGTATAAAATAAGTGTATGTTAGCAGAACTCTCCTTTTCATTTTAATTTAATAAGAGCAAAATAAGTGGTTTTGATGTGATTAATGACCAACAAGGGATCTACAGTGCTGACCTGGCAAGCATCCACCTTTATGGCACATGTACAAATACAGATTGAGTACAGAATTAACCTGCCCAAGCATCTGTTCACAATCCCATATGCAAAAGAAAAAATAGACAAAGGCATATGCTGCAAGCTAAGCCTGGGCATTTTTTTTTATATCATGTTTGGTAGAAATTCACATTTTCAACAAAATCCCTTATTGACTAGCTAATATGGATTCAAATATTAAATAACCATAACAATAATGAAGCAAAGATCTTTTTAATAGTCTTTTCACATATAAAGAAAAGTTAACATTAAGAAAAGTATAATAAATTTGTAGTTAAATTATATTTCTTTGGGCTTATGACATAACCACCATCAGCCCACAAATCTACAATGAATTGACTTGGGCACTTTCTCATTCACTAAACTGGCAAGCAGTTATCAGCTATCTACTAAGTGCCAAGCACTGAACGTGAAATGTTCATCACAAAGCACCATGTGCGTAGCACAACCTGAAGATTTGTTCTTACATGGATGAAAGATTGATATGGAATAACTAGAATCAACAAATTATCATTCATGTATTCATTCAACAATTCATAGATTAATGGATTTATTTCCATGACTTTGGTTTGTTGTCTCTTATGTTCTTAACATAGTGCCTCGTATATAATAAGTGCTCAATAAATATTTGTTGGAAAAACAAATTTATTGATCATTCTTTCAAGCTGTCAGGATACAAAATGAAGTGAAAACTGATAGCCCTTTGTTCACTGCTCATAGTTTAGTGAAAGAGACAAATATGAATCAAGTATGGTCTGGAATGTAGAATTTCAACAATGACAAATATTGAGGAGCTTTTAGCAGAGCATACAAAGGCTTTGCTTAAGAAGTGATCTTGAACTGAAATCTACAGGATGAGTGGAAATTAACCAGAGGAGGAAAAGCCCTTTAGGCAAAAGAGAGAGCTGGAAGTAGCACAATGAATGCACAGTGAGTTTAATGGGGATTGAGAGGGAGTCACAATAATATGATAGGGAAGGCGAGTAAGTAAGTTGAAAGTATGTAACAATTCTTAGGGAGTTCTAGAATCATAAATATTAGATAAGAGTATATAGATAAGGAAGCATTTCATTTACAGTTGATACAGTGGAAACTGATTTGACAATAGGGTTCACATGTTTGCAATAAATAGTTTGGTTAAAGATACAAACTCAAAATTCAAAACTCATTTTTAATGTAACAGAAAAATGTTGTGATAAACAAGGCGAATTTTTTCAGCAGTGAGCAAAACAATAGAGCATATAATTCAAATTATATAACTTTGACCCTTGTAGATTGTACCAACAAATATTATAACTTTACTAAATTATATGGCAGTAATTATCACTGAAATAGGGGTTAATAAGGAATCAACACAGCATCATAAGAATGATTTGGGTGTGCTGATGTGGAACTGTATTGACAAATTAATATACCTTGGCAAATAGCTCATTCATCTGTTATGTAAAAAGAATAAAAGATATAATTTATTGCTCTAGTTTGCATGATAGAGTCCCTGCACAAAAAATAAAACAGACATTTAAAGAGCAATTGTGGAAAGGAGAAAAAGTGATATGTGAAAATATGAACAAAGAAATAGCTGACTTTATTCTTCCACTAGTTACAAAGTGTTTGGTCAGGTATACTGAGGTTGTTTTATTCAATCAATTTACTGTTTCATTTGTCCCTGCATACTATTATGATTTTACTGTGGTATTTAGCCCTAGATTACATGCATCTCTCCATTAACCTGTATCTACATTTAGCCTAAGGTCCTATGATAATTTTTTCCTTTTCCCATATGTAATTGTGCATTGCACATATATCCCATAACTCAGGGCTAGACATAAGTTTGGTGCTTAGTAAGTACTTAGATGTTCAGAAGAGCCAAGTAGAATATTTTTAATTAAATCTTACAAATTTTAACACTTATAATGAGACATATTAGAATTTCTTAGTTTGGGTTTATAATTATATATTTAAGATTTATTTATATTATATATATTTATATATACTTATATATAAATATATGTTATTATATATTTATTTTAATTTATATATTTAAGATTTTATTTATTTATTTGAAAGGCAGAGTTAGAAAGAGAGAGAGGGAGAGAGAGAAAGAGAGATCTTCTCTCTGCTGTTTCACTCCCCAAATGGCCACAGCAACCATGGCTGGACTTAGCCATGGAGCTTGGCTAGGAGCATGGAGCTTCATCCATATGAGTACAGGGGCCCAACTATTTGTACCATCTTCTGCTTCCCCAGGTAGATTAGCCAGGAGTTTGGTCAGAAGTGGGGCAGCCAGAACTTGAACCATTGCCCATATGGGATACCAGCACTGCAAGCAGTGGCTTTACCAGTACTGCCACTGCATCCCACTCCATAATTATTTTTTGAACAGTCAGATTTAGGGACAGATTTAGGATGCTACAGATTATCTCTTGCCAGTTTGTATTGTTTCTGTGAAATATGGAAGTCATAGTAAATATCTAGCAATATTCATACCATTTTATTCTAGTCTGATCATATTGAAAATAAATTCATAATTGAAGTATAAAGATAAGAATATATTTTGGGGGCCGGTGCCATGGCACAGTAGGTTAATCCTCCACCTGTGGCGCCAGCATCCCATATGGGCATCAATTCTAGTCCCGGCTGCTCCTCTTCCAATCCAGCTCTCTTCTGTGGCCTGGGAAAGCAGTAGAAGATGGCCCAAGTTTTTGGGCCCCTGCACACACATGGGAGACCCAAAAGAAGCTCCTGACTCCTGGCTTCAGATCGGCACAGCTCCAGCCATTGAGGCCATTTGGGGAGTGAACCAACAGAAGGAAGACTTTTCTCTCTGTCTCTACCTCTCACTGTCTGTAACTCTACCTCTCAAATGAATAAATAAAGTCTTAAAAATAAAAAAGAATATATTGTAAAACTACAAAGTAGTATATTCAAAAGTAGTACAACTAATATACTGAGGATTGATAAACAAATATGAAAAATAAACAACTCAAAATCACTTGAAACAACCTATAGAACTCTAATAGTTTTTTTTTCTAAGATTTATTTATTTATTTGAGAGGTAGAGTTACAGACAGAGAAAGGGAGAGACAGAGAGAAAGGTCTTCCATCCGCTGGTTCACTTCCCAAATGGCCACAACGGCTGGAGCTGGGCTGATCCGAAGCCAGGAGCCAGGAGCTTCTTTTGGGCCTTCCATGTGAGTACAGGGGCCCAAGGACTTGGGCCATCTTCTGCTGCTTTCCCAGGCCATAGCAGAGAGCTGGATCAGAAGTGGAACAGCAAAGACACCAACCACCACAGGGTTAGCTTACTATGCCACAGCACTGGCCCCTTTCATAGTATTTTGAAATATTTACAGTCCTCACAATAGAGCTTGAAGTCTACACTATATAACACCCATGATATCAGCTCATAACACTACTAAGTAAGCCTTCCCACTTCTTTAATAGGGAACTTTAAGCAGAGCAAGATTAAAGACTTCTATTGATAGCATAAAATCTTTTTTTTTAATTTCACAAATATTTATTAAGCTTTCATTGTACTTCCTCTAGGCTAGGTAATGACTCAGTTTAACCTTTCCTTTCTACCACCAATTGAAGATAGGCTTATTTTGGAACCCAAATATGGAGTATGTCATGACTCAATTCTTGCCTGTTTCCAATGAGTTATTCTTGCTACCAAACACATAACTAAATGGTCTTCACATGAAAAGACTTAAACAATTTTTAATAAAGGTTCATTCTCACTTCCACTCAACAAACTTATGGTATTGACATAAGCAGCAGCTTGATTTTTACTGGTGGAAAAGATAACACATGTTTGTCAGTTTAATGTTTTATTTGATGAAATGCTTACTCTTTAGCAGATGTGTGGTCTAATTTTTCTTATTTTCAGTTTAAGTATTTGTGCATTATACAGTTAAATAGAAAATGAATGACCTTATATACCAGATATGAATTACTGGCTTCCAAAGAACTCAAATTTTGAATCATATCCAAGTCACTTTGAACAAAAGTAGTCTTTTGTGATTCAGAAAGTATTCCAATTTTCAGGACATCATTATGACCTTCAAGCATCATTGCCAGGATTTTTTGCAGCAGGTCCATTGCTAAGTGCCAGGGATGCGGAGATGAAAGACCTGTTCCAGATAAAATAGTGAGTGTAGAACTATCATTTACAAGATTCCAGGGTGTTACTTTACAAACAGAAAATAATGACTCAGATTTACTTCTCATTCAATGAAAAATCTAAATTGGAAAAGGTATTTGTCTTATCCAGAAAAAATAAAAGTCTTAGATATTGTCAGAATTTACTTCATAGGAATGTATAATAATAACATTGTTCACATAAAATATTACACATGAATTTTTCTACATTTCAAACAACTATAAAGGATGAAAAATAGGTATAATAGAAATCATATAATTTACTATAATTGCAATTTATATAGATGAACACCAATACATTTATCTGAAGATTCTAGAATAAAAATTTTGTTGGTAACTGAAAATTTTCTGCCTTGAAAATATAGTCATAAAATGTGATTTGGACAATTGGACTTTAATGTAAATTTTGCATTTATATATTTATAATTGTTTTTTCTTCCCCTATTTGTCATGTATTGCCTGACTTTAGTAGTTAAATACTCTGTCCAACTTATGTAGCCAAATTTCACCGGTCCCAGGTCCAAAATGTCATGAAGTCTTCCACAAAAGCAATTTTCAGTGGCGTGCCAGAGTGAATGTGGGAGTGAATGGGAGGGGTCAGCTCTGTGGCATAGTAGGCTAAGCATCTGCCTGTGGTGCTTGCATCCCATATGGGCACCAGGTCCTGACCTAGCTGCTCCTCTGCCTCTATGTAACTTTGCCTTTCAAATAAATAAATAATCTTTAAAAAATATGTTCATAGATTCCTTTGTATCATTTTCTAATCATGCTTGTGCATTACCCGGTGCTCAAGTTTGATTACCTTTGGAGAAATTTATTCTGGATATGTATCTCAATGAACAACAGAGTAAGTTGTGAACTGGCGTATACTTTGACAAGGTTAAAGAACTGTAAAACAGCCATCAAGAGTTGAAAAGCATCTTCTTAGGGCAGAGAAGTAGGATTGCAAGCTGTATTCAGCCCCCATTTCAGGCATTCATCCTCAATTTAAAATGAGGTAAGTCAGCTAACTGTAATTTTCTCCAACAAATCTTTGAGCAGGGAACTGGCTTGGAAGTGGAGCAGCTGGGACTTGAACCAGTGCCCATATGGGATGCTGACGCTGCAGGCAGTGGGTTAATGTGCTATACCACAGTGCTGGCCCCTTTTTAGTTGTTTTTTTTTTTCTTTTTGACAGGCAGAGTGGACAGTGAGAGAGAGAGAAAAAGGTCTTCCTTTTTGCCGTTGGTTCATCCTCCAATGGCCGCCACAGTAGGCACGCTGCGGCCGGCGCACCGCGCTGTTCCGATGGCAGGAGCCAGGTGCTTCTCCTGGTCTCCCATGGGGTGCAGGGCCCAAGCACTTGGGCCATCCTCCACTGCACTCCCTGGCCACAGCAGAGAGCTGGCCTGGAAGAGGGGCAACCGGGACAGGATCGGTGCCCCGACGGGGACTAGAACCCGGTGTGCCGGCGCCGCAAGGTGGAGGATTAGCCTAGTGAGCTGTGGCGCCGGCCCTAAATATTTTAACATAGTAATGTCCTATGTAGGTGATAGTTCTGTCATCCACCTATTAGAAATGAGGAACTTGAGTCAAAATTATATAGCAAATAAATAACAGAAGCTGGATTTTGACTCAGTCTAGCTCCTGAAACCATGCTCTTAACCATTACCCATTATGAATACCACATGTCCAATGATGTTGCCCTCTTCATTGGATAGCTATAAAAATTCAATGACAATAGTCCATGTAAAACACTTGGAAAAGTACCTTACTATAGTAAGTGACCAATAGAAGTTAGCTTTTGTTGTAAGGCTTTTATTGTTTATACCTTCTTCAGGAGCTGGTGTTCATTTGATAGAACTGTTTCTCAAAAGATATTAGATTATTTCTTTTAGATCTAATTGGGAAAAAGCCACAATTACTATGATGATCTCTTATGCCTACTTTCCCACAAATTCCCTCATTGTTATATGTTCCCATTCTAGTTCTGCTGGGGAGTGAAGAAACAACATAATAAGACTTTCTCCTTACAGCAAAGCTCAGACATTCCAAATGAGTGTTTGAAATCTACAAGGATATTTCAGAAATTTTGTAGTAAGACAGAATTAGAAGAGAATGTGCATTTTCCATGAATGCTTTGAACACCCCTTCATGGATCTTCCATTATCCATTCTAAACAGCTGGAACCCCTTTAACCATTTCTCCTATGGCACAGTTTCAGATGTTATGAATGTACGTAGGGTTGCTGAAGACATATTTATATTTGTATTAAATGCTTTACTCCATATGTGCCTAATGAGGCATAAAGAAGAGGAGGTAGAGATCTGTGAATAGCCCTGTCATAGTCTGGATTATATTCTGAGAAAACATTATAGTGTCTTCCCTGTGTATAATATTTCTTGAGTGAATAAATGACCTTATAAAAATAAGTTCATTAATACTGAGCTTATTCTTGACTTAAATCCCTAATAGTGTTTACATGTACTTCGGTTTATGGACCTCTGGAATTGGTTTGGGGAACATATGGCTGGACTTTACAACAGTCTGTATCAAACTTCATTTTTCTATCGAGACTTCCAACATTTCAGATGATTTTGAATATTCTTTTTGTGTATTCTTGCTTCTTCGCTACATCATGTCATCCATATGCTTTTTCTCTGTGCCATCAATATACTCATCTGAGTATTTAAATGGAATATATTATGGTCATCTTCTTATTAAAATATTCACAACAGCATATAACTTTATATTTTGATTAATTATAGGTCAATCACATTTTCTCAGCAATGCATTTTATTAATTGTGGTTAAGAATATTTTTTATTTTATTCATTCCATAATTAGTAAAATACAAAAACATCATTTTCCTAAATATTACCTCCATTGAAGTATCTAAAGTAAAAACAAAGGCATACATTTTCATGAATATCTTAGTGAAATTGACTTCAGAAATAAAGTTGAGAAACATAAAATTAATATAATCTAAAATAAGCTCAGGCAGGCCTTGTTGAGCTAGCCTTTCAACTCAGAAGAAATTATCTGTAGGGGTTAAGCAATCTCAAAACAAGTCGTACATTACAATTGAGACAATGAGCAAGTAGGTTAGTCATTAAGAACTGAACAATTGGGTCCACACCATGGCACAGCAGGTTAATCCTACACCTGTGGCGCCAGCATCCCATGTGGGCATCGATTCTAGTCCTGGCTGCTCCTCTTCCAGTCCAGCTCTCTGCTGTGGCCTGGCAAAGCAGTAGAAGATGGCCCAAGTCCCTGGGCCCCTGCACACATGTGGGAGACCAGGAAGAAGCTCCTGACTCCTGGCTTCGGATCGGCGCAGCTCCAGCCGTTGCAGCCATTTGAGGAGTGAACCAACAGAAGGGAGACCTTTCTCTCTGTCTGTCCCTCTCACTGTCTATTACTCTACCTCTCAAATAAATAAATAAAATCTTTAAGAAAAAAAAAAAAGCCGGCGCCGTGGCTCAATAGGCTAATCCTCCACCTGTGGCTCTGGCACACCATGTTCCAGTCCCGGTCTGGATGCCGGATTCTGTCCCAGTTGCCCCTCTTCCAGTCTAGCTCTCTGCTGTGGCCCCGGAGTGCAGTGGAGGATGGCCCAAGTGCTTGGTCCCTGCACCCCATGGGAGACCAGGAGAAGCACCTGGCTCCTGGCTTCAGATCAGCGCGGTGGCCATTGGAAGGTGAACCAACGGTAAAGAAAGACCTTTCTGCCATCTCTCTCTCTCTCTCATTGTCCACTCTGCCTGTCAAAAATAAAAAAAAAAGAACTGAACACTTTTAGTTATCTAATTTTGTATATCAGGAAGAGTTTCAACCATGTCCTATGAAATTCATGATTAAATGATTTCCCAGTTGTGGGATCTAAAGGGCTGACAATAAAACATTTGTAATGTTAAAAAAGATTTAAATAAAAATGGAAGAAAGTTTCTTAAAATGAAGTCATGCTTTCCTTGGTAGATTGCAAACTCTAAATGTTTTTAAACAAAGAGGAAAACAGTAAAAAAGACAGAAAAATAATACCTGTAAGTGTTGATGATCCAAATTTGAGGAAAAATATAATGGAAATATTTCCGTAAAATATAATTGTTATCAATTTGGTAAAGAATATATTTTTAAATTTTTATTGCCTTTTTTTATTGATTTGAGAAAACACTTTCATCTTTATTTATCTTAACTTTGAAATATTTCATTGTTTCCTTCCAGTTATTCATAATTTCTGGAAATAACAAGGTTATGTCATTATAGTATTTCCTAGATAATTTCATACAGTTTTAATACAGCTAAAGTTTAAAATTATCTTCTATGATTTTTTTTTAATTTGCTGAGTCTTGTTTTATGGTCTAGCATGTGGTCAATCCTAGAGAAAGTTCCATGCACTAGGGGGAAAAATGGGTACACTGTGGCTGTAGGGTGGAAGGCTCTGTAGATATCTGCTAGGTCTATTTTCTCTATGGTGTCAATTAAATCTGTTGTTTCCTTGTTGATTTTCTCTCTGGTTGATCTGTCCATTGCTTAAATTGGAACATTGAAGTGCCCATTACTACTATATTTGAGTCTATATCTCTCTTTAAATACATTAACGTTTCTCTTAGATAGCCAGATGCCCTGTAATTAGGAACATATGCATTTATAATTGTTACATCTTCCTGTTGAAATTATCCCTTAATCATTATATAGTGCCCCTCTTTGTCTCTTTTAACAGTTTTTGTGTTAAAGTCTATTTTGTCTGATATTAAAATGGCTACACCAGCTCTGTTCTGGTTTCTATTAGCCTGGAATATCTTTTTTCATCCTTTCACTTTCAGTCTGCATGCATCTTTGTTGGTTAGATGTGTTTCTTGTAGGCAACAACTAGATGGGTTTTCTTTTTTAACCCATTCAACCAGTCTGTGTCTTTTAACTGGGTAGTTGAAACCATTTACGTTCAGGGTGACTATTGTTATGTATCAAATTTGCTCTACCATGTTTCTATAAATAGTCCTGATTTTGTATCTGGGTTTCTTTTGTGCTTTTGCTGGGTCATTTTCTGCATTCATCTTTTGTAGTGATGTTCCTGTTTCTGTGTTTCTGTGTGTAGCACATCCTTGAGCATCTTTTGTAAGGCTGGGCAAGTACTCTATAGAATACTATACAGCAGTCAAAAACAATGAAACCCGGTCATTTGCAACAAGATGGAGAAATCTGGAAAACATCATGCTGAGTGAATTAAGCCAGTCCCAAAGGGACAAATATCATATGTCCTCCCTGATCGGCGACAACTAACTGAGCACCAAAGGGGAAACCTGTTGAAGTGAAATGGACACTATGAGAAACACTGACGTGATCAGCTCTTGTGCTGACTGTTGTTGTACAATGCAATACTTTGTTGTTTGAACTATTGTTTGAACTCTGTAATTAACACACAATTATTCTCAGGTGTTTCAATTTTAACCGAAAAGTGATCCCTGTTAAATATAAGAGTGGAAAATAGAGAGGGAAAAGATGTACAATTTGGGACATGCTCAAGCTGACCAGCCCCAAATGGTGGAGTTAGAAATGTGCCAGGGGATTCCAATATAATCCCATCAAGGTGGCATGTACCAATGCCGTCTTACTAGTCCAAGTGATCAACTTCAGTTCACAATTGATCACACTGATAGGTCTAAGAGTCAAAGGGATCACACAGTTAGTGTCTGCGAATACTAACTGATAGAATCAAAAAGGGAGAGAATGATCCAACTTGGGAAGCGGGAGACACAGCAGACTCATAGAATGGCAGATGTCCTAAATAGCACTCTGGCCTCAGAATCAGCCCTTGAGGCATTCGGATGTGGCTCAAGAGCCCATGAGAGTATTTTAGGCATAGAAAGCCAAGACACTCTGGGGAAAAAAAAAAAAAGGACCTAAATGAAAGATCTCTGTGAGTGAGATCCCAGTGGAAAGAACGGGGCCATCAAAGAAGGAGGTACCTTTCTCTGAAGGGAGGAGAGAACTTCCACTTTGACTATGACCCTGTCAGAATAAGATCGAAGTCGGCATACACTAAAGGCTTCCATAGCCTTGACAACTCACGACTAGAGCCTAGGGAGATTACTGACGCCATAAACAAGAGTGTCAAATTGTTAAGTCAACAACAGGAGTCACTGTGAACTTACATCTCATGTGGGATCTGTCCTTAATGTGCTGTCCAATGTGAAGTAATGCTATAACTAGTACTGAAACAGTATTTTTACACCTTGTGTTTCTGCGTGGGTACAAACTGATGTGATCTTTACTTAGTATATACTGAATTGATCTTCTGTATATAAAGATAATTGGAAATGAAAATGAAAAAAAAACTTGGTGTTAAATTGGAAATAGCATAGAAAATTAATCAATTTTTTAAAAAATATCATGTAGGATCTCTGTCCTTAATTTGCTGTACATTGTGATTTAATGCTATAACTAGTACTCCAACAGTATTTTTCACTTTGTGTTGCTATGTGGGGGCAAACTGTTGAAATCTTTACTTAATATATACTAAACTGATCTTCTGTATATAAAGAGAATTGAAAATGAATCTTGATGTGAATGGAAGGGGAGAGGGAGCGGGAAAGGGGAGGGTTGTGGGTGGGAGGGAAGTTATGGGGGAGGGGGAAGCCACTGTAATCCATAAACTGTACTTTGGAAATTTATATTCATTAAATAAAAGTTTTAAAAAAAAAAAGGCTGGGCAAGTAATTACAAATTCTTTGAATTTTGTTAGTTGTGGAAGATCTTTATTTCTCCTTCATTCAGAAATGAGAGCTTTGCAGGGTACAGTATTCTGGGTTGACTGTTTTTTCTCTTAGGACTTGGAATATATCTCACCATTCTCTTCTTGCCTGTAGAGTTTCTGATGAGATGTCTGCAGTGAGTCTAATTGGATTTCCTCTGAATGTGATTTGGCATTTCTCTTATGCACATTTGAAAATCTTTTCTTTATGTTTTACTGTGGGGAGTTTTACTACAGTGTGTTGTGATGAAGATATTTTCTGGTCATGTCTATTGTGAGTTATGTGTACTTTCTGTACTTGGATGTCTATTTCTTTCTCCAGATTGGGGAAGTTTTCATTATTATTTCATTAAGAAGGCCTTCTAATCCTTTCTTTCTTTCTACATCATCTGGAATTCCTAGGATCCATATGTTAGGTTGTTTGATAGAATCTCTTAGATCTTCAACCATGCATTTTTAGTTTTGTAATTTCTTCTTCTTTTTTTGGACTGACTATAATATTTCCAGAAATTTGTCTTCTAGTTCTGATATTCTTTTTTCTGACTCACCTATTCTGTTGTTAAGGCTTTCCACTGCAATTTTTACTTGATCTATTGAATTCATTTATAATATTTCATTCTGACTTCTCTTTAATATCTCAATTTCTTGAGAGTGTTTTTCATTTAGATCGTGATTTTGCTTCTGATTGCTCCTAAGTAATCTGATGGTTAATTTTTTGAATTCCATTTCTGGCATATCCTTGATCTCTTCAGTTTCATCTTCTATTATTGAAGAGTTGTAGTGTTGCTTTGTGGGGCTCATAGTGTCTTCTTTATTCTTATTTAGGGTTTTTCCTGTTTTTTGACATTTGTGTATTTTTTCTTTCTTTGGTCTAGTTGCTTTTTCTTTAATTTGTGTCTTTATGCTTGTGTTCAAGTTTCCCTCTGATGTGAGCTGCTATGTGTCTGTGCATTGCAAGTAGAAGCACACAGAACCACCTACTGGAGCCCAACTCATTTCTCAATTGTGGTGGGGGAAGGTATGAGCTCTGGTGCATGGAGCCCTGCCTACTGGGGTCCAGCTTGCTTCTCACTGGTGGATGGAATGAACTCGTGTTTTCGATATTCAGGACTTCTTCTTGTTATACAGCTTACCTGGTGGGGAAGAAGTTACTCTGAAATGTTGCGGTCCTCATTCCTGGGTAAGAGGTATGGTGAGGTAGCCCCCACTATGATGGGCATGTGCACGGGAGACAAAGGTGGCAGTCCTCTGCTTATGTTTAAAAATGTAAACAAGCAATATTCTCCCAACCGGCTGCAGGTCCACTTGGCGGGGGGGGTGGGGGGGTGTAGATGGGCAGGGGGTTGCCTGACCTCTCTGTTTGTTCCTCTATACCTTCTCTTTTCTCCCATGTGGAACTTCAAACAGTTTTCCAAGCTCCCCCTTCCACTGCTATCTACAGCTCCATGGAACCACAATATCCCATCTAACATGGTCTTCTGTGGGCTGGCGCCAGCCTCCCCATTTTGCACCCCTACCATGCCTCCACTCCTTCCCTTTCTTATTTGCTCTTTCAGCGTGAACTTGAAGTTTTTGTTGGTCTCCTGGGCTTCTTGTCATGAATTTCCCATGGCTCTATCTCTGGCGTGTATCCTCTCTCCTTTTAACAGTTTTGCCTCGTGTAACAGATTGTCCTGTTGCTATACCGCCATCTTAGGACCTCCCCCCTTTTTTACTTTTAAAAACTGATAATAAATCTAAAAAATGAACACATCAAATAGCTTTTAAAAATAAATAAATATCAACTATTTTTTGTATTTGACTTTGACCTTTTTTTTTCAAAAACAAGACAAAACACTGTAGATTAAGTAGGAAGTGTTCTCTATTTCTTCGCCACCCCCTCCCCCACAGTCCTACTTCAAACACCACCTCTCCAGAGAAATTACTTCTTTGAATTTGGTATGGATCTAGTCCATATTCCTATTTTTACCCTACATGTGTATGTTCATAAGCATATATCATGGTTTATTAAATTTATGAAAGTCAATTTGTGCTATATGAATTTTCCAAACTTTTTTAATTCAATATTCTTCATTAAGTATATTCAACTTTATATGAAAATATTGATAATCTCAATGCTGTGTACTATACCAACATAAAACTTTATCATAATATGATTATTCTGTTATGTTGTTATTCAGAGCATGACCAACTTTTTAACAATAATTCTGTAGTCACATTTTTTCTATATTAAGATTCATCTATATTTCAGATTATTTGGGCAGGATAATTACCTAGAAACAGATATGAACATTTTTAAGGCACGAGATACAAATTTGAAAACATTTTCCAAAAAGACCATCAAAGTTTATAATCCCGAAAGCATTATGTGAGGATGCTCATCTCCTAGCACCTGCATCATCACTAAATATACCATGTCATTCTTGAGCAATTCACTTATTTTTCACGGGAAGAATTGACTTTGGAATGAAATTAAGTAGCGTAAATAAAGGCAATATATCCATTGATTTAGATATAAGTCATTTAGTTTAGTTCTGTGATCCATTTTAAAATTGTTATTGATCTTGAAATGCTGTTCTATTATATGCATGTCATGGTTTTTGTTTTCTTTACAGCACAGCTATGTATCGATTTGCTAACTCTATCTTTTGCCTCAGCTATTAATAGAAAGTTTCTGCAGTTTCCTCTGTAGACTATTTTATTATAGCATCTGGTAATAAAAATATCTTTTATTTAGAAATCCAGCATATGCTTTACTTTCTTTATTGACCATTTGTGATCACCAGCATACTGTATTATTTTGGAATTTCAATTTTAAGCTGTAGCATGATGTTGTCTTTGGATCCAGAGGACATGAGTAACAATCCCAGATGAGATTATGTAACCCTCATCAAATCATTCTCTTTTTCCCTAGGAAATGATTATCAGATTCTTTATCCATAAAGTAGGGCTCATATTCTGTATTCTTTTATTGAATAGATTAGATTAGATCTTTTACAACAAAGCAGAAATATAGGTTAGCATCAGTTGTCCCTTTCCAAGTCATCATAGATGCCTATGGTCCCCAGTGGAACTGAGTTAGAGAAATTCCAGAGGTATTACTGGTCAACTATATCTGCTACTTTGCCTCAGCAAGTTACACAGTCTATCAGAAGTTGCCCAAATCCTTAGAAATTATGTAAGGCCTTATTTTTCCATAGCACACCTACTACCCACACACTGAGATTTCAAATTTTGTACGTTAATCAACCCTCCCAAGTTATAACTTAATTTTTCTTACTTGCCTCTAACCACTTCAGAAATCTTGAATCATTAAATTCTGTGCTGTCATTCTGATTTTCCTTCTTTCTAGTTCTGTCTGTCCCTCACTCGTATTGCATTCCTCTCTGAGATACTTGAAACCTGGTCTTCAGTTTCTTCTATTTTCTCCTAGACTGTCAATCACCCCTGTAATAACTTATTGATAAAGCTCTTCTTATTGCTTTTTGCTCCTTACTGGATTCTCCTACAACTATTCCAATATGTGCCATTCACCCTAACTGCTCTATGGATACAAAATTTCTGTCCCATCTTGCTCAACAGACCACCTGTTCTCCATTTCATCAAGAAACTTTGAGAACTCGAGACATGCTTTTACTCAACTTCCAGCCTTCCCTCCCCCATGTCCATCTACACACATCCAGCCTTTCCATCTTCTCTGAAATCTGAGCAAGTGGCTTCTTACTTCTGTTCAAAGTCAGTCTTTCCCCTTGTACCACCAATTCCACCTTACATCTCTTAGAATTTATTCCATTATTTTTATTCCAGTTATCTACTTTTAATCTTTCCCCCTTTGATAGTATCTTCCTATTTTTATCATATCCCATTTTTATCTTCTAAGGTTTCCTGAATCCAACTTCTCTTTAAAGACCTATTGCCTCTTTAAAGACCATCCCTGATCCATTTTTTCATGTTTTTATGTGTTTGCATTTCTTTTTTCTACCAGGTTAAAATCATATATATGAAATATCTACTAAAATCAATTCCTATTAAAATATTTTAGTGATATTCCTTCATACACACAATAAAGTCCTATCTCTAAAAAAATGAAAAGCCTGTATAGACTCCTGTCCTCACTAGTTGAGCTCACTTTCTGTTATCACTTTTTCTCTAACTTAACACTTTAGAAAAGCACACTGCCTGTGATTCCTGTTCATACATAAAGCTGTATCTCACCACTTTGCTTTTGGCTAAGATGTACTTCCTCCTCTCTTCTCTCTACTGTTCAGTTCCATCTCATCTCATTCCGGGACTCCATCATTGGCTCCCTTTCATTATTAAGGCATATGGGTCCCCCTTTTTTTAAAATTTTATTTAAGTTATAGAAGTTTCATATATACAGATTTAGGAACATAGTGGCACTTCCTTCCCCCTCCCGCTTACACTCCTAATAATTTCATGAATTTACTCTTTTGGAGTTTGCTCTAAAACTTGAGTTTACTCCATGAGTCTCTTGCTAGGACTTGAAAGATAGTTAATAAATTCTTACTTAACAATTTCATGAATAAAATAGAAACATGCTCTGTATTTACTTTTGTTATTCTCTTTTTCATACAGTTTTACTATGTGGAAGAAACAATTGTGTTCACTAAACAACTCATGAATTTCCCCCTACATCTCTCATTCTTCTTCATACTTAGGTCGGAATCATGCAAATAGTTCTAGACAATAAGCTGTAAACATAAATGATTCATGTCATTTCCAATCCAATACTTTAAGAGTGGAGGTGAATTTTCCAGAAGGCTTTGCCTTCTCAAGAATTTTTGAGATAGTGGAATCACAAAATGATAGAGGTGGGGTGGGGTTGGACACAACAGGTTATCTGCTGCCACAACACCAGCATCCCACTTGGGTGTAGGTTCAAGTCCTGGCTGCTCCACTTCTGATCCACCTCCCTACTAATATACCTGGGTGTAGGTTCAAGTCCTGGCTATTCCACTTCTGATCCACCTTCCTACTAATATACCTGGGAAAGCAGTGGAGGGTGGCTTAAGTAGTACTAAGGCCACTGCTATCCATGTGGGTGACCAGGATGGAGTTCCTGGCTTGTGACAGGCTGGCCTAATCATGACCTTTGCAGCCATTTTTGGAGTGTATTAGCAGATAGAAGATTTTGTGTGTGTGTGTATTTGTGTGTGTGTGAGTGTATAACTCTGTCTTTCAAATAAACAGATACATCTTTAAAAAAAAGAAAGATCATGGCACAGAAACCAATGCTGGATATGGATTAGAAGGAGTGAGAAGTGAATCTATCATGTTAAACCACTGAAAGTTTAGAATTGATTTTGTTACCACAGATAATCTAGTCTACCCTGAATATTGGTTATTGTCACAAGTTTTTGCTTTAATCCCTATCCTAGTACATGCATAAGAAGTTTTGTTGAACCTTAACCAGTGTGCAGCTCTTTATTTGCCCCTTAAGTTTTAATAATGCCTAAGTTTATTTTATTTTTTTATTTTTGACAGGCAGAGTGGACAGTGAGAGAGAGAGAGACAGAGAGAAAGGTCTTCCTTTTGCCGTTGGTTCACCCTCCAATGGCAGCCGCGGCCGGTGCGCTGCGGCCAGTGCACCGCACTGATCCAATGGCAGGAGCCAGGTGCTTCTCCTGGTCTCCCATGGGGTGCAGGGCCCAAGCACTTGGGCCATCCTCCACTGCACTCCCTGGCCACAGCAGAATAATGCCTAAGTTTAGAGAAATTGTACCACATAACCGATATTTTCCTGCTGGTCTACTTCTTGCTACCCCACCCCCTGCCACAAAGCCTATGCATATCAGAATGTGTTTGCTATAGTTGATTTTATGATTTCTATCCTTGCCCAGCCTATCATCTGGATGGAATACTTCACAGCCCTTTCGCTATGATCTAAATGGCAGTGGGAATATTTACCTACACACCCAGAAAAAATCCCCCATACTCACTCATACATGTCTGTGACTCCAAGGTAGAATGTCATGGATGCAACTTTAGATTTTAATATTCGTTACAAAAGAAACTTCTCCTAGGAATCATACTACATCACACTGCAATAGCAGGCTATGAAGATCAGAAATCAGATTATCTCCAATGTAGGTCTGCATGGCTCTAAAGTACTCCTAATGTGTCAGGAATATGTGTATAACCTCCACTGACCCTTAATTAGCAATATTTTGATGGAAACCTTAACACAGTTATATTTATTTATATAAGTATTCTATAAAATGGACGGGCTTTCCTAATCATGTCCCAAGTTTTATTGAACTTTATTTGCATTTTGTAATTTCACTAATTCTTTTTTTAATATTGAGTTTTTGCCTTTCTTTTAAATTTTACTTAAGTTATACAAGTTTCATATATACAGATTTAGGAGCATAGTAGCTTTTCCTTCCCTACCCTCCCTCCCACTTACACTCCTAATAATTCTTTAAGTTAAAAAAAAAAAAACAGACAATCTGGCCACAGTTGTATCTTTGGTCTGGGCTAATATGAAGTCATCAGGATCCACCTCTTATCAACAGTTGCTTTGGGAAGACGCCTTCCTCAGACAGGATCTTCTGTTTCCTCATGCCTGCAGTCCCCAAGGCTATTTGTTTCAGTTTCAAACCCAGCAGGATTGTACAAGAGTCTTTTCCCCAGAGTGCCCACTCTAAGACTCATTGCTTTGCGTGAGTTCTGAATGGGTCTTGCTCCCACCCTAGAACCAGTCCCTATGGCCAGGTGAATACAGTGCACTGAGCAGCTTAGGCCTGTCACTCCCCCTAAAGTGTTAAAAACAATCCAAAGCCTCAAAAGCATATAATCTAAAAGTTGGAAAGGAGATAATTTCTAGGGAGAAATCAGAAAATGACTGCCGCAAGGAAGATAATGACTGGCAGCAATGGCAACCTCCGTCTTTTCTGCATAACCTGCTACCCTTGAGGAAGCATTAGGAGACAACTTTGAATTAGAGAATCAAGGTGTTTCCATGAGCCCTTTATGGTGCATCTTGATCCTATTTTCTCTCTCTCTCTCATTTCTCTGAATTTCTCTAAATTACTCTCCACATGTTTTCTTGCATTTGATTTATTTTTAAGCATTTGTTTCCCCTAAATCTAAATCATCAGCTACTTCAAGGCAAGAACTGTATTTGATATTACTGTGAATTCTACATTGTGTGTTACACATTAGTAGGCATCAAAATTCAACAAATAATTATTTGTTGACAAAATGAAGGGATGAGAAGTCAAAGGATTTCATTCATACCACTATCTCATATCACTGCTGCAGTGCTTGTCAGAGGAGGGGGTATATAAGGTGCTAATATGCACACATAACTTACTGTGTGTCAGGTGCAATAGCAAGCAACAAGGATATAGTGATTAAAAACAAGCATTCCCTCCCTTCAAAAGCTTATATTCTAGGAGCCAGCAATGCGGCGTAGTAGGCTAAGCCTCCACCTGTGGCGCTGGCAACCCATATAGGCACAAGTTCAAGTCTCAGCTGCTCCTCTTTCAATCCAGCTCTCTGCTAATGGCCTGGGAAAGCAGTGGAAGATGGCCCAAGTGGTCGGGCCCCTGTACTCACCTGAGAGACCTGGAAGAAGCTTCTGGCTGCCGGCTTCAGATCAGCCCAGCAATGACCATTTTGACCATTTGGGGAGTGAACCAGCAGATGGAAGATATCTCTCTGTCTCTCCCTCTCTCTGTCCATAATTCTCCCTCTCAAATAAAAAAAAATCTTCAAAACTAAAGGCTTATACTCTGTTGAAGCAGACAGACACTGGGTCATTTTAGTTAATGCTACAAAGGATCATTCTAATATATTAAGGGAGAATGTACCTTTGTAATAGATTTTATTTTTATTACTATTGTTACTGATTCCAGTTAATTCTAAGTTCATTACCTTTGGGATTGCCATTTTTGTTGATTGTTAATCTTGGAATTTTCTAAGGCATTAACACTAAATTCCTAAATAAATGCTCAATATCCAAAAAATTACATGTAATACTTATGATAATGAAAGACTAATTTGTCTTTCCCCTTCTTTCCTTCATTCCTGTCTTTCTCCTAGCCTGAAGTTCTGGATCAAATTCAAAATTTAAGAGAGTTGTGGATGGATAATAATGCATTGCAAGTGTTACCGGGGGTATGTAAGTTTTATCTTGCTTTGTTGTATTACATGTATGTTAGACATTGATTATGTATGATAATAATTACTCATAAATCTTAAATCTCAGTGTTTGCCTTTCAAAGTAAAATAACACTTATTAGGAGTGCTTAATCACTAAGGCTTTTCACTAATTTGTTTTTGAGTATTTCACATATCTTCTGTGAGTATTATAGGTATGTGAAATGTATGCAAGACTTATCTTTTTTTGTGGGAGTATATCTGTCATCTCTTTCTACACTGATTATTTTTAAAGCTGAAAATTTAATAGTTAAATTTTAAAAGGAAATATTATATGTAACATGAAGTTATATTTTTTAAAAATTAACTTTACTCATGTAATTTAATAAGTAATTAATTTTTAACAATTCATGTAATTTTAATAATTCATTTAATAAGCTAGAGAATGGTTTCTGCTTATATTGTTAGATATCTTCCAACCCCCCAAAAAAGAAAAAAAATCTTTCTTATTTTAGGTGATTTCCAATAGAACCTATATTAATCTTTGAAAATGACAAAACTCATAGAGCATTAAAAATGAAAATTTAAATTATATTAAAAATTTTCCTCCACTAAAAGGAAATTCAGAAATATCTGTTTGAGTAGTAGGCTTCCAGTCATATACAACGTGTGACTAGTCCTGCTTTTTCCATCTAGTGAAAAAGTAGCTTCCAATATAACACTGCCCCTTGCCACTCATAACATATGCACTTAAATAAGCATCTGTATGTACACACACTTACATACACATATACACAGAGCAAACATAAGTCCCCAGTTGTCTTGGCCAACTCCAAACTCTTGACATTGTACTAAGTAGCCAGGACAGGTAGAGATGCAATAGTTCTTTAGCCAACACAGAAGTTTAGATGTGTTCCCAAAGTCAATTTCATTCCACTTTTGAAATAACATTTCTTACAATGTTTATAAAAGCAACACAAACAAGAAGTCTATTTGGTCTTTGAAAAAAAAAAAAAACGTAAGATTACATAAAGGGCAATACATGAGAAAATGTTAGGGAAAAATATGTTATTTCATCAAAAGGATACATTTCTCCTGTCATCACAGAAACAAAACAGAAAAATATGAAAATCCTCCATTTATTGTTTTGTTTAAGAATAATTTCTCAATTCATCTCTATGAATCAGAAACTATTATAATTTCAGAGTTGCAAAGGTCATGTAGTATTTAGTATATTTCATGTATTTAGTATATTTCAAGGACTTGAATAAATTTGTTTGATGAACTCATACATAGCAGGAAAAACAAGTCTGCATTCCACTATGTACAGTAGTACAATAATGCCATATTCAAGGTATAGTAGTCCCTTCTTATCCATGCTTTCACTTCCTGTGGTTTCAATTACTCGTGATCAACCATGGGCAAAAAATTCAATGGAAAATTTAAGAAATAAACTATTCATAAGCTTTAAGTAATTTTCATTATACTATATTGTTATAACTGTGCTTTCTTATTATTATTGTTATTATATTGCTGCTTAATTTATGAATTGAGCTTTATCATAGTTATGAATATATACGAAAGAAACAGCATATAATGAGCATAGGTTTTTATACTACCCACCACTTTAGTCACCCCGGGTTTGTCTTGGAACATATCCCCTATGCAAAAGGGGAGACTACTGTGTCTACAAATCTTGGGTCAACATGGGTAAGACACTTACCAATTCCCTGAGGAAACTGAATGTATGTCTAGGTGGAAGTTTAGACTTTCTTTGATGTATGTATCTTTCCAAAACACTTACATAGTATTTACCATGAGCTATGCATGTCTAGATGTTTTATAAATATTAACTCATGGAATCCTCCTAACAACTCAATCAAGTAGATTATGTTGCCATCCCTGTGTTACAGATGAGGAAATCAAAACACTGAAAGAGATGACTATGGCAAGGTCATGTAGCCAGTCAATGCTGGAGTTGTAATTCAAACCAGTTCCAAAGGTTACTATCCACTGTGTTGTTCCAAAATCCTATCTCAAATGGTACAAGTGCGAATTAGGTTCGTTATTTTTCCAATCAGTACATTCCCCAAATCTAATTGTGTCAATCATCTTACACTCTAAATTTCTTGATAAAATTATTACTTAGATAGAAATATGGTGCTGAAATCTTCTGTAAAACATATAGTGCTGTTTGTTTAAAAATTTGCTAGCTTCAAGTAGATTCCTTACCTGATTTAGTACACTTAAACTTCACATTTGTTATATCCTATGTGAGAACACCCCCACCTCCTTGACAAAAATAGCCATGGCTTTCTTAAAGCCAATGATGGCAAATAGTATAGTCTTACATTATCCAGACTCTTCTTTGAAGGGCTCATCTTAAATGCAGTCTGCAGCCCATGTCGGTCAGTTTCACAGAATGAGCTTCAATATTTAGTGTCATAAATAGAAAAAAAAAATAAGTTCACTTTTTCTTGATTCATGTATCCTAATATATTAAGTAATATACTTTTTAAATACTTTTAGAAACCTGGGATATTATTTTCCATACTGTTTGTTATAATCCAATGAAACAAATAGATAATGATATATTTACTGTTTCATGTGGCTCTAGATTGTGACCATCAATCTATGGTTAATTAACCAAAACATAATAAAATAATACATTGATTTTATATTTATTTTAAGCAATTTCTTCGTTTGCTGTCCTCTGCTCACCTGCAGACCCCTCTATACCCAGAGGATTGTTGGAGCAACAGCCAGCACCCTCAAGGACTCTAAGACATTTGCCTCAAAAGCCTTTACCACCCAGGCTGTTAAAAGAGGCCTTTAAAAGAAGTTTGAATTGAAGGTTTGGAAAGACTTGCCAATAAGCACCAAAGTGTTATTTTGCCTCCAGAAAGAATGTTTAGAAACTACACACTAAACTATTGAGTTATACTAGGAATAATCACGAAGGAAGCTTCAACAACACGAGAAATGTCAGTACGTTAAAGGGACAGAAAAAGAGATTCACACACATAAAAACAAATGTACCACTCTTATTGCTCAGTGAAAGAGAACTGTGGGATATGGTATCATAACAATTCCCTGGGGTAGAAAACTGAAAGTAAACTAGCAGTGTTTTCCCAAGTGGGCGTATTTCTAAGCAGGAGGAGAAACTGAGCCATCCAACCTGACTCACTTAAAGCACTGTGTTCCTCACCCAACCTCTGTTCAGCTGCTCTAGGACTGTGCTCCTACTGTGTCTCTGTGGGGAGCTGAGGGAACAGGGCTGGAGAGATGTTCTCAGTTAACTATGGACTTGGGTCCAGGAGTTGCCAATATAACCAAGTGAGTTTTGTAGTCTAGTCTGACAAAGGTGAGTTTCAATTTCAGCTCCACCCCTTATAATGGAGTAACTTTAGAATGTTACTTGTAGTAGATGATGTTACACAACTTCTTCTGGGAATGAAGAATTTACTGTATTCCTCCAGCTACTGGAAATATTGCTCACAGCCCTCCAACCTCTTCAGAGTATCCTTCCGAGAGGAGAACCTCCTCACCCAGTTACATGCCCATTCTGGAAGGCTTCCATCCAATGACCCATCAATGCACTGCTAGTAAGGGACAGTTCCCCTGCTCCTACTCAGGCCAACTACAGAGCAATACCAACTTCAGTGTTCATCACAGCCCAGCCTCTCTGTGTACCCAATCTTGCTTCCTTCCTTCCCTATTCCTTCCTTTCCAATACTGTTGATCCTAAAAGCACTCTTCCATGAACTTTTATCTCTGCCTATGCATTGCAGAGAAGAAGGCATGGCATTACTCAACCTTTAAGTTTTAATGTATGTTTAAATGCAGATTCCAATTGAGTGAGTCTGGGATTCTACATTTCCGACAAGCTCCCAGGTGATGTCAGTGCTGCTGTTCTGCAGAACACGTGCTGAGTAAAAGACTATAAAGTACCAAATCAAGTAATACAAAGAAAATATTTAGCACCATGCTAGTGTATGCTTAGGGATATAATAATGTATTACTTATTTATTTTTGCTTTGTAAAATAATTGGAGACATTGTAAGATATACATAGGTGGAACACATAAGCAGGTGAACCATTAAGCAACCAGAATGTGTGAGTTTTTTGTCAAAATATGCCTGAAAGAGGGGAAAATGACGACTTTCATCACTCATGGCTGAACTAAGTGATCACTG
Source organism: Lepus europaeus (assembly GCF_033115175.1). NCBI lineage: Eukaryota > Metazoa > Chordata > Mammalia > Lagomorpha > Leporidae > Lepus > Lepus europaeus. The sequence goes on from NC_084831.1 coordinate 62,146,896, forward strand.
TTCCCGCCTGCACAGCTATGAGCTGATTCCTCTCCTGCCCTTAGCATCACTACTAATCAATCATTCTGTTTTTAAATTCCTCTAGAGTGCATCCCCTCTTCATCCTCACCTCTGCTGCCTTAACTAATAACAGCTAAACTCTTTCTATATCCTTCTAATGAGTCTCCCTGACTCCAGTCACGAATATGCCTTTGAAGGTTCTCTAAGCTTATTTTTTCTAAGCACAGATCTGTTATGTCATTCCTCATCTCACAAGCCTTCAGACAGCTTTGCTTACCCGTAATACAGAGTTCACATCTCCTCACAATCATATCAGACCTTTGCACTGTTGGCTCATTCCTATCATTCCAACTACACTAATTTCAGTTTTTTTTTTTTTAATTTCTCACTCTCCCTCAGACATGCCATGATTTTTCACACTTCTCTGTGAATTCCTGTGCTGTTCTGTCTTCCAGGGACAGCTTCTCCTTTCTTGATAAGCAGTGTCTGCCAGACAACAGGCAGTCCTTCCCGTGTTGTTTTATGGCATTCCCTATATGCTCATTTTATTGGAAAACCACAGGGTACTATAGTTTTTTTTGTTGTTTACTTGAAAGTTTCCTTCACTACTATGAACCCTTTAAAGATACAGACTATCTTCCTTATGAGCACTCTCTCCTCATACTTAGCTGTCTGATTCATAATTATTCTCCAGTATAAGACAGTTATTGATATATAGTAGATCCCCACAGGAATGTTGAAGGAACAAAAAATTGAAGGTGATTAATAGGATGCCGTACAAATTACAATTTTTAATTATTTATTGGAGAGAGAGAGAGAGAGAGACACCCCATTTATGTTTTATTCCTAAATGCCTCCAATGCCCCCTCACTGGAGCCAAAGCTATGAATTCCATCCAGGGCTCCCATGTGGGTAACAGGAATCTAATCACTTGAATTATCTCTACAGCCTCCAAGCTTCTGGACTAGTAGGAAGCTGGAATCAGGAATAGAGCTGAATATTGAACCTAGATACTCAGATACAACCCATGAGCATCTTAACCACTAAGACAAGCACATGCTCCAGAATAATAATTTTGAAACTTTCTGGTGCGTTTGAATTGTTGAGAACCAACAGGTCAATATGTGTTGTTTCAGTAGTGGTTTTACTTATTTACTTTGTTGTATTATTCAGTGGTAACTTTGGAATTACTATTGTGATATAATTTATCTTTTATTGGCTGCACTGAAATATATGGCACATATCATATACAATTCAGTGGGTTTTTAGCATACTCACATAGTTATGTAACCATGCCACAAGCTAATTTTCAAACATTTTCATCACCCCTAAAGGAAATCTTAAGTCATGAGCAGGCATTCCTATGTCTCCCTCCACACAGTCCCTAACAACTCTATTCTACTTTTTACCTCTATAGATTTGCCTATTGTGGTTATTTCATATGAATAAAATTGTAAAATATCTAGGGTTTTATGACTGACTGCTTTGCCTTTATATATATTTATAACTATCCATTTTGTAGTATGTGTCAAATTCCTTTTTATTGCCAACTAATATTCTATTATATGGATATATCATGTTATATTTCTCCATTCATCAATTGATAGACATTTGGGTTGTATCACTTTTGATTAAAATGCAGATGTCACCATTTGTGCAAGTTTTTATATGTACATATGTTCTTACTACCAGACACATATTTAGGGATTGCTGCATCATGTAGAAACTCTATGTTCACCATTTTGAGAAACTGTCAAACTGTTTTTCCATAGTAGATTACCATTTTACATTCGTCCTAACAAAATATGAGCTATATAATTTCTCCATATTCTTGTAAACACTTGTAGTTTATTTTAAAATTAATTTTACAGTATTCTGGTTTTTACAGCTTTAACATGTCTTGTGAAAGTTTCTCAACTAACCCTGAGTTTATGCAATGTCAAGTCTATAGGGAAGTTAAAGATGTTGGTATACCTGGATATGTCAAAAAACAGAATAGAAACAGTTGACATGGATATTTCTGGATGTGAAGCCCTTGAGGACCTCCTACTATCATCCAATATGTTGCAACAGTTGCCTGACTCTATAGGTGAGAATATAATATTTTGTCATGAATATTGATGTCAAATGTGCCATTTTCATTTTTGACAGTATGGTTTGTCTGTAGATGTAGGTAATATACTTTTAGCTTAATATTATTAAATTAGCAAATTCACTATGCAAGATCATAAAGTAGTATTTAACAAAACCTTACTCTATGTTTCAAATTCAGGACGCTGTCCTGTTAAAATTATCCTACTATATTGATATGTTTTAAAAGTTGTTAGATCTCCTATTGTAAAATGTTATTGTAAGGCATATATAAGTTAAAATTAGAGTAATTTAATAGCTTTGTGTGTCTCCTCATATTATCACAGCAGTTTGTTTCAATAAGATCTTGGTATATTCCGTTTTTAATGTTATAACATCCTCTTATGTAGGAATTACATAAAAATACATGAACTGTAATCTTAGTTCTTTTAAGTTCTATTTTTTAAAGATATGTTATCTTCAACATGTGAAGCTTCTTGAGGGAAGATCATTTATCTTTTAGAATATAGTAAGCATTCAATCCTTTTTGTGTATAAATTATTATATGAGTTAAATAATGAAAGACAATAATAAGTAAACTTTTTATATAGATGTGTTTCTATCATTACTTATGAAAGAACTCTGGAACATAAATTTTAACTTCATTGAACTGAATGTGTCATGTGTTCTGGAACCTGATACTTCTAAAAGTTGTCACAACCTAGGTATTCCAACTGAAGTGAAGCTCTAAGATAAGACAGCTTCCTGATTTTCTGTCAGTATTTTATTACTTACATTGTTACCATTCTTTCAGGGAGATAAAGCAAAAGTTTAGTTTCAGTAAAATAGCTACCTTTTTTTTCCTTTTAGATCTGATAAATTTTTGAGTCACATAACAAATTTTATAACAGTATTTCTTCGGCTTTCTCAATCATAAGACTTAGCTTGGAGCTTTATTAAGTTACATCCCAGGCCCTCTGGAAATTCTAATTCAGTAAGTCTATGGTCAAAACTCTGACTTACATGAAGCCAGGTAGTTTAAGAAAAACAGTTGATGGCGTAACAGGGAAGGAAGCATGGAAGTTAAAGATGACAGAGTAGCTTAAAACATAATCCTACACTCCTACTTAAACACTCCCCCATACCACTTAAAATACATATATTTAAAGTAAATATTTTTTCATTGCTACCTTATCAGTGCTGAGAACTATGTCTGGCATAGCTTATATTTATTTGATAAATAAAATAATTTAGACATTCTTAAGGATGAATCTGAGATAGTCTGGAAATCTAAAGCTAGTTCTGAACTCCTGAAACTTGGAGGTCACATGGAGGTTACCAAAAAACTGCCAGACAGGAAGGGGTGAGTACAGTGAAGGAGAACTCATTCACCCTTACAAATGAGGTTGCACACAAAAACTTCAAAGCAAAACTGAGGTTATTATGATAACCTGGAATTTTTTTTTATTTGACAGATAGAGTTAGACAGTGAGAGAGAGAGAGAGACAGAGAGAAAGGTATTCCTTCTGTTGGTTTACCCCCCAACAAAGGTAAGACATATGACTAAGAATAATTGGTTAGGAAAAAGCACCAATTAAAAATCCTTGAAATAGAGGCCAGTACTGTACCCCATCTCATTAAGCTGCAGCCTGTAGCATCTCATGTAAGTCACAGTTTGAATCCTGGCAGCTCTACTTCCAATCCAAATCTCTGCGAATGCACCTGGAAAAGCAGCAGAAATGACCCCAGTGCTTGGATCTCAGCCATTCAAGGGAAACCAGATGAGGCTCTGGACTCCTGTCTTCAGCCTGACTCAGGCTTGGCCACTGGAGCCATTTGGGGAGTAGACCAGCAGATGGAAGATCTGTCAGTCTGTCTCTCTCTTTCCCTGTGTCCCTCCCTCCTTCTCTGTTACTCTGCCTTCCAAATAATTAAGTAAATCTTTTTTAAAATATCCCTGATATGAATGGGGAGATATTGACCAAGAGTATAAAATGGCAGCTAGACAGTGGTGGGTCTGATAATTGACTTGACTCATAGTTTCATACTGTATATGTATATCATGTCACTGTACTCATAAGTATATGAATATAATTTATAAAAAAATAAATTATTTTAAAAGATTACTAGAAATGAACTGAATACTGAAATTTAAAAAATCAGCTATGTTAAAGATAGAATGACCAGATATAGAATTAGTATATTGGAAGACAGTACTAAAGAATAGAACAGGCAGATATTTAATGGAAAATGTTAAAGATTAGTTAAGAGACACAGAAAATACAATGAAATGTGTATTCTTTTTTTTTTTTTTTTTTTAATTTTTGACAGGCAGAGTGGACAGTGAGAGAGAGAGAGACAGAGAGAAAGGTCTTCCTTTTGCCGTTGGTTCACCCTCCAATGGCCGCCGCGGTAACGCGCTGCGGCCGGCGCACCACGCTGTTCCGATGGCAGGAGCCAGGTGCTTCTCCTGGTCTCCCATGGGGTGCAGGGCCCAAGCACTTGGGCCATCCTCCACTGCACTCCCTGGCCACAGCAGAGAGCTGGCCTGGAAGAGGGGCAACCGGGACAGGATCGGTGCCCCGACCGGGACTAGAACCCGGTGTGCCGGCGCCGCAAGGCGGAGGATTAGCCTGTTGAGCCACGGCGCCGGCGAAATGTGTATTCTTAAAAATTATTTTCTCAGAAAATATAGAATTCCAGAAATACAGAAAAGAAGCAATGGCAAAGGGGAAATATTCAAAGGCAAAATGGTTGATAATGTTTTTGCAGCATTAAGACACTAGTAATTTATTATATTAAATACACACAGTGCTAAAAGAGATAAATAAAATGAATTAATCCTGGTTTATTGCCATGAAACTGCAAGAATAAAGAAAAAGCCTTAAACCGCCACGGAGCCAAAAGATTTCATCTACAAAATAACAGAGAACTGATCATTTTCACCAGTGATGATAGATTCAAGACAGAGGAGCTAATAAGAGGGAGATTGGATTTCTATACCAAAGTAAATATATGAAGAACCAAAAAAGGTATTTTAACATATTCTAAGAATCTTTAAGAGAATCTTGAAATTGTACTTTGCTCAGAAAATAAAAACAAACCCAGAAGGAATGAAATAGTAGCAAGCAACTAATTTGATAAATTAAGTTATTCCTGAATAACTAGTGACTATAAAAGAGTAATCATCTTTGTTTAAAATCCTTAACTATGAAACATGGAAGAAGATTGCTAGAGAGCGTTAAGAGTGCACCTTGTCTTATTCCGGATGAGACTAGAGACACTGAATATCTTTAGAAGTTGTAGTAAATATAATGAATAGATACATTAAAATTTAGTGTACTTAAACATGCTTTGGAAACAGATTGCCTGAATTCAGATTCTGGCTTTTCTGACTTACTGGCTTTGTGACTTTAAATAAATGACTTAATCTTTCTATGCCTCAGTTTCATCATCCTTAAATGGGAGTAGTAATAGTACATATATCATAGGGTCATTTGGAGCAATTAATTAATATATGTAATTGTTATTTAGAACAGTCCCTGATATATACCAAATACTCAATCAGTGTTAAACAATGTAATATCTATTGTATCTTAGATTTGGTGATGCAAACCTCTTGCTTTCAAAGTTCTGTTACATATGTGTAAATTCCATATGAATATTAGCTACTTTATTAATAAATTATATTATTATTAATACATTGATTCTAATTATATAAAATCATAGTAATAGAAGACTTTTTATTTCTCTTCACTGGGAGTACAGGATAAAGACATGGAAAGTTGGGGTAGTACTAAAGTAGAGCAAAGGAATAGGATGAAATATCTTTGTTTCCTGTAGGTTAGAAGAAAGAAGTCCAAGCAGATTGACTTAGAAATGCAGTAAAGGGATTGTCTGCCGGAGGAAGACAAGAGCTATGAGGATAGGGCTAGTGGCCTCATTCTACACCAGAGGACATCAAATTCCTGCAAAAGCCCCAGCAGCTGTACAGAAACTATTACCTTATGAGTGGCGAAGAAGCTACGTAACAGAAACTTATCAGAGACATTCTATCAATCTTTAGGAAAAAAAAATCTATTGTCCCTACTTTTGGCCATAGCCCCAACCCACCTCAAGGTTTTCTCATCATCACTTCATCATTACTGGTACTGTGATCCTCTAAAAGACTGCTTTGCTACCTCCCACCATAATGTTTGCTCAGCCATCAATAACCCAGCTCAAAACTTCTTGTGACTCAATTAGCTGACATTGAGGCTATCAGCCTTCTTCTGACACCACTGGTGGGCAGGAACTACCAAGTCATAATAAAAAATTAAAGATTATTTATTTATTTGAAAGGCAGAGTGACACAGAGAGAGGGAGAGAGAGAGAAACAGAGAGATCTTCCATCTACTGATTCATTCCCCGGATGGTTACAATGGACCAGGAGCCTGGAACTCCATCTGGTTCTCCTATGTGGATAGCAGAGACCTAAGTTCTGGGACTGTCTTCCACTGCTTTCCCAGGCAAATTAGCAGAGAACTGGATGGGAAGCAGAGCAGCTGGGACTCACACTGGCGCCTATATGGGATGCCGGCATCACAGGCTGTGGCTTAACCTACTGTACCACAACTCGGGCCCGCATTAAAACCTCAACTGAAACTCATAGTCCCCTGTTTTCCTCTTGTAACCGATAAACTCAGGTTTTCTTTTCTATTTCCAAGACTGATAACATATACACTAGAGAAGCTAAAATGATTCAATCAGCTCTTGAACATACATGAATATGGCCGTGGGTGTCCAAATTTCTGAGATAAACTGTCACAAAAGGAGTTGTTATCTTTCTCAGGTGTTGTTTTCAGGCTGATGTATGAAGCTCCAGATTTTGTAGATATTTTCTCACTAGTGTCTGATAGGGATAATATTGCTGTCTACCAGAGTAGAGATTCTGAATGTTTGGAAGAAAAGGTTACCAAGCATACTGAAATTTAAGGTGCAACAACAGCTTTATTCCGGACTTCTTATGACTTACTCTAGCCTTCAAAGAATCCTTAAAATACTTGAGAGGAGGTGAGCATGACCTTTTGCAGTGCTCTTAAATATATTCACAAAATACTAGCTTTGCAATATACTCTGCATACACACACACACACACACACACAGACCCCTACACAGAATTCCACAATCACTTTATAGTCACATTGATGCATTAGCATATTAAAAGCTCCTAGAAATACTCCATTAAAGGAAGCAGTTTGATTTTGTTTAATTTGGAATTTCTCAAAGCATATTTGACCATCGTACTTACTACATCTGAACAAACTTTCTGATGAAGATAGTAATCAGTAGTGTGTATGTATAATTACAATGTAAAGTAGAAACTAACCAAATATTAAGGCTTTCCCTTGGATTTTGTCAATTTAAACCATGTCAATACTATTGGTTGTGTTATAGATAGGAGAGAAAGCTAATTATGCCAAAGGCAACTGTTCTTTAATTACTCTGGCTATTACTCAGTTAAACCATGAGAGGAAAGCATAAATCATAAGTTATAAATCAGATAGGGAGAAACAAATAATTGTAATTTCAATTGTTGTGTGGTTCTACTTAGTATATTAACAATCACAAGTATTTGTGCTGAGTGCTGATCAAAAACAAGGAATTGTGGCACCAAAAAGAGTATGAGGTCATATGTTGTAGTTTTCCAAGTCCATAATTATAACCACTGATTGTAATACCTCAGTATTCGTTCCTGGATTATTATTCTTAATTCAGATTCATTTTCAACTTGTATCAAAACAGGAATCTTAGTTAAGAGTGCTTAAGAGCTAATTAAATATTAAATGGCAGCTGGCGTGAAAAATTTCATTTGCTGAAGAATAAAAAGGGAAAATATGTTAGTATTAGGGTCAACTTAGTTCTCTATTGTCCCTATGTTTTGTATTTGTATTGTATTCTTGAAATCCCATCGATGTCAGTGAATTTTTTGCAGTTAGAATGTCAAACTTAGGTAACATACAAATATCAGTTTGGGGTTCATATAAGAAGACTCAGCCAATTAGCATGCCAGGGATCTCTACAAGTGACTCCTTTGATTTCTTCTTTATCACATTTCCTGTCTTAAATCTGCTCTTATATATTAATAAATTTTCCTCTCTATTTTAGGACTGTTGAAAAAACTAACTACTCTAAAAGTAGATGACAATCAACTTACAATGCTGCCCAATACAATCGGAAAGTAAGTGCCAACATTTCATACCAGTCAAAGTCTCTAAACAGAAATCTAGGATGTATTCAGAGACACCAATAATCTTCATGGGTCAACTTATTTTAGACTGTATTTTATTTAGTTATAAATGTTTTTATGGTATACCTTAATTTGGTTTTATATCTGAATGTTGAATTGACATCCAACTATATAATACCATAAGAAATATTTATCCAAGAATGCTTCACAAGCAAAGTATAGAGACCTTCAATTTTACTCTTGCTGGTATTTTCTAGATAATATTAATTTGATGCTTTTAACAGTGTTTCAGCTTTAAGTTCATTTCACTTCTTCTTGCAAAGTTAAATCAATTTTCATAATGCTCTGCAATATGAATGCTTCTATTAAATTATTAATAATATTTGATATTTACAGAGGCTTAATATATTTTAAGAAGCTAAAGAAAAAAATATCTGCTTTAGCTGGCATTTTTTAATTTCAAGGTGAAAGTTCAACACTGCTTTTTAAAAATAAAATATATTTATCTGATGATTTTTTTCTAATTTATGTTGTGATTAACATTTATTTCGTTCACATTTTCAAAATTTTTTGAGATAACATACTTTTAATTTACATTATAGTCAAAGACTTATTGGTTCCACTAAATAAAGAGTTCAACAAATAAAAAACAAAAAGACTGTAGTCCAATAGGAAAATAGGCAAGAGCCATACACAAATATCAAAGGAAAAGATGTTCAACATTACTCCTAGAAAGCAAATTTTAAAATAGTCACAAAATCATTAAAGTTATAGTAGCATATAATTCCTGTGTCAATTTGTTTGATAATTATTTAAAAGAAAGTTTGAGAAAACTCTGTATCAAAACTGATGCACTCAGGCATTTCTTTGTTTCTCTCATTTTTTTTAAGTTTTAGCTCCCACATATAATGGAGGACATTCTGTATTTCTTTATTTTTCTGACTTATTTCACTCAAAATGATGTTCTCTAATTCCAACCATTTTGCTGCAAATGAAAGAATTTCATTCTTTTCTAAAGCTGACTAATATATATATCACATTTTCTTTATCCATTCATCTGATGATGAACCCCAGGGTTGATTCTGTATTTTGCCTATTGTGAAAAATCCTGATATAAACATGGTGCCCCAGGTATCTCTTTAATACAATGGGTTCATGACTTTTTGGTATATACCCAGTAGTGGGGTTGCTAGATCATATGGCAAGTCTATTGCTAGTTTTCAAGAAATCTCCATGATGTTTTCCACATTGGTTGCACTAATTTACATCACACCAATAGTGTATAAGATTTTCCCTTTTTCTACATCCTCACCAATATTTGTTACTCTGTCCTTTGGACAATAGCCATTCTTACAGGGGTGAGGTGATATCTCATTGTGGTTTTGATTTGTATTTCCTTGATGCCTAGTGATATGGAGTACTTTTTCCATATATTTGCTGGCAATTTGTAGTTCCACTTTTGAGAATTGTCTATTCAGGTCCTTTGACCATTTTTTAACTGGATTAGTTGTTTTGATGTTGCTAAGTATTTTGAGTTTCTGATATATTCTGGATATTAAATCTTTGTCAACTAAATAGCTTACAAATTCTTTCCCCCATTCTGTTGCATGTCTCTTCACTCTGCTGATTATTTCTTTTGCTTTGTGGAAGGTTCAGAATTTGATACAATCCCATTTGTCTAGTTTTGCTTGTTTTCCTTGTGATTTGGGGGTCTGAGCCAAGAAGTCAATCCCTACACCAAAGTCTTGAAGTGTTTCCCCTATATTTTCTTCTAGTAATTTCATTGTCTCATGTCATAAATTTAGGATTTTGATCCATCTTGAGTTGACTTTTGTATATGGTGAGAGGCATGGATCTAGTTTCATTCCTCTACATATATACACCCAGTGTTTCCAGCACCATTTATTGAAAAACTCTTATTTCTCTAATTTATGTTCTTGCCACTTTTGTAAAAATCAGTTAGCTGTATGTACATGGATTAACTTCTAAACTCTATTCTGTTCCACTAATTTTTGTGTTAGTTTTATGCTAATACCATGCTGATTTAATTATAATAGCTTTGTAGTATACTTTGAAATCAGATATTATGACACTCTCCAACTTGATTCTTAACTCATCACTTTGTCTATTCTAGGTTTCTGTGATTCCATATTAATATTGGGATTTTTTCCAATTCTGTAAAGAGTGCCATTAGGATTTGGATAGAGATTGCATTGAATCTGCAAATTGCTTTTAGACATTTTAATGGTTATTAATACATCCATCTATGAACAATGACTGTCTCCATTTTTTTATGTCCTTGATGATTTCTTTCATAAATCTTTTATAATTTTCATTGTAGAAATCTTTCACTTCTTTCATTAAATTTATTCCTAAATATTAAATTTCTTTGTGGTTATTATGGAGTTTCTTTCTTGATTTCTCTTTTACCAAATTTATTATCAGTGTATAAAAAAGACATTGTTTTCTGTATACTGATTTTGTAACCTGAAAAAATTATTGATTTATCAATTCTAGCAGAAGCTTTTCGGTTTATGTGTGCAAACATGGATATTTTTACTTCCTCCTTTCTAATTTTGATGCCACTTGTTTCTTTCTTCTCCCTAATTGTTCTTGCTAGTACTTCCAATACTGTATTGAATGAGAATAGTGAAAATAAACATACTCATGTTATTCCAAAAATGTAGGGAAATGCTTTCAGCTTGTCCCCCATTCACTATGATATTGGCTGCTGGTTGTAATATACAGCTTTTATAATTTTGAGGCATGTTCTTTCTATACTTAATTTGTGGAGGCTTTCTATTGATTTGTGAATGTTAAGCAACCCTTGCATCTCTTGGGTAAATCTCACTTGATTGTGATGTATGATCTTGGTGATGTAGTGTTAAATTTGGTTTGCTAGTAGTTTGCTTAGAATTTTTGTGCCTATATTCATCAAGGATGTTGGTCTATAATTTCCTTTTTATTTTGTTCTTTGATTTTGGTATCAGAGTGATGCTGGCCTTGTAAAAAGAGTTTGGCAGAGTTATATCCTGTTCAATATTTTGGAAAAGTCTGAAAATTATTGGAGTTAATTCCTCTTTAAAAATTTTGTAGAATTCATTAGTAATATCGTCCTTTCCTTTGATGGGAGACTTATTGCTTCAATCTCATTGCTCGTTAATCTGCTTAGATATTCTATATCATATTGACTTAATCTTGGTAGTTTATATGTATTCAGAAATTTCTCTGTTTCTATGAGATCTTCCAGTTTGTTAGTACTACTAATAGTTACGATCCTTTTTATTTCAGTGGTATCAGTTGTAGTATATCCATTATCATCTCTGATTTTATTTACTTGGGTTTTTTAACTGTTTACTAGTCTGCCTAAAGGTTTATGTTTATTATCAAAAAATAGCCTTTTTGTTTTGTTGAACTTGTATATTGAGTTTTAGTTTCCATTTTATTTATTTCTGTTTTGATCCTTACTAATTCTCATCTCCTGCTAATTTGGAACTTGGTTTGTTCTCTTTTTTTTTTTTTTTTTTTTTTTTGTTGTTGTTGTTCTTGAGATGTATCATTAAAGCATTTATTTGATATCTTACTTTTTTAATGTAAGCATTTATTGCTATACACTCCCCTCTTAGTACTGCTTTTGCTCTACCCCTCTACCCACAGATTTTTATATGTTGTGTTCATTTTCACTTGTTTCAATAAGATTTTTGCTTTCCTATTAATTTCTTCAATGACTCATTGGTCATTCAGTAGTATGTTGCTTAATCTCCATGTATTCATGAATTTTTTTTCCTTCTTATTGTTGATCTCTAATTTTATTCCTTTTTAATCTGAGAAGACACATGATATGATTTCAATCGTCTTAAATTTACTGAGATTTAATTTGTGGGCTATTACATGCCACATCCCAGAAAATGTACCATGTGCTGATGAGAAGAATGTGTCTTCTGTAGCTGTTGGGGAAACGTTCTGTAAATGTTTGTCACATCCATTAGCTAAATAGTATGGGTCAACTCTGATGATTCATTGTTGATTTTATGTCTGGATGATCTGCCCACTGATCACAAAGGGTGTTGAAGTCCCCCATTATTACTGTATTGGTCAGTCTTCTATTAGGCCTAACAGTATTTTCTGTATATATCTGGATGGTCTTGTGTTGGATGAGTATTTATTTATGATTATTTCATCTTCTTGCTGAATTGATTCTTTTATATACCGTCTTTTTTTCTCTTTTTACAGTTTTTTTTTTCTTACTTAAAGTCAGTTGTATCTCTTATCTTGCTATTCCTGCTTGTTTTTTGGTTTCCATTTGCCTGTTAAATCTCTTTCCAGCCCTTCACTTTCAGTCTATGTGTATTGTTAGTTTCTTGTAAGCAGCAGGTAGTTGGTCTGATTTTTTTTACACATTCAACCAACCTATATCTTTTGACTGGGGAAGCAAATCCATTTACACTCAGGGGGTTAGTATTTATAGATAAAAAGCATCACCTGTCATTTTGTTGACAAGTTACTAATTGTGACTGATATACTAGTGAATTTGGTGGTGTCGCCATGTGTTATGATGTTTATTTCTAATGGAGGACTCTTTTCTGAATCCCTTAAAAGCCTGATCTAGTGGTGATGCATTCTATCTGTTCTTGCTTGGCTGGGAAATACTATATTTCTCTCTCACTTTTAAAGGATGGTTTCATTTATATACTTTGGGTTGGAACTTTTTTGTTCTTGTTGTTAAGACTTTGACTATATCATCCACTCTCTTCTGACTTACAGGGTTTCTGCTGAGAAATCTGCTGTTGGTCTAATTGGTTTCCCTTTATATGTAACTTGATGTTTTTCTCTATTTTTTAGGAGTCTTAACTTGTCCTTAACTTTTGACAATTAGACTATAATATACCTTGAAAAAGGTCTTTTTTTTTTTTTTTTTTTTTTGTTAAATCTGGTTAGAGTCCTTTGAGCTTCCTGAATCTGGATGTCTATATCTCTTTCAAGACTTGTAAACTTCTCAACTATTATTTCATGTACTAGGTCCTCACTGATGTTTTCCTTCTCCTGTCCTTCAGAAATCCCTATAATGTGAATATTTGGTCACTTAATGCTCTCCCATATTTCATGTACGCTTTCTATATTTCTATTTTTTTTCTCTTTATTTTGGTTTGACTGGGTTATTTCAAGTCTTTTCCTCCAGATCAGAAATAGTTTCTTTCACTGGGTCTATTCTGTTATTGAAGCCCTGAGTTGTATTTTTTATTTCATTATTCAAAGTTTAAAATCCAAAATTTCTTTTGGTTTATTTTTAGTGATTTGTACCTCCTTAAGGAATTTCTCATTCATATAACCTATTGTTTTCTCACCACTTTAAACTGTCTATCTTTATTCTCTTGCATCACATTGAGATTCCATACAATCATTATTTTTAATTCTATTTCAGGCATTTCATGGATTTCCTACACAGAAGGCTCTATTTCAGAACTATTTTGTTCTTTTGGAGGTGTCATACTTCCTTGCTTCTTCATATTTCCTGTGTCCCTAGTTTGAGATCTGTGCATCTGGTGTGATAGTTCCTTGTTTTTATGTAGTAGGTTGTATCAAATAGAGGGGTTTTTTGTTGTTGTTTAGATGCAATCCAGGGTATCATTTGGCTTATGGGGGTATAGAGGGCTTTGGTTCTAGGTGAGCCAAAGAAATTTAACCTCTGAGTAATTTTTTCTAGGATGTGTATTGTTAGTCCCCAGAGAGTTGGTTGTCACTCACACTAGTGTTTGTGATAGCCAGAGCCTTGGTCTTGGAGCTGAGAGACACAGAGGAGGCAAGCATGAGTGATGCGGGGGCATGTGGCACCAACAGCTGTTGAAAGAGTGTTCTGGTGCCAGGGTTTATGGCACCAAAATTCCTAGTCCTAGAACTGGAGGATTTCAAAGGGACCCTACTCGAATGCTACAGGGTGACTACTAGATATATAGGAGATTTTGCACTGGCAGGCATGTGACCAGAGAGAAGGAATGCAGACAGGTTTTTTTCTGGGTCTCACAGGGTTGATTCCAGTGACTCTGAGGAAATTATTACTAATTATTACCGTACTGGTGCTACACAATTCAGTGAGGTCATTATCCAGGACTCCCAGGGTGAGAGTCAGCTGTGTTGGGACTGGTAATAGTCACCTACCTGAGGCAGGGCAATGCAAATAGAATGTCCAAACACCACAAATGACAGCAAGTTATTTCAACAATCCCAGCTTTGCAAGGCACAGATGGAACTGCCCCAATTTCCATTTGGCATACAACGGTGATGCTGAGGCTTATACCCTGGGCTCCAAGCATTTCGATTTAGGAGGTACAGAGGGAACTTCCTTACATCTGTTCCTCTTGAATTTTTATGGACTGCTGCTGGTGCTAGTTCCAAGAATATCAGAGGACCTCCCTGGATCATGCACAGAGAGTGAGCACAGCTTTGAGGCTTATGCCTGGGACTCCTACAGTTCCAGGGCACAGAGAGTCTGCTCTCATACCTGAAAAGCATCCTGTCTCTGGTTCTGGTGGCTTTTGATAATAGAAGGATTGTTTGCTTAAGTCAGAACAGTGTCCAGCAGCAATTCTACCACCATGAATTGAGTCTAGTGCTTTGTTGGAAGGGAGCTATATGGCTCTCCTTTTCAGAGCAAAGTGGTCACTCAGACCTCAGCTCCACAGGCTGGACTTGAAGTCAGTGAGGACTGTGGGATTCCCCCACAGGTCTACCAGTAGCAGGAACCACCACATCTTCTCACCTTTTCCTGGCAAGATGCTGTCCCACAGCAGCACAAATTTGTGGCAATGGATGGCAACAGTGGTGGCTGACAGGGCCATGTGTCTGTCCTCTCTTTTTGCTATTTTGCAGAGTCTGTTGATCTTCTGTCACTTTACTGAAAATTTCTCTAAGTTCCCTGAGAACACAACTCTTCCTTTGTTTTTCTGTGGCAAAGGTTGAGTGCAGTTTCTCACTATTCACCCATATTCTAGCTCATGATCCTAATGAAACATATATTATTATTGTTTCACTGATGAAATCCTCCAGATGCTTTATGATTACTGTAAAGTGAGAAATCAGCAAAGGCTGTTTTTACCCTGAAAATATGTGAGGCCATTATATTAGGATCTTACCCTCATCTTAGTGTGAAGAATTATGTAAATACTTATATAACAAAGAGTGGAAAGTCTTGCTTTTTAAAGAAAAAGAATAACTGGTTTATTAGGTATAATTGACATAAAATTAACTGCACATTAAATCTGTGATTTGACAAGTTTTGATGTGTGTAAAACCTTGAAACCATTACCATCACAACCCAGATGGTGAACCTGTACCTCCCCTCTACTTCCTTCCTCCCCTCTCCCAGCTTCCATCAAGTTGACAGAGTTAAGACTGATCTGGAAATCTTCACTTCTAAATGTGAAACAAATATACAAACTACAAATTCCAGTGTCCAGGCTTTGGAGAGTAGTGAAAGGCTCAATCATTTTTAATGTTTCAATGTTCACACCATACATTATATGTCTACTATCCTTTTCTCTAATATGGTGAAAAATTTACTTTCTTTAGAAATACAGAAAACTAATTGTCTTTATCTGCCTGATATGTTTTAAATACTCTTCTTATCTAATTATATTCTTAGGCACTAATCTTTCTTCATTGGGCCAATACTCAGGGAAAACTGAATTAATTTATTGCTATTAAGGATATGAATGGCATTTTTGCCATTTATGTTCACATTTCTTATTTAAAAGAATTATACTAGCTCTCTGAAGACAAATTAAAAAGGTTTGATAACCTAAAAATTGACAAAATATGTACTTTCAGTAGGATATGGCTCTCTGACGTTGGCTGTCCTGAGAACTAGCTTTTGCTATTAAACTGATGGTATTCAGCTAGACTATTGAACTCTTGATTAAAACTTAAGTGGTAAAACCTGTTGCCGGGATCATAACCAACAATGGAGGCATGTGTGCCTTCAGCTCCTGTCATATGTCATATGAATTCCTACCTCTGCCTTCCCCAGCTGTACTTCCTACCAGACTCGGTCTCAAGGATAGGCAGCCTACAGTTCTTAGTCTGTCTCCTTCCCAGCAACCAAGTTGGGTGTTGTCAGCTTGGCTCTGCACATACACCCTAACCTAAAGTCCATCTTAATTCTTATGGCATCATTAGTACTGTCATGTCCTTTACAATCTTCTGTTAAATGAATTATAAACGTGGTGAAAGCTGAACTGATCAAATAGTGACTTGATATAAGTTTTTATACTACAGTTTTCGAAAGAAACAATTTTCAGAGCATCAGTTGGCTGTCAGCAACTTTCACTTACTTGAACGAAAGATTTATTTCAGAAAAACTGGGTTAATGACTGGGAATTAGAGCACCCGTGGACACTGAAAAGCAGCATAGTGGGGCTTCCTGTTGAAAGCTGCATATTCTTATTGAAATCTTGGATGCCACAAAGCCAAGAGAAATTGTTATGTTGGATGACAGATACAGTATTTAAAAACAGCTACAGGGGGTAGATGCATTATTAAAAAAATCAGTAGAATTTAATGGAGATTCATGGGGCAGTAGGGGAAAACCAGTGATTTGATAAACCATAATCAACATTTGCCAATACAATAATGGCGGTATCTAGAAAATCATTGATGCATTAGTTGTGTAGGGAGAAGTATTCACAAATCAATAGATATTAATAGTTCAGGTATTCCCTGACTCTTGGAACTCGGTCAGTTCATCATCTACAGAGGGGTTGACAAGAAGATGACCAGCTTAATGAGAGATGTGGAACTCTAATTCACATGAGAAAGAGTAGAAGAAATTAGGAGTACACATTTTAGAGGAATAATTTGATTTGCTTTGTTGTTAGAAAATCACTTGAAGTGGGGCTGGCACCATGGCTCACTTGATTAACCCTCCGCCTGTGGCTCCAGCATCCCATATGGGTGCCGGTTCTAGTCCAGGTTGCTCCTCTTCCAGTCCAGCTCTCTGCTGTGGCCCGGGAGGACAGTGGAGGATGGTCCAAGTGCTTGGGCCCTGCACCTGCACGGGAGACTAGGAGGAAGCACCTGGCTCCTGGCCTCAATCAGCGTAGCTCCGACCATAGCGGCCATTTGGGGGGTGAACCAATGGAAGGAAGAGCTTTCTCTCTGTCTCTCTCACTGTCTAACTCTGTCAAATAAATAAAAAAAAATTACTTTAAGTAAGAGTATAGGAATAGAGAAGTAGAATCTCTAAAAGTCATTCCATGAGGCCGCAGCCTCATGAAGTGCAGGCACTGTACCACTTTGCAGACTTAACTGGCACATTATACTCTCCTCACTGCAGATGCCAGGAGTCCAGAAAGACACCACCACCCACTCTAGCTCTAGCCTTCTCTTCATCCAAATAATGGCTTCAAAATAGGGTAATATTTTTAGTTACCACCCTACGTGTATAAGACTTCGTTGCAGTATGCCTTTTCTGCTAATATCTAGGAAAATATAGCCAGAACATAACCAAAAATACTAATGGCACAATGTAAAGAAACTTAAATTACAGGGGTCAGTGTTGTGGTGTAGCAGGTTAAGCTGCTGCCTGAGATGCCAGCATCCCATACAGACATCAGTTCAAGTCCCAGCTGTTCTACTTCTGATCTAGCTCCCTGCTAATGACTTGGGAAGAGTAGTAGAAGATGGCCCAAGTGTTAGGGCTCCAGCTACCATGCACTTTAAAGACCATGGTGAAACTCCTGGGTCCTAGCTTCAGCTTGGCTCAGCCCTGGCCATTGAGCTACCTAGAGAGTGAACCAGCTTTTGAAAGATCTCTTCCTCTTTGTCTCTTCTGCTCCCTCTGTAACACTGACTTTTAAATAAATAAATAAATCTTTACAAATTAATTGTAAAATGCATAGATACAGTTTCTACTGACCTGATATAACGGTAGTAATAACAGCTGTCCTTTGTTAAGCCTATCACTGTTCTTGCTCATTAGGCTTCAGCCACACTGGTATTTCTGTGGCACCTGCAATAGGGCATGTTTGTCTCCTGTCTTAGGGATTTCTTATTTGCTGCCTCTACCTAGAAAATCCTTTCCCCACTCTTATTAGGCTACTCTTCATCCTCTAGTCCCACACTCTTAAAGTTTAATGTTCATTTGAATTACCTGGGAATCCTGTTTCAAAGGCAGAATTGAATCCAGTTGGTCTGCAACAAGAGAGGCCTGAGGTTTTCCTGTCACAAGGTTCCAGGTAATACGTTCTCTAAAAACCCCTTCACCAACAATACCAGCAAATTTTCCTGGTTCCTGCTCCTGGTTTTGTTTCTTTCACTATACCACTTACAATTTTTAATTGTTTATTTTACATACCACCCTGTTTTTACATTATGTCATAAAAGTGTATAACAACATGTCAGTTAAGATCGTACATATATATCCCAGTGCTAAAACTGCATGATATGAACTCAAAGCCCTACTTTACATCCAGTTCTGGTTCCTAGATAATTTTAGTTAATCAGTGTTTTTCAGGAAAAGGATGAGAATTTCAAGCATTAATGTTTTTAATGAATATGGATTCATATTTAGAATTCTTATGCTCCTGGTTTTCCACTGAATGCCTTAATTGAGAATTAAAATACAAAATGAAAAATGAGAAAATTATGCAAGTGAATGCTAGGTTATTCACAGACTGTTTTGTTTTCATTTTAACTTTTAAAAATAGATAATTCTCCTAAAAATATCAAAAATAAATAAACCTATTTAATTCCAAGATTGACTACTGGATTAGAAGGATAAGCGTTAAGAATCTCCTAATAAAATTCATTGTTTAAGAGATTTTTATTGTCATTTTCTTCCTTTAATTATTGTTTCAGGGAAAATACAAGAGAAGTATCAGATGAATGGACAAATTAAATAATCAGAGTTTAGAAAAAGCAGTAAGAGGGATATGGAAAATAGGACAATGTCACTCTTCTAGAAAGATGTTTTTGTTATGAAAAATATAGTTACTTTGCATAAAATGCATGTTAATTAAATTAAAATATCAGATTCATTCTTATTTAAGAACAAATTAATATTCTTTAATTTTTAATTTTGTTTTTGACGTGCAGTTGTACATTTTTATGGGGTACAGTATGGTATTTTAAAGCATGTATACATTGTGTAGTGAAATCAGTGCTCCTGTTTTAATTTACAATATTGTAGATACCAATGGATAAAACTCATTTAAACAACAATTCTTTGGAGCTATCAGTGAATTTCTAAGAGTCAGAAGGGGTCCTAAGACTAAAAAGGGTGAAGAGTTTTTTTCCATATCACACCATTGTTTGGATAGTAAACTTATGATGGCTGTTGTATAACACATGCTTCAACTTCAAGACAGTCATCTGCAAACAAACATTGGATTTGCATGTATGAAGAAAAAATATTCATTTATTCTAAGTTTTATTATCTACCTTAAAAAACAACCTGTGGTTTTAAATATAACAGTAATATAAAGACTGTGTTCTCCTGAGAGAATTCAGAACTGCTAGATCAATGCTTACCTTCAAGGACTAAAGATGAAATTTTATTATGATCCTGTTAAATGGTACCCCAAATCATATAAAGTATTTAAATGGTCAAATAATTCATATTTTTTAATCATTCTACCTATAACTATGTGGGCATAGAAATTCTAGAAATATCAAGATCAGCCACAATGACCAAAAATATTCATATTCTGCATGTGAAATATGTTAGTATTTCTGGACTAGTCTTGAAGTTCTTTCTTTTAAATTTCTTACAGTTCTTTTTTTATATTTTTTACAGTTAAAATAGAGTCCATGGATTTACATGCTAATATCTTGTAAAATTAATTATTTTTATTATTGAAATTTAATGAGTACCTAGCAGTTTCAGCAACTATGAGAATTGAATGTTAAGTAAAAATAATAATATTAAATTTTTATTGTGCTCAGAGTGTTCCAGACACCATGTTTGGTTCTTTACAGAAATTACCTCATTTGGTTATAGCAAATTAGCTCTATTTGCTATGTATCATCTTGCCATCAATAGATATAGAAACTGAGACTGATAGAGTTACCACCAGATTTCTTTTTTTTTAACTTTTATTTAATAAATATAAATTTCCAAAGTACAACTTTTGGATTATAGCAGCTTTTTCCCCCCATAACCTCCCTTCCACCCACAACCATCCCATCTCCCATGCCCTCTCCCATCCCTTTCACATCAAGATTCATTTTCAATTATCTTTATATACAGAAGATCAATTTAGTATATACTAAGTAAAGATTTCAACACTTTGCACCCACACAGAAACAAAAAGTATAAAGTACTGTTTGAATACTAGTTATACCGTTAATTCACATGCACAAAACATTAAGGACAGAGATCCTACATGAGGAGTAAGTGCACAGTGACTCTTATTGTTAATGATTGACACTCTTATTTATGGCATCAGTAATCACCCGAGGCTCTTGTCATGAGCTGCCAAGGCTATGGAAGCCTCTTGAGTTCGCCAACTCTGATCTTATTTAGACAAGGCCATAGTCAAAGTGGAAGTTCTCTCCTCCCTTCAGAGCAAGTTACCTCCTTCTTTGATGGCCCATTCTTTCCGCTAGGATCTCACTCACACAGATCTTTCATTTAGGTCTTTCTTTTTTTTTTTTTTTTTCGCTACAGTGTCTTGGCTGTCCATGCCTGACATACTCTCATGGGCTTTTTAGCCAGATCTGAATGCTTTAAGGGCTGATTCTGAGGCCGGAGTGCTGTTTAGGACATCTGCCATTCTATGAGTCTGCTGTGCATCCCACTTGCCATGTTGAATCGTTCTCTCCTTTTTAATTTTATCAGTTAGTATTAGCAGACACTAATCTTCTTTATGTGATCCCTTTGACTCTTAATCCTATCATTATGATCAATTATGAACTGAAACTGGTCACTTTGACTAATGAGATGGCATTGGTACATGCCACCTTGATGGAATTGAATTGGAATCCCCTGGCACGTTTCTAACTCTACCGTTGGGGTAAGTTCAATTGAGCATGTTCCAAACTGAGAGTTACCAGATTTCAATACAAGTTGTTAACTGCACAATATGTGATACTTCTCAAAGTATGTGGTGGTTGAGTCACCTGGTTAGTAAATGGCTCTTCATATCTGGTAATTTAATGAATCCATTCATTTAGGCAGTTTGGCACAGAGGAACGTTTGTATGTGTTAGAACTAGACTTCTGTTTTACTCCTGGCTTCTCCACTCATTAACTAATTGACTTTGAGGAAATCTCAGAGCCACAATTTTCTCAACGATAAAACTGAAATAATAATACTCAGGAGAGGTCATTGTGCCACTTGGTGCCAGATACCTTTCAATAAGTGATTTCATGATTAATATTAACAACCAAAAATATACTTATTGATTGATTACTATTTATGGTAATCTAGTTAAGGATTGGTGATATAACATGACCAAAACATCTAGTTCTTAAGAAGAAACATGTTTTATACTCATTTGAAAATGTGATAATAGTACAGTGCCATAGTCTGCTTGGGATACCAGAACAAAATGCCATAGAGTGAGTGGCTAAAATAGCAAGAATTTGTTTCTCACAGTTCTGGAACCTGGGGCTTCCAAGACCAAGGCATGGACAAGGCAGATATCATCTGAGGCTTCTTTTCTTGGCTTGCGGGCAGCCACCATGCTGCTATAGGCGTGGTGGGGGGAGGGGCAGAGGGAGAAGCTCTCTGGTGTCTCTACTTACAAGAGCTGGCTATCCCATCATGAGGACCTCACCCTCATGACTTTAGCAAATCCTGGTTTTCTCCCAAAGGCCCATCCCATTATCACACTGGGGGCTTAAGATATCAACATATGAATTTTGGAGGAAAGCAAATATTCAGTCTATAACTTACATATTTTAAACTTATAAATTCTACTCTTCAAAAATGAGCTATTTGAAATTGATTCCATGCTTTTTTGCCTGAGTCCTCAAGAATAAACTGCTTGGAACCATAATATTTGGTTATCAAGTCCAAGGACTTAGAGAGAGGAATTTAAAACACAAAAGAAAAATACCTTAATGCATTTCCCAAAGTAATAGAAATACACACACAAAGTTATTGAGAAAGGTACAAAGAAATGGTGAAATGAAATGTCACTGATGGTTGTTAAAAATGTGTAAGATTTCAGATACAGTTCAAAACCAGTAAAGATATCCACTAATAGTCATCCTTCTCCATCGCCTATGTCTTCCTGTTGTTCCTTTCCTAGCACTTTAGGATTGTGAGCATTTATGGCCTGTGATCAAGTTGTAATTGCAAAATTCACTACAGCACAACTGAAGTAATTTGGTATTTTTGAGTGGTTAAGAAATCTTTCAGGGAGCATTTAACCTAATAAGCCTGCACCCCACATCAGAGTATCTACCTTGGTTCAATTTCTGGCTCTGATTTCTGTTCTAACTTCCTGCTAATGAAGATCTTGGGAGGCAACAATGATGGCTCAAGTAATTTGTTCCCACCACATTTTGTGGGATAAATGGTTTGAATTCCATGCTTTGGGTGCCAGCCCCAGCCTTTGGGTGCATTTAGAAAATGAACCCAGAAAAGAGAGAAAGCAATCACTCTTGCACTCTCTCTCCCTCTTCTCTCTCTCAAATAACAAATTTTTCACAAAGAATCCATATTCTAATTTAGAGCCTATAGAATCTTTTTTAGTAGTCTTTGGCAATGAGTGAAGTTATTTTCTAATTATAGGTTACATATCTGTTCACTAATTAATACATTAATACAGTCTTTTGCCTCTGAGTGATGTTTTTTTCCTATTACCTAAAAGTTTTACAAATTTTCTTTTCAGTCAATCTAGTTACTTTCCTAAAGTGTGCAAAGGAAAGGAAAGTTTTCTAATTGCTTTGAATAGATGAGAAAATTGGTTCAAATGAAAAATATAAACTCCTAACATGGTAACTTTGCAAAATCAGTCAAATGTTCAATGTTAAGTTTCTAAATTATTGTATTTCTATAGTATGCTGTCTCCAGCATAATTTTACTGAATTCAGCTTAAACTGTGGGGTTTCTAATTAAAACTGAGTGAGTTTTGTTTAGTAAACAGTACAGAAAAGAAATCATTGACTAAATTTTTTAAATTTAGAAGCAGTTGAACACTTTACATGATATTAACAAGAAAATTTAGGGTGGAAACTAAAACTTAATTCCTAACCTAAGTTAAATTAAATTGATTTATAATCTCTTAAGATACAAAATAGTGACAAAATGTCTTTAGTATTCATTTTATGCCCATTCTAAGTGTTTTAATTCTTTCATACGTTTCTGGACATTCGAAAACATAGTTAAGTACTGTTACCACTCCCTTTGCCCAGTGTAACTTGACTAGAATATTCCCTCTAGTAATTGCTAAGGTCTAAACTCCAATTCTCGCTCTCTAACTATAGTACAGTCTCCACCTTGGCCTATACTGTTTATTTTAGGCAATAGCTATTTAACCAACTGCCTTACATCAAACCAGTTTTTTAATGTGTCCATCTTTATTATATCCCTCTCTACTAAATAGTCTGCTAGCAACACTGTAGTAACAGTTCTTCAGAATCATCTGAGATTTGTCTGCTGCTCACATTTTACTGATCAATTGCTAGTGTTTTTACATTTTATCAACTGGAAGGCAATTTGATTACATGAAACAACCCATTCTAACAAAGTAGTATCACAGGATAACTTTTCCACATTTCAGAAAGATTGGTCAAACTTTACTTTTGTCCAGGTATGCTCTACCTCATAACAGCTCATTTTAATGGAGTACCACCTTTATACCAGGGCTTTAGCATATATTTAATCCTCTCTGAAACTATTTATTAGGCATTCTTAACCAGTTTTATGGATGAGAAAAAAAGAGTTAATAGTGGGCAAAGGTCAAGTGAGCACATTAGTATTGGAGCCCAAACCTGTCTAAATACGTCCCCCTAAATAATATTACTTCTGCTAAGAATTAAAAGTGGATAAAGAAGGAGAAGCCCAAAGCCATTTATTTTATGTATATTATCATCTACTTTATACTAGATTTAATAGTATCTAATGGTCATAAATGATATTAAAGGTAAATTATAGATAATCTATGTAGTATTCACCATCCCTCTTGGGTTAATAGTAGAGTAATATCTTCCTAACATACAGTAATTCGTAAAGACTAAAATAGAGAAAAATGTAAAGAATATTTTTAGAAAATGAAGTCAACATTGTTGTGTTTGATTTCAAACATTATTACTACCAGTAGCATCACCCATACTGATACATATTTGACCTAACCACCACTCTTGCGATATTTATAAGTATTTCACCTGTTGTTGACATGTCTACTGTCTGTGTTTCAAAGTTACTCTTAAAATATTTTCAAACACTTTATTTAAATCCTCACAACTCAGTGGCCCCTGGACCAGGGACATCTACAAATGCAGGATCTGGGCTGCATCCCAAACCAAAAATACAGAATTTGCATTTAAATAAGCTCTCTTGGTGACTGGTGTACACTACAAATTTTGGGAAGTACTGCTTCAAAGTATTTTACACTTCTTTGCAACTTGTTTTCACGCTTAACGTGTATAATTATACAGATAAAACTTCTTTTAAAAATTTTTTATTCGGGAGGGAGGGTGGGAAAGAAAGAGAGAGAGCTCCCATCCAATGATTCACTTCCCATCTGCTTCAACAGTGATGATTGGGCTGGGTCAAAGCCAGGAGATGAGAAAGCAGTCGAGGTCTCCCATGTGAGTGGCAGGAGTTCAGGTACTTGAGCCATCACTGCTGCTTCACAGGGTCCACCGTAGTAGGAAGCTGGAGTCTGGGCGGAGCAGGGATCAGACAGCTGCTTTGGTGCGGGATGCAGGCATCCTAACCACCAGGCTGAGTGCCCCCACCCCAAAGATAAAACTTCTTTAAGAAAAAAGGTAATCTTTGATCTGTATTCTACATCATTATTACAAATTATAGTGACAATCTAATTAAGTGTAATAATCATTTCCATATAAGATCTTGTATTAATACATTATCAGTGAGTTTTATCAAGACAGCCATCAATAAAATCAGCTGGAATTATGCATTATGAATTTGAATCTGGAGTTTCAGAAATCATCAAAAAAGGAGTATTTTGTACCTACTCATTCTTCTTTGTAACCCAAAGACATAAAATAGTTCCAGACTCTAAATTATTGATTTGGCATATCCTGTGGTTCAGTAAGAATGTTATCTTTTTAATACAGAAAGTCCTTACTTTACACACTTGTGCGGAACACTATAGGAAGAACCAAATGGACTCTGTTTCCTACTGTGTTCTTAAAACATAACACAGAGCACTTCAGATGACTGAAATGTGTGGGTTTTCCCAAACCAAACAATTCCCCAATTCTCTGTGGACACCAGTAGGGTGTCCTCAATTTAACTGTAGCTTGACACATCTGCCTGAAGGTAAAATCAGATCCCCAGTGTTAAGGGTCTACGCCCACAAGACGTCCCCATTTAGATGCTGGTCCCAAGTCCAGGTGTCAAAACACTCTAACTAGTCACCTGTAAATTGGGGATTCCAGTGACTCCTTCAGGTTTGAACTTATGCTAGAATGGATCACAGAATCAGGAAAAAACATTTAACAAGTCTATTATGAGAGATTTTACAGAGGAGATCTTACGGAGGAGTAACCACATGGAAATGTACAGAGGGAAAGATGTGGGAAGGAGTAAGGGAGCATCCGTACCTTCTCTGGAGGCAACAACACCCCGGCATTTTCATGGAGTGCTCTCAGAACTTGGCTTTTGGGGTTTGACGGAGGGCTCATTCTGGAAGCAATGATGGATTATGTCATTTGCCATTGGTGATCAACAGCTTTCAGTCTGCTTTCCCTTAGAGGTCAGAGTTGGAACTGAAAGTTTCTATCCTCTAACCATATGGTTGTTTCCCAAGGCAAACAGCCACCATCCCAAGGCCCTCAGCATTAGCATAAAAAGAGCACTAATTACTTTGGAGATTCCAAGGGTTTTAGGATCTCTGTGCCAGAAAGTGGGTGAAGACCAAATAGATTCTTATTATAAATTGCATTATCTCAGACTATAAAATGATAATATATTCTGAAACTAGGCAAAACAGTCTTACTCAATTGGAAATTTATGATTTTCTTACAAAGATCCTTAAAATATTTTACCAACCCATTGAACAGTTATTGTAGGTTATACATATATGGGGAATTAGAAAAATAGTAAAATTTCTATTTCTATTTAGTACATTGTCATTTTAAACACTAGGAACATTGAGAATGAAAGAGTTTGGGGTAATATTTGTTAAGATTAGTTTGAATAGTGCTTGCCTTCCTGTTTTCATAGCAGAAGTAATGACACAGAATGAACATCTTTTTTTTTGTATCAGTGAATTGTCATGCTCTTTTTAAAGTTTAAATCAGCTTTCAAATTTTATCCTTTGTGCTCTCAGTATCATAGAATATATCTGAGAGTTCCTTTTATGTGAAATTATTGTCAGCATTACTTCCTCTGGGACATATTCGTCCTTTTCATCACAATCACTTCCCTCATTTATGTGGATTAATTTGCCTTCACTAAATTCCCCTGGCAGGTTATCTAGTCTTTCTCTGTAATAGTAGCAGTGCCAATACTCCAAAGCTCTGCTTTTTCTTCTCTAACTCCATTTGTGTTCTATTCATATGCTGCAAAGTCATTCACACAGTATGCTACAAGTTTCTATTATGTTGCACGCATATTGCTTGCTGTTTTCTTGCCATGGTGCTTGAATATTTTCAGTTGTATGTGTCATGTTATATTTCATCCAGAATTCAGGTAAAGCAACTGCAATGTGGCTAAGTGTAGCAGAAATAGCCTATTCAAAAGTCTGTACAAAGTAACAAGCTTTAAAAATGGAAATAATTCCTTGGTTTGTTGGCTAGATTAATAAAGTTGTCATTGGTATACAAAGGAAAATTCTACACTTTCATTTAAATCTCCAAGAAATATAGGGTGATAAAAAGCATTATCCAACCGATAGTAATGCTTTATTTTTTTTTTTTCAAAAGAAATCTTCTATTTAAGGTATTAAAAATTCCATGCATTTCATAAATACAACTTTAGGAACACAGTGATGGTGATTCTTCCCAGAGTACCCCCCCTCCCACCCCCATTCCCACCCCTCTTCCTCGTCCCTCTCCTATTCCCTTTCTTACTTTTCACGAAGATTTATTTTCAATTAACTTTATACACAAAAGATTAATTCTATACTAAGAGTTCAACAAACACTATGAAAAAAGAAAACTGTTCCTCAACAGTTTTTTTTTTTAATTTCTCTTTTGATTTCTTCTATGACCCACACTGTTCATTCAGGAGCACACTGTTCAGTCTCCATGTGTTTGCATATGTCCTAGTGACACTCGAGTTGTTGATCTCTGGCTTCATCCCATTGTGGTCAGAGAAGATGTATGGAATGATTTAGATTTTTCTGAATTTGCTGAGACTTGCTTTATAGCCTGGCCTGTGATTTATCCTAGAGAAAGTTCCATGCAGTATTGAGAAGAATGTGTGTTCTGCAACTGTAGGATGAAAAGTTCTGTAGATACCATTAGGTCCATTTGGTCTACGGTGTCAATTAACTGTTGTTTCCTTGCTGATTTTCTGTCTGGTTGATCTGTCCATTGCTGAAAGTGGAGTATTGAAGTCTCCCATTACTATTAAATCAGAGTCTACATTTCTCTTTACATCCATCAATAATTCTTTTAAATAGCTAGGTGCAATGTAATTAGGTGCATACACATTTATTTTAGTCACATTTTCCTGTTGAATTGATCCCTTAATCATTGCACAGTGCCCTTGTCTTGTTTAACAGTTTTTGTATTAAAGTCTATTTTATCTGATATTAGGAATACTATACTAGCTCTTTTTTGATTTCTGTTAGCATGGAATATCTTTTTCCATCCTTTCACTTTCAGTCTGCATGTATCTTTGTTGGTAAGTTGTGTTTTGGTAGGCAGCAAATAAAAAGATTTTGCTTTTTTTTTCCCCACTCAGTCTATATTTTTAACTGGAGAGTTGAGGCCATTTATATTCAAGGTGCCTATTCATACAGAATGACTTGGCCCTGCCATTTTTCCATAAATATGTCTATTGTTCACTTTGTACCTTTACTGGGAGATATTCTGCCTTCAACTTTTTTTTTTCATTTATTAAACTTTTATTTAATGAATATAAATTTCCAAAGTACAGCTTATCTGCCTTCAACTTCTTTCACAGTGATGACCATGTTTCTGTTTCTGTGTGTAGCACATCCTTAAGCATCTTTTGTAAGACTGGAAGAGTGGTAACAAACTCTTTCAATTACTGTTTGTTATAGGAGGTATTTATTTCACCTTCCTTCATAAATGAGAGCTTTCCAGGGTACAGTATTCTGGGTTGAATTTTTTTTTCTCTTAAGACTTGGACTATATCTCACCATTCTTCCTGGCCTGTAGGGTTTCTGATGAGAAGTCACCTGTGAGTCTAATAGGAGATCCTCTGAATGTGATCTGGCATTTCTCTTGTGTACATTTTAGAATCTTTTCTTTATGTTTTATGGTGGAGAGTTTGACTACAGTGTGTAATGGTGAAGATCTTTCCTGGTCATGTCTATTAGGAGTTCTATGTGCTTCTTTACTTGGATGGCCCTTTATTTCTCCAAATTAAGGAAGTTTTCTGTAATCCATTCTCTCTTTCCATGCCTTCAGGAACCAGGAACTCCTAGAACCCATTTGTTGGGTCATTTGATAGTAGACTGTAGATCTCCAACACTATTTTTTTTTTCAGTTTTCTAATTTCTTCTTCCTTTTTTTTTTTTTTTTTTTTTTTTTTTTGTCTGCTGTAAGATTTCTAGAGATTTGCCTTCTAACTTGGATATTCTTTTTTCTGCCTCACCAATTCTGTTGTTAAGGCTTTCCACCACTTTTTTTATTTTTTTTTTTAAATAAATCTTTTTTTTTTTTCTTTTTGACAGGCAGAGTGGATAGTGAGAGAGACAGACAGAGAGAAAGGTCTTCCTTTTTGTCGTTGGTTCACCCTCCAATGGCCGCTGTGGCCGGCGCATAGTGCTGATCCGAAGCCAGGAGCCAGGTGCTTCTCCTGGTCTCCCATGCGGGTGCAGGGCCCAAGCACTTGGGCCATCCTCCACTGCCTTCCCGGGCCATAGCAGAGAGCTGGCCTGGAAGAGGGGCAACCGGGACAGAATCTGGCGCCCCAACCGGGACTAGAACCTGGTGTGCCGGCGCCGCAAGGCGGAGGATTAGCCTGTTAAGCCACGGCGCCGGCCCACCACTTTTTTTATTCTGTTGAATTCTTCATTTCCAATATTTCATTTTGATTTCTCTTTAAAAATCTGAATTTCATGAGGAAAATTTTCTTTTGTGTCATGTACAGATTTTGTGTCATGTTCATGGATTTGCTTCTGATTACCTCTAATTAATCTTATGATCAATTTTTCAAATTCAGTTTCTGGCATTTCTTCAGTCTCTTCATTTTCACATCCTAGTATTGAAGTGTGTTCCTTTAGGAGGCATCATATTGTCTTTCCTATTCTTGTTTCTTGAATTGCTGTGCTCTTTTTAGGCATTTATGGAGATATTTGTTGGTTTATTTTTTTCACCATTGTGATGGGTTTTATCTTTGGACTATGCCTCTGTGGATTAGTGGAGTGTCTGCTCTTTCAGTGAATACCCTGAGGCATGTGCTGGGTGTGGCCAAGGAGCTCTATTCTACAGTATTCTATGGTGTTCTACGGTAAGGGGAGGATCCAAGGTGACTCCCAAATTCAGCAGCATTGGCAGGATAAATCTGCTTTTTTGTTTTTCTGAGAGGGGAAATTTGTTCAGCTTGGTTGGCATAGTCTCTTACTCATCTCCTCTCCTCCAAGGAGACCAATGATTGGATGCTAGCCCCAGTGGGTACAGTATTCATCAACTCTGCCACAAGAACCACACAAAGGATCCATGCAGTCCTAGGTGTGAGCGCAGATCCCACAGCAATGACCCTCACCAAGGAATCATGGAGCCCCAAGCATGTGCTGCCCACATGCAGCCACAGTGTTTATACAATCCCAGACACAAGGTGCCCACAGTCACGAGCACCCAGCCTCCTGTCAATTCTCCTAGCCAGACTCGGGTATCTCCTCCTGGCTGGTTACTGGGGCACAGACACGTTGGCACAGCTGGTATGTATGTATGTCCAAAATAGCTTCCACCCACTCTCAGCTAGTTACAGGATTCTGGTGCTGAAAGGTCAGGGAGGCAGAAACATATCACCCTTTTTTTCCTCTAGATTGGCAAGTACACTGTCCCCCACAGGACTCCAATCCAGACTCATGCCAGGCTTTCCCACAGCTTTGTCACCAGTGGCATGGGCTGCTGCTGCAGTCTGGTCTCACCTCACTCTCCAAAGCTGGTGCTCAAGCTCTCAGCTGCTGGGGTCCTGAGTGGTGCGTGCCTTCACCCTGCATGCAGGTCCACTGTGTCCCTCTAATTTGTGTGGAGTTTCCTCTGCCATTTTCTCCCTAAGTCTTCTCTGAGGTTGGACTCTCTCCATGTTTTGTTTTTTGTTTTTTGGTTTTTTTGTAACTATCTTCTCCTAGACTAGAGAGTAATCTCTGTCCCTATTCTGCCATCTTGGTGCCTCTTAGTAGCTCTTAGTAGTAGTTCTTTAAAGGTTAAATCCTTTTCCCTGTCGCATTTGTCCACTGCTGGAACGAAGAAGATAACACATGATTTGCTATCTATATGTGAACTGCGTAACAGATGTGCAGTGACTGATCACTAACACACTTTGAAGGAAATTATGTGACACTTTCTGATAACAGCATGTGTCTGTATTTCACATTCTGGTATGTGGACTATAGACTGCAATACTTTTGATCAGTTTATGCTGTACATGTGCTGATATTATACTATATTTCAAAAAAATGTACAGGTGATACTATACACAGTTAAATACCAAGATAACTAGCATTTGAATCATGTTGTTAAAACATGATAAAATTTAATGAGACATGATAACTGAAATTTGCATTTTGAAATCATGCAGGGTGAGACCCCTTACTGTAACTCAAAACTAACTTCAAAATGTATTTTTAATTCAAAAAGAGAAAACTTAATTATATTTTTTAAATTATTAAGCTACCTTCATTGACTTCTACCTCTGAACATATTTATGAAATGTTTATTTTAAAAAATCCCTGGTGCTTTTGTGAACACTTGCTGAGCCCATGACCTGAGACTATTAATAGCAAACTCTTTTATGCGATTCTTCAAAAGTTATTAATTGTATTATATGTGTAAGACACAATGTTGGGTTATTTTGGCTTATCTTTTTTTTTTAATAAACAAAATCTGTTACACATTTCCCACATGATTCCTGCCCCTACAAATACCTATGAAAAGTCACACAATTATGCATACCTGGTACCTGTGGCCATCCCTGCATGTGGGATTCAAAGGATTTGGAAACAACATTAACCAGGTTCACTAATTATCAGAAAAAATCACTTTATGAGCATGCATTTTTGACAGGTACTACACTAGGTTCTTTACTTACATTTCATGAAATACTCAGAGCAACTGTGTGAATCAGGAATTATTAGCATCCTCATTGCAAATATAAAGACACTAAAACTTGGGAAGAAGTCATGTGACTTGTCTATGTAAAAAAGAAAAGTTTCCATTTAGACAGCACTTGCTAAAGAGCTATCATACAAAATTGAAAGCTGTGTTTCTCCACAACTAGTTCTAACAGCTGAACTGCTGGTATCATGAACCTTAAGTGACCCTGGTAAGAGTCAGAGTAGAGCTAGATGTATTATCTTACCTGACCCACGCACAGTGAGACTTGAGTTGCCTAATTGTCACAGACTTAGGTGCCCATTGCACCCATTCCATAAAGCAGGTGTTCCGTCCTTCATGTAATCATCTGGATCCACTACCACCACCCTTCTTTCATCACTGACTATTCCCCCTGGAGCATTAACTACTCACAGAATTTCTTCCCTTTGTCTTTGCTTGCCTGGCAGATAAATAAAATCAGCTTTATTTTTTGAGTTGCAGCAGCCTTTGTTTTAATTATTGATCCCCAAGATAATAAATCTAGTAAGTGACAGAGCTGGAACACAAATCCGTTCTTACTGATCCATCTGCTTAATTTCTGTGTTCACTTGTTGACTAAATGGCAGGAGCAAATTGCATTCAAGTTAGCTAGTTTCAGTAGATAAAACAGGAAGCTCATTCTACTATCCCAGTTCACCTGAATTCATTGCTATGTTTCCAGTGGCGGAGAGCTTCAACCACGGAGTTCCTTCCTACTATAGCAATAATAATAATAATATTCTACTTAATAATATGAAAAACATCAACAGCAACCTCAGCATAGCTGGAGCCATCCCTAGGCCAGTCCCTCTTTGTTTCTCAGCAGTGTCTCGTTTCCTTTCGACAACTTCCGTATACCGTCATTCAGTTCCCGTTCTGAAGATCTGGGTTAAGGCTAGCTAAGAACACAGTGATGGGAACTGTGACAAACTGGAGACAAACAGAAGAACTGTGCTTATCTGAAGGCAGTAGATATTACTGTTTCATTACTTGTCATGGAGGATGCAGGTCCAATATTGCCAGATCTTCACCTTTTGCAGGGCATGAAAATTCTGGATGATTATATCAAAAATGTATTAGCATTTATAATACTGTGTAAGCCAAATAGAGCATCTACAGACTGAAGTGATCCCTGTCCATAACCTATACTGCAGATGTATAGGCTACGGGGCAGCATAACAGTAAATCCATGCGGTCTACATTTAAGTTCCAGCTTTTCAGCTGTGAGTGGGCTTAGGTAAGTGAGTCTCTTTAAGTGAGTCTCAATTTTATCTGTAAAGTGAGTTTTTTTTTTATAATTTTTTTAACTTTTATTTAATGAATATAAATTTCCAATGTATAGCTTATGGATTACAATAGCTTCCCCCTCCCATAACTTCCCTCCCACCCGCAACCCTCCCCTCTCCCCTTCCATTTGCATCAAGATTCATTTTCAATTCTCTTTAGATACAGAAGATCAATTTAGTATAAAGATTTCAACAGTTTGCATCCACATAGACACACAAAGTGAAACATACTGGTTGAGTACTAGTTACAGCATTAAATCAAAATGTACAGCACATTAAGGACAGAGATCCCACATGAGGAGCAAGTGCACAGTGGCTCCTGTTGTTGACCCAACTAATTGACACTCTAGTTTATGGCGCCAGGAACCATCCTAGGCTGTCGTCATGAGTTGCCAAGGCTATGGAAGCCTTCCAAGTTTGCCGACTCTGATCATATTTAGACAAGGTCATAAAAGACAGAGTGAGGATAGTAACCAATGATCCTAAGAGTGGCATTTACCAGGTTTGAACAATTATACAGCATTAAGTGGGGAAGAGGATCATCAGTACACACAGATTGGGAGTAGCGCCATTGGTGGTAGAGTAGAGGTTATGATTACAAAGGGATGAGGCCCAAGTGCACTAGACAGGGTCTAGAACAAAGGACAGAGTCATTATTAGAGGAGCTAAGAAAGGTGCTGTCTAAGCTACAAGTAATTTTTCTGATTGAGAGGCAAATAGAACCTGATAGAAGGGGCTTGATAATAATCTGGTGGGCTTTAGGCCTTGTAAATTCAGAGGCCCAGGCCTATCTATCTCTTCACATGGGGTATATCCTAAGGGAGGTGTGAACCTCCTAGGGGAAGGCACCCTGTTGACTTTCATTACTTGGCTGCCCTGGGAGGAGAGCTGGCCAGGTAAAAGCAGGGGGCATCTCTAACAAGAAATTTACAGTTCTGCCTGCAATGTTGCTGACCCTACTTGACCATCCCCTCAGCTGCAGTGGTCACTTTGGAAGCTGGGCTGAGTGAAGGGCTTTTCAGCTTAGAGCCAATAAGATCTGTGGCTCTGACCTGGGCATCCTTCGACTCCAGGGCAGGTCCATTTCCAGTGATCCAACTCTTGGCAGAGCTGCCAGGGCTCTTCACAAGCTGACTTCTGCTGAAGCCCAGGCTTACCACATTGAAAGCCACTGCAGTGGACTGGCCTGTTGGGTCTCCTTGAGGGCAGATCACTGTACAGATCAGCCATTAATAGGCCTGCCACCCATTGCTTCTGATGCCGAGCTTTCTTTTCCTCCTGGTTTGTGTTCAAGCAGACCAGAGGATGCAAGTCAAGGGAGTGCCCGTGTCCCATCTCTAATCTTCGGTGGCCTGAACTACAAGTCTATAGTCACAGGCATGTTCTGTAGTAGTTTTTCTAAGGTAGACAATGCCCATGAGGAAAATTATATTCTCACTTTAAAACTTTCTTTCCCTTTGGTCTGAAAGGGAGGTTTTTTCTACTTACTGTATACTTCGCTGATGGCGAAGTGAATCTAGCTATGAGATTATTATTTAAGTTCTTATTTTGGCTATGCTATTACAGAAAAATGTTAGCCATCTCTTTTATAAGGTCTAAAGAATAAATTGTGCATCCTACAGATTCCTTCATAATAGAATTAGTTTCCTACCTTGGAGAGAATAGAGAAATGAAAGAACAAGTTGGGCTTAGAATAGAGAAATGAGGGAGCAAGTCCTAGATCGCTTGCAATTCAAATCAATTGGCAATCTACACAAAGAGTTAAAGATTTTAAAAGCTATTATTAAAATTGCTATATTGGTCTATTATGCTATGTTATATGTGTGTACATATTTTATGTCCATTTAGGAAATTTTATTAAGAGTTTTATTTTAAATGGCTTATAGATAAGATTGTCCATAAATTTAAGCTGCTAAAATCAAAGATACATTTTAATTTGTGTGACCTGAATCTGTGTATCATATGTTTTAAACGTGTTGATAGAAAGAAACTAAAAACATTTTAGATGGTTGTGCTTAAGTTTACTGGCTAAACAAACTACACCATGTTAGATATTTAAGGGGTGTTTTCAAATACATGATTCTTAAAATTTATAGAAGGCATTGGACCTTCTGGTAAATGTTTTCTTAAGTTGTTATCTAATGGTTGAAACGGTTTGCTAAGTATTCATGTAATATTGCTATTGTCAGCAAGCGATCTAGGACTTGTAAAGTGAGTTTTAAAATAATATAGTAGTTATTATAAGGAAAACGTTTGTGGGTTTGTTTTTTTTTTTTTTTTTAATGTCTAAAGTGCTTAATAAAATTCTGAGCAAAGCATCACTGCTTTTATTGCTTCCCGTACTTGCGGCCCTTTCTTGGGTCTGCTCTCTGTACCCTTCTCCCTCCCCGATACCAGTTTTATAGAAATTCACTCCAAGGAAGATGTATTATGAGCATCTAGGTACAACACCTAAGTTGTAAACAAATAAACGAAAAACCATCCTATCATTTTTCATGACCCAATTCAATGATGAATTGGGAAAGGGAGAAAATAAACCTTACTTACTTTACACAATGTAACTATTTATTTGATGACATTGAATCATTTGACCAAATTGATAAAATACATTAATCTATATAATATGATATGTTATCACTTGAATAAGGTTTGTTTGAGGAATTTGGATGTGTAGCTTTTTAAAACTTTATTGCCATCTAAACTTGAAATGTCTGATTAATGCCTTTACCTTCCAGTTTATCTTTATTAGAAGAATTTGATTGTAGCTGTAATGAACTGGAGTCACTACCTTCTACTATTGGTTACCTTCATAGTCTTCGAACATTAGCAGTCGATGAAAATTTCCTTCCAGAATTACCCAGAGAAGTAAGGAATAAACTTGTGTTCTATCAATTAACTTTTAATGAATGCGTTTTGAGATAAAATCTTAACCGGTGAAATAATAAATTCATGAGTAGATTCATGAGTTGAGCTG
This sequence comes from Lepus europaeus, assembly GCF_033115175.1. Classification (NCBI taxonomy): domain Eukaryota; kingdom Metazoa; phylum Chordata; class Mammalia; order Lagomorpha; family Leporidae; genus Lepus; species Lepus europaeus. The sequence continues at coordinate 62,183,086 of NC_084831.1, forward strand.
TGAACCTGCATGGGAATCAGTTACATATATATTTGCTTGGCAATCATATTTTGTTTTGAATGACTACTGACAAGTCCTTATATTTACCCAGAAATTTGATTTAAACATTTCATGTAAAGTAATAAAATATTATAATTTAACAAATGTTAACAAATTCAATGTTAAATCATTGAATTTATCTTGTTCTCAGGAATAGCTATAAGTAATACTTTGGGATACATTACATTTCCATATTTGAAGTATAAGCTTTCTAATATAAATATGTTTTTATGATTTCATGTGCATAATAATATTTTAATTTCAGGATCCACCAAGAAATTCTGTTAATTTTTATCTCCAAATCGGCCTATGTTTACTAATGTTTAGAATGTGAAGTACATTTTCAATTTAACATTTTCTTCTGAACACTTTCATAACAATAGAACAGTAATCATTATATCATTCTTTCAAAGCCAAAATTTATGAAAATGATAAATAAAATTATACACAAAATAAAACTAGCTTTGCCTAGGAACTGTCAACTATGATTCATTTTTTGAATAAGTATGTTCTTCTGTATACACACAGATACAAGAGGACTTACTTGATAGACAAAATAATATATGCAAAAATAAACTCAAGTATTTTAACAATAAAACAGATATAATTCATGCTTTTAATATGTAAAGGAATATGAAATATTTTTAATATCTAAAAGTAATAACATTCACAAACTTTTAAGAGCAAGTATATAAAAAGTAAGATAATACATTTATTGGTGGAAAGTTTAAAATGATGAAATATGTGAGTTAAATTGTTTTATATATTGGAGAAATTAAAATAAAAGTAACATAACACTATGATTTCTTTCTTATATTCTTTTGTTATTTACAGATTGGAAGCTGTAAGAATGTAACAGTTATGTCTCTACGCTCCAATAAGCTAGAATTTCTTCCTGAAGAAATTGGACAGATGCAGAAACTAAGAGTTTTAAATTTGAGTGACAACAGGTATTTTTGCAACATTTCAAAATTCACATTAGTTGTTTTCTAAAAGTAAATTATGTCTTTGTCTATAATTTTGGGAACATCAATGTCTTGTTTCATAAATGAAATATCAATATACACAGCAGAAGCTGCATAATTTTTAAATCAAGTAACTCTACCTTTCATTATTTGAATATATTAAAATCATTTTTACATATTAGAGTTATATAAAATCTATAACTCAAAGTTCTGTGCCAGCAACTCATATACAGAACACATAATATGAAGATGTGGAAATGCAATTATAATTTATAGCTATAAAACATATTAACAAATATATGTGCATATATGTCTGTTTTCATGTATACATTCACATCTTCAATTAATTAATTGGACATGTGTTTATGTAAACTCCATCTGAGTTCTGGTAAGAATATTGCCATAGATAATTCTCAGAAATCATAAGTTTTACACACTGCAGTAAAGACAATCAAATAACTAGTTATATTCAGAGCAAGGGAAGCATAAAAGGGTCCTCTTCTTGTAACAAGGGTGGAATATATTGGTGGATGGGGAAAAAGAAAAGGTAAACTCTATTGAATCTTTGTTTCTACCTCCTCAATAAACAATAATTATCCTCAAATAGGAAACAATAAAATAGATATTGACTAGAGGTAAACACTAAGTTAATAAAGTGATTACACAATTGAATGCATGAACTTTATGTTTAATAATTTTAAGTTAGACAAATGATAGTCTGAATAAGAGGTCAGATAATAAAACTGTCAAAGATGAGCTTTATGAAATCTTGAAGAATGCTCAGATTCTGAAGTTTTCAGGATAAGCATGGGTGTTCTCATTTGTTTTCTAGTTTATTTAGAAAACATTGTAAATGTCAAAAACTATTATCTTAAGAGTTCTATAATATTCCAAAAAAGGAGAATCAAACATCTTAATAATAGATTGGAGATTTTATTTATTTATTTATTTACAAGGAAGTACCAAAACTTGTGCTTCAAAAGGAAGTCCTGTCAAATCAACATCATTTCCTCTTCCACCTGGATTACCAGACTAGAAGTTGAAGACCACACAGAGAGCTGTATCTAACTTTTAACGAGACATTGTTTTTAAATCTCTAATTATATTATTATGAATTAAGCACAAAATATGGTAATGTATGGTAATATCTTAAAAAGTGTATTCTATTGGATTCTTTTTTTTTGCAAACTTTAGGTAATTATTTTTTTTCCTTTATCTTCTTTATTCTTTTCTTTTTATTTGTATGTACCTCATAAATACAATATTAGGAACATAGTGATTCGTCCCACCATCCTCCCACCCACTGTCCCCATCTTCTTCCTTCTCCCTCTCCTGTTTAGTCCTAGAAAGAAAAAGAAAAAGAAACAATTGAATAAAAAAAAAAAAGAATGTTTCATAACAGGCTACACAAGGGCTGTTCTGTTATTGCTTCTAGGAAGTGATTTCACTTTTTTTTTCCCCTCTTCTCTTTTTCCTTCCTTCCTCCCTCTTCTTACTTTTTACAAACTTAATTGAATTTAAAGAACCCAAGGATGATACATCTTTTTCAAACTCTTAGACATAACTATAACTTATGAGACATAATAATATCCTCCATTTAATATACTGAAAGTAGGTAATTCTTGAGAATAAGTTTTTTTTTTTTTTTTGTATACAGAAGATCAGTTTAGTATATACTAGGTAAAGATTTCAACATTTTGCCCATATAGCAACATCAAGTGAAAAAACTACCATTGGATTACTAATTATAGCATTAATTAGCAATGTACAGCACATTAAAGACAGAGATCCTACATAATTTTTTTTTCAAAATAATTAATTTTCTATGCCATTTCCATTTTAACACCAGGTTGTTTTGTTTTTTTTTTCATTTCCAATTCTCTTTATATACAGAAGATCACTTCAGTATATAATTAGCAAAGACCTCATCAGTTTGCGCCCACACAGAAACGCAAAGAGAATAAGTTTTAATATTAAGTTTCATGATACAACTATTTAGAGATGGAAGTACTGCATGAGAAGTTAGTGCACAGTGACTCTTGTTGTTTACTTAATAAATAACACTCTTATATATGACATCAGTGATCACCCAAGGCTCTTGACATAAGCTGCCTTGGCTATGGAAGTCTTTTGGATCCACTAGCTTGAGGAGGCTATAAGCACAGTGGAAGTTCTCTCCTCCCTTCAGAGAAAAGTGTATACTTCTTTGGTGGCCACGTCTTTTCACTAGGGTCTCACTCACAGGGGTCCTTTATATAGGGCATTTTCTGCCAGAATGTCTTGGCTTTCCATGCCTGAAATGCTTCCCCTGAGCTTTTTACCTGGACTGGAATGCCTTAAGGGCTGATTCTGAGGTTGGAGTGCTACTTAAAGTAATTATCATTCTATGAGTCTGCTGTATGGACTGCTTTCCATGCTGGAGCCTTACTCCTTTTCAATTCTGTCTAGTATTGTTTCCAAACACTTGGTCCTATTTACATTATCACTTTAACACTTGAGCCTATCTATATGGTCACTTACCACTTAATCCCATCCATTTATCTTTATAACACTTAAGCTGCTATTTCTACCAGTCAGCTTAAGGAAATTTGGGGTCCTATGGCAAGCTGTAAAGCTGTACTCTTAGAAGTAAGTCCATGGGAATGTATGCAGGACTGTACTGCTTTGCGGTTATGAACTTCATATAATTCACAATTACAACTTTAGGATCTTGGTAATTCTTCCCACTGTGCCCTCCCTCCCACCCCCACTCCCACCCCACCTTCTTCTTCCTTTTCTTATTCTCACTCTTATCCTTTATTAACACCTATTTTCAGTTAACTTTATACATATATGGTTAACTCTATGTTAAGTAAAGAGTTCAATGATTCATATGAAAGAAAAAAGATAAGGAAAATATTATAAAGGAAAAGAAAAGATAAACAAAAATGTAGAATAAAAAGCTATTCCTCAACAGTCAAGTGAAGTGCTGTTCAAAATCATTGTTTCTCAATGTGTCAATTTCATTTCTACAGGTTGCCTTTTAGGTGCTCTATTAGTTATCACGAATCATGGAGAACATATAGAATTTGTCCCTTTGATACTGGCATATTTCACTAAGGGTGATGCTTTCTGGTTTCATCCATTTTGTTGCAAATGATATATTTTTTTTACTGCTGTGTAGTATTTCATGATGTACATATCCCATTGTTTCTTTGTCCAGTCTACAGCTGATGGGCATTTAGGTTGATTCCATGTCTTTGCTACTGTGAATTGAGCTGTGATAAACATGGAGGTATAAATAGCTCTTTCATAGGCTGATTTCATTTCCCTTGGGTAGATTCCCGGGAGTGGGATGGCTGGGACATATGATAGGTCTGTATTCAGACCTACAAGGTATCTCCACACTTTCTTCCATAGTGGCTATACCAGTTTATATTCCCACCAACAGTGGATTAGGGTAGCTTTTCCCCACATCCTCACCAGCATTTGTTGTTTGTTGATATCTATATGTAAGCCATTCTAACAGGGATGAGGTGAAACCTCATTGTGGTTTTGATTTGCATTTTCCCTGACAGCTAGTGATCCTGAGCATTTTTTCATGTGCCTGTTGGCCATTTGGATTTCTTCTTTTAAGAAATGTCTGTTTAAGTCCTTTGCCCATTTCTTAACTGTATTGTTTGTTTTGTTGTTGTTGAGTTTCTTGATCTCTTTATATATTCTGGTTATAACCCTTTATCTGTTGTATAGTTTGTGGATACTTTCTCCAATTCTGTCAGCTGTTTCTTCATTTTGCTGATTGTTTCTTTTGCCGTGCAGAAGCCTCTCAATTTGACGTAATCTCTTTTGCTGATTTTGGCTTTGATTACCTGTGCTTCTAGAGTCTTTTCCAAGAACTCTTTGTCTATGCTGCTGTCTTGTTGGGTATCTCCAATGTTCTGTAATAATTTGATGGTGTTGGGTCATAGATTTAGGTCTTTTGTCCATTTTGAGTGGATTTTGGTAAGAGATGTATGATAGCGGCCTGTCTGTAAAATTTCCAGAATTTGTCTTCTAGTTCAGTTATTCTTTCTTCTACCTCACTACTCTGTTGTTAAGACCTTCCACTGTCCACTGCATTTTATAGATCTCTTGAATTCTTCATTTCTAGTATTTCATTCTGATTTCTCTTTAATATCTCAATTTCATGGGAAAAATTTTCTTTTAGTTCATAAATTTGCTTCTAATTGCTTCTAAGTAATCTGATGGTTAATTTTCTGAACTCTATTTCTGGCATATCCTCAATCTCTTCATCTTCCACTATTGAAATGTTTTAGTGTTCCTTTAGGGGGCTTATAGTATCTCACTTATTCTTATTTAAATTTCTTTCTTTGGCATTTGTGTAGCTTTTTTTTTTTAATTGATGTCTTTTATATTTGATTTGTGTCTTTGTGGCTTAGTGGAATGTCTGTACTTTCAGTGAGTACAAAGAGGTATGTGCTGGGTGTGGCCTGGGTGCTCTGTTCAGTATTACAGGATGGAGCAAGTGTCCAAGGTAAAGCCTCCATGGGGCTTTGTAGCTCTCCTCTGGTTATCTGGATGGAGGAGAGTGTTCACCTCTTTTGATCTGATCTGCCCTTCTCCTCACAGCTATGAGATGCCCTGGTGTTAATGCCTGGTATGTTCAGCAGTCATTTGCACTGCTTAATTAACTGCACCTTTGATCTGTGGAGTCTTGCTTGTGAGCACAGTTCCCTCTGTTAAGAGCTTCTATAGGTCTGCGAGTCCCAGGCAGATGCAAAGCGACCCCGCCTACTGGAGCCCTGCTCACTTCTCAATGGTGGGCAGGCATGAGCTTCCCATAGGCAGGACTTTCCTTTATCATACAACTTGCATGGAGGGGGAGGAATTCTTCTGAATTGTTGTGGCCCTTGCTGTTTGGGTTGGGAGTGAAGTGACCCCTGCTATTGCTGTGCCCAGCATGGGAGGTAGGGGTTGCAGCCACCTGCCTGCATAAAAAAAAAAAAAAAAAAAAAAGGAGCAAAATGGCTTCTCCTGGCTACCTGCCTGTCTCTTTAGGGTGGGGAAAGAGAGATATGGAGGGAGGGAGGTGCACCACTTCCTTATTTATTTTTTTTCCCCTGCATAGAATTTCAAAAGCAGTTTGCCAAGCTCTCCCTCCTACTGCTATCTGCAGCTCCATAAGCCTGTGGATTCCCCTCTCACCTGATCTGCTGGGGCCTGCATTTTCTCCCCTGGGTCCAAAACTACTATGTATTTTTTTTTTCTTATTTGCTCTTTGGTGCAGACCTGGACCATCTCTGTTGTTTTCACTGGGTTTCCCACTGCAAATTTCCCATCGCTTTATCTAGGCAGTGGTTTCTCCCCTTTTTAAATATTAATTTTACCCTCTGTGGTTCAGACTCTCCTATCACTTTTCTGCCATCTTGGAACCCCTTTCTCCTATTGGATTCTATTACAATACTTACTGAAACCATTTGTCAACCTAGAAATGGGTTTCATGTTATAGAAGATGTCTCTCCTAAATTTTTGGTTTGCTTGAAGTTTTTCATTAAGAATCTGTATGAGTAAATAAATTATATGCTACAAATGACATATAGATAGACTACTTTGAATTAATACTTTAAAGTTATCAGCAAATACAACAGATATGTGTACCTAACATTATCCAGACAGACTACTTGATTCTATGGTAAAAAATACAAATAAGGCATTGAGATACTCACAATATCAGAAGCTTAAAAACCTTCATCAGGCTAGAAACACAGGCAAAATTAATCCTAGTAATATGGACTAGAACATAGTACAAAGCCAAATTAATGTTTTAAATTAATGAATTAATCAATGAATCATAATCAGGAGTAAAAATTCAATATTGAGCTAAAGCTGAGGCCAAAGATAAACAGTATGATCAGAGAATGAATTGTTTGAATAAATATTAAATAAATGTTAGCACAGAATAATAACTATTACAAATGCATATTTAAATTGTAATGGATCTTTAAAGTTGGATGTTATCATTAGGAAAATTGATTCATCTGCCTGTCAGCCACAGCGTTGTGCCTGTGGTCAGTTTACTGCACATTTATGATATTTCATACGGACTTGTCTTCAAAAAAGTCACTGGAACAGCAAGGGAAAATAATGATGCCTTGTCTTTCATACTTTACATTTATGATGGGACTGATGACAATTTATCCTGGACATTGTTGTACATGATTTCAGAGACGTTTCCCTTCACAGAATGTTGATGCATTAGAATTGGCATTCTTTTTTTTTTTTTTTTTTTGACAGGCAGAGTGGACAGTGAGAGACAGAGACAGAGAGAAAGGTCTTCCTTTTGCCGTTGGTTCACCCTCCAATGGCCGCCGCGGTAGCGCGCTGCGGCCGGCGCACCGCGCTGATCTTAGGCCGATACCACGGCTCAATAGGCTAATCCTCCGCCTGTGGCGCAGGCACACCGGATTCTAATCCCGGTCGGGGCAGCAGATTCTGTCCCGGTTGCCCCTCTTCCAGTCCAGCTCTCTGCTGTGGACTGGGAGTGCAGTGGAGGATGGCCCAAGTGCTTGGGCCCTGCACCTGCATGGGAGACCAGTAGAAGCACCTGGCTCCTGGCTTTGGATCAGCGTGGTGCACCGGCCACGGCACACGGGCGGCAGCGGCCATTTGAGGGTGAACCAACGGTAAAGGAAGACCTTTCTCTCTCTCTCTCTCTCTCTCACTCACTGTCCACTCTGCCTGTCAAAAAAAAAAAAAAAAGAATTGGCATTCTTTTTATAATTTATCCCTAAATTCCTCCCAAAAAACCTTACTCATAATTTCTTGCATAAATGAATTTGAATAGCTATAAGTTATAAAAACTTCTATGAGTAATTTTATTTAAAACTATCATTCTATAAAAGGAGAATTGTGATATAATTTATTATGTTATTCTTTATATTTTCATTTTACAAATATTTAGTAGTTCAGAAAGTATTATTTTCTTTTTTTTTATTTTCTTCCTAAGAACTACCTGGCTAAAGCACACTCTTAATATTTGTATTAGCTGTCAATCACTTTTCATATTTACTAAATTATTTGAAAGTCTTTTTTTTCTTTTTTTTTAAACTATTATTTAATGAATATAAATTTCCAAAGTACAGCTTATGGGTTACAATGGCTTCCCCCACCCATAACTTCCCTCCCACCCACAACCCTCCCCTTTCCCACTCCCTCTCCCCTTCCATTCAAATCAAGATTCATTTTCAATTCTCTTTATATACAGAAGATCGGTTTAGTATATATTAAGTAAATATTTCAACAGTTTGCCCCATATAGCAACACAAAGTGAAAAATACTGTTGGAATACTAGTTATAGCATTAAATAACAGTGTACAGCACATTAAGGACAGAGATCCTACATGATATTTTTTGAAATTAATTTTCTATGCTATTTCCAATTTAACACCAAGTTTTTTTTTCATTTTCAATTATCTTTCTATACAGAAGATCGATTCAGTATATACTAAGTAAAGATTTCATCAGTTTGCACCCACACAGAAACACAAAGTGTAAAAATACTGTTTTAGTACTAGTTATAGCATTACTTCACATTGGACAACACATTAAGCACAGATCCCCCATGAGACATAAGTACACAGTGACTCCTTTTGTTGATTTAACAATTTGACACACTTGTTTATGGCGTCAGTAATCTCCCTCGGCTCTAGTCAGGAGTTGCCAGGGCTATGGGAGCCTTTAGGGTTCGCTGACTTTGATCTTATTCAGATAGGGTCAAAGTCAAAGTGGAAGTTCTCTCCTCCCTTCAGAGAAAGGTACCTCCTTCTTTGATGGCCCCGTTCTTTCCACTGGGATCTCACTCGCAGAGATCTTTCATTTAGGTTTTTTTTTTTGTTTGTTTGTTTGTTTTTTTGCCAGAGTGTCTTGGCTTTCCATGCCTATAATACTCTCATGGGCTCTTGAGCCACATCCAAATGCCTTAAGGGCTGATTCTGAGGCCAGATTGCTATTTAGGACATCTACCATTCTATGAGTCTGCTGTGTCTCCCACTTCCCATGTTGGATCGTTCTCTCCCTTTTTGATTCTATCAGTTAGTATTAGCAGACACTTGTCTTGTTTGTGTGATCCCTTTGACTCTTAGAACTATCAGTGTGATCAATTGTGAACTGAAGATGATCACTTGGACTAGTGAGATGGCATTGGTACATGCCACCTTGATGGGATTGTATTGGAATCCCCTGGCACGTTTCTAACTCCACCATTTGGGGCAAGTCCGATTGAGCATGTCCCAAATTGTACATCTCTTCCCTCTCTTTTTGCCACTCTTATATTTAACCAGGATCACTTTACAGTTAAAATTTAAACACCTAAAAATAATTGTGTGTTAATTATAGACTTCAACCACTAGTACTAGAACAAAAAAATACTAAAATGGATAAAGTATTACATTGTACATCAACAGTCAGCACAAAAGCTGATCAAGTCACTGTTTCTCATAGTGTCCATTTCATTTCAACAGGTTTCCCCTTTGGAGCTCAGTTGTCGCCGATCAGGGAAAACAAATGATATTTGTCTCTTTGGGACTGGCTTAATTCACTCAGCATGATGTTTTCCAGATTCCTCCATCTTGTTGCAAATGACTGGGTTTCATTGTTTCTTACTGCTGTATAGTATTCTATGGAGTACATGTCCCATGATTTCTTTATCCAGTCTACTGTTGATGGGCATTTGGGTTGGTTCCAAGTCTTAGCTATTGTGAATTGAGCTGCAATAAACATTAATGTGCAGATGGCTTTTTTGTTTAACAATTTAATTTCCTTTGGGTAAATTCCAAGGAGTGTGATAGCTGGGTTGTATGGTAGGGTTATATTCAGGTTTCTGAGGAATCTCCAGACAGACTTCCATAGTGGCTTAACCAGTTTGCATTCCCACCAACAGTGGGTTAGTGTCCCTTTTTCCCCACATCCTCTCAGGAATCTATTGTTGGTAGATTTCTGAATGTGAGCCATTCTAACCGGGTGAGGTGAAACCTCATTGTGGTTTTGATTTGCATTTCCCTGATGGCTAGTGATCTTGAACATTTTTTCATGTGTCTGTTGGCCATTTGGATTTCCTCTTTCAAAAAATGTCTCTTGAGATCCTTGGCCCATCTCTTCAGTGGGTTGTTTGTTTTGATGTTGTGGAGTTTCTTGATCTCTTTGTAGATTCTGGTTATCAACCCTTTATATGTTGCATAGTTTGCAAATATTTTTTCCCATTTTATCGGTTGCCTATTCATTTTCCTGACTGTTTCTTTTGAAGTACAGAAACTTCTCAATTTGATGCAATCCCAAATGTTAATTTTGGTTTTGACTGCCTGTGCTTCTGGGGTATTTTCCAAGAAGTCTTTGCCTGTGCCTGTATCTTGCAGGGTTTCTCCAATGTTCTCTAATAATTTGATGGTGTAGGGTCATAAATTTAAGTCTTTAATCCATGTTGAGTTTATTTTTTTGTAAGGTGAAAGGTAGGGGTCTTGCTTCATGATTCTGCACGTGGAAATCCAATTTTCCCAGCACCATTTATTAAATAGACTGTCCTTACGCCATGGATTGGTTTTGGATCCTTGATCAAAATATGAGTTGGCTGTAGATGTTTGGATTGATTTCTGGTGTTTCTATTCTGTTCCATTGGTCTATCCATCTGTTTCTGTACCAGTACCATGCTGTTTTGATAACAACTGCCCTGTAGTATGTCCTGAAATCTGGTATTATGATGCCTCCAGCTTTGTTTTTGTTGTACAAGATTGCTTTAGCTATTCGAGGTCTTCTGTGTCTCCATATGAATTTCAGCATCATTTTTTCCAGATCTGAGAAGAATGTCTTCGTTATCTTGATTGGTATTGCATTCAATCTATAAATGCTTTTGGTAGAATGGACATTTTGATGATATTGATTCTTCCAATCCATGAGCATGGAAGATTTCTCCATTTTTTGATATCCTCTTCTATTTTTTTCTTTAAGGTTTTGTAGTTTTCATCATAGAAATCTTTAACGTCCTTGGTTAAGTTTATTCCAAGGTATTTGATTGTTTTTGTAGCTATTGTGAATGGGATTGATCTTAGAAGTTCTTCTTCAGCCATGGCATTGCCTGTGTATACAAAGGCTGTTGATTTTTGTGCATTGATTTTATATCCTGCTACTTTGCCAAACTCTTCGATGAGTTCCAGCAGTCTCTTAGTAGAGTTCTTTGGATCCCCTAAATAAAGAATCATATCATCTGCAAAGAGGGATAGTTTGAGTTCTTCCTTCCCAATTTGTATCCCTTTAATTTCTTTTTCTTGACTAACAGCTCTGGCTAAGACTTCCAGAACTATATTGAATAGCAGTGGTGAGAGTGGGCATCCCTGTCTGGTACCAGATCTCAGCGGAAATGCTTCCAACTTTTCCCCATTCAATAGGATGTTGGCTGTAGGTTTTTCATATATTGCTTTGATTGTATTGAGGAATGTTCCTTCCATACCCAGTTTGCTTAGAGTTTTCATCATGAAAGGGTGTTGTATTTTATCAAATGCTTTCTCTGCATCTATTGAGAGAATCATATGGTTTTTCTTCTTTTTTTTTTTTTTTTTGGCATGTTCTGTAGTAGTTTTTCTTTTTTTTTTTTATTAAACTTTTATTTAATGAATATAAATTTCCAAAGTATAGCTTATGGGTTACAATGGCTTCTGCCCTCCCATAACTTCCCTCCCGCCCGCAACCCTCCCCTTTCCCGCTCTCTTTCCCCTTCCATTCATGTAAAGATTCATTTTCAATTCTCTTTGTATACAGAAGATCAGTTTAGTATATATTAGGTAAAGATTTCAACATTTTGCCCATATAGCAACATAAAGTGAAAAAACTACCATTGGATTACTAATTATAGCATTAAATAGCAATGTACAGCACATTAAAGACAGAGATCCTACATAATTTTTTTTCAAATTAATTAATTTTCTATGCCATTTCCATTTTAACACCAGGTTGTTTTTTTTTTTCATTTCCAATTCTCTTTATATACAGAAGATCACTTCAGTATATAATTAGTAAAGACCTCATCAGTTTGTGCCCACACAGAAACGCAAAGTATAAAAATACTGTTTCAGTACTAGTTATAGCATCACTTGGCTTTAGACGACACATTAGGGACAGATCCCACATGGGGTGTAAGTACACAGTGACTCCTGTTGCTGATTTAACAATTTGACACTCCTGTTCATGGCGTCAGTGATCTCCCTAGGCTCTAGTCATGAGTTGCCAGGGCTATGGAAGCCTTTAGAGTTCGCTGACTTTGATCTTATTCCGATAGGGTCATAGTCAAAGTGGAAGTTCTCTCCTCCCTTCGGAGAAGGGTACCTCCTTCTTTGATGGCCCCGTTCTTTCCACTGGGATCTCACTCACAGAGATCATTCATTTAGGTCTTTTTTTTTTTTCCATGATATCTTGGCTTTCCATGCCTGCTATACTCTCATGGGCTCTTCAGCCAGATCTGAATGCCTTGAGGGCTGATTCTGAGGCCAGAGTGTTGTTTAGGACATCTGCCATCCTATGAGTCTGCTGTGTATCCCACTTCCCATGTTGGATCTTTCTCTCCCTTTTTGATTCTATCAGTTAGTATTAGCAGATACTTGTCTTGTTTGTGTGATCTCTTTGACTCTTAGACCTATCAGAGCTATCAATTGTGAGCTGAAATTGATCACTTGGACTAGTGCGATGGTATTGGTACATGCCATCTTGATGCGATTGTGTTGGAATCCCCTGGCACATTTCTAACTCCACCATTTGCGGCCAGTCCGATTGAGCATGTTCCAAATTGTTCATCTCCTCCCTCTCATTTTCCACTCTTAGATTTAACAGGGATCACTTTTCAGTTAAAATTTAAACACCTAAGAATAATTGTGTGTTAATTACTGAGTTCAACCAATAGTACTAGAACAACAACAACAACAACAAATACTAAAAAGGATAAAGTATTACATTGTACATCTAAAGTCAGGACAGGAGCTGATCAGTTCATTGTTACTTATAGTGTCCATTTCACTTAACAGGTTTCCCCTTTGGCGCTCAGTTGTCACCGATCAGGGAAAACAAATGATATTTGTCTCTTTGGGACTGGCTTAATTCACTCAGCATGATGTTTTCCAGATTGCTCCATCTTGTTGCAAATGACTGGGTTTCGTTGTTTCTTACTGCTGTATAGTATTCTATGGAGTACATGTCCCATAATTTCTTTATCCAGTCTACTGTTGATGGGCATTTGGGTTGGTTGCAGGTCTTAGCTATTGTGAATTGAGCTGCAATAAACATTAATGTGCAGATGGCTTTTTTATTTGCCAAATTAATTTCCTTTGGGTAAATTCCAAGGAGTGGGATGGCTGGGTTGTATGGTAGGGTTATGTTCAGGTTTCTGAGGAATCTCCAGACAGACTTCCATAGTGGCTTAACCAGTTTGCATTCCCACCAACAGTGGGTTAGTGTCCCTTTTTCCCCACATCCTCTCCAGCATCTGTTGTTGGTAGATTTCTGAATGTGAGCCATTCTCACCGGGGTGAGATGGAACCTCATTGTGGTTTTGATTTGCATTTCTCTGATTGCTAGTGATCTTGAACATTTTTTCATGTGTCTGTTGGCCATTTGGATTTCCTCTTTCAAAAAATGTCTATTGAGGTCCTTGGCCCATCTCTTCAGTGGGTTGTTTGTTTTGTTGTTGTGGATTTTCTTGATTTCTTTGTAGATTCTGGTTATCAATCCTTTATCTGTAGTATAGTTTGCGAATATTTTTTCCCATTCTGTTGGTTGCCTCGTCACTTTCCTGACTGTTTCTTTTGAAGTACAGAAACTTCTCAATTTGATGCAATCCCAAATGTTAATTTTGGTTTTGACTGCCTGTGCTGTTGGAGTATTTTCCAGGAAGTCTTTGCCTGTGCCTATATCTTGCAGGGTTTCTCCAATGCTCTCTAATAATTTGATGGTTTCGGGTCGTAGATTTAAGTCTTTAATCCATGTTGAGTTTATTTTTTTGTAAGGTGATAGGTATGGGTCTTGCTTCAAGCTTCTGCATGTGGAAATCCAATTTTCCCAGCACCATTTATTGAATAGACTGTCCTTATTCCAGGGATTAGATTTGGATCTTTGGTCAAATATAAGTTGGCTATAGATGTTTTGATTGATTTCTGGTGTTTCTATTCTGTTCCATTGGTCTATCCATCTGTTTCTGTACCAGTACCATGCTGTTTTGATAACAACTGCCCTGTAGTATGTCCTAAAATCAGGTATTGTGATGCCTCCAGCTTTGTTTTTGTTGTACAGGATTGCTTTGGCTATTCGAGGTCTTCTGTGTCTCCATATGAATTTCAGCATCATTTTTTCCAGATCTGAGAAGAAGGTCTTGGGGATCTTGATGGGTATTGCATTGAATGTATAAATTGCTTTTGGGAGAATAGACATTTTGATGATATTGATTCTTCCAATCCATGAGCATGGAAGATTTCTCCATTTTTTGGTATCCTCTTCTATTTCTTTCTGTAAGGTTTTGTAGTTTTCATCATAGAGATCTTTAACGTCCTTGGTTAAGTTTATTCCAAGGTATTTGATTGTTTTTGTAGCTATTGTGAATGGGATTGATTTTAGAAGTTCTTCCTCAGCCGTGGCATTGCATGTGTATACAAAGGCTGTTGATTTTTGTGCATTGATTTTATATCCTGCTACTTTGCCAAACTCTTCGATGAGTTCCAGCAGTCTCTTAGTAGAGTTCTTTGGGTCCCCTAAATAAAGAATCATATCATCTGCAAAGAGGGATAGTTTGAGTTCGTCCTTCCCGATTTGTATCCCTTTAATTTCTTTTTCTTGCCTAATAGCTCTGGCCAAAACTTCCAGAACTATATTGAATAGCAGTGGTGAGAGAGGGCATCCCTGTCTGGTACCAGATTTCAGTGGAAATGCTTCCAACTTTTCCCCATTCAATAGGATGTTGGCCGTGGGTTTTTCATATATTGCTTTGATTGTATTAAGGAATGTTCCTTCCATACCCAGTTTGCTTAGAGTTTTCATCATGAAAGGGTGTTGTATTTTATCAAATGCTTTCTCTGCGTCTATTGAGAGAATCATATGGTTTTTCTTCTGCAGTCTGTTAATGTGGTGTATCCCGTTGATTGTTTTGCGAACATTGAACCATCCCTGCATACCAGGGATATATCCCACTTGGTCTGGGTGGATGATCTTTCTGATGCGTTGTTTCATTCTATTGGCTAGAATTTTATTGAGGACTTTTGCATCTATGTTCATCAGGGATATTAGTCTGTAATTCTCTTTCAATGCTGCATCTTTTTCCAGCTTAGGAATTAAGGTGATGCTGGCTTCATAGAAGAATTTGGGAGGATTCCCTCTTTTTCGATTGTTCTGAATAGTTTGAGAAGAATTCGAGTTAGTTCTTCTTTAAATGTCTGGTAGAATTCAGCAGTGAATCCATCTGGTCCTGGGCTTTTCTTTCTTGGGAGGGCCTTTATTACTGTTTCAATTTCTGTCTCTGTTATGGGTCTGTTTAGGTTTTTTGTGTCTTCCTGGTTCAATTTAGGTAGGTTGTATGTGTCCAGGAATCTATCCATTTCTGATCAGTTTCCCTGTTTGCTGCCATACGAGTCCATTTAATACTTTCTGATGATTCTTTTGATTTCTGTGGTGTCTGTTGTTACGTTTCCATTTTCATTTCTGATTGTATTGATTTGGGTCTTTTCTTTTTTTAGTTAGTTGGGCCAATGGGGTGTCAATTTTGTTTATTTTTTCAAAAAACCAGCTCCTTGTTTGGCTGATTTTTTGTAATGTTTATTTGGATTCAATCCTGTTGATTTCTTCTCTAATTTTAATTATTTCTCTTCTCCTACTAGATTTGGGTCTGGTTTGCTGCTGATTTTCTAGATCCTTGAGATGAACTGAAAGCTCATGTCTTTGATGCCTTTCCAATTTGTTGATGTAGGCACCTATTGATATAAACTTTCTTCTTAACACTGCTTTTGCTGTATCCCATAGGTTTTGGTATGTTGTGCTGTTATCCTCGTTTACTTCCAGAAAATTTTTGATTTCTCTTTTAATTTCTTCTATGACCCATTGTTCATTCAGGAGCATGTTGTTCAATCTCCATGTGTTTGCATATGCTGTAGGCATTCCCGAGTTGCTAATTTCCAACTTCATTCCTTTATGGTCTGAGAAGCATTGTATGATTCTAATTCTTTTGAATTTGCTGAGATTTGCTTTATGGCCTAGTATGTGGTCAATCCTAGAGAAGGTTCCATGTACTGCTGAGAAGAATGTAAAGTCTTTAGATGTAGGATGAAATGTTCTGTAGATATCTGTTAGATCCATTTGGGCTATAGTGTCATTTAAATCTACTGTCTCCTTGTTGATCTTCTGTCCTGTTGATCTGTCTATCTCTGAGAGTGGAGTGTTGAAGTCCTCCAGTACTATTGTATTGGGGTCTAAGTCTCCCTTTAAGTCCCTTAACAAATCTTTTAAATAAACCGGTGCCCTGTAATTAGGTGCATATACATTGATAATCATTACATCTTCCTGTTGAATAGATCCCTCAATCACTATATAGTGCCCCTCTTTGTCTCTCCTAACAGTTTTTGTGATAAAGTTTATGTTGTCTGATATTAAGATGGCTACGCCCACTCTTTTTTCATTTCTGTTGGCATGGTATATCTTTTTCCAGCCTTTTGCTTTCAGTCTGTATGCATCTTTGTTGGAAAGATGAGTTTCTTGTAAGCAGCAAAAAGATGGGTTTTGTTCCTTAACCCAATCAGCCAATCGGTGTCTTTTACTGGACAGTTCAGGCCATTAATGTTCAATGTGACTATTGATAAGTAGTAACTTTGCCCTGCCATTTTCCAAAGATATTTTCTAATATATGCTTTAAGTTTCCTGTGATCTTTTGCTGTGAGGTTTTCTTCCTTTACCTTCTTTCATATTGATGACCGTATTTCTGTGTTTCTGTGTGTAACATATCTTTAAGCATCTTTTGCAGGGCTGGACGAGTGGCGACAAATTCTTTCAATTTCTGTTTGCTGTGAAAGGTCTTTATTTCACCTTCATTCACAAATGAGAGCTTTGCAGGATATAATTTTCTGGGCTGGCAGTTTTTCTCTCTTAGTACATGGGCTATGTCTCGCCATTCCCTCCTCGCTTATAGGGTTTCTGATGAGAAGTCAGCTGTGAGTCTAATTGGAGATCCTCTGAGAGTAATCTGACGTTTCTCTGTTGCACATTTTAAGATCTTTTCTTTATTTTTCACTGTGGTGAGTTTAATTACAATGTGTCGTGGTGAAGATCTCTTTTGGTCATGTTTACTAGGGGTTCTATGAGCTTCCTGTACTAGGATGTCTCTGTCCTCCAAACCTGGGAAATTTTCTGCTAGTATCTCACTAAAAAGACCTTATAATCCTTTCTCCCTCTCCATGCCTTCAGGAACTCCTAGAACCCGAATGTTCGGTTTTTTAATAGTATCCTGTAGATTCCCAACAATATTTTTTAGATTTCTAATTTCCTCTTCTTTTCTTTGGTTTGCCTGTTTCCTTTCCTGTTCTCTGTCTTCTAAGTCCAGTATTCTCTCTTCTGCTTCACCCATTCTGTTTTTAAGGCTCTCTAATGTGTTTGTCATTTGATCTATTGAGTTCTTCATTTCATTATGATTTCTCGTCACTATCACAGTTTCTTGTTCTACTAGTTGTTTCATTTCATTTTGATTCTTCCTTAATATTTCATTTTCATGAGAGAGATTTTCTATCTTGTCCTTAAGGATTTCTGTAGTTCAAGAATTTGTTTTTGAGAACTTCTTAATGTTCTTATCAATTTTTTGAGATCCGCTTCTTGCATTTCTTCTATCTCATCATCTTCATAATCTTGAATTGGGGTGTCTTTTTCATTTGGGGGCATCATAGTGTCTTCGTTGCTCTTGTTACCTCGGTTTCTGTGTTTGTTGTTTGGCATATTGGAGATATTCTTTGGTTCCTTCAATGTGGTGCTTTTTCTCATAATACTATGACTCTAGATTAAGTGGACTGTCTGCTTTTGATGGATCCTTATAGGCTGTGATGGGTGTGGCCAGAGAGCTCTGTTTGGTTCTTCAGCATTAAGGGTGTACCAAAGGTGACTCACCCAGATTGTCTCTCACCGGTTGCCAAGGTTACCGAGTTTGTGCACTCGGTGAGTTATCTCGCTCCCCCTCAGATTTTCACAGTGTCAGTTCGTTAGCTCCACACACTTTCATTAGATCCTAACCTCCTGTTATTTCTCCCCACCAGAGTCAAGTTTTTCTGCTTTGCTAATGGCCGGCACCGTTTTACATATGTAAAATGGCGCCTGCTCTTTGTCTTGCTCGGCTTTGTAAGGTGAGTGGAGAGAGAGGCTAGTGACCGTTCCGGTTCCCCTTATTTATTCGTTTTTTTCTCTCCTCCAGTCAGCCTGGTGAACTTTCCCCAGTGGGGCCTCAGGCCTCGTTCTGCCTTTCCCCACCAATGTCTCAGGTTTCTGGGGTTTTTATCTCACCTCCCCTTCCAGCACTGGCACGCATACTCTGCGGCTGGGCTTCCACGTGGTGGGCAACCTTGCTCTCCCTGTAGGACCCCTGTGTCACATCCACTAGATCCGGAAGAGTTTCCTCTGCAGTTTTTTCCTGAGTCTTTCCCTGAGGCTACAGTAACTCCACTTTTATTATACTATCTTTTCCCGGACTATTGGTGCGTGCCCTCACTGTTCCACCATCTTGGCTCCGCCCCTTATTTGAAAGTCTTTAACTGCTTTTTCACATGAAATTAACTGCATTTACAGTATTTATTAACTATTAAAGAATTTTTCACTTCTGTTATCAAAATATTTATTCATGAACAAGCTGTTAAAGTTCCAACATATTGAATACTTAAGAAAATATTCAACCTAAGTTATATCTGAAATGCTTATGTGCATTCAAAAGTGAACACACACACATTAGCAATAAATTTCATTGGCATTCAGTGTGTACTGCTCGCTTTACTGGGCAGCTATGATATTAACCTGTCTGATTATAATTTGTTGATCATGCACAGCTACAACCCTACAGACACTGCATTGAAATAATCATTTGGCATGTTGTCCCTCAAAAGGCTGGAGCCAAAGCTAAATATAAAATTTTGATTGAAAACTAAGGGACTGATCCCAAACTTCACATATCTCAACAGTGTTATTTTGAAAGATCTCCTCTTTGAGTATCTACTACATAGTATATGAAAGAGAAGGAACAAAATGAAATGCCTTCTGAAGGTCATTTTAACAGTGGGAACCATACATTAATTTAGTGGTGAGACAGACATGGCACCTTGCCTTCATAGAAGCCACAGATTTTTTGGGTAACCGTATAACAGCAAGTCACAACAATGTGGGGCCAGTGTTGTGGGGCACCAGGTTAAGCCACCACCTGCTACACCATCATCCCATGTGAGCCATGGTTCGTGTCCTGGTGACTCCAGTTCCAATCTAACTTCCTGTTAATGCACTTGGGAAAGCAGCAGAAGATAGCCCAAGTTCTTGGGCCCCTGTTCTCATGTGGGAGACCCAGATGGAGTTCTAGGCTCCTTGCTTTCGTATGGCCCAGTCCCAGCTGTTGTAGCCATTTGAGGATGAACCAGCAGATGGAAGATCTCTCTCTCTCTCTCTCTCTCTATATATATATATATATATATATACACACACACACACATATATATATATATATATATCTTTCTAACTCTTTCAAAATAAATGAAATTAAGTCTTTAAAAAAAAATAGCAATGTGTACCATACAGGAAAATACAAGGTGCTTGAAGACTAGATTGAGAACAGCAGTTTAAATGAGTCAGGAAAAGTGTCTTGGAAAAAATGGTATTTAAACTGGGATCTAGTCAAGTGAAGTGTGGGAGAAAGACTGTTCCAGACAAAGGAAAGAGCATGGCTAATCTTGTTGTAGGCCCAGAGATGCCTTATGGTATAATGACTCTAAGTCAGGAAAAAAAATAGCAGAAGCTTCCTGAGGCATTTTGGGGGTTGAATCTTTTAAATTCTAATAATGCATGTTAATATTTTTTATTTTATACACATCTAATGGGAAACATTCAGAATGTAAATAAGAGATGTCTGTTTTTTAAGGTTATTCAGACTTTTCAGTGGAGAAAGGATTGGAGATAAGAATGAAAATTGATTAGAGTACTTTAAATAATTCTTCTTAGAAATTCACTTTATCTGTTTTCATCTATGCCATTAGAATTTTCTTTTTCTTTTTTTTTTTTTTTTTTTTTTTTTTTGCAGATTGAAGAATTTGCCATTCTCATTTACCAAACTTAAAGAGCTGGCTGCGTTGTGGCTTTCTGACAATCAGGTACAAACTTTTATTACCAGATTTATTTTGTTTATCAATGCTATCTGTAATTGAAACATTCAGTTGCTAACTTTTTCCTAATAGATACCTTTAAAATGCTACTACCAGATATAAATTCTTTATTTCCTGGAGGAGAGACTTTCATATACATAACATTTCAAACATTGCCATAAACAAAACAACACTGTAATCACCATTCTCTTCAAATGCTTCTATTTAACATCCACTTCAGTCTCAAAGATCTAATACATGAAATAATCATTTTTATAGCTTTTTACCTTTAGGTGCTACATATATGTCCTTAGAAGATGCCCTTTACTTATATCTCTAAGGTAAAGGATAAGAAACCATTACCACAATCCCCACAAGAGGGAATCACTATCCTCTATGTTCGTTTTTATTTCCATGCTTTTAATTATAACCATTGTAATTCTAAAACTTTATTCAAAAAATTTCCAAATTTCCTTTGGTATGTAGTAATAATATTTTCTATGAAATTATTTTATATTATTCTGTATAGTCATTAAAATAATTGAGTGTTAATGAATAATTTCATTAACTGGGAAGAGTATGAAGCAGTTGAAGACATCTGATTTTCCACTAGAACTCGTGATGAACAATTTTGACATAGCTTGCTCTTTTTTCTTTTGATCCTAAAATTATGAAATACTTATCCCAAAGTATAAATAGTCAAATGAAAATAATGCATCTAGAATCCAGTTTATCATTATTTTCTGAATATAAAAGTTGTATAATTGGTAAATGAGTTGTTTATATTTCTAGTTATTGAGTTAATTGTGTGAAAAATAAAAATATTCTCTAGAAAATGTAAATGTAAGAATGTTTGTGTTCCTACAATCATTACAGCACATGCTTGCTTCCTTCTGCTGAGTGAAAAATTAGGTTGCTATTCAAACTCGACTCTTATGAATAAACTATAGATTTTCAAGCCATCAATATTACCATTTTAAATGCATCATTTCTTGAATAAGTGTGAACCATGCCAGTAGAGCAGTCAGTCTATCCTATAATGTCACATTGTAAAAACATCCCTTCTTATCATGATTTATTATTCTCTCAGGAGAATGAACAGAATAGTGACTGCATCATTTAACTTTTATTTAGAAATTGGTTTAATGTGTTTCAGACTGTTTCATGACATAAGCTGGTATCTCAAATCCTCTTTGTGCTTCACTCCTATTAATAAGTGTCATGAAATAAGCAGATTTCTGATACATTAAGTAA
The DNA here is from genome assembly GCF_033115175.1 of Lepus europaeus. Taxonomy (NCBI): domain Eukaryota; kingdom Metazoa; phylum Chordata; class Mammalia; order Lagomorpha; family Leporidae; genus Lepus; species Lepus europaeus. The sequence continues at coordinate 62,204,708 of NC_084831.1, forward strand.
TATTATCATTCCCGGTATATTTCTGGCACATACTATCAGAATTCTTTAAAAAACATTAAAAATAATATTTCTTTTTAAAAAATAGAATATTATTGCAATTTCAATGCATAACTTCCATACAAGAAAAATAAAACACTCCAGAGAAATAAAGTGAAAAACATGGTATTTTATTGGCAATGTGCTAAAAAATATTTCTGAAATCAAGTTAAGAACAGAGAATAAAATATAACCTAAGTAAATATACAGGGATATATCAGATACAAGTATTTATGTTTCTCTGTATGTGGATTCTGTCTTGGGTTACAAAGCTATCTCTTAAAAATAAATTAATGCTTATGTTTTAACATAATTAAATTCATAGATAATATTGCATTATATGAATTGGATAGCAAATTCCATTTGTCTAGGGCAATAGTCCATGAAAATGAATAGGCACATAGAATTGTACCAAAAGTTTATTTATTCATTTTCACAATTGATCTCTTCAAGGTTAAAAAATGGTATTGCTCAGTTGCATAGTTTTTGGTAAATTTTGTAACCTGGTGCTAAAAAAGAGGAAAACCTCTTTATAAATATTTTGAAACTTTAAAGCATTCCCTAGAAATAATTTTTATATTGTGCTTTCTTATTCCATTTTCCCCTCACTTTTGCTTTAATGGTTGATATTTCTCTGTGAGATTAAACTGCTAACTCATATGAAATAAATATTATTTATATTAGTAAGTTTATTAAACTAATTTATATTTTCTTTGCTTCCAGTCCAAAGCACTTATCCCTTTACAAACTGAAGCCCATCCAGAAACAAAGCAAAGGGTTTTAACTAACTACATGTTTCCCCAGCAGCCCCGTGGTGATGAAGGTAAATTATCAGTAGAAATTTCCTCTGTGTTTAAAGTGATTAGGATTTAAAAGGTATGATTTTATTCTGATCTCTGTGAAAAGTACTAGATCATGCACAAGCCTATAAAGAAAATTCCATGCCATTCGTCTATCATTTGGAATTTTACTAAGCATGAGTCTTACATTTTATGCTGTATTTTAATGAAAATTCCCCATACAAAACTCTTCCTCTTTATATCTTCTGTGAAAATAAGGTTGACTTTTAGGAGGAACTTCTTTTTGTGGATACAAGACATAGGACTAGTTAAGCAAACATGGTACCAATCAATTCAAAGGCAGTAACAGCAGTCAGATCCTGAAAAATATTCAGTGAGCTATTTTATTTCTTGTGTCCACTTTTTCCATGAACACAATTTAAACATTTAGTCCAGTGATTTGGGGTCCCAAATTATTTCATTTTATGAGTTAACCATAAAGAGTTGACATACAGATAATGACCATAATTTCTTTTTCAAGTTGAGTTTCTGTAAACCATGTCAGCCACTATGATGGAAAAAGTGTTTTTAATCTTAACCTTGTCCAATAACAAAATCTTCTGTCAGATGATCACATGATTCATCAAAACATCAACAAAGGTCTGTCTTTGCTATTTAAAACTTCACTGAGGCTCCTTAGCCCAAGTCGGCACGTTCATATTTTCTACATTCTCCAAGTAACATAAATTCTTGGAAGAGTAAACCCACTTTAATCCAGCCATGGATTAAATCCACCCAATATGCTTAATCGAGGTCAATTTGTAAAGGAGACTATTTGCTTCTGCATTTATTTTAAGAGATAATTATAATAAATGGCCTTAATCTTTGACTTCTAAATGTAAATGAATTATTTGGGAATATTTTATTCAAATTGCAAGTATCAAAAATAGGAAAAGGAAAGATTGCTCTGATGTGTATTTTCCAAACTTCAATAAAATGGATCTTTTGAGTTTATGAAAGAAAAGTCACCATGTTTACATACCATAGAAGAAAAAGTTTTAAATAAAGGTGGTTTTATTCAGGAGGTTTTACTTATGTTTTCCTTTTAATATCCATAGATTATCAAAGTATTTCATTTCAAAAGGATCTAGAAGAAAAATAAAAAGTGTCTCATAATCACTAGTTGTTTCTGAGATTCAGTCTGTGAGACTGAATCCCTACTATGTTCCAGAGCCTGAGGAGAAACTGGGATGGCAAGGTGTGACACCAAAGAATTAGTCTACTTGGTCACTGGGTGTTTTGTTTTGTTTTGTTTTGTTTCCTTTGAGGAAAGAAAAGTTGGTTATTTAAAATTTTCAAGCAAATCCCTTTTGGTTTTTTAGGCAGGATTGTTATAAATGAATTTTAGGAATTCCACATAACAATGAAATATACAATAAAGGCTATCTTTTGGAAAAGAATTTATCCTAAAACTAAGTACTTCTATTGCATTTTCATGTGATCTTCACAATAATATTTTAAAGAAGATACTACCATTAGCCACCACTATTTGGTTGCAAAGTAAATATTTATAAGACATTCCCCTGTTGACTTGAGACATACTTAAACTAATTGAGATCTTAGCATTAAGGACTAAATTTCCTACATGATTACCATAAAAACAAGCTCCCCTAGATTTCCCCACATTCACAAAATGTTGCTATTTTAGTAAATTTAAAGCAAAATCATTGCTATGTTCTATTTTTTATTAGAAATCCTATAGGATGTAGTAGTTACAAACATGGACTCTGCATTCACATAGATATGGAATAGAACCACTTCTACGTTAGCCACAGAGAAGATACATGAATGAGCAAATGTCTTAAAACTCATCTGTGGTATACTCATTGGTATAATAAGGAAGGTAATAGTACTACCATTATGCTGTTGTGAGGATTAAAAAGAGATACTGTTTTGAAGTGCTCAGTCTAGCTCTAGACTACTATTGTCGATCCATGGAAAGTCCATTCCCTACACTAGAAAACTTTCCAATCCCTATATGACGTGAATACATACTTAGGAAAGCTGAATTTGAGCTAAGATGTGAAGACAGCATGTAATAAGTAGCAAGGGAATTTTATTCCTTCTTTTTTTCTACTATTCTTTCTTCCCTCTTTCTCTTTTTTCTCCCCTTTCTTATTTTTGAGTTCATTTGTAGTATCTATCACCATTTTTTGCATATTGTTTTAAGTTCTGTTAATAACACTCTATGTGAAAAAAAAGCAATAATACTTTGGACTCTGTAGATTTCCAGTCAGACAGTGACAGCTTTAACCCTACACTATGGGAAGAGCAGAGACAACAACGTATGACAGTTGCCTTTGAATTCGAAGAAAAAAAAGAAGACGATGAAAATGCTGGGAAAGTTAAGGTGAACCTTTCAGCTTTTGTCCTTCTTTCTTCATATTCCTTTTGCTGTCCCACTGTTATCATTCAGGTAGACTTGGGAACAAATTGTGTAATGTCTGCTAGAAAGTCAGATATAGCAAGACTCGTGGCAATACCTTTCATTACCACAGCTGGTTGTTCCCGAAGTACTGGTATGGTTCAGAATGAGACAAGTGTCACCCTTCTGAGAAATTTGAGATGCTACCCATCCTCCAGAATCATGGGAGATTCAAGCTGTGAGAAAATTAAAAAATAAAAGGCCTGGTGGTTTACATCACTACATCACACATTACCTAACAATTTTATTTTTGACATCCTGTAATGGTTTTCTGAGCAAAACATCATGTGACATATATGAGGCCAAAACACACCTTTATGGAATGGCTGGCTGATTACCACATTATAGTAACATTAAAATTTCTGAAAAGTTTAATGTTCCTAGAGTATTTGAGAAGAATTTATGAATTTCCATAAGCATGACAAAATTTAAAGGAGACTCCATGCCTAATGGTGGGTGATATTGCTTAGGGAAAATAAATTCATATTTTTTACCTCAGGGCATGTTTATAAAAACATTTTGGGATTAATTTAAAGAAGAAGTTTGAATCTGAAAAAACTATATTTTTCATTATTTTAATTACTTTTTATATAATTTTTAATTTTTAATTAGTTTTTAAGATTCAGTGTGATTTATAGACACAATTCTAGTAACACAATTATATTCCCTTCCTCCCTCATTTCAAATATTATCAGAATTTATATAGATTTTATCAGTGCCAGGTTTTTATGATATCATCATAGCAACATCTTGAATCTCCCATAATATTTTATAATATTATTTGTGCATGTTTCCATCATGGATACTAACAGCTGTCACTCTTAGTAACTAATTGCCAAAGTAAATGTATGTGCATCCTATTAATAAATCTAGATTTGTGATATGTTCTTCTCTGTTTCTCCTTCCCACATTTTCTAAACTTCATTTCTTAAAACAACACATTAACGAATCTTACTAGAATCACACAGTAAGCTAATTGGGCATTTACTGACAAAACTTATCTATATCATGGAAAACCCAAAATGGATTCCCAAATCCCAAATGGTAGTTTTGTTAAAGATTTGGGTTTTAAAAAAATGTTTCTGGATTGTTAATTAGTGATATCTAACAACCAAAGAGACATTTTTTTTAACTTGTGAATTCCTAGAAAAAAAACATTACTAAACTAAAAAGAAACCTTTAGAATGTCTATTCTTCTAAGGATTTCATGTTAAATGTAGAACTGATGGATGATGCATTCTGTATTGGAACTCTTATTCTTTGTTATATTCCAGTGAATTGTCAAAAACTACATACATTTTTTTTTCTAAAAAGCTATACTCACAGGATACTAAAAGAAAGGTGTCTTTAATACATGCTAGTATATGTGTCAATGAAAGTATAAAATATGGCAAATACAATAATTTAGAAGCCCTGTTTGTGTTACATTATTAGGCTTACTTATAAACGGACGAGGTTCATTATACTTTATTTTCTCTAAATCTTATTTGCATTTGATTTATTTATAAGTTGGTGAAATGTGTGTTTCTGAAACCTTCAACACCATTGAATTGCACAAATTAGAACACAAACAAACTTCTAAATAAACCTGAGAGTATGAAGAATGGAATATACTGAAATTCTATACTGAATCATTTCTGGTTCATTATGTGGACATTAAGTTTAGCACCATTTTACCTTTAATTTATACAAAATTTAAAAGTAAATCATTGACCTTATACTATCAACTTTCAAATGGACTATAGTATAATGTTGTGCTTATTCATAGTGTGTGTAGTGTAGTATAATACTGCATTGTATGAAGAAATTGGTACTGTTTTGTTACATAAATTTAAAATTAAATCTAGGATGGTTGTTTTAAATGCATTACCCAGAGTGAGAGAGAGAAAAAAAAAATCTAGTGTAGAAAAATGATAAAGTGAAAGTAGTATTGCTACAGTGCTCCTCTTTCTCCCAGAAAATGGAGATTCCTTCTCCCACAGGATCTCTCCTGCCAAGCCCCATGGGAAAGGGGCCAGCGTGGGATTACTCTCCAACCTGCCAGACTGTCTGGCGATTGCTGCACACCATGGGCCAGGTGTGATCAGCAGATCCAAGATATGCCCGTCCCCCAGAATGACCCACAGCTGGCATGGGGTTGTATAAGTGGCCTCCAGCAGGAAAGGAGCATGTGTACTCAATTGCCAGTTGCAGCACAGTCCACCACTCTTCCCTCTCTAAGTGGCAGACAGGTAGGCCTAGGTGTTTGGGGTAGGAGAATCCCCCATGTAGAGGCAACCTTGGAACAGTGGTTTATGGGGTATGTTCTGCATGATTTGGGATGAGAAATGCTGATCTCAGAGATCTGAATTTGCCAATGTTCGATCCAATTTAATTTTTGTTCCTTATTCACATTGGCACTGGGCTGGGGAGGACTGAGTCAGGGGATTGGGTTCATCAATGTGAGGTGCTTATTGGTGGGATTTCTGGCATGGTTTTGAGTTGGGTGCTTCATTTTCATTTTTAAGGATTTTTTTTTTATTAAAGTGTGGGAATACCAATAGTCGGGCAGAATGTTGATGACACACTCTATTGATACAATCTAAATTCTGTCCTCCACACATATGCACATTTCTTAAAATGTCAATTCTAGGGAAGATTAAGTAGCTAAAACTTGATTCTTCAAATAAGATGAGATGTAAATTGAGATTCACTGAGAGTGAACTTTGAGCACAAAGATAAACATTTGTTGAGAAGCATCAATTCCTTTCATTTGAAGATACAGATGGTATGAATTCCTATAAGAGAAGATTGAGTTGGGATTTGTGGTAAATAGGATTGCTTCATCACTTAAGAGGTTAATGAGGGAAAAACAAGTTGTAATGGAAAATGAAATAACACTGTGTTTTATAAACTATCCTGTCTATATATAATGTACTAGATTCTCAATATGTGTCTTATATTCCTTCTACAATATAAGGCAAACTGAGAATGCATTTTCCTAGCTAAAACTGCTATAGGGTTTCTTTGTGTGTAAAGCTTTCCAATTAATTCCTAACATACAAAAACACTTAACAACCAATGATCAAATCATGAATTATTGTTTCTCTTACTGGAATTCACAATCAAACCAAATTAGAATTCAATCATGATATGAAATATATTATATGAATATAATATATGAAAAATGAAGTTCTGCATGAATTCAAGATATCATTTCTAAATGCCCTAGCTATTAACATTAATTCTTTCCTCATTATACTAAATTTCTGGGTCTCCAACATCTTGCAGCTACTATTTGCATTTACTGCACTTTGTTTAGATCTGAGATGCATACAATGTTGTAAAATATTTCTATTTTCCAAAATTAAAGCAATATTTCAATAAAAATCCTGGATTTTAAATGTATATGTGACATGAGCAAATACTTTATAGTGAGTGATAAATGAAACACTTTCGTAAGAATATAATTGACAGATCTTCCCACCTATGTGTATAATAAATAAATTTATATCTTTTTTAATCCCATATTATTATAAGGAATTATTTCTAGCCTATATATTTAGAAATATAAAAAATATTTTGTATTGGGTTTTACAAAACTATTAATATAACTAGTTTATAATCATAATTATGATTATGTCTATTCATTTCAGAAGTACTATATGCATAAGACAAAAAAAGGAATTTATAAAAGCCATAAATGTGTTTGTATAGAACTTGCAGTAGAATGATAAAATAACAGGTCTATTTTAAAAATATATATAAAGTAGTATTATTTAGCTTTATTTTTTATAAAACTGAAGTTATCTTGTTTTTTGACTCAGTGAAATTCACATATTTGACTTGTCGAATTTCTTCCAAAAGATTATACAAATATAACTCTGAGCCAGGTAACATGGGTATAACACAAGCCTTGGAGTCTGAAAAGCGTTGAGTTTCAATCTGTTCATTGCTATATGACCTGAGGCAAGTTACTTACACTGAGTCTCAGTTTCCTGTTTGCTAAGGGAGAATAACTGCTGTAGTGGGCTATGTGATTTAAATCACATTATAAATAGATTAGTTCTACAATTAATAGCATTGTTAACTTATAAATATTAATTTATATTTAAACCTTTGGGACTGATAAATATTCTAAGTTTATTATATAAATAATTAATAACAAATTAAATATTTCCATAAAATATTTAGTATAGTGTCTGACATGTGGTAGTTAGTAATAAATTATCATTTTTCAGGCATACAGTCTGAAAAAACAACCCACACAGTTACAGGTAGTATGGGTGGACATATGGAATCCAGATTGTCAAAGGAGCTCAGACTTTAAAAATATCATATAAATTATGATAATTGAAAAAGTATCTAATCTCTATACAGAATCCAGACATTCCTAAAGTACCTTCAATTTACCTTATTTAGCAGTAAGTTAACCCAAATACCTGGGAAAGACAGTCTCATTCTCATTTTACAGGAGTAGAAATGACAGAAATAGTGTTTGGTAGCTAACTGGGGGTAAATGTGGCTTAAATTTACATCTGACTCTAAGTCCAGTAAATTCTGTTAGGAGACTTACAAATGGGAAGCAAAATGCTGATTTTTCTAGGTGAAACAAATCCAAGTTTTATGAGACCTACAGCTTCCACAACTTGGAGAGGGATCTGTTTGAAGAAATAAAATCCAAAGTGATCATGTAAAGACTGACATGGGAACCCTCACAAGGTTCTGGAAGGAGGCTGAGAGGCCCTGTAGCTTAAGCTTCACTAGATTCACAGCACACCTGCTTCTAGATTAAACTATTTTCACAGAAATAAATTCCCAAAGATATTCTGGTGATTAACCCAAGTATCACAACGACTTGCTTAATAAGTAACCAGAAACGGTTAGTGCTGTGCCTGTTAGTAGTCATCTAATTGTGTGAGATGGGACAAAGCAGCTACAAAAAGAAGTATTTAATTCAATTCAGGAAGAACCCTGCACATTTCTTTGGCCTTCTATTCATTTAATAAATGTAATTCAGGGTTGAGGATACTGTGTTGCCTAGAATTTGAATTTCATGCCATACTTCCAATGATTTTTTTCATTCATATACCACTGGTTATTCAAAATAAAAAGATGTTCTTAATTGGCATGATAGTCATAACACTCTGCCATTTACATTTTTAAATGAAGCTTTTTGAATTTAGCCCTTTGGTGTCAAGTATTCTTAAACAACTTCAAAAATACCCTTCTTAAATTGGGTTTAATTTGTCATTTACACTTCTAATGCCAGTTTATACATCAGATGCAAGAATGTATGAGTTCCAGTGCTTTTTGTCTAGCATGTATGTCATTTTTTTATATTTATTTAAGAATGCATTATAAATGCACTGGAATCTATTTCTATGATACTTTTTCTGTAAGTCTAACTTTGGTTATATTTTTATAATTTTATTTCTATACATTACCAACTGCATCCTTATTTATTTGTGAGTGTTAAAGAGGTTAAACTACAGTAAAACAACACACCAACAAAATTATCTGGCTGTTCATCCTCTTTCCTAATAAGTATTAGAAAAATAATTGAATTTTATATTTTTAGTAAATTGAAAGAAATATTAGCAATCATCCATGAAGTCTAATCCTAGTATTTGATTAGGACAATAAGCCACAAGGAAGACAAAATGCTAAGAAGAATAATGCAGTTGGTGCATTTGCTAAAACTGCAGATGAGCAAAAGTGCTTGAGTTCCTCTTCATAATCCTCAGATCAATTCCACGATCATAGTTTCTTACCTTCCATGAAATACACGGGTGTGTATGGGTGGATATGTGCATGCCTGCCTGTTTCTCTCTTTTTCCTACTCTTTGTCTTGCTCCTTCGGCTTTTCTTCTCCTTTCTCTCCTCCCACTTCCGACCCCCCCCCCCAACACACACACATACTTTCCACAAATACATGCTCACTACAATCACATAAACCATTCCATTTTGTCAAGTTGGTTCTACTCAGATGTAAAATGGCATGATAGGAGCAAGCCAGGCCAAGCACATATACCCCTTGTTTTTCCTCCCACTCCCTTTCAGTCAACATGGACAACTTGTATTTATTCTATCTGAGATAAAAATAAGTACTCTGATAGTAGATATTCTATTTGGAATGTCTAATACTTTCTTTCTCAAAGTTCAATGCTAATAATAGTCATTAATATGTGTTCTTACCTGTCAAAGTGACATCCCAAATATGAATTCAAGAATGAAAATAAATATCTGGATAATACAATTTGAAATTCACACATTTACTTAAAATATCTTAGAATATGATCTATAATTTTTATTTCCCACTAGTATAAGATTATTCAAAATGGATATTATTTGACTAGTATAAAAAACTAAATATAAAAACCATGCTGAAAGCATTTTTTTCTTAGTCATTAATAAAAATTAGCTATTCTAATTTTTTATCTAATAAGATAATTATATGTTTGAGCTAATACAATTTATGCAGCAGATATTGTTGATTGTCCATTTCTAGTACACAACCCTACTGATAAATCTTTTGGGGTCTACTCCCATTATTTGCATTGATACTGCAAAGATATTCTTTTTTTTTTGCAAAGATATTCTTAATATAAAATTACTACTTACAAATATATTAAAATAGGGAAGTATGAAAGCCTCTGATAATAAAAATTAAGTTTTTCAGAGATTACCAATAACTTTAATATTTGACCTGCTGTTATTTCAGGGTAGGTCTCAAGATACGATATAATACAAAAGTTGTTTATAATCTAAAAGGATGGGAAGGAATGGGATAAAGTCCCACGAGGCTGTATGTGAGAAGAACACTATGTGTTCTACTCCATAGCACAGTTTCTCAGCCCACTCAACACTCACTGTATTGCATTTGGTTATACTTCTGCACATAAAATGGACTAGTTTTGTGAACCTGCTTGCTGAAGTTATTTTTATGTTAAATGTCTTTTTATAAACTTCTAGGTTGAAATAAACCTAAAACGATACCCAACTCCTTACCCAGAGGATTTAAAGAATATGGTAAAATCTGTTCAAAATCTGGTGGGTAAGCCAAGCCATGGAGTGCGTGTTGAGAATTCAAATCCAACTGCTAACACGGAGCAAACTGTGAAAGAAAAATATGAACACAAGTGGCCGGTAGCCCCAAAGGAAATTACAGTGGAGGTATTTGAAGGTTATTGGTAACTGACAGTGTGGTTTGGATTTTTCAGAATTATAAATGATCATTTTTTACTGAATAGACCTTCCTTGATATGTGCATTTTCCCTAAAATATAATGTCTATTCTTTCAAGGTATGAGGGTTGTCTTTTAAAAATCACAAATGATACCCTCATAGCTTATACTCATTAATATAGCTCCAAAAGTTCCAACATACACATAATAAATAATTTGTTACTCAACCAGACCTATGTCACCCAACTACACCTGCTGAGTGAGTGCATTATATTAGAGTTATTATTTAGGCTACTCCAAACTTTTATTGTATCAGTCATGATGAAGTACTGACCAAAGATTATTTGTTCTGAAATTCACAGTAAAATCCCTAATCAATCTTTGAGTGAGTTTTTTAAAATGTTTTTGTTTTGGAATTGCAAGTTTTATAGGAAACACTGCTATTAACAACAAAAGAGGAAGATAACTTTGAAATTTGGGCTTATGAAATTATTCATATGACAATTAAAAGTGTTTTTTTTTGAATGAGTTAGGAATGTATTTATTTGTGCAGTCTGAAAAGAATTCAACTACATTTATGCCACCTCTATTATCTCATCAACTCTTATTTATCATCCTTTTATCTTCACTGAAAGCATAATTGCTATGAGTAAGCCTAGAAGTTCTTAAAAATCTTCTCAAAAAGCTAGGTCAGTGAAACTCTTATAAATCTGCATTTCAAACCATCAATTTGTTGCATTAGACACCAACTATATATGTAGCACTGTGCTAAACACTGTGAGAGAAAAGAAATATAAATGTGTCCTTAGTTTCAAATAATTTAAAGCCTAACCAGATAAATTTAAGACATATGCAGTGATAAGAGAACATATCACATAAAATATGATCATGTGGTTGTTTGTGTAGCAGAGAATATAATACCGTTAGGTGAAGGGTTAACTGCCTGAGTGATTCTTTTCTTTAAAGATTGATTTATTATTTGAAAGGCAGAGAGAGACTTTCCATCTGCTGGTTCACTGCCCAAATGGCTATAACAGCCAGGGCTCTGCCAAAAGCCTGGAACTCCAATTGGGTTTCCCACATGGGTGTTAACAGCCCAAACACTTGGACCCATCCACTGCTGCTTTCCCAGAAGTATTAGAAGAGAGCTGTATTGCAAGCATTGCAGACAGGACTCAAACAGGTGCTCACATGGAATGGCAGCAAACCAGAAAGCAGCTTAACTCACTGCATCAGCCCCTGGGTAATTCTTTTAAAGTGATAAAGGGAGGAGGGTGCCAGGCAAAGGAAAGATTTTAAGCACAGTGTGCACATCTGTCAGCAAAGGTGCCAGTCAGCTCCAGGAAAAAGAATTACAGCAGGGTATCTAAGAAAACCTCTGAAATATTCATTTTCATTGCTTGTCCTTATAAAATCAGTGTTGTCATACTTTCTCTTTTCCAAAAGATTACACATATACAATGGCAAAAACACCAGACTTTTATCATTAAAATATTATAACATTATAAAAAGGAAAGCCAATACATATAATATACTTGAGAATACACATATATTTTATATTTAAATCTCCTGTAATCATAGAATATCATCAAAATAACAGTGTAGACATAAAAACCTATAAACTGAGTCATTTTACTGTAAAACTAAGAAAATCCTAAAATTGCTTAATTTAGGAATGGGATAGGTAAGGCAGAGAAGATGGCTTTGGTCATTAATTTAATTATTATTGTATTAATTATTACTACCCTATAGTAGAAACAATAAATTTTCAAATAGTCCTTCAAGCTTAACAAATCCAAAATCAAGGGCCAGCGCTGTAGTGCAGCGGGTTAACGCCCTGGCCTGAAGCGCTGGCATCCCATATGGGTGCTGGTTCAAAACCCGACTGCTCCACTTCTGATCCAGCTCTCTGCGATAGCCTGGGAAAGCAGTAGAAGATGGCCCAAGTCCTTGGGCCCCTGCACCCATGTGGGAGACCTGGAAGAAGCTCCTGGCTCCTGGTTTCGGATCGGCACAGCTCCAGCCGTTTCGGCCAACTGAGGAGTGAACCGGTGGATGGAAGACCTCTCTCTCTTTGTCTCTCTCTCTGCCTCTCCTCTCTCTGTGTAACTCTGACTTTCAAATAAATAAATAAATCTTTTTTAAAAAGTCCAAAATTAAATTTAATATTTCCTCTTCAAATTTATTTCTGCTCCTATAATTTTTTAATTGTATATGGAATTTTTTTAAAGATTTATTTATTTATATGAAAGTCAGAGTTACACAGAGAGAGGACAGGCAGAGAGAGAGAGAGAGAGGTCTTCCATCCACCAGATCACTCCCCAGTTGGCCGAAACGGCTGGAGCTGTGCCGATCCGAAACCAGGAGCCAGGAGCTTCTTCCAGGTCTCCCACGTGGGTGCAGGGGCCCAAGGACTTGGGCCATCTTCCACTGCTTTTCCAGGCCATAGCAGAGAGCTGGATCAAAAGTGGAGCAGCCGGGTCTCCAACCGGTGCCCATATGGGTTGCCAGCACCGCAGGTGGTGGCTTTACCTGCTACACCACAGCATGACCCCTGCTCCTATAATTTTTTTTTAAAATGATTGATTGATTGATTGATTGATATGAAAGGCAAAGCTACAGAGAGAAGGGGAGAAACAGAGAGGTCTTCCATCTGCTGATTTACTCCCCCAAATAATCTCAAAATCCAGAGCTGGGCCAACCTGAAGCCAGGTACCTGCTGCCGCCCAAGATGTATTAGTAGAGAGCTGAATCAGAGAAGTGAAGCACACACTATGAGATGCTATCTCAACCCAGGACACCACAGTTCCAGCCCCTGCTCCATATTCTTTTTTTTTTTTAGGATTTATTAATTTTATATCTGAAAGAGTCACAGAGAAAGAGGGAGATGGAGAGAGGGATCCATCCACTGGTACACTCCTGAAATGGCTACAATAGCCAGAGCTCGGCCAGATCAAAGCCACAAGCCAAGAGCTCCATCAGGGTCTTCCTCATGGGTGACAGGTGCCCTGCACTGGGGCCATCCTTCGCTGCTTTCCCAGGTGCATTAGCAGGGAACTGGATCAGAAGTGGAGCAGCCGGGACACCAACCAACACCCATTTGGGATGCCAGTTTAACATGCTACACAACAATGCAACCCCTGCTTCTATATTCTTGAATTTGATCTCAGCTGGAACCATTATCTACTAGCTCACTCATCCCCCAAATTTGGGAGGTATCCTGATTGCTTTCTCCTTTTTGTGTCCACTCCCTGTCCTTTTCAAATAATTTTCAAAACCTGTGCATTTTCACCTCGGTACATCTCCTCTCTCTCTTAGGCCTTCAAGTCTGTCCTGCAGTACTGTAGTAACTGGCAGTCTCTTGGCTGTCTTGCGTGCAGCTTCCTCGTTGCCTTGCCAAAGGTCTTTCTGAAATACGTATCTAATCATATACTTGCCCTTTTGAAAAAATGCTACAATGGCTTCCTTTCATCCACATAAATTCTGAACGTTTTAATTAGCTGGAGTAGCTATGCTGTAAAGGGATAAGATCAAAGGACTTTAGGCTTTATATTTATTTGTGTGATTTTTCCCCACCCCTTTCTTGATTTTCTTCTTGAAATTTCACTGGTAATTTCAGTACTTTAAAATTGAGATTCTAGATCTTTCCCGCACCTTAGCCACCCTAGATCAAGATGTTGCTTTCTCTATAATCCTCTCTTCTCAAGTTCCTGAAGCCAAATTAAAAGGTCCAAAGTCCAGATTTAACAAATGCAGAAACCCAAGGATTCTGCTGATCAATGTATGCTAGGCATTATCTATTTTGGACATGTGTGCCATGTCATGGTCATCATCATTTAGATCACACTGCAATATAAGAGAAAGTTTGATACATTGCATGGGATATTTATCCCTGATGTGATTACATATGGAAAGCAACCAAAAAAAAAAAAAAAAAAAAACCAGAGCCAAACTAAATCATAAAGAGAAAGCAGAAAAAAAAAATCAAGGTGAACACAGTACAGGGTCAGGCATTTGGCACAGCAATTAATATTCTACCGCAAACTAGCACTTTTTACAGTGTCTGACTGATGTCAAATATTGCTTTGATTCCCTTGAACATTTAATATGAGCCATGGTGTCTCTATGAATTAGCAACAGCACCCATGGGTGCTGCAGAGCACAATTTGGGAACCAAGGGACCAGATATGAATTGAAATCTTAGCTCTACCTTGTTACCAACTGGATGACCTTGAGAAACAAGTCACTAAAATCTTTCTGAGACCTAGTTTCTGTATCTCTTAAAATACAGATAATAATTTTCAGAATTTTGTGGAGATAAAATCAGATGTTAACAGATATTTATATACATCTCCAAGCTTTTAGCACAGAAAAGGCTATAGTAAATAATTACCTCCTTTTCTTCAAGATGATGGTGTGCCAACTCCAGCCACATCCTCCTATAAGCCTCTGCAGGTAGCTAACTGGATACTGCTGACCATGGTCAAACATGCTCTGAACCTTTCCTTTTGCTGGGGAACTCCAAATTCTCTGTAGAGGAAACACATCTATCGTCCAATAATAGAGGATAATCAATTGTCTCTAAACATTTCTTTAAGGTGCCACTAGTGATACTAGATCTGGACTAAACTTTTTTTTTTTTTTCATTTTAACTTCAACCATAGGTTCTCTTTCTCTATGGCAGTACCAGCCAAGATTTAGTTTGAACAGTGGAAGTGGAAGGGCAATGGACTAAAAAGAGAACTTTTACTTTTTCTGTCCCTTCCACTTCTGTCTGCTGCACCAGAATGAAATATGGTTCAATGTGCTATAATGGGACTCTCACCAAATTTCATTCCCTAACAATCATTTTCACCAGTAGTTCTCAAATTTTTGCCCACCTTTTCAACATGAACTTAATTCCTGCAGCCTCCATAACAGAATTTATAGAGGGACGAGTATTGTGGCACAGTGGGTTAAGCCGCCGTTTGGGACACCAGCATCCCATATCAGAGTGACACTTCAAGCAGCTACTCTGCTTTGGATCCAGCTTCCTGCTAATGTACCCGGGAAGGCGGCAGATGATAGCCAAGTACTTGGGCCCCTACCACCCATGTGGGAAACCAAGTTGAAATTCCTTGCTCCTGGCTTTAGAATGGCGGAGCTCTGGCTCTTGGGGTCATTTGGCAAGAAAGCCAGTGGATGGAAGGTCTTTGTCTCTCCCTTTCTACTGCCAATCTGCTTTTCAAATAAACACATATATCTTTACCAAAAAGGATTTATAAAGACAAAGTAAATGGTTAAATTCACTTACTGGATAGTTAACTTTGTTCTGTGAAGCCCTTTTGAGAAATGAGCTTTTCTTAGGGCAGATAATATGTTGTACACAGTATCACACAGAAGAACTTCAAGTAGAACAGATACCAGTTCAAATTCTGGCTTTGCTACTTATTAAATTTCTGATTTGGAATTATTATTTTACCTCTCATACCTCCATTTTCTTACCTGTAAAATGAAAATGAGAGGTGGACATTTGGCGCAGAAATTAAGACACGGCTTGTGTATGCCTACATCCCATATCAAAGAACCTTGGTTGGAGTGCCAGCTCCACTTCCATCCCAATTTTCTACTAATGCTCTCCCTTGGGAAGCATCAGTGATGGCTCAAGTAGTTGGATCCCTGCCAGCCAAATGGGAGACCTGGACTGAGTTTTAGGATACTGGCTTTAGCCTAGCCCAGCCCTGGATATTATGAGTATTTGTGGAACAATCTCTCTCTTCTCCCCACCCCCTTCTGTCTCTATCTCACAAATAAAAACAAACCAATAAATAAATTTTTGATGAAATAGTAAAAAAAAAACAAGTATAACTTTTACACAATTAACAGAAATAATATAGTGTTTAGCATAGTTGCACAGTAGCAGGCATATAATCAATGCTCCATTACTGATGGTCATCATCATCATCACCATCTTTATCATCAGCATCACTTTGCTCATAATGATGAGAGTCTACCTGGATCTGTGCAGATTCATTGTTCTGGCTTTAATGGTGTCCTTCTCCAGTCACTAAGGCTCCTTTGGATTCACAATAGAAATTACTGAGCAGGATTAGACTTATACTTGAAATAGACCATAGCTGTTATGCAGAGTTCCAGTCACAAGTTTGAAAGCTTGATCTGTACAAATAAGGTGACTTGAGTATGGAATGCACAGGGCATGAGGAAAACAAAAAGTGAGTCCCATAATTATATCTACATTTTGTGCTTATGCAACTATTTTTTTCTATTTCATTTTGCTTCATATTTCACTAAAAGAAGATTCCTATAATTTTATTAGGTTTCACGAGAATATTTCCTTTTTATATTATCATTTCAACTGAATAAGGCCCAGAAAGATACTTTAACTTGCCCAAGGTAACCTGAGTAATAAATGATAAAGCAAAAATAACATGAAAATACTATTCCTTGTAACTGAAATTTTTTGACAAGTAAACATTTTTGTGCCTTTTATAGTACTGTTTCTCAATCTTGCATCTTCTGTTTATAAATTTCTCCAAACATGTTGAAGGTTTTGATTCTCTAGGATGTCACTTTAAAATGTTATCATGTTTATTATGCTAAACTTCAAAATGATTTTCAAAATCCATTAAAATAGAAATTTCCCTCTTCAGCTCCAGAATTTTCCTCAATCTCACTCACTTTCCTATCTTCTTCAAACCTGATTCTGCATTTTAAACCCCTAATAAGCTCATATTTGAGCTCAGCAGAAAGAATATCACAGAACTGCAACCCAGGAGAATTCTACATCAAGGCTCAATTTTTGTCTAATTATCTGTGTGAAGCCAGGCCAGAGCTGAGTCTCAGAATCTCTTCTACACAGTCAATCTTCTTCTATAGAAGTATTCTTCTAAAAAAAATTAGCAAGTATCAGATATACTTTTGCAAGCCTAACCAAAAAAAAAAGCAAACAGATAGAACTTAAGCCAACAGTCAAAGAAATTGGTTTTTCACTGACTGAGCAAGCCTGTCTCTGTGGGCGGTCCTTGACAATATATGAAATTTATAATAAGAGTTTCTGTCTGTTCATTACATCAACCAATTAATTTTAAGTCAGGAATTTTTAAATCTATTATGTTTGTGTCCTCAAGTATATTATTTCTCAGTTAAAGTATTTCTAAATGTATTACATTAAATGTTTAAAATTAATAATATTTTAAACAAATGAAAAAACAGAATTCTTCTTTGAATTCAAGTTAATGTAAAGTTTATGGGGAAAAAGATATAATGGTGGCTGCCAAGCATGAATTTACATCATTACCTATGTATGGTCATATAAAAGGCAGAAAGTGAGAATTTGGTATTTTGCCTTTCCTAATGGTTTCTCACTATCTAGTCAACTAGGAATACTACTGTGAGTAACAGAAGTTTAACATTCAAAAGGATTTGGTTTTTTTTTTTAACATGTTCGTTTGTCATTGTGAAGTTACAGTCATGTGCCAGCATTGCTCATGACACTCAGTGAATGGCTGTAAAAGGAAGATTTAGTAGGATAAATTGGTCATGAGAAAATTAGAAACTTTAGGAAGGCATGGTAGAGTAAGAGAAATTGAGGAGGTGATCATTTGAGAAAAGTATGAATTAATTATAGTCCCCAACAGTGGCATTAATGTGGCTAGGGATGCAAAACAAGTCTCTAGTTGGTCAATATATACTGTTGCCTTAGAACTCTTAGAGTTCACTCTTTGGAACTCTTATATGTATGTGTATACATGTTTGTATGTGTGTTTGTGTGATCATGCTAATCATATATGGTTGGTCATAACTCAACCCTGTGTTTTATAATGAGTTAATATCACATCTTGCCAACTAGGCTATAAATTCTCAGAGGGCACAGGCCACATTTGGTTTTTTTTGGAACCTCCACAGTTCTTTGCACAGTGCCAGGCATATAAACAGCATTCAAAACATGTCTGACAAATAAATGGACTCACTTAAACTGGAAAAAAAAAAATACTGCTTAACTCAATATATCTATGGTTCATGTCTCACAATACCTCACAGTGAAATAATTCTCAAGCCACATCTTTGCATCTGAGCCAAATAGAGATATTGCCACGTTGGTTACCTACTGTCGAAATGTTTACTTTCCTGTCCTGTATTATTATATCTCTCAGGATTCTTTTGTTCATCCAGCTAATGAAATGAGGATTGGGGAACTTCACCCTTCATTAGCTGAGACCCCTCTGTACCCACCCAAACTTGTTCTGCTAGGGAAGGACAAAAAAGGTAACACTGTGCACCTGGTGTGGAACATGTGCCGTGAATGCATGTGCATGACGAATCACCACGTGTAAATTATGATACGCCATAGTCCATAAAAATAGTTTATCAGTATGCTTTTCTAACATTAATCGGTATGGAATCTGTTTTTTCATATTTACTTTTCTGTGCTTTGTAACTGTCAGTGTTCGTAGCATAACATGTTTCCCTTCTAAATTTCAGAATCAACTGATGAGTCTGAAGTTGACAAAACTCACTGTCTGAATAACAGTGTTTCCTCAGGCACTTACTCAGACTACTCGCCGTCCCAGGCTTCCTCAGCATCCTCTAACACCCGGGTTAAAGTGGGGTCCTTGCAGACAACAGCTAAAGATGCAGTACATAATTCTTTGTGGGGTAACAGGTGTGTTTAGAATGCCCTCTTTTCTGTTGCCAAATGCTTATTTTCAGCAACTGTTAAAAAATAAAGTCTCCTTATTTGGGAATTATAATCAACACATGAGTGGCACAGAAGACAAAAGGGGCAGGTAAGCAAAATGGAGTTCACCTGGGACTTCCAAGGGCAAATGAATCTGACAGGCTGAGGCCATTGATTAGGGAGCGACAGCTGTAGTTTAACAGAATGAGACAATAGTTAAGACAAACAATTTTAAAGATCAATCATACAAGAGAACTTCAAAAAGTTTGTGGTAAATGTAATTAAAAGTTAATTTTGATTCAAAAAAATTTAAATGCATGCATAATTTTTTCATAAACCTGCACTTTCACAAACTTTTTGAAGATGCCTGAGTGTTTGCCCAACATTTATTTCTAAGGCCTCTGGATATTTGACATCCAAAATGGTATTATGGATTAAAATAAGGTGGTGTACAGTACATATGTACCTGGCACAGAATAAACGTTCAATAAATTTTCATTGTTATCATCATCATCATTTCACTACCACCTGGAAAAGTTAGAATGTATTTCAAATACTTAATTATTCCAAAATGTCTCCTGCTTTTTACTACTCTCTTTTTACAGATGATAAAACAAAAACACAATAAAGTGATTCACTAAAGTAGTATTTCCCCAGTTCTAATTTCCCTGTTTTGTAATTTATTGTTATGTTTTACCCTACAAATAGCAAATAAAAATTGTTCCATGGTACTGGGAGTTAGTAACTTTTACTCATATTTTACTGGTAAATATTGCCACTATTGGCAAGGACTTTTTTATTGGTTCATGAGTAATTATATCTGTTGATACCCACTTTGAAATTCTCAGCTCCTTAAGTTTAGAAATTCATTATTTGTTACTTGAGCTGAGTATAATTTAGGTACTTTGAGAAGATGCCTTCAAAATGCATTTCTTACCAATTAGCAAAAGCATATGAAAGTCTATCTCACAGATAAAAGACATGTAGTTCAATATTATTAGTGTGTGTATTACTCAGCATTTCATCACTTTAACTAAAATACCTGAGAGGGAAAGGAAACATTTACTTTCACTTGTAGTTTGGCAGCTCACTTTTCAAAATTGAGTGTGGCATCTGGTGGAGGCTAGCAGTGGTAGAGCATACACGGAGAACTGACTTCATGGGGAGCCTGGAAGCAGAATCAGAGCAAGTTCTTGTGGCTTATATAACCAACCCTCTAGCAAGAACTACCTCTTGAGGGCAAGCCTCCAGTAACCTAAAGACCTCCCACTGGCCCCTCCCAGCTGCCATAATTAAATCCAGTTTCCACCCTACTCCATCAACCATTAACACTAGTCCATTAGCTATAACCTAAGATTTGGGGGTTTAAATGTCTGTAGGGAGCCAAGTCCTGAACAATCCATACACTGCATGTGGTTTCAAATAAACTAAGAAAAATGAATACCTGCTAGAGATACCCCAGTCACTCACTGAAACAGGCTAACATCCTAAAGTCTTAATGTAATTTACATTCCAGAAAATGATACCTGAAATGTGTTCTCCATGCAAAGGCATTTTGCATAGTCAGGACCTGGCATTCAACTAAACGTAACTTGAAAATAATTTGGATTAATTAGATATACCATGCATTTCTAAAGAAGGTACTCTCAACCAATAGCTCAGAAATGTCCTGAGTCAGAATCTGCATGGTTGGGTGACAGCAATCAGGTGATTATAGTTATCAGTCAGGTTTCAGGGCCATTATTGAATTTCTATATATATAATATATATATATATATATAGTTCATTCACTCCTTCAACAAATATGTATGTCATTTTTGCCATGTGCTAGGCACTATTCTAGCCCTTGTGAGTTTACATTCCAGTAGAGAACCCTAGACAACATACGATAACTATAACAGGTAAGTAAATTATGTGGTGTGTTAGGAAATGATTGTTTCTAGGAAGAAATACACCTAAAGGCAGGGAGAAGGGGTGGGTTTTTTATGTCTCTGGACACAACACAGCGACACCATGTTAATCCTAAGGGAGGCGAGAATGATCAGTTCAGCAAAAGATGGTGATTCTCCTTGCTACTTGTTCTCTTTCTGGCAAAGACCCACATCTTCCTTATCTTCATATTTCTCCTTCTCATTGTGTTGCAGGATTGCACAATCTTTCCCACAGCCTCTTGATTCAAAGCCATTGCTCAGCCAGCGGGAGGCTGTTCCCCCTGGGAATCTCCCGCAGCGTCCTGACCGGCTGCCCATGAGTGATGCTTTCCCTGACAACTGGACTGATGGCTCGCATTATGACAACACGGGGTTTGTTGCTGAGGAGACCACGGCCGAGAATGCCAATAATAACCCTCTCCTAGGTTCCAAATCCAGGAGCGCGGCACCTTCGCACGGACGCCGGCCTCTGATCAGGCAGGACAGGATTGTTGGCGTTCCCCTGGAACTTGAGCAGTCTACACACAGACACACCCCAGAATCAGAAGTGCCTCCTTCCAATCCCTGGCAGAATTGGACCAGAACCCCTAGTCCTTTTGAAGACAGGACCGCTTTTCCTTCCAAATTAGAGTCAACCCCCACCACCAGCCCATTGCCTGAAAGGAAAGACCATATAAAAGAACCTGCTGAAATACCTAGTCCTTTTTCTCCTGGAGTGCCGTGGGAGTACCACGATTCCAATCCCAACAGGAGTCTTAGTAATGTCTTTTCTCAAATCCACTGCCGCCCAGAATCTTCTAAAGGTGTTGTTTCAATTAGCAAAAGCACAGAGAGGCTCTCCCCACTCATGAAAGATATAAAGTCCAATAAATTCAAAAAGTCACAGAGTATTGATGAGATTGACATCGGCACATACAAGGTTTATAATATACCATTAGAAAACTATGCCACTGGGAGTGATCACTTAGGAAGCCACGAACGCCCAGATAAGATGTTGGGACCAGAGCACGGCATGTCCAGCATGTCGCGAAGCCAGTCAGTCCCCATGCTGGATGACGAGATGCTCACCTACGGCAGCAGCAAAGGACCGCAACAGCAAAAAGCTTCCATGACCAAAAAAGTCTATCAGTTTGACCAAAGCTTCAACCCTCAAGGATCAGTGGAAGTGAAAGCCGAGAAGAGGATCCCACCCCCTTTCCAACACAATTCCGAGTACGTGCAGCAGCCCGGCAAAACCCTGGCCAAGGATCTGGTTAGTCCCAGGGCTTACAGAGGCTACCCCCCGGTGGAGCAAATGTTTTCCTTTTCGCAGCCGTCTGTGAACGAGGATGCTGTGGTGAATGCCCAGTTTGCCAGCCAGGGAGCCCGGGCGGGCTTCTTGAGGAGGGCCGACTCCCTGGCCAGCTCTACGGAAATGGCCATGTTTCGGAGGGTCAGTGAGCCTCACGAGCTGCCCCCGAGCGATAGGTACGGCCGGCCTCCGTATAGGGGCGGCCTGGATCGCCAAAGCAGCGTTTCAGTGACTGAATCCCAGTTCCTGAAGAGGAATGGCAGGTATGAAGATGAACACCCTTCATATCAAGAAGTGAAAGCTCAGGCGGGAAGTTTTCCAGTTAAAAACCTTACCCAGAGGAGGCCACTGTCGGCAAGAAGCTACAGTACAGAGAGTTACGGGGCCTCCCAAACCAGGCCAGTTTCAGCTAGGCCTACTATGGCAGCTCTTTTGGAAAAAATACCATCTGACTATAACTTGGGTAACTATGGTGACAAGCCATCAGATAACAGTGATATAAAGACGAGGCCCACTTCTGTGAAGGGAGAGGAGAGCTGTGGTAAAATGCCTGCAGACTGGAGACAACAGCTGCTTAGACATATAGAAGCTAGAAGGTTAGACAGGGTATGTTTGGCATTTCTCTGTAAGAATATCCCTCCTGCCTTTAGTTTTCTTTCCTGGCATTTCTAAGCACATGTAGTGAAGCATGAACTACATGAATGGATAGATGATCAGCATTTTATTTATGTTGTGGGGGAAACTGATCCTAATAGCTTTTTGTGGGTGTTACTTATGCAGAGTCCGCACCCTGTAGGGGAGTTACTTATCAAATCTAGCCTAAATATTGGTAGAAAGAAAAAAAAAAATGTGACTCTATTGATATGGGATGTTGCTTCAATCACTTTCTAGCCATTAAGACAAAATACTTCTCCTAGGACACAAAATTCTCTAGTGACCTAGAGAATATGATTTTAATTGAATCTATAAAAAGTGAGTATTTCACCCTTTTCTGCTCAGATTCCCTCATATTAAAGTCAGGTCTGATTTGTTTATAAAATTTGCACATAGTTACTGCTGTGGGACTACTGAAGTTATTACTTCTAATGAGCAATAATCTTCCCCGCAAGAACAGAAAAATAAAATAAGCAGAGATTGAATGCCCTCCTACACATTATTTTATTTAATAAAAATCCTGCCATTTAGAATATTGGCTATTATATAGAAGGAAATGTTTAAATCATACTACAGACAACAAAAACAGGACCTCTTTATGAAGACTGCAAATATACAAATTAGTGTGTATATTGCAAGAAAAAAAGGCAAGAAATCCTGATTCAGTCGAAAATTGAATCAGAATGAAAAGCACAGTAATTGGAGAGAGTTAAAAAAAATGTTTTTGTTGCCTGTTCAAATCTAAGAAAATTCTAAGAGAAATGTAGTATTTCATTTTCTAGAATTATTATCAATTGACCATCATTATTCAGTTTACTTTGTGGCTTTGGTGTAGAGGGCTCTGTGTGATACGTATTCACATTAGAATCTTAAAGATCCTTTGTGTGAAAATGGAAACTTTTATCCTCATTTTCTAGGTTTGAATGTTCGGTGTAAATCGGAGATCTGGGTAATAATATACTAGCAGAATGTTTAATCACTTTACTATTTTATTTGGTGTCCTGCTAAAAGCACAGGTCACAACATTGATTATTTCGTTAATATTGAATTTTATGCTTCCAGGTTTGCTCTTTTTAAATAATTATATTGTTTGTAGGTCGTGTCTACATGACAAGAGAATGACATTTTAGGAAAGGAATGAACTGATAAATGTGGGGGGTGGCTGTTAGTTTCTCATTGTGGAGATTGGTTCTGTCTTGCAAAATTATTTCATGAGAATGTCTGTCTCGAATAGGTATGCTCAGTCCCACTGAGGGGAGCCTCATCAAAGCCTCATGACTGGCTGTAAGTGGGAGACACCTGGTCGGTTGTCACCATGCCTTACCTCAACTTATACCCTCCATGTAGACAGATTTCTTGGAGGGCGAAAATATTTGGGGCCAAATAATACAGTACAGTTTGGGAACTCTGGCCTCGTGTAGACACGACCATACATACAGGGTAAGATGAACTAGTCAAGAAAGGTATAAGAACTTTTTTGAAGTATATGTACAATGACTAGTGATTTGAGGCCACAGTGCGTGAGCAGAGACAAAAGCATGAAAATTCCAAGCACTTGGTTCCTTTATTTATTTACTCTTGTCCCAGATTGAATTGGCTACTCTCCTTTTATCTGGGCTACTGGGAAGTAGGTGAATCCTTTAAATAAAGCAGTTTTACAAGGGCATTTAAGACTGGGGGAGGAGGATTTGAATCAACAAAAGCCTGAGGCACTCTATCCCAGATAACTAAAAGTGAATCTTTATATTCTCCATGGCTGTAATAACACTTCCCTTTTTAGTCTCCACGTATCCGTATCCCTGGTTTGTTTATCCTAGGTCTTTCATTTTTCAGGGCAGTTTCAATGTATATTCAATAGCTTCTCATTTAAGTTCTAGAAATTAAATTACCTTACCATATTGCCTCAAGTCATCCTATGCTGGAAATCTCTTCCTTTTGTTTTCTCCATGTAACATTTCTTTCCCTCCTTCAATTGAGTTATTGAGCTATTCAGCCTATAGCTTACTGAAAAGTTCCCAGCTGCTCAGTAAGGTGAACTCAGGGTACTGAAGCACAGACTTATTATGTAAAACTGACTTTGACATAGCTGTGCTACTTAACAATCTGTCCGAAGTCAGACTGCACCAGAGACACAGTATGCTTCTTTCCCAGGGAAATTTTGTGGAGCTTTTTGAACCCTGCAAATCAAATAGTTATACTAGGCAATGACAAGTTCTACATTAAAGACAACTGCCTAAGGCCTGGACGTTGGATAATCTTACCAGTCTAACATATTGTTGGTGGAGATCTTGGTGCTGACCTTGTAGCAGCAGCTCTGAATATTCTCCCAGATAAAAGATGTTTGTTTAATCCCTTAGTGTAACCTCAGCGCTCATGTTTCTACTAGAGAACCCTGCTGTGACAGAGAAGTTAACACATGAGCCCATATTTCCGAGACTGCTACTTTCAATGGGAGCTGGAATATCACTAGACAGGAGTAATTTAACCCTTTGGAATGATCAAATGATAAATAAAGGTGTTCCATGTCCTTTGCAGTTTTGGCATGGTGACAATGAAAAAAAAAACTATATAAAATAATCCTGAATCCATAAAAAATATGACTGGTAGACAAGCACAACATCAGTGTAATAATAATTAACATATAATTAAATAATCGTTGAGTGTAGCACAATGAAACCTGGAGGTGAGCAATCATTACTTTACAAATAATACCCTTAGAATATAATAGCTGTCTGCTATTAATTTCAACAATATCTAGACAAGAAAACATCTACTAAGTTAATTCCTGTGGATTGTTTTCCAAAATAATAAAACTACTTAAAGAAGACAAATACTATCAATAATTACTTATCCAGTGTAGGAAAAGAAGAAAATTGTCTTAGCGGAAACAATTTGATAAAATGTTTAATTTCTAAATGAAATTCTATAGAAAAATTACGTATCAACCACCTAGAATAATTTTAGTTATACCTGTTGAAAGTCACAATGCAAATATAACTAGAGTGTTCTTTAGGTAATCCAGAGGTATTTAGGAATATCAGATAAATAGCATTAATAACTCACACATATATCTTTAATATCATTATGAAATTTCTCATTTAAAATGTAATTTTTAAGAAAAAATAGAAATATTTGGATTTACATACAATTTATTTGATTTGCTTAGCTAAACCTATAAGTAAGTCCATTCAAGCCAGTTGTCAATTAAATGATTTATTTGAGACAGACTTTTTCTATTTCTTTCTTTCCTTTTTTTTTTTTTTTTTTGGAATTGCTGTCATTATAATATATAGACTGTGCTAGCAATAAAGGAGACCTATTTTGGTTCTAGTAACACATTAGTTTAAAGCAGAATTAGAAGTTAATATTTGTCTTTCACAGATAATGATCTCATGATATGAGAGGCCATGTGATTTACAACTGGTAAAATTTGATTAAGATTTCAATTTTAATTTTCAAAATTAATACCCTACCACAGATAAGCAGCATTTGTCCAAAGTCACTACTCTTGTGTATAGAAGAGATAGATTTTATGCCTTTGAGTTAGCACCAAATGTGAAACAGAATGTATCTTTGCTTTGTGTCTTTTCTGTAGTTTTGGATGGTACTCATTACGTGCATAACTAACACTGTTTACTGTATGCTTTTGTCTGAACAAGTGCATGTTTAAAAAAGAAAGTTACTGTTTGCCTGCTTAAAGTTAAATGTTATAAATTTAAACATGTTCATGTAATAATCAGTTTGTTGAGCATGTGTTCACACCCTGTCACATGATTATTTCCTCTACTCAGAACGCTGCTTACAAACACAACACAGTTAACCTTGGCATGCTGCCCTATGGAGGTATTTCAGCAATGCATGCAGGCAGAAGCATGACTTTAAACTTGCAGACTAAGTCTAAATTTGATCATCAAGAACTACCTCTTCAGAAAGTAAGTATGGACTGCCCTACATGTGTCAGCATACCAAAGCCAATTAATGTTTGTTTGTTCACTTAATGTGTTTAGGCTGTACATACAACCCTGCTTATTATAGACTCTCAGGAGTCCCAAAAGCACAAGGGAAAAGAATGTAGAGCCTGAACTCTTAGCTGCTAAATGAGTATTTGTAGCTAGACTGATTATCAAGTTCCTGCTTTCTTTGGATTGAGCTTTGCTTTTTGGATCGGGCAGGTACATGGCTTTTTGTGTTGCTTTAGGCTCATTTTTCATAATCATTTTTGCCTTTCTTTTGTTTTTCTTTATTTTTATTTATATTTGTTTTTTACTTTTTTGGAGATAGGCCTTTCCTCATTTGATGATGCATTCTGAGAACAGAATTGGAAATTATTACCAAATTTCAGTTGATTCCTTTGGAAAAGATGAGAATCATAAATTAGCATGGAAGTTTGTGGTTGGCACCTCTGATGCTCTGCAGTCCGTTTTCTTTGTGAGAAATAAAATACAGAAATAAAATGACAAACAGGTTTGTAGTTAAACTAGCAATGGTTAACTCTTCCTAGGTCAGTGGAAAAGTAATCAGTTCACATCATTTTACATGAAAATGAAGGCATACTTGAAGTATACTGTAAGAGAAATTTTTTGAGTATACTCTAAGAGGAAATATTTGCACAGTTAAAGGAATATTGCTTCTTGTTTTATTCAGACAAGAATGCACATTTTATCCATTTAAATGAATCAGTGCCTTCTTGGTTACATGTCAGTGGAAGCTAAGGAGTCATTTTCATACACTATGTCATTAGGGTTGTATACCAATATATTCATTAGCCTACTAGGTTTTTATGGAAAAAGCAAAACAAAACAATGATAACAGAATAACAATGGCCTCTAAACATTTTATTTCCTAATAAAATTAATGAACATATGGAACAAACTCCCACCCCAGCAAAATGAAGATCAGAAGACCCCAAAGTCATAATTTATTGTCAAATTAGCCTTTAGCAACATTCTCTAATTCTGGATAGTCTGTTCCACTGTGATTAGAGAAGCAAATCAAAAAGAGTTCCATACATTTAGATTCACTATCACTTAAAAAAGAAGTTAACTAAATTAAGAACTTTTGAAAGCTGCTTTTCCTGTCCTCAATCTCTCGTGGTAGGACCAAGATTATGCTAGTAACTTTCTTTTCAAAGAGAAACACAAGGCTGTGGTTTGTAGTATTTGCCATTGTCAGCCATACAAATACTCACTGCTCTAGGCAATTTCAAGGTAGCAACTTAATGTTCCTAGACTCCAGATGGGAAAGACTTGTGTACATTTGGCTCCAGCATCCCAACAGCATACCACTCCTACTTGAGTCACTTATTTAATGGGTTTGAATATGTCCTCTCAGATGTACAAGGCTCTCATCCTGCTCCCTAAGAAAGCCAGTTTTCAAAAAGCTCGTGACACTTCTCTGCCCTAAGAAATAGATGAAATATGACAACTCAGATAAGCATCTCTTCTAGAAGACTTGTGGTTAAATTGAAATCAAACCTTTAAATTAAAAGCTATTTCCTGAATTCCCTGAAGTTTTATCAAATGGAAACTCCTTCTGTCTAATTTTTGAACTTATTTACTCACCAATCTGTATAATAATATAGATGCACAACCTGAAAAATGATAATACATTGAAACAGCATTTATCAATGTTTTTATTATTCTCTAGATGTAAACTAAGTACCTCTCTATTGCCATGTTAATTTTCTGATGTCATTTAGAGTGCCCTAGAGAATGAATTCATAATCTATTATAATAGCTCTAAAATGATCCATGGTAGAAATAAAGCAGAGCTATGTTAAGGGTCTTTTCAACCATCCTCATTTGGGAACTTAAATGACTTTATAGAATTCTCTTTGAATATTACAATAAATTTCAAATCAAAAATAGTTCAGGTGCTGAAAGACTTCATGTCAAAATAAATTACCACTAATAATTTATTATCCACACCAAAGAGAGAGAGAGAGAGAGAAGCCAATGGATGAAAAATGCACACATGGGCTGGAAAATTATTCCCCTTTCCTAATATATATATATTCCAAAATTTAGTATTTTGGTATCTGAGACAGCTTTCCCAACCAATCACCAAGGCAGGGCAGGAACATATCAGGCACTGAGTGCTTTATTAGCTTCCAGGTTCTACCAGGTCCCATGGTTTCTAATCTGAGTCTCTCTCTTCCCCATTGTACCCAGATATAGCCCTTCTGCAGAGCTTTGATTTGAAAATTTACTTGATTTTTCTACCAAGCTATAACCGACTTCTTTTAAAACACAGTCTCTCAGATTATCCCTACTTGGCTGCACTAACCATTGCTAATTGATCCCATGATTGGGGTTAACTTTCCCTGAATCCTTTTTGACAGAAGAGGAAATAGGCAAAATCATTTCAACGCTTATGTCCTGCTACTTAACATAATAAAATTAGTATTTACTAAATGTACTTAAAATATATTTACAACTCCTAAATGCTCATTAGTCATGAGAATCACACTAAAACGTGGAGTGAGATCAATGTATAAATACATATTTTCAGTAACTAAGATTGACAAAACTGTTCATTCTCCTGTGGAAATTCAGAAACTGTGTTTTTTATTCTTAAAAGTCCTAGGCATCACCACTTAGGTGCTGTGGCAAATTACTCTGAGATGTCCTGGAAAGAATGAATGAGGTTTCCTAAGGAATCTAAAATACCATTTTCACCTAATGCAAGTTAAGCAGTAAAAATGGAGCTGCAGCATACATGCATGTGGGGACCTCCCTAGGGACCATGCAATGGCTTAACCCCTGACCATATCCCACACTCTCTGCTTGCTAAGTTTAGTCTCTTGCAACCAGGAGGAAGGAGCGCCTTTATGTATTTCCAAGACTATCTTTAAACAAATTTGTAGTTAACTAATTAAAAGATATAACTGTTTATTGATGAGGATCAAAAACTCTGCATTTGACAAAAATATTTACATGGTGAATATTTGTGTGAATTAAAACAGAAACCTCCCAAATTTTGCTATTGTACTTTGACTATTTCTAATTTTTCATTTGTCTGAAATGCCATGTCAAGTGTTATGTATTTTTATGGATTACAAACTAAATATAGTCTTTCCATACTATAAATAGTAAATTATATTTCCTGTGATAATTTGATGGAAGCTTTAAAGATATTAAGTAAATGCCAACAAATACAGCAATCCTTTTTTTAATAAATTTAGTTTCCTTTAAAATTTTCATGTATTGATACTTATGCTGATTTTCTAGAAAGAACTATAGTAATTATGAGCTTCAATATTTATGTCACATAAATGAGCTATTAAATTATTAGTATTTTCTATTTATTTATTCATTCATTCATTCATTCATCATTTATTTATTTACTGCCTTTCCAAAAAGCATTTAAGGCAACTTTCTACAACATTATTATTGGCTCCATGTGCTTCTTCAGATGTCCTTTATTGTAATTAAGTTTACCTATTGTCTTGAAATTTTATGTTGTCTGGGAGAGATATAACATTGTAAAATGTCAGTTCAAACTACCGTTTATTGTCTAAATTAATAGTGGAATGAATAAATACTTCCATTGAGGAAAAAATGCAGACAGACTTACTGAAAATCTGATATGTACCTGGGTGCCATGGGGTACCTTAAATATATTTTTTCTCATAACTCAGCAAGTCCTCAAAGGATGTATTTATCTCCATTATATAGATGAGGAAGCTGAGGTTCACGTGACACACAAAACAACTCACCTGTATTTTTATTGTTTTCCATTTGTATTCTCTGTACCTGGCATATGTTCTTTGTACTATTTGATGATACTATTTTGAATGTTTGTAATGCTGACATTTTTGTAGAGCAGGACTCATGATAGTTCATAAACCTCCTTTCTATGCATTCTTATCTCCTGTTATATTTAAACAATCTAGAAAAGTGGACCTTATGGGGTGGAGAAAAGAATATACAAAGAGGATATATTAACTAATGCCAAACAATGACTCCAAGTATAATCCCCTGTGTTCTTCGGGTGTAGTGCTATCTTAGTTAGCCGAGTTAAATGAATGCTAGTAATTGCCTTTGCTTTTTCAGATCCCCTTGAATTTCCTGAACACTCAATATCATCATGAAATATATTTGGTAGCATTGAAAGACTAAAGGTTATGAACCCAGGAAAATCACACATTAATTATTCAGGCTGCTACAGCCCCAGAGCCAAGCAGAGCTGGGGAAGAAATCATTGGCCTTTCCTAACTTCGTGTCCGGTTGCCAATATACATAGGGTGGTCTCTTCTGTACTGCAGAAATTGATCATTTTCTCTTCTTGTTCTTTTTTAAAAACTTCTACTGCCACAATATCATACCATATCATTTATTGCTTTTTGACTTTTGAATCACAAATTAAAATAATTATATCAGGGAAGGGGAAACTGAAATCATGGAAATCCATGTATTAAATAATCTTTCCTAGAATTTTGCCTGGAAGAAAATGGCCTCACTCTTAGTTTTCTTAGTTGTTCAATTAGTTGATACTTGTCCCATCAACTTTTCAGTTAGAAAAATGTATATAGGCATGTTTGCACCTAAACCAGTTTTACATTTCTGGATCTATGCAAATGATTCAGGATCCAATAGTATCAACATTTGATGTGCATTTGTTCACTCTAGTGCCAAGGGTTACTTACTTCATTCTATGTTTTTTTTCTGCTGAAAGGAAAGAAAGATTTATGTGCACCCAGGGGCAACTCATGCCTATAATTTCCATCAATTTGGTTGCATTGTCACTGGCTTCCTATCCCTCAGGAAAGATTCATTCACCTTTCTAATTATGACAAAGCCTATAAATCCTCATAAACCATGGCTAATATTATCAACGCAATAATATCGATGCTTACTTGGATGTTTCATTGCCCATACAATGAAATGCTGCTTTAAGAATCACTTGATCATCACATTCCCCCTTCAGGTTGAACCCCATAGGATCACAGTCATTTAGACCCAAGCCCAATATATATTTGTCATTGTAATACCTATTAGTTCAAAATGGTGTGCTGAAAAAGGAGGTGATTCCACTGGAAATACTTTGAGGAAAATTGGGTTTTTTACATCTTTTTGCATCTATGGTAATGCCCTTTATGAACTATATGCCAAAGAATAAAAACAAAATATATCCTTGTGTTCCAAAACTTCTGCAAAATGCCAGCTTCTAATGCCATTAGCATACAATATTCCAGTAAAATACAATAAGTAAAATTGCACAAGTATACTGTGAACCCATTAGTTAGAAAAACAAAGCAGAGCTTCTGGCCTATCTTAGCTCATTTACCCATTTATGTGATTCTTGTTCATACACAGATAGGTTCATACACATATACACATATAAACACACCTGCACAAACCCACCATTTACATGTTCTAGCATATACAGATAACACACATGTTCATGTACATATATGCCTCAGAAAATATTTCTTCAATTAGACACCTGTGATCATTCATAGTAGTCAAAATGACAAATGATCAATCTACAAGTGTCCTTACTAGTCTTTGGGAATAACATCTATTTGTTCAGCAAGTGTTTTCAGAATTATTGTATTTCATTATTTTCTCTGAAATCATAAATCGCAAAAGTAATAGCACTTTTTATATTTTTCAGTTGCTCCTTTTTAACACGTATGAGTTTTAATAGCTAACTGACTGAACTTGCACACAATAGCTGTTGTCCTTTGGGAAAGAATGCGAGTGTGCTGCATCAATCTCGAGTCTCCACCACTGCCACCACTGCCCCCACCATCACAACACATCAGAAAATTGTTTTCATAGTCATCCTATTTCTGCAGACTTAGCTCACTCCTAGGATGCCTCATTTAAGAAAAGAAAAAGGCCAGAGTATTCTTAAAATGAAGAAAGGAAATTACTTTCAGGGTATTCCTTTAATGTTTGCTATCTAGGAAAAGTGTCTTAGTAAGGTGTCTGCATATGTGTTTCCTTTGGCCCCTGTAATATAGAAGAATTGGTAGGATCATTAACAGTAACTAAAAAGAGAGCTTAGTTTATTAACTACTGAAATGCCTAAACCATGATGATATTAGTATTTTTGGGCTAACAAGATTTTGTCCCTTTATGTCAATGCTAAAAAATAATTTAATTGTTCTCAATTGCTTTCTAACAGCAACTAGCAGCCATTTCTGGGCAGCTGATGCAAGTGTGGTAAAGGAAATAGAGATGGAGATGGGAGTGATATAGAGGGGAAAAAAGGAAAAGTATGTTGAATTATGGACCCTTTTCAAAAATATGCATTACACAGACCTCACCAGATAAATATATTTACTATCCTACTTCACTGGCAAAGAAACCAAGCCAGAAAAAACATGAGCATTAAAAATTTAAAAAGAAGTGACTGCCTAGTAGTGCTAAAGCTGCATAATTATATTTTAATTGCTTAACTTTAATATTTTCACATATCTTAGTATCTAGTATTATTTGTGGTATCTGCAAACATATTAATTTGGAAAAAGTAAAGACTAGAAAATCAGTGCTTGCAGAGACAGACTCTGGATAGCTACCAGCTTATTGATGTTATGTTTGATTTTTTTCAAACAGATAAATTTATTCTTAACTAAGAGCTCAAATGCAATAACTTTTTCCTGGTTTTTAAAACTTTTTGATAGGTCTATGGAAAAATAATTCACATGGCCAAAAGAACAAGAAGAGTAATTTATAAGGTCTATGTACAAGTACTGCTATTATGTGGGTCATGTCCTTTTCACTATATCCACTAGACCCTAGGAAGATTTCACCAAATGTCATAATAAATCCAACTTTAAAATATTTCCAAGCAATATTTTTAGCATGCCTGTGGTCATAATGCAGTTAGGATGGTTAGATAACTGTTTTTAAAGGAGAAAAAACTAGGACCACTCAGTATAACTGGATCAAGCCCAGAAAGCAACACATTTGTGACATATTATGAAGAGAAAGGCCCTTTCTAGGTTTGGAGGGCAATTCTTTACAAGTACCAGGTGTATATACATCCTCCAACCAGGATTTATCAGTAGACATCCTTCAGAATATGTGTAGAAAATGACATGAAAGATTATCAGGACATAATATCTCAACCACATAAGAATTTCTCAGGAAGCCAAGCAGTACTTGTGTATCATAGTATGTCCTATAGGTAAAGAAAAGACCTCTAGAAAAAAAATTTATATACACATATACATATATATACTCACATATGAATACACCACTATATATCCCTCTGCTGGAAGCTTTCTGATGGTGTATGATTGCTTGCTATTACTTGGGTCAGAATATGGAGGCTCCCTCTTGCAAAAAAAAAAAAAACCCTAATATTAGTAATAATTAAGATGGAGTATCATTATCTGTTAAAAATAATGATCAGGAAAGTCAAGAAAAATAAAATACTCACAAAGTGTTTTTATGTTAATATATAAATGATATATAGGAGTAAATAAATTTGACAATCAAAATAGTCATGATTTACTTACATGGTGATTCTAATAGCATAATATTTTTATATTGCTTTAATCTTCCTCTGAAAACTCTGTATAGAGGATGGTAGAGTACCATATATCTTGCACTACTCCAGTGTTAACATTGGTTTGGATCAGTGCAAGGCATATTCTTCCAGAACTAATATACCCTTATAAAACTTATGTTAGGTTATGGTTTGGAATATTAAACGTTATATACTATGGATTATATGTTTTTAATTTATATTTTAAATGGAAAGATAATACTAAAGTTACAAATTAAGCAAATTTTAAATGTTATGGTTTTTAACAGTTGGTTAATTATATTCTGATTATTTTTATTCAGGTACTGTAAATGATCTAAACTTTTCTTTAAAATTCAGTAAATAACTCCAGGATGGTTATTTTAATGGTGTTTCTCGCTCCTTCCAAAAAGCCGTGACTTTAAAATTCTTATCCAGTAAATAGTGTATAATAATATTTTCAGGTCAGTATATATGTTTTTCTGAAATTAAACAATATTAATTTTACATAATCATTAGGGAATCTTTTCAGAAAACTATGATAAACTTCTATTACATCACTAAAGAATGCCATGCCATTTTCGCAATAGACCCCGTCCCAGCAAAGCAACATTTTAGACAATGGACAAGAAGATGTATCTCCTAGTGGCCAATGGAATCCATATCCACTTGGGAGGCGGGATGTACCTCCGGACACCATTACTAAAAAGGTAACCAATTTCAAATTGATGACACAAACCATGAAACATACACATCCATTGTGATATGTAATCCATATCTGTGTCTTAACATCATTTCTAATTCTGTGTTAACTTTAAGCTAAATATTACCCCGCTGTAGGGAGTTTGGCTAACTGTAAGTATATTGAAAAGAATGGAAACTGAACACTACCGAGTGGTAATGAATGTTTATAAATAATATCCTGCCACCTATCCACAGATACCACCACTCTGAAAAGTAACTGAAGATAGTCTTGCACTCTTACTTTACTACCCGCCTTTAAAGTGCAATAAGAAAGGTGTGTAACATATATGTCTGACTCTCTTGGCTTCAGCAGTATGTTGTAGCCAATGTGCATAAAATGCAAAAAAGAATTGATTCATTATTCCTGAATTCATAACAATTCATTCAACATTTAACAAGCAACTCTTCATACACTACTGTGTGTTGAAAACTGCTAGTGGCCAGGGAAACAAAAATGAATATAGTATGGTTCCTTATCTCTAGTATCTTCTAATCCATTGAAGTAAATTGAGTAATAAGTAGGTAATTAAAACACCATGTGGTAGGTTACCATAAAAGTAATAAAACACAGCCACAACTGGGAGAAGATATTAGAAACATATATGAAGAACAAGGTACTTGGCAGGTATCTTTTAAAAGATCATGAAAAAATGTATTAAAAATTTGCATGTATTTTTAAATTTTTGCACCAAAATAAGCTTATATTTGAATTCCATTTTTCCATGAACTTTTTGAAGTCTACTTATATTTGAGAATAGATTTTTTAAACTCATACAAATCCATAAAAATGACATATAACTCAATTTTTTAAATTTTATTTAAGTTATACAAGTTTCATATATTTCATATATATAGATTTAGGAACTTAGTGGGACTTCCCCCCCTACTCTTCCTTCTGCCCATGCTATAACCCTTCTTCCTCCTCACTCTTGGATTCTCATTCTTAATTTTTACAATTATTTATTATCAGTATACTTACTCTAAATAAAGGGTTCAACAAATAATGTGGAGAGAGAAAAAGCAAAACAAAACACTGTTCCTCAATGGAAGAGGAAGGGCTATAAAAAAATTCATCAATTCTCAAAATGTCTACTTCACTCTATTACATTTCAGGTATTCTATTAGTTACTTCAGATCAGGGAAAACATCTGATATCTGTATTTTGGGGACTGCCTTATTTCACTAAGTTAATGGATTCCAGTTGTGACCATCTTGTTGCAAAACACAGGATTTCATTTTTTATGGCTGAGTAGTACTCCATACTGTATATATACCATAATTTCCTTATCCAGTCTTTAGTTGATGGACATCTGGGTTAATTCTATATCTTAACTATTGTGAATTGTGTTGCGATGAACATGGGGGTGCAGATAACTCTTTCATATACTGATTTATTTTGGTTTGGGAAAATTCACAGGAGTGGAATAGCTGGATTATATGGTAGATCTATACTCAGATCAGATATCTGAGGTATCTTTATAC
The DNA here is from genome assembly GCF_033115175.1 of Lepus europaeus. NCBI lineage: Eukaryota > Metazoa > Chordata > Mammalia > Lagomorpha > Leporidae > Lepus > Lepus europaeus. The sequence continues at coordinate 62,241,433 of NC_084831.1, forward strand.
TATCTTCCACAATGGTTGTATCAGTTTACATTCCCACCAAGAGTGGACTAGGGTATATTTTTCCCTATATCCTCAAAAGAGTTTGCTAGTTGATTTCTGAAGATGAGCCATTCTAACTGGAGTGAGGTGAAATCTCACCATAGTTTTGATTTGCATTTTCCTGACGGCTAGTGATCCTGAGCATTTTCTCAAGTGTCTGTTGGCCAATTCGGTTTCCTCTTTTGAAAAATGCCTGTTCAAGTCCTTTGCCCATTTCTAACTGGGTTGTTTGGTTTGTTGTTGTTGCGTTTCTTGAGCTCTTATATATTCTGGATGTTAACCCTTTATCCGTTGTGTAGTTTGTAGATATAGTCTCCAATTCTGTCAGTTGTCTTTTTACTTTGCTGAGTGTTTCTTTTGCAGTGCAGAAGCTTCTCAGCTTGATGTAATCCCGTTTGTCAATTTTGGTTTTATTGCCTGTGTTTCTGGGGTCTTTTCCAAGAAGTCTTTGCCTATGCCAATGTCTTGAGAGTTTCCTCCATGTTTTCTAATGATTTGATGGTATTGGGTCATAGATTTAAGTCTATGATCCATTTTGAATAGATTTTTGTGTAAGGTATAAGCTGAATGGGACTGATGTTATTATGGGTTCTGTTTTAATTCTTCAGTTGAATTTTGGCTCTCATACATTAGCTTTTAACCTCATGAGTATTCATTTTATAATTGTTTCATATCTTACATATACATTACATAATTTTATAAATTATAGCATTTTGTTAAAATATATTAAATATCAAATTAATGATCCATAATAATAATGCTATTGATTTGCAGGCATGATGTATATTATTAATTTGCCGGTTAGGTAATTACCAGCATTGCAGGTAATTACAATATAATATGATATATGTTATGAAGATGGGGAACCAGCCGTATATATTATTTTATGCCTGATTTTATTCATTCAGTGTTGTTTTTGTGTAATTTGCTCATACTGTATATGTGTAGGGGTTGGTACATTGTCATTGATAAGTAGTATTCCTCCTGAAAATATTTAATTTCATCATTTAGCTATCCATTCACATGTTAAGGGAGTTTTTGGTTGTCTTCAGTTTTCAGTAGTGTTTCCATAAGCATTCTTGCATTCTTATGTCTTCAGCTGAGCATAAATACAAACTTCTGTTGGGCATATATTTTACTAGTGGGATTTCTGGAGGATAGGACACAAAAACTATTAGTTTTTTAAGTACTAGCAGTTTTCCAATGCTAGAAGATAGGCAGAAGCCAGATCATGCTGGTATTTATTTTGTAAGAAATGGAAGAGGGCCCATTGAAGTGGTTTAAGCTGGGAACAGAAATGATCAAATTTTCATTTTAAAAACACTTTTTCAGCTTTAGCTGCAGAGAACTGGGGCAATGGATCCAGTCAAGAAGCTTCTATAGTATTCCAGGGCAGAGTAAATGGAAGCAATGAATGGTGGAGAGAAACACATAGGTCTTAAGCAACAGAGCCAAAAAGATCTTGTGATTGGGCATAAGGGATAGAGACAGATTAAAATTTCTGAAGTAGGTATCAAGGTTTCCAATTTTGTCAAGTGTGTGATGACATTCCATTTGCTAAAATGGGAAATAACAGAAAGTAATAGTGGAAGTGAAGGAAGATTTTAATATGTTGATTTTTAAGTATCTTTAGGGCATCTGAGTTGAAAGATACAGTGGGTGTTTGTATTTATCTGAAGTTCAGTAGAGAAATCTTAGCTATGGCCACAAATTTGAGAATCATCAGAACGTGTTATAATTGTGCCATCAGTGAGGCAAAGGGATGACATAGAAGCCCATGGGATGCCAACATTTAAGGAATGTACCAAAGGAAGAAGAGACAGAGAAGGAACAATCAAAGATTTTCTCAACATGGTGATTTCCACTGCAAATTGTAGGAAATTAAAGGGAAAAATCCTTGAACATTAAGGAAATATTTAGGTAACATAAGATTAGTCAAGATCTAAGGTACATCTCAGATTTGGGCCTCAGTTCTATATTATTAGAGATGTTCTTTTCCCCTTTCCTCTCTGCTACCACAATATTGGCTTTATCCTAAAATTAGTTCCTCTCATAATGATGACTACTAATGACAATTGGTGAGATAAACTTCCTCTTTCAAATCCAACAGGAGAGAGGACTAAGCTTCCAGAAGCTGTCTCTCACAAGGAAAATTTTTTTATCCTCCAATTTCTCAACAGTCTTCTTCTTATAGCTCATTAATCCAAAATAGCTAAGGATTTCCCATCCTTAGAAAGAGGAAAAATTTGTTTAACCAACCTGTTAGAGTAAAATAGATGGGATTTTCAACTCCAATATTTACTAAAAATGTAAAAGGAAAAAACAAGTGGCAGGAAAGGAAAAAACAAAAAGTGGCACATAATCAATGGGAAGAGCTTTAAGGAAGATGTGATCATATCAAATGATTACCCCCAAAATCATACAAGATAAATAAGACTAAAGAATCCTGAATTTAGAAACTAGAAAATTCAAGAAAGGAGTTTCATTTTGAAAGGAAACAGTGGGCCGGTGCTGTGGCTCACTAGGCTAGTCCTCCGCCTTGCGGCACTGGCACACTGGGTTCTAGTCCCGGTTGGAGCGCCGGATTCTGTCCCAGTTGCCCCTCTTCCAGGCCAGCTCTCTGCTATGGCCCGGGAGTGCAGTGGAGGATGGCCCAAGTCCTTGGGCCCTGCACCCCATGAGAGACCAGGATAAGCACCTGGCTCCTGCCTTGGGATCAGTGCGGTGCACCGGCCGCAGCGCGCCAGCCGCAGTGGCCATTGGAGGGTTAACCAATGGCAAAGGAAGACCTTTCTCTCTCTCTCTCTCTCACTGTCCACTCTGCCTGTCAAAAAAAAAAAAAAAGGAAACTGAAGAGAAATAGGAAATCTCGAACAAGAAAAAGTTAAAAATCTGCTTCTTTATCAAGAAAGAAGAGAGAGGGAATGTGTTGTTAGGATATTGAGGAATAACTTACCACATCCACAGGTAGGTTACCTGACCAAAGGAAGGAAACATATTCACTTACTAATTGCAAGGGGTTACTATCATTGTACCTTTGCAAGAAAAAGCCTTATTATTTATTACTCTAAGTGGAACTAACAGGTATTTATATTATCCATGCATACCTCTATTTCCTATGAAGTCTATTTTCAAAGTCCATAATTTTACATGTAATCATACCTCCAATACATATCTTGATAACTATTTGCTTGCCTTCCTACTTGCTTTAGGAACTTCATAGAATCCTAAAATTGCTTGAACATTTGTGGACTGATTAATATTATTAAAATCCAAAATAATTATTTAATCTATTTGAAAATTTTACTATACTTTTATATTTCTTATCATATGTGAAATAATATATTTACATTTTTATCACATCTTTAATGTTTAAATTCATTTGTATTATCCTTCTACTATCATAAAGTATCCCATGTTACAGCAATTTTAATTTATAAATTGATATATCTAGCTGTTACTCCACAGGGTAGAGAGAATAAAGAATGCTTTACATATACAAATTTACTTTTTTATTATATATTACCTGAGTATGTCAAGTTAATATGCAGTGAGAATCAACCTAAGGAAATGATAAAATATTAGCCTGGGCTACATGGTTTACTGAACTAAATATGATAATTATACTGTTTTTTGAGTTTGTATTTTATTCTACAATGAATATTTCTTAATGTTAATTTTGCAGTTGTCATGAAATGAATTGTTATTATGCCAGACAATGAAAATGGAAAACTAGAAATTGAGCTACCCATGGATTGGAGAAACAAAAGACAATCAGTGATTACAAAAAAAAAAAAAAAAATGCTTAGCCAGAGCTCATTCAAGGCATCCAAAGCTATTTCTAAAAGCCTCTGTTGAAGACTTTTTTTTAAATTATCTCTGTGCATGAGTCATCAGAAATTACTCTGGTGATTTGCAGATTTAGTGAGAAATCAGTTTGGGGGGAAAGGCTTTGAACTTGTGGCTCTCAGTATTATTACAGCTAATTGGTTGAAGTAACAGTGGTAATCCTTATGACCTTGTCTCACAGTACTCCAAGCACTGTGGGGGAACAAGAGGTAGACTGGAAGGCATGCATATATAAAATAAGTAAACAAATAGCTCCTCCCTTGAATTTTGCTCCTGTATCACTGGCCAATATACCTTAGAGTAGCTAAGTGGTAGCAAAATGCTGAGGGTATTAATTCTTGTATTATTATTTTTAATAGTATAATAGGAGATGGTAGTTTTTAAACTCCTTCTGGTAGTTGTTAGCCACCAAAATCCCTAATTCTGATGTCTAGTAATTCAAAAGTTTAATCACTGTTAAAAGACATGTCACAGCAATGTAGATCTTCCCTGCCCCTAAATTCTGGGCAGTACTATAAGAGTTGTTTAAGAATTACCATTAAACTTCTGCAATTTCTGAAAATCTCTGTGATTTCAGAAGTATTTACAAGTCCAATCATATCACTTCTCTGACTCTTGCAATCTATTGGATTATGCTGTAGTCACTGTGATAAAAATAGTAGGTGCTATGTATAAATCCATGACAGGTACTGTGCTGAATGCTTTAATGTATTTCTTTATCTAATCTTCACCTCCATCATCTGTTGCAAGCACTACTGTTTTATTCATTTTAGGAAATAAGAAACTCAGGCTTAGAGTTTGTTACTTGCCAGTCTCACGCATATAACTAAATATTTTAGATTACCCTACAATATGTTACAGTAATTTGGAGGTCATAATGTCAGAGATAAATGCAAAAATGTGTTATTTTATATTCAGACGTTATATGCTGATTTGGTTGTAGAATCCACAGGAATGGCAAGACTGAGTTGCTTGATTCTAAAATGACAGACTCTTTTAAAAGTATGAGAAATCTTAAATAGTTTCAATACTACTGAAGAGATTTAAAATTGCAGCAAAAAGACCTATGAGGATATGTTAAAATGTTGCAGCCAAAAAACATAGCTATAAGAAAGATAAAGTGGCAGACAAATGCAGTTTCAGACATCTCTCTTTTGCAGTGGGTAACCAAAGGACTATCACATTCTAGCAGTATGAAATCTGAAAACACTTCACTCTGTAAAAGCTAGGCATTCGAAGGCCCCTTTCAAAATAGTGTCTCTTTCTTCTATCAGTACCTGTTTCTTCCCTGAGAGTTCTTGTCAAAGTACATATTGTGGTGGCAGTTGGAATAAAAACTGTGAATATCAGGAGTCAATATCGGGATCAACACAGATGAAGCAAAAAATGTAACAATTTTGCTAAATTAGTGTTTGCTCATCAAGCTACCTCTTAGATGGAACTTGCCTGTGATTTTATCACATGTACAGGCTTAGTACAACCGTTAAAGGTTTGAGGATTTTCAGGACTGTCCACCTCTGAGGTGTCAGGAAGAACAAGAAGAAATTATGCGTATACGGTCTTCTTCATATTATTATCCTTCCTTTCTCCATCCCATCCATCCCAAAATTGTAATTCTTGCTTTGTCAGAGCCATATGAAATATATTTTTAAAGATTTATTAAATTAAGTTTCTGGGAAAAATACTCATTTCTTATTTTAATTTTCCCATTTATTGAGTATTTTGACAGAATGAATTTCAGTGTTCCTTTGTACTTAAATTTGGAGAAGTAAGAACTAAAATATATTTTGAAAATCATAAATTGTTTTGCTGAACCTATAACCAACCTATCAGTTGTGTTTTTAAAAACTGGATTAAATTTCTCCTGGGATTGATTTTTCTTTTCACTTTGTAATAGTCTACTATAGAACTTTTCATGTTAAAATAAGTAGGTATTTAAAAATTTAAGAAAAATCATCTTAATCTATGCATTTAGGAATTGAAATAAAACCGTTTTATTATTTTTAAATGCTATGCAAAATACAGAATCATAGTCATTGAAGTCATTTTTTAATATATTTATTTCTTTGGAAAGTGTAGTGATAGAGAAAGAGGGAGAAACAGTGAGAGAGAGAGATTTCAGCACTAAAAGAGTGATTTTTTTGGTGCCACTATTTTTAAGACACTATTTTCCACTAAAAAGAAATATTTCTATTAGTACTCTATGTAGATATAGAATAAAAGTAACTATAATCCTTGCTTTTTCTAATTTTATTGAGACTGGGCCTAGTGTTTCTGAAATCTCTCTTGTGAAAGCATGGGAAGGAATGTAGCTCATTTACATGGAAATAGAGGAAAGTCTAGAATAGATAAGAAAGATAAAGATTTAAATAGTGAGAAAAGTAAGGATGGCAGCAAGTAGAGTAGATCTTGAGGCTCTAAGACAGCAAGTCAAGGTGTAGAACAAAAATGAACATCAACCCACTAATTATAACAGATAAGACACAGGGAAATAGAAATATTTTTTATTTCCATTAAATTCAAAAGTATCTATAATGTAAAATTGAAATTGAAAAAAATGGTTCTAAAACCTGAGTGACTGTTAATACTGTAGTTCTGAAGCAAATGTGTCAGGTAGAACAGGTTTTTGCTTTAGACTTTGTATATTTTTCTCTCTCAAAGAAACATACATTAATAACTGTGAAACCTCCCCAGGAGTGATGTGTTTGCTTTGTCAGTCCACAAGCCAATGAGAGCAATCTGCTCTATCACTGTAATGCCAGCCTCAGTCTTAAATCCCTCTTTTCCAGTGTTTTTTTTTTTTTTTTTTCTCCTCTGAGAGTAGCAAATTTTTCATGGATCAGTGTAGATTTTCTTTCTGGTTACCAGAAAGTCACTAAAACTCAAAAACAATTTGGAATTCCTTAGCAAGTCATTTTGAAATACAAACTTTTTTTTAAACATTAAGAAACCTTTTAAATCAATCGCTTCCCTCATTTTTTCCTTCTACCCTACTCATGGTAGTGCTACACAGATCTGTATATTGAACAACATGAAGACTGCATTGATATCTGAAGAAGTGACACACCCTCCTGAGGCTGCTGATGGAAGGAACAGCTAAATGTTTTTGACATCTCTAAATGCTGGACTGAAACAAGAAATGAGTCAGTGAAACTGAACATTGATGAAATCATGCAATTGTATTGTTTAATTAAAAAAATTTACCCAATTCATAACCTCTAGAGAGAGATTTCTTTTCCAAATATAGACAATTTTTCTCTTGACCCAGAGCCACATTTTTCCGAGAATATAAAAAGGCAGTAGAATACTGGGAAAATACCAAAATGGGTCTGTATAGAAAGGAATTTTCATCTTAGGCAGATTAGGAAAATAATTCTATTGGTCTGCAGTAATTCACCCTTACTCTCCTTGCAGTTTTGGAATCTACAACTGAATATTTGTGTAACTAGTGATTACCCACTTCTTAGTTTCACCTTCTGGTTGAAAGGAACTTACAAGCAGTAGTTTCAGTCATTAACAGTTGCCTGGATGTGAATATATCCCCTCTCACACAAATGTCCCTCCTAAGTAAGAGGGGAGTGGGGTAGAGACAGGAAAGGGAGAGAACTGAAAGTTATTTCTTGTGTGACTTTGGTGGCTAGTGATCACTTATTGATAACATTGTTTCACACCCATCAAAAGCCAACAGGAGTCTCTTTGAGAACTCTGATGACTATATTTAGCAACGTATCAGTGATACATTAAGATACCCGTCTGCTCCCTAACAAACGTATGCCTCAGTTCCTACAGAACCTGTCTCACCATGGTTCTTATGGCAGCATTATTAGTTATTGCCTTGTAATATAATAAAATGTATGCTTTGAGGTTGTATAAAGTATAATATGCAGAAAAATTATATGAATAGCTAGGAGTTCAAGTTCTTCTCCTTTATACTCAGTAAGATTTAGATGACTTAAATTTACTCTTTTAAAGCATAGTTTAATTGATTGGTCATCTTGTCTTGCCCAGAAAACAAATAAAGCTATGTCGTTTACTGCACTAGGGAAATAAGGATGAATACATTTAATTAGATTCACTATCCCCCATAACAGAAAAATATTTGATATAAGCCTGTAATGACTTGTATCTACAAATATGATGACTCAGTTGTTAAACAAAAATTATTTACTAAAGCAAGGGTGTGTAACCTTGAGGAAGTAAAAAATTCTATGAAAAGATGGTTAAGAGGCATATCCGTATCTTTGGTAATAGTAACTGAATCAGGGAGAACCATATAAAGAAATCAATAAAATAATTTCCTCTATTTAATGGGCCATTTCAAACATTTATTTTATTAATCTCAAGAGCTAGGATGGTATACTTTATTTTTTTTAGAAACCTTTTATTTAACGAGTACAAATTTCATAATTACACCATGAAGAATATAGTGATTCTTCCCACCATACCAGTTCTCCTACCACCACTCCCACCCCACTTCTGCCTCCCTGTCCCATTCCCAGTCCCATTCTCCATTAAGATTTGTTTTCAGTTAACTTTATACACAGAAAACCAACTCCATACTAAATAAAGATTGCAAAAATTCACACAAAAAATATTAAAAAACTGTTTGAGAACAAGTTTTACAGTTAATTCTCATAGCAAAACTCATTGAGGACAGAGGTCATGCATGGGGAGTAAGTGCACAGTGACTCCTGTTGTTAATTTAACAATTAACACTCTTATGTATGATGTCAGTGATCATCCGAGACTGTTAACATGAGCCACCAAGGCTACGGAAGCCTTTTGAATCCACAATGTCTGAAGTATTTAGACAAGCCATGAACAAAGTGGAAGCTCTCTCCTCCCTTCAGAGAAGGATACCTCTTTCTTTGATCGCCTCTTCTTTCCACCAGGATCTTACTCACAGAGATCTTTCATATAGGTCATTTTTTGCCACAGTGTCTTGGCTTTCCATCCCTGAAATACTCTAATGGGCTTTTCAGCCAGTCCAGAATGCCTTAAGTTCTGATTCTGAGGTCAGCATGCTATTAAGAGTGATTGTCATTCTATAAGTCTACTTTGTGGGCTGCTTCCCATGTTGGAACATTATCTCCTTTTTAATTCTATTTACTGTTTTTATCAGACACTTGATCTTATTTATATGATCCCCTTAATACTTAATCTGATCTATATGATAAATTTAACACTTAATATGATCACTTCAGCACTTAAGATGGCATTTTTACCACTCAGCTTAATGGGATTTGAAGTCCCATGGCAAGTTTTTAGCTGTATCCTTTAGAAGTAAGTCTGTAGGAATGTTTGCAGAACTATAAAGCTTTACGGTTACAAACTTCTTCCCTCTCTTATTCCCACTCTTATTTTTTACTGGGATCTATTTTCAATTGACTTTATACACATACAATTAATTCTATGTTAGGTAAAGAGTTCAACCAATGGCATTAAAAAGGAAAAACAAACAAACAAACAAACAAAGAAAAACTGTTCCTCAACAGTCAAGACAAGGGCTGTTCAAGTCATTGCTTCTCAGAGTGTGAATTTCACTTAGATAGGATTCCTTTTAAGTTCTCTGTTAGTTATCATAAATCAGGTAGAACATACAGTATTTGTCCCTTTTGAACTGGCTTATTTCACTAAGTATGATGTTTTCCAGATTCATCCATTTTGTTGCAAATGACCATATTTCATTGTTTAATATAATATAATATAATATATATATGCATGTTGTTCAGTCTCCATGTATTTACATGTTCTAGAGATTCCTGATTTGCTTATTTCTAGTTTCATTGCATTGTGGTATGAAAAGATGCATGGTATGAATTTAATTTTTTTTAATTTGCTGAGAGTTGCTTTATGGCCTAGAATGTGGTCAATCTTAGAGAAAGTTCCATGCACTTGTGAGAAAAATGTGTACTCTGAAGCTATAGGGTGGAAGGCTCTGTAGATATTTGCTAGGTGTATTTGGCCTATAGTATTGATTAACTCTGTTGTTTTCTTGTTGATTTTCTCTCTGGTTGGTCTGTCCATTGCTGAAAGTAGGCTTTGAAGTCCCACATTACTATTTAGTTGAGTCTATTTCTCAATTTGAATCCATTAACATTTCTTTTAGATAGCCAGATGTCCTGTAATTAAGTGCATATCATTTCTAATAGTCACACCTTCCTGTTGAATTGATCCTTTAATCATTATATAATGCTCTTCTTTGTCTCTTTTAATAGTTTTTGTGTTATAGTCTATTTTGTCTGATATTAGGATGGCTACAACAGCTCTTTTTTGGTTTCTGTTGGCATGGAATATCTTTCTCCATCCTTTCACTATCAGTCTTCATGCATCTTTGTTGGTAAGATTTGTTTCTTGTAGGCAGCAAATACATGGGTTTTCTTTTTTAATCCATTCAGCCAGTCTTTGTCTTGTAACTGGAGAGCTGAGACCATATACATTCAGGATGACTATTGTTAAGTACCGATTTTTTGCACTGTCATGTTTCTGTAAATATTCCTAAATTTGTATTTTGGTTTCCTTTGTACTTTTAAGGGTCATTTTCTGCATTCATCTTCTTTCATAATGATGTTTCTGTTTCTGTGTTTCTGTGTGTAGCACACCCTTGAGCATCTTTTGTAAGGCTGAGTGAGTAGTTACAAATTCTTTGAATTTCTGTTTGTTATGGAAGATCTTTATTTTTCCTTCATTTGTAAATGAAATCTTTGCAGGGTGCAGTATTCTAGATTGATAGTTTTTCCTCTAAAACTTGAACTATATCTTGCCATTCTCTCCTTGCCTGTAGGGTTTCTGATGAGAAGTCTATAGTGAGTCTAATTGGATTACCTCTGAATGTGATTTGGCATTTCTCTCATGCACATTTTAGAATCTTTTCTTTATGTTTACTGTGGAGAGTTTTACTAGCCATGTCTATTGGGAGTTCTGTGTGCTTCCTATACTTGGATGTCTCTTGTTTTCTCCAGACTGGAGGAGTTTTCTGTTATTATTTCATTAAGAAGGCCTTCTAATCCTTCCTCTCTTTCCATGCCCTCTGGAACTCCTTGGATCCCTATGTTGGGTCATTTGATAGAATTTTGTAGATCTCCAACTGTGTTTTTTAGTTTTCTAATTTTGTCTTCTTTTTTTTTCTTTTTGGTGTGACTATAATATTTCTAGAAATTTGTTTTCTAGTTCTGATATTCGTTCTTCTATCTCACCTATTTTGTTGTTAAGGCTTACTACTGCATTTTTTATTTGACCTATTGAATTCTTCATTTCTAGTATTTTATTCTGACTTCTCTTTAATATCTCAATTTCTTGGGAGTGCTCTTCATTTAGATCATGAATTTGCTTCTGATTGCTTCTAAGTAATCGGATGATTAATTTTATGAATTCCTTTTTTGGCATATCCTCGATCTCTTCATCTTCACCTTCTATTATTGAAGAGTTGTAGTGTTCCTTTAGGGGACTCATAGTGTCTTCCTTATTCTTTTCTAGGTCTTCCTTTGTCAGCATTTGTGCATTTTTTCTTTTTGTCTTTGGAGATTCTCTCGTGGTGAAGTTTCCCTCTGTTATGAGCTGCTATGTGTCTGTGTGTTGCAAGTGGAAGCATAGAGCCCCACCTACTACATCCCAGCTCACTTCTCAATTGTGATAAAGGCGGGGTTGTTTTTTTTTTTTAAATTTTTTTTTTAATTTTTTTTTTTGACAGGCAGAGTGGACAGTGAGAGAGAGAGATAGAGAGAAAGGTCTTCCTTTTGCCGTTGGTTCACCCTCCAATGGCCGCCGTGGCCTGAAGCCAGGAGCCAGGTCCTTCCTCCTGGTCTCCCATGTGGGTACAGGGCCCAAGGACCTGGGCCATCCTCCACTGCACTCCCGGGCCAGAGCAGAGAGCTGGACTGGAAGAGGGGCAACCGGTTCAGAATCCGGTGCCCTGACTGGGACTAGAACCCGGGGTGCCAGCGCCAAAGGCAGAGGATTAGCCTATTGAGCCGCAACGCCGGCAAAGGTGGGTTTGAGCTCCAGTGTGCAAAGTCCCCTCTACTGAGGCTTGGCCTGCATCTCAATGGTGGATGGAACGGGCTCAAGTTTTCGATGTTCAGGACTTCTCCTTGTTGTACAGCTTGTGTAGTGGGGAAGAAGTTCTTCTGAAATGTCATGGTCCTCATTCCTGGGTGGGAGGTGTGGTGAGGTAGCCCCCGCAATTGATGGGTGTGTGCACAGGAGGCAAAGGCAGCAGTCCCCTGCTTATGTTTGAAAATGTAAACAAACAAGATGGCTTCTCTCAGCCAGCTGCAGCTCCAGGTGGGGAGGGGAAGAATGGAGATAGGCAGGGGGCTGCCTGAGCTCTCTCTTTGCTCTTCTATACCTTCTCTCCCTCCCCCCCCCCCCCATGTAGAACTTCAAAGCAGTTCACCCAGCTCCCCCTCCCTGCTATTTGCAGCTCCATGGACCCAAAATTTCCTGTATAACCTGGTCTGCTGGGGGCTGGTGCCAGCCTCCCTCATCTGTACCTCTGCCATGCCTCCCCTGTTTCCCATTCTTATTTGCCCTTTCAGTGTGAATCTGCCCAGTCTCTCTTGGTCTTCTGGGCTTCCTGTCATGAATTTCCCATGGCTCTTCTCCTGAGTGTATCTTCTCTCCTTTTTAACTATCTATTTTGCCCCATATGACTTGGATCATCCTGTTGCTGTACTGCCATATGGGAATGCTCCCCCAAGTTTTTTTTTGTTCCATGGTATACTTTATGTTTTTTAAGATTTATTTATTTATTTGAAAGTCAGAGTTACACAGAGAGAGGAGAGGCAGAGAGAGAGAGAGAGAGGTCTTCCATCTGCTGGTTCAGTCCCCAGTTGGCCACAATGGCCGGAGCTGTGCCAATCCAAAGCCAGGAGCCAGGAGCTTCTTCTGGGTCTCCCATATGGGTGCAGGGGCCCAAGGACTTGGGCCATCTTCTACTGCTTTCCCAGGCCATAGCAGATATCTGGATAGGAAGTGGAGCAGCCAGGTCTCGAACCAGCACCCATATGGGATGCCGGTACTTCAGGCCAGGGTGTTAACCCACTATGCCACAGCACTGGCACCTCAATGGTATACTTTAAATCAATTGATTTGGTATCCTTTATTCACATATTTTTACAAATAGTACGGATAAAAGTTTGTAGAAATATAAATGGAAAAATTCTCTAACTTAAAGCAAAAATGACAGCTGAATAAAATATTCTTTAGTTTAACAGTCACTGTTGGTTTTTCTTCCTTGATGCAAAGTCATTCTTTAACTCTAAAAGCACACCCTCTTATCTTCTCACACCAGAGCAACAATACTACTATCTTCTAGTAGTGAAGGCCATCGCTGTCACAAAATCAGGGGATTCTTCACATCCACACTGACTCTAAATTACTCCTTTAAAAAAGTAAAGTCAAAAGAATGTCTATCAAATAGCTACTAAATCAGAAGTAGTAAATAAACTTGCCACAGATTAAAGCAAAATTAAGATGGCAAATTAAAATATTTATTTCATCAATATTTGACATAGGTGTTCTTTAACTAATGATTCTTTTTCAGAAAATTGAGATAACCCTAGAATATTTATACTATGTTTGTTTTGTAAGAAATATAAAAAATGCAAAATTAATTCAAAGCAATACAATTGTCCATGACTCAGTGTGTAATTTAAAGATCTAGATAACAGGAGGCAGATGATCAAGGATTGTTACCAAATCAAGGAGGCCAAAATAAGATTCTACATCTTGCCACTTTACTCCACTTTCCTTCACTACCCATATCCTCTCAGAAATCTTAATAATAAAAGAAATCACTATTAAATTATTGTCATTATTGCTAATATTTTTCATTTTATTTTATTTTGGGAATGTATGTCAGTATCATCAACAAAGACTAGGTTAAAATGTGTAGAGTTAGTCCTAGCTTCATCATTCTGTTATTATTTATGCTCCATTGTTTTTCATTTTGCTTAATAGTTTCCAATTCCATGGCTGTGTTTTGTAGGTAGACTATGTTTCATTGGTCATGGAAGAATGTACTCACAGCTATTCAGTAAGTCAGATATGACTGCCTTCACATATCACTTCCACACATGAGCTGAAACAAAAGGCCCTATTGCTTCACCACATCTCCAGTAGCTAATTCTTAATTTCTCGAAAATAGCACATATTTTGAATGCCCTTACAAAACACTGCTTTGTGCCAGCAGAATCCAGTGTCACCAAAAGTCGATGGCAGGACAAAAAAAAATCCTCTTGCCTCCTCTCTTCTAAATTTCCTTCTGCAAATTCATCTTCTGATGCCCAAATGAGATAACATAGATTTTGGCATCAAACTAGCCTATCAAAATACAAAGAAAGGAAGGGGGACAAATCAGTTTGACAATTAACATAAATACTCATATCGTCTTCACAATTTTATGAGAGAAGGAGCTACGGCCATGGAATTGAGAAACACAGGATTGGAATTCAGTGCTCAGATCCTACAACATCTTCTTAACAAGTATATTATGCTACCTATGTATTATATCCCACCCATCTCACCCAAAAAAAATCTCATAAAATTATATCCCTGTTACAATATGTAATGACCCTCAATATTGGGAATATATTTGACATTTATTTAGCTAGTACATTGGGCAAATTTAGTATTATTTCTTCCATTCCATTTTCAGAAGAGAGAATTAAACCCTGTACCAGATATATATTTAGAAATATATTTTTGATCTCTTCAATTTGTTGTTCTTGACCCAACACAAATAAAAATTACTAGAGATTTTAAAATGCATATTTTCCCAAGCCTTCATTTTCTTTCATCTGAAACTTCTGAGTTATTTATCTTTGTGAATCTCAAACAAATGGAATCATAAGCACAACCAAAACATAGCAGAGATCCTTCCAGTGTATTGAATTTAGTTCTGTTTGTTAACTTTGTTTCCCAATAATTTAGCACATAATCTTCCTAATTCTATCGTCTAAGATTACTACCATTTCTTCCTGTTCAGTGCTTTCTCCATTTCCACAAAATAACCTCAGTCCTATCAGCAAACCCACTTGTGAAAGTGATGAAACTGCTTTCAGGGACAAATCCAGCAAAATGATGATTATACTAATACATAAAAAACAATGTATTAAATTATAATACAAAAAGAATTATCTCAACTATTTTTTAGTTCTCACTGAATATTAGACATAAATTCAGAGAAACTGTCAGTTTATAACATAAAACAAAATAATGATCTGGCATTTTGGCACAGTTAAGCCATCTCTTGCAAGGTGGCATCCCACATTGAAGCATTGGTTCAAGTCCTGGCTGCTCCACTTCCAACCTAGCTCCCTGCTAAAGCAACTAGGAGTTTGTGCCTCTGCAACCCAGGTGGGAGACCAGTATGGATTTCCTGGTTCCTGGCTATGTCCTGGTCCAGGCCTGGCTGTTGAGGCAATTCAGGGAGTGAACTAGGTGATGGAAGATCTCTCTCTTCCCATCTAGTGCCACCCCGCCATTCAAAGAAAATGAGTAAATCTTAAAAAGTCTTTTTTTTTTTTAAAAAGAACACTGCAGAATAAATGGTGTGAATAGAAGACTGATAGGGCTGGGGTTTTGTTATTGCTACTTTACAAAACTATTCAATCTGACTCATTTAAATGACAGTTGATTTCTCTAAATCAGTTAATTAGCTGTCCTGAGAAATGATTCTGTATTATAGACCCTGCCACAAGACATTATTTGAACTGTTTTAGACTTCATTTTAGAGAAGACTTGTATCCTCTTGAACTTTCTCAGTGGCGCACGTTGTCATCTTTGAGGTTGTGCTCAGTATTTGGAAGCAAGCCCAAATGATTCAAGAGCCAAGACGAGTTGTAAAACAGATGACCAAACCGGATAATATAATACACTTTTTATTCAACACCTTTATAAAGAACAGTGTTAACCAAAGCATTTTCAGAGTAATAAAGTCCTTTCTTTTATTCAAACAAAATCTTCCAAACCTTTTCAATTCCCACATAATAAGACTGATTATCTGTGGGATGAGTTTTGCATGAGCAGTGTCATTTGGTTTCAAATCAGCATTTCTTTTCTGTGATTTTGAAATAAATGTTTCCTTGGGTCCTATGGATGCTGGAGTTTTCCCTATAATTTAGACAGTTTGTTTTTGGGACAACTTGAAAATATCATTTCCATCACTATCCTCCTTAAATACATATTATTTTCTCCAACCTCCCCTTGAAAGTTCCTAACAAATGTCAACTCTTTATTTCTTTTTATGATTCAAAATGTGTAGCACAGGCTTTGCAAAAATCATCGTGTTCAAATTTCCTTTCGGTATGAGTCAGTGTTATAGCTAACCCTCTGCTTGGACAAATCCAGTCTTTGACATTTCTGAGTTTTCATCACTGCTTTGTACTTTATCATGAGTGTCTTTATTACCTTTCTGAAGCCTTTGTGCCAAGCAGAAAAATAGAAACAAAACACTTCCTCTTTATAATCTTCCTGTACCACTATCCCTCTAGATGTCTTACATCATTTATGTTTGTTTAACTGTTTAAAAAATTTGCGTTAATTCTTGGCTTTCTGTAGCTATCATTCCTCATTGCCAATCAGCACAACCTGTAGCACAAGAGTGAAAGAACTGCTGTGACTATGCCATGATCTTTATGATCACTTTATGACGTGATCATTCCGTGTACCCTTGTAGCCACCCCCCTGAGAACATGAGCCTCATTGCTCCATAGTAATGGAAAAATTATCAAAAGCAAAAGTATCATCATATTTGCTTAACTATAAAATTCAAAACACTTGCATAGTATCTGTAGATGATACATCTAATTCACTAACTAAGGAATGACTCGTCCTTTTTGGCAAATTGAGGAGCTGCTAAAGAAATTGAATATGTCCTCCCTCAACAACCTGATCTTTTCACTCCTTTTCATCGTTGCTATTCAAAACATGGTTACGTTATTAGGGAGATGTTGCCAATTTAGGGAGGATAAAATTACAATATAATGTAATATTTAATGGCATGATCTTACGAGTCAGCCAGCTTTGGTTCAACTGCTAGTCCTGCCAGTCTACCAGTTGTAGAAAGTACTTGGAAAAGTTACTTAACTTCTCCCAAGTGAAGTTTCTGACTTAGTAAAATTGGGTAATAATAATTACCTCTTGTGCTATTTTCAAGATTAAACTTCTTTAAATGTGTAAGATGTTTTAACCCATTCAATGGCACTAAGTGTTAGGATGGTGCCTATTATTTATTTAAAGCCATTTACTATGCCAGCCATTAAAAACAGTAAGTAGGATATGATGACTGCCTTAAAGTGGGGGTGGGGAACGTGGGCCCTGCAGGCCATACAAGGCCCATGAAATCATTGGTCTGGCCCTGCTAAGGCAAACACAGATGGGACTTAAAATTCAATAAATCTATAGCAGGCTAATCTTTAAATTGATAATTTTATATTGCCCACAAGTGATGTTATAAATACTAAATGGCCCTCAGCAAAAAAAAAGTTTCCCCTCCCTGCTTAAAGAGTTCAATATCAGCATAATTCTGAGCTCAAATTGTTCTATTGGAAGAAAAAAATAAACCAGAAAAATAAGCCTAAATGCTATGACACTTCTGTAATATGTAGAATTAGGTTTTTATCCTTGGATAAATTACAACCAGAATAGCCTAATCAACAATGTAATTGTTAAGGAGTTGTTACTGATTTTCTCATGTAGATTATGCATCATGGAAACAAAACTTTGTTCTGGAACCTTCTAAGTTTGAGTTCAAAAATTCTTTGCTTATCTATGTGACTGCTTTCAATTAAACTGTCAGTCTTCCTCTTGTTTATTATACCAGTGGAGAAGAAAAAGTTATAAATTTAAGAATCTATTTGCTTATAGGCATGTCAGTCAGCCTCAGAAAGCCTCCATCCCCACCTCCTCTAACTCTAAAACATTATTTTCTCTTCAATATAACTGAGCATGACAGCAAATTCATTCAAAATACAGTAACCAAAATATGATCCTGTTTATCATGGCTTCCCTCTCCTACCAAAAAAATGGACACAAAATTCCATAGAAGGACAGAATTTGCAATAAGGAAAAACTTGACCAGAGAGGACATACAATCTTCTGGTATGGCTGGCTAAAAAGGTTGCAGTGACACCTTTCACTAAGATTTGTGATGAGGGAGTGGATACAACCCAGGATACTCATTTGTGAGATTATCTGAGTGATGTTGATGATGTTATAGCTCTGTGATTAATGGTGATATGTGTTGGACAATGTTAGATTGGTTATCATTTTTACTTTGTGCTAGTATAACTGAAATTCTTTTTCTGCATGTTTTCCTCCAGTTTCTCATGACTGAAATATCTTTACTGTTTGTGAATGTAATATTTTGTACATGATACCAAAACAGACAACTAGACATATGAACTAACATCAAATGCTTGTTTATTTTGTGCTTAATATTACCAAATAATAATTTCTTTTGAAATTACCTGGTTTGTAATCCAACAGTGTCTCTCTTCTTTAAGTGATCTTCCATTGTCAATACATTTTCTTTGTTACGTTGCTCTACTTTAGGAACTTTAAGATAAATATAATCAATCTCTGTATTGAATATTTAATAATTATCCCTTTGTTCCTCTAGCCTTTCTCATAGTAATCAAAAATCTTAATCAGGAAAATTCTGAAGCTTTCCTAGTTAATGAATTCTAAGATGAACTTCATTTTTGAGTTCCAAAATTACCTGTACTTAAAAGAATCCCAAGATGGGGCTGATTTTGTGGAACAGTAGATTAAGCTACTGCCTGTGACGTCAGCGTCCCCTAAAGGCATCACATCAAGTCTGGCTGCTCTACTTCTTATCCAGATCCCTGCTAATTCACCTATGAAAACAACAGAAAATGACCCAAATGCTTGGGTCAGATGGATTTCCAGGCTCCAACATTCAGCCAGGGGATTTGGGGAGTGAACCAGAAGATGAGAGCACTCATGGTCACTCGCTGTTGTCTCTTTCTGAAACTCTACCTTTCAAATAAATAAAAGCTTTTTAATAATCAACAAGAAAGGAAATGGATGCAAGAAGTAAATCCTCAGCTCTTTCAGTACTATTGGGTGAAGTACCAAGTACAGTGCTAGAAAAATGTTTATAATTGTTAATATTTATTCCCATGGTGGTCTAATAATTCTCAACTTAAATAGGCATATTCTGTGCTACCAACTCACAAAGAGTACTGCTTGCTTAGTAGAAAAGACATCATATTAAATGATTAAAGGAATTAATGCTAGCATGAAAGTGAGAAAATAATGAATAATGAAGCAGAGCTGTGGCCATATCATTGAAGATGGGAGACTCCAGTGAGCCTGCCCTCTCTCCTTTGACTTTATGGATTAACAAGTGATCATCATCATTTCAATAGGAGGTGCTGATAAATCTCTCTGAAAATTCATGATGAGATGGTGTTCTCTGCAAAATTCATTTTGAACAACATTCCGTATCTACTGCCTTCACAGGCTACAGATACTCACAAGCACTTACCACATGATTAATTTGTAACTTTGACATTCCAAAAGACATACTTTAAAAAAAAAAAGATTTAGCTATTTGAAAGGCAGAGTGAGAAAAAGTGAGAAAGGAGAGAGAGAGAGAGAGAGAGAGAGAGGAGGGAAGGGGAGAGAAGGGGAGGGGGAGAGGAGAGAGAGAGAATCTTCCATCTGCTGGTTCATTCCCCAAGTAGCTGCAATGGCCAGAGTTGGGCCAATCCAAAGCCAGGAGTCAGGAGCTTCTTCTGGGTCTCTCATATGTGTGCAGGGGCCCAAGGACTTGGACCACCTTCTGCTGCTTTCCCAGGCACATTAGCAGGGGTTGGATGGAAGTGGAGCATCCGGGACTTGAACCAGTGCGCTCATGGAATGTGCCTTTGCCTACTATACCACAGCTCCAGCCCCAAAACGCATACTCTTGATTTATTAGTGTAAAAAACTAATAAATGTTTGTTAAACTCACCAGAACAAGCTTACCATGCACCTGTGTCATAAAAGGAAAGTAGTGGTCCAATTCTTTTGCTTCAAAATTTGGAAATAGTTCTATCATTTTCTCCCCAGAGTGAAATTGATTAGTCTCTCTCTCTCTCTCTCTCTCTCTCTCTCTCTCAATCTCTCAATCTCTCAATCTCTCAATCTCTCTCTCCCCTCTCCACCTCTCCACCTCTGGCATTTTGCATAGAGCTCCACTTTACTTTACTTTTAAATTGTTAATTCTTTTTCTTGAGTTTTTTCCTACTGAATTTTGTTCCTTTAAAATGGGAGTTGAGATAATCTTTGGCAAGCCGCCAGCTAACCATGAATGTATTTAATGCGACCTTGCTCCAGTGTTAACATTTTCACAAACCCCAGTAGGCAGCCTCTTACTGTTTCTTCATTATCCTTTCCAGCTGTGGCTGAAAGCCCAAATGATGCCACTTTACCCGAGAGGTGTTCTGTACATGTTTGCTACTTTGATCACATCCTTTCAGCACCATGAGTCTTTGCCTGACAGATTATCTTCTCCACAGGCAGGCAGCCACATCCAGACTTTGATGGGGTCCCAAAGCCTTCAGCATCGCAGCCGGGAGCAGCAGCCTTATGAGGGAAATATAAACAAAGTGACCATCCAGCAATTTCAGTCACCATTGCCTATTCAGATCCCCTCTTCACAGGCCACCCGGGGACCTCAGCCTGGACGGTGCTTAATTCAAACTAAAGGGCAAAGGAGTATGGATGGCTATCCAGAGCAGGTGAGAAGTGCTGTTTAATCACGGATGAGTTTTCAGGAAAATCCGCGAAGAATGTAGAGTTGGCCTTCCCCCGTTAATGTGGTCCAGCAGACATGCTGCTATTACCATGTTGAATGGGGTGGAACACTCTTTGTAGGTATTAAATCATATGTTCACTGGTTAAGGACTAACATACAGGAATTTACAGGTTGATAAATGCCTATTTCACATAAAAGAAAGTAACATCAGAAGTTTTTTGGATACTGTTCTATCCCCTTCTCTTAGTTTAAAGGTGACTCTATAGAACAGAATTTGAGTGCTAGAAAGAGCTCAGACGGATTCAGTATATTCACCAAAGCCTCAGATGAAACTAACAGTGTGAAAAGGAAAGTGTATTATTCCCCTGTTTTTGTGGGAAGACGTTTTCTAAAAGTTCTGTCCTCTGGTTATTGAATGGTATGCAGAGATAAAGCTTCGCCAGGAGGAAAATTACCAACAGTTAGAAGGGAAATATTTCTGAAATGCTCCAGAAGTTACTGATAAATGCCTTGTAGCATAAACAAATTGCTGTACTTCCTACCCTGCCTAAAATTAGGATTTGCTTCTCCATGGTAGAATCTATTTTTCTCCCTTAGGATGAGAAAATTAAATGGGATCTCATCTATTGAATTATGTTAAGCTTAGAAAAGAAGACGTTAAGACCTTAAGAATCTCACAAAATTATTATTTCATTCTTCAGATAATTAGGCAAGGCTCCCACTGACTTCTTAACTCCTTAATATGGTTTATGAAGGTTCCACTTTATTATTGCTTATTCAAAGCTTTATATGTCACCCCACCTTATTTTGTAAACATATGGAACAAGATTAACTTCATTCTGCAGTTTTTGCTTCATATTAAAAGCCATTTGTCATTTGGACACCAGCTGCTTTAAGCATTGTCTCTATGTCTCAGTACCCTTCTTGAAGCTGCGATTATGTGTTAATCACTCCCAAAATCATAGATATTCTTTTTAAGATAATTTTCTTCCTTTCCTGCTTTGATGTAGGCCAAGTGTTGGATTTCAAAAAATAATAAACTAGACATGTGCCTTTAATCAGATAATGATGTGAGGTTTATAATTCCCCCAAAAGATTCTAAAAAGTTAATAAAGTTTTAAATTATGCTTTCCCAAGGAATCTTGTGAGACTAGAAAATCATTCGTATCCACCACAGCACAGATATAAAACCTCAAACCCACTTCTCTGATTTAGTTATTTCTATTAGGCTACTATGTATTCTTTTTTTCTTACCAGAATTGATGTGTTTAAAAATATAATGAAATCAAAGCCCTTTGGTTTCACTGACTTTGAACAGTTGATTTAGTATTAGCATGCAATTAGTCTGAATATCCTAAATTTAAAGGCCACCTGAACACTGTTTCTCAAAATAGTACATAATTTTATGAAGTTTGATAAATGAAAAGATTACTTAAAGTTTCCATTCCTATTAAGTGCAAATTGTTATGATTCTTTCAAATAATCTATTTTAGTAGCTTTCAAATGTTTTTGATGCACAGCTATGATAACATCAGGGGGCACTCAAACTGAGAGAATATTCTAAGCATTCCATGGTTATATTAAGAACTTAAATACAATTCCTATTGCCTTCATGGTTTTTGCTGCCTTGAAATGCAGAAATAAATACTTCAGGGTGACTGTGAGAAAACCTAAAAAACATCTTAGCAACTAGCACTAATCCCAAAAGTACATCCTCTCCTGCTAGCTACAAATCTTAAGACAGTTGCTTTAAGCATTTTTCACGATTCAGGATGACATTGTCCACACCAGTGTCATGCTGGAGTCTGCTCATGCTGACTCATCATCGTGCACATCTCTTCCTGCCCCCACGCTCACTGACTTCACATGAATAGGTTGAATTTATGGGAATAAGAGCACCATGAACATCTGCAAACACCTCAGATCAGGCCACTGTTCCATCACCACCAGATGTTCAGCTCTTTCAGCACACCACTTTTTGCAGTGCTGGTTTCTTTCATCGCCTTTGCTTTTCGTAACCTCTCCACTTCTTCACTGAGCTCTGTGACGTTCAAGACTACTAGGACTAGGTCTACAGAATTAGGAGCTCTAGTTTCATTTATTGTTATTGGCCATGTGACCCTGATCAAGGCATTAACTCTCTGAAGTTCTGCTTCACTCCTTGTAACATGAGAGCATTACTACCAGTAACATTTAAAAAATTCATTACACATACAGAGAGAGAGAGGTGAGAAATACTGGCAATGTGAAGGCAGAAATAGAAAAAACAATAATAGAAATATAAGAGCTTGAGAATTCTAATAATGGAAGGAATTTGATGATTATCAGCTCCATCTTTCTTAGTGTATAGGGAGAAAAACAAAAATAAAAATAAAAATAAATAAAAAGAGGCCAAAAGAGGTCATGTAATTCATTTTCATAATGGAAATATTTTATGTTTTTTTTACTTTCCTAAGTTATATTTCTTTGGAAAACTCTAACGTGTGTGTGTGTGTGTGTGTTAAAGCAAGACTTCTCTAAATTTAGAAAGGCATGAAAAATGGAGAAAAAAAACTCAAAAACATTTTAAAACTATGTAGAGTCTTATATGAAAACTGTGGAGATTTAACTGCAAAGACCAATAAGGTAACATCAATTTCTAACATGGATTTTGGACATGGATTTTGTTTTAACAAACACACCATTTTAATAAGACATTCCTGTTGATGCATTGAAAGACCCATAAAGAGAAAAAGTCCTGCTGAAATGATCCTAGCACCAATGTTAGATTTAGTCAAGTATAATACAAAAAGAAAATAACTAAGTTGTTGAACATTTTTAAGAGCAAGCAGATGCCATGAACAGTGCAAAGAAAGTCTACTGAGTGCAATGAAACCCCTCTATTCTATTTCAGTAAAGCTTGGAAATTTTGCTTTAAAAAAATTATCACTTGCTGGACTCTTTCAGGTTAAAAAAAAAAAATCCAAGTACAATGAAAAAACATTTGTTGATTTAGGAAAAGAAGTCCAAGTGAGAATAGGACAGGAAGAAACAACAGTTTCATTGAGTGCTTGCTGTGTGTTTTGCACTATGTATCTCACACACAGGCCTGGCTTCCAGTCACCTGTGCAGTTGTACAAGATCCTGTGTTTCAAAAGGTCCCCCACTGTGTTAATGCTCTACTGCCCCCAGCTTTGCAATTCTTAATAGCTGTTGATTGAGGAGCCTCACATTTTTGTGGTACACCAGACCCCATTAAATATATAACTGGTCCTGCTTAATCATTTGACTTCATTTAATCCTCACAATATCTTACCTCCTTTTTTACAAATGAAGAAATGAAGGCACAGAGAAAAGTCATTTATAGAAGGTAAAATTGGTCAAGCTGGAATTTTTTAAAATATTTATTCATTTCTTTATTTGAGAGGCAGAGTTACAGGCAGAGAAGCAAAGACAGAGAGAACGGTCTTCCATCCGCTGGTTCACTCCCCAATTGGCTGCAGTGGTCAGAGCTGGGCCAATCCAAAGCCAGAGCCAAGAGCTTCTTCCAGGTCTCCTATAAGGCTGCAGGGCTCCAAGCACTTGGGCCATCCCCTACTGCTTTCCCAGGCCATATTATTAACAAAAACATATCTCTGTATACTTTACTGTGACTGAAATAACTAGTGTATTTTTAATTATGACCCTATAAAAGCAATGCTACCACTGATGACATTGAAAGAATAGGAAGAAACATCATTTGTGACCTAGGCAGAGAATTTAACTTTGTTTAGACAGAAAGAATCACTTGGTAAACTTTGATGTTCTTCCTCAGAAATAAAACCATCTAAATACTCAAACCACCCATCACAACAAAACAGGGCAAAATATCCAAGAATTCCAAAAACAAGAGTTTAATGACAATGAGTATTGACCTTATTTTTAATGATAAGATTAAATAAAATAAAATTTTTGAAGTAACTTTTAAACCATAAGTGCTCTTGGGATTCAAGGTATTAATTTCTGAATACTGTAAATCTAGTTTCTTTTAATAGATGTTACTTTTTCTTATAAAAAGAACAGGTTTCATGTATGTCAAATATACAGTTTTAGGAACATAATGATACTTTGCATCCTCTCTCCTCCTTTCTATAGATGTTCTTAACAAAGAAATCTGCCACAAAAACCATGTATGTGCTTGTTACCTGACATTCTTTATCAGAGGATTTTTCTTGAAAGAGGGCTTTCATGCATAAGCCATTTAGATTATTAACAAACAGGATTAGAGTTGATGGGATCTTATATCATTAGAAAGAGAAGGCTGGACTCCCATTCCACATGAAAACGTCTTAGCAATAATATCCATCCTATTTTCTATCCCCTATGTTTCCCAGCCCAAGTGAAGACACTTAAAAGATCCTGTCTACCTTATCCTCCTTTCACAAAATGGTAGTACTTTATATCAGCCTCAGCTACACATTAGAATCTGTTCAGAAACTTTACTACTGATACCTTGGTCTTTTCCTCAAATAAACTGATTTTATGAATTTGCATGTAACCTGGGTAATGAGAATTTTCATAACTTCTATTATATAATATAATGATATTATATAATAGAGTTATATAGAGTTATAGAGTATAATATAATAATATTATATAATAGAGTTATGAAAATAACTAATAATAAGTTCTATTATGTAACTAAGGTTGAGAACCTTTGCTCTAGATTATTTTGTAGCTCAACAACTTACAATTTACCAACTAAATAATTTGCTGATATTGTCATAATATGAGCACACATAAATTTTCCATGACTCATTGAATACTTTTAAAAGAAACTAATATTAGCTCATTTTATCCTTTTTATAAACATATGATCCAAGACAGAGTATGTTTACATATAAGGAACATATGGATACCAAAGCAGAAATAGAGAAAAACATCAGCACGATGCTTCAAACCTCTGAAAGCCCTTTCATATATTAACTGATTTAATTTAATTGGTAATAGTATGATACAGGTGGAGCATTTCCATTCTATTGATTAGAAAATTAAGACTAAGAAAGTTAGGTTACATGACTATTTAGAAGCTGAGCTAAAGTTAGAACCCTGTCTGACACAGGCTCATCAACAAGTT
Organism: Lepus europaeus; assembly: GCF_033115175.1. Lineage (NCBI taxonomy): Eukaryota > Metazoa > Chordata > Mammalia > Lagomorpha > Leporidae > Lepus > Lepus europaeus. The sequence goes on from NC_084831.1 coordinate 62,267,184, forward strand.
TGTGGAAAACAAGTATTATAAAGAATAAAAAGATGCAGGGATTTCAACAAAATTTTTGCTAATATAAACTTACCTTTTAATTTCACATTTCCATTAACTTTCTGGAACCCGCTTTCAAGTCTACCACATTACATGCTACACTGTGCCCACATATAGAGATCAAAAGTAAATTCCTATTGGATGAATAAACCAATGGGAATAGCTGAGCCTACGAGGATATATGCAAAGTAAAGTTTGTGTCTGAAAGAGAACTTGCAAGATCACACTGGAATAAGCCTCAGTGCTTTACACAAACTGACACACACCCATCATATTCAAGGAAAAAACAAAAGCTCCTAAACCTTCCCAGCAGATGTTGCTGTCTACCCTGAAAAAAAATTTAATAATTTAATCAACTTAATGATACATGGAGTACATGAAAAAAAAAGTTGGCTCAAAGACATTATTTCACACATTGCTTTAGATCAGATACTTTGATCAGCAGCCCAAAGAACATACGAGAGTTCCAGATGTGGTCTTTGTTTACTTAGAGCAGCTAAAGAAAACTACAATATGCTGAGTGGTACAAGAAGAAACACTTGGGAATTTTTGTTTTACTTAAATTATAGGTATTTACATTAAAAGGAAATAATTTAACGGATATGTTAGAGAATGGACTTAAGCAAAATGGTTTTAAATACATGTTTTTTACTCATGTGACTTCAGGGCATCACAAGCTTTGTCATTCCCACTTAAAGTGTTGCTATTTATAAATATTTTCTACATGAATTTTGTTACCCAGTCATGAAAATGGTGCAACTCTAAATTTATAATTCATAAGTTTGACTGATCCTGCATTTCCTTCTAAGAAGCTTATAGTTTTTAGGTCTTGTGTTTCAGTTTTTTTATCTACTTAGAGGTCATTTTTATGTGTGATATGAGATATGGGTACAAGTTAATTCCTTTGCATATGGATATCCCATTGTTCCAGAACCATTTATTGAAGAATTATTCTTTCTCCCATTGAGTTACCTTGAACCTTTTGTCAAAATTATTTGAACATGAATGTTAGGGTTTATTTGTGAACTCTCCATTCTACTCCCTATGTTTTTATATCCCTAAGACACCTTGCTTTTTTGACTTTATAAAGAATCATTCATTTTTAGAGGATTTACAATGGCTTTTCTTTTTCCTTGGAGTCATTCTTTTGTTTTCTTATTTTCCAACAGTTTATCTATTTTTTACAACATGCACGTTTCTGCTCAAATGTCACATACTCAGGTCTGTCTTTATAAAAAATGTGTTTATTTTTACTTTTTTGTGAGGTTTCCTTCCTTTACCTTCTTTCATATTGGTGACCATGTTTCTGTGTTTCTGTGTGTAACACATCTTTAAGCATCTTTTGCAGGGCAGGATGAGTGGCAACAAATTCTTTCAGTTTCTGTTTGCTATGAAAAGTCTTAATTTCACCTTCAGAAAGAGAGACAGAGAGAGACAGACAGCGATATTCCACCCACTAGATCACATTTGAAATGCCCACAATAGCCAGGGCTGGGCTAGGCCAAAGCCCAGCTGGATCATCCACGTGGGTAGCAGGGACTCAAGCCATCACTTGTTGCCTCCCAAGGTGCACAACAGCAGAGAGCTGGAATCAGAAGCAGAGCCCAGACTCAAAATCAGGCACTTTGGTATGGTTTAATTCCATTTTCCACCAACATTGTAAGGTAGTGTCTTTACTTGATGTCTCTGGGTTGTACAGCCTTGCAAAGAGTCCAGTGGTTAATGGAAGCCATTGCCTTTCTCCTGCTACTCTGAGGCTTCATTTATTTTGGGTCCTGCTCCCCAACGACTCCCAAAGCCCCATGTAACTCTTCACATCTTTCACATGAACCTCGCCTTCCACCACTGTCTCTGTTGAACCCCAATTTACTACCTGTCTCCTTTAATGAGACTCAAATGTCATGAGAGACGTTGGACGAGAATGAAAGAATCATATTTTCCAGTGTCTAAGTAGGACAGAAATTCTCAGAAACAATTCTCAATAAGAGGAATTTATGCTTTTTTGGGGAAAAACTGCATACATATTTTACTTTTGGATAGTCAACAAACTTTATTAATCAAGATTAAAATAAGCCTAAAGAGAAATGCTTTGCTTAAAAAATAAGCATTTAGGTGAGCATCTGTCCCAGTGGTTAAGACACTGCTTGGGAAACCCTCATCTCATATAGGAGTTTTCTGGGTTCAAGTCCCCGCTCTGCTTGTAATTCCAGCTTCCTGCTGATGCCCAGCCTAGGAGGGAGTGATGATGGCTCATGCACTTGGGTCCCCACTTCATCCATAGTAGACTTGGATTGGGTTTCTACCTCCTGTCTTCAGCACTGTTCGGCCCTGGCTGCCGTGAACACCTGGATAGTGAACCAGTGGATGGAAGATCTTCAGGGAGGCCTGTCTTGTCTGTGCTATCTAAAGTCACTCCTTACTCCCCTTTCAATACCTTTCCTGCTTCATTTTTCCATAGCTCATGTCACTATCTAAAACTTTTGTTGTTTGTGTTTTAATGTTATCTAGCCACATTAGCTGTTATATTAGGCCAACAATTTTTTTATCTGCCTGGAACTTAGTAGAAAAATCAGTAAATATTTATGGAATTAAGCATGAATTATGATTTATGTAACAATTTTTATTTTCAGAGCTATAATGATTTTTTCAAAATACTTGATTACTTAAATGAAACACTGAATAGCTAGCATTGCTTGTAAAGAGTCAAACTGTGTTTTAACAAGTACCTATCATATAGTTTTGACAATGTATATTTCAAAGTATCCTTCATTGCACACATGCATATTCTCTAATTTCTGTATATATTTAATCAAAAGTGAATTGAATGGTAATTACATGCCATTGTTCTACATAATAAATGAAGAGATAATACATGGATATGAAGAGATGATTCAGATGTCCTACTTGTATAAAACTCCATGTAGATATCAGTATGTCTTCACAGACCTCCTCTTTGATAATGCTCCCAGGGTCCAGGCCTGAAAATGGTCTTAGAAGTGAAACATTCTTAGTTGCAAGCTTCCTTCTAAATGTTTCAGAAACTAACAACCTCCCAATGGGTCAAAACTTTACCTTGAATTATATACAATATAGAATATTTGAAGATTCATTTTTCAAGGGTATTTTCAAACGTGTATAATTTTTTTCTGTTTTAAAATTAGGATAATAAGAAAAGTCTTTATATTTTCAAATAAGCCATATTTTCCTAGCTTTTTATTGACCAAGAAAGTTGAATATAAGCAATTTGGTCTAGTAGAATATAAGCAAAAAAAGAAAAAGTGTTGACTCATAAAGTTTAAACTCCAGGGATGGGGAAGACTTCAGAGAAAACTTAATAGTAGGCACAGTGAAAACTGTGACTTTGTTTCTACATGGATTGCTTTCTCCTTATGGCAGAAAGATGTTACATGAGCTCCAGATCTTCTTAGATATAAAACTAAGAAGGAACAGCAAGATTTTCCTTCCTGGATATCCTAATAGACATTTCATTACTTCTTTTTGATTGAGTTACTTGTCCAGCCTATAAACAATCATTTTTTTTAGAAGGTATTGCTCAGTTTTAGGTGCATACAAAATGACTTAATGAAGCATATAAGTTTATAATAGAGTTAAGGGTGGTTCTTCAAAGAACACTAAAGGTAAAAGGGTACTTCAAAAAGTTTGTGGAAAAAGTTAAAGCTGTCTATTTTAGTACAACAACATTTTTATATTCATACATAGTTTTTAAATAAAATGCATTTTCTTTCCTTAAAATTTTTGAAGACCTCCTCATGTAACTACCAAATAAATAAATGGATCTTGGATAATGGAAACAACAGGTTCCCTGTAAAAGCTTTATATAACATACTGCTAGGAAAGCAGATGGTCACTAGGAAGTCAATTCATTATAGCAACACTAGGTATCTATCTGTAATACTACTTCTAAATCCTGAATTTCAGTATCACATAACACACATACGCAGCCATTTCCTTTGTTTCTGCTATAGAATTTAGAGTATTGTAGGTACAAGTTAAAACACCACCGTCTACAGATTTTAGATTATGAACTCCAGGAGTCTTGCTTGCAGCTTAACAATCCATTTTCTTACAAAGGACTCTCTTGAGACTCAGTACTTTAATGAACAAGATTAACACAGACAAGAAATATCAAGTAGAGTCAAATGATGGAAGCAGACTCTAAAGAAGCAAAGGCACCGTTGGTGAGACTGTTGCTTATGTTTTCAGCCAAAATTGTTATGGTTTGCAATTACTCCCTTAAAAGAAAATTAAAATGCTAATTCTCATTATATAAGCTACTTATTAGTCTCCTAAACATGACCTTTTGCTGGAACAGGTGATTTCTTTGCTAATCCTCGTTAGTTTCAGACTAAATAGGTATTTTCGTGAATGTGAAGTGTTCTCCCATCTTACATTTATGGCTTCTTTGGCAGGTGAACCTCTTTATATGTGAGATGAATACTCTGACATGCTTTATGAGACCCAATAGTCACAACACAGCCTATTAGCCCTATCTTATCATGCCTGAGAATAGTCCAGCTTCAGATCAGAATTTGTCACATTTATAAAGTCACAGGGTTATCTTTATTATTTCAACTATTAAAAGTGTAGAGTTCTTCATATACTTGGCATATATGAAATTTGTTTCCCTCTGATTTTTAGTGCTCTCCAAATTTATAATAATATAAAATTCATGTAGTCACTACCTTGAAAAAGAATGACTGGAAACTACTCTTGGAAATTTTCTTTGTGAATGAAATATGTCACATTTGTTTCCTTTCAGGTTTCATATTGGTCTAGAGAGAGGCAGGAGCGCGTATGTCTTCCATATATTGAATTGTGCTATATGACATTCACAGATTAGAAAGATATAACCCAAACGTTAAATAATTTCATCATAATTGCACAGATAAATTGGAATACACAAAAGAAAATATTTTCATCATCTTGACTACTCTTATTTTCTAATTAATAACAAAAATGATAATATTATATTCAAAAAAGCTGTAATATTCCTTTCAGCTCCATAAGCTATTATAAGCTCATAGCCATAGACTGTGAGACATATAATCTACTATAAACTGGGATTTCTACCAACCAGTGAAACTAGTTTTAAGACATCTAGTTCAATTGAAGAATTATAATTAAATGCATCTTTAAAATAGAATTATGGTAGACTACTTTGGTAATTGTTTTTACCCATAATTTAGAAACTACCCATTAATGACTCTACCATAAAAATAATATTAGTGGATAGTTTTTTGCTCTTGCATTGCAATTGAGTCAGGTAATAAACATTGTATTTACTACTATGAAATATGACCATGAATTAAAGATCGTCCCATTAAAGATGCAAACCTCACTGATATAAGTTCCAGTGACTCACAGTATGAACTGATGAAGTCAAGAATAAGATTTAAGTTTGTCTTGAACTCTCTAAGAGGTAGAAATTAAAAGCACCTTGAAAATAAAATTATAAAGAGTATTTTGGTAATTTGCATTTTTCATGTACAAATTAATGGGCTAAGCAAGAATTGTGGAGAAAAATATTAAGCTATTTAAGAAAGAAAATGTTTCCATTCATTTTTAAGAATTTTTCTAGTATATATTTATATAAATACAGAAGATATATTTATGTTTTCCTTTTGATTTTTTCATAACTATTAATAGTTTACCTACTAACTTATGTTAACACTGTATTCACTTAGCTCCAGCACTTGCTTTGTGGTTAAAAATTATAAAATGTTTTTTCTTAATATAACCAAAGTATGTTGCCTATTGCTCCCAAGTCTTTCAGTCACCTGGCGGTCACCTTGTCACACTTCACATGTATTATTAGCATTTGCAGCACAGCTCATGCACACATCCCTAGTTCAGGATCACCAGGAATTCTTGGGTTTGTTATCATTTCCATAGGTCATCCCTAGCTGATTTCCCTCTTAATGAATCCTTAATCTATACCCCTTGTCTTATACCTGTTATAATCTTTACAACAGACTTAACCCAATGTGAACTGTACTCCCAATGCAATCATTACCTAATAGTACTATAAAGCACAGCTCTTATGTTTAATGGACTTTTTAAATTATTTTATTAATATAAAAATTTTATGTATTACATAGGTACAGCTCCAAGAAAACAACCAAACTTCCCTTCCTTACCCCTCATCCTCCTCTCTTCCTCCTCTCTTCCTTTCATCAGTTTTTTCAAAGACAGCATTTCAATCCACTCTATATTCACAGGCTTAATTCACCACTAGCCATAATAATCAACAGGTAAAAAGTAAGAAGACCACAATTCCACAGAAGTATAAACAAAGGCTAAAATGACAGTCATATCACATAATGTCCATTTCATTCCTATACATTTTTTGTATTCTGTAATAACTGTGGCTTTTATTGTAGTTTGAGATATTGAGGAGAAAATACAACACAGAATGTTAGAACCAAACTATCAACCCTCACAGTACTGAACATTTATTGGCCAATCCATGTCACAGTGTTTCTCCATATTCATGATCTCTTTCTTTAACTAGACCTCTTCACAGTATTCACTCTTTTTTTTTCTTTTTTTTTTTTTTTTTAATTTTTGACAGGTAGAGTGGACAGTGAGAGAGAGACAGAGAGAAAGGTCTTCCTTTTTGCCGTTGGTTCACCCTCCAATGGCCTCCGCGGTAGGCGCGCTGCGGCTGGCGCACCGGCGCTGATCCAAAGCCAGGAGCCAGGTGCTTCTCCTGGTCTCCCATGGGGTGCAGGGCCCAAGCACTTGGGCCATCCTCCACTGCACTCCCTGGCCACAGCAGAGAGCTGGCCTGGAAGAGGGGCAACTGGGACAGGATTGGTGCCCCGACCGGGACTAGAACCTGGTGTGCCGGCGCTGCAAGGCGGAGGATTAGCCTAGTGAGCCGCGGCGCCGGCCCACAGTATTCACTCTTATAAGACCCCTACCTCTTGTTCTAGAAGCCACTGGAGACCTGAAACTCTTTTCACTGAATATTTTATTCTTCCTATTTTTACCCTCTTTGGAGCTAAGGCCCCTTTCTCAAACAAAATCCCTGATATTTGTAAACAATAGAATGATTTACTGAGCAGACAGCTTTATTACTCTACTAGAGAGCAGAAGTTCCTTATTTAAATAGACCTATTTTCTCTCTACATTTAAAGGTTTCTTTCACTTATTCTTACAGTCTGTTTTAATCAGTTTGAGTAAATGTATATTTGCAGTCGATAGATAAGATAATGCACAATTTTTAAATGTTTGTAAGACAAACTTTTTTTGGTTGGCACACAAAAATTGAACATATATGTAGGGTAATGTGGGATGTTTCCACATGTTTACATTGTGTAGTATTCAAATTAAGATAAGCTTATCTACTCCTAAAATATTTATCATTTCTTCATGATGAAAACATTCAAAATATTTCCTTTAACTTTTTCAACCACAGTTCATTATCACTGTGTGTGGTCATAGTCACTATATTTGGTGCAATAGAGCAAAACTTCTTTCTCCTAGCTAACTGTAACTAGTACTTGTTCCCAAACTTTCCCTATCTCTCTCTTCTCCTAGATTTTTAATTTTTAAAAAATTGTGAATCATGTACATAGAACAACTAAGTATTTACTAAGGTGTGCTTGTTCAGGTAATTTCAAGCTAGTTGTCACTATAACTGACCCCTATAAAAACTTTGTCAAAGTTTATACCATCATTTGTGTACCAAGTCAATATAGGCTAACCCTAAGAACTTGAGAGAATGTATATCCTTTCTACTGAGAAGTTATTTGAAAATACGTATTTACCTTTGATGGCTATTTCATTATCTTTTAATATGTTTTCTACATAGTTTTGCGTGAGAATAGAAAAGAATCCTGGCCTTGGATTTAGTATCAGTGGTGGAATTAGTGGACAAGGAAATCCATTCAAACCTTCTGACAAGGTAAGAAATGAATTGCTTATTAACAATTTTAATTAGAAAAATACTGTCTTCTGCAATAAAAATTGTTAGAAGAAAATAAGAATTTTTACTATGCTTTAATGAGCTGGTTAATTTTAAAACCAGTTAGAAACTTTCTCAGCACAGAATAAAAAAAATTCACTGAAATTATTAACAAATTTTACAAGTAAGAACATTATTTAAGCATTTCATATGAAAGGAAAACTTTATTTCAAAAATTTTTGTAACAAGTTTGGTTTTGTTTTTGGCTTCACAGTTGCACACATTTTTAAAGAAAGACATAAGACATTTCTAACAAGTTGTTTTCAAAGATTTATGTGAAAATCCTGTATTTATTATTTAATAAAATGCTTCCTCACAGTAACAGACTCAATGCTGGGTCAAACTGACTAATGTCTCTTCAACTCATCAGCGTTGTAAAGAATTTCACTAATATAATGGTAGAAATGAAAAACCACAGAAAATAAATTTTCTATCAGAAAATCAGCAGGCAAATCAGGTCCTTGTCTCACACTTAGTCTTGCTTGTCAAACATTAGGATAAAAGGTACACAAACCCCTCAACCCTAATGTTACTCAACCATTGCCTGGACATCCAACCTGCTAACCATACCCATATAAGGCCTGCCTGATTCCTGGTGTGGACCATATGACCTTTTAATTTTAAAGATTTATCAGAGCTATAAAAATTTCCCTACTATCATCAGTTTTTAATACTCTCCGTTTTGAATCAATTAGCAATTATAATTTGATGATAATTGAAACTGTCTCGTTTTGGTCTCATCAAGTTTAACTGCAATGTTACCATAAAATTTTAGGATGATGAATAAATCACATATTAAAGTGTTGGTGGATAAAACCTCCAAAAGCTCTCATTGTACTTTCTTTAAAAAAATATTTGTTTGTTTGAAAGTCAGATTTACAGCATGAGAGGGAAAGACAGAGAACAAGAGAGGAAAGAGATCTTCCATCTGCTGGTTTACTCTCCAAATGGCTGCAATGACTGGGACGGGGCCAGGCTGCAGCAAGGAGTCAGGAGCTTCATCTGGATCTCTCATGTGGGTGCAGGGGCCCAAGCACTTGAGTCATACTATGCTACTTTCTCAGGTGCTAAGCAAGGAGCTAGATTAGAAGTAGAGCATCAGGACTCAAACTGGTGTCCATATGGAATGCCAGTGCTGCAGAGAGCAGCATAACCTGCTGCACCTCGGCACCAGCCTCTCAGTATACTTTTTTTTTTTTAAGATTTATTTATTTATTGGAAAGTCAGAGTTACACAGAGAGAGAAGGTGAGGCAGAGAGAGAGAGAGAGGTCTTCCATCCACTGGTTCACTTACCAATTGGCCACAATGGCTGGAGCTGCACCAATCCAAACCAGGAGCCAGGATCCTCTTCTGGGTCTCCCACACGGGTTCATGGTCCCAAGGACTTGGGCCATCTTCTGCTCATCTCCCAAGCGATAGCAGAGAGATGGATCAGAAGTGGAGCAGCTGGGACTCAAACCGGCGCCCTTTTGGGATGCCTGCATTGCAGGCAGCAGCTTTACCCACTACATCACAGTGCCGACCCCTCTCAGTATACTTTTGAGTCACAACCTGGACTAAATCCTTCCAACTTACCACTATTATAAAAAATAAATAAACCTTTCAACTCATCAGTATTATATTTTTTAAAAGGTCATAAATAAATTTCTGATTATAAGATCTGTTTCTGATTGAACTTGAATGCATCCCCTGGAGATTTCTGTGGCCTGAAACACAACCTTTAATCCCATATTTTCCTCTTCATCTTCCCAGTAATCTTTTTCTTAAACTCTCCCCTTTCCTTTCTGGAAGGTAGAAGAGACTGGACCAAAAGGAAAAACTCTTCACACTATTACATGAGAGGTCTTCAAAAAGTTCACGGAAAAAATGTATTATTAAAAAAAAGTATACACAGATTTAAAATTTTGGTATAAACTTATCTTTTAACCTCATTTTCACACGAACTTCCCAAAGTACCCTCATACACATTAGATGGGGACTAGATAAAAATCTCCAGTAATCACAGATGGGAACTCCTTTGGTCAAGTCTGGAGCAGCTATTCATATATATTGAAGTAGCCCTAAATAAATAAAAGCCAGTTAGAAACATCTGTGTATCAATGACTACTCTACTTCCATTTTGAAATGATTAACTACTAATTTAGTAGAATTAAAATGTTTGGGGGTCAGCATTGTGGCACAGAGTTAAGCTGCCACTTGGAATGTTTGCATTCCATATCACAGTGCTGGTTTGAGTCCTAGCTTCTCCACTTCCAATCCAAGTTCCTGCTAATGCACCTAGGAAGGCAGCACATGATGGCCCAAGTACTTGGGTCCCTGCCACACACTTGGGAGGCTAGGATGGTGTTCCTGGCTCCTGGCTCTGCCCTGTCACAGCCCTGGCATTATGGTCATTTAGAGGGAACCTGTAGATAAAAGATCTCTCTCTCCTTCCCTTTCAAAAAAACAATTAAAAAAATGATGGTGTAGCCAGACCAACTATTTGCTTAATTTTCATAAATTATTAATAAATCTTAAAGAATTTAAAAGTTCAAATTTTCAGAAATAGACAACAGTAATTTTTTAACTCCAAATTTTTATGTCTTATTCATGTTGACCTCTTTTTGTCTCTGGTTTTATGTCTCCTCTACAAGTCCTTTCACTTAAAAGTTAATAACTGTCTCTTTTAAGATAGTTGAAACTGAAACAAGATGTTTTCTCTTCCTTTCTCATCAGTATACAGATCTTTTCATTATATTTTTGGAAGGTGTAGGATAGTAAATATTTTTAAATTAAGGATGAACAGATTGCTAAATTCAAGATGTCAGAATACTGTTGCATTTCTACTAGTTTTAACTGCTGGGGACTAGATCTGAGGCTTTTAAACATTTGTAATTCTTCCACTATGATGAATACTTAATATTTTATAACTTAATTTGATTTCTCATTTGTAACATTTTTATGACACCCAGAGATTCAATTATGCCTATCAATTTATAATTTGCTTTTCTGGTTGAATGTAAAAGATACAGAGCTTGAATTGTATAGTGTGTTCATTGAGAAATATCCCCTCAAAAGCACTTTTCCTTAGCTGATCATACTCTAAAACACTTCACATTCTGAAAACTGAGTCCCTATTGTTGCAAAATTGATGACATTAAACAGAAGTTTCTACAGAAGAATGTTGATACTGTTCTTAATTTATCGACCACTTTTGGTGATATACCAAACATGGTAAAAACTTGGTTAACAGAGTTCAGAGGCTCTAAAGACATTGGCTTTAACAACTCACACAGAATTTAATTCATCACACGGAAAGGGATTAATCTCTTGTGAGTTCAGTTGCGTTTCTTGAGCATTTGTACCCTATTCTTTCAGTTGTTGCATAAAATTTAGAGGAAAACTCAGGACCTATACCTCTGCTAAAATACAAAACAGTAAGACAATGAAAATGAACTCAAACACTCCTCTCTCCAATGCTGAAAAAGAGATTGATTTTTCATGACTTGGCTAATTTACAGCTGCAGGTGATAACAACCAACAGAATTAAACAAATGGTTACATTCAACAGGTACTACCTGAATGTGAGGCAGATGCTTTATATAGAGTTTAGTCATCCAGAAGTTTAAACTGTAATACAACATAATATATAGTCTGTTCCAGTAAACAAGTCTCATAGGTTAGAAATATTCTCATTATCTTTCTTACTGTTCATGGATGTTTGAATGTTTTGGCACTTGAAATTCTAAGTATCCACAAACATATGAATTCCTTAGAGAAACTGAGTTTTTTCTCCCATCCAAGTACTAACTAGGCCCAACACTGCTTACCTTCCGAGATCAGATGAGATCGGGCACATTCAGGGTTGTATGGCCGTAGACTGAGTTTTCTCTGTACTAAAGTAACCGATAAATTTGTTTGTTTCTCTTCATTATTGTTGATGGGAAACACTATTTCAGCCAAATGCCATAGACCACAGTAGAAACAACATTCAAAGTGATTATAGCCAGGTGGAGAAAGCCTGAGGTCATCATCCCAAAAGGCTAAGCATAGGGTCATTGGCAAAAGTGAGTTGTGTTTTTAAATCTGGGAGAATTTCTGATATAAATTCTGTGGTAGTATGAGGTTATTGCAGGAAAACACTCGGGACAGCTGAAGAGTTAACTGAGGCATTGAGAAGGATTTAGGATTTGAATATGAAAGACTATTTTGTAACAGACTAGGAAAGTTTAGAAGAGCAACTGGTAGCAAACACTCGCTTTTCAGACCCAAGGAAGGCTAATCATATTTGGTTTCCTTGGGCTAAACAAATAGAGTGTAATTAGCCCTGCAGTTGATATTGTCAGAACAGTATTCTATAGTTGAAAAAACAATTCCTTCACCATGCAGGTAATTATCTTGGAGTTCATTGCGAAGTGAAAACCATTTTTTATGTACTTGGAAAGAGAAACCACTAGAACACTGGATGGAACTTTCCCTATGTAATGATTTCCTTTGCTCTCTCAATGAAATGGATGAATGCCATCGTCTGGCTTATTATGATAAAGAAACATTGCTGTCAAGATAGCAAAATGGCACAGAGAAATCAAAGATTTTGATGCAAGAAATCTGATAATAAAGCAATAAAATAATAGCCTTTTGTTGAGTATCTACAATGTATTGGGAAGTGTAAAAGGCTTTTTATAGAAACTTATATGATTGTCATAACTTCTGTTACTTGAGTAGTGCTATTATTCCCCCATTTTACTGAGTCCCATAGGTGTTAATTAACTTGCCCAAGGTCACTTAGAAGATCTGTGGCAGAGAAGATTTGAAACCAAATTGATCTGACTCCAAATCCTTCTCTCCTAATAAGCACTATAATACATGCCTGTATCTGCAAATGTCACTTAGCAGAAGAGCCACATGACAAATTTATACCCTGTAGAGTTGAGAGTAATATGATATTCTAATATTTAAAGTATTACAGAGTCCTCTAATTAGTAATAGTCCAGATTTTTGCTTGAACAAGACTTTGGAAGTCAGCATGTATTCTCTATTGAACCTAGATAATTAGTAGCACACTGTACAAAGCAGATTCCTAAGCAGTTATACAACTTGTGCACTAAGGTATCATTACACTAGTGTTTCAGCCAAAGGAGAAAGCCACAATATTCTTTGTCTCTATTTAAACATAAAATACATAACTGTAAAATTCAAAGAATTTACCAGCACAATCTTCACAGGATGTTTTAGAATGAAAAAACTAGATTAATAGATGATTGAAACAATGCTGTTGCAATATTTAGAAAAGCAACCCAGCACTCTGCAAATGAAAGAATTTTTAATGATGCATTCACAAAGCTCCTCATTGAGACACTAGTAACTTTGCTTGCTCCATTTGAGGAAAAAGAACTAAGCAACTGGATTTTAAAATCATTTGGAAAAAGACATATAATTCCTTTCTCTATGTACTCTAAAGAATTTTGCATAGAACATCCCACAAATAATTATGCAATCATAGAATCATGATGAAAACTGTATTGTGGAGCCAATGTATCCTCAAGGGACTTGACAGCAGGAAGCATACATACCAGGGCCTTGGGGCCAAAAAAAAACATTTATTTTCTACAGTGTTATCCTAAACACCTAAGCTCAGCTGATGGTACAGAGCTCACCCCTAAGAAATCTGAATGAGCCACAAAAATGGTAGCTTCGTTTTTTCATGTTCTTTTTAAAATGCCTTAATTCGCCTATGGTACAGGCAAAATTCCAAGCCATAGAAAGAATATTGGAAGCATGGCTACATAAAACATAATAAACATAAATAAAATAAACATAAAAATCCTAGAATTTCAGAATAGATTATTAAAACTTCTTTACCTTCTTTTTAATTATCGCCTTCAGAAGACCAAATGACCTACAACAAGACTTAAATCTTTTCACCTCACCTTAAAGCCCTAGGAAACTGCAGGGCATTTTTGCTTTGTGTGAATATGAGCATTGCACCCAATAAAAGCTTTTATATGATTAATATTAAGAAGAGAAGGATTATTAGACTTGCAGAATTAAAGCCCTTTATTTGATAACTTTCCCCAGGGATAACAATTCCCATAGGTATATATGGTAATGGCAAGTTCAAAAATGCTCAAGAATAATTTTACAATTTTGTTCAGTCTCATGACCTTGGGTGATTCATAAACAAATGGCTGCATTTTGACTTATGTAGAAGGCACATATCCTATATCTATTTCCTGTCAAGAATTCTCCACAGATATTAGAAACAAAAATGGCAAGCCCATTTGTCTGGAACTCCACATAGCATATGATTTATATTTGCTATGTAAATATTGAAGTACATGTAGCACCTTTGAGTCACTTCATACAACTGCTAGACAAATATTATTTTCTTTATAGGCTTTAATTCATTTTATAAGTAATAAAATGTCTATATTTGTCCAATCCTTAATTCTACTCAAGTAATAGTATAATATAATGAAGTTTGGAGAATCTATAAATTATTTGAAAATAGTATTCAGGAGCAAGGGATTGCAGTTACATTGTTTATAGACTATACTATTGACTAAATGTAGGAAGAGGTTGAAAAAGATCTTATTTCACATATAAAATTGAATTTTAAAAAATAAATTTCAAGCACAATTTATTTTAGAGCACAACTGATTACTTCAGCTACACACTGCAGTGTGATGTATAGAATGCCACTTGGTTGTTTGAGGATGTTAAAAATGAGATATGAGGATTTTTCTGGTTTTTTTTTAAAGATGTATTTATTTATTGGAAAGTCAGAGTTACACAGAGAGAGAAGGAGAGGTAGAGAGAGAGGTCTTCCATCCACTGGTTCACCCCCCAACTGGCCGCAACAGCAGGAGCTGCACCCATCCAAAGCCAAGAGCCAGGAGCTTCTTACGGATCTCCCATGCAGGTGCAGGGGCCCAAGGACTTGGGCCATCTTCTGCTTTCCCAGGGCATAGCAGAAAGCTGGATGGGTAGTGGAATAGCCAGGTCTTGAACCGGCACCCAAATGGGATGCCAGCACTGCAGGCAGTGGCTTTACCTGCTATGCCACAGCACCAGTCCCTTTTTTGTTCTATACTTCCTTTATTTTTAGTTAGTTTTTAACAGATTCAATATAGTTTATAGATACAATTCTAAGACTATAATAAAATTCCCTCGTCCTTCCCTACTCTCTCTTCCACCCTCCCTCTTTCGCTCGCTCGCTCGCTGTCTCTCTTCTTTTTTTTTTTTAAGTTTTTGAGATAACATATTTTTGATTTACATTATAGTCAAAACTTAATGCTTCACCAGATATTAAGGTTAACAAATACAAAGCAAAATGATTCTAGTTTAGTGGGAATATAGGCAAGGGCAATAAACAATAATCAAGTGGAAAAGTTTTTCACCAAAAAAAAAAAAAGTGAATGTTTTTTGTTCTGTTCATTGTCTCAACATTGGGGCAACAAATCCTGAATCTATTGAGAAAGACTGGTAGAAAGTATTTACAGCCTCCTAGTAGTAAGGTTCCTACAGGTGTGACCACTTACACAAAGCTTTTTTAAAAGACATGGTAATGTGCTTTAGCTAAGTGGAAAATGTCAGTATCTAGACCTCATAACATAAAGACAAACATGGATTTTGACCTACAAAATCAAATAGTCAAGTATTGTTCAGCACAGGTTTATTACTTCAGGAAAATAACACTAAGTCATACAATGGGAAAAAATAAGGTGATTAACAAGTACCATTTTTAAAGCACAGAAATTGGGACATTTTAATTCAATAATATATCTAGAAAGTCCCTAAAATTGAGCATCATGTTTGATATTTTGTAAAATTCAATAAAATATTTTTCAATACAGTTAAATCTCGGGTAGATATCCAGCTATATGAGTGATTAGTTATATGTAATTTCTGCTTTGTGTACTGTGTCATTTTAGCCACTTAGAGTGGAACAAAATAAGCAGGGAAAAACTGATGTGGAAAGGATTTAAGGACATTTCTCAGATTTGTTTGTATTCATTGGGAATACTTCTCAATCAAAATATAAAAGCAATGAAAGTCACAAATAACATGTAATTACTAAAAAGAATTGACAGGTCCATCAACAAAAAAGTTAATTAGAGAACCAAATAGACCTTTGGGAAGTGAATAAAATCTTTCACATTCCATTTGTAAGTTACTACTGCCATGTTTGAGGTTATTCCAGAAAGCTAATATTCTAGGTTCTTGTTTGAAAAGTTTATAATGAGTTAGAATTTTTGGAAATCTTACGAAATCAAATTAATAGAACCAAACTAAAACAAAAAAATAAATTAATTAAAAGCTCTCCTTGCCAGGTCTGCCTATGGCAGTATTATTTAGCTTTCATTTATCTATATATATATAATAACATTTGAGACAAGCATATAAAATATCAACATTATCCACTTTTTCCCCATTCTATCCCCAAAGTTGTCCTAGGCTAGAGAGGATGGGCTCTTGATACAGGCTTCCCAAGAATCACTAAAAAGCAAAATATACAATATAATCTTGTATAGTCTATGGATCACGATCAGGAAAGGAGATACAGTAGAGCTTTACTCTTCGGATTTGTCTTAGGTCAGGTTCCCTAGATGCAGAGTCTGAGACGGGGATTTTCTGAAAGTGATTTATTGAAGACTCCTTCCCACATGAGATCTGTAAGGGAATAAGGGAAGCAGACTAGCAGAGTGGAAGAAACTACACAA
Organism: Lepus europaeus; assembly: GCF_033115175.1. Taxonomy (NCBI): domain Eukaryota; kingdom Metazoa; phylum Chordata; class Mammalia; order Lagomorpha; family Leporidae; genus Lepus; species Lepus europaeus. The sequence goes on from NC_084831.1 coordinate 62,283,916, forward strand.
ATCTGTTCTCGAGAAGCCTGATCCCACAGTATGCCCTGGACGATATCACAGGGGTTCAGTAATTAGTAATTAGTTTTAGTAATTCATTCTATTTTCTTCAATATAATAGTGTAAAAAACTGCTAGATGAAGGGTCTTCAAAATCTTCACAGAAAACACACATTACCTATTAGTTTCATTTTCCACAAATCTTTTGAAGTATGTTGTATTTGAAACCTGGTTGATTAAACTCCATCATGAGGCACAAACTACCTTCTCATACCTAAGAACATTCACTAATAGGAAATAACTCTTTCAGTGCTGTACTAAATATTAAAATGTTTAAACAAAAATTGTTTTTTAAGATTTATTTATTTATTTGAAAGGCAGACTTACAGAGAGGCAGAGGCAGAGGGAGAGGCAGAGAGAGAGAGAGAGAGAATCTTCCATCCACTGGTTCACTCCCCAAATGTCCACAATGGCCAGGACTGAGCCAGGCCAAAGCCAGAAGTCCAGAGCTTCCTCCATTTCTCCCCTCCATGGGTAGAGGGGCCCAAGCACGTGGACCATCTGCTGCTTTCCTAGGTGTATTAGCAGGGAGCTGGATCAGAAGTGGAGCAGCTGGGAGCTGAACTGGCATTCATATTGAATGCCAGTGCTGCAGGCAGTAGTTTTATCCACTATGCCACAGCACTAACACTAAACAAAATTAATATAATTTTTTGTGAATTTGCCTCTTTGTTTATTGAGGTATACTGAGGTATCTTTGTTTATTGCAAGAGAAAAACCAAATATACCCTCTATCCCTTCTTTGTCAAAGAGTGGCTCTACCGTGACAAAGAATGACAAGTTCCTGGAGGACCTGGGCTTGTATCACAAGAATGATCTGTTCAGTTTTGTATGACTTACAAACACCATCTAAAGTACCTTCAGTTCCATGAAAGTGTCTTTGAGCTGTAAAGTGAGGGTGGTCAGAGAGACAATGAGTATCAAGAACCACTTTTCCTTCTGCTAGCTCTGCTGGATGTGGACTGCTTCCCTTCACTCGTCAGCCGCATGGCAATCTCAATGCATTTACCCTGAGCAACATAATCCTCCCTCCTTTAAATACGTTCTTAGTTTTAAATGTGCACAACTGCAATATCCTTTCATTTTTAACCTATATTCTTAAAAATTATACAGCAAGTTAAACCTACACTTTTGATGCTCCCATCCCATATCAGAATGCTAGTTGAAGTCCCAGCTACTCCTTTTCTGATCCAACTTCCTGTTAGTGCACCCGAGAGGCAGCAGATGCTGCCCCAAGTACCTGGGTTCCTGCCACCCACATGAGTGACACAGATGATGTTCCTGGCTCAGCCTCAGCTTTTGTGGGCATATAGGGAGTGAAACAGCAGATAGACTCTCTCTCTCTCTCTTCTCAGTCTCTCCTTCTCTTTCTCTGTCATTCTTTCTTTCAAATAAATAAACAAACACATCTTTTTTGTTTTTTTAAGATTTTTTAAAATTGTTAATGTTTTACATATCCAATATAGTTTATAGGTAAAAACCTAAAAATGTGATATTCCCTTCCTCCCTTCCTGTCCCCTCTCTTCCACCTCCTTTCTTCTCCCTTTCTTTCTTTTTTTAGTTTTTGAGATAACGTATTTTAAAGTTTTATTATTGTAAAAAAGAATTAATGCTTCACCAAATTAGAGGTTTAATGAAAATCAAAAAGGCCTTAGTTTAGTGGGAATATAGACAATGGCTGTAAACAATAATTCAGTGGAAAAATGATCATTTCACCTATGTATTACCACTATAATTTTAATGATCTGTGATTACTTTAAAATATATCTTTTCTAAAAATTAGACTGGTAACAAATAAATTTTGAAAAAGCTATTACTGTAAAATTACAAATAAATGTAGACACTAAACTCTTCCTTCCCTCACTCTACCCCACACTGCCTATGTAAAGCCCTGATCCAGGAGTTACTCTTAGCAGTGTATCAAGAATTCTGGCTCCTAGGCATTTGTCCCCATACTTTTTGACCTTCTACCAACCATATCTAAGAAATATTTCCAACATGGTCTGCCTATACAAAAATGTGTTAACTGTCAAATAAAACTTACTGAGTCTGTAAGAATCATAGTTAGAGCATAGTTTACAACAAAACAATTTCACTTCAGAATCATTGTTAGCAAAAGTGACAAAAAACAGTTTAAATTCTTCACTTTTCAATTAATAATTTTGTAATTGTGCAAATCATGTCAAAATGTATACAATTTAAAGGAATTTGAGGGAGCCTGCAGGGATGATAATCAGAAACTTGATTACAGGTACTATTTTAGGAATAGCCAGGAAAGAGACTCCACAGCCCACCTACAGTTACCCACTCCTGTTTTTCATACTTTCCACCGTTTTATGGTATTTCTGAAGCTGAGGGGAAAACCACTAAGGCTCTGACAGAGTCAGTAAACTAAAGAAGATTCAGCAATCCAAATACTCACCACCAGTTGGATCTCAAGTACAGAATTTAAATAATTCATAAAATAAATACTTGGAAGACATTTCTTTTTCCCAAATAGACCAGAAAGACAGTCAGTGAACAAGTATGATTATTGACTTTTTTTTTAAAGATTTATTCAATTATTTGAAGGTCAGAGTTATACAGAGAGAGAAGGAGAGGCAGAGAGAGAGAGAAAGAGAGAGACAGAGGTCTTCCATCCACTGGTTCACTCCCCAAATGACCACAATGGCCAGAGCTGAGCTGATCTGAAGCCAGGAGCCAGGAGCTTCTTCCGGGTCTCCCATGCAGGTACAGGGGCCCAAGGACTTGGGCCATCTTCTACTGCTTTCTCAGGCCATTGCATAGAGCTGGATCAGAAGTGGAGCAGCCGAAAGTTGAACCAGCGCCCATATGGGATGCTGGCATTGCAAGCAGCAGCTTTACTAGCTATGCCACAACTCTGGCCTCAATCATTGACTTTTAAAAGAAAATGTAATTAAGCAAAAGAAAAGTCTTTTTTTTAAGCTCAAGAATTTCACCCAGAAAAAACAGGATGCAAATGTCCTTTCAGTCACTCTCACAGATGTCTGATTAAACAATTGTTAGATAATCATGGGGACACAGGAGTAATTAGTAAAATTTAAAATATAATTACAAAGTAATCTAAACCAAACAGAATTTTAGCACTTACATTCAAATTCTCCAAAAAGAACAACTACAATGATCAGCATCAAACTATAAAAAATATTCTAGTAGTCAGTCTATCATTTCTGAAAGCAATCTCAGACAAAAGGGAATAAATTTCTTAACCTGGGAACATTTTTAACAAATCATATAGGAACAGTATCTTGAAAACTATTTGGGGGTAAATATAAAACTTTTATAGTGACTTAAAAAATTATGTAAGTCCAAAGACTCTGCAATGTGTATTTCTTTGGCTGGGATATTGCATTCTATTATATTACCACTAAGATATTTGTAATCTTTTAACCATTTCTATAGATTTCATTAGTCTCCTTGTTGTTCCAAAACATTATGAATAGATTCTTTTCCAAATGCAATGAATTCCACTTTAGTGTTTACTTTATTAAAAGATAAATGTTTCAAGGTTTTTAAAATATGTTTATTTATTTGAAAGCCCTTGAGAGACAGAGAGAGAGAGAGAGAGAGAGAATCTGGATGCGGTCCACTGGCTCACTCCCCAAACACCAACAATGGTATGGCCTGAATCAAACCAAAGACATAACCAGGAGCTAGGAACTCCATCTGGGTCTCTCCTGTGGATAGCAGGGAACCAACTACTTGAGCCATGACCTGCTGCACATTAGCAGGAAGCTAATATGGTGGAAGTAGAGGCAGGACTCAAACCGAGGCACTCTGATATGGGATATGAGCGTCCCCAGCGGCAGCTTCCTACCTACCCTGAAATTCCTAAAAACATACGATTTTGCTGAAAGTTTTAGAAGACTTGGTCAGTTGTAAATTTTAATTTATATCAATGTCTCAAATTTTCTGGATTCCTAAATCAATTCTCCATTCTATTCATTTTTTTTACATTATACTGTTTCATAAATAAAAATTCAGTCACAGATTGAAGTAGCACATTCAGCTTGCCAGTGTCCCTCCTTCTTTATCTCCTTTCTCACAGCCTTCCCTTCTTGTTGATTCTAATGACCATAGAATAAATCTCGTCTTACTGCTTGTAACTACAGTTACTAAGATAGCAAATTGCTCAAAGGCTATAATTTGATGGATAGCAAGTAGCCTTAAAATATTTTATCATCACACTTGATTCATAAAGTAACACTATTGATAATACCTTTATCCTCAATGTGTCAAATCTTCTAGTACTCATGGGCTCTAAGTAAATATAGTCTGTTAGGTAAATTTAATGTTGTTTCTATAAGCTATAATACAGATTCATATTCACATTGCCCACTTCATTAAAAAAATTAATATTTGCCACATTTGGTGGGAAAAAGAATTTCCTCTCAAGAGCTTTTGAATCTATGGCTCTGTTTGTTGTTTTCCCCTCTAGAGGCCTTCTTTGTCATCATATGAAAGCATTAAATACTGTATTCCATAATATTTAACCAATGTATTTGGAATTGTCATTGCAAGAGCATACAATTTTTATTTGAGATGCAGTCTCCCTAGAAGCCAATTTCTCAGCATCAGCTAGAGCCAAGACTTCTCAGAATTTTAAAGAAAAGAGTATTTCAAAATTGAAGTTGCAGGTCCCTTAAGATAAGTTCTATTTTTGTGAATACATTGAGACTGTCACAGATGTTCACCTTCATCATTAAAAAGCCATATAAAGTTTGTTTCTCCTGTAAAGTTAGAATGTTAAATGTTGGACTCATAAACGAACTTTCTGAATCCCTCATGGTTTATGTCCGGAGGTGTAGAGGCTAGGCTAACAGTGGGGCCAGGTCAGGTCTTACTACTTTGAGAAACCTCCCAAACTCATCCTTTTTAAAAATTCTTGAGAAAATCAAAACTTTTTCTGAGACCATTATGGATATTTTTAGAATATCCATTTACATTATCTTTTTAAAAGATTTATTTATTTATTCAAAAGGCAGAATTACAAAAAGAAGGAGACACACACAGAGGAAGAGAGGTGGGGAAGAGAGAGAGGATCTTCCATCACCTGGTTCACTCTCCCAAATGATGGCAATGGTCAGGGCTTGGCCAGGCCAAAGCCAGGAGCCTAGAACTCAATCCTGGTCTACCATATGGGTGACAGGGGCCCAGCTGCTTGGGCCATCTTTTGCTGCTTTACCAGGCACATTATCAGGGAACTGGATTGGAAGTAGAGAAGCCAGGACTTGAACAAATGCCCATATGGGATGCTGGCTTCACAGGCAGCAGCTTAACCTGCTGCAACACAACGTTAGCCCCTAGAGTAAATATCTGTGGTTTATGTAACACTGGTTTTAAAATTGAGCATAAAAGGCCGGCACCTTGGCTTAACAGGCTAATCCTCCGCCTTGCGGCGCCGGCACACCGGGTTCTAGTCCTGGTTAGGGTGCCAGATTCTATCCCGGTTGCCCCTCTTCCAGGCCAGCTCTCTGCTATGGCCCGGGAAGGCAGTGGAGGATGGCCCAAGTTCTTGGGCCCTGCACCCGCATGGGAGACCAGGAGAAGCACCTGGCTCCTGCCTTCGGATCAGTGAGATGCGCCAGCCGCAGCGGCCATTGGAGAGTGAACCAATTGCAAAAAGGAAGACCTTTCTTTCTGTCTCTCTCTCTCACTATCCACTCTGCCTGTGCAAAAAAAAAAAAAAAAATTGAGCATAAAGATTAAATGGCAACAGGCCATGTCTATGTGGAGCATCTAACCAGCTCTCTCTGGATTAGCTTTGGTTCAAACTTACAGTGGTCCCTCTGGGATGCATGAGTCCATGGTGTGTGTGACTATCTTAAGTACATACAAATGATGTTTGAGGAAAGCAAAGATTTACATTCTTTTGAAAGGCGCTGAGAGCAGCTATGATGTTGCTCTATTGAGAGACACCTATTGGAATGGTACCGTGGATACTTCTGTGCTTTCTAGCCTCTGAGGAACCTGAGAGCTGCTCATGAGGTGAAAGGAATTAGAAGAACACACACACACAAAAAAAGAGATGATATAAGCCACTAACTAGAGTAGATTCTAGGAGCCATTACTATCAAGAGGTAATTCTCCCAATGTGATGTTTCCAAAAGACATAGCCTCTGCAAGATATTAAGAACCATTAGAAAGTCCTGCAGAGGGAACCCATGTCCACTACCCAGAGTGAATAATAATTGAAGCCATTATCAGAGTAAGCCACCACCAGGAAACCACAGAAGAGGCAGGAGGGGATTACCAGTCATCTATCCATCCCCTTCCCTAAACAAGAGATGCTATTTGGAATTCAAGAGAAAGATGGTCAGGGTTGGCCTTTCCATATACTCCAAACTGAGAGGAAGGAATACTTTCCTGACAATAAATCTGGGACAGCTAGAGACTCAAAAACTCTCGCTGGGTAAAAGAACATGAATTATAACTTAACTTTCAGACTTTCAATGAATAAAGTAACATTTATTGACACTATACTGAATGCTATTTATGATTCTAAATATCTGATATTTACTGACTTAAACCAACATGTTTAGTATGTCTGATTTTTATACCCATTTTAAGGATAAGGAAAAGTTAAGTACACAAAAATTAATTTGTACAAAGTCATCAATTCATAAATGGTAAACACAGACTAACTCTAGAGCTATTATCTTAACCACTGCTTATACAGTATAGTAGATAGAAAAATGGTTCCTTGAGTATGGCCACATGTCATTCCCAGAATCTGTGGTTGTCATATTACACAGCAGAAGGGACCTTGCAGTATGATGAACTTAAAGACCTTGTAAGAAGATCATCCTGTGGGTCCAAAGTAATCACATAATCCTAAAAGCAGAGAATCCAAGGCAGGCATTTGGCCTAGAGATTAAATAACCAGTTGGGACACGCACATTTCACATCAAAGAACCTGGCTTCAATTCCCTGATCCAGATCCTGATTCCAGCTTCCTGCTAATACAGATCCTAGGAGACGCTAGTGAGAGTTCAAATTGTGTCCCTGCCCCCGATCCGGGAGAACAGGATTGAGTTGCCAACTCCTGGCTTCAACTTCCTAGCTATCACTGGCATTTAAGAGAGTGGGCCAGCTGATGAGAGCTTGCTTGCTCTTCTTCTCTCGGTCTCCTTTTCAGTCTTTCTGCCTCTCAAATCATTTTTTCTTGGTAAATGGAGACTCTTTTCCAGCTGTGGTCAGGGGGAGACACAACAACAGAAAACTGATCAGAGAGATGCACCATTGCTGGCTTTGAAGGTGGAAGAAGAGAAACATGAACCAAGGAATATGGATATTTCTTTGAAAGTAGGAAAGGAGGGAAATCAATTCTCTCCTAGAGATTCCACACTAGAATGCAGCCCTGCCAACACATTTGTTTTAGTCCAGTGAGACCTACACTGGCCTTCTAACCTACAAAATTATAGGATAATACATTTGTGATGTGTCACTACACCAAGTCTGTGATAACTTGTTACAACAGCAGAAAACTAATATATACTGCCTCACTGAAAAAGAGAGTTACTCATATACTGCCCATCCTTGAGCAAGATAATTTAGAACCTTAGGTCTACAGGCTGTTTCATTAGTTTTGAATATATTGCATAATAGCATGTCCCACTTTTAGAATTCTACCAAATGTTGTAAGAAACTGAACCTATATTAAATCTTGCCAGCAAAGTTCTAAGATTGATAAGATGTCATTACTTCGATCTTTAATACTCAGAAAATGCCTTCTTGTTGTCTGGAAGTTCGGAGATAACTTTTATCCAAACAGTAGGGAGCTACTGCTCTAATTTTCAGAGCAAAATAGTCTGATGAATCCCTACCAAATTCCGTCATCAGTGACAAAGTACTCTTTTACTTCTCAGAATAAAATAGGCCGGCACCGCGGCACACTGAGCTAATCCTCCACCTGCGGCGCCGGCACCCCAGGTTCTAATCCCAGTTGGGGTGCCGGTTCTGTCCCAGTTGCTCCTCTTCCAGTCCAGCTCTCTGCTGTGGCCCAGGAAGGCAGTGGAGGATGGCCCAAGTGCTTGGGCCCTGCACCCACATGGGAGACCAGGAGGAAGCACCTGGCTCCTGGTTTTGGATCAGCGCAGTGCGCCAGCCACAACACACCAGCTGTAGCGGCCACTTGCGCAGTGAACCAATGGAAAAAGGAAGACCGTTCTCTCTGTCTCTCTCTCTCTCTCTCTCTCTCTAACTCTGCCTGTCAAAAAATAAAAAAATAAGAATAAAATAAATTGCTGAAAGGGAAACACATGACTACAATGAACTTTTTCAAAACAGTGTTAAAGTTTTCATATTTCTCATCGATATTCATCATAACAAAGACCCCAAAATGAGTTCAGATTTATTTGGCTTCTTTCATACAGCAGTGGTTTTGTACAAAGATATGATTAAAAAAAAATTAGGGCACTCTCCTTTGTAGGTACTCCTTAGGGAAACACTCTACCTTCACAGAATGAATGCCACAGACTATTATCAAATGTTACATTCATTGCTATTTCCTTCCAAGAATGTGCAGTATGCTGGCTGATAGGGTATCTACAGAATGGGCAGTAGCAATTTCCTAGTTAATGAAATGTATTGATTGAAAATATATAATAAAAATATATAATAATAAAAAAGAAGTGTTTTTGGGAGACTCAGATTATCAGAAGAGTAAATTTCAGAACAGCAGTTGGATCCTGCAGAGCCATGTAATGGATGAAATTACACACCTGCCACAAGGTATCACGTTTGTATACTTTCAGTGGTCAGTTTGTAGAGTGTTGCTAGTTCTTCCCTGCAGATATGATGGTCATAATTAAGCTCCTGTGGTCTGAGTTCATATAAACATTATTAAAAGTGTTCCTTAACAATGAATTGAAGAAGGGAAAGCAAAATTAACTGAATAGCATTATGACAAAATAATAGTCAAAACAAGTTCCCCTCCAGCAACCAGAGATGTAGTCACCTATGTTGGGTAATAGCATCATTTGCCTACTGCACAGAGAACCATAATAGCAAAGAGGGGGACTGCTGGAGGGACTAGTCACATACAGAGCCTCCTGAATTACTGTGGTTTGAGAACTATGTGTCCAGTGTGAAAAGTACTGAGGAGGCTCTATTTTTTGTCACAACCAGTGTCATTCAGTGATATGGTACATTATTAATTGTGTCTTGTTTGTCAGTCCTTTTCTAAACCAGTTTTCTTTTTTTTTCTTCTTTTTTCTGAATTGACCATCTGTATAATTGAATTGGCCCAAGCTGTTAAAGCATCACTTCTAACATTACCTTCATTAACCTAAAATTGTTTAAGTTTGAATAATTTTCTTAATGCTAAAGATAGTGCATAATTATAGTAGAAAATAACAAAACACATATAAGCCAAAAACATCTGATGTCTCATTACCTAGTATTACACTGTTAATGTATAGATGATATCTTTCCATATATTTTCCCACACAAATATACATATAAATGTATTTCAGCAAAAATATTATCAGACCACATGTAGTGTGCAACCCACTCGTGTCACAAAACATTCATGTACTTCTATATCAGTCATCTAGGACTTCATTTTTAATAACAGCACATCATTATATTATATGGATTCACCTCAATTTCTTTTTTATTAAGATTTATTTATTTATTTGAGAGGCAGAGTTACAGAGAGACAGAGGGAGAGATATGGAGAGAGGTCTTCCAATCACTGGTTCACACCCCAAATGGCCGCAAAGGCGGGAGCTGGGCCAATCCGAAGCCAGGAGACAGGAGCTTCTTCTGGGTCTCCCATGTGGGTGCAGGGAAGCAAGCCATCTTCTACTGCTTTCCCAGGCCATCAGCAGGGAACTGGATTAGAAGTGGAGCAGCCAGGGCTCAAATTGGCGCTTATGTGGGATGCTGGTGCTAGAGGCTGTACCTACCAGGGTACAGCACCGGCCCTTTTTACCTTAATTTCTTTAGTCATTGCCTTGTTATTAAACATTTAAGTATAGCTTTTAAATTTTTGTTATTATAAATACTATGATGAATGCATTAGTACATGTGCATTGCAAATCTGTCCAATAATTTCCTTAAGATAAGTTCTATAAATCTAATTACTAGGTTAAAAGTTGGCAATGACTTAGAAATCCTGATGCCTATCCATAGCTTCATTTTAAATGGGAGAGAAAATATTACAATCAGAATAAAAATCATTCAAAAATCCTAAGTGTATAAATTTCATAAAGATGTGACATGCTGAAGAAAAATGTGAGAAGTAGTTTAATTTGGGTCAGTTCGTTAAGGCATTTACATAGATATGTGCACACATACACAAAGCTATGGGTTTAAGTAAAACTCACTAAGTTTACAGATTAGAAAATGACATGATTTTCTAAATATCAGGCAAGGATATTAAAATATTATCTTATATTTTATGAATAATTCTTTAGAATTTAAAATAACAGCTATGTTGACATTAATTCACATACTTTAAAATTCATTGTTTCAAAGCATGAGAGTACAATCGAGTGGTTTTTGTATATTCAGAGTTGTGCTACCATCATACTCTAATTTCATAACACTTTTATTACTTCAAAAAGAAGCTTTATACACATGGTTATACCCCAGCCTCAGGCAAACTAATCTATTTTCTGCTTCTATGCATTTGCCTATTCTTGACATTTCATATATATGGATTCACAGAATATGAAGCCTTTTGTGACTAGCTTCTTTCATTTAGTATAATGATTTCAAGGTTCATCCATGCTGTAGCAAGTATCAGTGATTCAGTATATTTTATTGCCAAATATTTTCCATTCTTACCAAGTTTAAACTCGTACAAATTCTTTACAAGTTGCTATCGATCATAAATTTGTCATACTGTTTTATAATGTTTGTCTTTAGTTCTCTTCCATTAGATTGTGAGCTCACTGAAGCCAGAAACTGTATTCTGTATATCTCTGTATATCATAAAATCCAGGCTCAATATGTGGTTGGCAATCAATTAATGTTTGCTATTTTATATATCACCAACAAAGTTAATGACTTTTTAATAAATTAGATTAATTTGCCCAGGGATTTTGTAACTATGTAGACATAAACTTTATTTAAATATATGTTGCAGTTTTCTTATATTTAATTTTCTCTTACATATTTAATATTAAAATTCTCAGTAATACATATATATCTATTTCTAGTTAAGGTTTTAAAGTATAGATTGAATTTATAACTCCTCAAATACGAGTCTTTTTAAAGATTTACTTATTTATTTGACAGTCAAAGTCACAGACCTTCCATCTACTGGTTAACTCCCCAGATGGTTGCAGCAGCCATGTTGGGCCAGGCCAAAGTCAGAAGCCAGGAGATTCATCATGGGTGGAGGGCCCAAGCACTTAGGCCACCTTCTCTGCTTCCCCAGGTGCCTTAGAGGGAGCTGGATCAGAAGTGGACCAGCAGGACTAGAACTGGTGCCTGTATAGGATGCTGGCATCACAGGCAGTATCTTTTACCCTCTATACCACGGTGTTGGTCCCATGGGAGACATTTTAATATAGAGTAACTTCAGACAAATTTAGAACTCATACAGAAGATGATTCAATATCATATTCCAAATTATTTATTAAAAAATATTGACTATGCTGCAAGATCCATTTGTAAATCATAATAACACTTTAAAAACAAAATGGGCTCTTTTTTTACAATAGAACACATTGCTTTTCTTAAACCTGTCTAGAAGAATGGTGCCTTGCTTAAAATATAATGGTAATCTTGAAGCTTACATGTATAAACTGTTTTTAATCTATCTTTTATTATTTTAATATGAATTAAATTTTGTATTAATAGACCTAGTTGTTGGTTAATAGAATCCTAACCTCTGTTACTTCTGACTTATAGGGTATCTTTGTTACTAGGGTTCAGCCTGATGGGCCAGCATCCAACTTACTACAGCCTGGTGATAAGATTCTTCAGGTAAGACTGATAAAAACAATGCATGCAACTGCCAACACTGACATGAACCAGTAACCATGGTATCAAATTAAATGACTTGAATTGTGTGATTGAAAATGAGCCCTTCTTACATTTTTTTTTATTTGCCTTCATTGTACTGGGTTTGACAAGCAATTTAGAAACAATACAATCTGATAGAATCCCATACCTAGTACCTGACACAGTATTTGATACATGATACGTGTTCTGCATACTTTTATTCAATTACATGGAATGACTTGATAATATAAGAAGAACTGAGATTATATATGTGTTTATATGTATGTATGTATCTGTGCATAGTTATCAAGTAAAAGTAATAATTAAAATGTATCCAAGTAAAGTATTTGTATAACTTTAGATGAAGAAGAAAGGCAGATCCATAGTTAATTTCTCAACAATACATGTGAATGCTGTGAAACATGTGTTATATGTCTTTCTTCTCACTTTGCCCAGATAAGAAAAAGTTGAGCTGCATATAAAGAGACTTTTCAAAATGTATTTTCTGGTGAAAAAAAAAAAAGACTTTTGTACCTTAAAGCTATGCATATCACATAAGGATCACTCCAGTAAACAGTTAAGCAAGTGCCTGGCAGAGTCTTGGGAGCTCCCCATACTCCTTTACCCCTCCCAGCCCCATCCCTATATCCCTCCAGTCCCCCTCCTTATCCCTGTTACCCTGTTCCCTCACCTCTCCTCCCTTCCTCCCCCCCCAAAAAAGTGCTAAGCATAACTTTATCCATTTTGCTTTCTTTGTCCTTCCTCTCTTTAAATTCACTTCCCATTTACTAGTAAGAGGTCCTTGATCATTCCTTACATTACAGGGAAAGGTTCTTCACCATTATCATTATAGTTAAGATTCAATATTTTGACCTGTGATCCTAAAAATTTCTATGGCTCTTTGGATCTATGATCCTAGAAATGTCCCACTATATGAAAAGGTAAGACTACCTGGAATTGCCAATATATGGCCATTTCTAGTAGTTATAAGTGGCTTCACATAATATATTGAAGATTTAGAGGCCCCGGGAAAGCAGAACATTGGGAAAAGAACCTTAGTTCATCTATACAAATGCAGTTCTAAGAATCTAAAGTCCCCTCAGAGAGCTTCTATCTGCTATTTACTGAACTGTCTCAGAAAGTCCTAGAAAAGTAGAAATCCTGTGTAGCCCAATATAAGTATTTAACAAAATCACTTTCATATTCTCTTCTCAGAAGTGTTGTAAAGTAACTGTTAAGATCATGCTGGCGTCGCGGCTCACTTGGCTAATCCTCCGCCTGTGGCACCAGCACCCCGGGTTCTAGTCCCATTCGGGGTGCCAGATTCTGTCCCGGTTGCTCCTCTTCCAGGCCAGCTCTCTGCTGTGGCCCGGGAGTGCAGTGGAGGATGGCCCAAGTGCTTGGGCTCTGCACCCGCATGGGAGACCAGGAAGAAGAGCCTGGCTCCTGGCTTCAGATCAGCGCATCCACTGGAGGGTGAACCAATGGAAAAGGAAGACCTTTCTGTCTGTCTCTCTCTGTCTAACTCTGCCTGTCAAAAAAACAAACAAACAAACAAAAAATCATGGTCAGCTACTCAAGTTGTTAAACAGTTTATTACAAAAAAAAAAAAAAATTCTGCTCCACTGCTGGCACTATCACAGTAGAAAAATCATCCAGCAGGCCTGAGGTTTTTCCATGCAGACAGGAGACAAAGACAGCAATTAGTATTTTGAATCAGAACAATGAAACAAGATTAAATTCCTTACCACTTTATTATGAAAGCTACATTTTTGGATAGTCTAACTAGCCCTTTAACCTTGAGCCTTTACATCATGCCTTTGGGCCTCTAATTCGTTATGTATAAAATGAACTGTAGTTTATATTATGTTATATTATATTATATTATATTATATCTGCTCAAAACTTCAACTGTTTGATAATTCTTGGATTGTCATAAAAGATAGCCAGGAATATTATAATTCCCATATAATTAATTAATAACAATATAATCCCTTTGCTAATTAGCAAAGGAAACTGCTAGTTAAATTTTTCTATACTGGATTGCAAAGAAATGATTTTGAATCTCAGAGTCTGAATAAATATATAGTCAGTGAATCTCAAATCTCCAATTAGAATGCTAACCTGGATAGAGAAGTATCCCATAGCTTCAGACAAGATTGGGGGTTGCCTTCATACTGCTCAGATTCAGAAAAGAAATGTTTATATCATAACAAAACTATATGTATATATATATAATATATATAAAATCTGTCTATATCTATCTTAAAAATGGAAAAATAAGGAAATAGTGTCTATTTACTAGATACAAAATAGAGTGCTATTTTCTGGCTGTGAAATTCTAAAACCATTGTAGATGGAGTCAAAAGAGTTTAGATTTCTTATCCCTGGGATTACAATAGCAAAGTATACAGAGGAATGGATTCTTAATGCAAACAGAGGAAGGAATTAAAGCCTAGTCAGTTAAAAACCAAATATACCACAGAAGAGCTGCACCTAGTTGTCTCTCCTCTCCAGGAATGACCATCAAGGATGAATATTATTTTTTGCTATAGACTCATGTTTGTCTAGTACAATGAAGTCAAAATCCATTTTTTGACAAAAAGAGGGGGAAAGCAGGAAAGCACAAAGATCGTAAGTAACTTATTATATTTATGGTATCATTCATACTAGTTAAAAAAGTACAAGTGGCCAATTCTACTTCCTGAAAGAAATAAGAATGACTAATTCTGAACTGAAATTTTTGCAGTGTCAGATATTCAAAGAGCAGGATACATTTTTACTTTTTCTATAACACTTGAGGTTCTTAGTTTAAAGAACACTGGGGAAAATGGGTTAATTACATTGAGTGATCTATTATTTAATAGATCTGTATTATGTGTTCTCACTGGAGTATGTTTACTTACAAAGCTTAATGGCAATGTACAACCTTGAAAATAAAGGAAAAGGGAAAAAAAATGGGTATGGATGCCAGTACTGCAGGCGGCAGCTTTACCCGCTATGCCACAGCAGTGTTCTATGGTTTTTGCTCTCTTTTTACCCACTATTCTCTATTCTGTTTTGTTATTAGAATGGTATTTGAATTACATGTAGATGTGTGCATTAAGTTAGGATGGTGATAGTTAAAACACACTCACATGATTTTTCTGTTATTTCACTGTTCATTTTCCCAGGACACACCATAATTAATAAACATATTCAAGTGACTTACTGTGCCAGTTTGTTTTAAGACAGTGTGACACATGGAAAGAGCACAATGCTGGGAGAACTGATCTTTCATGGCCTCACCAGATTCTTTAAAGTTATATTATGTAGAATGATAGAAAAAAAAATTGAAAGCACGTGGATAATTTTTTTTATTAAACTTTTATTTAATGAATATAAATTTCCAAAGTATAGCTTATGGGTTACAATGGCTTTCCCCCTCCCATAACTTCCCTCCCGCCCGCAACCCTCCCCTTTCCCGCTCCCTTTCCCCTTCCATTCATGTAAAGATTCATTTTCAATTCCCTTTGTATACAGAAGATCAGTTTAGTATATATTAGGTAAAGATTTCAACATTTTGCCCATATAGCAACATAAAGTGAAAAAACTACCATTGGATTACTAATTATAGCATTAAATAGCAATGTACAGCACATTAAAGACAGAGATCCTACATAATTTTTTTTCAAATTAATTAATTTTCTATGCCATTTCCATTTTAACACCAGGTTGTTTTTTTTTTTTCATTTCCAATTCTCTTTATATACAGAAGATCACTTCAGTATATAATTAGTAAAGACCTCATCAGTTTGTGCCCACACAGAAACGCAAAGTATAAAAATACTGTTTCAGTACTAGTTATAGCATCACTTGGCTTTAGACGACACATTAGGGACAGATCCCACATGGGGTGTAAGTACACAGTGACTCCTGTTGCTGATTTAACAATTTGACACTCCTGTTCATGGCGTCAGTAATCTCCCTAGGCTCTAGTCATGAGTTGCCAGGGCTATGGAAGCCTTTAGAGTTCGCTGACTTTGATCTTATTCCGATAGGGTCATAGTCAAAGTGGAAGTTCTCTCCTCCCTTCGGAGAAGGGTACCTCCTTCTTTGATGGCCCCGTTCTTTCCACTGGGATCTCACTCACAGAGATCATTCATTTAGGTCTTTTTTTTTTTTTTGCCAGAGTGTCTTGGCTTTCCATGCCTGCTATACTCTCATGGGCTCTTCAGCCAGATCTGAATGCCTTGAGGGCTGATTCTGAGGCCAGAGTGTTGTTTAGGACATCTGCCATCCTATGAGTCTGCTGTGTATCCCACTTCCCATGTTGGATCTTTCTCCAAGTATCTGCTAATACTAACTGATAGAATCAAAAAGGGAGAGAAAGATAATTTTTTAATATTAGATTGAATTTGCCAATATTGAACTATTTTTGAGATGGCTATTTTGTTAGTTTAACAACAATTAGGTGCATTTTGTTATGTCCTGCTTTTTTTAAGATTTATTTATTTATTTATTTATTTGAGAGGCAGAGTTACAGAGAGGCAGAGGCAGAGAGAGAGAGGTCTTCCATCCACTGTTTCATTCCCCCAAACGGCCACAACGCCTGGAACTGGGCTGATCCAAAGCCAGGAGCATTGAGCTTCTTCCAGGTCTCCCATGTTGGTGCAGGGGCCCCAGGACTTGGGCCATCTCTTATTGCTCTTCCAGGCCATAACAGGAAGCTGGATCAGAAGTGGAGCAGCCAGGACTAGAACTAGCACCCATATGGGATGCAGGCACTGCAGGCAGCAGCTTTACCTGCAGTGCTGGCTGTGTCCTGTTTTTCTTAAAAAAAAAAAAATCTATCCTAATTGCTTATACTTCATACAATTCAAAATATATCTGAATACAGAAAATCTATTAATTATAGTTATGCAACTGAAAACATGAATAGACCAGACAAAAATAATATATTGTACTTGATATATAACAACGTGGTTGATAGTTATAGCCTAATGCTCACTTCTAAGTATATTGTGTTCCATTATGTTAGGGTAGTCAGCCCTTCCTCCCTTTTTAACCCACTTCCTTCCTCAAGCACAAGCCTAACTTTGGCAGGAAAAGAAAAACTAAATCACATATGGAGAATTAGTTCATGATATCCACATTTTATAAATTATCAAAATAGAGTTTCTCTAATATGAGACATGTAGATATAAAAATAATTGAAGATACTTTTACAGTCACTTCTACTGTACCATCATTTTAAGTGTTTAGAAATTTGTAATTCAAAGCATACTCCTGGTCTATGGCTATATCTCTAAAACAGCAAACTAGAAAAATCAATAAGATAATAATTCAACAAACCAGATTTTTTTTCACCTGAATCTTAAAATTCATACAGAAAGTTCAAGAAACCACTCTCAACAAATAAGTCTATCAAAGAATACATGAACTGTTAGCAGAGTTATTATCATGCTTTTTTTTAGTTAATTGTTATTTGGCTCCAATACCATTATTTCCACCAAAATCATGAGGTTTGAGTCCTGCTGGCAACTCCATGCACATCTTGATTAGTGTCATAGTGTCATTAGTGTCAGAAGCCTCATAATAGATGAGACAGAAGTCGTGTGCTCTCAGGAAGCTCATAGCTTTGGAAGACAGATGAATTATCCAGACCCATTAGAGAACAAATAAAGTAATTGATTTGTTATGCAATTAATGGACATTATGATGATGTTAAGAGAATTAAGTGGTTGATATAAGAGGATTTTTCTTGGGAATCAGAGGAGGTGGTCATTCACCAGAAAAAAAAAAAAAAATGCAAGGTGCTGGTCCCTTCTGTTCTTAGCCCATCCAGTAAGTCAGCAAGTGAGTGGGGAAGGGGAGATCTTGAGTGGCAGGGAACACTGAGGAGTATGGAGATTGAGGCTAAAAGGAATAGAGAAAAGGGAGTGTGTCTCTAGTGGGGCAGGAGTTCCTTTAGCAGAGAAGAGAAGAGGGTAAATCGGTAAACAGGTAGAAAGAACACCTGTGAGAGGGACTGCCATATATAGGAGAGGAAGATCCCGGGTTCATGTGTTAATCACAAAGAAAGAAAACTGAAGATTTAAAAAAGCTTCTCAAGGACTTGAATTTGAATACAGGGATGGTTTGGAGAGAGGAGGAACATGGGGGTGAGAGGAGGTGATGGGATACAGCTTCCAAGGCTCATACTGTGAGAGGTAAGACTGCAGTCCCAGACATCTAAATGATGCATCGTGGATGGCTCATTCTGCTGCTCCAGTAATCAATCACTGAATCAGTGGCTCCCAACATCCTTGTCTGAATGAAGTTTCATGGCTCCTTTAATGGCCAGTAGATGTGTGTTTAGCTGCTAGCAGAATTATCTGACTTAGGTAGAGCTCATTTACTCCACAGCCTCAGCTACCAGGAAGAAAAACATAAACTAGGAAACAAGCAAAATGCTTCTGAGAAATCATAATTTGTCTTTTAATTTTTATTCCATTTGAAAGGCAGAGAGATAGAGAAAGGTCCCCATCCACTGCTTCACTCCCCAAATGTCTGCCACAGCCAAGCTCAGACCAAGCCAAAGCAGGAGCTGGGAACTCAATCCAGGTCTTCAACATGGGTGTCAGTGACCCAAGCACACCTCCCAGGAAGTGAATTAGCAGGAAGCTGGATCTGCAGCAGAGGAGCTGGGACTCAAACCAGGCACTCTGACATAGGGTATGGGTGTCCCAAGCAGTGTCAACTATTACATTAGAGGTCCATCCCAAGAAACCATAATTACTTTCACAAAATCCATTCTATAAAGTCACGCCTTTTCCTCATAAGATATATTTCACAACTGAATCTTTTACTTATTTTTCTTGACCATCAAGGGGACAACCTTTTGATCCATGTACATTGTCAGAAGCAAGAAGTCATAGCCTACAGCTTCATTTGGGTTGGAAGGGAGAGAAAAACAATCTTTAAAAGACAGAGGCCAGCAAGTTAAGCTGCTTTCTACAGCACCGGCATCCCATACGGGCTCTGATTAGAGTACTGCCTGCTCAACTTCCAATCCAGATCCCTACAAATGGCCTGGGAAAGCAGCCAAAGATAGCCCAAGTGTTTGGGCCCCTGCCACCCGTGTGAGAGACCTGGAGGAAACTCCTACTCCTGGCTTCGGCCTGGCCCAGCACTGGCAGTTGAGTCCATTCGGAGAGTGAACCAGCAAATGGAAGAGCCCTTGCCTCGCCCTCACCCCCTCCCTCCTCTCTTTCTGTTGCTCTGCTCTTTAAATAAGTAAATACTTTTTTTAAAAAGATTGCTTGATTTATTTGAAAGTCTGAGTTACACAGAGAGGAGAGGCAGAGAGAGAGAGAGAGAGAGAGAGAGAGGTCTTCCATCCACTGGTTTACTCCCCAGTTGGCTGCAATGGCCGGAGTTGCACCGATCTGAAGCCAAGAGCTTTCTTCCAGGTCTTCCACCTAGGTGCAGGGGCCTGAGGACTTGGGCCATCTTCCATTGCTTTCCCAGGCCATAGCAGAGAGCTGGATGGGAAGTGGAGCAGACGGGACTAGATTCCTCACCCATATGGGATACCGATGCTGCAGGCTGGGGCTTTAACCCACTGCGCCAAAGAGCTGACCCGAATGAATTAAAAAAAAAAAGGGGGGGGTAGATTATTGAATTTTTAGAAATTTTACCTTAAAAAACTGTAAAAAAGTAGAGTTAAAATTTTTTTTCGCAGTTAAAATTAAGTGTTGAGGGAGCAAGCATTTAGCCTAGTGGTGAAGATGCTTGCATTCTATATTGGATTACTTGAGTTTGATTCCTGGCTTCAGCTCCTGACTCCAGCTTCCTGCCAATGCATACCTTAGGAAGCAGAAGCTATGGACCAGTTAGATTCCTGTCATTCACACAGGACACTTGGATTGAGTTCCTGGCTCCTGACTTCTACTCAACCTTGAAGGCATTTGAGCCATGAACCAGTGGGTGGGAGCTCTCTAAATCCATCTCTCTCTCTCTCTCGCTCTCTCTCTCTCTCTCCACTCCCCAAAAAAGTAAGTAATGTTTTTAAGTTAACTGTTGGAACCTTAAAAAATAAACGTAAGGTATTTGGAATTTCACTAAAGCAATTTCCATGAATGCCAAGAACTTAATGTATTTTTATATATTATTTGCTGGTTGAAAATTGAAAACACCAGAAATTTGTGGGTGGAGGGTGATGGTAACCATGGAATTCTACATGTTCAAATTAATTATTGCTTAGAATTATATAATATTTTGTAGGATAAGATTTTTTTCAAAAAATGCACCTTGATTAGAAGGCAGTTAAAATAATTTATATAATATGTGTGGTTTTATATGCCAGAGTTCCATTGCATATCATTATGAATTGTTTCGCTCATAGTATATAAACTAGAACAATTAATTTAAAATTTTTGAAAATACTGTTTGCTGCAAATCAAAAAAATTGTATTTTAAGTGTTAAGTACAACATAAGAACCAATGAAAACAAATTTATTAGCCTGGCTGTGCCCTTCATAGTTTGGCTAATATGAAAATAACATTAAGCTTCTTTATTGTGTCACTTAAATCACATAACAACCCTGCAAGGTTTCTGTTGTTAACAGATATCATAAACTTATTTGAGCTCTTCTCATTATACAATATTGATTCTCTAGAGAAAATTTTACTGATAACATCATGGATATTACATTTTCTTATTATTTGTTTGGTGACTTATTTGGAAAACATGCATCAAATCTCCATTGTGTACAAGGTATTGTGTCAAACAACTAAACAGTATAATAAGGAATATAATGAAGTTCCTGCCTTTATATAATCTAGTCCAGGAAGTAGACATGCCCAGAATTACCCAGAGCAGAAAATGAAGGAGAACGAGTCACACCAAATAGCTAACTGTCAAACATTCAGTAAAATGAACTCCAGTCTGCCTTTTAAAAGCATGCTGTCCACCAAAACAGAGACCAAGCTGCTTACAAATAAGGGGTGATTCGTAGAGTTTCTTTCTTTCATAGATAAAGGAAAAGGAATAGAGTTTGGCTTGTTGGGAAAATGCCTTGAAGATTTAGGTAGCAAATTCATTTGTTGATGTTCATTTGACATGTTTAATAGAAAGAAAATTGGCATTTGGCATAGCAGTTAGGATTCTACTTGGGACACTGATATTCCATATCATAGCGCCTGGGTTCAAATCCTAGCTCTGCTTCAGATTCTAGCTTCCTGCTAATGTGTACCCTGGGATTGCAATGGATGATAGCTCAAGTAGCTGGGTCCCTGCCACCCATGTGGAATGCCCAGATTGAGTCCAGGCTATTAGCTTCAGCCTGGTCCTGCCTCTGCTGTTACTGGTATTTAAAGAGTTAAGCAGCAGAGGGGAGATCTCTCTGCGTGTGTCTCTGTCTCTCTGACCTTTAAATAAAATGAAAAGAAACATAAATAATTTAAACAAAATAAAATCAGAGCAGATAAGTAAATTCCTTCAGAATTGATATTTGACAGTTCCTAAGTTTCTATACAAATAATTTCCAAAGTCCTCAATTGAGTCTACGCTTATTTCACCATGTCCCTTTTGCGCCTGAATTCATAAGGCATTCAGGCTAAAGTACATGTGTATACTTAAGACAGAAGAGAAATTCTTATGTTTTATTTTGTGAAGGATTTTATTTTGTGAAAGATTTTTTAATACTACAATAAAAGCAATTAAGATTTAAAACTTGGCCAGCGCTGCGGTTCACTAGGCTAATCTTCCGCCTGCGGTGCCGGTATCCCAGGTTCTAGTCCTGGTTGGGGCGCTGGATTCTGTTCCGGTTGCTCCTCTTCCAGGCCAGCTCTCTGCTATGGCCTGGGAAGGCAGTGGAGGATGGCCCAAGTCCTTGGGCCCTGCACCCGCATGGGAGACCAGGAGGAAGCACCTGGCTCCTGGCTTTGGATCGGCACAGTGCGCTGGCTATAGTGGCCATTTGGGGGTTGAACCAACAGAAGGAAGACCTTTCTCTCTGTCTCTCTCTCTAACTCTGCCTGTCCAAAAAAAAAAAAAAAAAAAAAAAATTTAAAACTTTCTCACAGGGGGCCAGTGCTGTGGCGCACTAGGTTAATCCTCCACCTGCGGTGCCGGCATCTCATATGGGCGCCTGGTTCAAGACCTGGTTGCCTCTCTTCCAGTCCAGCTCTCTGCTGTGGCCCGGGAGGGCAGTGGAGGATGACCCAAGTGCTTGGGCCCCTGCACCCACATGGGAGACCTGGAGGGGGTACCTGGTTCCTGGTTTCAGATCGGTGTAGCTCTGTCCATTGTGGCCATTTGGGGAGTGAACCAACTGAAAGAAGACCTTTTTCTCTGTCCCTCTTTCTCGCTGACTGTAACTCTACCTGTCAAATAAATAAATAAATAAATCTTTAAAAAAAAAAAACTTTCTCACATTTATAAATAGCAACATAAATTATTCCACCAACCCTATGTCCAAGGCTTCTCCAAGGCCAGTTTTTAAGTTTGGAGTTTTATATAATAAGAAATCTGGAATTACAGCATTGTCTGGAAAATTTCTGCAGTATAAACACCCGTAATTTACCCATTTAACAAGATATTATATCCAAATGTTGAAGGTCTACAGATTGTTGATAGGAAAGTGTTTCAAATGACTTGGCATAGAGTCATTGCAGTATTGATTGTGCAGTATGCGCAACTATATATATAACCCAATATCTAATGAGAGTACTCTATCAGATTAAAATTCTGAAGTAGGAACTAATTCCAGGTAGTTAATGTGAAAAATAATGATGATTATATAAAATTCCTACCATTTCTCATAAGGCCATGAAGGCTTACTCTTATAGCTCTAATTCGGTTGCTATGTTTTTTATTTTCTCTCATCCCAGGAGTTGTGGTTATTCAAAATGGTATATTCAAATACAAAATATATGTGTACTGGCCCTTTAAATGTTTTAACACAACCGTGTCTCTAGTCTTATTTCCCTTTTGGAATCTGTAAAGATCCATGCTGTCCTTCTTGATGGATTATTCTACCAACCTGTGGCCAAGCTTTCTCCATGGCCAATTTTTAAGTTTAGAGCCTTGGATAAGAAGAATATAACAGAATTCCTAGGAGCATCACAGCATCATCTGGAAAATTTCTGCAGTATAAACATTCGTAATTTATCTGTTTAATAAAACATTTGCCAGAAGGAAATGAAAGATAAATCCCAAAAGAACAAGAGGAGGAAATCCAGAAACAAAGTGTGTTTTACAGTAAATTGTTGAATTATATTTGCAAAACTCCACTTTTTGTTATTATTTTCATTAACCCTCAGTTTTTTTGTGTCTAAATCATGAGAAAGGGCATTTAAAAACATTTTGTGACACATGTCAAATGGAATTGAAATAATGAGAGCTATCTTCCGGAAATAACAAAGATTACAGTAAAATGTTCCTGCATGCTTTCAAGTCAACTAAAACTAGAAACTTATCAATTATATATTCTTTTTTTAATATTTATCTATTTGTTTGAAAGGTAGAGTTATAGAGAGGAAGAAGCAGAGGCAAAGAGAGAGAAATCTTCCATCTACTGATTCACTTCCCAAATGGCTGCAACATCCAGAGTTGGGCCAATCCAAACCCAGGAACCAGGAGGTTCATTTGGGTCACCCACGTGGGTGCAGGGGCCCAACTACTTGAGCTTCTGCTGCTTTCCCAGGCACATTAGCAGGCAGCTGGATCAGAAGTGGAGCAACCAGGACTTGAACAGCTGCCCATATGGGATACGGGCACTACAGATGATGGTTTTACCTGCTGCCCCACAGTGTCGGCACCAAATACACATTCTTGAAGCATAACAATTTCATAATTTCTTTTCCCAGATTGTTTTCTTAATAACCTCTTTTCAACTTAATAAGCACTCATTTATTTCTCACTTTTATTTGGGTGCAATTTTCTCAAAATTGTACACATTTTATTCAGATTGATGATAGTGTTCTTATGTAGAGCCTATATGTACCTAATGTGGCAGCATAGTTGTATTTTAAATTTTCATTGAATTATTCTTCAAACCACCTTTTTCATTTATATTATACACATTTGAAATATCATATGCATAAATATATTAATATACCTTTGTTTTTCAAATTATCATTGGATTTACACTCTGCAATTAATAGTGTATAGTACCAGTTTTTATTTCCTCAGCTTCCTCCATTCGTACACACAAAACAACCACAAAATGCCACTAGTTGGAATACTATGCTAATACTGTGATTCTTTTGGTATTTAGTTTTGCTGAAAAAACCTTACAAAATGCAGTAACATAATACTTTGATTCCCTGTCTGAACTATACAAGGTATAAGCAGATACTCATATTTATCATGTTAACAAATGCCGTGTAAATTTGTGCTGCTCTTCTGTCTCAAAGATGAAAGGAGAAGTTTCTCTAGGACTGAGATTCTATCTTCTCTTTGCATTCAAACCCCATTTCTAATTCCCTGTCATTACTTACTCTGGCAACAGGTCTACCATAATGCGTCATAGCCAGAAATGGCTCAATTACAACTAAACAGCGCATTCATTTTATGAGTGCAAAACACTCATAACAGCTTCACAACATGCAAAGGAACATACCGTGTCAAGATACAGAGAGCTAAAAACTGACATAAATTCCCATCTTCCCACTAATTGTGTGGTCTTGGATGTTTCACGTTCTCTCTCTGATCCTCACATTTTCATCTTTCAAAAACTCAGGGTTAACTAAGTGAGGAAAAATGTTCCTTCCTCTGACATTTTTCTTCTATTCCTGCAGCTGAATGAAAATGCTATTTCTTAAACTCGAGAAAGTAGCGAAGTAATATTAGCAGTGGTAACTAACACTTAGAGAGCTATTGATTGTCTATGGTATGCCAGGCCTTGTCATAAGACCTGACATATATTGACTCATATAATCTTTAATAAACTTCCTAAAGTAACATCCCAAGTCCTCCTGGTACTTCAAGCTATCCCCAGGTACTGGTTAAGGTCTTTTAAATAGGCCTCTTGAGGTTTGCCAAAGCTCTGACTTACAGCCAAACATTTCTGGTGACTAGAATTAGAGGTGAAGTCCTAATGTCCATTTGACTGAATGATCTCATTTATCAATCTACTTAGTTCCTTTTGAGAGGTTAGCTCTATTTATGTCTCTTTACTGATCTAACGCTCATTTGTACTTACAAGCATTAAAAACTAAAAGCTGGAGCTTCGAAGCTATGTTCAAAGACAAGTTCTAAAAGCATCTTGCTGGCCCTGATTCAGCACCTGGACTGTGGCTCTGACCAATCTAGAAGCCTACTTTATTAGACACGGATCCAGATGAGCCCAGAATAATACAGCTACCCCTTTCCCAGCTATTTCCTCTGTGCTACAGAAAAATAGCATTAAGTGAGGCCCCTAGCAAATATTTGATTGTCTTGGATTTTGTTACCTTCCTGAGCACTCTCTGTTGGTCCTTTTTGGAGATTACCCTTCCCAGATATCCTCCTGCCTGGGCCTCTAAGGAACCCAGAACTTTCTTTCCTCACCCCTCTCTGCCATCACTCTGGAACCAGCTTTCCACCACCTTCTGGAAGAAAGGATCAAACTGTTTCACCTTTCCCCATCTCACTTCAAGAAGATTTTCCTGAATGTTCTGGTGCATAGCAAACACGATCTTACAGTTCTGCTCTGCACTTCCAAAGCTACAATCCCCTGGGGCCGGCGCTGTGGCACAGTGGGTTAAAGCCCTGGCCTGAAGCGCTGGCATCCCATATGGGCACCAGTTCTAGTCTCGGCTGCTCCTCTTCCAATCCAGCTCTCTGCTATGGCCTGGGAAAGCAGTAGAAGATGGCCCAAGTGCTTGGGCCCCTGCACCCACGTGGGAGACTGGGAAGAAGCACCTGGCTCCTGGCTTCGGATCAGCGCAGCTCCGGCCATTGTGGACATCTGGGGAGTGAACCAGCAGATGGAAGACCTCTCTCTCTGTCTTGACCTCTCTCTGTAACTCTGTCTTTCAAATAAATAAAATAAATCTTTAAAAAAAAAAAAAAAAAGCTACAATCCCATCCTCTTCCTTTGATTAGATTTACTTTTTTTTTTTTTTTTTTCACAATGCTCCCCTTTAAGCATATTTTCTGACAGATCTCTGAGCATTCCCTGAAGGTAATACCAGGCTGCAGTAAAACCTAACCTCTGTTGCTAAAGCTGCCAACCTGACCTCCTTCCTGAATTCTACTCTTTTATTCCAAAATATATGATCAACAGTTCCTTTGAATGTGTTGCCTATACCACATACACCATTATTGTCTTGTTACCTAAGTTTGCTATTTCTGCAAGGGTCGCTATTTTCAGTTAATGGCATTACAATTTGATCCTTTTTTATTCCTTGCACTTTTGTCTAATCAGGTACCAAATTTATAAGATCTACCTATAGAAAGTTTCCTTCTTTTTAATCTATTTCCTATTAACTCTTCTAGACTTGCTGTAGCAGATAGTCTGACAGTCTGTCTACTTTTAGGAGAGAAGGCTCACATATGGCCACAACAACCCAATTAAGCTAGAGTTGAAACTATAATAAGAATGAGAGATTCAGCACTTGTGTAGCTTTTAACTTAGGACTAGGGGCTATCTCCATTAGTATTTTTAAAGTGAGTCCAATTAAACTTGATAACATTCTGAGTGGGAATCATGGTCCTACAACCACTGGAAAGAACATAATCATGTTAGAAGGTAAAACAGGTGATACAGCAACAATCTTTAAGGGAAAAAAATGCTCATTCTTTTATCATGGTCAGTGAAATGTTAGTTAAATCACTTGGAGTGTGGTCTTACTATTTCCATAAAATAATGAGAAAAATAATAAGAAAGAATATTATGGCATCATATGATTGAGCCCAATCCTTCTCCTGGCTATGTGATGTAAGACAAGTCACCTGTCTGAGGTGTAGATCTTTTGCTTACAAATAGCAGGATTAGCCTGGCCCAGCAGTTTTCACACTGTGTTTTTGCACTGTGAGATTAAAAGATATTAGTAAGCAAGCTGGTCTCTGAATGCAATCCACCTCTATCCCTATCTCTATCCCTATCTCTATCTCTATCTCTTTCATCTCTAGCTCTAGCTCTGTCTCTACCTCTACCTCTACCTCTGTCTCTGGTCTCTGTCTTTCCAGGAAAGTTCTGTTTAAATGTTTTCCATATTGGGCTCTCTCTCTCCTCCTTTTGAAGAAAAGATTATTTGAAATAACTCTCCTTCTAAAAACCGAAACAAAAAACAACCCTTCCTCATTAGCCTAGTTTTGCAATTGTTTCCTATGCTAATATCTGGGGTCTAAATTGACAGATTTATTTGTTTTAATTCTGTTTATTCATCTATTTATGTTATTTAACTATTTATTTATTTATTTATTTGAAAGTCAGAGCTAGAGAGAGAGAGAGAATGAACGAATGAATGAATGAATCCTCTGGTTTATTCCCCAGATAGCCACAATATCCAGTGCTGAGCAAAGCCAAAGCCAGGGGCCAGGAGCTTCATCAGGGTGTCTCACATGGGTGCAGGGGCCTAAATATTTGGGCCATCTAGTGCTGCTTCCCCAGGTGCCATTAGTATGGAGCTGGATAGGAAGTGGAATAGTTGGGATTTGAGCCAGAGCCCATATGGGATGTCAGTGTCGCAGGTGGATGCTTTACCCACTATGCCACAATGCTGCCCTATTTGTTCTAATTCTTACAAAAAAAGATTGTATATGTGAATCATGTGAAAACTCTTCCCCCTGCATATACCATTGCAGAATTTTCACAAAATAGCTGATTGTTCATTTGAGGGCTGGAGGAGACTTTGGGGATGAGACAAGAGAAGGACTGGTCCTCTGCTCATCACATTTTTGCCAGATATGAGCAACAGAAAACTTCATTATATGGTTCTGAGAAACAGCTCACTTGGAAATTTCCCATCCTCACTTTGCCCTCTTCTGAGCTACCTTAGCATTTTCTCTCTTCAGGTGTTAATTCAATTAACGTGCATTTGGTAAGTGCTTACTCATGAAAGACATATTCCACATTATTTCTTGTTATGTCCATGCCTTGCTTCCCCATCTAGATGACCACTTATCTGATGGGAGCTTCTCTGCTTCATTTCTTTCTAACTTTCTATCCCTAGTGCCTAGCAAAACACCTTGGGCAGTCAGCACACAACAGATACTTTTTATTGAAACAAAGCAAAAGTAGTCATAGTGGTAGTAGACCAAGCTTCTTTGAAGATTCTTTGATAAAAATGTCATTCTATGAGGGCCAGTGCTGTGGTGCAGCAGGCTAATGCCCTGGCCTGAAGCACTGGCTTCCCGTATGGGCGCCGGTCGAGACTCGGCTGCTCTACTTCCCATCCATCTCTCTACTATGGCCTGAGAAAGTAGTAGAAGATGGCCCCTGCACCTGCGTGGGAGACCCGGAAGAAGCTCCTGGCTCCTGGCTTCAGATCGGCACAGCTCCAGCCATTGCGGTCAATTGGGGAGTGAACCATCAGATGGAAGACTCTCTCTCTCTCTCTCTCTCTCTGTCTCTCTCTCTCTCTGTCTCTGTCTCTCTCTCTGCCTCTCCTCTCTCTGTGTAACTCCGACTTTCAAAGAAATAAATAAATCTTTTTAAAAAAGTGTCATTCTAAACTAACAGTTTTTGATTAATTTGCTATGTAAGTTTTATACCATTTATGTCCTTAACACTGACTTTACTATTAACATTAATATTATGTTAAGTCTGATGATAGACAACATACCATTCTTGGTTTCCAAATCATACTGAATTCCTCAGCCCTTAAGCTTGAAGATGAAAGATTTGAACAATTCCCTGAAAATTCCCAGTGAGTTTTGGGTTCCTTACAACCTTAGATTTACATCTGCATGTAGAGAAATCTGAGCACTCACAATGCCATCAATAAATTTTAATATTGAAGACTTCCATTATTAAAATTAAATTTTATTTTCACGATTAAGCTATATATTTTTGTCAAATTGAAGTTATTAAAGTTGGTATGTCGCTTAGAATAACAGTGAAATAAATACATGTTTAATGGAAGTTTACTATTTTACTAATGTCAGAAACAGGATCAGGATAGAAAGAAGAATGTACCATGTGCTGTGTTCTCTGCTCCCCATTGTCATCTGAACAGAAGTAACATCAAATGGAAATTCATTGTCTGATTTTTATTATAACTTCAGACGAGAAACTGGACTACGTAACACATGCAAAGTTCTACTCAGCTATTCTTCCCTATCACTGAAATGGCCAATGCCAACTTTGACAGGAATTTTCATTAGTTAAATATTATTAAAAAATACATAGTTTCTCTAATTCAAAGGAAATTTATAGTTATAATTATATATAGATTTACAAGGGTTTATATTTTGTTTTCCACATTTTTTCTTAAAGGCATGTATACTGTGGTTTAAAAATACAATATTTTAAAACCTTTATCACATTATTAACCAATTTTAATGAACTAGTGCTAAAATGTGATGTAGCAGATAATTTTTACCCAATTTATAAAGATTGTATGGTATTGCTAGAGACTTAATGCTATCTTAAATTTGAAAAAGCTAAAGGCAAATGTTTTATTTTTTAAGTGATTGGTTATTTGAAATGTTAATCACATTTTAAGAAACCATATTTTAAAGTACATAACAAAGGCAATGTTTATCCAAAATAAGTACTAGTTCATTAAAAATTAAAAAAAAAAAAAAACCAGGATCTGTTATCTGTACTTGGCCAATCAGCCAATTTGACTTCTTTCCTCAATCAGCTGAGTTTCAGGCTGCAATGGAAGCAGTTATATAACTGTCAGTCACTGGGTTGCAGAGTTATTCCTACCAACTTTCAATAAGATTGTTTTATTTTGGCCTTCACAACAGTGAAGGCTTCAGAGACCCTCTTCTTTCTATATTACTAATACAAATCATTCCAATCAAGATAGTCTGCAATTTGATGTAGACACACCATAGAACTGTGAGTGCTAAATACAAAAAAATGTATGTTTTGTGACATCAGTGTCAAATAACAGCCAGCTGGAATCCTGAGATTGTGAATTTAGGCTAATTATGTTGACAATGAAATTTGATTACTTATGTTAATGATTTTTAATAAGAAGACAAAAGTCATATTCTCTTTTATTGCTATCAGTTTATTTTATCC
Source organism: Lepus europaeus (assembly GCF_033115175.1). Classification (NCBI taxonomy): domain Eukaryota; kingdom Metazoa; phylum Chordata; class Mammalia; order Lagomorpha; family Leporidae; genus Lepus; species Lepus europaeus. The sequence continues at coordinate 62,314,094 of NC_084831.1, forward strand.
CTGAGCAATGAATGGAAACTTTAAGTATATTGGGTTGTGTTGAGAACTTTCAATACAGATAATGAATATAATTTCATTCAACAATAAGAGAAATAAAAAAGTCTTCAACATAAAAATGCATATACAATTTTTCTGTGAGTCAGCATTAAATTGTACTACTGGTATATAGTTATATTTGACATAAATGAACTTTTTACCATGCTAATTGTATCTGTGATTGTATAACACAAAATCAATGCCCACGTGCACACTTCCAAACTATCTCAAATAAGCTCCTGCAAAAATGATTCAAAACAACAGAACTGAACAACTACTATTCCAAAGTATATCTATTATTTGCCCCTGTTCCTTTGCGATTAGAACAGTGACAAGGACGTAGTTATGGGTATTTTTTTGTTGAATTAATAAATTGGGTTGAATCAGGATGAAATTGGTTGCTTTTGTAGTGGCGATTCTATTACGAATTTTAAAAATGGATAATTTGTTGCTCAGTGCTCCCTTGAATCTAATTATTAGAAAAAAGATTAATACAATGGTAAACAGTTTGCAATAATTTCCCTGTTTTCTTTGTATATTTACAGGCAAATGGACACAGTTTTGTACATATGGAACATGAAAAAGCTGTATTATTACTGAAGAGTTTCCAGAACACAGTAGACCTAGTTATTCAACGTGAGCTTACTGTCTAAATATTTTTTATAAATAGTAAAAATACGTCTAGCCAGACCTAATGTTCAAAAATAAATTTATACATAGAAACAAATTTTGCCAATTGCTGGACCAATGGCAAACATTAGTGCCAAATGTATAATGCTATATGTTAGCACTGATCATCCTTAAAAATGTTAACTCTATAAATATGATGTTCATGTGGTTATGTATTAGTTTTAATTGTCAGCCTCTGGCTGTGCATTGGTGCAGTTTTGTTTTTATTTTGTTTTTGTTTTTTAATCAAATAAGTTTCTTCTCAAAGTGGATTTCATATAATTTCGGAGCACGGAAGCACATACAAGCTCTTAACAAATTCTGCTCTCCATCAGAAACACTGCCTCAAAGTTGTATATGCCTTTATATAGAAAATACAAATATGAAGAATTGTAATTCCCATAAAATATTTCTAGCACAAGGTATATGTTGGCATATATACAAAAAGAATATAGAGAAAAACAATATTTTCATAAACTAAACATCTCGGATTGAGAAAGAAAATATATCTTAAAATAAGACTTTACTATATTGAATCTTTTTCAATAAAATTACATGATAATGCCTTATGAAAGTAACTGTACATATGGTATAAAGTGTTTATATTTGGTTCCATATTCATTTGCTAAATTCTCATAACACAGAGTGAAATATTTCATAAATTAGCCATTTATCTCTGGGACCTGAATAAAAATAGGACAAACTAATTTGTTCAATGCCTTTAGATAATTATAGTACATGCAGAGTTAACAAACAGACTAAAGGCCATTGTAGATAACTGTTTTTCACCACAAACTCAAGCAGTGGATGATGATGATGGGTGGCAGGAAAGATATTGCTTTATTTCTTTCAAATTTATGTTGATTATAAACTGTAGCCCCAGTGATTTCTTTACTTGTAAATGTGGAATTTTTTTGTGTGTGGCTTAATTTAATTTGCTACTTTTAAATCACTTAAAATGAGTTTGGGGAATTGATAAAATTTATCATTAAGAAAGACTTGTTAGAAAGTTATGGTCGGTGATTAAAAACCTTTGGTATTTAAATATGAAACTTCAAATATAATTTCTCAGAGCTGTGGTCTATCTACATTATTAAAATATATTATTCCTCAGAAAAATTTCAAGGTATATAAAATTCTGAATACATTTTGAAGAAAAAGACAAATCTAGTTAATTTAGGGTTATTTACCTGACGTTGAAACTATTTTCTTCTCTAAGTGATGAAAATTCATTTTGAAACATTTAAAGTATTTCTTTATTTTAGTCATGAGTTTGATTAAAATATTAATTTGACATTCCATAATATTTTTTCAGTCATTGCATGCATTTTCTTTCATATTTCCACATAGCTTCTTTATATAATGAATTTATGTTATGCGCTACTCTTTCAAGTATTCTAATGGGGTTTTCAAATATTGATGTCACCAAAGCTCTGAGAATAATATTTGTAAGTTAATTGTTTTATGGGGACATTGAAAATATTGTATTTTTGTAGGATCTATTAAAATGAGTGTCACTTATTAGAAGTACAGTAGTATTTTTTGGCAATAGAATTTGTCACTTGAAGGTAAATGATGCTTCTCTTTATAAATAATGCACTAATTCTGATGTTGCTTTAAGTCAAGGTGACATCCATGATTTTATAGGGTTTGGCAATTAGCTAATGAATAGGTGATTAGCCTATTTAGTATGTTTCCCAGAAGTAACTTTTAAATGCATTTTAATACATGGAGAGTTTCTGATGACAAATGTCTTTCAGAGTCTAATTTCAGAGTCATTGTCAAAAACTCACTCCAACCACTGTATACAGATATTGTAGAATGATCATCATTTTGGTCTCACAATATCACTCAAAAGGCAAAACAAACTCATGAGTGTAGTTTAGGGGCAATGAAGCATCTTGAACAGTTCCATTAGTTTTGTGAAGTCTTGTTGGGAGAGGTGGGAAAAAAGCAAGATGGAGGATTTCCCTGTCTGTTTCTCATGTCTGCTTTGCACACAAAGCCCAGTGCCTCAGGAGACGCTCCCATGGCACATGGCTGAGAGAAACATAATCCTAGTGAACAGAGCTAGCACTCCTGAAGTGACAACAGGGTCTTAGGCCAATGCTGTGAAACTTCCTAGTCTGCAGTTCAGAAGTGAACCAAAGAGAAAAAGGTCTCAGGATCAGCAGGAAAAGAAACGTGATAAGCCAAAGCACCTCATTCATTGTTAGCAGGATAGACCTGAGAACCAGGCAACAGTGAAAAGATGGTTTTTTTTTTTTTTTTTTTTTTTTTTAGCATGACTAAAGAGAATCGCTAACCACTTGAGGCCAGGCCAGGGGTGAGGATCTAATTGTTTCTCAGCTAGCCAAACCCACTGATCTTTAAGTTTTGACTTCTTTTGAGTAACTGATTTAGCTGCCTGAAGTTAGAATCTGGTTCATGTTAACAGCAACAGAAAGTCAAGGGTGTGCCTTTAACAACAACAAACAAGGTGGAATTCATGCTGATTCCAACAGACTCTACCTCTTGGTCTTTAAGTTTTATTGTAATCTTTCTGCTGAGGAAGCTATTGAAACGTGATGGACCAGTAAGATGTAATGGATGGCATTAAGAAAGATTAAAGATGGAAGGAAAAATAGCTGAAAAGAATTAGTAGAATGGCTATGGATTTAACAAGACAAATCGACTGCAGTGGACAACTACAAAACTATTTACAGGGCCTATAGGCCTTTATTGTAAAATCTCTCTTAAGTTAGTTCCCACCCTTCCAGACAACACAGGTCACCTAAACACACATAATAATGTCCAAATATAAGTGTATTTTTGGTAAGGAATAGTCAAAGTCAGTATAGCATACAGATATTAACATCATGCTAATTGCTCATTGAAACCTAAAGAAGACATGTGTCTCAGTTAGATTTGTAATTGCAAAACATCAAGTAATCTTGGTTGTTTCTGGGCCTTGGTTTACTAGCTTTAAGTTGGAAAACAGTTTAAAACAGAGGATACTATCACAAATTAACAACCTTTCATCTTAAATATGATTATATACATAATCACTGATATAATTGCTTACAATTTATCAAGTATGCTAACAAAAGGGAAGAGTCGAAGGAAGTAAATATTGAAAAAAACTATTTATATGTTCAAATGTTAAGTGAAAAATATTTGATCTTGCCAAAATCATTAGATGAAGGAAACCAGAAAAACACTTTATTTTTAATCATAAAATCTACTTAAAGCTTTGGAGAACACAACTGTACTGTGAATTTGGTTTTCCACTGGCTCTTAGGCTTTCCTTAATTTCCGCCCTTTTAGGTACACAGATCAAAAATGTCTATTCTGTTTAATATACTTTTATCAAAAAGCAAGAATATGATAAAGCCAGACAAGAAGCCACAATGGCATGAAACTATGCTTTAAGTTTTTGGTAAATCCAATTAGATAATTGTCAGATAACTCAATCAAACAATTTGTTTCATTGTTTCCTGACATACTAACTAAATCCGATCAGAAAATTTAATCAGAGGATCAATGTTTTCATTGATTCCTGATTCACTAACCAAACAGCAAGTTTTGCAACACTAGGCTGGTCAGTAAAAAGTTATGCAAATAATGAAGTCTAGTGAGTTAAGAAAAGAAAAGCAGGAATAAGATTCCAGTAAACTTCATTTCACAGAAATGCTAATTCTTTTTGAGGCTTAATAAAATGTCAAACACTGGCTAGTGATGTACCCTCTCTTATGATCAGCTACCTGATCTCCTGGGGGAATTGAAGGGAAATCTCCGGATTTGAGATTACTTGCATGAACTTTTCTCCTTAGAATACAACTGATTTCCATTAAGAAAAGCATCCTGACTTGGCTCAGAATATTTCCCACTACCCAGTGGGTCTCAAGAATGCATGTATAAGAAAATAGAAAGTGGGCAGTAGGGAAATGGGTGTACACTGTAAAGCAAGTGCATTAATATTATAGGAGATCCTGGGTGTCAGTTCTCCCATATACATTACTGTAGCTCCATTTTGAAGTCTGTTATTCTCCAAGACACCCAGTGTACCTAACTAAGACAGATGCAATTGAGTTTTACAGTTATATCCTAAACTTTCTAGGGTCATTTCTGTTCATTCATTGCTGCTGCCACTGCTTTAGATTCATCCCTCCAACTCCTCATGCTATTCCAAAGGCAGTGGATGTCTGGTCTCATCCTGATGGAAGATGGATAAGAGACCCCCTGAGAATTCTAGCTTTTCAGAGACCCTTGTGAACCAAGGTTCCAATCTGTTCCAGCTTCTAGGTTGGAAGTGACTTTCTTGGATAATCATGGAACTTATAGCAGTAGCATAAGCAAGGCCCAGAGGTGAGGCACTTGCACATTGCTAACCACAGCAAACCAAGCTTATGTGTGAGGGTGAGGGTGGAAATGCCTTAACAGAACTGTGTTTCCAATTCTGTGTTTTAAATGTTGAATTTTGCCCTATTGAGGGACTTTCTCTCAGTCTTCTGCTGCTTATGGTTGGGATAGGCTCTAATCTTCATCTTTCCACTGTCTGCAAGAGAATGCTTTGGAAACATTCTCCCATGACCACCATTTCTACTTTGGAGAATTCTGAGATGTTTGAACAACTGAGAGGAAAATCACTGGTTTTTTTTTTTTTTTTTTTTTTTTTTTTAATTAAAAACATATAGTAGGGGCCGGCACTGTGGCGTAGTGGGTGGGGCCGCCACCTCTAGTGCTGGCATCCTTGTGGGTGGAGGTTCGAGTTCCAGCTACTCTACTTCCTATCCAGCTCTCTGCTGTGGCCTGGGAGGGCAGTGGAATATGGCCCAAGTCCTTGGGCCCTGTACCTGTGTGGGAGACCCAGAGGACGCTCCTGGCTTCAAATTGGCCCAACTCTGGCCATTGTGGCTATTTGGGGAGTAATCAAGCAGATGGAGGACCTCTCTCTCGCTCTCTCTGCCTCTGCCTTTCAAATAAAATAAATATTTTTAAAAAACATATACTGAACATATATGATATTGAATCCCCTTGGGTTTTAACTACATGATTCTCTTAATCTTTCCTGAGAGCAAGAGGAAAAGAGTAAGCAAAGGGAAATAGTTCATTAGTTTCAATTTGAGAGGCATTTCTTCAGCTGGAAGCATTTTCCTAGCTGACCTGAAGTCCGGAGTCAGTTTATGCTGTTTCTAACAATACATTAAGCACCAATCAGGGTAAGAAGTGGGCCCAGAGGTAAGGACTACACAGATGAGAAGGCTGTCTCTGCAGCTGTGTTAGCCTCGGCCCAAACTTTCTGCAATCTACTCTCTAAAAAAATATTTATTTGTTTGAAAGTCAGAGCTACAGAGAAGGAGAGACAGAAAGATCGTCCATCCATTGGTTCACTCCCCAAAAGCCAAAACACGCCAGGGCTGGGCCCAGCTGAAACCAGTAGCCAGGGGCTTCTTCTAGGTCTCCCACATGGGTGCAGGGGCCCAGGCACTAGGGCCATCTTCCGCTGCTTTCCCAGGCCATTAGCAGGGAGCTGGATAAGAAGCAGAGCAGCTGGGACTCAAGCCGGCACCCATATGAGATGCTGGCACTGCAGACAGCAGCTTTAACCGCTATGCCACAGCGCTGGCTCCTAATATGCTGGTTTTTGTTTTTTGTTTTTTTTTTTTTTTAAACAAACTTAATTTTGTTCATGGCAGAACCTCAAGGAGTAGAAGACTGACTGTGAAATTCAGACAGCATTCATGAGGGAAATACTGAAATTGTGTGACTCTCACTAGTCAGGTTTTGGAACCAGTATAGGACTGACCAAAAAAAAGTCATGAGTCAAATTTTCACAGCTGAGATTTTCAAAACTAGCATAACTTCCTTTCTTTGTTTTTCTATTATTTTCTTCTCTCTCTTTTGTTTTTTCCCTTTCCTTCCCTCCTTTTTAAAAAAAAAAAAGTTCTTTTTTTTCATTCTTTAAGCCAGAATAATTATCAATAAGTGTAGGATCTGTTGTTGAGAAAAACGTTAAATGGATCATCCAATCTTTCTTTAGTTGTGAAAGTATATTATTTTCTATAACCATTGCACAAATGTTATATTGTTTGTGCCTGTTTTTTTTTCCTTCTTTAAAATACTGTGATGAGTAAACCCTAACAAATAGCAGGTATTTCTACCCTGAAACTAAAATATCTTAGTACAGATTTTTTTCTTCTCATTAGCAAATTTCTATATTTCCTCCTCCATAGGAAAATATTTACTGTAGCTGAATCTCAGATGCTAGAATATGTCATTCATAAATTCTAAATTTTAGAGACATTTCATTAAAGAATGTAACTAAAACATTAAATACAATGATTATAAATATTAAATATTTGTTAGGCATCAGGTATATGTCAGATAGTGCAAGGGATAAAATAAGTTCTCCTGTACATGGAGTTTCACAGTCAAGTGGAAAGATAAGAGAAATTCCAGATTAAAGACAGCACAGGGCAATGTGGTGAGTCATTTTGTGCCTGCCCTCAACCTATCCTGTTGCCAAAGGAAATTGCATCTTTATCTTTGCAAATCTGTTTGGATTTGAGAAGGGATGTTCATTTGGAGCTGTAGATAGGTCTCTCTATTGTATCTGTGGCCCTTTGGAAGTCATTATGAATGTTTGCTTGGATTTAGGGCACTCTTTGATAGTCAAGACTGGTAAGAGTTGATATGTTACTGGACAATATATTTAGTACTGAGAATCGCTTGGATCTCTGGATGAGCGGTCAGAATTTGTCCAGTTTATTTGTTCTAAAGAGTAAAGGTCATAAAATGAAGATCAGTATCCCTCAACCTGGTTCTGCACTGTATCTATGAGCCCCTGACACGATGAAAGAAAAAGATGGAGGGCAATACTTTATAAAAGTTATGAGGTGTTTGATTTAAAAGATTCTTCTATGTTGAGTGCTCCCAAAAGGTTGCTCCTATAACCACTGCCTCTCAGGGACCATCAGGAAACATGGGATTGGGAATTCATGTAGTCCAGTATTAGAATGCAGTGAGTTGAACAGTCATTCAGTTGGCTCATTTCATATTTACTTCACTTGTGGGATGAACATTTTTACTGCATACTATTCAATTGATCCCATGAAAATTCTGCTTTATAAAGTTGAATCATACATATCCACATACATAAACACCTATTTATTTATTCTTCCAAGGAAAGTTTAAGCTTCTGAATGTAGGAATTGTTGAGTTTTTTTCTCATCCCATTTATACTGTTTTAGATATGTAGGAATCCTTGCCTTTCCCTGTATACACCTTGTGCTTTTATACTTAAGTTTTTTTTTTTTTTTAAAGGTTTATTTATTTGAAAGGTAAGCTACAGAGAGAGGGAGAGACAGAGAGAGAGATCTTCCATCCACTGGTTCACTCTGCAAATGGCTGTAACAGCCAGGGTTAGGTCAAGCCAAAGCCAGGAACGAGGAGCTTTTTCTAGGTCTCCCACATGGGTGGCAGAGGCCTGAACAGATCGGCCATCTTCTGCTGCTTTCTCAGGCACATTAGCAGAGAGCTGGATGGTAAGTAGATTAGCTGGGACTTGAACTGGCACCACATGGGATGCTGGCATCACAGACAGTAGCTCAACCTGCTGGCCACAACACCAGCCTCTATTTCGGCTTCTGCCCACACCAGTCCTTCTACTGGAGTACCTTTCTCTTCCATTCCCTTTCTAAATTACTAGAAACCATATGCAGTCTCCAGGATCCAGTTTAAAAAACACTACAACCATGAACTCTTCCCCAGTCTTAGGGGAAGAAATTTCCTCAGTACCATCTTAATACTTTTGTGCATATTTTGTAGTGTCTTTCACATTCCGACTAATCATGGCTATTGGATATTTGCTTTCTCAGCTCTCAATTGTAAGCTCCTTGAGGCAGAGCATCAGATACTATTTAATAGAGGTCTTCTGGACAAATACCTTCAAGAGGGCACATACAGGTTTATTTACCATATATCCTGTTAGTCTCAATGTCAGAAGCACAGTAGATGCTCACTAAATATCCGGCGATGATTAAATAAATGACAGGCCTGGCACATGAAGGCCCCTAATACTGAATTAAACAGGAAGTTGATGTTCTATTTGTGTAATCTTAAAATGCTAATATTTTAACTTAGTTCATTTGCCAATCCTAGTTTAAAAAAAATTCTATCTTTTAACATGATCTTCCTTCCCTCTTTAGCATTTCTCCTGAGACCTTTTAGGTCTCATGTGCTGTTTCAGCAATTATGTTTAATTTCCCTTTTATGTGTTCTAAGGGCCTTAACAATGTCCAAAAAGTTTAAGAAATGCCTTTTTGTTCCTTTAATTGGAGTACATTATCTATCCTTTTGATTTGTTTGGATTTTATTTCTCTCCTGGGAAGAAGTGATGCCTACAGTTGTCAGAAATGCCTGAGAAGCACAATCACACAGTTGATACCATCCAGGCAGGGTCTTGATATCTTAGAGATAACCAAGCCCAGTTCCTTCATTGTATCAGAGGTACCCAAGGCCTGCAGAGGTGAAATGACTGGACAAAGGAGATGACAGTCATGGTTGAGACTGGCTTTAGTTAATAGATTCTTCTACCTGTAAATTGTAACTTGGTGTATTTATGCTGCCTAAGCTATGGGAGAAAGAGAAAGGTGACATGAGAGCATTGAGGCTAGCGTTGGGTAGTTGGTAGGGGAAAATCCTCATTTTAGCTCTAAAATGTAATTAACTGCTGCTTCACGCTGCCTGTTGGTGCCTATAGAATAGTCTGACCTCTGGCCTTTGGCCACGGTTCAGCACGACAATGTGGACACGTTGTATTTTGACTTTATTTTGAGGATAGATCCCATCCCATATCTCCCTGAAGTGAACATGTCATGTAGTCTAGCCAAAATGCTCAGGCCACTGCAAAAGCTAAAGAATTGATATTATTAACTACTTACATAGACCACAGAAAATCAAAGTCAACACTGATATATAATCATTTTCCCATTTCTAAATTGTTACAGAGGTCAGAATCTGACCTCTTGATCTAGAAGTAGAGAGGGAACATACCATTTGTACTGAATGAGTATTGACTTCATTAGATCCTTCCCTTGTAGGGAGAGAAAGTGGATTCCTACCCCTTTAAAAGAAAAAGGACACCAATGTGCAGAGACTTCAAGGTTCATAAACTCTTACTCAGCTCCCTATACTAACCCATAAGATCTTGGTTTCCTTGCCAGGAAGCCATTTCTATCTTAGTTTTATCTCAAAAATATTTGCCATATTTTCCTATTTAGTTTTCATAGAAAGTTGACTCCAGAATTGAGTGAAATATTCCCAATATTAAATATTCCCAATATTAAACCGTTTGTCATTAACTATTTGCTTATACTACCAATGCGAATTACCCTCATTCTGACTCTGTTTTTTAATTTCTTTGCATCAGGAGGAATTGTTAACTCTCTGTTTTGTTGAATTATATCTTCATGAAATTTTATATATAAAGATTTATAGCTCACGAGTGAGTACCTTGAAGGAAGCTTCCATCATTGTTTTCTTTGACAGTATGGTGTCTCAAACTGTTCAATCTGATAACCCAGTGTCTGTAGACTTATATCATGAAAAGAATGCAAATGTCTGAAAAAAAATGAAACCTGAAATTTAAATGTGAAATACTCAAGAGAGTGACATTATTTTAGTGAGTGGGTACAAATACTTTAAGAATGGTAAGAATTGTTTAAGTATTTTAATTAAGAGCATTTCATTTATTTTAATTAAGAGGCATAAAAACAGGGAGATAGAGCTCCCATCCACTGGTTCATTCCCCAAATGCCCACAGTGGCCTGCACTGGAACTGGATCAGGCCAAAACCAGGAACTGGGAACTTAGTCCTGGCCCCAACTACTTGAGCCATCACCTGCTGCCTCCCAGGGTCATCCTGTATTAGCAGGAAGCTGTACTGCAAAACAGGGCTGGGACTCAAACTCAGGCACTCCAATATGGGTTATGGGCATCCTAACCAGCACCTTAACTGCTGGGCCAAACACCTGCCCTGGCAATAGCATTTTAGACTAGTATGTGACAACTATAGCAGTGTAGGGCTGGATGAAGGAGAGAAATTAAATTATTAAGGGAGTAAGAATGATAAAGGGAAAAGAAGAGAGATAAAGGACTGATAAAGAGTACCAGAGAGGGTCCACAGCTGTGGAATAGTGGACTAAACTTCTGTTTGTGGTGCCGGAATCCCATTTGGGTTAAAGCCCTAGCCTGAAGCACTGGCATCCCATATGGGTGCCGGTTCTAGTCCCGACTGCTCCTCTTCCCATCCAGCTCTCTCCTATGTCCTGGTAAAGCAGTAGAAGATGGCCCAAGTGTTTTGGGTGCCTGCACCCATGTGAAGACCTGGAAGAAACTCCTGGATCCTGGCTTTGGATCGGCCCAGCTCCAGCCATTGAGGCCATTTGGGGAGTGAACCAGTGGATGGAAGACCATTCTCTGTCTCTCCCTCTCTCTGTCTGTAACTATACCACTCAGATAGATAGGTAGGTAGGTAGATAGATAGATAAATAAATAAATAAATAATTCTTTTAAAAAAAAAAAAAGGAGCACCAGAGAAAAAAACGTACAGAAGAAATCAGATCAGGCATACCCTCCAGTCTCTGGGCCCTGGTGACTTGGGCCCTTTTGTAGATAGCCCCAGAAGGCCCTTCCTATCCCTGCTGTCTCTTCAGACCAGGAGAATGATCTTTCAGTTCTTCTTGGTGTCTGGACTCCCTCTTGCTCTTTCAGATGTTGAAAAGTCATTACAATGAAAAGGAAGTCATACACTATTAGAAGTGTAATAATTTAGTTGCCACTCATTTCCCGAAACTGTTTTTGCAGTGCAGTACTGGTAGATACTTTTTCAGTCAAGAAACTTCTCAGAACAAGGAAAATAAGATATTTCATTTAAAAAAAAAAAACTTACTAGAGTACTTTTCTGAAATAAAGGTCAATATTGAATAATGTAGGTATAGGTAAAAGTACTGTGAATAAATGAAGAAAATTACTGTTCTATCATACAGAAAGGGACCTTAAGAGGATCTGGTTCATTTGTCTACTTGCAGGAAGAATTAATGCTATTTTAATATTCCTCTTGGGGAGGAGATACCACTTCCCTGTATAAGCATGAAATAGCAATAAATTATGGTTTTCATCCCAATGAAACGCTCTGCTTAAATGACTGGGATTCAAATCTGACATAGAATTCTCAGGCCCATTCATACTTTTTAAGGAACAAGTGTCTGCAGTTAAAAAAAGCTTCCACTAGATGGCGACTTTATATTTACGAGTGTATTTATATCTGCAGCTTGGCAATTGTCTAATTCAGCTCAATTGTTAATAACGCCCCATTCCACAATATTCTTTTGAGAAAATTCATTGGAAACAATGACCAAAATGTAAACAATTTAAGAAATTAGCTTTGAGCTCATTGTCAGCAGTTTCTATGTTTTTGACTCAGGCTTGATCAACCACCCAGAACCCAGAGACAGAGACTGTCTCCGTCTCTAGGCTGTGAGTGAGTGTGTGCTTTAAGGTTTTGATGGTCCTTAATTGTTTAGTACAATTACTATATCCACCAGTTTAATACTTCTTCTCTTACTTGTATTTTTTGTCCTATGTACTGTTATGTGAACCACCTTTCATCTAGGTATGTTTCATCCAAGTATGTTGGAATACAATTGCTACAGACTATCCAAAATGCATTTTTAAATGATCTAGGTAAAACTTAAACATTAGCAACTAAGTTTGCCTAGTTTGATACAATTCTAAAACTATCCAATCTGAATATGTGTGCAACTGTATGTAGCTCTATTTCCAGCTAGCATCTGGTAGTGAGAAGGCATCTGCTGTAAACTATGTGTACAAGTAACTGGCATGATGTTCTGATAAGAGTTTATCAGACTGTGAAGTGAATAAGGGAAGTATTTCAAAATGTGCCTCACAATGTGATAACTGGAGTCCAGAGGTAATTGACAATCTCCCTCTCAGCCTCTCTTCTGTCAGGCGGCCCACCCCTCCCCTGGGGTTAAAGGCACACCCTGGCAGTCTGGGAGACTTGTGTCCTCAAGCTATTTTGGGTGTTAGATATCTGGAATTTCAGGGCCTCTGATGGCTGGATCATTGCTGAAAAAGCCAAATGTTTCTGTTTACATCTAAGCTAATTATAGCCTCCACCTCACAGCTGAGCCAGCACCCTTGCCTGGGCATCACCTTTGCTCATTCCTTCAGAGCCCTACTCATGTGTGCATTCCTGCTGTGTCTCTGTCAACCCTTTAGTCTTTTTTTCTTCCAACTCAGAGCAGAAGTAGATGGAAATCAAGGTGTCCTTTCTCCATTGGGTAAAACTACTTAAATCCTCTAGTGTTTTCCTCCAGAGGAAGCAGTTTCCTTCCTGCCACGTGATCGCCAGCTACTACAGTAGTAGCTCTTTCTTAGCAAATGTAGTTGGTGTTCTGTAACCTCTGTAGGACCCCCAGCCTCTGGGGCTTGCTTGCTAAGCATACTTCCACTCTTCAGGGAAGTTGAACACCTGACCATGTTTAAATTATACACAACACTGCCATTCATTTTAAGGCAAATACAGCATTATTTTATTGTTGTAGATACAGGCTTGGCTTTTTACTATTCCATCAGCTTTTTCATCTGCTGAAATCCATAAGTTTTAAAATAGACTTAGTTGTAGAATCTAGAACTAAATATTAGAATGAAAATTAAGGATCTTATTGAGATTGCTATCTCTGTATGTCAGTAGTATGCTTTGTTCACTCTTTGTTCTTTGTTAATGCTGGTACTGCATTGCCTTTCGAATTCTGGTGTCAGCTATGATCTGAAGAATTTTTGCCTTTGCTTTGTCTGTCACAGATGGATAATCTTAATCTTATTTTACTCCTGCAAGCACTGGTAGGTCAGGGCTTCCTATTCAGCAACACAATCCCTGTTGTGCTGAGATACTGATCCCCTCACAGCAAACAGGCTTCTGGCTTATTCCTTCCCCTTTGTGCCTGCCTGTACCTGAAAATGCATAACAAGCATTATTATTTTTCATCTGTGCCATAAAGTCAAGAGGTCAAGAAGCTCTTCTTTCAGGCACAACAAATGGGACTATCACATTGGTTGCAGTGTGGGGCACTTGGCAGCCACTGGAAGAGGAGAGAGGGGGAAAGCTGTTATTTAAAATGCATTTGAAGCCTTTAAAACAGTCCTGGCAGCCCTCCCAGACCCACCTCCAAGATGCTGATAGTCACATAGTGTTGCATCGCTAAGTAATAAGTGAGTGATCAACACACTCAAGACTTTGTTTTTTATTGGTGTTCATTATGCCAAAATTCTGAAGAAAAAAAGCTAGCTAGGTAGTAGCCAAGCCTCACTCTCCAAATTTGATTTGTCCTCTATGTTACCAGTGTGCAGACTTGTAACACTTATCTTTACTGACTGCCCTCTGTTTTAAACCAGCTGTGGTTGATAGCCAGTTTTTGAACATAATTCTTGGGCTATACTTTGTGAGATTACTGAACTTAGCAATAAGCATTTTGCATCTGATAGGATTGCATAGCCTCATTATGGTCAAGACAGAGTCCCAAGCAGTCTGTCACTTTGACAGGTTCTTTATAAAACCATGAATGTTGATGACAACGTTGCAGATCTATGTATGTGACCACTTCTAAAAGAAATTAAAGTTGGGAATTCATCTCTCTGCCTTCAAACACACACAGGTCTGCAAAGTTCATAGAAAATGTGTATTATGAAAAACTAGGCATGGATTTCCAATTTTTGTACCAAAAAAAACATATGCTTTATTTCCATTTCCCACAAACTTTTTAAAATACCCTTATATTGTGAGGATATAGATGAACATGCTAGAGATATTTATAGAAAAATTTTCAAAGAAGACATACCTGTCTAGGTCCCTTGCTTACAAGGACAGTAATTATCATTTTGGGGAAGTAAGTGGAAATGTAAAAAAAAGCCTGATAAAGATATAAAGCTAGGTATATATGAGGATACTTCAAAAAATACAGAAAAAATGAATCAAAAGATGATTATTTTGATGAAATTTTTTTAAAAAAATACTGTTTTTTTATAATACTTTCCATTAACTTTTTAAAAAACTTTTATTTAAGAGGCAGAGTGAGAGTAAGAGGGAAAGAGAGAGAGAGGAAGGGGAAGAGAGAATCTTCTATCCTCTGGTTCACTCACAAATGGTTGCAATGGCTGGGGCTGATTCTGGCAAAATCCAATAGCCTGGAACTCCATCCAGGTGGCAGGGGCCCAAGTACTTGGGCCATCTTCTGCTGCTTTCCTAGGCATGTTAGCAGGGAACTGTATTGGAAGTAGAGCGGCTGGGACTTGAACCAAGTGGTCTGATATGGGTAGCTAAACCTGCTGTGTCACAACACCGGCCCTTTATGAACTTTTTAAAAATTCCTCTTTTACACTCATATTCTGAGCGTTCATCCAAGCCTGCAGGTTTGAATGGATCTAGCTTAGAAAGATGTTTAATTGGTTCTCTCCTATGTCTTCCTCTGGCCCATCTTAAGATTTATTGATCTATAAATTTATCCTTTTTTGAAAAAAATTATCAGTGAATAAAACAATTTATCTTTTTCTTGATACACATTCAACTTAACCAACAAATGCTAATGGTCAAAGGATTACATTCAAAGTTCCCCTTTTGAGAATAGTGGAAGATACAAATATAAACAAGCTATGATTGGTCCCCTTCAGAAACAGTCTAGTGGGGAGAGAGACACATTTAAAACACCTAATAAATGCTTGTGTAGGTAGAAAATGTGAGGGAGAACTCATATGGTCACTGTCCCACACAGCCTAATAAAGTGGCAAATACTTCTTTCAGCTTCGTTTTGATGTGTGGATAAGGAATGCTCTTCTGTTCCCCTAGGCAGGTGGGTTCCTGTCCTTCAGGTATATTTTCTCCAGAAAGGACAAATCTCGAGGGACAGTAAGGACATCAATAACTACACTCTCATCAGTGAATATTTTGGGGAGGGACAGCCACAGGCTAGCAAAGCTCTAGATTTCACCTTTCCTCTTCCTTTGTCCTTCCAGGGGTTGAGAATCTCTTCAGATTTTATATTACATTGGTAAGGAATAGCAGGTATGCTTTTATTGCTAAGAAAACCGCAGAATTTCTTTTGTTTGCTTTTTCAGGATTAAATCAATGATAATGTTACTCGGCTTAGGATTAGCCTAGAGTTGTAATAACAGCAACCGTGTAAGGAAAATGGGTTCAAAAAGTGTCCCGGTTCAGCCATTATCTGGAAAATCAGCTGCCATTTGGTTATGAAGAAGTGAGTTTTACTTTGTAGCAATTCTGTGTCTTTGTGCATCAACCTAGAAAATATGAATTTATGAAAAACATTACTTTTAAAATACTTAGCCCAAGGACTTTTGACCTTCAATACCACTTTGGACATATTGCTGGAGATTCTGATTGAGGAAAAAACTTGAATATATGTATATTCAGTGACTTATGTGGAAAAGACATCATAAAAAATATCTACCTGTGAAGCATAATGCCTACTACATAGACATCATTCCATTCATAAATCAGTTTTTCTAATTTCCAAATACTTGTAGTAGATAAAAGCAATAAATATACTGAGTTTAGGGAGATTGGCCCTTTTATGAACTGTATACTAAACTACATGATAAACTGAAGAAACTATGTATGAGAAAGTCTGTAACTCTCTAAGTATATGGTAGCATAGAGAGTCATTCATGCAAACTCATAGAAAGTTGCCAGAATGAATTCAATTGCTTAAAAACTTTGAAAGAGGCCAAATTTAAATTTTCAGTACCTTAGAAAAATTTTAAATAAGTTTTTTTTTTTTTTTTTTTTGTTTTGTTTTTGACAGGCAGAGTGGACAGTGAGAGAGAGAGAGAGAGAGACAGAGAGAAAGATCTTCCTTTGCCGCTGGTTCACCCTCCAATGGCCGCCACGGCCGGCACGCTGCGGCCGGCACACCATGCTGATCCGAAGGCAGGAGCCAGGTGCTTCTCCTGGTCTCCCATGGGGTGCAGGGCCCAAGTACTTGGGCCATCCTCCACTGCACTCCCGGGCCACAGCAGAGAGCTGGCCTGGAAGAGGGGCAACCGGGATAGAATCCGGCGCCCCGACCAGGACTAGAACCTGGTGTGCCGGCGCCGCAAGGCAGAGGATTAGCCTGTTGAGCCACGGCGCCGGCCTTAAATAAGTTTTACGTTCCAGACTGAGGAATGAGCAAGTGTAGTAAAACTATTAAATAGTGATAGTAGTGTCAGATGGCCTGTCAGTGTGCAGGAGCTCCATCTGATTTGTCCAAGATATGATCTACCAGTAAGAGGATCAGTGCAGTCACTCTTCAGTGTAGTCCTGATCAACTGAGGATGATCTGAGTGATTAAAAATTTTTTTATTTTATATATTTGAAAGCTAAAGTTACTGAGAGAAGGAGTGGGAGAGAGGGAGAGAAAAAGAATGGGAGACAGGGAGAGGGAGGGCAAGATCTTCTATTCGCTGGTTCACTCTTCAAATGGCCACAATAGCTGAGCCTGGCCAGAGCTTCATCCAGGTCTCCCACATAGGTGCGAGGGCCCAATTACATGAGCCATCTTCTGCTGCTTTCTTAGGAACATTAGCAGGGAGCTGGATTGGAAGTGGGGCAGTTGGGACTAGAACCAGCACCCTATGGGATGCTGGCATTACAGGCAGTGGCTTAACTCATTATGCCACAATACCTGCCCCCATCTTCCTGATTTTGAGGAGACTGTATCAGAAAAACAGCAGTCTCTTATTTATTATATGTCAAATTCAAAGGCATGGTTGCTGTGAAGACCCTATGATGTTCTATATGCCTATCTCAGGAAGATCTGCTTATTTGACCTTAGTAAAAAGTAGTGATTTATGTGGCTTTAAAGATGAATGCTGCATCAGGTTATTATAATACTTCCTACCTGCAAAAACCAAGCATTTGAAGTATTCAGTCCTGAAATTTACTGGATCATTGATTTAAGAAATTCTGTTAGCACAAGTAAGTCGCTGTTCCCAAACCTCTGTTTAGGGTCCTGCACATATTATCAAATTTGCCTCCAAAGAGCAGTGGGAGAAAATTCAGCCGTTTTACTGTATTTTGGAATTCTTTTAAGTATTCTTGGGAAAAGAGAAACTAGTGGGTTTTTTGATATTTCAAAGATTCATTGTTGAAACTGTCAAAAGCATCAGTAAGGAACTCTAACCAACAGATCAGAATGCCATTCAGAAAGCATTCCTAGTCAAATCAAAAAGCCCAATGTATTACTGCACAGAACATACCTTATTCAAACCATCTGCAGTTAGATGTATCCTACAGACATCTATCCAATAATGGATTGTCCCTACAGACATCTGTCCAATAATGGATTGTCTCCTACTCGCTGCCTCCATTCCTACTCATCAGCCAGGTGGATGCCATGTCTCTAGTCTTCTTCTTTGTGTCTGAGGGAAGAGGATGACATCAGGTGAAAGTGTCACTACCCCCTGAAAACCAGCTCTCCAGGAAGCATCAATCATCTCCTGTGACTTTTTCCCATCTCTGCAAGGCAACTGCATTTCAGTACAGGTCGAAGCTGAAGTTTAGGAATGGTGCACTAATTGGAGGATTTCAGAAATCAGCCTTTTGTTTAGCTTGAAGGACAGCGCAGGTAAAATCTCTGTGGAGCCTATGGAAGTACCACACGTAGATGTCTTTTTCAGATTAGGCTGAAAATCCGAGTCCTAGTTAAAGATTTTCCTGGAATCCTGAAGTCTGATTTAATCCATTTATTATCAAGTACAGAAGGAAAGAGGCGGATCTGCAAAGAGGCTTTGTATGGGGTGAGGTAAAATAATTACTTCCTGGGTGAGAACTTGTTTTGGGATAGTAAGAATAGCTGCCACGTTGGGTGAGAAGAACAATAGATTTGTATTTGTGTGAGTTGTGTGTATGTGTGTGTGTTTGGAAACATGCTTCAAGCAATAAGGTGCTAGGCATGCAATAATCTTGTTGGGTAGAGCATGCTGGCTTTGTGAAAGTGAGAAGAGAATTGATACAGCAGCCTGCTTTTGTTTATTAAGCTAAGCATGGATATGCCTTTACCAAAGGGCATATTTGACCATACAGTTAATTTAACCTTTGTTTTTACAGAGTTCCCCTTACCCAAGAACTACTCTCTCCCTGCGTTCCACACGTCACTGCCCCTTGAGACCAACTAAAGGGAAGGCATTTTGCTTCCTATATTTATTAATCTGGTCACATGAAAAATGTCCTGTTTTTTAAAATCCCAAATGCTCAAATTACCACGTAGAAACCTACTCTCTATCAGTTTTCTCCAAATTTAATCCTTAGCGTCATGTCATATTTTCATTTCTCTGCAATGGTTCCCATGGCAACAAGTTGCCAGCAGACAAAGTATGCCTCTGTTTTTGGCCTTCTGTACAATGCAAATTCCTTCTGGTGATCCTCAGGCAAGTGTCATATAAACAGGCAGGAAAAGACTACAGTTCCCTTGGCTAATGCCTCTAATTCCTTTCCTTCTTGCATGCATTTCCCACCCTATCCCCAAACCAGGCTCACAGGCAAAGAGAAAAAATAGCATCTGAACCCTGCGCAGAATTACTTCAACTATTGATGAAAGTATTCCAAGGCCCTCCTATCCAACCACACGTGTAAGGACTGACCCTTTTGGTTTAGATGGCTTTCCCCCTCCCTATGTGTCACTGACTTAACCGACATAAATGCATAATTAATGAGTAATTGGGACAGCAAAGAAAAACAAATTCCACTTATATCTGTATAAAATTTCTTCAGTGTAGCCCAGGGAATAAGTATGTCCTTAACTGAACCTTAACTCAGTGCAAATGAAGATAGTGGGGACTTTCCAGCAGATTTTCTCCCAGAGGGTGGATAAGTGGTCTTGGGGGGTGGGGAGGAAGTGGGGTGGCTCATTCCAAAGTACTGAGCTCTTTAAAAAGGAAGACAGAGCAAAATGGTAGAGAAAGGAAGAGAAAGAACATTGTAACTGATGGCTGCATATGAGCAAGGAACCTTATGTTAAGACAGGATTCACGAATGAAAAAGGTGACAAACCTACCCAAAGCTATGGCAATGCAGTGTGGAACAAGGAGTTTTTGAGTTAACAATATGCAGATCAGGAGACTGCAAATGAGAGAATAGCTTCATGTGGACTTTGACCCAACTCTGTCTACAAAACATTATTGCAAGTAATATTTCTCTTGATTTGTTTTGAATTTTAGAATTCCATTGTGGCTTGGCACTTAGTTGTATGCCTAGCATCATCAAATCTCCCATGTCCTCAATATTCAGAAAACACAGGAAATGTTTGTCTGAAATTAAACAGGACTTATTTGAATGTGTAGTTTTTTGTTTTTTGTTTTTTTTTAGAAAAATTGAATTCAGGGGAATGAAAATAGATGTTAGAAATAAAAATGTGGATACAAAAATTATCAAATGTAAATTATCCCTTTTTTGCTGAGTCTTATAAAATATGTGATACTTAAGCACATTGAAGTTTTAAAGTTAGCTGCTTATATTGTACAAAGGTATTTTTGGCTCTTTAAAGGTTATTTTCCTATATTAAGAAAAGTTTTCTTATATTAAAAAAAACTTTCATTGTGACTCAGGTTTTGTGTCTATGTATAGACACATATACATAGGAGGTGTTTTTCTTTGCGCATTTGTTTTGCACAGCTAAAGTTATGAGGTTTAAATGCCCAGGTGTTCAGGTCAACTGACCTTGATGATAGGTAGATTAAGGAAAGCATTTGACAAATAGAGAAAAGAAATCACATTGTATTTCTTTGTATCTCTCCATCCTTCTTACATGTTCCCAGCCCTCTACTAAAGAATCTCTCTTATTTAGTCAGGGAATATTATGTTATTTTTTTGGAAAGTCTGTAGGAAAAATAAGATGGAACTCTCAGGCAGACAGAACATAAAGCAGTTCCCATATCTGCTATAAAGGTGATTCATTTCCAGAATGTATTGTTGGAATAAATTTTATGTCCAATACTTGTAGCATCTTTCCACTCAGGGGACTCTTACTAGTCTTGAATGTGGAAAAGGCACAAGAGTTCAGGTCAGAAAGGACTACTCTATGTTCAGTTTTACTCTAGGAAATTTGGTTTTAGCTTTGATGACACCTAGTGTCAATGGAATGCAATAAGTGTTTAATATTTCTGCTTTATGACATTTAGGCATTTTTCTTCAACATCCTCAACTACATTTTCCTCCTTGAAAATGCAAGCCTTATTAGTTTTTGTTTGGAATTAAAAAATAACTGATAGATAAACCAATACTTTTTGTTTGAAGAGCCAATCAAGTTTCTTTGTACTTAGCGTATAGAAAGGACTAAAGGAAGCTTAAGGATTACAACACTGTCTTCATATGAAGGATTTTTTCCAGGTTGATTGGGAAATCAGAGGTAAACCTACTGGATTTGTAAGTTTCAACAACCACCACAAGTGAATGTGCGAAAGAAAGGTTATTTCAAGATTATTATTGGTTATTGCTAATACTGTAGTTTTATTTTTCCCATTTTATAACCATTCAAGGGCATCCCCTACCCAGAAGTACATAAGTAAATGGTAAGATGAACTATGGGCTCTTTCTGTTCAGAGAAGAAATATGAGTATTAAATAGAAGTATTCTAAAGAAGACAGTAGTAGTTAGCAATTATAAGTAGAAAGGTTATGTTTTTAGGTTTTTTGAAAATACATCTATGAAAATTTTCTTGTTTCCTAAACTATTAGATAACTGATGTTTGACCTCATCTAGGGGCTTAATCCTCTTCTTACTGCATAAAGAAATTATGCATATAAAAACATTTTTAATATGCCAAACACACACAAATTTTCCATTTTCATTTGAGGTCATATAATTTACTCGGTGAAATATTTCACTCTTCTATAAGTTTAAGAAAAAGTTCTAAGCAATGATGCAATATTGGGTCATTATTTTAATAAAATGAAGACAGGTTCTAGTCTCCTATGCTTTTGTGACATCTTACTTCACTACCATATGTGCAGCACAACAGTGACATCTTAAGGCCAAGTAACCAGAGCTCCTTTAGTCAGAGAAAGAACTTGAGATTTGATTTCAAAGAAATTTCATTGTATTATCAAATCATTTTCAAGTTTACAATATGCTATTGGAAGATCAAGTGCTTCTTTATGACTTCTTTTGCAGTCTTTGTGAACATTTTAATGTACATTAGTAAACACATTTTACATAGACATATTGTATATTAATGCATGCATTTCACTGAGTAGTTTATTGATACTCCCCTTGTAAAGCTTTTATGGAAGAACCAACAAGCCACAGCAGTATAGCAAAAGAGGCTTAATCTTTATAAATTGGGGCCTTTTTTGTCTCTTTGCTAGCCTAGGTGGCTGTATACAAATTTGGGTGGGAGGGGGCAGGAAACACCTCTTAACATTTAAGGTTTTCTACTTGGGTATACTCTAGCCAATTCAAAATAAATTGCTTACTTTAATAAAAAGAATTTTACCATTTTATAAAGAAATTAAATCACAACATGTTTAATTGAAATGGCTGTATTGTAATTAATATTTTGAGATAATTGTGATTTTGAGCTTATATATAAACTGTCATTTTTGTATGTGTTAAAAAGACTACTGTATCATGATTAACAGTACTTTTTAGTTGGATTACATATTGATATAAATAAAACTGAATGAAGACATATTTACTACTTTATTAATATAGATTGTGAATGTACTTAATGGTTTTTTTTTGCAGTATGAGACCATAATGACCTTGAAAGCTGCTTCATTTTATGTGCAAAGAAGTTCTATGAATCTATATTTTAAATTTACTGAATCAGTGAAATTAATTACTATGTCAGTTAATTTGCAAATGCAAGCTGTATTCTCCAGTTTCATTTTATGTATTGACACTAATCAGTAAAGGTGTACAATGTGATTAGAATGCATTTTGAGGATGCTTTCTGTACAGATAAAAAATACAGGGACTAAAATAATGCTGTGCAGTGTATAGCAGAGCCATTTTTCGGCTTTGGTGTACTCAACTTTTTCAGTATTTAAAAAAGTGTTTTGAATAACATAAAGTCTCTTTATTGTATAAATAATAAAATGTCACCTTATTGTAAGTGTCTTTTGTTTACTATCAAAGCAAAGTTCCAAGTCAGTGATAGAGCTGTAATATGAGAAGGGCATGTTTCTTTTAAAACAGACATTGCAATCAATATTTGAGAAATGTAACTTTTATTATGAACATGTAGTGTTTATTACAAATGATTTTTTCATCATATAAGCATGCCTCAAACATCTAAAAGCTCACTATTGATCTATATTAGTGGATATACATGCTATTGAACTGGCTACTTAATAGAATCATTTGGTAAGTGTTATAATGACTGATCAACCTATTTCCAATGATTTTGGTGTAAACAAAAATGTTTATATTTGTTTTTTATTAAATCAAGTTTAACTATATCAAATTCCCTTTTAGAACATTACTGCATGACTACAAGTTTAGTCTTATCAAGGGTGCATGCAAATTTTAAAATTACAGTGCTGGAAATGAAAAGATGGGCAAGATGCACAAGGCTGGATTAAAACACATTCAAAGAGTAGATTAAATATACAAGTACCTGCCTACTAAGTGTTTGAATAAAGTACATTTTTATTTATTTTTTTAATATGAAGCTTTTTCCTTTTGCCTTTTAAAAACAAGATATGTTTATTTATTTGAAAGACAGTGACAGGGAGAGAGGAAGAGAGAGACAAAGACAGAGACAGAGAGAGAAAAAGTGAAAGACCAAAGTCAGAGGAACTCCATCCTGGTTTCCCACATGGGTGGGTGGCAGGAATGAAGACATTAGCAGGAAATGGGACTAGAAGCAGAAGCAAAGGTGGAATTGATTCCAGGCTGATATAGGATGCAGGCTTCCCATTGCACCATGCCTGGCTCTATTTTAAGATTTCTTGTGGTATACCTTATTAGTTTTCTGTTGCTGTTGTGTATAGAATTAATAAGTTACACTCTTAAGTGCTTTTTTTAAATAACAAAAGGTACTTTTAAATGCTCAGTATTCTCATTGAAGAGAAAATATGTAGATCCAATCTCTTTAGTTATCTTATGAAAATAATGTCACTGAAAAAAACAGTAAATTTTAAATTCAACATTGTGACAGCAGTTATAACAACACTTTCAGTATTTTCTCCAGACTGTATCTTCAGTATCAGTTCTATGACATTAATGATCCTGGGAAAATGATTTCATAAAACACAGGAAAAAGATATACCCAATAGTTAGAAAAGAAACATTTCAATTAAAGAACAAGGCAGTGAATGTTAACTTTACACTTACACTGAGAATGTCCACGTCACAAAAGTCTTAATATAAGTAGGAAAAGTCTTAATTTTTTAAATGATAAAGAACAATATTCAATAAAATTCAGTTCGATTTATAGTTAATAAAAAGGTAACAATTGGGTAGTCACATTCAGGTCAATTGGTCACGTTATATGGAATACAAAAAAAAATGCGGAGAAAAAAACAGATCTCCAAAAATCTTTGTTATTATAAAAATATTCAACCAAATTAAATGAAAGTTCATTTTTGCAGAAAGTACCTACTACATTATAGGGGAATGAAAGTGATTAGGATAATTCATGTGCAAAACATTCAATCAAGGCATGAACACTACACATGTGGTTATCACCTTTAGCAATGTAAACAACATCTTCAAAATGTTAAATTGTTGTTTTGTTAGTATAAAAATAGTGGCAGTGATTATGGCTCATGTCAATTATCCCAATACCTAGCTGAGATTAGGGAATTCTAAGATCAAGTACAGCAATCATCTTTCAGATGATACTAAAACAAAATGTTATATCCTTTTAACAGTTAACATGACCAGGATTATAAAACAACTCTAATTTAAGTAGGAATTCGGTCTCTCAGATATTCCAGTATAGCCGCTGTTCCCTTCATTAATATGGCAGCTCGAGGAACCCGGAATGGATTTCCATCTAGAAGTAATGTTCTAAAGAAATATGAGAAATTGAAAATGTAAACATCTTTCATAAGTAGGGTTTTTCTTCTAATTTCATTTGTAATTTTTATATAAAAATGTGTTTTTTGTCTTATTTGTCCCTTTCCAAATCTGAGCATTTAAACAACTGAACTTACAACTATAATAAGCAAAACATTACTTATTACGTGAAAGGTACTACATGAAATAATTAACATTCTTGATTCAATTTTCTTAACAATCCAATGATTTAGAAACCATTAATACTCCTATTTTATCAATGAGAAGACACAAATTTAGACAAGACTTGTTTAAGACAAAACAGCTACTAAATGGTGGAGCTGTGATTTGAAAGCCTTCTATTTAGTCTCTTATCAACATTATAATGAACATACACTAAATGGTTGAATTATATTTTGACAAGTATAAAAATGAGCAGACTGATAAGCATCCATGCCAAGGATCATAATGTAATTCATATATCACCATCTCCATCTTCACCAAAACATTAACACATGTCAGCCTTCTTCCCCTCCTAGACTAGATGCACATTTATAAGGCTATTTTTATGCTACAAAATAAGGTTCAATTTAATATTTAAGGGTATATTCTTTAGTTTTTACCTAGTGAAATATTTAATCAGAAGAGATTTCTATATTAATTCTAAAATGTATTTACATAAACAAAACTCAAAGGACTAATACATTACATAGTTAATCTAAACTACATGTTCAAATAGTTATGTTTCTTGGAATTCTTCTAAAAACTTGTAAGTTCTAGAAAATGGAATTAATTACAGTGAAACCTCATTATTTGTGCATTCCATATTTGCAAATTTGCCTACTCATTAAAATTTAATTTTTAACCCCAAAACATTATGTGTGGTACTTCCCAGGTCATTTACAGATATATAGAGCAGCAAAAATTTTGAAATGCCCAGAGGCCACCTTTCCAGCTAAGGTCAAACACAGTGATACTTTGCCTTCTTATTTCAGCTCTCGTACCATAAATGAGTGTCCTTTTTGTGGTGCATTTAGTACCACTTTTTTTTTTTTTAAATTCTCATACTTTTATTGGCAATTTCTCTATCTAAAATGGTCCCCAGGAGTAGTGCTGAGGGGCTGCCTGCGTCTCCTAAGCACAAATAGACCTTATGGAGAAAATACATGTGTTAGGTAAGCTTCATTCAGGCATAAATTATAGTGACTTTCACCATGATTTCAATATTAATAAATCAACAATAATAAAATAATTAAAAACATTTCAGACACTCAAACCAAAATTCTGTATTGTTTGATTGATGAAAATGTGACCAGATTGTACTTCTCCTTGGAGCAATGATTCAGTATTCAATAATTTGGTATTCACAGTGACTTTATAGAAAAGAACTATCACAAATAATGAGACTCAACTATAGTTATCTCCTATAAATTACTAATAGGAAGTACCAGAACAGAGGTGGTGCTGTCTCTGTAAAGCACAATACGTCAAATCACTAATATGCAGTTTTCAATAATTAAATTACTTTTGACATATTCTGATAGCTACCTGGTTTTCTGTTGACATAAAACACCTTTTATATTCACATAACAAGCACTTATTGGGGGCTTAATATGTGCTAGGCACTGAGACAGCTGTTTTCTTAAAAAAATACCAAAAATGGATAAATAAGCTCAAACAAAGCATGATAGAAAATCAGAATAGAGACTAAATCTGCCTAGAGAATGAGAAAGGTTTTCATATGTAGTGTCTGGGTTGATTATTAATGAACGCAGGTCAAAGGCATCCAACACTGAGGCAATAGTAAATGTAAAGAGAAAGACCATGCCAGCATGAAGTGGAATGATAGTTGTCTATAAACAGATCTTGAAAAATCATTTTTGCAAATCAAGGAATTTATATTTAAATGATATTTTTATGTAGTAGTTTCAGATCATGAACATACACAGTGATGAAAAAAGTTATCTCTGGAAGCAATCTAACATATTTTGCTTTGATGTGAGGTTTCTAAAATGAATGCACTGCAGGTTCTTAAAAAGATGGCAATCTGGTGCAGTCATTTAGCACAGTGGTTCAGTCGTGGCTTAGGATGCCCACATCCTATATATATATATATATATATATATATATATACACACACACACACACATATACATATATACATATACATATATATGCAATGTAATACCATATATATGTAATATAATACCATATAAACAAAGCTAAAATATACTTGATAAAATTTTACAAACAGAATTAAGATTCTAACTTTTATTAACTTATTTTAACTGGATACTTAATTTGTTACTTCACTCCTTGTAAGATTCAACAAATCCATCAAATAAATGATTAATTCAGTAGAATAGTGGTTACCTTAAGTTGACACAATTACCAAGCTCTGGTGGAATTTGAAGAAGGTCATTATTTTGAAGGTCTAACGTAGTCAGATTTTCCATTGTCTTCATTTTCTGAGGATCCACAGATCCAACCTGATTGTTACTAATCAGAATTGTTTCAAGTGTGGGGATATGATACAGAACTTCAGGCAATATTTTGAACCTATAATACATGAACCGAAAACCTAAATATACTCAAGATCAAAATCTTTCCTTAAAAGAAATGATCTACATTTGATACCATGAAATAATATCTTTATTATATATTTCTTTATATTTAGTGTAAGAGCTGTATTTAAATTTTCCAGGAAATAATTAAATTGGACTAATTTTAGAAACCTTAAAATATATATTAAACAGACAGACTTGTAACTGATACTATTTACTCTACATAGTCAAACAAAAGTTCAGAATTTATTAGCCTAGGTTCTTCTGTCTTCATGCAGCTATGCTGGTGTTCTTTAGTTTACTTTATTCCTTATAAAATAGAATCACTGGCAATATATTGAAGTAAATTTGAGACATATTTTGCTTTGATGAGGAGTTCCTAAAATGAATGCACCTCAGGTGCTTAAAAAGATGGCATCTGGTGCAGTCATTTAGCACAGTGGTTCAGTCATGGCTTAGCATGCTCAAATCCAAGTCTGGATTTTTGAGTCCCAGCTCTGCTTCCAATTCATCTCCTGCTAATGTGCACCATGGGAGATAGCAGATGATGAATCAAGTACTTGGAGCCCTGCCACCATACAGGAGACTTGGATAGAGTTCTGGGCTCCCAGCTTCAGGGGACCCATCTCCAGCTGTTGTAGGTATTTTAGGAATGACCTAACAGATGGAAGAGCACTCTCTCTCTCTTGTTCTCTCTCTCAAGGGCCTTCTAGCACAGCTCCTTTTTCAAAGCACCTCTCTGAGAGCTGGGAAGACCGACCTCTTAATAAAAAACTATTGAAGATACCATAGGGGACAGAAGCTGGAACAGTTTTAGTGTGAGGTAAACTGTAGTTTGACTAGAAAAGACATGGATGGGCTAAAAGAGAGCTTTATAACTATGACCTTTTTACTTGTCATACTACCCTCTCTTTGCTGCCTTGATACAAAAAAAGCAATAGTA
Source organism: Lepus europaeus (assembly GCF_033115175.1). Lineage (NCBI taxonomy): Eukaryota > Metazoa > Chordata > Mammalia > Lagomorpha > Leporidae > Lepus > Lepus europaeus. Next base: position 62,342,367 of record NC_084831.1, read on the forward strand.
AAGTAGAAACTTGAAGCAACTCTGATGTTCCAGAACAGGAAAGCCAATAAGCAGGCATACAAATGGCAGCCACTTCTCTTATTCCCTCTCCCCAATCCATGAACAAGAGTATTATTAAAGATGTAGCCTACTTGTTAATAGAGAAGTTAGGAGTAGCTTTTGCCACTTCCTTCCTCAAAGATATTACTTGCAATGTAACCGATAGCTCAAATCACATAAATTACAATGTAACTGATAGCTCAAATCACAAGTAGAAATTAGGAGAGACTGAGAAATGTATACATTTTTAAATAATGATGATGGTATAATCAATTCAAGAGAGAGCACAAATAATGGGACAGAACAAATATTAAAATAAACAGCACTTATTTTAATGTCACCATGCATTAGTTTTTCAACTGTATATAAGAATAATAGTATAGTACCAAGCATATAAACTTTTTATAAAAGTCAATATATTTGAAGACCTTAAGACATTTATTAAAGTGCATCCACAAGATTAAATTTTCATTATAGGAAACAATATAACATAGCTGGTAAGAGCTCAATTTTTAGAGTCCAACCACCTGGATTTAAATCCCAACTCTGTAATTTACTATGGTATACCTTAGGGGAATTATTTAATATCTAATCCGTGATTATTTTTAAATGAACATAATAGCAAAATCTACAAAACAGAGATTTTAAAAGGATGAGATAATGCATGTATGATACTTAGCACAGCACCAGCAGATAATAAGCTTCCATAAATATTAGTTAATTCTTAATTATCTGCAGTATATTGATAGTGTTGTTGGGAAAAAAAAAAAACTAAGTTTCATTTAACAGGGCTAACTACTGCTTATAAGTCAGCTTCATCTATTACTTTTATACCTCTACTTCCTCATTTTACAGCCCAAGGAATATTGAACTTCCTGAAGTTTACCAAAAACACCATGTTCTCCCATCTTTGTGCCTTAGCACATGCTGTTTGCTCTAACTGGGATGCCTTCTCCCTGTGCCTAGAAAATGCCTGTATTTTCCAAGACTAGTCTTCAATGCTCCTTTCAGGTAATCACAGAAGACATGTTTTCCTATGCCCTATTCTTCAATTATAGCAAAACTGCTCATGTGCATAACTGTCTATCAGGCTACAGGATTTTCAAAATTGCAAAAAAGAACAAAAAAATCTATTAGATAGCAACAGTAAGAACTCAAAGCAAGCAGCATCATTTTCAATTCAAAGTAAAACTAAGTAAAAACAAAATCTGGAGATCAAATTAAGGTAAAAATTAGGAGCCTTTTTGTTTATTTAGCTTTTGATAGTTTTCTCTAGTAACAAAGACCATTTTTTTCCCATAGGATAGTTGTTAAAAATGTTCAGTTTCTTACCTATTAAAGGAAAGATTGATCATTTGTAGTCTTATCAATGATTTCATTTCTTCAGGTAAAGAATTTAAAAAATTGTTCCTAAATTGGAAACCAAAATATATGAATAATAAAGTCTGAAGATTCTTATAATTAATTTATACTTAAAATGTTGAGCAGGAAAAAAAAAAAAAGATACATAGATCAGCTTGTCAGTCCTTGATCTAATCTCATTCTGGCTGAGTCCTAAGAATTCTGAATCGGTCAATTATCTTAAATATTTTGTTAGTATACCAAATCCCAATACCAATATGCAACCAATTAATAATGCAAATAACTAACTATATACTCTTGAAGGTAAACAGTGTCAACTAATCCCCTAACTCCTTTAAACTGAGTTTAGCAGTATTTCTCACGGTTAGGGTCCTTTATATTACATCTGTAATGCCACATGAAATAAATTTTCTATTCGTGTATTACATATGTCCTGCACACAGACATGAAACTCCAAGAAGAATGTTGAAACTTATATGAAAAGAATGAAATAGGAAAGAGATTCAACATGTTTAGAAATTTGGAGCTTTCTACTTGATATTAAACAATTCCATTTCTATTTTACGTTTAGAATATGAATTTAGAATGCATATGATTTTAGATCTTATAATTAAACATTCAGTAAACAGAATCTCATTTGGTGTTCAAAGGGTCTGGGAGTACATTACAAGTAAACAAGAAAGTAGAAATATTCTGGGGCTGTCATTGTGGAAGGACAGGACACTGCCTATGACACCAGCATTCCATATGAGTTCTGTTTTGGGTCCTGGCTGCTCCACTTCTGATCTAGCTTCCTGCTAGTGTGCCTGGAAAGGCAGCAGAAGATGACCAACTGCTTTGGCCCCTACACCCATGTGGAGGACTCAGATGAATTTCCAGGATCCTGCCTTTGGCCTGGCCCAGCTCTGGTTCATTGTGGACATTTGGGGAGTGAACCAGAACATGGGAGATCTCCCCACAACCCTTCTCTATAACTCTTGCAAATAAATACAAAGATTCCAAAGGCAGTAGAACTACTAACAGAAAATATGTGTGCAAAAATGATTTCCAACTAGATAAACACCTATTACAACTGAATAATCTTCTCTAACCTATTCTTTGGATTCAGAAGTCAAGCCTAACAAGCAAGTGTCACACTTTCTATAATGCAATCTACATCCTTTTTCTTTCCCCTTCTATGCTTTTCTTCAGTTATTGTCTGTTGTGTTGTTTGATTTTTTTCCTAGAAAGATTTTAACTTACTCTGACATGAAAGCACATGTTGATCACTTAATTTAAAAGCTTTCAAATATGCTTACAGACAGAAGCATATTTATGGAAGCACATATATGGAAGATTGGGACAAAATGAAATGCATGGCAGGAATGGAGATAAGGATTCACTCCCCCTGCTCCATGAATAATGAACTAAAATGTGGTTTTACAGTTTTGGCAATGTAATGCCACCAGGAAAAAGAAGCAATTCCATATCTACTAGGAGCAGGATATTAGTAGAATGGCTTTAATCCAATAAGCAAAAACATTTGTATCTACCTGAAGAAAAAAATCCTCAGAGATATAACTTATTGTTATTTGACTGTTGCTTGAGCAATCAAGAAAAAATCAAATCTGGGCAAATTTTATACTTCATTCATTAATGACTTGAATCCATAAAATCAATTGTCATTCCTATATCCTGTAACAAAAGCAGTTTTTTGCTTAAATTACATAATATAACTGCTTCTAGACATTTTATAATATTTTAAAACATAATATATTATCTTTTATCATATGTTTTGTTATTTAAAATTTCATTATATTTAATCATGAATACAAGAAATATTAAGTCAATTCCTAGGTTTGGTAGGTGTCTCAAATGACAGCTTAATTAATGTAAAGACTGAAACAGAAAAAATTAATATTTTTAAGTAAGCCTAATCAAGTTTTACAATTTTAACTATATTATCAAATTTTAAACAAACTAAAAACATATCTGTTAATAATATAAAAGTACAAGGAGTACCATGTAGTAGGAATAGAGTTTAAAAATAAAATTTTAAACCACAAGCAAAGAAATGCTTAGGTTGTTGAGACATATATATTATTATCCTTCAGGAAATGTGACATACTTCTGATTCTGCCACTTCAAATTGTACATACTGAGATTACATTTCCTATTACCTCTGCAGAACCTTAAACACAGTTTCTTTGTGTTGCCACTCATAATGATCTTCTACTTTATTTCTGGCCTTCTCTGTTTAATATAGTATTTTAAAACCAAAGAGGTTCTTTAAAAAGAACCATGCAAGCTCCTGTGCCAGCACAGTGTTGTGCCAGTTTTATTTTAGTTACTTTCAGGAAAGGATCAGTGTGAAAGGAATACATGTCTCTTATCACTTACTTTAAAAACTACTTATAAATGATAGATGTCTGATTAAAATATTTCCTGAATACTTAGATATCTCCTAAAATCCTGTTAATGAACTAAAGAGCGTTTTCCATACTTACCCACAAAAATATGATGTATAGGGCAAAAGTTAGGTGAAAGTAAGAGAAGTTATAAGTCAAGCAGTAATATCAATAAGTACCTGAGATCTAAAAAAGTCAATTTTTGAAGCATACATAACTCCAAGGATATATAGGAAAGCTTATTAAAACTGAGGTTGACTTCAGCAACCATTTCCTTTAGTTCTGTTATCCTGAAACAAAAATGTTAAGCGTTAGCACTTTTATTCATAGCCAGAACTTCAAAACTACAAACAAATCCTAAAGAGGGAAACGTTCCATATTATTTCTGTTAATTAGGATTTTTTTTGTAGCTTTCAGTTTTTCATAAAATGTTCAACTCTGGATGGATTAATAATACAAATAAATTTCTGAAAAACAGTCTTACCAGTATCTGAGAGTTTTTCTTTGATATTAAGATTGATACTGAAGTTTAATTTAAAGCCCATGTATTTTATATTTAACCAATTATGGCACAAAGAAGAAAAATCAAATCTAGGCAATTTTTATGGTTTATATTATTTGGCTAATAACTAAATTGTTAGATATATATCCTGTAACATAGGAATTTTTTGTTTAAATTGCATAATATAATGCCAACTGTACTTGAGTACTTCAAGATTTATCACTTTTTAACTTTTATTTAGTAAATATAAATTTCCAAAGCACAGTTTATGGATTACAATGGCTTTCCCCCCCCATAACTTCCCTCCCACTCGCACCCATCCCATCTCCCGCTCCCTCTCCCATTCCATTCACATCAAGATTAATTTTCAATTATCTTTATATACAGAAGATCAATTTAGTATATATTAAGTAAAAATTCCATCAGTTTGCACCTACACAGAACATAAAGTGTAAAATACTGTTTCAGTACTAGTTATAGCATTAATTCACATTGGACAACACATTAAGGACAGAGATCCCACATGAGGAGTAAGTACACAGTGACCCTGTTGTTGACTTAACAATTTGACACTCTTGTTTATGGCGTCAGTAATCTCCCTAGGCTCTAGTCAGGAGTTGCCAAGTCTATGGGAGCCTTTTGAGTTCGTTGACTTCGATCTTATTCCGATAGGGTCATAGTCAAAGTGGAAGTTCTCTCCTCCCTTCAGAGAAAGGTATCTCATTTGATGGCCCCATTCTTTCTACTGGGATCTCACTCGCAGAGATCTTTCATTTAGGTCCTTTTTTTTTTTTTTTTGCCTGAGTGCCTTGGCTTTCCATGCCTAAAATACTCTCATGGGCTCTTCCGCCAGATCCGAATGCCTTAAGGGCTGATTCTGAGGCCAGAGTGCTGTTTAAGGCATCTGCCATTCTATGAGTCTGCTGTGTATCCCACTTCCCATGTTGGATTGTTCTCTCCCTTCTTGATTCTATCAGTTAGTATTAGCAGACACTAGTCTTGTTTGTGTGATCCCTTTGACTCTTAGACCTATCAGTGTGATCAACTGTGAACTGAAATTGATCACTTGGACTAGTGAGATAGCATTAGTACATGCAATCTTGATGGGATTGTACTGGAATCCCCTGGCACATTAAAAACATACTTCAAGATGTTTTTAAATGTAGTATGTCAACTTTTTTCATAATACTTGTTATTTAAATCAATATTACATTCAATCAAGATTACAAGAAACTATTAAGGCAATTCATAGGTTTTGCAAGTGTCACCACTGAGTAGCTGAAGTTAAAGACTTAGAGAGGGGGGTCGGTGCTGTGGCATAGCAGGTAAAGCTGCTGCCTGCAGTGCCAGCATCCCATATGGGTGCTGGCTCGAGTCCCAGCTGCTCCACTTCCAATCCAGCTCTCTGCTGTGGCCTGGGAAAGCAGTAGAAGATGGCCTGAGTCCTTGGGCCGCTGCACCCACGTGGGAGACCCAAAGGATGCTCCTGGCTCCTGGCTTTGGATTGGCACAACTCTGGCCATTGCAGTCAATTGGGGAGTGAACCATCGGATGGAAGACCTCTCTCTCTCTCCCTCCTTCTCTCTCTGTTTCTCTGCCTTTCCACTCTCTGTGTAACTCTGACTTTCAATTAAATAAATAAATTTTTAAAAAAAGATAGCATCACTTAAAAATCCTTCCTCCTTCTATCTCTTTTTCCTCAGTTAACTTTGACTCAGGACCTGGCAGAGCAAACTTAAACTGACAGCAAATCTAAGTCAAATGTTCTGTCAGCCCTTTAGACAAGACAGAATCAGGATAAGAGCTAGATCTCCTTTTGCAATGCACTTTCTTAATTAAAGTTTATTATCTTTTAAGATCTACTTTTTTTTTTATTTTTTTTATTTTTGACAGGCAGAGTGGACAGTGAGAGAGAGACAGAGAGAAAGGTCTTCCTTTTTTGCTGTTGGTTCACCCTCCAATGGCCGCCGCAGCCGGCACGCTGCGGCCGGCGCACCACGCTGATCCGAAAGCAGGAGCCAGGTGCTTCTCCTGGTCTCCCATGGGGTGCAGGGCCCAAGCACTTGGGCCATCCTCCACTGCACTCCCGGGCCATAGCAGAGAGCTGGCCTGGAAGAGGGGCAACCGGGACAGAATCCAGCACCCCGACCGGGACTAGAACCTGGTGTGCTGGCGCCGCAAGGCGGAGGATTAGCCTGTTGAGCCACGGCGCCGGCCCCAAGATCTACATTTCCTAAAGTATACTCTAAAACAGAAAGCAAAGTCTGACTTTTAACATTTTTAAACATTTTAAATATTTTTTGGCAGTCAGTTGAAAGCTCTTTTATTTTCTCAATATATCATCTTTATCATTACCACTATCTTTTTTTTTTCTTAAGATGCATTTATTTACTTGAAAGGCAGAGTTACAGATAGAGGAGACAGAGATAGAGAGGGTCTTTCATCCACCGGTTCACTCCCCAAATGGCCAGTGTCCAGGGCTAGCCAGGCCAAAGCCAGGAGTCAGGAGCTTCATCCCGGTCTCCCACATGGGGGCAGGAGCCTGGGCACTTGCAGCATCTTTAGCTGCCTTCCCAGGCAAATTAGCAGAGAATTGGACCAGAAGTAGAACAACTGGAACACAAACTGATATCCATATGGGATGCTGGCATTTCAGGCAGTGGCTTAACATGCTATGCCACAAAACCAACCCCTTCCCTTTTATTTATTTTTTAAGGATTTATTTATGTATTTAAATGCAAAGTTAGAGAGGAGGAGACACAGAGAAAGGTCTTCCACCCGCTGGTTTACTCCCCAGGTGGCTGCAATGGCCAGGACTGGGCCAGGCCGAAGCCCAAAGCCAGGAGCTTCATCCAGGTCTCCCACATGACAGCAGGGGCCCAGATACTTGAGCCAACATCCACTCTTTCCCAGGAGTATCAGCAGGGAGCTGGATTGGAAGTGGAGGAGCTGGGACTCAGACCAGTGCTCATATGGGATGCCAAGGTTGCAGGCAGAGGCTTTACTCTCATGCCACAGTGCCTAATTCCCACCTCCCCCTGCCTTTTTAAAAAAATTTATTTATTTACTTGAAAGGCAGAATCATAGAGCCAAGAGAGAGGGAGAGACAATGTATTTTTTTTCTCTTAAGTATTAAAGTGCTTGCTAAACATTATGTTTTTGCTAAATGCTTTACATATATTATACCATTTTAACTTGGTTCTTATCCCTATTTCACTGGTAAAAAAATAAAAAGCAGCTACTTAATATGTACAAAACCTCAGGTAACAGATCTGGAATACAGTACAAGTTATCAACTCTACTCCCCAAGTTTCTTTTCATTGTTTTAATTATTAGGATATTATCAACTTTCTTTGAGTATGTAGTTTATTACTAGATAACAAACATTTTTAAGGATTCAAAAATATATAACAGTAATTTTCTCTAACTTTTCTATAGTTAACATCATCAAAAACTAAACAGTAAACAGTTTAATGCAAAGTATAATGACTTCTAATGATTACAAGTGAAGAATCCTTTTATTGGTAGAAATATATTAACAGAGTTCAGTCTATTTTGCTTTTTTATTACTAGAAAAATTCAATGGTAGGGCTGGTGCTGTGGCATAGCAGGTTAGGCCGCTACCTGCAGTGCCAGCATCCCATATGGGCACAAGTTCCAATCCAGCTCTCTGCTATGGCCTGGGAGGACAGTAGTGGATGGCCCGAGTTCTTGGGCCCCTGTACCCACATGGAATACTCAGAAGAGGCTCCTGGCTCCTCGCTCCTGGCTTTGGATGAGCACAGCTCTAGCCACTGCAGCCAGTTGGGGAGTGAACCAGCGGATGGAAGACCTCTCTCTCTGCCTCTCCTTATCTCTCTGTGTAACTCTGACTTTCAAATAAATAAACTTTAAAAAAAAAAAAGAAAAAAGAAAAATTCAGTGGCTTGGCTATTCATTAACATAAAGCCCCAAATTAAAATTTCTATTAATCTATACAAACCCAGCATTGGATGATGCCCTCATAACACTTTTCTTCTATATTTCATTATACATGTAAAAGAATTTAATACTTTAAATAATTCTGATACCTAGTTTAAGAGTATAAAATGTAAAACAGTTTTACAAAATCTGTATCTCTGTCAACAAATGATGTAAGTATTTCATTTTGCTAATCCCTCTAATGTTAATAATGAAATAAATTTTACATATACTTTCAAATTAAAAAACCACGAGAGGGGCCGGCGCTGTGGTGCAGCGAGCGGGTTAATGCACTGGCCTGCAGCGCCAGCATCCCATATGGGTGCCAGTTCGAGACCCGGCTGCTCCACTTCCAATCCAGCTCTCTGCTGTGGCCTGGGATAGCAGTAGAAGATGGCCCAAGTCCTTAGGCCCCTGTACCCACATGGGAGACCTGGAAGAAGCTCCTGGCTCCTGGTTTCGGAATGGCACAGCTCCAGCTGTTGCAGCCAATTGGGGAGTGAACCATCGGATGGAAGACATCTCTCTCTCTCTCTTTCTGCCTCTCTTCTCTCTAACTCTTTCAAATAAAATAAATAAATCTTTAAAAAAAAATACCACAAGAAATAGTTTTTCTTGCAACTAAGATGTGAATACAACTGTCACACTTTACTAGAAATGGCATCATAAACACTTCTTACCTTTTTGGAATCTCAGATAGCTGATTCTTACTGAAGTTAACAGAAATTATGATGTTGCTTTTTATTGCATCAAACACTTCATCAGGAATCAAAGTTGTTTGCTTATCACTGAATGAAAAATTTTTTGAGAAATGAATCATTCTTAGCAGTCCAGAAAGAAATGATTATTACTCTTCATTTTTACAGGGACTAATGAAATTTTTCAAGGCAGCTGATTATGACAGCTACTGGTAAAGAATATCAAAAAAATTTATCAAATATTAAATGCTCATTGTCAGGTATTCAGACTACATACTGTGTTACAAACATTGTAGCATAAATAGGCATGCATATACTTAATTGAATCAAATCAGAGATATATCTTCATAACCTAGGAAACCTGAAAGTCATATAACAATGGATAGTCCATTCCTCTACCTTTGACCATAAATAACTCTATAAAGCTAGAAGCAAATTTAAAAGCTAATAGCTTTACCTTTTTAAAAGAGTCTGTAAGAGGCATTATTTGTCAACTCTCATTGGGATATAATTTACTGCAAGATAATCACATTTAAAAACAGCAGATGATAGTGCAAGTACTTGAGCCCCTGCACCCATGTGGGAGAACTGAAAGAAGCTCCTGGCTCCTGGCTTCAGCCTGGCCCCACCTGTGGCCATCTGAGGAGTGAACCCATGAATGGAAGATCTCTCTCTCTCTCTCTCTCTCTTTCTCTGTCTCTCCTTCTTTCTCTAATTCTGACTTTCAAATATAATAAATAAATCTTAAAAAAATTCACCATTTTACTAAACTAGTTAGGCTAGTAACCTTGACTAATTTCCCTCTTTTGATATGGACAAGATAAATAAAATAGTAGATTGAGAATAAACTATTCCTGGATCTACCATAAATGAGCTTTGTAATTTACTTTCCTTGAACTTCATTTTGTGAAATTACAATATGAAGAACTATTCATTGTTACTAATGCTACATCGTTTGCAAATATAAATATCTACTATATTATTCAAATTTTCAATAAAATATAAATTTAATCTTAAGTGAAAGGATAGAACTCTAACATTTATAGATTTATCAATTTGTGGAAATTAAACTAGCCATTATCCTTACATTATTTTTTTACAATTATTAATGCTTGCACAATGACATACACAGTATCATTTCCTTGTTTCAATCAGAAATGCTAAAATCTTGGGGAACTTATTTCAAATGAAACTTGAAGATTAATGCTATTTTAAAATTTAGTTGATAACATTTATGCTTGAGATTGAAAATTAATATTTTAAATAGGATACTCCTTTCTGGTTAAAAATCTCTAAGCCATTGGCCGGCGCCGTGGCTTAACAGGCTAATCCTCCGCCTTGGGGTGCCGGCACACCGGGTTCTAGTCCCGGTTGGGGCACTGGATTCTATCCCAGTTGCCCCTCTTCCAGGCCAGCTCTCTGCTATGGCCCGGGAGTGCAGTGGAGGATGGCCCAAGTGCTTGGGCCCTGCACCCGCATGGGAGACCAGGAGAAGCACCTGGCTCCTGGCTTCAGATCAGTGCGGTGCGCCGGCTGCAGTGGCCATTGGAGGGTGAACCAAGGGCAAAAAGGAAGACCTTTCTCTCTGTCTCTCTCTCTCACTATCCACTCTGCCTGTCCAAAAAAAACAAAACAAAACAAAAAAAAACTCTAAGCCAAATTACAATAAATTTAGAAACAAGGCAACAAAGATGTATCTTCATTGTGCTTTTGTGATATCTATGCCTTTATAAAGTATCCCAAACAACATAAGACTAATACAACTTTATGGATGGCCGGAATCATTAAAAGCAACAGCATACGTAAAGTATTTGGTACAATGCCTTCATAGAAGAGGGATTCAATAAGTGGTATCCATTTAGGGTGAACGGAATAGAAACCAGAGATTAAAAAAAAAAAAAATTCTAAGATAAGAAATTCTAAAGCAGGAATGAAATCTGTCTCATCACTGTATTTATGGTACCCAGCATAGAAGTTGATTCTTAGCAGACCACAAGAAAAGCTACTGAATAAGTGGGTATATTATCTGAGTAGAAGAACATAAATATAAGCAGAGAGGAGCATTATCTATACTAGTGTTGTAAGAGGAACTTGGTTTAGAGTAGTGATTTCTACATCTATCAAAGAGTGATAAGAAGAGGTAAGAACAATGTGAATGAAATACAATAAATGTAAACTAGAACTGTACCCTGACTGCTGAGAAATTGATTCCTACTGATACATTAAGGATAAGGGAGTAACACTGATGCTAGATGTATACATTCATGAAAAAATCTAAGTAACTATCTGACTTGAGTCTGTATTCTTTTTATTTTCACTACAATATCTAAATGTGAACCAGTCACCAAAAGCTTTGATAGTATCACTTATTTTTTATTATTGTTGCTTTATACAGTATAAAAATAATACTTGACATCTACCTTCAATCTTTGCATAGGAATCTTCTTTTCTCAACTTAATATATTTCCATAACATATAAAAATGTTTAGGCTTTTATCTCAACTTATATAGTAATACTATAATTTTTTTAGTTTTAATAAAAATGCTACATTACAACTATGATATATTATTTGTCTTAGATTAATACATATTAGCAGGGTACAGCTTCTCAAACTGCCTGCTAGACAAGGTTCTCATTAACAAAAGATACTAGACTAGTTTCTTATTGACTTCCATAGACTATGCAACACCCGCCCCCATCCCCTCCACCAGTATAACATTCTCTCTAGATACAGGTTCTGAGACACAGAACTTTATTACCAATACCATCACTCCATCTTTATAATAATACAATGTTCTTATTGTAAAAATATTACTATTAATATAGCCATCTGTCAAATATAATAAACACAAATCACATAAGGAATGGAATGTTCATTATACTTTTAATATATTTCTTTTTTCTGCAATTGTTATTATTCTAAGTACTCTGAGTTTTTTTTCTCACAAATTTTCATTTTTCTGAAGGTTTTTTTCCCTCAGAAATCTCCTATGTGTTTTGTAGTATGCTTTTAAAAATAATTACATACCTATAGTCTAATAATTTTAATGTGACGATGGCATGTACATTGACTTTGGATTCACTGGGTAGTGTCATGGCAGTCTCGGTAACAGAGTCATTTTGGCTAGGTCCATCATCTGGCAAAAGAACATTACATAAAAACCCATATTTATACTTCAAAGTCATTTTTAAAATCCTTGATAATACGTAAAAGAGTATATATTATTTCTACATATATCAATGAGAAAACACTTAGTGGCATGTATGTATTCTTAACATAAATCTCAATCTGGACATAAAATTTAATTATTAGGAAATAGGTAAGTTCTATAGTATGGCTTCAAAATCTTTTAATAAACCTACTGTAAGGAGATTTAGGAGTAAGAAAGAATCTTCACAGAAAAAGTACGATGTCTAAGAAAAAACAAAGACAAGTAGTCTTTTAAGCAAAATAATATGGTCAATTAGAAGGAATTTCTTAGCAAAGGGAAAATACCAGTATTATTTCCCTCAAATGTCCCCCAAATAATCCTATATCTATCTTTTCAGTTTAGTATACAATGAAGTTGATTGTCTCCAGTCACTTAAAATCTGGCAATCTGCATAATTAAGTAAGCTTCTGGTACATTATCATTTTTGTTAAGATATTTTCTTAGTAAAGCAAGATTTTATTTTTGCTAGACATTATCCTAACAGGTATGTATACTCACACAATCACAAATCATTAACCACCTTGCTAATCTCCAGAACCTGTTTAGTACTGCCAACATATGGTATAAAATATTCACATTTAAAAGAAATGGCTTTATGACCTTTTTTGCAAGAAAGACTTGAATCTATAGAGAAGTAAAATAAGATTTTAAATTTTCAACCAGGGGCAAAAGGTGAAATAATTCTAGAAATCATACTTAGGAATTAGTAGTATCACTGACCTTGCTTTAGTCCAGTAGGCATCCAAAGAACATTTGCTGAATATTACCCAGATCATTTGGCTTGAATTGAACTCACTATTCATTAATCAATAATGATGAAAATAATATGCACAATTATTGTATCTCAAAACTAACTTGAAAAAGTGATTCAACTATTTTTTCCCATGTACACATCATGTGAGTACTTTATTCATAGAAGCAGCACAGGACAAGTTATAGAAATATCAAACCAAAATAAAAGATATTAAGGGAAACATTAATATCAAGTATATCCTTTAGTATAGACATTTCTAAGCAGTTTGGTTATGTTACTTGAAAAAAATATTGCCAAAATTACATAACCAGCAAGACAACATTAAACCAGCAAAAAACCCTGAATTAAAAAAAAAAATTTGTATGTACACTACCATGATCAACAATTTCCAAAGATGTACCTATAATAATCAGCATCAAGGAGCCTGTACAGAAGGAACTGTTCTATCTGGGGAAGGTATTAGTATGAAAGAAAAATTTACTTCTCATTGTAAATCTTTGTGTATTGATTTTTGTTTTAGCATATGCATTTATTGCCTTTTTAACTTAAATACATAAATAATTTTTAAAAATTTCAATTTGAACAGGACCCACTAAGCATCAAATACAATGAATAAAAGTAGGACAATACTGATGTACATTATCATGAAATTTCAAAAGAATAGCAACAAGGAGAATACCCTGTAAATTTCCAGAGAAAAGCTGCTTATTAATTGCACAAGTGACTGACAGAAACACCAAATAAGAAGTCAGTCACATAAAGCAGGAAGAGAAAAACGCTTTTAAAGGATTCTCAAATGTTTTCATTTGGTGAGTTAAGAAGGCATTGTGGGTGACTCAGTTGAATGAGTGTCACCCAATCAAGCACCCAATTTAGAGATTCAATTTATCTCTTTGAGGCAAACAGGCACCAATCACACTGCCTTGCCAGTAGTTTTATTAGAAAATCAGATGAATCCCATTGAGGAGTAAAGACATGCAAACTCAGTCTAGCGGATAAGATAAACAAGGAATAACAAAACAATATGATGAGTGCAATGAAAGAAGTATGATGAATGTATTTTTATGATAAACAAGAAATAACAAAACAATATGATGAGTGCAATGAAAGAAGTATGATAAATGTATTTTTATGGGAGCAATGTATGTTGAGGATGGGTGGGAAGGTCTGTATAACTGAGGAGTGCCCAGGTAAATTTCAGAAGGGAGTAAGAAAATATAGGTTACATTAATAAAATAAAAATTTAAAAGAATCTGTTGCTTGTTTTAACTAGTCCTTATCAGTTTCCAGATTTAAAAAAAACTGATTTTATTAAACAGTATGAATCTTTTTATTTATTTATTTATTTTTGACAGGCAGAGTGGACAGTGAGAGAGAGACACAGAGAGAAAGGTCTTCCTTTTGCCTTTGGTTCACCCTCCAATGGCTGCCACGGCCGGTGCGTTGCAGCCGGTGCACCGCACTGATCCGAAGCCAGGAGCCAGGTGCTTCTCCTGGTCTCCCATGGGGTGCAGGGCCCAAGCACTTGGGCCATCCTCCACTGCCTTCCCGGGCCACAGCAGAGAGCTGGCCTGGAAGAGGGGCAACCGGGACAGAATCCAGTGCCCCGACCAGGACTAGAACCCAGTGTGCACCGCAAGGTGGAGGATTAGCCTATTGAGCCACGGCGCTGGCAAACAGTATGAATCTTAAAATGAAAGGAATGAATGAATAAAAATAAATGAATGTTTATTTTCTGAGGCAACAAGGCTGGGGCTGGGAGAAAAGAACAAACCTAGGAGAAACTACTTAACTGTACTATCCAAACTTGGACTGCCTATTCTCAATCCTGAAGACAGAAATGTTAGCTACAGGAGAAAAGCAGGCACATTTCTTAAAGAACATGTGTCACTAGTTTGAACATGATGTTGGGCTGAGGATGTCCCAAAACGTTATCCCCAGAACAGCAAAATCAGCTTTACTTGAAAATTATAAGGAATGCAAATTTTCAGACTGCATCCCAAACCTACTGAATTAGAAATTTTGTGTGGGGCTCAGTAGTCTGTTTTTACCAGGTTGTTCAAGAGAGAATGGATACAAAAATTTTAGAATCACCGTCTTAACCTGTTTCTCTAATCAAGCATACTACTTTTATCACACAGAAGATGACCGAACATAAATTGATAATAAAAATCTAGCAGCAATTCTTGGGTCTAAATCTAATTACAACAAATTGATTCATTTACTCCACAAACTATAATGTGGTTTCACTCTGTGATAGTCCCTGTACTGGTGTTAGGGATTTAAGAATGAAAAATAATTCTGCGTGAAAAACTGGCCAGGCCTGCTGTGCATAGTCCATCCTAAACCTGAGAACACAGAAAATAATTGTCCAAAGATTGTTCATTAATACAAGATTGAAAAGACACTGAAAATATGATACCATTTCATTACTGTATAACTTATGGCCCTAAATTATGAAATTTATGCAGAAGGTTTGGGCAGTTTTCCAATATGAGTGCTAATAATGGCAGGTCCTCATTCCTTTTTCTAGGGAACAATCTCTTTCTTTGCCTTCTAGAAGCTACCCACATTCCTTGGTTCATGGCTTTCTTCATCTTCAAGCCAGCAACAATAGGTGCATCACATATCCTATCACACTGACCTCCTCTTGTGCTTCTCTACGTAACTTTTAAGATCTTTGTGATTACATTGGGCCTCTCCATTTAATTAGTAATAATAACCTTAAAGCCAACTGATTAGCAACCTTAATTACCCTCTGCCATGTAAGTAACACATTCACAGACTACATGGATTAAGATACGGACAACACTGAGGACTCATTATTCTGTCTATCATAGGTAGAACAGCAGGATAGTACCAGTAACACAAGAAACTAAACTTGGAACACAGATACTAGAATCAGGTGGAGCTTGTGCAATGGCAGATTCTGCAACCAAATAAAGTAATTAAGCCTATATCAAGAAACAAGAAAGATCTAAAATCATTAATCTAGCCTCTCACTATAAGGGAAAAAGAAGAGCAGCAAACTAAGTCTAAAGCAAAGAGAATAAGTAATAATTATAATGAAAACTAATGACAGAGCATAGAAAAATAATAGAAAGAATGAAACCAAAAGCTGATGTTTTGGAAAGTTCTACAAAATGTACAAACCTTGATGACTAAGGTAAAATAAGAAGACCCACGGTACTAAAAATAGAAATGAGACAGGTGACATTATTACTGATCTTATAATAATGAAAATGATGAACTCTGGACAACTGAATGCCAGTAAAATATATAGCTTAGATGAAATGGACAAATTGCTAGAAAAACAAAAGATATCAGAAGTGACTCAGGAAGAAACAAACCATTTGAGTATATCTATACAGATAATCTGAGTATATCTATGACAAGAGGAAATTTAATTAGTAATCAAACAACTAGCCACAGGGGTGGGCGTTGTCGCACAGCAGAATAAGTGGCCACTTGGGATGCCCACATCCCATATCAGAGTGCCGGTACGAGTCCCAGATGCTCTGTTTCTAATCCAGCTCTCTGTTAATGTGTCTGGGAATCACCAGATGATAGTTTGAAGTATTTCAGTCCCTGCTAACAAAGATGGATTTCCTGGCTCCTGCGTTTGGCCTGGCCCAGCCTGGGCTGCTGCAGCCATTCGGGGAGTAAACCAGCAGACAGAACTCTTTCTCTCTCACTCCCTCTTTCTCTGTCATTTTGCCTTTCAAAACTAGTCACAAAGAAAAATCACAGGTTTTGATGACTTCACTGCTGAATTTTAGAAAACAAAGAATTAATACTAATTCTTTAAAAACTCATCCAAAAAACAGAAGAGGTAGAAAGATTTCCCAATTCATTTTACAAGGGCAGTATTACCCTGATACTTAAACAGCACAAAAAATATCACAAGAAAACTACAGATCAACAACTCTTTTGTATATGGACATAAACATCCTCAACAGAATAGTAGCAAACCAGGGCTGATATTGTGGTACAGTGATTTAAGCTGCTGCTTGAGATGCCAGCATCCTGGGAAGGCAGCAAAAGATGGCTTAAGCAGTTGAGTCTATGCCACCTATGTAAGAGACCCAGATGGAGTTTCTGGCTCCTGGCTTCATCATGGCCCAGGCCTGGCTGTTGCAGGCCATTTGTGGAGTGAAGCAGTGGATGGAAGATTCTTTCTCTCTCTGCTTTTACAGATAACTTTGTTACAGATGTTTCTCCAAATGTGTACAAATGGCTAATAAGTGCATGAAGAAGGCCGGTGCCGTGGCTTAACAGGCTAATCCTCTGCCTTGGGGCGCCGGCACACCGGGTTCTAGTCCCGGTTGGGGCACCAGATTCTATCCCGGTTGCCCCTCTTCCAGGCCAGCTCTCTGCTATGGCCCGGGAAGGCAGTGGAGGATGGCCCAAGTGCTTGGGCCCTGCACCCGCATGGGAGACCAGGAGAAGCACCTGGCTCCTGGCTTCGGATCAGCGAGATGCGCTGGCCGCAGCGGCCATTGGAGGGTGAACCAACGGCAAAAAGGAAGACCTTTCTCTCTGTCTCTCTCTCTCTCTCACTATCCGCTCTGCCTGTCAAAAAAAAAAAAAGTGCATGAAGATGCTAGATATCATCACTCATTAGGCAAATGCAAATCAAAGCTTAAGTGAGGGGTGAAGCAGTCAAGATGATACTTGGGATGCCCATATCCAATACCAGAATGCCTAAGTTTGAGTTCTGGCTCTACTCTAAATGCCAACTTTCTGCCAATGTGCACCCTCACAGGTAACAGGTGATGACTTAGGTAGTTGAGTCCCTGCCACCAAAATGGGAGACCAAACTTGAATTCCCAGCTCCTGACTTCAGCCTAGAGCAGCCCCAGCTGTTGTAGACATTTAGGGAGTGAACCAGTAGATGGAAGATCTTTTTCTCTTTCAAAATAAATACTTTAAAAAGCTACCATGAGACATCACTTCACACCACCAGGATGACTAGAATCAGTTATATAATTAGTGTTTGCCGAGGACATGGAAGAAGCAGAACAATATAAACTGGTGCAGCACTTTGAAAAATAA
Source organism: Lepus europaeus (assembly GCF_033115175.1). Lineage (NCBI taxonomy): Eukaryota > Metazoa > Chordata > Mammalia > Lagomorpha > Leporidae > Lepus > Lepus europaeus. The sequence goes on from NC_084831.1 coordinate 62,360,337, forward strand.
TCTGCCAACTCAATAGGTGATTAAATATATAATTATCATGTGATCCAGAAATTTCACTCCTAGGTATATACTGAAGAAAAATGAAAACTATGCTCATGTTGAAACTGTACATAAATGTTTATCACACTATTATCCATAACAGCCCAGAGATTTTTCCTTGTCTATCAACTCAATCACCACTTGTCCATTTATGCTATGGTCTAAATGTATGTGCCCCTCCCAAAATTCACTGTTCCCCAAGGTGAAGATGTTAAGAAGTGGAATTTCTGAGAGGTGGGATAAGTGCCCTTATAAAAGAGGCCTATCAGCCTCTTGTTGCCCTTCAATAAAAGGGAGCTCAAAAGAAGGCACTATATTTGAGGAATAGTTCCTCACCAAACACGAAATGTGCTGCACACTGATGTTGTACTTATCAGCCTCCAGGACTGTGAGCAATGAATTTTGTTGTTTATAAATTATCTAGTCTAAGGTGTTTTCCTAGAGAAGCCAACAGACTAGTCAACTTTTAATTTTTTCCAGTCACTTTTGTGTCCATTTTCCTTCTCTGCATATACAAATATATCTTAAAAACACTTCCATTACCAATTTTTTTTCAGGTTTCTGGAGAGAATCAAATTGTTGGCATGGACTCCCCTCTCATCTTTAGACAGAAGTGTTAAAAAGAAATGTTTGCACAGAAACGAAACTTGTATGAAGTTAATCTTGATGTTTTTGTCCATAAACACCTGATTATTCTGATGTGACTATTAACTGATTCATGTCAGAATAAATGAAATTTTTTTTTCTGAAGAAGAGAGCATTTGTGGATAAGAAAGAAAAGTTTACCTTATAGAAAATAAGAATCTTAGAAAACAATAATCTATTTGACAGATAAAGTGGAAAACAATGTAGAATATTCAATTATCTTATTGATTTAAGAAATGCTGCCTGGTAATACAGTGCTAGGTGTATTGTTAGACTATGCTAACTCATGCAGTTGCAAGCTAAATTAACAGCTGCTGTAATTAGTCATTAAAGTGTGGAGTAGCTTCTTACACAGCAATACGCTGGTACAACTAATTTTTTTCTTAGCGTACTAGTTTATTCTATAATGACAGAAATGAAATAAAAACTGAGCTGTAAAGTAAATTTACTGTATTATTTTTACTTTGGCACATAATCAGGCCAAATTGCCATAATCTGGAAAACATTTTCTGTCTTATGTTTTGTCAGAATTTAGCAATACTATACATGGAAATAGATACTGAAATATCTGTAAATATACTTAGCAGTCAGCAGAATTCATTTATTATTTCCTGACAATCAAGTGGTACTTCTTTTCAAAATTCCAGTACTAGTTGCTTACTAAATCTTTGTTACAATATTTGCCAATTGGTATATATTAATACAGAACATTATATAGAACAAAGATATTAAAAACAGATTATTATTGTGAGTTTAAGCATATTTTCATAACCTCAGCATACTTATTGCCTATAGGAGTCAAAATTAGAACTAATCCTGAGGGCTGGTCCTGTAGTGTAGCAGGTAAAGCCTCTGCCTGCAGTGCCGGCATCCCATATGCATGCTGGTTCGAGTCCTGGCAGCTCCACTTCCAATCCAGCTCTCTGCTATGGCCTGGGAAAGCAGTAGAAGATGGTCCAAGTCCTTGGGTCCCCGCTCCCACGTGGAACAACCCAGAGGAATCTCCTGGCTCCTGGCTTTGGCTTGGCACAGCTCCGGCCATTGCAGCCAATTGGGGAGTGAACCATCGGATGGAAGACCTCTCTCTCTATCTGCTTCTCTTTCTCACTCTGTGTAACTCTGACTTTCAAATAAATAAATCGTAAAAAAAAAAAAAAAAAAAAAAAAAAAAACCTAATTCTTCCAGGTACTATGTCTTGTAAGTACTAATATCCAAACTACACTTAAACTTACGTACAGTTAATACGTCACTCCCTTTCTTTTTATTTATTTATTTATTTATTTTGACAGGCAGAGTGGATAGTGAGAGAGAGAGACAGAGAGAAAGGTCTTCCTTTTGCCTTTGGTTCACCCTCCAACGGCCGCTGCGACCGGCGCATCTCGCTGATCTGAAGCCAGGAGCCAGGTGCTTCTCCTGGTCTCCCATGCGGGTGCAGGGCCCAAGCACTTGGGCCATCCTCCACTGCCTTCCCGGGCCATAGCAGAGAGCTGGCCTGGAAGAGGGGCAACCGGGATAGAATCCGGTGCCCCAACCGGGACTATAACCCGGTGTGCTGGCGCCGCAAGGCGGAGGATTAGCCTGTTAAGCCACGGCGCCAACCATCACTCCCTTTCATATAATCCTTCGAAATATAGGAAAAAATGAAGTACCTTTGATCTTGCTCCGCAGATATTTTAGGACTTCTTGGGTTCCTTTCTGAAATGATAGCGACAAAGACATATTCACCAAGGCACACCTTATAGTTTTACAAATCAACATGTATATTTGAATTTCAACTTAAGAACAAACAGCTGAATTCTAAATATACTTGCATTTATAATTTCTCTTCGAATGGTTCTCAAAGGATTTCCTTCTAGGGCCAGGAATTTCAGATGAAGGTTTCCCAGTGAATAGGGAAGACTACAAAAGATTAATTTCAGGGAAAACATTAAACATAACTATAATCCAACAAAATAGTTGAATATAAAACTAATAGTGAATGACAAACAATCATCAAATAATATTATCAAGAAGGTCCAAGCAGAGGAAGGGAGGGAGGAAGGAAATATTATTATGTTCTTAGAATTGTATCTACAAATCACATTGAATCTATTAAAAACTAATTAAAGATTTAAAAAAGAAGGTTCAGGTAATGTAGGCCTACAGTATTTCTTCTCATAATAAATACTGAACGTGTGGCCGGCGCCGCGGCTCACTAGGCTAATCTTCCGGATTCTGTCCCGGTTGCTTCTCTTCCAGTCCAGCTCTCTGCTGTGGCCCGGGAAGGCAGTGGAGGATGGCCCAAGTGCTTGAGCCCTGCACCCGCATGGGAGACCAGGAGAAGCACCTGGCTCCTGGCTTCGGAGCAGCGGCCATGGAGGGTGAACCAACGGCAAAGGAAGACCTTTCTCTCTGTCTCTCTCACTGTCCACTCTGCTTGTCAAAAAAAAAAAAAAAAAATATTGAACGTGTAAAAGAAAAACCAGATCTATTCCTAAAATAGTCATATTGATAAAAAAAGAATGTGAGCTATAAAGCATTTGCTAAATTGTATCCAGTGGTAAAAAGAAAATGTTAAAAATATAAACTTTATTTTAATTAATTAATTTATTTTTTTGACAGGCAGAGTGGATAGTGAGAGAGAGAGACAGAGAGAAAGGTCTTCCTTTTTGCCGTTGGTTCACCCTCCAATGGCCTCCGCGGCCGGCGCATCATGCTGATCCGAAGCCAGGTGCTTCTCCTGGTCTCCCATGTGGGTGCAGGACCCAAGGACTTGGGCCATCCTCCATTGCCTTCCCGGGCCATAGCAGAGAGCTGGCCTGGAAGAGGGGCAACCGGGATAGAATCCGGCGCCCCGACCGGGACTAGAACCCGGTGTGCCGGCTCTGCAAGGCGGAGGATTAGCCTGTTAAGCCACGGCGCCGGCCAAAAATATAAACTTCAATGGCACATGATAGCTATCCTGATACTAAGTGTTTTGATTTTGTACTTCACCCAGCAAGCAAAAGTCCTTGTAGGTACTAGCATCATGGCACAGAAAGTAAAGCCACCACCTGTGATGCAAGCATCCCATATGGGTACAAGTTCATGTCATGGATGCTCCACTTTCATTCCAGCTCTCTGCTAATGGCCTGGGAAAAGCAGCAGAAGATGGCCCAAGTGTGTGGGTCCTTGCCACCTACTTGGGAGATTCAGATGAACTGTCTGACTCCTGACTTCCACCTGGCCTACCACTGACCATTGTGACCATCTACGGAGTGAATCAGCAGATGGAAGATCTTTTTCTCAGTATTTCTCTCTCTCTAACTCTTTCAAATAAGTATATCTGTTTAAAAAAAAAAAAAAAACAAACACAAAGTCCTTGTAAACATATCAAGATTCTTGCTAGTAAGTTCTCAGTGGAAGAAAGGGAAAAAAAAACACTGCATACAAGCATATACAACTAAGCAAAATATAATGAAGACTTATCTTACTTTGCTGGTAAGAAGGTATCATAGTACAGCAACTTTGGAAAACAGTCTTTTAAAGTTAAATATACACTTTACTGTTAGCTAAGCAATACCATCCCTTCATATTTACCCAAGAAAAATAAAACCAATGTACACACAGAGATGCACACAAATGTTCACAGGAGCCAAAAACCAAAAACAACCCAAACATCCATCACTTAATTAGTTCAGAGACTAATAAATTGTGGTATTTGTATCTATACAATAGATGAACACTCAGCAATAAAAATGAATGAACTATGACACATAGAATCACATAAATGAATTGCAAAAGCACTATGCTATATGAAAGAAGTTAGAAAGAAAAACTATATACTGTGTGATTCCATTATATGATATTCTAAAAATGGCAAAACTACAGTAAAAGAGCACTTCAGAAGTTGCTAGGTGTGGAGGATATGGAAAGGGAATTTGCTGTGAAAGGTATGAGGAAATGTTTTATTAGAGGACAGGAATGTTTCACATGATGTTGACAGTGATTACACAAATACATATATATTTGCCAAAAGCCATCAAATGTTCTGTTTGAATTGGTGAATTTTATTGTGCATAAATTAGATGTCAAGAAGTAAATATGGCAAGGCTGGTGCTGTGGCATGGTGGGCTAAGCCGCCGTATGCAGTGCTGGCATCCCATACGGACGCAGAGTCTAGTCCTGGCTGCTCCTCTTCCAATCCAGCTCTCTACTATGGCCTGGGAAAGCAGTAGAAGATGGCCCAAGTGTTTGGGCCCCTGCACTCATGTGGGAGACTTGGAAGAAGCTCCAGGCTCCTGGCTTCGGCCTGGCCCTGCATCAGCCATTGTGACCATTTAGGGAGTGAATCATTGGATGAAAGATATCTCTATCTCCTCCTCCTCCTTTCTCCTTAACTCTACCTTTCAAATTAAAAAAAAAAAAATTTAAAAAATTAAAAAATTATCTTTCTGCTTCTCAAGTTAAAAAATATTAAATTTACCAAAAAAAATTTAAAAGGCAGAGGTAAGGTGGGGGATGGAAAAGGAAGGCCTTTGGTCTAGTGATTAAGACACCCACATCCCACATGGGAGTGCCTGGTTTTTGGAAGATTCCAGCTTCCTGCTCATGCAGATCTTTAGAGGCAGCAGTGATACCTCAAGTATTTGGGTTCCTGCCACTGACATGGGAGACTTGGATTGCATTCTAGCCTCCTAGCTCTGGTCTTGGCCAAGCCCCAGTCATTGTGGATGTTTGGGGAGTGAACCAGCCCCAGCCAATGAGAGCTGTCTGTCTCTCTGAGTCTCAAACACAGTAAAAAACATTATATATATAATAAGAGAAATGCTAAACAAGTAAAGTTGCTGTGATGGTAGAGAAAGAGAAACTAGCTGGGGTAGGGAGAGAGGAGAATAACAAAACCAGGATTAGGTTTAACAAGAATGAGATTCTATTAGGCAGTGAAGCAGGAAAATGACATTCTAGGGTAAAGGAAAAAATAAAGCATTGGTATACTTATAGTTCAGTGTAGTCAGAGCAGGATACCTGTAAGAGTGGAAGATGATAGAAAATGAATGAAGTCTGATGTGAGACACCCCTGAGTGATTTGTTAAAATGTCTAGGCTTTATCTTATAAGACAGGGGTTCCAAATTGTTAATTGGAAGACTAGATGCATAAGTCTTCTAGGAATTGGTTCTTAAAAGAACAAGCAAAGCAAATTCTAGGGCCCTACTGTTGGAGATTCTGATTTATTGGTGCCACAGTCTTTGTATATTTTTTTCTTAATACGTCTTAATGATTCTGACAAATAACCATATTTAGGAAGCAGTGCCATGGCAATGCAGAATCATCGGACAGTTTTTAAGCAGAAGACTGACCTGATAAGTTTTATTTTAAACTTTACAAAAACTACTCTAGAAGCAGTGTGGGGACTCAATACTTTATTAGATGAGATTCTGAAAGGGTCCAAATAAACTAAATTTATCATCAATGTCTTAGAAGCATGAGGTTAGGGAAAAGAAAGAAACTAAGTACCAATAAGTTCTAGGCCCTTTATTAGCTCTGGAATATAAATATGAAAAATATTTGGACCAATTACTTACTTAATTTTGGATTTGGTTTTTGTTTCCACTGTTTTTATGCAGTAGTCTTTTAAGAGGCAAGAGACTATCATTATTTGTAAGATGAAGCACTTTTAGGGATATCCAGGTTATTTATTAATTTTGTCATATATGAATGGGAAAGGTAGTCGCTTTCTATCCAAGTATTCAAATCTCTAATCAAAATATACCATAAGCCACATGTACATTGTGGAAACAAATATGATTTTTGAAAATAGTCATTAAAATGTACACTTAGAGGAAAATCTTCCTTGCCTAAGATTCCTTCTGTGAACAGCACACCATTTTCTGGCATATAAACTCAGTATCTGAGACATTTAATTGGTATATAATCCTAGGTAAGTCTCAGTCTTTTTTTTTTTTAAGTCTACAGAATAATTCCAAATCTAAGTATTATGGCTCTATAACTTGATTCTTTGCTTATTACTCTTACTCTCTGTATCCATCCTAGCCAATCAGTTGTTAAATTCTTATTCTAATTCATATGGTTCTCAAATCTGTCCTCTTCCTATTCCCATTGCCACCCCAATTCAAATTCTTATTACATAAAAGAGAACTCTGCACAGCTCTTAGTACAATAAATTGAAAATAGCAAGTACTCCTTAGTTATAAAGACAGCTTATCTAATAAAGCTTTAGATTGTCTATCTTTAAGCCACTTCTATTATGAACAATTTATTGTTTTTAATAAGATTATGATTAAGTTGGTTCTGTTTAAAATCTTATAATAGCTTCCTATCTCTCACCCACGGAAAAAGACTCATTATCATGGATTCAACTTACTTTGCAAGCCCTAAATCCTCACAAAGTCTCTATGTACACTCTACTTAGAATTTCCCTATCTTTATTGATGCTGTTTCCACCTGCCAAGTAGATCATTTTTACCACCTTCCATATAAAGTTGAAAATCCTAATCTTTCTTTTAAAATCACATGGTGGGTCTAGGGTAAGGTATGACCCTGAAAGTAAGTGTTGTCTTAAATTTTTTGCTCTAAGCAGTTCACCCTAATCCCAGTGCTGGCAATCATCTAAAAAAGTGTCTTTTAAGAAGCCTGCCCTATTTCGCTCAATAAGTTGTGATTCCTGTAAATGTTTTAAGCCTCCAAAGCATGTTATATCTCCCTTACGGATTTACATTCATTTAACAAATTCAACAAATAGTTATCAGGGACCTGCTATATGACAAGGCACCAATCTAGGAATTGAAAATAAAGCAGTGAACAAAATAGATAAAAATTCATCACTCCCAGAGTTTAATTCTAGTAGATTAATTAGAAATTCATTTGCTTCTATTAGCATTAGCTTCTATTAAGTTGTGCCATGGACAAAATTTAACTAATTTTTCTTTGTGTAAAATAGCTGCTCATAAATACTGAGTGAATTCAATTTTTAAATATTGACTTCTTATGATTTACAAATATTCTAACTTACGAATTATAACCAAACACAGACACACTTCCTATTCATTAGTTTTTAAACTTACCTACTAATATCATTGTTGCTTAGGTCAAGTCTTTCCAAAGATTGTAGCAGTGAAATTTCATCTGGAACAGATTTCAACTTGTTATCCCTCAGTTCTAGCACAAGGATAGAACTCAGGTGTTTAAGATGGTCTGCTGCTAACATTTCAATCTGGTTTTCACCTACATGCAGTTCCTAAAAAACCAAAAGTCATACATGTGTGTTTCTATATTCATATACTAGATAATGAAGCTAAAATTGCAGGTTCTGGTAATTTCAAATAATTGAAAAACACATAGGAAAAAAACCCTAAAATTTCAATTACATTATAGCTGGCTTACATCTAAAGAAAAATGTGAAAAATAAAAATTTTCAAGAATCTTCTGGAAATTTAAATATTAAGTTTACAAAGCCAAGGCAGAGGGCCCAGCTTTGTGGCACAGTGAGTTAAACTGCTGCCTGTGATGCCAGTATCCAACAATTCATGTCCTGGCTGCTCTCCTTCCAATTTAGCTCCCTGCTAATGCACATGGGAAGGCAATGGAAGATGGCCCAAGTACTTGGGCTCCTGACACCCATGTGGGAGACCCAGATAGAATTCCTGGTTACTAGCATTGGCCTTGCCCAGCTCTGGCTGTTGCAGCCATTTGAAGAATGAACCAGAGGATGGAAGATTTCTTTCTCTCTTTCTCTCTCTCTCTCTCTCTCTGTCACTTTGCATTTTGAATAAAATAAAAATAAATCTTAAAAAAAAACCAGAAAAAATTGCTTTAGTAGTTGCATTTATAAAATTAATAAAAATACAGATCCAAAAATTGTACTGATGAAAAATTAGTTTCAAATCAATATCAGTTTAAAAACATTACTTTTATTATAATCAGTTCATTTAGTATTTTTATTAGTGATTGTTATAAATATTGATTTCTCACTAAGAAAGCCAATAATTATTAGAAAATTAATTTTACTAAATGAAAACTCTTTCATTATCAGTCACCATTCTGTTTAAAAGAAAATCTTTTTTTTTTTTTTTTGACAGGCAGAGTTAGACAGTGAGAGAGAGAGAGTCAGAGAGAAAAGTCTTCCTTTTCCATTGGTTCACCCCACAAATGGGCGCTATGGCCGGTGCACTGCGGCCAGCACGCTACGCTGATCTGAAGCCAGGAGCCAGGTGCTTCCTCCTGGTCTCCCATGCGGCTATAGGGCCCAAGCACTTGGGCCATCCTCCACTGCACTCCCGGGCCACAGCAGAGAGCTGGACTGGAAGAATAGCAACCCGGACAGAATCTGGCGCCCCAACCAGGACTAGAACCCACCGCAGGGGAAGGATTAGCCAAGTGAGCCACGGCGCTGACCTAAAAGAAAATGTTTTAACACCAGCACATAAAAGTCTATATGACGAGCCGGTGCCGTGGCTTAACAGGCTAGTCCTCCACTTTGCGGCGCCGGCACACTGGGTTCTAGTCCCGGTCGGGGCGCCGGATTCTATCCCAGTTGCCCCTCTACCAGGCCAGCTCTCTGCTATGGCCCGGGAAGGCAGTGGAAGATGGCCCAAGTCCTTGGGCCCTGCACCCGCATGGGAGACCAGGAGAAGCGCCTGGCTCCTGGTTTCGGATCAGCGAGATGCGCCGGTCGCAGCGGCCATTGGAGGGTGAACCAACGGCAAAAAGGAAGACCTTTCTCTCTGTCTCTCTCTCTCACTATCCACTCTGCCTGTCAAAAAATAAATAAATAAAAATTTTTAAAAAAAAGTATATATGACAAACAGTAATACATGGCAAATTTAAAAGACGTTATTAATGTTACATAGTTAAAATTCACTGAAAATAATTAATCTTAAATAGACCTAATTATGATCAGGAAATGTGAGAGGTGGCAGTTTACAGAATTAGGTACATATTCCTTACTGGTATTCCAGATCTCCTACAATATGGTCCCAATTTACCATTTTGGTCTCACTACCTACTAGTTCTCCAGTTATAAACTACTCAACAGATGAAATAGACAAATATTTTTTCAAATTAATCATTTCTTTTTAAAAAAATCTATTATATGGAGCCAGCACTGTGGCACAGTGGGTTAACGCCCTGGCCGGAGTGCTGGCATCCCATATGGGCATTGGTTCGAGACCTGGCTGTTCCACTTCCGATCCAGCTCTCTGCTACAGTCTGGGAAAGCAGCAGAAGTCCTTGGGCCCTGCACCCATGTGGGAGACCCAGAAGAAGCTCCTGGCTCCTGGCTTCAGATTGGTGCCGCTCCGGCCGTTGCAGCCAACTGGGGAGTGAACCAGCAGATGGAAGACCTCTCTCTCTGCCTCTCCTTTTTCTGTGTAACTCTGCCTTTCAAATAAATGAATAAATCTTAAAAAAAAAAAAAAGTAAAAAAATCTATTAATAACAGTACCACTACTAACTACCACGTGTTAGGAGCTATATTAAAATTGTGGAAAATATTAACATAGGAAAAACATAGTACATAGAACAAATTAGGAGTATGTTGCCCATATAAAACAAGACTAACACCTTTTTAAAAAGTTCATTTTTAAATTTAACTTTTGAAAAATATACAATTACTTAATACTCAACTAAATAATACCTTTAATAGTTTACAAGAAGGAAATTCTGGTAGAAAACGTAGTTTATTCCTCCGCAAATAAAGCAATTCTAGTGATTCCATGCCAGCCAATTCAGGAGGTATACTTTCCAAGAGATTTGAACTACAATCCAGATGTCTTAATTCTGTAACATACATTCAATGAAAACAAAAATACAGAAAATATTACTGTATTACTGTATGCAAGTATAAAGAAGGTGTAAGAAATCAACATGATTATCTGTGCCATTGTAAACCAATACAATAAAGAATACTTGAATATTGTTGAACCAAATAATGTTAGTATTTTACATTTAATTATAAAGACAAATAATATCAAAATTAATACTTAAAAACAGTCCAGATTATTTTTATTTTTTTAAAGAGTTATTTACTTATTTGAAAGGTAAGAGTTACAGAAAGAGAAGGGGAGAGACAGAGAAAGAGATCTTCCATCCATTGGTTCATCCCCAAATGGACACAACAGCTTGAAGCCAAGAGCCTGGAACTCCATATGGTTTGCCCACGTGGGTATGGGTAGCAGGGGCCCAACCACTCGGGACATCTTCAGGATGCTTTTTCAGGTGCATTAGCAGGGAGGTGGATCACAAGTGGAGCAGCTGAGACTTGAACCAGTGATCACATGGGATGCAGGCATAGCAAAATGGTAGCTTAACCTGCTTCTCCAGATCTGCTCTCCCAGATTATCTCTGTAATAGATTAAAAAAAAAAAAAAAAAAAAGTTTTCGGCTGGCGCCGCAGCTTAATAGGCTATCCTCCGCCTGCAGCACCAGCACCCTGGGTTCTAGTCCCGGTTGCGGCATCGGATTCTGTCCCGGTTACTCCTCTTCCAGTCCAGCTCTCTGCTGTGGCCCAGGAATGCAGTGGAGGATGGCCTAAGTGCTTGGGCCCTGCACCAGCATGGGAGACTAGGAGAAGCACCTGGCTCTTGGCTTCGGATCAGCACGGTGCGCCGGCTGCAGCGCGCCAGCCACGGCGACCATTGGGGGTGAATGAACAGAAAAGGAAGACCTTTTTCTCTGTCTCTCTCTCTCACTGTCCACTCTGCCTGTAAAAAAAAAAAAAAAAAAAACAAAAAAAACAAAAAGTCTTCTCTCTCTCACTAACTCTGCCTGTCAAAAAAAAAGTTTTCTAGTACTCTGTTTAAGTATTACAAAATACAGAACTGTACATTACTAGTTTTCCCTCAATTATACATTCTTTAGAAAGAGACACTTAGGGCCAGGTGCTGTGGCATAATAAGCTAACCTTCTGCCTGTGGTGCCGGCATCTCATATGTGCCCCGGTTCCTGTTCCAGCTCCTCCTCTTCCGATCCAGCTCCTGCTAATGGCCTGGGACAGCAGTAGAGGATGGCCCAAGTGCTTTAGGCCCTGCACCGGTATGGGAGATCCAAAAGAAGCTCCAGGCTCCTAGCTTCAGATTGGCCCAGCTCTAGCTGTCGCAGCCATTTGGGGAGCGAACCAAAGGATAGAAGATCTTTTTCTCTGTCTTTGTCTCTCACTCTCTGTAACTCTACCACTCAAATAAATAAATAAATAAATAAATTTTTTTAAAGAAAAAAAGAGACACCTAATGTAATTTAACACATACAAAAACCCCTTGCATTCTGCTTGTATAAATGATGCCAAGTAACTGGCTAATGGTAGCTTTGACACATCTATTTTAGGTGAGTTGATTTTTTGAGAAAAAGTTTTGGAGTTCTATATATTCCTTCCCATTCTTCCATTCAGCCATACTGCCTCCTCTTCATTCTCCCTGTATTCTTTCCTCTCTTTCTACTTTTTGACTTAAACGCTTTTCCTAACACCTAAGCTAACATTCCTAATAAGAAAGTATACTATAGCTCAAGAAGAATGTCTTTAAAAAAGAAAAGATTTATTTATTTTGAGAGTCAAAAATCAAAGAAAAAGAGGGAGAGACAGAGAGATCTTCCATCTTATGGCTTAGTCGCCAAATGACCCCAACAGTCAGGTCTAGGCCAGGAGCCAGGAGCTTCATCCAAGTCTCCCATGTGGGTGGCAGAGGCTCAAACAGTTGGGCCACCCTCCACAGCTTTTCCCATGCCATTAGCAGGGAGCTGGATCTGAAGTTGAGAAGCTGAGACATGAACATGAATGCCCATATGAGATGTTGATGTTGCAGGCAGCTTTACGTGCTAAGCCACAACACTGGCATCCCAAAGCATGGCTTATTATAGAACCTCTCTTATTTCCTCTCCTTCTTTCTTAAAAGGCAGAACAAAAAACAAAAATGGAAAAAAATAAAGGTTTTCCCACCCTAAAACTAATAAGCAATTTTTATCCTAATCTGTATCATAGATTCTTCCATTTATAAACTCACTCCCAACGCTCTAGTTCGATGTTCACAAACGTATTCTGGGTTACACAGGACCATATAAATCTAAAATATTGTTTTGGTATATGGTCATTAATAGTCAAATATCTATATATCCTTCTAATGATAGATTAAAAGCATCATTATCATTCCTAAGAAATAGAAGTCATCTGATCATTTATTATACAGGGTGTTAGAAAAATGGCTATAAACAAAGTATTTTTCTATCAATTTCTCTGTATGTTCCAACGTCTCAAGGTATTTCTACCCACATTAATGAAAAAGAACCCACGCTTCTTATATCCTCATTCCAGATATATTTTGTTTAGTTCTTCATTATCATAGCTTTATGGAAAAATGACATTGACAAGCAGAATCTTACACTTAGAAGAATTGTAGGGGGCCAGCGCTGTGGCATAGTGGGCCAAGCTTCTGCCTATGGTGCTAGCATCCTATAAGGGCACAGGTTCTAATCCCGGCTGCTCCACTTCCAATCCAGCTCTCTGCTACGGCCTGGGAAAGCAGTAGAAGATGGCCCAAGTCCTCGGGCCCCTGCACCCACGTGGGACCCCGGAAGAAGCTTTTGGCTCCTGGCTTTGGATCAGCACAGCTCCAATTGTTGTGGCCAGTTGGGGAGTGAACCAGCGATGGAAGACCTCTCTCTCTCTCTCTGCCTCTGCCTCTCCTCTCTCAGTGTAACTGACTTTCAAATAAATAAATAAATCTTTACCAAAAAAAAAAAAAAAAAAGGGCACCGTTCTAATCCTGGCTGCTCCTCTTCTGATCCAGCTCTCTACTATGGCCTGGGAAAGCAGTGGAGGATGGCCCAAGTCTTTGGGCCCCTGCACCCACATGGGAGACCAGGAAGAAGCTCCTGGTTCCTTGGCTTCGGATTGGCCCAGCTCTGGCCATTGTGGACATTTGGGGAGTGAACCAGTGAATGGAAGACCTTTATCTCTGTCTCTCCCTCTGTCTGTCTGTAACTCTGCCTCTCAAATAAATAATCTTCAAAAAACTGTATAAAAATGAATTTAAAAAGATGTTTTTGAAATATCTGAATAGTATTTTCATAACATAAAAGCCCTGGCCTGAAGTGCCCGCATGCCAAAGGGGCACCGGTTCTAGTCCCTGTTCCTCTTCCAATCCAGCTCTCTGCTATGGCCCGGGATAGCAGTAGAAGATGGCCCAAGTCCTTGGGCCCCTGCACCCACATGGGAGACTTGGAAGAAGCTCCTGGCTCCTGGCTTCAGATCGGCTCAGCTCTGGCCGTTGCAGCCACCTGGAGAGTGAACCAGCGGATGGAAGAACTCTTTCTCTGTCTCTACCTTTCTCTGTAACTCTTTCAAATAAATAAAAAATAAATATTTAAAAAAAAAAAAAACTTTTTCTTTGAAAGGCACACACACACACACACTATAGGTTCACTCCCCAAATGCCCACAACAGCCAAAGCTAGGTAGGCTGAACCCAGGAGTCAGAAACTCAATCTGTGTCTCATATGGGTGCATGAGTGGCAGGTACCCAGTTACTTCAGCCATTACCTGCTGCCTCCCAGGATTTCCATTAGCTAGAAGCTGGGATGGAGAGCAGAGCCTGTACTCAAATGCAGGCAGTCTAAGATGCAGGATGTGGCTATCTCAAGCAGCAGCTTAACCACTGCACCAAATGCTTGCAGCCCTGTGACCGTTTTGAAGACCCCTTATACTTGTATCCTATATAAAGGTCCCCCTAAAGTACCAAACTGATTTATCACAGACTTAATTTGTATGTTCATGTTACAAATGACATTCATTAAAGAAAAACAGTTTTACAATTCACCTCAAAATTATCTGGAATCAACAGTAGAAAATCACTTCTATGGCTTCTGTTTCAAAGGTTTAAAACAATGAAGAAAGCTTATATACAATTATGAAAAAAGGACCAGATAAGTCTACAGCTGAAACACAGTGCACCCATCAACCAAGAAATAGTAATAGCTCACCTTTAAATAAAAAAATGGTAAACTAGGCCGGCGCCGTGGCTTAACAGGCTAATCCTCCGCATTGCAGCGCCGGCACACCGGGTTCTAGTCCCAGTTGGGGCGCCGGATTCCATCCCGGTTGCCCCTCTTCCAGGCCAGCTCTCTGCTATGGCCCGGGAAGGCAGTGGAGGATGGCCCAAGTGCTTGGGCCCTGCACCCCATGGGAGACCAGGAGAAGCACCTGGCTCCTGGCTTCGGATCAGCGAGATGCGCCGGCCGCAGCGGCCATTGGAGGGTGAACCAACGGCAAAAAGGAAGACCTTTCTCTCTGTCTCTCTCTCTCACTATCCACTCTGCCTGTCAAAAAAAAAAAAAAGGCAAACCAAAACAAATGACAACAACAACAAAAAACTATAAGTTTTTTTTTTTTAATTTATTTGACAGGTAGAGTTATAGACAGTGTGAGAGAGAGACAGAAAGATCTTCCTTTCGTTGGTTCACTCCCCAAATGGCCGCCAGGGCCGGCACTGCGCCGATCCGAAGCCAGGAGCCAGGTGCTTCCTCCCGGTCTCCCACGCAGGTCCAGGGGCCCAAGCACTTGGGTCATCCTCCACTGCCTTCCCAGGCCACAGCAAAGAGCTGGACTGGAAGAAGAGCAACCAGGACTAGAACCCAGCACCCATATGGGATGCCGGCACCGTAAGCGGAGGATTAACCAAGTGAGCCATGTTGCCGGCCCCAAAACTATAAGATTTTAATCTCTAAATTCTAAGATGAGAGATGACAAAATATGCTTATTTAAAAGGTACTGCCAGCATTGTAGCATAGCGGGTAAAGCTGCCTCCTCTGACACCTGCATCCCATATAGCGCTGGTTTGAGTCCCAGCTGTTCTGCTTCCACTCCAGCTCCTGCTAATGGCCTAGGAAAAGCAGAAGATGGCCCAGGTGTTTGGGCCTCTCCACCCACGTGGGAGACCTGGATGAAGCTTCTGGCTCCTAGCTTTGGCCTGACCCAGTGCTGGTCATTTCAGTCAACTGAGGAGTGAACCAGCAGATGGATGTTTGCTCTTTCTCTCTCTCTTTCTCTCTCTCTCTGTAACTCGTTCAAAATAAATAAATAAATGTTTTTTAAATCTGTTGATGTAGCACAATTACTCAAATAAATGTTGAATCAATGCATAGTAAAAGGAGATAATATTTATATTAAAATTAAGTAAATAAATAAAAGGTATGAAAATGTGCTTTCTTAAGGGAGCAGATGTTATGGTGCAGTGCATTAAGCCTCTTCTTGGGATCCCTAGATCCCACATCAAAGTGTTGGCTGAGTTCTGCCTACTCCACTTCTGATCCAGCTCCCTGCCCATGTGCCTGAGAAGCAGTGGGTGATAGTCCACGTGCTGGAGTTCCTGCCACCCATGTGGAAAACCAGATGGAGCTCTTGGCTCCTGACATTAGCCTAGCCCAGTCCAGCTGTTGCAGTCATCTTCGGGGTGAACCAGCAGATGGAAGCTAGCTCACTCACATGCTATCTCCCTCTTTCTCTCTGCCTTTCAAAAAGTTAATAAATCTTTTTAAAAATATACCTTAATTTTTATCCCTTAATATTTGCTCTATAATACTTTAAATATGATTATTTAATGGCAAATTTTAAAAGAACAAATAAATTTTTGACACTTTGTTTTTTGGAAAAGGATTAACAATCTTAGCTCTCAGATAAAACAAGATTATTTATCAACGTTATTACTTTGGAACCATGAGGAGGGTATAGCTATAATATAACCACATATTACAGGTAGATTCACCCCTGAGAAGGAAATAAACTCTTGGTAAATATTTAAGGGATGAATGAAAATATAGCATAGCTTAAAACCTTAATTTCTCAAGTATATCATTTTACTACAATTCATAATTGTATTTTCTTTTCCTCTTTTTTGTATTCCTAAACAATTCTTCAGTGGTAATTCTTTAGGGAATTGCTAGACAATAATAACTAATTGCTACTGTCTATACTTACTATCATGAAAATTATTTATTCCTTTATTTTTATGTAACCATATTCAAAGCTATTATTCTAAATGCAATTTGCAACACATTCAACCTTATGTTGTTAACAAAATAGAGACTTACTTTTCATTCTACTGATTTCTGCTGGTAAACTCTTCAAATGATTGCTGGAAAGATTGATTCTCACCAGACTGGACAGAGAAGAAAATCCAGTGGAAATCATTGTAAGACGATTGTTCGAAAGATCCTTCAAAAAGACAAAGACAGAATGAAAAAGTATATGAGTGAATAGAAAAAGAAATAAATAATTACTAAAGGGGATTTCAGAATTTTGAAGAAATTTTACATAAAAGAGGTTACTTCACAGGTGATAAGCTTTGCAACCTTCATACACCAAAATTTTCACAGAGCATCAGTCATGTCAATACTATTTTTCATTATCTTAAGCCCTACTATTGTCCACCAATGTAATACATAGGCATTGGAATGAATTCTAACTTCAAATGGTTTTACTTAAAAGTTTCTTTTAAAACTAAGTCATGAAATATTATATATGATGTTTTCAATGCATAAAATAATTTGTTCATTTAATATTTACTGAGCACCTACTATAAAATTAGGCACATTACAGGAGCAACCATAATGTGAGTTGAAAAACATCTGTAAGGGCCGGCACCATGGCTCAACAGACTAATCCTCCGCCTTGCAGTGTTGGCACACCGGGTTCTAGTCCCGGTTGGGGCGCCGGATTCTATCCCGGTTGCCCCTCTTCCAGGCCAGCTCTCTGCTATGGCCCATGAAGGCAGTGGAGGATGGCCCAAGTGCTTGGGCCCTGCACCCCATGGGAGACCAGGAGAAGCACCTGGCTCCTGGCTTCGGATCAGCGAGATGCGCTGGCCGCAGCGGCCATTGGAGGGTGAACCAAAGGCAAAAGGAAGACCTTTCTCTCTGTCTCTCTCTCTCACTATCCACTCTGCCTGTCAAAAAAAAAAAAACCATCTATAAGAAAAATTGCTGGGGCTGGGGCTGGAGCTGTGGCGTAGCAGATTAAGCCACCACTGGCGACACCCACAGTCTGCATCAGAATGCAGGTTTGAGTTCCAGGTACTCCCTGCACTGAGGAACACAGAACATAGGCCACAGAGCATAGGCCAAATACTTGAGCCCCTGCCACCCAGGATCTGTATGTAATTCCATGCCCTTGGCTTTCACCGAGCTGAGCCCTGGCTGTTACAGGCATGTGATGATTAAACCAGTGGATGTATGTCACCCTATCTTTCAAATAAATAAATAAATCCTAAAAAAGTCTTGGAATAAAAATAGAGCTAAAAAATGTCCATTTCAATTTTTGAGGAAAAAAATATTCTGATTCTGCTAATCTCAGCAAGATTGTTTCAACTAAGACCAGAAGTGTGCTGTTTCACTCACTCAAGCTTACTTAATGAATCCTTATAAATCATTCCTTTTGATCTTCAGTTCTTTCCTTTTTTCCCTTAAACAGTGATAAGAGAACTTTTTCTAAAAAATGCTCTACTATCAGCAAAGTGCTAGACAGAGGCAGTGGCAATAATGAAAAAGAAAAGTGACTTAAAGGAATTGTTCTCTGAAAACTTTCAATTAGTCTAACATTAAACACATTAAACTCTGAAGTAAATGAAAAGATAAAAAATGTAAAAATGTTGCATTAGCTGATTTTTAAGTCATACTGTGCCTTTATGAACACAATTCAAATGAATCATCCTTTCATTATGCAAATAATTTTCTGGGAACCCTTGTAGGGGAAACTGGACACTGTTTATTACAAGGATTCCCTTCAGTTTTCAACTAACTAGACTACCTTTTTTATTTTTAAATAAATCATTGCTTTCTAATTTTTATAAAATTTTAGGAATGTTTGAACAAAAATATAATGTCTCCTCCCTCCATGGTTATTTTATCTATCTTTGCCAAACCTTATTTTGTAAAATAGAAATATTTGTAAATATATTTTCCAAACCTTATTTTGTAAATATAGAAAAAAGTATACCTTATAATGGAATCTTATTCATCTGATGGCAAAGTGGGAAAAAAATAAAAGAGAGAGATGTACTTTGTAGGCAGGTTGAACCTTCATCCAAACCTGATTTTGTTATAATTAGTTGTATGATTTTTATCAAATTTCCTTTTTTTCAAGTAAGCCTTAATTTATTTGTGTATTAGAGAATGAAACTACCCACTTTGCCATATGTAAAGAATAAAGCAAAGTGCCTACAGATTTTTTTGTTTGTTCCTAATTGCACGATTAAAATAGTACTTGTGTTGCAGCATAGTTATCTCTAGGATAAGTGAAAAAAATGAAATGAAAAATTTTCCAGGAGCTGAGGCCATTTGAAAAATAGGGAAGACAATGCAGGCACTGAAAGGATTATCTGGACACTCAACTGGACAGTAGGGCCATATGTGACATATGAAGGAGAAAACTAGAATGGGTGTCAAAGTACTGAAGACAAGCTTTCTCTATTCTGTTAAGAAATAAAGAAACTTTGACTAACAAAGTCTTCTTCACTAACCCTTTCCGAAACTCTATTCTGAAATGAAAACTTAAAGTAGATTAACTAATGTAAGAGAAACAAGTTTACAGTGACTTGATCTAGTCACAAAATAAGTTGTCCATATCGTCACTGTTTCCATTATCTATACAATTCCACAGCGTGATGAAAAATCCTACCAGCAGCAAATTGTACAAAAATACACACAAAAAATGACAACTTACTAAATCTTCTAGACTGGAAAGTTGTTCAAATCCCTCTGGTATGACAGTTAGCTCATTATGCTGAAGATACAAGCTCTTTAGATTTCTAAGATTTGTAATTTCTTCAGGAAGTATTTTCAGTTTGTTATGGCTATTGATTGAAAAAATAAATTTTGAATAAGTTGGTGACAACATAAATATTCCTCAAAGATATTTCTGATAACCAAATACATAGAATCACTACAAAATGAAATATGGTTACTAATTTTAAGTATATTTCAAAATTAAAATCCCAAAATATACTTTTATTAAAATAACAGTAACCTAAAGTAAGCAAATTGAAGTTCCATAGCAAAACAACAATGTAATAATTAAATATAAGTAATTTGTGAGTTTTTGATTGCATGTTTATAATCAATTCTTGATTTTACTTTGTAATGTAAAAAGGACTTAATAGATCCTCATTTTTTTTTTTTTACTGCATCTGGGTTTTAGAATTTTCAGAAATATGTGTAGGAGATGAGGCTCCAATGTGGTCCTAAACAATCAGCATTTCTTTTTGTGCTATTATTTTTGCTGATTTTCACTAAATAAGGACTGCTATTTTTAAGAACTGTATTCCTTACAACCAATTAACTTTCCTCCAGAAAACAAACGACTGTGTTACATTAGACAGATTTTTGTTAACTACATTTTATAAAATAGTTTTTCGAGCTATGTTTTAAGTATCTTTCATTTCTTCTTCTAAATGAAACCTTCTCTAATCTCCTTTTTTCTAATCAGTGTCTATATAACACAAACAAGACAAAGTTATTCTACCTCAAAAGTCTGGGTGTGTACTGGGGGGCAAAAGGTGTTGCCTTAGCCACCTAGCCTCACAGGTACCTATCCAGAGTAATGCAAGAAACACACCTATGGAACTCCAGGAGTCTTTAAAACTTTAAAAATTACTAATATTAAAATGTATGAAATATTTCATCAATAGTCAAAGAATTATTTTTCATTTCTTCTTTATTGTTCAAAATTTAGGTACTTTTTAGATTAGGTAACATAAAAGGTGATATTTTCTAAATTTAGGACCATTAAAAATTATTTCATGTAACAGAAAGCATTTTTTAAAAAATCAACTGGCATTAAATTCATAAAACCAGAAAACATAAAGGAAATATTTGTTTAAAATTTTTGTTTATTTTCCTATTATTTGAAAAGCAGACAGAGAAATGCTTCAACAGCTAGTTCACTCTTCAAATGCCAGTAACAACCAGAGCTGAACCAAGCCAAAGCCAAGAGTCTATAATTCAATTCAGGTCTCCCATGTGGGTGACAGGGACACAAGTACTCAACTATCTACCACTGCTTCCCAAGGCGCACATTAACAGGAAGCTTGATTGGAAACAAAGAAGCCAAGATTTGAAGCATGAACTCCAACATGGAATGCAGGTAATCCAAGTGGCATCTTAACTGCTGAAAGAAACACTAGTCCCCATGTAGCCAATTGTAAAATAAAAAATAAGGAAAGGAATTTGGTGTAACCGTTAAGATGTCCTTGGGATGTCTACATTCCCTACTAGAATGTCTGGGTTCAAGTCCCAACTCAGTGTCCGATATAGCTTCCTGCTAATGCAGAAACTGGGAGGTAGTAGTGGTGATGAGTCACTGCAACTATCATGAGAGATAGCATTGAGTTCTGGGCTCTTGGCTTCTGCCCAGGCTAGCCCTGGCTACTGCAAAGATGAATCAGCAGTCTGTCTCTCTTTCTTGGTCTCTCTGCCTTTCAAATAAAATAAAATATAATAAAATAACACAAACAATCTTTTGCTATAACTATGTTTTGAGAAAATAGATAATCTCTTATGTTGTGGAAAAAAATTTAATATTAGATGTATATCATAATAACATTAGAAATAAAAGTTTACATCTTACCTGACATTAAGTTTCTGAAGGTTTTCTAATTCTCTTATAGCAGAAGGAAGAGTTGTCAGCTGATTATCATGTATCTAAAATTATTTAAAAAAATGAAGTCAATATTCTTGGGCTTATAATTAACAATATATTAGTTTTGCCATTATATAAAAATATTCACTAGTAATCCCTATTCTTCTAATTCAATAGTAATGATTTAGGCTGTTAGTAATTTGCTCAATGTTTAAAAGAAGAAAGGGTGGGGGCAGGCATTTGATGTAGTAGTTAAAATACTGCTTGAGATGCTTACATATCACATTGGAGTGTCTGTTCTGAGTCCTACCTCTGCTTCCAATCCAGCTTCCTGATAATGCACTTTCTGGGAAGCAGTGAATGCTGGCTCAAGTACTTGGGTCCCTGCCACCCACGTGGGAGACTGGCTCTGGCTTGGCTCAGCCCTGGATGTTGCAGGTATTTGGGGAGTGAACCAGTAGATGGACTCTTTCTCTCTGTGTGTGTGTGTGTGTGTCTTCCTTTCAAATAAAATGAAAATAGATTTTTAAAGAAAATTTTAAAAAGAAACATGGTTTGAAATCAACCAAATTGCTCTTCAGAAATTATAAAATAATAGAAATAAATTTTAAATATTACAAAAAAAGAAAAAGAAATGTTACCTCACTGAGTAGAGTTTGAATTTAAATGAGACATGAGAGTCTGGAACTAACAGCCCTCTGATGATATTTGTGTCAACATATAAAAAAATGACACAAGAAGGGAAAGGGGGACTTTTTGCATGTGCTTACAGAATCTTCCTGTTCTTTAAGGTAAAAGAACCTCTGAGAAAGCCAATCCATTCATTTTACAAATAAAGAAAATAAAAACTTCTCCAGAAATGCGACTATTTAGAACTAACCTTTCATACATGAGTTGGAGGGTTTTTGATATTGTTTTTTAAAGTCAGCAAACCCTGAAATGAACTACTACTCATTCACTTCACCACAAAACACAGTAACCAGACACTAAAAACACAGTCCCTCAGGGCTGGACGGTGGCGTAGTAGGTAAGACCGCCGCCTGCAGTGCCAGCATCCATAGAGGCAATGGTTCGAGTCCCGGCTGCTCCTGTTCTGGTCCAGCTCTCTGCTATGGCCTGGGAAAGCAGTAGAAAATGGCCCAAGTCCTTGTGCCCCTGCACCCGTGTGGGAGGCCCGGAGGAAGCTCCTGGCTCCTGGCTTCAGATCAGTGCAGCTCTAGCTGATGTGGCCATCTGGGGAGTGACCCAGCAGATGGAAAATCTCTCAAATAAATACGTAAGTCTTTAAAAAAAAAAAAAAACACACACACAATCCCTCAATAAAAACACTGAAATTTAAGTTTATTTGAAAGTCAAGAGTTACACAGAGAGAGGAAAGGCAGAAAGAGAGAGGTCTTTGAGAGAGAGGTCTTCCACCTGATGGTTCACTCCCCAATTGGCCGGGCAGATCTGAAGCCAGGAGCCAGGAGCCAGGAGCTTCTTCTGCGTCTCCCACGCGGGTACAGGGGCACAAGGACTTGGGCCATTTTCTACTGCTTTCCCAGGCCATAGCAGAGAGCTGGATCGGAAGTGGAGCAGCCAGGACTCAAACCAGCGCCCATAAAGGATGCCAGCACTTCAAGCCAGGGCGTTAATCCGCTGCGCTATAGCGCCGGCCACTAAATTCAATAATTTAAGCTAATGACATTGCAGGTAAATTACGAAAATTAAAAAAACTGTCCTAAATATTGTATGTGCTTTACTATTCATAATAATAGTGATACTTACAAAAAAGTAAGTAAAGATGAGCAAAAGCAACCATTTGTTAAATAGTAATTCTGCCTGTAAGCATTAGTTCATTTAATTCTAGTAATAATTTTTAAAAATAGATAGAATTAATTCTTGTTTATAAATGTGGAAGTAAGGCATAGAGATGTAACATTCCCGGAGACACACAGATAATAATTGGCAGCCAGAATTAGAATCCAGTGATCTAATGTCGTGGTCTTAACTATTATGCTGTGTCTAACATAATAATTTGGTTTTTTTTTTTTGTTTATTTTTTTTTTGACAGGCAGAGTGGACAGTGAGAGAGAGACAGAGAGAAAGGTCTTCCTTTTGCCGTTGGTTCACCCTCCAATGGCCGCCGCGGCCGGCGCACCGCGCTGATCCGAAGCCAGGAGCCAGGTGCTTCTCCTGGTCTCCCATGGGGTGCAGGGCCCAAGCACTTGGGCCATCCTCCACTGTACTCCCTGGCCACAGCAGAGAGCTGGCCTGGAAGAGGGGCAACCGGGACAGGATCGGTGCCCTGACCGGGACTAGAACCCGGTGTGCCGGCGCCGCAAGGCGGAGGATTAGCCTAGTGAGCCGCAGCGCCGGCCAATAATTTGTTATTTATAACTGTATTCTACCAGCTCAACTTGAAAGGTTTGCTGCTTCTCAAAGCTTTAATATCTCTTCAACTAATAACCCATATTTATAGTCTGTCAACTTACATCAAGAACAGTCAATGCAGGTAGAAGTCGGAGGTCATCTGCAAGTGACTGAAGCTTGTTGTTCGATATAATTAATTTGGTCAAATCTGTCTGCTCCCACCATCGTTCAGAAGCGCTGAATGAGAGATTCTGATTAGCTTCCTCGGGGACATCCACATTTATTCTCCAGACGCATTGAGGCACTATTTCCACCACCACCACACCAAAAAAAAAAAAAAAGGTAAGTGACTTATAATACCTATTTAGCTCACTTGCTGAAAATGATTTCTGGAACAATAAATCACCAGAATGAAAGATGATTTTATTCAAAAATTGACTATATAATATGCATTCTACATATTAGATCTCCCTTTAATGTCATTCACTATATTTACTAGATATATACTCTGCCCAGCATATTTTGGCAGATATCTAAGACAAAGAATGGATTCTATCATTTTCCCAACAGAGTAACAGTGAAGGCACAGAAATCAACATTTATATGGACTATTGTAAGTTTTATAAAAAAGGTATATACCACAGCTCTGAAAAGGCTGGTAAGAATAATAATAGCTAACACAGCCTTAGGCAATCTCTTTACATATAAATTCATTTAAACTTCATAATTCTATGACATAGGAGCTATTACTATTCCCATTTTATACATGAGAGAAATGGGGCACAAAGAGAATGTAAAATTTACCATGGATTCCACAGTTAATAAGTACCACAGATGTGATTCAAACCCCTGTAGAGTTGTGTTGTCTTGAATTCCATTAATATCTCGGAGGAATATCTAGCTCTGGTAGCTACTCTCTATTTTACCTAACATATTATTTTATTTCTTACCCTACCATACAAAATTGTGTTATTCTATTAAAGCAGATAACAATTCCTGTAATATAGCAAACAAGACTGTCCATTTTTTCATGACAAATCTTGAAGCTCCAGAAGGTAGCTCACATTAGTGCCATAGGCAAACTATTTTAAGTACAGACTTTCAATTCTTGAAAAAAGTAAGACTATATATAGAGACCTGATATTGATCAAGGCAAATATTGTTTATGCCCTGCTGTCACTATCATTTTAAAATCACAGAATTAAATGGAAAAGCATAGTCAAAGGTTTACATTAAGAACACTGAAATACAATTCAGGATGATTAATGTGATACAATGGTATCATAGAAGCAAAGCAAAGCTTCAGAAATCCAGACTTATATTCATTTCAAACAAACAAAATAATGAGGACTCCATATTCATATTTAAAATAAATTATCAAATTTCCTCTTTCCATTTTTTCTGATTGATACTCTGCTTCTCTGGTCTTCTCCAACAAAGGTGAATAACATATATGTTTCTGTTTGTGGCTGGACATATTTATTTATTTATTTATTTATTTATTGGACAGGCAGAGTTAGACAGTGAGAGAGAGACAGAGAGAAAGTTCTTCCTTTTCCATTGGTTCACTCTCCAAATGGCTGCTATGGCACGCTGTGCCGATCCGAAGCCAGGAGCCAGGTACTTCTCCTGGTCTCCCATGCGGGTGCAGGGCCCAAGCACTTGGGCCATCAACCACTGTACTCCTGAGCCACAGCAGAGAGCTGGACAGGAAGAGGAGCAACCGGGACAGAATCTGGCGCCCCGACTGGGACTAGAACCCAGAGTGCTGGTGCCGCAGGCGGAGGATTAGCCAAGTGAGCTGCAGCGCCGGCCCGGACATTTATTAACTTTTATTAACATAGTACAAGGGGTCAGTGCTGTGGTGTAGTAGGTTAAGCCTCCACCAGCAGTGCTGGCATACCTGTAGGCACTGGTTTGAGACCTGGCTGCTCCACTTTTGATCCAGCTTCCAGCTAATGGAAAAGCAGTGGAAAGCAGTGGAAGATGGCTCAAGTGCTTGGGCCCCTGCACCTATGTGGGAGACCCAGAAGCTCTTGGATCCTGGCTCTTGGCTTCAAATCAGGCCAGCCTTGACCATTGTAGCCATTTGGGGAGTGAACCACCAGATGGAAGACCTCTCTCTGTCTCTCCCTTTCTTTCTAACTCTGCCTCTCAAATAGATAAATTGTTTAAAAAAAAAAATCTCCCTCGACGCCCACATGCCAGCTTTGAATTAGTTACAGAAGATGGAACTCCATCCATAATCCCAAAAAGAATTTTGGGTATTACCTCTTGAGGGGGGGAATGTCAGGTAGGTAGCCAGTTATGAGCATATGTGTGTGTAACAGGCCTAAAGAGAAGACATCTATGTCCAGCATATGCATCTGCATCTCAAAGTCATCCCCATAATGTTTCAGGGGCAGCCTGGCCCTCGCATCCTGCCCTGCCCCCTTGTGCCTTCCACAATCTCCCAGGTGCAGCCTAGTATCTGCATCTCAAACACCCTGCTCCCTTCCTCCGGTCTGATAACATTTGCATCCATAAAGTCCTTTGTTTCAGACCTTCAAGAGAAGTTTTTCTATTTACATCCAAAAAGCCCTTTGTTCCAAGAGGAGCAGAGGTGGGGAAGCAAGACCCATCTTCTTAAAACCCCCAGCCTCAACTGGACTGTGCGCTCAGCTCTCTGCATCTTTGCTGAGCTGCCTGCCTGGCCTGGCCAGGTGTATTCTCCACTCACCCATGCAGCCCCGCTCTCCCCCAGTCTGAGCAACTGGGCACTCTCTCTCAGGTCCTGTCTGGAGAGGTGCCCATCCGTCCTTACAGATGTTCCTTCCTAATAAACCATGCTATTTTACCTCCCACTAAAAAAAAAAAAAAGAAGTAAAAAACAAATCACTTTTCCCAATTGAGAGTAAAATCACTGTAAATTTTATCCTTGGCTGGCACAGTGGCTCACTAGGCTAACCCTCCACCTGCGGCACTGGCACTCTGGGTTCTAGTCCCGGTCGGGGTGCTGGATTCTGTCCTGGTTGCCCCTCTTCCAGGCCAGCTCTCTGCTGTGGCCCGGGAAGGCAGTGGAGGATGGCCCAAGTGCTTGGGCCCTGCACCCGCATGGGAGACCAGGAGGAAGTACCTGGCTCCTAGCTTCGGATCAGCGCAGCGTGCCGGCCGTAGAGGCCATTTGGGGGGTGAACCAATGGAAAAAGGAAGGCCTTTCTCTCTGTCTCTCTCTCTGCCTAACTCTGTCAAAAAAAATTTTTATCCTTACTACTTTTATTATTATTTTGATGTGTTGGTATATAAGTGTTCAAATAGGAACAAGAACCACACATCAGCCGGCAATTAGAATGAGAATTGATCTATACCAAGGAGGCAACTGAAATAAGAACACAAATATTTGACTAAAAATAAACATTACTTATTAAAAAAAAACAAAAGCAATAAAGCCACATTATTCTATTTTGGGTTGGTCACCAACAAAAAGCTCCAGAATAAAACGAAAACATAAAAAAAGGCAAGACAAAATAATACAAAACATTAAAAAAGAAGATAGATTTTAGAAGCTATATGATATGCACAATTCTATTCGTAATACCTATGCATAAGTATATTAAAACAATTATACATAAAGATCAGTGTAATAACAAACTGACATTTTGGGGTGGAGGCATGTGGAAAGCACATGAAATTTGTACACAATAAAAGTACCTGTTACACTAAATGAGAACCCATATTTTATCATATCTATTTCAGACATCTTTATTAACAAAATTTGTCTCGTAGGAATTATCAAAGCAAAGATAGTTATTAATATCATACTGTTACTGAACATGTATCAATTATTGTTAATTCTTTTCCCCACTAATTATTTGTTACCCATGTATAAAACAGAAATTATCAAGGTGAAAAACACAGATGTAGGAGCCAGCAATGTGACACAGAAGGTTAAGCCTCTGCCTGCAGTGTAAGCATCCCATATGGGCGTCAGTTCAAGTCCCAGTTGTTCCACTTCCAATTCAGCTCCCTACTAATGCACCTGGAAAAGCAGAGGAAGATGGCTCAAATGCTTGGGCCCATGCACCCACATGGGAGATCTGGAAGAAGCTCCTGCTTCTTTTCCTGGTCTGGTCCAGCCCCAGCCCTTGCAGCCATCTGAGGCGTGAACCAGTGGATGTAAGATCCTGATCTCTCTCAATCTCTCTCTCTCTCTCTTTCTCTCTCTCTCTCTCTCTCTCTCTCTCTCTCCCCCCTTCTCTCTGTGCCTCTGCCTTATTAACAAAACACAAAACACATATGCAAAAGAAAAAAATTACTATGGAATTGGCTGTGTAAAAGTGTGTGTTGTTCTAAGGCTCTCTGTGAGACCTCAGAGGAAAGAAAAGGTCATCAAAGAAGGAGACACTCTTCTCTGAAGAGAGAAGAGAATACCCACTTTGCTTATGGCCGTGTCCAAATACCAACGGAGTCTATGGTCACAAAAGGTTTCCATAGCCTTGGCAGCCCATGGCAAGAGACTCGTATGATCATTGACATCATAAAAAAAAGAGTGTATTGTAGTGAAATTGACATTTCGAGGTTCAATGACAGATTACAGCCCTTGTTTCTACTGGTGAGGAACAGTATTTTTTCCTACATACTATTTGTTGAACTCTTAAATTAGTATGGGATCAATCTTATTCAGTAAGCTGAATCTTATAAAGTAAACTGAAAATCTTACAAAGTAAACGGAAAATAGATTTTTGTAAAAAATTAAGTGTGGGAATAGGAGAGGGAGGAGGAAGAAGGATGGAAGCATAGGTGGGAGGAGCATTAGGGTGGAAAGTATCACTATGTTCCTAAATCTGTATAAATGAAATACATGAAACTTGTATAACTTAAATAGAATTTAAAAAAAATTAAAATAATATAGAGTAGAAACAGCAAATTAAATCTGAAGAAGCAGAACCAAGGAAATAAAAAGTGGAACTGGATGAAACAGAAAACAAAGGAAAAGCAATAAAACTAATACTCAGTTTCTTCAAAAGATCAGTAAAATCGATAAATCTTTAAAGAGAAAAAAGAAGAAGAGCAGAAACAAATTACCATAATCCAGAATCAAAGGGAACACTACTACAGATTTAGGGTATACATTATTATGAACAAATTTAGGCCAATATATCCAACATCTTAAAAAATAGACAAATCACTAGCAATCAGGGAAATGCAAATTAAAACCACAATGAGGTTCCATCTCACCCCGGTGAGAATGGCTCACATTCAGAAATCTACCAACAGCAGATGCTGGAGAGGATGTGGGGAAAAAGGGACACTAACCCACTGTTGGTGGGAATGCAAACTGGTTAAGCCTCTATGGAAGTCAGTCTGGAGATTCCTCAGAAACCTGAATATAACCCTACCATTCAACCCAGCCATCCCACTCCTTGGAATATACCCAAAGGAAATTAATTTGGCAAACAAAAAAGCTGTCTGCACATTAATGTTTATTGCAGCTCAACTCACAATAACTAAGACCTGGAATCAACCTAACTGCCTATCAACAGTAGACTGGATAAAGAAATTATGGGACATGTACTCCATAGAATACTATACAGCAGTAAGAAACAACGAAACCCAGTCATTTGCAACAAGATGGAGCAATCTGGAAAACATCATGCTGAGTGAATTAAGCCAGTCCCAAAGAGACAAATATCATTTGTTTTCCCTGATCGGTGACAACTAACAGAGCACCAAAGGCGAAACCTGTTGAAGTAAAATGGACACTATAAGAAACAATGACCTGATCAGCTTTTGTCCTGACTCTAGATGTACAATGTAATACTTTATCCTTTAGTATTTTGTTGTTGTTGTTGTTGTTCTAGTACTAGTGGTTGAACTCTGTAATTAACACACAATTATTCTTAGGTGTTTAAATTTTAACTGAAAAGTGATCAATGTTAAATATAAGAGTGGGAAAAAGAGAGGGAGGAGATGTACAATTGGGGACATGCTCAACTGGACTTGCCCCAAATGGTGGAGTTAGAAATGTGCCAGGGGATTCCAATACAATCCCATCAAGGTGGCATGTACCAATGCCATCTCACTAGACAAAGTGATCAATCTCAGTTCACAACCGATGGCTCTGATAGGTCTAACAGTCAAAGGGATCATACAAACAAGACTAGTGTCTGCTAATACTAACTGATAGAATCAAGAAAGGAGAGAACGATCCAACATGGGAAGCGGGATACACGGCAGACTCATAGAATGGCAGATGTCCTAAATAGCACTCTGGCCTCAGAATCAGCCCTTGAGGCACTCGGATCTGGCTCAAGAGCCTATGAGAGTATTTTAGGCATGGAAAGCCAAGACACCCTGGGGGGGAGAAAAAAAAAAAAAAAGACCTAACTGAAAGATCTCTGCAAGTGAGATCCCAGTGGAAAAAACAAGGCCATCAAAGGAGGTACCTTTATCTGAAGGGAGGAGAGAACTTCCACTTTGACTATGACCCTATCGGAATAAAATCAAAGTCGGCAAACCCTAAAGGCTTCCATAGCCTTGGCAATTCATGACTAGAGCCTAGGGAGATTACTGACACCATAAACAAGAGTGTCAAATTGTTAAGTCAACAACAGGAGTCACTGTGCACTTACTCCTCATGTGGGATCTGTCCTTAATGTGTTGTCCAATGTGAATTAATGCTATAACTAGTACTGAAACAGTATTTTTACACTTTGTGTTTCTGTGTGGGTGCAAACTGATGAAATCTTTACTTAGTATATACTGATTCGATCTTCTGTATATAAAGATAATTGAAAATTAATCTTGATGTGAATGGAATGGGAGAAGGAGCGGGAGATGGGAGGGGTGCGAGTGGGAGGGAAGTTATGGGGGGGGAGGAAGCCATTGTAATCCATAAACTGTACTTTGGAAATTTATATTTACTAAATAAAAGTTAAAAAAAAAATAGACAAATTTCTTGAAAGAAAAAGAAGTACAACAGCAAGAAAAAAACTGAGTAGCTGGTGTCTATTAAAGAATTAACAGTATTAAAGAATTAAACAGTATTTTTACACTTTGTGTTTCTGTGTGGGTACAATCTGATGAGATCTTTACTAATTATATACTGAATCGATCTTCTGTATATAAAGATAATTGGAAATGAAAAAAAAAAAAAAACCTGGTGTTAAATTGGAAATGGCATAGAAAATTAATTTTTTAAAAAAAATGTTATGTAGGATCTCTGTCTTTAATGTGCTGTACACTGTTATTTAATGCTATAACTAGTACTCCAACAGTATTTTTTGTTATATGGGGGGAAAATGTTGAAATCTTTGCCTAATATATACTAAACTGATCTTCTGTATATAAAGAGAATTGAAAATGAATCTTGATGTGAATAGAAGGGGAGAGGGAGCGGGAAGGGGGAGGGTTGCGGGTGGGAGGGAAGTTATGGGAGGGGAGAAGCCATTGTAATCCATAAGCTGTACTTTGGAAATTTATATTCATTAAATAAAAGTTAGAAAAAAAAAAAGAATTAAATTTGTGACTTAAAACATCCTGAAGGGTCCAGCGCTGTGGCGCAGTGGGTTAAAGCCCTGGCCTGAAGCACCGGCATCCCACATGGGCTCCAGTTATAGTCCCGGCTGCTCCTCTTACGATCTAGCTCTCTGCTATGGCCTGAGATAGTAGTAGAAGACGGCCCAGGGCTGTCACCGTGGCGTAGTAGGTTAATACTCTGCCTGCGGCGCCAGCATTCCATATGGGTGCCGGTTCTAGTCCTGGCTGCTCCTCTTCTGATCCAGCTCTCTGCTATGACCTGGGAAAGTAGTAGAATGGATTTGATACAGAAATCAACAAACAACAAATGCTGGGAATCCACTGTTGTTGGGACTGTAACCTGGTACAGCCACTGCAGAAGACAGTATGGAAACACCTCAGAAATCTGAATATAGACCTACCATATGACCCAGCCATCCTAGTCCTTGGAATTTACCCAAGGGAATTGAAGTCAGCATATGAAAGAGTTATCTGTATTTAGTTTAATGCAGCTCAACTCACAATATCTAAGATATGGAATCAACCCAAATGTCCATCAACTGAAGACTGGATAAAGAAATTATGGGATTTGTACATCATGGAATACTACACAGTGGGAAAAAAAAAGAAATCCTGTTGTTTGCAACAAAATGGATGAAACTGAAAAACATCATACTTAGCAAAATAAGCCAGTCCCAAAAGGACAAATACAATATGTTCTCCCTGATCTATGGTAACTAATAGAGTACCTAAAAGGTATTCTATAGAAATGAAATTGACAATTTGAGATGCCATGACTTTGAACAGCCCTTATCTCTACTATTCAGGAACAGTTTTTTGTTTTGTTTTGTTTTTTTCATACTATTTGTTGAACTTTTTACTTGGTATAGAGTTAATCTTATGTGTATAAAGTTGATTGAAAATAGGTCTTAGTAAAAAAATAAGAATTGGAATAGGAGAGGGAAGAGTAGGAAGGGTGGAAATGTGGGTGGGAGAGCAAGTATGGTGGGAAGAATCACCATCTTTCTAATGTTGTATTTATGAAATGCATTAAGTTTGTATACCTTAAATAAAAGGTTTCTGCAAAAAAAAAAAACAAAAAAACAAAAAAACAAAAAACCCTGAACATTCATGTTTACAGCTATTTTATTTATAACTGCCAACATGTCCTTCCAAAGCTGAATGGAAAAAACAAAATGCTACCGCTATCCAATGGAGTGTTACTCAGCGATAAAAAGAAATGAGCTGTCAAGTCATTAAAAGTTTTTGCATATTGTGCTATGAACTTTACACTGTATGTTGTAGGCTATGGGACATCATTTAAGTTTTGATTGCTATAATAAAACATGTGATTGGAAAAAATAACTGTTGGTAATGACGTTAAGATTCAGGGAGTGAAATTTAAAACAAGAAATCCAGTTAGGAAGCTATTACCTAACAACAATGGTCAATTTTTACTGTCTTTTTTTTTTTTTTTAAATTCTAAGGATTTATTGGGAGAGAGAGAGACATCCAGAGAGACAGAGAGATATTCCATCTGCTGGTTCACTCCCCAAATGGCTGCCAACAGCCAAGACTAGCTGGAGCCAAAGCCAGAGTCCTTAAACTTAATCCAGGCTTCCCACATGGATGGCAGGGTTCCAAGTACATGGACCATCCTCCATGGCCCTCCCAGTACATTAACAGGAAGCTGGATAGGAAACAAAGTAGCTGCACTCCAATAGCAGATGACAGCTTCACAACACCAGCCCCACCCTTTATTTTTTATATATCAGGCATTTTACCTATCTCACTGAAACCTTAATAGGTCTTATTATTACTTCCACATTTAAATGAAAAACTAAAGCATAGAGCAATTAAGAACTCAGTGTTATAAGAGCAAAGATACTGAGAATGGGAGCATGGCCCTGTAAGGGATTTTAGAAATATAGTCACTTGGGTATCAAAGGTTGAGTGACAAGAGATGGAGCTGGCTACAGTCAGATAGGGAAAGACCTTCTATATTATAATGATAAGCAGAATTCTTTTTAGATATGTAAGCTACAGGTATCACAAGTCTCTCCCATTTATGTCTTTTCCCTGCTAAGAAATAATACATATTCACACATTTAACATCATTGTATGTGCCAGGTATTGTGTTAGGCTTTATTCATACCATGAAAACTTAAACAGTCCTGATCTATATAATCATACAACTAATTGTCAAAATTAATCTTTCCTGAATGTTTAATATACTAAACCATCCTGGTCCAGTCAATAAGTAACATTCCAGTACTTCACTTAGCATTTGAGAATATTTGTTCATTTACTCACTGCTTCCACAATACTTAATGAAAACAAACAAAGAACCAAGCATTATTCTGGAGGCTAGGGATACAAGGAAGCTCCCTGACCTTATCAAATTAACATTCCAGTTGTAGGGTAGGAATGATGGTAAACAAATAAATTATATAAATTCTGATAGTGATAAATGTTATTAATAAACCAAACAGGACAGAGGGTTAGCAACGGTAGTTAGGAAGTCACTTTCTGAATTATAACCTCTGAGCACAGTATTAAAGGAAGCCAAAGAGTGAGTCCTTTGCAGTTATAAAGGAAAATGTTCCAGGTTTTAGGAAGAAGGAATCTAAATAGAAAAATCTCAAGTTTGAAAATGTTTAGGTTTCCATTGATCAACTACTCTTCTAGAAGGGCAGAAATTTCACTCATTCATCAAATATTTGTTGCCCAGTCTAAATATGGTACAAGAAAACAACCACTGAAAGGAAAATGGAAGGCTTGCTATCACAGTCTTAGAATATATAAAGGAGAGGAAAACGTAACAGGAATAATGCTGTATTTCCCTCTGTCCCTCTCGCACACATTTACTAAGATAATCAAATAGCACCTGGCTATTCATTGTGCTTGCTTATCTTTAACATGCTTCTCAGGATGGCCCCAAATCCAAACCCTGTGCGGGACCGATCCTGATCTTCAACTTAGAACATTTGCGCCTTCATTACTACTCATAAACAGGACTCTACCCAATTGCGTACAGACAAGGTCACGGTAGGGAACAGTGGCATTCACTCTAAGCTCACAAAGGGACAGATGAAATATGACAGAGTTCCACCGTTGGCAAGTGCCCTTAGAGAACAAATTAAGGAGGTGAAGGAACGAGAGCAAAAAAAAAAAAAAAAAAAAGTATTTACCCATCATCTAACAGCTAATTCTTTCACACACGCAGTTACTTCTGCCATAGAACATGAGATTCTAGAAAACGCCACATTGCTATTTTGGCCACATCCCCATCAAGAGCTCTTTGATCACAGACTGCCGGGAGCTAGGGGAGGAAGCGAAATGAGTGGGACAAGCCAGTGGAAATGTATTAAGTGCCAGATTACAGAATAAGGATCCTAAGAGCCTGAGGCAAAGGGAGCTAAAGCCAGGCAGAGGGAGAGGAAGCGCCCTGGACCACCGGCTTCCAGACACCAAGCAATGGGGGAAACCCTAGGTCTTACCTTCACTGAGGTTCCTCCCCGATAAGTTTAACTGACCGCTCTTCCTCGCCGCCTTTAACAGCCCCTGGGGTACGGAGGTACTGCAGTCTCTCGTCTCGGTTCTGAAACCCGCCCGGGGATCTCGCCCCGCAGCTCCTTTCAGGCGCGACATGTTCAAAACCCGGGTCTAGAAACCGCGGCCCCGCCCGTGACGCTTAAAGGTGGCGCCGCCGGGCCGCCCCGCCCCTTTCGCGAGCGCGCGCTCTGTGTGTCGAGCTCGTGGCCTCGCGCCGGGCCTAGGCTTTCCACGGCGCGGCCTAGATGTCGTCACCGTCAGCCCCTGGGGCTGGAGGACAGAGGAGTCTTTTCCGTTGCCAGTGCGGGCCTAGCGTCCTGAAATTACCTCGCTCAAGTAAGTGCGTTTAACGGGTTTAAGAAGGGGTTTCGGATTTGTTGTTTGCACTGTTAACTGCGTGCGACTCCAGCTTTCTCTGGGCTTCTGCCGCTGCGAGGTGTAGGGAAAGGGCAACGCTCTCCTCTCTCTCCCCTGTCCTGGTCTGAACGTGGGCCTGGACTAAAACTTGAGACCTGGGCGCGGTCTGCAGCTTCTCTGGACCCCAGCCTGTGTTGGTCGCCTGCGCTGGTGGCGCCAGACCCCCGGCTTACGGAATAACAGATTTCGTACTCCTCGGGCCTGTACCCCGACTCCTGGAATTAGTGTATCATTCTTGCGGATGTGTTTTGAGTTTGTAGCCCAGCGATGGCAATAATGGGCAATGGAAGAGTTGGCAACGTAGAAAGAAAGAAAGAGAAAAAAAAAAAAAAAAAAAAGCTTAGGATATAGTAAACGTTTTGTGTACCGGACGGTTTGCGGAGACACGTAGTGTTAAGAGCTTCAGTGTAGCGAAAACAGATTGGACTTTGGAGCCCGAGAAAAACGAGTTCGAATCTCACCTGCTTTACAAACTATGTAACACTTTTAAAGCTTATTCTCTGTTCATTTATTTAGGGACACTAATTCCTGCCTAAGGGTGTTGGATGTAAGTGAAGATAAAAGTGTGTATCTTGAGTGTGAAGGATGGGACTAGATGTGAGAATAGAAGACAAAAACTGTTCAATAACTGATGTTTCATGAGAAGTTACTGTTTCATCAGAAACATGCAGTTTATTGATTGATTCAGCAAGTAATTATTAAGAACTCATCCTGCGTGGCACTCTCTTTGGCCAGGAGTGATTTTTGTCTTAAAAGCATATGCCCTGAAATACCCCCCTCAAGTTTGGGAGTTGGTAGGATAGTTGAAAACCAGGATGATGGCTTTCTTAAGTTATAAATGCATAACACACAGCTTTACCTGAATCCAAATTCTTGCTACCTGTGACATTCGGTTTTAAAACCTGTCTCTTTTCTTCTTAGTTCTGGAGAGTCTTTTGCACTAAAAGCAAACAGCAGAAAGGTACTAGTAGTTACCCTACTAAGCAAAAAACAATAGCTTGTAAAGCAAAAGGACCACTAGCTGCTTTTGCATTAATGAGCCCCCTGTTGAGCTTGTCTTAAGAAAAAAAAATGATAATGGATATCATTTAGAGCCCTAAGTGCCAGAAATTGAGACTAAAAGGGGTTATGAAATTTGCCCAAGGTTACAGGTTTCTAAAATTGGCATGGCCAGGGGTGTGATCCTAGATCTGTCTCCAAAAACTTTGTTAATCACCATGATGTGGTCTTGTGACATTTGATAATTTCCATTTTGCTTTTATCCTGGAATAAATTTCAGTTGTTTTAAAACAACTTTGTTACATGGAAAACAGCTTTTTCTTTTTTGTAGGAAGTAGCAGCCTACATTTGGAGAATGAATTGCTCAAGTATAAAATTTTACAGTTGACATCCCTTCCAGTGCAATGAACTTCTTTAGTTCAGTTTTTTTTTTTTTTTCTAAAAAAGGAGGTATAGTCTTTCACTCATTCACTCATTGTGCGTCTACTTGAAATATTTCATTATTGAATTATTGATGTTAGTTATGTTGTATAAGTATGTCCTGTTTAATGGCAAAGTAATTTTGAAAAGTCCACATATTTGTGGTATACTTCAATAGCTATGTAAACTGACATATGTAAGAATTTTACCAATATATATTGATAGTACTCATCAAAATGTATTATACTAATGTAGCACGTGCAGATTGAGCAAGTAACAGTGAAAATTATCACTTCGTGCATTTGGAAAAATTACGTATTTTATCTCAAAATTATGGAAACCGAAAATTAATCAATTTGAACTGTGTTTGTTTATGAAAGACTAGTTAGATAGTTATACTAGTGGGAATTAGCTTTTATATCTTTTATTACTTTAAGAAAATGCATTATTAAAAACAAAAACTCTTTTTTAACACTGGCATTTAAGTCACAGTATTTGCTTTTTTTTAATGGACTTTATGTGCATTATTAAAATAATATGGAATGGAAATGTCCAATGTTTAAGCTGGAGACTGCTGCACTGTAACCTTTTGTAACAGAATTACCTAACTACAATTTAGTATATTCATTTTATTTAAGCAATGGAAGGTTTTCCTCTTCAGGCTCCCTTGCTAAATAAGAAAGAAAATAAGAAGACCAAAACTATCTTAGGCCTAAGAATTATATATCAGACAAAGAATCCTGTTCTGTTTCATAATGGAAAGTAAGACTATTATCAAAGTTAGACAGCTTGCTCTCTGCAATTAAAATTTAATGACATAGTTCTTTATGTATCTGTATTTCTCTTACCAACACTGCTGCAAGTTATATTTTTCCCCCAAAGGCAAAAGGTACAGTTGCCGAATATTGCCTTATCTTTGAGAGCTGCTATCTATGGTAAAAGTTACTTACTAAGAGGACAATTCAATTTTCTTTGAAAATTTCAGTTTGCAGTTTCAGATTTATATTCCTTTCAGGCTTAAAAGTAGTAATGGACACTTTTTTCTTTTCTTTCTTTCTTTTTTTAATGTAGTTGTTTGTTTATTTCAAAGGCAGAGTTTAGAGAGAGGGAGAGACAGAAAGACATCTTCCATCTGCTGACTCCCTCTCCAAATGGTAGCAGTGGCCTAAGCTGGGTCAGGCCAAAGCCAGGAGCCTGGAACTGCATCTGGGTTTCCCAGGTAGGTGGCAGGGGCCCAAGCACTTGGGGCATCTTCTACTGCTTACCCAAGCACATAGCAGAGAACTGGGTCAAAAGTAGAGTGGCCAGCACTCACCTGAGATACCAGTGTTGCAGGCGGCAACATAACCTGCTGTACCCCAACATTGGCTGCTTTACTTTATCTTTAAAGGTAGTACATTTTTACATTTTTTATTCATAATTTCAGATGTGGTTTATGTTGTATTTGTTGTTTTTATTGAAACTGTGTGTGGTAACTTTTTCTGATAGAGTATTTTCCTTTGGATTATACATTTTTTATTTTCTGTGTTCCTTTGCTCTTCTTCATACATTAAATCATGAAGCATTTAGTTTGCTCTAGGAGTTTATACTATTTGATTATAATTTTAGGTAAAAATTTCTCTCTATTGTCAGTTGGACAGGATTTTAGTGCCCCGCTTTAAGAAAATGTCATGTTCCAGGTGGGCGTTCAGCCTAGCAGTGAAGAGACCTACTTCTCACATTGAAGTAACTGTGTTCAATACCTGGCCCCAGCTCTTGGCTCCAGCTTCCTGCTAATGCAGATCCTGGGAAGCAGCAGTGGAGTTCCAGTAATTAAATTCCTGCCACCCATGTGGGAAACTTGGATGGAGTTGCTATCAACTTGGCTTTGGCCGGTTCCTGCTGTTGCAGGCATTTGGGAAGTGAACCAATACATATGCTGTCTGTCTCTATCTCTGTCTCTCTGCCTCTCAGTTTTTTGAAAACCTTTGAAATAACTGCATATAGAACAACCAGATAATCTGCAATCAACAGATGACTGCTATATTATCAAGCATCCCCCAAACTGTTTAAAAATGAAAATAGTTTTGTTTTCCTTTTATTTTTTAAAAGGCTTTTTGGGACATGTGTTTGACACAGTGTGATAGCTGTCACTTGTAATGTCAGCATCCAATATCAGTGCCAGATCAAGTGTGGTCTCCTCTGCTTCCAATCCATCTTCCTGTTTTTTTGTTTTTTTGTTTTTTTTTTTTAAAGGCAGAGTGGATAGTGAGAGAGAGAAGAGAGAGAGAGAGAGAGAGAGGAAGGTCTTCTTTTTTGCCTTTGGTTCACCCTCCAGTGGCCGCTGCAGCCAGTGCATCTCGCTGATCCGAAGCCAGGAGCCAGGTGCTTCTCCTGGTCTCCCATGCGGGTGCAGGGCCCAAGCATTTGGGCCATCCTCCACTGCCTTCCCAGGCAATAGCAGAGAGCTGGCCTGGAAGAGGGGCAACTGGGATAGAATCCGTCACCCCAACTGGGACTAGAACCCGGTGTGCTGGTGCCGCTAGGTGGAGGATTAGCCTGTTAAGCCACGGCGCCGGCCCATCTTCCTGTTAATACACCCTGGAAGACAGCAGATGATGGCTCACATGCTTGGACCCTTGATACACAGGAACCCAGATTGAGTTCCAGGCTTTGGTTTCAGCCTGACCCAGCCCTTGGCTGTTGCAGACATTTGGGGAGTGAACCAATGGATGGAAGATAGCTGTTTGTGTTGCTCTGCCTTTCAAGTAGATGAAAATTAGTTTTTAAAGAATTCATTGCTGGGTCCGGCGCTGTGGCATAGTAGTTTAAACCTTTGTCTGTGGTGCCAGCATCCCATATGGGCACTGGTTGGAGTCCTGGCTGCTCCATTTCCAATCCAGCTCCCTTCTGATGGCCTGGGAAAGCAGTGGAAGATGGCCCAAGTATTTGGGCCTTGTACCCACATGGGATACCCAGAAGAAGCTCCTGGCTTCTGACTGGCCCAGCTCTGGTCTTTGCAGCCATTTGGGGAGTGAACCAGCAGATGGAATATCTCCCTCTGTCTGGAACTCCCTCTCAAATAAATAAATAAGATCTTTTTTAAAAAAAAATCATAGTTAATGAGGCCAACGCCATGGTGCACTAGGTTAATCCTCCACCTGCGGCACTTGCATCCCATATGGGCACCGGGTTCTAGTCCCAGTTACTCCTCTTCCAGTCCAGCTCTCTCCTGTGGCACGGGAGGGCAGTGGAAGATGGCCCAGGTGCTTGGGCCCCTGCACCCATGTAGGAGACCAGGAAGAAGCTCCTGGCTCCTGCCTTCAGATCAGCGCAGCTCCGGCTGTTGGAGCCATTTGGGGAGTGAACCAACGAAGGAAGACCTTTCTCTCTGTCTCTCCCTCTCTCTCTGAATGTAACTCTAACCTGTCAAATAAATAAATAAAATCTTTTAAAAAAATCATAGTTAAAGGGCTTTTTACCTGTTTATGTTTTTCACTTGAAAGTGGAGAAACTAGTGAAAAAATTGACTGCTTTTAGCTTTTTTTTTACTTATGGTCGTTCTATTAAAAGAAACTGAAGGGTAGTGGAAAATCAACCTTACCACAGTAAAAAAGGCACTGTGTTATTGAAATTTATTTATTGATTGTTCTAAAATCAGTTGAAAATGTTTATTATTTCCAGTGATTATTACTCTTAACCTTTAATAGGTAGTGCAATATTCTTGCTATTTTTTCTAAGATTAATGTATTTTGTAATTTAAGGTCTC
Source organism: Lepus europaeus (assembly GCF_033115175.1). Lineage (NCBI taxonomy): Eukaryota > Metazoa > Chordata > Mammalia > Lagomorpha > Leporidae > Lepus > Lepus europaeus. The sequence continues at coordinate 62,400,606 of NC_084831.1, forward strand.
AACTTTAATATTATTTATATGGGCTTTATGATATCTTTTTTAACTTTAAGTTAGTGTTAATAAACTAATTCAGAGGTAAAATTTGGGCACCAAATCCTAGAATGCCCCTTATAATATTCTTTTGTCTTTGTGGTAACAGATAAAAAACTACAACTGAATAAGTTTATGTAAAAGTTTTAGTCAAAATCCATTATTTTAAAATTTGTTTATCACACTCTATAAAAAATTTTTTTCAGTTGGATTCTGCTTGCAACTTCATTTATTTTAAAAAGAGGCCATACATTTTTATATATGGCCATTATTATAGGGCAAAGCTCCTCTGCAGTTTGAGTAAGACCTAATATAGTCCCTGTGAGTCTATCCTTAGTGTCAACTATGTTAACAAGGGGGAAAATCTGAATAATTTGATATGTGATGATCACAATCAGTACAGTATTTAAAATTTTTTAGATTTATTTATTTTTTTTTCTTTGAAAGAGAAAGACTGAGAGAGATCTTTCATCTGCTGGTTTACTCCTCAGGTGCATGCACCAGCACAGCTGGGTCAGGGCCAACCCAAAGCCAGGAGCCCAAACTCAACTCAGGTCTCCTATGTGGATGCCAGGGACCCATTTACTTAAGCTGTGCATTATCTGCTGCTTCTCAGAGTGCTCATTAGCAGGAAGCTGAAAGTAAAAGTGAAGCCAGGACGCAAACCCAATTACTCCCATATTCCAAGCAGCTTCTCAACCACTTCACCAAACCACTATACACCCAGCACTAGTTTAAAATTTGATACTCATCGCTTCTCGGCCTTTTGGCTAAGATCAAGTGTAGTATCAAGTGTAAAGTTTGATGCTCAGATTTTTAGGTGGCATATTTATACTAGAAATTGCAATGTGGTAAATTCTATTTTAACTTCCTGGGTGCCTTCAAGATTACACATAAATTTTTTCCCTTGGACTTTTTTTCCCCATTCTTTAACATGGCAAATTATATATACTTAAATAATTGAAAAGTATCTCGCCGGCACCCGGGTTCTAGTCCTGGTTGGGGCACCAGATTCTGTCCCAGTTGCTCCTCTTCCAGTCCAGCTCTCTGCTGTGGCCCAGGAAGGCAGTGGAAGATGGCCCAAGTGCTTGGGCCCTGCACCCGCATGGGAGACCAGGAGGAGGCACCTGGCTCCTGGCTTCAGATCGGTGCTGTGTGCCGGCTGCAGCGGCCATTTGAGGGATGAACCAATGGAAGGAAGACCTTTCTCTCTGTCTCTCTCTCTCACTGTCTAACTCTGCTTGTCAAGAAAAAAAAAATAATTGAAAAGTATCTATCACTGGGTGTTGAATTACATACTAGTGAACATTTAAATACATGGTACCCACAATGTAAATATGTGAACCTAGTATTGCTCTTTATCATTCTAGAGGAACATGTTTTTCATTCAACATTAAATTTATCTACCATTAGAACAGCTTTGTTTATTTTCCATCTTATAGATACTGACCTTTTTGACTCCTCATTTCCTAGAAATGTTATCTGTTTTCTCCCTCAAAATAATTATTTGATCATGTCACCAAGTGCTTTAGACTCCAACCTGAGCTAATGTGGCTTGAAAGTAATTGCAGATCATAGTTTTCAAGTGACTGCAGTGGCAACTGAGGGGAAACAGCATTATGACCTTTAAAAAACTACTTACTATGCTTTACTATTTGTCAGGAATTTTCATTGTTTCATGTGTTTAGTGAGTAGTATTTTGCTTTTTTTTTATTTGTTCTTTGGTTATTTGATTGTTGTTCTGACCTGTGTTGCAGTACTTTTTTTTTTTTTTTTTTTGGACAGGCAGAGTGGATAGTGAGAGAGAGAAAGAGACAGAGAGAAAGGTCTTCCTTTTTGCCGTTGGTTCACCCCCCAATGGCCACTGTGGCCGGCGCATCGCGCTGATCCGAAGCCAGGAGCCAGGTGCTTCTCCTGGTCTCCCATGCGAGTGCAGGGCCCAAGCACTTGGGCCATCCTCCACTGCCTTCCCGGGCCATAGCAGAGAGCTGGCCTGGAAGAGGGGCAACTGGGATAGAATCCGTCGCCCCGACCGGGACTAGAACCCGGTGTGCCGGCGCCGCTAGGTGGAGGATTAGCCTGTTAAGCCACGGCGCCGGCCTGCAGTACTTTTAATTTAATATTAATCAGGGCTATGTGCAGTTTGTATCTTTTGCCAATAATAGTACTCTTGCTCTAAAATGTGGAAAAGTAATTGAAACCGTTCTAGAATTTTCAATGGAAACATTGTGGTTTATAAAAAAAGAAATTTTTTTAATTAGCCATAATCTAAATTTGTGTGGTGTTAGTGGTGTGCTGCTTTAAGCTTAAAATGATTATGAAAACTTGAAATTTGTTTATTTTCATTTCATATTTACATTGTAACAATCTCATAAAGAAGAAAGGGCATCTAATAGTGTTATTCACATCTGTAGTATTTAACTGTACAAAATAATGTCTTATGCATTCATTTTAACAATAATGCTGGTAGGACAGAAATGAAAAGCTGAAGAAATGGAGAGTTGGAAACTGACTTTGCTAAAATGGTAGAAAACATTTGTTGGGTGCCTTTATGTTGGCCACTCTGATAACTATGTTTCATATTCATAATACTTATAATTTTGGAAACCTCAGACACTAGAATACTGGGACTCATGAGGCTAATTCAGAGGCAGTACCTAGTATATTAGTTGAGAACATGCATTGGTGTTTATGAAGGACAGGATGGAAGATTCTGGTTTGTTTTCATTCATATAGTTTGAATATTCAACACGCATTTATTTTTAGTTTATAATAGTTTTTAAATATTCCATAAAAATGTGTTAAAGTGTGAAATCTAAAATTAGAAACTACTCTCACTATGTAAAATTAACTCTTCTGATTCATATCTTTCATGTGAGTAAGGGTTCTAGGCTGAAAGAGAATGATAGGATAAAATGGAGCCCACTTGAAGGCAACCATATTTTTTTTCAAATGAAAGGTTTTTTTGTTAATAGTAGAGAACCTGAGACTAAACATTACCATTCCAATTTTACAAGTTTAATTTTTTCATATAAGAGATAGTAGGAGACAACATAACATGGTGAAATGAAGGCTTGGATGTGAGATAACCTGATTGGGTTTGTTTTCTAATCTGAGCCTGCTTCATTATTACTTCCTTAAATCATTTATCTGAATTTCCTAATTCTTAGTTTCTTTATTTGTACAATAAACATGATTATAATGGTTAGTCTTTTCTAAGCATTTGTGTATTCTCACCTTTCCTCACAACAACCACCCCAGTGAAGTGGACATTATTATTATTCCTTTAAATCAGATAAGGAAATTAAAGCACGAAGTAATGAGCCAAAGGTCACCCAATTATCTTAACTGGTAGTAGAGACCCTTCAGTTTGACTCTAGGGCCTACATTTTTTTTTTTTTTTTAATTTATTTGAAAGAGTTAACACAGAGAGAGAAGGAGAGGCAGAGAGAGAGAAAGAGGTCTTCCATTCACTGGTTCACTCTCCAATTGGCCTCAATGGCCAGAACTACGCCGATCCGAAGCCAGGAACCAGAAGCATCTTCTGGGTCTCCCACATGGGTGGAGGGTCCCAAGGACTTGGGCCATCTTCCACTGCTTTCTCAGACCATAGCAGAGAGCTGGCTTGGAAGTGCAGCGGCTGGGTCTCGAACTGGCACCCATATGAGATGCAGGCACTGCAGGCGGTGGCTCAACTTGCTACTCCACAGTGCCGATCCTGTGCCTACATTATTAATCATTGTGGCAACTTTGATGTATTCAGAGCATTAAAAACCAGTTTTTAATGTAATTCAACCTTATTTAATTGAGTACACTTTCATTTTTTTCTAGTTTTATAGGTCTTTAAATGTAACTGTCCTTCATGAATAGTTAATTCTACAACATAGAAAAAAATAAAGATCAAATTGTACAAATGTTTTAATTCCTTGATTAGGGAAACTAATATGAAAATGTTTGACACTATTAAAAATACGGGGCTGGCGTTGTGGCGCAGCATGTTAGCACGCTGGTCTGACGTGCCAGTTCGAGGCCAGGCTGTTCCACTTCCAGTCCAGCTCTCTGCTACAGCCTGGGAAAGCAGTAGAAGATGGCCTAAGTCCTTGAGGCCCTGCACCCATGTGGGAGACCTGGAAGAAGCTCCTGGCTCCTGGCTTCAGATCTGCACAGCTCCAGCCGTTTCGGCCTCCTGGGGAGTAAACCAGCGGATGGAAGACCTCTTTCTCTCTGCCTCTCCTCTCTCTGTGTAACTCTGGCTTTCAAATAAATAAATAAATCTTTTTTAAAAAGAATTAGGAAAATCTACATAATTAGAAGTATAGTTATCTAATATGTAGAATTAAAATAGATCAGTAGAGACTTGTTTTAAATGTATAGATTTATGGAGTGGGCATTTGATGCAGCGCTTAAGATGCCACATCATATATCAGGATACCTGGATTCATGTCTCAGCTCTACTTCCAATTCGAATGCCCTGCTAATAATGTGCACCCTAAGAGGCAGCATATGATGGCTTAGATACTTGGGTTCCTACCACACCCACATGAGAAATCCATATTTCGTTCTGGGCTTCTGATTTGGCTTGGGCCAGCCCTGGCTGTTGTGCACATTTGAGGAGCAAATGAACAGATGGAAGATCTCTTTGTCTCTGCCTTTCAAAAAAAGTTTTCTTTAAATATAAAACTTAAGATTTGCAAACAGCAAGTTATCCCTAGGTTTTTCTTATTGTTCTCTATACCTATAAGGAAAAAACTTTAGTCATAGTCAAATACTGTGAGTGTACCACAAAAAATCTAATATGTACATTGCTATTTTCATTCAGCCTATCTGTGACAAGCATACCTTTATGTGTACCTTAGTGATAAACTACCTTTTTTGAAGAATTGAGATTATGGGGCCGCACTGTAACATAGTAGGTTAAGCATCCACCTGCAGTGCCGACATCCCATGTGGCCACCAGTTCGTGTCCCAGCTGCTCCTCTTCCAATCCAGCTCTCTGCTATGACCTGGGAAAGGAGTAGAAGATGGCCCAAATGCTTGGGCCCCTGCATCTGCTTGGGAGACCCATAAGAAGTTACTGGCTTCTGGCTTTGGATCAGCTAAGCTCTGGCCATTGCAGCCATTTGGGGAATGAACCAGTGGATTCAAGTCTTTTTTTCTCTGTCTCCCTCTCTCTCTGTGTATAACTCTGCCTCTCAAATAAACAAATAGAATCTTGAAAAAAGAAATTGAGATTATATGAGACATTTCTAAAGTTCATAGTATATATGTGATACTAAAAAAATGTTTTCGTCAAATACTGGCTTTGTCTAGGATTATTGGACATTATAAACACAAGGATACATTGCTTTTCTTGTCTTCAAAAATGCTCATTTGCAGAGGGAAGAGTTGCTTATCAACTGATTTGATAAAAGACCTGTTGCTTGTACAGATTTGCAAAATTATGTCAATTGAGAGGATCCTACCATCTTTTCTAATGTGAACAAAGGTGGCTAACAAAAGCAAAAGTGACATACCTGTTCAACGTGAACATGCTATCCAGCAGGTAGAGAGAAATTGTGTATACATGTGTCTATTCTCTCTTACCTGATGGGATTCCATCTAAATGTACAAGATCTTTTTAGAAACTTGAGACCGGAAAGTACAGAAGCTTAATCATTATGGCTAACTGGATCGTTACTATTTTGAGTATTTAGGTAAAGCATTTTTCTTATATTTGACATACTTTTCTGCCAGTATCAACAACCTGGTAATTTTCTTAGCACTATGGTAGTAGTGCTTCCCTACCTATGAACAGGAGGGCCCTGTGTATTATGGGGAACTTGTAGGTTGTTTTCCATGTTTAAAAATCCTATAGAAATTATATGCACATTTCTGTAACATGACTTTATAGGCCAGCATGACAAGTTGTTTTTTGCTTTGGATTCAAAATAGCAGTAACTTTTAGTAAAACTGATAATGTTTATTACTGAAATGGAACCAGAAGCCTTCTCTAACCTATCCCCACAGATGAGCTAAGTGTCATTTAGACCATACTTTTTCACTTCACTTTACATGTGGCAGGATCTCTAAGTCTCTGAAACATAGTGTAAATTATGGAAATCATTCATCGTCAAAGAGCAGTCTTCTTGAAAGCTTCAAACCAGTTCTTACTATCAGGGCCTTTCTAATTTGTTATTTTTCCTCCACGTAGAATGTTCTTCCCTTAGAAATTCAAATGGCTTGCTTCCTCCTTTATGAAGGTCTTTCATCTCCTGTCCTATTTTATCACAACATGTTACTCTTCATATCTTTATGTTTGTTTACTATAGTGTGCCATTCTAGATCAGAAGTGCTGTGAGATAAGGAACATTGAGTATCTTTTCCCTGTTGTATTTCTAATGGCTAGGAAAATCCCCCAGAACATGTTTGTACACAATATTTGAAGAAATCTGTTTTTTGACTGCCTCTTATGATATTGTAGATAATAGTGAATAAGACAGGTGTGATGTCTAATTCAGATTCTGTTCTCTTATTGACTTGTACAGTTGGAGGCAAAATAAAATGGCGGTGATTTAAAACTAGTATAATTCAATATATTTATTTGCTTTTAGTATATATTTATCTCTGTATTAAGCAGACAATAATAACATAATGTTAATTATTTGATCTGTGATTAGACCTACAAGAATCTTCAAAATTATTATTCCATTCCTCATTTGATCATAAGGAGGCTGAGGTAAGCACTTAGAAGTGAAGTGAAAATTCCTCACATCATGTGCATAATGAGAAGGCTAGATATTAAGCCAGTCTTCTGGCTTTAAGTTCTGTATATATACATTCTTCTAGCTACTAAATGATTTGAAACTAAAATATTTTTAAAACTTCTTTTTTCTTGCTAGTTTGTTTCTCCATATCAAAGTACCACCCATTTTTGTATGTTCAATAAGTTTCTGATGGTTTAGGGTTTATCTTAAAGCAATCTTTTCTTTGGTTTAAATTTGCCATTTTATTTATGAAATATGTCCAACATAAATAAAAGTGAATACATACAGTAATAGCTTTTCATCACTGTAACTCAAATACTTGAGAGGAGCTACTTAGGAAGGAAGAATGTTTCTTTTGGGTCACAGTTTTTTGTTTTTTGTTTTAAAGATTTGTTTATTTATTTGAAAGGCAGAGTTACAGAGAGGCAGAAGTGGGGGCAAAGGGAGGGCCTTCCATCTGCTATTTTACTCCCCACATGGCCACAACTTGGGCTGGAGCTACACCTATCCAAAGCCAGAAGCCAGGAGCTTCTTCTGGGTCTCCCTTGCAGGTGAAGGGGCACAAGGACTTGGGCCATCTTCCACTGCTTTCCCAGGCCCTAGCAGAGAGCTGGATCGGAAGTGGAGCAGCCAGGACTCGAACTGGTGCCCATATAGGATGCCAGCATTGCAGGTTGCAGCTTTATCCACCACAGCAGGTTACCGGCCCCATGGGTCACAGTTCTTAGAGGTTCACAGTTCAAGATCACACAACCCCATTGGTTCAGACATCTGTTGAGGACAGAGAATGGAGGGAAGTTCAGATGGTAATTCTGGAAGCAGATGGACAGAGAGCATGCTCACCCTCCATATCCATGTGTGTCTCCTTGTAAAGCCATCGCAATTCATTCCTGGAGGGCTCTACCCTAGTGACTTAGTTCAGTTGAATCACTTCCAACAACACTGGATTAACTTTCAACCCTTAACTTATTAATTACTAACATAGAACTTGGGGATCAAGCCCATAACATACAGGCATTTGAGGGACACCCAAATTATTATGCTTACCATAACAAATAAAAAATGAAATGCAGAATGATATAAAAGATTCTGTATACTCACCAGAGAGAATATAAAAGTGAAGTTCAAGGGAAAAAAAGATAGCATGATGCCCGTCCTTTTATTATTGAATACTGTTAGCATGCTTGGCATATAGCAGACACTTAATATTCATTGAACTGTCAAGAATCTGTAATTGGCAATTCATATACATATATATGTGTATTCATATACATATATATGGCTGATTCAAAGTGAGAACTTACTTGGCATTATTTATATTCAAAGATACAAATTTATAAGTGACAAGCAGTTTGTTGTAATTTGTAATTTTGCTGAGGCTCACGTTCAGTCAACCTCTTCCCTTCCTTTATAAGAACTAGGCAATACTAAGGTAGTAAGTAAACCTAGCTAGTTGGCTCTGTAACTGTGCTTGTGCTCTGATCTCTCACAAATTACACTTTTGACTGCCTTATGCCAAGAGGTACTTACTAATGTAGATATTCTGTAAAGTATCAGTTAAGTACATTATTTTAGCTTCCAGAAATAGTCAAGTACATTATTTAGCTTCCAAAATATTCAGCCAAGTACATTATTTAGCAAGTTGTCCTGGAATAAATGGATGTCATAAAGATAGATATTTGTGAGTGTATTCAACACATCTGTTGGGCACTGACTGTCACGGATACTGTGCTAGGTTTGGAATGGCTCAGAAAGCCATACAACTTTGGTAGATGACATGTCTACAATAAATATATCCTTGTCCTGTTACTGAGCACAGAAAAGGAAGCCCTAAGTAGAAACTGTAGCAGCAACGGGAGGAAGGCTCTACAGAAGATAGCTATTAGATAAAATGAGAGAGGTCATTACTAACTTACATAAAGGCCCAGAGCAATGAGGTTTTTGTCATGTTTGGAGAATAGCAAGTCACTGGATAACACTAGATGCAGTTCAGAGAGTGGTTCAGATGAGGCTGAAAAAGGCAGGCAGGCAGGCAGGCATTGCGGCTGCTGTTTGGGAGCCCACAGCCAGAATCAGAATGCAGGTTGGAATCTAGCTGCTCTGCTTCTGATTCAGCTGTGCTAATAACACACATAGGAAGAAGATGAGGGTGGCTCAAGTACTTTAGTCCCTGCCATCTACAGTGGAAACCCTGATGGAGTTCTTGCTCCTGGTGTGGCCTGGTCTGGCCCTGGCTGTATAGGCATTTGGGGAGTGAACCAGTGAATGGAAGATCACTGGCTTTGAAATCAATCTTTTTAAAAAGCGGGATGGGGGTGGTAGTCTAAAGTTCCAAAACTAAGTAGGAATGCGCAGGTGAAGCAAGTTTTTCTCTAGAAAATGTGGATCAGATACTTGGATATATTTAAATACTGTGTGATACGCTTTTAAAAAGAAGATCCTAGGAAAATTTATAGTGGTAGGGAGAGAAATCTTGGTAGCTAGGAAGGAAGGAAGTGTTCGGAACCGGACAGATCTGTAAATGATTCTCAGTGCAGAAAGAAACATCAGGCTCTGTTTAATAAAAATAGTTGCTAAAGTGTGCAGTTTTTTTGCAGGACAATGAATGCTTGCTCTAAAAAATAAAAAAGTCAATGCGAGCCTCTTTACAAATCAAAAACTAGAGCTTTGCCTTCTCACTAGTTCGCAGTTCTCGGCTGCGGGCGCGGCCTGCTGGGCCTGCGCGGGGCGGAGCCAACGGTGACGCGCCGGGCGCCGCTAGGCACTGTGGGAGCGGGGGCAGGGAGTGAGGTGGTTGGAGGCGAGGTGGGGGCGGCCGTTTGTTTTCTCGTGGTCTCCAACCCGCGCGCTCTCTTCCCCTCCCCCCGGCGTGCGACGGGGCGGAGAAACGGCGGCGGCGGCGGCGGCGGCAGCGGCTGAAGCATCGGATACCCTTTCCTCTCCCGCGAACCGGTTCCTCTTCCCCCTCCCTCTCACTGTTTGTTGTGTGTTTGATGTGTTAAAGCAGGGGCGAGAACGCGAGCAGCGCCATGAGCAACACTACCGTCGTCCCCAGCACTGCGGGCCCAGGCCCCAGCGGCGGGCCCGGTGGCGGAGGTGGTGGTGGCGGCGGCGGAGGCGGCGGCACCGAGGTAATCCAGGTGACTAATGTCTCCCCGAGCGCTAGCTCTGAGCAGATGCGGACTCTCTTCGGTTTCCTAGGCAAGATCGACGAACTGCGCCTCTTCCCGCCGGAGTGAGTATCGTCCACCATCGCCTTTCTTGCTAACGCCGCCCCAGCGTGGGCCTACCCCACACCATTTCCTTAGGCCCTGTCGCTGCTTCCTCGGGCTAGGCTGCTGCAGCTCTTGGTGGCTCTTGGCATGTAGTTAGGAAAGATTGTGCGGATTGTGCGTTTCAGGCCCAGGGAAAGCGAAGACTTCTGCTTCAGGCGGAGAGGCAAGGCCCGGGCATTCGGGGATTAAGAGACTCAGCCTCTTAATCTCGGGATTTTTCCTCCTTTCTCCAGTTGTGCCAACGTGGTCGTTTTTGCCTTGGGCGCTTGAAGCAAGACACATTAGCCTATTTCTATCATAGGTTAAATGTCCTTTTAAAAAATCAAGTTTTTTTTTTTTTTTTTTTTTTTTTTGCTTTCCTTGGAAGAAAGGTAACAATTGTTTATGACCGAGTTAATTTGATGTTAAACTTTGTAGGCTTATTGTTCACTTAGTGCTAATTATTGCTGTTGAATTATTCTGGGCCAGCAAGTATAATTCAAAGATCATATACCCTTTGTAACAGAAAATCCACTGAGCTTGAACGATTAATTTTTTTTCAGGAGAAATTGTTTAAAACTCGAGGCTTTCTTTTTGTTTAAATGTGCGGATTTGTGATATTTAACAATTGTTTTTGGGCAGGAATTTCATATAATGTTGAAATTTTGAATTAGAGTGTATGACTTGTTTTTAACCTATTGTCATTAAGAAAATTCTTTGATGTTATTAAGTAAATGATTAATTGTAAAGAAAGGTAATGTAAAGAACCCGAAAAATAAGAAAAGATAGTAAGTATCAGAACAAACATTTGAAATAAAATAGTCCTGTGATCTTTGGGAATACTTATTCATGGAAAGTGAAAATTCAAATGCTAATGCCAGTAAACACTTAATATCCAGAGTTTTATGATGTCACTTAAATACTAAACAGGAGATTGGAATCCTCAAGAAATCTACTGTTTTGTTGCATTCATACATCATTAATTTTTGTACCTTTCCGTTCAATAAAATAAAATCCTCTCCATGTAAAATTAATACCAATCTGAAATTAAATGAAATACACCAACTTGAAAATATCAGTAGTGTGAAAATCATAAACAGTTCTGTTACCTTTCTTCCAAGGAAAGCAAAGAAAAAAAAATAGTTGATTTTTTAAAAGAACATTTAACCTATGATAGAAATTGATAAAAATTGATTCTGTCAAATATTAGCATATTCACTTCTGCTTGGAATATTTTCACATTACTGATATTTTCAAGTTGGTGTATTTCATTTAATTTCAGATTGGTATTAATTTTACATGGAGAAGATTTTAAACAAGCTTGGTTTGTTTTGGTAACGAAGGACAGATAACTTGCATACTGTGAATATACAGAAATAGGTATTTTGCTGTTTTCTCACAACATGATTTATAACTTGTTGGTAAAAACAGTAAAATGGCAGAAAATTAAAGTGTTATATTTGGTGATTGTACTCATTTATTACTGGGATGTTTGAAATACTCAGACTCATAAAGTAAAAATTGCAACTCTAAAATGGTGTATTCATTCTCTAAAGATATTTTTGTTATGCATTTATAAAAGGAAAAGACAGATATAATCGTTTTACTGATTCATTTTTTACATAATGAGAGGACAGTATTTAGAGGAAGTCCTGATGGACCAGAGTCTGGCTTTTGGCTTTGTAGTCCAATGACTTGTTCCATCATAAAGTGCATAGCTGATGCTTGCTTGGGAATTTTTTATCCATCTTCATAATCTGTATGTGCATTGAGTGGGCACTTTTACCTGTTTTGCAAGAAGATAGTGATGGATTTTTGCTCTGACTCTTTCCTTTATGTTCCCACATAGAGATCATTTTCTTTTGGAAATGTACAGGATTACAATATAGTGAATGTTCCATTACTTTTAGTGATCTCCCAGATTTGAATAGCTCTGTGAATGTATATCTATTTATTGTTTTTTTTTAACTGATTTATCTGAATAGCTAATACGACCATAACTTGGCTATACTTTCTTGACAGTTCCTGTGAACCCACTACAGTTGTCACTAGTATCTTTTTTTTTTTTTTTTTTTTTTGCTTAAAGATTTATTTATTTAAAAGGCAGAGCCACAGAGCGAGAAAGAGGATTTCCATCTGCTGGTTCACTCCCCAAATGGCCGCAAAGGCTGGGGCTGGGCCAGGCTGAAGCCAGGAGCCTGGATCTTCCTCCAGGTCTCCCACATGGGTGCAGGGCCCAAAGTACTTGGGCCATCTTCTGCTGCTTTTCCAGTGACATTAGCAGGGAGCTGGATTGAAAATGGAGCAGCCCGGTCTTGGACCAGCACCCATCTGAGATGCTGGCATTGTAGGCAGCGGCTTTACCCACGGTTGCACAGCGCTGGCTGTGTCACTAGTATCTTGCCCTGAGTAATATACCATGGACTCCCAGCGGTCCAAAGTCATTCATCATTCCAAAAAATATGTATTCTGTAATTTGGAGGTTAAAATTGAATGAGATTATGTAAAATTCTTTGGTGAGCATTATATGTGTGTGCCTGTGTTTTTAATTTCCTCCAAGCATTCACACCCCCCTGGAACTCTTTTTTTTTTTTTTTTCCCCTTGAGAGATCCTTGGTGCACTTGCTTTTGTTTTTCAAATGTGAATTTAATCAGAGAATTCTTCTCCTACCACTGTATGTGAAAACATGGCACCCTGCTTTTTGTTTTTTCTCTGTCCCAGACAGGTTGAGTTTAACTTCTTCATAGAATTTAAAGTTCTTGAGTTCGTCAACGTCATCTGAAAGGCGTTTTTTAGAGTATGTACCAGAATGTTGCTGAGCCCCTTGCACACAATTCTAACTGCTTGTTTGGGGGAAATTTTCCAGGGTTTCAGTAACCACCTGCTCTAGGTCTTCTGGACTGTTTCACTATTAAATCAGTCTGCTTCTTGGCTCTTTTAAGTAAAAAAACTACTGGCATATATTTTCACCAAGAGGTGAATGTCTGTATTCACAATAGATAATATTCTGACCTTTCTTTTCAGTATGATAGCCTTCAATTATTTGAAAGTATTGATCACTGACCCCATATTTTTTAAAGACTTGATTATAGTCATTCCTAAAATACATATGGAAATTAAACATAGTCTGTGCATTGTAAGTTACATGCTTTTCAATATTATCTTGCTCAGTCTTACAGAGGAGAAAACTGAAATTCGCATAGGTAGTTTTGTACGCCTAAACCACACCGCAAATGTCAGAGGTGCTGGTTGAATTCCAATTTATCACTCTCCTTTATCATTTGATCCAGAATTGGTTGATTTAGCCTGGCAGTTGGTGGCTTGTGTCATTCTTTACATTAAGTAAGTATTCAAATGTTTTAGTAGAATTTGACAGTGGAGATTCTAATTGGAGTACTTACCAGGCAATCATCCCACTGAAACCTGTGAAAATTATGCAATAACTGAAAGCTACTGTAACACTGAGTTCATTAGTAACGTGAATTTCAGTGAGAAAAATAAGGATCATACAAGTATAAATAACTGTATAGTTAGGTAAGGAAAAGAATTTAGTTCACGTGGATTTGGAGGGAGAGGAGAGAGATCGGATCAGATCTTTCCATCTGTTATTTCAGTCCCCAAATGGCTGCAGTGGATGGAGCTGGGCTGATCTGGAACAGGAGCTTTCAGCTCTTCCACGTGGATGCAGAAGCCCAAGCAACTGGGTGATCTTCTGTTGCTTTCCCAGGTGCATTAGCAGGGAGCTGGATCAGAAGTGAAACAGCTGGGACTCGAACTGGCACCCATTTGGGATGCCAGTATAGCAGGCGAAGGCTTAACCTGCTACTCAACAATGTCAGCTAGTTCACTTTTTAAGAAAAAATTGTCTAACGTAACATGTTACTGAGGGATTCTGTGAGGCCAATAGTATCAAGGTTTCAGGTAAACCTCACCTTTGTCACACACAAGCTACTTTTTTGGATTTAGAATATGATTGTTTATAATTTGAATATTCTTACTTAGAAATGGTTAGTGCGGTGTTAAGGTGGGAGTTAAGACTGGTAGCAGTGTCCTGAACCTCAGGCTCTTAAATATAAGTGGTCATGAGTGTCAACTGAGTATGGTTAAGAATTATAGACCTAAAGGTGGCCATTTACCCTAATGATTAAAACTGCCACATCCCCATTGAATAACTGGGTTACTGGATTACCTGCTCTGGCTCCTCTCTGCAGCTTCCTACTGCTATAGACCTAGGAGATGGTGGTGATGACTTAAGTAATTGAGTAACTGCCATCCCCGTGGGAAACCTGGATTGTGTTCCTACTTCCCAGCCAGAGGACCATTGGAAACAGTACTACCACTCTTCAGTGGAGGAGCATCATATACCCCTCATCTTGTCCTGCTTCAGCAGTTCTTCCTTATCTATAATAGTTTTTAGAAACTAAAGATATTTTGATCTTTAGAGGTAGTACTTGTGAACAATTCTAGGATATGAAGGTTAATTTGAGGCATCAGTCTTTTAATATTAGTAAGTCTCTCAAAAATTTTAACTGAGAATGTTATTGTGGTACAACATAGCAATGATGACTTTGTTTTAAACCTATTTAAAGGAGATCTTTTGGGGGCCAGTGCTGTGGCATAGCATCCCATATGGACACTGCTTAAAGTGGCTGCTTCACTTCCAATCCAGCTCTCTGCTATGGCCTGGGAAGGCAATAGATGATGGCCCAAGTCCTTGGGTCACTGCACCCACGTGGAGGACCCAGAAGAAGTTCCTGGCTCCTGGCTTCTGATTGGCACAGCTCTGGCCGTTTGGCCGTCTGGCCGTCTGGGGAGTGAATCACTGAATGGAAGAGCTCTCCGCTTCTGCTTCTCTGTAACTGCCTTTCAAATAAGTAAATAAATCTTGGGGGAAAAAAAAGATTGTTTGCAGTGGAAAAGATTATACTGGTTTTTTGACAGTAGTCACATTATTACTTAAGCTTTACCATACTAGTGCTTATTATGGTAGGTTTTATTATAACTAAAATAACTTTAGTATAACTAAAATAATATTTGTATCATTCCTCTGATGTGAGTGATTAGAGAAAATAGGGATCATTTTATAAATACAGAGAGTGTGCAGTGCTTTTTTTGTTCTAGAATAACTATGCATTATAAGAAAGGACTTCAAAAAGTAAGTGACTGCTAGTTCCTAAGGCACTGTATTAGGAAACATAACATGGTAGTATTAAAAGAGCTTTCTAATTTAGCTGGTAAAATATGAATGTCAGAGGTATAACAGCTCAAGTACTGTCTTTGGTAAAACGTTCTTTATTCTACTTCTGGGCAACTTTATTAAATTTTGTTTGGGAGGCAGGTGGTCTGGATGCCTGCATTCCATATCTGAGTGCTTCGGTTTATACACTGGTACTGTTCCTCATTCCAGCTTTCTGCTAATGCATACCCTGGGAGGTAGCAGGTTATGGTGGAAGCAATTAGGTCTTTGCCACCCATGGGAGAGACCCAAATTGAATTCCTGTCTTCAGCCCTTGCTGTTGCTGGCATTTCAAGAGTGAATCAGGAAATGGGAGATATCTTTATGCCTTTTAAATTATTTAAAATTTAGAGGAGGATCAGTAGTGCTTCACATTTAGAAGAAAACTACTGTATCCCTTCAAGAATTAGCATTAAGTCTCTAAATTCCTTGTGTATATATCTCAGTGTGAATATATCTCAATATTGCTTTGAATCTGGTTTAGCCTGTGCTTATGATGAGATCTCTCTGTAGGGAAACTTCAGAAATTCTAATAGGTTTGAGCCCTCGGGTCATATATATATAGCGTGTAGACTTCAAGTTATGATTAATACACAAACTGAGAAACTTTTTTCATTAATGAATATACCTCACATACCTAATGTAACCACATTTTTACTTGCACATGAGAATGTTATTCATTTGAAAAGTTAGCAATGAAGCTTTGGTTTTTTTTTTTTTTTAAAGTATGTAATATTTTTATTGAAAAGATGTATAAGTTTAGTAAATTACAGTAACTTCACTACCCTGAAAAGCATTTTCATTTTTATTGACCTCACAGTCCTCAGACACATTAACAGAATTGCATACCATGACGAGCAGCACAATATAATTACAAATTTCCACACCATTAGAAATGCCTCAAATTTTAAGTCCAAAAGACAAACCCAGAAACTTACCAAGATGAGTATTTATAAATACAGTGCATGAAAAAACAAAAAATTTCAACAGTTTTGACATGCTTTCTCTGGGACAAAAAGTTGCTACAGAGAGTGGAATAGCTGATAGTCTATAGGTCACAGAAAAGAGAACTTGAACCAGAAAACACTAAAGAACTATGCTTTCCAAAACCTTTCAGTGATCTTGAAGTTAAGACAAAAGCAACTAAGAATACTTCCCAAGTTTCAAATTTTCATTAATTGACTTTAGTAATCAATGATGGCACCATGCTGCATACATTGCTGTCTTTGGTATCCCTGCAATATTTTCATTTACTGAGAAAACTTGCAGGCAAGAGCTATATTACACCAAAGCAAGGTAGCAAGGAAACTGGTTACCGTGGAATGATAAGGCCCTAATGAAGCTTTGTTTTAAAAGCATTATGGTATATTAGAGAATTTTTCTTTTCATTATTAACATCTTAGGATATAATTGTCATTATGATAAAGCCGTAGTTCTTGTCACAGATGCATAATAAAGTTATCAGGGATAAACTAAAACAGGCAGAAGAGCTCAGTACTTCATAAAGATCTTACTTAGTGTGATTCGAAGTCTGGAGTCTAGGTATATTTTTCCTCACAGATGATTTTAAGGTATAACCTTTAATCTTTACCTTTCTGAGTTGGAGGGCAGAAATTTAAACTACTTTATATTCTAAATAAACAAAACTTTTCTTTGTGTTAGCTATGTTACCATTACGCGTAACTTGCAGTTAAGTACTTGTTTGTCCCATCCCTAAAGAAATAATTTGCTGAAGGAAATAGCTCATTTTATGTATTTATTTATTTATTTATTTTGACAGGCAGAGGATAGTGAGAGAGAGAAAGAGACAGAGAGAAAGGTCTTCCTTTTTTGCCGTTGGTTCACCCTCCAATGGCTGCTGCGGCCGGCACATCGTGCTGATCCAAAGCCAGGAGCCAGGTGCTTCTGGTCTCCCATGCGGGTGCAGGGCCCAAGCACTTGGGCCATCCTCCACTGCACTCCTGGGCCATAGCAGAGAGCTGGCCTGGAAGAGGGGCAACCAGGATAGAATCCGGCGCCCCAACCGGAACTAGAACCCGGTGTGCCGGCGCCGCAAGGTGGAGGATTAGCCTGTTAAGCCACGGTGCCGGCCGTATTTATTAATTTTTTTAAAGATTTATTTTATTTATTTGAAAGACAAAGAAAGGGAGAGGTCTTCTATCCACTGATTCACTTCCCAAATGGCTGCAACGGCCAGAGCTGAGCTGATCTGAAGCCAGGAGCTTCTTCTGGGTCTCCCATGTGGGTGCAGGAGCCCAAGCACTTGGGCCATCTTTCACTGCTTTCCCAGGCACATTAGCAGGGAGTTGCATAGGAAGTGGAGTAGCCAGGACTCAAACCTGTGCCCATATGGGATGCCGGCATCTCAGGCCAGGGCTTTAACCTGCTACACCATGAAGTAGCTCATTTTACTTACTGAAATGTGTAATAGTACTTGGGTGGGGACTGTTCCTGTGTGTGCTCAAAATTTTACTTTGAAAACGTTTTAAACCAGAAAGCCTTGTTTACAGCAACTAAGAGTTATTATTGCTGTAGGTGAAAGAGAGCAGGACGTGGAAAAAATTTATTGTGCAGGTCAGGAAAACTCAATGATCAGAGAGATGTACTTTTCCATGATTCTACATGTGCCTGAAATAGAAAATTCTTAGTTTCTACTTGGAGAAATTAGCCATAATGAAGAGTTTGTAAGCGAACTTTATACCTGTTTTTCAAAATAGTCAGTACTGGTATTAGAAAAATCATGTTGACATTTTGGGGGGATCTCCTTCTCTGGGAGAGTACCTTCAAACTTTTTAACCTGCTATAGTGCATATTTACATACATAGAGATCTTAAGTTTTTATCTATACTGCAATTTACTAATAGTTCAATAGATAGTGTATTACTGGATGTATTTTCTTTTGTTCTGTATAAATTATTACGTGATCATTTTTATCTGTATATTTTACTTTTTGAGTGCAGGTATTGATTTTTGAATTGTACATTTGTGTTTAGCTGATATTCTTCTTCTCTTCTTTTATGTTATTTGTTTATTTTTTAGTGATTCACCTCTGCCAGTCTCATCTCGTGTGTGCTTTGTTAAATTCCATGATCCGGACTCAGCAGTTGTGGCACAGCATCTGACAAACACTGTATTCGTTGACAGAGCTTTGATAGTCGTACCATATGCAGAAGGTTTGTGCTTTGTTTAACTATGTCTCTGGGCATCCTAAGATGACCATCTACCTCAGTGTAGCTGTAGAGTGAGCACTAGAAGCATGATAAAATTGAAGTTATTAACGTTTTGAAACCCTTGTTATACTGCAGTCCATAATTTTTAGTTGAAACCTTTTTTAATTCTAAAAATAAGCAATCAGGTCTGTTTTTGTAAGATATTTTGCGTTTTGCTTTCTTTTAAAATCTTTTTAAGTTCATTAAAACCATGTCCCTATTTGTAACTCCCAGAGATACAGCTATTGAGTTAATTTGATGTTAAGCTTTATGAAAAGTTCTGAAGGTGAATGGTTCTCTCTGTACATTTACACATAAACCTTCAAATAAATGCATGATGTAATTTCTGTGTAAAATAAATGACTAGCTTAGTTTTATTTCCTTAGTGCTTTTTGCACTGATAACTTGAAATGAAAAAATCCCTCATTGAGTTCCAGTATACCAAGGGTTGCAATGGTTTTTGGTTTTTTTGGTTTGGTTTTTTTTTTTTTTTTTTTTATTTATTTATTTATTTATTTATTTTGTGAAAGTGCAAGATTTCCTATAGCTTAGGTGCCAGATGGGCACTGGGTGTTTTGATTTTATGCCAGATTATCTTGTTCATTCTTGCTATATTTTCTAGAATATCTCTAAATAATAAATTCTTCTCTCTGTTATTTGTGTGTGTGATTTTTGTAGTGGAGAAGGCAAATGCAAAACCCTTCCAGATGACTGAAAAACAGTGGGTCCTCTGCAGCTACAGGGGATTCTAGACATTAACTAAAGGCCAGCAAGCGCTCAAGTGCCCCAAGTGTTATCCTGGTGTAACCATTTGTTAACTACATTTTCTCTCTTTTTACATTTTAGGCTGTTAAAGTAATTTGACAGAAAAAAATGAGCAGATTTTTGGATCTAAAAAAAGCCACTGTGACAAGACAACACTATTTTAATGCCATTTTGTAAAATTTTCTAAGGCATATTTTATAACTAGGTTGTTCCCAGTGTACTGTTACTTGATTTGGTTTTTGGTAACTAAATTTTGATCAAAGAAATCACTGGAATATAAAAATTCTTGATTTTAAGCTAACAGTTTATTAAATATTCTGACCAAGACTTCAATGCCCTTTCTTTAATAAACTGGTCATTGGAAGCAGAACCTTTATATTGTTGATTTTAGACGCTGTCTTGTATCTTGGAATACAAGTGTAAACATTTACACCATACCTTACAAAAGTTGTGAAATGTCTAGTCCTGAAAACATAGAAATTACCTCTGGTTTTCTAAAGAAATGAACTTGCATTCATAGATGGGTTAAGGCATGCTATATAATAACAGTGCATCTGTGTCCATGATATTGAAGTGTTTAAGCCCAGTTTTAAGGTTTTGATTGATTGATTGATAGACCTTGAGTTAGTTTCGTTTATCTCAGTGTGCCTATTATAGGATAAGATTTAACCACCAACAGAAAACTTACAGATTTAAAAATCAGAATGAGAAAATATAGATGATAGTTCTTGGAACAAAGGTCAAATCATGTGAGTAATGTGCAAAATATTTTAGTTAGCCTTTAAGTTTAAAAAATTTTTATTGGCTAAGTATTATCATTCCCAAGCCCTGAACATAATACAGTATATCATATAACTAGCTTTTGTTAATGTTTTTAGACCATAGTAATTCTTTAGTTCTGAAAGAGAAGTGTTTAGAAATATGTAGAGAATTATAGAAATATTTGGCTCAGTAATCTATTTTGGTGTATTTAATTTTCTGGTATGATATGCTGTATTAATGTTACCTCCACTAAGTAACTTGATGTATTGATCCCTATGTTGCCATTCACTCCGGTTGTATCTCTTGCACTTTAATGGTTGGCTCTTGGTCAGTGTTTTAGAGCAATAGACACAAAGTGCACGGTAAGGAATAGTCTTTAAGTAGTAAAACTGAGATAGCTGGATTTGGAAGGAACTCTTAATAGTAATGAATTTGGGGGTTATTTAGGTTCCTTGGTTAATGTTTGTTTCTTTTGTCTGTTTCTTTTTCTTTCATTTCTACACATTCATGCAGTATTTCATGGTTCTATCAAAGCAGCAGTAAAAAAAATACTCTTGACGCATGAAAATTAACTGGTGAGGGGCCTCATTGCTATTTTTAAATTGTAGTTTTATTTTTTAAATAGTCCTTTTTTAATCAGAGGATCAGATGCATGACTTTTTTTTTTAATGGATGCAGATCTTCTATCAGGTGTCTCACAATAAATTCAAGAGGATTTTAGTTTTCCAGAAATGTTGCAAATGCACTGATTTTAGTAAGATGTTGATACTTAATATATCCTCTTGAGACATAATTTTGCATGCAAAATTATCCCATAATCTTTATAGGTTTGTTAATATTGATGCATTAATGCCCTATATCTAAGTGATCTTTTCCCCCCTCCCCTCCATGACTCTTGGTATCTAAATTGATGACAGCTCTGACACAAGCAAGATAACAGTGCTGTGTAGTATACATTTGTTTGTATTATCGGCACTTCTCAGTTTAGGTGGAAGGAACCATTACCTTTATTTAACAGTGGTTTTTCTTTTTTGTTGTTGTGTTTTACAGTTCTTTTCCCTGGTTCAGCCTGAACTATATACCAGGCCCTGCTGAAAATACCACCCAACAGTTTTCTTCTGCAGCTTATCCAGTTTCTCTTAAGTGCCCTGTACATATTGTATGTTTTATGATGAGATGCAGTTTCTTAATATGTATGACAGAAATACTACTGGTATTTGCAAATATGTAGTTTAATTGTATTATTGAACTCTCATTTTGGGGGCTTGGGCACATTAACAGATTAATCCATCTGTATAGGGCTTTTGCTGTTGGATAGAATTTAAATTGTCTACATAAATATTTGTCTTAGGACCCTTAGATTTTATCTGAATACACAGATTAGGCTTTAAAAACAGACATACATGTCAATTTTTTCTTAAGGAGTTTGGCCAAGTTAGCTTTTGAACTGACATTATATAGCAGCACTTTTGGTACGGTTAGCATGGCACATGTTGGACCATAAAGCATTTTACTGTACAGGTAAGGAATGTGCCATGTTGTTTTACCTATTCTCTCTTTCTCTCTCACTCTCACACACACATCCTGTGTGTATTCAGAGACCTTCAGAAACATTCATACTCATTTTCATGAGCCAGCAAAAGCCCTACTCTTGATTCCAACAGAATATTTCCTTTACATACTTTTCTTCTCTTAATTTTTACAAAATTTGTGTGGTAGGTGTAAAAGAAAATCGTAGTAACTGTACCATATTATTAACCCCTAAATCAAACTTTTTTTGTCTTGTGTATCTTGATTTTTCTGTGTGCTTTATAGTGAAGCAGCCGACACGAGTCGTTGTTCATAAAACAGCTTTTGAAAGTTGAGAGCACACCCCTGGAGAACCGACTGTGCTTGCTTACGTTTGGTTCATGACTTAAAAATCGAGTACAGGTGATGAAATCTTGGCAGTGTTAACAAAAAAGTAGTGTGTATTGTGCTATTTTTTTTTACTCTAGAAACTTAACCATTTGTAGAGAAAAAGGAAACAAATTTTCACACATTGAAGTTTCATTCTGACATAAAATTAATGATAAATAATCATAGAAATCAAGCTTTATATTTTAGCGAACATAAGTACTTTCAACAAACTCAGGTGGTGTTTCAGGGAGACATTTTCTGGGTGTTTTTGTGTGTTTTCTGTCTTAGAAAAGAATGTGTTCTAATGCTAAGATATTTCTCTGCAGGAGTTATTCCTGATGAGACTAAGGCTTTGTCTCTGTTGGCACCAGCTAATGCAGTGGCAGGTCTTCTGCCTGGTGGTGGACTCCTGCCTACCCCTAACCCTCTTACCCAGGTAATATTTGATTAAATTTTGGAAGGGTGGGAAGGAACTCAGAGTTGTGAATAAAACTGAAAGCATTTGAATTTTTTAAATGCTGTTGAAAGTCTAGCGCATAGAATAATGTCACATGTGTGCATAGTCTTGTAAAAAACTATATTATAATCCTAAATAGTACTGACCGTCTCTTAAAGATTTGCATTAAGGATTTCTTTTTCAAAGCCTATTGGTCTTCTGTTACCTAAGGATTTGCTTGAAAATAAACATGGATTCCTCATGGGGGTATTTGAAATGGAGAAGGTGAAATATAGCAAGCTAGAGTTTGTAACACTGATAACACTGTAAGAAACATTTTTCTAAGAAACATTATTTTAGAACTAAAAGGCAGTTTCAGTACCATTCTGAATTTCAGGATTGTAAATGGTCAGTGGTTTTGTAGATAGTAGTTAATGATGAGCCTCAACTAGAAATCTATAAAAAAAATTTTTTCTCTTATCATTTTGCCTGTTTTAGTAATTGGTTTGATAACTATGAAGTGAACTGCAGCATGCAGAATCGTGGGAAAAGCAGGAGTTTCCAAGCTTTTGGGATATGACTTTATCAAACTCAACTCTGAGTTCTTTACCTATAAAATCCTGGCAATTTCTAGATCCTTTTGACTCACAAGATTATGTATTAAGTATATTAACCAGAAATTCAAAGTAGTATTAACATAGCGGTTTACCTGTACTCAGTTAAGTTACTTTGAGAAAGTTTTGTACTTTGTATTTACTAAATGTTACCCGAAGTATGCAAGGGCTGTCGTTGTGGTACAATGTATTAAGCCACTGCTTGCAGTGGATGCTGGCATTCTATATCAGAGCACCAATTCGAGTCTCAGCTGCTCCACTTCTGATCCAGTGCCCTGCTAATGCATCTGGGAGAAAGGCACTGGAAGATGGCCCAAGTGCTTGGGCCCCTGCCACCCATGTGGGAGGCCTGTGTGGAATTCCAGGTTCTTGACTTCTGCTGGTCCAGGCTGTGTCTGTTGTAGAAGTGAACCAGCAGATGTATCTCTCTGTTTGTCACTCTGTCTTTCAAAAAAAATTTTTGGAGAAAAAAACAATATGTGGGGCCTCTACCTGCAGAGCTGGCATCCCATGTGGGGGCCAGTTTGAGTACTGGCTGCTTCACTTCCGATCCAGCTCCCTGCTGATGTGCCTGGGAAACCAGTGAGAGGTGAGGGTCCCTAGGTGTCCCTTATGGTTTTACGGGAACAGTCAGCAGCACAGAGACCAGGAGAAGAATCTGTTTCCTTAATCAGTGTCCTGCCAGCACTCCACAGATGAAGCTTATTGCGATCATGGAAGCTATCAAGGCAAGGGCCCGGCCTCAAGTATTACAAAGCAGGACAAAGAATGTGGATTTGGAGTTAAGAAATAAATATTTATAATTTACACACACAATATATTAACATTGTGAATTAGTTTTTTGTTTTTTCTTCTCCAAGTTATGATTTTAAAGGAGAAATGTTCTGTAATGAATAAAAAAAAAAGGTGGGATTGGCATTATGGTACAGTAGATTAGATGCTGCCTTTAACACACTCATCTTATATTGGAGTTTCTGGTTCAAGTCCAGATCTTCCATTCTTTCTGATCCAGCATCCTGCTAATACATCTGGGAGATAGCAGGTGATGGCCCAAGTAGTTGAGTTCCTGCTACCTGTAGGGAAAACCAATTTCCTGACTTTGGCTTGACCCAGCCCCACCTATTGCAGGAGTTTGGGGAGTGAACCATCAAATAAAAGATCCATCTGCCTTTTTACCTGACTCCCTCCCTTTCTGTTACTCTGCCTTTAAATCAGTTATCCTTAATAGGTAATGGGAGGGAAGGCTTCAGACAAAGAGGAGTTTGCAAAGTAGGGTGGTTTGACAGAGTTACAGAGAGACAGATGTCTTCCATCTGCCAGTTCACTCGTATGTGGTAGCAATGGCCTGGGCCGTGCCAACACAAAGCCAGGAGCCTAGAACTATATCTGTGTCTCCCTTGTGGGTGGCAGGGGCCTAAGTAGTTGGACCATCCTTCCTACCTTCCCAGGTATATTATCAGGGAGCTGAATTAGAAGCAGAGCCAGGTAGGTATTGAATTGGTTGGCACTCCTGGGATTCCAGCATCACAAGCAGCAGCCTTTGCCACAGTGCCAGCACCAGGCCTGTTTTTGTTAATACTTTTTATTGGAACCCAGCCAGCCTGTTGGTTTATGTATTGTCTTTGGTTGCTTTTTTAGCTACAGTGGTAATAGTTGTATGCATTTGTGTACAATTGAGTAGTTTGAGCCTACAAACTTTGTAAACTAATTACTGTCTGTTTTTAGGGGAAAAAAGTTCACCTGAGGCATAAGGCACAGAAATGAAGTTTTAAATAAATGAAATTTGGTTTTTCACAGATTGGCGCTGTTCCTTTGGCTGCTTTGGGAGCTCCTACTCTTGATCCTGCCCTTGCTGCACTAGGGCTTCCTGGAGCAAACTTGAACTCTCAGGTACAACTTACTATTACCCTTCAGATTTGGAGTCACTTTGTATAGAAACTTTCTTTTTTTTTTTTTCTTTTTTAGATTTATTTATTTATTTGAAAGAGTTACAGAGAGGAGAGGCAGAGAGAGAAAGGTATTCTCCCTAGATGGCCGCAACGGTCAGAGCTGCACCGATCAGGAGCCTCCTCCAGGTCTCCCATGCAGGTGTAGGGGCCGAAGGCCTTGGACCATCTTCTGTTGCTCTCCCAGGCCATAGCAGAGAGCTGGATTAGAAGAGGAGCAGCCGGGACTAGAACTGGCACCCATATGGAATGCCGGCGCTTCAGGCCAGGGCGTTAACCCGCTGCACCGCAGTGCCAGCCCCCAAAATTTATTTCATTAATTTATAGTTTGCAGTTGAAGAGCAGGAGTTAACTGCCATATTGTAAAAATGATTTGTTGTTGTTGTCAAATGTGTTAAAAAGTGATTTTAATGCTCACTGAATTATTAGCCTGTTACCCATAAAAAGAATTTTTTTTTTTCCATATAATTCAAAATGGAAAATAGGTTCACAGGAAGCCAGGACACCGTCAGTGTTGTGGAAAAAAGAGTAAATGGTCATGAAAGAATGGGAACATGAGCTCATAATTTGTTTTTCTATCATGGGAATTTTTTTTCTTTTATTGTAATAGCCTAAACTTTTTTCTGAGATCCTTACTTTGTGGAGATCTTCTGATATACTGGCTAAACAGTTTAGTTTGGGTTTCGCTTTATGTGTTTCTTGAAAATACTATTTTACGGCCGGCGCCGCGGCTCACTAGGCTAATCCTCCGCCTTGCGGCGCCGGCACACCGGGTTCTAGTCCCGGTCGGGGCACCGATCCTGTCCCAGGTGCCCCTCTTCCAGGCCAGCTCTCTGCTGTGGCCCGGGAGTGCAGTGGAGGATGACCCAAGTCCTTGGGCCCTGCACCCCATGGGAGACCAGGAGAAGCACCTGGCTCCTGCCATCGGAACAGCGCGGTGCGCCGGCAGCAGCGCGCCTACCGCGGCGGCCATTGGAGGGTGAACCAACGGCAAAGGAAGACCTTTCTCTCTGTCTCTCTCTCTCTCACTGTCCACTCTGCCTGTCAAAAAAAAAAAAAAGAAAAGAAAAAAGAAAAAAATACTATTTTACTGGCAGAGCCTTAAATTATCAAAGGATAATTCTGTGAAATCTAGACTATTCAACCTCATGGTCTTAGATAACTTGCTAAAGCTCTTCTGTCAGTATTGTGGCCATTAAGGTTGCCTGTTTTCTTTTGGTATTTTATTATGGCTACTGAAAGATTTACTATGATATATAGCTTCCCTTATATTTCTGCTGGTTAGTGTTGTGTCCAGAGCATGTTACTTTTTGTAGGTTTGGCAGATTGTTCCAGGGCATACTGAGACATAAACACACTGAGAAAATAGCAATTATGTATTGTTATTTGTATTTTCATTTTTCTTATATTTTTGTTTTTGCAGTCTCTTGCCGCAGATCAGTTGCTGAAGCTCATGAGTACTGTTGATCCCAAGTAAGGGCTTTTCTCTGTTTCCATTAGTGATTTGGCATTTCATTATCTAGGATTTGGGAAAAACTGTCCCAGAGCAAAGAAGTAAAACATGTTAGGTAAATAATTTTAGCCCAACAACTTTGACGTGCTAGTAAGCGCACTTCATGTTGTAATTAAAATTGTTGCCTGCTTGACATTTAACAAGTTTATGGAGCTTTTTAAATTGGTAATTTGTTGGTACGTTAAATTTGCTAAATGGTAAATTTGGTAAATGTCACTGTCAATAAGTTGCAGACCACAGATGACTTTACTAGTTAGTGGCCGTTTTCTTAAAAATTACCTTAAAATTAAAATTCAAGCATAATCCCACCATCCAACTGACAAAATATCACCAGCACAGTTGAAGCTCCCAGTATATCCATTCTTGGTTACATTACCACTCTCCCACAAATAACTAGCATACTGCTAAATTTGAATATGTATAATTTCTCTTTCATGTGTAAAACCTCTTAAGGGACATTTTAGTGTTTCCAGTCAGTATTTCATGTGTAACTTTGGGGCATTTTTCCTCTGCCTCAGTTTCTTCACATCTTCAAAATAAAAAGTAGTGCTTTCCACCAAACAGAAGTATGATGTTGTTAATCATGTAAGGGAAAGGTCAGTTAAATTTTTGTGTCAATACATTGCCTTGTACTAACATTTCTTAAAAGGTCTGTGGTAATATATGGTCGGCAAAATTAAATGAATATTTTCCTTATTCCAGATATCTCAGTCATTAAAATGCAGGTGCACATTGTAAATATTCAAAATGACACTTTACAATATATTGTTAACCTAAATTGTGGAATCCTCACCCTTTTTTATAAGGAGTATTTTTCAAAAATAATGTTATGTGGAACATACACATTTGAAATGCTGGAGTACACTTAAAATATTTCAGATCTCAATTCTTACCTGTTTCAGGTTGAATCATGTAGCTGCTGGTCTTGTTTCACCAAGTCTGAAATCTGATACCTCTAGTAAAGAAATAGAGGAGGCTATGAAAAGAGTACGAGAAGCACAGTCCCTGATTTCTGCTGCTATAGAACCAGGTAAAATATGTTTGTAGAGTTTTGTGAAAGATTAAATCCTAGATTATTGCCCAAAGTAATTATATAAATCTGGAAGTATGTTAAATATATGTTTTTTTTTTCCTAATTTCCCAAATTCTGAAAAGATTATGTGTGAGCCATTGTTGTGTTATAGCAGGTTATGCTTCTGCTTATGATGCTGACATCCCTTATCAGAGTGCCACTTTGAGTCCTGGCTGCTGTGTTCCTATCCAGCTTCCTGCTGATGTGCCTGAGAAGGCAACAGAAGATGACCCCAAATACTTACGTCCCTGCCACCCATGTGATAAACCCTGATGATGTTCCTGCTTCCTCTCTTTTGCAGCCATTTGGAGAATGAACCATTGGATAGAGAAGCACTCTGTCTCTCTCTGCCCCTCTGCCTTTGAAACAGATAAATATTTAAAAGGATTATTTAGTGACATACCACCCAGACATGTGTAAATAACTGGAGATACTTCTGATTATTACACTAGTAATAACTACATCTTAGAAGAGGACCTGAAATGTTGCTGGTTGTCCAGGGCAACCACCACAACAGTGATTGAAATAGTACAAAATGTCAGTAGTGCCTAATGTTATCTAATATTTGGTGTAAGATTTGGGTGATTTTAGTCAGATGTCTTGGTTGACAAACAGGCATTTTTACCAGGTTCTTTCAAAGTCATTTATTTAAAGAAAACTAAACATTCTTTGCAAATTGCCTTTTTGAGTTGAAAGTAAATGGTATTCCCACTGTCCATCCATGATCCTAGATTTGTTCTTCCACGTTGATTCAGGTTTTACTGTTTACTTCAAAGTATCATGGGTATGTTCTTAGTATTAGGAAAATGATTTTATTTTAAAGACTAATACTGGATAAACTGTTACCAAACACTTTACATGTATCACATAATTTAATTAGTAAAATGTCAGATAATTGGCCATAGTCAAGTGGAAAATAGGAGCTTTATTTATCTATTTTAAAGCTTTCTTTGTTTAGAAAGAGTTACAGAGAGTGAAGGAGATAGAGATCTTCATCTTTTGATTCACTCTAGCCAGCACTGGACCAGGCTGAAGCCAGGAGCTTCTTTCAGGTTTCCCACATGGGTGGCAGTGGCCCAAACAGCTGGACCATCTTCCACTGCTTTCCTAGGCTGTAACAGGGAGCTGGATTAGAAGTGGAGCAACCAGGTCTTGAACCAGTGCCTGTATGGGATTCCAGCATTGTAGATGGTGACTTTACACACCACACCACACCACACCACAGGCCCAAGTTGGAAGCTTATGAGACACAGCTGATTCTGTGTAATTCCAAAGCTACCTTAAACATCATACTCTTAACTGCTTCTATTTTCATTGAAAATTTATGGGCTTGTTTGAGTTTTTTTCCTGAGAACTTTGTATATTTATTGATCATGAAGTAACCTAAATGTGAAAGAGAACTCAATTTCATTTTAATGGTAGCTCATATATGAAAAAATGAAGTGGCTTTATATTTTCTTTAGGTTCTAAGTTAAAGAAACATTTTTGTTATTTAAAATCTAGGTAATAAAACAACTGTAGATCAGTTTTTCCTACATGTACAACAATGGAACATTGATGGCAAGTGATTAAATAGATTTCAGGAAGAGAGCTGGGTTGCTGAGATCTAATTCAGTAGTACACTGAAATTAAAGTGAATCATTTGTGACTTTCTGGATTTGGGGGCCAAATAGGGAATCTGTTATCCACTTTGATCTAAATATACATACCATGCTTGTTAACAAAGGAATATAAAGTTATGTGGTGGAGAAAGTTCTCTAGACACCAAACCTGTGGTGCATAAACAGTAAGGAACATGTTACTAGAATGTGAACTGCCATATGTTAATGTTTTTATTTATTTACAATAATTGTTTTTATTAAATATATTTAAGTCCTGGTTAATAAGATTTTTTATATAAGTACATGAAAATTAAGCTTTAACTCGGCTGAATTATAACTACATTTGTGAAGAATCTAAGAAAGGAAAAGAGACTCATTTAAAAATCTAACGAGTAAATCAGAAAGCAAAAGAATAAGAACAACACCCTTTTCATAGCATGTTTTATGAGAAATACTTCATAGGCTTCTACACCTGGAATGTGAGATGCTCAAAAGAACCTAATAACTTCAGTAGACTTCAACATTGTGATTATAAGTGATCACTTTAAGATACAAACATATCTAGAAATTGTTAGAATAACTCCTGAAGGGAATAATGTTCCTATTTGATTTTAAGTGTAGATTCCTTTTCTTTCAAATGTAGATAAGAAAGAAGAAAAAAGAAGGCATTCGAGATCAAGATCACGTTCCAGGAGGAGGAGGACTCCTTCATCTTCTAGGCACAGGTTAGATTGTTTCTTAAAATCACTTGTAACTTAGACAAAGATAATTTCTGTATGCACCCTCTTTAATTGCTGTGAAGCCACTACTTCCTGGTTAAAGTATGTTTCAGTAACTGTTTATGTTAACAGTGTGTGTGAATTTGTGTTGGCATAAAAGGAGAAAAGATGCAGACTAAATAAATGCATTAAATCCAAAAAAATAGGTGGTACAATGAGTTAGGTATGATGAGTTGGTGCTATGGGAAGAATTTTGACTTGAATTCTAGACAACCTACGTCTGTTAAATTGAGATTTGTTAAAATTTAGAATATTTGCAAATAACTCTTAAGATTATACTTAGTATTACCAGACAAACTTACAGTATCATTCTTATTATAAAAGTTGCCAAATACTTACATTTATCTGTTACTCAGTAGCAAAAAATATGGTACTTGATAATAGCACCTCAGATCTCAGAAAAACTGAAGTGTTATGAAACTTTAAATTTGTCATAAAAGCACAAGTTTTTATTACTGGCAGCAAATTTGGTTGTTTTCCTTGATATAATTTACCTCATTCATTTTCAGGAAAATGTCTGCTAAGTAGCCAAGTTTAAGCAACCAGTTTGTTGTTTCTTGAAAGTGGTATTCATGGAAAAGCAACTAATTCAACTCACAAATTAATCACACAAATATCTTTCTTGATAGATCCATCTAAAGTGATTTATAATTTCCATTTTATTAGAGATATTACTTAAGAGACTAGAATTAATGTTGCTACTACTTTAATAGTATGCAAAGAACTAGATTTAATGAAATTAACTGCCTCATCAAAGCCACCTTTAGGGACTAAAGGCATAGCATAGGGTCTGTGGCATAGCAGGAATGCCAGCATCCCATATGAGCACCAGTTTGTGTCCCAGCTGCTCCATTTCCATTCCAGCTCCCTGCTAATGCACCTGGGAAAGCAGTGCAAGATGGCCCAGTGTTTAGGCCCCTGCATCCACATGGAAGACCCAGAAGAAGCTCCTGGCTCTTGGCTTTGGATAGGCCCATCTCCAGCAATTGAAGTCATTTGGGGAGTGAACCAGCGGGTGGAAGACCTCTTTCTGTCTAATTTTGACTTTACAGACCCCATAAAATCTTGGAGTAGTCAGAGTTCCTTAGACACAATTTGATAACCGTTACTCTTATTCATCACCAACTGTTGCAATGGTTGCTTGTAATTGCATTATAGTTGTAGAGTGGCATTCAGAACTAGAATACTCCAGCTGACCTCAGTTATTCCAACTAGTTTTAGATTCATTTTACATATTTCCACCATTTGACTTTTCTTTTTAAGATTTATTTATTTGAAAGGCAGAGTTCCAGAAAGGGAGAGGGATGGAGGGAGAGTGGAAGGGAGAGGAGGAGAAAGAGGTCTTCCATCCGCTGATTCACTCCCTAGATGGACACAATGCCAGAGCTATGCTGATCTGAAGCCAGGAGCCAGGAGCTTCTTCTGGGTCTTCCACATGGGTACAGGGGCCCAAGGATTTGAGCCATCTTCTGCTTTCCCAGGCCATAGCAGAGAGCTGGATCGGAAGTGGAGTAGCTGGGACTCGAACCAGTGCCCAGAAGGGATGCCGGCCCTGCAGGCCAGCAGCCCCCACCATCTGACTCTTAAACTTTTTTTTTTTTTTTTTTTTATTCTTCGTCCCCTAGCTGATCTCATCTGAAACATATTTCTATCAGTTGTCTGCTTTCTCATAACTTCTTTTACTATCTTGGTTCTTCTTAACAATTTGTCATAAGTAGTTCCAAATATACCCTAAAATAAGAGATGATTAAAAAAAAGTTTATTTAGTTCAGTACAATGGGCTTTGAGCCAGTTATTTTAGAGAGTTACAGCAATTGAAGCCTTTTACTGCATTAGTAAGAGGAAGAGAGTGTTGAATGTCATACATTTCTGCATGAAAGCACTGAGTTGTACTCTGTACAAGTGCAAGGTGCTATTTTTATGTAACAGATGAAGTAACAGGATCAGAGATTAGATAATACTCCAAGTAACTTGGTTTATAAATAAAAGTTGAACACAATTCCACATCTAGAACTTCTCATCTCTAATACCTTGAAAATGAAAACTTGCAGAAAGTCTAGGTGTATTTGAAATGTTCCACAGAAAAGACTTGATTGGTCACAAGACTGAGCAAAAGATTGAGAATAACAAAGACAGGAAGGAGGAGGGGCTGGTGTTGTGGCACTGGCACCACATATGGGTACCGGTTGGAATCTCAGTTGCTCCAGTTCTGATTTAGCTCCCTTCTGATGCACCTAGAAAAGCAGTGAAAGATGCCCCAAGTGCTTTGGCCCCTATACCTTCATGGGAGACCAGGGAGAAGTTTCTGGCTCGTGGCTTTTGCCTTGCCCAGCCCCAGCTCTTACGGCTGTTTGGGGAGTGAACCAGTAGATGGAAAATCTCTCTGTAATTCTTGACTTTCAAATAAATAAAACCTTTTAAAAGGGGCGGGGGGTGGGGGGAGAGAAAGAACCTTGACAGCATCTGTAGTGCTACTAAAGTTCTTGGAAGACCAAGAAGTGTTTATTGGATGGTTCCCCGGGGATGAGGATGACAAAAAAACATTTCCTTTCTTTGATGTAATGGAAAAGAGGATGGTACAGAAACTGTAATGTTGATGAGAAAATGAGAGTAAATGAGGCAATTTGTATATGATTGTATGTATGTATCCGTTAGACCTACATTGCTTAGAGTTTTTTAAACTATGGATATAAAAAGTGGAACTTCAAGCCGGCGCCGCGGCTCAGTAGGCTAATCCTCCGCCTTGTGGCGCCGGCACACCGGGTTCTAGTCCCGGTCGGGGCACCCATCCTGTCCCGGTTGCCCCTCTTCCAGGCCAGCTCTCTGCTATGGCCTGGGAGTGCAGTGGAGGATGGCCCAAGTCCTTGGGCCCTGCACACCATGGGAGACCAGGATAAGCACCTGGCTCCTGCCATCGGAACAGCGCGGTGCGCCGGCAGCAGCACCTACCGCGGCGGCCATTGGAGGGTGAACCAACGGCAAAAAGGAAGACCTTTCTCTCTGTCTCCCTCTACTGTCCACTCTGCCTGTCAAAAATAAAAAAAATTTAAAAATTAAAAAAAGTGGAACTTCAAAGAACAACAATTAGAAATAGTAAATGATA
Organism: Lepus europaeus; assembly: GCF_033115175.1. Lineage (NCBI taxonomy): Eukaryota > Metazoa > Chordata > Mammalia > Lagomorpha > Leporidae > Lepus > Lepus europaeus. The sequence continues at coordinate 62,433,569 of NC_084831.1, forward strand.
ACAAACTAAGTAGTTTGTATCTATAAAACAGGAATAATATAAAATGATGCAGCTTTTTTTTTTTTTTTTACTTTCTGTCATGTAGTAGTAGTTTTAATTTTGGAGTTCTTGGTTCATTGGGTATGAGAGGACTGGTCTGACAAGTTGACCAAAACAGTAAAAAAGAGGATAAATTCTAAGTGTTTAAAGGTATTGTTGGTGCTAGCATTGTGGTGTAGCAGGTAAAGCCACCACCTTCTATTCCAGCATCCCATATAGGCATCATGTCCTGGCTGCTCCACTTCTCATCCAGCTTCCTGATAATGGAAAAGCAGCAGAGGATGACCCAAGTACTTGGGCCCCTGCCATCCACATGGGTGACCCAGAAGCAGCTCAGGCTCCTGGTTTTGGCCTGGTGCAGCCCTGGCTGTTGCAACCATCTGGAGAGTGAACCATCAGATGGAAAATCTCTGTTTCTAACTCTGACTTTGAAATAAATAAATCTTTAAAAAAAAAAAAAAGTATTATGAGATTGCAAGGTTTTTTGTTTTTGTTTTTTAAGATTTTTTTATTTGAGAAGCAGATTTACAGACAGAGGGAAAGACAGAGAGGTCTTCCATCTGCTTCTATCCCTAAATGGCTGCAACAGCTGGAGCTGAACCAGTCCAGAGCCAGGAGGTTCTTCCTGGGTCTCCCATGTGTGTGCAGGGATCCAAGCACTTGGGCCATCGTCCACTGCGCTCCCAGGCCATCAGCAGGGAGCTGGATTAGAAGCAGAGCATACAGGTCACGAACCAGTGCTCAGGTAGGATGCCGGCACCAACATGTTTATTATATGGAAGGGAATATTCCCACTTAATTGGCAGTTAATTCATATGTCTGGGACTAAGTGAAATGTTTATAACTTAGTATATCTGTTGGCTTCCTTTTACATATTTAGGCGATCAAGAAGCAGATCAAGGAGGCGATCACATTCTAAGTCAAGAAGTAGGCGACGATCCAAAAGTCCAAGACGGAGAAGATCTCATTCTAGAGAGAGAGGTAGAAGGTCAAGGAGCACATCAAAAACCAGGTATAATAGACTCTCAACATTGGATAAGAAGAGAACTTTTAGAATTGCCAAGAACCCAAATACTGTGCTACTTAAAATACAAAAGAGCCAAGGAATTTTGGGAAGTTAAAACTAGACAAGGATTTCTTCCATTCCATTCAACTACTGCAAAGGATTTATTGTTGCCATGCATTTCTTGTATTATACTCAAAAAAAAAACCCTCTATATGACCATATGTAATATATTTAATTTGTCCTTGTATATCCCATTAATCAATGAGTTCAAAGCATTTATTAAGTATCTTTGTTTGCCAGAAACTGAACCATACTAGAATATCACTTATCCCATAATTTGGGACCAGTAGAAAGTTAAAATGAGGATTCATTAAAGCAGGTCCCCACATTCATGTTTTATTTTTACTTAAAACATACTTCCAGTAACCAGTCTTTTATACAAAGTCAGTTGTTTTTAATTAGTATGACTACTGAATATTCAGCCTATAATAGTGAGGCTTTTCATTGTATATTAGTCAATCTCATTAGGCTAATCAAACGAAGTTGCTTAAGGAAATGATTATCATGAAAAGGAGAATTCAACATTCTTTCCCTTAAGAATATTCTGTTTATTGTTTATTTGGAGAGTATGATAAAATTAAAAAGGAAGAACCACTGTTAGGTGATGGTTGCCACTTGGCTAATGTTGTTGGAAGGGGCTTAATTGAGAAGTGACTCCTGAGTATTCAGGTTGCATCCATTTAACAAGATTCTGTGGGGTGCATAGTTTCAGGTAGAAAATGGTGTTTACAATGTTAGCATGAGTTTTTGAAACGGTGAATATTTTTGTATAGGAGAACCAGTAAATAAATTCAGTGTAAGGAGACAGATCGTAGAAAGTGTTGTTTTCAGACTGTGTTTGCACTTGATCCTGGAGGAAACTGGAATGTGAATAAACAGAGTATCTTGAAATTAGGCGATACCTCATCCCCACTTAATGCTGTGTAATTGTTCAGACCTGGTTAATGCCACTCTTAGGATCATTGGTTACTATCCTCACTCTGTCTTTTATGACCTTGTCTAAATATGATCAGAGTCGGCGAACTTGGAAGACTTCCATAGCCTTGGCAACTCATGACGAGAGCCTAGGGTGGTTACTGGTGCCATAAACTAGAGTGTCAATTTGTTGGGTCAACAACAGGAGTCACTGTGCACTTGCTCCTCATGTGGGATCTCTGTCCTTAATGTGCTATACATTGTGATTTAATGCTATAACTAGTACTCAAACAGTATGTTTCACTTTGTGTTTCTATGTGGGTGCAAACTGTTGAAATCTTTACACTAAATTGATCTTCTGTATATAAAGAGAATTAAAAACGGGAAAAAAAAAAATTAGGCAATAAGTACTTGGAAGAACAGAAATGATCATTGAACAGGATGGCCAGTAGGGGAAGCAATGAAACAGAGAACATAGGGTGGGAAGAATGGCGTGAAGTAACAGAAGGAATACTTTGATCTCTAAAATTATGGAATAGGGGGCCGGTGCTATAGCACAGCGGGTTAAAGCCCTGGCCTGAAGCGCCGGCATCTCATATGGGCACCGGTTCTAGTCCCGGCTGCTCCTCTTCTGATCCAACTCTCTGCTATGTCCTGGGATAGCAGTGGAAGATGGCCCAAGTCCTTGGGCCCCTGCACCCACGTGGGAGATGTGGGAGACGCTCCTGGCTCCTGGCTTCGGCCACCTGGGGAGTGAACCAGCGGGTAGAAGACCTCTCTCTGTCTCTACCTCTCTCTGTAACTATTTTTCAATAAATCTTTAAAAAAATAAAATAAAATTATGGAATACTTGAGGATAGGTAAATATGTGTGTTTATGGAAGTTATGGAACTTCTCAGAGTTGAGGATGGTTTTAGTACTAGTTCATTACAATAGCACTGAATAGTCCAAAAGTATGTAGCATCAAAACAAGGTGGAATTGGGGCAGGCATTGTGATTTAGCAGGTTGAGCCACCTCTTTTAATACCCACATCCCTATAATATCACATGCCAATTTGAGTCCCAGATACTCTGCTTCCACTCCAGCGTCCTGCCAGTGCACTGGGAAGGCAGCAGATTATGGCCAGGTATTTGGGTTCCTGTGATCCACGTGGGAAACCTGTATGAAATTCCCAGCTCTGGCCTCAGCCTGTTTCAGCCCTATCTGTTGAAGGCATTTGGGGAGTGAACTAGCTGATGCAAGAGATTTTTCTTTCTTACTTTGCCTTTCAAATAAATAAATTTATCTTTATTTTTTTTTTAAAAAACTTTGGGTGATTATGTTTCTTGTTTTATGAAATACTTGTTTATTTCTTTTGTGCAATTCTGTTTTTTTGGTGTGTTTTTTTGGTGTGTGTGTTTTTTGTTTTTTTTTTTTTTTTTTTTTTTTTTTTTTTGACAGAGTGGACAGTGAGAGAGAGAGAGACAGAGAGAAAGGTCTTCCTGTCTCCATTGGTTCACCCTCCATTGGCCGCTGCACCATGCTAATCCGAAGCCAGGAGCCAGGTGCTTCACCTGGTCTCCCATGCGGGTGCAGGGCCCAGGCACTTGGGCCATCTTCCACTGCACTCCCGGGCCACAGCAGAGCTGGACTGGAAGAGGGGCAACCGGGACAGAATCTGGCACCCTGACCGGGACTAGAACCTGATGTGCTGGCCCTGCAGGCGGAGGATTAGCCTATTGAGCCGTGGCGTCGACCAATTCTCTGGGTGTTTTTTTTTTTTTTTTTTTTTTTTTTAAGATTTATTTTTATCTATTTGAAAGACAGTTACAGAGAGAGGTAGAGACAGAGAGGTGTCTTCCATCCTCTGGTTCACTCCCAAGATGGCCGCAACCACCAGCGCTATGCCAATCAGGAGCCAGGAGCTTCCTCCGGGTCTCCCACGTGGGTGCAGGGGCTGAAAGACTTGGGCCATCTTCTACTGCTATCTATCCCAGGCCATATCAGAGAGCTGGATCAGAAGAGGAGCAGTCGGCACTCAAATTGGTGCCCATGTGGGATGCCGCCACTTTAGGCCAGGGTGTTAACCTGCTGTGCCACAGCACCAGCCCCCAATAAATTGATCTTTAAAAAACAAACACAAAGATAGAGTGGCTTCATCTATGACAGAAATTAACTTGGGCTGTATGTTTGACAAGAATATTGATGATATGAGTGATTTTGGTAGTACATTATGGGCTTTGTACTGATAGTGGAGGTGGATAGAGAAACTGGTAAAGTCATCTGAGAAAATAAGAGACTGTTGAAGAGCCTCAAGACAGTTATTAAAACTATTGATGCTTACCATCAAAACACAAAGAAATTGGCCAAAATCCTAGTTTCTTTCTCAAGACATACTACTGTACATTGTACATTGGAAAGATGTCTTGAGTAAAACACCAGGAAAATGGAATTTTATTTTATTTATTTATTTTTTTTTTTAAGATTTATTTATAGGCTGAAGCCACAGCTCAATAGGCTAATCCTCCGCCTGCGGTGCCAGCACACCGGGTTCTAGTTCCGGTCGGGGCGCCAGATTCTGTCCCGGTGGCCCCTCTTCCAGGCCAGCTCTCTGCTGTGGCCCGGCAGTGCAGTGGAGCATGGCCCAAGTCCCTGGGCCCTGCACCCACATGGGAGATCAGGAGAAGCAACTGGCTCCTGGCTTCGGATTAGCGTGGTGCACCAGCTGCAGCGGCCATTGTGGGGTGAACCAACAGAAAAAGGAAGACCTTTCTGTCTCTCTCTCTCACTGTCCACTCTGCCTGTCAATTAAAAAAAAAAAAAATTATTTATTTTTTTGAAAGAGTTACACAGAGAGAGGAGAGGCAGAGAGAGGGAGAGGTCTTCCATTCACTGGTTCACTCCTCAGTTGGCTGCAACGGCCAGAGCTGTGCCGATCCGAAGCCAGGAGCTTCTTCCATGTCTCCCACGTGTGTGCAGGGGCCTAAGGACTTGGGCCATCTTCTTTTTTTTTTGACAGGCAGAGTGGATAGAGAGAGAGAGAGAGAGAAAGGTCTTCCTTTTTGCCGTTGGTTCACCCTCCAATCGCCGCTGTGGCCGGCGCATCTCGCTGATCTGAAGCCAGGAGCCAGGTACTTCTGGTCTCCCATGCGGGTGCAGGGCCCAAGCACTTGGGCCATCCTCCACTGCCTTCCCGGGCCATAGCAGAGAGCTGGCCTGGAAGAGGGGCCACCGGGACAGAATCCGGTGCCCCAACCGGGACTAGAACCCAGTGTGCCGGCGCCGCAAAGCGGAGGATTAGCCTGTTAAGCCACGGCGCTGGCCATGGGCCATCTTCTACTGCTTTCCCAGGCCATAACAGAGAGCTAGATCAGAAGTGGAGCAGCTGGGTCTTGAACCGGCGCCCCTTTGGGATGCAGCGCTTCAGACCACGGTTGTAACCCGCTGTGCCACAGTTCGGCCCCAAAAACAAAATTTTAAAAGAAGTCATTTTACCGTAAATATAAGACTATTTCAAAAAGGAAATACAGAATTGTTTGATTTGGTGCAGAAAACTAGCAGTGAATACATTTCTTGTGATAAATATACCCTGTGTCGGAGTGCTTGGATTTATACCCTGTCTGCATTCCTGATTACAGTTTCCTGATAATGCAGACCCTGGGAGGTAGCTGTGATGGCTCAAGTAACTCTGGATTCACTTTCTGGCTCCAGGCCCAGCCCTGAATACATGCAAGCATTTGTTAAGTGAGCCAGCAGATTAAAGCTCTCTCTCTCTCTCTCACTCTGCCTCTAAAATAAACAAAAAGCTGAATTCCGTAGTTGTTTCATAATGCACATTTTCCATGAACTCTTAGAAGATCTGTCTGCATGGATTTCACAGTTTTACACCAAAATAAACTAAAACTTTAATTCAATTTTTTCGTAACTTTTTGAACCCCAGCTTTGCCACATGAACTATTATCTCTAAAAATACTTTCTATCAAAATTGTAAATCATGGTGTTATTAGACATAATTTTGCTTTTGTTTTGATTTGCAGCACTATTTAAGTTGCAGTTAACAGAACTTTGTAATGCATTCTTGAATTGTGTTTGTTGATTTATTAGAGACAAAAAGAAAGAAGACAAAGAAAAAAAACGTTCCAAAACACCACCAAAAAGTTATAGTACAGCCAGACGTTCTAGAAGTGCAAGCAGGTAAGACAGAATTATGCATTCTTCACTTTTTGAAAAACGTTTTGTTTCAGGATAATTTTAAATTTATAAAAATTGTGAAGTAATAATGTAAATGGTTCTGAAATATCTCTGACCCAACTTCCCTTATTATTTACTTTTCATATTAGCATGTTTGTCATAATTAATGAGCCCACACATACAGCTTCCCCTCTTTTGTTTTGTTTTTATCCAAACTGCATCTATCCTTCCTAACCTTCCTAGCCAACATTCTCTGTTCAGGTTGAATTGAGTTTTTTGTTTCTCAATTTTAACTTTTAAGTATAAGGGAGAATATGTATGTCTTTTATGTCTGGCTAATTTTACTCACATGATGCCCTCCTGTTCATCCATCTACTTACAAAAAAAATCATAATTTCACTATTTTTATGGCTAAATTATATTCCGTTATATGCACTACTTTTTTTTATCCATTCATGTGATGAAGGACACCTTGTGATGAATGAATAATGAATTGGGCATTTCTTTGATGCACTGATTCATATCTTTTGGACATATACCCTGTAATGCTAGATCATATAACAGTTTTAAGGTTATTTATTTTATCTGAAAGGCAGAGTTAAGAGATTTTCCATCTGCTGGTTGACTTCCCAAATGGCCACAACAGCTGAAGCTGGGCCAGATCGAAGCCAGGAGCTTAATCTGGGTCTCCAATGTGGGTGCAGGGACCCAAACATTAGGGCCATATTCACTGCTTTCCCAGGCCATCAGCAGGGAGCAGGATTGGAAGTGGAGCATCCAGGAATTGATGTGGTGCCCATATGGGATGCAGGCACTTAACCTGCTATACCATGGCACCAGCCCCTAAATACCGTTAATATATAATTGAACCAGTTTACATTCCCACTAACAGTGAATGAGAGTTCCTGTTTCAGGCTGGCATTGTGATTTAATGGGTAAAGCTGCCACCTGCAGTGCCAGCATCCCACATGGTCATTGCCTCATGTCCCAGCTGCTCCACTTCTGATCCTGCTCCCAGCTAAAGGCCTGGGAAAAAGCAGCAGAAAATGTCCTGAAGGTTTGAGCCCCTATCACCCACATGGGAAACCCTTATGAAGCTCCTGCTTTGGTCTAGCACAGCCCTGGCCGTTGTGGCTATCTGGGGAGTGAACTAGCTAATGGAAGATATCTCTGTCTCTGTCTTTCTGATTTTCAAATAAATAATAAAATTTTTTTTAAGAATTCTTCTTTCTCCACATCCTCATCAGCATTTAGTATTATTTTTAATGATAGCAGCCACTCTAACAGGAGTGAGATGGTACCTCATCATGATATGGATTTGCATTTCCCTGATGGCAAGTGATATTGAGCCTATTTCATATATTTGTTGGCTGTTTATATTTCTTTTGGCAACTGTTCAAACAGGTCCTTTTCTGTGTCCTTGTTGATTTCTTTTATCAGTGTTTTGTAATTTTAATTGTAGAGATTTTACTTCTTTGGTTAAGTTTATTCTTTATGTTTAAATTTTTTTAAGTTATTGTGAATGTTATTTCTTTTTTGACTTATCTTTTCAGCAAATGGTGTGTAAAAATACTACTGTTTTTTATGTTTATTTTGTATCCTGTGACTTAAATGAATTAGTTTATCTAGTCTTCTAGCAGCTTTTTGGTGGAGTCTTTAAGTAATCCCATGTTTAAAAGAAAAATGGATATTTTGATTGTCTCCTTTCTAATTTTGATGCCCTTTATTTCTTTCCCTTGCCTAATTCTTGATGTTCATATTCCCAGTACTACATTGAATAAGGCTGGTGAAAGTTGATGTCCTTATTTTGTTCCAGATTTCAAGGGGGAAATGCTTTCAGCTTTTCCCTATTCAGTATGATACTGCTGTTGGTTTGTCATTTATTGATTGCCTTTATCATTTTGAAGTATATTCCTTCTGTACCTAATTTTTGAGGATTGTTTATCATGAAGAGATGTTCGATCTCATCAGATAGTTTCTTTGCATCAGTTCAGATGATCAAATGGTTTTTGTTTTTTGTGTTAACATGATTTAGGGCATTTAATGATTTGCAAATGTTACATGACTGTGTCTCTGAGAGAAATCCTGTTTGACTATGATGTATGAACTTTTTGCTGTGGTGTTGTATTTTGTTTGCTAATATTTTGTTAAGAATTTTTTTATCTGTATTCAGCAGCTGTGTCATTTTATTTTACCTTTGGATTGGATATCAGAGTAATGCTAGCCTCATTAACAGAGTTCCATCATTTTCAATATTTTGTGGTTTAAAGGGTATTGGAGTTTTGTAGAATTCAACTGTAAAGCCATCAGGGCCTGAATTTTTCTTTGATGGAAGAGTTTTAACTACTTTTTCAACCTCCTTATCTGTTACATGTCCGCTTACAGTTTCTGTGTCTTTGATTTAATCTTGGTAGGTTGTATGTTATGTGAATGGGGATATATTCATTCTTTGAGATTTTTTTTCCCTCTTTTTTTTTTTTTTTTTTAAGCTTTGCTCATTAGATTATCAGTCTGTGAATGTGAACTGTTTTCCAGACCTTAAATATTTCAGTGTTGAAAATACTTTGACTCTGTCTCTATTGAAAGTTTTTCTAGGTCAGTTTATGAAGAAAAACCTAAAGTTCATCTTTGTTTTTACCTTAAATCAATGTGTAGAGTGTATTTGAAATAACATGGAGTTCAACAGAGGTCAGTTTTTTTTATCTTACCCAGTTAAGTTTTAATGATTAAAGGATAGTGAACTGTTACATTAAATTACATTGATAAATTAGAAGACAGTGCAAATTCTTTTTTTTAAATATTTATTTATTTGAAAGTCAGAGTTACACAGAAAAGGAGAGGCAGAGAGAGAGAAATCTTCCATCCGCTGGTTTACTGCGCAGTTGACTGCAATGGCTGGAGCTGTGCCAATCTAAAGCCAAGAGCCAGGAGCTGCAGGGGCCCCAGGACTTGAGCCATCTTCCACTGCTCTCCCAGGCCATAGCAGAGAGCTGAATTGGCAATGGAGCAGCCAGGACTCAAACCGGCACCCATATGGGATGCCAGCATTGCAGGCAGCAGCTTTACCCACTATGCTACAGCGCTGGCTCCTGACAATGCAAATTCTGATTTGTGTCATTTGTTAGACTAAGGCTGTCTTTACACTGTCAAAAAGCCATATTGCCAACTTCACCTCACAGAAGATATACTTGTATTAGACCTAATTTGTTTATTTTTGCTGCAGTGTTTATGAGTTCACCTTATTTAAATTCAAATCTATGCAGAGTAATACAAAATATCTCTTATAAATTACTCAGTTGGGGAGGTTCAATTGTTCTGTGGTATAGGAAAAATCTGATTTCTATTTTATAAATGAATACTTTCTGTATCACAGCATTATTGAATTACCCTGTTATACCTGTCCTGTCCACTGAATGTTTAAATCTGAAACTGGTTTCTTCAATAATTGGTTACTTCTGACTTTTTCCTCTTTGGTTTAGGATATTTGTTATTAAGTCTTTTTTTCAAGTGTAATATTTTGTCAGAAATTAGAGGTGGTCTTGAGCAGTAAAGATGGAAAAGTGCTCAGCTTGCAAGTGTTTATTTTACAACAGTTGTTTCATTAGAAGCATGTTGTAGGAGTTCTTAGTGAAGCTGAGATCATACTGTATTTTAAAGCATAGTATGTACATTTGTGATTTTAGAGATAGACGACGAAGAAGAAGCAGGAGTGGAACAAGATCTCCTAAAAAACCCAGGTCTCCTAAACGAAAATTGTCTCGCTCACCATCCCCTAGGAGGTAAAAATGTCTTAGCATTTAGCTCTAGCCTTGTATTTTTCAGGAATTTTCAATTTTTTAAATTGCCTCATAGTTTTTCTTTTCTAGGATTAAAATGCTTAAAAATGTCTGTTATTTGAGTCTTGGAATGCACACTCTGTAGGATTGGGAATTTTAGTGTTTTGAAATTGGACCTTTGCTTTCCTATATTCATCTTGAGACTCAATGCTGGATCAGTCTCGCCATCTATACAAGTTATGTTTCTATACTTTAGGGTGAAACCTTGAGCAGTTCCTTTGAATCATTTTGAGCACATTTTATTTTAATGTCATTCTAGACATAAAAAGGAGAAGAAGAAAGATAAAGACAAAGAAAGAAGCAGAGACGAAAGGGAACGATCAACAAGCAAGAAGAAGAAAAGTAAAGATAAGGAAAAGGAACGGGAAAGAAAATCAGAGAGTGATAAAGATGTAAAAGTATGTTTACAAACTAACTTACTTAGGTATTTGGGGCGGTATTGGTACTTATAAGAAGTGTTTCTTCTTTGAAGAAGTTTACTTTTATTATTCTCCTTGGCAAAGCAGGTTACACGGGATTATGATGAAGAGGAACAGGGATATGACAGCGAGAAAGAGAAAAAAGAGGAGAAGAAACCAGCTGAACCTGGTTCACCTAAAACTAAGGAATGTTCTGTGGAAAAGGGAACTGGTGATTCGCTAAGAGAATCCAAAGTGAATGGGGATGACCATCATGAAGAAGACATGGATATGAGTGACTGAACGTTGCCTCTTTGGGACTCCAACTGTGTACATGCATCAGTGTCATTCCTCTGTGTGATTTCTTAATGCTGTATTTGTTCATCTCAAACCTAGATGTATACAGCTGAGTTATAAATGGTTATAAAGCTTCTGACATTGATATTAGTTACTTACATCAAAAAGCTTTTAGAAAATGGTACATGGGTAAACAATTCTTGTCATGGTGAAATCTGAGTAAGCAGTTTTACTATTCTGGTGCTGCTTCTTAATAAAAATGAAAAGCTGCATGCATCTACAGCAGGCATGGATTGTTTATGTTGTATGATCTCCTTTCTTAAGTAAGTTCACTTAGAGTATTTCTAGAATTTGATTCATTGCCATAATAGAGCCATGTAGGGAATGCACTGATTGCATGTTACTGTGGCAAGAATATCCTAAATGTCATTAAAATCCTCCAACATGATGGATCTACTTATGGTCTTGTTTGTTGACATGACAAATTAACATTGTTAGATTACATCTGGAAATGAGCATTTGAGATAGATAATCCTTTGAGCCTTATGGCTGAACTTTTGTGGCTTTCGTTTAACTTTGAAAGGTTGTCTGTATATGCACTAACCTTTTTTGATGGCTAATTAGGCTTTAATTACAGAAATAAGATTTCAAATAAAACTGTCTTTGGCAGTGAGTAAATAGCTTATTTTGAAGTAGAGTTGTATACTTTTTCATAAGGTGTTTGGGGATTTTTTTTTTTCCTGAAATAATTTATTCCACATCTGCATCAGTGAAAGCTCTCCACCTATTCGGAGTTCATCTGTAAAATAAAGTTCTCTCTTGTTCTGATTTTCAAAGTTTTAAACTCACTGATGAAAAAGAGGGTAGTGCATTTTAAACTGACCTTCATATGCTTTTAAACTAAGACAAATCTACTTGATAATGTACTTTTTATTTGATCTCAAGATGTATAAAACCAATAAATTTGTGTTAACTATTACTGCAGTAGTAATCATATGCACACAGTGATTCCATGTTATATGCAAAGTAGTTAGGCAACTGTTCCTAGTTACAGGAGTTTCAAGCTTCACTTTTGTGCAGCAAATACAAAAGTAGGCTACAGTCTGTGCCATGTTGATGTACAGTTTCTGAAATTGTTTTACAAGACTTTGATAATAAAACCCTTAAACTTATGTTCATGTTTCTGTAAAACTATTTGTATTTATTTATGCAATTGAATGTATGACAGTTACCTCATTCATTTTACAAATTAAGTTTTTTCTGTTTAAATACAGTAAGAAGATGAAATCCATCACATAGTTGATAGTTGCCATTAGAATTGTAAAAAATAATTTTTATCTGAAATGTCCTTAGCTTAGTGTAATCTTAATTTCTCATTTGGGGTGTGGGACTTGGGTTGGATAATGCAATGAAGTTTAGGATATATAGTAATCCCACCCTTATGTAGTAAATTTATATTTTCAGTGAAATATAAATATTTGCCTTTTCTGGAATAGTATAGAAGCTGTCAATGATATGTATCTACTGTATAGTACTAAATAGCATATTTATTCATTTATTAATGAGTAGTGTTTGGGTGACTGGGAATAAGGGAAAATGAGACTTGGAATTGTAGCTTCGTAGCTTTTATCCAAGTTTTGTGTAAAAATTGGTTTTTTTAAAGAAAACTTTTAAAATTGAAATGCCATATAGAAAAGCAGCATTGTTTTTACAGTTTGTAGTAACTTTTAAAAGATTTTATCAAAAGGAATTTTGTCTATAGTGAGTATAAGAAGTTCTAGGAATGACCCTAATAATCATTACATTTTTAAAAACAAAAGTGAAACACAGATGACATTTGAACTTAAAGACCTTTTTTTTTACTAGATGAAAGTTGAACCTTTAATAAATGGTTAGCCATTTTTTGAGGAGAAAAAAACAGCATTGACAGTCTCACACGGTAATTCTAATATTCAGAATCTGTTTCCTCACTTAATCTTTGAATACAAATATGCTAACTTTTCTCGAGGATAAGAAACATTTTTGGTTTTAAAACAGTGCCACTGACTTAAGATAGTGTGGTGACAGGAATCCGTAGTATTTCTGCAAACATTTTCTATACAAAGGTAGTGTTGCACTAGGCCACAAGCCTTTCTCTTAAGAGATAACTAGATGAAATCAAGTGAACACTGCCTCCACACTGTTTTGTTCTGTATTTAGCAGTAAAAATTATTTAAAATAAAAGTGGTTTTGTTAGAAAAACGTTTGTCCTTATTTATTTACTTAAATCATTAAGGAGTGAATGAGAGGTAGAGGATGCATCATGAAATTAAAAGCTTTAACAGTCCAGTCATGAGTTTGGATTTTACTTAAAGGTAGGGAACCCTGTGGGGTTCTTTTTGTTTGTTTTTCCCCATGCATAACGAAGTGATCACTGCCTTGCAAAATTGTTGGTTAGATAAGTGTAGGAGCAGGCCTTAGACCTAGCGATTGAGATATCCACAGCCCACACTACTGCCTGGATTCAAGTGTTAGTTCCCCTGTTTGGATACTAGCCACATACAATGTGGATCCTGGGAGGCAATAGTGTTGACTCAAAGTGGTTGGGTCTCTGCCACCCACATGAGAGACATGGATTAATACTCATTGTGGGCTTTAGCCTAGCACAGGTATTTGGGGAATGTACCAGCAATAGAAACTTCTACCTCTAACTATACCCTCTACCTCTCAAAAACATGTAAATATGTGCTTAGGTCAGTGAATGGTTGCTATTTGTGTGATTTTTAATTTTTGTAGGGGTAATGGTAAGAGCATTAAGATGAATTGTATACCTACTAAAAAGACCACTACATTGCCATTTACGATTTTGTGAAAATGGGTTTTGGTTAATTTCCCTATATTCTCTATATGGAATCTTAAAAAAGTAAGTATTTAGGACTAAGAAAAAAAACAGGCCTCTATGGTAACAAAAGCTAACCTTGGAGCAGCATCTTTTTTTTTTTTTTTTTTTTTTTTTGGACAGAGTGGACTGAGACAGAAAGGACTTCCTTTTCCGTTGGTTCACCTCCCAATGGCCACTGCGGCCAGCGCACCGCGCTGATCCGAAGCCAGGAGCCATGTGCCTCTGGTCTCCCATGCAGGTGCAGGGCCCAAGGACTTGGGCCATCCTCCACTGCACTCCCAGGCCAGAACTGGAAAGGAAGAGCAGCAACCGGGACAGAATCTGGCACTCCAACCGAGACTAGAACCTGGTGTGCCAGCGCCGCAGGTGGAGGATTAGCCTAGTGAGCTGCAGCGCCGACCGGAGCAACATCTTAAAACAGGTTCTGTTGTGTGTTTAAGCCATCTTCATCTCTGGCAAAACTATCTTCCAGTTGGGTACCAAGTGAAGGTTTTAGAGTTCATGCTGTTGAAGACTGATAGCATAATTTAAATTAAGTGCATTTCAAAACAAGCAAATGAATTTCATATCTTTGCTGTATAAAATTTTTTTCTAATCCAATACATGTGTTCCTGTGTTCTAGTTAACCCATTAAGTTGGAAGTTTTCAATTCTGAACTATTTCAGAGTTACTGTAAAAGTGATATGCTTACAAAATTAAAGTTTTTACAAACAGCCTATATATAGGACAATGGGACAAAACAGATGTTAATTGCTACCAGTACTTTGTACTGGTACTAAAAGTATCCATAGTCTCTTATTACTAAGACTATTAGCAAAAATGGTAATTAAACTTCTCTAAATAAGACTTTGGGATTTACAGATATTTGGATCTATTCTACTTGGCTTTATTTTTGTTCCCATTTTATGTCAAAGTATATCAAATTCAGTTAGACTTTTTTTTTTTTTTTTAAGATTTATTTATTTTGCCAGCGCCTTGGCTCAATAGGCTAATCCTCCGCCTGTGGTGCCAGCACACCGGGTTCTAGACCCAGGTGCCAGATTCTGTCCCAGTTGCTCCTCTTCCAGGCCAGCTCTCTGCTATGGCCCGGGAGTGCAGAGGAGGATGGCCCAACTCCTTGGGCCCTGCACCCGCATGGGAGACCAGGAGAAGCACCTGGCTCCTGGCTTCGGATCAGTGCAGTGCGCCGGCCACAGCAGCCATTGTGGGGTGAACCAGCGGAGAAAGGAAGACCTTTATTTCTCTCTCACTGTCCACTCTGCCTTATAAAAAAAAATAATAATTATTTATTTCAAAGAGTTAACAGAGGAGAGGCAGAGAGAGAGAGGTCGGTCTTCCATCTGCTGGTTCACTCCCCAATTGGCCTCAATGGCCGGAGCTGTGCCTATCCGAAGCCAGGAGCCAGGAGCTTCTTCCAGGTCTCTCATGCAGGTGCAGGGCCCAAAGACTTGGGCCACCTTCTACTGCTATCCCAGACCATAGCAGAGAGCTGGATCAGAAGTGGAGCAGCCAGGTCTTGAACTGTTGCCCATATGGGATGCTGGCACTGCAGGTGGTGGCTTTACCTGGTTTTTTTTTGTTTGTTTGTTTTTTTGTTTTTTGTTTTTTAAAGAAAGCTAGTCAAGAAGGGTGTTTGGTATAGTGGTTGAGCTACCCACAGCTTGGGACCCCTGCATCCTTGTATCAGAGTGCCTGACTGTTTGATTCAAGTCTGGCTCCGTTTCCAGTCCAGCTTCCTGCTAATATGCACCCTGGGAAAGCAGCAGCAGATAGCTCAAGTACTTGGTTCCCTGATACCATGTGAGAGACCCAGATCAAGTATCTGCTCCTGGCTTTGGCCTGGCTTAGTGCTGTTGTGGACATTTGGGGAGTGAACAAGCAGATGGAGGGTCAATTATTCTCTGCATTTCAAAGAAAATGAACATTAGTTAAAAAAAATTTAAAAGCTTTTCCATTAAAAGAAAAAAGTAGCTAAAATGTTTTAGAGCTTAAGAGATTGAAAGACAAAGGTCATAAATGGAATGTTTCAAATGATATTTAAGATTACCATTCGAGGGCGCAGTGGTATAGCAGGTAAAGACACCTCCTGTAGCACCAGGTTCCCATATCAAGAATCCACTTCCGATCCAACTCTGTTAATGCACCTCGGAAAGTAGCCGAAGACAGCCCAAGTCCTTGGGCCCCTGCACCCACATGGGAGACGGTGCATGCAGCTCCTGGCTCCTGGTTTTGGTCTGGCCCAGTCCTGGCCTTGCGGCCATTTGGGGAGTGAACCAGCAATGGTTCTCTCTCCCTCTCTCTCTCTCCCTCTCCCTCCTTCCCTCCTTCCCTTTCTCTGTAACTTTCCCTTTCAAATAAATCTTAAACAAAAATTACCAGTTATCCCAAGATGTATTTTTAAAGAATCTTTTTCCTATACTACATATGAATTGGTTTAGCTTTCTGAATGTTAGTTTCATACACTGAATATAGCTAACAACATACTAAATATTGAGTGACTTTTGGCCAGCGCCGTGGCTCAACAGGCTAATCCTCCGCCTTGCGGCGCCGGCACCCCGGGCTCTAGTCCCCGTCGGGGTGCCGGATTCTGTCCCGGTTGCCCCTCTTCCAGGGCAGCGCTCTGCTATGGCCTGGGAGTGCAGTGGAGGATGGCCTAAGTGCTTGGGCCCCTGCACCCACATAGGAGACCAGGAGAAGCACCTGGCTCCCAGCTTCGGATCAGCGCGGTGTGCCGGCCGCAGCGCGCTGGCCGCGGAGGCCATTGGAGGGTGAACCAACGGTAAAAGGAAGACCTTTCTCTCTCTCTCACTGTCCACTCTGCCTGTTAAAAAAAAACAAAAAAAAAAAAGTGACTTTTTCATTCACTAAGTTGACAAGGTTAAAATGTCAAGTTTTGGGAGACATGCATCCGATTAAGAATGTCTTTATGCAAAATTAATATATTGGTCAGGATCCAAGCTGATTAGGTAGTCTTTTTAAGGCTTTTGTCTTTCTGCCAAATGCTGGAGTTTGATGTCTCACAAGCAATTGGGACAGAAAGATGGATGATTGTGGTTGGGGCAGTATGAATACATTAGAACCAACCATAAGTGCACATGAGAAGCCACAAGGTGGACTCAGTCTAGTCAGCTATTGTTGCTTCTGGCCTTGGTGGCATGAGCATTCTGCAAAAGCAAGGACTCTTCATCATGGACCTAAACACACATCTGGCCCAGGAGTCTGAGAAGCTGAAGAAGAATCCAAGGAGGTGGCCCAGACATTGCATAATGGCAAAGGAGCAGCAGATGTACCTCATGGTGTATGCACTACAAAATTATTCTGTGTTCCAGAAACATCCCCGCCAGTACTGTCAGCCCTCTTTAGTGACGAAAAACTCTATTTATGGGAAGTACAGCTAAATAGGTGGTGGTTTTATATTTTTGTTTTGTGATGTCATATGGTATAACTAATTAAACTAATTAAAGTCCTTTTCACTTGCCAAACATGATCACAACGAGGAATGATTAGTAACTTAGGAAATTTTGCTTCAAAATTTTTAAGTGTTTATGGCAAAGTGAAATTTTAATTCTTTATACCACACGTGCCATTATAGCTAAAAACTACTACTAAAAGTACTACTGTTCTAAAATAAGCTATAACAGTTACAAAGTTCATCACAAAGCAGTCACTGAAAATACAGTGGCATCAACTTAAAAAATGAATAATACTTGACATGGTATGAGATTTTTAGATGGCAAAGATATTATTGTCCCAAACTTCTTACATACAAAAATGGGTTTTAATTTATATTGCACAAACCAAGGGCTTTCACCAAAATATTGTTTTGTAGTCCTTACAGGTGATTTATCTCCCATTCCTTTATCTGTAGGGTAAGTTTCACTGCCAGTTGTTGGAAAGCTTCCAGAATTTCAAAATATAGCAACTTTGGCACACATGTTTCATTAATCTTAGAAAATGTGATTAAGAAGCCTTTTGCTGGAGTTAACAGCAGTTAACAATATATTGTATCCCATACTAAGCTGATTAATTTTTCACTCAGTTTTGAAATCTAGCATACCAAATGCAGGACTTAAAATTCACCTAAGTTTTCTACTCCATCTTTTCCTATGGCACTTTATTTGCAAATAAAAGTAACATACTGCAAAAGTGAGTGCCCCTAAATGTGGTATTTGCTGAAAATATTATTGCAATCCTTCCTTTCATAGCCTTGAAATAGGATCTTTGTTGGCTGTATACTTGGTGAAACGTGGGGAAAGGACTCATGAAACAGTCATTATTCACCACTCTACCACAAGATGTGAATAAACTCTATGTGAATAACACTATAAACCCATTTTTATTAGCACAAGTGGGGCTTAATACCAGTTCTGACTAGGAGAAAAATGATTTTCAGCTTTTATCAGCAATGTACTGTATCAGTTTTCAATCCATCTTATGTACTTACACTCAGAATAATCAGTGCATCTGTTTTATCTTGCCTTTTTATAAAACTTGACAACTCTGCATTTGAATGTCTATGGAGAAAATTTCTTAGACAAGAGTAATACTTCCTTGAAATACAATAGTGGCAGGAATAGTGAAAATTTCTAAATGGCCATTTAAGATGGCTGGCTAACTTGGGGCAGGCATTTGGTGCAGTGGTTACACAGTGGAAATGCTGCATCCCATACTGGAGTGCCTAGGATCAAGTCCCACCTTCCCAACCAATCCAGCTTCCAGCTAATAACACACCCTGGGAGGCAGAATGATAGCAAGTACTAAGGTTCCTGCCACCCATATAGGAGATAGAATTCATCTTCCGGCTTCAGCCTGGCTCAGTCTTGGCTGTTGCAGGCATTTGAGGTATGAACCAGTGGATGGAAAGAGTGTGACCTCTCTCATTCTGCCTTTCAAGTCAATATAATTAAAACCTTTTTTTTTTAAGAAAAATGACTGTCATCACCCTCCCCCAATTTGAACACATTCTAAAATCACAAATGCAAGGCCTATAAATGTTATGTATGTATATTACAAATCTTGATTTTTCATGTGATTATGAAATATATTGTGATCTATTCACTTGATAACTGTGTAGCTTCATTAATTGGATTAAAAGGTAATTTTGAAAAATCTAATATTGTGAAAAGTTTATTTACATTAATTGACTTTTTCCGCCATTTTAAAAAAAGATTTATTTATTTATTTGAAAGAGATACACAGAGCGAAAAGGAGAGGCAGAGAGAGAGAGGTCTTCTTTCCACTGGTTCACTCCCCAATTGGCCACAACGGCTGGAGCTGGGCCAATCTGAAGCCAGGAGCCAGGAGCTTCCTCTGGGTCTCCCACATGGGTGCAGGGGCCCAAGGACTTGGACCATCTTCCACTGCTTTCCCAGGCCACAGCAGAGAGCTGGATCAGAAGTGGAGCAGCTGGGACTTGGACTGGTGCCCATATGGGATGCTGGCACTGCAGGCGGCGGCTTTACCCACTACACCACAGCACCGACCCCTCCATCATTACTCTTAAGAGATACTGATACTTGTTTGTTCTTTGTGATTAAAGACATTTTGAAATGGATAATCTGTTTTTACTACTCTTTAAAGAAAAAGACATGTCTTAAAAACAAAACTTAAGTGCAAAGTTTTCAGTAGTCTTCCTATCACCACTGTACTCCAGTAAAACAGTCACAGCTTTTAGGAAATTGATAAATCCCAAGCTACAACTTACTACTTTTCCTCCCTAAGTTGTCTGCACTTAAAACAAACAAAAAAAAAAAAAAAAAAAAAAAACCTGCAACATAGTCCTGAAAGTATACCACATTCCAACAAAATAATGGGAGCTAAAGACATTTGTCATCATTGTCTTTCAGATTCTCAAACGTTCTAAAATCACTGATTGACACAATGATTCAAATTCTGTCTCTTGATCTAACCATTTTGTAAATAATAGGGATCTACTTCTATTCAGTAAGGCAAGTCTGAGTTTACCAATTCTTTCCTCAAAATTCAACAGGCCCACATAAGGTAATAATGAAGTCTTTGAATTTTTAACTATGATTTTTTTCTTCCTTACAAAATATATTTAATCAAATGTCAACAAATGCAATGTATGTATCAGTATGGGTGATGCAGCTTTAAAGATGTTTATTATAAAAATTTTCTTATGGTTGATCCTTTGGATTTTTTTAATAAATCATCTCTTCAATAAAGGTCTCTAAGTTCATTTGAAATTATCTAAAATCCTGGAAAAAGTTGAAACTGCTGATCATTCTAAAAAAAAAAAAAACTTGACAGATGCATTCTTGACACATTCATCAAGATACATTTTAAAAACATTTAGCTTAGCTCTTTAATACAACATGACACTTTATGACTGTTACACATTATTCTCCCTAATTTATTTTCATTCTTGGACCGTCCAACCATTTTGGAATAAATATGAAAAATTTTAAGTTGCAAAAGTGAATAATACATGATTTTGACATTTTGGAGACAATTAAAATCCATAAATATTTTCCTGTGATTTAAAAAAAAATAAACAATAGGAATCACCATTCTTGTATATGCTTTTGGACTTTTACTTGTAACAAATATAGTCTGTTAGCATATAAAATGTTATTATCTTATTCTGAAAGCTTTAAATATGTTGTGTAGGGTTGTCTAAAACATGTAGACTGTTTTTTAAAACTGACATCAGTGCATCCATATTCCACTAAAAACAAAATAATTATGCTGAGGTGCACTTACTAGGAAGCAAGTTTAAAAATTTGGATTTTGTTTTAAAGTGCTGAGATTTGGAAGAGGACTATGTTTAAGCAGGCTAACCGTACCTTATCATGAACAAAACAAGGACTCTGAAACTCAAGTTTAGGAAAAAAATAGAGGTTCTATGAAAGGAAGATTAGTAACAAACGTTTTCCATTGAAGAAAGAATTCAGGTAAAAACAAATAGCACCACAATGAATTGCACTAAGGTGCTAAAGGAGGTACCTTATTCCCTGCAGAGTGAACGCTCCTTCTGAAATGTATTGCAACATATAAATGCAATTGTTTAATGGTTACCATTTGGTTCATTCGTCTACAGAAAATTGCATTCCTTCTAGTTCATTATACTGAACAAACATTCAAATTACTGAACTATACATAATGTTACATAGTTTACATTTTATGAAAACAAAGTTTGAAGGACTATTTATAAATGTCACCTTGAATATAAGATGACAACTTTAAAAGGGCTTCATATCTCTTAAGACATTTAATTTATGTTAATGGTCCAGGAGTGTTTTAGATATAGATATAGATATAGATATAGATATATTTATATGCATATATATTTCAACAAGAAGTGTAAAAATTTTAAAAACAAATCACAGCACTCATAGCTGCTTTACATATGAAGGTCTTAGGGTCATTAAGGTGTCAAACTATTACACTTATAGTAAGTATATTTTTAAAAAAACAAAGTGGCACATCAGAAAACTTGCTGAAATTCTTACTAGATGCCCATTTCATTATCATGTTACTGATGTGTCAATTCAATGTGTAATTCCCTTTTCTTCATGGAAAGCACTTGTCCCTTCTATTTGGATTCACTTCTGGGGTCCCTACATTCTCCTTCCTGGGTTAGGTGGCATCATCTTCCAGTCAGTCAAAGATCAGGAAAACGGCTGGGGTCTTCCTTGTAGTCATCAGGTATAGTAAAGATGGAGCCATCAAATTCATCATATCGAAACTCTTGAAAAGTCACAGTGGCTGTGATCGTGGGAAACACAGGTATATCTACAGAGAGAACAATGATAAGACTGTAAAATCAAATGTTAATTGATTTGTAGACTAAAAAGCATCATATGTCCGACATATGCTTCAAAATTAAAAAAAAAATTACTCAGAGATCAGACAAATTCAAATTTGTGGCTCATATCAAGTATTTATGTGCTCTTGGGAAGGTTGTGGGTTCTAGTAAGGAGGTATAGACACTGAGTCATGTGAATTACATTCAAGAGCAAATCCCTTCCACCAGTCTTAAGAATGTAATGCCAATTCCATCACGCTATTTGTTTCCCTTGGGACAAAAGAACAGCTATATTTTATACTTTTGCATCCTGACATCTTTCTTCAGATTATGGTATACATATTACTCTGACTCTTTGAACTGATTTTTCATTCTTAGTAATACAAGTGAAATAATAATTTTTGTTTTAAAACACTAAAAGCAATCTATCATAAATATATGGGGTAAAAATGGACTCATCAGAGTTGGAACAATACCACACCACCCTAGCCAGTCTTCAAAGTGAAACACATTTCTGACTGAAATCTGACATTAAAAATAAGCAGATACAGTACTCGTTCTGGTTAGTTTTATTGCTAATATGAATTATTAGAGCATAAATCATAAAACCTGGGTTCTGCTTTCTGCAAATCATTTTACTTATGAGCCTCAGGCATTTAATTTATAAAATGAACTCTCAAAGTCTCCAAACACTATGAAAGGAATGTATGAATGCTGTGTCAGGTGTCTATGTAGGGCAAGGACATTTTAAATTAAGTTTACTACAGGCCAACTGCTTTTTAACAGAAAATAATGTTCTTGTATAAGAACAAAGCTAATTATTTTTTTTTGACAGGCAGAGTAGACAGTGAGAGAGAGAGACAGAGAGAAAGGTCTTCCTTTTTCCGTTGGTTCAACCCCCAAGTGGCCGCTGTGGCCGGCGCACCGCGCTGATCCAAAGCCAGGAGCCAGGTGCTTCTCCTGGTCTCCCATGCAGGTGCAGGGCCCAAGGACTTGGGCCATACTCCACTGCACTCCCAGGCCACAGCAGAGAGCTGGAAAGGAAGAGGAGCGACCGGGAAAGAATCCGGCGTCCCGACTGGGACTAGAACCCAGTGTGCCGGTGCTGCAGGTGGAGGATTAGCCTATTGAGCCGCGGCACCGGCCAGAACAAAGCTAAGTTAAACACAAACATAAATATAAGAATTAATTGGGTTTTCAGTTATTTCTTGGGAGAAAAAAAATCGTTTGTGCCTTCTATATGTAGGTGTGATTCTAATCCAGGATTCAACAAACCAAGGCCCACAGCCTGGCCTGTGAGCTAAGAAAAATGTTTACATTTTCATGTTGTTGAAGAAAAAATGAATAATATTCATGAAGTGAAAATTACATTAAAGTCAAAATTCAGTGTGCATAAATAGTTTTGGAATACAACATATCCATTCATTTACTTACTGCTTATAGTTAATTTCATTCTCCAAAAAGAGTTGAATGGTTGTAACAGAAATCATATGGACTACAAAGCCTAAAACATTTACTAACTTCCTGAAAAAGTCTGCTAACCCCTGTTGTGGGCATTGGCTACATGTCAGTA
Organism: Lepus europaeus; assembly: GCF_033115175.1. Lineage (NCBI taxonomy): Eukaryota > Metazoa > Chordata > Mammalia > Lagomorpha > Leporidae > Lepus > Lepus europaeus. The sequence continues at coordinate 62,456,513 of NC_084831.1, forward strand.
AACAAAAAATGAAATTCATGTATTTATGGAGATTAAAGTCTAGTTGGGAGAGACAGCTAACAAATACATAAAAAGTAACAGTGATTATCATCTACAGAAAAGTAAAGCATGGTAGAGAATAGAGTAAGAGTTGCTGGTCCAAGGAAAACTCAGTGAGATGATCTTCTAGCAATGAGCTGAGATAACAACCATGATGTTGCCTAGAGGATGAAAATTCTAAACAGAAGGAACAAGTACAAAGGGCCCCAAAAGAAAATGCCTGGTTTATTCTAGGAACAGCAAGGAAGCCAGTGTCACTGAAACCAAGGGAAGGAGGGGGAAATTGGCAGGAGATGAGGTCAAAGAGGAAACAGGCAGTTAAAGGTGGGGTTTAGGCCAATGAAAAGACTTTGCCTTTTACTATAGAGAAGATGTAAAACTACTGGGGATGAGACAGGAGTAGGAATGTAACAAGTTTTAGCTGAAGTAATGACAAAGTCTCCTAGACCGACAAAAGCAAAAAGGAGATATGCTCCAGGAATCATTCATTGAAAGACGACCTCTCAAGAGAGTCAAATCTTGCTGAAATTAAGAGAAAAACAGAAAGTTTCCATTAGATTTAACAATACGAATATCAATAATATCAATATAATAATAAGAGTGGAAGAGAAAGAAAATCTATAATGGACTAAGAGAAAGGAGTGAGTAAACTTTTTACTTTGAGATAACCTTTTACTTTGAGATAATAATTGATTTACAGGCCACTGTAAGAAATAATACAGAAAGATCCCTTGAATATTTTATCCAATTTCCCCCAATAGTAGCTTCTTATAAACAAAATATCAAAATCTGAACATTGGCAATACAGGAAAAGATTAAGAATATTACCAAAAAGGCGAATACCACATGGTCTCCCAAACAAAAAACAAATGTCTATGTCTGTCAGTACTATTGCAAATATAGTTTTGTAAAATTGTATGCCTTTGTTAAACCAATGTTAAGAATGTTATACTACTATAGTTTTAATGATCTGTGATTACTTCAAAATTTACTGTATATGGGTGAAATGTCCATTTTTCCATTCAATTATTTTTTATAGCTGTTGTCAATATTCCCATTAAACTAGGGTCTTTTTTGCTTTTTACTGGTTAACTTATTATTTGATGAAGTATTAAGCATATTTTACTGTAATAAAATTTTAAATATATGTTATCTTGAGGCCAGCGTTGTGGCGTAGCAGGTAAAGCCACCGCCTGCAGTGCCGGCATCCCATATAGGCACAGGTTCGTATCCCAGCTGTTCCACTTCCAATCCTGCTCTCTGCTATGGCCTGGGAAAGCAGTGGAAGATGGCCCAAGTCCCTGGGCCCCTGGACCCACGTGGGAGACCCGGAGGAAGCTCCTGGCTCTGCTTTGGATCTGTGCAGTTCTGGCTGTTGCAGCCAATTTGGGAGTGAACCAGCAGATGGAAGACCTCTCTCTGCCTCTTCTCTCTCTGTGTAACTCTGACTTTCCAATAAATATATAAATCTTTAAAAAAATATCTAAAATAAAATGTTATCTCAAAAATCATAAAAAGTAAAGACCTATACAATTCTTCTGGTTATCTGTAGGTAATTTTGTTGTTGTTGCAACCATGAATAGGATCATTTTCTTTTTATGCACTTGTTAACGACTTACAGAAAAGATACTAATTTTTTTTAAGATTTTATTTATTTGACAGGTAGAGTTACAGACAGTGAGAGAGAGAAACAGAGAGAAATGTCTTCCTTCCATTGGTTCACTCCCCAAATGGCCACAACAGCCAGAGCTGCGCCGATCCGAAGCCAGGAGCCAGGTGCTTCTTCCGGGTCTCCCACATGGGTGCAGGGGCCCAAGCACTTGGGCCATCTTCTACTGCTTTGCCAGGCACAGCAGAGAGCTGGATTGGAAGAGCAGCAGCCAGGACTAGAACAGGCGCCCATATCGGATGCAGGCGCAGGATTAACCTACTGTGCCACGGCACCGGCCCCAAGGGAAAGATACTAATTCTGAGAACTCATTCTTTCTTCTAGCCAACTTAAAACACTCTTATTGGTTCTAAGATTTTGTCCTTCATATTGACGATGACCTGTGCTGCTGGGGCCATTGCTGCAATGGAGTTTGCTGCTTCTGCCAGTCTCTTCCTGGTTCCTGCCTAGCCATCCTCACCACTACTGCCCTAGCTGCATCTCCTTTCTCACCCCTGCCCCCTACCCTTCTTTCAGATCACTTGGAGGCTGGGCCTCAAAAATGAAAGCTTAAAACGAAAGTCAGTATTAATTTTTAAAAATTGTTGATTTATTTATCGGCAGAGGGGAGAGACGGAAGAGATCACACCCACTGGTTCATTCCCCAGATGCCCACATGCCCACATGGCTGGTAGAGGAGGTCAGGGGTTTCGCCAAAGTTGGTGACTTGGACTTATTCTGGATCTCCCTTGTAGATAACAGGAACCCAAATACTTGAGCCATCCCTACTGCCTCCCAGAGTGCATCAGCAGAAAGCTGGAATCGGGAGTCAGGACTCAAACCCAGGCTCTCTGCTGTGGAATAAGGATGTCCCAAACAGTGTGTTAGCCTCTAGGCCAAATGCTCACCCCGGCAGTTTTAATTTTAATGAAGTGTTTTAGTTTTTTTATTTCTATAATACAGTGTAATCTGTTATATCCTGTATCAGGGATCATCAAGATACTGATGGAAAATGTATTATGAGAGAAATTATGTATTTTTTACACCAAAATAAACATCTTTCAATTTTAAAAACAACAACAAAAATACAAAAAGGGTTTGGGAGAAAAAGGGTGAGCAGGAGAAGGAGGAAGAAAATACCATTACATTCATAGATCTGTATCTATAAATCACAATGAATCTGCTAAGAATTCAAATTAAAAAAATAAACAAAAAAGTTTAAGAGTATTCCCAGAACCACACACTGCCTCATGTCAAATCCCTCATATGCCCTTTTACACTCACATTTACATCCATTATGCCTATGCCTCATCCATTCCTTAATTCCTGGACCCCAGTTAACTGGTCATTTCTCTAGTTTTTGTTTTGTTATATTTTTTTTACTTCAAGTGCTTTACATAGATGGAATCCTATAGGATGTCACCACTGGGATTAGCTTTCTTTTCTCATCATAATTTTCTGGTTATTCATCCAGGCTGTTTCTCATGTATCAACAATTTGTTCTTTTTTTTTTCGCTTAAGAGTAGTCCATGGTATAGATATACCACAGTTTATCTATTGAAAATTGTAGTTCTTCAGCTAGTACAAATAAAGCTGCTATGAAATGAACATTTGTGTACAGGTCTTTGTGTGAACATAATCTTTAATTTTCTGGAATAAACGCTTAGGAGTGCAACTACTTGGTTGCATGGTTGTTGTTGTACCTTTAGTTTTTAAGAAACCAAAACATTTTCCAGAGTGGCTGTACCAATGTATACCATCAGTAATACTACAAGTGATCAAGTTTCTCCACATCTTCACTCACTAAGATGTTGTTGTCACAATACTTTATTTCACCCATTCTATTAGATATATAATGGTGTCTCCTCATAGTTTTAACTTGCATACCCCCAAAGGCTAATAATACTGAATAATTTTCATGTGCTTATTTTCCATATCTATATATGCTTTGATGAAATATTTCTTTATGTCTTTTACCCTTTTCTAATTGGCTTTTGATGACTTATGAGAGTTATTGTTTATTCTAGGTATTGGACTTTTGTTAAAATATATGGTTTGAAAATATCTTCTCCCCCTCCATAGCTTGGGTTTTGTTACTTTTACCCAAGTCTTTCTTTCTGAGAGCAAAGAATGTTTTTAACTTTTGATGAAATCCAATTTATTTATTTTTCCTTTTATGGACTGTGATTTTGGTATAAAAGTTAATAACTCTGTAGCAGATCCGTAAGCATCATTTATAAGGCTGGACAAGTGATAACAAGTTCTTTCAATTTCTGTTTGTTATGGAAGGTCTTTATTTCACCTTCATTCATAAATTAGACCTTTTCAGGGTACACTATTGTGGGTTGATAGTTTTTTTTTGTTTGTTTAAGACATGGACTATGTCTCTCCATTCTTTCCTAGCCTGAAGGGTTTTTGATGAGAAGATTTAAAATTATGATTCAATTCTGTCTGTAAGAAACTCATATCAATTATAATGATACAAGCGGATTAAAATAAAAGGATGAAAGAATATATAATGCAAATTTAACCAAAGGAAAACAGGACTGAGTATAATAAAATTAAATAAAGATTTCAGATCAAAAAAATTATCAGAGACAAGGAAGAATATATTAGGTAATAATGAAATCATCAATCCATGATGTGGCTGGCACTGTGGGATAGTGGGTGAAGCCACTGCCTACAGTGCTGGCATCCCAAATGGGTGCCGGTTCTTATCCCGGCTGCTCCACTTCCACAGTTCTCTGCTGTGGCCCGGGAAAGCAGTAGAAGATGGCCCAAATCCTTGGCCCCCTGCACCCACGTGGGAGATCCAGAAGAAGCTTCTGGCTCCTGGCTTCAGATCAGCTCAGCTCTAGCCATTGCGGCCAATTGGGGAGTGAACCAGCGGATGGATGATCTCTCTCTCTCTCTCTCTCTCTCTCTCTCTCTCTCTCTGCCTCTCCTTCTCTCTCTGTGTAACTCTTTCAAATAAATAAGTAAATATTAAAAAAAGAGACAAGGGCATTATGTAATGATTAAGGGACCAATTCAACAGGATGATGTGACTATAATAAATGTACATGCACCCAATGCCAGGGTGCCTGGCTATTTAAAGCAAATGTTAATGGATCTAAAGGGAGACATAGACACCAATACAATAGTAATGAGGGACTTCAACACCCCAATGTCATCAATGGATAGATCAACTAAACAAAGAATCAACAAAGAAACAATGACACTATGGACAAAATCGACCTAACTGATATATCTTCATAACATTTCATCCCACAATTGAAGAATACACATTTATTTCATCAGTGCAAAGAACTTTTTCAAAGATAGACCGTCTGCTAGGCCACAGAGGCACTCTCAGCAAATTAAAAAAAAAAACAAAAAACTGAAATTATACCATGTATCTTTTCTGACCACAACGGAATGAAACTGGAAATCAACAACTTAAGAATCTCTAGAAAATATGCAAACACATATACCATGTATCTTTTCTGACCACAACGGAATGAAACTGGAAATCAACAACTTAAGAATCTCTAGAAAATATGCAAACACATGGAGACTGAACAACATACTCCTGAATGAACAGTGTGTGAAAGAAGAAATCAAAGGAGAATCAAAAAATTATTGGAAATGAATAAAAATGACAGTACAGCATATTAAAACTTATGGGATACAGCAAAAGCAGTGTTAAGAGGAAAGATTATAGAATTAGTGTCTACATCAAAAAATTGGAAAAGCACCAAATAAATGAGCTATCAATGCATCTCAACGACCAAGAAAAACAAGAACAAACTAAACCTAAAATTAGTAGAGGAAAAAATAATTAAAATTAGAGAAGAAATAAATAAAATTGAAACAAAAAGATTAGTGAAATGAAGAGCTGGTTTTTTGAAAAAAAAATTAACAAAATTGATATACCATTGACCCAAATATTGAAAAAAACAGTGGGTGAAAAGACCCAAATCAGTAACTCAGAGATGAAAAAGGAGAGGTAACAACAGATACAACAGAAATAAAAAGAATCATCAGGAATTATTAAAAAAAAAAAAAAGCAAAGCAAAGAAACAAAACTGGAAAATATAGAAGAAATGGATAGATTTCTGGATACAATACAACCTACCAAAATTGAGTCTTGAAGATGAAGAAAACCTAAACAGACCAACAACCAAGATGGAGACTGAATCAGTAATAAAGACTCTTCCAACAAAGAAAAGTCCAGGACCAGATGGTTTGACTTTTGAATTCCACCAGTCTTTTAAAGAAGAATTAATTCCAATTCTTCTTAAACTATTCCAAACAACTGAAATGGAAGAAATCCTCCCAATCTCCTTCTATGAGGCCAGAATCACTTTTATTTCAAATCCAGAAAAAAGATACAATATAGAAAGAGAACTATAGAACAATATCCCTGATAGTGCTAATCGAATCCAACAACAAATCAGAAAGATCATTCACCTGGACCAAGTAGATTGATCCCTGGTGTGCAGGGATGGTTCAACATTCGCAAATCAATTTGATACATCACATTAACAAACTTAAGAACAAAAACTTTATGATTATCTCAATAGATGCAGATAAAGTATTTGATAAAATACAACATCCTGGGGCTGGCACTGTGGCATAGTAGACTAAGCCTCCTCCTACACTGCATGCCATATTGGTGCCAATTCGTGTCCTGGCTGCTTCTCTTCCAATACAGCTGTTAATGGCCTGGGAAAGCAGTGGAAGATGGCTCAATTCCTTGGGACCCTGCAACCACATGGGAGACCTGGAAAAAGCTCCAGGCTCCTGTCTTCAGATTGGCCCAGCTCAAGCCACTGAAACCAGAGGATGGGAGACTTTCTCTCTCTCTCTCTCTCTCTCTCTCAGCCTCTCTGTAAATCTGCCTTTCAAATAAATCAATAAATCTTAAAAAAAAAAATCCTTTCATGATGAAAACCTTAAGGAAATGGGGTATAGATAGAACATTCCTCAACACAATTAAGGCAATCTATGATAAACCCACAGCCAGCATCTTATTGAATGGGTAAGAGTTGGAAGCAATTTCATTAAGATCTAGACCCAGACAGGAATGCCCACTTTTACCTACTGCTAGTCAATATAGTTCTGCAATTTTAGCCAGAGCCATTAGGCAAGAAAAAGAAATCAGTGGAATACAAAAGGAAAGGAGGAAGTCAAATTATCCCTGTTTGTAGATGGCATGGTTCTAAATGTATATAGGAACCGAAAGACTTCACTAGGAGACCACTGGAACTTTATAAGAGACTTTGGTAAAGTCACAGGATACAAAATTAACAAATTATCAATAGCCTTTGTATACAAAGTGCCAAGGTTGAGAAAGAACTTGTAAAATCAGTCCCATTCACAACAGCTACAAAAATATATTCAAATACTTTGGAATACATTTAACCAAGAAGGTGAAAGATCACAATGATTAAAATTACAAAACTTTAAAGAAAGAAGTAGAAGAAGAAACAAAAACATGGAAAAATCTTCCATGCTCATGGACTAGAAGAATTAATATCATCAAAATGTCCATACTACCACAAGCAATTATAGATTCAATGTGATACCAATCAGAATACCAATAACATTCTTCTCAGATCTAGAAAAAACAACGCTAGAATTTATATGGAAACATGAGAGACCCTGAATAGCTAAAGCAATCTTACACATCAAAAACAAAGCCAGAGGCATCACACTACCAGATTTTAAGACATACTACAGGGCAGTTATAATCAAAACAGTCTGATACTGGCACAGAAATAGATATGTAGACTAAGGGAACACAATAGAACCCCCAGAAATCAATCCATGCATCTACAACCAACTTATCTTTAATAAATTAGCTAAAATCAGTCCCTGGAGAAACTGTAGTCTCTTCAACAAATGGTGCTGGGAAAATTGGATCTTTACATGCAGAAGTATGAAACAAGACCCGTACCTTATACTCTTCACAAAAATCAACTCAAAATCTATCAAGGATCTAAATCTATGACCTGATACCATCATATTACCAGAGGAGAACACTGGGGAAACTCTGCAAGACATTGAACTAGTACAGCCATTGGGAAGTCAGTATGAAGATTCCTCAGAGATCTAAAAATAGACCTACCATATGAACCAGCCATAACCAAAGGAAATGAAATCAGCATATGAAAGTTATCCATTTGGGTCTTCCACATGGGTGGCAGGAATCCAGATACTTGGGTCATCTGCTGCCTCTAAGGCACAATAGCTGGAAGCCCGGTTGGAATTCTGGGTCAGAATCACAGATGGGTCTCAATCGAGGGAACTCTGATACAGAATGTGGATATTCCAAATGATGGCTTAACCTGCTGTACCACAACACTTCCCACCCCCAGCAAATTTTTAAAATAGCTGGGAAGACAATAGATTAATAGTACAAATGAAGAGATCATTCAAGCTATGAAGACTGGCATCACTTCTACTGAGATAGAACAGATGGAGGAGAAGAAGGGCCTCGTGCAGGAAATTCCACATAGGATGTTTGGGAACAGTGAGAGAGGTCCCATTTCTGATTGCTGTTTTTGTAATGAAGGAAGTAAAATGATCTGATTAGACTGTAAGAGGAAATAGTAAGAGAGTATGAAGAGTTGATAAAAGAGGTTCAAATTTAGCCTTTGAGAAGAATGAGAAAAGCAAATCAGAGAAATGATCATATCTAATCAATATTTAAAGCTCTGGTTGATTTTAAAAACTTATGTTAATGACAATTTTCAAATTTTTGTAATTTTCTCCTAATTATGTTTCTTATCCTAAATATAGAAACATAAATGATGGAAAATTAAACCAACCCAGGAATGGTATTTTACAGGATTGGTTCAAAAGGAAAATAAGAGAACAGCTGAACAAGTTCCTCATAACTTTAAGTACACAAGCAAAAGATTATCTATCCCTTTTTTTTTTTTTTTTTTTTTTTGACAGGCAGAGTGGACAGTGAGAGAGAGAGAGATAGAGAGAAAGATCTTCCTTTTGCCGTTGGTTCACCCTCCAATGGCCGCCGCAGTAGGCGCGCTGCGGCCGGTGCACTGCGCCGATCCGATGACAGGAGCCAGGTGCTTCTCCTGGTCTCCCATGGGGTGCAGGGCCCAAGCACTTGGGCCATCCTCCACTGCACTCCCTGGCCACAGCAGAGAGCTGGCCTGGAAGAGGGGCAACCGGGACAGGATCGGTGCCCCGACCGGGACTAGAACCCGGTGTGCCGGTGCCGCAAGGCGGAGGATTAGCCTAGTGAGCCGCGGCGCCGGCTATCTATCCCTTTTTAAGAATGTAGTTCTGGGGCCAGCGCTGTGGTGCAGCAGGTAAAGCCGCCGCCTGCAGTGCTGGCATCCCACATAGGTGCTGGTTCAAGTCTCGGCTGCTCCACTTCCAATCCAGCTCTCTGCTATGGCTTGGAAAAGCAGCAGAAGATGGCCTAAGCCCTTGGGCCCCTGCACCCACGTGGGAGACTCGGAAGAAGCTCCCAGCTCCTGACTTCAGAGCAGCTCGGCTCTGGCTATTGCAGTCATTTGGGGAGTGAGCCAGTGGATGGAAGACCTCTCTCTCTAGCTCTACCTCTCTCTGTAAGTCTGTCTTTCAAATAAATAAATAAATCTTTAAAAAAAAAAAAAAAAAAAGACTGTAGTTCTGTGGTAGGTGTTTGGCCCAGCAGTTAAGACATCTGCATCCTAAATCGGAGTTCCAGGGTTTGGTTCCCAGTTCCAGATTCCAACTTCTCATCGATGTACGCACTAGGAGGCAGTAGTTGATGGCTAAAGAAATTGGCTTCCTGCTCCCTACTTAGGAGACCTGGACTGAGTTCACAGCTCCTAGTTCTAGCCCCAACGGAACCCCAGTCACTCAATTCAGGCATCTGGAGAATGAACCAACAGACCAGAGTTCACTGGCTTTTTCTCTTTCTGCCTCTCAAGATAATAATAATAACAATAACAACAAGAATAACAATGTAACTTTTCATCAGAGAAGTTTCTGCAAAAAAGTATTGTAGATTATTTTTTCTTCCCATATAATAAAAATATCTATTTTGCCTAAAATCTATACTGCACCATGATGTTGATTTGGGTTTGAAATTTTTTAAGGATTTTATTAATTAATTTGAAAGGCTGAGTTACAGAGAGAGGGAAAGAAAGAAAAAGGTCTTCCATCCACTGGTTCCCTCCCCAAATGGCCACAACAGCCAATTCTAGGCCAGGCCTAAGCCAGGAGTCAAGTACTTCTTCCAGGTCTCCCAAGTGAGTGGCAAGGGCCAAGGACCATTTTCCACTGCTTTCCCATGAGCATTAGCAGGAAGCTTGACTGGAAATCGAGCAGCCAAGACATGAATCAGCACCCATACAGGATGCTGACATTTTAGGAAGCAGCTTTACCCACTACACCACAATGCCAGATCCTGGGTTGGAACTTAATACTGGGACAGTTTAGTTTCATCTATTCATCCCCTGTCCTTTATGCTGTTTTGTCATTGTGCCTCTTATCAGTACCTAAAGGAAGTTCAATGTTTGAAATATTTTCTGGCCACAGAATATGGCAGTGGAGTTTAAAATTCTACACAAATGCTCAAACAACAATCCCTTATGCATAGCTAGAATGCAGAGCTCTTGATTGTTTTGTTTTCTAACATTTCTGCTTGAAATTATATCATTCATTTCTTTAAGTAGACACGGGGATCCCAGTGCTTTTTGTATGGTAAAGAGGAACTAGAATGACATTTCAAAATAATTTTATAGTCCATTATAATGCTTACTCCCTAGTTTGGAAAACTGAGACCATCTGGCTTAATTTTTAACAATGAAAATGTTATTTCTAATAGTAAACATGTTTGCCTACTTATCCTGAGATGTAGTTTTAAAAATATTGACTGAATCAAGATGAAATATATCCAAGAATAATATAAAGATTATAGTTGCTCTATTTATTTTTCTCTCCCACTAGAATGTGAACACCAAGGGAGCAGAAACTTTTGTTGTCTCTCATCTCTAGAAGGTTATAGACACAGCACAAGCACTAATTAAATATTGCTTGGCTAGATCAGTGCATGGTACTGAAGGCACTCCTAAACCTAAAATTCATACCAAATCTAAGCCTGAAGTTCTAAATTATTAAGCACCTTTTATTAGTCTCTGGTAACCAGTTTTCTAAGTTAAAAAGATAAGTATATGGAAAAAATGAGATCTTACTGTTTCTAAAGTTCTTGACTTAAGATGAAATTAAGTTAAAATCTTTAAGACTAACACATAAAAAATATGACTATTATTTTGAAATATTCCCACTATGCAGAAACTCACAGGATGCTAGAGATTTGGGCTAAACTACAGTCTCCCTATTTCCTATTAAAAATATTATTACATTACATCATTGGTTTATCCATACCTTCATCTATGAAATATTTTCATATCTATTACATTTAATTTTTAAAAGATTTATTTATATATTTGAGAAGCAGAGTTAGAGAGAGAGCAAAGGAGAGACAGAGGTCTTCCATCTACTGGCTCACACCCCAAATGGCCATAATGGCTGGAGCTGGGCCAATCCAAAGCCAGGTACCAAGAACTTCTTCCAGGTCGCCCATGCAGGTGCAGTGGCCCAAGCACTTAGGCCTTCTTCCACTGCTTTCCCAGGCCATTAGCAGAGAGCTGGATCAGAAGAGGAGCAGACAGGGCACAAACCAGCACCCATATGGGATGCTGGTGCTGCAGGAGGAGGCTTACCTACTATGCCACAGTGCACAGCCCTCTTTATATTTACTTTAGATCAAGTGGAATTTGAACCCTCAATAGGCATTTTGTACATCTGACAAAATATGAATATCAATGCATTTAATTTTAAACACTTTACAAATATATAAGCAACTAGGAAATTATTTTCCCTTAAAACATGACTTATTAAATGTTAATAAACAGCTACATATTTATAATATACACAAACATGAGTTTACATTTTTCTCTTTTTCTCTTACCTAATTTTACAGGAAAGCCTGGAGGCAGCTTCATCTGAACAAACTCTCTAAGCTTGTTAAAGTGCTTGAAGGGAGCTATTACTTCTAAAACATTCAATAATCTGAAAAATGAAAGAAGAAAAAAGATTTCACTTTTTCAAGTTGATTTCTTTGTGTCTGTATGCTGTTTAACTATATGCTTTAAATTTAGATAGTACTACTAATTTCCAGATATTAGATTAAAAAAATTATATACCTTATGCCTCCTGGTTTATTATTTTTTCTATGTCACGATTAATAACTTTCAATTGTGCTGTCATAATTTTCCTAGATGCTTGATATTAGGCATTTATTTAAATGGATGGAAGGCTTACACCTGTCTTCTATCTGAAGTCTGCATACTTACTATTTGGGTGGCTGAATTTCACTGTCAATGTATCATGTGTATGAAGAGTTCTTATGTGTTTAACACTCCATGAATATATGATAAGTAAGCATTGCTTGTCTTTATTCTTTTTAGTTAATGCTCATTTATTTTCATTTATTTGAAAGGCAGAGCAGGAGAGAAAGATCTCTTCCCTCATAGTGGTTTACTTCCCAAATGCCAGCAATAGCAAGGGCTGGGCGAGGCTGAAGCCCAGAACTTCATTCAGATCTCCCACATGGGTGGCAGGAGCCCAAGCACTTGAGCCCTGATTATCAGGAAGGTGGATCAGAAACAGAAGCAGCACTTCAACATGCGGTGTAGGTATCCCAAGTAGTGGATTAAAATGCTACACAACAATACCTGCCACTTGTCTTTATTCTTAAAAGAAAACTTGGCTTGCATAAAATTTCAGAATATACTATTTTTCCATTTGAACTACAAATTCATAACTTTTCCTGGCATTCTGTAACACACTAGTCATTATAGTACAATTTATCCTTTCATCCTTTTGTTGAATGGATTTCACTTTCAAGTAATATTTTTCTTCCAAAAAGATGCTAGGGGCCAGTGCTATGGCGTAGTTGGTAAAGCCACCGCCTGCAGTGCCGACATCCCATATGGGTGCTGGTTTGAGTCCTGGCAGCTCTACTTCTGATCCAGCTCTCTGCTGAGGCCTGGGAAAGCAGTGGAAGATAGCCTAAGTCCTTGGGGCCCTGCACCCGCGTGAGAGACCCAGAAGAAGCTCCTGGCTCCTGGCTTCAGACAGACACAGCTCCGGCCATTGCGGCCATCTTGGGAATGAACCAGCGGATAGAAGACCTCTCTCTCTCTATGCCTCTCCTTCTCTCTCTGTGTAACTCTTTCAAATAAAAATAAATTAATTTTTTTAAAAAAATGCCATTGCTGTCATATTTCTTGAGTTCTTTTATGTCTGAGAATATCCTCAGTTGCCTTCGTATCTGAATGACTACTATGCTGATATATTATCAGCCCATGCTTTCTTTCCTTCAGAAATATCAAGACACATGAAAATAATGTAAAGAAAGGCTGACTTCACCCCTTTTCTGACCAGATGCCTTCAAATTTAGTAACAACTGAAGCTGAAGTTTCATCAGGATAATTTTTGTTAATGATTGTTCTATATCAATTTTTCTTATAATCTACTCTTCTTCTATAGATTCAGTTCTGCTTTAGAGAGAAATTTTCTTCTTTTTTTTTGTTTAAAGATTTATTTTATTTATTTGAAAGGCAGAGTTACAGAGAGACAGAGGGAGAAATAGAGAGATAAAAAGAACTCTTCCATTCACCAGTTCACTCCCCAGAAGGGTGCAATGGTTGGGGCTGGGCCAGGTCAAGCCAAATCCAGAAGCCAGGAGCTACTTCCAGGTCTCCTGCACATGGGTGCGAGAGCCCAAGGACTTGGGCCATCTTCTACTGTTTTCCCAGGTGCATTAGCAGGGAGCTGGACCAGAAGTAGAGCAGCTGGGACATGAACTGGTGCCCATATGGGATGCTGGCATTGCAGGTGGCAACTTAACGTGTTATGCTACAGCACCAGATCCTATCATATTTTGAATTCTGTTACAGTTATAATTTGGAGACGTTGTTTACATGAAACACCATAATCCCTATGTTGAATCACTCTTATCCTCCATACCTACAGTTTTTTTAATTCCTTTAATCTCTTCGTCCACTGTATTTACTTAGAACTGTCAGAATTTAATTTTCAAAGACAGGCATCTGGCCTAGCAGTTAAGAAACCAGCTGAGATGCCAGCATCCCATATTAGAGTTCCTGAGTTTGACACTCACCTCAACTCCTGAGTTTGACACTTGGCACTACTTCTGACTCCAGTTTCCTGCTACTGCAGACCCTGGGAGATAGTGGTGATGGCTCAAATAGTTGGGTTCCAGTTATTCATGTGGGAGACCTGGGTTGGGTTCCTGGTTTACAGTTTTGGCTCCAGGCCTGGCCCAGGACCACTGAGGACATTTAGGACTGAATCAGTAGATGGCAGTGCTCTCTCCTTCTCTGTGTCTCTCTGTCTCTCCAAAATAAATAATGAAATATTTAAAAACAAAAGTAAATTGTGGGGCCAGCGCCATGGCTCACTTGGTTAATCCTCTTCCTGCAGCACTGGCATCCCATATGGGTACCAGGTTCTAGTCCCGTTTGCTCCTCTTCCAGTCCAGCTCTCTGCTGTGGCCTGGGAGGGCAGTGGAAGATGGCCCAGGTGCTTGGGCCCCTGTACCCGCATGGGAGACCAAGAAGAAGCACCTGGCTCCTGGCTTCAGATCGGCATAGCTCCGGCCATAGTGGCCATTTCGGGGTGAACCAACGGAAGGAGGCCTTTCTCTCTGTCTCTGTCTCTGTCTCTCACTGTCTTAACTCTATCTGTCAAATTTAAAAAAAAAAGTAAATTGTAAGAACTAGACACATTTTTTAAATAATTTAATTCTCAGCAACATCATCTCTTTTCATTTTTGTTATTAATTATTTTTATACTACTACTGTTTAGTGTTCAATTTATCTCCTTTGGTTTAAATCTCCTTTTCATTTTATTTTACTATCGTCCCAGCTCATCCTAAAGAGACCTAGTTTGTTGTTTTCATATTCTCTTTATGCTTTTCTACACCAATCACAGGTAATTTTTTCTCTTCTTTTACCTATTTTTTGCTCTAGAATGGCTTCGTTGTTTGGCTTTTCCATGCTCTGTTCCTTATTTTACCTTTTTTCAAGAATCTTAGTTACAACTGTCACATTCTATAAATTCTAACATCTATTTTTTTTTCAGATAATGACATATCTAAAATTGGAATAACTCCCAAAATTGATTGTATCTTAAATTAGCCTCAATATTCTTCTTGATTAGTAAATAAAATTTAAAATTGGTGCTTCTTGGGATCAACAGCTCCTAGATAAAAGAAAGTATGGCAGATTTATAAGTGTGGTTAGCTCCTCACATTTCTGAGACATTTCTCTGACCTATAGTTTGATGGTGGTATAAAATTCTATCCCATTGTCTGAAGTTTGAGTATAGGGCAAGGTCAAGGATTGTGCTATACATAATTGGACTCTGAACTTTTATATGTATTTATTTCACCAGATTGGAAGAAGAAAGAATGACAAAGGGAAAATAGTCTGGAACTTTAACTCTCCCCTCCACTACTTTAGGGAGGAGCCTAAAGCCGCAGTTCTGAATCAGCTCTAGCTACATACCTCTCATCCATCTCTCCAAAGTGGATTTTTTTATAAAGGGAACATCTGGGGCCAGCATTGTTGCACAGCAACCCATATCAGAGTGCCGGTTTTAGTCCCAGCTGCTCTCCTGATCTAGCTTCCTACTGATGCATCTGTGGAAGGCAGCAAATGATGGTTCAGTGTTCGGGTCCTTGCCACCGACATGGTAGACTAAGATGGAGCTCCTGGCTCCTGCCTTGAGCCTGACCAAACCTGGGCTATTGCAGCTGTTTGAGGAGTGAACCAACAGAGAGAAGATCTCTCTCTTATTCTTTCTCTCTCTCTGCTTTTCCCTCTCACTTTCTGTCACTCTGCCAAATGAAGAAAGAGAGAGGGAGAAAGGGAGGGGAAGAGATGGGGAGGGGGAAGGAAGGGACATCTGGTGAATACAGATTTGAAACTTTGCATGCAAGTTGTTCACTGCAATATTGTTTATAATGATAATAAACTACAAACAATCAAAATGTTTACCAATAAGGAAATGATAAAACAAATGACAGTACTACAATATACTGAGGGGAAAATATAGACAAAAATATAATTACTGTAAGAATTCTATGGTTTGGAAGATTTTCAAAGAAAAAAAAAGAAAGTCAGAACAAAATGTACAATAGTTCCCATTTTTATAAAAAATGCAAAAACACAAAAAGATCACAAAATTGTGGTAAAAGAAAACTATCACTTTTTACTCAATAAACTTCCCTATTTTTACACTTTACAGCAAGCATTGAAACCAAACCTCTAAAATATAAAAGCAGCATCCAGTCTCTCATCTGTCTCTCTTAGCCCAAAGTGTCCTTACTTGCCCTTTATCAAAAGGAATTCACTGAATTGAGAGAATGATACAGCTGGCCCAACAAGGTTCTTTTTTTTTTTTTTTAATCTATTTATTTATTTTGAAAGAGTTACAGAGAGAGGGATGGATACAGAGAGAGATCTTCCATCTGCTGGTTCATTCCCCAGATGGCTGCAATAGTCAGTGCTGGGCTAGGCCAAAGCCAGGAGCCAGAAGCTTCATCCAGATTTCCTACTTGGGTGGCAGGGGCCCAAGTACTTGGGCCATCTTTGCTGCTTTTCCCAGGCCATTAGTAGGAAGCTGGATCGGAAGTGGAACAGTCAGGGTGTGTCTGTGTGGGTGCAAACTATTGTAATCTTTACTTAGTATAGAGCTGATCTTCTGTATATAAAAATAATTAAAAATGAATTTTAATGAAGAATGGGATGGAAGAGGGAGTAGGATATGGGATGGTTTGCAGGTGGAGGGTGGTTATGGGGGGAAGAACTGCTATTATCCAAAAGATGTACTTTCAAAATTTATATTCATTAAATACGTTTTTTAAAAAACTTTTATTTAATGAATATAAATTTCCAAAGTACAGCTTATGGATTACAATGGCTTCCTCCCCCCATAACTTCCCTCCCACCCGAAACCCTCCCCTTTCCCACTCCCTCTCCCCTTCCATTCACATCAAGATTCATTTTCAATTCTCTTTATATACAGAAGATCAGTTTAGTATATATTAAGTAAAGATTTCAACAGTTTGCACCCACATAGCAACATAAAGTGAAAAATACTAAATAAGTTTTTTATTAAAATAAATAAAAATTTAAAAAAAAAAAAAAAAGAACCAGTGTCTACATGGGATGCCAGTGTCACAGGAGGCAGATTTACCTGTTACGCTACAATGCCGGCCCACCACCCACAAGGTTCTAATAACTGGACTCAAGAAGTCATCTGGTTCTCTTAACAGATAAAACCTCAATGGTTGGTATGGTCTGGAGGGATCTGTTTAGGGAAATTCCAGGTCCAGGCTGGGAGATTCCAGGTCTGGGGCAGAAGCTAACTGCCACCTACATGTAACCCCCAGACCAACTGGAGACCACCTGGCCATCATGAATTCTCTAAAGATCACAGCATCACTAATCAATCAAAGGAAGGTCAGAAGCACCACTGAGTACCACGAACTTGGACATGAGCTGATGATACATCTCTCAGCCCCAATTTCCATCTATAGGAGCCTTCACTTCTAACTGGAAATTAAGCATCAGCTGCCTGGCTTCTTGCTCTGCGCTTTGCAATAAATGCCTACTGTCTCCTACTACCGTGATGTCAGCGATTGGCTTTCTGAGCATCTGGCAAGAGGATCCAGTTTGGGGGTTCTACAGCAATGACTCCAACTACTTTGAAGTGTTGTTTGGCAACAACATGTATTCATGTACTCCTTTTATATTAAAAAAAAAAAAAAACTTCAAAAACATGTCTGGTAAAATTATAAAAACATGAATACTTTTGTGAACTAAACAATTTTAGAAGCAGGGTGCACATACTATCAGGCATATGCTTTTATATTTCAAAGTCCTCAAATGCAAACATAATTATAGCATATGGGGCTTAAGAGCTTTTTTCATAAACATGTATAGTTAGTAACAAACTTACAACTCAATCCCTAAGGGAAATTCCTGGCTCATTGCTATTGTGGCTTTAAAGGTTTTCTTACTCTCTTTGCACACCAGTTCTCTACCCAGATGAGGAGCTCTGAAATGGAAAAAAAAGAGAGAATATTAAACTTTCCACAGGATATCACTTTCCTGAGAAGAATAATTTGTCATCTTCTAATGGCATTAATTAATGTTTCAATTTTCCTAAGCTTGTCTATAGAAGTAAATTATACTTATGCTAAAAGAGACTAAGTATATAAGAAATGTAATCTAGTGGAGTAAAATGGACATTTTGAGATTCGATGATTGTTTACAGCCCTTGTCTCTTCTGTTGAGAAACAGTGTTTTCTTTCTTCATACTATGTGTTGAACTCTTTTACTTAATGTAGGTTTAACTTCATGATCATTCAATAAACTGAAAGCAAATCTTTGTAAAAATTATGTGTGAGAATAGGAGAGGGAGGAGGAAGAAGGGTTGGATTGTGGGCAGGAGGGAAAGTGGGGTGGGAAGTATCACTATGTTCCTAAATCTGCACATATGAAATACATTAAACATGTATAACTTAAATAAAATTAAAAAAACATAAAAAAAGAAATGAGACAGCGTAACAAAAGAAAATAGCTGATGGCAAAAGTTTAGAAAATAATTATCAGACCTTAATTAATTCCAATTTGAATATAATTTTAATAATTACTACTCTAGAGAACAAAGAAAATCACTAGAAAAACACTGCAAAAGTATCACTGCATATCTTGAGAATTACTCAATTTAGTTTCTTTTAATGTTTACCATAGTGTCAGCATTGATCAATAAAGAGCATCGTGAAGAATACAGAATTCTATGTTATGTCAAAAGAAAGAATTATAGCAAATTTAGTTTAAAGATTTAATTGGCTTTTATTTGTAATTCTCATTCTATAAAATAGAATTAGTATTCCAATGAGCTGAGCAGAGGAGATTGGCTTTAATACAAAGAAAAGGGCTAAAAAAATAAAGGAGAAACAAAAAGCAGACTCATCTAGTCCCTTCAAAGCTATTTTCCTTATAGGGTAAAACGGAGGGGGATTTCCTTACTATGCAAACTCAGGGAATGACTGGTATCACATGTGGGTTTTCAAAACTGCCCTGTTCCAAAGTATTAATTGTGGTACCCAGCATAAATTATTACATTCTGGTTTGATCTGGTTTGCTGGAGCCTACAGCAAAACAATGGCCTCCCATAAAATTTGTTTAGTGCTATAGAAGATTAATATGGAAATATTGTGAAGGAGTTAAAAAAATATAACAAGCCTTTCAATAAGAAGAAAATGATGACAACTTTTCAAGTATATGAGTAAGTAATATTTTATTCTATACCAAAAGGAAATAGTATTTGGACAGACTAAATATTTTATTCATTCATTCATTCATTCATTCAAAATACAACATTTTTAAAATCCATTCATCATTCTTTTAGTCAATAACTACCTACTTAATATGACCTATGTGCTAGCTACTTTGCTGTTAGTAAAATAACAATGAGAAAAGGTCTATGAAAGAATGATGAGAAGTAATCTAGCATAGGTGAAACAAAAAGATAATGACAAGAGATGAACTTGGAAAGGCAAAGAGGAGACAGTGAATGACCTGCCATGTCATGTTAAAGAATCAAGATAATCAGAAAATAAGAAAATTCATCATACAACAGAAAATCTCAAATATACATTTGTGTTGGGCAATTCCCTAAATTATATTTTCTTAGAACAAGTCCTGTAGTTTTGTTTGCTTTGTTTTGGTGTATATGTGTAAATTGGCAAGGAGGATAGAAAGAAGGCTCCATGTCCATATTCGAAGAGTATATATAATTTGGGATACTTCGCCACCATTATGCTTAATTGATATTTTTAAAAGGTAAAAGGATTACTTTGAACAAAAATATACTAATAATTCTGTCTCGTAAGTACTTATTATACTTAAATATCACACATTTTTTTTAAGTCATTCTTCCTAAAAACCGAAGGGTACATAAACCCAAAAAAGAAAAAAAGAAAGAAAAAAGAAAAGAAATCAAAACACCTACTTTCCATTTTCAGCAGATATATATTCTTCCCACGTAATAGTGTTCTGAGGAGGAGGGGTAAGGGATTGTCTTCGAACCGGCTGCCAAAAAACAAAAAAAACAAAAAACAAAGAAAGAAAGAAGGTGGGGAAGAAAGAAAATGTCACATTTCTTAAAATATAAAATTAAAAAACACAGTAAATGGTTTAAACTTCCAATCTGCCTAATCTCTTCAATATAATAGTTGAAGAGGTTCCTTCCAAGACAGTTACTTGTGATTTAATCTCCAAATCAATTAATTTTCTAAATCCTAATAAGAACACAATTATCATTTTTTCTAAACCCTAATAAGAAGACAAGTATCAAAGTAATACTCTCCATTCATTGAATGTTTCAATCATCTACAATGTTCTCAGTATTATGCTAGATGCTGAATACAGGAGCTGCAGAGAAGTGTTCATGAACTCTGACTTCAAGGAACTTACAATTCAGTTATAAAAAAAAACAAAAAACAAAAAACAGAATGAACATTAGCCAGAAATGCCAGTGAAATAGTATCATCAGGAAGATAATTAAACATGAGTGACAGGGGAGGGGCCACAATGTCTTTTACCAGGGTAAACTCAAGGATCTTGTTTTCCTGGGGACTTACCCAAGATCATCCACTTTGTGGCTAACCTTATGATTAAAGTGTCCTAATAAAATGGGAGCTCAGCCAAACCACATGTGCAGAGAATCAAAAGGTATAACAACTCCCAAATAAATGTCAATCACAAATGCCAATGATGAGCTTCAGGGCTACACCAGTCAACATCCCTCAGACTTCAAAAATAAAAGCCTCAGACCAGGAAGAAAGGGTACCATGTGCTGTCTCCACTGGCCAATTCTTCCCTTAGAATGTACTTTAATACACTTTTGCTTTACTATCCCTAGTTTCATTTCTCTAAACTCTAATTCATTACTCTGTCATAAAAAAAGAACTGAGGCAAGCCAACCACCACTGGTGACAGTATATTATGGTGGGAAAATGAGATTATAGAAAACAGAATAATACACGAGTTCAGAGAAGATAAGTTTCCTATGGATAATAAATCAAGCCATGTGACTAGACTTTATATTTACACAAAGAAAAAATTAACAACTATTTTAAAGGCAGTAAGGAACAAATCTAGGAAGTGGTAGCAGAAATTGAAAATCGCTAAGGGAAAACTGACAAAGGGCAATAAATGAAAGAGTCATATAAATTACAAGATGTCAGGAGTGCAGTTTGGGATATGAATGTTAAGATGCTAATAGGTAGTCTGTCAGAGATGTTAAAATCAAAGATTTTTAAAGCACAAAATTGGTTGGAATCCCAGTTCCAACACTTAGTAATTGAATGGCTATGTCAATTTAACTCACCTCAGAAGGTGGATATGGACAACAGTCTCACGTATCTCCTTTAATTTAATATTAAATGTAAAGTCTAAACTTCATTTAAATTTTAATTTAAAATTAAAAGAAAAACACATATAAAAAGCTTAGTGCCTCTCACAGAAACAGTAATTAACTATACATTGGGAAGTTTCTAGAGTACAGTCACAGAAAGCAAAGGAATTCTCTGACTAGAAGAAAAATAAGGCCGGCGCCGTGGCTTAACAGGCTAATCCTCCGCCTTGCGGCGCCGGCACACCGGGTTCTAGTCCCGGTTGGGGTGCCGGATTCTATCCCAGTTGCCCCTCTTCCAGGCCAGCTCTCTGCTATGGCCCGGGAAGGCAGTGGAGGATGGCCCAAGTGCTTGGGCCCTGCACCTGCATGGGAGACCAGGAGAAGCACCTGGCTCCTGGCTTCGGATCAGTGTGGTGCACCGGCTGCGGCGGCCATTGGAGGGTGAACCAATGGCAAAAAGGAAGACCTTTTCTCTCTGTCTCTCTCTCTCACTATCCACTCTGTCAAAAAAAAAAAAAAAAAAAAAAGAAAAGAAAAAAAAAAGAAAAATAAGTAAAACAGAGACCTGATAACTGAGTCCAAAACATCAGGGTTAGGGGAAAAAAAGAAAGAAAGGAGACAAATAAGTAAAGGAAAAAAAGAGAAAGCATTACGGTATTGAAGAAAATAAGAACATGTCACCCCAAAATATGCCTCTTTGATATAAAAATTATTTTTTACATGAAGGCATATAAAAATAGCAAGTAGAGGGCAAGCTTTCTCTAGCCTCTTCTTGCCATTTTTAAAGATTTATTTATTTATTTAGAAGAAAGTGACAGAGAGAGAGAGAGAGATCTTCCGTCTACTGGTTCACTCTCCAAATGGCTACACAACCAGGGCTGGGCCAGGCACAAGCCAGGAACCAGAAACTTCACCCAGTTCTCCTAAATGGATGGGCAGGGGCCCAACTACATTAGCCATCATCTGCTGCCAGGCACATTGACAGGTAGCTGAATCAGAAGTGGAGCAGCTGGGACTGTAACTGGTGCTCTAATATGAAATGCCAGGGTCATAAGTGCTGGCTAAACCTGCTGCATCACAATAATGATCCCCTTCCTATTTTCTGACAAAAGACAGCATATACTTGCACCTGTGCCAAAAACAACTAAATTCTCAGCCTAGAAATGACATCAGAGAATCTGCAAACAAAGCTTACTCTGTTTCCTCCCATATATTTACCTTCTCACAGTTTCCAGCTCTTGAAAGCCTAAAACCAATTTCTTTTATCCTTTCTCCATAAATTCATTGGTTTTTGCTGAAGATACTATAAAAGTGGAGCTCTAAACCATTTTTGAAAAATAATAAAATGGGTTTTATTCATAACACAATAAAAATATCCTATGGAATTAGGAAGTATTTCCAATTATTAAACATAAATTAACCACAACTTAAAAAATACATTCATAGCGTCACAAGAGGGAAATGAAATATTCCAGGAACATCCTGAAAAGTGATAATGAAACATATACTAGGCTAGAAATTGACAGTTAAACCCTGACTGCACACAGGTTATATTCACTCCTGTACTTTCTCAATAAGTTTTTCCTTATATTTGCCTTTCTCCTATCCAACTTGTTGAGATTTGGCTTTACGTTCGAAAAACATTTTTTTTTTTTTTCTGGAAAAGTCTGTGAGGGATTAAGATGGCTGCATAGACAGGAACGTCACTCACCCTAGCCACAGAAAATTACCAGAACAACAAAGGACTATGCTTCCAGGAGACTAACTGAGGGGAAATGTCAGTAAAGAAATGGCAAAACTGCAAACAGCACAGAGACTCTAAAGCAGAGAGAGAAACAAAGCAGTTCCTGCACTGTCACACCCCAGCCAGGGGGATGCCATATTGCCAGAAAAAGGTAAGCAGGCAGCACTGCTCCCCATGCCATTGCTGCAGACTGAAACCCTAACTACAGATTCCACTTTACAATCAGTTTAGGTAGCTCCTTTGCTCCAAAAAAAGAATCCCTATTGCCTCCCTGAAGCCCCAAAGCATCTGATCTGAGCTCCTGAGATCCAGTCACTGCTAAAATCTGTTCTGACTTACCAGACAGGAAGAAGCTCTGTTCCCACTAGAAGCCCCGAGAGTCACAGACAGGTGCTTTCCAGGGCAGGGAGCAGACTCCTCCCATTCTGTAGCTGTAGGAGCTCTGAGCAAAAGTCCTGAAGCTATTCTCACTGGCTCCATGTTATCTATGAAGTTCTCCTCTTCTTCAGGCTGGTGGCTGACAATTCCACAATCCCTGGCAAAACTGGTACTCATCCTGTGAGAGTTCTGACCCTGGCATTTCATATCAGAGCATCAGTCACAGTCCCAGCTTCTCCACTTTTGATTCAGCTTCCTGTCAATGTGCCTGGGAAGGCAGCAGATGACGGCTCACGTACTTGGGAGAACTGGATGAAGTTTCTGGTTCCCGGCTTGTGCCCGGCCCAGCCCTGGCTGTTGCAACCATCTGGAGAGTGAGCCAATAAGTGGAAGATATCTCTTCTGTGTCTTTTCCCTATCTCTGTGAGACATGAGTAAGTACCCCCATTGCATCTGGCAGCTCCAGGGTGAATATTAGTACTAGATTCCTCAGAGTCACTAGAATCTACCCTGTGGGACCCAGGGAAGAACCTACCTGCTTCCACCACTCTAGACCCACTCCTGCCAGTGCATAAACCCCACCATAACCCCAACCCTATAGGACTGGGGCAAATCCTCTTCCTTTCTCCCAGTGATGGGACTAGAGCTTTTGGTGCATAAGTCCCAACATCAGTCACACCTACTCAGCAAGATCTGGGGAATGTTCCATCCACATCATAGTCTCAGAGTCACATTTACTGGTGCCACAAGCTCCAACATAACTCAGGCTTGCCTGAGAGGACAAGGGGACAACCGCCTTTATGTCTCATAGCACCAAGAATGTGATTACAATGATCACAAAGCCTACTCTGACACATTTCTCCTGGAACTGAAGATACATACCTTAAGAAATCCACATCCACTTCAAAGTCATTGCACTACTTCCATGCACTGCTGTACACTAGACAACTCTGACTTAAATAGACACTACTGACATTGACTATGGCTGAAGAAATCACTCAGATGTTACACTTCTGGGCTCAGCTAGATCCAAAGGCAAAGCAACAAATCAAATGATAGCTTATACTCCATCTAAACCAAGTCTTTTCAAACAAAACCTAATTCTACAAAGAACAAACTATTGAATCAGATGTGCAAAAATGAACTGTTAAATCATATGTGCAGACATCAACACAGGGACACAGGGAACATGAAGAAACAAGCAGGCATGACACCTCCAAAAGAACACAATAGTTCACTAGAAAATGGATCCTGATTTGAGGAAAAATCTATGAAATGCCTAAAAAAGTAATTCAAAATAATGATCCTAAGGAAATTCAATGAGATGCAAGAAAATGCACACAGTTCAAAGAAATGAGGAAGGGACCAGCATTGTGACATAGCATGTAAAGCCACTGCCTGCAATGCAGCAACAGCACAGATCAAGAAGAACAAAGAATTTCTGACCTTGAAACAAAGATTTTGAAATAACCTATTTAGACAAAAATAAAGAGAAAAGAATGGAGAAAGCCCATGAGATATATGGGATACCATTAAGCAAACAAATATTTGTATTATAGGAATACCTGAAAGAGAAGAGAAGGAAAAAGGAATTGAGAAGCTACTAAATTCAACAACAGTTGAAAAATTCCCAAGTCTCGAAAAGAGATATGGATATCCATTTACAGGAATCTCAAAGGACCCCAACCAGACTCATCCAAAAATGACCTTCTCTAAGGCATATAATAGTCAAAATTGTCAAAAATTAAGGACAAGGAGATAATGCCAAAGACTGTCAAAGAAAAATGTCAAGTTACATAAAGGATATTCCCTTAGACTAATAGCAGACTTCTCAGTAGAAATCCTACAGGACAGAAGAGAGTGGGATGCTATATTCAATGTCTTAAAAGAAAAAGACTTTCTCCTAAGGATATTATATCCAGTTATGCTATCCTTTAGAAATGAAGGACAGGCCAGTGCCATGGCTCACTAGGCTAATCCTCCACCTGTGGCACCGGCACACTGGGTTCTAGTCCCGGTTGGGGCGCCAGATTGCGTCCCGGTTGCTGCTCTTCCAGTCCAGCTCTCTGCTGTGGCCCAGGAAGGCAGTGGAGAATGGCCCAGGTCCTTGGGCCCTGCACCCGCATGGGAGACCAGGAGAAGCACCTGGCTCTTGGCTTCAGATCGGCACAGCGCACTGGCCGCAGCGTGCCAGCCATAGCGGCCACTTGTGGGGTGAACCAACGGAAAAAGGAAGACCTTTCTCTCTGTCTCTCTCTCTCACTGTATAACTCTACCTCTAAAAAAAAAAAAAAGAAGAAGCAGCAGCAGCAGCAGCAGCGGAAGTGAAGGACAAATAAAGTACTTCCCAGACAAGCAAAACCAAACAATTAATCACCCCTAGATCAGCCTTACACAAAATTCAGAAGGGAATCCTACATTAGAATTACCCAACATGGGGCTGCGGCTATAGCATTGTAGGCTAAGCCTCCATCTGCAGTGCTGGCATCCCACATGGAAGCTGGTTCATGTCCCAGCTGCTCCTCTTCTGATGCAACTCTCTACTTATGGCCTGCCTTAATGGCTCAGCTCTGGCCATTGTAGCCTTTGGGGAGTGAACTAGGAGATGGAAGAATTTTTTCTCTGTTTCATCCTCTCTGTGTCTATTAGATTATTTTTAAATATTAGATTATTTTTAAAAAGTAACCACCATGAAAATACATGCCAGTATAAAATCTAGTAACAGAGCCAATATAATACCAATCAACAAAATAACAGGAGTTCTACCAATATTAACTGTGAATGTCAATAGATAAAATTCCCCCAGTCAAAAGATATAGGTCAGCTGAGTGGATTTTAAAAAAGACCCAGTGGCCAGTGCCGTGGCGTAACTAGTAAAGCTGCTGCCTGAAGTGCGGGCATCGCATATGGGTGCTGGTTCGAGTCCCGGCTACTCCACTTCCGATCCAGCTCCCTGCTATAGCCGGGGAAAGCAGTAGAAGATGGCCCAAGTCTTTGGGCCCCTGTACCCATGTTGGAGATCTGGAAGAAGCTTCAGGCTCCTGGCTTCAGATTGGCACAGCTCCAGCTAATTTGGGGAGTGAAATGTGGCCATTTGAGGAGTAAATCAGTAGATGGAAGACCCCTCTTTCTCTCCCTCAGCCTCTGTCTCTCTGTGACTCTGCCTTTCAAATTAATTAATTAATTTAAAAAAAAGACCCAACAATATACTGCCTACGAGAAACTCACTTAATAGATAAAGATAAATATATTGACTGAAAGTGAAGGGTTGCAAAAGATACACCATGCAAATGGAAACCAAAAATCAGGAGTAGCTATACTCATATCAAATAAGATAGACTTTAAATCAAAACTATAAAAAGAGACAAGGGCATTATATGGTAACTAAAGGATCTATTCAGAATAAAAATATAACAATCATAAATATATATGCAGCACAAGATCACCCAGATATATAAAACAAATATTATTAGATCTAGAGGAAGAGATATATTCCAATACAATAATGGGGGGAGACTTCAACACCCCACTGTCATCGATGGACAGAAAATAAAGAAAGATTATAGTTGAACCATGTGATAGAGCAAATGCACCTGAGAAACATTTATGGTTCAAACGGCTATAGAACACACATTTTTCTCATCAGCACATGGAAAA
Organism: Lepus europaeus; assembly: GCF_033115175.1. Taxonomy (NCBI): domain Eukaryota; kingdom Metazoa; phylum Chordata; class Mammalia; order Lagomorpha; family Leporidae; genus Lepus; species Lepus europaeus. Next base: position 62,483,506 of record NC_084831.1, read on the forward strand.
TTTTCAAGGATAGACCATTTGGGTCATCAATTAAATCTCAGAAAAAAATTCTATTGAGATTATTTATTTATTTGAAGGTCAGAGTTACAGAGAGAGAGTGTGAGACATAGAGAAAGATATTTTCTATCCATTGTTTCACTCCCCAAATGACCGCAACAGCCAGGACTGGACCCCACTGAAGCCAGAAGCCAGGAGCTTCTTCTGAGCCTCCCACATGGATACAGGGGCCCAAAGACTCAGGCCATCCTCCATTGCTTTCCCAGGCCCAATAGCAGGGAGTTGGATCAGAAGTGGAGCACCCAGGGACTGGTGCTGTAGCGTAGCCTGCAGTGCCAGCATCCCATATGGGTGCCAGATTGAGTCTCAGCTCCTCCACTTCCTATCTAGCTCCCTGCTAATGTGCCTGGGAAAGCAGAAGATGATGGCCCAAGGGCCTGCACCCATGTGGGAGACCTGGAAGAAGCTCCAGTCTCCTGGTTTTGGATAGCCCAGTTGCAGCCATTTGTGGAGTGAACCAGTGGATGGAAGACCTCTTTTGCTCTGCCTCTGCCTCTCTGTAAATCTTCCTTGCAAATAAATAGATAAATCTTTAAAAACAAAAACAAACAAACAAAAACAACAAAAGAAATGGAACAGCCAGAACTTGAACTGGCACCCATATGGGTTGCTGGTGTTGCAGGCAGCTTTAGCTGCTATGCCACAATGCCAGCCTCTAGAACATTTTTTATAACTGAAATCATACCAGGTATCTTTTCAGACAACCAGGAATAAAATTAGAAATCAACAAGAAGAACTTCTAAGATCAATCCCATTCACAATAGCCACAAAAACAATAAAGTATCTTGGAATAAATTTAACCAAGGATGTCAAAGACCTCTATGATGAAAATTACAAAACACTAAAGAAAGAAATAGAAGATGACACAAAAAAATGGAAAAACCTGCCATGCTCATGGATTGGAAGAATCAATATCATCAAAATGTCCATTCTCCCAAAAGCAATTTACAAGTTCAATGCAATACCAATCAAAATACCAAAGTTATTCTTCAAAGACCTAGAAAAAACGATGCTGAAATTCATATGGAGAAACAGGAGACCGAGAATAGCTAAAGCAATCCTTTACAATAAAAATAAGGCCGGAGGCATCACAATTCCAGACATCAAGACATACTACAGGGCAGTTATAATCAAAACAGCCTGGTACTGGTACAAAAACAGATGGATAGACCAATGGAACAGAATAGAAACACCGGAGATCAATCCAAACATCTATAACCAACTCATATTCGACAAAGGACCTAAAACCAACCCCTGGAATAAGGACAGCCTCTTCAACAAAAGGTGCTGGGAAAACTGGATGTCCACATGTCGAAGTATGAAGCAAGACCCCTATCTTACACCTTAAACAAAAATCCACTCAACATGGATCAAAGAACTAGAGATGCGCCGCGACACCATGAAACTAATTGAGAGCATAGGGGAAACCCTTCAAGATATTGGAACAGGTGAAGAATTCCTGGAGAAGACCCCAGAGGCACGGGTAATCAGAGATAAAATAAACAAATGGGATTACCTCAAATTGAAGAGTTTCTTTACAGCGAAGGAAACAGTCAGGAAAGTGAAGAGGCAACCAACAGAATGGGAGACGTTATTCACAAATTACACAACAGATAAAGGATTAACAACTAGAATCTACAAAATGATCAAAAAACACCACAGAATCAAAACAAACAACCCAATAAAAAAATGGGCCAGGGACCTTAACAGACATTTTTCAAAAGAGGAAATCCAAATGGCCAACAGACACATGAAAAAATGCTCAGGATCCCTAGCCATCAGGGAAATGCAGATCAAAATCACAATGAGGTTTCACCTCACCCCAGTTAGATTGGCTTACATACAGAAATCAACCAACAACAGATGCTGGCGAGGATGTGGGGAAAAAGGGACACTAATCCACTGTTGGTGGGAATGCAAACTGGTAAAGCCACTATGGAAGACAGTTTGGAGAGTCCTTAGAAACCTGAATATAGCACTACCATACAACCCAGCCATCCCACTCCTTGGAATTTACCCAAATGGAATTAAAGGGGAGAAAAAAAGAGCCATTTGCACCTCAATATTTGTTGCAGCTCAATTCACAATAGCTAAGACATGGAATCAACCTAAATGTCCATCAACGGATGACTGGATAAAGAAACTATGGGATATGTACTCTATGGAACACTATACAGCAGTATAAAAACAATGAAATCCGGGCATTTACAACAAAATGGAGGAAGCTGGAAAACATCATGCTGAGTGAAATAAGCCAGTCCAAAAGGGACAAATATCATATGTTCTCCCTGATCGATGGTAACTAAACGAGCATCTAAAATGATACCCATTGAAGTGAAATGGACACTATATGAGAGACAATGACAGGATCAGCCCTTGTCTAGACTGTTGAGGAACAACTTACTATTTTATTCCTTTTAGTATTTTTGTTGTTGTGGTTGTTGCTTTGTTTGTTCTATATAAGATCACTGGTTGAACTCTGTAATCAATGCACAATCATTCTTAGGCATTTAAAATTAACAGAAAAGTGATCTATGTTAAACATAGGAGTGAATAAGAGAGGGAGGAGATATATAGGTTGGCACATGCTCACTCGGACTTACCTCCAATGGTGGAACTAGAAATGTGCCAGGGGATTTCAAATCAATCTTACCAAGGAGGCAGGTACCAATGCCAGCACACTTGGTAAAGTGATAACTATAAATACACAACCGATCAAAAAGATAGGGTATGTGTCGATGAGATTTCACAAATAAGACCAGTGTAAGCAAATAATGAAGGATAGAATTAAAAGGGAGAGAATGATCCTGCGGGGGAAGCAGGACACACAGCAGACTCATAGAATGGCAAATGCCCAAAACAGCACTCCTGCCTCAGAATCAACCCTTGGGACATTCAGATCTGGCTAAAAGGTCCATGAGAGTCTCACAGGCATGGAAAGCCATGACACGATGGCAAAAAAACAATCTAAATGAAAGACCCTGGTGAACAAGACCCCAGCAGAAGGCCATCAAGGAGAGAGGCGCTTTTCTCTGAAGGGAGGAAGGAACCTCCACTGTGACACGGCCTTGACTAAACAAGTTCAGAGTCGGTGAACTCAAGGGGCTTCCATAGCCTAGACAGCTCATAGCAAGTCTCAGGTGATTGCTGACGTCACAAATAAGAATGCCAATTGTTAAATCAACAACGGGAGTCACTGGGTACATGCTCCCCACGTAGGATCTCTGTCCTTAATGTGTTTTACTATGAAACTTAAAAACACGACTAGTCGAACAATACCCTATACCTTGTGCAGTTGTGTGAATGCAGCCTGTTGAAATCCTTGCTTAGTATATACTAAGTTGATCTTCAGTATATGAGGGTAATTGAAAATGAAACTCTGGCCGGCGCCGTGGCTCAACAGGCTAATCCTCCACCTTGCGGCGCCGGCACACCGGGTTCTAGTCCCGGTCGGGGCGCCGGATTCTGTCCCGGTTGCCCCTCTTCCAGGCCAGCTCTCTGCTGTGGCCAGGGAGTGCAGTGGAGGATGGCCCAAGTGCTTGGGTCCTGCACCCCATGGGAGACCAGGAGAAGCAACTGACTCCTGCCTTCAGAACAGCGCGGTGCGCCGGCCGCAGCGCGCCAGCCGCGGCGGCCATTGGAGGGTGAACCAACGGCAAAAGGAAGACCTTTCTCTCTGTCTCTCTCTCACTGTCCACTCTGCCTGTCAAAAGAAAATGAAACTCGATAAAGGGCGGGATGGGAGAGGGAGAGGAGAAGGCCACAGGAGGGAGGGAGGTTGGGGGGGAAGCCACAACAATACAAAAGTTGCACTTTGTAAATTCACATTTATGAAATAAAAATAAATAAATAAATAAAACGATAAAAAAAAAAGAAAATTTACAAATACATGGAAATTGAACAACTACATACTGAATCACCAATGGATCACTGAAGGAACTAAAAAAAATTTTTTGAAATAAATGTAAATTAAAACAGGACATTAAAAAAAAAAAACAAAAACCTGTGGGCTGGGGCTGGCACTGTGGCGTAGCAGGTAAAGCTGCCGCTTGAAGTGCTGGCATCCACTTCTGGTCCAACTCTGCTACAGCCTGGAAAAGTAGTAGAAGATGGCCCAAGTGCTTGGGCCCCTGTACCAATGTGGGAGACCTGGAAGAGGCTCCAGGCTCCTGGCTTTGGATTGGCCCAGCTCTGGCCATTGCTGCCAGTTGGGGATGGAAGACCTCTCTCTCTCTCTGCCTCTCTTTCTCTGTGTAACACAAGACTTTTGAATATATAAATAAACCTCTTTTTTTAAAAAAAGATTTATTTATTTATTTATTTGAAAGTCAGAGTTACACAGAGAGAGCAGGAGAAGGAGAGAGAGAGAGAGAGAGAGAGAGGTCTTCCATCTGATGGTTCACCCCCCAGAGGGCCACAACGGCTGGAGCTGTGCTGATCCGAAGCTAGGAGCCAGGAGCTTCCTCCAGGTCTCCCACATGGGTGCAGGGGCCCAAGGACTTGAGCCATCTTCTGCTGCTTTCCCAGGCCATAGCAGAGAGCTGGATCAGAAGTGGAGCAGCCAGGTCTCAAACCGGTGCCCACATGGGATGCCGGCGCTTCAGGCCAAGATGTTAACCCATTGCGCCACAACGCCAGCCCCCGAATATATAAATAAATCTTAAAAAAACAAAACAAACAAAAAAAAAAACCTTTGGGCTACACAAAAATAAAAATTAAGAGAGAAGTTTATGTCAATAAGTGCTTATCTTAAAAAAAAAAAATAGAAAGATCTCAAGTCTCTAAAGATTCATCTCAAGGACTTAGAAAACCAAGAACAAACCAAACTCAAGATCAACAAGACATGAGAAATTAAAAAAAAAAAAAAATCAGAACAGAAATAAATTAAGTAGAAACTTAAAAAATAGACAAGATGAACAAAAGAGCTGTTTGGTTTTGAAAAAGACAAACCCTTAGCCAGATTAACAAAAAAAAAAAAAAAAAAAACCTCAAATAAAATTAGAGATAAAAAAACAAATATTACAATCACTACCAAGAAATACAAAGGATCATAAGAAGCTGCTTGCAACAACTGTATGCTAATGAACTAGAAAACCTTGAAGAAATAGATAAATTCTGGATGCATATAACCTATTAAGGTTAAATCAAGAAAATACAGGTAATGAAATTAAAGTAGTATTTAAAAGTCTCCCTCAAAGAAAAGTCTAGGACCTGATGATTTTACAACTGAATTCTATAAAACATTTAAAAAGAAATTAACTCCAATACTCTTCAGACTATCCCCGAATATTGAAAAGGATGGAACTCTTCCAAACTCTTTTGATGAGGCCAGCAGCACCCTGATACCAAAGTTGAACAAAGACACAACACAAAAATAAAACTCAGACTAATATCCTTGACAAATATGGATGAAAAAAATCTCAATAAAATACCAACAAAATACAACACTACAGCAAAAAGATTACACATCATAATCAAGTGGGATTTACCTATGGGATTCAAGGTTAGTTCAACATTTACAAATTGGTAAACATCAACAGAAGAGAGAACAAAAACCCTAAAATCATCTCAATAGATGCAGAGTAAGCATTTGATAAGACTCAACACCCCTTCATTATAAAAATCCTCAACAAATTAGGTGTAGAAGAAACATTCCTCAAAATGATAAAGGCTACATATGACAAACCAACAGCCAATGAACGGAGAAAAGTAGAAAGCAATTCTTGTGAGATCTGGAACAAGCCAAGGACGTCCACTTTCACCAGTCTTATTCAATAAAGTATTGGAAGTATGAGTAAGAGTAATTAGAGAAGGTAAAGAAATAAAGGGAATCAAAATTGGAAAAGAGGAAATGGAAATATCCATGTTTGCAGATGACATGATTTTGTACATGAAAAAACCTAAACACTCCACCAAAAGCTGTTAGAACTGATAAACCGGCCAGCGCCGTGGTGTAACAGGCTAATCCTCTGCCTTGTGGCACCGGCACACCAGGTTCTAGTCCCGGTTGGGGCACTGGATTCTATCCCGGTGGCCCCTCTTCCAGGCCAGCTCTCTGCTATGGCCCGGGAAGGGAGTGGAGGATGGCCCAAGTGCTTGGGCCCTGCACCCGCATGGGAGACCAGGAGAGGCGCCTGGCTCCTGGCTTCGGATCAGCGAGATGCGCCGGCCGCAGCGGCCATTGGAGGGTGAACCAACGGCAAAAAGGAAGACCTTTCTCTCTGTCTCTCTCTCTCTCTCTCACTATCCACTCTGCCTGTCCAAAAAAAAAAAAGAACTGATAAACCAATTCAGTTGCAGGATACCAATCAACATTCAAAAAGCTGTAGTAATTTTAATACACCAATAATGATCTTTCCAAAAGAGATGTAAAAAAAGAAATACCATTCACCCTAACTTAAAGAAAATATTTAGGAAGAAATTTAACCAAAGAAGAAACATTTCTACAGTGAAAATTATAAAACACTACTGAAAGAAATAATCAAGGACACACAAAAAAAGGAAAGATATTTCCTGTTCAGATGGGAAGAATAAATTAGTATCACTAAAATATCCATACTACCTAAATAAATCTACAAACTTGATGCAATCTTTATCAAAACACCAATGGTATTCTTTATAGAATTAGAAAAAACAATCCTAAAATTCATACGGAACCACAAGAGACCCAGAATAGTGACTGTAATCCTGAGCAAAAAAAAAAAAAAAAAAAAAATCAAGCTGGAAGTATCATAATACATGATTTCAAAGCACATTGCAAAGCTACAGTAATTAAAACAGCATAGTACTGGAATAAAAAGTGACACATCAATCAATGGAATAGTGAGCCCAGAAATTAATCCATATACATACAGCCAACTGATTTTTTATTTAATATTTATTTCTTGATTTGAAAAGCAGAGTTGGAGAGAGAAAGAGAGAGATGGAGAAAGAGAGAGATTTATCTGCTGGTCCACTACTCCAAATGGCCACAATAGACAGGGCTGCATCAGGCCAAAGCATTCCATTCTGGTCTCCCATGAGAGTGGCTGGGGCCTAAGTAGTTGGGCCATCTTCCACTGCTTCTCTGCGTGCATTAGCAGAGAGCAGGAGCAGAATTGCAGTAGCTAGGACTTGAATGGACACTCATGGGATGCTGGCATCACAGGCAGCTGCTGAACCTGCTGAACCATAATGCTAATCCCCCAACCAATTTTTGACAAACGTGACAAGAATATACATTGAAGAAAGGAGAGTCTTTTTTCTTTTTTTAAAATGTATCTATTTGAAAGGCTGAGTTACAGAGAAACAGGGAGAGACAGAGATCTTTCATCCGTTGGTTCACTTCCTCAAATAGCCGCAATAACTGGGGTTGGGCCAGACCGAAGTAAGGAGCCAGAGCTTCATTGTGTTCTCTTCCTACATGGGTGCAGGGGCTTAGGCACTAGGGCCATCCTCTGATGTTTTCCATGTGCATTAGCAGTGAGCTGGATTGGAAGTGGAGCAGCTGAGATCTGAATTAGCACCCATATAGGATGCTAGTGTCGCAGATGGCAGCTTAACCCACTATGCCACAAAGCCAGCCATGAGAATCTTTTCAGTAAATAGAGCTGGCAAAACTAGACATACATAGTTAAAGAATGAAATTGGATTCCAGTGTCTCAACACACACAAGAATCAACTCAAGATGGATCAGAAACCTAAATATGAGACCTGAAACTATGAAAGTGCACATGAGGACAACACTTCAAGACACTGGCATATGCAATGATTTCTTGAATAAGACCCTAAAAGCACAGGCAAAAAGCAAAACTAGACAAAAGAGATTATATCAAACTCAGAAAGCTTCTGCACATCAAAGGAAACAATCAACATAGTGAACAGATATCTGACAGAATAGGAGAAAATATTTGCAAGTTATTGACAAATAAGCAATATCTAGAACATTTCAGGAATGCAAAAAAAAAATAAACAACAAATCCAGTTAAAAATGGGAAAAGGACATGAATAGACAGTTGTTAAAAAAAGAAATCCAAACGGCTAACAAATACATGAAAAAATGTTCAATATCACTAGTCATTAGAGAAATGCAAATCAAAACCACAATTAGGGGCCAGCACTGTGGCATAACGGGTAAAGCCACCGTCTGCAGTGCCAGCATCCCAAATGGGCACCAGTTCGAGTTCTGGCTGCTCCACCTCCTATCCAGCTCTCTGCTATGGCCTAGGAAAGCAGTAGAAGATGGCTCAATACCTTGGGCTCCTGCACCCATGTGGGAGACCAGGAAGAAACTCCTGGTTCCTGGCTTCAGATCAGAGCAATTCCAGTCCTTAAAGCCAACTGAGGAGTGAATCAGTGAATGGAAGACCTCTCCCTCTCTCTCTCTCTCTGCCTCTCCTTCTCTCTCTGTGTAACTCTGACTTTCAAATAAATAATCTTTCTTTTTAATTTTTATTTTTTGACAGACAGAGTGGACAGTGAGAGAGAGAGAGAGACAGAGAGAAAGGTCTTCCTTTGCCGTTGGTTCACCCTCCAATGGCCACTGCGGCCGGCGCATCTCCCTGAACCGAAGGCAGGAGCCAGGTGCTTATCCTGGTCTCCCATGGGGTGCAGGGCCCAAGCACTTGGGCCATCCTCCACTGCACTCCCGGGTCCCAGCAGAGAGCTGGCCTGGAAGAGGGCAACCAGGACAGAATCCGGCACCCCAACCGGGACTAGAACCCGGTGTGCCGGCGCCGCAAGGCAGAGGATTAGCCTGTTGAGCCGCGGTGCCGGCCATAAATAAATCTTAAGAAAAAAAACAGTAAGGGAAGTTGAGTGTGATTTATAGATTGTGACAAAGATACTAATATATTAGCAATAGAAGCTGGGAGTAGGGCATATGGGAACTCTGGGCACTACTTTACAATTTTTGTTTTATAAATGTAAAGCTGCTCTGAATTTTTTTTCCGATCTCCATCCAGTTTGAGCCTAGTGATGTCCACTTTGCTCAGGCAGTGAAGCTCAGACAGCTTTGCCGTTTGCCTTCTCACACTGCGCCTTTTCCTTCTGCACACCTGGACCACCTTGCCAACCTGCTGACTTTTGTGATGCCCTAGAACAACCAGGACCTCACACTCCTTGTGGGTGGGCATGCAGCAGATACTATACTTCCTCTGCAGCTCCTTGGAGAGTCAGGATGACTTGGTCTCCCTGCGCATGTGCACAGGGGCATTGAATTGGTGGGATCTGTGGATTTTGCTTGTCTGAGGTTAAGAAACGGTTAAACTTCATGCTATCTAGGGAGCACAGGACACTCAAGCCACCATTTTGATTTACTTTTCACTCTGGCTTCTCCTTGTGATGTGCATTATATATATTCATACACCTGCTTGTGCCTCTCTTATTAATCTTTCTTTTGTTACAGGAGTCCATCCAATTAACAGCTAAGGTTGCCCTCCCCTGCAGTATCATGGAGGTTAAAGCAAGACTGTTTCAGTATCATACTAAAGAGAAAGAAGCCTGAAAAAAGACCACAGATTTTTTTTGCTGTTTAAGTCTTTGATGATCTTTGCATAACAGCAGAAGGATATAAGAAGGAAAGAAACTAACAGGTTTTCATTATCAGAAAATATGAAGAACATCATTGAAGCTTATAAGGTGATACACAGAATGTAGATCATCCTAATTCAGGGAGATAAGAGCTATGATAGAAGGATCCAGAGGATGACATAAAAGCATTTCTGACTCAGACTGAGGTAGAAAAAAGATCTGACCTATTGATTTCTGGGCTGAGGAACCTATAAAAAAAAAAAAGACAACAAAATAACCAGCTGAAAGAAATCAGGGAAAGCTTAATGGTGAGACAAAGCATACTGTAGTGGGAATCACTCAGTGTGGTGTATCTACTTAGTGTGGGTGGCATACACGAAGTTTAGTAAAAATATAAGGTTAAGCAGCAAGACAGAAAAGAAAAGGTAGTTTGAAAGGGTTTTGTGTATTAAGTAGATTGCATGTTACTCAGGAAGCAATGAAAACTATTTTGAGTGATACAGTATTTAAAAAACAAACTTTGGAACCAGCATCACCAATTACTAGCTGACCTTGGACAGTTTAGTCAACCATGTAACCTTATAAAATTATTATGAGGTTAAGAATGGGTTGTTAATTGTAAAGTGCTTAAAATAGTGCCTGTACTACCTCTCAAATAAATAAAAAAATTAAAAAGTGCCTGAACTACTTAAAATTTTTATAGTAATCACTCTATACACTTTAATTATTGAGCATTTCAGTGTGATCCATCTGACAGCAGTGTGTATGTTAGGACTTCATGTTGATCAGATGTACGAGTCAGAAAAAATCTCATTAATTTAAGGACAAATTTCAGGTTGATAGCATGGGTAATGCAGGAAACAACAGTGCCACTACTCAAGGCAGGGAAAAGAAGAAGAAGGAAAGATCATTTAATCAGTATTAGACATACTAAATTTTAGACATCTGTGTTTATCCAAGTAGAGGTAGGCAAAAGCACAACAGGTCTGGCAATCAGGAGAAAGTTCAGAGTGGAAGGTATGTGTTTGGGTCAGAGTCAACAGATGAAGTGATGTGTCAAGTGTGTGTCTTCTGATGAGATATCACGAATAGCTAGTTGTCTCCCAGTATCTTTCTCCCGGGCTTCTTGATAAAAGAACTTCCCTTCCAAATTTTCAGATAAGCACATGACTTCCCAGAATAAAAGGACTTATTTTCTAGCCATCCTTGTAGATAGGTGTTAGATGTGACTAAGTTCTAATCAATGGTAAGAGAGCAGACTAATGGATGCAACTTCTGATTGGGTTTGCAAAGAGCATAGGTCTGATTTCTCCTTCCTAATTACTATTAGGAATTACTATTTCTACTGGCTGGAAAATGAAACCAGTGATATGTTATCTTATACCACATGGCTAAGGACCATTATTCTAGAAATGGCAGAGAAATAAGACAAAACAAAACAAAGCAGCTAGGTCTGAGATTAACCCAAAAAGGAAGACACACAAACATCTACAATACACACAAATTCAGATTTTTTACATGAGAGATAATTTATATAAATTATTATTATTATTTTGGGATCTCTTATTTGTAAATAGTCAGATTTATATCACAAACAACACTGAAGCTAATACACACAGTGGAATAGTACACACAATACTATGGCATGTGGAAATGTCATATCAGAATGACAAACAGGCTGAACAACTAGTTAGTGACCTCATAAGTGCATTAGGCAAAATAGTGTCCGATGACACACTATGAAATGATACACGTCAAGAGAACCTACAATTTTAGGGAATACAGCTGAAGAAATTTAAGGTTAGTGCTCAAACCCAGAACTAGACTAATCCCACCACTACCTCTGTTAATACGTATAGTTTAAGTTTATACATTTATACTTCATGATGCAGATACATTTGCTACATAATTGAATAATTTCAAGAAATAAACTTCTTTAAATAAGTTTCTGCTGTTTCCAATAGAATCTAGAATCTAAATGGTATGTTATACAATCTCCATTTTAGTAGAGATGGTAATAAATAAAATTTAACATTTGAGTAGTTCACCTTATCAATGTAAACATCAATTACATTCTAATAATTTTTTTCTAGTTTGTGTTTATTCTATTTTTTTTTTTTTTTTTTTGACAGGCAGAGAGGACAGTGAGAGAGAGACAGAGAGAAAGGTCTTCCTTTTGCCGTTGGTTCACCCTCCAATGGCCGCCGCGGCTGGCGCGCTGCGGCCGGCGCACCGCGCTGATCCGATGGCAGGAGCCAGGGGCTTCTCCTGGTCTCCCATGGGGTGCAGGACCCAAGCACTTGGGCCATCCTCCACTGCACTCCCTGGCCACAGCAGAGAGCTGGCCTGGAAGAGGGGCAACCAGGACAGAATCCGGTGCCCCGACCGGGACTAGAATCCAGTGTGCCAGTGCCGCAAGGCGGAGGATTAGCCTATTGAGCCACAGCGCCGGCCATAGTTTGTGTTTATTCTAATTGACCCTTTTTTATATGACACTTCTAGCTGAATCCTTCAATGTCCTCTCTATACAGATGCCATGGCTGTCTAATGAAACACAGGGACATGAATGCTACCACAGGACAAGAGACAGCTTTCTAATGCTATTCGACTAAGCCAATCAATTCTGTAACTGAAATGCCTTCAAGTCTTTCCTATGTAATTTTATGTAAAAATTCAGATGACTATTGTTCTTGAAGCATATAGCACATGCCTTATTTCTAGGTTTGCTGTAACACCTTTTATGCTCAAGGTTTCTGGAAGTTTGAAATATTCAGGTCCTTCTGCACTCAATCGACCATGGTTAGAAAATATCCAGAAAAAAAAAAATGAATCTATTGAATATGTATAGACCTTTATTTCCTGTCATTATTTCCTAAACAATATATTATAGCCACTATTTAGCTTTTTTTTAAAAGATTTATTTATTTTTTTGAAATTCAAAGTTATATAGAAAGAGGAGAGAGAGAGGAGAGAAAAAGAGAGAGAGAGAGAGAATTCGTTCAGCCATCTGATGGTTCACTCCCCAATTGGCTGCAACAGCCAGAGCTGTGCCGATTCGAAGCCAGGAGCCAGGAGCTTCTTCCTGGTCTCCCACTTGGGTGCAAGGGCCCAAGGATTTGGGCCATCCTCTACTTCTTTCCCAGGCCATAGCAGAGAGCTGGATGGGAAGTGGAACTGCTGGGTCTTGAACCAGGGCGCATATGAGATGCCAGCACTTCCGGTCAGGGCATTAACCTGCTGTGCCACAGTGACGGCCCCACAGAGTTTTTTACATTGCATTAAGTATTATAAATAACCTAGAAATGATTTAAAGTATATGAGAGGTTGGCATTGCAGAACAGTGAGTTAGGTTGCCACTTGCAACATTGACATCCTATACCACAGTGCCAATTTTGACTTTTCTGCTGCTGATCCAGCTGCCTAGTAATGCAACTGGGAAGACAGAGGAAGATGGGCCAAGTACTTGAGCCTTTGACCCTAAGACTTGGATGAAGTTCCTAGCTCCTGGCTTCAGCCTGGCACAGTCCTGGATGTTACAGCCACTTGATGAGTGCACAGATGAAAGATCTCGCTCTCTCCATGTCTCCTTTTGCCTCTGTCATTCTGCCTTTCAAATAAATAAAGTAAATCTTTTTTTAAAAAGTTATAGAGAGTTATAGAGAGGCAGAGACATAGAGAGAGAGAGAGAGAGAGAGAGAGAGAGAGAGAGAGAGGTCTTCCATCTGCTGGTTCACTCCCCAGATGGCCACAACAGCTAGAGCTGCACCAATCTGAAGCCAGGAGCCAGGAGCTTCTTCTGGGTCTTCCATGCGAGTGCAGGGGCCCAAGGACTTGGGCCATCTTCTACTGCTTTTCCAGGCCATAGCAGAGAGCTGGATCGGAGGTGGTTCAGCTGGGACTCTGCCCAGTGCCTATAGGTGATGGATGCCAGCACCACAGGTGGTGACTTTACCCGCTACGCCACAGCACCAACCCAATAGATAAAATCTTTTTAAAAAAAGCATATGAGCTGGCGCCGCAGCTCAGTAGGCTAATCCTCCGCCTTGCAGCGCCAGCACACCGGGTTCTAGTCCCGGTCGGGGCACCGGATTCTGTCCCGGTTGCTCCTCTTCCAGGCCAGCTCTCTGCTGTGGCCCAGAAGTGCAGTGGAGGATGGCCCAAGTGCTTGGGCCCTGCACCCCATGGGAGACCAGGATAAGCACCTGGCTCCTGCCTTCGGATCAGCGCGGTGTGCCGGCCGCAGCGCGCCTACTGCGGCGGCCATTGGAGGGTGAACCAACGGCAAAAAGGAAGACCTTTCTCTCTGTCTCCCTCTACTGTCCACTCTGCCTGTCCAAAAAAAAAAAAAAAAGCATATGAGAGGATGTGTGCAGATTATATAAAAATATTATGCTATTTTGCATAAGGAACTTGAGCAGCAGCAGATTTTAGTACCTGCAAGGGTTCTAGAACCAATCCCTCACAGACCCTAGGAGACAACTGTATTTTATATATATGTATTCCTATTCGGATTTTATATATAAAGGGAAAACATCCATAATCGCTAATATGGCTTAATTCAATACTCTGAACATATAATTGGCACACAATAAATGCTTCTGTCAACAACTCTGAGGTATAAATGGGGTGCTATTCCCTCCCAAAATCTACCTACAAGCCATCTCATAGAAATTAACACAAATATTTGGCTGAAAAAAAAAGCAAAAACACAAAAGCTATTCATTTATAAGAATATAAATTCATTCTACAAAGGATTAGACATTCATTGTTAAAAGCTGAAATTGTATTAAAACATAGTTTTAAAATGTAGTATTTCCATAGTTTTTGAAAAGAATAAGAAATCGGCTGGCGCAGTGGCTCACTTGGGCTAATCCTCCGCCTGCAGTGCCAGCACCCTGGGTTCTAGTCCTGGTTGGGGTGCCGGGTACTAGTCCCAGTTGCTCCTCTTCCAGTCCAGCTCTCTGCTGTGGCCAGGGAGGGCAGCGGAGGATGGCCCAAGTGCTTGGGTCCCTGCACCTGCATGGGCGACCAAGAGGAAGCACCTGGCTCCTGGCTTCGGATCGGTGCAGCATGCCGGCCGTACTGGCCATTAGGGGAGTGAACCAATGGAAGGAAGACCTTTCTCTCTGTCTTTCTCTCACTGTCTATAACTCTGTCTCTGTCTCTCTCTCTCTCACTGTCTAACTATGCCTGGCAAAAAACAAAAAAACAAAACAAAAAAAAAACAAGGATAGAATAAGAAATCATATTATTTTTCAGGTTTTGTAACTTTTAGCTATGCTTCAAAATAAAAAATGTTTTTCACTGATATATAATCTACTAGTTTTTACTATATTTACCAACAGCATCTTCCCAGGATTATTCCTTCAGCTCCCTCTTTTACCCTTCCCAACTTCCCCTTTCCTATATTTCAAAAGAATTGCCAAGGTATGTTAAAAATCTGTGTATACAGAAAGAGAGACTATCATAAAGACCAGGAAGAAAAATACTTAAGAGCAAGAACAGGCTTGTAGCAAGAATCCCAATATCAAAATCCATTTTTCCTACTCTACCTTTGTAACCTCATACAAATTAACTTATTTATACCTCAAATTACATTCAATTACATATGAAATGGGGCAATGACATTCATTTCTTCAGGTCATGATAAAAATTAAACAATATATGAAAAATACTTGATCAATGGTGAAGCTAACAACTCCAATGTCTTAAGCCAGCAAAAATAAGAAAGAAAAATTTGTTAAGATGAATATGGACTCAATATTTAACCTGGAGCAGCTTGGATGTGTGTTAATGTCACTCAAATTAGATTATGCCACTGGGGAATCCTTCCCTTCACCAGTAAAATATAATGCTCTGCAAATAATGGTCACTGAGTAAATACATACATCTGAGTAACTATCCTCCACTATGCACCTACTTGGGAGATAATAGAACATGTCTATTTACTTAATTTTTTCTATATTATCTACTGTGACACAGAAGCCTCTACTTTTCTTACATATATGTCTCTTAACAATGTTAAGATTTTAAATCCAACCCAACATTAAAACAGGAATGTCTAGGCTGGCGCCGCAGCTCAATAGGCTAATCCTCTGCCTGCGGCACCGGCAACACAGGGTTCTAGTCCCGGTCAGGGTGCCAGATTCTGTCCCGGTTGCCCTCTTCCTATCCAGCTCTCTGCTATGGCCCGTGAGTGCAGTGGAGGATGGCCCAAGTGCTTGGGCCCTGCACCCCATGGGAGACCAGGAGAAGCACCTGGCTCCTGCCTTCAGATCAGCGCGATGCGCAGGCCACAATGCACCAGCCACAGCGTGCCGGCCGTGGCGGCCAGTGGAGGGTGAACCAATGGCAAAAGGAAGACCTTTCTCTCTGTCTCTCTCTCTCTCACTGTCCACTCTGCCTGTCCAAAAAAAAAAAAAAAAAAAAAAAAAAGGAATGTCTTGAATTCTACTCTTTTTGACCTCTTACTAATTTTTATGTTAAATTTGTATAAATCTTTCCTTAAAAAGCTTATTATATATATATATAGTTTCAAAAAACTATTCTTAAAATTACCAACAAAATGCAAATATTTTTCTTTTTAATGCCATTAAATACATGTAAACTTGGATCTGTTCCATGCTACTTTCCATGTGCCTAAGATAAAAAAAATATACATTTATTGGTATCCTTTTTATTACATCCAGATTATCAATTTGTTTCGCTGCTCTTGTATTTTTTAACTTATCTGATTCACCAAATCAAATTATTTATTGATATATTTCTGATTTCCTTTAAATTTCTTCTAAATACTTACTAATTGAACTCTAAAAAGACTCTCAAATGTAATTCTTCAATTCTTCCCTATCAAAAGTCCAAATAATACATAGTGAGACATATATTTCCTATATTCTAAAACAATTAAAATATCTTAAAAGGATAACAGAGCTGACAAATAACAAAATCATGGCTCTCGGTAATTCTTAATAAATTACTATGTCAGGCTAAAATAATGTTTTATTTATTTTAAATAACACTTTCCTTTTTAAAAATATTATTTATTTATTTGAAAAGCAGGATTACAGCGAGAGAGAGACATATAAAGGGAGAAATCTTCCACCACTGGTTCACTTCCTCAAAGGGCTGCAATGGTCAACGCTGGTACAGGCCAAAGCCAGGACCCTGAAACTCCATCCAGGTCTCCCAGGTGGATGGCAGGGGCCCAAACACTTGAGCCATCTTCTGCTGCCTTCCCAGGTGCATTAGGAAGGATGGGAAGTGGAGCAGCCAAAACTGAAACCAGTGCTCATATGGGATGCCAGTACTGCACGTGGAGGCTTAACCTATGGCACCAAAACACCAGCCCACCAAAATATGTAATTTTTCAAAAATTAACACTCATATATATATGTATATATATATATATATATTTAATTTATTTATTTTTGACAGGCAGAGTGGACAGTGAGAGAGAGACAGACAGAGAGAGAGGTCTTCCTTTGCCGTTGGTTCACCCTCCAACGGCCGCCGCAGCCGGTGCGCTGCGGCCGGCGCACCGCACTGATCTGAAGGCAGAAGCCAGGTGCTTATCCTGGTCTCCCATGGGATGCAGGGCTCAAGCACTTGGGCCATCCTCCATGCACTCCCGGGCCACAGCAGAGAGCTGGCCTGGAAGAGGGGCAACCCGGGACAGAATCCGGTGCCCCGACCGGGACTAGAACCCGGTGTGCCGGCGCCACAAGGCGGAGGATTAGCCTATTGAGCCACGGCGCCAGCCCAACATTAATATATATTTTTAAAAACCTCCCAAAGATCAAAAAAGGCATGTCCTCCTGCTCTTACAATTTTTATTCCCCGTTATAACATAGTTATTTCCCACTGCGATAAAATAAAATTAATAAAATTAAAGGATTAGGGAGTATAAAGAAAAAAGTAGCACTATTAACTAACTACATGATCATTTATAGAAAATCCTAAGAAATCTACATAATCCTATAGAACCAAAATTGAACAATATAAAAAATTGTATGTAGATACACATGAGGGTACTTCAAAGAGAAAATAGATTTAAAAGATCATTTCATTTTAAAAAAAATTTGAAATCAGGCAGTTTTTTCAAAATACATGCATTTTTATGACAGTATGGATTTCAAATTTTTTACAACAAAATACAATATTTTAATTCTATTTTCTACAATTTTTTGCAGTATCTTTGCATATTGGAAATGAACAAATGGGAAATAAAATTTTAAAATAATATCTTCTATGATAGTATTTAAAAATTAAATGCAGACATAAATTTAATAAAACACATGTATGAATGAACTATATATATAAATATATATATATATATGAATGGTACTTCTGAAAGAATTATTTAAAAATCTAGAGATATACCACCTTCATGAAACAAAAGATTCAATAATTCTCAATTCTTCCCAACTGACCTACATATTCAACACCATCTCAAATCCTAGCAGGTAATACAATGAAGGAAAGACAGCCTCAAACAATGATGTTGCAGCAACTGGGCATCCAATGCAAAAATAACATCCTGATTTGGGGCCAGCACTGTGACATAATGGGTAAAGCCGCCACCTGCAGTGCCAGCATCCCATATGGGCACCAGTTCTAGTCCTGGCTGCTCCACTTCTGATCTAGCTCTCTGCTATGGCCTGGGAAAGCAGCAGAAGATGGCCCAAGTCTTTGGGCCCCTGCACCCAAGTGGAAGACCAGGAAGAAACTCCTGGCTCCTGGCTTTGGATCGGCGTAGCTCCAGCCATTGCAGCCAATTGGGGAGTGAAAAAGTGGATGGAAGACCTCTCTCTCTGCTTCTCCTTCTGTGTGTTAATTCTGACTTTCAAATAAATAAATAAATCTTTAAGAAATAATAAAATATAGTACTTTAAAAAAAACTTTTATAAAAAAAAGAAAATCTTATTTAAAACTCACATATTCTACAAAAATTGCCTCAAAATGGTTCATGTACTGGGGTGGGCACTGTTGCACAGTGGTTTAAGCTGCCTTTTGGGACACTGGCATCCAATATCATAGTGCTATTTTGAGTCCTAGCTCCTCTGCTCCCAGTCCAGCTCCCTGATAATGTGCTAGGAAAGGCAGCAGATGATGGCCCAAGTACTTGGGTTCCTGCCACCCATGTGGGAGACCAGGATGGAGTTTCTGGCTACTGGCTTCTACATAGCCCAGCCCTGGCTGTTGTGGCCATCTGGGAAGTATACCAGTGGATGGAAGATCTCTCTCTGTCTCTCCCTCTTTGTCTGTCACTGCCCTCCAAACAAACCTTTTAAAAAATATTTCATGTGGGGCCAGCGCTGTAGCGCGCTGGGTAAAGCCACCACCTGTGGTGCTGGCATCCCATATGGGTGCCAGTTCAAGTCCGCTGCTCTACTTTGGATCCAGCTTCCTTCTATGGCTTGGGAAAGCAGTAGAAGATGGCCCAAGTGCTTGGGCCCCTGCACCCATGTGGCTCCTGCCTCCTGGCTTTGGATTGACCCAGCTCCGGCCATTGCAACCATTTGGGGAATGAACCAGCAGAGGGAAGACCTCTCTTTCTCTCTCTTCTTCTTCTTTTTTTTTTTTTTTTTTTTTGGACAGGCAGAGTGGTTAGTGAGAGAGAGAGACAGAGAGAAAGGTCTTCCTTTTTGCCGCTGGTTCACCCTCCAATGGCCGCTGCGGCCGGCGCATCTCGCTGATCCGAAGCCAGGAGCCAGGTGCTTCTCCTGGTCTCCCATGCAGGTGCAGGGGTCCAAGGACTTGGGCCATCTTCTGCTGCTTTCCCAGGCCATAGCAGAGAGCTGGATCAGAAGTGGAGCAGCCAGGACTCAAACCTGTGCCCGTATGGGATGTCAGCACTGCAGGCAGTGGCTTTACCCTCTGTGCCACAGCGTCAGCTCCAAGGTGAAGAGTTCTTAGACTTGACACAGTACACAGAAAAGAATGATAAATTGGACCTATTATGGATCAAGTAGAATTTGTGTTCCCAAAACTAATGTAGCTGCTTAAACTTCAATGTCTTAACATTAATGGTTGAGGTGGGGCTGACGAGAGGTCTTTGGATCACTGGGGGTGTGCCCTAGAAGGGTGGTTCTTGGAATAGCTTTGATTGTTTAAGTTCAAGTTCAGCCTGGGCTTGCTCTCTGCCTCCTGCCTCATGATGTGATTCTGCCTCCACACCTGCCATTAACAAGCCTCCATCAGATGCCGGATTACATGGCCACTTGATTCTGAAACTTCAAACTGTGAGCTGAAATAAATCTTTCCTTTCCAAAGAAGCTCATCTCAAGTATTTTAGTTAAAGTAATGAAAAGCTGACTAATACAGGACCTCACTAAAATCAGCTTTCATCTGTGAAAAACATGTATGAGACAATGAAATAACAGCTACAAAATGGGAGGAAATCTGAGAAATATGACAAAAAAGCACAGGAAAGACAAATATTAGCTATTAGGAAAAGTAATTAAAATCACAATGAAATAGTATCATACATACATTACAATAATGGGTAAGAGAAGACTTAGGCCACCAGTTGGTATACCTGCATCCCATACTGGAGTACTAGTTCCAGCCCAGTTGGTCTGCTTCCAATCCAGCTCCCATTTAATGTACCTGAGAAGGCAGCAAATGATGGCCAGTATTTGCATTCCTGCCACTCACGTGGGAGACCTGGATGGGGTTCTAGCTTTCTGGTTTTGGCCTGCCTAGCCTCAGCTGTTGTGGGCATTTGGGGAGTAAACCAGCAGGTGGAGGATCTCTGTTTCCCGCCTCTGCCTTTTTTTTTTTTTTTAATTTATTTATTTTGACAGGTAGAATTACAGACAGTGAGAGAGAGAGAGACAGAAAGACAGAGAGAAAGGTCTTCCTTCCGTTGGTTCACTCCCCAAATGGCCGCAGCTATGCCGATCCGAAGCCAGGAGCCAGGTGCTTCTTCCTGGTCTCTCATGCGGGTACAGGCGCCCAAGTACTTGGGCCATTCTCCACTGCCCTCCTGGGCCAAAGTGGAGAGCGGGACTGGAAGAGAAGCAACCGGGACTAAAACCTGGGCCCATATGGAATGCCGGCGCCGCAGGCGGAGGATTAACCAAGTGAGCCACGGCGTCAGCCCCTCCCACCACTGCCTTTCAAATAAAATAAGTAAGTCTTTAAAAAGAGAGAAAGGGCCAGTGCAGTGGCACAATAGGTTAATCCTCTGTCTGTGGAGCCAACATCCCATATAGGTGCCAGTTTGAGTCCCAGATGCTCCTGTTCTGATCCAGCTCTCTGCCATGGCCTAGAAAAGCAACAGAAGATGGCCCAAGTCCTTGGGACCCTGCACCCACATGGGAGACCAGGAGGAAGCTCCTGGCTCCTGGCTTTGGATCTGTACAGCTCCAGCTGTTGCGGGCATTTGGGGAGTGAACCAGGGGATGGAAGACCTTTCTCTCTGTTTCTCCTTCTCACTGTCTGTAACTCTACCTCTCAAGTAAATAAATAAAATCAAACCTGGTAAATGCCACTCTTAGGATCATTGGTTACTATCCTCACTCTGTCTTTTATGACCTTGTCTAAATATGATCAGAGTTGGCAAACTTGGAAGGCTTCCATAGCCTTGGCAACTCATGACGACAGCCTAGGATGGTTACTGGCGCCATAAACTAGAGTGTCAATTTGTTGGGTCAACAACAGGAGCCACTGTGCACTTGCTCCTCATGTGGGATCTCTGTCCTTAATGTGCTGTACATTGTGATTTAATGCTATAACTAGTACTCAAACAGTATGTTTCACTTTGTGTTTCTATGTGGGTGCAAACTGTTGAAATCTTTATACTAAATTGATCTTCTGTATATAAAGAGAATTGAAAATGAATCTTGATGCAAATGGAAGGGGAGAGGGAGCGGGAGAGGGGAGGGTTGCGGGTGGGAGGGAAGTTATGGGGGGGGGGAAGCCATTGTAATCCATAAGCTGTACACTGGAAATTTATATTCATTAAATAAAAGTTAAAAAAAAAAAAAGAGAAAGAGAGAGAGAGAAAGAGAAAGGGTTGGGAAGGAGAGAGAATGTTGATAATGCCAACAGCTAGGAAGGATCAGAAAAATTTGGTCTTGCAATACTGATGGTGGCAATGTAGAATGGAAAATATTTTGATGCATTCTTTCTTTTTTAAAAAATTCTTATTTATTTATTTGAGAGGAAGAGTTACAGTCAGAAAGAGGGAGAGACACAGAGAGAGAGAGAGAGATCTTCCACTTGCTGGTTCACTCCCCAAATGGCCACAATTGTAGGAGCTAAGCCAATCCGGGTCTCTTGCACCTCACAGGAGGCCATAGCAGAGTGCTAGATAAAAGAGGAGCAGCCAGGACATAAACCGAAGCCCATATGCAATGCTGGCCCCGCAAGCAGAGGTTTATCCCACTACACCACAACACCAGCCTGATGCTTTCTTCTAAAAGCAGTCAACTACATATAAAATAACAACTGCGGGGCTGGCGCTGTGGCATAGTGGGTAAAGCCACCACCTGCAGTGCCGGCATCCCATATGGGCACCAGTTGGAGTCCTGTTGCTCCACTTCCAATCCAGCTCTCTGCTATGGCCTGGGAAAGCAGTAGAAGATGGCCCAAGTCCTTGGGACCCTGTACCTGCCTGGGCAACCTGGAAGAAGTTCCTGACTCCTGGCTTCAGATCAGCCCAGCTCTGGCCATTTGGGGAGTGAACTAGCAGAGGAAAGACATTCTCTCTCTCGCTCTCACTCTCCCTCTCTCTGCCTCTGCCTCTCTGTAACTCTGCCTTCCAAATAAATAAATACATGTTTAAAATAAAATAAAATAACAACTGCATTATTCAACATTTATCCCAGAGAAATTAAGACTTAGGTTCACAAAAAAAAAAAAAAAAAAAAACTATACATGAATAGTTATGCCAGCTTAATTCATAATGGCTCCAAACTGAAAACAGAGACATTCTTTACCAGTTGAATGGTTGAGCAAACTGTGTGTATCTGTTAGAGAACACCCACAGAATGGATGGAGGAATTGCCATGGACACGCAAAACTGGGTCCACTCACCTGATGCACAGCAAGCCAGTTATGGACATGGGGTGTCAGAAGAAAGTAGTTTATTTGCAATGCATACAGTAAGGAGTCAGGCAATTATCACTCAATTCCTGGACTCCCCAAGAGATGAAGGGTGGTAAATTTTATAGATTAAATTAGGGTTGAGCAGTGTGTGATCAGCTCATGTGTGAGCCTTTGGTTAGTCCATAGTGCTTGTGATCTTCCTTGGATTGGTCAGCAACAGGAAACTGGCATGATTTTCTCAAGATGCTGTGATGGCAAAGTGGACTCCCGCCCATCTGGGATCTACGGGTAGACTGGCTATTACTTTGTTTAGTCAGAGCTTGAAGTTCCTGCAAAACACCTCAAAATAGAGCCTAGTGGTAGGATGTTAGCCACAGAGATGATAATTGAATTTGAGTCTTGCAATCCAGAGTCCTGCAGGGCTAGCTTGACCTCTGTACCACTTCCTTAATTTAGTGAGTGAATCTTTAGTAAGGAACTCACTTGTAATCACCACAGGGAAGACAGAGGAAGGAACTTCAAGCTAAGGAGAAAGATCAAGGCCTGATAAATTCTACATCAAAGGCATAGGGCTGGGGGCTTGGTTTCATATTAGTACCACAGAATACTACTCAAAAAACACCACTGAGGATCAAACTATTGATACACACAACTTGGATGAATCAGCAAAGAACTATGCTGAGTATGTTTATATGTGATGGAAGCCAATTTCAAAAGGTTACATGCTGGCTGGCTCTGCGGCTCACTAGGCTAATCCTCCACCTGCGGCGCCAGCACTCTGGGTTCTAGTCCCAGAGCGCCGGATTCTGTCCTGGTTGCTCCTCTTCCAGTCCAGCTCTCTGCTGTGGCCCAGGAAGGCAGTGGAGGATGGCCCAAGTGCTTGGGCCCTGCACCCCATGGGAGACCAGGATAAGCACCTGGCTCCCGCCTTCGGATCAGCGCAGTGCGCCGGCCGTAGCGGCCATTTAGGGGGTAAACCAACGGAAGGAAGACTTTCTTTTTTTTTTTTTTTTTTTTTTTTGACAGGCAGAGTGGACAGTGAGAGAGAGAGAGAGAGAAAGGCCTTCCTTTTGCCATTGGTTCACCCTCCAATGGCCACCACTGCCGGCGTGCTGCGGCCGGCACACCGCGCTGATCCGAAGGCGGGAGCCAGGTGCTTCTCCTGGTCTCCCATGGGGTGCAGGGCCCAAGCACTTGGGCCATCCTCCAATGCACTTCTGGGCCACAGCAGAGAGCTGGCCTGGAAGAGGGGCAACCAGGACAGAATCCTGTGTGCCAGCGCCGCAGGCAGAAGATTAGCCTATTGAGCCTCGGCGCCGGCCTGGAAGGAAGACTTTCTGTCTCTCTCTCTCTCACTGTCTAACTCTGCCTGTCCAAAAAAAAAAAGAAAGAAAGAGAAGAGAAGGTTACATACTATATGATTCTATTTACATAGTATCATTGATTAAAATAACAGCATTTAAAACAATGGGGGAAGAGATGAATGGTTGCCAGGTGTAAGGAACAGAGAGGGTGGAAGGGCAGGACGTGGGGCTGGTACCATGGTGCAGCAGGTTAATGCCCTGGTCTGCAGTGCCAGCATCCCATATGGGCGCCGGTTCAAGACCTGGCTGCTCCACTTCAGATCCAGCTCTCTGCTATGTCCCGGGAAAGGAGTAGGAGATGGCCCAAGTCCTTGGGCTCCTGCACCCACGTGGGAGACCCGGATGAAGCTCCTGGCTCCTGGCTTCGGATCAGCACAGTTCCAGCCGTTGCGGCCAATTGAGGAGTGGACCATTGGATGGAAGGCCCCTCTCTTTCTTTCTTTCCTTCTTTCTTTCTTTCCTTCTTTCTTTCTTTCTTTCTTTCTTTCTTTCTTTCTTTCTTTCTTTCTTTCTTTCTTTCTTTCTTTCTCTCTCTCTCCCTCCCTCCCTCCCTCCCTCTCTCCCTCCCTTTCTCTCTCTCTCTCTCTCCCTCCCTCCCTCCCTCCCTCCCTCTCCCCTCTCTTTGTAACTCTGATTTTCAAATAAATAAATAAATCTTAAAAAAAAAAGAAAAACATGAGGAATCCTGTGATTATAAAAATGTTCTGTGTCTTGACAGAAATGCTAATACCCTAGTTGTGATCTTGTACTACAGTTTTACTAAATGTTACCATTGGGAATATCTGCATGAGGCACACATAGAGTCAATGTCTCTATTATTTCTTTTAACTACATATGAATTCACAATTATCTCAAAATACAAAGTTTATCTTAAAAAATCAAAGCAGGCTTTTAGTAGAAATTGATTTATCTATAGATTCAATACAATCCTAATCAAAATCCAACCAAGTTGTCTTTTGAGCATATCCACAAATTGAATTTAAATATCTATTAGAAATTATAAAGCTTAAGGGATGTTTCACACAGGAGCAGTTCCTTTAACCTCTGATTAGAAGTTCAAAAATAAATTATTTAATTCATATTAGTTTGCTTGTTTATATAACTATTTGGCATTAACCTATTTAATTTCAATTTGCAAAACTATAGCTGTTTAAAATGCTAGAGATCCTTTTAACAATCCCAGTAAATCCAGTTACTGTTTCCGCTCTTGGGACAATCAAGTTATCTATTGCTAAGTTTCAATATGCATAAATCAGACCACCAAGATCATCTGGCAAATAGTCCATGAAATGCTATTTTGTAACATCTTGTTTTCATGTACTTATCACAAAAAGGTTTGCTGCCACAATAAACAAAGTTATCAATAATCACAACCACAACAAAAATTAGTTTTTAAAAGGAACTCCTGACTCCTGGCTTTGGCCTGGCCCTGCCCCAGAAGTTGCAGCCGTTTGGAAAGTGAACCAGCAGATGAAAGCTCTCTCTCTCTCTCTTTCTTCCTCTCTGTGTAACACTGCCTTTCAAGCAAATAATAAATCTTAAGAAAAACAAAAGAACTCTAATAAAATTGAAGTCACAACACAAGGGCAAAGAGATGGCCTTTTATTGATCAATAATAGGAAAAGGTAACTTTGTCAAAAGACTGAGCTCAGCATTCCCTCTATCAATTTATCTCCATTTCTATTTCCTGAGCACATCATGTCTTCCATCTCCCATTGAGTAAAAGATCAGTAAATATAAGGAAGTTTCTGGAAAATGAAGTCTGGTAAGGTTCTATCCCATGGCTAGAAGAAAAACAAAGAATATAAATAGAATCTGGTAGGAAAGGGGTGGTACCACACTAAATGGGCATGGTCACAAGTTTAACTTAACTAAATTATGACTGACTCACTTAATACATAAACTCTCTAAAACCTTCCAGCACATACAGTTTTCCATGAATTAGTTGGAATCTGACATATTAGTCTGGAAAGCTTGTCCATCTCTAAAACTTATAGCCTGGGACAATATAATGACTAAACTAAAAGGAGGTTATCCTTTTAGTACCCTTTAATCTTTTTCTGACCTAGACTCACAGTTTAACCTACAATCCGCCACTCACATTTATGCATATTTATAGAATACACACACCCTTGTTACATGAAGTAGTAATACCTTTATTATGTATGACGTGCTGTTTTTTCTCTATCATTTTTATTTTGCTATAAATTAAAAAGAAAAAGACAGCCTCAGCCCACTACACTGATTTCACATTCTACTAAGGAGTGCTATCCAAATGTAAATGGAGTAAAATGTAAACATTTGAGGAATCTTGATGAAGGGTATCTAGGAATTCTCTGTACTATTGTAGCACTTTTTTATAAATCTAAAATTACCAGAATAAAAACATAAATTTAAGAATCCATCTGATTCATCCTACTAGCAAATAAGATAGTAGGAGTAGTTTCCAGGTATCACGTATCTTTATTTTCCTAATTTTCTCTCCCCTTTCCTTACTATCACACAATTTTTGCCTAACATACTAGCAATACACACATGATGAATAAAAAACTGGAGTACAGCTAAAGATGACTTCATAAAGTATGTGGATCATTAGCTGGATCCCTCACAGTGGCAGATCATGGTTGGTGCAGCAGGAAGAATACACGGCATAGGGAGATGGGTTAAAATTAACATTGGATTTCATGCATATAAAATTACTTTAATCTATTTATTAATGAAGTCTTCAAGACCAAGTGGAGAGTCACAAAAAATACCAAAGGCCATTTTTTTCTTTTTCTTCTTCATAAGGATGACATCAAGAAAATGAAGATTCACAGAAAAAATGAAAGGCAATACATGGTAAATAAAACCTGTGAGTACATTTATATAAACTTACTGAATGTCAGGAATAACGTCCATTCCTTCTTCCCTGAGAAAACTGTTAGGAGAAGTAAAAGCTATACCTCAAAGTTCTGTTCCATTATGTTTCCACCTTTACTCAAACTCTCCATGATGGCCTTATTTCGAAGAATATCCTCTTCACTGAGATGTTCTCTTCTTTTCCTTGATTCTAAAACAAGTCCATTCACCAGGTAAAAGTCTGCCAAAAATTTTCCCACTCTTTCCTAAAACAAAATCAAATTTTTCAAAATAATAAAATTTAAAGTAAGTTTGCCTTAGATTAAAAAAATGCTTCAAGTTAATATATTTCAATAAACATGAAGGTGATAAATACGCAAATTAACAAACTATCTTATATATTCTGTTAAGGTAAAACTTCATAAAATTATGCATTTTGAATTACTAAAGGAAAATGTACAACACACAAAAACGTATGGCAGTCAAGTCCAAATAAAAATACCATGAAATATTCCTTTAGAATCTACTCCCAAGTAGCACAAAGCTATCTGAAAATTTTATTAAACCAACAGATAAATATCATGAGTAACAAGGAGGGGTCAGGGATAACACTGTTCCCATTTTATAGATAGAAAAAAGTGGAATAAAAGGAAGTACATAGTCTAAGACATGAAGAATTTCTAGTATAACTACAATTAATGACCTGTTACAATTCTCTATTCTCTAACAGGACCAAATTCCAAGTTATAGCTGATTGCTGCTTTCAGTGAAGCAGAAAGAATAACAGAGCAGCCTTGCTCAACAATACAATTAAGTGTTTAAATCATGGGTTGGAGATGGGAAACCCTAGTGGCATAAGACAGCAGAAAAACACTCCTTTCAATGAAGTTACACTAACCTTCACTTTTGTCAGACCAATAGGTGGTCATAGCTGCAAATACCTTGCTTCAATAAATAAATAAAAACTAAATTACTGAAAACAAGCTTCCCATTTCTACCTGCATGCAAATCACTGGTCGACCTTGCTACTGTTTTCTAGCATTCCAAAACTATGTGTTCAGGTTATTGCCAGGTCTACCTTGTTTCAGGCAGCCTCCTTTCCAATCACCAGAAAGTGAAACATTCTATACTGGTTTCTACCTACAAAATGGGAACCATAAGCATTACTGACTCCCTCCTTACCTGTCAAAGATTTAAGAAGATCACCTAGACGCTGTTCAAGAGCTTTGAGCTGCTTAGCAGTAGCACTAGATGAATAAGCAGTTGCAATTTTTATCTTCTCTTGAAGTGATCCATCTAATGCTGTCCAGAAGAATAGAGTACAAACAATTAAGACTTCAAAGTCAACAAATGGGTTACGAGGTAGGATCTCACAACCTGGAATCCTATAGTGCCATTTGTTGCCAATACACTTAGAGAAAAAAATGATCAGTCTAGATCTTTTTTTTTTTTTTTTTTTTTTTTTGACAGGCAGAGTGGACAGTGAGAGAGAGAAACAGAGAGAAAGGTCTTCCTTTTCCATTGGTTCACCCCCCCAAATGGCCACCGCAGCCGGCGCACTGCGCTGATCCGAAGCCAGGAGCCAGGTGCTTCTCTTGGTCTCCCATGGGGTGCAGGGCCCAAGCACTTGGGCCATCCTCCACTGCACTCCCAGGCCACAGCAGAGAGCTGGCCTGGAAGAGGGCAACTGGGACAGAATCCGGCGCCCCGACCAGGACTAGAACCTGGTGTGCAGGTGCAACAGGCGGAGGATTAGCCTGTTGAGCCGCGGCGCTGGCGTCAGTCTAGATCTTATTGTCACAGATTATCTGTGGCTGAGAAATATTCAGATGGTAATTATCAGCTTTTGAAATTACAATCAGTAAGCATTTATTAAATGTAAATTATCACATTTTAAAAGCTAAAAAAATATAAATTATCATAGCAATTAAAAAATTTAAGTATATTCTCCATAATTCAACCATTCCATCTTTTGCTACTTATAATAGACAATGCAAAAAGATGTAAAGGATGGTAAATACAATAACATTTATAATTCCAGAAAAATGGATACAAATGTGTCTATTCATCTAAATGTCCAAAAAATAAGAATGGGTTATTAAGTTTCAGTATATTCATAGTATGGTTATACTATGCAGTTGCTAAGAAGAATGAAGAAGCACTGTAAATACTGGTAAGAAAAGGTTTCTAAGACACACTAAAGACTGAAAAGCCCAACTTACAAAATAATAGATATAATATGACACGCTATATAAAGCAAACATCAGTAAAAAAAAAAGCTATTTATTACTATGGGCATATGTATTTATGTTATGACAGCATAAAAAAGGTCTGAAGGACACACAATATGTCTGAAGGACACAGATAAGCAGATAGGGCTCTGGGATTGAGGGTAGTGGTCAAGTGAGACTTTTAGCTTTATGTATAAAGTTGTATGATGGTTACTCATATGTCAACTTGTTTAAGCTGTGGTAACAGATAGCTGGTCATGATGTTGCTGTGCAGGTATTTTTCTAATGAGATTAATGATCATCAGTAGACTCAATAAAGCATGTACTACCCACCCTAACATAGGTGGGCCTCATCCAATCAGTCAAAGACCTTTGGAACAAAGACTAATATTTTCAGAAGAAATTGTAATTTATGCATCTACCATGCAATACAGAAACCCTGCCTCAGTTTCTGGCCTGCATACTTCTGACTCAAGACTATAATATCAGCTCTTCAGTTAATTTGAATCCTGCTGCACTGATCTACAGTTATCAGCTTTGCCAGTTCCTACAATCTTACGAGCCAGTTCTTTAAAAGAAATCCATTTCTCCCTCCCTATTTTCTTTCTCCTTCTCCTTCACCCTTGCCTTCTCCCTCAATGCAGTAAATCTTTTTTTTTTCTTTAAGATTTATTTATTTACTTGAGAGGCACAGTTACAGACAGAGAGAGGGAGAGAAAGAGAGAAAGGTCTTCCATATGCTGGTTCACTTCCCAAATGGCCACAATGGCTGGAGCTGGGCCAATCTAAAGCCAGGAGCTTCTTCTGGGTCTCCCATACAGGTGCAAGGGCACAAGGACTTGGGCCATCTTCTACTGTTTTCCCAGACCATCAGCAGGAGCTGGATTTGAAGTGGAACAGCTGGGATTTGAACTGGCGCCCATATAGGATACCAGCACCACAGGGAGATGCTTGACCTACTACGCCACAGCGCTGGCCCAAACACAGTAAATCTTGCTGTGGTTTTCTTATTCTTGAATTTAAGTTTTATAAAAATGTTACTTCATACACCTCTTCAACATTTTCTGAATACACTTAATAGTCAGACAACCTCCTGCTGACAGATGCGATGGGAATTATGGAAAGAATTCATATAGGGGGAGATTTCCACCGACATTCAATTTAATGGCAGTGTTGTACAAATGTAAGCTTATTTCATTTAAGTAATATTGATAGAATACTGAGAAACAGGTAGAGTATGTAAATTATTAAGAGACGTTAAAGTGGGTTAAAAAAAAAAAAAGACCCAGGGAAACGAATTCAACTGTAACATTGTATGTGGCCTTCTTAGGGAATGAAGCATTAGAAATAGAAAGCAATCTAGTGGAAATACTATTTCCTGAGTAATAATAAGGTAGCTTACAACAGGAATACTTCCCAAGATGGAATTCAAATAAGCTAAGCTTTTATCTCTTGGTTCTTCCAAGATATATTTTGACTTTGTAACCAACTGCTGTAATTACCTATTTGGATTCAAGGTAATAAAAATAAACTACTTGAAGACAATTCAGTAAGCTACTTCTTCCTGCATTTCTATCATATTACTTAGTAATATTATCACATTACCTAAGTAATATTAATTTTAAAAGTTTAAATATCTAGATTTACACATACTGTTTTATCTTCCCGAAAAAGCCATCCGGTTTGGGCACGCGTGAAAGAAATTGATTTGGTTGATAAAGTTGCAGAGTAAATATCGCTGCTCATTAAAATGTCAACCTCTTCTTCTGTTTCCATTTCTGATTCCTGGAATAAAGGCCAAAGATAAATATAAAAATCTAAGTTTTTTTTTTTCAAAAGTTACTAATGTTACCTATAAAAATATCAACAATTAAAAATATACATTTCAAAAGATAAAAAGGACAGTTTCTAAATAGTTCTACTTATTCTGAAAAAACAATTAGATGTATAAGTCTCAACTATATAATGACTAATTATCAGTTTTTAGGAGCAAGGCACACAAAGAATAGTACTCTAATACTGTTAGAAATATGTAATGGACATAGAACTAGATTACTCATAAAGATTAGAACTAAAACAATCTATAAAACAAAATTTTTAAATTGTTTATGAATTGACAGACTGAGAACAAAATGCACATAATAATGTGCTTTGCTTTTAAATCTTACTTTAGTTTTTTTTTTAAGATTTATTTATTTTATCTGAAAGGCAGAGTTACAGAGAGGCACAGGGATGGAGGGAGGGAGGGAGAGAGGGAGGGAGGGAGGGAGGGAAGGAGAGAGAGAGAGAGAGAGAGAGAGAGAGAGAGAGAGAGAGAGAGAGAAGGCCACAATGGCTCGAGCTAGGCCCATCCAAAGCCAGGAGCCAGCAGCTTCCTCTGGGTCTCCCATGTGGGTACAGGGGCCCAGGGGCTTGGGCCATCTTCTTCTACTGCTTTCCCAGGCCATAGCAGAGAGCTGGATCAGAAGTAGAGCAGACAGAACTCGAACCAGTGTCCATATGGGATGCCAGCACTGAAGGCAGCAGCTTTACCCACTATGTCACAGTGCTGGTCCTTAGTTCTTTCTAATCTCAAAATCCATTACTATCATTTGAGCCTTTCATTCTAATAAGTTCTAAGTGAAAGGAAGAAAGGGAGAGTGAGATGAAGAGAAGAATAGAAGATGGCAAGAGGTCTTTTTTATATTCCTTATAGAAAGTAAAAGAACCTACAAATATCAATCCTCAATCTAAACTATATAAACAAACTAAATAAATGGGAACTAAACACAATAAGCAGAGCTTCAGGTTTTATCCTTCACGTACTCTTTAGTACTGGTATATAACATTTGATCAATAACCTTTTAAATGAGAAAAAAAGGAAAGATTTGTGCTTGCTTCAGGGACAAAAGGAATGGTGATTGGTATAGGAGAGTAAGTGACCAGGTATATAGTTGAGGTTCTATTCCATAACAGGCCAAGACATTCTAATTACTATACCTATAAGATATTCTAATTACTATGTAGAGTCCCTTAACAGAGAAAAAAGGCAAAAACTAGTGAGTTTTCTGGGGTATGAGAACTGTTCTCAGGGTTTACAATGGCTAAAGGTGCTATTCCCCATACCTCTTTATACAAAATGGGCTCATTTGCTTTTCTTTTTTCTTTTTTCTTGACAGGCAGAGTGGACAGTGAGAGAGAGAAACAGAGAGAAAGGTCTTCCTTTTGCCATTGGTTCACCCTCCAATGGCCGCCGCAGCTGGCGCACTGCAGCCGGTGCACCGTGCTGATCCTATGGCAGGAGCCAGGTGCTTCTCCTGGTCTCCCATGGGGTGCAGGGCCCAAGCACTTGGGCCATCCTCCACTGCACTCCCAGGCCACAGCAGAGAGCTGACCTGGAAGAGGGGCAACTGGGACAGAATCCAGCACCCCGACCAGTACTAGAACCCGGTGTGCCGGCGCCGCAAGGTGGAGGATTAGCCTATTGAGCCACGGTGCCGGCCTACAACGGGCTCATTTGCTTTTCTTTACCACTTAACTTTCACTTAGATACTGTCCTCTTCTGAATCACTGCATCTATAGAAAATAATAAAATCTCTTAAAAAAAGTGGGGGGGGCGGCGCTGTGGCACAGCGGGTTAGCGCCCTGGCCTGAAGCACCGGCATCCCATTTAGGCACCAGTTCGAGACCTGGCTGCTCCACTTCCAATCCAGCTGTCTGCTATGGTCTGAGAAAGCAGTAGAATGTGGCCCAAGTCCTTGGGCCCCTGCACCCACCTGAGAGACCTGGAAGAAGCGCCATTGCGGCCAACTGGGGAGTGAAACATTGGATGAAAGACCTTTCTCTCTGCCTCTCCTCTCTCTCTCTGTATAACTCTGACTTTCAAGTAAATAAATAAATCTTTAAAAAAAAGAAAACAATAGAAATAACTTGGGACAAGGCTGGTATCATTCCTTCCACCTTCACAAATGAGGGATGAAAAATCTTGACATCATTTCAAAGGCTACAATAAGTGAAAATGTATTCCAGACATAATTTTCTTAAAAAAAAAATGTCTAGTTGGTTTGAAAAGAATTATTAAATACTATACTTCAAATGTATTATGAGTCAAGAAGAATTTTATATATTAGCTTGGTAGCTGAACTCCCTATCTCATATTGTCTATAAAGAAATTTGCTTTACATTTCAAATACTCTATTTTAGTAGCATTAGAAATGCTGCTTGGGACACTCACATCCCAGATTGGAGTGCCTGGGTTCAAGCCTCTACTTCCGGCTCAGCTTCCTGCTACGAACACCTTAGGAGGCAGCAGGTGATTGCTTAAGTACTTGGGTCCCTGTCACCCATATGGCAGACCATTGAGTTCTGCACTACTGGCTTTGCTCCAGATGTTGCAGGTATTTGCAGAGAAAACCAGTGGATGGAAGATATTCTCTCTCTCTCTTTGTCATGCTTTTCAAAAAATAAAAGTAAACAAATAAACTTTCTAAACAACAGCATAGTAATTACATATAATCTACACACATATACTTTATATAATCTATATCAATATACTTTAATCTCTAGATTATAGTATCCAATACAATAGGTAAATGTTATGTACACAGTTGTTATACTGTACTGTTTAGCAAATAATCACATGAAAAAAATTGGTACATGTTCAGTGGAGACAAAATTTTTTGGGGAATACTTTCAATATGCAACTGGCCCAATATAAGAATGAGAAACCACAGACACATAAGGCCGACATATTCTCTACTTTACCATCCTTTTGGTGATCTCATCAATACTATTAATATCGCTAGTACACTACAAGCCTTAATCTCTGGTTTCTCTTTTAGCACTATATTTCCAGTACACCTGATGTTTGGTTGGTTTTCCTGTTCTCATTTAACGCACAAGAGGTTGAACTACTTAATAAACATCTGAGAGTCTAGAACAGAGATCAGCAAGCCACAAGCAACAAGTCAAAGCTAGTTCACTGCCTGTTTTTATAAATAAAATGGTATCAGAATATAACCCTGTTCATTTACTTACTTATTATCTACGTAAATGCAGTGTTAGGCAACTGTTACAGAGGTTTTATTGACTCACAAACATATCTAAATATCTAAAATATTTACTACCTCTTCCTTACAAAAAGGATTTGTTAATCTATAGTGTAGAATACACTGATGTTGTATTAGTACCAGAGAATGCAGCTAAAAGAACCTCACAGCTCTGACGCGCATAGCCCAACAGAAGGAGAAAGCCATATAAACAAATACAGCTTTAGAAGATGTATGGCTCCAGATTTAGTTGGTGGGCCAAGAAAATAATGGTTGCCTGGTAAGGGAGGAATTAAAGGAAGTAAGTGCCCTCAGGTGTCAGGGTACAAGAATTCTAAAAGGGCATTCTGGGAAGTAGAAACAACATGAAAAAAGGATATAAATAGCCTGGCACATCTGAAACCTCCAGAGTATGAGTATATCTAAAATAGCAAGGTAAGGAAAAGGCTGGCAAAGTTAGATAGGCTAGGTTATAGAAGAATGATGCCGTAGTAAGGAGTTTGGATTTCACTCTCTAAGCCGCAGGGAAATTTAAGGTCTTTAAATAAGAAAGCTCATAAATTTGTTTTTAAAGTTTAATATATCACCAATATATAGAATATCTTAAAAGCAGACAAGACGTGAATCAGGAAGGTCCTTCATGAGATTTTATAAGAATCTAATGGGGAGAATGAATATCTACATTAGAGCAGCAACATGAATAAAAAAGGGAAATTATAGGACAGTGAGGAGGGGCTGGCACAGGGGCACAGTCGTCACCACCTGTGACGGCCAGCATCTGATATAAGTGCCCGATCAGTCCTGGCTGCGCCACTTCCGATCCAGCTCTCTGCTAATGCACCTAGGAAAAGAAGCAGAAGATGTCCTAAGTACTTAGGTCTCTGCCACCCATGTGGGAGATCCAGATGAAGCTCCTGGCTTCTTGCTTTAGCATGGCCCAGCCCTCATCATTGTGGCCATTTGAGAATTGAAACAGTGGATTGAACATCTCTCTCTCTCTCTCTGTAACTTTGTCTTTTTAAATAAATAAATCCATTAAAAAAATAAGGGAAATATTTAACATTAACTCACCAAATTATTTTTTGATCAAGTGACTACCTTAAGAATCCATGAGGTTTTTCTATTCTCTTGGAGGTAGGAAACTGACTGTACGGAAGGACTCTCTAGGATGCACAATTTAATCTTTAGACCTTATAAAAGGGATGGCTAACATTTTTCTGTAATAGCATAGCCAAAATGAAAGCTTAAATTATAATTTCACAGCTAGACTTACTTCACCATGGGCACAGTAAACAGGCAAAACCTCCCTTTCAGACCAAACAGGGAGACAAAGTTTTAAAGTGAGGACATAACCTTCCACATGGGCATTGTCTGCTTCAAAATAAACCACTACCAGCACATGCCTGTGACTATAGACTTCTAGTTTAGGCCACAAAGATTAGAGATGGGACTTGAGCATTGCCTTGACTTGCATCCTCTGGTCTGCTTTAACAAAAACCAGGAGGAAAAGAAAGCTAGGCATCAGAAATGTAAAAATAGGTGGCAGCCCCATTAAGGGCTGCTCTGTACATGATCTGCCCTCAAAAAGACCCAACAGGCCAGTCCACTACAGTGGCTTTCGATGTAGTAAGCTTGGGCTTCAGCAGAAGTCAGCTTATGAGGAGCCCTGGCAGCTATGCCAGCCAAGAGTTGGATCACTGGAAATGGAACTGCCCTGGAGTCCAAGGTTCTTGCTGGCTCTAAGCTGAAAAACCCTTCACTCAGCCCAGCTTCCAAAGTGACCGTTGCTGCTGAGGGGATGGCCAAGTAGGGTCAGTGACATCGCAGGCAAACTGTAAATTTCCTCTTAGCGATGCTACCTGCCTTTACCTGGCCAGCTCTCCTCCCAGGCCAGCTGGGTAATGGAAGGCAACAGGGTGCCTTCCCCAAGTAGGTTCACACCTCCCTTAGGATATACCCTATGTGAAGAGATAGATAGGTCTGGGCCTCTTAACTTATAAGGCTTAGCCGGCGCCATGGCTCAATAGGCTAATCCTCCGCCTTGCGGCGCTGACACACCGTGTTCTAGTCCCGGTCAGGGTGCCGGATTCTGTCCCAGTTGCCCCTCTTCCAGTCCAGCTCTCTGCTGTGGTCAGGGAGTGCAGTGGAGGATGGCCCAAGTGCTTGGGCCCTGCACCTGCATGGGAGACCAGGAGAAGCACCTGACTCCTGCCTTCAGATCAGCGCGGTGTGCCGGCCGCAGCGCAGCAGCCATTGGAGAATGAACCAACGGCAAAGGAAGACCTTTCTTTCTGTCTCTCTCTTTCACTGTCCACTCTGCCTGTCAAAAAATAAATAAATAACTTATAAGGCCTTAAAGCCCACCAGATTATTATGAAGCCCCTTCTGTCAGTTTCTATTTGCCTCTCAATTGGAGAACTTATTCGTGGCTTAGACAGCACCTTTCTTAGCTCCTCTAATAATGACTGTCCTTTATTTTAGACCCTGTCTAGCCCACTTGGGGCCTCATTCCTTTGTAATCATACCCTCTACTCTTATAACAATGGCTACACTCCCAACCTGTGTGTATTGATGGTCCTCTCTCCCACTTAATGTTGTATGATTATGCAGAATTTCTCTACAGACAAACTCCTCTACCTGCAAAAGTTGAGTGGCCTTTCTCCTGGTCTTGGTTGGGCTCAGCTTTAAACCACGTCCATCAAACAGTCCTCACAAGGGCCCAGAGGACCCCCCCCCCATTTCCTCTCCTCTATGAAATCCTCTCATTACCTGGCTAATGCCACTCTTAGGATCACTGGTTGTTATTTTCACCCTGTCTTTTATACTACCATGTCTGTTTAAGTGTTTACAGGAGTTGATAGTGGAATGAACCAAGGCCTTCAGCAACCAGGTGGTCAACCAAATGCTGCTACAGGGACATGTCAGCAGGAAGTAGCTCTAAAGACAGATCATCGTCCCTTTACCCCTCCTAATGTAATCCCATACAACTCCTGCTTTATAAAAAACAAAAGGGAGGAATGCTAGTAAAATGGAGCAGTCCTGACACCATCCTAGGCTCTAGCCCCTGCCGCCATTGCTGAGAGCCAGGTAGCCACACAGCCCAACCACAGCTGTCAGCCACACACCATATTAATGAAATTCGCTGCTCCTACTTCCCTGCCCGCCCCCTGGAAAACTTTTAAAAGAAGTTGTTCCTGAACACGTGGATCTCGTTCTCTTTCTCTCTGTCTCCTGATCTCTGTCTCTCCCTATATCTCTCTCATACGCTCTCCTTCTCCCTCTTTTCCTTCTTCACCCCTTCCCTCCAGTCTGTCAGGTTTCCCTCAATAAACTCTTTCTTTCCCTTAACAAAAAAAAAAAAAAAAAGAAAGAAAGAAAGAATCCATGGGGGCTCAGCGCTGTGGCATGGCAGGTAAAGCTGCCGCCTACAGTGCCTGCTTGGTGCCGTGTCGGGCTGGTTTGAGTTCTGTCTGCTCCACTTCCAATCCAGCTCTTTGCTATGGCCTGGGAAAGCAGTAGAAGATGGCCCAAGTGCTTGGGTTCCTGCACATGTGTGGGAGACCCAGAAGAAGCTCCTGACTCCTGGCTTTGGATTGGCCCAGCTCCAGCCGTTGTGGCCATTTGGGTAGTGGGCCAGCAGATGGAAGACCCCTCTCTCTGTCTCTCCCTATCTCTGTCTGTAACTCTACCTCTCAAATAAATAAATAAAAATCTTAAAAAAAAAAAAAAAAAAAAGAATCCATGAGTATCTACTGCCAACTGCAATAGATCCTCAGTTTTCCTATTTGGTTTTTATGGCCTTCCATACCCAATGATTAAGACCCTAGTAAGACTCCCAAATCCCATATCAGATTACCTGGGTTCAAGTCCTGGCTCTGCTGCTGAGTCAAGTCTCCTATTAACACAAGCCTGGGAAGCAGCAAGTAATAGCTCAAATAGTTGGATCCCTGCCATTCAAGTTAGAGACCTGGATTGAGTTTCTGGCTCCTACTTTTGGTCTGGCCTACCCCTGGCCATCACAGGCATTTGAGGAGTGAACCAGTAAAATGGGGACTATCTATCTGTATCCCTTTCTCTCTCTTTCTGCCTTTCAAATAACATAAATCATTAATTAATTAATTAATTAAAATAAGGCCTTCCATAAACTATTGTTTGGATCCTTTCTGTTTCTAAAACAGATCATTCCTCTTCCACCCTCCCTGGTTTACTCAGCCTGATTCACCTGCAGGGAATAGTTGCTTCTTTTTTCTTTTCTCTTCTATTCTAAACCATTATGGCTCAGTGAAAGTTAAGAAAGTATTTTTTTTTTAAAAGATTTATTCATTTATTTGAAAGGCAGAGTTACAGAGCAGCAAAAGCAGAGAGAGAGAGAGAGAGAGAGAGAGAGAGGTCGGTCTTCCATCTGCTGGCTCACTCCCTAATTGGCCACAACGGCCAGAGCTGCGCCGATCCGAAGCCGGGAGCTTCTTCCAGGTCTCCCACACAGGTGCAGGGGCCCAAACACTTGGGCCATCTTCTATTGCTTTCCTAGGCCATCGCAGAGAGCTAGATTGGAAGTGGAACAGCTGGGAATCGAACAGGACCCATATGAGATGCCAGCATTGCAGGTAGCGGCTTTACCCGCTAAGCCATAGCATCAGCACCAAGAAAGTATTTTAATAGTAAGGTAAATAAGGTCTTTTCAACAGATATGGCAGTAGAAAAGTCTAATCTAGGACAGGAAAGAAGCCACAGATGTGGTGAATGACAAAATGAAAAAATGAAGCGATAAAAAATAAAAAGTAAAAACAACTGTGGCAAAATAAATAAATAAAAAGTCACTTAAAACAACTGGGTTCAGCACTGCCATAGATACTGGAATAGATTTTTCCTTGTTTTATCAAGAAAAGAGAATAAAAGATAAAGTTAATGGTGCAAAAGGTTTTTCAATGGTGCTTGATAGGCAATACCAACCTGAAAATATGTGACAAAAGAAAGCTAATATTGTATTATATGAGAGAGAGAATAGAGAAAGAAAAGGAAGCCAAAGAATTAGGAACAGTAAAAGTGTGCAGACACAGCACTTTCATAAACAAAGGTCAGCAACGCTGAAAGAAACTAAGGTAATAAAAAATAGTGAAAGAGCCAGCACAGTTTCAGCAACTGAAAACTACATGTGACAAATAAGAAAAGCTAAAGTACATTGATCCGGAGATCACCAGTGAATTCTAAACAAACAGACTCAATGAATTGGTCACCATGGGTTCTAGATAAGAGAAATTAAAAAAAAAAAAAAAAAAAAAGCTAGTGGCAAACAGACAAATGAAATCTTACGGAATAAACAACTTCAATTATACCTTATGCTTTTAACTCCATTACACTATGGTCTAGCTAAACACATAAGCATTTTTAACCATCTAGAGGAATAGTTTTAAGATAATATGCTCACCTCATGGTGTATTCTCTGATAAACTTTTTGTTCATTGTCTAATACTACAAAAGATTCAGAGGGTGCTGCATCCCCATTGAAAATGAAGCTTAAATCCCCTCGTTGGCACTTCATGTCAGTAAAGTCTATGAGAGTTGTGTCAAGCCTGTAATATAAAGATAATTGAAAATGAATCTTGATGTGAATGGAATGGGAGAGTGAGCAGGAGATGAGAGGGGTGCGAGTGGGAGGGAAGTTATGGGGGGAAAAAGCCATTGTAATCCATAAGCTGTACTTTGGAAATCTATATCCACTAAATAAAAGTTAAAAACAAACAAACAAAAAAAGATGAGTAGATAAGAAATTCTAATAAATAAAATAAAGAATATTTAAATATACATTCCACTTTATTTACATTTTGCTTTTCTGAATATATACATCATCAATCCAGAAAAAAAAAAAAAAAAAAAAAACAACTCCACATTGTTGAAGTAGTTCCCTCATTATAGGTACTCAATAAAAATTGCTTCAACATGGATGCCAGAAAAGGAAAGCAGACCTGTTTCTAACATTGTCTCACCCCTTTAAGACCGTGTTGTTAGTCCAGCAGAATTTTTAAGATGAGCACAACAGTGAATGGAGTACACTTTTGGATTCAGAACTCCCTTTCTGATCTACATCCATGACTTATCGTGGAACCATCCAAGATCAAACCTTGCTTAAGAAACTGGTTGGTTTAGCTGTTAACATATGCTAATCACACTCACCCAAGAAGTTCCTTTAAGTCATTTTGAAAGATCTAGCATGGCTACCTAACTTCTAAGGCAATTATAAGAATTCATCACTTCATGGGTTTTTGTTTTGTTTTGTTTTTTTTAAATTTTGCAGGACAAAGCAAAGTGAGTTGGCATTCTTTTTTGTTCTCCTACACAGGAAAAGCTAAAAAATAAAATATACCTCTGATGCTGCATAAACAGAATAGCTAGGATTATATATAATTTATCATCAAAACCAGTAATTTTTAAGAATATAGGTGAAGGGCTGGCACCATGGTGTAGTTGGTAAAGCCACCGCCTGCAGTGCCGGCATCCCATATGGGTTCCAGTTCCAGTCTTGGCAGCTCTACTTCGAATCCAGCTCTCTGCTATGGCCTGGGAAAGCAGTGGAGGATGGCCTAAGTCCTTGGGCCCCTGCACCTGCATGGGAGTCCTGGCTCCTGGCTTTGGATAGGAACAGCTCCGGCCATTGCCGCCAACTGGGGAATGAACCAGTGAATGGAAGAATCTCTCTCTCTTTCTCCGTCTCTCCTTCTCTCTCTATGTAACTCTGACTTTCAAGTAAATAAATAAATCTTAAAAAAAAAAAAAAAAAGAAGGAAGGTGGTACTATTGAGAATTTTATGAGAACAGGGATGACCCTATGTATAAAATATACATATCACATGAGCCATATACAATATATGCATCCCTCAGATGAAATGAAGACACCCTAAGATAAGTAGTTCACCAGCTCCTCTAGGTGTGAACCCTGACTACTGCTTTATAGCTGAATTCTCCCTCCTGGTCCTTTCCCAAAGGTCTGCTTCTTATACAGTTAAACAAGTCCTGTTACTGTCTATGTATATGGCCCAAGAGATAACACTGCTATTAAAATAGGGCTCATCCCCTACCTCTTTGACATATGAGCTCCTAACAATAGCAAAAGGAACAAATCATTTTATATATAACTGGACTATTTGAGTGAAAACCTTCAGCTACCAGGGAATTCTATGCTTCACATACAAGAAATATGAACCAGAAGTCTTCTGCTTCCAATCCCGTCTTGCTTATCCAAGGTCAGAGTGGTAGTGCGTGACCAGGTGTGGATGAGAAACGTTAAGGGAGGAGATTCAGAGGCAGAAAGACAAAGACAGACTGACATGGTGACATTTGAGATCTTAGATGCAGCAATATCTAAATGAAGTCACAAAATTTCCCAGTTATATAATTTAATACACTCAATTTTTATCTGTTTCTGTAATTTAGAACTGAAAGAAGACTAACGTATCCTCCACAATATACCTAACATATTAGGCAGCCCAGCAAGCTGTACCACATATGCTTCACAAATGATAAATTTATCACGAAGGTACTATTATGTGTTAACTAGTTTTCTGCATTAAGCCTATGAGCCTAAATATTTAAAGTTTACTATATAATTAGTATGAAGAACAAAAAGATCTTCAAATAAATACAAAGATTTGAATAAAAAATATTGATTTTGAGATGAAAGTTTGGGAAATGACAAATCACACTGAAAAAAAGAAATAAGCCTCCCATTAAAATGAGAAAAGCCTGAAATGAGGTAGTTAGTTACAGATTACCTGTCATTAATGGTGAAAATGTTGATGCTTATTAGTATTCTCAAAGATAATGCTGCTCACATTTCCTATTGCTACTTAAGCACTGAACTTATCTAGGATATTTCAAGTTATTATAAAACTGTTATGAGTTAAAAGTAATTTAAAAGTAATTGGAATTTATTCCAATTAAAGGTCATCTCATCATCAGTCAAAATGTTACACATTAATTTTCTCACAGATTGTTGATTTTTAAAAATTTCTTCCAATCGGTGCAGTGGCATACTAGGTTAAGCATCGAAACAAATTCTTGCAGCCTCCTTCTCCCTCTCTCATGGAGAAATGTCAAAAGAGGGAGACTGGGGCCAGCACTGTGGAGTAGCGGGTAAAGCTGCCGCCAGCAGTGCCGGCATCCAACATGGGTGCCGGTTCGAGTTCCAGCTGTTCCACTTTCGATCCAGCTACCTGCTGATGGCCTGGGAAGGCAATGAAGGATTGCCCTGGTGCTTGGGTCCCTGTACCCAGATGGGAGACCTGGAGGAAGCTCCTGGCTCCTGGCTTCGGATCAGCTTGGCTCCTGCTGTTGCAAAGATCTGGGGAGTAAATCAGCGGATAGAAGATCTCTCTGTCTCTCTTTCCCTCTCAGTCTGTAACTTTGACTCTCAAGTAAATAAATCTCTGGGCAAGTGTTTAGTTCAGGGGCTAAGACTTGGAGTTAAGGTTAAGGCCACTTGGGAGATCTGCATCCCATATCAGAGTGCCAGGGTTCAAATCCCTGCTTCCATTCCAAATTCCAGCTTCCTGCTAATGTGCTCCCCAGGAGGCAGCAGGTACAGGGGTGGGGAATATTGGACCACAGGCCATATAAGGCCGACAAAGTCTTGTGATTTGGCCTTGCCAAGGCAACCATAGGTGGGACTAGAAATTCAATACATCTATAGCAAGCTAGTATTTAACTTGATAATTTTGTTTTGTTTTGTTTTGTTTTTTTGACAGACAGAGTGGACAGTGAGAGAGAGAGACAGAGAGAAAGGTCTTCCTTTTCCGTTGGTTCACCCCCCAACTAGACTAGAACCCGGGGTGCCAGCACCGCAGGTGGAGGATTAGCCTATTGAGCCGCAGCGCCATCCTATCTTGATAATTTTGTATGGCCTGCAAATGATGTCATAAATATCCAAATAACTCTTGGCAGAAAAAAAGTTTGCCCACCCCATGCCACATGCACAGGAAATTAGGGTTGAGTTCTAAGCTCCCAGCTTCAGCCTGGCTCTGACATGACCATTGAGGGCATCTGGGGAGTAAACCAAAGAATGGAAGACCTCTCTTCATCTCTTTCTCTGCCTTTCAAATAAATAAAAATAAACTTTTTGAAAGAAGAACAATGGCAGTAAGTCAGAAGACATATTTTAGCCATTATTTGTAAATGTTCTTATTAAAAAACACAAATTCTGGCCAGCGCTGTGGCTCAATAGGCTAATCCTCCGCCTCCGCCTGCGGTGCCGGCACCCCAGGTTCTAGTCCCCGTCGGGGCACCGGTTCTGTCCTGGTTGCCCCTCTTCCAGGCCAGCTCTCTGCTGTGGCCTGGGAGTGCAGTGGAGGATGGCCCAAGTGCTTGGGTCCTGCACCCGCATGGGAGACCAGGAGAAGCACCTGGCTCCTGGCTTCGGATCAGCGCACTGCGCTGGCCACAGCGCACCAACCGCAACGGCCATTGGAGGGTGAACCAACGGCAAAAGAAGACCTTTCTCTCTGTCTCTCTCTCTCACTGTCCACTCTGCCTGTCAAAAAAAAAAAAAAAAAAAAAAAACCACAACTTCTCTTAGGTTTCTTATCTATAAATGGAGAGTTTATGAGATAATCCTTAGGTTATTTCTAGTTTAGACTCTTACATATCCAAATTAGTATTATAGACATGTATAGAGATACAGGTAGACAAAATTATTTATATATATATATATATATATACACACACACACACACATCACTTATAAATGTACCTATATTTGCATAAATATACAAGTTGTCTTATTTACTGGTATTATATGATTTATAAGTGTGTCCATAGTATTATAAAGC
The DNA here is from genome assembly GCF_033115175.1 of Lepus europaeus. NCBI lineage: Eukaryota > Metazoa > Chordata > Mammalia > Lagomorpha > Leporidae > Lepus > Lepus europaeus. The sequence continues at coordinate 62,527,410 of NC_084831.1, forward strand.
TGAAGATACAAAGAATGACAAAAGTGCAATTCTAAGAGACCAGCATGGTGGCACAGCAGGTTAAGCCACAGTCTGCAGTGCCAGCATCCCATATGGGCACTCATTCCAGTCTTGGCTGCTCCACTTTAGATCCAGTTCCCTGCTGGTATGCCTGGGAGAGCAGTGGAAGATAGTCCAACTCCTGAGGCCCCTGCACCCACTTGGGAGACCCAGAGGAAGCTCCTAGCTCCTAGCTTCATCTTGGCCCAACCTCAGCTGTTGTGGCCATTTGGGGAGTGAACCAGCAGATGGAAGATCTCTCTCTCTCTCTGTCTCTTTCCCTCTCTCTCTCTCTCTCTCTCTCTGTGATTATGCCTTTCAAACAAATCTTAAAAAAAAGTAGAATTATGAACTGAATAAAATAAGTAGATTTATTTCCAATAAATCCAAATATCAATCTTGATCCAAATATCAATCTTCATTATAAAAGGAAAGGAACATGGGGTCGGTACTGTGGCACAGTGGGTTAAAGCCCCAGCCTGCAGCGTTGGCATGCCATATGGGCGCTGGTTCAAATCCCAGCTGCTCTACTTTCAATGCAGCTCTCTGCTGTGGCTTGTGAAAGCAGAAGACGGCCCATGTGCTTGGGTCCCTGCATCCACATGGGAGACCTGGAAGAAGCTCCTGGCTGCTGGCTTCGGATCAGCTGAGCTCTGGTTGTTTCGACCATTTGGGGAATGAAACAATGGATGGAAGACTCTCTCTTTCTCTGGCTCTACCTCTATCTCTAAATCTATTTTTTAAATAAAAATAACTCTTTTTTTTTTAAAGGAATGGAACAGAAGAAAATTAGAATTAGCCACAAAGTGTTCACCACCAGACAGCTGGCAGAACTGATGAATGGATGGACATAAGGACAATAAACAGGGGAGAAAAGGATGTGTAGGAGATGGAGAAAAAAGCAAGAATTGGGTCTTCCTTTTGTGTCCCTTCTTCCTTAATCAATCTAGGATCTGGGAGATGACTATATCATATCTTAAGTATTGTATCAGAATCTTCATTCTGTTTGCCTTCTAGTTAGTCTGTAGTTGAAAAAGAATGGATTTTTCCTTTAGTCAGAGTCTTGTATCTTTGGTTCCTTATCTGTAATATGACTCAAATGAGATGAAAATATTGTGAATCTATTGCAACATTTTAAGTTATAAAACACAAATAAACTATGATTACATGAAGAAAAGCTTCCTTTAAGTCTCAAATGCCTTTCACTCAGAATAAAAAAATCAAGTCACCTTACCTGATATTGATACCTTGTTTGTATATTTTACATGCATCAGAAGGCAGTATTCGGGAAAGTAAAGGCACTGTATTTTTAAAAACAAAAAATAAAAACTAATTAAATTCTGAAACATTTACAAATTTTTAAATTAGAAGATTTAAATTTAAATGTAAACACTTCACTAATTCACCAAATTATAATACTTTCCTGTAAAACAGCATTTCTATTTTAAAAATGAATAAATACATAAAATGATTCTGAGAAACTTCAACCATTTGACTTTTAATTTTAATCGCTGTACACTTTACTATACCCCCACTCTACCCACAAACATATGTAGGAGTAGCAGAGTCAACATAATACCATTCTTGGGTACATATTGCCTAAGATTACAGAAGAGTTAAAGATACTCAAATGGGTAACCAAACAGACCTGGACTCTATCAGATCATGTAAATATCATTTGGAAAAATAGAAGGACAATAATATGGATAATAAAAAGAGACATCATTGAAGGGAGACAGTTGAATTTGAGTTTGAATACCAAATATATGCTCACTGTACTTCAGTTTCAAAATCTGAAAAATGAGAATCATACTGTTCACATATATATCTCTACATTCCAATGTTGCCATCTGTATGTCATATCCATATCATAAGCTATATTCTGACAGCTTTTTATTATTCACTATCTGCTATGTTTTGAGAAATAGAAGTTATCCCATGTATAAATAAATGTGTCCAACAGGCTGTAATAAACTATCAAACAAAAAAAATGAAAAATGTGCAGTTCAAAATTCTTGAAATTAAGATCATATTGCATATACAACATGTGTATGAGCCTTTGTGTATACATATATATATGTAACATCTATTACATGTATACTGTACAAAATTCAGTGTTTTAAAACTGAGAGATAAATTAACCTAAGTTAGAAGGAAGCAAAGGTTTTAGAGAAAATTAAAGAATAGGACTGGAACGCCAGGTGTTAGGTACAGTGGTTAAGACATCACTTGGGACACCTGCATTCCATATTGAACAGAGTGTCTAAATTCAAGTACCAGCTCTGCTTCCAATTCCAGTTCCTATTAATGCACACCCTGGGAGGCAGCAGGTGATGGCTCAAGTACATGGGTCCCTGCCACTCATGTAGGCGATTTGGATCGAGTTTCTGGCCTAAGTTTAGCCCACGTATCCTTAGCATTTGCAGACATTTGGCATTTTGGGGGCAAACCAGTAAATAAAAGATCTGTGTGTGTGTGTGTGTGTCTTCCTTTCAAATAAATAAAAATAAATAAATAAAAAATTTAGGGGCTTAAGTTGTGACATACCATGTAAAGCCATCTTTTGTGATGTCATCAATGCACATGAGGATTGGTTCATGTCCCAGTGCTCCACTTCCCATCCAGTTCCCTCCTAATGGCCCCAGAAAAAGCAGCAAAGATGGTACAAGTGTTTGGGCCCCTGCCATCCATGTGGGAGACCCAGATGAAGTTCCCAGCTCCTGGATTCAGCCTGGCCCAGCCCTAGCCGTTGTGGCCAACCTGGGAGTGAACCAGCAGATGGAAGATCTCTTTCTCCCTGTAACTCTGGCTTTCAGATCAATAAATTAATTTTTTAAAAGATTTAAAGACTAGAAGTAGCTTTTCAGTAAATTTTTCTCAAATAATGAGTATTTTCTAATTAACATTAAAGGTATACCTAATATATCAATGTCTCTTCTAGATCCTAAAAAGTTATTTAATCCAAAATGATTTCCAGTATAAAAGACAGATTTTGAACTTTTTATCATATAGAGATAAGAAAGTTTATTGTCTGGAGGGAATAGCTCTAATAGGTACCCAAGTTAAAGAATTTAAGAATCATTATTATGGGGTACACATTTGGAGTATCAAATAAGTCTCAGCTTGGGATGCCTGTATCACATGTCAGAATGCCCAGCTCAAGTCCCATTTACTCTGCTCATGGATCCACCTTCCTGTGCACGTGCAGCCTTGGCAGTGGCAGATGAGGTTGCAAGTATTTGGTCCCTACCACCCACATGGGAGACCTGAATGGAGTTCCAGGCTCCTGGCCTTGGTCTAGCCCAGTCCTGGCTGTTTGGGCATTTGGAGAGTGAACCCCAGATGGAAGATTGCTCTCCATCTATCTTTCTGTTTGTCTCAATCTTTCAAATTAAATGAAAGTAAGCAAGCTTTTTTTTTTAAAGAAAGAAAGAAACAAACAAAGACATCATTCTTTCACAAAATTTTTACTGTTCTTAAACAAAAGTTGGGAAAAGCAGTAACATTTTTATAAATCTATGAAGGATCAAAACTCTACCTTCATGCTCACTAACTGAGCTCTTATCCATAAGTAATGGCCTAGCATGATCCATAGATGATAGAAGTAGACAGCACTAAAACTTAATTTCATTTATTACATATTTTGAAGTATGATAATCTACAAAACAAAATTTAGCATCATACCAATACCTATTTATCAAAAGCCAGAATAAGATGAGAATGCAAAGAGAAAACAAGTTGGGTATGGAGAGAAAAGGCTACGAAAAAAAGTAAAGAAGGAAACTCATCAAGCAAAGATTGTTGCTAGATTTTAATGTATTCCACAAATGGAGCAACTTATATTTTCTCATTCTATATTGATCTTTTTCTCCCTCAAGTAAATTGAACAATTAACCTCTCTATATCTGAAGTTATCTAGCATAATCTGAGACTCTAGCACAATACTTCAAAGGTATAATTCACTAAACTGAAAATGAAGAGCTTTTTAAATTTTAAGGTTGACTTTGTTACCATTTATTCCTTGATTTCAAAAAGTTTCTAAATATAACATTTTTCATCTACAATATGTGAATAACTGCCAAATACGAGATGGATAGATTCAGTGGACAACAAGATAAAAAGTATTTTAAAAACTATGGGCTTTTCCATTGAAATGTGTTAAATATACAATGCTAAATTTGAAGTAGTGATCATAATATTTTAAATTATTTAACATCGTAATGTTAAAGTTAAAAGTCTTCCTTAAAGAAGTGATTTCATTTCATATACACAGAGAAGAGGATTGCAATATATGGGGCAGTTTCAATTTTCCATAATTTTTGAAGAATCTACTGCTCAGAAAAGATACAGTCTACAACATCAAATACTCAGTAGTCAGTACCTCTAATCCAGATCAAAGCTTTTCTATACCTAAAAGCCTAGGCTAGAATAGCTCATGTTTTCAGACTGGCACTAAGTCAAAGGCTACTTTCCCTGAAGACTGAACATAAATGACAACATGAGAGAGTGTGTTCTACAATCTCAAAATTAAACTTGCTCTGATCTCAATACTTCTTGACTTTCCCTTATTTCTGGCTTGTCATTTTTGTTGTTTGCTGTTGCTGTTAATATTAGGGATTTTGGCAAAAGAAAGGAACATGCCAAAATTCCAGGAAAAAACTGAACATCAAACCTATTTATAGACTATCCAGTTAGTGGTTTTTAATCCAAAGTGTCTACACTAACTATAAGCCAATGATTTTATTTATTTAAATTATATATGACAACTATCATATGCTAACAGTTTTGACTTTTAAGTCACTAAATGCCTTTATCAACAGTGAGACAAATGCGCTATGTTTTTGTATCAAAGGTAAATTCTCAAAAAAGGAATACTTCTATCAAGTTATATCAAAATTTGATTATGTAACATTTATGATGTAGCATTTATAACTGCAGATCTATATATAGTTCAGAAGTACTTATATCCCTTCACATAACTGAAATGTTATTAAAAATATTTTATAACATTTTGTTCAGGAAGACAAATTCATTATTTTATAATTCAGATCACCAAAAATTACTAAGACAGTCAATTAAAGAGCCAACATACTCAAGGGACAACCCATTTTAGGATCATCAAGAACTGGGGTCTCTACACATGGGGGAAAAAAATGGGATGAAAAATAGTATCCAGGATTTACAGTCATCTAACTTTAGGCTCTTTTATTATACAAGCCTACTATAAATCTTTTCTTTCTGTGTTCTGGAACACCAGGACTTCTGGGTGACTATAAGACACAAAGGCAAGATATACTATCACAGTAACACATTTTATATCAACAAAGCCAAAACCAGCCTGATAAGCTCAAATAAATAACAGTGATGAGTAACAGTGCAGGAAAAGAATAATTACACTTGGAGTTTACAACTCTACATTTAGGGGCCGGTGCTGTGGCACAGTGGGTTAAAGCCCCGGCCTGCAGTGCCGGCATCCAATATATGCGCTGGTTCAGTGTCCTGGATGCTCCTCTTCTGATCCAGCTCTCTGCTATAGCCTGGGAAAGCAGCAGAAGATGGCCCAGGTCCTTGGGCCCCTGCACCCACATGGAAGACCCATAAGAAGCTCCTGGCTCCTGGCTCCTGGCTTCTGGCTTCAGATTGGCCCCGCTCTGGCTGTTGCAGCCATTTAGGGAGTGAACCAGCAAATGGAAGTCCTCTCTCTCTGTCTTTCCCTCTCTGTAACTCTGTCTTTCAAATAAATATAAATCTTTAAAAAAAATTCTACGTTTAAAGATTAAGTACATTGGGAAACCTTAACCACCCATGCCATAAAGTACTATACATTTGTTAAGATAAGTATTTCCACAGGAACTAAAATGGTAAGATATCCACAAAATATTGAGTAAAAATGTCAATCTGTATATCTTTACAATCCCATGGGGATAAAATCTAATCTAAGGGAATGTGAATATATGTACATGTACATATGTGCGTGAATACACATGAATATATCTAATATATACGTATGTGTGTGTATACATACATACATTTGAAAACATTAAGAAGTATTTTAAAGAATTCGCATGAAATAACAGTGACTGCATCTGGGAAGCAGTAATGGGAAACTTAAAAATATTTGGTAATTTTCCATGATGTTCTAAAACTTTTACAGTTAGTACTCTATTAAAAAGTAGATTAAAATTTCAGTAATATCTGATAATAACATTAGTACTAACTTGTGAATTGTATTAGTCAAAGACTACTAACAAGGGAACTACAGTATAATTATTAAGTATCACTACAAGACTTTAAAACCGTTATATTCAATGTCATGAAAACATTTCATTTTCCTTAAAGTACAAAATTTGTTATGCTAACAATTCTATATAAGTTAATTCTGTATTTGCATTTCTGCATGAACACATATATTACAGTAAAATATAACATATGCTTACCCCAGCTTTGAAAATCCCAGTGAAGTTCTAGATAAAAGTCACCTAGCTAAGAAATAAAATATAAGCAATTACTAAATATATCTTGTTTAGTAAAAGCTCTTGTATCTGCTTAATATTTTGCTTTAAAAAGCACTGTATCATTCAAATTCTATAGAAAGAAGTTAAAAAATTAAGTATTTGGAGTTTGAGGAAGAAATTTTTAAAAAATACATGGTCATTACTTACAATAAAACATAATAGCACACATTATCATACTTAACTACAAAGGAAAATAAGCACTACTAAAATTTTTACAAGAACAGAGGCCAGTGTTGTGGCTAGCATGGTTAAGCTGCCATTTGCAATATCCGCATCCCATAGCAGAGTACCAATTTAAGCCCTGGCTACTCTGCTTTCAGTCTAGCTCCCTGCTAACATGCCTAGAAAGGCTGCAGAAGATGTCCCCAGTACTTGGGCCCCTGAAATCCAGATGGAAGACCAGGAAGGATTTTCAGGCTCCTGGCTGTGGCCTGATCTGGACCTGGCTGCTGTAGCCATTTGAGGAGTGAATCAGAAGATGGAAGATCTCTCTCTCACTGTGTCATTATGCCTTTCAAATAGATAAAAAAAATTTTTTACAAGAACATATTCATCAAATAAGAACATATCTGAACCTGTTAGACATTTAAGATGATAACAAATACTCCATTTCTGAGTATAATTAAAATAATGACAATAATAGGCATTATTTGTAAAATAGTTAACTTTAGAAGTGTAATTAAAAATGACCACCAGCATAATTGGTAAAGTTGCTGCCTGCAGTGCTGGCATCCCATACAGGCACCACTTGGAGTCCAGGCTGCTCCACTTGCAATCCAGCTCTCTGTTATGGCCTGGGAAAGCAGTAGAAGATGGCCCAAGTATTTGGGCTCCTGCATCCACGTGGGAGACCTGGAAGAAGCTCCTGGCTCCTGGCTTCGGATTAGCTCAGCTCAGGTTGTTGGCAGCTATTTGGGGAGTGAACCATTAGATGGAAGACATCTCTCTCTCTACCTCTGCCTCTATGTAACTCTGCCTTTCCAATAAATAAATAAATCTTTAAAAAATAAAATGAAAATGACCAGCAAAATGATTACTTGTATAGATCATAGAAGTATTCAAAAAATGGCCCATGGGGGCAGCACTGTGGCACAGCAGGTTAAAGCCCTGGCCTGAAGCGTCGGCATCCTATTTGGGTGCTGGATCTAGTCCCAGCTGCTCCTCCTCTGATCCAGCTCTCTGCTATGGCCTGGGAAAGCAGTAGAGGATGGCCCAAGTACTTGGGCCCCTGCACCCATGTGGGAGACCCAGAGGAAGCTCCTGGCTCCTGGCTTCGGATCGGCGCAGCTCCAGCTGTTGCGGCCATCTGGGGAGTGAACCAGCAGATGGAAGACCTCTCTCTCTGTCTCTACCTCTCTTTGTAACTCTGTCTTCCAAATAAATAAAATAAATCTTTAAAAAAAAAATGGCCCACTGTGATAGAAAATTTTCTGTGGGTAGTAAAACACAAGTTCAATAAATCTGAAACATGTCATCCTATGAGATCCATGGAGAAAATTTTTATTTTGTAAATTAGATACCAAATACTCAGTCTTAAGCGTACTATTAACAATCAAATGTTCTCAAAAAATTGTGTATATTTTGAATGTAAGTAAAGCCCTGCAAATATACTAACATCAACAAATTAGTTTTTCCTATTTTAAACAATGAAAAAAGTGAACTTAAATGTAGATATTATTGCAACCTAAGTAAAGCATTTTTAAGCTCTTTTTATATCTCTTTACATCTCAGAAAAAGCAACAGCAACCCTAAGAGAATATCACCATCACAGATCTTTCTCCCAGAGTTCTTTCAGACATCAAAAATACAAAGAAAGAGAACAACAGAAAACAATCTAAGACTTAGCTCCTTTTTCTCAAGAGCTCTTATCTAATTTACTCAAAGTCAAAAGTTATTTTCCTAGTTCAAGGTAATTGGTGCTCTACTAAGATTACACTTATTTATTATAACAACAATATTTTTGTGATTTCAATTACTGTTTAACCTAAGTATGATTTTTTACCACTTGCTGACCCTCCTTAGTAATCATGAGAATTTCGAGTACATTTTTTAACATTGCTAGAATTACCTTTACAATCACCCCTTAGATTAAAATCAGCAAAGAAATACAGCCTACCTCTTTCAGGGCTTTTAATAATCGAGGTCGTTTTTCTTCAACACTTTCCCTGGACTGCTGCTTAAGTTTCCTTAGTAGAGCTGTAACTAAAGTTTAAAAGAAAAGAAAAAAAATAACAATTTAATGTAATTTTACTATGCTGGAAAACAGCTTACTACATATAAAGATAAAACACATGTACATGTCTCAATATGTTTTATTCTATTTTATTTTTTTGAAAGACAGAGAAAGCCCCCTTCTGTTGGTTCATTCCCTAAATGTTCACGATGACCAAGATTGGCAAGGCCAAAGCCAGGAACCAAGAACTCAATCCAGGTCTCCCATCCAGGTGACAGAAATCCAACTACTTGAGCCATCACTTGTTTCCAGCCAATATCTATATTAGCAGGAAGTCAGAATCAGGAGCCAGAATTGAGACTCAAACATCCCAACTTGGCATCTTACCATAAAACCAAATACCTGCACTTTTTTTTTTTTAGATTTATTTATTTATTTATTTATTTGAAAAGCAGAGTTACAGAGAGGCAGAGAGAGAGAGAAAGAGAAAGAGAGAGAGAGAGAGAGGTCTTCCATCCGCTGGTTCACTCCCCAAATGTCCACAATGGCTAGAGGTGAACCAACCCAAAGCCTGGGCCAGGAGATTCTTCCAGGTCTCCCACGTGGGTGCAAGGGCTCAAGGACCTGGGCCATCTTCTGCTGCTTTCCTAGGCCATAGCAGAGAGCTGGACCAGAAGTGGAGCAGCTGGGACTTGAACCGGCGTCCATGTGGGATGCCGACACTGCAGGTGGCGGCTTTACCTGCTATACCACAGCGCCATTCCCTCTGCATATATTTTAAAAGTCCAGAATAAAAAAGCAATGTCTTAATAACTGAAGGTCTCCTGGAGTTGTAGAAGCCAAGACATAGAATTCAGGGTACATCAGAGTTACATTTGCAGAATAAGATGGTAACTAAGGTTAATATAACTGATATTAAACCCCAGGAATAATGAGAAGAGAGAACTCAACATCAACCTGTCACCCACAGGGGAGACATAGCCTGGCTCCTGGATTCATGCTGGACAAACCTCACCTATTGTGGCCTTTTGGGTAATGAACAAGTGAATGAAAAATCTCTCTGTTTCTTTCTCTTTAACACCCTGGCCTGAAGCGCTGGCATCCCATATGGGCACCGGTTCAAGACTCAGCTCCACTTCCGATCCAGCTCTCTGCTATGGCCTGGGGAAACAGTAGAAGATGGCCCTAGTGCTTGGGCCCCTGCACCCACGTGGGAAAACCGGAAGAGGCTCCTGGCTCCTGGCTTCAGATTGGTGCAGCTCTGGCCGTTGCAGCCAACTGGGGAGTGAACCATCGGATAGCAAACCTCTCTCTCTCTCTACCTCTCCCCTCTCTGTGTAACTCTCACTTTCAAATAAATAAATAAATATTTTTAAGAATCTATAAATAAACCCTATTATATCTGTGAAAAGAACTAAATCTAAAAAAGCTAAAAATACAGCTTTTCTTAGCAAGTGTTTTCTGAACTGTCAGGAGACTGACATCTGACACATTACTAGCTTTACTACAAATTTTACTACTTATCAGTTATGGGTAAATTTGAATAAGTTACTTATTTCCTGAAATGTCAGTTTCTTTTTCATTTGTTACATCAGAATAAATGTAAAAGCTACTGTGGAATGTTATTATATACATGGAATATAAATTATTTACTGTTGTGCCTGAAATTAAACATAATTTTTATGTTAGAATGAAGATCTAAAATTAGTTCATCCTTAACATTATCAAAGTAAGGGAAAAATATAAGATTTGAATGAAATAAACCTAGCAAAAAGTAAGGTCATGGATGTATTTTTTCTTGTATACACACACACACACACACACATTGAGGGTTTCTTTTTTTCTGTTGTTTTTACTATTTTACAATATGCATTTTTTTTTTTTTTTGACAGGCAGAGTGGATAGTTAGAGAGAGAGAGAGAGAGAGAGGTCTTCCTTTTTGCCGTTGGTTCACCTTCCAATGGCCGCTGCGGCCGGCGCATCTCGCTGATCTGAAGCCAGGAGCCAGGCGCTTCTCCTGGTCTCCCATGCGGGTGCAGGGCCCAAGGACTTGGGCCATCCTCCACTGCCTTCCCGGGCCATAGCAGAGAGCTGGCCTGGAAGAGGGCAACTGGGATAGAATCCGGCACCCCAACCGGGACTAGAACCCGGTGTGCCGGCGCTGCAAGGCGGAGGATTAGCCTGTTAAGCCACGGCGCCAGCCACAATATGCATTCTTGTAAATCATTTTTGTATGTGGAATACAAAATATAGAGGCAAAAGGCAAATTTAAAAAAAAAAAAGAAGAAGGAAGTAAAAGTTTAAATCAGATTTGTTTTGTCCACATAGGTCTAATTGGGAAAAATTCCAGGAAGGACATGAAAAATAGTAGGACCTATTCTTATTTTTAACCACAGGTCTAACTATAACTCCAGTATATTTTCAAAACCCAGAATAAAAAAGCAGTATTTAAATTACTGCTGGTCTCCGGAAACAGTAGAAGCTGAGACATAAAAGCAAAGAAACACGAGCCCCAATTTCAGTTATACCATTAACTAGCTTTGTGACCTACATCAGTAAGCAGTTCCCAAACACTAATCTACATTGTCAGTGTTCAATTATTCAAGTTTCCACTGATATGCAACTAAATAAGAAAAACTGGGAACTGGAGTATGTTTTCTTCTTCACAAATTATTTATTTTTAAATGAATGTTGGTCATAGAAAAGAAAAGTAGTTTTCTGTTTTGTCTTGGTTGATGGTCTTATAAGCTAAAATTGAAAGGTTGGTTCTCTATATCAATCTTCAAATAAAATCTTTGATCTGTGAAACTGCAGAAGCCTGAGAACCAATAACCTAGATACTCCTTTACAGTTTCAAATTTGTACGAATCCAACCTTTGTGATGATCTACCTTCAAATTGAAATGGAACTATGCAGAACAGAAAGAATTCTATTTGGGGGAGGGGGACAGGGGGGATAATCTCTCAATATAAAACAAAAGCCAAAAAATTCCATCAACCTAATATGATTTCATCAACTAAAATAATTGTATCTGACTTGAAGGCAATTAGTTAAGTGTCAGAAAAATATGAGAAAATATTAAAAAGGTAGTAGCAACAACTATATATAATATAGTAATATGAGGGCTATAAAACATTTGTGGAAAAAATAAGATAAGTTTCTTTTAATGCCCACAAATTTTTAAAGTCTGTGCCTAAGTAGGATCTTCAAAAAGTTCATAAAAATGCATACTATGAAAAATTATATATGAATTTTATTCTTTGTACCAAAATAAGCTTCTTCAAATTCTGTTTTCCACAAACCGTCTGTAGCATCCTTGTATATGTAAAGACATAACCTGTTCTATGAGAATTCACATTTAAAAATAATACCAACTCAAAAATTTTTCATGGGTGCACATTCAGAAAGCTGTTACACAAAATAACCAGTATGCTTTTTAGTAATCAGTATTGGTACTCCTAATAGTGTAAAAATCTTATTAACACTGTTTATACTGAGGATAAAATTCATTTTAGAGGATTTAGGAGGTATTAGAATTCAAACAAAGATTGAAATGCAGAATTCCAACAAACTGTAACTAACTTACCTATTTCTCTCATCCTTCTCCCACTTGAGTTTTCAATTTGTTTAACCCAAAGTTTTTGAAATTGGCCTACTACTCTAAGTAGTATTTAAATTTATGTCTTTCATCTTGCACTTCCTTCTAAGGCTGCATTCTATTCCCCACTTCCTAGTTAAGCAATTGTTCCTGCATGTACCATGATAACTCAAACTCAACAATTCTAACATAGTCATTAAATCCATACTGTACTTCCTTCTATATTCTGTATGTCGATTAACAAAGGAGATCACCATCAATCTATGCTAGACACTTTGGAGTTACTCTGAATCCTTTTGTCACTACCTATACTTTTGTACTTGATCTGAAGAATTACAAGGAACTGGGACAGCAAGGGGAGGATACAGGGGTATAAAGATTAGGGGAAACTGAAAAGCCAGCTGAACTGAGATACAAAAAGTCAGATGGAAAAAAAAGAGACGAAAAAGTAACACTATCACACTGGACCTTATACAAGCCAAGTTAGAGATTTTGGTCTTCAGTCTAAGAACAGGGAGTTTAAAGTTACCTAGAAAAAGTTCCTGGCTCCTAACTTCAGAATGGCCAAGTTTCAGCCTTTGCAGCCATTTTGGGAAGTGAACCAACATATGGAAAATTTCTGTCTCCCCCTCTCTGTCTCTCTCCGTAATAAATAAATACATAAATAAATAAATAAATAAATCTTTAAAAAAAAAAAAAAAAAGATGTCCACAAAGGTGCCCACATCCCTCGCTGGAAAACCTGGCTCTAGCTCCTGACTCCAGCTTCCTGCAAGGGTGGATCCTGGGACACAGTGGTAATAGGTGGAGTATGAATGCCTGCTACTCACATGGAATTCCCAGACTGAGTTTATAGCTCACATCTTCAGCTTGGCCAAGCTCCAGACATTGCAGGCAACTAGGAGTAAATTGGCAGGTGGGAATGCCTGCTCACTCTCTCTTCCCGCTCCCTTGCTCTCTCTCATTCTTTCTCATAAGTAAATAAACAAAAAGGAAAGTAATATGACCAGAAAAAAAAACCCAAAATATAACAAATTGTTAAGTGGCTACCTTTGTATTAAATTATTTTCTTCTTTTTTCCCCTATAATTTCCTAATTTTCTATAACAAACATCATTACTTTCACATAATACTAAAATATTAAACAGTTTTAAACACTCAAGAGAGTTATGGAAAATTAAAGTCCAATACTTTTAAGAAAAAATTTGATACTTGATAAGTAGTCTCAAATTTTCTTTGTAGTTTTTAATCACTTCTTCATTAATTCATTGGAAAAATAGGGGCACTGCAACCTGTGATGCTGGTATCACCATAAGTGCACAGGTTTTAGGTCCAGCTGCTCCACTGCCCATCCAGCTCCCCACTAATGCACCTGGGAAAGCAATAAATGATGGCCTTAGTGCCTCTGCCACCCATGTGGGAGGCCCGATAGAGTTCCAGGCTCCTAGCTTTGGCTTGACCCAGCACAGGCCATTTGGGTATAAAACAGTAGATGGAAAAATCAATGTCTCTCCATGGAGAATTCCACGGGAGTCTCAAAAACAGTCACAGATCACCGCTTACATGAAAAGGAGATGAACTGTGGAGTTTCCACAGTAAAACACTGAGTTAAGAAGTTACCACTAGCCACAAAAATAAAAGTAAAGTGAGTTATAAGTCACGAGCTGAGGCAATGCCTAACGGCTGTTAGGGACACGCTCCTAATCACACCAAGCAGACATCCTTGGTCAGTCAGATAACAGTGCGCTACGGGCAATACTCTCCTACCCACACTGACTGGGCCGTTCAAACATAAGTTAAGGCGGGAACAGTATTGACTGGACCATTCAAACATAAGTAAGAACCAATAAAAATTGCACAAGTTGTATGATGGCAAATTGGAGGACTGCCAAAAAATGAGGATAAAAGGGAGCCCTGGCACTGTTCTCCATCGTTTCGAGGATCATGGCCTGCTGCGTGTAAACTACCAGGAGCAGAAGAAAGAAGCACGGAGCTGAGCCGAGCTGTCACTAGGCTGTCACTGAGCTGTCACTGAGCTGTCACTGAAGAGATCCTGACCCATTCCTGACCTGTTCCAGCCACAGCTCTCGGAGCTGCACCTGTTCCTGAGCGGCCTTAGCTGCTGTTCCTGGGCGGCCTTAGCCACATGAGCTGTCCCGTTCCAGTCTTGTTCCTGTCTAATAAAAGTTGCTGTAACACTTTGGGCCTAGCAGCCAAGTAAAGGGCCCTGTGTGTGTGAACCTCTGGATCTCCACACATTTGGAGCTGAAGAGGCAGCCTGCTACTCTGCATGAAGCAGGTAGCGGCGCAAGCCGACCTGCAGAGCTGTCCCTGAGCTGTAATACCCCACTGTCTGTGTGAGTGTGTGTGTGTGTGTGTATGGCCCAGTGCAAGCGAACCTCTTGATCTCCTCGCACTTGGAGTCGAAGAGCCAGCCCGCTAGCTTTTGCTATGTGGCACAAAGCGACGACGGGATCAAGAGGCCAACTGGAGCTGCTGTGTTGCTGTCCTGCCGCCATGTCTGACCAGCCAAGATGCTGTCTCACCGCCCTGCCTGGAGTCCTTATCAGCTTATTGCCAGACCTGACCACAAAGCTGGACCAGGCCTCTCAGCAGGGAACCTCTCCAACTTCTCGCCTGGCCATCCGCCTGGGAATTTTGAGCTTACTGCCCAGAGTGATAACCTTCCCATGACTTCCTGCCTGTAAGTGACTGGTCCGAGTTCCGTCCCTGCTAGGACATTGAACTCTGGACACTGGACACTCCCCGCAGGAGAAACACATTCATGACAGTGATGCGAGCCTAGATACGTAGCAAACCAATGTTATGTATTGGATCTTTTGCGGTGCTTGTATTGTTCATTGTGATAGTACTTAAGACTATTTTGATAGTGTTTGTTGTGACTTGTGGTAAATAATATTGATTTCCTGGCAGATAAATGATATTGTTAAGATTGGGTAGATGTATTATGTTAAGTGGTTAAGTAATTAAGTAGTTAAGTTAAATAGTTAAGTGGTTAAGTAGTTAAATAGTTAAGTCACATTAAATAGTAGTGTTAAGTTTACTGATAAGTATATTAAATAGTATAGATTGATAAATACATTGATACTGGTAAGTGCATTGACCCCAAAGAGCATGCTGATGAGAAGTGTGATATAAAACCCCTCGTGTGTCCCCGGTGTATGAACAATAAAATTGGAAAAAACAGTCTTGTGTCCGTGTGTTCCTTTCTTCCCTGTGACTGATAAGTCGTACGTCACACTTGCTACTGTTAAGCTACGCGACAGTAGGCATGTGACACTCTCTCCCTCTCTCTAACTTTGCCTTTCAAATAAATAAAATAACTCTTCCAAAAAATATTGTGTCAGAGATAAAGCAGTGAGTAAGGCAACGTATGCATGATTCTCATAGATCTTAAATCATCCAGATACAGGGTAGGGAACAGACATTGCACAATTAATCGGAAGCATGTGGATTACTGCAAAGGAAATTACTATACCACTGTGTAAATGCATGACAAGGAGAACTTTATCTAGTCTGGAAGCTGGGAAAGGCTTTTCTAGAAAAGAAACAAAGCACCAACTAAATGAAGAAGACTGCTACTTCAAGGCTGCAAACCACCATGGACACCTAGCTGTCTCTTTCCCTCTACATTAACTGCTAATAAGCCACAAAAAAAAAAAAAAAAAAAAAAAAAAGAGGCTGATAAAATTCCCAAAACTATTGTAACATAAATCTGTGCAAACTGTGAGCATCTCCAGGAGAGACAAACACAAGTAGGTCTCAGTGAGCACAAGAAACCAAAGCTGTCTAGTTCAGAGGAATGCTGGGGGCCATAGGCGGGGATAAATTGGGAAAAGACTTAAGTTGTAGCTTTCTTTCCCTGATACTGGCACGGGCCGATGATTGTTCACCAAGAAACCCTCATAAGGCAGGAAATCTTGAAATTCTACTAAAATCTGAGACAAGAAGTTTAACATTGTATGATGTTCCTGTAGCACATGAATATCACCAAAGTAACAGACATCAGAACCAAAAACCAAACAGCTCAAAAAGTTCTTGCTAATAATATTACAATATCATTGATCTTTTTTTTTTTTTTGACAGAGTTATAGACAGTGAGAGAGGGAGACAGAGAGAAAGGTCTTCCTTCCATTGGTTCACCCCCCAAATGGCCGCTACAGCCGGCACTGCACGGATCCGAAGCCAGGAGCCAGGTGTTTCTTCCTGGTCTCCCATGCAGGTGCAGGGGCCCAAGCACTTGGGCCATCCTCCACTGCCCTCCTGGGTCACAGCAGAGAGCTGGACTGGAAGAGGGGCAACCGGGATAGAATCCGGCACCATATGGGATGCCAGTGCCGCAGGTGGAGGATTAGCCAAGTGAGCCACAGTGCCAGCCTGAATATCATTGATTTAAAAAAAAAAACAAAAAAATTAATTTTCTCTTCCCAGAAAATCTCAATGTAACATTGATCAAAAATTCAAATCATAGTACTAAAAATAACTTCAAAGTATAGACATATGTTTAACATTATAAATACATTTGCATTAATATTTCTAATTATGCATATAAGTTGTTCAATTAAATATCTATTTCATGTGATAGGAAATTATAAAAATATAAGCAGTGAGTAAAATTATGGGCATCTAATTACATAATTATATACAATGTGATACTATTCAGAATGGATATTCAAGATCTCTATTAGAAAAAATCAGTTTAAGACTTGAACTCAACTATATGAGCTTTAGTCTTTGTCATTAAAATCTATTTCTAAGTATCCAATAACTAAATTTCCATGAAATTTTATTTGGCCTTCCCAATACATTATAAATTCCTAAACAGCAGCAATCATGACTTTGATCTCCACATAATACACATAGTACAGCACACATGCCTTCATACTAAGGCCTCAGTGGTATTCATTGATTTTAAATAAAAGAATCCTTAAAAGTCACAAAAATCTCACTGAGGCTCAGAAAGTCAGGAGTCCATCTACATTCTTCTCAATTCTGCTACTGAGTGAAAACAGCAAAGAAAAGTTAAGATAGTTATTGCAACTTTTAATTAATTCCCAGTGTCTTTTGGATTTGTACATTTTTATCTTTTCTCTGAAGTAATTCTCCAATTAGTATTATTTCTTACTCTCCTAAGGGTCTTTTGATGTTTTTCTAGGAAGGACAACTGTCAATGTATATAAAAAAAAGCATAGATTTTTGGGTGTTAAAATATTACAGTTTTATTTCATATTATACTTAGGCCTAAATACAACTTCACCATTAAAAGCTGTCCAAGGAGTTCAAAGGTCCACAAAAATGTAGTATGTGGAGTATATATAAAGATAATCCATAAGAAAGTATCCGGATGAGCCCAAGACTTAGCATCAGATTAGACTAAATCCATGCAACTTCCTAAGTGCTCAATGTTACGTATTTCTTTAACAAAACTGCCAATATTTTCTATTTCCTTCTATAAAGCTAGATTTAATTGATAATTTTAGCATCAAACCATAAACAGATATTCCTAGGAAGATAAAAATCGCCACTCATCTAGATTCAAGTTGTATAAATATTTCAGTGATTGAGATGTACTTGACAAAAATAAGACCTTTCATGTAAAGCTGAAAAATAAAATTATCAGAGATGAGTAATAAATGAACACTCCATATATTACAAAAACATACATGAACAAGTTTTAGAATACTTGTTTAAAGATTCTAACAAAATAGAGGAGTCTTGCTGCTCATTTCCAGCAAGGCCTACACCCAGAAACCAGAGCAGATAACTGTTCTAACACTATGATCATTTTTAGTTCCAATTAATGATCCAAATAATTAAGCAGTTGCCAGAAAGGACAGTTAGGTCTCAACATTTAAAAAAGTCATTTAGTTTGGGTGAATTAAAAAAAAAAATCAAATATCAGTAAGGTAGAATGGTTCAGGGGACCTGCACTGCGGTGTAGAGTGGAAAGGCTGCCGCCAACAGTGCTGGCATCTCATATGGGCGCCGGTTCAAGTCTCAGCTTCTCCACTTCTGATCCAGCTCTCTGCAATGGCTTGGGAAAACAGTAGAAGATGGCCCAAGTCCTTGGGCCCCTGCACCCGTGTGCAGGGAAGAAGCTCCTGGCTCCTGACTTCAGATAGCACAGCTCTGGCCATTGTGGCCATTTGGGGAGTGAACTAGTGGATGGAAGACCTCTCTCTATCTCTCTCCTTCTGCTTCTGCCTCTCTGTAACTCTGCCTTTCAAATAAATAAATAAATCTTAAAAAAAAAAAGAATGCTGCAAAAAAAAAAAAAAACATTCTTTTAAACAAGATTCCTCAATTCTTTTTGTGTACTATTCAATGTTTAAATTCCTAAACCATAAATAATTCATGAACAAGTTTATAGGTAACATGAAGTTTCATAGTATAGAAAGTAAAACTAAATGAAAATATTTCAAATGCATCACTTCATATTTTTAGAACATATATCAATGACAGTAATTCACATTGCTTACTCATCTGTCTATCTCCATAGCTGATGGCTTCCGCCAGAGGGCTCCATCCCTGAGCATTTTTCACCTTTACTGGAGCATTGTGAGCCAAAAGTAAATGGGCACATTCTGCAATACAAAGTAGTAATTATTTCAGACATCATGCAATTTTTATAATCTCCAAGTATAAATACATGTAAACGTTTAATAAATTGAACTAATATAAATAAACCTGCAAAATAAATGCTGCACTATATATTATTAAACAAGTTACTATGTATTTAACCAGGTTATATCAGATCCCAGATTCAAGAAGTAGTCATTCTACTACTTAAAATAAACCAGATCTCTTTGCAAAGAATGTATTATA
Source organism: Lepus europaeus (assembly GCF_033115175.1). Lineage (NCBI taxonomy): Eukaryota > Metazoa > Chordata > Mammalia > Lagomorpha > Leporidae > Lepus > Lepus europaeus. The sequence continues at coordinate 62,546,579 of NC_084831.1, forward strand.
TTTCATAATAATTATTCCCAAGAGTATTTTGAGAACATTTCTGTTGTCTAAAGATAACCCAGGATCCTCAAGGGTAATTTACTTCCAAACATCTAACATCTAATAAGATCCATAAGAATTTTATATGCCAGTAATGTCAAGCAGAAAACCTTCAGGGGAAAAAAAAAGTGTTTCCAAAAACAATCAGTAATGTTTGCGTAAACCTTTATTTTTTAAATTTTAGAATTCATTTAACCCAGAAAAACACCAAAAAAAGGGCAAAACCCTCCTTACAATTACAAGGGATTATTTCTCCAATTATCAAAAAATGTTTTTAGCATAGACCCTCTGTAAGCTAACTTTTTTAAAAATTAAAAATACAAAGCACAATAGGCAACAAAAATTAAACTGAGACTCAAGAAATATAATTAGATAGTTATCCATTCATCCATTCAATCAATCAATCATTCAGCAAATATTTACCAAGTGCCTACTATATACAATTTCTGACTACGAGGTACCAGATACAACTAATGAAAAATAAATCAACGGTCTTGCTATCAACTTACATTGTATGTTGGGAGACAACAAGTAAACCAATAAGCAAAAAGGAAAAATAAGTTCTTGAAACAAAGGTATTATGGCAGTATAATGTGGCTAGACTAAGGTGAAGTAAGAATGGAATTACTTTAGCTCTATTCCTAGTTGTAGAACGAAAGTCAGTCAGCACTGTGGCTCAGCAGGTTAAACTGCTGCCTTTGACCACTGGCACCCCATATCAGAGTGCCAGTTCAAGTCTTGGCTGCTTGATTTCTCATCCAGCTCCCTGCTAATGTGGCTGAGAAAGCAACGGAAGATGGCCCAAGTACTTGGGCCCCTGACACCCACGTGGAACCCAGATGAAGTTCCAGGCTCCTGGCTTCAGCCTGGCCCAGCCCTGGCCATTACAACCATTTGGGGGAGTAAACCACTGAATGGAAAATTTCTTTAATTCTCTGTCTCTCCTCTGCTTTTGAAATAAATAGGTATTTTTAAAAAGGATAACCTATAGGAGCAGGGAACTTAATTAGAAAAGTAAAATAAGCACAGCTATATCATAATTATGTTTTTAAAAGTCTGCTAATTGCATATAAGAATATATATACAAGAATTTTGGGGTGGGTGTTATGGCATATTAAGCAAGCAACGACTTAGAACACTAGCATCCCATACGGTAATGCCTAGGATTGAGTTCTACCACTTCTTCTCATCCAGCTTCCTGATAATGTATCTGGGAGGCAGCAGATGATGACCTAAGTGTTTGGGTCCCTGACACCCTTGTGGGAGACCCAAATGGATTTCCTGGGTCCTACCTTTAGCCTGTCCCAGCCAAGGATATTGCAAGCATTTGGTAAATGAACCAGCAAACGAGAGATCTTTCTTCCTCTCTCTGTTACACTGCCTTTCAAATTAATTAATTAAATTTTTTCATGGAAAATGGAGTTAAAGGACAAGTTTATTTAAAAGAATGGATGTTTTGTTTAGTGTTATTTGTGGTGGTAAATATACTGGAAACAAAGTAAATGTCCATGATGGGGTAATAATAGTCAAGTTGCTCATTATTGGGTTAATATACAGCCATTGTGTAAAGAACAGAATCACATCAAAAGAACAGAGAAGACAGCTTGACTAGTTAGCCACTGGCCAAACTTGGAAACTCTGCATCAAAAAAGAATAATAACTAGCTAGTATTAACACAATGAAAAGTAATTGAAAACTCTGAAACATCAAAAGATAAAAGTGAAAGTTCTTCACTAGAGAATAAAGTTATTCCAGATGACAAATATAAAAAACATAATAAAATTAGCAGATATGCAAATTGCAACACCTAAAGTAATAAACGACATATATAAATTCATGAGGTACAAGGCTATGTATTGGGAAATAAGATATTCACATTGTACCAAGTTTTCATCCCAAGATTATTTACTATTAAAAGCAGAAGAATGTTCCTTTATAGAGAACATACCTGGAAATCATGATCTGGAAGAAGTGATCAAACTTAGCTGCATGAATAGTGGAAAAATTTAACATTATGTTTCCTGATGTGATGCAATATAAAGTTCATAGCTTCTCCTATATTCTTTCCAGAAATGTTTTATCTGAATCTAATCAATGATCTATAGCTAATTTTTGATGCACAGAAAAGGTGGAGGACAAGAACAAGTTAAATAACATCATGAGAAAAACTCAGGCAAATCCTAGATGGAAGACATTCTACCAATTAATGGGCAACAGTTTTCAAGAAGTCAGATCAAAAGAGATAAAAAGGGTAGGCAAACTGCTGTCAATTATCATAAAAAGACAGAAGTATTTGCAAGAAGTAACTTCAATTTAGTCTTGTTTCAAAATAAAACAATTATAAAGGATGCTTTTGAATCAACAAAGTTGAATAATCCACTGAGTATGAGATAACATAACAGTAATACTTTCTTCAATGTCATAATGATAATGTGGATATAAGGAGGAATCTCCTTATTCATAGAGCTATGTGCTACAGGATTTAGGATTAAATGTCATGATGTCTACATTTAATTTTCAAAGATAGATAAAAAATAATATATGAAATACAAATATCATAGAATGTTAATAACTTTGAAGTTATAAGTATTCACTATAATAATCTTTCAGTTTTTCTATATATTTAATATTTTTCATAATAAAATGTTGAAAAAGGAAGAAAAAAATTTTAAATGTTCAAGAAAAAGAATTAGGGCTATTCCACTCACAGCCAACAGAATTAAAGAAATTTTTACAAAGTATTTCTAAGTAATACAATTTATCTGCTAAACACAGAGGTATATTATAAGCCCCCACCTTTTTTTTTTTTAAGGGAATGACTACAAAAAGATATAAATGAGTTTGTGTGTTCAAAACATACATATATATAAGTATTTATATATATAACAATAAGCATGGAGAAAAATATGGAAGAACACCCAGCATATTTTATAGCATGAGTTACCACATTTATTGGGAGAGGGGGTTAGTAAGTAGAAGGGATGCATCAAGGTGTCATGTACCAATGCCATCGCACTAGTCAAAGTGATCAATTTCAGTTCACAATTGATCATAATGATAGGACTAAGAGTCGAAGGGATCACATAAATAAGACTAGTGTCTGCTAATACTAACTGATAGAATTAAAAAGGAGAGAACGATCCAAAATGGGAAGTGGGATACACAGCAGACTCATGGAATGACAGATCTCCTAAACAGCACTCTGGCCTCAGAATCAGCCCTTAAGGCATTTGGATCCAGCTGAAAAGCCCATAAGAGTATTTCAGGCATAAAAAGCCAAGACACTGGCAAAAACAACAACAACAACAACAAAAAAAAAAAAAAAAAAAAAAAAAAACCAGCCCTAACTGAAAGATCTCTGTGAGTGAGATCCCAGCAGAAATAACAGGCCATCAAAGAAGGAGGTACCTTTCTCTGAAGGGAGGAGAGAACTTCCACTTTTACTATGATCTTGTCTAAATTTGATCGGAGTCAGCGAACTCAAAAGGCTTCCATAGCCTTGGCAATTCATGACAAGAGCCTAGGGTGATTAATGACGCCATAAACAAGAGTGTCAATTGTTAAGTCAACAACAGGCGTCACTGTGCACTTACTCCCCATGTAGGATCTCTGTCCTTAATGTGCTGTACTATGTGAATTAATGGTATAACTAGTACCCAAACAGTACTTAACACTTTGTGTTTCTGTGTGGGTGCAAACTGTTGAAATCTTTACTTAGTATATACTAAATTGATCTTCTGTATATAAAGTTAATCGAAAATGAATCTTGATGTAAATGGGATGGGAGAGGGAGTGGGAGATGGGAGGGTTGCGGGAGGGAGGGAGGTTATGGAGGGGGGAGCCACTGTAATCCAAAAGCTGTACTTTGGAAATTTATATTTATTAAATAAAAGTTTCAAAAAAAAGTAAGTAGAAGGGATGATAGCCACTTTGAAAATAACTAAGGAAAAAAGAAAAAAAAACAAACGGATCCTCCTCCCTAAAAATCTACCATGCGTTTTATATAAATATGTGAGTAATATATATAAATACAAATTTTATATGATTGCAAACATGGGAGATATATACAACTTCAAAGGCTACTTCATGAATTCTTTTGAGAAAAATATAGTGAATTACATATGTAGTGATTCTACTTCAGTGAATGCAAATTAATCCCCTGTGTGTTATAAGAAGTAAGGGGTGAATAAGAAGTGTTATATAAGAAATAAGGTGTGAAAGGATACACACTAGACTGTAAATGTTAGTTGCATCATAAAAAGGAGATGAAATTTTTATACATCTTTTTACTGTATTATTTCAATTGTCAACATTTGTGTCAGCATTAATAATAAAAAAATAAGAAATAACATCTTAATTTAAAAGTTAATTAAAAAGTGGTATGCATAATACCTAAACCGCTATCCCAACTATATAAACTAAGGTATATGATTATACTGAGGTATATGATAAATAGAAGATTCATATATTATGCTAGACTTGTCACCAATGTTTTCTGATATACCTAAACACTGAAAAATGGATATCCTTTGCTCATTAGGCACAACTCAATTGAGGTAGAGATGAGCACCTAACAAAAAAAAACAGCCCATAGATAATTCAATGAACTATGACATATTCATCTATGTTAGAAAAATGGAAAGGTCAGGCCTCGTCTTCCTTAGTATCCCACAGGGGAACGCCTAGATTGGACCCTTGGCTTTAGCTTCTGACTCTACTTCCTGCTAATGAAGACCCTGGTGGCAGCAGTCAATCTCAAATAATGAGGCTCCTGACACCCATGTGGGAGACTTGGACTGAGTTCCCAACCCCCAGCTTTGACTTGGCCAAGACATTGCTGTTGTTGAGGCAGTTAGGAAATTAACTAGCAAATAGAAGCTCTGACTGCTTATCCCTTTGTGTTTCAAATAAATAAATAAAGCTTTTTAAAAACAGAACTGGTTCAATCACATGTCTTCTCTCAGAAATGTTAACAATGAATAAGAAGAAGAAAAGGTAGTTAACAGCTGGGTACTAAGGCCTAAAGAATTCATAAATGTGCCAGGAAGAAGTCAGGGCTTGAGAAGTGTAGAAAAACTGAAATATGAATAGAAAACACACACACATTGGGGTCGCCACTTTGGTGTAGCGGGTAAAGCCGCTGCCTGCAGTGCCGGCATCCCATGTGGGTGCAGGTTCAAGTCCCAGCTGCTCCACTTCTGATCCAGTTCTCTGCTATGGCCTTGGAAAGCAGTGGAAGAAGGGCAAAGACCTTGGGCCCCTGCACCCATGTGGGAGACCTGAAGAAAGCTCCTGCTCCTGGCCTTTTATCAGCACAGTTCTGGCCCTTGTGGCCATCTGGGGGGTGAACCAGTGGATGGAGGACCTCTCTCTCTCTCTCTCTTTATCTGCATTGTGGTGCAGTAATTTAAGCCAGACTTGGTACAACTGCAACCCACACTGGAGTGCCTGGGATTCTGTCCCACCTCCACTTCTGATCCAGCTTCCTGCTAATACACCAATGCACCTGGGAGGCCACCAATGACGGCTAAAGTACTTGGTTCCTGCTACCCAACGAGGAGACCCAGCTGGAATTCCTAGCTTCTGACTTCAGCTTGGTCCAATCCTGCCTGTTGTAGGCTTTGGTGGATGGAGTAAATAGAAGATATCTCCATTTCCCTCTCTTTTTTTTTTCTCTCTCCTGATCTGTCACTTGCCTTTCAAATTAATAAATGAATAAAACTGGCCGGCGCCAGCACACCGGGTTCTAGTCCCGGTCGGGGCGCCAGATTCTGTCCCGGTTGCCCCTCTTCCAGGCCAGCTCTCTGCTGTGGCCAGGGAGTGCAGTGGAGGATGGCCCAAGTGCTTGGGCCCTGCACCCCATGGGAGACCAGGAGAAGCACCTGGCTCCTGCCATCAGATCAGCGCGGTGCGCCGGCCGCAGCGCGCCGGCCACGGCGGCCATTGGAGGGTGAACCAACGGCAAAAGGAAGACCTTTCTGTCTCTCTCTCACTGTCCACTCTGCCTGTCCAAAAAAAAAAAAAAATTTTTTTTAAAAGTAAATGAATAAAACTTTTAAACAAAGATGAACAGAGAAGGGATGTCAACTGCAAAAGTGTTAAGGCATCTCTCATTTCCTCAATCAACAAATACTATTTGAATGCTCTGGGAAATTTTTACCATGTTTACAAACAATAGAGAAACACAAAGTCCCTTAACAATGAAAACATCTCAAAAGGAGAAAATAAAAGAGAATAGAGTGTTGCAGATTCAGCAATAGTACAATGTTAAAGCAATTTATAGCACCAAGTATAGGATGTTTTACCTTTTGTTATATATTAAAATTTTACCTTGTGCAACTAAGTATCAAAACTATAAAAAGGAAAAAGTGCACACAACTGGAGAAACATAATCCAAGTCTCCTAAGCAAGTGGCAGGGATAAGAACATAATCCAGGTCTCCCACACAAGTGGCAAGGATCCAACTGCTTGGGTCATCACCTGCAGTCTCCCTGGGTGTGCATTAGCTTGAACCTGGAATTAGAAGAGGAGCTGAGACTGGAACCCAAGCACTTGATATGGGACACAAGCATTTTATGTGACATCTTAACCGCTGGGTGAAATGCCAGTCCCCCTCAACATAGCTTCTGAATGGTTCTCCATGAAAAGGTGGTGAGGTAATGCACTACAAATCTAGGTTCTGGAAGCAGACACTCCAAAATGAAGTCAAAACTGTGCTACTTTACTCTGGGTAAATTGTATAATCTCTTAGTGTAATGTTTTTGGCCCATTAAATGAAGAATAAAAATGGCATTTTCTTTACATGGTAACTTTAATGATTAAATGAAGAAATATAAATACAGTAGTAGGAAAGATGCCCAGCACATTGTAAATAATCATCACGTTTTAATTATTTTCTAAAGTTTTGATTCAGTATTCTTTGAAAAAAATGAAAAAAAAAAGTTTGTGTTTTTGTTTTGTTTTGTTTTTGTTTTTGAGAGGCAAGAGACAGAGAAGGAGATATAGACAGATAGGGAGCTTTTCCACAATGGGATCAGTCCCCAGATGTCTGTAACAGCTAAGGCTAGGGCCAGGACACACACTCTTGGTCTCTCATATCAGTGGGCAGGATATCAACTGCTTGCATCACCATCACTTGCCCTCCATAGTCTAGTCTGCAATTCAAGAAGCTGGAATTGGGAACAGAGCCAGGAATCAAACTAACATACTCCAATATGGGACACGGTCATCTCAACTAGTAGGCAAAAAAGCAGACCCAAGCATAAGGTAGATTTACTAGAGATGTATATGGCCTTTCCTGCCCATCTTCCTGCTGAATTAAGCATACTTTCTCCATATTCCTGAGTCCTTTACAACCCCAAATTCTCACCCCAAATCAGCTTAGCCAAAGTTAATTTCACAGAGGCAAATATCTGTCAAAATTCATATAATTCATGGGCTTACCAACACTTCACACTTGTGGCTTTCTTTGAGATGAACTGGGCCAATAAATCACTTTGTTCAGAAATTTAGAAACTTAAGAAACTGAATGAGAAGACTGTGACACAGTAGGTTAAGCCACCATTTGGGAAGCCTGAATCCCATATCAGAATGCTGGTTCCAGTCCTGGCTACTCTAATTTTCTAATCCAGTTTCTTGTTAATGTTCTTGGTCCCTATATGGGAGACCAGAATGGAGTTCTAGACTCCTGGCTTCAACTTGGCCCAGCCCTGGCTGTTCTGGTCATTTAGGAAATGAATCAGTGGATGGAAGATTTCTCTGTCACTGTCACACTGCTTTAAAAAAAAATAAATAAATCTTTAAAAAAGAAGAAAGAAGAAGGAGGAAGAGAAGGAGAAAGAAAAGGAGAAGAGGAAGGAAACTGAGCCAATTGATGGTGAACACTAAAACAAGAAAGTCAGACCTATGGAATCAGAAGAGTTATTTTAGGTCATATTCACCTTTAGCAAACAGAAAAAGACAACAAAGAAAAGGACGCTATGTACAGGACAACAGACACACCATAAAAGATAACTAATAGGTAAATAGGAAAAAAACTTATCTGCCTAATATCTTGGACTTCTGCTCTTCCTGAGCTGGTTGTCATTATTTCTTAAGTTTCTACAATATGAAGTTTCTTAATGAATTCCTCTTTTCTGAAAATCTCTCAATTGAATCTATACCTTGTAAGAGTAAAAAAATCATAACTATAAAGATTGGAGTCACTAGTCACACAAAATTAAAATATAAACCGAAGTATGCTGCAGAGCAAATGCGTCACTCAAGCGTGTAAACTTAAAAACTGAAACAGCAGAACAAACAAAACAAGTTCAAGTAATATCCCTGGGTCATCACACATTCACATCAAATGTTTATACTGACAACTCTGTTACACTATATACAATAAAAGTTGTACATAGTGATATTTCTAAATCATTGGAAAGAAACATTAACAGAGGGGCTGGCATTGTGACATAGCAGGTTAAGCCACCTCCTGCAATGCCAGCATCCCATAGGGGTTCTGGTTTGAGTCTTGGCTGTTCCACTTTGGATCTAGCTCCTTGCTAATGCACCTGGGAAAGCAGTAGAAGATGGCCCAAGTGCTTGGGCCCATTCACGTGGAAGACTTTGATGGAGATCCTGGCACTTGCTTTCACCCTGGCCCAGTGCTGTGGTTGAAGCCATTCGGGTAGTGAACCAGAGGATGGAAGATCTCTCTACATCTCTCTCTCTCTCATTCTCTGTAACTTTGCATTTCAAATAAGCAAATAAATCTTAAGGAAAAAAGAAAGACAACTATTCTGGTAAAGGAGGCTTGAATACGAAAGAAAGATAAGAAAGAGAGAGAGAAAAGAAAAGAAAAGAAAAAAAGAGAAAGAAAGGAAGAAAGAGAGAGAGAGGGAAAGGAAAGGAAAGGAAAGGAGAAGGAGAAGGAAGGAAGGAAGAGAGAAAGAGAGAGAGGGAGGGAGAGAGGGAGAAAAGGGAAGGGAAGGGAAGGGAAGGGAAGGGAAGGGAAGGGAAGGGAAGGGAAGGGAAGGGAAGGGGAATGCACTAGCCTGTTTAATATAAAGTACATGAGGGGTAGGCATTGTGGCATAGCAAGTTAAGCCTCCATCTGAAATGACCCATATGGGCTCTTGTTTGAGACCTGGCTGCTCCACTTTCCTTCCAGCTCCTTGCTAATGTGCCTGGGAAAACAGCGGAAGATGGCCCAAGTTCTTAGGCCCCTGTATTCAGGTGGGAGACCCAGAGAAAGCTCTGGGCTTCTGTTTTTGGCCTGGCCTAGTTCTGGCCAATGGGGCCATTTTGGGGAGTAAGCCAGCAGACAGAAGATCTCTCTGTCTATCCTCCTCTCTCTGTAACTCTGCCTTTCAAATAAATTTAAAAATCAATCTTTAAAAAAAAGAGTATAAGAGTATACATTTTGGAAAGATTTTTATCAAGCAGATTTAAATTTTAAAATCTAGTACTCAAAGAGTTGCAAATCAGCTATCTGAAATCTACTTTTCAGAATAACTGCGAATTCAGACAACCAAAACTGTATTACATTTCGGAATAATCTACAAAACCAGATTTTTTTAAAATCAGTTGCCTATGCGTGTTTTTTTAATTAAATGAATAAACAAGACCAAGATTTTACAACTATCTACCATTACAAAAGGCTTGACTTGGCTGGCGCCATGGCTCACTAGGCTAATCCTCCGACTGCGGCGCCGGAGCCCCAGGTTCTGGTCCCGGTTGAGGAGCCGGATTCTGTCCCGGTTGCTCCTCTTCCAGTCCAGCTCTCTGCTGTGGCCCAGGAGGGCAGTGGAGGATGGCCCAAGTGCTTGGGCCCTGCACCTGCATGGGAGACTGGGACAAGGTACCTGGCTCCTGGCTTCGGATCGGCTCAGCACGCCGGCCGTAGCGGCCATTTTGGGGGTGAGCCAATGGAAGGAAGACCTTTCTCTCTGTCTCTCTCTCTAATTCTGCCTGTCAAAAAAAAAAAAAAAAAAAAGGTTTGACTTGGGACCGGTGCTGTGGCAAGCGGGTAAAGCTGCCGCATGCAGTGCCAGCATCCCATATGTGCGCCACCAATTCGAGTCCTGGCTGCTCCTCTTCTGATTCAGCTCTCTGCTATGGCCTAGGAAAGAGTGGAAGATGGGCCAAGTGTTTGGGCCCCTGCAACCACGTGGGAGACCTGGAAGAAGCTCCTGGCTCCTGGCTTCTGATTGGTGCAGTTCCAGCTGTTGTGGCTGATTGGGGAGTGAACCAGAAGATGGAAGACCTCTCTCTCTGCCTCTCCTTCTCTCTCTGTATAACTCTGATTTCCAAATAAATAAATAAATCTTTTTTTTTAAAAAAAGGCTTGACTTATGAGTTCAGATATAAAATATTCCATATTAAAAATCTTATATAACTGTTTTAATATTAAAAGTATATAATAATTATTAAACCTTAATATATGGAAGAGTTTTCTGAAATTATAAATATCAGCTTGATAAAATAATCAAGGGGAAAATATGGTTTCAAAAGACACACTACTACAACATTTCCTCTAACTTCTTAAAAAGGGCTATGGAAAATGAAATAATCTTTATTGATTTTAATATACTGCATCCTGTTTGATCAGCAAATCATAATAAGGCTAATTTTTAAACACTCAAAAGACAAAATTGATCTTAACATGTTTAAGCTGATTATGTTTGTACATGAGTGAAGTTAAACATAAAGAAGACATTATTTACTAACCTTTGTTTCCTAACATCACAGCAAGATGTAAAGGAGTGTTTCCTAAAATAAAAACAAAAAATTAAATTAGAAGGTGTAAAAACACATGAAATTTTACTTAAAAGTGGTTTAAGTTACTTCAGAAATTTCACTGATAGATTTTAAGCAAAAATAATGTGACTACAAATTAATAAAGCGTACATAGAAAACTGAAAGTCAAAGGAGGCTGAGGTTTTTAAGAACAACGTACCCTACTTGCTTTCTGCCCTGGAAAGAAAAGAATATCAACTTTGCTCTTGAAAATTTCTTTTCCAAAATGATTTCAGATTCCATTTGTGACTAATTTTTCTAGCGTATTATTCTTTGCTCACTTAGAAAATAATTTATACACCTATTCTTCAATAGGGGTAGAAATCATTAAGACCCAATACTAGTTGTCAAGTTGATCAGAAGTCTTCAGTTAGAGAAAAATATGAAAATATTATTATTTATTAGAATAGACGAGGATATAGTATGACAACAAAACAAAAGGCAGAGCTCCTAATTTTGCCTGTACAGAATTAAATATAAGATGGCCCCCAGTGCCATGAATCTTAAAGGCAAACAAAAGCAACTCTAACTAGGGTCTAGGTTAAAAAGAGAAGAAAAGAAAAAGAAAAACACATTCAAGTGCAAGAACAGTTTATATTTGGGAAACAAACTGGGGGGAAAACTGTTATGACTAGTAGGAATAAAAAGCTTGCAAAAAATAATAATTAAATTGGAAAGATTAGAAAAACAAACATGACTTGAATCCTTGTTTATGGAATTTGGATTATACCCTAAAGTTGATATTATAAAATGACTAATTAATTTCAAAAGTATACCCCAACAGACACAACTGAAAAATCTCTTGGTTATGAAAGAAAGCAAATCAGGCTGACACTGTGGCACAGCACAGGTCTGCAGCCCTGGCATCCCATTTGGTCACCAGTTTGAGTCCTGGCCACTTCCAATCTAGTTCCCGCCTAAAGTGCCTTGGGAAGGAGTGGAGGATAGCCCAAGTGCTTCGTCCCACATCCATATAGAAGACTCAGAAGAAGCTCCTGTCCTGGCTTCAGTGTGGCCCAGCCCCAGTCATTGTGGCCATTTGGGGAGTAAATCAGCAGATAGAAGGTCTCTGTCTCTTTCTCTCTGCAACTCTACCTTTCAAACAAATAATCTTTGAAAAAAGGCAAATCAATAGTAATATCTGAAAATAAAGTTAATAAGTAAAATTTTCCAGATATTAGTAATTTTACAGAAGTCAACACATCAACAATTCTGACAAATAAGATTAACTAAACATTATGAAGAGAGCACAAGCAGGATGCAATACACCTAACTACTTTGTCTAAGAAACGTCTATATGATTTATTCCAATTACTAAGCTTGATACACATGCTGAAATTTCATGAGTGACTTGGGAAATGACACCTCCTGCTTCTATGGGACTTATACTTTATACCTTAGAATTCTTCTTTGTTGAGATAAGACACCACTATAACACACATTGCTAATCATGGGAAGTTAAAAAACAACTCCTAAAAATGTTTTTCTCATAATATTTAAGTGAGTCTCAAAAATGGCCAAATTATTGGTGATGGAACAAGGACATAAGCCTTAGCCATTCTCCCTCATTGTCCAAAGGAGATAAACTTTGGAATGTATTCGTTGCCCCTGGAACTCAATAGGGTCTCACACCTGATTGCCTTCATACCACACCCTGCATTATTTTCCAGGTTCCCAAGGCTCCAGCCCAGTTCCTGGAATTCTCCTCCAGTGCTGCTCCCTAGTCCCACCCCCAGCCCTAGCCCTCCTTAAAAAGGACCGGCACCTGGGGGTCAGGGCCTTCTGCCACAGGCTCCATCTAGTACATGCACGCAGTTGGTCATCCACCTCTGCAGATTTATTTTCTCTGAATAAATTTGGTCTGGCTGTAAATTCGTGCACTGCCTCCTCTCTATTCTGCGACTCTTTTCCTAACATTTTGGTGCCCCATGTAAGGAGGCACCAATCTGCAACTCTTTTCCTAGCAATTGGCATAAGCTACTTTCCAAAAAGACAAATTTCAATCCTCCCCAGATTTCAAGTCCTTTAGTGAACCAGCTATCTCCTAAAAATTCCAATATATAACATTACAAAATTACATAAGTAGGAATAAAAACAGAAAGGTAAATAAAAAACAGATTTTTGATTTCAGAAGAGTATTGTTGAAGTGAGCAATTAGCTGAGCAGTTGGGATGCATTCAGTTCTTGGCTCCAGCTCCTGACTCCAGCTTCTTGCCAAAGCATAGAAGGCAGCAGCAAGGATTTAAGTAATTGGATTCCTGTCACTCATGTGGGAGACCTGGATTATATCCCCAGCACTTAGGCCCAGCCCTAGCCCCTGAAGGCATTTGGGAAGGAACCAATTCTTGAGAGCTCTCTGTCTCTTTCTAAATAAAAAAAAAAAAAAAAATTTAAACAACATTGTTGATTTTTAGCTAATATGGAATATGCTATGAAAGAGGCATTTTTCAATGAAGATATTTTTATACACAAAGTTGGTAAAGTGATATCCATCTATTCACAAGTTGAAACTATTGGTATGTATATCTTATTTATCTCAAAAAGACACTAAAGAAACACAACTCTCTAAAAAGAAAAAAAGCAAACACCTCTATGTCTGCAATTTTTCTATACCTGCCCCCCCAAAAAAAAAAGTTATAAGGCTAGGTACTATCAGTTTAATTTTTTGCACTCAGTAAAGGAAGATCAAAGATTGCAGAATGGGGAGGGAGCTTACTGCTCTAGTCTAGTTTTAAAAAAGTGGAGAGAGGGCAGTATCAGGAAAGAGGGAGAAAACTGCAGAGGAAAATCCACACAAATCAGAAGGACACTGTGGACCTACGTGGAGGGTGTGGACACCCACCACTCAGGATCCCAGCAGCTGAGAGCTTCAGCAAGCAGCTTTGGAGAGTGAAGTGAGACCAGACTGCAGCAGCCCAAGCCACTGGCAATAAAGCTGCAGGAAGAGCCTGGCATTAGTCTGGCTTGGAACCCTGTGGGGGAGAGTGTACCAGCCAACCTAGAGGAGAGAAACAGGAAGTACACAACCACCCTGCATTAGTGTCCTAAAACAAGCCAAGAGAGGGTGGGTGCTATTTTGGGCATATGTAACAACTGTGCCAGTTCCTGAGTGTGAGCTCAGCAATCAGCTAAGCAGAGACACCTGAGTCTGGCTGAGGACTTGCTAGAGGGCTGGATGCTCATGACTGTGGGAGGCTTATGTGCTGGGACTGTGAAAACACTAGCAGCATGGGAGGGCATGAGGTGTGACTGAGAGAGAGCAGACACTGTAGGCAGCTACACATGCTCAGAGCTCCCTGATTCTTTGATGAGGGTCATTGTTGCAGGATCCATGCTTATATGGAGGACTGCACAGATCCCTTGTGTGGTTCTTGTGGAAACATAGATAAATACTATACCCACTGGGGCTGATGCCCAGGCACTGGTCTCCTTTGAGGAGAGGAAGTAAGCATGAGACTACACCAACAGAGCAGAACAAACCTTTCCTCTGATTAAAAAAGAGAGAGATTTACCATGCCCAACCTGGGTGTTGCCTTGGAAACTCCCATTACCCTGGAGCACTGAACAAAGCTCCCTAGCCACACCCAGTACACGCCTGGGGGTATTCAGTGAAAAACAAGACACTCCACTAGGCCACAGAGGCATAGTCCAAAGATAAAAGCCACTAAACAAAACAAAACAAAAAAGAAACCAACAAGTATCTTCAAAAATACATAATAATAAATGCAGCAATTCAAGAAAAAAGAATAAAGGGATAACATGATGCTCCCAAAAGAACACAACACTTCAATACTAGAATGTGAAGAAGAAAGGACTACAGAAACTCTAGAAATGGAATTCAAAAAATTGATTGTAGGGGCCAGCGCCGTGGCTTAACAGGCTAATCCTCCGCCTTGCAGCGCCAGCACACCGGGTTCTAGTCCCGGTTGGGGCGCCGGATTCTATCCTGGTTGCCCCTCTTCCAGGCCAGCTCTCTGCTATGGCCCAGGAAGGCAGTGCAGGATGGCCCAAGTGCTTGGGCCCTGCACCCGCATGGGAGACCAGGAGAAGCACCTGGCTCCTGGCTTCGGATCAGCACGATGTGCCGGCCATAGCGGCCATTAGAGGGCGAACCAGTGGCAAAAAGGAAGACCTTTCTCTCTGTCTCTCTCTCTCACTATCCACTCTGCCTGTCAAAAAAAAAAAAAAAATTGATTGTAGGATTACTAGAACTAATTAGAAGCAAATCCATGAACTAACAAAATCTGTACATGACAAGACAGAGAATTACTCCCATGAAGTTGAGATCTTAAAGAGAAATCAAAATGAAATACTGGTAAAAAAGAATTCAATAGAACAAATTTTAAAAACGTGGTTGAAAGGCTTAACAACAGACTTTGTGAAACAGAATAAAGAATATCTGAGTTAGAAGACAAATCTCTGAAAATTTTACAGTCAGACCAAAAAAAAAAAAAAAGAAGAAGAAGAAGAAGAAGAAATTAGAAAGCTAAAAAACAGTGTTACAGATCTATAGGATACTATCAAACAACCTAACATATGAGCTTTAGGAGTTCCCAAAGGTGTGGAAAGACAGAATGGATTAGAAGGCACTTTTAGTGAAATAATTACAGAAAACTTCACTAATTTGGAGCAAAAAAAAAGGGATGTCTAAGTACAGGAAGCAAATATAACTCCTAACAGACATGACCAAAAGAGATCTTCACAAAAACACATTGGTAGTAAAACTCTCCACAGTAAAACACAAAGAAAAGATTCTAAAATGTGCATAAGAGAAACACCATCTTACTTTCAGAGGATCTCCAATTAGACTCACAACTGACTTCTCATCAAAAGCCTTACAGGCTAGGAGACAATGATGAGATACATTCCAAGTCTAAAGAGAAAAAAAAAAAACTACCAACTCAGAATACTGTACCCTATAAAGCACTCATTTATCAATGAACGTGAAATAAAGACCTACTATATCAAATGAAAATTGAAAGAATTTGTCACAAATCCAGCCTAACAAAAGATGCTTAAGGATGTGCTACACACAGAAATAATGGTCATCATTATGAAAAGGAGATGAAAGCAAAAAATGTATCAGTAAAAGTACAAAGGAAATCCAAAGTAAACAATAGAAACATTTATGGAAAAATAGAAGAGCCAAGTCATTACTAATCAACAGTCACCATGAGTGTAAATGGCCTCAACTCTCCAGTTAAAAGACACAGACTGGCTGAACGGATTGAAAAACAAAACCCATCTATTTGCTGCCCACAAGAAACACATCTCACCAACAAAGATGCATGCAGACTGAAAGTGAAAGAATGGAAAAAGATATTCTATGCTAACAAAAAAGAGCTGTTGTAGCCATCCTAATATCAGACAAAATAGACTTCAACACAAAAAACTGTTAAAAGAGACAAAGAAGGGCACTGTGTAATGATCAAGAGATCAATTCAACATGAAGATGTAACTATTGTAAGTGTATATGCACCTACTTACAGGGCACCTGACTATTTAAAAGAAATGTTAATGGATCTAAAGGGAGACATAGACTCCAATACAATAGTAATGTAGGACTTCAGTATCCCACATTCAGCAATGGACAGATCAACCAGACAGAAAATTAGGAAGAAAACAACAGATTTAATTGACACTATAGACCAAATGGACCTAACAGATATCTACAGAACTTTTCATCCTACACTTGAAGAATACACATTCTTCTCAGCAGTGCATGGAATTTTCTCTAGTACAGACCATATGCTAGGCCACAAAGCAAATCTCAGCAAATTCAAAAAAGTCAAAATCATACCATGCATTTTCTCAGACCACAATGGAATGAAACTGGAAATCAGCAACTCAGGAATCTCTAGAACATATGCAAACACATGGAGACTGAACAACACGGTCCTGAATGAACAGTGGGCCATAGAAAAAATCAAAAAAGAAATCAAACAATTAATGGAAACAAATGAAGACAAGAATACAACATATCAAAACTTAAGGAATCAGCCAAAGCAGTGTTAAGAGGAAAGTTTATAGCAATTGATGCCTACATCAAGAAATTGTAAAGGCATGAAATAAATGAGCTATCAATGCATCTCAAGGACCTAGAGAAATAACAGCAAAACAAACCAAAAACTAGTAGGATTAAAGAAATAATTACAATTAGAAAAGAAATAAACAAAATTGTAAAAAGAAAACAAAAGATCAGCAAAATGAAGATCTGGCTTTTATGAAAAAACAAAATTGACACACCATTAGCCCAACTAACTAAAAAAAAAATTTTAAAAAAAAGAGAGAAGACCCAAATCAATGAAATTAGAGATTAAAAAGAAAGTGTAACAAGAGATACCACAGAAATAAAAGGAATCATCAAAAATTACTACAAAGAGCTGTATGCCAACAAATCAGGAAACCTAGAAAAAATGGATAGATTCCTGGACACATACAACCTTCCAAATTGAGCCATGAAAGCATATAAAACCTAAAAAGACCAATAAGCAAGATCGAAATTGAATCAGTAATAAAGAGCCACCCAACAAAGAAAATCCCAGAAATGGATGGCTTCACTGCTGAATTCTACCAGATATTTAAAGAAGAACTAACTCCAATACTTCTCAAGCTTTTCAAAACAATTGAAAGGGAGGGAATACTCCCAAACTCTATGAAGCCAGCATCACCTTAATTCCTAAACCTGAAAAACATACAACAGAGAAAGAGAACTACAGACCAATTTCCCTGATGAACACAGACCCAAAAATCCTCAACAAAATAATAGACAATCAAATCCAACGACACATCAGAAAGATCATTTGCCCAGACCAAGTGAGATTTATCCCTGGTATTCAAGAATGAATTCAAGAATGGTTCAACATTCAGAAATTGGGGCTGGCACTGTGGCATAGTGGATAAAACTGCCGCCTGTAGTCCCGGAATCCCATATAGGCGCCGGCTCAAGTCTCAGCCGCTCAACTTCTGATCCAGCTCTCTGCTATAACCTGGGAAAGCAGTGGAAGATGGCCCAAGTGTTTGGGACCCTGCACTTGTGTAAGAGACCTTAAACAAGATCCTGGCTCCTGGCTTCGGGTCTGCACAGCTACAGCCATTACGGCCATAAGGGGAGTGAACCAGCAGATGGAAGACCTCTCTCTGCCTCTGCCTCTCTGTAACTCTGCCTTTCAAATAAAATAAATAAATATTTAAAAACAAAAAACACTTGCAAATCAATAAATGTGATACATCACATTAACAAATTGAAGAACAAAAACCATTTGATTCTCTCAATAGATGCAGAGAAAGCATTTGATAAAACATAACACCCTTTCATGATGAAAACTCTAAGCAAATTGGGTACAGAAGAAACATTCCTCAACACAATCAAGGCAATTCATGACATACCAATGGCCAGCATCCTAATGAATAGGGAAAAGGAGGAAGCATTCCCCCTAAGATCCAGAACCAAAGATGCCTACTCTCACCACTGCTATTCAATATAGTCCTGGAATGCCAAAGCCATTAGGCAATAAAAAGAAATCAAAGGGATACAAATTGGGAAGGAGGAAGTCAAACTATCCCTATTTGCAGATGACATGATTATATACATATATATATATATATATATATATATATACACACACACACACACACACACATATATATATATATGATCTAAAAGATTCCACTAAGATACTATTGCCAACTCAAAGAAAGAGTTTGGTAAAGTGGCAGGACATAAAATCAACAGCCTTTGTATACACAGACAATGGACAATGCCACAGCTGTGAAAGGACTTCTAAGACCAATACCATTCATAATAGCTACAAAAAAAGATCAAATACCTTGGAATAAATTTAACCAAGGATGTCAAAGATCTCTACAATGAGAATTATAAAACATTAAAGAAAAAAATAGAAGAAGATACAAAAATATGGAAAGATCTTCCATGTTCATGGATTGGAAGAATCAGTATCATCAAAATGTCCATACTTCAAAAGCAATTTACAGATTCAATGCAATACCAATCAAAATACCAAGGACATTCTTCTCAGATATAGAAAAACTAATGTTGAAATTCATATGGAGCACAGGAGACGTGGAATAGCTAAAGCAATCTTACACAACAAAAAGAAAGCTGAAGGCATCACAATACCAAATTTCAAAATAATATAATCAAAACAGCCTGGTACTAGTACAAAAACAGATGAACGGACCAATGGAACAGAACAGAATTGCCAGAAATCAATCCTTGCATATACAACCAACTTATTTTTGACAGATGAGCTAAAATCAATCCTCAGAGCAAGGGCAGTCTCTTCAACAAATGGTGCTGGGAAAACTGGATCTCCACATGCATAAGTATGAAGCAAGACCCCTACCTTATACCTTACATAAAAATCCACCAAAATGGATTAAACCTAAGTCTGTGGCCCAATACCACCAAATTATTAGAGAACACTGGGGAAACCCTGCAAGGCATTGGCCTAGGCAAAGAGTTACTGGAAAAGACCCCACAGGCACAGGCAATCAAAGACAATATTGATAAATGGGATTACATCAAATTGCACAACTTCTGTGCTGTAAAACATACTCCGCAAAGTGAAGAGGCAACTGACAGAATAGAAAAAATTATTTGCAAACTATGCAACAGATAAAGGATTAACAACTAGAATATATAAGGAGATCAAGAAACTCAACAACAACAAAACAAACAACTCAGTTAAGAAATGGGCAAAGGACTAGAATAGGCATTTTTTAAAAGAGGAAATCCAAATGGCAACAGACACAAGAAAAAGTGCTCAGGATCTCTAGCTTCTAGCTGTCAAGGAAATGCAAATCAAAACCATAATGAGGTTTTACTTCACCCCAGTTAGAATGGCTTTCATGTAGAAATCAACAAACAGCAAATGCTGACAAGGATGTGGGGAGAAAAGTATCCTAATCCACTGTTAGTAGAAATGTAAACTGGTGCAACCACTGTAGAAGACAGTAGGGAGATACCTCAGAAATTGAATATACACCTACCATATGACCTAGCCATCCCACTCTTGGGAATTTACCCAAGGGAAATGAAATCAGCATATGAAAGAGTTTTCAGTACCCCCATGTTTACTGCAGCTCTATTCACAATAGCTGAGATTCAGAATCAACCCAAATGCCTGTCAACTGAAGCCTGGATAAAGAAATTATGAAATACATACACCATGGAATATTACACAGCACAAAAAAGCTAAATCCTATAATTTGCAACAAAATGTATGAAACTGGAAAACATCATACTTAGTGAAATAAGCCAGTCTCCACAGGACAGATATCATATGTTCTCCCTGACCTGTGATAACTAATAGAGCACTTAAAATGTAATCTATAGAAGTGAAATTGACACTTTGAGAAGCAATGACTCTGAACAGCTCTTGTCTTGACTGCTGAGGAAGTTTTTTTTCATTTGATACTATTTGTTGAACTCTTTACTTAACATAGAGTTAATCACATGTGTATAAAGTTAACTGAAAATAGATCTTAGTGAAAAGTAAGAATGGGACTAGGAGAGGGAGGAGGAAGAGGGGTGGGAGTGCGGGTGGGAGGGAGGGTATGTTCCTAATGCTCTAATTATGAAATGTACAAAGTTTGCATTCCTTAAATAAAAGGTTTCTGGGGAAAGAAAAAGAACTCAGTAAAGCAAAAGTTTTCTACTACTGAGTGATACAGTCAGTTCACACACTAAATGAAATGCTTTAGAACATCTGTAAACAGCCACCCACTAGTAGCAGATTGGGAACCATCTGTAGAACATTCTAATAAACAGTTTCATTCAAAGCCTTCAGCATAATACAGTGCAAGAAAGAAATCAACATAAGTACAATTCTCCATTTTGATAGCCTAGAATAAAGCTGTCTTACTCCTCCTTTTCAAATACTAAACTAAAATTCCCATTTTTGCAATTAGTCTACAACAATTTAGTAAAACCAAAATGTAACATTAAAAGGTAAACAAGGTGTCAGTGTTGTGGTGCACCAGGTTAAGGTACCACATATGACACCAACATCACCTATCAAAGTGACAGTTAATTCTGACTGCTCTGCTTCTGATCCAGCTTCCTGCTAATATGCCTGGGAAGACAACAGATGATGGCCTAACTGTGTGAACCCCTGCCACCCACATAGGAGACCCAGAAGGAGTTCCTGGCTCCTGGCTTCAGCTCAGACCAGCCTCAGCCATTACAACCATTTGGGGAGTCAATTAACAGATGAAAGATCTCTCTGTTGTTCTCTTGCTCTCTCTCTTTCTGTTACCTTTCAAATAAAATAATAATAATAATAATAACCTTTAAAAGTAAACAAATTTCTTCACAAATTAGTACCAGAAGCAAAAACTCAAAATCAACTATGCTAAAACCAATGCCTAATTTTAGGCTATCACTTTTAATACTTCCTTACAAATTTAAGTTCTTATAATCTTATCCAAATATCTATAGCAACAAACTTCTGGTTGACTTCCTGCCTCCAATATTGTTCCATTTTAATCAGCTCTCTAAAGACATACTGGAATAATTTTAATAGAAAAACTTGACTATGTTATAGTTTCACTTAAGAGATTAGAAATGCTCCTTTTATACCATGTTAAAGATCAAAAAGGTTTTTGATTATAAATCCTTACCTGCCATTTTCTTTCTCATTTTCTCATCTAAACTACATGCCATAAATTCTCTAATAACCGGGTTCTCATGCCTTTATACATATTATTAACTCTTCCTAAATGTTCCTTCTCCATCTGCCTGATATATTAATACCTCTCACAGTTCAGCTCCAACATCACCTCATTGGTGAAGCAGTTCTTGGCCTTTCCTAAGCAATCACAAAAATGTCCCTCTGCTCTGCTCCCAAAGCCATCTAGTCCTATCTACTTACTGCAGCGCTTTTCATAGAACTGTACTTGTACGTTAATAGGCAAACATGCACCTCCTTCATTAGATGTAAATCTCAGGATGATCAGATACATATTTCCTTCATCTATGTAAACCAAATGCCTCACAAACTGCCACTGACATTCATTAGACTGTCAATAAGCATTTTGAGAGTGTAGGAATATGGGAAAAACCACACAGCAACCAACCTTAATGATATCAATTATTACAGAATCCTGATTATTCAAATATAATGATTATCACCTTAGGCAAGAGTTGCGAGCTCAAATGTTTCGATAACTTGGTAAAATATTTGGAAACTCTTGGTATTATATTTTCCTTAATGTTTAGATTACACTTGTAAAACCATCTGGACCCAGTTTCCTTTTTGTATTCACCGTCTTCAATAATTATAGCACATTTTCATATCCTTGTTTGGTCTATTTGTTGCTTTCTTTTAGTGGATTTTAGGAGGCATCCATATAAAAATACTCACATATTCTAATTCATCTTTATATTCATTTTGGCAAATAAATTAAATAATAAATAAAATTTTTGAAAATATGTATATTAATACAATTATATCCATTTTTATTAGTATTTGCATGGGATGTACTTTCAATCATTTCATTTTTAATTTTTCTACATTGTTTTAGAAAGTGTCTCCAATTGTATGTGTTTTTTACAAATTAACAAAATATCTTTTTTTAAAAAAGATGTATTTATTTATTTTGAAAGAGTTACACAGAGAGAAAAGGAGAAGCAGAAAGAGAGAGAGAGGGAGAGAGACAGATAGAGAGAAAGAGAGAGGTCTTCCATCTGCTGATCCACTCCCCAACTGGGTGCAAAGGCCGGAGCTGCGCCAATCTGAAACCAGGAGCCAGGAACTCCCTCCAGTCCTCCCATGTGGGCGCAGGGGTCCAAGGACCTGGGCCATCCTCCACTGGTTTCCCAGGTCATAGCAGAGAGCTGGATTGGAAGCAGAGCATCCGGGTCTCAAACCGGTGCCCATAATGAGATGCCGGCACTGCAGACGGGGGCCCCACCCACTATGCCACAGCACCGGCTCCCAAAATCTTTTAAATGAAGCATTCAACCTAGTTTCATGTATTATACCTACTAATAAAATGGTTTAAATTCATCACCCTGCTTTTGTTTTCTATTTGTCCTATGGGTTCTCTATTTCTTTTCCTCATCTTTCTTACTTTATTCTAGAGTATTTTTGTTACTCCATACCATTTTTCATATGGATGGAGGATATACATTTTTATGTTACTATTCTTCTTCTAATAGTTACACTAAAGCTGCACTATCCAACATGATTTTTGAGTATTTGAAAGGTATTTAGTCCAAACTGAGATGTGTTATGATTTTGAAGACTTAGTTTGGAAAACAAAAACATAAAATATCTCAATATTTAACATTGATCATAATGCTAAAATGAAATTTTGGATATATTAAATAATATGTATTATTAAAGCTATTTCCACTCACTTTTTTCTCCTGTATATGGTTACTAGTGAATTAACAATTACAAGTATGGCTTACACTGTATTTCTATTAGACATGATGCCTTAGAGTTTACAACATATAAGTCTAACATTCAGTGGTCTGCTATCCTTAGTCAGAGCAATGCAATGGCTTTAGAATACTAAATTCATTTCCTTTATCCAGACTTAATGCTACTGGTACCTAGTCCCATAAATTTTTACTTTTGCTTTAAACTTCAAAAGTTTGTTGAAAAATAGAATTAAAGGCCGGCGCCGCGGCTCACTAGGCTAATCCTCCGCCTTGCGGCGCCGGCACACCGGGTTCTAGTCCCGGTCGGGGCACCGGATTCTGTCCCGGTTGCCCCTCTTCCAGGCCAGCTCTCTGCTGTGGCCAGGGAGTGCAGTGGAGGATGGCCCAAGAGCTTGGGCCCTGCACCCCATGGGAGACCAGGATAAGCACCTGGCTCCTGCCATTGGATCAGCGCGGTGCGCTGGCCGCAGCGCACCAACCGCGGCGGCCATTGGAGGGTGAACCAACAGCAAAGGAAGACCTTTCTCTCTGTCTCTCTCTCTCTCTCACTGTCCACTCTGCCTGTCAAAAAAATAAAAAAAAAAAAGAAAAATAGAATTAAAAGGTTTATTTTAGTGAAGAAAATATTGAAACCCATGCATAGTTTTTTCATAATATGCACTTACCATGAACATTTTATGACCTTTCATATGCATTTCAAAATTTTTATACCAAAATAAACTTATTTTCATTCTATTTTCCAAGTACCCTTATTGAATTGATACTCCTTTATTATTTTTGCTTTTATTTCGTCCTAAATCTCTTACCTTCTATCAGAATCATTTTCTTTCTACTCAAAACACATCCTTCACCCTTTCTAAAATTCTCTCAGACTTTTGTTTGTAAATATCTATTCAACTTTTAATTTTAAAGGACACTGCATTGAATATACAATTTTTACTTGGCAGGTATTTTCTTAAACATTCTGTGTGGTTTGAGGAGACCTTTTGTTGTTGAAAAGTCAATGATAGGTTTTTTCCACCACTCCTTAGAAAATAATATAACTTTTTGGGCTGCTTTTAAGATTTTAATTTTCAGCCTTATCACTCTGAAACTACATGGATTTCATTTCTTATTCTACTTGGATTGAATTTTTTAAATTACTGGATATGTCATGAATTTTAGAAAATCCTTACCAATTCTCTTTCCAAATATTATTTACCCCCATTTTCTCTTCTTTCCTGGGGTTTAATTAATATAAAAAGTCTCTTACTGTATTTTTAAAAATTTCCTTTACCTTTCCACTTTTCATTATACAGTGGATATTTTCTTATGACATATCTCCTACCTCATGAATTCTATCTTTTGCAGTTTAAATTGCTGCTAAAACCATTTATTTGGTTCTTAATTTCAGTTATTACATTTTGTCATTTGAGAATTTGTATTTGGTTCTTTTTCACATCTGTAATTGCAATCTTCATAGTTTACAATTCTTAACCAAAATATTCAACCAAGCTTATACTCTTCAAAATATAGTAAACATTGCTATTTATAGCTCCTAATAATAATTACAATAAATGGAGTCCTCAAAAGCTCTTTCATTGTTTCCGACTCTCATGCATGTCGTCTAGTTTCCTCATAATGGTGGTCACCTTTAATTTCTCTACACTTGACCCAAGAAAAAAATTTCATATTTTACCATTCTCCTTCAGTATGTCTGCAAAAGTCCTTTTCTTCCTTTCCAATAAACATCATAGTTATTATTTTTGGTCCCATGCATCCTACTCTTTTCCTTTATTAACAAATCTCCTATCTCAAGTACTTTGAACCAGGGAAAGTATATTACTCAAATCCAATCAGTCTGATACGTGGGCAGAAAATTACTTCTAAAATTTTTTACCTGCCATAGTAATTTTCTGCATTTTTAAAAGGTATTTAAGCCTGTGAAGAAGACTATCTCTTGCCACTAGAATTCATAGTAAGAATTTGAGTATGGGACTGCATATTCTCCACCACACAGAATCAGTGGTTTGTCCAGGTGAGATAATTTTGCAAAGTTTGGAACATTTCTGTTTGTCAAATCCGGGGAGTAGGAGTACTAATAGCAACTAGATGGTAGAGCCAGACATGCTGCTAAACACCATACAAAGTAAACATGGAATGCTTCCTACAACAAAAAATTATAAAGCACAAAATAACAACTAAATAGGTTGAAAAACACATTAGTAAAGCTCAACTGTAGCAGGAAAGAGTAAAAATTCACATAACAGATAGGATCTCTGTGTGTGTGTATGTGTGTGTACACCTTTCAAGTAAATTAGATTAAAAAAAATTTTTTAATCCATGCAAAGTTTTTTTCATAGTTTATATTTTCCACAAGCTTTTAGAAGATGTCTCATTATAGATATTAGATTTATCTCTGGTATATTTAACTGATTCAATGCTCATTATTAGCCCTTCTCTCAATGTCTCCTTTCTTCACAAAATGATTTAAATTCATTTCTTGAGGCCAGCATTGTGGTGTAATGGATAAAGCTGTTGCTTGTGGTGCCGTATGGGTGTTCCATGTCCAATCTAGCTCCCTACTAATGTCCCTGAGAAAGCAGCGGAGGATGGCCCAGGTCCTTAGGTCGCTGCACCCATGCAGGAGATGCTGAAGCTCCTGGCTCCTGGCTTCAGATCTGCCCAGCTCCAGCATTTGTGGTCATTTGGGAAGTGAACCCAGTGGTTGGAAGATCGCTCTCTAACACTTCCTTTTAAATAAATACATCTTTAAAAATAAATACACGAATTCATTTCTTATGGTCTGAGATAGTTCTTTGAATAACATTTTTCAAGGTTAGTATTATGAAGTTTAATCTATTTCAGAGACTTCACAAATTCTAGAATGTTACTATTGCTTTCACAAATGAATTCCTGGCTATAATGAATTCTACAGTTAGAAGATGCTGTAGCACATATGTTCTAACATCAGAGAGATCAGATGTCAAACTGATATTAATTTGTTCAGTATGGCGTTGTGGCTTAGCGGGTAAAGCCTCTGCCTGCAGTGCTGGCATCCCATATGGGCACCGGTTCAAGTCCCAGCTGCTCTACTTCCAATCAAGCTCTCTGCTATAGCCTGGGAAGGCAGTAGAAGATGGCCCGAGTCCTTGGGCCCCTGCACCCGTGTGGGAGACCCAGAAGCTCCTGGCTCCTGGCTTCAGATGGGCGCAGCTCTGGCTATTGTGGCCAACTGGGGAGTGAACCAGTAGATGGAAGATCTCTCTCTCTCTCTCTCTCTCTCTCCTTTCTCTGTGTAACTCTTTCAAATAAATAAATAAATCTTTAAAAAAATTTTTTGTTCAGTAGTAATCTGTTTTTTACTTCTGTGTATGTAGGATTTTTCATTAATTTTATTTACTTTTTTAAAGATTAATTTTATTTATTTGAAAGAGTTACAGAGGTCTTACATCCATTGGTTCACTTTCCAAATGACCACAACAGCCAGAGCTGAGCTGAGCTGAAGCCAAGAACCAGGAGCTTCTTCCAGGTCTCCCATGTGGGTGCAGGGGCCCAAAGACTTAAGACATCTTCCACTACTTTCCCAGGTGCATTAGCAGGGAGCTGGATAGCTTGAGGAACAGCCAGGATGCCCATAAAGGATGCTGGCACTGCTGGCAGGGGCTTTAGCCCATTGCACCACAGCACCAGCCCCATGTCAGTAATTTCAAAATATCAACTGTTGATAATCTCCTTTTTTAAATTTTTCCCAGAATACATTATGAGCTCTATCTTTGGAATCACATTAAATTTTAGATAAAGAAAACTTCCTCTATGTCTTTGGATATTTTCTCTGATCCACTTGCTCTTAGGCTCTAGAAATATATATTATCCATAAAATAAAATTCTTCATTCTTTTCATTTTTCCTTTACAGTATTGCTTTCAAATGCATTTTCTATATCACTCATAGATTTTTCTATATTGTGAAGAGAGTGCATTTAATTTGGATCTTTTAAATGAAGTAACTACACTTAAAAAATTTATATAAACTTTTATTTAGGCCTATTTTCTTCACATCATCACACATTACAGTTTTAGAGAAGCAAATTTCTTTTACAAGTCACTGAAAAAAAATAGGGCAATTATTTCCTGAACTTTCCTTCTATTTTCTGTACTATTCTTAGTCGTTATCTTTATAACTATCTTTGGTAGTTATGTTCCTTCTCTTACAATAAATACTTTGGACAAATCCCCAAATAGACTTTTTCCTGTCTGCTTATCTATCCTGGAATGAAGATTTATCCAGGACTAGTACAGGAAAATGACCAGCAGACTGTCCTCAGTTTCTTCTCAACTGATTCAAGAGCATGAATAGCAAAAACTCCTTTAAATTCTGAAGCTAAGAGGACAAGCTCATCTTTATAGCACTTTGCCATGCAACTCTATTTTAATGCTTCAGACAAAACAAAGAGAATCATACAACTGGGAGAGTGAAGAGTTGTTGCATAGAAATCAAAGAAAACGCAATGGTATAAAACTTGTATTCTGAAAATCATAAAAAACATTATTGAAAGAATTTAAAAATATCTAAATAAAAGACAGCCCAAGTTCATGGATCAGATTAAATACTGTAAAAGTGATAATAGTTCCCAAATTGCTCTTAAAATTCATAGCAATCTCCATAAAAATGCAAACTAGCATTTTTGTAGAAATTAACTGACATACTGATCCTAAAATTCATATTAAAATTCAAGAGTCCCAGAATGTCCAAAACAATCATGAAGAGCAAGAACAAAGTTGGAAGACTTACATTTCCCAATTTCAATACTTACAGTAGTCAATACAGTATGCAGAGGCATAAGAAGAGACATATCAATGGATTAATTACAGCATATACAAACATTAATTCAAAACAGATAAAAGCTCAAATATAAGAATTAAAACTAGAAGGAAATAAAGGAATAAATCTTCATGATCATGCATTAGGCAATGGTTTCTTAGCTATGACACCAAAAGCATAGAAATGTAAGAAACAGCAAATTTGATTTTATCAAAATTGAAATGTTAGAGTATGCCGCCATCCCATATTTGAGTGTCAATTCATGTCCAGCTGCTCGGCCTCTGATCCAACGCCTTGCTAATGTGAGAGGCAGTAGAGGATGGCCCAAATACTTGGGTTTCTGCCACCCATGTAGAAAACTTGGATGGAGTTCTGGGATCCTGCTCCAGTCTGGCCCAGACTGAACTGTTGTAGCTATTTGGGGAGTGAACCAGCAGATGAAAGATCTCTCTCTCTCTCTCTCTCTTTCTCCTACTCTCATTGTCTCTTTCTTTCTGTGTTACTCAGCCTTTTAAATAAATAAAATAAATCTTCAAAAGAATTCAAATGTTTTGTTCTGCAAAGGACACCACAACAAAAGTGAAAAGACAGTCTGGAAGAAACTATTTTGCAAACCCTTTATTTCCTAAGTCTTATATCTAAAGAACTCTTACAACTCAATAACAAAAAGATAATCCAATTTATAAATGAGAAGGGATCTGAAAAGCCATTTCTCCAAAGAAGATATACAAAAAAAAAAAAAAATTACAAAAACATAAAAAGATGCTCAAAATAATGAACCATAAGGGGGAAAAAAACCACATTAAGGAGCCAATGTTTTGGCCTAGCAGTTAAAACACTGATTTAAGACCCATATTCCACATCAGAGTGCCTGCATTTGATCCCTGGCTCCAGCCTCCTGCTAAAGCAGACCCTGGAAGGCTGTAATTGTGACTCAAGTAGTTGGGTACTTGTCCCCTACATGGGAGGCTTGGACTGAGTTTCCAGCTCCAGCTTCAGCACCCCAAACCACCAGCTTGGAAGCCATCTGGCGGGTAAACTAGGAAAAATGGGAGCTCTCTGTCACTGTCTCTCTCTTAAATAAATAAATACAGTTGAGTTACAACTTTATACCCACTATGATGGGTACAACCTAAAAGACAGACAATAACATATCTTGGCAAGAAAGATAAATTAGAACTCTCAAACACTTTGTTGAGAAAGTAAAATAGTGCAGCCATTTTAGAAAATGGTTTGGCAGTTCCTCAAAAGGTTAACCACAGAGTTACCTTATTGTTGGGCATTGCCTAAAACCTCCATTACAATATGGCGCCTGGCGGATGTTCGAGGGGAGTGTCTGCGGCTGCTTCGGTTAAGCTATGTAAGATCAGACCACCGGCAGGGATAGGTCCGATTTAGTTCCGGACACGTGGACAGTGGTGCATGATCCCTATACTTTGCTTAAGATGCCCCTGTGCGTGGTCCACCAACGCCTGCATGACCTTTTTGCTGATTGACTCCCCTACTGCACATGTCTTTCGTAAGCTTTATAAGCCTGTACACTTCTTCAATAAAGTAGTTCCTGCTTTGACAGAACTCACGGGTGCTTGCGGTGTGTTTGACCCGTCGACATTACCTCTCCCATTCGCCTTGTCGGGGAGTGTCTGTACCGTCCCCTGCTGGTCAGGGGTCAGCCTCAGGCTTAAGACCCCAACACCTTATGACCCAGCTGTACGTATATACCCAAAAGAATGAAAACACAGCCACACAAAAACTTATATACAAATGTTTATAGCAGCATTATTCATAATAGCCAAAAGGTGGGAACAACCCAGATGTCCATTAATTGATGAATGCATAAATAAAATGTATGTCCATGCAATGGATTGTTATTCAGCCATAAAAGGAAATAAAGTACTGATACATGCTACAGCATGATTGAACCTTAAAAACACTGTGCTAAGTGAGAGAAGCCAGTCACAAAAGATCACATATTGTGTGATTCCAATTATATGAAATGTCCAGAATAGGCAAATCTATAGAGGTAAAGAATAGATTACTGGTGTTTAGGGCTGGAGAAAATGAGAGGACTAGAAGTTCTAAGTAAAGTGTATGGAGTTCTTTGGGGGATGATGAAAATACAGTCACCCCTTGGTATCTGTGAGGGATGGATTCCAGCAGCCCTTGCAGTACTGAAATCCATGAAGCTCAAGTCCCTGATATAAAATGGTATAGTGTTTGTATATAAGCACATACATTCTCCTGAATACTTCAAATCACCTAAAAATTACCTTATACAATATAAATATTATGCAAATAGTTGTTACATTGTATTGTTTAGGGAATAATGACAAGAAAAAAGAAGTATCTGCATGTTCAATAAAGACAGAACTTAGTTTCAATCCATAGATAAGGAGGAGGGTCAACTGTACTCTCAAACTGATTGCACTGATAGTTGTATGACTGTGAATATATTTTAAAACTGTCAAATTTTAGGGGGGCGGGGAAGCCATTGTAATCCATAAGCTGTACTTTGGAAATTTATATTCATTAAATAAAAGTTTAAAAAAAAAAAGAAAAAAAAAAACTGTCAAATTTTATACCTTAAATAGTTTATAATTTTATCAATTGGTAAATCTTAATTAAAATTATTTAATATTATCATAAATCATTAATTTATGATATATAAATTATATCTCAATAACACTGTTAAAAATAAAAGATAAGAGAAAATAGGGGTAGGTAAGATTGCTAGAACTATATAAAAAAATGTCTTCGGCCTGGCACTGCGGATCACTTGGCTAATCCTCTGTCTGTGGTGCCGGCACCCCGGATTCTACTCCTGGTTGGGGCGCCAGGTTCTGTCCCGGTTGCTCCTCTTCCAGTCCAGCTCTCTGCTGTGGCCCAGGAAGGCAGTGGAGGATGGCCCAAATGCTTGGGCCCTGCACCCGCATGGGAGACCAGGAGGAAGCACTTGGCTCCTGGCTTCGGATTGGTGCAGCGTGCCAGCTGCAGCGGCCATTTGGGGGGTGAACCAATGGAAAAGGAAGACCTTTCTCTCTGTCTCTCTCTTTCTCACTGTCTAACAATGCTTGTCAAAAAAAATTTCTTCGATGCTCATGACAATTTAAAAAGTATTGTGTTCTGTGCAAAGGCCTTTTTACTTGGGCCTCTTATTTTGCCTCAATAACTGACTCCCAGGTTAGTCTAGCTCTGAATTATATAACAAGCTTTCCTGTCCACATGTTTCTTTGGTGTTAACATCTCTACTTGAAATAAAGGACTAAAAATAGCTTTATTTTTTTCACTTTTATGAGTCCCAATGATGCCAATAAATGAAGGGAAAAAGAGGGAGCAGGCTTGATGTAAGGCACGAAGTCATTCCTGCCATCTTCTTCTCCACATTAGAAACTTTCTCCTCCTCTAAATCAGGGGTCAGCCCATAACATAAATAAAGTTTTATTGGAATACAGCCACATGCTGATCATCTGTGAACTGTTTATGGCTGCTCTTATGTAACAGATGTTATAGCCTGTAAGCTTAAAATATTTACTACTTTTCTCTTTAATTACATATTTGCACCCCATAATCAGTAGGAGTTTTACTTCATACTGTCTTGTCGTAAGGGCAGAATACCTGTCAGTCATTGAAATGATTTCTAAATATAATGACATCACATTACTATTATTAAAAATTTCTCTCATAATCTAGTTTATTTGATTCTAGAATCATTAATGTATTTTAATGCAAAGTCAGGTGAGGAGTTTGTGGGTTCTTTAATTCTCTTCCATCTTACCTAGATGTAAATCCATTAATTTTAATTTAATAAATATTTCCAGAGGATCACCATGTGCTAGGCATAGTGCTAGACACTCCAGTTAAAAATAATCCCTCCCCTTATGGAACTTAAATTCAACAAGGCATGTAAGAGAAAAATAAAATCATGTAAAATAAAAGGAGACAAAAATACAGTGTGTTAAGTGTTAAGAAAACTAATAAAAGGCTAAAATAGAAAATAATAGAGAGAAACACAATTTTTTGATACTTTAGTCTGGAGAATCTTTCTAAAGAGATAATTTTTTAAATGAGATCTAAAATCTAAGTTGAGAAATTAAAAGCAAGAAGAAAAGCATTGTAGAGAGGCCACAAAGAACTTGGCATGTTCAAGGAACTGAAAGAAAACAAGAATGGTCAGAACACAGAAAAAGGGAGAGATCTGTCCAAGATTAAACTGGAGAAGTAGGCAAGATCTGGATCACGCAGAGCTCTGTAACTCTAGAAAGAAATACAAACTTCTTTTTAAGTGAGAAAGGCATTCAAGAGTTTTCAGTAGGGAAGTAGCCTGACACAAATTACACTTAAGATCCTCCTGTTACCACATACAGAATGAATTAGAAGGTGACAAAAAAGGGAAATGGGTACGAATCTGGTGCAGTACTCAGGAAAAAGATAATAAAATTAGTTGGCCCCAAAGTGGTAGCAATACTGACAGAACAGACTGATTCAAAATAACTTCATAATTAGATGTATATGAGGAAGAGGAGGAGAAGGAAATAGACAAAGAATGATCCAAATGACTGGGGATTAAGCTATTGGATCTGTAAGTCATTTAAAAGAGTGGGTAGCCAGGAGGAAGGGGAGGAGCTAGAAAAAAATAACTCCATGTTGGACAACTTAATGTTGAAGAATCTTGAAATTTCCAACTGGAGATAAATACAAAATCTGGAACTCAAAAGAAAAGCCTAGGCTAGAGATATACATTTGACAGTAGAGACAGATAAACAACCAAGAATATGTTGGGTCTTAGTCCACCCGTACAAGGATGGACTGGGTCCGAGGAAAGGTAAGCGCGCCGCTCGCCCGTTCCCCAGCCTCCTGGTCCCGGAGACAATCAGACGCAGCGGGGAGCCAAGTCTAGCAAGGACTCAGTCACCTTTTGCATAATAGTACCTTTTATGACACAAAACTGTAGAGTCATTGGGGCAGGGCTAAGGACTAACCAATCACTTAAAAAATCACCTTATGGGGGGATTTCTATAGGACTAGCCCTATGTCTATACACTTGTTACTAGTTTTGTTACCTCCCTTGTTGTTGCGCAGCCAATTAGTTTTAGTGGTAAACAACTTTGGATTTCGTCCATCTTACTTTCTCTGGGCGCCATCTTACTTGGCTCCAGCTCGGGCGGGGGCACCCGGGCCGGGCCGGGCCTGGCCTGGCCAGGCTCATGCCCCACAAGAATATAAATTTCTGAATTTCCTCATTTGTACTAAACAGTAGAAGAAGTAATAATTGTTCTTGTTCCTTACTTCTATTTCAAGAGGAAAAAAAAGAGAGAGAGAGAGACGTACTTTGCCCTGAATGGCAAAGAAAATGAGAACATAAGGGAAGGGCCAACACCACTTGCTGCCAAGGAAAGTAGGGAGAACCAGGGAAGAAAGGGAAATTTTCTTTTCTTTTTTTTTTATTGTATAAATAGGGTTTGATACTATCTTTGGTTTCAGGCATCCACTGACAAGTTTTTGAAAGTATCCCTGAAGTAGGCAGGCATACAGGTTAAAACTGATTAGGTTAGTGAGCTAGAAGACCACACCTTCCCCACGCCCCTGTGTGACCTCATCCCCCTACTTGATACCTTCGCCACGCCCCTGTGTGACCTCATCCCTGGCCACACCTGGGTGCCAACCAGCCAATCAGGATAATTAACCACTCCCCTTTGGAAGTGGGTTAAAAGCCTGGGACACAGAGTGTCGGCCCCTTCTCTTCTTCCCTGGCTTCTTGCCAGGAGAGCCTGGCTGTAGCCCAGCGCCTCCAGGGCACATGGCCTTTGGCCCATGTGCTCTAGGCTTCCTGGCCTAGATGCTCATCCACATGGCTGGTTCCTGGTGCTCAGTATGAACCCCTATTCACCTCTCTCTCTTAATAAAGCTCTCACTCTCCTATGCATCTTTCTCACTAAATAAAAGCTTACGTTTTAAGTTTTAAAAGTACGTTTTAAGTACCATGCTGCCTCGTTTATCTGTGCCGGTATATAGAATTCTTCTCTAAATATTAGGCAAGAACATTTGTGGGCTTACTAATATTGGGGATTTATTAGTAAGCACATGGAGAAATCGTATGGCACCCCAAATTCCGGTAGTATATGTGGCACCCCAGATAGCACTTCTGGGGAACTTTAATGGGCCACATTTTAGTGTAAATTTTAAGGGGTCATGTCCGATTTCATCCCCAGCAGTAAGGGACACGAGGGGACTACTATACTTTTAACCATTTTAAAGCATATGACCATAATACCTATTCAAAAATTAAATTGATAGTCTACCAGAGGCTAGGCCAGGTACACAGGTCAATAAAACACAGTGCTTATGGCTCTAAGATAATTACTCATCGGTTTCTTAAACCCCTCAGGAACATTAAAAATAAAGATAGACAGACACAGACATAAAAACGTAAGCACCTATTCAAGTTACATGTTAATTTTCCATTACAAGTTCAAATTATTAATCTCATTATCAAAAGACTTATGAACTAGAAATTACTAAATTCAACAATCCAAGACCACTTATTTTACAGGGAATAAAATCAGAAGTATCTACTACAAAGATACCAAAACCTATGCTCAAAGTCCATATTTTAAATGCAAAATAAAAATCAATGTCATTATCATCACCTAGCTAAATTTACTTCAACAAACAAGCATATCAGAAAACTATGTACTCTAGTGTGCTAGTTACCTTCATCCAGTAACCCTTCAATTTTCTATGAGGGTACTTTAAAAGCTCTTAGAAAATGGAATCAAACTATACATGTATTGATCTCAAGGGAGAAAAATCAGGGTCTCCAAGCCTCTGCATCTTACTAACACTAAGGACTGGTCCTGAAGGTGCCAGTTCATGGCCTTATCACCATGCCTTGGAAATAAGAGAATATCGAGGACTTTCTGTTCATAGCCAGGCAAAAGGATACTAAGTCTATCAAAAATCAAGAAAAATAAGGATAATGTGAAGTTTAAAGTTCAACGCAGTAGATACCTTTATACGTTGCTCAACACAAACAGAAGAAACTGAAGCAGTCACTGCCCTCAGGTCTGACAGTGGATGAGCTAAAATGAACCAGATATACCAATCTGAACTATATTTTTAAAAATTCTAATTAAATGTAAATGTTTATTATGGTGCAAAAAAATTGAAATCCAATCATAGGAGTGTCTTCAAAAAGTTCCTGGAAAATGAACATTATGAAAAAACTATGAATAGATTTCAAAATGTTTTGCATCAAAATAAACATCTTTCAATTCCATTTTCCATGAACTTTCTTTTTTATTTCTTATTTAATGAATGCATTTTCCATAGATACAACTTTAGGAATATAGTGGTTCTTTTCCCCCACCCCCTCCCCCAGCTCCCATTCCACCACCCTCTCCCTCTCCCATCTGCTTCATCATTATGGTTCATTTTTAGTGTGACTTTAGATACATACAGAGGACCAACTCCATGCTAATCATAGACTTCAACCATGAACTTTCTGAAGTACCCTTTTTTATTTTATTTTATTTTATTTTAATTTTGACAGAGTTAGACAGTGAGAGAGAGAGAGACAGAGAGAAAGGTCTTCCTTCCGTTGGTTCACCCCCACAAATGGCCGCTATAGCTGGAGCTACGCTGATCCAAAGCCAGGAGCCAGGTATTTCTTCCTGGTCTCCGACGCGGGTGCAGGCACCCAAGCACTTGGGCCGTCCTCCACTGCCTTTCCAGGCAATAGCAGAGAGCTAGACTGGAAGAGGAGCAACAGGGACTAGAACCCGGTGCCCATATGGGATGCCGGTACCGCAGGCAGAAGATTAACCAAGTGAGCATCTTCAACCTGCTGCTGCCTTAGCTAATTTGCATTTTCTATTTTGTCAATCTACTTCATAGGCTCCCTTATTACACAAAAGACACCAAAACCCTAAAGTAGCCTTTGATTTCAATTTTTCAAAGTATGGTTTTCAAGTTTGAAATCAAATGCCTTTGTTCTAACAAGGTAAACAAAACAATTGTTTTGCAAAACGAGTGAATAACATTCTAGCAACATTAAGACCACCTAGCTTAAACTAAGCAAAAACTCAACTGAATGGCTGGCTTGATGTGTATGTATTAAATGTGCCAGGCACTATGTACTTCATATGTTTTATCTAATTTAAGTCACTCAATAACCCTGAAACAAATATTATTCCTATTTCACAGGTAAGAAAATTAAAGCCGGGCCGGTGCTGTGGTGTAAGTGGGCTAAGCCTCTGCCTGTGGTGCAGAATTCCATATGGATGCTAACTGGAGTCTTGGTTGCTCCACTTCTGACCAGCTCTCAGCCATGGCCTGGGAAAGCAGTACAAGATGGCCCAAGTCCTTGGACCCCTGCACCTGAGTGGGAGATCTGGAAGAATCTCCTGGCTCCTGGTTTTGGATCAGTCCAGCTCCAGCCACTGCAACCATCTGGAAAGTGAACCAACAGATGGAAGACCTTTCTCTCTGTCTCTCTCTCTCTCTGCAACTCTACCTCTCAAAAATAAATAAATAAAATCTTAAAAAAAATTTATTTTGATGCAAAAAAAATTTTTTTAAATTAAAACCAATATTTGTTATTTTCCAAAGTTGTGCATTTGGAGAGTGAAAGAGTCATGACTTTAAAATCCATATTCTGGAGAGAGGGGATGTGGTATACTGGGTTAAGCCTCCACCTGGGATGCCAATTTAAGTCCCCATTACTCTGTTAATACATCTGGGAAACAGCAGATAATGGCTCAAGTGCTTGGGACCCTGCCATCCACATGGGAGACTGGATGGAATTAAAAGCTCCTGACTTTGGGCTACAGCCCCAGCTGTTGTGAGTATTTGGGGACTGAACTGATAGACGGAAAACATCTCTCTCTCTCTCTCTCTCTCTCTCTCATTGCCACGCTGCCTTTCAATAAATGAAAATTAATAAATTTTAAAAATAAAATAATATTCTTTTTATACCAATAGTTTTCAAATTTTTTTGTTTTAGGATCCCTTTATATGCCAAAAAATTCTTTGAGATATCAGAACCTTTTATATGGATGTATCTATTGATAATGGGCATATTAGAAATTAACATTTTTATCTAATTTAAAATACAATCAGTCCATTATGTATTAATATAAAAATTTGGATTAAAAAATTAAGTACTTTTTCCAAATGAGTGACAAGAGTAGGACTATTTTTAATTCTTTAATTAAAAATAAAAATATTTCCTTAATATCTGGCTTAATAGAATTCAGCTGAATTTTTACATTTCTGAATTTTGTGAGGCATAAAATGTTTTCATTTGAAAGAAAATCCAGGCTCACCCAGATTCACAGTTTACAGAAATATGAACATTTTAATAGGCTTTTCAGATAGTTAAGGGTATTGTTTGGTACCACACCAAAACTCAGTTAAGTGGTCACTTCTTAAAAGTTAGTTACAGGCCGGCGCCGTGGCTCAACAGGCTAATCCTCTGCCTTGCGGCGCCGGCACACCGGGTTCTAGTCCCGGTTGGGGCGCCACAATGTGAATTCTAAAATCATACTAAGAAGTTTTTTGCACTGTGCTACTCTGAAATACATTTGTCTCTCTTGGGCTTTGAATGGATCTTTTACTGATACATGATTATATAACATCATGCAATGAACATCTAAAAATACGGAAATCTTCCAAATACTGATACATTTCACCACACAATATAAAAAATTAAATTTGGGGCCGGCGCCGCGGCTCACTAGGCTAATCCTCCGCCTTGCGGCGCCGGCACACCGGGTTCTAGTCCCGGTCGGGGCACCGATCCTGTCCCGGTTCCCCCTCTTCTAGGCCAGCTCTCTGCTGTGGCCAGGGAGTACAGTGGAGGATGGCCCAAGTCCTTGGGCCCTGCACCTCATGGGAGACCAGGAGAAGCACCTGGCTCCTGCTATCGGAACAGTGTGGTGCGCCAGCCGCAGCGCGCCTACCGCGGCGGCCATTGGAGGGTGAACCAACGGCAAAAGGAAGACCTTTCTCTCTGTCTCTCACTGTCCACTCTGCCTGTCAAAAAAAAAAAAAAATTAAATTTGGTAATATCACTTTCAATCTGATTATAACAGTCATAATGGGAACTTGTCAAACAGAGTGGTAGAGACAAGTTCTCCAAAATCCTAATTTTCACCTGAAATCCTGAATTTTTTCAAAGCAACAAATACTGTCAGTTGTTGTTCTTAAGGTCACAGGTTCATTTCATTCATTTTCCAGAAAATGTCCGCCAAATATTCAAATTGTAATAACTATTTTGTCTCTAAACTGTTCTTTCAAATAAAAACTGTGTTCCATGAAAAAAGTGTCTACTCGATTTCCAATTCTAACATTTTTGGTTTATTTGTCCTTCGGTACCAGAGGAGTATCATGTACAATCCCCATCATGTATACCAAAAAAAGCACTCAAGATTAAAGATTTAATAAAATTCACCATTTATCACTATTAGCTTCACCAAAACCATTAAATGAAACTGACACAGTTTGATGCCTTCCTGCTAAAGGGTTGACATTTACACATCTCTGCTTTTGGATCAGCAGTGAAAATATCAGTGTAGTGAAAAAAAGCAAAGAGTGGTTTGCTATTACTATAAAAATAGTTTTGACTTCACATGCTTTAATTATACAGCAAAGACTATACCTCCAGGTATAGTCTATAAACACCTTCAGGTCCCATCCAACAAAGCAA
Organism: Lepus europaeus; assembly: GCF_033115175.1. NCBI lineage: Eukaryota > Metazoa > Chordata > Mammalia > Lagomorpha > Leporidae > Lepus > Lepus europaeus. Next base: position 62,585,316 of record NC_084831.1, read on the forward strand.
TAGAAAAGGAAAATTACTATATTATCCCTAAAAATAGCACTATACTACTAAAACTTACACACACACTCTCTTACATCCAATCTATCAATTCTTATCAGCTCTGTCATCTCATCTCATCACTTCCAGTTACTCCTACTCATTATAACAGCTTGTTTCACTGACCTTTGACCATTCTGCTTCATATATATAGTCAGAGTGAGCCTTTAAAAAGTGATGGTGTCACTCCTCTGCCCAAAACTCTTCAACCACTTCCCACATTGCTCAGAGTAAAAGCCAAAATCCTTAACAATGGTCACACAACTGTATGCGTTTACACCCCCAGCTACTCTCAAATCTCCCATCTCCTACCATCTGCCTTTGCTCACTTGGTTCCAATCACACTGGTCTTCTTCCTATGCTTTGGCAGTATCTTTGCATTGGTTATTTTCTGCTGAAACTCCCTAATTTTCTACTGCCAAGCAATTAGGTAACTGCTTGGAATTCTTTTACTTCATTAATATCTTTCCTGCCCATGACTTCAATGAAATAATTACTATGTCGCATACTCCCAGTGCTGTCTTCTTCACCCTTCCTTATTTTACTCTACCATACTTATTTTCAGGCATATCATATATCTAGTAGTTTATCTGATGTCTGTTTCTCCAGCAGAATATAAGCTCCAGGAAGGAGCTTATATTATATGTCTATCGCATATCAGAAGCTCTGTCTACATCTATAGAATGAATGGACACAGAAAAAAGAAATAATAAAGAACCAAAAGACACTAACAAAATCTGTTTTAGCCTCCAAAAAATATTTCATACCAGGACAATGTAGGTCTCCACATGACTCCATGAAAACCAACCAAGGACATGCATGCATAAGAGAATGTATACCACAGCACAGGTGGTTTTACAGAGTTCAGTACAATGCTGAGAAAGAGAAAGCAGACACTAACCACCTGACAGATATTTGTAGCCAAGAATCCAAATAAACTAATTTGAGCTACACCAGTATAACACTAGAGGTGACTTTCTGGAGATTCAGTTGAACCTAAATCTTTAATAGACTGACAGGAATATGAATCCAAGCTTGAGACAAAAACATCAAATGAAGGGCTATCTAAAATGTAAACATGAGAGAGGCTTCTGTTGGAAGATACTTAACACCAAATGTGAGAAGAGATATGGATATTAATTGGTCTTTCTATTGTATGAGCCATCAGATTAAAATATTTTGAAGTCCCTTCTCCCATCTAAGAATGTAATGCCCTAAGAGGCAGTGTTATATCTACTTACTTCGTAAGTTAAGTAAATAGCATCATTAAAAAGTTAGTAGTTAGTAGGGGGGATGGGAGAGGCAGCATTGTGGCATACCTGGTAAAGCCACTACCTACACACCAGCATCCTATATGGGTGCCGGTTTGTATTCAGGCTGCACCACTTCCTATTCAGCTCTCTTTTAATTGCCTGGGTAAATCAGCGGAGAACAGCCTGAGTGTCTGAGACCCTGACACCCATGTGGGAGACCCATATGAAGCTTCCAGTTCCTGGCTTCGGTTTGGCCCAGTCCTGACAGCTGTGGCCATCTGGGGAGTAAATCAGCAGATGGAAGACCTTTCTCTTTCTCCCCCTCTCTGTAACTCTGACTTTCAAATAAATAAATAAATCTCTAAAAAAAAAAAGTAGGGAAGCATGGTCTCAAACTTGGTCTGATTCAAACATACAGATGGCATTCTAGTTTTGCAGATAATCTCTGAGATTTCAACAACAGTAACAAACAAACAAAAAAGCTCTAGAATGGATGAAATTGGACTGTTACACAGTTAAAATTTATACATACTTGAGGTTAAGTGAGCAGCCTATTCGTTATACCAACCACATCTCACCTCCAAGTATCTGGGTTCAATGCCAGATTCTGGTTCCTGACTCCAGCTTCCTGCTAATGCAGATCCTGAGAGGCAGTGATGATGTCTCAAATGGTTGGATTCCTGCTACCTGTATGGGAGACCTGGACTGGTGTTCCCAACTCCCAGCTTCAGCACCACGCCCCATCACCAGTCAATGTACACATCCAAGGAGTGAACCAGAGAATGGGAGCTCTATCATGCCATTTTTTTTAAAGATTTTATTTAATTATTTGACAGGCAGAGCTACAGAGAGAGAGAGAGAGAGAGAGAGAGAGAGAGAAAGGTCTTCTATCCGTTAGCTTACTCCCCAAATGGCTGCAACGGCCGGAGCTGCGCTGATCTGAAGCCAGGAGCCAGGAGCCTCCTCCTGGTCTCCCACATAGATGCAAGGGCCCAAACACCCAGGCCATCCTTCACTGTCCTCCCAGGCTACAGCAGAGAGCCAGACCAGAAGAGGAGCAAGTGGGACCAGAACCAGTGCCCACATGGGATGCAGGTGCCACAGGCGGAGAATTAACCTAGAGCACCACGGCACCGGCCCCTATTTTTATTTTTTAAGGTTTATTTATTTATTTGAAAGGCAGAGGTACACAGAAAGGAGAAAGAGAGTGAGAGATCTTCCATCTGCTGGTTCACTCCCCAATTGACCACAATGGCAGGGAGAGGACAGGCTGAAGCCAAGAGCCAGGAGCTTCTTCTGGGTAGGCACAGGAGCCCAAACACTTGGGTCATCTCCTGCTGTCCCAGGTATAATAGCAGGGAGCTGAATCAGAAGTGGAGCAGCTGGGACTTGAACTGGCACCTATATGGGATGAAGGCACTGCAGGGGGAGGCTTAACCTTCTATGCCACAGTGCCGGGCCCTATCTTGCCATCTTTCTGCTTCTCAAATTAATTTTTAAAAAATAATGCTTTATCTTTGCCCACTCCCATTTTCTATATTTAAGTCTTGCTCTAAAACTGATCTCTGGGGGCCGGCGCTGTGGCACAGCATGTTAACGCCATGGCCTGAAGCGCTGGCATCCCATATGGGCGCCGGTTCCAGTCCCGGCTGCTCCCTTCCCATCCAGCTCTCTGCTATGGCCTGGGAAAGCAGTAGAAGATGGCCCAAGCCCTTGGGCCCCTGCACCTGCATGAGAGACCTGAAAGAAGCTCCTGGCTACTGGCTTCAGATCAGCACAGCTCTGGCCGTTGCAGCCAATTGGGGATGAACCATCGGATGGAAGACCGCTCTCTATCTCTCCTTCTCTCTCTAAGTCTTTCAAATAAATAAATACAATTTTTTAAAAAATAAAAATAAATAAATGAAACTGATCTCTGATCTCTCCCTCAAGGAAATAAATGATACAAGAACAAGCACATATTTTCTAGAACCCCAAACAACAGGACAATTAGATTTTATTCTACATCAAAATAGATTTCTATGACTTAAGAATGATATTAACTCATACTACCTAGAACTCAGTTCTTCAATGAATTCTCCTCTCCTAAAAGATGAACAGGATCGGGGCCATCATTGTGGAACAGCAGGTAAAGCCATCTCCTGCAGTGCTAGCATCCCATTTACCTACTGATTTATGGCCCAGGTGCTCCACTTCTGATAGCTTCCTGCTAATGGCCTAGGAAAAGCAGCAGAAGATGGTCCAAGTACTCATGACACCAAGTGAGAGAACCAGATGAAACTCTTGGCTCCTGGCTTTGGCCTGGCTCAGTCCTGGTCATTGCAGCCACTCAGGGAGTGAACCAGCAAATAGAGGACCTCTTTCAGTCTCTCCCTCTCTGTCTATAACTCTTCCAAATAAATAAATAAATCTTAAAAAAAAAAAAAAAAAAAGGTGAGCAGGATCAAATATTCCCAAAAAGTGAGCACTTCTTGTTGTCTTTTAGTATCAAAATTAGGTCAAAATTCCTACTGCTAATGCAGCTCAAAGTTAGAGAGGGGAAAAAAGGATCATCTCTCCTTCTATGAGGTTGCTCTGCAGATGTGTTCACATCACAATATTTAAGTGCAGGGTCAAATTCTATAGTACTAACAGCAATGCCATCAGGAAATACAGCCAGTTAACCCAAACACAGTCCTTCTCTGTTGGGGATTCACATGCAGAAGAAAAGGGAAGTTATATTCATCTAATCATCAAGACCAAGTGAATCCCCTCATAAACCAATGGAGTCACAGATTTTACCACCAAATCACAATCACATCCACAGAAGGTGTATAACACACTTTAATGGATTATCTTGAGATTCCAGCACCATTTTTTTTTCACTTGAATCATTCTTTTGCATTACCCATCATGAAAATTTTAGTGACACAGAGAAAACATCAAAGGAAAGAAAAAGGATTTGTATGGAATAAACAAACCACATGACCACTAAAAAGATGTTCCTATTTTCTCAATCCTCAAATGAACATTTTTAATTTTTCTGAAATTAAGATTTTTAAAATCTCAGTATAAAGAAATCTGCCAGCCACTAGGCAGAGATATTACACATATTAACCTTTTCATTATCACTTCATTTAGTTGCATTTGCCAGTAATGCTGCCAATTAAAATTTTAACAAATTTGAAATCTCTAATCATTGTGTCAAACAGCTCCATGAAGACATTACAACTCAGTAAAATAAAAATTAACCGTATATAGAGAAGATGGCTTGTCACATGCCAAGCAATGTAATTAAAGACAGTAGAAACAGCCAAATTTCTCAGAATAGATCAGAAATTTTTCACATCTAGGAAATATTGGTTTCACCAATTCATATATCCACAGCTTTCATCACTCTGGCACCTAAAAGCTTCTAATGTCCAAGAGAAGCTGCTTAACTTCTCAAGGATATTTAACTTAAAGGAAAAAATAAAATTACAAGGTTAACAGGAAATGCAGTCAAAACCAAAAAAGTCTTCTACGGGTTTCATATCATTCTCAATTCTACAAGTATTGAAGAAAATCATTATCATTTATTTAAAAAAAATGGCATATCAAAAGGGTGCTTTGCCAAATTATCAATGACGAAAAGTGATTAAGAAAAATCATCATATTCTGAATGTGAAAAATGACTTAGACTCAAAACTTTTACACTCAAGAAAAAGTAGTATACAACTAATGCTATACTAAAAATATAAAGTTTAATAATTCTGTGTACTTTTAATGTAGTACTTCTTTTCTCTACCTCCCTGAGCCACAAAGCTATTACTAAACAATCATTTGGCATATCTGAACACTGTATATGCATGATATTATGGCTATTACTATATTTAACTTATCTTTCAACAGAGTAGGTTGGAATCAGAATACAGTATTTCTCAAAATAAATGATAGTTCATAGCTCAAGAAAAGTAATTTCTACTCAACATTTTATCACAAAAGAAAAATCTCTATTTTTACTCCTATTCCATGTAAGTCAATAATTTACAAACATACACACATACCCCAAATCAAGTTTATCAGAGATTAGTGAAAACTGAAAGAGCTAATAATGAACTAACAACCAAATTAGAATTCAACAATCTCAGCAGGTGCCGTGGCTCAACAGGCTAATCCTCCACCTAGCGGCGCCGGCACACCAGGTTCTAGTCCCGGTCAGGGCGCCGGATTCTGTCCCAGTTGCCCCTCTTCCAGGCCAGCTCTCTGCTATGGCCCGGGAGGGCAGTGGAGGATGGCCCAAGTGCTTGGACCCTGCACCCCATGGGAGACCAGGATAAGCACCTGGCTCCTGCCTTTGGATCAGCGCGGTGCACCAGCTGCAGCGGCCATTGGAGGGTGAACCAACAGCAAAGGAAGGACCTTTCTCTCTGTCTCTCTCACTGTCCACTCTGCCTGTCCAAAAAAAAAAAAAAAAAAAAGAATTCAACAATCTCTCCAGCTAAAACAAAGGATCAAAACTAACAAAAGAAAATCTAATAAATGTAAGGTCCTGGGGCCAGCGCTGTATAGCGGGTAAAGCTGCAGCCTGAAGTGCTGGCATCCCATATGGGTGCTGGTTCAAGTCCCGGCTGCTCCACTTCTGATCCAGCTCTCTGCTGTGGCCTGGGAAGATGGTTCAAGTCTCTGGGCCCCTGCACCCACGTGGGAGACCCAGAGGAACCTCCTGACTCCTGGCTTTGGATCTGCAGCTCCAGCCATTGCAGCCAATGGAGGAGTGAACCAGCACATGGAAGACCTCTCTCTCTGCCTCTCCATCTCTCTCTGTGTAACTCTGACTTTCAAGTAAATAAATAAATATTTTTTTAAAAAAAGTAAGGTCCTATGTTGAGGTGAAAAAATAAATGTAAGAAGGGATAGAGTAGGCAAGCAGATCTCTTACCAAAAAAATTTAAAAATTCACATTCTCATGACTGTATAACTGTATGATGCTTTAGAGTAATACAGTCACATTGTCATTGCTTATGAGGCTACTATAGCTCCATTACTAAGGCTAGTTCCAGGTACCATCCTCAAAGTGAAGAATTAACAAACTTGAGCCATACTAAAAGAAGATGATGATGATTTTATACTTATTTAACACACCCATATAACCACATCACATGAGGATTGGATATAGAAATTAGGAATATTTAACATAAATAGAAACAGAATGTGATAGTTCTTGTCAAATTTCTAAAGAGGGCTATCATGTGGACAAAGTAGCTCATTTACTTTTGCCATTACATAACTAAGACATTAACAAACAAGAGTAAAAGATTTGAGTTCTACAGAGAAACCACGAGAGCTGTCCAAAGGCAGAACCTCTCTACAAGGCTTCTCTAAGTACTAAATGAGGAAAATACATACTGATGAACTTTGCTATTGCTTGCAACATACACAGTGTAAGAATTTAGTTCCCTGCAATACAGTAAGTCCACATCAACAAACTATTAGTTCCATTCCTAACTTTGCAACTTATACATAAGTACCGTTTCCTTCCCTCTCTAGACTTCACTTTTCTCATCTTTAAAATGAGGATAAAACTATCTGCTCTGCAAAGCTGTTGTGAGGATTCTATGTAGGTAAATACTTATCATAATCTGACATGTTCAAAAAATTATATCTATAATAATTATCATCATTATCTTCATCACCATCAAGTGCCGGATGGAATCCCTATGATGGATATAAAACAAGGTGATATGCGGTATAATTACACAATCATTAAGCATCTATGAGTGGATGGTTCTGCTATGTACCCATCATGCTGTAACAATCCAAATATAATCTACAGCTTGTTTTCATTTGGATCATTTTAAGAATCATTTATTATTTGTAATTTGTAAGGGAAAATATCCTAAACTCTGAATAAAGCATCCAAGTTAGTAAAATATCAAAAATAATAATGTAATGCTGTAATGAGGAAATTACTAAGCTAAAGGGGGGAAAAAGAACTAAAACAAGAGCACATTAAAAAAGAAGCTAGTCTTCCTAAAAGACTTCACTTGCAGGAGATAACAATGTATATTGCAGGGGGAAAAAACAATTACATTTTCCACAGGTATGTAAACCACTGGTTACATATAATAACAATATAAGGGTCAGCTAAAAGCAACATAAATATTTCACATAAAAAGTGATTTTTAGTGGGCTAAGGACCAGAGTGTAAGGGTATATAGGATTCTTATTACTTTGAACTTTAACAACTGTACTTGTAAATGTTGGTTAAAAGAGTCCAAAAATCCTACAATTCTGTACCTTCTGTGATATTCAACCATGTCTTCTTTTATAGGGAATTAACTCCCAAAAGGATCCTTTTTATCTGTTTTCAGAGATATTTTCAGGTAGTGTAACTCTACGTTAGAAGCATCAGTCACAAGGTAAGACATGCAGCTACTACGCAGACCAAATTTGAAAAGCTTCCTAGTAACCGACTAATAAACCAAGGCTACAATCCACCTCCTATGAACAGCTTACTGTTCCCCACAGGGTTAGAATATATTACCATCAACAAACAACATTAAGTTTGTCACAATAGCAAAATAATGAAATAAATCAAATGTAGGAATAAAAGCTGGGCACTGTTTTAAGGATCTTGTAACTTAAAGTTTGATTTACACTAAACTATAGGCACGGACATTAGTTTCGACTACAATATCATAAATTCAGAAAATAAGTGCAGACAATTATACACCGCAAATAGAAACCTCACACTTTCTAAGGCTCACTTTTTTGTCCTAATTTTAGATAAGAAGCCTAGAATCCAACAGAATTAAGGGAGTTTTTTCCACAGGCAAGCATTTCATTAATGTGCCACATCAATTTAGCCCAAGGTTGAGTGTATCCTAACTGAATGTATACAATAACAGCCATGTTAAGTTAAAAGCAGACCTAGCAACAATATTTGCCAATTACCCACTTTCAAATGGTCTGTCAAATGTTGAAAAAGTACCAGTATTTACATCAGTGCTCATGAATAAAGATAATGTTGCTTAAAAGCCAACTCAATTTCATCAGTTTTCACAACTAAACAAACAAAAAATTCAGCTGACAAGATAAGGAATAAAAATATAGCCTTTCATTAACAAATATACTGTAATTTCTCACATAGGGCATGATGAAGTTACTATTAAGAACCACAGTACTATTTTTAGTCACAGCCATCAAGATGAGCTATTACTACTAGCAATTATATAGGTAAAATAAGGAAACTAATTTTTTTTTAAAATTAGCTCCTGAGAAGTCACTGTAATTACTGCAGGTATCAAATGCGAACGAATTCCTACTGTGTGGTTTTCACAAACCCGAGAGCAGACAAAAAAGAAACAGAAAATCTAATGGCAGGTGGAAATCACAGCCAGTTGCAACCAAGCTGGGATCTGTACCTGGGTCATGCAGGGAGGTGGGTGGGCAATTTATGTGTTCAAAAGTAAAGATCCCAAGGTGGAGCAGGGAGAAGTTTAAAGAAAAAAAAAAAAAATCGTTCCATAAACACAGGAAGAAGAGCAGCCCGGACCAGAGGCAATCAGATTTCTCAGTCAAAAATGAGCACATCGAAGGCCTGTCTCAAAGATAAACAAAACTGCTTCTCACAGGAAACTTTGAAGTGGGCAAGAAGGAAACATTCCTTTGCACCCACAGGAACCGAGCCCCTGACCACTGGCATGCTATTCCTGAATGGCCATGATTTACGGGCATCTGGCCCGGGCTATGGGCAAGGGGGAGAATGAAGGCACTCCCGGAGGGGGGCCTGGGATTTCACAGGCCCGGGGCAGGCGCACCCTGGGCTCGGGGAAGGAGAGGCTCCTCACCGTGATTATCTTTCTGCCCGATATTGTGTGTGCGGATGAGCGAGGACAGTCTCCTCACGTCCCCCTTGAAGACGCACTCGTGCACCGGGTAGTGCGCGGGGCAAGCGCCTCCGTCGGCGACGACAGCGACCGGGTTGGTGCCGGCCACAAGGGCCGGGGACTGGGAGGTGGTAGTCACGGAGGAATTGTGCGACGGCAGAGTCGGGGCGCCGGGGGGATTGCAGGAGGCCGGGGCTGCCTTCAGCTGTAGCCGGTGGTGATGGTTACTGAAAATCTTATGACAGCCTTTGCCGCCTTTGCCGCCGCCGCCGCCCGTGCCAAGCCTGCCTCCGGTGAAGGTGCCGCCGAGGGCAGCCGCCGCTTCCTCATCCCCGGGCTCCAGCAGGTCCCCCTCTTCTTTGCTGGGCTTGTGGTCCCGCCGCAGTGAGCGGATCTTCTCCCCGGTCATCGCCGCCGCCGGGCGCAGGGCGGGGATCCGGGAGGCTCACCGCGGGCGACGGAGCTGGCGCAGCGGCGGCACGAGGCGATTAGAGCGGCGGCCGGGAGCCTCCAGCGCAGCATGAACTCCCAGAGCGCGCCCGAGCCCGGGACAAACGCATCTCCCGGAGAAAGAAGCGCCGGCTCCCGCCTAGGCACCGTGGGGCCCGCGCTCGCTTGGGGGAGCTAGAGCTCAGCCGGCCTCGACCCTGGAATCCCAATCCCCGCCGCCGCCTCACACCGAAGAGCAGGGCACGGCCATCTTCCCCTGGCTTCTCTCGTGAGAGCTCCCCGGAAGAGGGCGGAAACACCGCGATAAGTGAGCTGTCCCGCTCCCTCCCTCGCACCTTCTATTCCCAGGCAGCCTCTGGGCGCCGGCGCTTCCCGGCGCTTCCGCCCCCGTGGCTGGAGTTCCAGAGCCAGAAGCCCCGGGCCTTGCTGCCTCGCGGGCCGCGCTTCTTTGTGGGCAGTAGGAAACCTCGGCCTACGCTGGAAACGCTTCCGCGCACGCTATAAACAATGACTTCCACCCTGCGACCTCGGAGCCTCCCGCAGAGGAGTGCAGGATGACGCCGGTGCTCGCAGGATGTGATGTCACTGGGGTGCACAGGACACTCATTCAATAAACATGGACTGGGCATCTACGTCCTGCCATACCCTGAGCGCCTAGATTTATAAGACGCCACGCCTGACTCCCAGGAGCACTGTAGAGGAGGGAAAAGTTCACTGGGTGCAATATATTGTGCATTGTTTGGTGCAGCAATTGAAGCCGACGCGCGCAGGGGGGTTACACACACAGACACAGACAAGGAGAGGAAGAAGGCTAGTGTTGAGGTGTCAAAAAACTTCATCCTAGAGAGAGTCTAGGGCTGACTTTGAAAAATTAATGGTCCATTAAGCAGACAGGAAGAGAGAAGGCTACAAAGATATGTCCTAGAGATGGATGAATTTGGGGCAGATGTCAGTTGAAGTATGGACAGCGGACTTTGGCGCATAGCAAAGAATAATTGTGTAACTGAAAGATTACTGGACTAGTTCATGGCCAACCTTAAGCCAATGTCAAATTCTAAAGAAATGTCAACCTGATAACCACGAAGTTTTGACCAAGTAAGTAAAGTTGCAGAGCATGGGGTGGGGGGTGTAACAATCACCTATTTATCTCTCCAAATCCCCTTTACTCTGACAGCTGTTTCTCTTATATCTCTCCTTTGCAAAAATTTATTATCACCCCTATCCATTCCCACCCCTGACAAAAACAAACAAAGCCTGGCCAGTCTTTATCCTCCCATGTCCCTGGGATTTGTTGGTTTAAATGTTGTGTATTTGAAGGGAGCAGAGTGTGGACATGCAGAGAAACAGAAAGAGAACTATCTGCTAGCTCAACTTCCAAATGCCTGCAACAGCCGGGGCTGAGCCAGGAACTCACACTGGATCTCCTCCATAGGTGACAGGGATTCAACTACTTGAGCTGTCACCTGCTGCCTTGCAGGGTGAAACTGGAATCTGGAGAACTAGATGTAGGACTTGTCCCCATGCAGTACCCACCCCATTACTCAGTTTTCAACTCCAATTTTACCAATCTACTGAAGTCAATCCTTTCTTCCTTTTCTCTTTATTTCTTTCCTTTCTTGGTGGAGGGGAAAGTGGGGGTTCCATTTATATTCAAACTTGATCCAATCAACACTTCAAAGGATCCTCCTAAGAAAGTGAAAGCTATTGAACACATACATACAATATTTTGTTCTGTGGTGCAGTAGGTTAAGCCTCTGGCTGCAGAGCCGGCATCCTACATGGGCTCCAGTTCCAATCCAGCTCCCTACTAATGGCCTGGGAAAGCAGTGGAAGATGGCCCAACTGTTTGGGCCCCTGCACCCATGTGGGAGACCCACATTAAGCTCCTGGCTCCTGGCTCCTGGCTTTAATCTGGCTCAGCTGTAGCCATTGTGGCCATTTGAGGAGTGAACCAGTGGGTGGAAGATCTCTCTCTCTCTCTGTCTCTGTCTCTCCCTCTCTCTGTCTGTAACTCTTTCAAATAAACAAATAAATATTAAAAAAAAAAAACCTCATTCACTCATAGTTTAGAAAAGTATCAAGAACAGATTATAAAAAGGTTACACTAAAGACAAGAAAACTAAGAGGCCACTGAGTAAGTCAGGTAATAAGTGTGTTAATATATACATGCAAAAGTCTGGTAGAATATATACAATACGCAGAGTGAACAGTGGTCATCTCTGAGAGACAAGATTGCTATATCACTTCTTCCCTGTAAAAGTGCACGAATTCCTTTCTACAAAGAGAAAATATTGCTTTTTATTAATCAGAAAAAATAACAAATAATTCTTTTAAAATGTGTGCAGGTAAGAAATGAACATCACCAAGTTTGTAAGAGTGAGGCTGGAAAAGATTAAAGAATTAAACAACATTGGCATGTTGAGTTGATGGTTTCTGTTCCATGTCTTGAGGGATTAAAAGAGTATGTGTTTTGGATATTTGAAAGTGAAGCGTAGGAAACAGACCTGAGTTTAGGCTGGATTCAGGAGTTATAATTACATATGATTTGATGCCACAGAAGTGGTTTGATTTCCCCTAGGAAGAGAATATGGAGTGAGAATTAAGAAGACATAGTGTGGAACAAAACCTTGAAGACACAAATATTTAAAAGGTGTGGATAGGAAGAGTGATTAGCTCTTATCACCAAAAACCTACACCAAATATTCTACCATTATATTTGAGCTGTTATTACTAAGTCCATAATTTAAAAGGACTTAATAGTGGCTACTGCATATGGATGAATGTGGGAATTCCTAAGTGTTCCTCCAATAAAATCAAATACCATAAAGATTAAAAAAAAATATTCAGCCTTTACTTTTTTTTTCAGCCTTTACTTTTAAAGACTCACAATGAAATAGGTAAACATGACATATAAATAAAAGTTTATAAAACACTGTGAAAAATATAAGCTTTTAAATTATACCAGATCCCAGTGTAAGAAGAGTAAGTTTTAATTCTATCTGCAAGAAATGGAAATAAGGTGATCAGGAAACCTTTCTGGAGGAGGTAATGTTTGAACATTAAAGATTGTGTATAGGGGCCAGTGCTGTGTCATAGCGGGTAAAGCTGCCACCTGCAGTGCCAGCATCCCATATGGGCACTGGTTCCAGTCCTGGCTGCTCCACTTCCAATCCAACTCTCTGTTATGGATTGGGAAAGCAATAGACAACGGACCAAGTGCTTGGGCTCCTGCACCAGGATGAGAGACCCAGAAGAAGCTCCAAACTCCTGGCTTCAGATTGGCCCAGCTCCAGCCATTGTGGCCATTTGGGGAGTGAACCAGTGGATGGAAGGCCTTTCTCTCTCTCTCTCTCTCTCTCACTCACTCTCACCCCTTCTGTCTCTCTGTAACTCTGCCTTTCAAATAAATAAATGAACCTTAAAAAAAAAAAAAGAATGTATACGTGTTGACCAACTGGGCAAGAGGGAAAGACATTTTAGGTAATAATAATTAATAGAGTTATTGTTATGATGATGTAATTTATTGCAAGCTTACCATGTGTTAGGCATTGCTCCAACTGCATTTCAAGAACTTATTTAATCTTCAGATTTAATCTTCAAATTCTATGTGGTGGGGCCATCTGCAGAACCAGCATCCCATATGGGTGCTGATTCGAGTCCCACCTGTTCCACTTCCAATCCCACTCCCTGCTAATGTGCCTGGGAAAAGCACTGGAAATGGGCCCAAGTATTTTGGCCCCTATACCTACATGAGAGACCCAGGTAAAGCTCTTGGCTCCTGGCTTCAGCCTGGCTCAGCTCCAACCATTGTGGCCATTTGGGGATGGAATCTCTCTCTGTGTCTCTCTGCTCTCTCTCTTTGTAACTCTGCCTGTCAAATAAGTAAATAAATCTTAAAACAAACAAAAAACCAGTTGTTGTGGGGTCACTGTGACATACCAGGTAAAGCTGCTCCCTGTGACACTGGCATCCAATATGGGCACAGGTTTGAGTCGCAGCTACTCGAAAGCAGTGGAAGATGGCCCAAGTGTTTAGGCCCCTGACACCCAAGTGGGACACGGGGATGAACTACCTGGCTCTGGCTTCTCCCTGGCCCAGCACTGGCCATTGCTAGGAGTGAACTAGGACATGGAAGATACCTCTCTGATCCCTTTCTCTCTCTCTCTCTCTCTCTCTCTCTCTCTGTAATGATGACTTTCAAGTAAATAAATAAGTAAATCTTTTTTAAAAAGTAATTGAATTAATCAGAGCAAAAAACACAACTATCTTTGTTGTACCAAAACAAATGTAAACTTAAGTTTTAAATCATCCAACTCTGCCTATGCTGAACTTGTTCACTACTTTGCCAAATTATTTGTGAACCCTAAGAATACATATAACTTAGGACTTTTTTTCTACTTCAAGTAACAGTAAATCCAATTGAAACTGACTTAAATTAAAGGGATTTATTTACTTACATAACAAAAAAGTGCCCCTTACAAGCCCCATACTAGTTTCTCAGGGACTCTCTCAGGAGGTTTCTATTTGGAGCATCCTCCTTAGGCCAACTTCCCTCTGGGACACAAGATGAATGGCAGAAGAAACAGGAGCCTTATGCTTCTTCCTTCAGTGCTGGTCGCAAGGAGATCTCATTGCCATCACTCAAGTCTGGAGCTTAACAGTTAGGAGACAGCTCTGCCCTATACCCGTGCCCGGCAGAATGTTGATTTGCTCAGGCCTAGATCACCTGGACAAATCCCTGTGGAGGAGGACATTACCTTAGTTTTGCCCAATCCAGATTCATCTCTGATGGAAGTAGAGCCAACTCTCCTAACAAGGGGACTATTTCATGATAGGAATGAGGTTAGAAAGATGGGAGACAAATTAAGAGCAGTCAGCAAAAGTACTATACTCAGAGACTAAAAGCAGGATTTTACTTGAAAAGCAAACATAAAAACCCTATTGCAAGGTGTCCGGCGCTTAACAAATCTTCCCAGGCAGACGAATCAATTAATTCACAGGCTTTTATTGGAGTTCCGCTCCCGGGCAAGGTTCCCGGGTCCCAACAGAGCAACAGAGCAGGGACCGGGAAGTTGCGCGTCAGAGATTGGGAGAGCTCCTTTTATAGATTCAGGGCATGGGGGTTAAAGGTTGAGGCAGGTCTGATCCTCATTGCTTGACCTTTAGGCACCCGCAGTGACCTTGACAAGGACTTTTCTTACAGGTAGGGACTTCCCCATTCCCAGAAGTATAGGCCTTCCTCCTTGCGGATCCCAAAGCTACCACCTATTATCTGTTATCACAGTTTCTTGGATTAAATATGATGAAATATGTAGTAATTATCAATTATATCAGTATATAGTGGATGAATAAATTCACCAGCAAGTAATATATTCACTGTTTATTCAAATGTTACCAAGATGGAACTCAATCCAACAACTTAAGTGTGATGTAACTTAACTACTGAATTTGCAAGATAAATACCCTGGTTCTACAGATTAGCACTTCTTTGTTCCCCTCCTAGTGTGGTCAAGAATCCAAATAATCCTCAATTTTCCTTGAGTAACATAAAGAAGTCTCTTCTGATAACTGGATTTCTGTCAACATTTCCTAATGAGAGATTCTTTTTTTTTAAAAAAAGATTTATTTATTTATTTGAAGGCAGAGTTACAGAGAGGTAGAGAGAGAAAAAAATCTTCCATCCACTGGTTTACTCCCCTGATAGCTGAAATGGCTGGAGCTGGGCCTATCCAAAGCCAGGAGCCAGGAGCATATTCCAGGTCTCCCATTCAGGTGCAGGGGCCCAAGGACTTGGGCCCTCTTCTACTGCTTTCCCAGGCAATAGCGGAGAGCTGGGTCAGAAGTGGAGCATCTGGGACTCTAACTGGTGCATACATGGGATTTGGGCACTGAAAGCTTTATCCACTATGTCACAGTGCTGGCCCCTGAGAGATTCTTTAAATGCCTTGCATGTTCTCTAACACCGAACATGGGCTAAACAATTAAGCCTGGTTCTAAGAATTAATATTCCTGAGTTTTAGCAGAAATGATATAAACTTGTGTTATCACTAGACAAAGCATCTAATCCCTGTGCTGGTGTCTTCATTTAATAAAAGCAATAGTATTACAACATGAAAATAGAATAGCAGTAGTATACAAAATAATAAAATCTCACTGATTATATTTTGTAAATGCATCTAGGCCAGCAAGCAATATTGGTAATGACTAATCTTACTCAATTCTCCTTACAGTGCACACTGATTTTTTTCTTATATAAGCATTAGTGTAAGTTGAGTTTGCATCTTTTTCTTCTCTTTCTGTGAAGGTTTGCATTCATATTTTCATTATAATCTAGAATACAGTTTCCTGAACTCCATATTGGTTTTGCCAGGCCTATAAGCATTTTGGTTGGGTAGATGACACAAATGCCTGGCTAATCAGGCAATTATCTTCAAAATCTTCTGACAACACAACAGCTCACTGACAATTGAGAATAACAAACCGTGTAAAAGAATACTTTCTTCATACATTTTACTTTCATCTCCCCAGGCCTCAGTATTTTTCTGTTTCCTCTAAATCTCTTCATTTCCTTTCTCAGAAACAATACTGGGCACTTTCCTTCAACTATTTCTGATCAGTGGCTATCAGTGATTTAGTCAGATTTATCTTAAGTAATAAAAAAATCTGAAAGGCAGAGGTTGCCAAGGAAACTAGAGCCAATAGCTGCAGAAGTTCCTGAAGGAAACAGTTCCTCTGAGACAGATGAAACACGGAGACTGATGTGGGAGGAGGGGGAGAAAGGAAGTCAGAAGCATAATGGGAGGCCAAGTCAATGAGATGAAGAGGAAAAGTGTAATATTTATAAAGGAAATTATTTTTAGGTCACCAACAAAGGCTTGGAACAAAAGAATTCCTAATAGGAATGAGGTTTTGGTGAAAGAAGAGGTTAAGCCACAATAGACAAGTATATGAAAGATTAAATGGAATAGATGATATGGGTCAGTACATGTGCCCATAGCTTCCTGTATCTGATTTATTGTAAATTATTTCGTAATTTTTTCAAAATATCCAACTCAACATGTTTAAAATGGATTTCATCTCCAACAGCAGTCTGCTAAGCAAATCTGTATTTCACTTTCATTATCCTTAAGTTCTCCCTCGCATTCAGCCTGTCATTCCGCCAATCATCGATTCTTGACTTTTTACCCTCTAGACAGCTTTAAAATTGAATCAGTTCTCTAGATTTTCCACTGGTCAAACTTGGGTTCAGGCTACAATCTTGTGAAACTGCTGCCAAACCACTGCGTCTCTGTTTCACGTTTCCCACTTATACTTCCATACACAATTCCGTACACAAACAGTCATATACCATTTGGTTTGCCAGATTTATCCAATAAAATTATAGGACATCTAGTTAAATTTGAATTTCAGTTAAATAATAAACTATTTTTAGTGTAAATACATCCCAAGTATTGCAAGAAATGCTATTGCAATTATTGCAAATATCCATGCATAGTTGCAATGGAATTATACTGAAAAATTATTTTTTGTTTATCTGAAATTCAAATCTAACTGAGCATCTGGTATTTTATCTGGGAAATTTATTCATGCTTCAACCATTTATTTTGGTTGTTTAGATTTCCATATGTAGTCAAAGTACAAAGCCAAATGTGTAGGAACCATAGCACCCAGTTCAGCTTAACAGTCTCAAAGGAGTATAAAAGAGAAGAATAGCATCAGAGGCACAGAAGGAAATTTCATCCTGTGCTTCTGGGGTCTTATCTGATGCCTCGGCCAATGTCTTGCAGTGTTTCCCCTGTTTTCCTCTGATAATTTGATAGTTTCAGGTCTTAGGTTTAGAAGCTTGACCCATTGTGAGCTGATTTACTCTTTGAAGCTTTATCCATTGTGAGCATAGGGTGTAAGGTAGGGGTCTTGTTTCAAACTTCTGCATAGATCTAATTTTCCCAACATATTTTTTTTGAATTAGTGTCCTTTCTCCAGGGAGTGATTTTTAGCTCATTTTTCATAGAGTAGTTGGTTGTAAATGCATGGATTAATTTCTGGGATTTCTATTCTGTTCCATTGGTCTAGTTTTATTTGATTTTATTTTTTTATTTTTTTGACAGGCAGAATTAGACAGTGAGAGAGAGCGAGAGACAGAGAGAAAGGTCTTCTTTTTTCCAATGGTTAACTCCTTAAGAGGCCTCTACAGCCAGCGTGTTGTGGCCGGCGCACTGCGCTGATCCGAAGCCAGGAGCCAGGTGCTTCCTCCTGGTCGGGTGCAGGGCCCAAGCACTTGGGCCATCCTCCATTGCACTCCCAGGCCACAGCAGAGAGCTGGACTGGAAGAGGAGCAGCTGGGACAGGATCTGGCACTCCAACCTGGAGTAGAACCTGGAGTGCCGACGCTGCAGGCAGAGGATTAGCCTAGTGAGCTGCGGTGCCGGCCCCATTGGTCTACATATCTATTTTTCTACCCATATCAGGCTGTTTTGATTACAAAAATCTGTATTATGTCTTGAAATCTGGTATTGAGAAGATTCCAACTTTATTTTTATTGTTTAGGATTGCTTTGGCTATTCAGAGTCTCTTGTGTTTCCATATGAATTTAGCAATTTTTTTTTCCTAGATCTGAGAAGAATGTCCTTGGTATTTTGATTGGATTGCATTGAATCAGCAAATTGGTTTTGGTAGTATGGACATTTTAATAATATTAATTCTTCCGGTCTATGTACATGGAAGATTTTTCTCCATTTTTCAGTGTCTTCTTTTATTTCTTTCTTTGATGTTTTGTAGTTTTCATTGTAGAGATCTGCCATGTCTTGGTTAAATTTATCCCAAGGTTTTTAAAATTTTCTATAGCTATTATGGAGACTGATCTTAGATTTCTTTCTCAAAGGGGCTATCAAAGAAGAATGTACTTTTCTTTGAAGGGAGGAGAGAACTTCCACTTTTCTTATGGCTGTGTCCAAACACTGATGGAGTCTGTCATCACAAAAGGCTTCCATAGGCTTGGTAGCCCATGGCAAGAGCCTTGGGTGATCACTGCTGTCATAAATAAGAGTGTTAATTGTTAAATAAACAGAAGTCACTGTGCACTTACTCCCCATGTAGGACCTCTGTCCGTAATGAGTTATACTATGAGAATTAACTGCAAAACTTGTTCTCAAACTGTACATTATATGTTGTGGATGTCCGTGGGTACAGATTTCTGTTGAAATCTGTACTTAGCATAGAGTTGGTACTTTGTAGATAAAGTTAAACTAAAAATGAACCATAATGAAGACGGAGATGGGAGAGGGAGTAGGAAGTGAGATGGGAGTGGGGGTGGGAGGGTGGATATTGGGGGGAAGAACCACTATATTCCTAAAGTTGTACCTATGAAAAATGCATTCATTAAATAAAAGCTTAAAAAAAAGATTTCTTCCTCAGCCATGGCATTGATTGTGTATACAAAGGCTATTGAATTTTGAGCATGATTTTATATCCTGCAGCTTTGCCAAACTTTCTTACGAGTTCCAATAGTTTCTTAGAGGAGTCTTTTGATTTCCTTGTGTATAGGATCATATTACCTGCAAACAGGGATAATTTGACTTCCTTCTTTCTTATTTGTATTCCTTTGATTTCTTTTTCTAGCCTAAAGGTTCTGGCTGAAACTTGCAGAAATATATTGACTATCAATGGTGAGAGTGGACATCCTTGTTTGGTTCTGGATCTTAGAAGAAATGCTTCCATTTTTTTTCCCCATTCTATATGATGCTGTCTGTGGGTTTGTCATATATTGCCTTGATTTTGTTTAGTTGTGTTTCTTCTATACTCAATTTGTTTAAGAAAGAATGTTGAATTTTAACAAATGCTTTCTCTGCATCTATTGAGGTAATCATATGGTTTTTATTCTTCACTTTGTTAACGTGATGTATAACATTTCTGTCATGTTACTGATGACTAGGCTTCTATACTTCCAAAACATCCAGTACTTTCACCATCACTTACCCCTTATTGAAAAATCATAATTGCTCACTTACTGCACTATATCTCCCATCACCATATGAACTTTGAAAGTGTGAATGATTCACCCTAACATCCCTGACTCTGCCTACTGTCTTTCACTAATAAGCCCTCAACAAATATTTGCTGTAGGAATTCATCAGTTAATTAATGATGAACTGGTTTATTTAACATTCTTGAGGTATGCTTTAGTTTTACGTCTAATATGAATTCTGTTTTATAATCAGTATTTAGGTGGAATCATAAAGTTTTATTACCCCATAGTATATAGATTAGAAGTCATTACTTTGGGGGCCAGTGCTGTGGCATAGTGGGTAAAGCCACCACCTGCAGTGCTGGCATCCCATAGGAGTGCCAGTTAAAATCCTAGCTGCTCCTCTTCCTATCCAGCTCTCTGCTATGGCCTGGAAAAGCGGTAGAAGATGGCCCAAGTCCCTGGGCCCATGTACCCACGTGGAAGACCTGGAAGAAGCTCCTGGCTCCTAGCTTTGGATTGACCCAGTTCTGGCCATAATGGCCATTTAGGGAGTGAACCAGTGGATGGAAGACTTCTCTCTCTCTCTGCCTCTGACTCTCTCTAACTCTGCCTTTCAAATAAAAAAATAAATCTTTAAAAAAAAAAAACTCATTATTTTGAGTAAAATTCTTCTCTGTGATTCCTATTGCAAAGTTCAATTTCAATATAATGTGTCACTTAAATTAGGCCTTGCTTTTATTGTTTAGGATTATCCCATCATAAGTTGTTCATCACCTTGTTCTTAGCAGAGCAATATGTGCTATCTCAGGAATTTGTGCTAAATTTGTGAACATTGCTTTTCATATATAAATTCAAATTTGGTTAACATGATGAATGTTATGTATTTATACTTATCACTTGGAATTCTAGACTCTAGCACAAGTTTCATTGCTACCTATATTTTCTTCTCAGTCAGTTCTTTTCTTTTATTTCCCTTATAATCCACATGCTGACAATATTTTATTGACACTCCTAACTGTATGTTAAAATGAATGCATTTAACTTTAATAGTATAATTTTTCCTTTATTATAGGTTTATTTCATTTTCTGTCTCCTATGTATCTGTTTCTGAATATCATTAGTTTTACCAACACTCTGCCTTCAATCTTGATTTTGAGATACTTCTTAAGAGTCTTTGCCTCTCAGCATTTCCTCATTCTCATTTACTTGAAAAAAAGGCAGAAACTGGGGAAGAGCTGAGGTTGGAAAAATTTGCACAGGGAAAAACTGTGCATATGAAACAGATAACATGAGGGTGCCATCTTTGTTCCAACTACACTCTCTGTTCATTCTACTTCTCAACTTTCTAATTTCAGTTCTCAAGTAATTCTGCTTCTCACACCCTCCTTTTTCAGCTTCCAAAATAGTATCATCTGGGTCATTCTGAGGCAATATCAAGAATAGAAAAACAGGGTCTGGAGTTGCAATGCTGTGTGTTAAGCCACTGCTTGTGACACTGGCATCCCATAACTGAGTGCCAGCTCTTGTCTGAGCTGCTCTGCTTCCAATCCAGCTTCCTGCTAATGTGCCTGGGAAGGCAGTGGAAGATGGCTCAAGTATTTGGGCCCCTACCACCATATGGGAAACCATATGGCGTTCCTGTCTCCCAGCTTCAGCCTGACCCATCTGTGGCTGTTGCAACCATTTAGGGAGAACCAGCAGAAAAAAGCGCTCTCTCATTCTCTCTCTGTGTGTGTGTCCCTGTCACTCTGCCTTTCAAATAAAAAAAAGATATATTTATTTGAAAGGCAGAGTTACACAGACAGAGGATATGCAGAGAGAGAGGTCTTCCATCCACTGGTTCACTCCTCAGTTGGCCACAACGGCCAGAGCTGCGCCAATCCGAAGCCAGGAGCCTCTTCCGGGTCTCTCACTCAGGTGCAGAGGCCCAAGGACTTAGGCCCTCTTCTACTGCTTTGCCAGGCCATAGCAGAGAGCTGGATCGGAAGTGGAGCAGCCAGGACTCGAACCGGTGCCCATATGGGATGCCAGCACGGCAGGCAGTAGCTTTACCCGTGATGCCACTGTGCCGGCCCCAACACATTTTTTAAGAGAGTGAAAAATAAGTCAAATGATTATATAATAATTGAGGACCCCCCTCTTGCGAAAAATCTACATGTGATGTAGTTCCTTGACTGTTATAAACATTTGGTCCAGGGAAAGCAAAGAGCTTTCATTTGGAGAGTATTTATTGATAGACAAGAGCCTTATGTGCTGGCACTTACTTTGATAGATTCACCTGTGATGAGCTGTTCTCCAGCGTGATCAGTAAAGAAATATAATATTATCAGCACACTGACAATGTGTTCATTTTCCAGGAGTGGTTTTCAAGGATGAAAACTAATGCCTCAGAATTTCATTCTAAAATTATTGGTCGAATGGACTAGAATTACTCATCAGCACATCCCTGTAGACAAACTGCAAACAAAGCCAAATAAGCAAAACACTGCTTGGTGAGCATAGATTCAGAATGAGAGGAGTCAGTTATTTGATTCTAATGTTACATGGCATTGCATTTCAAGAATGGTTGTGCCCTGTTCCACAGGGGAAAAATTTCTGTCTGTGAGGCAGTTGGAGACTCACAAGACCAGAGAAGCCCCAGGTCTCATGTCATCCACCTAGTGCTGGATGACGCATACAAATCCTTTCTACTCCTGGATAAATAATATTCCCAGCCCTCAGTCTCAAATACATCTGCCTGTCACTTTTTCCTTTAAGTATATGAGAACTCTCACAGTGTAGTTGTTGCCAAGTCAACCATAGCAAGCCATTCTGTCTCATCTGGTGATTTTTGTACATCTCTATACCAATTCACTATGTGATCATTTCAAATTTTAGCTTTCAAATAACGCTGCTTATTTCTCTCACGTTTATGTGTTGGGAAGACATTACTTCCTAGTATCTATATGCTAACATGTAAAATTAAAAGCACAATATTTTGAATGTTTCATTTCAAGACTTAGAAATATTGCTGACACATGTGTTCTACTAATTCAAATATTTTATTGAACATTTAAATTATCTTTCTTTAGGTGCATGTGTATACATACTTAATATAGGACAGTTATTCTTATTTCTTAAAGCTTTTATAATTTTTAAGTAACTATAGATGGTAAAAGGAGAAGGAGGAGGAGGAAGAGAAGTAGAGAGTGAAAGAGAGAAGAAACTCAATCATCCAGATTAATTTTAAACAAAATATATGCTAACATGGTATAGTTTCGTTTTGGTTAAACATACTCTAGTTTTTAAGCCAAATCTACTTTTCTACACACACATTTTTCCTAGTATCCTTATACTTTAGTCATTTCCTATTATTCTGTCTCCCTGAGTTTTCAACAAGTCCTAGACATTTGTTTTTGCTTCTTTGGATGCTCTATTTTTCATACTACAAAGACTATCTCAGTATGAACATAATTACATGCTGCATTCTGGATCTCATTGCAGATCTTTTACCTATAACAAATATCTGACAATACTTCTCAGATCATCTGTGGTAAACAGCCAGATTAGTTATATTTACAATGTATAAGTCTGTCATTTTGAGTAACACTTTTCTATAAAATGGAAATTATTATTTCAGTTTTTAGTTGGGAAAAAGACCCTGAGACTTGGATAAGTAAAGCGACTCAGTTAAATTCATTCAGACAACCAACAGCAAAAACTAAATTTATACACAAGATTGATTCTAAATTATGAAGTTATAAGCAAGTGTGATACACCATTTCATTGCGATCAATGAAAATTCCAAAACTGTGTGTCCAATATAGGAGAAGCTAGCCATATGTGGCTATTTATAGTTTAAATTAATTTATTAATTTAAATCATAGGAAATTGATTCTATTTCTTCAGCGTTCAGTCGCCTAAATGGCATTTCAAGTACTGCAAAGCCATTTATGACTCATAGCTACCATTGAACAGTATGGATAGAGAACATTTGCATCTTCACAGAAAGTTCTATTGAATTGTGCCCTAGAATAGTAATAATTTCTTAGTGACCACATATTTCATTTTTAAGCTAGTGTTAGAGTCCTTCAGGTTGACTGCTGGGCACACGATGGCCCCTTCCCTCCTTCTTCAAGAAACTACCTTCTCATCTCCATGCTACAAAACAAAGCAGTTTTCATCTTCCATGACTCTGCCCCCACCAGCTGTAGACACCTCACTGAAGCCAAGAAAGATAAATGTGCCTTTTAAAAATATGTATATTTATTTTTATTTTTTATTTGAGAAGTAGAGAGAACACAAAAAGAGACACAGAGAGAGCTCCCTTCTTCTGGTTTACTCCCAAATGCCCACAATGGCCAGAGCTGGGCTGTGTCAAATCTGGAAGCCCAGAACTCAGGATCTCCCACCTGGATGGCAGGGAACCATGAGCCACCCCCTAATGCCTTTCACAGTACAAAGTGGCAAGAAGCTAAAACCAAGAGCAGAGCCAGGGCTGGATCCCAGGCACTCCAATATGGGAAGAGAGAATCCCCACCATATTTTTAACCTCTAAGTCATTTGCCTGCCCCAACATGTGCTTCTCATCTTTAGGAAAAGGTGCACACAGATCTTAAAGTGACTTACTTTGATGAAGAAGACAGCATTCATAATTTTCTAATTCCAATTATTTTCCAAAAGAAAAGAAAATGTTAATTAAGGCCTTTGATGGGGAATTTGATCTGGAGTCCCACAGAAAACCCAGCCTCAGATCAAATTATAGTCTAAGAAATAAGGCTGAACTATAACAGCACAGCAACTTGTAGTATCCTGTGGACTGGGAAAGACAGTTTTGTATATTATACCTATAGACAACATTGGGTGTGTAGTTAGAACCTTCTAAACCCTTGTAGACCCTTCACATGCATTTTCCCATATAAAGAGTCAAATAATCATTGGAATTCACCAATTTTAAAATCAGAGAAATTAAGAAGGAAGATGTATTTGTGTCGCTAATGTTATACTAGAGGGTGGCTGATTCTAAATCTCATGATAGGAAATAGTTTAAATCTATCTACAATTCATCTGTTGTTATTATTAGAAAGCAAAGGTAATTTCGTGAATGTCTGTGGCAGGCTTTGAAGGGCAAAGGAGCTGTCTTAAAGGAGATTCCTGCCTATCAAATTGTAGCAATTTGAGACCAAAGTTATTATTCTTATTAATTGAAGTAAATTGAGTATATAAAGCTCATGAATTTAGCAATGATAATTTTAAAAGAAAGACTAATATGCTCAGTGTAAAAAGGTAATTTGACTATAAATCATGAATATAACAAGAGATATTCAATTTTTACTGTTTACAATAAATAAGAGGCACTATTTAGGTGTATTTTGTTTCTTCTGCTAAGTATGCATCTCTATATAAAATATAGATGAGCCAAATGTTCCCCAGCTGTGTCAGAATCATATGAACTGGTAATATGTGATAACCAAGCAGAAATTAATTAGCTTGGGTAGCCAATTAACACTAGTGGTTATATATACAATAACCAATTTAAAAGGAATTTAACAATGTATTCTAAAATATAAAACAATCAACTGTCCCAAATATAAGAATTAATCAAAATGTTGATCCCTTTTCTGATAGATAAAACTTTTAGAAGACCTTTAGATGACCCTACAGAATTTGTAATATTTGTTTCAGACAAGATCCATTATATCACAATGGTGTTATCTTAAAAGAGCAAGGTGGGTTATGAACAGGGACACTGGAATCAGTCTGCTGGGCTCCAAATGAGCAAGTTATTTGACCTTCCTGTGTCTCCATTTCCTTAATCTACAAAATAGTAGGAGTTATAGTTTCTATCTAAGGTAGTAATTTTAGGGTTTAGATAAGTGAAACACTTAGAACAATACTTTGCACTTAACCACTTAACATAAAGTACTATCATTTCTGAGAGATCCAAGAAATTTTTACAAAAAATAAATTGTGTATAAAATATGTATTTGCGGCTTCATGTCTAACAGTAAGAGATGTCACTTTGTTTTTAGAAAAGGCTTTCATTTAATGACTATGGCTTGTATTTGAGATCCTTTGAACTATAAAACAAGTCCTAGGGCCGGTGTTGTGTAGTGGGTTAAGCTGCCATTTGCAACACTATCATCCCATATGGGCACTGCTTCATGTCCCAGCTGTTCCACTTCCTATCCAGCTCCCTGCTAGTGGCCTGAGAAAAGCAATAGAAGATGGCCCAAGTATTTGGGCCCCTGCCACCCACATGGGAGACCCGGATGAAGCTTCTGGCTCCTGGCTTCAGCCTTCCCAGTGGAGGCCATTGTGACCATTTGGAGAATGAAGCAGCAGATGGAAGATCTCTCTCTTTCTCTGCCTCTCTCTCTCTCTCTCTCTCTAACTTTGACTTTCAAAATAAATAAAAACATCTTTTAAAAAAGAGCCATAAAACAAGACTCTACATCCTGATCAAGAATCAATCTGGGGGCTGGCACTGTGGCATAGCTGGTAAAACCACTGTCTGCAGTGCCAGCATCCCATATGAGTGCAGGTTCGAGACCCGGCTGCTCCACTTCAGATCCAGCTCTCTGCTATGGTCTAGGAAAACAGTAGAAGATGGCCCAAGTCCTTGGGATCTTGCACCCTCGTGGGAGACCTACAAGAAGCTCCTGGCTCCCAGCTTTGGATCGGCACAGCTCCAGCTGTCGTGGCCATCTGGTGAGTGAACCAGCAGATGGAAGACCTCTCTCTCTCTGCCTCTCTTTCTCTCTGTGTATAACTCTGACTTTCAAATAAATAAATGAATCTTTATAAAAAAAGAAAGAAAAAGAATCAGTCATTGCCAGTATTGTGGCTCAGTGGTTTTAGCCACTGCATGCAACACCAGCATCCCATATCAGAGCACTGATTCAAGTTTCTGCTACTCTGCTTCCAATCCAGCTCCCTGCTTATGCATCTGTGAAGACAGTAGAGCAAGGAAACAGGAGATGGCCAACGTACTTGGACTCCACCACTCACATAAGAAACTTGGATGGAGTTCAGGTTCCTGGCTTCAGCTTAGCCAGCCCTGGTGATTGCTGGGATCTGGGAGAGAACTACTGGAAGATCATTTTCTCTCTCTCTCTCTTTCTCTCTCTCTTTCTGTGTCAATCTTTTAAATAAATAAAATTAGGGGCCGGTGCTGTGACATAGCAGGTAAAACTGCTGCCTGCAGTGCTGGCATTCCATCTGGGCTCAGGTTCAAGACCTGCTGCTCCACTTCTGATACAGCTCTCTGCTATGCCCTGGGAAAGCAGCTGTTGCAGCCATCTAGGGAGTGAACCAGCGGATGGAAGCGCGCTCTCTCTCTCTCCATCTCTCTCTCTCCCTCTCTCTCTCTGCCTCTCTGTAACTCTGACCCTCAAATAAATAAATAAATCTTAAAATAATAAATAAAATAAAAATAAGTAAATAAAATTAAATTGAAAACAATCCATCTGTCTACCACCCAAATCATATGAACTCAAATGCTCTGAGATTTGTGAGGTATGGGTAATTTAGCCATTTAGGGAGATAAGGTTATTGCAACCTTGGAAAGTGTGAAAATAATATTTGGTTAAAAAAATACAATACCTTATCCAACTGCTGCCAGAACCGACTCAGCAGATAGCAAACCACTATCCCTAATTTAAAAACTAGTATCCATCAAAGAGGGCAAGCGTAATTTTTAAGATGTTGTATGCCCTTCATGAATTTTCCTTCAGGGAATCTTTCCTCATCTCGACCGTCTTCCTCAGAAATCAGTTCTTTCACGGCCAGCATTGTGGTGTAGCAGCGGTGCTGGCATCCCATTTGGGCACAGGTTCAAGTCCCAGCTGCTCCACTTTGGATCCAGCTCCCTGCTAATGCATCCGGGAAAGCAGCAGAAGATGACACAAGTATTTGGGCTCCTGCACCCTTCTGAGAAACCTGAAGAAGCTCTTGGCTCCTGCCTTTGGATCAGCACAGCTCTGGCTTTTGGTGGCCATTTAGGAAGTGAACCAGTGGAAGGAAGATCTTTATCTCTGTCTCTCCTCCTCCCTCTGTAACTCTGCTCTTCAAATAATAATAATAATAATAAAAGAAATCAGTTCTATCTCCCACTCATCTTCTATCTTCTTTACCTGCAAAAGAAAAGATATTCAGAAACTCCAAAGCACTTAGGCAGTAGGTTGAGTTGATTTTTTTTAAGCTTTTTTTGTTGGTTTATCTCTTATAGTAATTTTTCACAGGTACCAAAATTGCTTTTTCGGCCTTACCCTAAATTCAGGAGTATATAGTTGCTGGGACTTAACAGAAAGAAAATTATAGTAGACATTCAAAGAAACAAAGCAAAAGGATTGGACAATAGCAACTCTTAATATATATCACAGGGCTCTAAAAAATAGATAGGCAACCTTTCCTTAATTGGGGAAAATTTTTGTTATTGTAGAAATAAGACTAATATTCCATTCAGTTATTGATTTGGTCTCTCCTGATAGGACTTGAATTGTGCATTCTATGCTAAATATGCATATAGAAATTTTACCTAAGAATAAAATGTCTTTTAATTGTCCACTAGCTGCCAATGATCTGTCTTCTAACTTACTGTTGCCTCTATGACTGCCTCCAGGATCCGTCTCTTAAAATATTGTGTTGTCTACAACTTCTTTGGTACACACTTCATTTTAGACTGAATATTGCTTTCCCTTTGTTTGTGCTGCCTGCTTGCATCAAGGACCAAAGCAGAGGTGGGAAGCCTCTCTTTTTGCTAAGGACCACTTGCGTATTTATAATGACATCCACATTCATACAAAATTATCAACTTAAAAATTAGCCTGCTATGCATACATTGAATTTTGAGTACCACCTGAGATTGCTTTGGGAGGGCCAGACCAAATAATTTTGCAGGCTTAAATGGTCCACAGGCTGGACATTCCCCACCCCTGAAAGCTAACATCTGCTTTACTCTAGTTCTTATGTATCTTGCTGGTCAGATACTTCAGGCTTCTAGTAACATTTGGAAGGCAGCTATGCTCACCAATATACCACCACCACCTCTTTCTAGTAACATTTGTTGAGGTCTTATCATAGGGTTTGCTTATATTAACTCATTTATTTCTTATGATAACCCTGTGAGTTACATAGTCTGATTAGCCTTATTTACAGTTGAATAAATATGGCTCCATGGAATTAAGAAACCTTTGCAAGGTCAAAAAAGATATCAATGATGGGTTCACAAAGGTGCATCTGTCCCACAGCAATAAGATACAGTCTATTCTGTTATAGCATGTGTTTATATTAACACCAGTTAGCTAATTCCCATTGTGTGGGAATCTGGTAATTACATTTCAAAAACTATGCTAGTTTTAAGGAATTTTTCATAGGCAAGGGGAGTTGGATAGTGATAATAGAACTATAAACTACAACGGAAAAGGGGAATTATCCCCAACTTGGATGCTGCACAATCAAGAATCCTTTCACTTCTATTTGAAGAAATGTAAAAAATGAGCACCTGTTTCCATAGCTTCACCACGTTGACGTGGTCAGCCTTGCTTAGCTCTCAGCTGGTAGTAAGTTGCACATTCTCCTCTGCCTACCTTTACAGCACCCCCTCCAACTCAAAGCACTTTTTCCATCTACATTGTCTTCATACCTGCATGCCAACATTCATTCTATTGGTTTTCTTCACTTTTAATATCCCTGGAATGAGCCTCCAAATCAGTGAGCTGCCTGTCTGAGCTGTCTAAAGTTTCTCCCACAGTACTAATTTTTTTTTTTATAGGAGATAGATCATTGTTTTGCATAGGTTTTCAGTGGTCTTCCCCAATCCTAGCTTTTTATTTTTATTTTTAGTCTACAATTTGGCAGATTTTGAGAGTTCTCAGTGATATGTGTGTCATACACTAAGCTACAGCATTAACCCAAGCATCCCAATTAATCATTTCAAACATTATTATCAGCATCCCAAGCTTAACATTTTCATCATTGTAAACATTTTTGTGGCCAAGGCACTAGACTAAAAGTTTGTAATTAGAACTAATACAAAAGGTACTAAAAATTATTTCTGTCTATAAGATGTTTAAAATCTACTAAGAAAGGGAGAACATGTGCATTAAAAAGTCAAAGTTATTAAAGATAACCAAATAGGACAGCTAAGCAAATTGTATGGTACTTTTATTACATTGTAGGAGAGAGGGATATTAAACCTGTAATTAGACAACTTAGATTTGAATCTAGATTCTATTTCTTGCTTTGTGACCCTGGGAAAACAGTAAAATTTATAAGTCCTAGTTTTCTAAGCCTTAATACAAGAATAATACCTGTCTTGCAGCATTATACATGAATTATATGAATAATATATGTAAAAGTGTTTGACATGTGGCAGACACTGCATAAATGTTAATCCCCCTCCCCCCCATAGTACATAAATATCATTCAGGTGTCTCAGCTTTTTTTTTTTTTTTTTTGGTGGGGGAGGATTTAAAGGAAGTTATATATATATATATATATATATATATATATATTTAAAGTCAGAATGACAGAGAAAGAAAGAGTGATCCTCCATCCTCCGTTAGCTGGTTCACTCCCCCAAAATACCAACAACAGTTGGAGCTGGGCCAAGCCAAAACTGGAGCCTGGATTTCTACCCACATCTCTCCTATAGGTGGCTGGAGCCCAAACACTTGGGAAATCATTCACTGCCTCCTAGGCACAGGAAGCTGAATCAGAAGCAAAGGAGCTGGAACCTGAATAGATTCTCTGACATGACATGTGGGTGTCCCAAGCAGAGGCTAAACCTGCTGTATCAGTTTGTTTCTAAGAGCTGTAAATAAATTTGGCTGCACCAGTGCTGTGGTTCACTTGGTTAATCCTCCGCCTGTGGCACCGGCAACACATATGGGTGCCAGGTTCTAGTCCTAGTTGCTCCTCTTCCAGTCCAGCTCTCTGCTGTGGCCCGGGAAGGCAGTGGAGGATGGCCCAGTGCTTGGGCCCCTGCAACCGCATGGGAGACCATGAAGAAGTACCTGGCTCCTGGCTTCGGATCAGTGCAGCGCCAGCCGTAGCGGCCATTTGGGGAGTGAACCAATGGAAAGAAGACCTTTCTCTCTGTCTCTCTCTCTCTTGCTGTCTGTAACAATACCTGTCAAATAAAAAAAAAATTAAAATTAAAAAAAATAAATTTGGCTGCGTCATTCTTTTATAGTAATCAAGATTGTATTTTCAAAAACTCTGCCTCCAAATATCAGTGTTGAAATCACTGCAAAGTCAGAATAGGATTTTTGAGCAGTAGGAAGCCAAACTGTGTCCTTATGACTGCCTCATTCTTGCTTTTTTTTGTTGTTGTTGTTTATTTATTTATTTACTATTTATTTTAGAGGCAGAGTTACAGAGAGAGAGGGAGATACAGTGAGAAAGGTTTTCCATCCACTGCTTTCACTCCCCAAATAACTGCAATGGCTGAAACTGGGCCGATCCTACTCCAGGAGCCAGGACCATCTGCCAGGTCTCTCACACAGGTTCAAGGGTCCAAGCACTTGGGCGATCTTCTGCTGCTTTCCCAAGCTACAGCAGAGAGCTGGTTTGGAAATGGAGCAGCCAGGACTCAAAACAGCACCCATATGGGATGCTGGCACCACGGGCAGAGGCCTAGCCTACTAGGCTACAGAGCTAGCCCTTGTTTTTTTATTTTAACAGCAGGTTTATTGACAACAATTTACATATCACATAATTCACCTATTTTTAAGTATTCATTCAAAGTTCTTGAATATATTCACAGAATGATGACTCATCACCACGATCAATTTTTAAAACACCTTTATGCTCTACAAACGAAACCCTGTAACCATTAGCAATCACTAATTTCTTCCCAGTCCACTGATGATTGAAGCTCGGTAATTGAGAACTACCTAAAGTTTCATTTTTCACTTAGCTTAGTGCAAGGATCTGACACTTTTTGAAAGTACTGACTTTACTTTTGGGGATGATTTGAATAGTTATGTAGAGAGTGAGTGGAAATAAATCAAATGTCGCATGGCTAGCTAAAGTGCTGGAGGTGATGAGAAGATAGCAAGCAAGTCTGTAGCTCTCTTTCCAGGCCAGAGAAGGGGCCAGCGCTTATTAATGACTCAGTGTGCAGATGGGATGGAATATGGGGAATACCTATCTCAGCAATGGACAGCTTTAACTCACATGTGGTATTCAGCATGTATGACTACTCACTAACTCTTAAGAAGGGGATAAACACTGAATAACCATTATCTTGTATAACACATTGTTAGTGGTATGCACTGTACATGTGTGGTTTACATGGTTTACTGTAAACATGTGGTACACTGTAAACATGTGTATCTCACAAAGTTTTTGTGTTCAGGAATTTGGCAGTGGTTTACCTGGGTGATTCTGGCTCAGGGTCTTTCAAGTCGTGGCAGTCAAAATGTTGGCTGGGGTTGCAACCGTCTAAAGGCTTGACTGGGCTGGAGGATCTGTTCCTAAAGTAGCTTACTCACTTACTTGGCAAATTATTGCCAATTGTTAGCTGTCAGCTCTTTACCATTTGAATCTCTAAGCAGGGCTCCAAAGTGTCTTCTTAATGTGGCAGCTGTTTTCTCCAAGAGAGCAGATAAGGAGAAAACTTTAATATCTCTTATGTTTCTAGTCTCTGAAGT
Organism: Lepus europaeus; assembly: GCF_033115175.1. Classification (NCBI taxonomy): domain Eukaryota; kingdom Metazoa; phylum Chordata; class Mammalia; order Lagomorpha; family Leporidae; genus Lepus; species Lepus europaeus. The sequence continues at coordinate 62,617,510 of NC_084831.1, forward strand.
CATGTACTATCATACTGTTTGCTATAAAGTGACTCACTAACTTTAGTCCGCACTCAAGGGGTGGAGAGTTAGGCTCCATCTCTTAGAGAGAATGGTATAAACTAATTTACAGACAACTTAAACCATCACTCTCCTTCCACTCATCCACTTCCTTATGTCTTCATCCACACTAGAAGAAGGTGGAAAAGTTTCCTTTCCCCTGTACTTCAATTTGGAATGTTTTCCTTTTCAGCTTTTAATTTTTCCAAAATTTAAAATCAAATGTTATAGATAAATATCAACATTTGGAATCAGAAGACCCGAGTTTGAGTCTAGACTTTTTCATTTACTTATTGATTATATAATTTCAAGCAAGCTATTTAACTGCTGTGAAACTCCTTTTTCTTTTTTTAAAATATTTATTTATTTAAGGCCGGCGCCGCGGCTCACTAGGCTAATCCTCCGCCTGCGGCGCCGGCACACCGGGTTCTAGTCCCGGTCGGGGCGCCGGTTCTGTCCCGGCTGCCCCTCTTCTAGGCCAGCTCTCTGCTGTGGCCAGGGAGTGCAGTGGAGGATGGCCCAAGTCCTTGGGCCCTGCACCCCATGGGAGACCAGGATTAGCACCTGGCTCCTGCCATTGGATCAGCGCGGTGCGCCGGCCGCAGCGCGCCAACCGCGGCGGTCATTGGAGGGTGAACCAACGGCAAAAAGGAAGACCTTTCTGTCTGTCTCTCTCTCACTGTCCACTCTGCCTGTCAAAAATAAAAAAAAAAAAATTAAAAAAAATATTTATTTATTTATTTAAAAGGGAGAGTTACAGAGAGGCACAGGTAGAGAAAGAGAGAGGTCTTCCACTGCTGGTTCACTCCTAAAACAGCCACAACAGCCAGAGCCAGGCTGATACAAAGCCAGGAGCCAGGAGCCTCCAGGTGGGCCCTGGTTTGAGTCCCTGCTGCTCCACTTCCCATCCAGCTCTCTGCTATGGCCTGGGAAAGCAGTAGAGGATGGCTCAAGTCCTTGGGCCCTTGTACCAGTGTGGGAGACCCGAAGGAAGCTCCTGGCTCCTATCTTCACAACCAAGCAGCTCTGGCCATTGCCACTGATGTAGGCAGGCATACAGGATAAATTTGATTAGGTTTGTGAGCTGCAAGACCATGACTTCACCAAGCCCCTTTGTGACCTCATGCCCCTACCTGACCACACCTGTGTGCTAACGGGCCAATCAGGCTAACTAACCACTCCCCTTTGGAAGTATATTAAAAGCCTGGGACAGCCTGGATCAGCACTTTTCTTTTCTTTGGCCTTTTGCCATTGTGGGCCCCTGCTGCCCCTGCGCGCCTCCAGGTCACTTGGCCTTCAGGCCACCTGCCTCATGCTTCCTGGCCTAGATGCTCCTCCATGTGGCTGGATCCTGGTACTCGGTATGAATCCAGATTTATCTTTTAGATAGGGTCCTCACTTTCCTACGAATTTCTCTCACTGAATAAAAAGCTTAAAAACTTATCATGCTGCCTCATTCACTTATGCCGGTATTCAGGATTCCAAGAACTCACAAGGCTTATTAATACTGGGAATTTATTAATAAGCACATAGTGATATTGGGTGGCACCCCATATTCCAATATCACCACCATCTGTGGAGTGAACCAGCGGCTGGAAGACCTTTTTTTCTGCCTCTGCCTCCCTGTAACTCTGCCTTTCAAGTAAATAAATAAATAAATCTTTTAAAAACCCTAAAACAAACAAACAAAAAAGCCATGTAAGGGCCAGCATCATGGTGTAGCTGGTAAAGCTGCCACCAGTGACATCCCATATGGGAGCGTTTTTGAGTCCTGGCTGTTCTACTTCTGATCTACTCCCTGCCTGGGAAAAGCAGCAGAACATAGCTCATGTGTTTGAGCTACTGCAACCTACACTGGAGACCTGGAGGAAGCTCCTGGCTCCTGGCTTTGGCCTTGCAGAGCCTTGGCCATTGCAGCCATCTGGGGAGTGAACTAGCAGATGGAAGACCGATCTCTCTCTCCCTCTCTGTAACTCTTTTAAACAAGTAAATAAATTTTAAAAAGAAAAAAACATAAATATGAGTATAGATATTTTTTCCATACTGGTGACATAATTTTTTTAAAATTTATTTTATTTATTTGAAAGACAGAGTTACAGAAAGAGGTAGAGACAGAGAGAGAGGTCTTCCATCCTCCCCAAATGGCTAAAACAGCCAGAACTGAGCTGATTCGAAGCCAGGAGCCAGGAGCTTCTTCCAGATGTCCCATGCAGGTGCAGGGGCCCTGGGAAACTGCTTTATCAGACCATAACAAAGAGCTGGATGGGAAGAGGAGCAGCTGGGACTAGAACCAGCGCCCATAAGGGATGCTGGCGTTTCGGGCTGGGGCTTTAACTCGCTGTGCCACAGCACTGGTCCCACACATGTTTTCAAATAAATTAGCAGTTCATCTCTACTGATTCATTTGACAAGAATAATGAATTCACAAAGTCAGTATCTGCACTAAGAGGATCCCAAGGAATTTCATTTATCTAAAGCAACATTGAAATTATTTGAGCTGTTAGGTATCTAATAATGAAGTGCCAGTGAGCTATGGCCTGACCAGAGTTACTCCATTTTGTCCCTGGGTGTCCTCTAACCAGTGCAGAACTGCTATCTACTCAAAAACTAATCTTGTAAGAATGTTATCTACAAGGTTTTTTTACATTAAGTGCTTGGGTCTATAACAAAAGTTGGCTTTGTAAATAATTGCCAACAAGAGGTGGTTTTTGCCTTTATGAGCTTACCCCTGAAGTCAGTCGGGGCTGTATGATTTGGAGAGCACATGCCCCCATGCAGCCACAGGCTTTCAGAAATAAAGACTCCATAATTTGGCCCTGAGACTTTGGCGTCTTCTGTGAGTTCTGAATATAACAATCATTATTGGTAGAGCATTAATCATTTTCTAAACTTTGTTATTTGGTCTATTCAAGTCTCCCCTCCCCTCCTTTTCTTAGATAAATTTTGACAATGCTTATTTTAATAGACTATCAACTTTTTTCCCTGTATTATCAGATTAGTTGCCTAAGTTATTGTTGGTATTTTCCCATAATTATGTTAACCTCTCTTATATGTATGGTTATATCTCTATCACTTAAGTTGAGGTCTAGTTTCTTTAGCAAGTCTTTTATTGAGCTATGTGTTAGATTTGCCCAAACTGATCTTGCTCCCTTTAGCTGCAGGCCCTAGATAACTGTTGTGGTATATCACCTAGATCCTCTTACAGGATTCAGGCATTCATTTTCCTGAGTGTTAGTTGCTGGGAGTGTTGGTTGCTGATGACTCACAACTGAGTCTTTCTCTTTTGGGAAATGTACTTAGCTGAAGAGAACCATCTCACCAAAGAATGGGCCTCTCCCATGGGAGGGCCCACATCTGATGACTGGTGCATAAAAAACAGCCCATCCCTCTTGCCTCAAGGCAGGACAACTGTGAAAGGCCATTCCAGATCTGCTAAAGCCTCTGAGAATTCACAGCAGTTAAACTTTTCTGTTTGTCCAGTTTTCTGCTTCATCCATCGCCAACTGGTATTCCTGAATCATTCTGAATCAAGTCCCTGCACATCAATCTTAGAGTTGCAGATACTATTTTCAGATGAACCTCATACACCATGGTCTTTTGCATGAACTATGTGTATCGTTGTTAGCTTTGGATCTTAACTCTGGTTGAAATAACCTGAAATATGACAGTGTCATGGGTGGATTGCTGGTGGTCATCTGCCCCTCCCTGGTGAGCTCCTGCTCCTGTATGATTGCCATCTCCCCATGTTCTCCTGGTCCCAGGACAGAAGAGCTCAGGAGGACCTGATAATTTCACTGAGTGCTGATCTTGACTCTCGTCTTACTTCTAGCTTTTTGTAGGCCCCTTGTAACCATTTGGTTCTGAAAATCATATGGCATAGAAATAGGAGTGGAGGTCAAGAGATCTGTTAAGGCTACATATTTCCAGGATTCTACTCTCTTTTTCATTTTTTAAAAAATTCTTTAAACATAACTAATGAAAGGCTTTGCAGACATTATATATTTTAACCCATTCATGCTCTTTAATTTTCATTACAAAGTTTCAGATGAGAAAGGGGGAAAGATGCATGGGAAAAAGGGAGGGAGAGATGGCCTCTTTAGGAGTTGATCTTGTAAATCATGATGCACATATTGTAGAGTTTGTTTTATCATCATTACAATCAACGTTTTGAAATGTCGATTTTTACATGTCTTGCCACAGATTTCTAGGACATCTCCCCAAGGAGCAATGGAGAAATAACTATAATCTTAAGATGAAAATTTTACTTTCTTAAAATTTTATTATTTTAAAGTCGAATACTTTCAGCATTATATTTAGTAGCTTGCATGAAACAATCCATATATAAATATTTTCTAGAATTTGGTTTCAGAATAAAGTCTTTCTTTTTAAAGAGAGAGGCATGTATTTTTCCCAGCTTCCAGGAAATGCACCACAGTGCTCTGTTGTAGAAACTATCATAGTTCTGATTTCCTGTATAGTCATCTTCTCTTAATGTCTAGAGAACTGGGTTTGGATTCTGGGCATTGCAGACATTGAAATGCTATTTCTTTTTAAAGAATGTTGAATTTTCTTGTGGAAGTGAGGATATTACTTTGAACCAATTTTATCCTTGTTAGCCATCACAAAGCACAACAAAAACCAAAAACCAGAGGGAGAGGGTTTATTGGAGAACTCAGCAGACTGGAGGGAAGGGGTGAAGAGGAAGAAGGAGAATAAGCGAGAAAGAGGAGAGAGGAGAGGAGAGAGGGGAGTGAGAGAGGAGAGAAGGCTAGAGAGAGTGAGCAGGAGAGAAGAGAGAAGCCAAGAGAGCTGAGGAGAGGAGAGCAGATGAGAGGAGCCAAGAAAGTAGGAGACAAAAGCCAAGAGAGAGTAGGAGAGAAGAGCCAAGAGAGCCACATGTTCAGGAACAGGTCCTTTTAAAACTTTGCCGGAGAGAAACAGGAGCAGCGAATCCTATTAGGATGGGGGTGGAGCTTGACAACAGCAGTTGGGCCATGTGACCACCTGGCTTTCAGCAATGGCGGAGGGGGCTAGAGCCTAGGATGTAAATCAGGGTGTAGATTGCGCCATAGATAAAACTGCACCATTTTCCTAACACTCCTTTAAGGTTTGTTTTTCAACTTTGGTAGACTAGATTATCCTTTACTTTATGGCTGCTTTGCCCCACTACTAAGATGTGAGTCTTATGGAGTACTATTGTCTGAATGTCAGTGTCCTCTCAAAATTCATATATTAAAATCCTAATCCCAAGGAAATGGTGCTAAGGGCCTTTGGAAGGCAACTAGGTTGTGAGAGTGAAATCCTCCTGAATGGGATGACTGCCCTTATAAGAGAAACCACAATTAACCCCTTCCACTATGTGAAGGCTCAACTAGAAGGAGCCATTTATGACCCAGGAAACAAACTGTCACCAGACACCGAATCTGCACTTGTCTTGAGCTTGAATTTACCAGCTTCCAGACTATGAGAAATAAGTTTCTGTTGTTTATAAGCCACACTGTTTATGGAATTTTGTTATAGCAGACCAAAGATATGGCCTCACTACTGAATACTCAAAATGTTTACACTTGTTTGAACTCAAGTGCCTCCCAGTGTTTTGAACTCTAGGAATTGCTCAGCTTTCAGTGACCCAACAGTTGTTCTTTACCTGACCTTGTGGAGTGTTGGCTATGCACATTCAGCTTAGTTTTTAGCCAAAGACATTGAGACATGCCTAATTCAGATTTCTAGAGCTCTTTCTTTGGATAATTTCTTCCTCTTTGGCATTCTGCCTCAGCTCCCTGAATTCTGATCTCTGTTTCCTCAACTAAATGAGATCATTATTTTCTGCTTGGGATTCCCCTCCTTGCACTGTGGTCTAGAAAGTTATAGGGAGAAAACCAGCATGACAGCAAGGCTTATTTTATTTTTCTCTTTTCTTAAGGTAGCATAGTTCTGCATTATTGTCTGAAAATACTTCTTAAAAACTATATTTGGTTCAGTTTTCTAGTTATTTATGGCTGGAGAGGATGGAGTTACCAGTTACTCTGTCATTGTCAGAGTGGAATTTCAATTCTCTTCTTTAAAAATGTATTTTCCAGGGGCTGGAGTTGTGCTGCAGGAAGTTAAGCCGCCTGAAGGCTGGTATCCCATATCAGAGCACGGGTTGGTGTCTCAGATGCTTCACTTCTGATCTAGATCTTGCTAATGCACCTGGGAAAAATGGCCCAAGTACTTGGGGGCACTGCTACCCATGTGGGACATCCATATGAGGTTCCTGGCTCCTGGCTCCAGCTATTGTGGTCGTTTATAGAGTGAATCAGTAAATGGAAGACCTCTCTGTCTCTATCTCCCTCCCTCTCTCTGTCATTCTGCCTTTCAAATAAATAAATCTTTAAAATGACTTCCATTTTAATAACTTAAGCAATTTTCAAGTCTATTCCAGAAGTATGTGAGAGCATGTTATTAAAAAGTGAAGTCAGTCTTGCCACAATCCACTGGTTCCCCATTGCATTTTTCCTCATGAAGAGAAGGTCATTCTTTCTCTTGACCAGATATATTCAATAGAACTTTCTGTGGATTTTGGAAATTTTTCTGTCTGGGTTGTCTGATATGGTAGCCACTACTTACATGGGGCTATTGATCTCTGAAATATAGCTAATGCAACTGAAGAACTGAATTTAAAATTTAATTTCGTATTAATTAAATAACCACATATGGCTAATGACTGCTGAATAGGACATAGCCAAGTGTCATCTGTGACAACTGAATATTCCTTCTGATTTTGTAATTATGAACTTTCCTCCAGTCTCTTTAGTTAGAATATTAGACCTACTCTTTTAGGCCTACTAACACCCTCTGTACCCATGAAGTCAGGATCTGTGACTTCCTTCCTTCCTTCTCTTGTTCCTCCCCCTCTTTCCTCCTTTATCAGTAGCTGTTGAGAACTGACTTGGTGCCAGGTTTTGTGCGGCTCTGAAGACAGAGAAATAATACATAATCTTCAACCCCCAGCACAGCAAATTTTAATAAGAAAGGCATATATTCAAATAAGGAAATTATAATATATTTCAGTAAGGCAACAATAGAAACGAAGAAAGCCTTTAGAACATCTTTATGTGTTTTTTGTAGTGGAAGTCTGGAAAGAGGATGGGACAGGGTCTAAGAGAGAAGGCTTGCCAGAGGATGACTAGATATTGACTCTGAATTGGAGGTTTCAGGTGGAAAAATGAAGTGACGCACTTCAGGTTGAAGGCATGGAGGAGCTGAGAACATCTTCATCCATTAAGGAACTGTTATCAGTTCAACATTGCTGGAAAGCAAAGTAATTTTGAATGTAAGGAGTAAGGAGAGGAGATGGTTCATGAGTGATTGAGTGATGGAGTTGATTGAGTGATAGAGTTTAAGGAGGCAGGACTGACTACTTCTTTGAAATAATCAAGGAGCCTTGAATATATTTTGTCAGTGAAAGAGAATGCTGAGGACTTTTAACCACTGGAAGGAACTAGGTATGCAGCTGCTGGAATAGCTTTGATGAAAAATAATGAGATATTTAATGAAATGCAATGGCAGTAGAAATGAAAAAGGGAGGAGCTGGCGCTGAGGCTCACTTGGCTAATCCTCCACCTCCGGCACCAGCATCCCATAAGGGCGCCAGTTCCAATCCCAGCTCCTCCTCTTCCAGTCCAGCTTTCTGCTGTGGCCCAGGAGGGCAGTGGAGGATGGTCAAGTGCTTGGGCCCCTGCACCCAAGTAGGAAACCAGCAAGAGGCACCTGGCTCCTGGCTTCGGATCGGCGCAGCACCGACCGTAGCGGCCACTTGGGGAGTGAACCAATGGAAGGAAGACCTTTCTCTCTGTCTCTCTCTCTCTCACTGTCTAACTCTATCTGTCAAATAAATAAAAAATAAACAATAAATAAAAAGAAATGAAAAAGGGAGTACTCTTGAGAAAGATACTTAGGACTCAAATTGACTGAGTTCAATTTTTTTGTTGGGTGGGATGAAAGATGGGAACTAAGATTTATGCTGTAGTTATTATATTAGTGGCAATGATTAAAACCAAGAAGTAGGAATAAGAGCATTTTTTAAAAAAGATTTTAATTATTTATTTGAGAGAGTTACAGAGAGGGAGAGAGAAAGAGAGAAAGGTCTTCAATCACTGGCTCACTTTCCAAATGGTGGCAATGGCCAGAACAGCCAATTCGAAGCCAGGAGCCAGGAGCCAGGAGCTTCCTCCCCTGAGTCTCCCACTTAGGTTCAGGGGCCCAAGGACTTGGGCCATCTTCTACTGCTTTCTCAAGCCACAGCAGAGAGTTGGATCAGAAGAGGAGCAGCCAGAACTTGAACTGGCGCCCATATGGGATGCTGGTGCCACAGGTGGAGGCTTAGCCCACTATGCCATAGCATTGGCCCCAGAATAGCAGTTTTGAGGTGAAGAATAATAAACTGTTTTGGACATACTCAATAGGAAGTTCGTTATATAGCTCGGGACTTCAAAAGACATATTTTTGCTGAAGACATACAAGATAACATTTCTACTTCACTGTATACATACAAGGCCAAGTATATGCCCTGTATATAGTAGTTACTCAATAAATATTTTTTCTTCTCAACTTTTATTTAATAAATATAAATTTCCAAAGTACAACTTTTGAATTATAGCAGCTTATCCCCCCATTACCTCCCTCCCACCCGCAACCATCCCATCTCCCACGCCCTTTCCCATCCCATTCTTAATCAAGCTTCATTTTCAATTACCTTTATATACAGAAGATCAACTTAGTATACACTAAGTAAAGATTTCAACAGACTGCACCTACAAAGACAAACAAAGTATAGGTACTGTTTGAGTAGTAGTTTTACCATTAATTCTCATAGTACAACACATTAAGGGCAGAGGTCCTACATGGGGAGCAGGTGCACAGTGACTCCTGTTGTTGATTTAACAATTGACACTCTTATTTATGACGTCAGTAATCAACCAAGGCTCTTGTCATGAGCTATCAAGGCTATGGAAAAGCCTCTTGAGTTCACCAACTCCGATTTTATTTAGAAAAGGCCACCGTCAAAGTGGAAGTTCTCTCCTCCCTTCAGAGAAAGGTACTGCCTTCTTTGATGGCCCATTCTTCCTGCTGGGATCTCACTCACAGAGATCTTTCATCAATAAATATTTTTGATTTGACTTGATTTTTAAGAATCAGGGTGAGATATCTTGGTAGTATTTAGAATGGCCTTGTTAGAATTTTTGTTGTTGTTGTTCTTGTTGTTTTAAAAAATTATCGGCCGGCACCGCGGCTCACTAGGCTAATCCTCTGCCTTGCGGCGCCGGCACACCGGGTTCTAGTCCCGGTCGGGGCACCGATCCTGTCCTGGTTGCCCCTCTTCCAGGCCAGCTCTCTGCTGTGGCCAGGGAGTGCAGTGGAGGATTGCCCAAGTGCTTGGGCCCTGCACCCCATGGGAGACCAGGAGAAGCACCTGGCTCCTGCCATCGGATCAGCGCGGTGCGCCGGCCGCAGCGCGCCTACCGCGGCGGCCATTGGAGGGTGAACCAACGGCAAAAGGAAGACCTTTCTCTCTGTCTCTCTCTCACTGTCCACTCTGCCTGTCAAAAATAAAAAAAAAAATATCTATTTATTTGGGAAACAGAGTTACAGACAGAGATAGAGACAGAGGTTTTCCATCCACTGGTTCACTCCCCAGATGGCTGCAATGGCTGGAGCTGGGCCAGGCGGAAGCCAGGAGCCAGGAGCTTCTTCTGGGTCTCCCATGTGAGTGCAGGGGCCCAAGGATGTGTGCCATCTTCTACTGCTTTCCCAGGCCATGGCAGAGAGCTGGATTGGAAATAGAGCAGCCAGGGCTTAAACCATCACCCGTATGCGATGCCAGCACTTTGGGCGGAGGCTTAACCTACTAAGCTACAGCTCTAGCTCCTTTGTTAGCATTACTGTACCTATTTGCAGTGCATTTTTTGGCAAACAAATTGTGCATGATTATAGTACATAATCTTAATTGCATACTTATTATCTGTGAGGCATGGTTCTAAAAAGTATACTTGCTTTAATTTACTTAATATTCACTACAACCAAATCTAGAAACACAGCATTACATGTGACATATTCCAATTGTTAAAAAATGGATACATTTGAAATTTTTTAAAATGTCTCATTTTCTCTATACTTGCCACCCAGTACCAACAAAAAGAATCTCTTTTACTTGACCCTTAAGATTGCAAGACATCTAACTTGAACAAACATAAGTAAAAGGAATTTACAGAGATAAAGAAGAGAACGTTGTTCTTTTGTCCACATCCCATTTCAGAGTGCCTGGGTTCAAGTTCTGACTCTGCTCCTGATTCCTGCTAATAGACAATTTGGGAGGCAGCAGGTAATGCTTCAAGAAATTGGATCTTTTTCACCCATATGGGAGAACCAGACTAAATTCTTGGCTCCTGGTTTTGGCTTGGCCCATCCCCAGCTGTTGTGGGCATTTGGGGAGTAAACCAGCAGCTAGGAGATGAGATTCTCTCTCTCTCCATCTTTTTTATTTTTATTTTATTTTATTTTTTATTTTTTTTGACAGGCAGAGTGGACAGTGAGAGAGACAGAGAGAAAGGTCTTCCTTTAGTGTTGGTTCACCCTCCAATGGCCGCTGCAGCTGGCGCGCTGTGGCCGGCGCACCGCGCTGTTCCGATGGCAGGAGCCAGGTGCTTCTCCTGGTCTCCCATGGGGTGCAGGGCCCAAGGACTTGGGCCATCCTCCACTGCACTCCCTGGCCACAGCAGAGAGCTGGCCTGGAAGAGGGGCAACCGGAACAGAATCTGGCGCCCTGACGGGGACTAAAACCCGGGGTGCCAGCACTGCAGGCAGAGGATTAGCCTATTGAGCCATGGCGCCGGCCTCTCTCCATCTTTCAAATAAAGTTAAATAAATAAAGTAAAAAGCAAAAAGAATTAGTCTTCTTTTATCTAATACATAGACACAAATAAAAATTTATACCTACAACCATCATCCCGTTCACTTTTCTGTTAGCTTAAAAATATCCTCTTGGGAGCTGGCACTGCGGCATAGAAAGTTAAGCCTCTGCCTGCAGTGCTGATGTCTCATATGGACACTGGTTGGAATCCCAGCTGCTCCACTTCCAATCTAGCTCTCTGCAAATGTGCCTTGGAAAGCAGTGGAAAATGGCTGGGCCCCTGTACCCACCTGGGAGACCCCGAAGAAACTCCTGCTCTTGGCTTCAGCCTGGCCCAGCCCTAGCTGTTGCAAACATTTGGGGAGTAAACCAGCAGATGGAAGACTTCTCTCTCTGTAACTCTATCTTTCAAATAAATAAAATAAATCTTTAAAAAAAATTCCATTTCAATTAACTGAAAAAGAAATTATGACAACTGAGCTTCAAAGATCATTTATTTTTTTTTAAAAGATTTATTTATTTATTTGAAAGTCAAAGTTGCACAGAGAGAGAAGGAGAGGTAGAGAGGTAGAGAGGTAGAGAGAGAGAGAGAGAGAGGTCTTCTATTCACTGGTTCACTCTCCAATTGGGCACAATGGTGGGAACTGCGCTAATTCAAAGCCAGGAGCCAGGAGCTTCTTCCAGGTCTTCCACAGGGGTGCAGGGGCCCAAGGACTTGGGCCATCTTGTCCTGCTTTCCCAGGCCATAGCAGAGAGCTGGATTGAAAGTGGAGCAGCTGGGACCAGAACTGGTGCCCAAATGGGATGCCAACACTGCAGGTGGCAGCTTTATCCACTATGACCCAGTGCCATCCCCCAAAGATTATTTCTTTATCATGTAAATACATCTTTTATTCCTTAAGCGTTTTCCATGTTGAACTGGCTGATTTACTTGTGATTTGTGTAATAATATTCAAATTCACACATCTGATTTCAAAAAGGATAAATGCTTGTCAGTCTGCTAGTGTAGATAGAAAGCTCTTGCTATTTATCATTTCCTTTTGTGCATAAAGCTAAAGTAAATCTATGACTTTGAACAATTACTTATTTTAAATTGATGGATAAGAGTCTTTGTTACAGTACATATGGTGTAAAGTAAGATAATAATGGTTCTTGTGTTTTATGTCTGAAGATGATCAGTAATTTGTCCAACATCACAGAACTAATAAACAGTGGAACTAAAATTTGAACCCAAACTTCAATATTTCTTTTTTTTTAACTTTTATTTAATGAATATAAATTTCCAATGTACAGCTTATGGATTACAATGGATTTCCCCCCCATGACTTCCCTCCCACCCGCAACCCTCCCCTTTCCTGCTCCTTCTCCCCTTCCATTCACATCAAGATTCATTTTCAATTCTCTTTATATACAGAAGATCAGTTTAGTATATATTAAGTAAAGATTTCAACAAGTGAAACATACTGTTTGAGTACTAGTTATAGCATTAAATCACAATTTATAGCACATTAAGGACAGAGATACCACGTGAGGAGCAAGTGCACAGTGACTCCTGTTGTTGACCCAACAAATTGACACTCTAGTTTATGGCGCCAGTAACCACCCTAGGCTCCCATCATGAGTTGCCAAGGCTATGGAAGCCTTCTGAGTTCGCTGACTCTGATCATATTTAGACAAGGTCATAAAAGACAGGGTGAGGATAGTAACCAATGATCCTAAGAGTGGCATTAACCAGGTCTGAACAAACTTCAATATTTCAATCACTGTTTTATCCAGCCACTGAGGAGTAAGACTCATACCATCCCCTACACATTGCCACACTGAGAGTACAATTATTACCAGCTAGAAAAGCTTCTGGGTTTATGAGCATCTCCAAAGCTTAGCTACTCCGACTTTCGTGCTTCAATGATAGCTTGTATGATTGTATCCTTCTATTATGGTACTTAACCCAACACAATGAAATTATGTGTTCATATGCCTTCCATACTAGTATATGAATTCTTCCAGGACAAGAACTGGCTCTATTCATATTCTACATAGAGTGTCCAAATCGCAGTTTTTGTTTAATAAATTTGGCTGAGTCACTAAATGGATAAGCACTAGCCTTTTGTACAACCTGCAGGTAAGGTATTTTCTGTATTTATCTAAGAAATGTTCATTGCATTCCTGATTTGTACTAGACATTGTTCAAAGTATTAATATATATGAGCGAACAAAACAACAGAAATACCACCCTATTGGTTTTAATTCTAGTGAGCAGATAGAAAATACCTAATAAGCATAATATATAAGTAATTTCTATAGTCTGCTAGGAGTGGACACATGCTGTGGAAAAATTAGAGCAAAATAAGGGACCTCAGAGTTTGGAGAAAAATGGGTTGAAATGTGAACTAGTGTGGTCAGGATAGCATCTTTGGGGAGAAGGTGACATTCAAGCCATAAAGATATGAAGGTGCTAGGGGAATTAACTGTTGGATATTTGGGGGAAAGTTGTTCCCAGAGAGGCAATGAGAGAACAGCTGATGCAAAGATCTGATGACAGGAGCATGCTTGGATTGTTCAGGGAACGGCAAGGAGGTAAATGTGAATGGAGTGCAGAATAGTAGAGAAGAGAACAGAGAGAGTCTTACAGAACAATTCAAGGATTTTAGCTCTTACCCTGAATAAGATGTGAAGCCACTAGAGAGTATTAAGGAGTTGGCACAATTAGATCTACATATTAAAATGATCACTCAGGATACTATGTTTTTTTTTAAATATTGATTTTTTTAAAGATTCATGAGTACTTTTTAGAAATTTTATTTATTTATAGATTTATTTTTTGTAAATTTTTTAAAGATTTATTTATTTATTTGAAAGGCAGAGTTACGGAGAGGCAGAGGCAGAGAGAGAGAGATCTTCTATCAGCTGGTTCACGCTCCAGGTGGCTGCAACAGCCAGAGTTGCGCCTTTCTGAAGCCAGGAGCCAGGATACCACTCTCCCCACCACCACTCGATTCCTCCTCCTCCCAATCTCCCACTCAGGTTCAGGGTCCCTAGGACTTGGGCCATCTTCTACTGCTTTCTCAGGCCATAGCAGAGAGCTGGACTGGAAGAGGAGCAGCTGGACTCAAAAACTGATGCCCATATTGGATGCTGGCACTGCAGGTGGCAGTTTTACCCACAACATCACAACATGGGCCCCAGGCTACTATGTTGAGGATGAGCTGGAACTGGGAAAAAGGGAGGGGAGTTTAACTGATAATTAGTAACCAAGAGATGGATACAAGTGGTGGAAGACAGTGGGGGTTCTTGTGTCTCTGAGGGTTTAAAAGAAGGAATCAAATGCAATATTAAACAATGAGTACAAATTCTTTCAGAAAATGATTCTCTGTTTTAAAACTGTTTGTTTGATCTACTTTCTTACACTTCTGTAAGCTCCTTGAGGTTGGGAACTAGGTTTGTTTTCTTAATTGCTGTATCTAGGTATATTCAGCACTTAGCACACTGCCTGGCACATAGTTGGCATCCAATAAATATTGTTGAATGGATGACTGGGTGGTGATATTATCCATACTAATTCTTATGCCCTACAATTCTTGTTTAAGGTTCTGTTAATAAGTGAACATTTAACAAAAAACAGGAAAATGGACTTTGTATCTCTACTTATGGAAGGAATGTGTCATAGAATGTAGCTAGTCACAAAATGTTCTGTAAAGATTAAAGGAATTTTAATAAGCAAGTGAGGAGTTATAAATGGGAGAACATGACTTAACGCTGCTACAAAAATAAAAACTATTCTACTAAGAGGAACTCAACAGTGCTCAATTTTAATTGGGTAAAATTACCCAGTGGTCTTTAAGATGAATAATCTGTTTTGTTGAGGATTGCATTAAGCAGTCAAGCTTATGAGTGACAATTTGAAAATTCAAGATGTAGGAGCAGAGGAAGATATTATGCTTGTTTTTTCTTCTCTTGAACAGCAACTACAAGGAAAACAGTCTAATGTGATTGACTTTTTTTCTACTCTCCCATTTTTCATTGCTTCTTAACAGATATTCTACATTTTCATATTTGTTCCTTTCTCCAGTCAAATTTGTACATCAGAGAGATCACTCCAAGAGGCTTCAAGGGGTCTATGGATAAAGCAATGGGTTTCCTACAATACTCCAGTTAGGAATTCATCTGAGAACAAAGTTCTCTTATAAAGAAGTTAGCTCCATTTGGAACAAACACAGCAGGTAATGTGGCAATCCTAGCATGCTTCCATTATTTATTTTTCATACTTCTTGAGGGCAAAACTGTCTTGACTGCCTAGCATTCATTCAGTTACTTAACAAATACCTACTGAGTAGTTTCTACATACTGGTAGAAGTGAGTTGCTGCTGATGAAATATTGCTTGCTTGCTTCCTTTCTTCCTCCCAGAAACATAATAGCTTATCAAAAGACATTTAAACAAGTAATTATGATTAAACATAGTAAGTGAGCTAACTATGGGGATAGTAGTTTCAGATAAATTTTGCCAGAAGAGGAAAATCTTGAACTGAGGTATAGAGAACCAGCTGAGTGTTAGCTCATCTGGAGAAGTAGGAGGAAGAGAATGCCAAGATAACATTGTGTATAAAAGACTCATAATCATGAAAGGATATTGGCATTTTCAAGGAAATAAACATAGGTTGGTATGTCTGGATTAGAGCAGGGAAGGGCAAGATCATGTAGAACTCTAAACTTCAGGTGAAAATACACAAACTGACATAGGGAAATCCTTGAAGAATACTTAAAATAGGGCATACCATGATCAGTTTTGCAATTAGTTTTCAAAGTCCTGGGGTTGGCCTTGTGGTGTCACAAGTAAAGCTGCTACCTACAATGTCAGCATCCCATATGGGCGCCAGTTTGAATTTCAGCTGCTCCACTTCTGATCCAGCTCTCTGCTATGGCCTAAGAAAGCAGTAGAAGATGGCCCAAGTCCTTGGGCCCCTGTACCTGCATGGGAGACCCAGAAAAAACTCCTGGCTTCATATCGGCACAGCTCCAGCTGTTGGCAACTGTCTGGGGAGTGAACCAGAGGATGGAAGACCTCTCTCTCTCTCACTCTCTCTCTTTCTATCTCTCTGCCTCTGCCTCTCTATAACTCTGCCTTTCAAAATAAATAAATCTTTTAAAAAATAAGAAAATACATTTTCAAAGTCCTTTCTGGTAGTAGAATGGAGGGATTATGAATATTCTTGGACAGATAATAAAATATGTGAAATCAAGACAAATCATTAAGCTTGCACATAATTGGCAAAATGGTGGTTTGTTGAATGACTAAATGAATGAAGAGTGAGTACAGATCAATGTCTGCATTGTTGCTACACATAAAATACAACTGTAGAGACACAGAACAAACAGAAGAACTTTCTTGAGAGGAAGGACTTGAGACTACTGACATGATCTAAACTATACTTCAGAAAAATTATAGGGTGGGCAAGGTGAAGTGAAAAGGGAGCAGATTGGAACACACAGTAGTACCTGATCAAGGATGCTACCGTAGGGATGAGGACAGGATAGATCTAAAAGGGAACAGTAATCATGAAGAGATTAAGAGAATTAGAGTAGTTGCTGGAGAGGAATAAGGTAGTGAGGGTTTTTGCTTTTTTTTTTTTTTTTTTTCAAATGGAGTGACTTGAGTATGGAATTGTTGGAGAGGACACAATTGGAGGAAGGAATTGGAGGAGAGGACACAGTAAAAATGTAGGAGAATGGGATGAGAGAGGATGAGAGCTAGAGTTTAGATTCTCCATTCATCAGCTATGTGACTAGAGCAAGTTAAATCAATGCTTTGAACTTGTTTATCCACTTGTAAAACAGATAATTTCTATTCTCTGAAATTGTTCTAAGGGTTACAAAATAATTGAATAAGCAGGTACTCAATTAAATTAGCTATTATAAAGGCCAGTGTTGTGGTGTAGTGGGTTGAGCCACCGCCTGAGATGCTGGCATCCCATATGGGTGCCAGTTTGAGTTCTGGCTGCTCAACTTCTGATCCAGCTCCCTGAGAATGTACCTGGGAAAGCAGTGGAAGATGGCCCTATTGCTTGGAACACTCCCTGTGCCCACGTGGGAGGTGTGGAAGAAGCTCCTGGCTCCTGGCTTCTATCAGGCTGCTGCAGCCATTTGGAGAGTAAACCAGTGTATGGAAGAACTCTCTCTGTCTCTCCTTCTCTTTGAAACTCTACCTTTCAAATAAATAAAATAACTCTTTTTTAAAAAAAAAAATTAGGTATTATCATTGCTATTGGTATTATTAGAGTATGACTTCCAGATAGAAGAAAAGACACTTGGAGATGAAGGAAGTTTGGGGTAGAGGGCAGCTGGAAATGAAAATTAACTGAATTCATATCTATTTTTCTGTTAAGATTCCAAGAAAATAATGAGGAAGAAAGTACTGGAGTTGGGGTTTAAAAGAGAGCGGTGGAAGCATCCACTAGCTATAGTGACTTTTCAGAGAAGAAATAACTGACTGTGGACATATAAAGGCATTTCTGGTTTAAGGGGTCAGAGTAGAGAATCTTAAAGTACTGCCCATTTCTTTATCAAAAAAAAAAAGATGGAAAATTTTAAACTAGTCTTTACTACTTCTTGATTTATTTTCTTCTACACTGGTATTGTTTTAAAAATATTGTGAAACCTGTCCAATGAAGCCCTTTTAAAATTGCTGTTAAGAGAAAATCATTAAAGCACAAAAGGTAAATGGGCTATAGAAAGAAGCAAGTTGGGGCCGGCACTGTGGCACGGCAGGTTAACGCCTTGCCCTGGAGCTCCAGCATCCCATATGGGCGCTGGTTCTAGTCCCGGCTGCTCCTCTTCCAGTCCAGCTCTCTGCTGTGGCCTGGGAGGGCAGTGGAGGATGGCCCAAGTGCTTGGGCCCCTGCACCTGCGTGGGAGACCAGGAGGAAGCACCTGGCTCCTGGCTTCAGATTGGCGCAGCTTCAGCCATTGCGGCCATCTGGGGAGTGAACCAGCAGATGGAAGACCTCTCTCTCTGTCTCTACCTCTCTCTGTAGCTCTGTGTTTCAAATAAATAAAGAAAAGAAAGAAAGAAAGAAGCAAGTTAACAGTCACATGCAGAAGACAGTCTTCTCTTTAGAAATATTTTGCACTTGGCTTTTTAACCTAAGACTTCTCTGACGCAGGTATCATGCTAATGATAGGTATTCTCCATGTAAAGCTGGGTGGTTGAGGCCAGCATTTGGCATAGTGCTTAAGATGCCATATCTGAGTGCCTCAGTTGGCCTCCTCAACTCTGCTTCTGATCCAGCTTCCTGGTAATGCACACCCTGGGAGGCAACACATTACTGCTCAGGTAGTTGGGTCCCTGCCCCTTCATGGTAGACCCAGATGGAGTTCTGGGCTCCTGGCTTTTTTTCTGGCCTAACCCAACCCAGCCCTGGCTGTTGCAGGCATTTGGGGAGTGAACCAACAGATGTCTGTTGGTCTGTCTGTCTGTGTCTGTCTCTCTGCCTTTAAAATAAAACGAAAATAAATAGTGAAAGGTGGATGATTGAATACGTGATGTTTCTCAAACATTTCTGAGCACAGAACTGTTTGCTTTGTGCATGGATGATTAAATACGTGATGTTTCTCAAACATTTCTGGGAACAAAACTGTTTGTTTTGTGCAGACTTTCCTAGGGACACAGTTTGAGATTAGGTTTAGTACATCTTACATTGATTGCCTGGTTTACCTTTTCCTAGATACCACAGTCTACAACAAAATAAGGCCATTTTCCTCTTAAATTTCTTCATTGTTTCTGTTACTAACCCATTCTCCTTGTCTAAATTCAGAGCAACCAGGTTGATCTTTCTGTGTTTGAAAATATGTTGGGGAGAGCCCTTGGCTATCAGGGAGATTAAAAAAGCCTTGCAGTGAGCCAGATAGTCTCAAAACATGGTGAATTTATCCCCCTAAAATGCTTCTATTACATAAATTCTATTACATAAATTTGCCATCAAGTCAAAGGCTTTTTGATTGCTGCACACAGTTGAACAACATTTCTGCATGCCCGGATGGCTCAAATCAGCTATCACTCATATTTCTGTGTCTGTTTAGGAGCTGTGCAAAAAGATGTTGCCTACTTTCTCCATTGCATAGCCTCTGCACAGTGTACTATAAAGATACTGAAAATTGATTTAAAAAAAAATCAAAAGTAGCTTTCTGACCTAAGTGCTTCCCACTGAGTCTACTTGCTCCATACCCATTCCCTGCCTACTGTGACCTTCTGGGAACATATTTTATTTGTTTATTTTGAAGGCAGAGAGACAGAACTGGAACTCAATCCAGGTCTCCCATGTGGATGACATGAATCCAAGTACTTGAGTCATCACCTGCTGCCTCCTGCAATTTGCATTAGTCGGAAGCTGGAATTGGAAGCAGAGCTGGGATTTGAGCTCACCACTCTGACATGGCATGTAGGTGATCGTGCAGCATCTTCACTGTGCATTAAGCTCCTGCCCTTTAGGGAACTGCTAAATATTTTATTCTTATCCTGATTTTGGGAACTGCAAAGTATTATTATTTTTCTCATTTCACAGAAGAGGACACAGATTTCAGAGATTAAGTAAATTGTCCTCTCAGGAGAACAGAGACAGAAGGTGCTAGAGCTGAGTTTCAAATCCAAGCATTCTGACTGTAAAACTCAATTGCTTAACTGTCACTCAAAAAAGTCTAAGTTGCTACTTTAGTAAGTTACTCAGTCATGGCTGGCTACTTTTACATCATTGTGGAATGCAGCCCAATGATTTTAGGATTACTTTTTTATTCCAAGTATCTGAAACTCTGAATTGAATTCTCAGCCTAGATATTCACTGTAAATATTAGAATGAGAATATCACATATCTCCTTTCTATCTGTAAAACAAGGCCATTATACTAGAAATTTGCTCTACAGTATCTCCATATTAAATTCTATCTTAAACTATTTTATTCTCAAGAGATATCATTTCAATTTAAAAATTGTTTATATTGACAAGTGATAGTAGTCATAAGTACTATCTAAAGCGCTCTGTTTTGTAGTGATCTACAAATTAGAGTCCTGGCTGCTCCACTTCCAATCCAGCTCCCTGTTAATGTGCCTGGGAAAGCAGTGGACAGTGCCTCAAGTGCTTGGGCCCCCTGCACCCATGTAGGAGACCCAGAAGAAGCTCCTGGCTCCTGGCTTCAGATCTGCCCAGCTCTATCTGTTCAGCCATTTGGGGAATGAACCAGTGGATAAATGTTCTCTCTCGCTCTTTCTCTCTCTCCTCTGTTTCTTTTTTTTTCCTTTTCTTTCTTTTTCTTTTCTTTTCTTTTTTTTTTGACAGGCAGAGTGGACAGTGAGAGAGAGAGACAGAAAGGTCTTCCATTGCCGTTAGTTCACCCTCCAATGGCCGCCGCGGCCGGGCGCACCGTGCTGATCTGAAGGCAGGAGCCAGGTGCTTATCCTGGTCTCCCATGGGGTGCAGGGCCCAAGCACTTGGGCCATCCTCCACTGCACTCCCTGGCCACAGCAGAGAGCTGGCCTGGAAGGGGGGCAACCAGGACAGAATCCGGTGCCCCGGCCGGGACTAGAACCTGGTGTGCCGGCGCCACAGGTGGAGGATTAGTCTATTGAGCCACGGCACCGGCCTCTCTCCTCTGTTTCTAACTCTGTCTTTATCACTCTTGGTAACTCTGACTTTCAAATAAAAAATAAATCTTAAAAAAAAGGGGGGGGTAACAATATACATGTGGTGTATAAAAGGGTAAACAATAAAGAAATGCAAAAGAGAGAGAGAGAGAGAAAGAGAGAGAGAGATCTCATTTCCTTTAAACTATCTGCCATTGCTGAATGCCATTCCAAGGAGAAATTAATAGTTTTTCATCTGAGTAGACATTTCTCAGAATCATAAAATGACCAGCAGGTATATGCAAAATGCTCAGCATCACCAATTATCAGAGAAATGCAAATAGAAACTACAATGAGTTAGCTGCTGTGGTGACCCCAGCATCCTACATGGGTGCCAATTAGCGTCCTGGCTGCTCCACTTCCAATCCAGCTTCCTACTAATGGCCTGGGAAAAGCAGCAGTAGATGGCCCAATTGTTTTGGCCCCTGCTACCAGCATAGGAGACCCAGATGATGCTTCTGGCTTCTGGCTTTGACCTGACCCTGCCCTGGCTGTTGTGGACATCTTGGGAGCGAATCAGCAGATGGAGGATCTCTCTCTCTCTCTCTCTGTCTCTCCCCTTCTCTCTATAACTCTGACTTTCTTTCTTTCTTTCTTTTTATTTATTTATTTATTTATTTATTTAATTTTTGACAGGCAGAGTGGACAGTGACAGAGAGAGAGACAGAGAGAAAGGTCTTCCTTTTGCTGTTGGTTCACCCTCAATGGCCGCCGCGGCCGGCGCACTGCAGCCAGTGCACTGCACTGATCCGATGGCAGGAGCCAGGTGCTTATCCTGGTCTTCCATGGGGTGCAGGGCCCAAGCACTTGGGCCATCCTCCACTGCACTCCTGGGCCATAGCAGAGAGCTGGCCTGGAAGAGGGGCAACTGGGACAGAATCCGGCGCCCTGACCGGGACTAGAACCCGGTGTGCCAGCGCCACAAGGCGGAGGATTAGCCTGTTGAGCCACGGCGCCGGCCTTATAACTCTGACTTTCAAATAAATCAATCAACCAATAAGTAAATCTTTTAAAAAAATGCTATTATCAAAAAGAATAAAAACCAAATGCTAGAAAGGATGGAGAGACAGGAAAATTATTTTTTAAGATTTATTTATTTGCAAGGTAAAGTGACAGAGAGAGACAGAGACAGAGATCTTCCATCTGCTGATTCACTTCTCAAATGGCTGCAATGGCTGCAACTGGGCTGAGACAATGCCAGGAGCCCAGAACTCCATCTAAGTCTCCCACGTGGGTGGCAAGGCCCAAGCATTTGGGCCATCTTCTGCTGCTTTCCCAGGCCATTAGCAGGAAGCTAAATCAGAAGCAGAGCAGCTGGTACTCAAGCTGGCACTCCAATCATGCCAACATGTTGCAGGAACTCAGGACTAAAAGCAGGCCAGACTAACATCATCCCAAAGCTCCTTGCTAGCACATACAAACTGCAGTGCCTTCCCAACAATAAACAGAACAGGATGGAAGCCCCTTGTAACAAATACTTATCAACAATGAAGGACAAGATCTAGGTTTTGATAAAAACAAGCTAGAAAAGGCTGCATTAAGACTGCCCGTGGCCTTCACAGTAACTGATGTATAACCACTACCTTTTTTCCTTGGAGATAATGTGGTAAGGACATACGAATACCTCTAGACTGCTAGACCTCTGTGGTTTGGTCTCTCTATCAGTCCTTCTGATCCCTCAGTTCAGAGCTTCTCTTTTTCTTACTTAAATAAAACCTCACTTTTACTCTCACCACTGTGTCCAGTCTCGTAAATCATCATCAACACCAGGACACAAACTTGGACCCATCTCACCAGTTTTCCTGCTACAATGGGATGCCTGTGTTGTGAGCAGTGGCTTAACCTGCTGCATGACAAGGCCAGCCTGAAACAGGAATTTTTTAAAAAAGATTATTTTATTTGAAAGGTAGAGCTACAGAGAGAGAGAGAGGGAGTCAGAGAGATCTTCTATCCGCTGTTTCACTCCCCAAATGGCTGCAATGGCCAGAGCGAGGCAAGCCAAACCCAGGAGCCAGGAGCTTCCTTTGGGTCTCCCGCATGGGTGCAGGAGCCCAAGCACTTGGACCATCTTCTGCTGCTACCCAAGTGCATTAGCAGAGAGCTGGATCAGAAGTAGAGCAGCTGGGAATTGAACCACCACCTATATGGGATGCTGGCGGTACTGGTGGTAGCTTAACCTGCCATGCTCCGGTGCCAGCCCCTTGAAAGGGGAATTTTTATACATTTTTGGTGGGAATGTAAATTAGTACAGTCCCTATGGAAGATAGTATGGAGGTTCCTCAAAAAATGGAGAACAATGCTACCACTCAATCCCACTACTGGGTGTGTATATATCCCAAAAAATTAAAATCATTATATCAAAGGTATATATATATATGCCTATATGACTCAGCATGTTTATCACAGCACTATCTATATTAGCTAACAAATAGAATCAACCTAGGTGTCCATGTATGGATGAAAGGTTGAAGAAAATGTGGGCACATATAAACTCACAATAGAATATTATTTCACCATTGAAAAGAATGACACCTTGTGGCAACATGCATGGAAATGAAGGACATCATGTTACAGGAACCAAAGTAGTCACAGGGGAGACTATTATTGCAAATTGCTATCCATTTGTGGAAGCTAAAAAAAAAGATATTTAGAAGAAGAGAGTATAATAGTGGTCACTTGGTCGGCGCCATGACTCACTAGGCTAATCCTCCGCCTGTGGCACTGGCACGCCGGGTTCTAGTCCCGGTCGGGGCACTGGATTCTGTCCCGGTTGCCCCTCTTCCAGGCCAGCTCTCTGCTGTGGCCCGGGAAGGCAGTAGACGATGGCCCAGGTGCTTGGGCCCTGCACCTACATGGGAGACCAGGAGGAAGCATCTGGTTCCTGGCTTTGGATCGGTGCAGTGCTGGCCGTGGTGGCCATTTGGGGAGTGAACCAATGAAGGGAAGATCTTTCTCTCTCTTTCTCTCTCTCACTGTCTAACTCTGCCTGTCAAAAAAAAAAAAATAATAACAATAGTGTTCACTAACAACCTGGAAAGATATGGTAGAAGGATTTCAAATATATCCATACCAAAATATGGTTGCATAGGAAGAATTCATTCTAGTGTTCTAGAGCATAGTAGGCAAACTGTAATCTACAACAATGTGTGACATATTTCAAAATAAGTAAAGGAGCCAGTGCTGTGGCATAGCAGGTTAAGCCGCCATCTGTGGTGCCAGCATACCATAAGGGTGCTCCCAGCTGCTCTACTTCTCACTCTCTCTCTTTGTAAGATTTATTTTGTTTATTTGAAAGGCAGAGTTACAGAGAGGCACAGGCAAAGACAGAGAGAGAGAGGAAGATAGGTCGTCCATTCTCTGGTTCACTCCCTGGACAGTTGCAACGGCTGGAGCTGCGCTCATCCAAAGCCAGGAGCCAGGAGCTTCTTCTGGGTCTCCCATGCAGGTGCAGGGGCCCAAGGACATGGGCCATCTTCTACTGTTTTCCCAGGCCATAGCAGAGAGCTAGATCGAAAGTGGAGCAACCAGGACTAGAACTGGTGCCCATATGGGATGCTGGCATTGCAGGAGGCGGCTTTACACGCTATGCCACAGCACCGGACCCTACTCCACTTCTGATCCAGCTCCTTGCTAATGTGTCTGGGAAAGCAGTAGAAGATGGCCCAAGTGCTTGGGCTCCTGAACCCACATGGGAGACCCAGAAGAAGCTCCTGGCTCCTGGCTTTGGATCAGCCTAGCTTTGGCCATTGCAGACACTTAGGTAGTGAACCAGCAGATAGAAGACCTTGATCTCTCTCTCTCTCCCTCTGTAACTCTGCATTTCAAATAAATAAATCTTTAAAAAAGTAGAAAAGTCCAGAGCTTCCCAACACACAGAAATATTAAATGTTTGATATGTGAATGCTTATTATCTGATTTGATCACTATATATTGTATACATGTATCATATTGTATTGTACCCCATGAATATGTACAAGTATTGTCTCAGTTTAAAAAGCAGAAGTTAGAGATCTTGACATATAAGTGCATATCAGTCTCCTGCTTCTTGGCCAAAGTGTAGCTACCACAGAGCTATAGTATAACTGGCTGGCAGCTATATTATAACTGGGCTGGATAATTCAGATTTTTCCAACAGCAAAAATAAATGTAAAGAGCATCTTCACACAGACATAGGAATACATTTAAAGAATGAAGTCCTGGGCCGGCGCTGTGGCATAGGCGCTAAAGCCGCCGCCTGCAGTGCCGCCATTCCATATGGGCACTGGTTCAAGTACTGGCTGTTCCACTTCCGATCTAGCTGGGCAGATCCCACACCAGTAGCCAGGAGCTTCTTTTTTTTTTTTTTTTTAATTTTATTTTTTATTTTTTTGACAGGCAGAGTTAGACAGTGAGAGAGAGAGAGAGAGAGAGAGAGAGACAGAGAGAAAGGTCTTCCTTTTTCCATTGGTTCATCCCCCAAGTGGCCGCTACAGCGACCGTGTTGCTGCCAGCGCGCTGCACAGATCCGAAGCCAGGAGCCAGGTGCTTCCTCCTGGTCTCTCACGCGGGTGCAGGGCCCAAGGACCTGCGCCATCCTCCACTGCACTCCCGGGCCACAGCAGAGAGGGACTGAAAGAGGAGCAACCGGGAGAGAAACGGCGCCCTAACAGGGACTAGAACCTGGGGTGCCGGCGCCACAGGTGGAGGATTAGCCTAGTGAGCCGCGGCGCTGGCTAGCCAGGAGCTTCTTATGGGTCTCCCACATGGGTGCAGGGGCCATCCTCCGCTGCTTTCCCAGGCCCATTAGCAGGGAGTTGGACTGGAAGTGGAGCAGTGGAGACTCGAACCAGCACTCATATGGGATGCTGGCACGGAGGCCTGAGTTTTAACCTGCTGAGCCACAGTGCCGGCCCCCATGTTTCCTTCAAAGTGTAAATTTTGAGTTGTTTATTCCTTATTCTCCTCTTTCTTAATTCGTTTAATGAAGTTTCAGGTCTTTAGCTGATACTTTGCAAAAAGCAGAACTATTCCTACACGTCCCAGACCTATAAAATAGTCAGTCCCCTAAGTAGGCCGAGTCTGTCTGGGGAACAAGGAGTTTCTTGTTTGTTTTAAAGCAGTGATCCCGGTGAGCACAGGGTGCAGGTGGGTGGTGAAGTGCGAAGACTGAACGCCTTCTTTTTCTTGCAAGGTTTTCACTGTTACCTGCGTACAATAAAACCATTTCACGTAAGGCTCCAAAAAGTGTTTCAAAGCCAGTTATCTGTCTCCCCAGTGAAGTTTCTCTGTGTACTTCAAGAGAAGATAACAACGCTTGAGAAAGCACAAGTGCTAAAGGGCTCTAAGGAGGCGGCCGGAGTTCTGCTTAGGCAGCCTCCAACCTCAGCCCGCCTTCGCTATTACTAAAGAAAAATTTGGCTCGCGCTCCTTTCAATCCTCATTAGCACCGGGGAGTGTCAGAGTTCAGTGTACCTTAAACGGCAGCCTGCCTGCCATTAATCACAACCCAAGCGGCTTTAACGTCGCGGCTTACGTTTTTCACCACTGCCCTCAGGACAAAAGGTGGTGGGGCGGGGGTGAGGTCAGGGGCAGCGGCCCGAGTAAGAGGAGGCCTGTTTACAGGTTACCCGGTTTCAACATCAAGCTAGTCTTTCTCCACGTCTTGGGCGAACCTCCCGCCGGAGGTCACACAAACGCCAGGGTGGCTCACGGGAGCCAGCAATGGCAGCTTCCCCTGGGCCAGCACTCAGGAATTTCGCCCGCAGGCACCCACACCACGTGGACTCACCGAGCCCGGCTTCCCGTCACTTTGTGCACCGGGAAGGGCGTTCGCGGCGACGCTCCAGGCAACGCCTCTGCAGCCAGCCAATGAGGGGCGGGGGCTGCGAAAGGAGCCCTGGCTCATTGGGCCTCGCTGGCTCCGCCTCCACGGTGATCGCAAGCCTCCCCGCCTGCTAATGAGTCTCAGCCCCAGAGTCGTGGTGTCCGGCTTTTTGTGAGCTTCCCGTCGGCTCGGCTCTCTTTCGCTGGGTTCTGCAGTCTTTTCTCCGCCCTGACGTCCCGGGTTCTTAATTATAGCTCCCTCGCCCCGTGCCTCCCTCCTTCCTTTGAAATTCAGCATGCAGGAAAAAGACGCCTCCCCACTTGGTTTCCTGCCTCGCTTCCAACATTTTGCCACGCAGGCCATCCACGCGGGCCAGGAACCGGAGCAGTGGACCTCCCACGCCGTGGTGCCCCCCATCTCACTGTCCACCACCTTCAAGCAAGGGGCGCCCGGTCAGCATTCGGTGAGCTGGGGTTATCCAGGGTTATCCAGGGCCGTCTAGGGTTGGGCGGGAGAAGAGCGATGGCTTTTAAATGTAAAAAGGCATGCAGGTGATTTGTGGATGAGTTAGAAATCAGAAAGGATTTCTGCGGTGTAACCCTTATAGACAAGCTTTGTATTGAATGGTCCAGGTATCATGTTTCTTTTAATGAGCGGGACTGGAAGAAGCAGTTTGTGCAGATTGTCATAAAGATTTGCACTGAAATTCATGTAACTTTGGCAAGTTTGCAGTTCAAAACCGAGGGCCGTAATTCCTTTGAATTAGCTTCAGCAGCATGAATTTTTGGTGATATAGTGAGGAGTCAGTTTCAGATACTGAGGGTCTGCTAACTCACCTAAAATCAAGATTATTCCCAATTACTGAGTAGTACCAAACACATACAGATATATATTGTGTTACATATATTGCCTTTTCTAATCCCAACAAGAACTCTGAATACCCAATTTTTTTTTTCCTGACTAAATAGCTGAGATTTAGGGATGTTTAAATTAATAAGTAGCCTAAGGTCTGTAGGTGGTGGAGCTGGGATTCAGATTCTGTAAAACCCCACTCTCAGGTGCTAGGCTACATTGTGCTATACTGCAGTAATGCTAGTAATAATTCAATCTATTGCATCATTTAAACAGTGCGGCCTAGTGATTAAGCACACACATCATATAGTCAATGGACCTAGGTTTGAATTCTCACATCACCTCTCCTGAGGTGGGTGACCTTGAGGAAGTTAGTTAACCTATCCACAAGCCTCGAGCTGGGCCTGTTTAAATGGGGATAACAATAGATCCTACCACATTAAGTTGTTGAGATATTTGTAAAGCTGTGTGGCACATAATAATTACTCAGTGGTACTATGGCATTTCACAGTGTTCACATTTCCACTATTTTCATTTGATCCTCACAACAGCCAGGGGAGAGGGATGGGCAGGTATTATTGTACTTTCACAGAAAAAAAAAAAAACAAAAACAAAACTAACCAAAGAGTCCCATGTACATGATTGTAAAACCTGAAGAGAACCCTCTTTGTTAATCACAAGCCTTTTTGCCTTTTGACTGCATGCATACTAGACCTTGGAGTATTTAAAAGTTGCTGAAGAAGTTACATAAGTTTTCTAGGTACAAAACTCTGATTGTACTTTGAAACCACTTTATAGAAGTTATAGAAGTTGAGGCAAATTCTTACAGATTTAGCCCTTTGTTTTGTGAGTCAGATTCTAAGAGCATTTCTACAACCAGTTTAACATACTCCTGATTACTTTATTTTGGAACAAAAATTCATGCAGTTTGTTTTCGGTGTAGAGTATAGTAAATGTGTAGCTGCCCAAGCTTTGGAACATAGAACAAGAGTTAACCATTTGGGTATGATATTAACAATTAAATATTTTCAGAAAACCAGCATGAAGACTGAGCTTAACACCTTGAAAAAAATCAGTTAAGAGTACTAAAGGTTATTTGAAGAGCTGAATTTAAAAAATAAAAGTACTAAAGGCTATTTGAAGAGTGGAATGAAAAACATTGAACTCTCCAGTTTTGGCAATGTGCTTCTACCCAACCCCCCAACCCCGCCCCCCCCCCAGCAAAAAAAAAGTTAATTATCTGCACTGAAATGTGCTTAATGTTTCCCCTCCTTCCCCCTCTACAAGTTAAATATCTGCAATGAATATTTATGGAAGCATGACTGTTTCTGTGGCAGTAGCCACATGAATCCAAGCATTTTTTTCCTGTTTGGTGGATGCCGAAACAAGTCATGGTAAGAGTGATGATGAGGAGTGGCAAGAATATCCTGGAACCCTATAAAATGTGTCTGTTCAGTTTGTCAAAAAAAAAGGAAACAAAACAACAGAAGTTTAAAAAAATTAATAATTCTGGGAGCTCTTGAATCAGAAACAAAGATGTAAAGAGTGATGATTGTGTTTTGTTAGGTACTTTAAGAGGTGGCTGGAGGGGGTGCAGTACAAGTTCAGGGCTTTTAATTAGTGTTCAAATGTTAGATTTCTGGCTCTGGTTTTCCTTAGATACTATGACATTTGTCTTTCTTGAAAGTAGGTCCATGAATATAAAATAAAATGACTGGCTCAATATATATGGTGCCATGTTCGTAAAAGGAGCATAATGCAACTTTAAAAAAAATACTATGTGGAGCTGCTTTGCCAGAATTAGTCTTAATTTTTTGAATCCCATTTGTTGAGCTATGATTTGAACTCTGAGCAACTGTAGGATCTGAATACTTAATAGAACTTGCATCACATCGTTGTTAAATCAAATGCAGATTACAGTTAGGTTTACTACGATAGTTCATTTCCTTTTCCTGATGTTTCCAGAGGAGTAGGTAAATGGGGAATCCTAACAAACGCTACTACTACTACTGCAAATAAAACTTACCACTTACATAGGGGTGAACTTACAGATCATCTCATTTTATCCTCTTGACAGTTTTGTGAACTAGTTGTCTGTATTTTATTCTCATTTCAGAGATTGACTCTTGGAATATTGAATAATTTATGAGCACACAGCTCATGAGTGACAGATTCAGAACTGTAACCCAGTTTGGATGCCTTTAGGGCCTCTCCACACTACTACAGTCATGACACTGTTATGCCTCTGTCTGATGGCTACACAGATCATGACTTGTTAATAGTAAGTCTCAGTGGTAGGAGGAACACGGAGGTGTGCTTATGTCTCTGATAATAAAAAAATCTCAGGATGAATTCCACTTCTTGTCTTCAGGGTTTTGAATATAGCCGTTCTGGAAACCCCACTAGGAATTGTTTGGAGAAAGCAGTGGCGGCTCTA
This sequence comes from Lepus europaeus, assembly GCF_033115175.1. Taxonomy (NCBI): domain Eukaryota; kingdom Metazoa; phylum Chordata; class Mammalia; order Lagomorpha; family Leporidae; genus Lepus; species Lepus europaeus. The sequence goes on from NC_084831.1 coordinate 62,647,199, forward strand.
GATGGGGCCAAGTACAGTAAGTAATTTCCATTTCCAAATTTGTAAAGTCTAGAATCTGTTTTTACATACACGGTTCATGTTGCATGTCTGTGGGTTCTGTATCTTCACATTCAACCAACCTCAGGTGGAAAATATTCTGAAAAAACTATACATCCTGAGCATGTACAGACTGCTTTTTCTTGTCATTGTTCCCTAGAAAACACAGTATAACAACCATTTACATATCTTTTACATTGTATTAGGCATTATAAGCTCTCTACTTGTAGATTATATGCAAATATAATGCCATTTTAACTCAGAGACTTGAGCATTCAGGAAGTTTAGTAGCCGTGGGGGGTTCTGGAACAAATTCTCTATGGATACTGAGGAATGTATGTATAGGCAAAGTCATAGGAACTGTAGAACTGGAGAGAAATACACATTTACTAGTTCAATATTCTTACTATACTAAGACATTGAATTCTTTGCCCAGGGTTCCTCAGTTCATATTATATGCATATGTGAAATAATCAGGCAGAAATTAATATGAATGGAAGCAGAATACTAGAATCCATTATTTGGTACTCATGTTCACCCTTCACCGGAAGCTGTCAGTATTAATAGATTAGAATTAGGCCGGCGCCGTGGCTCAACAGGCTAATCCTCCGCCTTGCGGCGCCAGCACACCGGGTTCTAGTCCCGGTCGGGGCACCGATCCTGTCCCGGTTGCCCCTCTTCCAGGCCAGCTCTCTGCTGTGGCCAGGGAGTGCAGTGGAGGATGGCCCAAGTGTTTGGGCTCTGCACCCCATGGGAGACCAGGAGAAGCACCTGGCTCCTGCCATCGGAACAGCGTGGTGCGCCAGCCGCAGCGCGCCAGCCGCGGCGGCCATTGGAGGGTGAACCAACGGCAAAAAGGAAGACCTTTCTCTCTGTCTCTCTCTCACTGTCCACTCTGCCTGTCAAAAAAAAAAAAAAAAAAAAAAGATTAGAATTAACTAATATTATTTATTATTTTATTTTAACTAATTAACTAATATTATTTATTATTTTATAATATTATTTATGAGAATATAAATTTTCAGTTCTCTAGTTCATTCACATGATAATTTCTGCCTGAGACTAGCACCAAAGTGCATTTATTATAGTAGTCAATAACCATTGATAATATGCTCTCAGAGATTAGGAATTAACTCCCTGAACTTTTTATTTTTCATGAAGCAAGTAGATTGCTACTTAAATCATTTCTACTTCTAAAATAAATGATACTACAGACTAGTGAATAGAAAGTAAATCTTATGTATTTTTTTATTATTTATCAGATAAATCTGGTTCTATTCCTCAAGTTTGAAATTTTTCTTTTTTTAATATTTGCTTATTTATTTATTTGAAAGGCAGAGTCACAGAGGGAGGGGGGGGGATAAAAAGAACTTCCATCTGCTGGTTCACTCACCAAAGGGCCACAGGGCCAGAACTGGGATGATCTGAAGCCAGGAGCTGAGAGCTTCTTCCAGGTCTCCAAGTGGGTAGAGGAGCCCACGGGCTTGGGTTATCCTCCTCTGCTTTCCCAGGTGCATTAGAGGGGAGCTGGATCAGAAGTGGAACAGCCAGGACTAAAACTGGTGCCCAAATGGGATGCCGGCGCCACAGGAAGAAGTTTCACCCATTGTAGCAAAGCGCCTGCCCCTGAAATTAATTTCTTTCTTTCTTTCTTTCTTTCTTTCTTTCTTTCTTTCTTTCTTTCTTTCTTTCTTTCTTTCTTTCGCTTTATTTATTTATTTATTTATTTGAAAGGCAGAGTTAGAGAGAGGCAGAAACAAGCAGAGGCAGAGAAAGAGGGAGAGAGAGAGAGAGAGAGAGAGAGAGAGAGAGAGGTCTTACATCTGCTGGTTCATTCCTCAGATGGCCTTAATGGTCAGAGTTGTACTGGTCCAAAGTCAGGAGCCAGGAGCTTCTTCCAGGTTTCCTAGGGACCCAAGGACTTGGGCCATCTTATTCTATTTTCCCAGGCCATAGCAGAGAGCTGGATTGGAAGTGGAGCAGCCTGGACTCGAACTGGCGCCCATATGGATGCTGGCACTGCAGGCTGTGGCTTTTCCCTCTTCACCATAGTGCCGCCCCCCCCCCCCCCATTTCTTCAGTTTGGTATTTTTGAATTGCAATTTAATTGGTAGAAGGCCTTTAATCTCTGATTTTTGTGAAGAATTATTTCCTTGAAGTGCTTCGGAGAAATGTAATCAAGGTGGAACTGATGTAACAAAAGTTTATGGGCCTACATTATCAATTTTTATTTTAAAGATATTTTATTCTTGAAATAGAAAGGGAGATTTTATGATTCTATAAATCAAGGGATCTCTGGTAATGCAGCGGTGTTGTCTGTTCTAGCAGAGAGAGGGACATAAAGCAATGCAATAGGTACTACAGGTATTTCTTCATCTTGAGGTTTGACTTCTGGCTTACTCTAATTTGGTTTTATTTTAGGCTTGGCCTTTGCTTCAGGTTTAGCAGCCACTCTGACTATTACTCATCTTTTAAAAGCAGGAGACCAAATTATTTGTATGGATGATGTGTATGGAGGTAAGTGACTCCTCTCATTTATATTGTGTCAACTACTATTTTAAATATAACAAAATGGACGCTAAATTATATTAACAATGTTGCTGGCATTATTGATTACTGATTATTTGTTATTATTATTTATTTTTGACTTTTTTCATTTTATTTGAAAGACATAGAGACAGAGAGACAGAGAAACAGAGAGATTGAGATTTTCCATTTGCTGGTTCACTTTCCAAATGCCTATAACAGCCAGGACTGTGCCAGGATGAAGCCAGAAGCTGGGTGGCAGGGATCCAAATACTTGAAGCATCATGTACTGTCTCCCAGGGTGCACATTACCAGGAAACTGAATCAGAAGTGGACAAGCCAAGACTCAAACCAGGCACTCTGATATGGTATGCAGGCGTCCCAAGCGGTCTTAACCACTGCACCAATCCTCACCCCTGTTTGTTATCTTTTAAAGGTGGGTTGGACAGCTCTGTGATGGCTCAGACATAGCAGATGAGGAGTGTAAACACTTAGAGTCCATGTTCTGGAACTGCTTATGGGAAACGCTGCTTAGTAAGAATGGTATCAATGTTACTGGAATGAATAACAGGACTTAATCGACTTTCAGATGTATTCTGCCCTAGAGAAGATAATGTTTAAAGAGTGTTCTAATGCCAACTTAAAATTTTACTGTAATGAAGATAAATTATAACCCGGATTCTTCTCCTTTGCCCCTTTATTTTTCTTTTGGTTTCAGAGAACCTTTTTGAAATCTTTGTAAGCTATGAGCCCTTTTCCCAAAAAATGTTCTTAAAATTACCACGAGTATTCAGCATTTCAACTTTAGGTGTCTCCCTTAGAACCCTTCCATGGATCCAAATTTAAGAATCTGCATACTATCTTAGCTACATAAAGAGGGGGAAGTGAATGCGGGAGAAGACAGGCTTACCTTAACCTTTAAACAAGACTGATTTTTGTGTTCAAAACAACAGCAAAGAATTTTGTAAATGTATATATAAATTCTAAATGCTTCCAAATAATTAGAAGGTGACTTAACATAGTATTATGACTTTATCTATCTCCTATCTCAACAAAATACTCTGTATATTCTTTAAAGGAAGGGACTTAATAAGCATTTTGTTCCACAGACATTTGTACAATGTGTTGTATTTTATCTTACATCCTTATAATAGTTTTGTCAAATTGAAATTACAGAGCTCTCCAACCATTAGTCACTTTTATAATGCAATGGAAAATCCTCATGGCAAAGAAAGGAAATTGTTGATTTTTTAAAAAAAAATTATTTGAGAGAGAGAGAACAGCAGATGGACAGGTAGAGAGAACTCCCATTCCCTTGCTCATTCCCCAGATGCCCACAATACTAGGGCTGGGCCAGGCTGAAGCCAGGAACTGGGAATCCAATCCAGGTCTTCCACATAGATGGCAGGGACCTGACTAGTTGAGCCATCATCACATGTTGCTTTCTAGGGAAGCTGGATCAAGAGTCAGAGTCAGGACTTGAACCCAGACACTCCAATATGGGATGTGGGCATGTTAACCCCTAGGCCAAGTGCTTGCCCCCAGTTGTTGATGTTTTGATAGTTCTTTATATTCTTTTTTCTTTCTTTATTTTTTTTTGACGGGCAGAGTTAGACAGAGAGAGAGAGAGAGAGAGAGAAAGAAAGATCTTCTTTCCGTTGGTTCACCCCCCAAGTGGCCACTATGGCCAATGCATTGCGGCCGGCGCGCTGCGCCGATCCGAAGCCAGGAGCCAGGTGCTTCTCCTGGTCTCCCATGCGGGTGCAGGGCCCAAGCACTTGGGCCATCCTCCACTGCCTTCCTGGGCCACAGCAGAGAGCTGGACTGGAAGAGGAGCAACCGGGACAGAATCCAGCGCCCCGATCGGGACTAGAACCTGGGGTGCCGGCACGGCAGGTGGAAGATTAGTCAAGTGAGCTGCGGCGCCGGCCTATATTCTTTTTCAATCTTTTATTGCCAAGGGTCAATCTATGTAAAATCAAAAGTCCAGTTTATCTTTGATCACGGTATTTTTCTTTTCTTTCTTTTTTTTTTTTTTTGCTTACTATCAGTAATAGTTTTCTGGCCTTTCAATTTGTATATGTAAAAATCAAATCCTGAACAGTTTATAAAAAAAATTGTTCAAAGTTGAAATGATTTATCTTTTTCCACTATAAAAATGTAGTAGTTTGATTTACATTGTTTCATCTATTAAAGCTTCAGAACTACACAACAACAATGCTGAGAAAGTACAAAGAATAGTAACCAATTCTTTTCCATTACCAAAGTATCAACAACAATTGTTATTTTAGATTTGAGTACTAGGAAGTAATTGTTAAAAAAACCTAATGTTTCTGGGGCCAGCGCTGTGGCTCTGGCATCTCAAATGGGCGCCAGTTTGAGTCCTGGCTGCTTCACTTCCAACCCAGCTTTCTGCTATGGCCTGGGAAAGCAGTAGAAGGTGGCCCAAGTGCTTGGGTCCCTACACTCATGTGGAAGACCCAGAGGAGACTACTGGCTCTTGGCTTTGGATTGGCCCAGCTCCAGCCATTTCGGCTATTTGGGAACTGAACCAGCAGATAGAAGAACCCCCTCTCTCTGCCTCTGCCTCTCTGTAACTCTGTCTTCAAATAAATAAATAAATCTTTAAAAAAAAAAAAACCCTGATATTTCAGGGAGTATACTGCTTACTATTCGAAGAGTAGAAATTGAGTATTTTGAGAAGTATGATTAGAAGCCACTGAAAACATCAACAAAATTAAAATAGGTTTGGCATCTCTCAAATATTGCATACTAGTTAGGTCCATGAATTGTGGAGTGAATTCTAATAGTTGGTATATTATCTCAGGCAAATTATTAACCAGAGTCTGTTTTTTCATTTATAAAATAGGGATAATTGTACCTGCTTTAGAAAAGTAGTTGTGAGAACTGAGTGAGAAATATACCCAAGTATTTTTCTGCTTTATGCCACTTGTGTATATTAAGTGAGCTTTAGTTGGTTCTTTAACCTTTAAAGTCAAGCATCATTATTTTTTATATATTGGCTAGCCAAATTATTTAACCCAACTAGAAATGCTTTCAATTGCATTTTTATCGATGAATTGGAGTTCCTTTTATTTTTAAAGTGCTTATAAGGAATGATCATTTCTTAATATAATGTTCTCTTTATTTTCTCTGGTTCTCTTGCTGTAGGTACAAACAGATACTTCAGGCAGGTGGCAACTGAATTTGGATTAAAGATTTCTTTTGTTGATTGTTCCAAAACCAAATTGCTAGAGGCAGCAATTACACCAGAAACCAAGGTAACTCAGCGTTTTTGGTTTTGTCTGTTTTCTCTGTGGTGTGTTTTCATTATTTCTGTTTACCAGAGAATAAAATTTAGATATACATAATGAATTTTGTTAGAAGCCATTAAAAACACCTAACAAGATTCAGATAAGCCTGATCTCTTAAATATTATAACATGATTAGGAACATGAATTCTGTAGTGAATTCAGATTTTAACTATATATGGTGGATGGTATATATTCTCTTGGGCAAAGTATTTAAAGTCTCAGTTTCTTCATTTGCAAAATAGGATTAATTGTATCCACTTTATTGAAAAGTAGTTGTGAGAACTAAGTGTAATGCATGTGAAATGCTTAATATAGTAACTGGATCCATGGTAATTGTTAACAACAATTATATACAGGACCTTAACTTTCTTATGAAACTCCTATTGGTAGCAGAAATCATCATAGAGATTGGATTATAGAAAAAGAAGTTTGCTGAGCCCCAAACCTTAGGCACAGTGGCTTTTTCAGGGCTCCAGGGATAACTTCACAAATAATGGAAGTAGAGAAAGGACCACAGCAATTTTAGCCTTCGTCCTGGGAATCTTGTGTGTTACCGGAAGGTGTTTTGTGCCTGAGTGAATGGCAGATGTGATATTCTTTATTAGGATCTCATTTAAATTCAGCAGGGGTAAGAGAAAGACCAGTGTCTTTTATAAATCAGCCATTTCCAACTTCTTGCTCAGGATTGAAAGGTTAGAATTGTACCCAAGATTAGGTCGCAGGGAGTGCTAAAAATTTTAAATTTTTTCTTTACAAGTTACTTTGCGGATTAATATGGGGCTGAGCTTTGGTAGTTAAGGTTTGTTGTCAAAGGAACTTGTTTTTCTTGCTTGGGAGAAAAGATACTTATTACAATAGCTGGTCTGCATTATGCTTAGTGAATAAGCCAGTCCCAAAAAGACAAATATCATGTTGTCCCTGATTTGTGGTGACTAATATACAGAACATATAATAAATGTAATGTGTATCAGTGAAATTGACATTTTCAGATATGATTATTGTTTACAACCCTCTTCGGTACTCCTGAGGAACAGTGGTTTTTCTTACCACTTGTTGACTTCTTTATTTAGTGGAGGGTAAAGCTTGTGATTATAAATTGAAAGTATGTCATTATAAAAATTAAAAAAAAAAAATAAGAAAAGAAGGAGGAGGGAGGGTGGAAGCCACAGAGGGTGGGCAGGTAGGGTGAGAAGTATCATTATACTCTTACAACTGTATATATGAAATACACAAAATTTATATTTTATTTTATAAAAATAAAAAATTTTAAAAAAGAATAAATGCAAAAGTAAATGAGCACAAAATAAAATAAAATGAAATAAAATAGCTAGTCTGAGTCTTCCTAAGGAAGGAAAGCAAATTATGTGTATGTTAAACTTTGTAAACAGGCTTTTGTATATTGACTGTTTACCAACTTGAGTTAATAAATCCTGCACTTTCTCTGTCCTGAATTATCAGGCTCATCATTTGAATGAGAACTTTTAAGTCAATGTATAACCTAGTTTGCATTCATTTACTTCTTTTTAATTTTTTACCTCTTCCTCTTTGTGTCATTTTATTCATTTATTTCATTTGAAAGGCTTAGAGACAGACAGACAGACACACACACACACACACACATATATTAGAAAGACAGATTTGCTGGTTGACTCCTTCAATTCTTGCAACATCTGGGACTGGGTCAGGCTGAAGTCGGGAGCCTGAGAACGTGAATCTGAGTCTCCCACATAGGTGACAGGAACCCAAGTACTGAGCCATTACCTGGTGCCTCCCAGGTTGCACATTAGCTGGAATCTGCAGTTGGGGGCAGGGGAATTTGAACACAGGCACTCTGATATGGGATGTGTGCATCCCAAGTGGTGTCTTAACTATTATACCAGATGCCTGCCCCATTATCTATATTATTTATATTTATATAATTTATATATTGTATTATTTATATAATAATATGATATGTTATTATTTAATATATTTAATTTATAAATTATTTAAATTAATAATTTAATAATATAAATATTTATATAAATACAAATATATATAGATTTATATTTATATAATTTTATATATTTATAATATTTATATTTCCAGATACTAAATTTTATCTTGAATACATCCTCCTTTTTATGAAAAAAATAATTAGAATAATTAGTTTTAGCTTTTTTCTGCTTATGTACATTATCTCACTTGATATCCTTACAGGTCTATAAGTTAAATATTATCAACCCAATTATATAGTTGAAGGGCTTGAGAAATATACAACATAAGTTGCTTAGCTGTGGCACCAGAAATTCATAGAGGGAGCTGGTGCTATGATGCAGCAGGTAAAGCCACTGCCTGCAGCGCCAACATCCCATAAATGCACTGGTTCTGGTTGCAGCTACTCCAATTCCAATCCAGCTCCCTGTTAATGTCCTGGGAAAGCAGCAGGAGATGGCCCAAGTCCTTGGGACCCTGCACCCACGTGGGAGACCTGGAAGAAACTCCTGGCCCTTGGCTTTAGATTGGCCCAGCTCCATCATTTGCAGCCATTTGGGGAGTGAACCAGTGGATGGACGCTCTCTCTGTCTCTCTCTCCCTCTAACTTTACCTTTCAAATAATTAAATGTCTTAATAATAAAAAAAGAAATTTGTAAGGAAGGCTAGGATTCAGAGTTGAACCTTCTAACTTCATTGTCCATATGTTTCTGTTTTTTTTTTTTAAAGATTTATTTATTTATTTGAAAGTCAGAGTTACACACAGAGAGAGGAGAGGCAGAGAGAGAGAGAGATCTTCCATCCGATGGTTCACTCCCCAAATGGCCACAATGGCCGGAGCTGCGCTGATCAGAATCCAGGAGCCAGGAGCTTCTTCCAGGTCTCCCACGCGGGTGCAAGGTCCCAAGGACTTGGCCCATCTTCTACTGCTTTCTCAGGCCATAGCAGAGAGCTGGATTGGAAATGGAGCAGCCGGGTCTTGAACCGGCTCTCATATGGGATGCCGGCGCTTCAGGTCAGGGTGTTAACTCACTGGGCCACAGCGCTGGCTCCTGTTTCTGTTATTTTAATGTAGCCTCTCAGACTGTTACAATATATGATATGAATGTTTGTGTAATATTGTGTTGTGTGTTTTTATAAACAATTGTTCTTTACTGAATTATTTTAGCTTGTTTGGATCGAAACACCCACAAACCCTATCTTGAAGATGATTGACATTGAAGATTGTGCACAAACTGTCCATAAGCATGGAGACATTATTTTGGTTGTGGATAACACTTTTATGTCAGCATATTTCCAGGTAAATGACAATAAATTATTCTGGTGTGATTAGTAGACCACTCAGATAGCTGCATATAGGAAAGGAAATATTTGTTTATAGTTAAAATTATTATTTAATTCATGAAATCCAGTCATAATTACTGATTAGACAAATTTTTTTTTTTTTTTTTGACAGGCAGAGTGGATAGTGAGAGAGAGAGAGACAGAGAGAAAGGTCTTCCTTTTTGCCGTTGGTTCACCCTCCAATGGCCACTGCAGCTGGCGCATCGTACTGATCTGAAGCCAGGAGCCAGGTGCTTCTCCTGGTCTCCCATGCGGGTGCAGGGCCCAAGTACTTGGGCCATCCTCTACTGCCTTCCCGGGCCATAGCAGAGAGCTGGCCTGGAAGAGGGGCAACCGGGATAGAATCCGGCGCCCCAACCCGGACTAGAACCCGGTGTGCCGGCGCCGCAAGGCGGAGGATTAGCCTGTTAAGCCACGGCGCTGCCTAGACAAATGTTAAATTTGGACCTTTTCTACCATCAGTTAGTATTTGTTCACACCTATATTAATATATTGCATATGGCACTTTGCGTTTGTAAAGTTATCTCAATTACAGCTTTTCTTTTGGGATGTATAATTTCTTTGAAGACATGGCCTTATGATATGATTGTGTGTACTAATGCCTTATACACAGAAAGGACTTGACTGTTTATGGGTTGGTTATAAAATAGTCATATTGCTTTTCATCATACTTCATGTATTTTTAAATATATTAATTAACTTTTTTTAAACCCAGCTTTTCAAATAAAAGGAAAAGCTATATGCAATGAAATCCCTGGATGTGTTATACATATCCTTGCTTCATTTGCTACTTTTTCTGCTCTCTGCACCCCAAAGACTATTACTAGCCCCATGTAACTTTATTTATATTAGGAATTTCTATTATATATGTTCTGTGGTAGTATTTGTAGTGCTGCTGTCTTTGTATGGGCTGCTATACCAAATTCCCATACTTACAAACAAAATTTATGTCTCAGTTTTGGATGCTGGGAAGTCCAAGATCAGGGCCCTAGCAGCAGATCTGGTTTCTGTAAGGCCTGTTTTCTGGTTAATTCCTGGTGCTTCTCCCTATGCCCTCACAAGGTAAGAGTCCAGGAAGCTCTCTGGGGCTTCCTTTAAAAGGGCACTCACCCCATTCATGAGGGCTTTGTCTTTATGACCTCATCATTTCTCAAAAGGGGCTACCCCTCAACCCCCAATACTCTGACACATTGATAATTAGGTTTCAAACTATGAATTGGGGTGAGGGGAGGGGTACCCAAACATTCAATCCATAGTGGCTCTCTTTAAACTATCTCTTGTCTTCACTACCCTGTGACATTTATCTGTTGAATACAATCCTCCCATCCATATGTCCTTTGTTCTTTCTCTTTTCCAGGTTTTTCCTCTTTTATGTTTTGCTCTTTTTGGTAGATAATCATGGACTCTGCCTGTAATTGACTTGTTTTTTGCCTTTTCCCCATGTCTTCTTCCTTTCCTTGTTGCGAGTTACCTTCTTGCTGTTTCCTTCTGCTTGTATCTTGTCACACCTAGAACCCTTCCTGTAGTTCATCTTGATTCTGCAGAGTTCCCGAAACTCCAGCCCATTTTCTCCAGCTTGTCAAGGAGGTAGATGCTTACAAGTTGGATCCCTGAAGTTGGCCCAGGCTGCTGTCTCCCTGTGATTGGCTGAGGCCCCTGTTGCTCACTTTTCTCCATTTTATTTGAAGGCACAATTAATATTTTGTTTTTCTTTCTTGAAATACTCTCTGTCAACATTGCACTTTGCTAGCTTCATGGGCCATCTCTTTCTTTGGTTCATGATGTATCTTTGGCTTTTGTGTATCAGGTAAGGCAATCTAGTTCCAGCTGGAGAATCTCCTGACAAAGTCTACTTGTCCCAAGTCATTTTCACTTTTGGACTTTATATTCCAACTCTTGAATTCATATGCTACTTACATTAGGCCATGTATATCGCATCAAATCACCTTAGCTGAGTCACAGTGAGTCATGTATATTCCAAGAGAGAGCACGTGATTTTTTTTTAGCCTGCCCTGCCCAAGTTACTCATCAAGCCAAGCCCTCTTTCTCATGCTACTGTCACTAGAATAGGTCTAGTTTTTCTACCTTTCCAAAGCCTGCATCTCATTTCTCATGCCAAGGGTTGCATTTGCTTCATTTCAATTTGCATTCAGTTCTAGTTGAATGAATTAGCATTATATTGTCCCTGGGTAGCCACCTGTATTGATTTCACAAAGTCAATCTCCTTCTGAAAAGATAGATCCTCATTGTCTTAGTTTCATTAAAACTGGATATATCCTTTCCCCCTTCCGTTGTCTTCTGCATCTTCTCTAAGTCTCACAAAAGGGAAATAAATGAACATAGCACCATGACATTCAGAGCCTGTGGAGTCAAGCAGTCTGGGTGGGTGTGAGACCTAGACCAGTTTTTCATCTGCATGATCCATCTTTTTTAAAGTCCCTTTTCCATCCTTACAGGAAAACCATAAAAGTACTGGTTTTTTGAGTTAAAGAATTTTGTACAATGCTTTACTGGATTATATAAGATTCAGCATGATTCTTGGCACAGAATGAGAGCAACAGCTGTTAGTGGTTTTTATTTTTCCTTTGCTTTTGACCATAGAATTTCCAGAGCATCATCCGCTTTGGCCCATTGCTCTAGAGAAGAACAGATACATATGTTGAGATTGCTTTGAACAATACCTTACATCCTATTTTTGAAATAGTCTGTATGAAATGGTTCTATAGCCACCCACGCTATTTTCCAAAGACATCTAATGAGGTCACGATATACTTTCCTAAACAAACTTATGTTAAAAAATGTACATGGAAATTTCAATCCCTTCCCAAAATGTTTCTCTTCTTCCTGTCTAGAAATGGAATTTGTCTTATCTATGTATTAAATGTAATGAAGTAGTTTTTTTTTTGAAGTGTAAAAATTCACTGTGCAATTCATATGTAAGCAATAAAACAAAAATTGAAAAAAAAAATGTACATGGAAAGATGTTGAAAATCCATTGCTTAGTAGATTAATTGATTTTAACTCTAAGTCTTACTGTAAACATTTTGACTAAAGCATTAATTTGTAGGAAAATTAGGTGGGAAAAAAATTTTTTTATGAGTAACTTTTACACTTGTCAAAAGTAATGTAATAAAATTAGAGTAATTAGGAGTCAAGATCATGATAAACCAAGTATAAATAATTACAGCATACATCATTAGGTTTTAATGATAAAAATGTAAGCAGATTAGTTTATACTTACTTGACATAAACACTGGTGGATGTTTATGTTAACTATTTTATGTGTATAGTAAGTCATAAAATGCTGTGTCTCTGCCATAGGTAATGAATTTAGGGGCCAGTAAGCAACCATCATAAACAGCTCCAGGAGACTTGTTGACTTGGGTCTGTCTGCTATTTCTACAAAACTTGTACCTTCAATTGAGTATTGATCCACTGTTTCATATTCGTATTTTTATTTGGTGGGAGGGACACAAGACAGCATAATATCAAAAGATCTGGGAAACGTTAAGATATACGTATATTTTTGCAAGTTAGTATTGGTTAGAAGGGGAATGGAATTATAATTGCACTAGTCATGGTAAAGAAGCATATTTTCAAATGGTTTCACATTCAAAGCAAACTTCTGTTTCTTTCAGCGGCCTTTGGCTCTGGGAGCTGATATTTGTATGTATTCCGCAACAAAATACATGAATGGTAAGATATGCATAGTCCACATTTGAAATGTTTTTTTTTTTTTTCCCCATAGATAGGTGGGAATAGCCTAGGGCTTGCTATTTTAAGCCTTTTACTTCTATTACAGCTTTTTTTCTGTGATTTATGGAGAATAACAACATTTTAATTTGACTAAATATAGGATTTCATTTGCAAAGACAGAACATGCTCATGATTTATGAGGAGAAGATTAAAATTTACTGTAGAAGGTTGTACTTTATCCTTTTGACAGCTTAAAAAGAAATATTTAGCTTTTATATGATTTTTATTTTTGGAGTGATGTTTTTGCCCCTGCCAAATTTAATACAGTTTACTTAAACTTATTTCATAAGATTTTGCTCCTGAGAGGTTTTCCCATTTTGGATATTACAAAATGAAGAATAAACATAAATTGTTTGCAACATAAATGTTTTGTCTTAGGCCACAGTGATGTTGTGATGGGCTTAGTGTCTGTTAATTCGGAGAGTCTCCATAACAGGCTTCGCTTCTTGCAAAATTGTAAGTATTCTAACATTTACGTTTCTTACATTTAGAGGGAAAAGATTCTGATTTTTTAGAAGAAAGTGGAGAAAATTGGGCTATAAAAGTATTAGTTATAGCATAATAAGGCTTTATGATATGATACAAGGAGTATCTTTTTATTTTCATTTCTATGCTAATTTTTTTTTTTTAAAAAAAGATTATTTATTTATTTGAAAGGCAGACTTACAGAGAGAGAGAGACAGACAGACAGACAGAGACAGAGATAGAGATAGAGAGAGGTCTTCCATCTGCTGGTCCACTCCCAAAATGGGCACAAGGGCCAGAGCTAGCTGGTCTGAATCCAGGCCAGGAGCTTCTTCTGGGTCTTCCACATGAGTGGAGGGACCCAAGCACTTGGGCCATTCTTTGATGCTCTTCAAGGCACATTAGCAGGGAACTAGATCAGAAGAGTACTTGGGACTTGAACTGATGTCCATTTGGGATGCTGGCAACAGCTTGACCTACTATGCTACAGTGCTGATCCTTCCATGTTCATTTTACTTATAATATGTTGGAGTACAATGAATTTTTAGTTTAGGACTATGAATTTTTTTGAATAGCTTTTAAAAAACATTAAAATGTTAGCTTTCATATATTATACATTTTATATTTGGAAAGGTGGTTAATTTTAAATACAGTTAAGCTATAAAGTTATATTTTTCAACAGATGCTTAAACACCATTTCCTGTTTATATTATTTAGTTTATCTTAAGTATGGCTCAAGATTTAACCATTACAATTTGACAGATGAGAAACAAGCATAATTGGGAGTAAAAGTGCTCCTCTGGGAAGTATATAAAAGAGAAACAAAAAAAGGTGGGAAGCCAAAACTTAATGCTTGATGAATGTTCTTTCATTGAATCAAAGTAAGAATGAGGGGTGGGTTTGTGGCTCAGTGGGTTAAGCCACCACTGCGACACCTCCCATATTGGAGGGCTGGTTTGCATCCTGGCTTCCAATCCAGTTTCCTGCTAATGCATCTGGGAGGTAGCACATGATAGCTCAACTGCTTGGGCCCCTGCCACTGATGTGGGAGGCTGAATGGAGTTCTGGGCTTCTAGCTTTGGCCTACCTCAGCCCTAGCTATTACAGGGGTTTGGAGAGGCTGCCCCACAATGGCTACCCCATCTTCATATTTGAAAGTTCAAATTGTGTGTTTTTTTTTAAAAGATTTATTTATATATTTGAAAGTCAGAGTTACACAGAGAGAGAAGGAGAGGCAGAGAAAGAGAGAGGTCTTCCATCCTCTGGTTCACTCCCAAGATGTCTGCAACGGCTGAAGCTGAGAGCCAGGAACTTCTTCCAGGTTTCCCACGTGGGTACAGGGACCCAGGGAATTGGCCATCTTCCACTGCTTTCCCAGCCATAACAGAGAACTGGATTGGAAGTAGAGCAACCAGGACTTGAACCGACGCCCAAATGGGATGCCAGCATTGCAGGTGGCGGCTTTCTCCATTATACCACACCCTTAGTGTGTTTTTACTTAGTTTTTAGGATATCTGTTTCCCTTCTCATTTTTTTTTTTCTTTTAAAGATTTATTTATTTGAAAGTAGAGAGAGAGAGAGAGAGAGAGAGAGAGAGCGTGCATGTGCCAGGGCTGGATCAAGCCAAAGCCAGTAGCCAGGAGTTTTCCAGGTCTCCCACATAGGTTCATGGACCCCAGGAACTTGGGCCATCCTCTGCTGCTTTCTTAGGCACATTAACAGAGAGTTGGATTGGAAGTAGATCGACCTTGACATGAGCTGATATCCACATGGGATGTCACAGGTGGGGCTTTGCCTGCTATGCCACAACACTGGCCTCTCCCCTCTCATTCTAAAGTGTATTTCTCTAAGCATATTTTGTGCATCATTTTTATGCTTGTGACTTGGTAAATTCATTTTCTCCCTAAAACTCAAGCATTGAGCTTTGTAGCTAGCTTCTCAGAGTCACTATAATGAAAAGAGGGGGCCAGAGAATTTTCAGGGTCCCACTCCACCTTCAGAGTAACCCAAGATGTATTCATTTTGCAGCTCTTGGAGCAGTTCCATCTCCTATTGACTGTTACCTCTGCAACCGGGGTCTGAAGACTCTGCAAATCCGAATGGAGAAACATTTCAAAAATGGAATGGCAGTAGCTCAGTTCCTGGAATCAAATCCTCTGGTGGAGAAAGTTATTTATCCTGGTATGATATTCTTATATCTAAGCACATCTGCATATTGTAGCATTTGAAGGGGTGTCCTGGGCATCCTGTGTATATAACATTTATTTGTATGGTAGGCACTTTGATGTGTTTTTGTTTGTTGGTTTATCATGGATCTGGTGATAAGAAGAGAGACATGAATCTCAGGTCTTGCATTAGGTTGCCAGTAGTCTAACGGAGGCTTGGATGTTAGAATTGTGTTATGTGGTAGATGTTCCTGTGATGGTCTTTAGCTGCAAGGCTTGGGAATAGATGACAACATTGTACTTTTCAGTTGCTGTGCTTATAGTCTTGTCAGTCTGCTGTTCAGCACTAGCTCTAACTTTGATCCAGATTTGTGCCCAGTTGAGACTTAATACTTGTTTACCAAAATTCCCTTGAAGCTGTCTTTTTGAATTTCTTCACCTCTCCCAGTATTTTTTTTTTTTAAGATTTATTTATTTGAAAGTTAGAGTTACACAGAAAGAGGAGAGGCAGAAAAAGAGAGAGAGAGAGAGAGAGAGGTCTTCCATCCAATGGTTCACTCCCCACTTGGCTGCAATGGCCGGAGCTGTGCTGATCCGAAGCCAGGAGCCAGGAGCTTCCTCCGGGTCTCCCACACAGGTGCAGGGGCCCAAGGACTTGGGCCATCTTATACTGCTTTCTCAGGCCATAGCAGAGAGCTGGATTGGAAGTGGAGCAGCCAGATCTCAAACCGGTGCCCATATGGGATGCCGGTGCTTCAGGCCAGGGTATTAACCCACTGTACCATAGTGCCGGCCCTGACCTCTCCCAGTATTTAGGCATACTCATGTATACTTAACAGAATTATATGTCACTCTTTGAATTTATTTTACCATTGTTTTAAACTTAATAGTCTTAAATAAATCATTGTTTATAGATTTTTTAAAAAAAGATATTTATTTGTTTATTTGAGAAGTAGAACGACACACACAGAGAAACAGAGAGGCAGAGAGAGCTCCCATCTTCTAGTTTACTCCACAGATGTCCACAATGGCAGAGACAGAGAGACATCCTTTGGTTTACTCCTCAGTTGCTGGCAACAGCCCATGCTGGGCCAACCCGAATCCAGGAGCCTAGAACCATAGTCTGAGTCTCCCACATGGATGACAGGGACCCAAGTATCTGGACCATCATCTGCTGACTCCCAGGGTGTGCATTAGCCAAGAGCTAGATTAGAAGTGGAGTAGCTGGGAGTCAATTCAGGCACTCTGATACAGGGTTTGGGCACCCCAAGTGGCATTTTGACAATGCACCAAATGCCTGCCCCTTAGATCCTTTTGAGGTCTCTAACCATATACTCTTGGTTACATAGGAGAATTAAAAATTATCACTGTTCTCAAGGAACTTAGGTAGATAAGGGCAGTGATAGGTATGAGGGTACTTCAAAAAATTCATAAAAATGCATATTATGGAAAAACTGCTTGGATTTCAAACTTTTTGGTATCAAAATAAACTTTCAGTCTATTTTATGAAAGTTTTGAAGTACCCTCCTATAAAATTAAATGCCCCATGTATAGTCCAGGTAAAGAGTTGTATATTATTTTGGATGGAGGGAGGGAGAAGAATTTGAGCTATGCCCTGAAGAATGGGTAGTATTTGTTAAAAGATCATGAATAGAGCATTTCAAATTCATTCAACCTTTTTTCTTTTCTTTTTTTTTTTTTTAAGATTTATTTACTTGAAAGGCAGAGTTACAGAGACAGTCAGAAAGCAAGATATCTTCCGTCCTCTGGTTCACTCCCCAAATGGCTGCAATGGCCATGGCTGGGGCAGGCCATAGCCAGGAGCCAGGAGCTTCATTTGGGTCTCCCATGTGGGTGCAGGGGCCCAAGTACTAGACCAACCTTCTGCTTTCCTGGGCATATTAGCAGGGAGCTGGATCAGAAGTGGAGTGGCTGGGATTTGAGCCATGCTCATATGAGATGCCAGCATCACAGGCAGCAGCTCAACCCACTATGGCATAACACTAGCCCCTCAACAAGCATTTTCAATTGCCACCCATGACCAGGTTTTGTACTAGGTACTGGTATCCAATTATTAGAAGAAATGGATTTGCTCTTATGGAGTTAGTTTGCTGGATAAGACAGATATTGAGGGAGAAATTACCAAAGGAGGTAATGGAACAAGTGCAGATTAAAGGAACAGCATGTAGGCCAGTGCCGCGGCTCACTAGGCTAATCCTCTGCCTGCGGCGCTGGCACCAAGGGTTCTAGTCCCAGTTGGAGCGCTGGATTCTGTCCCGGTTGCTCCTCTTCCAGTCCAACTTTCTCCTGTGGCCCGGGAAGGCAGTGGAGGATGGCCCAAATGCTTGGTCCCTGCAGGACGAGGCACCTGGCTCCTGGCTTTGGATTGGCGCAGTGCCAGCCATGGCGGCCATTTGGGGGGTGAGCCAATGGAAGGAAGACCTTTCTCTCTGTCTCTCTCTCTCACTGTCCAACTCTGCCTGTCAAAAAAAAAAAAAAAAAAAGAACAGCGTGTACAAAGATCCTGAGACAAAAGGGTGTGCAGTGTCCTGATTTAAAGAAAGCTGGTGTGGCTGACTCTCTATGGAGAGCGTAGAAGAGAGAAACCAGTATGAAGCTGGGGGAGCAGACAGGGGTCAGAACAATAGTCAGGTGTGAACACGCAGAAAGCTCATTGGCAGTTGCTTAAGTGGAGAGTGAAATGCACCCCCCCCACACCTCAAAACTACACATTTGACCGTAAAATAAGACTTCTGTTATACTCTCTGACTCCAGGGCTGCCCTCTCACCCGCAGCATGAGCTGGCGAAGCGTCAGTGCACAGGTTGCCCAGGGATGATCACCTTTTATATTAAGGGCACTCTTCAGCACGCTGAGTCTTTCCTCAAGAACCTAAAGGTAAACTCTGAAATGGGTTTTTAAACTGTAGATGCATGCATTTCATTATCTGTCATTTCACGTTTTTGGCCCTCTGTGTCATACCTGCAAACCTCATCATCCTGAAATGTATTGAGATGAAAATAACAAACTTCAATGGCAGAGGAGCAGGCATCTGGAGATGGTCGTTTGCTTAACTGTTCACAATCAGTTTGAGAGGGATAGAATGTTCTAATACATTGGTTTAAAAATGTATTTAAAAGTGAACACTTTTTCACATGAAATCTTATGGGAAACATCACAGCTGTGTGAAGTTAGGGCACTGTGAAAGGCTTTCCAACTCTACGAAGGCTTCCAGACCCTGTGTTTCCCAAGCTGGGGTGGAGTGAAGAGGAGGCCTTTTTCTAATTCTCACAGAGCCAGGAGGCTTTGAGAGCCCTGGGCAAGAGGCCTGTGTAATTCCACACACTGTGTTTACCTTGAGCTCATGCAGTAGACTTTGAAGTTTCAACGGCACAAGTCTAATGAATGGATCATAGCCAGCTTAGGCAAAGCCCTCCCGGTGTCTCAAGTTTGTCCACCTCTAAAATCAGAAAGATAATAATGTACGTATAATTTAATATACTAATGAGTATAAGTTTGAAAACATTTGTAATATTCCACAGCACTCTAATACTGTCTTTGTTCTGTACTGCTATAACAAAATACCAGAGATTGGGTGACTTATATAAAGAGGTTCATTTGACTCATAATTCTGGTAGCTGGAGAGTCCAAGCAGCATCCTGGCTTCCTGCTGAAGGCTTCTGGCTGTGTCACAGTGTGATGGAGAAATAGAAAGGGAACCAGCCCTGGGAAGAAGAAACACATGTGTGAGCAAGAAAGCAAAAGACCAGGGAGGGAGCAGGCTAGCTTTTTTTTTTTTCTTTTTAAAAAAGATTTATTTATCTATTTGAGAGGCAGAGGCAGAGAGCAAAAGAGAAAGTCTTCCATCTGTTGGTTCATTTTCCAAATGGCCACAATTCCTGGAGCTGGGCTGATCCAAAGCCAGGAGCTAGGAGCTTCTTCCGGGTCTCCCATGCATGTGCAGGGGCCCAAGGACTTGGGCCATCTTCTACTGCTTTTCCAGGACATAACAGAGAACTGGATCGGAAGTGGAGCAGCCAGGACTCGAACCAGCAGCCATATAGGATGCCGGCACTGCAGGTGGCAGCTTTGCTCACTATGCCACAGCGCTGACAGATTCACTCTTATAGTAAATCCAACTCAAGGGAACGAATCCTAAGAGACCAAGAAGAGATGCACTTTGATCAGTTTTTATTATTTTAAGCATTTCCACACAATATGTATAATTGGGGAAATCATTGTCACAGACTTTATTCTCATTTTTTTCTCTGAGTTTTTTGGCTAACAGTTTATTCATAGTTGCCACCATTCCCAATCTACCACCTACTGTGTGAGAACCATTTTATTAAAAACCGTTACTTTTAGATTTTAGTATTTTTATTTTCCTGAAAGATCTAATTTCATGTTTTCTTTATTATAGCTATTTACTCTGGCTGAGAGCTTAGGAGGATATGAAAGTCTCGCTGAGCTTCCGTAAGTGTATTTCTGGGTTTTTTAGTATTTTAAATCGGATGTGTGATGAAACCAGGGATAATTCCAGATATTTAACAATAAGAATAGTGTGGCAATAACTAATCAAGAGTGAACTCCACTTTAGGATGGAGACTGATTATAATCCAGTGCTGGGCTACTGAACGATGAGCTGTATCTTCCCAGATATTACTTCATTCCCTGTTTTGCCTGAAATAGGTTCCAGCTGTAATTGTATCCTAGGATCTCTGACCTCTGACCCAGAGCCTCAGTCTCAGTTAGCGACTTTGCATTGGACAAGCTGTTTTTCAAGACTTCTTGGAGATAGAGATTGTGTCTCTGATGAAATTTTTCCTGTTTTCCCTTAGTTATCAGTGAAGAGCCCTACCAGATATTGTCAATCCAACTTACCATCTTTGTTGGATAAACCTTTAAGGGCTCCATGTTGTCTGTGAGAGAAATCCTTATTTGGTATTCCAAGCCCTTTACTATCTAGGCCAATCAGTTCATTTGTTTTTATCAAAATATTAGAGGCAATTGGAAGAGGAAGCAGCCTAAGGTCATACAGTCCTAACGTCTTATTTTACAAAAACAAAACAATGATCTAGACTGTTTAGCTGATTAACCAAATATCAGACAGGGGCATGCTAGCAACTTCACTCTTAAGGCTCTGCTAGAAAAGCAATGAGGGGAGAATAAGGCCCTTGAACCTGGAGTCAAGACTTCCTTCAAGCAATGACTTAACCAATAAGCTTCAATTTTTCTCGTACAAGAAAAGAGAATAATAATTAAAGTAGTCAAGATAATGTATTGGTAACCTGTCCCACCAACCCTTCCTGAGCTGTATCTTGCCTTTACTGTTTGTTGCTATGGCCATTACAAGGACAGTCATCATGATTACCTAATAATGTTCAGCTATACCAAATGCACATGGTGTGTGGATGTTTTAATTTTCATAAATATTTATGAAATGGCTGTTTCCTGGAAGCCTTGTGTTGAAGAATGTCAGGGATTACCAAAATTTACATATCTTTCCTACGTTCGCAGAGTAGTTTACAATTATGCAGAGGGTCAGACAATCTCATACAGTTAAAAAAATTGTGATGCCTAAATAAAGACAAAAGACAGCTTTTTGGTAGTCTTTTGAGAGGATGCCTGCTAGCAAATCTGGATGCACAAGAGGGCACACTCAGCATATGAAATTGGTTAATTTTTCATCATAATGAAATGTGTATGATTTTAAGAGTCTTCTTCAAAACAGACCTCTCCTGTTTATTAAGAGATTTCGTTTTCAGTGCCTGGCCCTCATACACTCCAGCTCAGACTGAAGCTCTGATGCCAGTGGATGAGTGAATTTGGGTCAGGGCTTGTCTGCTCTGTCACGTTCATTCTGTATCTGCTTCAACTATTGCAGCGTTGCAACAAGGGAGAATGGAAATGGAGCCAGTGTGCACTGAGTGAGTCTCCCAGCACAGCAGCACATGTGACATGCAGAACAGACACTCGGGCTCTCAAGGCTGAATTTTCTCATCTGTAAAACACAGATAACACTGTGCATCCATGTTATGAGAACAAACCAAAACAAATCCCTAAGCTAATGCCTTGATTCCTATTAGGTATTCACTAACAAATTCTTTCTTTCTTTGAAAGATAGATAGGGAGAGGGAGAGGGAGAGGGAGAGGGAGAAAGAGAGCACACTAGCTTCCATCTACTGGTTCACTCTCCAAATGCCCATAGTGGCCAGGATTGGGCCAGGTAAAGCTGGGAGCTGGGAATATAAGCTGTCTCCCACCCACCCACTGTTGCCTCCCACTATCCACATTGGCAGGAAGCTGGAGTCAGGAGCTAGAGCCAGGAACCAAACCCAGGCACTTTGATAATGGACTGCAGGCTCTTAACCACTAGGTTAGGTTGCCTGTTCCCTAAATTGTTATTTTTTATTAGGCACCTACTACATTCCAGGTATTGTATTAGTCAGTAATTTATATGTGTTCCTTTAATTAATATGTGACAAACTTTTAAGAAAGATGTTATATCTAATTTTTATGAATTTTTAAAAAATTGATTTCATGCAATTCACCTTGTGTAGTACCTGCCTCATGATAAGCACATAACTAATGCTGTCATTATTTTATTTATAAATATTTTATTTATTTATTTGAGAGAGAGAATTACAGGTAGAGAGAAGGAGAGACAGAGAGAAAGGTCTTCTATCCACTGGTTCCCTCCCCAAATGGCCACAATGGCAGGACTGGGCCAGGCTGAAGGCAGGAGCCAGGAGTTTCTTCCAGGTCTCCAACATGGGTGCAGGGGCCAAAGCACTTGGACTATCCTCCGCTGCTTTCCCAGGTGTAAGCAGGGAACTGCATCAGAAGTGGAGCAGCTGGGAATCGAACTGGGATGCCAGCACTGCAGGCAGAGGCTTAACTTTCTGTACCACAGTGCCTGGCCCTCACTCTTAATTCTTATTGTAGTGCCGGACACGTGATAGGTGCTTTACTTTCATATATGTTGATAATGGTGGTGAATGGCCTGTCTGCTCTGGGAGCTATTCCAGAATTCCTGGAGCACAGTAGTCACTACTAGTGGCCCCGAGTGTCTTTCCTTGATCTGCCTCAGAAGGCTCCAGTTCTGGATAGATCTGTTGATTCATAAGGTATTAATTCTGGGAGATTCTTGATCTAGGAGATCTCTTGCTGCAGGTTGGTCACAGGCTCTATTACTTCTGGCCAAAGCTTCATTCAGGCAGATGTTCAAGTCTCCATGCCAGAAGCTGTGCTTTTCCCTCCCACGTGGGAATGTTTGACAGGTACCTTCAGTGTCTGGACTGAGTGTACCTTACTGATGGTATAAACAGGACTAACAAAAATCATTAGTGGAAGAGGTAAGTTTCATAATTCCTCTTTTTATGTTTTGCCTAAGAAAAATTAAAAGGTTATGAAAAATTTGTTATTTGGAGCAGAAAAAACATATGAAGGTAATTGCAGTTTATGAGGCAGAAATGTGCCTGCACCGATACAGGATAGTGATCAAGATTTGGCTCCCCTCTGCTTCCAGGGCAATCATGACCCATGCATCAGTGCCTAAGAACGACCGAGAAGTCCTTGGGATCAGTGACACACTCATTCGCCTGTCTGTGGGCTTGGAGGAAGAAAAAGACCTCCTGGACGATTTAGACCAGGCTTTGAAGGCAGCAGTAAGTTTTGTGATTTACCTGTGTGTGTGTGTGAGTGTATGTTGAATCTTGGGGGTGGGGGCTTCACTGTGAACTATGAAGGCTTCTATCTCTGCAGTAGACGAGGTGAAGAAATGTGCAGGGACCTCAGGCACAGCACAGATTTAAAGGGTTCAGAACAGTTTTCTCCAGGGAGTGAAGCTTCTGCCTACAAGTTATTAACATATTTTTCTTGTGCACTCTTCATATAGCACCCTTCAAGTGGAAGTCACAACTAGCATTCCAGAACATCTAGTAGAAGCTACTCCCTGAAAAGGTCAAGTCTTCTGAATAATTGAATGGACCATTAATGAGCCTTTGCAGAATTTTCGAGTGAAAATTTAAGGCACCTCATTACCTTTCACAATTGTAATCTCCTAGGGATCTTCCCTGTTAAAAACAGCTTTCTGTCTGTCTGATCATAATTGACAGGTCACTTCTGTTAATATCTTTTTGTTAATTTTGCTATACATTTGCCTCTGAAGGAGGTGAGATTCGTGCTGCTTTTTGGTATTGTACTTTTTTTTTGTTTTTTCCATAGCCTATGACTTATTTTGATCATGTTTACAATGTAATGGTGATTCATTTTGATGTTTTGTGGAGAATTTAAATTATTAAATGAATGTTCTTAAATCAAGTGTGATTTTTGCATATTGTTGAAAAAAGCTTTCAAAGTGATGGTTTACACGTAATTACTATGAACCAAAAGATAAATACTTGAAAAGTCTACTGTGAAATTCTACTGATTTAAGGCTGTACTTATTTTTTTGAAAATAAATCCAAGAATCAAATACATCCCATTGTGATTTTCCTATGTTATGTAACATTATCTATAACCCTGGATCTTTTTAATTCCCAACAGTTTCTCTTAGAGGTCTCAGTCCTTTTTGTAAATTGTTGTAAACTCAAATTAATAACTATCATTCTTAAATCCTAGTGTTTGAAGATATAAATTCTACATATGGCAAGTTAAAAACTACTTTTATAGAAGGAAAAATTAATTTTTTAATTTTTATGTGAAATAGTAACTTTATTGAGCTACAAGAAAATAGGTTTAAAAATATTGTTTTTAAAAAATATTTACTTATTTATCTGAAGGCAGAGCAACAGAGAGGGAGGGAACAGCAGAGGGAGATATTTTCCATCTGTCAGTGCATTCCACAAATGGCTGTGGCAGCTATGACTGGACCTGGCTGAACCTGGCAGTCCAGAACTCCATCCTGGTCTCCCTGCAGGTGTCAGGGGCCTGAGTGCTTGGGCCATCTTCCACTGCTCTCCCAGTTGCATTAGCAGGAAGCTTGATTGGAAGTAGAGCAGCCAGGAACCCTAGCATTGCAGGCAGGCCTCATGGTTAAGCCATCAATTAAGACTTCAGATCCTACATTGGAATCACTGGTTTTGATATACTCCTGGTTCCCCGTTTCAACTTCCTGCCAAAGTGGACCTGGGAAGCAGTGGTGATAGTTCAAATAGCTGAGTTCCTGGTGCTTCTTGGCTGTTCTGGACATCTGGGAGTGAACCAGCAGATGAGAGCTCTCTGTCTCATTCTGTCTCTCAGATAAATAAAATTTGTTAAAAAACTGTGGTTAAGTGCATAGTCACCAAGGCATTGCCAGTAAGCTTATAAGTCAAATAATTAGATTTTTAAAATTGTTTTTGTACTGAAGGCTCTCTCATCTCAGGATCTGAGGGCTGTGGGAATAAACAAAGTCCAAGCACATGTGAAAAGCAGAGGCTATTAATTCAGAGCTTGCCATAGGCAGGGAACCAGCCCTCATCACGTGTATGATGGCAGAGAGTCAGAAGCAGGCAGAGGAGCATGGAAGTTTTATAGTGGAAAACAGGGTTTTCTTCAATTATGCCTTCATTGGAGATTGTTTTTGGCATAGGGAAGCTATAGGTGGGCTGACTAGAAGCAGGCATTCTCTATAATTGGCTGGGGGCACATATTTGCTTTTCTCTGGCTGGTCTTAAATTGAGAGCAGGGACAAAAATGCAGTTCTTTATCAAGTCTTGCCATTTGGGGCTGATCCTTATGGAGGCCATTGTTTAGCCTCCTGGATTGTCCCTAGAGACAGCACCTGGCTTCCTGCGAGTCCAACTTAGAGCTGGCTGCTTCCTGAGTTTGTTTTGTAGATAATGCTGTGGATTTCTGAGGCAGGAGGGTCAAAGTTCTGTTTTTACATAGGGTCTGACCATTGTCTGTCTGTATGTTCATTGCACAAGGCTTCTGGTGTTAGGGCTTCTCTGGACTGACAGAACTCTGTGTGTACGTGTGTATGTTTAGAGAGTGTGAGATTTTAAGAAATTTGGTCATGTGATTGTGGATGCTGGCCAGTCTGAAACCTGCAAGGCTAGCTAGCAAATTGTAAACACTGGCCGGGAATCTCTGTTCTTAGGGCCTTCAACTGACTGGACAAGGCCCACCCACATCACCTTTACTCAAAGTCTACTTATTTAAATGTTAATTACATCTTAAAAATACCTTTATGAATCACTGGGCCCCAGACTAGACATAAACATGACTATAAAATTCAGTATCACAACCATGTTCTAGGTACTGTTCCTTGCTGAGAAGGCACCATCATGTTAATTAGAATTTATGTTCACCCACAGCAATTGATTAACTGTGCAACTGTATCTTCTACTAACATAGTTCACGCAGAGATGACAATTCACTGCTTACACACTGCTGAACACTGCCTTCAAAGTACATGTGGCTTTGCTGAGGGGGATGTAACTGGAGAGTCCCACGATGCTCTGGTTAGATGAGGTCCCACCTCCAATTTTCACTGAGTTGTTTCACAGGGCACATTATGTGAAATTCCATTCTAGCCTGTGCCACCACATTCACTGTTGAAATCCTGAGTGAGATGAATAGCTCTCACCCAAACTAGTGAGTACACTTTTTAAGGAGGCACACAGCAGTGTGTCCATATTTCATTCAGATATTTCAGGGAAGACCTTATTATGGAAACTTGTGACTCAGGTAGCTCATGTTTCTGAACTTCCAGCTACTTTTGATTTATTCTTCTTGAACTTTTTTTTTTTTTTTTTAGGTTTTAAGGGAATTCTGTGACTAAGGATATTAGATATGAGGGCTAAAAAGAAAGTTTAATGAAACTAGAAATGAAAACATTGTTAGCAGTAGAATAGTCTTAAATGACCGATTCCATGGAGGAACCAGAAAACACCCTGCAACAACAAATTTATTTTGCACAAAGATGGTCATCTTAATACTTTTAGGATAGAAATCTTAATAGTATTTTGGTAAAGTCAGGGTAATGTAGTCATTTAGTTACTCAGGTGGACTTGAAGAAGTTTAATGGAAGAAATGAAAGCTTGCAATGCTCTTTAGGAAAACTGAAAAGGGAACACAAATGTTTCATAGCAAATCTCTTAGGAGGCCAATATTGAAGAAAAGGCAAATAAAAGGTGGTAAACATAATTAACCAAAAGCCATCAACGAAGAATAAAAATATAATTTAAAATAATTTCTTTGTTTTAAGTTTTATTTATTTATTTATTTTTGTTTATAGGAAAGGCAGAATAACAGTGACACAGAGATTGAGAGAGAGAGAGAGAGAGAGAGAAAGGGTCTTTCATCTGCTGATTTTACTCCTCAAATGCCCACAATAGCCGAAGCTGGGCCAGGCCTAAGCCAGGAGCCAGGAACTCCATCAGGGTCTCTCACAAGGGTGGCAAGGACCCAACTACTTGAACCATCAACCACTGTCTCCCAGGGTCCACATTAGCAGGATCAGAAGCAAAGGAACTTGATGCCAGGAACTCCAATCTGGGTTGCAGGAATCCCAAGCAACTACCACGATGCCCACCCCAGGAAACATCTTTTAGGAATTACCCAGATATAAGTAAGAAAAATAATGATTTTTATTTCTACAAATTGGGTACACTATTCATTGCAGTCCCACAAGAACCACACAAAGGATCCATGCAGAACTCGGTGTGAGCACAGATCCCGCAGCAGTGACCCTCACCAGGGAATCAGAGAGCCTTGAGCATGTGGAGCCACCCACAGTGACTGCCCAAAGGCCCAGCGACACCCTGCACTGTCACATGCAGCCACAGTGTTATTATAGTCCCAGCACACAAGGCACTCTTAGTCATGAACCCCCCTGGCCCCCTGTCAGTTCTCCCAGCTGGACTCATGCGTCTACTCCTGGCTGGTTGCTGGGAGCGTGCACACGAGCTGTCACAGCTGTTACATAGGTCCAAGATGGCACCCACCCTCTCTTGGCTAGTTACAGGACACTGGTGCCAGGTGGTTGGGGAGAGAGAAACCTGCCCTCCTTTTTTTACTCAAGGTTGGCAGGTATACTCTACCTGGCAGGGCTCCAAGCTGGATTTGCTCCAGGCTCTTCCTGCAGTTTTATTGCCAGTGGCTTGGGCTGCTGCAGTCTGGTCTCACCTCACTGTCCAAAGTGGATGCTGAGACTCTCGGCTGCTGCGGTCCTGAGTTGTGCGTGTCCACACTCTCCACATAGATCCATAGTGTCCCTCGAATTTGCGTGGAGTCTCCTTTGTCATTTTCTCCCGCACCCTTCCCTGAGATTAGACTCTCTCCACATTTTTTTTTTAAACTGTCTTCCCCTAGACTAGAGCAGTCAGCTCCCTCCCTATTCTGCCATCTTGGTGTCTCCCTTTGTTGTTGTTTTTAACTGATTAGTAAAGAAAGAAATGCCCGAGATCCTGACTGGCGCATATGTCATTCAGATGATAGAGTGTTTCAAAGATGTATCCAAGCTTGAAATTTTTTCATAACCAAATGGCAAGAATGATAATTGTAATATTATGGAAAAGTTGAAATTGTTCTCGCTATACAACCCTATAACCTGGGTCTGCTCTCCCAGTACTTACTAAGCCAATCACGAATACTAGGGTGGATGGAAAAAGTAGATATTTGTTTTATAAAACATAGAGCAAGGTGTATGGGCAGCTATTATCTAATTCTTGGACTCCTTAGGGGGAAAAGACTAAGGGAACTTGAAGATTAAAGTTGGAACTGACAGGTGTATAATTAGCTCATGTAGAGCTCTCTGGTTGTTCTGTAGTACCTGTGGTCCTCTGTTGATTGGCTGATAGGATGATCATCATGTCATTTTAGAAATTTTAGCCGGCGCCGTGGCTCAATAGGCTAATCCTCCGCCTTGTGGCACCGGCACACCAGGTTCTAGTCCCGGTCGGGGCACTGGATTCTGTCCCGGTTGCCCCTCTTCCAGTCCAGCTCTCTGCTGTGGCCCAGGAGTGCAGTGGAGGATGGCCCAAGTGCTTGGGCCCTGCACCCCATGGGAGACCAGGAGAAGCACCTGGCTCCTGCCTTCAGATCAGCGCGGTGTGCTGGCTGCAGTGGGCCAGCCGCGGTGGCCATTGGAGGGTGAACCAACGGCAAAGGAAGACCTTTCTTTCTGTCTCTCTCTCTCACTGTCCATTCTGCCTGTCAAAAAACAAAAAAAAAAAAGAAATTTTAAAAATATTAACTTATTTGAAAGACAGAGTGACAGAAAAAGAGGGAGAGATCTTCCATCCGCTGCTTCACTCCCCCAGTGGTTGCAACACCTGGGGCTTGACCATCTGAAGTTAGGACCCAGGAGCTTCTTCTGGATCTCCCATGTAAGTGCAGGGGCCAAAGCACTTGGGCCATCCTCCAATGCTTTCCCAAGCCATCAGCAGGGAGCTGGATCAGAAGTGGAGCAGCTTGGACATGAACCGGTGCCCATATGGGATGCCGGTGCTGCAGGTGGAGACTTAACCTATTAACCTACAGCACCTGTCCCCATAAAAAAACAAATCTTAAACAAAGGAAGAAGAAGAAGAAGAAGAAGAAGAAGAGGAGGAGGAAGAGGAGGAGGAGGAGGAGGAGGAGGAAGAAGAGGAGAAGCAGCAGCAGCAGCGCAGTTGGGACTTGAAACAGTGCTCTGATATGGGACTTAACCTGCTGTGCTACATGCCATCTCTTTTAGGACTTTTGACAATGGCAAATGGTCTCTGGATACATGTGTTGCTGTGGATTCGTTTCTGAGAGGAGGGGCGTGGTGGGGGCAAGAGACACAGAGTCACCACACAGACTCCAGGAGTCGGGTGAAAGCGGGCCAGAGATGAGCAGCCCGAAGACTCGTTTATTTCAGTTGATACAGCAGCTTATATAGCTGAGGTAGCCAATCCGGTCAAGGGGCAGTTCATGCCCTAACCAATCACAGCCTGTTGCCAAGAAGGCTCCATTGCTAAGTGGTTTCCCAGGTGGTTTCCAAAGCCATTCCTGAGTAACTGACACTCGCTTCCCAGTGGCCATCTTGGCATGGCCTTCTCATTCCAGCACATACATATGGGTGGATTTATTTTGTTTGCTCAGTGCCTGGGGTCTGTATAAGGATAAACCATATGACAGGCCCTAATATCAAGATGTTACCTGGAGAGGAAATAAAACATATCCTGAGTCTTGTAATCTGGGACCCTGTAGGGCTAGCTGGACCCAGTGTAGCACTACTTCAATCGGTGAGATAGTCTTTGGTATGGAGTTTAGTAAAGGGTCACCAAAGCAGGGTAGAAAAACTTTAAGCTATGGGAGAGAGATTGTGTAAGAGCTCACTTTCATTCTTGTTATAAAGCGGCCAAAAAAAGAAATTCTGTTATAAATGTTTGATGTTTGATGAATTTTTAGCATGACCATTTAAAAAATATTTAATGCCAGGTATCTTCTTATTTTTTTGCGTTTCAAAAATCAAATAACCTTTGTAAAAGACAAAAATAACCAGAACTAAAAGCAGTGGTTTTGGTAAGCAATTTGAGTGGCCATCTTTTAACTGTCTAGCATCCATCTGACCTTCTTGAAGTAGTATATATCCCATGGAAAATTCCCCATTCAAGCTAGAACCCTGGACTTCTTTTATTTCTTTGTTTTGTTGAAGTGCACCACTCTTAGTTGGAATGGAGGATTTTGTGTTCCTATTTTTCCTTGATGGCTCCATCATTGATCACTGGTTTGATGGAGAGCTCTTGCAGTAAGCAGATATTAATCAAAACCAATCCACATATCTAGTGTCATGGCCACAGTGATAGCTTTGGGTGAACATTTTATTCTAAGCCAAACTACTTAAAATGAATCTCAGAAATTTTATGGGAATTAACAGAAAAGATACATCCTCATTCCTATGTGACCTGAGCCTAGGAGTATGTAGTCATCTCACTGTCAGAAGGGGAACACCTATCTGAGAAGGAAACCCCATGAGGAAGCTGTCTCTGAGAGATGGAAACCAGGCCCTGGTCAGGTTTGTGAGATGTGGATCCAGTTAGCTTGGAACCTAGACCCATGCCAGTGCATGTCAGTTACTTGAATCAATACATTTATTTTTCCTCCTTTTTTCCTCTTTTTGTTAAATTTTTTGTTGTCTTTTTTGTTGCTGCTGTTGTAACCGGGAGAGTTCAGTCTGATATTGAAATGAAGGGAACATTTACTTTCAATGGGTAACGGGAATCTCATCTATCTTCAGATTTACATTTTTACAAGTCATAGGTAATAATACCTGTTATGCCTAGATCGTTGGATCCCCGTTGAGACCCCCAGAGAGTCAAACACCGAAATGCAAAAGCAAGGTTTATTTAGGAATTACAAGCCGCGGCAGGGACCCTCGTCTAACCAACGGATGCAGTCAGAGGAAGGCCCTGAGCCTCCTCAGGGAGTGCTTTTAAGGGTGGGTTACATCAGCGGGGGCTTACAGTACGGGGCCACTTGTGATTGGTCAGGGCTACTCATGGGTTGGCCTGGCTATTTCTGCTTGCCTCGGGTCTAGCGAATTTCCTTATTTGGTCGTAATCTGTGAGCTGCCCTTTTGTAAGTTTTGGTTTTCCCGAAATGCTTGCTTTTACGGGAACTCGGACCTGCTACAGAAAATGGAGGCTGCTATTCAAAATGGAGGTACTTCGGCTCTTCAATATCACCATAGTCCTAGGTATGATATTGTATTACAGTTCTTCAGAGAAACAGAACCAATGATGTATGTGTGTGTGTGTGTGGGTGTGTGGGTATGTGTGTGTATGTGTTAGTATGTGTGTGTGGGAGTGTAGAATTGACTCATGTGGGGGCCAGTGCTGTGGCATAGTGGGTAAATCCACTGCCTGCAGTTACAGCATCCTATATGGGTGCTTGTTTGAGTCCTGGCTGCTCCACTTCTGATCCAGCTCCCTGCTAATACACCTAGGAGAGAAGTGGATGAAAGTTCAAGTGCTTGGGCCCCTGCACCCATTTGGGAGACCCAGAGGAAACTCCTGGCTCCTGGCTTCTGCCTGGTCCAGCCCCAGGCACTGTGACCATTTGGGGAGCGAATCAGTGGATGGAAGATCTCTCACTCTCTCTTTCTCTCTCTATAACTCAGACTTCCAAATCAATAAATAAATCTTAAAAACAAACAAACAAACAAACAAAAAGAGTTGGCTCATGTGATTATGGACGCTAGCACTCCAAAAGTTTCAGGAAGGAAGGAGCAGGCCAGAGACCCAGGAACTTGTTGATATTATGGTTCAAGGAGAGCCCTCTACTGGAGAATCCTCTTATTGTTGGGAGAGTAGCCTTCATCTGATTGGAAGAAGCCTATTACGTTGTGGAGGGTAATCTACTTTTTGCAGAGTCCACCAATGTAATTGTTGATCTCATCCAAAAATACTCTCATAGAAACATCCAGAATAATGTTTGACCCCTTATCTGGGCACCATGGCCCAGCCAAACTGACACATAAAATCAGCGAATGTCATATTTGGACCAGCAAGTTAGAGAAGATGCCCGAGTCTCTGGGCTGAATTATGGAGTCTTTATTTCTGAAAGCCAGCGGCTGTACAGGGGCATGAGCACTCCAAATCATGCTGCCCTGACTGAGCTCAGGGGCGAGCTTATAAAGGCAAAAACCGTGTCTTGTTGGAAGTTAATTACAAAGCCAAGCTTTTGTTACAGAAGCCAGCGCAAACATCTCGGGGGAAGGGGCCGGAACACATTTTCCAGCACTTAATGTAAATAAACCTTATGGTAACATTCTTAAAAGATTAGTTTTTGAGTAGATAGAAGTTGTGTGACTGGTTAGAAAATAGAGGACATCCAGGGACAAAATGGAATGGCTCTGGTCAGGCCACAACTCACTGGCACCTCACCATCACAGATAACTAGTAATAATAATGGTCTATTTTTATTTATCTTTTACTATTTGCTACATATTTGGATAAACAAGTACCATTTCCATGAATTCTCATGTAATCCTTTGAGGTAGTTTCTATTATAATTTTTTTATATTTTATTATTTTATTTTACTTTTACAAAGTGACACTATTGGAAGAAAAAAAATTGTCTAAGGCCACAATGTTAATGGATGGCAGAGTCAAAAATGGACCTGGCTTGTGTGATTCAAAAGACCATGCTTTTCTCAAGCAGCTGTGTTGCCACTTAAAGGTGCCCATTTGATTGCCATGCTTTAGTTATTTTAGCAGAATACTATGATGGCTCGGGCAAAAAAAAAAAAAAAAATCAAGAGACATGACTTCTTTTGCTTGTTGGTAAATATTTATTCAGCTATAATTCCTGGAAATACATTAAAGTCAAGAGATATCATGTTGAATAAGACTAAAGTCATTGCTTTCACAAGTTGTAGGAAACACAGAGAAGTAGACAGTGTGCTAAAATATGCTTGGGATATTTCCTGGAGGAAGAGGTACTCAAATTGAATCATGAGGGCAGTGTAGGGGTTGGTGAGATGAACAGAGATGGAAGACAATTCTACAGCATAGCTGAGGCTCAGTCTCAAACTGGTAAAATGAGGGACAGAACTAAAATATTTCTGAAAGCTTTCTATTACTATCATAACAAATTACCACAAACTTAGCTTGAATAGCATAAACTATAGGTTTAAGTTCTGAAGGTAAAATTCTCACATGAGTCTTATTTTACTGAAATCAGCAAAGATGTGTTGCTCTCTGAAGACTCCAAGGGAGAGTCCATTCCCTCACTTATGGGATTGTTGGGAGAATTCATTTCCTTGCAATTCTGGGACTGGGGTTCTGGTATCTTGCTGGCTGTTAATTCAGGGATTTTCCCAGATTCTAGATGCTGCCACTTTCCTTGTATCCCTATTCCTCCATCTTCAATGTTAGCAATGGTGGGCCAAACTACTCACGTGCTTTGAATCTCTCCTTGGTCTTACCTCTCTGTACCAGCAGGGAAAGATTCTCCACCTTTAATGGACTCACATGATTAGAACAAGTCCACTTGGATAATCCAAGATGCTTGCCCTTCTCAAGGTTCTTAACCTTGGTCACATCTGCAAAGTTCCTTTAGCTGTGTAAGGTAACATATTCATGAGTTCTGAGGATTAAGGTATAGGCATCATTGACGGAGGCTGCCTTATCTCATTCTTCCAGTGTTGACATTTTCTCATCTTATGGGAAATAATGTTAAGACAGTAGAAATTTGGAGAAGCAACACCTTGGTTTCCCATACTTAGAGACAATGTTTGCTTTAGCCAACATCTATCAGAAAAGGTTCTTCATTGAGCAAAAGGAAGAGGTCACAGTCTGCTTTTACACACTTGAAGGTTCTCTTTCTGGGAGCTTTCTAGGTATCTAGAAACAGCTGGGAGAGGGTCAGGATGGGAGTTCTGGATAATGAAGGGGGAACTCTGTACTAGATTTTCAGGTTTTTCTGGAAAGGTTTATAACCTGCTTGAGTCCTCTCTTGTTTGGTCTCTGGTTTCCAAGCTGCACAAACTGTTTATGCTGTAGTGATTATTGCTTACCAAAACTGGAATAATGGTTTACAACATGCTTCATTCCTGTCCCCAGGTCATATGTGAGGTTGACTGAGTCTTAAGAGATTTCAGAACTGGGTGGGTTCTTCCTTACCCCTCACATCTACAATAATCAGCTCTGTATTGAGGTGGATTGAATCTGGTGGTAGGAAGGAGCTGGGCTGTGTGGACTATCACCCTCACTTGGTGGGAGATAACAAATTTGAAACAAATAGTTTGGTTCTCTAACCTGGAATGCTGGAGGCTAGATTTCTTAAGTTCAAAGAAGGAAGTGGTATATCTGGAGTGGAAAATTAAACCTTTAGATCTGTAAATCCCTCCATTGCCTCCCTCACCATGCTGGAAACATGTTGTTAGAAATAAAGCAAGAAGAATGAATCAAAATACTTTTAATATAATTATCATAAATTATGATTTCAATGTGTAAAACACACAGATTTTATAATACTGAGAACTACCTCAAGTACATCTCTAGAATACATATTTTTTTTTTCTCAAATACAAAAGGTTATTGATATGGACTCTGGAGCCATACTGCTTGGTTTTATTTATTTTTTTTAAAGATTTATTCATTTATTTGAAAGTCAGAGTTACACTGAGAGAGAAGGAAAGGCAGAGAGAGAGAGAGGTCTTCCCTCTGCTGGCTCACTCTCCAATTGGCTGCAACTGCCGGAGCTGTGCTGATCCGAAGTCAGGAGCCAAGAGCTTCTTCCAGGTTTCCCACATGGGTGCAGGGGCCCAAGGACGTGGGCCATTTTCTACTGCTTTCCCAGGCCACAGCAGAGACCTAGATAGGAAGTGGAGCAGCTGGGACTTGAACCGGCATCCATATGGGATGCCAGCACTGCAGGTGGCGAGCTTTACCTGCTACGCCACAGTGCTGGCCTCCTGCCTGATTTTAAATCCTTGTTTTTCTTCTCATGAAATTTGAGACTAATTATCTATTACTCTGTTTCCTCATCTCTGACATAAAGATTTATTTTTGAACAGTAACTGATATGGATCTGATACATACATAGCATGGTGTAAAACATATACTATGCACTTCCCAAATGTTGTATTCTTTCCTAGAATATATTGTTGCTTTAAAAAATTGAAACGAGAATTTATTATTGGAAGAGCATCACGATACATGACATTGAAAAGGCACTTGAAAGTAGATACAAGCCACATAGTCTGTATAAACAGTGATGTAGGGTGATTTATTTTTCTCCCAGCCACAGAAAAAACCTATAGAACAGAATATTTATCTTATCTCTCCATCCTCCAAATCAGTTATAACCAATTCTGAATGTTTTTGCTTAGCCATTGCAAGTGACATGTTCATATTCCTCTCCTTTTTCAAATTAGTCATGCTTTTGAGTCCTTGGGAGTTGTAATAATGTTTTCCTGTTTCTATTTTTTTCGTTTGTTTTTTGAGGATTTATTTATTTATTTGGAAGTCAGAGTTAGGGAGAGAGAGAGAGAAAGCAAGCAAGCAAGCAAGCAATAGATAGAGACACATCTTCCATCTGCTGCTTCTCTCCCCAAATGGCCTCATTGGCTGGGGCTGGACCAGGCTGAAGCCAGGAGCCAGGGACTCCACTCGGGTTTCCCATGTGGATGTCAGGTGCGTTTGCAGAAAGCTGAATCAGAAACAGAATATCTGGGACTTTACTTAGCTCTCTGTTATGGGATGTGGGCATCCCAAGTGGCAGCTTAACCTACTGAGCCACAATGCCCACTCCATTATTAATGTCTTTTAACTCCTCTCTTCTAAGGTCTAGAGAAACAGATCTACTAATTTCTCTGCCTGATAAACACTGATTCAGACCAACATTATCTAAAATGCTATGATCAATTTTGAGAACATATTCACAGGAAAAAAGGACTAGAGGGTGGGTTTACATGGAATGCAGAGTTTTGGGGCCAGGGCTATGGTGTGGTGGGTAAAATCTCCTCCTACAACCTTGGCATCCCAAATGACTCCTGCACCCACATGGGAGACTGGGAAGAAGCTCCTGGCTTCTGGTATTGGACCTGCCCAGCTCTGGCCTCTGTGTCCATTTGGGGAGTTACACAGTGGATATCGATGTCTCTCTCTCTCTCTCTCTCTCTCTCTCTCTCTCTCTCTCTCTCTCTTTCTGTAAACTCTGCCTTTCAAAGAAATAAATAAATTGTAAAAGAGAAAAACAAATGCAGAGGGTAAAACAGGAAGGAATTACAAGATTTAAGAGTGATTTGAGTTAGCGCGTTTTGGCATCTATATGATTTTTATTGAATGTTTTGTTGTAGAAGACGAGTTTTGTTCTCACAGAGAATAATTTCTTCTCTTGCCAATCAGACTCTCAGTGAAGAGATCATCTGGTGTTTATGACAAGAAAGTCTGCTGCCGCTCCAAGGAAAGTCACCATGCATTTTAATATTTATTTTTGCCAAAGAATCAAAATGGATGTGGAAGAAAATTTATGAGGCAGTTGACTAAGAAGATAAATTATTACTGCAACTGGCAAAGACAGTAATACATGAGGAGATAGATAAATGATTTTAAACCATAAACAAATCACATTTCTTGTGCTTCCTTTATATTGAAAGAACTCTGCTAAACTTTTTTTAAAGATAGAGAAGAGAAAAGCCACCTACCTTGTCTTATTTAGTTCTGTAATAAAGAGCTAATTTATTTCCTCTAAGCATGCCTTATGGCTTTTTGTCTCCCTTGCTTCTGGGTCTCAGGGTCTATTTGGGGGTGAGTGATGATGGGAACTTTTATGGTCTGAATAATATGATTTGGTTCCTGAACTCATGCACATGTTTAAACACTAGAGTCATAAATTAATGGTTTAGAGAGGATGGAAACTTAATCCAATTATAGACTTTAGGAGGTGAACCTAGCAGGAGGACCTTAAGTCATTGACATTATGCCCTTGGAAGATAATTCTCTGGATAAAGTTGGAGACGAAAACCTGTATTGGGTTCAGTTCCTCTGTGTCTCTGTCTCTCTCTTCAGGGTCACTACAGGATTTTTCCTCTGCTTGTGTTTCACCATTACCATGACACCCTCACCAATTGCCAAAACAATGGGACCACCTGATTTTGGAGCTGAGCCTCCAACACTGTAAGATGAATAAATCTCTTTCCTTCATAAGTAGCTTAGCTCAGATATTTCATTATAGTAGCCAAAAAAAACTGACAATACAGGAACCTAAGAGACCATTTGTCCTGAGGGGTTCATTCAAAAAAGGGTCTCAATTTAGACTTTTAAATATTATCTCCAAAATGAAGTTATGATCACAAACAGATGCTATATTTTTTTTTCTTTTCTTTTCTTTTCTTTTTTTTTTTTTTGACAGGCAGAGTGGACAGTGAGAGAGAGAGACAGAGAGAAAGGTCTTCCTTTGCCGTTGGTTCACCCTCCAATGGCCGCCGCGGTAGCGCGCTGCGGCCAGCGCACCGCGCTGTTCCGAAGGCAGGAACCAGGTGCTTCCCCTGGTCTCCCATAGGGTGCAGGGTCCAAGCACTTGGGCCATCCTCCACTGCACTCCCTGGCCATAGCAGAGAGCTGGCCTGGAAGAGGGGCAACCGGGACAGGATCGGTGCCCCGACCGGGACTAGAACCCGGTGTGCCGGTGCCGCAAGGCGGAGGATTAGCCTAGTGAGCCATGGCGCTGGCCTTTTTTTTCTTTTAATACATCAGTAGCCTCACAGTTGAAGTATCTTGACTTGTGACAGCATGGTCTCTCTCTCTCTCTCTCTCTCTCTCTCTCTTTATTCATATTACTGGCTGTGGAAACCTTATTCATTCTTCAAAAGCTAACACAAATGTTCCTTCTATGAAGCCACTTCTGGTGCTTTAGCTGTGTCTCCTCTGTGTTCCCATGCTACTGATATGTACATCTTAATGCCTTTGTACCAGGGATTAGGCTTCCTCTGACAAAGACCTTGTCTTACTCTTCTATTATTAACTGATGCCTCTTAGACTATAATTGTTCTATTTTTAAAAAATATTTATTTATTTATTTGAAAGTCAGAGTTACACAGAGAGATAAGGAGAGGAAGGCAGAGAGAGAGAGAGAGAGAGAGAGAGATCTACCATCCGCTGGTTCACTCCCCAAATGGCCACAATGGCTGGAGCTGCGCCAATCTGAAGCCAGGAGCCAGGAGCTTCTTCCCTCCCCAACAGGTGCAGGGGTCCAAAGACTTGGGCCATCTTCTACTGCTTTCCAAGGCCATAGCAGAGAGCTGTATCGGAAGTGGAGCAGTTGGGTCTCGAACCAGTGCCCATATGAGACACTGGCACACTGCAGATGCGGCTTTACCTACTATACCACAGTGCCGGCCCTGATGATTCTTTTCCTTTAAGATTAATTAAATTAGAAAGATAGAGTGACAGAGCAGGAAAAACGAAGCACAGAGTTTCCACTTCCTAGTTTATTCTCCAAATGCCCACAAAAGCTGGGGCTGGGCTGGGCCAAAGCTTTCTATCCAGCTTTCCTAAATACTTGGATCATTGCCCACTGCTTTTCTAGGTGCATTAGCAGGAAGCTGGAACAGAAGCAGAGTAGTTTCCAATATGGATGTGGGAGTTGCAAGCAGCAGCCTAATCCACTAGGCTGCAATACTATCTCCTATGATCACTGTATTTCCCCTTTCTCTCTTTGCCCATAGTTAATAAGGCAGAATGTTTTATGTGTTCTGATGTCAACATTTTTTGAGCAAGGGTAATTTTCAGAACATGAGAACTATCATTCATAAATCAGTCTTCACAGAATTGGATTAAGTGTCCTAAATATTTGCAAAGATTTCCATTAGTGTCGTATCTCTAAAATCAGTCTAATTTAGTGTGAAAGTTTAAGAGGTCTCTGCCTGACTAGACAGTCATTCCTCTGGACATCTGAAGCAATTTCAAAAAGTTCATGGGAAAACAGAATTTAGAAAATAAGTTTATTTTGGTTCAAAAATTTTTTGGAACCCATGCATAGTTTTCCATAATATACATTTTCAATGAACTTTTTGAAGACCTCTTGTTTTTGGGGCTACTTGAAATGTAGTTAGTGACCTTATTTCTGCAGGCACAAATCATTCTTTGGAACTCTCAAGGGTCATTAAACAGAGGTTTAGCTACTGTCTAGATATTGTTTGACAACATCACTAGAAAATTTTTTTCCTGGTTATCTTCTAATTTTTATTTCTTAACTCCTATTCATCAGAATTTTGTCTCTAGTAAATAATAATTAAGCCTCTAGAAAATCATTGCATCACAGAACAGGTTGGTCCTGGGTCTCTCAAGACAGTAATTTGAGCACATAAACTGCCCCTTGGTGGTATAGATGACATTTTCTCCAACAGTCAGGAAAGTAATCTTGTGTACTGGGTGACTCTCTCATTTCTGGAGAGGACCATTTCTCTTTGGCTAAGCATGTTAATTTGCCCTGTGGAACTATGGAAAAGCTCAAAAACACCAGTTAGTTCATAACGTAGGTATAATGTGGTATGTAATAATCTAATGGAGGGATTATTTAACAGTCTGTAAAAGGGGCAGTGAGATTGCTCTGGTCTCCTCTCTAGCTAGGTTAACATCCCCCTAAGGCCTACAGAAACCTAGAGTTGGTCTCTGGAAAAATGGAAACCAGGGCATTTACAAAAACAGGCATTGGGATGAATTTAGCCCTAGGTCATAATTTGCCCACCTTGAAATGGACAACAGAGGAGCACAAGAAGTGTGAAGAAAGCCTTCAGCCCAAGACAACAAACAAAATACAATAGAATAAAGGAAATCAACAGGTGATGCAGGGGATAGAAGAAAACTTGAAAGAAGCTAATATAGTCAATTATGCTTAGAGAAATAAAAGCCAGTATCCTTAGAAAATCATTATCTTGAATCAACAATAGGATACCATAAAAAGGAGCACTTGTAATGCAAAAGAACTCCAAGAAATTAAAATTATGATAGCTGAAATAAAACAAATTCTAAATAAGAGTTGGCTCAAAAAGTTAAAATTCCTAAAAAAATGAAAAGGGAAAGAGATAGAGGACAGGAGAGAAATGAGAAGGTGTGAGAAGATTAATCTTGGAGGTTCAACATCCTGTGCCAGCAGGAATGATAAACAGAAGGGAATTGTCAATTGAATAATATTGGAGAATTTCCAAGAATTGATGCACTTATTATTCCAGATTTAAAAAGCCCATGAATTTCCCAGCACAAAAAGTGATAATAATACCAAATTCTTCCCAAGGATGATCATCATGACATTTCTTTTTTTTTTTTAGTTTTTTATTAATTTATGTTTTAAGGAATACAAATTTCATATGCACAACTTTAGGTTTATAGTTATTCTTCCCACCATACGCACCTTCCCACCTGTACTCCCATTTCTCCTCCTCCTCCCTCTCCCTTTCCCAGTCCCATTCTCTATTAAGATTCATTTTCTTTTTTCTT
Source organism: Lepus europaeus (assembly GCF_033115175.1). NCBI lineage: Eukaryota > Metazoa > Chordata > Mammalia > Lagomorpha > Leporidae > Lepus > Lepus europaeus. The sequence continues at coordinate 62,687,680 of NC_084831.1, forward strand.
TAAAGGTTTATTTATTTATTTGAAAGTCACAGTTACACAGAGAGAGAAAGAGAGGCAGAAAGAGAAGTCTTCCATCCGCTGGTTCACTTCCCAGTTGGCCGCAATGGCCAGAGCTGCGCCGATTCAAAACCAGGAGCCAGGAACTTCCTCCAGGTCTCCCATGTGGGTGCAGGGACCCAAGGATTTGGGCCATCTTTTACTGCTTTCTCAGACCATAGCAGAGAGCTGGATCGGAAGTACAGCAACCGGGAATCAAACCGGTGCCCATATGGGATGCTGGCACTGCAGGAAGCGGCTTTACCCTCTATGCCACAGCGCTGACCCCAAGATTCGTTTTCAATTAACATTTTACACAGAAGACCAACTCTATACTAAGCAAAGATTTCAATAATTTGCACATACATGCATACACACACAAAAAAAGAACTGTTTGAGAACAAGTATCACAGTTAATTCTTGTAATACAATTCATTGAGGACAGAGGTCCTGCATGGGGAGTTAGTGCACAGTGACTCAGGTTGTTTAACAATTAACACTTTTATATATGATTTCAGCGATCTCCCAAGGATCTTAACATGAGTGCCTAGGCTGTGGAAGCCTTTTGAATCCACAAACTGTCAGTATTTAGACAAGGCCATAAGTAAAGTGGAAGTTCTCTCCTCCATTTAGAGAAAAGTACATCTTTCTTTGATGGCCACTTCTTTCCATTGGGAACTTACTCACAGAAATCCTTTATGTAGAATATTTTTTGCCATGGTGTCTTGGCTTTCCATGCCTGAAATGCTCTCGTGGGCTTTTCAGCAGACCAGTAAGCCTTAAGGGGCTGATTCTGAGGTCAGAATGTTACTTAAAGCAATTATCATTTTATGAGTCTGCTATGTGGATTGCTTCCCATAATGGAACATCCTCTCCATTTTAATTCTCCCTATTATAATTACTTGACAGCCTTTTGGAGTAAGAACCAATGGATAGAAGATATCTCTCTCTCTCTCTCTGTCACTTTACCTTTCAAATAAATAAAATAAATCATTTTTTAAAAAGAACACTCGTATTGCACTGGGAGTCAGGGGACAGCAGGAGTACTGTCTCCCATGAAATACAGAGAATCAATAAGTTATCTGGCAGCGATGATCAAATTGAAATTTGCCTTGCAAAGCATTTTATAGAGTAGCTGGAGAGTGGGGAATGAAGCAAATAGGAAACATTTGTGTAAGAAAGTAAATATAATCATGATACTCCATTTGACTAAGCAGTGATGAATAATTGCATGATTATAAGACAAACATCTCTGTATTTGGAAGCAAGACAGTGAGAGTGACAGGGGAGTGTACACATGTGTGAGAGAGAATTATGTTGGGTGAAATAGAAAAAGGGGAAAAGAATGAGTGAAATAATTTACCATGTTGAAAGTTAGTAAAACATGATGAGTTGGGAGAAGTGATATATACATACTATTCAGAGATTTGAAAACCAATATTTTTAAAAGATATTTGTTTACTTTTATTTATTTGAAAGGGAGAGAGAGAGGGAGAGAGAGAGAGAGAGGGAGAGAGATCTACCATCTATTAGCTCACTCACTGGCTGGGCCAGACTGAAGCCAAGAGCCCAGAACTCCATCTGGGTCTCCCATGTGGATGGCAGGCACCCAAGTACTTATGCCATCAGCTGTTACCTACCAAGTGTATTAGCAGGAAGCTGGACTAGAAGCAGAGATGGGATTTGATCCCAAGGTACTCCAGTATGGGATGTGGGCATCCAAAGCAGTGGTTTAACCTGCTGTGCCACACCTGCCCCTGAAAGTAAATATTAAAGCTGAAAACAGAACAAGAAAAAGACAAGAACATGGAACTTTCAGCATGGTATAAATTACAAAAAAAAAAAAGGTAAATATAATTTGTTTAAAAATTAGAATTAAATTCATATATTGGGGGAGAATTCTGTGTATAATCTTTTGTTTATTCTTTCAAACTTCAAATAAATTCCACATAAAAGAGATGTTGGTAGTCACCTAGCAATTATTTCTAGAATTTAGATATAAAGATACATTGGAGGCTGGCGCCGTGGCTCAACAGGCTAATCCTCCACCTTGCGGCGCCAGCACACTGGGTTCTAGTCCCGGTCGGGGCGCCGGATTCTGTCCCGGTTGCCCCTCTTCCAGTCCAGCTCTCTGCTGTGGCCAGGGAGTGCAGTGGAGGATGGCCCAAGTGCTTGGGCTCTGCACCCCATGGGAGACCAGGAGAAGCACCTGGCTCCTGCCTTGAGATCAGCGAGGTGCGCCGGCCGCAGCGCGCCGGCCACAGCGGCCATTGGAGGGTGAACCAACGGCAAAAGGAAGACCTTTCTCTCTGTCTCTTTCTCTCACTGTCCACTCTGCCTGCCAAAAAAAAAAAAAAAAAAAAAAAAAAAACAAAACACCATTGGGTAATAAAAATACAAACCATGGGCCAGTGTTGTGGTACAGAGGGTTAAGTCACCACCTGTGATGCCAGCATCCCATATGAGTGCCAGTTCCTAGTTGCTCCACTCTGGTCCAGCTCCCTGCTAATGGTTAGGAAAAGCAGTGAAAGATGGCCCAAGTGTTTGGGCCCTTGACATCCATGTGGGAGACATGGATAAAGCTCCTGGTTCTTGCTTTGGCTGGTCTCAGCCCTGGTTTTTGTGACCATTTGGGAGAATGAACCAGGAGGATCTCTTTCCCTTTGTGCTCCCACCCCGTAACTCTGCCTTTCAAATAAACGAATCTTTAAAAGCAAATAAATAAATAAACCAGAAACCTAAGAAACCCAATTCACAATGCCTAAAAGCCACGGCGCATTTTTCATATCTTTTAACAGGATGCACTAAATGATGAGCAAAATCTCAATTTTAGAAATGGCATATTATGAATAGAAGAAATCCTGGAAATACCTTCCTATTTTATCATTTGCTCTTCTAAGATATTTTCTGTTGAAGAAATATCCAATTGTCTTGAATGAAATGGCAATTAATTTTGTTTCATCGTTGGAAACTGACTATGTGAAAAACCAAGTTTGTTCTATGATTGTACCATAGGATTGAATTAAGGTTGCACAAGCCAGTGTTATATCAGTTAGTTTGTTCTATCTTATGTAACATTAGAATTGACTTCCTTAAATAAAAGTTGCCCTCATCAAAAGAAGCCTATTTTAGTGATTTGAAGAACTAGGGACGTCTTTTCATTTCAAGCTATAGTTACTTGGCTCTGAGATCACTGTGAAAAGCTTGCCAACATCAAGGACAGGGATCTTTGGAAAGCCTGTAACTGAAAATGCTGCCCTTCCTGCCTCCCAGGATGAATTGGGAAGTTGTTTCCGGTACTAGAAATGAAGTGTTGCCTGGTGTCCCCATCCAGGCGACTGGAGGTCTGTAGGGGATTGTGGGATCGTGAAAAGACTGTGTGTGCTACTCTGAAAATTGGAAATAATTGCTCTTCACAGTGAAGTGCTTTGAAGTTGCTGTGTGAAGTCAATGCAAAGGATTATGTGGCACCCACATGAAGGGTTCTTTTCTTCTCTCTCTCTGGGCTCCCAGAGGGGAGGCTTGCATTGGATCATTCATCTTCTTTCTCTGTGGAAACAGATTGCGGAGTTCTGTGCCATGCTCGGCATGTGTCTCCTCCATAGGCCACCAGACTTCACACAATGCTAAATAAAGACTGCTTTTATCAGCACATAACTGCTCATCTGTGGTTTCTCTCATAAAGAAGACCTGGTAAAATGGATTCTCTTTCAGAAAATTAGCACAGTTTAACCCCCTGGAGCAAATGGAACCCAGGATGCTGACATAGAGCAGGTGACTGGTGGAAAAAGAAGCTCAGAGCAGGATCCAGAGGCTCTCTTCCACAAGGAAAGGCTTCAGGGAGCAAAGTTGTCCTGTGACATTTTTACACTTTTAAAAATAGAACCAAGTCTAAATACAGTTTTCTTCTTTTTTTTTTTTAATAAAAGATTTATTTATTAATTTATTTGAAAGTCAGAGTTACACAGAGAGAAGGAGAGGCAGAGAAAGAGAGAGAGAAGTCTTCAATCCACTGGTTCATTTCCCAATTGGCCACAATGGCTGGAGCTGTGCTGATCTGAAGCCAGGAGCCAGGAGCTTCCTCTGGGTCTCCCACATGGGTGCAGGGGCCCACTGCTTTCCCAGGCCATAGCAGAGTTGCTGGCACCCATATGGGATGCCGGCACTGTAGGTGGCTCCAATCCACATAAACTTAACACAAGAGTGGACTGCGTATATGTAGGGACCATAAGAATATGCCCCCAGACTTCTTACTACAGAGTGCATAACTGAGCCCCCTCGTCTTGTCTGTGTCCTCCCCCTCCCTTCCTCCCTCCATCCCTTTCTTCCTCAAGAAGATGATTCGTGCAGAATCATCCTCACCTCCAGGTTGATAGTTGAAATTACACAAGTAATGAAAGCATTAAAGGAATACTTAAATTTTGGCACATAAACAAATAGTTACAATATCTAACATTTGAAACTGTATTAGAGCTATGAATGAAGTATTTTTTGAAGATATATTTATTTATTTGAAAGGCAGAGTTACAGAGGAGATTTTCCATCTGTTGGCTTACTCCCCAAATGGTTGCAATGGCCAGAGCTGTGCCAAGCTGAAGCTAGGAGCCAGGAACTTCTTCCAGGCCTCCCCCAGGGGTGTAGGGGCACCAGCACTTGGGCCATCCTCTGCTGCTTTCCTAGGTGCATTAGCAGGGAGTTGGATTGGGAGCAGGTGCATTAGCAGGGAGCTGAGACTCAGACTGGTGCCCATATGGGACGCCGGTATTACAGGCAGTCCTAACCTTCTATGCCACTCTACTAGCCCTATGAATGATGTATTAAGAGAAACCCCCAGAGGAAGTGATTTTGTTTGGGAGAATTAAGGCAATTTTTATAGGACAGAAAATACTGAACTGAGTTTTGAACTGTTTGGAGAATTTGTTAGAGTGAGAGGAGAATCTGAGTATTACTTCTTCAAAGTGAAAATTCCTGAAAGCTCAAATGTTCAGAACGTAGGGATGGGGTGATTCCAAGTGCTCCATAATGGAGACAGTAAAGCAAATCAGTATTAAATGAAGGAATTGTTTTCAAAATTTCTGTGATACTGCTATGATAGTTACTTCAAAAATGAATTTTTATACTTTTGCAATCCATACTAAAATTTACATTTGTATGACATTTGGGATTTTCTTTAAAATTATATGTTGGGAGGAGCATGGCAGGTAGGTATAGCTGGCCAGGCTGGCTACACATTGGTAATTGTTGAAGGTGAGTGATGAGTGCCAGGGACTCATTAGAACATTTGTCATAATAAATAGTAAACACAAACATTAAGATTTGGTTCCTGATTTTGAAAATCTCATAATCTCTTGGGACAAGACGTTTCTTAAGGGATAGGATTGACCATTAGACTCATTGAGAAAGAATGTGTTATGTTACAGAATGAAACAATAGTTCTTCAAAGCAAATACTGACTCTGATGGCTTCTAATACCTAGGGAGTATGACATAATTCCAATCAATGGGAAGACACAGTGCCTTAGATTTTATAAACTGGGGAAGAGGAGATAAAAGTCAGATTGACATAAGGTGACATAAGAGTATATGAATGTGTCATTGGATATGAGAGAAATTCCAGAGCTGTATTTTTGAGACGCTGGAGCTTGTAAAGAGGGAAGGGGTGAGAGAGGATTAGAGCCTGCTTGTACCTTATGACATTTACTGTTCTGAATCATAACAATTATATTCAAAGGAGATCATATTGGCAGAGCCCACATGAGAGCCTTGGGAGCTTTGAGGTATATTCACATCATACTTTATTTTATTTAATTTTTTTAAGATTTATTTTATTTTATTTGAAAGATAGAATTACATAGAGAGGTAGAGACAGAGAGAGAGAGAGAGGTCTTCTGTCTGCTGGCTCACTCCCCAGATGGCCGCAGTGGCTGGAGCTGTGCCAATCCGAAGCCAGGAGCCAGGAACTTCTTCCAGGTCTCCCACGTGGGTGCAGGGGCCCAAGGACTTGAGCCATCTTCTACTGCTTTCCCAGGCCATAGCAGAGAGCTGGATCGGAAGTGGAGCAGCTAGATCTTGAACCGGTGGCCATATGGGGTGTCAGCGCTTCAGGCCAGGGTTTTAACCAGCTGCGCTACAGTGCCAGCCCCACATCATATTTTAAATATAGGATTATTTTAGGGCCCACTTGATGTGTGACTAAATTGCACTTAAGACACGTGGGACTATGTACTTTCATGCCTTTCAAATTCATGTTGCTGGAATAAAACTGTACATGGCAAGTATCAACACACTATAGCCCCTGGCCTGCCATCTGCCAACTACATCATTAGGCTTTTAAAAGAGAGTCTTTCTCTTTCAAAATATCCATAGTAAAATTTTTACAGACATCTTGGATTTTATCAGAACATAACCAGAGCTCAATTGTTGATGTGTTGTTATAGCTGCTTTTGAACTATAATGTCAGAGTAGACTATTTGTGAGAAAATTCATATCACCTGTGCTCACATATCCTAAAATATTTACACATAGGTATGGTCCTTGAACTTTTTTACATGTTTAAGGGCAAGTTTCACATATATGTTTCAAAAGACATGAGATCTTTTGTTATTTGGTGTCAACCTAATGCTACATTTTCACTCCAGATTTTACATCAATTTGTATAATGCTGTACACTGCTTTACATCACTCTTTGAGCGTAACAATTTAACAGAAATCATCTCAGATAGAATATAAAAGTATTTGCACAATAATAAAACTTTACTGTATATCTGTAAGATGGCACCATATGCCAGTATATTGTTACATCTGCTAATCATTTGACTACCCTTGGTGCTGGATATAAAATATTGTGGTATATATCTTATTTGTTGATTTGTTTCTTCCTTCTCATAATTATTCTCTTTTTATCTGGTAATTGGCCATAATTTACTTTGGGAAACATTTTTGTAAATGTGTAGTTTTGCAGTTTAAGTGGTTGAATTCTGATATATTTTAAAATGGAACCAATAGGATTTGATAATGAATTAGATATGGGATGTGAGAAAAAGAGTAGTCAAGAAAGATTTTAAATACTTTGCTTTGATCAACTGAAAAGAGAATCTATCACTATTAAACATAACATATATTTATTATTGTCTAATTCATTTTTTTCTTTACTAGTGGCTTGAAGTCAAAGGCTTTATATTTTTTCTTCTTAGAAACTAGGAAAATACCTGGAGTATAACAAACTATCAACACATATTCTGTTGAAGGAAAAATGTGTATGGGTTTCTATGGCTTAGACTTCATAGACTTGGTGCTGTATAAAGAGAAGGTACTGTATGAAGTTAATTTTGATATTTTTGAAACTAGAAAAGCTAACTTGTCAATTACAATTCCATTAATTGTGTATTGGAATCCAATGACTAAGTACGGATGGGCAGTGTAGTAGGCAGAATAATGCTCTTCTCCAAAGACATTTATGTTCTGATACCTAGAAATTGTGAACATTTACTTTACACTGCAAAAAGAACTTTGAAGTCATAATTAAGGCTAAGAATCATAAGATACAGGGAAGCTGTGATCTGGTGGAGAAATAACTCAGAAGATAGAAGTAGGGTCAGAACGTTGGAATATTGCTGACTTTGAAGATGGAAGAAGTAGACCATGAGTTAAGCAGTGCTGGAGACTTCTGGACAGCAGAACAGGGGAGGAGAGAGATTGTCCTCTTGAGCCTCCAGAAAGGAACCAGTTACCTTGATGTTAGCCCCATGAGACCTACAGAACTGGAAGACAATACATTTGTGTTGTTTACGGTCTATGGTGACTTGTTTCATTCAGCAGCCATTGAAAACTAGTACAGGCAAAATTTCAACAGGCAGATGAAGGCTGTCTGATCAAAAGATAAAAATGAACAGATGTGGAGGCAGACAGACACCAAGGACAAATAGAGCCGGTGGAGTGTTCAGTAACATTCCTGGATGAAATATAAGGCCATATAATAAAGCTCTTAAATGCCACATTAAGACACTGTACTAATCAATGAATAATTTTGACTCAGAGATTTTAAAGCTGGAGAATGATAAAACTGAAAGAAAAATTTAGAATACTAACATGGAAATGGTCATTGAGAGGATTTGGGTTGTGGAAGAGAATGGGACTGGACCTAAGAAAACCTGTTGTAAGAGCCTGTTATAAGAGCCATAATAATAATAAAAGAAGACCATTATTGTATTAATCACATTTTCTGATTGCCAACATTCTCTTACTTTTTCTTACAATCCTATGATATGGATGCTATTTTTTAAAAAGATTTATTTATTTGATAGAGTTAATCACAGAGAGAAGGAGAGGCAGAGAAAGAGATCTTCCATCCACTGGTTCACTCTCCAATTGGCCACAACGGTTGGATCTGTGCCAATCTGAAGCCAGGAGCCAGGAATTTCTTCCAGGGCTACCACGTTGAATGCAGAGGGCCAAGTACTTTGGTCATCTTCTACTGCTTTCCCAGGCCATAGCAGAGAGCTGGATCAGAAGTAGAGCAGAGGGGACTCGAACTGACCCCATATGGGATGTTGGCACTGCAGGCAGCAGATTTACCCACTATGCCACAGCGCCGGCCCTGATGGATGTTATTGATGATACCTTGATTTCATGGAAGAAGTGGAAATTTAGGTTAGAAAAATTTTCAGTCATACAGCTGGCAAGTGTAGGGCTGGGACTGGAATTAAATTTTTCTCAGAACCCTGGTTCCTGTCCTTTCCCCTCAGGATCCAGGTCAGAGTGGGGACCTTTAAATCAAACATGCACTTTTATTTGTTGAGCATCTTTTTCTTTCTTTTTAAAAAAAATTTAAAATTTATTTGAAAGAGAGAGAGAGAGAGAGAGAGAGAGAGAGAAAGTCTTCCATCCCCTGGTTCACTCCACAAATGGCCACAATAGCTAGAGCTAGGCTGATCTGAAGCCAGGAGCCAGGAGCCTCCTTAGGATCTTCCATGCAGGTATGGGAGCCCAAGGACTTGGGCCATCTTCTACTGCTCTCCCAGACCATAGCAGAGAGCTGGATTGGAAGTGGAGCAGCCAGAACTCGAACTGGCACCCATATGGGATGCCAGTACTACAGGTAGTGGTTTTACCCATTATGCCACAGTGCCAGCCCTGCAGAACTTCTTTAACCAAAATATATCTTCAGTGCATTAGAATTACTTGAACCCATAATGACAAAATCAGGTACCCAAATTCCTATTTTTCTCATTTCTTGCTTTTTAAAAAAGGTTTATTTATTTATTTGAAAGTCAGAGTTACAGAGAGGAAGGGAGAGACACAGAGAGTTGTCTTCCAACTGTTGGTTCACTCCCTAGATGGCTGCAATAGCCAAGGCTGAGTCAGGCTGAAGCCAGGAGCCAGGAGCTTCATCCAGGTCTCCCATGTGGGTAGCAGGGGCCTAAGTAGTTGAGCCATCTTCCACCACTTTTCCCAGGCCCTTAGCAGGGAGCTGGATTGGAAGAGGAGCAGCCGAGACATGAACTGGGTCGCATATGGGATTCCTGCATCACAGGCAGTATCTTTACCCACTATACCACAACACTGGCCCCATTTGCTTTGCTTTAAAAAAACGTAAAGATTCTGCTTGTGAAATACGTGTTTCTCTGTGAAGTTAAATGAGCCATCACTTGTACTTAACTTGTTTGTCCACATAATATGTAGTGAGTAATATGATTTGACTGGAAAAGCCCTGGAGAGTCTACTCTGGATATAGAAGGGAATAAAACCTCACTAGATCACTTCTATGATCCAAACAGGTGCGAGAATGTCTCCTCACCAAAAAGCAAGCCTTCAGTACTATCGTGGATACCAACTGGACTTCCTCTGATTGGATTCATTCTAGTTACTACCTACTTGGAGATAGCATCAGAACCAGAGTTGAACCTCAGTCCCTCTAGACTGCTCTCACTCCAGGCACAGTTGCAAGTCCTGGCCCCCAGAACTTCTGACCAACTGGTACTCATGGGGATTCTCATGACCCCCACTTTAGGATGGATTAATTGGTTGCAGTGGCTCACAGAAGTCAGTGAAATTAAAGTTTACTGGGGAAATTATTTTAAAGGATATAAATAACCAAATGAAGAGAAACTGAGGTGAGATCTGGAAGGGTCCCAAGTTCAGGAGCTTCTGTTCCTGTGGATTTGGGATGTGTCACCCTTCTGGCACATGGATGAGTTCTTGTTCAACTTCCTATAAACCTCCTCTTACTCAGCTGTGCAGAAGTGCTCTAAACCCTATCCTCTGGGTTTTTTGAGACATCCTTGTATAGGCATGATTGAAGTATGAGCAGTTGTTTACAACTGTGATTGGACAAACAGGCTATAATCTAATGCCAGTGGACTGGGTGGGAAAGCCCAGCAAGGCCTATCTGTTCAGTTTCTTCTTTACTTCTCTGTATAGCATTCCTTCCTTTCAAGTATGGGGCAGGGTCTCTTCTGCAATAGGGTCTGGTGATCTACTGTTGGACGAGGTATGTCAGAGAATTTCTTTATCTCAGTTTTAATATAGAAAAGAAAGGTAATATTAGAATTTCTATGACCTGCCTTGGAAAAGAAAAATTTTAGTTTCTTTGACCTGCCTTAAGGATGGCCATACTGTAGACAAAAATATACAAATATATATATTTTTTGCTTATATATATATATTAATACAGCTGCCCTTTCCAAGATACCTCCCATGTTGAATGTTATCTCTAGGTCCTGATATTATACCCTCTCAGTCTTTCCCTCCATCCTGCCCCTTTTCCCCCATCTAGCCCCTTTTCTTTTATAAATATTTATTGAATACTTTTTATGGTCCAGCAGTATAAGAGTTGGGGTGCCTAGCACATTCTAGTAAAGTCAACATAATTCCTCTAAGGAACTCTGTGCATAGCTGGGCCAAAAGGCATCTAGTAACTTATGTGAAGAGATTATATCATGGTAATAAAGGGGTGAATGAAGGTCTACGGGAAGCAAGACATAGTTTCATGGAAGAGATAATACTTGAACTAAGTCTTGATGAGCTACTATGAGCCAAGGTTTAAAAAGAGATTAAGCTAATTAATTAAAAGATGTTAAAGTAAGTCAACTGAGCAGAATGATTCAAGGCTGCAAACTGGTAGACATAAACTGAGAGAATACAATATTTTAAAGAACAGGCAAGACTAGTATTCAATTTTATGTTATTCATGTTGCGTTGATATAAACCTTATGCATTTCCAAAAAACTTCCATAAAATCTGCTATCTAAGAAATGCCTTTTAGAAGAACTCAAGGAGAAGGGCTGATTTCTACATTTTGGTTAGTGTGGAGCAGAAAGAGGGCAAGAATTGTAGGAGGTGGCGCTGTGGTGCAGCGGGTTAACATCCTAACCTGAGGTGCCGGCATCCCAATTGGGTGCTGGTTCATGTTCCAGCTGCTCCTCTTCTGATCCAGCTCTCTGCTATGTCCTGGGAAAGGAGTAGGAGATGGCTCAAGTCCTTGGGCCCCTGCACCCATGTAGGAGACCTGGAAATAGCTCCCGGCTCCCGGGTTTGGATCGGCTCCGCTCTGGCCATTGTGGCCATCTGGGGAGTGAGCCAGTGGATGGAAGACCTCTCTCTCCGTCTCGACCTCTCTCTGTAATTCTGTCTTTCAAATAAATAAAATACATATTTTTTAAAAAAAGAGTTGTAGGAGGTGATTTGAGGTTAACAGGCTTTGAACTGTAAAGTGACCACAACAGAGACTGGCTTTGTTGCATAGCAGGTTAAGCCTCCATGTGAGACGCTGGCATCTTATATAGGCACTGGTTTGAGTCCTGGCAGTTCCACTTCTGCCCCAGCTTTCTGCTAATGTGCTTAGGAAAGCAGCTGAGGATGGCCCAAGTGCTTGGGCCCCTGCACCCCTGTGAGAGACCCAAATGAAGCTCTAGTCTCCTGGCTTCAACCTGGTCCAGCCCTGGCTATTGCAACCATCTGGGGAGTGAACCAGTGGTTGGAAGATTATCTCTCCGTCTCTCCCTGTCTCTCTGTAACTCTGACTTTCAAAAAAAATTAAAAAAGAAATAAAGTAGCAACAACAGAGTAGATCTTGGGAAACATAGAAATCCTGGAAAGAGTGTGGCTTAAGGGAGTGGTTGAACCATCATTAGTGTTGAAATACATAGGAGTAAGAGGAGAAAGAATTTAGGATGTTTTAATAATTAATACCTTAATGTAGATTAGTTATCTATTGATTTACTTCATGTCCTGGAAAGTAGCAAGTATGGAAATTCAGACTTGTAGGAAAAGGACGATTTCTGTAGTGGGATGGGCAGAGAGATGATAGAAAGGAGGGAGTAATAGAGGAACTCAATCTACTTCTTTCACAGGTAGAACAGGGCTCCCTGGGCCATCGAGTATTCTTGGTGTCAGACTGGCATATGCTAAGGAATTGAGTCCAGTACCCAGCTCTGGTCCCTGGAGGAAATTTGGCATTTCTACTCTCAAAATTATTTGTTTTATATACTTCATTGCTTTAAAATACAATGAAATTTGTATGTTATATCTTCTGGGCCTTGGATTCTCCATGGACTATTTTAGGGTACAGGTAGGTAATTAATTTCTGTGTACCTGGGTTCAAACAAGTTCCGGAGTCTAAACATGAAGGTCAAAGAAAATTATTTGGAAATTCTGGATCATCTTGCCAATAAAGAATAAGGTCCACTGGTGATCAAGTGAAATTATAACCATCACCAATAACAGCAGTTGATCACCATAGGCATTTTGGCTAGGGAATATAGGGAGGAATTGGTTTTGGTCCAAATAATTTTCACTCTGGGTACTCTTTAATCCCCATACCTTGGTATTATATTCTAGAAACCTAAAATCCAGATCAAATGTCCAAATCTTTCTAGAGGATTGATGCTCCAAACATGCACAAACATTGTATAAGGAAGCTGGCATTGAAGGACATGTGGTTGGTTCAGATGCTGAGCTAACCTCCCTGGAGGTTATTCATTATACAACTACAAATAATCAGTAATACTGGTTGGAATGCAAGCCACAGACTCCAGCCTGATTTTTTTTTTATTTTAAAGAATTTTTTTTTTTTTATTTGAAAGGTGGGGTTACAGAGAGGGAGAGGCAGAGGCAGAGAGAGAGAGAAGTCTTTCATTGCTGATTCACTCTCCAAATGGCCATGACAGAAGCCAGGAGCCAGGAGCTTCATCTGGGTCTCCCATATGGTACTAGGGACCCAACCCCTTGGGTCATCTTCCACTGCTTTTCCAGGCAAATTAACAGAGAGCTGGATTGGAAGTGGAGTAGCCACGTCTCGAACCAGAGCCCATAGCGGGCGACAGCACTACAGGTGACAGCTTTACCTGCTATGCCACAGCGCTGACCCCTGGAGCCTGCTTCTGCTTCATGATACTTGTTGATCTGACTCATAGCACAAAAAAAAAAAGTTCAGGGAGATTCTTCTAATATAAAGCACACATAAAAAATTGAGTTCTGTGCCTCTATTTAGAATAATGGCTTCAAATTCATTTTTAAAGATGTAGAACAAATATCTTAAGCTCATAGGACATTTTTGAATACCAGAATTTTTGTAGCATACTTCATGGAATTAATTTGCTTTCATTTGCAAAGTAATTGTTCTTCCCTTTGATTTGTTCCAAGCCTGCATTGCCACTTGATAGAATCGCTTATTTCCCTTTTCTGGCTCATTTGTATATTCAAAAAGCAACATAATTTGTGCTGTAATAAGTGATGAGTTATGTCTTGTTCTTAGTTTGGGGTTAACCTGTGTTACCTTTATTCTTTCTAAGTTGAATATTGCCTTATACCATCTCCATGGCCTATTTAGCTAAACATTTTGGCAGATAGATGCTGCTATCATATAGAGATCCTCAGTTTTAGTGAAAGTGAGGTTTACGCTTTAATCAAAACACAACACACCTAAAGTTTCATGCCTCTTTGATGTGTAATGGCACATCAACAAACATGTTACTTCACTTATCAAATATTTATTGGCCAAAAATCATGTGTATTAGCTCTAGGAACTTGGAAGGATAAAAAAAATCCTTCCAAGTGCTATGGCCTAGAAAGCTAAGCTTCTGCCTGCAGCCACTTGGGGAGTGAACCAGTGGATAGAAGATCTCTTTCTCTCTCCTTCTCTCTCTATATTTCTCCCTTTTGAATAAATAAAATAAAATTTAAAAAAAAAAGTTTCCCTTTCTCAAGAGATTTTTACCATATTAGTATAATAAAAGAGAGAAGCAAGTTAGCAAATGAATGTAATAGAAGGGTTGGTAAATGATCCACAAGAATTTATAGGAGAGCAATTCAGTTGGGAAGGCAGCTAGGCCCATGGCCCAGTTGGAGAGCTAGAGCCCCTCACCTCACTCACTCCACTGGTCAGGTGGCCCTTGTCTAGCACACAACTGCACAGTTGTTCCTTGCAGTCTTAGCCTGGAGTAAATGCAGCTTTATGTAAACAGTAATTTTGAGCTGAGTAAATGGATATCAAACTTATTCTCGACACCAGTGTTGCGGTGCAGCAGTTTAAGCAACTGGTTGTGATGCCAGCATCCCATGCTGGAATGCCCACTGAGTCCTGGCTGCTCTGTTTCTGATCCAACTTCCTGCAGTTGTGCCTGGGAAGGCAGTGATGACCCAAACGCTTGGGCCCCAACCATCCACGTAGGAAACCCAATGGAGTCTCTGGCTCCTGACTGCAGCCTGGCCCACCCTTAGCTGTTGGGGCCTAACTGGGAGTGAACCAGTACAAGATCTCTTTCTCTGTCTTTTACTATGTCTATGACACTCTGCCTTTCAAATAAACATAATAAATCTAAAAAAATTCTCCCTTTTAGTAATCCAAAAGGTATATTCATGATATGAAAGGTGAAAACAGCAAGCATAGTAAATTAATTTTGGAAAGTTAAAAATGCATCTTAATAAATGAAAGTGTGTTTTAACTAAGAGAAAACTGATTTATTATCTTGTAAAATGAATGATAGGCAACCAAACTGCCAAGTAGTAGGATGAGTTACATCTGATTCATAGAAACTGCACTGAATGTAAATTCCCAGCTGATATGGACCTCTGAGCCAGGGCAAAGAGCAGCTTTTCCCGGCTCCTCCTACAGGAGAGGCTTTGAAATGTTTTCAGATTCAATTAGCAAATTTGAGGACCAACATGTTAATCAGGGCTCTTTTAGATTATAAGTTCAGAAATCTTATCTGAATCAAATTAGCCCAGAAGAGTATTTGTTATAATGAAAATGGCATAGTTAATGAAAACCAAGAATAGAAATGCAAGAGTTATTTGTGAATAAATAGGAGAGGCTTACATATCCCCAAGTTACCTTATCTCTGCTTACCTCTGAACAATTATTTCATTCCTTTTCTCTTTGTAAACCTTAAAATATCTTAAAATATATGAAAAAGATAACTGCATCTTCATGTTGATAGCAGCTCAATTCACAATAGATAAGATATGGAATCAACACAGATGTCCGTCAATGGATGACTGGACAAAGAAATTGCTTTATGCACACACATGATGGAATATTGCTCAGCCATAAAAAAGAATGAACTCCTGTCTTTTGCAACAAAACAGATGCAATTGAAGATCAATATGCTTAGTGAAATAAGCCCATCTCTAAAAGATAAAATTAATATGTTTTCTTTTTGTGGTAATTAATAGACGGAATACAAAAAATATAATGTACATGAGTAAAATTGACATTTTGAGACTAGAGTATTATTTATAGAACTTATCTATACCTCTGAGGAACAGTGATTTTTCTACTTATTACTTGTTGAATTCTTTATTTAGTGGAGGATTAAACTTGTGATTATAAAGTAAATTGAAAGTATGTCATTGTAAAACTTAAAAGAAAAATAAAAAAGGGAAAAGAATGGAGAATGGAAGAAAAAGAGGGAGGGAAGGTAGATTGGGAAGTATCATTATATTCTTAAGACTGTATGTATGGAATACATGAAACTGGTTCCCTTTATATAAATACAATAAATTTAAAGAGCTTATTTGAGAGACACACACAGAGAGAAATAAACACAGACAGATAAAGTAACAGAGATTCCCACATCCATTGTTTTTCTACCTAAAGGCCCACAATGGCTTGGGGCCGGTCGAAGTTTAAGGTGAGAGCTCAAAGCAGGTCTCCCACATGGTTGCCAAGGACCTAGCCACTTGAGCCATCACCTGCTGCCTCCCAGGGTGTGCATTAGCAGGCTGCTGGAATCAAGTGCAGAGCTGGAACTGATTCAGGCACTCCACTATGGAGTGTGTCTCCACTGGGTTCTTACCTATTATGCCAGAATTGTTGTCCAGGTTCTCTCAGGGCAATAAACATGTCCTCTTTCTCTCCAGCATCTCCTAAGATTACCGTTTCAGCCACTGTAGAGGGATTGGTTTTTATTCTCAGTTCCAGCTTCACAAATTACAGGAAAGGAACAGACTGTTTCAGCTGGAGTCTGGTGCCTACCTGTGCATGAATGGCCAGAGCCAAAGGATCAGTCACAGCGCACTAGGTATAGTGGTATGCTGATGCTGCTTAGCAATGGGAACTGGGGGTAGGGAGAAGGGATGGGGCTCTAGCTTGTGGTGCTCATTGATTTCTGTGTTATAAATACATTCACCATGGCTAATTTCAAGGTACCAATGTGTTGTCACTGAATGTGCAGTTGGAAGGGGTGTAACAGAAGCTTTCATCAGATACTAAGAGGTGGCTCTGAAAATTGCTGCTCCCATGGTAACCATGCAGTTGAGAGAACATTTCTCATGAAAGCAGGAGACTTTGGGCAAACAAATCAATGTGTCTAGCACAGCCTACATTATATAAGAGATACTATTATTTTCTCCAATATATGATATGTTTCTGCTCAAAATTTAAAAAGATTTAACCTATGACTTCTCTGATAAATTCTCAATTTTTCTTTACAATTTTTTATCTGTTTATTTCAAAGGCAGAGAAACAGAGAGTGAGCATGCCCGAGAGAGAGAGAGAGAGAGAGAGAGAGACCCCCCCCCCCAGCTGCTAGTTCTATTCCTAAATGCCTGCCAAATCAAGACTGAGCCAGGATGAGGCTAGGAACCAGAGTAGCAGGGACCCAACTGCTTGAACCAGCACCTACTGCCTCCCAGGGTCTGCATTAACAGGAAGTCAGAATCTGAATGGAGCCAGGACTTGAACCTAGACACTGCAATATGGGATACAGCATTCCAACTGATAGGCCAAACGCCTGCCCCCTCAACTTTTTCTTAAAATAGTATCATAATATACTTGAATATCAGTGGATTTCAAAATGTTCATGAGAAAAGGAATTAAAAGATAAGTTTATTTTAGTACAAACAATTTGACATCTGTGTAGCTTTTTTTAGAATATATATTTCCATTAGCCTTTTGAAAAGCCCTCATTGTATTTCTTTAGTTTTCTGAATACAAATGGCTTAAAGGTACTTTGAGTTTTAATAATAGGTATAAAATTCGGACTCTGATATTTCCTTTTGAACTAATTGATAATTAACAAGCTGAGTCTGTTATGTGTGAAATAAGAAGGACAAAGATGTGATTTCCTTAGTTTCAGAAATGGCTGGGGTAGTGCATGTAACTGGGATGTTTCCCCCAAAAAGTTATCAGAACTAGGTGAAGAGCCAACATTTCTCAGATTATTGCAAGGTTCAGGCAAGGGCAAGTGTGGGGAATCCTGGCTTTTGGAAGGCAAGTGAAATATGAGAGGAAGAACTGTTGAGTTGGCTGATGCTGATGTGACACGTAAAATTATTGTTCAAGCAAACTGAGTTTTAATCAAATGACAGACTCTCAAATGGTACATTAGCTTTGAAAGGCAACTTCTTCCTTCCTTCCTTCCTTCCTTCCTTCCTTTCTTTCTTTCTTTCTTTCTTTCTTTCTTTCTTTCTTTCTTTCTTTCTTTCTTTCTTTCTTTCTTTCTTTCTTTCTTTCTTTCTTTCTTTCTTTCTTTTTCTTTTGATAAAATTAACCACACTTTGGAGCCCAGCGTTGTGGCTTAGCAGGTTAAGTTTCTACCTGCAGAACTGGCATCCCATGTGAGTGCTGGTTAGAGTCCTAGCTGCATCACTTCTTATCCAGTTTCCTGCTAATCACCTGTGAAGGCAGTAGAAGATCATCCAAGTGCTTGGGCCCTTGCACCCACATAGGAGACCAAGAAGAGGCTCCTGTTATTGGCCTGTTCCAGTACTGGCCGTTGTGGCCATCTGGGAAGTAAACCAGCAGATGGAAGATCTCTCTCTGTCTCTCTCTCTCTGTCTACAATTCTTTCAAATAAATAAAAAAAAACTTTAAAAAAATAAAAACTAACCACACTTTCACTATACATACAGCAATTGTGCTCCTTGGCAATTACCAAAATCAGTAGAAAATTTATATCCCAAAACTTTCACATCAATGCTTTTATGAACTTTAACTATCATTACCAAAACTTGGAATCAAACTAGGTATCCTCTAACAGGTGAATGAATAAACAAACTATAGAATATCCATCACTGAAATATTATTATCCATACTGTCTTCCATAGCGCTTTACCAATTTACATTCCCACCAACAGTGGATTAGGATATCTTTTCCCCCACATCCTCACCAGCATTTGTTGTTTTTTGATTTCTGTATGAAAGCCATTCCAACTGGGATGAAGTGAAACCTCACTGTGGTTTTGAATTACATTTCCCTGATGGCTAGTGATCCCAAAGATTTTTTCATTTGTCTGTTGGCCATTTGGATTTCCTCTTTCAAAAAATGTCTAATTCCTTTGCCCATTTCTTAACTGGGTTGTTTGTTTTGCTGTTGTTTAGTTTCTTGATCTCTTTATATATTCTGGTTATTAATCCTTTATGAGTTGAATAGTTTGCAAATAATTTCTCCCATTCTATCTGCTGCCTCTTCACTTTCCTAAGTGTTTCTTTTGCAGTACAGAAGCTTCTCAATTTGATGTAATTCCATTTGTGAAATTTGATTTTGATTGCTTGTGCCTCTGGGGTCTTTTCCAAGAACTCTTTGCCTATGCCAATGTCATGCAGGGTTTCCTCAATGTTCTCTAATAATTTGATGGTATTGGGTCATATATTTAGATTTCTAATGCATTTTTAAATGGATTTTTGAGTAAGGTGTAAGATAGGAGTCTTGCTTCATACTTCTGCATGTGGAAATTCAGTTTTCCCAGCACCATTTGTTGAAGAGACTGTCCTTGCTCTGGGGATTGATTTTAGCTCCTTTGTCAAATATAAGTTGGTTGTAGATGCAAGGATTGATTTCTGGCATTTCTATTCTGTTCTATTGGTCTATCCATCTGTTTTTGTATCAATACTAGGCAGTTTTGATTGCAACTGCCCTATAGTACATCTTGAAATCTGATATTGTGATGCCTCTGGTTTTGTTTGTGTTCTATAAGATTGCTTTAGCTATTCCAGGTTTCTTGTGCTCCATATGAATTTCAACATCATTTTTTCTATATCTGAGAAGAATGTCCTTGGTATTTTGATTGGTATTGCATTGAATCTGTAAATTCTTTTGGAAGTATGGACATTTTCATTATACTGATTCTTCCAATCCATGAACATGGAAGATTTTTTTTTTGTATCTTCTATTTCTTTCTTTAATGTTTTGTAGTTCTCATCATAGAGATCTTTGACATCCTTGGTTAAATTATACCAAGGTATTTGAGATTTTTTTTATAGCTATTATGAATGAGATTGAGCCTGTGTATACAAAGGCTGTTGATTTTTGTGTGTTGATTTTATATCCTGCAACTTCACCAAACTCTTCTATGAGTTCCAGTAGTCTCTTAGTGGAGTCTTTTGGATCTCCTATATTTATACTCATTTCATCTGCAAATAGGGGTGGTTCCATATTCTCCTTTACAATTTATATCCCTTTGATTTCCTTTTTTTTGCCTAATGGCTCTGGCTAAAACTTCCAAAACTTCCAGACAAGGGCATCCTTGTCTGGTTCTGGATCTCAGTGGGAATGCTTCCAAATTTTCCCCATTCAATAGGGCACTGGCCATGGGTTTGTCATAAATTGCATTGATTGTGTTGAGAATGTTCCTTCAATACCCAATTCACTTAGAGTTTTTGTCATGAAAGGGTGCTGTATTTTTCAAATGTTTTCTATGCATCTATTGAAATAATCATGTTTTTTTTTTTTTCAGTTTGTTAATGTTTTGTATCACATTGATTGATTTCCAGATGTTGAACCATCCCTGCATACCAGGGATAAATCACACTTGGTCTAGGTGGATGATCTTTCTGATGTGTTGTGGGATTCTATTGGCTAATATCTTGGTGAGGATTTTTGCATCTATATTCATCAGGGAAATTGGTTTGTAGTTCTCCTCAGTTGTATCTTTTTAAAGTTTAGGAATTAAGGTGATGCTGGCTTCATAGAAAGCATTCAGGAGGATTGTCTCCCTTTCAATGGTTTTGAATACCTTGAGAAGAATTGGAGTTAGTTCTTTAAATGTCTGGTAAAATTCAACAGCAAAGCCATCTGATCCTGGGCTTTTCTTTGTTGGGAATGTCTTTATTACTGAGTCAATTTGTGTTTTTTAATCTTGGCTCTATTTTTTATGATGGTATAGATTTGGGAAATTTACTTCATATATGAATTATTTACAACCTCATAAATGTTAAATAGGATAATATAAAGAACTGTTTGAGGACATAGATACATTTTCTTTGGTTGAATATTGCACACTTGAATTGAATATGTGAACTATACATGTGAATTGAAATAGCACATGGAATTTCATAAATATGTACATATTTATGTGTCTATTATTTTAAAAATAAGAAATTTACAAGATTGGGTATCAAAAATTAAAATGATAAGTATGTACCTGGCATTGAACAACCATTAACAAAGAAGTATTGTTTTTTTTTTTGATGGTTGTGATCTTTTAGGTTATTTGATAAACTATCATCAGAATTTTTAACTTTATGAAATTATAATTGAAAAACTCAAATTTCAAAAGAATAAAACATTAATTGACATTTCTAAATGACTCATGGAAGTAAATGACTGAAATTAATGAGGCAAAAATCTAGTAAAATAAAATTAAGTTATTAGAGCAAGCAAATAGAATACATTGACAAAAGAAATAATGGAGTATCAGTTGATGATAAGAACATACCTCTGCTTCTATCTCATTTGTTTTGTTATTGCCAGAAATAATTGTAATCAATTCATAAGCAATGGGAAATATATTTTAAAGAAATAATTGCACTCAAATATCGATGCAGAGACAGGCAAAATAAAAACAATTCAGGAAAAAAATACTTAATGTTTAGAAAAAAATTCATGTCTACATATCCAAAAGTGTAGAAGACTATTTGCTTCTGTACTTTCAGGACAGTAGTCAATGAGTGAAACCTCAGATGGGGAGGTGCCAGAAGAATGAAGACAAATATCATTACAATTTTCCCAAATGGGAAGTAACATGATTCCAAAACTACATAGAAGTTAGCCAATAGGCTTGACATCCTTTTTGGCAAACTTCTAAAACAGATTATGTAGCAGATGACTTGTGAGAATTTCAGAAATATGATGTTAATCATAAGGCAAGCATGAACATGAATTCATAAGGTACAAATCATACTAAAACATTTGCTTTTTCATCATAATTGTGGTTATTATGCCAGTAGACCAGTGGATATAGAACTACTAACCTTGAGCTCAGCAAAGAATTTTACAAAGATTAAATATAAATGTTATGTGTGATTATTAAAAGTGATATTAAAATAAAAATTTTGTTCCATGAAAAAAATTTACAAGTGTGATTGGATTTCTTGTGGGGGAAAAGAAGCAATCTAATATACTAACAGGTACTGGGACCAACACAGACCACAGTAATGGCTGTACGAGTAACAAGAGATATCTTGGCACAAAAGGAAATGTGAGCAAGTAAGGACAGAGGAGAATCCTGACTTAAGGAGGGTGTGTGTATGGTGTGTAAGTGTGTTGTAAACCACAGTGGTTTCCCATATAAAAATATTGGTAAAATCTGTAGGATTCACCAATGCCTTATGAAATAGATTTTTTAAATAGTGAAGTCAATACAATACTGATAATACATTCAGGTCAGGTTGAAGTGAAATCCAAGACAGTTTCTGAAAAGATAGTCATATATGTGTAAAATATGAGGAGAAATCTGTGTTATTTTAGAAGTCAAGTTCAAAACTAACATTAACCACAAAGAAGATAAAAAGTTAATTCTCTGATGAAATAAATATAGTTTTAGCAATCTTTAAATTATTTTGAGCATTTTTTGAAATAATTGTAGACTCATGGGAAATTGCAAAATAGTACAAAGGGTATCATGTACCCTTTACTCAGTTTCCATGGTGTGATGGGTTGAATGTTTTCGTCCTCTCCAAAGTTCATGTTGAAATGGGATCTTCAGTGCAACAGTGTTAAGAGGTGTGGCCTTTAGGAGCTAATTCAGTCACAAGGGCTCCATTCCCAATAGGTGCCCTTATAAAAGGGCTTAATCCCTTTGGCCTTCCATCATGTGAAGACACAAATGCTACAGTAAGGCACCATGGTGGAAGCAGACAGATCAGCCCTCATCAGACACCAAACCTGATGGCACTTTGAACTTAGACTTCTAGTCTTTAAAACTGGGAGAAATAAGTTTTTGGTTTTTTATGACTTACCCAGATAATAGAAGTTTTTTCATCAGGACTACATACATAGTGGTATCTTATATGCTGTAGTACAGTATAAAAACCAGAAACTTGATGGTGCTACACTACTGATACATTAATACATTACTGACACAAATACTTGGTCCATCTTCTGCTGCTTTCCCAGGTGCAATAGCAGGAAGCTAGATTGAAAGCCGAGCAGCTGGGACTCAAGCCAGCACTCTAATATAGGATGTCAGCTTCCCAAGGGGTGGCTTAACCTGCTTCACCATCCAAACAGCTGCCAAATTTTATTTTTAATCTCCAAAATGGTAGTTACCAGATTATGACCTTATTTAGCTATCACCAGTTTTCACTCTGTATTTATTTCTGTGTATGTGAGTCTACTTTTGTGTAATTTAATCCCATGTATAGATTCACAGAATCACCACACTGAGATATAGAACAGGCTCATCACCATAAAAACTCTGTCATGCTATTCATCCCTCCCTCCCTCCCTCCATCCCTCCCTCCCTCCTTCTCTTTTCTTTCTTTTTTCCTTCCTTCCTTCCTTCCTTCCTTCCTTCCTTCCTTCCTTCCTTCCTTCCTTCCTTCCTTCCTTCCTTCTTTCCTGATTTGTTTATTTGAGAGTCAGTATTACAGAGAGAGAGAGAGAGAGAGAGAGAGAGAGAGAGAGAGAAAGAGAGGGAGAGACATATACAGAGGTCTTCCATTGGCTGGTTCACTCCCCAGATGACTGCAATAGCTCAAGTTGGATCGATCCAAAGCCAGGAGCCAGGAGCGTCTTTCAGGTCTCCTACGTGTACAAGGGCCCAAGCTTTGGACCATCTTCTGTTGCTTTCCTAGGTCATTAGCAGGGGACTGGATTGGAAGTGGAGCAACCATGACTTGAACTGGCACCAATAAAGGATGCTGGTGCTGCAGACAGAGGCTTAGCCTACTTGCTACAGCATTAGCCCCCATGCTATTTCTTTATAGTCACATCTTCCAAACCCCACATCTCTGTTATTGGGGAACCATTAATTTGTTCTCCATTGCTGTAATTTGAAATGTTATATAAATTGAATTATATGGAATACAATCTTTCAGAGTTTATTTTTTTTTTCACTTAGCATAATATCCTTGAGGACCTTGTAGACTGTTACATTTATCAGCAATTTATTCTTCTTTATCACTGAGAGTATTTTGCTGCATAAATGTGCCGGAATTTGTTAAACAATTTGCCCACTGAGGGACATTTAGGTTTCCAGTATGTTGCTATTACAAATAAACTTTTTATGAACAATCATACACAGGTATTTGTGTGTGTGTGAACCACAAGTTTTCAATTTTAACTTTATTTTATTTTTTAAAGATTTATTTATTGGTGCATTGTGGCATAGTGGGTAAAGCTGCCACCTGTGATGCCAGCATCCCATACAGGTTCTGAATTGTGTCCTGGCTGCTCCACTTTGTGATCCAGCTGATCCAGATCCCTGCTAAAGGCCTGGGAAAAGCAGTAGAAGATGGCCCAAGATTTTGGATGCCTGCCACCCACATGGGAGACTGGGATGGAACTCTTGCCTTTTGGCTTCCATCTGGCCCAATGCTGATCATTGCAGCCATCTGGGGAGTGAATCAGCAGATGGAGGATCTCGCGCGCTCTCTTTCTTTCTCTCTCTCTCTCACTGTCTGTCTCTCCCTCTCTCTCTGTAGCACTGACTTTCAAAATAAATAAATCTTGAAAAATTTATTTATTAATTTGAAAGGCAAGAGAGAGAGAGAGAGAGAGAGAGAGAGAGAGAGAGAGATTCTCCATCTGTTGATTTACTCCACAAATGGCCACTACTACTAGGACTGGGTCAGGTCAAAGGTAGGAGCCAGGAACTCTGTTTTGGTCTCCCACATGGGTGTAGAAGCCCAAATACTTGGTCCTTCTTCTGCTAAGTTTCCAGGCACAATAGCAGGAAGCTAGATTGGAATCAGATCAGCTAGGACTCAAATCAGCACTGTAATATGGGATGTCAGCATCACAAGTAATGGCTTAATTTGCTACACCACACCACCAGCTGCCAAACTTCATTTTTTAGCTCCAGAACATTAAAAATTTATTTTATTTTTCAGGGCCGTTGCTGCAGTATAGGAGGTGTAGCCTTCTCCTGAAATGCTGGCATCCCACATGGGCACTGGTTTGAGTCTCAGCTGTTCCACTTCCAATCCATCTCTCTGCTAATGTGCCTGGGAAAGCAGTGGAAGATGAACCAAGTGCTTGGGCCACTGCCACTATATGGGAGACATGGAAGAAGTTCCTGGCTCCTGGCTTTGGATAGGCCTGGCCCAGCTCCACCCAGGAGCAAACCAGTGGATGGAAGATCTCTATCCTTTCTCTCTCCCTCTCCCTTTCTCTGTACTTCTGCCTTTGAAATAAATAAATCTTTAAAAAATGCATTTTCCTTCAAAATTTTCTTACTAAGTGATCTGCTTTAATTTATAGCACATTTATTTATTTATTTTAAAAGATTTATTTTATTTGAAAGTCAGAGTTATACACAGAGAGAAGGAGAGCAGAGAGAGAGGTCTTCCATTCTCTGGTTCACTCCTTAATTGGCTGCAATGGCCAGAGCTGTATCGATCTGAAGCCAGGAGCCAGGAGTTTCCTCTGGGTCTCCCATGGTGGTGCATTAGCCCAAGCACTTAGGCCATCCTCCACTGCTTTCCCAGGCCATAGCAAAGAGCTGGATCAGAAGTGGAACAGCTAGGACCTGAACTGGTTCTCATATAGGATACCAGCACTGCAGGCAGCGGCTTTATCCACTATGCCACAGTGCTGGCCTCTCACAGAACTTTTAAAAAAGATTTTTATTCAATTGAAAGGCAGAGTTAGAGAGAGGGAGATGCGGAGAGAGAGAGCGAGCGCGCTTCCATCTGCTGGTTTAACTCCCCAAATGGCCACAATGGCCAGGGCTGTTGCAAGCTGAAGCCAGGAGCCTGAAGCCTCATCCTGGTCTCTCATGTGGGTGGCAGGAGCCCAAGTACTTGGGCCGTCTTCCACTGTTTTCCCACATGCATTAACAAGGAAGTGGAGCAGCCATGACTTGAATGGGAGCGCATATGGGATCCTGGCATTTAGGCAGCGGCTTAACTTGCTGTCTCACACTTTTGACACCAAGTATGTGGGCTTTTTTTTTTCCCCCCACACCAACCAATTCCCCAACTCTCTGAACCCCAGCTGGGTGTTCACCAATCCAATCCAATTTTGATTCCATATTTCTGAAAAAAAGCATCAGATTTCACAGAATTTCAGAGCCAGCCTCACAAGACTGTTACATTTCAGATGCCAGTCACAAGTCCAGGGCACCTATACTTCTGACCAAACAGTTTTATATATCAGGACTCCTACTGATCTCCTCAGATTCAAAATGTGCTAGAATGGTTTCATAGAACTAGAGAAAATACTTTCTTGCTGTTATTGGTTTATTATTTAGGACACGGCTCTGGAGAAGCCAATTGGAAGAGATGATAGGATAAGGTGTAGTAGAAAGGCAAAGGGCAGTTGGTTATATGTGAAGAGCTTCAGGACCATCTCTGGGGAACCACCCTCCCAGCACCTCCATGTATTCACCATTCTGGAAGTTCTTGGAACCCCATCGGTTAGGGGTTTTTTGTGGGGGTTTTGTTATGCAGGCATGATTGAATAAACCCTGGCTTTTGGTAATTAATCTCTAGTTCTTTTCTCCCTGGAAGTTGAAACCTGGGTCTGAAATTTCTAAGTTTTTAATATTTTTTAAAAAAAGATTAATATCTTTCATCCACTAGTTCATTCTCCAGATGGCAGCAATAGCTAGGGTTAGGCTAGGCCAAAACTGGGAGCCAGGAGCTTTCTTTATCCAGGTTTCCCACATGGATGGTAGGGGCCCAAGCACTTGGGCCATCCTGCACTGCTTTTGCCAGGCTGTTAGCAGGGAGCTGGCTGGAAGTGAAGCATGCAGGTATGGACCAGTGCCTCTATGGGATATCGGCATCACAGGCAGTGGCTTTACCTTCTATGCCATGAAGCTGGCCCCATTCATGTCTTGCTATTTCTGTTGATAGTCAACTTCCTGAAGCCGTCTAGGGGACCACCAAGGGTTGCTTCTTCAGAAAAAGATTCTGCTATCACTTATTGCTTGTAAAATTTCAGGGGTTCTAGGAACTCTGTGCCAGAGACTGAGAAAAAAGACCAAGTATCTTCCAGTGACACCATATAGGCACTATATTTAGAGGTGTCAAATAACCTTTGCAGAATTCCAGTTGCCAACTTGGAATTAAAGAATTTTTTTTACTCAGTGTGCGACATGCTGTTCTCTTTTATTCAGGCTATTTTTCATCAACATGCCTCACCTTTCGTCAGTAATGAAGATTAGTGATGAAAAAGAAGTTCCTGGTGACATTTGTATCTCTTTAAAGACTTTCCGGAGTAAATCAAAATTGTGCTGGCAGAAAGCCTTTTACAAAGGGATAAATGTTATTTTTAAATTGCTCTTTGGATGTGGCTACAAACCAAGAACTCTTGAAAGTGATTTGAGTTATTGATATATTTCATGTGGCCAACACAGCATCCTTAGGTCACACCATAGAGAGAAACTGCCCAAAGTTCCTTTGCTTTATTCCAAACGCTATCTTCAAGCATGTGACACTGGGAATAATTAATCCACTTCTGCTGATGGTAAGAGATTAAATAAACATAGACAAGAGGCAGTTTTCAGAGCCTCACCCTCTGAGTCTCATGTTTTCACACTAGTAGAACACACTGTTTGAATTTGTTGTGTAGGTTGCACTTAAGTTGGCTGTTGCAGTATCATCTGATCATTTTATGACAGAATGTGGGCCTATTTTGAGGGAGGAAATGAATTTAGCTATCTTTTTGTGTCATTGGTTCTTGGTATTGTCAAAAGGAGAGCACATAAGAAATTCTATAGGCTTACATTTCCCAAACAGAATATTACAGTGTGAGAATTACTAATGCAAAAATCTGAAATGTGCCAAAGTTCAAAAGTTTTGAGTGCCAATATGATACCCCATGTGGGAAATTTCTTACCTAACCTTTTATGACAGTTTACATTCAAAACGCAGATGCAGAACACACAATTTATTCTGTATCCCTAAGGAAAAAAGACCCTCCTAGCCCCCAAAAGATATCTTTTCTATGAATGTCATGATTTTCTTTCTAAAAAAAAATGCCTCAAAAGAGAAATAAAATGGCATGTGTACATACCAAATGTGACAATGACAGTTTCCCAAAAATGCCCCACAAGGAGCAATAATCTAGGTGTGCTACACACTATTTTTTGTTGTTGTTAGTTATCTGCCCCTGTGGTGTAAAGAAAAAGTTAGAAATGTCAAAAAGGTCTGCAGAAATCTCATTGGTAACAATGATAAGAAAAAAAGGAGGCATAATTTTTCAAGCAGTTGGAAAACTGGACAGTGGTTCAAGGGTGAAAGTCTTCCAGATGAGATTTTGGAAGGACCACCATGTATGACCTGAAGAAACAGAAGGATAAACTGCTAAAGTTCTGTGTTGAAAGTGGTAAACAGAAGCTAGTGACAAATAGACAAACATTGTGAAGCTAAAAATGAAAATTTCAATCACGAAGTGAGAGATTAATGGTATGCTGATCATGAAACTGGCAAAATATCTATTATGATAAATTGAAGATTTAGGGGAGCTGTGAACATGCAAGAGGCTGGTTGCAGAAATTTAAGAAAGACATGGCACTACATTTTAAAAGATTTTTTAGTGATAAAACATCTTCTCATTACTAAATAGTGAAGAAATTCACTGGCCAGTTTGCCAAGGTTCTTGCAGAGAAAAATCTGACTCAAGAACAAGTCTATGACGCTGATGAAACATGACGGTTTTGGTGCTGTTATTCCGGAAAGACACTGACCGTAGCTGATGAGACAAAATCTACAGGAAGTCAAGAGGCCAAAGACAGAATAACTGTGTTGGATTGTGCTAAGGCAGAAGACAAACTGATTGTGATAAGCAAAAGCTTATGTCCTTGCTGTTTCAAAGCAGTGAATCTCCTACTAATCCATTCCCATGCCAACAAAAAGACATGGATCATCAGGGACATCTCTGCTGACTGGTTTCAAACATGTTTTGTATCAGTGACTCATGCTCACTCCAAGAAAGTTGGGTTGCATTGATGACTGCAAGATTTTGTAATTCCTTGGCAGTATTTCTGCTCAGCCATGAACTGAAACTCTAATAACAAATAATTTTTTATGCAATGTAGTTCTCCCAAATGTGACTTCTTTAATCCAGGCATGTGACCTGTATATCCTTAGGTAAATGAAGAGTAAATGTAAAAACACTTTCTGGAATAGCACACTAACAGCAGTGAACAAAGGCACGGTATGAAAAGTTTTCAAAAAGATTTTAGCCTGAAAGAGGCCACATATGCAGCTGCCAACACTGGGAACAGTCGCTAAAGATGCATTTATGCAAGCCTGTCACAACCTCTGACTTGCAACCATGTCCTGTGACCATGAAGAACAAGGTACAGCTTTAAAGGACTCTGTATGTCAAATAACAAAAAAAGATGTCTAATTTCCTTACATATGCAAAAATTAAACCTTAGAGTCCATCAGTAAGTTAGAAGTGGATATCAACATTTTTAACACTGATAATCCCGATGTTCATTCATTAACTGATGGTGGGATGGTTCTGCATCAAGTTGATGGTAATAATAATGACAAAGATGATGTTAGCACTGCAGAACAAGTGCCTACAGACAGCCTGGTGACAATCTGTGATGGGCATATTGAAGGCTAGTGATAGCAGTGTGTATTCATAACAAAACAAGGGATCGTTTCAGTTTATAAAATCAAAGACAGACTTCCAAGTCAAAAACGGTTGTTCATGAAGCTAATGACTGGAAGAAGTGATTTAAAAAACCTTCAAGCAGAAACCTCCTCATTCCTGTGGGACCCACCACTGGCCCCTCAACTGCTTCTGGTGTGTTTTTTTTCTCTTAAAAAGCAAAACAAAACAAACCACACTGTACGATAACCTTTCAATCAAAACAGCATCATAGGTGAATGCAGGAAGCCTACCCTTGTGTCTTCTCGCTCTATTTAACAGCTGATACAGGTATTCTGGTGATACTACTCTATGGCTTAGTTACCCTGAATACATTATTTTTGCCATTGTATTAATGGTTTGACTTATTTTTTATTGTTAAATAGCTAAATGTGAATAAATCTAAGAAAACAAAGGGTTGTTGGTAACAAATAATTTTAGACTCAGAAATACTATTATTGTCAAACAATCACAGATTGTCCATGTTGGTGACTGAGATAGTGAAACCCTTGGTTTTCTGTGGTTCAATGTATGCAAAATCTGTTTCATGTTTAAAATTATTTAAAATATTGCATAAAATTACCTTCAAGCTATATGTATAAGGTGTATATGCGAATATTCCAAAATCTGAAAAAATTCAAAATCTGAAACACTTTCTATCCTAAGAATTTCAGATAAAGGATACACAACCTGTAGTATAATTACCAAATTACATCTTGGTATGAGTAGCAAGATGTAAGCCCTGCCACTTGTGAGCTGTGACACTTTTAGGTAAGCAATGTTCTTTTTCTACTTCTCCTCCTCCTCTTCCTCTTTCTCTTCTTTCTCCTCTACTTATCTATTTGAAGGGCAGACTCATAGAGAGGCAGAGGCAGAAAGAAAGAGAAAGGCCTTCCACTAGCCAGTTCACTTCCCAAATGGCTGCAATGCCTGGAACTGGGGCAATATGAAGCCAGGAGCCAGAAGCCCCCTTGGGGTCTCCCCTTCTTGGGTGCAGGGGCCCAAGAACTTGGATCACTTTCCACTGCTTTCCCAGGCCATAGCAGAGAGCTGGATCTCAACTGGAGCATCTGGGACTTGAACCAGCACCCACATGATATGTTGGTACCACAGGTGGTGGCTTCACCTGCTATGCCACAGCTCTCTGGTCCCAACAATTTACTTCTTTGTATCTCAGATTCCTCACCTGTAGGATGGTGATTATTGTGATACTTATTTAACATGTAGGGTTGTGGATATTTAAATGAGATAACTTATATAAACATTTTGCTAACACCTGGTATCTGAGAGCGCCCAAATGGAACTTCTCACTAATGATAAAAATATATCCTCTCTTGTGATTCACTGTGCCCACCATGGATATTTACTGTAACTTTCAGTTCATCCTACTTCTGAGGTAGGAAGGATGACCTAGAAAGAGAAAGAATGTATGTTGGGCTGGTAGAGGATACAGTGTTTCTTGTGATGTTTACTTCATGTTTTTTTCACTTTGGACAACAAGAAAAGCTAGGAAGCTCCCAACATTTTCTTATTTGGTTAAATTATTGCACGTGGGAAGGACAAATTAACAAGGAGATTAGAAGATGCTGATTGATCCAGGTCTGCTCAAGTATAAGCCAGTCAAATAAAGGAACATGCATCTCATAACGACATCTTCTGCATCCATCTGTTCATGCAAATATAAATACATTATTGGACACTTGTGATCGTAAGTGAGGTCTGAGTTTTCTCCTTGTACATCTTAGCCATCTTTTGGCAGTTTAAGGTCTCTGGAAACATCAGTGTACTAGCACCTTGCCCAAAAGACTAATTTTCTCAAAAGTGGCATTTTGAGTGGTGCATGTTACTAGAGGATAAAACTTAAGATATATTTAAGAAAATTTGTAAGCCAAGCTTCAAGAACACTCATCCAATGGCATACATTTTTAATAGAAAGCCCAAATCTGCAGTCCATCTTCTTCTCCCTACAAAATCCTGCCTCCTTGTTTCTTTTGTTTCCAGGCTCCTCTGCCTATTTTATTTTGGGCATAGTGGTGGTGGTGGTGGTTCGTTAGTCATGCACGTGACTGATCTAACTGAACCTTTCTCTCTGTCTCTCTCTGTCTCTCTCTCTCTCTCTCTCTTTCTGGTCTCCAAAGGAAGAGTAGGTTGTTGAAGGACGGATTCTCTTGACTAAATCAACTAGAACAGTCATAATTCCAGTCCTTGATGAGTAATTCCTCTTTGGATATTCACTTCAAGATGGTAAACTGTGGCTGTTTTTAGCATTGTCTTTTCTGCCACATTCAGTAACATTGTGTATTAATTACTCCAATCCCTATTTGATAGAGATCAAAAAATGGCTTACCCAGGTCTGAAGTTGTGTCACAGGCAGTTTTGAACCCGTGAGGTGTGGGCTTTCTGACTCATTGAAGGAAAAGACACAGATATGCCTGTCATTCAGGAGATCGAGATCTGTTCCACTCTAAGGGCTTCCCTTCCAAGCTGCACAATTCAGGGAAATGAATTAAAATGATATTTAAATTTGCCTATTTAAGCCTCTTACCAAAAGACATGATTGAAACCAAATAAGTTCATTTTATTTTATACAGTTTTACTCTTTGTAGGTTCATAGTAAATACACTGTGGAGAAGAACTCGATAAAGGGAAGTATTATACAAACATTTGGAAGTCCAGATCACACATTCTTCATTCTCTTTTCTCTCCCTCTCAGTTCTGGTTCCTGTCTAGTGTTGCTGACAGGCTGCTGGGAAGCCACCACAAGGAGAGGAAAACTGGGCTGTTTGCCAGTGTAAGGGTCTTTTCTGGGTCACTTTAACACATTTTTATTCACTGAGAGCAGGGATTTTTCTGGACGACTTAAGAAGGCTGGTCTTGTTTTCCATTAGTTTCTCTTCATGCAGACTTAGGAATTTCATCTGACAAGACATAGACGAAGTCATTAATATTATTTTCTTTCAATATTTAGACATCTGGTCAGTTTATTTTCAGAGCTCATCCTCTGGGATGGTAAAAAACTGTTCATTGTAGAATTCCTTACTCTTGTTGAGATCAAATTTTACTGCCTCTGTTTAAAATGTCTCTATTCATTGCCCTAAAAGTGCTAGAGCCCTCAGACCCAATAATGAATAACTTGCTGAAGTCCAAAAGAAAATATTTACATATTTTACCTTATGAAGCTGCCAGTGGGTACTAATTCATGTGAGTACCTCTCAATGTTGAATTTTTGGAAAACTATAGGCAGTAACTGTGTAAGTGTTTTATACTGCTTCATGTTATGAAAAATATGAGCCATTTAAATAAGATACAAATTACTGACGTAAGCTAAGGATTTAAGGAAAAAAGTGAAATTACTGAATTCATGTTTGTTTTTAAATGGGACTCTCATCACATTTTAGAAAACAGGAAGCAACTAACTAACCTATTACTTATGCAAATCTCTTTCTGTTTCTTTATCATTGCAGGAAACTTGTCAGTTCTTGCCCAGTTCCACCCTATGCCAACTAGTATTACCTTGTAATGTACTTCATAAATTAGCTGGATTGTTGCATTTTTAAGAAAACGAATAAACATTAAGGTTTTCTGATGAAATAAAATTGCTTTTGGAGGTGGAAATCAAATTAGATTATATTATTAAAATCTTAGATTATAGAATAGAGTAGGGTAATCTACTTTGCTGTACTTTGTGGATCAGGCATAAAGATTCTGATTGTAAGAAATCCATGTGTAGGGGCTGGCACTGTGGAATAGCAGATTAAACCACAGACTGCCACGCTGGCATCCCACATGGGTCCCAGTTTAAGGCTTGGCTGCTCCACTTCTGATTCAGCTCCCTGCTAATTTACCTAGGAAAGCAGTGGAAAATGGCCCAAATTCTTGGTCACCTGCTCTCACATGGGAGGCTGGAAGAAGCTTCTGGATCCTGGCTTTGGTCTGGCCCAGCTTTGGCCATAGTGGTCATTTGAGGAATATATCAGCAGATGGAAGATTCTCAATCTCTCTCTCTCTCTCTCTCTCTCTCTCTCTCTCTCTCTCTCTCTTTCTCTCTCTCTCTTTATCTATCTGTCATCTATCTATCTATTTATCTATCAATTATCTATCTATCTATCTATCTATCTCTGCCTTTCAAAAAAAATACAAATATAGAAAAAAACAGTCAGTAAGCTATATAGTCTAACTAGTGTCTTGGTGATGACTGGACTTGAATGAATATGATCAGAAAAGCAGAAGGTGGGGTTTGTTGTCTGAGGGCAAAGGTCAAGGCCAGAGCAACAGACATAGCAAACCTGGAGAAATGTGAGCTAAGGTTATAGAAAGAAGTTGCCTAAGTAAAGACAGAGTTAGATAAATGGTAGCAATAGGTGAGAGCTCAGGTAAAAATGTGCTTTATATTCAGGTAGTCTAGAATATGGTCAGAGGACTGATTACAAATAAGCAAGGACATAAGTGGATACAGTTCAATGTGGTGGATCCAAGAAATCAACTGCCTTTGTGTCTCAGATGGCTTCCTTCTTTTTCATGTTCCATACCCAGTCCAACAACAAAAATATTCCAAATATGTCCTTAGTCTATTCTCATCTCTCCATTGCTATTAGTATCACGTGACTCTTTTCTTCTATAACAAGCAGTAGGATCTTAAAAAAATCAGTTGGTGCCATTCCTTTGCCTGAAACTCGCCTATATTTTCCCATGGTACTCAGAAATAAAACCCAAACTCCCAGGTTGGTTTACAGGACCTGAATGATTTGCTCCTTGGGCACTTCTCCAACTTCATCTCATCACCCTTCTTTTTCACTCACCATGACCTTGCCAAGCTGGAAATTTTTCACTCACTGTTCATGCCAAACTTGTTCCTGCCTTAGGGAGTTTGTCCTTCAATCTCCCTTCCCAGGATCTCTTCTCTCAGGTTTTCCTATGGTGGTTCTTTCTTGGCATTTAGACCTAGGTAGGCTACCTTCCAGCATTCCAGAAGATAGTACATTCTCTGTTGACTCTCACTGGGGAGCTCAGTGGAGATCTAAGAGATCCTATTGATTCTCCTGAAATTTACTTTCTGTTGGCCTGTGTCAGATGCTGAGACTCATTCTTTGGAGGGACATACAATACAATACAATACAATACAATGACTTGAATGTTTTTACGTTTTAATTGTTTTGCTCATGTGCACTGTCCTTGTCTTACATTTGGAAACCTTCTCTCCACACCCCAATATTTGCTCCACTGGCCAATGTGGGAAATATGATTATGACATGGAATTGATGCTAGTATTCCTGAAATACCAATAAAAATGCCTGATCTTATGGAAATTATAACATTTAGTGGAGATTTTCTACATTATGAATACTTTGCTAAATAATTGCTTGTACTGCTTCCATTGATATTCACAGTAACCCTACAGGAATAAAAGCACTATTATTATTCCCATTTTACAAAAGAAAAAAACTACCCAAGGTCACATACCAGAAATTCAAACTCTTTAGAATGTTCTAAAAAAACCTTCTGTGAAGATGCAATAATAACAGAAATTCATCTCATCTGAAAACCATACCAGACTCTGTTATGTCTGTCTATTAGTCAAATCGAGGGGAACTTTGTCCCATCTATGAAGGGTGCTTGAATTTCTGAGTTTAGTAATTCTACCCATGATTCTTAATCTGAACCATCCATGTCATAGTCAGTTTTACACCACCCCTTGATTCCGAACATCTATAGTTGTAGGTAGGAGGCTACTTCCTTTGATAATTTGATTTAGAGGAATTTCAGTGGTAGGCCTGGCCACTCCAATAGCTCTACCAGGCCATGGGGATCAAGTGATCACATTTATCCACAAGATAGAGGAACATTCAGATTGGTTGTTATATAGAAAAATGATGAACAAGTGATTGTTATTTACTGATGAATAACTTGTTAATCCAGCCAAATTGGCTTTCTATATGTGCCCATGTTTATATACCAACCCAGATTAGTATAGGGCCAGGTTTGTTGTAGGTAAAGTAAATAGATCTATTTAGCTGTTCATGATGAATGGAACTTAGTTAAAATTGTGGCATAAATATATTTTTCTTTGACATTATAGTTTTGCTCCTTTTCCCAATAACAGCATTATTACCCTTTCCATTGTCACTTTACTACATGACTTTTTTTTTCCTAGTCCTCTTTTAAAAAGTTTTATTTTATATTAAGGTAAAACTATGGATAAAGACCCAGTTCTCGGGCCGGTGCCGTGGCTTAACAGGCTAATCCTCCGCCTTGCGGCGCCGGCACACCGGGTTCTAGTCCCGGTTGGGGCACCGGATTCTATCCTGGTTGCCCCTCTTCCAGGCCAGCTCTCTGCTATGGCCCGGGAAGGCAGTGGAGGATGGCCCAAGTGCTTGGGCCCTGCACCTGCATGGGAGACCAGGAGAAGCACCTGGCTCCTGGATTCGGATCAGCGAAATGCGCTGGCCGCAGCGGCCATTGGAGGGTGAACCAACGGCAAAGGAAGACCTTTCTCTCTGTCTCTCTCTCTCACTATCCACTCCACCTGTCAAAAAAAAAAAAAAAAAAAAAAGACCCAGTTCTCCCATCAGTCTCCTCTCATTTCTTTCTCCTTGGATGTCAATCTGCTAGCCAGGATTGCCCTCCACTTGTGCCTGAGAAGAGAAACTAGAGTTCTGTGCACAACAGACTCAGGGGGGCTCTGATTTCTTGATCTAGCATTGGTTGAACAATCTGGAATCATGGAGTCCAGAATTTAAAATGAATAAAATCATTTAACTTCTTTTATGACTTAGTTTCTTCGTGCTTAAAATGATAGAAAATAACCCCACTTCTTCCGCTCATCAAATACTTACTGCACACCTCCTACATGTGGCAGATCTCCATTCCACAGTGCCTGTAGGAAGGTACATTAGAGACACTGACACAGATATGAAGCTGATTCAGTACCTCTCTTTAAAGAAGTTGTAACTCATTGGCCAGCGCCGTGGCTCAATAGGCTAATCCTCCGCCTAGCAGCACCAGTACACCAGGTTCTAGTCCCGGCCGGGACACCAGATTCTGACCCGGTTGCCCCTCTTCCAGGCCAGCTCTCTGCTGTGGCCTGGGAGTGCAGTGGAGGATGGCCCAAGTGCTTGGGCCCTGCACCCCATGGGAGGCCAGGAGAAGCACCTGGCTCCTGCCTTCGGATCAGCGCGGTGCTCCGGCTGCAGCGGCCATTGGATGGTGAACCAATGGCAAAAGGAAGACCTTTCTCTCTGTCTCTCTCTCTCTCACTGTCCACTCTTCCTGTCAAAAAAAAAAAAGTTGTAACTCATTAAAAAGGTAATTCTAAAACAGCGAGGTAAAAGCCATGACAGGAGTATGATGAGCACTGAGGAAGGGAGGTGGTCCCTAATTTAGTTTAGGATCCAGGGAAGTTTGGCAAAATATGCCAGAGGGGATGAAACATGAGCTGTTTCTTTTTCTTTTTTCTTTTTTAAAAAATGATTTATTTTATTTATTTGAAAGGCAGAGCCACAGAGAGGGAGATAGAGGGTGTGTCTGTATGTGTATGTGTGTGTGTGTGTGTGTGTGTGAGAGAGAGAGAGAGAGAGAGAGAGAGATCTTCCCTCTGCTAGTTCATTTACCAAATGGCTACTTAAAGGCTGAGTAAATTTAGACATTTAGGAAAATTTTGAAGAAAAATCTTTTGGAAATCTCAAAGAAGAGAAGAATTCTCTGGTGATCAATGAAACATTTTTTTAAAAAAGATTTATTTATTTATTTGAAAGGCAGAGATGCAGAGAGAGAAAGAGAGAGATCTTGCACCAGCTGGTTCACTCTCCAGATGGCTGCAATGGCCAGAGTTGAGCCGATCTGAAGCCAGGAGCTTCCTCTGAGTCCCTCACATAAGGATTTGGGCCATTTTCCACTACATTGCTAGGCACATCAGCAGGGACCTGGATGGAAAGTGGAGCAGCTGAGACTCAAACCAATGCCCACATGGGATGCTGGCATTGCAGGCCGTGGCTTCACCTTCTCTACCACAGTGCTGTCTCTGACCAATGAAATATTAATTTGGATATTGTTTAAGCTTGCAAGAAAATGTTATTTTAAAAGATTTTATTTATTTATTTGAGATGTAGAGTTATAGACAGTGAGAGGGAGAGACGAGAAAGGTCTTGCTTCTGTTGGTTCACTCCCCAAATGGCCACAATGGTCGGAGCTGTGCCAATCCGAAGCAAGGAGCCAGGTGCCTCCTCCCGGTCTCCCACGCAGGTGCAGGGGCCCAGACACTTGGGCCATCTTCTATTGCTTTCCCAGGCCATAGCAGAGAGGTGGATTGGAAGAGGATCAGCTGGGACTAGAATCGGCGCCCATATAGGATGCTGGCGCCACAGGCGGAGGATTAACCTACTGTGCCACAGTGCCGGCCCCAAGAAAATGATTTTTATAAAACTTTGAGAATCATTGTGGGGCCAGTGTTGTGGTGTAACGGTAAAGCCATGACCTGTGATGCCTTCCTCCCACATGGATGCTGGTTTGAGTCCTGACTGCTCTGCTTCCCATCCAGTTCCCTAATAGAGCTCCTAGGAAAGCAGTAGAAGATGGCCCAGGTGCTTGGGCCCCTACACCCATGTGGAAGACCCAGAAGAAACTCCTAGTTCCTTGCTTTGGATCGGCCCAGTCCCAGCGGTTGTGGACATCTGGGTTGTGAACCAGTGGATGGAAGATCTCATTCATTCTCTCTCTCTCTCTCTCTCTCTCTCTCTCTCTCTCTCTCTCTCTCTTTCTCTCTCCTCTCTCTCTCTTTCTGTAATTCTCTTCTCTCTTCCAAATAAATAAATCTATCCTTAACAAAATAATAATTGTTACTATTTTCTGTGGAGGGCTTGCAGTATTTATTTGTAGAATACATCTTTAACTTTGGATTTCATTTTGTAGGACTTTATTGAGGAGGGAAAATGTTCTCAGAGCAATGGGGTTAATTAACTCTTACTGAAGGCCTGAAGATAATTGTGGTGGATTTTGTTGAATTTGGAATTCAGTACTCAGATTTCCCATCAAAGGAGGTAAAAATAGATTCAACTTGTGACAGACTGGTGAAAAATTACAAGACGTTATTATGCAACTCTTCACTAATACGGGAAAACTAATTGAGTGAGTCACTGAAACACAGTAATTCTAAGTTCTTGAAGAGGTTCCACAGAAAGCCAAAGGAACTCCAAGAATAGTTTGCTCCAAAGGAAACAACCCGATAGCGATTATAAGCAGAGCAGAAAGTGCCACCTTGTGGCCCAATGAGGGAAATACATAGACTAGAACTGGAATTATTTTATGGTTTTCTGCCACACTTAGTTTTTGAATTGCAAGTAATCAAATAATGTATATCATGACATGGTGTACCAGTCTATACTTGTCAGTTTATTTCAAGTGGCATGAGTAGAGGTTCAGATGACCTCAGGTGATAAGAGTTTATGGGAAAGAGAAAAGTCTAAAATTCAGGAGACTGAAGTAGAGGTCAAATGTCCAGTCTTCTTAATCAGTTGGAACAATGACTTTTTGCTCAAAATGTACAGCAGTTCTGAGGACATAGGGATCACTATTTTCATTTTGATATTAGGGGCCTGAGTCATTCTGTCTTTTTCTCAGCTATTATCACATCAGCAGTTAAATACCTACCCATTGGGCAAGGGACCCAAGATTTCTTCCCTGAAGAAATGCAACAGTCCCACAGAGGATTCTCCCTGCGTATAGGCTCCCCCTTCTCCAGACAACCCAATATCAAACACTGCCAGAATTGGCTCTGCCTATGTGCTTCTCAAACTGTGATGTGCATCAGGATTAACCAAAGTGTTGATTAAACAGATTTCTCCATTCCATCCTCAGGGTTTCTGATTCACTAAGTCAGGGATGAAGGCAGAAAACTTGCATTTCTTTTTTTTAAAAGATTTATTTATTTATTTATTTATTTCAAAGGCAGTGTTATAGAGAGGCAGAGGCAGAGAGAGAGAGGGAGAGAGAGAGGGAGAGAGGGAGGGGAGAGAGGCAGAGGAGAGAGAGAGAGAGAGCGAGCGAGCGTCTTCATCTGCTGGTTTACTCCCTAATTGGCTACAACAGCCAGAGCTGCGCTGATCTGAAGCCAAGAGCCAGGAGCTTCTTCTGGGTCTCCCACGTGGGTGCAGGAGCCCAAGGACTTGGGCCATCCTCTTCTGCTTCTCCAGGCATAGCAGAGAGCTGGATCAGAAGTGGAGTAGCCGGGACTCAAACTGGTGCTTGCATGGGGTGCTGGCACTGCAGGTGACGGCTTTACCCGCTATGCTACAGTGCTGGCCCCCAAACTTGCATTTCCATCAAATTCCTGGACCATGCTAATGCTGCTGCATGGGAGAAACTCAATCTGCTTTCAGAAGCCTCCTTCTTGGGTAGAAATAGGCAAGAAAATCACTCTCTACTTGGGGGCAGGGAGCTCTTTAACAATGAAAGAGGGAAAAGGAAGCAAAAGTAAAGACAAAGGTGTGGCAGGAAATAGAAGAGAACTAAACTGAGTTTTGAAAAAGCATCACATTCATTCATTTATTCATTTATACATTCAACAATTGATGAATACCAAGTAGGTGCCAGGAATTATTCTAGGAAGTGCCAGAGATACAGCTGTGATAGAGTCTTTAGATGTTTGAGGGAAAGTGACTTTCAACTAAATATTCTTCACTCAAACTCTAATTCAAGTGAAGGGGTGAATCAAACTCATTTTTTGGTTTGCAGAATTGTATCCTCCCTGTATGACATTTATTTTTCCATCAAGCGGAATGAGAATCTGAGTATATTCCAGCAAATGAAGTAAATGAGCAAAGGGAAGAATGGTATCCAGCAAGGCAGTCCAAGAAAGTCCTCAGGGTGACAATCATGGGAAAGCGTGAGAAACAGCCTGGCTTGCAATAAGATGACCAATGACTAAAGGAGTAAGGTCTCTGGAAAAACTGAGATTTCATAGAAGATCTGGTCCAATGATCTTTTTAAAAGCGAGGATTATTAGAAGGAATAAATTGTGTGAAGAAAAGAAAAACAATGACAAACTTCAGGAAATCTGTAAAGGAAAGAAACATACTAATTACACAGTTGTTTACAAACTGTTGAAAATAGAAACAATTTTAATAAGAAATTATAATTGTGGGAGGAAGATGGAGAATAGATACAGGGTGATAAAAGATAATTAAAATTCAAAAATTGTAGTAGAAAACAAAAAATTGAAATTGTGACATTGAAAAAAAGCATCCTAAAATATTATTTAGAGAATGGGGGGCTGTCACTGTAGTTTAGCAGGTTGGGCCAGTGCCTGTAATACAAGATCTTGTATGGGCTCTGGTTCATGTTCTGGCAGTTCCACTTCCAATCTAGCTCGTTGCTAATGTTCTGGGAAAAGCAGTGAAGATGGCACAAGTGTTTGCACCCCTGCCACCTATGTGGGAGACCTGGAAGAAGCTCCTGGCTCCTGGGTTTGGCCTGACCAAGTACTGGCTGTTGTAGTCATTTGAGGAGTGAAAAGCAGAAGGAAGATTTCTCTATCTTTCCCTCTCTCTCTGCAACTCTTTCTTTTCTTAAGTTAATTAATTAATTAATTTATTTGTAAGGGAAAAGGTTTATTGGGGAACACCCAACAGACCGTAGTGAAGGGGCGGCAAAGGAAAAAGGGAGAAAGAGAGTGACAGAGAGGGAAGATAGAGTAGAGAGATGAGCCAAGAGAAAAGAACCAAGAGAGCATGTGTCCAGGAACAGGCCCTTTTAAAACTTTGCCTGAGGGCGGGCAGGGAAGCAGGAGCAGCGAATCCCATTAGGATGGGGGTGGAGCCTGGCTCAGGTAGCTGGGCCATGCAGCCACCTGGCTAAAACCGCGCCAGTTTCCTAACATTCTCCCCTTTTGTTTTTTATAAAGCAGGGTTTGCATGGGGTTACATTAGTCCCGAAAGTCCAGGAGGGGTAGAGGGACGATGATCTGTCTTTAGAGCTACTTCCTGCTGACATGGGGCGACGATGTACTCTTTGCTGGCGTGGGGCGATGTCTCAGGCCGCTGTCTCCTGGGTGGGGAGCCGAGTATATTCCCGTAGCAGCATTTGGTTGACTGCCTGGTTGTTGAAGACCTTTGTTTGGTTCCATTATAACCTGTTGTAAACACTTAGACACTGTAGTATAAAAGACAGGGTGAGAATAGTAACCAATGATCCTAAGAGTGTCATTAACCAAATAATGAGAGGATTTCATAGAGGAGAGGAAATGGAGGGGGTCTCTGGACCGTTGTGGGAACAGTCTGATGGATGTGCTTTAAGCTGATTCCAGCCAAGACTGGGAGAAAGGCCACTCAACTTTTGCAGGTAGCGGGATTTCTCTGTAGAGAAATTCTGAACAATCATACAACATTAAGTGGGAAGAGGACCATAAGTACACACAGGTTGGGAGTAGAGCCATTGGTGGTAGAGTAGAGGTTATGGTTACAAAGGAATGAGGCCCAAGTGGGCTAGATACAGAGGACAGAGTTGTTAGAGAACCTAAGAAAGATGCTATCTAAGCTACAACTAAGTTTTCTGATTGAGAGGCAGATAGAACCTGACAGAAGGGGCTTGATAATAATCAGGTGGGCTTTAAAGCATTGCAAATTATGAGGCTCAGACTCATCTATCTCTTCATATAGCCTACATCCCAAGGGAGGTGTGAACCTCCTTGGGAAGGCACCCTGTTGACTTCCATTACCTAGCTGGCCTGGGAGGAGAGCTGGCCAGGTAAAGGCAAGTGGCAACTCTTAACAGGAAATATACAGTTCTGCCTGCACTGTTACTGACCCTATTTGGCCATTGCCTCAGTTGTAGTGGTCATTTTGGAAGCTGGGCCAAGGGAAGGGCTTTTCAGCTTAGAGCCAATAAGATCTGTGGCTCTGACCTGGGCGTCCTTCGATTCCAGGGCAGTTCCATTTCCAGTGATCCAACTCTTTGCTGGCAGAGCTGCCAGGGCTCTTCACAAGCTGACTTCTGCTGAAGCCCAGGCTTACCACATTGAAAGCCACTGCAGTGGACTGGCCTGTTGGGTCTCCTTGAGGGCAGATCACTGTACAGATCAGCCATTAATAGGCCTGCCACCCATTGCTTCTGATGCTGAGCTTTCTTTTCCTCCTGGTTTTTGTTAAAGCAGACCAGAGGATGCACTGACTTTCAAAATAAATGCATAAAATTTAAAAAATAAAAAGAAAGTGCAGAAAGGGGAAC
This sequence comes from Lepus europaeus, assembly GCF_033115175.1. NCBI lineage: Eukaryota > Metazoa > Chordata > Mammalia > Lagomorpha > Leporidae > Lepus > Lepus europaeus. Next base: position 62,730,422 of record NC_084831.1, read on the forward strand.
TAAATTAGTGAAGCCATTATGGAAAACAATATGGATATTCCTCAAAATATAAAAATAGGGGTAGACATAGCTGTTTAGTGGTTTCTTGGATGCCACATCCCATATAGGACAGATTTCCTTGTTTTTGTCTTAGTTCCTCTGGTTCCTACTCAGCTTCATGATAAGGCACCCGTGGGGATAGCTCAAGTGCTTGAATCAGTGCCACCCACATGGAGACCTGGATGGACTCCTAGGCTCCTTGCTTTTGCCTAGCCCAAACTTAACTGTTAGATATTAGAGGTGTGAACCAGTGGTTGGAGTATCTGTCTCTGTCTTTTTGCCTTTCAAATAAAAATGAAAATAAATTAGTAAGAATTAAAATATTAAACATAGAACTATAATATGGTCCAGTAATCTCACTAGTGGGTGTATATTCAAAGGAAATGAGATCAATATGTCAACTAGACAAAATACAGAATCCATCTAAATGTCCATCAACAGATGAATGGATAAAGAAAATGTGGGTACATAGACATAAATAGAATACTATTCACCATAAAAAAGATTAAATCCTATTATTTGCACAACATGGATGCACGTGGAGGACATTATGTTAAGTGACAAAAACCAGGCACAGAAAGACAAATACCACATGGTCTCATTCATAGAATCTAAAAAAAATTGATTTCCTAAATATTGAGAGTAGAATACTGGTTGCTAGAGGCTAGGCAGAGTAAGGGAATGGATAGAATGGGGAGAGGTTGGTCATTGGGTACAATGATATAATATGAAAAGGGGAATCAACTCTGGTGCTATAGTTCACAGTAGGGAGAAAAGAGTCAACAACAACGCAGTGTGTACTTTCGAATAGCTAGAACAGACAGTTTGGAATGTTCTTCCTGGAAAGAAATGATAAATATGCTGGTTACCATGATTATACATCATTATACAATGTATATGTGAGTTGGGGAATCCCATTGTACCTCATAAATATTATGTGCCAAACAAAAAAGTTACCATGAACTATCAAAATAAGTAAAGGAATTAAAGACTGTTCCTCTTTGAGAATGAAATGGATGGTTGGAAAGAGATTACATAGAGATAATTGCTTTTTTTTAATGAGTCTCTGATTTGATTTTATATTTAAATCATAATTATGTATTGATAGGATAAAAAGAAAACAAAATTGTTTTATAAAATAGAAGTCAGCTATAGACATTATTAATAAATTTTGCTTTGGGGGATTTTCTTGCATCAGGAAAGTCTGTCTTTATTCAAAGTGGAGAATTCTTTGGTTCAGAAATGAGATTGGACATTTGTAAATTTAATTTAATTATCTTCTCCTCAATCAGACTGCAATTAAATAAGTTTAGGAAGAAAATATTGCTGTGTACTAGAATTTTGCTATAATATTCCTGGCCAGAGTTTGGAATTTGGTACCATATGGCTCTTCTAAGGTTTTGTCTAATCCTTCTTTCAAAGAAAAATATTGTATATTGTATAATATATAACACTATAATTGTGTTATAAATTATATAAATGTGTATCCGGCACTGTAAAACAAGTGAAATTTATTAGTAAAATGTTATTCTACTTGTTTTAGGACATTTACAGTGAGGAAATCCGAAACTGAGACTTGGTATCCTCTGGGTGGGTCATTTTGGCTTCTTCAAGCAGGAGAAGGCTCATTTCCTTAGATGGAAGAGCTATGATGCCTGGAGTTCAGGAATTTAAGCTCTCACATTCATCTGAGTCCACTCAAATTTATCATTGTAATTCTGAGAAACGGTGATGTCAGCTTTCACTGGAGCCCTGCAACTCAAACGGTGAATGTGGGCCTGAACTCCATATTCAGTACCTGTCAAGCTTCTGGTAACAGGACCCTGTGACTGGATTCTTCAGGGAAGCATTGTGACAAGCCATGGGTCAAGAACATTTTCAAGATGGTTTGCTAGAATTTGATTTTCCCTGGAGAATTGCTTTTGGAAAACTACTTGACAGCCAGTTTTCTATTCCTTATCATGGTAATGGTCACTAATTCTTTCTCCGTCTGTTTAAACATGGCCCCAAATAAATCCCTTTTCCTCTGAGGGGTGGTCATTCTTTATAATTTCTTCCTTCTTATCCCTATCTCATTTAGTATCTATTTCTATTATTGCAGTTAGTGACCACTGAAGATACAAGTTCCATTAGTAGGTAAGATGAGAATATCTATTTTTTATTCAAAATATAGGGACTAGCATAATATTTGACAGGTTTACTCTAGACCCAATTGACCTGGCTTTGTTACCTGGTTCTTCTACTTGCTAGTTATGCAAACAATGGGCAAGTAATATCTCTCTGAATCTACCTTTTCTTACCTATAAACAATAATATTAGTAATTGCTTCTTGTGTTGGTTGTGGTATTTAACAAATGTTAGCCAATATTATTTTCATTAGCTTACAGTCACATAATTTAAATTCTGATTATTGTAAATGCCACTCAATCTCACTATGGGACATTTCAGAGAGAATGTCTTAAGGACGGTTTACATTTGCAGTGCTTCAGCTGCCGTGATATTTCATTTTCTGAAAATGCTGGAAAATCTAGTAAAATGTGTCTCAAGGCACTTTTAAGGACTTCCAGACCTGGATAATGTCTTTTTATTATAAACAGCAAACCAGATATAAAATTCACAGTAAAAATCTTTTCTGGCATCAATAATGTTTTTTCTCTGTTTACCAAAAAGCATCGATATGAGAATTTTGATTTAATTTTCCAGTCATTTTATTTAAATGATAATTTTACTCTGCCTCCATCCATTTTACTAGTTGTTTGGACTGTTAAGAAAACCTGTTGTTGTTAACTGCTTTGTTTTTTAAAATTTTATGTATGCATAGTATTATTTTACCAGGCTTGATACTAACCATTGCCTTATTCAGTATTCTTCTGGCTATTTGGTCTTGAGATACTAAAATAAATAAGTCTCCACTGTCAAGATGCAAGATAATAAAAGAAATATTTTATATTTGAGCATGAAAAATGGCCTAAGCCCTCTAGTACAAGCGGTAAGCACATTTACCAGTACTGGAGCTTGCTAAGTTTTTGCTTTTCCTTTTGGAAAATGAGAATGTTAATAGTGCACACCCCATAGGATTACTTTAAGGTAGTGTTTACCAAATGTCGCTGATTATAAAAGCCACACAAGATACTAAAAGATACAGATTCATGTATGCCTCTCTTTAATGGTAGATTAGAATGCTGATCCAGTAGATTGTTATTTTAATGAGCACTATAGACGATTTTTATAACTGTCCAATGTTTCAGGAACACTGCTCTAAGGCAGTGGGTCTCAGCTTGATTTCTTGGTCCCATTCTAACCAATAGAATCAAAAACACTGTGTCTAGCAATCTGCAACTTAAAAAGCCTCCAGGGGATATTCATGTCCAGTGAAGTTTGAGAACCACTGCTTAATTTGATGATCTAAGTTTAGTTTAAACTAGATAAGTTTAATTAGTACCTATTCAAAGTAGCTAATGATTATTAACAACAAAAAGGGATCAAGGAAACCTTTTACCTCCTAAAAATGTGAGTGAATTAGTTTGCCAGGTTTAGGCATTTGTACAGTTTTCGTCAGTGTTACTTCACACAAGTACCTGGAAAAAATGGTTAATGTTGCCTGACAGCTTAGCTTTTAGATTTCCATAGGTGCATTCCTTGTAGACAAGGTCCCTGACAGATAGCATAGCAGATTTATTTATTTAATTTTGTTGGTTAATTGAACACATATTTACTGGGCACCAAAGTGCACAAGAAAACCTTTGAAATAGTTTCTGCCATTAAGAAATATAAAATCCATTGGGTGAGAGACAAGAAACCTGCAATATAATACTTGACCTTGAGTAATAATTTCTTCTCCTTTCTCTTCCTCTACAACATGTTGAAGTCATCATGGAATTCTGTTGATTCCATCCCTGTAACATTTCCTCCCACTTCTCTCCAGCTGCTCGGTCACTTTCCTGCTTCAGGCCCTTTCCTCTCAGCCTCTTTGGCCTTCCTGCCCTGAGGGTTTCCCATGCTTTTATACTGGTTTGTTGTTTATAACAAAATGATATTTTCCAGATGTCTTCATACTGCACTCAGGGAAATCTAACAGGCAAATTTGATCATATCCCTTCCCTTTTTATAACCCTCAAGGGCAGCTCGTTATGATTAAGTGTAAACTATGTTGCTTTTCTTCAAGGGCCTCTTTGATCTCAACCTCTTGTTAGGCTGGAGGCCTAGAGTCTCACCTGGGCTTGCTGGCAAGTTAAATATGTAGCACTAAAAGGTCATGTCAGTGAAATTGCAAGATATTTGTATCAAGGAATGTTGACTGGCTATGACAGAGAGAATTTAGAAACCAGGGAAATCTGCATAGGCATTGCTGACATATATTCTGATCTTAGGTGATGAGCACATTTTTAACATAGTCTCTACCTGTGACTGCAGTGGCAGGGACAGAAGGTAGGAATAACTTCATCCCTCTTTGGTGGAGAAGACTGGCAGGAGGTGTTGGGCGGAACCCAGCCAAGCATGAGGTTGGGTTCAGGGCAGGATGCTAGGCTTTGGATATCTGGGTTTTCATGGCAGATTTCATTTTAGGAAAATGAGGCCTTATTGAAGAAGAAAGTGTTCTTTGTGGAGAGACAAGCTGGATGGGACTCATCCATCTATAGAAAGTACAGAACACAAGCACTTTTCCAGTCCACGGGTACTTGGATTGTGGCACTTCTTTCTCTTGCTTTGTTAGGATTAGGGCAGAAAATCTCATCCTGTAAGAGCTAATCTTCTCTTAGGATAACATGGAAGAGTTAGGGTGTGACTTTAAGTCAAGGTATAATTACATTTTTAAATAAGTACTACACATAATATGTCAGCATACAAGAAAGAAGTCAATATATTAGAAGATTCTGGTGCTGTGGTGCAGCCAGTTAAAGCCCTGGGGCTACAGTGGGCTGTAACTGGTGGGTGGTGCTGTGGTGGGCTGGTGCTGTGGTGCAGCCGGTTAAAGTCCCAGCCTACAGTGCTGGCATCCAATATGGACGCTCCACTTCCGAGCCAGCTCTCTGCTAATATGCCTGGAAAAGCAGTAGACAATGGCCCAAGTCCTTGGGCCCCTGCACCATCATGGGAGACTGGAAGAAGCTCCTGGCTCTAGCTTTGGATCAGCTCAGCTTCAGCCATTGTGGCCATTTGGGGAGTGAACCAGTGGATGGAAGACCTCTCTCTGTCTTTGTCTCTTTCTCTCTCTCTGCCTCTACTTCTCTCTGTAACTCTGACTTTCAAATAAATAAATCTTTAAGAAAAGATTCCAGGCAGTGTAGATTGCTGAAGACTACCTTACAGGGCTGATAGTTCTATTGAGGAAGCTGGATAAGAATGTGGGAGTCTTGGCATGAGAATATGGTACAGAAGTTAAGCTGCCACTTAGGGCACCTACATCCCATACTGGAAAGCCTGGGTTCAAGTCCCATATTTGTTTTAGATCCAATTTCCTGCTACTGTGCACCCCTCATCACTGCCTGCCAGGGTCTCCATCTGCAGGAACTGGAATCAGGGACTGGAGCTGGGTATTGAACTCAGGCACTCCAATGTGGGATGAGGGCATCCCAACCAGAGTCAGAACTGCCAGACCAAACAGCTACTGTGGAGTAAGTTCTGAGTAGCATAGAAGGGCTGGAGTGCAACCTGGTTGGATACTCATTCCCTTAATCCTTTCTAGAAACTTGGAGGGTATCCAGAGTGCTTTATTAAAAGGTTGTGTATTAATTCATTAGGAAATGGGCTTTTCCTAGTACTTTGAAGAGCAAGGATAAAGAGAAATTTGTCATCCAAAATTAATACTATTTTTACTTTTGTACATTAACTGCTTTCCTATTACTCATCTTAGTATGATTAGTCTGTGCACTATGAGGCAATTAACCTGGTTTAATTAGTATATTATCTTAGTATATTATATACATTTATCAGTGAAAACATTTAGATTAAGGGATGTGGAAGATTTTTTTCCAATTCAAGAATAGAATTGATGGGTTTTCCAAAATTCACAACCTTTTTGGGACTCTTCGATAGTATTGTTTTCCAGAAAGTTTTATTTATCTGTATCATAAAACGGAAAAGATTTAGGGGTATAACATAATATTTAAGCAATATCTGAAAGCAGAGATAAGTAGCGAGTTCCCTGCAAGTTGCTTTTTCTCTGCTCACCACATCTTTTTCTTCTAGGAAGATCACACTGGGAATGATTTCTAACAGTTTCAATTAGATGCTTAGAAATATAAAGTTTACCGATATTCATTAAACAACACTCTTAGAGACTCAGCATTATTGCCAAGACAACCTATAATTTTTGTACTCTCATAGATTCTGAACATAAAAATGAGTTTTCTGTACAGCTCATTTTCCGCATGATGAAATCTACTAATGGTCTATGCTAAAAATGAAAGTTAGGATGATTCAAAATACTTGGAATCTCAGAACAATAGATGCCTACTGATGTAGAAAGGAATATATGGCTTCTTTAATTAAGTAAGCTTTCTACAAGACAGAAACAGGTTTGCAAGTTACTTCTGATTTAAAATTCAATGCAGAATCATTATAAAAAATTAGATCACACAAAAACTCCAAGATAAAAATTACTCGGTTACCATCATCACCACTGTTAAAGTTTTGGTGTATCCATTTCACATTTGTTGTTTTCCCTTGCTGTTTGCCAGAGACATAGGTCAGAGGTGATGGTGTGCAGCAGGTATCTAGATCCTGGGGTGACAAGAATGAGGACAAAAGCCAGTGTAGGAGTGATGGTGAAGAGGAAAGAGAGAACTTGGGCTTGGCAGATACTGATGAGCCATTGCCATTCTTGAGCTGCCCATGCTCAGATTTCTTGTTTATAAGCCAAATAAGCCACCAATTTATTTAAGTAACAGTTAGTTGGGATTTCTGCCACTAGCAGATTAAGGCATTCCTAGCTCTCACAGTCACTTGGGCTGCTATAACAAGTTTAAGGTGACTTAAATAAGCAACAAACATTTAATTCTCATAGTGCTGGAGGCTGAAAAGTCCAATCTCAAGGTGCTGGTAGATACAGTCTGGTGAGGGCCCTCTTCCTGCTATACATGTGGCTACTTTCTTGTTGTGTCCTCACATGGCAGAGAGCAGAAAGAGTAATCCAGCTCTCCGGGTCTTCTTATAAAGGCACTAATTCCTTTATGAGGGCACCGCCCTCTTGACCTAATTTCCTCCTAAAAGCCCTATATGCAAATATCATTATACTTGGAATTAGGATATCAACATGAAACCTGGAGGAAAACATATTTAGTCCATAGCACTACCTGATACCAAGCCTCATGTTAATGCTTTTCAAAAGATTAGCTCATCATTCCTAATTTATTGGGAAACCCATTCTCTCCTTCTAACTTTATGCCATTTTTAAGTGCATACTTAAAACGTTGTAGTTTTAAAATTTCATTATACTTGAAAGACAAAGAATTACAGAGATACAGAGATTCAGACAGACACAGAGATCCTTCATCTGCTTATTCATTCCCCAAACGCCCACAGCGGGTGGGGCTGGGCTGGGACAGGCCACAATCAGGAGCTCAGAATTCAGATCATGTCTCCTATGTGAATGGCAGGTTCCCAAGTACTTTAACCATCATCTGCTGACTCCCAGATCGTGTGTTAGCAGGCAACTGGAACTGGAAGTAGAGTCAAACTTCAATATGATATCCTGAGCTGTTTTAATGCCTGTGCTAAATGCTAGCTCTTTTCCCTCTAATTGAAATGTCTTTATTAGGCATTAATTCCCACACACTCACATGCCTATTTAAGATGTTTTCTCTTCATCTCTCTATTTAGTTCCACGGCACTGATGTGCTCTCTTATTTGTTCAGATGGAAACGTCTGTTCTTCCCTCTCTCACCTCTTGGTTTCATTGATTTGTGATTTGATTTTTAATTTTTTGCCCGATTTTTTTCTTTATGTAGCTTTTCTTTCAGGAATTAAAACTGTTTGGTCTGCTTTGTAATCATAATTACTAAGTCATTTTGTTTTTATTCTATAATAGAATAAATTTGATACTTAGCACTTGTTCTCTTTCCTTTTTGACTTACCATTTTCATGTTATTTTGGGTGAGTTTTCTTTAGGTAAAAGCGGTTGGCATTATTATTAATATTTTAAGACAGATATTTTTAGGAAGATAAATGGATGATACTAGGCTCCAAACCGATGTGAACTCTTTCTCTTGCTGTGCTTAATTCTGTGACCTTGGGTGGAATCCTGTCTGGGCCTGTGTTATGTTTGATTTCCGGGAAGCTCCTCTTGGCACACCTTCACTAGGTCCACCCCTGTGTGTAGGACTCAGCAACTCTACATATCCTAATTTAAAATAACAGTTAGTGTTCATGTTTGTAATAATGGCCTTGTTCTCTCAGGAATCCAGATTCAACATTTTGGACATTTAATTTTTTCTCCCACATATAATCCTTTTGAATCATCACAGTCTACCCTGTAATGTTTTTTCACAAATTATCAGTTATTTTTCCACTGACATGATCTTATTTCTGATCTTCACTGGCAGTTACATCTATTATATTTCTACTAGGTTCATCTGTACTTCTCTTGATACAATCCATTCCTCTTGGATTAATTTCTCCAGGGAGAATAATGTTTTTTATTTGCTCACAAGCCTTGGGTTGGATATTTTTCTTTTCTCCCTCCATTTTCTACGTTCCCTTACTCTGCTCTGTGCTTTGAGTGGAGGAGCTGAATCAACAGCTAACACCCTTCCTTTCTCCCTTGCCTCTGGCTTCTAGTTGGATTCATAACCAAGTGAGAGCTAGCAGGACACTGTGGGTGTGTGTATGGAGGGAACAAAGACTTAGGTTGGTTGAAGGTTGGTTGAGTGTTCATTCCTCTGGCTCTCTCCTTGCATGCCCATCGGCTGGCTGGGCTCTGCCATAAAATGTGTTACGTCATGTCAAGGATTCCTTTCTTACAGTTCTAGCTTCTCACTTTTACTCCAGTGAAATTGGGTTAGCCATAGTTCTCTGAATAGACACAAAAGCATAGATTATGTTCTCTTTGCTTGGAAATACCCTGTTTCTCTAATGTAAATCTGTTAACATCTTACTTTCTTTTCAGATTTTATCTCTTTCATGACACCTTTGGTGAGTTCCCAGTTGAAGATGATGTGTATTTAAAACTTATCTTTCACGGAGTGGGAGTTGTGGTGAAATGGGTTAAGCTATTGCTTAGGGCAGCCATGTCCCATATCGGAGTTCCTGATTTGAGTCCTAGCTACTCTGCTTCCAATCTAGCTTCCTGTTAACATGCCTGGGAATCAGCAGATGATGGCTCAGGTTACTTAAGTACCTGCTACTCACATGGGAGACCTGGATGGAGTTCCTGGTTCCTAGCTTTTGCATTGCCAAGACCCAGCTGTTGCAGGCATTTAGGGAGTGAATCAGAGGATGTAAGATCTCTCTCTCCTCTCCCTCTCCCTCTCCTCCTCACTCTCCCTTTCCCTCTCTCTTTCTGTCACTCTGGCTTTCAAATAAATAAATAAACCTTTAAAAATTCATCTTTTGGTTAACATCGGTGTACCTTCCAGTCTTCTGATGCTTATGCTTTCCCTGTCTTATAACTATTTATGTACTTACTGTTTCTCTATTTTGTAAGCTCTTTGGGTAGGGATTGATTCCCATTCTCTTGTAGTATTTTCTGCATGGTCAATGTTCAGTAAATATGTGGTGGAGCTGAGTAAACCATAGGGGCTACTTTTAAAAATTCAGATTATTTTAAGATAAGGCCAAGGGTTCAAATAAGATAGACTACTTAAAAATTTCAGGTATTATAATATGATAACAGAGGAAAATGCAGTTTTAATTGATAAGGAAAAAGATGATGAAGTCAGGAATATGTTTCTCATGATTCATTTTTAAGAACACACTTATTGAATATCTACTGTATATCAGATATTTTCTTAAGCACCATGAAGTGCCTCCATTGATGATCAGCAACATGGCACCACTTTTAAAAATTGTCAGAATATTACAAAAAATTAGAATTTATGGCCAGTTATTTAATGGATAATTTTATATATAGATTTTCCAGTGATTTTCAAATAGGTCTCAACTAAATTTAAGTTATTAAAATGTTAGCAAAAATGTAGTATTTTTATCCCCATATAGTGTGATGAAAATTGCAGCATAGCTGCATATTTTCCTGTGTACCCAGAAATATATCATAATTTATAAGAAGGCACTCTGTTTTGGGAACTTAGCTGAGACAGAGGAGACAATTGCTAGATAAAAATGCTGTAAGGAATATACATGATGGCATTTTGATTTATTGTTATCATTCTTGCACTATAAATTGTGGATTGCTTTGTTTATCTGCTTGGTAAGCAAAAACTTATCCTTGAGAGACTGACGATCTTTTCAGTCAATAAGAGGACAAAAATGGTAAATTGAGAGTATCTAATTTCTCTTCTGTTTTACCATCCTAAAAAATATTTCTTTTTAGTGTATTCGCTCTTATGATGCCTCCTATTTAACCCCTTTTCAAGCAAACTGTGATCTTGTGTTCTTAATGAAAGAAAAAGATAGGACAAACAGAATTGTTGAGTTAAAAGCATCCTTTTGTTGGTTACAAAAGCATCAAAATGGTGTAATGTGTATTACATATTTAAAAAAGATCAGAATTATACTTTTCAGGTTCTTACACTTGGGAAATTTAATGAGTTAAATTTCAAATGTGGGGAATATAGATGACTACAGTAGGTCAAAGATTTTTGCATTCCTTGGTTATTTCCATTTGCATAATTAGAAGAAGGTTGCAACCTTAAAAGGGTGACTGTGAGCAACACATTTCTCTCTTTTTTAAAGCTTTTATTTAATGAGTGCAAATTTCATAGGTACAACTTTAGGAATATAGTGGTTCTTCCCCCATACCCGCCCTCCCACCCTTACTCCTGTCCCACCTCCTACTCCCCTCCCATCCCATTCTTTATTAAGATTCATTTTAAATTAACTTTATATACAGAAGACCAATTCTATACTAAGTAAAGATTTCAACAGTTTGCACCCCCCCAACATATAAAGTACTGTTTGAGAACAAGTTTTGCAGTTAATTTTCATAGTACACTCATTGAAGACAGAGGTCCTACATGGGGAGTAAGTGTGCAGAGACTTCTGTTGTTAATTTAACAATTAACACTCTTATTTATGATGTCAGTGATCACCTGAGTCTCTTGCCATGAGCTGCCAAGGCTATGGAAACTTTTGTGACCACAGACTCCGTCTGTGTTTAGCCAAGGCCATAAGCAAAGTCTCTCCTCCCTTCAGAGAAAGGTACCTCCTTCTTTGATGGCCTCTTCTTTCCACTGGGGTCTCACTCACAGATGTCCTTCATGTAGGATATTCCTTGCCACAGTGTCTTGGTTTTCCATGCTTGAAATGCTCTCATGGACTTTTCAGTCACAACTGAATGCCTTAAGGGCTGATTCTCAGGTCAGAGTATTACTTAAAATGACTGTCATTCTATGAGTCTGCTGTGTGGACTGCTTCCCACGTTGGACACTCCCTCTTTTTTAAATCCTGTCTATTATTATTACCAGGCACTTGATGCTATTTATATATCTTTAGCACATAATCCTATCTATATGTTCACTTTAACACTTAATATGATCACTTTAACAATTAAGATGACATTTTTACCACCAATTTTAATGAGATTTGGAGTTCCATGACAAGTTTTTAAACTGTACACTTAGGGGCCGGCACTGTGGTTAGCAGATTAACGCTCTGGCCTGAAGTACTGACATCCCATATGGGCACCTGTTTGGGACCTGGCTGCTCCACTTCCAATCCAGCTCTCTGCTATGGCCTGGGAAAGCAGTAGAAGATGGCCCAAGTCCTTGGGCCCCTGCATGCACGTGGGAGACCTGGAAGAAGCTCCTGGCTCCTGGTTTCGGATGAGCACAGCTCTGGCAGTTGTGGCCAATTGGGGAGTAAACCAATGGATGGAAGACCTCTCTCTCTCTCTCTCTCTCTCTCTCTCTCTCTCTCTCTTTCTCTCCTCTCCTCTCTCTGTGTAACTGAGACTTTCAAATAAATAAATCAATAAATAAAAACTGCACCCTTAGAAATAAGTCACTTTCATGGTACTCCTGAATCTCAGTGCTACTGGATTGGTTGATTTTTCGTTGTTGAGTTTTCTGAGTTGCTGATACATTCTTTATATTAACCCTTTGTAAGATAGGTGGCTTGAAAATATTTTCTCCCATTCTGTCACATTTCTTCATTATATTAAATGTTTCCTTTTCTGTGCAGTAGTTTTTGAATTTTATTTAATTCCATTTGTCTATTTTTGGTTGCTTGTGCTTTTAGGACCATATCCACTAAATCATCACCTCTGCCAGTGTTTGAAGTGTTTCCCCTATGTTTTCTTTTAGCAATTTCGTAGTTTCAGATCTTACATTTGATTCATCCTGAATAGAATCTTTTTTAACACTCATTTTCTTTAGAAGAAACCCATGTTTTTTTCCCCCAGCAACCAAAGTGTGCCTCATGTGAAAATTGCTTCAAACATGTGTTATACTAACCATCTCAGAAGGGCAAAGTGAAGGAGGCCATGTTTTCCTTACCTCTTTATAGCCTACATTTCCCCCATTTGTTTGTTTGCTCAACTTTTCTTTTTTCTTTTCTTTTACAATTTTAAAAATTTATGTAATGTGAACAAATTTCATGTATTTCGTATGTACAGGTTAAGGAGCATAGTGTACTTCTCACCCTACCCTCCCTCCTGTCCTTGCTTCCACCCTTCCTTCTCCTTCTTATTTCTTTAATTTTAAAGATTTAAAATATTTTATTTTATTTATTTGAGAGGTAGAGTTATAGAGAGAGGGGGAGACAGAGAGAAAGGTCTTCCATCCGCTGATTCACTCCCCAAATTGCCAAAATGACCAGAGCTGAGCAGATCGAAGCCAGGAGCCAGGAGCTTCTTCCGGGTGTCCCATGTGGATGCAGGGGCCCAAGTTATACAGCTTTCTCAGGAAATAACAGATAATTGTATCATAAGAGGAGCAGCTGGGACATGAATTGATGCTCATACAGGATGCCGGCACTGCAGGCAGAGGCTTAGCCCACTACGCCACAGCACTGGCCCCTCAGTTTTGAGTAGGGGGCCATGAGAAGCTGTCACATCCTTGATGAGGAAAGGGACATTTGGAGCATAGGACCAGAGACAGCATGGCATGGGAGGGCACTCAGTGAACTCCTGTGTGGCCTCTTCTGAGCCATGAATGTGGTTGGTCTCGCACTAGATGGCAGCAGAGCACAGGGTCCATGATACTCAGCAGGTTATCAGCACCTTCCCTTCATCCTGCACACCAGACTTCCCTCCACTGCACTGAAGTCATTGCCATGACTTCAGGAACTTACATGCTATATATCAGGGAGAAAGGTAGAGATTATCTTTCTCACTTTATTTTCTACTGCTATAACACGGTATTTGGGACTCAATAACTTATAAAGGAAATAGACTTGTTTGGGCTCATGGTTCTGGAGGCTGGGAAGTCCAAGATTGGGCAATCACATTTGGTGATGGGCTTGTACTGCTTTAACCCATTGCAGAAAGCAGAGGCACAAGTGGTCAGGTGCAAAAGCAGCAAAGCACAAGGTGGCTGTTTAACTTTGTAACAACTTGATCTCATAGTAAGTAATCCAATCCTGCAAGAAAGGCACTAGTCCATTCATAAGGGCTTTGCCTCCATGACTCAAACTTCTCTCCTGAGGCCACACCCCCAACATGTGGCACTGAGAAATTACAAGGGCATACACTCAAACTGTAGCAGTGACAAATTCAGAACAGTTGCATTTAATATGGAATGAATAATTTTGTCCTTAATGTAGTAAAATATATACCGTTTGTAGCCCAACCAACTCTCATTGTGCCTAGCCTAATTCCCTAGTAAGTTCCTTATTTTGTATCATTCATAGCAACTTTGTTTCTCTAATTGAAACATACCTATTCTAGAAATTGATGTTGATCATGGTTCTAGAGGAACAAAGCCTTAGAATTGCTATTATATATTGGTTCTTAATGATTTGGGGTTGGTTTTTCAGTGTGATCACATTATAGATAGTAATGACATCACTTTTGTTGTTGATGTGGACACTTGTTGTCTAGGGCATACAGTGGGAAAGCAGTTACGTGCTTTATTGCCAGTAGACACCTGTAATCCAATGCCTACACAAAGCAAAGGTTTTTAAAGGGGTAATCACAGACACTTTCAGTTCCTTTACCCAGATTTTGGGGGAGGAATTTAAAATTCTGAGCTTATGACTTTCTTTTCTATGCTCTTCATCTCACTTAGAAGCAACCAATTCACCATTTTATATTCCTTACATTAGGGAAAGCCCTGATTTGTCCATGCTGAGGTGTTCATAGGTACTAAAACTGGAAAAGTCTCATGTAAACTGGGATGCTTTGGTCACCTGCTTTTTATTCACTGAAATGTTTTGTACAGCATTTAACTTGATTAGAGAAATTAGTGCCTTTGAGGACTTGGAAAATGTAGCATGGTAATTTGCACCAAACTCGCACTCAACTTGCCTCCTTGGCCTTTTCAGAAAACAGCCAGACTTTGAGACTGGAGATGGATTATTTTAAACTTAATTTGATGGAGACACTAATTACTACCATATTTCCAGATGAGATTTTGGTGCTGAAGAAAGCATCATCTGGCACTTGGCATGTAATTATTGTTCCAGCAAATACTTTTCTCTACTTGTTAAAAGACCATCAAAACCAACTTGCTTTCAGTGAGCACCTTCACTATCGTACCTCACCATGATTTTCACTCTCGAGTCTTTTCCTGTTATCAGATGACAGTAAGTTGTTTCTGCAAAGGACCAGGCAACAAAATTTTAGGCTTTGTGGAGCTTATACAGTTTCCATCTTTATCGTCCTCTTCTTCCACTGCCTCTTCATTCTCCTTCATCTGAATCCTCTAAAAGCGTAAAAACCATTCTGAAATTCCAAGTTGTACAAAAACAGGTTATACACCAGATTTTACTGTGGGTCACAGCTTCTCAACCCTTCTAGGTAGAGAGAAATGAAATAACTAATGTAACCTCCAATTCACAGATACTGAGGTCTCTGAAATGTTAATTTAGCTGAGATCATACAGACAGTAAATGTGCTTTCTTGGATTTAAACAACAATCCTGTAAGATGCCAAATCTTTTATTCTTTCCGCTGCACTGATTACTTCTTTCTTTCTCTCTATGCTGGTTTTATTTTATATCACAAATAAGTAATAATCCTAGGTAACAGTTTATCTACTTGACTGATTACTGATATTACAGAGTATTTATTTACTAAAATATAAACCATTGTATTTGTCTAACATTGTCCATTATATTATTAATCAATTTAACAAATAATTATTGGAGGCCCAGTATTGTGCTAGGACCTGGAGCTATGACTGTGAGCAGACTTATTCTCTGCCTACAGAGATTAGTGTCCAGCAGGGAAAAGACTCTAAATAAATAACTAGTTAAAGAATAAAAAGCATGGCAGTTATGATAATTATTAAAAGGGGAAGTCAGGTTACTTATATTTTATTTTATTTTTTACCTAGAAATCTTTTATTTAAAGTGTACAAACTTAATGCATCTCAGATATACAAATTTAGAAACATCATAATTCTTCCCATCCGACTCTCCCTCCCACCTGCACTCTCACCCTTCTTCCTCCTCACTCTCCTGTTCCATTCTTATTTTATACAAAGATCTATTTTCAATTAACTTGATACTCAAAAGATTAAGCCTACACTACACTTTTATACTCAAAAGATTAACCCTACACTCTCACCCTTATTCCTCTTCCCTCTCCTTTTTCTATTCTTATTTTATACAAAGATCTAATTTCAATTAACTTTATATTCAAAAGATTAACTCTACACTAAGTAAAGAGTTCAACAAATAGTGTGAGAAAAAAAATCTGTTCCTCAACAGTCAAGACAAGGGCTGTTCAAAATCATCACATCTCAAAGTGTCAATATAACTTCTATAGATTACCTTTTAGGGACTCTTATTAGTTACCACAGATCAAGGAGAACATATGGTGTTTGTCTTTTTGGGACTGGCTTATTTTACTAAGTATACTTACTACTAATGTTACTCCCATCTAATAAATCAATGTACACAGTCAGGAGTGTGTTTGTTGGGGGTGGGACATAGTACATGGAATTGAGGAGAGAGGTTGGAATAAGGAGAATGAATGTTAGCCATGTGATTTACCGATTACCTTACCACTACTTATTCCATCCAGAAATACTCAGCTATTAAAGAGTCAAGGCTCTCCAGGTTTTGAAAAGAGTAATTTTAGGCCGGCGCCGCGGCTCACTAGGCTAATCCTCCGCCTTGCGGCGCCGGCACACCGGGTTCTAGTCCCGGTCGGGGCACCGGATTCTGTCCCGGTTGCCCCTCTTCCAGGCCAGCTCTCTGCTGTGGCCCGGGAAGGCAGTGGAGGATGGCCCAAGTCCTTGGGTCCTGCACCCCATGGGAGACCAGGATAAGCCCCTGGCTCCTGCCATCGGATCAGCGCGGTGCGCCGGCCGCAGCGCGCCAACCGCGGCGGCCATTGGAGTGTGAACCAACGGCAAAAGGAAGACCTTTCTCTCTGTCTCTCTCTCTCTCACTGTCCACTCTGCCTGTCAAAAAAAAAAAAAAAAAAAAAAAAAAAAAAAAAGAGTAATTTTAGTGTGACGATTGAATCTTTTGTTCAGTGATTCTCTAACACTGATGTAAGAGAGTATTAAAAGGTAGAATGTAGGGGCGGGTACTGTGGCACAGTGGGTTTACACCCTGGCCTGAAGCACTGGCACCCCATATGGGCTCTGGTTCAAGACCTGGCTGCTCCACTCCCAATCCAGCTCTCTGCTATGGCCTGGGAAAGCAGTGGAAGATGGCCCAAGTCCTTGGGCCCCTGTATCTGTGTGGGAGACCCAGAAGAAGCTCCTGGCTCCTGGCTTCAGATCGGCCCAGCTCTGGCCATTGCGGCCAATTAGGGAGTAAACCAGTGGATGAAAGATCAACCTCTCTCTCTGCCTCTCCTTCTCTCTCTTTGACTTTCAAATAAATCTTTTAAAAAGGGTAGAATTTATTGAATATGTGGGTTTCAGCCTACATCCCAGAGATTCTGGTTAAGGATGGGCTCTTGGAAGATTCATTTCTATTGAGCCCTTCATATGATGAAAGAAGACCTTTATCCCCCTTTTGAAAGAATACCGCTCAAGGTAGAAGATGGAGGTGGTATTTTGGTCTTTGCTCATCAGTCCTTGGAGGAAGAATGCCCCTGCTAATACCTAGCATCTTCTTCTTAAGGAAGCCAGATGTCCCTGAGACATTTGCTAAGGAAACTTGGACTTCACTCTTTATTTACCTCTAGCTATTACACAACACAGCCCTTGTCCATTCTGACCTTCTGAGGGATGATTGTGGTTTTGTGTATTTTTGTTCCTTAATTTATATATTTTTTTCCTTTCTACTCACTTTTGTTGAATGCTGGTTTTTCCAGAAAAGTTAACAAACTAATGATAAGACAGAATTGAATTTATTTTTATCATAGTAAGGAAAACACTACAACGATGATGTTTTACCAATTTGGAGTGGCACAAAATCAGGATATATATGAGCATTTTGAAGTACTAGTTAAATCCAATCTTTCAACATGGGGTCTTGATTATAATTGGGTAAGGATATCGGTAGATTTTGAGGCAAGGGGTTCAAAAATTCTATGGATACAAACACTTGTTTACATGTTTTCTTGAAGAGTTAATAAAAAAGATATTTCAACTTTTATCTTCCTGGGCAAGAGTTTCTGAAATAGTAAGTTATACTGATGACAATGGTGGAATAATAAAGTCTTACAAATGTACATAGTATGTTGTGTAGGTGAAATTGGTTTTGGCTTCTCTTTTCTGAATAGAAATGATTCTTTTTTTTTTTTTTTGACAGGCAGAGTGGATAGTGAGAGAGAGACAGAGAGAAAGGTCTTCCTTTTTGCCATTGGTTCACCCTCCAATGGCTGCTGTGGCCGGCACATCGCGCTGATCCGAAGCCAGGAGCCAGGAGCTCATCCTGGTCTCCCATGCGGGTGCAGGGCCCAAGCACTTGGGCCATCCTCCACTGCACTCCTGGGCTATAGCAGAGAGCTGGCCTGGAAGAGGGGCAACCGAGACAGAATCCGGCGCCCCGACCGGGACTAGAACCCGGTGTGCTGGCGCCGCAAGGCAGAGGATTAGCCTGTTGAGCCATGGCGCCGGCCAAAATGATTCTGATTATACAGATTTTTCATTCTTTATTGGTTTAATTTTACTGGAATAATTAAGGCATATATATTTTTTTCCCCTCAATGAAGTCTTCAGTTTGTTCTGTGCTCTAGACTGTTTCATGTTTGAGCATGTGTTTTGCTACTTCTTTTTTATAATGTGAAGAACACTTCAGTGGGTTATGATATTTGTAGTGGCCACTATTTCTCTCAGAAATAAATATACTAACAATTTATTTCCAACACTTTCCTGTGTATACTTATATGTAGCAGAGAAAAGTAATGTTTATGATAATATTACATCCACTACTTAGAAGGTTAAAATTTAAGTTTACATAATTTTTAAGGGTGAAAAAGAAACACATAAAACTATTGTTCAATTTAGATGGATGGCTTTCCACCTAAAAATATATTTTGTAAAAGATTTTTCTAAGGCTAATTATTAAATGTTATGAAAAAAGCAGGATATTGAAACCATGTTTTCCATAGGTCTCATTTTTAATGTTTTTTTTTGTTATTTAGTTCATAAGATAAGAGAGAATATGCATACTCTTACTTTTAACATCTCTTCCCTTCTTCTTCCCTTTAGTTTTTTATGTGAATTATTATTTACTTTTTTACAAGAAAATAACATTTCAATTCTGTTCTGTCACTTACTACTAATAGATACTGTGTTCCTAAGGTTTTGCACATGTGAATATATCTTACTTGTTTACCTGAAGTACAACTTAGCAGCATATGAGCTGTTTGTTACATTTGCTCCTGAATCCAAAGACATTAGATTTCTCTCCCTGAGACACTTGCTCCATTGTCTTCATTTTTTTAAAAAAAAATTTTATTTATTTTGAAAATCAGGTTTTTAGAGAGAGGAAGAGAGAGAGAGGGTGGGGGGAGGGAGAAGAGAGCATGCAGGGCTGTGTCAGGCTGAGGCCAGGAGCCAAGAACTTCGTTCTGGTCTCCAATATGGATGCAGCAGGCCAAACACTTGGACCATTTTCCACTGCCTTTCTCAGGCCATTATCAGGGAGCTGGATTGGAAGTAGAGCAGCTGGGACACAAACTGGCACTCATATGGGGTGCTGGTGTTACAGGCAGTGGCTTTACCTACTATTCTACAATGCTGGCCCCTTGCTCCTTTGTCTTCTAGCACTGAATTATGTGCGATGTATGAGGTCAGCTTGATATTTGTTTCACCACCCCCCTGTCGATTTTTTTTCTCCCTTGGGGTAATTGACATATTATTTTGTCTTGCAATTCAACAATTTAACTAAGCTATGTTAGTAACTCTGCATCCATTTTTACTTAGCATTTAATCAATAATCCCTCAAAGCTGTTATTACTACCATCAGTCATATACTGTGAAAACAATTACAAAGAAAAAAAGATAGGAAACACTTCTTTCATTGTGAAGATCAAATTTTTTTAAAAATTAAAATTTTTAAAATTAATATAAATAGAATAGATTTCATGTATTTCACAGGTACAGTTCTAAGAAGACAACCATATTTCACTCCCTCCTCCTCCTTCCTTCTCTTCTCCTTTTTATTTAATTTTTGCAAAGACATTTCTTCATTCTACTGTACAATTATAGGCATAATTCACCTCTACATATAAAATTCAACAAGTAAAAGTAGGAAGACCACAGTTTCACGGGAGTATAACAAGGACTAAAAACAAATCATATCACAAGATGTACATATACCTTTTTTGTATTCTATATTAATTGCCACATATCAGAGAAAACATGATACTGGTTTATTTCACTAAGAATAATGGTTTCCAGTTACATTCATTTTGTTGCAAAATACAAAATTTCATTCTTTTTCTTTTTAGCTGAGTATTATTAAATAGTGTATATATACCACATTTTCTTTATCAGTCATCAGTTAATGGAAATCTAGGTTAATTCCATATCTCAGCTATTGTGAATTGAGCTACTGTAACCATGAGGGTATAGATAGTTCTTTCATTTACTGATTTCATTTCATTTGGGTAAATTCTCAGGAATGGAATGTCTGGCTCATATGGCAGATCTACTTCTAGAATTCTGAGGAATCTCCATACTGTCTTCCATAATGGTTGTGCTAGTTTACATTCTCAGACGTATTCTCAAAAGTATTAGGATACATCTTCCCCACTTTCTCAAGAGCATTTATTGCCTTTTTTAAATTTTTGGATGATAGCCATTCTAACTGTGGTGCAACCTCATTGTGGCTTTTATTTTCATTTCCCTGATGGCTAGTGAGTATTTTTCATGTGTCTGTTGGACATTTACATTTCATTCATTGAAAAATTTCTGTTCATAGCCTTTGTTCATTTCTTAACTAGATTGTTTTGTTGTAGTTGAGTTTCTTGAGCTCTTTAGATTCTGGACATTAATCCTTTATCAGTTTCATAGTTAGCAAATATTTTCTCTCATTTTGTCTGTTGCCTCTTTTCCCCATTCATTATGATTCTGGCCATGGGTTTGTCATAAATTGCCTTGATTGTGTTGAAGAATGTTCCTTCTACACTCAATATGCTTAAGCTTTTCATAATGAAAGGATGTTGTATTTTATCAAATGCTTTCTTTGCATCTATTGAGATAATATGGTTTTAATTCTTCAATTTGTTAATGTGAGGTATCACATTTATTGATTTGCATATGTTGAACCATCCCTCAACACCAGGGATAAATCCCACTTGGTCTGGGTAAATGATCTTTCTAATGTGTTGTTTGATTTGATTAGCTAGTATTTTGTTGAGGATTTGTGCATCTATGTTCATCATAGATATTGGTGTATAGTTCTCTTTCTCTGTTTTATATTTTTGTGGTTTAGGAATTAAGGTGATGCTGGGTCATTGAAGGAGTTTGGGAGGATTCCTTCCTATTCAATTGTTTTGAATAGCTTGAGAGGGATTGGAATTAGTTCTTCTTTAAATGTCTGGTAGAATTTAGCAGTAAAGCTGTTACATCCTGAGCTTTTCTCTGTTGGGAGAGTATTTATTACTGATTCAGTCTATGTCTTTGTTATTGGTCTATTTAGGTTTTCCATGTTTTCATGATTCAATATTTGTAGATTGTTTATGTCCAGGAATCTATCCATTTCTTCTAGGTTTCCCTAGATCAATTTAGTATATATTAAGTAAAGATTTCAGCAGTTTGCCCCCACATAGTAACACAAAGTGAAAAATTCTGTTGGAGTACTAGTTATAGCATTAAATCACAATGTACAGCACATTAATGATAGAGCTCCTACATGATATTTTTAAAAAATTGGTTAATTTTCTATGCAATTTCCAATTTAAAACTAAGTTTTTTTTTCATTTTCAATTATCTTTATATACAGAAGATCGATTCAGTATATACTAAGTAAGGATTTCATCAGTTTGCACCCACACAGAAACACAAAGTGTAAAAATACTGTTTCAGTACTAGTTATAGCATTACTTCACATTGGACAACACATTAAGGACAGATCCCACATGGGATGTAAGTACACAGTGACTCCTGCTGTTGATTTAACAATTTGACACTCTTGTTTATGGCCTCAGTAATCTCCCTAGGCTCTAGTCATGAGTTGCCAAGGCTATGAAGCCTTTAGAGTTCGCCGACTTTGATCTTATTCCAACAGGGTCATAGTCAAAGTGGAAGTTCTCTCCTCCCTTCAGAGAAAGGTACCTCCTTCTTTGATGGCCCCATTCTTTCCATCGGGATCTCACTTGCAGAGACCTTTCATTTAGGTCTTCTTCTTTTTCTTTTTTTTTTTTCCCAGAGTGTCTTGGGCTTTCCATGCCTACAATACTCTCACAGGCTCTTGAGCCAGATCCTAATGCCTTAAGGGCTGATTCTGAGGCCAGAGTGCTATTTAGGACATCTGCTATTCTATGAGTCTGCTGTGTATCCCGCTTCCCATGTTGGATCCTTCTCTCCCTTTTTGATTCTATCAGTTAGTATTAGCAGACACTAGTTTTGTTTGTGTGATCCCTTTGATTCTTATACCTATCAGTATGATCAATTGTGAACTGAAGATGATCACTTGGACTAGTGAGATGGCATTGGTACATGCCACCTTGATGGGATTGTATTGGAATCCCCTGGCACGTTTCTAACTCCATCTCTTGGGGCAATTCTGATTGAGCATGTCCCAAATTGTACATCTCCTCCCTCTCTTTTTCCCACTCTTATATTTAACAGGGATCACTTTTCAGTTAAAATTTAAACACCTAAGAATAATTGTGTGTTAATTACAGAGTTCAACCACCAGGATAGTTGAAAATTAATCTTGATGAAGAATGGGATGGAAGAGGGAGTGGGAGATGATGGTTGCAGGTGGGTGGGAGGTTATGGGGGAAAAGCTGCTATACTTCAAAAGTTGTACTTTGAAAATTTATATTTATTAAGTAAAACTTGAAAAAAAATCCACTCAAAATGGATCCACTCAAAATGGATCAAAGACTCAAATTTGCCACCTGACACCATCAAATTACTAGAGAATATTGGGGAAACCCTGAAAGACATTGGCCCAGGAGAAGACTTCTTGGGAAAGACCCCGGAAGCACTGGCAATCAAAGCAAATATTGACAAATGAGATTACTTCAAGGTGAGAAGCTTCTGAAGTGCAAAAGAAACACTCAGCAAAGTGAAGAGGCAACCAACAGAATGGGAGAAATTATTTGTATACTATGCAACTGATAAAGGATTAATATCCAGAATCTATAAAAAGCTCAAAAAACTCAACAACAATAAAACAAACAATCTAGTTAAGGAATGGGCAATAGACTTGAACTGACATTTTTCAAGAGAGGAAATCCAAATGGCCAATATACACATGAAAAAAATGTTCAGGATAACTAGCCATCAGGGATATGCAAATCAAAACCATAATGCAGTTTCACTTCACTCCAGTTAGAATGAGTTTCATATAGAAATCAACAAATTGTGGGGCATGAGCGCGGCCAGGCCAGGCCTGGTCTGGGGGGCTCCACATGCGTAGCTGTCCCCAGGTGCCCCCGCCCAAGCTGCGTGGAACAGAGCCACGTGGAGCCAAGTAAGATGGCGCCCAGAGGAAATAAGGTGGGCGGAATCCAAAGTTGTTTACCACTAAAACTAATTGGCTGTGCAACAACAGGGGAGGTAACAAAACTAGTAACAAGTGTATAGACATAGGGCTAGTCCTATAGAAATCCCCCCATAAGGTGATTTTTTAAGTGATTGGTTGGCCCTTAGCCCTGCCCCAATGACTCTGCAGTTTTTTGTTATAAAAGGTACTATTATGCAAAAGGTAAATGAGTCCTTGCAACTAGACTTGGCTCCCCGCTGCGTCTGATTGTCTCCAGGATCAGGAGGCTGGGGAACGGGCGAGCGGCACACTTACCTTTCCTCGGACCCAGTCCATCCTTGTACGGGTGGACTAAGACCCAGCACAAATAACAAATGCTGATGAGGTTGTGGGGAAAAAGATAATCTAATCCACTATTGTTGGGAATGTAAACTAGTATAGCCTCTGTGGAAGACAGTATGGAGATGCCTCAGAAGTCTGAATACATACCTACCATATGACCCAGATATCCCACTCCTGGGAATTTACCTAAAAAAATGAAATCAACATATGAAAGAATTATCAGTACCCTTATTTTTATTGCCATTCAATTTTCAATAGCCAAGATATGGAATCAACCCAGATGTTTGTCAACTGAAATTTGTATAAAGAAATTATGGGATATGTACACCATGGAATACTACACAGTGGTAAAAAAATGAAATCCTATCATTTGCACAAAATTGGATGTCACTGGAGAACATTATAGTTAGTGAAAAATGCTAGTCTCAAAAAGACAAATACAATATGTTCTCCCTGATCTGTGGTAAGTAATAACATACCTAAAAGGTAATGTATAGATTTACTTCTATAGAAGTAAAATTGACAATTTGAGATATGACTTTGAATAGCCCATAATTATTGAAGAATAGTTTTTTTATACTATTTGTTGAACTCTTTACTTAGTATAAGATTAATCTTATATGTATAAAGTTAATAGAAAATAGATCTTAGTAAAAAATAAGAATGGGAATAGGAAAGTGAGGAGGAAAAAAGGCGGGATTGTGGGTGGGAGGGAGGGTAGGGTGGGAAGAATCACTATGTTCCTATACTTGTATATATGAAATGCATGAAGTTTGTATAATTTAAATCAATGCTTTCTAGGTAAAAAAATAGTCATGGAAAGTTCAGCTAAAATATCAAAAGATGCAGATGCCCTTTGTGGTGTCAGCTATAGACAATGATTTCAATACCGAGAATGGACAATTTAGTTGTAATATTTGAGCAACTTGTATGAGGACAGGAGCAGAATCCCCAAGCTTCAGACACTGGTAAAACACAAGTGTCTACCACTACTTTACATAGTCAAAGCATGCATTCATGTTGACTAAATCACCACCCACTCCTCTCATGTAAGTTCCCAGACATATCTGTCACAGTGAATTTTCCTGGCTACCTGTGCTTTGAGAAGCCTCTGCTCTGTTGCCTTGCACACCAGCATACCACTTCTGTTCCATAGGAAAACCCTGTTCTGGAGGAAGATTATGTTTTTGATAAAGTCCTTTCAGTGTTTAGTAGCTGTGACTTGAACCAGTGCTCAAAAGTGGTGCAGGCTTCGAGGTGGCAGTTTAACCCGCTATGCTATAGTCCTGGCCCTCAGTGCAATTTTTTAAAAATACCTATTTATTTATTTCAAGGAGACAGAGAGAGAAAGGGAGAACACACACATGGGGGTGGGGGAGGGGAAAAATAGAGCTAGAAGTGTATCTTCCATCATTTGTTACACTCATTAAGTGGCTTAAATGACCAGAGATAGGTCAGGGTGAGGTCAAGGACCAGGAATTCCATCCCAGTCTCCCACATAGGTGACAGGGGCCCAAGTACTTGGAACATCATCTGCTGTCCTCCCAGTTTCATCAGCAGAAAGCTGGATATGAAATGGAGCAGCCAGGGCTCAAGCCAGGCACTACAATACGGGATCCTGGAATCACAAGAAGTGGCTTAATCCACTGCATCAGAACACTGGCTTCATTTTTTAAAAAATATTTTATTTATTTATTTAAGAGGTAGAGTTATAGACACACACACACACACACAGAAACAGAGAGAAAGGTGGTCCTCAATCCATTGGTTTACTCCCCAAATGGCCTCAACGGCTGGAGCTGGGCTGATCCAAAGCCAGAAGCCAAGGTCTTCCAGGTTTACCATGTGGGTGCGGGGGCCCAAGCACTTGGGCTATCTTGCACTGCTTTCTCAGGCACATCAGCATAGAGCTGGATTGGAAATGGAGCAGCTGGGACTCGAACTGATGGCAGTGTCTCAGGTGTTGGCTTTACCTGCTATGCAGTAGTCCCAGCCCCTTTACTGACATGTTAACTGATGGGCTAACTACCTGTCACTACTCTCCAACTCTAAAAACTCCCTGTTCTTAGAATGATGACCAAAATCTCTAACTTGGCTTTTATAAGGTGCAGTGTGATTGTGTCACCTTTTCATCTCTTTTTACATGTCTTAGGAGTTCCTGATTACCTGGGGTGGATCATTACAATGGGATCCATGCTCACACTGAGGAGTTCACAGATAATTCTTCATGAAGGAAATGCAGATTACATTCAGGGGATCTCCAATTAGACTCACAGCTGATTACATCAGAAACCCTACAGGCTAGGAGAGAATGGAGAGACAAAGTATGAGTCTTAAGAAAAAAAAGCTGTCAACTCAGAATATTACCCTGCAAAACTTTTATTTATGAATGAAGGTGAAATAAAGACCTTCCATAACAAATAGAAATTGAAAAAACTTGTCACCACTTGTGTAGGCTTACAAAAGATCCTTAAAGATGTGCTGCACACAAAAACATAGTCATTATTATGAAAGAAGGTGAAGGCAAAAAAAATCTCCCAGTGAAAATATAAAAGAAATCCAAAGCAAACAACAGGAATATTTATGGAAAAATGGTAGGGCCAAGTTGTTACTTATCAATAGTCATGTAGAAAGTAAGTGGCCTCAACTCTCCAGTTAAAAGATAGACTGGCTGAATGGATTAAAAAATAGGACCAATCTGTTTGTGTCCTACAAGAAACACACCTCAACAACAAAGATACACATAGACTGAAAGTGAAAGGATGAAAAAAAGATATTCCATGCTAATGGAAAGCAGAAATGAGCTGTGTAGTCATGCTAATATAAAAAATAGGCTTTAAGATAAAAACTGTTAAATAGAGAAGGGCACAATGTAATCATTATGGGATCAATTCAACAGGAAGATGTGACTGTCATAAATGTATATGCACCCAATTAGAGGGCACCTGGCTATTTAAAAGAAATGTTAGTGGATCTAAAGGGAGTCATAGACTCCAATGCAACAGCAATGGGGGGCTTCAACACTCTACTTTCTTCAATGGACAGATCAACCAGACGGAAATCAAAGAAACAGAAGAGTCAGATGGACCTAACTGATATCTACAGAATTTTTCATCCCACATTCTTCTCATCAGCTCTTGTAACTTTTTCTAGGATACACCATATGCTAGGCCATAAAGCAAGCCTTAGCAAATTAAAAAAATTCAAAATCATGCCATGTGTCTTCTCTGACCACAATGGAATGAAGCTGGAAATTATCAACTCAAGAATCTCTAGATAATATGCAAGCACACGTAGTCTGACCAACATGCTCCTGAATGAACAGAAAGTTATAGAAGAAGTCAAAAGAGAAATAAAAAAATTTCTGGAAATGAATGAAGATGGCAATACTTCATATCAAAACACTTGGGATACAGCAAAAGCAGTGGTAAAAGGGAAGTTTATAGCAATTGATGCCTATATCAAGAAATTGGAAAGGCACCAAGTAAATGAGCAATCAATGCTTCCCAAGGACCTAGGAAAACAGCAACAAACAAATCTAAATTGGCAGAAGGAAAGAAATAATTAAAATTAGAGAAGAAATAAATAGAATTCAAACAAAAAATACAAAAGATCAGAAAACGAAGAACTATTTTTTTTGAAAAAGTAAACAAAATTGACACACCATCAGTTCAACCAACCAAAATAAGATAGAAGACCCAAATCAATAAAATCAGAGATGAAAAAGAAATCTAACAACAGATATCACAGAAAAAAATGAATCATTAGATATTACTGCAAAGAGCTGTATGAAAACAAATTGGGAAATCAAAAGAAATGGATAGATGCCTGGACACATGCTTTCTACCAAAATTGAGTCATGAAGACACTGAAAATCTAAATGAACTAACAACCAAGACAGAGATTGTATCAGTAATGAAGATCCTGCCACCAAAACGAAACCCAAGACTGGAAGGTTTCACTGTTGAATTCTACCAGACGTTTAAGGAAGAACTAATATCAATTATTCTCAAACTATTCAAAAGAACAGAAAGGGATGGAATTCTCCCAAACTCCTTCTATGAAGCCTGTATCACTTTAATACATAAACCAGAAAAAGATACAACAGAGAAAGAGAACTATAGACCAATATTACTGATGAATATAGACACAAAAATCCTCAATAAAATACTAGCTAATAGAATCTGACAAAATATCAAAAAGATCATTCATTCAAACCAAGTGGAATTTACCCTTAATATGCAGGGATGGTTTAACAGTAGCGAATCAATAAATGTGATACATCAAGTTAACAAACTGAAAAACAAAAAAAACATATGATGATCTCAATAGATGCAGAGAAAGCATTTGATAAAATATGACATCATTTCATGATGAAAACCTTAAGCAAATTGGGTGTGGAAGGAACATCCCTCAACACATTCAAGGCAATTTATGACAAACTCATAGTAGGCATCTTACTAATGGGGAAAAGTTGGAAGCATTCCCCCTAATAAATGGAACCAGGCAAAGATTCTCACTCTCACTATTGCCTTTCAATATTGTCCTGGAAGTTTTAGCCAGAGTCATTAGGCAAGAAAACAAAATCAAAGGGATACAAATTGGAGGAGGAAGTCAAACTATCCCTATTTGCTGATGAAATGATTCTAAGTGTATAAGGAATCTAAATGACTCTAATAAGAGACCTTTGTAACTCTTAATATGGTTTGGTATAAAGTGGAAGGATATAAAATTAACACACAAAAATCAATAGCCTTTGTATTCACAGACAATGCCATGACTGATAATGAACTTCTAATCCCATTCACAACAGCTAGAAAATGAAATACATTGAAATAAATTTAACCAAGGAAGTCAAAGATCTATATGGTGAAAATTATAAAGCATTAAAGAAAGAAAGATAAGAAGACACAAAAAAATGGAAAACTCTTCCATGTTCATTGACTGGAGAATTAATATCATCAAAGTGTCCATACAATCAAAAGCAATTTACAGATTCAATGTGATCCCAATCAAAATTCCAAGGACATTCCTCTCAGATCTAGAAAAAATTATGTTGAAATTTGTATGGAAACACAAGAGACCCAGAATAGCTAAAGCAATCTTATACAAGATAAACAAAGCCAGAGTCATCACAATACCAAATTTTAGGAATACTACAGTGCAGTTATAATCAAAATAGCTTGAAACTGAGAAAAAAAGAGATGTAGACCAACAGAACAGAATAGAAATTCCAGGGATTAATTCATGCATCTGCAACTATCTTATCATTGAAAAATGGAGCTAAAACCAATCCCTTGAGCAATGACGGTCTCTTAAATGTTGCTAGGAACACTGGATCTCTGGGTGCAGAAGTATGAAACAAGATGCCTACCATACATCTGACACAAAAATGTACTCAATTTGGATCAAGGTCCTAAATATATGACCCTACACCATCAATTTATTACACAACAATGAGAAAACTCTGCAAGGCATTGGCATAGGCAAAGACTTCTTGGAAAAGACTCCAGAAGCACTGGCAATCAAAGCCAAAATTGACAAATGGGATTACATCAAACTGAGAAGCTTCTGCACTGCAAAAGAAACATTCAAGAAAGTAAAGAGGTAACTGACAGAATGGGAGAAATTATTTTTATACTATGCAACTGATACAACATTAATAACTAGAATCTATAAAGAGCTGAAGAAACTCAACAACAATAAAATGACAATGCAGTTAAGAAGCTGGCAAAAGACTTGAAAAAGTATTTTTCAGGACTCTCTGCTTAGTTGGTTCCTGGGCATAAACACTGGCTGGTGCCACTGTTGGGTATGTCCAAAATGGCACTTGCTTTCTATTGGCTTGTTACAGGATGCTGTTGCAGGGCAATCAGGAAGAGAGAAACATGCCCCTCCTTTGTTCTTTCTCTTCTCGTTTGGCAGTACACTGTTCCCCACAGAGCTCCAAACCAGATTCCTTCTAGGCTCTTTCTGCAGCTTTTTCACTAGTGGCTTGGGCTGCTGCAGTGTGGTCTCACTTCACTCTCTAATGTTGGTGCATAGGTTCTTGGCAGCTGGAGTCCTGAGTTGTGCACGTCCACGCCTTCCATGTAGGTCCACTGTGCCCCTCCAATTTGTGTAAAGCTTCCTCTGCTGTTTTCTCCCTAGCTCTTCTTTGAGGCTGCACTCTTTTCACTTTTTTTAAAAAACTATCTTTTCTTAGACTAGAGCAGCAAGTTCCCTTCCTAATCCACCATCTTAATCCAATCTCCTGTATTCTTTTTAAAAGTATACATGTAATAATTATAAATATTGGACAGGCGTTAGCTCTCAAAAGAAGGTGTGATGAAGGTCAGAACATGTCCTTTGCACATGGTACGTTAAATTGGACAGCAAAAATAGACAGTAATTTAGAAATCTCAATGAATTTATAAACTGAGTCTTACATAATAGTTAAAGAGGAAATTGCAGAGGAAATAACCTATTTAGAACTAAGCAAAAATGGATGTTCTATTCACCAAAGCTGCCTAGAAAAATATGTACAGGTTAATTTACTGCTCAGTTTGAGAAAGATTGGAGTATGTATCGATCCAAAAGATTCTCTCTTGCTCTCTCTCTCTTTCCCCCTTTGCCTCTCTGTAACTCTGCCTTTCAAATAAATAAATAAACCTTTAAAAAAAGAAAATATTGTCCCTTTGGAGATTCACATGGCTTAGGAAGTGAACAAATTTCCTAATACATTTTCTGAAGCATGTTAGTTCCACTGCAAACTCAAAAATATGTAAGTCAAAATTAAAAATAAATGCAAACTTGCATATTTAATGCAAAAATAGTGAACTACTTATAGATAAGTGACATTGAAAGTTTATGGGGCAAAGATAAATTCTTCATCAGCATAAGTTGAAACATATATGGAATATTTGAAACATTCCTACAAGAATTGGAACAATGCACTTAATAAATTAGGAAAATGTTTTTCTGAAAGTTCAAGACTCCTGTTTAGCTTAGTTTTATCTTTTGGTTTGCAGCTATATCTGCTCTTTTAAAAATGTTTATTTTATTTTTGATTACTTGAGAGGTAGAGCAACAGAGAGACAGACAGGGAGAGAGAGTGATCTTCCATCTGATGGGTCATTCCCCTAATGCCTGCAACACCAGTGTTGGGCCAGGCTAAACAGAGAGCTCCATCTGCATCTCTCACATGGGTGCCAGGGGCTCAAGCACTTAAGCCATTATCTGTTGCCTACCAGGCACATTAGCAGAAAACTAGATGGAAAGGGGAGTGGCTGGGAATCCTACAAGCACTGTGGTATGGGTTACAAGTATTCCAAATGGCAGCTTAACACACTGTGCCACAGTGTCCTGCACTCATGCTTTTTTTTTTTTTTTTAAGAATCAGTCCTTTGACATTATCCAGAATGATGCCATCTGTTTATTATTAGGAAGGTTGCCAATGGGAATTATCTTTGTTTAAACTTATTTCATATAGTTGATGTACTAATGAATTCTAGGGGAAAGATCATATATTTTTTTAAAGATTTATTTTATTTATTTGAAAGAGAGAGTTACAAGTTACAGAGAGAGGCAGAGACAGAGAGAGGTCTTCCATCCGATGGTTCACTCCCCAGATGGCTGCCACGGTCGGAGCTGTGTCGATTCGAAGCCAGGAGCCAGGAGCTTCTTCCAGGTCTCCCACGTGGGTGCAGGGGCCCAAGGACTTGGGCCATCTTCTACTGCTTTCTCAGGCCACAGCAGAGAGCTGTACCGGAAGAGGAGCAGCCGGGACTAGAACCAGCACCCATATGGGATGCCGACGCTCAGGCCAGGGCTTTAACCCACTGTGCCATAGCACCGGCCCCCAGAAAGATTGTATTTTATAGAGTTAACTGCATTTATATAACTGCAGTTGCTATCATTTTGTTCTCTATAAAACCTTTATTCATTTGTTCAAATTGTTCAAAATAGGTTGCTGTTGAGTTCTATAAAACTGGTAACAAAATGAGTATTACAATTATGGAATATACTGCTGGTCTTATTTAACACAATTACTTTGGGCATTAAATTAGATGGATTCATTATCTTCTCTCTTCAACACACCTCATAATTAAGGAAAATGGTACTAATCTAGAATAAGAATGTTTTATTCTTTCTCAATACTGTACTCCACTTCTTTTTATGAGGATTAACTCTGCTCTCATGGTCTATAGATTTTCCAGTCTCATTAATTCATAACACTGTCACTTTATTTTCAAGAACAAACTATACATCCTTTAGATTATACTAGGATAAAATAGTTTCACTAGTCACTGCTAGAAGGAAACTGCAAAGAATAGAAGTTAAGTTTAAAATAGCAGGTCTTGGGGCCGGCACTGTGGTGCAATGGGTTGATGCCCTGGCCTGAAGCGCTGGCGTCCCTTATGGGTGCCAGTTCGAAACCTGGCTGCTCCACTTCCCATCCAGCTCTCTGCTATGGCCTGGGAAAGCAGTCCTTGGGCCCCTGTACCCGTGTGGGAGATCCAGAATAAGCTCTTGGCTCCTGGCTTCGGATCAGTACATCTCCGGCCGTTGTGGCCAACTGGGGAGTGAACCATCGGATGGAAGAACTCCCTCTCTCTCTCTGCTTCTCCTCTCTATGTAACTCTGACTTTCAAATAAATAAATAAATAAATATTTAAAAAATAAAATAGCAGGTTTTTACTGAACATCAGTATATATTCATAATTGTGAGGGAAGAACCATAAGAAATGGCTTTGCTTAGTTTGCTCAAAACTGACATGAGAGGACTGGTGTTGTGGTATGATGAGTTAAGCTGTGAATTTTGATACTGACATCCCATATTAAAGGGCTGGTTTGTGTGCTGGCTTCTCTGCTTGCAATTCAGCTTCCTGCTAGTGTGCCTGGTAAGGCAGTGGAAGATGGCCCAATGCTTGGGCCCCTGCCAACCATGTGGGAGGCTCAGATGGAGTTCCAGGTTCCTGGCTTCAATTGGCCCAGCCTTGGTTGTTGTAGCAATCTGTGGAGTGAACCACTAGATGGATGATCTCTCTCTCTCTCTCTCTCTCTCTATCTCTATCTCTATCTCTATCTCTATCTCTATTTCTCTCTCTTCTCTCCCTCTGTCTCTGTCACTTTGCCTTTCAAATGAATAAATAGATAAATCTTTTTTAAAAAAATTATGAGAGTACTTAACTGGTCAAATCTATGGTGTGAACTCTAAGCATTATTGTGGACACTTCACCTTTTTCTGTCTACCAGGGGAACTCTCAACATGGAAGGACAGATGGGTTTATTTACAAAACAAGTGCTTGGAAAACATCTGCAATATATGATGGGTTTCAGTTGTGAACAACAAGGGGGAGGTTCTGTAGGGAAAAACTTAGAAAAGGATTTTATAGCAACAGAGTTGTTTACTTAAAGCAGTTTCTGGGATTTCAAAGAGGGATATCTAATTATGATATTTTTCACTTCCAGATCCAAAAGAACCCCAAAGGAATACCAGGACAACAGGCATGTTCTACCTGTCTGCATTGCCCAGTAAGAGAAATAAGAGACATAAATGGGCAATTTGACTCCATTTGTCAAATAGCATCATTCATATTCTCATCCTGCACTGGAAAGCCCAACACACGTGACTGTCAAATCCATGCAAAAATGGGATTGTGGTTAAAGCATATAGAGGATTCTGCCCAAGTGTCTCTCAGAGAAGCAAACTCCTCTGGGGTTAGAGGCATGGCCACACTTTGTGCTGTTCATAAAAACAGACAGGGGGATGGGCATACCCACCCCCAGAGGAATCTGGCAGCGAGCGCAGCAGGGGCTAATGGACTTTAATTGGTTCCTGGTGTTTTTGGGAACTAGTGAACTCGTGATAACATTTGAATGGCTCTGTCTTTCATGATATACACCACTGTTCATTCTCTGTTATGGATTACCAGATTGGATTCCTTTCCCACTGTGAAGTTGTAATTTAACTGTGTCTATGTTTTTACTGGCTTGTAGACTTGCTGGTACCTTTTAATAAAACCTTCTGGCTGAGGGGCCAGCATTGTGGTATAGTGGGTAAAGCTGCAGCCTGCAGGCCAGCATCCCATATGGGTGCTGGTTTAAGAGCCGGCTGCTCCTCTTCTGATCCAGCTCTCTGCTATGGCCTGGGAAAGCAGTAGAAGATGGCCCAAGTCCTTGGGGCCCTGTACCTCTGTGGGAGAGCTGGAGGAAGCTCCTGGATTCTGGCTTCAGATTGGTACAGCTCCAGTCATTGTGGCCATCTGGGAAATGAACCAGCTGATAAAAGACTTCTCTCTCTGCATGTCTGTAGCTCGGCTATTCAAATAAATAAATAAATAAATAAATAAATAAATAAATCTTTAAAAATAAATAAACTTATATTAAAAAATATACCCTGCTGGCTAGAGCTATCAGGCAGGGCACTCAGAGTAGTTTTCAGATGAAGATGTCCATGTTCTGTCTCATTCTTTTTTTAAAATAAGATTTATTTATTTATCTGAATGGCAGAGTTACAGAGAGGCAGAGGCAGAGGCACAGAGGAAGAGGAAAAGGAAGAGGAAGAGGAAGAGAAAGAAATCTCTCAATCCATCCACTGTTTCACTCCCCAGATGGCTGTAACGACTGGAGCTACACAGATCTGAAGCCAGGGACCAGGAGCTTCTTCTGGGTCTCCCACGTGGATGCACGGGCCCAAGGACTTGGGACACCTTCTACTGCTTTCCCAGGCCATAGCAGAGAGTTGGATTGGAAGTAGAGCAGCCGGGACTAGAACCGGTGCCCATATGGGATGCCCGTTATGCAGACTGGGGCTTTAACCCACCGTACCACAGCACCAGCTTCCTGTCTCATTCAATTTTGAAACCCCACAACAGCACAGTAAAACTTAAGATATACTTCAGGGCATATGTTTTTCTTCTTAGTGAAAGAAATACTAGTGTAGTTAAGAAAAACTAAATTTAGTAAATGTATTGATGTTAATTCTGTTACAGAATGAATACACTACACATTTTTTAAATTTCTGAAGAAAAGTAATTAAAACTGAACTCACACATTATTATAATATCATTCTTTAGGTGTGAGTAAAGTAAAACTGGGGGAATTATCTTGCACATAGAGGCTTTCCTGTATAATGTACATATAAATAAACATAGAAAGGTGTGTGCACTCTCTGAGGGTCTTTTTGTCATATCAGGTACTAACGATTCTACTCTGTGCCAGGTACTTTGCTGATAAATGAAGTTTAAGCACTTATTTAAGCAATACAACAACTCGAGATAGAAACCAACATCAGCAAGGTTTTGCATATAAAAACAGGTGCTTAAAGAAATAAAAGAACATATTCAATTTCATAGAACTTAGTAAATGTTAACTATGGGCTTTTAAATCATGCCTGCCTAATTTTGTTTTTTCTTCTAATTTATTAAAATTGTATTTAAGGTACCCTAATTTTATGTATTTTATATATACATATATAAGAACATAGTTATAGTTCCATGTTACTCTCCCTCCTGCCCATGATCCCACTCTTCATCCTCTTTTCTCTCCTATTCCCACTCTTATTTTTACAAAGACCTATTTTCAGTTTACTTAATTATTATAAGGTTAACCCTACACTAAGTAAAGAGTTCAACAAATAATATGCAGAAAGAAACACTGTTCCTCAGTAGTTGAGACAATACTTATTAAAAATATTGGATCTAATTGTCAATTCCACTCCTATAGATTATGCTTTAGGTACTCTATTACTTCCCACAGATCAGGGAGACATATGGTATTTGTCTTTTTGGGACTGGCTTATTTCACTAAGTATAATTTTATATAGTTGCATCCATTTTGTTGCAAATAACAGATTTCAATTTTTAATGCTGTGTATTATTCCATAGTGTATGCATACCACAATTGCTTTATCAAGTCTTCAGTGGATGCACATCTGGTTTGATTCCATATCTTAGCTATTATGAATTGAGCTGCAATAAACATGGGAGAACAAATCACTCTTTTATATGTTGATTTCATTTTGGTAAATTCTCAGGTGTGGGATGGCTGGGTCATAAGGAAGGTCTATATTCAGATTTCTGAGGTATCTCCATATTGTCTTTTTTAAAAAAATATTTATTTTATTTGAAAGGCAGAGTTACAGAGAGGTAGAGGCAGAGAGAGCTCTTCCATCTGCTGGTTCACTCCTCAAATGACCAAAATGGCCAGAGCTGAGCCTATCTGAAGCCAGGAGCCCAGTGTTTCCTCTGGGTCTCCCACAGGGATGCAGGGGCCCAAGATCTTGGGCCATCTTCTACTGCTTTCTCAGGCCATAGCAGAGACCTGGATCAGAAGTAGAGCCTCTGGGACTCAAACCAGTGCCCATATGGGATGCTGGCACTGCAGGCAGCTGCTTTACTGGCCACAGCTCTGGCCCCTCCACACTGTCTTCCACAGTGGCTGGAACCAGTCTAAATTCCAAACAACATTGGATAAAGGTACCTTTTTTCCACACATCCTTGGCAGCGTTTGTTGTTTGTTGATTTCTGTATGAGAGTCATTCTAAGTGGGGTGAGGTGGAACCTCATTGTGGTTTGGATTTGCATTTCCCTGATGACTAGTGATTCTGAGCATTTTTTCATGTGTCTGCTGGCCATTTGAATTTCCTCTCATAAAAAGTGCCTGTTAAAATCCTTTGCCCATTTCTCAACTACATTATCTGTTTTGTTGTTGATAAGCTTCTTGAGATCTTTCTAGGTTCTGGATATTAACCCTTTATCAGTTGCATAGTTTGCAAGTATTTTCTCTCAATCTGTTGATTGCCTCTTCACTTTGCTGAGTGTTTCTTTTGCAGTGCAGAAGTGACTCAGCTTGATGTAATCCCATTGTCAATAATAGCTTTGATTGCCTGTGTTTCTGGGGTCTTTTCCAAGAAGTCTTTGCCCATGCCAATTGTCTTACAGTTTTCCGAATGTTTCCTAGTAGTTTGATTGCATCAAATTGTAGAGTTAGGTCCTTGATCATTTTGAATGGATATTTGTGTAAAGTGTAAGGTATGTTTGCACATGAAAATCCAGTGTTCCCAGAACCATTTATAGAAGAGACTATTATTTATTTATTTTTTTTGACAGGCAGAATGGACAGTGAGAGAGAGAGAGACAGGGAGAAAGGTCTTCCTTTTGCCGTTGGTTCACCCTCCAATGGCAGCCACGGCCGGCGTGCTGCAGCCAGTGCACCGCACTGATCCAAAAGCAGGAGCCAGGTGCTTATCCTGGTCTCCCATGGGGTGCAGGGCCCAAGCACTTGGGCCATCCTCCACTGCACTCCCTGGCCACAGCAGAGAGCTGGCCTGGAAGAGGGGCAACCGGGACAGAATCCGACACCCCGACCGACTGGGACTAGAATCCGGTGTGCCAGCGCCACAAGAAGGAGGATTAGCCTAGTGAGCAGCTGCGTTGGCCAGAAGAGACTATCCTTATTCCAGGTCCCAACAGCTTCACTGCTGAATTGTACCAGACATTTAAAGAACATTTGTTTTAAATAGCCATGTGCCTTGGCATTGGTTCATATACATTTATTTGGTACCTGGCATTGGGTCCACATACATTTATTATAGTCACATCTTCCTGTTGAATTGACCTCTTATTTATTACATAGTGCCCTTTTTAAAACTATTTTAACAGTTTTTGTGTTAAATCTATTTTATCTGATATTTTGATGGCTATACCAGGTTTTTTTGGTTTCTGTTGGCATGAAATATGTTCTTCCATCCTTTCACTTTTAGTCTGTGTGTATTTTTTTTGTGAGATGTGTTTCTTGTAGGCAGAACATAGATGGGTCCTGCATTTTAATCCATTCTGCCAATTACTGGAGAGTTGAAGCCATTTACATTCAAAGTTACTATTGATAAGTAATGACTTGGCTCTGCCATTTTTCTATAAATACTCCTATTTTTTTTTACTTTGGATTTCTTTGTACTTTTACTGGGAGATTTTCTGCCTTCATATTCTTTCATAATGATGACTATGTTTCTGTGTTTCTGTATGAAGCATTTCCTTAAACATCTTTTGTAATGTCTGTCAAGTAGTACCAATTCTATTTCTATTTGTTATGGAAAGCCTGTATTTCACTTTAATTCATGAATGAGAGCTTTGCAAAGTACACTATTCTGGGTTGAAAGTTTTTTTTTCTCTTAAGACTTGGACTATGCCTTTCCATTATCTCCTGGCCTGCAGAGTTTCTGATGTGAAGTCAGCTTGAGTCTAGTGGGATATCCTCTGAAAGCAATCTCACCTTTTCTCTTAAGCACATTGTAGAATCTTCATGTTTTATCGTGGAACGTTTGACTGCAATGTGTTATGGTGAAGATTTCTCTGGTCATGTCTGTTAGTAGTTCTATGGGCTTCCTGTATTGGACGTACCGTTCTTTCTCTAAATTGGTGATGTTTTCTGTAATTCTTTTACTAAATTGGCTTTGTAATTCATTCTCTCTTTCCATACCTTCAGGTACTCCTACAACCCTTATGTTGGGTCATTTAATAGTATCCATAAATCTCCAATACTGTTTTTAACTTCTCTAATTTCTTCTTATTCTTCTTTTGGTTTGACTGAAAAATTTCCAAAGATTTGTCTTCTAGCTCGAGTAGTCTTCTTTTGCCATCAGCACATCTGCTGTTAAAACTTTCCATGGTGTTCTTTATTTTACATACTAAATTTTTAATTTATAACGTTTGATTTTGATTTCTCTTCAAAATTTCAATTTCATGGGAAAAATTTTCATTCATGTCATGTATGGATTTTTAAAATTTGAATTTGTTTCTCATTGCTTCTAAGTAATCCTATGATTAATCTTGAATTCGATTTCAGACAGTTCATCAATCTCTTTGTCTCAAATTCTAATATTGCAGTGTTGCTGTGCTCCTTTGGAGAGGTTATGTTGTCTTTTTTATTCTAGTTTCTTGAATTTCTGCACATTTATTTTTAGATATTTGTGGAAATACTTGTTTATTTTATTCCTCTGATGGCTTGTATCTTTGAACTGTGCCTCTTAGGCTTAGTTGAGTGTCTGCTCTTTCACTGAATACCTAGAGGTGTATGCTGGGTGTGACCAGAGAGCTAAGGTCAGTGCTCCAGGATGGGTGGGGTATCCAGGGTGACACCCAAGATAGTCATGTTACATATCCCATCATTTTTATCAGAAGGGAGGGGTTGATCATCTCTGTTGTCATAGTCACACCTTCACCTCCTTTCTTCCAAGGTGATCAGTGCCTGGGTGTTAGTCCATCGTAGGTACAATACTCATCTGTGTTGCCATAAGACACACACAAAGGATCTGTGTGGTCCTCAGTGTGAGCATGGATCCTGTTGTAATGACCCACCCCAGGAAAAAAGGGAGCTCTGAGCACAGA
This sequence comes from Lepus europaeus, assembly GCF_033115175.1. NCBI lineage: Eukaryota > Metazoa > Chordata > Mammalia > Lagomorpha > Leporidae > Lepus > Lepus europaeus. The sequence continues at coordinate 62,769,519 of NC_084831.1, forward strand.
GCCACTCACATTCATTATCCAGAGACTGAACTATACTCTGCCCCATCTTGTGCATTCAGAGATCCCACAGTCTCAGCACACAAGACCCCCATGGTCACAGGATGCAGAGAATCTTCTGTGCCCTGCTGACCACCCCATCCACAGAGAGGCAGAGACATTCCCATAGCCAGCTGCCTGTAGGTGCTCTGCCTAGGCAGTTTGAGCTCCAGAACCTGTCATATGTTGAGAGGCTGGGAGCACTCCATAGTCTTACCTGGGTGCCTAGCCCCTATCAATCCTTTCAGCCAGACTTAAAGGCAGTGGGGAATGTGGATTCTTCTTTTGCTAGGATCTCTGGATCACACACATGGTCAAGAGCCTATAACCTCAGCCCCCACTCATTTCAGTGTTGCCTTTTCTCCACCAGTTGCTCAGTATGTGTAGTTGAGCTGCTGTCACTGCTACTGCTGACAAGATGGAGTCTTATCCTGGCCAGTTGCTGGACATGTACCCAAGAACTTCTGCAGATGCTCCTTATGTCCAACATGGCACCTACTCTTACTCAGCCAGTGGCTTGGTGCTGTTGTGGGGGGAATGAGGAGAGAAAAATGTGCCCCTTTTTCTTCACTGGGTCAATGGGTACCCTTTTCCACTTAGGGATCTAGGCTGGACCTACATCAAGCTCTCCCTCCGGCTACATCACCAGTGGCACAGGCTGCTGCCGTCTGATCTCACCTCACTCTCCAAAGCTGATATTTTCTCTGGCCTTTAGCTTCTGGGGTCATGTGTTCTCTCTGTGCTTGTTCTGCATGTCCACACATTCCATAATGATCCAGTGCATTTCTCTTACATCTGTAGAATTTCCACTGCAGTTTTCTCTCTAGCTCTCCCCTAAGAAGGCACTTCTTTGACTTCTTTTTTTTTTTGGTTTTTACTGTTTACCCCTAGCCTAGAGCAGTATGACCCTTCCCTATTCTGCCATCTTGGAATTCACCTGGATCTGCCTAATTTTGAAGCCCATTTTCTTAGCCATCCTGCCTTGAAGTTTAATATTTTATTTGTCCAACCGGTAGTTCTCTCTTCCCCTCTGCCAAATGTTTTTGTTCCTACTTGACATATTGCCTTGCAGATTTTTGCTGATTGTACAGTAAGATCTAATACTTTAATTTTTAAAACATTTATTGTCCCTTATTCAGACTTATTGGTGCCAGCTGCTCTATCTGCATTGATATTATTAGTTGAAAAAGTATTTAAAATGGATGTTAAGTCTATGTAAAGAGCCCTTGCTCAGTGTAATAAAATAACCTGTTATACTCTTATGATATCAGGGCATATGTGATCTTGATTTTTCTTCTCTCCTTAGTCTGGTCTACCAGTTTTACTTTTTTTTTTATTCTTAGTCTAAACATCTTTTACTACTTAAAAATGATTTGGTATTTTAGAAGCTTTATAGGATTTTATCTAGAGCAAAAGTATCCAACTGATGGCCTATAATCTATTTTTTTAACTTTTATTTAATGAATATAGATTTCCAATGTACAGCTTATGGATTACAATGGCTTACCCCTCCCATAACTTCCCTCCCACCTGCAACCCTCCCATCTCCCGCTCCCTCTCCCCTTCCATTCACATCAAGGTTCATTTTTCAATTCTCTTTATATGTAGAAGATCAATTTAGTATATATTAAGTAAAGATTTCAACAGTTATTTTTTAATAGAAAAATTTTATTGAATAAATATAAATTTCAAAAGTACAACTATTGGATTATAGTGGTCCTTCCCTCCATAACCACTCTCCCACCGGCAAACCATCCCATCTCCTACTCCCTCTCCCATCCCATTCTTCATTAAGATTCATTTTAAGTTATCTTTATATACAGAAGATCAACCTAGTATATACTAAGTAAAGATTTCAACAGTTTGCACCCACACAGACACATAAAGTATAAAGTACTGTTTGAATACTAGTTTTATTATTAATTAGCATAGTACAACACATTAAGGACAGAGGTCCTACATGGGGAGTAAATACACAGTGACTCTCATTGTTGATTTAATTGACAGTCTTATTTATGATGTCAGTAATCCTTTCTCTGAAGGGAGGAGAGAACTTCCACTTTGACTATGACCTTGCTTAAATATGATCAGAGTTGGTGAACTCAAAAGGCTTCCATAGCTTTGGCAACTCATGACAAGAGCCTAGGGTGATTACTGATGGCATAAACAAGAGTGTCAATTTGTTAAGTCAACAATAGGAGTCACTGTGCACTTACTCCTCATGTAGGATCTCTGTCCTTAATGTGCTGTACATTGTGATTTAATGCTATAACTAGTACTTAAATAGTATTTTATACTTTGTGTTTCTGTGTGATTGCAAACTGTTGAAATCTTTGCTTAATATATGCTAAAATGATCTTCTGTATATAAAGAGAATTGAAAATGAATCTTGATGTGAATGGAATGGGAGGGGGAGCAGGAGATGAGAGGGTTGCGGGTAGGAGTGACGTTGTGGGGGGGAAAAGCCATTGTAATCCTTAAGCTGTGCTTTTGAAATTTATATTCATTAAATAAAAGTTAAAAAAAAATGATGTCAGCAATCATTTGAGGCTCTTGTCATGAACTGCCAAGGCTATGGAAGCCTTTTGTGACCACAAACTCTGTCAGTATTTAGACAAGGCCATAAGCAAAGTACAATTTCTCTCCTCCCTTCAGAGAAAGGAACCTCCTTCTTTGATAGCCCGTTTTTCTGCTGGGATCTCACTCACAGAGATCTTTCATTTAGGTCATTTTTTTTTGCCATAGTGTTGGCTTTCCAGGCCTGAGAAACTCTCATGGAGCCAAAGCAAACTTACACAATAAAAACAAAGCCTGAGACATCACAATACCAGATTTCAAGACATACTTCATGGCAGTTATAATCAAAACAGCTTGGTGCTGGCACAAATCAGAGCTATAGGCCATTTGAGCAGAACAGAAACTCCACAAATCAATCCATTCATCTATACCAACTTACATCTGACAAAAAAATCTGACAAAAAAATCAATCCCTGGAGCATGGATAATCTCTTTAACAAATGTTCTTGAGGAAACTGGATCTCCACGTACAGAAGTATGAATCTAGATCCCGACCTTACACCTTACACAAAAATCCACTCAAATGGATTTTTTTGTTCCAAGAAATGGATCAAAGACCTAAATCTATGACCTGATGCAATCAAATTACTAGAGAACATTGAGGAAATCCTGCAAGACATTGACCTAGGCAAAGACTTCTTGGAAAAGACCCCAGAAGCACAGGCAATCTAAGCCAAAATTGACAAATGGGATTACATCAAGCTGAGAAGCTTCTGCATTACAAAAGAAGTACTCAGTAAAGTGAAGAGGCAATCAACAGAATAGGAGAAAATATTTGCACACTATGCAACTCATAAAGGGTTAACATCTAGAATCTATAAAGAGCTCAAGAAATTCAACAACAGCAAAGGAAACAATACAGTTAAGAAACGGGCAAAGGACTTGAGCAGGCACTTTTTTTTTTTTTAAGATTTATTTTATTTTTTTGAAAGACAGAGTTACAGAGATAGGCAGAGAGAGAGAGAGGTCCTCCATCCACTGGTTCACTTTCCAGATGGCCGCAATGGCCAGAGCTGTGCAGATCTGAAATCAGGAGCCAGGAGCTTCTTCCGGGTCTCCCACGCGGGTGCAGGGGCCCAAGTACTTAGGCCATTCTCTACTGCTATCCCAGGCCATAGCAGAGAGCTGGATCAGAAATGGAGCAGCTGGGACTGGAACTGGCACCCATATGGGATGCCAGTGCTTTGGTTAGGGCTCTAACCTGCTGTGCCACAGCACCAGCCCCAGGCAGGCATTTTTCAAGAGAGGAAATTCAAATGGCTAACAGGCACTTGAGAAAATATTCAGGATCACTGGTGATCAAGGGAATGCAAATCACCCCACTCCAATTAGAATGGCTCTTATACAGAAATCAACAAATGACAAATGATGACAAGGATGTGGGGAAAAAGGTACCCTGGTCCATTTTTGGTGGGAATGTAAACTATTACAGCCACTGTGGAAGACACTATGGAGATATCTCAGAAATCTGAATATATTTACTATATGATTCAGGCATTCCACTCTTGGAAATTTACCCAAACCAAGAAAAATCAGTATATGAAAGAATTATCTGCAGCTCAATTCACAGTAGCTAAGTAAGATATGGCATCAATACAGATGTCCATCAACTGAAGACTTGATAAAGAAATTATCGTATATGTACACTATGGAGTACCACTCAGCTTTAAAAAAATGAAATCCTGTCTTTTGCAATAAGATGGACACAACTGGAGATCACTATACTTAGTGAAATAAGCCAGTCTCCAAAAGACAGATATCATATGTTTTCCCTGATCCAAAATAATCAGTAGAGTATCTGAAATGTAATCTACTGGAGTGAAATGGACAGTTTGAGATTTGATGATTGTTTACAGCCTTTGTCTGTTCCATTGAGGAATAGTGTTCTTTTTCTTTCTCTTTATACTGTTTGTTGAAATCTTTTACTTAGTGACAGGTTAACTATATGATCATTAAGTAAACTGAAAATAGATCTTTGTAAAAATTAACAATGGGAATGTGAAAGGGAGGAGGAGGAAGGGTTGGAATGTTGGCAGAAGGGAGGGTAGGAGAGGAAGTGTCACTATGTTCCTACATCTGTATACATGAAATACATGAAACTTGTATAACTTAAATAAAATGAAAAAAAAAAAAACTAGAACAAAAAGAAGTGGGGCAGCTGGGACTGGAAACAGTGCTTCTATGTGACATTGGTGTCTTAGGTGGTGATTCAACCTGCTGCACTACAATGCTTGCTTCTGTGTCTTATTTTTTAACCAAAAGTAAAAAAATTTTTCTAAGTATAAAAATGCTCATATATGAAGGATACAGAAGAATAAAATATAAAGAGTCATGTGTTTTAAGCTAAATGTTCATTCCAAAGAATCAAAAAATTAAATTAAGAAGTGCATAAGGAAATTTCAGTAAGCAAAGATTGATTTATTATTGAAGAAATAAAATGTATGTTTGTAAATTTAGTATAATGAAGTGTAGAGTGCTTATCAAGTCTATAGTAGTATGCAGAGATGTCCTTGGCCTTCACAGTCATTCAGCATGCACTTATTGACTCACTCAGAGCAACTTCTAGCCCTGCAAACTCCATTTATGGTAAGCACAGAAAGAGAAAGAGAGACAGTGAGAGAGATCTTCCATCTGCTTATTTTTTAAATGGTATATATCATTAATGAGCTCTTCTTCATCTTTCTTCTTTTTTATTTTAAATGATTTATGTATTTATTTAAAGGCAGAGTTACAGACAGGCAGAGGTAGAGAGAGCGAGATAGGAGAGAGAAAGAGAGAAAGAGAGAAGGAGAAAGAGAGAGAGAGAGAGAGAGACAGAGACAGAGACAGAGAGAAAGAAGTTTTTTTTTTTCATTTATTAAACTTTTATTTAATGAATACAAATTTCCAAAGTACAGCTTATGGGTCACAATGGCTTCCCCCCTCCCATAACTTCCCTCCCACCCGCAACCCTCCCCATTCCCGCTCCCTCTCCCCTTCCATTCACATCAAGATTCATTTTCAATTCTCTTTATATACAGAAGATCAGTTTAGTATATATTAGGTAAAGATTTCAACAGTTTGCTCCCATATAGCAAGACGAAATGAAAAAAAAATACTGTTGGAGTACTAGTTATAGCATTAAATAACAGTGTACAGCACATTAAAGACAGAGATCCTACATAATATTTTTTTTTAAATTAATTAATTTTCTATGCCATTTCCAATTTAACACCAAGTTTTTTTTTTTCATTTCCAATTCTCTTTATATACAGAAGATCGATTCAGTATATAATTAGTAAAGATCCCATCAGTTTGTACCCACACAGAAACACAAAGTGTAAAAATACTGTTTCAGTACTAGTTATAGCATCACTGCACATTAGACAACACATTAAGGACAGATCCCACATGGGATGTAAGTACACAGTGACTCCTGTTGCTGACTTAACAATTTGACACTCCTGTTCATGGTGTCAGTAATCTCCCTAGGCTCTAGTCATGAGTTGCCAGGGCTATGGAATCCTTTAGGGTTCGCTGACTTTGGTTTTATTCCGATAGGGTCATAGTCAAAGTGGAAGTTCTCTCCTCCCTTTGGAGAAAGGTACCTCCATCTTTGATGGCCCTGTTCTTTCCACTGGGATCTCACTCGCAGAGATCTTTCATTTAGGTCTTCTTCTTCTTTTTTTTTTTTTCCCCATGGTGTCTTGGCTTTCCATGTCTACAATACTCTCATGGGCTCTTCAGCCAGATTGAATGCCTTAAGGGCTGATTCTGAGGCCAGAGTGTTGTTTAGGACATCTGCCATTCTATGAGTCTGCTGTGTATCCTGCTTCCCATGTTGGATCTTCCTCTCCCTTTTTGTAGACCACCTGACTTAAATGTTTAGAGGCAATTCTTGATTTTTCTTTAGCAGCCTCTGACTGATTTATGATTTCTCATAAGGACTGAACTTGAGGTAAAGTGACATTCTTATTTTCAAAAAGCCTACAGCTTGAGGGCTGACCATGCTTTTGAAATACTCTGATGCAGAGATGTGGTATTGGGAATAATAAACTTCAAATCTATACAGGTTCAAAATACTTTCGAGAGAGAAGTTTTTGATCTGCTGGTTCATTCCCCAAGTGGCAGCAATGGCCAGACCCAGGCCATTCTGAGGCTGGGAGCCAGGAGCTTCTTCCTGGTCTCCCACGTGGGTTCAGGGGCTCAAGGACTTGGGCCATCTTCTACTGCTTTCCCAGGCCATAGCAGAGAGCTGGATCAGAAGTGGAGCAGCCAGGACTTGAACTGATGCCCATATGGGATGTAGCATACCTGCCATGCTACAGTACCAGCCTTCTCATTACTTTTTAAAGATGGGTGCCTTTTAAATGTCTTTTAAGATGTATTGAAAGTATTTTATAATCAGATCTGTAGAATCTTGGCCATCTAGTGTAGGAAAAATTTATGTGGTGGAACACTTCAGTATTCTTAAACAAAGAAAAGAAATACATGACTAGAGGATGGCATAGAATTTCACAAATATAAACTTCAGTTTCCCCACATTTTCCAAAGAGCAACTAAACAATAAAAACTTTTAAGAAATAGGTGACAGTATACCTTAAATGCAAAATTCCAAAATCAAATAGTCAATTATGTTATTTACCAAAAACTATTTTTTTTAATTAAACAATAACAGCCAAAGGCACCAAAAGCTCATTTCTTGTATGGTGTCTCAGCTGATTCTTTAAGTAGATAAACAAGGTATTGCAAAGAATAATCAACACTTGGCCTGAGCAGTTTCTGATAATTATCAATTTTATCTGTAGTTCCATTGTCCAAGGACAAATTCTCCATGCCTCCAACTTCTGCTGTGACTTTCCAAAGAAGTGGTGGCTGCCATTTGTTTCCAGTTTTCAATATACACTGAACGATGAAGTAGCACATAGAATGTCATAAAACAGTTGAGTGTATTCATTATCTGACCAGAAATGTCACCTTACTTCCCAACTCATTGATTTGAAAAATTAATCCTCATTTTATTCTCCTGAGACATTATTCATTATAAAACATACAGGTAACATGAAGTCCAAAAGTCTGTTATGATTATGAAATAAACACATGAAAATTAAGCATGATATATTGCCAAGGAAAATCAGGGTATGTTTATCTTTTTTTTTTTTTTTAAATTTGACAGGCAGATTTAGACAGTGAGAGAAAGAGAGACAGAGAGAAAGGTCTTCCTTCCATTGGTTCACCCCCAAAATGGCTGCCATGGCCAGAGCTACGCCGATTCGAAGCCAGGAGCCATGCACTTCCTCCTGGTCTCCCATGTGGGTGCAGGGCCCAAGCACTTGGGCCATCCTCCACTGCACTCCCGGGCCATAGCAGAGAGCTGGACTGGAAGAGGAGCAACTGGGACAGAATCTGGCGCCCCGACCGGGACTAGAACCCGGGGGTGCCAGTGCCACAGGCGGAGGATTAGCCTAGTGAGCCGCCGCGACGGCCAACCTTCTGTTTTTGCAAGCAATATAATACTAACGACTTTAATGATAATACATTCTTATCTAATAAAGCACAGCATTTACAAATATTGGAAACCCAGTTTTGAAACATCTGCGTTACTTCTGAACTGGATCGGATCGGCATTCTGAGGGTTTTTTTAAACAGGCAGTGGTTTGGCTTGCTCCTAAACACATTTCTGCTGAAGAAAGTGGAAGAGAGCGGAAGACTGAATGCTGCACTTCTCCACTGGCCTCCAAAACGCTAGTTTCACAAAGGAATGCATCAAAGCACATATGCAATTGTTGTTTTAAAATTTTACTGCAATATAACAATAAAGTAAATAGTAATTAGATACCTACCAATTTTTCCCCCAAACAAAAGAAATGTAAACAGGAAAATAACTGCCTATATTTGTGCAGCAATTCCAAATCATGTTAAAAGGTCTCATATTCTATTCAATGACCAGCAAGTTTTAAAATAGCAGTAATTATTTTCATTTTTAAGAAAAGGTTCCCTTTCTGCCCTTCCCCACCCCAAGTTTTTAACATGAAAGTATGGGTTTACTTATATATTAAATCAACAACCATCAATCACTTAGCACTTCAGTCTGTAGTTGCACCAAAATGTTTTCAATTTTACAAAGGCATTAATCCAGTGTTGCCATGAAACAGAGACTGAGATTCTAGATAGTGAAGACTCTTTCTGAAAACAATGCTAAGTCAAAGAAACATAAAGCAGGGCATTACACCAAACTTCTGGATCTAGTACACTAAAGAGTGAAACCTAGGAAAAGTTACCTACTATTTTATCGAAGAAATGAAGAACCTCAAAAGCTGATTTTTGGTTGTATCATATTTTACACACTGCGTGGATTTCTGGTATCTGCTACTTGAAGCAGACATGCACTGTATTTATCCCTGCCCTATATCCTAGATCCCGTTCCCCACCCTCAACCATCTACTACCATATACCAAGTATTGTGGATATGAGCCCAATCCAGACAAGCCAGTGAACACTTAGTGTAATGCAGTGGTGTGAAGTGTGAGGTACAAAAGAGTCCCTTTCAATCTTCATCAACGTTCTGCTGTAGAATAAAACTGGCAGCCAAATTCTCACTCTTCTCACAAGTGAAATATGCTTATATCACAAGTCCTTCATGAAATCCTAATGCTTTTACCCTTTCTATAGCTTCTTTTTCCCGAGGTCGTACTTGCAAGTAGTTCCTATGACCACTTCCAGCTTCTGCAGTTCCTGCACTGCCACTTCCACCTCTGCCTCCTGGACTGCCACTTCTGGAACTGGTTTGCTTAACATCTCAGTAAGATGCTCCTGGTGTTGGCTAATTTCCTGTAGATATTTTTTTTTATTTCATAAATGTGAATTTACAAAGTGCAACTTTTGTATTGTTGTGGCTTCCCCCCCAACCTCCCTCCCTCCCGTGGCCCTCCCCTCTCCCTCTCCCATCCCGCCCTTTATCGAGTTTCATTTTCAATTACCTTCATATACTGAAGATCAACTTAGTATATACTAAGCAAGGATTTCAACAGGCTGGACTCACACAACCGCACAAGGTATAGGGTATTGTTCGACTAGTCGTGTTTTAAAGTTTCATAGTAAAACACATTAAGGACAGAGATCCTACGTGGGGAGCATGTACCCAGTGACTCCCATTGTTGATTTAACAATTGGCACTCTTATTTGTGACGTCAGCAATCACCCGAGACTCTTGCTATGAGCTGTCTAGGCTATGGAAGTCCCTTGAGTTCACTGACTCTGAACTTGTTTAGTCAAGGCCGTGTCACAGTGGAGGTTCCTTCCTCCCTTCGGAGAAAGGCGCCTCTCTCCTTGATGGCCTGTTTCTTCTGCTGGGGTCTTGTTCACCAGGGTCTTTCATTTAGATTGTTTTTTGCCATCGTGTCATGGCTTTCCATGCCTGTGAGACTCTCATGGACCTTTTAGCCAGATCCGAATGTCTCAAGTGTTGATTCTGAGGCAGGAGTGCTGTTTTGGGCATTTGCCATTCTATGAGTCTGCTGTGTGTCCTGCTTCCCCCGCAGGATCATTCTCTCCCTTTTAATTCTATCCTTCATTATTCACTTACACTGGTCTTATTTGTGAAATCTCTTTGATACATACCCTATCTTTTTGATCGGTTGTGTATTTATACTTATCACTTTACCAAGTGCGCTGGCATTGGTACCTGCCTCCTTGGTAAGATTGATTTGAAATCCCCTGGCACATTTCTAGTTCCACCATTGGAGGTAAGTCCGAGTGAACATGTGCCAACCTATATATCTTCTCCCTCTCTTATTCCCACTCCTATGTTTAACATAGATCACTTTTCTGTTAATTTTAAATGCCTAAGAATGATTGTGCATTGATTACAGAGTTCAACCAGTGGTCTTAGGTAGAACAAACAGAGCAACAACAACAACAACCACCACAACAGAAATACTAAAAGGAATAAAATAGTAAGTTGTTCCTCAACAGTCTAGACAAGGGCTGATCCTGTCATTGTCTCTCATAGTGTCCATTTCACTTAGCAACAACAACAACAACAACAACAACAACAACAAAAATACTAAAAGAAATAAAATAGTAAGTTGTTCCTCAACAGTCAAGACAAGGGCTGATCATGTCATTGTCTCTCATAGTGTCCATTTCACTTCAATGGGTATCATTTTAGATGCTCGTTTAGTTGCCATCGATCAGGGAGAACATATGATATTTGTCCCTTTGGGACTGGCTTAATTCACTCAGCATGATGTTTTCCAGCTTCCTCCATTTTGTTATAAATGCCCAGATTTCATTGTTTTTTACTGCTGTATAGTTTTCCATAGAGTACATATCCCATAGTTTCTTTATCCAGTCATCCGTTGATGGACATTTAGGTTAGTTCCATGTCTTAGCTATTGTGAATTGAGCTGCAACAAATATCGAGGTGCAAATGGCTCTTTTTTTTCTCCCCTTTAATTCCACTTGGGTAAATTCCAAGGAGTGGGATGGCTGGGTTGTATGGTAGTGCTATATTCAGGTTTCTGAGGACTCTCCACACTGTCTTCCATAGTGGCTTTACCAGTTTGCATTCCCACCAACAGTGGATTAGTGTCCCTTTTTCCCCACATCCTCGCCAGCATCTGTTGTTGGTTGATTTCTGTATGCAAGCCAATCTAACCTGGGTGAGGTGAAACCTCATTGTGTTTTTGATCTGCATTTCCCTGATGGCTAGGGACCCTGAGCATTTTTTCATGTGTCTGTTGGCCATTTGGATTTCCTCTTTTGAAAAATGTCTGTTAAGGTCCTTGGCCCATTTTTTATTGGGTCCTGTAGTCATTGAGAATTCTCTCAACTGCTCAGTTGTAGCAATGCTGGAAGCAGGGAAGGATTCTGTGGAATAATTTGCCTCATCTGTGAAACTGAGGTTGATTCCATATAAATTCAAGGGGATGTCCTCCATCCTTATGGTCATCATTGCAATTGTAGTTGCTGCACCTGCAGTCACTGCTGAACACTGAAGAGTTCCTCTCCCCCAAAATGGGTCCCCGATGAGCTCTAGTGGCCATGCTTCCCCAGTGCCCGCTGCCAGCCCCTGTGTATGCAGGAGGCAGGAGGGGCTCTGTGAAACCAGCAGAGAATCCCCCAGCTCACCACAGAAGGATGGTGGCCTCATCACTGTGACTCTACTTAAATATCATTTTTAAGGTTCATTTATTTATTTGAAAGGCAGAGTTACAGACAGAGGGAGAGACAGAGAGGTCCTCCACATGCTGGTTCCCAAATAGCTCCAATGGAGCTAGGAGCTTCTTCTAGATCGCCCATGTGGGTATAAGGACCCAATCATTTGGATCATCTCCCAATGCTTTCCCGAGAAATTAGCAGGGAGCTGGATCAGAAGTGGAGCAGCCAGGACTTGAACCTTTCCACAGGCGGAGGCTCAACCTACTGTGGTATAGTGCTGGACCTTTAAATGTCTTTTATACTTTAATTTTACTGTACTTCTCTGTGTTTAAATACTATTTGTGTGATTACTATTGTGCTATGATTGCCTTTAATATTCAGAACAATAGGCTGCTGTATAATTTGTAGCCTGGAGAAGTAGGCTATACAATATAGTGAGGTACATCACAGGCTATAACATCTAGGTTTGTGTAGGTACACTCTATGATGTTTGTAAAATGATGACATCGCCTAATGCCATGTTTCTCATGGTGTAGCCCTTTGATTAAACGGTATATGACTGTATGTAGGTAAGCTTATATAGACAGTTTTTTTTTAATGGGTATAGCCACATGTGCTTCATAATTAGTAAGAAATCTGAAATCTGGAAGTGAATTGCTACAAATAACAGGTCCTAAGATGTGGAGTGGATGGAAATTTGGAAATCAAAATTCTGAGACCAAGTAGTACATTTTGTCTCTCTGCAGGTTGGATTGGCAAACTTATCACTGTTTGCTTGGGGACTATTCCAGTCAATATTGAAAATTCTTTCTTTTTTAAAGATTTAATTAATTATTTATTTAAAAGTCAGAGTTACACAGAGAGAGAAAAAGAGGCAGAGAGCGAGGTCTTCCAACTGCTGGTTCACTCCCTTATTGGACACAATGGCTAGAGCTGTGCTGATCCAAAGCTAGGAGTCAGGAGCTTCTTCCGGGTCTCCCACATGTGTGCAGGGGCCCAAGGACTTGGGCCATTTTCTACTGCTTTCCCAGGCCACAACAGAGAGCTGGATTGGAAGTAGAGCAGCCAGGACTCGAACTGCAGCCCATATGGGTTTCCGGCACTGCAGGTGGTGGCTTTACCTGCTACACCACAGTGCTGGCTCCCATATTAAAAATTCTACATCTTGAGAGCTCTGTTTTTTAAAGAACAGTTACAAATAAAAAAAGTTTACATAAAAATTGTGCATACTTGTGGGATATTTTGTGATATTTTGTTACATGTAATGTTTCATGTGAAATATTACAGGTGTAATATTCACTCAGGGCAGATACATTTATTTATTTTTTTAACTTTTATTTAATGAATATAAATTTCCAAAGTACAGCTTAATGGATTACAGTGGCTTCCCCCCCATAACTTCCCTCCCACTGGCAACCCTCCCCTTTCCTGCTCCCTCTCCTCTTCCATTCACATCAAGATTCATTTTCAATTCTCTTTATATACAGAAGATCAATTTAGTATATATTAAGTAAAGATTTCAACAGTTTGCCCCCACATAGCAACACAAAGTGAAAAATGCTGTTGGAGTACTAGTTATAGCATTAAATCACAGTGTACAGCACATTAAAGACAGAGATCCTACATGATATTTTTAAAAAATTAATTAATTTTCTATGCAATTTCCAATTTAACACCAGGTTTTTTTTTCATTTTCAATTATCTTAATATACAGAAGATCGATTCAGTATATACTAAGTAAGGATTTCATCAGTTTGCATCCACACAGAAACACAAAGTGTAAAAATACTGTTTCAGTACTAGTTATAGCATCACTTCACATTGGACAACACATTAAGGACAGATCCCACATGAGATGTAAGTACACAGTGACTCCTGTTGTTGATTTAACAATTTCACACTCTTGTTTATGGCCTCAGTAATCTCCCTAGGCTCTAGTCATGAGTTGCCAGGGCTATGGAAGCCTTTAGGTTTCGCCGACTTTGATCTTATTCCAATAGGGTCATAGTCCAAGTGGAAGTTCTCTCCTCCCTTCAGAGAAAAGTACCTCCTTCTTTGATGGCCCCGTTCTTTCCACTGGGATCTCACACATAGAGATCTTTCAGTTAGGTCTTCTTCTTCTTCTTTTTTTTTCCAGAGTGTCTTGGCTTTGCATGCCTACAATACTCTCATGGGTTCTTCAGCCAGATCTGAATGCCTTAAGGGCTGATTCTGAGGCCAGAGTGCTATTTAGGACATCAGGGCAGATATACTTATCCTTTGAAGCATTTGATATTTATTTATGATGACACATCCAAAATTCCAACTTATAGTTTTTTAATAGGAAAATATACAGTACATTAACATTCTCTAACTTCATCATACTGTGCAATAGAACTCTAGAACTTCTTCTTAGTCCTCCTTAACAGTAGTCCAGTATCTGTCATTTGACCTTTCACTAACCCTTCCTCATTACTTCCTTCTGCAAGCCTCTCATAACAGCAATCTTATTTTTAACTTCTATGTAATCATCTATTTTTTAATATTCCAAATATTAGGAAGGTTATATTATAGTTGCATTTCTGTGCTTGACTTATTCTACTTAACATAATGACCTCCCTTTCCATTCATGTTATTGCAAATGACAAGATTTCATCCTTTTTATGGCTGAGTAATATTCCTTCAAAAATATGTAGCACATTTTCATTTTTTTAACTTTTAATTAATGAATATAAATTTCCAAAGTACAGCTTAAGGATTACAATGGCTTTTCCCTCCATAGCTTCCCTCCCACCTGCAACCCTCCTGTCTCCCACTCCCTCTCCCATTCCATTCACATCAAGATTCATTTTCAATTATCTTTATATACAGAAGATCATTTTATTTCTTTCATTATTTTTTCTCTTTGCATTGCAGTTTTAGAGATTGCTATTAGTATTCCTTCAAACTCAGTGATTCTTTTTTTAGCCATGTCTAATCTCTTGACGATCACCAGATGTATTCTTCATTTTCATTGCAATTTTTTTAACTTTTATTTAATGAATATAAATTTCCAAAGTACAGCTTAAGGATTACAGTGGCTTCCCCCGCATAACTTCCCTCCACCCACAACCCTCCCCTTTCCCGCTCCCTCTCCCCTTCCATTCACATCGAGATTCATTTTCAATTCTCTTTATATACAGAAGATCATTTTAGCATATATTATGTAAAACTTTCAAGTTTGCAATCACACAGAAACACAAAGTATAAAATACTATTTAAGTACTAGTTATAGCATTAAATCACAATGTACAGCACATTAAGGACAGAGATCCTGCATGAGGAATAAGTGCACAGTGACTCCTATTGTTGACTTAACAAATTGACACTCTTGTTTATGGTGTCTGTAATCTCCCTAGGCTCTTGTCATGAAAATGAGCACTATGAGAAACAGTGACTTGATCAGCCCTTGCCCTGACTGTTGATGAACAACTTAATACGTTATCCCTCTTAGTATTTTTTTTTTTGTTTGTTCTACTTAATACTTTTGGTTGAACTCTGTAATCAATACACAGTTATTCTTAAGTGTTGAAACTTAACTGAAAAGTGATTGCTGTTAAATATACGAGTGGGAATAAGAGAACGAAGAGATGTACAATTTGGGACATGCTCAAGCTGACTTGCCACAAACGGTAGAGTTAGAAACATACCAGGGGATTCCAATTCAATCCCATCAAGGTGGCATGTACCAATGCCATGTCACTAGTCCAAGTGATCAATTTCAGTTCACAATTGATCATAATGATAGGACTTAGAGTCAAAGGGATCACATAAACAAGACTAGTGTCTGAAAATACTAAGTGATAGAATAAAAAAGGGAGAGAACGATCCAACATGGAAAGCGAGATACACAGCAGACTCATAGAATGGCAGATGTCCTAAACAGCACTCTGGCCTCAGAATCAGCCCTTAAGGCACTCGGATCTGGCTGAAAAGCCCATGAGAGTATTTCAGTCATGGAAAGCCAAGACACTCTGGCAAAAAAAAAAAAAAAAAGTGACCTAACTGAAAGATCTCTGCGAGTGAGATCCCAGTGGAAAGAACAGGTCATCAAAGAAGGAGGTACCTGTCTCTGAAGGGAGGAGAGAAATTCCACTTTGACTATGACCTTGCTTAAATATGATCAGAGTCGATGAACTCAAAAGGCCTCCATAGCCTTGGCAACTCATGACAAGAGCCTAGGGAGATTACAGACACCATAAACAAGAGTGTCAATTTGTTAAGTCAACAATAGGAGTCACTGTGCACTTATTCCTCATGCAGGATCTCTGTCCTTAATGTGCTGTACATTGTGATTTAATGCTATAACTAGAACTTAAATAGTATCTTATACTTTGTGTTTCTGTGTGATTGCAAACTTGAAAGTTTTACATAATATATGCTAAAATGATCTTCTGTATATAAAGAGAATTGAAAATGAATCTCGATGTGAATGGAAGGGGAGAGGGAGCGGGAAAGGGGAGGGTTGTGGGTGGAGGGAAGTTATGTGGGGGAAGCCACTGTAATCCTTAAGCTGTACTTTGGAAATTTATATTCATTAAATAAAAGTTAAAAAAATTGCAATGAAAATGAAGAATACATCTGGTGATCGTCAAGAGATTAGACATGGCTAAAAAAAGAATCACTGAGTTTGAAGGAATACTAATAGCAATCTCTAAAACTGCAATGCAAAGAGAAAAATGATGAAAGAAATATTCCAGAGTATGGGACAGTTGCAGACTGTGTAAAATATGTATAATGGGCATACAGGCATGTCTTGGGGTTTTTCAGGGTTTCATACCAGATCCCTGTAATAAAGCAAACTCTATTGCCTCTTTATTAAGTTTTTGTAATATTTTAAAAATTTTGCTACTATTTTAATAATGTTCATAGCATCTTCAACAGGAATATTTTCTATCTCAAAGAATAATTTTCTTTACCCATAAAAGCAACTCCTCATCCACAGTGGTTCTATCTCGAGATTCATCTACATCTTCAGGTCCACTTTTAATTCTGGCTCTCTTGTTATTTCTGCCACATCCACAGCTGCTTCATCCACTGAAGCCCTGAACACCTCAAAGTCATGTATAAGAGCTGGATGCAGCTCCTGAGCTCCTGTTGAGGTTGACATTTTGACTTTCTCCTATGAATAATGAATGTTTTTAGAGACATCTAGATTGCTCAATCTCTTTCAGAAAGTTTGCAATTTATTTTTCCCTGATCCATCAGAGGAATTATTACCCATGACAGTTATTATATTTATATCCTTAAATAGCATGACTTTGATTCATGAGTTACAGAACAATGTTGTAGTGTATCCAGAAGATCTAGCTATTATTGATGGAAGTGGCTATGTTAAACATAGACTTTTTTTCTTTTCTGTCTTTTTAAAAAAGATTTATGTATTTATTTGAAAGGCAGAGTTACAGAGGCAGAAGCAGAGGGAGAGAGATATATATTCCATCTGCTGGTTCACTCCCCAGATGGCCGTAATGGCTGGAGCTACACTGATCTGAAGCCAAGTGCTTCTCTGGGTCTCCCATGCGGATGCAGAGCCCAAGGACTTGGGCCATCCTCAACTGCACTCCCGGGCCACAGCAGAGAGCTGGCCTGGAAGAGGAGCAACCGAGACAGAATCCGGTGCCCTGACCGGGACTAGAACCCGGGGTGCCGGCGCTGCAGGCAGAGGATTAGCCTATTCAGCCACAGCGCTGGCCCAAATAAATAAATCTTAAAATAGATAAAAGGAAGTAGAGCAGCCAGGACTCAAACCAGTGCCCATAAGGGATCCCAGAACTACAGGCAGCAGCTTTACCAGCTATGCTATAGCGCCAAGCCCCAAACACAGACTTTCAATGTAGGTTGAAGAGCCATATATTAGAAAAAGATACCAACAAGGAATTTCATAGTTAAATATAAATCAATGCTTGAATTCAAGGCTTTAAAAAGCAGATGGATTCTCTTGTTAGGGGCTAATGTAGCCAGCGATTTTCAAGTTCAATCCACTGATAATTTGACAATTCCAAAATACTAATAGATTAAGTGTAATTCTTTTTGTGTTATGTAAGTGGAAAAACAAAGTCTGGATCACCAAACACCTACTTATTTACTTATTCATTCATTTATTTTAAAGATTTATTTGAAAGTCAGAGTTACACAGAGAGAAAAGGAGAGGCAGAGAGAGAGAGAGAGAGGTGTCTTCCATCCATTGGTTCACTCCCCAATTGGCTGTGATGGCTGCAGCTGCACTGATCCGAAGCCAGGAGCCAGGAGCTTCCTCCAGGTCTTCCCACATGGGTGCAGGGGCCCAAGGATTCTGACTATCTTGTACTGCTTTCCCAGGCCATGGCAAAGAGCTGGATTGGAAGTGGATCAGTGGGACTTGAACCAGCGCCCATACGTGATGCCGGCACTGCAGGTGGTGACCTAACCCACTATGCCACAGTGCCAGCCCCTGTACATCCATTTATAACATGATTGAATATTTTAATTAATTTATTTTTAAAGCTTTATTTATTTACTTGAAAATAAGTTACACAGAGAGAGAAGGAGAGGCAGAGAGAGGTCTTCCATCCACTAATTCACTCCCTACATGGCTGCAATGGCTGGAACTGTGCAAATCTGAAGCCAGGAGCCAGGAACTTCTTCTGGGTCTCCCATGTGGGTGTAGGGGCCCAAGGACTTGGGCCATCTTCTACTGATTTCCCAGACCATAGCAGATAGCTGGATTGGAAATGGAGCAGTCGGGACTTGAACTGGCGCCCATACGGGATGCTGGCACTGCAGGTGGTAGCTTTACCCGCTACACCACAGTGCCGGCCCATTTTTGAATATTTTAGCTCCATCATTGAGAATTAATGCAAAGGTAAAAAAGATTCCTTTCAAAATATTATTGCTCATTGACAATGCACTTGGCCACCCAAGAGCTCTGATGGAAAAATACATTGAGAGAATTAAATTGAGCAGGAATACTTGCTTTTACTTGTTATTGACATTTTTTTTAAATGCGAGAGAACATAATTTCCTTTTGTATATCTGAAGGCAGGAGTCAGAATAAAGTTGGGATCGGGGCAAATGCTGTGGTGTAGTGGGCTAAGCCTTTGCCTGAGGCGCTGGCATCCCATATGGGTGAAAGTTCATGTCTTGGCTGTTCCTCTTCTGATCCAGCTCTCTGCTATGGCCTGCGAAAGCAGTAGAAGATGGCTCAAGTGCTTGTGCCCGTGCACCCATGTGGGAGATCCAGAAGAAACTCCTGGCTCCTGATTTCGGATTGGCCCAACTCTGGCTGTGGGGACAGAAGAACTTTCTCTCTGTCTCTTCCTCTCTCTCTCTCTCTGTAACTCTACTTCTCAAATAAATAAGTAAAATCTTTTTTTTTTTTAAATAAGTCTGGGGTGTATTGACTTGACATGCATAGTTGTCTATGCAGAGCGCCAGTTGAAATCCAATTAGAAAGCTAGGAAAATAGACCTCTGGCTTTAAAACAACTTTTCTGTTCTCTGTAAAACTAATTAACAAGATGGCAGGAGGCTAAGCATCAGAAATGTACAATTTGGAAATTGGGAGATTACATTGGAAGGGAGGTATGTGCATTTACTCATGGAGAGACATATCTTGAAGGCTAATAAAGAAGAGTGATATTAAAAGCTACATTTATGTACTCTGTCAGGGATGGATGAATCTAAATGATTTTGTACTATGAAGATAACTTGCAAAGTTTCTGGGAAGTATTACTCTCAGAATCATGCTTGTTGCCAACCACTCATCTTAAACTTCAAAACTCACATCTGATTTGACAGAAATATTATCCATGTCTTTCTGGTTCATTTCTGCTTTACTCTCCCACCTACTATTCTATTTGCAGAAAAGTCTCTGAAATAGAGGGGTTCAGTCACAGTTAACTCTGTTTTCCTTCACCTTTCATAACGGAAAACACTGGAAACCAGAGTCCAATAGCCCCGAGCAAAAGCTTGTAATTAGTTTTTATGGGGGCAGCTGAAAGTAAACTGCTATGTAAAGTTGATACTCTTAGTCAACAACTTAAACTGAGCTCATTCTTCTGGTAAATTCTTCTTGATGGATGACTGCAAGAGACTTTCTTGGCAGAGTTGAGGAATTTAATTTTTATACTCTGGAAGCTGTCAGAGCTGCTTCAATTCAACAAGGGGTTTATTGAGTACAAATAAGGGGACAGGCCCTTTTGAGAATAACAAAATCTTAATAGAGCATCAGGGTCCATTGGATAGATCAGAAGAGAAATGTTGCTGTTGTTGTTATTATTATTATTCTGACAGTGAGAGCTATAGGGGTCTTTTGGGTTTATTAGAGGAGATGAGGGCTGAAAGCCCTGTGAAATATGTGTGTGTGTTTGTGTGTATTTGTGTTGTGTGATTTGGGTTAGGCATTAAGGAATTATTAAGATTGTGCATGTATAAAAAGATGATAAGAATGGAGAGGATGTGGCACCCTGGCTCAGTAGGTTAATCCTCCGCCTACGGCACCGGCAACCCATATGGGCGCCGGTTCTAGTCTCGGCTGCCCCTCTTCCAATCCAGCTCTCTGCCATGGCCTGGAAAAGCCGTAGTAGATGGCTCAAGTGCTTGAGCCCCTGCACCCACGTGGGAGACCTGGATGAAGTTCCTGTCTCCTGGTTTTTGCCTGGCCCAGTCCTGGCTATTGTGACCATTTGGGGAGTTAATCAGCAGATGGAAGATCTCTCCATCTTTCTCCTTCTCTGTGTAGCTCTTTAAAATAAATAAATAAGTCTCCAGAGGAGGAAAAAAAGGATGGGGGGGTGACAAGTGGAGGGAGCATTTCACAGAGGTTACAACATCAGTATGGTGCAGGAATAGCATAGATCTTGAAGCGAGAGATTGTTCTACAAGGTTGATTTGTGAAACCTATGTTTGAGAATTATAATTTTATTCCATGTTTTTTTGTCTCTCAAACAAATCCTTTACCTGGGTTTACCGGTTGTTATTATCAAGTACTCTTGTTAAATCATATAACTTCTCTCTTTTGCCCTAGCCACCTGAGGACTTTTGTGAACATAATCCAACAAACAATCTCTTTAGCATGCTTGTCTTAGTAGAATCTTAAAAAATAATATCTAACTTTGGAATCGCTGCTTGATACAGAAACTACCTAAATTTTTCTGGAAGGAAAAAGCCTTACAGAAGATAACAAACATATCTAGGTTTCTAATTTCATTTAACATCCTAGTTTTGAAAATATATTGAGATTAAAAATTGACCCCTTAAGATACAATTTTGAAAGAATGCAGAGAGATTCAGAAAATACAAATGATCTTAATGTTTTCCAGGATCTGAGTCATAAAATACAGGCATTAATTCCATATATGAAATTGAGACTCTCAAAGGTCAAATTTCTGTGATCTTTTTACTTACTAGGGAATGTTCATGGAAATGGAATAAAAAGAAAATTTTATTTTGATCCCCAAACCGTAAAATATACACATAGGAGTCTAAAGGGGAAATGGATAGGAAGTTGAAGCAGCCATTTCTGTGTGTTTGCAAAATAGTACTAGTCAAAGGCAGATAGGCTGGAGTGCAAAAGCTTATTTAACCAGAGGTGGTTTTAGAACAATCCCTTGTACGAATGTGGGCAGGAGGCTGCGTTTTGGTTCTGTGTCTGCAGTGCGGGAAGTCCTTATCTAACCTGAGCTGGACAATCCAGGACACTCAGGCCAAGAACGTAAACCCACACGTTGTCGTTTTAAAAACAGCCAAATCACAGCTATTAAAGTGCGATTGCTGTTTGGCATGTTGGAGATATTTGGTTTCTTCATTGTGGTGTTTTTTCTTGTTACACTATGGCTCTATATTAAGTGGCCTGTCTGCTTTCGGTGGAGCCTTAGAGGCTTGAGATGAGTGTGGCCTGAGAGCTCTGTTTGGTTCCTCAGGGTTGAGGGTGTGTCAAAGGTGAAACTCCCAGGTTAGGCGTGGTAAATCTCTCTCTCTTTCTCTTTTTCTTTCTTTCTTTCTTCCTTTCTTCCTTCCTTCCTTCCTTCCTTCCTTTCTTTCTTTCTTTCTTTCTTTCTTTCTTTCTTTCTTTCTTTCTTTCTTTCTTTCTTTCTTTCTTTCTTTCTTTCTTTCTATTCAAAAGGGAAGTAATTCTGCACAGCTGAATGTAATTGGAGGTAGTTAGCAGGAGAATGATATACCCACAGGAGCCAGAGATCAGAAGCTCTTTACCAAGGACCACACAGGGAATCTCTGCTGCCCTAGGTGTGGGCTCCAATTCTCCTGCAGTCTCCCAGTGGGTTGCCAAGTTAGATCCTAATCTCCTGTTATTTCACCCCCTCAGAGTCAGGTTTTTCTGCTAGGCTCAGGGGTGGTGCAGACCTGAGGTCGCCCTGCTTATGACGTATGTCCAAAATGGCGCCTGCTCTTTGTCTTGCTCACCTTTGAGGGGCAAATGGAGAGAGAGAAACTCGTTTCCAAATTCATCACTTTTTTTTTCCTCTCTCTCTTCTAGTTAGCCTGGTGAACTTTTCTCCACAGAGTTTCAAGCCTCGTTCCCTCTAGTCTCCTCTTTCTGCTTGCCCGCTGGTGTCTCGGGCTATTGAGGATCGGCTCACCTCGCGTTCCAGCGCTGGTGTGTTGATTCTGCCACTGATGTCCCGAACTTGGGCTCCCACGCTCTCCATGCAGGTCCACTGTGAATCACTAGTTCCGGAAGAGCTTCCTCTGCTGTTTCTTCCCCTACTCTTCCTTGACCTGCAGTATCTCCACTTTTATTAAACTGTGTCTTCCCGGACTATCAGTGTGCTCCCTTCCTATTCCGCCATCTTGCCGCTCTCCTACATGATCCTTAAAATTTATAGAAGGCATTGGACCTTCTGGTAAATGTTTTCTTAAGTTGTTATCTAATGGTTGAAACGGTTTGCTAAGTATTCATGTAATATTTCTATTATCAGCAAGCGTTCTAGGACTTGCTCCCTCATTTCTCTATTCTAAGCCAACTTGTTCTTTCATTTCTCTATTCTCCTCAAGGTAAGAAACGAATTCTATTATGAAAGAATCTGTAGGATGCACAATTTAATCTTTAGACCTTATAAAAGAGATGGCTTACATTTTTCTGTAATAGCATAGCCAAAATAAGAACTTAAATAATAATCTCATAGCTAGATTTACTTTGCCATCAGCCAAGTATACAGTAAGTAGAAAAAACCTCCCTTTCAGACCAAAGGGAAAGAAAGTTTTAAAATGAGAATATAATTTTCCTCATGGGCATTGTCTACCTTAGAAAAACTACTACAGAACATGCCTGTGACTATAGACTTGTAGTTCAGGCCATCGAAGATGAGAGATGGGACTTGGGCACTCCCTTGACTTGCATCCTCTGGTCTGCTTGAACACAAACCAGGAGGAAAAGAAAGCTAGGCATCAGAAGCAATGGGTGGCAGGCCTATTAATGGCTGATCTGTACAGTGATCTGCCCTCAAGGAGACCCAACAGGCCAGTCCACTGCAGTGGCTTTCAATGTGGTAAGCCTGGGCTTCAGCAGAAGTCAGCTTGTGAAGAGCCCTGGCAGCTCTGCCAAGAGTTGGATCCATAGCCTTGGTAACTCATGATGACAGCCTAGGGTGGTTAATGGCACCATAAACTAGAGTGTCAATTTGTTGGGTCAACAACAGGAGCCACTGTGCACTTGCTCCTCATGTGGGATCTCTGTCCTTAATGTGCTGTACATTGTGATTTAATGCTATAACTAGTACTCAGACAGTATGTTTCAATTTGTGTTTCTATGTGGGTGCAAACTGTTGAAATCTTTATACTAAATTGATCTTCTGTATATAAAGAGAATTGAAAATGAATCTTGATGTGAATGGAAGGGGAGAGGGAGCAGGAAAGGGGAGGGTTGCGGGTGGGAGGGAAGTTATGGGAGGGGGGAAGTCATTGTAATCCATAAGCTGTACATTGGAAATTTATATTTATTAAATAAAAGTTAAAAAAAAAGTGCGATTGCTTTAGGAATGCAGTAGGTGTAGCCAATACTTTAAGGCCACAAGAGTATCAAAACCAAACAAGGGAGATGTGCGCGGGGGGTCTCAGCAGGTCCTGCTCAGATGTCGCCATCACTGCCAGCGGCCCAACCACGAAATGGAATTGGCGGGACCGGGACTCCAAGGCTGGCGGCCTCGGCTTGGGAGGCTGCCAATGAGGAAAGCAAGGAGGCTCTGAGCCCTTGGACTCGGGGTGCCCTTAGACGTTTCAGTCAGCAAGGCCTGTGGCTGGGCCCGAGAGCTGGACACTCTGGCAAGGATGGAGTCGCTGTGCGTCCCTGTGCCACAGAGTCCAGGGGGAGGAGGAGGAGGCGGCCTATACAGCACTATTGGACAGGGACCACGTGGAGGGCAGTGGGGTGGAAGCAGGTGATGGAAAGTGCTTCCTGTTGTCCAGACAAGGTCATTAAGCTAGAAGCCGCAGTGTCCCCTCCATACTCTATGCCCAAGGACTTTCGTCCTGTTCCTAAGATACTGGGAAAATACCCTTCAATATGGAGAACCTCAGACCTTCCCCAAGTAGAACAGCATCAGCTTCGCGGGGGACTTCAACTATGAGAAAACCCATCTCATGAGCACCATGTCTGTTGAGGGCAAATTCCACAAGACCAATACCGTGAGTCACAAACACCACCATAGCAAGGGGACTGTGACTTTAATAGTAAGCCAAGTAAGAACTCATTGCTATCAACTTTGATACCTAGATGACTAGAGAGAGAAAGGTCTTTGAGATATCAGCGTTGTGGTGAGTGGAAAAATATCTTAACGATCATATGAGCATCCTGATTTGGAGACAGCCATTTCTTTATGACTTCATATTGAAATTTCAAAGACAGAAAGATCAACCAGCCATGGGCCTTGAGGCACACTGGGTTAAGCCAAGGGTTGGGACACCCACATCCGTGTAAAAGTGCCTGGGACTGAGTTTCCACCTCTGCTTCGGATCCAGTTTCCTGCTAATGCTCCTGGCGGGCAGCAGATGATGACCCAAGTACTTGGGTCCCGAATGAGTTTCCTGGCTCCTGGTTTCTTCTGGCCTAGTCCAGGCTGTTGCCAGCATTTGGGTAGTGAACCAGCAGATGGAAGCTGTCTCCCTCTTCGTTGCCTCTGCTTTTCATATTAAAAGAAAGAAAGAAAAAACAGAAAGAAGAAAGGAAGAAACAGGAAAAAGAAAACCCAGCCAAAACAATGCTATCCATTTAGATATTAGTACAATTCAAGGCTTTTCAGTCACCTTGGCCTTCTTGTATTCTCCACACGGTGCACAGCTATCTTTTGTTAAAGATTCTTTAAATAGAAACGTTAAAGCAGAAGCTCCATAGTCTCTAGTTGTGGTCTGTAGTAGTAGAAGACTGGCTACTAAAGATGGTCTGTCTTCATCACAGGATCCAAAAATTACCAGCCTTTTGGGCAACATGGAATCTTACTAATTTGCCAAAGTAACGTAAAAATTGAAAAGGATGATTGTGGGGCCGGTGTCATTTCTCACTTGGTTAATCTTCCACCTGCGGCGCCGGCATCCCATATGGGCACCGGGGTCTAGTCCCAGCTGCTCCTCTTCCAGTCCAGCTCTCTGCTGTGGCCCAGCAGGGTAGTGGAGGGTGGCCCAAGTGCTTAGGCACCTGCATCGGCATGGGAGACCAGGGGGAAGTACCTGGCTCCTGTCTTTGGATCAGCGCAGCACTGGCCGTAGCGGCCATTTGGGGAGTGAATCAACGAAAGGAAGACTTTTCTCTTTGTCTCTCTCTCTCACTGTCTATAACTCTACTTGTCAAATAAATTAAATAAAAAAAAGAAAAGGATGATTGTAATGTAGATGAGTGCCAAATAGAAAACTACCAAGTGAATTATAGTAATTGGGTCCAGGATGGTTCTACTGAATTGGCTGAAAAGGAGTCTCATGATAGAGCAAAAGTGTATATTTGGAATAATGTAGGCTCCCAAGGAATTTAAGAGACTGGCAAAACAAAGAAGAAAAGTCAAATTAGAAAGCATTATCTTTAAAACGTAGCACTTCACAAAACAAATTTCGAAGGTGGCTAGGTGATGCAGCCTATCTGATGCCTATCCAGAAGGAAATAAGACTTTGTGAGTCACAAAAGGATCAGATTTGGATGGTGCTCTGCTCTCACAATGGAATGGTGATAGGAATATGAATGCTATTTGTTGGCTGAAGCCTGCTCTCATCAGGGTGGTGGTGAAGCTGATATGTCACATAATTTCTAATATGGTTTGATGCATGGTCCTTCAAGGGACTCCTGGTATGTTTTGATACCAGGTACTTTCAGGTAGGTATATTTTCCAGAATCTTGGTCAAAACAGGAAATTTAGAAAAATGGTAAATCTCAAATAATGAACAAGTCAAAATGCTTTCATTTATTTTTCAAGTAGATAAATACAGATGAACAGTAAAAACGCACTTGCTCTGTCCTAAAAGAGGTAGCTATGATATTTGTGGAAAACCATTTACTTGAAGAAAATACAAACAGGGTAAAATTACACATGTATATCACCCTGCAGAGCTCTCATTCATGAATGAAGGTGAGAGAAAGACCTTCCACAACAAATGGAGATTAAAACAATTTGTCACCACTCCTCCAGCCTTACAATGAGGTTAAGGATGTTCTACACACAGAAACAGAAAGATAGTCATCATTATGAAAGGATGTGAAGGCAGAAAATTTCCCAGTAAATGTACAAAGGAAATCCAAAACAAACAATAGGAATATTTACAGAAAAGTGGCAGGAACAAGTTGTTATTTATTAATAACACTGAACATAAATGACATCAATTTTTCAATTATGAGATACAGGCATGGGATTGCTTAAAATGATGAAATATAGAGGGAGCTTACTGCTCTAGTCTAGGAGAAGGTAGTTTTAAAAAAGTGGAGAGAGCCCAGTCTCAGGGAAGAGTTAGGAGAAAATGGCAGAGGAAACACTATGCAAATTAGAGACACACAGTGAACCTATGTGGAAGGTGTGGATGCAATTTAGGACCCCAGCAGCTGAGAGCTTCCACACCAACTTTGGAGAGTGAGTTGAGACCAGACTGCAGCAGCCCAAGCTACTGGCGATAAAGCTGCAGGAAGAGCCTGGAGGGAATCTGGCTTGGAGCTCTGTGGGGGATTGTATATCTGCCAAAATAGAGGGAAAAAAGGGTGGGGCATATTTCCCTCTCCCAGATCACCCTGTAATAGCATCCTGTAACAAGCCAATAGGGACAGTCACCATTTTTGACATATATAACAGCTGCGCTAGTTTGTGTGTGCATCCAGCAATCAGCTGAGTGGAGACTCCTGAGTCTGGTGGGTGGGTGCTCATTACTATGGGAGGCTTGTGTGCTGGGACTGTGAAAACACTGAGGCTGTGGGACTGAGAAAACATTGAGGCTGCATGGGAGAGCTCAGGTTATGGCTGGGACTTTGAGCAGTCACTTGGGGAGGCTTTCATATGCTCAGGGATCCCTGGTTCCCTGGTGAGAGACATTGCTGAGGAATCTGTGCTTACATTTAGAATTGCATAGATCCTTTTTGTAGTCCTTGTGGCAGTGTGGACAAATATTATACACACTGGGACTAGTGCCCAGACACTGAGTTCTACACCAACAGAGCAGAACAAATTTCTATATGATAATCTAAAAAGAGATTTACTGCAACCAACCTGGGTGTCACTTTAAATACTCCTTTCACCCAGGAGCACTGAGCAGAGCTCACTGGCCACACGTACCACACACCTCTAGGTATTCATTGAAATAATAGATGCTCCACTAATCCACTGAAACATAGTCCAAAGATAAAAACCACCACAGCAAAAAAAACAAAAAACAAAAACAAAAACAAAAACAAAAACAAAAAACAAAGAAACCAATGAGTATCTCCATAGTGTCTAGTAATAAATGCACCAATTCAAGAAACAAGAATAAAGAACACAACATTATGCCCCCAAAAGAATACAATGCTTGAATAGTAGACTGTGAAGATGAAGAGATTGAAGAAAAGCCATAAATGGAATTAAAAAAATTGACCATAGGATTACTTAGAAATAATCAGAAACAAATGCACAAATTAAGGATATCCATATATGACATGAAAGAAAATTTCTTGTATGAAATTGAGATCTTAAAGAGGAATCAAAAAGAAATCTTGGAAATGAAAAAATCAATAGAACTAATAAAAAATTCCAATACAATCCCATCAAGGTGGCATGTACCAATACCATCTCACTAGTCCAAGTGATCAATTTCAGTTCACAATTGATCACACTGTTAGGTCTAAGAGTCAAAGGGATCACACAAACAAGACTAGTGTCTGCTAATACTAACTGATATAATCAAAAGGGGAGAGAACGATCCATCATGGGAAGTGGGAGACACAGCAGACTCATAGAATGGCAGATGTCCTAAATAGCACTCTGGCCTCAGAATCAGCCCTTAAGGCATTCGATCTGGTTGAAGAGCCCATGAGAGTATTTTAGGCATGGAAAGCCAAGACACTCTGGAAAAAAAAAAGAAGACCTAAATGAAAGATCTCTGTGAGTGAGATACCAGTGGAAAGAATGGGGCCATCAAAGAAGGAAGTACCTTTCTCTGAAGGGAGGAGAGAACTTCCATTTTGACTATGACCCTGTCGGAATAAGATCGAACTTGGCGAACTCAAAAGGCTTCCATAGCCTTGGCAACTCATGACTAGAGCCTAGGGAGATTACTGACGCCATAAACAAGAGTGTCAAATTGTTAAGTCAACAACAGGAGTCACTGTGTACTTATGTCTCATGTGGGATCTGTCCTTCATGTGTTGTCCAATGTGAAGTAAATCTATAACTAGTACTGAAACAGTATTTTACACTTTGTGTTTCTGTGTGGGTGCAAACTGATGAAATCTTTACTTAATATATACTAAATCGATCTGCTGTATATAATGATAATTGAAAATGAATCTTGATGTGAGTGGAATGGGAGAGAGAGCAGGAGATGGGAGGGGTGCGAGTGGGAGTGAAGTTATAGGGGGGAAAGCCATTGTAATCCATAAACTGTACTTAGGAAATTTATATTTACTAAATAAAAAAAGAAAGAATCCCCCCAAAAAATGCAGTGGAAAGCTTTAACAACAGAATTGGTGAAGCAGTAGAAAGAAATCTGACTTAGAAGACAAATCACAGGGAATTATACAGTCAGACCAAAAACAAGAAGAAATTAGAAAACTAAAAAAAAAAAAATTGAGAATCTACAGGATACTATCAAATGATATAACAAACAGGTTCTAGGAGTTCCTAAAAGTGTAGAAAGAGAGAAAGGATAAGAAGGCCTCTTTAGTGAAAAAATAACAGAAAACTTCCCTAATTTGGAGAAAGAAATGGACATCCAAGTACAGGAAGCACATAGAAATCCTAATAGACATAACCAGAAAAGATCTTAACCACAACACATTGTAATCAAGTTCACCACAGTAAAGCATAAAAGAAAGATTCTAAACTGTGCATGAGAGAAATGCCACATTACTTTCAGAGGATCTCCAATTAGATTCACATTGGACTTCTTATCAGAAACCCTACAGGCTAGGAGAGAATGATGAGATATATTCCATGTCTTAAAATAAAAAAAAATTGTCACCCCAGAATACTGTACCCTGCAAAGTTCTCATTTATGAATAAAGGTGAAATAAAAACCTTCAATAACAACAGAAATTGAAAGAATTTGTCACTATCCATTGGAAGTGCTGAACATGGAAACACAGAAACATGGCCATCACTTCAAAAGGAGGTAAAGGCAGAAAATCCCCCAGCAAAAGTACAAAGTAAATCCAAAGAAAACAACTGGAATATGTGTGGAAAAATGGCAGGGAAACATCCTTACTTATCAATAGGCACCTTGAGTGTAAATAGCCTCAACTCTCCAGTTCAAAGTCAAAGACTGCCTGAATGGATTAAAAAAACAAAACTCTTCTATTTGCTGCCTACAGGAAACACATCTCACCAAAAAGATGCATATAGACTGAAAGTGCAAGAATGGAAAAGATATTCTGTGCTAACAGAAACAAAAAAGATCTGGTATAGCCATTCTAATATCAGTCAAAATAGACTTTAACACAAAAATGTAAGAGACAAAGAAGTACACTATGTAATAATTAAGGGATCAATTCAACAGGAAGATGTAACTATTATAAATGTATATGCACCTAATTACAGGGCACTTGGCTATTTAAAAGAAATATTAAGTGATCTAAAGGGAGACACAGAGTCAAAAACAATAGTAATGGGGGATTTCAATACCCCACTTTCAGCAATGGACAGATCAACCAGACAGAAAATCAGAAAGGAAGCAAGAGTTAATTGATACTTTAGGCCAAATGGATCTAACAGATATCTACAGAACTTTTTACCATATAGTTGCAGAATACACATTCTTTTCACCAGTGCATGAAACTTTCTGTATGACCACATACTAGGCCATAAAGCAAGTCTCAGCAAATCAAAAAAATCAAAATTATACCATGCATCTTCTCAGACTACAATGGACTGAAGCTGGAAATCAGCAACTCAGGAATCTTTAGAACATATGCAGACACATGGAGATGGAACACCATGCTTCCAAATGAACAGTGGGTCATTAAAGAAATAAATTTTCTGGAAACAAATGAAGACCACAATACAACATATCAAAACTTATGGGATACAGCAGAAACAATGTTAAAAGAAAAATTTATCGCAGTTGGTGCCTACATCATGAAATTGGAAAGGCATCAAATAAATGAGCTATCAAGGCATCTCAAGGATCTAGAAAAACAGCAGCAAAACAAATCCAAAACTAATAGGAAAAATGAAGTAATTAAAATTAGAGAAGAAATCAACAAGACTGAAACCAAAAAGACAATAGAAAAGATCAGCAAAAAGTAACTTTTTTTTTGAAAAAAAATAAAATTGTCACACCACTGGCCCAACTAACCAAAAAAGGACAGTGAATACTCAAATTAAAAAAATTAGAGATGAAATAGGAACACCACAGAAATAAAAAGAATCATCAGAAATTACTACAAAGAGCTGTATACCAACAAACTGGGAAACCTTGAAGAAATGGATAGATTCCTGGACACATACAACCTACCTAAATTGAGCCATGAAGACATAGAAAACATAAACAGACCCATTAAAAACAGAAAGTGAATCAGTGATAAAGACCCTCCCAACAAAGAAAAGCCCAGGACTGGATGGCTTCACTGCTGAATTCTACCAGAAATTTAAAGAAGTAATTCCAATACTTCCCAAGCTACTCAAAACAATTGAAATGGAGGGAACAGTCCCAAAGTACTTCATGAAGCCAGCCTAAATTCAATTCCTAAACCACAAAAGGATACCACAAAGCAAGAGAACAATAGACCAATATCACTGATGAAAATAGATTTAAAAACTCTTAACCAAGTGCTAACTAATCAAATTGAACAACACATCAGAAAGATCATTCACCCAGATCAAGTGGGATTTATCCTTGATATGGATGGTTCAATATTCAAAATCAATAAATGTGATGCATCACATTAACAAAATGAAAAGCCAAACCATACGATTGTCTCAATAGATGCTGAGAATGCATTTGATAAAACACAACATCCTTTCATGAGGAAAAGCTTAAACAAATTGGGTATAGAAGTAATATTCCTCAATGCAAACAAGGTGATTTTTATGACAAACCCATGGCCAGCATCCATTTGAATGGGGAATAGCTGGGAGCATTCTCCCTAAGATCTAGAATCAGACAACATTGCCCATTCTTATAATTACCATTTAGTATAGTCCTGGATGTTTTAGCCAGAGTCATTAGGCAAGAAAATGAAATCATGGGCTTGCGTTGTGGCTTAGTGGGTAAAACTGCCACCTGTAGTGCCAGCATTCCACATGGGCCCCAGTTTGAGACCTGGCTGCTCCATTTCTGATCCGGTTTTCTGCTATGTCTAGGGAAATCAGTAGAAGATGGTCTAAATACTTGGGCTCCTGCACTTGCATGGGAGAGCCTGAAGAAGCTCCTGGCTACTGGCTTCAGATTGGCCTAGCTCCAGCCATTGAGCTCATTTGGAGAGTGAATCGGCAAATGGAAGATCTCTCTCTCTGCCTCTGCCTCTGCTTCTGCTTCTCTGTAACTTTGCCATTCAGATAAATAAATAAGTATTTTTTAAAAAATAAAATGAAATTAAAGTGGTAAAAATTGTAAAACAGGGGTCAAACTACCTATTTGCGGATGACATGATTCTATAAACAGGGGATCCCAAAGACTCCACTGAGAAACTATTGAAACTCATAAAAGTGTTTGGTAAAGCGTCAAGAAATGATATAAACACATAAAATTCAACAGTCTTTGTATACCCAGACAATACCATAGCTGCAAAAGAACTTTTAAGAATAGTCCCATCCATAGTAGCTATAAAAAGAATTAAATACCTTGGAATGAATTTAGCCAATGATGTCAAAAACCTCTATGATGAAAATTATAAAACATTAAAGAAATAAATAGAAGAAGACATTAAAAAATGGAAAACTCTTGCATGTTCATGGATTGGAAGAATCAGTATCATCCAAATGTCCATACTACAGGAAGGCATTTACATATTCAATGTGATCCCAGTCAAAATACCAATGACATTCTTCTCAGATCTAGAAAAAACAATGCTAAAATTCATATGGAAACACAAGACACCCCAAATAGCTAAATCAATCTTGAATAGCAAAAACAAAGCCAGAGACATCACAATACTGGATTTCAAGACATACTACCAGGAAGTTATAATCAAAAAAGCTAGGTGATGGCACAAAAACAGTTGGATAGACCAATGGAATAGAATAGAAATTCCAGAAATCAATCCATGCACCTACAATCAACTTACCTTTGACAAAGGAGCTAAAATCAATCCCTGGAGCAAGGATAGTCTCTTTAACAATTGTGCTGGGGAAACTGGATCTCCATATGCAGAAGTTTAAAACTAGACCCTTACCTTACACCTTACACTAAAATCCACTCAAAATGGGTCAAAGACCTAAATCTATGACCAGATACCATCAAATTATTAGATAACATTGGGGAAACTCTGCAAGACATTGGCACAGTCAGGGACTTCTTGGAAAAGATCCTAGTATCACAGGCAATCAAAGCCAAAATTGACACAAGGGATTACATCAAGCTGAGAAACATCTGCACTGCCAAAGAAACCCCCAGCAAAGTAAAGAGCAACTGACAGAGTGGGATAAAAAATTTGCAAATTATGCAATTGGTAAAGGATTAATATTCAGAATTTATAAGGAACTTCAGAAATTCAGCAATAACAAAATAAACACTTTGGTTAAGAAATGGGCAAAGGATATAAACAGGCACTTTTCTTTTCTTTTTTTTTTTAATTTTTGACAGGCAGAGTGGACAGTGAGAGAGAGACAGAGAGAAAGGTCTTCCTTTTTGCCGTTGGTTCACCCTCCAATGGCCGCCGCAGTAGCGCGCTGCGTCCGGCACACCGCGTTGATCCGATGGCAGGAGCCAGGTGCTTCTCCTGGTCTCCCATGTGGGTGCAGGGCCCAAGGACTTGGGCCATCCTCCACTGCACTCCCAGGCCACAGCAGAGAGCTGGCCTGGAAGAGGGGCAACCGGGACAGGATCGGTGCCCCGACCGGGACTAGAACCCGGTGTGCCGGTGCCGCAAGGCGGAGGATTAGCCTAGTGAGCCGCGGCGCCGGCCATAAACAGGCACTTTTCAAGAGAGGAAATTCAAATGGCCAGCAGACACATGAAAAAATGCTCAGATTCACTAGCCATCAGGGAAATGCAAATCAAAACACCACGAGATATCATCATACTCCAGTTAGAATGGCTCTCATACAAAAATCAACAAATGACAAATGCTGGTGAGGATTTGCAGAAAAACGTACCTTAATCCAAAGTCAGTGGGAATATAAACTGGTTCAGCCACTGGTTCAGTACAGTATGGAGATGCCTCAGAAATCTGAATATTGACCTACCATGTGATCTGGCCATCCCATTCCTGAGAATGTTACCCAAAGCAAAAGAAATCAGTATATGAAAAAGTTGTCTGTATCTCCATGTTATTGAAACACACTTCACAATAGCTATGATATGAAGTCAATCCAGATGACCATGAACTGTTAACTAGGTAAAGTAATTATGGTGTGCATACACTATGGAGTACTACTCAGCTGTAAAAATATGAAATCCTATCTTTTGTGACAAGATGGACGCAATTGGAAACCATTATACTTAGTGAACTAAGCCAGTCCCAAAAGACAGATACCATATGTTTTCCCTGATCCAAGGTAACAGAGTATATGAGATGTAGTGTTTTGGAGTGAAATGGACATTTTCAGATCGGATGAATGTTTATAGCCCTTGTCTCTTCTGTTGAGAAAGTTTTTTCTTCATACTGTTTGTTGAACTCCTAATCTTAGTGTAGGGTTAACTTCATGATCATTAGGTAAATTGAAAGCAAATCTTTGTAAAAATTAAGAATGGGAATGGGCAGGAGGATGGGTTGGGTGGGAAGTATCATTATGCTTCTAAATTTGTATATATGAAACACATAATACTTGTGTATCTTAAATAAAGTTAAAAAATTCTATCTAAAATGAGATGGTATCTCATTTTTGTGTGTGTGTGTGTTTCCCTTGTTATTAGTCATATTGAGCATTTTTTCATGTGTGCTGGCCATTTGTAAGTTTTCTTTTGAAAAATGCCTATTCACACTCTTTGTCAGCTTCTTAACTGGATTGTTTATTTTGTTGTTGAGTTTCTTATGCTCCTTATATAGACCTTTTCTTATACTCCTTATATATAATCCTTTATCAGAGGTGTAGCTTGTGAATAATTTTTTCCCATTCCATTTGTTTTCATTAACTGTTGATTGTTTCCTTTTCAAGTACAAAAATGTCTTAATTTATATAATACCATTTATTTATTTTCACTTTTATTGTCTGTACTTTTGGAGCCTTATCCCTAAAATTGTTGTCTATGCCAATGTCTGGGAGACTTTTCCTTATATTTTTTCCTAGACACTACTTTAGGTCCTGACATTCATCACTGAATAAAACGAAGTTCTTATATTACATATTTCACAGCAAATTATTTTTAAAAAATTGAGTTTTCTAGCTGTAAAAGGATGCAGATGATATAAAATCCATTAATTTTGTAACAGGACATAGAACTCATGTAACTTCCCACCAAGGTCATCCAATTAATGTCAGAAAATGAAGTAGATGTTGTTTGATGATGTCTTCTGTTGAAACTGGGGCCTATACAGTGCCTTGGATCCAGATGGTAGATACCATTAGATTTTGGTCTCCCACTGTTTCCCAGCCTCCTTATCTTAAAGTTTCTTTGTCCTGCTTTCATGAGCATAAATTAACCACTTACTGAAAGCAATTCACTGAATCAATGATGTGTGTTGTAGCCAGCCCTACAAGGACCCTAATCATCAGACTCATGAGATCATTTATTTCCCTTACAGATGTCTTGGTATTTGGTTTAGTCTTGAGGTTTTTTTCGCCCTGGAATCCCAGGTCCTGAGCCAAAACTAAGTACCACCTGCAAGTAGGCTCCAAATTAACTGGAGCCCACTTTGCCATTATCAGAATTTCCCAAAGGACACCATGTCACCAACCCATTGAAGAAGGCCACAAACACTTCAGATGAAGCAGAGCCTTGGAGATGAACTGAACACGCATCTCTCACTCCCAACTTCAATCTATAAGAACATTTACCCCAACTCTAGGGGAGACTGGGAGTTAAATGATAGCTGCTTGGTTCCATACTCTGCACTTTGCAATAAATACTTCCTTTCTTCCACAACCCTAGTGTCAGTAAATGACTTTCTGCTTCTTGGGTGAGCAGACTGTTTTTGAGGTTCTGTAGGAACTCCTTCCAACAGTTTTGGGTTTCCTCTACAACACTATAGTCATCAGTTTTTGTTATGTTTATAAGAGGATTTAATATATTAAACATCTCGGTATATGTATCCTGGAATCTGCTGCCTTCCTTGGGGCATAACTTCAGATATTTATGTATCAGGGAGCTCTGTAATTTATTGTTATTTTTATTATGGTTTTTATCCATCTGTCCTTAAATCTGTTCACTCATCTCAGGCCAATTACCACCATAAAAACAACTTTGTTGTTTGTACATATAGCATGGATAATTAATGCTGAGTCACATTTGTTGTTTGCTACAGATGTCGTTAACATCAAGCTAATTTATTCTAGGATTCAGTCAGCTACCCTTTGTAAAGATGGTTATTTATTAGAGCCAGGAATTTACATAACTATAAAACTTCCAGTCTGTGTGATAAGCCTTGAGACTTCAGAATAAAGCAACTGAAAGTAAAGGTAGTTAGAAAGTACACTTTAACTCAGGTGTCCTGGACGATCTTCCAGGAAAATGAATGTACACGAGAACTCTGGAGGGCTTAAGTTTTTCATGTAACTCTTTAATAATTGTCTCTGGTATGTATTTCCACTCCTTCCAGAAACTCTTAGAAATGGATTTGGCAGAAAGATGAAAGCAGATGAAGTGATATTGAGACAGGAAGGTAGAGGAAGTAGTTGAGCCAACTGGGAGTTTTTCAAGATATACAGGATATGGATTTGGTTCCTCTGGCTCTGAAGATAAACAGACTCCTCTGCCTGGACCAAGTTCATACGGGTTTAGAGGGCTAAGGTAGACCTAGTGTGACCTACCCCTCATATATGTCCACTGTAACACATTAGCACACTAAATAACACAGCTACCAGTTGCTGTGGCAGGAAATATTGAGTATATAAAGTGCAAAAAGGCACAGTAGATAGATTCTGGGAAATATTCAGCTACTTCCTTCAAAAACCAGGAATATTTTTCTCCCTGATTAGTAATTGGTGTTTATTAACATTAAAAAAAAACTAACACTAAGAAAAAACTGATTAATAATTAGTGAGTTGGTACTAGAGGGGCCAGAGGCATTCTTTTTTAAGTTTCATTTATTTATTTGAAAGGCAGAGTTACAGAGAGTCAGAGACAGAGAGAGAGAAAGAGAGAGAGAGAAAGTCTTCAACCTGCTGGTTCATTTCCCAAATGGTCGCAAAGGCTGAGGCTGGGCTGATCTGAAGCCAGGAGCCAGGAGCTTCTTCTGGGTCTCCCATGTGGGTTCAAGAGCCCAAGGACTTGGGCCATCTTCTACTGCTTTCCTAGGTCATAGCAGAGAGCTGGATCAAAAGCGGAGCAGCCAGGACTCAAACCAGCGCCCATAACGGATGCCAGCCCAAAGAAGCATTCTCAATGTGACGGAATAGGCATTTCTTTTTTAAAAATTATATTTTGCTTTCTTTCATAAAAAGATTTTTAAAAGATTTATTTATTTATTTTGAAAGTCAGAATTACAGAAAGAGAAAGGGAGAGACACAGAGAGATCTCCCACCTGCTGATTCAATCCTCAGATGGCTGTGATGTCCAGTGCTGGGCCAGGCAGAAGACAATAGTTAGAAATTCCTTTCAGTTTCCCACATAGGTGGCAGGGGCCCAGACACTAGTACCACTCTCTGCTGCTTTTCCCAAGCCATTAGCAGGGAGTTAGATCATAAGTGGACCAGCCAGGATACTATACCACAATACCAGTGCATGTATATATGTTCTCTTTCTCTTAAATCAATTCTACTGTAAGTTGTATAATATATATATATATGTATATATATATACACACACACATACATACATTCTTATCTCCGCTTTGAATTCTTATCTCTATGTGGACAAAAACCTGGAATAAAGATTAAGATACCAAAGCCTATGATACTTATAGTGAAAAATATTGCCTGTGGGATTACAGATAGTAGATCATCCTACAAAGACATGAGTAGAGAAGCAGCCTAGGAGTGTGGGCAGGTGTTCAAATTTTGCTTTATTAATTGTATATATTTGGTATATATTTGGTATATTTGGTCAAACTCTTTAGAGGAGAGATTGCTGAGATAAAAGGGTTCATTGTAATATTACAGATGCTTTCTAGAAAGAAAAGATTTGTCCTGGGACCCCATTTCTGCAGCCACCAGCATCAAAGTTAGAAGTTGGAAAATGTCTTCCAAATGTATTCCAAATCTGAAATAGTATTTGAAGTACTCTTCAAATACCAAGTATTCTTGTAGCTAATACCTGATTTCAAGGTATACTGCAGAGTAGTTATACTCAAAACAGGCTGGTACTGCCGCAAAACCAGTTGGGTAGAATAGAAACTCGTGAAATCAATGCATGCACCTATAACCAACTTATCTTTGACAAAGGAGCTATATCAATCCCTGGAGCAAGGACAGTTTCTTTAACAAATGATGTGGGGAAACTGGATCTCCATTTGCGGAAGTATGAAACTAGACCCTTACCTTACACCTTACACTAAAATCCACTCAAAATGTGTCAAAGACTTAAATCTATGACCAGATACCATCAAATTATTAGAGAACATTGGGAAACTCTGCAAGATATAGATACTGGCAAAGACTTCTTGGAAAAGATCCTAGTAGCACAGGCAATGAAAGCCAAAATTGACAAATGGGATTACATCAGGCTGAGAAGCTTCTGTACTGCAAAAGTGACACTCAGCAAAGTGAAGAGGCAACTGACAAATGGGAGAAAATATTGCAAACTACACAACTGATAAAGGGTTAATATCCAGAATCTATAAAGTGCTCAAGAAATGCAACAACAGCAAGACAAGTAATCTGGTTAAGAAATGGACCAAAGAAATTTAAAGGGCATTTTTCAATAGAGGAAATTCAAATGGCCGACAGACACTTGAAAAAATGCTCAGAATCATTAGCCATCAGGGAAATGCAAATGCAAATCACAACGAGGTTTCACTTCCCTCCGGTTAGAATGGCCCTCATACAGAAATCAACAAATGGCAATGGTGGTGTGGATGTGGGGAAAAAGGTACCCTGGTCCACTGTTGTTGGGAGTGTAAACTGGTGGATCCACTGTGGAAGACAGTATGGAGATACCTCAGAAATCTGAATGTAGACTTACCACATGATCCAGCAATCCCGCTCCTGGGAATTTACCCAAACCAAAAGAAATTAGTATATGAAAGAGTTATATGTACCCTCACGTTGATTGAAACACAATTCACAATAGCTATGACATGGAATCAACCCAGATGTCCATCAACAATCGACCGGATAAAGAAACTGGTGTGTATACACTATGGAGTACTACTCAGCTGCAAAAAAAGGAAAATGAAATCCTGTCTTCTGTGACAAGAAGGACACAACTGGAAACCATTATACTTAGTGAACTAAGCCAGACCCAAAAGAAAGATAAGTTGTTTTCCCTGATTTGAGGTAACTAATAGTGTACATGAGATGTAATGTATTGAAGTGATATAGACATTTTGAGATTTGATGATTCTTTACAGCCCTTGTCTATTCCATTGAGGAACAATGTTACAGTGGTATTTTTTTTCTCTTCATATTATTTGTTGAACTTTTTTACTTAGAGTAGGATTACCTGATCATTAAGTATACTGAAAATCATTAAGTATACTGATCATTAAGTCTACTGAAAATAGATCTTTATAAAAATTGAGTGAAAATGTGAGAGGGAAGGAGAGGAGCTGTGTTGGAGCATGGGTAGGATGGAGAGTAGGGAGGAAGTGTCAATATGTTCCTTAACCTGGGGCTGGCGCCATGGCTCACTTGGTTAATCCTCTGCCTGTGGCGCTGGCATCCCATATGGGCACCGGGTTCTAGTCTCGGTTGCTCCTCTTCCAGTCCAGCTCTCTGCTGTGGCCTGGGAAGGCAGTGGAGGATGGCCCAAGTGCTTGGACCCCTGGACCTGCATGGGAGACCAGGAAGAAGCACCTGGCTCCTGTCTTCAGATCGGTGCAGCACTGGCCTTGGCGGCCATTTGGGGAATGAACCAACAGAGGGAAGACCTTTCTCTCTCTCACTGTCTATAACTCTACTTGTCAAAAAAAAAAAAAAAAAAAAAAGAGTTCCTTAACCTGTATATATGAAATATATGAAACTTATATAACTTAAATAAAATAAAAAAGCACACACACACACACAAAAAAAAAACCCAAAGAATATTCTTGTAGCTAAACAACTGAGCCTCAGCCAATCACAGCAGCCACTCATTCATCCAATCCCTGGCTCCAAGTTACACCCAAATGAGGCAAGTGCTAGACTGCACCAATAAGATGATATCTGTATGTCATATTCTGTCTTTTTGGTTATAAAAATAGCTTACCACATTGTAAGCTTTGATCTGGAATGCTGCCTGGTCCTAAACTAAACTTTTTGTTTTTCTGAAGATGATGTTTTCTTTTTCAAGTAAACTTTGTTAAATTGAACTTGTTGGCTGGCACCGTGGCTCCTTAGGCTAATCCTCCACCTGTGGCACCGGCCCACCGGGTTCTAGTCCTGGTTGGGGTGCTGGATTCTGTCCCGGTTGCTCTTCTTCCAGTCCATCTCTCTGCTGTGGCCTGGGAAGGCAGTGGAGGATGGCCCAAGTGCTTGGGCCCTGCACCTGCATGGGAGACCAGGAGAAACACCTGGCTCCTGGCTTCGGATGGGCTCAGCGCGCCGGCTGCAGCAGCCATTTTAGGGGGTGAACCAACGGAGGGAAGACCTTTCTCTCTGTCTCTGTCTCTCACTGTCTAACTCTGCCTGAAAAAAAAATAATTGAACTTGTCTTAGTTTTTCTTTTCCTTTCTTAAAATTACAAATGTTTGTTTTTATCTACTTGAAAGGGAGAGAGAGGAGACAGAGAGAGAGGGAAAGATGATTGACAGAATTTTCATTGAGGGGTTCACTTCCCAATTCCTGCAACAGCCAGTGCTGACCTAGGTGGAAGCCAAGGGCCAAGAACTCCATCCAGGTCATAATAGTGGTATCTTCCCAGAAACAAGCCATCCTCACTGTGCCCTGACTGAACTCCTGACCTACAGGTTTCATGACCATAATGCAATGGTTATTTTTCAGCTCTAGAACTGGGGTGGTGATAGTAAGTTTCAGTATATGATAGGTCTCAATTATTATTATTATTATTTTTAGAAATTTTCTGACGGTCTTCTACTTTTTCTTACACTTTTTTTTTTTTGTACAGGCAGAGTTAGAGAGAGAGAGAGGCAGAGAGAAAGGTCTTCCTTCCGTTGGTTCACCCCCCAAATGGCTGCTATGGCCGGCGCGCTGTGCGGATCTGAAACCAGGAGCCAGGTGCTTCTTCCTGGTCTCCCATGCAGGTGCAGGGGCCCAAGGCCTTGGACCATCCTCTACTGCCCTCCCGGGCCACAGCAGAGAGCTGGACTGGAAGAGGAGCAACTGGGACTAGAACCTGGTGCCCATATGGGTGCTGGTGCCGCAGGCGGAGGATTAATGAAGTGAGCCACGGCGCCGGCCCTTCTTACACATTTTAGAAGCATATGGTAGGGACCAGCATTGTGACACACCAGGTTAAATCATAGTAACATCAGCACTCCAGATCAGAGTGACACTGGAAGATCTGGGTATTCCGCTTCAGATTTAACAGATGATGTGTCTTGGGAGGAAGCGGATGATGATCTACGTACTTGGGCCTCAGCCACTCATGTGAGAAACCTGGATTAAATTTCTGGCTTCATCTAACTCAGGTTTGGCTGTTACAGTCACTTCGGGGAGTGAACCAAAAGATGGAATATATGTCCCTCTTTCTCTCCCCCATCTCTCTGTCACTCTGCCTTTCAAATATTAAAAAAAAAAACCTAAAAAAAGAAATACAGTAGTCCCTAAATTTTCTTTTCTGTTACCATATATATACGTATATGTAATTTTATTGAGTTGACTTAAAAATTATAGCAGATTATAACATTGAGATATTGAGATTTTTCTCTTGAAAACCCAGATATTTCTTTCTTTCTACTCAATAAATATTTCTAATGTCTCTTAGTAAAAATTTAACATTTTCAATGACATAAATTCTGAACATTATCTATTAGAGGTATTCTTAAATTTTTTATCTTTTTTTTAAAAAAGTAGATTTGATTTTTTAGAGCAGTTATAGGTTTACTTAATAAACTTAAACTTTTTGTTAATCTATCAAGTGTATCATGAATAGAAATAAAATTTCATGCATGTGTCTTTTAGGATAATTCTATGCAATGTATATTGATTTCTCATTTATTCCTTCCCTCACACATACATAATCTCCTTCATTATCAACATCCTCTAGTAGAGGGATGCACTGGTTACAGAGGACCCTACACTGATACCTCCTTATCACCTCGAGTCCATAGTTTGCATGAAGCTTTACTCTTGATGTTGTATATTCCATGGATTGAACAAATGTATAATGACATGCATCATGGAAGACAGTTGTATCTTATCTTTTTATTACTATTGTGAGTTGGATATTTTCCTTTAATGTACTTGGATGTCCCTTTCTCCAAATTGGGGAAGATTTCTGTAATTATTTCACTGCATAGGCCTTCTATTCTTTCTCTCTTTTCCACAGCTTCAAAAACTCTTAAGACCCATATGTTTTGTCAGATATGTGGATGACTACACCTACTTGTTTTTGTTTTCTGTTAGCATGGAATCTTTTTTTCTGTCCTTTCCGTTTCAATCTGTGTGTATCTTTGTTGCTAAGGTGTGTATCTTGCAGGCAGAAAACAGATGAGTCTTGTTTTTTAGTCTGTGCAACCAATCTGTATCTTCTAATTTGATAGTTTAGGCCACTTATTGGAAGTCGTTATTGATAAGTAATGATTTGGTCCTGTCATTTTTTCAATAAGTATTCTTTTTGTTCTCTTTGGATTTCCTTTGTACTTTTACTAGGAGATTTTCCGCCTTCACGTTCTTCCCTATGATGACTATTTGCTCCGTTTCTGTGTGTAGTCCATCCTTAAGTATCTTTTGCAAGGCTGGACGAGTGGTTACAAATTCTTTCAATTTTTGTGTGTTTTGGAAGTTCTTTATTTATCCAAAATTTATAAATGAGAACTTTTTTGGGTTTAGTATTCTAGGTTAACAATTTTATTCTTTCAGAATTTGAACTATTTCTCTCCATCTCTCCTTGCATATAGGTTTTCTGTTGAGAAATCAGCTCTCAGTCTAATTGGAGATCCTTTGAAAGTAATTTGGCATTTCTCTGGCACACATTTTAGATTTTTTTTTCTTTATATTTTACTATTGAAAGTTCTACAATAATTTGTCATGATGAAGATCTTTTCTGACCATGTCTATTAGGAGTTCTATGTGCTTACTGCACTTGTATACATCTATCTTTTTCCAAATTAGGGAAGTTTGCTGCTATAATTTCACTGAATAGGTGTTCTTTTTTTAATTTTTAAAAATTATTTATTTATTTTTCACGTTTTAAGCTTTTTATTCAGTGAGAGAGATGTGATGGAGTGAGGTCCCTGTCTAAGAAAAAAAAGGACATCTGGATTCATATCCAGTACCAGGAGCCAGCCTTGTGGAGGAACACGTAGGCCAGAAAGCATGGGGCTGACGGCCCTAAGGCCATGCACCTGAAAGCATGGGGCATCAAGGGCCTGCAATGGCAAAAGAGGTAAAACGGAAAAAAAGATGCATAGGTCTTCTAATCCATTCTCTCTTTGTATACCTTTAGAAACTCATAAAACATGTGTATTTGGTCACTTAATAGTATCTCATAAGTCTTGAACACTATTTTTAGTTTTTCTGATTTTTTCTCTCTCTTTTTTTGCCTGAATGAGATATTTCTAAGAGTTTGTCTTCTAGCTTAATATTTTCACTTCTGCCTCACCAAGTCTATTTTAAGGCTTTACACTGTAATTTCTAGTCGACATACTGAATTCTTCATTTCTAATATTTCAGTTTGATTTCTCCTCAATATCTCTGTCTCCTGGCATAATTTTCATCATTGTTATGTATGAATTTCTTTATCTCATGTATTTATTTCTCTGGTTTTTGAGTAATCTTATGATCATTCTTTTGACTTCCTTTGCAGGCATTTCATCAATATCTTCGTCTTCACATTCTAATATTGAAGTATTTTGTTCCTTTTGGGGGTCATATTGTCTTCCTTCTTCAACTTTCTTGTATTTCTGTTTGTTTTTTGGTGTTTGTGTAATACTT
Organism: Lepus europaeus; assembly: GCF_033115175.1. Taxonomy (NCBI): domain Eukaryota; kingdom Metazoa; phylum Chordata; class Mammalia; order Lagomorpha; family Leporidae; genus Lepus; species Lepus europaeus. The sequence goes on from NC_084831.1 coordinate 62,813,398, forward strand.
GTTGACTTTCTTCTCTGATGGTGGTTTTCTTTGAAATACGCCTGTGTGGCTTAGTGGAGTATCTGCTCCTCCAGTGTATATTCAAGTGCATTTGCTGGAGCTCTGGTCAGTGTTTAAGACTGGGAAAAGAGTCCAGGGTAAAACCCGAGTTGAGCATGGTAGAGTTCCTCTATTGTCAGCAGAGAGGGAGAGTATGATCATGTTGACTGATGTGATCACAGCCTCACCTCCTCTCTGCCAAGATGATAAATGCCTGGAGTGTGCCCACAGCGGCTACACACCCTCTCCACATAGGTGCATGAACTGCACAAAGGGTCTATGCTGTCCTCAATGTAAGCATGGAATCTTTCGCAGTGACCCATGGGAAGCACTTAGAGAACTTGGAGCCTCTCAGGCCAGATACAGTGATTGCCAAGAGAGCCAGCTACAACTCGCATCCTATCATGTAGTCAAGGAATTCCCCTAATCACATTATACAAGGCTCTCACAGCCACAGGGAGCAAGGCATCCACTCTCAGCCCCTTGAGCCTGTTCTATCTTCAGCGGGAGCAGAGGCATTCCCAGAGCCAGCTGCCTGTTTGTGCTCCACCTTGGCGGTTTGAGTCTGGGTGCTTGTGGTAGAGCTGGTGGATGGGAGTGCCTCACCAGTCTAAGTGGGCAACCCCATCCCTTGCCAACCCTCCAGTATGGACTCAAAGTCAGTGGGGACCACGGGTTTATCCCTTCAATAAAATCCCCTGGCTGCAAGTGTGCATGAGCTCTAGCAGCCTCTACTTGCCTTATTAATATGACACTTCCTCCCTGCTGGTTTCTCATGCCCTTGTTGGGTTGGGAAGAAGACAATGTGTTCTCACTTCATGGGATTTGGTGGGAATCCTGCTGCCCACTAGTGCTCCAGGCCAGACTCAAAGTCGTGTGGTCCAAAAAGTTCTCCCTCAGGCAATTTTACCAGTGACTTGGGCTACCACAGACTCCTCTCTCACCTCGCTCCAAAAAGATGGCATCTCCTCCAGGCCCTTGCTGTGGGAATCACCAGTGGTGTCCCTGCTCCTTGATGTGTGTTCATACTGTTTATGCTGCTGCAGGTGTCTCTGACTTTCTGTAGAATTTTACTGCAAACTTCTTAACAACTCTTCCCTGGGAATGAAGTTACCTCGTTTTTCTTCTGTTGTTTTCCTGTAGTCAGAATCAGTATTTTTTCCCTATTCAGCCATCTTGGATCTTGCCCTACAAATAATCACATAATTTTCTCCTTAAATCTATTAAGGCAGTGAATTATACTAAAGGTTTTCCATTTTTGTTCATATATTTATGAACTGAACACATTCTAAGCTGTAAAGCACTGTTCCTGTTCTAGGTATTGGGACTATTGTGGCACTTAGGAAACATCAACTTTGAATTTTGTGGTATACATGTATGACTGTGACAAATTATTTTTATTACATTCCTGGGTTTTATTTCATTGAGAATTTTTGGGTTAATCTGAAACTAGACTGTCTGTAGTTTTATTTTTGTGCTATCAAAGTGGAGTTTTGGTATCAGTGTTATTTTGGCTTTAGAAAAACAATTTGAAGATACTATTTTATCTTTCCCAAGAGGGCCACTGTAAGAGTTTATTTGAATTAATTATCTATGTACGCAAAAGTATATGTTTAAGTGCTTCCATGAGAACAATTTGTCTTTTTATAGGGGAGTACAATGAGTAATGATAGTAGTAAATGTTAATAAGATAGCTCTATGTTATGTGATAATGTAGGTACTGATATGGAACAATATTAAAGATGTATTCTTACCTAGAAGAAAAGTCAGGCTACAAAACACAGGATTTTGCTTGTATAAAAAATGTTTGTTAAATGAGTGACTGGATAGATGGATGGGAGAATAATGATAGGTCTATATGCATGTATTTTATCAACACGATTATTTTTCAGTTATCTGGGCTCTAGAGAAAAATGAGCTTAGAAAAAACCTTGATTATGTGTCTTGCAGGGTTTGTGGTTATGAACATACTTGTTTCCTAATTCATGACATGTAGCATACAGAGGTGACAATGTCAAAAATTTTTCTTTGCATTCACAAGAAGGCTGTATTATCCAGTCTTTCTAGTGGTTATATTGGGCTTATGGAAAATGAGATTTTGCCCTATGTGTACTGAGAAGGGTTTCTTCACAACTGAGGGTTCCCTAAGTCAATTTGTAGACTGAAGAAAGATTTTAAGAAGTTGCCATTCTGAAAAAGGTAATAATGGAGATGTTTCGGAAAAGAGATTTGGATATAATTATTCTGGTTTAGAAACTTTGAGAAGAGTGGATTTGTGATTTCTTAGGGGAGAAATCTTACCTGGAACATATCTGAATTTGCAGAGTTGTCAAGGAATATTTTATAAATGTGAGACCATTAGCCTTCTCATGGGGTTCTTCTTTATGCCATCTAGAATCAGACTGGGACGTATTTTGAGATATTATATGTGTCTCTGAGGAATTAACTTGGAGGAAAGAAGGCATTTATGATTTGCTATTTGGTGTATGGCCAAGCTATTAAGTTTTTCCTTTAAAATGGAAATTTCTGGGTTACAAATTTAAACAAACTACTTAGAATGAAAGCACAATAAAATATTTGCAAATGCCCCATAATGACAAAAACAGTGAGTCATAATAAAATAAGACAACAAATAGTGAACAAGGCTCTTATTCCAAATACAAAATGTTCAAAAACCATAACTGAATCAGCAGATGGAACTTCATATCTCACAATGTATCTGAGAGGCAAGTAAAAATACTTGATAATAAAGAGATAAGGAAGAAGAATGAAAGAAGGCTAATGCGTTCTTTTTAAAATTTTTTGATTTTTAAAATTTATATAGGAACAAATTTCATGTATTTCATATATATAATTTTACGAGTATAAAGATACTTCCCATTGTACCTTCCCTTCCTTCTTCCCTCAGTCCCACTGTTCTCCCTTTCTTATTTTTCTTTTAATTTTTACAGTGACATACTTTCAATTTACTTTTTTTTTATTTAACAGAGTTAGACAGTGAGAGAGAGAGAACAGAGAGAAAGGTATTCCTTCCATTGGTTCACCTCCCAAATGGCTGCCACGGCTGGAGCTACGCCGATCTGAAGCCAGGAGCCAGGTGCTTCTCCTGGTCTCCCATGCGGGTGCAGGGGCCCAAGCACTTGGGCCATCCTCCACTGCCTTCCCAAGCCACAGCAGAAAACTGGAATGGAAGAGAAGCAACTGGAACTAGAACCTGGTGCCCATATGGGATGCCAGCGCCGCAGGCGGAGGGTTGACCAAATGAGCCACGGTGCCAGCCCTCAATTTACTTTATAATCACAAGCTTAAGCCTGTATTAAATAAAGAATTTAACAAGTAGTAAGTAGAAAAACCACTGGTCCTTAAGAGTATAGACAAGGGCTATAAACAGTAATCAAGTCTCAAAGTGTCCATTTTGCTCATATACTTTGATAATCAGACTATGTGTAGTCATAGGCTCAAGTCACTGGATTGAGGTATATGCTGTTAATAATATTGATAAAAGTAATAATGTGAACATATGTAGTTTAAGGCCTCTTCCTTTACCTTTTTAAAGGGCATTATCTTACAAGTTTTACTAAGTGGAATGTTTACTTTTCCTCTCTTCCTTATGACCTCTCTAGAGTGTTCCTCTAGGACATGTACCTATCCTACCATTGACGAATTGACTGTGGGCTTCCCACTTGTATCACCTGTCACTGGTTACAATCCACATGGCACATTTTTGTCTCGTCTCTGTGATAAACTGTGGAGAGATGGAGGGGTATAGTTACTCCCTTAGTATCCCTAAGACTAGCACATTAAAATGTGTAGATATGTATTTATTGCTTTACTGAAAGACTACTGCAATAAAAAGACAATTACAATATAGGAGAAAACAATAAAAGTCCTAAAAAAATTTGAGAAATTTTCAGGGTCTTGAAAGGCGTCTAAAATCTTGTACCCTTCAAAAGGACTTGAGTAAGGGCAGTCTCCTATTTATGATCTGGCGGGGTAAGGAGAGGAGAGCAATTCAAAGTCTTTTGGAAACTCCAAGCCTCTTGAGAATACTGCTTTCTTCCAATAGGAACACTAGGCTTAACACACTATTTGGCACCCCTGTTTGGGCCATACAATCTTGAATGAAAATATAACAAGAATATAAATTTTTAGTGTTATGCTTTTGTGTCAAACCTTGTATTAGTGAGAGAAGGTGGGAAGGAGAGGGTTTAGAGGGTTTTCCAATCTTATATGGAATAATGGTCTTCAACCCTCCTGTATTATAATGTTTATTTTTATTTCTTTGAATGGCAGTTGTCGGGGGGAGAGATCTTCTGTGTACTGGTTCAATCTCCAAGTGCCTCCAACAGCCAGGACTGGGCCATGTGGTTGCTAGGAGCCTGGAACTCTATCTAGGTCTCCCACATGGGTGGCAGGGGTCCAAGCACTAGTGCTATCATCTGCTGCCTCCTAGGACACATACAGGAAGTTGAATCACAATATTCTCATCAATAAACGCTGTGAGGACCTTCTGGTCTCAAACAAAAATTAGAACAAGAAGAATAAAGGTTATTTAGCTCTATATTTCATATGATCTTAATTGTAACTCAATAAATTCCCATTTGAAGTAGAATTAGACTGAACTAGAAGAAAACATATTGATCTTCTGATCTAACCATGCAATTTTATATTTGAGGATCAAAGCTAAAAAGAATAAGGGATAAGGACATATAATGGGATATACAGATATGATATGCAAATATTCTGATGTGAATTTGGAGTTCCTTTCTTGCTTCCTTCCTTCATTACTCCCATCTAATTTCTTTCCCTTTTTAAGACTTGTTATTTTATTGTTAAATTTTTATTTATGAGAGAGAGAGGGGGAGAGAGAGAGAAATGAAGATCTCCCATCTACAGGTTCACTCCCCCAGTGTCTGCAACAGCTGAGGTGGGGTCAGGCTGAAGTTAGGAACCTGGAACCAATCCAGGTCTCCCTCCTGAGTGGCAGGGACGCAAGCACTTGAGTTATCACCCGCTGCCTCCTAGGTTGACAACAACAGGAAGCTAGGATAAGAAATGAAGCAGAAACTGGAATTCATTCACTCCAATATGGGACATGGGTATCCCAAGTGGCATCTTAACCACTGTACGTAAGCCTGCACCATCCCAACTGCGTTTCTTTATTACCTCCCTGTACCAGCATGTTGCCTGTTCAAATATCAACCAGAGCCAAAAAGTAAAAATTCTTAGCACAACTCTTGACACAACTGTACATTTGCAGGCATTTGTGTTTTCAAACACCTCTTTAAAACTTGAAGGAAAGTAACATTTAAGAGATTCAAGAATAAAGACTCAAGAATATAGCTGAGAAAGAAGAATTTAGTATGTCTACCAACCATATTATTTCTTTATTGGTTCTAGAAACAGAAATGCCCTTTGCACTGTCCTTATCTTAAGGGGTGCTGAGATACAGTACTGTGGGCCTCACCTTGTGTAAACTAAGTTGGTTTTCCTTTCAGTAAGAGATCTCCCCTTACAAGGGGCCAGTCTTTTATTTCTATTTGCATTCTGAATACTTACCAAAGTGCTTGGAGAACTGGATATTTAAGGATTGTAGAGTTCATTCTATCTGAGACATTATGCTGGAATCAGAATGACAAGGATCTGACCATCAAGTCATGGAATTTAGGTCTTTATCAATTGCTTTCTGCATTTAAGTTTATTTGAATTCTCCCAGTCATTGATATAGCTTTATCTATTTTCAGTATATTTTAGAGATGTTGAAGAAAGAGACATGCAAAATGCACACATTTGGAAGGATCCTCTTCCTGAAGGGCATTCCCCCAAGTTCCCATTGTACTGTTTCTGTACTCCCACATTCCATTCCCATTGTCTGGGAATTTACTGGCAGTTGACCAACCATTGACAGTGCCCACCAGAATTCATGTCTGCATACCATGTAAGAGCTTACATTGCAGGATCCCATGCAGAAGGTTAACTTCTTGTTCTTGCTTCACACATTAACATGAAAGAGTATGCACCACTTGGCACAGTGATTCTGTGGGCTTAGTAGTGATTAGCATCCATTGCTCAAAAGATATGGGAGAGAAAATGAACACATCAATTCAACAAATATGTAACCCAGTTCCTGAAACAGCAAACTTGATTAGATTAGATTAGTTCTGGAATATCATGGTCCTGCTTTTAAATTCATGAGCCAACTGTATAATTAATGCATTCCCAACTAATTTTTTGACTGCTCATGTGCCATAAAATGTGCTAATTACTGCTGAATTTGATGGGAAAAAATCCAACCAAAACTCCAAACTGAATTTTTAGGATGTAGAAGAGGATTTGTAGTCACTACCTTAATAATGCTAACTAATTCAGGATAAATTACAGTGTTCTTGCTACATGTCAAACACCGTTTAAGGTTCTGGGGAACTATTTTGTGAACTAGGCAGGAGCATAACAACTTAGAGATGAGGCAGACATTTAAACCAGCAGCTATGAAAAAGTGTTATAAATGCTATAAAAGGAGAAAGCAAAGGGTGCCCGGAGGCACACAGGGACTGACTTCCTTAGAGGTAGGGAAGGTTTCTCAGAGCAAGGAATACATGCATGATGAATATCCATTAGGTTAGCATCTATGACTGAAAAGGCAGCCTTATGCAAAATTAAATTAGTGCATACTCCCATAAGGGCAGTATTTACTTTCCAATTTCAAATGGCTTACCCTATCTGCTGAAATAATTTGCTAAAAGTCTCTTAAGAAATATGTAATAGTAGGTTTTATACAATACTCCATTACATTGATGCTTTCATGATAAAACAACCCAAAATATGAAACAATTCATAATCTTGATTATCTTTACGACAGTGTGAATTATAATGGATATTTAAGACAGTGAATGTTTACCAGTAGAGAACATGTTAATTAAAGTTTTTATATTCACATTGTTATTAGAAACTAAAGTTATGAATATTTCATAAAGGACAGCTTTTCTGCATGATAGGAGAGGTAGAAATAGGGGAAAAGGAACCCGTAGGAAGATAAAAAAGAAAAACAAGACACTTCAGAAATAAGCTAAAATTTCTCTGAACTTTGAAGCTTTTTGTTTATCTAATTAATGATTGTAAAAATGATTTTTTGATGGAGAAATCTAATAAAAATGAAATATTATATGGACTTCCTAAATATACAACATATAACATTTATTGAAACAATATTTAATAATAACAATTGATTCAACATATTAAAATTTGTAAAAAATAACTCATTTAATGAGAACAATGGGGTAGTTTTAATGAATTCAATAACCTGAACCTTGGTTTTATTTTATTTTTAAAAGTTAAAAAAAATTTGGGACTGGAGCTGTGGCACAGCGGGTTAGCGCCCTGGCCTGAAGTGCTGGCATCCCATATGGGCGCCGGTTCTAGTCCCAGTTGCTCCTCTTCCGATCCCACTCTCTGCTATGGCCTGGGAAAGCAATAAAAGATGGCCCAAGTCCTTGGGCCCCTGCATCCATGTGGGAGACTTGGAAGAAGTTCCTGGCTCCTTGCTTTGGATCAGTAGAGCTCCGCCCGTTGCGGCCATCTGGGGAGTGAACCATTGGATGGAAGACCTCTCTCTCTCTCTCTGCCTCTCCTCTCTCTGTGTAACTCTGACTTTCAAATAAATAAATAAATCTTTAAAAATTTTTAAAATGATTTATTTTAGGCAGAAATAGAGAGAAAGAGAGACACCTTCCATCTGCTGGTTCATGCCCTAAATGCCTGCAGCAGTTATGGCTGGGCCAGGTCAAGGCCAAAAGCCAGAAACCCAATCTGGACCTCTCACATAAGTGGCACATGTGTCCCCAACCACAAGTCATCATCTGCTATTTCCTAGGGAGCTCATCAAAAGAAGCTGGAATCAGAAATGGAATGACTACTCAAACATTGGCATTCAAATATGGGATTTGAGATGTGGAGTCCGAAGCAGCATCCTAACCATTGCATCAAATATCCACCATGGAGACTCGATTTTATGGATGACAATTGCCAACTACTGTTAGTTTTAGTATATATTTATTTTATTTAGCTTGTTTTAGCTGTTAAATATGAAAAAAAACCCTGATTCATTTCAGTGAATAATAGTGGGACCAGTGTTGTAGTGCAGTGGGCTAAGCTGCTGCTTATTATGCCATCACCTCAAACTAGAGTGCCAATTCCTGAATTCCGTCTTCTTTGCTTCTGATCCACCTCCATGCTAATGTGCCTAGGAAGGCATCAATGATGGCCCAGATTCTTGTGTTCCAACTACCCACATAGAAGACCAGAATGAAGTTTCTGATTCCTGGTTTCCGCCTGGCCCAGACCTGATTATTGTGACCATTTTGGAGATTAAACCAGTAAATGGAATATTTCTCTGTCTCCCCATCTCTGTTGTTCTACATTTTAAATAGACTGAATAGTTAAAAATGTGAATAATAGTGGCATGCTTAAAGTTTTATGAAAATGAACATGTGCAATTTGTGGAAAGAAGAGTTCAAATACTAATAAATGACACACTTAAGGTAAAATAGGTGCATACAGTTGGCTGGGCTGGACGACCTCTATGCTACCATTCATACAGGTTTTCTGCTTTTCTACCTTTTTACATCATGGCACAATTAAGTAGCCCCAAAGCAAAAATCTCATTGGGCAGAGGAAACAAGCATCAGAGTTTCAAATGCTGGTGTGGCTAGAATTTGTGGAGAAGAGTCATAGAGAAGGGGTCTGCTCTGTGCAGAGAAGGAGCTCCAAGTATCTTTCCAGGGGCCCCTTGGATTTTGGCTGACTCCTAAGCCATAGGCATAGAGGATGACTCTATAGTCTTACAAAGAAAAACTAGAAGATTCACATTTTGTTTACTTGTTTATTTTGTTTAAGCTTAACAGATTCTGGAAGTTGTGCAATGCTGAGAAATATTGCTTCTTGATCAGCCAGAACATTTCAATTATATAGTTTAGACCTCTGACATACCACACTTTAGAAATAAATTTTCTTTAGCTTTAAAACAAGAGCCAATGTAGATCTAAAACAAAGCCTCACATGGAGAATTTGATTTGTGAATAAATTAACTGCCTCCCAAAACAAAAATAAAACCCTTTAAAATAAGAGAATAACAATGGTATTAGTCTGTTGGGGTTTCTATAGCGAAATACCAGAAAGTTGATTTACATCTAATAGATATTCATTTGATCTTGATGGCTGGGATATCCAAAATTAAGACCCTAGTAGATACATTTTCTGATGAGGTCCAACTTTCTGATTCATGAATAGGACTTTCTCTCTGCATACCCGCAAAGTAAAGGGATTATCTAACTCTGTGTGGTCTCTTTTCATAAGGTCACTAACCTTAATCATAAGAGCTTCCCTTTATGGTATATTCAGTTCTCAAAGGCTCCACTTTCTATGCCATTACCTTGGGGGTAAGATTTCAACATGTGAATTTTGGGGGGACACAAACATTCAGACCACTGCAATAATATTCATCATATTTAGCATCAGCTACAAAATCATTAACCTGCAAGAACTGGAGAAAGTGGCATTAATTAGTAGAAAATCAGTCAATAAAATAGACCAAGAAATGACAAAGACAATGGCATTAATTAGATATGGGTTTAGTAGTAGTACATATGTTTTTAGAAACAACAAATACACAGACATATACATGCTTAAAACTTTGTAGGAATATATGAATATAATAAAGAGAAAAATAGGCAAAGTACAAAAGATCCAGATAATACTCAGAGCTAAAAACACAACTCCTCAAATGGAAAATTTATTGGATGAACATAACAGCAGATTAGACACTGTAGAAAAGAAGATATTTTCTTAATAATAGAGCAACAGAAATATTTGAGATGACTAAGAAAAGAATGAAATAATACGAGAAATGCCTCAATTACCTCTGAACAGGACAGCATTCACAGACGTGCAGCCTCATCTGTCACATAGACTACACAGGCAGAAGGGGCCCTCACTTGGTTGATTGCTGTGCTATTGCTTGTTGAAATTATTTATGATTTTTGAATAATGGGTCCTTCATTTGCATTTTGCATGGGACTCTAAATCTTGTAAGTGTTCCTGCCTAGAGGATAATATTAAATAGTCAGGCATATAATTAGTCTGGAACTGGTTCAGGTGGCATAAAAATGTCTGAAGTTGTAATATTTCCAAATTTCACAATATATAACACTAGTCTAAAAAGCTCAATGCAATTAAATCATAAATAAAACCATACTAATAATGACCATAATTAAATTTCTTGATATCAGTGTTAAGTAAAAAAAAAAAAACTTAAAAGCAGAAAGAGAAAATAAATATGGCAGAAAGAAATCATTTACCATAGTTAATTGTTAACTGGAAATCATACAAGCCAGAGACCCACTGTTTTAGTGCTAAATGGAAGAAATAAAATTTATTTATTTAAAATATATATATTTAGACAAACATTTCCTTTGGGAATTCATCACCAGCACACCTAAATTACAAGGAATATTATATGAAGATATTCAGAGTAAAGAAAAATGATCCCAGATAGCAATTTGGATATACAAAATAGAATGAAGAGTACCATAAATAGCCAATGCAAAGACTCAAGATTCTTTAATGACAACAGAATCCAAACTTTCAGTAACATAGAACTTGCAGTGACCAGAATGCAAATGATAATTACTATCACACAGCATTTGAGAAGGAGGAAAATGTGAGTCATTATCAAAAGTAAAAAACATCAATAGAAACTATTAAGGGTGTGAGACTATTGATTTATTTAATCAATAAACCTTAATTTTTTTAAAGCTGTTGATGTTCATAACAAAATTGAACAGGAAGTGCAGAGTTTTCTTATTCTTCCTGTTCCCACACATGTACAACCTCCTCCACTATTGACATACCCCACCACAGTAGTACATTTGTTACAATTAATGAGCCTAAATTGACACAGCATATCACTCAAAGTCAGTAGTTTATATTAGGGTTATCTCTAGCTGCTGGACATTCTATAGGTATTGACAAATATATAATGCTGCATATCCAACTTTATAGTGTCATATAGTACATTTTTTTTGCCCTATTTGCTCATCCCTTTCTTCCCATCAGTCCTTGGAGACCACTGATCTTTTTACTATCTCTGGAGAGTTGTCTTTACTAGAGTGTCATATGGCCAGAATCACACAGGATGTAGTCTTTTCAGACTGGCTTCTTTCCACTTAGTTACATGCATTTTTTTTTTAAAATTTTTTAAACTTTTATTTAATTAACATAAATTTCCAGTGTACAGCTTATGGATTACAATGGCTTCCCCCTCCCATAACTTCCCTCCCACCCGCTCCCCTTCCACTCCCATCAAGATTCATTTTCAATACTCTTTATATACAGAAGATCAATTTAGTATAAAGATTGCAACAGTTTGCACCCACATAGAAACACAAAGTGAAACATACTGTTGGAGTACTAGTTATAGCATTAAATCAAAATGTACAGCACATTAAGGACAGAGATCCCACATGAGGAGCAAGTGCACAGTGGCTCCTGTTGTTGACCCAACAAATTGACACTCTAGTTTATGGCACCAGTAACCACCCTAGGCTGTCGTCATGAGTTGTCAAGGCTATGGAAGCCTTCCAAGTTTGCCGACTCTGATCATATTTAGACAAGGTCATAAAAGATAGAGTGAGGATAGTAACCAATGATCCTAAGAGTGGCATTTACCAGGTTTGAACAATTATACAGCATTAAGTGGGGAAGAGGACCATCAGTACACACAGGTTGGGAGTAGAGCCATTGGTGGTAGAGTAGAGGTTATGATTATGGAGGAATGAGGCCCAAGTGCGCTAGACAGGGTCTAGAACAAAGGACAGAGTCATTATTAGAGGAGCTAAGAAAGGTGCTGTCTAAGCTACAAGTAATTTTTCTGATTGAGAGGCAAATAGAACCTGATAGAAGGGGCTTGATAATAATCTGTTGGGCTTTAGGCCTTGTAAGTTAAGAGGCCCAGACCGATCTATCTCTTCACATGGGGTACATCCTAAGGGAGGTGTGAACCTCCTAGGGGAAGGCACTCTGTTGACTTTCATTACCTAGCTGGCGTGGGAGGAGAGCTGGCCAGGTAAAGGCAGGTGGCATCTCTAACAAGAAATTTACAGTTCTGCCTGCAATGTTGCTGACCCTGCTTGGCCGTCCCCTCAGCTGCAGTGGTCACTTTGGAAATTGGGCTGAGTGAAGGGCTTTTCAGCTAGAGCCAATAAGATCAGTGGCTCTGACCTGGGCATCCTTCGACTCCAGGGCAGGTCCATTTCCAGTGATCCAACTCTTGGCAGAGCTGCCAGGGCTCTTCACAAGCTGACTTCTGCTGAAGCCCAGGCTTACCACATTGAAAGCCACTGCAGTGGACTGGCCTGTTGGGTCTCCTTGAGGGCAGATCACTGTACAGATCAGCCATTCATAGGCCTGCCACCCATTGCTTCTGATGCCGAGCTTTCTTTTCCTCCTGGTTTTTGTTAAAGCAGACCAGAGGATGCAAGTCAAGGGAGTGCCCAAGTCCCATCTCTAATCTTCGGTGGCCTGAACTACAAGTCTATAGTCACAGGCATGTTCTGTAGTAGTTTTTCTAAGGTAGACAATGCCCATGAGGAAAATTATATTCTCACTTTAAAACTTTCTTTCCCTTTGGTCTGAAAGGGAGGTTTTTTCTACTTACTGTATACTTCGCTGATGGCGAAGTGAATCTAGCTATGAGATTATTGTTTAAGTTCTTATTTTGGCTATGCTATTACAGAACAATGTTAGCCATCTCTTTTATAAGGTCTAAAGATTAAATTGTGCGTCCTACAGATTCCTTCATAATAGAATTAGTTTCCTACCTTGAAGAGAATAGAGAAATGAAAGAACAAGTTGGGCTTAGAATAGAGAAATGAGGGAGCAAGTCCTAGATCGCTTGCTGACAATAGCAATATTACATGAATACTTAGCAAACCATTTCAACCATTAGATAACAACTTAAGAAAACATTTACAGAGGGTCCAATGCCTTCTATAAATTTTAAGATTCATGTATTTGAAAACACCTCTTAAATATCTAACATGGTGTAGTTTGTTTAACCAGTAAACTTAAGCACAGCCATATAAAATGTTTTTAGTTTCTTTCTACCAACACGTTTAAAACATATGATACACAGACTCAGGTCACACAAATTAAAATGTATCTTTGATTGATTTTAGCAGCTTAAATTTATGGACAATCTTATCTATAAACCATTTAAAATAAAACTCTTAATAAAATTTCCCCCTGTGGACATACAATATGTACACACATATAGCATAGCATAGTAGACCAATATAGCAATTTTAATAATAGCTTAAAATCTTTAACTCTTTTTGTAGATTGCCAATTGATTTGAATTGTTTTTTGTTTTTAGTAACCTCAGTTAACCATACTTTCTCTCAGTTGGTACTGTTAATACATTGTTGGCTTCATCTCTTTACAGAGCCATCCTGAAGTACTGAATACTATAGAAGTGGCTGGAAAAAGTCCATAGGAACCTATAGGAGGACAGCTAAACACAGAACCAACAACGCTTTAGTTTTATGAGCAGCAGATCATATATAACTGTGGATGACAAAAGACTTTAAGTCGCCATGTTTAAAATTATAAACTCATCAACCAACAAGAGGCACTTGCTTTCTTCACAGTATTTTTGAAAGCACCTGTGGGATTTTACAAGTATTTAACCCTTTAGGCCTCTGGGGCTTTCTCATTAAGATAACTATCATGTCTAGTAACACAAAATCATTAGACTTTTTAATTCTCAAACATTAGTATTAATAGCATTTTCCATTATAGAAACTTAAAGTTTGGTACCACATCACATCTTGACAATACTTCTAATATAATCCAAATAGCCAGATTAGTTGGTGTCTCTATAAGATGAGAGACATAGGTCCTCGATTTTTTCAGCTGGGCCCAAACTGGAAAAAACAAAGTCCAGGATTTACTGGAAATTTTAGAGTCCAGATTGTTTGAAACTTTGATTTCTTGAATGCCTGTCAAGAATGCCAAGAAGGCTCAAAATCCAAAATATCTGGTTGAAATAAGATTCCTTAAAATCATGACATAACATAGACCAAATTTGATCATTGTTACAAGGTGATTATTCAAATCTTTGAAAATAAGCACATATTTAAATAACCCATAGCTCTTAATAAAAATTCAGCTGTTTTTTGAACAATTAGAATTTAACAGACATCAAGAGAACATAATAGATTAACACATTGCTTTAACAGAGCATCAGAGTTTAATTCTATGTCAAAGAGAAATTGAGCTTCCTGTGATCTTTTGCTGTGAGGTTTCCTTCCTTTACCTTCTTTCATATTGGTGACCATGTTTCTGTGTTTCTGTGTGTAACACATCTTTAAGCATCTTTTGCAAGGCTGGATGAGTGGAAACAAATTCTTTCAGTTTCTGTTTCTTATGAAAAGTCTTAATTTCACCTTCATTCACAAATGAGAGCTTTGCAGGATATAATATTCTGGGCTGGCAGTTTTTCTCTCTTAGTACCTGGGCTATGTCTCGCCAATCCCTTCTAGCTTGTAGGGTTTCTGATGAGAAGTCTGCTGTAAGTCTAATTGCAGATCCTCTGAGAGTAATCTGACATTTCTCTCTTGCACCTTTTAGAATCTTTTCTTTATGTTTCACTGTGGTGAGTTTGATTACGTTGTGTCGTGGTGAGGATCTCTTTTGGTCATGTTTATTAGGGGTTCTATAAGCTTCCTGTACTAAGATGTCTCTGTCCTTCTCCAAACCTGGGAAATTTTCTGCTAGTATCTCACTGAAAATTCCTTCTAATCCTTTCTCCCTCTCCATGCCTTCAGGAACTCCTAGAACCCGAATGTTAGGTTTTTTAATAGTATCCTGTAGATTCCCGACAATATTTTTTAGATTTCTAATTTACTCTTCTTTTCTTTGGTTTGCCTGTTTCCTTTGGTGTTCTCTGTCTTCTAAGTCTGATATTCTCTCTTCTGCTTCGCCCATTCTGTTTTTAAGGCTCTCTAATGTGTTTGTCATTTGATCTATTTTATTCTTCATTTCATTATGATTTCTCGTCACTATCACAGTTTCTTGTTCTACTAGTTGTTTCATTTCATTTTGATTCCTCCTTAATATTTCATTTTCGTGTGAGAGATTTTCTATCTTGTCCATTAAGGATTTCTGTAGTTCAAGAATTTGTTTTTGAGAACTTCTTAATGTTCTTATCAATTTTTTGAGATCCGCTTCTTGCATTTCTTCTATCTCATCATCTTCATAATCTTGAATTGGGGTGTCTTTTTCATTTGGGGGCATCATTGTGTCTTCCTTGTTCTTGTTACCTCGGTTTTTGCATTTGTTGTATGGCATGTTGGAGATATTTGGTTTCTTCACTGTGGTGTTTTTTCTTGTTACACTATGTCTCTATATTAAGTGGACTGTCTGCTTTCGGTGGTGCCTTAGAGGCTTGAGATGAGTGTGGACTGAGAGCTGTGTTTGGTTCCTCAGGGTTGAGGGTGTGTCAAAGATGACACTCCCAGGTTAGGTGTGGTATATCTCTCTTTCTTTCTTTCTTTTTCTTTTTTGATTCAAAAGGGAAGTAATTCTGCACAGCTGAACGTAATTGGAGGTAGTTAGCAGGCAAATGATATACCCACAGGAGCCAGAGATTGGAAACTCTTTCCCAAGGACCATACAGGGAATCTCTGCTGCCCTCGGTGTGGGCTCCAATTCTCCTGCAGTCTCCCACTGGCTTGCCAAGTTAGATCCTAATCTCCTGTTTTTTCACCCCTCCCCCCAGAGTCAGGTTTTTCTGCTAGGCTCAGGGCTGGTGCAGACCTGAGGTCGCCCTGCTTATGACGTATCTCCAAAATGGCGCCTGCTCTTTGTCTTGCTTTGTGAGCGGAGAGAAACTTGTGTCCGTATCAGTCACTTTTTTTTTTCTCCTCTCTCTCTTCTAGTTAGCCTTGTGAACTTTTCCCCACAGAGTTTCAAGCCTCGTTCCCTCTAGTCTCCTCTTTCCGCTTTTCCGCTGGTGTCTCGGGCTATTGAGGTTCGGCTCACCTCGCGTTCCAGCACTGGTGTGTTGATTCTGCCACTGATGTCCCGAACTTGGGCTCCCACACTCTCCATGCAGGTCCACCGTGAATCACTAGTTCCAGAAGAGTTTCCTCTGCTGTTTCTTCCCCTACTCTTCCTTGACCCTGCAGTATCTCCACTTTTATTAACCTGTGTCTTGCCGAACTACCAATGTGCTCCCTTCCTATTCCGCCATGTTGCCGCTCTCAGTTACATGCATTTAAGTTTTCTCTGTGCCTTATCATGGCTGAAAAGCTCATTTCCTTTTAGTGTTGAATAATATCCCATTATCTGGATGTACCACAATTTATTCATTCTCCCACTGAAAGATATCTTGGTGGCTTGTAAGTTCTTTTTAAAATTTTAATTGACAAATAACAATTGCATAAATTTAAGGGTAAAATGTGATTTTCCATTCATTTATACATTGTGTAATGATCAAATTAGGATCATTAATATGCTCACTTCACACTTTTATAGAGGATGTCCAGAAATTTTGTGGAGAGATCCAAGATGGTTGAATAGGGTACAGCCACACTAACTTAAGCTGCTCTGGGATATGAAAAGAACAAAAGAAGGACTACATTTCCAGGGGTCTGACTGACAGGAATTTTCAGCATTGAAGTGAAAAAAAAAAAAAACAGCTAAGACTCCATGCGACCAGAGGAGCAAAGACAGATCATCATTTTAGCCAGCCATCCAGCACAGCCAGCTGCTGGCTGTGAGCTGCCATCTTATCATGTGAAGGTAAGAAGAAATTGCCATGTGCCCTGCTGATCACAGTTTTAGCTGAGAGGTAATTCTATCCACTGACTTTTACTTCAGCCTGCAGAGCTGACTGGGTCTGTTGGTATTATAAATCTCAGTACCAGTTAGACTCTTCTAGCAGGACCAGAGGAAGGGTCCACTCATATCACACAATCCTAGAGCCACAGCAGTTGGTGCCACAAATCCTGGCCTCACCTAGTCTAGCCAGCACAAAAAGGATGCAGCCACCATTGTCTCCCTCAGCCCCAAGAACAAGGCCTTGGCTGTCACATTCACCAGGGTGACCGAAACTGAATTCTTTGTGATTCAAAGATACACCCCCAAGAAAACCCTTATACATCTTAAAGACACATTTCTTTCCTTTTGGACTGCAGCAGACCAGGCCACTGTGTCACTTATAGACACAGCTGGCATTGATTAAGACAAAAGAAATCACACTCCTAGGCTCACCAAGAACCAAAGCCAAAGCAACAAGCCATACCCTGAATACCAGCTAAACTATAAACTCTTTTACAATAAAATCTACTCCAAAAAGAAGGGGTGAATACACCAGATGGGCAGATGTCAATGTAGAGATATAAGAGACAGGAAGAAGTAAAGTAGCATGATGTCTCCAAAAGAATACAATGCTCCTCCACAATTTTATCATGAACTGAAGGAAGTCTATGAAATGATAGATATAGAATTAAAAATAATGATTGTAAGGAAACTCAATGAGATGGAAGAGAATATAGACAGATTAAATAAATGAGGAAATCAATGAGTGACATGAGTGAGAATGTTACTAAGGGGCAAGATCTCTTTAAAAAGAACAAAATGGAAATTTTGGAATGAAATCTTCAATCAGTGAAATAAATATGATTGAGAGCTTTAACAGAATAGACCAAGTAGAGAATAGAATTTCTGATCTTGAAAACAAGGATTTTAAAATAACCCATTCAGACAAAAACAAAGAGAAAATAATTAAAAAGAATGAAAAAAGTCTATGCGAAATATGGGATACCATTAAATGTCCAAATATTCACCTTAGATGTATTTCTGAAGGAGAAAATAATGAAATAAGGTATTTAGAACCCACCAAATAAAATAGTAGTTGAAAATTTCCCAGGTCTTGAAAGAGACATGGACAGCCAGACGCAAGAAGCTCAAGGAATTCCAAGCAGACTCAATCATAAAGATCTCCAAGGCATATCTTCATGAAATTGTCAAAAGTAAAAGGAGAGAATCCTAAAGAAAGAAAGAGAAAAGCATCAAGTTACATATAAAGGAAAATCAATTGGATTAACATCTGACTTCTCAGTGGAAACTCTGCATGCCAGAAGAGAATGGGATGATATATTCAAGGCCAGAAATGAATGGGATGATATATTCAAGGTCTTAAAGAAAAAAATTTCCAAACAAGAAAATTGTCTCCAGTATAGATATCCTTTAAAAATGGAGGGAGTGGGGCTGGCTCTATGATGGAGTGGGTCAAGCCACAACCTAGAGCTCCAGCATCCCACATGGGAGTCAGTTCAAGTCCCAGCTGCTCTGCTTGTGATCCAGCTCAGTCCTAATGAATGTAGGAAACAGCAGAAGATGGCTTAAGAGCTTGGGCCTCTGTACCCACATGGGTAACCTGGAATAAGTTCCTGGCTCCTGGCTTCAGCCTGGCCCAGCCCTGTCCATTGCAGCCATTTGGGTGAGTGAACCTGTGAATGGAAGATCTCTCTCTGTCTCTCCTTCTCTTTCTCTGTAGCTCTTCCCATCAAATAAGTAAATAATTCTTTTAAAAAAGTGAAGGAAAAATAATGCATTTTCCAGATAAGCAAAAATCTGAGGGAATTCACCACTATTAGACCGGCCTTACATGAAATTCTGAAGAGTATCCTGCATTAGAATTAAGCATTATGAAAACACATGACACTGCTAAATTCGCTAACAGAGTGGGTAAAATCACTACCCAATTGACAAAACGAAAGGTCTTAGTTCTCAGCTATCAATAAAAACCTTAGATGTAAATGAATTAAAGTCACCCACCAAATGACTTAGGTTGGCTGAATGGATAAAAACACTGCAACCCCACCATACGCTGCCTACAAGAAACTCACTTCATAAAGATACACACAGACCAAAACTGAAAGGTTGGAAAAAGATATGCCAGGCATATGGAAATCAAAAGTGAGCAGGTGCAGTTCCCTTGATGTCAGATTAAATAGATTTTAAATAAAAAACTGTAAACGAGATACAGAAGGACATTATATTTTGAGAAAAGTTCAATTCAGCAAGAAGACATAACTCATCATGAATATATATGCATCCAACACAAGCCACTTAAGATATATACAGAAAATACTATTAAACATAAAAGGAGAGCTAATAGTGGGTGAATTCAACACCACACTTTGATCAATGGACACATGATCCAGACAAAAAAAATCAATGAAGATACATTGGAGTTGAAACATTCTAAAAAACAAATGGATGGCCGGCGCCACGGCTCAATAGGCTAATCCTCCACCTGCAGTGCCGGCACACTGGGATCTAGTCCCGGTCGAGGCACCAGATTCTGTCCTGGTTGCCCCTCTTCCAGGCCAGCTCTCTGCTATGGCCCGGGAGTGCAGTGGAGGATGACCCAAGTGCTTGGGCTCTGCACCCCACGGGAGACCAGGAGAAGCACCTGGCTCCTGCCCTCGGATCAGCGCAGTGCGCCGGCCACAGTGCACCAGCCGCGGCGGCCATTGGGGGGTGAACCAACGGCAAAGGAAGACCTTTCTCTCTGTCTCTCTCTCTCACGGTCCACTCTGCTTGTCAAAAAAAAAAAAAAAAAAAAAAAAAAAAAAAAAAAAAGAACAAATGGACCTAACAGATAGTTACTGAACATTTTACCCAAAAGCTAGCTACAGAATATGCATTCTTCTTATCAGTACATGGAACATTTTCTAGGATAGACCACAAATCAAATCTCAGAAAATTTAAAAGGTTTCAAATCATACAATTTATGTTCTCATACTATAAAGAAATAAAATAAGAAATCAGCAACAAGAAGAAGAATAGAACACTCATAAATACTTGGAAATTAAACAATATACTAATGAATGATCAATGGATCATTGAGGAAATTAAAAAGGAAAACAAAAACTTTCTTGAATTAAATGAAAATAAATACACAACATATCAAAACCTGAAGGATACAGCAAAAGCAATATTAAGGGGGGAGTTTATTGCATTAAGTGTTTACATTAAGAAAGAGAAATGTCTCAAATTAAAGATCTAATGATGCATCTTACAGACTTAGACAAACAAGTACAAACCAAACCCCAAATCAGCAGAAGATGAGAAATAAGGGTCAGAGCAGAAACAAATAAATTGAAAGTAAGAAAAGAATACAAAACATCAACAAGATAAAAAGTTGTTTTTCTGAGAAGATAAACAAAATAGATAAACCTGTAGCCACACTAACAAAAACAGAGAAAAACTCAAATAAATAATATTAGAGATTAAAAGTGATATTTCAACAGACACATTGAAATACAAAGAATCATAAGAAAATACTATGAAGAACTATACGCCAATATACTGGAAAAGCTCAAAGAAATGGATATATTCCTGGGTTCATATAACCTACAAAGATCAAATCATGAATATATAGGCAATCTAAATAGACCTATAACAATCGATGAGAGATCAAAAGTCTTCCATCAAGGAATAGTCCAGGACCTGATGGCTTTACTACTGAATTATATTATACAAATCAGTAAGAGGAAGTAACCCCAATACTCTTCAAACTATTCCAATATACTAAAATGGATGGAATTCTGCCAAACTCCTTTTATGAGGTCACCATTACTTTGAAACCAAAACCAAAGACAAAACATGTGAGGGAGGTACTTTTATTACTGCCTTTTTACAGTTAAAGGAATAGGTCCAAAGTGTTTAATTTAGGGTATTTGCTCAAGGTTACTTAACTCATAAAATATTAAAACTAGGATCTAATCCCTGCAGTGTGAAGACGCATAAACAACTCTACAAAGGTACAAAAGATTAGGATGGTGACTAATTTGTTTTGTTGCATTGTAGGTGATGGATAGGAAAGAATGCTTATGAGCTAAATTACTTCACATACAAAAGGGTCTTAAACATCAAGTTGTAAAGCTTGGACTTGATTCAAAAAGCAAAGAAAAAAAGATCATTTTAGAGCATGCTTTGTCTTTTTAAGTTTGTCATTGCAAAACTGATCTTATTGCCCAGTTCCCTTCTCTCCATTTCTTCTCCTGCTTTAGCAAAAATTGAAACCTATATTTCATATCCCTGTGATAAACAATACTGGGACTGCACATATTTTCTTGTCCCTATATTAAATAATACTGAGAACAGGCATAAATAAGTCAGCTACTTGCTCCAGGAAATGCATGCTCCTGGAAGATAAGACTCTGAACTAGCTAAAATAACTTACTTACCAGACAAACAGCTTCATCATTTAGGTTGGCTTCAAAACCATCCAGTATTATTACAACATAAACTTAGCCCATTCCCAATGAGTTCTTGTCTTGCTAAAACTAACTTAAAGCTATTAAGCCCAGGTATCAAAATGTTCTGTCCTCTCCTGCCTTCACTCTTCTGAGACACCACTATAGCTTTGTGAAGCTAGTATCATCCCTTACCACAGAAAGTCCATTAAGTTTATCTTTATTTGACTTACAGGTAATTCTGATAGACTTTGAGGAAAGTTGACAGTTGACAATGTCCATTTTTTATAATAGTCATCTAAATCCTTTCCCTTGGTAAACTTGAGGTGTAGCCTTCAGTTCCTTGCCTGGATAGTTAATGTTCCACTCTGGTGCCCCTGCAGTTCCCTGGGCACTTTCCACACTCTATCAGAGTGTTATCCTTCTTAAACTGAGAATTCTTCTTAGGCTGCGAATCTCTTAGGTAGTGACCATGATTTTCACCCTTTGTGGCTAATACTGCCTTAAACATAGAATTGGTGCCCAAATGATATTGAATTGTTGATTGCTACATTGAATTAACGAACTACAATTAGTTTCAGATATGGCAATGCACAAGCACAATAAAGAGATTAGATAGAAGTCGATTACCTTCATTTATCAATGAGCTAATTAAGGCTGATGAGTAGAAATGAGTAACTCTCCAATGTGAATTAAATCAGGAGAGTCCAAGCACCATTGGGAAAATCCCAAGAACCATTGACGATAAAGGCAGACTTGTATTTCTATCAGTGGCTTTTAATCCTTGAAATAAGCTAGCATATTAAAAAAATCCAATGTCTCTCTCCAAAATACCACCTTTATCCCCTCATTATTTATTTAAAAGTTTGCTTGTTGTCCCTAGAGTGAGAGAAGTTCTGTTCCTTTAGCAGCCAGCACTTTTCTTTGTCATTGCACTTTTCACAACCCATGGTGTAGAAGCTTCTATTTGGCTTCTCTCTCTCCTGCAACAAGCTGCAAGCCTTTAAAGGATGGCAAGCTTATGACTTTATCTCTTTATTGCCATATTAAGAGCCAATGAGACTCTACAGGGGCTAATTAATTAGAAACAATGTGGGCAAGTAAAGAATGAAATGTCCATCACTGATTTGGCTAGAATCTAAAGCAAATAAGATCATGGAACTGAGTTCAGAATGGATCAGGGCCAGCAGGTTACTCAACGACATTGTCCCATGACCCTGCTGCTGTCCCTTAACCCTAGCCAGCTGTCTGAATATGTTGGTGCATCAGGGAAAATCTTTATCCTTCCACTGTTTTTTTTTTTTTTCTGATAATGCATTGACTTTAATCCAATATATTTCACACAACATACCTAATCATTTTATTAATAAAAAATTATTACTGCATTTTTACTTTTCATACTACTTCTTTGCAATCTGATATGTTCCACTGTTAACAGTTCAAAGGATGAGTGCTGGAGATGGCAGTTATTAGCACTATTGTGCAGCAAAGCCAACTCCATTTATCTATTTCTGTGCAAATCTGAGATAACATTGCTTTTCATAGGGTAATTACGAGTATTGAATGAATGTGTGACAAAATGCAAAGTGATAATCAGGAATGTTTTTACTAACTTCCCATGGAAGAGAGAAAGCTTTTCATGATATTGTATTTGGGCAGACATATTTTAAAGAGATTCAAGAACTGGAAGAACTGTTGTAACAGATGTACTATAAGGCTCAATCCTGTCCTGAGAGTCTATATTTTAGTTCTCCTATGTCAAAGACAAGGAAGCAAAGTACAGAAATATAAAGAAAAAAATACTTGTCAATTCTTTGTATGAACATATCCTTCTCATCTTTTTGGAATCCAGCTAAAATATAACTTCAAACAGGCCTTCTGAGACATCTATTCTATTATTTTATGTTCTGTCTCATAGGCCACTGCTCTTAGTGCAAATTATAACACTATATTTATTTGTGTGTTTATTTGTCCGAGTGCCTACATCCTACACTAAACTACATAGTACATGAGGGTAGATATCAAGTCTTTTTTCCTCTACAGAAAACTTCTAAATATTTGTTAAATAAATGAGCACCAAATTAGTTAATTTCAATGTATGATGGCTTTCAAAAACTCAATGAAAATTCCTGTTATGGAAAAACTAAGCATGGATTTCAAAAGAATTTTGCACTGAAATAAATTTATCTTTTAATAGCATTTTTCACAAAAAATTTGAAGTTACCTTGTACTAACTCAGGCCAACTTCCAAAAAGGATTTGAAGTAGGTAAAAGACAACATATTAATCATTAATTAATTCATTTACTTATTCATTTGTTATAAAATTTATTTATTTACTTATTTTTTAAAGGCAGACAGAGAGAGAAATAGAGAGGGAGAGAGGGAGTGAGAGAGGGAGAGAAGAAAGAAGAGAGGGAGAGAGAAAGTAGGCAGTCAGAGATAGACTGCTCCCATCCACTGGTTCACTCCCCAATGCCTTCAGCAGCTGTGACTGTGCTGGGGTTGAAGTTGGGAATCAGGAACTCAATGTAGGTCTCCCATGTTGGTGGAAGGGACCCAATATTTTGAGATATCACTTGATGCCTCCTAGAGTCCAAATTGGCAGGAAGCTGGAATCAAGTGCTGGATATGGGAACCAAAGCCAGGTTAAGTTCTTCAGTGTGGAACATGGACATCTTACCCAGTGTCTTATCTGCTACGTCCAAGTCTTGCTCCCAGAATTTATTTTCTTTGAAAAGATGAATTATTAGAAAGTTTTGGCATCTGACTCATTGTTTTCTTTTCTACTGTTACATCTATCATTATTCTTGGCAACTTCAGTATCAATGAAAGCGATCAGTTTAGCACCTGGTTTCCGAGGTCCATGAGTTTCTTAATCCTGTTTTTTATTCTATTCCACCTGTGCTATCTCTGTTGCACTATCCTAAACCAGTGTTTTCCAGATATCAGATTAATTGTGACCTACTGGTGAATCTTTAAAATAATTTAGTAACAGATATGAAATAGAATTAAACATATCAGTGCATATTGAAGGATAAGTATTATTTCATAAGAATTTATATTGTATACTAATTGTCTAAATAAAATTTCTTTCAGCTGGCACTGCAGCTCACTAGGCTAATCCTCCGCCTTGTGGCGCCAGCACACCGGGTTCTAGTCCCGGTCGGGGCACCAGATTCTGTCCCGATTGCCCCTCTTCCAGGCCAGTTCTCTGCTGTGGCCAGGGAGTGCAGTGGAGGATGGCCCAAGTGCTTGGGTCCTGCACCCTATGGGAGACCAGGATAACCACCTGGCTCCTGCCTTTGGATCAGTGCGGTGTGCTGGCCGCAGCGCGCCAGCAGCGGCGGCCATTGGAGGATGAACCAACGGCAAAGGAAGACCTTTCTCTCTGTCTCTCTCTCTCGCTGTCCACTCTGCCTGTCAAAAAAAATAAAAATAAAAAATTAAATAAAAAAATAAAATAAAATTTCTTTCAGAGCATTGTGATGAAAGTTTTTGAAATACTAAGCTAAACATTTTTATCATCAGTAACTTCAGTACCTCTGAAATCTTATTTATTTGTACAAATTTATTTATTTAGTTGGAAGGTAGAGTTACAGAGAGAGAGAAGAAAGAGAGAGAGAGAGAGAGAGAGAGAGAGAGAGAGAGAGAGAGAGAGATCTTTCAACTACAGGCTCACTTCACAAATGACTACAATGGCCAGAGATGACCAGGCCAAAGCCAGGAGTCTGGAACTCTATAGGGGTCTCCCAGGTGAGCTTAGGGGTCCAAACACTTGGGCCATGTCCCACTGCTTTCTCAGGTGTATTAGCAGGGTGCTGAATCAGAAGAGGAGCAGCTAGGAGTTGAACTGGCACCCATGTGGGATGACAGCATTGTAGGCGGTGGCTGAACTCACAGTGTCACAGAGCCTGTCCCCTGAAATCTTATTTTTAGCTTTCTGTTTTTTGTTGATTTCTGTGTACTCCCTAGCTTCCTTTCCATACAGACCTCACTGACCCAATACGCTTTTTAAAAATGACTTATTTATTTATTTGAAAGGCAGAGTTACGACTTCTCTCCATTAACTTCTTTTTTTTTTTAAGAAACATTTCCAATTTTTATTCACAAAGTTATTAACCGAAATTGAAAAAGTAGATTCACAAAGTCCCAGATCATTAGCAAAACGGCAGGGAAACAACACATTCCAGAGACATCTGAAGTTCCAAAGAGACATACACAAGGCTAGAAATCTGCAGTTCAACTGTGGCTGTACAAAAGGTTTTGTTCACTCCTGCATTTTCTCAATGAGTTCTTCCTTGTATTTGCCTTTCTCTTTTCCAACTTGTCCAGACTTGGCTTTGCGTTCAAGAATTTTTTTCCGGTCTTTGTCCAGTTTGAGCCTGGTGATAACCACCTTACTCGGGTGAATGCCCACGTGGACGGTTGTGCAGTTCGCCTTCTCACGCTGCACCCACTCGATGTAGATGACGTATTTCTGTACACCTGCACTACCTTGCCGATCTGCTGACCTTTGTAGTGTCCTCGGACCACCTGGACCTCGTCGTCCTTGCGGATGGGCATGGAGCGGACGTTGTACTTCTGCCGCAGCTCCTCGGACAGCGGGGACGACATGATCTTCCTGTGCACGTGCGACGGCGCGTTGAAGTGGCGTTTGATGTTCTCGCTGCGGTCCGAGGTCACGAAGGGGTTGAACTTCATGGTGACGGTCTCCTTGGTGCCGAACACGCCCTCTCCATTAACTTCTAACATTGACATTCTACTCCAGTGTGATGAATTCGTTTATTTCCTAAGGAAAAAAGAATCACCATAATCCAGACAAGTTACCTCTCTGCTACCAAGTTCCCACTGTATTCTCATTCCCAACCACATGTTGTTTTTCTCCATTACAGCATTACCTAAAGTCATCCTTTCCGCTCGCCACCTGACACAGTCCTCCAACTTTCCCACATTGGCTCTTCCTATCTGTGCCTCCCAATTGCAAATAGATCATAGGACTGTTGACTGGGTTTTCCAGTCCGTTTTTTTTTGTTCTTTCTGTGTTGTGTCTTGCTGGGTACAATAGCAAGAGGATTGAGTAAGCTGGAGAAGCATGGGGTGGTGCTGAGTGGGCATCACATGTTGTCTAGGGAAGCCAAGTGTAACTCAGTGTCACTTCTCCAGTGGAGGGTCCATAAAGGGAAACACAGATAGTAAATGAGGGAGAGGGAATGATAGACACTCTGGCTTTTTGGATTTCTGGGAGTTGACCCTGAATCTGCATTATGACTACACAACATGCTTCCCTAGCAACGATGTCTAGCTTTTGTGGGAAAGTATAACAAGATTCTTCCTCCCTGTTTCTACAGGCCCCATTGTCTCTTTAAAACAGGATCTGGGTTTCCACTCATTCCTGTAGTTACTATACTGATGTAGAAGACGGGAAGAGTTTAAAGGTCTTTTCTCACTGGGACCTGGAACTACTCATTTGTAGAATTTATGGGAAAAAGAGCCTCTGTTTTCAAGTCTTCTGTTGCATGTGTTTCCATTTCCTGACCTTTCAAAATATGACCAGGGGAATGAAGCAGCAGATAGGACATCTCTGTCCGTATCTCTGCCTCTCACATAAAAGAAATCATCTTAAAAATCATCTTTAGAAGCAATAGTTGTTGGGAATGAGAAGTATATGGACAATCCAAACATTTTACTATATCTCAAAATTGCCCTAACAGTCATTCCTCAAAAGACTCTTATGACAGGTACATCCACCCAGGGGAATTGTGGATGCTAGAATTTCTGAGAGAATTCTGCCAGAATTCTGAGAGAATTTCCAAACTATTACTTAGAAAGCATGGCATTCGATCTCATCCCATCCAGTTTGTGTTGATGATATTTTAAGTTCACATTTTAAAAATAAATTAAAGTTCTTTCTCCCCTGTAATTGCCTTTGATTCTGAAAATCACTTTATGATTCAGAAAGAGAGGTAAGTGAGGCTTAGAGCAGTTAAATGAGTGAAGTTATGGGGGATAAGTTTGGGCAACTTTCTAATTAAATGAGAATTTGGTGATAGAAACCAAATCTTGGAAGCTATAGTTCTGAGTATGTTTCCCTACATGATTTCATTAGTATCCTTGTACGACACAGGGGTCCATCAATGTTTATCTTAAACCTTTTTAATGACCCCTCAGCTTTATCCTGTAGATTAGATTTACATGAAGCTGAGGATCCAAGTGATTATGTATTGCTAAATGCTCTTGGATAATTTTGATTTACAGTAGGGTTGCCAACTATTCTGTAGTAGTTAATGACCTTTATATATTGGAACATGCACAATTTACTGATTATTCTAAATGGTCACGTGGTATTATGAAGGCCTTGACCATGATTTTTTTCGTTGAAGTTCATTAAAGATAAATTTTAATGTGTTCCTTTGTGACTAAGTGTAATAAAAGCCATTAGACTTTTTTTTTTATTAAACTTTTATTTAATGAATATAAATTTCCAAAGTATAGCTTATGGGTTACAATGGCTTCCCCCCTCCCATAACTTCCCTCCTGCCCGCAACCCTCCCCTTTCCCGCTCCCTTTCCCCTTCCATTCATGTAAAGATTCATTTTCAATTCTCTTTATATACAGAAGATCAGTTTAGTATATATTAGGTAATGATTTCAACATTTTGCCCATATAGCAACATAAAGTGAAAAAACTACCATTAGACTTTAACTTCTGATTCCAAGACTATCAGCCTATAAAATGCTTACTATGTTAGTCTATCCTAATAGGCGATTGATAACATAGAGCAGTGTTATGGCAAAGAAAACACAGAAAAATGTGCAAATGCATAATTGAGGGTTACCAAACAAAATAAATCATTTTACTAAGACTCAGAAAATTTACTTCATTGGCATTACATTTTATATATTAAATATTTGAACCAAAAAAGCCTGTAATCTATCTTATTTATATATATAAAGTATGTTGAAAAGTTTATGGAATATGTGAAAAATTATACATGGTTTTCAAAATTTTGGCACCAAAATAAGCTTTTAAAATTAATTTTCTATGGATTTTTTGAAGTACTCTTATATTTGAATTGGTCAGATGAAGCAATGGAATCAGAGAGTAGAGGAGATCTTACACACCAGTACAGATAGAAGCTCACCCGACTCTGGCTTTCTTTCTTGTACCCTTGATTACTCTTCCTCTCCATGTTCAGAGTACTTTCTTCATGCCTTCCATATAGAGCTCACCATTTGTCCTGTACCATATTCATGTATCCAACAGCTCTGTAGGACCTGAGTAGCTCAAAGGCAGAGAATCTATTTTTTGTTCTCTATGGATCCTAGTTCAGTTCATTCATATATTAATTTAACAAATCTTTTATAATCCTTTCAGTTGACAAAAGGATTATTAACCCTAATATCTACTCCAATATAGAAAATCAGTATAAATCAATAGTCACAGTAATTCTATCCTTCCTTGACAGACTGATTCCTAAATTGGCCCAAGTCAATATAAGCAATATGGGGAAAGAAGTTTTGGAAAAAGAATTAGACTGCATATGAATAAGGAAGAATGTTGACTCAGATTTTGTGTACAATATTTTATGACCTGAAGGAGAACACCCTTAAGACAAAGTGTATGGAGTTAAAAAGTTAATGTTGAGTAGTGGAGTGAAGAAGAAGAATATCCTGGAGTATTCTCTAAAGAAAGACTATATATTATCCTGTAGATTCCCAACAATACTGTTGAAATCTTTACTTAGTATATATTAGGCTGATCTTCTGTATATGAAGATAATTGAAAATAATTTTTTTTGACAGGCAGAGTTAGACAGAGAGAGAGAGACAGAGAAAAAGGTCTTCCTTTTCTGTTGGTTCATCCCCCAAATGGCCACTACAGCCTGCGTGCTGCACTGATCCGAAGCCAGGAGCCAGGTGCTTCTCCTGGTCTCCTATGAGGGTGCAGAGCCCAAGCACCTGGGCCATCCTCCACTGCCTTCCCAGGCCACAGCAGAGAGCTGGACTGGAAGTGGAGCAACCGGGACAGAATCTGGCGCCCCAACCAGGACTAGAACCCCGGGTGCCAGGGCCGCAGGCGGAGGATTAGCCCAAAAATAAATCTTGATGAAGAATGGGATGGGCGAGGGAGTAGGAGATGGGATGATTGCAGGTGGGAGGGATGTTATGGGGGGGAAAAGCCGCTATAATTCAAAAGTTGTACTTTGGAAGTTTAGATGTATTAAATAAAAGTTGAAAAAAAAAAAGAAATATCTTAGAAGCAAAAAAACAAAAACAAACAAACAAACAAAAAAACCAAAAAACAAAGAAGGACTATAATGTTTGAAGATTGAGAAGGAAGGGAGAGCCAATAGGTGGTCAAGGAGCTGATGGAGTGAAGACAGGGAGGTTGAGCAGACTCATGTTAAGATGTGTGCCTCACGTACCTTGAAAAAGAAAAAAACTTGTTGATTTTTTTCACCTTCATTTTGAGAAAATTAAGTTTCTAAGAGGTTACATAGCTTACTACAGGCACATATAAGTTGATGGTAAGGTTGACTTCACATCTGAAACCCTGAAAATTAGAAAGCTGTTCATCCTGGCTATATGCTTCCAGTATTATTTAAAGTGCTCCTTTATACATCTTCCTTTCTTTTTCCTTGATTTTCTTCTTTTCTTTTTGCTCATCTCCCCATTCTCCTCTTCTTTCTTTTAATATTTTTCTTTTCACTTTTAAAAATCATGTTTGCATCTTTCATGTGTACTATCCTTTTTGCCATGTTCCCTATCTAGTATCTACAATTTATAATCTTGAATATAAAATCTTCCCTTTTTATTATAATGAGATTATTCCTGTGCAATATTCAAAAGTCCCATTAGCAATACAAGAACTGAAGCAGTATCCTTTTACTTTAGTTCAAATTTCAGATTTCTTTGATTATCTTGCTTACTCGCTGATCTGAATTTTGTCTTCAAATTCATTAAATATTGCAGTCATCATATCACTTTTCTTGATGGAATGAATACCCTAGGATCGAATAGTTTTGAATTGGTGTAAAAAGTACCCTATTTCTTCTGCAAGAGTGAGGTTTTACTTTCCAAAGCTGCTTGGCAAGTCTCGGAGAAAATAGATCAAACAGGAAGAGTTAAGCCAGGATAGTGATATGTGATTTAAACTTGTGTGCAGTTTGGATTTGCTTATGCTATGGGATAGATAATGGATTCTCCCTCTGGCATACTCCAAGTCAGCATATCGTCTTTTCAAAAATTCTAAATCCCTACCCTCAGCTCAGAACATTCTCAATGATGCCTGCTTTTATGTTCTTTAGTCTTCCAGAGTATTTTGAAAGAAGTCAATATATTTTGCAAGACCTGTGTATGATAAAGACAATATGATAGTTTAAACCTGTCTTAAAGGTGCACATTTAAAAAAATCATTTTAAGAATTTCAAATAAACCCTTTCCTTTTAGTGCAGCATGATAAGATCTTTTCTCACCTTTACTTTTCTCCAAATACAATAATATATTTGTTAGTATTGAATTAGAGAGTACATTTTAGACGAGATAGGGTGAATCAACTTGTCTCTGTATACCCCATCCTTTGTCTTGGGAGCTCCCCACATGCTTATAGTGCCCTGTGATCTTCTTTTTTTTTAAGCATTTTTTAAATTTTTTTAAAAAAACTTTTATTTAATGAATATAAATTTCCAAAGTACAGCTTATGGATTACAATGGCTTCCCCCCCAAAAAAAAACTTCCCTCCCACCCACAACCCTCCCCTTTCCCGCTCCCTCTCCCCTTCCATTCACATCAAGATTCATTTTCAATTCTCTTTATATACAGAAGATCAGTTTAGTATATATTAAGTAAAGATTTCAACAGTTTGCCCCCACATAGCAACACAAAGTGAAAAAATACTGTTGGAGTACTAGTTATAGCATTAAATAACAGTGTACAGCACATTAAAGACAGAGATCCTACATGATATTTTTTTAAAACTTGATTACTTTTGTATGCAATTTCCAATTTAACACCAGTTTTTTTTTTTTTCATTTTCAATTATCTTTATATACAGGAGATCGATTCAGTATATACTAAGTAAAGATTTCATCAGTTTGCACCCATACAGAAACACAAAGTGAAAAAAAAATACCGTTTTAGTACTAGTTATAGCATCACTTCACATTGGACAACACATTAAGGACAGATCCCACATGAGACATAAGTACACAGTGACTCCTGTTGTTGACTTAACAATTTGACACTCTTGTTTATGGCGTCAGTAATCTCCCTGGGCTCTAGTCATGAGTTGCCAAGGCTATGGAAGCCTTTAGAGTTCGCCGACTTCAATCTTATTCTGACAGGGTCATAGTCAAAGTGGAAGTTCTCTCCTCCCTTCAGAGAAAAGTACCTCCTTCTTTGATGGCCCCATTCTTTCCACTGGGATCTCACACATAGAGATCTTTCATTTAGGTCTTCTTCTTTCTTTTTTCCAGAGTGTCTTGGCTTTCCATGACTGAAATACTCTCATGGGCTCTTCAGCCAGATCCGAAGAATGCCTTAAGGGCTGATTCTGAGGCCAGAGTGCTATTTAGAACATCTGCCATTCTATGAGTCTGCTGTGTATCCCGCTTCCCATGTTGGATCGTTTTTTCCCTTTTTGATTCTATCAGTTAGTATTAGCAGACACTAGTCTTGTTTGTGTGATCCCTTTGACTCTTAGACCTATCAGTGTGATCAATTGTGAACTGAAATTGATCACTTGGACTACAGATATGGCATTGGTACATGCCACCTTGATGGGATTGTATTGGAATCCCCTGGCACATTTCTAACTCCACCACTTGGGGCAAGTCCGATTGAGCACGTCCCAAATTGTACATCTCCTCCCTCTCTTTTCCCCACTCTTATATTTAACAGGGATCACTTTTCAGTTAAAATTTAAACACCTAAGAATAATTGTGTGTTAATTACAGAGTTCAACCACTAGTACTAGGACAACAACAACAACAAAAATACTAAAAAGGATAAAGTATTACATTGTACATCAACAGTCAGGACAAGAGCTGATCAGGTCATTGTTTCTTATAGTGTCCATTTCACTTCAACAGGTTTTCCCTTTGGTGCTCAGTTGTCGCCGATCAGGGAAAACAAATGATATTTGTCTCTTTGGGACTGGCTTAATTCACTCAGCCCTGTGATCTTCTACCTATAAACACTGGAGGCTCCTCAGGAGTCAAAAAATGAAAATAAATCATAAAACAATAACAAATAAAAATTTCAATTTATTAGAGACAATTACCATGCCTAAAGCACATATACAAATAAAATATGCATATGTATACTTCATTTAGAGATAATTTTAAAAACTAAATTTGAGGCCTCTTACACATACGGGGCTCAGAGTACTGATCTTAGCTGCACCAATAGGCTTGAGGTTTTGGCAAATCATCAGTCACAGCTGGAGGGAAGCTTTGCTTATACTTGAAACAAATAAGGGGGACTGTGGGAAGGTAAAGTTCCAGTCAAAAACCTGCCTCCTCCTTTTGCTGGTGCTTTTATAAGCAAAGGTTAGAAGACTGTCCAAGATGTATTAAGCAAGAAGGGTTGGTTCCCTCTTGTTGGAACAAACCACATTGTATGATCAAGACAAAGCTCTAACTGGGTCTGGTTTCTTACAGGTTTCCTTTTTTTCTGTGGTAGTGTGACAGCCTCTGAGTACAATGTTGTAAGATAAGCTTTCCTGGAGCATCCTCTTAGAAAAGCTCAAGAGTATATGCCCTTAGCAACCGTTTCAGATTCTCTGTGTTCCAGTGTCTCCTTTTTGCTTAACTCTGGTTAAACAGAATCTCTTGTAGCTCTCTTCCATAATACACGATTACTTAAAGCATTGAAGTACTAGTTGAGTTTTTACTCTATACACTAACACTTGGGTCTCAAATTTAGGATGCTCATATGCATACTAAAATGAGGTATGGTATATGTCACTTAAGAAAAAGATGGAAACATTCTAGAACAATATATGTGGTGGTAGCTATACTTGATATATCTGCGACTGGACAGTGTTTCAAAGGCTGTGAGAAGCACATAGCAGGTACACAATGTCATTTAGTTGGAATCTGAAAGAAACAAAGCAGCGTGTTAAGAGGTTAAGTGGGATAAAGCTCATTTAGCCTGGGGTCTGTTCTTTTGCGCCCTTAGATATCTGTACCCATTTACATTTATTTAAAATAAATTTAATTTTCTGATCATGCTGACAAAGGATCGCCAGATTACTTTGCAACTTCAGTTGGCTTTGTCAAGGTCAGGTTCTATAATTCACAAGCGAGCATTATTTAGTTGTTTGAACAGACACTCTAGTTCATCTAGTTATATTTTCTTCCTCAAAATACAAAAAGGGAAAAAATTTTTTCAATATGGTTATACTGGTTGAATCCTTTGCTGTAGCAATCTCTGAATAAATAAAATAATCTGTTTTTATTCTAATTGAGTTGATCATTATTTTTCCAAAAAGCTTACTGACATGCTTTTCACAATTAATCCCATTTCTTTCTCAACAGAAAGAAAATTTTGGAGGCCAATCTTATGAAAGCTCCTTGAAATAGAATTTTCAAAGCTTTTCTGCTTGTTCTTAAAATGAATCCTGGAACTCTGGTATTCTTTTGAGCCCTACTCATGATTCCAGCTTCCAGGTATTGAATTAGCGATGAAGAGAGTGATCTCTTTGGAATTATTGTGGAGTCTTTTTGGTTTCTTGGCCAAGTTCAAGCCAAACTTAAAATAGTTTGAAAGTCTGACTTACTGGATTTGACATTTTTTTTTATCTAGTATCAAGTTTATGAACATGAGAAGCTTTTGCTGGATTTGAAAACATTAACAGATAAAATTTTATTGCACTTTAAAGTGTGTTCCTCTTCTTTTTGCTGAAACTATGATGTTATTGTAAATACCATCATGGGCCACCATAATCATCACTGTTTACTGACTGATATGCAAATCTAAGGATGAAAACTAATGAGGATGCTACAATGAGGGTAGGTGTTTTGATAGCAATTAGATTGGGATTGAATGAAATGATTCATGTACTAAAATTTTTTCTATATTTTCCAATACATTTATTATTTTAGTTTTCCAAACGTCATTCAATTTTATTGATAGGACACAATTTCAAAAAATAAAAAAGTCAGAATATTTAGTGTAGAAAAAGTGGCTAAAATTGATTTAGTTCTTTAATGAATCAAATTAAATATAAACAACAGAAATGAAGTGTATATCAGAATTCTTTGCAAAGAATCTGCTTACTATAGTAACTAACTGTTTATATGCATTCTATTACATTATGTTGTAAGCCTCAAATATAGAAAGTAAGATAATATAATGAAAAAGAATGAAGAGAAATGGTTAAGCCTAATTCAAGTGAAACATGGCCAGTTACGGTCATTGCTGATACCTGTTCTTTGCAGATTGTTAACTCCCTGTGCTCCCTTCCCTGTGCCACTGTAAAATGTTGGCCTGTCTGTTGATTGCTAGTCTAAACATTCAGCTTCCAGACACCCACCTCGGGTGCATTGCATCCCCTTCTTTGCCACTTTCTCAGCATTTAAAGGAGCCCTCATTTTGACTTGCTTTTGTACTAAAGTTTTAGTTACCACTGAATAAAAGAGCTGACATGGGCAGGTAACTTACAGCCTCTGACCTCTTTTCCCTTGGGGCCTCCTCATATGGGACAGTGCATGTAAAGAGTCCCCATTGAATAACACTGTGCTTCATCTTGCACATTGATTTTTCAAATGGTTTCTCTGCCTTTGGAAAAAAAATTAAGGAATTTTTAGAGAAAATAAGACCAGAAGTTCAAAAAAAATAAAATCTCTACAGTGAAAAATATTCAATTTTTAGAAATTTTTTATATTTCACAGAGTATTTGCTTTTTATACATTACCTATCATAGCTTAGCTCTTATCTTAGAAATAGCTTCCTCTTGCATTCCCTCTCACACTGTCACATGAAGAATACTTTTACCATGTAAGTTCTGAATTTCTCATTTCACTCATTCTAGCAACTGAGATTTCACTGTTTATGACTAATTGGACTAGGATGTGTCCTCATTTAAAATAAATTTGGATGACTCTTGGAGTGTTAAGAGAAGATACTAGTTATCTTAATGTCCTTATGAATTAGTCCAGTGATAACACACCACTATATAGCTTTGATTCTGCCAACTACTGTTATAGGCCCATTGCATATATGAAACTGTTTAATCACTACAACAAGTACATGAGATTCATGCTGTAATTATTATTCCATTTTAGAGATACAGAGTTTTAGCCCTAGAGATATCTGGACCTTGGCCAAGTTCAGATGATTGAGTTATAGAGCTTGATTTTTAGCTCAGAGGACACATGCTGAATCACAATACAACACAGCCTATTTCAATTCAAGCACTTTCCTCTAAGAGCCTAAGCCAAATGCCTAGGTTCTAAATAGAGTAAGGGAGTTGGGTCAATTTGGAACATCTTGGATGGAGGAAGGGTGAGAATTAAAATTTGGACCAGGCTGATAGTCAAGGTCTTTGAAAAAGCAGGTGGGCACCATGACAGTCTAGGGAAAAGAATGGCAGTGGGAGGAAAAGAGGGGTAGAAAAGGAAGCAGAAAAAAGACGCTTTCTGCTTTAAAAAACTGTCCAGAGTTTGTATCTCTGATATTGAGAAAAACTCTTCCTCCTACAGCTACCCTTATTTATTTATTTTAATTTTCTTTGCCATCTCTACTTCCTTTACTATTCCTGCACTTCATTTCTCTCTTTTCTTCAGAATCCAGAAGACTGTTCATTAGTCTGTGTGCCAAAGTTTAGGTTAACTCAACCTGATCACAAAATGCTCCATGTCGTCAAATTTATCTCATCAAGTTAGAAAATTTGAAGTTGCATTCAAGAGTTCTTTTGTCAGCCATAAAACTGTGTTAGGGACCTCATAGTAGAAGAGGTGGCCAGTTGATGATATGACTTAGAGTTTCTTGAGTCCCCTAACCAAATCCATTATAAATACCATCATAACAATAGTGGAATTCTGCATTTAGACAAACTTGTGTTCATCTTTGGGCTTTGCGACTTATTATGTGATTTTGGACTTGCCTTCTCTGAAGATAAAGCACCTCTATTTAAGAAAGTTGTCCAGGCCGGCGCCGTGGCTCAACAGGCTAATCCTCCACCTTGCGGCGCCGGCACACCAGGTTATAGTCCCGGTCGGGGCGCCGGATTCTGTCCCGGTTGCCCCTCTTCCAGGACAGCTCTCTGCTATGGCCCAGGAGTGCAGTGGAGGATGGCCCAAGTCTTTGGGCCTTGCACCCCATGGGAGACCAGGAGAAGCACCTGGCTCCTGCCTCTGGATCAGCGGGGTGTGCCAGCCGTGGCGGCCATTGGAGGGTGAACCAACGGCAAAGGAAGACCTTTCTCTCTGTCTCTCTCTCTCTCACTGTCCACTCTGCCAGTCAAAAAAATAAAAAAATTTAAAAAAAGAAAGTTGTTCATACCCTAAAGAGAGAAGATTCTTCATCCTCCACTTCTT
The DNA here is from genome assembly GCF_033115175.1 of Lepus europaeus. Taxonomy (NCBI): domain Eukaryota; kingdom Metazoa; phylum Chordata; class Mammalia; order Lagomorpha; family Leporidae; genus Lepus; species Lepus europaeus. The sequence goes on from NC_084831.1 coordinate 62,850,305, forward strand.
TTATTTCTTTACTTTTTCTTCCTCTGATCATTCAATAACTTTTTTTTCAAAAACTTGTTTCTGACTTTACAGATTCAGAAACCTATTCTTTAGCTTGTATCTTCATCTGTAAAATAACATCAGAGGAATTGTGGTTAAAGGATACAGTGGATACACCTGTCACCTAGTAAATGCTCAACATATAGCTCCTACTATGGCATTTTCAATATGTATTAATATTTTCTATTAAATATGTATACATGTACATATACACACAAAATCAAAGGAAACAATGTGAACATAATTCACAAATTTGTTCACATTGAAAACAAATTCACAAATACAAATACATATTACTTAAGATAATCACAAATCTTTGTTATTGCAATTATTGCTGCTTTGACTTGAAAAAGCAAGTGCCAAACATAAATTATTTTTAAGCCTTAAAATTTTCTCTGCTGCTCTAATTTTGGAAAGAGGAGAGCAAGGGCTGGGGACACAGGTCAGGTGAGCTTTTGTTGGCGAAAGAAAAAGGGATCTTTGGTGGTACTCATGGGCCACCAGGGGGCAGTAGCAGGTGCTGCGATACCTACAAAACCCAACAATTCTCAGAAAGGAAAATTGCACTACTGCACAAATAGAATAAGGATCGATCCTGATTTCACACTACTTATTGCTTCAGGTTTTCACATATGTCATCCTGATCCTCTGTGGACAACAATTTGGAATTAGGGATTTAATGAAACATTGCCTCAGCCCATTCTTTCATTTATATTTATGTATAAATTTTATTGTGGACTTTCTTGAAGCAAACTCTTTTTTTTTTTAAAAAAAATCCTCTAAATAATAATGGTATTTATTTATTAAATATTTATTTTGTTTATTTGAAAGGCAGAATGACAGAGAGACAGGGAGAGAAAGATCTTCCATTCTGGTTCACTCCCCAAATGCTGCAATGGCAGGGGCTGGGCGAGGCTGAAGCCAGTAACTCAGAACTCAATCTTGGTCTCCCAAATGGTTGTCAGGTGTCCAAGCACTTGGGTCATCTTCTTCTGCCTTCCCAGGCACATTAGCAGGGAACTGTATCAGAAGTGGGGTAATTGCAACTCAAACCAGCACTCTGATACAGGATGCTGACATTTCTAGTGGGGGCTTAACCAACTGCACCACAATATGGGCCCCTGATCCAAACTGTTAATATCCTTTTTACTGTTCATTTGTTAAGCCTCTTCCTTAATAACATTTCCAGGTGTAAAGCAGTAAATATTTTCAATTACTTCGTCCTGAGAGAGTGTACATGACTTTCTGAGGACACTCATGTAAAAGCCGCAAGTGTCTTCAGACTCAGGAAGAGCCACGCTTGGTAAGTAGCCTTCATGTTACCTAAGACTGCCCACACTGCTGTGATGGCTTGTTTGAGAATGTCCTTTCTCGTTAACAGGAGACCATCACTTGTGTTCCTACAGGTAGCAAATGATCTTTGGAGGATTTATTTCCCTTCTGGCCTAACCCCAAATCAGCATAGGCTGCCATTGAGCTTAAATACTCCCCAGTTCTGGTCCTTGCCCTGCTAATCTTAATTTGTTGCTGTGTGATTGATGGCCTATCATTTACTTGAGGTCTGATAATGTTCTCCAGTTAATAAATTACCTGATCGGCCAGCGCCATGGCTTAACAGGCTAATCCTCCGCCTTGCGGCGCCGGCACACCAGGTTCTAGTCCCGGTCGGGGCACCGATCCTGTCCCGGTTGCCCCTCTTCCAGGCCAGCTCTCTGCTGTGGCCCGGGAAGGCAGTGGAGGATGGCCCAAGTGCTTGGGCCCTGCACCCGCATGGGAGACCGGGAGAAGCGCCTGGCTCCTGGCTTCGGATCAGCACGATGCACTGGCCGCAGCGGCCATTGGAGGGTGAACCAACGGCAAAAAGGAAGACCTTTCTCTCTGTCTCTCTCTCACTATCCACTCTGCCTGTCAAAATAAATAAATAAATAAATAAATAAATAAATAAATAAATAAATAAAAATAAATAAATTACCTGATCACTGGTAAGAGCTTTCTGTTGCAGTCAGGTGCCAGGCAAGGTATTTCATCCTTTGCTGGTAGCCCAGGTGTTAAATGACCTTATTTAAGATGATTGTAGATAGAGGGAGGCATGGATTTGTTTGTCCTAAGAAAAGATAATAACGATGATAATCAGGCAGTACATTGGGAGTGTTCCTTTGAAGTTATTGTAGGGAGTTAGATTATATGCATTAAAGTTTTAAAAAAAATTTAAAAATATTTTTAACAGATTTAATATGGTTTGTAGATACAGTTCTAAGAACATTTTATTCTGTCCCTCTCTCCTTCCTTCCCTCCCTTCTCTTTTCTCCTTCTACCTTCCTTTTTTCTTCCTTTTTGTCTTTTTTTAGTTTTTGAGATAACATTTTAATTTTACATTATAACAAAAAAGGCTTAATATTTCCTAAATAAAAAGTTTAATAAACAAGAAGCAAAAGGACCCTAATTTAGTGGGAATAAGGACAATGGCTATAAATAATAACAGAATGGAAAAATGAACATTCCATCCATATACAGTAAATTTTAAAGTAATCACAGATCATTAAAACTATAGTAATATAATATTTTTAACCATTGGTTTGACAAAGTTATAAAACAAAGTCTCATAAAATTATTTTGCAACAATGCTGGTACACACTCATTTCTTTCTTTTTAAAAAATTTTATCTCCCACATATAAGGGAGAGCATGTAGTATTTGTCTTTCTGGATCTGGCTTATTTCACTCAACATGATGCCCTTTAATTGTGTCCATTTTGCTGCAAATGGTAGAATTTCATTCATTTTAATAGCTGAATAATTTTCTATTGCGTATATATACTGTATTTTCTTTATTTATTCATCTGATGGTGGAAACCTTAATTGAATACAAATTTGGCTATTCTGTACAGTGCTGCTATAAACATAGTGATGCAGGTATCTCTTTGATACAACATGTTTATGTCTTTTGGGTATATACCCAGTAGTGGGAATAATGGATCATATAGCAAGTGTATTTCTAGTTTTTTAAGAAATCTCCACACTGATTTCCACTGTGGCTGCACTAATTTACATTCTCATCAATAGAGTATTAAATATTCCCCTTTCTCCACATCCTTGTCAGCAATGTTATTCTTTGAGTTTCATCTTTTAGCAGTTCTTTTTTTTAACTTTTATTTAATGAATATAAATTTCCAGTGTACAGCTTATGGATTACAATGGCTTCCCCCTCCCATAACTTCCCTCCCACCCATAACCCTCCCCTCTCCCGCTCCCTCTCCCCTTCCATTTGCATCAAGATTCATTTTCAATTCTCTTTATATACAGAAGATCAATTTAGTATAAAGATTTCAACAGTTTGCACCCACATAGAAACACAAAGTGAAACATACTGTTTGAGTACTAGTTATAGCATTAAATCACAATGTACAGCACATTAAGGACAGAGATCCCACATGAGGAGCAAGGGCACAGTGGCTCCTGTTGTTGACCCAACAAATTGACACTCTAGTTTATGGTGCCAGTAACCACCCTAGGCTGTCGTCATGAGTTGCCAAGGCTATGGAAGCCTTCCAAGTTTGCCGACTCTGATCATATTTAGACAAGGTCATAAAAGATAGAGTGAGGATAGTAACCAATGATCCTAAGAGTGGCATTTACCAGGTTTGAACAATTATACAGCATTAAGCGGGGAAGAGGACCATCAGTACACACAGGTTGGGAGTAGAGCCATTGGTGGTAGAGTAGAGGTTATGATTACAAAGGAATGAGGCCCAAGTGCGCTAGACAGGGTCTAGAACAAAGGACAGAGTCATTATTAGAGGAGCTAAGAAAGGTGCTGTCTAAGCTACAAGTAATTTTTCTGATTGAGAGGCAAATAGAACCTGATAGAAGGGGCTTGATAATAATCTGGTGGGCTTTAGGCCTTGTAAGTTAAGAGGCCCAGACCGATCTATCTCTTCACATGGGGTATATCCTAAGGGAGGTGTGAACCTCCTAGGGGAAGGCACTCTGTTGACTTTCATTACTTGACTGGCCTGGGAGGAGAGCTGGCCAGGTAAAGGCAGGTGGCATCTCTAACAAGAAATTTACAGTTCTGCCTGGGCTGAGTGAAGGGCTTTTCAGCTATAGCCAATAAGATCTGTGGCTCTGACCTGGGCATCCTTCGACTCCAGGGCAGGTCCATATCCAGTGATCCAACTCTTGGCAGAGCTGCCAGGGCTCTTCACAAGTTGACTTCTGCTGAAGCCCAGGCTTACCACATTGAAAGCCACTGCAGTGGACTGGCCTGTTGGGTCTCCTTGAGGGCAGATCACTTTACAGATCAGCCATTAATAGGCCTGCCACCCATTGCTTCTGATGCCGAGCTTGCTTTTCCTCCTGGTTTGTGTTAAAGCAGACCAGAGGATGCAAGTCAAGGGAGTGCCCAAGTCCCATCTCTAATCTTCGGTGGCCTGAACTACAAGTCTATAGTCACAGGCATGTTCTGTAGTAGTTTTTCTAAGGTAGACAATGCCCATGAGGAAAATTATATTCTCACTTTAAAACTTTCTTTCCCTTTGGTCTGAAAGGGAGGTTTTTTCTACTTACTGTATACTTCACTGATGGCGAAGTGAATCTAGCTATGAGATTATTATTTAAGTTCTTATTTTGGCTATGCTATTACAGAAAAATGTTAGCCACCTCTTTTATAAGGTCTAAAGATTAAATTGTGCTTCCTACAGATTCCTTCATAATAGAATTAGTTTCCTAACTTGAAGAGAAGAGAGAAATGAAAGAACAAGTTGGGCTTAGAATAGAGAAATGAGGGAGTAAGTCTTAGATCGCTTGCTGACAATAGCAATATCACATGAATACTTAGCAAACCGTTTCAACCATTAGATAACAACTTAAGAAAACATTTACCAGAAGGTCCAATGCCTTCTATAAATTTTAAGAATCATGTATTTGAAAACACCTCTTAAATATCTAAGATGGTGTAGTTTGTTTAACCAGTAAACTTAAGCACAACCATATAAAATGTTTTTAGTTTCTTTCTACCAACAAGTTTAAAACATATGATACACAGATTCAGGTCACACAAATTAAAATATATCTTTGATTGATTTTAGCAGCTTAAATTTATGGACAATGTTATCTATAAGTCATTTAAAATAAAATTCTTAATAAAATTTCCCCATGTGGACATACAATATGTACACACATATAATATAGTATAATAGACCAATATAGCACTTTTAATAATAGCTTTTAAAATCTTTAACTCTTTTTGTAGATTGCCAATTGATTTGAATTGCTTTTTCTTTTTAGTAACCTCAGTTAAACATACTTTCAGTTGGTAATGTTAATACATTATTGGCTTCATCTGTTTACAGAGCCATCCCAAAGTACTGAATACAATAGAAGTGGCTGGAAAAAGTCCATAGGAGCCTATAGGAGGACAGCTAAACACAGAACCTACAACGCTTTAGTTTTATGAGCAGCAAATCATATATAACTGTGGATGACAAAAGACTTTAAGTTGCCATGTTTAAAATTATAAACTCATCAACCAACAAGCGGCACTTGCTTACTTCACAGTATTTTTGAAAGCACCTGTAGGATTTTACAAGTATTTAACCCTTTAGGCCTCTGGGGCTTTCTCATTACGATAACTATCATGTCTAGTAACACAAGATCATTAGACTTTTTAATTCTCAAACATTTGTATTAATAGCATTTTCCATTATAGAAACTTAAAGTTTGGTACCACATCACATCTTGACAGTACTTCTAATCTAATCCAAATAGCCTGATTAGTCGGTGTCTCTATAAGATGAGAGACATAGGTCCTTCGATTTTTTTCAGTTGGGCCCAAACTGGAAAAACCAAAGTCCAAGATTTACTGGAAATTTTAGAGTCCAGAATGTTTGGAACTTTGATTTTTTGAATGCCTGTCAAGAATGCCAAGAAGGCTCAAAATCCAAAATATCTGGTTGAAATAAGATTCCTTAAAATCATGACATAACATAGACCAAATTTGATCATTGTTACAAGGTGATTATTCAAGTCCTTGAAAATAAGCACATATTTAAATAACCCATAGCTCTTAATAAAAATGCAGCTGTTTTTGAACAATTAGAATTTAACAGACATCAAGAGAACATAGTAGATTACTTCAACACATTGCTTTAACAGAGCATCAGAGTTTAATTCTATGTCAAAGAGAAATTGAGCTTCCTGTGATCTTTTGCTGTGAGGTTTCCTTCCTTTACCTTCTTTCATATTGATAACCATGTTTCTGTTTGTGTGTATAACACATCTTTAAGCATCTTTTGCAGGGCAGGATGAGTGGCAACAAATTCTTTCAGTTTCTGTTTGCTATGAAAAGTCTTAATTTCACCTTCATTCACAAATGAGAGCTTTGCAGGATATAATATTCTGGGCTGGAAGTTTTTCTCTCTTAGTGCTTGGGCTATGTCATGCCATTCCCTTCTAGCTTGTAGGGTTTCTGATGAGAAGTCTGCTGTGAGTCTAATTGGAGATCCTCTGAGAGTAATCTGACGTTTCTCTCTTGCACATTTTAGGATCTTTTCTTTGTGTTTCACTGTGGTGAGTTTGATTACAACATGTTGTGGTGAGGATCTCTTTTGGTCATGTTTACTAGGGGTTCTATGAGCTTCCTGTACTAGGAGGTCTCCGGGGAAGTTCTCTGCAAGTATCTCACTAAAAAGGCCTTCTAATCCTTTCTCCCTCTCCATGCCTTCAGGAACTCCTAGAACCCGAATGTTGGGTTTTTTAAGAGTATCCTGTAGAGTCCCAACAATATTTTTTAGATCTCTAATTTCCTCTTCTTTTCTTTGGTTTGACTTTATACTTTCCTGTGCTTTGTCTTCTAAGTCTGATATTCTCTCTTCTGCTTCACCCATTCTGTTTTTAAGGCTCTCTAATGTGTTTGTCATTTGATCTATTGAATTTTTCATTTCATTATGATTTCTCGTCACTATCCCAATTTCTTGTTCTACTAGTTGTTTCATTTCATTTTGATTCCTCCTTAATATTTCTTTTTCGTGTGAGAGATTTTCTATCTTGTCCATTAAGGATTTCTGTAGTTCAAGAATTTGTTTTTGAGAACTTCTTAATGTTCTTATCAATTTTTTGAGATCCACTTCTTGCCTTTCTTCTATCTCATCATCTTCATAATCTTGAATTGGGGTGTCTTTTTCATTTTGGGTGTCATAGTGTCTTCCTTGTTCTTGTTACCTCGGTTTTTGCATTTGTTGTTTGACATATTGGAGATATTCTTTGGTTTCTTCACTGTGGTGTTTTTTTCTTTTTATACTGTGACTCTAGGATAACTGGACTGTCTGCTTTCGATGGAGCCTTAGAGACTTGAGATGGGTGTGGCCTGAGAGCTCTGTTTGGTTCCTCAGTGTTGAGGGTGTGTCAAAAGTGACACTCCCAGGTTAGGCCTGGTAAATCTCTGTCTCTTTCTTTTTTTTTTTTTCTTTTGATTCAAATGGGAAGTAATTCCACACAGCTGAATGGAATTGGAGGTAGTTAGCAGGAGAATGATATACCCGCAGGAGCCAGAGATCAGAAGCTCTTTCCCAAGGACCACACAGGGAATCTGTGCTGCCCTCATTGTGGGCTCCAATTCTCCTACAGACTCCCACTGGGTTGCCAAGGTTACTGAATTGTAGTGTCTCTGGAGAGTGCTCACGTGAATTCCATGAGTTCTCTCCTGCACCGTCTCTTTTTTCACAGTCTCAGTTCATTAGCACCACACATTAATTAAATCCTAATCTCCTGTTATTTCACCCCTCCCCCCAGAGTCAGGTGTTTCTGCTAGGCTCAGGGCCAGTGCAGACCTGAGGTCGCCCTGCTTATGATGTATGTCCAAAATGGCGCCTGCTCTTTGTCTTGCTCGCCTTTGAGAGGTGAACGGAGAGAGAGAAACTCGTGTCCGTATCAGTCACTTTTTTTTTCTCTCTCTCTCTTCTAGTTAGCCTGGTGAACTTTTCCCCACGGGGTTTCAAGCCTCGTTGCTCTAGTCTCCTCTTTCCTCTTTCCCGCTGGTGTCTCGGGCTATGGAGTTTCGGCTCACCTCACGTTCCAGCGCTGGTGTGTTGAGTCTGCCACTGGTGTCCAGAACTTGGGCTCCCATGCTCTCCACGCAGGTCCACTGTGAATCACTAGTTCCCGAAGAGTTTCCTCTGCTGTTTCTTCCCCTACTCGTCCTCGAACCTGCAGTATCTCCCCTTTTATTAAACTGTCTCTCCCCGGGCTATCAATGTGCTCCCTTCCTATTCTGCCATCTTGCCGCTCTCCAAATTCTAACAATATTTGAGACATACCATATTTTCTCTTCTGGCATGTTGTAATCACTATGAATATTATGGAGAAGGAAAAGCAAAAAGCAAGAATGAAATAATTTGAGCACATTTCTTGAGATTACTGTAATATATTTTTCATTTTTGAATTGTTGCCTAATAATTCAATTCCTTACAAAAAATAAATTTTGGAAAATAATTCTACAAGACAGTTTCTGGAATCACACAAGGGCCAATTAAAGAATAGTTATAGCAATAAACAAGTTGAAAAGAACTTTCAAAATAGGGGACAAAAATACAGAAAGTAATGATGATTCTGGCTCAGATCTGAGGGAGATAATTTGGCTATAATGTGCTGGTAATCTTTTTAGCTCATTATATATAGAGATGAGGAGTAAGTACCTCTTAGAAAAGTGTAGTTTTCTCACCAAGGAAACATACCTTACAAAAATTTTTAAACCAGATGTTCTTAAACTGTAGTTTAAGAAAGACCTAAGTTCAGGGTAAATCTATATACATTTCTGAAATTATTTGCAAATCAACATATTCATCTTTTACAGACATTGGATATTTGGTTTTTCTTTTTTAAAGATTTATTTATTTATTTGACAGTCAGAGTTACACAGAGCGAGGAGAGGCAGAGAGAGAGAGAGAGAGAGAGAGAGAGAGAGGTCTTCCATCTGATGGCCAGAGCTGCACTGATCTGAAGCCAGGAGCCAGGAGTTTCTTCCAGGTCTCCCATGTGGGGGCAGGGGACCTAGGACTTGGGCCATCTTCTACTGCTTTCCCGGGCCATAGCTGAGAGTTGGATGGGAAATGGAGCCACCGGGACTCAAACCAGTGTCCATATGGGAAGCTGGTACTTCCGGCCAGGGTGTTAACCTGCTGCGCCACAGTGCCTGCCCCAGATATTTGGTCTTGATAGGTTGTTAAAGAGATTTATCATCAAGCAGAGTTCAAGAAACTGCTTCAAATAATTATTTGGAATTTTGTTTTTATTCTTATCTTTGGATTATAAAGATTGCTTTTTGCTTTTAATGTCCCCAAACATGCATGAGTGGAAGAAATACCAGAACACCTTAATCCACAAATTTAACAAATTTGAATCTGACCCAAAGATGTAAGAAGGCAGCAACAGGAAAACCAGATTCGTGAGTGGTACTCAAAGACACCATTTAAGAAAGGATGGCACAGAAAAAGACAGCAAAATAAAACAAAGCAGTAACATCCTTCCCTGGACTAGTGAGCAGGAGCTCTAGAACTCAGGACTGACCAATTAATGGGCCTTTAGCTACTCATTTGAGCTGTGTCTCTGTATCTAAGACAAGAAACACTCATATATCATTATCTTAATTCACCCAAGTGAGTGAGGTAGCTTACCTATGTGGACTTTACAGATAACTGGAACATATTCTTTTCAGCTACAGATGATGTGTATTTTAGCCATCAATGCCCAGTATAACTCCAACTGCTTGAGCTCCAAAGTTATAACCTCTCAGAAGCTTCCTGAGTTCTGGAGCATGGGACAATTTACTACATGGCATGAAGTGCTTTCTAAATGCTTTGACTTCTTTATCTGGGTCACCCATGTGGGTGGAAGAGACTCAAGTATTTGAGCCACCATATGCTGTTTCCCAGGTGTATTAGCAGAGAGCTGGATTGGAAGCAGAGTAGCTGAGACTCAAACTGGAATTCTGATATGGACTGTGGGTGCTCCAGGTTGAGGTCCTATTATTATGCCCATTTCAAACATGACGGTATTGAGACTTTGTCATAATTTAGCTTACCTAAGGAGACACAATAATGGAAATATTGGGGCTGGGATTAAAGCTCAAAGCTTAGTTCCACTGTTAGTATCTTAACCACATTGCCAAAATAAATATTGGTTAATCTTTGATTGACCACTTGGGGCTTTCATAATCTCAGTTACTACTGAGGAATATAGTAGTATTTATGGCGCAATTAAACACACCAGATTGCTGCATAGTTTGAGATATTCTTTCTTTCAGCATCATCTTCTGTGTCTGATTTAATCTCTAGTATCTCATTGCTGCCACTTTGACCATAGTTGTACCACCCTTATCTCTCTCATTTTTTTGCTTATTTTAGAAAGCTGGCAGATTGCCTAGCCTTTACTATAAGACTTATTATTAAAGTTTAAGTGAAAGGGTTCTGATCAACTTAGATTTTCCCTGTAAGATACATGACTCATGGACCCTTTTGATCAACAAAATCTCGTAGAAACCTTTCCATGGGACTGCCTCACAGATTCTCCTCCTTAGACAAGTGGGATTCTAAGAATCTGAGAGTGTTGCTTTCTAGGATCTTCACAATGAATCCAAGGTAGAGAGGGCTTATTTCAAGGAGATTGAAAATGTGATTTTTGTCCTACACAGTGGATATATTGGTGTTCCACAAAGAACTAGAATATCATTATATCTAATCATTATAAATAATAACATATTTTTCATATAATTCATATATAACCATATATATTACTTATAATAATATGCATATTTAATGGTATCATCTCCCACATGATTGTGGAGGTTGAGAAGTCCAGTGACCTGCCATGTATAAGCTGGACACCCAAGAAGACTGAATATGTAGTTTGAAAGCCTGTGAGCTATAGAGCTGCTAGTGTAGCTTCCAGTTTGGTTCTGAAGGCCAGAGGAGCAGAAGCTCAGGTGTAGGAGATTAATGTTCTGGCTCAAATGCTCAAGCACAGAGAAAATTCAAATCCTGTCACCTTTTTGTTCTATTTAATCCCTAATAAACTAGATGTTGCCCATTCATGTTGGAGAAGACAGCTTGCTTTACTCACTCTACCAATGAAAATGTTAATTTCTGCCAGAAACACCCTTACACCTATATCCAAAAATGATGCTTAGCCAGATATCAGAGTATCCTATGGTAAGGCATAGAATGACAAATAAATTTAACCATCACAGTGGATTATGTATTGACATAATAACATAACATATAACACACATAGAGAAGTAATGAAGGAATTGTATCAATTTGAACTGAGAGGAACAGAAGTAGTTCAAAATAAAATAAATTCTTGGATTCATATTTGTTTTTATAAACTTCAAGAAAACTATTCAACTCAACTATTTTTTGGGGGAAATAAAATCTTTATATTAGAGGCAGAAGTAGGATCCCAGATGGTGAGCCCAGAACCCTAGGCAATGACTCTCGGGGAGCGGTCGTCGACCCTAGTAAGAAAAGTGGTGACATGGACATGGAGGATGTTCAAAGTTGTCAAAGTTGGTGCAATCAAGTGATTACTGCAAATCTCCCCACAACCGCCTTCTGAATGATTTCATTTGCAGAGGTTATCCTGTGTTTGTCCTGTCTGTGTATGGCAGTCGTGTGGGGACAAATAACTTGTCATTGCAGGTCACAAGACTCCAGAGGGAGAGGACAAATAGTTAACAATCTCTACCTGAGGAACCACACACAGTGGCATCATTTATACTTGACTCTGACTTAGATGATAATTTCTTCAGTCTGGAGCTTCATGTTGTAAGGGATGAAACTTCTGAAAGGTTTTGGAAGAAGCTGAGTATATTCTGCCTGTGGAAAGAATGTAATTTGTGGCAAGAAAGATGACTGTGGCACATTTTCTTTTCCAAAAATGGCTACAGTCATATTTCTTGCTGCAAATGTTCTTCGAGAAACTTTACTCTTCTCTGTCAAGAAATGGAGCGTAATTCTCTCCCTTGGAATCCAAGAACCAACAATATGTGAGGGGAATGAGGTTGCCTGACTTCCAAGGCTAGATGATAGAAGGCCATGCATCTTCTGTCTTGTTCATGAAACACTTTCTTTTGAAACATTAAGCTATCCCATGAACCCCCCATCTTTTCTCAAGCTTGAGGAAGCTTCAGCTTCCACCTTCTAGAGGTCACATGGAGAGGCCATGTGATACAAAGAGAGAGAAAGGTGTTTGTCAAGCTCTCAAATCCTCCAGTCAGTCCCTCATTGTATCTGCACCAGTGCCTGGTATAACGCCAACTGAGTGAGCTCCAAAGTTATAACCTCTCTCACAAGCTCCTTGAGTTCCAGAGCATAGGACAATATACTACATGGCAACAGAAAATTGGAATCTGGATAATAATATTTGGGAAAACCTATACTATAGAAATGCAAATACCAGTACTAAATATTAATGCAGATGTAGAGCTGATAGTCAAATTATGCAAATGTGACACACCACATGATTGATTGGATATCAGGTCTGATTATTCAATTTCTTTGCTATGCCAGCTATTAAATTATTTGAATATAATTCCAGTGCACTATGTGCACATATGTTTGTAGTAGTATTGTTGTAATGGTGATCCCTTGCTCACTATTCCACTTCTCTCTGTCTCTCTGTCTGTCTCTCTGTCTGTCTCTCACACAAACACACATACAAATGTAAAAAGAGTGAATATCCTTCAATAAAGATTTCATACATTTGTTTTGTCCATATAATGGAATATTAAATCATTGTTGAATAGAATGAAATAAATTGATATTTACTGTCCTCTAGGGATAGCTAGAATACATAGAGACAAAAGCAAGGAAATAAAAATATAACCGTGTCTTAGGAAAAAAAAATGTAGCTTGCTGCCTGAGTGTGGAGAAGTTCACAGGGACATACAGCCCACTGTGAACAGAGCTGTCTAATCCCAAGAGGTGGGACTAGAAGGAGGACACAGGAAAGATCTATCTGACTGTCTGTCTCTCTCTAGCTATCTATCTATCTAGCTTTCTAACATACACACACACACATAAATATATGTATACATACATACATTCATTTATATTTGAATTCTTTAATTGTTTCACCAAGGTTATATGGTTTTCGCAATAAAAATCTAATAAAGTGAATAAGAAAAATGTAATAAATTCAAGCAGGTTGTTGCCTATTAGGAATAGGGAGAATGGGAAGAGTATATATATGTTTTAAATGACAGTATCCTTTTCATTTTGAAGTGAGAATTACTCATTTTATTATTTAAAATGTTCTTATAAAACAATTTAAATATAAAAGTTTAAAATGGTTGTTTTCTTATGAAAAGTAATTAACCTGTGTTAAACTGTAGAGTAACAAATTATGATAAAAGACATAATGAAAGTTGCCTCTTATAGAAGGAAGACACAATGTAATTTTAACACAGAGAAATGAATTTAAAAAGAGATAAGAAAATACAGAATTAACTAAGGAAGGTAGTAAACAATATCCAGGAAGAAGTCTCTAGCAGCCTGTGTAAATGGTAAATATACTTTCAGGGGATTTTTTTTTCTTTCTGAAAGCTCTAGGACTTGAACTACAACATTCTTGCCCAGAGCAGATGTATAGCAGGTCAGATGTTCAGTTCCCATTGTTGATATAGAGCTGTGGGTGTGGTTGGCTTTGAGCTATCTACCAAGAAGGTGGCCAAATTTAGTCATGTTGTATATTCATATACAATGATACAAAATCAAGTAAAAATACATATTCTAGTGAATATGGGTTTGAAGACTGGGATCTGAGCTGTGTTTAGTGCTGTAATAACACAATTCTAAAATGTCAGTAGCTTAATACAAGAAAGGCTTATTTTATGCTCATGTCAAATTTCAGCATGGGTTGGTGGAGGGACTCTGCTAAAGCAGTTGTTCAGGAACTTGTGGTATACCACCCCCTTCAGTATCTTTTTGCACTATAGCATGGAAAAAGTGAGTGAATCTTTGAGTGTGGAAGACTTCCGTCACACAGATTTGGAAGCAGTACAGATCATGCTTGCCTATGGTTTATTTTTTAGGAACTTAGTTACACAGCACCAAGCTATGGGCAAGGCCAGGGGATGCAACTTGAGCAGGCTTAGTCACAGAAGGGCTCTTGGGGAGGACTCCTTGCCTGGCACTATAGAGCATGACTGGTGCTGTGAGGTAGTATATGCACACATTTAACTCTCCAGAAAAACTACACTAACTTCATGTTCATTGTTTTTTCCCCAAAGAAACCATTTATTTAATGAATACAAATTTTATAAGTACAACTTTAGGAATATAGTGATTCTTCCCATCATACTTGCCCTCCCAACCCCACATCCACATCTTCCTGTTGAATTGATCCCTTAATCTTTACATAGAGACCTTCTTTGTCTCATAACAGTTTTTGTGTCAAAGTCTATTTCGTCTGATATTAAGATGGCTACACCAGCCTTTTTTTTTGGTTTCTGTTGTCATGGAATATCTTTTTCCATCCTTTTACTTTCAGTCCGTGTTTATCTTTGTTGGAGAGATGTGTTTCTTGCAGGCAGCAAATAGATGGTTTTTATTTTTATTTTTTATCTATTCAGCCAGTTTGTGTCTTAACTGGAGAATTGAGGCCATTTATATTCAAGGTGACTATTGATTAGTAACAACTTTGCCTTGACATTTTTCCATAAATATTCTTATTTTTTACTTTGGATTTCCTTTGTATTTTTACAGGGAGCTTTTCTTCCTTTACCTTTTTCCATAGTGACCTTGTATCTTTGTTTCTGTGTGCAGCACATCCTTAGGCATCTTCTGCAGAGCTGGATGGGTGGAGACAAATACTTTCAGTTTCTGTTGGTCATGGAAGGTCTTTATTTCACCTCCATTCATAAATGAGAGCTTTGCAGGGTACAGTATTCTGGGTTGATACTTTTTTCCTTAAGACTTGAAATGTATCTCGCATTCTCTCCTAGCCAGTAGTATTTCTGATTAGAATTCTGGTGTGGATCTAATTGGAGATCCTCTGAAATAATCTGTCATTTCTCTCATGCACACTTCAAAATATTTTCTTGTATGTTTTCCTGTGGAGAGTTTGACTACAATGTGTTGTGATGAAGATCTTTCTGGTCGTGTGTATTAGCAGTTCTATATGATTCCTATAATTGGATGCCCCTTACTTTTTTTCCAAATTGGAGAAATTTTCATTGTTATTTCACTAAAAAAGGCCTTCTAATCCTTTCTCTCTTTCTATACCTTCTGGAGCTCCTAGAACCCATATGTTGGGTCATTTGATAATATCTTGTAGATTACCAATGGTGTTTTTTAGTTTTCTAATTTCTTCTTCTTGTGTTTGATCTGACTTTAGCATTTTCTGTAATTTGTCTTCTAATTGGATATTCTTTCTTCTGCTTCACCGATTCTGTTGTTAAGGCTCTCCACTGTAGTTTTTATTTGTTCTATTGAATTTTTAATTTCCAAGATTTCATTTGATTTCTTTTTAAGTTCTCAATTTCTGGGAGAAATTTTCTTTCATGTCATGTATGGATTTCATTAGTTCATGCATTTACTTCTGATTACTTTTAAGTACTCCCAGGATCCCTTTTTTGAATTCCATTTCTGGCATTTCTGCAATCTCATCATCTTCACAATCTAGTTTTGAGGTGTTGTGATTTTTGGGGGAGTCATGTTGTCCTCCTTGTTCTTGTGGCTTGGGTTGGTGCATTTGTTATTCAGCATTTGTGGAGATACTCTTTGATTTTTCTTGAACCTCGTCTGATTGGATTAGTGGAGTGCTTGCTTTCAGGGAATAACTAGAGGGGTGTGGTGAGAGTGGCCAGGGAGCTCGGTTCAGTGCTCCAGGGTGAAGGGTTTGTCTGAGGTGACACACCCAGGTTTGGTGTAGTATCTCTTTTTCTTTCTCTCTCGCTCTTTATTTTATCAGAGGTAGAGGTTTCTTCTTGTCTGTTGGCATAGAATCAGCTGAGTTTCTCTCCTTGAAGTAGACCAGTGCCTGGGTGTTAGCCCCTGTGCGTATGTTATTCTTCTGCTCTGCCACAAGGACCACACAAAGGATCTGTGCAATCCTCAGTGTAAGCTCAGATTCCCCAGCAATATCCCTTACTAGGTAACGAGGGAGCCCTGTTCATGTGGAGCTTCTCACAGTGACTGCCAATGTCCTAGCTACACCCTGAGTCCTCCCATGCAGCTTCAGTGTTTTCATAGTCCCAGCATACAAGCATCCCACAGTCCCAAGCATCCAGCCCCCTAACTATTCTCCTTATCAGACTCAGGAGTCTCCACTTGGCTAGTTGCTAGGTACGGACACAAGCTGGTGCAGCTGTCACATATGTGAAAAATGGTGCCTGCTGTGTCAGCTTTTACAGGATGCCTTTGCAGGATGATTGAGGAAGAGAGAAAATGTGCCCCTCACTTTTTCTCCTCTAGTTTGGTGGGTATATCAATCCCCATGGGGCCAGATTCCCTCTAGGCTCTTCCTGCAACCTTTTCTCCAGTGGCTTAGGCTTCTGAAGTCTGGTCTTACCCTGCTCTCCAGCACTGGTGTAGAGGCTCTCAGCTAGTGGAGTCCTAAGTTGTATGCATCTGAGACTGCACTCTTTCTACTTTTTAAAAACAATATTCTCCTAGACTCTAGCAGCAAGCTCCCTCCCTACTCTGCCATCTTAACCCACTTTCTTTCATGTTCATTTAAAAATGTTGAACTTGTAAGAAAGGAGAGATATGTCATGAGCAGAATGTTGAGGATCTTATAAAATTAAATTGTGGATTTAAGTTTATTATAAGCCTTCAAGTGCAACTTATGTGCCAACCTTATAAAAACTTTTACAAGTCTGCAAACACATGATTTTATACTTGCTGTCTTCTGAAGATAGGATGCTCCTTTTCTCTCTTATTTTTACATCTTCTTTCCATCTGCTTAGTTTTTCAAGTTTTAACTGAAGGATTATCTGCTTTAGAGATTTCACTAACAATCCCTGGGTCAGGTGAAACTTTTTTTTCCTGTTTACACATGGGGCATTATTCTCACCTTTCATTGCACACTTCTTCCATTGCATATTTCACTGTGTTATATCTACTTCATCTCTTTCTTCTGGTAGAGTCTGAGCACAACTGGAGCAAAAGTTATGCATTTCATCCTTGTATGCTTAGTGCCTGACTCATGTAAGATACACTTTAATATTTGTTACATTGAATAATAAGTAGATAAATATATGGCTTAAATATGTATATATATGTGTGTGTATGTGTATGTTTGTGTGTGTATGTTATATTCAACGTTTAAAATTTAGTAATTAGCTGCAGTGCTTTTTGGTGACTTGATGTCTGGGAACCAAATGTTCTAAGATTAAAAATAAATCTGCTTCACTGATGGTTTTGTACACATTTGTGTCACGTCTATGGAAAGAGAGGACCAAGATGGGTGGAGATGAAGTTGTGGGAAGGAAGAAAACTGGGACGGAGAGGACGAAATGGAAATTAGAGAGGTACATGTAATGCTGATTAGAGGTACATGTAATTGCTGATGTACCTTCTTTGGCAAAATTCTTTCATATGAATGCTGGTAGTTTTTCTTATATGATATACTAGGTGGACACATTTTGGGAAACTTGCTCAAAGTATATTTCTCTCGGCATTACAGAAAAGCACTACTATTCTCTGCCTGCAAAATTATATGTGGATTGAGACTTGGCTACATCTGACTTTGATTATTTTGCTGTGTAAGTGGAATCAGATGTCTCTCCTTGGAAATGACTCATTAGTCTCCCATCCTTTTCTGTTAATGTTCTCCAAATTTAATAATGATCTTGTGTGATTTATCATGTGGTATTATCAGACAGATTTAGAAGGTGACATTTAATGATGTCTTCTGGATACACAAACAACTTTATTTGGCCATTTGGGTGCCAAAGGGATTGTCTTAACTATTTGGGTGTTATTGTGCTTCGTTATAGTTTTGTATAATCATGGGAAAAAGAATCAGTGCCACGAGTCTGCCTAAACTGCCTTCACTCTTCAAGAAGTACCAGTTACAAAAGGAGCTTACAATCTCAAATGAAAAATGCTATTTCTCCTTGAAGGCACTATAAATTTGGCCCTTATCCTTTTCTCTGATAAGTCTTTTGTCCATTCCCAACTAAATGTTGTACTCTTTTGACATCCTTAACCTTGTGTTCTGAATTGCTATTACTTCTCCAGGCACAAGGTAAGCTTCCCACAAGTAAATCTGGAAACTGCTTATAAGATGAGACAATTACTTTGTTTTTAGGCTTAAGAAGAGGAGCTGGTGTGCTCCAAACTTGAGGAAAAGGTAAGAATGAAAGACTGGTTTCCTGGCTTGATTGGTTTATGTTGTGTATTTGAAATGTACAATTATTATATAATGATAAAAAATTAAAAAGATTATTGGCAATTAACACTGGCCATTTAGATTTGGGATTTTAAATGAGAAAAGTTTCCATGCCTTCTTACATGTTTCCTTAACACCAACAGAAGCATTCAAAGCAAATGCTGAAAGTTTTTAGGATAACAATAATAAAATCTCACATTATCTAGTCTGAATATTTTAAAGCCTCCCATTTTGTTTTATTTTTGAGGATATCTTTATTATTCCAAGTACTTCACAAATTATAACTTAGTACAAAGAGCTTTATGCACATTCTCTTGGATATGGATTTACCTAATACTAGACATCTCACACTGGAGCAGAATCCTCTGGAAGAACTTGGATTTGTTGGAAGAGTACTTAAAAATCACAGAATAAGTATTAGATAAATAATTGTTAAGAAAAAGCATCAATTAATTCAAGAGATGTAAATCTTAGATTCATACAGAAACCTCTATGGAATTGTTTATAGCAGCCCTATTTTTACTTTTAAAATTTAAAATTTTATTTATTTTCATTTTTGTTTGAGAGAGAGAGAGAGAGAGAGAGAGAGAGAGGAGTTTCCCTCCACTGGTTCATTTCCCAAGTACTTGCTACAGTTAGGGCTCAGCCAGATCAAAGCCCAGATCCTGGAGCTACATCTGTGTCACCCAAGTACTTGAGATACCACACGCTGCCTCCTAGAGTGCACATTAGCAGGAAGCTCGATCAGAAGGGGGATATCTGGAACTCAAATCAGACATGGTGATATGGGGTGCAGTCATCCCAACAGGTGACTTAACTGCTCTGTCAAATGTCTGCCCCTCTTCATCTACTCCCATTTTTATTTATGATTACCAAGAATTGGGAAAAATTGAACTGATTAATAGAAAATCAAACTATAGTGCACCCAACCCTGGAGCATTGCTCAGCAATAATAAAAGGAAAAAAAAAACCAATTAATTCATTTGACAATATGGAAGAATCTCATTTGCCTTATGAAATAAGTCAGACTCAAAAGGCTTTATGTTGTATAGGCCAATTAGATGACATTCTGGAAAAGGCAAAGTGCAAAGCACACTTGACAAATAAGTAGTTTTCAGTAACTGTAGGAGAGAGGATTGACTATAAAGGAACCCCTTGGGATGATGAACTTCTTTTACATATTCATTTCGATTCTATATGGTCTATATGATCTATATGATTCTATACATTTGTCAATATTCACAGGACATATGCTCAAAAGGGTGATTTTTACCATGTCAAACAAAATAATTTTGGGGTTGGCACTGTGGCATAGTAGGGTAAGCCTCTGCCAGTGGCACTGGCATCCTATATGGATGCTGGTTTATGTCCTGGCTTCTCCACTTCAGATCAAGCTCTTTGCTTATGGCCTGGGAAAGCAGTAGAGGATGGTCCAAATGGTTTGGCCCCTGCACCTGCATGGGGAACCTGGAAGAAGCTCCTGGCTCCTGGCTTCAGATTGGCCCAGCTCTGGCCATTGCAACCACTTGGGGAGTGAACCAGTGGTTGGAAGACCTTTCTCTCTTCCACACTTTGTAGCTATACTTCTCAGATAAATAGATAAAATCTTAAAAAAAGTAAAACAATTTTTAATAACCAAGAAGCCAGTGCTGCCAGCATGCTGTAAAATTTTTACTTTCATTATAGTAATTTGCTATATTTTCCAAAGTAATTAGCTATGTTTTTCCAAAAACCATAAATTACTGATAGCTTTTCATTCAATTATCCCACACCGGAGAATTTATCCTAAGACTATCATAAGAGTACAGAAAATCTATATATGTAAAGATGTTTTTCACCTTTTTTATAAGTGAAATGCTGTCTTTTTGCTTTTATTTGTATTTCTATGTCTGTGAGAAAAATGGCATATTATCACATGATTATTAACCAATTTTATGAGGAAATATAAGATTAATATCCTATTCTGGTAGAAGAGGAGCAAATCTATTTTTCTCAGTAAACACAAAGAGCCATCCATTTATGTAAAATGATTAAAAATAGTTTGGTATTTGGTAAAATTTCTACTGTTGTTGTAGATAAATAAACAAATTGAGCTAAAAACATGGTTGCTAGGAAGGTCACTTGTTGAGACTTTGGGTTAAGAACCTTTTAGTACTTTTCATAGTTGGAAGTTTGTCCTCTAATTTTTGTTTTGTTTTTTTTTTTTTTTTAATCAGCACAAGACCTTTGATTTCATATGTTTAGTTACAGAATATGAGTAACTAAAACATCAGTTTTGAGCATTCTTTTCTTGGGTGCTTAAAGTTTTAAACTCAACCCAAATTTTTCAATCTTTTGGAGTTAATTCAATATTGGCAAAATGTGCCTTTTAGTTCACGAGGCTTTTTAACTCTCCATTAGAGACTGCAAAACAATGTTTTGGAGAATTAAAAATAGATGACTGTAAAGCACTAAATACTGTCTTAATAATGGACACATAATAAAAAATAAATTGGAAAATACTCGTAAAATGAGGTAGAGTGAGGTGAGTAGATGAATTTTTGTGGGTAAGGAGATGATCTGTAACAATAAGAAAGACTAAAGAAATGAATTCATTCACAAAATAACCACCTCCTATTTGGAGGTGGTGTTCTATGCTCAATGATTTTGCCATGAATAAAAGAGAAAACCATATTTTCCCTCAGAGGCCTCTCACTTTATCTTGTTCACAAATTGGAACAAATGGAATTTCATTTATCCTCATGTATTTTCACCTTTTTGCTAGATACATATTGACATATGTAAGGTTTATTATGTGGACAAGACATTGAAATGTGATTCTTATTACATTTTTTAGTCAATTCTTTTCCTGCTTCAAGTGAATACGGTACAATCCTAAACTTCTGCCTTCCCCCTTAGATTCTCAGTAGGTGATCTTGCTTCTGATGTCACTGAAAGCTTAGAAAGGATTCAAAGAGAACTTCTTTATTTTTTTCAACATTTATTTATTTACTTGGGAATCAGAGGTACAGACAGAGGGAGAGACAGATAGAGATCTTCCATCTGCTGCTTCACTCCCCAAATGGCCACAATGGCCAGAGCTGGGTGGATCTGAAGTCAGGATCTAAGAGCTACTTCCTGGTCTCCCATATGGTATAGGGGCCCATCCACTTCGGCCATCCTCACTGCCTTCCCAGGCCATCAACAGGAAGCTGGATCAGAGTGGAGAAGCTGGGACTAGAACTGGTATCTATATGGGATGCTTAACCTACTATGCCACAGCATCTGTCCCTTTCCTTATTCTTATACAACCAAATACGCAAACTGTTTGCTTCTCTTCCTATTATTTTTCAGTAACAGTGAAGATACTTATTGTAGGTTAATGCATCCCCTTGAGCACTGGACCTCTTGCTGATGTTTGCTTCTCAAATTATCCGCTGTCCTTCCTACATCATTAGTTTTTCTTATTATTAGCAGTAAAATATTATATATTATTTCTAGTTGTAAATATAAAACTATCCCAAGTTGCCATTCACTCTGGCTAAGATCTCATAGTTTCTCCTATAAAAGGAGATCTCATAGTTTCTCCTTTCATAGAAAGATTCCAAAGGAGGTTTTTGTAGGTGCCATTTGACTTTGCCTCCCAGTCTTCCTTGGACTCATTCTAATCAACTGTTATTCTCAATGGTTTTGCCCAAACAACTGTTAACTCATGTTATCAAGATCTCTTTATTTACAAAGTCAGTGTCAATATTCAGTCCTCATTTCAAGAATACATAATTCATTCACCCTGACCAAGTGGGAATATCCCTGGTATGCAGGAATGGTTCAATATTTGCAAATCAATCAATGTGATACAGCACATTAGCAAACTGAAGAACAAAAAAACCTATAATTTCCTTAACATGTTCAGAGAAAGCATTTGATAAAATACAACACCCTTTCATGATGAAAACTCCAAATAAATTGGGTATTGAAGAAATATTCTTCAACACAATCAAGGCAATCTTTGACAAACCTACAGCCAGTATCCTATTGAATGGGGGAAACTAGGAATCATTCCGACTGACATCTGGAACCTAATGAGTTGCCAGCTTTGTGTTTGGTTCTTAAGATTGTTTTGCCTTTTTGAGGTATGCCTGCAATTTCAGTGTTTTGAAAATTTTAATACATTTAAAATGGACTAAAATCTAAAATTATAAGAACTGATGTATAAGTGTATTTTGCTTTTGATAATGATATTTATTATATTCATTTAAATTCTCAATCCCATCAAGGTGGCATGTACCAATGCCATCTCACTAGTTCAAGTGATCAATTTCAGTTCACATTCGATGGCTCTGATAGGTCTAAGAGTCAAAGGGATCTCACAAACAAGACAAGTGTCTGCTAATACTAACTGATAGAATCAAAAAGGGAGAGAAAGATCCAACATGGGAAGCGGGATGCACAGCAGACTCATAGAATGGCAGATGTCCTAAACAACACTCTGGCCTCAGAATCAGCCCTTAAGGCATTTGGATCTGGCTGAAGAGCCCATGAGAGTATTTTAGGCATGGAAAGCCAAGAAACCATGGAAAAGAAAAAAAGAAGAAGACCTAAATGAAAGATCTCTGGGAGTGAGATCCCAGTGGAAAGAACGGGGCCATCAAAGAAGGAGGTACCTTTCTCTGAAGGGAGGAGAGAACTTCCACTTTGACTATGACCCTATCGGAATAAGATCAAAGTCAGTGAACTCTAAAGGCTTCCATAGCCCTGGCAACTCATGACTAGAGCCTAGGGAGATTACTGACGCCATGAACAGGAGTGTCAAATTGTTAAGTCAGCAACAGGAGTCACTGTGTACTTACATCCCATGTGGGATCTGTCCCTAATGTGTTGTCTAATGTGCAGTGATGCTATAACTAGTACTGAAACAGTATTTTTACACTTTGTGTTTCTGCGTGGGTACAAACTGATGAGGTCTTCACTAATTATATACTGAATCGATCTTCTGTATATAAAGATAATTGGAAATGAAAAAAGGAAAAACCTGGTGTTAAATTGGAAATGGCATAGAAAATTAATTAATTTTTTAAAAAAATATATCATGTAAGATCTCTGTCTTTAATGTACTGTACACTCTTATTTAATGCTATAACTAGTACTCCAACAGTATTTTTTTTCACTTTGTGTTACTATATGGGGGCAAACTGTTGAAATCGTTACCTAATATATACTAAACTGATCTTCTGTATATAAAGAGAATTGAAAATGAATCATGATGTGATTGGAAGGGGAGAGGGAGCGAGAAAGGGGAGGGTTGTGGATGGGAGGGAAATTTTGGAAGGGGGAACCCATTGTGACCCATAAGCTGTACTTTGGAAATTTATATTCATTAAATAAAAGCTTAATTAAAAAAATTCTCAATTTAAGATATATTTAATATTTGTTGGAATTTAGAAAAATATACATTTAGAAGGGACTAAATGATTTGAAATGAAAAATCAAAAATAGCTCTACAAATGTATAATTCATGATTCATTTGTGCATTCACTATCTCACTAAGTAACTGCTATAAACTTACTGTGTGCCTGGTATCTTAATAGGTGGTGGGTTCAACTCTGAAAATAAAAAACCCAGACTCTTCACGCATGGAACCAATATTCCAGAGACAGATGATAAACAAATACAGAAACTATATTTAATATTAATATTGCATTAAATTACTAGTACCAGAGGATTCATCTAGTATGGGGGCTTAGATGTTATAATTATAATGTTCTCTAAACATATTGCTGAAAGGTTTTGAGAATTGACCAACTTATTAAAGAAAGTATGAATGTCTATTTCTTTATTTCTGTGAGAAAGAGATTGTTCAGTTTGGAGACTCTGAGAATGACATTTATTATCATATGTTGGACATAGGCTAGTCTGAAGCTCACTTTTACTAATCTGTAAAATGGAGATGAGAGAATCTTATAAGGCAATGATTAAATGAGTGTAGGTAAAGTATAACTTGGTTTGAGCTCAATAGGCGGGTATTTCAAAAAGTTCATGGAAAATTGAATTGAAAGAAATTTATTTTTGTGCAAAATTTTTTAAATCCATGAGTAGTTTTTTTGGTATAATGTATGTTCCATGAAGAACCCATGTATATGGATATCCAAATTTTTTGCACTAAAATATACATATCTCTTACATCAATTTTCCAGAAACTTCTGAAGTACCCTCATAGATCTTAGCTACTATTGTCATCATTATTAAACATTAGGCTATTTTAGTTAATGTCCAAAGACAAAGAGAATAGGATAAATATCTTTGCTAATATGATAAGAAGGAAGCTCTGGAACTTTCTCTTTTAAACTACTTGTTGATTGCTGATTAATGAAAGAAATTTGTTGGTTTGACTTTTTTAAAATTTTAAAATTTCACATGTGCACACAGGTGGATATTTGGTTTGACTTTACAGATATGAATATATCAAAAGAACTCAAATGTGCCTCACTTTGGTTGGTTGCAAATGTAAAGGAGATTACAGAAAAGTCATAGCTGGTACTGTCAATGAGTAACTTATTAACTTCTTGGCAGCTGGCCTTATGCCTGCAGGAAGCCACTGCCACTCAGTTACTATGGTTACTTGTGGACCCTGGATGAGGAACTAAAATGAAGGTACAGTTTGCATCAATGACTAAAATGATCTTTATTTAAAAAAAAACTATATCCTATGAATTATTCCATTTTGTCTTCTTTACTTTTAGTTTATAAATCAATAAATAAAATCAATGCTTTGCTTTTATTTTATTTATTTAGTATATATGATAAAGAGAATGGCTACTATCGACTAGGCTCTTATTGAATGTTCTGGGTTTTATCTGAAAAATAGAAAATATCAAAAACTTTTTATAACATGGAAGCTACAAGAAATATGTTTTACTTAAAATATAATTTTTCATAGGAAATTCTAAAGATTATAAAAATGTATTTGATGTTTTAAGGGGTGAGCATGAAAAAAGTTGGTATTTTGTAATTTTGCAGCAAATAGATCTGTCTCCAAATCCCACTTCTATTTTTCCTTAAATATCCTCTCTGAACTTCACTTTTCCTTATTGGTAAAGTGGTGAGGCTAATATCTAGTTCATGTGATTGGATACAATATGTGGAGAAAACCTCTGCCATTCAGTAGAAATTTATATGTATTAATTTTCTTTCTGTTCTTAGCACTATAAGATAAACTTTTCAAGTATATATGTGGATACACTTGATTTTTATATAATCACTTGTTCATTAATTCAGTATATAATTATTGAATAACCCCAGTGAGGCTGTTGCTATGAACATTTCAATGGCTACATGGCAGAGACCTACTGTACTAAAGCTTTGTGACTCCCATTAGGCTTGGAGAGTTCCTCAGAAATGGAGAGATCAGTACCATCCAACCCAAGGAACTAGAAGCTGAGCATTGCCCTCCTACCAAACAGTGGTAAAAACAGGGCAACTGGATTTTTTTGGTGGGCAGGGCTGAATAATTAGGAATTCTTAAATATTAATAGTGGGATACGTCAAAGTGATCTTCTGAGTGTGATCCTGCAACAGTTAAAATGTTTTGTATAACATTTATATACTATATTTTAATACAAATGCTGTGGAAAGATAGCGAATTGAGAGTTGGGATGATAGGTTAAAGAGCAAATTGGGTTTATAATCTTAGTGACTAATGAAAAAGTGACTGCTAAATTTGAATAGCAAGGGTAACTCTGTGTGTGTTGTACATGCATAGTAAGAAATATATTCCTAGATATTACAATGAGTGTAACTCTATTTTTCTACTTTGCCATTGAGTAAGGAACAAGACAAACCCCTCTTGGGAAGAGGAGTCCTTAGGTATGAAGAAGTTTTGAAAATTTACTCCTGTGTTACTTGTGGGAGGTGGGAAATTTCCTGTCCTCTGTTTACTCAGCATCTTGAAAAAGAAATCTTTGAAATGATGTATAATTATTGTATAATAATTATGGTCCATGTCCATGACACTAAGGTTCATGATGTTAAAATAAACTTTCTTTTTAGTCCTTTTATTCTGGAGATCATGCTAAGTGCTTGAGGTAGAAATATTTAAAGGGTACTGGCTCTTTTAGAATGTTCCAGGCAGAGGTTAAGGGGAGGTATATAGAAATCTTAATAAATAAACACAATAAACTCTTATAGTCTTATGATCAATGTTTGTATATTTTAAAGTGTGGTCATCAAGAGAGGAATGACCATGTTCTTCTGAACTCACCAGTCCTGGTTCAGTTGGAAAAACATAAAGCTGCACCATGTACTCCATTGTTTAAAAAGTTAAATAATAGTGGCCGGCGCCGCGGCTCAACAGGCTAATCCTCCGCCTTGCGGCGCCGGCGCACGGGGTTCTAGTCCCGGTCGGGGCACCGATTCTGTCCCGGTTGCCCCTCTTCCAGGCCAGCTCTCTGCTGTGGCCAGGGAGTGCAGTGGAGGATGGCCCAAGTGCTTGGGCCCTGCACCCCGTGGGAGACCAGGAGAAGCACCTGGCTCCTGCCATCGGATCAGCGCAGTGCGCCGGCCGCAGCGCGCCAGCCGCGGCGGCCATTGGAGGGTAAACCAACAGCAAAAAGGAAGACCTTTCTCTCTGTCTCTCTCTCTCACTGTCCACTCTGCCTGTCCAAAAAAAAAAAAAAAAAAAAAAAAAAAAGAAGTTAAATAATAGAATTAAAGACTTTGTGTATTTGGAAGAACTGAGGAATTTGGTTTATTAGAATTAACTGCTAGTATTGTTTTCAGCCTGAATCACCAGAGTGTGTGCATTTTTTTGGAGTTGAAATAGAATCCATTATAATTTTGTAAGGAATTCTTCTTAACTTTCCAGACCACAGCAGTGGATAGCTGTCAGGAGTGAGTGAGGAATTTGCTGTCAATCTCAGATGTGCCCAGACATGTGGCTACAGCTACCTTCAGAGAATAACACCGGCTCCCATTCTACCTTCAAAGCTATAGGTGATGGTCTGCTGTTGGTAGATTCCAAACCAGAAATACAGGGAGAAGAGGATTCTGAGAAATCCAGTTACAGGCTTATCCTGTGCAGTACAATGAAAATATAATCACATAGATGAGTAGAAAATAAACTATCAACAATTAACTGTCATATCTGAAAATAAATAAAAATTCTAGAATTAAAATGTACGTAATTTTAACATCAAATGGGCCAAATTATATTAGAGATAGCTAAAGAGAGAGGAAACTATTCATATTGCAGAAAATAAATATAAGGGATGGAAAATAAGAATGAGAAGTTAAGATAATTGGAGGATGGAATGAGAGGGTTTCAATAGAACATAGATACCATACTCAAACTGAATAATTAAGGAATATTTAGAAAAGGGACTGTTGATAAAATATGGATGCAATGAACTCAAGAGGAAAATGTGGAAGAGTGTGGGAAAGGTTACTAGTTAAGGATGTACACAGAGAGCTTGGAGGTTAGGTTTTTGGACAAGCAGTCCATGTAAATGTTGAAGTTGCCAATGAATTGGGATTGGGAAAAAGAAATAGAGAATAATAATAAGGAAAATAAACAACAGATTAGATGAGAGAACAATAATCCGGAACATTGGCTTTAACCCAATGTATGAAGATGGCATAAAGAAAGGACATTATATGATTGATTGTTTTGGGATCAAGGGCACTAAAGGGGTTGAGATCTAAGTAACATTAAGGTCCAGATGAGGTCAATATACTATGTGCTTGCATAGTGTTCAAATGGCATGTTCATACT
This sequence comes from Lepus europaeus, assembly GCF_033115175.1. Taxonomy (NCBI): domain Eukaryota; kingdom Metazoa; phylum Chordata; class Mammalia; order Lagomorpha; family Leporidae; genus Lepus; species Lepus europaeus. Next base: position 62,878,474 of record NC_084831.1, read on the forward strand.
GAGTCTTGAAGCGCTAAGCATTACCAGACTAAGTGATAAGTGTGTCAATACCCCACACCCTCTGTATTCACAGGGGCTGTGGTTTTAGGAGATCAAAGTTTTGCATGGAAACAAAGAAGAAACATGGAATGTATGGGAAGGAGTGGCTCTTGTCAGAGTGATTCCCGTATTACCCTAGATTCTTGTTTGCTTAGCTTCTTTATACAGTCCCAGCAGTATAGTATTTAGGTTCTCTGAATGGTAAAAATGTCAAGGACTGGAAAAGGAGGGTTTTCAGATAGTAACCTACTGGAAAGAATAAAGAGGCCACCGACATAAGCTCTTTATTATTGGGATGTTTCTGTACCAATTGCCTGATCAAAATGCAAAGAGAACATAGAGCCAAATCGTCCGTTTTTTTTTTTTTTAAGATTTATTTATTTGAAAGACAGCGTTACAGAGAGAGGTAGAGACAGAGAGAGAAATCTTCCATCTGATGGTTCACCCCCAGATGGCTGCAATGGCTGGAACTGTGCTGATCTGAAGCCAAGAGTCAGGAGCTTCTTCTGGGTCTCCTATGTGGGTGCAGGGGCCTAAGGACTTGGGCCATCTTCTACTGCTTTCCCAGGCCATAGCAGAGAGCTGGATTGGAAGAGGGGCAGCCAGGACTAGAAGTAGCACCCATATGGGATGCCAGCGCTTCAGGCCAGGGCTTTAACTAGCTGTGCCACAGTGCAGACCCCCAAATAGTCCTTTAAATAGAACAATGTAAGTTCTGAAGGGCTATTTCTCATTACAGACTTAGACTAAAGCCTATTTGCTTTTGGTTAACTCATTTCTATAGTTAATATATAAACCAAAATCATAGACATAGGAAAAATGACTTTTTACTCAAAAAATATAAATGTTAGCTACAGCAAGAAGAGTTAAAAGTGCAAATTCTTAAATCTGGAGCTAGTGTGAAATATCTTCTGGATTTGATAACTTTATGCAGTGCAGAACATGAACAGCATTGCATCTATACATAGATTTGGACTTTGAGTAATTTTGCTTTGAGAGAGAAGCAATACAATGAGGATTAACTGTAGGATATTAATAACCCCTCCCAATTGCCCTCCCTACCTTGAGACTTGTTTTACATTGGCCTCATTCCTTCAAAGATATCCAAAACATACTATTATATCACAAAGGAATTGCTCTACCTTACAGTTTTTAGCCATGATTCTAAAGTAACTTTCACAATGTATGAAGATTGTTGACACTTCTTTGGCCTAGCTCTTTCCCGTGCAATAAAAACTGACACCTGGGGCCAGCGCTATGGTGGAGAAGGTAAAGCTACCACTTGTAGTGCTGGCATCCCATATGGGTGCCAGTTCAAGTCCCAACTGCTCCACTTCTGATCCAGCTCTCTGCTGTGGCCTGGGAAAGCAGTAGAAGATAGCTCAAGTCCTTGGTGTCCTGCACCCTCATGGGGGACCCAGAAGAAGCTCCTGGCTCCTGACTTCAGATTGGCGCAGCTCCAGCCATTGCGGCCAACTGGGAAGTGAACCAGCAGATGAAACACCTCTCTTTCTCTGTGTCTCTCTCTCTCTCTCTGCCTCCTCTTCTCTCTCTGTGTAACTCTGACTTCCAAATAAATAAATAAATCTTAAAAAAAAAAAAAACCTGACAGCTTTTGTATTTTTTCCACGTAAGGCTAGATTTCCACAGATTTCATTTTTGACTCACATACTACCTCATATTAGTCACGTTTTTAATTTCCTGCATTAGATATCTGAGATGTCTTCTGTTTTTAATGATACCAAGAGACAGCTTTAACAGGGTATGCTAAACCTGAATTTATTCTTGGTTACTGTGAATGTCTATCTCTGTAAAACCTTCTCTCTTTTCAGTGGTTGTACCTGTCCTTGCTTATCACTGCCTGAGTTGCTGGAACCAGTGTACTGGCATCTTGTACCAGTGCAGATCTTTGAGATTTCACATTTTTATGTATCCACTTTTATTGACTGAGAGAGAGAGAGAGAGAGAGAGAGAGAGAGAATGCATTTGTTCACTCCTCAAATGACAGGGCTGGGACATGCTGAGCTATGAGCCAGTATGCAATAATTCAGGTCTACTGTGTGCATGCCAGAAACCAAATTACTTGAGCCATTATTTGCTGACTCCAAGGATCCACACTGACAGAAAATTGCAACCAGGAGCTAGAGTTGGGCCCCAAACCCAGTCACTCCAAATGAGATGCAGGTGTCTTAACTGATATCTTAACCTCCAGGCTAAATGCTCACTTCCAATTCACTCTTTATTATAGTTGTTTACCTTAGGGTGCAAGTGAGTCCTGGATAGATCACTCTAAGGAGAATCTGTGTGGAAGACATTATAGTATCTGAAGCACTCCTTGCTTCCCACTTTGCCCAGTTTTCTCTGACTAGTGTGTCTTGACTCTCTCTTCATCTCCCCCCTCTTTTGGTCACTCTGCTCTAGGTATAAGGACCAATTACCATTCCTTAGATACAGCAATGTTATTTCCTCAAGGCCTATGCATTGCTCTTCTATTTTCTGCAGGTCTATTTTCAAAGATCTCCTTCTGAACACAACTCTTCCTTGATCACATGATCTGAAATAATACCTCTTTATACTCCAGTCTGTTTGGTACGTATAGTGGATATCTGTCATTTATTTTTCCTGTATATTTCACACTTCTCTTCATTTTACTAATTTACCATTTTGTGAATCTAATATAAATCCAAATCTTTATAATTGTACACTTTAATCTCCTTTTAAATGGAGTGCATATGAGAGACTTTGATTTGGAAGGCAGCTGTGTGAGAAACAGGCTAAACATGGGCATTCATCGTGCTGATGCAGGGGCAGCAGAACCACAAGCTGTTGGGTTGGCGGGAGCAAAGGCAGCCTTCCTGATTGTGGTAGTATGATGCCTTGTTCAGGAGTGGCAGGAGCAGCTACAGCTTCCTACTGGAATACTTTTATAAACTAGTTGTATAGGTTGTTTTGATTAACATTTAATCAATCCTCTTCTGCTGAGACAACTGGTGGGTTCACTTGTCTGCACTCAATAAATACACTAGTATTTATTTTTCCTCACAGTATTCCACATGCCATTTTTCTGGTTGCTTCCATATTATCTACAAGATGCCTCCCTGCTAATTAGATCAATATCTGGTTAAAATAGTAGGTGCTCAATAAATGCTTGATAACAAGAAAAATGGACTAAAAATGACAGGAGCTCTAGTATTCTCCAGATATTATAGCCACTGGCATTAGTTGCCTATTGCTGCATAATCTTTGTGGCTTAAAAAGAGAATATGCATTATTTTACATAGTTACAATGAGTCAGGAACCAGGGAGCAGTTTCACCAGGTGGTTATAGCTCAGGGTCTCTCATGTAGCTGTGCCAGGATGTGGGCAGGGGCTGTAATCCCATCAGGCTGGACTGGGGCTAGAAGATTTGCTTCAGAAATGACTCACTCTTCAGAGCTGTTGGCAGTATGCTTCAGTTCTTTGCCATATGAGCCTCTCTACAGGTTGCTTGAGTGTCTTTGTGATGTAGTTCAGGGTCATTCCTTTGAGCAAATGATGAGACATTGAGAGAGAGAGAGAGAGAGAGAGAGAGAGAGAGAGAGAAAGATAAAGAGATCTTCCATCCACAAGTTCACTCCCTAAGCCCAAGTAGCCACAATGGCAGGGGTTGGGCCAGGCTGAAGCCAGGAAACTGGAGCTCCTTTTGGCTCTATCACATGGGTGGCAGGGGCCTAAGAAATTAGCTCACCTTGCATCATTTTTCTAGCTGCATTAGCAGACAGCTGGATAGGAAGCATAGCAGCTGGGACTAAAACTGGTACTCTGATGTGGCATGCCAGAACTGCAGGCAGTGGCTTAGCCTGCTGTGCCACCATGCTGACCCCAGGACCCATCTTTTGAAGATATGCATCAAAGAACAAAGAATTTGGGGGCACAATCTAAAACCACACCACTGTTCAAGTATGGAATAAAATAGATGTCAACCTATTATATTTCCCATTTCTTTCTTGGACATTTAAATGCCTCTTTATCCCCTTTTCATGAGTAATCATAATCCAATATTATTTGGATAAGCAAATGGGCACCTGAAACACCACATTTTATCCCTCTTTGAGGTTCACTTTGACTGTATCATATAATTCTTGCAGGCTGCTGACTCAATAGGACACTTTCACTCTTCTGCTCTGCCCTTCTTCCTGCTTTTTTATATGTGAGTATGATAATGGCTTTCCAGTAGACCTCCTGGATGGTGAGAAATCTTGAAAATGAAATGTATAGAACCCAAAATTAAAATGGGTGATGACTGTAGAGTTTCCAGATAAATCCTGAGCCAACCACCTCTTCTCTCTGGCTTAAACCAGCGGCACTTGGATTTTAAGTTATTTAAAATCAAACTAATGTGGTGCATATAACCTTGGGCAAGTGATTCGAATTGTCTTTTGTTTACTCTCTTTTCTTGGGAAGCTTTCTGTACCATCTAGCAGCAATTCACTAACAGAATTTATACTAAAAGCTAGTGTCTTCAATCCAAAGGCAGGCTTGCTTCTAATCCATCATACAGACTCTGTGGATGCTGAGGGATTAAGCTTTGTTTCTTCTATTTTAAAGATTTATTTATTTATTTGAATGTCTGAGTTACACAGAGAAGAGAGAGAGATAGAGAGAGAGGTAGAGAGAGAGAGAGAGAGGGAGAGAGAGAGAGAGAGGTCTTCCATCCAATGGTTCACTCCCCAATTTGCCACAATGGTTAGAGCTGCACCAATCCAAATCCAGGAGCCAGGAGCTTCTTCCAGGTCTCCCACGTGGGTGCAGGGGTGCAAGGATGTGGATCATCTTGTACTGCTTTCCCAGGCCATAGCAGAGAGCTGGATCCGAAGTGGAGCAGCTGGGACTGGAATCGGTGCCCATATGGGACACCGGCACTTCAGGCCAGGGTGTTAACCCAATGTGCCACAGCACCAGCCCTGAAGCTATGTTTCTAGTAAACTTGGAAAAGTCAAAAATTACTGAAACATTATTTCATTTCTTTAAATATCGAGGACTTACTATCATAGCAAACTTGAGAGAGTATCATGAATGCTTTTCTAATTTTTGTTTTAAATTAGGTGAACATCTCTGCAAAGGAGAGATACTCATACTGTTTGTATCACTTTCATTTACTGAGTCTGTCCACTGAATTCAACCTCTTATTTTTTATTCAAAAATTCACTGAGACATTCTAACCCATATGCTCAAGTTTATCTCCTAGGGACTATTCTTTCTTTTTAGAAACGGATTTATTTATTTGAAAGTCAGAATTACAGAGAGAGATGTTCCCTCCTCTGGTTCACTCCCCAAATGGAGCTGGGCCAGTCCAAAGCCAGGGACAGGAGCATCTTCCAGATCTCCCACAGGGGAAGCAGGGGTCCAAGCACATGGGTCATCTTCCATTGTCTTCCTAGGCACATTAGCAGGGATCTGGATCAGAAGTGGAGAGCCAGGACTCCAACTAGCATGCCCATATGGGATGCTAGTGTTCCTGCCCCAGGAACCTTTCTATATTCTGAAAAAAAAAAAAACCCTCTATAATGACAATAATATACTGTCAAACATTATTTATGCACCAGATACCCCATTGTCATGATTTCTAACCCTGTGGTCATCTGAACAGTAACACTATTATCATTTCTATCTTAAAAATTCAAGCTCTTGAAACAGGATTTCACAGTTCAAAAGTGGCTGCTTTTGGGTCAAACCAAGTTTGGAATAATCCCATGGCCAGTGTTCTTTCCACGTCTCATGTTCTTCATCCTTCACTGAAATCTTGGTGTACACATTTAGTTACAGTAGAAAGTACAAATATGGAATGAAAATTACAGTGTAATTGCCAAGTTGACTGACTCCAGCATGCATAGTCCTGGGAACACAACTGTCTATAACATTTTTTTCATAATAGAATTTGTTGAAAGCAGATCAGCGAATCCCAGCAATGGCAGCAGGGGCTAGAGCCTAGGATGGTGTCAGGACTGCGCCATTTTACTAACATTCCCCCCTTTTGTTTTTTATAAATCAGGAATTGTATGGGATTACATTAGTTCCAAAAGTCCAGGAGGGGTAGAGGGATGATGGTCTGTATTTAGAGCTATTTCCTGCTGACATGGGGCAACGAGGAGGTACTATTTGCTGGCTTGAGGCAATGTCTCAAGCTGCTGTCTCCAGGCTGGGGAGCCGGGTATATCCCTGTAGCAGCATTTGGTTGATTGTCTGGTTGCTGAAGGCCTTGGTTAATTCTATTACCACCTCCTGTAAATACTTAAACAGACACTGTAGTATAAAAGACAGGGTGAGAATAGCAAGCAATGATCCTAACAGTGGCATTTACCAAATAATGAGAGGATTTCATAGAGGAGAGGAAATGAGGGGGCGGGTCTCTGGACCCTTGTGAAGACTGTCTAATGGATGTGGCTTAAAGCTGATCCCAACCCAACCGGGAGAAAAGCCACTCAACTTTTGCAGGTAGAGGGGTTTGTCTGAGAGAAATTCAGAACACTGAATTTCCCACATTAAGTGGGAGAGAGGACCATCAATACACACAGTTGCTTTGATTTGCCAATTTGGGTAGGCTTTGGTACCAAGACATTTGGTCAACATTATTCCAGATGTTTCTGTGAAGGTAGTTTTTAGATGAATTTAACATTTAAATGGATGGACTTGGAGTCAAACAGATTTCTCCTTCTCTAATGTAGACGGACTTCATCCAACGAGATGAAGAAGGCCTTAACAGAAAAAGATGAGCTCTCTGGGAGAAGGGGGAATTCTTCCAGTAATCTTTGGACTTGAACTGAAGCTCTTCCTTGGTTCCCAGACCCCCAGGCTGCCCTGCAGATTTTGAGCTTGCAAAGACTCCATAATCTGATTCCTTAAAACAAATCTCTGCCTATATGCCTCCTGTTGGTTCTGTTTCTCTGGAGAATCTCTAATACAATAGTTAATACTATTATTTTTATGAATGAGTCAGCAGGATCAAGGAGGTTAATAATTGCTACCTGTACTGGTGAACTGTTCAAGATCACTTAGGCAATATCTTGACACAGAGTCAAAATCAGTTCATTTGTTTTTAAGTCTATTTCTTTTCTTGCCTTCTTCAGACTCATTCTTTAAAAATCATGCATAGTAAAACCTTGTGTGTTAGTTTCCTCTGGCTCCTGTAATAAATTACATATTTGGTGGCTTAAAACAACAGATTTATGCTCTTACAATTCTGGAGGTCAGAAGTCTGAAATGAGTTTCACTTGGCTGAAACTTGGTTGGACTTTGCATTTAGCCTAGTAGTTAAGGTGCCAGTTAAGACACCTGTGTTCCACTTGGGGTTGCCAGGAATCAATACCTGGCTCCACCTCCAGACCTCCACCTCCCTGCTAGCTTCCAGCTAATGCAGACCTTGAGAACTAGCAGATGAGGACTCAAGTAATTGGGTTTTGCCATACACATGGGACACCTGGGTTATGTTCCTGGATCACGGCTTCAACCCAACTTAACTCTGGCCATTGAAGGCAAATGGGAACAGACTAGTGGGTGGGAGCTCTCTCTGCCTACTTGTCTTTCTGCCTCCTAAATAAAAAATGTTCAACATTTTGAACCCTTAATATTTAAAAACATAGAGTAAAATTTTTGATAGGATTTTTCAGAGGTTCTGAGATAATTCATTTCCTTTTCATTTTCAGTGCCCACAATAGCTAACAGGACTGGGCCAAGCTGAAGAGAGGAGCCTGGAACTCAATCCAGTATCCCACAGGAGTGGCAGGAGTCAAAATATCTGAGCCATCACCTGCTGCCTCTCACGATATGCATAGCAGGAAACTGGATCAAAAGTATATTGGGGCTGGCGCCGTGGCTCACTTTGTTAATTCTCCGCCTGCGGCGCCGGAATCCCATATGGGCGCTAGTTCTAGTCCCAGTTGTTCCTCTTCCTGTCCAGCTCTCTGCTGTGGCCCGGGAAGGCAGTGGAGGATGGCCCAAGTGCTTGGGCCCTGCACCTGCATGGGAGACCAGGAGGAAGCACCTGGCTCCTGGCTTCGGATCAGCACAGTGTGCCGGCCACAACGCACTGGCCTTAGTGGCCACTTAGGGGGTGAACCAATAGAAAAGGAAGACCTTTCTCTCTGTCTGTCTCTCTCTCTCTCACTGTCTAACTCTGCCTGTCCAAAAAAAAAAAAAAAAAAAAAAAAAAAAAAAAAAAAAGACAGTACTTCAGATGTGTGCATCCTTTATCAGAGTTATTTCCAAGCTCTGCTTTCTGGTTCTATTCTCCTGCTAATGCACATCCTGGGAGGCAGCAGGTGATGGTTCAAGCCCCTGGGGTTTCACTGTTTTAGCCCAGCCTGATCTTGGGCACTGTGGGCATTTGAAGGGTAAATTGGTGGACAATAACTCTCTCCTCTCTGCATCCTGAGTTAATGTATCAAAAATAAAGTATATTGAAAAGCTGTGACTCAGAATCCAGGGACATCCTCAAAGTGTTTACATTCGACCCTTTCCCTTCTGGAAGATCTATCAAATCTGTTCATCAACTACTAAGGTTACTGACTTGAGTAGCCTATTTTTACTTGCTTTCCTTCTGCAGAGGGCAATGACCAATATGTAGGGCTTAGGTAAGAGAGGAGTCAGAGGTGAACTGAAATCTTCAAACTACTTGATCAATTCCCAGTTGATGGAGAGTTGGCCATAAATCCAACACATCCATACAGAAAAATTTGGTTTCCTACTGTGGGTCGTCTTTTCCATGTCCTAGAGAAGCCAACCATGGCTTCAGTTAGTAAAATCTCATATTCAAAGAGCAAATTTTCAAGTGTCAGCAGTTTATTTTCTCAGTTTCCATAGCCCCTGTGACTTGAGATTCATGCCTCATCCAAGGTGAAATGTATAATGAAAGGAGAGCTTGAGCTGCATTTGAATCCCAAATCCATCTCTTATCATGTAGTGTCCTTGGGCTTTATGTGAGTTGTTCTCTCTCTAACAACAGAACACAGGTAGCATTGTTCACACATGGATGTTGGCTGGATTAAATGCAAATGGAGCACACATGTTGCTATCACCTACCATTTTTTATATCTCCTTGGCATGAGATATCCTTATGACCTGTTACTGTATCTACTGGAATGACAGGTGGGATTCAAAGGACTGATTATCAATATTTGGAGGCAAATCTGTTAGTGCTGCTCTTCTTTGAAGAAAGGGCTCCAGTGATGGAAAATAAGGGGGCTTGTGGGCTTCAACAAAGTATTGGCGATGGCCTTCCCTACAGTCATTTGCCTCTTCTGTCCTAACTGAGCCCAATTAGAGTCCCTGAAGAAGAAGATGCATTACCAGTCTTGGCCAATTGTGATAATTCTAGTCCTTTTCCACCAGTAATTAATTTGGAGATGGCTATGTGATTTATTTTTTTGAGATGAGACATAAGGGAACGTAAGAGAAGGTTTTTGAGGAAGTTTAGAGAAAGATTTTATTCCCTCATTGTTTAAGTTGCTTCTAATTTATCTCATTTTCAGTAGAATGACAGATTCTCTTGCTAGAGCTGCAATACACAACACTTGACGCAGGACAGATGAGATGGACAGTGTTTTATTAGTAGTAGCCCCTACTCCCCCAGCAGAGGAGGACATCACACACCTTACAAGGCCATAGGAGGTTCCCATCTGGAAACAGAGTGAATAACCTGAAGGAGGAAGCTGCGTGGTGTCAAGAGGGTGATGTGCTTCCAGCAAGGAATGGTTTGTTTGAATAATTCAGCAAGGTGTCAGGGAACTGAATCTACTACTCAAAGGTAAGGGGGAGCTGTAGCTGATCACCCTACTAAGAAGCATGGTTTGACCTGGGGGCCTTGTCTGTGGTAACACAGTGGGGAAGGAGACCTTTAGTTAGGACTTGGGAGGCTCTCATAGCTTCACCAGATGCCATGCCAGCACATCATATTTGGCCTTAGTTTTAGACCTTATGCCATACTGAGGGGGTAAAAAGAGAGAGAGCTAGCCTTCTTCTCTTTGGATATTTGCAGGTGTGAACATGATGATCATAGTTGAAAACAAAACATCATTTTTGCATGCATGAAGGGAAATACTGCAGACATTCAAGTGTGATTGAGAAAGAAGAGCAATCTCGAGTCCCTGATAGATTCTTGAAGCTGGTGAACTTCCCTGAAACTTTCTAACCCCAGATTTCTCTTATATGACATAATAACCCCTATTATTGCCACTTTCGGTCTGCTAGTCTACACTTCTAGCTATAGTTTCTTGACAGAGAGGGCTAGATGCTCTCTGTACTGTAAGGAAACAACTCCTCTGTGATTTTTTAATTTGTGATGTCTATTCTGGGGCTAATGTGGTGGTTATTTGTACTGCGTTAAGTTATGGTTTACTACAAGAGTAGTGTAGAGTCTACCTTGACCCAAGTGAAATACTCAGAAAATCAGAGAGAGAGCTCCAATGGGAAGCAGTTGAGTATCAGCCTGTACCAAAATCTCATGAGGAGAAGCTGACATATTTTGTGCTAAAGCAGAATTTAAGTTGCTGACAAACCCTTTGTTAATCTCTAAAATAAATGTACCCATGGACTATTGTGCACTTTCAGATTGTCTTGTGACCTGCAAGAAGATGAGTTGTCATATACCTTCTTTTTCACCTGTTCTTTTTTTTCAGCTCATAAAAGATCTATAGTTAATGTAAACTATCTACCTTAGAAATATGATCAAATAAGCCAAAAGTCAACTAAGAAGCATGTTCTAAAATAATGGAGACTATTCAGAGTGTTACTTTCTGATTCATCTCTTTCTTGCATCTATATACTTAATAACAGGAAAAAGAAAAAGGAAATAGTATTGTAATTTTCTTTTGGAGAAAGAACAATTTGCTTAAAATGATATTAGCAATTGATTTATTTGCTTAAGTATTTACTCAATTGCTTTTGGAGCTTTTAAATTCTCCATGCTATCATTTTGAAACTTGCCCATATTAAAAGTTATCTAATAAAATACTTTAAATCCTTCTAATAAATTATAATAAACTCTTAAGACAACTCAATTTACCAGTGTTAGCCATTGAAATACAATATTTACTTGCATTTTATTTGAAAGATGGAGAGTAGGAGAGAGAGAGAAACAGATATAAAGAGAGCTTCCATCTGTTGGTTCTCTCCAAATTCCTACAACAGTCAGGGCTGGGCCAGCCGAAGCCAGAAGCCTAGAACTCAATCCAGGCATCCAACCTGGTGGCAGGGACCTGAGTCCTTCAGCCATCACCTGCTGCTTCTTGGGGTATGCATTAGCAGGAACCTGGAATCAGAAGTGGAGCTGAGGCTCAAACCCAGGTACTCTGACACGGAGTGTGGGCATCCTAAGCATTGTCATAGTTGCTGTGCCAAACACTAGCTCTAGAACACATAATCTTTCATGCTAAGACTCTGTCAGGTTAGGAGTAAACAGCATTTTCTGGTTCTGCTGACTTTTTAACCTAGAACATTCACAAAGATGAAAACTCCAGGGATAGCTGAGGGCCACTTATCACATAGACTTTCTTGCAGAACCCATGGCCAACTCCCCTCTGCCTGGAGAATACTTGTGGACTGATTTGCGGGTGGCTGTCTGCTGCCTTAGTTGCTTTTCTTCACTTGGTTTTTAAGTAGAGCAGTTAACCAATGAAGGACCTCATATGCCTTGCTAAGGATCTAATTCTGCAGGTAACTGGAAATTCATTAGGGATTTTAAGCTGGAGAATGAACTGATTCCAGTAGCTCTGTAGTAGGACTGCCATGGTGAAAGACACATTGGAGTGGAGAAGAGATTGAAGCTACTGAGGAGGTAGTGTCCATGATCAGGAGAAATAGAATGGAAATTTGAACTTGGCAGAGATATGGCAGTTGCAGAGGTATACAGGGATATAAAATGGAAAGACCTGCAGTCAATATATTGGAGAGCAGAGAAGGTAGGAGAACAGGGAGGAGGTTCATGCATGCTAGTGGGAATTATGTTTTTTTGTTAAATGAACTGGTTCTAAAGTCTGAGATTTAGAGAATAATGACCCAAGTGTGAGTCATAGGTGTGTGGCATCAATATTGATTTCCCAAAAGAGATTAAACCCGATGGTGGTGTTTTTAAATTTCATTTTAACTTTTTGCTCTTAGTTTTCAGCTCTGTTTCAGGGAGTTGTAGTGCTGAGTTTTACCTTGGAGTAATAGAAAGTTTATACAGAATTGGGTTCCACATTTCAATTCTGATATTTTTTAAATTGACCACATTTGTCAATATTTTAATTTCTCTAAGCCTCAGTTTCTTCTCTGTAAAGTAGGATGTCGTTCATACCTATCTTCTAAGATCATTATTAACATTAAAGAGTGTGCAACAAAGCCATCACTGTGATTTGGGCACTTGCTCAATGGCAATCCTTATTAAGTTACAATTGCTATTTTAAGATCAAGTGTGAGAATTAGAAAAATCACTTTGGTAATACTCTCCTACTTAATTTTTTTTTTTAATAGGCAGAGTGGATAGTGAGAGAGAGAGAGACAGAGAAAGGTCTTCCTTTTTGCCGTTGGTTCACCCTTCAATGGCCGCTGCGGCTGGCGCATCTCGCTGATCCGAAGCCAGGAGCCAGGCTTCTCCTGGTCTCCCATGCGGGTGCAGGGCCCAAGCACTTGGGCCATCCTCCACTGCCTTCCTGGGCCACAGCAGAGAGCTGGCCTGGAAGAGGGGCAACCGGGACAGGATCGGTGCCCCGACCGGGACTAGAACCTGGTGTGCCAGCGCCACAAGGTGGAGGATTAGCCTGTTAAGCCACGGCGCCGGCCCTAGTTAATTTTTAACATAAATCATAAAGAAAGAAAAAAATATATAAATGAACAAAATGCTTTAAAAATTAGTTCACTCAAAATAATTTGCATAAAAGTATTAGAATGCTACATTTTTCCCTTGATTATAATTATTAGTGATAATTCTCAGTAGTTTCAAATGCCCAAATAAGTACATAAATATCTTCATTTCAGCACCATCAGTATTTAACCATATTACTTGTGAGAGAAAGGTGACAAGATGACAATGTTTTAAACTTGACCTTATGCATGTTTCACTGGAATTTCATATGTAAAAGTAAATTTGCTATGTGTATGGGAAGTGGAGCTAAAGACAATGAATCCTAGGAATCAAGGAGGAGAGAGGAAATATTTAGAATGTTTTTGCAACAAGATCTGGCCACACTGAGTTAAATTCCAGAATAGAAGTCTAACTGCCTAAGGGACTGCTTTTTCACCTAGAAACATGTATTGATTGGTCCATAAGCTTCAGCCCACGATTTATGTTATTGATGGGAATATTTTTTCATAACGATTAGATTTCCCTGACATCTATTTAAATTTATTTATTCTTATACTGGCTCAAATCCAGTTATTTACTTACCCAATAATTTATGTCCACTAGAGTCATGTCTATGGAAATGTGTATAAGCTTGGTAGTTAATTTTCCACTTTACACAACCCTGTCCCAATGACTTACCTGATTTAGGAATATAAACTAGTGTTGAGGTTCTGTAAACATGATGTGACTGTAGAAAAGGCAAAAATAAAACCTCTTTTGTCAAAATGAAAACCAAGAAATATATAAATGAAGAAACTTAGTTGATGCAGTATTTTGATATACAGTACAAATAGACAACAGAACCAAATCTTGGTAATAAGTTTATTGCTTGACACCCAAATTGTTCACAAAAGGCCTCACTATATTTCCACACATTTGTAGAGTTATTCTATCAAAAGTAAAGAGAATGGTTCTGCTTCTTATGACTCTGATTATTTTTAGTATGAAACATTGTTTTTCAAGGGCTGACATTATGGCACAGTGGGCTAAAATGCTGCCTGTGACACTGGTATTTGATTTTGCAGTATCTGCTTGAGTCCTGGTTGCTGCACTTCCAATCCAGCTGCTTGATAATGTGCCTGGGAGAGCAGTGGAGGATGCACCAAGTACTTGGGTCTCTGCAGATCATGTGGAAAACCCAGATGGAGTTCCCAGCTCCTGCCTTTGGCCTGGCCCAACCCCAGCCATTGCAGCCATCTCAGGAGTGACCCATTAGATGGAAGATCATTCTGTCTTTCCCTGTCTCTCTGTCACTAGGCCTTTCAAGTAAATAAATATATACTAAGAAAAAAGAAATATTACTTTCCAATCTAAGTAAATAATTATAAAATAGTTATGAGAAAATCTACAGCAAATGAAAAGTAAACAAGAACTATTAGGATTTGCTTAAATGGAAAGATTAAAAAATGTCCAGTGGTGGATGTTTTGTGCAGCAGTTAGACCATCACTTGTGACATACTCATTTCATATAGGAGTGCCATAGGAGGCAGGTACTCAGGTCAAGTACTAGGATCCCTCTCATCTATATGGGAGACTCTGAGTTCTCATCTTCTGGCTATTGAGTGCATTTGGAGGATGAAATAATAGATGGGAATAATGAAATAACAGATGGGAGATCTCTGCCTGTTTATCTCTCTGATCTATTTTTCTGTCTTTCAAATAAAATAAAATAATTAAAAAATTTAAAAAATATCCATGGGGATGGCACTGTGGCATAGCGGGTAAAACTGCTGCCTGCAATGCCAGCATCCCATATGGATGCTGGTTCAAGTCCCGTCTGCTCCACTTCTGATCCAGCTCTCTGCTATGGCCTGGTAAAGCAGTAAAAGATGGCCCAAGTCCTTGGGACCCTGCACCTGTGTGGGAGACATAGAAAAAGCTCCTGGCTCCTGGCTTCAGATCGGCGCAGCTCCGGCCATTGAGACCATCTGGGGAGTGAACCATTGGAAGGAAGACCTCTCTCTCTGCCTTTCCTTTTCTCTCTGTGTAACTCTGACTTTCAAATAAATAAGGATATATTTTAAAAAAATGTTCACAGAGGGAAAAATCTCTGTTGAGCTTATCGATGTGCAGGTACAGTCTATAAGATATCCACTCCAGGCCAGCGCTGTGGCTTAACAGGCTAATCCTCCGCCTGCGGCGCCGGCACACCGGGTTCTAGTCCCGGTTGGGGCGCCGGATTCTGTCCAGGTTGCCTCTCTTCCAGGCCGGCT
The DNA here is from genome assembly GCF_033115175.1 of Lepus europaeus. Lineage (NCBI taxonomy): Eukaryota > Metazoa > Chordata > Mammalia > Lagomorpha > Leporidae > Lepus > Lepus europaeus. The sequence continues at coordinate 62,893,582 of NC_084831.1, forward strand.
CTCTGCTATGGCCCAGGAGTGCAGTGAAGGATGGCCCAAGTGCTTGGGCCCTGCACCCGCAGGGGAGACCAGGAGAAGCACCTAGCTCCTGGCTTCAGATCAGCATGAAGCGCTGGCTGCAGCTGCCATTGGAGGGTGAACCAATGGCAAAAAGGAAGACCTTTCTCTCTCTCTCTCTCTCTCTCACTATCCACTCTGCCTGTTAAAAAAAAAAAAAAAAAAAGATATCCACTCCAAAGTGATGGCAGGTAAATATAAGCTAGAGAGCCACTTTCCTTTTGATTGAAGGGAATTTATCTTTCTAAATTCATTAGATTACCCTGACCTCAACACAGAAAACGTGTGCTCTTCTCTTATGCACAGAAGGGATTTTTTTGCATGCATTCCTTTAAGATTAAGTAGGCTTTGGGATATAGTTCTAGTTTCACATCGCTTTTAAGGACTAAAAGAGCCATGATTGGCCACATACAAGTCATATATAGAATGATTCTCTTCAACCTTTTCTCATAAGATCCTATGGAGAACAGTAGAAGATTGTGTACCTACTAGAAACCAAGAAATAGAAAAGCAGAAAACCTGCTTCATTGTCAGAAGCTGAAATTGGTGCTGTGATGTGAGTGGCAGGAACTGACTTTAGAAAGAAGCAGAAATGCAGAAATGGCATAGAAAATTAATTAATTTAAAAAAATATCATGTAGGATCTCTGTCTTTAATGTGCTGTACACTGTTATTTAACGCTATAACTAGTACTCCAACAGTATTTTTTTCACTTTGTGTTGTTATATAGGGGCAAACTGTTGAAATCTTTACCTAATATATACTAAACTGATCCTCTGTATATAAAGAGAACTGAAAATGAATCTTGATGTGAATGGAAGTGGAGAGGTAGCGGGAAAGGGGAGGGTTGCGGGTGGGAGGGAAGTTATGGGAGGGGGGAAGCCATTGTAACCCATAAGCCATACTTTGGAAATTTATATTCATTAAATAAAAGTTTAATTAAAAAAAAAAGAAAGAAGCAGAAATGGTGCAAGTTCCTCACCAGAACAGGTTTTCATTTGCTACCATTGACTTGTCCACTGTAGTTTTCCCTCCACTTCCTTCACCCTCAGAAATGGTGTCTTTGTAAGTGAGAACAGTGGTTTGCAACACTTTTCACTTGGAGGGCCTAGAATGCTTTTGCTGAATTCAGGAATAATTCCTGCTAAATTGGGTGAAACAAGAGATGAATAACTGGGATTCTCCTGTATTCTTACAGCTTCAAATTTAGAAAGGTGAGGTGAGGAACACGTAACAGCATTTTTTCTCTTTCTTTAAAATCAAGTCCAGAGATTAATTGTTTTCCTTTGACAGCCACATTTCCCTGACTCTGTTCCTGTAACTGTGCATTGGTGCTCCTGCATTTGAAGGAGCAGCCTCTTGTTACTTTCTTTACACACTGGGTTCAGCATAAAAAGATCTTTCACAACCAGCCTGCCTAGGGATGCTGGGACGCTGTCTGTGGAGTGCGTGCTCCATTCCCGAGCCCCTCTCTGGGGTAGAAGTTTGAGGCTGTGTGCCTTTTTCCAATCTTACGAAGCCTTTGGGACAGTGGTGACCTTCCTGCTATTTGTGTATAGGGCAATGCACTTGTACAGCAGGACATTCGGGTGCAAGGTCCACTTCCTTCTTTCTTCCTGGAAGAATAGCCCCAGGATTGTGCACCTACTCTTCACCCAGCTGGGAGCTGCCTACCTCTCGGCAGAAAGTCTGGAATGTGGGTGCACACTCCTAGCAGACTTTCTCACTTTAAGCTTTTTTCATTTAAAGATTCCTTTAGGTGAAATTAAATATGTGTTTACTTGTATCTTTGGATGGCAGAGGAGAGTATGATGTAACTGTCTAATGTACACGCACAGTCATATTACACTGCATTAGTAACTTTAAAAATAAATAGTTTAAACCTTTCCAAATAAACCAAACTCTGATAGTTTTGGAGTTTTCCAGTTCTAATTTCTGTGTCATGACAGTATCAAAGATTCTAGTATTCAGTGTCATCTTGTCAAATGGACTTTGTTTAAGAATGTCTGGAAAATTCTTGTACACTCAGAGACAGATTAACCATCAGGGAATCTTGGCCCAGATGTTGCAATCACAAGTGTTCATAAAGTAAGCCATAAAGAACTAAATATGAATAATACCATGTCTGATGCACTTTTCTTGGAAGGGCGGTAATGCAGTCTTTGTTATAAAATCATAAAGGCTTTGTGTTCTTATAGCTTAAGAGTTAAAAATTGCTTTCTATATTTTCTAGTTAAAAATTATTAAATTCTATCTGAACTTTTATAGCCAGACTGACTGGAGCCAAATTGGTTATTTTACCATTAGAAGCCATGAAAATGCTGTACCCTCAACTTTCAAGTGTGTTGACTTAATCATTGTTTAACCAATACACTGTTTAGAGAAGTATTGGTATAGACATTGCATTTTTAGCAACCAACAAGGCATAAAATCTCTGTTTTTGTGAATCTCAAATTCAAATGTGAGAAGGATAGGGACAGATGATAATTAATACAGATATGGAAAATAGGTGGCACATTGAAATATGAAAAGTCAAGAGGGAACAAGTGTCAGGTATGTGGAGAGTGTGTTGGCTGTGAGTGCTCTGGATGATGGAATATCTGCTGGCTTACAGTGGATGTGACCAAGCTTGAGTGGTCAAGAAATTCTCCTAGGCCAGCGCCGTGGCTCAACAGGCTAATCCTCCACCTTGCGGCCCCGGCACAGTGGGTTCTAGTCCCGGTTCGGGCGCCAGATTCTATCCCGGTTGCCCCTCTTCCAGGCCAGCTCTCTGCTATGGCCCGGGAAGGCATTGGAGGATGGCCCAAGTGCTTGGGCCCTGCACCCACATTGGAGACCAGGAGAAGCACCTGGCTCCTGGCTTCAGATCAGCACGATGCGCCGGCCGCAGCGGCCATTGGAGGGTGAACCAACGGCAAAAAGGAAGACCTTTCTCTCTGTCTCTCTCTCTCACTATCCACTCTGCCTGTCAAAAAAAAAAAAGAAAGAAAGAAATTCTCCTAAGAAGCTGATATCAAGTAAAGTCCTGATGAATGTAATCAAATGAGTTATGTGATAATTTGGGGGAAGAACATTCTAGATAAGGGACCATCAGAAGGATAAGAGTGCACAGGAAGGAAACACTCTGGCTAGAGGAGCAAGAGCAAGGGTAACAACGCTAGGAGCCTGGGTTGGAAAGGTGACACATCCGTGAGTCCTTGTGGGACAGTGCAGGAGCCACAGCTTGTCCTTGAGGAACCACTGGAGAATGTTGAGGAGAGGAACTACAGGGCCCAGTCTCTTTTTTTATTTATTCAATAGGCACACACACAGAGAAAGAGAGGAGAGCGAGCGAGCTCCCATCTGCTGGTTTACTCTCCAAATGGCAGCAACTGCCTCCATAAGAGTACAGCTCAAGCAACAGAAGAAAAACTGAGCAAACTTAGAATTAACTATATTATTATTATTAGATGTCATCCAATGACCTAAATAGAGAAGAAATTTCACCCACCTGTCCAATTAAGGAACTGGTGTTACTGATTACTAATTAATTACACCTTCTATGTATATCCCACATTGGATTTGAATATTTGCAGTAAATTCAAGAGTGATTATATTGGCAATTGGCATTTGGCCTAGTTGATGATTATATCCCATACAGAAGTATTGGATTTAATATCTAGTACTAGCTCTTGACTTCAGATTTCTGTTAATGCAGACCCTGGAAGGCTGCAGTGATGGCTCAAGTAATTGGGTTCCCATCACCCACTGAGTGAGTATACTGAGTTCCTGGCTCCTAGTGTTAGACTGGCACAGTCCTAATTATTGTGGACATTTGGGGAGTGAACCTGCAGATGGGAGCCCCTCCCCCCCATCTGTCTTTCTCTCTCTCTGTGTGTCTCTGGCTCTCAAATAAAAACCAAAAAATTTTTCTTCAAAAATGATATTTTCTCCTCAAAGGGAGAGTCTACTCTCATTGTGTTCATTATTGCCTTATGGGTGATTTTCATGGTGATCAAAGAGCTGCAAGAAAGTAATATGAGCAAAGATTCTTGAACACTATGAAAAATAATTAGACATCTGAGACCTAGTGTTCTCTGCACCTACTGACTTGGAGAAGAAACATTTACTGACAAGCAAAAATTGTACATATTTATGAGGTACCATGTCGTGCTTCAATATAGACATGTTGTGTGATGTCCAATCAGGATAAACATATTTATTTCCTCATATATTATCATTTCTTTACTTACCTAGCATCTTTTAATCCCAATTCAAGAAATTTTGCTCACCCATCTCTCCTATTAACTGTTATTAAAAAGTCTACATTGGGGCTGGCACTGTGGAGCAGTGGGTTAATTCTCTGCCTGTGGCACCAGCATCCCATATGAGCGCCGGTTCTAGTCCCAGCTGCTCCACTTCCAATCCAGCTCTCTGCTGCGGCCTGGGAACGCAGTAGAAGATGACCCAAATGCTTGGGCCCCTGCACCCATGTGGGAGACTGGGAGGAAGCACCTGGCTCCTGGCTTCGGATCAGCACAGCTCTGGCCATTGCAGCCATTTGGGCAGTGAACCAACGGAAGGGAGATCTTTCTCTCTATCTCTCCCTCTCACTGTCTGTAACTCTACCTCTCAAATAAAATAAATAAAAAAAGTCTACATTGTAATCAATGTGATTTAAAAACCAATTGGATTCCAGAATAATGAATAATAATTCCAGATGATGATGGGAGGGCATAATTTATGCATTTTCATAGTTGGATACAATTATGTGTTCTACTTAATGACTTTTTTATTTTTTTAAAGATTTATTTATTTATTTGAAAGTCAGAGTTACACAGAGAGTGAAGGAGAGGCAGAGGCAGAGAGAAAGAATGGTCTTCCATCCGCTGGTTCACTCCCCAATTGGACGCAATGGCCGGAGCTGAGCCAATCCTAAGCCAGGAGACAGGAACTTCTTCCGGGTCTCCCACGTGCGTGCAGGGTCCCAAGGACTTGGGCCATCTTCTACTGCTTTCCCTTGCCATAACAGAGAGCTGGATCAAAAGTGGAGCAGCTGAGGCTTGCACCAGTGTCTATATGGGATGCCGGAACTGCCGGCACGGCTTTACCTGCTATGGCACTGTGCCGACCCCTTAATAACTTTTTTTTTTTTTTTGACAGGCAGAGTGGACAGTGTGAGAGAGAGACAGAGAGAAAGGTCTTCCTTTTGCCATTGGTTCACCCTCCAATGGCCGCCGCAGCCGGCGCACTGTGGCCGGCACACCACGCTGATCCAAAGGCAGGAGCCAGGTGCTTCTCCTGGTCTCCCATGGGGTGCAGGGCCCAAGCACTTGGGCCATCCTCCACTGCACTCCCGGGCCATAGCAGAGAGCTGGCCTGGAAGAGGGGCAACTGGGACAGAATCCAGCGCCCCGACTGGAACTAGAACCCGGTGTGCCGGCGCCGCTAGGTGGAGGATTAGCCTATTGATCCATGGCGCCGGCCCCTTAAGAACTTTTTATTACCCTATCAGGATTTGATAATATTCAGTGAAAGAATCTGCTATATCCTCTCTCACAAAGGCTGACTGATACTTGGGAATGTAGTACACTTGGGTGATAAGTTTGAGTAGCATACTGTCTTCCAAACTGCTCTCATTATATTTTTATTAAGATAACTGGATAGCAGCTATTAATACTTATTAAATTATACTGGAGAACTAAGCATACTTCAGACAGCTCACACAATCATACATTTTTTAAAGCCACGACCATAATATATATATATATATAGCATCTATTTTTTTTTAAATTTAGTTTTATTTATTTGAAAGAGTTACATCGAGAGAGAGAGAGACAGAGAGAGAGAGAGAGATCTTCCATCTGCTGGTTCACTCCCCAAATGGCTGCAACAGCCACAGCTCAGGTGATCTGAAGCCAGGAACCAGGAGCTTCTTCAGGGTCTCCTACATAGGTGCAGGGATCCAAGGGCTTGGGCCATCTTCTACTGCTTTTCCAGGCACATTAGCAGGGAGCTGGATCAGAAGTGGAGCAGCTGGGACTCTAATGGGTGCTCATACGGGATGTTGGTGCTGCTGGCCGGGGCTTTAACCCACTGCACCACAGTGTGGCAACCAACCATATATGATTTTGATAGAAATGACTGACAAGGGATTAAGATTAGATCTTAGGTGAGGGATAAGGAAGTTACTTTTGAACAGTGTTTCATAAGTACTACCCAAAGGGACTCTTTGGGTAGAATATTTCTATTTAATAGTCATTTTTGTTTTGTTCTTTCTCCTTTTCTTAAGGAAGCGGGAGGTAACTGAAGCTGGACTTCTGTCATTTCATCATTACCAGGCTAAAAGGTGTTAAATCTCGTTATGTGTTTGGAAGTCATTCATATGATAGATCTTTGGCAATCTTGCAGGTATAGAACTAAATGAAAACATCAGAGTGCTCCAGAAACACTGGTTCTTGGGATTTTTCTATAAAATGGTCTACTTCTGGATGAGAGAGATTCTGCTTTGGGTGTTTAATTCTAAACTCTGGAATAAGTTAAAACACAAACTCTACGTGCAAGAATCTCTTGAAAAAGTACTTGGATCTTCACAAAGCTTCCTTCTCCTGTACTTGCCCTATCGCATACATAAGTTCAGTGAACTACACTAAATAGTTCTTACAAGGGGAGGCTCTGGAAAATTCATAGATTAATTGCTTATAATTCCCTTAATAAGTATTTGTACTAGTATAAGAAGGCTTTCAGGTTATAAGGCACCTCTTCTGGAAAAACTAATGGTGTTTGCCCTATAATAGCTCTTTGAGAATTCAATTTTACAAATACTTCCCACATGAGGTATTGTACTTAGAGTTATACTTGAGTAAGATAAGGCTTTTGCCCCTAATAAGCCTAATTAAACATGTAAGGGAACCTAATATTGTACAAAGAAAAGTTTACAATCTCCTGCCACGACAAGGACCAAGACTTCTGCTTCAGAATTTCAAAAGAGGGAGAAAGAACATTCAGTTGATTGTACTGAGCCACTAGCATTTGAGATTTGGAAGCTTAATAGAAATATTCTGGTGGGGGTGAAGGCTAAAATCTATTTGAGGCTGCAGGAGAAAACGGTTTTTCATGTCCCAGGAGCAAAAAAATTGGTTTGGGTGGCTGGAGTGTAGGAAATGCAAAAGGTTCAAGTGAGCAGGAACAGAGGAAAGGGAAATTCAATGGAGAAAGCTTTGTTTGCCAGGTAGAGGAAGTTATCCATAATTTGTTAGGGTGCAAGTCACTAAAAACCTTGAGAAAGATGTGATACAATCAGTGACAATCTTAGGAAGACTGACTAGGCTCTATTTTCAAGAGTGAATTGGAGGAGTGAAGCTCAGTTAGGAAAACAATAAGCAAGTCTGTGGGTCTGGCGTTGTGACATGGCAGGTTAAGCCTTTGCCTCTGAATCCTGTGTCTCATATGGGCGCTCCACTTCTCATGCAGCTCCCTGCTAAAGCACCTGGGAAAACAGCAAGTGATGGCCCAAGTGTTTGAGCCCCTGCATCCAGGTGGGGAACTTAGAAGAAGCTCCCAGCTGCTAGATTCAGCTTGGCCCAGCCCCAGCCACTGTGGCCCTTTGGGGATAAACCCGCAGCTGGAAGATTTGCCTCCCTCTCTGTCTCTCTTCCTCCCTCTGTTACTCTGTCTTTCAAAAAAGCAAAAAATAAATCTTAAAGAAAAAAGTTTGGACTTCAGGTCATGAGGTCCTGAACTGATAGGGTAAAAGCAGAGTAAAGAGAAAATGTTGCAGAGAAAGAAACTGCATGACTAGTTGACAGACTAGGAAAAGTAGAAACTGGGAATTAATATTAATTCTCAGACATCAAGTTGAATGAATGAGAGAGTATGACAGCAGTTAGGATAAACAAGGAAGTAAATACAAAATGCTGCTTAAGAGAGTGTGATGATCTCAGTTCAGACATTGAAATTGAGGAGAAATTGAATTAGGACATCCCATCACAATCGTATATATTCAGGCAGATAGGCACCTGCTTCCAGGAAAATGACTAAACTATGGATGAATATTGGGAGTGACCTGAATAGACATGATGGTTCTCAACTGCTGGTTGATAAAATTCTTTTTAAAATGTGAATGTAGACGACAGAGAAAGATATAAGGGCTACTGGTGGGGGTGGGGAATCTACGTTTACATGGTGCAAAGAGGAAAAGGACTGAAAAGAACGTTTAGAGGAGCAATTGCCAAACATGGAGGAGAAGAGTAAATGGACAGTGCTACAACTCAACTCCAGTCAATTCTGTGAAATAAATAATGTTTACCAAGTAGCTGTGAATCAAACACCATGTTAGCTACTGAAATCCCACAATAAATAAGGTCTTAGTCTAGTACAAGAATAGAATTATAATCATGATTATAATATAGAGTGGAGTATGTTATTCACTGGAACCATGTGTCCTTACTTCTCAGTGCTTTAACAGTATTGTTGCCAATTGCATTGGATTATTGTAAAGAAGTAATAATATAAGGCACTTTGAGCTTTGAGCAATGAAAGACACTCCTTGTCCTTTTAATATTTTCATCATTTTATTATTGCTTTGACAAGGGAAAGATGAGAAGCATGCAAGATGGCAAGGATCATCATGAAAGGAGTGCCCAAAGATTAATTTTTACCTAAGAATGGAAGCAAAGACTACATGGAAATTATTCCAATTAGAAAAAAATAACAATGAAATGGTCCAAAAGTGAGACATGCTGTGGTAGATATCTCAAGCCAAAGGTGAGAAATTGCAAGAAAGAAGTGGGCAACAGGAATAAGTCCCACAACGAGGTTAAAGACAGAAAAGACAGAGAAAAATATTTAGATTTAGTGATTGGGAATCATTGCTTTAAGGGCTGAATTGTGCCTGCTTCCCCCAAGTGCATATGTTGAAGTCATAGGCCCTCATATCCCAGAATGTATCTGTATTTGGGGATAAGACTTTAAAGAGATTAAGGCAAAATTAAGCCATTAGGTTGGACCCTGATCCAATCTGACTAATAACCTTATAAGAAGAGGAAATTTGGACCCACAAAAGACACTAGGATTTTGCATGCAGAGTGAAAAGATCATGTGAGGACATGGCAAGGAATTCATCTAAAGCTAAGGGGAGAGGCCTCGGAAGAAGACAAATGTGTAAACAGCTTGACTTGGTTTTCTAGCCTCCAGAGCCATGAGAAAATACATTACTCTTGTTTAAGGCACCTGGTCCCTGGTGCTTTGTTATAGCAATCCAGGCAAACTAATGCACATAGCTATGCTCAAAGAGAGAAATCAGAATGCCATGGGCCAATGATGAGTAGGTGGTGAGGAAATTGAAGCATTGGAAAAATAATGCTTTTTTTTTAAGAGAATGATAAGCTACCGTGTCTTCCCTCCCTACGAACTTTGATCCTGTGTGTATAGTTTTTTATTTTTTTATTTTTTAATTTTATTTAATGAATATACATTTCCAATGTACAGCTTATGGATTACAATGGCTTCCCCCTCCCATAACTTCCCTCCCACCCGCAACCCTCCTCTCTCCCACTCCCTCTCCCCTTCCATTCACATCAAGATTCATTTTCAATTCTCTTTATATACAGAAAAATTTAGTATATATTAAGTAAAGATTTCAACAGTTTGCACCCACATAGAAACACAAAGTGAAACATACTGTTGGAGTACTAGTTATAGCATTAAATCACAATGAAGAGCACATTAAGGACAGAGATCCCACATGAGGAGCAAGTGCACAGTGACTCCTGTTGTTGACCCAACAAATTGACACTCTAGTTTATGGCACCAGTAATCACCCTAGGCTGTCATCATGAGTTGCCAAGGCTAGGAAGCCTTCCAAGTTTGCTGACTCTGATCATATTGAGACAAGGTCATAGAAGACAGGGTGAGGATAGTAACCAATGATCCTAAGAGTGGCATTGACCAGGTCTGAACAATTATGCAGCATTAAGTGGGGAAGAGGACCATCAGTACACACAAGTTGAGAGTAGAGCCATTGGAGGTAGAGTAGAGGTTATGATTATGAAGGAATGAGGCCCAAGTGGACTAGACAGGGTCTAGAACAAAGGACAGAGTCATTATTAGAGGAGCTAAGAAAGGTGCTGTCTAAGCTACAATGAAGTTTTCTGATTGAGAGGCAAATAGAACCTGACAGAAAGGGCTTGATAATAATCTGGTGGGCTTTAGACCTTGTAAATTCAGAGGCGCAGACCTATCTATCTCTTCACATGGGGTATATCCTAAGGGAGGTGTGAACCTCCTAGGGGAAGGCACTCTGTTGACTTTCATTATAGCTGGCCTGGGAGGAGAGCTGGCCAGGTAAAGGCAGGTGGCATCTCTAACAAGAAATTTACAGTTCTGCCTGCAATGTTGCTGACCCTACTTGACCATCCCCTCAGCTGCAGTGGTCACTTTGGAAGTTGGGCTGAGTGAAGGGCTTTTCAGCTTAGAGCCAATAAGATCTGTGGCTCTGACCTGGGCATCCTTCGACTCCAGGGCAGGTCCATTTCCAGTGATCCAACTCTTGGCAGAGCTGCCAGGGCTCTTCACAAGCTGACTTCTGCTGAAGCCCAAGCTTACCACATTGAAAGCCACTGCAGTGGACTGGCCTGTTGGGTCTCCTTGAGGGCAGATCACTGTACAGATCAGCCATTAATAGGCCTACCACCCATTGCTTCTGATGCCGAGCTTTCTTTTCCTCCTGGTTTGTGTTAAAGCAGACCAGAGGATGCAAGTCAAGGGAGTGCCCAAGTCCCATCTCTAATCTTCGGTGGCCTGAACTACAAGTCTATAGTCACAGGCATGTTCTGTAGTAGTTCTTCTAAGGTTCACAATGCCCATGAGGAAAATTATATTCTCACTTTAAAACTTTCTTTCCCTTTGGTCTGAAAGGGAGGTTTTTTCTACTTACTGTTTACTTTGCTGATGGCAAAGTAAATCTAGCTATGAGATTATTATTTAAGCTCTCATTTTGGCTATTCTATTACAGAAAAATGTTAGTCATCTCTTTTATAAGGTCTAAAGATTAAATTGTGCATCCTACAGATTCCTTCATAATAGAATTAGTTTCCTACCTTGAAGAGAATAGAGAAATGAAAGAACAAGTTGGGCTTAGAATAGAGAAATTAGGGAGCAAGTCCTAGATCGCTTGCTGACAATAGCAATATTACATGAATACTTAGCAAACCATTTCAACCATTAGATAACAACTTAAGAAACATTTACCAGAAGGTCCAATGCCTTCTATGAATTTTAAGAATCATGTATTTGGAAACACCTCTTAAAATCTAACACGGTGTAGTTTGTTTAACCAGTAAACTTAAGCACAACCATATAAAATATTTTTAGTTTCTTTATACCAACAAGTATAAAACATATGATACAGAGATTCAGGTCACACGAATTAAAATGTATCTTTGATGAATTTTAGCAGCTTAAATTTATGGACAATCTTATCTATAAGCCAATTAAAATAAAATTCTTAATAGAGTTTTCACATGTGGACATACAATATGTACACACATATAACATAACATAATAGACTAATATAGCAATTTTAATAATAGCTTTTAAGATCTTTAAAACTTTTTATAGATTGCCAATTGATTTGAATTGCTTTTTGTTTTTAGTAACCTCAGTTAACCATACTTTCTCTCAGTTGGTGCTGTTAATACATTATTGGCTTCATCTGTTTACAGAGCCATCCCAAAGTACTGAATACAATAGAAGTGGCTGGAAAAAGTCCATAGGAACCTATAGGAGGACAGCTAAACACAGAACCAACAATGCTTTAGTTTTATGAGCAGCAAATCATATATAACTGTGGATGACAAAAGACTTTAAGTTGCCATGTTTAAAATTATAAACTCATCAACCAACAAGCGGCACTTGCTTACTTCACAGCATTTTTGAAAGCACCTGCAGGATTTTACAAGTATTTAACCCTTTAGGCCTCTGGGGCTTTCTCATTAAGATAACTATCATGTCTAGTAACACAAGATCATTAGACTTTTTGATTCTCAAACATTTGTATTAATAGCATTTTCCATTATAGAAACTTAAAATTTAGTACCACGTCACATCTTGACAGTACTTCTAATATAATCCAAATAGCCTGATTAGTTGGTGTCTCTATAAGATGAGAGACATAGGTCCTTCGATTTTTTTCAGTTGGGCCCAAACTGGAAAAACCAAAGTCCAAGATTCACTGTAAATTTTAGAGTCCAGATTGTTTGAAACTTTGATTTTTTGAATGCCTGTCAAGAATGCCAAGAAGGCTCAAAATCCAAAATATCTGGTTGAAATAAGATTCCTTAAAATCATGACATAACATAGAGGAAATCTGATCATTGTTACAAGGTGATTATTCAAATCTTTGAAAATAAGCACATATTTAAATAACCCATAGCTCTTAATAAAAATGCAGCTGTTTTTGAACAATTAGAATTGAACAGACATCAAGAGAACATAATAGATTACTTTAACATATTGCTTTAACAGAGAATCAGATTTTAATTCTATGTCAAAGAGAAATTGAGCTTCCTGTGATGTTTTGCTGTGAGATTTCCTTCCTTTACCTTCTTTCATATTGATGACCATGTTTCTGTGTTTCTGTGTGTAACATATCTTTAAGCATCTTTTGCAGGGCAGGACGAGTGGCAACAAATTCTTTCAATTTCTGTTTGCTATGAAAAGTCTTAATTTCACCTTCATTCAGAAATGAGAGCTTTGCAGGATATAATATTCTGGGCTGGCAGTTTTTCTCTCTTAGTACCTGGGCTATGTCTCGCCAATCCCTTCTAGCTTGTAGGGTTTCTGATGAGAAATCTGCTGTGAGTCTAATTGGAGATCGCCTGAGAGTAATCTGATGTTTCTCTCTTGTACATTTTATGAACTTTTCTTTGTGTTTCACTGTGGTGAGTTTGATTACAACATGTCGTGGTGAGGATCTCTTTTGGTCATGTTTATTAGGGGTTCTATAAGGTTCCTGACTAAGATGCCTCTGTCCTTCTCCAAACCTGGGAAATTTTCTGCTAGTATCTCACTAAAAAGGCCTTCTAATCCTTTCTCCCTCTCCATGCCTTCAGGAACTCCTAGAACCTGAATGTTAGGTTTTTTAATAGTATCCTGTCGATTCCCGACATTATTTTTTAGATTTCTAATTTCCTCTTCTTTTCTTTGGTTTGCCTGTTTCCTTTCCTGTTCTCTGTCTTCTAAGTCTGATATTCTCTCTTCTGCTTCGCCCATTCTGTTTTTAAGGCTCTCTAATGTGTTTGTCATTTGATCTATTGAATTCTTCATTTCATTATGATTTCTCGTCACTATCACAGTTTCTTGTTCTACTAGTTGTTTCATTTCATTTTGATTCCTCCTTAATATTTCATTTTCGTGTGAGAGATTTTCTATCTTGTCCATTAAGGATTTCTGTAGTTCAAGAATTTGTTTCTGAGAACTTCTTAATGTTCTTATCAATTTTTTGAGATCCGCTTCTTGCATTTCTTCTATCTCATCATCTTCATAATCTTGAATTGGGGTGTCTTTTTCATTTGGGGTCGTCCTAGTGTCTTCCTTGTTCTTGTTACCTCGGTTTTTGCGTTTGTTGTATGACATGTTGGAGATATTTGGTTTCTTCACTGTGGTAGTTTTTCTTGTTATACTATGGCTCTACGTTAAGTGGACTGTCTGCTTTCGATGGAGCCTTAGAGGCTTGAGATGAGTGTGGCCTGAGAGCTCTGTTTGGTTCTTCAGGGTTGAGGGTGTGCCAAAGGTGACACTCCCAGGTTAGGCGTGGTAAAAAATCTCTCTCTCTCTCTCTCTCTTTTTTTTTTTTTTTTGATTCAAAGGGGAAGTAATTCCACACAGCTGAACGTAATTGGAGGTAGTTAGCAGGCTAATGATATACCCACAGGAGCCAGAGATCAGAAGCTCTTTCCCAAGGACCACACAGGGAATCTGTGCTGCCCTCAGTGTGGGCTCCAATTCTCCTGCAGTCTCCCACTGGGTTGCCAAGTTAGATGCTAATCTCCTGTTATTGCACCCCTCCCCCCAGAGTCAGGTTTTTCTGCTAGGCTCAGGGCCGGTGCAGACCTGAGGTCGCCCTGCTTATGACGTATGTCCAAAATGGCTCCTGCTCTGTCTTGCTCGCCTTTGAGGGGTGAGCGGAGAGAGAGAAACTCGTGTCCATATCGGTCACTTTTTTTTTTCCTCTCTCTCTTCTAGTTAGCCTGGTGAACTTTTCCCCACGGAGTTTCAAGCCTCGTTCCCTCTACTCTCCTCTTTCTGCTTGCCCGCTCGTTTCTGGGGCTATTAAGGTTCGGCTCACCTCGCGTTCCAGCACTGGTGTGTTGAGTCTGCTGCTGGTGTCCCGAAGTTGGGCTCCCACGCTCTCCACGCAGGTCCACTGTGAATCACTAGTTCCGGAAGAGTTTCCTCTGCTGTTTCTTCCCCTACTCTTCCTTGACCTGCAGTATCTCCACTTTTATAAACTGTCTCTTAACGGACTATCAGTGTGCTCCCTTCCTATTCCGCCATCTTGCCCAAGAAACCCTGTGTATAGTTTTTTCTAAATGACTTTTGGAGTTACTGGAGTTCTGGAGTTTTTTATTGTCTTTTAAATTCATTTTTATAATAATAGAATTTAAAAATGAACCTCAGCTCTATGGATTGACTGCCTTACTAGTCCTCCATTATAATCACTAAATCTATCATGGTCACAGAGCCGGCCAAGGCATTAGTTTTTTTGGTGATGTTGTCAGCAGTTCTGAAGTTGCAAATGTCATGGTTTCCCTGGAGTCAGGAAGATTTCTATTTTAGGGAGGTACAGAGAAGAGTGAGTGGGAGAAAGAGATACAAAAGCAATGCGGGTAGGCTTTATTCCCTTATAAAATAGTGTCTTTATCTAGAGTCCTAACTCCACTTTCATTACATTGTACTAATGTTCAAAAATTATCTAGCTGTCATCTAGCAGTTTTAAATATGGAAAGACAAGATTCAGATTTTATAAACATTAACCATCTAAATTGATTTCATACCATGCTGCAAAATGAAGCCCTCTTCTAACTTATGGAAACTCAGTCTTTTTCTGGTCTTGTTTGGTGCACTCATTTTCATCAGCATCATGAGTTTGCTCACACTGTACTTGTACCTGGAATGACATCTCATTACTACTCGCACAGTACATTACGTGTTTCTCAGTTTTACTCTTCTCTCAAGATTTGATCAAGTCCTTTCTTATCCAAGGATATTATCTCTGTATACTTTAATAAGAAAAGTCTGCTTTTCATGATATCCAGTAGCACTTATGTACTGTTCCACGAGAACAGGATAAAAAACATTAGCTGTGGACTTAGATTCAAAGTTCACTACTTTAATTTGGTAACGTTTAAACTTTGAGTAAATTGCTTAATTTTTGTGAATTTCTTTTTTTTTTAAAGATTAATTGGTAATAGGATGTGTTAATGTTTAAATGAGATTATGGGGGCCAGTGCTGTGGTGCAGCGGGTTAACGCCCTGGCCTGTGGCGCTGGCATCCCATATGGGAGCCGGTTCTAGTCCCAGCTGCTCCACTTCCAATCCAGTTCTCTGCCATGGCATGGGAAAGCAGTGGAGGATGGCCCAAGTGCTTGGGCCCCTGCACCTACGTGGGAGACCTGGAGGAGGCTCCTGGCTTTGGATTGGCGCAGCTCTAACCGTTGTTGCCAACTGCGGAGTGAACCAGCGGATGGAAGACCTCTCTCTCTGTCTCTCCTCTCTGTAATTCTGTCTTTCATATAAATAAAATAAATCTTTTTAAAAAATGAGATTATGTATTTGAAATGCCTTGCAAATAATTGCTGAACAAGGATCTGGGTTCTGTTGGTTAGAAGGAAAAGAAACTTATCTAATATGTTTAAGTAAAAAGTTCATCCTAAGGACACAACAATGTCTAGAGAGACTCCAGGAAGGACTAAACAATCAGGCTGCAGAGTCAGCATGAATTGAATAAATTCCAAGTTCTTGGTACTTTTCCCTCTTTCTCTCTGTAATCCATGTTTTCCCCTTTCCTGTCTGCTTAGCAACTCTCCTCTCTCTCCCTGCCAACTTACTCTGAATCTCTATTTCCTCATAAATATGGCTTTAAAATGTCCACTCCAGTTCACCTTCTGATTGCACCAGTAATTCGAGGGTTCCAGTTATGGGTAAGATTGACTTCAGGTTTCTGTATCAAGTATGTGTGCATGTTTCTCTCTCTCTCTCTCTCTCTCTCTCTCTCTCTCTCTCTCACACACACACACACACACTTCCTCTGAAACACTCACAGACTCACTCAAAATAATGCCTTACTAGGTTCTAGGTTGGAAGTCCACCCAGGCACAACTCTCCTTTGTACAGCTGAAAATGCAATGAAAATGAAATTTCCTTCCCCAGAATTCTGCTTTCTACTCCTCTCCTAGAGCTTTTCTTCCCAATGGAAATGGAAATTTTCAGGATTTCAACATTCAGAATTTCAATCTTTTGGGATGATGATTTTGAACATTTTAGACTAGAAATTTTGATCTTTGGGGATTTCCACATTCAGGATTCTGGTGTTTAATAATACATTTTTGGGATTATGATGGGACTGCTTTCCTCCTTGTCCTTTTGGTTCAAGCTCCTGAAGGAGAGGATCTGATTGACTTGGCCTCTCTTCAAGTGAGATCACAAGAATTTCTGACAGGCCGTGATTAGATCACTCTTGCCAGGGGCCCACTTCCTTTCCACTCACTAGTTGTTTGGCAGCTGGATTCTCTGTAGTCTGCTGCTTGCCATACAGGAGTAAGGAATGAGTGGACTTCCTAAGAGAGAAAGTAGCAATGAGGAATCCTGGGGAACAGTACCACAGGTTGTCCAGTCAAATGTTCGCTACTATTAATGATTTAATACTGGTTATATTCTATCATTTGTTTTATATACTGGTTTGCGAAAATGGTTGCACCATATTTTGGTGAACAAAGATGTTTTTAATACACGGGGGTATGACAAAAAGTGGTAGAAAATGTAATTAACTAGTAAATTTATTCTGGTGGAATTTTTTTGAAAGTCTTGCATAGCTTTTTTTAAAGACTTACTTGTTTATTTGAAAGGCAGAGTTACAGAGAGGCAGAGACAGAGACAGAGACAGAGAGAGAGCGAGTGAGAGAGAGAGGTTTTCCATCCACCAGTTCACTATCCAAATGGCCAGAGCTGGCCAATATGAAGCCAGGAGCCAGGAGCTTCTTCTGAGTCTTAAATGTGGACACAGGGGCCCAAGCAGTTGGGCCATCCTCTACAGCTCTCCTGGGCCATAGCAGAGAGCTGGATCAGAAGTGGAGCAGCCAGGCCGGCACCGTGGCTCAATAGGCGAATCCTCCGCCTTGTGGCGCTGGCACACCGGGTTCTAGTCCCGGTCGGGGCGCCAGATTCTGTCCCGGTTGCCCCTCTTCCAGGCCAGCTCTCTGCTATGGCCCGGGAGTGCAGTGGAGGATGGCCCAAGTGCTTGGGCCTTGCACCCCATGGGAGACCAGGAGAAGCACCTGGCTCCTGCCTTTGGATCAGCGCGGTGCGCCGGCCATGGCGGCGACCATTGGAGGGTGAACCAATGGCAAAAAGGAAGACCTTTCTCTCTTTCTCTCTCTCTCTGTCCACTCTGCCTGTCAAAAAAAAAAAAAAAATAAGTGGAGCAGCCAGGACTCAAATTGGTACCCATATTTGATGCCAGCACTGCAGGTGGCAGCTCTACCTGCTACACCACAGCACTGGCCCTAGCATAGTTTTCTATAGTCTGCATTTTTCCATGATCTTTTTGAAGACCTCATGTTTCAATTAGGTACAGGAAACTGATGGAATTTTAACGATTTTATGTAATCTTCAGGATTTTAAAGATGCATGCACTATCACTGCCATGCCCTTTGAATTTTCCTTCTCTGCTTTATTTTTTAAAAGATTTTTTTATTTACTTGAAAGGCACAGTTACAGAGAGGCAGTGGCAGAGAGAGAGAGAGAGAAAGAGAGAGAGAGGGAGAGAGAGAGAGAGAGAGAGCTAGTGCTGGTTCACTCCCCAAGATGGCCGCAACTGCCAGAGCTGCGCCAATCCGAAGCCAGGAGCCAGGAGCTTCCTCTGGGTCTCCCACCTGAGGGCAGGCCCCCAAGGACTTGGGCCACCTTCTACTGCTTTCCCAGGCCATAGCAGAGAAGTGGAGCAGTCGCGACTCCAACCGGTGCCTATATGGTTTGCCGGACTGCAGGCGGCAGCTTTACCAGCTACGCCACAGTGCTGCCCCATCCCCCACCCCTTTATTTTTATTGCCAGTATTTCAAAAGCACATCCTGTATAATATTTATGATCATGTTATTGTCTCCAGTACTAAACTGTAAGCTTATGGAAACAGGGATTTTTATTCTTTTTCTTCAATCTGTATTCTTTGCATAAATATCTGTTGAAAGCATGAATAAATGAAAGAATGCGTGAATCATCAAACTTAATTTTTATCAAGCATGCATTGAGTGCTGGGCATTGTGTTAGCTATTTTTATACAACTTGATTATTTACTCTTTCCAGTAACAACATGGAACATTTGCTACAGGGATTTCCATTTTATAGTTTGAAAAACCTAGCATGAAGGACATTGAGATCCTTATCCAAGTTCACATAGCTGGGAGGTGGCAGTGACAAATTTGGAGTAAGATCTATTTAACTCCAAAGCTCATGTTTGTCTCTACTAAACTGTATCCAATTTGTGAATATAACACTCATTTACAGAAATAGCGATGGGTCTGTAGGGGTTCATGACTCAATAAAATATTCATTTGTTTGGTGATATTAAATATATGAGCCAGAATTTTAATTGAGGAAGTAATATACAGACTTGATGTGCATGCCAGATGGTCTTGGCTCTACATCATTTTCCTCTCTTGCCAGGAGTTTTGGGAAACAGTCTTGAAATATACGCTGGAGGAAAATAAGAAGACAGAGGGAAGGAACCACTGTGGAAATGCAATGTAGTCACCCATAATGTCCTAAATTCCTGCTTTCTTAGTATTAAAGCATGCCCACGTGTTTTCCAGCTAATAAGAGTGTGATAATTATTTTGAAACAAATGAAAGGAAGAAAGGATGAATACTGACATCACCATTTTATAGACAATGAAACAGAAGATTGTCAGTGAGTCTGATGTCATTCATTCAATACTTACTTAACAAACATTTATTGAGTGCTCTTTATGGGTCAGGCACTGAACAAGACACTCAAAGATGAATATTGATGAAATAAGAAAAACAAGAGCTATCTATCTCTATATATGCAACTTCACCACTTACCATGAAATTCTCATGTTTTTGTCAATTTGAAATTTCTTCCTGGGTAACATCTTTCTCATTTTTCAGGTTTGGTAGTATATGACACAAAAAAAGGCAATCAGGCTCACTAGCCTGGAATTTGGAAATTTATGTTAAGGACACCAGACAAAAACAATTGCAGCTTGGATATTTAACAGTGATGACAACGTAACAATACTTAGAACTGCTCCAACATCCACCTTGATTATAGATAGATCACATTTCATAATACCTTTTCCATGTAGGGTAACTACTGTCAGACTATATTTCTTTCAACCAACAAACTCTAACTGATGGAACCTCTGAAAGTGTGACATCATTCTTTCTCAAAAGTCTTATAATCTCTTTCTAGGAAAGTTTTATTTCCAAATAGTTTAGATGATGTGGAATTAAATGTCTTCCTTGTTTCACCATGGAGCTATGCTGGACCTTAATGGATAGCCTTGACATTAATAGTCATTAGATTCATGGCTGGCCGTGGCTCACTTGGCTAATCTTCTGCTGGTGGCGCCGGCACTCCAAGTTCTAGTGCTGGTTGGGGCACCAGATTTCTGTCCCAGTTGCTCCTCTTCCAGTCTAGCTCTCTGCTGTGGCCTAGGAAGGCAGTGGAAGATGGTCCAACTGCCTGGACCCGCATGGGAGACCAGGAGGAAGCACCCAGCTCCTGGCTTTGGATTGGCGCAGCTCTGGCCGTGGCGGCCATTAGGGGAGTGAACCAATGGAATGAAGACCCTTTCTCTCTCTCTCTCTCTCTCTCTCTCTCTCTCTCTCACTGGCTATACCTCTCTCTCTCTTTCTCACTGTCTAACTCTCCCTGTCAAAAACCAACAGCAAAATAGTCATTAGATTCATTCCACCTAATTATCACTGATCAATATTTTCAAGACGTGTATCAGTGCTTTCCCACACTTTTACTTGATATCTGCTCATTTGTTCATGTATAAGTACATGATGAATGGGCTTTACTCCTGCATTAAGTCAAATCCAAAGTGCGATAGCAATCTTTATCTGTGGACCATCCTACAACCTAGAATCCTGTTTTTTTTTTTTCTTCTTTTTTTTTTTTTAATTTATGAGAGAGAGAGAGAGAGAGAGAGAGAGAGGTTTTCCTTCTGTTGGTTCACCCCCCCTCCCCCCAAATGGCCGCTACAGCCAGAGCTATGCCGATCTGAAGCCAGGAGCCAGGTGCTTCCTCCTGGTCTCCCATGTGGGTGCAGGGCCCAAGCACTTGCACCATCCTCCACTGCCTTCCTGGGCCACAGCAGAGAGCTGGACTGGAAGAGGAGCAACTGGGACAGAATCCACCCATATGGGATGCTGGCTCCGCAGGTGGAGGATTAACCAAGTAAGCCATGGCACCGGCCCTGGTTTTTTCCTTTCTTTCAGACAAGTCCCACACCACTCAATCTCTGGATTGTTTTTCTAGCTCATGTTTTTCTCAGGCCTTTAATACTCTGACTTAAATTCTAGGCACTGAGTACTTGTCTTTCTTTTTGGTTCTGAGTGGCTATGTTTTTCAGAAAGATTCATACTTTAATAACTTAATTACTTAGTTTCATTTGTACCTATGAGGAGAAATAATCAGGGGTTGTATTAATGTTTCCTTGTAGCAGCAGAAATACAATGTAATGGCAATATTTTTCTCAGGTGAATCTATTCCTCTGGTTCTTCACACCCCATTACTGTCTCATTTTTGTTTTCTGTCCAATAATAGTTTAGGTGCTGCCTCATTCTCTCCCTAATATACTAGTAATATTTTGTTGCATATTGAACGATTTTAAAATGTCAGTTAACACTAATGATATCGTTTTTCACTCATGGGTCAATTTGTGAATTGGGCTTGGATTTAACATACACATTGAGTGCAGGGCTTCTCTACGTACCTCCTCATTCTTCTTGGATGGGGTGTTACTCTCATTGTAGATATCAGAGAAACCCAAGCCAAATCCTGCAAGCCAAATCTCTGCTTGTATCACATGCACTACAGTCCATTGGCTAAAGAATTAATACAGTCAAGACGAACATCAGTGCAGTGTAATATACCCTGTTTACCTGGTGGGAGATATATAAACACAGCAGTGGGGGTGTATGTAGAGTTCTACTGCAGGATGGGAGGAAAGAACTGGAAACAATCATCTAGTCTACCACATTTCCTGTTTTCTCTAAATGCACTATAGCACATCAATTTTATCTTATGCCTTCAGAAATGAGGTAAGGTAGAACAAAAGAAAGCAGAATCCTGTAATAACATAAATCCATTTAAACTATGTCTTACAAAAGACATTAAGTGTATGACAATGTTTCCTAATGCTCTGGCAAAAGTGTTCAGGTCATAATTCCGAGGCTATCTACCAATGTAGACAATTCTCTGTGTGTATCTTAAATATATAAACATATTTTTATTAAATACTTACTGTGTGGCAAACAGTGTAAGCCCTTTGCAAGAATTATATTGTAAAATTCATATTAAAAACTTGTGGTTTATATTTATATAGAGAAATGGAAATTTAGCAAGTTTAAATAAGTTCCACACATGTAAGAAAAGATTGTTCTGTAGCCATGGCAACAAGTAGTCAACAGAACTGGTTTAAATGCGGTTACTTGATCAACAACTACTGTAGTGAACATATTTTTATAAACCAAGTAATCAAGGCCAGCCCTTTACTTCTGAAAGTCAGCCATCAGGACCCACTCCAATAAACACATCTCTGAATTTCAACCAACAAACAGCAGTCTGTATTTCCAATAATCAAGCATTTACAGATAATACTAACTTAACTGTACCTCTAGCCAACCTCCTTGAACTGCGTACTTTTCCAAATCTGACTGAAGACAGCAGAGCCTGTGCTTGACCAAAAACATCACTCTTCAGTGCTGTAGGAAGAAATGCATTCGTTTTTGTCTTTTTCTTTACAGTTTTTTGTGCTGGTCTTTTTTTCCTTTGACGATGACTTACCCAAATTTACATATCTGCAAATGGTAGTCTCAAGTGACAGACTTCTGATCTCTGAGCCCAAACTCTTATTCAGCACCCTGAGCTATCACTCCTCATTCATGATGAAGACTATCAAGGTACTCATCCCCAGGAAATGTAGCTTCTGAGAGGACTTCAGATGGTTATTTTACTTTGCATAGCTTATCTATCCAACTAACTTGTAAGATCATTTGAATCTTTTACAATTTCACATTCCCGCATAGCATTAATTTATTAATTATTCATTTATTAGTTAGAAAATATTCAACAGAGACTTAAATAGATGTGAGGCCACAATGATAGTGATGAAATTAGGATGCTTTAGCCCTGAAGGGCTGGCAGAGTAACATGTACTGCGTGTGAAATGTTCTACCATAAATGTATCTTCATTTCTATTACTAATACAAAGGAGGAAGAAAACCGTTAGTTGTATGGGGAAAGAATCACACACATCAGTGGGCTCTCTCTGCTCCTTTCACCACATCCAGGAGCGTGCTGAACATAGCTAGCATGACCCTCTAGCGAGGAGGAGGCTGCTCTATTTGATGTTATTGGAGAAAATTCAGGAAAGCTACTTCTTCAACTGGAGTATCTTTGTTATTTTAACACTGCAATGTGAAATGTGCCACCATATATATAGGATGTAGTGAGAATTTTGAGGAAACAGTTACTAAGTTTGACTTTAGCATTGTGGGTACTCATTAACAAACTGCCAAATTACTGCTATCTTTGTATTAGTTAGTTTTTTGGAATAAAAATTGTTTGAGAGTTTCTTATAAAAGGACCATATATTAAATATGTAGTTTATAAAGTTATAAAAATTACACATAAGACTGCTGTCTTGTCTTTGCATTGCCATAAATGTTTAGTTTTTATTTTTTTTACCAGATACATTCATAGTTGTCTAATATGGATTATTACATGTTTTAGATAATAGATGGAAAATATTGTGAATTGTAGAAAAAGTTTTCATTATATTTAGAAAAACAGGAACTGTCTTAATAAGAGAGAGAAAATCAAAATGATCTCCAATTCAGTTTATACAGATTCCCTTTTATATTTGATATGAAGTTATTTTTTTCTGGATTATTTCCCAGTCCTTTTCCTTGGTACCGTACCAGTTTTGAAACATGATATAATCACCCAATGAAAGTTTTACACACAAGTAAAAAAATCTCTAGTTTATACAGAAGATGTCAGTATTTTGGACACAGGAGCAATGTTTTCATTTAGCCTCTGATTAATGACTGGTCAGCATCTTAGACTTCAGTACTTTTCTTTCTCTCTTCAAACAACTTTGACCTTTGCTGATAAATGTCTTAGCTGAGCAAGCATTCAGAGCCTCTAGATAATGGTCATTTCTTTTGCAAAGAGGATTAGATTCTCTTGTGTCTGCTAGGATGGCATAGGTTTAATGTGACATGATGCATGATGTTGGCCAAGTTGTAATGATCTGAGGTCTTGGTTAACCAAATAGACAACAAGCACATATCAAGAGCATTAAAACGTCATTGAAAAAGTGTGGGTTGTGACTAAAATTACTGCAGATAAAGTTTACTTTTAATTGCTTTCTTTCTAATGGAACCCCTGGACTAACGACTGCCCAGTCCCCTCCCCTCACCCTACTCCACCACTACTAATTCATAAGCCCTTAAGGCATTTCCTCTTGTGTTCTATTTATTTTCCTTAACCATGTAATGCCTATATATAAGTCTGGAACCCATTCCAGAAGATACCTGATCACTGACATCAGATAAAATTATTCCTACATTATCAAGAAGACTGGCCACAGCTATAATTTATAATTTACTGAGTGCTTTAAATGACTCATCGCATTTAATTATCACAAAACCTCTAAAAAACAAGTAGCATTACTTTCCCACTTCACAGGTTACAAATCTAAGGTTTACAGAAATAAGTCAATATTGTTCAAGTTCTAGTAGTCATCAAGTTGCAAGTCAGGCTTCCTTCCCAGGTCTGACAGTATCTAAAGTTGAACTCTGTATTCATTGCTGCCTCACAAGTTTTGATGACTGACAAGGAGTTTCAAGGGATATTTGCATTTTGATAAGGAACAATGGCCACAGTAATGTTATATACTTATTGACAGAATGGGAGAAAATATTTTTTAATATATTGCAAAAATGTATATTTGCAAAACTATATTTGGAAAAATATTTGCAAATATTTGCAGTTAGAATGACTATCATCCAAAAATAAAAAAAAATACTAAATACTGGCAAGAATGTGTGGAAAAAGCTACCCTAATACATTGTTGTTAGGAATGTAAAGTAGTATAACCATTAAGGAAGACACTAGAGAATCCTCAGAAATCTGAAAATAGAGCTACTGTATGACCCAGCCATCCCACTACTGGGACTTTACCCAAAGAAAATTAAATCAGCACATGAAAGTGTTATCTGTACCCCATATTTATAGTAGCTCAATTCACAATAGCTAAGATACAGAATTAACCCACATCTCCATCAACTGATGATTGGATGAAGAAAATGTGGTATATATGTATTATGGAATACTACTCAGCCATTTAAAAGAATGAAATCCTGTCTTTTGCAACCAAAATGATGCAAATGGGAGCCATTTTACTTAGTGTAATAGGCCAGTCCAAAAAAGACAAATACCATATGCTTTCCCTGCTTTGTGGTAACTAATATACAGAGTATGAGATCTGATTATTGTTTACAGCCCCTGTCTATCCTCTTGAGGAACAGTAGTTTTTCTGCTTACTACTTGTTGAATTCTTTATCTCATACATTTGTGATTATAAAATAAACTGAGAGGGACTGACGCTTTGGTGTAGTAGGCTAAGCCTCCACCTACACACCAGTATCCCAGCGGACACTGGTTTGTGCCCTGGCTGCTTCTCTTCTGATACAGCTCTCTGTTTATGGGCTGGGAAAGCAGTGGAGGATGACCCAAGTGCTTGGGTCCCTGCACCCACGTGAGAGGCCTGGAAGAGGCTTCTGGCTCCTGGCTTCAGATAGGCCCAGTTACAGCCATTGTGGCTATTTGGGGAGTGAACTAGCGGATGAAAGACCTTTCTGTCTGTCTCTCTATTGACAACATCTTAAAAAAATAAACTGAGAGCATGTCACTGTAAAAATTGAAAGAAAAAATAACAAAAGAAGGTGGAGGAAGGGTGGGAAGTATCATGCTTTTAAATCTGAATATATGAATTACATGCAATTTGTTTACTTCATATAAATAAATAGTTAATTAAAAAAAGAAATCTTAACTGTCCACAGAAACATCTAGGGAAAGATGCTCTTGTTGAGGATTAGCTTTCCTGAAGTTTCTCAGATAACTGCATGGAAAAGCATCCTACCCACCAGAAGCTCAGACTAGGAGGTGTGGTGATAAGAAATAGGCTGCACAGCTCAGAAGCAGGCTGCAGAAACAGAATTCAAATCTTCCCCCCAACTTCTCTTTAGTGCTTCCCCTTTCTCCTTTTCCTTCCCTCTGTCTCTGCTTATCTCTCTTCTCCCCTTCCTCTTCCTCTTCATTCTGTTCTCTCTCTCTCTCTCTCTCTCTCTCTCTCTCCATTTATCTAGTGTCTGTTATGTGGTTATGTGGCAGTCATTACAAAGAGTACAACCAGGTAAATACATTTAAAAATTTTTTTCTCCTATTGTTGCTATGGATCCGTTCTGCGAGAAGCGCGGTGGAGGTAAGAGGCGTGGAGTCATGACACAGATGCCAGGAGTCTAGTGAAAGCTAGAAGTGAGCAGCTTGCAGACTCATTTATTTCAGTTGGTGCAGCAGCTTATATAGCCGAGGCAGCCAATCCAGTCAAGGGGTGGTTTATGCTCTAACCAATCACTGCCTGTTGCCAGGCAGGCTCCTTTGCCAGGTGGGTTCTGAAGCCATTCCTGAGAAAATGACGCTCACTTGCCAGCAGCCATCTTGGCCCTTCTCATTCCACCACATCCTATGATATAGTTTACACTCTGGTGTGGAGAAACACGTGACAAACAAATCAAGAAACTTTGTGCTATGTTAAATGGTGATAAGAGCCATCTAGAAAAACACAGCAGAGAAGGGACATAAGAAGAGCTGGAGAAGACAGTGATGCTGTTTCAGTTAGTTACTTATAAGGGAGCAGACCTGAAGTGAATTCTCAGCAGAACAGCAGCAAATGGGGTGTAATGTTGAACTGCGCTATTTGAGGAACAGTACGGGGCCAGTGTGTCTGAGAAGAGGGAATGAAGTGGCAAAGGCACAGAATGAGCATCAAGAGGTGCCAGATGATGCCGGCTATCTGATCTACCACACAATGACGTTAGGTTAAACTCATAATCTCTTTTCAAGAGGCCTACTGTATAGTGTGTTCAGTAAATATCTTCTTTATGGCCATGACTACTGTGAGAGACCTTCCAAATGGAGATATGCAGATGCAACTTCTGCACTATTTAGCTGCATCATCTGACTTCAACCTTTTCTGTTCCTGTAAAAATGCAGTTTCAATGAGAACTAAAGGAGAGAAACTATGGGGAAACAATTTGTAAGTTGGATATTTTGGATAATTACTGCCAATTAGTCATCCAATAAGCATCTTTTAAAATCCTGTATAATGTGACAGGAGGAATTGTCCTTTCTAATAGCCAAGAAGTTGCTGCTTCTCTTTTTGGATGATTAAGTATGCAGAGGGATGGAAGGAAATAAGAAAAAAGAAAGATATTCATCTTCCTATCTGTCTTTCTTCCATGACTTTCAACTGCATTTCTCACCTGCCAGCAACAGAATGTTGGAGATTGGAGATGACTCTTATCAGCATGATTCTCAGTTCAGCCTTGATTACATATAGTTTATTTTGTTGATTTATGGCTAAAAGCAACATGAAGAAGGGTACGACTACTGGCATTTGGAAGAAACTGTATTAGCAGACGTGAAATATACATTGTGTATATCTTCTGAAGTTTTGAATAGGTGAACATTGACATGCTGTCTATGCTAGCAAATTCTAAATGTGTCCATGAAATTTAGGGTGTTAAACATAGAAATCAATCATTTGTCATGGACCTGAAATCTCATGTAAAGACAAAAATTGTACTCCTTTCAATCTAGTTGCTGAATGCAGGAATTATAGAACACCTGATGCATAAAGAGGATTGTATTCCAAAGAAAAACATATGTAGTTAGAGCCCTGAAAACTGGTTTACTTTAGGATCTTAGGGATCCTTGCCTCGAAAATGGGAATAATAAAAACTATCTCAAGAGCTGTTACAAAGATTACTGATGTTTTATTGGAGTACCATGTGATATTTTGATACATGTATATATTGTGTAATGTCCAATCAGGGTAAGTATACTTACCAATATCCTCAAACACTTAGCATTTCTTTATGATGAAAATGTTCTAAAGCCTATCTTCTAGTTTTTGATATGCTAATATTATCTATAATCACTCTACTGTGCCTAGAACCCCAGAACTTCTTTCACCGATTTAGCTACAGCTTAGTACCTGTCAATAACTATCCCTACTCCTTCCTCCCCCATTTCCTTCCCAGCCACTGGTAATGACTGGATGCTTATAACTTCCATATGTATGGTCCAATATATTTTAAAGGATGTGCTATATAATTGATTATTGCTTGAGAAGTAACACAACATTTCTGGTTCTTTGCTTGTTGTTTAATGCACATTTAATTGTTCATTAAGACATTGTTCCCCTCTCTGGAAAGGACAAATTTAGGCATTGTGCTTTCATTGCATTTGTTACATACCCAAATTAAGAGTTTATCATGATTTCTGTTAGCTATATATTTGTCTTCCCAATGAGATTATGACAACTATACAGTTTTTACCATTGTATACCAGTGCCATAGCCTCAGCATGAAGTAGCGTCTGGTACAAAGAAGACACTCAAGCACATTTTTTAAAGCCTCTCAGCATGCCCAACCTTCCTATGCATGGTCTTGCTTTTCATCCCTTTCTACAAAATAAATAAATCAGTCATCTGTTAGCAATGTAGTTAGCTAGATTTGTGACGCAAGTGGGTTTTGAAATGAATCTTGAAAGCAGAACTGGGTGTGTGTAGAAGAGCCTTGGCAGGGCAGTAGTCTTGCACTAGAGATGCCCCATGTACTCTCACAATACGCCACACACTTTCACTGCTCATTTGCATACCCTCTTTTACTCTATGATTTTGTGATTGTTGTATCAGCTTTCTAGTCCCACCCTCACTATAATATCCCCCAAAACACAAGTATACTTGCCTAACTTCGTCCCATCCTGCAATGCATGTCTGAACGCAGACTCCATTTTCTCCAGACCACCTCTCACTAAGACTCCTTTTCAGGGGTGCCTCTTATGTGTTGCCATTTTTACCTTCTGCATATAACAATGAATATTATTTCAGGTACTACTCTAAGTATTTACATGTGCCAGCTGAATAATTTCCCCAAGTGCCAAGTGATGGGCAGAATTCAAACCCAGTCCAGCTCCAGAGACTTGATTCTTCAGAACCACCTATAATACCTCCTCCACTACAAAGCATAGTATTAGCACAGTTGTGACAGAGCAGGTGAGGCTGTGTGAACACAGTGCTAACCAATTTGACATTGGTCCTGAGTTGTTAAAGGAGGTGAGATGAGGTGGTTATATCTCAAGTGATGATAAAGGATCTATATTGGAACCTCTTTCTCTCCTTCAAATGAAATGAAAATAAACAAATTACAAGAAAACTTCTAGGATTAGCAGACTGTCCATAGATAATGGAAAAATTCTCTTGTGTTGTACAACATATATTAACTTAGTGTTTCTAATATGTCAATTTCCTTCATAAGTTATTTTTATCCTGCATATTACATAATATCTTTACTTCAATTTATTTATTGAGAAATGCAGACACATTATTTTTAAGATATAGTTTCTTTTTTAATTTAAAAATTGACTTGTTTATTTTAATTTTATTTAAAAGGCAGAATGACAAGAAATACACACACACACATACACACACATGGTGGAGGGGGAGAGAGAGAGAGAGAGAGAGAGAGAGATTGATTCTATCCCTTGTTTCACTCTCCCAAATACTTGCAATGGTTGAGGCTGGCTGGGCTGGACTGAAGATAGGAGCCTAGGACTCAAGCCAGGTCTCCAACATGAGTGGCAGAGACCCAAGTACTTGGACTATCACTGCTGCCTCTCAGGGAGTGCATTAATAGGAAGGTGGATGGCAAAGAGAGTGGCCCATTAAAGTGAACTTTAATATAGTATGCGGACTTCCTAAGTGGTAGTGTAACCACTGTGCTAATTTCTGTCCCTGAGACACATAATTTTAAATGAAACTTTATATAAATAGAAAACCACTTGCATTCACTTAAAAAGAACATAAAAGTACTTAAGATAAATTTATCATAAGCCTCGTAAGTTATCTAATATATTGTTGGTAATATACATAATTTTTTTTGAAAAGATTGCATTATCCCATTAGATTTTTATATCAGGATTTCCATTATTTTATATATTAGGCAAGCAAAGCTAGGAGAAATTAAGTAGTTACATTATGCAAAGTAACATTGTTGATCACAGACAGAGCTGGGATGAGTACTTGAGTTCTTTGTTCTTATCTGGGATTTATTACAGACCATGAAGAGACAACTACTAAATAGGCCACTGAACAGGAAGATTGTAAATCAGGGTGAATAGAAATGTTCTCACATGCCCGGGAGCAACACAATGTGGTGTCATTGGGGCTTGGCAAGTCACAGAGATCCTGGGCTATTTTAATGTCCTGAGGACATCAGTGTAACAATGTGAGAGGCTCCTTAAGGACTAGTTAAAACTGCAGTCTCCACCCTCTCTGGAAAAAAAAAAAAAGATGGGACATAATTTTTAGTCTGAAAATCTCTTGGAAGCCCCAAGAGCAGCCTATACCTATTTAGACATAGAAATTTTTCTCTCCTAACAAAAGGTGTTTCTGAGAGAGGAATTTTTTTGTGAACATAAGACTTCATTTTCTTGAGATAAATGCCTAGGAGTGCAATTACTGAGGTGTGTGGTAGTTGCATTATAAGTTTTTAAAAGAAATCATCAGGGGGCTGGCGCCATGGCTCACTTGGCTAATCCTCCGCCTGTGACACTGGCATCCCATTTGGGCACCGGGTTCTAGTCCGGGCTGCTCCTCTTCCAGTCCAGCTCTCTGCTGTGGCCTGGGAGGGCAGTGGAGGATGGCCCATGTGCTTAGGCCCCTGCACCCATATGGGAGACCAGGAGGAAGCACCTGGCTCCTGGCTTCGGATCGGTGCAGCGCTGGCCGTGGTGGCCATTTGGGGAGTGAACCAGCGGAAGGAAGACCTTTCTGTCTGTCTTTCTCTCTCTCTCACTGTATATAATTCTGTCAAATAAATTAAAAAAAAAAAAGAAATCATCAGACTCTCCAGTGACCATCATACTTTGCATTCTCACTAGAAAAGTCTGGGGGCTGGCATTGTGGCTTAGTGGATAATGCTGCCTCCTGAGACACTGGCATCCGATATGGGTGCCGATATGGGTCCCAGCCACTCCACTTGTGACCCAGCTCCCTTCTAATATGATTGCACTTATGTGGGAGACCAGCAAGAAGCTCCTGGCTCCTGACTTCATCCTGGGCTACTCCTGCCGTTGTGGCCATTTGAGGAGTGAACCAGCAGATGGAAGATTCTCTCTCTCTCTCTCTCTCTTTCTAACTCTGCCTTTCAAATAAATAAAATAAATCAACAGAAAAAACACAACAAAGTCTGAAACAATTTTTCTGCATCTTTACTAACACTTGTCACTACAATTTTTAATTTTAGCCATTCTTTATTTATCTTATTTTTATTTATTTTTATTTTTTTTGACAGGCAGAGTGGACAGTGAGAGAGAGAGAGATAGAGAGAATGGTCTTCCTTTTGCCATTGGTTCACCCTCCAATGGCCGCCGCGGCTGGCGTGCTGCAGCCAGCGCACCACGCTGTCCGAAGGCAGGAGTCAGGTGCCTATCCTGGTCTCCCATGGGGTGCAGGGCCCAAGCACTTGGGCCATCCTCCACTGCCTTCCCGGGCCATAGCAGAGAGCTGGCCTGGAAGAGGGGCAACCGGGACAGAATCCGGCGCCCCGACTGGAACTAGAACCCGGTGTGCCGGCGCCGCGAGGCAGAGGATTAGCCTGTTGAGCCACAGCACCAGCCAATTTTAGCCATTCAGAAAGTGGTGTAATGATGTCTCATTTTGATTTCAATTTGCATTTATCTAAAATTTACTGACGTTTAATATATTTTTATGTGTTTAATTGCAATCTATATATTTTCTTTTTTTTTTATTTGACAGAGTTAGACAGTGAGAGAGAGAGACAGAGAGAAAGGTCTTCCTTCCATTGATTCACCCCCCCAAATGGCTACCATGACTGGAACTACGCCAATCAGAGGCCAAGAGCCAGGTGCTTCCTCCTGGTTTCCTATGCGGGTGCAGGGGCCCAAGCACCTGGACCATCCTCCACTGCCTTCCTGGGCCACAGCAAAGAGCTGGACTGGAAGAGGAGCAACCAGGACTAGAACCCGGTGCCCATATGAGATGCTTGTGCCACAGGCGGCCAGTGAGCCACAGCACCAGCCCCAACAATCTATATATTTTCTTTCTTTCTTTCTTTCTTTCTTTCTTTCTTTCTTTCTTTCTTTCTTTCTTTCTTTCTTTCTTTCTTTCTTTCTTCTTTTTTTGTTTTTGACAGGCAGAGTGGACAGTGAGAGAGAGACAGAGAGAAAGGTCTTCCTTTGCCGTTGGTTCACCCTCCAATAGCCACCATGGCCGGTGCGCTGCGGCCAGCGCACCACGCTGTCCGAAGGCAGGAGCCAGGTACTTCTCCTGGTCTCCTATGGGGTGCAGGGCCCAAGCACTTGGGCCATCCTCCACTGCACTCCCTAGCCACAGCAGAGAGCTGGCCTGGAAGAGGGGCAACCAGGACAGAATCCGGCACCCCGACCAGGACTAGAACCCGGTGTGCCAGCGCCGCAGGCGGAGGATTAGCCTGTTGAGCCGCAGTGCCAGCCACAATCTATATTTTTTCAACAGTGAAATGTCTCTGCAGATCTTTTTGCATATTTTTATTGGCCAATTAGTATTTTTACTATTAAGTTTTCAGAATTCTTTATATTTTCTAAGATATCAGTCCTCTACATGACATGTGGATTGCAAATATTTTTCTTGTAATCTGTACTTTGTCTTATCATCCTAGCAGAGTCTTTTGCAGAATAATATTTTAACTTCAATGAAGTCACATTTATCATTTTTTCTTGGATTTGTTGTGATTTTGGTATAGAGTGTAATAAATGACTAACTTTAGATCTTGAAGATATTTTATTTATTTTACATTTTCAAATAACTTTATACTCTACATTTAAGTCCATATTTCATCTTGAGTAAATTCTTGTACAGTATAAAGTATGCGACAAAGGTTGAGGTCTACAGCATAACATTTTTCAGTACTTTTGTTGAAAATGATATCTTTCTTCAATTAGGTTGATTGCTCTCTTTTGTAAATTATTAAGGGGCTGGCATTATGGTGCAATGTATTATGCTTTTGCTGCAATGCCAACATCCCATATGAGTGCCACTGCAAGTCCTGATTGCTCTGCTTCTGATCCAGCTCCCGGCTAATATGCTGAGAAAGCAGAAGATGGTCCCCTGTCACCAACATGAGAGACCTGTATTGAGTTCCAGGCTCCTTGTATTTGGCCTGATTCAGTCCTGGCCTTCACAGCCATTTGGGGAGTGAACCAGTGGATGGAAGGTTTTCTCTCTCTCTCTCTCTCCTCTCTCCTTCTATGTCACTCTGCCTGTCAAGTAAAAAAAAAATTAAAAATAAGAATCCAGTGTATATGTTTATGTTGGCCTATATCTTGGTTATCTTTCACTGTTACATGGAGTTTTAGATTTGTCCCTCTGCTGATATGACAGTCTTGTTCATTGTATATATAATTCTTTAAATTTTTTATTAATATAAAATGATAGATTTTATGCATTCCATACACACAATCTCAAGAAGATAACTAAACTTCTCTCACACATCTGCTGCCCCCAAGCCCCTCCATTCTCCTCCCTCTCTTCAACAGTTTTTGCAAAGCCATAAAGTTAATCCACTCTATATTCACTGACTTAATTCTCCACTAATCATAACATTCAACAAGTAGGATGACCACAGTTCCACAAGAGTATAAACAAGGGCTAAAAGCGACAATCATATCCCAACATGACCATTTTATTTCTTTATATTTTTGGTATTCTATATTAACAATCATGTAACAGAGAAAGCATAAGATATTTTTCTTTTTGAGACTGGCTCATTTCTAAGCATAATAATTTCCAGTTGCATACATTATAATTCTTGAAATTGGATAGATTGACTCCTCCACTTTATTTATTTATTTTTTTAAAGATTTTATTTATTTATTTGAGAGGTAGAGTTACAGACAGTGAGAAGAAGAGACAGAGAGAAAGGTCTTCTGTCCAATGGTTCACTTCCCAAATGGCCACAATGGCCGGAGCTGTGCCGATCTGAAGCCAGGAGCCAGGTGCTTCCTCCTAGTCTCCCATACGGGTGCAGAGGCCTAAGGACTTGGGCCATCATCTACTGCCTTCCCAGGCCATAGCAGAGAGTTGGATTGGAAGAGGAGCAGCTGGGACTAGAACCAGTGCCCATATGGGATGCTGGCGCCGCAGGCGGAGGATTAACCTACTGTGCCACGGCGCTGGCCCCATCCACTTTATTTTTTTAAAAATTGATTTATTTTTGTTCACTTGCTTTCCTTATACATTTTAGAATAATCTCATTTATTTGAATATCTATAGAAACCTTGCTGATATATTGATAATAATTGCCTTAGATTTGTATAACAATTTATGGAGAATTGACATCTTTTCTATGTTGAATCTTCTCATTCTTGAACATGTTATATATGTTTATCTAGATTTCCTTTATATCTCTCATTAGCGTTGTGTAGTTTTCAGCATAGAAGTGGTAGACTCTGGGGTCCTCATTGTGGCTCAGCAGGTTGGGCCAACACATGCGGTGCCAGCATCCCACATCAGAGTGCCAGTTTGAAGCCCAGCTTCTCTGCTCTCCATCAACCTTCCTGATATTGTGTCTGGGAAAGCAGCAGATGATGGCTCATGTGTCTGGGTTCCTGCTATCATGTGGGGGACTCTGACATAGTTCTGGGCTCCTGGCTTTGACCCAGACCAGGTTGTTTCAGCTCTTTGGAGAGTGACCCAGCAGAAGGAGGTTCTCTGTCCTTCTGTCTTTGTCTCTCATTGTTTCAGTTTTCCTCTCTCTCTTTCTCTGTCATTTTGCCATTCAGACATACAAACATTCTTTTAAAAAGTCATTGGCTTGTTTTGTTAGATTTACATTAACTTTTTTTTTTTACATTGACATTTGGCATTAGATTTTTAATTTTGATGTCTGTGTTCAATGTGTAGAAACACAAGTAATGAATTGTGGATTGTTTCAAGATGGCAGAGTAGGGAGGAGGCTCACTGCTCTAGTGTAGGAAAAGATAGTTTTAAAAAAGTGGCGAATGTGTAGTCTCAGAGAAGAGTTAGGGAGAAAATAGCAGGGGAAACTATGCAGGATGGAAGGACACAGCAGACTTATGTGGAGGGTGTGTACATGCACAACTCAGGACCTTAGCAGATGAAAGCCCCCACACCAGCTTTGAAGAGTGAAGTGAGACCAGACTGTAGCTACCAAAGCCAAATATCAAAAACATTCTTTTCTGAAATATAAAAAAATGATGCTGAAATTCATATGGAAACACAGGAGATCCTGAATAGCTAAAATTCTTATGCAATAAAATCAAAACCAGAGGCATCACAATACCAGATTTCAATAATACTACAAGGCAGTAATAATCAAAACAGCCTGGTACTGCTACAAAATCAGATTGACAGACCAGTGGAACAGAATAGAAACTTCAGCAATCAATCCAAGAATATACAACCAACTTATATTTGACAAAGGAGCTAAAATCAATTCCTGGAGCAAGGGTAGTCTATTCAACAAATGATGCTGGTAAAACTGGATTTCCACATGCAGAAGAAGTATGAAACAAGACCCCTACCTTACATGTTATACAAAAATCTACTCAAAATAGATGGAAGACCAAAATCTATGACATGATATCATCAAATTATTAGAGAACATTGGGAAACCCTGCAAGATATTGGCATAGGCAAAGACTTCTTGAAAAAGATCACAGAGACAAAAGAAATCAAAGCCAAAATTCACAAATGGGATTTCATCAAATTGAGAAACTTCTGTACTGTAATGAAACACTCAGTAAAGTGAAGAGGCAAAGGATAGAATGTGAACTATTCAACTGATAAAAGATTAATAACCAGAATATATAAAAAGCTCACAAATCTCAACAACAACAAAACAACCCAGTGAAGAAATGAGCGAAGCACTTAAACAGATATTTTTCAAAAGAGAAAGTCCAAATGCCCAATAGACACATGAAAAAATGCTTTGGATCACTGGCTGTCAGGAAAATGCATATCAAAACCACAATGAGGTGTTACCTCAACCCCGTTAGAATGGCTCCCATACAGAAATCAACAATCAACAAAAACTGGTGAGGATGTGAGGAAAAGGTACCCTAAACCTCTATTGATGGAAATGTAAATTGATAAAGCCATAATGGAAGACAGTATGGAGATACCTTAGACCTGAATATAGACCTACCATATAACCAAGCCATCTCACTCCTGGGAATTTACCCAAGGAAAATGAAATCATCAAATAAAAGTTATCTGTACCCCCATATTTATTTCAGTTAAATTCACAAAAGCCAAGTCATAGAATCAGCCTAAATTCCCATCAACTGAAGACTGGAAAAGAAATTATGGTAGATGTACTCTATGGAACACTACAGAGCAGTAAACAAAAAAAAAAAAAAAGAAATCTGGTCATGTGCAACAAAATGGATGAATCTGGAAAACATCATTTTTAGTGAAATAAGCCAGTACCAAAGGGACAAATACCACATGTTCTCCTTGACCTGTGATAACTAATAGAGCACCTAAAAGGCAATCTGTAGAAGTGAAATTGACACTTTGAGAAGCAATGACTTGAACATCCCTTGTTTTGACTGTTGAGGAACTTTTTTTTTTTTTTTTACTTTACTTAACATAGAGTTAAACATATGTGTATAAAGTCATTTGAAAGTAGAGCTCAGTAAGAGAGAGAGGAAGAGGAGTTGGCAGGTGGCCATGGTGGGAAGAATTACCATGTTCCTAAATTTATAATTATGAAGTGTATAAAGTTTGTAACTGTAAAACTATATAATTTTGTGTACATTCTTATGGACTTACTTATAAGGGTACAGTTAACACCTTGACTTGGGACTCCAAATCCCCTTCAGCTGGGTGGTAAAAATGCCACCTTAAGTGTTAAAGTAATAATATGGATAGAATTAAAGGTCTGATAATAATACCAGAATTAAAAAGGAGGGAAGGCTCCAACATGGAAAGTAGTCCACGCAGCAGTCTCATAGAATGACAATCGCTTTAAATAGCACTCTGACCTCAGAATAAGACCTTAAGGCATTCTGGTCTGGCTGAAAGGCCCACAGGAGGATTTCAGCCATGGAAAGCCAAGACAATGTGGCAAAAAATGTCCTACAAGCAGGACCTCGGTGAGTGAGACCCCAGTGGAAAGAAGTGGTCATCAAAGAAGGAGAAGTTTTTTTCTCTGAAGGGAGGAGAGAACTTCCACTTTGCTTATGGCCTTGTCTAAATATTGAAGGAGTATCCAAAAGGCTTCCAAAGCCTTGGCAGCTCATGTCAAGAGCCTTAGGTGATCACTGATGTCATACATAAGAGTGTTAATTGTTAAATTAACAAGAGTC
This sequence comes from Lepus europaeus, assembly GCF_033115175.1. Classification (NCBI taxonomy): domain Eukaryota; kingdom Metazoa; phylum Chordata; class Mammalia; order Lagomorpha; family Leporidae; genus Lepus; species Lepus europaeus. The sequence goes on from NC_084831.1 coordinate 62,930,828, forward strand.
ACTTTGCACTAACTTCCCATGTAGGACCTCTGTCCTCAAAGAGTTGTATTATAACTATGCCTAAGTGCTCTCAAAAGATGTATCATTCTTGCATGTTTCTTCAAGTTTAATTAAGTTTTTTTTTTTAAAAAAAAGAAGTGAAATTAACTTCAAGATGCAATGAAAATAATTTTAAAAATAAACACAAGTTATTCAGTGTATTCATCTTTTATTCCTGATCTAAGTGAGCTCATTCATTAGTTCTAGACTCGACTTTATGTATATAATCATGATATCTTCAAATAGAGACAATTTTCTTTTTTTCACATGGGAAATTAGTATTAATTTATTTATTTTTAAAATTTTTATTTAGTAAATATAATTTCCAAAGTACAGTTTAGGGATTACAATGGCTCCCCCCACCATAACTTCCCTCCCACCTGCACCCCTCCCATCTCCCGCTCCCTCTCCCATTACATTCACATCAAGATTCACTTTCAATTATCTTTTTTTTTGGGGGGGTATACCTGTATTTCTTTTTTTTAACTTTTATTTAATTAATATAAATTTTCAAAGTACAGCTTATGGATTACAATGGCTTCCCCCCTCCCATAACTTCCTTCCCACCCGCAACCTTCCCCTTTCCCGCTCCCTCTCCCCTTCCATTCACATCAAGATTCATTTTCAATTCTCTTTATATACAGAAGATCAGTTTAGTATATATTAAGTAAAGATTTCAACAGTTTGCACCCACATAGCAACACCAAGTGAAAAATACTATTGGAATACTAGTTATAGCATTAAATAACAGTGTACAGCACATTAAGGACAGAGATCCTGCATGATATTTTTTAAAAGTTTTAAAGATTCATTTTCAATTATCTTTATATACAGAAGATCGATTTAGTATGTGTTAAGTAAAGATTTCATCAGTTTGCATCCACACAGAACATAAAGTGTAAAATACTGTTTGAGTACTAGTTATAGCATTAATTCACATTGGACAACACATTATGGACAGAGATCCCACATGAGGAGTAAGTACACAGTGACTCCTGTTGTTGACTTAACAATTTGACAATCTTGTTTATGGTGTCAGTAATCTCCCTAGGCTCTAGTCATGAGTTGCCAAGGCTATGGAAGCCTCTTGAGTTCACTGTCTTCAATCTTATTTAGACAAGGTCATAGTCAAAGTGGAAGTTCTCTCCTCCCTTTAGAGAAGGGTACTTCCTTCTTTGATGGCCTGTTCTTTCTACTGGGATCTCACTCTCAGAGATCTTTCATTTAGGTGGTTGTTTTTTTTTTTTTTTTTTTTTGCCAGAGTGTCTTGACTTTCCATGCCTAAAATACTGTCATGGGCTTTTCAGCCAGATTCAAATGCCTTAAGGGCTGATTGTGAGGCCAGAGTGCTGTTTAGGACATCTGCCATTCTATGAGTCTGCTGTGTATCCCACTTCCCATGTTGGATCGTTCTCTTCCTTTTTTATTCTATCAGTTGGTATTAGCAGACACTAGTCTTGTTTGTATTTTTCTTTTCATTATTTATGACTTTTATTTTCTTAATGTCCTGGCTAGAACTCCCAGCCCTAGGTTGAATACTTTTTTCATTCCTGAAATTATGGGGAAACATTCAGCTTTTCATTTAAGAATAATATTAGCCACAGGGATTTTATAAATGTCCTTTGTTCAAATGAATGTTACCTTATTCTTATATTCCTGATTTTTTATCATGACTGAGTTCTGAATTTTGTGAAATGATTACTTGAATCAATTAACATGATCATATAATGTTTTCTTCTTTAGGCTTTTAAAGTGGTGACTTAATCTGGTTAATTTCTGAATCTCAAACCAGCTGTACTTCCTTGGAATAAACTCCTTTTGGCTGATCTATATTTCCTTTTATATATTGCTAAATATTACTGGATGATTGTTATGGTTGGAACAGAATTTTTTCCACAAACTCATGCAGATGTTGAAACCCAAAAGTCTTATGTTAACAGCTAATAGATTAATGGTTGATAGATTAAAGTTGGAGGTTTTATCAACTGAAAATCATTGGTTTGGATTAGGTTACTAGGGAGCTGTGGTTGCATTATGATGTCATTCACCACACCAAGGGTAGAATAAAGCCAGCACCTCCCCGCCCCATCCCCGTTTCTCTGCTTCCTGGCTCATCATGTAGTCACTCCTCCCACTGCTCTAGCCTTAGTAGGTGCCCGAACAAATGGACACACCTGATTTTGCACCTTGAACCTACAAACTGCAAGCTGAAACAAACCTTCTTTCCTAAGAAGCTCTTCTGAGGTATTTTAGTTTTAGTAGCCAGAAACTGAAGAACACAATGGTATTTTGTTAAGGACCTTTGTGTCTGTATTTGTATTGGTCTATAGTTTATTTATTTATTTTTATATATTTTTAATTTTGATATTATTTTTGCTGGTTCTGGCGTCAGGGTAAACTGGCTTTATTAAATGAATTGCTTTAGTTTTTAGAAGAGATTTTGTAGATTTAGGATTAATTCTTAAACTGTTAGTAGAATTTTCCAGTGCAATCATCGGACCTAGAGATTTTGGAAAAGTTGTTAAGTTATAAATGCATTTTCCTTATTAGTTTGAGAGCTAGTCTAATGATCTATTTAATACTGAGTGAATTGTTGTAGTTTATCTTGTGAGGAAGTGCCTCGCAGGGTCAAAGTTGCCAAATTTATGAATGAGTGCAGGGCTGTTTGTATTTCATGTTATCTTTTTGATTTCACAAGGCCTATAGTGAAATCCTCCGTTTCATTTCTGATAGCTGTAATTTGTCTTTTTTTCTCTGACAGACTTGTTAGACATTTTCCAATTTAATAACTCTTTGCCAAAAATCATGTCTTTATTTCATTGCTCCTCTTTGTTTTTCTGCCTCCAGTTTAAATGATTTCTGCTCTGAGGTTTATTATTTAATTTCTTATGCTTTATTTCATCTTTGATATTTAGGTTCTTGATGTGACCTGTAGATTATTTGCGTCTTCATCTCATTCCTAATACATTTAGTGATATAAATTCCCTTTCTAGTACATTTTTAGTGGTATCTTGAATATTTTGATAGGTCATTTTTTCATTTTAAAAATTTTCTTTGAGATTTTCTATTTGACCCAGGGATCACTTAGGTATGAATTTAGTTTATAATAGTTTATAATTTTTGGTGATTTTTTCCTATTATCTTTCTGTTTTTGGTTCCTAGCTTTATTATATCTCTTTCGAGGAATAGGGTATATGATTTCAATTCTTTTAGGTTTGTTATGACTTGTTTTGTGACACAGGATATGATCTATTTTGGTATATGTTCCATGGGAATTTGAAAAGAATGTATATGTGTCTTTTTTTTGGATGAAGTGTTCTATAAACACTTTTGCCACCCTTTGATCTATGGCTCTGTTGAGTTGAAGATTCTTGTTGATTTTCTGTCTAGTTATTCTACTGCTGATGTTTATAATTGTTGTTGTGGATTTGTCTTCTAAGTTCTTTCAGTCTATGTTTTTTGATGGATTGACTTTTATGAACATATAGTGTCTTTCTTTGTGACATTTTTTTCTTCTGAAATCTACTTTATCTGATATTAATGGGGCTGCTCTTGTTTATCTTCAATTAATGCTTGCAGAAAGTGTTTTTTTCTTATTTGTTTATTTTAACTTTATATGAAAAGAGTTTCTCATACATAGCATATAATTAGGTGGTAATTTTTAAGCTATTCTCTTTTGTGTGTTTTGGCCACTTTCTGAACATGTAATATAATTATTGTCGTGTCATAGCTGTTTCAGTTTTTGTTTCATGTTTATTCTGTTTTCTTTTTTCTTGTTTACTGTGGGCTACTTGATTTTTTTTGTAAATTCATTTTGATTTGCTTCTAATGTCTTTTTTGTTTCTTGTTGTAAAGTTTCTTTACGGTTAGTCCTGTGTATTATAATTTTTTTTAAAATTTTATTTATTTATTTATTTTGACAGGCAGAGTGGATAGTGAGAGAGAGAGACAGAGAGAAAGGTCTTCCTTTTTGCCGTTGGTTCACCCTTCAATGGCCGCTGCGGCCAGCGCATCTCACTGATCCTAAGCCAGGAGCCAGGTACTTCTCCTGGTCTCCCATGCGGGTGCAGGGCCCAAGCACTTGGGCCATCTTCCACTGCCTTCCCGGGCCATAGCAGAGAGCTGGCCTGGAAGAGGGGCAACCGGGATAGAATCCGGCGCCCCAATCGGGACTAGAACCCAGTGTGCCGGCGCTGCAACGCGGAGGATTAGCCTGTTAAGCCACGGCGCCGGCCCCTGTGTATTATAATTTATGAATTTTTTGTATTTATCAGTTCAAGTGAAGTCAGAAACCTTACCTCTCTTCATATTCCTTTACCCACTCCAGTTTATGATTGTTGAACATAATTTACTTTCTGTATATTTAGAAGCATATTGGATATATAATTTCTAAGTCAAGCATAATTTAGACCATTCAAGAGAAAAAATCTTACTGTATTTGTACATATTTTTGCTTACTAGTCTTCTTTCTTTTATTTTTTAAAATATTTATTTATTTATTTTGAAATTCAGAGTTTCGTAGAGACAAGGAGAGACAGAGACAGAGGATCTTCCATCCACTGGATCACTTCCTAGATGACTGCAACAGCCAGGGCTTTACAAGGCTGAAGCAAGGAGCCGGGAACTCCATCCTGGTCTTTCTCTTGGGTTCCAGGGGACGAAATTCCCAGACTATTTCCCACTGCCTTTCCCAGGCCATGAGCATGGAGCTGGATTAGAAGAGGAATGGGCAGGAAACTAACTAGAGCCCATATGGGTTGCTAGAGTTGCAGGTTGTGCCTTTACCCCTTATGCTACAATGCTGGCTCCTGGTTCTTTCTCGATGTCTCAAAGTTCCTTGATCATTTATTATCTCCTTAGAAAACTTCCTTTAGGCATTTTCAGAGTGTATCTGTTAGTGACACATTCCAGAAAATATCTGTTAATGACACATTCAAGAGTATATCTGTTAGTGACATTTTTCTTCCTTATTGAACATGTTCATTTATCCTTAATCTTGAAAAACAGTTTCCTTAAGTACAGGGTTCTGGATTGATATTTCTTTTATTTAGCTACTTTCTAACAAGAAAGATGTGGTTATACCAATTGTTTCTCTCCTATAGGGAAGATGTCCTTTTCCTTTGGTGTTTTTTTTTTTTTTTTTTTTTTTTTTTTTTTTTTTTTTGTGTGTGACAGGCAGAGTGGACAGTGAGAGAGAGAGACAGAGAGAAAGGTCTTCCTTTTGCCATTGGTTCACCCTCCAATGGCCGCCGCTGCTGGTGCGCTGCAGCCGGCGCACTGCGCTGATCCGATGGCAGGAGCCAGGTGCTTCTCCTGGTCTCCCATGGCGTGCAGGGCCCAAGGACTTGGGCCATCCTCCACTGCACTCCCGGGCCACAGCAGAGAGCTGGCCTGGAAATGGGGCAACTGGGACAGAATCCGGCACCCCGACCGGGACTAGAACCCGGTGTGCCGGCGCCGCAAGGTGGAGGATTAGCTTAGTGAGCTGCGGCGCCTGCGGTTGCTTTTTATTTGCTTAATGGGTAAAAGTTTAAAGATGATATGTCTTGAATTTAATGTCTTTTCATTCAGCTTCTTGAATATGTGGGTTTGTGTTTCCTGCCAAATTTGCTATGCTTTCAGCTATGATTTCTTCAAGTTCTTCTCAGCCTTGTCCTCTTTCTCCTCTCCTTTCAAGGACTCCAGTAACATGAATGTTAGATTTGTTATCGTCCTACAGGTCTCCAATCTGTACTACTATAGTTTTTAATTTATTATGTTCTTTCTCTGCAGCTAAGGCTGGGTGATTTCTCTTTTTTTTTTTTTAAGATTTTATTTATTTATTTATTTGACAGATAGAGTTACAGACAGTGAGAGAGAGAGAAACAGGGAGAAAGGTCTTTCATCCGCTGGTTCAGTCCCCAAGTGGCCGCAACGGCCGGCACTGTGCCGATCCAAAGCCAGGAGCCAGGAGCTTCTTCCGGGTCTCCCATGCGGGTACAGGGCCCCAGGGACCTGGGCCATCCTCCACTGCTTTCCCAGGCCACAGCAGAGAGCTGGATGGGAAGAAGTGCAGCCAGGACTAGAACCAGTGTCCATATGGGATGCCGGCGCTGCAGGAAGAGGATTAACCTACTGTGCCACCACACTGGCCCCAGATTGAGCGATTTCTATTGTTTTTTTCTTCTAGGTCTCAAATTCTTTCCTTCATTTCCCCATTCCACTGTTGAATACATCTATTGTGGTCTGCATTTCAAGTATTGTATTTTTCAATTGTAAATTTTTTATTTGGCTCTCTTTTGCATCTTTTCTGAGACTTTTTACTTTTTTCATTTGTTTCAACAATTGTTAAAATTGCTCTTTAATAAACATTTTTTCATGCTTTTTTAAGCCTATGTCAGATAATTTTTCCTTCTCTGACATCTTGGTGTTGGCATCAAGTGATTGTTTCTTCTGTATTTGGTTTGAGATCTTTCTGTTTCTTGGTATCAAAGAAATTTTTTGAGATAATATATTTTAAATTTACATTATAGTTAAACGTTTAATGCACCACTAAATAAAGAGGTCAACAAGTAAAAAGTAGAAAGACTAGTTCAGTGGGAAAGTATGCAAGGGCTATAAACAACAATCAAATAAAATGATGTCCATTTCACTAAAATATAATAAATTTTAAAATAATTACAGACTAAAACTATACTAGAAGAAAGTAAGAAAGAAATAGAAAAAGAAGGCATGAGAGAAGTATTATATATAATATATATATAGAATTATATCTATGAATTACTGAAATCTGTTCTCTTTGTATTAATATCACATTAACATGAGAACTGATGAGAAAAAAGGTGATTTTTTATTAGACTATAAGCATTTTTGTATTATCGTGTGCTATATGATCTTAGTTAAACCTATAGTTTTACCTGTTTTTCTCTGGCGTTGTTCTAGCAGTGGAAGGAAAAGTGCTATCTGATTATGATCACACAGATGTTCCCTCCTGGCCTCCCTGCTGACACCAGAGTTGGGGAGCTCATCACTACTGCTCCTTAGTGGTGTGGCTTCTAGCTCTCCACGCGGTTCTCACCGACACTGCAGCAGGAGGGAGGAGGGAGGAGGGAGGAGGAGGCATGCAGCCACTGGTCAGCAGAGCTCAAGCTCCTGGGTTTCTGGTTAGCCTTCTTTGACATGACTCCTGCAGGAGTGGTGGGACACCTCATTACCGTCCATGAGGAGGATCAGCTTTTCTGGCGTGGCTGTTAGTGTAGCCAGAGTTTTTTCTGTGGTGTTTGGCCGCTGTTGAACAGTCATCACTGAAAAGCTTTGTCTCACTTGGCTGCCCTTTTCTGGTTCTTTGGATGCATAGAGCAGATGTTTTGTTGAGCCTTTTCTTTTTAAAATTTATTTATTTATTTGAAAGGCACAGACAGAGAGGGAGAAACAAATTGGGAGAGAGAGAAAATCTTCCATTTTCCACTGTTTTTACTTCTCAAATGGCTGCCATGGCTGGTCAGGCAGAAGCCAGGAGCCTGAAACTCCATCCATGTCTCCAATCTGGGTGGCAGGGGGGGTGCAAGCACTTGACCATCTTCTTCTATTTTCCCAGGTACATTAGAAGGTATTGGGACAGAAGAGGAGCAGCCAAGACTTGAAATGACACTCATATGGGATGCTGGTATAGTGCGCAGCATCTGAACCACAGTGCCACAATGCTGGCCGATTTCAGTTCCTTACCCTCCCCTCCCCTCCCCTGTCCCCCTCCTCTCCTCCCTTCCCTTCCTCTCCCCTCCCCTTCCCTTCCCTTCCTCCCCCCCCCCTTGCTTTGTTTTGTTTTTGTCTCTGTTTATTGGCATTTCCAGGTTGCAAGAATTTTCAACTCTGGGTCTGAAGTTTATCAGGCAAAAATTAAACTCATGGAGCTTACCATGAGGCCATGTCCTTAGCCAGCCTGCTGCTTCTCTCTGTCTTTCAGACTCTTTTGGTGTTCATTTTACTTATAATGTCCAATTGTACTTAGTGGGAGAAATATTTTCACAAAAATAGAAGTTTCAGGACACATAGTATTTTAAAAGTATCTTTGATAATACAAACAAATTTATGAAATGAAATACAAGGTTATTTTAAGTTTTTGCTAGCCATCCTATAATTCTGGGGATGTCAGACAGAATGACTGACTTGACTTCTTTTTTTTTTTTTTTTTTTGGACAGGCAGAGTTAGACAGTGTGTGAGAGAGAGACAGAGAGAAAGGTCTTCCTTTTTTTTTCCCCGTTGGTTCACCCCCTAAATGGCCGTCACGGCCAGCGCACTGCACCGATCCAAAGCCAGGAGCCAGGTGCTTCCTCATGGTGTCCCATGCGGGTACAGGGCCCAAGCACCTGGGCCATCATCCACTGCACTCCCGGGCCACAGCAGAGAGCTGGACTGGAAGAGGAGCAACCGGGACAGAACCGGTGCCCCAACCGGGACTAGAACCCAGGATGCCGGAGCCACAGGTGGAGGATTAGCCTATTGAGCTGCAGCGCCGGCCAGAATGACTGACTTCTAAAAAACAGATTTATTAATACTAAGTCTTCTGCACATTTATCACAAAAAACTGATATATGAGAAACTGCTAGGGATGGAGCTGACATTTGGTGATTCATTCTGAGATGTATAAAGACCTACACTATTCCTGTAGTAAAGTCTTAGTTTTTTTTTTTTTTCTGGTATTATCTAATAAAATAGTAGGAAATGCTAAGTGCTCCATTCTATGAATGTTTTTCAAGTTCCCCTTGTAACTGTGGTTCAGGCTATTTAAGAAATGAAGCATTGAGTAAATTGCACAGCTACCTGTTTGTTTCATGAATTATTGACACTGCTCAGAGACTCAAAATGTTGCCTTATGAAGAAACTGCTTCAACTTCTCTGGGGCATAACTGAGTTTCACAGTTCTAGCTGGAGGTCGTGTTCTGTTCTCAGGATTGCAGAAACACGAATTTGGCAGTTCTGCAGCTAAGTAACTGAACCATGACAATAATCAGTATCTATTAATGACTCTAAATGCAAGTGACAGCGACAGTATGTGACAATTTGAACAAGTGAAGAAAGGCGTTTTCTATCTCAGCAGGCCTCAGAAAATTGGTGTCTGGTTGTCAGGCTGGCAGGCCTAATCATTCTGCCAGCCCTTGATCATTATTGAAATTGTTTTTGGAACCCTCAGTGTTTTCCTGGAAGTAACAACAGGTAACTGAAGAGGCCAATATAATCACAAATTTTTATGAGATGTATTTAGTGAGACAATTCTTTTCTGGTGACTCCAACAAATAGCAAATGACTCCTGAAGCAAGTGATCAATAAAGTCATATCCCTTCCAGAAACAATTATCTCCAGTTCACAGGCAACTTAGCAAATCATTTCTAGTATGCTGTCAAGTTGGAACCAGAGCCAGGCTTCATTAATGGTGTCAGTTTGGCTATCAAAAAGAACAGTGGAAAGATAATAAAGTGTTGTTATTTTCTATCTTCCTACAAAATTAAAAGCCATGGCACAATGCAATTATTGCTTCCTTTTCTAACCAGTTTTTTTGGATACGTTGTGGGAATGTAAAGATGTTATGGGGAATGAACAAAAATCTTGCTCTGACATGGTCTCAGACACATTAGTGGTGGAACATGGCCCTCCTTTCACTTCAAAGCCTAGATTGGAAACAGATTTGTTCATTGTTACTCCATAACATCACTTGCTTGAAACATTCTTATCTGTTGAGCTCCATCTTTCTCTCACTGTGCACGTATCTATGCAATCTTTTATGTAGTCTTCCTTTGAGCCACTCAAATAACTCACCTGTCTACCTACCTATTCATGCACCCACCCATCCACCTATCTACTTACCAGTCTGTCTGTTCATCCGTCCATCCATCCATCCATCCATCCATCCATCCATCCATCCATCCAACTTTCCCAGTATCTTTCCAATTAGAAAAAAAAAAAAAAACAAGATAGTAAAGGAGCAGAAGGAAAGTAAAGAAAATGTATGGAAAAAGTCACACAGAGCAGGAAGAGGGAAGGGAAGAGCACTACATCAAAGTTCAAAATAGATTTTGATTTTCATCTCCTACACTTCCTGAATGTCTCTGACCAATGATAGTTTCCTTGAATAGATCTGAATCTCACTTTCTATATTTCTCGAGCTTTAGTCATATATCTCTGCTTACTTTAAAGGAACAATGTAAAGGTATAATCAGTAAATTAATACAAAAGCTTTCTATAACTATAGAGTGCAAAATAAGTTTCAGCTTTTATGGTAAATTTGTGTATAGCATACTTATTAGAGTTATCTAGAGATTTCCATTTTGTAAGTATGCATATTTCTTTCAGAATTTCTTCTAGTATTTGTGTGGTTACTAAAAGAATGTCAATCTATGTTATTTTGGGTTTATTCTTGACTAAGTGAAAAATGGTCACATTTTACCTTTTTTTGCCACAGAAATTTCTAGTTATCCCAATATTAAGATAATACCAGAATATTGGAATGCTGGTGTGAGTCCTGGCTCCTCCCTTTCCAAACCAGTTTCTGGTGATGAAACTGGGAGGCAGAGAATGACGGCTCAAGTGTTGGCTTCCTGGCACCCAAGCGTAAACTCAGGTGCACTTCCTAGCTCCCAGCTTTGGCCTGCCTAATGCTGACTACTTGGGCATTTGGAGAATGAACCAATGGATGAGATACCTCTCTATGTTATACCGCCTTTAAAGAAATTAGAATAACCTTTTTTATTTCTAAAAAAGAATAATTTATTAAAAAGTCCTCATATTTTCCACCCACATTTTTGATACACTATGTTTAATATATACTAAATTTTCATATGATTCATGTATTTTTGACTTAGATGTCTTCTTCCTGTCTATGCTTATATGAATATTGTAATTCTTAATTATAAAATCCTTCCAAATACTTTTTATGACATGATTCTGTAAATTGTTTTTATTTTATCTTACAGTCATTTTGTGTATACTTTGATCACAATCTTCTGTTCATGTTTAAATGAGATGGGTCTTTTCACACTCATAGGAGTATGTATCAGTAGAGCTTTCTAAAGCTCTAGTTGTAGAGCTTTCTCATATTATAATACGTTGTGATGTGTCCAAATATATGATGATCTTTGTGTGGTCTTCCAATTCCCTTCCCTGCTTATATCTGGATCTTTTCTTACTTTCTCACCTGCACGATCTGATGTTTACCATACCTTTCTTTTTCTTTTTTTTTTTTAACATTTATTTAATGAATATAAATTTCCAATGTACAGCTTATGGATTACAATGGCTTCCCCCTCCCATAACTTCCCTCCTACCCGCAACCCTCCCCTCTCCCCTTCCATTCACATCAAGATTCATTTTCAATTCTCTTTATATACAGATCAATTTAGTATATATTAAGTAAAGATTTCAACAGTTTGCACCCACATAGAAACACAAAGTGAAACATACTGTTGGAGTACTAGTTATAGCATTAAATCACAATGTACAGTACATAAAGGACAGAGATCCCACATGAGGAGCAAGTGCACAGTGACTCCTGTTGTTGACCCAACAAATTGACACTCTAGTTTATGGCACCAGTAACCACCCTAGGCTGTCGTCATGAGTTGCCAAGGCTATGGAAGCCTTGCAAGTTTGCCGACTCTGATCATATTTAGACAAGGTCATAAAAGACAGGGTGAGGATAGTAACCAATGATTCTAAGAGTGGCATTGACCAGGTCTGAACAATGATACAGCATTAAGTGAGGAAGAGGACCATCAGTACACACAGGTTGGGAGTAGAGCCATTGGTTGTAGAGTAGAGATTATGATTACAAAGGAATGAGGCCCAAGTACGCTAGACAGGGTCTAGAACAAAGGACAGAGTCATTATTAGAGGAGCTAAGAAAGGTGCTAAGCTACAATTAAGTTTTCTGATTGAGAGGCAAATAGAACCTGATAGAAGGGGCTTGATAATAATCTGGTGGGCTTTAGGCCTTGTAAGTTAAGAGACCCAGACCCATCTATCTCTTCACATGGGGTATATCCTAAGGGAGGTGTGAACCTCCTAGGGGAAGGCACTCTGTTGACTTTCATTACTTAGCTGGCCTGGGAGGGGAGCTGGCCAGGTAAAGGCAGGTGGCATCTCTAACAAGAAAATTTACAGTTCTGCCTTCAATGTTGCTGACCCTACTTGGCCGTCCCCTCAGCTGCAGTGGTCACTTTGGAAGTTGGGCTGAGTGAAGGGCTTTTCAGCTTAGAGCCAATAAGGTCTGTGGATCTGACCTGGGCATCCTTCGACTCCAGGGCAGGTCCATTTCCAGTGATCCAACTCTTGGCAGAGCTGCCAAGGCTCTTCACAAGCTGACTTCTGCTGAAGCCCAGGCTTACCACATTGAAAGCCACTGCAGTGGACTGGCCTGTTGGGTCTCCTTGAGGGCAGATCACTGTACAGAACAGCCATTAATAGGCCTGCCACCCATTGCTTCTGATGCCCAGCTTTCTTTTCCTCCTAGTTTGTGTTAAAGCAGACCAGAGGATGCAAGTCAAGGGAGTGCCCAAGTCCCATCTCTAATCTTCGGTGGCCTGAACTACAAGTCTATAGTCACAGGCATGTTCTGTAGTAGTTTTTCTAAGGTAGACAATGCCCATGAGAAAAATTATATTCTCACTTTAAAACTTTCTTTCCCTTTGGTCTGAAAGGGAGGTTTTTTCTACTTACTGTATACTTTGCTGATGGCGAAGTAAATCTAGCTATGAGATTATTATTTAAGTTCTTATTTTGGCTATGCTATTACAGAAAAAATTAGCCATCTCTTTTATAAGGTCTAAAGATTAAATTGTGCATCCTACAGATTCCTTCATAATAGAATTAGTTTCCTATCTTGAGGAGAATAGAGAAATGAAAGAACAAGTTGGGCTTAGAATAGAGAAATGAGGGAGCAAGTCCTAGATCGCTTGCTGACAATAGCAATATTACATGAATACTTAGCAAACCGTTTCAACCATTAGATAACAACTTAAGAAAACATTTACCAGTAGGTCCAGTGCCTTGTATAAATTTTAAGAATCATGTATTTGGAAACGCCTCTTAAATATCTAACATGGTGTAGTTTGTTTAACCAGTAAACTTAAGCAACATATAAAATCTTTTTAGTTTCTTTCTACCAACAAGTATAAAACATATGATACAGAGATTCAGGTCACATGAATTAAAATGTATTCCTGATTAATTTTAGCTATTTAAATTTATGAGAAATCTTTTATCTATAGGCCAATTAAAATAAAACTCTTAATAAAATTTTCCCATGTGGACATACAATATGTACACACATATAACATAACATAATACCAATATAGCAATTTTAATAATAGCTTTTAAAATCTTTAACTCTTTTTGTAGATTGCCAATTGATTTGAATTGCTTTTTGATTTTAGTAAGCTCAGTTAACCATACTTTCTCTCAGTTGGTACTGTTAATACATTATTGGCTTCATCTGTTTACAGAGCCATCTCAAAGTAATGAATACAATAGAAGTGGCTGGAAAAAGTCCATAGGAACCTATAGGAGGACAGCTAAACACAGAACCAACAATGCTTTAGTTTTATGAGCAGCAAATCATATATAACTGTGGATGACAAAAGACTTTAAGTTGCCATGTTTAAAATTATAAACTCATCAACCAACAAGAGGCACTTGCTTACTTCACAGCATTTTTGAAAGCACCTGCAGGCTTTTACAAGTATTTAACCCTTTAGGCCTGTGGGGCTTTCTCATTAAGATAACCACCATGTCTAGTAACACAAGATCACCAGACCTTTTAATCTCAAACATTTGTAGTAATAGCATTTTCCATTATAAAAACTTAAAATGTAGTACTACGTCACATCTTGACAGTACTTCTAATATAATCCAAATAGCCTGATTAGTTGGTGTCTCTATAAGATGAGAGACATAGGTGCTTCGATTTTTTCAGTTGGGCCCAAACTGGAAAAACCAAAGTCCAAGATTTACTGGAAATTTTAGAGACCAGATTGTTTGAAACTTTGATTTTTTGAATGCCTGTCAAGAACACCAAGAAGGCTCAAAATCAAAAAATCTGGTTGAAATAAGATTCCTTAAAATCATGACATAACATAGAGGAAATCTGATCATTGTTACAAGGTGATTATTCAAATCTTTGAAAATAAGCACATATTTAAATAACCCATAGCTCTTAATAAAAATTCAGCTGTTTTTGAACAATTAGAACTTAACAGACATCAAGAGAACATAGTAGATTACTTTAACATATTGCTTTAACAGAGAATAATGTTTTAATTCTATGTCAAAGAGAAATTGAGCTTCCTGTGATCCTTTGCTGTGAGGTTTCCTTCCTTTACCTTCTTTCATATTGATGACCATGTTTCTGTGTTTCTGTGTGTAACACATCTTTAAGCATCTTTTGCAGGGCTGGACGAGTGGCAACAAATTCTTTCAATTTCTGTTGCTATGAAAAGTCTTAATTTCACCTTCATTCACAAATGAGAGCTTTGCAGGATATAATATTCTGGGCTGGCAGTTTTTCTCTCTTAGTACCTGGGCTATGTCTTGCCATTCCCTTCTAGCCTGTAGGGTTTCTGATGAGAAGTCAGCTGTGAGTCTAATTGGAGATCCTCTGAGAGTAATCTGACGTATCTCTCTTGCACATTTTAGCGAGCGGTAAGATGGCAGAATAGGAAGGGAGCATTCTGATAGTCTGGGAAGAGAGAGTTTAATAAAAGTGGAGATACTGCAGGTTCAAGGACGAGTAGGGGAAGAAACAGCAGAGGAAACTCTTCGGGAACTAGTGATTCACAGTGGACCTGCGTGGAGAGCATGGGAGCCCAAGTTCTGGACACCAGAGGCAGACTCAACACACCAGCACTGGAATGCGAGGTGAGCCGAAACTCCATAGCCCGAGACACCAGCGGGAAAGTGGAAAGAGGAGACTAGGGGGAACGAGGCTTGAAACTCTATGGGGAAAAGTTCACCAGGCTAACTAGAAGAGAGAGAGAGAGTAAAAAAAAAAGTGACCGATACGGACACGAGTTTCTCTCTCTCCACTCACCTCTCAAAGGCAAGCAAGACAAACAGCAGGCGCCATTTTGGACATACATCATAAGCAGGGCGACCTCAGGTCTGCACCAGCCCTGAGCCTAGCAGAAAAACCTGACTCTGGGGGGAGGGGTGAAATAACAGGAGATTAGCATCTAACTTGGCAACCCAATGGGAGACTGCAGGAGAATTGGAGCCCACACTGATTGCAGCACAGATTCCCTGTGTGGTCCTTGGTAAAGAGCTTCCAATCTCTGGCTCCTGTGGGCATATCATTCGCCTGCTAACTACCTCCAGTTATGTTCAGCTGTGCATTATTACTTCCCTTTTGAATAAAAAAAGAGAGAGAGAAAGAGAGAGAGAGAGAGATTTACCACGCCTAACCTGGGAGTGTCACCTTTGGCACACCCTCAACCCTGAAGAACCAAACAGAGCTCTCAGGCCACACCCATCTGAAGCCTCTAAGGCTCCATTGAAAGTCTTAATCTAGAGTCATAGTATAACAAGAAAAAACACCACAGTGAAGAAACCAAATATCTCAATATGCCAAACAACAAAGGCAAAAACTGAGGTAACAAGAACAAGGAAGGCACTAGGATACCCCCAAATGAAAAAGACACCCCAATTCAAGATTATGAAGATGATGAGATAGAAGAATTGCAAGAAGCGGATCTCAAAAAATTGATAAGAACATTAAGAAGTTCTCAAAGACATTCTTAAACTACAGAAATCCTTAATGGACAAGATAGAAAATCTCTCACACGAAAATGAAATATTAAGGTGGAATCAAAATGAAATGAAACAACTAGTAGAACAAGAAACTGTGATAGTGACGAGAAATCATAATGAAATGAATAATTCAATAGATCAAATGACAAACACATTACAGAGCCTTAAAAACAGAATGGGCGTAGCAGAAGAGAGAATATCAGACTTAGAAGACAGAGAACAGGAAAGGAAACAGGCAAACCAAAGAAAAGAAGAGGAAATTAGAAATCTAAAAAATATTGTTGGGAATCTACAGGATACTATTAAAAAATCTAACATTCGGGTTCTAGGAGTTCCTGAAGGCATGGAGAGGGAGAAAGGATTAGAAGGCCTTTTTAGTGAGATACTAGCAGAAAATTTCCCAGGTTTGGAGAAGGACAGAGGCATCTTAGTACAGGAAGCTTATAGAACCCCTAATAAACATGACCAAAAGAGATCCTCACCACGACATGTTGTAATCAAACTCACCACAGTGAAACATAAAGAAAAGATACGGTACCTTTTCACACACTGAAAACTGAAGCTCAGGGAATCATTTCCCAGTTTTGATGTTGTATTAACAATGTACCACTGTGCACCAGGGAATGGTGCTCAATTTTGAAGTCCTTGAGCAACTGATTCTCTTGGTCCTGTAACCTTCCCAGCTATCAGAAGTCTTTTTTGCTTACTCTGCTTCCTTCTTCTCAGAAGCCAATACTGCGTGACCCTCACTTACTCTGATTGATTTAACATTAATTCCTCAAGTTGTGGTACTTGTGGAGACACCTTCTTGTTTGGATTCAATTTAGATTTTGGCCCCATGTTTTGTTATTCTCATTGCTTTGCCTGTTTTGTAGAGGAATTTGGAAAGTAAAAAATGATGCTGAACTCCTATAACTTCTTTATTAAATTCCTTTATAATTTGAAAGATTTGCCTCTCTGTATATAGTTATTCTGCCAGACTTTTATTTTCACATAAGACAGAAAATAATGTCTTAATTTTTTCCCATTTTTATCATTTTGTCCCACATATATTCATTTTTTTCTCTTCTGAACTGTCATATCTCTGACACAATATAAATTTGGTTCTTTTTTGAGACTTCTATCTTTTGTTTATATTCTTATATCAGCACTATTATGCTTTAGTTTCCATGGTAATTATATGAATATTTCTTGATGTTGAATATTGTAGTATTCTTCCACTTCTTTCCTTCTGTATTTTTCCAAAAATTTCCTATATTTTCTTTCTTGCATGTATATTTTATTATCAATTTTTTATTTTTTATATTTTTATATTTTATATTTTATATTATATATAAATATATATTTATATATTTTATATTTATATATATATTTTTTTATTTTTATATTTTATTTTTTATTATCAATAATTGTGTCAAAATATTATAGTGATTTTGGAAAGGTGACTTTTTAAAGGTACCAGTTTTTCTTACCTATGTAAATAGTATATCTTTATTTATTAATGATGACTCTTATGTACTGCAGGAAAGATCCATTGACATGGTACAGACTTTCCAATCTTGGATCTTATTTAATGTTTAATAGTGGTGGTGAAAATAGTATTCTTATCTGGCTACTAGTACTAACAAGTATACTTCCAACATTTTTCCATTTAATGTGAAGCTTATCCTTTAAATTTGGAATTGCTTTTCTTGAATAATGAAAATACTTCTAGTCTTAGTTTGCTGAGTTTTAATCATGGATAAACAAGTTTAATGAAAGTCCTTTTTTCACTACATCCTAGTTTTGCACCATGTGTTTTTTTTAATGTTAAATTATAAATGTTATGAGTTTTAAAAGATATTTTAAAGATATTAATACATTATTGCATTACTGGGCTAAATTCACATTATTCCTAGTACATATTGTGATTCATATGTCACATAACATGAATTCAGAAATAAGACACTGGGCTTCTGTCTTTCATAAATGTTCACAAAACAGGTGGAACAAAGCGTTTGCATCCTTAGAAGAATGAGTACTTGCCTTGTAGAATGGAAAGCAAAGAAAAATTGGGGTATTAACAAGTAGTTCTCTTTTGGGAAGCAGACAGTCAGAAGGTAGATCCTCTCATTCAGTATTATCCAAGTCTAACCTCACCAGACAAATCAGTTGAATTTCATAATTTGGGAAGTTTCAGAAATAGAAATGTTAGTTTATCTCAGATTCTAAGCCAATATCATAATAAATTGATATAGTCTTGAAGCAAAGCATACTGAGGTCTTTGAACTTTCTCAAAAATCTCATTTAAGTGTTCTATGCTAGTCAGTTTAAGTGAGGCCCAGTGAAATCTGGATTAAGAAGTGTTATATTTTCCCCAGAGATGATTGTTTCAAATGTATTCAAAGGAGAAAACATAAAGATAGGGACAAGGGGGGTCAAGCGGCCCACAGAGAAGTGACTAGAACTTTCAGTCTAAAAATGTGCTTCTCAAATTGTGGTGAAGATCCAATTACACTGTCTCCCACCCCTGCCCTGCCTCTAGTGTGGAATAGTACTTTGTAAAATATAATATAGATGAATTACTAGAAAAAATGACATGAAAGAAGGATACCTAGTTTTTATTATTGAATTCAACAGATAAAACTACTCTTTCAAATAGCTATTACAGTTTTTAAATTTCATTCTCTATTTCTGTGCTTTTAATGGAGCAATAAAAAACTGTTCCCTGACCAACATGAGTCCTGGAATCACTTTGACTTCCACTGGTCTGAAGACTTTCCAGATCTCTGGATAAGATCTCTGTCTGCAGTAGCTCATTATTGACTTGATTGGAAGCTAATGCATGGGAAGGCCACAATGTTTTGAGGAAATTCTCTATATAAATAAATAAGCCTCGCTAGACACAGACTATGATTTTTAACTCCTAAAATGCCTTGCTCCAGGCCCAACTTACATCAACAGGAATTAAGTTGTAAAACTGTACAACACCCAGGAAGTACCTCCTCTTGATTCTCATCTTAGCTTTGGCCAAATAGATAGGGATGCACCTTCCAGAGAGCAAAATGAGAGAGAAGTGTGCACTAGAGATATTGCAGAAAGCATCACTCTGTGCTTACACCACATTGATAGAAAGGGTCATTTTCTTCTGCTTGGATAAGGAATCATCATAAGTACTGTACACTGGGATTCCATGCATACCCTTTAGTTCCTAATCTTCCTTTTTTAAATAGGGCTGTCATTGATTAAATACTGTATAGTTTGCATTGCTCAGAATTTGTCACTTAGTTTGAAGTTCCTACAGCATAAAATGCCACATAAAAAACTGATATATTTATCAGGATTTGGGAACTGGGTAATATTTTATATTTTTATCCTTGGGAAGAGCTTGAGCAATTTCCAACCTTATAGGGTAGGACAGATATATTGGAAATTGATTATTCTGGTAAGCCAAAAGTTGACTGTGCAGATACTGCTGACTGGCTTTCTCTATACACATTCACCACTCTACTTGTAAGACAGAGGCTTCACAAATATAAATACTCACTTTATAATCCCCCAGGCTGGCAAGTTGACAATGTGACATATTTCTGACCAATGACCAAAATTCTGTTGAGGGGTATTTGTGGGAAAAGTTTTGTTCTAAGGATAGGCAGATGTTTCTCTTCCGACTTCTTCCTTCCTTGAACATGAGCTAGACATCTGGAGCTGGAATAATCATGAGATGCAAAGACATGGATTAGATGTCTGAAACTAGAGCAACTACTTTTCAGACATAAGATGCAAATGTGAAAATGAAAAGTAGGCAAACTTAAGAACCTGAGACATTGTCAATTTTTTAGAGCAATTAACCAATGTCAGCCATGGAATTTTTTAAAATATTTATTTACTTACTTGAAAGTCAGAGTTATACAGAGGGAGAAGGAGAGGCAGAAGAGAGAGAGGTCTTCCATTCGCTGGTTTACTCCCCAGTTGGCCACAATGGCTGTAGCTGTGCCGTTCGAAGCCAGGAGCCAAGAGCTTCTTCTAGGTCTTCCATGTGTATGCATGGGCCCAAGGACTTGGGCCATCTTCTACTGCTTTCCCAGGCCATAGCAGAGAGCTGGATCAGAAGTAGAGGAGCCAGGACTTGAACCGGCATCCATATGCGATGCTGACACTGAAGGCGGCAGCTTTATCCGATACACCACATTGCCGGCCCCAACCTTGGATTTTTTAATATGAAAAAAAATCCGTATTTGTTTATCCACATCTAGACATTACATTTACCCAACGTTTGATATTGTCCTTTCCTCCTCTGTGGCTGTTGTGAAGTTGGCCATCAGCATAATTGCTGCTCATTTGTAAAGTTTAAGTTTTTTTCTATATCTTTTTACTTGTATGTTTCTCAATTTCTGTACACTGTACTTCAGTCTGGATTGCATTTTTTTAAAATTTATTTGAAAGACAGAGTTACAGAGATAGGTAGAACCAGAGAGAGAGAAAAGTCTATCATATGGTTCTGCTGGTTCACTCCCCAAATGACCACAATGGCCAGAGTTGAGCTGACCCAAAGCCAGGAGCCAGGAGCTTTTTCCAGGTCTCCCATCTCCTTGGGTACAGAGGCCCAAGGACTTGGGCTATATTCTACTGCTTTAGCCAGTAGTAGGCCATAGCAGAGAGCTGGATCAGAAAAGGAACAGCCAGGTCTTGAACCAGCCCCCATATGGGATTCCAGCACTGCAGGCCAGGGCTTTAACCCACTGCACCACAGTGCTGACTTTTGGATTGCATTTTAATCTTGTTTTGAACTAGTATGATTTTTCTACCTGAAAACTTATTTCTGCAATAAACTTGTGGAAATGTCCAGCTATTTCTCTTGGATATTGATCCTCATTTCTTCTACTCTTTCTTTCCAAAACTCTACTAGATAGAAATTTAAGCTTCTTCATCTATTATTTGTTTCTTAATTTTCCCTTTTCTACCTAATTTTCTGTATGTATCATAAGGACTGTAAATATGTGGGTTATTTTCAAGTTCATTTATTCTCTTTTCAACTGTGCCTAATCTGATGTGAAATTTGAGTGTACTTGTCCTTATTTTTAAACCCCCTTAAGAACGCTCTGTATTTCAGGAGATTCAGGTATGTGGGGATGTTTACTCCTCCTCATCATGCCTTGGTT
Source organism: Lepus europaeus (assembly GCF_033115175.1). Lineage (NCBI taxonomy): Eukaryota > Metazoa > Chordata > Mammalia > Lagomorpha > Leporidae > Lepus > Lepus europaeus. Next base: position 62,951,780 of record NC_084831.1, read on the forward strand.
TTTGTATAGTTTGTAGTGTTTTTTTCTATGGTGGACTCAGTGAATTTTTTCCCCGATTGATTCTACCTTTTCCTGAATGCATGGAAGTTTGAACATTTTGGAGAGATTACTGGTATCAAAATTTTTTTACAATAATTTCTGAGTTTCAGATCTGCACAAAATATAGGCATTAACCGTATACATGAGATAGCTCTTGGCTTTTGATTTCTCATGGGGTATATATTTTTACCCTGCCCAAATTTCTGAGTAGGGTGGCTTCTGAATTGCTTCTTGATCTGGGGAGCTGGATTTTTTTACAAGAGAATGTATCTTTTCCAAGTCCCTAGTCTTATGGAGGTGATATCAGTACTAATTCCTATCTTGAGTGAGCTCAACATCAAGACTTGTGTTTCTCCAAGACCCCTACCACACACATTCCACAACAATCCACTCAAAAAGGATCAAAGACCTAGATATACCACCTCATACCATCAAATTACAACAGAACATTGGAGAAACCCTGAAAGACATTGGCCTAGGCAAAGATTTTTTGGAAAAGACCCCAGAAGCACAGGCAATCAAAGCAAACTTGACAAATGGGATTAAATCAAGCTGAGAAGCTTCTGACTGCAAAAGAAACGCTCAGCAAAGTGAAGAGGCAACTGAAAGAATGGGAGAAAATATTTGCAAACTATGCAACTGCTAAATGGTTAATATCCAGAATCTATAAAGAGCTCAAGGGACTCAACAACAACAAAACAATCAGTCTAGTTAAGAAATAGACAAAAGACATGAACAGGCATTTTTCAAGAGAGGAAATTCAAATGGCCAACAGACACTTACTAGCCATCAGGGAAATGCAAATTAAAACCACAATGAGGTTTTTACCTCACCTAGTTAAAATCCCTGTCATACAGAAATCAACAATCAACAAATGCTGGTGAGAATTTGGGGAAAAAAACTACCCTAATACACTGTTGGTGGGAATATAAACTGGTGCAGCCACTGTGGAAGACAGTGTGGAGATATCTCAGAAATCTGAATGCAGACCTATCATATAATCCAATAATCCCACTCCTGGGAATTTACCCAAACTGAAAGAAATCAGTGTAAGAAAGAGTTATCTGTATCCACATGTTCATTGCTGCTTAATTCACAATAGCTAAGATGTGGAATCAACCCAGGTGTCCATCAACTGATGACTGGATAAAGAAACTATGGTATCTATACATTATGGAGTGATACTCAGCTGTAAAAATGAAAATGAAATTATATCTTTTGCAGCAAGATGGATGAAACTGGAATCCATTATACTTAGTGAAATAAGCTAATCCCCAAAAGACAATATCATATATTTTCCCTGATCTGTGGTAACTAATAGAGTACCCCAAATGTATTGTATTGGAGTGAAATGGATATGTTGAGATTCAATGATTGCTTATAGTCCTTGTAACTTCTGTTGAGGAACAATGTTTTCTTTTTCATTGAGCTCTTTTCTTAGTGTAGGGTTAACTTTGTGTGTATTAAGTGAACTGAAAATAGATCTTTGTAAAAATTAAGAATGGGAATAGGAGGGGGAGGAGAAAGAAGTGTTGGATTGTGGGTGGGAGGGAAGGTACAGTAAGATATATCACTGTATTCCTAAATCTGTATATATGAAATACATGAAACTTGTATAACTTGAATACATTTATTTATTTGATAGGTAAAGTTACAGACAGAGAAAAAGAGAGATAGAGGTCATCTGTCATCTGGTGCACTCCCCAAAAGGCCACTATGGCTGGAGCTGGGCTGATCTGAAGTCAGGAGCCAGGAGCTTCTCCAGGCTTCCCAGGAGGATACAGGGGCCCAAGCACTTGGGCCGTTTCTGCTTTCTCAGGCCATGCCAGAGAGCTGGATCAGAAGAGGAGTAACAGGGACATGAACTGGTGCCTATTTGGGACACTGGTGTTGCATACAGAGGTTTAGCCTGCTGCACTATAGCACTGGCCCTTTAAATGAATTTTTTGAAAAAAGACTTCTGTTTCTCATTAGACATTGAAATTTCAGTTTCAGCCAGTAGAACTTATATGTGTGTTTGATACAACCTTCCACATGCTTGGGTGCTATAATGCCTTGATTTCCCCTTTTCTGGCTTTGAAACATTTACATTTTTATTTGATTATAAATTAAATTTATTTGTTTATTTATTTATTCACCTATTTATGCACCTATTTATTCACCATTTTAGTGTTTATAAGCTCCTGTCTTCACTTCAGTTTTCATTTTGCCAGGAACATTTAAAAATTTGTTAAACCAAGTAATTACATTAATTGTTTAGCCAAGACCTACATAGATGTGATTCACTGACTTTTGTATTTTGTATAACAAATATTTGGAAGTACATTGGAATGAATATTCTTTTTTTTTTTTTTTTTTTTTTTTTTTTTTTTTTTTTTTGACAGGCAGAGTGGATAGTGAGAGAGAGAGAGACAGAGAGAAAGGTCTTCCTTTTTGCCATTGGTTCACCCTCCAATGGCCGCTGTGGCTGGCGCATCTTGCTGATCCGAAGCCAGGAGCCGGGTGCTTCTCCTGGTCTCCCATGCGGGTGCAGGGCCCAAAGACTTGGGCCATCCTCCACTGCCTTCCCGGGCCATAGCAGAGAGCTGGCCTGGAAGAGGGGCAACCGGGATAGAATCCGGCGCCCCAACCGGGGCTAGAACCTGGGGTGCCGGCACTGCAATGTGGAGGATTAGCCTGTTAAGGCACGGTGCCGGCCTGAATGAATATTCGTATCTGCAATTTAGGATCAGAAATCCTTGAATAGTAACTTCATCTATATCTTAGATGAATTTTGCTACCTAAAACTGACATTACTCATAGGAAAGCAATAGCCTCTACCTTGTAAAATTCGGGCTACATATATTACAGAGTATTGTTCCAATTTTAGAGCAGCATTTTTGAATATAGCCCACCTTTGTGTATTATCTCCTCATGCAGGTTTTTCTCCAGAAATTTGTTCTTTGTTTCAAAAAGCCAAATAATTTTTGTCTTCTCTCTGAAAAAACCTTTTTTAAAATGATGTATCAACTCATTTGAAATGCAGCGATACAGAGAGAGAAGTGGGGAGAGAGATCTCCATTCACTGATTCAATCTCCACGGCTACAATGACCAGGGCTGAAACTGGCCAGAGCTATGAGCTGCTTCAGGGTCTTCCATGTGAGTGCAGGAGCCCAAGCCCCGGAGCCATCTTCTGCTGCTTTTCCAGGCACCTTAGCAGAGAGCTGGATCAGAAGTGGGGCAGACAGGACTCAAATAGATTCCCATATGGGATGCAGGCAGATATTCAACCTTCTTTTTTTGTTTGTTTTGTTTTGTTTTTGTTTTTGACAGGCAGAGTGGACAGTGAGAGAGAAAGACAGAGAGAAAGGTCTTCCTTTGCCCTTGGTTCACCCTCCAATGGCTGCTGTGGCCGGCACGCTGCGGCCGGCGCACCGCGCTGATCCAATGGCAGGAGCCAGTTGCTTATCCTGGTCTCCCATGGGGTGCAGGGCCCCAGCACTTGGGCCATCCTCCACTGCACTCCCTGGCCACAGCAGAGAGCTGGCCTGGAAGAGGGGCAACCGGGACAGAATCCGGTGCCCCAACCGGGACTAGAACCCGGTGTGCCGGCGCCGCTAGGTGGAGGATTAGCCTGTTGAGCCACGGCGCCGGCAGATATTCAACCTTCTATGACATAGCGTCAGCCCCTTCATCTTTCAACGTTAGTTTTAAGTACATGAAGCAATTTGGTCTTCTTAATAGTATTGGAAGCTCAATATCAAAACTGGTTTTTAAAGTTGTTCATACACCTTGCTAGGACATGATATAATAATTTTCACATTTTGATACTTGATGAGTATTAGAACTATTTTAGCTTCCCATGCCCTATTTCTAAACACCAGGCTCATTTTCTTCTCACTTCACTGATCATTTCTCCCCCTAGAGCAGTTAAGTGATTTAAAATATTATAATTCTCCAAATTAAAGAAATACACACTTTAATATAAAATATGTTCATCCTCAGAGTTTATCAAATAAAAATAATGATTTATGTTTTAATTTCAACCAGGAGCTATAGATGAAAGGGATAAAAGGTCTCTGTGAAAGTGAAAATTAGTCCTTGGTGATATTAATGGTGTTTAATCTCTATAACAATACCTTAAGAAACACTTTCAAAATGTAATAGAAATGTATTAAGAAGTGTATTCAAATATGTCCATTTTCCCATGAACTTGAAAATTATCTTAAACAAAACAAATAAAATTAACTGAATATGTATTCTGTCTAAATTATTCCTAAACTAAACTAAACATGAGATCTAGTACTTCTGTGGGAGTCTGTCTTGCAATGGTTTGCTGTATTGCACATCCTAATTCGGTTAAGGATATTTCATTGCAAGGGACAGAAATCCATTTGATCCAGAATAAATAAAATACAAGACATCAAATTCAAGTAGAATTTGTGTTTCATACTTTTCATTATCAATCTGATTAAATACATTAATATGTTTTTAGAATTTTATTTCAGAATAGTTTTAAGTTTATAAAGCAAAGATTGTGAGATAGTAATAAAAGAGTTCCCCTGGATCTCTCATCCCATTTCCCCTATTAACATCACATATTAGTATCTTTGTCACAATTAATGAACGATATCCAATTTTTCTGTATATCAATTTTATTCATCTTTTTCATGAGCCAGAGTTTGGTTATGTTGACTTGCTCTACTGTTTATATATCAGTTTTATTTTCTGTTCTTTATTGTTTTAGGTAGGAATACATAGTTTACTTTCTGTTTATTTTGTGTTTCTACTCTTTTTATGGTTTCTTAGAAATATATGTCATTGAATTCAGTTCTAAGAATCTAATATAGGAATCTAATGCTACAACTATTGCCTCAAGCACTGCTTTAGTGACATCCCATAAATTTCCATGATTGAGTTTTTATTATTATCCACTTAAAAATATTCTCTAGTATCCTTGATTAATTCCTACTTGACATGTGGCTTACTTATGAGTGTGGATTAATTTCCAAGTATTTGGAAGTTTTCCAGATACCTTCTTAGTATTGATTTGTAGTTTAATTCCATTATGATCAGAGAACATATTTTGTATGATTTAAATTCTTTTGAGTTTGTTGAGCTTTAATTTATTTTCCAAATATGTTCTACCATGGTGACTATTCTATGTGTACTTGAAAAGAATGTGTGTTCTGGTACTGCTGGGTGGCATGTTCTATAAATGGCAAGTGGTCAAGTTGACTTTTTATTATTTAGATGTTTCATATCCTTTCTGATTTTTCCATATTCCTACTTTATCAGTTATTATAAAGGAATGCTGAAGTTGCTAAGTATAAATGTAGATTTGCCCATTTCTCCTTTAGTTCTTTAGTAGTTTTTGCGTCATGTACTTCGGAGTTCTAATGTTAGTTGCATAAATATTTAAGAATATTAGTGAGAGAGAGAAGGTCTTCCTTTTCCATTGGTTCACTGCGCTGATCCAAAGCCAGGAGCCAGATGCTTCTTCCGTTCGCCCATGTGGGTGCAGAGCCCAAGGACTTGGACCATCCTCCACTGCACTCCCGGGCCACAGCAGAGAGCTGGACAGGAAGAGGAGCAACTGGGACAGAATCCGGTGCCCTGACTGGGACTGGAACCTGGTGTGCCGGCGCCACATGCGGAGGATTAGCTTATTGAGCCGCGGCTCCGGCCTCAAGTGATGTTGTTCCACTTCACATGTAGTGTTAGACTCCTGATAGTAAGCTCACAATTCCTCTTGGTGGAGTGCAGGGGAATTCTGTGTTGTCCTGTCAACTGTCTTAGGTGGATTCCAGTTCATCCTTGGAGAGTAAAACATTCTGTGCCCAACATTCTGCAGCCAAATGAGGATAAAATAACAGGAAAGTTCAGAATCATTTGCTTATATTTTCTGTTCTTGTTATGTGATTCCACTATAATTGAGAGACCCTCTTTTTAAGTAGCATAAGAGAAAAATAAAACCCTCTAGAATTCCTAGAGTGAAGGAGGTATATTTACATGATTAATCATAGTGGAGAAAGAATCTGTGGGTCTGGCTGTTCCAAAAATTGAAAGAAAAAAAAATGTCCTCTCATTTTCTGCATCAGCTCTCCATTTTACTGAGTTGACATTGCTTGAGATTTAGGGAGCAATTCTGAGTTACATATGAAGTCATTTCTTAGTTTTCCTCATTGCTGTGTAAATTATCTGCATTTTTCCTTTAAGTCTTTTTCAGCTTCTGTAATGCTTGTCTTCCATTTTTCCTGATTTTTTGATTTTATACCTTTAAGGCAAATTATTAACATTATTTTAGTAGGTTTCATTTGGGAGAGATTGGGCAAGAAAGGAAAGAGTATATGTTTAGTCTACTATATTCGCACAGAAGTCCCTTGGCTGGCAATCTTAAAGTGACTCATCATTTTTACTTCTTATCAAGTTCCTCTGTTTTGTATGGAAATAAATTTTGGAGAGGCTCAGATCATCCTAATGACATGGACAGAAACAGATGAGATTGTCCAGAGAATGCAACGTGTATTTCATCTCTGAGATACATGTGTTTGTCATATTTTAGTTCCTTTGTAAGATTTTAAGAACCTTCAAGGCAAAGCTCATTTCTCATATATTTTCACAATGCCTCCAACATCTTGTCTATTTCTTTGATTTCTGCTATTTTAAACTCTTCCATTTATTTAGCTCAGTTAAAATCTCAGTCTTATAATTAACCATTTTACAAAAATTGTGCTATAGCAGTTTATTCTGTGTTTTGTATTTTCTAAAATATTTTTCCAGAAAAAGTCATCTATTTATGAAGATCAAAAATTCTATATTTGGCACCTCTTAAGCCAGAACAAAAAGTACAAAATACATTCATTCTTTTTATATGCTTTAAGAATGGGGTAAAGTACTATTTATTTTTAGTGCAACTCTGGTTCTTCTTTTCCATTTCCTCAATAGCGGTGTCAAAGTAAAGTTAGGAATTTGTAGTGCTATCTAGTTAGAAATTTTCAAAGTAGGGGTACACAAGTGGGGAGCAGATCACTTTTATTATCCTATCTACATTTGATCCTTTGGCAAGCTTTAAGAATCTCATATTCTTGTCAGAACTCAACTGGCTGCTAAGTGCTACATGCCTCTTCTGAATAGAGCAAGGACACTAAATACATAAACCTAATCCCACATTCACTTCTGGATTCAACCATGAAGATAATTTGTAGATTGATTTGTGTATACTGGGATGATCTAATCCTTGGTCAAGGCTTTCAGTGAGCCTAGATATTAGACTAAGGTGAAAGTCTATTGTCTTTTATCAGACTAAATCTCATCTTGTATGATTTTAGGACTTTCTAAATCTTCCTTATACCCATTCTTACACAAATTTTTTTGAATTACTTATTTCCCAAATAAATTTCTCCCAGTGTTTCTTTCTGGGCCTTAGGTTACTTATTGAATACCTCTGTTGTAATCTATGTTTGTTGCTTTTTTTTCCTTGAAAAATATTTAAGCAATGCTTTCTGCTTTTCCAGTCTGAATTCTGATCAGGCAACATAGGGATGAATGTTTTACATTGGTCCTCTCAGATAAGTTAAGACAGACCTACACAATAGTTTGCAAATATGACCTATTCTGCTTCTCTCAGATCCAGGGACCAAAGGCTGCTACAACTTCCAAACCTTCACAACTCAAGGGAAGGGTTGGCCAAGCACAGGTAAAACCTAGTACAGTTATTTTTAAGTTGCCTTTTACTTGATTCTGCATTTGCTTCATGGCTGTAGACCTTTGACCACTGCTAGAGGTCTGACAAGGTTGATTCTGACAATCTCTAGTTGACTGTAGGGAGATGAGAGCTTGGGTCTGCCTATTCTGCTATTTTGCTAGTGTCATTGTGTATGTCTTTTGAGAATTAATCCCAAATAAGCGTATCTGAGGAAGGACGCCATTCTTAACAGATTCTTCCAGGTGTTAAATGATTTATTAGAAAAGAAGAGAGTGAGAAGGTGCTAGAAGTCTGAGAATTGGCAGACATGAATCATGATATGTGCTTAGGAATGAATGAGTGGTAATGAGAAGACCAGTTAGGATAAACTGAACTCTGTGTAGTTAAGTATTGATGGGGGAAATGCTATAGAGGGAAAGGATTTTAAAAACAACAAAAAAGTATAGTTATGGGCTAATGTCTTGCCACTTCTGTGTTTTGAGAAAAAGAAGTTGGAAATGTTGTATAGGACAGCTAGTAGAGTGGAGAAAGTATAGACAAGCCATACAAAATTGTAATATTCTAAGCTGTGCAATATGAATACAAGTCAAAATTGTTAAAAAAGGAAAAGGCATCAAGACTACAGAGATATTCCAAGCAGAAGCTCCAAATGCCTGTAACATGGACTGCAGAATTTAGGTGTGAAATATTACAGATGATGAAGGAAATGGTGGATTTTCACTTTGAAGTGAATCATTTATTTAGCCCAAACACACATGAATGCCTAATTCCAGAAACATTTGCTGTCATTGTTCTATTTATATTTCATGACTGAAAGAATAAAATAAGGCATCTTAAACAAATAGCTTTTACTTTCTTCACAATTCCTACAGAATAAGAGATTGTTCGATATTAAGAGTGAAATAATTATGGATGGAAATGTGCACTGTATGATTAAGCCTCTGACTCATTTATCTCACTTATTGGAAGTTTCTCAAAAAGGAAGACAGAAAGAAATATGAACTTTTGCTAAAGTTTCTTCTATTTGTGCAATCTAGTTCATTCTCAGTCTGATTCCAGAGAGGCAGAATTATGAGATGATTAATTATGTGTTTAGGAAAGACACTTCTTTGAGTTCTTAGTACTGAAAAATTATGTTTCATACTCAGCTTTTGATCTAGGATCAGTTAAACCCTTGAAGGATGAGCTGGAAGTGCGGGAAACACATCCAGGAGTAATTCTGATGATATTGCTAAACTTTCCTTCCTGGTTATGGAGTACATAAAAATGATGCTTCTCTAGTTTAATAGAACAGCAAAGGAAGTGAGACATCTGCTGATGAAAGGTGTGCAAGCATTTCCCTGAAGTCAGTCCCTTTAGGATGTTTGGATGGAAACTGATTTTGGAACACACTTGAGAGTGCTCAGGGACCTCCAAAATTATTCTGTTCCTGTGGAAGGTTGATGGACTAGTTCAATGAAAGTTAGGCAAAAGAGACATCAACAGCAAAATAATACTGTGCTTGGTCTCTCCCTTAAGCTACTGGAGAAAGAATATGTTGCAAATATTTTGCAGGTACTAAATGCCAAGCTTTGATAGGTATGTTCATACATGCTTGTCTTATTTTAATCGCATAACATTTCTGAAAGCATTATTGTTACATATGAAGAAATGTTCCCCATGTCACATAGTTTGGATCAGGCCTGGAATTTGAATCCAGTTTCATACTTTTCTAAAATCTTTCTTATCAACAAGAAGAGATAGAGCATGAGTTTGTGCGTGTGGTCTCTGACAACTACTTGGTGTGAATCCTGGGAGAGTTCTTTGCACTTGAGGTGAAGGTACCACCACTTTCAGCAGAACATGAGTGATGCCCAAGGTTACTGTGTGCTTCATATATCCTATGGAAAACTTTCCCAACTGACTACACCTGTTCATGCATGTTAGGAAACAATACCTGACAAAGTGTGGGCTGGAAATAAATACTATTTACAGTGGTAGAGTCAGAGTTTCATTAACCAGCCAGATGGAGATTACCCTGAAGCTTCTGAATTTTTAAACTGAGCCTTAAAGTTTTATATAGCTACTTGGGAACCCCAACTAAATTTTAGCCCAGTAGACAATTGATTCATTTGTTCTTGATCTTTATTTCTTTCCCTCCTTCCCATTTTGCAAGTTTTGTTGGTTTCAAAGCCCAAATAAAATTGGAAAAGACTACTACTCACTGGATGATCTTAAAAGACAGATGGCTGGGACTTTTTGAAGTAGAAGACTTTTTTAAACCAACATGGCAGAGAAAGCATTGGCAGAGGTAGAATCAAAGTCAAAAATCATGTTCAAGTGAGTAGCAAACATGAACCTGGGAAAATAGTGTTGAGGTCAATTCTGAAAAATGATGTGGGAGTGGAAATAAGAGGGTTAGAAGTTATTGGGTGATAAGAATAATATAATGTTAGAGAATAAGTCAGTACTGGTTGGAGTTTTGGGAATGAGAGGAGTTTTGGAATTCTAATTTTAAGTGGCATTTGGTGTACAGTAAAGGTAATTGTTCAAAGTAATCCTACAGGACCAGATTTGTGTGTGTGTGTGTTTGTGTGTGTGTGTTGTGTTGTGTTGTGTCAAATAGCTTGTTTATCAAAAAGGCTTCTCATGGATGAATTATAAGACTTTTTTGCTGTTGTGTTTTGATATTGAAGAATATTTGAACTAAAATAAATAAAAGATAAAATATTTTGAGCTAATTTTCCCCTGGAGGAATCTTGAGTACATGAATTAGAAAAATATAGTAATTATTTCAAGCTGAATCTTAAAAGCAATCATAATATTTCATTTCTCTTACATCTAAAAATGAACTCAAAGAGTACTATGATGTCATTTTCTACTCTTGGGAGAGAGGTGTTACAGAAATAAAAACCATGAACTTAGTATTTCCATTACCCAAAAGGTACTCAGAAAGCAAGATGGAAAACTTTAGTTGAAACTCATTGAAACTGACTTCCTCAGATACATAGGTAATTTCAATTCAATTCAAATTGCATAAATAACCCTGAGTAAGAAAGAGGATTATCATCACTTCAAATATGAATCTATGTTGATGAACACAAAACTATCAACTGTTTTCAAATATTAGTCTATGTTGGTGAATATAAAACTATCAACTATCAACTTTTGCAGAAGTAGATGTAATTTTCTTATCTCCTTCCCAATGGAAAAGTAAAGTCAAAATTATGGTTTGTTGTTCCAAAGAGGGGACAGATGTGTAGGTAAAGGCCATGATTCATTCCTGAGTGGTAAGTCTTCCTGTAAGGGTGAAGCATGACCTAGCCAAGCTCCCCACTAATTCATGCATCAGTCACATTTACAGCTGAAATGCATCAGGCTGGATTACTACATTCAGGAAACATTAGATGACTTGAGTTGGCAAAAATTTCCTTATCTAGCTAAGAGAAAAGCAGGAGGCAACCAGAGAGATACATGTAAAAATATATTCACAATTTTAGGTTGTCAGCCCAGAAAGGATACAGTTCCCAGTTTTATACATCCACACAATGTAAACTGCTGCACAGATTATTAGCTTTGTAATACTTAGTTTATTACAGCAAAGCTTTTTTAACAAAAGCATCAATTCTAATAATTGTCTGGTGTATAAATGTAGCAATACTGCTTCAAATAGAACTGCTTCTTTGTAGAGATGCTGCATAAATGCCTCTCGGGGGGCATAGCCCCCTGAAATTAGAGGCATGGCCACAGTTTCTGCTCCTGCCAAAACAGGCCTGGGATGGGCACACTCGCCCCAGAGGAATGTTGCAGCAGGAGCAGGGGGGGGCTAATGGACATTAATTGGTACCTGGAATATTTTCGGGAATTTGTAAATTTGCAGGAACATTTAAATGGGCCTGTATCTGAAGATTTATAACACAGCTGCAATCCATATCTTAGACCACCAGACTAAATTCCTTTTCCTAAATCCTTAAATTGATGTATAACCTTGCCTATATGCCTGCTGACTTGTAGACTTGCTGGTACCCACTAAATAAAAGTGGGAGTGCATAGCTATCCAGTGGTGGGCTCTTAGAATGGACACTCCCATGTCCTGTCTCCCCCATTGAAAAACCTCTTCACTTCATTTCTTTTTAATTTTTAAAAAATTTTTTTAACTTTTATTTAATGAATATGAATTTCCAATGTACAGCTTATGGATTACAATGATTTCCCCCTCCCATAACTTCCCTCCCACCTGCAACCCTCTCCTCTCCCGCTCCCTTTCCCCTTCCATTTACATCAAGATTCATTTTCAATTCTCTTTATATATAGAAGATCAATTTAGTATCTATTAAGTAAAGATTTCAACAGTTTGCACCCACATAGAAACACAAAGTGAAACATACTCTTTGAGTACTAGTTATAGCATTAAATCACAATGTTCAGCACATTAAAGACAGAGATCTCACATGAGGAGCAAGTGCACAATGACTCCTGTTGTTGACCCAACAAATTGACACTCTAGTTTATGGCGCCAGTAACCACCCTAGGCTCTTGTCATGAGTTGCCAAGGCTATGGAAGCCTTCCAAGTTTGCCGACTCTGATCATATTTAGACAAGGTCATAAAAGACAGAGTGAGGATAGTAACCAATGATTCTAAGAGTGGCATTTACCAGGTCTGAACAATTATACAGCATTAAGTGAGGAAGAGGACCATCAGTACACACAGGTTGGGAGTTGAGCCATTGGAGGTAGAGTAGAGGTTATGATTATGAAGGAATGAGGCCCAAGTGCACTAGACAGGGTCTAGAACAAAGGACAGAGTCATTATTAGAGGAGCTAAGAAGGTGCTGTCTAAGCTACAATTAAGTTTTCTGATTAAGAGGCAAATAGAACCTGATAGAAGGGGCTTGATAATAATCTGTTGGGCTTTAGGCCTTGTAAGTTAAGAGGCTCAGACCTATCTATCTCTTCACATGGGGTACATCCTAAGGGAGGTGTGAACCTCCTAGGGGAAGGCACTCTGTCGACTTTCATTACTTAGCTGGCCTTGGAGGGGAGCTGGCCAGGTAAAGGCAGGTGGCATCTCTAACAAGAAATTTACAGTTCTGCCTGCAATGTGGCTGACCCTACTTGGCCATACACTCAGCTGCAGGGGTCACTTTGGAAGTTGGGCTGAGTGAAGGGCTTTTCAGCTTAGAGCCAATAAGATCTGTGGCTCTGACCTGGGCATCCTTCGACTCCAGGGCAGGTCCATTTCCAGTGATCCAACTCTTGGCAGAGCTGCCAGGGCTCTTCACAAGCTGACTTCTGCTGAAGCCCAGGCTTACCACATTGAAAGCCACTGCAGTGGACTGGCCTGTTGGGTCTCCTTGAGGGCAGATCACTGTACAGATCAGCCATTAATAGGCCTGCCACCCATTGCTTCTGATGCCTAGCTTTCTTTTCCTCCTGGTTTGTGTTAAAGCAGACCAGAGGATGCATGTCGAGGGAGTGCCCAAGTCCCATATCTAATCTTCGGTGGCCTGAACTACAAGTCTATAGTCACAGGCATGTTCTGTAGTAGTTTTTCTAAGGTTCACATTGCCCATGAGGAAAATTATATTCTCACTTTAAAACTTTCTATCCCTTTGGTCTGAAAGAGAGGTTTTTTCTACTTACTGTATACTTTGCTGATGGCGAAGTAAATCTAGCTATGAGATTATTATATAAGTTCTTATTTTGGCTATGCTATTACAGAAAAATGTTAGCCATCTCTTTTATAAGGTCTAAAGATTAAATTGTGCGTCCTACAGATTCCTTCATAATAGAATTAGTTTCTTACCTTGAGGAGAATAGAGAAATGAAAGAACAAGTTGGGCTTAGAATAGAGAAATGAGGGAGCAAGTCCTAGATTGCTTGCTGACAATAGCAATATTACATGAATACTTAGCAAACAGTTTCAACCATTAGATAACAACTTAAGAAAACATTTACCAGTAGGTCCAATGCCTTCTATGAATTTTAAGAATCATGTATTTGGAAACACCTCTTAAATATCTAACATGGTGTAGTTTGTTTAGCCAGTAAACTTAAGCACAACCATATAAAATGTTTTTAGTTTCTTTCTACCGACAAGTATAAAACATATGATGCAGAGATTCAGGTTACAGGAATTGAGATGAGTGTGGCCTGAGAGCTGTATTTGGTTCCCCAGGGTTGAGGGTGTGTCAAAGATGACACTCCCAGGTTAGGTGTGGTAAATCTCTCTTTCTTCCTTTCTTTCTTTTTTTTTCTTTTCTTTTTTCTTTTTTGATTCAAAAGGGAAGAAATTCCACACAGCTGAACGGAATTGAAGGTAGTTAGCAGGCGAATGATATACCCACAGGAGCCAGAGATCGGAAGCTCTTTCCCAAGGACCACACAGGGAATCTGTGCTGCCCTCAGTGTGGGCTCCAATTCTCCTGCAGTCTCCCACTGGGTTGCCAAGTTAGATGCTAATCTCCTGTTATTTCACCCCTCCCCCCAGAGTCAGGTTTTTCTGCTAGGCTCAGGGCTGGTACAGACCTGAGGTCGCCCTGCTTATGACGTATGTCCAAAATTGTGCCTGCTCTTTGTCTTGCTAGCCTTTGAGGGGTGAGCGGAGAGAGAAAAACTCGTGTCCGTATCCGTCACTTTTTTTTTTCCCCTCTCTCTCTTCTAGTTAGCCTGGTGAACTTTTCTCCACGGAGTTTCAAGCCTCGTTCCCTCTACTCTCCTCTTTCTGCTTGCCTGCTGGTGTCTCTGGCTATTGAGGTTCGGCTCACCTCGCGTTCCAGCGCTGGTGTGTTGAGTCTGCTGCTGGTGTCCCGAACTTGGGCTCCCACACTCTCCACTCAGGTCCACTGTGAATCACTAGTTCCCGAAGAGTTTCCTCTGCTGTTTCTTCCCCTACTCTTCCTTGACCCTGCAGTATCTCCACTTTTATTAAACTGTGTCTTCCCAGACTATCAGTGTGCTCCCTTCCTATTCCCTAGCACTGATTCACATCTTGACAGTACTTCTAATATAATCCAAATAGCCTGATTAGTTGATGTCTCTACAAGATGAGAGACATATGTCCTTCAATTTTTTCCAGTTGGGCCCAAACTGGAAAAAAACAAAGTCCTAATTTACTGAAAGTAAAATTCTTTGGAACTTTGATTTTTTGAATGCCTGTCAAGGATGCCAAGAAGGCTTGAAATATATGGTTGAAATAATATTATAATATTCCTTAACATCATGACATAATATAGACCAAATCTGATCATTGTTACAAGGTGAATATCAAAGGTTTGAAAAATAAGCACATATTTAAATAACCCATAGCTTTTAATAAAAACTCAGCTGTTTTCAAACAATTAGAATTTAACAGAGACATCAATAGAACATAATAGATTACTTTAACACATTGCTTTAACAGAGGATCAGATTGTAATTTTATGTCAAAGAGGAATAGATTAGTATACTTGTGATATTTTCCATCTGCTAATGTCCTTGATTTACATTTCTAAAAAACCTGTTAAAATCTCCAAATTAAGATAACATTTTTAAATAAGGTAATATATAAAATTTCAGCCCGAGTTACTTTGAGCAGTGTTGAACTATTTTGCATGGACAGGTTATGAAAACATTTGTTAAACAAACCCAAATAATTTTTCTATAGAATATAACATGCTGAGAGTACCAAGGTTTACATATAGGCACATTTATCTCATTTGCTTTTACCCAATTTAAATTAAGTTACACCTAAATGACTTAGGATGCTGCTATTATATCATATATATATCTGAATTCAATTAAAATTAAAATTGCATTCATCTAAAACAAGTATTAATTACCCATTGCTGTTTCATTTAGTACTGATTACCCGGAAACCTGTTAAAATAAATTACAAAATAAGTTAAGCAAGTTACAAAGCAATATTTTTAAAGGTAGTGATCTTCCTATATTGGAGAGAGAAATTGCTTCAAACTGAGTGTCTAGTTACAGTTGCCTTTTTCCTAAGAACACCTTAGGCCCATAACATCATAGTCAGCCACTTGGTACTGCATCAAGATTTCCCAAAGGTGACAGTGGTCCAGAGGTCCATGCCCCAAGACAAGAAGTGGAGGTCAGAGAACCGAATTTTCCTGTCTGGCTTGCTCATGATAAAACAAAAGAGCCATCAGAAGGATGGGATACTAATTTGTTTCTCAATAAGCAGGGAGCCCAAAAAGGATGGGATTACCACTCCCTTACTATTCTTATGGAAAAACTGGAACAAGAGAGGGAGAGGCAAAAGCCCAGTTGAGGACAAGGGCTGGAGAGTGAAAGCATGGAAACAATCATTCCCAAACTGATAAGAGAGAAAGTCCGAATTCCTGGGTGGGAGGGGGAGTATAATGAGCTGAGATAGTGAAAAGTTGGGGCTGCAAATGTAGAAGGCAGAGGTTTTGGCTTAGGCACTTGACCTCTAGTGGAAACTTTGGAGGCCAATAGCACCTGGACCAGAGAGCAGTACACATAGAAAGTTTAGATCAAAGATAGAAAAGCTTGAGCATATGAGATCTCTTTCCATTTTCCTGAATGCTCACAGAAGTGTTTTAGATCTTGGATGATATCAGGGTCAAACAACTTCAACTTTGGGCCGATCCCTCAGGGCCAAACGTGCCACCATGGAGCAGCCACTTTAAAATGAGGCATCAACATTGGAGGGCTGGAGCCAATTTGAGAGGGATTATATTACTTAAAGAATCGGATGGAATGCGGTTAGAGAAAAGTTCCCATTGCGACCTGTAGAGTCAGATCCGTGGTTTGCAAGCGTCCTTGAATCCCGACAGTCTGACTAATGAGAGAATATGGGAGCAGAAGGTGGGATCATCACCCAAGCGCCCACTGGAGCCCATGGCTTAGCCTGTAAAAGGGGAACAGAGGTTGAGTGTCCATAGAAACTAAAAGCCTTAAGTAGGAGTTGTGGTTAGTGTCTAGTACTACTACTTTTATGAGAGTCAGGCGAGTAGACGACAGTAGACCACAACTCAAAGTAGGAGTCGCTGTGAGAATTTCCCATTCCGTGTCTTATCTCAGAATTTAAAAGGCCGGTGTATAGATGGAGATCGTAGAGTGTTCGGTGGTGTGGAAGGAGTTCCGGGGGTGTGTTTTGTGACTGGCAGAAATCCAGGACCCCAGAACAGCTCAGAGACCTCCAAAGGGGGCCACTGGGGGATGCTGGATCACCAATGTAAGGTTTTCCCAGCCAACACATCAATACTAGGCCATCACAAAACACATCAAACACCAGAGTTAGGGAAAGGGTTTACTGGGGAAAACCAGCAGGCTGGATGGAAGGGACGAAGAAGGAAAAAGAGAGAGAAGGAGAGCATAAGAGAGAGAGAGACAGAGAGGAGAGGAGCTAGCAAGGAGAGAAGAGAGAGAGCAGAGAGAGGAGAGGAGAGGAGAGGAGAGCAGATGAGAGGAGCCAAGAGACTCTTCACTTCTTTAAAAGTAGGATCTGGGAACTGATCACTGCTCCTCTGCATCTTCATTACATTAGTAATGGTGCAGAAATCCCAGCTCTAGAGTGTGCAGTGCCCAGTGTGCTGACTTAGAGGTAAATGAAGGAGATGTCCACTTCTAGTTCTTTCATCTAGAATGTTTCAGTGAGAGCTTTCTATGTGGAAATCATTTCCCCCTTTATTTAAAGTCATTCATCATTTTCCATTTTATATATGAACAATGCAGTTCACCCTCTGGATCCATGGGTACTGCAACTGTCACCCAAATGTGGATCAGAAATATTAAAAAACAAGAAAGAATCTGTACTGCACACATATATTTTTCTTGTCATTATCTCCTAAACAATACAGTATAACTATTTACAAAGCATTTACATTGTATTGGATATCATGAATAATCTAGAAATGATTTAAAGTATAAGGCAACTTAGATATGATTCCTGTGGTTATGTTGGTGGTGCTCAAAAAAGGTGAGACTGCCCAGAACACTGCTGTCTATTCACATCTCTTTAGGGAGCCCACTTGCTTTCTTCTATTCCACTTGGTTTTCTCTTATGCTTCATTCCCAGAGGTCCTTAACTGCCTGCAGTTTCCTGTGGCTCTGATAATTTGTGTAGCTCATTCTGGACAGTCTCCCTGGGCTAACTCTATAGCAAGTGGGGCATGCAATAAACTTTGAAAATAAAAGTAGCTAACAGTGCTATTCCCCAGTCATTGTTCTTCAGCCTTAAAACCCAGTTCTCTTTCTGTTACAGTGGTGTTTTACAAGTTTAATATATTGCATGTGATTTTTATGTATTTTCCACATTTATGTATAGGAATACATGGTATCAATAAACTAAAAATTTCAGTTAATTTAAGAAATTTAAACTAGCTTTTTATCATTGTCATTTAAGTGACAACACTTATGTTTTGCTTTAAAATTAAGAAACCATAAAAAATAAAAGATGAAGACAAAACAAATTATTGAATTCTAATGAAATATAGCTGCCTGCTAAAAAAACCTTGAGGCCTTATATATTCTTTGTGAAAAAGAAAAAAATAACAAGAGATTGAGAAAGTGTTAAAGTCTCGTTAACATTGCATCGTTGACTCCATCTTTGGAACTGAAGGCAAGTTGAATAAGGAAGAACTTTAACACACTATATTACTTCACTTTGGTCTCTACTGTTCAGAGGAACTGGATTGTAATATGACACATTTGAAAAATAATGGAAAATATATTTAGTAAGAGACTAGAGTCAAGTTTACAAGTAATGTAATTGGTGAGAATCTTACCCATGCTCACCTAGATATTCATTGCACTTGTCTAGGAGGACAGAAGAGGAAGTAACACATAGCTAAATAAAATTCAATCCCCCATGCAAAAGTGCTTTCTCTACAGGGGAGAAACATACTTTCCTAGCTTGGACTTCACTTAGGGTAAAAGATAGAATGGACCCATGTTTCTCAGTCTTTTCCATGTCAGAACACTGTAACACTGGTATAAATATGACAATCTGATAAAGCTCCCAGACCATGTGTAGTGTCCCCAAGGGCATAGGGGATCAAGATCTTGGGTCAGTTGAGCACCATTTTTGGTTTTCTAGGGAGCAGCAGAACACTGGAGGGAGGGGGCTCTGCTATAGGAAAACTGATGGAGGATTCCAGAAAGAAGGAGCCAAGAAAAAAAAAAAACAGCATGCTTGAGAGCAAAGAATTCACAATTTCTTCCAGACACATCTATGGGCCATCTTTCATGAGCAAAGCACTGTAATTGGCACATTTATGATATGACAGATTGATGTGAGGCAGAATGTTCAGCTTTACATGGAGCATTCATGACTTGCATCTGATAGTAAAAGGTATTTTAAACTTCTCAGAACTTCTAAGTATTTAAGAAATGATTGCCAAATTAAATTTCTTTTCCATCCTCATGTTAACTTTTATATACTTCATGGTCATTAGTTTCATTGCGTGCATTTCAGTTCTTTCAACAGTCATTAAAAATATAAAAACCTTTAAACTTCTCTTTGCAGAAGAACAAAGTTTATTGGGCACTAACAACATAAGATGCAGCATACTGGTGCCTAATAGTTACTTCAATTTTATATCAAACCTTTACAGAATCAGAAGAATCTCTAGTTTTACTCGTGAAGAAATTTTAACCAAAGAAAATAAGTAAGCAATTGAGAAAGACCTCACCTTTTCTATATACAGATATTTTATTGTATACACATCATGCATGCAGTTAAACAAGAGTAAATATTGTACTCTCTAGAACATGAGGTCATAATAAATAGAACAGAGATATTATACAATGTAATGAATACACATAAGACTTAAGTATGTGATCTTTAACCACATTCATATTACATATGTAGCTTTTAAACTAATCTTTTAAAATTCACTTATCTGAAACTTTAGGGTTACAAGAGGATATATGCCACAGAACTATTAGTTCTGGGCCTTATAAGACAGCTTTATTGGTGGATTTATACGTGGAGAAAAATGCTTTATGTAACTTTTATGTTGCAGGGGTTGTGACTGACCAGTGAAGCTGTTACATCAAATAGGAGAAAGCAAATACAATTATTGGTTATTTTAGAAATGACACCTCAACAAGATTGACATCTATTAAATAGTACATACACCCTTCCCCAATCCAATTCTAATAGTTTAAACTATCAAATGAAACTATAGAAGCTAATGTTTTAGATAGTCAAGTTATAAAAAGAATTTAGATTAAAATTTCAAATATCTACTAAATGTGGCTTCTTTTCTTTGTTATGCAAAGTACCCGTTTTTTGGAATAGGCTAGTTATCCTTTTTGGTGATCCTACTTGTAAGAGGCCAAGAGACCATAGATACAGGCTATCCCTGGTGAAAAGTGACAGTGAAGAACCTCAAGCAATCCAAGAGACACAATAGGGTACAACAGTCTGGGTAACATGAATTTAGTGGAAAAGCAAGTCAATCCTTGTATGTTTTTAATATTTGAAGGTAATTGGCTCTAGTCAGCATATACTAATCAAAGAAAGTTATCAGGGACCGAGGCTGTGGCGCAGCGTGTAAAGCCACCACCTGCTGTGTCAGAAATCCCATATAGGTGCGGATTTGAGATCTGGCTGCTCCACTTCCAACTCTCTGCTATGGCCTGGGAAAGCAATAGAAGATGGCCTAAGTCTTTGGGTCCCTGTCCTCAGGTGGGAGACCCAGAAGAAATTCCAGGCTCCTGGCTTCAGATTGGCCCAATTCCAGCCATTGCAGCCATTTGGGGAGTGAATCAGTGGATAGGCGATCTCTCTCTCTCTCTACCTCTGCCTCTCTGTAATCTACCTTTAAAATAAGTAAATAAATCTTTAAAAAAGAGAAAGTTCTCACAACTTTCTAAAATGCCAATGCAAAACTTTATCAAGAACATTTTATTTTCTGATGATGCATCTCTACTGCACTTAAATTTACTAAACAAAACCTGTTTATAATCAAGGAACACAGTAAACTAGCTGACAAAACTTATCTATTTTAAAGTAAAAAGTGTTGAGACTACCAAGGCAGGATTACATTTCCATTGCATAGAAAGGCAATGCCTGCTATAAAATAAATGTTAGTAAAGGGTCTCACTGTCACGAATACTTAAAATACTTAGTGACTTAGCCAACTCCAGATCAAAGGAAGTACAAGGCCACACAAAACACAACACTCAGGAATAATAAAACCCCCTTCTTCAGCAGAATTTTATTCCCCTTCTGTTGTATTTATCTTGGAGTACACCTGGCAAAGTGCTGCACTATGGAGGCATACAAAAAGTATTGGTTTCAATTCCAGCTCTGTTCATTGATCCAGTGATGACACACAAGGATAATGGTCCTTTAACATATCTGGCAATTTGAAAGTCTTCTCTCAGAGACATCGGGAAAGTCTCACTGGTGTAAGTTCTTTAAATGTAGAATTCATTTCATCACATTGTGTTTTCTTTTTTACACTTTGCAAGTATGGTATAGCGGATACATTATTTTTAAATATGTAACTTGCTCTGGTCTCCATATTGGGGGCTTTAGCATCATTGGTTGAATCTCTTGTCATCTTGTTCTTTTTCACAATCTTGAAACACCACATTTCTCTGATATTTATTTTCTATTTCCTGTTTTACTGGTTTTAAATGAAGATCTTTACCTTCAATGTTCCTTCTTGAATTTGTTCATTGGTTGTATAAGCTTCTTCAGTATTTCCTCCAAAATTAACTTTTTCCTGATTCTTCATTGTTAGAATATTTACAATTGTGTGCTGCATCTCTTCAATAGCTGAACCCCTGTCAGATGGCCTTCTCATAGATTGCAATAATATTTTCAATAGAACTTGTGATTGGTTCAACAATGCAAGACAAATGCAATATTTAAGTTTTTTGACATCTGGAATATTTTTAATGAGGTCATTCATTGTGACCAATATTTCTTCTTTTAGGCATCTCTCCATAATCAGGTTCAGGCATTCAGAAATCATCTTGTTTATTTTTTCAGTAAATAATCTTTGTTCATCTTCTTCTACCATATTAGTCCAGAAGGATGCAACTGGTTTTTCTTCTTGTCCTTCGGGCTCAGGCTGTTTAACTACTGGATTAAAAGGCCTTTTCAGCACTCCTCCTTTGCCAACTTTTTACTCACTCAGACAAGCTTTTCTGCAGTTTCTTTGGGCTGACCTGACATTCTGCTAAGAGTTGCTATTGCTATAATAGGTCTTTGCTGGTAAATGGGTTTTGACTTTTTACTAATTTTGTATTAGAAGATGAAGCAGACTTAGCTACAATTTCAGATGCTATGCTTCTTGATAGTTCCTTGTTTCTTTTTTATGTCCTCAGAAAAACCAGCCTTGATACTAGATAAAACTGTTTTTAATTGCAATAGTTCTTTTTCCTGAGACCCTTTTCAGATAGTAACATTGGCAGAGATTCTACTAATGCCATGTTTCCCCACATTGTGGGTATTATCATGGTGACTTCTAGCAGGAGGTCAGAGAAGTTGTGTGCTCTGAGAGGTAGTGCTCACGAATTTAGGGACAGCTGTCATATTTGAGGCTGGCTCCCTTTTCACTGTTTCACTGATACTGTTTATAGTCTGAGGCTTTGTGGCTTTAAAGACAACAGTTGCAACCTTCTCTGTTGCTTTCAAACTTGCATCTTTGATCTGTTGTAGAGGTTTCCTGAATGAATTAATCTTAGATTGAACACTTTGGTCACAGTGAGCTCCAAGCACAGGTTTTTTGGGCATGTTAGCATCTTGCTTTGGCTTTTCTGTAGTCACCAGTTTATTTTTATTGTTGTTTATAAGAGGAAATATATGTAATATGTTGACTTTGGGGATCATCTTTAATTGGTAACAACTTCACAGATTGCCATCATCACCAAAATTCTTTTTATCAATTGCTGTATTTGAATTGTTTAATTCATTAGAAAGTTTTAAAGGAATACAATTTTTGTCCACTGTTGTATTATTTTTTTTCACTGTAGGTCTATTCACATTTTCTTTATCAGTCATTTTTGTTTTAATATTCAGAACTTTTGTTCCTTTTTGGACCTGGTCCTCAGATGTCATCACTGACTGGTCTCTACAACTGGATAAAATCTGATTTTCCTGTTTATATGAAAAAAAAATTTGCTTCTTAACAGATGTTCCTTGAGTTTCTGTCTTTGTTCTCTAAATGCAGGCTGGGCCTTCTGACAGGGACAGCTGTAGGTCCCGGGGGAACTGCTATGGTATTCATCACAGCCTGTAGTCAGAGAATGCGTGTTTGCTTTCAAGACCTCACTTTAAATGGAGGTACTTCAGTTTCTTCTTCTTCTTTCCTTCCTTCCTTCCTTGCTTTATTTATTTATTTATTTTTGCATTTCTGATTTCAAAGTTGGTCTTCCATTGCTAAAATGCCTTGTAGTTTGAAATTTCTATTAACTTTTGTCTTGATTTAATGAAACAAAAATAGCAAATTAACCACCATTGAACTTCTGTTCCCCCTATAACATTCACAAACTGAATGACCAATAGACACACACATGCACATATCTATACTTCCCAGATCCATATGCTAAAGTCCTGCTCTCATACACAGAATGTGACCTTATTTGGAAATAGGATCATTATCAATATTATTGAGTTGGGCCTTAATCCAATATGACTGGTGCTTTTGTAAGAATGGGAAATGTGCACACATATACATATATGGATAAAGGTAGAACATCAAGTGAAGATGAAAGCAGAGGTTGGGGTAATGCAGAAGAAGCCAAGGAACACCAAAGAATCATGACCTAGGCAAGAGGCATGATGCAGACTTTCCTCTCGCAGGCTTCATAAGGAACTAACAGTCCCAGTACTTTGATCCCAGATTTCAAGTCTCAGAAACTGTCAGACATTACATTTCTATTATTTAAGAAAATGTTGTTTACCATTTTCTAGAAGAAATATTCGAACCATCAAATTGAAAATATCCCTTCCTGTAGAGAATGATTTAGAAAAATTCACCCAGGGGAGCATTTAGCCTAAAAGTTAACATACCTGCATCATATATTGAAGTACCTGGATTTGACTCTAGGATCTGGCTCCTGACTTCATCTTCCTGTTAATGCAAACACAGAGAGGTAGCAGCAATGGTTCAAGAGATTGGGTTTCTGCCACTCATGTGAAAGATTTGCATTGCATTCCTGGTTCCTGGCGTTGGCCCTATCTCAATCTTGCCATCATATGGGTTTTTAGGGAGTAGACAGGGAATGTCTTTCTGTCTTTGTCTCTCAAATACAAAAATAAATGATACAAAAAATTCACCAAGGAATATCATAATGAAATGGTATGACATTAAAAATAATAAGAAATCTTAAAAAGTTCATTGAGATGGTAAATTTATGTTGTTTTTTAATACAATAAACAAGGGAAAATAAGATCAGAAAGTAAAATAAATGAGAGTGTATAGTTTTTTAAAAAACTTGCTTATTTGAAGGACAAACTTACAGAGAGAGAGGGAGAGATGGAGAGAGAGACTGGTTCACAGCCCAAATGGTGGCAATGACCAGGGCTGGGCCAGGTCAAAGCCAGGAGCCTGGAACTCCATTTGGTTCTCCCCTGTGGGTACAAGAGCCTAAGTACTTGAGCCATCATCTGCTGCTTCCCCAGGCACATTAGCAGGGAGCTGGATCAGAAGTGGAGCAGCTAGGACCCCTGTGGCACTCATGTGGGATGTCAGCCTCCCAGGCAGTAACTTAAACCACTGTGCCATAGCAATGCCATTCTACCTTATGAATGTAATCCTAGGGTGATTTTTATGGTGCCAGAGAAAAGGTTGGGAACAAAAGCAAAGGTGCTTGCTTTCTAGATATGGGCAACACTTCCATCTTGGCTTAGTCTTGGTTGGATCCTTGTTGCACTGTGGCTAGGGAAACTCTTGTGTAGCTGTAGAAAGCAAATGAAGGACTTGAAAAATAGAGAAGTGTTGGGGCTTTCCAAATGGTTGTTTACTCTGCTTAGACTCTTAGTTCTCCCTTTACTGTGACCTTTAACCTTACACTATGATGTTAGGGACTTTGTTCATAATCAGACCATGGCACGAGAGACATGACTGAAACTAGTCCCCCCAAACCTTACAAATGCAGGTTTTGACCCCTCACTTTCAAGATGCAACTAAGACTTTGTGAAGGGGGCCAGTGGCTTCCCTTAGTGTAGTAAGCAATGAACTTGTCTTTGCTTGATCAAAATGGTTATCTTGCTGGTCTCTTAAAAGACTTGGTAGCTGACAATCTCTTCTAACAACACAAATGCCATTGATTGCTATTCTCTGAAGGTGTCATGCTTTTGAAAATATTTTTAACATATAAAAATTGTACATATTTCTGGTACCATATGATACTTCAATACATGTATATATTGTTCAATGCTCTGTCAGGGTAAATACACCTGTCTCCTGAAACATTTAGCATTTCTTTATATTGACAGCATTCCAAATCCTGTCTTCTAGTTTTTTTTTTTTTTTTTTGGAGAGAAGCATATACAGTGCATTAATATTATCTGTAGTCACTCTACTGTGCAATAGAATCCCAAACTTCTTACTTTTATCTAACTGTAACTTAGTAACCATTAGTCAACCTTTCAGACTCCTTCCTGCCCTAGGCACCAATAAATGCTGATACTTTTAACTTCTATGGGATTAGTTTTTTCAAAACTCCACACATGTGTAAGATCATATAATATTTGTCATCCTATGCTTGACTCTAGTTAACATGAAAATCCACAGTTACATTTGTGTTTGTTGAAAATTCCAAATTTCATCCTTTTTGTATTCCATTATGTATATGTGCTACATTTTCTTCATCTATTCATTGTTGGGTGGACACTGGTTGTTTCCATTTCTTGGTTATTATGGATAGTCCTACAATAACACTGGGAATGCAGGTGTTGCTTCAACAGACATTCACAAAATCAGCCTTTCTAATATCAGCATTTTTCTGACATATCATCTCCTTTTATTTTATTTAACTTTCTAGACTCATACCAGATGCTGTTTTCTCTGTGAAATCTTCATTGAAACACTTTAGTAACATAGATCATCCAGGCTTCCTTACTTTGATTATGTTTGGAAGGTCTTTTTAGTAGTTTATTGTTCTCTGCTTTGTTACACACTTTTTCATTCACAAAGATCCTATGGTTCTTGAAAGTATAGACTGTGGCTTGTCTATCTCCATCATCTGCATCTTGAAGAATGAGAAAAAATGTATCTGGTGATAATATCTGTTGACTGTTGAATGAAAATATTTTCTCTACTTACTGGAGGCCCAGGAATTAAATAGATATTTGCCAAAAGCAACTTGAACTTGTTTTCATAAGGATTTCTTTTACAACACCCAATGCATTTTCTTTCTCTGTTTAGGTAACCCTCAGAAATATTAACCTCTGAAGTCATGGCTCTCTCAGCCAGCAAAACAGGACCTTGTTGATATCTGAAGCCTCTGTCAAAGAGGTAATTTTTCATTTCCTTTCCAGTTACAATTATTGATGACAATTATGAGTATTCAGCTGGCCCAGCCTTTCTGTCAGGGAAACAGATGATCTTTTTCTCCCTCTCAGGGAAATTTTACCTCCTCTGAAGTAAGTCTAGATATAAATGTTGTCAGTTTCATGATCTGAAATAAAGGATGCAGGGCTGATAGAAAGACTAAGTTTTATAGTTTTGTAAAATTTATGACTATAGTGGCTGATAAAAATGATATCTGCTCTATTTAAGTATTATTTACCCATTATGCACATAGTGTACTCTTTGTGGGTAGCTATAATTAATCCAACACTTGGGCTATTAAAGATAGATTTATGCTGCAACAATGTAATTTTTTAAAATTTCCATCTTAACTGAAATCTAGAGGCTCCATCAAAGCATCAGAGCTCATGGCTAATAGTTTTTGACAAGTGCTGAGTTAGTGTTTGCATCAGAATAACATTTCCTAGATGACAGCATGTCAAAATGTCAGAGAAGTTGATGGGGGAAATTAAGTGAAATCTAAATGAGAAACAATAAATTTGGATTGACCTTCTACACTAGCAAAGTTAGATGTTTTTAAAATGAGTGCAAAAGTATATGCATCATGTCTCAGTTTGTGATAATTTGGAGGTATAACTAATAAATGTTTAATGTTCAGTAGTGAGTTTTAACTATTTCCATACTTTTTTCTTCCAGATTGTCATGTAAAAAATAATAAAATATCCTTTGTTGTAATATAAGCTAATACTCTGTGAAACATTTGTTTCATAGCATAACAATAAGTATTATAGAATATTTGTGTCAAGTCCCAACAATCCTGATTTCTGTGTAGCATGTGTTCATCATAGTTCTTAAGAATATTAGTAATTATAACAGTTTATTATAAGCTTGTTGCAATTTTTTTGCCTTTCACATACATGACCTGTGTGATCTTTAAACAATCCTGTGAGGTTGTAATGCACCCATTTCACAGAAAAATGGAGGCTCACCCAGAAGTGATTTTTTTCATAGGTCATATCATTAATGAAGGTCAGAGCTAATGCTAAAACCCTGAACTCCAGTCTCCCAGAAATAATCTCTTGGTTCTACAATACACAGATCCCTTTAATGTATTTAGACATAATTATAGATGAGATGTTACAGATGCTTCACATAGAATCTGATCAGTGCTCATTTCGAGGAAAGTGAACTAATATATCATTGATTTTAATTGCATTCTCCATTTGCAAAAGTAGCCACAAAAAGAAATTAAAAGATTGAATTCAAAATCGATTTTCTTGTCTTGGTAGCAAGCTGGAGATTAGAGAAGCTTGTAGAAGGACTTCCTCCAGAGACTGTTTTGACTTCCAGTAGACAATCTCAGTTCTCAGGGTAAAGTTCATCCTATCGAGTTTGAATTCAAGCTTGTAGGTGGATACTTCTACACTTTGCAAAGCAGAATGTGAGGGCAAATAAATGGTAGACAACTTGGATAGGTGATTGTCAGGCACTGGCATGTTTCAGGCACCATGCTAGAGACACTTGTTTTGTATGTACTTGTTCAATTCATGCTCATAATAATCCTTCATACATTTATATATGTGAAAATAGGCTCAATGGACTTAAGTAACATGTCCAAATTCATATAGGTGTTACATTAACAAGCTAGGATTTGAAGTCAGGACTGTCTTAGTTCAAAGTTCCTTGTGCTTTCCTCATCCTATGCTGAAGCCTCAGAAGTATGGAGAATAGGCTGTGGGGGGTGCTTTTGATGGAGGGAAAGAAGGTGAATTACTTGGCAGAGAGGAGCCTTATAGGAAAAAAGGAGATGTTATGGCACATAGGAATTATATTAAAATGAAAATCAAGAAGATATGGCTTACAGTCCAGGTTCTGGTTTTAGCCAATGGGATTTTGGAGATGTGGAGATGCCACACAGCTATTCTGTCATTTATTTTCCTTTTGGTAAAAAGGTGTACATTGGAATTGATTAGTAATTTTCTACACAAGTCCCATAAATTGCAGGTACTCAAAGACTGGCATGATTTCTAGGAATGCAACATAACAGAATGTAGAGCTCACTCACGTATAGAAAAGCATGCTTAGATACATAAAATAGACAATTCTACAGGAATTTACAACATAGTCACAGGTCGTTTACTATTTTCTATAAATTTATTGTGTACACAGTACATTATTACAGGGTTATTTAGGAAAAACAGTTCATACCCTTCATAGGGACTGTTATAAGGGATAAACAGACATTCAAAAATGATCACAGTAATATTATAATGCCTCAGAAAATTTTCCAGGAAATAGGATTAAAAGATAAGTTTGTTTTGGTGCAAAGAAGTTTGACATTCACAATTTTTTCATAATAGGTATGTTCCATGAACTTTTTGAATACCTCATATACCCATATATCCATAACTTCATTTCTTCATATATCCATAACTGCAAGTTTTGAAAAGTCCTAGTATTGAAAGTTCAGGATGGTCTGAGAAAGCACAATTGATGATCTTGTTTTGATTACTATGGACATGGATGGTTTCTCTGAAGTAGTGACATTTATCTGAGATCTTCAGAGTTGATCATAAAGTAGCCAGGAAGAGAAGGAGAGTATTCCAGGCAGGCCAGTAGGTGGGAAAGAGAAACACTGGGTAAGAGACCTGTTTGATGTGTGTACCAGATTTGCTGGGTTCCTCTAGTCTTGCACTGCACTTGGTCTTGGAGGCTGTTATGATAGAGGCTCAAGCCAACTCCCATCACTACTGCTCTTCAGTCTGTCCAGAGTAAGGTCATGCTGTAGTCGAGCCTCCATCATGTTCCGTACAAGAAATTTGAAAAGCTTTATTTTTTATTTGATAAAGTTACAGAAAGAGAGAGAGGGAGAAAGAGAGAGAGGACATCTTCCATCCACTGGTACTCCACAAATGGCCACAATGGCTGGAGCTGGGCAGATCCAAAGCCAGGAGCCAGGAGATTCTTCCAGGTCTCCCACACAGCTGCAGGGGCCCAAGCACTTGAGCCATCCTCTGCTGCTCTCAGGCACATTAGCAGGTAGCTGATCAGAAGTGGATCAGCTGGGACTTGAACCAGAGCGCATATGGAATGCCTATCCCAGTACTGCAGGTGGTGGCTTTACCCGCTATGCCACAGTGCCCAACCGAAAGATAAATGTTTTTCAGAAACATGTGAGAAGTTACAGGAACATAAATTTTGATAAAATTCATAGACATCAGAAAATATATATTTTTTAAAATGCTATTTCTACTGTACTTGTAGTACAATGGGGAAAAATATCTGAACTTTGGATGTGATCTAAGATTAATCTCAAAAGAATAAAAGACTAACACAAAGTACCCTGACACAGAGAATAAGGAACTCACCATGCTACGAATTGAGGTACACAGGAGCCTGACTGGACACTGGACACAAGCTCAGGAGGCTGGGATCCTTTTGACAAAGTAGAAACCACTGACACATCCTCTGACACAGTGCTGGGGATTGGTCCTAGGTTCCCTGAGATGAAAACAAAAAGTGCTTGCCTAAGGGCATCCACCCAAAGAGATGCACTCTCCGCACAACAAGCTATGGTGACAAGCCATGAGGGGCTCGACATGGGGATTCTTTCCCTGTTGAAGAGCTATGAGACAGCGGAGAAAGCACACAGAAGCCAGTTGGGAGTGGTGATGACCTAGGCAGCAGCCGCATTATATCAATGGCACTTTTGAGGTCAAAGATTGGGTCTTACTCTTTGGGATCAAAAGCCTCTAGGGATTATACAGGAAATTCAGAGGAAATTGAAATCATCCCATGATGTGTTCAGCTGCCAGAGGTCCCCAAGGTTACTACTCACACTCTGAACTGTCCTCAAGTGATTGCATTCAATTACTTTCTAGTCTACATATGTTTTCATTCCTTTAAAATAATAGACAAATACTGGAAAATGTTTGCAAGGGATTTCAAAATATGAATTTTAGAAGTATGATCAGATATCACAAGTACTATAAAGGTAAACATAATTCCGTTCATTTGGAGTAAGATTACCATATTTAACAAATAAAAATACAGCATGCCTGGTTCAATTTATATGTTCCAAATAGAAATCTGACATGGATCCTATAGTCACTGGAGATAACTCAGTAAACATTTTTTTAGGTCCACCTCCAGAAATCAGGACTGACCTAGAACACACTTAGACTGAGAAAAAAACATTGAAACATTGTTTATCTTAAATTCAGATTTAATTGAGGATCCTATTGTATGTTACCTGACAACTCTAATCTGGAGGACACTAAAAATACTATATGCATAATGCTGAAGATTATATTTATTTATTTTTAAAGAATTATTCATGGGGCCAGCACTATGGAGTAATGGGTGAAGCTGCCACCTGTGGTGCCGGCATCCCATATGGGTGCCAGTTCAAATCTCGGCTGCTCCACTTCCAAACCAGCTCTCAGCTATGGCCTGGGAAAGTAGGGGAATATGGCCCAAGTCCTTGGCCCCTGCGCCCACATGGGAAGACCTGGAAGAAGCTCCTGGCTCCTGGCTTTGGATCGGCACAGCTCTGGCCATTGCGGCCAGTTGGGGAGTGAACCAGCAGGTGGAAGATCTCTTTCTCTCTCTGCCTCTCCTCCTCTCTCTGTATAAGTTTGACTTTCAAATAAATAAAATTCTTTTTAAAAAAGAGTTATTTATTTATTTAATAGAGAGAGAAAGAGAGAGAGAGAGAGACACAGAAGTCTTCCATCTGCTGGTTCAGTTCCCAAATGGCTGTAATGTCCAGAGCTGGACTGATCCAAATCCAGGAGCCAGGAGCTTCTTCTGGATCTCCCACATGGGTGCAGGGGGTCCAAACACTTGGGTCATCTTCCACTGCTTTCCCCGGGTACATTAGTAGGGAGCTGAATCAGAAGAGGAGCAGCCGGGACTAGAACTGTGTTCATATGGAAGGCCCATGGCAGGTGGTGGTTTTACTTGTTATGTCACAGTGCCAGCCCTGAAATGTATATTTATTGAAGAGAGTTTATTGTGAAGGATTTGGGGGAGGTGCAGCTCAGGATTTTGTCAATGGGACGATTATGGAAGAAATTTTCAGCACGTGGAAGAGCTCCATTCTTGCCAGTACATAGTGTTTCAGTGTGCCCAATGAAAAGGAGGAATCATGACTTAGATATACAGCTTTCCTTCCACATACATTCTAAAAGTTTAGAGCTTTGCATCTTTACACTGATCTAGTCCAGGTCTTGAGGATAACCATAAATATTTTCATCCATTAATAGACTTGGGAGTTTAGATCTATTTAATGATCCCTCACACATTTATGGTGAAGATAAGAATAAATTGCAAAGCTGATTAAATTCTTAAAGAGCAGGAAGCACTATTTACAGCATATACTGCATTTGTTTGATTTTATTGTATGTAATAATAAAGCTACAATTTATTTAGCACTTTGTATTGTGTGAGGTCAGGGTAAATGACCTGGAGTCATTATTTCCCATATCTTGACAACATTCCCATTAGGTAGGGATTATTAGCTTCATTTTATAAATAAAGCTCCATTTTATAAATAAATAATGTCAAATGTAAGCCAAGTTGTGAGGGTAAAACATATTTTCTCCTTGACATTGCATTTCTTACCACTTTTGTTTGTGTGATTAACTTTGTTTTTCCTTTTAAAGATTTATTTATTTGATTTGAAAGGCAAAGTTACAGACAGAAAGAGAGAAAGAAAGAGAGAGATCTTCCATCTGCTAGTTCACCCCCCAGATCGCTACAATAGCCGGAGCTAGGCCTATCCAAAGCTAAGAGCCAGGGGTTTCTTCTGGATCTCCTGTGCAGGTGCAGGGGCCCAAGCACTTGAGACATCTTCCGCTGCTTTCCCAAGCCATCAGCAGGGAGCTGGATTGGAAGTAGAACACTAGTGCTCATTTGGGATGCCTGCACTGCAGGTGAAGGCTTAACCCACTATGCCATGTTGGCCCCAGCTTATCTTGTGTTAATGCATGAACTGATTGCTTGCAAAGCCTCTACTACAAATCCCTTTATATTTACACTCCAAATTGTAACTCCTTTCCAAAAACATTAGATATATTGATTGTTTGCTCATTTAGAACTCAGGCAAACAGATCAGACAAATCCCTCCAGGGAGCTAGTGAAAATGGAACTGAGCAACTATTTTTCTGTCTGAAATGAATCAGGTTTCTTGTTAATGATAAGTCCAGCAGGGTATGTTTTCTTGTAACCAAGCAGTTACGGTTATATTGATATCTTCCCTCACAGGGCCAGATTCCTTAAGTTGATGCTGGTCCAGGCCTACTCACTGCTTGCCAGAGGTGTCACAGCTGATTTGATCTTCATTGTAATTCTTGAAGAGAATGACCATGTTATGTAAAAATTGTAAATCTAAGATAAGTAATTAAAGGGGAGGTAGTAAAATTGAAAGGGGAAATAATAAAAATTTAGTTGGGAGAAGACATTGGAGAAGTGACTTAAATATTTCCATTTTCAACAGCTACTGATATTAGCCCATGGATTAGTCCCGTTTCTGTGAGGAATGTAAAACACAACTGCAGATTGATTTTCCTTCAGCATTATTGGGAGAATAGGTTGGAAACTGGCACCAAAGGTAATGAATTTGTTCACCTGGGTCATTGAATACTATAACATTCTTGTTTTCTTTTGGGGGATACTATTGTCTTTAACAGCCAGTAAAATAAAGATGAGGGAATAAACAACAAAATACACAATTTTCAGTACTTTAATTCTGTGTTGCTATTGACATTTTGCTTATTCTGGGCATTACTATACTGAGAAAAAGGCTATAACATTAACTTTGCAGGATATAATTCATGTGCACTTTTGATTATTGCATTAAACATTGCCAGAGTAGCTGACAGGCTTACTGCACCTCTGTTGCTTGTCCATAAACTTTGGCTGCAATTACTATAATTGGCATAATTTGTGAACTACCTGAAATACTATATTGACATTGTGATTTTACAGTCTTTTAAGGAAGTCTACTAGGTAACTCAGTGCTATTTTTCATCATTGTGCAAATGCAAGGCCACTTATATTAATAACCTTAAGATCATTAAATAAACTAAGAATAGACCTCTGTAAAAATTAAGAGTGGGAATGGGAGAGGGAGGAGGAAGAAAGGTTGAAGTGTGGGAAGAAGGGAGGGAAGTATCACTATGCTCCTAAATCTGTATATATTAAATTCCTGAAACTTGTATAACAAATAACATTTAAAAATAACTCCTAAAATAGAGTTAGCATTTGTAGAAGGTAATACACTCTATATAGGAAACATAGAACTTGGAACCAGAAGAGTACCATTTTGAATTCTGACTCTCATGTTACTTGCCTATATTACCTTGGGACTTGAATTTATTGAGCATCTATTTTCCTGCTCTGAAAAATGAGGGAGTCAGATTAAAAGCCTCAGCCATGCAATCCAGATGTAGCCTCTGCTGATTCTTAGAGCAGCTGTTCAATTCCATTCAACCAACAATGACTTGCTAAATGCCAGGCACTGACGCTTTTTGCCTTGAGCAACAGCAGGTACCGCCAGACTTCTATAACTTCTAACTCACGAAGTGACTAAGGCCACATACCCCTGTTTGCACTGCTATTTTGGTAACCTTACTCTAAATTTTCCAAAGTGGTAATTATTACAGGTGACTTTATAATAGTTCTGAAATAAAAGATTTTGAAAACTTGGCAGGAGCCTTTGAAATTAATTGAAGGCATTGAGTGTCTGATCACCTAGGCTGGACCTTGAATGTGAACATGGTAGGAGTTCAATCAATATTGAATAAGCAAATAAGTAAAATATTGGTTATCACTGGCATAACAGTTTTACCTTTAATTAAGTTTCCAAAGAGAGAAGCATTGGCTTCATGTTTTCCAATGTCATTTTCACTCTATAGTATCTCAAGAAATAATATTACTATATTCATATATCATTTTGTACATTGCACCTCTATTTCATTTCCATTGTCTTAATTGATTCTCACTAAAGCAGTGTGAGGTTGGTAAAGCGATTATTATACACTTGAGTTTTTTCAAGAGCATACCAATGTTCAAAAAATCTAAATTAGTTGCCTGAGACTCTATAACAATAAGCAGCAAGAGAATATGCAAGCATGTTTATTAATTCTTTTCCACCACACAGTTGTGCCTCTGTCAGAGTTTCTATCTGTTACTATGTGAGCTAATGTAGACAAAATTCAAGACTCAGCAGAGGATGTACCACAAAATCTATTTCTCCCCCTTTCCCTTCCAGCTCATCTTGTGGGAAGGCAGGAAAAATGCCTCATTGAGGGGCATGCTTTATTTTCCATAAACATTGGTTGATTGTCTAGCAAACCAAGTACTGTCCCAGGCTTGGAGATACAAATATGACTGGAGACTGAGTGTGGAGCAGCAGAGCCTAAAGAATAATAGTGAGATAAGCAGATTGTGAATTTTATACAACACAAGAAGGGGTTAGTCATGTGGCCTCTGATTACAAAAGAGAAAACTCTCCAGAGTGTGGTAAAATTGCTACAAAATCAATATCTTTTTTTCTTTCTTCTTCCTCCTTCTGTAATAACATGATTTCTCTTTGGTCAAAATGCTTAATTAAATGTGAAATCATTGTATAATTATTCTGAAAGCTTGAAGCTATAGATCACATGGCCCCTGGAAATAGTACATTGTTCTTTTATCAGTGCTAGGAAGGATAGTGGCCAGTGGGTTCATTTGGAAATCTTTTGCAACTACAAGCTCCATCTCTCAATAAAGCTATGGGTCAAAGGGAGGGGGCAGGTGATTGTGAACTTGTTCTGATCTGGTCACCTTGGAGTTACCCATGAACAGTAAATGAAATGATATTTCACTCTGATCAGTTGTCACTTAGACTCCCCTGGTGTGGGAGAGTGATCATTTGATTGCTTTACACTTGAGTGAATTTATCATATTAGCTGAAATGGACAGTGCTACGTTACTCTATTAAAATAATTTTTGAAGTGATCACATAATAAACATTACCTCTGCTTATTTCTACAGTTTGTCTTTATGTTAGTTGGTATAAAAATGTAGTTCCATTAAGTTGGGACATCTTATATGAATGATGTTGATGATTTAAGTGTGGATTTTATTTCTTCTGATCATTTTTAAAAATCAAGAGTTGTTATTATAAAGGGCAATTATACTGAAATTTTCCAACTCCAATAGCATGAGGCCAGGTGTTTAGTGTGTATTAGGAGATCAGGTGAGGTACCCAAGGTAGACAGTGAATCCCACAATCTAAGAAGAAGCAACTGCTATTCAATTTCTGTTTTTTATCCAGAAAAGCATACCTCATAACCACAAATCTTCCAGTGTTTCAGAAGTCAGTGATCCAAATATTTATGTGAAATCCACTATTTAATTGCTTGAACTGTGCAAATTTAGCTTGCTAAATATTGCGCATGTTAACACACAGAACAAAACAGAAGAATACAAAAATGTAATCATGGGCATAGTCCATGAGCTTTCAATTTTCTACTTCAAATATAATAATTATGTTCCCTCCAAGTATGTCTTCCAATAACCAATGTTCTAATTAAAGCACATTTCTAAAATTCACCCATGGGTCCCCTCGGATTAATTCCAAGTTTTCATACATAATATATGAGGCTGTCTATAATCTGGTCTGCTTCCTTCCTTAGCTTTCTTTTACTACCCACCTAATTGTTTGATTATATGAGCACTTTGCCTAGAGCAAATGTTATCTGCAAGTCCTACCTGCAAAAAATCCAGAATTTTCTTTTCATTTTATTAAAGTGCTGTTATTTAAAATTGCATTAAAATAAACTGGACTCACTTTGCTATACTTTCCACATTCATCTCCTCTGTGTCTTATCTGGTAATGATGAATAGCACATATATTAAGGGGAATTTCTCTGTAACATGTGACCAAATCTGAAAGACAACCCACAATAACTGTTTCCTTTTGCCCAGGCCTTTTTAGACATAAAATCCTCACCTCCTTTTCAAAAATACAATGCAGAATATTTGTTAGTACTTTTTTAAATTTTATTTTATTTTTTTATTTTTGATAGGCAGAGTGGACAGTGAGAGAGAGAGACAGAGAGAAAGGTCTTCCTTTGCCATTGGTTCACCCTCCAATGGCCGCCGCGGCCAGCACGTTGCGACTGGCACACCGCACTGATCCGAAGGCAGGAGCCAGGTGCTTCTCCTGGTTTCCCATGGGGTGCAGGACCCAAGCACTTGGGCCATCCTCCACTGCACTCCCGGGCCACAGCAGAGAGCTGGCCTGGAAGAGGGGCAACCGGGACAGAATCTGGAGCCCCGACCGGGATTAGAACCCGGTGTGCTGGCGCCACAAGGTGGAGGATTAGCCTATTGAGCCACGGCACCGGCCCTAAATTTTATTTTTAAGGAATGTAAATTTCATAAGTACAACTTTAGAAAAAGTTATTCTTCCCACCATACCCGCCCACACACACACACTCCCACCCCTCCTTCTCCATCTCCCCTTGCCAGTTCTATTCTCCATTAAATTCATTTATAATTAACTTTGTACACAGAAGACCAACTCTTTCAACACACACACACACAACTGTTTGAGAGCTAGTTTTATATGTATTTATATTTCATAATACAACTCATTGAGGACAGAGATCCTTAATGCACAGCGCACATTGACTCCTGTTGTTAGTTTAACAATTAACACTCTTAAGTATGATATCAGTGACCACCTGAGGCTCTTGACATGAGTTGCCTAGGCTATGGAAGCCTTTTGAGTCCACAAACTCCATCAGTATTTGGAAAAGGCCTTAAGTAAAGTAGAAGTTCTGTCTTCCCTTTAGAGAAAAGTACATCCTTCTTTGATGGCCATGTCTTATCGCTGGGGTCTCACTCACAAAGATCCTTCATGTAGAACATTTTTTGCCACAGTGCTGGCTTTCTATGCCTGAAATTATCTCACAGGATTTTCAGACAGACCAGGAAGACTTAAGGGCTGATTCTGAGGTCAGAGCATTTCTTAAAGCAATTGTCATTCTATAAGTGTGCTGCATGGACTGATTCCCATGTTGGAACATTCTCTCCTTTTTAATTCTATGTGTTAATATTACTATGATCACTCTAACACTTAATCCTATCTATATATGCACTTTTTTATTTGACAGAGTTAGACAGTGAGAGAGACAGAGCCAGAGAGAGAGAGAGAGAGAGAGAGAGAGGTCTTCCTTCCATTGGTTCACCCTCCAAATGGCCGCTATGGCCGGAGCTATGCCAATCCGAAGCCAGGAACCAGGTGCTTCCTCCTGGTCTTCCATGCAGGTGCAGGGCCCAAACACTTGGGCCATCCTCCACTGCCTTCCCATACCACAGCAGAGAACTGGACTGGAAGAGGAGCAACCAGGACTAGAACCCAGCACTCATATAGGATGCCAGCGCCGCAAGCAGAGGATTAACCAAGTGAGCCACAGCGCTGGCCCTATATATTCACTTTAACACTTAGTATGATCACTTTACCAATTAAGATGGCATTTTTACCTCCAAGATAAATGAGATTTGGAGTCTAATGACAAGTTTTTAAGCTGTACCCTTAGAAGTAAGTCCATAGGAATGTATGCAGGACTATACAGCTTTATAGTTACAAACTTCCACCTCCCTCTCTTATTCTCACTCTTATTTTTTACTGAGATCTATTTTCAATTGACTTTATACACATATGATTAACTCTAATTAATAATTTATTAATTATTATTAATAATAATCTTCTGTATATAAAGAGAATTGAAAATGAATCATGATGGGATTGGAAGGGGAGAGGGAGCAGGAAAGGGGAGGGTTGTGGGTGGGAGGGAAGTTTTGGGAGGGGGAAGCCATTGTAACCCATAAGCTGTATTTTGGAAATTTATATTCATTAAATAAAAGTTTAACAAAAAAAGAAAAAAAATAATAAAGTAAATAGTTTAACAAATAGCATGAAAAAATAATATATTATTAATTAATAATAATAATAATAATAATAATAATAAAGTAAGCAGTTTAACAAATAGTATGAATAAAAAAAACCAGTTCCTTGACAGTCAAGGCAAAGGCAGCTCAAGTCATCCCTTTTAAAAGTGTCAATTTAATTCTATAGATTTTGTTTTAGGTGCTCTATTAGTTCTCAAAGATGAAGGAGAACATATGGAATTTGTCCATTTGGGACTGGTTTATTTCACTAAGTATGATGTTTTCCAGAGAATCCATTTTGTTTCAAATGACCAGATTTCATTTATTTTTTTTACCACTGTGTAGTATTCTATAGTATAAATATCCCATAATTTTTTATCCAGTCCTTGGTTGATGGGCATTTAAGTTGATTTCATGTCATAGCTATTGTAAATTGAGCTGCAATAAACATGAAGATGCAGATAACTCTTTTGGTTGCTGATTTTATTTTCCTTGGGTAAATTCCCAGAAGTGAGGTGGCTGGGTCATATGGTAGGTCTCTATATTCAGATTTCTGAGGTATCTCCAAACTGTCTTCCATAGTGGCTTTACCAATTTACATGTCCACCAACAGTGGATTAGGGTACCTTTGTCCCCACATCTTCGCCAGCATTTATTGTTTTTTGATTTCTGTATGAAAGCCGTTCTAACTGGGGTGAGGAGAAACCTCATTGTGGTTTTATTTGCATTTCCCTAACAGCTAGTGATCCTGAGTAATTTTACATGTGCCTGTTGGTCATTTGGATTTCTTTTTTTGAAAAATATTTGTTTAAATCCTTAGCCCATTTCTTAACTGGATTATTTGTTTTGTTGTTGTGGAGTTTCTTCATCACTTTATATATTCTGGTTATTATCATTTATCAGTTGCATAGTTTGCAAGTAACTTCTCTCATTCTGTTGGTTGCCTCTTCACTTTCCTGAGTGTTTCTTTTGCCATACACAAACTTCTCAATTTGATGTAATTCCATTTGTTAATTTTGGCCTTGACAGCCTGAGCCTCTGGGGTCTTTTCCAAGAATGCTTTGCCTATGCCAATGTCTTGCAGGGTTTCCCCAATGTTCTCTAATAATTTGATGGTGTCAGGTCATAGATGTAGATCTTTCATCCATTTTGAGTGGATTTTTGTGCAAGGTGTTAGGTGGGGGTCTTGCTTCATACCTCTGCATGTGGAAATCCAGTTTCCCCAGCATCATGTGTTTAAAAGTCTGACTTGGCTCCAGGGGTTGATTTTAGCTCTATCATCAAAGACAAATTGGTTGTAGATGTTTGGACTGATTTCTGGCGCTTCCATTCTGTTTCATTGGTCTATCTATCTGTTTTTATACCATTACCAGGCTTTTTTTTTTTTATTACAACTGCCTTGTAATATGTCTTGAAATCTGATATTGTGTTGCTCTGGCTTTATTTTGTTGTATAAGATTGATTTAGCTATTCAAAGTTTCCTTTACCTCCATATGAATTTCAGCATTAATTTTTCTAGATCTGAGAAGAATGTTTTTGGTATTTTGATTGGTATTGCATTGAATCTGTAAATTGCTTTTGGAAGAATGGGCATTCTGATGACACTGATTCTTCCAATCCATGAACATGGAAGATTTTTCCATTTTTTTTTGTATCTTATGCTATTTTTTTCATTAATGTTTTGTAATTCTCATTGTAGACATCTTCAACATCCTTGGTTAAATATATTCCAAGGTACTTGATTTTTTTGGTAGCTATTGTGAATGAGATTGATTTAGAAGCTCAATTTCACTTGGAATTATCTGTGTATACAAAGGCTGTTGATTTTTGTGTTGACTTTAAATCTTGCTACTTTACCAAACTCTTCTATGAGTTCCAATAGTCTCTTAGTGGAGTCTTTTGGATCCCCTATACATAGAATTGTCATCTGTAAATAGGGGTAATTTGACTTTTCCTTCTAAATTTATATCCCTATGACTTCTTTTTCTTGCCTAATGGGTCCAGCTTATACTTCCAGGACTATGTTGAGTAGCAATGGTGAGAGTGGTCATCCTTGTCTGATAGTGGATCTCAGTGGGAATGCTTCCAACTTTTCCCTATTCAAAAGGATGCTGGCCATGGGTTTGTCATAAATTGCCTTGATTGTGTTGAGGAATGTTCCTTCTATATCCAATTTGTTTATAGAGTTTTCATCATGAAAGAATGATGCATTTTATCAAATGCTTTCTTTGCATCTATTGAAATAACCATATGGTTTTTGTCCTGCAGTTTGTTAATGTGTTGTATTACATTGATTGATTTGCAAATAACGAACAATCCCTGCATACCAGGGATAAATCCCAATTGATGTCAGTGGATGATCTTTCAGATGTGCTGTTGGATTCAATTGGCTAGAATTCTGTTATGATTTTTATGTCTATGTTCATTAAGGAAAGTGGTCTATAATTCTCTTCCTCTGTTGCATCTTATTCAGATTTAGGAATTAGGTGATGCTGGCTTCGTAGAAAGAATTTGGGAGGATTTCCTCCCTCTCAATTG
The DNA here is from genome assembly GCF_033115175.1 of Lepus europaeus. Lineage (NCBI taxonomy): Eukaryota > Metazoa > Chordata > Mammalia > Lagomorpha > Leporidae > Lepus > Lepus europaeus. The sequence continues at coordinate 62,992,435 of NC_084831.1, forward strand.
TTTTGAATAACTTGAGAAAATTGGAGCTAGTTCTTATTTAAATATCTGGTAGAATTCAGCAGTGAAGCCACCCAGTCCAGAGGTGGCTTTTCTTTTTTGGGGAGGGCCTTTATTACTGATTCAATTTATATCTTGGTTGTGAGTCTCTTTAGGTTTTCTATGTCATCATGGCTCAATTTGGGTAGGTTTTATGTGTCCAGAAATCTGTCCATTTCTTCTAGGTTTCCTTTTTTTTTGTCATAAAGCTCTTTGTAGTAATATCTGATGATTCTTTTTATTTCTGTGGTGTCTGTTGTTACATTTCTTTTTCTCATCTCTTATTTTATTGATTTGGTTCGCTCTTCTCTTTTTGGTTAGTTGGGCCAATGGTGCATCAATTTTGCTTATTTTTTGAAAAAAAAAAACAACTCTTTGTTTTGCTGACCTTTTATATTTTTAAATTCAATTCTGTTGATTTCTTCTCTAATTTTAATTTCTTTTTTCTGCTAGTTTTCTTTAAAGATTTTTTATTTATTTATTGAGAGTTAGAGTTCAGACAGTGAGAGGGAGAGACAGAGAGAAAGGTCTTCCTTCTGTTGGTTCACTCCCCAGATGGCTGCAATGGCCAGAGCTGTGTCGATCTGAAGCCAGGAGCAGGTGCTTCTTCCCCGTCTCCCACATGGGTGCAGGGGCCCAAGGACTTGGGCCATCTTTTACTGCTTTCCCAGGCCATAGAAGAGAGCTGGATTGGAAAAGGGGCAGCTGGGAATAGAACTGGTGCCTAAATGGGATGCTGGTGTTGCATGCAGAGGATTAACCCTACTGAGCCATGGTGCTGGCCCCTTTGCCTGCTAGTTTTTCAGTTTTGTTTGCTGTTGTTTTTTAAAATCCTTGAGACACATTGATAGCTCATTTATTTTGTGCCTTTCCAATTTCTTGATGTAGGCACCAATTACTATAAATTTTCCTCTTAACACTGCTTCTGTTGTATCCTGTAAGTTTTGATATGTTTCATTGTTGCCTTCATTTGTTTCCAGAAATTTTGATTTCTTTTTTGATTTGTTCTATGACCCACTGTTCATTCAGGAACATGTTGTTCAGTCTTCGTTTGTTTGCATATGTTCTAGAGATTCTTGAGTTGCTGGTTTCCAACTTCACTCCATTGTAATCTGAAAAGATGCATGGTATGATTTCATTTTTTTTTAATTTGCTGAGATTTGCTTTTTGGCCTAGCATGTGGTCAATCCTAAAGAAAGTTCCATGTACTCATGAGTAGAATGTGTATTCTGCAACTGTAGGATGAAAAGTTCTGTAGATAACTATTAGGTCCATTCGGTATATAGTGTCAATTAAATCTACTGTTTCCTTGTTGTTTTTCTGTCTGGTTGATCTGTCCATTACTGAAAGTGGGGTATCTTTTTTTTTTAATTTTTTGACAGGCAGAGTGGACAGTGAGGGAGAGAGACAGAGAGAAAGGTCTTCCTTTGCCGTTGGTTCACCCTCCAATGGCTGCCGCGATTGGCGCACTGCGGCCAGTGCACTGCGCTGATCCGAAGGCAGGAGCCAGATTCTTATCCTGGTCTCCCATGGGGTGCAGGGCCCAAGCACTTGGGCCATCTTCCACTGCACTCCCTGGCCACAGCAGAGAGCTGGCCTGGAAGAGGGGCAACCAGGACAGAATCCGGTGCCCCGACCAGGACTAGAACCCGGTGTGCCGGCACCGCAAGGTGGAGGATTAGCCTGTTAAGCCACGGTACCAAAGTCCCCCACTACTATTGTATTTGAGTCTATGTCTCCCTTTAAATCCCTTAACATTTCCCTTAAATAGCCAGGTGCCCTGTAATTAGGTGCATATATGTTTATAATAATTACATCTTTTTGTTGAACTGATCCCTTCATCATTACCTGGTGCCCCTTTTTGTCTCTTTTAACAGTTTTTGTGTTAAAATCTATTTTGTCTGATCTTAGGAGGGCCACACCTGCTCATTTTGATTTCTGTTGGCTTGGAATATCTTTTTCCGTCCTTTCACTTTCATTGCCTGAATCTTTATTGGTGAGATGTATTTCTTGAATACAGCAAATAGATGGGTTTTGTTTTTTAATCCATTCAGCCAGTCTGTGTCTTTTAACTGGAGAGTTGAGGCCATTTATATTCAAGGTGACTATTGATAAGTAACGATTTTGCCCCGCCATTTTTCCAAAAATATTCCTATTTTTGTACTTCGAATTTCTGTTGAACTTTTACTGAGAGATTTTCTTCATTTATTTTCTTTCATAGTGATGACTAGTGTTTATGTGTGTAGCACATTCTTCAGCATGTTTTATAGGGCTGGATGGGTGGTGATAAATTCTTTCAATTTCTGTTTGTTATGGAAGGTCTTTATTTCACCTTTATTCATATTTGAGAGCTTTGCTGGATATATTATTCTGTGTTGACAGCTTTTTTATTTTCTTAAATCTTGGAATGTATCTTTCCATTCTCTTCTTTTTTTTTTTTAACTTTTATTTAATGAATATAAATCTCCAAAGTACAGTTTATGGATTACAATGGCTTCCCCCTCCCATAACTCCATTCTCTTCTAACCTTAGGGTTTCTTATGAGAAGTCCAATGTGAGTCTAATTGGAGATCCTCTGAAAGTAATCTGATATTTCTCTCATGCAGATTTAGAATCTTTTATTTATGTTTTAATGTGCTGAGTTTGATTACAATGTGTCATGGTGAAGATCTTTTCTGGTCATGTTTATTAGGAGTTCTATGTGCTTCCTATACTTGTATGTCCCCTTTTTTCTCCAAATTAGGGAAGTTTTTTGTTATTATTTCACTAAAAAGGCTTTCTAATCCTTTCTCTCTTTCCACACCTTCAGGATCTCCTAGAACTCATATACTGGGTTTTTGATAGCATCCTTTAGGTTCTCAACAGTGTTTTTTAGTTTTCTAATTTCCTCTTATTGTTTTTAGTTTGACTTTTTAATTTCCTGGGCTTTATCTTCTCAGTCCGTTATTCTTTTGTCTGCTTCACCGATTCTGTTGTTAAGCCAATCAATTGCATTTATTTATTCTATTGAATTCTTCACTTTTTGATTTCTCTTTAAGATCTCAATTTCATGGGAGAAATTTTCTTTCATGTCCTGTATGGATTTCAGTAGTTTGTGCATTTGCTTCTTATTATTTCTATGTAATCTTATGATCAATTCTTTGAATTTTATTTCTTGCATTTCTTCAATTTCATCAACTTCACAATCTAGTGTTGACGTGTTGTATTCTTTTGGGGGTGTCATGTTGTCTTCCTTATTCTGGTTTCTTGATTTGGAGCATTTGTTGTTTAACCTTTGTGGAGATACTTGTTGGCTTCTTTTTTTTTCCTCTGTGGTATCTTTTTTCTTTGTACTATGTCTTTGTAGATAAGTAGAGTGAATATTTAGGAGCTTGTAGTGGGTGTGGCCAGGAAGCCTTGTTTAGTTCTCCAGGGTGAAGGACATTTATAAGATGACACATACAGGTTTGGTGTGGTAAATCTCCTCTTTTTTTTTTTTTAACCAGAAGGGAAGTTTATTCTGCTCAGCTGAGCACCTCTCCACAAATGAAACCAATACCAGAGCACTAGTCCCAATGCATATAGTATTTGCTCTGCCACAAAGACCACACAAAAGATCTTTGCAGTCCTCAGTGTAAGCTCAGATTCTCCTGCAATGTCCCTCACCAGGTAACCAAGAAGCCCTCAGCATGTAGAGTCTCCACTATGACTGGCCAAAGTCCCAGCCACACCATGAGTCCTCCAACACAGCCTCAGCTTTTTTTTCAAAGTCCCATCACACAAGCCTCCCACAGTCTCAAGCTTCAAGCCCCCTGTTATTTCTCCCCATCAGAGTAAAGAGTCTCCACCTGGCTGGAGCTGACACAGCTGTTACAAATGTCCAAAATGGTGCCCACTCTATCAGCTTGTTACAGGATGCCATTGTAAAGTGGTTAGGAAGAAAGAAATGTGTCCCTCCTTTTTTCCCCCCTCTAGTTTGTCAGGTACACTTCCCTCCATGGGTCTCCAAGCTGGATTTCCTCTAGACTTTTTCTGTAGCCTTAGCTCCAGTGGCTTGGGCTGCTGCAGTCTGGTCTCACCTCACTTTCCGACACTGGTGCGTAGGTTCTTGACTGCTGGAGTCCTGAGTTGTGGGATCCACACCCTCCACTAGATCCACCATGTCCCCCTCATTTTGGGAGAGTTTCCTCTGCCATTTTCTCCCTAACTCTTCCCTGAGACTTCACTCTCTCCACTTTTTTAAAACTATCTTCTCCTGGACTAGAGTGGTAAGCTCCCTCCCTATTCTGCCATCTTGGAACTCCCTCTGTTAGTACTTTTAATACAGATGAACAAAATACGGCTAGAGATAGTTCGTATCTTTGGATCCTGTGGGTAAAAAAGAGAAGGAAGTGTTTATTACAGCCAGTCATTGGATAAGCTGACATAGAAACTGGTTAAATTTAATCATTCATTATGTTTGTCTTATATATTTTTCATGTAGGTAAGTAGATGTACTTTTAAACTCTACCATAGATATATGTTATTTTAACTTTTGAAATAATTTTATTTTTGAAAGTACTATTGAAGAGTAATAAATCAGTATATGAAGCTTTAAGATTATAGATTTTAATGATCTTATTAGAAATTCTTTTTCCTTTCAAAAATGTCCCACTTTACACAATAACTTGTATGATCACCTTACTTCACTTCCTTGCATTCTGCCCTTGTGAAACAGTTTACAATCTGTTCAATACACTGAGATGTTTCTTTAAGCCTTTCTCATGCAAATCCTCTATAAGGCATGGTCCATTTCCACACTGTACTTACTTCTTCCCCTTAAAGTTTAGCCTCCACTTTATTCTGTAAGTCAGGGTCTCCTATTCCTTCATCTATCTGGCTATTAAATGAGACAAGGTTAAAATGAAATTGTTTTGAAGAGCAGTCCTTACAGCTACCTGCCAGTGGAAAATTAATCCATAATTTAATAGAACACTAAAGTGGTTAGGAGATGGACCCAACTCTCAGACATGGGTACACTTATCTCAGCTGTCTTTCTTCAAAGAGGATGTGGTGTCTTATTCTTGGAGGAAAGCCAAATATTATGTCTAATGATTTGTGATCATGTTAAATTACAGGAATTATCTGGTTGGTGAGCACATGTTTAACTTCAGCTATCATAGGGAACTGGTGTCCACAGAAACATATGCTAGTGGCTAGGAAGGGTGGGGGTGGATAAATGTACATCTTTTTCCATCATTACATTTCTTCTAAGATGTTTCCTGGTTGGAATTTAATGTATCAGATACACTAATCCTTATATTCAAAAAGATGTCATTTCTCCTTCCTCAACATCCCATTAACTTAGTCAAAACTATTGTGACATTATAAGTCAAATATTGTGTCCAATTCCAGCAATATTGCACTTAACAGACAAACACAGTCTTCCATCAAGGGCAATATACAAGATTTCCTATTTCAAACAATTTTATTCACATTAGAATTTGATATATGCAATTACAGGGAAGTAAAGAGCATAATGGGAGCCCTTAACAGGAAATCTTAGTCTGAATTTGGGGTTTGAGCAGGACATCAATGAAGAAGTCTTCCTGGAAGAAGTATCATCTGGTTAAGTCCTGAAACCAAAAAGCAGTAATCCAAAAAAAAGTGAGAATCTCAGACTGTGGACTTATGGGTAAAGAGGAGGGACAAAAACTGCAGAGCATGAAAGAGCACATCATTCAAGAATTGGAAGCATTCATTGTGACTAGAATATGAAGATGGAATGGGAACGCTGTGGCTGGAGAATGAACCCAACACTGCCTAATGAAGAACTGAGAGATAATTTGAAGGAGTTTGAACTTCAGTTTTGAGAACAAAGAAGAGTTATTGAAGAACTTTTTAAAAATTTTATTTATTTATTTTTTGACAGGTGAGAGAGAGAGAGAGATAGAGAGAGTTTTAGACAGAGAGACAGAGAAAGGTCTTCCTTCCATTGGTTCACTCCCCTAATGGCCGCCACAACCAGCACTACGCGGATCTGAAGCCAGAAGCTTCCTCCTAGTCTCCCATGTGGGTGCAGGGACCCAAGCACTTGGGCCATCCTCCACTGCACTCCTGGGCCACAGCAGAGAGCTGGACTGGAGGAGGGGCAACCGGGACTAGTACTCGGTGCCCCAGCCGGGACTAAAACCCGGAGTGCCGGCACTGCAGGCAGAGGATTAGCCAAGTGAGCCACGGCACCTGCCATGACTTATTGAAGGACTTTTAAAACTGTCTGACAAAATCAGATTTGTATTTCAGACTTTCCCCTCTTTTTCTTCTTCCCTAACCTATAGAATACTTTATATGTTATGGAATACATCAAGATAAGTTACATTTTTTTTCATCTGATTATATTGTAGGTAAGTTTGAAAGTTATGGGGGAGGGGGAAGCAAAAAAAAGAAAAAAAAAAAGAAAATAGCTTAGTAATCTCTACCCAAAAATATATAAATCACAAATAATAAATTGGGTAAACGGCACCCAAAGCACCATTAATGTGGTCTTCTGATAACTTTGCTCTGAAAGTACTGCTGAATTATTGCTTCTATGGTGATGTCATAGATGACCTTCATTTGTTTTTAAGAGCTGTCATTGAGTAGAGCAAATAAAGATGTTACTCTGCATCATGTTGCTAAGTTCTATTGCTTGGCTGCAAGTGACAGAAATCGAACTCAGCTCAGTCACAAAAAGGAACTTACTGGTCCCTCTATTTGAGGGGCTGGAGTGACTGCAGGCAGAGATGTGCTCCGTTTATCTTCTTGTTGCTTTATTTCATTGAGTGCTATTATCTACAAGGAAGGGGAGACAAATGTTGGATTCTACTGCCAGAGGTTCTCCAGAAACAGAATCCAAAAGTTCTTTGTTAGGAAGTTTTCCTGGGAAAACCAGGTAAAGGAGCAGAGATTGGGCCCAGAGAAGAGACAGATGCTGAGCAAAGGTGTAAAGGCAAGAAATCAAGCCAAGTCATATTGAGGGAAAATTTGGTTCAGTCTCCCAGGAAGACTTGAAATGGAAGATAATCCCCCACTGCATTGTCTCAATAATCATATTATCAGTCACTAAATTAAGAGGTTCTCTCATTGAAACATAAATTCCTGGCTTGTGAAATGGCTGTAAGGGCAATGCAATTTTAAGAGGCAGTATATTGTAGTTTTTGCTTAATGTACTCAAGAGCCATGGAATACTCGAGGAATAATAGAGGAAGCAATACATTATGCATTTTCTTTATTAGGCATTCATTTTTATTGATCTATGCATAATTTGGAATTTCTAGCACACACACCCCTGAAACAATAAGGTAAGCATACTAGCACTTTGCCTACCTACAGTACCTACTACAGAAATTTCTTGGAAGGAAAAAAAAATTCCATGCCACTCTACAGAGAATGGGAAAATCACAGCCTGTTCAATGGATATGAAATCTTAGAATGAATGTCATGAAAGTGAAATTGGATTCAGGAGCTATAGTCTCCCCTTAGTGAATTTTTCCTCTTTTTCAGAAACAGGGCACCTTCTTCATTCTTCTCTGTTGTCTATTAGGAGTTACATATGTCTGGAGTACTTGGACATCCCTTTCTTTCTCAAAGGTTTCTGTTATTATTTCACTAAAAAGGCCTTCTCAGCCATTTTCTCTTTCTACACTTTCAGGAACTCCTAAGACTTGTATGTTGGGTAGTTTGATAACATCTCATAAATCTTGAACACTGTTTTTAATTTTTCTAATTTCTTCTACTTCTCCTTTTTTTTTTTTTTTTGGTCTGAGATATTTCCAAAGGTTTGTCTTCTAGATTGGATATTCTTTCTTTTGCCTCTTAATTTCTAATATTTTGGTTTGATTTCTCTTAAATCTCAGTCCATGGGATAATTTTTCTTTCATGTCATGTATGGATTTCTTTAACTCATGTTTGTTTCTCATTGCTTCTTAGTAATCCTATGATTAATCTTTTGAATTCATTTTCAGGCATTCCATCTATCTCTTCATCTTCACATTTTAATATTGAAGTGTTGTTTTGTTCCTTTGGGGGAGTCATGTTGTCTTCCTTGTTCTTGTTTCTTATATTTCTGCATTTATTTTTAGGCATTTTTGAAGTTACATGTTGGTCTTCTCCTCTGATGCATTTTTATCTTTGAACTATTCCTTTGTGGCTTAGTGGAGTGTCTTCTCTTTCAGTGAATACCCAGATGTGTGTATTTGGTGTTGCCAGGGAGCTCTGGTCACTGCTCCAGGGTGGAGTGAGTATCCAGGGTAACACTCAAGTTGGGCATGGTATATCACCTCTTGTTAGCAGGAATTAGGGTATGATTACCTCTGTTGGCATAATCAAATACTCACTCACCTCTCTTCCAAGGTGATCATGCCCAGCATTAACCCACAGTAGGTTGAGCACTTACCAGTGCTTCCATCAGAACTGCACAAAGGATCCATGTAAACACAAATCCCGCTACAATAGTCCACTCCAGGCAATCAGGGAGCCTTTGGTGTCACACACAATGATTTTCCAGAGACCCAGCTACACCCTGTGCTCTATCATGCAGTCAGAGTTCAACAGTCCCAACACACCAGGCTTGCACAGTCACGGGATGCTGAGGATCAGCTCTGCCCTGCTAGCCTGTTAATGGAGATGCAGAGGTAGGAGGTACCTTTCTCTGAAGGGAGGAGAGAACTTCCACTTTGGCTATGACCCTGTCGGAATAAGATAGAAGTCGGCGAACCCTAAAGGCTTCCATAGCCTCGGCAACTCATGACTAGAGCCTAGGGAGATTACTGACGCCATAAACAAGAGTGTTAAATTGTTAAATCAACATCAAGAGTCACTGTGTACTTACGTCCCACGTGGGATCTGTCCTTAATGGATTGTCCAATGTGAAGTAATGATATAGCTACTACTGAAATGGTATTTTTACACTTTATGTTTTTGTGTGGGGGCAAACTGATGAAATCTTTACTTAGTATATACTGAATCGATCTTCCGTATATAAAGATAATTGAAAATGAAAAAAAAAAAACTGGTGTTAAATTGGAAATTACATAGAAAATTAATCAATTTTTTAAAAAAATATCATGTAGGATCTCTGTCATTAATGTGATGTACACTGTTATTTAATGCTATAACTAGTACTCCAACAGTATTTTTTCACTTTGTGTTGCTATGTGAGGGCAAACTGTTGAAATCTTTACTTAATATATACTAAACTGATTTTCTGTATATAAAGAGAATTGAAAATGAATCTTTATGTGAATGGAAGGGGAGAGCGAGTGGGAAAGGGGAGGGTTGCGGGTGGGAGGGAAGTTATGGGGGGGAAGCCATTGTAATCCATAAGCTCTACTTTGGAAATTTATATTCATTAAATAAAAGATAAAAAAAATGGAGATGCAGAGATGTTGCCAGAGCCAGTTGCCTGTGGGTATTCCACCTTGGTGGTTTGATCCTAGGGCCTGTGATTTGTTGAGAGGTTGGGGGCAGCTCACAGTTCTACATGGGTGCTCAACCACCTGTCAATCCTACCAGCCACACTCAAAGTCAGTGAGGAACATGGTTTTCCCTCTGGTAAAATCCCTGTATCACAAGTGTGCACGAGAGCTCATACAGCCACTACTGACTTCAGAGCAGCTTCTCCTTACTCATTGGTGCGTGCATGTACCCAAGCTGCTGCATCTGCTACTTGTGTCAAGATGGTAACCTCTCCCAGCTAGTTGCTGGGTGCCACTGGGGGGGACAGAGAAAGAGAAAAATGCCCATTTTTTCACTGTTTAGGGTGTACACTGTCCCCCTTAGGGCTCCAGGCTGGGTTCACGCCAGGCTCTCCCTCTGATTATATTGTCAGTGGCATGGGCTGCTACAGTTTGCTCTGACCTTGCTCTCGAAAAAGCTGGCACTTCCCCCCGAATCTTGGATACAGGAATTATGTGTTGTGTTCTTGCACATTGCTGTGGGTCTGCACCTTCCATTCTGATCCACAGTTTTCTTCTTCCTTTTGTAAAAGTTCCACTGTAGATTTATCTCCAACTCTCCCCTGGGAATGCCCTTCCTTCACTTTTTTTTGCTGCTGTTTATCCCTAGCCCAAAATAATACACCCTTTCTCTTTTCTCCCATCTTGAAGATCTCCTTAAACTTTCAATAGTGGAGCAATTTCTAGAGAAAACATGATTCATAGTGTTGATCTATGTGGGAACAATGAAGATCATTGAGTCAATTAACAAAACAAAAATTATATAAGCCATTTTCTGGAACACTGAAGCTACCAGGATATATACCAAGCTTGAGATGCATTGAGACAGTGTTTTGGTAACTTACCCTGGCTCACCTAATTTGTAGGGACTAGAACTATTTTTCTTATTACTTTCATCAATGAAAAAAACAGAAGACAATAAGTTGGAAATCTACTTTCCCTCTCTTCCAGGAAAAATTTGATTATATTCTCCATGTGTACCCTTTGCTCTCTGGATCTGTTCTGAGCCCTTCTCTGTCTTTTTCAGTACCCCACAAGGCTGGTCTCTATGAATGGGTCTCCCAGATTATTATGACATCTGGCTTCCAGTGGGGTTTGTCATTGGCAAATCTGTGGGGGTCATAAGAGAGAATTGGCATAATTATGCACATGCCCACAACTCCAGCCTTGATTACTCTGGTACTGGCGGTGACTAGGCATCTCTGTGGATGAAGCTACTCTGTAGCAGAGTCTTCATAGCACTAATTCTTTCTGGCCTTTGATGCTGTAAATAATCTCTTTTAAGCTGTCATAATTAAGCCCTTGTAAATGTCTAACATGCTTTGTGCTATTCACTTTATTTTCCTCTAAGTTGTTATTATAGTTTGGTATTTCTTTGGAAGTCCTTTAGGTCTCCATTCTTTTTATTACGTGGTAAAATAAACAGTAAACCTTGATTTGTTTATCCACTCTTGGCAATATTTTTTGTTACTTTTTCTTACTTGCATGATTTAGACTTCAGCTACAACTAAAAGAAAACATTATAAACAGTGGGTTAACACACTGGGGGTTATTTTTACTGAATGATAAGAGGGGAACGGATATGGGCAGGTGCTGATACTGTTTCAGTGCCTCAAAATTGTCAAGGCTTTGACTGCAGCTTCTATAATTCATTGACTTTTCCCTCATGGTTACGAGAGGGATACTAGAGCTCCAGGTTTGTCATCTGTATTTGAACATGAACACAGAGAGGGGAATATGCCAAAATCCACATTTATATTAATGTGTTTTCAAAAAAAAAAAAAACACCACAACTGGTTTCCCAGAAGAACTCTTTCCCAAATGCAACTTTTATGCTTTATTTTTCAGAACTGGCTTGCAGAGTCACTTCCAGATTCAAAGAAGGTGAAAAAGCAATAAAATTCAACTTTTCCTATAAAAGATGTGGGCAAGAGGAAACAAGGTTGGAAATAGATCTTAATTAGGCATCGATGTCTTTTATATCTCTTTCCACATAATACTAGCAAAGCATTTATAGGAATGCATTCTGAAGTCAGAGTGCTGCATTCTAATAGTTAGCTCACCACATCCTGTGTGCATGTGACTGTGGAATATTACTTAATCTGTCAATACTTCAGTTCCCTCCCCTGTAATAGCAATGATAAAAGTATCTCTCAGAGATACATAATCTAATGAGCAGGAATGTGTGCAGCATTTAGAATAACACCTAGTATGTGACAAGCACAATATATTTTTACCTGATTTTATTATTCTTACCAACCCCTCCAAACAGGAGGAAGTAGAAAATGGAAAAAGTAGGGGCTAATAATAAGTAGCAAGGTTAAAATGTAGCCAAATATTAAGGTTTAAAACATTCTTGGCTGGCGCCACGGCTCAATAGGCTAATCCTCCTCCTTGGGGCACCGGATTCTGTCCCAGTTGCCCCCCTTCCAGGCCAGCTCTCTGCTGTGGCCAGGGAGTGCAGTGGAGGATGGCCCAAGTGCTTGGGCCCTGCACCCCATGGAAGCCCAGGAGAAGCACCTGGCTCCTGCCTTTGGATCAGCGTGGTGCGCCGGCCACAACGTGGCGGCCATTGGAGGGTGAACCAACGGCAAAAAGGAAGACCTTTCTCTCTGTCTCTCTCTCACTGTCCACTCTGCCTGTCAAAAAAAAAAAAAAAAAAAAGAAAGAAAGAAAAAACATTCTATCCTCCTCTCTTCTATTTCCTTTCATCTCTCTCCATATCTTGCCTAGGCTTATACCATCACCCAGGTTTCTACCCTCCTCTTACCAAGCAGAATTTACTACAATAATGCTTTATCTCCAAGCTCAGTGCACACAAATGCACCACACTATACAGTCAATCAGTCCACCCATATTTTTTAAGTGTTTATAGTTCATTAGGGGCTGGGGAAATACTGTGAGTAAAGCAATCCTGTCATGATACTGCTTACCTTCCAGTTGGAAAGATGCTATTGAAATTACCAGAAAGACAATGAATTGGTATTTGCTGTAGAAAAAATGATGAATTTAAGCATTCTGTAAAAGCACCCTATTCTCAGGAGCCAGAGAAAGTTTCCTGAAGAACAGGCATTTATGCTAATAATGCAGGGTTCCATAGAAATTAATTATCAAAGAGGTGAGATTGAGGTTGATTCAGAAGAATGGAGTTTCAGAGGAACAGGAGATGTAAAGACCTAGAGGGAGGGAGCAGGAATTGGATCGAATGATGTAGATGCTCATGTGCCATAGTGGAGTGCCTGGGTTGTATGTTCGTCACTGGTTTCCAATTTCTGCTACCCATCAATGCAGACCATGGGAGGTGATGGTGATGGCACAAGTGATTGGATCCTTGCCACACACCTGGAGCACCTGGATTGTAGTCTCAGCTCCAAGTTTTGGCTCCATTGATAGTTGTGGGCATTTGGGAAGTGATCCAGCAGATGAGAGTTTTCTCTCCCCTCCCCTCATCTCAAATTTTTCTAAAATATTCAAAGAAAAGACCTGGAAGAAGTATGAGCATGATGTGATTGAGTGGTTGTCGGCTTATCTCTCCCTTTTGTACTCTATCCAAGTTTATCTGTCCAGTGTGCCTCACTCACTCTGCACTGCTACTGCTTGACAGCAAGTTATTTGGTGAACAACTGTCCGGTGACATGCAAGCTTCAGAATTCCCTTTTCCCAGTTTCCCTGAAGCATTGCTGAGATAATCCACTCTAAAGGGTTAAAGATTTCTAAGTCTAGACATGGTCTGCTTCCAGTGCTATCTGTATTTGAATAAGAGGCTTTCTAGGTACACTAATGCCTGCTCCATAAAAACAGTGACTTCCATAAATGGGAAATGCTTTACTATAGGGAGTTAGGATGAGACAAGATTATTCATGCCCAATAAAAGCCACATTGTCTCAAGTTAAAGTCATGGTTATTTCAAGTGCATTGGTACTACTAATGATATGGAAAACCTTCTTAGTAGGAGCATAATCATTCATTGTCCATTTATGCAATTAAACATTTATAGTAATTCCTTCTTATAAGAATAAAAAATTTGAAATACTGCTTAGAAAATGGAAAGGAAATGTGTTTTAATATTTCAGACTTGGCCACAAGGAATACAAAAAAAAAAAAAGGTTTTTTTCCTCATTGCTGAGCTATGCCTTTACCTACAGTCAGATCCTCCAGTCAAAGCTCCAGTCAAGGGCTCTGTTGGCCCTTCCTGTCTGCCCCACAACCCCCAGGTGCTTGGCAAATTCAAGGAGTGTTGCTGTTTGCTGGGAATACTATTTCCTTTAGAGGGAGACAGACAAGTTCTAAATCTTGTAATGTCACATTTGACCATAAATAGGTAGAGGAGCCAAAAGCCACAATTTTGAGGATCAACGGGCTAAAGGGAACCTTGAGTGCTGCAAGCAATCAATATGAGTTCTGCAAGATGGGCTCATTAAATTAACATGAAATGCAGGAGCCTTTGTCAATAGCACACATGTGCTATCTTAAGCTGGATTAATGAAAGATTCATTGGTGTTCCATCTAATATTGACTTTGCAAGCTTGAATCTCCTGTAAGTGATTTCTTTTATAGATTACAGGTGAGGTTTTATTGTTATTCTAGCTTTTCTCCAGGCTATTAGCTCTTTTTTTTGTTTTGTTTTACAGGCAGAATTAGACAGTGAGAGAGAGAGAGAGAGACAGACAGAGAGAAAGGTCTTCCTTTTTCCGTTGGTTCACCCCCCCACAAGTGGCCACCAGGGCCGGTGCATTGCAGCCGGCACTCTGCGCCAATCCGAAGCCAGGAACCAGGTGCTTCCTCCTGGTCTCCCATGCGGGTGCAGGGCCCAAGGACTTGGGCCATCCTCCACTGCACTCCCTGGCCACAGAAGAGAGCTGGCCTGGAAGAGGAGCAACTGGGACAGAATCCGGCTCCCCAACTGGGATTAGAACCAGGGGTGCCGGCGCCACAGGCGGAGGATTAGCCAAGTGAGCCGCGGCGCCGGCCCAAGCTATTAGCTCTTAAAAATTCATATAGTTATAGTCAATTGTTTCTTCTTTCCCATAGTTTTCTGCCTTTCTTATAGTTATGTATTTATATGTTTATAGATACTTTGATTTATCCCAATGTAACTGACATAGCTCAGTAAATTGAATAAACTGAATGCTAGACAATGACCATTTTTGGTTGTTCAGGGCCTATCAAAAAACTTAGTGTTATTATTTGATAAATTTAAATATTACCTTCAGATTAAGTTTTAAAAATTGTTTATTTCTTGGGGTATCTGCAGTCCAGAATTTCTCCAATGGAGACTGCGGTGGTCAGCGTGGCTCAAGAGTTTGTGAACAGCAAAATCCAGCCTGGGAAGGTGGTGGTGTTCATCAAGCCCACCTGCTCCTATTGCAGGAGGACCCAACAGATCCTCTGTCAACTGCCCTTCAAACAAGGATTTCTGGAATTTGTCAATATCAATGCCGCCAGAGACACAAGAAAGATTCAAGATTACCTGGAGCAGCTCACCGGAGCCAGGACAGTGCCTAGGATCTTTATCAGTAAACATTGTATAGGTGGATGCAGCGAGCTGATAGCCATGCAACAGAATGGGGAACTGTGGATGTGGCTAAAGGGGATCGGTGCTCTGCAGCTATGACAGAGCAGTCCCCCAACTGATGCAGCCCCTTGAGAGCTGGGTGGCATCGCACAGGAAGACAGCCCTTCCTAGTGGATGGGATTTGGGGGAAAAATTCTTCTTTGGGCTAGATATTATAAAATGGGCCAAATTTCCCCTAAGCCTGGGGTCCAGAAGGTTGACGGACCGTGTTGGTTTCCTTCTGGGTTGGCTCTTAAAGCACCAGAGGTCCATAACAAGTTCTGGTTTAGAATTCACTCACTGACCCAAAACTGTTCTTGCTTTATACATGGGTTTCTTCTCCTTTTCTCTGTGTGTTAGCATGGCTCCACCTCTAAGTCAGTGTTTGCCCAGCATTTTTATCCAGCACTTCCCCTGTCCACTCTCATAAAATTATAAGTGATTTTCTGCTACTTCACCACATGCTGAAATTATTTATGGAGTTTGTATTATGAAATCCAATGGGTATTTGGAAGGTGTTTTTCTCAAACCACATGCATCTCCCCACCTTTCCCCCTTCCACCTTGAGAATCATGGCTCTGAGCCAAGGGTCTCCACCTTGCTGGCTCCTAGATCTAAGGAGATGTTCAGCAATTGGGGTATGAGGACCCAATTTGAGAAACTATAAGAAGTTAAACATGGTTGTTGTCCATGTGTTGCCATATGGGTCAGAGGCACAAGAGCACATGTGGTGATCACATGGCAACTCTGTTAAATAAGACAGACATCTGGGTCATCTTGAGTAATTGTGTATGAATTTGATGTAGATGCTCTGCAAAATTAAGAAATGTAAAACATTTCTTTTTTGGCCGGCGCCGTGGCTCAACAGGCTAATCCTCCGCCTTGCGGCGCCGGCACACCGGGTTCTAGTCCCGGTCGGGGCACCGATCCTGTCCCGGTTGCCCCTCTTCCAGGCCAGCTCTCTGCTGTGGCCAGGGAGTGCAGTGGAGGATGGCCCAAGTGTTTGGGCTCTGCACCCCATGGGAGACCAGGAGAAGCACCTGGCTCCTGCCATCGGAACAGCGCGGTGCGCCGGCCGCAGCGCGCTACCGCGGCGGCCATTGGAGGGTGAACCAACGGCAAAAGGAAGACCTTTCTCTCTGTCTCTCTCTCTCACTGTCCACTCTGCCTGTCAAAAAAAAAAAAAAAAAAAAAAAGAAAAAAAAAAAAACAAAAAAACATTTCTTTTTTTCCCTTTCCCGAAGAGTGTCTGAACGAAGCCAAATGAAACATTGCCCTAAATGGTTCTTTATATATATGTACATATATTTCCCACACTAATAAAACTTGAGAATCCCTCACTGTGAAGCTTGTCTGTAATCAATTATAAGATTAAGTTAATTTCCTTCTGCAGTCACTAATAAAAGCAGTTCATTTATTTTCTAATGAAGAAGTTAAGGAGTATTTGATGATATGATTGTGTCTCATGCTGAGATACAGACTTGACTTAAAACACTAAAGTCTACAACTGTCTCCTGTTAACTTGCTGTTGGGGTACAAGTCAGCTTCTCAAGAATTCTCTCATTGGAAATTCATAATCCTAGAAAGTCTGTTAGGGATGTAAATGTGCATTCAATGCTCATAACTTCTTTCTCTCTTCTTTAACAATTTATTTATTTTGAAAGAGTTGTAGACAAAAAGGGAGAGGCAGAAAAAGAGAAAGGGGTCTTCCATCTGCTGGTTCATTCCCAAGATGGCTGCAATGGCCAGTGATGGGCCAGACCAAAGGATCAGGAGCTTCATCTGGGTCTCCCACATGGGTGCAGGGGTCCTAACACTTGAGCATCTTCAACTGCTTTTCCCAGGCCATTAGCAGAGAACTGGATCAGAAGTGGAGCAGCTGGGACTCGAACTGGAGCCTGTATGGGATGTTGGCATCAAAAGCAGTGGCTTTACCCACTATGCAACAGTGTTGGACCCTCATAACCTCTCTTGAAGCAGCTGAGACCAGCTACATACAATAGAAATTTCACTTCTCCAAATGCAAGTAACAGAAGATGTTGTGAATTTTGTATCTTTCTGTGATTAACAGGTATTCCATAGTTAATCATTGATTTAAATTGGTTTGATTTGAAAAACAAATAGAGGTGACAATAGAGAAAATTTTCAAGGGAAATATTAACAGCTAGTGACAATAAATTGCACACAAAATTCAGGTTTTCAATAGCAAATGAAAGAAAACTTCACTAGAGAAGAATAAGAAAGTTCAAATCAAGACATTACTGAGTATCCTTCGAATGCATTCAAAATTACTGTAGTTTTTTATCAAGTTTTATTAAACTTGTGACAACAATGCTTAAATTTTATACTAAATTTGCTTCTGTTAACTACATCAGAAAAAGTTTAATTTATACTATTTAATCATTTATTCATTTAGCATTCATTGAGGTTCCAGTAAGATCAGAAATAGTGTGAGGCACCAAGGATACTGAACATAGTCTCTGTCCTTCAGAATTTACCACAGTCTTATTGTATGAGCAACCAATGAACTCAGTCTTCACAATGGAATAAGTGCTATAGAAAACACAAATATGTGCATGGGACATTATGAGAACATACAGAAGAAAGCCTCCTAACCCAATTCAGAAAGGTGAAACAAAGGGCTCAAGTCTCCCTAAATGGAGACAGGCATTTGGCATAGTGGTTAATATGCCACTTGGGACACCCTCATCCTGTACTGGAGCTCCTGGTTTGAATCCAAGGCTACTCTGGCTTCTAATCCAGTTTCCTGCTAATGCCCACCCTGGGAAGCAGGAGATGATGGCTCCAGGACTTGGGTCGCTGCCATCCATGTGGGAGCTCCTGATTGAGTTCCTGGCTTCTGGATTTGGTCTGCTCCAGTCATGGACATAGTTGTGGGTATTTGTGGGAGTGAAACAGTAGACAGGAGATCTTTACCTCTCAAATCAAATAAAAGTAAATAAATTAGAACTAAGAAACAAAAGGAAAGTCTCTTTACAAGAGGCAATACTTTTGTTGAAATTTGAAAGTTTTAAGAACCACGGGGGCAAAGACATAAAGGCCATACTCCAAAGGCTGCTTCTATTCCAGTGTTCATTCCTTACATTGCAGATTAATTCAAAGTTTATAGCCAGATATTAGAATACAGTATAAAACAGCAATATATTAAGATGATGTTGTGTTCTCTAAAGTAGAGGATATATCAGAATTCAGAAGAGAAAGACCAGGAACAATTCTTATTGTATTGAAGAATTATACTTATGGATTCAGCATATGATAAATGCAATATTACCAAGAAGTTGGGGATGAGGCAGATTATTAGGAAAAGGGATGTTTGAGGATATAAAAAGCCAAGTTTATTTTCCCTCCATACTATGTGACAAGATTAATTCCAGCCGGCGCCATGGCTTAACAGGCTAATCCTCCGCCTTGCGGCGCTGGCACACGGGGTTCTAGTCCCGGATGGGGAGCCGGATTCTATCCCGGTTGCCCCTCTTCCAGGCCAGCTCTCTGCTATGGCCTGGGAAGGCAGTGGAGGATGGCCCAAGTGCTTGGGCCCTACACCCGCATGGGAGACCCCAGGAGAAGCACCTGGCTCCTGGCTTTGGATCAGCGAGATCCGCTGGCTGTGGCGGCCATTGGAGGGTGAACCAACGGCAAAAAGGAAGACCTTTCTCTCTGTCTCTCTCTCTCTCACTATCCATTCTGCCTGTCAAAAAAACACATTAATTTCAAAGAAATTAATATAAAAATTGAATTTATAAAAATTGAAATTATTTTTAAAA
The DNA here is from genome assembly GCF_033115175.1 of Lepus europaeus. Lineage (NCBI taxonomy): Eukaryota > Metazoa > Chordata > Mammalia > Lagomorpha > Leporidae > Lepus > Lepus europaeus. Next base: position 63,011,262 of record NC_084831.1, read on the forward strand.
GATGAATGAGTTTTAACTTTTTAATGTGGAGGGAAATATAATGGTAATTATTGATACATTTGACTTGATAAATAATTGATACATACAAATTATAACATTTAAGAGGAAATAATGAACTAGGTGAGTTTGGCAAAAAAAAAAAAAAAAAACCACAGCAAAGTCAATGTTTACGTGATATAAATCATCACTTCTGACCCAATAAAAATGCGACACTACAATTCAACAGGGAAATTGTGAGGAGAAATTTCCTCCAAGTGAAACATTTATGGCAGTTAAATATGTGAGAAAACCAAAGTAACACCCCAAATGGAGTGTAAGGATCTCTAACAAGACGTTTCTTCTGGAAAGTAACAAAAAAATGAAAATTTGTCAAAATGAACTTTTTTAGAATCTCTAAGTTGGCCAAAAGCTCGCAACAATCTGAGGATCATTTATTCCAGAAAACACCTCAGTCTTGAAAGACTAGTGGCATTGTGTTTTAACTTGCCCTATTACCATTCCCTGACATCAGCACTCCTGCAGCCTTGAAAACCAGCAGTTTCTCAGACTAGAGAGGGTAGCAAGGCTTTAGAACGCCCACAAAAGCCTTAGTGCAAGTATCTGGCCTCTCAAGGATCTCCTTTAGAAAGCTCCCATCACAGATCTCATCTTTGTTTGATCTTACTCAAGTCTTTCTTAGAAACAAAATCCCTATACCCAAGGCAGCTGTCAAAAACAATCACCAGCAAATACCATGCCGTCTTAGGCAGTGTTAGTAGCAAGGCCAAACAAGAGGCTGACAGAAATACCTAAAATAAAATTTGGGATATGAGAGTTCCTTATAGGGTTTTGAAAGTTCTTGATATATTTCTGGGGAATCTAGAAAACACACACACACACACATGTACACACATACAATGTTTTTCTATGCTTATGAAATAACAAGATCCAAAATTCTTACTTCTGACTGTACTGTTGAAAATAGTGTCATAAGTAATACATTGCATTGGAACTGATCAGTGTGACAATTTAAAGAATTTGAGGGGAGCAAATTTCAAATATTTTTAAAGGGTCTGTGAAAAATCCATATAAACAGAGAGCTATGTCATTTATATGGACGATACCATATTATAAGGTGTCAATTATTTCTCATGAAGCATGAGAAACTAATACTAAAATTAATACAGAGGATGATAGAATTAAAGAAAGCCAAAAACACATTTGAAGATTTGCTATAAACTCATAAAAATTAAAATCATCTCTCTCTCTCCCCCCTCCTCTCTCTCTGTAACTCTGACATTCAAAATAAATAAGTTTTTTGAAAAAATTAAAATAAATTTCTATTAATCTAGGAATAGACATCTGGAATGGAATAGTCTCTCAATATGTATTTGGATGTGAATATAGAAACTCAATATAAATGAGAGAGATGGTGGTACAAGGCAATGAAAAAAGGATAGTTAATCAGATAAATTATGCTGGAGGGATAAAATAACTATGTTGTCTCAAATGGGGAAAAAGTGTATTTTCAGTGAAGAGGTGAAATTAGGTCCCAATTCCACCCAATACACAAAAATTAATTTCAGAGACATTAAAGACTTAAAAAGGAAAAAAACTTTTAGGAAGCAGAAGAAAATATGGGAGAATATATGTTTCCACATGATAGGAAAGATATTGTTAAGTAAGGCAGAAAAGTGCAAGGCATATAAAAAAGATTAATTTTTAATTTTCATTTCAAACATGAAAAAGTAAAGTAAGAACTACAGATCTTGGAGTACATACTTGTAACATAAACACAACAAATTATTATTATCCAGAAAATACTGTGTACTGAAAATAAATTTTTAAAGACAAATAGTTATATCTACTGAAGTATATGTACACACATATACATTTGCACATATATAAAATATATTCTCACTTGAAATGTCTATAAAATCTCTGAATTAAAAGAAATCATTCTTAGGCTATTAAACCCAAGTTAATCTGAGTATTCAATTTTTAGAAATATTATCATCAGTAACTTATTCTATTCTATCAATTAGCATATATTGAAATGGGGAAATTTTTTGTTATATGCAACTGAAAGAAAATGCTTATTTTGATTAAGGCAGATCTTGATCCTTTCTGTCAGAAGATTTATGTGGTGTACAAATATATCTTACGTATGTTGTGGTTAACTTAATTGTCTGCCTCATGGTACTGTTATCTTCCTGCCAATGGGTTTAATTATATTGCATTATGACTGGTAATTAAACAGAGCCAAACATCAGGATATCATTAATTGGTTTTATAAGACCCTGAAACCTTTTGCTAAGAGCTGTTGTATTTAATTCAAGCTATCACCACTTGATCAGTGTTCCTAGAACTTTTTCTTATCATTGAACTGTACCCAGCAGCAGGTACTTATCTATCAATTACTTTAAATGTGAACACAAAGACCATTGCTGTACTTTATTTTTGTAGACAAAAGCCTACTATTTTAACACATTGCTTTAACAGAGCATCAGAGTTTAATTCTATGTCAAAGAGAAATTGAGCTTCCTGTGATCTTTTGCTGTGGGGTTTCCTTCCTTTACCTTCTTTCATATTGGTGACCATGTTTCTGTGTTTCTGTGTGTAAGACATCTTTAAGCATCTTTTGCAGGGCAGGATGAGTGGCAACAAATTCTTTCAGTTTCTGTTTGCTATGAAAAGTCTTAATTTCACCTTCATTCACAAATGAGAGCTTTGCAGGATATAGTATTCTGGGCTGGCAGTTTTTCTCTCTTAGTACCTGGGCTATGTCTCGCCATTCCCTTCTAGCTTGTAGGGTTTCTGATGAGAAGTCTGCTGTGAGTCTAATTGGAGATCCTCTAAGAGTGATCTGACGTTTCTCTCTTGCACATTTTAGGATTTTTTCTTTATGTTTCACTGTGGTGAGTTTGATTACAACATGTCGTGGTGAGGATCTCTTTTGGTCATGTTTATTAGGGGTTCTATAAGCTTCCTGTACTAAGATGCCTCTGTCCTTCTCCAAACCTGGGAAATTTTCTGCTAGTATCTCACTGAAAATGCCTTCTAATCCTTTCTCCCTCTCCATGCCTTCAGGAACTCCTAGAACCCGAATGTTGGGTTTTTTAATAGTATCCTGTAGATTCCCGACAATATTTTTTAGATTTCTAATTTCTTCTTCTTTTCTTTGGTTTGCCTGTTTCCTTTCCTGTTCTCTGTCTTCTAAGTCTGATATTCTCTCTTCTGCTTTGCCCATTCTGTTTTTAAGGCTCTCTAATGTGTTTGTCATTTGATCTATTGAATTCTTCATTTCATTATGATTTCTAGTCACTATCAGAGTTTCTTGTTCCAGTAGTTGTTTCATTTCATTTTGATTCCTCCTTAATATTTCACTTTCACGAGAGAGATTTTCTATCTTGTCCATGAAGGATTTCTGTAGTTCAAGAATTTGTTTTTGAGAACTTCTTAATGTTCTTATCAATTTTTTGAGATCCGCTTCTTGCATTTCTTCGATCTCATCATCTTCATAATCTTGAATTGGGGTGTCTTTTTCATTTGGGGGCGTCATAGTTTCTTCCTTGTTCTTGTTAGCTTGGTTTTTGCGTTTGTTGTTTGGCATGTTGGAGATATTTGGTTTCTTCACTGTTGTGTTTTTTCTTGTTACACTATGGCTCTAGATTAAGTGGACTGTCTGCTTTCAGTGGAGCCTTAGAGGCTTGAGATGAGTGTGGACTGAGAGCTGTGTTTGGTTCCTCAGGGTTGAGGGTGTGTCAAAGATGACACTCCCAGGTTAGGTGTGGTAAATCTCTCTTTCTTTTTTTGATTTAAAAGGGAAGTAATTCCGCACAGCTGAACGTAATTGGAGGTAGTTAGCAGGCAAATGATATACCCACAGGAGCCAGAGATCGGAAGCTCTTTCCCAAGGACCACACAGGGAATCTCTGCTGCCCTCAGTGTGGGCTCCAATTCTCTTGCAGTCTCCCACTGGGTTGCCAAGTTAGATGCTAATCTCCTGTTATTTCACCCCTCCCCCCAGAGTCAGGTTTTTCTGCTAGGCTCAGGGCCGGTGCAGACCTGAGGTCGCCCTGCTTATGACGTATGTCCAAAATGGCGCCTGCTCTGTCTTGCTCGCCTTTGAGAGGTGAGCGGAGAGAGAGAAACTCGTGTCCGTATCGGTCACTTTTTTTCTTTTTTTTCCTCTCTCTCTTCTAGTTAGCCTGGTGAACTTTTCCCCACGGAGTTTCAAGCCTCGTTCCCTCTAGCCTCCCCTTTCCGCTTGCCTGCTGGTATCTCGGGCTATGGAGGTTCGGCTCACCTCGCGTTCCAGCGCTGGTGCGTTGAGTCTGCCGCTGGTGTCCCGAACTTGGGCTCCCACGCTCTCCACGCAGGTCCACTGTGAATCACTAGTTCTGGAAGAGTTTCCTCTGCTGTTTCATCTCCTACTCTTCCTTGACCCTGCAGTATCTCCACTTATATTAAACTTTCTCTCCCCCCGGACTAAGTGTGCTCCCTGCCTATTCCGCCATCTTGCCGCTCCTCCCTCTATGCTCTGTTAAAGCAATGTGTTAAAGTAATCTATTATGTCCTCTTGATGTCTGTTAAATTCTAATTGTTCAAAAACAGCTGAATTTTTATTAAGAGCTATGGGTTATTTAAATATGTGCTTTTTTCAAAAATTTGAATAATCACCTTGTAACAATGATCAAATTTGGTCTATATTATGTCATGATTTTAAGAAATCTTATTTCAACCAGATATTTTGGATTCTGAGCCTTCTTGGCATTCTTGACAGGCATTCAAAAAATCAAAGTTTCAAACAATCTGGTCTCTAAAATTTCCAGTAAATCCTGGACTTTGGTTTTTCCAGTTTGGGCCCAACTGAAAAAATCGAAGGACCTATGTCTCTCATCTTATAGAGACACCAACTAATCAGTCTATTTGGAGTATATTAGAAGGACTGTCAAGATGTGATGTGGTACCAGACTTTAAGTTTCTATAATGGAAAATGCTATTAATACAAATGTTTGAGAATTAAAAAGTCTAATGATCTTGTGTTACTAGACATGATAGTTATCTTAATGAGAAAGCCCCAGAGGCCTAAAGGGTTAAATACTTGTAAAATCCAACAGGTGCTTTCAAAAATACTGTGAAGTAAGCAAGTGCCTCTTGTTGGTTGATGAGTTTATAATTTGAAACATGGCGACTTAAAGTCTTTTGTCATCCACAGTTATATATGATGTGCTGCTCATAAAACTAAAGCGTTGTTGGTTCTGTGTTTAGCTGTCCTCCTATAGGTTCCTATGGACTTTTTCCAGCCACTTCTATTGTATTCAGTACTTTGGGATGGCTCTGTAAACAGATGAAGCCAATAATGTATTAACAGTACCAACTGAGAGAAAGTATGGTTAACTGAGGTTACTAAAAAGAAAAAGCAATTCAAATCAATTGGCAATCTACAAAAAGAGTTAAAGATTTTAAAAGCTATTATTAAAATTGCTATATTGGTCTATCATGCTATATTATATGTGTGTACATATTGTATGTCCACATGGGGAAATTTTATTAAGAGTTTTATTTTAAATGGCTTATAGATAAGATTGTCCATAAATTTAAGCTGCTAAAATCAATCAAAGATACATTTTAATTTGTGGGATGGCTAAACAAACTACACCATGTTAGATATTTAAGAGGTGTTTTCAAATACATGATTCTTAAAATTTATAGAAGGCATTGGACCTTCTGGTAAATGTTTTCTTAAGTTGTTATCTAATGGTTGAAACGGTTTGCTAAGTATTCATGTGATATTGCTATTGTCAGCAAGCAATCTAGGACTTGCTCCCTCATTTCTCTATTCTAAGCCCAACTTGTTCTTTCATTTCTCTATTCTCTTCAAGGTAGGAAACTAATTCTATTATGAAGGAATCTGTAGGACACACAATTTAATCTTTAGACCTTATAAGAGATGGCTAACATTTTTCTGCAATAGCATAGCCAAAATAAGAACTTAAATAATAATCTCATAGCTAGATTCACTTCGCCATCAACGAAGTATACAGTAAGTAGAAAAAACCTCCCTTTCAGACCAAAGGGAAAGAAAGTTTTAAAGTGAGAATATAATTTTCCTCATGGGCATTGTCTACCTTAGAAAAACTACTACAGAACATGCCTGTGACTATAGACTTGTAGTTCAGGCCACCGAAGATGAGAGATGGGACAAGGACACTCCCTTGACTTGCATCCTCTGGTCTGCTTTAACACAAACCAGGAGGAAAAGAAAGCTAGGCATCAGAAGCAATGGGTGGCAGGCCTATTAATGGCTGATCTGTACAGTGATCTGCCCTCAAGGAGACCCAACAGGCCAGTCCACTGCAGTGGCTTTCCATGAGGTAAGCCTGGGCTTCAGCAGAAGTCAGCTTGTGAAGAGCCCTGGCAGCTCTGCCAAGAGTTGGATCACTAGAAATGGACCTGCCCTGGAGTCGAAGGATGCCCAGGTCAGAGCCACAGATCTTATTGGCTCTAAGCTGAAAAGCCCTTCACTCAGCCCAACTTCCAAAGTGACCACTGCAGCTGAGGGTGTGGTCAAGTAGGGTCAGCAACATTGCAGGCAGAACTGTAAATTTCTTGTTAGAGATGCCCCCTGCCTTTACCTGGCCAGCTCTCCTTCCAGGCCAGCCAAGTAATGAAAGTCAACAGAGTGCCTTCCCCTAGGAGGTTCACACCTCCCTTAGGATATACCCCATGTGAAGAGATAGATAGGTCTGGGCCTCTGAATTTACAAGGCCTAAAGCCCACCAGATTATTATCAAGCCCCTTCTATCAGGTTCTATTTGCCTCTCAATCAGAAAACTTAATTGTAGCTTAGACAGCACCTTTCTTAGCTCCTCTAATAATGACTCTGTCCTTTGTTCTAGACCCTGTCTAGCGCACTTGGGCCTCATTCCTTTGTAATCATAACCTCTACTCTACCTCCAATGGCTCTACTCCCAACCTGTGTGTACTGATGGTCCTCTTCCCCACTTAATGCTGTATAATTGTTCAAACCTGGTAAATGCCACTCTTAGGATCATTGGTTACTATCCTCACTCTGTCTTTTATGACCTTGTCTAAATATGATCAGAGTCTGGAAACTTGGAAGGCTTCCATAGCCTTGGCAACTCATGACGACAGCCTAGGATGGTTACTGGCGCCATAAACTAGAGTGTCAATTTGTTGGGTCAACAACAGGAGCCACTGTGCACTTGCTCCTCATGTGGGATCTCTGTCCTTAATGTGCTGTACATTGTGATTTAATGCTATAACTAGTACTCAAACAGTATGTTTCACTTTGTGTTTTATGTGGGTGCAAACAGTTGAAATCTTTATACTAAATTGATCTTCTGTATATAAAGAGAATTGAAAATGAATCTTGATGCAAATGGAAGGGGAGAGGGAGCGGGAGAGGGGAGGGTTTCGGGTGGGAGGGAAGTTATGGGAGGGGGAAGCCATTGTAATCCATAAGCTGTACACTGGAAATTTATATTCATTAAATAAAAGTTAAAAAAAAAAAGCCTACTATTGAACCAGACAGATGGATAAACACTTTGTACCCATATTATAGTTAAATTGATTTTGTTGTGTATAATAGGCATGCTGAAATTCTCAAGATTTAATGAAATCTTTTGATTAGGAGAAGCTAGCTAGAAAGTGGCACATTTGGTATTTAAGTCTAGTTCTTTCTGCTTCCAAAGCTATTTACTGGTTTGTTTTTTTTTTTTTTTTTTTTTGGTCTCTCAAGGGGCTAGCTGTTGAAATTTAAAGGCTATGGCCGGCGCCGCGGCTCACTAGGGTAATCCTCCACCTGTGGTGCCTGCACCCCAGGTTCTAGTCCCGGTTGGGGAGCTGGATTCTGTCCCGGTTGCCCCTCTTCCAGTCCAGCTCTCTGCTGTGGCCCAGGAAGGCAGTGGAGGATGGTCCAGGTCTTTGGGCCCTGCACCCGCATGGGAGAGCAGGAGGAAGCACCTGGCTCCTGGCTTCGGATTGGCGCAGTGCACCGGCTGCAACGCGCCAGCTGTAGAAGCCACTTGGGGGGTGAACCAATGGAAAAAGGAAGACCTTTCTCTCTGTCTCTCTCTCACTATCTAACTCTGCCTGTCAAAAAAATTAAAATTAAAATTAAAATAATAAAAAAAGTAAAGGCCACCTTATAAATCTAACATGAACACTGACGTATTCACAATGTAGTGGCATGGATGTTGCATCTAGCATGGGTAGTTCTGTTTATTGAACCCCTTCAGGAATTGTGAAATGAAACTGACATCCTCCTACCTTGACCTAGAAGTGGGTATGAATGGATATCATTCTTATATATTGATTATTTAAGAACTTCTTCATTGGGAAATAAGATGAGAGGAAAGTAGGTTTAAAAAAATGCCTTCTAGGGGCCGGAGCTGTGGCGCAGAGGTTCAACGCCCTGGCCTAAAGTGCCGGCATCCCATATGGGAGCCGGTTCTGTTCTGGTCCTGGCTGCTCCTCTTCTGGTCCAACTCTCTGCTATGGTCTGGGAAAGCAGTAGACGATGGCCCAAGTCCCTGGGCCCCTGCACTCATGTGGGAGACCTGGAAGAAGCTCCTGGCTCCTGGCTTCAGATCGGCTCAGCTCTGGCCATTGCGGCCATCTGGGGAGTGAACCATAGGATGGAAGACCTCTGTCTCTGCCTCTCCTCTCTCTGTGTAACTCTGACTTTCAAATAAAAAAATAAAAATAAAAACTGCCTTCTAGAGATTACAGAATTACTAGAAGTTAGCTAAATAATGTAGGTTTCCCTTTTAAAGTGTTTCTTCTGTAATTCACTTATGTGTAGTGCAGATTTATTTAAATATGCCAATCTTGATTAGTTTTCCTACAGAGTATTATGGGAAGAATATTATTTTTATTATATTATGTGTAAGGATATTAAAAGAGGAGCTCCAAAATCTCTTCTCAGGCTCACTTTTTCTAATCTACTTTTCCCTTAGACAGGCTTTGCCATGTCTAAAGACATCAAAATTCCTCAGAATTAAATCTTGTAGAAGACAAGTATTTTTCTTTCAAACTTTTTATTTTGAAAGGATTTTAGATTTATGGGAGAGTTATAATGGTAGTGCAGAGAATTCTTGTAGTCTTCCATATGGCATCCCCTACTGTTAACACTTTGTTTAACTGAAATACATTTATAAAAACTAAAAAGCATTCAATTCCAAGATGGCTGAATAGGGAAAAGATGTGTTGATTTTGACCAGGAGAAGATAGCAGAAGAAAAGTAGAGGATGTATATTACTAAGGGAGAGTTGGAGAGAAGTTTGCAGTGGGAAAATCTACAGAAAGAAGAGGAAGACCATGGAGCAGTGTGGGAAGTGCTGACACATAGCAGTGAGCAAGGGCACCATACATGACTCCAACAGTCAGGGGCTGGAGGAGACACAAGCATCTGAGTGCAAGGTGAGAGGAAACTGTGGCAGCCTTTGCCACTGGTGATAATGCATGAGGGAGAACCTTGTGGACCGTACTAGCCTAGAACCCTAGCAGAAGGGCAGGGTGCCCACTCAATCCAGCAAAGGGAAAGCACATTTCTTTTTCCCCATTCTCCCACAATGGAGACCAACAACTGGTGGGGAAAAGGCACCATGTTGACACCAGTAAAGGCTGCAGCTCTTGCACACGAGATTAGAAGATTTTAGCAGACTTTGAGTCTGGCTGGGAGGGTTGACAGGGGGCGGGACACCCACTTGGGATTGTGAGGTGCTTCCATCCTCTCAACCTGTCACAGGCTCTGGGGCTCAAGCTGTCAAGGTAAAGCACCCACAGCTTGCTCTGGGAACATATATGCTCTCTCCATGGACAGAGCAGGCTTCTGGAGTGGAGAGGGATTCCTCTACACCCTATGACTATGGGAGCCTTGAGCATTGTGACTGTGGGAATTCTGGGAATGCACAATAGGGCGTGGGATGTAGCTGGATCTCTAGGCAGTCACTGTGTCTGGCAACCAGAGGTTCAGAGCACCCTGACTGCCTGGGGTGAGTCATTGCAAAGGGTGCCATGCTTATTCTGAGGACTGCACAGATCCTTTGTGCAGTTCATGCACCTGCATGGGTGAAGGTTATACCCATTGTAGGCTAACCCTGTGTATTGATAACCTTGGAGGAGAGGAAGTGAGGTTGTGATGATGCCGACAAGCGTGATCATACGCTCCTCTCTGCTGACAATAGAGGAAATCTATCATGCTCAACTTGGGTGTCACTCTGGATCCTTCCCCTACCCTTGAGCACTGATCAGCACTCCCTGACTTTGCCAAGCACATGCCTCTGGGTTGTCATTGAAGGAGAAGAAACTCCACCAAGCCACAGAGGCAGAGTTCAAAAGTAAAACCATCAGAAGAGAAAAACAATAAGAGCTCCCACAAATGCATAAAAACAAATGCAGAAATACAAGAAACAGCGCTTCTCGGCCTTTTGGCTAAGATCAAGTGTAGAAATACAAGAAACAAGAACAAGGATACAATGTGACTCCCCCAAAGGAACTCAACAAACTTCAATACTAAAATGTGAAGATAAAGAGATCGATGAAATGCCTGAAAAGGAATTCAAAAGAATGACCATAGGATTACTCAGAAGCAAAGAGAAGCAAATTCATGAGTTACAGAAATCCATACATGACATGGATGGAAAGATTTTCCTGTGAGATAGAGATTTTGAAAAGGAATTGAAATATTAGAAATGAAGAATTCAATATGTCAAATAAAAAATAGATTGAAAAGCTTTAATAGACTTGATGAGGCAGAAGAATGAATCCGAGCCAGAAGACAAATGTTTGGAAATGTCTCAGAACAACAACAAAAAAAAAGAAATCACAAAAAAACTGTATTCAAGATTTATGGGATACTATCAAACAACCCAACATATGGGTCTTAGGAGTTCCTAGAGGTATGAAAAGAGAGATGGATTAGAATGCCTATTCAGTGAAATAATAACAGAAACTTCTTTAATTTGAAAAAAGAAAGAGACATCCAAGTACAGGAAGCACATAGAACTCCTAATAGAAATGATGAGAAAAGATCTTCACCATGATACATTGAAGTCAAATTTTCAACAGTAAAACATAAAGGAAAGATTTTAAAATGTGCCCAATAGAAACACCAGATTGCCTTCAGAGGATCTCCAATTGGACTCACAGCTGACTTATAGGAAACCCTAGAAGCTAGGAGAGAATGGTGAGATATATTCCAAATCTTAAAAGAGAAAAACTGTAAACATGTACCATGTAAAGCTCTCATTTATGAATGAAATTGAAATAAAGACCTTCCATGACAAACAGAAATTGAAAGAATTTGTCACACTAGACCAGCCTTACAAATGATGCTTAAGGATGTGCTACACAGACGAGCACAGAAAGATAGTCATCATAGCTAAAGCAATCTTGTACAAAGCTGGAGGCATCACAATACCAGATTTCAGGACATACTATGGAGAAGTTATAATCAAAACAGCATGGTACTTGTCATCATAATGAAAGAATGTGAAGGCAGAAAATCTCCCAGTAAAAGTACAAAAGAAATCCAAAGCAAACAATAGGAATATGTACAGAAAAGTGAAAGGGCCAATTTGTTACTTTTCAATAGTAACTGAATGTAAATAGCCTCAACTCTCCAATGAAATGATATAGCATGGCTGAAAGAATTAAAAAAATAAGACACATCTATCTTCTGCCTACAAGAAACACACATCACCAACAAAGATACACACAGAGAGTGAAAGGATGGAATAAGTTATTCTGTACTGTACCTGGGAAAGCAGCAGAAGACAATCCAAGTACTTGAGTCCCCGAACCCGTGTAGAAGAATCAGGTGGAGTTCCAGGCTCTTGGTTTCAGCCTGGGCCAGCCCCAACTATAGCGACCATTTTGGGAGTGAACCAGAGAATGGAAGATCTCTCTCTTCCATGTATGTGGACAGTCATGTAATACATGCTTTTTCTATTGAAGGCAGACTTTGTAAGAAAGTGGTCCCATAAGGTTATTTTGCCAGTTGATATCATAGTCATCTTAGTTTGTATAAGTAACACTCCCTGATGTTTACATAATGATTAAATTGTCTGATAACACACTTCTGAATATGTATCCACGTTTTTCAAAATGTATCTTCATCCCTAAGAGACACATAACTGCACGTATGTAAACATATACATATGTATATCTGTGTATGCATGTACACACACATATATATATAGATGTATACACACATATATGTATATGTATAATGTGTGTGTATATATGTGTATATATATTCTAGCCCATATGGGAAGATTGTACTGTGCTAAAAAACTCAAAATTTCAGCAATTAAACTTTATTTCACTCAGTCACTTATTAACACAGACTAATAGGGCTCTACTACATGGTAGCAGTACCATCTAAAATATAAAATCCTCTCAATCACCATAGGATAGCAAAAGAGAGCAAAAAAAAAAAAAAAGAATAATTGAACGTGAGCTATCCACAGCCTCAGTTACAAATAACTTCCATTTACAATGACCAGAAATAGTCGCAGTATTTATTCAACTTCAAAGAAGTCAATAATCACAATTTCTAGGTGTACAGAAGGGGAGGAAAAGAGGTGCCATGGCACAGCAGGTAAAGCTGCCGCCTACAGCACCAGCATTCTATATGAGCGCCAGTTTTTGTCCCGGCTGCTGCACTTTTGATCCAGCTCTCTGCTATAGCCTGGAAAAGCAGTAGAAGATGGCCCAAGGACTTGGGCACCTGCTCCCATGTCGTAGATCCAGAAGAAGCTCCTGGATCCTGGCTCCTGGCTTTGGATTGGCACAGCTCCGGCCATTGAGGTCAATTGGGAAGTGAATCAGTGGATGGAGGACTTCTCTCTTCCTCTCTGCCTCTGCCTCTCTGTAACTCTACCTTTCAAATAAACAAATAAATCTTTTAAAAAAGAAGAGGATATTGTTGTAAAATATACTTTATGTCTACCACATGGAAAAAACTGCCTATCTGGGAAAAAAAAACCCCACAATATTTTCCTCTATGCAAAAGTCAAGGTAAGTTATACTAAAAGGTATAACAAACAAGTCAAGTTCCAGTGAATTAACATATCAAGTTTGCTTATTTGATGGCATATACAAATTATAGGCATTCTGCTCAAAACAGATTGTGATTATAAGGCCTAACATTAGGTAACATAATAAACACTAAAAAATGACCAATCCAGAAGGGGTAGTATTCTACCTCAGATTCCATGAGTAAGAAGGGTAACATGGTCAATTCCAAAGCTTTGTCCCACAATGCTTGATCTCAACAGGTTAGGTAAGCAACATTCTGAAAGGAATTATTTAGCCATTGATTCCTGAATTGCTCTGAAGGACAGATAAACTGTTTTCTTGAGGGTAGAAAATCGCTGGGGCCAGCGCTGGGGCGCAGCAGATTAAAATCCTGGCCTGAAACATCGGCATTCCATATGGGCGCCGGTTCGAGACCCAGCTGCTCCTCTTCTGATCCAGCTCTCTGCTATAGCCTGGGAAAGCAGTGGAAAATGGCCCAAGTTCTTGGGTCCCTGCACCCACATGGGAGACTGGGAAGAAACACTTGGCTCCTGGCTTCGGATCGGCGCAGCTCCGGCCGTTGCGGTCAATTGGGGAGCGAACCAGCGGATGGAAGACCTCTCTCTCTCTCTCTCTCTCTCTCTCTCTCTCTGCCTCTCCTCTCTCTGTGAAACTCTGACTTTCAAATAAATAAATAAATATTTAAAAAATAGCATATTGACACATACAATTTCCTCCCTCCCTCCCTTCCTCCCACCTTCTATCCCTCCATCTCTCCCTCCCTTTCTCCTCCTTCTCTCTTTCGTCCTTCTCTTTCTTTTGAACACTAACTTAGTTATTCTGCCTTATCTAAGTTTTGGCAAGACCAATCATAAAAGGTGTAATTTAGCAGTGTTTTGTAGAAAATCTAGCCCTTTAGCGTTCCTTTGTCCTCATTTGTACTTGTTTTTAGCTTGCTTTTGCTGTTGACTGTAACTGAGGGCTTTTGATCTTGCTTATGTCCTTGCTTTACATGGTCCACTTCCTCAGTCTCAACAGCTTGAAATCTGGGGCTATTTGTTCTCTCTTTTCTTAAATAAACAAACAAAAAGAAAGTTATCCTAGTGAGTCATTTTTAAAATTTTCAAATATCTTGTAATTTCAAACCAAAACAGGACTTATGCAACTTCAACTAAAAATTATCCAAAATTAAATGGGGTCATTTAAAAATTTCACAAAACTTAAAAAAATATGAAAAAATTCCTTTCAGTGCTATCCTCAAGTGTATAACTTAGTCGTAGAGAGTTCTGGACTCACTTGAGGAAAGTTTTGTTCCTGCTCTGGTTAGCCATCAACTACCTTTCTGACCTTTTGGAAGAAGTGTCTAACAGAGCATTCACAGAATTTTCAGCTATAAGGGTCTGTGAGATATTAACTAGACTGGCTGTAGCAAACTTTACTGTGGCTTGTAGGGCTTCTAGGTTTTCACTGCATAACCACAGCCATGCACCTGACAGAGTTGACTGGTAGTCTGGATGCATATTGTTGCTGTCATCCAATTGGTTAAATTTAATTTCTTTGCCAGTGTTCAATGTGTGAAATCACCTGATGGCAGGCTCTTGGTTTACCATGTTCTCTGTGTTGTATAGTCATAACATTGAAGTTAATTAAAAGGTAGAATGTAGAATAACTAAAGTGAAACGGACCCTGGGGACTCCATTTTGTAGCCTACTTGTACAAATAACCTGTGTCTAGGCAGAAGAAAAGATGCTCAGAAATAATAACTCTCTAACTGAAGTAGAAATGGTACTATCACTAGTATTGTAAAAATGAAAGCACTGACAAAATAGAATAAAGATATATTCATAAGTTGTAGAACATAATGAACCACCTGGCCCATTAAACTATATGGCATCACATGATCTGATGCTCTAAAACATTAGGCAAAACTAACAAGACAGATAAACCTTAATTGCTAAGATGTTTTGTTTTTTCTGATATATTCTCCAGTATCAGCTAATGATGGCTTGTGAGTGTACTATTTACCTTCTGCAAACTCATTGACATTTTCTGTTGGGTTAATTTTCATTAGAAGTCACTTTTCACATGAACATCTATTTTGTTTTTAATCCTGTGATACTTTGGTCATGAGAATCATGAGAACAGACTTTTTCATTATTCCTCTCAGTATGTGATTTGTACACAGGGCCAATGACCTTTGCTCATCCATGCTTTAACCATCTTCTATTGGGCTTATAATAGTATATATTGATTTTTTTCCTTCTTGACTTCTGCATGCATTCATGTAATATTTTTGGCTCAGTAATTTTCAGCGATAATTTCTAGGTCAGCCTTCTTGTTCCTTGGTTGTGTTCTCTGTTTCAGTTATATGTAAAAATGCTAAAATAAATCTTGAACAAATTAGTGGTGTTGTCTGCCACTTGGGAGCTCTAACTCTAAAGTAAAACATGTGTACACATTACAAACTAGTTTCTGAGGGCATACATTATTTATCAGAATGCTTCATTTAATTCTCAAACTTCACTGTGTCAGAAAATTATTGTAAATTTTCTTGCCATTGTGTATTCAAATAAGCGAATGGCTGTGTTCACGATAAGGTAGTACATAAACAGTTTCAATGCTTGTCTAATGTATCATTCTTAGGGGCATTTTGTGAAATTCTTAACTGTGCTAATACCCAGACAAAAGAAAAGAACACACTTCATTGGTAAATGCATTGCTATAAAATAAGACCAAACACTAGTTTCACATAAAGCTTTTGCATGATACCTTGTTGCTCAGGCATATAGGACACTTTGAGAACAGAGGATAATCCACAGCAATTGTGTAAAATCATATTAATTTGTCTAAGGTATCCATTATAGAGGGATCTCAGGGGAAGATCATCATTTTACTGATGGAAGTAACAGGAAGGAAAGTAGGTGGAACTGGAGCATATCTGAATTATAGCTCTCTTGACAGAATTTACTATTATAGCTATAAACTTTCCTTTCTTATTTCTGTAGCAATTACTTCTCTTTATTTTGTGTCTAAAGGTTGCATTTTTCCTAGTAACCTAATCATAAAGATATTTTTCATTTTGGATTTGACTCTATAGAAATTCTCTGAACATTGTGTCATCTCTTGAGTGTTGAGAGGGCATGTTGTATTTTCTTAAAATTATATAAGATACTACTTTCTTGCTTATTACTATGTAGGACAGAAAATTCCAAGAACAAAATAAAATCTCAGAGGGAAGCTTTATCAGTCCCCTACTTGGATGAGATAGGGGGATCAATCCAGTACATCAATGCCAATGGACTACTCAGCTAACCTCAAGATGGCAGGAGCAGCAATTTAGGACTATCCATTGGCAAGGTGCAACTGAATTTTATTTGTTTCTCTTTTATTATAGAAATGATATTATTTTAGTTTTAAATTAAATGTCAACATTGACATGTTAGATGATCTGGTGAGTTTAAATATTCATCATGAAAAATGTCAAAGTTGTTGATCCAAGGACTGTAGTTAGTGTTTTCTTCATTATCTTGATCTTTTGGATGCACAGTATCATTGAAATATGGAAAAATCCTAAGCCAGTATACTTGGTTGTCAGAATCAGATGAAGAGAAGAATTATAATGGATAAAGTCCTTCCTATATTCTTGGAAGGCTGTACTGTAACAGAATCCACTTTGTCTTCCATCACAATCTTCATTTAATATTCTTATACTACTGTCTATGGGGAAGTGAGGTGAAAAGTGTATATTCCTATGGCACAGAGAGCGCGGCTAAGTAAATTGTGTAGTCTGATTAAGTCTGAAATGCCCAAATGCATTCACTCATTAAAATACCTATTGTGCCTTTTTTTGTGTAAGGTGAAATGTAGGGGTCTTTCTTCATGCTTCTGCATTGGAAATCCAATTTTCCCAGCACCATTTATTGAATAGACTATCCTTATTCAAGGGATTGGTTTTGGATCTTTGATCAAATATAAGTTGGCTGTAGATGTTTGGATTGATTTCTGGTGTTTCTATTCTGTTCCATTGGTCTATCCATCTGTTTCTGTTCCAGTACCATGCTGTTTTGATGACAACTGCCCTGTAGTATGCCCTGAAATCTGGTATTGTGATGCCTCTGGCTTTGTTTTTATTGTACAAGATTGCTTTGGCTATTCGAGGTCTCCTGTGTCTCCATATGAATTTCAGCATCATTTTTTCCAGATCTGAGAAGAATGTCTTCGGTATCTTGATTGGTATTGCATTGAATGTATAAACTGCATTTGGGAGAATAGACATTTTGATGATATTGATTCTTCCAATCCATGAGCATGGAAGATTTCTCCATTTTTTGGTATTCTCTCCTATTTCTTTCTTTAAGGTTTTGTAATTTTCATCATAGAGATCTTTAACGTCTTTGGTTAAGTTTATTCCAAGGTATTTGATTGTTTTTGTAGCTATTGTGAATGGGATTGATCTTAGAAGTTCTTCCTCAGCCGTGGCATTGCCTGTGTATACAAAGGCTGTTGATTTTTGTGCATTGTTTTTATATCCTGCTACTTTGCCAAACTCTTCAATGAGTTCCAGCAGTCTCTTAGTAGAGTTCTTTGGGTCCCCTAAAGAATCATATCATCTGCAAAGAGGGATAGTTTGAGTTCTTCCTTCCCAATTTGTATCCCTTTAATTTATTTTTCTTGCCTAATAGCTCTGGCTAAAACTTCCAGAACTATATTGAATAGCAGTGGTGAGAGTGGGCATCCCTGTCTGGTACCATATCTCAGCGGAAATGCTTCCAACTTTTCCCCATTCAATAGGATGTTGGCCGTGGGTTTTTTATAAATTGCTTTGATTGTATTGAGGAATGTTCCTTCACCCCTACCTTTCACCTTACACAAAAATTCACTCAACATGGATTAAAGACTTAGATCTACGACCTGAAACCATCAAATTATTAGAGAGCATTGGAGAAACCCTGCAAGATACAGGTACAGGCAAAGACTTCTTGGAAAATACCCCAGAAGCACAGGCAGTCAAAACCAAAATTAACATTTGGGATTGCATCAAATTGAGAAGTTTCTGTACTTCAAAAGAAACAGTGAGGAAAGTGGATAAGCAAACGACAAAATGAGAAAAAGTATTTGCAAACTATGCTACAGATAAAGGGTTGATAACCAGAATCTACAAAGAAATCAAGAAACTCCACAACAACAAAACAAACAACCCACTGAAGAGATGGGCCAAGGACCTCAATAGACATTTTTCAAAAGAGGAAATCCAAATGGCCAATAGACACATGAAAAAATGTTCAAGATCATTAGCAATCAGAGAAATGCAAATCAAAACCACAATGAGGTTTCACCTCACCCCGGTGAGAATGGCTCACATTCAGAAATCTACCAACAATAGATGCTGGAGAGGATGTGGGGAAAAAGGGACACTAACCCACTGTTGGGAATGCAAACTGGTTAAGCCACTATGGAAGTCAGTCTGGAGATTCCTCAGAAACCTGAATATAACCCTACCATACAACCCAGCCATCCCACTCCTTGGAATTTACCCAAAGGAAATTAATTTGGCAAACAAAAAAGCTGTCTGCACATTAATGTTTATTGCAGCTCAATTCACAATAGCTAAGACCTGGAACCAACCCAAATGCCCATCAAGAGTAGACTGGATAAAGAAATTATGGGACATGTACTCTATAGAATATTATACAGCAGTAAAAAAAAACAATGAAATCCAGGCATTTGCAACAAGATGGAGCAATCTGGAAAACATCATGCTGAGTGAATTAAGCTAGACCCAAAGAGACAAATATCATTTGTTTTCCCTGATCGGTGACAACTGAGCACCAAAGGGGAAACCTGTTAAGTGAAATGGACACTGTAAGAAATAATGACCTGATCAGCTCTTGTCCTGACTCTAGATGTACAATGTAATACTTTATCCTTTTTAGTATTTATTGTTGTTGTTGTTGTTCTAGTACTAGTGGTTGAACTCTGTAATTAACACACAATTATTCTTAGGTGTTTAAATTTTAACTGAAAAGTGATCCCTGTTAAATATAAGAGTGGGAAAAAGAGAGGGAGGAGATAAACAATTTGGGACATGCTCAAGCTGACTTGCTGCAAATGGTGGAGTTAGAAATGTGCCAGGAGATTCCAATACAATCCCATCAAGGTGGCATGTACCAATGCCATCTCACTAGTCCAAGTGATCAATTTCAGTTCAAAATTGATGACTCTGATAGGTCTAAGAGTCAAAGGGATCACACAAACAAGACAAGTGTCTGCTAATACTAACTGATAGAGTCAAAAAGGGAGAGAAGGATCCATCATGGGAAGCGGGATACACAGCAGACTCATAGAATGGCAGATGTCCTAAATAGCACTCTGGCCTCAGAATCAGCCCTTAAGGCATTCGGATCTGGCTGAAGAGCCCATGAGAGTATTTTAGGCATGGAAAGCCAAGACACTCTGGAAAAAAAAAAGAAGAAGACCTAAATGAAAGATCTCAGCGAGTGAGATCCCAGTGGAAAGAACGGGGCCAACAAAGAAGGAGGTACCTTTCTCTGAAGGGAGGAGAGAACTTCCACTTTGACTATGACCCTATCGGAATAAGATCAAAGTCGGCGAACCCTTTTGACTATTACCTTGTCAGAATAAGATCAAAGTCGGCGAACCCTAAAGGCTTCCATAGGCAACTCATGACTAGAGCCTAGGGAGATTTCTGATGCCATAAACAAGAGTGTCAAATTGTTAAGTCAACAACAGAAGTCACTGTGTACTTACATCTCATGTGGGATGTGTCCTTAATATGTTGTCTAATGTGCAGTGATGCTATAACTATACTAAAACAGTATTTTTACACTTTGTGTTTCTGTGTGGGTGCAAACTGATGAAATCTTTACTTAGTATATACTGAATCGATCTTCTGTATATAAAGATAATTGAAAATGAAAAAAAAAAAACCTGGTGTTAAATTGGAAATTGCATAGAAAATTAATTTTTAAAAAATATCATGTAGGATCTCTGTCTTTAATGTGCTGTACACTGTTATTTAATGCTATAACTAGTACTCCAACAGTATTTTTTCACTTTGTGTTGCTACGTGGGGGCAAACTGTTGAAATCTTTACTTAATATATACTAAACTGATCTGTATATAAAGAGAATTGAAAATGAATCGATATGAATGGAAGGGGAGAGGGAGCAGGAAAGGGGAGGGTTGTGGGTGGGAGGGAAGTTTTGGGGGGGAAGCCATTGTAATCCATAAGCTGTATTTTGGAAATTTATATTCATTAAATAAAAGTTAAAAAAATAAAAAAAAATACCTATTGTGCCTTAACTACATACCAGGAAATACGTGCTTGGGACACATCAGTGAACTAAACAAAGATTTTAGCCCTTATGGGAATATACAGCACAGTCAGGAAAAGCAGATAATAAATAATAAACATAATAAAAACAAAATTTCATAAAATGGTAGTGAATTACAAAAGTGCAGGTGCGGGGCCAGCACTGTGGTGGAGTGGATTAAATCCCTGTCCTGAAGTGCCAGCATCCCATATGGGCGCTGGTTCTAGTCCTGGCTGTTCTTCTTCTGATCCAGCTTTCTGCTATGGCCTGAGAAAGCAGCAGAAGATGGCCCATGTCCTTTGGCCCCTGCACCCATGTGGGAGACCTGCAAGAAGCTCCTGGTTCCTGGCTCCCGGCTTTGGAATGGCACAGCTCTGGCCGTTGCAACCATCTGGGAAGTGAACGAGCAGATGGAAGGCCTCTCTCTCTGTCTACCTCTCTATGTAACTCTGTCTTTCAAATAAATAAAATAAATCTTTTTAAAAAAAGTGCAGGTGCATGGTAAGGAAATTCAGCACAGTAACAAGGAAACAGTAAAGAGAGACATGTGCAGGCTACAATTTTAAATGAAATTATCAGGACAAGTTCCAGTGAGTAGACATTTGAGCAAAAATTCTAAGGAGGTAAAAGTCATTCCACAGGTGAAACTGAAAAAAGAGCCTTCAAGCCTTCAGGGAGAGAGAACAGCCAGATCAATTGTTCTAAGACAGGAGAGTGCCTGTCATGCTTGAAAAGCAGCAAGGAAGCCCAGGTGTGGATGGAGTGGATCACTTCCTCATTGAAGGTGTAAATGTCTTCTATGGCCCAAACGACCACCTGTGAGTAAAGAGCTGGGTACAATTATTCTGTAACATAATGAAAAAGGAACCAATAAGTACCAAGTACTTAGAATTTTCCTGACACATGTCTCCTTATTTCATCTTTGCATTAATCTATTGAAGGAGTTACTATAATCACCATATATGAACTAAGAATTGAGATAATAACACAGATAGTGTGTGTGATGAAATCAAGGCTATAGAGTTGTGATTTGGTGGAGCTGAGATTGATTTCTTCAACTCTTGAGCTCTTCCATCTGGACTCACAGCAACCAACCCCACTAGTACTATTGCTTTGAAGTCCAGAATGGTTACTAAAGTCAGCTCAAGGGCTTACAAACTGTGTCACATTGAATAATAGGGCAGGAAATGAATGAGATTCCCACCTGTTTTCTCTCCCTTGCCCATTTCCCAGCTTTCACTCTTTTCCCCATTTACAGGAAGAAAAATTATTGAAGGTGACCTAGGTTTGGATCTCAGACAAACTGCCGACAACTCTTTAAAACAATCTGACAAACAGAGCCACATGACCATTCTCTGTTCCTATTAATGTCCCCTTTAGGACACATTCCTGAGCAGTCATCCGACAATACTGGCTTTCTCCTCTGGACAACAAACATGTAACTTCTAGGATACCATGGGAGCAGCCAGCTGGGATACCGAGTAACTCAGCCCCTGCTGGGTTGTGTTATTGGAGAGCAGCACCCAAACATTGGAATATCCCTGTAATAATCTATTTTCACCCGCATGCAGTTCTCATCATGAACTATGGGTGTTTATGCTATGAAATTTCATTTCTGGCAAGTCTGAGGTTTGTAGTCTTTCCTTCTCTCTAGACATACATTACTTTTTTTCTGATAAACTCTTGTTATCTGTGCTTGATCCTGTCTCATCTTACATCAGAAAATCATTTGAACATTTCAGATTGCAGTTTGCTGCACACACACTCATTTATTCATATGCTATCTTGCATTAGGTAACATATGTAAAAAAGTCTATGTACATGTAAAGAAACAAGGTAAAAGTTGAATCCAGTATGAATTGTTAAAGTTTGAAGAGGAAAGCAGTGAAGGGTATATATTAGTGAGAAATATGAGAAAGAAGAGGGGTGGAAATCTGTCAACTGGTACAAACTGGGCCTCTTTGTAGTCTACCTGAGCATGGCATAGTATATGCCAAAGGACCAAATAAAACCCTGATTAGACCATCACCAAGAATGGGCTCTTGACATCCATATTCTTTGTTATGACGAGCTAGAAAGACTGAGCAGCCCTCTCACTGCAGTACAACTAGATGGTGGCTAAAGTATCACAAATATACCTTTAAATATATTCCTGACTGGTATTAAAATAAAATCTCCAATAGCAAAAGAAAAGGAAAAAAGAAAGAGAAGGAAAGAAGGAGAAATAAGAAGAATGTGTTGAAATGGAAAGAATGCACAATGAATGGTAAGCAAATGGATGACCTGGGATTCCCTCTTGGATAATTGCCAGTGGGGACCTCAGTCTGCTGCAAAGTGCAGGAGAAGAATCTGAGGCTTCCTATGAAGTCAAGGCCCCCAAAGCGGGCTAGAGTACTCTGGGATCATTAGCAACTCTGCCTCAGGAGAGAAGATGATAAAAATCATCTCAGGAGAAAAGCATTCTCAATCTGGCACCTTTAGTTGACAACAGATTAAGTCCCCATTTGAAATTCTCGGGCACCTGAAAAGTTGTCCTTAAAAACCTCCAGCTCCTAATGTGTCATTAGATCTAACAGAAGGATCTATGATACTGGGAGTAAAAATATGCATCTGATGTTGTCCTAGAGAAATACCTGGATTATTAGGACCTTGCACATAACTGTGATCAAGATTGGATGTCCAAAATGATATAAAAACTAAATCAACAGAACCTTTGCTAAAATTCTGCCACAACATGTTATATTGTTTTGCCTCTATTTACATTAGTGAAAGCAATGACAGTGCTATGATAATAATAGTAAAGATTTAAGGAATGCTCACACTGTGCCAGACTCAACCTTAAGCACTACGTGATGTAGTGAGTCATCCTAGTGAACTCTCATGAATATGCTATTATCCTCCTTGTTATATAAACAAGAAAAACTGAGTTACAACCTTGTACAGCTTGCATAGGTAGTAAGCACTAAAAACTGGAGGTCGTATCCATGGTTCCAATTTATTCTTCATTTGACTACCTATTGAGCAGTCTTGGTTGGACAGGAAGGGAAAACAGATCATCTTATTTATCCTTCTCAGTAGTTTCTGGGTCCCTAGATTTTCAGCATCAGCCCTCCCCAGTCTGTAGCCTCTGCCTATCAGCAAGAATGGTTGTTCTTGGCTCATCACTATTTCCCAGTATCTACTACAATGTCATTCATCATGGTCCTTCAAGGACCTTGGAGGAGGTACAAATCTTTATCATTGCAAGTCCATGGGATTTGCACAAGAAAGATTGATATTTGTAAACTTCATAGTTTGAAGTAGTATGGTAATATGAGACACAAAATGACATTTGTTGTGAATTTCAAACATTCTTTCAGTTTGTTTTATTAAAAGATGCATTACTGGAATATTTGAGAAAAATTGAATTTCTATTTTTTTATTATTTTAAAGATTTATTTATTAATTTGAAAGTCAGAGTTACACAGAGAAGGAGAGGCAGAGAGAGAGAGAGAGACAGACAGACAGACAGAGAGTGTGAGAGAGAAACAGAGAGAGAGAGGTCTTCCATCTGCTGGTTCAATGGCCAGAGCTGTGCTGATTCGAAGCCAGGAGCTTCTTCCGGGTCAACCGCGTGGGAGCAGGGGCCCAAGGACTTGGGGTATCTTCTGTTTTTTTCCCAAGCCTTAGCAGAGTTGGATCGAAATTGCAGCAGCCGAGACTCGAACCAGCGCCCATATGGGATGCTGGCACTGCAGGCAGCGGCTTTACCCGCTACGCCACAGCGCTGGCCCCATAAAATTCTATTTTTTTAATTTAAAGAAAAAATGATTCAAAACTTGAGGCACAATCATTGCCTAATAAATACAAAAATTTAAAATAAAGATTTATAAGTTAGTTAAACAAATGGTAATAAGCATGTGGCTGCTAAATTAAAAAAATAAGAATCTATCAAATTGACTTGGAAACACAAGCTTTTCGAAAAAGTTATGAACCAAGATGTGCTTACCTATTCTGTCTTAAATTACACACTTGGAAAAATGGTTTCAATTACTTAGTACATCCAGAGATTGAGATTTTTCAGTAAAAGATACAATCTGAATTTAATTTTTTTTTTTTAATTTATTTATTTATTTATTTTTTTGACAGGCAGAGTGGACAGTGAGAGAGAGAGACAGAGAGAAAGGTCTTCCTTTTGCCGTTGGTTCACCCTCCAATGGCCGCCGCGGTAGCGCGCTGCGGCCGGCGCACCGCGCTGTTCCGATGGCAGGAGCCAGGTGCTTCTCCTGGTCTCCCATGGGGTGCAGGACCCAAGGACTTGGGCCATCCTCCACTGCACTCCCTAGCCACAGCAGAGAGCTGGCCTGGAAGAGGGGCAACCGGGACAGGATCGGTGCCCCGACCGGGACTAGAACCCGGTGTGCCGGCGCCGCAAGGCGGAGGATTAGCCTAGTGAGCCGCGGCGCCGGCCACAATCTGAATTTAATATAGACAATATATTTACCACTAAAACAAAAACAAAATCTTTTAAGGTGGGTTGAACAATAAACCATCACAATTATTTATTTCTTTTGATTGTAATATAGACCAAACAGAATGATATTTAATAATGATCTTTTTATCAAATAAAATTATTAGTCTTTTGCATTTTCCATTGCAAAGAATTCTAAAATAAGGACACTTGTTTTATGAGCTAAATAGGGAGGGGCAACTTTCCCAAGTGAACTCTTCAATGGTATAGGGGTAAATTAATGAATGCCACTAGTACTAGAACAACAACAACAAATACTAAAAAGGATAAAGTATTACATTGTACATCTAGAGTCAGGACAAGAGCTGATCAGGTCATTGTTTCTTACAGTGTCCATTTCACTTCAACAGGTTTCCCCTTTGGTGCTCAGTTGTCACCGATCAGTGAAAACAAATGATATTTGTCTCTTTGGGACTGGCGTAATTCACTCAGCATGACTCTAGATGTACAATGTAATACTTTATCCGTTTTAGTATTTGTTGTTGTTGTTGTTCTAGTACTAGTGGTTGAACTCTGTAATTAACACACAATTATTCTTAGGTGTTTAAATTTTAACTGAAAAGTGATCCCTGTTAAATTTAAGAGTGGAAAAAGAGAGGGAGGAGATATACAATTTGGGACATGCTCAATCGGACTTGCTGCAAATGGTGGAGTTAGAAATGTGCCAGGGGATTCCAACACAATCCCATCAAGGTGGCATGTACCAATGCCATCTCACTAGTCCAAGTGATCAATTTCAGTTCACAATTGATGGCTCTGATAGGTCTAAGAGTCAAAGGGATCACACAAACCAGACAAGTGTCTGCTAATACTAACTGATAGAATTAAAAAGGGAGAGAATGATCCAACATGGGAAGGGGGATACACAGCAGACTCAGAATGGCAGATGTCCTAAATAGCACTCTGGCCTCAGAATCGGCCCTTAAGGCATTCGGATCTGGCGGAAGAGCCCATGAGAGTATTGTAGGCATGGAAAGCCAAGATACCAAGGAAAAAAAAAAAGACCTAAATGAAAGATCTCAGCGAGTGAGATCCCAGTGGAAAGAACGGGGCCATCAAAGAAGGAGGTACCTTTCTCTGAAGGGAGGAGAGAACTTCCACTTTGACTATGACCCTATCGGAATAAGATCAAAGTCAGCGAACTCTAAAGGCTTCCATAGCCCTGACAATGCATGACTAGAGCCTAGGGAGATTACTGACGCCATGAACAGGAGTGTCAAATTGTTAAGTCAGCAACAGGAGTCACTGTATACTTACACCCCATGTGGGATCTGTCCTTAATATGTTGTCTAATGTGAAGTGATGCTATAACTAGAACTGAAACAGTATTTTTATACTTTGTGTTTCTGTGTGGGTACAAACTGATGAGGTCTTTACTAATTATGTACTGAATTGATCTTCTGTATATAAAGATAATTGGAAATGAAAAAAAAACAACCTGGTGTTAAATTGGAAATGGCATAGAAAATTAATTAATTTTAAAAAAAATATCATGTAGGATCTCTTTCTTTAATGTGCTGTACATTGTTATTTAATGCTATAACTAGTACTCCAATGGTAGTTTTTTCACTTTGTGTTGCCATATGGGGCAAACTGTTGAAATCTTTACCTAATATATACTAAACTGATCTTCTGTATATAAAGAGAATTGAAAATGAATCTTGATGTGAGGGAGTGGGAAAAGGGAGGGTTGCGGGCAGGAGGGAAGTTATGGGAGGGGGGAAGCCATTGTAACCCATAAGCTGTACTTTGGAAATTTATATTCATTAAATAAAAGTTTAATAAAAAAATTTTAAAAAAATTAATGAATGCCTAAACATTTCTGACTCTTCCTCCAAGATACTATGCCTTATTAAAATAATTAGATGGCCTGGAGCCCAGAAAGATGCTCATCACTATTTTTTTTCTTCAAATAAAATCACTTAAATTTTTAGGCAGTTTTAAACTATGCTACTCTTTCTCTCCAAATTTGGCTTATCATTCAGACTCTATATATTTAGGTTATAGTTCTACTTTAAAGAATCAAGTTATATTGGGTACAATCTCATACTAAGCATGTTTATCCCAGATCAACTCTTTTCTCCATATTTTAAAATTATAATTAAAATTCCTTATCATTCTTTGTTTAATGCTTTTTCTAGTAAAAAATATATCTTCTAGATTTTAAAATATACTTACCTACCATCTTCCTTGGGCTTTTATTATCAAAAGCTGAAATGGTATTTTTATTTCAAGAACTCCAGTTAGAGGAGAACAAAATTTGAGGCTTTTCTCATGGAACTGAACACACAACTTTGTTTAAAATCAAAATTAAATAGAATGCAAAGTTTACATTGAAATCCAAATGCATAAGTATAAGCACTGACATTTGCCTTTGTTTCTGTAGAAAAGTCAAAGAGAAATAAAATGAAGCAACACACAAAAAAAGAAACATCTAGTCTATTTGTCTATTTTGGAAATTTCTAGATGTTAATATTTTAAAAAGTATTGTTTCTGACTCATATGCTTTCAGAGTTCTCTGGAGGAACTCATGTATTAACATCAACTTTGTGTATACAGGTGGTATGATAATATGCTCTGATATGTACTAAAAACTTGCCATTTTTTCCCAAACTCATTGCTACATCCACTCATTTCAATAAATTATCATCTTACTGAATCATAGTATACAAGCACCAAATTCTCATATCAACAGATAGCCTATGGTTAAAAAGTAACTAGAATTGCTCTTTTCTTTTTCCTATCACCCATCACAACTTCAATTGCACACCTAATATTTTGTTTACTGCACTTACCAGACTTGCAACAATCCAAGTAAACATGAAAGAGTCCAGAAAGAGGGAAGGACATAAGACTCATACTGAAAGGAGGAAAAGCTCCAGCTGAACCTAAAACAAATACACAAAATTTGTTTGTATCTAAATATAGCTTGTCCATAAAGGCCAAACATTTCTACTGCATGATTTTACATAAATATCCATGCCTCAGAAAGAAGGGAAATTCTATGAAGAAATCTGCATCATGTTGGTCATTGGGTGAGAGGTGATTAGAAACAGAGATTTAGGAAAATGGAAAGTATAGTACAGGTATGCTCCCTTTTCTCCAGCCTTTTCCCATGGACAAAGTCTAAGTTATGTGGAGAGTGAGGTCACTGGGATGAGAGAAATGGAGAAGGGAGAGGAGAAATGGAGAGAGAACAGCGAAGAAGGATTCATAGCCAGCTGTATGAGAATTCAATGCATTTAATAAACACACACACGAAAGATCATTATCCACAAATATTCTAAAATCACAAATAAGAAATTGACATATTACCCCCTTTTACAAGCAGGCAAAATACATAAAAAATCAAATGATCAATAAGACTTGGAAAGATTCTCACTTTGCATTTCAATCAAGAAAATACAAAATAAATTAACAACAGTATGCCAATTTACACTGACAAGGATGTAGAAAATTAAAACATAAATGTTGGTATAGACACACATCAGGGAATCTCAAATATGTAGACATTTGACCAAGTACTGCCACTGCTAGATATTTATTTTAGAGAAACTCATGCAGATGAGCATAAGCAAACATGCATGCAGGTGACATTTTATGCAAAGCTGCACATTGAGAGTAGGAATAATTTTCACTCAAAGGAGGACTGAATAAACTAAATATGCTTTCTTCAAATTACGGTATACATTATAGCAGTTAAAAGTAATGACCCGGAGTTTCATATCACTGAATAAATCTTAGGAAATATAATTCTGGGTGAAGAAAATAAACTAGAAAATCACACATGTAATATGAAAACATATTTGTAAATACTTCAAGGTCACAATAGGATAACCATTTAATGGATGCATATATATATATATATATGTAGTAAAAGTACAAAAATATGCATAAAAAAGGACATATTACTCCTTCATAGGGGTTATCTTTGAGGGTGAACATAGGAGGAGGAAGTGAAAGAGAACTGATTGGGAAGTGGGGTGATTCTATGATGTGCATATATATATTTTTTTCTTTTACAAAAGAGTCGAGGAACTTCCAGTGATGTGATCTTGTCATCAAAGTAGGTTTTTATTTTTCCTAAAATTCCTCCTGAAAAAACAAACAAACCAATTAGGATAGAAGTATTTCATTGATAACATTTTAAATAAAACTAGAAAGAAAGAAATTTCCACAAAAGAAAAAAAAAAAAGTCAGGAAAGTAAAAGGGCTAAAGTGTTTAAAAATTAAGTGATAAAAGCTTACTGTAATCAAAACAGTGTAATGCTTACATAAAAATGGACACATAGACCAGTAGGGTAGAGTAGAGAGTCCAGATGTAAACCCATGTGCATATAACTTACCAATACTTGACAAGGATGTCAAGAAAATGCAATGGGGAGAGGATGGCCTCTCCAACAATGTGTTGAGTAAATTGGATTATTCCCATGCAGAAAGCGTCAAGTAAGACTCATTATTCACACTACTTTAAAAAACTAACTCAAAATGGAATAGATTTAAACTTAATTTTTTTTTATAGGCAGAGTTAGTGAGAGAGACAGAGAGAAAGGTCTTCCTTCCATTGGTTCCCTCCCAAATGGCCACTATGATAAGCCAGGAGCCAGGTGCTTCTCCTGGTCTCCCATGTGGATGCAGGGCCCAACCACTTGGGCCATCCTCCACTGCCTTCCCGGGCCACAGCAGACAGCTAGACTGAAAGAGGAACAACCAGGACAGAATCCGGCGCCCCAACTGGGACTAGAACCCAGGGTGCCAGCACCGCAGGTGGAGGATTGGCCTACTGAGCTGCGCCGCTGGCCTAGATTTAAACTTAAGACCTAAAAATATAAAACTAGAAGAAACCAGCAGAAAAGCTTCATGAAATTGGATTTCGAATGATATCATGGATATGACACCAAAAGCACAGGCCAAAAAACAAAAACAAACAAAAAAAGCTAAACTCATGCTTAAAATTTACATATCCAAAACTATTATGAGAATGATCTGTAACCTGCGGAATGGGAGAAAATATTTTCAAGTTATCTGATAAGAGGTTATATTTAGAATATGTAAAGCACTACCACACAATCACAAGAAATAGCCCAATTAAAAATGGACAAACAACCCAGACAGGCATTTTTCCAAAAAAGATATGCAAATGACTAACAACAATATGAAAATTTGCTTAATAACACCAACCATTAAAGGAACACATATCAGAACTCCTAGAAGATATTACTTCATAACCATTAAGGTGACTACATCACAAAAACAAAAAATAAGTATTGGCGAGGATGTGAAGCAATTGAAACTCTTTTGAACTACAGATGAAAAAGTAAAATAGTGCAGCCATGATGGAAATCAATATTAGGTTTCCTCAAATACCTCTAGATATATGAAAGGAACTCAAAATTTGTTAAAAATTGGAATTAAGAGAAAAAATGTAAAGAAAGTATAACAATGTGTTGCTGCTGTATTATTTTGTGCATAGCTACTTTTAAATATTATCTTCACAGAATCATACCCTCTATAAAGTAATATTTTTAAAGATGGAATTAGAAGTTAATTCCTGTACAAAGAATTTTAACTTGTGTATACTTCTTTCATAATATTCATTTTCAATAAACTTTTTAAGGACTTGGCATATCCAAAATTGAAAAGAGAATCTTGAAGATGTATTTGCATACCATATTCACTGCAACATTACTCATAGTGGCTGAGGTAGAATCAGCTCAAATGCCCAGAACAGACCAAGAGACAGTGGTGATCACACCTCCAGCCTACACAAAAACACCCAAGGGGAGTATTAATCAGCTTAAAAAGTAGGGAATTCTGTCACACAGATGACCTGGATGAGCACTGAGGACAGTCACAGAAACACACATATTGTATGATTCCACTTAAGTGAGAAATCTAAAGCAGTCAAATTTATAGAAAGCAAAATTGTACTTGCTACAAGGGGAAAAGAGTTACTTTTTCAATGTATATGAAGTTTTGGGTTTGCGTAATGAAAAAGCTCCAGGGATCTGTTACACAACAATGTGAGCATTATTAGCACTACTGAACTGCACATTTAAAAGTCATTACTGTGGTAAATTTTATTTTTACTACAATTAGAACCAAATAGAAAATCTGATAAAATCTTGATAATTTTTTTTCCTGGGGATGGGAATATCTGGTAATATTTTCTTTATGCGTCTATAACAAAAATTTATAACTTCTTAGGGAAAAGAAAATCTGAAACAAATAGAGAATTGATATTTGCTTATTTAGGGGGAAGTAATTGGGAATTTTCTGCGTGTTGTAATATTTCATAGTTGATAAAAAAATAACAGTACAGCAAACTGGTTGCTTTGGACCTTAAGTTTATCTAATATGAATCTATAAGTCTTAATTCATATTCTCTAGAGAAAATAATCACACCTTAGTCCAATTGTGACATTTGAAGATCATATAATTTAAACAAAGCTGTGGGGCTGGTGCCATGGTGTAGTAGGTTAATCCTCCGCCTGTGGCGCTGGCATCCCATATGGGTGCTGGTTCTATTCCCAACTGCTCCTCTTCCAATCTGGCTCTCTGCTGTGGCCTGGGATAGCAGTGGAAGATGGCCCAAGGGCTTGGGGCCCCTGCACCCACATGGGGAGACTGGAAGAAGCACCTAGCTCCTGGCTTCAGATCAGCGCAGCTCCAGCCATTGTGGCCATTTGGGGAATGAACCAATGAATGCAAGACCTTTCTCTTCTGTCTCTCCCTCTACTATCTGTAACTCTACCTCTCAAATAAATAAATAAAATATTTTAAAAATAGTTTAAAAATAAACTAAACTATATGAGGGACATGGGATTAATTTCTAGAGGAGTGATATGGGCTATGTAGGGGGCTACAAAATATTTACTACAGATTGAAAGACAGGTTTCACCTCTCTGTGTAACTCTGTAAAAAAAAGTAAATCTGTTAAAATTTTTTTTTGAAAAGATAGACTATAGGGTGATGATTTCCTTGTTGTCACTACTCAGTTTGATTTTTTATTTTTATTTGAAGAATTAATTAATATTTATTTTGAGAAGCAGACAGATGCAGAAAGCTCTCAGCACTGGTTCATTCCTCAAACGCCTGTAACAGCTAAGACTGGGCACAGATGATGCTTGGAGCCGGGAACTCAATCCAGGTTTCCACATGGGAGGCAGGCACTCAACTATTTGAACCTTCACCTGTTGCCTCATCGAGTGCACGTTAGCAAGCACCTGGAATGGAGAGCGGAGCTTGCATGCAAACAGGCAGTGCAAGTATGCGATGTGCAGATCCCAAATGGTATATTAACTGCTAAGCAAATGGCTACCCCATTTTGATGATTTTTGACAAGTGCATATTCCTGTGTAATATACAACCCCTCCAGCAATGCCAAGCATAGACAAAAAACAGCAAGGGAAGGAGTTAAGTATAGACAAGGTGGTAATTATGTATTCTCAAAAGGATTCTAGTGAGGGGAATGAGTTTAAGGGAGTGCAGAACAATGAAGGAGGATGGAATCAGTGCATTTAAGATCCATATGTGGTTAAAGTACAATACAAGGCATTTTTTAAATTCCCTACTGGTTCTCTGTGACAGCAAAGTAAGTTATTATATAGCTATGATTCATAAAAATATCAAAGAATGTTGAAAAATTTTTTGATTTGAGAGTAATCTGACGTTTCTCTCTTGCACATTTTAGGATCTTTTCTTTATGTTTCACTGTGGTGAGTTTGATTACGACGTGTCGTGATGAGGATCTCTTTTGGTCATGTTTACTAGGGGTTCTATGAGCTTCCTGTACTAGGATGTCTCTGTCCTTCTCCAAACCCGGGAAGTTCTCTGCAAGTATCTCACTAAAAAGGCCTTCTAATTTTTTCTCCCTCTCCATGCCTTCAGGAACTCCTAGAACCCGAATGTTGGTTTTTTTAATAGTATGCTGTAGATTCCCAACAATATTTTTTTAGAT
Source organism: Lepus europaeus (assembly GCF_033115175.1). NCBI lineage: Eukaryota > Metazoa > Chordata > Mammalia > Lagomorpha > Leporidae > Lepus > Lepus europaeus. The sequence continues at coordinate 63,044,098 of NC_084831.1, forward strand.
TTCTAATTTCCTCTTCTTTTTTTTGGTTTGACTGTAAACTTTCCTGTGCTCTGTCTTCTAAGTCCAATATTCTCTCTTCTGTTTCACTGACTCTGTTTTTAAGGCTCTCTAATGTGTTTGTCATTTGATCTATTGAGCTCTTCATTTCATTTTGATTTCTCTTCACTATCATACTTTCCTGTTCTACTAGTTTCTGCGTTTCATTTTGATTCCTCCTTAAGATTTCATTTTCTCGAAGGAGATTTTCTATCCTGTCCAGTAAGGACATGGATATAGTAATTCTATTGTTAATAAAAATCACTGACACTAGATTTCAGCAAGTAAACTAAAAGTGAAAAAAGTGAGGGTCTTAGGAAGGCAGGGACTGTGGACTTAGGAAAATGCTATTTACCAGTTTGCACGCTTATTATTTATTGATGTTTACCAGTGACTTTGGGCAAGTTTGTTTAGTGTCTCTGAACCTCAGATTTCTTATTTTTACAAATAATGGGAGACAACAGTATCCTGAAAATATTGTAATGATAATTAGAACTACATTACTGGGCACTTTGAAAGGACATAAAACATCTTTAGCAGTATTTCCTCTGGTTGGGGAGCTGTGCTCCACCTGAGTACCTGAGAGGCTCTGCCACCGTTTTACTTTTTTAACAGTAAAATAGAAGTAATACCTGTCTTAGTTACCTCAAAGAGCTCAGCATAGAATGTTAGAGTAATGAAATTACTTTCATTTGTTGCAAAATGTTATAGGAATACATAAAAAAACATTTAGGGAAGTTCTATTGTAATTATTGGATTATTAGTTTATTTTCGTGTTGAAAAAGACTTGCTTATGTTGAAATTTTCCTGAAGCGTGAGGTGCCAAACACACAGTCAGGCAGCATCTCTGCGTTTTTCTCCACTGCTCTCTCACATTGCTGATAAGGACGAGCACCAGGGTCAGCCTGCAGCAGAATGGAGAACAGGCCAGGGATGGTTTTGCTCTTCTCACTGTCTCTGGCCTCTTCGTGTTGCCCACTTTGTGAGACGTTCCTGTTCTCACGCTGAATTTCATCCTTCTGCTCATTATTTTCATGAATTACCTTAGAAAGGATGAATGAAATCATTTTGAGTATTTAAAAATGCAACACAAAACCAAATAACATTTTTAAAACTTTTCCAGCATGATCCTAAGTTTAATCGTTTTCTGTGATAAATGCTAGAGGAATTTATCTTTTTATTCCCATTCCACTCAATGTCTAAAGTGCTTGATGAACCATATTCCTATTCATTTTCTCTTCATTTGTCAGTGGCTTCACCTATGTCTTAACAGTTGTTTTGGTTTATTTTCAATAACTTCATAAGATTTTGCATGTGTTACAAAATTGGCAATTTTAGTTTGCACTGTATTTTCCTTATAGTGTCAGGTGCTTACAATACCTGACAATCAGTAAGAAATAAATAAAACACATTAAGGTAGTGAGAGAAAAGAAATGGCAGCAATAGATTCTTGAGTGAGCGTGGTTGTTTGTTAAAACCTTTGCCACCCCCCCGCCCGGGGAGAGCGGCAAGATGGCGGAATAGGAAGGGAGCACACTATTAGTCCGGGGGAGAGGCAGGTTAATAAAAGTGGAGATACTGCAGGGTCAAGGAAGAGCAGGGGAAGAAACAGCAGAGGAAACTCTTATGGAACTAGTGATTCACAGTGGACCTGCGTGGAGAGCGTTTGAGCCCAAGTTCGGGACACCAGCAGCAGACTCAACACACCAGCGCTGGAACGCGAGGTGAGCCGAACCTCAATAGCCCGAGATACCAGCGGGCAAGCGGAAAGAGGAGACTAGAGGGAACGAGGCTTGAAACTCCATGGGGAAAAGTTCACCAGGCTAACTAGAAGAGAGAGAGGAAAAAAAAAAGTGACCGATACAGACACAAGTTTCTCTCTCTCCGCTCACCCCTCAAAGGCGAGCAAGACAAAGCAGGCGCAATTTTGGACATATGTCATAAGCAGGGCGACCTCAGGTCTGCACTGGCCCTGAGCCTAGCAGAAAAACCTGGCTCTGGGGGGAGGGGTGAAATAACAGGAGATTAGCATCTAATTTGGCAACCCAGTGGGAGACTACAGGAGAATTGGAGCCTTGGGAAAGAGCTTCCAATCTCTGGCTCCTGTGGGTATATCATTTGCCTGCTAACTACCTCCAATTACGTTCAGCTGTGCGGAATTACTTCCCTTTTGAATCAAAAACAGAAAGAAAGAAAGAGAGATTTACCACACCTAACCTGGGAGTGTCATCTTTGATACACCCTCAACCCTGAGGAACCAAACACAGCTCTCAGTCCACACTCATCTCAAGCCTCTAAGGCTCCACCGAAAGCAGACAGTCCACTTAATATAGAGCCATAGTGTAACGAGAAAAAACACCACAGTGAAGAAACCAAATATCTCCAACATGCCAAACAACAAACGCAAAAACCGAGGTAACAAGAACAAGGAAGACACTATGACGCCCCCAAATGAAAAAGACACCCCAATTCAAGATTATGAAGATAATGAGATAGAAGAAATGCAAGAAGCAGATCTCAAAAAATTGATAAGAACACTAAAAAGTTCTCAAAAACAAATTCTTGAACTACAGAAATCCTTAATGGACAAGATAGAAAATCTCTCTCGTGAAAATGAAATATTAAGGAGGAATCAAAATGAAATGAAACAACTAGTGGAACAAGAAACTGTGATAGTGACGAGAAATCATAATGATGTGAAGAATTCAATAGATCAAATGACAAACACATTAGAGAGTCTTAAAAACAGAATGGGCGAAGCAGAAGAGAGAATATCAGACTTAGAAGACAGAGAACAGGCGAACCAAAGAAAAGAAGAGGAAATTAGAAATCTAAAAAATATTGTCAGGAATCTACAGAATACTATTAAAAAACCCAACATTCGGGTTCTAGGAGTTCCTGAAGGCATGGAGAGGGAGAAAGGATTAGAAGGCATTTTCAGTGAGATACTAGCAGAAAATTTCCCAGGTTTGGAGAAGGACAGAGGCATCTTAGTACAGGAAGCTTATAGAACCCCTAATAAACATGACCAAAAGAGATCCTCACCACGACATGTTGTAATCAAACTCACCACAGTGAAACATAAAGAAAAGATCCTAAAATGTGCAAGAGAGAAACGTCAGATTACTCTCAGAGGATCTCCAATTAGACTCACAGCAGACTTCTCATCAGAAACCCTACAAGCTAGAAGGGAATGGCGAGACATAGCCCAGGTACTAAGAGAGAAAAACTGCCAGCCCAGAATATTATATCCTGCAAAGCTCTCATTTGTGAATGAAGGTGAAATTAAGACTTTTCATAGCAAACAGAAACTGAAAGAATTTGTTGCCACTCATCCTGCCCTGCAAGAGATGCTTAAAGATGTGTTACACACAGAAACACAGAAACATGGTCACTATTATGAAAGAAGGTAAAGGAAGGAAACCTCACAGCAAAAGATCACAGGAAGCTCAATTTCTCTTTGACATAGAATTAAACTCTGATGCTCAGTTAAAGCAATGTGTTAAAGTAATCTATTATGTTCTCTTGATGTCTGTTAAATTCTAATTGTTCAAAAACAGCTGCATTTTTATTAAGAGCTATGGGTTATTTAAATAGGTGCTTATTTTCAAAGATTTGAATAATCACCTTGTAACAATGATCAAATTTGGTCTATGTTAAGTCATGATTTTAAGGAATCTTATTTCAACCAGATATTTTGGATTTTGAGCCTTCTTGGCATTCTTGACAGGCATTCAAAAAATCAAAGTTTCAAACAATCTGGTCTCTAAAATTTCCAGTAAATCTTGGACTTTGGTTTTTCCAGTTTGGGCCCAACTGAAAAAATCGAAGGACCTATGTCTCTCATCTTATAGAGACACCAACTAATCAGGCTATTTGGATTATATTAGATGTACTGTCAAGATGTGATGTGGTACCAAACTTTAAGTTTCTATAATGGAAAATGCTATTAATACAAATGTTTGAGAATTAAAAAGTCTAATGATCTTGTGTTACTAGACATGATAGTTATCTTAATGAGAAAGCCCCAGAGGCCTTAAGGGTTAAATACTTGTAAAATCCTACAGGTGCTTTCAAAAATACTGTGAAGTAAGCAAGTGCCTCTTGTTGGTTGATGAGTTTATAATTTTAAACATGGTGACTTAAAGTCTTTTGTCATCCACAGTTATATATGATTTGCTGCTCATAAAACTAAAGAGTTGTTGTTTCTGTGTTTGGCTGTCCTCCTATAGGTTCCTATGGACTTTTTCCAGCCACTTCTATTGTATTCAGTACTTTGGGATGGCTCTGTAAACAGATGAAGCCAATAATGTATTAACAGTACCAACTGAGAGAAAGTATGGTTAACTGAGGTTACTAAAAACAAAAAGCAATTCAAATCAATTGGAAATCTACAAAAAGAGTTAAAGATTTTAAAAGCTATTATTAAAATTGCTATATTGGTCTATTATGCTATGTTATATGTGTGTACATATTGTATGTCCACATGGGGAAATTTATTAAGAGTTTTATTTTAAATGGCTTATAGATAAGATTGTCCATAAATTTAAGCTGCTAAAATCAATCAAAGATACATTTTAATTTGTGTGACCTGAGTCTGTGTATCATATGTTTTAAACTTGTTGGTAGAAAGAAACTAAAAACATTTTATATGGTTGTGCTTAAACAAACTACACCATGTTAGATATTTAAGAGGTGTTTTCAAATACATGATTCTTAAAATTTATAGAAGGCATCGGATCTTCTGGTAAATGTTTTCTTAAGTTGTTATCTAATGATTGAAACTGTTTGCTAAGTATTCATGTGATATTGCTATTGTCAGTAAGCGATATAGGACTTGCTCCCTCATTTCTCTATTCTAAGCCCAACTTGTTCTTTCATTTCTCTATTCTCTTCAAGGTAGGAAACTAATTCTATTATGAAGGAATCTGTAGGATGCACAATTTAATCTTTAGACCTTATAAAAGAGATGGCTAACATTGTTCTGTAATAGCATAGCCAAAATAAGAGCTTAAATAATAATCTCATAGCTAGATTCACTTCGCCATCAGCGAAGTATACAGTAAGTAGAAAAAACCTCCCTTTCAGACCAAAGGGAAAGAAAGTTTTAAAGTGAGAATATAATTTTCCTCATGGGCATTGTCTACCTTAGAAAAACTACTACAGAACATGCCTGTGACTATAGACTTGTAGTTCAGGCCAGCAAAGATGAGAGATGGGACTTGGGCACTCCCTTGACTTGCATCCTCTGGTCTGCTTGAACACAAACCAGGAGGAAAAGAAAGCTCGGCATCAGAAGCAATGGGTGGCAGGCCTATTAATGGCTGATCTGTACAGTGATCTGCCCTCAAGGAGACCCAACAGGCCAGTCCACTGCAGTGGCTTTCAATGTGGTAAGCCTGGGCTTCAGCAGAAGTCAACTTGTGAAGAGCCCTGGCAGCTCTGCCAAGAGTTGGATCACTGGAAATGGACCTGCCCTGGAGTCGAAGGATGCCCAGGTCAGAGCCACAGATCTTATTGGCTCTAAGCTGAAAAGCCCTTCACTCAGCCCAACTTCCAAAGTCACCACTGCAGGTGAGGGGATGGTCAAGTAGGGTCAGCAACATTGCAGGCAGAACAGTAAATTTCTTGTTAGAGATGCCCCCTGCCTTTACCTGGCCAGCTCTCCTCCCAGGCCAGCCAAGTAATGAAAGTCAACAGAGTGCCTTCCCCTAGGAGGTTCACACCTCCCTTAGGATGTACCCCATGTGAAGAGATAGATAGGTCTGGGCCTCTTAATTTACAAGGCCTAAAGCCCACCAGATTATTATCAAGCCCCTTCTATCAGTTTCTATTTGCCTCTCAATCAGAAAACTTAATTGTAGCTTAGACAGCACCTTTCTTAGCTCCTCTAATAATGACTCTGTCCTTTGTTCTAGACCCTGTCTAGCGTACTTGGGCCTCATTCCTTTGTAATCATAACCTCTACTCTACCACCAATGGCTCTACTCTCAACCTGTGTGTACTGATGGTCCTCTTCCCCACTTATTGCTGTATAATTGTTCAAACCTGGTAAATGCCACTCTTAGGATCATTGGTTACTATCCTCACTCTGTCTTTTATGACCTTGTCTAAATATGAGCAGAGTCGGCAAACTTGGAAGGCTTCCATAGCCTTGGCAACTCATGACGACAGCCTAGGGTGGTTACTGGCGCCATAAACTAGAGTGTCAATTTGTTGGGTCAACAACAGGAGCCACTGTGCACAAGCTCCTCATGTGGGATCTCTGTCCTTAATGTGTTGTACATTGTGATTTAATGCTATAACTAGTACTCAAACAGTATGTTTCACTTTGTGTTTCTATGTGGGTGCAAACTGTTGCAATCTTTATACTAAATTGATCTTCTGTATATAAAGAGAATTGAAAATGAATCTTGATGCAAATGGAAGGGGAGAGGGAGCGGGAGAGGGGAGGGTTGCGGGTGGGAGGGAAGTTATGGGAAGGGGAAGCCATTGTAATCCATAAGCTGTACACTGGAAATTTATATTCATTAAATAAAATTAAAAAAAAAAAAGAAAAAAAAAAACACCTTTGCCCCATGTACACGTACTTGCAGCTGCAGGAACTCAGATCGAAGTCTTGAGTAAACCACCTACTTGTCTGTCCAAAAGTATTGTTATTATTGTTCCCATTATATACATGAGGAAACTGAGGCTAAGCCACGTTGATGAAGTTGCCAACATCATAAAGTCTGTTTTGTATGGCAGAGTCAAGACTTGAATTTGTATCTACTTAACCTTCAAAATTCTTAAAACATTCTAGAACTTACAATTTGATTTTGAGTCTTTGAGGAAAAGCAGAGCAAAGAAAGGGGAAATAAGTCACAATAATAAATTATAAAATAATATATATTAATTAAAAATTAATTAAAAGAATAAATTACCTAAGTTTACAATTAGGTAATCCCATTTTATTTTTTCACAGATTCAGTAGAGGGTATAGGACTAACAATTAGAGCATAAGAGGGTTGGATGTGTAATGTTTACATTTTCTAGTTTAGAAAACTGATTCTTGAGTGGTAAATTGACTGCCTGCAGGCACACAATCCCATGGGTCATAAAATTAGAACTCCTGCTTTTTCCAAGATAATATCTGTAAGAAATAAAAAATAATTTATATTCTAACTGTGAGATTGCAGCTTTAGTGTGGGAGTTTTCCAAGAGCCTAGGAAAGAGAACCCGGACTTAGCACTGCAGTGGCAGAGCAGAGGTGAAGGAGAAGCAGGCGGAAGTGCTCATTAAGGCTTCCTGGATGTGCGTCACACACATGGCATCTAGAGGGCGCACAGGAGCTCACAGTCTGTGAGGGAACAGGAGCACATTCAGGAATAAATACAATACTTTGTGTTCAAGGTGAATTGAAAAGCAAGTGACAGGGTGGTGTGGTCATTGGAAAAAGAAGGCATTAATTCAACCTGAGGGATTTGCATTGTTCTTGTGATGTTCCACAGAGGCCGGGACAATGGAATTTAACAAGTTCCTGGGAGGCAAGAGGCTACTTCAATCAGGGGGGAATAAAAAACAGCAGAGACAGGAGGCTCCATAAAGCCACGTATGTTAAAGGAATACCAAAGAATTCAATGAGGATTTGGATACTTGGGCCAAAGTCTCAGAGATTAATTTTGAATTCTTGGCTTCTAAAAATTATATAATTACTCTTTCAGAAAAGTCTTGCTCATTTCAAACTTTGCTTCATTTAAAAGTCCTTCAGAATACATTTCTACTTTTCTAGTATCATCAATAGCAGCCTCACATTTGCATTTTCTTTATCAGCATAAGATGTAAGTGCCAATTACCTGTGACTAACCACTATATCACCTTGGCTATATTTTGCCATTAAGAAATATCTAGACTTTGCTAGCCTATTTGCTTTTCACTTATAAATAGAATTCAATAGATGGGCAATTAGCTCAAACAGCCCTGAACATTTTAGCTGCTATAATGAGAATCTTTATACTTCCAGGAACAAAAAACTTCCCCATATGGCATCTGCTGCTTGCTGTGTGTTCCTCACTCACATTACGTATCACTCATAAAACATTTAGTTTCTTTCCCACACATAAAGCAAATGTTTTCTCATCCATTTACGTTTCCTATGCCCTGTGGAGCTTTGGCTAAGTTCAAGTTTGCATAACTTAGAGGATGTCAATATCATAATAGTGTAAGAGTCTGTTTAGTCCCCTCCTCCCAGAGCTGAATAGATTCCCAGCGCTTGTGGTAGATTAATTCCTCTCCTGTTAAGGGGACAGATAACATCTTACCCATCTAGTATTTCTAGTACCTGCACTTAGCAGGAATTTCATCAATAAGAAATGTAAGAGTGAGAATAAATGAATGAAATTGTTGTGAAGGTCCCTGTTGATCTAAGAATCTACATGCTGAGTATTGGTTAGAGAGACTCTGGTAAGAGGTAAAATTTAGATGTCTAAGATTACCTGAAATGCTGGTATACTAGAGAGCCAAAAATAACTCCTTTTTTATCTGTCCCAAATGTATGAATTGAGTCATAAAATGGGTGGGGACTTAAAAAATAGTAACATTACTGAATTCTCAAGGAATGTTTCCAATGAGACAACCAAGATTTGACTCTAAAGAAAAGAGCTGTCCAACAAAGAGAGCGTTTAAGAATAAAATAATATTTAGAAATGGAGTGTTTGCAGTGCAAAATCATTGTTTAAAATGATTGAACTGTAGAGTATGAATGGGAGTGGGAAGGAAAGGAGAGAGAGACAAAAAAGTTTAGTGAAGATGGATCTGGAAAAATCTTGCAAGCAATTTATGTAGTCCCTATTGGACTTGCTCCTAAGGGGAATAGTGAATAACCAAATGATTCAAAGCAGGACAGTGACACAATAGGTCAGCCATGATGTGAAACATGCTGGAAAATATGGCAAGAGAACTCTTTGAGAGGCTTGAACTCCAGGGGAGGCAGGGATGTTGGAGAGTAGCAGACAAAATTGAGACATGTCACATGTAAAGTCAATTACATTAGTGGCAGGCTATATGGAAAAATAGGAGGCTGCTTCTGGTGTTCTCTAGAGATACAGAGAGATGGTAGGCCATTTTCTAATTAAGGTAGCATGGTAGGAGCTGATTTAGGGTGAAAATAATGAACTCACTTTTAGATTGCTGAGTTTGGGTGTCACTTTCATAACAATATTCAGTTGTCAATAGGTAATAAAGGACAACAAAACACAAGATATAATTTGAATGAAAGTAAAGATCTGAAAAACACTGATACAAGACAGAAGATTGATCCAGGCAGTGAAGATACAAATGATAAAATGGAAAAATGCTGAAATACTGAAATGCTCCACTTGAAAATGATCCCAAGATGTTAAAACAATTTTGAAAAACAGATCCTTAGGAGACTATTTATTGCAAAATATTTAAGTATCTTTCTTGGGCAATTGCAAAAGAAATTTGTCTGCAAAGGTACACTTACTATATAGCATGAGCTATAGCTGCATCTGGTTGCCACAGATTTATTTATTAATTGAGGATTTTTTTTCAGTTATAGATGGAACAGATACTTCTTCATATTCATCATTGTCCAATATGTGATCTGGAGCAGCTCAATACAATTAGCAACTTCAATTGAGAACAGTGGCAGGACTGAAATAGCGAAGTGTGATATCTCCTACAAATTAAGATGCATTGCTGAGTATCCTCAGGGTGACTTGCATCACTGTGATTAACTCTGCCACTGATCATGTGTTCATATTGAATTTCACTATCTTGTCTTCAGAGAATTCATATGCCCAATAATCAAGATGTACCTGGTTTGGAGGATGCTATTGCTGGGAGAAAAGTTAGACTGTACCAAGGCCACGTCCTTCAGGAATCATAGATCTTGGAAAAATCTTGGAGCTATTGCAGATAGTGTTTTCAACTGTTGGTCAAGAGCCATTAACAAGTTGTGAAATCTCTTTGGTGAATTAAAATTTGTTTATTTTTAAAACCGAAATAGAATAGAGTAGAATGTTTTAGAATAGAAAATGTCAAAGCACATTACACACAGAAAAGTGTCTGTGAACCAACAAGCATGGATAGGAGCAAAGAAGAAAGGCATTTTGCTAACGACAACCTGTGGAAAAAACAGGAAGGTGGGGAAAAAATAGGGATGTGTGGGAAAGTTTCAGATAGTACATGATAGCTATTGTTGAATATTTAGATGTGGATGACTTATGGGAGATAAAAGTGAATAACTATTGGGGCTTGTATTGGTCACAGAAAAAAAAACAGCTAGGGACTTTATATATCATTTAGTTAGCATGAAAATTCACAGAAGGCCCTTGGGTTGGTAAGCCATTTGATAGAAGGGTTAATTTGAGACCTGTAGGAAGGTCCTTCTAAATGGAAATCAGGTAGCAGTGGTAATGCTAATCCAGACACTGTGATATAAAAATCTATGTGTGCCAAACTTCATCAGAGCTTTGTATATGCTGTTCTTCTGCCTGGATTGCTTTCCATCATTGCTTCTATAATCTTATCGTTGCTCTTTACCTCCATTTTTTGTATATCAGTCAAATTTCTTCTCTGAGAAGCTTCCTTACCTCTAGTTCTCCTATTAAATATATTATACTTATGATTAATAACTAATATGCTGTTATTTAATATCTGTGTCAAATGCTAGAATATAAAGGTACTATGCTGGGCCTTGGGAAAATGGAGATGAAAATGTCAGCAAGTATCCTAACTTCATGAGACTTACTCACAGTTGGTAATTAGACCAAATTCTTCTATTACAGTCACTATGAGACAAGAACTATTCAAACTACTGTATATACACTAAATTAGCAACAACTTTATGAGACAGGCAGGTACAATTATATTCTTCTTTCATAGATCAGGAAACTAAACCAGAGATAAATAACTTGCCCAGTTCACACTGGGAAGTGGAAGAGCTGAGATCTGGAGCCATTTTTTTAAGCTTTATTTATTTATTTGAAAGTCAGAGTTACACAGAGAGAGGAGGAGAGGCAGACAGAGAGAGAGAGAGAGATCTTCCATCTTCCGGTTCACTCCCCAGATGGCCGCAATGGCTAGAGCCACACCGATCCAAAGGCAGGACCCAGGAGCTTCCTCTGAGTCTCTCATATGGGTGCAGAGGCCCAAGGACCTAGGCCATCTTCTACTGCTTTCCCAGGCCACAGCAGAGAGCTGGATCAGAAGTGGAGCAGCTGGGATTCAAACTGGCACCCATATGGGATGCTGGCACTGCAGGCGGCGGCTTTACCCACTATGCCAAAGCGCCGGCCCCATCTGGGTCCATCTTAACTACTATGTTAGCTTCTCCTCCAGGCTGAGACAGGGACACAGATACAGCAGATTGTGCAAAATGCCGTAATAAAGGCAGACACAAGGCACAGAAGAAAAAACCCACAGAAGAAAGTAGTTGTCTATCTATAAGGAAGAGACAAGGAAGAATAACTAGGGGAAGTGGAATGAAAGTGAATTTTTAAGGATAAATTTGAGGTTTTCCATGTAGAAACCAGTCATGGGGAGAGTACTGTAGTGACAACATTTCAAGGCAGGAAAGTTTGGAGGGATCATACAATTAATTTGGAATCTCTGGAAAATTCCTGGAAGCAGATTACCATAGATGATCCTCCTAGAAAGTTCAGGAGAGGTATGTCTGCCCTCCCTGAGGAGCTGAGAACTGATTCCAAAGGTTGTAGGAAACCTTGGAGTATTGAAGTCAAGAGATACGGGGTGGAAAATAATCGAAGCTCAGACTTTCTTATTAAAAAGACAACTTTGGCAGTGCCACTGAGGCAGAATGAGCAGAGCATGAGCTAAAAGCAGATAGACGTACTAGGAGACCATGGTCATCAGTCAAGCAAGAGATTGGGAGGGACCAATTTAGCAATAATAGTGGACACAGGAAATAAAAGGATTTAAGAACATTGAAGAATTTGGTGATGCACTGGATGTGGGAGAGAAAAAAGGAGTAAGATAAAAGGGTCTTTTCAAGGTCCTTTACTTACAAAAGCAGGCCTCTTAAGGGTAGATGTAACAAGCCAAGGGAGGGGGGATTTCAGAAAGTTCTGTTTGGAGTGTGCTTCATTAGAGATAAATTTACTTTTTGAGTCAAAAGTAAAGCACTTGGTAATATGGGGTCTCTAGTAAACAAAAAATATCACACAATTAAGTGGAAGCTATAGGTGGCAATGAAATCACTTAGAACATAGCAATGAAGGCCAGTGCCGTGGCTCACTTGGTTAATCCTCCTCCTGCGGCACCAGCATCCCATATGAGCGCTGGTTATAGTTCCGGCTGCACCGACCATAGTGGCTATTTGGGGGATGAACCATCAGAAAGAAGATCTTTCTCTCAGTCTCTCTCTCTCTCACTGTCTAACTCTGTCAAATTAATTAATTAATTAATTAATTTAAAAAAAGCAGTGAGCTGGACCAAGGACTGAGCACAGAACCCCACAGGGGTATAGAAAGAGGATGCAGACAGAAGGAGCCAATATTGGCAGAGGCAAAAAGAAAAAAGAAAAAAAAAAGAGCCCTAGGAAAATATAAACACATGATCAGAAGAGCAGGGAGACTCCATAAACATTCCCAATCAGAAGAGTTAAGCATCTCTATCCTATAGGAGCTATTATGCTTATTTCTCTAATTGCACAGATGATGCACATTATTATTATAACTTATTCATCTATTATTAGGATGATTAGATTGTGAATTTTTCTAGAGTTAAAAAACGAGTGTCTTAAAAATATGATTCCTGCAGCTATCACAGAAACTTACACCTAAAATCTACTTGAGAATTGAGTAAGGAATGGAAGGTACTTGTCTTCTGGTCATCAAGGGGGTCACCACTAGAGAGCACTAGTAGCTCTAGCAGACAGGATGTGCTAGCATGGATATACAGAGGGCTTCTTGTGATGGAACTAGAACTCAAACCTTGACACCTATAATAAGTTTCCAATACTGCAGCGTGTTGTTTAGATGTTCTGTTTTCTGGATCAGTTTCTCTACTTTGAATGATTTACTAGATTTCAAAATACTCTCTCTGCCTCCATGCTCTCTAACTTACAACCTGTTCTTGGCCTCATCAGAGGTGTATCTAAGAGCCTCTGTTCAAGTAACCTTGAGCCAGGCCCTTTGCAGAGGCCCCAAACTGTCTTTGAAGTTGCAGCCCTGCTCTTTGCTGCTGCTCCACCACTCTGGCAGGACCTGTTAGCTGTTCCTCCAACAGACCATGCATTCTCACACATGTGTGCTATTAACTCAAGGTATTTCCTCCTTTGTGAATACCCTTCACTGAATCTCAGAATCCCAACTTGTCATGTATATTTCTCTTATTATCCACTCAATGAAAGCTTTCCAACCATCCAGGAAAATTCTCTTTTCTGTGCTGCAGGCTTTTAAGAACAAGCCTTTTATTATGGCATTTTTCCCATTGCTAATATTTATTTGTTCACTTATTCCTCTCCTCTAAATTAATATAATTAATATTTTTTTCCTCAAAGACAAGTAACACAACTCACAATCTATGGGCTATTTACTTGCAATTAAAAATGGCTTAAAAGATGGAGGACCTGTCATTGTCACTAGCTATGCCCACCAGGCTAGGCTAGAGCCTGAGGAAGCGCACCCATCGGGAGTGGCAAGATAGAAACTTCTAGGTCCATTGCTCCTGGATAAACCCTTTAGTGACTAAAGACTTTCTGTGCTTAGATTGCAAATAGTATTTATGTCACAGTCTCCTCTTTCTTTTCCATAACAGCCATCAATGAATATCATGTCAGGCAGGAGCCATTAGGCTCTCCAAATTAATCTCATCTGCCACTTTGGGACTGTAAGATAACACCAAGATCCTAAACAAAGCATGCCAGACTATTGGATGTTACATACAATAGTCTTTTACTTCCTAGGCCTTTGCATTTGATGTTCCCTCTTCCTGGGACTCGTGTACCTGTGCTCACAATTTGGGTCCACTGGTAACTCAATTGATCCAGTGTCCCCCTGTTTTACCTTCATGAGTCCAAGCCAACCTCACCTCCTCTGACACCCAACTTAACTTTCATATTCTGGCTCTCCCAGTCCTGTGCCCATGGTGTTTTTGAATGCTTCCATTTCATCATTTATGACTGTTTGTTTCCTCATGTGTTTCCCTTGGGGACAACATCCTCCTTGGTGATAGGGTCGTCTGTGTCTTCTCACCTCCAGAGCTCCAGCATTGACACAGACAGTGTCTGACACAAGCACACATTCAGTAAACACTGAGTAAAGGTGCGAACATTATATTCCCTCTTGCACAAATACTAATGACAAAACATTCATTTTTGGGCTTTGGATGGTTCAACTTTTGGTAGCTAAGTTCTTCTAGTGGTGGGTACAAGGTAACAGACAAATGAAATACAGAAAATCCAAAAGCTGTCATTGGGGAAGCTGCCTGCCTGCAACAGGTTCATAGATAATACAAATTTGCTCTAGATAATAACTCTCATCCCAAGGAAGGCAGGGCTACCTAAACCAAGGCAGATGCTTCCCTGTAAGGACATAGAGAAATGTGAAGAGTTCTAGAACAATAATTCAAAAGGAAGCCTTATCCTACAAAGTTTAGGGTAAACTCATGCATGAATTCTCATTGTCAGAAGAGAGGTTGCATCTCACAGATCAGAAATCTTGGGTCATAGCTGCTCTGTAGTCATGGAAAAGTGAAAGTACCAGAGATTAGTCCTAAATTATTCGGGCAGAGTAGAAGTCAAGAACAAGGAGAGACTGAGATCATAAGAAGATGTCTAGTAAAGTGGAGATGTAAATTAGATGCAAATATATCAAGCAGTCACTACTGTGACCTGGCCCTGGAATTAATTTTCATTTTTACTTTTTTTACCTTGGAGGCTTATGTAACCTGAAACAGGCTCCACATGGAGGCTCTATGTGGGATCTTTCCATTTTAAGGTGATATTTTAGCATATCAAAAGATAAAATATGTTCTGCCATTCCACATTCCATTTAAGCACTATATCTGTCATATTAAGGTCCATTTATCAAGGTCACCAGCCAGCTTGTCAAAAGTTTGTAGAAGTTAGTCACTCAAAGGATTATAAATATCTTTGGTCTGGGATGTGCTTGTACTGAGTGAGGGTAGAAGGTGATCTAACTTTTTAAAGTCATGGTCATTTTTGGTGTTATTCATTTGTTTCTCTCTTGGTCTTGCCCAAAAGTTGGAGGTTTCTCAGACACATTGAATTGAACAGGCAGAGCCCTGTATTGAGAATGTTCTGGTAGGTGGTCAATGTTTTTCTTGGCCATATTTTCATATTGCTCTTCCTGCAAAGGATGGTGGCATTTTTCTTGAAGAACTATTAATAATTTACTTTTTATCTTGTAAACAATTTAAATGACTGATAGTATTTCCCTTTTAGCAATGTTGCTCAAACGTGTTCCAAAATTTTGTCTCACATCTAAAAATCTGTTTTCAAACTGAGTAAAACTAATGAACATTATTGAGCACTTATGTGTTCCAGATGCTGTACTAAGCACTTAGCATCCATATAACCATCACTATCTACAATAATGAATTACGTTCTTCTTTGCTTCCATTTTATAGGTTAGAGAACAGAGACATGGAGAAAATAAGTAACATGTATAAGAGTTACTCAGATCTGGTCCTATCTGATGCCAAAATTTGTAGGCATGTGTGGCATCCAGACCACAAACAGAAGTATACATGAAAAAAGCTCATTTATTCATTTTTTGTAAAACCAACTAAATTTATTCTGTCAGCCTGATTTGCCATAGTGTTGAGTTACAGTCACTGTTGGGACTAGCCACCCTGTGGAACTGTGCTGAGGTCCTGAAGCAGAGCACCATCATCACTTCACCTGAGTATCTCTAAGGGTCTCATTGCAGACTAGGTGATCCTACCCATCTGGCTGCTGGGATGCTCCAACTCATACTTGTGGCACAGGATCTTTGGTAAATTTGGGACTGTGGTGCATAGGGCATCACTCTCTTGATTGTCAAAGAGGTCTTTCTACTCTAAATAGTATGTCACCTCCTGCAGTGCTAGCTTTACCACTGAGCAATGCATGGCCCTCTGACTTTAACACTCCTTTTTGCTTTGGGATGCACAGCTACCTCTTCCTGAGTTTTCAAAAATTAATTTTTCTACCTCCACACCCATCCTCATGATAGTAGTAGTTTCTTTAAGAAATTCTCACTTTATCTTAAGCAGGTTCTATTTTTCTACCATGCAAATATCTCATAGGCCAGGAAATTTCAAAGGCGTGACTATGAGATAGAAAAATATAGGAAGAATAAATGTAAGCTAATGTTCCACAAATTATTCTGCCACATGCCTTTTTCTCAGGTTTACCAGATGGCTTGTTCTAACAGTATGAGTCTGTTGATGGAGTATAGGGAATTTTGATGTTTGTATAATTTTATTACCAGCATATTTCATATAACCCACTGCCAGCAGTGGTTGTATTTCTCATAAAGCCCTGGTTTATTTTTATCTTATGGATACTTTGAGTCATAACAAACTGTTTCGCTTTCTGCAGGTCTTTTGGAGACATTTTGATGAGATATGTGTCGGTAAACTAAGACATTTTTGAGACCAAATTTTATGGGACAAAGATTTGTTTTGAAAATGCTGTGCATTATCATATATGTAGGACAATCAAAAAGTTCATAGAAGGTATGTATTGTCAAAATATTATGTGTGGGGGAAGGTGTTGTGGCATAACAGGTAAAGTCACTGCCTGCAATACCGGGATCTCGTATGGCACTGGTTCCGCTCCCAGCTGCTCCTGGCTCCTGGCTTCAACCTGGCTTGGCTTTGGCCTTTGCAGTCATCTGAGGAGTAAACCACTGCATAGATCTCTCTCTCTCTTTCTCTCTCTCTCTCTCTGTATCTCCTTTTATCTCTGTAACTCTGACTTTCAAATAAATAAATCTTTAAAAATGATGCATAGATTTTTTTTTTGCACCAAAATAAAATATTTTATGTCAATTTTTTTCCCATGAAATGTTTAGGTTCCTCTTATGTCAGGGCACAGGAGTGGGGGTGCCCAAGAAAAGTGTTCTCTGAGATTCCCTTTTTAACTTTAACATTCCTTTTTTTAAAACTTCTACATTCCAGATTTTTAGGGTTCTTAGAGAAGCATGGTGTTGCTACTAATAATAGCACTTGTTTTAGACCTGATGCTACAAGTACAAAAAAAACAAAACAAAAATAGAATGCTTAATCTTTGCCTCTCTTTGTAATGTTTGCTTTTCTTCTCTGGAATGAGAAAAGCATTGCAGGTCAGTCCAAGGAGCGCGAGATGGGACCAAAGTGTGTGTGTGCTGGGGGCTCAGAGCACAGTGTGGATCTGCCTGCACTCACACCTCCACAGCCCCAGGCAGCTCTCCACCCTCAGAGCAGCAGCAAATTGAATTTATTCCCACTTAGTTTCCAGTAGGTTGCCATGCTCCCTGTGGGTGGTCAATAAATATTGATTAAATTGAATGTTGCTCTGTGTTATCTTCCTTTCTCATTTTTCCCTCCCTTTGGCTCTGATTCTTGGGTCCTTGGAAATTATATGTACATAATTTTCAATGTAAAATTTAGATAGATAGATAGATAGATGTATCTCCCCAGGGTCTTCTCTTACTTTCATTTCATCTGTTTTCAGAGTTAGGCCGCTCTGTGTTCTTATATCACCTCTTCCTGTTTGCTTTCTCTGTGTCTGGGTCTCATCCCAGAACTTCTCTCTGAGAAGTTATTATTAATAATAACTCTCTGAGAAGTAATTATTAATCTGATATAATCTCTCTCTGTGTGTATTCTTTTATTTCTTCTTTCCAGCTCTCTAGACTCTGTGTTTCTGTCTCAACACACACACACACACACAAACACAAACACAACCTTTCTATACTTGCGCTTGTTCCTCTCTAGAGGTATCATAAAAAAGACCATTGCATTTTGCCAAGAATTGGACACACTAAAGGATATTTATAACTGTTCAGACTAATTCACTTTATATTTTTTCTTGGAAACAATATTTTCAGTGTCCAAAGACAAGAACTTAAGAAAAGTGGATTGGTCGCTACTAATCATCATACATTTCTAAATCATGCAGAGTGATTGGGTCAGCTCTCCCCTGGGTTTTCTTTGCCCTCTGCCCAGACAGGATTGCATTCCTCTGATACAAATACAGCTACATTTCATGAGGCGACTATTAGCCTGTTGGGAATACTCAGCTTCTCCCTTCCCCTAGTGTCTTAAGCTCCCTTTCAGCCACATGGCCAAAGATATTGGCACAGAAATATTGATTGCAAAAGTCCTTGGAGTCTGATGCTGACTTTCCTGCCTTCTGTGCCTCAAATTTTAAGGACTGAAATGGGACAGTGCTTTTTTTTTTTCCTTCAGTGGCTTTCTAGTGAAAATATGAAGGGTGCAATTGACATCCCATGGAATTTAACAGGTTACTGTACTGCCTTTGGCATTTAAATTATTTTTCTAATCATTGTTTTTTTTCTGGAAATGTACTAAATTAATTGTACCTAACAGTGAATTTGAGGGATAGAATTTAAAACTTTGGTCCATGGATGAATTCTAAACAAATTCTCTGCTCTTCTGTTTAGGAGAAGGACCAAGCATGCTCCAAGTACTTTATGGGAAACATTGCATTCACCCATCACAGCTACCTGGTTGGTGTGATGACAGCCATTTCTCAGATTCGGAAAAGACAGAGAAGTTCAGTGATTCAGCAAAGATCATACAATACAGCACTGTCTTAACTTGTTAAATGTGAGTACAGTTATGTTCTGAAGGATAATTTGTATACCCAGAAAAAAACCCAAGGTTATTTTGGGTACAATTATTTAAAAACTTCTTCTTTCTAAGTTTGTATGGTACTTTAAAAATCTTATTAATACATTCATAAATGTAGCAAGCTGTGCAATAATTTGAATGAAGACTTTACAACTTAATCAAATTCCATGGAATAATTTACTACATTTATTAATGTAATAGATGTTTACTTTCTGTATCAGTACATCAATCATGTGGTCTGGCAAACTTCCCAAGAACTTAATTCATCTTCATAAATTTAATATATTAAATTTGTATGCATGATGAACCTGAAATTCCTTAAATATTCCAAATGAGGTTTTTATCTCAAATTACAAGCCTAAAGCAATTACTCATTTAAACTTACAATCACAAAATTGGCCTATTTTTGTGAAAGATAAAATTCTCTTGAATAGTATAAACAATTAAAACAAGAACAGATTTTCATGAATACACATTAGAGTTCTAACTGATATTTTGATTCCCTATACACAAAAATAAATTTTGCCATCATTAAAAATTAAGAAAAAAATTATTCCCAATAATTTCATCTTCCTAAGTAATACCGCAGTTCTATTGGGGTATACTGAGCCTTATTTGTCTGAGTCAGTGCCCTCAGAAATTAAACATAATTAAAAAATAATTGTCTGATATACACATTCTGTATAATTGTCTCCTTTTGAATGTGAATGAACTTGTGAATATAATGAGGAACCCTTCTAGTGATTGTCACACTATATTGCAAAAGGAATTTCCACATGCAATCAAGTATTTTTTCACATGCAATCAAAATCAATTGAGTTTTTTGTTAGTTAAGAGGGAAAATTTGGAGACTCCAAAATGGCTGATTAGAGGTGTCCAGCATTCATCTCTTCCAGAGAACAATCATAATAATAATACAAATAATGTTATTTTTAGGTGATGCCCAAGGGAAAAGAAAAAAGCAAGGCAGTTATAGGAGCACTGTAGGACACGAAGACCTGAGTTGGCAGCATAAAGCACACTGGCAACTGAGAACGCAGACCCACAGTCAGAGGCAGTGTTCACTGCATCTCCTGTGTCCATCACTGACAATGCTAGCTGGCAGGGGCAATGCAGAGTGCTCACAGGCTTAAGGAGAGCTATCTGGAGGAATGCATAATAGCTCTGCTTCAGAGAACAACCCCTACTGTGTCTACCTCAGCCCTCAGAGCATAGGATGTGGCAGAATGGGAACTTCCCGAGAAAGGAACCACTGATGGAATCCACACTGCCCCAAGGGACAGAAGTCCCTGCATATCTGTACCCTTGGCCTCACAGTCATTCCAGCAAGCCAGCAAAGACTGTGGTGTTGGTGGAGCTGTGACTCTGGCACCATAGCATACCCAGCACACTGCACTACATCAGACAGGAAGTGCAGCAGATAGGGAGATTCTGCCCCAGGAACTTAGAAGCGGGCTCAGTTGCCTTCACAGAGTTAGGGCTAAACCTCTCCCACACTCTCCCCTCCCTCCAACACCCAGGGCAGTGCTTGCCACCATTAGGAACTGAGCATCTCCACCAGGACTGCTGATTGTTGCTCTTACAACTCATGCCCCTCCTCCACCTCACAACACTACTGCCAGAACACACCAACTTCCTGTAGTGAGGACCAGTGCTCTCGTGATCCTGGCCTCAGCCCCATGGGCTGACATGAAGACTATACACACCACCAAGACTGCCTCAGTGCTCCTGCAGCCCTGGCCTTGCCCCGCCTGCTGCTGAGACTCATAGCACCTGCCAGAATGAAGACGTGCATTCCCATGATCCTGGCTCTATCCTTGCTGTTGCAGGCCACTGGCAGAGCATACACAACCCCACCAGAACTGCAGGCTGTGCTTCTGCAACCTCAGAACTGCTCTTATCACTGCAGGCTACTGCCTGGCATACCTCAACTCTTTCATTCAGAGAACAAGTGTACCAGGCTCCTGCCATGACGCTCATCAATTATAGCACAAGAAGGTATCGAAAGACTACAAAACAGATACAACAGGTACTAAAAACAAAGAAACTTGGAAAACTAACAATGGAAGAAATGTCTTCTGGAAAAAATGCTTTGGCACAAAAGTCATCCTTTAAAAGTGGTAGATAACTGAGCTGCCAGATGTGCAAATATCAACCTAGAGGGAAAAAGAAGTATGGAACAACAGGCTAGAATGATACCTCCAAAGAAACAAAATAACTCTTTAGCAACAGACTAAAAAATAACTGTTAGAGAATTCAAAAGAATGATAAAGAAACTCAATTAGCAGTGAGAGACAACATTGGTTCAATGAAATTAGGGAAACAGTGCAATATGTGAAAGAGAGATTCATTAAGAAGGTAAAGATTTTGAAAAAGAACCAAATAGTAATCTTAGAAATGATGTAAAAAATACAGTCAAAAGCCTCAACAACAGACCAGATCAAGCAGAAGAAGAAACTTATGAATGTGAAGACAGATCTTACAAAATATCCTAGTTAGAGAAAGAAAAGAATAAAGAAAAAATAAAATAAAATAATAATAATGAAAAAAGAAGAAAGCCTCTGAGACCTTTGGGAAAATTAGCTAAATATTGGGGATTCCAAAAGGAAAAGAAAAGGCAAAAGGCATAGAAAGCCTACTTAATGAAGCAATAGCTGTAAACTTCTCTAATCTCGGTGAGAATCTGATACCATGTGTAAGAAGACCATAGAACTAAACAGACATGCCCAGAAAAGATCCTTACCAGGACATGCAAGTGTTATAGCCAGAATCTCAAAAGTGCAACACAAAAAGAGAATTCTAAAAACTGTAGGAGAAAAATGCCCAAGACACATTTAAGGGAACCCTCATCTGACTAACGGGATTTTTCAGCAGGAGCCTTACAGGCCAGGAGAGAATAGAATGATATATTCCCAACCTTGAAAGAAAAAAAAAAGTCGAGCATGAATACTATATCCAGCAAAGCTACTCTTTATAGATGGAGAAATAAAGACTTCCTAAACAAGCAGAAACAAGGACTTCATCACCGCCAAACCAGCCTTAAATATAGATGGTTAAGGAAGTCACACATCCAGAAGCAAAAGTATCATTGTGAAACACATAAAAAAATAAAGCCCACTAAAAGATCAGATACATAAGAAGAGAAACAGAAAACAATCAGACTTTATATATAAACTTCAAACCACAAAAAACAATAGTGGAAGGAAAGAACAAAGGATATTTGAAATAATCAAAAGAAATATTTTTAAATCATAGGACTAGGTTTTTATTTATCAATAAAGTACTCTTGAACAAAAGAACAATGCAGGAGTCATTACAAGGCCCAGCTCTAAAGTATACCACAAAACCATAGTAATTAAAACAGCATGATGTTGGCACAAAGCAGATACATAAACCAATGGAATAGAACAAAAGTCTAGTAGTAAACCTATAAATCTACAGCCAGCTGAACTTTGACAAAGCTGCTAAGTACATATCTTGGAGAAATGACAAGTCTTTTCAGTAAATGATGGCGCAAAAATTAACTACCCACATTCAGAAGAATGAAACTAGACTCCTGTCTCACCAAGTATAAAAAGCAACTGAAAATGGATAAAAGGCCTAAATGTAAGTCCCAAAACGAAGAAACTGCCAGAAGAAAACACTGAGAAATACATCTAGACTTTGGTGTTGACAAGGATTCTTTGGACAAAACCCCTAAAGCAAAAAGCAACAATAGACAAGTGGGATTATATCTAACTAAGAAATCTTCACAGCAAAGGAAACAACAGAAAGAAGACACGACGGAAGAAAATATTTGCTAGCTATGAGTCTTTCAAAGGATTAATATCCAGAACATACAAGAAATTCATGAAACTTAATAACAGAGGGGTTGGCAGTATGGGCTTAAGCCTCCACTTTTTTTTTTTTATTAAACTTTTATTTAATGAATATAAATTTCCAAAGTATAGCTTGTGGGTTACAATGGCTTCCCCCCTCCCATAACTTCCCTCCCGCCCGCAACCCTCCCCCCTCCCGCTCCCTTTCCCCTTCCATTCATGTAAAGATTCATTTTCAATTCTCTTTGTATACAGAAGATCAATTTAGTATATATTAGGTAAAGGTTTCAACATTTTGCCCATATAGCAACATCGAGTGAAAAAACTACCATTGGATTACTAATTATAGCATTAAATAGCAATGTACAGCACATTAAAGACAGAGATCCTACATAATTTTTTTTTTCAAAATAATTAATTTTCTATGCCATTTCCATTTTAACACCAGGTTGTCTTTTGTTTTTTTTTTTTTTTTCATTTCCAATTCTCTTTATATACAGAAGATCACTTCAGTATATAATTAGCAAAGACCTCATCAGTCTGCGCCCACACAGAAACGCAAAGTATAAAAATACTCTTTCAGTACCAGTCATAGCATCACTTGGCTTTAGACGACACATTAGGGACAGATCCCGCATGGGGTGTAAGTACACAGTGACTCCTGTTGCTGACTTAACAATTTGACACTCCTGTTCATGGCGTCAGTAATCTCCCTAGGCTCTAGTCATGAGTTGCCAGGGCTATGGAAGCCTTTAGAGTTCGCTGACTTTGGTCTTATTCCGATAGGGTCATAGTCAAAGTGGAGGTTCTCTCCTCCCTTCGGAGAAGGGTATCTCCTTCTTTGATGGCCCCGTTCTTTCCACTGGGATCTCACTCACAGAGATCATTCATTTAGGTCTTTTTTTTTTTTTTCCCCATGATATCTTGGCTTTCCATGCCTGCTATACTCTCATGGGCTCTTCAGCCAGATCTGAATGCCTTGAGGGCTGATTCTGAGGCCGGAGTGTTGTTTAGGACATCTTTGATGCCAGCATCTCATTTCTAGTGTGTTCATTGGAGTCCTAGCTGCCCTGCTTATGATCCAGCTCTCTGTTAATGTGCCTATGAAAGCAGCAAATGATGGCTCAAATACTTCTGCCCGTACCATCCATCCATGTGGGAGACCCAGATGAAGTTCCTGGCTCCTATTTCAGCCTGGTCCATACCTGGCTGTTATGGCTATTTGGGGAATGGACCAGCATATGGAAAATTCTCTCTCTCTCTCTTTCTTTCTCTCTTCTCTCTCACTTGCTCTGTGTTTCAGATAAAGCAAATAAATAAATAAATAAGTAAATAGATCTTTAAATAAACTCAATAACCCAAAAATTAATAATGCATTTTAAAAATGGACAAATGATATGAATAGATACTTCTTAAATGGACAAGCTCAAATGAACAACAAATTTATAAAATAAATTCCAAACAGCATTGGGCATTAGGGAAATGAAAATAAAAACCACAATGAAGTATCTCATATCACCTAAGTTAGAATAGTTATTATCAAAAATTTAAAAAATAACAAGTGTTGGCAACAATGTGGAGAAACAGGAACATTAACACACTATTGGTGAGAATGTAAATTAGAACAATTAGAAATGGACACTATGAGAGACAATGACAGGATAAGCCCTTGTCTAGACTGTTGAGGAACAACTTACTATTTTATTCCTTTTAGTATTTTTGTTGTTGTGGTTGTTGTTGTTGTTGCTCTGTTTATTCTACATAAGACCACTGGTTGAATTCTGTAATCAATGCACAATCATTCTTAGGCGTTTAAAATTAACATAAAAGTGATCTATGTTAAACATAGGAGTGGGAATAAGAGAGGGAGAAGATATATAGGTTGGCACATGTTCACTCGGACTTACCTCCAATGGTGGAACTAGCAATGTGCCAGGGGATTTCAAATCAATTTTACCAAGAAGGCAGGTACCAATGCCAGCGCACTTGGTAAAGTGAAAAGTATAAATACACAACCAATCAAAAAGATAGGGTATGTGTCGAAGAGATTTCACAAATAAGACCAGTGTAAGCAAATAATGAAGGATAGAATTAAAAGGAGGAGAATGATCCTGCAGGGGAAGCAGAACACACAGCAGACTCATTGAATGGCAAATGCCCAAAACAGCACTCCTGCCTCAGAATCAACCCTTGGGACATTCAGATCTGGCTAAAAGGTCCATGAGAGTCTCACAGGCATGGAAAGCCATGACACGATGGCAAAAAAAAACAATCTAAATGAAAGACCCTGGTGAACAAGACCCCAGCAGAAGGAACAGGCCATCAAGGAGAGAGGTGCCTTTCTCCGAAGGGAGGAAGGAACCTCCACTGTGACACGGCCTTGACTGAACAAGTTCAGAGTCAGTGAACTCAAGGGACTTCCATAGCCTAGACAGCTCATAGCAAGAGTCTCGGGTGATTGCTGACGTCACAAATAAGAGTGCCAATTGTTAAATCAACAACGGGAGTCACTGGGTACATGCTCCCTACATAGGATCTCTGTCCTTAATGTGTTTTACTATGAAACTTTAAAACACTACTAATCGAACAATACCCTATACCTTGTGTGGTTGTGTGAATGCAGCCTGTTGAAATCCTTGCTTAGTATATACTAAGCTGATCTTCAGTATATGAAGGTAATTGAAAATGAAACTCGATAAAGGGTGGGATGGGAGAGGGAGAGGGGAGGGCCATGGAAGGGAGGGAGGTTGGGGGGGAAAGCCACAACAATACAAAAGTTGCACTTTGTAAATTCACATTTATGAAATAAAAAATAAATAAATAAATAAAATAAATTTAACTGAAAAAAAAAAACAAAGAACAATATGGAAATTCCTCAAAAACTAATCAACTTGATTTGATGATTATATGTTGTATACATGCATTAAATTATCACATTGTACCTATAAATATGTACAATTATAATAATGACAGAAGCAAACATATATTTAAATAGTGATATAAATAAGTAGATAATTAATTCAGAAAAAGGGAAAATTTCTTGGGTGGGCCTGACCTAAACAGGTGAGACATTAAAAGAAACAAACAGCAGCAGCTGTATTGTCTTGCTAAACTTACATTGAGATCTAGCTAGAGAGAGACCTTGGGCTATCTGAATGTCCTAGATAGGCTCAAGAGGACAAGAACTTTGTACTGATCTCTACTCTATCCCCAGTGCTCAGTGGAGCCTGGTATGCACTAGATATGCTCAATAAATAATGTTGGATTCATGAGTGAATGAAGGAAGCCACTTGCCAAGATCACAACTGTTGGTGTATAGCGATACTGATCCTTGAAAGCAGAGTTGTCTAACTCCAGAGTTCAAGTTCTTCAATACCCCCTTTAATTAGGAGAAAAAAATAAATTAACAAAGAAGTGTAATATAGAGGATGTGAGAATGAAGATCCTGAAGAGGAAATTGGAAGAGTATTTTGGGACCAATAATAAGGAATCTGGAAGTCTTGGAAAAGAAATTTACAATTTTTCTTGTAGGCATGAAGAGAAGGGTGACAGATGTTGTTAAGTGCCCCTCTAGACAGCAATAGTGTGGAGTACAAGCTGTCTGAGAGGGGAAAGGACATCTATGTGAACTTGAATGACATTTCATATCTTTTTTCATTGCCATTAGAATTATCCAGAATACTACAATTTAAGAGGAACAAAGAAAATATTCTTTCTTGGCACTTATTACAAGTGCCTTGGCATGGGCCTTAGTTTCAGGTTGTGGTCTCCATGTTCTTTTGCTGAGTATTTTGTATTTAGTTGATTCTAATTATTATAGCTCTTTTCTGTTTTTCAACTTCAATGTATGTGTATTTGTCAGTGGTAGCATTGTCTTTGTGTGTGTGTGTGTGTGTGACAGGAGGAAGACTCGATTGTCTAAATCCATAGTTCCTGATATTTTTTATGGCCTGGGGAATAACTGAAGTTTGCTTCCTTTCGGTTCTATTCTAGGTTCTAATGTGATAGATGCTGTATGTTACCCTTGTCTACACTTACTTTCCAGTGAAGTCCCTAAATAAATTCTCTCTACATTTAAATTTCCAAATTCTTAATATCTTCTCTGTGATAGAGAAATAAAGCAGATTTAAAAAGAATCTGTTTGTGTGCTGGTTGATTTATACTTTTATTTCTATGATGATTATATTTATATAATTTTCTAGCTGGGTGGTTATGCTGTTTCATAATGCTCTGAAACTCATACTCAAAGACAAACTATAAACCAGTATGTAAACAAAAGAATGTAGAGAAGTATTTTCCTTTCTCCATTATGTTTGTATATAAGATTTATTTAGAATTCTATGAATAACTCAAAAGAAGAATGAGAAAAGGCAGTTCCATGTGTTTCATCCTGACTGGGAAGTGATGTGGCAACCACAATGTTGCTGTCTCTGAGGGTTCATCAGAGCATGCCAAGCTGTGAGTCTTGAAGATTTGAAAGTTAGCAGAACTGCACCAGGTGCTGTGGTGAGCACTCCCTGGCCTTTCCCCAAGCTGCGTTTCCAGGAGACCCAGATAACCTTGTTGCAGAAGCAGCAGGGCTGGTTGTGCTGTAGGAGGTGACTTTTGGTCATGAACAGGCACAAAGGAGATGATGTTTTATGCAGTTGGGGAGATCAAAGCCTCTGAGAAACTGCCATTTGAAATACAAAATTAGTAGACTCCTGTAGAGAACCACAGCGAGGGTTAGGAACACAAAAAGGGATATATGGTCATCCTACATTTCAGTATCCTCAGCTTTTTTGCTATATAAATTTAATGTGTACAGCATGAAGTTTTTACATACATAGAGAAATGATGACTACATTATAGTGAATTAACATATCCATCATGCCACATAGCCACCTTTTGTGTGCATGTATGTGAAGCTCCCCTAAAATCTACTGTCTCAGCAAGTTTCCAGGCTAACATTGTTACCTATAGTCCTCATGCTGCAATCAGATCTCTAGGCATAAAAGCATCTATGTTTTCTGGCCCATGCCTCCTCATTCTCTGACTCCACCTCAGGTTTGAAGCTCATCTGAAATACTGTAAAAGAGGTCATTGGTAAGAAACTTGGCCTTGATATGCTTATTTGGGGATTTTTTTTCCTATTGGAAAGAGAATGAAGGGCCCAGAATGTACCAGAATGTACTGTTGATTACTTATGGGCTTATGGAAAGTAAACAGATTTCTCTTCCATTAGGATTCACCCTACCTCTCCTCTATTTGGAACCATTGTTCTGTGAATAACGTACAGAATGTGTGATTTGCAGTAGCTCTGAGACAGTGAGCCCAAGTGCACTTCAGGAGCATGGTGGGCTGGTTGGAAAATAAGATATTTGAGAGCTGCTGCATTTACCTGCTATTAAAGAATACTTTTCAATGTTTTATGTCACCATGGCTTATCTTTACATGCTGCTCACCTTAGATACTTGCTAAATTTCCAATTATCAACAGTCAAATGATTCCCCCAAATCTAATATCAGTGCCAGTACATCAGAACTATTTCCACATAAGCTTATAGTCCTCTTGTTAAATTATTTAGGCTATATTAATGAGGTTTAATTATTTTATTTACCTCATTGAGCAGGTTTACTTTGAAAGTGCAAAAGCAATCTTTTCAAGAAATTATATCTTTACATTTAACATGGCTCATATTCAGAGGAAATTAAGTGACCAAAAGAAAAATAAAATAAATGCCACAATGGCAGCTGGAAGATCTATCAGTGCTTGGGGTGGATTTCTATTCTAAGCTAGGGCTTCATTCTTTTCATATGACTTACACCCTATAGTTGTCTTCTTGCCTAGATATGTAAGATCATTTCTGATACGTGCCTTCATCAACCCTTAAGCTCAGAAGGAAACCTGTTGGATCACTAATTTCTGAAGAGGCTGTGAAGACCTCTTCCCTAGAATGGATTTGCTTTCTTTGCCATTAAATGACTTCCCCATTTTACTTAATCAGTGTCGACACTCTTTTCCATCCCTTCAACCCCAAATGCTGCTCTTGATCTTTTCTGTGTGACTTCTTTAACTGAAGTTGTACACTAAACAGGTACACATGCTTCAACTCTCTCAGAAACATCCTGTGGTGTTTCCCTGCTCCCAATTCCTCTACAAATCTGCTCTTCTCCCCTTCTGATCCTGCCCTGTATCCTGGGTGCTTGATCTGTCTGGGCTGCATTAACCAGGTCCCTTGCCTTGTGACTTTGTTAGGTTTGGGCAATAGGGAGCACCAGCAAGAGACTGGAGGGGTGTAGGAGGATGCTGGTGTATTTATTCTCCTTGTTTACTCCCTGTTGCATCTCTCTGTTAAAGGTTCCTGTCAGATAGCCCTCTCTATACAGCGGCCTTCTCTGGATTCTGTCAATCACTCTCTGCATTTCAGTTCAGCTCACTTCAACAAGTATTCCTTGATAGTCTAGTGGGTACAGACCACTATGAGGCCTCAGGGGTAAATGTTGCAAAGGAAAAGTAGAGCTTGTGCTCAGGGAGCATTCAGCTGGTAGCAGCCACAACAGTAACAGCATCAGGACTGCATGTGGATTTTATTCCTTAAACCTTACTCATGACAACCTTGTGACATAAATATTTTTACTATTTTACCAATGAGAACATTGAGGCTTGTAGAGATTAAATGGTCTTAAGATCAGAAAGACATTAAATGACCTGAGATTGAAATTATCCCTTAAGTCCATCTCCTAACCTAATGAATGATGATCAAAGTACACACAAAAACAATTATAACTCAAAATATTGGTCCATTAACTTATGCCACAATTGACCTTGACTATGACCATTTCCAAATTCCTTTTTGTACAACTTATCTTAGTAAATGGTCTATCATCCATTCAACTGCCAAGGTTCTTTTAGTCTTATTGTAGCCAGTTACTCTGCCTTATCAGTTTTAGTGCTTAAATATGTATTTCCACAGTCACTATCTCTTCTAACTGTAACAGCCTGTTCTCACTTAAGCCCACTATGACCTTTCCTCTTCTTAGAGCTTTGTTTTTATCATGTCCATACTGAAAGCCCTTCAGTAACTCTTAGGACAATGGCTATACTTCTTAGTTTGGCATAATAAGCCCCCAAGACAAAGTTCTAGTTTTTCCTCTCTGGTTTTACCTGTAGAGTTACCTGCAAGGGCATCAAATAAACTTTACAGGAGTTTCTGTGTTTTATGTTGTTCCTTTGGGACCTTAATGTGGTACATTCTCTCACTTTCTCCAGAACTATTTGCATGTGACCCTTACTGGAATGTTTATTTACTGCAATGACCTCTACCCTTCCACAAAACCCAATTTTACTTTCTCCCCACACATTTCCTACCTGTTTGTAGTAAGTGACACTTCTTTGGATTTCAAGTACAATCTGCATTCCCACTGTCATGAAACTCCAATCTATTGTAACAAATGGTGCCTTTGACCATCACTGGCCGTAGATCAGGGGCTTCTTGCAAGCAGTGACTCACATTCACCCCAGAGGCACCCAATTCGGGATTGTTTAATGTAAAAACTAAGGGTCAGTAACTCCAAATTACTTCTATTTAACTTTGGAATGTATTTTCGGAATTCTCATGTTATATAAACACAGGCACCCACAAACTGAAGGTCCACTCTCAGATCTACGGATCTGAATGTTAATAAAGAGATCAGAGACAGTTCAATGAATCCTGAAGGCTTGACACTCTTGGAACTGCCTGTTCCTTACTCCTTGCCCTTTTTTCTAGAGGATCCCTTTCCCACCCTAATAGATAAAGTGAATCTTGGAAACAAACAATTAAGTAAAATTCCTCTCCAGTTTTAAAATACAGGGATATCAAATGCTGACTATATTGCCCAAGGTTGTAGAAGCAGATTCAGTGCTGAAGTACAATCCATTGTGCTTTTAGATAAGACAAGATGCCCTCCAGGGTGCAGTCTGTTTGTTTTAGAGTTTGCAGACTCGCATAGCATTCTTTTTCTCTGACAATAATCATCATAAAAATAGCATGAACTTTCTTGCAGCCTTACTCATAGCTAAAGGAAGGAAAGATTACAAAATGTTGTCAACCTAAGATCATCAAAGGAGATCTCAATAGGTATTAATAAATGTGCTATATGGTTTCTATAATACAGAGAACCATGTTGAAAGACCTGTACTGTGAGTCCTAGGAAAAGAAGTTTGAGATATCACTAAAAGCAGGAATGTCAAAAGGAAGCACAATCTTGCTATGAAATCTCCCTCAGTGAGAAGAGGAAGAGCACAGCAGGTATATGTCAGTGTTTAAGGGGCTTCCGAGACCAACAGTTTATTTTTTTACAATCATCTCTGACAACATATGTGAGGCATCTGTTGTGTCCTCTTTAGTGTCAAATACACAGGAGTAATGTGGTAAAACAGTTTCTGGGGAAATAAGATTTAGAGGATGACTGATCTACATTTCATTCTTAATGCTGTCACTTACTAGCTGTTGCTTTGGGGCATATTAATTTCTCCGAGCCTGTATTTCCTCCTCTGTCACATGCTGATAAGTACTCCATTTCACAGATTGGTTCTGAGATTTAAACAAGATAATGCATTTGAAGTGTCCGGTATAGTGCCTGGCACTACTTTATGACTGCCATCTGCTGGCAGTTATTTAACAGCTGGCCACGGGGTATGATCAATATCAAATGAAAAGAACATGGAGGAAAATGGTTGGGTACGCGGGTGTGTCTTTAACATTTATGTGCATGTACTACTTTATTTTTAAAAGATTTATTTGTTTATTTGAAAAAGTTACTTAGAGAGTAGAAAAGACAAACAGAGAGACAGAGACAGAGATAGAGAGGTCTTCCATTTGTCAGTTCACTATCCAAGTGGCCACAATGCCTGGGACTGGCCTTTAGCAAGGAGCTGGATGGGAAGTAGAGCAGCTGAAGCTTGAGTTGGTGCCCATATGGGATGCCAGCATTGCAGGCAGCTGCTTAACCTGCTATGTCACAATGCCAGCACCCCCTCTTTTTAATAGATATTTTAAAAGATTTATTTATTTACTCAAAAGACAGAGAGGGAGGGAATCTTCCATCTACTGGTTCACTCTCCTGCTTTATCCAGCAGGTGACAAGACCAAGAGAAAAGCCTTTATTTTAATTAAAACCTAGTTTCCTAAGTTTATGTCAGTGTTCACGCAGAAATATGAAATGCCTTTTACATGACTAAGTTCTGATTAGTCAGGACTTTTCCCTGGATGGATACAATTTTATTATACAAAATGTTACAATAAGTCAAAATTTTATTATACAAAATGTTAAAGTAAGTCAGAAAAAATGCCTTTGAAAACTACTGCCAAGATGAAATTCTCCAGATGTTCCTGTCAATGTACATTTGCTGCTAGGAATAAAGCAACAGAAAAAGTTCATTTGTTAGTAGCTTCCCTGATATTTTAACCATGTCTTCCACATCCTCCAAATCCCATCTAACATTTTCTTAAATATAACAATTTTATTCATAAAGTAAAAAAAAAATCCACATGTAACAGCAAAATTGATGCACATCTTGCTTTATTTAGAAATGAAATTATAAATGCCAAGAAGCACATCTCGCTTTTGGTCAGAATGGAAAATAACCTTTTGAAGGACTTGATAAATTGAATTTTTTATGTAGTTTTGTGATAATCATCTATTTAGCTCTGTTAACTTCCAAATGGCATTTTGAGCCTCCAACACTGCCAGAAAACCACATTCAATTCCTAATTTCTCATATGACCTTGAAGTACCTGGTATACTTCAGAAGTCTTTGGTTGTCTGAAACACAGAATATCTAGTCACTTTGTATTGCTTGGAAGGCATACTTTTTTTGCAAATAGTATTCTACATAATTGCTCAACTCATGGAAGAAAATTAAAATATTTTTAATGAAGTACCATCACAAATGATAATTCCTGTGATATTTGAATTAAGCTTCACCTTTAGGCAAAAGTTTACTTAGATTACTGTTTACTTCTTAAAAGTTCTCCTCCAGTCCCACTACTATCGTCAGCTATTTTTTAATCTTTACAATAGTGTTATCAACTAGATGCTATTTTTATAAACTTTTATTTAATGAATATAAATTTCCAAAGTACAACTTATGGATTACAATGGCTCCCCCCTCCATAACTTCCCTCCCACTGCAACCCTCCCCTTTCCCACTCCCTCTCCGCTTCCATTCACATCAAGATTCATTTGCAATTCTCTTTATATACAGAAGATCAGTTTAGTATATATTAAGTAAAGATTTCAACAGTTTGCACCCACATAGCAACACAAAGTGAAAAATACTGTTGGAGTACTAGTTACAGCATTAAATCACAATATACAACACATTAAGGACAGAGATCCTACATGAGGAGTAAGTGCACAGGGACTCCTATTGTTGACTTAACAAATTGACACTCTTGTTTATGGCATCAGTAATCGCCCTAGGCTCTTGTCATGAGTTGCCAAGGCTATGGAGGCCTTTTGAGTTCACCAACTCTGATCAGAGATCTTTCATTTAGGTCATTTTTTTTTTTTTTTGCCAGAGTGTCATGGCTTTCCATGCCTGAAATACTCTCATGGGCTTTTCAGCTGGATCCGCATGCCTTAAGGGCTGAATCTGAGGCCAGAGTGCTGTTTAGGACATCCACCATTCTATGAGTCTGCTGTGTATCTCGCTTCCCATGTTGGATCGTTCTCTCCCTTTTTTATTCTATCACTTAGTATATCCAGTAGTATTAAGCTTAGAATGCCCTCCCTGCCAGTTCCTAAAACCAGGGCTTTCAGTAACAGCTAACTCAGATAGTCCTGTACCTATTTGGACAGGTCCTCACTGAGGACTTAAAGGGACTATCTCTTGAGGGGGGTGCACAATAATCCATAATGTAGATGATTAAATGTAAATGATTTGTTGGTCTGTCTCCTTTCCCAGCCTTAGACTCTAGTCTTATACATTGGCTTAACTTCCTAGCAAAACTAGCTACTAGATATCTGGAGGAAAACAAAGCATAGTTAGTCCATTTAGAGTGTTAATTATTTAACCCTTATCCTCACCCCTGAGGAGAGAAAACCAGCCCCAGAGAGGATATGGGCCATGCAGAAAATTCCTACTTCTGCAAACTTCAGGCAGTCCCAGTTTTTCTCTAGCAGGTTATAGGTTCCTAGATATAGGGAAATAGCACAGTTCCTAAACCAGGCTCTCGACAGGCAGCCAAAGCAGAGCCCCCTCCTTTGGGGGAAAGAGCAAACCACAGCCTTTCTTAGCTAAAGGATGCTATGACTGCCAAACCCAGAGAGACCCTCCCAGCTGTACTTCACTGGGAGGCAGGGAGTCACCTTAGGAGTGTCAACTCAGGATCTGGGACCTGTTAAGCAACCTGTGGACTACTTTTCTAAAACCTTAGACATGGCTGCACAAGGATGGCCTCACTGCCTAAGGATGATAGCAGCAGCTGCCTTGCTGACAGAGGAGGTATCTAAAATTACATTGGGGCAAGATAACGCCCTTTATACCTCTCATCAAATGAATTCTCTATTAGAGCAAAAGGGCTCTCACTGGCTCACAGATAGTAGGATACTAATGTATCAGGTCCTCCTTCTAGAAAACCCTCAGGTAAAAATAAGGCATTGTTCTACTCTAACCCAGCTACTTTAATGCCAGTCCTAGGGAAAAGTGGTCCCCTCCACTCCTGTGCTGAGACTATAGACTTGATCTATGCCAGCAGAAGGAACCTAAAAGACACCCCCCAAATAATGCAGATGAAGCAGCTGTGTCAGATGGGACCTGCTTCTCAGGGTACGCAACAGTTATGGCATGGCACATTATTGAAGCGTGCTCTGCCCCCAGGAACTTTTGCTCAGTTAGCAAAACTGATTGCCTTAACCAGAGCTCTAGATCACACTAGGGATTTGTAAGACACCTTCACTCTACATGGAGACCTCAGTCTTCCAGTAAGGTAAAAGAAGCCAACCAGGCTCTATGAAAAACATCACAAGTATAAAGATGTGTGCTTGGTAAGGAAGGCTAAGAAGAAAAGAGTGTTCTTGGTAATAAAGGTTAAAAAAAAGAGTTTTTTTAAGGAAAGGACATGGTTTGTAAGTGACTTTATCCTGATGGCTAGTTTAGACTGGATTGGAAATGAAGGAAAGTTTCAAGTAAGTTGAAGAAGGTGTGTGAAAGTCATAAAAGGTTATAAGAAAAAGAAGTGTTAAACATGCTAACTGCTGCTCCAGGGGGTATCTGTGCCATGTTCCAGGAAAAATGTTGTCTATGGGTCAATCAGACTAGACAGGTACAAATCCAAATTCGTACTTTTCCTGGACAAAGCCAAACAGCTCCAAGATCAGGCCAAGCAGGGCTGGGATTTCTGACCTGACATCTGGTCATGGAAATCCTGGCTATTTCCTCTCCTTGGCCCAATAACTTCTGTAATCTTGCTGCTTCTTTTTTGACCCTGTGTTTTTAATACCCTTGTTCATTTTATCTCTAACAGACTAAAAGCTGTCGAACTCCAAATGGTCACCAGACAAGGCTTCGGCTCATTCCACTGGATGACCTGAGCAGCCCTCCGGACTGAGCAGGACAGTCTTTCCAAGGCCACTGTTGCACACCATAAGACAGATAGCAAGAGGAAATACCCAAATGCCCCTTGATGCCCACATACCAGCTTTGAAGAAGTTACAGAAAACGGAACTCCATCCATAATCCCAAAGAAGAATTTTGGGTATTACCTCTTGAGGGGGGAATGTTAGGTAGGAAGTCAGTTATGAGCTTAGGTGTGTGTAACAGGCCTAAAGAGAAGAAATCTATGTCCAGTGTAGGCTGCATCTCAAGGTCATCCCAATGGTGTTTCAGGAGCAGCCCAGAGTTCGCATCCTGCCCTGCCCCCTTCTACCTGATAACCTGCCAGGTGGAGGTTCCCACCCCTTCTGCCTGACAATCTTCCACAATCTCCTAGGTGCAGCCCAATATCTGCATCTCAAACACCCTGCTCCCTTCCTCCTGTCTAATAACATTTGCATCCATAAAGTCCTTTGTGTCCAAAAAAAAAAATTGATTAATTTTCTATGCAACGTCCAATTTAAAACCAAGTTTTTTTTTCATTTTCAATTATCTTTATATACCGAAGATCGATTCAGTATATACTAAGTAAAGATTTCGTCAGTTTGCACCCACACAGAAACACAAAGTGTAAAATACTGTTTCAGTACTAGTTATAGCATTACTTCACATTGGACAACACATTAAGGACAGATCCCACATGAGACATAAGTACACAGTGACTCCTGCTGTTGACTTAACAATTTGACACTCTTGTTTATGGCGTCAGTAATCTCCCTAGGCTCTAGTCATGAGTTGCCAAGGCTATGGAAGCCTTTAGGGTTTTCCAACTTCAATCTTATTCCAACAGGGTCATAGTCAAAGTGGAAGTTCTCTCCTCCCTTCAGAGAAAGGTACCTCCTTTGATGGCCCCATTCTTTCCACTGGGATCTCACTCGCTGAGATCTTTCATTTAGGTCTTTTTTTTTTTTCCTCCAGAGTGTCTTGGCTTTCCATGCCTAAAATATTCTCATGGGCTCTTGGGCCAGATCCAAATGCCTTAAGGGCTGATTCTGAGGCCAGAGTGCTATTTAGGACATCTGCTATTCTATGGGTCTGCTGTGTCTTCCGCTTCCCATGTTGGATCGTTCTCTCCCTTTTTGATTCTATAAGTTAGTATTAGCAGACACTAGTCTTGTTTGTGTGATCCCTTTGACTCTTAGACCTATCAGTTCACAGTTGATCACTTGGACTAGTGAGATGGCATTGGTACATGCCACCTTGATGGGATTGTATTGGAATCCCCTGGCACGTTTCTAACTCCACCATTTGGGGCAAGTCCGATTTAGCATGTCCCCAATTGTACATCTCCTCCCTCTCTTTTTCCCACTCTTATATTTAACAGGGATCACTTTTTGGTTAAAATTTAAACACCTAAGAATAATTGTGTGTTAATTACAGAGTTCAAACAATAGTACTAGAAAAAAAATAATATAATAGATAAAGTATTGCATTGTACATCAACAGTCAGGACAAGAGCTGATCAAGTCACTGTTTCTCATAGTGTCCAAGTCACTTCAACAGGTGCTATTTTTTAATATGTATTTTTTAATTTATCTATTTGGAAGGGACAAATTGGGGGTGAGAGAAAGAAAATATTTCATTCACTGGCTTACTCTCCAAATGCCTGCAACAGTCAAGGCTGGACCAGGCTGAATCCAAGAGCTCAGAACTCCATCAGGGTCTCCCATAAGAGTGGCAGGGATGCAAGTACTTGTGTCATCATCTGCTCCCTCCCAGGGTACAAATTAGCAGTAAGCTGAAATTGGAAGTGGAGCTGGAACTCAAAGAGAGGCACTCTGACATGGGATGCGGGTGTCTCAAGATGTATTCTAAGCATTATGGCAAATACCTGCCATAGTAGGTATTAGTAATCCTATTTCATAGCTGATGAAACTGACTCAAAGAATTTAAGAACTATGCCTTCGGTCACACTACTACAGAATGGCAGTGGCAGGATTCAAAACCCCTAGATCTGATATCAAAATCCAATCTTTTCACCCAGTGTGAAGTAGTATTAATGCTCCCTTAGTTTCTATCAAAGGTTTTGTCTTGACACCTCAGTACTGAATACTCCTAAAGTACTAGTAATAAGTAAATTTTTTAAAAAACTGCAAGTAGGAGAAATGAACAAATGATATGCAAGCTACAATTTTTACTTATTCTTTTCTTACTTTCTCAGAACTCTTTGAAAATTGATGGCCCACCCTGTTTTTCTGAGTCTGTCAACATTCATAAGTCAAAGTTAATTGTGGGTCATGAATAGCAATTCAGACAATCCAAGGTGAATGTGTTTACTTGGCTACAGGCTTGAGGAAATTTATCTCTGACCCCACATAAGAGAAGAGTGGCCCCAGAATTCAAGTGATTGCTGTGGTCACTTACTGTTTTTGAACAGCAGATACTCTTCCTTCTACACAACAACAGAATCATCATGTAAAACTCAGTGTAGGGGCTGATTAAATCATCATCATTTGGAAACCAGGCAGGCAGATGCAGAGCTGAAATTTGGATTCCAAATGTTGCAAAGATGTTATAGGATGCTTGGCTCAGTCTGAGCAGTCAGATTTCACAAAACAAGTTTCTGTTTCACAGAAACAGCCCCTAGCATACTTGCAGAAGAAAATAAAGAGGACAGGAAAGGGGCAAGTACCAACATAACATCAGGGACAGAAGTGCAATACCAGGTAGGCAGTGTAACCTCTTATTTTTGGCTCTGCTACCACTTAACAATAAGCATAGTTACAAAATAAAGACTAGGGTGGTTGCAGAAGAGGTTTAAGCAGTGAATAAACAGTTGTACTAGGCCAAGGGAACCAAAGAAAAGCTTTCCCCAGATCCTGCCAATATCCTTGACAACCTAGCATAAGATTAAGGAGTTAAGAGCAGCACAGTGCATGGGTGCAGGATGTTTGGTGTTAGGTTCCAGCAGCTTTTTCTAAAAAAGGCTGCCCTCTGTAATCAAATAACATTTGTAAAATTTCGAGAGTTAAAATATCTCTTTTGTATTGATAAATACATCAAGATGTAGGTTTTTCTTCTTGTAATATCTTAATATAACAAAATCCTAAGTGAGCCACATTGTGGGTTGAACAGTGTCCACCCCAATGATGTTGAAGTCCTCATCCCTAGTACCTGTGAATGTGACCTTATTTGGAAATACAGTTTTTGCAGATGGTCAAGTTAAAATGAGGTCATTAGGGTGGGACCTAATCCAAGACTGAGTCCTTATAAAAAAGGGGGTGGGGGAGGAAAGTTGGACATAGAAACAGACACATACAAAAGGGAAGAGGATATAAAGACGCAGGGGGCATGGCATCTACAGTCCAAGGAATGCCCAAGAAGGCCAGAAACCAACAGAAGGTGTGTGAGAAAGGGAAGGTCCTAATAGCCCTCAGAAGGGACAAACCACGCTGAAACCTTGCACTCAGACTTACAGCCTCCAGAACCATAAAACTACTCAGTTCTGTAAGTCTCCTAGTTAGTGGCAATTTGTTCTGAGCAGCCCTAGGAAGCCACATTCTCCTTACATCAAGTCCCTACTTTTGTTTTTATTTTGTTTTGCTTTTAGAAATATTACAATCCTTGAAATCCCAAAGTCTGGGTACCCTTAAAAGAAATGACCCTAAAGTCCCATCCAGTGTCTGAGATCTTATGATATTTCAAACTGTGGAACTTCTTTTCCAAGTTTTCTGATTAGTCATTGGGATTCCTCCAGGGTTGGATTCTTCCAGATTCTCCTTAAGATGGCAGAAGGTAAATAAGAGCAACTATTAGCTATTTAACAGCCAAGTCCAAGAAAATATCACTGTAGGGTTTGGAGCTCTAAATACGGATGCTGGATTTCTTCTCCCAGAGTGTGCATAGGAGTAAAATTTCTGACTCTATTGGTACAGAATGCAAGGATCAGAGAACTTCTCTACTTATCAATCTGAAAAGGGAGAGTGTATCTCAGAAGCTTAGATAAAGGTGCCCAAGGTCTGGGAATGACTTCACTTTTCACTGGTCTTAGGAATTCATTCTCCTTTTCTTTCTCCTCCTAAACAAGCTACTTAAGAAGAGATTAGGGAAAGTGAGGCCTTTGTTATCAGAGGGTGCTTGAGTGCTTTGGCGAGTGTCACAACATTGCTTGGGTAGATTTGAAGAGTTATTTAGCTCAAAGAAAATTTAAGTGGGAATTCATTCAGTTTTTTATTCATTCATAAATTTATTCAGTGAATAGTAAAAAAGGAAACATGGGAACATCAATCACTGCCATGTATTAGACTGTGATGAAATAACTTGATAATTATAGGCACCACTATGTGTTAAGGACCTCTACTGATTGAAGATACAAGAAGGCAACTGGGGAAAAGATATGGTGATTTCAATCACAGGGGGAGACTGAAAGAACAAGGAGCAGACTCAGTTCCTGTGAAACAGTTGGAGAAAAGTTTGCAGCGGAAAGCCTATAGGATGGAAGCCTTCAAGACTCTGTGGAGCAGCAGAGGTTGTACAAACATGTGGCAGCTGGAAAGACACTACCAGTGACTCTCAAGATTGGTGGCTGGTGGAGACATGATCATCTCAGAGCTGGGTAAGAGGAGCCTGCAGCAGCCTACATGCCACAGGTGGTATTGTCTGAGGGAGAACCCCATAGTCCCCACTGACTTAGAATCTGACCAGTAGAGCTGGCAGGGTTAGGGCACCCACTTAGCTATGTGAAGGGAGGGTGCATTTCATTTCTCCCCTCCCCTCACCAAAGGGCTCAGTGGCCATTGGTGGAGAAGCTCTGTCTTCTCAGGACAAAGCAAGTGGGGCTACTGTGGCCCACAGGCTATTGTTGGATTTTGACTGAGGGAGAATGCCACAATCCGTGATGATATTGAGTCCAGCCTGGAGAATTGACGGGGGATACTTAACTCTCCCTTAACTCACAGAAGAGAGAGAACATTGTCTTCTTTCTCACCCGCCCACTCCCCACCAAAGTGCCATATTCATGTGAGTTCAGCAGATGGCTGGCATTGTGGATGGGAAGACTTGCAAGGCAGAAAGCAGAGCCACTGCACACTGTGACAGTGGAAGTTCTGCACCCTGTGACTGTGGGAATCCTGTGACGGTGTGATTTCTGCATAGGTTGGGTAGCTGAAAAGGGTGTAGGGTGTGGCTGGGTCTTTGAGAAATCACCTAGCCCAACTCCAGAAGCTGAGAACTTCCTGAGCACTGGAGAGAGACATTACAGAGAGTACCCTGCTCACACTATGAAGCACATAGATCCTTTGTGTGGTCCCTGCACCTGAGCAGGTGAGGTGCCCAGGTTGGGTGAGTTCACCCTAGTCAGGTAGTTCACTTTGGCTCAGAAGGCTGAGGCTGTGAATACGACATCAAGCATGATCACCCCTTCCCCCTCCTGATGATAGAGCAGACCTACCACACCCAACTTGAGTGGCACTCCGGAATCTTGCCCTACCAACAAACCCTGTGGAGCTCCCTGGCCATATTCAGCAACGATCTCTGAATATCTGCTGAAAGTGTAGGTGTTCCAGTAGGACAAAGAGGCACATTTCCAAGGACAAAGCCTTTAGAGGAGATATCATAAAAATAAACATGGCCAGCGCCATGGCTTACTAGGCAAATCCTCTGCCTGCGGCAACAGCACCCCTGGTTCTAGTCTCAGTTGGGGTGTCGGATTCTGTCCCGGTTACTCCTCTTCCAGTCCAGCTCTCTGCTGTGGCCCGGGAAGGCAGTGGAGGATGGCCCAAGTGCTTGGGCCCTGCAACCACATGGGAGACCAGGAGGAAGCACCTGGCTCCTGGCTTTGGATTGGCTCAGCACGCCGGCCGTAGCGGCCATTTAGGGGGTGAACCAATGGAAAAGGAAGACTTTTCTCTCTGTCTCTCTCTCTCTCTCTGTCTAACTCTGCCTATAAAAAAAATCATAGAAATATAAGAAACAGGAACAAGAGAGACAAAATGCTTGAAAATAAATCCAAAAGAATGATTGTAAGATTACTCAAAATTACAGAGAAGCAATTTCATGAAATAAGGAAATCCATACATGACATGAATGAAAAATTCTGCTAGAACAGGTATTAAAGAATAATCAAAATGAAATATTAGAAATTAAGCATTTCATATGTCAGATAGAATTTATAGTCGAAAGGCTTAACAACAGACTTGGTGAGATGGAACAAAGAATATTTGAGCTACGAGACAAAAATCTTTGGAAAGCATCAGACAAAAGAAAATGGAAGAAAAGAAAGAAAAACCGAAAACAATATTCAGGACCTATGTGATACCATCAAATGACCAAATACTTGTTTTA
Organism: Lepus europaeus; assembly: GCF_033115175.1. NCBI lineage: Eukaryota > Metazoa > Chordata > Mammalia > Lagomorpha > Leporidae > Lepus > Lepus europaeus. The sequence continues at coordinate 63,085,683 of NC_084831.1, forward strand.
GGAGTTCCTGAAGGAATGGAAAAGGAAAATGGCTTAGAAAGCTTATTCACTGAAAAGAATGGCAGAAAACTTCCTTAATTTGGAAAAAAGATACAGATATATAAATATAGGAAGAGCATAGAACCCCTTATAGACATGATCACAAAATATCTTCATCAGAACATATTATAGTCAAACTTTCAAAAGTAAAACATAAAGAAAAGATAATTAAATGTGCAAGAGGGAAACACCTGATTTCTTTTAAGAATCTCCAATTAGATTGACAGCAGATCTCTCATCAGAAACCCGATAGACTAGTAGATAATACAGCAATATATGTAGGACATATCCTAAAAGAAAAAAAAAGCCTGTTAATCCAAAGTGCTGTACCAGGTGAAGCTTTAATTTATAGAAGTGAATTAAAGACATTACAAAACAAAAATTGAAAGAAATTGCCACCACCTAGCCAGCCTTACAAATGGTACTTAAAGAAGTGCTACACAAAAACAGAGAAAGATCATCAGCATTATGAAAGAACGCAAAGACAAAACAAAAGTACAAAGGAGAGCCAAAACAAATAATAGAAATATTTACAAAAAACAGCAATACCAAGCCATTACTTGAATGTAAATGGATTAAATTCTTCAATTAAAAGATACAGACAGCATGAATGGATTAAAAAACCAAACCCATCTATATGCTGCCTACAAAAAAACACACCTCACAAACAAAGATGCACACAGACCCAAAGTGAAAGGATGGAAAAACATATGCAATGCAAATAGAAATCAAAGGTGAGCAGGAATATCTATCTTAATATCAGACAAAATAGTCTTCCATATAGAAATTGTTAAAAGAGACTTCATTATGTTATGCCTAAGGCATCAATTAAACAGGAAGATGTGACTATTGTAAATGTATATGCACTGAATGGTATCACACTTGGCTATTTAAAACACATATTAATGCATCTAAATGGAGACATATGCTCTAATACAATCATAATGGAGAACTTAGACATCACTTTCAACAACAGACAGATCACCTAGACAGAAAATCAACAGAAACAACACAGCTAATCTACACTATTGACCAAATGGATCTAATTCATATGTACAGAACATGTCATTCCACAGCTCAATAATAAACATTCTTTTCATCTATGCGTGCAAGTTTCTCTACAATAGACCATATGATAGGCCACAAAACAAGTCTCAGAAATTCAAAAAATTGAAATCATACCATGTGTCTTTTCTGACAACAACGGAATGAAGATGGAAATTAATAACATAAGAAAATCTAGAAAATATACAGACACATGCTCCTGAATGAACAGCGGTTCATAGAAGAAATTCAAAAGAAAATAAAAATATTCCTAGAAATGAATGAAGATGATAATGCAGCACGTTAAAATATGGGATACAGCAAAAGCAGTATTAAGAGGAAAGTTTATAGCAATCAGTGTCTACATCAAGAAACTGGAAAGATATCAAATAAATGATCCAACAATGCATCTTAAGTACCTAGAGAGATAAGAATAAATTAAACCCCAAATTATTAGGGGAAAAGAAAATAAAAATTAGAAAATAAACAAAACTGGAATAAAAAATTCAAAGATCAGTGAAATGAACAGCTGAGTTTTTGAAAAAAATTTCAAAATTGATAAGCCATTGGCCTAATTAACCAAAAAATAAAGGGGAGACCCAATTTAATAAAATCAGATGTTAAAGGAGAGGTTACCACTGACTTTACAGAAATAGAAAGAATCACTACAAAGAATTATAGTCCAACAAATTGGAAAATTTAGAAAAATGGATACATCTGGATATACACAATTTATCAAAATTGAGGCACAAATACATAGAAAACCTAAATAGACCAATAACCAAGACAGAGATTTAATCAGTAATAAAGATAGTTCCTACAAAGAAAAGCCCAGGACTAAATAGTTTCACTGCTGAATTCTACCAAACTTCTAAAGAAAAACAAATCACAATTATTTTGAAGCTATTGCTTGAAACTATTCACAACAACTGAAAAGGAAGGAATCCTCCCAAACTGCTTCTGATGCCAGCATTACCTTAATTCCAAAACCAGGAAAAGATACAAGAAAGAAAGAGAATTATAGACCAATATCCCTAATGAAAACAGAAGCAAAAATCTTCAACAAAATGCTAGCTAATCAAATCCAACAACACATCAAAAAAGATTATCCACCTGGACCAAGTGGGATTTATCTTAGTGATTCAGAGATGGTTCAATATACCTAGTCAATGAAACAGATACATCACTTTAACAAACTGTAGAATAAAAACCATGATTATCTCAATAGATGCAGAGGAAGCAAATGGTAAAATACAGATCATTTCATTAAACAACTTAAAAAGTATGGTATGGAACACAATCCAGGGAATCTTCAACACAATCAAGGGAATATATGACAAATCCACTGCCAGCATCATAGTGAATGGAGAAAAGCAGGATGCATTTCTACCATGATTCAGAACCAGACAAGGATGCCCACCCACACCATTACTATGCAATATAGTTTTGGAAGTTTTAGGCAGAGCCATTAGGGGAAAAAAAGAAATCAAAATGATACGAATTAAAAATAAAGAAGTAAACTTATCCTGGTTTTCAATTTATATGATCTTATATATAGGGGAACCAAAAGACTTCATTAAGAGACTACTGGAACTCATAAGACGGTTTGGCAAATTTGCAGTATATAAAATTGACACACAAAAATGAATACTCTTTGTATACTCTAACAATACTCTTTGTATATTTCTAACAAGAAGGAACTTGTAACATCAATCTCATTCAGAATAGCTTCAAAAAATGTAAATACCTTGGAATAAATTTAACAAAGGAAGTGAAAGATATCTACAATGAAAATTACAAAGCATTAAGGAAAGAAATAGAAGACATAGAAAATATAAAATTCTTCCTTGTATGTGGATTGGAAGAATTAAGATCATAAAAATGCTGATATCCCCAAAACAATTTATAGATTCAATGTGATCCCATTAAAAATACCAAGGACATTCTTCTGAGATCTGGAAAAAAAAATCATCCTAAAATTCATATTGAATAAAAAGACTCTGAATAGATAAAGCAATCTTAAAGCCTCCAGTTTCACAATACTAGCTTTCAAGATGTACTGCAGGGCAATTATAATCAAAACAACATGGTACTGGACAAAAATAGACATGTGGATCAATGGTACGGCATTGAAGCCCCAGATATTAATCCATGCATCTACAACCAACCAATCTTTGACAAACAAAGCTAAAATAACTCCCCAGAGAAAGGACAGTCTCTTCAACAAATGGTATGGGAAAATTGGATCTCTGCACACAGAAGTATGAAGCAAGAGCCATACCTTATACCCTGTACAGATATCAACAGATGGTGGATAAAGGATCTAAACATAAGACCTAAAACCATCAAACTATGAGATGAAAACATAGGACAAACGTTGCAAGACATTGGCACAGGCCAAGACTTCTTGGAAAGACTCCAGAAACAGACACTAAAAACAAAAATAGACAATGGGACTACATCAAGCTAAGAAGCTTTATGCATTGCAAAGGAAAATTCAATAAAGTAAAGAGGCATCTGAAAGAATAAGAGAAAATATTTGTAAACTATGCACTCGATAAAGAATTAATACCCAGAATTCATAAGGAAGGCAAGAACTCAACAATAACAAAACAAATATTTCAGTTATGAAATGGGCAAGGGACAAGAACAGGCACTTTTCAAAGGATGGAATACAAATTGACAACTGACATTTAAAAAATTGCTCAGGATCACTAGTCATCAGGGAACTGCAAAGGAAAACCACAATGAGGTTTCACCTCATTTCAGTTCGAATGGCTGTCATCCAAAAATGAAAATTAACAAATGTTGGTGAGGATAAAGAGAAAGAGGTACTGTAATACACTATTGGTGGGACTGTAAACTAGTATAAACTCTATAGAAGATTGCTTAGCAATTCCTCAGAAATTTGAAAATAGATCTTCCATATGACCCAGTGTTAGAACTATAATAAAATCTAAGTAGACAGCTTATCTAATGGTGTTATGATTGTATGCAATTCTACCTTCTTTTTTATTTACTTATTTGACAGATAGACAGACAGTGAGAGAGAGAGAGAGACAGAGAGAAAAGTCTTCCTTCTGTTGGTTCACCCCCTAAATGGCCACTATGGCTGGAACTACGCCGATTTGAAGCCAGGAGCCAGGTGCTTCCTCCTGGTCTCCCATGTGGGTGCAGGGCCAAGCACTTGGGCCATCCTCCATTGTCCTCCCAGGCCACAGCATAGAGCTGGACTGGAAGAGGAGCAACCAGGACTAGAACCCAGTGCCCATATGGGATGCCGGCACCACAGGTGGAGGATTAACCAAGTGAGCCAAGGCAGCGGCCCCCTTCTTATCTATGCCTCCCTGGCTACCGGGCATTGAGAGATACATATTCTGCTGGTCAATAGACCTAGTAAGGCTAATACATTTTCTGTTGGGTAACTCCTTGGCTAATGGCCACTACTGTGTAACACTGTATAAAAGGAGCCAGCCCTTGTAGGCTGCTGCTGCTATGCTATGGTCATCTATGCTGCCTGAATAAAGAATGACCCTCTACCTATAGTTCTGCAAATGTTCTTTCAGTTCCCAGCCCTGCATACCTTAACATCCTTGAGATAGAGTGCAGACCTGACATCCAACCATCCCACTCCTGGGAGTTTGCCCAAAGGAAATGAAATCAGCATATGAGAGTTATCTATACCCCCATGTTTATAACAACTCAATTCACTATAGCTAAGATATGGAATCAACCCAGATGTCTGTCAATTGATGACTGGATAAAGAAAATGTGGTATATATACATGATGGAATATTACTCATCCATAAAAAATAATGAAACCTTGTCTTTTTCAACAAAATGGATTCAACTGGAGATCATCATACTTAGTGAAATAAGCCAGACCAAAAACGATAACTATCATACGGTTTTTCTGATTTGTACAAAAAATCTGAATATATGAGTGCGAAGTTGACATCTTAGGATTTTATTGTCATTTATATAACTTGTCTGCATTCCTGTGGAACAGTAGTTTTTCTACGTTTTTACTTGATAAACACTATATATATTTGGTTGTGCCTTAGGTCTGTGAAGCATCATCATGTTCCTAAAATTTTATCTAAGAAATTTATGAAATCTGTTCTCTTTTTATATTAATAATAAAAATGATTTTTAAAAAGATCTCTACCCTCTACCCTCAAATAACTGAACCTGTCCATCAATCCACAGCTGATGAATCCAGCAGCTTGACTTCATATATTTACAACTCCCACTGCTCTGCTGTCTCCTATATATGAAACTGCTTGCTTGGACTACCCACAAATTAGGTGTACACCATTATATCACATGACATGTCTCCTTTTCAGAATCTCACTTCTGGTCCTCCCTGCCTCCAGCCAATGTCTATTAACTCACAAATACTTGATTCAAATGTAATCTACTCCAGAAAGACATATAGACTTTTGATTTCCATCTTTACTCAGTTAATGCTTTAGCACTTAGATCTTAAATTGCACAATATCTTGTTTGTTTTGCACTTATTTAAATGCTGTGTTATTACTAATATCAACAGATTTCCATGTTTCACTTTTATTTGGAAGATCATTAGCTCTTAGACAAAAATGGATAATCCTGCTGCTAAAGAGCTGTACAACCCTGGTTATATCACTTGATCTGTTTGAACATCTATGTCCTCATTAATTAAGCGAGGGAGGTGTGAAGAGAAAGTGGGAAGATGCTGACTATGGAATTTCTCCCTATAAAAGGGTATGTGGTATCTGTCCTTTGCTTACTGTGTGACAAGCCCATTTGTGGTTTCTTTACCTAGGTTTCTACTGAGTGGGTACTTAGGTCTCCTTTTTCTCCCTCCTCTTCTCCTTCACTTGACTTACATTCATAAATTTGGCTCTAGACCAAGCTGAGAGATTCTCCACATAACTCTGATGTTTTCAGACAATACTCCCATTTTCCTGTTAGTACTTACCCCTTAATTCTTACTCAAGATCTGGTTATTTCTTATTTTCTCTAACCACCAACCTGCCTGTCCATCCCACAGCTACGGCTTGCTAAAATAATTTACCTCTCTGTACTGCAGCTGCATATCAGAAATACACATTATATTGATTAGGAGAATACTGTCTTGGTTTAAGTCTACCTGTATTTACAACCATCACTGTGCCAATTACTAGCTACTAGCTATGTACTTCAGCCAAATTATTTCGCCAGGTTTCCTCATCTTTCAGAAGAGGATAATAGTATAAGCTATCTACCTGTACCTCACTCTCATACTTGAAGAATGCACCAAGAAGTAGATTATTTTCTGGGAAAAAGAAAAGGATTCCATTTGTTGCCAGGACATTAAAACATACTATTAAATTCATACTTTGCAGATATTCTCTCCCATTCTGTTGGCTATCTCTTCACTTCCTGGAGTGTCTCCTTTGGTGTGCAGAAGCCTCTTAACTTGATGTAATCTCATTTGTTATTTTTGCTTTTATTGTTGTGCTTCTAAGGTGTTATCCAAGAAGTCTATGTATGACAATATTGTTGCAGCGTTTCCTCTACAGTTTCTTCTTGTAATTAGATGGATTCAGGTCTTAGGTTTAGATCCTTTATTGATTATGAGTTCATTTTTGTATAAGGTGTAAGGTATGAGCCTTGTTCCATACTTCCACATGCATAGATAAAATTTTCCCAACACCATTTGTTGAAGATACTGCCTTTTCTCCAGGGAGTGATTTTAGCCTGTTTGTCAAAGATTAGTTGGCTGTAGACATATGGATTAATTTCTGGAGTTTCTATTCTGTTTTATTGACATAATATATATGGAGCTCAAGGAACTCAACAATAACAAAACAAAAAATCCAGTTAAGAAATGGACAAAGGACATGAGCAGGCATTTTTCAAAGGTGGAAATATAAATGCCCAACAGATACAGGTAAAAGTGCCCAGGATCACTAGCCATCAGGGAAATGTAAATAACCACAATGAAGTTTTACTTCACCTCAGTTAGAAAGGTTATCACCAAAAAATTTTTAAAAATGTTATTGAGAATGTAAAGAAAAACATACCCTAATACACTATAAGTGAGAATGTAAACTGGTGTAACCATTGTGGAGAGTCCTCAGAAATCTGAAGATACATCTACCATGTGACCAAGCCATCTCATTCCTGAGAATATATTCAAATAATATGAAATCAGCATATGAAAGAGTTATGTTATCTGTAACCTCATGTTTATTGTAGTTCAATTCCCAATGGCTAAAATGTAGAATCAACCAAGATGTCTGTCAACAGATGACTTGATAAAGAAAATGTGGTATATTTATATGATGGTATACTACTCAGCCATAAGAAAGAATGAAATCCTGTCTTAAAACAAAATGGATGTAGCTAGATACCATTATGCTTAGCGAAACAAGCCCAGAAAGACAAATATTACATATTTTCTTTGATTTGTGGTAGCTAATATACAGAGTACAGAAAAATTTAATGTATACAAGTGAAATTGACATGTTGGGGTAAAATGATTGTTGGGGTGTGATTATTGTTTATAATCCTCGTCTATATTTCCACTGAACAGTGGTTTTTCTACTTTTTACTTGCTGAACTCTGTATTTAGTGGAGCATTAAGCTTGTGACTATAAAGTAAACTAAAATATGTTATTGCAAAAATTAAAAAGGAGAGAATGAAAGAAAGCAAGCAAGAAAGGGAGGGCAGGAGAAAAGTATTATATTCTTAGAATCCTATCTATGAACTATATGAAATCTGTTCTTTTTATAATATTTTTAAATGTATTTATTTATTTGAAAGGCAGAGTTACAGAAAGAGAGGGAGAGTCAGAGAGAGAGAGAGATTTCCCACCTGCTGGTTCACTTCCTAGAGGACTGAAGTGACTAGGACTGGTCTAGGACAAAGCTAGGAGTCAGGAACTTCTTCCAGGTCTCTCATATGGATGGCAGGGGCTCAGACACTTGGGCCATCTTCTATTTCTTTTCCCAGGCATATTAACAGGGAGATGGGTCAGAAGTGGAGCAGTCAAGACAGGAACTGGCACTCATAGTTTTGCCTGCATTGCACACATCAGCTTAACCTGCTGTGCCACAATGCTAGCCCTCAAAAATAAATTATTTAAGAACAAAACATACTTGGCCGGCGCTGCGGCTCAATAGGCTAATCCTCTGCCTGCAGCGCCAGCACACCGGGTTCTAGTCCCAGTCGGGGCACCGGATTCTGTCCCGGTTGCCCCTCTTCCAGGCCAGCTCTCTGCTGTGGCCAGGGAGTGCAGTGGAGGATGGCCCAAGTCCTTGGGCCCTGGACCCGCATGGGAGACCAGGAGAAGCACCTGGCTCTTGGCTTCGGATCAGCGTGGTGCGCCGGCCACAGCGCACCGGTCGCAGCAGCCATTGGAGGGTGAACCAACGGTAAAGGAAGACCTTTCTCTCTGTCTCTCTCTCTCACTGTCCACTCTGCCTGTCAAAAATAAAAATAAAAAAATAAAAAAAGAACAAAACATACTATATGTGAAAGTGCTCAAGGAAGAGTCTGGCCCAATACGAGTTTATACATTCATTCAAGAATTACTTATTTAACACCTGTTCTCTACCGAGCATTACATTACCAGGTGCTAGGATGCAGCTCTTGCCATCACATATTTACTGTCTAGTGGAAGATACAGTTACATGCAAAATTGTAATGCAGTGTGATGAATTGTGTTGGCGAGAGGCAGCTAGATACTATGGCAACTTGCAGCACAAATAATTATTCCAGGAAAAGAAGAAGACTTCCTGAATGAAACACCCCCCAAGCTATGTCTCTAAGGATGAATGAAATTTGATCAGCCTTGGAAGGGGCAAAGAGTATCCGAGGCTAAAGGAAAGTCACATGGGAAAAGATGACAGAGGCTTGGTGCATTACTGTGCTTTTGGAGGAACTCCAAGGCATTCTGATGGGTGGGAAAAGAAAAGCATAGAGCGTTTATGCTTCTGCTTGGTTACACCCTGCAGGATTTTACTCTTGAGGAGCTCTTCCAAAGATTTGGGGAGGTAACTTACAGGGCCACATCTGAGCTTTACACCAGCAGTGATGTGAGAGATTTGTTACAGAGGGCTCTTGCAAAAAAGAAAGCATTCTGTGAAGTTACTGCATTAAACCCTAGGAAAATCCCTAAGAATGGACTAAAAATAAAATAAACAAAAATAAGCTTCTGAAGAGGAGATAAAGTTGAAAAAAAAAATAGTTTTGGAAAGAGGAAAGATAGAAGTTCATGAGGGTGTGATTATACTACACCTTTCAATGATTTGGCATTAGGCCCATTCAACATTCCACCATAGTTTGTACATGCAAACTGGTAGGTGGAAAGTTCCAGGACACTGGAATACATCTTTGTGTGATAAGCACATGTTTGTATCTCACCAACACATCAGTGGCTTCAGCCTTTTTCATGGAGGTGAAACTTGGATTACAAAAATAACCTAAAATTGCCAATTTTCTCCCTTAGTTTCTTTAGCATGTTTCTTTAGATACAAAGCTTGCTTGATTAACGTTAATTTTCATATCTTACAGACCCCTGTCCCTATTTCTCTGCTGGGTTACTGCCAAACCCCAGCTCCTATCAAGTTTCCCTCTCTAGCAGGGCCAGGCCTCTGGGCTAGGGGAAGAAGAATGTTCTCTACTATGTGCACAACACAGCTGGACCTTGAAGGGTAGCTGTTTTGTGTTCTCATTCTCAGTGTTGGCCCCTTTTTTTCTGTTCAGGCACCAATGGCTGAGTGTCCATGGCTCTGAGCAACGGGATATACAGATTAAACCACTGGAAATTGTATGTTTTTTATATTCCTTTTGGGGGCAGGGCAATTTTATATAATAATTATATTTATATGTGATGGGTTGATGGAGGAAAACATTTCTTTTTAGAACAAGATCATGTTTGTTTCCTGTCCAGGGTAAGACATGAAATATAAGATATACAGAGCTTGATTCATGCATTGATATGGGAATTACCTTTCATTTGAAAGCAATAGAGGAATGAGAGGTGGCAGCACAGCTCTGCAGAGTAGAGTCCCTTGCCACACAGAACTTAACCCTCCCCATTAAGAACATCAAATGCACACTAGAAGGTGATGGTGATACATTAGGCACTGTTCTTGGCTGAACTTCCTCAATTGATATATGACTATTAATGCAAATATATTATATATATATATATATATATATATATATATATATATGTTGGATCAATGAAAGGCAGTAGGTACGAATAGCTTAGTTTTACTGTCATGATATATACCAGGAATTAGAATTTTGTGAGATTTAAAAGGATTCCTTTTGAGAAAATCAGAAACATACATGATGATACTAATACCTGAGCTCCCAGAGAGAATTTACTAACAAAATTGATACTACAACAGCCCTTAGTCTCCTGGACAATCCCCAGAGAGCTCATCATAAGTTTAGAGGATAAACTGCAAGGGCTGAAATTTGAGACACTGAGAGATGTTGATTTTTGGAGGGTACTGCTTTTAAGGTGTGGCAGCTGAAGAAGAGAAAAGTTGAAAAAATGCTTAGGAAAGATAAGAGATAGAGATTCATACCAATTATCAAATTGTCATAACTTAAGATGACTCTAAATTCCCTAAGTAGGACTGGAGGAGCTGTACAAAAGCATGTATTCATTAATATTATTATTGTAAGTAGGTGAAGTAGAACAAGAATTGTGAAATGTGTTGATTCTGAACAAGAGTTTCTTTGAGCTTCTTCATATGTTTTTTGAAAAAAAAAGGGGGGGGGAGAGATAATTTCTTTTAAAATACTGCCACAAAATTGACTAGGTAATATTATAGGAAAGAAAATTAGGAAGTATCTATTTTCTCTGATGTTAGGCCAACTCCCAAGATGGATATTTGCATTCAATGATTTATCAAACATTTTGAATACTAATTAAGTGGCAGATACTGCACCAACACTATGATTAAAGGCATGCACATGTATTTGTCAGCTTTTCATCACCACAAAAAAATACCTAACTTTACAAAGAAAGAGATTTGTTTTGGCTCATGATTCTGCATGTGCAAAGTCTAGAGGCCTCATCTGGTGGTGGATTTCTTGTTTGTTGGCAAGGAGCATCACAGGGGAAGACACAGGGAATGCACTTATCTGTGTATGTCCTTAGAAAGCCACTGGGATTCAATCAAATGACCTGACCCCCCCCCCTCCCGGCCCCCAATTCATCCACTTCCCAAAGGCCTTTTGCTCTAAACATCATACTGAATTAAGTTTCCACCTTCTTAGTTCCATTACCATAAGACATTGGGAACAGCTGGTGGGTTAAGCTGCTGCCTGTGACAATGCATCCCATTTAAATGCCAGTTGAAGTCCCAACTGTTCCACTTCTAAACCAGCTTCCTGCTGATACACCTGGGAAAAGCAGGATGATGGGCCAAGGCCTTGGGCCCTCCTTTGAACAAATCATGAGGCAAGTGTGTACCTCCTTACAAAACAATGTATTCAGGAAAAGGGAAAAACATTCAGTCTTTTGCTTATTTTGTCCCAAAACTAACTTTGGATTTTAACTATAAGATTGAAGGTTTCACTATAAGAATATGGGGGAAAATATAGAGGAAAACAAATAGATTGCTCTCCAAAAAGATGAAATCTAAATCAAAACACAGAGTAGAAACCTGTGTAACTCCTGTTCTACCAAAGTGTTGACTAGAGTAAGACATAAGAAATGTTTGTTATCACTGACACTGAACTTCAGACTCTCCATCAAAAATATTTTCATAGAAGAAAACCTTAGAACATATGGAAGTTAATCAACTCAAAATAAGCTACAAGGTGAGAAAAGAAAGAAAAGGGGCGCATGAGTCAGCTTTTCTAAACAGTGGATGAAGATGATGAGGATGATGATGCTACTGAGGTGTCCAAAAGAGAGTAGTGGAAGTGTGCCAAAAGAATTTACACCACTGAAAGACAGCTACAATCAGGAGCCTCATTTCATCAAGCCTCCACATGGGACTAGGCCAGGGAAACCTAAAGGAAGTGGCTGTCAATCATTACAGGAGGCTCATGAAGTTTTGCTGAGAACCTAAAATGTTGAGAACCATGGCACTGAGTCCCATGTAGTATGTAGTACCAAAATAAATAAGCCAACATTTGTACCCTAAAGATAAAGCAGAAGCAAAGAGTCTAGTGGAGAAGCAGACAGGTGCTCAGCTACAATGGTGGAGCACAACCTGTGGAGAGTGTTGGAATCAAGGTAGGAAATCTAAAAATATGGCAGCTGTGGATAGAAGAGAAGAAGTATTTTTGATGATTAGCAAATACTTTACAAAGGAAGATGAAAACCAGTGATGAGTTCCAGAATGAGAGAAAAGCCATCAAAAATAATAGCATAAAGGGACAGGGTAGGAAAAGGCAAGGAATATTTGGAAAAAGCAGAAAAAGCTCTGTGTTGGTAGATGAGGCAAGACTCACAGACTGAAGACCATATTTACTTTATCAAGGATTTTGAACTTAAACCTCTTATCTTAGCAAGTGGCCGTTAGTGAACCAAAAGATGGCATATTGATATTAGGGACACAGATATGGACATGAAACTTGGGTTGAATATAGACCCTTAAAATGGTGTGTTCATGTCCTAATCCATCCCTGGAACCTGTGAGAGCTAACTTATTCGAAAAAAGTCTTTGGAAGTGTAATTAAGTTAAGATATTGAGATGAGAAGGTAATCTGGGCTTTTCCAAATATATGCTAAGTCCAATTACAAATATCCTTCTAACACAAAAAGGTTGGATGCAGACACAGAAGGGGTAGTGATGGGAAGACAGAGGGAGAGATTTCATTTATGTACCTGTATGCTAAGGGATGCCCAGGGATGCCAAAGCCATCAGACACTGGGGGAGGCAAGACATGGAATCACTTCTAGAGCCTTCAATGTTGTGTGCCCTACTGATACCTTGATTTCAAACTTCTGGTCTCCAACCTGGGAGATAATAATTTTCTGTGGTTTTAAGTCACCAAATTTGTGGTAGTTTGTTACTGTAGCACTGGGAAACTAATGCAATCTCTCAAAACTAGTCATTGCAAGTGAGATAGTGAAGACTAGGGTGGGTATAATGTCTCTCATACATATCAACTTATTTTATTCTAATTATAAAATAGCAAGGTATCTAACTGTGTTTTTTTCCCCAATTTTATTGTTGAGGAACTTGAGCTTAAAAGTAAGGTGATTCAAATTTCTATATCGAGCTCTCTGCTTTTACTACTAATCCAGTTTTCTTTGGTTATGAACCAGTCCTCACAGCTGCTGCTTCTCACCATCGATTTATGGTTAACAACTTTAAGTGACATCCAAATTGCTCTTGCAGGCCTGGAGAAGGGGTAGAACAGAGGAGGAAGGAAAGAGAGAGAGGATCCCAAAGGAAGTATGATTAAAAATTCTAAAGAGAGATAAAAGTAGTAGCGACTCTTTCCAAATTATGTTGGGTTTCAGCTACTGTAATATTCTGTAAGATTTTCAAAATCCCTATTTTTTTCTCTTCTGTAAAATGAGTGCAGTAATCCCTATCTAGGTTGGTTTAAGGATTAAACAAACTATGTAAAAAATAGTTGAAAACTGCAAGGACTCTGTAAAATGTTAGTTACCATTATGATAATTATGGGAGTGATGGAAGAGTAGTGTAGTACTTGGTGAGGCTTGATTGCACAGTAGGGTCACCAGAGAAACTTCTAAAAATTGCTAATGCCTACATTCCATCCTAGAAGTATTTAATCAGAACTCCAAGGATGGCCTCAAGCATCATTATTTTCAAAGTCAACTCAAATTATTCTTTTTTTAAAAAAAAGATTTATTTATTTATTTCAAAGGTAGTAAGAGAGAGAGAGAGAGAGAATAAAGATCTTCCATTGACTGGTCCACTCCCCAAATGACCACAGTAGCCAGAGATATGACTGGTGAAGCCAGGAACTCCATCCACTTCTCCCACATGGGCAGCAGGGACCAAGTATTTGGGCCATCTCCTGATGTCTTCCAGGGCACACTAGCAAGAAGTTGGATCAGAAGTACAGTAACCGGGACTTCAACTAGCATTCCTATATGGGATGCTGGCATTACAACAGGCAGCTTAACCTACTGTACTATGACACCAGCCTCTGAAATTTTACTTACATCTGTGGATACTCCTGCTGGAGTGAGAAAAGGTGAACTCTAGAGTAAAACTTGGGCATGAGTGCCATATAAAAACTTCGTATATCTCATTTTGTAAATTGTGTGATCTTTTGAAAACTAATGTTTCCAACATCTGTCTCCTCAAATCTAAAACAGGAATAATTATACTTAACTCATAATGCTGTTTGTAAGAATTAAATCAAATGTATATAAAAGTGGGGGAGTCAGCTCATGTTAATTTGATTTCTCCCATTCCTTTTCTACCTATAAAGTCATTGGAAGGCCAAAAGGGAAGAAGGGAAGAAGGAATTTCACTTAGTGTATAACATAATTTCCAAAAGTTAACCCCAAACTGTGTTTTCTCAATTTGAGGAAAAGTTTTACAGATAATTGTCTCTTTTATTATGAATACAAACACTAATGAATGAAATCAGCATATATAAAACCAATTTCTTATAGAATTAACAGTTTCTAAGAGGTTACAATTCATATTAAATATGAAACCAAGTATTTCATCATTAATCAGTGCCCTAGGAAAATGTCAAGTGTTTCCTGTGTTTAGCAAGTCAGATTAGATTAGTCACAAGACACCACTTTTATTGTCAAGGACATTTGAGATCATAAAAGTTTAGGTCCCTGTAATGAGAAAATGTCATTCTACTCACCAACAGTGGAGAAAGTCAAATATTATTAATACAATAGTTATAACTTTGCTTCTTATTTTTAATGATGGAAAGTAACCTATACTGAAAAGCATATTTTTATCTTCATTCCCATATCTGAAATAATTAGAACAGCTGAGGAGACAGGTGCTGTGGTGTGGTGTAGAGTGCCTGGGATCGAGTCCTGATTCTGCTTCTGACACAGCTTCCTGCTAATGAGCATCCTGTTAATGACACCCATATGGGAGTCTTGTCTTGAGTTATGGTTTGCCAGCTTTAGCCTGACAGGCTTGGGTATCACAGGCTTCAGGAAGTGAACCAGTGAAAGGAAAATGTCCTCTCTCTCTCTCTCTCTCTCTTCATTTCAAACTAAAAAAAAAAAAAAGAAAAAAAAAAGGAACAGCTGAATCTGAAAAAGATACTTCTCTTTTATTGGAATTATATAACCAGTTTCTATACACACATAAAGTTCTAAAAAGCTTACACCATATAATTAATTGTATATTTAACAATCTCATTTGCAATGGTATCTAAAAATGCTTGAGATCTTGTGAAACGAATTTAAGTTTATATAAAAATCATGTGTTGATTGCCACAGTTTATTTCTGTCAGTTCAGTGCAAGTCAGCATACTGTGAGTTACATTACAAGCTTGTTTATTAAGTAAAATGTTATATTGGTTTTGTCTGTATGCTTTTCTTATAGTTCATTTAAGTACCTTTATTAGAAGCTTATTATCTGGAAAAGCTACATTATTTCATTCAAATAATTCATAAATACTAATAGAATCAAAAGTTGTTCATTTAAAATGATCAAAAGATCACATTTGAAATGGTAAAACATGATATCCATGGGATTTAGTACAACTTCAAGGAAAATCCTCATGCAGCCGGGGTATCAGGAGTAGACAGGTTATCTTTTTTTTTGTTTTGTTTTGTTTTTTTTTTTGTTTTTTTTTTTGAAAGGCAGAGTTAGACAGTGAGAGAGAGAGACAGAGAAAGGTCTTCCTTCCGTTGGTTCACCCCCCAAATAGCTGCTACAGCCGGCGGAAGCCAAGAGCCAGATGCTTCCTCCTGGTCTCCCATGCGGGTGCAGGGCCCAAGCACTTGGGCCATCCTCCACTGCCTTCCCGGGCCACAGCAGAGAGCTGGACTGGAAGAGGAGCAACCGGGACAGAATCCGGCACCCAAACCGGGACTAGAACCTTGGATGCCGGTGCCGCAGGCGGAGGATTAGCCTAGTGAGCTGCGGTGCCAGCCGACAGGTTATCTTATCACACAGAATCTACAGCTTAATTTCTTTCAGGTCCAATCTCGGGTCTTCTTCACGTAAGAGAATGTGATCCTGGAGGGTTGGTCCCCTTGGGTAGGTGCTTAGGTTCTTCAGTTGGTCCAGAAATATTAGAAGCCATCCTGTTAGGTATGCTTGAAGGAACAGCTTTTCCTGCACATCCAAAAAGACTGCTGGATTCTCCTCCTGGGGACTTCATGGCCCTGGAACCTGCCCGTCCCGCCTCACTCTCCTGGAACACGTCAGCCGCTCCACGGCACCTCCTATCTCCTTGCATACTGCCTGTCTTATGCTTTAAGATAAGTTCAACTCCCACAGTAACAGACATACCAAAGAGCCTAGATCTTGGTTTGTAAAACAAAAAGATTTCAAACAATTCGTGTAAAATAAGATTAAAACACAAATTTATTTATTGTAAAAAATTTTTGAAAACTATGCATATAAGAGGTCTTTAAAATGTTCATGATTCATATCATGAAAAAAACTATTTGTGAACTTCAAAATTTTTGTACTAAAATAAACTTGATGAAATTTTCAAAAACTTTCAAGTAATCTCATACTATTTTCCAATAAATGAATTACTGCCCCTTAGATAAATTACTGATTTTAAGACTGATGGAAGAAATATGTAAGATGGGCCTAGAGCATCCTGAAGTGCCAATTAATAAAGTAGTTAGAAAATAAATCCAAACCAAAAAAACACTACACACACACACACACACACATACAATCATGAAAGTATGTCAACGGGATACAAAAGCCAACTGAAAGTGAATAAATACAGTGGCATTAGATTATAGCACAAAGTTTACAATAAATTTCTATGATTCTAAATATATAAATATATGATTAAATAAATAAATGGGGAGAACCAACAAATATCCCAAGATTTTCAGATAGTTTATATAACTATTCTACCCTCAAGGATGTGCAGCAGAACCTCTCTACTCCTTTAAAAATTTTTTGTTTTACATTTTATTTATTTGAAATGGAGAGACAGAGAGCTCCACTGATTCACTCCCTCAAATACCCACAAAATTTCTGGGCCAAGACAAATCCAGGAACATAAAACCCAATCAAGTCTCCTATGCAGGTTCCATGAACTCAATCATTTGAGCCATCACATGCTGTGGCTGAAATCTGAATTGGCAGGAAGCTGGAATAAGAGGCCAGATCTGAGAATTGACAAGGATGTGGAGAAAAGGGAACCCTAATGTACTGTTGGTGGGAATGCAAATTAGTACAGTTATTATGGATTACACTCTGGAGGTTCCTCAAAAAACTAGACATAGAACTACAATATGACCCAGCTATTCCACTTCTGGGTATATATTCAGAGTAAATGAAATATGAATGATATAGGTGAGGTACTGTGGCACAATGAGTTAAAAAGTGCTTGGTTCAGATCCAGTTACTGTGTACTTCCAACCCAGCTTCCAGCCATTGTGCCTGGGAAGAAGTGAGTAATGTCGCCAGTTTGTCATTGGTTTCAAATGTATTATTCTAATTGAGATTCAAAAGTGCTTATTAGCATGAACAAAATATATCACATTGGTAGAATAACAGAGATACAGCTATACGAGCTGGATTAGAGACATTTGTATATAATATTTTTGTGACTCACTGCACCTCTTTTTAGCATCTATTCTCTGACTTTTCTCTTCTACTCAATTATACATACCCATGAGATTTCCTTCTCTGTGGTTATGGTGACAATTGTTGTTTCTTCCAGCTCTTTATGTATATATGTATATATATATACATATATAATGTATTGCATATATTGTATTATATATTATATATAATATATTATATGCTATGTAAACTCAGAGTACATGCTGTGGTAAGAACAAACACTTTTATGGGAGCTATAGACAAGATCATCCTCAAAGGATGCTTCTCTCTAAATTCTGGAGCCCTGATAGTACTCATGTCACAGTTATAAATATATTTCTATTTATCCAGTTATTCTCCTCATTAAAAAAATGTTAAGTATTAAACTTGAAGTCAGAGTACTTGGAGAATATGAATTCCCTGACAGAAGAGAAAGAAATGGGAGAATAGCCAGCGCCGCGGCTCACTAGGCTAATCCTCCGCCTTGCGGCGCCAGCACACCGGGTTCTAGTCCCGGTCGGGGCACCGATCCTGTCCCGGTTGCCCCTCTTCCAGGCCAGCTCTCTGCTGTGGCCAGGGAGTGCAGTGGAGGATGGCCCAAGTGCTTGGGCCCTGCACCCCATGGGAGACCAGGAGAAGCACCTGGCTCCTGCCATCGGATCAGCGCGGTGCGCCGGCCGCAGCGCACCTACCGCAGTGGCCATTGGAGGGTGAACCAACGGCCAAGGAAGACCTTTCTCTCTGTCTCTCTCTCACTATCCACTCTGCCTGTCAAAAAAAAAAAAAAAAAAAAAAAAAAGAAATGGGAGAATAAAACATAAAGGCTCCCATAAGCCAACTACATCTTATACAGGAGGGGTAACATGTTGACAGGACCCTGTATAAAGGAGATTTTTAGCCAATTTTATCAAACATTTATATGAGGACAGATATCATGAAACTGAAAAATTCAGGAAATAACAGTATCAAAAACTTATGTAGAAATTAAAATTTCACTTGTTTTGGATTCTACAATGAATAAAAGAACTTCAGATGAGTAATGTTTATAGTTATTTTCACTTTTGGGATGTTGCTGTCATCTATTATTAAGGAATCTTGTAAGAGCTATGAAGTCCATCTTTTGTAACAGAGCTACAACATTTCTTAGTACTCCTCAAGACTCTACAAATTCACAACATGACCAGAGAAAAGAATCACTCCTTAGAAGATAACTGATAGTGAAACCAGAATTTCCTCAAATGTTATATTGAATCTGAATATTTTGTCCAGACTCACAACACTATTGGTGGGCCTGGATGGCTACAGGCTGATGCACTGGGAGCTTGAGTGTGGGTGTTCTTGAGGAGATTGACATCATTACAAAATGGTACAAAATTATAGGCAATTTTCACATCTTCTCAAAATCCATGAAGATTTGGGCTCTGATTACAGACCCAGGAGATCATTGCCTTTGCCTTTCACCTCAATCTAATGCCTAGCACTTCCTATATTAAAAAAAGAAAGCAAAAATAGATAATGTCTGTGGCCTGTGGCCTCTGCAAACACTTCAACAGAAGCAGTAATTTATTTACTGGGTTGGTTCAAATGAAATTTCATATAAAATATGTGATGTGGCTCAGCTGAATGGGATGTTATTAGAAGTGATGTGTTCAATGTACAGTTCTCTTTAAAACTTTACTTATTTATTTACATTTAAAAATCAGAGAAACAGAGAGAGGGAGACATAGAGATGGAGGTTTTTCATCTCGTGATTTATTCCCCAAATGCCTACTACAGCCGATGAAGCCAGGAGTCTGAAATTTAATCCAGGTCTCCCACATCGGTGGCAGAGACCCAAGCACTTGAACCATCACCTACTGCCTCCCAGGATGTACATTAGCAGGAATCTGTAACAGGACTCAAACCCAAGCACTCTGTTATGGGACACAGGCATTACATGTGACAAGTGACAAGTTAACTGCTGTGTCAAACTCCTGCGCTCAATGTCCAGTTTATATCCAAAGAATGGCAGTGTATTCCATTTCTTTTCTTTCTTTTTCACTGGTTGCCACATTGATATAACAGAAGGAGATGTAATGGCTTTTTGAAACCAGAAAATAAAAGATGCTTCTAGAGTCTTAATATGATTAATTAATTGATTAGTACAGAGAAAAACACAAATGTGCATCACTGAATGTACAACAGAGGAATTGTCAAGTGCATAAGTTTATACACAACTCACTCTGCTGCCTACTCCAAGAGCAATATGATTTCTTTGCTATCAAGTCTGGGTAGTTGTTCGCTTCATTTGGTTTCTTGCGAACAACTAATATTTGTGTATGCCAAAGCTATGCAAAGTCTTTGTAATCCCTAGTCTTTGAGTTCAAGTTATTGTCTAAATTTCTGGATTCCTTGCCAGTCAAATAAGTATTTCAACACAGAAAATAGTATTCTGTAGAAAGTTGCGGACTCTCTGCTGAATATCTCTAAACCTTTCACGAAGGATATTTATTAAATCAGGACCCATCTCATTTCTAAGTGTGCAGAAAGAAGGGGAGTTATAAGGCTAGAAATTCCTACCGGACAACAGCGCACTGACCAACCCCCCAGAGCATATGTAATATATGGTTTCTCAAGGGCAGAATATCTTTCTACCTGGAAGAAAGACTACTTCTGCCCATAATGTTTAGTTTTCTTTAGATAGCAGTAAAATGTCTGGAGTTAAAGCTAACCTTTTGGGGTGCGCATTTGGCTCAGCTGTGAAGTGATCACTTGGGATGTCTACCACTTATATCAGAGCACCTGGGTTCAATCTTTGGCTATTTTGTTTTGAATCCAGCATCCCACTAATGAGCACCCTGGGAGACAGTAGATGATGGTTGAAGTACTTGGGCATCTGCCACTTACATGCAGGCTTGTATTCATTTCCTGCCTCCTGCCTTCAGTCTGGCCCATCCCTGACTACTGCTGCCAGCATTTGGGGAGTGAACAAGCATATGGAGGATCCCTCCATCTGTCTCTATGCCCCTTCCTCTATCCCCAGCCTTTAAAATAAAGGTAAAAAATTTAAAAATTAAAAATATACCTTCAGTCTCTATATTTTCAGTGTACGGGACAAGTGAATGACTAACTATATTCAGTGTTTACTGTCATACAAAGCTGTGGTTAGCAATGATTTAGGACATGAAGGCACATACATAAGTAAGCTTGCCCATGCTACAGTGTATGCTCTGTTTTTGGGTCAATTGTGGTACTGCCACCACTTCAATGCCAATGTCTTTCAGTAGCTTTTCATGGATTCTGCAGTTATTAACCATTAGTAACAATGCCTTGTAAATCTACATTCTCTTCCTTGTTGCTTCCCAGGAGTGGCACCTGAGAAAGGTTTACAAGAGAAGGTTTTAACCTCCCTACCTCTATCAGAGTCTTCTTAAACTATTCCAAATTAATCAAGAATAAATAACGTGTTTGGTATATATATATATATGCAAATTCAGAAAACAAAACAAAATAACAGTTTATTTCCTAGCCCCTATTCCACTAGCAGGAGGATGGTCTCACCCAATTTTCTTATATGTTGACATTCGGAGTCTTGACTATCATGTCAGTAGGAATGTGACTAAGAGTATATTATGTGGAGTAAGATAATTAAAATATTGATTAATTAAATTAAATTGATTAAACCTAAAGATTAAAAGATACCTCATAGGGTATCTGTGAAGATATTTATCAAGTTATTGGCACATATTAACTGTTCAATAAATATTATCCATTATTATTTTTATAAAAATAATAATCATTGCTAATTTTGTCAACATCATGCTATCTGTCTAGTTAAAACCGTTCTATAACACGCATTACCCCAATAAAAAAAAATGCAGGGGCTGGCATTGGGGTGTAGCAAGTTAATCCACTGCATTTGATATAGGTATCCCATATGAGTGCCAGTTTATGCCTTGGCTGCTCCACTTCCATTTCAGGTTTTTATTAATGGTCTTGGAAAAGCAAAAGAAGATAGCCCAAGTGTTTGGCCCCTTGCTACTTATGTGGGAGACCCAGATGAAGCTCTTGGCTCTTGGCTTCAGCTTGGGCCAGTGCTGGCAGTCGCAACCATCTGGGGGAATAAACCAGTGAATGGAAGATATCTCTCTCTCTCCTTCTCTCTCTGAGTTTCAAAATAAATAAACAAACAAGCAAACAAACAAACCCAAATTCCAGAGTCCTTTGTAATCTGGTTCCAGCCTACCCTTCTTTCTGGCTCTCTATCTTGCTACATGCTGTCTTCTACCCTGTGTTTTTGCCACAGTAGCTGACTTTCCATTTCCCAGTTATCATGAGTGTATCCACATCTTTTCTCTCAGTGTTCTTATTTTTTTGCATGCCATTTTATCTGTCTGTCTCCTGGTGGTCTTTTTACACAGTGGAGTTTAGTGGCAGCTCCCTTGTGCAGTTTCACCTGACATCTTACCCTAGAAATAAGTCACTATTATGTAACTGTCATTTGAGACACTCCTGTCCCCTCTGCTAGACTTCAACACCAACCAGATGCTAATTATATAACTCAACTTCAATTTTATTTTGGTGGTTACTACAGAATGTGGTTGGTGCTGAGTGCAAAGTAAATATTTGTTGAATGAATGGAGTGTTAAAAATTATAGAATGTTCTCAAATATATGATCTCATTTTGCTCTTTTAGAATTCCTGGGAAGAAGCCAGGGAAAAGTAGAACAGTGTAATGAATGAAAAGCAGAATGTAAAAGAGGATGAAAAGTGACTTGCTCGTGTACAACCCTGGGCAAGTTGTATAGTTTCTCTGATTGTCATTTGGTATTTCTGTATAATGGGGATAATAGTCATGCTGATTACTAAATGAGATAACCCTTATAAGGAGTTTATCACTATTCCTGAAAAGCAATAAATAAATAGTACCAAAAAGCACAGCTAAAAATTTTAAAAAGCAATAACTTTTACATTATTATACGAGTTATCAAAGACATTAATTGATTTCGAGCCAAATTTTGATCTGCCTGACTCCTAGTCTAGTTATTCTTCTGTTGCAATAGAATAGTCTCCTCCTAGGAATATTAATGAGGCGATTATAAGTTGGATACTGAAGAGAATTTTCTGTTGCTCCGCTTATGCTGCTACACTAATGCAACTAATGCAAAATTAAGAAATAACTGTAGTTTTGGCATTGTTGATTAATTCTAAATTAAGATATGTATTTTGATATCTATCCTTCAAAACACCATTGATAAATTACTATCACAGCACATCAATACTTTGAATTTATTTAATGCTTTCCCCTCAGAGAGCACAAGGTTTTACTGTGATTCTTCATTAGTCTTCTCAGCTATATAAAAACATGGTATCACTACCACTGTATACTCAATCACTCATTCAATAAATATTTTACTAATTACATGCTAACATTGGGCTAGGAATTTGAAATTCAGAGATGAATGAGACTGCAACTCTATATTTTACTATTAAGACTCAGTGAGGAGAGTGACATGAAATAAACAATAACCACACAACCTGGAAAGTACAAATCACAGTGATATACACTATGCAAACTTGTAGCAGCAGAAGTATAAAAGGCTTGCTTAGGAATAATGCAGATGAATGGGGGAATTAGAAGCAAGGTCTGGAAATGATGTTTGGTTCTATACACCAGAGCTATCCAAACATTTTTTATCACACACACTTATTCTCTCACAAAATGTTTTGAGCACCCAACTCTTAATACATCTTTAACACATGTTAAGATAAAGAATGTGCATATAGAATTAATAATCTATTATGTTCTGAAAATATGCCTATTCTGTGATGTAACAGTCCCACCGCCAGCTATATTCTTGAAAGCTGTACAGGTGCACTAAAGGAATATGTAACACTTTCCATAGTAGTATTGTCCATTAAAGCTACACTTGGAAAGAATCCAAATGTCCCTGAAAAAGAGGATGAATAAATAACTTTTGATGTATTCACAAATAAGATTTTTTTTCAATAAAAATGAGTGATCTGCAGCATTATGCAATGACAAGAATGAAACTTTGAAGCATAATACCAAGTTAGAAAGCAAGTTGCAAAGGTGAAATGGATCATGATTTCATTTTTATAAAGCTTAAGAGCAAGAAATATATTATTGCTGAATTAATCTATATATGTGATCAAACTATTAAAAATGGAATGCGAAAAAAGAAAAGTCACTTTGTGAGAGATTGGATTGGTGGAAAGAGGAGGAGAGAAGAAAGTGAAGTAGCTGGAAAAGTTCTGGCAGTGTTCTAGGTTATGGGTCAGTTCACAGGTATTCATCTTATTATTATACATTATTACATACATATATGTAGGTTACATTTCTTAGTAAATGTAAGTTACTATGCTTAAAAAGAGTGAATATAAATAGAAGTTCCAATATATTTTCCTCCTGGACTTCAATGTACCTGCTGTAGCTGTACGAGAATATTAAATTAGGCAGTGAGAATCACTGATACTTTTCTCATAAAGAATGAAATATTTATATTTTCACTTTAAAAACAAAATATTTTTATCAACATTGTAGAGGAGAGACAATCCATATGTTGTGAAGTTCTGAGCCAATGAAGCTGCTGTTGAAATGAATTATACGTGGTGTACTACTTAAAAGCTATTTTTGGAGGTAGAACGAACAAAAATCAGGGTATGAAAAAAGGTGAAAGTCATTTAAGATGAATTTTAGCTTCCTAGATAGAACAATCAAAGCCATTAACCAAAGCACACAATATAGAAAAAAGGCATAATTTTAGAATATGATAGGATAGTATTTTTTTTAAACTTTTATTTTATTTTTTTTTTCTCTTTGTATACAGAAGATCAGTTTAGTATATACTAGGTAAAGATTTCAACATTTTGCCCATATAGCAACATCAAGTGAAAAAACTACCATTGGATTACTAATTATAGCATTAAATAGCAATGTACAGCACATTAAAGACAGAGATCCTACATAATTTTTTTTTTCAAAATAATTAATTTTCTATGCCATTTCCATTTTAACACCAGGTTGTTTTTTTTTTTTTTCATTTCCAATTCTCTTTATATACAGAAGATCACTTCAGTATATAATTAGCAAAGACCTCATCAGTCTGCGCCCACACAGAAACGCAAAGTATAAAAATACTGTTTCAGTACCAGTCCTAGCATCACTTGGCTTTAGACGACACATTAGGGACATAGCTTATGGGTTACAATGGCTTCCCCCCTCCCATAACTTCCCTTCCGCCCGCAACCCTCCCCTTTCCCGCTCCCTTTCCCCTTCCATTCATGTAAAGATTCATTTTCAATTCTCTTTATATACAGAAGATCAGTTTAGTATATATTAGGTAAAGATTTCAACATTTTGCCCATATAGCAACATAAAGTGAAAAAACTACCATTGGATTACTAATTATAGCATTAAATAGCAATATGAAAGTTTGCAGCATCCTCATAGATAGAAATAAGGTTATATGGCAGTATTTAGGTGTGTTTTCTGGAACTCAAGAGAGTGGTAGGTTCTAGAAATAAGGACCAGGTGCCATAAAAACATCAGTAAATAAGGACCAGGTGCCATAAAAATATCAGTAACTAAGAACACAAAAGCAGATAAGATCATTAAAGAAAGTGATTTAGGTAAACAAGAGAAAAGGGCTGTTCTAGATTCCTAGAGACCAGCTACCATGAAGGACACCAAGGAGAAAATCTCAGGGGTGTATAAAAAAAAGACCACAATCGGAAAGCCAAGTGGCCAGTCATATCAGATGTCCCCAGATAAGTTCAGTGAAATAGAAATTGTATGAGGCATACAAATAGGCTGTGCAAAACCCCAGACCTGCCAGTGTTTTAGCTGCTTTGTGACTGCCCTATTCACAATCTACTGTTTTCAGGTTGTGCCCCAGAGCATGCCAGAGAGCTATTGGAAGGGTTGGAGGGCCATCCTCCATTCCACAAACATGGAGCAACTTTGATCTACTAGATATCATGTAAAGTTCTGTGGTTACAGTACTTAAAAACTCATTTCAAAATTCAATGATGAAACAGTTTCTGTTAACAATGAAGGAATCTATTCATCATTACTTCTATATTTTATATACCATATATATGATATATAAATATATGTATAAGTAAATATGAGGAGGCTTCAAAAGGTTTTTGGGGAAATGGAATTTAAAAATAATGTGAATTTTCCATTATTTTGAAGTTGCCACAAATGTTTGCACAAGTTCATATATATATTTAAGTTATATATTTCATATAATTTTATATATATATCTATCTATATTAATCACTATCTAGCCTTATTATGTCCCAGGCACCAGGCAAGAACTTGTCAGTAATACAGTGACAATATCTCAGTCTCAAGGAATATACAACATGAAACCAAGACATTCACCAAAGAATTAATTCTAAATCCAGTTTTATGAGATAAAAGTGACTTCCCATGGGAAGTCACACTTAAGCTGATAACAGCCTTTAAGAATGGAAGTACCAAATTTTTCATGAAAACATTAATTTGGGAAAAAGCTGTTCTGGTGTGAAAACAATGAAATCAGTACATTACATAGAAATTATAAATCATATTAGCAAAATTAAAAATATCAAATTTTGCTTACTAATATAGCAGGATGTGTTTTAAAAGATGAAGAAGAATATATACAAGATACTTGCTGTCCTCCAGAAGGAAAGAATTGGAGCAGGAAAAACTGTTTTCTTTCATTGCCTCTATACTGTTTGCCTTGTTGCAATTAGCATACACTTCTAATAATTATAATTCAAAACAGCTATTCAGTAGAAAATTCTAGAAATTCATACTGCTTCACTAACCTGTTATTTCATCCTATGAATTTACAGAACTGTATTTTGTGGTTTTTCAGTTCAACATACATTCACAACTAGCTACTAGGGAACCCCAATCTAAGATTTAACTTAAGCAAATTCCTACAAGTTGGTTTGAACTGAGAAAGTCCCCTAGACCACATTTTTTTTCAGAACTGAGCTGCAAACCAGAGCTTTGTAAATTGGCTTGTATGTAATATTCTACAGAAAGACTGTGACTTTGGCATTTTTAATGACAGCTGAAGCTCTGAAGCTATGAAATATGGTAGCGATAAAAACTAATAGATACAGCTGTGATTTGATTCTTCAGGTTTCATTGGTCATCCACCCTCAAAGGGATTTTCCTCATTTATCTTCAAGCTTTAAAAACTGTGTAGTTCTTGTCTATCATTCTACTGTCACATCTCAGTGTGGGTTTTTAAAAAATTAGTCCAAAGCAAATTAGTGAAATTAATTGTAATTACAAGCTTTTTATCTGATGGTGTGTATTTTTTTCCCAATCCAAAAATCTTGACAAGATTAGGCAAGGTGCAGGTTTATGATAAAATGTGACTTAACCTTTGGACCAACTTTTGCAGTTGATCTTATAATTTAAGTACTTTGTGTAAAACATCAGCTGCATAAATGAAGAGGATAGGAAAATAAACTAATTACAATAAAAATAAAAGGGTTAGTAATAAGTGAAAATCCTAGTAAAATATTGACCAAATAATTAAATTAATCTTTGGCTACTCTGGTTAATCAAATACTTTGTGACACACAGGACTCTGTACAAAATGACATTGCTTTCACCCTAAACCAGTTCTCTTTGAGAGGTGTTTACACAAGGGTGGTGAATTGGGAAACAGGTGGAAAAATAATCACCTATCAAATTTCCAGAAGTTCCCTATGAAGGACTCCGATCTCTGCTGCCTTTTAGGTTACTGGCAACTAATGGAGAAATACACAATACCTTCAACCTACGATTTTTATTCCCAGTTCTTTATTTGTACCTTAAAAACTGTAGGAGGGAAAGAGGAAAAAGAAAGCATTTGCAGGAGTGCTTTTACCACTGGGGGAGATTAGTAAATTAAATATGAATGTGAAATTTGTGCAAATATTCCAATGTTCCAGAACAAGGAATTTAATTATTTGCACTCAAGATGGAGGAAACATTTCCTGAACTCCTGCTCAAAAAAACTGATCTCTTATCTGTTCAAAAAAAAGTTTCTATCCTAGTTGCCCAAGTTTATAATTCTTGATTTCATTTTATTTGAAATGCAGAGTGATGGAGAGAGGGAGAGATAGGAGAGAGGTAATAAGAGAGAGAGAGAGAGAGAGAGAGAGAGAGAGACTGAAAGGGAGAGAGAGAGAATATGAAGGAATGAATTTCCCATCATTTGGTTCACTCCCCAAAAGGCCACAACAGCCCAGGCTGGGCCAGGTTGAAACCAAGAAGACTGGAACTTCCAGGTTCCCTACGTGGGTGAGGGGTTCAAGGTCTTGGACCATCTTTTACCGCTTTCCCGGGCACATTAGCAGGGAGCTGGATCAGAAGCAGAGCAGCTGAGACTCAAATCAGCACTCTGATATGGAACACCGAGTCACAGTTGGCAGCTTAATCTACTCTTGCCACAACACTGGCCCCCAAATCTCTTGATTTTCAAACCTAAATTTCAATATTTGCATTCAGTGAAGAGGCTCACAGTAAAGAACTAACTAAACCCAGAAATGCAGTGTGCAGGGTGAACTGAACAGTGCTGCTCAAAAATAGACCAAGTCCTAACTCAGACCGCTTTTAGGAAGCTAAAAAGAAGAGGAATCTTCCTGCTGATGTTAAAGAATCAAAACCAGATATTATTAAATTCATGTTGCAGAGAGAGTATGTGAAGGCAAATGATGCTCCAGATGGCCACGGGGAATGTGCCTTGGTGTGTTGGTGTCACTGTGGTTGGGATTCATGCTAGAACTGGCAGGGAAAAGATTTTTTCCAAGCATGCCACACATGTTTTAAATGAAGAAATTCAATGTAATTACATTCAGGGGTTGAAGAGGTTAATGGCCATTTGCAAGAAAAAATATGCTACAGATCCATCAAAATGTATAGAGTACAATGCAGTGTGAGATCTGTGTACAGTGTGAAAATAACAATGAGAAACGGAAGGGCTGCAGAGTATAACCTTCTGGAATTATTGCCAGGAATGAAGAAAGAAGAAAACTTGAGTTTCTAGTCTCTGTGTTCTGTCTGATACAACTCTTGATTGTTTTTAAGAACTTTGTTGGCTTTGCCATCATATCTGACTGCAAACTGATGTCTGAGCCTTGCTTTTCTTTCCTTTTTAGAAAATATACATTTATTTGAAATCTGAGAGGAGAGATGGGTTCACCCCCAAAATGGCCAAAACAGCCAGGGCTGGGCCAGAAGCCATGGCAAAGGAGCTTCTTCCTTGTCTCCAGCGTGGGTGCAGGGACCCAAGGACTTGAGCCATCTTCCACTGCTTTCCCAGGTGCATTATCAGGGAGCTGAATCAGAAGCAAAGAAGCCGGGACTCGAACCAGTGCCCACATGGGATGCCAGCATTGCAGATGGCTGCTTACCTGGCTATGCCACAGTGATGGTACCACTTTTATTTTCAATAGTTCAAAAATTAAGCTCTAAAGATTTTTCCCCCAAAATTTAAAAGTGTACACAGTCATGTTATGGAGTTTTAAACGACCTTTTCCCAGTAAACCTGAAAGTTGCAGTTAGATAATTAAAAAGAAATGTTTGTGCTCACTTCGGCAGCACATACTAAAATTGGAACAAAACAGATAAGATTAGCATGGCCCCTGTGCAAGGATGACACACATATTTGTGAAGTGTTCCATATTTTTTCTTTGACTCTAATAAATCTTTGTGAATCTCAAAAAAGGGAGAGAAATATTTAAGTATAGACTTGCTTCTCTAAAATTTGAGAACTCACACATTATCTTTTGTCTAATATTTATAGAAAATATTTTCATATATTTCAACAAAAATTTGGAACCACTTGCTGAAATTTTATAGTCTTTAAATCTTTGCATTAACACACAATTATTCTTAGGTGTTTAAATTTAACTGAAAAGTGATCTCTGTTAAATATAAGAATGGGAATAAAAGAGGGAGGAGATGTACAATTTGGGACATGCTCAATCTGACTTGCCCCAAACAGTAGAGTTAGAAACGTGCCAGGGGATTCCAATTCAATTCCATCAAGGTGGCATGTACCGATGCCATCTCACTAGTCCAAGTGATCAATTTCAATTCACAATTGACCATAATGATAGGTCTAAGAGTCAAAGAGATCACATAAACAAGACTAGTGTCTGCTAATACTAACTGATAGAATTAAGAAGGAGAGAATGATTCAACATGGGAAGCGGGATACACAGCAGACTCATGGAATGGCAGATATCCTAAATAGCATTCTGGCCTCAGAATCAGCCCTTAAGGCATTCGGATCTGGCTCAAGAGCCCATGAGAGTATTTCAGGCATGGAAAGCCAAGACACTCTGGCAAAAAGAAAAAAGAAAAAAAAAAACCTAAATGAAAGATCTCTGTGAGTGAGATCCCAGTGGAAAGAACGGGCCATCAAAGAAGGAGGTACCTTTCTCTGAAGGGAGGAGAGAACTTCCACTTTGACTATGACCTTGCATAAATGAGATCAGAGTTAGCAAACTCAAAAGGCTTCCATAGCCTTGGCAACTCATGACAAGACCCTAGGGTGATTACAAGAGTGTCAATTTGTTAAGTCAACAACAGGAGTCACTGTGCACTTACTCCTCGTGTAGGATCTCTGTCCTTAATGTGTTGTACAATGTGAATTAATGCTATAACTAGTACTCAAACAGTATTTTACACTTTGTGTTTCGGTGTGGGTGCAAACTGTTGAAATCTTTACTTAATATATACCAAATTGATCTTCTGTATATAAAGAGAATTGAAAATGAATCTTGATGTGAATGGAAGGGGAGAGGGAGCAGGAGATGGGAGGGGTGTGGGTGGAAGGGAAGTTATGGGGGAGGAAGCCATTGTAATCCATAAGCTGTACTTTGGAAATTTATATTTATTAATTAAAAAAAATCTTTGTTAACTCATAGTCTTGCAATAGAATTTAAATGTGTTATTACTGTTAAAAAAAAGGGAGAACTAAGTGTTATTTTATGTTTCCCAAGTATTTTGAACAATACTAACAGAATGGCTTCACAGCCCTTACGTTCTGGAGCACATATTCATAACACAGCAGGGTAGGAGTAGGAAGAAGTGGCAGCTGAGAAAGGGGTGTGGATAAAGCAGACTGCAGTACATTGGCCCAACTCACCAAGCATGAGGCTTAGCTAGGGAGCCGATCACTGCCATCTCACTGATTCTCCATGGCTTTATGCAAAGTCTGTGTTCTGGTCCTTACCTGAGTTTTAGCCTCTTTTCCACATCTGACCCATGATTGATGCTCTCATTGCCATTGCCATTCCCATATCTCACTCCGCATTCTCCTTGTACTGTACTCAGACACTGGAGTTTCCTGAGGAAATACGACTTGCTTTCTCCTTCACCTTGAATGCTCCCAGTACCCAAAGTAGCTTGCTAAAGTCTACTCTCTTCAAGGCTTATCTCAAAGGCCTCCTCCAGAAAGCTTTTCCAGCTCTCCCTCCTGCACATATATGTGCATGTGCACACACACACACACACCACACAAATGATTATATACTTAAGGTATAGTCAAGGACTCCTTCAATAACTATGTTGTCTTATATTCTTTTATATTGGTATCATATAATCTATTAATATTATAAATATGCTATAATTTGATTATATATTTCTGCCTCTTCCATGACTTGAGTATATGCTCCTGAAAGACAAAGCTCTATCATGTCTATATCTCAGATAGTTACTATAATGGTATTTAGTCATGGTTCAACAAATGCTTGATGGAAGAGTGAATGAAGTTATTATCACTTGCCAAACCCATATCAGTTTCCCTTGCTTCTATAAAGCTTTATAGATTACTCAAGACAGAAATAAATTATCTCCCCTGAGTTATCATAGCCTGTGTGGTTATTTATACATTGCTGTGCCTTCTCTCACTGACTACCCTGGATTTTATTTAATTGTATCTGTCCTTTCCCTGACACTATCAGAAAGAATGATAATGCCTTCTTCTATTAACTTTTCCCCACATAACACTGTGATTTTTTTTTTATTTATTTTTCTTCTTTTTAAAAATTTTTTGACAGGCAGAGTGGACAGTGAGAGACAGAGAGATAGAGAGAAAGGTCTTCCTTTGCCATTGGTTCACCCTCCAATGGCCACTGCGGCCAGCGCACCACGCTGATCCGAAGCCAGGAGCCAGGTGCTTCTCCTGGTCTCCCATGCGGGTGCAGGGCCCAAGCACTTAGGCCATCCTCCACTGTCTTCCTGGGCCATAGCAGAGAGCTGGCCTGGAAGAGGGGCAACCGGGACAGAATCCGGCGCCCTGACCAGGACTAGAACCTGGTGTGCCGGCGCCGCAGGCAGAGGATTAGCCTATTGAGCCGCAGTGCTGGCCAACACGGTGATTTGTAAGTAAGTTTTCCCTTATATTTGCTGAAAGAAATTTATATATTAGCAGTAGTTTCCACAAATGGACATCACTAAAGAATGTCAGACATTTGGGCAGGACAGAGATGATCTCAGATTTATTTTTATTTGTCTGGGCCCAGCACACAGCACGTGCCCAATAAATCAGTACTGGGAACATGAAGGGAGAGACTATTACTTGAGAAGCAGTAGACTCTTTAAGTCACTCATCCGTAGGCAACAATTTATTCCTGTAGCAAGCGTAGGGAGTAATAGCACTTATGATCACATAGTTTTAATCACTAGACTCACTCACACTTTTTCTTCCGATGCTTACGTATCCTTACAAATAATGACTTCAGAGAGGATTACGGGAATTTTTTGAAACTTTCAGATATTAGGGAAGCAATTACTTTTTATTCTTTGCCATATTCTCCCAAAACGGTGGCAACATTGCTTGCCATTGGAAATAGATAAGGCAGTCTTTTGGTGGGAGTTACGTGCAAAGTTGAAGTATGCTCTAAGTACTGAAGTCACATAGCTACGTAAAAGAATAGAATTGCTACAGTTACTGAGAATAAAATCTTAAAGATCTCCTTTTTTCTCACAATAGCTCCATGTATTGAAAACTACTAAGTGTCAGCTTTATGCTAATCTCTCCACATACATTCTTATTTACTTATTGTGTAGGCCACGTGTCATTAGCCCCTTTCTGCATAGATGAGAAAACTGGGACACAGAAGTATTCAATTTGCCTACTATTATATAGCAACGCCGCATTATCATGGGTGTGATTCAACTCTGATTGTCACAATGATTTAAAGCATAATCTTACTTACTGTAGCTTGTCAGAAGGACAGACAAACATAAGAAAAAGAAGCTCTCAGTTTTCTGGAAAAAAAGGACACACTAGAACACACACTAAACATCTGTAAGGCCAACATCTTTGGCCAAGCCAAATCAGCCTGCTGGGCTACAGTTCTTTCTATGTTCCACAGCCATGTTTCTCTGAGTCTATAATGAGTAATACATATCACCATGAAGATATTGCAGCATAGATAAAACACATCCCTCAAAGAGACTGGCTCCGTGTCAGGAATTCAGCTACTTCTGCTGAGGAAGCTTAGTTTGGCAAAATTGAGCTTCATTTAATCTCCTACATCCTCTGACTCTATAATTTCCCATTAACTCTGTGCTTGGGAAACTCAGTTTCTCTCTGATTAGGTCCCAAAGGGAAACAACAAAAGGGGCCCATTACCAATGTGATTTTTGAAATGTTGAACGGTAAAAATTTTCATGGATCAACTGTGAGGAAAATTAGGTGTCTCCACAGATAAGTGAACACAGGCCACCTGGAACATTACTGTCCAGGGAATTCGCCGACACCACTGTGAAGATATAAATAAATGGGATCGTTACATAAGGTGATTTATCATTTGAATTATGAAAAGCATGCTTTCTAAAACATTCTCCAGATCTCTTTTCCTGGCAGAATCAGTCATAACAACAGAAACAGTAAAATTTCCACAAGAACCAGTTGGTCAAGTTTATTACAAACCACAATGTCAGCTGTCGAAATGATTACTTCCTCAAACTGACCTTCTCTACCCTAGCAACTCCCAGCTTTCTCTGCTCTTCAAGGTACATTTTGATCGTGAAATCAAAACAGAATGATCTTCTACAAAGTATCATTAAAGTATTTTATAGAGAAAAGGAGAGAAATGGGCCCACCAACGTATCTTGATTCTAAAGTGAAGTATATTTGAGAAAAATAATCAAATCTGGTTAGGAAAAAACGTATTAAAGGCAAAAACAGTTTAAGAAGTAGAGATGGGGCCGACGCTGTGGCATAGAAGATAAAGCCACCATCCACAGTGCCAGCATGCAATATGGGTACCAGTCATGTCCCAGCTGTATCACTTCCAATCTAGCTCCCTAGTAATGCACCTGGGAAAGTAGCAGAAGATGGCCCAAGTGCTTGGGCTCCTGCACTCATGTGGGAGACCTGGAAAATCTCCTGGCTCCTGGCTTCCATCTGACCCAGTCCTAGCCATTGCAGCCATTTGGGGAATGAACTAGCAGTTAGATCTCTCTCATTTTTCTCTGTCTCTGTCTCCCTTCCCCAACTTGCATACTTCTTTTAAGTAAATAAAATAAATTTTTTTAAAGAAATCAGTCTTGGGGCTGGCGCTGTGGCATAGCGGGTAAAGCCGCTGCCTGCAGTGCCGGCAGCCCACATGGGCGCTGGTTTGAGTCCCGGCTTCTCTGCTTCCAATTTAGCTCTCTGCCATGGCCTGGGAAAGCAGTAGAAGATGGCCCAAGTCCTTAGGCTCCTGCACCCATGTGGGAGACCCAGAAGAAGCTCCTGGCTCCTGGCTTCTGATTGGTGCAGCTCCAGCTATTGTGGCCAATTGGGGAGTGACCATTGGATGGAAGACCTCTCTCTTTCTCTGCCTCTCCTTCTCTCTCTGTGTAACTCTGACTCTGACTTTCAAATAAATAAATAAATATTTTTAAAAAAAGAAGAAAAAGAAATCAGTCAAGAGTAACGATGAATCTATATCTAAAATAGCTCTAGAATCTATCTCATCCATTCTTTATCAGCATTGTCTTAATTCAGAACCCTTGCCAAAATTACCAAAACAGCCCCTGTAATATTATATTTCTGCTTCTAATACCACCCCACAAATCCTTATAAAAACTCAGATTCCTTAGGTTGACTTATAAGACTATGATGTACAAAATGACCTGTAGCCCTCCATAGCAGTAGAATTATAGCTAGAAAGGGGTCTCCCAGGCAGCCTTTCATAGGATATTATAATCTCCACAATGTAGCAACCAGGTGAGGACATGTGACCAGTTCTCTGCAGTGGCAGGACAGAAGTGAAGTGAGCCACTTACTGATTGAGATACAGCGACCAGGCTTGACCACACAGGCGTCTTAGGAGTCTGATCTTTGAATCATTGTGTGGAAGAGAGTTCCCAGTGGACCTGCAACTCCCACCCTGAACTGTTGTTCCCTGAGAGAGAAATAAATTCTCATTGTTTTATGCTATTACATTTGAGCTATGTTTGTTACCATTGTTTAGCCTACCCCAGTACAAAACCTTTTATAATGCAATATTTCCATCTTCATTTTCTACCAACATTTAACCCCTCATATTTAGTCTAAACTCAGCATTTTAAGAGATAACTTGGGGCCGGCACTATGGCACAGCGGGTTAACACCCTGGCCTGAAGCGCCGGCATCCCATATGGGTGCCGGTTCTAGTCCTGGCTGCTCCACTTCCGATCCAGCTCTCTGCTATGGCCTGGGAAAGCAGTAGAAGATGGCCCAAGTCCTTGGGCCCCTGCACCCACTTGGGAGACCTGCAAGAAGCTCCTGGATCCCGGCTTTTGATCATCGCAGTTCTAACCGTCGTGGCAAATTGGGGAGTGAACCAACGGATGGAAAACCTTTCTCTCTCTCTCTCTCTCTCTCTCTGCCTCTCCTCTCTCTGTGTAACTCCGACTCTCAAGTAAAAAAATAAATAAATCTTTTTAAAAAAAAGAAATAATTAAAGTTAAATCAGGTCTTTCAGGTGGGCCTTAATCTGATCTTAGTGGTGTCATTACAAGAAAGGGAATTTGGGAACAGAGATAGACACTAAGGATACAGAGGCACTGGGTAAATCAGAAGGTGCTTATCTATGGCAAGCCAAGGAAAGGGGCCATAGAAAAACCCAAAATTACCCCCATGGAGCTCTGTCTGTCAAGTAAACAAACACAATTTTTTAAAAAAACATGTTTTGGTTTTGTTTTCAGTAATATTACACTGTAAGAATATACTTCATTCTAAGTACAAAGTGCTCTACTTTATCAGTTTACTTTCTTTTTATTATTATTTATTTATTTGACAGGTAGAGTTACAGACAGTGAGAGAGAGAGAGACAGAGAGAAAGGTCTTCCTTCCGTTGGTTCACCCCCAAAATGGCCGCAACGGCCAGAGCTACACTGATCCGAAGCAAGGAGCCAGGTGTCTCTTTCTGGTCTCCCATGCGAGACACAGAGAGGGAGAGAGGGAGAGAGGGAGAGAGGGAGAGAGAGAGAGAGAAAGAGAGAGAGAGATGTTCAATCCACTGATTCATTCCCCTATGGCTGCATAGGCCAGCACTGAGCCAGACTGAAGACAGGAGCCAGGAGCTTCTCCAGGTCTCCCACATGGGTGGCGGGGGCCCAAGTAATTGGGTCATCTCCCACTGCATTTACCAGACCATTAATGGGGAGCTGGGTCAGAAATGGAGTAGCCAGGACATGAATCAGAAACCACATGGGATGCCAGCATTACAGGTGTTGGCTTCACTCACATGCCACATTGCCAACCCTCAAATAACTTTTAAAGTTGTATAGTTTGCTAATGGCTGAGCTAATATTAAATTCACAGGTTTCATATATTTATCAATATATATGTCTACACATGCACACACACACACACAAGAATAAAATGGAGTATCCAGAATGAACCAAAGAGAAGTGAAGTCTCCTAAAGAATATTTGTTAATGTGGTTAGCCCCACTCCCTATACAGTATTCCACACTCTAAAGATAAGCCAAAGAGGCTGGGAGAGTATATATAAAGAGAATCATCAACTTAGAACAGCTAGCTGAGAGATAAAATAGGACAGGTTCAAAAAAGGTCAGGAAATCTGGGAAGTATCCTCAAAAGAGAACACTCTTTAAAAGGAAGATAGAGTCTGAGTCTGCTTACCATGCAGAGACGTTTGGACAAAACATTCCAGGCCGATTAAATAGTACAAAAAGAACATGGGAGTGTAAAACTTCATGATGTGTTCAGAGAATGGTAAACAATATAGCTGCTTAATAGAGTGGGTGGGAGCATAGTGAAAAACATGACGGGAAAAGCATAATAGGATAAGAATGTAAAAGTGTGAATGGCCCCATGTGCCATATTATTTAAAAGTTGTTAAGCATTGCAGACACTATCAGACTTACATTTTTATTTCCCAATCTTTGCTTAATTTTACTGCTACTTAATTTTACTGATGCGACTTATATTATTCTAAGCTGAAAAACTAAACATAACCCCATATAACTCAGAGAAGTGTGTAATAGTGAAACACAAAGGCAGATCTAAGAAATTGCACTGAAACACCCCTGTATGGTTCCTTACTCTTAAAGCTGTCCTTCGAGTCTGCAGTTTTTTAAGAGAAACAGAAGAGAGATTTGCTCTCCTTTAGAAGTGTGGGACATGGATGTCACTACAAAAACATTGCTCTCAAATTCAGACTGCATCTCTGCCTGCTGGGTGTATGTCCATGCATATGAAATACAGAGAAAGTGGCTCTAATATGCATAATCAATATGTCTTCCAAGGACTATGAGTCATGGAACAACCAATTGATAACAACTTGATATGACCTAATGTAGGATAAGAAAATTTTTTTTTATTTTATTCTTTATTATTTTTCCAGGGGTGGGGGTGGGGGCGCATCTGTGCTACTCACCTGGGGGAAACAAACCGAATCAAACCACAGAACACAGGAGAGCAGCCGAACACTCTGCTCTGTGGCCGGAGGGACCCCAGTGGGTCCCGTCTGCTGCTGCTTCCCCAAAGGCTGGGCTGCTGCGATGCTGGCGACCAAGACCACAGGGCCTCTCAGCACGTCCAGGCCCGGCCCGCACGGCCACTGCTGCTCAGATGAGCCCCTGCATCCTCCCCGCCGTCAGTCCCTGGGCTCCCTACCACTGCCTGGAGGTGACCGCAGCACCTCTCAGGAACAGCCCCGGGGCTACGGGCATCAACACCCACGTTCACGTTTGGCACGTTTGGCAGCCCTGCCAAAACCAAGCCCCGTGAGGAGACCCCCAACGAGGGCGCCCGAGCCCCGCCACCCTAAGCCCTGAGCCTCTCCCTCCAGAGCAGACCTCGCGCTCCACTGCTCTGGGGCGGCAGCTCCAATGACAGTGAGCCCACGGGAGAAGACGGCCCTTCCTGCCCACCACGCAGAACCGCGGCCTTTCTGTCACTTAGCAGTGACCACCAACGTCCAGCAGGGCCTCTGACTTCCCACTGTGATATCACCGCAACATCAGTACCACCTGTGCCTCGATTTTCAACACACGCCCAGGACCCAGCACTGCAAAGCTGGACAAAACCACCAGGGGAAACCGTGCGTTCGTGTCTCCAGGCCACGAGTACCTAAGAGGGACATAAGGAGTGCTGTTCCCTCCCGCCCTGGTCACTGAATGGAGCTGAAGAGAGGGTGCTACCGACCCACCAACCACGGGAGAACGTGATCCACAATGCTTTGCTCTCACTCCGCCACGGAGAGACACGGCAGGTGTCGAGGCCAAGACAGCGCCACAGTGGACAGCACAGTGCAGAACCCAGGTGTGTTAGGGCAAGCCCCACTCCCCCTACACCCCCGCAACCCCCCTGCGCGACCCTGTAGCTTCTGTGACAGGAGGTGCTCCCTGGGGCCACGGCATCTGCTGTGATCTGAATGTGTATTCCCCAAATTCCAGGCTGGAACCTGAGCCCCAGTGCAACAGGAGTGAGGGCACCGTGGGCCCCGCTGCTGATGGGGACTGCAGTCCTCACGGGAGAGGCTCGGGGCAGCGCCCTCGCCCCAGCTTCCACCACCTGCAAGGCAGAAGACCCCCTAGACCAGCTGAGCTGGGCCCTGTTGCTGGCCTTGCGAGTCATCCAGCCTAGGGCACCTGTTATAGCAGCCTGCACCTGACCACCAGACCCACAGAACGCGGCTGCCAATCACGGAACTTCACCTGTGAGGGAGGGCTCTCATGTGGAAGGAACCCGTGAGGACAGAGCTGACCCCTGGCAGCAGGCACTGGGAGCCACACAGCAGCCAGTGTGAGTGGCCGGGCACCTGTGTGTGCACACATGTGTGCATGTATGATGCCCTGAGTTAAGAAAAATATTTTTACAAAGATTTGCATTCTTATATTTTTGTGAGGTTATGCAGATATAGCTATAGAATACTAAAATATGTTCAAGTCCATTTAAAAAGAAAAATCCACAAAACAGCAATGCCTCAAGAGGTTTACTGTTGATGTTTGGGGTCTTCTGACCTTTCCTGGACAATAGACCTATATGGCCAAACTAATTAACAGGAGTAATAATAATTTTTCAAAATCCAATTTTTTTTTCTGCATGAAAATGTCAATATCATGAATTGAAAGGAAAACCATAAAAGAGAAAGAACATAACATTCATTTGTGTTTGCATTAACCTAAAGAAGTAGTGTGGAGACAGATGCCATCAGCTGAACCCTAGGGACCTGGTGGCATTGCTTTGGAGGCATCCAAACTTCCATCTTGCATTCTTCATGTGTAATCATATTGCCAAAGACAAACTATTCCATCATTTATTGTAAATAACACTTTCCCTGAGACTACCATAAACTTTCTGTGATGTATTGTCTTCCAGTTGTAATAAAAAATTACTGAGTTGCTCTACCATTAAGTAGAACAAAAAAATACTAAAAGGAATAAAGCAGTAAGTTGTTCCTTGACAGTCAGGACAAAGGCTGATCAAGTCATTGTTTCTCATACTGTCCATTTCACTTCAACAGGTTTCCTTTTAGGTGCTTAGATAGTTGTCACCGATCAGGAAGAACATATGATATTTGTCCCTTTGAGTCTGGCTTATTTCACTCAGCTTGATATTTTCCAGATTCCTCCATTTTGTTGCAAATGACTGGATTTCATTTTTTTTACTGCTGTATAGTATTCTATAGAGCACATATCCCATAATTTCTTTAACCAGAGAATACTAAATACTATTGAATTATGATGGAGGCATACTCCGTGATGCAAAATTAAAGATTTCAAATGTACACTTCACACTAGGAAGGTTCCTATGCAAAAGAGAATCTGAAATAACTTTTAGTGATTCGATGATTTTCATTGAGATAGTAACCAATATTGGATGAGAGAGAGATAAGAGAGATAAGATGGAATCTTGGGATGGTGCTGATATCTCCTTTCCCTGGAACCATCTTGGTGAAGTTCCGGAGGTCTCTTCTGCAGCCACATATTTCTGTCCAACTATACCCATTGGAAACTCATCCTCTGTATTGCCTCTGCTACAAGTATGGGCTCTGACTCAACACCCACTAGATTTGCATCCCT
This sequence comes from Lepus europaeus, assembly GCF_033115175.1. NCBI lineage: Eukaryota > Metazoa > Chordata > Mammalia > Lagomorpha > Leporidae > Lepus > Lepus europaeus. The sequence continues at coordinate 63,126,021 of NC_084831.1, forward strand.
AGCTCCACCAATATTATCTTTATGACTTTATTCAACCTACTCAGTTTTCTTCTTTATTTGTCATACATTTGCCTAGCAGGTTCCCTAATCCAGGCAATGTTTAAAGTTCCTTATATTCTTAATAATTCATAAAAGTAAGCTCTATTATCACTCCCAACTTTCAAATGAAGAAATGGGTCAGAGAGAAAGTGCACTTCCTTCAATAGAAGGTACTATAATCAATAGGCGCCAGAAGTCAGACCCAGGTAGTTTGGTTTCAGGGCGCATGCTCTTTACTACTGCTTTACCGGCCATGCTAAACTACAGCAAATCACCCCATAATCCTTGCTTCCTCCTAGCAATGGTAAGGTTTAATTGAGATAACTCATATAAACCATCTTATATGATAACAGGCATACAATAAAGCAGAATGTGGAATCTGGCAGGAATTAACTTATTGCTATAAGGCAGGTGTATCTGGTAGATGATGGTGATTTTGAATCTACCATGCCAAGACAATCTTCAACAGTTCACTTGATTGGCAATTTGCACACCTGGACCTCTGCTATAACTTTCCCATTTGTCATTCCTGTTTCCAATGGAACTGTAGCCCAGACCAAAGCTCCAGCTCATTTACTGGAGACCTGAATATTTTTGCTTGAAGAATCAGATATTCATGGTCACAGATTTTAGCTTCTTGGTCTTGCTACACTTTATTTTCACTAAGGATTTGCCCTTACATGTCTTTGAACAGATTTATTATGTCATTCTGGATGTAACTTTGGAAGAAGGTTTTCAGTGACCTAAAGTGATAAATTGGAAAAGGAATAAACTCAAGGCGCCCTCGGACTAGGTTGGAATCTCACCTCAACATTATGTTCTTGAGGGAGCCAGTTACATGTTCTATGCCTTAATTCACTCACTGATGAAAATAGAGATAAGAATTTGTACCCTCTGGGTAATTGTTAGAATTACATGTTCTTATGGCAGGCACTGTGGCGTAGCAGGTAAAGCCATTGCCTGCAGTGCCAGCATTCCATATGGGTGCTGGTTCGAGTTCTGGCTGCTCCACTTCCTATCTCGCTCTCTGCTATGGCCTAGAAAAGCAGTAGAAGATGTCCCAAGTCCTTGGGCCCCTGTACCCAGGTGGGAGACTCAGAAGAGGCTCCTGGCTCCTGGCTCCTAGCTCCTGGCTTCAGATTGGCACAGCTCTGGCCATTGCAGCTAACTGGAGAGTGAACCCGTGGATGGAATACCTTTCTCTCTCTGCCTCTCCTTCTCTTCCTATGTAACTCGGACTTTCAAATAAATAAATCTTAAAAAAAAGAATTACATGTTCTCATATGTGGATGTATCTACTGCCACATTTAAGCTGAAGTATGTGCTCAAAAAATTTGCTTTCTTTTTCTGAAAGTAATATGTCTAGAAAAATAATTCAGATTAGCATTTGCATTGGGCAAGGCACAAATTCAGACATCCACTGCTGCAGACTTTATAAGCCTCAGTTTATGTTGCCAATGGGGTTATGAATTGCTTATATCACTTTTGGGTACTTCCAGCTAAAATATGCAGCACAATATTGTTTAGAAACTGTGTCATACTCTGCACACTTATTTATCTATGTATATGTAACAAACATTTATAGAGATATATGCAATGATTTTTATAAGATGCATAATTATTTATGCTTAGGAATTCTAAGAAATATTTTTTTAATTCCCATAGACCATAATCAGGGATTTCACCATGAATGTGAGTAAAGTGAGTGCAATTGTACTGTAAAGTTTTTCTGTAGTGCCCTAGAAAGAGCCTTACAATCCACTTTACTTCCCAGGACATCCAATCACTGTCACAAAGTCAACAGTCTGCAAAATTGAACTTGATCTTTAGCTTTACAAGTTGCCATGATTTTTTAAATGGCTGCATACCAAATTGCTATCATTTTCAAAGAAAATGAATGAAGAAAATTTAGTCACTGGGAATTGAGAATCATGTGCATAACTCAGTATACCATTAGTATAGCAAATATGTTTGATTACTATTACATGTACTTCAATCCTTATACAAGGTATTTAATTATACATGAACAGATAAGAATGTTTCACTAAAACAGATTCTGCATGGACTAAGAAGCAAATCTAAATGTGAAGAATTTCTTAAGTGGGTCTACATTCTTGGCTTGATGAAGATTATGAGTTCTTGGTTCAAGTACCTAAAAATTAAGGTGGATATGATATTCTTCTAATGGGATATATTAACAAAGAAGGAGGTACCTTTCTCTGAAGAGAGGAGAGAACTTCCACTTTGACTATGGCCTGGTCTAAATAAGATTGGAGTTGGTGAACTCAAGAGGCTTTCATAGCCTTGGCAGCTCATGACAAGAGCCTCGGGTGATTAATGACGTCATAAATAAGAGTGTCAATTGTTAAATCAACAACAGGACTCACTGTGCACTTGCTCCCCATATAGGATATCTGTCGTTAATGCATTGTACTATGTGAATTAACACTAAAACTACTACTCAAACAGTACTCTATACTTTGCGTGTCTGTGTGGGTGCAGTCTGTTGAAATCTTTACTTAGTATATACTAAATTTATCTTCTGTATATAATGATAATTGAAAATGAATCTTGATGAAGAATGGGATGGGAGAAGAAGTGGGAGATGGGATAGTTGTGGGTGTGAGGGTGATTATGGGGGGAGGGGGGAAGCCACTATAATCCAAAAGTTGTACTTTGGAAATTTATATTTATTAAATAAAAAACCAAATGGGATATATTAAATGGAACATGTGAAATATTTGTCATATCAACTGCATTTCCAGGATGATATTGCAACCATAGATATATTACAAAATCCCATAAATGTTCCTATCAATATGAAACAAGTACATCAGACTCAATTCTTGAATAAAAATGTTAGAAAAGGCTTCTTGGGGCCGGCGCCGTGGCTCAACAGGCTAATCCTCCACCTTGCGGCGCCGGCACACCGGGTTCTAGTCCCGGTCGGGGCACCGATCCTGTCCCGGTTGCCCCTCTTCTAGGCCAGCTCTCTGCTGTGGCCAGGGAGTGCAGTGGAGGATGGCCCAAGTGCTTGGGCTCTGCACCCCATGGGAGACCAGGATAAGCACCTGGCTCCTGCCATCGGAGCAGCGCGGTGTGCCGGCCGCAGCGCGCTACTGTGGCGGCCATTGGAGGGTGAACCAACGGCAAAAGGAAGACCTTTCTCTCTGTCTCTCTCTCACTGTCCACTCTGCCTGTCAAAAAAAAAAAAAAAAAAAAGAAAGAAAAGGCTTCTTGGATTTTCTTTTCACACAGTAAATATATTTCCTGAAGAGACATTTATCCTCAGTCTCTGCACCCCAAATGTAGAAATGGAGAGATCAGCTAAATGCAACAAAGAAGCCATGTGTGTGAGGCTCTAGTCTGTGTTTGCCATCCATTCATATAATAGTATAAAATATTATTTTAATGTCACTGAAGTATCTTCATTTGGGGTACCCCAACTCTGTCAGCATTTACTACAACTCAGCTTGGTGTCTGAATATTCTTAACTAGATAGGAGTCAGGTACAGCCTAAGACCACAGACTTGCTATAAGCTACCCTGCTCCTGACAATCCTATTTTTGCTGTGGCTGGGTATACTCCTTAAATGCACCCTCTATACACATAGCACAAAGAGAAAGAAGGGATGAATTAGCACATGATTCTCAAAGGCTCTGGCTGGTATTAAAATACTTTCTTAGAGTTAAATACTGGAATGGTTTCAAACACAATTTGTACTTTATCCATAAATTTCTCTCCATTGTCTCTTCACATGTGAGGTGGAGTGTAGAGAAAAGTTTTCAGTGCAGGGGTGCAGCAATTTATACACACACACATACACACACACATCTACAAATAAAAATACAAAAAGATTGATTTCTTACAAAACACTTGGGCCCATATATGTCCCTTGGGTTAAGATCTGTTCCCTTAAGAAATGTGGTTATATTTCATCATTTTCTGTGTACAAAATAAAAGTCTACATTCTCTCTATGCCCAAAATTGCATGATATAAATAGAAAAGCAACATTAAATTAATCCCACATCTCCAAGTTGTCTAAGGGGATTAAGCACCTCCTCTTAAATGTGCCAGTCAAGAGACCACTAGAGACACCGAGTGGGAAAACAGGAATATTCCAGACAGAAGAAACAGCAAGTTTAAAATTGGAGTCCTAAAATGTAAAGTAGCTCAGGAGAGTATAATCCAAGGGAAAGAGGAGTAATAAAGTTAAACAAACGGTAAAGGTCATGATGGATTTTGTAAGCCTTGTGAAAGAGTTTGGAAACCAATTATATGCATCATTAACTGAAAGAAAAATGCCAAGGACATTTGTACTGAGACACAGCTTGCTAAAGAGCTGTTTGGACATCAGTGCATTCCAAAATGGGCTCCTCAGATGTTAGACAGATTGAGGCATTGGTGACATCGATAGGTGAATGTCTGGATACTAGAGAGCAGCACTGCTCAATACAACATTATTCACAGTCTGATATAGTAGGCAGTAGTCACATCTGGCTATTCAGAACATGAAGTGTAAGTAACCAATGACGTTGATTACATTTAGGACAAACGGATAGAGGAAAACAGAGATAAGCTTGTTGGGCATGAGATCATGAGAACATAGGCAAAAATCCAAAACCCCTTCTAGAAATCCAGAGCAACATAAATAACATAGCCAAGTTCATTGACGACAGAGTCTAAAGAGTAAACATGTCGAAGACTCAAGGCAAATTCCAGCACAGACAGGCAGGAGTTAATGAGCAAGGGCAAGTAGGAGGGCCAGAAACATTCTTCTGAACTCTAGTGATTAGAGTTGTTTTAGAGGACACAAGGATTGACCTTCACAGATCTTAAATGAGAAACAAACTGAATTAAATACCCTGTTACATGTGAAGTAATTAGCTAAAGAAGAAGGCAAAGTGGAAGACACCTTAAGGGTCTTCCTTCTTGTGCACCTAGCTCTCTTGGTTTTTCACTAGTTACTGTCCACCCCCACCCCGAAAAAAAAAAAAAAAAAAAACTGGACATCACTTATAAATGAACTTTTATCCAGAACCATGGTAGATTCCTTTTAAATAAATACTTGATCCTTTGTCTGGAGACCCAGAATTTAAAATAATGCAGGTGACCAATCAAGGAGACTTAAGGCAGGCCTGTAGGACTGATTTCTTCACTTTGTAAGCATACAAGTTCTTCATAAGCAAATTGATGGAGTGGGTCTGCCCATCTTTCAGGGGGAAAAAAAAGCTCTATTGGCAACCCACTATTTTCCAATCAAAAAATCTTGGAAGAAAATTAATGATGCAATCAAGCAATTTGGACTGGAATTTTCTGTACCAAAGAGAGCTAAAACAGATTTAAATTTCAAAATTATGCCTCAAATTTTAAACATAACACTTGATAATAGCTTTCAGCATTTTATACAACTATTTAGATTTATTCTTCTCCATGGTAAATAAAGACTTTAGTAATCAGCTTAATTTTAATATATTCAATAAAAACTAAATGCTAATTATCTGTTACATGCTTCATTATATACAATTTTGTCTTAATTGTATTGTTCCTTACCCTGACATTTTATTGCTGGTTTCTTCATTTTTGTATCACTATGTTCCACTCACTTTTAAATAACAAGAGAAGATGTCAATAAAATATTCAGATAATTTATTCAAGAAAAACTTAGAGATAATAAGAAAAAACATTTTCAAGCTAATTACAAACCTCCAAATTTGGTGTAGAAAATATCAGGTAAAAGTGTGCATGCATAATTCATAGTAACAGACATATAAAGATAAATCTACCAAAGTCAAAAATCACCTCTTGTACCTCCATTACCTTTTGCTTTTTTGTTTAGAAATCTATGATATTTGTATATGATGGAGAGAAATGCTAGTGGATCATCAAAGAACAAATGTGTGGATTAGAAGTGGTAGATATTGATTGGTGGCATTAGGAAATCAAAGGAGGCAAAGAATTCCAATTACTGAGTGCCATCTAGGTACTTAAACATGCACATAATCAAGTCACTTTTGGCAGCAAATCCTTCACTCATTACATGGATGTTTCTAGAGTACCTTCAATGTGCAAGGTACTGTGCTCAGTGGATACAACAATAGACAAGACAAAGCCAGTCTCTACCATCATGAACCTCAAATTCTAGTACAAAAAAAAAAAAAAAGAGAGAGAGAGAGAGAGAGAGAGAGAGAAATAAATAGATAAAGTAAGCCAAGTTGCTGTCAAGGATAGGCACCATGGAAATAAATGATCTGAGAGACAAAATAAAAAAAGAGGTTGGTTACTGATAGGAAGATCAAAAAAGACTATTTTGAGAAAGTATTTAAGGTGTTAATATAGGAAAAAATGCGGGAAAGGGGAGGGTTGCAGGTGGGAGGGAAGTTATGGGAGGGGGGAAGCCATTGTAACCCATAAGCTGTACTTTGGAAATTTATATTCATTAAATAAAAGTTTAATAAATGAAAAAAAATATAGGAAAAAATGGAGCTGTAGCATGTAGGACATAGAGAAAATAGAGGGATAGCATGCTCAAAAGGCCTGGGGCAGGAAAAATTTTTATTTCTACTGAGTAATGCATGGGTTGGAGGTAAAAGTATAAATATGAGAAGAATTAGGAGTAATGGTAGTAATCTAGCTGAAAGAGAAATTTTGCTTCAATTAGGAGCATTAGAGATAAAAGTGAAAAGTACCAATATACAAGAGTACTTCAAAAAGTTACTATAAAATGAAATTAACATGTAAGTTTATTTTGTTGCAAAAAGTTTGAAATCCAGTCATTGTACTTTGTAATATCCATTTTCTATGAACCTTTTGAAGGCCTCCTCATATATTTCAGAGGTGTCATTTACAGAACATGCTACTTTTATTTAGCAGTATGAACTCTGCCTTCCTTAAAGCCTGTTCAACTTTATCACACTCCCTAAATTTATTTATTCAAGGTCAATGTAGCTTTTATAATGTCCTACAAGTGAAAATTTTCACCAGTTTAACGATTTTCATATTTTAACAACCTGAGCAACTGACAGATTTTAAGTTCAAAAATACATGAGCTTATTTCAGTGAAATTACCTCCTTCTACAAACACTCCAGATGTGTTTCTTCTGCACAAACTATTAAAAATCATTTTGCCTTTCTTCCAGAGATGCGCTGCACTATCATCATGTACATGGAGAAATTTCCATCGGCTACAGCAGCAGTCTTGGCAATGCTGAACCATACACCGTATGTTCTTACCACCAGGCTCAGTTGGCAGTTGAAGTGACAAACCTAGTTGCTTGTTTTGCTTTCCTAAAAATATGCCTGTTCCTGCCCATATTTAAATAGGCCTTGGTTGCTGATAATTTCCCTCCTTGCCAAGTCATTCAACCCATGGAAAAGGCTTACGAGAAGCAGAATTTGTAGTCTTCAGTCAGAAAGAACCTGTTCTTTGTAAACTCAGCATTTCTGTAGCTATTTTCTTCATTTTTATGCTAGCTTTACTGTTGATATTCTGGTGTACATATTCATGTTTCTTATTAGTTCTTCCATGTATCCTCTTTCTTAGTATGTGGTGGGTTTGTGCTTCCTCTTCAAGTTCGCATGGCATAGCACCCTTTCTGGAAGTCTGTGAGCTTCTATCTCGTACAATTCATCCGCTCCCCCACTGTCAAGTCTAGTGATGTTGGAAGCCTGTTAGCCTAAGCCTTTGATGAGGATAATATGCAATCAAGTCCTCTCATCTGAGCCCCAACAGACCCTTTATAATAACAACAACAAAAAAAACCCTTTCATCCTTATAAAATACTAAGATTTGGGGTTTTATTATTTTCTTTGTTGTTGCTGCTCTGCTCAATAACCCAGTCTCATGGAATAGTACAGATTCCCTCCCTTCTTGATATGAAGGAAAATACAAATTTCCAAATAAGGGAAATAGACAGCAGAGTTGACAGAAAGTGTGGAGGTTTGGATGCAAAGGGACCTGGTTTTCACACTCTCTTTGCACCTGGCGTGCTCTCTGAGCTTTCTTTCCCTCACCTGTTAAAGAGAGGTAATAGCATAAGTTTGCTGTAATTTGATACGTAAAGCAGCGACCATGATTCCAAACCACAGATGATGTTTGAGGAAAATAGCGAATTTTTGTGAGGGGGGACTAAAGGTCTAGAGGGATCTTTCTGCGTGGATAGGACTGAATCTGAAGAGCTGCAGAAATAAAAAAGTTGTCCAGCCCCACTGCTCCCTTTCTTTTCTCCCTGCAAGCCTCTCGCTGGTCATGAGCTTGCCTTTATTGCCCTCTCTCTGTGCCCTGATGCCTCTTCTGCCTGTTTCCCACCCCTTTGTCACACAGTGCCCTGGGAAAGTATGCAGAAACCACTCTAAAACAGTGCCTTTGAACAGGAATGAGCTTGAGTTAAATGGCCGAAGCTCCCCGCCATGCCTGGGGTGGCGGAGGGCAAGGAGAGCACAGAGGATTCATTTAGCATGTAGGTTCACGAAGCTGCCTCAGTCTCCTGGGTAGTCTAGAAACAACTTTTACGAGGCTTCCTTCCTTTTATGAGGTTGTCCAGAGTCTGCTGCTGGGAGTACCATAATCATTTGGCAAGGTCTTCTACCGGCTCAGGATTGGGCACTGGCAGTACTAGTGCTGTGTGCCTGAAGCACTCTTGAACATTTACAGAGAGCCCTAATATAGTATCTTCATATCAATCCTCATAGCAACCTTGCAAAAGGACATCGAGATCGTTGTTTTAGATGATGGAACTGCTGCTTAAAGCTTTTAAATCATTTTCCCACATTCACATATGTTCCTCATAAGTGGAAGAGTTTACATCCAAAACAAGAACCTTCAGGTCTCAATTTTTTTTTTCTGCCTTTCAGTTCTAATCATTTTCTCTGTGTCTGTAGAAGCAAAATAAATATTACTTCTTGAGAGCTTCTTGCTATTATGGAAGGAAAGAAGGAAGGTAGGTACAGAGGGAGGGAGAAAAGTTCCCACTTAGTGGGGAAAGACTCCAGTAAGAAAAAAACAACACTAAAATGAGGTAGAGGGGCACACATTTGGCACAGTGGTTAAGACAGTGCTTGTACTCGCATCCCAAATCAAAGTATTTGAGTTCTAGTCTCAGCTTTGCTCCCGATTTTGGCTTCTTGCTAACGTGGATACCAACAGGCGGCAGGTGATGACCCAAGTACTTGGATGTCTGCCATCAGAGAACGCAATTGAAATCCCAGCTCCTGGCTTCAGCCTGGCTCAGCTGTGGCCATTACTGGCATTTCAGAAATAGTATATGGGAGCTCTCTCTCTCTCTCTCCCCCCCTCTCTCTTTCTCTCTCTCTCTCCTCTTTCTGCCCCCCCCATGCACCCATTGGCTTCTGCCTTTTAAATAAATAAATATATAAGAATCAAATTGTGTAAGCCAGTTGAAATCAGAATTTCTTCTCTGGATAACCTGATATTGTGGTCAGCAGAGATTGAAAGAGCTTGGTTATGTCCTCTTTTTCCAGTAAGCTTTATAACACTGATACAATCCCTAGAAATTGGTCATTACTTCCCAAAGCAGAAGTATCTTGCTTGAAAGACTTTCATTCCTGCTTGATTTTGTCGTTTTTAAAAGATTTATTTATTCATTCGAAAGGCAGAGTTTACAGAGAGAGAAGGAGACACAGATCTTCCATCATCTGGTTCACTCCTCAAATGGCCACACCAGCTGGGACTGGGCTGGTCCAAAGCCATGAGCCAGGAGATCCTTTTGGGTCTTCCATGTGGGTGTAGGGGACCAAGGACTAAGACAATCTTCCACTGTTTTCACAGGGACATTAACAGAGAGCTGGATAAAAGTGAAGCAGCCAGGACTAGAACCGGCACCCATATGGGATGCCAACACTACAGGTGGTGCCTTTACCTGCTATGCCACAAGGCCAGCCCCATGATTTTGTCATTTATTCAAGAGGGAAATTGTTATAGTTCTGTATTTTGGGGCCATTAAGCTCATCACAATACAAATTATATATTTGTTTTTCAGCCAACCCACCAGATATATAATGTAAACCTCAGAGGCAAAGTGATTTCCCTACATCCTCTATAGGATTGATCTTAAACACTTTTGCATCTCAAGTACCCATTTCTGAATGCCTGAAATTTGGAGTAGCTGTTACCACTAGGAGCATGAGTTAATTTCTTAAATAGTCTTGAAGTCTGATTGAAATGTGAAATTACTACAGAACGTGGTGAATGTTGTTAAGTGGATTGTACTAATGCAGTTCCCTCTGTTCCCACAATCATTAGTATACAGAGAGATTCTCTAATGAATTATAGGCATTTGTACTGGTAATTAGGATTTTTCAGGAACTATTTTCAGAAAATGATTTGTTTTACTGTGTACAAGATTAGTATCAGCTAGCTGTTGGGCAAATACCATTGTGTTTGGGAAAGCACAAGAGTGTTGATACAAAAAGAACTTTAGAAATATGCTTAGAGTTTCATTATTTTTGCAAAAACAATCACATCACCTCATAGAACATAAGTACCTTTTTTTCAACACTATTTTCCTTGTAAAAGTAAGTGTGTAGGGGTGTAAAGGGGGGGATGTGCATAAACACAGTGTTGAAATGAAGTATGTCATTCAAATTTTGCTGGCACAACCTGAAAGTCAGGATCAGATTAACATTAGATGCACTAGAAAGAAACACAGGACAAATTTCACCCTGACCATGAATAACTTTTAGAGACTTCCAAAGCTTGGAGGTGAATTGGTGCCAAAAGCTGGACTTTGGAATCAAAGGAACTGAAGAGGCCATTGACCCTGAACTCAAGATGAAACTTTTATTAACAAGGAAAGCAGAAGTACCTCTTCTTATCCTCTTCTTATTATGCTCTTTTAAAGTCTGTCTGTGTACAGGTACACAGTTGTAAATTCAAATCTGCTAGGTGGGGCAGGTGTTTGACCTAGCAGTTATGATGCCGGTTAGGACATTTATATCCCCTAGCTCATTTTGCATGTCTTTAGCAAACATCAAGGTATTTGGGTTCAAATTCTGGCTCTGCTTCCAAGTCCAGCTTCCCAATAATACATACGCTAGGCGACAGCAGTGATGGCTGAAGTAGTTGGGTCCCTGACACCTGAGAGACCTAGATTGAATTTCTAGTTTCCTGCTTTAGCCTGGTCCAACCCCTGCTGTTGTGGGCATTTACAGACTGAACCAGTGGGCAAGAGTGCTCCTTTTTCTGTTTCTCTGTTGCTGCCTTTCTGGTAATAATAATAATGATAAAGATAATAATAAATTCCCCAAGTAAGCAAATCTAATTCAAAAAAGTAATAGTGGGACCACCATATCCTTTGGATTCAGTGATCACATCATACACCTGTTTGAGTGCTTCTTTCAAACAATTTGTCAATCCTTAGTCATCTTCTTCTAAATGGGTAGCATCTGCTCTCCCTTCAAACTTCAATCCCTAGATGAGCGCATTGCTCTACTTAGAAAGCTACCAGGAAGAAATCTGACTTTTGCAGGGAAGCTAATCTGAGTTGATAATATAACTACAAGAATTCCTACAACCTTCCTTCTGAACATAAATAGAACAATTTGACATCAGTCTAATTTGATCATTTAAAATATAAATATTTCTCACACCATGTGTTTTATGAACTTGGTACTATCATTTATTTCTCACAGGGAATACTTCCGGATATTTCAAGATTGGAAGTATAATCACTCATTGTCTTTCTTAATTGCAGCTAGGGCTAGCATGTGTCATTGAGATTTTTTTATTCAATCCCATTAAACCTTAAAAGGAACATCATGTCAGGTCTTACAATCTTGGAGTTTAAATTTGGTTTCTTTCATAAGCCAGGAAACCCTTTTGTTATGAGTTTAATTTTGAAATCCTCTCAAAATATGATCTTAACTGAAAATAAGATCATTGCATTTGTAATTAGTTAAGATGAAGTAGGATGGGCTCCTAATTAAATATGACTTTAAAAAGGGAAAGAACAGCCTGTGAACATGTGAAGGTAGAGATCAGGGTGTATGTTTGCAGGTCAAAGAACTCTAAAGTACCAGAGACTTCTAGACATATGAAATTGATTCTCCCTTGCAGCTCTGCCAAGCCTACCAACATCTTGATCTTGGATGTCCAGCCTCTAGAAATGTGAGACAATAAATTTCTGTCATTTAAACTACCTGGTAGGTGGTACTTGCTTATAGAGGCCTGAAGAAACTAACTTTTCTTCTCCACTCTACCAGCAAACAGTCTCATTGTCTGATTAGCAATTCTTTTTTTAAGCTGTGCTTCTGCACACTAAATGGGAATATTTTCATGTTAGTAATCCTGAGAGTTAGCCTTCAAAATGATGGCCATTCAAGAAATGAAGAATATGATTATTTTTAAGCATTGCCTTGCACTTCTAAAAGATGAAAATGAGTGAGGCGTGGTAAGAGGATGAGAGTTTGTCATCTGCCCATATCATCCTTTAAAAATCCTTGGAGTAGATCTCAGGCTATGTTCTGATATTGAAAAACGTTGTGAAGAAATGTGAGCCTCAACCACAGAACCTCAGAGTCAGCTGAACACTCAATCAATGTCCTTCACAGCAGAGCTAAGCAGTAAAAGAACTGAAGGAGGAAAACAGGTAACAACATATTCCTGCTATTAGGAAGGAGAGGAGGGTTGTGATCCTGATCAATTGGGAAATCAAAGGGGTCTTGAAAAATCAAACAACTCCATCGAAAACAGAAAAGGAAGTAGTGATGTCAAGGGAAGAGCAGCGGCCGGCGCTGTGGCTTAACAGGCTAATCCTCCGCCTTGTGGTGCTGGCACACTGGGTTCTAGTCCCGGTCGGGGCACCGATCCTGTCTCAGTTGCTCCTCTTCCAGGCCAGCTCTCTGCTATGGCCCGGGAAGGCAGTGGAGGATGGCCCAAGTCCTTGGGCCCTGCACCTGCATGGGAGACCAGGAGAAACTCCTGGCTCCTGGCTTCAGATCAGCGAGACGCACCGGCTGCAGCGGCCATTGGAGGGTGAACCAACGGCAAAAAGGAAGACCTTTCTCTCTGTCTCTCTCTCACTATCCACTCTGCCTGTCAAAAAAAAAAAAAAAAAAAAAGGAAGAGCAGCAACCAGCATCTGGATTTACATCATCATGTATTTTAAAGATTTATTTCTTTATTTTGAAAAGCAGAGTTACACAGAGAGAAGGAGAGACAGAGCGTGAGCAAGCTTCCATCCTCCTGTTCACTCCAGATGTCCATAATGTCCTAGCTAAAGCCAGGAGCCAGGAGCTTCATCTGGGTTTCCCACATGGGAGGCAGGGGCCCAAACACTTGGGCCATCCTCTGTTGCTTTTCTCAGGCCATTGGCAGACAGGTGGATCAGAAGTAGAGAAGCTGGGACACCATTGCCCATATGGGATGTCAATGTCACTGGTGGTGGTTTTACCTGTTATGTCATAACACTGGCCCCAAGTCATCACATTCTTTATCCTAGGAAATTTGAACTAGGAGAATTTCCTAAGCAGCTACACTCCCAACTCCCAAAATTGTAGCTCTCTGGATCAATATAGTTTAGCAAATGTGGTTTTAGTGCATGTAAGAATCAGTAGAGAGCTTCTAAAATAGATGATTGGGTTTTACCACTATAGTTTCTGAATCAATAAGTCTTTATGGGATTAGAGAATTCGCATTCTGATAAGTTCCCAGGTACTGCTGCTGCTGTTCTGGGGATGATACTTTATGAACCACTGGACTACATCAATGTAGTCAAACCTGCCTGATGAGAAGAATCACTGAGAGGAGCTTTTTGAAAAACTACAAAATCCTAGGCCCCATGCCAGTCTTTCTGACTCATAACCTCCAGGGAAGGAGCTAGATTTTTTATTTTAACAATCTATTTTGTTAGGATGATTAGGCAATTTTGGGAACTACTATACCAAATCTCCATGAGTTCATTTTTAGCATCTTCTTTCCCACATAGTACCAATAAGTTTTGCAATAAGTCAATAGTTGTGTGATGAGTTAAGAGTAGCACAAACACTGGGTTTTGTAAAGTTAATCTCCTGGCCTTATAATCTGACCATAAAATCTTTCTCCTTTTCATAAACAGATGCCCCAAGAGACCATCTTCCTTAATACCAACTGGCCCTGGTACTACGGTATAATCCAGATACCACTCCAAAACAGGTGGACCAGATGGTATAGTGGTAACTACCCCTCTTTCCTTTCACTCCTTTTTTTTCTAGTGTTCTAAATATTAATTGGGGGCTCTAATTTCAGGCTATTTCCTCTCAACTTTGGAAGTACTTACAAATGAGTTATGCTCTAGGAGTTTTACTTCAAAATCAGTCTCATTTATTTTTGGCAGGAATATACTTGTTGGCACCTGCAGAGCAAATCCCATTGGTTCAGCAAGTGGCAAATGGTAATTCAAGTTAATCTCTGAAGGATGATTGGGGATTTGCAAAGGGTTTTCAGTAAAATTATTTGAGGCCCTATTATGCCTATTTTTTTTTTTTTTTGCTGCACACATTTCCTATCCCTCAGATCCAAAATCTGACCACACACTCAAAGTTTAGGCATCATGTAACCAGTTTTCTTTGGGCCACCTTTACCATCTGAGAGTTTGTAGCAGTCTTAAAATTAGTGGCTCTAGTATTTGCAATAACTACAAGGTAAGTATCACTCTATTCTACAAATAAGGGAACTAAGGCATGGAATATTAGATAATGCATATTCTTTTTATTTTTAAATATTGATTTATTTATTTGAAAGAGTTACACAGAAACAGAAGGAAAGGCAGCGAGAGAGAGAGAGAGAGAGAGAGAGAGGAGAGGTCTTCCATCCACTGGCTCACTCCCCAATTGGCCACAACAGCCAGAGCTGCGCCAATTCAAAGCCAGGAGCTTCCTGCAGGTCCCCCATGCAGGTGCAGGGACCCAAGCACTTGGGCCATCTTCTACTGCTTTCCCAGGCCACAGCAGAGAGCTGGATTGGAAGTGGAGCAGCTGGGACTCAAACCAGCATCCATATGGGATGAGGAGACTACAGGCAGTGGCTTTACCTGCTACCCCACAGCGCTGGCCCCAGATAAAGCATTTTCAAAGATAATAGAACTACCTCATGTCACTGAGGATTCAAACGCAGGCTGCCCAACTTCAAAGCCTGAGATGTTTCTAGAGAGCATGGAAGTCTGCCTTTGAACAAATGCTGCAGCAAGCTGGGAAACAGCATTTCAATTTTCAAATTTTTCCTTGGACTTCAAATATTACGTTTAAACTTCTATCAAGTAAAATGAAGTTGTTACTTTCTTCATTTTGTCTGCTAATGCCACAGAATGTCTGCCAACTTTGGACAGTTATTCAGAAATTGTGGTTAATTACCTATTGTAAGTAACATAAATATGGCATGGGCCTTGAATTACCACTATTACTCAGACTTTCAAAACTGATTGTTATTCATCTTCTTTCTTTCCTTTCTTTCACCAGCATGATTTGTTAAGCATCTGCTCTGTGCCACACAACATCACAGATATACCAGAAAACATAGTCCCTACCTTGAATAGCAAAGAAGAAAAGCAAACAAATCAACAAATTACAACAGAGAGAGATGTTTGACCAAGAAAGAAAGCTTGTATAGCACTTGGATAGAAACATGAAAGATAACTTAGGGTTCATCATGTAGCGTGGAAGAGAGAAGTAATAACCAGTGTGGAAGGAACAGCACGCACAGAGTGTAGAGAGAAGTCAGCTGCCAGGCACTGCAGGAAAACAAGGTGGATCTGGAAGAATAGATTTGAACCTTAACAAAGACCAGATTGGAGAAAGCTCTAAGGACTACATTAATGTGTTTTAACTTTGTCAAGAAGATCACTGGAAATATTACATTTATTAGAGAAATAACAAACATTTTCATTTTATTAACAGAACATCACTCTGGCAGCAGGTATGGCAGGTTATCAGAGGGCCCAAGATCAGGAGCTGGACATCTGTTATTGATGTAATTGATTCAAATAGGACATGATTGAGACCTAGGTATAGACCATGGTAGAGAAGGTGGAGGGACAAAACTGAGAACTACCTCTGGCATACCAGAACCCAAAAAATTGTTAGATGCATAGAAAAGAGATTAACTCTTTTATCTAAAGTCTTTATAAGAATATATTGCTACCTTTCTCCCATTTCCTAATTATTTTCTTAGTATGATAATGACCTAATTTTGTTTCAATACCTATTTTTTATTAGTACCAGCAGCTGCAGTATCTCCATACAACCATCACTAGAGCAATCAGCAAGTGTTTATGGGGCACACAGGAGTACTACATCATGCTTTGTCCAGTCTTGTAACAAGTTTATATCCCTTTCTGTTTTACTCTTGCAGTTTTATGAGTAATATTTGTTTGGTTTTGTCCTGTGGGTTTAATGGTATCGTGATTTTTTAGTGTCTGTTTTCTTCTGCCCTGGCTGGCCATAGTATTTCAGTGTTTATTACTTCATTCTCATGTGTTTAATGTGCACCTGTGATTTTATTTTTTTATTATCTTCCCAAAGTAATGTGTCATAAATAATTATTGTGCTAATTCCAAGGCATTTAAAGGGATTTAGCATTTGAGTTATAGGCTAAGTCAATAAACAACTCAATAAAACTATAATCAGCGATCACCAACTTTCACTATGAAATCAACTAAAAACTAATTCATGTACTAAGCCTCTGGTGCATTTATTTCTGAAAACATAACACTGCACTTTACTCAAAGAAGTAATAAAATATATATTTTCTGCTTCCCTAATATGTGCAAATTTTATGCACTTTTATTGTGCAGGCTACATGTCTTAAGCAGTACCTTAAATTGTCCATAGATATAGAGTTAAAATTCTCCACCTATGCCAAGGTAAGAAATGACATAGCTGGATAAAAGAAAATAATTTTATTTGCAGGTTTATAGTTAATCTCATTTTTTCTAACAAAAATCATCTTATGCTTAAAAAATTTACAGTTGATTCTTCAAAAAATTTGAAAAAAGACTTCCTGTACTGCTCAAATATAAAGACTAACCAAAAATGGCCAATATCAAAAAGGAAAAGTGGAGAATCAACAGTTAACTAAATGCCACCCTTACCTGCAATGTGACACCACCTGGTTTTGATTTCAGCCCAGTCACTTAGACTATCTGTCAAGGTTTTATTGACCAATTATGTGTGCTTAGCACTGATTGTTCAGGCTCTGTAGATACAAACACTCATCATAACCATAGTAGCTTATAAAGTGGTTGAGTATTAAAAAAAAAAGCAAAAGCTTTTAAAATTTTATATTGTACAAATTTTTATGTAAAAAAGCATTTCAGGTAATGAAAATAAAGCCTTAGAACATGAATGAAACTGACATTTTTATCTATAAGATGAGCCTAGATATATTTTGAATTCACAAAATATCCAGTAACAGTATAGATAAATGGAAAATATAAGCAAATGTATTGTTGACAATACTTATATATATCTAATAATCAGAGTAACTAAAAGTATAACAAGCAAGATATATTTCATATAGATCCTAAAAATATATGTATACTGATAATTACCCTAACAACAGGTTTCTTTTAAATTTAGATAATGGCTCAAGTAACTGGGTTCCTGCACCCTTATGGGAGACCTGGATTGAGTTCTAAGTTCACAGATCAAATATTGTTCCAGGCCTAGCTTATATGGATTCCTTTTAACTTTTATGTCATTGTTTTTTAAGGTTTTTCTTGTATATAATAAAAAAGCAGGCCAATTCTATCAAAATTTTCATGTATTTTTTAGATCACTGTAAACAATTATGATATATACATTATAAATATAATTATTTATAGTATATGTCTTATAAGACATGGAAAATGCATATTATGAAAATAATTTGCAGCCGGTGCCACAGCTCACTTGGCTTAATCCTCTGCCTGCAGTGCTGGCACACCGGGTTCTAGTTCCGGTCAGGGCGCCGGATTCTGTCCCGGTTGCACCTCTTCCAGTCCAGCTCTCTGCTGTGGCCCAGGAGTGCAGTGGAGGATGGCCCAGGTCCTTGGGCCCTGCACCCGCATGGGAGACCAGGAGGAAGCACCTGGCTCCTGGCTTCGGATCAGCACAGTGAGCCAGCCCCAACACGCCGGCCATAGCGGCCACTTGGGGGGTGAACCAACGGAAAAAGGAAGACCTTTCTCTCTGTCTCCCTCTCTCTCACTAACTCTGCCTGTCCAAAAAAAAAAAAAAAATCGCATCAAGGGACCGGTGCTGTGGCAAGCGGGTTAATACCCTGGCCTGATGTGCCAGCATCTCATGTGGGCACCAGTTCGAGACCTGGCTGCTCCACTTCCGACTCAGCTCTCTGCTGTGGCCTGGGATAGCAGTGGAAGATGGCCCAAGTCCCTGGGCCCCTGCACCCACGTGGGAGACCCAGAAGAAGCTCCTGGCTCCTGGCTTCAGATTGGCACAGCTCTGGCTGTTGCAGCCAATTGGGGAGTGAACCATCGGATGAAAGACCTCTCTCTCTCTCTCTCTCTCTCTCTCTCTCTGCCTCCTCTCTCTGTGTAACTCTTAAATAAATAAATAATTTTTTTAAAAAAAAGAAAATATTATGCATCAAAATAAGCATGTATTTTAATTCCATCTTCCATTAATTTTTGAAGTATGCTTGTACACATGTACATAAAAAAGATAACTCTACTTTTCTCTTTCAGAGTTTGAATAAATACAGCTGTGACAGAAGGCCAGTCTTCTAAATCTAATACTCCTTGTTCTCCTAGTCAGCCCTGGCTCTACGATCTCAGCAATTTGGCACACCTTTCCACATTGCTGTGGTCCAACCTCTCTTGGGATGAGCATGGCTACTGTTCTTGTTCTTGTATTCTTTCACAACAATTGTACTGGTGTTTGAATGGAAGCACTGGTGTTTCGATAGAATGGAGGTTAGGATAGGTAAGAGTTCCTTTTTTCCAGTGCAGAAGTAATAGGTCTAAAATTACACAGAATATATTATGTAGATGAGTGTAGTCAGGACCTTGTCTATGTAGCCCACTTAAAAATATATTAATATAACTATTTTGCATATGGATTCCACAGAGTTTTACAGTAGTTACTATGATCATAATCAAACCACTTCTCCACATGTAACACTCTTTGGCAAAGTCCCCAGGGAATACTTTATGTTGAATTTAGTTCTGCTCTCACTATCATCTTGTTACATAATAATGAGAATCTCTGTTTCTAGGATGTAATAAAGCAAATGAAGATGAAGGTACTTGTTGCAAATCACTGTTTGTTGTTGAATCATGACTCAGAATATTGGAATATATATAACAAAATCTATTATTTTTGATGAATTTAGTATGGAATAGATACATTTATGTGGATTAAAAACAAAAGTATCATCTGTGTCTGCCACTCAATTTTGCTGGAATAAATCTGCTCCAAAAGATAGTCTATTTAATAAAAAAGTTTCAAAACAATTTATATCAACATATAATTTCTCTACATCAGATTTCAAGCTGAACAAAGATCACTCCTCTCTGCATGAAAACGTCTTTGCCAAATATTCATTATTTTTCAAATTTTTCTAATCATTTTAGTAGAGATTTAATAACATCATTATATTACATTTATTGTGATTATTGTGCCTGGATGTAGGCATTTTTAAATCAAGAAATTCTAACATAAAATTCCTAAGATGAAAAATAACATGTAACAAAGGACTTTTTGTATTTTTGCTGATATTTAAAAACATGTAAGAAAAGGGCCCTGTCCACCACAAATTAAAGTTTTGTCAAGGGAAATGCACATATACATTTTAAAGAATAATACCATATAATATTAAAATTAGTACTGTGCAATTTCAGAAATGGAGATAGAGTTAGAAGAGAACAAAGATATTTAATTGTTCAAAGCCTAAGAATATATGATTTTGAACATGGGAGAGGAGGGTAGATTTTACACAGGCAGAAGTAAGGATAATAAATTATAAACAAAAATAACATCCAAGGATTTGTAATTGATTCTGTCCATGGCGTTTAAACCCACACAGTCAAGAAACCAATCTATAGCTGAAATTGAGAATTTAAATAATTGGAGTTAAGTTTGACAAAAGAATAAATCACAGTTGCATTCAATTTATATTCATTATCACAATAACTCCATAGGTATGTACCAGTTTATAGATTAATTTATTGAAACTCAACATTGCCATGGTCACAGAGCTTATGTGTAGCAGAGCCAAATTTCAGTGAAAGTTTAATTCCAAAACCAAGGTTTATATTATTTCACGCTGTCTTATGAATAAAGTATCATTATAAAATCTTACGTATCACTGTGCTAATGGAATAAAGGTGTATCTGAATTGAAAAACTTGAACTTGAAATCTGAGTTATTAATTATGTTAGCTACATGACAGTATGAAAGCCCTTTGTAAACCACACTCTTTCATAACAATAAAAAAAATAAGTGACAGCTGGATGACTACATGCATGAGTGACTCACAAATAGACATAATGGGGTCGACATTATTGTGACGGTGACCAATACTAAATGCTCAGTACAATTCATTGAATTTAAACTTGAATGCAGCTTTATGCTGGCTCAGACCATTTCATATATAGATTTGAAAGGAAGTATTTACAGTTTGCAGCTAATTAATAACTGGGTCAGCTTTTTAAGTTTTTTAAACTTCTGGTTTAATCCAGTTGACAGAAATGACAATGGAGTCACAGCATAGGCTCCACAACAGCAGATACCATATTTAATCTTTTTCCAAAATGTCCATATAGGTGAGATGACAACATGGCTTTTAGCACAGTGTGAGGTGGAGACATGTAGCAAACATGTGCTGATTCAAGTAAATCAAGGGGGAGAAGATAGGAACAGGGAGAAGAAGGCAGGATGACTGAGTTTAAATAAGGGCACATCAGATGAAAGATATTAGATGGTGCAAAGTAGAGTTCAGAGTTCTTTATCTCAGTATAGACAAAACACACCCTTTTATTTTTAAAAATAGTAACAAATCTTGAAGTTCAATAACCAAATCACTTATTAATTTTGCCTTTTTGTATGCTGAGAAGAAATTTTAAGAACTGTTGAACTGATAGATTCAAAAATAAGTTAAAAAAATGAAGTAACAATCTGATGCCTTGCCTGCATTTTTTTATTGCTCTAACCAAGGAGTTTATCATCCAGCCTCAAAACTGTTTTCTCTGACACTTCAAGGACAACCTTAGCTGCACCATTTCTTTGACCTCAAAGGCAGAGAAATAACAACTAAGCAGATTCCAAAGTTTAAAAAGTGATTCCTAATTACAACTGAAACTTAAGAACTTTTATTTTCAGGCTTAGCTCAGAGAAACATAACATCTCTAAAACATTAATCACATAATCAGCATAAATATTCTTCGTGTCAGTACCCTCCTGCCTCCATTTGGCATACTTTCCTATCTCCTTAAGTGCATGCCCTAGTAATTGAATTCTTGCTCTCATTATGTTGAAATTTCACTATCAATAAACTTTCTGACTTTTCAAACCCAACTGTAAAAGCAAAGCTATCATAAAATATAAAAGATGGTCACATCAGTTAAGATAAAGATGTGAAGTTGGAGAAAAGTCCTGGAACATGGATCTTTGTTTTTCTCATTTTTTCCAGCAGTCATCATCTGTGAAATTCTGCCTCACTTATGTTCATTTTCAAAATCCTATCCAAGAGGCCGGCTCACTAGGCTAATCCTCCGCCTGCGGCGCCGGCACACCAGGTTCTAGTCCTGGTTGGGGGTCGGATTCTGTCCTGGTTGCTCTTCTTCCAGTCCAGCTCTCTGCTGTGACCTGGGAGTGCAGTGGAGGATGGCCCAGGTCCTTGGGCCTTGCACGCGCATGGGCGAACAGGAGGAAGCACCTGGATCCTGGCTTCGGATCAGTGCAGCGCGCCGGCCACAGCGGCCATTGGAGGGTGAACCAACGATAAAAGAAGGCCTTACTCTCTCTCTCTCTGTCCACTCTGCCTGTCCAAAAAAAAAAAAAAAAAT
Organism: Lepus europaeus; assembly: GCF_033115175.1. NCBI lineage: Eukaryota > Metazoa > Chordata > Mammalia > Lagomorpha > Leporidae > Lepus > Lepus europaeus. The sequence goes on from NC_084831.1 coordinate 63,148,056, forward strand.
CCCATCCAAGAAACCAATCTAATATTCAAAGGCATGGATTTTGCTAATAAACTTGTCTCAGTGGTTATTAGTTACAAGAAAAAGCATAAAAATAAGAAAAGTAAGATAAAATTCAAGAAAAAGATCATATAAAATATTCTCTTTCTCAGGTAAGAAGAAATACATAAACTCAGAGAAGCAGAAATTACAATTAAAAATCTAATTCCATTCTTTCATTATCTATCAGAATGGAGAGTAAAAGATGCAATAATAAGCATAGATGGGAAGAATTTTCTTTTAACTATGTATGGTAGGTGAGGAGTAAGATGCAAATGTGACATATGTATGCTGTAGACATTCAAAATATTCTTGTTTGAAGCAATTATGTATATTTTCTAAATAAAAACAATTATAGATAATCAAGTAATCAAAGAATTTTGTCACAAAATCAATTGTCAATTAGTACAGAATTGTAGCCTAAAATGCCAAAAGAGCAGTCACGGAATGAAATAGCCATAAAATGTAATGTTTCTCCTGTGAAGCTAATCAGGTATTATGTTTATCCTTTCAGATAATGCATAGTCCTGGTCAAACTGAAATAAAACAGAAAATCGCATATAAGGCTGATGAAATATTCAATAATTCTTTTGGAAAGCAGACTATTTGCATTAGAGAATTTAAAAATTATGTATAAAAAGGATTCAAAAATTCACATGTAAATATAAAAAAAAACAAGAAATGTATAGTGAAAAATAGTTTTTAAAGAGCATAACAGAAGGACAGGTTTTTCCTGAGTGGTGAAGCTAAAATTGCATATGCTGCCTTTCTGATCTTCATTATAAGCTTTCTATAGAGGGCATGATTTTTTTTTTCATAAGGGAAAATTTAGTTATAAAATTAAAAATAGCATTAGCATGAACCTACTAACAAAGAGATGGGAAAAATGTATCTCTCCCCCCCCCACCCAGGGGAATTTGTGTTTATAACAAAAAACTGCTATCTAGATACAGATGGATAGATAAACAAGTATTCATGAATAAACACACCCACACACATGAAGATGTGGAAAACAGAATTAAAAGATAGGTTTATATTAGTATAAAAACTTTGAAATTTATGCAGTTTTTCATTGATATACTTTGTTTACATTTTTGGAAGACTCTACATATACATAGAATCTTTAAAAAGTTCAATGAATATATGTATTGTGAAAAAACCATGCAGGTATTTCAAAATTTTGCACCAAAATGAACCTATCTTTTAATTCCATTTTCCGCAAAGTTGTTTTTTTTTTTTTTTTTTTTCACTAAAGAGGCAGAGGGTGTGGGTGGCAACTCACATTGGGAGGTGGAAACTCCTAGAGTCTGAATTTACAGGAATCTGGAGTCAGAAGCCAGAACTAAGAACCCAACCCAGGTACTCTGATATGGGAACCAGGCAACTTAACTAATGTCTTAACTGCTAGGCCAAATACATACTCCACCACAAACTTTTTGAAGCACCCATTTGTGTGGTGTTTGTGAAATACAGATATTAGGGGAAAATGAAGGACTGTAAAGGTTTTTAAGTAAAAATTTTATTTGCCTCATGATTTTTAAGCCATTTCCACAGAATTAACCAGCCTACTGTCATCTCGTAGGCATAGTTGCACACTGAATCTATTTTGGAAAACATATTCAGATCTGTCCCTAAAATCAGAGGTGATTATCTCTTAGTTACGTCAGCCATGGAAGATACATGAGCAAAGACATGAAGCTGCTTTAATGTCTACAAACACAGTACTAAGAACTTGTACTAAGTGGAGGAGTTACTGTACCAGACAATACCCAGAGAATAAAATAAAATGACTATGCTGACTTTCCAGTAAGATGAAGAGTTCAGCATATTCAATAAATCAAATGGTTTGTCTTTGAAAAAAATAATGAACCTTTCTAGATTTTTCTCAAAAAAAAACATAAAAATAGATCATATAGTGCATTAATGCCCAGCAACTTCTCATTTAATTAATCCTACAGTTACTAACAGAAATATGGAAAAAAGGTGTTTGAGGAAGGAAACCAGTGTTCAACATTTAATATAGGCAATCATGCATTATGTTTGACTTTATTTTCTATTTTCTAGAATATCATTTATTTATTGAAGTGCACATTCTATAAAAGACAGATGTTAACAAAAAGGGAGGCCGGCACCGTGGCTCACTTGGCTAATCCTCTGCTGTGGCGCCGGCATCCCAGATTCTAGTCCTGATTGGGGCGCCAGGTACTAGTCCTGGTTGCTCCTCTTCCAGTCCAGCTCTCTGCTGTGGCCCAGGAAGGCAGTGGAGGATGGCCCAAGCACTAGGGCCCCTGCACCTGTATAGGAGACCAGGAAGAGGCACCTGGCTCCTGGCTTCGGATTGGCACAGCCCCAGCCGTAGCGGCTATTTGGGAAGTGAACCAATGGAAGGAAGACCTTTCTCTCTGTCTCTCTCTCACTGTCTATAACTCTCAGTCTCTCTCTCTCACTGCCTAACTCTGCCTGTCAAAAAAATTTTTTTTAAAAAAAGGGGGAGACCAAGAGTGTGCCAACCATATAGTGAACACAGTGGATATGGTATATAATTAAAACAAGAGTCAATCAGTCTTAAAATTCTCCTAGAAATTATTCTCATGAAAAATAAGTGACATGCCACTCTTTTAGGTCATGAGAGTTGATTAATCACAAGACCAGAATGGAGTCAGCCTCAGAAATGTCTTAGTTAGAGAAAATCTAGAGTTTTAAAAGCAATGAAAGCTCCTCCAAGGAATTTAGTACCCCTTAATCAGATATTTATGCTCAATTTGCTATTTAATTCTTGGAGATGCATAACCTTTGTAGAATGAACTCAGAACAGACCAGAGAGATGGGGGAAAGTTAGGCTGCCAATGCAGGCAGCAGGTAGCTTCTAAATCTCACCTTTCCAAATGGTCAGTCCACATCAAGTTGAGGAACACTGGTGGGTTAGGGAGGTGGAGCTGGATGCATAGTTGTTTGTGTGGTACCTGATCTGTGAACAGACAGAGGTTTCAGTGGACAGAATTACTGATGATGACTCCTATTTGTCTGACACTTCCTTGAACACTTTGCAAGAAAAGCCAAACCAAAACCTGCACATCAACTGACTTTGGCTATGCTTGAGTAACTAAAGATGCTTAGATATTATCTTCTCAGTACCATCTCATTCCTACCTCCTCACTGTGAATCTCACTTTGTATTTCCTCTTACATTTCCACAGCTTAGGCCACAGTCAGTATTTGTGGCATAAATAAATGATGTTGTATAACTGGGCCTGAGGCCCATCCCTCAACAGCATTCTCCAAATGATAGCCTTCATTCTGTAGATACGATCAAAAGTTCTGAGAAAAATACTTTATGGTAGCTAAAAAAAAAAAAAAATCATGTCTATGTTTCTCAGTACTTCTCCAAGAACAGGTAGACTGAAGTGAAATTATCATGAGAAATGTTTGTAGAAAAAGCCGAAAGAAATGAAATTCAGTGTTACCTTAGATATTTTTGTTTCCTAGAGTATTATTTTTCAAAAATTAAATTAAGATCATCTTAACCAGCATGCTCATCCTAAGTAATGTGCTGTTTGTCCAGACAGACCTGTCATTTTCCAGTTGTCAACTATGTTGAACAAATGGATGATTTCTATTTTCAGAAGCTAGTATTTGGAGGACCATAAAATGATGTGTCTTCTTTGCAGCAAAAATTACACTGTGGTCAGTATCTATCTCAGATCCAGCAAGAAAAGTTTAGTGGCACCTTTAACAGAATACTACAGCTTTGAAAGAGTGGTCAGACTTGAGTGAGGAACTAAAAAACAGGTTTTTCTGTTTATTTGGTGAGACCTTCAGAGTCCCCTTTGTACTCCTATTCGTGAAGACCTTCCATTTGTGAAAGAGCAGTCTGCTGGGATACACTCCTGCCTTAGCTGCCCCCAGGTTTGTGTTCCTGCTATCATGTGTCCTTGTTCAAAGACATGCTTTAACTAAGTAAATGCACTTGGTTTTGCATTATTTGTTGGCTACTGAAACAAATGGAATATTATATGCCAATCCAATGTCAAGTAGCAGGAAAAGAAAGAACTAAAGGAATGAGGCACTACAAAATAATTTGTGAAAAGTGTGAAGCTTTTAAGCCTGACGTGGTTCTTTATTGCACCATCTAAACTACTCTCTGGTGGGCCCTATTTTCCTTAAGGATATTTTCCACTGCTTTATTTAACCCATCATTGCCACTTCATTGTAACACCTGATTTCTGAATATTACTCTGCCCTTGAAACCCGTGGATCATTCATTTCAGTCGATTTTCTTTCCTATGTATCTGTTTTATTTTATTCTTTCTTCTCTAGTGTTTATACCATATGAACCATATGAAATGTTCAGTCTTGTTAAATCAAAATCTAGTGAGCATAACATCAGACACTAAGAGTGAACCCTAAGGTAACCTATGGATTCTGAATAATAATGATGTGTGGATGTAACAAATACTTGATTCCAGTGGAGTGATAATGGGAGAGGTCACTCGTGTGTGTCCAAGTGATGTGAGTGTAAAGTATCAGTACCTTCTCTTCAATTCTGTTTTGAACTTCTATAAAAACTTTTCTATTTAAAAGATGGTTGTATTTGGAAATTATAAAAGATTTAACCAAGTTAAGCCTTCCAACTATTCTTTATGACCTGAGATTTTCTTTTAATATATCCTTAGTACTGCTTCTAAGGAAAATCTCAGTGAATCATAAATATGTTTGAAAATTTCCCATTGCTACAGAAAACGTTCCAAAGTACTTAACACACCCCACTGAGTAATTTCTAGTTATATCTCCAAATATACCCTCCTGTGTCTAATCTTCATGCAAGCTTTGCTACAATCCCCCACCTCCTTGCTCTTCCAGAGACCTGCCAATGTTCTTTTATACTTATTGTGGAGCTGTTCCCTCTTTCTTGAATGCTTCTCTGCACTTTTATTTTCTTTAAAAGGCACTATTCCTTTTATTCTATTCTCACAGACTCCTATACATTATTCAAGGCATGGTAGAGGTCTTAAAAAGTTTATGGAACATGCATATTTTGAAAAAACTGCATGAATTTTGAAACAGTTTTGCAATAAAATAAACATTTTATTTACATTTTCCCATGAAATTTTTGAAGTACTCTCATACTTATTTTATCATACAGTTCTTATTAATCTATATGTCAGTTTCTCACACTCTGGTTCATAGCTGGAATCCAATGAGTGTTGAATAAAACAGTCCTAGGCAAATGATTGACTCCTCTCACTGGCTAACATCATGGGTCTTTTAAGAACTCAAGAAATTCTCTAGGTATAAGCCACTTCCTCAGGTATTAGGGTAGACTAGTATGTTACGTTTCTTTCAGCTGTATAAATGTAGAGTCACTATATGTCCCACATATCCCTTGAGAATATTCATGATTAAGATTCCTCAAACTGTATATCACTCTTCACTAGACTGGGATGAAAGTGCATACTCAGAGATATGCAGTGAACGGTTCTGAATAAACTAATAATAATTAAGGTCTCTCTCAGGTTTAGTACTCCCCAAACAGACTCTGCAACTAGAATTTGTATATAAATTACTTGTTGAAGATTTGTTCTCAGGAGCAACCAGTAAACAAGGGGGAAAGTAGGATGAAGAAGATGCCAAGAAGGGTTGCACTTTCAAGTGAGTCCAACCTCAACCTGACATTTAGAGTAATTCTGGGGCATAAATTATACCTCAAAATCTGTCCTATCTTGAGACAAGGAAACTGGGCTTTTTGACTCCCACATCCATCAAGTACTACTGCACTTGGGAAGAAATAAAACTAGGACCTGCCACCCCGGCCCTGTGGTAGGCCTGTGAAGGCCAAGGTGTGGGCAGTCAGTTGAAGCAAACAGAAGGTTAGGATTGGGCACACAGAGCCTGTCTATGGGATCTGTAAGACTATAGGAAGCAGTCCACCGTGGGACGTGTTATTTTGCAAGCTCAGTTTAGCTGGTAGTGGTGGAGGAGGCTGCTTATGTGCATGGATTGAGGAACCTGGGATAGGATCCCTACTGAAAATAATCTCTCTCACACCCTGTTGATTCTTGGAATTACCTTAGCTGCAGACAAAGCTTTTAATCCATGTGGAGGACTTTTTAAAAAGGGAGAAAAGGTAGAAAAGTTTATTTGGAACCTACCATGTATCAGATAATGCCAAGCACTTTTAAATTTAATTCCATTTAAACTCCTTTAGTACCATGACTTCCTTTCACATCAAAGCATGAGTCTTTCCTGAGAGTGTAGGATGCACAGATACTAATGGACATCTCTTAGACACCTTAGCCCTTGCTGATATGAGGATTTTTATTTATGCTGCCCAAGGTCTTGCTGCCCAAAATAACTCTTCTCCCTCTTGTTTCAGCCAAGCTCGTGGCTGGCTGTGTTCTTCCCAAATTGCCAAATATCTATGATATTCAATTCACCATCAAAGCTAGTCCTCTCTCTAGATACGACACCCCAAGGGTTACAGTGAAAGCAGCTCTTTTGCTAGGCTATATTACAGACATATTTATAGGCTATTTACAGATATAAAGAGAATTCTATTAAGATAGTGAGACTGCCTTTGCGTGGATGTGTGTGCATGGGAGAGGGCTGGCCCTTCAATTTGAATTTGGCTGTTGGACCTAATTATTTTCCTGGGGTAATTTGTGGAGAAAGAATTGACATGTGGGCAGTCACACCACAGACACCTGAACACAGCCAGTTGTTTGGTCTGGATCATGGCCTGTTTGTGGGCCCTGTGGCTGCCTGTGGTTTGGTTGAGGATGCCTGATGCCTGTGCTGGCACAGCCATGCTGCCTCTGTAGGTTAAAGCTGCAAGACTCTTTCCAGAATCACCCACCTACACCGCAGGACTGCAGCTACTTTTCACAGAGTCATAAGCAAGCTTCTGCTCTTCCAGTCTTGGGATGATCTTGAATGATTGAAGCTTATGGCAGTCTGTGTCTTTGCTGTGAGTTTTTCAATGCCAAATTCATAACATCTGATAAAGACTAGCTTGATTTATGAAGACTACAGAGTAAACTGCTTGAGGACAGCCGGCTAGCACCTCTAATTACCTGTGTCCTGGTTACAGATCATCCTGCCCTCACAGTCTTCCTTTCCATTCACTGTCACACATGCATATGCATCTCTTATCCTGGGAAGCAAAATACACACAAATATTTGTGCTTGACTGCTGACCTCCAGCCCTTTCTGCAAGTGCAATTTAATTCTTCACCTCCCTTTGCCCCGACTTCTCGATGTGATATGCAGTTTGCTCCTACCTCCCCTTCCTTAAATTCTAGCAAAATTAGGAAATACTTTCCCTCTGTCAGGCACTGTTCCAAACATGTTAAAAACATGAACCCGTTTAATTTCTTGTAATTAATTCTACTATCATCTCCATGTTACATATGAGGACATTGAGGCATAGTAGGTCAAGTAACCTGCCTAGTAGCACCCACAGGTGAAGTGGCAGAATTTGGATTCAAACACAGGCAGTCTGGTCCCAGAACACAAGTGCTGAGCACATTCTACTGCTTCAATTTCTCCAACCCCTTACAAGTGGATTTCATCCCTATGCTAATAAAACTAGTCTGTTAGAAACTTTTGGTAGTTCCTATCATCACTATTATTATTATATTATTTGGGCTAGATAGATCTTTACTGCATAATAAGCTCTAATACTTAGAAATTTTCCCTCTTGTTTTATATAAGTATAATGAAACTTCACTAATCTGAAGTGAACAAATCATTCTGATGAGGGCTGATAAATTTTATACTTTATGATATATAAAAATGGTTAACAGATCAAATGAATGAGTAATACATATTGGGTAATAGAGACAAAATTTAATTTACTCAGGGAAAAAAATATAATAATTTTAGAATGTTGAGATGAAAATAGAGGTTTCAAATATCAAGTGTATTTTTCCTTCTCTAGATAATGACATGAACAATGTACTTTTTGATTTCTGCCTTGATTTGTGCAATGTTTGGAGAAATAATTGAAATCATAAGAATATGATTTTAAGTGGCATACAATCACATTCCAGAGTATAGCATGGTGATATTTGCCATCATCTACTTTGTTGGAATTTTGGAGCATATCCTGAGAGCTAATGAGTTCTTCTTAGGCACCAAGCCAACTGCAATCAAGAGGGTGGTGATCCCTGTGGGAGTAAACAAAACTGCACATTTTAGCACTATGAGGGGCTTTGGAGATCATGTAATCCAATGCTCTCATTTACAGATGAAGATACGAGGTCAAATTGTTTTCATAGACACAAAGCTAGTTTACAGCACAGTTCTGTCTGGAATCCAACTTCCTTATTTCTGTTCTATCACTACGCTCACTGATAGATGTGTAGATTTGATCCACTTATAAATGCCTCAGAGCATAAGTTATTCAGAAAATGATTGTTTCATGGAAAAAAAAGAAAGATGTGGCTTACCGACTAGAGTGAAAAATTTAAACGTGTGACCTCATCAATCATGCTACTCAATAAGCCCCACAAGGGCAGAGATTTGTGTGTGTGTGTGTGCATTTGTTTGTTGATGCAACTCAGTAACTAGACTACAGCCTGCCACAATGCAGCTTAATATGATGTGGTGTTTGAACGTTTTCCAATATTTTTATGTACAGTATTTATGTACAGTATTATTCACCATATCATTGGTGAGAAAATTAAAGCACAGAAAATTAAATGACTTGCTCAAATCTAGACATAGGGACCAGTGCTTGGCTCAGAGGTTAAGCTGTCACTTAGGAAGCCTGCATCCCATATTGGAGTCCCTGGTTTGACTGCTGCCTACTCTGCCTTCGAGTCTGCTTTCTGCAAATGCACATGCTGGGAGGCAGTGGGTGATGACTCAAGTGCTGTGTCCATGTGACCAACACGGGAGACCCAGATTGAGTTCTGCACTCTTGGCTGAGAGAGAGAGTGAGAGAGACAGAGACCTTCCATCCACTGATTTATTTCTTCAGTGCCCACAATAGCTAACAGGACTGGCTGGGCCAGGCTGAAGACAGCAGCCTGGAACGCAATCCAGTATCCTAGAGGAGTGGTAGGAATCAAAATATGTGAGCCATCACCTGCTGCCTCTCACGATATGCATAGCAGGAAACTGGATCAAAAGTATATTGGGGCCGGCGTCGTGGCTCACTTGGTTATTCCTCTGCCTGCGGCACCGGCATCCCATATGGGCACTGGTTCTAGTCCCAGCTGCTCCTCTTCCAGTCCAGCTCTATACTGTGGCCTGGGAAGGCAGTGGAGGATGGCCCAAGTGCTTGGGCCCCTGCACCTGCATGGGAGACCAGGAAGAAGCATCTGGCTCCTGGTTTTGGATCGGCGCAGCGCCGGCCGTGGCGGCCATTTGGGGAGTTAACCAACCAAAGGAAGACCTTTCTCTCTTCTCTCTCTCACACTGTCTTTAACTCTACCTGTTAAATAAATTTTAAAAAAGTATAGGAACTGGGATTCAGACCAAGCACTCCTACATGGATATAGGCACCACAAGAGGCATCTCAACTGCTGTATCAGATACAGCGGTTCCTTTCAAATCTTCCAAAATTCTGGCCCCACATCATACAAGTGAAAAACGAGTTTCCAGTACTCTGAAAGTCTAACCAGTCTTTTGTGGGGTATATGAAAAGGCAGGGACTTTTGAGTGTATATAATTCTCTGTAAGGGAGACTATAACAGCTTCTTCCACTGCCTGTGATAAATTCTTTTGATAACATGCTTCTGAAGAACCAGTTACTTATTTTTCCATTAGGAAGCAAGTTGTTTTGTTGCTTCTTCAACTGGCTGTTTTTCATTAGTAGGGCAAATATACTATGATATATTTCATGTTCACATCTCTCATAATCCCTATTCCAACTTGTGAGCCAATTCAAGTGACTCTTGTTTTGTTCTGTTTTATGTGCCTGAGAAATTATTTCTTTCCTAACATTGTGAATCTTTCATTGTTCCTCCTTTATTACCCACCTACTCATCTTCTTTTAAAAAATGATCTTTTCCTGGGGCCGGCACTGCGGTACAGTGGGTTAAAGCTTCTAGCTTTGGCCTGGTCCAGCTCTGCCCATTGCAGCCATTTGAGGATGGAAAATTGATCTCTCTCTCTAACTCTGCCTTTCAAGTAAACAAAGAAATCTTTAGAGAAATACCTGTAAGTTACATATTGTATACATTCTAAACATCTCAAGCATATCCAACAAGACAAAGTATGAAAAGTCAAGCCATAGGTTAGCCACCTACCTGTGACCTTGTCAGTAAAGGAACAATGAGCTGACAAGGCAGGCATTTCCTGACTTGAGAATTTAAATTTGGAAATGTTGAAAAAATGAGGGCAATAGCATCAGAACCAGAGCCACAAGGGAGCAGAATATGAAGTTAAGCACTTACGCTGATAGTAGAAAGAAAACAAGCACGGACAGTTGATAATAAGAATAAAATTAAACAGGTAGAAAATGGCCAGGCATTGGCATGAAATTCCTTTTTTTCCACTCATTTATTCTCAGGATCCCAATTGATCCTCTAATTCTAGCCTACATATTCCAGACTATAACAGTTTATTGCAATTAACCTCATGTTTGAGCTAATCTAAGAGGTGGTCTATTCTTATATCCTAAAGAATCAAAACAGCTAAACATTGCAGGCATCTTAGTTGGTAAACAATGAATATCGAAGTGAGTCCAGGGCCTATGAAGAGAACTGTGCAAGGGAGGGATTTTGCAGCTGCATTCTGTTAGCTTCATTGTACCAGCCCAAGAGAAACTTTTATTCCCTGCAATTATCTACAGGTTACATTTACAATAGTTTGTATAATCATACAAAAACGCCAGATGGATTATCTCAGCCTTACACTTCCTGCTTCCCTCCCAGGAGCTTGGGAGGCATTTCTGATATCTGACAGGTCTACATTTGAGTGGGAAACTCCACCAACTTACCCCTGTTCCTGGTCATTCAGCGTCTAGCACAAGGGACCTGGTACTCTGAGCTAAGCCGTTCTTCACACAGCTGTTTTTAAAGAAACCCTGGTCATCACACATACATCTACTCATACACAAACATGCCAAGATATAGACTTCTATTCATAAAGACAAAAATCTATGTCATGCACACAGGCTCCTATTTATCTCTCAACTTCATTCCTCACTGTCTGCCCTCTCTCCGTAAAGAAATATAGTGTCCATTTGTGCATATCTATGAAAGGGAACGGTTAATAAACATTCAAAGTATTTATCTTTGGCTCTGGTTTTTTCACTCTGGTTTTTATTTCCTCTCTCCCCATTAGCCCCTGCCTCAGGTGAAGCCCACAGTAAGATTCTTCTGAAGAGATGGACTTGTTAGCTTGATTGAATCACAAGTAAAATATTACATTGCAACACATAAATATGTAATATACACATTCTTATTTGTCAATTAAAATAAGATAATTAAAAGCTTGAATGTAATGATAATAAATAGATAAGAAGTTTCATGAGAGTGGGTCCTTGGGAAATGAGGAGAGCGGCTCACAGACAGGCTGGGGACAAAGCACCCTGAGAGAGCATCCACCCACTAAACCAGTCTGAAAGAGGCCAAAGGGACTTGGGGAACAATCAGCAGTCTTGAGTGACTGCTCCTGTGACAGCTACAACTGAAAGGACTCTATGCATCCCCAGAGGCTTCAGGAGGGACTGACTCTAATAAAATCACCCAGAATGTGCTTGAGTTTGTTTATATTATCTTAAAGGAAAAGAACGCTCCACCGCCAGAACTGAGGACATTTGAAAACAATCAGGGTCACTTAATAAATATTTTCACTTGATTATAATTTCCATGGAGGCAGGGTTCATATCTATCTTGCTTCTGCTCTATGCCCATATATCACAGTGCCTAGAACAGAGTGAACTCACTAATTATCTGGTGAATGAATTAACGATCTTTTCAACAGGACTCTAGCTCTTTGAAATCAGAGACTGAGTTATAAATAGTCTATAACTCCAAAGAACCAAGTGTGATGCCTGACACAGACTGACAGAAGCTACCATTGCTGGCTGATTTAGAATGTATTTATACACAGAAAGGGAGTTGTTGGTTTTTTTTTTTTCCTTTAAATTTGGTGATAAACATGCACACCTGGCCAAATTCACATTTTTCCTTGTTTCTTACGTGTTCCCAGTTCTGTAAAGGTCAAGCATGTATGGGGCCGGTGCCGTAGCATAGCAGGTAAAGCCACCGCCTCCAGTGCCAGCATCCCATATGGACACCGGTTCGATTCCCAGCTGCTCCACTTTCAATCCAGCTCTCTGTCATTGTCTGGGAAAGCAATAGAAGATGGCCCAAGTCCTTGGGCCCCTGCACCTGCATGGGAGACCCGGAAGAAGCTCCTGGCTCCTGGCTTCAGATCAGCCCAGCTCTGGCCGTTGTGGCCAACTGGGGAGTGAACCAGCAGATGGAAGACCTCTCTCTCTCTGTCTCTCTCTCTCTGTCTCTCTCTCTCTGTCTCTCTCTCTCTCTCTCTTTTTTTTTTTAAAAAAAGGTCAATTATACAAAAGGAAGAACAGTTAACTGGTATCCACTATTGTCTGGAGATAACCCTTTCTTGTGCCATCTTCGCCCTTCCCTGATTCACTGACATTGGTGAGTTTGTTCTGTCACTGGAGCTTCCTGGCTCTTGGAAGCAGGAGGAAGCAGCCAGCTCCCTGGAAGTAGACTTTACTCTGAGGCTGTTATTGAAAGATGCCAGGACCCATGGATTTACAATGACAGAGAATCTGAGTCTACCAGGGTACACAGTCACTGCATTGGGTTCTAGAAGTTTTCAGTATTAGATAGATGGTGTGGCTTGGCTGTTGTAGCTATCTTCTATATTGCTAGTAGTTTTCAATAACATGATTAAAATAACAAAATTATTTTAATGCTTCAAAATTGCTCTACTAATAAAACAATAAAAGCAACCTAGAAACTCCATCCTAAATTCAGTCAAAAAGAGTTGTATTTATTTCTTTGTATTTTTTCAAAGACAGTTAAGAATGAAATTGCACAGTTCAGAAACATTGGAAAGATATTTTGGTGACACAACAAAAATATCCTTCAAATAATGGTATATTTTCTTGGATTGGTAACCATATTATCCCCTTTCTACCATCATGGAAATCCCCTGATCATTTTGGCCCAAGTGAATGCCAACTTGAGCAGGAGGAGAAAGCCTTTGCATGAAGGACCCTTTATAGACAAAAGCGCTTCTACAGAGGAAACTCTTAGCTAAGCAGTTAGCACACCCCAGGCCCCACCTGAGTCCCTGGTTCAATTTTTGGCTCCAGCTTCTAATTCCTGCTTCCTACCAATGCAGACCTGGAAGGCAGCAGTGATGGGTGAAGTTTTGGGGTTCCTGCCACCTATGTGGGAGACCTGGATTGCATTTGGGGTAAACCAGGGAATAGGAGTTCTCTCTCTCTCTCTCTCTCTCTCTCTCAAATAAGCAAATAATATTTTTCAAAATTTTTAGTGCTAGAAAAAGGGGCAGTATAAGAGAAGAAGTGCAGGTGATGTCCTTATTTATCTATAAAAAGTGCCTCATGGCCAGCATTGTGGGCCTGCGTGAGATATAGGCATCCCATATGGTTACCAGTTAGAGACCCAGCTGCTCCACTTCTGATTCAGCTCCCTGCTAATGCACCTGAGAAAGCAGTAGAAAATGGCCCAAGTACTTGGGCCCTGTACCCACATGGGAGACCCAGATGAAACCTCTGGCTTCTGGCTTTCACTTGGCCCAGCCCTGGCCATTGCTGCCATTTGGGGAGTGAATCAGCAAATGAAAGATGTCTCTCTCTGTGTATCTGTCTCTCCCCTTCTCCCTGTAACTCTGCCTTTCAAATAAATAAATAAATCTTTTTTTAAAAAAATGTGCTTCAGCCTAAACCCCAGAAGTGTGGAGGAGGGGAAGAACAGAACCCTAATAAAAAGAGAGATCACTAGGTGCCCTGGCACACATGCCTGGACATGAGAGAGCGAGCCAGTGAGGGTTGTCTGAATCCTCTCCAGCCTCACTAAACTCACCCTGGGGTTCATAGAGGAGATTGGAAAGCTTATGCCAGAGAGACAGGTTAGAACCAGTGTGATGCACTGACAGAGCCCAAGCCAGTGTCTGGAGGATGTGGATGAACCTTCAGCACCATCTGTGTCAGAGACAGTAATGGGGCTGAATGAGCCAAGCAGCAGTACAAGGCTCAACACATGCTAGGAAACAGCCTACAGATTTCACCAGCCCTGAAACCCCAGGGGCTGGCAGCGGTCATCTACACCCAGGCAAGACAAAAATCAATACTGGGGAGGCCAGGGAGGATCCACAGGGCAGGCCCGGCATCTTTAAGTGGACAAGCTACCCCTCCCCAGGCCCTTATCTTGAGAGTATGTGATCTTTCTCTTACACACAGATGCCATCAAGGCTAAGGAAGGGGGAAAGCTTGAATGGAAGAATACTTGCCTCCAAGAAACCGAGTGAGCCTGAGCTGAGAAAAAATAGTATAAATACCTTCAACTGCAAATTAACTATCAACTATCTTACCACCTTAGCTGTGGATTCTATTATTTTCACCCTAGCCATTGTGCCAGGGGCACTAAACAAATATGGTGATCCTCATTGTAGATCTATAAAAATGAACCTTTTTATCCCCAGTTTGATCCATTATAAAAAATTACCAGGAGGAAACTGAAATGGTGTCTATGGTGACCAATTAAGAAAGTTCATCATCTGGCCTGCGCCGCGACTCACTAGGCTAATCCTCCACCTGCAGTGCCAGCACCCCAGATTCTAGTCCCGGTCGGGGCACTGGTTCTGTCCCGGTTGCTCCTCTTCCAGTCCAGCTCTCTGCTGTGGGCCGGGAGTGCAGTGGAGGGTGGCCCAGGTCCTTGGGCCCTGCACCCGCATGGGAGACCAGGAGGAAGCACCTGGCTCCTGGCTTCAGATCTGCACAGCGCACTAGCCGCAACGCGCCAGCTGTAGCGGCCACTTGGGGGGTGAGCCAATGGAAAAAGGAAGACCTTTCTCTCTGTCTCTCTCTCTCTCTCTCACTGTCTAACTCTGCCTGTCAAAAAAAAAAAAAAGTTCATCCTAATTCCAAGCAAGTTAGAAGTTTATGTACATCTAAAGACAAATTAAGTCTGATAAAAGATGTGAGTTATGCTCTGTTGTAAAACTTGTAATCAGAGAGAGTCAATCAAGGTCATATAGTTTTAGAGTTTTCACATATTAAATGAGTGGAAGTTAGCTCAGATAAAAGAAAATCACAAAATGCATTCATGGTATACTACCAAATCAACAGTAGAGAAAGATTAAATAAGATTAAAGACTATCATAAATGTAATTGTGTTAAGTAACGAGTTTCATGATAAATCAATTTTTAGTCTATAGGATTTTATCTTTTCTGATTTGATTAATCTCTATGCACTATTAAAATCTGGAGTATTCCCTAGCCCCTGCAGGTGTGGTCACTGTCCGGGGCAAAACACACAGCTAAGATATGATTCCCTGTGGTCCTCGCTATGTAGTACAAAAACCCCACAACCATCCAATACAATCAGATTCAGAGTCAGTAGAACTCTGTCGTGAGGATAATGATTGGATACCAGCAGAAGCTATCAAGGATCTTTTATAAATCAGATAAATAAATTCAACATAGTGAAGGTCAATTCAATTTAGGATTCATTGTGTCTTTTTATGGGTAAGGCATTGTGATAGGCATTAAAATAAAGACAGCTCAGGGCAGGCATTTTGCATAGCAGCTTAAGTCACCACTTGGGATTCCTACATCCCAAATAAGTGTCTGGTTCAAGTCCCAACCTCCACTTGAAATTCAGCTTCCAATTTATGTGCATCCTGGGAGACAGCTGATGATGGCTCAAGTACTTGATTCCCTGCCATCCAAGGGTATACCAAAAAGGAGTTCTGGGCCTAGCCCTGGTTGTTGAGGGCATTTGAGGAGTGAGCCAGTACATGGAAAATTTTTTCTCTCTCTCTCCCTTTCTCTGCATGTGTGTGTGTGTGTGTGTGTGATGCCTTTCAAATAAAATGAAAATAAATAAATTTCTTTAAAAAAAAAGGATAAAAGAAAGTTGACTCATCACTAAACAGAATGTTATTATTAAACAGTATCCTTTGTGCAGTATACATAGTATGTATTTAATGGTTAATGATAAGTCTGTATTGGCAATGTATTCCCATTTCTTTTAGTGTTGAGAGCATCAGAAGAAAAATGACTAAAGCCTCATCATTCACATTATGTCCATTTGGAATCTGGATCTGATGAAAGTGGTTAAAAACCAGTTGTTTAAATATAAAATAGTACAGCAAATTATTTATTATTCAGCTTCTCACTTTTTAGTAATATAATTATGATCCTTAAGCAGAATGTTGATAAATTATCTGATATAAAGTAACCCATATAAAAGGCATGTAAAAAGAAAGTTATACAGTATAAGTACATAAAACAATCCTTCTGTGAATGTGGCAGAGAATGTGTTGCTACATAGAATCCAGTTTTTCTTTCTTTACAACAGAACCCTGGTTATTATCTGGGCACCTGATACACTGCAACCCCAGACACTGTCTATTAGGTGTGACCGTGTGATTATATTCTGGCCAACTATAAATGAACAGAAGTGATGAGAATTCTGGAAAATCTCCTTAAGGGGAAGAGATGCACTCTTCTTTGTTTATTCCTTCTTGTTTCTGGCTGGTCAGTAGGCAGGCTAGTAGCTGGAACTGAAGCAGCTATACTGGACCATGAGTCAGTGCAGTAAGAATGACAACTAGCAATAGCTTTAATCTCTGATAATCAAGAAAGAGGCCAGGTCAGCCTTAGACTACCTACATTCAGAATTTACCTAAGTCAGAGATAAGTTCTTTCTATGCTTCTTTTAGCCTTAGTTATTTTGCTTTCTTTCTGGAGTTGATCAAATCTAACACACTGATAAAGCCATCCAATCAGTCAGATTGAATTCTTAGCAATTATCAAGAGAAAATCTATACAATAGATTCTACACAGTAAAAGGAAACTACCCGTTTTTATCATATGTAGCCTCAAATGAAGTTAATTACCTAAAACATTCTGTCCCCAAGGCTTCAGGAATTGATAGGAGATTGGTTTTATTGGGCCCTAACAATGATGATTTAAATTGTTTCTCTATAACTTTCTTTATTTTAAAGATTTATTTATTTATTTGAAAGTCAGAGTTACAAGAGAGAGAGAGGAGAGGCAGAGAAAGAGAGAGAGAGAGGTCTTCCATCTGTTGGTTCACTCCCCAATTGACCACAATGGCCGGAGCTGCACCAGGAGTCAGGAACTTCTTCCGAGTCTCCCACGCGGGTGCAGGGATCCAAGGACTTAGGCTATCTTCTACTGCCATAGCAGAGAGCTGGATCAGAAGTGGAGCAGCCGGGACTAGAACCGGCACCCATATGGGATGCCGGCACTTCAGGCCAGGGCATTAACCCACTGCGCCACAGTGCCGGCCCCTCTCTATAACTTTCTCCGAAATTGTATAATTTAGCACTTTCAAATAGGTAAAGTGGCACGGCATCACACGATGGAGTAATACAAATCTGTTCTCTCCCTACACTGGGTTTACAACACAGTTAGCTGCATTGGAGAGAGCTCAGAATGAAAATCGGGAAAACTGGGCTTGAGTCCTATCTCACTGCAAACCTGCAGAGGTTGCTTATATTTCATAAAGGCCTGGTTTCTTTATCTGTGGCTTGACGGTAAAGATAACATTGGTCCCATTTCCCTCATAGGGAAGTTAGAATAAATTAAATTAATGCATTTCAAAGTGCTATAATTGTTATTTAAATTATTTTGATATTCAAGGGGAGAGATACTTTGTTTTCCATGTTCTATGATAATTACCTGTGTTTACTTATTTTTTTTTTTTTGACAGGCAGAGTGGACAGTGAGAGAGAGAGAGACAGAGAGAAAGGTCTTCCTTTTGCCATTGGTTCACCCTCCAATGGCCGCCGTGGTAGGCGCGCTGCGGCCGGCGCACCGTGCTGATCTGATGGCAG
Source organism: Lepus europaeus (assembly GCF_033115175.1). NCBI lineage: Eukaryota > Metazoa > Chordata > Mammalia > Lagomorpha > Leporidae > Lepus > Lepus europaeus. Next base: position 63,166,136 of record NC_084831.1, read on the forward strand.
GAGCCAAGTACTTATCCTGGTCTCCCATGGGGTGCAGGGCCCAAGGACTTGGGCCATCCTCCACTGCACTCCCTGGCCACAGCAGAGAGCTTGCTTGGAAGAGGGGCAACCGGGACAGGATTGGTGCCCCGACCGGGACTAGAACCCGGTGTGCCGGCGCCACAAGGTGGAGGATTAGCCTAGTGAGCCGCGGCTCCGGCCTTGTGTTTACTTATTTTTTAAGATTTTTTTATTTTGAAGGTCAGAGATATAGAGAGACAGGGAGAGACAGAGAGAGCAAGACACATCTTCTGTCAACTGGTTCACTCCCCAAATGGCTGCAACAACCAGTGCTAAGCCAGGCTGATCTAAAAGCTCCACCCAGGTCTTCCAAGGGAGTATCAGGGGCCCAAACACTTGGGCCATCTTCCATGGTTTTTTCCAAGCCATTGGCAGGGAACTGGATTGGATATGGAGCAGCCAGGACATGAATTGGTGCCCATATGGAATGCCGGGTTACAGGTAGCGGCTTTACCCACTATACCACAGTGCTGGCCCAGATAGTTACCTTTAAGAAGTGAGTCTTTCTGCCTGCATTAACCTCTTTTCTCTACTTTTCTACTCTCATCTTTCTATAGAGCTTCACTTTATGTCTGAGTTTGTATGATCTACATGTATGAGAGTACTTACAGTAAAGGATTGCTATTGGGAAAGACAACTTGGCTAACTTAAACAAATGCTTATTTTGAAATTGGCATTTAAGGAGCATTTGGACAGATGTTGAGAATAAAAATGTTTATTAATTAATTAAAGAAGACTACATGATTAGAATCTGTCACTGATTGAAATCTAAATACTATGTGCAGTAAATTCCTTTTAACTCAGAATCAAGTATACAGACATTTCAAATAGTAGAATTTATTTTCATAGTATTGAACTATTTTCAATGGTTGTAAAAATTATTCTATGGGGCTGGCGCTGTGGCATAGCAGGTAAAGCCACCGCCTGCAGTGTCAGCATAGCATATGGGTGTCAGTTTGAGTCTCGGTTGCTCCACTTCCGATCCAGCTCTCTGCTACGGCCTGGGAAAGCAGTACAAGATGGCCTAAGTCCTTGGGTGCCTGCACCTTCATGGGAGACCCAGAAAAATCTCCTGGCTCCTGGCTTTGGATTCTTTGGATTGGTGCTACCATTGCAGCCATCTAAGGAATGAACGAGTGGATGAAAGATTTCTCTCTCTCTCTCTCTCTCTCTCTCTCCCCCTCTCTCTCTCTCTACCTCTGCCTCTCTGTAATTCTGCCTTTCAAATAAATAAATAAAATCTTAAAAAAAAGTACTCTAGGTCTACAAAATATCAAAGCACCTTCTGAATTATCAAAGAATTATTTCCTGTCAACAGCATCAAAGTATTTAACAACTGATGTAGACCTCACCACAATCAATATTTGCAATAGGAAAATTAATACAAAAAAAAAAAAAAACCACTAGATTATCCTGTGAAATGCTTACCTGAATGAGAATGTTCTAATTTAGTTCACAGGCGGTGAAGGTGAGATTGAACGTCTTGCTCAGAAGGAAGAAGGTGATTTGAATCACTGTTAAGAACTGCCTTCTGGATCGTGATCCACCTCACAGGCTCCCTTTCCATGAGCCTCTAGGTGACCTCGAGCTGCCATTTGGTTAACAGTGGAAGTCACCTGGTTCTAACTCCACTCAGCCTCCCCCACACTTGTCCTATACCCACATACACCCGTAGGACTCCTTTTTAACAGGATCTAAAAAATGAGGATTTGCAGGGGAATGAACTAGTGGCCTGACCTTGGCTTCACACCTGTAATGTTACAAGGAACCCTGTAAGGGGCACAGCATTGCTTTGGCCTATTACACTTTAATTTCATTGCTCCCTTCTTGAAAACACATCCTTCCTCCTCTCACCAGGAGCAAAATGACTGATGAGACATCTCTGCTCTTATTCCCTTTCCATATACCCCTCTTCCCTCAGACACCTGCTCTGTTCTTCAAAACCTGATTTTCATCTTTTCATCTCCACTTTACTCTGAGTCAGCAGGGAAGTGAGTAGAGAATGCATGTGGAGTGAGAAGAGAGAAGAAAATGGACAGGAGAGCGAGCACATGGAGATCCTGATGCCAGTCCTTTTTGGAAACCACACGAGATTCACTCTGTTCTCTGTCTCTGAGGTGGGCCCAGAAGATAATTTTGAAAGGGCCACAGTTGTTTTGGGAACTTTTCTTCCTCTGAGACTTGCCCCTTCTCATCCCTCATGCCTGCCCAAGGTTTCTGTAAAGATATCCTAATACCAATTTATCATTAAAGTGTGATTGTTTTGCATTTCATTCCTTTAAGGCCCTACGAAGTACCCAGAACTAATGGAAATAATTACTTTGAGATATTAAAGAGGAGTAATGCAGTACTGTGTCCTTATTACACAGATATTTTGTTTGCCTTCTTGGAGGGTCCTTCCATGTCTTTGTACAAAGGAATGAAAACTCTAAAATTTTAGGTCTTATGCTGGATCTTATAGGGATAGGAGAGTTTTTGGAAACCTTTAGGATAATGATAATAGCTCACATTTAGTTTTTACTAAATGTCAAGCACTGTTCTAAGTGCTTTTACATTTTAGCTCACTTGGTACTCACATCAATTTAGCTTATTATTTTACAGATGAAGATACTTATCTATAGAGAGGATGAATGGCATTCACAGTCATACAGGTAGTAAGTAAATGAACCTGGATTTGAGCCCACAAAGACTGGCTCCAGAATGTCTGCTCTTAGTGATCTAAATGACTGGCAAAAGCATCGCGCAGACTGAAGTTAGTCTGGGAGTCAGAAGCCATGAGTTCTAGTCCTGGCTCTGTCTTAGGGAGCTGTGTGACCTTGAAAAATCATTTAAGCTCTGGGTCTTGGTTGAACTGAATCTACTGTTCATGTTCATGTACTTTTGGAGAATCAATTCTTTAAATGAAATCCTAGTTAGATGCCTGACATGCATAACAGGAACAAAAAAGCGAGATTGTAAGCCTGGTCAACCAATATTGTTCCAAATTCACTCCATCACTCTTAACTCCTGACTCCACCTTACACACACACACACACACATACATACATACACACATACACACGTGTGTGTGTGGGTATGCATGTATGTAAGCACACATAGCAGTTCTCAAAGATGGGGTTCATTGAAACCAGTGGAAAGCCTGTTGACTCAGTGACCTCTACCACATTTTCTAGGTCTAAGATTCTATGAAATCAATTGTGTAAAGAAGATCAGCAATAAAAAAAAAAGTATGGCCTCCTGTCTCCCATGCACTCAAGTGGAAAGAACCCAGGGTTAGCATCAGAAAAGAGGCAAAACTGGCTTAATAAGCAAAGAAATTTGTTTCACCACTCTAGTTGATTGCCTCTAGAGTTCACACAAATAGGGAAATAGCAACCTCAATCTTCACCCTACACTATGAATTTCCCTTAGAAAACAGCAATGACAAATGCAGTTTTAAAGCACCTAAAAGTGACCACCACCCTGGAAGCCTTTGATGAATGATCATCAATGCTGACTTCCATGCTATAGCAAAAATATGTCCAAAACTCACAACTTAAATAATTACAGAACTACTATGTGCAGAACTCTGTGATGAATTCCATTGGATACTTGAAAATAAGTTTCATTAACCTTGTTTTTTTTTGTTCCTTCAATAAAAGTTTTCTAACACTGAATGTGGATGCTAGATCTGGGTGTACTTACTTTCTTTCCATTGCCAGATATTCTAAGAACTTCACTCCTCCTTTTCTATACCATAGAACACATCAATCTTCATTTGTTTTTTAGGATCACTGTCCTACCTTTGCTATTTACCCTCCCTGACACTCAAAAGAAAAAACAAAGCAGATTATATCACAAATGATTTTGTACCTGTTAAAAGGAAAATGCCTCGAGAGAGAAAAATTTTGGTTTCTCTTTGAAAGGCTTCATTCCACATGGGGATGTTGGTAAGTAGGCCTCTGTAATAGGAACCAATGGTCCTTAAAGAGCTAGAGGACAACTGTGCTATTCTCACTTTCTGAAAAATTCACTAAGTACTGAAAAGTGAACTGGAGTTAGGCAGAAGTATACACTTTGCACAATGAGGTCAAAACATCTAACCAGGCTAGACTGTCCTTTTGCTGTGGGCCATTAGTAATCCTGAGGTGTGGTATAGGAGCATTGGTGAGAAATAGCGCTGTAAGTCTTTGAAGAGCAGACTTTCAGGAGTGAGTTTAGGGGGATGCTCACGTGTGCTTAAGATTTTGAGATGGGTTACTTGCATGCTTTGCTTATGGGGGCAATTTATTTCCTTGCTGTGGCACAGGATAGCAATAGGCAGAGATTAGCATCTGAATATAAACCAGCTGAATAAATAAATGACAGTTAGAATAAGAGATAACTAGAACCGTTGGGGAAGCTGTGGACTAGTGATATGAGTACATGATAAGAAGCAGACTATCCTCCAAGAGTTAGCTGATCAACACGTTGGAGCTACCCACGTGCTTCTCAGCTCAACTTCTTTACATGTCAAAAAGAGATGGCCATAATTTGCTTCTCTTCAAAGGCTCTCAGTTCTTAAAGGGGAAGAGTTTTTCACCCATCATCAGCCCCTGACTACAGAAGTGTAATTAAACAAGCTGTGAGCAGGGATGTGGGACAGGAAGCTCAGCCATGCAGCCATGCAGCCGAAGACTTCTCTGTGCCTTCCTGACGGCACTGGTCCTGCTGACTGCTGACACCCTTCCCTCCTGCAGCCCAGGCAGTCCCCTCTCAGCCTGCCCTTCCCCAGCCAAGTCTGTTGCAGACAGCTAGGCAAATGTGAAGACTGATTTCCTTTCTTATTACCTCTGAGGCTTAACACAAAAGCAGAAATAATGGATTGAATGAAACTAATCACCTATTCCATTTAATATTGTGTCCAGTGGGCTCACCAAAGAACTTTTATTGAATAGGGAAAAGAACATTCAGAATGACTGTATGCTGCAAGTTTAGATGCCATCATCTCTCATTTTATTTCTTAATGATAGTTAGCAGCTGTTTGTTGAAACATGTACTACATGAGGGTACTTCAAAAAAGCCATGTAAAATGCTATTAAAAGATAAGTTTTATATCCATGCATAATTTCTCATGATATGCATTTTCATAAACTTTTTGAAGATGCCTCATTTATTTAGCTCTTTCATTTATAAACCTTAATTATTAAAACTAAAATCTTTACTTGAACATCATTTTTGATTTGTACCACTTTGAGAGATCAGCAAAATCAATTTAAGAAATATTTCTATGTCTACTAAATGTCTACAGTTCAAAGCCTTCACTGACTTGGAGGCTGAAAGTTGGGAGGATAGGAAATGGATGGGTCTGGCACATTAAGATTAAAAAGATGTGGTATTCAGTCATTAAAAATAAAACTATGAAATCCTGTCATTTGCACCAATATGGATGGGACTGGAGGGCATTATGTTAGATGAAATAAGCCGGACACAGAAAAATAAATGCTGCAAGTTCTCACACAAAGAAGCTGAAAAAGTCAAATTTATAGAAGTAGAGTCCAATAGTGGTCACTAGAGATTAAGAAGAGTTAGGGTCCCTGCCTCCCATGTGGGAGACCTGGATGAAGCTCTCAGAGCCTAGCTTCAGCCTAACACAGCACTGGCCATTTGGCCAATTGGAGAGTGAACCAGAAGATAGAAGATCTCTCTGTCTCACCCTTTCTTTAATTCTGAATTCAAATAAATAAACACATTTTTAAAAAATAATAATTCTGTTGCTGATTTTAAAACAAAAACTAAAAAAATCCCTGTTTATGTAACAGTACTGGTTTCTTAAAAACTTCCATAAACATCTACTAAATCATTTGTTTCTGCATTTAAAAATGCATCCTTTGAATAAAACAAAACACTAATTGTAATATTAATGGTCACCAATTTTGCTGGTTTAACTACCAGAAGATAATTGCTATAGTAATTTTTTTCTATTTTTATAAGTAACATTTTCAGAGAAGTTGTAAACTGATGAGACTTTGAACAGCAAGCTGTAAGTTGAGATCCAATAACAATAGATGCATTTAGTTACACATAAAGCAGAAAATAAGCCATATAGGAAAAGATTTGAAAAAGAACACTAACCTCAACAGCGAAATGCAGACAAAGGTTTGTCACACCAAATATTGTAGCCATTTTACAACAGTTTTGTTGCATAGAATCCTGAGCTGGAAGAAGGTTAAAAGAAGACATTTGTATTCCTTCCTTCTAAGAAAACTCCAGTGGTTTCCTAGTATTTGCTTGAACATCTGTAGCAACAGGAAATTCACTGCTTCCTGAGGCAGAACCATTCCTCCTTAAGCAGACTGGTTTGGCTCTTGAGGCTAAGTCCAACTCCTTCTGTTTCTGGCTGCTTCCCATAAGTCTTGGACTAGCCTTAACGCCCATGGAATAAATTTCTATTGTATGAGACACTCCTTCAAACAACTGAGGGAATCTCACCATGATTCTTAAATGTATTTTCAGCTTTGAGAAGAAACTTGTAAAGACAAATATTTAAGAGAACATTAATCAAAATGATTACAATGGTTAATGGCAGAGTATAGGGAATGTGTCTTCAGATTTTGTGTTTTTTTCATAGCTTAACTTTTATACATAAATATATATTTTCCAGTTATAATGAAAAGAAAATGTAGATCTATGTACACTTTACAGAAACTCTTTAAGAACTAAATGTAATTACTAAAAATGGATAGAATTCATTCTGAAGAATCAGAGCGTCTTGAATCTGGATTATATGAGTGGTAGACCAATCTCCCCAGAGCCTGGACCCACATGATAGAAGATCATTAAAGATGTATCAGTCCTGGAAGGCATTTGGTTCTGGTTAAGACTCAGGTTGGGGCAGCTGACACTGTGGCATAGAAGGTAAAGCCTGCAGTGCCAGCAACCCATATGGGCGCCAGTTTGAGTCCCGGCTGCTCCACTTCCAATCCAGCACTCTGCTATGGCCTGAGAAAGCAGTAGAAGATGGTCCAAGTCGTTAGACCCCTGCTCCCAAATGGAGGACCTGGAGGAAGCTCCTGGCTCCTGGCTTTGGATCAGCACAGCTCTGCCCGTTGAAGCCATTTGGGGAGTGAACCAACAGACGGAAGACCTCTCTCTCTCTCTCTCTCTCTCACTCTCTGCCTCTCCTTCTCTCTGCCTTTCAAATATTTAAATAAATCTTAAAAAAAAAAAAAAAGGACACAGCTTGGGATGCCTACAAGCCAAACCAAAGTGCTGTGAGTTTGCATCTTGATTCTGCTCCTGATCTCAGGTTCCTGTTAATGTGCACCCTGGAAGTCAGCAGGTGGTGGCTCAAGTGCTTTGGTCTTGCCACCATAGGAGAGACTCAAATTGAGTTCCCAGCTCCTGGTTTCAGCCTGACCCAACTTTGGCTCTTGTGGGCATTTAGGAAATAAACCACTGGAAGGAAAAGCTCTCTTTCTCCCTATTTTTCTCTTTCTCTCTACCTCCCTTTCAAATAAGTACGATAAAGAAATAAAAATTTTTGAGAAGATTGTGAATGACTAAACAAAACAATAAATTCTTAACTTCATCTGTGATCAAATCTACCAAATCTCACTTCTTCTTAAGCGACAGAGGATAAATTGTTATTGCCATGTGTCCGAGGAGAAATCAAGTACTAAGAGGAAAAGGATCACTTCCATTGTTATTTACCAATGTGATGTCCTTTTTATTGTCTTTCTCAGATGAATCACAGTTTAAACATTTTCTGGTAGATGTACAATTTGGGACATGCTCAATTGGACTTGCCCCAAACGGTAGAGTTAGAAGTGTGCCAGAGGATTCCAATTCAATCCAATCAAGGTGGCATGTACCAATGCCATCTCAATAGTCCAAGTGATCAATTTCAGTTCACAATTGATCACACTGATAGGTCTAAGAGTCAAAGGAATCACATAAACAAGACTAGTGTCTGCTAATACTAACTGATAGAATCAAAAAGGGAGAGAACGATCCAACATGGGAAGTAGGATACACAGCAGACTCATAGAATGGCAGGTGGCCTAAATAGCACTTTAGCCTCAGAATCAGCCCTTAAGGCATTCTGATCTGGCTGAAGAGCCCATGAGAGTATTTTAGGCATGAAAAGCCAAGACACTCTGGAAAAAAAAATGACCTAAATGAAAGATATCTGCAAGTGAGATCCCAGTAGAAAGAATGGGCCATCAAAGAAGGAGGTACCTTTCTCTGAAGGGAGGAGTGAACCTCCACTTTGACTATGACCTTGTCTAAAAAAGATCAGAGTTGGCGAACTCAAAAGGCTTCCATAGCCTTGGCAACTCACGACAAGAGTCTAGGGAGATTACTGATGCCATAAACAAGAGTGTCAATTTGTTAAGTCAACAACAGGAGTCACTGTACACTTACTCCTCATGTAGGACCCCTTCCTTAATGTGTTGTTCAATGTGAATTAATGCTATAACTAGTACTCAACCAGTATTTTACACTTTATGTTCTGTGTGGGTGCAAACTGTTGAAATCCTTACTTAATATATACTAAATTGATCTTCTGTATATAAAGATAATTGAAAATGAATCTTGGTGTGAATGGAATGGGAGAGAGAGTGGGAGTTCAGAGGGTTGCAGGCAGCAGGGAAGTTATGGGAGGGGAAAAAGCCATTGTAATCCATAAGCTGTACTTTGGAAATTTATATTTGCTAAATAAAAGTTAAAAAAAAAACATTTTCTGGTAGTTATATTTGATGAGAATTTTACAGCAGATAAATAAATGATCTTAAGTATCCAGAAATAAATTATTGTACAATAAGTATAGTAATTGTTTTATAATAAGTATCTTGGTAAACTTACGAGAATTTTGTAATTGAAATGATGATGACAGTACAATGATGATGGAGAGAGAGCGGCAAGATGGCGGAATAGGAAGGGAGCACACTGATAGTTCACAAAGACACAGGTTAATAAAAGTGGAGATACTGCAGGGTCAAGGAAGAGTAGGGGAAGAAACAGCAGAGGAAACTCTTCTGGAACTAGTGATTCACAGTGGACCTGCATGGAGAGTGTGGGAGCCCACAGTTCGGGACACCAGTGGCAGACTCAACACACCAGCACTGGAACGCGAGGTGAGCCAAACCTCAATAGCCTGAAACACTGGCAGGGAAGCAGAAAGAGGAGACTAGAGGGAATGAGGCTTGAAACCCCATGGGGAAAAGTTCACCTGGCTAACTAGAAGAGAGAGAGAGAGAGAGAAAAAAAAAGTGACCGATATGGACACAAGTTTCTCTCTCTCCGCTTACCTCTCAAAGGTGAGCAAGACAAAGAGCAGCCACCATTTTAGACATACGTCATAAGCAGGGCAACCTCAGGTCTGCACTGGCCCTGAGCCTAGCAGAAAAACCTGACTCTGGGGTAGGGGAGGAAATAACAGGAGATTGGGACCTAGTGAATGTGTGGTGCTAAAGAACTGAGACTGTGAAAAAAGAGACAGTGGGGGAGAGAACTCACAGAATTCACAGTAGTGCTCTCCAGAGATGCTACAATTTGGTAACCTTGGCAACCCAGTGGGAGACTACAGGAGAATTGGAGCCCACACTGAGGGCAGCAGAGATTCCCTGTGTGGTCTTTGGGAAAGAGTTCCAATCTCTGGCTCCTGTGGGTATATCATTCACCTGCTAACCACCTCCAATTCCGTTCAGCTGTGCGAAATTACTTCCCTTTTGAATCAAAAAAAAAAAAAAAGGAAAGAGAGAGATAGAGAGAGATTTACCACGCCTGACCTGGGAGTGTCACCTTTGGCACACCCTCAACACTGAGGAACAAAACAGAGCTCTCAGGCCACACCCATCTCAAGTCTCTAAGGCTCCAAGAAAGCAGACAATCCACTTACTCTAGAGCCATAGTATAACAAGAAAAAACACCACAGTGAAGAAACCAAAGAATATCTCCAACATGCCAAACAACAAACGCAAAAACTGAGGTAACAAGAACAAGGAAGACACTATGATGCCCCCAAATGAAAAAGACACCCCAATTCAAGATTATGAAGATGATGAGATCAAAGCAATGCAAGAAGCGGATCTCAAAAAATTGATAAGAACACTAAGAAGTCCTCAAAAACATATTCTTGAACTACAGAAATCCTTAATGGACAAGATAGAAAATCTCTCTCGTAAAAACGAAATACTAAGGAGGAATCAAAATGAAATGAAACAACTAGTAGAACATGAAACTGTTATAGTGATGAGAAATCATAATGAAATGAAGAATTCAATAGATCAAATGACAAACACATTAGAGAGCCTTAAAAACAGAATGGGTGAAGCAGAAGAGAGAATATCAGACTTAGAAGATGGAGCACAAGAAAGTATACAGTCAAACCAAAGTAAAGAAGAAGAAGTTAGAAATCTAAAAAAATATTGTTCGGAATCTACAGGATACTATTAAAAAAAACCCAACATTTGGATTCTAGGAGTTCCTGAAGGCATGGAGAGGGAGAAAGGATTAGAATGCCTTTTTAGTGAGATACTAGCAGAAAATTTCCCAGGTTTGGAGAAGGACAGAGACATCTTAGTACAGGAAGATCATAGAACCCCTAGTAAACATGACCAAAAGAGATCCTCACCATGACACGATGTAATTAAACTCACTACAGTGAAACATAAAGAAAAGATCCTAAAATGTGCAAGAGAGAAACGTCAGATTACTCTCAGAGGATCTCCAATTAGACTCACAGCAGACTTCTCATCAGAAACCCTACAAGCTAGAAGGGAATGGCGAGACATAGCCAAGGTACTAAGAGAGAAAAACTGCCAGCCCAGAATATTATATCCTGCAAAGCTCTCATTTGTGAATGAAGGTGAAATAAAGACCTTTCACAGCAAACAGAAACTGAAAGAATTTGTCACCACTCGTCTAGCCCTGCAAAAGATGCTTAAAGATGTGTTACACGCAGAAACAGAGAAACAAGGTCATCAACATGAAAGAAGGTAAAGGAAGGAAACATCACAGCAAAAGATCACAGGAAACTCAAAGCATATATTAGAAAATATCTTTGGCAAATGGTAGGGCAAAGTTGCTACTTATCGATAGTCACATTGAATGTTAATGGCCTGAACTGTCCAGTTAAAAGATAGCGATTGGCTGATTGGGTTAAGGAACAAAACCCAACTTTTTGCTGCTTACAAGAAACATATCTTTCTAACAAAGATGCATACAGACTGAAAGTGAAAGGCTGGAAAAAGATATACCATGCCAACAGAAATGAATAAAGAGCGGGCGTATCCATCTTAATAACAGATAACATAAATTTTACCACAAAAACTATTAGAAGAGACAAAGAGGGGCACTATATAATGATTAAGGGATCCATTCAACAGGAAGACATAACAATTATCAATGTATATGCACCTAATTACAGGGCACCAGTTTATTTAAAAGACTTGTTAAGGGAATTAAAGGGAGACTTAGACCCCCATACAATAGTACTGGGGGACTTCAATACTCCACTCTCAGAGATAGACAGATCAACAGGACAGAAGATCAACAAGGAGACGGAAGATTTAAATGACACTATAGCCCAAATGGATCTAACAGATATCTACAGAACTTTTCATCCTACACAGAAAGCATTCACATTCTTCTCAGCAGTACATGGACCCTTCTCTAGGATTGACCACATACTAGGCCATAAAGCAAGTCTCAGCAAATTCAAAAGAATTGGAATCATACGATGCAGCTTCTCAGACCATAAAGGAATGAAGTTGGAAATTAGCAACTCGGGAATCACTAGAGCATATGCAAACACATGGAGACTGAACAACAAGCTCCTGAATGAACAATGGGTCATAGAAGAAATTAAAAGAGAAAACAGAAATTTGCTGGAAGTAAATGAGGATAACAGCACATCATTCCAAAACCTATGGGATACAGCAAAAGCAGTGTTAAGAGGAAAGTTTTTATCAATAGGTGCCTACATCAAGAAATTGGAAAGGCACCAAATACATGAGCTTTCAGTTCATCTCAAGGATCTAGAAAATCGGCAGCAGACCAGACCCAAATCTAGTAGGAGAAGAGAAATAATTAAAATCAGAGAAGAAATCAACAGGATTGAATAAAAAAATTACAAAACATCAGCCAAAAGAGGAGCTTGTTTTTTGAAAAAATAAACAAAATTGACACCCCATTGGCCCAACTAAAAAAAGAAAAGACCCAAATCAATAGGATCAGAGATGAAAAAGGAAATGTAACAACAGACACCACAGAAATAAAAAGAATAATCAGAAATTACTACAAGGACTTGTATGCCAGCAAACAGGGAAATCTATCAGAAATGGATAGATTCCTGGACACATACAACCTACCTAAATTGAACCAGGAAGACATAGAAAACCTAAAGAGACCCATAACTGAGACAGAAATTGAAACAGTAATAAAGGCCCTCCCAACAAAGAAAAGCCCAGGACCAGATGGATTCACTGCTGAATTCTACCAGACATTTAAAGAAGACCGAACACCAATTCTTCTCAAACTATTCAGAACAATCGAAAAAGAAGAAATTCTTTCTATGAAGCCAGCATCACCGTAATTCCTAAGCCAGAAAAAGATGCAGCATTGAAAGAGAATTATAGACCAATATCCCTGATGAACATAGATGCAAAAATCCTCAATAAAATTCTGGCCAATAGACTGCAACAGCACATCAGAAAGATCATTCACCCGGACCAAGTGGGATTTATCCCTGATATGCAGGGATGGTTCAATGTTCGCAAAACAATCAACGTGATACACCACATTAACACACTGCAGAAGAAAAACCATATGATTCTCTCAATAGACGCAGAGAAAGCATTTGATAAAATACCACACCCTTTCATGATGAAAACCCTAAGCACACTGGGTATAGAAGGAACATTCCTCAATACAATCAAAGCAATTTATGAAAAACCCATGGCCAGTATCCTATTGAATGGGGAAAAGTTGGAAGCATTTCCACTGAGATCTGGTACCAGACAGGGATGCCCACTCTCACCACTACTATTCAATATAGTTCTGGAAGTCCTAGCCAGAGCTAATAGGCTAAAATCAATCAAAGATACATTTTATTTGTGTGACCTGAATCTGTGTATCATATGTTTTAAACTTGTTGGTAGAAAGAAACTAAAAACATTGTATATGGTTGTGCTTAAGTTTACTGGTTAAACAAAGTACACCATGTTAGATATTAAGTAAAGATTTCAACAGTTTGCCCTCACAAAGCAACACAAAGTGAAAAATACTGTTGGAGTACTAGTTATAGCATTAAATCACAATGTACAGCACATTAAGGACAGAGGTCCTACATGATATTTTTTTAAAAATTGATTAATTTTCCATGAAATTTCCAATTTAACACCAAGTTTTTTATTTTTTCATTTTCAATTATCTTTATATACAGAAGGTCGGTTCAGTATATACTAAGTAAAGATTTCATCAGTTTGCCCCCACACAGAAACACAAAGTGTAAAAATACTGTTTCAATACTAGTTATAGTAATACTTCACATTGGACAACACATTAAGGACAGATCCCACATGAGACGTAAGTACACAGTGACTCCTGTTGTTGATTTAACAATTTGACACTCTTGTTTATGGCATCAGAAATCTCCCTAGGCTCTAGTCATGAGTTGCCAAGGCTTTGGAAGCCTTTAGGGTTCGCCAACTTCAATCTGATTCCGACAGGGTCATAGTCAAAGTGGAAGTTCTCTCCTCCCTTCAGAGAAAGGTACCTCCTTCTTTGATGGTCCCGTTCTTTCCACCGGGATGTCATTTGCAGAGATCTTTCATTTAGGTCTTCTTTTTTGTGTGTGTGTGTGCCAGAGTGTCTTGGCTTTCCATGCCTAAAATACTCTCCTGGGCTCTTGAGCCAGATCCGAATGCCTTAAGGGCTGATTCTGAGGCCAGAGTGTTATTTAGGACATCTGCCATCTGTGAGTCTGCTGTGTCTCTCACTTCCCATGTTGGATCATTCTCTCCCTTTTTGGTTAGATATTTAAGAGGTGTTTTCAAATACATGATTCTTAAAATTTATAGAAGGCATTGGACCTTCTGGTAAATGTTTTCTTAAGTTGTTATCTAATGGTTGAAACTGTTTGCTAAGTATTCATGTGATATTGCTAATGTCAGCAAGCGATCTAGGACTTGCTCCCTCATTTCTCTATTCTAAGCCCAACTTGTTCTTTCATTTCTCTATTCTCCTCAAGGTAGGAAACTAATTCTATTATGAAGGAATCTGTAGGACACACAATTTAATCTTTAGACCTTATCAAAGAGATGGCTAACATTTTACTGTAATAGCATAGCCAAAATAAGAACTTAAATAATAATCTCATAGCTAGATTCACTTCGCCATCATTGAAGTATACAGTAAGTAGAAAAAACCTCCCTTTCAGACCAAAGGGAAAGAAAGTTTTAAAGTGAGAATAGGAGAGCGGCAAGATGGCGGAATAGGCAGAGAGCAAACTATTAGTCCGGAGAGAGAGACAGGTGAATATAAGTGGAGATACTGCAGGGTCAAGGAAGAGTAGGGTATGAAACAGCATAGGAAACTCTTCCGGAACTAGTAATTCACAGTGTACCTGCGTGGAGAGCGTGGGAGCCCAAGTTCGGGACACCAGCAGCAGACTCAACACACCAGCGCTGGAACGCGAGGTGAGCCGAACCACAATAGCCCGAGACACCAGCGGGCAAGCGGAAAGAGGAGGCTAGAGGGAACGAGGCTTGAAACTCCGTGGGGAAAAGTTCACCAGGCTAACTAGAAGAGAGAGAGGAAAAAATAAAAAAAGCGACCGATACGGACACAAGTTTCTCTCTCTCCGCTCACCTCTCAAAGGCGAGCAAGACAGAGCAGGCGCCATTTTGGACATACGTCATAAGCAGGGCGACCTCAGGTCTGCACCAGCCCTGAGCCTAGCAGAAAAACCTGACTCTGGGGGGAGGGGTGAAATAACAGGAGATTAGCATCTAACTTGACAACCCAGTGGGAGATTTCAGGAGAATTGGAGCCCACACTGAGGGCAGCAGAGATTACCTGTGTGGTCCGTGGGAAAGAGCTTCCGATCTCTGGCTCCTGTGGGTATATCATTTGCCTGCTAACTACCTCCAATTACGTTCAGCTGTGTGGAATTACTTCCCTTTTGAATCAAAAAAGAGAGAGATTTACCACACCTAACCTGGGAGTGTCATCTCTGACACACCCTCAGCCCTGAGGAACCAAGCAGATCTCTCTGGCCACACCCATCTCAAGCCTCTAAGGCACCACTGAAAGCAGACAGTACACTTAATATAGAGCCATAGTGTAACAAGAAAAAACACCACAGTGAAGAAACCAAATATCTCCAACATGCCAAACAACAAACGCAAAAACCAAGCTAACAAGAACAAGGAAGACACTATGACACCCCCAAATGAAAAAGACACCCCAATTCAAGATTATGAAGATGAGGAGATTGAAGAAATACAAGAAACAGATCTCAAAAAATTGATAAGAACATTAAGAAGTTCTCAAAAACAAATTCTTGAACTACAGAAATCCTTAATGGACAAGGTAGAAAATCTCTCTCGTGAAAATGAAATATTAAGGAGGAATCAAAATGAAATGAAACAACTAGTGGAACAAGAAATGGTGATAGTGACGAGAAATCTTAATGAAATGAAGAATTCAATAGATCAAATGACAAACACATTAGAGAGTCTTAAAAACAGAATGGGCGAAGCAGAAGAGAGAATATCAGACTTAGAAGACAGAGAACAGGAAAGGAAACAATCAAATCAAAGAAAAGAAGAAGAAATCAGAAATCTAAAAAATACTGTCAGGAATCTACAGGATACTCTTAAAAAACCCAACATTCGAGTTCTAGGAGTACCTGAAGGCATGGAGAGAGAGAAAGGATTAGAAGGCCTTTTTAGTGAGATACTAGCAGAAAATTTCCCAGGTTTGGAGAAAGACAGAGACATCCTAATACAGGAAGCTCATAGAACCCCTAATAAACATGACCAAAAGAGATCCTCACCACGACACGTCGTAATCAAACTCACCACAGTGAAACACAAAGAAAAGATCCTAAAATGTGCAAGAGAGAAACGCCAGATTACTCTCAGAGGATCTCCAATTAGACTCACAGCTGACTTCTCTTCAGAAACCCTACAAGCTAGGAGAGAATGGCGAGACATAGCCCAGGTGCTAAGAGAGAAAAACTGCCAGCCCAGAATATTATATCCTGCAAAGCTCTCATTTATGAATGAAGGTGAAATTAAGACTTTTCATAGCAAAGAGAAACTGAAAGAATTTGTCGCCACTCGTCCAGCCCTGCAAAACATGCTTAAAGATGTGTTACATACAGAAACACAGAAACACAGTCACCAATATGAAAGAAGGTAAAGGTAGGAAACCTCACACCAAAAGATCACAGGAATCTCAAACCATATATTAGAAAATATCTTTGGCTAATGGCAGGGCAAAGTTACTCCTTCTCAATAGTCACATTGAATGTTAATGGCTTGAACTGTCCAGTTAAAAGACACCGATTGGCTGATTGGGTTAAGGAACAAAACCCATCCTTTTGCTGCTTACAAGAAACCCATCTATCCAACAATGATCCATACAGGCTGAGAGTGAAAGGCTGGAAAAAGATATACCACGCCAACAGAAATGAAAAGAGAGCGGGCGTAGCCATCTTAATATCGGACAACATAAACTTTACCACAAAAACTGTTAGGAGAGACAAAGAGGGGCACTATTTAATGATTAAGGGATCCATTCAACAGGAAGATATAACGATTATCAACGTATATGCACCTAATTACAGGGCACCAGCTTATTTAAAAGACTTGTTAAGGGACTTAAAGGGAGACTTAGACCCCAATACAATAGTACTGGGGGACTTCAATACTCCACTCTCAGAGATAGACAGATCAACAGGACAGAAGATCAACAAGGAGACAGTAGATTTAAATGACACTATAGCCCAAATGGATCTAACAGATATCTACAGAACATTTCATCCTACATCTAAGGACTTTACATTCTTCTCAGCAGTACATGGAACCCTCTCTAGGATTGACCACATACTAGGCCATAAAGCAAGTCTCAGCAAATTCAAAAGAATTAGAATCATACCATGCAGCTTCTCAGACCACAAAGGAATGAAATTGGAAATTGGCAACTCAGGAATCCCTAGAGCACGTGCAAACACATGGAGATTGAACAACATGCTCCTGAATGAACAATGGGTCATAGAAGAAATTAAAAGAGAAATCAAAAATTTTCTGGAAGTAAATGAGGATAACAGCACAACATACCAAAACCTATGGGATACAACAAAAGCAGTGTTAAGAGGAAAGTTTATATCAATAGGTGCCTACATCAAGAAATTGGAGAGGCACCAAATAGATGAGCTTTCAAGTCATCTCAAGGATCTAGAAAATCTGCAGCAAACCAAACCCAAACCCAGTAGGAGAAGAGAAATAATTAAAATCAAAGAAGAAATCAACAGGATTGAATCCAAAAAAACATTACAAAAAATAAGCCAAACGAGGAGCTGGTTTTTTGAAAAAATAAACAAAATTGACACCCCATTGGCCCAACTAACTAAAAAAAGAAGAGAAAAGACCCAAATCAATAGGATCAGAGATGAAATGGGAAACGTAACAACAGACGTCACAGAAATAAAAAGAATCATCAGAAATTACTACAAGGACTTGTATGCCAGCAAACAGGGAAATCTATCAGAAATGGACAGATTCTTGGACACATACAACCTCCCTAAATTGAGCCAGGAAGACATAGAAAACCTAAACAGACCCATAACTGACACAGAAATTGAAACAGTAATAAAGGCCCTCCCAACAAAGAAAAGCCCAGGGCCAGATGGATTCACTGCTGAGTTCTACCAGACATTTAGAGAAGAACTAACTCCAATTCTTCTCAAACTATTCAGAGCAATCGAAAAAGAGGGAATCCTCCCAAATTCTTTCTATGAAGCCACCATCACCTTAATTCCTAAGCCAGAAAGAGACGCAACATTGAAAGAGAATTACAGACCAATATCCCTGATGAACATAGATGCAAAAATACTCAATAAAATTCTGGCCAATAGATTGCAACAACACATCAGAAAGATCATCCACCCAGACCAAGTGGGATTCATCCCCGGTATGCAGGGATGGTTCAACATTCGCAAAACAATCAACGTAATACACTACATTAACAGACTGCAGAAGAAAAACCATATGATTCTCTCAATAGACGCAGAGAAAGCATTTGATAAAATACAACACCCTTTCATGATGAAAACTCTAAGCAAACTGGGTATGGAAGGAACATTCCTTAATACAATCAAAGCAATATATGAAAAACCCACGGCCAACATCCTATTGAATGGGGAAAAGTTGGAAGCATTCCCACTGAAATCTGGTACCAGACAGGGATGCCCTCTCTCACCACTGCTATTCAATATAGTTCTGGAAGTTTTGGCCAGAGCTATTAGGCAAGAAAAAGAAATTAAAGGGATACAAATTGGGAAGGACGAACGCAAACTATCCCTCTTTGCAGATGATATGATTCTTTATTTAGGGGACCCAAAGAACTCTACTAAGAGACTGCTGGAACTCATCGAAGAGTTTGGCAAAGTAGCAGGATATAAAATCAATGCACAAAAATCAACAGCCTTTGTATACACAGGCAATGCCACGGCTGAGGAAGAACTTCTAAAATCAATCCCATTCACAATAGCTACAAAAACAATCAAATACCTTGGAATAAACTTAACCAAAGACGTTAAAGATCTCTACAATGAAAACTACAAAACCTTACAGAAAGAAATAGAAGAGGATACCAAAAAATGGAGAAATCTTCCATGCTCATGGATTGGAAGAATCAATATCATCAAAATGTCTATTCTCCCAAAAGCAATTTATACATTCAATGCAATACCCATCAAGATCCCGAAGACCTTCTTCTCAGATCTGGAAAAAACGATGCTGAAATTCATATGGAGACACAGAAGACCTCGAATAGCCAAAGCAATCCTGTACAACAAAAACAAAGCCGGAGGCATCACAATACCTGACTTTAGGACATACTACAGGGCAGTTGTTATCAAAACAGCATGGTACTGGTACAGAAACAGATGGATAGACCAATGGAACAGAATAGAAACACCAGAAATCAATCCAAACATCTACAGCCAACTTATATTTGACCAAAGATCCAAATCTAATCCCTGGAATAAGGACAGTCTATTCAATAAATGGTGCTGGGAAAATTGGATTTCCACGTGCAGAAGCTTGAAGCAAGACCCATACCTATCACCTTACACAAAAATCCACTCAACATGGATTAAAGACTTAAATCTACGACCCGAAACCATCAAATTATTAGAGAGCATTGGAGAAACCCTGCAAGATATAGGCACAGGCAAAGACTTCCTGGAAAATACTCCAACAGCACAGGCAGTCAAAACCAAAATTAACATTTGGGATTGTATCAAATTGAGAAGTTTCTGTACTTCAAAAGAAACAGTCAGGAAAGTGAAGAGGCAACCAACAGAATGGGAAAAAATATTTGCAAACTATACTACAGATAAAGGATTGATAACCAGAATCTACAAAGAAATCAAGAAAATCCACAACAACAAAACAAACAACCCACTTAAGAGATGGGCCAAGGACCTCAATAGACATTTTTCGAAAGAGGAAATCCAAATGGCCAACAGACACATGAAAAAATGTTCAAGATCACTAGCAATCAGAGAAATGCAAATCAAAACCACAATGAGGTTCCATCTCACCCCGGTTAGAATGGCTCACATTCAGAAATCTACCAACAACAGATGCTGGAGAGGATGTGGGGAAAAAGGGACACTAACCCACTGTTGGTGGGAATGCAAACTGGTTAAGCCACTATGGAAGTCTGTCTGGAGATTCCTCAGAAACCTGAACATAACCCTACCATACAACCCAGCCATCCCACTCCTTGGAATTTACCCAAAGGAAATTAATTTGGCAAATAAAAAAACCATCTGCACATTAATGTTTATTGCAGCTCAATTCACAATAGCTAAGACCTGGAACCAACCCAAATGCCCATCAACAGTAGACTGGATAAAGAAATTATGGGACATGTACTCCATAGAATACTATACAGCAGTAAGAAACAACGAAACCCAGTCATTTGCAACAAGATGGAGCAATCTGGAAAACATCATGCTGAGTGAATTAAGCCAGTCCCAAAGAGAAAAATATCATTTGTTTTCCCTGATCGGTGACAACTGAGTGCCAAAGGGGAAACCTGTTAAGTGAAATGGACACTATAAGCAACAATGAACTGATCAGCTCCTGTCCTGACTTTAGATGTACAATGTAATACTTTATCCTTTTTAGTATTTGTTGTTGTTGTTGTGGTTCTAGTACTATTGGTTGAACTCAGTAATTAACACACAATTATTCTTAGGTGTTTAAATTTTAACTGAAAAGTGATCCCTGTTAAATCTAAGAGTGGAAAAAGAGAGGGAGGAGATGAAGAGCTATGGGTTATTTAACTATGTGCTTATTTTCAAAGACTTGAATAATCACCTTGTAACAATGATCAGATTTGGTCTATGTTATGTCATGATTTTAAGGAATCTTATTTCAACTAGATATTTTGGATTTTGATATTGGTCTATTATGCTATGTTATATGTGCGTACATATTGTATGTCCACATGGGGAAATTTTATTAAGAGTTTTATTTTAAATGGCTTTTAGATAAGATTGTCCATAAATTTAAGCTGCTAAAATCAATCAAAGATACATTTTAATTTGTATGACCCGAATCTGTGTATCATAAGTTTTAAACTTGTTGGTAGAAAGAAACTAAAAACATTTTAGATGGTTGTGCTTAAGTTTACTGGTTAAACAAACTACACCATGTTAGATATTTAAGACGTGTTTTCAAATACATGATTCTTAAAATTTATAGAAGGCATTGGACCTTCTGGTAAATGTTTTATTAAGTTCTTATCTAAGGGTTGAAACGGTTTGCTAAGTATTCATGTAATATTGCTATTGTCAGCAAGTGATCTAGGACTTGCTCCCTCATTTCTCTATTCTAAGCCCAACTTGTTCTTTCACTTCTCTATTCTCTTCAAGGTAGGGAACTAATTCTATTATGAAGGAATCTGTGGGACGCACAATTTAATCTTTAGACCTTATAAGAGATGGCTGACATTTTTCTGTAATAGCATAGCCAAAATAAGAACTTAACTAATAATCTCATAGCTAGATTCACATCGCCATCAGCGAAGTATACAGTAAGTAGAAAAAAAAAACCTCCCTTTCAGACCAAAGGGAAAGAAAGTTTTAAAGTGAGAATATAATTTTCCTCATGGGCATTGTCTACCTTAGAAAAACTACTACAGAACATTCCTGTGACTATAGACTTGTAGTTCAGGCCACCGAAGATTAAAGATGGGACACGGGCACTCCCTTGACTTGCATCCTCTGGTCTGCTTGAACACAAACCAGGAGGAAAAGAAAGCTAGGCATCAGAAGCAATGGGTGGCAGGCCTATTAATGACTGATCTGTGCAGTGATCTGCCCTCAAGGAGACCCAACAGGCCAGTCCACTGCAGTGGCTTTCAATGTGGTAAGCCTGGGCTTCAGCAGAAGTCAGCTTGTGAAGAGCCCTGGCAGCTCTGCCAAGAGTTGGATCACTGGAAATGGACCTGCCCTGGAATCGAAGGATGCCCAGGTCAGAGCCACAGATCTTATTGGCTCTAAGCTGAAAAGCCCTTCACTCAGCCCAACTTCCAAAGTGACCACTGCAGCTGAGGGGATGGTCAAGTAGGGTCAGCAACATTGCAGGCAGAACTGTCAATTTCTTGTTAGAGATGCCACCTGCCTTTACCTGGCCAGCTCTCCTCCCAGGCCAGCCAAGTAATGAAAGTCAACAGAGTGCCTTCCCCTAGGAGGTTCACACCTCCCTTAGGATATACCCCATGTGAAGAGATAGATAGGTCTGGGCCTCTTAACTTACAAGGCCTAAAACCCAACAGATTATTATCAAGCCCCTTCTATCAGGTTCTATTTGCCTCTCAATCAGAAAACTTAATTGTAGCTTAGACAACACCTTTCTTAGCTCCTCTAATAATGACTCTGTCCTTTGTTCTAGACCCTGTCTAGCGTACTTGGCCTCATTCCTTTGTAATCATAACCTCTACTCTGCCACCAATGGCTCTATTCCCAACCTGTGTGTACTGATGGTCCTCTTCCCCACTTAATGCTGTATAATTGTTCAGACCTGGTTAAGGCCACTCTTAGGATCATTGGTTACTATCCTCACCCTGTCTTTTATGACCTTGTCTAAATATGATCAGAGTCGGGGAACTTGGAAGGCTTCCATAGCCTTGGCAACTCATGACGACAGCCTAGGGTGGTTACTGGCGCCATAAACTAGAGTGTCAATTTGTTGGGTCAACAACAGGAGCCACTGAGCGCTTGCTCCCCATGTGGGATCTCTGTCCTTGATGTACTGTACATTTTGATTTAATGCTATAACTAGTACTCAAACAGTATGTTTCACTTTGTGTTTCTATGTGGGTGCAAACTGTTGAAGTATTTTATACTAAATTGATCTTCTGTATATAAATAGAATTGAAAATGAATCTTGATGTGAATGGAAGGGGAGAGGGAGCGGGAGAGGGGAGGGTTGCGGGTAGGAGGGAATTTATGGGAAGGGGAAGCCATTGTAATCTATAAGCTGTATACTGGAAATTTATATTCATTAAATAAAAGTCAAAAAAAAAAAAGTACCTTCTTGAAAAAAAAAAAAATAAAGTGAGAATATAATTTTCCTCATGGACATTGTCTACCTTAGAAAAACTACTACAGAACATGCCTGTGACTATAGACTTGTAGTTCAGGCCACCGAAGATTAGAGATGGCACTTGGGCACTCCCTTGACTTGCATCCTCTGGTCTGCTTGAACACAAACCAGGAGGAAAAGAAAGCTCGGCATCAGAAGCAATGGGTGGCAGGCCTATTAATGGCTGATCTGTACCGTGATCTGCCCTCAAGGAGACCCAATGGGCCAGTCCACTGCAGTGGCTTTCAATGTGGTAAGCCTGGGCTTCAGCAGAAGTCAGCTTGTGAAGAGCCCTGGCAGCTCTGCCAAGAGTTGGATCACTGGAAATGGACCTGCCCTGGAGTCGAAGGATGCCCAGGTCAGAGCCACAGATTTTATTGGCTCTAAGCTGAAAAGCCCTTCACTCAGCCCAACTTCCAAAGTGACCACTGCAGGCAGCTAAGGGGTTGGCCAAGTAGGGTCAGCAACATTGCAGGCAGAACTGTCAATTTCTTGTTAGAGATGCCACCTGCCTTTACCTGGCCAGCTCTCCTCCCAGGCCAGCCAAGTAATGAAAGTCCACAGAGTGCCTTCCCCTAGGAGGTTCACACCTCCCTTAGGATATACCCCATGTGAAGAGATAGATAGGTCTGGGCCTCTTAACTTACAAGGCTTAAAGCCCACCAGATTATTATCAAGCCCCTTCTATCAGGTTCTATTTGCCTCTCAATCAGAAAAATTACTTGTTGCTTAGACAGCACCTTTCTTAGCTCCTCTAATAATGACTCTGTCCTTTGTTCTAGACCCTGTCTAGCGTACTTGGGCCTCATTCCTTTGTAATCATAACCTCTACTCTACCACCAATGGCTCTACTCCCAACCTGTGTGTACTGATGGTCCTCTTCCCCACTTAATGCTGTATAATTGTTCAAACCTGGTAAATGCCACTCTTAGGATCATTGGTTACTATCCTCACCCTGTCTTTTATGACCTTGTCTAAATATGATCAGAGTCGGCAAACTTGGAAGGCTTCCATAGCCTTGGCAACTCATGACGACAGCCTAGGGTGGTTACTGGCGCCATAAACTAGAGTGTCAATTTGTTGGGTCAACAACAGGAGCCACTGTGCAGTTGCTCCTCATGTGGGATCTCTGTCCTTAATGTGCTGTACATTTTGATTTAATGCTATAACTAGTACTCAAACAGTATGTTTCACTTTGTGTTTCTATGTGGGTGCAAACTGTTGAAATCTTTATACTAAATTGATCTTCTGTATATAAAGAGAATTGAAAATGAATCTTGATGCAAATGGAAGGGGAGAGGGAGCGGGAGTGGGGAGGGTTGCGGGTGGGAGGGAAGTTATGGGAGGGGGAAGCCATTGTAATCCATAAGCTGTACACTGGAAATTTATATTCATTAAATAAAAGTTAAAAAACAAACAAACAAACAAAAAAAAAAAAGATTTCCTTTCTATCTTTCTCAGTAAGGCAGTAAGAGAATTGTAAAGACAAATGAAATGACTTGCTCCACACTTTGCCCTCTAGAGAAACAAAGTATCACCATCAGGTCAGCATTATACCTGCGGCTTTAGTAAAAATATCTGTAAGGACCAGCACTGTGGCATAGTAGGCTAAGCCTCTGCCTGTGGCCCTGGAATCCCATATGGGTGCCGGTTTGTGTCACAGCTGCTCCTCTTTTAATCCAGCTCTCTCTTTTATGGCCTGGGAAACAGCAGTAGAAAATGGCCCAAGTGCTTGGTCCTCTGAACCTGCATGGGAAATTGGGAATACTCCCGGCTCCTGGCTTCAGATCAAGCCCAGCTCCAGCAGTTGTGGCCGTTTGGTGAGTGAACCAGAAAATAGAAAACCTTGCTCTCTGTCTCTTCCTCTCTCTCACTGTAACCCTACCTCTCAGATAAATAAATAACATCTTTAAAGAATATATTTAAGTATATGCCTTGCACTTACTCAAACTTTCAGTAAATAAGGCTCTCCCTGCTACCTTTGCAGAAATGTAAATGTGTGTGTATGTGTGTTGTAGTAAGTCAAGTTACATTCTAACCATGTAACTGTCATCTACATAGGAGATTGTATTTTTCGAATACAAGAAGTGAGTTTTTATTATTTTTTTAATAATCACATATTAAATATCTTTTGCTGGCCCAGCACAAGGCAAATATGTCATTGGATAAATTGTATTTTTAACAAGAAATAGTCCTGTCACTTTCCCACCCGTTTTTCTATTGTGTAACCTGTATTGCTCCTTTTCTGGATTAGAGTGTTTTGTTTCTTATTCTCATATGATGGAAACTTCTTACATGATTACAATTCTTGTGATAAGTCTACCTTTGATTTGTCAATTTACTATTATGAGTGTAGAATGAGATGTCAAGGAATTTTGGCATTTAAAGGAAAATGATTATGTTGATTTGGTTCCAGTTTTAGGTTTTAGCTTTCTAACCAAACATGGAACATGGAAGCTCATGCAATTTTCTTGAATTGTAAATACTCTCTCATAGCAATATTTCTTATGTTCATAAATTCCCAAAGATCTATAGAGAAACTCAAGATGTCTGTACAATTTCAGACATTGTACAACAGTCCTCTGTGCTTTGGGCGGG
Source organism: Lepus europaeus (assembly GCF_033115175.1). Lineage (NCBI taxonomy): Eukaryota > Metazoa > Chordata > Mammalia > Lagomorpha > Leporidae > Lepus > Lepus europaeus. The sequence continues at coordinate 63,191,650 of NC_084831.1, forward strand.
GAGAGGATCCATAATGTTCATCAGAGGGGTCTTTGATTCTCACAGGGGTCCCCAGTTCCAAAGTGATTAAGATCCAGTGTTCTATAGGGCACTTTCAAAATAAATCTAATTTCAAGAGGCCTCGACTGGTGAAGATTTCAGAATTATTTTCTCCCAGTGTTTTCTCAAAACCATATTCAACCAACATTGTACCTTACAGCCAAAGCCTTCATTTAAAAATTGCATCATGGGGCAGGTGTTTAGCTGAGCATTTAAGATGCCCCTGTGCTACATCAAAGTGTCTGGGTTTGATTCTTGGTTTCACTCTCAATTTGATAGTGCAGACCCTGGAAGGCAGTGATGATTGTTCGGGTGGCTGGGTCTCTGCCACCTACATGGGAGATGTGGACTGAGTTCCTGACTCCCTACTCCTGCCCTGGATGTTGCAGGTGTTATGGAATGAGTCAGTAGACAGGAGTGCACACACACACACACTCTCTCTCTCTGTCTCTCAAATAAAAACGCATCATAATAACAAGAACAAATGCTGATTATTAATGGTCCTTTCTTACTTGGTCTCAGAAATTTATAGTTGAATAACATACCCTTGTTCTAATTTTACTACATTGGTCAGATTTGGCTTTTAAGTTTTTTGGGAATATCATTTTCCCATTTCACTTAAATAAGAGGTTTAACTGTGTCAGTTACAGAGCTATTGACTTGAACTCTGTTATCAAAATGTAGGGTAATAACTGTGCACCTGAGGAAGGGCAGACTGGGATCAACTCAGAAAGCCAAGATCTTTATCAAGAAACATCTACTCAATATTGGACTACCCTCTGATAAAAATCTTTTTTCAGATAAAATGAAGCTTCTACAGTTCTGTTACAGGGACCAATTATGCAAAAAACCTATTAAAGAGAGAGTTCAGTAAATTAGTCCTCTCATACTAAGGCACCAGTCGGGAAATGTGTACTTAATTAAAAATAATTACAACACATTTTTAAAGGTCCTGGGAGAAAAGGACTCACTTTCAATATCCCTTTGAGAGACATCTAACCCTAGGGCCTCTTATCAAAAATAGAATAGGGATTGGAAGCATCGAAAGAAAGATGATACTGTCTAAGAAATCGTACCTCCTGGTCTGTGAATAGGTTTATGTGATTATGGAAGCCGATCAGGGCCTGTGGTGATCCAGGCTTTGTTATAGTGGTAGCACGACATTTTTGTGCAGACACACACTGGCATCTCAGTGGATGCTGCTTTGGGAAATGCCAGAATGGTGGCTTTTAGGACAAAGACCCCACACATGCCGTGTTCCTGCAAACTGTGCATAGCACCTGCTTGGTTGCCGTGGCCTCTGCACTAGGCAGAGGTTCTGAGGATTTTTGTTGTTGTTATCACAATTAGGGAGGCATTACTTGCATTTAGCAGATAAAGGACAGGGATACCGATAAAAAACCTACAGTGCACAGAACAACCCAGTACAACAAAGAATTGTCTGGCTCAATGTATAATAAGTATCAAGGTTAAAAGACCCTGCTCTTTTTTAAGATTTTAAGTCTTGCCTGTTCTGAGATGTTGAAGAGTTATGTTCTATTCAAATCCACATTTTTATAGACCGCTGGAACTTTGTCTACTTGAAAGCCTTAGAAATAGCAGGGTTTTTGTTTTGTTTTTTAAGATTTATTTATTTTATTCAAAAGGCAAAGTTTCAGAGCGAGAGGGAGAGAGAGAGAGAGAGAGGCACAGAGAGAGGGAGAGAGAGGAAGTCTTCCATCTGCTGATTCACTCCCCTGAGGCCTGCAATGGCTATCTTCCACGGCTTTCCAAGGCCATTAGCAGAGAACTGGATCAGAAGCAGAGCAATTGGGACTCGAACCAGCACCCATATGGGATGTCAGTGTTGTAGGTGGCAGTTTTACCTGCTATGCCACAGTGTTGGCCCTGGAAATAATAGTTTTTAAGAGAGTGAGTTGAGGGGCAGGTTTTGTGGTACAGTGGGGTTAATCCACTACTTGGTACACTCATATCCCATATCAGAGTGCCTGGGTTCAAGTACACTCCATTCTGCATTGCAGCTTCCTGCTAATGCACACCCTGGGAGGCAGTAGGTGATGGCTCAAGTACTTGTGCCCTGTCACCCAGCTGGTAGACCTGGATGAAATTCTTGGCTCCTCACTTCAGCCTGGCCCAGCCCCAACTATTGTGGGCATTTGGGGAAGTGAATCATGAGATAGAAGAGCTCTCTCTCCATCTATCTACCATCTAGGTATCTATCTATCTATGCATCTGTCTATCTATCTATCTATCTACATGTATATATTGCTCTTCCTTTCAAATAAATAAAAATACATAAGTAAATATTTAATAATAGGATGCATTGAGAAAATATCCTTCTAGGTTCACACCTCCTCCTTTGTTCAAAATGCAGATCAAATGTCACCCGCTTGTAGGAAATATTTTCAATTTTAGTGGCACATTCTCCACATGCCTGTGTGCTTACTCTAACGGTGATCAAATTACACTCATCTCTTGGTATCTATAGGGGATTGGTTTCAGGAATCCTCAGAAAACAAAAACCTGTGGATGCTCAGATTACATATAGAATTTGCATGCAACTGCTGTGCATCTTCCTGTATGTCTTCATTCACTTACAGACCAATTATTATACCTAATACAAATTAAGGCTACGTAAAGCTGTTTTCCTATATTGTTTAGAAAATAATGACAAATTAAAATAAGGTTTGTCAGCATTCAGTGCAGAAACAAACTTTTTCAAATATTTTTCAATTCATGATTGGTTGAATTCATGGATGCAAAACCCACAGCTATGGAGGGCTGACTATATTTCCTATTTCCCTGCCAGATTATATATTTTTTGAAAGTGTATCTTCAATTTGGGACATGCTCAATCGGACTTGCCCCAAATGGTGGAGTTAGAAACGTGCCAGGGGATTCCAATACAATCCAATCAAGGTGGCATGTACCAATGCCATCTCACTAGTCCAAGTGATCAATTTCAGTTCACAATTGACCATAATGATAGGTCTAAGAGTCAAAGAGATCACATAAACAAGACTAGTGTCTGCTAATACTAACTGATAGAATTAAGAAGGAGAGAATGATTCAACATGGGAAGCGGGATACACAGCAGACTCATGGAATGGCAGATATCCTAAATAGCACTCTGGCCTCAGATTCAGCCCTTAAGGCATTCAGAGCTGGCTGAAGAGCCCATGAGAGTATTTCAGGCATGGAAAGCCAAGACACTCTGGAGGAAAAAAAAAAAAAGACCTAAATGAAAGATCTCTGTGAGTGAGATCCCAGTGGAAAGAGCGGGGCCATCAAAGAAGGAGGTAGCTTTCTCTGAAGGGAGGAGAAAACTTCCACTTTGACTATGACCCTGTTGGAATAAGATTGAAGTTGGCAAAACCTAAAGGCTTCCATAGCTTGGCAACTCATGACTAGAGCCTAGAGAGATTTCTGATGCCATAAAAAGAGTGTCAAATTGTTAAGTCAACAGCAGGAGTCAATGTGTACTTACGTCTCATGTGGGATCTGTCCTTAATGTGTTGTCCAATGTGAAGTAATGCTATAACTAGTACTGAAACAGTATTTTACACTTTGTGTTTCTGTGTGGGTGCAATCTAATGAAATCTTTACTTAGCATATACTGAATCGATCTTCGGTATATAAAGATAATTGAAAATGAAAAAAAAACACTTGGTTTTAAATTGGAAATTGCATAGAAAATTAATCAATTTTAAAAAAAATATCATGTAGGGCCGGCGCCGTGGCTCAACAGGCTAATCCTCCACCTTGCGGCACTGGCACACTGGGTTCTAGTCCCGGTTGGGGCACCGGATTCTATCCCGGTTGCCCCTCTTCCAGGCCGGCTCTCTGCTATGGCCTGGGAAGGCAGTGGTGGATGGCCCAAGTGCTTGGGCCCTGCACCCACATGGGAGACCAGGAGAAGCACCTGGCTCCTGGCTTCGGATCAGCGCAATGCGCTGGCCGCAGCGGCCATTGGAGGGTAAACCAACAGCAAAAAAGAAGACCTTTCTCTCTGTCTCTCTCTCTCACTTTTTACTCTGCCTGTCCAAAAAAAAAATATATATATATATATATATATATATATATATATATATATCATGTAGGATCTCTGTCCTTAATGTGCTGTACATTGTGAGTTAATGCTGTAACTAGTACTCCAACAGTATTTTTCACTTTGTGTTACTATGTGGAGGCAAATGTTGAAATCTTTACTTAATGTATACTAAACTGATCTTCTGTATATAAAGAGAATTGAAAATGAATTTTGATGTTAATGGAAGGGGAGAGGGAGCGGGAAAGGGGAGGGTTGCAGGTGGGAGGGAAGTTATGGGAGGGGGGAAGCCATTGTAATCCATAAGCTGTACTTTGGAAATTTATATTCATTAAATAAAAGTTTCAAAAAAAGAAAGTGTATCTTATTAATGCTCATGTCTTAGCACCTAGCAGAGCCTGACACATAATAGGTACATGCAGAAAAAAAAAAAACAAGCTTTAGGGAACTGGTTTGAATTCTCTGTACCCAATGCCTAGACTCGATTTAATCAAGTATTTCTTAGCATGCAAAATGGCTTCAAGGATATCTAACCCCATGCTCTCTGAGGACATGAAACTGAGGAATGTCTCACCTTATAGCCTGTAGGTTCACCAGTATGGTGGTAGAGATTTCTGGACAACCATACCCATAATACCTTGAGTTGCTTTACAAAGAGTGTGGAGATCATAAAATCTAATCCGCAGCCTAAAATGCCCATGTGAGGAACCAGAAACACGGTTCTCCATAAAGGCTTTTTCTTAGGAAGAGGGAGGACAAGCCCAATGTGCTATTTTGTTGTTGTTGTTGTTAATAAATTCGCCTTTGCAATCTAGATTCAATAAAACTCCTCTCTTCATTGAAGAAAAGGAAGAGTGTCCCAAATAAACACAAGGAACAAGTTGGTAGGGCAGCCAGCATTCGTCTGCACCACTAAGCAGCTCACACCAATACCCAGGTATTGTCTGTTAAAAGGGTCTGATGCTGGGCAAGGATAATTTTTTATTTTAGTCACCTGTAGATTAAACCAGAATCCATAAGAAAGGGGAAGAATTGCCTTTAAAATTATAAATGTGCTTGAGTGTTAAAGCGCTGTGGCTTAACAGGCTAATCCTCCGCCTGGGGGCGCCGGCACACTGGGTTCTAGTCCCGGTTGGGGTGCCGGATTCTATCCCGGTTGCCCCTCTTCCAGGCCAGCTCTCTGCTATGGCCCTGGAAGGCAGTGGAGGATGGCCTAAGTGCTTGGGCCCTGCACCCACATGGGAGACCAGGAGAAGAACCTGGCTCCTGGCTTCGGATCAGCGAGATGCGCCAGCCGCAGCGGCCATTGGAGGGTGAACCAATGGCAAAAAGGAAGACCTTTCTCTCTGCCTCTCTCTCTCACTATCCACTCTGCCTGTAAAAAAAAAAAAAAAAAAAAAAAAAAAAAAAAAAAAAAAATAGTCCAAGGATTACAACATGAAGTGTCATGTTGAAAATGGAAAAGAATTTTCTCAGATTTATAGCAAATCAACAATAGTGTATTATGTATGTGACTGTGGAATACAAAACAAAATGACCTAATTGTTCCAGATAGCATCAGCTATTTCATTTTCTTGTGATATCATTTGACAAAACATGTCAAATAGGATATCAGCAAAATACTTAATACAGTTATAAATAGAATATCCCTGACATGAATTGGCATCAGGAAAAAAAAAGACAAGGACATTTCATAATATTCAACTTTATTTTCCATTGACAAATACAACATAAATAACATACACTCATTAAATACATAGACTAACCATGGCGTAAATGTTATCAAAGTTCTAATGAACTTTTCAAAGTCTCTTTCATTCTTTGTCTACATGATACTGAAGAGCAGCCTTTCAACACACTGGGAGATACGTTAAATACACTGAACATAACTACCCAAAAGGCTTTACACAGAGGTGACAAAATACACCTTCCCACTAATACAAATGTGTACAGATGGAATGCTGAGGAGGAGACATGGAGAACCATGGGCCTCCTATATGGATGAAAGTGCCAGTGAACATAGCTCTTCCTTAGGCACACTTTGTAAATAATACTTCCACTCATTTGTTGTAAACGGATCATGATAATTAGCGCCTATTTTTAATTTTTCTAAATAACTTTATGCTACTTGTATAAAAAATTTGGTTACATAAGACAGGGAGGAGGTAAGATATTCTCTCTCTTCTCTCTTGCTGCCACCCCACCCCACAAACACACACTTCAGGAGAGTTGGAAAGGCACAGAGTTTAGCAGTCAGTGATGATGTAAGTGAACTTATTACTTGCTTTCACAGAAACCAGTCCTGACCACTCCTCATTTTGTCCCAGTGATGCTCAAGTGTACAAGGATAAATGCAGTGCCTTCCACACCTTGCTTCTGGGATCTTATCAAAGAGGATGGAGACTTTTAATAAACTGGGAGTGCACAGTGTTTCCATCACAACTTTCTCTGTGTTCTCTATCCCACCCCCACTGTGTATCCTTCTGAAAGCAGAAAGAACATTGAAGCATATCAGTAAATCACATGCATTTCCACTACTTAGCATTACAGTTGTGGTAACTACAGAAACTGAAATCTATGTAAGCATGCTATTTTCAAGTTAGTCTTAAAGTCTGAAGATTGGCTAGCTCTTGTTAGGCCTCTGAATTGCTTTAATTGAAGAATCACAATAGTCTGTTCCCAAATCATCTGACGATGGCATTCGAGAGCTGCTTGTTTGGAAATAACTTGAGAAGTGGGATCATCTCCAAAAGGCTCAAAAAGCATGGAAAGGCTGATTGGTTCCTGATAAAATTGCTCCATCAAAGCAGATTTATCAAAAACAGATTCAGATTTGTTTCACATATTAGGGTTTTGGCATGTTAGAAATATCACATGGTTCTGTCTCTTAAAAACAATCTCAGTTTCACCAATAATGAATATTTCTGTTACTTTCTCTCCATAGGAGAATGGATAAGCAGGTAAGAGCTAAGGTAGGGAAGGTGGAAGAAGTCTTCTTCCTAATAACATCATCATCAACAACAATATATATTATATGTATGTATATAAAATAGATATTTGAGTTGCTTATTAATCTGATGTAAAGCTTCTGAAAATAAAGTAATTTCCATTCACAATAAAGAAACTGCATGACATATAAGTGAGTATAATATACATCTGATTGCATTGCATTTCTAGAGAAGCATAGTGTACTCTATTTGCAGTATTATACTGCTATGGCATACAGTTAAACTTATATAAATTTATAAGCCTTTAAATAGCATGTCCATTTTAGGAATTATAAAACTGAATATATAAAATACAATATTTCGCAAATTCTTTGATTCATGCTTCATTTGTAACCTGCAAATGTTAGCTTCCTTATAATATTGAACTGATGACAGACAACTTCTTTACAAATGTGTATGTGAATTTAAGCTGATTGTTAAACTTTACAAATTGGCTCCATTGTAACCTTGTCATGAAACATCACAGATATATCACCTATCATCGGTATTTTATCACAACTAACAAAGCAGTCCTACAGACCTAACTACAGTTGCACAATTCTGTACATTTATTCCGATGTCAATTTTAACAGCTTTTGAGACATATAAAAGCACAAAAATAAGCAGCTGTGAAAATCTATCATAGTTGACAGCCTAAACTTTTCATACAAATAAAACATAGAAATTTTAATTACTCAAATTAAAACTTTTAATTTTTGTAATAATAAATACTCTTCAGTCACTACATCCTTCATCTTCTAGTTTCTCAGGTATTTCAAGAGAAGATTTCAGGGTTAAATTATAAAAATAAGTAGGCAATATACATCCCAGATCTTCAAAGGATGAATTTTTCTATTTTCAGACTCCGGTTTTATGTCATCCTACAAGAACTATTAAATAAGTGCTGATGTGAGTAAGGATGAAAACTGATCACTAATTTGAAGTCGAAAACCAAAAAAAAAAAAAAAAAAGAATAAACAAAATAAATCCACTTTAAGATCTGATATTAGAATATTACTACAGAGTGAAAATTTTCATTAAAACACTGTTTATATATCAGTCAATATGAATGGTCATTTTATGCTTAACTTGCCTGAAGTTCTATATGATTTTTTTTCTGTAGCATGGTCAAGAAATCTATACAATAAAGAGGTATTTAGCAGAAACATATGTGTACCTCTTTTTCCAATTAGTTTAAAACTAGTATGAGTAACCCTTACACCTAAAGTGTCATGGTTTATTGCACTAGGTAAGTTTGATAAATCTTGAGATGACACATTTTTTTCATTAGCTTAAAAATATTTTAAAGACATTCTCCATACCTATTTTATTTGGAAAATAAACTATTTGTGGATAGCATGCCATCATTTTCTTCCATGACACAACATAATTTATAAATTAATTATTTGGAAAATCCTTGACACTTGCTAATTTTACATACATTTGCCAATACTTTGACGTTTAGGAATCACCATATTTTATGCACATATTTTTCCCACTCAGATATATACATGGGTAAACTAAGCATGTGACAGTAAACTTCAAGGCCAATAAACCTAACAGACATGCCCTTTTGGAATGACTATGATGCCCACTTTCTAACCTTACCTAGAGCTCTGTACAACATCTGTTTAATATAACCTAATTATCATCAAATGCTGAAATCATTTGGGATGTTTATTCTTATCAGGCTTTCCCTAGACTAACAAATGGCTGCCTAGATAATAAAACTCACATACATTTTACAAAATTTGTTCCTTTTCCTCATCCTTTTAAAATTTGTTCAAAAACTGTTATTCTTTCATTTCTACTCTGTATCCTCTGGAGAGAAATTTATTTTGTAGTTAAGGATAAGTTTCAGGATCTTTTGTCTTCTGTACTTCCGTGGTTTGATGAAAAGTAATATTCTTTTGACAGTAATATCCATTACTATTTGGAAGCATAAGTCTCCTAAATTATTAATACAATAAAGCACTTGGCTGTATACTAAGATGACACTACACCTTTGAAGGTAAATTTGTTTTTCTATAATAAACAGAAGTCATTCACTTCCTCATGCTGATGACTGTGATTGCATGAAGTACTTCTAACACAAGGTGTGTGCCTTGCCAATTTGCACTTAGTTTTGGCAAATTTTGATTCATTGATTCACTGAAAAAATATTTACAGGACAATTTGTACACTTCGGGTATTACACTAGATACTGAAAGGAATAACACAATCACGTTCACATCACTCACATCCACACTGTGTGCAATGTCTATGTGATTATAACCTATGGTCAGATGATCACCCAGGAGGCAAAGCTCTTTATTACAGGGTTATTTAAGTGCATTTTTTTCTGAAAAGAAGTAGGTATTTTTGTCTTAAACTCCATCAAGTAATCTGTGGGGTAACCCAATTATATGCATTGAGAGATTTTATAACCAGGTTTTAGTACAGGCTATTTCTTACATTTTCCAAAATCTAGATTAGTGAAAGAACCATCACGATATAGCCCTAAGATTTTATCTTTTGACTTAATTTGGCATGGCCATTTAAATTGATTATTCCTGACTGACCTAGGATGGTGTACACAATAATACAATAAATATATTGTAGTTGTTAAAATTAATTCTTCTCCAAATGCTTACTAAACACAATGAAGTCGCAGCTATTATAAGAACTATAAGTAAATTTCAAGATTCACTAGGAGAATGATAAACTGAAAATTCAACAACAACAAAAAAGCTAATAGTTTTATAAAATGGATGTGCCAAAGATATGACAAGCATTTGGGTAGACTTAACTTAAAAGATCACCACATTTGGGAGAGTTTTTATTTAAAAAGTACAGTTCTCAAAACATAATATAATGATTTCCTTGAATCACAAAGATGTCAAGCTTAACTCTCAAGGTTTGCCTTTGGGTGTAATAAGGAAATATTATTGAAATTATTATTTTAATATATTTTAAATAATTATCAGTATTTTAATTACAAGTATCTAGATAGAGATACTTCAAGTAGAGAGCAGAGAGAGAGTATAAGGGGTCAATATTACTCATTTTCTTATCCTATAAATAGGTCAAACTATGGAAAGTCTTCATTAAACCTTCAAAATATTTTTTGTTTTAGAAATCTGAGTTGATATTTGAAGATCCCCAATGGCTGGAGAATGCTGTTGGTGGGAAAATCAAGGGAAACAGTTAATCAGAGTATCTATATTTAGTGCCCAAATCAGTCCTTAAATAGCATAGTGAAAAAAAAAATCACTTCGCTGACTGTCACAGAACAGTTTCATGAATCTCTTCCAGGCTAGAGGAATGCAAAATGTATTCAGATGAAAGAACATTTAGCAATTTGAGTAGTCACAAACCCCACTATATTTGAAACAAATGGAATTGGTTCTTATTCAGATAAGGAGCAAACCTAATTTCCAAGTCAACCAAATCTTAAACTTTGGAAGGTTTGGAACCAACTTGGTATCTTCAGCACTATTTAAATAACACCACTATCAATGAATATTGTGGATATGTTATACACATTTTCACCCTAATTATTTTTTTTTAAATGTAAGAAGAAAAAAGTAACAGAGGAAACGTGAGACAATGAAAGAGAACACAGAAGACCAATGTTATGGAATAAAAACAAAGTGCCATCCCCTTGTCCTAGATGATTTGTAGGGTTAAATCTCCCAAGTACAGAGAATACTTGAATATTAACTATCTCTGCCCTCCCACACATCAAAATCATGTATAAAAATGGTTTCATCACATAAATAACCACATATTCAGCTATAGATGGCAGAGATCCCAAAAAAAAAAATGAGACTGTTATTAATACATTTTCCTTTGTTTGTATTTCAGGACGTTTGGCACCAAGGGATTATCTATGTTTCTGAAACCATTTAGCATTATACCAAAAATTCCACCCCAATGCATAAACAGTGGCATACCAGAGATGCCTGCATTCACAAGATTTAGGGATATTTGCTGCCAAAAGTTGTGAGCATGCACGTTGATTAAGTGTTCTCTTTCATGCTCCTGTCTGTATTATTTCATTAGATAATGAGATAGGCTGCCCTTTCTGTCCATCATTAGAGCAGCTGGAGACAGCATTTGCTACCTGGCAAAACTTCCGAAGAAGAATCTTTCTTAGCAGCAGATAAACCCAGGGATCCAATATCTGGTTCAGTGAAGCCAGGCGAACAGCTATTAAGAAGAAGTTGCATTCTTTCTGCTTTCCTGTGTCTGTCTTGCAGTGCTCAACTGATGTCTGATTGAAGATCATTTTCAACATCATTATCTAAGAAAGAAGGACAAATAATGGTTCCAAAAGTTAATAAGGATATATTCTCCACACAATACTCTGTATATAATAGGTTTTCAATAAATTGATGAACTGAAATGCTAATTCCAGCAGCATTTACACTCACAGAACACATCTCCAAATTATATAAGATATTACCTTGGATTTTCCCACATTTTGATTATCCAACATGATGGAGTTTTTTAAAACATACATGCTCCGCTGGCGCCATGGCTCAACAGGCTAATCCTCTGCCTAGCGGCGCTGGCACACCGGGTTCTAGTCCCAGTGGGGGCGCCGGATTCTGTCCCAGTTGCCACTCTTCCAGGCCAGCTCTCTGCTATGGCCCGGGAGTGCAGAGGAGGATGGCCCAAGTGCTTGGGCCCTGCACCCCATGGGAGACCAGGAGAAGCACCTGGCTCCTGCTTTGGGATCAGCGTGGTGCGCCGGCCGCAGCGCACTGGCCACGGCAGCCATTGGAGGGTGAACCAACGGCAAAGGAAGACCTTTCTCTCTGTTTCTCTCTCTCTCACTGTCCACTCTGCCTGTCAAAAAACAAAACAAACAAACAAACAAAAAAAAACAAAAAACAAAAAAAACCCATGGTCTCAGGCTCTTGATCCTTGGAATTTAAGAAGCCTGAAAATAACACCCCAAAATAAGCCAGACATCTGTCTTATTGAAGAAAGCACCAGTAGGTTGACACCAAAATGACAGTAACCACTCCACAATAATAAAAACAGATTTAATTTTAAATTTCAATAGTTCTCCAAAATAAATCACTGAAGAAAATGCAAAAGAAAGACAGATAATAATAATAATAATGGCATTAGCATTTTCTGAAACCTTACTACTTGTTAGGTACTGTGAAATTCACATGCATTAAATAAACAATATAAGTACTCTTACAACCTCCTTTATACAATTGGAGAAATCAAGATTTAGTGATGTGAAATGGCTGAGCCAAATTTAAACCCAAGTTCCCTAAAGCCATATGACGTACAATATTTTCCATGTTTTTGGTCTTTCCATATGCCCCCTACTCCCAGTACACACACCAGAATTTTAACTCCATGACAACATGAATTTGGGGCCACCTTTTATTCCTTGTTAATATAGTCCTAGTGCTTAGAACAATATTTAGCAGATGGTAGGTGCTCAACATATATTTGTTGGGACTGGCATTGTGTCCTAGAGGACTAGGTCACAAGTCCTACTAATGTGCTCCCTGCTGATGTTCCTTGCTAATGTGCCTGGGAAGACATTGGAAGGTGGCCCAAGAGCATGGGCCCCTGCCATCCAATTGAAACACTGTATGGAGTTCCTGGCTCCAGGCTTCAGCCTGGTCCAGCCCCGGCTGTTGGGACTATTAAAATCAACGGATGGAAGATCTTGCTCTCTCTCTCTCTGTCATTCTGTCTTTCAAATAAAAAAAAAAATCTTTTAACACATAAACAAATAAGGGCCAGCAGTATGGCACAGCCGGTTAAGCAGTTGCCCGCAGTGCCAGTATCCCATATGGGCGCTGGTTCGTGTCCTGGCTGCTCCTCTTCCAATCCAGCTCTCTGCTAATGTCCTGGGAAAGCAGTGGAGGGTGGCCCAAGTACTTGGACCCCTGTATCCACATGGGAGACCCAGAAGAAGCTCCTGGCTCCTGGTTTTGAATCAGCCTAGCTCTGGCCTTTACAGCCATTTGGGGAGTGAACCAGCGGATGGAAGATTCTCTCTGACTCTCCCTCTCTCTCTGTGTAACACTGCCTTTCAAATAAATAAGGCAGTGTTACACAGAGAGAGAAGCAGAGGCAGAGAGAGAGATCTTCCATCCACTGGTTCACTCCCAAATGGCTACAACAGCCGGAACTGCGCCAACCCAAACGCAGGAGCCAGGAGCTTCTTCCAGGTCTCTCATGTGGGTAAAGGGGCTCAAAGACACAGGCCAACTTCTACTGCTTTCCCAAGCCATAGCAGAGAGCTGGATTGGAAGTGGAACAGCTGGGATTTGAACTAGTGCCCATATGGGAAGCTGGCACTGCAGGCAGCAGCTTTACCCACTGTGCCACAGCCCCGGCCCCCTAAATAAATCTTTAATATATATATATATATAAGCAAATATTTATGAATGATCAAATGTTTATATTTGAAGGAATACATTATATGACATATACATGAATATAACACTGATGTACATAAATATATTTGTGTTGAATTAATGAATATTTGTGAATTAATATTTGTGATTTCCAGAGAACAGAAAAAACAAAGGTTCATATACATATAAAAATATTTAAACTTAAGGGCTGGTGCTGTGGTGTAGCAGGTAAAGCTGCAGTCTGTAGTGCTGGCATTCCCATTTGGGCACCAGTTCGAGTCCTCGCTGCTCCTCTTCCAGTCCAGCTGTCTGCTAATGACCTGGGAAAGCAGTAGAAGCTGCACCCACATGGGAGACCTGGAAGAAACTCCTGGCTCCTGACTCTAGCCATTTTGGCCATTTGGGGAGTAAAACAGAGGATGGAAGACTTTTCTATCTCTCCCTCTCTCTGTCTGTAACTCTACCTCTCAAACAAATAAATTAATTAATGAAAAAAATTCAAACTCAATAATCATCACACAAAATGCAAATTACAACAAAGTAGGGAGCCATTTTTTGCCCACTAGCTGGAACGAAATGAACAATGTAACTATACCAAATGGGAGGATGTGGAGCACACCTTTAGCAGGAGTGTAAACTGCAGCTACTACTGCTGCTCCTACCGGCCTTCAAGATCAATTTGGCATTATTTCATTTACTCCCTCCCAGCCATACTGGTTATAGAAATACACCACCTAGGCTTCCTATAGCAGGAGTGGAACCTGCAAACTGTTTCCAACAGCCTGGTTCATAATGGCAAAAAAGACAAAACAACCCAAACATGAGTTCACTTTCTCAAGTAAGGAAAGGAACTGACTTTGTAAGCAAATCCTAAATTCACCTTTCCAGACCTACATAGCTGCTGAGTGCTTGAAATATGGCAGGAGCCCATTGAGATGTTAGCATATTTAATATTTGTTATATAATAAGTGATAATATTTTGAAATATTGTAGTAAATGCTTCACTAAAATTAACGTCACATTTCTTTTTCACTCTTTTTTAATGCATACTACTAGCAAATTGAAAATTGCTTATGTGGTTTGTTTGTTGCTTACAATACATTTCTATTGAGCCCAATCTCTGTCTTATGTGAATATTTAGGATGTTTAGGTCACATACCCCAAATTGAATTCAGCTCCCTTGAGCACACAAGCAAAACACTCTTAACTGCCAACTTCCAACACTGGCTCTTTCTTGCAGTCCGCCTGACTCAGCACTTCACAGTTCGCCACATCCTCCATAAGGTCTTTTGTTTATTCTGTTCTCACCCGGTTCAGATCCCTTCTCATCTGAATTAGAATAATAACAGACAACTCAATCATGCATGCTATGGACTGAATGTCTACATCCTGTCCCCCTCATGGATGTCAACTCATCACACATTCAGCTTTCTAAACCTCAACTCTGAGCAAACTCTCTCCAACAGAAACATGTATGTCTGCCCATTGTCTACCACACAAAAATTCAACCCTGGTATCCAAAGTCCTTCACACTACTGTTTTAGTCTTTATTTCCAGCCTTACCTGCTAATATCAGCCTACAAAGAATCTAAACTTTAGATACAACTTATTCATCTAGAATATCCTTTTATTCTTTTCCTATATCTTTGTCTTTATACATTTCGCTCTCTACCCCAGAAAATTTTGTGTTCTAGTATCCATTTTTACTTCTGAAAAGACTATGTCATTTTTTTCTTACCACTAGGAACCACTGTCCTCCGAAGGTCTACAAATGTGTGTGTGTGTGTGTATATATATATAGATAGATATTGTATATATATATATGTGTGTGTGTGTGTGTGTATATATAATATATATATGTGTGTGTATAATATATATATATATTATATATACACAATATAGAAACATATATTTAGAGACAAATAGAAAATATCCCTCAACATCTTGGACACAGGGATAAAAAGTTGGGCCTTTATGAGTTAGAGTAGATATAAAATCAGCAGCTGGTTCCAAGGTTAGCGAACTTGATTACAAGAAAATAAGCAAAGTATTGTCTGAATCTATTTGCAAATGGACTTGGAATTATCTACTGTTAGCAAAATAGGCTCCAATAGTCAGATAAAAGATGTAATTACTATATTAGCTTATGCCTGATGCTATTAAATATTTGATCCTTTTAATTTCCCATGTCCTGTGTCTTTTTCCACAGAACTGATAATGACTGGTCCCACTGTTGGTAAGTCAACAGGAAAAGAGAACTGAGTCACAGGATTTTCTGGTATTGTTAGTTATACCTATGGACTCTCAATTTTATTTAAATATATATATACATGGAAGTACTTAAAAAATATAGTGGAAAATGAAATTAAAATAAGTGATTTATATTGCAAAAAATTTTTCAAACTCCATACTTATGAGTGGTCTTTAAAATGTTCATTAAAAAAGTTTATTATGAAAAAACCATGGGTAGATTTCAAGGTCTTTTTGGCACCAAAATAAACATATTTAAATTTATTTTCCATAAACTTTTGAAAATACCCTTAAATACTAAAGAAGCAGGTGGGCAGGTAACTAGACAAGAAAGAGTTGGGAAAATTACATCAAAAATCACACATGGCCATGGTGACATTGGCCTCCAGTCATTTTCCTTTTGTCTTACTGAATCGCAGGTTACTCTTACACTGCACACTAGCAAAAGGAACAAGATTTCCAGATCTGGCTTATAATAAATTCATGCTCTGGGACTGGATCCATAGTCCTTGGCCAAATTCCTTTCTAATAGCTTCAGAAATTACTGTTCTATAAACAAATAAGAAGAGAATGGGTAGGCAATGAGGACATAGCCATATATTCTGACTGCAATTTCTTTCACAGAAACTTTTCCCAAGGGGTTTATTCAATAAAAGCAAAAATAACTATACAATAAATGTTCAGAGAAGCACTAGCTGTACAAGCCAGAAATGGCAAAAACATACATTCCTAACATCAGATGTGAAGCTTAGCAAAGTATAAACAATCCACATAACAGTATATGTAAGAATTAAATTACAACAATATAGTAGTGTATATATAGTTGATTAATATAATTATATTATGTGAAAACCATAGACATAGAAGACAATGGACTGATTGCTATTTTTTTAAAGATTTAATCATTCACTTGAAAGGCAGAGTCACAAAGAGAAAGAGGCAGAGAGAAAGAGAGAGAGAGAAGCCTTCCATCTGATGGTTCACTCCCCAGATGGCTGCAACAGCTGGAGATTGCTATTAAACAATAATTCACTATTAAGCAATAACTAAACTAACTTTAAAATTTCATGTGCATACTAATTCACATGATCTAAGAAAGCCTTCCTTTAAAATTATTTATTTATTTATTTATTTATTTATTTATTTTAAAAGCAGAATTATAGAGAAAGGCTGAGATGGAGAGAGATCTTTCACGCACTGATTCACTACCCAAATGGCCAAACTCCCAGGGCTGGACCAGGCGGAAGCCAGGGGACAGGAGCTTCATCCTGGTCTTCCACGTGGGTGCAGAGCCCCCGCCACGGGTCATCTTCCACTGCTTTCCCAGGCACATTAGCAGGGAGCTGGATTAGAAGTGGAGTAGCCAAGACTCGAACCAATGCCCACATGCAACGCTGGCACTGCAGATGGTGGCTTAACCGACCGCCCCTCAGTGCCAGCCCAATCTTCCATTTTAAATAAAAGGCTTTCTGCAGTGCCGGCATCCCATATGGGATCCAGTTCAAATCCTGGCTACTCCACTTCTGGTCAAGCTCCCTGCTAATGCGCCTCGAAAGCAGCGGAAGATGGCTCAAGTCCTTGGGCTCCTGTACCCATATGGGAGACTCAGATGAAGTTCCTGTCTCCTGTCTTTGGCCTGTCCCAGTCCTGGATATTGTGGCCATTTAGGAAGGGAACCAGCAGATGGAAGATCTCTCTCTGTCTTTCTCTTTCTCTCTGTAATTCTGATTTTCAAATAAATAAGTAAATCTTAAAAAAAGATGATTATTTCCTTTATTAATAAATACATATTACTATAAGCTAGTTTTAATTAATATATATTTGCATTATTGTAATTTATATATGACATGCAGATAAATTATACATATAAAATATGTATAATATATAATTATTATCTTCTTGGTACTGGCTTTCCATTGCAGCAAGCAGTATAGTGACCCTTCTGCAAAGATCGCCATTTCTTAGTCCCTAGAAACTTTGAATACATTACCACACATGGGAAAAGGGAGTTTACATATATGATTAAGGGTGAGGACTATGAGCTGGGGAGATTATCCTAGATGGAATGGATGGACCCAATGTAATCACGAGGGTCCTCAAAATCAGAGAGCGTTTCCAGCTGAGATCAGAGGGAGGTGTCACTGTCACTACAGAAGAAGCACTGGAGGGATGCAATGTAGCCTGCTTTGAAAATGGAGAGGAGAAGGCAGGAGTTAAGGAATGCAGGGGAATTCCTCTAGGAGCTGAGGAAGCAAC
The DNA here is from genome assembly GCF_033115175.1 of Lepus europaeus. Taxonomy (NCBI): domain Eukaryota; kingdom Metazoa; phylum Chordata; class Mammalia; order Lagomorpha; family Leporidae; genus Lepus; species Lepus europaeus. Next base: position 63,209,607 of record NC_084831.1, read on the forward strand.
AGAGTGGTGCTTCCTTCCCATCCCAGACAGCAAGGCAGCTCCACAGACATTTTGATGTTAACCCAGTGAGACCCACGTCAGACTTCTAACCTACAGGACCATGAGATATGGCTTTGCTTTTAAGCTACCATGTTTGTACAAATTTGTTTCAGCAGCAGTGGAAAACTAATACACCCACACGGTGAGCTCTCAACACATATTAAGAGACAAGGCAAATCAAGGAGAGAGGCGCCTTTCTCTGAAGGGAGGAAGGAACCTCTACTGTGACACGGCCTTGACTAAACAAGTTCAGAGTCGGTGAACTCAAGGGACTTCCATAGCCTAGACAGCTCATAGCAAGAGTCTCAGGTGATTACTGACGTCATAATTAAGAGTGCCAATTGCAGCGTGCCTACCGCGGCGGCCATTGGAGGGTGAACCAACAGCAAAAAGGAAGACCTTTCTCTCTGTCTCCTTCTACTGTCCACTCTGCCTGTCAAAAATAAAAAAAATAAAAAAAATAAAAAAAAAGAGTGCCAATTGTTAAATCAACAATGGAAGTCACTGGGTACATGCTCCCCATGTAGGATCTCTGTCCTTAATGTGTTTTACTATGAAACTTAAAAACACTGCTAGTTGAACAATACCCTATACTTTGTGCGGTTGTGTGAGTGCAGCCTGTTGAAATCCTTGCTTAGTATATACTAAGTTGATCTTCAGTATATGAAGGTAATTAAAAATGAAACTTGATAAAGGGCGGGATGGGAGAGGGAGAGGGGAGGGCCACGGGAGGGAGGGAGGTTGGGGGGGAAGCCACAACAATACAAAAGTTGCACTTTGTAAATTCACATTTATGAAATAAAAAAAAAGACAAGGCAAAGAATAAACTTGAAATTGAATTTATTCTCTCACAGAAAATATATCGTAGCAAGCTTGTTGATATTGTTTACTTTTTAACCTTTTTTACTACAAACAAAGTAAAAGTAAACTTCATCCTTACTCCTATGTAAATTATCTCATTTTCTAAACTTGAAACATGCAAAAATGAAATGCCTATTATTCGAGTGGCATCAGTTGGATTTCAATGTGTTTGCCTAAAAGGCATAAAATCAGCATTTTTCAACCCAGTTGTCTTTATGGGAAAAAAATGCCCATGAATCTTCCTTCTGCCTCGTCTTATAAAATGTCGAAAAAGTTTTGTCTCAGCCTCTTAATTCATCTAAAATGTAAATATTTGACCATTTATCATCTTTAGGAAGTGTTCTCCAAGCCTGGTCTGGAATTATCTAAAAGTTCACTTAAATTAAATTTTCATTTTCTTTTATAACATAAAGTATTGGATTTCTCTAAGTTTTTATGATCAGGAAAATTCATGAAATTATTTGTTAAAATGAAATTTCAGTCATTTTACACAGTCCTTGATTATTTTAAAATTACTTTTTATGAGGAAATAATTTAAAATTATTTTTGATGAGGCTAATATAAGCCTCATATGCCTTATATTGCTTAGTACACAGTAATTTCCAGTAATTTACTATTGATAATGCAATGATTATAAAATTATGAAACCAAGCTCTGTAAGCAATAGCTGGCACATGAGTGGAGAACTTTAGCTTTTCCCAGCAATCATGAGATGTGCAATGCAGAGAAAACTGGAATTAGAAGCAGTGAGCATAATACTGCTATTTCCAAACGGAAGCAGGGATGAAGTAGGGCTCCAAATTTCTCATTGAATTCTGAACATAAATGCAAAGTATCATATCTATTGACTTCTCCATATTTAAGGAGCTAAACTGTTCTTAAAATTTTTGTATTTGTGTTTGCAAGGATTTTTTATATTGTTAAGACTTTGGGAGAAAATCCATGGTACAAGTATATAGTTTTATTTAGAATTAATTGTTCCTATTACTCCAATTCTCCTAATACAGATGAGAAGGGACAAACAAAAAGAAGGCTACTTATCTGGTAAATGAACTATTTTTTAAGCACATGCATGTATACTTTGCATGATTGCGCCTTCTGAACAACCTCATATAATGAACCATCTGGTCAAAGGAGTGGTGGGACCCACTCTGGCTGAACAGAGCTATAGCTCATCTGCTAGCAACCGCCCCAGGCTCCATGTAAATCCTGTCAGGACCCGTGGCCTCTCTTCTGGTTACAGAATAGAGAGCTCTTTATTTACTCAGGATAACCAGGAACACAACAAATCACTGACCTCTATATTCTCCATCTTTGCCCACCATCAAGTGCAATTACCTTGCTCCAGACTAAAAGAAACAAACGATTTGTCCTTCCCCCGTGATAATGTTCTTATTAAGAGTAATCTTTACTTAGTATAGAGTTGGTCTTCTGTATATAAAGTTAATTAAAAATGAATCTTAAGAATGGGATGGGAGAGAGATTAGGAGGTGGGACGGGAGTGAGGGAGGGAGTGTGGGTATGGGGGGAAAACTACTCTCTTCCTAAAGTTGCACCTTTGAAAATTGTATTCATTAAACAAAAGCTTTTTTTAAAAAAAGAGTAAAGCATTAACCAGAGATTGCTTCAATAATTTGCATTTGGATTGACAATTACACTTTTAAGTCTCCAGTACTTAATTTCTTGGTTCAAAAGTGCCTGGGATTGTAGGCCACAGATACTTATTGAAGATAATGAGAACCCTCCCCCCAAAATTAATCTGTAGAGGGGGTAATAAAATTCATTAGCTGTCCAGTGTGGGTTGTTTAATCATTTCCAGTTTATTCCTAATGTAACGTTTAAGAGACATTCTCCCACAAGCCAATTGTTACCCATGACGTTTTGTTTTCCATAATTCTTTGTTGTTATGCTTTGAGAGAATAACTTGCCATACTGGAAATTCCCCTCTGGAGTTGGTAAATGTACTCTACACGGAAACCAGTCTGGGCCCTTCAAGCTACTTAATTACATAATTTGAAGGTTTTTCACGGGAAGAAGCTTCACTGTGCATGAGGATTAAGAAACAGATGTAGTCTTTCCAGTCTGATTGCCATCCTGTTGGGTTGTCAGACTATCATGCCAGCCTTGACTCTACTGTTTAACAGGCTTCCCTGCCTTATCTAATCTGAAACCTTTGCAAATAAATAGCTCACGAACATTTAAAAAATTACTAGTAGCTGTGTCATTTCATCTTTACTACTATGTAGTTTCAGAAAATGTCTAAAAACAACAATGGATTAGAAATCAGAAGAGCTTAATTCCATTGCTGGCTTTGCTACCATTTATGACTTTAGAAAAGTCATTTATTCTCTGGGATTTATTGAATTCCCTAGTAACATTGGAATGGACTGGAGGGCTTCCACATATACTTGAATAGTAACATTTATTTTTTCTGATGTATTTGGGGCAAGAAAGTGATTGGAAAAATCACTTATTTGATTTGGAAAAGAAAAGAAACCTAAAAGAAAAAAGTATGGAACAAAAGACGATTTCTTTGTAAGAAATACCTAAATATGTATTTTTGGTTAGGGGTAAATAGAGGAAAATTTACAAAGTTACAAAGGAGATAGTATATGAGAACAAGGGATAGATTCTTGTATCTTTGGGGAAAGATTTTTGTAGAAGTAGCACACTTAGGCAAATACACTGACCAACAGTGAAGGACCTCTCATAAATCTGACTCACTTTGCTTCTGGTTTGGAGACTAGGTACCTAACTTTGGATCTGAACCTCCCTTTCTCTAAGTCACAATTAATACCTGCTTACTACACACATCTTCTCCATCAAATGGTGTAGTCGCAAAAATTAAAGTGAGATAAAAATAATTAACATCTTCACTTTCCATGGCATACCTCTTCCCACCCCCCAGGCACTGCTCCAACTGTTGCGCTATTACAGACTTCTAGAACAGAATGCTTTGTACAGAGACAGAACACTGGGTGTTCTGGGGAACGCTGCAAAAACATGAGTGTACTATGTTGACTTTCCTTAAATTTCCACCTAACAGAATGATTTTAAAGCAGGACAAAAAAGAATTCTCTTCAAATTTTCACTTTAAAAGTGTTTGATAAGGCAGCATCATTATTCAGTCATCACAGGAGATCTCTACACTCTGCCCCCACACTACTTGCTACATAAGAATTTATTTCTCTGCCTGGTGTTGTGGTGTAGCAGGTAAAGCTGTAGCCTGTGATGCCAGCATCTCATATGGATGCCAGTTCCTGTGCTGGCTGCTCCACTTCTAATTCAGCTCCCAGCTAATGTGCCTGGGAAAAGCAGCAGAAGATGGCTCAAGTGGTTGAGCCCGTGCCACCCACGTGGGAGACCTGGTGAAATTCTTGGCTCCTGGCTTTGGCCTCAGTCCTGGCTATTGCAGCCACTTAGGGCTTGAAACAAGGAATGGAAGATAATCTCTCTCTCTCTTTCTCTCTCCCTTCCTCCCTCCTTCCCTTTCTGTAACTCTAACTTTCAAATAAATAATAAATATTTTGAAAAAATAATTTCTTTTTAATTACTAGGAGTGGTAAATTCTATGTGATTGGCTCCATACAGCTCCACCACAAGGCTCACAGAATATCAGTAAGTCCTCAAATTCTGGCTGAACTGAAGGCATAATTCATTTTATAAAAGTATTCATTCTTTGGATTACAGATTTAAGTCCGTTATTTTCTCCCCAAATACAATTTCATTTAAACCCAAAATGTGTATTATTATCTACTCAAAGTACCATAATATTAGTGACAATTAAAAGTAGCTAAATGTTTAAGGAATCAGACCTGTGGATCAGTTTTGTGTGGAAAGATATTTATCCTAATATAAAAACAGAAAATTAGAAACACCTAAGTAACAAATAATAGCATACTGTTTCAATTGTAGAACAGCCATCATATGCATACAACATATGTATCCCAATGCTGACACTTAAAGTCATATTTTTACAGACTATTTAGTATAATGAAGAAATGTTCAAGGGACTAGTGTTGTGGTGCAGCAGGTTACGCCACCACTTGAGATGCTGGCATCCCATATTGAAGTGCCAGTTCTGATCCGGCTTTCTCCTAATGTCCTGGAAATGCATGGTAAGGTGGCCCAAGTACTTGCACACCTGCCACACACGTGGATGACCCAGATGGAGTTCCTGGCTCCTGGATTTGGTCTATCCCATATTTGGCTGTTGCAGACATTTGGGGAATGAATCAGTGGATGAGAGAGATCATCTCAGTCTCTGTGTATCTCTGTCTCTCTTTCCCTCCTCCCTCCCTCCCTCTCTTTCTGTTGCACTATCTTTCAAATAAGCAAACAAGTAAGTCTTTCAAAATAGCCACGATATGAAAAGTGAAGACAGATGTTTATTTCATGGCATAATCCAATCTTAAAAAAGCTATTTAAAATGAAAAACAGTAGAAACTGTAATCACTGGGTAAAAATTGGAGTGATTTCTATGTTCTCTACATGTTTCATTGTTTACAAATTCTCCACAATGAACATATTTTTTTCAGACTTAGAAAAGAAACAATGAATTTAGAGTAGTTGGAGACTTAGCTATAAATAATTATTTGTTGGGGAACCATTTGGTGTAGCAGTTAAGCCATTTATTGGCACACCCACATCCCACATTAGAGTGCCTGGGTTTGAGTCTTGGCTCTGCTCCAGCTCCAGTTCCTAGCTTATGTGAACCATGGGAGGCAGCAGGTGATGGTTCAAGTATTTGTGTCCTTCCTACCCTCCCACCCATGTAGGAGATTTGGATTAGATTCCAGGCTCCTGGCTTTGGTCTGGCCCAGCACCAGCTATTGTTGGCATTTGGGTAGTAAACCAGTAGATAGAAGAGCTCTCTCTGTCAGTCTGTCTTTTTCTGTCTCTCTCCTTGTCTGTCTGCTTTTCAAACAATAAAATTGAAAATAATAATTTGTTAATTTATTAGTAAAATGTTAGTATCACAATACAACCTAGAACTATAATATAATCATGTTAGCTTTAATTCCTAGGTGGTCAATGTCTCCATATAATTTTACAATTAGTAGAAAAAATAGTCTGACATAATAATTGATTAAAAACATTTAATTTCATCAGTAAATTCATTATGGCCTACTAAAGGGAATGCAAGTTTAGTAAATTACTGGTTCAGCAATTGACTTCAAGGAAAATATAGTCATAGCATGCAAAAGAATCCCTTCCTTTGCTGCAGTCAGTACACAATGCAACTAATGATTGGAGTTCAAATCTGAAATGAAAAATTCTTATTTAACTTTGCAGCATGTCAAAATGACACTCTCTTTTGGATAGATTCTTTGAAAAAGCTTCATCTCTTAGGAGAATCCCAAAAAGATGTATCATATACTTTGGATGGACACTGGGTGAACATGGGCTGATAGGGATCTTATTAAACTCATGGTCCCAAATCATATTGCAACCCTAGCCACTGGCATTGCTTGCTCTCGCTCTCTCTCTCTCTTTCTGGTATTCTCCAAAGCAGCTGTTTCACACTTTCTCTGTACAGATTTACTTCACAGAAGAAATATCTATAAGAGGGTGTGGGGAGCTCTCACCTCCTTACCACCAACTTCAGCATTTACACCCATCCATCCTTAACTTTCCTCTTATTTGAATGGCAAGGGTTTCCTGTCTCTACTTAAGAGTAACCCTCTATCTGTACCCTGGATCCTATCCATCCTGAATTTCAGAGATCTTATTTTCTCAGCAGTCCCCTCCCAATTTTTATAGATAATTTCTTCTTTTGTTTTTTTCTGCATTGCTATTTTAATCAAATTTTTACCACCTTGAGAAAATAAAACTGAAATTCTCTCCTATCTACATACACTGCTCTAGAAGTTACAGCCACACTCCTCACAAGAGTTTCCTATCCTCCTTATCTTCAAATTTATTCCTAAATCTGCTATGGCCTGACCTTCGGGTCAACAAGTCCTGTTCCCAAGGCCACCAACAAGGTTGTGAAATTTATTAGATATCTTGAATCCCAGCTCTGGCTCCTGACCCAGCTTCCCACTGATGTGGATTCGGAAAGGCAACAGGTGATGGCTCCAGTACTTGGATCACTGCCACCACATGGGAGACTTGGATTGAGTTCCAGGGTCCTGGGATCCGCCTGGCCCAGCCCCAACGTTTGCAGGCATTTGCGAGAATGAACCAGTGGATGGGCATGTGCTCCCTCTCTCTCTCAAAAAAAAAAAAAGTTTTTTAAAAATTAAATCTATATGTAATAGGGTATACCTCTTGCCTTATTTCAAGACTTATCATCTTAGCTGACTATAGTACAGCTCTGTCTAGATATTTTATATTTTTGTTTGACAGGCAGAGTGGACAGTGAGAGAGAGAGACAGAGAGAAAGGTCTTCCTTCCGTTGGTTCACTCCCCAATAGCAGCTGCGACCAGTGCACTGCACTGATCAGAAGCCAGGAGCCAGGTGCTTCCTCCTGGTCTTCCACGTGGGTGCAGGGCCCAAGCGCTTGGGCCATCCTCCACTGCACTCCCAGGCCACAGCAGAGAGCTGGACTGGAAGAGGGGCAACAGGGACAGAATCCAGCGCCCTGACCGGGTGTGCCGGCGCTGCCAGGCGGAGGATTAGCCTAGTGAGCAGCGGCGCCGGTCTTTTATCAAATTTGACACCTTCAAAACTGAATCATTTTCTTTCTCCACAAAAGTTCTTCTCCACTGATCTTCCCTATCTCAGTAAACTCAGTTCTCTAAAATAGAAATTTGAGATTTATCTTTGGTTCATTTCTGTCTCTCTCTTTCTCTCTGTATTCCAACTCATTCACCAGACTTTTCATACCTAATCAATCGGTAAGTCTCTAATGATTTATTTTATTTATTTGAAAGACGGAGTAAGTGAGAGAGAGGGAGAGACAGAGAGAAATCTTCTATCTGCTGGTTCACTCCCCAAATGGCTGCAATGGCCAGGGCTGGGCCAGGCCAAAGCCAGGAGTTACTTTCAGGTCTCCCATGTGGTTGGCAGGGGCCCAAGCACTTGGGTAATCTGCAGCTTTTCCTAGGTCATTAGCAGGGAACTGGATTGGAAGAGGAGCAGCCAGGCCACACACTGGCACCCATATGAGATGCCAGTGTCACAGGCAGCAGCTTAACCCACTGCACCATGATGCCTGCCTCTAACCTCCTATTTTTTGTTTATAGTCTATCCTTTTTCCCATCTCTACTCCCACTTGACTCTAAACATAAGCTACCACTATCTGTCTTTGTTTTTTTTTTTTTTAAAATATTTTATTTATTTGAAAGAGTTACAGAGAGCGGTAGAGACAGAGAGAGAGGTCTTCTGTCTGATGGTTCACTCCCCAGATGGCCATAATGGCCAGAGCTGCGCCAATCCAAGGCCAGGAGCCAAGAGCTTCTTCTGGGTCTCCCAAGCAGGTGCAGGGGCCCAAGCAGTTGGGCCATCTTCTATTGCTTTCCCAGGCCACAGCAGAGAACTGGATCAGAAGAGGAGCAGCCAGGATTAGAATCGGTGCCCATATGGGATGCCGACGCTTCAGGCCAGGGCTTTAACCCGCTGCGCCGGCCCCATCACCACTATCTCTTGTCTGAACTACAGAATAGTCCATGACAATTTTCTGGCCTCCATTTGGGACCCCTCCTTGCTGCTACTTGTGAGATTTGTTTGGAAAATGAAATTCTGATTCTCTTTATTTTTCTTTTTTATAATTTTTATTAATATAAAAGGAAAAGATTTCATAGATATAATTCTATGATAACCATACTTCCCTCCCTCAATCACCCCTCCTTCCTCCACTTTAGAAAGTTAGCTAACTTCCTATTGTCCTGAGTATGATGTCCAAACCTTTAAGTTCAAGGTGACTGTGTTTTGGGCATTTGGTGTAGTACTTAAGATGTCACTTGGGATGCCTGCATTCCATATTGGAGTGCCTGGGTTCAAGTTCTGACTGCAGTTCTTTTTTTTTTTTTTTTTGACAAAGTTAGACAGTGAAGGAAGAGAGAAACAGAGAGAAAGGTCTTCCTTTTCTGTTGGTTCACCCCCCAAATGGCCGCCACGGCCTGCGCACTGCGCTGATCCGAAACCAGGAGCCAGGTGCTTCCTCCTGATGTCCCATGGGGGTGCAGGGCCCAAAAACTTGAGCCATCCTCCACTGCCCTCCCTGGCCACATCAAAGAGCTGGACTGGAAGAGGAGCAACCGGGACAGAATCAGGACCAGTGCCGCAGGTGGAGGATTAGCCTAGTGAGCCGCGACACCGGTGACTGCAGTTCTTGATTCCAGCTTCCTGCCAATATGTGCTCCGGGAAGCTGCAGGTGCTGATGTATTCAGGTCCCTGCTACTTTTGAGACCGGATTGAGTTCTGGCTTTGACCAGGTCCAGCCCCAGCTATTTCAGGTAACTGGAGAATCAAACAGTGCATAACAGATCTCTTTCTCCTTCTCTGCCTTTCTTGTAAATAAGTAAATTTAAAAAAAAATTTAAATGCTAGTCTTTTCCTGCTTTAGGATGTTTACAAACCTGGATCCCCATGTCTTGAAACCCTCACTCTACTCTTCTTTACTTGAGTAATTCTTTTTTTTTTTTTTTTTTGAAAGGCAGAGTGGACAGTGAGAGAGAGACAGAGAGAAAGGTCTTCTTTTTGCCGTTGGTTCACCCTCCAATGGCCGCCGCGGTAGGCGCGCTGCGGCCAGCGCACCGTGCTGATCCGATGGCAGGAGCCAGGTGCTTCTCCTAGGCTCCCATGGGGTGCAGGGCCCAAGGACTTGGGCCATCCTCCACTGCACTCCCGGGCCACAGCAGAGAGCTGGCCTGGAAGAGGGGCAACCGGGACAGGTGTGCCGGCGCCGCAAGGTGGAGGATTAGCCTAGTGAGCCACGGCGCTGGCCAAGTAATTCTTTCTTTTGTGTGAACTTGAAACATCCACTTATCTGGTATTTCTCTTGTCAGAAGAAAGTCTTATTTCGGACTCAACATAGTCTTAATATGGGCTCACACTTCTCTAATCATCTCTAAACTTTGAACATTTGCTCGTTTTTTTTTTCATTCCCATCAACATAAGAAAGTTTTATAAAGTAAGGGTCTTTTCTTTATACAAATTTTTATTTATATAAGATGAACAAATTTTTATTTATATAAAATGAGCAAATTTTATTTATGTAAGATGAACAAATTTCTACAAGGTGAATAAGATTTAGGAGCATAGTGATACTTCCTGCCCTGCCCTCCCTACTGCCCATCTTCCCACCCTCCCTCCTTCTTCCTTTCTTATTTTTTTTTTAATTTTTATAATCACAGGCTTAACCCTCCACTAAATAAAGAATTCAACAAGCAGTAGGCAGGAAAAACTGTTCCTCATTAGACAAGGGCTGTATACAATAATCAAATCTCAAATTGTCAACTTCACTCATATACATTCCATTTTCTGTGCTCTGTATATTAGTTATACAAATCAGAGGAAGCATATGATATTTGCCTTTTTTGGACTGATTTATTTCTCTAACCATATCCTTTTAGATTCATCACATTCAGAGTCTAGCCCAGAACATAATTCTTTGTAGATTAATAATAAATGAATGGTAGTGGCTCAGCAATACAGGGGGAATCATGTTTTGGGCTCCCAGTAAGTGGATTCCTACGGTGGCCAAGTGCAAGCCCACAAACGCTGTGCAGGTGGGCTCCAGATCAGAGTCCCAACCAGCTGCAGCTGGACACCAGTAGGCCTGGAAGGAGCCAGGTTCCAAGCCTGAGGAAGACCTGAATTTGTATCTGACTTCCTCATTAATCTCCCAGGACTGACACTGACCTTTGATACTTGGCTAAGAGTTGTAATTGTTCCACTTTCTAGACCCAACAGCTGATTGAACCTAGCATGTTGTGACTCTGGGGAGAGTGAGGAGTGGGTGGTGAAGGCACTAGAACAAGAGACTTCCAGGACTTCAGGAGTGAAGCTGGAACTATCAGGGGACATGAATTAATTTTGGCACAAACTGGGCAGCTGCATGGTTCAGAAACAAGCTGAAGACAGACTGACAAGACTATGAATGGGAGCTTTGTCCACCTGACTCACATTGACTCTGGTGAGATGGAGTGGCCATGAGAGGTGCAGAGGGGCTCAGCTAACACCCTGGACACTCTCAGACCTGAAAGGCATATTCTCTGGGAACCTGGAATGAGTTCCCTTCTCCTAAATGACAAGCTGGGTGCCACCTGTTTTTAAACTCTTAACCTGGAACTTCAACAGGGCAGGCAGATGAGGTTAGCACAGTTGAAGCTGGCTGTGCTGAGAGGCCTCTCACTTCCCCAGCCTTCTCTTTCCTCCTCGAAAGAACTAAAGCAGAGATCCAGCAGGGGCTGGGAGGGTCATCATTGCCTACTCCACTATTTAGATTGCGAACTTAAAGCTCACTACCTCCCATCCCTCAACATATCTCTGCCAATACCAGGGTCTTTTCTCCAGTAAGGCCTCTAATCCTGAGTTTCTGTGGCATGACTAGCCACTCCCCCAATCCTCATCACCTCTTAAAGGACCCAAATCCAACCATAGTTACAATGATGATTAAACCTTAATGTGAGTTTTGGAGGGGACATTCAAACATCAATAACAATTTAATTTATTTGCAAAACTTCCTGTGAGGGCTCAAGTCAGTCCTGGCTGGCATCAGGAACTTCCTAATATATTATATTAATTCATTTTCTTTGTCCCAGCACAAAACACTCAGGAATTGAATCAGCTTTCTTTACAGTTACCTCCTGTCCTGTTGAGTGAAACAGTGACTGAGTAATTGTGCAATGCCAGATCCATGATTTGAGAACTTAAAGTATCACACGGTAGCAGTGGCTTTTCTTTGACATGGAGAACATTCTATGATTTCCTAATCATGATGGGAAGTGTAGCCTGCAATGCTTCAACCCTTGTAAAGAGAGCCGTGTAATAACTAAATTTACCCACACGTTTACTGCTTGGCTTTTGTGAATGGGGAAGGCAGCAACCAAACATTTCTGGTGATCTCTCTCTCCTCCGGAATACATGTAGCAGCATTAAGGACATTGATTCCTACAACCTACTCACCTCCCGGGTATGAAGGTACTTTGCATCTTGAACTGTGAAATACGCAGAGTCCATGACTTCAGTAACTAAGAATTAATTAGTTATTAATTGCTATTCAGTTAGTATTATTCATATAAGTATAATAAATGGAGGTATAAAAAAACCTCTTCCCTATCACCTCTTAAGCACATGAATTCAAATTAGGGAGGGTATGGCTATACTATACCACAGAATTGTAATGTGTTACATCCAAGAAGGCAGGGACTCTTTAACTCTGTCACTCATTAAGGTTCAGGAAATAGCAGTGTTAAACTTGTGTATCTTCACCATCACATTTTTAACTCAGTACACAGCCATCAGAACACCATCAAATGCTGTGTCATACTTACATTACTAATCACAGAACGTTTTTCAAAATACTCTTCTGGAAAGATCCTGCGTTCCCTTCTAGGAGGCAGACTTTAAAACATCACTAGGGGTGGGAGACAGGTGTTTGTCACAGAAGCTAAGATGCAGCTTGGGATGGCCACATCCCATATCAGAGTGCCTGAGAGCAAACCCTGGCGCTGATTCTGATGCCAGTGTCTTGCTAATGCACACCTGGGAGGCAGCAGTTGATGGCTCAAGTACTCAGATCTCTGCCCTTCAAGTAGGAGATCCAGGTTTTCTTCCTGGCCCCTGTCTTTTTCAGCCTGATCCAGTCCCAGCTGTTTCTGGCATTTGAGCAAATTGGCAGATCTCTCTCTGTTTGTCTATCTGCCTCTGTCTCTCTGCCTTTCAAATAAAAGCAAAGTTGACAAGTCAGTTTAAAAAAACAATTATTTTAAAAACATACGTAAGTTATACTTAGCACTTACAGATCTTTAACAGTTTGGAGGGAAGCTTGAGAAGATGAAATTCATATTATATGTGAAACAAGAAACTGGAAAATTATTATATGCCCATCTTCTGAATTTACCTTTTAGATTGCTTTTTGCTCATCCATTGATTTATGTGGATTAACACCATTTGGTCTGGCAGCAAAATAAATAACAGCAACAACAAGGAAGCAAACATAAGGTAAAACCTATTTTCCCATGACTCAAATACCTGACTTCTACGAGAATCGCAGCCTCCTGTGAAAAGATAAATAGGTCTCAACACCTGATCCATTAGCTCTTACTCTTTTTAATGCATGAGCTCAATGGATGCAACTTTTACTGTGCTTCTTAGTTTCCTAGAGAAGATCTTACATAAATATAAAATTATTCCTACAGATATTTAGGGAAAATGCTTTTGGTGAATTCATTTTAAATCCTATATTTGATACACATATTTGCAAGAACAGTTTTCTAGAAATTGGGGAATATATGCTAGTAGTATTTCAGATGTCCAGATCCCCACCCTCACTTAAACAGAACAGCGCTGCTTTCATCTTGCTTCTCTAAAAAGATTCATTGGAATAGTTTCATCAGCTAAGACAACTGGAAAATCATTTCTCTAATGAAGTGTTATCCAATAGAAATACAATTCAAACCACAAGTGTGAGTTATATGTATGGTTTTGAGTTTCAACCAAGCACATTTTAAAAATATAGGATTTTAATATGTTTTCATTTGCCCAATATATTGGAAATATTAAATGTAATCAGCATACAATTACTAAGAAGATATTTTCCATTCTACTTTTTTGTAGTTAATCTTCAGACTCTGGAGTGTACTTTATATGGGATATCTCAATTTGAAGTAATCACAATTTCAAGCTCCTAATAACCACATGTAGTCAGTGGGTACTATATTGGGCTGTGAAGGTTTAGTGATTTATACTTTTTGAGGGCCTACAGCACCCATTGTCTGTCCATACTGGTTGCCTATCCAACACCAGCTCTCCATCTCCCCTTCTCATCGGCACATCTATTTTCAATAGAAGCCTTAGTGCTCCAATGAAATGATCCTGTGAGCCTACAGAAGTCAATGAGATCCAAAAGGAAGTGCCCTAAGAATGTTAGGACAAGGTGTCTTCATTGGTAGGAGAGAGTTATAGAAAAACACAGTTTGTCTCTTGCTTTGGGATAGATAGGAAGTGTGTGGTAGCAACTACCCTACAACACAAAGGGAGTGAGCCACAGGGTGAGGCCAATGCTGTACTGCAGAAGAGAGATGGGGCAAGCTTCGATCCTTGATGGCAATGCCCAGCTTTTGGATTAACCAATCCTGAATGCCTCCCTAACTCTGGACTTGCAGTTACGCTTTTTATTCCCAAGCCACTGTATTATGCCATCTCTAACTGACTGAGGACATCATAAATCTAGTGACACTCTGGAGGATGCTTTGAAGCATTTGTTTACACCTTTGTTATTTTTACTCTTTGCCTATTGTTGGTAAAATTCCCCATTGTTTAGTGGTTCTCCCCAGGGCACCATCTCTAGCATCCTTTCTGTTTTTTTTTTTTTTTTTTTTCTGTTAAAACCAGGAAATAAAGCAGCTGTTTTCTATTCTTTTCAACCTCTGCTTCTAATTAATTTCTCTCTTCCATTACACAAAATTCTCTCTCTCATCTTTGTCTATCCTGAAGGTATTTTTAATCATCCTAAAAATTTTTATTACTAACAATAAAGTGAACACATTAAAAGTAATCAAAAAGAAAAAGAAAACAGATACATGTGGGTGGAATATATAGCCTGGTCATTATGCCATTGCTTAGAATGTCTATGTCCCACTCAGAAGGCCTGGGTTCAAGTCCCAGCTCTGCTCCTGATTCCAGCTTCCCTTGTATGTGCCTTGGGAGGCAGCAGATGATGGCACAGTGGTTAGGTCCCTGCCACCACCATAAAAGAACTGGACTGAGTCACTGGCTTCTCTCTACGGCCTGGCACAGCCCCAGCTATTGGGGCATTTGGGGAGTAAACCAGTAGACGAGAGCTTTCTCTATCTCTCTAGGTCTCTCTCTCTCCCTGTCTCTCTGCCTCTCAAACGAATAAAATGAATTCCTTGTTAAAACAAGATATAGTATTCTTTAAAATACTAACAAATCTTACAGTATTGATAAGTCCCATGCGTCATTAGACACAAGTTGGATTAAAGACCTTGAAGTCAAGAAGATTTGTGTTTGATTCCCTCGATACCATCCATCAACTGTGGGCCTTAAAACATGTTGTTTACACAGAAAATGAAAAATAATTAAAATATAAAACAAATACTAATACCACCTATGTAGTAAGACCTATGAAAAGATTAAAATCCATCCAATATATGTAAAACTCTTAAAGCCAGGATTTATCTTGATCTTCTGATTTCAAACCTAGTGTTCATTGTACTTCCTTGCTTCATTCATTCATTCTACATCATTTATTAAATGGCTGCTCTGGGCTAGGAAGACTTATCCACCAGTAAGGCAAGATCTCTGCTCTCAAGCACTTTCTAATTTACAGTGAATCAGACAAATAAACAATATTAACAAAAGGCAAGCCATATAACTTGGTGATCAATTGCATAGGCAATACAATCAAACAATCTGGATTTAAAGGTAGGCTCTAATTTTTGTTAGCTTAATGACCCTGAGAAAATTATTTAACATCTCAAAAACAGTTTACCTATCTGAAAATGGATAATTAAGTGATAAAGCCTTCTATGGAGTAAAAGGAAGGGGCGTTTGGTTCAGTCTACAGACACCAGGAAGCACTGACTCCAAAACTAGCAGATACTTCGGAGAATTTTGAAAGACGGAGTCCATAAAACCAAGTGAGTCATTCTAGGGACTGCAAATTGGATTTTATGACTCAAAGTAAGGAGGCCTGGAAATCGACACTAGAGTGCTAAATGTGGTTAGATCCAAGCTCCTGAGGATTAAACTGAGGAATCTGAAGTCTTCTAACCTGGGAGGTTGCTAGATAGTAACAGGCCTGAATCTCACGGTAGAGAGACTGAGGTCACACCGGGGTTCTCGAGGGCTCTTTTTCTTCCCCATAACCATAGGAAAAAAAAAAGATGAAAGCAAATTTGCAAGAATCTCAGTGGCACTGTATCATGCTGGAAGTTTTAAAACTGTCAAAACAAATTTTCTAATTTTGACTGTGGTCAAACACTTTCCCACTAAGCAAAAAGAACTCAATAAACAGTTTTATTTGTCTTATAAATAGTTTAATGAAAAGAATAACATTTCTGAGTCAGAGTAGCTTAAAAATGTTTGCCTAGCAAAACTTTATCCTTGTATGAGTATGAGAGTGTTCTGAGCCTGAAAGACACACAGAACTGAATGTAACTGATGTCACACACTCACAGAAAACACGTCCTAAAAGGTAGGTATCGCAGTGAGAGGAATCCTTTAAAGGATCAGTGTCAGATGAGTGAACATTTTTGCCAGCAACAAGGATTTACAACACATGTTCCCTAGAAACCCAAGATCTTGAGAAGGCTGACCAATCAATGGACCAACGGGTTTTCTTTTTCTTTTTTTTTTTTTTTTTAGGCAGAGTGGACAGTGAGAGAGAGAGAAACAGAGAGAAAGGTCTTCCTTTGCCATTGGTTCACCCTCCAATGGCCGCCGCGGCCGGCGTGCTGTGGCCGGCGGGCGCGGCGCACCGCGCTGATCCGAAGGCAGGAGCCAGGTGCTTATCCTGGTCTCCCATGGGGTGCAGGGCCCAAGCACTTGGGCCATCCTTCACTGCACTCCCTGGCCAAAGCAGAGAGCTGGCCTGGAAGAGGGGCAACTGGGACAGAATCCGGCGCCCCCACTGGGACTAGAACCCGGTGTGCCGGCGCCGCTAGGCTGAGGATTAGCCTGTTGAGCCACGGCGTCGGCCCCAACAGGTTTTCTAGAGCAAATCTTTAGCTACTTTGATTGCTTGACCTGAATAGTTCCTGTGATTTTTTTTTTTTTACTCTTCCCAATCAAAATCTGTTCTTTTCTGTACAATAAGGCATTTTGAAAGTGTTTTAGTAAGGTAATAAGGAAGAGAAAACCAGTATGCAACAAGGCATTGTAGTATAAGAAAGCCTAAGATCTGGGGCGTTGCTGTGTAACAGATAGCTGCCACTTGCAATGCCGCCATCCCATATGGGTGCCGGTTTGAGTGGCTGCTCCACTTCCAATCCAGCGCCCAGAAAATATGTTTGGGAAAGCAATGGAAGATTACCCAAGTGCTTGGGCCCCTGCACCCACATGGGAGACCCAGATGAAGCTTCTGGCCCCTGGCTTCAGTCCTGGCTCCTAGCTGTTGTGGCCATTTGGGGAATGAACCAGCAGATAGAGAATCTCTCTCTCTCTCTCTCTCTCTCTCTCTCTCTCTCTCTCTCTCTCTCTTCTCTCTCTCCCCCTCATTCTCTCTGTTACTGTGCCTTGAAAATAAATAAAATAAATCTTTAAAAAAAAAAAAAGAAAGCGCAAGATCTACCACTTACTGGGAGTAGAAGTGAAGAAAGTTCTACAACCGTTGAGTCTTAGCAAGTACAGCTGTAAAAATAGGAATGAAAAACACCAAACACATATGGTTTTGATAATTAAATTAGATAATATATTGAAGAGTGATGCTCAAGCACCTGTGTATAGTAGGCATTCAGTAAACTGAAGTTCTTAGATTCCGTGCAGCTCTCTCCAGTTTCCTTTCTACCAATCTAGGGTCACTCCATGGCCCCAACAAATACATGGCATGAACACACACACACACACACAGAGTTTTGAAGATACATTACTATTGCAGTATTTCTAAGAATGAATTCCATCGTGAAAATGAACCACCATTTTTATTGCTAATATCTCCATTTTATAGAACTCCTTCTCTGTATTCCAAACAGAAATTGCAGCACCTGGTTCCCACCTCAACATCCAAAAGCTGAGTGCCTAAAGGTTCTGTTTACAGGGTGAGAGAGCCAAGGGGATGAGTGTCCCACGCTAGAACACCAGGCTGGCACCAGGACTTTACATTTAAAATAGTAACCTAAAGAAGGGAGCTTTCAGACATCGGATTCATCATGGCAACGGCAGTGCACATTGCTCACAGCAGGACCTCAGCTGTATGGCCTGAAGCTCAGCAGCCAGCACACCCTGGCCCCGCTGTCTTCCCCAAAACCGGCTGCCAGCTGTCTCGTGACTCTGAGTCCCCAGGATCCTTCTAACAAGCCTTCTGTGCTTGCAGTCAGACCCTGCTGTTTGCTACCCCAGGACCAAGCCTAGGGTGGAGACTAGAGCTCTGGAGTCGGACGATATTTCCAGGCTTCCTGATATTGATCTATAGTATAATTTAATTAGAAACAGATGCGGGAGGAAAGAATTTCAAAATGTTCCCTAATGTCTTTTGGAGAACAAATGCTCATATTAAGAAACTTGCTTTGGGATCCAGCAAAATCCTTAGTCTATTCTTGGAGGAAATTACTACCATTAAATAAATTTAAAAAGCTGCCACCCAGCGTGTTGGCTGTTAGCACAGCTACTGATTTATAAAGAGAACGTCGCTTGCCAGATTAACATCAAACCCAGACTACAACTCACCCTTTATGGAAAAACCAAGAAAGAACTTCATTTTTTTTTCTACTCCAGTCACCTCCCTGTGGTGTTTATGGAGTATTTGTGAGCTTTTAGAGCCTGTTCAGCCACCCAGTTCCACCGTAAACCTTTCATTACATCCTTAGTTTACTTCTAGACAGACACAGAACCTTTAAGCGTAGCTTATCAAAATTCACATTAGTCTTTGAAGATAAAACTAGGTATTGAAACTTTTCAGTCACCTATAGCTGTTTCTTATATTACAAAACAAAGTGAAAGAAAAAAAAAATCTATGTGATTTAAACAGTGCTGCCAGATGATATGTTCATAGAAATCTTGGGTACTCTACAAGCAAGATGAAAACCCCACATGCAGACTGTAAGTATAAACCTATTAACCTGAGGCTTTGAAAAAAGAACACAGGGTCTAGACAAGGAGCTGCACACGTACAAGCCAGGTTGGTTCATCAGAAGCAGAGCCTGCAGGAGGGACTCTAACACACAGCAAGAAGCCAAGGTGAGAGACAGAGACGGACAGTCCTGACTTCAGTCTTCTCAAAGGCCACTTCCACTCTTGAGACTCCTGAAGTTTCTATCAGTCAAGCAACACCAACCCTTTTCTTTTTCTTCAGCTAGCTAGCACTAAGGTTTCTTCTCTCTGCAGTCAAGAATTCCAATTTTAAATTTAGGGGATATTAATGTGAAAATTGTGAAAGCAAGAAAAATAACAAGAGTTAGTGTAACAAAAATAACCATAATAAATAATTCCTTCTGAGACTGGGTTTGGTAATTGTCTTGGCCTGCATTTTCTTTAGGGCATTATAATGTGAATATTTTGTAAGAAAACTACTAACTTCTCAGGCTCTCTGCAACTATTCTGAGTCATGTCTCAGAAAAAAGAAATAGCATCTGTTTGAGATCATTCATCTCTTGGCTCTACCCACTGCTCAGTGTATGTTAGCAGAGCAGTCAACTCCTTCTCAGGGATCCAAACAGAGCTCTCTCTGTGGACAACTGGCCACCTCCCCACCAAAGGCCCGTAGAGGAAGAGTGACAATGGCTGGGGATTAGAGAACTGGCGGGGTGTCTGGTAAACTCTGTCTCCTATACACTCTGTGACTTTGTCCGCTTCTCCTCTGCAGTGCCAACTGTGGTTGTCTCTCACACAGACAACTTCAATGCCTTCGCTTAGGTCTCCCTGCAATCCATAATCCACACAGCTGCAAGAAGGTCTTTGAAAAACACGAGCCCCATGTTACATTTCTGCTCTAATCCTTCAAACCTTAACGGTGGTTCTCACAAAAGAATATTAAGACTCCTTAGCATCAAAACCACCTGGCCCCACACCTCTCTGACCCCGTCTACAGCACCATGGTCCCTGTTAGTCCCTTCATTTCACTTCAGTCCTGCTAGTCTTATTCCTGGCTCCTGAACACATCAGGTAGGGGTTTCTGTAGCTCTCTTGACCTAGAATGCTTTTTCAGTAGACCATTCACGCCTGAATCTTTATTTCCATTCAAGTCTCAGCTCAAATGTTAGCTCTTAGAGGCATTTTGCCATGATAACTCATTTTTTAAGAGTATTTGTCACAATCTGACTTCTAGTTTATTTATATATTGTTTCTCTCCATTAGAATTAAAGTTCCCTGAAAGCAAGAAACTTGTCTAATTCACTATTCTATATTTCCAGCAACTAGAATTGGGCCTGACACATACTAAATACTCAATAAACAATTATTGAGTGAATGAATGGATAAATGAATTCTAAAAGATTCTCAGCTGTGTTATTTTGCTGAAAACTGATAATGAAAACCTATATTGCAGCCAGCACCGTGGCTTGATGGGCTAATCCTCTGCCTGTGGCGCCGGCACACCGGGTTCTAGTCCCGGTCGGGGCGCCGGATTCTATCCCGGTTGCCCTTTTTCCAGGCCAGCTCTCTCCTATGGCCTGGCAAGGCAGTGGAGGATGGCCCAAATCCTTGGGCCCTGCCACCCGCATGGGAGACCAGGAGAAGCACCTGGCTCCTGGCTTAGGATCAGCGAGATGCGCCGGCCGCGGCGGCCATTGGAGGGTGAACCAACGGCAAAAAAGGAAGACCTTTTTCTCTCTGTCTCTCTCTCTCACTATCCACTCTGCCTGTCAAAAAAAAAAAAAAAAAAAAAAAAAGAAAAAGAAAAGAAAACCTATACTGCATTTTTTGAGTCAACCTCAGATTTCTCCAGGGAATCGTTTGTTAACACAGTCCTTAAGGACAAGGGTCATGTCATGTTCTATCAGGCTGTAGCACAACGTCTTACACAGAACACATATCCAGTAAGTTCTGTTGAGTGAATTAAAAAATCACAGTGCCACTACAAGGCAATTTCATGGTACTTTCCAGTTCATAAAATAGTAGAATTCCTGTGCACTTAATAGAGAACTATAGGATCATACAACTTGTAGTCCAGTCCACCAACACTGTCACTAGCCAGGCTGTGAGAAAGAGGAAGCCACAGCCTAACAAAATTGCCCTCACTGAACACCTCACTAGGAAGTGGGATAAAACAACTCTACAAAACGAGGCCTAAACACACAGGTGTGAAAGTTGGTATCTAAGCTGTACTGACCTTTCTTACACTGTAGATGAGAAGACAAGCTGAGGACAGAGCTGGATCCACCCCACACCTCTTCTTCCTCGTGGGCAACACGTGTGCTCTATACCCTGAGGCAGTCAGTGAAGGTGAACTGTGATCTGGAGTCTTTATTTGGTCAACATTTGGATAGTTTTCTTTTTGAAATCTCAGTGTGATCATTATTATTTTGTTTTATTTTTAAGTGGGTAGAATCTTATTTTAAAACCCACTTATGTTAAGTACTATCTTATTTCTAAAAATTATGAAACTACAGCTTATATTAGTAAGGAACACATTTAGCAATCCTGGATTATTCTCTTGGAATATAGTTGTAATTGTGAAGCAGAACATGACTGTCTTATTAAAATTTCCAATTGGTGTACACTTTCTGGTTCCTGTGTCCAATTGTTAAAATTTTTAAATTTAACACTTTAATGCAAATTTTAAAAAAAGATTTATCTCTTTGAAAAGCAGAGTGATCGATAAAGAAGAGGTGACAGAGAAAGACACAGAAACATAGACATACATAGTGATTGTCCATCCACTAGTTTAACTCCCCAAATGGCTACAGCAGCCAGGTCTGGGCCAGGCAGGAGCTTGCAACCAAGAACTCCATCCTGGTCTTCCACAGGGGTAGTAGAGATCCAAGCATTTGATCATCATCTGTTGCCTTCCCAGGTGCATCAGCAGGAAGCTGGACTGGAAGCAGTGTAGCCCCTAACTTTCTATCATCAACGTTTCTTTTGTCATTTAGTTATTGGTTTTTCTAAGTTTGGCATATTAGCTATTCTCTAAAATGACATTTATACTCTTTTTTGCAATCTTATTCCTGTGAATTAAAGCAGCTGAGTTCTTTTGTATTTGTCATATTTACTAAAGTGTTTGGCACAAGATGCATCAAAATATAGAGCAGTAGCTTAACATGAATATTCATGTTTGCATCATTAATATAGCTATTGACCCATTTGTAACCTGTGCAATATTTTGTGCATACAGAAATTGAGTTGCCAAAAATACATAGTTTCTTATTGATAAAAATAATAATAAAAATTAAACTAAATTAGCATTGTTCTATATAAACCAAAGTACTCAAGGATGGAAGCAAAAGGATGGAGTGAATTTTGAATCAATTAATCAATATAAGGGAAATGAAATTTTTCTGATAGAAAGAATAAATCTGTGCAGGTACTGTGGTGCAGTGAATTAAGCTGCTACCTGGGACACCCACATCCCATATAGGAGTGACTGGTTCAAGTCCCAGCAGCTCCACTTATAATCCATCTTCCTGCTAATGCAGCATTGGAGGTAACAGATGATGGCTCAAGTGCTAAGACTCAGATGGAGTTCTGGACTCCTGGCTTTGGCTTGGCCCAGCCCCAGTTGTTGTAAGCATTTAGAGAGTGAACCAGCAGATGGAGTCTCTCTCTCTCTCTCTCTCTCTCTCTTTCTCTTTCTTTGTTGCTCTAACTTTCATGTAGATGAAGATAAATAAACTTTCAAAAAGAAAAGAAGAAAAAAGAAGGCAAAATGAATTCAGCTACTCTAGGGCACTATGCCTTAAAGCAAAGAGCCTGGCCTTTCAGCCCCAGCTTAACCACTTACTAGTTCTATTACCTTGAATGAAGCACTCAAAGCTTTTCAGCTTTAGTATTTTTATTACCTGCAAATTGGTTATAACAATGCCCACCTCATAAGACCGCTGTGAAAAATAAAGAAAACTAGTGTGAGATGAGACCTGGCTCTAAGAAAATTATGTTGCTTGAAAAGAAATCAATTTCCTGTAGTAAAGGTATTCAAACAAAGGTTGGATACTTTCACCCACAGTGTTCTTTAGAAAAGGACAGATGAGTTGCTTTACTAAATGACCTTTATGGTTTCAGAGATTATATAATGTGAGCCCTCTTATTTTACTAATATGAGACAGAAGTATAGCAAAACAATATGACTTGTTCAAGATGAAATACACATTCGTATTCCTAATCTTCAAGCCAGTCTACCAATATGTTCCTCCCTCCCTCCCTCCCCCTCCAAACTATTTGACTCATATTATTTCTTGACATTCTCAAAGACACTTAAACAGAAACAGACTCACTCCCCACTCCTAGCTCACCCGCTCTAGTGTGTTCCTCTGGGCCCATGCACAGACCCATTGCTGTTGCGCATCCCCAACTCCCCAGCTCTGTGCAGAGCCCCCTCTCCTAAAGCAACACTTAAGGAAAACAATGTTTCCATTTATTAATGTGTTGGTGTGTTCATCTGCCCTCAGATTCAAGGACCTTGATGCCCTACTCCTCAAATTCCTAACGCAGGCTGATTTATCTTCTTAATACATACAACTGAGTAGATAACTCCCTCACTCAAAACTTATGGTTGCTTTCCACCATGCTTAAGGTAAAAATCAAAACTCCTCCCAAACAACTGTTAAGGTTCTGTTACCTAGTCCTGCTGACCTTCCTTTCGTTCACTCTAATCCATCCAGCTGGCCTTCTTTCAGTTTCTTGAATATTTCCAGCTCTTTCCTACAATGATGTCATCACGTGCTGTCCTTTTTCATTCAAGCTTTCAAGAACAACCATAAATGACATTTTCTCAGAAACGTCTTCCCCTTTCCCCTCTTTTTTCCTTTTCTTTATTTATTTTTATTTTTTTATTTTTTTGGGCAGGCAGAGTTAGACAGTGAGAGAGAGAGAGAGTAACAGAGAGAAAGGTCTTCCTTCCATTGGTTCACTCCCCAAATGGCCGCTACGGCTGGCGCGCTGTGCCGATCCGAAGCCAGGAGCCAGGTACTTCCTCCTGGTCTCCCATGCCAGTGCAAGGCTCAAGCACTTGGGCCATCCTCTACTGCCTTCCCGAGCCACAGCAGAGAGCTGGACTGGAAGAGGGGCAACCAGGACAGAACCAGTGCCCCAACCAGGACTAGAACCCAGGGTGCCAGTGCCATAGGCGGAGGATTAGCCTAGTGAGCCATGGCGCCAGCCAAGAGGGGGCCTTTTTGACACCTACCCAAAGCACCGTTTTCCTGTCTCCTTAACATGCCACTGTTTTGATGCATATAAAGGAAATGAATCAGAAGATGACTCCACTCTTCTGTTCAGGTGGACAGAGCAAGTCGCATTGGAGCAGATGTTAAAGAAATCAGAATCACTTGCTTTGGTAAATGCAAACAGATTAGATTTATGTAGAGGAAATTTGTGATCAAGAACAAAGGAAACCCCACCCAAGACTCCTGGGTGTCTGCTGCAGAGCACACGGGAAGAAGGTAGTGCTTAGGGTTCCTAGGGCTTTCTTTGAATGAACAGAACAAGAAACTTAGCTGCTTCTCCCAAGAAGCCGAGAAACTTGGGAAAGATTGACTTTTGTTATATTCGCTAGAGCAAAAAGACATGCAAAGCCTTAAAACTGGTGGGGAACATCTAGCCCATTGAATTAATTCGGTCTGGCCCTGCCAAGGCAGGATTGTAATTTCAATTAGTCAGCAGTAGCTAATTTTTAAGTTAAAATTTTTGTACAGCCCATGAATAATACTATAAATATCCAAATGGCCCTTAGCATAAAAAAGTCCCCTATCCCTACCTTAAAAGAAAATGATTGAGGGATTGGCACTGTGGTATAGTAGGTTAAGCCTCCACCAGTGGCATGGATATCCCATATACGCACCAGTTCAAATCCCAGCTGCTCTACTTCCAATCCAGCTCCCTGCTGATGTGCCTAGGAAAGCAAAGTAAAAAGATGGCCCAACTCCTTGGGCCTCTGCGCCCATGTGGGAGACCCAGGAGAAGCTCCTGGCTCTGGCACTGGATCAGCACAGCTGCAGCCAATGTGGCCATTTGGGGAGTGAACCAACAGATGGAAGACCTCTCTCTCCATCTCTCCCTCTCTTTGTCTTTAACTCTGCCTCTCAAATAAATATATAAATTAAAAAAAATAATTGAAAGGACAAGGCAACTCTGTCAAAGGGTGATCTGAGTACAACTCTGAGCCTAAGGACCCAAGAGGAAAGGCTGGATCTGGAACAGCACGTGGCCTGAGGCACACAGCCCTCTGGGTCCACACACTACTCTAGTACGGTAGTTCTGGTCTGAGGAATGACAGCTGAGCATTATGGCTGGAGTTATGGATGCAAAGTCCTAGCACAGACCCACTGCAGCTAGTAAAGGGGCATTTCCAGCAGGGGCATCACATGAGCAGTGGGCCAGCCCAACCCTTTGGCACACACAAAGCCAATCTGCTACAGTGCCACAAAGCAGCAGTAAGAGCAGCCACAGTAAGATCCACGAGGATGGTTACACTTGTTTATCAGAATGATTATTTTTCTACTTTCTCTCTACCTTAGTAGACTGACAGCTTCATGAAGGAAGATATCCTGTTGGTTGCTTGGCCATCATGTCTACCATGTTTAGCTGCATAAGTCATACGCTGCTCAAATGCAAGGAGTGTCATTCACTTAGAATATAACGTGAATGGCACCCCCTTGGGCTATATAATTGCTCAATTTGTATAGCCATATGAATCAGCTCTGGTCACCATTGTATCAGAGTGGTAGACACATAGCAAACACTCCATTAATATTTTGTAGAATAACTGGGCAAAAGAATGTGTAATCCATTTTGTTCAGAACTATAAGGAAGACTAAACTTTGTAATTGTTTTATCTTACTGATAAGAAATGGGAAGATCAGCATGATAAAGGGATTTCCTTCCCATGGCAAAGCCAAGACCATACCCAGGACTCTGGCCATTCATTGCCTTATTCTCTCTGTGGACCTCACCTGCTTTTTCAATGACCCTCTTTTGCTCTTTACATAAAACAGAGGCATTCTCTCAAGACAGGGGTCACAGGATCTGTAACCGCCACTCCCCGGCTCAGAATCTTGATGTTAAGTCACTCTTGTATTTGGAAAAATGCAGCTATGTGTGGTCTGTGAAAAGCTCTGACCCAAACAATGTGGTTGGTAGCAAGAAGTTACTGGAGAATTTTCTACATCAAGATAGTAATTAAGACAGCACTTCCCTGTCTTGTGATTTCCAAAATATGTATTGTATCTTTTACAATCTCTCTCATCATTTTCAACACTAGTGAAAACGTACTTCTTTTTTTAGTATATGTGCTGTGGAACTGAGCATGAAAACGTACTTCTTTTTCCAAATTCTCGTGAATTGCACCAAGAGTGTATTCTCAACATAGAAAATGGCATTTATTAAGTATTCAGGAAAAGAAGCAGAAAGATACAAATCAAATCTATTTTTAGGAAATATCAAAGAATTAGTGAAAAGTGTATTTTTAAAGTTACACTTGAGGCTTTCAATCAATAATTGTTTAAAGTAAATAGAATTACAGTTCCAACATAGTGTTTTGTTTTTGTATTACCAAAATTTTTTAAAATAGTAATGTTATGGGGGCCAGCATTGTGGCATAGTGGGTAAAGCCTCCACCTGAGATGCCGGCATCCCATATGGGCTCCAGTTTGAGTTCTGGCTGCTCCACTTCCAATCCAGCTCCCTACTATTGACCTGGGAAAAGCAGCGGAAGATGGCCAAAGTGTTTGGGCCCCTAACAAAGTAGGAGACCCAAATGAAGCTCCTGGCTCCTGGCTTCGGCTTGGCTCAGCCCTGGCTGCTACAGCTATTTGGGGAGCGAAGTAATGGATGGAAGATCTCTCTCTGTTTCTCCCTCTCTCTGTAACTCTCCCTTTCAAATACATGAATAAATCTTTTTTTTAAAAAAAAAAGTAGTATTACGTGGTATAGAATTGATCCTCTACTTTTATATCACTTTTACCTAAACTTGTGACTAACCTCATTTTTTCCTCAAAGAATTAAGATGTGAATAATTAAGTCTTCGCTTCCATTTCTGTCACAAAAATGGAGATATTTTTAGACTTATCATCCTTGAAATACCTTTAATAAAATAAGTATTGCTAGAATAATATGTAGATTTTGAATAAGCACCATTATCAGTCACTGATATGTACTTCCTATGGATGGTGTCCAGAGAATATCTGGGAGGAAGACTGAATGAGAAAACAACACTTTGTGCTTTCTGCAGGCTGAACATAATATATACGTGTTGTCAGGAATCCGTCAGTGTCAGGCCCGTTACAACCCTATGATTCAGTTTAATGTAAGGCCCATGTGAATTCCATTCTGGACTGAGAGTCAGTAGCAGAGGTTCCACTTGGCCCCAGCATTTCTGATTACCTGTGCGTAGATGAAGACAACTGAGGTACAGGCTCTTTCAGAAGTTTGCAGACTAACTTAACCGTGGACAATAGCTAGATGCACAATCAGTGCAACTGAAACATTTGGTTGAGGACAGGTCTGTGCACATAAAGACCAGCAGGAAGAAGGCCCTGGAACGGAAAGGGCTCACACCTCAAGAAGATCTGGGAGCAGGCTAGGCTCCTGTTCAGTTCCAACAAGAGAATGACTTCCTGAGGGGAGGGGCGCAGCTCCCTGCAGAACATGAGTCCTCCCTCTTTGAGAGCCATAGAATAGAAGAGCATTCTTGACCTATCGCATAGGTGCATAAGATACTGATGAATTCTCCAGGTTTAAGGGAAAGGGGAATGAGATGCATAGATTTAGAGAACTAACTGGAAGCTGTACAGGGGCATGGATTCCAGGACCAAGAGAACTCAGAAGAGAGATGGTGGCAGGAAAGGGAGGATTGATGAATTATAATGCCTTGTAAAAGTTTATGCACACGTGGTTTACATTTTTCCTTTTATTTGTTGGAAACATTGTATGTTTTACCAGATTTTTTTTAAACCAATGAACTATAATCAAGCTGTGAAACACTATTTGCCTGTATACTCCAGTTCTCTGGGGGAAAGGTCTACCTGAACACAAGAAGTCAATGTTATTATCTCATAAAACATCATAATGGGGTTCCAAACAGGGAAGAAATATGCTCAGCATGCTAAAAGTTGGTAATAAAGCATTTTCATAGCTCTGTACACCTCCTGATCATTTTCACATGTATTTATCTTGTTGGTTTCATCACAATCTTGTGAAAGGGACCAGTCATGTGTTTCTATTCCCATTTTCCAGAAAAAGAGAAAACAGGTTCATAAAGACATCAAGTGAATTGTCTAAGGTTACATAACTAACTGCTTATGCTGTGTTCTAATTCAGGTGCTCAGGTATAAGCCAATAAGTACGTATTAAGCATATCTTACATGGCAGGCAATTGTGATAAGAACAAGGGAAAGAATAATGTGCAAGATGGACTTGTACCTGCCTCCAGGAGACCTAAGAGAAGAGACAGAACCAATATGTCCAATCACGTGTGACTCAGGGTACTGTGAGACTAAAAAGCTGGGGCAAGGAAACCTCAAAGGGACTGAGAAGACAGTGATTTTTAATCCAAAAAGATCACTTGCCATGGCCAAAGTGGGATTCATCCCAGAGATGCAAGGATGCTTTAACATATGCAAATCAGTAACTGTGACACAGCACATCAACATAAATGAAGGACAAAAATCATCTTAAAAGATGGAGAAAATGCATTTGATAAAAGCTTTGACCAAATTAGGTACAGAAGGAGCATACCTCAACATAATAAAGGCCATACATAACAAACCAACACATAAATACTGAATGGAACAAGACAAGGATGTCGACTTTTAATCAGCATGGCACTGGAGGTCCTAGCTAGAGCAATTAGGCAAGAGAAACAAACAAAGGGCATCCAAATCGGAGGAAGAAGCAAAACTACCACTGTTTGCAGATATTATGATCTTATATATAGAAAACCCCAAAGACTCCATCAAAGTAGCAGGATACAAAGTCAACATACTAAAATCAGTAGCATTGTTATACACCAATAGTGAATCAACAGAAAAAGAAATCAGGAAAGCAATCCCATTTTCCTATAGTGACAAAATAAATAAATAAATGGATAGATGGATGGACACAATTTCTGGGAATAAATTTAACTGAAGAAATAAAATATCTCTACAATGAAAATTATAAGTATTGATAAAGGAAACTGAAGAGGACACAAAGAAATGGCAAGTTATCCTGTTCATAGGTTGGAAGAACCTCTTGTTAAAATTTGCATACTATTCAAAGAGATGTACAGATTCAATTCAGTCCCTATCAAAATTCCAATGACATTTTTCACAGAGCTAGAAAAAACATTGCTAAAATTTGTATGGAACCACAAAAGATCCCTAATAACCAAAGTGATGTTGAGCAAAAAGAACAAAGCAGGAGGCAGGTATTATGGGACAGCAGGTTAAACTTCAATTTGCAATGCCTGCACCCCAGTTCAGACTGTAGAAGCAAACCCCTGCTATGCTGTGTCCAATCCAACTTTCTGCTAATGTATTCCAGGAGGCAGCAGACAATGGCTCAAGTGCTAGGGTCCCTGCCACCTTCATGGAACATCCAGATAGAGTTACAGACTCCTGGATTTGGCCTGACCAATCCTGGTTTTGAAAACATTAGTGGGTGAAAAATACCTTACTTCTCTCTCTCTCCCTCTTTCCCTATCTCTCTCTCTCTCTCTCTCTCTCTCTCTCTGTGTGTGTGTGTGTGTGTGTGGCTCTGCCTTTCAAGAAGATGGAAATAAATAATTTTTTAAAAATGTTTAAAATATACCTTATTTTTAAAAAAGAACACAGCATGGGGCCGGCGCTGTGGTGCAGTAGGTTAATCCTCTGCCTGTGGCATCAGCATCCCATATGGGTGCCAGTTCTAGTCCCGGCTGCTACACTTCTGATCCATTTCTCTGCTTGGCCTGGGAAAGCAGTGGAAGATGGCTCAAGTCCTTGGGCCCCTACACCCACGTGGGAGACCAGAAGAAAATCCTGGCTCCTGGCTTCAGATCAGTACAGCTCTGGCTGTTGTGGCTATTTGGGGAGTGAACCAGTGGATGGAAGAAGTTTCTCTCTGTCTCTCCCTCTCATTGGCTATAACTCTACCTCTCAAATAAATAAAAAATAAAATTTTAAAAAAAGAACACAGCAGGAACATTATAATATCTGACTTTAAAATATATTACAATGCTACAGTAATTAAATCAGGATAGTATTGGCATAAAAACAGATCTATGGACCAATGATACAGAAAAGTGACCCTAGAAGTGAATCCACACATTTAGAGCCAACTGATCTTTGACAAATGTGCTAAGAATATGCAATAGAAAAAGGCTAGTCTTTTTAATAAATGGTGCTGGGAAAACTGAATATCCACATACAGAAAACTGAAGGTGGTCCCCTATCTCTAACCATGTACAAAAAAATCAGCTCAATATGTATTAAGACTTAAATGGGTAAAGACTTGAAACTTTGAAACTATTAAAAGAAAGCACAGGGAAAACACTTCAAGACATTGGAATGGACCAAACCCTGAAATTAAAGTAAACAAAAGCAAAAATAGACAAATGGAATATCATTAAACTAAAGGGCTTTTAATCAGCAAATGAAGCAAACAACAGAGTGAAGAAACAACCTAAAATATGTGAGAAAATATCTGCAAACTATATATCTGACAAGTGATTAACATCCAGAATATATAAGGAACTCAAACAACTCAATAGAAAAACCAAAACAGAAAACAAAACAAAACAAAAAACCACCAAAATAATGCAGTTTAAAAATGGGCAGTAGGTATCAACAGACATTTCTCAAAGGATGGAAAATATACAAATAGCCAACAGGTACATGAAAATGTATCCAACATCACTAATCATCAGGGAAATGCAAATCAAATCTACAACAAGAGATCACCTCACTCCAGTAAGATTGGTCATTATCAAAAAGACAAAAGATAAAAGTGTTCCTTTCGTTCCTCACTATGTTCTCAGAATTGTATCTACAAGTCACACTGGATCTGTTAAAAACTAATTAAGATTTTAAAATTTAACAAGTAATAATAAATATAAAAGTGTTGGTGAGAATGTGGAGGAAGTAGAACGCTTGCACACTGTTGGTCAGAATGTAAATTAGTATAGCCATTGGGAAAACAGTATGGAAGTTCCTCAAAAAATAAAAATGTATTTAATGTAGCATCCCATTATGGGTATATGTCCAAGGGAAATGAAATCCATCTGTCAAGAGACACTTGAATTCTCTTGTTTATTGCAGCACTTTTCACAATAGCCAAGAAATAGAAGCAACCTAAGTGTCCACCCACCAAAGAGTGGATAAAGAAAATGTGGTACACTTACAGTGGAATACTCCTCAGCCATAAAAAAGGCTGAAATCTTGTCATTTGTGGCCACATTGATGGAACTAGAGGTCATTACGTTATGTGAATTAAGCCAAGCACAGGAAGACAAGTATCACATGATCTCACTCATATATGGAGTGTAAAAAATAAATGATCTCATATAAGTTAAAAATATAATGATGGTTACCAGAGGCTGGGGAAGGAAGTGGGGAGGGAGAGATGGGGAAAGGTTGATTGATGGGCACTGGGTTATAGCTAAATGGGAATAAGGAGTTCTGGAGTTCTATTGCACAATAAGGTTCAATATGAATAATGTTAATGTATTTTTCTATTTTAAAAAATGAAGATAGGATTTTGGATGCTTTCACTATAAAGAATCAATGCTTCAAAGAATAAATATATTCACCCTGATGAGATATTACAAAATGTACACATGGAATGAAATATCATGGGATACCACAAAATACAGGAAATGCTTACATGTGTGTTAAATTTTTTATAAGAAAAGACGTTTGAGAAGAAAATTAATTTTTTTGAGAGGAAGACAGGGAGATAGAGTTCCCCATCCAGAAGTTCAGTCTCCAAATGCCTGCATTGGTTGAGATTGAGCCAGATAAAAGATAGAAGTAGGGCTCTCAATCCAGGTCTTCCACAAGGGTGATAGGTACCCAGTTATTTAAACCATTGGTTGCTGCCTCCAAGGGTGCACATTAACAGAAAGCTGGAATTTGGGAGCGGAACCAAGACTCAAACTGAGGCACTATGATACGGGATTAAGGCATCCTAACCACAGGCTTAACCATTAGGGAAATGCCCACCCCAGAAAGTGACTTTATCCATAGACCTTAGCCAGTCCATGAGCAGTGGTTGTTTGACAGTTATTGTTGAATGCCTGAGGGGTAACATGGCAAGCGGAAATATGGGGAGAGAAGTAGTCTCCGTAAAAGAATATGAAATCACAAGGCACTTCTATTCTTGCAGTGCTACTACTCTCTCTCTCTCTCTCTCTCTCTCTCTCTCTCTCTCTCTGTGTGTGTGTGTGTAACTCTCTAGCTAAAGAAGTCAATGCTGCCCAACTGTCATTTGTGTATTAGAGTGAATCATTATGTTTAACATACACTGTTTACTTGGATAAGATATAGGGGGAACTCCAAGAAAAATCAGTCTCTTCCTTTGGTTACCACTTTTAACCCAATAAAGTTGGAATTCTTTAGGGAAAAGGGGGACTTAAATGATTAAAAATCCTCAAGAAACATAGCTGGTGGGGCTGAAACACAAACTTCCTACTTATGTCTATGATAGGAATTGAGGGAAAATGAGGGAAACCAAATTTGACCTGTACAGTTGTAGATCCCGGAGTTCTGAAGCATGAATGAGGTAAATGAGGAGCGCTGGTGGATCATAAAAATGCTGCGCAAATGTCAGGAGTTCTGGCGAAGAATTCCTGCAATTTCAATTGCCCTGCAATTTCAAGGCCAGGAGTGCAAGCTGAAGTCTATCATCCAGTTTTCCTCATGTACCACCCTCCATCACCCCCAGATGAATCAGTCTGTTACGAATACTTGCAGTGCGTATTTCTGAGTGTCATTCTCAGAAAAGTAAACCTAGTGAAACCTTGATAATTGAGTTACTGACCTTTACAGCTTTTTCAAAAGAGAAAGGCCAATAAGTCATAATTATGCTACAACACTACACCACCTGAGTTTCTTCAAAGATGATGGCTTAAAAAGTGTTTAATTTTGACACTCTCTGAAAAACTCAAATTTTTAAAAACAACCTCTGTGCTTTAGCTCTTTCCTCAAATTACATTGGCTTTGTGACATATCATTTAGATAATCCACCATCATCCCCATTTGTACCATGTCCTCAGTTCTCAATCACTCAGGGACTCTATCCTTACCTAAAATCACTAAAACTCTCAAGATTGTCCATTTGAGTTCACTGGATCATGATTCTTGCAAATAAAATAACCTGGGAATACTTGACATGGAAAAGAACCTTAGACATACATTGGTCTTACATCTGTGCTTTAAAAATAAGAGGATATAAATAACTTGCCCAGTGCCTATGGCAGGTGTTAAGGCTAGAATTCCTGGCCTCTATCTAAAAACTGTAAATAAACTGAGGGTCAGATATTATGAATCAGCAATGCTGTTCTAATGACCTTTCTACATCGGTTCATTGTCTACTGATATAGCTAATATTGGCAATCCTTCAGGAGGCAGTTACATGAGGTATGTACAACCATTTACCATGGTGCACAGGATATAATAGATGCTCAATAAATGTCTGTTGCATCAATCACTCCCTAAACCAACCGTGGCTAAATAATGCTAGTTCTCTGTTGCCATTCCTTCCTTGATTCATCTCTTCCCATTGTCTCTATCCTAAGGCCTTAGCTGACCTATAAAAAAGCAAGGTATAACAGATGTCACATCCTCATTTTCTAAGCCAAATCTACACACCACTGCTCTGCCAATAAACTATCTTCCCTATACAAAACCCCCAAAACAACAGTAAAGGCCTCATCCCATCATTCAGGGAATACCTACCTAAATCTGGTTCTATAGACATTTTCAAACCATGATTCCTATCATTCTGATGTGCACACTGTTCTCATTGTGCTGGGTCCCTGGGCATATGTGCTATTAGCCATGAGGCCAAGCCTTCCTGGAAGGCTGCTCTGGTAAAATCAGAGGGAATCTGAACTGCAGGACAAAGACACTAATCACAACCTATCTCATACCATTCTTCTTTCATGGTTTCACTCATACAAGTGGAAACTCTGTTTCTCTGAACAGACTGTAATTTTTTAAAAGGTTTATTTATTTATTTGAAAGAGTTACAGGGAGAGAGGGAGAGGGGGAGAGAGGGAGAGAGCTCTTCCATCTGCTGGTTCACTCCCCAGATGGCCACAACAGGGCTGGGCCAGGCTGCAGTCAGAAGCCGGGAACCTCATCTGGGTCTCCCATGTGCATGATCTTTTACTGCTTTTCCCAGGCCATTAGAAGAGAACTAGGTTGAAAGTGGAGACGAGAGGACTCAAACCAGTGCCCATAGGAAATGCTGGCATCGCAGGCAGCTGCTTTACCTGCTATGCCACAACGCTGGCCCCAAACAGATTATCATTTTGATCACTTTTTTACAAGTCTATTTAATAATCCACCCATGGTGTCTGAAATGCAGCAAACAAAAAATGTAAAGAATTCTGAATATCTGAACTCTTAAAATACAAACTACAAAAACTTTTCCCATAATGGAAAATCACAGCTTAATCACATTCCCTGAAGTAGCATCCTGCACGCAGCAGAAATTCATAGGAAGAGAAGATCAGCATTTAAATAAACTTTATATAACACAAAACAGCATTCATTCTGTCAAACAATCTGTTATGAAAATCTTCCACATGTGGTACATTAAAAGGCAAATTTCACCTGTTAAAATATATCAGTGGGTCCTTAAGTTTAAAAATAAATCACAACTACACTGTGAAATATCTTCTTGAACTAAGTATCCCTATTTGTAGATACTGAATGGAGGATTTACTGGTTCAAGATTAAGGCAAAAGCTTTTACGGCTGCTTTAATCCAGTTCCAAGGCTGAAGATGAACAATTGCTCCTCGTAACTCACACTGTTGATAGTCAGCCTTATATTTACTACTTTTCAAGCTGCAGCATTAGCCACATTCTACCTGATGGAGTGCCACATATAAAAGTACACAATGTGCTCATTGCTTCCCTTGAAAAACACCCCAGTGTTATTCTTCTTTCTGGAAACTTGGCTATTATATCAAATAACAGGACTAATTGGTGAGTATAACTCAAAAAATTAAGACAATAGTAATAATTCAGATAGATAGCATTGCTGAGTCAACTGGACAGTTCCACAGAACAACAATCTGATGCCTTACATAAACAATGACTAAGAAGTACATAGTTTCCCACTTAATTTCACAGCTCATAGTCATATTTCACATCTCATAGCTCATTGTTTCTCACTTATTTTTATATCTCACATGTATATTGAAAAGTACCTAGGAAAAAGAAAAGGAAAAACAATCTTTGCACCATACATAAACCTTTTGTTCAAATACTTAATTTACAAGTGGGATCTTATAGCAGTTGGGATGTTTTCTTATTAGGTATCTCTGCTCCATTAAGTTTTCCAACCATAACGATTGACTATTACTAATAGTTATGATAGCGTTCCAAGATAACACATACTCAATGTCATTTTAAGTAAGGAGTTTGGACAACTAGATTAGTATCCTATGCCCAAACCAACAAA
Source organism: Lepus europaeus (assembly GCF_033115175.1). Classification (NCBI taxonomy): domain Eukaryota; kingdom Metazoa; phylum Chordata; class Mammalia; order Lagomorpha; family Leporidae; genus Lepus; species Lepus europaeus. The sequence goes on from NC_084831.1 coordinate 63,245,097, forward strand.
AGCTAATAGGAAACCTGTATTTTACCCCCATAAAAAAAATGATCTCTCACTTTAACACTAATACACTGAAAAAGTTTACTACGTTCTAGTATTTCCAATCTTATAATTCCCTAATCTACTAACAAAGCAGTTTTGCCAGTTTCTTTCCTTTGAAATAGTTCCAACTTTGTACTGTAGATTATTCTGAAGATATAGGAAGACTTGATTTTAATGGTTCATAAAACAGAACAGGGAACCATTTCCCTTTAGAAGTGCCCATTTTAAAGCATAAAGTTCTCCTCTTTAACATCACCACATATTGAATTTGTGTGATTTTCAACTTAATGTTTTCTGAAAACTGAATTAATAGTTTGCTTAGATGCTATAAATCAATAAATACCAACTGAATGAAGATGCTGATTGAATCTAAGTTAAGACTAGTTCTAAATATGGTCTTTGTAAAGAGAATGAGTTTGGCCATCTTCAGTTACCATTTTCAAGATTGTTCTATATTCTTCCCTAGGCCACCATATTCATGATATTAGAACCAAAGTTTCATAATTCAAACAAAACAAAAAAAAGCTTACAAAGTTTCTCTAAATCTTAAACAAAACAAGCAAAGGAAAAGTACAAGTCTGACTGACTGCCTGAGTAACATTTTATTCATACACTTAAATACATAAATTGTGTCATATTAGCTACATTTTTTTCTAAGATATAAATTGTGTGACAGCAAACTCAAATGTCAGTTGTGAAAATTTCAGACATTGTTAGCCCTTAAGGTTATTGTTAATCGCCACACTTTAGGATTTACTGTTTAGAATACTTTCCCCTTCCTGTTGGGCCACCTTGACACTTCATTTCTCAACCACAGAAGTAAATATGCCTAAAATTGGTACTGGTTTTGATAAAGTCCTGATGATGACATCAGCCTGAGTTCCAGCTCCTGGAACACAGGCCTGTGACCACACAGTGACTTGCAGGCAGCTGGGTTCCAATATAACTCTGTGTCACCACACATCTCTGATCTGGAGCCAAGGTTGGAGCTCTGAATGTAACACACCAGCTAGACACAAGTATTCTCTAGTATCTTCTTTGCCAAGTGCAGTGGAGGGGTGAAAGGAGAAAGGAACTACATTTCTATTTTAAAGGGCAAAGGATTTAAAACTATGTAGGATACATTACAATGCCAATGTATTTAGTAACACCAAACTGTCCACTTAAAATGGTTAAAATAGTAAACTATGTTGTGTATATTTTACCACAATTAAAAAAAAAAACTTCTATGTGATTAGTTGTGAAACTATGTGCATATGTTTCAGAAGTTTTTCACAAGAGTAATAAATTTCCAGGTCCAATACATATTTAGCTCTAACACTGCTGACAGTGACTAGGTTGCTCCTTCTGCAAGATCTATTGGGCTAGGCTGCCCCAGGCCTAAGCACCCATTCTACAGGAATCAGCAAACAGCAGTTACCAACACACATTTCTACCTAAAAGTATCTTAAAAGAAAACCTCACAAATAACACATAAGAGTAGGTGTTAGACTAGGAGCATGTGGAAACATCACTTGCTCCTGGTGCTGGTGTGAGAGTCTGTGCAGTGGAGGATGCCCTACCTCCTGTCTCAGGAAAGCTGATCCTAGAGAGTCACTGGGTTGGTGGGTCCCACTGACTGATTTTTAGTTCAAGTGCATCCTAGAGGGTCAAGCACACTCAGGAGAGCTGAGGCTGGTTGATGCAGTAAGGTGCATCTTTCACTCTCCTGCCTCTGGTCAAGCATGAACCTAGAGTCCTACCAGCTGCACAGCACGGGCTCACAGTGGGTTAGACGCTGCAAGACCTCTGCACCTGTCTGGTGTCACAGGTAGGGTACTTCCGCAGAATGAAAAGTGCCTGAACTTCAGAGAATCACCCGTCTATCCCCTACAACACCCAGGCAAGTCGCTATATCAGCACATGCCCTGGAGTAACGCCTGGGCGTCCTCTCCCCTCCCGATTGGATCGGGCAGCTCTGCAGTCTCCTTGTGCGTACAGGCAGTGCCAACACAGCTCAGAAGCCTCCTCTGTGTTCTGCTGTTGCAAGCACACTCTTGCAGGTGCTGGCACTTGGAGAAGTCTCCATTTCTGCATCCACCCCATGCCCTGGAGCTACCTACCAGTAGGGGCGACCAGCAGACCGACAGCACGCACATGATCCCCATGAGCTGGATGGCCGTCTCGGTCGTGATCCGGCCCCACTGGGCACTGGACTGCGATGCTGCCGCCTTTGCTCGGCAGCGGGACACCAGAGCCTTAATGGTGGCCAGGTTGCAGGCGAAGGTGATGGCCAGCGCCAAGAGGCCCAGGAAGGCAAAGGTGGAGGCGAAGAAAAGGTTGCCCCAGTTGTGTGAAGAGCTCGTCCCGTTGTCCCCTCGTCCGGTGCTGATGAAGCACCACGTCCCGGGCCACTGGATGGTGTACTGGCCCACACCCAGCACAGGTAGCAGGGCGAAGGCGAGCACTGCCAGCCACACGCCCAGCAGGACGGCGCGAGTGGCACGCGTCTTCATGTGGCTCGCGTACCAGTGTGGCGCACGGATGGCCAGAGCCCTCTCGACAGCCATGGCGCTGGCGATGAAGAGCGAGGACAGCCCGAAAACAGTCATGGTCAGACCAAAGAAGGTGCACAGGCGCCCCGATGGGTCAAGCTGCTCCCAGCGCTGCTTGGATAGGTACACCAAGATGACCACGGGGCTTGTGAGCAGCTGCCCGACCAGGTCAGTGAGCGCCAGCCAGCCGATGCACAACAGGAACGACTTCTTGCGCTTGCTCTCCCGACGCCGGTAGCTACGCGACACGAGCAGCATGGCCAGCGCGTTGCCCACGAAGCCGGTGATCAGCATGGTGATCGGGAAGGCCACGGACACCGAGCCACAGTCCTCGCCGGGCCCTGGGGGGCGTGTGAGGTTGCCCCGTGCCTCGGGCGCCCACATGCCGGGATACGAGTGGTTGAGGCGGGTGCAGAAGGGGGCGCCCCCGCCGTCGCCCCGCGTCTCCTTCATGTTGCCTTCGAGGTGAGGAGGGCACTGCGCCCGGGCTGCAATAGCAACAGCAGCAGCGGCGGCGGAAGCTGGCAGACGCAGCGTGGTCGGCGGCGAAGGTCCGCGGCCACCGAGGCTGGGGTCGGGCTGCCCCCCATCGTGCGGGGCGCAGCCGCCGCCTCACTCCGGTGCTCTGGCCACGGCCGTGGCTCGCCCACGCCGGCAGCCTCGCGCTCCGCCGGGGGCAAGCCAGTGGCTCCGAGGCGCGGAGGCGCCGGGTCCCTCTATAAGGCCGAGGGGGCGGGGCGGGGCGCCCGGGGGTGGGGGCAGCCGAAGGTGGGAGGAGGGTGGAGACGCCGCGGAGCGCCTCTCTCGGCCTCGCCTGCTGGCCTCACTGGCCGCCTGGCCTGGAAAACTCTGCAGGCACCCCGTCTCCAAACGCGCCCGCTGCCCGCCGGACGAGGCGTCCACCTGCGGCCTTGGGCTCTGCACCCACTCCAGGTCTCCCGAGTGGGAGGCGAACCGCGGGGAGTGTCACTGGGCAGGGCGCCGCGGCGGACCTGCCTGTCCCCTGCCATAGCCACACAGTCCGGTACAGGGACCGAGCCTTCGGAAGCCCTTGGGTTACTCGCGCGAGTGTGGGACACTCTACACAAGCCGCGATCCGCTCCATGGCTGAGTGGGAACTTTCTTCCCTTCCTACTCTGAGACTCTAGGATGGTGGTGAAAGGTGAAACTCTCCTGCCTCCCCCCTCCCTCCGCCGAAGGGGTGGGGGCGCCACTGACGCTACCTAATTAATAGTGCCTGGTGAGAGAAGGAAATGGACACGGAGAAACAAAAAATCAGATGCTTGAGCTCAAAGAGGAAAAAATGTGAACTGTCCTCGCGCTAAAAGCGGGTGGTAGCCACTGGCACGTCTGAGGTGGTGCAACGACAGGCGGTCAGCCATGGATAGGAGGGCGGGGGAAAGGCGTTGCCTTACAAAGCCTCCAACCGCCCTTCCTGGTCCGGCGATCATTCTGCACTGCTGGAACTAGACACGGCGTGTAGATGACACGAAGGACTTCGCCGTATGCCAGCTTTGCGTTTGAAATAACACACATCCAGTGAAAACAGGTATAGCAGCCTAGGAACGCCTTTTAGTAAGCCAGTACTGGTGTATTTTCCCAACACGGTATGCATTTTAACAAGCATTGTCTCATCATCACAGATATCCTCTAAGGCATTGTTTGCATTATTACTCCCCCTTTAGGTGAGGTAACGGAAGCTCCACGGAGTGAAAGATGTGCCCAGTCTCTTGCTCCGTGAAACACCTTTTTTTTTTTTTTTTTTCCTCTCAGATACTATTTCCCACAGATAAAAATAGCTGCGAGACCGGGTTTTCCTGCATTTAATTGTCCAGGAAAGATCTTAAAGATTTACACATTTCATTTTTCCTCCTGATCTTACAGGGCTATGAAACCCATTATTCAGACTAACTTAAGCTGACTTAAAACAGGCACACAGTTTTCCTTCCCTGGTTTAGCCGATTTCTGTTTGGGTGTGACAGTAGGAGGTAGAAAAGAGATGTGTCCGTTTGCATTTTCTTTTTGTCCTATTATTTTGACTATGTACAAGGCTTTAAAAGTACATCATAGAGTCATATAGTTTAAAGGAGCAAAAGCAAGAATGTTACTGCACTCTAACATGCATCAATCACAACATGTCATTTTTAAAGTTTTGCACTTTTAAATCGTATTTCTGAAAGTGTCATGTTCATAATAACAGCAAGACAGGAATAGTGACATGGCTTATTGTTTAGATCATCTGACTTTTGTCTTAATACTTTTGAATTAATGTCAAACCTGTATTTGGGACAAGTGTTTTGCTAGAATAGTGTTATTATTAAAATAAGATAAGTGCTAACAGTAGTTGGGTTCTGGTTAGCACTTAATTGCTGCAGAAATAATCTGAACTGTGTTGGTCTGAACCAACACCTCCCTCTAGTGAGCTAAAGGTTAATAACATCTTGTATGCTGTATTAGAGAATTTCTAAATGCTTAAGGAACCTCTCATATCTTTACCAGAGACCTTTCATCAATACATAACTATGATCCGGTTGTTTACCTTGGAGTTTGCCAACTGGCATCTCTGGTTAGTCAATAAACCAGTGGAGGATTAAATTAAAAACGTATTCTATGGTTTTTAACATTTTAAAAGTACGTATTAATGTGAAGTAATGATATAGCTAGTACTGAAACAGTATTTTTACACTTTGTGGTTATGCGTGGGTGCAAACTGATGAAATCTTTACTTAGTATATACTGAAGCGATCTTCTGTATATAAAGATAATTGAAAATGAAAAAAAGAACCTTGGTGTTAAATTGGAAATTACATAGAAAATTAATCAATCTTTTAAAAAAAATATCATGCAGGATCTCTGTCATTAATGTGCTGTACACTGTTATTTAATGCTATAACTAGTACTCCAACAGTATTTTTTTCACTTTGTGTTGCTATGTGAGGGCAAACTGTTGAAATCTTTATATATACTAAACTGATTTTCTGTATATAAAGAGAATTGAAAATGAATCTTGATGTGAATGGAAGGGGAGAGCGAGTGGGAAAGGGGAGGGTTGCAGGTGGGAGGGAAGTTATGTTGGGGGAAAGCCACTGTAATCCACAAGCTGTACTTGGAAATTTATATTCATTAAATTTAAAAAAAAAAAGCCTTCCAAAAAAAAGTATGTATTAAGCTAATTGAAATTCTACCCTAGAAATATTTTTAATTCACAAATTGTTTAAATGTGCTCTCAGTTATCTTAGTTTTAGAATCACAATTTATATCAACATTTAGCTAATGTTGATCAACCTTTTTGCTATTTATTTTTAATGCACTTTTATTAAGAAATGGTGGAGATGAGCACTGTGGTACAGTGGGTTAAAGCCCCGGTCTGCAGGGCATGCATCCCCATATGGATACCGGTTTGAGTCCTGGCTACTCCACTTTCCATCCAGCTCTCTGCTATGGCCTGGGAAAGCAGAAGATGGCCCAACTCCTTGGGCCCCTGCACCCGCATGGGAGGCCCTGAAGCAGCTCCTGGCTCCTGGTTTTGGATTGGCATAGCTCTGGCCATTGCGGCCATCTGGGGAATGAACCAGCGGATGGAAGACCTCTCTGTCTCTCTGCCTCTCTGTAACTCTGCCTTTCAAATAACTAAATAAATCTTTAGAAAAAAAAAAAGAGAAAATGTTACAATAAACATTTAAAAATGGTAAACATGGATATAAAGCAATATTAATAACTAGCTTTACATACATAACTGGACCCTTGTTATGGAAGGGAGATATCTGCGATTCTTTCTCCATGGAGCCAACTGTTCATTTTAGTATTATTTGTAGTCATTCATTCATTCAGTATTCAATAAGCACCTACTCTATATCAGACATTGTTCTCATCACTAAGGATACAAAACCAACACACAAAAATCTAATTTGTGGAGTTTATGATTTCGTATGAAACTTTTGAATTTTGAAATCTCAAGACATTGATCCCATGAAGGCAGAGTGTATGTGAAAAAATAGAAAAAGTAGTTTTAATGATCACATGGGAATCTCAGGGATAGAAGTTACATTTAACACTCAAACATCAATATAATTATCATATCAAGAATGAAGGAGGTGTTTTGAAGGCTTTTCTAACTCAATAAAGTCCTGAGTCCTTTACTATGACTGCCTTTTCATTCCTTTTATGACTTTTTAATTTTTGAGTGCAATCTGGACTTTGCAGTTAATATGAGGGATATCAAAAAACTTATAGAAAAGTGGAATTAAAAGATGAAAAATAGTGAAATTTAGCCTAGCACTTAAGCTACTAGGTTCAATTACTGGCTTTTGAATTCTGGCTCCAGCTTCCTGCTAATGAGGCCACCAGGAGGCAGCAAAGGGAGCTCAGGTAAGTGGTTTGTGCCACCCATGTGGGAGGCTTGTGTCCCCAGCTCCCAGCTTTGGCCTGGTCCTTTACCAGGTGTTGTACTTAGGGAGTGAATCAGCAGATTGGAGCTATGTCTGCTTCAGGTGGGGGTGGGAGGAAGACTAATTATATAGTCTCTTAGGGATATTGCTTGCTTAATTTTATCTTAGAAAATAAAAATATAGGGGACAGCACTGTGGCTCACTTGGTTAATCCTCTGCCTGCAGCATCGGCATCCCATATGTGCGCCAGGTTCTAGTCCCGGTTGCTCCTCTTCCAGTCCAGCTCTCTGCTGTTGCCCGGGAAGGTAGTGGAGGATGGCCCAAGTGCTTGGGTCCCTGCACCCACATGGGAGACCAGGAAGAAGCACCTGGCTCCTGGCTTCGGGTCGGCACAGCGCCAGCCGTGGTGGCCACTTGGGGAGTGAACCAATGGAAGGAAGACCTTTCTCTCTGTCTCTCTCACTGTCTGTAACTCTACCTGTCAAATAATTTTTAAAAATGTAATTATAAAAAAATTTAAAAAAAGAAAAATATGAGTTATTTCTCAATGTAAGTTTCGTCAAGTTCAAGACTTCTAGGTAATATTAATACCATTTAGTCAATCCCGAAAGAACTGAGGGTCTTGAGAATTCAACCCTTAACATGCACTTTGTTAATATTCTTCATTGAAGAACGGGTGCCTTTTGAAAGTATTAGAAAATGAAAAGCGGTCAGAAGGAGCCAAATTAGTACTATAAGGTGGCTGCCTAATGATTTCCCATCAAAATTTCTGCAAAATTGCCCATGTTTGATAAGAAGAATGAGCAGAAGCACTGTAGTGGTGGACTCCCTGGTGAAGCCTTCCCAGGCATTTTTCTGTAAAAGCATTGGCTGTATCAAAACAGTTTACAATAAACAGATGGTATCATTCTTTGGCCCTCCAGAAAGCCAATGAACAAAATGCCTTCAGTATTTCCCCCAAAATTGTTGCCCTAACCTTTGGTCATAACTAGTCTACCTTTGCTTTGACTGGACCACTTCTACCTCTTGGAACCCACCACTTTATATTTGTACAGGTAAAGCCATATTTCATCACCTGTTCAAATTCTTACAGCTTATTTTGGTCCATTTTAAAGTTGTTTTTGCTATTTTTGCGCTTGTAAGATGGACCTTCAATAAGTTCATGGAAATGTTTAGTATGAAAAAAAAAAACGCTGTATGACTTTTTTGCTTCATACTAACTTACTATAACATGTCTGAGCAGGATCTGAGGCATAAGAAATTAGTTTAAAGAGAGACTCTATCAGAGTGACAGGAAGTCTGCAATAATTGAACAAGCATGAAATTTATGTTGAAGCTGGGTGAAGGGATGGTAAAATCACTGATGCTTTGTGAAGAGCTGATGGGAACAATACTCCAAAGAAAACAGCCATTTACTAACAGAAAACTCATTTTATGAAGGGACAACATGAAGTTGAAGCTGGCAGCACATCAATTTGCAGTGACAGAATTAACCGTTCATGTTCTAACTAAAGGGACTGACAATTAATAGTAGATACAAGAGTCAACACCCATCCCAAGTAGTTCAGCTTACACAAGTCTAACTGAAAAATCAAAAGTGGAGCAAACTTTCTGCTTAATTGGTGCCAAAGCAGTGCATCTCAATCAGCTGCAGGCAAGAGCAGATCTTTGATGGAAATCTAAGTCAGACAGGGTCAAGGTCCTGAAGCCCTAAAGCACCTCTTTGAAGAACTTAACAGCAAATGAAACATGGCTTTAACGTATGACCCTAAAGAGCATAATCAGAAGTGAAAGTGGCCTACTCAGAGCAAGATTTGACTAGTCATGAGCAAAAGTCATAGTAACACTTTCTGGGGATACTGAAGGCATTCTGCTCATTGACCTTCTGGAAAGCCAAACAATGTTATCATCTATTTTTTGAGAATTCTTTAAGAAGTTTCACCAGAGTTCTCCATCATTGCAACGCCCCTAGTCACTTCTCTCATTACACAAGGGCAAATTTCTAAGTTTTGATGGGAAATCAGGCATTAAAGTCCTGATTCAGTTCCTTCAAATTTATTTCCTACTCTTAGAAAATTGTTAAAGAGCAGCAATTATTTTTTCAGTGAATAATGTAAAATGTTTGCAATGCTATGGTTAAAGTACCAGGACCCTCAGTTTTTGAGGCTGTACTATAATAAATGGGTGATTAGCATTGCCTAAGAAAAGTGTCTTGAACTTGATAGCACTTACGTTAATAAATGAAATTTAAGCATTTTATCTTATTACATTTTCCATTAACTTTTTGTACTCCCCTTTTATTCTCTATCCTACTTATTTTCTGTCTTCTTTTGGATATCTACAATTTCATTTGATTATGTTCAGAGATTGCTTTGGGCTCTAATTCTTAAAAATTTTCATTTGCAGAGACAGATGAGAGATCTATTTACTGTCTCACTCTTCAGATACCTGCAACCTGGGTTGGGCCAGGCTGAAGCCAGGAGCCTGTAATGCATTCCAGGTCTCCATGCTGCCCACTGGCTGCACAATAGCAGGAAAAGGAAATCTGAAGCAGAGCTGGGATTAGAACCCAAGCACTCTGAAATGGATGCAGAAACCCCAAGGGAGTGGCGTTTTAACTGCTGCACAAAATGCCTGCCCTCTAAGACCTATTATAAAGATACTGTGTGCAACACTGTTTAACAGTACACATCCACTTCTCCCCTTTTGGCCTCTGTGCTACTATTTATTGCTTTCTAACATTAAATCCCACAAAATACCAAAACAATTGCTTTATAAAGGCACTTAAATACTAACAGCATATTACATCTGCCTACAGAATTTGCATTTCCTGTGCCCTAAAATGCTGTATTACAGTTCTCTTGGAAAACCCATTTTAGATAGCTAAGGCTTGTGTTCCATCTGTATTCTTGAAGGACATTTTCAGAGTAAACTTATGTGTATTGAGAAACACTATTGGTGACAGCACTGGCTAGGCTTCCACCTGCAGGGCAGGTGTGCCTTATGGATGCTGGTTCTAGTCCAGCTGCTCCTCTTCTGTTCTAGCTCTCCGCCATGGCCCGGGAAAGCAGCAGAGGACAGCCAAAGTGTTTGGGTCCTTGCATCCCTGTGGAGGACCAGCACAAAGATCTTGCTCAACACAGCTTAGGCAGTGTGGTCATTTGGGAAGTGAGCCAGTTGCTAGATGGCCACTCAATAAAATCTTCCCCTCCCCCCTAAACAAAACAAAAAAAACCCATCATATGATCTGCATTGCATTGCTTGGCAAGTCTATTATTGCTTACCTACTTTTCTGCTCATCTTCAAGACTCCCACCAGCTTTACCTTTATGTGCCCTATTACTGAGAACATGTTGGGAGTTTCTCAAATTCCATGGCTGCTTCCTCCAGGACAATCCCAATATGAAGAGCATCCTCTACACCTTTTCCCTTCATATCCCACACAAACCTTGATGGCTCTTAGCTACCTGTCCTATCCCCTTCATCTCAGTTGAAGAATGCAGAGCTCCACCTGGGGAACTTTCCAAAACTTACCCTATTAACTTTCAAGAAAATAAGCCGAAGTCATTAAGTTTTCCTTTTTCAGTTATCTGCGTCCACAGCCTCATGAACAATGTATTGGAAAATACTATCACATACATTTTGTCTTGTTTGAAGAGGTATGGTGATCCTGCCCTGTAGTCCGCTGCTCCCGTAAGATTTGTTGGTGTTTGATCTGCTGTTACTCAATATTTTTGAAATGAAAGCTTTTAACTAAATTTTTCCAAATGCAGGCTTTCAAAAAACACACCTGCACTGACTTAGCTAAATCTGTGTTAATATTTTCATTAAAAACAAAGTATCGTCATTTTTTGTTCCACCGACTTCTATTTGATCCTGTTTAATTCCACTGGGGTCAGAACACCTACTCCAACCATATACTTTGAAGTCTGCTCATAATTGCTTTATGGCAACTTAGGGTCTATTACATAAATATTCCACACACAAATACTAAAGGTGTTTAATAATTAACTGATTAAGTCAAGTTGGGTAATTTTGCTGGTCTGATTTGCTATATGCTTAGCACCATTTGTTCTCTGTTATTAAGACATTTATGATTTCTAATTGTGGATTTACTTATCCTTTGGGAAAACACAAAAACATCCCGTTTCATTACTCTTAATTTTTACATATTTCTTGGCACTGTTTTGTGCTAGAGTTTTTAGTGATCCTAAGTACTGCGGCACTGGGTATGCAGACAACAGGAAGCATTAAAATGGTATTCACTTCCGAGACAGTTATTTCTGAACTTTCTTGTTTTCCAAAATTCTAATGCATCAGTAACTATAAGCAGAGGGCAGTGAGATATAGCAATACAATCTTGCAATTTAACCATACTATTCACAAAGGTATTATTATTTCCTATTTTTCTGTCAGTCACTAGTGTCATATTAAAAGGTCTCCTAAATTACCTATAATGCTATCAACTTGAAATGGGATGTGAGGAATCAGTCTTGCTGCAGTGTTGCATAGATACATGGATGCTCTGCACCAGAAAGTAGAAGAAGAATTAACATATGTATCAAATACCTGAAAACATGTGGGGGTTAAAAATGACAAACATTTGTTGCATACTTACTGTATCAGATGCTACAGTAAGCATTTATGAAATTTCATAATTCCTGTAAGGCAACCATATGATTTTCATTTTGCAGGTGTGACAGGTGTAAAACTCATTCCCAGGACCATACAGCTACCATGAACTGATCATTCAATTCAGGAACTTTGATTTCAGTGTAAGAAACAGACATCGTCTCTGCCTAATCTGCCACCAGATCACAGCATTAAAGCAAACTTAATTCAGTTAGATTAGAGGTATTTGGCCTTTGTAATGCCTTCACTGGTAACAGATGGATCATTTTGGGGAAAGGACTAAATTCTGATTTCAACACAAGGGTCTTTAAATCACCATTGTTCTCTCTGCTCAATGATTCCTTCTCTTTCTCCAAGCTATCCCAAAGCCACAGGATTTCTGGTTCTCTAAAAACATGATAAAATCTTAAGTGCTTTTGCAGACTCCCTTAGCTCACCTTATCCCTCTATAAACTTGCCTTCAAAACTGGTAAGTCAATTCCATATAGTTCAGAGGCAAGACTGATCATTTCATCAGACTCTCTTACCTGAAATATATATATATATTTTTTGGACAGGCAGAGTGGACAGTGAAAGAGAGAGACAGAGAGAAAGGTCTTCCTTTGCTGTTGGTTCACCCTCTAATGGCCGCCGCGGCCAGTGCACCGCGCTGATCCGAAGGCAGAAGCCAGGTGCTTCTCCTGGTCTCCCATGGGGTGCAGGGCACAAGCACTTGGGTCATCCTCTACTGCACTCCTGGACCACAGCAGAGAGCTGGCCTGGAAGACGGGCAACCGGGACAGAATCCGGTGCCCTGACCGGGACTAGAACCTGGTGTGTTGGTGCCGCAGGCAGAGGATTAGCCTATTGAGCCATGGTGCCGGCCCACCTGAAATATTTTTTAAGAGCTTTTCCATTCACTTGTGCCTAAGGGAAGGGTTAGCTCTATGGATTTATAGCTTCAAATCTACATATTTTTATTTCCTTGAATAAAACTGGATGATTTGATCACACCTGGGACCATACCTGCAGCTCCCCTGAGCAAATTTTAATTATTTTCTTCTTGTAAAGAAGATATACAGTAATATCTACCCTCACAAGACCACAAGCAAAATTAGATGGTTTCTATATTAGACTGCATTAGATAATATAATCACTTACATCTATTAAAATTCTTTCAATTAATATTGCTGCCACTGTTTTCCAAAACAATTTCCAAGTGAGAAAAGCTAAACAGTTATTTCGGGGTAAAAAAAATTTTTAACATTTATGTCACAAATAGAGGGCAGAATGGAGACCTCTATCTTCTTATCAACATCTAAAACACTGGGGTGTGGATACTAGATAGCAAGAAAGAGAGATGAACTAGTAAGGTGTACCTTCATAATTGTGCCTAGAGAGGGTCTTGTATATAGAGCTTGTTGTAAACCTGGTCATTTCAGAAACCAGCCAATAATGTTAATATGAAACGATGTGAAATGAAAACTTGTACCCAAGGTTGTAGTGATCATGGCTTTGCAATGTTTTAAACTAAGTACTCATATATAAAAAACAAATCTACAGACCTCAGAAATGGAATAATTTAAAAAGTAAAAAAAATTACAGTTACCTTAAAAATGAACATTACATCAGAGCTTTTTAAAAATCTCTAGTTTATTTCTAACAAACACCACTTGATGCTTGACTCACAGGCTTTATTTACATTTCCTTAAGAAATGAACTAGTACAACTTAGTTAAACCAAATGAAACCATAATCATCTGAATTGTCTGTAAACTACTATTAGCTAAATTTATAACCTTGCACTTGCTTAGAACAGCCAAAGTTTTAAATACAGAAAGCACAAGAATAAACCAATGGTAACAACTGGAATCTAGATCATCTGGGAAATTTTAGAAGGTGGACTTTCAAAAAGTCTGAGGCACAATTACAAGAGAGTAAGAGTTCTTGTGCAACCTACAGTAAACATAGCAAAGAAAATTAAAACATAAAAAACATGGGGAAGCTCATTGTAAAAATATTATCAAAATATTTCTACATATCTTTGCTTTCATCTTTAGATCACTTGAACAGAAACACATTCGCTTTAAAATAAAAAACGAATATAATTTTGTTTTGGTCTGTCTACTAAATATCTTAAAATGTTTTACTTTTTATTTAAATTGCAGCAGACAATGTTATGGGGAAAAAGAAAGCAATACATCAGCGCAAAAAGCCCCCAAGCACAATTATTGATTTCCCTTAATATACTTACCTTGTATTGTCACTGAAGATACTGTTAAGAGAAATCTTATTCTTTTGAAACCAGAAAACAAAATGAAGCTCAAGTGAACAGATTTCAATTTTGGGAAATAAAAAACTCTGAAAGCATTTTAAGCCATAAGTTATTTCAAGTGATAAGAAAAATAATGATTTCTGATTACAACATGCAGAAATAAGCATTCATTTGTTATTCAGAAGAAAACTTTATATGCAATGTGTTTAAATAGCTCAACACAAATGCTGGCTTAAATTCACAATATCTGTTGGGCTTAAACCCAAACAGAAATATACTCCAAAAGCTTTCTTCAATTTGCTTATTAGCTATGATTTAGCCTTTTCTATCCTAATGTATTTTGATAACTGGAGCTTTAAAAGATATCACATAAAGCTTCTCAGATTTATTTAAGACAAACATTTTGAAAGATGTTTTTCCTATTAGGCAACCATATCAGTAGAAAAGAGATGAACTATTAGACTTTCTTTATTGCCCCAAATTGTGTGTCAGAAAAAGAAAAGAGTAACACCTTTCTCTTTCTGTGATTTACAAGACTGCTTTGTAGTAAATGTGATGGTGCAAAAAAGTAAAGCTGGATAAGACAATGATTCTAAGGCACCCTCAGAATAGGGAATTTCAATATAAATAAATTTGCAACTGGCTGTTTTATTACTTAGTTTAACTTTTTTTTTCTGGTAAGAATGACTTAGACATGGCTTAACAACATAAACAAGTTGACTTCTTTTTTCAGATTAACATAAACATATTTCCAATTAGTTTACCAGTCTTGCCTCCGAGCCGAAAGTTCAGGCAAGCCTAGGTAACCCAACAGACAGGATATATTTAGAAGTGAAAAAACAAAAACAACAAAAAAAGAATGTAAATTAGGAAACAAAGTACTCTGTTATAGCTGAGATGGTTTTAAATGAAGCAAATGGCTGTAAATAATGAACAATAAATAGAGCATCTATTTGGGGACATTATGGCTTAAAATGCAATTTACTTTTAATTTCACAAATAAACACAGCTGTATTGTCCTGAAAAGCAATGAAAGACATGCACCTCTACTAGCAGATTTAGCACTTCTGACCAAGTAAGACACCAACTTCTTAAAAATTATGTTTCATGCACTGCACTGGTTTTTTTTTAAGATGTAAATTTTAATACATTATTTCTTTTTTGAACTTGAACGGGAACCAGAATGGGACGATCCAGAAGATGACCTGTGGTGCCTGTAAAACATAATGAAAAAGTAAGCAATCTAGTAAGCTCGAGTTAGATTTCAGCATCATTCTTAAGACTATGAAAACATAAAAAAAGTTAATCACCTTGAAGCTGGCAAAAAGAATAATTAAAAACTAAGATACAAACTTATGCACATAAATTATCTGGTGTTTACAGACTTTGATTGAACCCAGTAATAATATAATTGTAATTTAAAAGCTTCCACAATTTAAAACTTTGTTCTCATTTCAAAATATAGCCACCTCTCAATTATTTAAGGTAATGAAGGAAAGCCTTGCAAAAATGTATAAAATTATAGACCATCTATAACAAAGGCATTTAAAATTGCTAATGGAAGTGTGACTAAACCAATCTCTGTGACATACTGTAAAAAAGTGTAATAAGTCTATATGGAAAACACATACTGCAAGGCTTCTCATGGTGTAAAAGAAAATATATTTGTAAATAATTAAGTTTTGGAAATCTAGGTCACACAGATGATCGTACAATTACAGGGTTATATTCATGCAGCTAATATGAATAAGTCAATATCAACCTGGGTAAAGTAGTGGTGTTCCGTAGGGGTTGGCCCTGGGCTCAGGGTTGTTTAGTGTTTTCACCAATCACCTGGCTTATGGAATAGAGAACATGTTCATTAAGTTTAGATGACAACAAACTAGGGGGATTATATGTGGCTAAGATAAAAAATTGCAGAAGTGGCAAGAAAGCAACAGAATGAAATTTCACTCAAGTACAGAGTAATTTTCCTACAAAGAAATAAATGCATAGAAACAGCATTGTGTGTAATCTTATTATTTAAACTCCAAAAATGTCAAAAAGCAAAACGTCTGTACCAGTAGGTATCATGAGATAATCCTACTACTGAACATAGCAATAACTATACTTTACATAATCATTTTCACATGCTAAAAGGATATGGACATACTTCAATTACAAATAAATAAAGCCATTTAAAATGACTATAAATTAAGCACTGAGAACCAAGAGAACTTAATGAAATTTGGTAATTAGCCTGTTTTAAAAAAGGATGACAGATGACAACTGCCCTTTCCAGATTTTAAAAATGTCAATTCAGATAAAGTAATCCAGTGAAGATCCTTATTAAGAAAAAATAAAAATAAGATTTAAGACTGCAAGATAAATGAATTAGCTGTAAGAAATGACTTCCTTAAAAAGGGAATGAAACAATTTGCCATGGAAATGTTATTTATACATATGTTAAATGAGGATGGATTCTCAATGAGATCATTGAGAAAAATAACTCTTCTATTAAATGCCCTAAATTCCTACCTTTTCTACTATTTAGTGTGAAAAAGTATCAATTAGTTCAACATATAGCTTCCAAATTGCAATCTTAAAAGACAGAAATAACCGAGAGTTGGCTATAATAATTATATATGAAAATAAAAGTTTAAACAATAAAAGGATAAGAGTGGTTGGGTCTGCAACTTTTCTAAACAACCCGATCAAAGTACAAAGGCTAAACAATGTTTTTTTTTTTTTTTTTGAAATTCAAAGGTGAAAAGTGCAATTTAAAATTGGAACAAAAGGGGTAATAAAAATCTAACCCCTGACTAGGAAATTTAGTTTATTAAACACACTTAAGAACACCCATTCTTATTTCTACAGAAACCCAAACCTTTCGGGTGACCGTGATCTTGTTCGTCTTTTTTTGCGATCACCGGATGAAGAAGATCTAGAACGACTTCTCTTTCTGTTCCTCTCAGGAGAAGATGATGAACTTGAGTAAGATCTTTTTCGTGGGGAAGAAGAGCCCCTGTGGGACCTGGAGCTGGATCTTCATTGATTGAGAAACAAATCAAACATTTTATTAAAGGAAGAAATGAAGAAAACTGTTTAGTTATCAGCTCCAAAAACACACACGATATTTATAAGATTTTATTTTATAAGAAGGAATACTTACTGCTTACTCAATGGAAGACTTCTGGATCAACCATGAAAACATTCTATTTAAATAGTTACTTTAATTTCATGTCTTTTTAAGATTTTAAGGTAAGTGCTCATCATTTGTAATTGAACACAGCTTACTGTATTAACACAGAATAATTTTTTTTTGTTTGTTTGTTTAGGGCTTTTCAAAATAGCAAAATCAACAAGCAGTAATTACATTTGCATGACTTTGTGTTTAGAAATCGTTCTATACAACTTCCTTAGGGAAATAAACATTCTTTGTAGAATTATGCAACCCATTAGTTAAACTCCTATAGAAAAACCAGGGATATGGTCAAGAACAAGAAAGAACAGTAACTCTATTAAAGTGCTAAATATTCAAAGAAAAATTAGTAACTAAAAAACCCGATTTATATTTACAACACTTATGTCTATGAAAGACCATTATTCATGAAGTATGAAGTGTTGACATTCACATGTTTCAAATAGAAATAATGTGCAAATATTGAAATGCAAATTTTTTCACCATTTATATATTTTGGTTGAAGGAATTTAGCCCAAACTTCCCAAAAAATTCACCTTTGGGCTTAAAATAAAACCAGCAAGCCCAAAAGGAGAATTCTTTGGAAAGTTATAAGCAATAAAAATTGGGAAGAACATGAAGGCTTTTCTGCAAAGCTTTATTATATTGGTTTCCAAAGGGAATACCAAAACTTAGTTTCACTTACAAAGCACTAAAAAGGACTAAAATATTAATACACAGTATTAAAAAAAAAAAAAAACAGACTTGCTCTGTATTTTGTATTGGCTTAATGAGTACGAGTGACTATCATTCTTTTCACACTAATGTGATTAAATTGCAGTTCCCCTCAAAGGCTAGATAGATGACTCAAAAAAGCCAATAATGATTTTTACCAAGAGTCATTAAACTTCAGTATGCATTTCTACACAGGTGGAATTTTAGTCATTTTCTTCCTTTTATGCCTTTAGGTCATCAATAAATTAACTTAAAAGCAAAACGAGCATATTTTGACTAAGCAGAAAAAGCTCTGACAGCAAAAGCTATTGTTTCATTTGCTTTACAAATTATAAATTATGTTTCCCAGTACAGATCTGACTAAATGAAACCTAGAGGTTTATAATAATGCTCACTCAAAACTACATCCTATCTAAGTTAACCAACCATACTTCTGTATAGCTTTAAAAGTGGGGGTCGGTGCTGTGGCAAAGTGGGTTAAAACCCCGGCCTGCAGCGCTGACATCCCGTATGGGCAACAGAGTCCTGGCTGCTCCACTTTCGATCCAGCTCTCTGCTATGGCCTAGGAAAGCAGCAGAAGATGACCCAAATGCTTGGGCCTCTGCACCCGCGAGGGAGACCTGGAAGAAGCTCCTGGCTCCTGGCTTCATATCAGCTCAGCTCTGGCCATAGTGGTCATTTGCAGAGTGAACCAGCAGATCGATGTCCTCTCTCTCTCTGGCTCTACCTATCTCTCTGTAACTTTCAAATAAATAAAATAATAAATCTTTTTTTTTTTAAAAAAGGGTAATGTCTGTTATACAAATGCTATATATAATCTTCTGCCCCAAATCACAGGGAGAAAAATATGTTTACAGTGCTCCCTAAAATATCTAATACAAATGGCAAAGTTATTTCTGCAAATATTCAAACTGTCTTCCAAAACAAAACCTGCTTTGAGGCACAATTCATTTTCCCTTTAAGTAAAAGTTAAACCTTTTCTTACTAGGATATCCAATTTTATTTGAAGTACTCCAAACATAATCTTAATACACTAGAGATTTGGTGACAAAGACTTGCCTTTACTTTTGTACTTCATAACATCTTACACCAAAACAACCTTGCAGACTGCAAAATAGCCACATTAATTCAATCATGGGAATGTCTAGGCACACTGTTGGCAATGGAAACATTTCATGGTGAGAAAATTAAGCTGAGGCAAGTGCATTAATTTTCTAATGCTAAAATAAAATTGACAAAGAGAAGCAAAATAAGGGGGAAAAAGCAGCAACACCTGCAGCCTTTAAATATTTTTTCTCTCTGCTTTACAGAGAGATGCTACCTCATTCACCTTGATTTCGACCCACGAGATCTCGAACGTTCTCTGGAACTGGAACGAGATCTTGACTGCGAACTGGAAGAACTCCTTGAACGGGACCTGGAACAACATGGAAGGTTTTTTTTTTCCAGGACCACTTAAGTGAGCTTTGTGATATGAAGACTGAAAGGAAAATATGCATTAGAATTCATTTTTCATATAAAAAGGTAACTACAGTAGAGATGTTTTCAAAGTGCATTATTTTAAAAGTTAAATGAACTTTAAATCATAGAACTTGAGGTAGTTAAAAAACTGTCATTTTCCAAGTTTGGGTAAATAACCTTATAATCACTAGACTGTAAATACTGAGCATTATCACTTTATTACAGACACTGAATACTTTTTTTTGTTCACAATTAATTATAAGGCACAGAGGGCCACAATACCCCAGAAAACAGAATGCTTAAGATTTTATTTAATTTCTCTGGAATGCATCACTTTCTTTTATAAAACCCTTTCTATTTATTGTCCAGCTAGCAAGAAGCTTTAAATGCTGGCATATAAATAACTAGTATGTATTTTCTGTCTAGTCAAATAGAGAGAATTAAAGGAAAATACAACTAGGGCACAAGGAGAGATAATTGTTCATCTGAAGTCTAAAAATCACAACTAAAAATAGAATTGATTAACTCACATCTTTAATCTGTCCCATAAAGCAATAACCTGTAAGACGTTATTACAACAGTACCTAAAAATTATATAGTCACTCTTTTAAGCCTTTAGGCTTTCTAGTACTCAATTAATACCTAATTGTTAAGTGCTCATTAATATTTTATTCCTGAATATGATTAAATTTCATTGCCCATGGTATCACAAAACTGTAAATAGGGTTTTCAAGAGAATATTGTGTATTTAAAGGTTCTTTCTCAATTTTTTATTTTTATTATAAAATTAGAAAATATGTAATTTTAAATAAGCACTTCAAAAAGCCTATAAAAAATGAATTAAAAAATAAGTTTATTCATTCAGTTTTTGCATAATACATTTTTCATCAACTTTTTAAAGATTTCTTGTATGCATGGATTTCAAAATCTTTTTGCACTAATCAAATATTTTTTACACACTTTTGAAATTACCCTCATATTACCATACAAAAGAATATTCGAGTTTTGGCACAGTGGGTTAAATTAACACCTGGTATGTCCTCATCCCATACTGGTTCCTGTGCTTCTGATCCACCTTCCTGCTAATGTGCCTGAGAAGGTAGCAGATACAAGTTTAAATACTTGTGTCCTTGACAACCACATGGGAGACCCAAATGGAATTCTGGGTTCCCGGATTTTGTTTAGTCCAGTCCTGGCTGATGTAGACATTTTGACAGAGAACTAGTGGATGAAAGTTCTCTGTCACTTCTCTTTTCAAACAAATAAACAAAACTTTTAAGACTTAATGCAATGGGCCGGCACTGTGGCATAAAGCCGCTACATACAGTTCCGGCATCCCATTCGGGCATCGGTTCGAGTCCCAGCTGCTCTACTTCTGATCCAGTTCTCTGTTATGGTGTAGGAAAGCAGTGGAAGATGGCTCAAGTCCTTGGGCTCCAGCACTGGCTTTGGATTGGTACAGCTCTGGCCACTGCAGCCAGTTAGGGAGTGAACCAGCAGATGGGAGACCTTTTTCTCTCTCTCTGCCTCTCGTTCTCTCTGTGTAACTCTAACTTTCAAATAAATAAATAAATCTTTTTTAAAAAAAAAAATTAATTAAAAAAAAATATTCAGGGACACCATCAATTGAGTTTTCTAATTTATTCCTGAGCATTTCAAAATTATGAGTATTAACTAAATAAATATGGCTGAATTTGCTATTTAGACTATTCATATCAAAATAAATTACTGAAACATTATATAACAAGCAATGATTTCATTATTGCCTAAAAAACTTCTGTACTAACGTTTATCATCTTGAATGAGAAATCTTTACTTAAAAAATTCTAAACGCAGGCTACCTATTTAGGTAGTTAAATACCCCTATATGTAACAATTTACCTGAATTTTTAACTATTTTAACAAAAGGTATGAGGCTAAAATAGCATGTTTCACAATAAAATTTTTCCATTTCTAAAAATAAAGCCAATAATTTGAAAGGGACCAAGATGAAAAACTCTATAAAAGGTGCCTGGAATATCTTTAAATAAAGTTTATTTCATCAAGAAAAATAAAATTCATAAATAAAGAAGTTAGATACTGACATTTTGACTGGTGTTACCCTTGACCTGTACCCGTTTACCTGGACCTAGACCTTGAACTTGAGGGGGAGGATGAGCGTGATGAAGACCGTGAATGTGAAGATCGAGACTTTGAGCGACTTCGTCTACTAGACTTCTTTTTATTACTACTATCTTCTTCTTCACTGGCATCAAGATTATATTTTGAGAGATCGGCATCATCTTCATCTTCATCCTAACAAAGATTCAATTATATTCAAATATTTAGATATTTATGTTACCTACTAAGATAGATTAACAGTTTTGTGTACTGGGCATCTCCATTTGGATGTATCACCAAACTTCAGAGAAAATTCATTCTAAATTCTGAAATTCATCTATTAAATTCCTCATCACAGCTAAAATAATTTATACATAAACCTGGAAGTCATTCTCATTTGCTCATTTTCTATTGTATGCACTACGAAATTAGCTGTCGAGAATTTCAATTTTCCATCTTCTTAAAAGTCCTTCAATCAACCACGCTTAGTTTTAGTTCAGAACTTTGTTCCTTCTCTCTATTACATTATAAAAACCTCTTGTTCTCCTCAACTATAGAAATACATTATGCCCTTTTAGTATCTCAGTATCCTGAGTTGTCATCCTGAAAAACAGGCTAGTTGTTTTGTTTCTTCAAGGCTCCAAAGTACCCTCAATCTGGATCTACATAGCCAGATCATAGGACTTTACCCTCTAACCTCACAAAACTAACATCACCAGACCTAACAGTGGGTGCTATGAGAATCATCAGTCTCACAGCTTCCAGCTATAAACCAACCACAGCAGTCAGTGTATGACTGCTCCAACCCTACCTCTTATTTCTGGCTTCTTCCATCATTCAAGTCTCAGCTCAAGTTTTACCTCCTCAAAATAGTCCAGCCACTAAAACCTAAGTGGCTGTTCTAATTATCTGCTATAGCAGATGTATCTGCTACATATATCATGTCCTCATAATATTATTGCTATGTAAATTATCTTGTTGATTTATATAATGCGTCCATTAGAATTTAGTAGAAGAAAAGCGGTACTGTCTTGGTCACTAAAATATCCTCTAGAATAAAAAGTTTAGTAGAGTGAAAGCTTAAAACCTTTGTAATGAATGAACGAACACGTAGAATGTATCTTTATCCCTTCTTCAAAGTTTTCTAAAGTATCTGTGTCACAGTACAAATCAAAGAGGAAATAGGATAAGGAAATCATTTACCTCATCTAATTTATATTTAGAAAGATCTTCATCCTCATCCTCTTCTTCTCCCTCTGATTCTTTGTCTTCAACTTCTTTTAATATGGATGCAGGACCAACTGCCTTTCCTCTGTATTTTTTCTTCTTACGTCCGAACTAGAGAGAAAACAATTTCAAAAATATTTGTCAGCTAAAAACACATTAAAATCAATGCATTTTGGTTAAAGGTTTATTTATTTGAACGGCAGAGTGACAGAGAAAGAAGAGACAGACAGAATATTGCATACATTGGTTCACTCCTCAAAAGCCAGGGCTGAGGCCCGGAGCCTACAACTTTATCTAGGTCTTCCATGTGGATTGGCAGGACCAGTACTTGGGCCAACTTTCAGTGCTTTCTTAGGCATTGCAGGCAACAGCTTAACACATTGTGCTTACAAAACTGGCCTCAAATGAATGTATTTTCTAAAATTTACTTTATTTGTCAGATATAGCTTCCAGTAAATTTATAAATTCCAGTAAAAGTAACAGTTCTAAACTGTTACTTATCATATACATTTTAATACTTGGCTTTTAAGGAGTATATGTCTAAGATGTTTTTCTCATTGGTATTCAATCTGTTCACCAATATATAGCTTACCTCATCATATTCACCATCAGATTCTTCTCTTTCTATATATTCAACATTTTCTCTTTCATTAAAACCACCACCATAGCCTATAAAGAGGGCACAGATTGTTATTCTAGGACATCCTATTTAAATAGCAAAACATCATGCCTAAATCACTTCCAGAGAAAAGAGTAAATCAATTCAATCAGTCAGGCTACAAATCTAGTTACAGTCTTTAATAAGAAAAAATTAAAAATCAACACAGAAAACAATCTCAAAGATATCTAAGCTTTTAAGTCATATGGCTATATTTGCAGCTCTTTTCAGTTTCAAAATTTCCTTTGATTTAGGTATTTCATGGAATGTCAGGGTGAAAAATATTTCCTTAAACTTCTGCCATGACAAAGCTTTAACAAGACCTCCCTCTGAATTTTATAGTAATACTCTGTGAGGCATGGACACATGCCACTCCATGAGAAGCAATCAAATACAAACTATTCTGACTCAGTTTGTTAGACTATAGCTCTTGCCATAATGAAACTAATGGAGTCAAGAAACAGATCAAGAAGAATGTCAACAGAGAAAAAAATTTTTGAGATTATAATTAATCTGTTAAAGATACTTGGGTTTACTGTAAAAGCAATCCAAAGCCTTAAAAACAAGGGTTGAGTTTGGAAAACAAAACACCTCTGGCCCCAGTTGGGAAGAAGGGAGTATGTAAAAACTAGCTGGGTGGCTACTTTTCTATGACAAGATGTTAGCGATCTTCAGCTGGGGCTGCAATGGAAGACTCTGGGTTGAGACAAAATAGGAGTTATAGGGGGGTTAGATGAGTATTTAGGTTTTCAGCTTATGTAACAATTGTGTAGTAGGTGGTACTAATCATGAGAAAGAGATCACTGGAAGAGGGCCAGGTCCTAGGGGGAAAACCACAAATTCAGTAGAATATAATGAGTTTGACATTTACATGGCTATGCTGAATAAGGAGCTTGATATATGGGTCAAAGAAGTCTGAACTGGAGAAGTAATTTGGGTGCTATGGTTACTAAAATTTGGCGCTTTGAAGACCTTATTTAGAAAACAAAAAAAGAGGGCTCTGAGGAAATTCAACATTCAGGTATAAGGCAGAAGAGGATGACAGAATAAAAGAACCAGGTGTATGGGGGGGAAATGTCTACATTGCAGAGGTGAAGGAAGAAAAACTAGGAGACCATTGTCAGAAAGCATTCATGTACCAAATTAACAAAAAAGGCAAAATTGCTTCCAGAAAATAGATAAAATTTGAGGGTTAAAAAGAAAAAAAATACCCAAAACATGAGGGTATGTTTTCAAATGTGAGACAATTCATTAAAAAGGAAGAGGAGTAGAACCTGTGTTGCAGTCTGGAAGGGCTGGGTTCATAAGAGGGCCTCTAATTCCCATAAATTAAACAGACATTGAGGGTGATCTAAAGTTAGGGAGGAAAAGGAAACAGGCAACTTTTGATCTGACAAGGTGATTATAATTGAGAAACAAGACTTTCATTACATAATGTATGAGCAACTGAGATATAAAATTAGATTTTAAGTATACAAATAATGTGGTTGCGCTACATGCTGATACTAGGAAAAGTATATTCCATTAGATAAATATTTCCCTTTCATCACAGACAACATAGATGCCAATGATAGGCTATTTTATTTAGGTCAATGGTTATCAAACAACAGCGAATCTATAGTTTTGGCCCACCTCCAAAGAATTTCAACTGTTCTGTGCTTTGGAATCTATGTTTTTAAACAGTTTCTTAGATGATTCTAATGCATAGGCAAGTCTGAGAATTATGGCTTATGCTTTAGGTGAATAAAGGTGCCCTTAAACTTTTTGTCATACTGGGCTATCAAATGAAAAATGGTTATTACCCTACCATTTTTTTTAAATGAAGATTTATTTATTTATTTATTTGAAAGTCAGAGTTACACAGAGTGAGGAGAGGTAGAGGTAGAGGTAGAGGTAGAGGTAGAGGTAGAGGTAGAGGTAGAGGTAGAGGTAGAGGTAGAGAGAGAGAGAGAGGTCTTCCATCTGCTGGTTCACTCCCCAGTTGGCCACAACAGCCAGAGCTAGGCTGATCTGAAGCCAGGAGCTTCCTCTGGGTCTCCCACAAGGGTGCAGGGGCTCAAGGACATGGGCCATCCTTTACTGCTTTCCCAAGCCACAGCAGAGAACTGGATCGGAAGTCGAGCAGCCAGGTCTGAAACCGGCGCCCATATGAGATTCCGGCGCTTCAGGCCAGGGCATTAACCTGCCTCATCACAGTGCAGCCCCCCCTATTGTTAATAACAACTAAACTAGCAGGTAGGAAGCAGAACATTTTTAAAAGTAACCAAATACCCTTTAGTTGTTAAGACTAAGTACCCTGGGCCGGCGCTGTGGCTTAACAGGCTAATCTTCCGCCTTGCGGCACCAGCACACCGGGTTCTAGTCCTGGTTGGGGCGCCGGATTCTATCCCGGTTGCCCCTCTTCCAGGCCAGCTCTCTGCTGTGGCCTGGGAAGGCAGTGGAGGATGGCCCAAGTCCTTGGGCCCTGCACCTGCATGGGAGACCAGGAGAAGCACCTGGCTCCTGGCTTTGGATCAGCACGCTGCGCCGGCAGCAGCGGCCATTGAAGGGTGAACCAACAGCAAAAAGGAAGACCTTTCTCTCTGTCTCTCTAACTATCCACTCTGCCTGTCAAAAAAAAAAAAAAAAAAAAAAAAAACAAAAACAAAAACAAAAACAAAAAACAAAGTACCCTTTACCCTAACAGTGTTCTTTATAAATTGTGAAATTATAAAGCAAATAATTTGGGGTGTACATTTGACTTACTGGTTAAGACGCCAATTGAGACATGCGTATTTCAAATCAAAGAGCCTGGGTTTGTGTCCTGGCTCTGCTCCCAATTCAACCTTCCTGTTAATATGTACCCTAAATCAGCACCAGCAGTTATAAGCACTTCGGGAGTAAACCAGTAGACAGAGGAGTGCTCTGCCTGTTTGCCCGTCTCTCTGCCTCTCAAATTTTAAAAAAATCAAAACACACACACACACACACACACATGAAGCATTATTTTTGTGTGTAGGGAAAAAGAAAATCTCAGTTAAAAACATAGGGGCAGAACAGTGACTCTTCAATCACTACTGTGCTCTTATGAGAAGGTGAAAAAATTAAATTCAACAACTTTCAGTTCCTTTAAAAATTAAGTTAATATGTAGTCATATCTTACCTGTTCTTTCTTCTAGTTTAGCATACTTCGGAGTATTACACATATTACATTCTGATCTTCTGGCCCAATTCACATTACTGCAACTTCAGACAGGAAAAACATATAAGAGGTTATAATACCAGAAAAATTTTAATTTTTAGAGATTTCAGAATTTTAAAATGAAAACTAGGATGAGATCACTAACATAAAGAAATGTTTATTATGTTTATTAAAGTTTATTAAACATTAAAAATGTTTATATAAATGTTTATTAAATAAAAAATGTACACTGGTCTAAAGAGTATGAGTTGCAACAGAGAAATGAACTACCTAGGCAGAGAATAATAACTATATAGTATGAATAATAACCATATAGTATGAAGAATGCACGATGGTTTTAAGTAATAAATGGAAACAAAAACCAAAAAACAAATAAATGACAAATTATAACTATAATTATCCTGCTTCCTTAGGGAAAAATATCACTTTAAAGGATCCACTAATTTCTCAGTCTGTGAGTTCACCTTGAAGGTTATTCTCTCCAAAAAAAAAATTTTCTTAGAAATCAGATAAAGCACCAAATCCATAGCATTACAAATCCAATAATTTAATCTGTTGCTGGAAAATTTAACATTTATAACATCAGAAATTAATGTAAGCTCCTTTTGTGATTTTGCCCTGTGTAGCAGACAAGATGGAAGATGGAAAAAAAAATACAAAATTAAATCTAAACTGCAAAGTAAAGTGTTAAAAACATCTACCAAAACAGATTTATGGCACATAACTTATGATTCTAAAATTTGTAAACAAAACAAAATGAATTTTGTGGTGTACTTCACATTAACGATGGAGGTTAAACATTTTTGAGATTTTTTTCAATACTAACAAGTAGGTCTTAGTACTCTTTGATATTACCTTTAGTTGTTAGTTCATTATTTTTTTTCTATACAACAATACTAAAATATGAAAAATAGAATTTAAAATTTTTTCATGCTCTACTAAAGAGTTACAGACTAAGAGACTTTTGATTTAACAGTGCATGTGGGCTTGTCAATGTAATTACTAAGAGCTGGTAATATTAACAAGTAGTGTCTCAATGCATTATTACAGAAGAAAGAGTGGCCAACAATTCAAAACACATACGTTTTACACTGCCAGTCATTAGCACTAAATAGGCCTCGGCTCTTTTCTGCAAGTGTCTTTCCTATTTCAGTGCCTCCAGCTTTCATCATCTTGGCTTCAGTTGTTTTCTCTGAAAAAAGATGACATAATAAGAATCTGGGAAAATAAATGATCTATATATACAATATCAATAGAATTTTCCATAAATACTTACCCCGACCACATCGATTACAACTGGTTCTTCTAGCAAAATTTACGTTTCCACATCTGAAAATAAAAATAAAAAGTATTTACAGAAATGTCTTTAAAAACCTATACATGTTTTAAATTTCAGTGTGTGTTTACTATAAACCTGGAACCCAAAACTGTAAATTCATCTTAATCATGTTATTTTAATGTTAACTACAAGAAAACTTCATAATTTAGACAAACAATTATTAGATTGGAGTCACAAATCCAAGATAAGAAACCCTCACCTTGCATTTACTAGCCAAGTAATTCTGATTAAATCACTTAGTATCTCTGTCTTGATATCCCCTACATTTGTGCACACCATTATAATGGGATACCCTTGATAATAATACATATACATATATGTATTATATATATGTGTGTGTGTGTGTGTGTGTTACACAGGAAATACAAAATCTTGGTGAAGAACCAATTGGAGCAAACTTGACAAATCAGGGAGGTCCTCTTGATGGAATAAGCAGACATTAAAACACACACTAAAGGCATTAGGAAGGATGGTATGGAAAAGAAGATAAATTGTATTAAATAAAAATACAGACTCAATAATCATTTAAAATATTGAGTTTTATGAAGTATTTATCAAACCTCTGAGGCCTAGCTGAAAAAAACCTGAAATTACCACAATCAGTAAGCTCAACATCTGGAATAATACATTTCATGCTTATATTCAATAAAGACAAAACTAAAAAATTATCACCTGCATGATCTTAATAGTGCATGTGCGTTATCAGTAAAAACATGTTAAACGATCTAAATGACATGTGATGATTAAATTTTTAGAAACTGATTTTTAAGATGTTACACTAGAATGAAATGAAGATTGTACAGTAAGGAATGATACTTAACAATACAAATAATTTCAGATTTTTTTCTGAGAATTTCTCCTGGATCTATACATGTTATAATAGCAAGATTCTACTCCTACATTTGTAACTGAGTTGAAATGGATTCTCCTGGAGTCTTATCTCAAATTTCCGGTGTGTCGTCATTAAGGACAAAATTCTCTTATCCTTCAAGTGACCAGTAACACAAGTCAGAACTTGATCTGCATCTTCTGCGTGTTTTCATGTCTCACCACTCAGAGCAACGCTAAATAACTTCTATTCTTTCATAACAATATTAAACTAGCAATAGCTAGCAATTAGTGAATTTATGCTCCAATCCATCGCCAAGTCATCCATTTTATTTCATGTACTCATAAGGCAAATGATTCTATTCCTAGTTTTAAGCAAAAATGAAAACCTACTTGGAGTCACAGGTCTGAAAGTAATAGTACTGGAACTTAACCCAGGTTCCTTGGAAATATCTGCTGTTTACTACCTACTATGCACTCTTATCTGTGATTAGAGATAAGAAAAAAAGTTGTTTTTTTAGCATGCCTTAAGCATTCAGCATTTTTTGCTTTTCGAATTTGTGCACCCTCCTGTAAGATGTGACTGACAATTAAAGAAAGCACACTGGCTTTAACAACAATGTCAAAAAAGCAGAGCCGCTAACACGTGCGCAGGCGTATTCAGCGCGGATATAAAAGCCCAGGCCTCTTGCCTTTGGGTACTACTGAGGCGAAAAACTCAATTTTTGTGGAGAAATTAAAGACCAAAGAAGGGGGGAAAAAATGAGAAAAACCAAAAGGGGCAGGGTCTGAGAAATAAGTGGTAAATCGTACACCAGAAGAGTGCGGTTAAGAATCCAAACCAAAACAACGGGAACTGTAAGAAGCAGGAGGACAGGCACAAGCAAGAGAAAATTTTCCGCGAAAGAGAACCCAGTTCTGCCGCCCAAAGTCACGTGGGGAGATCCAACACCAAGCTGGGCCCGACGGAGATTTCCTGATCGCCGAAACCTGGCCCGGGGCGGGCGTGGGGGGTAGGGGCAAAAAAGCAGGCCATCTCGCACCCTAAATACAGGCCATTTTGGAAAGAAAATGCCGAGGAAACACTGGCGATAAGCCTAAACAAAGACTCTCGAAAGCCCTTTCGAGAGGAGGATGGGAGCCTCCTCCCGCCGGCAGCGGCGGTTCGTCGCCTCAGGCTGGCTTACGGATCCGATGATCGGAAAAATAGATCATGCCAAACCGACCTAAGAAAGAATTCCCCCGTAACCCCAGAGCCAATCCAAAACCCCGTCATGAACTCACTTTTTGTCAGGGCAAATCCAGTCCCCGTCACTGACTCGGAAATTCTTGGTCGACATCTTGAACGCCACCACCTCAGCCAGCCGCAGCTACGTCTTCACAGGAGGAATCGGGAAGGGGACTTTCGGCACCGTGGGGCTGTCCTCACACCGCCTGACTCCCGCCTGCAACTGCGACAGGGATTGATAATGAGGACACTAGGCCAGGGTTGAATGTGAAGGTTATTGTTTAAAGTAAGGTGCCTGTGAGAGTATTTCCTGACGGAAAAGTGAAAATGCAATAATCTTTTCTACGGCTAAACTATCAGGCGCCGTAGAGACAGCCCAGACAGTAGGCCTTCGTGGCACTAGAAGCCTCGGAGAGCCCCCTACTGGCGGGAGGACCCAAAAGAAAAGTACTTCCGCTTAGGAGGGCGGAGCTAGGAAGGCAGAGGCGGAAGTGACTAATCAGTTCAGGGGCGTGGAACTGCCGGTTCCTAGTTTGCCTTCGGGCGTGAGGTGGGTTGGGCTGTTAAAGGTTTGAGAGATGTTTTGTTGGGAGAGGACAGCACTTTTTTATCATGCAAGTGGGCTATCCTTTAGAAAACTATTTTTGTTTTTTTTTTTTGGTATATGGATAGACAGAAGTAAGTAATTTGCTCAAGGGAACCAGCCAATAATTTCAGAACCAATTTTGTTAAAAGTACCAACATCTTTTCTCTTCCCATCCTGCTACTTTCTCCCAAAGATAAAACTCCTGCATTTTGAGTTTATTCCATTGTTTTGTAAAAATTTAGTTTATGTGCACTACATGTATGTTTAATTTGATAAGGGATCTCTGAAAGGATAGTTTATTATGTATTTTTTTCAGTCAACATATAAGTTAATCTTAGCTGGTTGCATGTCATTGCATGTAGCTGTAATTCCTTTATTTTCACTTCTGTATGCTGGTAATATTCCTTTCTGTAGCAATTTATTCCTTTGATTTCCCAGATTTTGCCTTTACAAACAACACTAATGTGAGCATTATTCATGGATTCTGATATATAAATGCAAGTGATCTGGGGTATAACATGTATCTAGGAGAGGAGTTAATTATTTTCTAGTTAAAATAGCTGCTGTAAAAGCTTTGAGACTTGTAACATCTTGGTCATCTTGGATTGGCAGCTGATAATTATATGTTCCCTTAAGAAATGGTCACACTTTTCTAGTACTTTTTATTGTGTAATCGTGGATTTTATCTTGGATATTTTGAATATTGTATTGCATAGTCTTTGAGTTTTGTTAAAAACCTTTGGAGAGTTTGATGTGTTTGTTTGTTTTCTATTAGGAAGCAATCACTCCAATTTGGTTCAGACAGCAAATTCAAGTTCACTTTCTGTGAGTACTGGTTTCATGTCAGTTCAGTTTTTGAAATCTTTGCTATGCTGCTGCTATGCTGCTTTAGTCTATCCTGTAGATATACATTGTAAAGGAATTATTTAGGGACTTGAACAATAGTTTAAACTGTAGTTTAGTTCACAGGTTTGTTGCTGTGCTCTTTGTGTCTATCCTGCACATGTTCAGTTCTGGTGTGGGCACAGAACTTAGGATTCCACATGTAGAATTAAGGTACTGTCTTCTTCAGGTCTCTCTTCCTGTATTGCTCTCATACTCTGTCTTTCAAGATACCCCTTTTCGTGGTCATTTTGCCAGGAATACAAGGTTTCTCTTGGAGTTAGCTGCTTGCCAAAGCTGCAGTTGTTGACTAGGACATACCTTGGGGCAAAGTAGTGAGAGAAAAAGAAAAACAATGAGGAGTTCCTCCACACTCTGCTGTGCATAGAAACCTCCTTTCTCAGGTCCTTTGTCAGATAGAATTTCTCTAGGTGTTGTCGATGTCCAAGACTAGGTCTTCATCTTTGGATAAATGCTCAGTTGGGGGCGGGGAGGGAAAACTGAAGCAGGGTGGGGGGAAGCTAAGTATTCCCCACAAACTTCTGGCTCACATAAGTCCTTGTTCCTCATTCTGCTGGCCAGAAATACAAGGTTTCTGTTGCCTGTGCTGCCACCACCTAGTCATTAGGTCAAAATTCAGAGAAAACAAGAAAGCAAACACAAAGATTATTTTTCCAAGTTTGAACTCTCTCAAAGGTACTTATTTTTATTTTATCCTGTATCTTTCATTGTAATCACTGAGAAAGATAGGTGGTGATTGACTTTTCATATCTTGTTTGGAACTGCAAGTCAGAGGAATGAAAACTAAAACCATAATTTGCTATTACTAAACATCCATCAAAATAACTAAAATTAAGAATTCAAACATTACCAAGTGTCACAGAGCTTGTAGACCTACTGGAATTCTTATACACTGCTGGTGGATGATACATCTACTTTGAAAAATGTCATAGTGTATTAAATCTGAACATGTGCATGTTCTTGGAAACTGAAATTCTTTAGAATATTCCCAACAAAAATGAACATGTAGACATATACAGATGTTCTTCCGTATCTGTGGGTTCAGCCAATCATGGATAGAAAATGTAGTTAAGTAGTTGTATCTCTACTGAACTTGTAAGACATTTTTACTTGTCAATTACTGAACAATATAACAATATAATTAATATATAAAAATATTGAATTTACATATTTTATACATTAGTAATATTGATGTGATTTAAAGCATGCAAGAAGACACACATGTTATTTGCAAATACTAAGCCAATTTATAAAAAGGATTTGCACATCCTCAGATTTTGGTATCCACCCAAGGTCCTGGTACCAGCTCCCCAGGGATTTCAAAGGATGGCTGTAAATAATGGTCATAATAGTCTCAAACTGGAAGCTTCCAAATTGCTATGTAGTACCTTTATAAATTGTTACCTGGAAAAATAAATTTTAATGTATTTCCTCAATGGAGTACTAGATATAGTAGTGAGAATAATGAATTGCAATCATATTGAGCAGGATGAATGTCACTCCCAAATGCAATATTGAATTGAAAAAGCCAATAATAAAGTGGCACATGCTATATAATTCCATTTACATGAAGTTCAAAAGCAACAAAACTAATCTTGGATAGTGATTACCCTTTTGAAAGAGATATTGATTGGAAAGAGACAAGAAGAATAATAGATGCTAGAGCTAGAAAATACTATGTATTTATTGTTAAAAAGTTAACCGACTGTGGTTAGTAAAACTTTTCTGGGAGAATCATGTCAAAAGAAAAATCCTTTCTGCTAAGTGTAAGGTAACTGAAAAAAATATTGGGACATATATGGTAATATCAGAACAGGTTATTTGAACTGAAGGACTACAACTGATTTTTCCAAGAGAAATACTCGTAAAATAGAGAAGAATTTCTTTCAACTATCCTAATTTGGAAAAATTTCTCAAAATGACTCATTGTCTATTCTAATTGTTTGTTCAACTAACAACCCCAAGATCCATAGCTTTTTCTCCTCCCTTTTTTTTTTTTTTTTAATTTTTGACAGGCAGAGTGGACAGTGAGAGAGAGACAGAGAGAAAGGTCTTCCTTTTGCCGTTGGTTCACCCTCCAATGGCTGCCGCGGTAGGCGCACTGCGCTGATCCAAAGCCAGGAGCCAGGTGCTTATCCTGGTCTCCCATGGGGTGCAGGACCCAAGGACTTGGGCCATCCTCCACTGCACTCCCTGGCCACAGCAGAGAGCTGGCCTGGAAGAGGGGCAACCGCGACAGGATCGGTGCCCCGACCGGGACTAGAACCCGGTGTGCCGGCGCCGCAAGGCAGAGGATTAGCCTAGTGAGCCGCGGCGCCGGCAGCTTTTTCTCCTCCCTTGAATACACTTTATTTACCATGGTGAAATACCCAGAGTAAACTATCCGAATAACTTCTTCTAGATTAAGCTCTCTTTATAGATCAGAAAATTGGTATTCTGAGGTGCATATCCATTTCTTACAGGTTGTCTTAACATGTTGGTACCCAAGAAGTTAATTAGCTCTGGTGAAATGGTCAAGTTGAATTGCTGAGCATACAAAGTCAAGAATCTGGTTCTGGATATAGTATTAAGGTTCCCTCTACGTTTATGTAACAAAGGAAAAAGCAAAATAAAATGGCTGGAACCAGGAAAAAGGCTAGAGGGGTAGGAATTATAAAGAGAGGGTTTTGGATGGAATACCAGGGCAAGGATGCAACACAGAGTCAGCACAAGGATGCCACCCTGTGTCCAAACAGCATGCTTTCTCTCTGTCTTGCCAGATTTGCTCTGCATACACTATTTCTTTCTTTTCTTCAGACCATCTTTCCCTCGTACTTTGCAAAACACACATCAGAAGCAATGCTGCCCTTAGACTCGGGCCAGCAGGGCTCAAAACAGTCCTACCCCATCCATGCTTTGAAAACCTTCCTGAAAATGTTGAAATTGCCTCTAGTGTCTCTAACTTTCCTGCAGGTCACCAGTACTCTTTTATGGGGCAATCCTGGATGATGGTAGCCTGAAATCTTGTGTTGCTTGCTGATTTGGGTGACTCTAACCTTGGACTGCTTCTTATTTTCTTTAGTCCCTGTTTCTCCCTTTCAGGGACCTTCCTTATCATGTTGCCCTCTCAATGTATGAGGGAAACACCAGTGTCCCAGGAGTGCAGAAATGGCACCTGTTGGGTGGCCTAAACCTGTATGGTCATGCAGATTTCTGGAGGATGGTGTGGCAAGCCAAAGCTCTTGTTGACCTGTGCAGAATTTCTTTCATTTGCTGATTGGCTGCTTTCAGTGTGATTTTCACCAAGATTGGATACAGGATGATACCCACCATGCACTGCCTATGCTTGGACTGGAGCTACCTAAGCCAGCCCTTGCATGGGTTTTTTCCTGTTTCTGGTCAGACTGAGTAGCTCCCTCTGGTGGAGAGCACCCAAGGAAGTCACAAGTAGCTGCAGGAGACCTTTATTCCTGAGGACCTCTGCCTCATCCTGTTGTTGGCACCTAGAGCTGTCATACCCCACCCTGAAAACTCAACACTGCATGTCAGACAGTCCATGTCATGGCTATGCTTATACCATCCCAGGTCTTTTCAAGACTATAGAAATATCCCTGTCTTTTCTTCCCTTTAATTATCATGGCAACATCTTACTCTCCGGGCTTAGGCTTAAGGCTTGTTAATTAAGTAATGAGCATTGCTTATCCAAATCAGAATCTTCTTGATCTGCCTAGAGCCCTTTGCCTTTCCTCACTACTGGTAATCATGTGTGGAAGACGGGATCACAGTCAAGATGAAAAGATGACATTTTAGGAATGCAATGATTTAGACCATGATGGTTCAAGAGAAGATCTGGTTGGGAGATATGTTCTGTGTAATGTCTCTAATTCTCTGAATAAATGTTATAAAATTCCAGATGATAAATTTAACATCATAAAACAAATAATCATTTTCATTTTTCTGCATTTTTATCAGTAAGACTAGTGTTTGTGGTCATCATCAAAAAAGCACAGTAATGATGAAAATCACTGGAAGCCAGTATTCACAGGCAGCACAATGGATGGTGCAGTGATATGAATAATGATGTAATCAGCATTAAATAAATGGCATTAGGAAACTGTAGAGGCAAGAAAAATCTATATTGTTTCGATTTGTAAAGGTTCTAAAAAGCCATGCCATTTGAATAATAAGTGTTTCTACCTTTTCTTTGCAGTGAGAGAGCTGAAATTAGCTAGGAATGGTATCTTTGACAATAAAGAACTAAAAAGGTGATTCCTAGAAACTAGGGAAATTTTTCATGTGCATTGAAGACAGTAAACAGTCATGTAAACCTTTCCTTGCTCCAAATCTTTATCAATAAATTATTATACCTAACATGGGCCCATGACTTTGGTAATTACTTTTTAAAAAAATTCACTTTTTTTTAAAACAAAATTATTTGAAAGGCAGAGTTACACAGAGAGGAAGAGAGACAGAGATCTTCCATCTGCGGTTCACTCCCCAAATGTCCACAATGGCTGGGGTGGAGCCCATCCAAAGCCAGGAGCCTGGAGCTTCATCCAGGTCTCCAATATGGGTGCAGGGGCCCAGGGACCTGGGCTGTCCCCACTGCCTTCCCAGGCACATTAGCAGGGAGATGGATCAGAAGTGGAGTAGCCAGGTCTCAAACCGGCACCCAAATGGGATGCCGGCTTTGCAGGTGGAGGCTTAACCTTCCAAGCCAAAATGCCAGTCCCTGTAATAATTTTTATAATAAAATTGTTGATATAAATAGCATTTACCATGCCACCTCCTTCTCCAAATATTTCCCCAGGGCTTTGAATACCTAGGACAGCCCTGGAGAGGAGACAGTGCTACAGACGTTTTCAAGCTTCTGTGGCTTTTCCATGAAAGAGATTTCCAACTTAAGTCTCCTAGCTCCAATTTCAAATTTCTAAGGTCTTCAGTTGCCATAGATTGGTCGGGTATGCACCTCTGGTCTCATTAGGTATATCAGGTGTTCTGACTTCTGGGAGGCACTGCTGCGGGACAAGAAGAAAAGAAAAGGCAATTGGTTCTAGTTTTGGTTCTCTAGTGCTGTGTAATTAATTAGCAAAAATGTAGCTGCTTAAAACAACTCATACCTATCTATTATCGCCTTTTTTAATATGTGTTTGTGAGTGAGAAGTCTGGGCATAATTTAGTTGAGGCTGCCATTTCATCAGAAGCTTGAGGTCCTCTTCCAAGCTTATTCAGGTTGTTGTTAGAATTTAGTTCTTTGCAGATATAGTCCTGAGGTCTCTATTTTTTGTGAGATGTCTGCCAGGGTTTTTTTCTCAGTTTTTTTTTTTTTTTTTTTTTGACAGGCAGAGTGGACAGTGAGACAGAGAGACAGAGAGAAAGGTCTTCCTTTACCGTTGGTTCACCCTCTAATGGCCGCTGCGGCTGGCGCTCTTCCACTGCACTCCTGGGCCACAACAGAGAGCTGGCCGGGAAGATGAGCAACCAGGGACAGAATCCGGCACCCCGACCGGGACTAGAGCCCAGTGTGCCGGCGCCACAGGTGGAGAATTAGCCTAGTGAGCCATGGCGCCGGTTTCTCAGTTTCTTGAGACTATACTCAGGTTCTAACCAAGTAATCTTTTCAAAGCATGGTGTCTACTTTTCCAAAGTCAACAGGAAAATTTCTCTACAATCCACTGCTACTTGCTGGAGTCCTGGATGTAGTGTAATGCAATCATAGAAAAAATAACCCCATCACCATTGCCTTATAATCTAAACAAGTCAGTGGCATACTGCCATATTCACAGATGCTCTGGATACTCAAGAGAAGGATATAATGCAGGGAGGATATATATATATATATATATACACACACACACACACACACAAACACTCCTTTTTTTCAGATTTATCTATTTATTTGAAAGTCAGAATTACACAGAGAAGGAGAGGCAGAGAGAGAGGTCTTCTATCTTCTGGTTCACTCCCCCAGTTGGCCACAATGGTTAGAGCTGTGATAATCTGAAGGCAGGAGCTAGGAGCTTCTTCCAGGTCTCCCACGTGGGTGCAGGGACCCAAGGATTTGGGCCATCTTCTACTGCTTACCCAGGCCATAGCAAAGAGCTGGATCATAAGTGAAGCAGCTGGGCCTGGAACTGGTGCCCATATGGGATGCCGGCACTGCAGGCTGTATCCCCACCCAGTACACCATAGCCCTGGCCCCAATACATATTCCTATATGTAAACCAGAGGACAGGAATCTTGCAAACCATCTTAAAATTCTGTCAACCACAACTCTTGAACCAACCAGTACTCCAAAAGATGGCTACCACACTAGTTTGCTTTCAAAGTATTGAGAAATCTTCTTTTTTTTTTTTTTTTTTTTTGCAATTCAAATTCATTATTAATAGAGATCCCAACACAATAATTTAAAAAATAGCCTGGATTGTTGCTTTTTCTTTATTTCCCCTTCCTATTTTTAAAGATACTAGAAACAATGACAAAAATAATCATTTAAAAGGGGTTCCTTTCCAGATTTTTTTGGTAAAGCTTTAAATCTGCTGTTTCCATTGTTTGCCCCATCATTTTTCATTTTAAAAGGAAAACGTTTGGAGCATGTCAACCTTTACTCAACTTGCTATATGAAGCCTGTCCTTCTCAAGTCCTAGAAATAATGCCAGGACTTGTCTCTGAAGCCTCTGGTCTTAAGTCCATGCTTGACTGCTAAAGAAGCTCTTTAATCCCAAGGTCAGTCACAGTGCTAATCTTAAACTGTAGATGAGAAATCTTCTTAAACTGATTATTCACCTTTTTGTCTTGACTTATTTTTTTTTTTTTTAGATTTATTTTATTTGTCTGAAAAGCAGAGTTACTGAGACAGAGGGAGAGACGGAGAGATTGTCTGTCCTCTGGTTCACACCCAAACTGACCACAGCGGCAGGAACTAGGCCAGACCAAAGCCAGGGGCCAAGAGCTTCTTCTGGGTCTCCCATGTGATTGTAAGGCCCCCATGTTGGCCCAAGCATGGGCCATCTTCCGCTGTTTTGCCAAGTGCATTAAGCAGGGAGCTGGGTCTGCAGTGGAGCTGGCAGTGCTTGAACTGGTGCCAGAGTAGGATGTGAATTCTGTAGGCTGTGGCTTAACCCACCGTACCTCAATGCCAACCTCCTTGACTCTTCTTTTAAGAGCAACATTGTTTCAGTTTTGGAGATGTATGTGAACATTCATAGATACTCAATTTTCATGTACTCCAAATACATATATCTGAGGACATTTTGTCACACATATTCCTCCCTACAATTTAAGTAGTTAAAATGAATGACAGGAAATTATTAAATATGATTTACTTAGTACATTTTAAGATTCTTAGAATTTTAGTGGATTCAGAAGTGTGAATACACACACACATGCTCTTTATAATTCTCATAACTTAAATACTCTTTTCATTCTGTAGAAATCATTAATAGGAAATTTTTGCCATCTGGTGTTTCAGTCCTTTATAAATTAATTATGATGTTTACTAGCCATGTGGGAGTGGAGAAGTCTAATTAGGTCAAGGTGGCTGGCCCTGCTGGATACAGAAAGGCAAAGCATGTGTAAGGTGTCAGTTGCAAGTCTACTGCAGTGTTTTCCTGAGAATATTTATTTAAAAAGAAGACAAGAACAATCCAAAGATGACATACAAATTTATTGGGAAAATAATATTATTATAAAAGCTTACTGAAGTTTGTCATCAAGATATGGTGAAACTAAAACATCTTACCTGACACAGGACTTCACAAGTGTTCCATGCCACAGGAGGAATGGGATGCTTGATAATTCATTCATTTATTCAGTCACTCAACAGGTACAGAGCTAGATATTGTAGCTGTAGAAAGGACTCTCCCAGTCTTGTTCTTTAAGGAGAACACAAAGTATTGGTGGATATGATGTGTAAATAGTTAGAAAACAATGTTGTAAGTGCAGTGTTGGCAAAATCTTACACAAGGATCTTGCTGTTTTTGAGGGACAGTGGATCAAAATGACCTGGCAACTTACACAGAATGTTCCAGACCTTGCTGCGCTCTACTTTTTGTCTCTAGGTTGCCTAGACTCTTGAAATGATTTGTAAAGCTTAATGCCATTTCTGATTTTTCTGAGTCTAATTGATAAGCCAAGCCTATGTGTTAACTCACCTGATCATTATTAGTCCTATATGTTAGCTCACCTGCAGCATGAAAGACCAATCAGTACATTAACTAGGATTCATTTTGGAACACTGGAAGAGGGAGGTCATGCCCTCACTGGAGTTGTTAAGCTGATATATGAGACTCACTACATCGAGAAGGTTTACCCATAAAAACAAACAAACAAACAAACAAACAAAAAAAAAAAAACAAAATCAAGCAGAGAAAATAAGAGCTGATAGGAAGAGAGAAATAAAGAGGGCCAAGGGATAAGGGATAAGGTGAGAAAACGAACTCTGAATATAGTATTTGAGCCCTGGAATTTGGCCCTCATTGTAGCATGTTGATCCCCTGGACTTCCTCGTATAAACTGAGTCAAAGCATTCTCTTTTTGCTTAAGCTAGATGGCATGGGAGTTTTGTCACTTGCAACCAAGAATTGGGATAAATTTAGAGGATCTGGGAACTCAGGAACTTAGGAGCCCATTAGGAAGGATTAGTTCTCAGATAAATAGCAGTTGTGAAGAAAGAACATATATATTGTAAATCAATTTCGAACTTTCACCTCTGTTTCACACTTAAACATTATTAGAATTTTAAGCCCATGGGTACTTCAAAAAGTTTTAAATATGAAGGTACTTAAAAAATAGAATTGAAAGTATGTTAATTTTGATTCAAAAATACTTTGAAATTTATGCATATAAAGCATCTTCAAAAAGTTGAAAAATGCATATTATGAAAAAATTATTCATAGATTTCAAAATATTTTTGCGCTAAAGTAAACTTTCAAAAATACTTTTATCTATTTATTTGTGAAAGAGATATCCCATCTACTAATTCACTTCCTAAATGCTTGCAACATCTAGGGTTGCCAGCTAACACCAGGGGCCAGTGACTCAATCCAGGTCTTCCATATGGATAGCAAGAACCCAATTCTTAAGCCATCACTGCTGACTTCTATGGTATGCATAAATATGAAGCTAAAGTAAGGGCCAGAGCTGGAAATTAGATGCAGGTACTTCAATATGGGATACAGGTATTTTAATCACTGGGCTAAAAACCTGCTGTGAAAATAAACTTTAATTCCATTTTTTATCAGCTTTTTGAAGTATCCTCATGAAATTGTGTCTATTTTAACAATATTCTTAACATCATAACCTATATACTTAAGAAGGGTATTCTGCCTTTTTTTAGTCTTTTGATGGCTTTATGCTGTGTGTGACCTTTTTGAGACTATATGATAGGTAACACATAATGTTTGGTAACTTTGGATTGGATTTAGGAAGCAAAATCCCATGTTAGCAATTATCCCTTTATGTTGTAGTTATATATATTTTATATACATCCAGTTCTTCACAGACAGGGAATGAATCTTACTTCCATAACCCCAGCACCTGAAGTATGGTGCTCAGTGATTGTAGAACAAATTAAGAGAGGAATTTTATTTTTACCATTATTTTAAACTATTCAAGAGCCTGAACAATGTGAAATTGTACAGGATTGATTCCTTCTCACTCTCTATCAAATGTGCATAATTATTTTTCCTGATATGCAACAAATTGTTTAATTGTGTTGAATGCTATTATAGTTTAAGGCATGTTGCAAACATTTGTTAAAATAACAGAATGACTACTTTAAATTGTCCCACAATTTTGAGTAGTAGTTAAAATTGTGGGCCTATAGAACTAGAATTGCTGCTCTACTTCCTGCTATCCTGACAACCTTGGTCTAAGTGCTCTCTCTCTTAGTTTCTTTATCTGTAAAAAAGAAATAATACTACATCACATTGTTGACTGTATTAAATATATGCTATATTTAAAACTCTTTGCATGAAGAGTATCTGGCATATAGTAACGTGTCATGTAAATGTTCTCTGTGATTGTTCTTGTTATTATTCTCCAAACC
The DNA here is from genome assembly GCF_033115175.1 of Lepus europaeus. Classification (NCBI taxonomy): domain Eukaryota; kingdom Metazoa; phylum Chordata; class Mammalia; order Lagomorpha; family Leporidae; genus Lepus; species Lepus europaeus. The sequence goes on from NC_084831.1 coordinate 63,286,373, forward strand.
TTAGTCTTATCGAAGTATAATGGTAATATTACATATACAAATATGTGTGAATTTCAAAATAGAGTGTAAAATTCCTGACAGTAAATATGTAATTACCAATTTTCAAGAAGAAAACAATAAAGTAATGTACTTAGTACTAAAATACACACTTAAATCGTAAAATATTAGGGTTGATAAGTACAGGCATTGCCTGAGTTCAAATCCAGGCTCTACTGCATATTGTTCATATTGCTATTGTTCATATTGCATATTGTTCTATATGCTATTCTGTGAGTCCCTTCTAATAAAATGAGGAAAGTGATAGTGTCTACTAGTAGTGTAGTTATATGGATTAATTTTGGCAATCCCTGAAAAGTAATAAAAATGGTGGCAATAAAATAGTAAGCCATCAATAAATGTTAGCTCTTGATAATATTTTGAGCCTCAATCACTTTCAGTAGTGAAAATGAAAGTAATGCTAAACATCTACCTGACCAAGCTGTCATGTGGATAAAATGCCATGAAAATGTCTAATAAATTTTAGATATTTGATAAATGCCAGCTTTCTTTCTCATTTCTATAATTCATGAAATAACTCAGAATTTTACTATATCTTCAGGTCATCAGTATAAGTATCAATTTGATTTTTTTGTTTATGAATTTGGTATAGAGAAGATTGGGTGGAATTTGATCAATGACACATATTTAGCCTTGTTTACTGGATAAATATCACTAAGTTGGCTTATTAGCTGATCTTTTAAAAAAGTTTTATAAGATTTATTTGTCAGAAATACCTTATATTTGCTGATTCTTTTGATTCCGGTTACAAATAACTGATAATTTATTCAGGATAGAAATGTAGACTGGTATTCTAGGTTTTTTGTAGCAAACATTGGTATACAGTCTGTTAGAACTGAAGGAGGATGTTATTAATCAAAAGGTGCACAAGGAAGAAAAGGACTTCATTATGCTGTTTTGCTCTCACAACTTGCACCTGGAGCTTTTTAATAAATGTGCCCTTTGGAGACAAGTGGCACTTTGGGAAGCATAACCCTCTCAACGCCTCTTCTTTTCTCCAATGGACATGTTTGCATGGCGCTGTGAATAATCAATCTAAGTCTTAAATGATGTGAAATGCTATGGTAGGACTTTTCCTAGTTGAAGCATTTTCTCCTGGTCTTTTGGAGCAGACATTGCTAGAATAAGGGAAAGAAAGAATGTCAAGGAACAGGTGAGGGGAAAAATTGTGTATTTACTGAAAAAGGCAGCTTTATACAAGATGATAATATATACTCAGAGAATAAGACCAGTAGATGGCAGTTTAGCAGCATACAATATAATTTTTCATGATGTGCAATTCATGTTTAGAAGTCATCTTTTCTTAGAATATGTAATATATATACCTCAATTTTTATATATTTATTGCTATTTTTATGGAAAAGTTAGCATCTTCCACCTCTAGGTGCGATGTCAGCTGGCTTAGAGAAGCAGAATTGTTAGAAACGTGTGAAATTGCATAGACTATAAAAGGGACATTGAAAATTTATAGGACTTAATTTACACTACTATTTACCACCTCTTACTCTTTTACCACCTTATTCATTTTGAAACACATATATTTTTTGATATTTGAAGAGATAAAGGACTTAGAAAGATTTTTTAAGTAAAATAACACCACAACCACAGGTGGTTCATCTGAAAAAATTGGCTATAATGTTAGCAATTCATGCATATTCTCTTTTACTGTTAAGATGTTTATCTAAGAGAGGTATGGAAAGAGAGCAGAGATATAAGATATCAAAATGAAAAGTTGATATTTCCAATAATTTTTTAAATAAGATCCTAACCTTCCCTCATACAGGCTGCAGAAGTTTTTATGTGGGATTCACCAAAAAGTACAGGCATTAGGAAAATTTCAATCCCATAGCAGAAAGCTGACAGTTCTTCCTGAGATGCAATCAGACCATTACACCTGCTGTATTGGTTTAATTGAGCATGCATTATAACCTTCAGCAAGAAATCCTCTGCCACAGTACCCTATTTTCTCAGGCACCAGGGCCTGACAGATTTCTCACACAAGCAAGCAGTTGAAAGTGATACGATTTTGACATGAAATGTGCTTATGTTTTAAAAGCCATTGAAGAGGCTTGTTTGCTTATAATTTTCTAATAAAATAAAGGGCCTTCTGTAGAAAGCAGTTTTAAAAACACATCATAACATTTTAAGTGTGTAGGTCTTGCAACGTTTGTTCCAATTTTCTAGTGACAGACACGGAGTAGTAAGATTTCCCTAACAGATGCTTAGTGCTGGGTACTCACATGTCACTCAAGCTGACAAGGTTTTCGAACAAAACATGTTCTTCACCATGTGACCATTTTGAAAGATCAGCTATCGTACATAATTCAATTTTATTTAATTTAAAAGTATAAATTCACAAAATATAATTTATTAAAGTTAATATGATAGAATAAATTGGAAATATACTTTAAACAACCCACTAGGTCCTATACTACAAATTTAAGTCTATCTCAGGCAAGACTGTAATCCTGTATGCCTGGAAAACAACTTTTACTCTTATCACAATAAGACCATAGAATTTGGGAGTTAGGAAAGATACTTATGAATAATCTGTTTCAAATTAATGCTTATGTTTTTATGGATTTTCTTTTCAAATGTACCTGAAATATTTGGATTTAAATTTTAAGTAATACTTTGCAGATACCATTCAATTTACATAGTTTCTTCTTTTATTTATTCTCTCAAGAGGCATTTATCAAGCATTTCACATGTACTGATATGTTCCAGGAACTATGTTAGGGACTACTAATGCAGAATAAATATTTCACTACCCCTGCTTCTGAGGAAGAGCTCAGTCTAGCTGGGAGGATAGACAAGTAAATTAATAACTGTACTGTAGTGTGATAAAGACTCAGATAGGTTTGTATGCATTCCTGTGGGAAAACAGATGAGGGAAAAATCTATGTCACTTGGGGATTCTGTGATGACAACAGAAAGGAAATCATATTTGAGCTGGACCTTGAATTTGAGCAGAAATTCTCAGAGGAGAAGTGAGGGCTGGGGATGTAGGAAAGGAAATAGACATGAAGACAGAGAGTATGTTGAGAAAATGACAGTATAAAATATAGAGAATGATGGGAAATGATAAAGAATGTATTAGAAAGATAATTCAGGGAAAGACTAAGTATTAGATGCTGTAGAGTTTGCTATAACTTTTGAAGGAAATAGGGAGCTATTATGATTTTTGAACTTGAATAAAGGGATATGATCTCATTACATTTTTAAAAAGTTATCTCTTGCGGTGGTGTGAAAGTTCAGGACCTGTACTAATATAGTGGAAGTGACAATAGGTTTTCAGTTTAGTATATATTAAGTAAAGATTTCAAACCTCCCTTTCAGACCAAAGGGAAAGAAAGTTTTAAAGTGAGAATATAATTTTCCTCATGGGCATTGTCTACCTTAGAAAAACTACTACAGAACATGCCTGTGACTATAGACTTGTAGTTCAGGCCACCAAAGATTAGAGATGGGACACGGGCACTCCCTTGACTTGCATCCTCTGGTCTGCTTGAACACAAACCAGGAGGAAAAGAAAGCTAGGCATCAGAAGCAATGGGTGGCAGGCCTATTAATGGCTGATCTGTACAGTGATCTGCCCTCAAGGAGACCCAACAGGCCAGTCCACTGCAGTGGCTTTCAATGTGGTAAGCCTGGGCTTCAGCAGAAGTCAGCTTGTGAAGAGCCCTGGCAGCTCTGCCAAGAGTTGGATCACTGGAAATGGACCTGCCCTGGAATCGAAGGATGCCCAGGTCAGAGCCACAGATCTTATTGGCTCCAAGCTGAAAAGCCCTTCACTCAGCCCAACTTCCAAAGTGACCACTGCAGTTGAGGGGACAGCCAAGTAGGGTCAGCAACATTGCAGGCAGAACTGTAAATTTCTTGTTAGAGATGCCCCCTGCCTTTACCTGGCCAGCTCTCCTCCCAGGCCAGCCAAGTAATGAAAGTCAACAGAGTGCCTTCCCCTAGGAGGTTCACACCTCCCTTAGGATATACCCCATGTGAAGAGATAGATAGGTCTGGGCCTCTTAACTTACAAGGCCTAAAGCCCAACAGATTATTATCAAGCCCCTTCTATCAGGTTCTATTTGCCTCTCAATAAGAAAAATTACTTGTAGCTTAGACAGCACCTTTCTTAGCTCCTCTAATAATGACTCTGTCCTTTGTTCTAGACCCTGTCTAGTCCACTTGGGCCTCATTCCTTTGTAATCATAACCTCTACTCTACCACCAATGGCTCTACTCCCAACCTGTGTGTACTGATGGTCCTCTTCCCCACTTAATGCTGTATAATTGTTCAGACCTGGCTAAGGCCACTCTTAGGATCATTGGTTACTATCCTCACCCTGTCTTTTATGACCTTGTCTAAATATGATCAGAGTCGGGGAACTTGGAAGGCTTCCATAGCCTTGGCAACTCATGACGACAGCCTAGGGTGGTTACTGGCGCCATAAACTAGAGTGTCAATTTGTTGGGTCAACAACAGGAGCCACTGTGCGCTTGCTCCTGATGTGGGATCTCTGTCCTTAATGTACTGTACATTTTGATTTAATGCTATAACTAGTACTCAAACAGTATGTTTCACTTTGTGTTTCTATGTGGGTGCAAACTGTTGAAGTATTTATACTAAATTGATCTTCTGTATATAAATAGAATTGAAAATGAATCTTGATGTGAATGGAAAGGGAGAGGGAGCGGGAGAGGGGAGGGTTGCCGGTGGGAGGGAAATTATGGGAAGGGGAAGCCATTGTAATCCATAAGCTGTATACTGGAAATTTATATTCATTAAATAAAAGTTAAAAAAAAAAAGATACATTTTAGGAACTGAATTGACAGAATTCAATGGTTTTGGTGTGGGAGAGGCATGAACTAAGGGAAAGAGAAGGATGGCTTTAAGAGGTTTAGCTAGCATGATTAGTTTTTAGGGGTTGGATAGGCATTTATTGAATCTTCACAAGCTTTTGAAGATTATAATAAGTGAGAAAAATGAAGCTCTAAAAAGTTAAGTCATTTATCAAGGGAACTGCTGTGGACTGAATAATGTACCCCTAAAGCTCTGATGTTGAAGCTCTAATGTGATGGTATTTGGTGATGGGAGTCTTTTGGAGGTAATTAGGTTCAAATATGTTCAGCAGGGTGGAATTACCATGATGGGATCAGTGCTGTTATAACAAGATATTAGAGAATTAGACCTCTGTGTCCACCAGATGAGAGTATAGCAAGAATGCAACTATCTGCAAACTTGGAAGAGGGTCTGGGCATGCTGGAACCCTGAACTTGGACTTCCCAGTCTTGAGATATGTGAGATATAAATATATATTATCTAAGCCACTTAGCATATAAATCACACTTTGTTCCAGAAGCTTGAACCATATTGTTAGTAATTTATGAAAGCCAAATTTGAGCACATTCTGTTTCACCTATTCCAGAATCCAAGCTTTAACCACTATACTGAATGTCTCTTTCTATAATAACCAAGTAGGCTGTGGTGCCATTTACTGGGCCAAAAAATACAAGAGGAAAAACATGACTTGAATGCCAGACAGTACAGCTATTCAGAAGAGAATTGGAAATAACTGTCCAGTCCTGAAGCTCATGAAAGAAATGGAGTCAAAAAGTTCAAATTTAGGAAATATAAGTCAATAATTGGTGGTGGAGACCACAAGAGTGATCCAGATGGTCCAGAGAATAGATGTGGAGTTTGAAGGGATGCAGACTGTGCAGAGTTTTGAGCAGCAGCGGAACAAAAGGGATCAGTGGAAGAGTCTGAGAAGGAATACTGAATGGCTTAAAGGAAAATGTCCTTTAGTAACAATAATAATACAGCTTCCACATATGTCTGTGAAGTGGAGACTTACTTTTCTATTCTGAGCATACCTTGGGCAGAAGGTTGGACCAGGATCTTCTTAGTAGTCCACTACTTCTTTCTTTAAGAGCTTTGTTATAATTGAAAAACCAGGCCGGCACCGCAGCTCACTAGGCTAATCCTCCGCCTTGCGGCGCCGGCACACCGGGTTCTAGTCCCGGTCGGGGCACCGATCCTGTCCCGGTTGCCCCTCTTCCAGGCCAGCTCTCTGCTGTGGCCAGGGAGTGCAGTGGAGGATGGCCCAAGTCCTTGGGCCCTGCACCCCATGGGAGACCAGGAGAAGCACCTGGCTCCTGCCTTCGGATCAGCGCGGTGCGCCGGCCACAGTGACCATTGGAGGGTGAACCAACGGCAAAAGGAAGACCTTTCTCTCTGTCTCTCTCTCACTGTCCACTCTGCCTGTCAAAACAAACAAACAACCAAAAAAAACCGTCACAGCCCTTCCTTTTCTGAAGTTCACAATTTATTCTCTTTTGCAATATGCTATGCCACACAAATTCCTGTAATTATATGAGACCACAAATCCACACCCTCAACAATTACACACACCATACACATACACACAGACACACACACATATACATACACACATACCTCATTTCTCAGGCTATATTTGAACCAAGTTCACTTCCAGCATATTTCCATGTCAAAATAGGAACTGCTCTGCCAGTGAAATATTTCACCATAAAATTCCACTGACTGAGCTTAACATATCTCTCTTCTTCCCTCATACTAACTTAAGTCATATTTAACATAGTTCATGTTATTTATGGAATATTTCTGTTGTATGTTGTACATTTCAAATACACACACATACATACACACAAACATCCTAGTGCTGAAATACTGTCCCTAGTTTCTTTTTTGTTTATTTATTTATTTATTTATTTATTTTTTGACAGGCAGAGTGGATAGTGAGAGAGAGAGAAACAGAGAGAAAGGTCTTCCTTTTTGCCTGGAAGGCCAAATAGGCACTTCTGTATGACCTCTTCTCTATGTCCTTTCTTACTACCTGACAACTCATACTCCAGGCAGGTTAGCTTGAACTTCTTTACAGCATGGTCATTGAGTTAGGCAGGAAGTAGAGCAATGTTAATTCCACCACTCTCTGTAGATCTGCTCAGAATCGAGGTGTGAGTGTTCAGGGATGGGAGGAAATTTTGGAAGCTATAATTTTGTGGACAAATTACCAGGAGGAGATACTTGAAATGAGTCTTAAAGAAGTTTATTAGGTGAATAGGAATTTAGGAGAAAAAAGAAATACTTCAGCTTGAAGGCATAAAATAGCATAACTTTTCTGTACAATAGAAATATGGAATGCTTGTGGCATTTTGGGGAAAGAATGGGAAATGAACTTGGGCAGCAGGCAAGAGTATGGAAAGTCAATATAAGAAGTAAGTTGGACTTACTTTCAGGCTGCAGAACATACTTAAAGAGGTTTTATTTACGGGAGTGGCTGCTCTTCATTCTCATTGATCCTTCTTGCACTTGGTCAGCTTCCTATGTTCTTGATCAATAAGCCTCCTATGGCTTCATTTCCCATTCAATTTACTTGACAACCTGTGGTCATTCAGTTAAAGCTCTCTCTCACTGGTACTCGATTGCCAACACATTCATGACCTTCTCATTCCATTATTTTAATCCTCAAGTTTAGAGTAATCTAATATGTTTGTTCTGATCCTGAAACCAGACATTGAATAATATTGAGGTAGACCACATAGCCATCTTAAATGCTTGCCTTGTACATTGCTGACTTCACTTGGAAACCCAATATTTTTTTAACATATTTTTACAGATTCTTGCTTATTTCCTATGGTGGTTATAGATTTATATAGTATATAAAATATAAAAATATATAATATATTTATGTATGTAATATATAAGTGCATTAGGTATGTCACTTTGTACTTAAAATAATTGTTGTAAGTTTGGAAGACATTCTTTTAAAACCTCTCCTTGAAGTTCAAGTTCATTTATTCATTTGAATTTTGTATCATCCCCCTTAATTTCATTCCAAATTCCTGTCATCATCCTAGGACTTATTTCTTCTACAGAATCAAATTGATTTATAGTTCATCCATCTTTTTCTACTTTCTCTCTTCTTCACCTTTGCCCTTTACCCTAATCTCTACCTCTTGCAACTTCTTGTTCTAATAAACATGCTCTTTTTTTTTTTTTTTTTTGACAGGCAGAGTGGACAGTGAGACAGAGAGACAGAGAAAAAGGTCTTCCTTTGCCATTGGTTCACCCTCCAATGGCCGCCATGGCCAGCGCGCTGCGGCTGGCGCATCATGCTGATCCGAAGCCAGGAGCCAGGTGCTTCTCCTGGTCTCCCATGGGGTGTAGGGCCCAAGCACTTGGGCCATCCTCCACTGCACTCCCTGGCCACAGCAGAGAGCTGGCCTGGAAGAGGGGCAACCGGGACAGAATCCAGCACCCTGACCGGGACTAGAACCCGGTGTGCTGGCGCCACTGGCGGAGGATTAGCCTATTAAGCTGCAGCGCTGGCTATAAACATGCTCTTGATCACTTGTTTTACCCTCTCCATCTCCCTCTCCCTCTGCCTCTCCCTATCTCTCTCTCTCTCTCTCTCTCTCTCTCTCTTTCACAGGTAGAGTTAGACAGTGAGAGAGAGACAAAGAGTAAGGTCTTCCTTCCGTTGGTTCACCCCTCAATGGCTGCTACGGCTGGTGCTGCACCAGTCCGAAGCCAGGAGCCAGCTGCTTCTTCCTGGTCTCCCACGCGAGTGCAGGTGCCCAAGCACTTGGGCCATCCTCTACTGCCTTCTGGGGCCACAGCAAAGAGCTGGACTGGAAGAGGAGCAACCAGGACTAGAACCCGGCGCCCATATGGGATGCTGGTGCTGTAGGAAGAGGATTAACCAAGTAAGCCAAGGCTCCGGCCCCTCTATCTATTTCTTTCTACAACTTTCTCTTCAGTCTAAAACACACAAAAATACTTTCTATCCTAGAAACATTTTCCTCAGCCTTGCTTATACCACAAACAGAATTCTCTGTTTCCCCCCACTTATTCTTCCTTATTTCATCTTAAGATTTGATCAAATGCATTAAGACTTTATCAAATTTCAGATATAGTTTCGGACTTTAGTATGCGTTTGATAAATATGTACTAATAAAAAATTTATAATTGCCAATTTTGTGATGCTTTTTTTTTTTTAAAGATTTCTTTATTTATTTGAAAATTGGAGTTACACAGAGAGAGGAGAGGCAGAGGCAGAGAGAGAGAGAGGTCTTCCATCCCCTGTTTCACTCCCCAGTTGGCTGCTACGGCCAGAGCTGCGCCGATCCGAAGCCAGGAGCCAGGATATTCTTGCTGGTATCTCATGTGGGTGCAGGGACCCAAGGGCTTGAGCCATCTTCTACTGCTTTCCCAGGCCACAGCAGAGAGCTGGATTGGAAGTGGAGCAGCTGGGATTCAAACTGGCGCCCATATGGGATGCCAGCACTGCAGGCTGCTGGCTTTACCTGCTATGTCACAGCCCTGGCCCCTTGTGATACTTTTTAACTCTCATCCTACTTATGGTGGGGGATGAGGGCCAGATTCCATTTTAAGATTCTGCTCCTGGTTCAGTGGGAACACACTAAACCATGCTTACAATGGATATTATGGCTGAGAGTCTTTTTTATTTTATTTTTTTATCTTTCTTGAAAACATCTTTATTTTACTTTTTACTGATAAATTTTAACTTCTCTCAGAGATTTATTTACATAAAGCAAAGAACCTTTAAGTAACTTTTAAAAATTAACAATATTTTATTCTACAAAGTTATTTTGCTTCTAAGCTTTTAAACAAGCTATTAAATTATAATATATATGTTCATATTAAAATCTAAATTAGGCCGGTGCCGCAGCTCACTAGGCTAATCCTCCGTCTTGCGGCGCCGGCACACCGGGTTCTAGTCCCGGTCGGGGCACCGATCCTGTCCCGGTTGCCCCTCTTCCAGGCCAGCTCTCTGCTGTGGCCAGGGAGTGCAGTGGAGGATGGCCCAAGTGCTTGGGCCCTGCACCCCATGAGAGACCAGGAGAAGCACCTGGCTCCTGCCATCGGAACAGCGCGGTGCGCTGGCTGCAGCGCGCCACCCGCGGCGGCCATTGGAGGGTGAACCAACGGCAAAAGGAAGACATTTCTCTCTGTCTCTTTCTCTCACTGTCTAACTCTGCCTGTCAAAAAAGAAAAAAATAAATAAAAAAAATTAAAAAAATTAAAATTAAAGTTATATTAAAAAGTTTAAATTCTAATTACTTTTGAAATGAAATCTAATCTTCCACATTAAAAAAAAAATCATACTTCTAATTCAAGTCTTTAGCTGCCATGGTGTTAAATCAACATCACATTTGGTGCATGTAACAATTTAGACCTATGTGTAAAAAATTTAGGAGTAATATGAGTTCTTTAAAATTATAAAATGTTTCTAAGCCACAGAGTGCAAATATTACAAATATCTCATTGTTGGCTTGCACTGTAGGTATAATTGAAAAAATGCGAACAAAGAGAGATCATGTTGGTTGTACTGGGAATATTTCTTTTGTTTCATTCTTACACATTTTTGTCTGCATTCTATGTTAACTCTCATATATCAGAGAAAACATGATATTTGTCTTTTTAAAACTGACTTATTTCACTAAGCAAAATTGTTTCCAGTTGTATTCATTTTGCAATAAGAGACAGGATTTCATCTTTTTATGGCTGAGTAGTATTCCATTGTGTATATGTACCACATGTTCTTTATCCAGTCATTAGTTGATGGACATCTGGGTTGATTCCATATCTTAGCTATTCTGAATTGAGATGCTATAAACATGGGGATACAAATAACTCTTTCATATGCTGAATTCATTTGATTTGGGTAAATCCCTAGGACTTAGATAGCTGAGTCATATCTTAGATCCATTTTCAGATTTCTGAGAAATCTCCATAATGATTGTACTAGTATACATTCCCAACAGTGGATTAGGGTACCTATTTCCTTATATTCTTACCAGCATTTATTGTTTTTTGATTTTTGGTTGATAGTCATTCTGATTGGTATAAAGTGCAACCTCATTGTGGTTTTGATTTGCCTTTTTCTGATGGCTAGTGATCCTGAGCATTTTTTTCATTTGTCTGTTGGCCATTTGAATTTCATCCTTTGAAAAATGCCTTTTCATGTCCTTTGCCCATTTCTTAACTGGATTGTTTGTTTTGTTGTTGAGTTTCTTTACTGTATAGATTTCTTCCAAAATCAATCTTATACCATTTTCATTTTAGTTTGGTAGAACTTGTGCTATACTAGTTGGTAAATATTTTCAATATTACTATTCTCTCTTACCTGTCTCCATATATGTACATGTGTATGCACTTTGGAAATTATATCACGCTGTAAAAGTGTTTATTGTTTTTATTATGTCCCATATAATAATAATATTTTAGAGCAACAGAACTTTCTCATATGCTTGACAGATTTACAAAGGTAGAACCATTGTTTCTTTCGTTTTATTTATTTTTATTTATATGAAAGGCATTTAAATATAATTTTTATAAATATATAAATTTATAATATATAAATATTTTTATTTATATGTTACAGAGAGACAGAGAGAGATATCTTTCATCTGCTGGTTTTTTTAAAAGATTTATTTATTTACTTGAAAGGCAGAGTTACAGAGAGGCAGAGGCGGAGGCAGAGAGAGAGAGTGAGCGAGCACTTGAGCCATCTTCTACTGCTTTCCCAGGCCATAGCAGAGAGCTGGATCAGAAGTGGAGCAGCCAGGACTGGAACCAGTGCCCATATGGGATGCAGGCACTGCAGGCAGTGGCTTTTACCTACTACACCACAGTGCTGGGCCCCCATCTGCTGATTTATTCCCCAAATGGCTGCAACAGCCAGGACTTGGTCAATTCAAAGCCAGGATCCAGCAGCATCTTCTGGGTCTCCCACTGGGTACAAGGTACATTAGCAGGAAGTTGGGTTGGAAGTTGTGCAGCTGGAACTCAAGCAGGTGCCCATATGTTATGCTGGTGCTGCAGGTGGTGTCTTAACTCATTATGCTACAATGCTGGCCCCAACCCATTGCTTTTGATACAGAGAAGATAATCAATAAATTCTTGTGGAATGAATAGATGAACGTTTATTATATGTAACACAGGCAAATTTCTCCAAATGAACATGGAATGTGTTTCTGATATTTTATACCAAATATACCATCTGTTGTTACAGTTTATAGTGTTCCCACATTTTAAGTGACTATTGTGCTATTGGTATTGAAAGGGAGAAAAATTGCTCCACAAATCAGTACAGCAATCCACAGGCTTATTTTCTTTGGTAAATTTTATCTATGAGAGTGTTGTTTTAGATGCCATCATTTCATCTTTCCATAGAAACACAAATAAACTCATGAGGATTTTGAACTTAAACTACTGCTATAAAACTAGGCACTTATTGGCCTTCAATTTTTCTAACTTTTATCTTACAGACTGTGAGCTCATTTAATAGCATCAAGTGAAGAAAGCTGGAATAGCATCCCCCCTGTTGCATACCTCAGGGACCTTCCTTTCAGTCTCAGTGAACCTGACAATAAAATGATCCATTTATCCAACACAAGCAGGCAGAGGAGCAGATACTGCATCTTTTCACTCTGCCTCCCACTCCCAGAGCCAGTCCGATGCTTCCTTTGGGCTGAACACACATACACACAAAGCACTTCATCAACAATTTTTCATGTTTTCTGTTAAATTGGGTTTACTCTTCTTACGTGAATTTCTCCCTAGACAGCACAGAAAGTATTTGAAGTCAACTAAAACTTTTTAATAATGAAATTTGAGGTTATAAAACCTAGGAAGTCAAAACTATTGAAGCATTTAGAAGAAATTGCTAAAGCCAAAAAAAAAAAAAAAGAGAGAGAGATTTATTATATTAAATCTTAAAATCAAACTTTTCAAGGAGTCAGTATTGTCTAATTGGGGACTTGTCTTGGGAATCTACTCCATAAAGCATTTATTTCACCCATCAAGATTATTGAGTGAAATTTTTATTTCCTTAATTCTGCTATCTTGCATCTCTGTTTCTTAAAATACAGATATATGCATGTGCACACACGCAAACATGCAGACACACACACACAAGTTATCTTTGGCTTGGATACTTCACTTTTTACCTGAACAGCCTATGACTATTATGGTTGCTTACTTATATTTCTTTAATTTTACTGGAAATAAGTGCTTCATTGTTGGGTGATATTTTGTTGCTGCTGTAGAATTATAGAATGACCAGGCAGATTAGAGAACAATCCTAATTAAGTGGCAATTTCTGACTTTATTTTGTTATTATAAATAATAACTTAATTATCCGAGGGGAATCCAAAGTGCCAGTCACCCTAAAATATCTATTCTATCAACTCTTCAAGTACCTAAACATTCTATTATCCTTCTATCTTAAAGCCTTCATTTTCTAGAAATCACTCATTAAAATGTTATCACGGAAGGTTAATGTACAAAGATACTTAAAATTAATAGAAAATGGAGTTAAAAATAAATTTATTGTGCGGGCACTGTGGCTAAGCCATCACCTGGAGTGCCAGCATTCTGTATAGGTGACAGTTTGAGTCCTGGTTCCAGCTTCCTGTTAATGGCTTGTGAAACCAGTGGAAGATGGCCAAGTCCTTGAGCCCCTGCATTCACCTGGGAGACAAAGAAGCTCCTGGCTCCTGGCTTTGGCCTGGCCTAGTCCTGGTTGTCGTGGCCATTAGGAGAGTGAACTAGTAGATGGAAGACCTCTGTCTCTCCTTTCGCTGTAACTCTGCTTTTCAAATAAATAAATCTTTAAAGAATAAAGATAAGTTTATTTTGGTGCATAAATGTTTTGAAATCCAGACACATAAGAGTTTTCAAAATGTCATGGAAAATTTGTATTTTGAGAAAACTCTGCATGGAAATAAAAAATTCTTTGCACCAAATTAAGCTTATCTTTTAATTCCATTTTCCATGAGCTTTCTGAAGTACCTTAATACATGTCAAAGACAGTATGTAAAATTTTAAGTAAAAAATGTGGAATCAGAAAAGAAAGATTGTGGTGGGAAATGGAGGCAGAAAAGGTGTCAGAATAGTATGAAATTCTTGAGGAAGAACTCTGAGTAGCCATAGATATTATGAAGACTTGGCCTTTTGTCAGTGTACACTCTTTCAGTTGCAATATTTGAAAAATCCAACTAACTCTGTCAAAAACCAAAAGAGAATTACTGTCATAACTGATGCTCATATTCTGTGTGTCAGTTACCAACCTATTGCCACTTGGTTCCACATTCACCCCTCAGTATATGTTATGTGGAAATATAGGACTCCTTTTAATATTTCTCATGTAAAGGGAGACCTTTGTTGGGGACAAGCTATTTGATGCAGCCATGAAGACACTGCTTGGGGCACCCAAGTGCCATGTTGTCTGAGTCCTAGATTTTCTGCTTCATATCCAGCTTCTTGTTAATGTACACTCTGGGAGGCACCAGAAGATGGCTCAAGTACTTGCATGAAGGAGACCTGAGTGGAGTTCTTGGTTCCTAGTTTCAACCTATTCCAGACCTGTCTCTTACAGGCATTTGGGGAATGAACTGAAAGATGGAAGATACCTTTCTTTGCAGCATCCCCCTTTCCCTCAACCAGTTGTTCTCCTTTCAAATAATTTAAAAATATAAAAAATAAAATGTACAGGGAGACCTGTGTTGAGCTCTGTCTGTAGAGGGCACTGAGGGAATATTGTGGAAGGAAGGATTCTCTGCTCTCTGGCTGCTATGGCGGTAAGGAGATCTGGTGAAGCTTGGCCTTAGCCATGTGCTAGAAACAGAAACGCAGTCCTTTGGCCACCTTGTAGCATTGGTTTGGCAATAAGCTACCTGCTGTGATCTTGGAAATGGAAATTGGCAACTCCAAAGGCTTCCTATTTACATAAGTACCCTTTCCCTTTGTAGGTCCCTTTGCAACAGCCTGGGCCCTATAGGGTTCCCACCAAGCCAACTCTGCTTCCTCTGAAAGCCTTGTGTACTCTGCCTGTGGAACAGAAAGTTTACACCCCCTACACACATTCACACCTGTTACTATTTGCCTGCTCCTCAGTACTCTGTACAGTTACTCTCTGACCACAAAGCAATAGCAGAGCAGTTTTGGCCTAGGAAAACTGAGATATCCAGTGGGCCCAAATATACCTTCTTCAGAGATTAGGAACCACAGCCTTCAGGAGGAGACTTCCTTCTACATGTGTCTTTCCTTAGATGTTGCCCCTCAGCTCTAGGGTACCATACAATATTTATTTACATCTTATGGCTACTCTCCAGTAGTTTAATAATTCCTTAAACATCCCCTGGTTGTTTCTGTGTGGTTTCAATTTACTGGCCGGATTCAAACTGATACAGTTTTACTCAGGATTCAAAAATTATCACTAGGATCTGTGTCTTGGCTGTGTTTCCTTTGGGTTCTTTCTACCTTAGCCAGGCCTGACTTTTGTAGCTTCACATATTTTTATTCCATTATGTCTATTTGAAGAGTACTGTGGCCTGGGAGGGCAGTGGAGGATGGCCCAAGTGCTTGGGCCCTGCACCCGCATGGGAGACCCGAAGGAAGCACCTAGCTCCTGGCTTCAGATCGGCGCAGTGCACTGGTCATAGCGGCCATTTGGGGGGTGAACCAACAGAAGGAAGACCTTTCTCTCTGTCTCTCTCTCTAACTCTGCCTGTCAAAAAAAAAAAAAAAAACAAAAACAAAACCAAAAAAACAAACAAACTTTGCTTTTGAAGGAGCTCTGGCTGAAATCTCCTCACACATCAATAGTTTGTCTTAAGTTACATGCACATCCCTGATCCTATTTCTGTGTCAGCTGAGTACTGTTGGTCTCTGACTTAATTGCTTACTTGAACAGAGTCACTTCCATATTTTAAGGTCTGTTATATATTACACCTGAATTCTGGCATCAGTTTTTACATCAGTTATGAATTTTACTGTTATAAGTTGACATCAACCCAACTTAAGGGGGCTTAAATCAAAATAAGAAATTTACCGGCTCACGTAACTGAAAAATACACAAGTGAGCCTTGCTTCACATGCAGTCTGATTCAGCACACAAATGATGTCAAAAGTCCCCTCTGGGTTGCTTCTACTCCCAGGCTGACTTCTTGCCTGAGCGTAATTGATAGGGCATTTCCAGTCAGCACAGAGGAGTCAAACTTCTGTTATCAGGAACAGGTGTTCTAATGGGTTTTTGTGGTGTTGAAGAGGTGTAGTAATGTTTCTGAATATTACCAGAGTAATGACAGAGCACTGCAAGTGTTCAAATGTTTTACTTATTGTTTTTATTATCCATTAACTTTGTGCTAGTTTCTCATTTCTGTATCAAGCACTGTGGTCAAGAGGATAAAATATCCAGATCATTTTAGCGTTTTCTGAGATGAAGATACTTAGTCTCCTATGTGTAATGATGGTTAACTTTGTGTGTCTACTTTGCTGGACCAGGAGGTGTCTATTTAGTTACACATTAATCTTAATGTGTCTGTGAGGGTGTTTTTGGATGAGATTAATGTTAGAATTTGTATAATGAATAAAGCACATTGCCCTCGCTAATGTGGGTAGCTTTTATCCCATTAGTTGGAGGGCTGAACAAGACAAAATGACTGCTGCTTCTGCAAGTAAGAGAGAACTCTTTCTACCTAAGTGCTTGAGCTGGAAGAATAGTCTTAACTGTCTTTGTACTTGAACCAACATCAATTTTTCTTGATTCTGTAACCTGCTCCTGATTCTCAGGCTTTCAAACTGGAACTACCCCAGTGGCTCTCCTCAGTCTCTACCTTGCCAATTACAGATATTGAGACTTCTCAGTCTCCACAATGTGTGAGCCAATTCCTTATGATAAATATGCCTACCTACCTGTGTGTGTGTGTGTGTGTAAAAAAAACCACATCCTGTTGATTGTTTCTCTGAAGAAGGTAATTAATACAATAATGAATGGATGTCACCATTGACCTCTGAAAATGAAGAGGAGCAAGGAGAGAAGTAAAATGGAGGTGGGAGTGGAAGAATACATTACCATTGGAGGAAATGTGTAGAAGAAATAATTTCTTATTTCACAATTTTGTCTTGGGCTGGTGGTATGTTTATCAGTTCCAGGCTTTCAATTTATTCAGCTCTCATTTTGGGGGCTCAGTAAGATCCAAAACTATCTAACTTCATACCACTCATTTAGTTGATTGACCAAAACCAAGACGACACTGGAGGACTTATTTGCATCCCTGGGATGGGATGAAATTTCAACCCAGGATCCCCCTGGAGATGTATAATGATTATAGCTGATTTCTAAGGAACTGACTCACTGGCTTATTTGCTTGTTCTTTAATCACACACACTCAAATAATTATCTACTTAGTACCATATGCTGACAGTATGTGAAGTAATGCAAAGGATTCCAAGATATGTAAGGTATAGTCCTGGCCCTTGTTAGAGGATAAGACAGATTGACAAATATCTGTAATACAAGGAGTAAAATCAAGTTGATAAGAAAGGTAACTCTGATGATAGAGAATATCCACTGAAGTTGAGGAAGGCTTCATAAAAGAGGTGTAGTATATTTTAGCTTTAAAAAACACATAGAATTTTGACATGAAGAGATGTCGGAGATGACTTTGGGTGACTAACAGTATGAAGAAAAGAATAATATTAAAAATAATATAACCTGGGGCCAGTGCCATGGCGCAGTAGGTTAATCCTCTGCCTGTGGTGCCGGCACCCCGTATGGGTGCTAATTCTATTCCGGGCTGCCTCTCTTCCAATCCAGCGCTCTGCTATGGCCTGGGAAAGCAGTAGGAGATGGTCAAGTGCTTGGGCCCCTGCACCCACATGGGAGACCTGGAAGAATCTCCTGGCTACTGGCTTCAGATCGGCACAGCTTCAGCCATTGTGGCCATCTGCGAGTGAACCAATGAAAGGAAGACCTTTCTCTCTGTCTTTCCTTCTCACTGTCTGTAACTCTACCTCTCAAATAAATAAATAAAAATCTTAAAAAAAAATATAACCTGGGGGCTGACACTATGGTACAGCAGGTTAAAGTCGTGGCCTGCAGTTGACTATATCCCATATGGGCACTGTTGTGAGTCCCAGCTGCTCCACTTCTGATCCAGCTCCCTGCTAATGTACCTTGGAGAGCAGCAGAGGTTGGCCCAACTCCTTGGGCCCCTACACCCATGTGAGAGACTCAGAAGAAGCTCCTGGATCCTGACTCTGGATAGGCTCAGCTCTGGCTGTTGTGGCCATTTGGGGAGTGAACCAGCGAACTGAAGATCTCTCTCTCTCTCTTTCTTTCTCTCTCTGTAACTCTGTCTTTCAAATAAGTAAAATAAATCTTTCAAAAAAATAATACAACCTGGTCAGGGAGATTTGAATAAAGCAATTTATTAAAAGCATAAAAGATAAAGAGGAAACTTAAGAATAGGGTGGGAGAAAGGAAGGCAGATGATCATGGTCAACTTTAAGGGTCAAGCTAAGAATTTACATATTTTTAAAATGTAGACAAATGTACACAAAACATAAGTGCAGCTCAATAGGTTATTACAAAGTAAACACACACCTAAAACCACTACTCAGATTACAAAGAACATTTCTAACACATCAGAAAACCTACTGCAGTTCCTCTGAAACTAAAGATTTATTTCTTCCTGAAGAAAACACTGATCCTGTCAGCTTAAGTTACTATTGCATATTTTTGAATTCTATGTACATGTTATTAGATGGTGTATATTATTTTGTGTTTTAACTTCTTTCTCTCAATAATTTTTTATTTACTTATTTTCATTTTTTATTTGAAAGAGAGACTGAAACAGAAAGAGATCTTCCATCCATGCACCAAATGCCAAAATAGCCAAAGTTGAGCAAGTTTGAAGCCAAGAACTCTAGGTGTCTCATGTGTATTGCAGGAACCCAAGTACTTGAACCATCATCTGTGCCTCCCAGATTATGCAGGAAGCATGACTTAAACTAGGCACTCAAATGTGGCATATTGGCACCCAAGCAGCTATTTAAATTGCTGTACCTAATGACCACCCCATTCTTTCATTCAATGTTATGGATGAGATTTATACATATTGTTAAACTCATCTATAGTTCATTTGTTTTCACTCTTCTGTAGTATTCCAGCAGATGAATATATCATAATTTATTATCCAAGTAACTTATTTTTGTGAAATTTGAGGTTGAAGGATATGCATATGCTTAGCTTCTTAAGATACCATGAAATGATTTTCTAAATGATTCTTTTGATAAATTTTTTTAAAAAAATGTTTAATAATATAAAGAGAGCAGATTTCATGCATTCCATAGGTACAGTTCTAAGAAGACAATCATACTTCCCTCATTCCCCTGCTCCCCACCAATCCCCTTCCTTCCCTACCCTTTCTTAATCAGTTTTTTTGCCAAGTTTATATGAGTTTTTAAAAAAGATTTATTTATTTACTTGAAAACAGAGATACAGAGAGAAGGAGGGGGAGAGAGAGAGAGGGAGAGAGAGTGAGATCCTCCATCTGCTGGTTCACTCCATAAATGACTGCAATAGCTGGAGCTGGGCCAGGCCAAAGCCAGGAAACAGGAGCTTCTTCTGGGTCTCACACATGGGGACAGGGGCCCAAGGATTTGGGCCATCCTCTGCTGCTTTCCCAGGCACATCATCAGGGAGCTGAATTGGAAATGGAGCAGCTGGGACTCCAACTGGCACACACATGGGACACATGTGTGATCACGTCTACCCCAGGCAGAGGTCCAACCTTCCATACCACAGCATCAGCCCCAATATATGAGAGAGTTTGTTGCTCACAGTGTCTACACCACTTGGTATTTTCGGATTTTAATTTTTAGGCTGGAAAAGTTACACTTGATTTTGCATGCAATGGTGAACCACTGGAAGCTTTTGAGTTGGAAAATGGTATGAACAGGATACATACAGCTAGAGGGCATGCATAACTTAGAGCAAGAAATATTTGAGGAGGGAAGCCAATTGATATGCCACTATAATAATTTATAAAAAATAATAACATGTTAATAAGCTGGAGTGTTAAAGGAGGAGATGAGACATCACTCCCATAGTGAATGTTATAAATAGTAAAATTTGACAATTAGGAAATTGTGGTATAAATACAGTAAGGATTATCTAGCATGCTGGAACTTAAGTGACTGCCAAGCGTGGTAGAGTCTTAACCAACCTAAGGAGATTTGGAGGAAATTGTTTTTACTCTACAATTGTATCACTTAACCTTATTAAACTATTTTTACCAGCTTCTCAGTTCTAATTTATGACAATATTTTTCTCTCTCATTTTTGTCATTGTTGTGTAAGATCATTCTCAGAAGAAGTTGAATCTGTCAGGGAAGAAAAAACAAAGACTGTGGTAGGATAGTTAAATTGCTATTTTCTCAGTGAGCTCAGTATCTAGAGAATGCAACAGAACCTTTTCCATTATTCAAACCTGACAGGTTTGGTGTAAGGAATGATAGCAGCTAGGAGAACGACAGGTCTGGGATTTTTGTTAGCCTATGTCCACATAGTTTTAAAAATGGTTCTATTCTGTGTGATCACGTCTATCACTAATTCTTTCTTTATCTCTAGACAGTTTTTCCCCCTAACACTGACAAAAGCAATGTCTTTTTTTCCATTTTTTCTGCAGTAAGTTCTTCGTTTAGATCAAAATACATGAGGATATGGCAAACATGAAAATGATCCAGGACCAGCTCTCCATCTCATCCACCTATTCATATTGTAGTAGAGGTGAATTGTGACTCCAATTGATTAATTTTTGAGACAGTTTTCTTGGGTAGCAGTTCAGAAATCGATGGGTTCACCTGAGTTCTTATGAGTTTCATTCAATATTTTTGGTAACATTTTATCTACCATTGTGTCCTGAAGCATAAGACTAGTCATTAAGCTGGTTTATATTACTTCTTCCAGGGATCATTTTTGTCTTAAATTTGAACTTTCCAGTGCTGTTACTATGCCTTCATAGCTTATGATGTGGCACTAGCACGAAAAGGAAGAAATAGCATTAGATATTTCTAGGCCACTTTAAAATTTACAAAGCATTTTTACATCTATTATCTCCCATTGCTTTTCCATCACCCTCTAGGTGAGGTATATTTAATTTCATTTTACAGATCAAGAAATGTAGACTCAAGGACATAGTGTCACAGCCATTGATTTGTGGAAAATGAAACCAGATCTTCTAATGCTTGGTTCAGTGCGATTTGGAAGTTCCTCTGTTTCTGTTATCTCTCAACTGTTAATCAGAAATCATATTGTTGCCAGATGAGGATTATCTTTGTGTTGAGAACATATACCTTAGCATTAGACAGCAATAGCAATTCTCAAAATTATCAGGTTAATTTACTACCTGAGACCAATTTTCAGTAATCATTTTATGACACAAGATTTACTTTTAACCTCTTTTTCATTTGCGTTAATAATTCTTGAATTCACATCACCTCCTGTGTGAGTAGGGTTCAATAGAATAGGCATTAAGTTTCTATTACATTTGATTTCTTTGTGGCACCAATAAAAGTTCAACTACAACCTGATTATGTTGTCAAAATGTTTATTTTCATCATAGTCTAAGAATTAAGAAAATGCAAATGTAGCACTTTTCTTGAGAGAAATAAATTCTTTTCCTGAACATGTTACATACATCATCAAAATGTAGTTTTTTCCTTTGTATTATTTGTTGAACTCTACTTAGTGTAGGGTTAATCTTATGAGCATAAAGTAAACTGAAACTAGATCTTTGTAAAAATTAAGAGTGGGAATAGGAAAGAGAGGACAAAGAAGTGTGGGAGTTGGGCAGGAGGGAGGGTGGGAAGTATCACTTTGTTCCTAAATCTATATATATGAAATACTTGAAATTTGTATACTTTGAATAAAATATTTTTAAAAAGAAACCAAATGGAGAGAAGGCAACTCTTGCATTAGTTTAACAATAAATATCACTCAGTATAGAGATGAAAGACTAAGATACAAGTAATAACAGGTAAAATGTTTGTTGATTTATTAGCTACATGCAACTCAATCATGCATTTGAGTCTACTGACCAAGATCTACGTTATGGAAAATGACTCTCTAGGGAGGCTCTTCCAATGGAAAATAATATTGTTAGGCGAAACTATGAAAATCAGGGAACTGTGAAAGGTAATGAAGTATTCTTCGCATTGCAGTGTACTGTGTCTATTCTATCACTGAAAGAATAATGGCAAGAGTCAGAACAGCTGAACACATATTTAAATTCCTGCAAAATGATGTGTGTATGCCATTATTTAATTATTTGGATGTTTTGTCAATGTTTACTTTCTATGTAACTAGGGAGCATTTTCCCATTCAACCATGTTACAGAATTATGAACCTAACTGAACTGCTCTGTTTTGATTGGGGTTGGAAAATGAAGGAGACAACATGAACCCAGGATGGTGAAGGGTCAGCAAATCTTACTCACGACTGCAAGACGCTCTGAGCCCATGGGACTGGCAAATATGAACTTCAAATCTATCAGAGAAAAAAAAAGGTCATTAGATTTGCCGAGCCAAAAATTAGAGCCCATCACTAAAATTTTAACCAAAAAATAAGAACAAAAGCCTTTTTGAGAGTAATCAAATTGTCAAGATGGTTACTTGACAATTTCCTCATTTGGCAGCACTATAGCATAAGATGACTGAAGCTTTTCTTTATGGAACAATGGGCACATGATGGGTGGAAGGAGTCAGGCTGGCTACAAGGGACAAGAGCTAAGCAGACGATTATTGATTATTCTTTCCTATCATGGACATTACATAGCATACTGCCAATAAACATAAAGTATCTAATAAAAAATGTTACAAATGATTTGATTACTTAGTTTTCTTTAAAGATTTAAGTATTTATTTGAGAGGTATCATTACAGAGAGAGAAAGGAGAGACAGAGAGAGGTCTTCCATCTACTGATTCATTCCCTAAGTGGCTGCAATGACTGGAACTGAGCCGATCTGAAGCCAGGATCCAGGAGCTTCTTCTGGCTCTCCTTCGTGGGTGCAGAGGCCCCAGCACTTGGGCCATCTTCTACTGCTTTCTCAGGCCATTATCAGGGAGCTGGATCAGAAATGGAGCAGCACTCATATGCCATGTTGGCACCGCAGGCAGAGGCTTAACTTACTGAGCCACAACACCAGCTCCAATTAGTTACTTTTATTAAAGGATTCTAAACTTTAAAAACAGAACTGAGTGATTTTTGGAATCATTTTAGAATGACTTTGATTCTCAGAATGAGAGAAAAATCTCAAAGTTATCCAGTCACTGTTGATGCAAGAATTCTTTATTGCTTAGGTTGACTGAAAGCCTCATGTTTGGTTCCATGTGACAGGGTACATACTGATTTCCGAGGCACTCCATTGTGGTATAACCTTGTGTTTGTAATTTCTGTTTTTGGCTTCCTAGAAAATGTTCCTGATTTCTAGCAGATTTTGACTTCTTTTTGTGGAAAAAACCTAATCTCCATCTGATACAGTCTAGTCAAACTACTAATCATGGTCCTCACCTCAACCTGAAGGGGGCATACCACCATTACACAATGGAGATGTACAGTTGCTCTTTCCTTTGAATTTGTTGTTGAGTAGTGGGAGGCAAATATTAACATTGTTTCATGTCTAGCAGTGATGCCCTAACCATACTATTTTTCCCCTGAGACTACCTCAATTTCCTGTTTTCTCATTCTTGAAATGAATCTGCCTTTTTTTTTTTTTTTTTTTTTGATGTCTAAAACTGATGTTCCAGGGTCTAGCACTTTGGTGTAGAGGGTAAAGCCGACGCCTGCAGTGCTAGCATCCCATATGGGCACCAGTTCAAGACCTGGCTGCTCCACTTCCCATCCAGCTCTCTGCAATGCCCTGGGAAAGCAGCAGAAGATGGCCCAAGTCCTTGGGCCCCTGCACCCGCATGGGAGACTCAGAGGAAGCTCCTGGCTCCTGGCTTCAGACTGGCGCATCGCATCTCAGGCCATTGCGGCCAGTTGGGGAGTGAACCAGCAGATGGAAAGACCTCTCTCTCTCTTTACCTCTCCTTCTCTCTCTGAGTAACTCTGACTTTCAAATAAATAAACAAATCTTTTAAAAAAATAAAACTGATGTTCCAGCTTTCTGTCAATTTTGTGCATGTCAATCAGCTGGGGAGCTTGTTAAAAATGAAGATTCCCAGATCTCACCCTCAAGTATGTAGACTTAATTGTAGGGGTTGGGGCACAGAAAGTTAAGTTTATAACACATTCAGGCTGACACTGATGCATTCAGAGAATGGGCAGACTCTTGAGAATCATAGTTCAGATGTCAAAACTCAAATGTAAATTTACACATTAATAGAGAATTTCTGAGTGTGGAAAAGGCTGATTGACTCACCAAATGAAAGAAAGCCAGTTCTTCCATTCATTCAGTAGTTCACAAACAGATAAAGAATATCTACACCATGAAGAACCTTAGGATAAATATTATAATTAATATTATTTGAGGCTAGGTATAGCAGCTTACCACTGGGCACTGAGACACTGAAGAGAACAAGTAGTATAAATCTGAATGTCCAGATTTTTTATTTGGTAAACATCACCAATAACCTTCAAAAGAAATAGATTAACATTTTTTTTTTTTTTTTGACAGGCAGAGTGGACAGAGAGAGAGAGAGACAGAGAGAAGGTCTTCCTTTTCCGTTGGTTCACCCCCCAATGGCCGCTGCGGCCTGTGCACCGCGCTGATCCAAAGCCAGGAGCCAGGTGTTTCTCCTGGTCTCCCATGCGGTGCAGGGCCCAAGCACTTGGGCCATCCTCCACTGCACTCCCTGGCCACAGCAGAGAGCTGGATGGGAAGAGGAGCAACCAGGACAGAATCCGGCACCCCGACTGGGACTAGAACCTGGGGTGCCGGTGCCGCAGGCAGAGGATTAGCCTATTGAGCTGTGGCACCAGCCTAACATTTATTTTTATATTTTGGAATGTTCCATAGTCCTCAAAAATATGACAATGTAGATATTTCTAATTATGTGTTTCTTTGAATATGTTAAAAAATTCTAGGTAAAACCAGAAATCTCAGCTCTAACTAATTAGTCTGTCATAAAAATAATAATATTCAACCATGGCATTTTTCTGCTAGCTTAAATGAAACAAGGTATCCTTATTTTATTGTGCTACTCGATTGCCTCAGAGACACATGAATAATGCACAAAAATTGTATATTTCAATAATATATGAAAATACTCAAAAGTGCCTTCTTTTAGCCAACAAAAATAACTCTTAAGTAAAATATTCGCTCTTAAATTAGGCTCAAATTTCATGTTACACTGGGGTTGTTTTAAGATCTAAGTCAATATTCTTAAGTAAATTTTAGAAACTTAGTTTCCTTCTCACATATTTTTAACTAGACCTCTATAATTTTTCATAAGTTTCAATGATTGTAAAATATGTAGTTTATAAGAAATTGTAAGTATTGCATAAAAATTTAATCACTCTTTGAGATGTATCTAGTTTGCATCTCGTCAAAATAGACATTAAAGTACTTAAGCAGGGATGGGCATTGTGGTACAGCAAGTTAAGACACCAGATAGGACACCTGCATCCCATATCTGAGTGCCTGGGGTTTTATCTTTCCTCCTCTGATCTAGCTTCCTGATAAGCACTTGGGAGGCAGCACTTTATAGGGCCCAGAACTTGGGTCCCTGCTACCAGCATAGGAGACCTGGAACAGGTTCCTGGCTCCTGGCTTTGGTGTGGCTCAGCCCCGGCGATTGTAGGCATTTTACGTAGTGAACCCAAGGGTAGAAGATTGATCTCTCTTTCTCTCTCTCTCTCCCATGCCACTCTGCCTTTCAAATTAATAAATAAAAATTTAAAGAAATGTTTGACCATCATCTATAACAGATATTATTCATCACATTTTCTCCCTGAGATCCTATTTTCATACCTCTTTTTTTTTTTTAATTCTGGCTTACTATATTCTTTCTGCTGGAAAATATTTTACTGATCATCCTTTTCTCACTGTAAAATATATATGTACATTGAAAATTTGTGTCCATGAGCCTCCAAGTGTCAAAAATGTCTTCTGAATTGAATCTTGTACATAATAACACTATTTATCTAAACAAGATAAGTAAATTTGCATTTAGATATTAAAAATAAACTTAAAATGTATTAAAAATCTATTCTCTTGATGATTGGGTTATTTTTGTTAAATATATATATATATATATATGTAGAGGAATATTACTTAAAGCTAGAATGAGACAAAGCTCAGTATCAATACATTCTATTTTTGTCCTTGTGGATGAAAGATCTGACAAAACTTACTCCCACAAATAAGTAGATGGGAACATAAAGTGTTTTGTTTTAGCAATGTCACTCAAATATTTGGACTCCTTCCAAATTATATGCCAAAATTCACATACTTATCTATCATCAAAAATTATTTTTAATTATCTACCAGCTGTCATCTCAATTAGGTCTTCTTTCAATTTTGTTAAAAGCAAAGAATTAAAACTAACTCCAGATTTTATTATTCAGTTATTAGAGCCACTTGCTTTCTCAACACCAACACCAATATTTTGAATTGTCTTATTGTTTGGAATTCTGGAGATTTTAGAATTCTGTGTACTCTAGTTAGTAAAATGAGTGGCAGGCACACAGTTCTTTTTTTAAAAGCATGCAAAGATAAGAACAAGCAGTGTGAGTATTCTCAGACAGTCACATTTTAGGAAAGAGTGCATATTAAACTTTGGATCTAGAAATTTCTTCCTTGTTATTATTTTTCCCAAAGTACATATATTCCAGTTTAAAATCTGCTGGACTAAGCATGTTTCCTTTTGAAGGTAGTTAGTGATTATTCAACATCATGCAAATGCAGACTTTTCTATCCTGGAATAAAGGTACCTATAGCAGAAAAAGAGCTACAGAAATATCTCCTGTCCTTCATGCCCTTCTTAGAGTATGACACTGGCACTCCTCCCATTGTGAAGGGGGAATCTCTTTTCCCTCCCTTTGGACTTTGGGGACTGTGACTGTGAAGGAAGTGATGCTGGATGACTTCTGAGGCTAGGTCATGAAAGATGATAAAGCTCTGCCTGCTGTATTTTTATACTTACTATTAGAACCCAGTTGCTGTTCTGTGAGGAAACTAAATCATATGGGACAGCTCTGAATATGTATTTGGCTGAGAGTGTCATTTCAGGTCATAGACAACTGCCAACATCAACTACTGGATACATGTGTGAGGAAGACTTTGAGTTTACTCCAACTCCAGCCACTGTACTCATCTGCATGAGGGATTCTGAGCAAGAACATCAGAGCTTAGAGAGATGATAATACAATGATTAGCATTGTTTTAAGCCACTGTGTTTTAGGATGCTTCATTACATAGCAATGCTAATCAAAACAGGACCCACCAGAATACCTTAATAACCAAAGTAATCTAATGTGTACTCAATTAAAAATTTATAGGAGTTTTACTTTATTTGAGCTAAAGTTTATCTTTGCATATTATAAAAATTACAAAGTAAAATTAGAGGCACATAAAGACTACAGGGACTACATTAAACAAATACTATTTAATTTAATTATAAATATAGATGGACTTTTGTCTCAATTTATTATGATTAAGGTGTTTAATGTATATAAAATCACCTAAACTCTTTATCTTTTATTTAGGTACTTAAAATTTTTAATTTTGATTTACAAATTAATACTTAGTCTTAATTTTATAAGTGTAAAATTTAGGTGTACACTTAAAAATGAGTGAATGGGTGGATAAGAGACATATGCTTCTGTCTCCTCATTCTTTGCAAACATTTATTTTCAGCTCTTTTAGGTGTTTATTCTGATATTCATCCCCAAGTTTCTAATATCACACTTTACTGCTAGTTCTGTTTTTAAAAAATCAACTTTAGACATTATCTATTAGCTTCCTTCTATGCAAGATTAGAGTAGTGTCTTTATATAACCTCCTCAACCCCAATTTCAATGCATACGCTTATTTTTCCTCCTTCTATTCTCCCACAATGATTGTATCATGCTTTCCTGAGACATTGATACTCACGATTTAAATTTGTAGTGTACTATATAATTACATTTCCCTTCCTCCTTTTTACAATAGTTTTTATTATGTTGTTTGGTTATCTAGAAACTATGACTATTTCAGCCCCAGTCTTCTCACAGAAGTATAAAACAGCTTTCAGGAAAGTCCAAGTGACTGAACATGCAATTTGTAGCTCACTTTTTCTTTGTCTTTCAAGATCAGTCTTATTGGAGCCCAGATCTTCCTGTGCTAAACTGGATTTACTGCTGTCTAGTACTGACACCCTGGCTGACATTTTGGTTGTCATTATTGGGAATTTTCCTCCCCTCCCCTCCCCCCCCCTCCCCTCCCCTCTTTTCTTCTCTTTTCTTCCCCTGTATTGGATTCCTTTGTCCTTAGGTTTTATTTTAATTAACTAATTTATTTTTAACTAATTATCTATTTGTTTGAAAGAGTTACACAGAGAGAGAAGGAGTGGCAGAACGAGAGAGAGAGGTCTTCCATCCACTGGTTCACTCCCCAATTGGCCTCAACTGCCAGAATTGTGCCGATCCAAAGCCAGGAGCCTGGAGATTCTTCTGGGTCTCCCACGTGGGTGCTGGGGCCCAAGGTCTTGGGCCATCTTCTACTGCTTTCCCAAGCCATAGCAGAGAGCTGGATCAGAAGTCGATCAGCTGAGACTTGAACCAGCACCCATAAGGGATGCTGGCATTCAGGTGGCGGCCTTAGCTGCTATGCCACAGTGCCGGCCCCTAATTAATTTATTTAAGGGTTATTTATTTATTTGAAAGGCAGTTAAAGAGAGCTTTTAAGAGACACGCGGAGAGAGATATCTTCTAACTGCTGGCTCATTCTCCAAATGTCTACAATAGCCATGGCTGGGCCAAGCTGAAGCCACGATCCCAGAACTCCATCTTGGTCTCCCACATGGTTGGCAGGGGCCCAGAGATTTGGTGCATCCTCCACTGTTTTTTCAGGCACATTAGCTGGAAGCTGAATTGCAAGTGGAGCAGCTGGGACTCAAACCAGCACACATACGGGATGCTGGCATTGCAGGTAGTGCTTAATTTGGTGTGCCACAATGCTGGCCCCTTCTTAGATTTTTTGTCCTCTTCTTTCTTCATATATTTCTTTGTTTTATTTTTGGATAAAGACTAGAACAACATGAAAAATTTAGAGATCTTTTATGCTGAAAATATTTTATTTCGATTTTACATTTAGTTATAGTTGAGGATGGATTTTAAATTAGAGACAACTTTGCCTTAGGATTAAAAAGCACTGCTTTGCTTATTGCTGTTGATTTGTTATTGCAACTGTTAAATATGATACTGAGATATCTGACTTTCTGGCACTTGGCTGGCTTTTTGTCTATGGAAGTTTTTAAGGCTCTTTTCTAGAAGGGGCCATCAAAGAAGGATGTACTTTTCTCTGAAGGGAGGAGAGAACTTCCACTTTTCATATGATCCTGTCTAAAAGTCAATGGAGTTTGTGAGCTCAAAAGGCTTCCATACCCTTGGCAGCTCATGTCAAGAGCCTCTGGTGATCACCGATGTCATAAATAAAGGTGTCAGTTGTTAAATCAACAACAGGAGTCACTGTGCACTTACTCCCCATGCTGGATCTCTGTCCTTAATGAGTTGTATTATGAGAATTAATGATAAAACTTGTCTTCAAACTGTACTTTATACTTTGTGTGTTTGTGTGGGTGCAAATAGTTGAAATCTCTCGTTAGTAAAGAGTTGGTCTTCTGTATGTAAAGTTAGTTAAACATGAATCTTAATGGAAAATGAGACAGGAGAGGAAGTGGGAGGTAGGATGGGAGTGCAGGTGGGAGGGCGGGAATGGGGGGAAGAAACACTATATCCCTAAAAGCTGTACATATGAAAATTTAAATTCATTAAATAAAAACCTTCAAAAATATCTTTTCTTATTCTTGATGTTTTCAGATCTTACTATGAACTTCTGATACAGTTATTTTCTTCATTCACCATGCTTGATTCCCATTGGAAACCTCCTATTTCCCATGGAAACCTATGGAAAATTTTATTTCTGGAAGCATCTGTATTATTTTTAAAGCTCTCCAAAGAGTTTGTGTGTGTCTGTCTGTGTGAGTGTGTGTATGTATGTATGTAAGTATGTGTTCTCTGTGACTTCTAGCTAGATGTTAGACCTCTGGGAATAAACACTTAATTTTTAAACATTTTTGTTCTTCTATTTGCCACTTTTTGTATTTTATAGTTTCAGAAAAACACCCTCAGCTTTATCTCCTTCCTTATATTAAATTTTACATTCATATTTTAAATTTTCACCAGAACATTCTTTTTTGTGAATGTTTCTTTCTTCATTTCTTTTTTTTTTCTTTTTGAGTTATCATGGTCTGTGCAATGAATAAAATATTTTCTTTTATCTCCCTAGGATTAACCATACTATTTTTAAACTTTTTTTTCCTATATTGTCTTTGCTTTCTCTCCTTGTTAATTTATTTCTGTTTTCAGTCTTAGAGGCTCATCTTTGGCTATTTAAATTGAGGAAGAAAATTTGAGTTCCGAGTGTATAGACAGAGCTTATAAAACAGCTTATAATAAAAAAAGGTACTTTTTTTGGGAACCCATCAATATCAGTTGATCTTCCCTCCAGGCTGGTGTATTTCCCTAGTGGGGAGTTCTGCAATTTTTGTTGTTGTTGTTGTTGTTGTTGTTGTTGAAGGGAAAATTCATTGTGGGTAAAGAAAGCTAGTTTGCTGGCAGAGGATAGGAATGTCAATCTTCAGTGTGCCAACTTTCATTTTATTACCACATCAATTAGGGCCTCATTCCTGAAGTCAATTATGCTATTAACCTTGAATCCAAAAATGCAGGTCCATCTCTAGCTTTTCCAAAGAACAAAATGATTGGTGGTGGTAGAAGCATAGCATAAATGCAAACTATGTTGAATGTAGATTGTCAGTCTGTCTGCCTGTTTTTGCTCTTCTCTATTTCATACTCCCATGTTCATAGCTACTTGGTTTCCATATATTCCTGACCTTTTTTTTTTTTTTTTTGCAGGATTTGTTACTTTGAATCTTTAGATTCAGTTTTCTTTTTTTTTTTTTAAGATTTATTTATTTATTTGAAAGAGTTACACACAGAGAGAAGGAGGGGCAGAGAGAGAGAGAGAGAGAGAGAGAGAGAGAGAGAGGTCTTCCATCTGTTGGTTCACTCCCCAATTGGCTGCAACGGGTAGAGCTGTGCCAATCTGAAGCCAGGAGCCAGGAGCTTCTTCTGGGTCTTCCACGTGGGTGCTGGTGCCCAAGGCCTTGGGCCATCTTCTGTTGCTTTCCCAGACCATAGCAGAGAGCTGGATCAGAAGTGGATCAGCTGGGACTTGATCCAGAGCTTGATACCTATCCCAGTACTGCAGGCCATGGCTTTACCTGCTATGCCCCAGTGTCCATCCCAAAGATAAATGTTTTTCAGAAATATGTGAGAAGTTACAGGAACACAAATTTTGAGAAAATTCATAAGACATCAGATAATATATATTTTTAAAATGATATTTCTACTGTACTGTACCTGTAGTACTGGCATTCCATATGGGTGCTGGTTTGAGACTCAGCTGCTCTACTTCCACTCCAGCTCACTGCTTGTGGCCTGCGAAAGCAGTAGAAGATGGCCCAAGGCCTTGGGCCCCTGCACGCACATGGGAGACCCATATGGGATGCCAGCACTGTAGGCAGCAGCTTTACCTGCTACACCACAGCGCCGGCCCCCAGCTTCAGTTTTCTGAGCTCTGCAAATCAGTTTCCTCTAGTCCATGCCCTTTCCATCTTAGAAAATTGTGTTCATGTCTTTTGTCCCTGTTGTCTCATTCTCTCTTCCATTTTCTTTTCCCTTGTAGTTTTGTACATTCTTTATCCCTTTTTATTTTGATAGTACTTCAAGATTGAGCATAAATGTTTAGTCTGTCATATTTAATCTGTATTCTTTAACTTTTCAATGTTTTTCACTTAAGAGTTTTATGAATTCTGGTTTTGTTAAGTTCTTTTTAGCTCATACAATTTTATAGGGGGCCCCCGTTGTGGCACAGCGGGTTAAAGCCGCGGCCTGCAGCAACAGCTTCCCATATGGGCACCAGTTGAGTACTGGCTGCTCCACTTCTGATCCAGCTCTCTGCTATGGCCTGAGAAAGCAGTAGAAGATGCCCAAGTCCTTGGACTCCTGCACCCATGTGGGAAACCTGGAAGAAGCTCCTGGCTTCTGGCTTTTGATACACTTGGCTTCGGCTGTTGTAGCCATTTTGGGAGTGAACCAGTGGATGGACTATCTCTCTATCTGTCCCTCTTTCTGTCTGTAACTCTGCTTCTCAAATAAATACATCTTTAAAAAGAAGATGTAAAGCAGGTATATTAAAAACCATCCACTCAGGGAAACTAGAAACAGCTTTAAGGAATTAGTTGCAAAATTGTTGAAAGACTGAAGTAATGAGCTGGGTGGAGAAGGTGAGGTTACCTCTATCTATACCTGTCTGACTGAAGGAGCAGCTGAGGAAATTTGGTTCCCAGAGTCCAGCATGGCTGTACTGAGGAGACTGTTAAGCTGTTCTGGTTGTAACCATTACCACCCATTGCAGTCAGCAAGGAGCTGACTGAAAGGAGCTATAGAAATCAAGGATTGTACAGTCTTCTGGTTGAGAGCCACAGTCCATAAGCACCATATCTGCTACTGTCAAATAATTGCATTGCTGAGAAGACTCCAGAGCCTGTACTTGCATTGCCTTTCCCACTAATGCTTTGATGCACCACCAGCAGCAGAAAAAAAAATTCTGTCTCCCTTCTGCCTTTCCATCCCTCAACAGTGCCTACCATTGGCAGAATCTCACTGGAAGGCATCTGGCAAAGAAGTCTGTGGAATGTGGTTTTCAGGCTCCCAGCCATTTTTTGACACAGGAGATTCCTAAAGGTTGGGAACAATGTTGTGAGCCAAATAATATATAGTCAACACAGAGGGCTTAACGGGATGGTGAATAACTGACTTGTGAATATTGTCAGTTTTTCGGGTAGGTATATTTATCTGGCACATCTTCTGAGTGGGATACACATTATAAATGTATTATATATACATATTTTTAATAGAGATACTATGAGATTAAAATAAGGACTGCTTGTGGCAAAGAGGTTTGTTAATTTTCCAACTGTGAAGAAAACTTTATGATTATGACATTTCATTGATTATTTTGGCATTTTCAGAGTTTATCTTATATATTTCTGTTTTGCTGACATTTTACAGAGTTTGGAGGATTATAATAATCTAAGGGATTGCTAAGTAGGAATTTCCCATTGTCTCTGATTTTCAGTTAAGGCTAAAACTTATTACAAGTGGTGCTACATTCCTCACATTCTAAACATTGCTGTGAAGGCAGCCAAAACTAAGGTCAGCAATTAAACCCCAGGACCAGTCAAGAAGGAGCAGGACTGGGCTTATGACTGTCAACCAGTCCCCTTTCTCCCACATTTCCTACTCCTACTTAACCATACTTGACTAGACAAATGAAGCACCTAGCATTTTTTTCCTTTTTAGCCTGTCTATTAAAGTGAATATGGGGGCTGGCGCTGTTTCATAGCAGGTTAAGCCACCGTTTGTAGTACCAGCATCTCATATGATTGCCAGTTCAAGTCTCAGCTGCTCTACTTTCTATCCATCTCCCTGCTAATGTGCCTGGGAAAGCACATTAGCTTTAGTGGAGGGTTGCCTGTGTCCTTGGGCATCTACATGGATGTGGGAGACCTGGAAAAAGCTCCTGGCTCTTGGCCTCAACTGGCTTAGCCCTGGCCATTGAGTCCATTTGGGGAGTGAACCAGTGGATGGAAGGTCTCTCATGTGTCTCTTCTCTTTCTCTGTGTAACTCTGACTTTCAAATAAATAACAATGGATGGAGCTGCGCCAATCCAAAGCCAGGAGCCAGGAGCTTCCTTTGGGTCTTTCCATGTGGGTGCAGGGGCCCAAGGACTTGAGCCATCTTCTACTGTTTTTCCCAGGCCATAGTAGAGATCAGCAGGGACTTGAACTGGCACCCATGAGGGATGCTGACATTGCAGGCGGCGGCTTTAACCGCTATGCCACAGCGCTGGTCCCAATAAATCTTTAAAACAAATAAAATGAATATGATCTTTCTTCTTAGTCTGGTTATTTTTCCTTTTCCTTTTCTTTTTATTTATTTACTTGATTAGTGAGAAAAAATAGAGAGACAGAGATTGATTGATCTTCCATCTGCTGGTTTACTTCTCAAATGCCTGCAACAGCCAGGGGCAGAAATCTTAATCCAGGTCACTCAAGTGACTGGCAAGGACCCCAGGACTTGGGTCATTCCTGCTGCTTCCTTGGGTGTGCATTAGTAGGAAGCTAGCATCAGAGTCAGGACTCCAAGTCAGGCACTCTGATATGGGATGTAGATGTTAAAAGTAGTGTCTTAACCTCTGCAATAAACATTTATCCTTTATTTTTTCTAAAGATTGAGTATGAAGAAACTCTCGTTAGACTGTCCCATATGTTATCATAGAAAATAAAATGGTGTCTGTCATTCAGGTTCCTGTGCTCTTGTCAGAGAGATTAGGAGTTCAGTCCTGCTCCTCAGTTATTTGGTTATTTGCTCATGTTTTGAAAAGGTAAAGAGAAGATATATTTATGACAGAATATAACATAATATTCCTATTTATTTTTTCTTATGTCTTCTGATAAAGCTATTCAATAGGGAGGAATGGGAGGTGTTAACAGCTGCTATCAATGCAATACTTTGGATGGTGTTTGTCCACAGAACTCATGAATTCAGGATACAACATAGCATTCATCATAGAGGAGGCATGCAATGAAGTCTGATGATGATGAAGTTACTTAGAGTATAGGAATACTACTTAGGTTCATTAGGACTTAAATGGGCTAACTTTGTTTTTTGTCTTTGAATACTTATTCTTTTGATAGAACATATATGAGCACATGTGAACTGCAGAAACAAAGGCCATTTCATAAAATTATCTTTTTGAACATAAATTGAACATACCCAATGGAAGAGGGACAGAAAGCTTCTGCTTTGGAGTGCCTTAGTTCTAGAAGGCCAGGTTAATTTGTTTCTCCATTTTCCTTGGGCCACTCTCTAAAGCTCTTTCAGAGAATAAAATGACAATTATCCTGAGAAAAGATAAATAGAAAAAGATAATGGGAAGTGAATACACTATTTTTAACAGTCAACATACTAAATTATGTGCATCAGCTCATTTAATTCACTCAACTATTCTATAAAGAACATGACATTATTACCTGTAATTTATAAACTAGAACACTAAGGCTCAGAGGATTTGAGTAATTTGCCTACCAATTATGTTAGAGCTATTATGAGGACTCACTTGCACTGGACTCTCTAGTCTGACCTGTGACCTTGACCACCACACTCTGTTACCTCCTGAAGGCTAAGAAATGTCCTTGGCAACAAAAATGAAGGTGACATGGAAAGCAGAGATGGTCTACTTTTCAGACAACTTCTGGAAAATTACTTAAACTATCAGAATCTTAGTTTCACATTTTACAAAAGTGACAATCAGACCATTTGAGAGTGTAGGATTTTGGACTGACACTTTTACTGAAGTTCAGAAGTAACTGAGAGACACTTTAGGTTGAACTTTGGATTGACATGTTTTGCTTACTGTTTTGCACGATAGTCATTCTCCGCTGAAAAGAATGATTCACTTGTATAAAAGAATGACCTGTGATTGACTTATTGTTGGAAACAAATGAAAAAGTTAAAATAAACCAAGACAGGTTATTTTGAAGGTGGTGAAAACCTGGGATCAGGTGCAATATTAGCTTTCATATATATATAAATTCATGTATCTTGTTTAGAGCATCAGAATATTTTTGGAGTAATGAATGGAGTTATTTTAACTGAGTGCTAATGTGATGAGTGCCAGGTGAAAAATTCAATTGAAATGCTGTCACAAAATTCTTTTGTTTTACTGAAAAGAAGTGTCATGTTCTCTTGATTCCCGATATATGGAGTGTGAACTCATAAATAGTTTGGAGATGAAATTGTCAGTCACCATTATCACACTCGAGCAATTATCTTTTCTGGTGGCTTGCAATGCCAGCCATGAAATTCAGGTTCTGAGGTGTGGAAGCAAAGAGAAGGAATAAACAATAAAAATGACCATGAATTGGAAAAGTGCATATGTTAGAAAAATAAGGTTTCCAAGGAGCTTGAATATGGTAGGAAGGATTTTCTGCCACTTCTGAGAATGAGAGGTAGAGGGGAGTCAGGAATAGGGAACAAAATCAGAGGTCACTCTACATTAAAGCTAATGAAACTTTTAAGCTTCAGAGTCCCTTGGATGTAGCATTCTAAGCCCTTGAAGGGGACCCTAGCAATATATTCACATGGCCATATACAATTTTAAAATTTGCCCAAGATACTTAACTGCGATCAACTGAGTGTGCTATCTTTTCCCACTATGACTTCTTTTCCATTACCGTCTCCTCTACTCAGTGGTTTTGTAGTGCCCCTACACACTGTTTGAGATGTAGCTAAGGAAATTAGAGTGAAGAATATATTTTGTTTTAGTTTAGTGGAACATATTTAGGTATTTCACACTATCATTTCTCATATCTTTGAATTATTATTTTCTCATCCTGGCATAGTAATAGCTTCTAGCTCTGCTCTAATTGTTTACTCTCTGAACTTGATTATGATGTCATTCACTGTTATGTAGCCAAAGTAGTAGTATTATGTGATATAACTGTATTTTAAAGTGTCCAGCACCTGCATTATGTGTGTAGTGGAAAGGAAAAAAAAATTGAAGTAATTCTATGGAAAATATTTCTAATCATCAGGTGTATAAAATTGTAATTGAATGATTTGGTTCTTATCGATATTTTTATTGGTCAGGAATATACTTAATGCAGTATATAAATTTATTATATTTTTCTGGGATTTTTTTGGTGGAAATAGAATCTTTCAGGTGATATGTACATTGACGTGGCTGCAAACCATCTTGCTACTAATCTGAGATAGAAAGTACCACCTAAGTTTTGGAGCTTCATGGCTGGGACCTGAATGTATGTTTGTGGAAGCCCATTTGCAATAGGGACTTTTGATTGGCCAGAAATGAAGTGATGTCAACAAATCAGCAAGAATCCCTAGTGCTCATTTCTTATAGAACTATCAGTTTGACCAACCACCCATGCACAAAAATATCTTCACAGAGAAATCATGTGAGAGATTATGGCATCTGGGTATTGCTTCAAATATAGTTTTATCCAACTTTGTTTTATATCTTAGTCAAACCAATGGTTAAGAATGATATATACTACTGCAGTTTTAATGATCTGTGATTTTTTAAAAAGATTTATTTTATTTATTTGAAAGAGTTACAGAGCAAGGTAGAGCCAGAGAGAGAGAGAGAGAGAGAGAGAGAGGTCTTCCATCCGCTGGTTCATTCCCCAAATGACCACAACAGCCAGAGCTGAGCTGATCCGAAGCCAGGACCCAGGAGCTTCTTCCAGGTCTCCAACGCAGGTACAGGGGCCCAAGGACTTAGGCCATCTTCCACTGCTTCACCAGGTTGTAGCAGAGAGCTGGATCGGAAATGGAGCAGCCGGGACTTGAGCCGATGCCCATATGGGATGCTGGCACTGCAGGCCATGGCTTTAACCCGCTGCACCATAGTGCCAGCCCCTGATCTGTAATTTTTTAAAATAATGAATGTCTTTTAATTTGATTACTGTTTCTCATCCTTTCTTATATTCCTACTGAACTATGGTCATTTTACTTTTTACTTGTTCAACTCTTTATTTAGTGAAGGATTAAGCCTTTGTAATATAAATTAAAAATATGTTTTCTCAAATATAAAAAAAGGAAGGATAGAAGGAAGGTAAAAAGGAAGAAAGGAAAGAAGAAAGGCAGAAAGAAAAGAGTGAAAAAGAAAAAAGGGTAAGGGAAGGAGTGAGGGAAACATCATTATATTCTTAGAACTGTATCAATGAGCCACATAGAATCTGTTGTCACATTAACATGAAGAACTGATGAGAATTGTATAGCAGTAATTATTATACATTTGTTGTGACACTGGGCATCAAATATATTAATAAATTCTTTAAAGTAAAAAATAAAACTTTGAATAAATTTTAAAATATTAAATCATATCAAGCAACCACCCACAATGGCTTGAAATTAATAACAGAAGAAATATTGAAAAATTTACAAAAATATAAAAATTAAATAATGTGGCTTCTGAACAACCAAAGTGACAAAGCAGAAATCTAAAGGGAAATAAAAAATACTTCGAAACAAGTGAGATAGAAACACAATATACCAAAACTTAAGAGGCAGCAAAAGCAGTTTTAAGTGGTTGGAAGCACTCTCTCTTTGTGTCTCTTCCTCTTTGTCTATCACTCTGCCTTCCAAATAAAAAACATTTTTTTTTGTTTTTTTAAAATTTTATTTATTATTTATTTGAAAGTCAGAATGACAGAGAAAGAGGAAGACTGGTTCAATCTCCAAGTAGTTACAACTGCCAGGGTTGAGCCAGACCAAAGTCAGAAGCCAGGGGCTTGCTTCTTCCAGGTTTTCCACGTGGGTGGCAGGGGCACAAGCACTTGGCCTTCTCCTGCTGCTTTTCCCAAGCCATTAGCAGGGAGCTGGATCAGAAGTGAAGTAGCCAGGACACAAATTAGTGATCATATGGAATTCCAATGTCACAGGTGGTGGCTTTATCTGCCACACTGCAATGCCAGCTCCAATAAACAAATAAATCTTAAGAAATTCTATTTTATGAAAGTGCCAAATACTCTGCTGGTATGTAGCAGACAGACAGTAGTGTATTTTCTACTGCATTCCAGGTTCTATTCTCTGAACTAGGGTTATAGTGGTGAATTATAATAAAATTTCTGCCATGAAAAAAATCACGTTCCAGTAAGGAGCTTATATCTGGTGAGAATCTGACTTACTCTTGAGGAACTTTTATTCTAGTGAGGATCTTACATTCTAGGCCTCTGCAAATTTTATTCCTGTTTTAGCATAATGAATGAATAAAATTATCAGGAAAAACTGGTAGAATAGCCTGTGGAGATTTTGTACTTTTCCTACTTAAAAGAGTATATTAATTGCTAAAAAGAGTTTAAGAGGAAATGCTGGACTTTAGCATATAATGAACTTGCCCAAACTGTAAATGGAGGCTAAATTATTTAGGATTAGTCTAATCCAGTTAGAAAGGAAAATTGGATCTCTCTGTCACATTTAAAAGGAAGATTCTTATCAGAGGCAAGCTGTTCTCTTGTTTCTTTAATATCCTGAAGAATTAAAAGCAAATCTAATTTGGGAAAGCTTTTCTCTCTGAAAAGAAAGCAAAACTCAAACTCTCAATATGTTGAAAAGTAGGTTTACAAATGCAGTCCCTATCTATATCACAATTATACCGAAAATGTAAGATATTGAGTTTGTATGCATTATCTTTTACCATCTATTCCTTCTGTATAAATACCATTACAATATGTATTAAACCTATTTACTTATTTTTCTTCTAGAGATTAATAAGTTATTTTTGTGCATTTGGCTGGGTGGAAAGCACCTCAATATTTTATTGAAGTTAAATTTTAAAGGAGAGCTCATTTTAAATCCTATCTTTAAACATTGGCAATTGATTTTGTGCTTGTGATTAAATAGTATGTTTCCCAAAACACTAGTATGCTAGGAAAACAGATCAGTTTTCATTTTATTTTTTATTTCGCTATCAAGGCTACTAATGTTTAAGGTTTCAAATATTCTATTTTCTTGTTTTTTTTTTTTAAGATTTATTTTTTGTTTATTTGAATGGCAGAGTTACAAGAGAGAGGAGGAGGGGAGGGGGAGGAGGAGGAGGGCAGGGGAAAGGGAGGAGAGGGTTAGGAGGTAGGGGAGCAGGAGAGGGAGGAGGAGAGATAGAATCCACTTCCCAAATTTCCACAACAGCTGGTGCCAGGAGCCAGGAACCCAGAGTTTCATTTAGGTCTCCCACATGGGTGCAAGGGCCCAGGGACTTGGGCCATCCTTCACTGCTTTTCCAAACATGTTAGCTGGGAGCTAAATAGAAAGTGAAGCAGGCAGGACTGGAACCTGTGCCCTTAAGGGCTGCCAGTGTCTCAAGTAAAGGCTTAACCTTCTATACCACAATACCAGCCCCTCTTGGGTTTTAAAATATGAATTAGATATCAATAAAAACACAGTTGCCTCATCTACACATGCTAGAAAGGCACACAGAATCAACTTATGACTAATTGTGGTATTAAAAATACAACTATAGGGGCCGGCACTGTGGTGCACTAGATTAATCCTTTGCCTGGGGTGCCCGCATCCCATATGGGCGCTGGTTCGAGTCCCAGCTGTTCTTCTTCCAATCCAGCTCTCTGCTGTGGCCTGGGAAAGCAGTGGAGGATGGCCCAAGTCCCTGGGCCCTTGCACCCATGTGGGAGACCTAAATGAAACTCTGGGTTCCTGGGGATCTGGAAGAAGCTCCTGGCTCCTGGCTTCGGATCGGCGCAACTCTGGCCATTGTGGCCATTGGGGAGTGAACCAGCGGACAGAAGACCTTTCTCTCTGTTTCTGCCTCTCACTGTCTGTAACTCTGCCTCTCAAATAAATAAATAAAATCTTTTTTTAAAATACAACTATAACTAGAAAAATCCATTCTCAACAGTCTTCTCCATCTAACAGTATTTGGATATTTTACTTATTTAACATACAGTCCAGACTTGAATTTTTACTGGAATTAAATTCGTGTTTTCAGTTCAGTATTGAAACCAAGTCCCTGTACAGTGCCTTGGATGCAGATGTTGGATGCCATCATGTAGTAGTCTTTCATGATCTCCCAGATTCCTCCCTTAGTTCAAAGTTCCGTTAATCTGCTTTTAAGCTTGCATATTGCCATTTAACAAAGATTAGCTCACTGAATTCCTATAAGGTGCAGGAACACAAGACTCATGATATCACTTATCCCCCAATAGATAACATCTTGATATCCAGACTTCAGGAAGGGCTTCTTTTGGAAAAACTCCAGGCCCTGAGGAAAAAAATATAACTGCCACTTACACATAGTACCTAGGCTGACCAGAGCCCCTTTTCCATTATCACAATTCCTTTAAGAACACAGTATCACTGGCCGCAAGCACTGTAGATCACTAGGAGCTGAACATGTACATCTCAGCCCCAACTTTAATCTATAAGACTATTTGCTCCTAATCCCTCTTAATCATTTTAGTCATACCAGCTCCTTTCGACACCGCTTGGGTGGGAAGTGTTCTTTTTTAAATGTAAATTTTTTCCTATAAGTATGTTTTATAAAAAAAAAAAAAAACCACAGGTCATAAAAGAAAAAAGATAACTTAAACTTCATCAAAATTAAATGCTTTTACCTTGAAAGAAATGGTTGAGAAAGTAAGTCATGTATGTCTGACAAGGGACTTGCATCCAGATTATATAAAGAGCTATTAGAATTCAGCAATAAGAGAATAATCTAATGAAAAAAGGACAAAATGTTTGATCATTTTACCTAAAAGATATAAAAAATAGCATCACCAGGCCGGCGCTGCGGCTCACTAGGCTAATCCTCCGCCTTGCAGCGCCGGCACACCGGGTTCTAGTCCCGGTCGGGGCACCGATCCTGTCCCGGTTGCCCCTTTTCCAGGCCAGCTCTCTGCTGTGGCCAGGGAGTGCAGTGGAGGATGGCCCAAGTCCTTGGGCCCTGCACCCCATGGGAGACCAGGATAAGCACCTGGCTCCTGCCATCGGATCAGCGCGGTGCGCAGGCTGCAGCGCGCCTACCGCGGCGGCCATTGGAGGGTGAACCAACGGCAAAAAGGAAGACCTTTCTCTCTGTCTCTCTCTCTAACTGTCCACTCTGCCTGTCAAAAAAAAAAAAATAGCATCACCAGTCAGAGGGTAATGCATATTAAGACCATAATGAGATACTGCTAAAAAAATGAAAATGACCAATAACAGTAAGTGTTGATAAGGGGTTGTAGCAAAAGTAATTCTCAGGAATACATTACTGGTGGAAATAGGATTGCTAGGTTTAAGAATATCCATATGTACAAATTAACTGAGATATATTTAGACAATTTTCCAATGTGACTGTACCACTTATACTCCCTCCAGTAACTTATGAACATTTTGATTGATCCATACTGATGTTTTGAAATGTATTTTCACAGAACTATAGAGCAATAACTGTTTTAAAATAATGAATAAAAGATTAAATAAATTATATGTAATATATAATTTAAATAAATTATATATTAATATAAAAATTAAATAAAATATAAAAGTTGGGCTCATATGATATATCAGAGTTTGA
Organism: Lepus europaeus; assembly: GCF_033115175.1. Classification (NCBI taxonomy): domain Eukaryota; kingdom Metazoa; phylum Chordata; class Mammalia; order Lagomorpha; family Leporidae; genus Lepus; species Lepus europaeus. Next base: position 63,328,709 of record NC_084831.1, read on the forward strand.
AAACTCTTCTGTGAATTTTTTACTTACTGTTATAGTATGATCACATTATTAAATGTTCTCCAAAAATGATTGTAAATTGCTGAATAATATTTTATCATAAGATTATTTCTTTCATTTTCAGTTATTTTTTGAATTTTAGTTTCCTTAGCCATATAACAGTGATAGTTATATCCATATCCTAGAATTTGTGCAGTTATGAAAAGGGATTATCTAAGTGAGACTTTCTATAATATATGTCATACAATGGATGCACAAATTAGTTTCTTCTTCATTCCATCACTATATTAGTATTTCCTAATAGAAATCTTCAAATACAATAATTGGATCTTCCTTGATTTCCTTCATTAGAATTTTGTATTTTACTGCATATGTATCCTCTACATATCTTGTTAGACTTATACTTGAAACATGTCATTTTTGGAGGTACTATTATATATTATCTTATCTTTTAAATGTCAAATTCCTATTATTTACTGCTGCTACAGAGAAAAGTGACTGACTTAAGTATATTCCTTTTATATCATGCAACTTTGCTATGACCACTTGTTTGTTTCAGGAGCTTTGCTATTGATTCTTTGTGCTTTCATACATAATCACACCAAATATAAACAATGACAATTTTATTTTTCCTTCTTGATCTGTATGTCTCTTATCCCCTTTTTCTTACATTATTTTTACTATCTGGGTCTTTCAATATTACATTGAATAAAAAATACTTTGAGGCTATATGCTTATATTTTCCCCAACAATAGTGGTTGAAGAAATATCCATTTTCTAATACTAAGTGTGATATATTAGCTGTAATCCTTTTTAAGATATTGTTTACAGCAAGTTGAGAAAGTCTGTTTTTATTGATAGTGTGCTGAGAGTTTTTATAATGTATCAGGTCTGTTTAAAAGTTTTTTCTGATTACTTGACATGATTGTCTGGTTTTTGCTGTGTAGTCTGTTGATGTGGTAGATTGCATATATTTTCAAATGTAGAACAATCTTCTGCATTCCTGGAATAAATCTTGCCTGGTAATGGTTTGTTATTCTTTTTATTTTATTTTTGGATTAGATTTGTTAATATTTTATTAAAAAAATTTTAATCTGTAGAGATGTTTGCTATCTAATTTTCAGTTCTTGCAATATCCTTAACTGATTTTGTTATTAAGGAAATGCTAACTTATAGCGTAGTCCAGGAAATTTTCCCTCTGCTTCTATTTTTTAAAACAGATTACAGAGAATTTCTGTTATAACTTCATTAAATATTTGGTAGAATTCACCAGTGAAACTATCTGGTCCTGATACATTGCTTTTTGGAATGATTAATGATGTATTCCACATCTTTAATAGGTAGAGTTCTATTTAGAATATCAGTCTCTCTTCATGTGAGTTTTGGTAATTTTTATCTTTAAAGAAATTGGCCTATTGCATCTAAGTTATCAAATTTGTTACCACAGAGTTGTTTATGATATTTAATAATCATCCCTTTAATGTTTATGGAGTCATTAATGATGAATCCTCTTCAATTTATGATAGCTATGATTTGTGTTATCTCTTTTTATCTTGGTTAACATGGCTAAAGTGTTATTGACTTTATTGATCTTTTCAATTGAACTGGCTTTGGTTTTGATGAATTTTGCTATTCTATATGCTGTGTTTTCATTTTAATTTAGCTAAATATATATTTAAGCTTCCCTTAAAATTCATGTAAAATTTTGTACTATATTGTATGATCTTGAAATATTTGAAATTTCTTTAATTACATTTCTATAATTAATTTCTACTTTAATTCTATGTGATCAGGAACAAACTTTGAGTGATTATGTTGTTTTACATTTGTTGTCATGAAGCAATATCGTTCACTAGTCTTATGTTAATGACACTAGGTGATTTGAAATTTAATCCAATTATGGTATCTAGAAGGGAGACTTTGAAAAGTGATTAGATTGGATTACATCATTAGAGTAGAACCCCTATGACTGAATCCTGGTGGCTTTATTCAGTCAGAGAGACCACAGATTTATATACAAATGTGCTCTCTCTGCCTTTTCCATGCTCTATGCCACCTTGAGACTCTGCCAGCGACACTATAGCTGGAAACTGAAGCAGGAGGAATCAGAATCATCTGATCTTAGACTGCAAACCTACAGGACCATGAGCCATAATAAATCTCTGTTCTTCACAAAATTAGGCAGCCTTGGGTATTTAATTATAACAGTGAAAAAACTGGCTAATATGATATGCTTAATGGCTATGTTGCTTAATGATCTGTGTTGGTGAATCATATGCTTAATGATCTATGTCAGTGAATATTCTAGTTGAATTTGAGAATATGTAGTCTACTGGTATGAAGGATTCTATGATGATCAAGTCGATTAAAAGATCAGTGATTCCTGATGTTTCTTTTTATTTCTGTGGTATCTGTTGTTACATTTCATTTTTCATTCCTGATTTTATTTATTTAGGTAATCTCCCTCTTTTTATTATTATCTTTGGTTAGTTGGGTCAATGGTGTATCAATTTTGTTTATTTTTATTTTTTTCAAAAAACAGCTCTTCATTTCACAGATCTTTTGTATTGCTTTTTTGTTTCAATTTTGTTTATTTCTTCTTTAATTTTAATTATTTCTTTCCTCCAACTAATTTTGGGTTTGTTCTGTTGTTTTTCTAGGTCCTTAGATGTACTGATAGTTTATTTATTTGGTACCTTTCCAATTTCTTCATTAGGCCCCTATTGCTATAAACTTCTCTCTTAACACTGCTTTTGCTGTATCCCATCAGTTTTGATACGATGTTTTGTCATCTTCATTTGTTTCTAGAAATTTTTTTTATTTCTCTTTTGATTTCTTCTATTCCCCACTGTTAACTCTGGAACATGTTGTTCAGTCTCCATATGTTTGCATATGATCTAAAGATTCTTGTGCTGTTGATTTCCATCTTCATTCTATTGTGATCAGTGAAGATTCATGGTATGATTTTGATATTTTTAAATTTGCTGAGACCTACCTTATGGCCTAGTACATGTCTATCCTAGAGAAAGCTCTATACACTGATGAGAAGAATGTGTATTCTGCAGCTGTGGGGTGAAAAATTCTAGATAGCAGTTTGGTCCACTTGGTCCATAGTGTTCATTAGCTCTGTTGTTTCTTTGTTGATTTTCTGTCCATTTGAACTGTTCGTTGATGAAAGTGAGATGTTCAAGTCCCTTATTATTTGCCAAGATTGACAAATGTGATTACATAAAGCTGAGAAGCTTCTGCACAGCAAAAGAAACACTCCGCAAAGAGAAGAGGCAACTGAGAAAATGGGAAAAAAACATTTGCAAAGTACACAACTGATGAAGGGTTTACTTCCAGAATCTATAAAGAGATCAAGAAATTCAACAACAACAAAACAAAGAATTCAGTTAAGAAATGGGCAAAGGATTTGAACAGGCATTTTCCAAGAGAGGAAATTCAAATAGCCAATAGACACTTGAAGAAATGCTGAAGATCATCAACCATCAGGGAAATGCAAAAGAAAACCACAATTGGGGTTCACTGAATGACTCACATATAAAAATCAACAAAAGACAAATGCTAGTGAGGATGTTGGGCAAAAGATACCCTAATCCATGCACAGGTAAGCTAGCTCAATAAAAAAAAAAAAAAAAGATAACCTAATCTACTGTTGGTGGAAATGTAAACTGGTGCAACTCCTGTGGAAGATGGTAACGAGATACCTCAGAAATCTGAATACAGACCTACCACATGATTCAGCCATCCCACTCCTGGGAATTTACCCAAACCAAAGGAATTTAGCACACTTAAGAGTAATTAGCACAATTAACAATAAGTAAGATATGGAATCAACCCAGCTACCCATCAACTATTTGCTGGGTAAAGAAATTATGATACACACACACACACACACACACTATGGAGTACTATTCAGCTATAAAAAAAGAAATGCTGTCTTTTGCATCAAGATGGGCACACCCAGAAACCATTATACTTAGTGTAATAAGCCAGTCCCAAAAATACAGATATCATATTTTTCCTTGATCTGGAATAAGTTAGGTCTGTATTCAGATTTCTGAAGTATCTCCATACTGTCTTCCACAGTGGCTACACCACTTTACATTACCACCAACAGTACCTAAGGTGTAATGCATTGGAGTTAAATGGAAATTTTAAGATTTGATGATTATTTATAGCACTTGTCTCTTCCATTGAGGAATAGTGTTTTTTTCTTCATTCTATTTGCTGAACTCTTTTATTTAGTGTAGGTTATACAATCTTTAAGTAAACTGAAAATAGTTCTTGTAAAAATTAATAGTGGGAATGTGAGAGGGAGGAGGCAGAAGGGTTGGAGCATGGGTGGGAGGAAGGGTAGGAGGGAAAGTATCACTATGCAGGTGAATTGACTCCTTAATCATTTTCTAATGTTTTCATTTGTTCATAATGATTTTCATTCCATGAAGTCTGCTTTACCATAGCTAATCCAACTTTTGTTTAGGGTTAGCATAGTGTATCTTCTCCAAGTCTTTTATTTTCTTTCATTTTTTTAAAGATTTCTTTTATTTATTTGAAAGACAGAGTTATGGAGAGAGGTAGAGACAGAGAAAGAGAGGTCTTCCATCCGCTGGTTCACTCTCCAGATGGCCGCAACGTCCAGAGCTGCACCGATCCGAAGCCAGGAGCCAGGAGCTTCTTCCAGGTCTCCCACACTGGTGCAGGGGCCCAAGGACTTGGGCCATTTTCTACTGCTTTCCCAGGCCATAGCAGAGATCTGGATGGGAAGAGGAGCAGCTGGTGCTTCAGGCCATGGTGTTAACCTGCTGCACAACAGTGCTCGCCCTCAAGTCTTTTACTTTCCACAGATCTGTGTCTTTATACTTAAGATTATGTTTCTTACAGACAACATAAACTTGAATCTTGAAGTTTTTTGTCCACTATGACAGTTTGTCTTTTTAAATTATTTATTTATACCACGGACAATTAAAGTGACTGTTGATATTGTTGAATTAGTGTCTACTCCATTTTTAACTATTTTTATTATTTATATTTGTTCATTTTTTATTACTTGTTTTTTACTTTCTTTAGTGTTTCATTTTAAGACATTTTTATATTAGTAAAGCACACATAACAAAAATTTACCATTTTAACCTTTTTAAAGTGTATAAATCAAACATTTTGTACATGCACAATATTGTGCAACTATCACTTTAATGTAGTTCCAAAACATTTTCACCAACACAAAAGGGAACTCATTACTCATTTTTTAATATGGGAAAGAATATATTGTCATTTACATGGTATGGTTCAGTGAGGTGGTACTTTTAACTCTATACCATATAATATGACATTCATAGATGTTTTATACTCTATATATTAACTACCACAATAAGAGAAAATATATTTGTCTTTTTTGGGTCTATCTTATTTCATTTAGCATAAAAATCTCCTGTTGCATCTGTTTTGTTGCAAATGTCAGGATTTAATTCTTTTTTAATATCTGAGTAATATTCCATCATATATATATATATTTTTTTCTTTATCCAGTCTTCAATTGATAGATATCAATGTTGATTCCATAAGATAGTTATGGTGTATTGAGCTGCTATAAACATGTAAGTGCTGGCAATATTTTCATATACTGATTGCTTCTTCTTTGTTATATTCGCAGAGTGGGATGTTGGGTCATTTGGTAGATCTATTCTTAGTATTCTGAGGAATCTCCATACTGTTCTCCATAACAGTGTATGAGTTTGCATTCCTACCAACAGTCTATTAGGATACCTTTTTCTTCCTTTATTTCCCCAGAAACTTTTTTTTTAACTTTTATTTAATGAATATAAATTTCCAGTGTACAGCTTATGGATTACAATGGCTTCCCCCTCCCATAACTTCTCTCCCACCTGCAACCCTCCCCTCTCCCGCTATCTCTCCCCTTCCATTCACATCAAGATTCATTTTCAATTCTCTTTATATACAGAAGATCAATTTAGTATAAAGATTTCAACAGTTTGCATCCACATAGAAACACAAAGTGAAACATACTGTTTGAGTACTAGTTATAGCATTAAATCACAATGTACAGTACATTAAGGACAGAGATCCCACATGAGGAGCAAGTGCATAGTGGCTCCTGTTGTTGACACAACAAATTGACTCTCTAGTTTATCGTGCCAGTAACCACCCTAGGCTGTCGTCATGAGTTGCCAAGGTTATGGAAACCTTCCAAGTTTGCCGACTCTGCTTATATTTAGACAAGGTCATAAAAGACAGAGTGAGGATAGTAACCAATGATCCTAAGAGTGGAACTTACCGGGTTTGAACAATTATACAGCATTAAGTGGGGAAGAGGACCATCAGTACACACAGGTTGGGAGTAGAGCCATTGGTGGTAGAGTAGAGGTTATGATTACAAAGGAATGAGGCCCAAGTGCGCTAGACAGGGTCTAGAACAAAGGACAGAGTCATTATTAGAGGAGCTAAGAAAGGTGCTGTCTAAGCTACAATTAAGTTTTCTGATTGAGAGGCAAATAGAACCTGATAGAAGGGGCTTGATAATAATCTGGTGGGCTTTAGGCCTTGTAAATTCAGAGGCCCAGACCTATCTATCTCTTCACATGGGGTATATCCTAGGCAGAGTGGACAGTGAGAGAGAGAGACAGAGAGGAAGGTCTTCCTTTTTCCGTTGGTTCACTCCCCAATGGCCGCTGCGCCCGGCGCACTGCGCTGATCTGAAACCAGGAGCCAGGTGCCTTTCCTGGTCTCCCATCCAGGTGCAGGACCCAAGCACTTGGGCCATCCTCCACTGCACTCCCAGGCCACAGCAGAGAGCTGGAAAGGAAGAGGAGCAACCGGGAGAGAATCTGGTGCCCCAACCGGGACTAGAACCTGGTGTGCTGGCACCGCAGGCAGAGGATTATCCTATTGAGCAGCGGCGCCGGCCACCCAGAAACTTTTTTTTTGTTTAAGGAATACAAACTTCATGCATTTCATAAGTACAATTTTAGGACCATAGTGATTTTTCCCACTGCACCCACACTCTCACTCCTTTCCTCTTCCCTCTCTTATTCCCATTCTTATTTTTTACTAAGATCTATTTTTTTTAATTAACTTTATCTTGGAATTGATATTTATTTAACTTCAGAGGTATATCCGAATTCTTTTTTTCCCCCAGAAACCTTTTATTCAAGGAATGCAAACTTCAGTGCATTTCATAAGTGCAACTTTATAGGATCCGCTTTTCACCACTCCTTGCCAGCATTTGTTATTTTTTGATTTTTAGATAATAATTATTCTTACTAGGGTGAGGTGATACCTCATTTTTTATTTGAATTTCCCTGATGACTAGTGATCCTGAACATTTTTTCATGTGTCCATTGGCAATTTGTATTTTCTCCTTTGAAAACTTTCTGTTCATATACTTTTCTATTTTTTTAACAAGATTGATTTACTTATGTTGAATTTCTTGGGCTCTGTACATATTTTGGATATCAATACTTTATTGTATGCATAGTTTGTAATATTTTCTCCTCTCCTATCAGTTACTCTTAATTTTGTTAATTTTTTTCCTTTCCTATGAAGAAGATTCTTGGCTTGATACAATTTAATTTGTCTATCTTTGCTGTTATTGTTTGTGTTTCTGGGGTTTTATCCAATAATTATTTGCCTAAGCCAATATCTCTTAGTATTTCCCTTGTTGCATGATGGTATTGGGTATTAAGTTTAGATCCTTAGTCCACTTTGATTTGTTTTTTTTCTATAAGGTGTAAGATAGGGATCTTGTTTCAAACTTTTGCATGTGGAAATCAATTTTCCTAATACCATTTGTTAAATAGATTATCCTTTTTCCAGGGAATGATTTTAGCTCATTTTTTTAAGTTTTGGTTGGTTGTGGACATGTGATTTAATTTCTGGTTTCACAATGAGGTTTCACCTCATCCCAGTTAGAATGGCTTTCATATAGAAATCAACAAACTATAGATGCTGGCAAGGATGTAGGAGAAAAAGCACACTAATCCACTGTTAGGGTAATACAAACTGGTAAAGCCACTATGGAAGACAGTTTGGAGATTCCTCAGAAATCTGAATATAGCCCTACCACATGACCCAGCTATCCCACTCCTCAGAATTTCCCCAAGAGAAATTAATTTGGCAAATAAATTAATTTGGCAAATAAAAAAAAACACTGCACCTCAGTGTTTATTGCAGCTAAACTCACAATAGCTAAGACATGGAATCAACCTAAATGCCTATCAACAGAAGACTGGATAAAGAAATTATGGAATATGTACTCTATGGAATGCTATAGAGCGATAAAGAAAAATGAAATCCAGTCATTTGCAACAAAATGGAGGAATCTGAAAAACATCATGCTGAGTGAAATAAGCCAGTCCCAAAGGGACTAATATTATATGTTCCATCCTGATCTGTGACAACTAACTGAGCACCTAAAAGGAAACCTGTTGAAGTGAAAGTGATGCTATGAGAGCAATGACTTGATCAGTCCTCGTCCTGACTGTCAAGGAAGAGCTTACTATTTTATTCTTTTTAGTATTATCTTTTTCTACTTAATACCATTGGTTGAACTCTTTAATTAACACACAGTTATTCTTTTTTTTAACTTTTATTTAATGAATATAAATTTCCAAAGTACAGCTTATGGATTAGAATGGCTTTCCCCCCATAACTTCCTGCCCACCCGCAACCCTCCCCTATCCCACTCCCTCTCCCCTTCCATTCACATCAAGATTCATTTTCAATTCTCTTTATATACAGAAGATCAGTTTAGTATATATTAAGTAAAGATTTCAACAGTTTGCCCTCACATAGCAACACAGTGAAAAATACTGTTTGAGTACTAGTTATAGCATTAAATCACAATGTACAGCACATTAAGGACAGAGACCCTACATGACATTTTTAAAAAATTGATTAATTTTCTATGCAATTTCCAATTGAAACCAAGTTTTTTTTTTCATTTTCAATTATCTTTATATACAGAAAATCGATTCAGTATATACTAAGTAAAGATTTCATCAGTTTGCATCCACACAGAAACACAAAGTGTAAAATACTGTTTCAGTACCAGTTATAGCATTACTTCACATTGGACATTAAGGACAGATCCCACATGAGACGTAAGTACGCAATGATTCCTGTTGTTGACTTAACAATTTGACATTCTTGTTTATGGCATCAGTAATCTCCCTAGGCTCTAGTCATGAGTTGCCAAGGCCATGGAAGCCTTTAGGGTTCGCCGACCTCAATCTTAGGGTCATAGTCAAAGTGGAAGTTCTCTCCTCCCTTCAGAGAAAGGTACCTCCCTCTTTGATGGCCCCGTTCTTTCCACCGGGATCTCACTTGCAGAGATCTTTCATTTAGGTCTTCTTCTTTTTTTTATTTTTTCCAGAGTGTCTTGGCTTTCCATGCCTAAAATACTCTCATGGGCTCTTGAGCAAGATCCGACTGCCTTAAGGGCTGACTCTGAGGCCAGAGTGCTATTTAGGACATCTGCCATTGTATGGGTCTGCTGTGTCTCCCGCTTCCCATGTTGGATAATTCTCTCCCTTTTTGATTCTATCAGTTAGTATTAGCAGACACTAGTTTTGTTTGTGTGATCCCTTTGACTCTTAGACCTATCAGTGTGATCAATTGTGAACTGAAATTGATCACTTGGACTAGTGAGATGGCATTGGTACATGTCACCTTGATGGGATTGTGTTGGAATCCCCTGGCACGTTTCTAACTCCACCATTTGGGGCAAGTCCGATTGAGCATGTCCCAAATTGTACATCTCCTCCCTCTCTCTTTCCCACTCTTTTATTTAACAGGGATCACTTTTCAGTTAAAATTTAAACACCTAATAATAATTGTGTGTTAATTACAGAGTTCAAACAATAGTACTAGAACAAAACAAAATACTAAAAAGGATAAAGTATTGCATTGTACATCAACAGTCAGGACAAGAGCTGATCAAGTCACTGTTTCTCATAGTGTCCATTTCACTTCAACAGGTTTCCCCTTTGGTGCTCAGTTAGTTGTCGCCAATCAGGGAGAACACATGATATTTGTCCCCTTGGGCCTGGCTTACCTCACCAGCATAGTGTTTTCCAGATTCCTCCATCTTGTTGCAAATGACCAGATTTCATTGTTTTTGACTGCTGTATAGTATTCTATAGAGTACGTGTCCCATAATTTCTTTATCCAGTCTACTGTTGATGGGCATTTGGGTTGGTTCCAGGTCTTAGCTATTGTGAATTGAGCAGCAATAAACATTAAGGTGCAGACAGCTTTTTTCTTTGCCTATTTAATTTCCTTTGGATAAATTCCAAGAAGTGGTATGGCTGGGTCGTATGGTAGGGCTATATTCAGGTTTCTGAGGAATCTCCAGACTGACTTCCTTAGTGGCTTAACCAGTCTGCATTCCCACCAGCAGTTGGTTAGTGTCCCCTTTTCCCCACATCCTCTCCAGCATCTGTTGTTGGTAGATTTCTGAATGTGAGCCATTCTAACCGGGGTGAGATGAAACCTCATTGTGGCTTTGATTTGCATTTCCCTGATGCTAGTGATCTTGAACATTTTTTTTCATGTGTCTGTTGGCCACCTGGATCTCCTCCCTTGAAAAATGTCTATTGAGGTCCTTGGCCCATCTCTTAAGTGGGTTGTCTGTTTTGATGTTGTGGAGTTTCTTGATTTCTCTATAGACTCTGGTCATCAACCCTTCATCTGTAGCATAGTTTGCAAATATTTTTTCCCATTCTGTTGGTTCCCTCTTCACTTCCTGACTGTATCTCTTGAAGTACAGAAACTTCTCAATTTGATGCAATCCCAAATGTTAACATTGGCTTTGACTGCCTGGGCCTCTTGGGTCCCTTCCAAGAAGTCTCTGCCAGTACCTATATCTTGCAGGGTTTCTCCAATGCTCTCCAACAATTTGATGGTGTTTGGTTGTAGATTTAAGTCTTCAATCCATGTTGAGTGAATTTTTATGTAAGGTGAAAGGCATGGGTCCTGCTTCATGATTCTACACGTGGAAATCCAATATTCCCAGCACCATTTATTGAATAGACTGTCCTTACTCCAGGGATTGGTCTTGGATCCTTGATCAAATATAAGTTGGCTGTAGATGCTTGGATTGATTTCTGGTGTTTCTATTCTATTCCATTTGTCTATGCATCCATTTCTGTACCAGTACCATGCTGTTTTGATAACAACTGCCCTGTAGTATGTCCTGAAATCTGTTATTGTGATGCCTCCAGCCTTGTTTTTGCTGTACAAGACCACTCTAGCTATTCGAGGTCTCCTGTGTCTCCATATGAATTTTAGCATCACTTTCTCCAGATCTGAGAAGAAGGTCTTCGGTATCTTGATTGGTAATGCATTGAATGTATAAATTGGTTTTGGGAGAATGGATATTTTGATGATACTGATCCCTCCAATCCATGAGCATGGAAGATTCCTCCATTTTTTTGGTATCCTCTTCTATTTCTTTCTGTAAGGTTTTGTAATTTTCATCGTAGAGATCTTTAACGTCCTTGGTTAAGTTTATTCCAAGGTATTTGATTGTTTTTGTACCTATTGTGAATGGGATTGATCCTAGAAGTTTTTCCTGAGCCGTGGCATTGCCTGTGTATACAAAGCCTGTCGATCTTTGAGCATTGATGCTATATCCTGCCACTCTGCCAAACTCTTCCATGAGTTCCAACAGTTTCCCAGTAGAGTCCCTTGGGTCCCATAAGTAAAGAATCATATCATCTGCAAAGAGGGATAGCCTGAGTTCCTCTCTCCCAATTTGCATCCCTTTAATTTCCTTCTCTTACTTAATAGCTCTGGCCAAAACCTCCAGAACCACATTGAATAGCAGTGGTGATAGTGGGCATCCACGTCTGGTACCATATCAGTGGAAACACCTCCAACTCTTCCGCATTCAATAGGATGTTTGCCGTGGGCTTTTCATAAATTGCTTTGATTGTATAGAGGAATGTTCCTTCCATACCCAGTTTGCTTAGAGTTCTCATCATGAAAGGGTGTTGTATTTCATCAAATGACTTCTCTGCATCTATTGAGATAATCATATGGTTTTTCTTCTGCAGTCTGTTAATGTGGTGTATCACATTGATTGTTTTGTGAACATTGAACCATCCATGCATACCAGTGATAAATCCCACCTGGTCTGGGTGGATGATCCTTTTGATGTGTTGTTGTATTCTATTGACCTGAGTTTTATTGAGGATTTTTGCATCTATGTTCATCAGGGACATTGGTCCTTAATTCTCTTTCAATGCTGCATCTTTTTCCAGCTTAGGAATTAATGTGATGCTGGCTCCATAAAAAAGAATTTGGGAGGATTCCATCTTTTTCGATTGTTCTGAATAGTTTGAGAAGAAATGGAGTTCGTTCTTCTTTAAATGTCTGGTAGAATTCAGCAGTGAATCCATCTGGTCCTGGGCTTTTCTTTGTTGGGAGGGCCTTTGTTACTGTTTCAATTTCTGTCTCAGTTATGGGTCTGTTTAGGTTTTCTATGTCTTCCTGGTTCAATTTAGGTAGGTTGTATATGTCCAGGAATCTATCCATTTCTGATAGATTTCCCTGTTTGCTGGCATACAAGTCCTTGTAGTAATTTCTTGTGATTCTTTCCATTTCTGCAGTGTCCATTGTTATGTTTCCTTTTTCATCTCTGTTTTCATTGATTTGGGTCTTTTCTCTTCTTTTTTTAGTTAGTTGGGCCAATGGGGTGTCAATTTTGTTTATTTTTTCAGAAAACCAGCTCCTCGTTTGGCTGATTTTTTGTAATTTTTTTTGATTCAATCCTGTTAATTTCTTCTCTGATTTTAATTATTTCTCTTTTCCTACTAGATTTGGGTCTGGTTTGCTGCAGATTTTCTAGATCCCTGAGATGAATTGAAAGCTCATCCATTTGGTGCCTTTCTGATCTCCTGATGTAGGCACCTATTGATATAAACTTTCCTCTTAACACTGCTTTTGCTATATCCCATAAGTTTTGATATGTTGTGCTGTTATCCTCATTTATTTCCAGAAAATTTTTGATTTCTCTTTTAATTTCTTCCCTGACCCATTGTTCATTCAGGAGCATGTTGATCAATCTCCACGTGTTTGCATATGCTCCAGGGATTCCTGAGTTGCTAATTTCCAACTTCATTCCTTTATGGTCTGAGAAGCTGCATGGTATGATTCTAATTCTTTTGAATTTGCTGAGACTTGCTTTATGGTCTAGTATGTGGTCAATCCTAGAGAAGGGTCCATGTACTGCTGAGAAGCATGTAAATTCTTTATGTGTAGGTTGAAATGTTCTGTAGATATCTGTTAAATCCATTTGGGCTATAGTGTTGTTTAAATCTACTGTCTCCTTGTTAATCTTCTGTCCTGTTGATCTATTTCTGAGAGTGGAGTATTGAAGTCCCCCAGTACTATTGTATTGGGGTCTAAGTCTCCCTTTAAGTCCCTTAACAAATCTTTTAAATAAACCTGTGCCCTGTAATTTGGTGCATATACATTGATAATCATTATATCTTCCTGTTGAATGGATCCCTTAATCATTATATAGTGCCCCTCTTTGTCTCTCTTAACAGTTTTTATGTTAAAGTTTATGTTGTCTGCTATTAAGATGGCTACACCCGCTCTTTTTCCATTTCTGTTGGCATGGTATATCTTTTTCCAGCCTTTCACTTTCAGTCTGTATGCATCTTTATTGGGAAGATGTGTTTCTTGTAAGCAGCAAATAGATGGGTTTTGTTCTTTAACCCAATCGCCAATCTGTGTCTCCCAACTGGACAATTCAGGCCATTAACGTTCAATGTGACTATTGATAAGGAGTAACTTTGCCCTGCCATTTGCCAAAGGTATTTTCTAATATTTGTATTCAACTTCCTGTGATCTTTTGCTGTGAGGTTTCCTTCCTTTACCTTCTTTAATATTCATGATCGTGTTTCTGTGTTTCTCTGTGTAACACATCTTTAAGCATCCTTTGTAGGGCTGGACGAGTGGCGACAAATTCTTTCAATTTCTGTTTGCTGTGAAAGGTCTTTATTTCACCTTCATTCACAAATGAGAGCTTTGCAGGATATAATATTCTGGGCTGGCAGTTTTTCTCTCTTAGTACCTGGGCTATGTCTCGCCATTCCCTTCTAGCTTGTAGGGTTTCTGATGAGAAGTCTGCTGTGAGTCTAGTTGGAGATCCTCTAAGAGTAATCTGACGTTTCTCTCTTGCACATTTTAGGATCTTTTCTTTATGTTTCACTGTGGTGAGTTTAATTACAATGTGTCATGGTGAGGTTCTCTTTTGGTCATATTTATTAGGGGTTCTATGAGCTTTCTGTACTAGGATGTCTCTGTCCTTCTCCAAACCTGGGAAATTTTCTGCTAGTATCTCACTAAAAAGGCCTTCTAATCCTTTCTCCCTCTCCATGCCTTCAGGAACTCCTAGAACCCGAATGTTGGTTTTTTTAATAGTATCCTGTAGATTCCCGACAATATTTTTTAGATTTCTGATTTCCTGTTCTTTTCTTGGGTTTGACTGTTTCCTTTCCTGTTCTCCGTCTTCTAAGTCCGATATTCTCTCTTCTGCTTCACCCATTCTGTTTTTAAGGCTCTCTAATGTGTTTGTCATTTAATCTATTGACTTCTTCATTTCATTATGATTTCTCTTCACTATCACAGTTTCATGTTCTACTAGTTGTTTCATTTCATTTTGATTCCTCCTTAATATTTCATTTTCATGAGAGAGATTTTCTATCTTGTCCATTAAGGATTTCTGTAGTTCAAGAATTTGTTTTTGAGAACTTCTTAATGTTCTTATTAATTTTTTGAGATCTGCCTCTTGCATTTCTTCTGTCTCATCATCTTCATAATCTTGAATTGGGGTGTCTTTTTCATTTGGGGGCATCATAGTGTCTTCCCTGTTCTTGTTACCTTGGTTTCTGCGTTTGTTTGGCATTGTGGAGATATTCTTTGGTTTCTTCGCTGTGGCGCTTTTTCTTGTAATACTATGACTAGATTAAATGGACTGTCTGCTTTTGATGGATCCTTAGATGCTTGAGATGGGTGTGGCCAGAGAGCTCTGTTTGGTTCTTCAGGGTTAAGGGTGTGCCAAAGGTGACTCACCTAGATTCTTCTTCTCTCTCTCTCTCTCTCTCTCTCTCTCTCTCTCTCTCTCTCTTTTTGTTTTGACTCAGTTGGGTAGTAATTCCACACAGCTGAGTTGAATTGAGGGCAGTTGATGTGTGAAATCTGGACCCTGTGGGTATTCGTCTGATCTATGCCTGGGAGCACACAAAGAGTTTATGCAGCCCTCAGTGTGGTCTCAAATTTCTCTGCAGTCTCTCACCAGGTTGCCAATGTTACCGAGTTTGTGTACTCAGTGCGTTCTCTGCCCCCCCCCCCTCAGATTTTCACAGTCTCAGTTCGTTAGCTCCACACTTTCACTAGATCCTAACCTCCTGTTATTTCTCCCCACCAGAGTCAGGTTTTTCTGCTTGGCTAATGGCTGACACCACTTTACATTCGTAAAATGGCGTCTGCTCTTTTTCTTGCTTGGCTTTGTAAGGTGAGAGGAGAGAGAGGCTAGTGACCGTGCCGGTTCCCCTTATTTATTCGTTTTTTTCTCTCCTCCAGTCAGCCTGGTGAACTTTCCCCAGTGGGGCCTCAGGCCTCGTTCTGCCTTTCCCCGCCAATTTCTTGGGTTACCGAGGTTTTTGTCTCACCTCCCCTTCCAGCGCTGGCACGCAGACTCTGCGGCTGGGCTTCCTCACGGTGGGTGACCTTGCTCTCCCCATAGGTCCTCCGTGTCACATCCACTGGATCCGGAAGAGTTTCCTCTGCAGTTTTTTCCTGAGCCTTTTCCTGAGGCTATAGTATCTCCACTTTTATTAAACTATCTTTTCCCGGACTATTGGTACATACCCTCACTATTCCGCCATCTTGGCTCTGCCCAACACACAGTTATTCTAAGGTGTTTAGTTCCAATTGAAAATTGATCCTTGTTAAATATAAGAGTGGGAATAAGAGATGTTCAGTTTGGCACACGTTCCTTCAGACTTACCCCTAAGGGTAAAGCTAAAAACTTGCTATGGGACTCTAAATCCCACTAAATTGGAATGTATCAATGCCATCTTACTAAAGTGATCAGTTTAAGTTCATAACTGATCATATAGATAGGATTAGTGTCAAAGGGATCACATAAAAAGGCCAAGTGTGTGCTAATAATAATAGATAGTATTAAAAATGAGGGAATGATCCAACATGGGATGCAGGCCACACAGCAGACTCATAGAATAACAAATGCCCTAAAGAGCACTCTGCCCTCAGAATCAGCCCTTAAGGCATTCAGATCTGGCTAAAAAGCCCATGAGACCATTTCAGGCATGGATAGCCAAGACACTGTGGGAAAAAATGACCTACATGAAGGATCTCTCTGAGTGAGATCCCGGTGGAAAAAAAGGACCATCAAAGAAGGCGGTACCTTTCTCTGAAGGGAGGAGAGAATTTCACTTTGATTATGGCCTTGTTTAAATAATATCAGAGTTTTTAAACTCAAGAGGCTTCTATAGCATTGGAAGCTCATGACAAGTGCCTCAGGTGATCAATGATGTCATAAGTAAGAGTGTCAATTGTTAAATCAACAACAGGAGTCACTGTGCACTTGCTCCCCATGTAGAATCGCTGCCCTTAATATGTTACTGTCTTCAAAGAGTACTTTATACTTTGTGTGTCTGTGTGGGTGCAAACTGTTGTAATCTTTACTTAGTATAGAGTTGATCTTTTGTATATAAAGATAACTAAAAATGAATCTTAATGAAGAATGGGATGGGAGAGGGAACAGGAGGTGGGATGATTTGGGGTTGTGAGGGCAGGTATGGGGGAAGAATCGCTATAATCCATATTTATTAAATGAAAGCTTTCTATAAAAATATTTATGGGGTTTCTATTGTGATCCATTGGTCTACATGTCTGTTCATGCACCAGTACTATATTATTTTGATTATAACAGCCTTTTAGTACATCTTGAAATCTAGTTAATCTTGTATTGTGATGCTTTATCTCTCTTTTTATTGTCTAATTTTTTTGTCTTTTCTGGGTCTTTAGTGTTCCCATAGAATTTTAGGATTTTATTTTCTAATTGTGTGAAGACTGTCTTTGGAATTTTGATTGGAATCACACTGAATCTGTAAATTGCCTAGGGTAATATGGATATTTTGATGATATTAATTCTTTCAGTCCATGAACTGAGTCTTCTATTTGTTTTATTAATGTGTCCTAATTCTTATGTAAAGGTCTTTCATGTCCTGGGTTAGATTTATCCAGGTTATTTAAAATTTTTTGCAGCTGCTATGATTGAAACTTTTCTTATGAGTTCTTTCTTAGCCAAAGCATTTTTGGTATATAAGAATACTATTTTTTTTTGTTGATTTTATACTCTTACACTTTGCTGAATTCTATTATGAGTTCCTAGTCTCTTGTTGGAGTCTTTTGGTTCCCCTACGTAAAGGATCATGCCATCTGCAAACAAGAATCATTTAACTTCTTTCTTTCTAATTTGTAACACTTTGATTTATTTTTCTTTGCTAATGGCTCTGGCTAAAACTTTCAGGAACTGTATTCAATAGTATTGGTGAGAGTGGGCATCCTTGTCTGGTTCTGGACCTTAGGAAGAATGTTTTCAGCTTTTCCAGATTCAATATGATACTCGTTGTGAGTTTGTGATATATTGCCTTAATTGTGTTGATGAATGTTCCTTCTGTACCAACATTTTAAAGGTTATTTTCATGAAAGGATGCCATATTTTATCAAATTGTTTCTCTGCCTATTGAGCTAATCCTATGTTTTTTATCTTTATTTTCACTGATGTGATTTATCACTTTTATTTCTTTCCATATGTTAAACCATCCCTGAAACCCTGGGATAAATCCCACTTGATCTAGATGAATGATCTCTTTGATATATTCTTGGATTTGATTTGCTAATATTTCATTAGGGATTTTTGCCTGTATGTTCATTAGAGATGCTGGTCTATATTTCTTTTTTATTTTGGTGTATCTTTTTCTGGTTTTGGAATTAATATAATGCCAGCCTCATAGAATGAGTTTGGAAAGGTGCCCTCTCTTTCAATTATTTTGAATAGTTGAAGAATTTATATTAATTTTTCCTTCGGAATTTGATGTAATTCTGTAGAGAAGCTATATGGTTCTCAGCTTTTCTTCGTTGAGAGGCTGTTTATTATTGATTCAATCTCCATCTTGGTTATTTTCTATTCAACTTTTCTATGTGTTTATCCATCAATTTCAGTAAATCATTTGTGTCTAGGAATCTATCCATTTCTTCCAGATTTTTAAATTTATTGACATATAACTTTTTTAATAGTTTCTAATGATTCTTTGTACTTTTGTGGTATCAATTATAAAATTTCTTTATCACCCATGATTTTATTCATTTTTTATTTTTAAATTTTTAAATTTTTAAATTTTTTTATTTTTTGACAGGCAGAGTTAGACTAACAGAGAGAGAGACAGAGAGAAAGGTCTTCCTTTGCATTGGTTAACCCCCATATGCCCGATATGGCCAGTGCACTGTGCCGATCGGAAACCAAGGGGCCAGGTGCTTACTCCTAGTCTCCTATGTGGGTGCAGGGCCCAAGCACTTGGGCCATCCTCCACTGCCTTCCCGGGCCATAGCAGAGAGCTGGACTGGAAGAGGAGCAACCAGGATGGCGCCCCAACTGGGACTAGAACCTGGGGTGCTGGCACCACAGGTTGAGGATTAGCCAAGTCAGCTGCAGCACCGGCCAATTTTATTCATTTCGAGCTTCTACTTTTTTGCCTAGATGGCCAATGATTTATCCATTTTGTTTGTGTTTTTCAAAAAACAAACTCTTCATGTTACTGTTTCTGTATAGTTTTTAAAATTTCTATCCTGTTTATTTCATCTCAAATTTTTATTATTTCTTTCCTTCTACTAATTTTTGGTTTGTTTTGCTCTTGTTTTTCTAGATGATTGAGATTCATTGCTAAGTCATTTACTTGATACCCTTCCAATTTTTTAAAGTAGGCACTTACTGATTTAAGTTTAAAATTACTTTTGTTTTTTTGTAAAGATTTATTTATTTATTTGAAAGGCAGAGTTACAGAGAACAGGAGAGAGAGAGAGAGAGAGAGAGAGAGAGAGAGAGAAGAGAAGAGAAAAGAGAGATCTTCCATCTGCTGGTTCACTCCCCAAATGACTGCAATGACCAGAGTTGGGTGAATCTGAAGCCAGGAACCAGGAGGGTCTTCTGGGTCTCCCACAAGGTTGCAGGGGCCCAAGGATTTGGGCCATCTTCTACTGCTTTCCCAAACCTTAACAGAAAGCTGGATTGGAAGTGGAGCAGCTTGGACTTGAACTGGCACCCATATAGGATACTGGCAGTACACATGGCAGCTTCATCCACTATGCCACAGCGCTGGCCACAACATTTGTTTTATAAAACTAGATACCCTAGCATTAGGTGCAGATACATTTAATATGATCACATCTTCTGTTGAATTGATTTCTTAATGGTTACATAATGATATTCTTTGTGTCTTTTTAAAATTTTATTTATTTATTCAAGAGGTAGAGTTACAGACAGTGGGAGGGAGAGACAGAGAGAAAAGTCTTCCATCCACTGGTTTACCCCTCAAATGGCTGGAGCTGGGTCTATTGGAAGCCAGGAGCCAGGAGCTTCTTCTGGGTCTCCCTCGTGGGTGCAGGAGCCCAAGGTCTTGGGCCATCTTCCACTGCTTTCCCAAACCGTAGCAGAGAGCTGGATGGGAAGAGGAGCAGCCAGAACTAGAACCAGTACCCATATGGGATGCTGGCGCTGCAGTTGGAGGATTAATCCACTGCACTATGGTGCCAGCTCCCTTTGTGTCTTTTAATAATTTTTGTGATAAAATATATTTTGTCTGATGAATATAGTGACTGCTGCTAGCTTCTTATTCTCATAGGCACAAAATAACTTTTTCCACTCTTTCACTTTCAATATGTATGTATCTTTATTGGTGAAATGTATTTCTTACAGGCAGCATATAGATAAACCTTATTTTTATTCATTCAGCAGTCTGTATTTTTTAAAAGGTGAATTTAGTCCAATTACATTCACAGTTATTATTCATAAGTAATTACTTCTTTCTGTCATTTTCCCATAAATTTTCCTATGGTCTGTTTTGAATCTCCATTGTTCTTTACTAGAATGTTTTCTGCCTTCATGTTCTTCCATGATTCTGATTGTCTTTCTCTGTTTCTATGTGTAGTACTTCCTTAAGTATCATTTGTAAAGCTGGCCAGGTGGTGACAAATGCTTTTAATTTTTGCTTGTCTTGAAAAGTCTTTATTTCATCTTCATTTATGAATGAGAGTTTTGCTCGGTAAAGTATTATCAGCTGGTGACTCTTTTCTTTTAGGACTTGGACTATATCTCTCCATTTTATCCTGATTTGTAGGGTTTCTGTTGAGATATTTCTTGTCAGTCTTGTGGGTGTTCCTTTAAACATGATCTGGAAAATCTTTCTTGCACATTTTAGGATATTTTGCTTCTTTCTTACTTGTGAAAGTTTAACTATAATATGTCATGATGAGGATCTTTTCTAATTATGCCTATTGGGTTCTATGTATTTCCTGCATTTGAGTGTCCATAACCTTAGTCTAGACAGTGTAAATTTTCTGCTGTTATTTCACTGAATAGATTTTCTAAGCCATTTTTTTTTCCATGCCTTCAAGAACTCTTAAGACTCTTGTGCACTGGTATTTTGATGATATCCCATAGATCCCAAACACTTTTCAATCTTTTAAATTTTTTCTTTGAGATATTTCAAAAGACCTGTGTTCTAGATCATATATTCTTTATTCTGTCTCACCAAGTCTGTTTAAGACTTTCCATTGTGTTTTTTATTTGATTTATTGAATATCTCATTTCTGATAATTCTGTTTGGTTTTCCTTTCGTATCTCTATCTCATTGTTAAATTTCTCATCCGTGTCATGTACTAATTACCTTATTTCACCTATGTGTTTCTCTGTGTTTTTCAGTAACCTTACAATCATTCTTTTGAATTCTTTTTCAAGCATTTCATCAACCTCCACATCTTGTAGTCCAATATTTATGTATTATGTGTTCCTTTTAGGTGTCATATTGCCTTCCTGGTTCATGTTTCTTGTGTTTGTCCACTGATTCCTGTACATCTGGGGTCTCTCTTGTTTCTATATTCTATAGAAGCTGTTTTATTTATTGAAGGCATTATTTTTGGATAAGTGCCTCTGGGACTTGGTTCAGTGCCTAAGGCTTATAGTTGAGTTGCAGGGGTTTATGCTGGGTGGGGCCAGGGAGCTTTGACCACAGTTGGTGGATGGGACTAGAGTCCAAAGGGAAACCCAATATGGATGTGGTAGCATGCCTCTGGCTACAGCCTGTGGGGGTGGGGTGTAGGGGACTGAAGGAGGGCATTTTATAGCTTGCTAGTGTGTTCAGCATCCAAGCTCTTCTCTACACCACCTGATTCACAGCCTAGATCGGGCTCACCAGGCCAGTGCACCTTTCTGACCTGAGCATGGGCACCATTCAGAGCACCAAACCACTGTTCAGTGTCTCCTTATCCCTCTGCCTGATTCATTTCCAGCATGTGGGGAGCTCTTTATCTCTGTAAACTGGGTGGGTGTATGGGAACCCTGCTGCAATGTAGTATCCTCTCAGCTCTGTGGCCTATTATACCCAGAACTTCCATAATCAGAGGGTGCAGAACGTTTGCTGTCCATCCTGCAAGCTGTCTTATACCCTGCATCCTCGCCTAATGCCTGCTGTTACTTCTGCTGTTACTTGACTCAGGACAGAGTTCAGTTTCATCTCCACCAAAGCCAACTGAGTCTGGCACTCTGTTGGGGGAAAGGGATGGCAGCAACATGACCTCACTTCATCGAGCAAACCAGACTCTCCTCCCCCCAACCCAGGTCAAATTCAAAGCTAGTGAGGATCATGCTATTTTCCTTCAGTCAGATGTGCTGAGAGAGTCCAGAACTAGAAGCAGGCCAGATTGGCACCATTCTACAATTCCTTGCCAACATGTACACACTGAACAGAACAGGATGGAAGCCTATTGTAACAAATATTTGCCAACAGACAACAAGACTTAGGTTTTGGCAAAAATACATTAGCAAAGGATTCTTTAAGACTGCCCCTGCCTCACAGGAGCTAATGTAGAACTACTTCATTTTCTCTTTGGAGATAATATGCTAAAGACAGATACCCCTAGATGCAAGACCTCAGCAACTCGGTCTCTACCAGCCCATTTGATAGTACTCTTCAGAGCTTCTCTTCTTCTTAAACAAAATTTCACTTCTGTTCTCACCAATGTTTCCAGTCTTGTAAATCACCATCAACACCAGGACAAGAACTCAGACTCATCTCACCAGATTTCTCAGTGATAGGGGCCATGGCAGCCTCTTTTCAGCTTACTGTGCTAAGATGGTGCTTCCCATACAGCCACCAGCTATGTAAATGCAACAGTGACTGGCAGCGTGGCAGGCGGCAGTGTGTCCTCCCTTCTAACTGCTCCACTGAGTCTGTTCCATTCTGTTTGTTCTCTACTGTCAATAACTCATGATCAGTCTCCTAGGAATATGGTCCTTCCTTTGTTTTTCTGGTATCTTTCTGTGGCTGAGGTCAGTGTGGCTTCTCACTCTTCACCTATCTTGGATCTCTCTACGATTATCTCCTTCTTTAGTTTTAATTGAGCATTTTATGTGATTCTACTTTCTCTCCTCTCGTAATATACTTCTTTTATGAATTTCTTAGTGTTTGCTCTAGAGTTTCAACATAAATTGTCAATATAAGACCACTTTAAAAAAACTGTGTCCTATTGTGAACACTGTTGCTATAAACATGGTGGTGCAGGTATTTCTTTGATACTGTGTGTTCATGTCTTTTGAGCATATACTCAGTAATGGGATTGCTGGATCATATGATAATTCTATTTTCAGAAATCTCCATATTGTTTTTTTTTAACTTTTATTTAATGAATATAAATTTCCAATGAACAGCTTATGGATTACAATGGCTTTCCCCCTCCCATAACTTCCCTCCCACCGACAACCCTCCCCTCTCCCGCTCCCTCTCCCTTTCCATTCACATCAAGATTCATTTTCAATTCTCTTTATATACAGAAGATCAATTTAGTATATATTAAGTAAAGATTTCAACAGTTTGCACCCACATAGAAACACAAAGTGAAACATACTGTTTGAGTACTAGTTATAGCATTAAATCACAATGTACAGCACATTAAGGACAGAGATCCCACATGAGGAGTAAGTGCACAGTGACTCCTGTTGTTGACCCAACAAATTGACACTCTAGTTTATGGCGCCAGTAACCATCCTAGGCTCCCGTCATGAGTTGCCAAGGTTATGGAAACCTTCCAAGTTCGCCGACTCTGATCATATTTAGACAAGGTCATAAAAGACAGGGTGAGGATAGTAACCAATGATCCTAAGAGTGGCATTAACCAGGTTTGAACAATTATACAGCATGAAGTGGGGAAGAGGACCATCAGTACACACTTGGGAGTAGAGCCATTGGTGGTAGAGTAGAGGTTATGATTACAAAGGAATGAGGCCCAAGTGCGCTAGACAGGGTCTAGAACAAAGGACAGAGTCATTATTAGAGGAGCTAAGAAAGGTGCTGTCTAAGCTACAATTAAGTTTTCTGATTGAGAGGCAAATAGAACCTGACAGAAGGGGCCTGGTAATAATCTGTTGGGCTTTAGGCCTTGTAAGTTAAGAGGCCCAGACCTATCTCTTCGCATGGGGTACATCCTAAGGGAGGTGTGAACCACCTGGGGGAAGGCACCCTGTTGACTTCCATTACCCAGCTGGCCTGGAAGGAGAGCTGGCCAGGTAAAGGCAGGTGGCATCTCTAACAAGAAATTTACAGTTCTGCCTGCAATGTTGCTGACCCTGCTTGGCCGTCCCCTCAGATGCAGCGGTCATTTTGGAAGTTGGGCTGAGTGAAGGGCTTTTCAGCTTAGAGCCAATAAGATCTGTGGCTCTGACCTGGGCATCCTTCGGCTCCAGGGCAGGTCCATTTCCAGTGATCCAACTCTTGGCAGAGCTGCCAGGGCTCTTCACAAGCTGACTTCTGCTGAAGCCCAGGCTTACCACATTGAAAGCATATTGTTTTCTACAGTGCCTGAACTAATTTTGGTTCTCACCAACAGTGCATAAGCGTTCTTTTCCCTTTCTCCACATTCTTGCTGGTATGTGCTACTCTTTACCTTTTGGATAAAGCTATGCTGACAGTGGTAAGGTGATATTTCACTGTTGTTTTGACTACATTTCCCTGAGAGTGAGTTATGGTGAGCATTTTTTCATATATTTTTTAGCCATTATAGAATCAACCAAGCTGAATTTTTGTAATTTGCATCAAAATTGTTGCAACTGGTGTACATCATGGTTAGTAAAATAAGCTGGACACAGAAAGACAAATACAGCATGTTCTCTCTTATTTAGGGGAGCTAAACTTTAAAATAAAAAAAAATCAAAAAACAAAAACAAAACAAAAAGAGAAATATCTGTGTATCAATATTGGTATATGGTCTTGTCAAACTTTGTTTTATATCTTTGTCAACCAAATTATAAGGAATGTTATAATACAATAGTTTTCATGACCTGTGATTATTATAAAATTTCCTAAGTATGAGTGAAGTTGGCATTTTTCATTTGAATATTGTTCAGAGCCTTTGTCTACATTTCTGCTAAATTATGGTCTTTTATTTTTTTATTTGTTGAATTGTTTATTTAATGTTGCATTAAGTTTTTGACTATAATGTAATTTAATATATGTAATCTCAAGAAAACCACAAAAAATAAAAATAAAAACCTAGTATACTAGGGTGATTCAAGATGGCTGAATAGGGTATAGCCACACTAACTTAGGCTGCTCTGGGATATGAAAATAACAAAGGATGGACTATGTTTACAGGGATCTTACTGACAGAAATTTTCAGAAAAAAAGTGGAAAACAACAACAAAGACTCCATGAGACAAGAGAGAAGACAGAGATATCACTTCATCCAGCTGCATGGTGCAGCAATTCACCAGCTGTGAATTGTCATATTAACACGCCATGGTAGGAAGAAATCACCATGCTCCAACACTCATAGTTTTATCTGAGAGGGAATTCCACATCAACTTACTTTTACTTTAACCTGTAGAGCTGACTGGGGTCTGAGCAACTGCTACGCTTGGAGCAGGGAAGCCAATTTGCCCCGTTACCCTCCCCTACTCCCATAGAATGCCACACTTGACAGCAGAAATTTGCACAGTGCACCTCTGTTCTACCAAAATCGTAGTCAGAGTCAGGGCAACATGTGGATCAAAGGACAGATCCCCTACATCCTGCAACAGTAGGAGTTTTGGGGCATTAGCCCCAAAGCTATGTTCACATACTCTATGTGAGCAAGGGAGATTCACCTTGGTTCCTGGGGCCAATACCAGAAGCAGCACATAAAAAAATCCATCCCTACCTTGGGACATCTGGGTAATGACTCCATACCCTGCAATACCAGGGATGTAACAATTCATTCTGAATTTCTTGATGTCACTGGAATCCACTCAGTGGACAAAAGGAAGAAGCTACCTGCATTCTATAACAATATACTCATACATCCAGAGTGAAATATCTTGTATACCTTGTAATCACCTTGTAGGACTGAAATAGTTCTAATTTACAACCTGTAGTCCTAGAACTAGGGCTGTTGGTATTATAAACCACAACACCAGTTGTACTCTCCTAACAGGACCTGAGGAAGTATCCATCCATATCACATTGTCCTAGAGCCACAGCAATTGTTGCCACAAGCCCAAGCATCACTCAGGCTTACCAGTAGGACAAAGGGGCAGCCATGTTCCCCACAGCACCAAGAAAAAGGTCCTGGCTGTTACATTTGCCATAGAGAATGATGCTGAACTCTCTGTGGTCCAAAGATATACACCCAAGGGAACCCTTATTTATTTCCAAACCACACTTCTATCCCTATGAACTGCAGCAGACTAGTCCACTGTGTCATTTATAGACACAGCTGACATTGACAAAAAAAAAAGTCATTCAGAAACTATACCCCTGGGCTCTCCTAGAACCCAAACCAAAGTAGCAAGCCAAGTGATGCCCTGCATTCCAGCCTAACCATAAACTCTTTTACAATAAAACTTACCCATAAATAAGAAGGGACAAATACACCCAATGAGCAGATAGCAACAAAGAGACAAAGGATTCATGAAGAATCAAGGTAGCATAGTGCCTCCAGAACAACACAATACTCCTACAGAATTAGATCTTGAACTGAAGGAAATCTATAAAATGACAGAAGTGGAATTCAATGTACCTAATAGACATTTACAGGGTATTTCACCAAATGACTACAGAATATGCATTTTTCTCATCAGCATATGGAATATTTTCTAGGATAGGCCACATATTAGGCCACAAATCAGCAAATTTAAAAAGATTGAAATCATATCATATGTATTTTCAGAACATAAAGGAATAAAACTAGAAATCAACATCAAGAACAATAGAACACTCAAAAATACTTGGAAACTAAGCAACATGCTACTGAATTATCAATGGGTCACTGAAGAAATTAAAAAGGAAATAAAAAACTTTCACCAAATAAATGAAAATGAAAGCACAACAAAACCTTGTGATACAGCAGAAGTAGTACTAAAAGGGAAGTTTATAATGTTGTGTTGATATAAAAAATGAGAAATGTCTTGATCTAATGTTGCATCTTAAAGACTTAGAAAAACAAACCAAACCCCACATCAACAGAAGCTGAGAAATAATAAGGATCAGAGTAGAAGTTACTGAAATTCAAACTACAAAAGTTGTAAAAGATCAACAAAACATAAGGTATTTTTTGAGAATATAAACAAAATCTAGGCAGACAAAGAAAAAAAGAGAAAAACCTCAAATATATAAAATTGGAGATGAAAAATGAGCATTACAACTGACACCACTGAAATACAAGGATTATAATAAAATACTATGAAAAACTATATGATAATAAACTGGATAAGCTTCAGAGAAATGAAAAAAAAATCCTAGAAAAGATATAACCTACCAAGATGAAATCAAGAAGATATAGACAATCTAAACAGACCCTTAACAAGAATGAGATGGAAGCAGTAATCAAAAGTCTTCCATCAAGGAGATGTCCAAGACCTGGTGGCTTTACTACTGAGTTCTATAGAACATTCATAGAGGAAAGTAACTTCAGCCCTCTTCAAATTATTCCCAAATATTGAACAGAATGGAATTCTGCCAAACTCTTTATATGAGGCCAGCATTACTTTGATATCAAAACCAAAGAGACTCAACATGAAAAGAAAACATTACAGACTTCCATCCTTAATGAATATAGACGCAAAGATTCTCCACAAAATACTCTCAAATCAAATCCAAAGCCACATAACAAAGATTATATATCATGATCAACTAGGATTTATCCTAGAAATGCAAAGGTGGTTCAACATTTGCAAATCAGTAAATGTAATAAATCATATTAATAGAATGAAGAACAAACACCATGTGGT
This sequence comes from Lepus europaeus, assembly GCF_033115175.1. NCBI lineage: Eukaryota > Metazoa > Chordata > Mammalia > Lagomorpha > Leporidae > Lepus > Lepus europaeus. The sequence continues at coordinate 63,356,301 of NC_084831.1, forward strand.
CATCTCAATAGATGCAGAGAAGCATTTGATAAGATTCAATACTCCTTCATGATGAAAACCCTACACAAATTAATTATAATTTATAGTCAAATCATAAACATTATATATCACAAACCAACACCCAATATCATACTGAATGGGGAACACTGAAAGGATTTCCCCTCAGATATGGAGTAAGACAAGGATGTCCACTTTCATCACTGCTATTCAACATTGTTTTGAAAGTTTTATTGTAAGCAATTAAAGAGGACAAAGAAATAAATGGCATCAAAATTGGAAAGAGAAAGTTAAATTTTTCATGTTTGCAGATGACATGATGTTGTACATGGAAAAACCTAAACAATCCACTAAAAAGCTGTTAGAATTGATAAATCAATTCAGTTAAATTGCAGGTTACAAAATAAGCCTTAAGGCCGGCACCGTGGCTTAACAGGCTAATCCTCCGCCTTGCAGCGCCGGCACACCGGGTTCTAGTCCCAGTTGGGGCGCCGGATTCTATCCCGGTTGCCCCTCTTCCAGGCCAGCTCTCTGCTATGGCCCGGGAGTGCAGTGGAGGATGGCCCAAGTCCTTGGGCCCTGCACCCGCATAGGAGACCAGGAGAAACACCTGGCTCCTGGCTTCGGATCAGCACGATGCGCCAGCCGCAGCGGCCATTGAAGGGTGAACCAACGGCAAAAAGGAAGACCTTTCTCTCTGTCTCTCTCTCTCACTATCCACTCTGCCTGTCAAAAAAAAAAAAAAAAGCTTTAAAAAACAGTAACTTTTTGTATGCCAATGATGAACTCATAGAAAGAGAAATCAAGAAATAAATACCATTCACAATAAGCATAAAAAGTAAAATGTTTAGGAAAACATTAAAGAAGTGAAGGATCTCTATATTACCAAACATTGATGAAAGACATAATCAAGTATACACACAGACACACACACACACACAAATGGAAAGGCATTCCTTGCTCATGGATCACAAGAATCAATGTCATCAAAATGTCTATACTACCTAAAACAATTTACAGATTCAATGCAATCCCTATCAAAATACCAATGGCATTCTTTACAGAGTTAGAAAAAATGACCCTAAGCTTCATATAGAATCACAAAAGATTGTGAATTATCAAAAGGGATACTGGGCAAGAAAACCCAAGTTGGAGGCATCACAACACCTGAGTTCAAAGCATAATACAAAGCTATCATAGTTAAAACAGCTTGGTACTGGCATAAAAATCAATACATAGGCCAATGGAACAGAATAGAGAACCCACCCAGAAATTAAATAAATCTATGTCCATACAGTTAACTGATTTTTAACAAAAGTTCTTGGACTGTACAGTGGAATGAGGATAATCTCTTCAATACATAGTACTGGCAAAACTGGATATATATATATATGAAGAAGAATGAAATTAGATCTATATCTCATACCAAATACAAAAATCAACTCAAGATGGATCAAAGACCTAAATTTAAGACCCAAGACTATTAATTTACTGGAAGAAAATGTAAGGGAAACACCCCAAGACATTGGTTTTGGTGATGACTTCTTGGACAAGACCTGTAAAGCATAAGCAACAAAAGCAAAGCTAAACAAATGGGATTATATCAAACTCAGAAGCTTTTGCAAAGCAAATTAAACGGTCAACAGAGTGAAGAGACATCCAACAGAATGGGAAAAATGTATTTGCAAACCACCTATTTGACAAAAGTTTAATATCCCAAATTTATCAGCAACTTAAAAAACTTAATGACAAAAAAGAAAACCAGTTGAGAAATGGCCCAAGGACTTCAATAGACAGTCTGTTTTTTTTTTTTTTTTTTTTTGACAGGCAGAGTGGACAGTGATAGAGAGAGAGAGAGAGAGAGAGAGAGAGAGAGAAAGGTCTTCCTTTACCGTTGGTTCACCCTCCAATGGTCGCCGTGGTCAGCGCGCTGCAGCCTGGCGCACCACGCTGATCTGAAGGCAGGAGCCAGGTGCTTCTCCTGGTCTCCCATGCAGGTGCAGGGCCCAAGGACTTGGGCCATCCTCCACTGCCTTCCCGGGCCATAGCAGAGAGCTGGACTGGAAGAGTGGCAACCGGGACAGAATCCGGCACCCTGACCAGGACTAGAACCCGGTGTGCCGGAGCCGCAGGCAGAGGATTAGCCCAATAGACAGTTCTTAAAAGAAGAAATACAAATATCCAATAAATATATGAAAAAAATGTTCAACATCACTAGCCATCAGGGAAATGTAAATCAAAACCATAATGAGATATCAACTCACTCCTGTCAGAAAGGCTAAAATCCAAAACAGAGTAATAAATCCTGTGAGGATGCAGAGAAAGGGGACCACTTAAACACTTTTGGTGAGAATGTAAATAAGTGCAGCCATTCTGGAAAACAATGCAGAGATTTCTTAAAAACTAGAAATGCACTTGTGATATGATCCAGCAATCCCACTATGGGGTATTTACCCAAAAGATTTGAACACAATGTATCAAAGAGATACCTGCACCACCCTGTTTGTAGCAGCACTGTTCACAATAACCAAAATTTGGAATCAACCAAGGTGTCCATCATCAGATGAATGGATAAATGTGGTATATATACACAATGGGATATTATTCAGCTATAAAAAGAATGGAATTCTACTATTTGCAGCAAAGTAGATACAACTGGAAGACATCATGTTGAGTGAAATAAGCCAGACTCAGAAAGACAAAAACTGCATGTTCTCCCTTATATATGGGAGCTAAAATTTAAAAAATAAACAAAAAAGAAAGAGAGCAAAAAGAAAGAAAAAAGAAATGTCTGTGTACCAATACTGCTGTAATGATAGTCTTATAAAACTTTGATTTTGGCTGGCACTGTGGTGCAGTGGGCTAAGCTTCCGCCTGCAGTGCCAGAATCCCATATGTGCTCCTGTTCAAGTTCTGGCTTCTCCTCTTCCAATCCAGCTCTCTGCTACAACCAGGGAAAGCAGTAGAGGATGCCCCAAGTCCTTGGGCCCCTGCACTCACGTGGGAGACCTGAAAGAAGCTCCTGGCTCCTGGCTTCGGATCCGCACGGCTCTGGCCATTGCGGCCATTTGGGGAGTGAACCTGCAGATGGGAGACCTCTCTCTCTCTCTCTCTTTTTGTATGTAACTCTACCTTTCAAATAAATAAATAAAATCTTTAATTTTTTTTTTTGACAGGCAGAGTGGACAGTGAGACAGAGAGAAAGGTCTTCCTTTACCGTTGGTTCATCCTCCAATAGCCGCTGTGGCCAGCGTGCTGCGGCTGGCGTGCTGCGGCCAGCACACCATGCTGATCTGAAGCCAGGAGCCAGGTGCTTCTCCTGATCTCCCATGCGGGTGCAGGGCCCAAGGACTTGGGCCATCCTCCACTGCACTCCCGGGCCACAGCAGAGAGCTGGCCTGGAAGAGGGGCAACTGGGACAGAATCTGGCGCCCTGACCGAGACTAGAACCCGGTGTGCTGGTGCCGCAAGGTGGAGGATTAGCCTATTGAGCCACGTCGCCGGCATTAAACATTTTAAAAATAAAACTTTGTTTTATAACTTAGTCAAACTAATGGTTAAGAATATTATACTACAATGATTTTAATGATCTGTGATTACTTTAGAATTTACTGTATATGGGTGAAATGTGTCATTTTTCAATTCAATTATTGTTTATTGCCAATGTCTATATTCCCACTAAACTAGGGTCTATTTGTCTTTTTTTTAATATTTTACTTATTTATTTGAGGGGTAGAGTTACAGACAGTGAGATGAAGAGACAAAGAGAAAGACAAAGGTTCCATCCGCTGGTTCACTATGCAAATACTGTAACAGCTGGAGCTGAGCCGGGGAGCCAGGAGCTTCTTCTGAGTCCCATGCAGGTACAGGGGCCTGAGCACTTGGGCCATTTTCTACTGCTTTCCCAGGCCTTAGCAGAGAGCTGGATCAGAAGACGAGCAGCAGGGACTAGAACCAGCACCCATATGGGATTCTGGTGCCATAGGCAGAGGATTAACCTACTGCACCACAGTGCCTGCTCAGTCTTCGTGGTTTTTGCGGGTTAAATTTATTTAATGAAATACTAAGTGGTTTACTGTAATGTAATTTGAAAATATGTTATCTCAAAAACAAAAAGAGGAGGGGAAGGAGGAAAGAAAGTAGAAGGGAGGAAAGGACCATCATTTTGTTCTTAGAATTCATTGAATCTGTTAAAAACTAATTAAAAACTGAAATTAAAAACTCTTCTCACTACTTCATGCATAGTGAAGGTTCCTTGGTCTCTTTATTTTTTACTTGTTGAACTACTTATTTAGTGTAACTTTAAACCTTTGACTATAATGTAAATTAAGAATATACTATCTCAAAAAAAAAACCATAAAATAAAAATGAAAAATTAGTATATTGCTTCATGCATAGTGGAGGTTCATCACAAAAGAATACTTCCAATTCCTTTCCCATCTCTTATAAAACTGTCATGCACTTTGTTTTCTGCCATGATCACCTAATATATTATTGTTACTTTGAGCAGTTATCTGTTTGACCAATTAAGGACATAGACAATTCTTTACCTTCATTTATTCCTTCTGTGATATTTTCCTGAGCTTATGTAAATCTGAATTGATGACCTCTATCATTTTTCTTGTCTATGGAAAATTTCTCTTAATATTTCTTGTAGGGAAGGCCTGCCAGCACGGAATTCACTTAGTTGTGAGCCTGAGAAAGTTTTTATTTCTACTTCCCTTTTGAAAGATAATTTTCTGAGTTGCAGGATTTAGGTATTAGTTTGGGTGTCTTCTAAATGCCCATGTGTTAAAGGCTTGGGCACCAAAGGCTTATGTTAATGAATGATGGATTTGTTATGGTTAACAGATTAAGTGTGGCAATGTAAAGCCACTTATGGCTGGGCCATTTGGAAGTGATTAAATTGGACAAGGTTGTCACAATAGAGTCCCCATTATCAAATTATGGTGGCTTTATAACGGGAGACCACATAGTCATTGACAGTGACAAGTGTACTCCTTGGCTCTGCTTCCTAACTCACCAGGCAATCCTTCCTCTGTATGCTTCACTGTGGCCATTCTCCAGTCTCATGAAATGGCAGATGGAATGGGATTTACTTAATCTTAAACTGTGATTCTCCAAAACTGTGAACTTAAATAAACCTCTTTCCTTAATAGGTAGCTTCTCTTAGGTATTAGTCATAGTAGTGAAAGGTTGACAGTGAGATGTAGAATTCCAGGTCATTTTTTTTTTTAACACTGTAAGTATTTCACTCTACTCTCTTCCTGTATTTATGGTATCTGAAAAGAAGTCTGATGTAATTCTTATCCTTTTTTCTCTATAGTGTTTTTTATTTTTCCTTTCTGATTTCTTTCAATATTTTCTCTTTGGTTTTTTGCAATTTTATTATTAAATGCCCACTGGTGTTTGTTTGTGTGTTTCTGTGACTGTATGTGTGTACAATTTATCTATCTATCTATCTAGTGTTTATGCTACTTTGTGTTCTTCGAGCTTCCTGTATCTGTGATTGTGTTGTTAATTTTTGAGTTATAGTTCATTATTAAAATATTTCTTTTGCTCTATCCTCTCTTCCTTTGATATTCCAATATGCATATTTTATACCTTTTGATTTTGCCCCGTGCTTCTTGGATTTTTTTTCATTTTCTTCTCTCTTTTCATTTCACTTTGAGAAGTTTCTGTTCACATATGTTCAGACTCCTTGATTGATTCCTCAGACATGTCCAGTTTCCTGATGAGCCCATCAAAAGCATTAGTATTTCTGTTACTGTGCTTTTGACTTCCAGCATTTTCTCTTGATACTTTCTTAAAGCTTCCATGTGTCTGCTTGTTACCCATCTGTTCTTGCAAGTTATTTACTTTTGCTAATAGAACCCTTAACATATTAATAATTGTTGTTTTAAATTTTCTGATAATTCCAAATTCTGTGCCAGCTGAGTTTATTTCTAATGCTTTATCTCTTTAGACTGTCTCTCTTTTTTTGCATTTATTATGGCTTGTAATTTTTTGTTGGAAGCTAAACTTGATGTATCAGAATAGAAACTGAGGTAAATTGTTCTGCGGTATGAAGTTTTATGTCAATCTGACTAGAACTTTGGCTATGTTTAATGCTTGCTTGAACTGTAGGTCTTGTCTACTCTGTTGTTTTTGGGCTTTCCTAAAAATTTCATAAATAGAGACGTTTGCATCTTGCGTCTTTTTCAGTTATGTGGACATTCCACAAAGTTCATGAATAAGTGGAAGTTAAAGATAAATTTAATTTGGTGCAAAAATTTTTGAAATCCATGCAGTTTTCCCAAAATACACATTTCCATGGACTTTTTGAAGATCCCTCATATAATTAACTGTAATTATACTATTGCTTTATTGATAGATATCATGCATATATTGGGTGGGACATTCTATAGCCCTATGATTATATCTGTCTTTTGGAGCTTCCCTGTTCTGTGGCCTTCACAAGTGTTTACTAGTCTTTCCCTTTTCCAATTTTCCCACTTTTCATGTTAGAAAAGTTAAAGAATGCTGGAGTTGAGTAATTGCCCACCCCCCATGTCAGATAAAACTCTGCCAAGGTCTTTTCCTCTGCTGAGAATGTTTTTTTTTTTTTTTTTTTTTTTTGGTGGAAAGTAGTCTGAACATATTTCAAAATGGTTACCTTTCTCCTTGAATTCCTATGTATAGATTTCTTTTTGTTGGCTTCTCACTACGAGAACCTGATGTAGTTTGTGGAGTTTAAGCCAAAGAATGTGGTTCTCCCAGAAATTTTTTAATCTTGCATAGACCACAATTAGCTTCTAGCAGCTCATCAGTGTTACTACTTAATCATTCCCATCAGTTTATGACCCCAGAGGTTTCTTCTCTAGGTAAGTTGATCTTTCTAGATTATAACTGAAGCTGAAGTCCATATATCCATTCTGTAGCTTGCTTATTTAGGCTGTAACTTGGAGTTTACCTGGGGTGCTGGGTATATCAGTTGTAAGTAAGTTAAAACCTGTTCCTCTTTTTTTAATATCCATAATGCATTCTTTTTTGTTTTGTTTTGTTTTTATTTAGTAAATATAAATTTCAAAAGTACAGTTTATGGATTACAATGGCTTTCCCCCCATAATTTTCCTCCCACTCGCACCCCTCCCATCTCCCGCTCCCTCTCCCATTCCATTCACATCAAGATTCATTTTCAATCATCTTTATATACAGAAGATCAATTTAGTATATATTAAGTAAAGATTTCATCAGTTTGCACCCACACAGAAACACAAAGTGTAAAATACTGTTTCAGTACTAGTTATAGCATTACTTCACATTGGACAACACATTAAGGACAGATCCCACATGAGGGCTGATTCTGAGGCCAGAGTGCTATTTAGGACATCTGCCATTCTATGAGTTGACAACTAACTGAGCACTAAAATGGAAACCTGTTGAAGTGAAATGGACACTATGAGAAACAGTGACTTGGTCAGCTCTTGTCCTGACTGTTGATGTACAATGCAATACTTTATCCATTTTAGTATTTTGTTTTGTTTAGTTTTGTTCTAGTGCTATTGGTTGAACTCTGTAATTAACACACAATTATTCTTAGGTGTTTAAATTTTAACTGAAAAGTAATCCCTGTTAAATATAAGAGTGGGAAAGAGAGAGGGAGGAGATGTACAATTTGGGACATGCTCAATCGGACTTGCCCCAAATGGTGGAGTTAGAAACGCGCCAGGGGATTCCAATACAATCCCATCAAGGTGGCATGTACCAATGCCATCTCACTAGTCCAAGTGATCAATTTCAGTTCACAACTGATCACACTGATAGGTCTAAGAGTCAAAGGGATCACACAAACAAGACTAGTGTCTGCTAATACTAACTGATAGAATCAAAAAGGGAGAGAACGATCCATCATGGGAAGCGGGATACACAGCAGACTGTTCCTCTTTTTTTAACAGAATTTTCCAGTCTCAAATTGTTCTCTTTTTGAATGGGAATTATATGGTTAATCTTTCAGTAACATCCATGAGAATAAAGACTTCAGTGACAAAGGAAGTTGTTTTGGCTCCTACACCCATTCTTTGTTTTCACTGGGAATATATTCATACTTTTGCTTTTCTTTCTTTCCTTAGTATCTCTTCACTCTTATCATTTTTCATTTTTGTTCCTTTCACAGAGACTCCCCATGGGGTAACTAAAATATATTCCAATGTGAAAATTCAGAACCTCTGTGGCTACACTTGGCTTTCATATCAGGACTGAGATTTTAAGAATGCCTGTCTTAACATGACTTAGCTATTTGTTACAGGAAATTCTTATCTAGGAATATATGGCTTGCAAACTACTTAGCAGTTTTACTGTTTACAAAGGATATTCCCAATTTGTCCAGGAAAATTGTCTCACCTAGACCAATAAGAGCTTTGTTAATCAATAAGAGCTTATGAAAATTCACTTCAACAACCTTGTCTTGTTTTTGTACAATCATAGACTATCATTAATGAAGTTGCCCAATCCTAATAAATTCTTGCATTGGAAGACTTGCATGTTTTCATCCAGACCTGAAAATCCCTTATATATGAGTTTATATTCTCTTTTGCCCTCAGCCTTCTGATAACTACTAAGACTCTGATAAAGCTATTTTGTCCCTGTTGCCATAGGTTTAATTAACTTGGCTTTGCTGCAGCTACAGGTTATTCTGATAGTCTTGGACTCCTAGTAGTATTAGAATTTCTGGGGCAAGAATATTGATTATACTCCACTGTAATCCATAAAACACTTGATTCTCCTGGAAAAAAAAATTGGATAAAACAGGCAAAATTTTTCTTCGACTTTCATTACTTGCTTGTACCTGGTCCATATCCTTAGTCCAACAAATCCCATGCTAGCAAACCATTAACTCTGACACTACTGCTATGAATTAAGCATATTCTTATCACAGCTCTACAGGTAGGGAACTTGGGACAGAGGCTAATTGACTCACTCAAGATCACTAAGTGAACCAGTAGCTTGGCTGCCTTGGATAAAGCCCAGGTCTCTTGACTTTCAGCCCCATATTCTGTGCACTGGATGTGACACCATTCTGCTTTGCCATCAATAAGCTATTGACCTCATTTCCTTCATAGCTGGCAGAGGTTTACCCTATGTGTTAATGTCATTTGTGCAGTTCATACCTGAATTACTTTTCTGCCTGGCCAGCTTTGCAGTATTGCAATATTTTCAGAGCATAGAAAACATGCTGGAAAAAAATCTTTTCAGAAAGTGACATAAGATTTGAAGGTAGGAGAATTCTTAAAATATACTAAGTCTGGGCTGGTGCTGTGGCTCACTAGGCTAATCCTCCACCTGCCGTGCCGGCAACCCTGGTTCTAGTCCAGGTCAGGGCGCTGGATTCTGTCCCGGTTGCTCCTCTTCCTGTCCAGCTCTCTGCTGTGGCCTGGGAAGGCAGTGGAGGATGGCCCAAGTGCTTGGGCCCTGCACCTGCATGGGAAACCAGGAGGAAGCACCTGGCTCCTGGCTTCAGATCGGCGCAGCATGCCAGCCTTGGCGGCCATTTGGGGGGGTGAATCAATGGAAGGAAGACCTTTCTCTCTGTCTCTCTCTCTCTCTCACTATCTAACTCTGCCTGTCAAAAATTATATATATATATATATATATATATATAATATACTAAGTCTCACACGTGTAGCTGCACAGTAATAGTCAAAATTCAAATGGATTTCAAAATTGAGCTTTTTTAAAAAAATTCCCAAGATCTGCTGAGCCAACCATACATACATTTTATGAGAAAAATGGCTAAATTAATATTTGTAGCACCTGGGGGCATCTAATAAGTCATAAGTTATACTGTAAATGGTATTCTTGATGTAAATTCACTTGACTTAGGTATTATATCCTTAAATTACAACTTCAACCCATTTCCATCTTGGCAATGCCTCTTCAAAAATGTCATAAATGAAGTGGTTAGTCACTTATGGTTATTAAAGTTTATGGATGTTATCATCATCCCCATTCACTTCAGAAAAGTATAAAGAGGTAAAAAAAAATGCCATGATAAAGAGCTTTCTGGTGGTCAGAATTATAACATAACGGGTTAAGTCACCACTTGTGATGCTGGTGCCAATTCAAGTCCCTGCTGCTCCACTTCCAATTCAGCTCCCTGTTAAAATGCCTGGGAAGAGCTGCAGATGATAGCCTAAGTTTTTAGGCCCTTGCACCCATGTGAGAGACCAGACTGAAGTTCTCGCTCTGGGCTTTTGTCTTATCCAGCCTCAGCTGTTCTGGCCATTTGGGAATGAACCAATGGATGGAAGATTCTCTCTCTCTCTCTCTCTCTCTCTGCTTCTCTCTGTGTGTAACTCCACCTTTCAAATAAATAAAATAATTTTCTTTAAGTTTATGAAACTATGTGAGGGGTGATTAAAAAGAGCTTTCAGGGAGCCATAAGTGAGGTCACATACCTAAAAAGATAACTGTCTAAGAATCTTGGGTAACTGCTCCCTAGCTAGTGTGGTAGTCTCTGTCCCAAACTTTAACTAGGATCTGCAACATATTTCCTGGAATCTAAGAAGTTTTATTCCTAATGTTTTAAAGGGGAACACCAAATTTTCCATAGTCCCTTTACTCAGCACTGTATGAACAACTTTTTTTTTTTTTTTTTTAGAAATGTTTTTACTACTTCTTTGGGGAAGATAAAATTCTTGGGCTATATACATATACTGTCTGTGAAAAGGGATTTAGAAAAAGATAATTAGAAATAATGGATAGGAAGGAATTGATAGAAATAAATTCACAGCCCAAGTCCTTAGGCCCCGGCACCTATGTGGGAGATCTGGAAGAAGCTCCAGGCTCCCAGCTCTGGCGGCTGTGGCCATTTGGGGTGAGTCAGCAGATGGAAGACCTCTCTCCCTCTCTCTTTCCCTGCCTCTGCCTCTGTAACTCTTTCAAATAAATAAATAAATCTTTAAAAAAAAAAGAGTGGATGTCTCAGCTCAAGCTGTAAGATAGACTAAAAGGGCAAATTCTTCTCTCCTATACTTCTTGTTCTATTCAGGCCCTCAAAGGATTGTATAAAGCTACATACACTGGGGAGAGCAATCTGCATTTTGAAACTATCAATTCAAATGCTCACCAAACACTCTCAGAGACACACTCAGAGATAATGTTTAATTTGGCCCACTCAGGTTAACACAAAAAATTAACCACCATAAACCATACTTAATCTTCAAGTAAAGAGAATAAATAGCAAGGGAATAATCCCACCAGGCATGATACAACTATCTTGAGTATAACTAAAAACATACTCTTTTCCCAGAAGAGGATGTGAAATACTTGACCAATGTTCACTTTTCTCCTTGATATCTTGTAACTTAAATACTACACTAATATAATACTATATGCATAGCTAATAATATTTAAATACTATGATAAAATCTGTGCATGTAATATTATCTGACAAGAGAACAAAAGGAGAAAGGGAATATATATATATATATATAAAGAATATACCCAAATGGAAATTAACTATGAAGAATTGGCTTACACAGTTTTTTCTTAGTCAGTTGGGGCTACTATAACAAAATACTGCAGACTAAGTGGCTTATAAATAAAAGAAATTTATTTCTCACAGTTCTCAGGGCTGAATATCCGAGATCAAGTTGTCAACAGGTTTGGTGTCTTTTGAAGTCTCTCTCTGGTTTGAAGATGGCTGCTTTCCTCTGTGCCTTTCCATTCCTGGTGTCTGTGTGTCTACATTTCCTCTTCAAATAAGGACACCAGTCAGATTGGAGTAGGGCCCACCATATGTTGTAAGGTAACCTTAATTAAAGGTCCTATCTCTAAAACAGTCACTTCTTAGGTCCTTGGAGATTGAGCAGTAATGTATGAATTTGAGGGGAACAGAATTTAGTCCATAATAAAATGTGGCAGATGTCCAAATGGTAGATGGGCCTTCCTTTCAATCATATTTATTTTAATTTCCTCTTCAATTGAGATGTAGCATAGGAGTTGAGTACATGGGCTTTGGAGCCAACCCACTTGGATTCAGTCTTAACTGTGTTATTCATAAAATTTGCAACCAAAAGCAAATTGCTTGAATTATCTGTGTCTCAATTCTCTTGCACATGCGATGGTGATGTCAATAATAATTACTTCACTGGGTTGTTGTAAAGTTTAAATCGGTGACTACATATAACATACTTAGTAGTGCTTGGTACATAATAAGCACTTGATCAGTGTTAAGGACAAAGAATAGTAATAATTTCTGACCATAAAATATCATTTATTGAAGAGATTGTCCTTATGTATAATAATGCTCACGAATCAAGATTTGTATTCTGTGGAGCTGTATTCATTTTTCATCAAATGTCATAATCAGAAAGAAAGATCTACACGTTTAAGGTTACTATCCCAGCTACAATTTGTATCACTTACTATTCGCATGTTCGCATGCAGCATAAATCTGTCAGACCATCTGTGTTTCTAAAATAATTCCAGTGAGATTTCAGACACCTAATATTGTTAGTAATGAAACTCCCTTCATCTTTTACATTTGTGTGGGTGGTAATTCCATACTTTAGCCTGCTGTTCTAAATCCACCCTTAATCTAGGCTTTGCTCTATTTCTAGTGAATGGGTTTGCCCCTTTATTTGTGCTTTATAAAGACATAACAATCATTTTCACTCTCATCTTCACAAACTTTAAATAATAAGCAAAAGGAAATTTTCTTCAAACGATGGTTATTAGTACATGTGTGTGCTTTTATCAACAGCACCTTTTGCCAGTGACAATGATCTTCTAATAGACAAATCTAATGAACTGTTTTCTGACATCAACTAACTTATCCAAAACAATGACTTTGCAGAACTTTCTTTCTTTTTACACTTAGATAGTATTTACCCTCTGTCTGGTGCTGTTCTAAGCATTTTCTATGTATTAATCATTTTGTTCTCACAACAGCCCCATAAAGTAGATGATACTATTCCCATTTTCCAGGAAGCTGAGGTACAAAGAGATTAAGCTACTTGTCTTTCACACTGTGAGTAAGCAGTTAGGCCATCAACAGGACTGGGCATTCAGGGTTGTGTTTTTTGTTTGTTTTCTGGGTACTCTTTCTCTTTTGACTTTTAGGATATGACTCATTTCCCACCTTTTTGGATCCTTCTTAATTTCCTTTTTTATATCTTCATGTTTATTAGATATTTATTAGAATTAGGTATTTATTAGAATAGTTTTGAAATTTTGGAACTTCCTGAATTTTTGTTATTGGAATACTTGACTTTTCCCTTTAAACTCTCTCTTGATCACTCTAGGACTGAGATCCAATCTGTGCAATGATGGATTTTACATCTGTATCTTTGGAGCCACTTTTTTTTCCAGAGGTAAATACATTTTTTGCAATCACCTGCCAGGTCCCTCCAACTTGGATGCAGAGCAGACACCAAGCTCCCCATTTTCCTCACCCTCCCCAGTTTCTCCTTCTTCAGTACCAATCCCCAAGCCTCATAGTGGGCTACTCAAACTCTATCTTCTTGCATATGCAAGCTAGTATCAAGTTCTTTTGATTCTAACCCTGGTAACTCCCTAAGTTTGCCTCAAATCTCACTATCATTGTTTTAATTAACAGAATTTGTAGATTTTTCTCTTATCTGATCATCCACTAATGATTTTTTACTTGTGGAAAGTTACCATTTGACCATTGTGTAGTGAGATCATGGTGGTATTCTCTGCAGTTTGAGATGTTTCAATCATTTCATTATTGTTATTTCCCCAGCAACACAGTCCTAAGCCAGGGTCTTATTTCTTGAGCTAGCTTTCTGCTTTCTCTGTGCTAGGAAAGCATCCAGTTTCCATTTCATCTCAGTAATGTTTTTTCCTGCAAGAGCAAGATACTTTGAGGATCAAACCTTTTTCAGGGTTTTAAAAAATAGATGAAGTTTTTGTTTCCTCTTGCAGTAGTAACCAATGCACAAATAGAATGCAAAGAAATAAAGAACTTTAAAGAAAGACCTGGTATATTTTTCTACGGGCTAGTTCCCTGGTCTACAAAAATCTCTCTGGGGAGGATGCTAATGACATTGTATAATATCTCTCACTTGAGGTTTTGCAACAACCTTTAAATTTACCCCTCTCTCCACCCTAATTTATCCACTAGTCTTTCTAAAAATGGGAAAAAAAAAATCTGTTGGCCACTGGATTAAGTATAAACCTTTATGCATGGCTTGCAGGGTCTTCAAATAGTCAACTGAAATTTCCTCTCCAGCTTCCTTTCCTTTCCTTCACCATATCCACTAAAATCAGACAATAATAACTTCTAGCCCACATGCACAGTTTTTCTCTTTTCTAATGCTATATGCTTCTTCTGTGTATGGAAACTCATAAGTTTCATCAATACTTGACCCTGAAATGACTTCCTTTTTTTTTTTTTGGACAGGCAGAGTGGGCAGTGAGAAAGAGAGAGACAGAGAGAAAGTTCTTCCTTTTTCCGTTGGTTCACCCCCCAGTGGCTGCTGCAGTCAGCGCACTGCGGCCAGCACACCGCGCTGATCTGAAGCCAGGAGCCAGGTGCTTCCTCCCAGTCTCCCATGCGGGTGCAGGACCCAAGGACTTGGGCCATCCTCCACTGCCCTCCCGGGCCACAGCAAAGAGCTGGACTGGAAGAGGAGCAACTGGGACAGAATCCTGCGCCCCAACCGGGACTAGAACCCAGGATGCCAGTGCTACAGGCAGAGGATTAGCCTAGTGAGCCACGGTGCCGGCCCCTGAAATGACTTCTTAAACCTCGTACTTGGTATCTCTGACCACCTACTTACCCACTGTGTAACCTGGGAAAACCCTGTCGTTGGCGATTAACAGCTGGAACTCTAATGTCTAATTTTCATCCGGCCTCTTACCTCCAATATGTTTCTTATAAGTGTATAATTTTCAAACTTTTGTTTCTAAAAGTGGATTGAGGTCCTTTGAGTTGGCCTTCTTTACACATTTTAGATGGGGTTTTTGTTCTGACTTTGTCCCTTGGCATGAGAGGTAACCATCCTACAAAATGAAGCCTTGACCCTGGCCTCAGTCAGCTTTTCTAGACACTCATGAAAATACAAAGTAAGGGTCACTCAGTCAGACTAGGTTGCTTGGGGTTTTCATGGTAACTTATTCCTACCCTGTTGGACTATTTTTATAATAAAGTTGTAGCTGCTACCCTTCAGAGCACCGACTCAAGGTGAAGGCTAGCACCTGGCATTTCTGTACCTCCGCTTCTACTGACACTGTCAGTACTGCTCCCTGGGCCACTCTTTTCCCTTTCACCACTTCTGTTCACTCCATGAGGGCTTGAGTGCACCTTTGCTTCACTAAGCATGTGCTTCAGAGTCTTCCCCAGAAGACACTCTCAGGCTCCTGGAGCTGCTTTGCCGTGAAACCCAGGGAATCACATTCATCTAAGGTGACTCAATGACTGAATGGCAAGGAAGTCCTGTCCAAGAGCCAGGGCACTCAGACCTAGGTGAAGCCTTTCTGGGTAGAACTTTGTCAGAAGCATTTCCTGGCTTGTTTCTTCTTCATGCTTTACTTCTCTTTTTCCCTTTGTGATTTCTGTCAGGAGTACTTCCCAAATAACTCACTTGCATAGGACTCCTTGGCTGTCTATTTCTGGTGATCTTGATCTGTCAGTTTACCTTTCAAGTCTATTTGTTTGATTACAGAAAAATTAATCTAAGTGAATTATGAATGCATGCAGTTACTTCACATTTTATTTCAATGAAAGAATGTCCACCTCCAATTTCTCTTCCTTTATTTATCCACAAATTCTTATAGAGTAGTCATGATGGTTTTTATGTTTTTACAGTGTTATGAGAGATTATGTCCATCTGGTCCCAGTTGTCAGACTCTATCCTAGTGACATACTTACTTTTTTATAATTGATTGATTTATTTGAAAGGCAGAGCGGCAGAGAGAGAAAGAGAGAGTGAGCTCCCCTCTGCTAGGTTACTCCCCAAATGCCTGCAACAGCAAGGTCAGGTCATGATGAAACCAGGAGCCAGAAACATCATCCTGGTCTCCCACATGTGTGGCAGGAGCCCAAACACTGAGGCTATTACCAGTTGCCTTCCTAGGTGCAATAGCATTAAGGTGGATTGGAAGTGGAGAAGCTGAGACTCAAACAGACACTCTGATATGGGATGCTAGTGTCATGAGCAGCGGCTTGACCAGCTATGCCATTACATCTGCCCCATAACATACTATATTTCCACCAAATTATGTTTCTGTGTTTGTCTCATTGCTATGGTTAATACATTACAGTGCATGGGTTCTGTCCTTCTCCTTCTCTGGCCCCTTTTTCATTGCCTCTTCTCTTTCTCTCCCCACCCTCCTTCAACTTAATTTCATCACATAGAACAAGAACACTAACTGTTGAATGAAAGAAACAGCTAACTGTTGACTGAAGGAAAAAATAACACCTTAGTAATCTAGGCCTTATCATCCTAGCTTGACAGATAATGTAAATGAGGTTCAGACATAATAAATAATTAAGGCAAATGAATACAGTTGATTAGTAGCAGAATTTGATTATAAGCTTTTTGACTAGATTGAACTTTTCCACACCACCTATCCATACCTTCCTCCTTTCCATACTCCAGATCTCATGACTGTGCCATTATGTCTAGTGTTCAAGGGAATGTCTGCTGATGGTGACCACAGCTACCAGAAAAGCAAATCACAAACACCTTCTTGTAGGCCTGCTGCAGAAGGAAAAAGTCATTCCAAAGCCTTTGTCACTACTGGAAAGGAAAATCAGAATCTCTCTCCTTGAATATGAACATGAGTTAGCACCTTTCTTTCCTCCTTAGAGAAACTGCTCACACTTTGAAATTTTCTTTGGAAACCTTCTTGTCATAAGAGCATGCATCAATTTTTATATCATTTTTAACTGTTTTGGTAAGCAATCTATTGGGAAAAGGGGGTCCAGTCATATTGGAGGTTTTGGAGGTGAAGTATTAGGTCTTTAGGAAAGGTATGTGCTTGTAGCTTGAATCAGAAAGATGACCAATTAATAATAGAAATATCCCATGATGGCAATGGAAGAAATGTACTCTAGGAAAGTTTGATATGAGAACAAGGCTCTTAAATTATTGAATAAAGAATTCTCAGCACCATATTATTTTGCAGTTTTACCAGTCCTCACCCTTAGCAGTTCAAGGCCTTAGATCATGTGGGGTATCTTGCAGGGTCTAAAAGCCATGTCTGATACCTGCAGAAGAGCAGAGGAGCAGAGGAGGCATGACCTTTTTTCCTAGGCATGTGTGCAGGCCTCTGGGCCTGCACTGAGCTAGGGGGTGAGGGCGAAGCTGGGTGGATTGGTGATGCTCATATATGCTGCCTTGTAGGAGGGAAGAACAGTGCAGTTTGAAAAGCGTGACTTCGTTAATATGCTATACTTTACCTCTCAGGCACTCAGGGGCACATCTTTTGTTATTCTGCTTATTTCTCCTGACAAGGGCATATTTTGGCAGTTTGTTAGGGAACAACATTACCATTTAGTGGAAGAGCACTTTCCGTTTTAAAACTTTTAACTTGAATTAATGTCATGTAGAGTATATTTGTTTTAACCTATTGACTTTTAGCACTTAAACACCTTAAGCAAGATCCATCTGTATATACAGAATCTGAAATCATTTGCAATTTGGTAATGTGTTTCATTGTAGCATTTTTTAATGCTGTTATGAATTAAATACAGTAATATCATTTTCTATTCCATTTTGAGATCTTAAAGTTGACATTTACTTTTTGCAAATAAATTCCATGCGAAAACTGGCATAGCACTCTCTACAGCTTGCACAATTATGGTATTTGATCCTTTTCATTTAAAACCACAAATAGTAACTTGAAGACTTTATTTTTCTTCCTAAGGATGCATTGAGAATGAAGAAATGCCTACAATAGCATACACAGTAAAAGATAAATAATAATTGGTACCTTCAGGATTGCCTCCAAAGAAAATTCCAAGCTTAGTGAGATTTGGCTTCGGCTAAAGCTTCCTGCTGGTTGTGTTCTTTCTTTCTCCTGGCTGTTATACTTAGGGTGGCTTTTTACTT
Source organism: Lepus europaeus (assembly GCF_033115175.1). NCBI lineage: Eukaryota > Metazoa > Chordata > Mammalia > Lagomorpha > Leporidae > Lepus > Lepus europaeus. The sequence goes on from NC_084831.1 coordinate 63,374,360, forward strand.
TATCTCTCCAATATATGTCTTGTTCTGTGCTTCCAGGAGCATAGGTCTCTTCTTTGCCAACAAAATCCATGGGAACTCCTTGCTTTGAATGAACCGAGGATTTCCTTTTGCTGGCATCCAGGAGAGGCAAGAGTACGGATAACCCTGGGTCCTCCAATTCTAGCTCAGTCTCCTCACCCATGAACACTTGGTGGGCCCTTAAAAACCAAACAAAATACTAATTTTACCTTGATATAACATAATTTAAGCTCAGACTGAAGGACAATTTGTTGCCTTCTTAGCATGGTTTGTCATTTCAGGAACAGTGTTGTATACTATCCTTGGTCTGAAGAACAAGTGACTTTTACTGACTTGGAGGTTTAACAGTAAAGTCTAGTTTCATGTGCTAGATTCATCGCCTGGGCAATGGCGTTGGGGACCAGATTCAGAATTCCAAATTTAGAGACTTATCATGAATAATTCATTTAATAAATTTAGTTGGGTACCTGCTATGGGATAGTAATTATTTGAATTACTGAGAACACAATGTTGAACAAGGCAGACAAAATCCAAACTCTCATATAGCTTTTGTTCTGATGGTGTGAGGAGACAAATTAAAATAAAAAAACTTTGTTAGTAAAGAAAATAAATAGTTGGCCAAGTGCAATAGACAGGATTAAAATGGAGTGGTATAGTTGAAAGTGGTTGGGCTTCCTCAAGGATGTGTTATTTGAGCTTGTAGCTGAATAAAAAATCACGTTGTTCATGTTGTGAACCATGTGTGGCTAGAGGGGTATAAGATTCCTTCTTGATAGGGCAAACGCCCTGAGGCTAGAATAAATATATGTTGTCAATTTAGAGGACCTACAATAACCAGTACTGCTGAAGAGTTGTAGGCAAGAGGAAGAGTGACAGAAATGAGATAAGAGAGGTAAGCAGGGACATATCAACTAAGGCTTGGTAGGCCATGTTACGGAGTTTGTTTTTTAAGGTTTATTTATTTATTTGAATGCAGAGTTACAGATGGAGAGAAAGACAGAGAGAGCTCTTCCATTCTTCCATCCTTCCATCCACTAATTCATTTGGAGACCAAATGGCTGCATAAGCTGGAGGTGGGCTGATCCAAAGCCAGGAGCCAGGGGCTTCTTCTGGGTTTCCCGCAAGGGTACAGGGCTCAAGTAATTGGGCCCTGCTCTGCCACTTGCTCAGTCTCATTAGCAGGGAGCTGGATCAGAAGTGGAGCAGCTGGAACTTGAAGCCGAGTCAGTGTGGGATGTTGGTGCAGCAGCCTGTGGCTTTACTCACTATGCCACAATGCCAGCACTAAGGAGTTGGATTTTATTGTAAGTCTATAAAGGGGCATTGACAGTTTTATACAGGGTACTACTATTTTTAAATGATCACATTTGATGCCATATGGAAAGTAAAAAAAGAAAAACTAAAAACTCATAAGAAGACAGAGGAAGTGTCTGACTAATTAGATGTTTTCTCTTGAGAGATTTTCCCTTTTCTCTAGCTTCATCTTATGAATTTTTAGCATCTTTTGGCTTTTTGTACACTCTTGTGATTGTTCTAAAGTCAACTGAAATTCTGCCACAGATGTATTTCTTGATGCTCAGCATCAATAGATTAAATAATGCTGTACTTTAATAGCCTTTATATCAACTAAGTGTGAACCCAAACCATTTCAGATGAGAAAGGACTGGGCATGATCAGATCTCTATATTTAAAAGATACAAGAAACTGGAGATGATAGAGTTCTGGAATACAATGGGCAATAAGAAGTTTTAACTGTAGCAACTTGTATGCTAAGACTGTTGCATACAAAAGTAAGTTCTGAGTAATTCCCCTTTGAACATCATGGCTGAAGTCACTCATAAGGTTATCAATGAGAAAATCGGGACCCAGATCTAATGGAACTTAAAGTCTAGAAGGAGAGAAAGAAGTTAGGTACATAAATGATTGTGAATATGAAAAGTTCTTGTTATGCCCAAGTTAGTTGCTCTAAACATTTACTGAAGTTTGAAAAATTAATGATGTCTAGTCTTTAATGCCAATTCAAATCTCTAGGAATGTTCACAGGGATAGTATTTCTAAAAACCTTCTAGGATATTTTATTTTGCAGGCAAGATTGAAAGTCATTGTTCTATAAAAGAGTTTCTCAACTTCAGCATTGTTGACATTTTATGTGGGACACTTCTCATTGTAGGGAGGTTGTTCTGTGTGTTACAGAATTTTTAACAACATCCCTGATCTCTATCCATTTAATGCCAGGAACACTTTCTGCAAGTTGTGACCACAAAAAATGCCTCCATTCATTACCAAATGTCCTCTGAATGGCAATGTGTCTTCCTTTCCTTAGCTGAGAACCATTGTTTGTAGTGGGTAGACACTAGCTATCTCTTTGACATACTCTCTAACCACTCTTTGCCTTGTGGATGCTGCTTCACTTTCTACATGTTCCTTAAGCCAGATGAGGCCATGATAGATGTTGAATACCCCTAATCACAATGGTTTCCTTCAAATAATCATTTGCTTGACTCTCCCACTTCCTTCAAGTCTTCTAAATGTCACCTTAGGAAAATCTTTCATTATTATCCTATCAAAAATAGACCTCCCCCCACCTCTCTGTTTGTCTTTACTCTGCTTTGTTTTTCTTCCTAGGATTTATTACTATTTGACATTATATTGGAAACCTTTTTTATTAATCTTCCTTCCTCATGGAATGTAAATATCACAAAAGTTGTTTAAAAAATGTCTCATACAGAATGGGTGCATGATATTTTTTGAATGAATGAATGAATATATATTATGAAGTGGGAAGTACAAAGTATTATGTAGAGTTATTTTCCTTGAAAATCAATCTAAAAATCAATCTAAAATTCTTTAAGCTTTATTGTCTTCCATAATTTTTATTATTTTTAACTCTGCATTGATGTAGAGCTGCTTCTCTCTCCCTCCCTCCCTCTCTTTCTCTCTTTCTCTCTCTCTCTCTCTCACACACACAGAGACATGCACAACCACGAAAAAAACAAATTAATATGATAAATTTTCATCCAGTAAAGAGGAAAACCTTAACTGTTTTTTTGCAAATGCAAGTGTCCATTTATTTCCAAAAATCTACAACTGCAACCGAGTTAGATATATTCTCAAAGCTATAGTGTTGGTCAAAGTTTGACTGTACATATATAAGTTTATCTATAAGAAAAATTTGCCAAAATTATTGGATGAAAGTTTACATTTTAAAAATATAGCATGATTTTCCATAGAATAAAAGATGATTTTTCCCTGTAAACTTTCTGAAAGAGTCCATCTATGTTGTGGTGGGATCTAAAGTTGAAACAATTTTCTGTTCATTTTAGCCAACGCATTAACATCTATTTCCATGACATCTTCTCTTGAATAGTTCAAAAAGCTTGTTTTAATGATATTTCAATGAAATAACCATAGTTTTGAGAAGGATCTCATGAGGTTGTTGAATCTAACTTCTGCACCTTCAAGCATGACTACAATTTAACCACCAGACTGGTGCGTTTTATTTGTTCTGGAATCATTCTTGGAAAAGCAATATTATGTCTATTGATATATGTTTCTCTTTTATGTGCTAGCTAAATATAGAGTACTAAATTACGAATACAAAAATTACCATGGTCATTAAAAATTTTTACAGGATAAAATTTACTATCCATGTTAATCAAATAAATAAACAACTTCTCTCAGCCCTACTACAAGTTCTCCTTAATTGTCCTAACTCTACACTCAGGCATCTATATGTAATTTCATTCTGCTAATTCAACACATGGTAGAGCTCATTTGTTCATTTATTAACATAATATTGATTGAATGGTTACTATTGTCAAGAACTGATCTAGATGCTTGAGATACAGAGATGAACCAAACTTACAAAAGCTTCTGATTTCCTGAATCTTGTGATATTTCATGGCACATGCTGACTCTGAGTTTCTGGCCAGTAAAAATAGACAATAGGCAGGATGACTCCTTAAGCAATAATTAGTGTATTTCTCTCTCAGCATTCATTTCTCCCAACAAATATTTTCTCTCAATACACCTGTGGCTTGCATAAACAAACTTGAATGATCTACTTCAGAACCAGAATTAAAGGGAAAGCAATATGACCCCAAGCCCACATATTGGTCTAAGTACAAGACAGAGAGCCTTAAATATATACTTGTAGAGCTAGTTTCCTGTCCTAAGAAATTAGATAAAAAGATGCCAGAAACTGAGGAAAAGAGAAGAAACATATGAATAGAGCTCTCCAAAACACACCATGAATTTACCCACAAGATAATTAGTAATACATGTCATGGCTTTACCTCTTGAAATCAAAATAGTCTAGACTCACTTCATTAAAATACATATAAATACCAAAGTATTTTTCATTAACTAGAACCCTTTTCATTTTCAGAAAAAACAATTATAGTTTTATGGGCTTTAATTTTCAAATTTGTTATTCAAATAAAAAACAAACATAAAAGCTATTTCAGAATATAGTTTGTTAAACATATAAGAATAAGGGAAAAATTAACAGCTATGAAACTGGGATATGTGGCATACACAGATTAAGAAGGAAGGATGATTTTAATCTATTGTTAACATTCTCAAGAAGGTCAGGAAGACAACAAGTGATGGCTCAAATAGTTGGATCCCTGCCACCCTCATGGCAGAGCTGAATTGAGTTCCTTGTTTGTGGCATCAGTCTGAGCCAGCCCTAGCCATTGTGGGCATTTGGGGAGTGAACCAGCAGACAGAAGTGCTCTCTCTCTCTCTCTCTCTGGGAGTGTGTCTGCCTGTATATCACTGCCTCTCTTTCTCTGACTCTCAAGTAAATAAAATAATAGTAAAAATCGGAGGCCGGGAAGGTTAACACAGTATTGAATACCAACAAGAGTGTATTGTCCATTCCACTTATCATGTGGTGAGATATAGTAGAACCCAGAGTAGCACTGTGTCCTATTCTTATCAGAACAAAGGTGTCAAGTTAATGCTAAATCTGACATGGGAGGAAGGAGCAGAGTCAAGATGAAGCTACAATAGTTCTGTATCAGGCTTCTAGGACTCAAGTGAAACAAAGTGTCAGTTACAAGAAGCCACTAAGAGCTAAGATTAAGAATTTGAGAAAAAGGCTTTTTCAAATTCTGTTTCCCAATGATGGTTTCCTATAGGACCTCCATTAAAGAGTCCAGAGTATAACTGCAGGGATAGGGGCTAGTATGCTTTCCATTGATGGGAGGGAAATATTATATTGGAACCAAAAAAGCAAACACTATTCTATTCCTTTTTTCATTTAAATTATTTTAGTGAGTTTTAGTAAACAACTCAAGTTGTAAGACAACAATGGAGGTTTCAGGATGATTTCAAGATGGCTGAATAGGGAAAGGACATACTGCTTTAGACAGGGGAAAATGGTGGCAAGAAAACTGGAGGAAGGGCATTCCCAATGGAGAGTTGGAGATAAATCTGCAGTTGAAATTCTATAGAAGGTAGTGGGAAACCGTGGGTAAATGTGGAAGGGTGCAGGCACAGAGCAATGAGAGCAGACACAACACATGATCCTTGCAACCAAGAACTGAAGGAAGTACCAGCTTTGGAGAGTGAAATGAGAGAAGATTGCAGCAGCCCATGCCACTAGTGATAAATCCTGAAGGTGCCTGGTGGAGCACACTGTCATTGAGCCTGGCCTACAACCTTGACAGGAGACAGGGTACACACCTAACCCAGCAAAAAAAGAACAATTTCTTTCTCCCCATATCCCTGCAAAGGCACTCAGCAACCACTGGGGATATGATGCCATTTTGACAACAATAGTGGCTATGGTGGCTCTTGTGCACACATGTGATCTGGGAATTTTACCCGAGGGAAAAATCCATGTTCCCCACTGACTTTGAGTCTTGTTGGGAGAGTTGACAGGGTTTGGACACCCACATATGACTGTGAGGTGCCCTCATTCTGTCAACATATCTCATGCTATGGAGCTCAAACAGTCAAGGCAGAGTGCCAAAAGGCAGCTGGCTGTGGGAGTGTCTTAGCTTTCTCTGTGGTTGGGATTACCTAGTGGGGTAGAGCTGTGTGTGACTGCACAGTGTGACTGAGGGAGCCTTCTATACTGAGACTGTGGGAACTTTGTGACTATATGATAAGGCAAAGGTATAGTTGGGTCTCTGGGCAATCATTATGTGCCATGCCAGAGGTTCAAAGTTCCCTGATTGCCTGGGGTGGATCATTGCAGTGGGATCCATGTTCACACTGAGGACTGCACAGATCCTTCAGATCCTTTGTGTGATACATGTGGCAGTGTGGGTGAGTGATGCACCCACTGTGGACTAACAACAGGCATTGATCACCTTGGAAGAAAGGAGGTGAGGGCATGATTACACCAACAGAGGTGATCATACCCTCCCTCCACTGACCATAGAGATCTATCACACCCAACTTGGGTGTCATCCTGAATAATCCTCCTACCCTGAGACACTGAACACGGCTCTCTGGCCATACCCAGCACACACCACTGGGTATTCACTGAAGGAGCAGACACTCCACTAAGCCGCAGAGGCATGGTTCAAAAACAAAAGCCATCAGAGGTGAAAACTAACAAGTATTTCCACAAATGCCTGAAAAGAAATCCAGAAATTCAAGAAACAAGGCTAAGGAAGACAACATGATGTCCCTGAAACATCAATATTAAAATGTAAAGATGAAAAGTTTGATGAAATGCCTGAGAAGGAACTCGAAAGAGTGATTGTAAGATTACTCAGAAGCAATGAGAAGCAAGTTTATGAGTTAAAGAAATCCATACATGACATGGGAGAAAATATTTCCCGTGAAATTGAGATTTTGAAAAGAAATCAAATTAAAATATTAGAAATGAAGAATTCAATATGTCAAATAAAAATAAAGTGGAAAGCAGAGACAGAGGAAATAATATGAATATCTGTGCTGGAAGACAAGTCTTTGGAAATATCTCAGTTAGACTAAAAAACAATTGCCTACCTCTGAACTAAGACTTTATTTTTGTGGTTGTTAAGACAGAAAATTCTCAGGACAATCAGATGCCGTAAATTATTTTGGGAGTGTGAGTGTGTGATAAGAAGTATGAATGTGGACTTTTTTGGAGCCAGGGGTCCTCACCAGAGAGTACTGGGTTATCAGGAGCACTCTTCTTGAATCTGAGGATTGGAGGACACTGGCAGAATAATTCAAGAGGCAGGGTAAATTGTATGTACTGCTTGCTTCTTACTTTCCAGGAGGTTGCATCCTTGTTCCTATTTAATCATCATATTTATTCTAGTAGGCAGATGTTATTACCCTGTCACATAGAAAAGAAAACTGAAGCAAAAACCAATAACTTGCAAAGTTTCAAAAGTAATAAATTACAAAAGCAGGATTTGAATCCTGCTCTAAAAGTAAAGCCCTGCTTTACTGATATGTCACATTGCCTAGAAGGGAAAATAGGGGACAGAGACAAACTTTGGTAGCATCACAACCCTGTATCACTAGTAATTGCCCATACTACCCACTTTCATTAGGGAAAGTATCAGGAGCAATAATGGAATACAATGTAAAATAAGAGTATTTGTGATTTGGCAAAGACAGCCCTACTTTCAGAACTCTAGAAATGACTGGAGTGGGAGTATGCAAATTTTCAAAAGAGCTCAAAGTGGGGGAGAGAAAATGTTGTAAATATGCAGCTTTTAGCACCAGAGTCAAGTGGATGTGCAAATGTTATTTACCATACTGGCAGAACAAAAGGGACCAAGATTGAAATATGTGAGAAAATCCTGGAGGGTTGGAAGTTCAGAGTTCCATTCCTCTATTAAGATAAACAGTCAGGAATATACCTGCAAGATTGGTAAGACAGCTGCAAGTGTGTCATCACCTGGAATGACCCAGGGATTTGCTTTTCCCCTCCAACATATATATGTTTTCCCTTGAGGATATTGTTTTTCTCTGCTCTACTTTTGAAGACATTTAAAAATCATTTCTCCCTAGATTCATCATATGTTAGCCAATGTCACCCAAGTCCCTCAGTGTACTACTTTGAGGTATCTCCCTTGCAATTTTTTTAAAAGAAGATTTATTTATTTCTTTGAAAGGTAGAGTTAGAAAGAGAGAGATACATCTTTCATCTGCTGGTTCACTCCCCAAATGGCTGCAACGGCCAGGGCTGGGCCAGCCTGAAGCCAGGGGCAAGAAGCTTCTTCCAGGTCTCTCACACTGGTGCAGGGGCCCAAGAAGTTGGGCCTTTCTCCACTGCATTCCCAGATACATTAGCTTGAAGATGGAGAGGAAGTGAACCAGCCGGGACTGGAACTGGCACCCACTTGGGATGCCAACACTGCAGACAGTGGCTTTACCTGCTGTGCCACAGCACTGACCCCTCCCTTGAAACTGAAATCTTCCTTCTATAAGTGGGACTGGCCAAGGTTGGCAATGCTATTACAAGACAAGACAAGACAAGACAAGACAAGACAGACAAGACAAGACAAGACAAGACAAGACAATAGGGTGTCCCATGACTGGATTAATACCTGCATCACACTTGGTCATATTTTAATCCCTTTGCAGTGCTCTCAGATCATCATCTCAGAACCTCTCCAGTGGTCAACAAGATGCCTGGTGGAGTTCTGGGGCCTATGATCTAGGATAATCTCATAGTATGGACTAGAACCCAGGGCAGAACAGTAGAAAGGGGAAAGTACTGTTTGTAATGCCCAGCATGGTGTTTTGTTTGCATAATCACCTGAGTTTTTGGAAGATTTTCACATATGACACAGGAGGAGGCTAGAGTCAGAGTTATGGTCTAATGCCAATCCTTGGCTTTGTATTGCATATGTGGGCTCATGCATCAGCTCTTGCCCAACTATGTTCCACCTCTGCTCTGTAGCCCTGGAGGGTTTTGTTGAAGGTGGCAGATATCTTTAATTTGTATATATTCAACTACTGACAACCAGAGCCCCATTCCAACCTCTCTGCAGATTCTATGCCAGGTGAGAAGCAGTCTTCCTGAAGTGCCCTCATCTGTCTCCACTGAAAGTATTTGAGGTCGTTGTTCTGAAGCATAGTGAACCTTCTAACCAATGTCTTCTCCTGCTCCTGATAGATACAACAATGCCGTCTTCTCCCTGGATGATCTTAAATTGTGCCTTGTGAAGGATAGTCATTCCTTCAACAAATTGAATCAATCTTCTAAGCATGCCCATGGGCCTATCGTGCATTCTTCTAGCTGGTGGTGGTAGCAGGCAGGGGTGATCAAAATTAAGGCATCACACTCTAGGAAATGGCTCAATGAGTTCAAGAAAATACATGGTAGAAAGAAGTGTTTTCCTATATTTAGGCTATAAAAATTCTAAATCATAAAATTAACAATGAGAAAATTTTCTTCGATATTCTGGGTAAGACTGTATTTGTGATCATCATCAATGAAACAGCAACAACCTTTCAGAGAGTCACTGGAGGCCAATATTCGTGGGTGGCACAATGAATGATTACATGGTTGCATGAGTAATGATGTAGCCAGCATTAATAAATGATATTAGGGAACTGTGGAGGCAAGAAGATCTATCATGTTTCAATACAAAAGGTACCAAAAAGCCACAGCATTTTGAGTAATAACAGCATTGCTGCATTTTTCTCTTAGTTGGAGATATGAAATCAGCCAAGAAGAGAGCATTTGACAATAAAGAACACAAAGAGACAGTTACCAGATTTGAACAAAAACAGATGGTGTAAGGCACTATAAAGAATCTTCACATGCACTGATTAGAGGATAAACAAATATGTTTCTTCTTTATCCACTATTTTGCAACTTTATTCAGAAAACTGACCGTACCTAACACAGGCCTATACATTCCTAACTGAATTTTAAAATTAAATTGTTTACATTGCATATAAAAGTTTTTGCCTAGGGATCTGTAGCACCCTAGGGTGCCCTGATGTTAGCAGACAGCTCCAGAGGAAACTGAACTCATCTTAAGATGTCTTCATTATAACGGGACCTAGCTGTATGCAATGAGTTAGGGAAATGCGAATGCTTTTGAAGAAAATCAATATGTATAGCTAATTGGTAGGCTGAGGATGTAGTCTGAAAAAGGGTTAACTCTTCTAAACATTAATCAGGGAAGAAATGAATAGACAACTTTTAATGCCAGTAAGAAAAGTGTAGCATCAACATGAGCATCAGATACCTCTGAGTGCTGAGCTTTAATAACAGGGAGGAACACAGTATAATAATAGGCCCAGATCTTGATTACTTTTCCTAATGAGAGTGAAGCACAGCATGGAAAAGTGACAACTTGAGATAATTCAAAATGTCACATTAGCTTTGAGTTTCAATCGCTTCCACAACCAGTCTTCATAAAAACTGCTAATGAGTAGTAAATTGGACTGATTTGAGTTTTGCTTCGATTCGCTTCTTGTGCTAATCTTTAGGAAAAGGGTTTTAGGCAGTGGGATGTCATAGATGGTACAGAGAGCAGAAGTCAAGTGGCCCAAGATGGAGTCTGTGCTCTGTGATTAACAATCTTTGTGACCCAGGGAAAGGAAGGCAAAGAAAAAAGTTGTCATGAACATCTGTCTGGTGCCACACACTGCGCTAGTTCCAGAGGAAGTGGGTGAATATGTCTTGGGCCCTTGAATCACTCACATACTAACAATGAAAATGGACATGTAAAAAGACAGCTGGATTCTCTTATAACAACTTTAAAGAGTTGTGATCAAAGGACTATGGCAGACCAGACTCCAGTGCTATTAGCAAACAATGAGAAAATCAATATGAGTATATGCTAATCAGTGCTGTCTAATAGTAAATCATGAAAGCCAGGTAAATAACTTGAACATTTCTAGGAAATGTATTGAAATGAGTAAAAAGACACAGGTGAAATTAACTTCAATAATATATTTTATTTAACCCAATAGTTCCAAAATACTATTCCAACCCATAATAGATGTGACAGTAATTGGTGACAGTGTACATTCCTTTTTTCACTAGTTCTTCAATATTCAATGAGTATTTTACACTTACAGCACATATCAATTTGGACTAGCCACCTGAGTGTTCAGTAGCTGTATATTGTTAGTGGCTACTTTCTTGAATTATACAATGATAAGTCGGTACTTATGTCCCAAAAGACTTCAGGTGTCTGTGCAGTATTCAACAAGGGATTCCTTGCTTAAGATGAAGATATGTGGATAAGACCTAGGGACTTTAATGCTCTCTAACATTAGTTCTGACACTGGGTTGCCAAGCTGATGTTGGACCAGGTGGATAAGAATCCCCTGGGAAGCTTGTGTAAAGACAGAATTCCAGATCACTGAGATCCTAAAGTATTGAGTCTCGAGTGGAACTTTCCATATTTTATAAAATGACTCTTATTATTCCCAGTTACGTCCAGGTTGAGGAATACTGCTCAATCATCTAAGAAATAAAAAAGGTAATCTGATTTTAGACAGCATTTTAGGATCTTCTTCTATGTGAAGGGGCCATAAGCGTTTCTTGAGAAACTGCATACCTTTTTTTCCTCGAGTGATATAGTATCTGGAACTGGCCTTTTCTTTCACTTAGCTGTATCCACTAACTCAGCATGGATTTGATGATATCTACCAGACTTCAGGAGAGTGGGCAGGTTTCATTTTCCCTTTTTTGTCTGATTTTTTCAGATGAGTTAACTCACATCTGGCTGTCTCAAAGTAATCTATGTGACATTAAAAAAAATCTTTCATGGACTCCTCTGCAGATATACTAGCCAGAAGCTTAGGGAGAGAGCCTAGATCTCTATATTTTTCCAAAATCTTCAGGATGTGCTTTATGTGTGGAAAGTCATTTATAATTCAGTGACCTAGACAATTATTTGGGAATGTATTGCTACTTCCATTTCAAATTTCAACCTGTTTTCTGCCATGCAGAGTATAATAATGTTACACTATCTTTTTTTTTAAAAAAAGATTTATTTATTTATTTGAGTGACAGAGTTGCAGAAAAGAAAGAGGAAGAGACAGAATGAGAGATCTTCCACCCACTGGTTCACTCCCCAAATGGCTGAAAAGGCTGAGACTGGGCCAGACTGAAGCCGGGAGCCTAAGATTATCTGGAACTCTCATGTGGGTGGCAGGGACCCAAGCACTCAGGTGCATCAGCAGTCAGCTGGATCAGACGTGGAGCATCTGGCATTGAAACTGGCACTCCTATGGGATGCCAGCATCCCAGGTGGCAGCTTAACCAGCTGCGCCACAATACCAGCCCCATTCTTAGGCAGGCTTTGTTTGATATTTTTTGCTCTGTAGCTTATTGCATGATCTTTTTAGGTTATTTACAATGTCTGAGTCGTATTTCCTCATCAGTAAAATGGGGATAATAATATTCAATTATTATAGCACTGATGTCTGTCCATTTCCAAAATGAGTTTCTAATGTATCTCAGTAAATGGCAGCTCTAAACTTGAATTTGGACTTGAAACTAAAGCAATTGTGACTCTATAAATACTTGTAGTGGATAGAATTTTATTACTGAAAAATATATGTTCAATTACCAACTCCTATTACCTGAGAATGTAACCTTATTTGGAAATAGAGTCTTTGCAGGTATAATCCAGTTATGATGAAGTCTGTGGAGCAAAGAAAACTACACAAGAAAGAAGATGCTGATGTGTCAAGAGAAGTCAGAGAGTAAACACTGATGGCATTTGAGTTTCTGGTTCTAGTTTTCTTTGAGCACAATTGAATTCCTAGTCTGAACCTTCTACAAAATTCCCATTTGTACATATGAAATTTCCAAATAGTTTTAGTTGGTTTCTGTTACTTGAAACCAAAGAATCCTAATAAATGCATTTCTCCAGGGGAATTTCTTTTGTGAATCAGCTCTTACTTTGGGATGTCCATTATGTAAAAATTAACTTTCCTTATTGTTTCACTTGGGATTGTTTAACCCAAGATTCACTATGCATCTATTAGAATTCAGGATGAACCATTTGCATGAATCTTTAACGCCTTTGGGTTTGGACATGACTCCCTTGGAAAGATAGTTAAGAATCAACAATATGTAAAGATCAGAAAAATTATCATTATTACAAAAATCTTCCTAGTTCTATGATTTCCTTAAAAACGATTATATTGGAATAATTTCTGAATTCTATTTTCTTTAACATGCTGCATGCAAAGTACTGACTATGTGCCAGAGAAATGCAGAGTTGGATGAGACACTGTTACTTTCTTCAGAGAGCTTAGAGTTTAGAGAAGGATGACACCCAGAAACAATGCATTCAAAACTAGGATGGCATGATGTAAATGCTGAGATAAAAGTACCACCTTTGTATTTGGAGGAGAATATGATTATTTCTAGCTGAGACTATCACTGAAGCATTGAATGATGAATAGAATTTATATAGATGCCACCACCCCCATTATATTCCTGAGAAAATCTAGGGTAGGTGTCCCTGTTAAAAACTCTCACAACTTCCTATACCTTTTTTCAGTGTGTGCTTTTCTCTACTGTACTGAAAGCTGTATAAGAGTAGTAATCGCATCTGTTATGGCCAACATTATATTTTCAGAATTTACCATAATTCTTAGTACGTAGAAGTTGTCAATAAATGCTATTTGCAAGAATAAATGTACTTTGGACCATGTCACAAAGAGAATGGAGCAGGAGGATGACACTCTATTTGAGTGATTTTAAATACTATAGTATGAACTCATGTAGTTTTACTCTAGTGCTTTTACATTAATGTGACTTGCTATGCCTCATATATTTTCTCCTTCCTGTTACAACAGGCAAATTTTCTCTACAGCTCTGTTCAGGCTCTTGAAAAAGAGAGCTTGCCAGATTTATCCGTGTTTTCCAGTTAGGCCATACATGTCATTGGCCAGAAAATATAATAGCTGTGCTTGTGTCATGTGTCTGTCTTAAGACAATCATCCATAGCTGGAAGGAGATTCTATAGTTCAAAGCATTAAAGTCTAGGCAGTATGATCTATTTGTGGAATAGTTTTACCCAGAGGAGGATTTGCACTAGGGAGACAATGACTGATCTAAAATGTTCCTTCTGTAGAGTAGTCTAATATATGTAATGAAAAAAACTGACTTATTAATTGCAGTCACATTAGAATTGGTAGAGAAGACTGGATAAGTGAACAGGTGAACTGACTAAAATGAAGTAAACACCAATTCCAATGTAAATGTGACCAACAGAAACATGGATTTAGATCCAAGTCTTCCAATTATTATATTCATATGGGATATGATTTCTTCTTTTACAAATTCTCCATTTTCTCTGTATCCTTCTCTAAATCCAAAAGGGACAGTAACTTGCCTATGTTATTGACTAAGAATGCTTATTCTTTTTATTATGAGTACTTGTAAAATGTCTTCATTTAGATTTTCAAAGAAAATATGAATTACATATTTATCTTTTTCTTTTTCTGCCTGAATTTCTGCTTCTCACTCATTATTTTCTCTCTCTCTCTCTCTCTCTCTCTCTCTGAAGGGGATCAAGTAAAATAAAGTGAATGAAATTTACACTCAGATGCATAGTATGGTTGTGGAAATGAGGGAATCCAGAAATTCAGATCAGGCGATTGTAGGTCTTTTCCCTAAGTTAAAATGATGAAGTGACACACAACACAAAAATCCCTCTACTAGCAAAAATGAATCTTCTACTGGTATTGCATTTGACTGGGGTATATAGTACATACACACACACCTTTACACATATTAAAGATATTTATTGACAGATGAGATGACATGCAAGAGAGAGGAAATTGAAATTACTGACTGGCAAGAATGTTTGAGATATACTTGACATCCATTTGACTATGTTGTCTATGCCTTCTAGTTTTTAAACTGAATAATTTTTAGAAATAATGTTACAGGTCCACTATCAATAAGACAGTGGTAAGGCAGTGTCTTGTGGTAAGGCAATGTATACACATTTGTTTAGAGCTGTATTAGGCTGAAACATTATCATTCTATTTGACTATATTTGAAGATGATTCCTTGTTCTTTCTTACTGTGTATATGGACTCAAGTTTAGAGAGTTGTCTATAAATCTCCACTTTATTTGTTTATAGACTGCAGTTATAAAGACAAAACTAACAAGAAAGTGAAGCTTGAGTTTGGACCCCACCCACCTTTCTTATAGCAACAGAAAATGGTAACAGTAAGAGACCAAAGTTTAATATTTTTATTCAAGGTAATTTATGCTCTATTTGCTGTTGTTTGCAACTAGAGGAATCACCCCCATGTACAATATCACTCCAGGGGCCAGTGCTGTGGCGCAGCAGGTTAACCCCCGGGCCTGAAGCGCCGGCATCCCATATGGCGCTGGTTCTAGTCCCGGCTCCTCCCCTTCCGATCCAGCTCTCTGCTATGGCCTGGGAGAGCAGTGGAAATGGCCCGAGTGCTTGGGCCCCTGCACCCATGTGGGAGACCCGGAAGAAGCTCCTGGCTCCTGACTTCAGATCGGTGCAGCTCCATCCGTTGACGCCATCTGGGGAGTGAACCAGTGGATGGAAGACCTCTCTCTCTGTCTCTCCCTGTCACTGTCTGTAACTCTACCTATCAAATAAATAAATAAATAAAATCTTTAAAAAAATATTACTCCAGCTATCAAAAGGGCTAATTTTAAACTGAAGCTCTCCTCTTGCACTCAGCATACACAAAACTGTATTTGAGACTATTAGTTGCTTCACAGTGGCTGTAATTCTTCCTGCTTCTTTGATGGGGATCCCTTGGGCATCACTTTGCCTGAATGCAGTATCTGGAACCAGGGCAGCTCTCTCCTAACCATTAGAGGACCTGGCCTGAGGTTCACACACTGAGAATTAAACACCAATAGACACAAAGGTCCTTGAAGAAGTCACTAAGCTATTGACTTAACACAGGTGTACTCTGAGGTTTATTATATAATTTGTTGTTATCTTGAGTTGTTTTCTTCTATTTGAAACTGAGAGCTTCCTATGGACACAATCAATACTTCCCTCCCCTATCTTCTGCTACGTTTAACTCACATCTCCCTCTCCCCTGCACTAGGCAAGCTGAACAACATGCTGAAAGTTTCTTGAGAGAATGGACTGTATTTTAGCCATTATCTGTTTGTTTTTTTTTTTAATCAGTACTCAATAAGTGTGTTGAATGTCTGTCAACCTGTTAATTTATACAGGTTAAGTTGTTAATTCATGTTACGGATCAACGATAATAGCATTAAGAATTAAATTTCTGAAGAAGATTTTCCTTTTAAAATGGGGGGGAGGGTGTTGTAAAATACTTGCTAGATCTCAGGCGATCTGTATAATTTAATCTCATTTTATCTTTACAAGAAATCTTTTATATAGAAAGTACTAACACTATTTTTACACTGAGGAAATTGAAAGAAAGATCATATGAACTTGCCTAAAGTCACCCCTCTAAGAATCAGCAAAATTGCTTTAAAGTTTCTATTAAGATATAATACATACTAAAAAGTATGTGTATCATAATGCACAACTCAGTGAATTTTTGCAAACAGAACATATCCTTGTAATCAGACTCACCTCAGAGACAAAACATTAATTATCAGTACATCAGAAGCCTCCCTTGGATCCTTTGCAATCATATCCCACTCCCCACCAAGAATAACCACTAACTCCTTCTTATGCAAAACCTTTACCTACTTTTGTTCTTTCTCTAAATTGTGCCATAGAGTATATGCTACATTGTCTTGATTCTTTATTTAATGTTTTGTGCATTTCCTTTATATTATTTATTTATTTTATTTATTTGAAAAGTAGATACACACACATGATAGAGAAAGAGAGAGATCTCCTATTTGCTTGCTCATTTCCCAAATGCCTGCCATAGATAGCCT
Source organism: Lepus europaeus (assembly GCF_033115175.1). Classification (NCBI taxonomy): domain Eukaryota; kingdom Metazoa; phylum Chordata; class Mammalia; order Lagomorpha; family Leporidae; genus Lepus; species Lepus europaeus. The sequence goes on from NC_084831.1 coordinate 63,391,192, forward strand.
AGGCCAGATTGATACCAGAAGCTAGGAATTCAATCTGCATCTCCCTTTGGGTGGCAGGGAGTCAAGTACTCAAGCATCCATCACTTATTGCTGCCCAGAATGCACATTAGCAAGAAGGTGGAATCAGTAGTGGAACTGGGACTTGAACCTATAAACTGATATAGGATGTGTGTGTCTCATGCCACATCTTAACTGCTACAACAAATGCTTGCCCCCATTTCATATGATTTTAAGTTGATTACTTTCACCATTTTATAGTGTTTCATTGAATGACTATACCATACTTTCATCATTTATTCCACCTTAAGCTCTTAAGATTGTTTAATCTTCTGAACAAACTTTTCACATTACAAAAAGAATCAAATTCTAATGGAAGAACAATAGTTGGTTGTAGTTGATATTCTGGGAAATGATTTCTGGCTTGATGCTATTTTATCTCATTCCATGAATACCTGGTTAGAAACTGTGGAATAAAGGATTTTTTTCAAATATCTTGAAAGAGTTTAGCTAAATGCTAATTTATTCTTTCCACTAGGCCTTACTTTCAGAGAATGAAAATACTGTGAGTCTTTTGTACTAAATAATGGGTTAGTGTTACACTAAACTGACATCTCTGACTGTGTCCTATGGAATTCCCTCTTCTTTTCATTGACTGTATTATTCCCAAGTTATGGCTATAACTTGACCAGGAACATGAGAGAGAACAATAGTCATGAATCCTCTCCTTTCTCTATTGACTCAACACCAATGATATTGAAGTGTAGACTTTTTTTAAAAGACCAAAGGTATCTGAACGTTTCATAAAGGAATATAAGTCTTATATCCTGAAATTCCAGTTATCAAAACATTTTGTTTGGGACCAGAGCTGTGGCATAGTAGGTTAAATCTCTGCCTGTGATGCCAGCATCCCATATGGGTGCCGGTGCCAGCTGCTCTGCTTCTGATCTAGCTCCCCGCTAATGGCCTGGGAAACCTGTATAAGATGGCCAAAGTGCTTGGGCCCTGCGCCAATGTGGGAGACCCAGAGGAGGTTCCTGGCTTCTGGCTTCAAATGAATCCAGCTCTGGTTGTTGCAGCCATTTTGGGAGTGACCCAGTGGATGAAAGACCTCTCTCTCTGTCTCTCCCTCTCTCTGTCTGTAACTCTGCCTCTCACATTAAAAAAAAATTTCGCTTATTAGTAGGTTGTATAATTGGTTCTTTGTATGGAGATAGTCCTTTTTCACACATCTACATCTTTTCAGAATTGGTCAAAATTGGCAGCTGGGGAACTTTCAGTCTTTCAAGTTAGTATTTGTTACACCCCAGATAAAATACAGTATATTATATAGTGGCACTTTATAAATGGTGGCTACATGGATATATTAAAGCCATTTTATAGTTGTGATGCACAATGTAACTTGAATAAGTGCTTCTATCAGAGTATTCCTTCAGTAAAATGTGTATAGTTTGCTACCCATGATGATCAAAACATAAGCATTTATCTTGGGCTTATTTGGATAATTAGAGTGAGAGTCAGTGTTCATATTTTATCAGTTCAGTTATCTCCAGCTGGTTCACCCTTTTACAGTGAGCCATTTGCAGGAATTGTGAGCGTCAGAGATGGTTTATAATCCAATCTGCCTTACTCTTAATCTGTTCATAGACATTTATTTACTAATAATACTTTTTTAAGTTATGGGAAAGGAAAATGAAGTGTTTGCTCTTCATTTATTAAATGATTATAAACTTGAGTTTTTCATCAAAACAAAATTCATTTTTTAGGGTAACTATCTCAGTCTCCTCTAAGAGGAAAATCTTCATTAGGTGTGCACACATCATTTGAAAAAAAATTCCCTTTGTGTTTTTCCTCTTTAGGACAGAAGTTTCTTCAGTTTTTCACTTTCCATTTTAAGACCTTTCGCAAAAGGAATAGAAAAGAACATATGATATAGAAGAAATCTCATCAGAAACAATGACAAAGAAAATAAAGTCTTCGTAGTTCTTAGAGAGGTAGGATAGATGAAAGATGAGAAAAGAGAGATCAGATGTTAGCCATTTTTATACTTGGGCACATCCATTCCACCTAGGTCATCCTTGAAAGATGGAGATATAGTATATAAACACAAATTTAAATTTGTGGGGGAAGTTGGACTAGGAAGAGTTTGTTCTCTACTTCCTATTTGGGTTTCTGGGAGGATATTACTCAACGGACTCATCACGTTAGCACTGATGTGTGTGGGTTGGTGCTTAGCTGAAAAGAATGATAGCGTGCTATGTTTATGTAGAGAGATGGCTGGATATAAGTGTATCCCTTGGCTTCCATGTGGCATAAAAAAGGTGTAGAATGTCCTTGAGTCATCAAAAGAGATGATGCAGAGGTGGCTAAGTGTTGAGAGCCATATGGAGAATGTGGCTTTGAGCAGGGACCATATGGAGTATGGAACTGATGTTTGAGATGCCCTAGTATGAGTGGGAGCCAAAAATGGGCAAAGTAATCAGAGTAGGCAAGAAAAATCCAAGCATGCTGAGAAAATAGCTGAAGATTCACCATCCATGAATGTTAATAGTAAATTCCAGAGTGATGTAAATAATCTTAAGGAGCAAGGGACATTTTTATGTAGGCTGACAGGGTTAAGAAAAAAACTGGCCAAGACTCTGTTTTAGAGCTCCTTGTTCTCTACACCATGAAGACACTTAAGATATTTACATCCAGAAACCGTGTTGCTATAGAGGAGGTAGGAGAACCATTGACAAATACCATAAGAGAATGTAGTATTCTGATGATTTAAAGTATATGTATCTGAGTTACTTAGAAAGCTGAAATTCTCTCCCTGTGTCCAGTAGAATGGGAGACTTGAGAGCAAGATAAGGTAAGTAATAGAAAGAAAAAAAATCCATATAACTGTGTTTATCATGTGACATTATTGACCTCTATTTTTAACTTAAATAGAAATCATGCATTATAAGATATGTGATAAGGTGCCTCATCTTAAAGACACTTCCTCCAGTGAGTTCCATGTAGCTCCCTTGTATTTCAATATTTGTGTTTTGATCAGATATTTTGGAGAAATAGCCTGAATTCTGTGGTTCTCAACTTTATTTATACGTACCATTTTTTCAATTTTTGTCACGTGTGAAATATACAGTCTTATTGGCTAGAAAATGTATTAGGGCTCAACGTGGAGGGGGTTTGTGATTAGTGGCAGGAAACAACCTTGACGAGGAACTCATGCAGGGAAAAGCTTATGGAACTTTGCAAGCGTGCTGAGGGAACTAGGAGTCAATTGTGTATCTGGGTCAGTTTCTTCTCCAGCACAGAAGAACACTCTGTCCCTGTACCAACCCTCCTGCCATGCTGTTGGCTGCAGAAATGATCCTTCAGAGTAGTACTGTGATATGATGAAATCAATGAGTTTGGATGTAGCTTCTGAAAATTGACTCTAAGCTAGTTACCCTATTTTTCCAATCATTATTATTACGTATGTGTGATATTTGTCAAGTAAATAGCAGGATGTTTCCACATTATAAAACCTCTTTAGAATGCAAGGTGAATTTCTGAAACCACTTACTTCAGAAATAGAACTCATAATGACAAATATTTGTTGAATACCTTTTTGTGTCTCATATTACATTAGCTGTAAGGAATACAAAGCCAGGCCCCTTGTTTTTGAGGACTTTATACAGTAGGAGAATTGGATTTGGGGGATATTCCATAGGGTGAGTTAAAAATAAAAATGATGATTTCATCATATAATAACACCTATTTTTAGAGAATTCTATGTGTTTTACATATATCACCATCAATTCTTTGATAACACTGTAATAAACTGTAACTATTTGCATTTTAGTTAAATAACTTCTGCTACATATCCATATCCTTTATTTTTTTTTCTATTCATCTGTTGGTGGACACTTTTGTTGTTTCCATATATAGGTTATTATGAATAATGCTTCAGTGAACATAAAAATGAATACATCTCTTTAAGATACTGACTAAATTCTTTTTATATATACCCAGAAGTGGAATTTCTGGATCATGTGGTTAATTTATTTCTAAATTTTGGAGGGGTCATCATGTTCTTTCCCGTAGTGACTATATGAGTAAGGATTCCCTTTGATCTACAACCTTGCTACTGCCTATTATTGTTTTTTTTTTTAATGACATTCATAGTAAAAGGTATGAGGAGTTATATCATTGCAGTTTTTTATTTTATTTTATTTTATTTTTTGACAGGCAGAGTGGACAGTGAGAGAGAGAGACAGAGAGAAAGGTCTTCCTTTGCCGTTGGTTCACCCTCCAATGGCTGCCGCGGCTGGTGCGCTGTGGCCGGTGCACCGCGCTGATCCGAAGGCAGGTGCCAGGTGCTTCTCCTGGTCTCCCATGGGGTGCAGGGCCCAAAGACCTGGGCCATCCTCCACTGCACTCCCGGGCCATAGCAGAGAGCTGGCCTGGAAGAGGGGCAACCGGGACAGAATCCGGTGCCCCGACTGGGACTAGAACCCGGTGTGCCGGCGCCACTGGCGGAGGATTAGCCTAGTGAGCCTCAGCACCGGCCATTATTGCAGTTTTGATGATTTGCATTTATCTGATAATTAGTGGTGATGAACATCTTTACCTATATCTGTTAGTCATTTGTATGTCTTCATTGGAGAAATATCTATTCGAGTGGTTTGCTCATGTTTTAAATTGCTTATTAATTTATTTCTATTGAGTTGTAGAAGTTCCTTGTATGTTTTATATTGTAAGTCCTTATCAGACTGATGATTTGCAAGTATTTTTCCTAATCATCAGGTTGTCTTTTCACTCTATTGATGGTTTACTTTGTTGTACAGAGCTTTTTAGTTTAAAGTTGTCTTATTTGTACACTAACTTTTGTTGCCTGTGCTTTTGATCTTATATGAAAGAAATCATTGCCAATACCAAGGTCATGGAGATTTTCACTTATATATTGTTTTAAGAGTTTTACTGTTTCTGATATTACATTTTAATCTTTGATCTATTTTTGTGTATAGTAAAATAAACATTCAATTTTATTCTTTTGCAAGTGGATATACGTTTTTCTATACCATTTGTGCTGATTATTTTTTCTTTTAAAAAGAAGGAAATCTCACCATAGGTAACAACATGAATTAAACTAGACCTTACACTAAGTGAAATTAGCTAGTCACATAAGAACAAATACAGCATGATTCTACTTGTATAAAGTATCTGAAATAGTCAAACTCATAGAAACAGAGTGAATTGGTGGTTTTCAGGGACTGGGAAATAGGGAGTTGCTGTTCAACAAGTATATTAAATTTGGATTATGCAAGATAAATGAAGTCTAGAGATCTGCTCTACAACGTTGTGTCTCTACTTCACAGTACTGCATTTTGTACTTAAAAATGTCATGTTGCATCCTTGCCACAAGAAAATTAATAATTAATTAAATAACTCCCTGTTCACTCAGACACACATATAAGAGTGTGAGCTAGAAGTTCAACTCAAATGTGTTTGCCTAACTTGTAACAAATTACCTAAACAATGAATATATCTTGGAAAAAATTAAGATGTAATTCATATTAGCCCCAGAGAGATCAAGGAAAATCTGTCAAACAAATCACATTGACATGGAAAAGAACAATTAAAGAAGGACTTGCATGATTTCCCAAGATCAAAAAAGAGGATATGGGCAGTACATTTCCTATTTATACAGGGGTGCCCTTTAATACAGATGTGGGTTAGTGGTTGAAAGCCTTTACAGGGACCTAGAATGCATCATTTCTGAGTTTTGCAGAAAATCAATAAAAATATTTAAGTAAAGTTTATTAAAATAAATTTTGCTTTATGTTTCTCATACTTTTACAGTTCAAAGTAGACTAAAGAAATGCAGATTATTTTTATAACCAAGTGCATTCATCTGTAAAACCAGTAGATGTCAGCATTGGGCTGTTCTTGACCATGTAGTCTATAGCCATATTATTTTGAAAAGACTATAAATATTCAGTACAAAATATACTGAGATGTAAAATAGCAGGTGCAGCAAATCTGTGGTGAGGATACATTTAATGGGTGAAGGATTCAATATTCCATCTACCCAGCAAACAACTGTATATAAAAACCCCATCTGTAGCTTTTTTATCCATGTCCATTTGTAAAAATCAATTTATTTCAACGTATCAGTATTCTCTTTTGTAGAAGATAGCTTTATACAATTAAGTGACAAAATAGACTAAAGCCATTTACAGAAATGTAAATATTTGAGTGATTCAGGTTACATCTGGTTAAATCAGAAAAGGACACTGAAGGAATTTTTAAAAAATTTCATTAGGTATCATTTCAATCTAAAGTTTTTTGTAAAACATTTTTTTTTTTGGACAGGCAGAGTGGACAGTGAGAGAGAGAGACAGAGAGAAAGGTCTTCCTTTTGCCGTTGGTTCACCCTCCAATGGCCGCCACGGCGGGCGCGCTGTGGCCGGCGCAAAGCGCTGATCCGATGGCAGGAGCCAGGTGCTTCTTCTGGTCTCCCATGGGGTGCAGGGCCCAAGCACTTGGGCCATCCTCCACTGCACTCCCTGGCCACAGCAGAGAGCTGGCCTGGAAGAGGGGCAACCGGGACAGAATCCGGTGCCCCGACTGGGACTAGAACCCGGTGTGCCAGCGCCGCAAGGCAGAGGATTAGCCTAGTGAGCCGCGGCGCCGGCCTGTGAAACATTTTTTGAGTCACTTTTCAGCATTGAGATTCTAGCTCTTTTGGAGTATATTAAAACCATTTCTAGCAATATGTACCTTGAAACCAAGTAGATGGTTGATCAACATTAAGTAGAAGATAATATGTATAATTCATACTTCAACTGGGTTATAAATTTGACATAAGTATTTTATATTCTTGGTATGTAGAACACAAATTTCCTGGGATAATGCTCATTTCGTGCCTGAGGTAAGTAGATCTGGCCTTGTGTCAAGCAGAAATTTATTAAGAAGCCAAAATAGCCTTGTTTCCTTGAGTACAATCTTACTCATCCAGCCTTTGTCAATCATTACATGTGAATATACAGTAGAAAAGGAATGGAAGCTGGATAAAAAGCTATAAAAATCATTTTACAAAATCTTCATAAGGAAATCCAAGACCAAAGAGGCAAAGAGACTTGCGTAAGGTTGAGGGCATGCACTTTCTTTCAGTATTCTAGTTCATTTTAAAAGCAAAATCTATCCAGAATATGTGAAAATGCTATTGTATATTCCAAGATGACTTTAAAATTATCCTTGCTTTCAAGGATCTTGGAAAGAAGGATAACCTAGGAAACAAATGTTAACAGAATATCACAGTACATTTTAGCAAATTTAATGTCTAAGGTATGCTCAGAGTGCTGACAAGAGACACTTGCTTAGCTTAGTCAGGAAGAATCATCATGGTTTTCAGAAAATGGGCTATTTCTTGCTTGAAAAGTCATCCTGAACCTGTTACCAAACTAAGGAATGGAAAACATCATCATTTGGTGGGGCTACAAATGGGATCTGAAACTTGCTTGATAATGAAGTAAATGAGGTCTGAAGCTGACTTGACTACTCCACTACATTTTGGTGTTAAGCTAAAGAGCAATCTGGTTCAATATTTCCCAAATGATGGTAAAATATATGTATTAAAATCATCTCGGAGCCGGTGTTGTGGTGCAGTAGGTTAATCCTCTGTCTGCGGTGCCAGGACCCCATGTAGGCGCTGGTTCTTGTCCTGGCTGCTCCTCTTTCGATCCAGCTCTCTGCTATGGTCTGGGAAAAAAGTAGAGTATGTCCCAAGTACTTGGGCCCCTGCACCTGTCTGGGAGACCTGGAAGAAGCAGCTCCTGGCTCTTGGCTTCGGATCAGCCCAGCTCTGGCCATTGCAGCCATTTGGGGAGTGAACCAGCATATAAAAAACCTTTCTCTGTGTCTCTCCCTCTAACTGTCTGTAATGCTAACTCTAAAATAAATAAATAAAAAATCTTTAAAAAATATCTTCTTCAAAGTTAGGATTCAGAAGATTAGGTGACTTTTAAGAAAGAAAAGCAAAAATAAAGATAATAGCAATTATAAAACCCAGCCAAGAGAAGGAACCACGAGTGTAACCTCCACTGAACTACCAGCAGTGGCTCATTTGAAACCAATAGCATTAAATTTGCCAGTATCAGCAATGTAATATTTGGTCCTGAAAGAGAACCAAGTTTGATAGTTCATGAAATCCATAACCATCTCATTTATATTCTATTTTCATCCACAAAACGGTTATGTCACTATGTGCAGTGACTACATCCAAAGTGGTTGGACATTGGTAATATATGTAACTACTCATATCAATATGTTAAAAATGACATTCAAAATGTGGTATACTTAAAAATAGCTTGAGTTTCAATGGTCATACAATAGACTGCTCTCTGAAAATGATGGTTTAGCAAGTCTTCTGCTGCTTTTTTCTGAATGATGTGAAAGAACACCCCTTTTATAGGCATCATATATATTTCCAGCCATCTTTTTCCATCTCTTTGGTACACTGCAGGGAAATGCATTAGGTCATAACTCAGTACTAGAAGAAAATTCTGATGATGAACCTAGCTTGTTCAAAGCCTCTTTGGCATTAATCTGCCATATGCAATCACTGTGTGAGAGATTGAAGATCATATTTCAGTTCTGTGTACCAGAACACAAAACCATCTCATACAATTCATCCAAATCATTGGAGAGATATTCCTCTCCAGACAACAAGTGCAGCACTAGGAATATGGACAAATTCCAGGGAAGACAATTACCCAGTTTATCAGCTCGTGGTGTCAGGATAAATGACAAAAATTATTATACGTTCCCTTGGATTTCTGAGAATTAGAATTATTCATGCCAGTGGAAAAAAGAAGATGTACTTTAATACCTGAGCAGCTTTTCATTTGGATTAAGTAACATTCTAAGTAACAATTTTGGTGTGAATTCAACATTCCCTGTTTCTGTATGCTGAGGAAGAAAGGGGGTTTAGTGTAGGGGTGGGGACATGTTGTAAGGGTACACTCCCTTAGAGGTTGGGCACAGCAGTCCTCATTCTACATTTGTATAATTATTTTTAGAAACAAAAGCCAAGTTTGTATCTGTATGACTTGATCTTAAGTGTATTTAATTTTTGTTCAGATTAATTTATACATCTTGAACATTTAAAGCATAGGTTTTATTTATTAATATCATCATTTATCCTCTTCCAAGGTGAAGTATATTAACATGTTCATCAATTCTTTTTCATTACTCTTCATACTATTTAATCAATCAGTTGCCTTTGCCTATATTCCTTTCTGAAAGATAGATAAGGCATTTTCTTTTGTGTTGGAGACCTAAGAAATGAGGATGATATTGAAGGAAACTTTTTTGTGTTTCCCTGTAAGTATCCTAGAAATCAAATTTTTCCTTGCTTGGGGCTAGGAATTTTTGTCTCAATTGCTATACTTTGATTCTGCACTAAATGCTGTCTCATTAATGGATATTGATTATGTAGTTGATTAAAATGATTAGCTGCAGTGGAACACAGTTGCAGAAGGATATAGATTTAGGGCTCAGATAATTTTGCCATTCAGAGAAACGAATATGCCAGGATCGTGTTGTCATGCTACCGTTCTGTCACCTCTAGGTTCAGACTGTTTGTTTTTGCCCGTGTACTAAGTAATCACTAAAAATTTTAGTGTATTTTTGCTGTTACCAGCTGGGAAATGTGTGTGTGTGTGTGTGTGTATGTGTAAATGCATGTGCATAGATATTTTTCCCGGTTTCATTTGAAATGTGTTCATCATAAAAATGAGAGTTATTTGCATACCTTTTAATTCAGGATTGGTCTTCTGACTTGATTTTGCCTGCAAACTGCCTGTCAGTGTTTCAAAACCACCAACAACTGATAGATTTCTATACAGCTGCCTGGGCTGCTGTAGTAATAAAATGTGAATGTGTTTTCCCAATATCTGAAGACTTCTGCTTGGGATTATAAGCAGAAAGCACAACATATTCTGTAAATGTTGTTTTAAAATGATGAAATTTAGAATAATCTATCATTCTAGGACTGCTTTAGCTTTATTGGTTCAAACAAGAAGATATCCTCCCATTAAAATCCTCCCTCTCTCTTTCTTTCTAACTCATTATAACAGAAATCAGGAGATCTGGCTCTCAAAGACAGCCTAGTAATAAGCACCAAATGGTTGTTCTCAAAGAAATGAGGTACAATCCTGTATGGGTGAAATGTTTAAGAAAATAAAAAGCCCATTTTAGTATCTTTCCTTGGATATACTTTTAGAATTTGCAGTGAATTAGAAATTACTTTCTGTTACTTCAATGAGACAGGTTATGTTTCCACCAAATATGAATCTTACAGATTATTTTTGTATCATATTAATCTCAATGGAAGATAATTATTCTCTGAAAAAATATTTATAGTCTGCATAAAATCAATGTAATCATACCCATTTTAAAATTATTTTCCTGAAATATACAGATTTTATTTCATTTTTTAAATTAAAAATTAACAACTGTTGGTTGTCTAAGTAGAAGAGAGTGATTAATGTTTAGAGCTACAAGCTCAACATGCGGACTCCATCTCAAGCCTAAAGGCAGCCTTGTGTGGGGAGTGTTCTCAGACCCCAGGTAGTGAACAAGCTAGAGGCCCAACTGTCACTGCTGGAAAAATACCGTGCTTTCCAGAGTCAGTCATTTGGGGTCCTTAAATTGCCAGAAACACACCATGCCAATTGGCACACAGAGTACTTCAGCATGAAGAAGTAAGGGAAGAGCACTAACAACCCACCAGGAACAAAAGGGGAAGGATCTTATTAAATGTAACATATAGATTTTAGAGACTATAATTGGGGTACCCAGTTAATGAGGTGTTCATTAACAACCATAATGAGAGGCAACTGATATTACTTCAGTTCAGCTCACTACAGCCCTTTGAGGATCTACACAACTTAGTATCTTATACACAGGAAAATTTGCATCAGAATACAAGGTTAGAGGAAACATAGCCAAATGCACTCTTAAACACATTTCCTGAATCTGTTTTATTTACCGTAAAATCCACATACTCAGACCATAGGACAGTATTCTATTTCTGTTTGCCCTCAATATTTTGTAGTCATCTGTATGTTTCTGCTTTAACCTTCCAGCTTTAAGCTTTATTCTGGGGAGGAGGCCCACAATACATTTGTCTTCTTGGGAGTAAAATGTTAATAGAATCCTAGATTCCTTCTCTCTATGAATAACACTAATGATATTACCATTTTAACATTAACTTTTATTATTCTGTTTATTCTGGTTTAGGTGAGTGTATGCATCAAATTTAAACACTATAACCTCCAGGGAAATTTATAAGTATGTGAGTGATACTTCAAAAAGGTTTTGGGAAACAGAATTTAAAAATAAGTTTAGGGACTGGCATAACAGCACAGCAGATTAAGCCTCTGCTGGCAATGCTGACATCCCATATTTGAGGGCTAGTTCAACTTGCTACGCATTTTCCTGCTAGTACACCTGGGAAGTCAGTGGATGATGGCCCAAGTAGGTGGGCACTTACCGCTCACCCATGTGGGAGACCCAGATGGAGTTTCTGGCTCCTGGCTTTGGCCAGATGGAAGATCTCTCTGTTGATCTAACTCTGTGGCACTGCCTTCCAAATAAATAAATAACACATCTTTTTTAAAAAGAAAAAGTTTAAAAGGAAATTTGTCTCAGTGCAAAAATTTTGAAATCTATGCATATGAGGGTCTGTGTATAAGAAAAAGCATGCATAGATTTCAAAATGGTTTTTCACTAAAATAAACTTATCTCAAAACTTTTGAAGGTACCTTGTATAACTTAAAATAACTTAGTTCGTGCAAATGAAATCTACCAGGGTTCTGGACACTCTACATCCATGGATTACCGCACTTGAAATGTAATTTTTTTTAACTTTTAGATGAAAGAAACAGAATGAATAGCAGTGTTTCGGCTGAAAGGTCCAAGTACCTCCCTGTCTCCCTAGGCACAGAAAACAGCAAAGTAACCTCCCGACTATACTGTTCCTAGGGGCAAATGGCATCAGGTTCCATATTAGAATGAATTTTATTTGGTGAAATTCAAATTTTGTACAACTACCACAGGTTTAGTATTTTTCTAGGCATAGGAATTGAGGAATGTTACAAAGCATATATAAATCAAAGATTATGTAAAATCAGGGTCTTTTTCACAGAAGCTACATGAGTAGGATGGCATAACTGAGACTCTAGACACACTTCACCCAATCTTCGTTTAGATGATTAATTTTTGTTTCATGCTGTGGGCATGGATTTTTTGGTGTTATAATTTGGGTTCCTATAGAAGTAACCTTCTTCCTGAGACAAGGATTCAAGGGCAATCAGTTTCTCAGGAGTGATCCCAGGAAACACTCTTAGGAGAGAAAAAGGTAAAGAAAGCAAGTCAATACATGGCTTCATCATGCAGATTAATCATGCAGATTACCACTCTGGGCTACTGTACCCTAGTTTAGATGGGCAACTCTGGAGACACTGAAATATGTCTCTGGACTAGTCTCTCATTTTCCATCTCCTGTCAGTCATTGGTGTAAACTGCCTCTAAATGTCATTAATTTCCTACTACTTCTAGCCCACCCCAGCACTAGTAGAGCAGGCCTTGGTGGCCAGAGAAGCCCTCACATACAGTTGCAGATGCTCACAGCTGGTGTTTAAAGATGTGTACAGATGTGGTGAATGAAGGAACCATATGAGAGGACACTGACAGCATCTGCCATACTGGGTCAGGGAGATAAGGTTCAAAGATCTTAGTTTGGCTCTGGAATAAAATACTATTTTAAACTGAGGTAGAATCTTTATGATAGATTTTAAGGCAAATGAAGCAAAATTTCTTCGGAAATAGATTAGGAAGATGTCATTTAGAGATAGACATACAGTTTTTCAACATATCCAACTTCCAGGTTTATGTTCACCATTGCAACAGAGCACAGTTTCAGCTGTTGGGTGTCAGGTAAAGTGGTTTGCTTGAATTTGGGAGTGATGTTATAAGAAAAAAATGTTATATTTAAACGTTAAAATCACATATTTTTGCAAGGCTCATGAGACCTGAGGCTGGGGAAAAAACCAAAACTCTTGTTTTCACAATTAATTTAGGCTTGTGCTCCTTGAGTGGAATGGTGAGTGAGATTACCTATACTGTTTAACTCCTATCTCTCTCTTTCTCCAGGGGACTGAAGTTAATTATGTGCAACTTAAGTGTGCATATGATGTGACTCCATTTTTATATAAAGATCAAATTTAATAGAATCATCAGTGGGTCCACTCAGGGTGTAATTGAAAAGGGTGGTATGCGTAGGAAATGGAATGGATTCAAACCACCTTTCGCAGCAATCAATTAAAGCTCTCTTAATGATTGGCATGATAAGTTTAGGAACTAAACAGATGTAAAGAATTAGCTACCCAAAGTTAAACTTCAGACTCCAGTATTCAAGATAAAGCAGAAGGATTAGGAATTTAAACAATGCAGTTTTACAATAAAATGTGGAAGTAATCACAGATCTTAATTAAAATCTTATTTCCATAAACAGAGACTACAGAAAAGCAGACCAAGTATTGAAACATTTGGAATTGAGAAAATAAGGAGAGAAAAACAATGCAGTTACACTGATCTTCATGATCATGTCTCACTGGCACTGTTACTTAATTTTCTTTTTAAAGGCAGTGAGACAGAAAATGAAATTTCCATCTGATGGTTCACTCCCCAACTGCCCACAACAGTTGGGTAAGAGGTTAGGCATGAGTGAGAAGTTCGAATCAGAAGAGGAACCAGAACTTGAACCCAGACCCTGTGAAATGGGATGTGGGCATCCCGAGCAGCATCTCAACCACTGCAGCAAGTGCCCATTTGGCACTATTACTTAGAAATGTGTTCTCAGTGGTTGTTATCCAGGAAGTAGGCTTTTATCACATAACTTCCTCATAACTTCTCCTGTCCTTCAACTTGTTTCTGTTATATCTTTTTTTTTCCTGAGCTCCAGCAGGATTATGAGTAGAAATGAGTTGTCCAGATGTTTGTTATGCTTTTTGTTGTATCCTCAGTGCTTAGAGCAGTTCCTGACTAAAAGGGTGTGATTAATATACAACTCTTGAATGAATGAGTGGTAGGTGATGGATTAAGGTGATTTCCTTCCTGTTACCTAACCAAATCCCTAGGTTTTCAAGTCCTGAGAGCCTATATGAAATATTTTGAAACATGTCCATAGCAAATGAAGTTCAGACTCACTTAACAGAATGGATTAATAGGGTAAAGGGAAACCTAATGAAATTTTGATGGGAGATCATGGAGCAAAAAGCAGTAGTGAATTACAGGTTATTCTGTGGACCAAATTCAGCACCAATTCTCAGCCAGAGAGGATACAGTTTTTCTGCAATGGTATGACAATACCTGAAGGCTTGCCTGATTCTCTAGACATACTTCAAGGCCTTTTGTCTCCATGCACCCACCTTTTGAACATATTTTCATTTCAATGTATATCACATTGTATTGTCATTATATTTTGTAGGCCTACCTTTCCAGTTTTAGACTCCAAGTAAGTGCTGTAGATTCAAGTTTCGAAGGAGAGAGGGGAAAGATGCCTTCAGTTGCTATCTAGATTGCACCTGAACACTGTCCATTATGCACTATAGAATACTTTCCCAAATAAATTCTCTTTTATCATGTGTTATGCCTTTGCACCTGTTGCTTCTGCTTGAAATGCCTTAGATCTGCTTGTCTGCTTGGCAGAATTTTGCTCATCTTTAAATCTCAGTAAACATACTATGTCTTTTATCAGTCTTCTGACTTGAGAACTCTTTTCCTATATTCCTGCAGCATAGCACTTTCTACACTGAATTGTGACACCATGCTTTGTGCCTCTTTGCCTGCAAGGCTGTTGATGGGAGTCCCTTCAAACCTGCCTTGTAGTCTCCACCGTTTATGCCAGTTCTGCCATGACTCCAAGGCTTACCTGAAAACAATTGCCTAGAAAATGTGTGACCAATTAGTTACCTATGTCTTATAATAGTAGGTCAGAAGGAGAAAGTGATTCTAGAACTCTGGAGAGTTGAAGATGTATGCTGTGTCAAGATAGGCCTTCATTCTTCACTCAAACTCCTGCTCCTGCTAGCTTCAATTCACCCTAATTACTCTGTGCTTCTTATGGTAACTATCATTTTTCTTTTTTCCTATGTCTTATCAGTGGAGATAAGGAGTGGATAAAACATGACATGTGAACATCTGGAACTTCATGAAGCTGAGATAATTAGTTTCATCTTTTGTGGTATTTTGGCTTATTCTCAGAAATATATAGTGGCTCTCACAATCTCTAACCCCATAGCTATAAGGCCCTAAGGACAAAACTGGGGTGTTTCATTTTTGTATCTCTAGCACTTATCAAGTTAGTTAGCTGAATGAGCATATACAATGATGTGATAACGTGGAGATTCCTTTAATCTCCTAAAACTAGAATTTGTGAACCATCCCATGCTGAAGGATGATAAACCTTAACAGTTAGCATCAGTGTTCAGTTTCTAACCCAGCTAACATCTAGACAATAGGAAACATTAATTCCTTATACCCTCAGCCAATATTTGGATTTATGGCCAGAAAAGAAGTAATTTAGTTTCTTGAAGCTTTTACCTCACCTATAAAAAAAGAACTATGGCTTCCTATCATTTAAATGGAAAGTTTTACTGATTCAAACCTAGTAGTTATCTCAAATTAGTCGTGTATTATACTTTGCATTCTTAGAATGTTTTATTCTTTTTGAGACATGATCGCCTACCATATATTATTTGATCCTTTGAGCAATACAGTGAAGAAACTATAAAGTTGACTGGTATTTTAAAAAAAGAAAAGTACACAAGGACAATTTGCGATTGATAATAATCTTATAATCTTAGTGACCATTCCATGAGGCCATTAGAAATGAGGCCTCCTAATTTTTAATATACAGATAGAACATTCTGAATATGTCTTCAACTCTTAATGTGTGCCAGACTGTGCTCTGTGTGATGCATGTATTCAATCATAACATCATCACAACACTCCAAGATCGAGTATAGACTTAAATTTTGCCCAGATTATTAACTCCTCCCTGTCTGGTTCTTCATTACCTACTTGCCATGGCCTCATTGTGGGAGAAGCATATTTCTCCATCCTTTGACCAGGTCATATCACCTACTTTGCCCAATTACATGTGGGTGGAATGGCAGCATTCAAGCCCAAAACACAAGACTTAAGAAACCTTGTATGTTTCTCTTCTTCTATCTCTGCCATTATCACAAGAGAAATTTGATCTGCCTTGGTTGACCACAGACAGTGCATATCCACCTGTAATGAAATAGATATGTTGAAAAGACATCTGCACTCCCACATTTTCTGCAGCTCTGTTCACAATAGCCAAAAGAAGCAGAATAATTTTTAAGGAAATTATGGTACATATATACAACAGAATATTTTTCAGCCATTGGAGAGAATGAAATTTTGTCAATTTGCAACATCATGAATGGAACTGGAGGTCATTACATTAAGTGAAGCAAGTTAAGCACAGAAAGACTAGTGCTACATGATCTTGCTCATATGTGGTATATAAAGCAGTTGATATCATAGAAGTTGAGAGTACAGTGGTGGTTACCAGAATAGCTGGTACTAAGTTATAGTTAGATAGCAGTAAGAAGTTCTGGTGTCCTAGTACACAGGAGGATGACTGTGGATAATAATCATATACTGTCTATTTCTCTTAAACATGTCCAACAAGGAATTTTAATTTTTTTTTCCATAAAGACATGTGTAATGTTTGAGTAAATAGCTATGTACACTCTGATTAAACATTATACAATGTAAAGGAATATCATGTGGTACCCCATAAATATATACAATTTTTTATGTGATAGTCAGAAATAAAAGAAATAAAGAGAGTTTCTCTAACTGCTGAACTGGAAACAGAGTCCATGTTCTCCTTCAAGACAAGACTGTCATATATCAGCCGAACTCTAGCCAATTTGCAGATCTGTGAGAATGATTGTTCTTCAAGCCATTAAATTTGAGAATGGTATGTTTGTGGTAATAGCTTACTGACAATAATAGGTAATATTATTCGTTATTCCTATTTTACAGATCAAGAAACATGCAGAAGCACAGGTAATTTGTTTAGAGTTTCTCAGTAGAGGATGTAGAAAAATACAGAATGTAGAACATTTGAACTCAGTCTGTCTTCGGAGTCATAATTTTTAATGCCATAAACTGCATCTCAAATATTGTAATGGAATTAATTTGAAAACTAAACTTATTCGGCAATTCTGATTGGGAAGAGATGCAGAAAGGCATTATGATATTGGAACATCTATAGGAATTGTGGAGTAAACATTCTAGGTTTAAATTTCAACTTTACTTCTACTGCTTGGGTTTGACTGAATTACCTGGTGATGTTGAACATTAGATTCCTGACAAAAATGGTCACTGTGTGGATAAGAACATGAGTATTAAATACTTAATTTAGTCAATCACTTTCATTGAGCACCTCTTATGTTCTAGTTACTGTTCTAGGCACTCATAATACTGAAACTACTAGGTTCATGCAAGTAGCTAGCAGACTAGAAGCTGAAAGAGTCACAGTAAGATAAAAAAGATAGTAACTGTGCGGCACATGGCAGATAAGGTGCACAGAAAATGGTTTGCTCACCTGTGTTATCAGTTAAGGGTCTTTAGAGAAGTAGAATCAATAGGACACTATATATTATTTGTAAAATAGGGAATTGACTCAAGCAATTATGGGTGCTGTGAAGCCCCCAAATTTGCAGGTAGCAAGCAGGAGCATCAACGGTGTAAGCTCCGGTCAGTTCAAGTCCAGTGTTCCAACTTTGAACAATTCAAAGTGCAGATTTTTAAGGCAGAGAGCAAATTCTTCCTTATTCAGTCTTTTTTTTTTTTTTTTTTATTCAGTTCTTTCAACACTTTGGATGAAGCCCTATCACTCTGGGGAAGGCAATCTGTACTGCATAGTCTACCCATTCAAATGTTAATGTCATTGGAAAGTATGTTCAAAGACACACCGAGAATAATGTTTAACCAAATATTTTGGCATCCCATGGCCTAGACATGTTGGCACATAAAATTAATCATCACAACTTGATTTGAGAAGTGGTCAGGAAAGGCTTCCCAGAGGAGGTGGTACTTATACTGAGTCTTATAAAAGACAGTATGCATGGTATATTAGCATAACATGCTAACTATGTGCTCATTAAATACTAGATTTCTGGTGCCAATGTTGTGGTGTAGTGGGTTAAGCTGCTGCCTGCAATGCCAGTATCCTGTATCACCACTGGTTCACGTCTGGGCTGCTCCACTTCCGATCCATCTCCCTTTAATGGCAGTAAAGATTGCCCAAGTACTTGGGCCCCTGCCAACTACAGGGGAGATCTGGAAGAAGTTCTTGACTCCTGGCTGTGGCCTGGCTCAGCCTTGGCCTTTGAGGTAATTTGGGGAGTGAACCACATATGAAAGATCTCTCTGTGCCTTTCTATGTAACTCTGCCTTTCAAATAAATAAATAAATCTTTCAAATAAATAAATAAATATTTGATTTCTTTCTATCTACTTCAAGAGTCATAAGAACAAGCTATCTCTTAGTATCTGAAGGAAATTGGTTTCAGGACACCCAGAGGATACCAAAACCTACAGATACTCAAATGCCTTCCATAGCATGACATAGTATTTGCATATAACCTATGCAATTCTCCTGTGTACTTTAAACCATATCTACATTACTCAAAATCCCCAATGCAATATAAATGCTGTATAAATAGCTGTTATACTATATTGCTCAGGTAATAATGATAAGAAAAAAAATGTCTGTACCTGATCAGAACACATGCAACCATTGTATACCTATCTAATTTTCAGTTCATGGTTGTGGAACCCACAGATGTGGAGGGCTGATGGCACATTATTTCTTTTGGCCCAGCAAGAGTTTTTCAGGTCATAAAGCATGGGAAATTTTTTTTCCCTTTTGTGCTGAACTAAGAAATGCTGACTCTTTTGCTGATAGTGAGGGTCGTGGGTATGGTTCATTTGTAATTGCACAACATAATTCCTCCCCTGAATAGAATACTTTCTGATGGTGTTCTAAAATCTCCAATTGCTTTTTACTTATGAGGTAGATTTACAATGAGTTATGTGAAAAGGTAATTTGACCTGACAATACACACCATCCTAAACATTCACAGACACAGTTTTGTTTCTCCCTGGAGAAGCAGCTGTTAGAATAGAGTGGTAATCGCTGTAACATGATCAGCATGGGGGAGATTGATCACACCTAGGAAAGTGACCTCTTGGAGGATCTTTGCAAAAGGCACACCTTTCCTGTTGATTGATTACACATCAGGGTGACCATCCCTGGATGGGAAAACTCAGTGTGGTCCTCACCTTCTGCTGGCACATGCACTTTTTTTTTTGTTAGTGTTCATGCAAGATTGATGTGCAGCAGCTGCAGGGTAGGGTCCCACATATTCATGCCATGAAACCTACCTAATTTTGAAAGGATAAAGAGAAAAGGATTTATTATCCACAAATATATTTACAACAGGTTCAATACAAAATGGTGATTAACTTTTAATATGCCCACAGAGGGTGGTCTTCTTCCTGAGAAGGGGACTAAGATGTATTCACAGAAGAAATGGCATCTGCCTTTTAATCCTGACCCTGACACATCTCAGGATTAGGGTTGTAAGTGTAATTCACACTCTTCAATTTTTATTTCAGATCATTACTCTTTCATTGCACAGAAAATCTCTGCTTACCAAGACTCATTCCATCCTTCACTCCAAATTGTGTCATCATCCAACTAGTTGGTTATTTCTCATCGTTCAGTCTGTTTCTTTTCCCAGCTATGAATATATGTATATCTTCTGGGTACACAAGTACAACAAATCCATTTCAGTGTCTTTGTACCTTCACTTTCTCAACTTCAGGATCTTTATTTTATTAGCTCACTTTCTAGAGCATATCATCATTTGTTCACCAGCACCTTAAACTCTTTCAGTTCTGAAGCATTCATTTAAAAATTCTGTCTCTAACCACATATATCCATCTTTTCTCATCCTTTCTTTGTATCTCTCTCTCTGTCACTAGATTTTCCCCTCAAATTCTTAGGACCTCCAAATCCCTTATTCTTTTAGCACCACCCCCTCACCCCTGCCCAGGAACCTGGCCCAGTCAATTCCCTCCTGTTGTCACTTCCTGCTTTAACTAGTCTAAACCCCATTGTCTATCAGCTGAAACATTTTTGACTTCAAATTCCTTGTTCAGTTTTCTTGAGGGTTTGCCATCTCAAAAATCCTTAACTTCAGATCAGTGTGAGTTTTTGGCCTGTTTTATATCCTGGAGACTGACCATTACTTTAAAAAAAAATCACACAACTTTGAAAATTAATACCATCTGATTCCCATTAATGCCAACTGACTTCATAATCACTATCCTCAAATGGATATTCCTCCTAACTGTTCTTCAATTCCGATAATCAACTTTTTCAAAATTTCTCCAGTCTCATCAAACCTCCATACTTCCTGCCTCCCTGCTTCTTGGCAGATAGCTTTGGCTCTGACTTTATAAAGAAAGGGGCTGGTGTTATCATGTAGTGGATTAAGCTCTGACATTGGCAGCCCATATTGGAGTGCCAATTCATGTCTCGGCTGCTCCATTTC
Organism: Lepus europaeus; assembly: GCF_033115175.1. Taxonomy (NCBI): domain Eukaryota; kingdom Metazoa; phylum Chordata; class Mammalia; order Lagomorpha; family Leporidae; genus Lepus; species Lepus europaeus. Next base: position 63,411,893 of record NC_084831.1, read on the forward strand.
CCATCTTGCTCCCTGCTAATGCATCTCGTTAAATCAGCAGAAGATGTCCCAAATACTTGGGCACTTGCCACCAACATGGGAGATTCAGATGGTGTTCTGGAATCCTGGTTTTTGTATCAGCTCAAACCATTCTGGCCATTTGAGGAGTGGACCAGCAGATGCAAGATCTCTGTCTCTCTATATATATCTATAATTTTGCTTTTCTAATAAATAAAGCAGTTCTAAAAAAAAAAAGAGGAAAATTCACAAGATCAAAATTTCTTCAGAGTCCTGCCACTGTATCTGCTAACTAGTTTTTCCTTGTTGCTAAATCTCTTTGTGAGAGTGGAGCTGCAAATCTTGTTTTAAAACCAGTACTCCATGGTTTCCTTAGCCTTCCCTAGCCTCATTGTTTGCTTATCTGAAACACCCAAACTTACACCAGAAACGTGACTTCATCTTTGACTCTCCACTCTTTGTTTAGTTACCACCACTAAGATCTGTTGAAAATACCACCTAAATATTTCTCAAATTCATCTATTTTCCTTCATCCTATAGCCACTAGCTTACTGCAGTAGCTTTTTTATAACCACACGTTTGGCCTCCACTCTCACTTCAATCCAATCTATTTTTCATATCTCAGCCAGAATAGTTTTTTCAAAATGCCAAGATGATCTTGTCACTCCCTACTTAAAATCTTTCAGTGCTCTACGTTGCCTTTAAAATAAAGTTCAGAGCCTGTAAGGAAGTTTGGAGGACTTCCATTCCCCTGTAAACTCACCTCTTCTGCTTTATTTCTCGCAGTTCCTCCCACTTCACCTTGAAAACTAAGCTGTAAATCAATTTGAGTTGCCACAAATTTGACACATCTGGTTTTACTTCTTGTTTATTGCACTTGTTGCTTTTATCTTCCTTTATACTGTTCACTACTCCACTTCCAGTTTCACCTTAGACATTATCTCCTCTATGAACTTTTAACTTGACCTTCCTTTCAAGACTAAATTAGGTTCCCTCTTAATATGTGTTTCTGTTGCACCTGCACTTTCTCCATGTTTGCTTTTGTCATACGGTATGGCAATTATTTACCAGTGCTCTCCTGCACTAGACAATGAGTTCCTGAAGAGTAGAAATTATCTTTTTCACTGGGATATTCCCAGTGGCATAAAGTAAAGGCTCAATAAATATTTGTTGACAGAAGAAATTCAACTACCATGGTGACACATGCTGTGGTATTTCTGTTTATGGATTGTGGAAAGGCATAGGTGATTAGAACTACCAGAAGTTATGCAGTCAACCAGCAGAAATAAAGAGGAAATGTGTGGATAGCTGATTTTTTAAATTTGAAACATCTACTTGAGAGGGAGAGAGGCAAAGGAGAGAGAGAGAGAAAGAGAGAGAGACAGAGAGAGACTGCCATTTGCCACTTTACTCCCCATATGCCCACAATGGCTGAGGCTTGACAGGGGCCAAAGCCAGGAGCCAGGAATACATTCCAGGTCTCCTATGAGGGTGGGAGGAACCCAATTACTACAGCAGTCACTGCTACCTCTCAGGATCTGCATTGGCAGGAAGTTGTAGTTAGGAGCCACACTGGGAACTGAACTCAGAAACTCTAATGTAGAACACGGTACCTTAACTGCTGGGATAAATACATACTCCATGGTCAGTGTATTCACTATAGCATGGAAGAAAACCAAGATGTATAATCATGGCAAGTTTGAAAATCATCTTTATAATTTTGTAGTTTCAAAGGCTTCAGATATTCTGTGATAGCCATATTCATGATTCACCTATTCGTTATGAATAGGATAATCCTTACAGAATTTTGTTTGTATGTGGGGGTGGGGGGAGTGAGAGGGCTGAAAAGGAAGACAAGCTCTAGATTTTGGAAACATTTTGTGCCTTAAAAATTTGCAAACATCATGCTAAGATGTAATATTTTGTTTTCTTGCTAGGTGATTAGGTTTCATTCAACAGTGAAGCTTTATTAGAAATGTACTATCACAGATAATTTCCAGGAGGGCATTCTAAATGGATTATTATATGGAAAGGGAATTTCAAATACTCAGCTCTGTACTTAAAACTACTGGATAAAATAGCAAGAATGTAGTCAGTCTAATGGGACCACTTAAAATTCTGTGTTGCAAAGTGTTGCTTAAGACAACTTTTAGTTCTGTGATAATTCTGGGTGCACCCACTCAATTTGCTAGTTACAGTCAGGTTGCAGGGAGGGTACTTGACACTTGAGTGGTAATAAGGTTTAGTGTAAATTTTATTTAACCTTCTACCAGGTAGACCAATTAAAATGTTACATCTGAAAAAGCACATATTCCAATTTCTGCCTAGGGATGTAATTCAGCAACTTAAGTTTAGACATGCTTTTGCTTTATAGCCTCCAATTAATGGCATCTCCTTATTTATTCTCTTGGGATGGTTAGTTTTCCTTTTCAAGGCCCAATGACAGTATACTCCCGACTCTGGACTTGATCCTCAAAAATAGTCAGTAGTCACTGAATCAAACATTACAGACATGCTTTGCCTATGTCCAAGCTTCAGCTAGCCTTTTTTTTTTAATTGTAGCAAAAAAAAAATGCAAAACAGATTGAATCACTTTTTTAAAGGATGATTTTTCTTTCTGGATAAAAACACACACATCAAACGGCCTAACTAGAGATAAATATTATGGCTATTTATACTTTTTCTTAGTAACTATAGCTTCCTTAGAATTTCAGAGTAGGATAAAGGGAAAAAAATGAATCAATATAACTCACAGAATCCCAGAGAACTTTATTATCTTTATGGAACACCAGTATTATAAAAACAGACAATGTGGCAAATTAAGCCCAAATCTATTGCAAATTTTCTTCCATAACATGTTTCAAGGATTTATTTAAGCAGATAGCTTTCTGCCAATCTTCTGAGAGTCCGCAGATGATGGCCCAACTACTTGAGATTCCACCACCCACATGGGAAACTCAAGTGGACTTCCTGGATCCTAGCTTTCTCCTTGTCCAGCCCTGGCTGTTGTGAGTCTTTGGGGAGTACAACAGAAAATTGAAGATATCTTCTTTCTCTCTCTCTCTTTCTCCCTTTTGTGTGTCATTCTGCCTTTCAAATTTCAAGTCAATCAATCTTGGAAGAAAAAAAGAGAAAGGACTTGTTGCTGAACTACTGGGAGTGCTGCCAAAGGCAGACTTCAGTGATTAGCCTTTGCAGGTGCTTCAGTTATAGAGTTCCTTTCCAAGGTTATGCCTTTTCCAAGACAGCTAATATCCAAAGACTGATTGAAAGAGGTTTATTAAGAGATTGCTGTTTCCACCAAGCATGTGACAGATCTCAGAGTCCCTTGTGAGGTTGGCTGTAACTGTCATCAGTCCCACAGCTTCTTTTCCTCTACATTCGGAGGATAAGGATCCCATGACATAGTCTAGTAATTTTCCTGCATGTTAGGGCCCATTGCAGAACCTGCTTCCTGAAGAACTGAACCTGTACATATGATCCAATTTCAAATGTCTCATTATTTAAAATTAGTATAAAGGTAATGATTAAAAGCATAAAAGAGACTATGTTTTTATATCCATTTATCTTCACTGACAGTCTGATTTTGCAGTCTGATTTATTTCATCCTCATTGTTTCCAAAAATTTATATTTCTAGTGTATAAATATGTATATACAATTTTTATAAAAATTACAACTACAAATTGTAAAAGTTGTAAAATTTGTAGTTGTAAAAAATTACAATTACAATTTGTAATTTTACAAAAATTTATATTTTTAGTGTATATATAAATTTAGTGTATATATAATTATAAGGTATAATTATATATAATATATAATATATATAATTATAAAATATAAAATTTTAGTGTATATATAAATTTTCCAAAATTTATATTTTAGTGTATAAATGTGCATATACAATTTTTATAAAAATTACAGAGAGAATTTTTATAAAAATTACAGAGAGAATTTTTATAAAAATTACAGAGAGAATTACAGAAAGACAGAGAGAGAGCGAGAGAGAGAGAGAGATCTTCCATCCACTGATTCACTCCCAAGATGGCTACAACAGCTGGGGTTGGGCCAGGATGAAGCCAAGTACCAAATTGTAAAATTTATAGTTGTAAAAAATTACAATTACAAATATCTCCATGTGGAATCAAAAACAGAGTAGAAGGGTTAACAGGGGGCAGGGATGTGGTATATTGGGGTAATGTTGATCAAAGAATACAAATTTGTAGTTATAAGATGAATCAGTCTTGGAGAACTAATGTACAACATGGTGACTGCTATTAATAGATCATGCAGTATTTGTGCTTTTGTGTCTGGCTTATTTCACTTATCTTAATGTGTTCTAGATTCATTGATGATGTCACAAACAAAAGATTTTCCACGTGTTTCAAGGCAGAATAGCATTCCATTGAGTATGTGTTCTTTATCCATCGACAGACACTTAGATTATATTCATATCTTGGTTACTGCAAATAATGCTGTGAAGAAGATGCAAGTGTGGTGATCATTTTTACATAATGATTTTACTTGATTTTTTTAGTTATATACCCAAAAGTGAGATTGTTAGATCATATAGTATTTCTACTTTTAATTTTTTGAGGAACTTTCTTACTGAAATCATATACTGATTTTAGTTGCATCTTTAATATTTAGTATATCTTATTTTTATCTTCTCATTTTTTATTATTCTTTTTTTTGGGGGGGTGTGACATGACATTACTAATTTTGTAGTATCCAGGTCAGTTGTTCTGTAGAATGACCTTCAATTTAGATTTTTTTTTTCTGATACTTAATTCATAAATAGTCAATATATAAATGAGAGCATCCTTTAGAGTGTATCATATCAGGGGCCACATGTTCTGTTAGCTTATCATGGTTTTTTTTAATTTATTTTTTATTTATTTTTTGACAGGCAGAGTTAGACAGTGAGAGAGAGAGACAAAGAGAAAGGTCTTCCTTTTGCCGTTGGTTCACCCCCCAAGTGGGCAGGAGCCAGGTGTTTCCTCCTGGTCTCCCATGTGGGTGCAGGGCCCAAGGACCTGGGCTATTCTCCACTGCCTTCCCGGGCCACAGCAGAGAGCTGGCCTGGAAGAGGAGCAACCAGGACAGAATCTGGCACCCCGACTGGGACTAGAACCCGTTGTGCCGGCGCCGCAGGTGGAGATTAGCCTAGTGAGCTGCAGCGCCGGCCAGCTTATCATGTTTATGACGTTAGTGGCTATTTGATTTCTCCATTGTAAAGGCTCTTTTTCAGTAAAAAAAAATTTGATGAACATGTATATACTTTAAAACTCCTTCTTTCACATCTAAAGAACTTTTTTAAAACATTGATTTATTTATTTGAAAGGAATTACAGAGAGAATTACAGAAAGACAGGGAGAGAGAGAGAGAGAGAGAGAGAGAGAGATCTTCCATCCACTGATTCAGTCCCAAGATGGCTGCAACAGCTGGGGTTGGGCCAGGATGAAGCCAAGTACCAGAAATTCCATCTGGGTCTCCTACATGTGTGGCATGGGCCTAAATAATTGAGCCATCTTCCTCTGCTTTCCCAGGCATATCAGCAGGGAGCTGGATGGGAAGTGGAGCAGCCAGGACTCAAATTGGTGCCTGTATGTTATGTCAGTATTACAGAAGATGGCTTAACCCCCAGTGCCACTATGCCAGCCTCTAAAAAAAGAAAGAGAGGTCTTCCATCTGCTGGTTCACTCCCAATGGCTACAATGGCCAGAACTAGGCTGATCTGAAGCCAGGAACCAGGAGCTTCTTCCAGGTCTTCCACGTGGGTGCAGGGGTCCAAGGACTTGGGCCATCTACTACTTTCCCAGGCCATAGCAGAGAGCTGGATTGGAAGAGAAGCAGCCAGGACTCGAAGCAGCGCACATATGGGATGCCATCACCGCAGGTGGAGGATTAACCTACTGCACCACAGTGCAGGCCCCTCATAAATTTTGTCATCTAAGATATTTCTTGTATCTGTATATACCTCCCCCAATTTCCAGGAAAAATAAAGTAGATCAGATGAACATCAAATTAAGTATTTCAGATGGGAAAGAGTGTAAGTAAACCTCTGAGGTAAGAAGCAATGCAACACAGATTATCCTAAAATGGCCCTCTCCAAAGTTAGAAAAGTGAAGATTGTTATAGATCATACTGAAATTGAAAATGAGAAAAAAAGAGAGAGGACACAAATGAAAACAAATTGACATCAAGTTTCTGTGAATTTTTCATTTCAATTGCAGTGAAATATATCTCATTTAATATTTGAATTGGGATGGGTTTGAAATTTTGATTCTTTTATCACTGATTCTGGACAAATTATGTAAGCCTCCCTCATTTTTCTCATATATTAAGTGAAAATAATAACAGATATCACATAATTGTATAAGGATTAGTAACTTTGGATGCTTAATTCCTAAATTCTAGTAGATGTTAAACAAATGATATCTATGCTATAGATATTATTATTGAATCTTTGTGTGTTCAGTACAGACAATATTCACATCACACATTATCTGATTAAATTCTTGTGAAAAATTTACAATAAGAAGTGTAGGGTCGGCAAGATCAACAAGATTAGCAACTTGCCAAGTCACATGTTGACAAAACATCAAAGTTGAAATCCCAATCCAAGGCTTTTGATTTGCAGCTAGTATTCTTCTTACTAATCTGTGTTTAATTAAGAGTGAAGCAATAGTGCCATACCTGCTTGCAAGAAAACATTTAGCTTTAATGTTTCTAGTAGATGCACAAATAGTGGTTGCATAGTTTGTGCAATGCTAATATTAATTAAAAGAAAAATGTCAACTCCAAATCAAAGAAAATGAACCTTTTAACATAATTGGAACAATGTTTCTTTTTTTTTCTTTTCTTTTAACTTTTATTTAATATAAATTTCCAAAGTACAGCTTTTGGATTACTGCAGCTTGCCCCCCCCATAACTTCCCTCCCTTCACACCCCTCCCATCTCCCGCTCCCTCTCCCCTTCCATTCATATCAAGATTCATTTTCAATTATCTTTATATACATAATATCAACTTAGTATATATTAAGTAAAGATTTCAACAGTTTGCACCCACACAGAAACACAAAGTGTAAAGTACTGTTTGAGTACTAGTCATAACATTAATCCACATTGTACAACACATTAAGAACAGAGATCCTACATGGGGAGTAAGTGCACAGTGACTCCTGTTGTTGACTTAACAATTGACACTCTTGGTTATGGTGTCAGTAATCTCCCTAGGCTCTTGTCATGAGTTTCCAAGGCTATAGAAGCCTTTTGAGTTCACCAACTTTGATCTTATTTAGACAAGGTCATAGTCAAAGTGGAAGTTCCCTCCTCCCTTCAGAGAAAGGTTCCTCTTTCTTTGATGACCCGTTCTTTCTGCTGGGATCTCACTTCCAGAGATCTTCATTTAGGTCTTTTTTTTTTCCAGAGTGTCTTAGCTTTCCATGCCTAAAATACTCTCATGGGCTCTTCTGCCAGATCCGAATGCCTTAAGGGCTGATTCTGAGGCCAGAGTGCTGTTTAGGACATCTGCCATTCTATGAGTCTGCTATGTATCCTGCTTTCCATGTTGGATCTGGAACAATGTTTCTTAGAAATAAAATAATTATCTCAATATTTCCTCATTAAGACATTGTCCCAAAATGTGTGTCTGAAGATCAAGACATTGATGTTTTGTCTTTTTTAAGAAACATGATTATTAGATGTTCAAACACTATTTGTCAGGACTTGATGCTGTTATAGTATAAATTCTTCCTTCTCATTGGCTCCTTGTTTATGCCTATGTTATTAATTAATTATGTGAATGATCAATTATACATCTATATTAATATGTGAATTATGTGCTGACCTGTGCCTAAATAAAATGGCTTGTGTGTATATAATTTTTAATTTGTTGAAGATAGGTAAATAAATACATATATAAATAAAACAAACATTGTGTTTCTACTATATGCTTTATATGGCAGTAGGCTGGAGATCCATAACAGAAAAACAGTTATTGTCCTCAAAGAGATTACAGATTGTTAGCGGGAAAGGAAAAAAAAAAGATAAAATATACCAGGCTATTTTAATTAAAGAAGTTAAATGGAAGCTGGTTTGTGATATAGGCCACAAAAATAACAAACTCATCTTTTCAGAACTTCAGAGAATGAACAATGGCCTTATTTCTTTTTGTCCAAAAAAGCTTAGAAAAGTAAGTGAGGATTATGCACCCCGAGAAAAATTTCTAGCTCTTTGGTTCAACCCCCGTGTTCAGCAGTGGTCACTTTCCTGCTGGCAGCCACATCTCTGCTCCTTGGAGTTGACTTCCTATAGTCAGCAGAAAGGACATCTAGTCCATTCCAAAGCCACCTTATCCTTAGCCCGAAGATTTTTTCTGTGATAGGGCTTTTGAAAGAGCTTTTGTTGAATTACATACCATGGACATAAGAGTGTGAACTAACTTTTTTCTTCTTTTGCACTGTTCTTCATCTCTGTTGAGTTTCTCATAGATAGGATAAATGTGGAAGTGGGATAAAAGTGTTCATTACAAATTAGGCTGATGTTCAGAAGCTATCAAGATGTGTTCTGATACCTGGACAAAAGCATTCCCTATTATATGACATTTTGTCTCTAATCATTTGCTTCCTTAACCCAGTAGAATCACAGTTTTACTAGATGCCAGCTCTTTTCCCTTCTCTGACAGGGAAACTGAGAGACAAAATGTCTATTTAGTGTGTTTGGTATCACATTGACAATAAAATCGGAATTCAGAGTAAAATCCAACAATTTGGGGTCCAAAAATCTTTGCTCTTTTTACTCCAACATATCAGTTTTATATTGCACCATTCCAAATAGCATCAGAGCCTTCTTATCTGCTCTTTCTTCTGTTCTCCTCTCCTCTTCTTCATGTACCTTGTTTTTCATCTCCACTATTTTCTATACTTTTTCGTCATTCTTTTCTTTCTTTCCTTTTTCTTCTTCTACTTGGAAGTTTTAACCAGACAGCCACTGGCTACCTGAAAGAAGACTACCCTAATCAAACTGCTCTCACCTTCATGTTTGGATCAACAGGACTACCAATTTCAAAGAAGTGTATAGGAGGGCTTATTTTCGTTGTAAAACTGTCAACCAGGATATGTAGACTGTCTGAACATTTGGGCTGAACTTCAATCACTTCTTTTACTCAGCATTTGATCTTCCTTAAACCTGCCATTCAAGCTTATGAGGGGCAAGGATCTAGCTGCCAAGGCAGCAAGCAATCCCTTAAAGAGAGAAATAATATGGGCTTTCATATATATCGACGGCTCTTGGAGATAATACTCAGTTTCCAATGTTGTTTTCTGTCTGTTACTGCCCATTTCTGAGTGAGTTGTATCAAAATGAGGCCAAGTAGGAACTCTGCATATGAGTTATAATATGTATCTTGCATATGACACAGTGATACAAGAATAACTTTCTTGCTGGTGCCCTTATGATTATAGCTAAGAAACTTCATCTGGGAAAGGATTAATATCCAAAATATATAAGGAACTCAGAAAACTCAGCAACAAAGTAGCAATACCTTTAATTATAAAATGGGCAAAAGTTCTGAAAAGATATTTTACAGAAGAATAAATGTAAATGTTCAATAAATACATGAAAATATGATCAATATCTCTAGCCATTAGTGAAGTTCAAATCAAAACCACAATGAGGTATCATCTCATTCCAGTTAGGATGGCTATTATCAAAAAGTCAAAAAATGGGGCCAGCATTGGGTTAAAGCAGGTAAAGCCACTGCCTGTGTACCAGCATCCCATCTGGGCACCGCCTGTGTACCAGCATCCCATCTGGGCACTGGTTCAAGACCAGTTCAAGACTGAGCTGCCCTGCTTCCAAACCAGCTCCCTGCTAATGTGCCTAGGAAAGAGCAGAAGATGGACCAAGTCCTTGGGCCCCTGCACCGACATGGGAGATCCAGAGGAAGTTCCTGGCTCCTGGCTTTGGCCTGGCCCAGCCCCACCCATTGTGGTCATTTGGGGAGTGAACAAGCAGAAGGAAGATTTCTCTCTAGCTCTCTCTCTGTGTAATTCTGAGTTTCAAATAAACAAATAAATAAGAAAATAACAAGTGCTGGCAAGAATATAGAGAACAGGGAAAACATATTGTTGGTTGGAATGTAAATTAGTGCAGCCATTGTGGAGGTTCCTCAAAAAAAAAAAAAAAACAAAACTATATCTACCATATGGCCCAGCTATCCCTCTTCTGAAAACATATCCTAAAGAAATAAAATCAGCATGTGGAAAAGATATCTGTACTCAAATATTTATTGAAGCAGTATTCACAATAGCCAAAATAAAGAATCAACCTAGAGGTCCATCAATGAAGGAATAAAGAAAATGTGGAATAAACACATAATGGAATATTATTCTGCCATAAAAAGGATGCAACCAATGATTGGAATTGGAGATTATTATGTTATGTGAAAAAAGCAGGCACAGAAAGTCAAATACCATATGTTTCTCTTGCATATGTAGAAGTTAAAAAAATAATTATGATACCTAAATCTGAATAATAATAGTAATCACTAGTAGCTAGAAAGAATGGGGGGACGAGGAGATAGAGGTTGGATAATGAGTGCTAAACTAGTGTTGGATGAATACAACAGGTCTGTTGCTTTGCAGCACAGTTTGGTGACTGTGGCTCACAATGTCGAGTAATATACTGTTTAAAGACCTGGAAGAGAGAAGCTGTTAGGCTTCAAACAAAAAAAAAGATATGAAAATGAAATGGAAAGGCTTGTACCTGGTATATTAGGTTGAAGCTATGTACATGTGTTGAAAAATTTTGTTATACCTCTTAAAATGTGCAAGTATCATCTACAAATACAAAATTCTAAAATAAATTATGTATAAAGAATATCTAAAAGTAGGAGATTGAACAGAAAATCGTAAGTACAATAGTTCCATTCTATTTTCTATTCATTTGATAAAACATCTTTTTCCACCACCTATTTTTTGTCTGTCTCTTTAAAATAAAAGCACTTGTTAAGATTTGTATTTGAAACTATTTCTGGAAATAAATGGAGCATGCAATTTCTTGGGTAACATGCAGAACATTTAGTCTCCATCTATCTGGAGTTCCAGAATCATCCCTTTTGGAAATTACAACTCATCTACCCATCTGTGCATTTGGTCCCCAGAGACCAAAACAGAGCCAAAAAGATAGGAATCTTTAGGAGTCTTTATGCTTTTGAACATTAAAATACTGGATCTGAAGTCAGAAGATTGAAGGTCTATCTTAAGTATTCTTTGACTTTGGAGATAAATACTTGATTTTTCTGCAAGATCTTTGGCTGAAAATTAAGAGAATAGGATGGGATCAAGTGCTAAAGAATAATTTTAGGAATAATTTGTGTTTTCAGCTCCCTGAGATGCTAAAGGGTATATGGTAGGCCACTTCAGTAGATGGTAATCATTCTCCAGTTTATCTTTCATCAACTTTACCAATAACATCATAATAGAACAGATGTCTTTGGGTATTAATGAATGTTAAATATAAATTGCCACAATAATATGTTTTACTGTTTCCATCCTGGTTCATTAACCGTCATTAAAAGTACCACATGACTTGTGTTTTGCATGTGCTGTGATGTAATCATCCAGTAGCTTTATTCCTTTCCCCACCAAAGGATCCCCAAGACTACCATTTGAATCAGTGAAGGTGTGAAATTCATTTCCAGATATCTCTCTTTAGGAGATAACAAGGTCATTGGCTCTCATCAAGAACATAGATGAGGAAAACAATATATTGGAATAGAGCAAGCAAGAAAGAAGCTAATTCCCACTGCTCCCTGAAGTTTAAATAGTTCCCCTGTGGTTTCAAGTTCAGTTCTGTTCTGCTTTTAATTTAAAACCATTCTCTACCAGGAAACTGATTTTTGCTAGTCTCTTGGGTGATTTTCTAAGACAGATTTCACTGTATTCTACCCTTGTGTATGCACTTAGCTCCCATTAGCAGTAATGGGTGTTATGCATGTATAGCTCCCATTAACAATAATGGAAATTATGCATGTGTATCCAGAGGAAAGTGTGTTCCCCAGTGCTGGGATTTTTTTTTCAGGAGGAAAAATACTCCTTTTGTAGCATTTGGCTTTTGTTTTAGGCTGTTTATTGTGGTGACAATTTGTGCTGCAGAGAATGAACATGATGTGAAAGACTGCCAGCCTCCCCATGTGCGGTAGTTTTAAAAATCTTGGCTTATGATTTTTTGCATGACTAGAACAACAGTCAGGGAAAACTTGTTAAAGAAGTAAAATAGATTCAGATCATTTAATAAAGGGTCAGGAGGGGGCTGAGTAAGTCCCTTAAAAGTAGGAATTCTGGTAGGTAATGTCACCTGTTTCAGAAGAATAAGCATAAAGTAGATTTGAACAGATGGAGAAAATCTTAAAAAATAACGAAGTGCTATTTATGCATACCATAATAACATTCCTCCAGATGAATGTGTTTTAACCCAAGGAAACAATTTCTATACTAATGCACTGATACAAAATGATAGGCCACAGGTGATATTACAAGAGCCTATGAATCATAGGCATATTAATTTTAGAACAAATCATGCAAAAAAGGAATCTTTAATGTGAATATAAGGGTATGATTCATCTTCATTTTGATGAGTGGCAGAATGCACTTAACACTTAAAATGTTTTTGGGTTGTCAAAGTGCAGGCCTAAGGATTCCTCTCTTCTGAGAATGCCTTTTGGGGAATGTTCAATATTATTGTTTCTCTAAAAATGTAACTGATCTGGGTAAAGTCTCAGATATTTCCAGCACTGCTTGGGGATAGACAAACACATATTCTTTGTAAAGCTTGGGCTTGTGTTATGGGAGGGAAACACATGAAAAGGCTTGGAGTGTTTAAGGGCAGAAGATTCAGGGAGTGATCCACCTACATTCAAATGTTGACCTTATAACTTGGGAATTTATTTTACTTCTCTGAAATCCAGCTATCTCATTTGTAAAATGAGGATCATAATTCTCATCTTGTAGTTGTTGTGGGGATTAAATGAGGTCTAAAATTATGTTAGCGGGATTATTATTAAGAACTACTAATATACGTAGGGAAATACAATTTGACAATACTAGAAATCAAACCATGTGTCTGGAAGATCATGTTGACCAGCATCTAATTAGCCCCAACCGGTTGTGTATTTTAAATGCAATCTTTAATTTTTCATCATTTAGCTATAAACATACCCATCACAGCCTGAAATTCTATGCTAATTGTAAGGATAAACACAATATTATCAGGAAAAAAAATTCCTGTTTTTTTCTTCCACTGATTTAATGAAGTTTAAATTATTAAAACTTGAACTTTAAAAAAATACAGCTACATGGGAACATAAATCTTTTTTGAATATGTTGATAACTCATATCTTCTTTCCTTTGTTACCTTAACATTGCATTATTGAATTACAAGAAATTTGCAAACAATGAAATTGGTTTAGGACCCACCATGATACCAAAATTTGTAATCCTTATTTTCCTTGTGTAAAATGGTGCAATATTTGCATAAAACCTACACACATCTTCCTGTGTGCTTTAAATGATGTCTAGTTTGATTATAATACCTACTATAATGCAATGCTACATAAGTAGCTGTTATGCTTCTTGCTATACTATTGTATAACTATTATATACTATAAATACTGTACAAATATTGTTATTATATAACTGTACTATTGTTTAGGGAATAATGATAAGAAAAATGACAGAGGTCTGTTTATATTCAGGACACAATTTAATTTTCAGAATATATTCCACTTGAAGTTGGTTGAATCCATTGGAGCAGAACATGTAGATATGGAGGGCTGACTGTACATATATTCTTGCTAAGCTGCACCAGGGTCTTCAAGGACTAGAATGAAGAGCCCATGAGAGTATTTTAGGCATGGAAAGCCAAGACACTCTAGGAAAAAAAAAAAAAAAAAAAAAAGAAGACCTAAATGAAAGATCTCTGTGAGTGAGATCCCAGTGGAAAGAATGGGGCCATCAAAGAAGGAGGTACCTTTCTCTGAAGGGAGGAGAGAACTTCCACTTTGACTATGACCCTGTCAGCATAAGATCAAAGTCGGCGAACCCTAAAGGCTTCCATAGCCTTGGCAACTCATGACTAGAGCCTAGGGAGATTACTGACGCCATAAACAAGAGTGTCAAATTGTTAAGTCAGCAACAGGAGTCACTGTTTACTTACGTCTCATGTGGGATCTGTCCTTAATGTGTTGTCCAATGTGAAGTAATGCTATAACTAGTACTGAAACAGTATTTTTACACTTTGTGTTTCTGTGTGGGTGCAAACGGATGAAATCTTTACTTAGTATATACTGAATCAATCTTCTGTATATAAAGATAACTGAAAATGAAAAAAAAAACTTGTGTTTTTTAAATTGGAAATTGCATAGAAAATTAATCAATTTTTAAAAAATATCATGTAGGATCTCTGTCATTAATGTGCTGTACATTGTGATTTAATGCTATAACTAGTACTCCAAAAGTACTTTACACTTTGTGTTTCTATGTGGGAGCAAACTGTTGAAATCTTTACTTAATATATACTAAACTGATCTTCTGTATATAAAGAGAATTGAAAATGAATCTTGATGTGAATGGAAGGGGAGAGGGAGTGAGAAAGGGGAGGGTTGCGGGTGGGAGGGAAGTTATGAGGGGGGAAGCCATTGTAATCCATAAGCTGTACTTTGGAAATTTATATTCATTAAATAAAAGTTTAAAAAAATATATTCTGCTATTGTCTGAAAAATAATCAAATAGACTGTAAAAGTGTAGCTCTTGGCCGGCGCCGCGGCTCACTAGGCTAATCCTCCACCTTGCGGCGCCGGCACAGCGGGTTCTAGTCCCGGTCAGGGCACCGATCCTGTCCCAGTTGCCCCTCTTCCAGGCCAGCTCTCTGCTGTGGCCAGGGAGTGTAGTGGAGGATGGCCCAAGTGCTTGGGCCCTGCACCCGCATGGGAGACCAGGAGAAGCACCTGGCTCCTGCCATCGGATCAGCGCGGTGCGCCGGCCCGCAGCACGCCTACCGCGGCAGCCACTGGAGGGTGAACCAACGGCAAAAGGAAGACCTTTCTCTCTGTCTCTCTCTCACTGTCCACTCTGCCTGTCAAAAAAAAAAAAAAAAAAAGTGTAGCTCTTACCCATTCACTTTGTAGATGAACTAGCTGGTCACTAAATAACAGCAGGCAAGAAAGAGACTATCTGTGTAGTTGCAAGCATGATGCTTAATCTCCTTAAGCCTTCACTTTTTAATTTGTAAAATGAAAATAGTGGTATTTGCTTCATCAGAATGTTTAAAGTATAAGTTATATAACACATAAAACGTGTGGTGATAACAAGTGGTGTTTCTCTGAAAAAGCTCTTGAGAATGGAAAGAGCAGCTTTCAAAAGTTACTGCTGTTGTAGGGTGGGGGCAACCAGCACCACATGAGATTCTTCAGCTCCTGAAGAAACATTGGGGGAAACGGTAAAGAACTGTGAGAAAAGCTCTAGAAGCTGTTAAAATATTTGTACGTGTTTCTGAATATGTAGGTTTTCCTGGGGCCAGGAAAGCTAGCTGCAGTAAGACATGCTTTGGTGTTTTTTAGAGTAGATTTCCCTGATGGAGAAAGGGGAAAGCCTGCCTCCAACAGGTGTCCTTTGCTTTGTTCTAGAAGGGATATTGAATTACAATGTTATCATGACCAATGGCTACTTTATACAGTTTCCTGTTTGGTTCCTGATTTTTAGAAAGATTAATTTTTCCATCAGGAAAACTACATTTATTGAGTTATAACTGGGGTCTGCATTTTTATGACATATATTCTGTCAGTCAGATTTTATGATTAAGACAGAGCTTCCACAGAGTTGATATAATCTTTCTTAAAATGTTTTAAAAAGAAGTCTCTAGAGGTTGTTTATAGTAAATATTCATTTATGTTTTTATTGGTTATTATTTATTTTAGAAATATTGAACATAATTTGTGGATCTCTAGGGATCCATGAGGACAGGATTGTTACTATTGCTTAAAAGATCTTTGCATATAAAATCTGTGCAGACTGATTTCTCATGTTGAGACAGGACTTCTGAGAAACTGGCATTGCTTCCCCAATATTCTCCACCCTCTGGCATCACCATATTTTTCTTTTTTTTCTTTTTCTTTTTTTTTTTTTTTTTGATAGACAGAGTTAGACAGTGAGAGAGAGAGAAACAGAGAGAAAGGTCTTCCATGAGCTGCGGTGCTGGCTCACATTTTTCTTTTATATTACTTATTATCATGTGCTTCTATTATTTTTGCTTATTATGTGTCTCTTTATAGGCAGTGGTTATATCTGTTGCTCTTTTTTTTTGTTTGACAGATAGAGTTTAGACAGTGAGAGAGAGATAGAGAGAAAGGTCTTCCTTCCGTTGGTTCACCACCCCAAATGACCGCTACAGCCGGCACACTGCGCCAATCCAAAGCCAGGAGCCAGGTGCTTCCTCCTGGTCTCCCATGTGGGTATAAGGGCTCAAGCACTTGGGCCATCCTCCACTGCCTTACCGGGCCATAGCAGAAAGTTGGACTGGAAGAGGAGCAACCAGGACTAGAACCCTGTGCCCATATGGGATGCCGCCGCCACAGGCGGAGGATTAACCCAGTGAGCTATGGCGCCTGCGCCTTATCTATTGTTCTTACTGCTATTTCGCTGTGACATAGATCATTGCCTAGCATATAGTAAGTGCTCAGCATCTGTGTGGAGTGGTTGATGAACAATTACCTCCTTTTAATAGCTACTGTCCCCTAGAAAGGTGCAGTGGGAGGGAGTGGAACGAGAAGAGATTTGTGTGGGGTTCTAACTGCAAGACCAGTAGCATGGTACCAGGAACTCACTCAGTTTCAGTTTCTTGGATGGTAAAAGATATAGGGGTGAACCCAACCTTTCCCATGACTGATTTAGACAAGTCTTAAGTTTCTAGTTTGTGCCAGAGATAGTACTGCTGCCATCACAATGATGCAGTAAAGACCAACCATGATCACGTATGTCCTACCATTTTGTGGACTGCAAATCTTAGCTGCTCCTAGTAGATGGCATCACTAGAAAAAAAGAAGGAGACATTTGGGACATTGTCCAAAAGTTGAGTTGTGCCTCTGAAAGTAGAGTGAGCTTGGGGAAGTCTTTGAACTTTTCTAGGCTTCAATTTCTTCACCTGGAAAAGGAGTTGATATCAATGATCCTGAACACTCCATGCAGCTATGAAAGTCTGTGTCTCTAAGGATGGTATTTTTATCTTCATGTTCCTTCCTGGAGTTAAGTATTATGTAGGTGTTCCTCCCATTTCTATGAAAATACCATAAAAGAGATTTAATGTAAGGTGTTCACCTTGTTTTCATATCACTATTAAGCATTGGCCTACTTAGAGTGACAAATTCAACATCTACCAGCACACAGGTTTTCAGTATCTTTTACTACGACAGCCCAGAGTAGCTACAAGAAGCACCTTTTCCCACATATTTACTGTTGCTGACGTGACGCCTAGCACATTTGACAGAGGCGACTTGCTGTGTTCGCAGGAAGGGTGCCGAGTTATACTGGAGTCCAGCTTTCCACATCCACATTATTCTGCCTTATATCTTCTACCTCCCACTAAATGTGAGAAAGAAAACTGCTTTGCCTGGAGAGAACACTCTATTTACAGAGACTCTCTGAGGGGATTGTGACAGCCATGGGCTGGATTTACGGGTGAGCTGCTCTCACCAGGTTACATCTTACACTGTAGGCCAATAAAATTCACTGTTCCCATTAGCTGTCTGGGCTCCCTACACAAAGTGGGACGGTGCCTTTCCCTAGGAGGCAAGGGCTGAGGGCCAGGATACTGCTGCTCTGCACTGAAGGGCTTGGGAACATGCAGAGGGATGCTGTTATTGGGAAAGAGCACTTCCTGCAGGGCAACTCTTGTTTTCGTTTTCTCTACATGAGGGGTGTGGAACTGCCCTTGTATCTGTCCCAGTCCTGGCTGAGGTTGTAAAACAGCAATTGAACATGAAGCTATGAGTACAAAGAGTGAATGTAGGAATGAATGTCAGTAGGAAGCTACTAAGTTGTGACTGGCTGCACAGTCAAGTACCATACCTGAATTTTGTTAAGATAAGTGGGGTGGCAGAGACTGCAAAGACCAACTGGAGTTCAAATACCTTGTATTTCATTTCCATAAAATGTGTTGAGGCTTGCCATGATCTCATGTCAATTTATAGGTCTAATTTTTTCCCCCCTTTTCCTTGGAACATGTTCTGACAAATCTTCTAACCTTAAATAAATCCCATTCATCTCCACCTGTACTGCTTTGTTCATAAGTTTAGTTTAGAAATTCATTGAATTTGTGTACTTTTTTTAGAAAAAAATTATTTATTTATTTGAAAGGCAGAGTAACAGAGAGAGAGAGAGAGAGAGAGAGAGAGAGAAAGATCTTCTATCCACTGGTTCACTCCTCATTTGGCTATAATGGCTGGAGCTGCACCGATCCACAGCCAGGAGCCAGGAGCTTCTTCCAGGTCTCCCATGCGGGTGCAGGGGCCCAAGCACTTGAACCATCTACTACTGCTTTCCTAGGCCATAGTAGAGAGGGGGATTGGAAGTGGAGCAGTCATGACTCAAACCAGCACCCATATGAGATGCCGGCACTTCAGGCAAGAGCTTTAACCCACTGCACCACAATGCCAGCCCTGAATTTGAGTACTTCTTTTAAGGTATAGATCAAAATCTAACTGTCTCAGGTGACCCTATAAGTCATATACATTTATCATTTATCACAATTATAAATGTATTTTATGCCCACTTCTCAAGTTTAATTACTTCATAGATTATGTAGTGCCTGATATCTGAGCAAAGACATATACTTTTTTTTTTCCAACATCTCATGATCCTTAGTGAAATTGAAACCTATTAAATTCACATAAATTTCTTTTTTGATTGAAATTTCCAAACATTTTAGGCAGTATTTTCTCCTTAATTAGAATGATAAGATCTTTGATCCATCAGAACTGTGTTTTTATTTAGTTTTAACCCTCTTCTTTTTAAATCTGGCACACACAAATGCTCACCGAATGTTACCTTTATCAGCGTCCTCTTCGCAGGCTTTGCTTCCAGTAGCAGGTCATCATGTCAGCCTGGGATATGTCCATGCTTACCCCTCCCAAAACATGCATGCCCCACATTCTTCTCTAGGATCTCCAGGAAGAGGAGTAATTATAACTCATTTTGTTTGGGTCGTGGTCTTCTTTCTCTATCTTTATCATCATAATGTTTCCTTCTGCTAGTCAGTATTATTTCCAGCATCTTCTAAGTTAACTTTTCCCTTTTACTAATATGCTGATCTATTTTCCTAGAAAATATTCCATAATTCATAGGCCATTTATGCATATTCTGACTTTATAAGTTCCTTATAAATCTATTATTGATAATAATTTAGCCCTTTTTATGTATATTTATTTCCAAAATCATGGAAAAATCATTCAGTGATTGTCCTCTATCTATTTTTTTATTTTTTATATTTTTTTGAAAGGCAGAGTGGACAGTGAGAGAGGGAAATAGAGAGAAAGGTCTTCCTTTACCGTTGGTTCACCCTCCAATGGCCACTGCAGCCAGCGCATTGCACTGCTCCGAAGCCAGGAGCCAGGTGCTTCTCCTGGTCTCCCATGCGGTGTAGGGCCCAAGGACTTGGGCCATCCTCCACTGCACTCGCGGGCCATAGCAGAGAGCTGGACTGGAAGAGGGGCAACCAGGACAGAATCCGGCGTCCTGACCGGGACTAGAACCCTGTGTGCTGGCACCGCAGGTGGAGGATTAGCCTATTGAGCCGCGGCGCCGGCCCTCTATCTATTTTACAAAATACATTCAATGTGATTTGCTTGGATTTTTTTCCTGAATGCTTCCTAATCTTAATTAATTCTAGATGAAAATAGAATGAGACATCACTTCTGTTTAAAGAAATGTTATTTACCACAAAAGTGGAGCATGCAACAGCTGGTTGAAAAGAACCCCAAATGAAGAATTATAACATTATGAATAGAAAGATTAATTTTGTTTCTTATTAACTTGTTTTGGTTTTGAAACCAGTTTGCATTTCTCCTAAATGTTGGTGTTTTGGGGGAAAGGACACAGTCCATATTAAGGGAATTTGTATGTAGGAATTATATTTATTTGGGACTTTGTCTTCATCACTCCCTACATGCATGGGCAATTATATTTAAATTATTTGAGCCTCAGTTTTTTCATAGGCAGAATGAATTATTATAATAGAGTTGTTCCTACCTTGTGAGTTTTTTTTTTAAAAAAGATTTATTTATTTGATAGAGTTACAGAGAGAGGAGAGATAGAGGGAGAAATCGTTCACCCACTGTTTCACTCCCCAAATGACCATAATAGCTGGGGCTGGGCCAGGCCAAAGCTAGGAGCCAGGAGCTTCTTTCATGTCTCCTGCGTGGTGTAGGGTCCCAGGGATTTGGGCCATCTTCCACTGCTTTTCCAGTCCTATAGCAGGAAGCTGGATAGGAAGCGTAGTAGCTGCAATTCTGAACCATCGCCCATTTGGGATACTGGCACTGCAGACAGCAACTTAACCTGTTGAGCCATTGTATCAGCCCACCTTGTATGATTTTTCTGGTTATTATATTCAATAGCATTTGTTGAAGATGACACAATACCTGGCAGATGGTATGTACTTGTTGCAATTCTGGAGTGATTATGTCAGCCATGGGGAAACTTTATTTCACAGTATATCAATAATTTCCCAGGCACTTACTTTGATGCAACATTATTGATTTGAATTGTAGCCACACCAGCTACAACTTTTAGAATTTGCAGAGCTGGGAATTTATTAACTGACCTGTTTTTCCAATGTCTGAAGGGCTCATATGAGAGTTGGGGAGAATTGTGGGGAAGTTTAACTATAAGCAAAATTTTTAAAGAGGCAAATAATTCATGGTATTTATTGTCTGATCATTTCTCTCTCCTGTAGATACTGTTGAAAAGTGTCATATACCAGAGTATGTGTGGCATTGTATGAATCTGGTATTAATTCAGTTAATAGACATGCCTTCAAACAGAATATTGTACCTGTAAGCCATGGTGATAAATAGCAGGGGTAGTTCAATCATGGAATCATAGCGTTCTCATATGAAGTATACTTTTGCTTGTGAATCTATTCATTCATTCATCTAATATGTATTGGGCATATTCTGTGTTTTGGGCACTAGTCTAGGTGATTGGGTAGATATGTACATTAGCAAACAAGGACAGACGTTCCTTCCCCAGAATCTTAAGGTTGAAGAGAACAGAATGGTGAGTGCAGTAAGATATAGTAAATATGAAATAAAATATATCAGAGAAACAATACAAAGGTAAAAGAAATATAGGAAAATAGAAGAAAGGAAAGAAGAACTTACCTTGGATAGAAGTCATAGAAGGCCCCTTTCCAGGAATGTTATTTCAGCTGAGCAGCAAATAGCAAGAAAGAATTGAAGCTTGTTTCAAGGAGGTAAAAGAGCATAGGACAAAGCCCAGGAGCTTGCATGAACATGCCCAGGGGGAGGGCCTGCAAGGCAAACTAACATTTAGTCACCCCTTAAAATGGATATTTTAAAACCTGTTTGTTCAATATTTATTTCTTGGGGCCAGGGAGAAATTGATTTTTCTTTCAAGAAAAATTATATGCAAAACATATTCACTTAGTCATACACTTTAGCTGGGTCAAGCTGAGTCCACGGAATTTATTATGGAATTGTTCATAAAATGTTCCCCATTTTCTTCTCTTTCTTCAGTTTATGTGTGTTTTGATCCAGAGGACTTCTTGGGGGATATATTAAAAATTCAAAATTTAGATAACAAAATAAATGACTCATCCATGCTAAATATCACTGTGTGACAGATGATTTTGTCTTAGAGATTCATTATTGCCAACTTTCAGCTTTTGCTCTAAATGTGTTTTGCAAAAAAGATTTAATAAATCAGAGGGTTTGGGGAATGAAGAGAAGATTTTTATTTACAATTGAAAGTTCTGACTTCTTTTCCAGGAGCAATACCAGTGCAAATTTTGCCAGTTGAATAAGGAGTTGGAGACTCACAGTCAAAGGCCCAATATTTCTAATGTGCACCAATAAGGTGAGCAATATCATTTGGTCTGGCTCCTAATCAGGTTCTTAAGTAAGTTAAAGATGAACTGGAGTAGCAAGTGCAAGAGAGAGACTGTATAAGGATGGTAAGAAGTAGGGTTCATAGGGAAGGCATCATGGGGTAAACCTCTTGGCAAGTAACAGAGCTCCATGCTAGACTAGAATTCAAAGGTGGGACTCCAATCTTGCATAAATATGCAATGTGTTAGAGATTATAAACCTGCTGATGGTTAAAACAGGGATTCTGGTGATGGCACTGACATGCCAGGTGGAGACTTTAAGAAAAAGGGTGTGAAAAAAGGAGAGGAACAATATATTGAGAAAGCAACAGTTCAGTGAGGATTTGGATTTATGAATGATCTCAGTCTGAGGGTTTTAACTGTCACACTCTTTTGTCACATTAGTTGAAAAGAATTTGAGAGACTTGTGCACTGATAGCTGATAATAGTTTTTACATATTCAGTTTTTGCCTTTCTCTATAGAGTAGCCTGGAACAAGCTTGAAATAGGAAACTGATCATTTATCAGAGTCAAGTGGACCACTTGTATAAGGCCCCGAATCTTTGTTATGGCTTACACACCTTGTGGTTACCTTTTGAACTCATCTTGAGGTTTTGTCCTCTACTTACTAGAGTTTAGCAACCTGGGTCTTTAATCAGGTTTTGTTTTATTTTTTTTTTCTTAATTTTAAACAACCTTCTCTGCCTACTTTAAGGTCTCCAGACCGGCTGTGCAATCTTCTTTTTTCACTTACTTTTAAATTTGAATCTAAATGCTGCTACTTCAGAAGTTTCTCTGCTGTATACTATCATATACCTTCTTTTTCCTTTTGTAATCCTTAGAATTATAATTCAATAATCATTAGAGAAAGATTTTCTCTCATGTAGCTCTTCATGAGCATACACCCATGAGTGGGAGAAAAAAAGTGCTTATTAATTTTACCTAGCATGGTGTCTGGCATATATATGTAATCAATATATAGTTGTTGCATGAATAGTTGATTTCAATAATAATTGGATTATTTTTCTGTGACCAGTAGCTATACCTTGACTCAAAGCTTTGATTTTCTAATGGTAACATTGAAACCATTACTAACTGAGAAGCAAGCATCTTTGAATGGGAGTGGGACTTCCCAGTATCCCTTGTATTATATCTCATAGTCAGTTACTTACACAGAATGTCATTCTTATTGGGCAAAGATACACATAAGCTAGCTTGTTGAGCAAGGAGAATGGAGGGTAAAAATCTTGACCACTGCGTTTGAAGCAATGAAATTCTTTTTTAAAAAAATATTTGAGAGGCCAGCACTGTGGCGTAGTGGGTAAAGCTGCTGCCTGCAGTGCCGGCATCCAACATGGATGCTGGTTTGAGTCCTGGCTGCTCCACTTCCAATCCAGCTCTCTGCTGTAGCCTGGGTAAGCAGTGGAAGATAGCCCAAGTCCTGGGAGAGCTGGAGGAAGCTCCTGATTCCTGGCTTTGGACTGACACAGCTACAGCCATTGCAGTCATTTGGGGAGTGAACCAGTGGACGGAAGATCTTTCTCTCTCTCTCTCTCTCTCTCTATCTCTCTCTCTGCCTCTGCCTCTCTGTAACTCTGCCTTTCAAATAAATACAATAAATGTTTTATGAGATGACCTGATCTATATATAAGGGATCCAAAAGACTCCACTAAGAGACTATTGGAACTCATGAAAGAGTTTGGTAAAGTGGCAAGATATAAAATTAACACACAAAAATAAATAGCCTTTGTATATACAGACAAAGCAATGGCTGAGAAAGCACTTTTTTAAATTAAACTTTTATTTAATGAATATAAATTTCCAAAGTACAGCTTATGGGTTACAATGGCTTCCCCCTCCCAAAATTTCCCTCCCACCCACAACCCTCCCCTTTCCCGCTCCCTCTCCCCTTCCAATCACATCATGATTCATTTTCAATTCTCTTTATATACAGAATATCAGTTTAGTATATATTAGGTAATGATTTCAACAGTTTGCCCCCATATAGTAACACAAAGTGAAAAAAAATACTGTTGGAGTACTAGTTATAGCATTAAATAAGAGTGTACAGTACATTAAAGACAGAGATCTTACATAATATATTTTTTTAAAAAAATTAATTAATTTTCTATGCCATTTCCAATTTAACACCAGGTTTTTCCTTTTTTCATTTCCAATTCTCTTTATATCCAGAAGATCAATTCAGTATATAATTAGTAAAGATCTCATCAGTTTGTACCCACGCAGAAACACAAAGTGTAAAAATACTGTTTCAGTACTAGTTATAGGATCACTGCACATTAAACAACACATTAGGGACAGATCCCAAATGGGATGTAAGTACACAGTGACTCCTGTTGCTGACTTAACAATTTGACACTCCTGTTCATGGTGTCAGTAATCTCCCTAGGCTCTAGTCATGAGTTGCCAGGGCTATGGAAGCCTTTAGAGTTCGCTGACTTTGATCTTATTCCAATAGGGTCATAGTCAAAGTGGAAGTTCTCTCCTCCCTTCAGAGAAAGGTACCTCCTTCTTTGATGGCCCTGTTCTTTCCACTGGGATCTCACTCACAGAGATCTTTCATTTAGGTCTTCTTCTTTTTTTCTTTTCCATGGTTTCTTGGCTTTCCATGCCTACAATACTCTCATGGGCTCTTCAGCCAGATCCAAATGCCTTAAGGGCTGATTCTGAGGCCAGAGTGTTGTTTAGGACGTCTGCCATTCTATGAGTCTGCTGTGTATCCCACTTCCCATGTTGGATCTTTCTCTCCCTTTTTGATTCTATCATTTAGTATTAGCAGACACTTGTCTTGTTTGTGTGATCCCTTTGACTCTTAAGCCTATCAGTGTGATCAATTGTGAACTGAAATTGATCACTTGGACTAGTGAGATGGCATTGGTACATGCCACCTTGATGGGATTGTATTGGAATCCCCTGGCACATTTTTAATTCCACCATTTGCGGCAAGTCTGATTGTGCATGTCCCAAATTGTACATCTCCTCACTCTCTTTTTCCACTCTTAAATTTAACAGGGATCACCTTTCAGTTAAAATTTAAACACCTAAGAGTAATTGTGTGTTAATTACAGAGTTCAACCACTAGTACTAGAACAACAACAACAAAAACAACAACAAATACTAAAAAGGATAAAGTATTACATTCTACATCTAGAGTCAGGACAAGAGCTGATCAGTTCATTGTTTCTTATAGTGTCCATTTCACTTCAACAGGTTTTCCCTTTGGTGCTCAGTTGTCGCCGATCAGGGAACACAAAGATATTTGTCTCTTTGGGACTGGCTTAATTCACTCAGCATGATGTTTTCCAGATTCCTCCATCTTGTTGCAAATGACTGGGTTTCATTGTTTCTTACTGCTGTATAGTATTCTATGGAGTACATGTCCCATAGTTTCTTTATCCAGTTTACTGTTGATGGGCATTTGGGTTAGTTCCAGGTCTTAGCTATTGTGAATTGAGATGCAATAAACATTAATGGGCAGATGGCTTTTTTATTAGCCAAATTAATTTCCTTTGGGTAAATTCCATGGAGTGGGATGGCTGGGTTGTATGGTAGGGTTATGTTCAGGTTTCTGAGGAATCTCCAGACAGACTTCCATAGTGGCTTGACCAGTTTGCATTCCCACCAACAGTGGGTTAGTGTCCCTTTTTCCCCACATCCTCTCCAGCATCTGTTGTTGGTAGATTTCTGAATGTGAGCCATTCTCACAGGGGTGAGGTGAAACCTCATTGTGGTTTTGATTTGCATTTCTCTGATTGCTAGTGATCTTGAACATTTTTTCATGTGTCTGTTGGCCATTTGGATTTCTTCTTTCGAAAAATGTCTATTGAGGTCCTTGGCCCATCTCTTAAGTGGGTTGTTTGTTTTGTTGTTGTGGATTTTCTTGATTTCTTTGTAGATTCTGGTTATTAACCCTTTATCTGTAGTATAGTTTGCAAATATTTTTTCCCATTCTGTCGGTTGCCTCTTCAATTTCCTGACTGTTTCTTTTGAAGTACAGAAACTTCTCAATTTGATGCAATCCCAAATGTTAATTTTGGTTTTGACTGCCTGTGCTGCTGGAGTATTTTCCAAGAAGTCTTTGCCTGTGCCTATATCTTGCAGGGTTTCTCCAATGCTCTCTAATAATTTGATGGTTTCAGGTCGTAGATTTAAGTCTTTAATCCATGTTGAGTGAATTTTTGTGTAAGGTGATAGGTATGGGTCTTGCTTCAAGCTTCTGCACGTGGAAATCCAATTTTCCCAGCACCATTTATTGAATAGACTGTCCTCATTCCAGGAATTGGTTTTAGATACTTGATCAAATATAAGTTGGCTGTAGATGTTTGGATTGATTTCTGGTGTTTCTATTCTGTTCCATTGGTCTATCCATCTGTTTCTGTACCAGTACCATGCTGTTTTGATAACAACTGCCCTGTAGTATGTCCTGAAATCTGGTATTGTGTTGCCACCGGCTTTGTTTTTGTTGTACAAGTTTGCTTTGGCTATTCGAGGTCTTCTGTGTCTCCATATGAATTTCAGCATCATTTTTTCCAGATCTGAGAAGAACGTCTTTGGAATCTTGATTGGTATTGCATTGAATATATAAATTGCTTTTGGGAGAATAGACATTTTGATGATATTGCTTCTTCCAATCCATGAGCATGGAAGATTTCTCCATTTTTTGGTATCCTCTTCTATTTCTTTCTGTAAGGTTTTGTAGTTTTCATCATAGAGATCTTTAACGTCTTTGGTTAAGTTTATTCCAAGGTATTTGATTGTTTTTGTAGCTATTGTGAATGGGATTGATCTTAGAAGTTCTTCCTCAGCTGTGGTATTGTCTGTGTATACAAAGGCTGTTGATTTTTGTGCATTGATTTTATATCCTGCTACTTTGCCAAACTCTTCTATGAGTTCCAATAATCTCTTAGTTGAGTTCTTTGGGTCCCCTAAATAAAGAATCATATCATCTGCAAAGAGGGATAGTTTGAGTTCTTCCTTCCCGATTTGTATCCCTTTAATTTCTTTTTCTTGCCTAATAGCTCTGGCCAAAACTTCCAGAACTATATTGAATAGCAGTGGTGAGAGTGGGCATCCCTGTCTGGTACCAGATCTCAGCGGAAATGCTTCCAACTTTTCCCCATTCAATAGGATGTTGGCCGTGAGTTTTTCATAAATTGCTTTGATTGTATTGAGGAATGTTCCTTCCATACTGAGTTTGCTTAGAGTTCTCATCACGAAAGGGTGTTGTATTTTATCAAATGCTTTCTCTGCATCTATTGAATCATATGGTTTTTCTTCTGCAGTCTGTTAATGTAGTGTATTACGTTGATTGTTTTGCGAATGTTGAACCATACCTGCATACCAGGGATAAATCCCACTTGGTCTGGGTGGATGATCTTTCTGATGTGTTGTTGCATTCTATTGGCCAGAATTTTATTGAGGATTTTTGCATCTATGTTCATCAGGGATATTGGTCTGTAATTCTCTTTCAATACTGCATCTTTTTCCGGCTTAGGAATTAAGGTGATGGTGGCTTCATAGAAAGAATTTGGGAGGATTCCCTCTTTTTCGATTGTTCTGAATAGTTTGAGAAGAATTGGAGTTAGTTCTTCTCTAAATGTCTGGTAGAACTCAGCAGTGAATCCATCTGGCCCTGGGCTTTTCTTTGTTGGGAGGGCCTTTATGACTGTTTCAATTTCTGTGTCAGTTATGGATCTGTTTAGGTTTTCCATGTCTTCCTGGCTCAATTTAGGTAGGTTGTATGTGTCCAAGAATCTGTCCATTTCTGATAGATTTACCTATTTGCTGGCATACAAGTCCTTGTAGTAATTTCTGATGATTCTTTTTATTTCTGTGGCGTCTGTTATTATGTTTCCCTTTTCTTCTCTGATCCTATTGATTTGGGTCTTTTCTCTTCTTTTTTTAGTTAGTTGGGCCAATGGGGTGTCAATTTTGTTTATTTTTTCAAAAAACCAGCTCCTCGTTTGGCTTATTTTTTGTAATGTTTTTTTGGATTCAATCCTGTTTATTTCTTCTTTGATTTTAATTATTTCTCTTCTCCTACTGGGTTTGGGTTTGGTTTGCTGCAGATTTTCTAGATCCTTGAGATGACTTGAAAGCTCATCTATTTGGTGCCTCTCCAATTTCTTGATGTAGGCACCTATTGATATAAACTTTCCTCTTAACACTGCTTTTGTTGTATCACATAGGTTTTGGTATGTTGTGCTGTTATCCTCATTTACTTCCAGAAAATTTTTGATTTCTCTTTTAATTTCTTCTATGACCCATTGTTCATTCAGGAGCATGTTGTTCAATCTCCATGTGTTTGCACGTGCTCTAGGGATTCCCGAGTTGCTAATTTCCAACTTCATTCCTTTATGGTCTGAGAAGCTGCATGGTATGATTCTAATTCTTTTGAATTTGCTGAGACTTGCTTTATGGCCTAGTATGTGGTCAATCCTAGAGAAGGTTCCATGCACTGCTGAGAAGAATGTAAAGTCTTTAGATGTAGGATGAAATGTTCTGTAGATATCTGTTAGATCCATTTGGGCTATAGTGTCATTTAAATCTACTGTCTCCTTGTTGATCTTCTGTCCTGTTGATCTGTCTATCTCTGAGAGTGGAGTATTGAAGTCCCCCAGTACTATTGTATTGGTGTCTAAGTCTCCCTTTAAGTCCCTTAACAAGTCTTTTAAATAAGCTGGTGCCCTGTAATTAGGTGCATATACATTGATAATCTTTATATCTTCCTGTTGAATGGATCCCTTAATCATTAAATAGTGCCCCTCTTTGTCTCTCCTAACAGTTTTTGTGGTAAAGTTTATGTTGTCCGATATTAAGATGGCTACGCCCGCTCTTTTTTCATTTCTGTTGGCATGGTATATCTTTTTCCAGCCTTTCACTTTCAGCCTGTATGGATCATTGTTGGAAAGATGAGTTTCTTGTAAGCAGCAAAAAGATGGGTTTTGTTCCTTAACCCAATCAGCCAATCGGTGTCTTTTAACTGGACAGTTCAAGCCATTAACATTCAATGTGACTATTGAGAAGGAGTAACTTTGCCCTGCCATTTGCCAAAGATATTTTCTAATATATGCTTTGAGATTCCTGTGATCTTTTGCTGTGAGGTTTCCTTCCTTTACCTTCTTTCATATTGGTGACCGTGTTTCTGCGTTTTTGTATGTAAGACATCTTTAAGCATCTTTTGCAGAGCTGGACGAGTGGCGACAAATTCTTTCAGTTTCTGTTTGCTGTGA
Source organism: Lepus europaeus (assembly GCF_033115175.1). Taxonomy (NCBI): domain Eukaryota; kingdom Metazoa; phylum Chordata; class Mammalia; order Lagomorpha; family Leporidae; genus Lepus; species Lepus europaeus. The sequence continues at coordinate 63,441,303 of NC_084831.1, forward strand.
AAGGTCTTTATTTCACCTTCATTCATAAATGAGAGCTTTGCAGGATATAATATTCTGGGCTGGCAGTTTTTCTCTCTTAGTACCTGGGCTATATCTCGCCATTCTCTCCTAGCTTGTAGGGTTTCTGAGGAGAAGTCAGCTGTGAGTCTAATTGGAGATCCTCTGAGAGTAATCTGGCATTTCTCTCTTGCACATTTTAGGATCTTTTCTTTATGTTTCACTCTGGTGAGTTTGATTATGACATGTCGTGGTGAGGATCTCTTTTGGTCATGTTTATTAGGGGTTCTATGAGCTTCCTGTACTAGGATGTCTCTGTCCTTCTCCAAACCTGGGAAATTTTCTGCTAGTATCTCACTAAAAAGGCCTTCTAATCCTTTCTCCCTCTCCATGCCTTCAGGAACTCCTAGAACCCGAATGTTGGGTTTTTTGATAGTATCCTGTAGATTACTGACAGTATTTTTAGATTTCTGATTTCTTCTTCTTTTCTTTGATTTGATTGTTTCCTTTCCTGTTTTCTGTCTTCTAAGTCCGATATTCTCTCTTCTGCTTCACCCATTCTGTTTTTAAGGCTCTCTAATGTGTTTGTCATTTGATCTATTGAGTTCTTCATTTCATTATGGTTTCTTGTCACTATCACAGTTTCATGTTCTACTAGTTGTTTCATTTCATTTTGATTCCACCTTAAGATTTCATTTTCATGAGAGAGATTTTCTATCTTGTCCATTAAGGATTTCTGTAGTTCAAGAATTTGTTTTTGAGAACTTCTTAATGTTCTTATCAGTTTTTTGAGATCTGCTTCTTGCATTTACTCTATCTCTTCATCTTCATAATCTTGGATTGGGGTGTCTTGTTCATTGGGGGCATCATAGTGTCTTCCTTGCTCTTGTTACCTCGGCTTCTACGTTTGTTGTTTGGCATGTTGGAGATAATTTATGGTTTTTTTTTTGTTTTTTTGGTTTTTTTTTTTGCTGTGGTGATTTTTTCTCGTTATACTATGCCTCTAAGTGGGCTGTCTGCTTTGATGGATCCTGAGAGACTGTGATGGGCGTGGCCAGAGATGTCTGCTTGATTCTTCAGGTTTAAGGCTGTGCAAAAAGTGACTCACCTTGCTCCTTGCTGGATCTCTCTCTCTCTCTCTCTTTTTTTTTTGACTCAGTTGGGAATTAATTCCAAATGGCTGAGTGGAATTGAGGGCAGTTGAAATCTGGCCCCTGTGAGTATTCGTTTGAACTACCCCTGGGACCACACACAGTTTATGCAGCCTTCAATGTGTTCTCAAGTTTCACCTTAGACCCAAAGTTACTGTGTTTGTGTACTCATTGCCGCTTTACATATGTAAAATGGTGCCTGCTCTTTGTTTTGCTTAAGTGGAGGGAGGGTCCTCTGCCTTTCCCCACTAATTTCTCGCGTTTCTGAGGCTTTTGTCTTACCTCCCCTTGGTTCCCGTGCTGGGGAGATTCTGAGGCTCCTCTCCCGCGGTTGGATTTCCACGCGGTGGACTCCTTGTAGGTCCTCTGTGTCACATCCACTAGATCCAGAAGCATTTCCTCTGCAGTTTTTTTCTTGAATCTTTTCCTGAGGCTCCCGTTGGTTCCTGCACTGGGGAGATTCTGAGGCTGGTCTCCCGCGGTTGAGTTTCCACGCGGTAGGCTCCCTGTAGGTCCTCTGTGTCACATCCACTAGATCCGGAAACGTTTCCTCTGCAGTTTTTTTCTTGAATCTTTTCCTGAGGGTACAGTAATTCCACTTTTATGAAACTTTATTTTCCCAAACTACGGCGCACGTCCTCACTATCTGCCATCTTGGCTCCGCCCCCGAGAAAGCACTTTTAAGGTAAATCCCATTCACAATAGGTACAAAAAGAATTAAATACCTTGGAACAAATTTAACCAAAGATATCAAAGTTCTCTACAATGAAAATTACAAAACAGTAAAGGAAGAAATAGAAGAAGACATTAAAAATGGAAATATCTTCCATGTTCATTGATTGGAAGAATCAATATCATCAAAATGTCCATACTTCCAAAAGCAATTTATAAATTCAATATGATCCCAATCAAAATACCAACAGCATTCTTCTCAGATCTAGAAAAAACAATGCTAAAAGTCATAAGGAAACACAAGAGATCCTGAATAACTAGAGTAATATTATACAACAAAAACAAAACTGGAGGCATCACAATATCAAATTTCAAGATATACTACAGGGAAGTTATAATCAAAACAGCTTGGTACTGGCACATAAACAGATGTGTAGACCAATGGAGCAGAACAGAAACTCCAGTAATCAATCCATGCATCTATAATCAATTTATCTTTGACAAAGGAGCTAAAATCAAACCCTGGAGCAAGGACAGTCTTCAACAAATGGTGCTGGGAAAACTGTATGTCCACATGCGTAAGTATGAAGCATGACCCCTCCCGTACAGCTTACACAAAAATCAACTCAAAATGGATCAAAGACCTAAATCTATAACCTGGGACCATCAAATTATTAGAGAACATTGGGAAAACCCTGCAAATCATTGCATAGGCAAAGACTTCTTGAAAAAGACTCCAGAAGCACAGGCAATCAAAGCCAAAGTTGACAAATGGAATTACATCAAATTGAGAAGCATCTGCACTCAAGAGAAACTCTCAGGAAAGTGAAAGGCAATTGACAGAATGGGAGAAAATATTTGCAAAGTATGCAACTGGTAAAGGATTAATATCCGGAATCAATAAAGAGCTCAAGAAATGCAACAACAACAAAACAAACAATCCAGTTAAGAAATGTTCAAAGAGCTTTAACAGGCATTTTTAAAAGCAGGAAATTCAAATGGCCAACAGACACATGAAAAAATGCTCAGGATCACTAGCCATCAGAGAAATGCAAATTAAAACCACAATGAGCTTTCACCTCACCCTAGTCAGAATGGATTTCATACAGAAATAAATGAACAACAAAGGCTGGCAAGTATGTGGGGGGAAAAGTACCCTGATCCACTGTTTGTGGGAGTGTAAACTGGTCCAGCCACTGTGTATGGAGATGCTTCAGAAATCTGAATATAGACCTACCATATGACCCGGCCAACCCATTCCTGGGAATTTACCGAAAGGAAATGAAATCAGTATATCAAAGAGTTATCTGTACCCCCATGTTTATTGCAGCTCAATTCACAATAGCTAAGATATGGAATCAACCCATATGTCCATCAACTGAAGACTGGATAAAGAAATTATGGTATATGTACACCATGAAATACTACACAGAGGTAAAAAAAAAAAATGAAATCCGGTCATTTGCAACAAAATGAATGCAAGTAGAAACCATTATACTTAGTGAAATAAGCCAGTCCCCAAAAGACAAATACCATATGGTCCCTGGATCTGTGTTAACTAACAGAGTATTTAAAAGGTAATCTATAGAAGTTAAATTGACACTTTGAGATGCAGTGATTTGAACAGCCCTTTTCTTGACTGTTGAGGAACAGGTTTTTTTTTCCCACACTTTTTATTAAGCTCTTTATGTAGTTTAGGGTTCATCTTTTGTGCATAAAGTAAACTGAAAATAGATCTTTGTAAAAAACTAAGAACGGGATATGAGAGGGATGAAGAACGGTGGGAGTATGGGCATAAAGAATCACTATATTCCTAAATATGTATTTATGAAATGCATGAAGTTTGTATGCCTTAAATAAAAGCTGTCTAGGTTAAAAGAAATAGAAAAGCAAACAAAAATATTTGTAAGGAAGAGAGACAGAGATCTCCCATCTACTAGTTCATACCCCAAATACCAGTAACAGCCAGAGTTCTGCCAAATGGAAGACAGGAGCCTGGAAGTCCATCTGAGTCTATTGTGTGGGTACAGGGTCTCTAATGCTTGAATCATCACTTGTTGCTTCCCAGGATGCTTCCTAGCAGGAAGCTACAGTTGGAAGCAGAGTAGCTGGAGTTTGAACTAGAAACTCCAGTTTGGGATGTGGATATCCCAAGTGGCAATGTAACCACCTCACCAAATACCTGCCTCATGCAATGAAATTCTTAAATACAGATATTCCAAGCAGAAGGAAGATGCATGACAGATAATTTCCCAATATAGATTTCTTTTGATATATTAATTGAAACTTTGAGATGTTAATTTTTCTCCTCAAATTTTCTCCCTCTTCTGTTCTCCATTCAAGCAGATACAAGTTCTGTACTTCCTTGCCACATGAAAGGTTTTTGGCAGGATTTTCTGGGTTATGTTTGCCCATTGAGAATAATAGAATTTGAAGAGAGGAAATTGGTATTCCTGTGTGCAGTCAAAAGAGACAGAAAGTTCTCTAAGAGTAAAAGAGTTTTCTCTAGTTCAGGGAGAGAAAGACAGGTCTGTGGGTTCTTGAACAGAGGGAAATTTCCTGTTTTCACTGGAAGCATCAAAGTATGTTGAAGCATTTCCACAGAAATATACATATGGGGAACAAGGTAGGTTAGATGTAATGCTTAGAACCCAAGCCTTACTAAAGTGCCCCCTGTAAAGCATCAAGCATGGCATGGAAATGACACATTAGTACCTTTGATAGTGTTATATGGCTTCATTCAAATCCAGCCCCTACCAACATGGTCAGATACCTGCAGTAATCAATGTTTCAGTGCTTGGATCTGGAGTAAGACCCATAATCTTTTTTCTTTTTTTTTTTTTAAGATTTATTTTATTTATTTGACATAATTACAGAAAGAGGTAAGCAGAGAGAGAGAGAGAGAGAGAGAGATCCTCCATCTGCTATTCACTTCCCAAATAGCTGCAATGGGCGGAACTTGCCAATCCAAAGCCAGCAGTCAGGAACTTCTTCCAGGTCTCCCACACGGGTGCAGGAGCTCAAGGACGTGGGCCATCTTCTACTGCTTTCCCAGGCCATAGCAGAGAGCTGGATTTGAAGTGGAGCAGTCAGGACTCGAACCTGCACTCATATGAGATGCCGGTACTTAAAGCTGGGGCTTTAACCCACTGCACCACAGTGCCAGCCCCATAAGACCCAGAGTTTCAACAAAAACCTGGGGGTGGAAGAAAGCTAGGACACAATGAAACTGAATTTCTGACTAACTCAAGGGAATGGGATACTCCAAATAAAAATCAGATAATGTGTACGCAACAATGAAGAATGATTTTGCTTTAGATTTGTAACAGCTGCATTAAGCAAATGAACAACAATAATAATGATATATTAGTACTCTCTTTAATTTTGAGAACATGCTTAATTATTATATAATAATTTTAAAAATTTTGAGTTGAGTTAAATTTGCAGAATATTTCCAAGAGCTCAGCATTGAACTATCTGCACTGAACTAGCTGATCTCATTGTCAGTGTACAGCTTTTAGTGGTGCCTTGCTGATATGAGTTGCAAATAAAAACCAATTCTAATGCATTCTAACAGCAACATCATGTTTAACATGTATATGGACCCTGCCCTTTTTATCTGGAAGAAAAAAATAACACTGAACACCAGTCATACCAGAGTTGATCTGTTATCAGAAAAGAGTGATTATCTCAGTGAAGCACAAAAATATGGCCTTAAATGGAGTAAGGCAGTCAGAAATGTGTTCCCTGTTATAGAAGGAAGATGCAAAGTCAATCCTTCCCTTGTGAGAGCATACTGAGGATGGGCTGGAAATACCGAGTTGGTGTTGGTGGCAAACTAGGTAAAATTTAGAAATCAATAACTGACTATTTACTCATGTGGCTTAATAGTGAAATAAGCCTTTTATAGTAAATCATTTTTTCTTGCGAATTCTTCTTACTCATTTATTTTATTTTTTCCATGTAATGCTTATTTATGATTCATTTTGGGTTACATATTGGGCTGGATGGCGTGAGAGATCCTCAAATGAATGAAACACAGGTTACATCCTCTGGGTATTTTTAATGTGGGAAAATGTACACGGAAACAGTAAAAGAAGTAATAAGTTTGTAAAGACAGGGAGGAATGACATTTCTTCCTGCCTGCCTTTTCTCTGTTCCTGCTTTCATTTACCTTCTCTTTCTCTTTATTTTCCTTTTATATTTTGTCCTCTTTCCTTTCATTTCATTTTTTTCCCCTTCAAGACTTGCACACACAATGTTTGAAACTTTTTTTTAAGAGCAGCTAATTATTTGTTTATTTTTTTATTTGACAGATAGAGCTATAGAAAGTGAGAGAGAGAGACAGAGAGAAAGGTCTTCCTTCCGTTGGTTCACTCCCCAAATGGCCGCTACGGCTGGAACTACGCCGATCTGAAGCCAGGAGCCAGGCGCTTCCTCCTGGTCTCCCAAGTGAGTGCAGGGCCCAAGAACTTGGGCCATCCTCCACTGCCTTCCTGGGCCACAGCAGAGAGCTGGACTGGAAGAGGAGCAACCGGGACTAGAACCCGGAGCCCATATGGGATGCCGGTGCCGCAGGCGGAGGATTAAACTATTGAGCCACGGCGCCGGCCCCCTGTTTGGAACTTTTGTAAACAAGTAGGAAATACCAGGTTAACAATTTCAGTCTCAGCTAACAAAACTGAGCATGGACACTGATAATACAATTTAGGGAGTGATAAAGAGAGTGGAGTTTGTGAATTTATAGGAAATAATGTCTCTCAAGGTAACTGGAAGTGGCCTTTTTTTGCAGGTAAAAAGACACAGAGCAGGGCTGTAATAAGACAGGATGAAGTAAGCTGGGGCAATGATGTGTTGGAGCCAGCTTATACTCATGAGAGATGCTTATTATTTATGTAAAATTTTGTGAGTTGCTAAACCGTTGTTAGATTGCAAACACCACAGAAAGAAGTAAACACTTTAAATCATGACCTTATTTTAGGACCAAGCATTTACTCAAAGAAGCTGATATTATTTTTGTTTCAGTGGAATAAATCATGTTACTCTGTGTCTGGTATATAATAGGCATTTAATAAACATTTATTGCATAATTATAGGAGTGAACATAGTAGGAATCAGGTAAAGAGCCTCATTGATTCACTTCATTGTCCTTAAACTATATTGAAACCAAAATTCAACTTAGTTTCTATCATTTAAGTGTATGTCTAAAATATTTGAGTGCTATAAGAGAACATTTATGGAGTCTGTATAGGTTAGACAGACTATCAATCAAAAATAAACTTGGTTCAAAAATAAAGCAGCCCAGATCCACATTTTTGTAATCAGAAGATTTTTCTTTCCTTTTTAAAAAATAAATTGCCCACATAATTGCCTCAGCATTATTCTTTTGCTTTTTTTGGTAAAGATGCAGATTAAATGTAAGCCTGACTCACCACTTCTATTTTGGGCTGCCCGGTATGATATTTCCAGAGACTCTATTTTTCCCATGTAATTTTTGCCTTAAGAGTGTATCTAGTCATTACTATTGTATAGGAATCTGTGTTGTGATTAGTAGTATTGCATTGGTTTGAAAGTTCACATAGCCAAATTCATATATTCTTATAAAAATTTAACAGTCATAGAAAAATTATCCATGTTAATGGGATACTATGTGATGTTTTGATGCATGTATACCTTGTTAAATCCAACTAGGGTAAATATATCTATTTACACAAGCAGCTTTTTTTAAAGATTTATTTGTTGATTTGAAAGTCAGAATTTCAGAGAGGAAGGGACAGGCAGAGATAGAGACAGAGAGAGGGAGAGAATGAGAGAGAGAGAGAGAGAGAGATTTTCCATCCTCTGGTTCACTCTCCAGATGGTCACAATGGCCAGTTCTGGGCTGGGTAGCTTCTTCCAGGAAGCCAGGAGCCAGGAGCCAGGAACTTCATCCAGGTCTCCCATGCAGGTGGCCAGGGCCCAAATATTTGGGCCATCTTCTACTGCTTTTCCCAGGCCATTAGCAGGGAGTTGGATCAGAAGTGCAGCAGCCAAGGCAAGAACAGGCACCCATATGAGATGCCAGCATGGTAGGCAGTAGCTTTACACAAAGCCACAACCCCAGCCCCACAATTTTTTTTTTATTAACAGAAAGCTACTTTAGCAGCTCACAGATGAAAATGAGCATACCAATGATTTTCACCTTCCTTTTGTGCAAATGTCTGAGCATTCTGTGTGAGAGTTTCAAGAGCAGGTAAGGGAGGCAATGATGCAGTTGAGATATTCCAGAGACTGAAAAACTATCTGTGAGTCACAGCGGAATAGGAAGCTTTTGCAACCGAATGGAATGAAGAAGGAGGGATGCTAATGTTGCCCAGAAAACCCACATTCCACTTCTTTGACCATCAGGGATAAAACAAAGGGCAGTGAAATGAGTGGATAGATAATAGTAGTTTGGAGAAAGAGTATTTTCACCTATATGCCATATAAATTTTACTCATAATATTTGCCATGGTGTTTCCTGTTTAATAAGTTTCTTACTACAGATCTGTGGGAAGGTGTGTCTCATATATGTGATAGTACTTCCACCCTATTATTACACAAGTTAGACATGAATTACTTAAGCAATACTTATATTTTGTTTATTTAATTATTTAATACATGTATATATATGCAGACATAGTAATAAACATCTGAATAGCACAGGTATGTACATAAGCAACAATAAAATTTCTTGTTTTCTAACTTCAATAATATGTTTTAACCTCATTGTGGTATCTATTCTTTTTTTTTTTCAAGAATCACTTATTTATTTTAAAGGCAAAGTGGAAGAGAAAGGGAGACAGTAAGACACATGCACACATGTACACACACACACATACTCACACACAGAGACATCTTCCATTTGCTGTTCAATCCCCCAGGTGGTCACAACATCCAGCATTGAACCAAGCCAAAGCAAGGAGCCCAGAATTGTAGCATCCTCTGCTGCCTTCCTGGGTACATGAGCAGCGAGATGGATATGAAGTAGAGCAGCTGCAACCTGAACTATTATTTGGATATGGAATGTCATCATCACAAGTGTTGACTTAGCTCACTGTGCCACAGTGCTGTCCTGGGTTTTACTCTTCATAATATGTAATCAACCACACTCTCCAATGAGCTCTCGTTGCTCTTGTTCAAAATCTAGATCTAATCTAGGAGATAGAAATAGAGTTTTTATGTAAGAATTGGGGATGCAGCAAGTTAATAAACCCACTTGAGTTACAGATTACAAAACATCCTACTTTTTAAATAAAAAGTAAGAATTTTATGTTGATATTTTCAATTTAACCAAGTTTCCATTTTAGCCATTTTAGGAGAGTTTTCGATCTAATTTCTTCTCTGTTCAGTAGCTTTGATGTCACTTATTGTCATACCTGACAGTATTTTGTCTCCTTTATTTAGAACTCTTTCCTTACTCTATTTTTATTTGTTGCCTCAAGTATTCTAAAATTGGTTATCCAAAAAGCTGCCTTCATCTGCATATGAGAGAACAAACTGTCTGAAAAGTAAGAGAAATTCTATCTTTTTCTGAAGGAATTATAGAGAATCTATATGCAGAAGATATCTAGCATTTCATGTAGAATTCTATATAATTACAACATAGTAGCAACCAAAGTGATAAGGCTTTGAGATTTTGTCCAAAACTAACCTTTTTTTTTAAAGCTCTTATTTAATGAATATAAATTTCCAAAGTACAGCTTATGGATTACAATGGCTTCCCCCCCCCCCCTTAACTTCCCTGCCACCCGCAACCCTCCCCTTTCTCACTCCCTCTCCCCTTCTATTCACATCAAGATTCATTTTCAATTCTCTTTATATACAGAAGATCAGTTTAGTATATATTAAGTAAAGATTTCAACAGTTTGCCCCCACATAGCAACACAAAGTGAAAAATACTGTTGGAGTACTAGTTATAGTATTAAATCACAATCTACAGCACATTAAGGACAGAGATCCTACATGATATTTTTTAAAAAATTGATTAATTTTCTATGCAATTTCCAATTTAAAAAACCCAAGTTTTTTTTTTCATTTTCAATTATCTTTATATACAGAAGATCGATTCAGTATATACTAAGTAAAGATTTCATCAGTTTGCACCCACACAGAAACACAAAGTGTAAAAATACTGTTTCAGTACTAGTTATAGCATTACTTCACATTGGACAACCCATTAAGGACAGATCCCTCATGAGACATAAGTACACAGTGACTCCTGTTGTTGACTTAACAATTTGACACTCTTGCAAAACTAACCCTTAACTTTTAATTTTCACAGACATTTGTCAATGTTTATCTTTTCTCTTAGCATTGGTACTGAATTACTAATGGATACATATAAGTATTTATTAGCTCAATATTATTGTAATAATCTAAATTTTCAATTAGACAGTCAGATAATAAATCTAAATAAATAACAAGAATTCTCAAAATGTTTTTAATGCCAAAAGTTCAGGTGGGATAGCTTCTGAGGGTTACATTGCCTCTTGCATAAGACTCAAATCAAGATAGATAACACTACTATGATTATAACATATTTCAGATTCAGTAGTATGTTTAAATTATATTTAAATATTCTATTATCCTTTCACTAAGAATAACAGAATTTTTGCCTACTTCTAGTGCTTTTCATTTTTCAAAGACAAAAATAGGAAATTCATTCAACCACCAAAGCAAAGTATCATTGAAAATATTCCAACAGATACACACAAATAGAGCATACTATTCTCGAACATCTTTTTTTTTTTTAAATTATAAACACTTTTATTTAGTAAATACAATTTTCCAAAGTACAGTTTATGGATTACAATGGCTTTTTCCCCCATAACGTCCCTCCCACCTGCACCCCTCCCATCTCCTACTCCCTCTCCCATTCCATTCACATCAAGATTCATTTTCAATTATCTTTATATACAGAAGATCGATTCAGTATATACTAAGTAAAGATTCCATCAGTTTGCACCCACACAGAAACACAAAGTGTAAAATACTGTTTCAGTACTAGTTATAGCATTAATTCACATTGGACAACACATTAAGGACAGAGATCCCACATGAGGAGTAAGTACACAGTGACTCCCGTTGTTGACTTAACAATTTGACACTCTTGTTTATGGCGTCAGAAATCTCCCTAGGCTCTAGTCATGAGTTTCCAAGGCTATGGAAGCCTCTTGAGTTCACTGACTTCTATCTTATTTAGACAAGGTCATAGTCAAAGTGGAAGTTCTCTCCTCCCTTCAGAGAAAGGTACCTCCTTTGATGGCCTGTTCTTTCCACTGGGATCTCACTCACAGAGATCTTTCATTTAGGTTTTTTTTTTTTTTTCCCCAGAGTGTCTTGGCTTTCCATGCCTAAAATACTCTCATGGGCTCTTGAGCCAGATCTGAATGCCTTAAGGGCTGATTCTGAGGCCAGAATGCTGTTTAGGACATCTGCCATTCTATGAGTCTGCTGTGTATCCCACTTCCCATGTTGGATCGTTCTCTCCCTTTTTGATTCTATTGGTTAGTATTTGCAGACACTAGTCTTGTTTGTGTGATCCCTTTGACTCTTAGACCTATCAGTGTGATCAGTTGTGAACTGAAATCGATCACTTGGACTAGTGAGATGGCATTGGTACATGAAATCTTGAAGGGATTGTATTGGAATCCCTTGGCACATTTCTAAAGTTAATTTATATTTACTGCATGGTTCACCACAGAGTAAAACTTTAATCATTTGATTTTTTATACTGCAATATTTTTTATTTTTATTTTTTAAATTCTATTTAAGGCATACAAATTTCATGTGTTTCATATATACACATTTAGGAACATAGTGATACTTGCCACCCTAACCTCCCTCCCACATTACCACCCAACTTCCTCCATCCTCTCTTCTTTCATATGTTAACTTTTATAATGATCTGCTTTACATTTACTCTACACACTTTACGTTAACCCTACACTCAGTAAAGAGTTCAACAAATAGGAGTAAAAGGCACTGTTCCTCAACAGTAGAGACAAAGACTATAAACAATCATCAAATCTCAAAATGTCAATTTCACTCCAAACATTACATTTTTGGTACTCTATCTTGGTAAACTGAACCCCAAAGATCCACAAGTTTAGAATGTGGTTTTGCTAAACTTTTGACAGTCCAATTTTGGCTATGATCAGAAATTTATTCTTAAGATTTTGTTTTTTCCTTTAAGTACTTCTCCAACAAAGGGATTCCCAGGAATTTAAAAATTTCAGATTAACCACCTGCTAGAAACCTTGGGAAAATATCTCTCCTTTGGCGTGTCCCATTAACTTGAAAACTCATTTAGGGGAGATACTTCCATTTAATGGCCTTGTGAGGTCCTACACCCATTTGTTCAAATGTCACTTCCACAAGAGACTACTGGCCTTACTCTTGGTTTTCTGTGCCAAGTCCTGGCTACCGACTTAGGGAAATCTCTTTTTACACCAGTTCTCAGCTTGTTTCTTCTGTGTGTTACTTTCTCACATTTCTCATATTGGAGTCCTGGCATTTTATTAACTTTGAACCATTTTTTAACTCTTTTATATGTTTTCTCTCTGCTTGATATTATTCTCCTAAGAATTGCTCCTTGAGTCCATATAGGAAGATGTTTAGAAAGAAAGAATCTGTGAAATTGATATGTATATATATATATATATATATATATATATGTTTATATCTTGGATGATATATGGTTTCTAACAATATTAAAGTGTAATCTTGTAGCCTGGGAAAGCAATAGAGATGGCCCAAGTCTTTGGGCCCCTGCACCCGTGTGGGAGACCTGGAAGAAGCTCCTGGCTCCTGGCTTTGGATCAGCACAGCTCCCGCCATTGCGGTCATTTGGGGAGCGAACCAGCGGATGGAAGAACTCTCTCTCTCTCTCTCTGCCTCTGCCTCCCTGTAACTATGCCTTTTCAATAAATAAATCTTATTGTCAACATAATTCGTCTAAAGAATATAAATACTTTATTCTTGCAGTAATAATTCTGTTTAGAGGAAATGACGTTTGGACTGGACCCAACTGAGATAAAGAGAAGACTGTTAGTGCATTTATTTTCTCCAAGTCTACATATCTTTGGGAAAATTATTCTTCTTTATCTTTCATTCATTTTATTAGGTGAATTATATATAAATGAGAGGCTAGCATTTCTTAATAAGAAAAAACTGTATGTTCATTTCTTTAGTAAGGAGTGAAAAAAAAATGTTGAGGTAGAGGTTGGCAAACTACAGCCCATAAACCAAATTCAACCTGCAGCTTATTCTTATTTTTGTATGGCCAAAGAGCTAAGTATGATTTTCTAAATTTTTAAATAGTTGTGCACACACATACATATGGAAGACTATACAATGGGAACCATATTTTGCCTGCACAAACTAAAATTAATAACAGACATAATGTAATATCAGATTCAGAAAACTCTCAGTGTTAAAATGCCAATCTAAATCGTAACTCAAATTTTTATTAACTATAGTGTCTAATCTTTTGAAATGTCAGGGCCTATGGAAAGGCTAGGAATCCTTGAAACCAGGCATTCTGTGGATAATTTTTAGACATACTAATGTTTCCAACTATGTCTTGTTAATGATAAGGATAGATTCTTACTAAACTCAGGAAAACAATCACATTGTCATGAAATAAAAAAAAAAAAACCTCAAAAAAGTTTCTAATTTAGAGAAATTGAGAGAGGGAGAAGGTAAATACTTCCTTGGATGTTTCCAAAGTATTTTAGCAAAGCATCATAAACTTAGAAATCATAGGAAAATGTTTTCCTGAACCAAGAAGAGGTAACACTTCAGCACAGGATCAATAGCATTTTAAATGAAAGACATAAAAATCTATAGATTTCTTTATTTCATTTGGTCTCAAGTATCTAATTCTTTTCTTGTGCTCCATTAGCCATTTTTCTTATTTTTCCTTTTTTTTCCCTAGAACTCTGGACATTCTCTTTTAGTCCATTATCTTGAAGGAGACAGAAGAAACCTGTTATTCAACAACATTTGTTAAAAGTTTTCTCTATGAATCTGATTGCAAGTATTGTCAGAGAAGAATCAGAATTGTGGTTGACGAAAGCTTAAAATAACCATGGTTAAAATTATAAAACTCAACAATTGACAAAGAGAGGCAGTTATGTTTATTGTATACAGTGTTCTAGAAAGCATCTGATAGGTATGCAAAATTTCTCTGTCATTTAGGCTTATGATTCTGTGATATGAAGGACAACTTCCCTTTTTATTTTTATTTACTTTTTTTTTTTTTGACAGAGTTAGACAGTGAGAGAGAGAGAGAGAGAGAGAGAGAAGTCTTTCTTTTTCCGTTGGTTCACCCCCAAGTGGCTGCCACGGCCGGCGTGTTGTGACTGGTGCACTGCGCCGATCCAAAGCCAGGAGCCAGGTGCTTCTCCTGGTCTCCCATGTGGGTGCAGGGTCCAAAGACCTGGGCCATCCTCCACTGCACTCCTGAGCCACCGCAGAGAGCTGGACTGGAAGAGGAGAAACCTGGACAGAATCCGGCTCCCCAACCGGGACTAGAACCCGGGGTGCCGGCGCCGCAGGTGGAGGATTAGCCTAGTGAGCTGTGGCGCCAGCCAGGACAACTTCCTAGTTCTTCAAAAGGCTCCTGTGTCCTCTTTTTCATCAAGATAAACATCAAGATTAATAACAATACAACAGGTCCACCAGTTTTATAATCTCTAGAACAGTTGCATTACTAACATACCTATATAAATATTATCTAAAATTTCATATCACTGTATAACTTGACAGTGCTTTCTGAACCATCTAAAAAGCCCAATTATTTATTACCTCTACAAGATGTACAAGATGAGGATAAATTCTTTAACATTTCCAGGGATACAGCTGGAAATTCCAAAGAAAAAAAAAGCCTTAGAACCTTGTCTGGGAAAGCCTGTTAAAGATACCCAAAGTACTTAAAATATGTTCAAATGTTCTGCTTGCTGGTTCACTCTCCAAATGCCCATGAAGACTTGGCTTGACTAGGCCAAAGTGGGGACCTAGGAACTGAATCCAGGTCTCCCAAGAAGTGGACTCAATAACTTGGGCCTTCCCTGCTGCCTTCCATGAGCAGGAAGTAGAAGTCAGGAGCCAGAGCCAGGAATCAAACCCAGGTACTCTGATGTGAGACACGGGTGTCTGATCTGGCATTTTAACTTCTAGGATAAATGCCTGCCTCTGCAGTGTCTTTAATAGAACGTTACAACCCCTTAAGTGGGTCATACAATTGATTTGATGTGTTCTACATGGTAAGATTACACATTGTTTCATAAACATTTATTTTAGATATGAACAAAAAATATGTTCAAAATGCAATCTATAATCATTGTGAAGTAATATCTACCCACTTAGGGTTATTCAACCAGTTATAGACCAGATTAATCATAGTTATGAAATGATCACTCTGATTTTTCATCACATATAAGACAGCCCCTTACTGAACTGTAGTTGGCCAACTTATCCAGGTGGAAGTCCCAGAACCAGATAAATGAAACAAAGGTGAACAGAAAACAGAACCAGAGGGGAACAATATCCCAGCACCAAACCAGAAGGGAACAAATCCCTGACTCCCAGTCTCTTTTGATCATAATTAACCACATTAATAGCACCACAGATGCCCTACAATGGACTGAAGGGATCATAACCATCCCTAGACCCTCATAATTGGAGACTGAAGGATCCACACCAGGGATGTACCAAAAAATCAAATCAGCTGGCCAGTCTGAAGTTTCCTTTCCAGAATCTCTTTCCTTTTCCTTAAGCCAGTTCTTATTATGGGGACCATGTCCTTTGAATAACAGCAAAGGGAGTTGTGCTGGGGTGTAAAGTGGCTCCAGCAGCTGACAGGACTGTCCCTGTCTCTCTTTAGGCAGCAAAACCTACACATGCAGGGTCTGCAACACTACTCGGGCTGGCACCTTACCATTCCAGAAGCTTGAGCTGATAAGAACTGTAGTGCTGCCATGGCCAATTATTGCATACATTGGAAGCCACTAGCAGTGTGTACTTCATCAAGGGAAGGAGTAATTGCCACAATTTGTATTACTGAGAGCTCAGCACCTGTCCTGAATAAAAATAACAAGGACAGGGGTTGAGAGTAAAAGAAAGAGAAAGTTTAATCTGTGAATGGTTGAGGGGGTAGTAGACTTCCAAGTCTCAAAAACTACCACCTTGCTGAAGGAAGGTATTTTGGGGTTTTAAAGGAGGCTGCAAGAAAGTTAGGGTCAGGAATAAGGAAAACAAAGATAGGGGCAGCTGCATGTTGGCCTCTAGCCAGGTAATACGGGGCTGGTTGGAGTTGTCTGTTCCAGGTACATGTTCAGCTTATATCCAAGTTCCTGGTTGGTCAGCAGTGCTGTACTCTTCTGGGAATGTTTTTGATGGCTTACTGGGCTTCCATGTTTTCTGCCCTGGACCTGTATTCCCTCTAAATGAAATCCCTTGAGACAATACCCGTGTTCAAGGTGTTATATGATTGTAACTTTGTAGGACTGGCTGTACCTCTTCCTCAGTTTAGTGAGTTAAACTAAGGGAAGGAGGCTAGGAGACTGAGGTTCGATAGTATTCAGCATTCAAGGCTGCTTAGAGGCTCAGTTCCTATAGGAGTCCATTTTATTCCCATCAGCAATGATCATCCATTAACAGCAGCCAAAGGCCGGCGCCGTGGCTCACTTGGCTAATCCTCCACCTGCGGTGCTGGCACCCTGGGTTCTAGTCCTGGTTGGGGTGCCAGATTCTGTCCAGGTTGCTCCTCTTCCAGTCCAGCTCTCTGCTGTGGCCCAGGAGGGCAGCGGAGGATGGCCCAGGTTCTTGGGTCCCTGCACCCCCATGGGAGACCAGGAGGAAGCACCTGGCTCCTGGCTTCGGATCGGCGCAGCGCCAGCCATAGTGGCCATTGGGGGAGTGAACCAACAGAAGGAAGACCTTTCTCTATGTTGTTGTTAGGTAGAAAGGTAAACATTAGCCTGTATGTGTGAAAGAGGCCAAAGGGAAAAGGAAAGAAGTTTGTGTGGAAGGAATGTAGCATTCTTAGAACCATGCCTTGGAAATAGCTCAGTATTTGCACATCAAAGTCCTGCCCATGCTCTGATAGCTTTGTAGGTGGTCCCAGCCTTCTCTCCCGGAGACAGACAACCTGGAAAAATCTTTCTGGCCCAGCACCTAAGGGGCTATTTTGGGATTACCCAGTCTGATAGCATTGGATAACAAATCTTTGGGAGGAATTTAATAGGTTTTTAATATATATATATATGTTTTTAATAATATTTATTTATTTGAAAGTCAGAATTATAGAGAGAGAGGGAGAGACAATGACAAAGCGATCATCCATCTGCTGGTTCACTCCCCAGATGTCCACAAAGGCTAGGGCTGGGCCAGGCTGAAACCAGGAGCCAGGAGCTTCTTCTGGCTTTTTAACATGGATGGCAGAAGCCCAATCACTTAGGCTGTCTTCTGCTGCTTTTCACAGGCCATTAGCAGGGAGCTGTATTTGAAGTGGAGCATCTGGGACTTGAACGAGCACCAATATGGGATGCCAGTGTTGCAGACAGCAGCTTTACCCACTATATCACAATGCTCTCCCAAAATTCCATGAATTTTCATATCCAGACAGACCTTTGTCCATCAATATCCCAGGAGATGATGAAGAGGGAAGCAGAAACTGTGGGAAGAAGTAGACACCATATCCAAATAAACTCCAGTCTGAAGTGCAGACCGGGCACTCTCAGTTTCTTCTGACAAGCCGCCCATCTGGCCTCAAGATGCACTGACTCATTAAACTTTGCTAGTTTGCCTACTGTGTTCTCTGTCTCACATCTGCAATTATTTTCTTATGGGGAACAAGAACCTCCATTCCTGCCTTCTCTGGCGCTTGTTGATCTTGTAGAAGACTGAAGCCTTGAGATTATGTTCAGTCTGAATGATCCAGTCAGAGTGGAAAGCTTAGCTTCTATGGCCTAGAATATTTGTAAACGCCAAAAGCAAAGAGTATGACTCTGCCCTGGTGAAGGAATGTGGAGGTGTGACTAGCAGTCAGGAACTGGCAGGAAATATTCAACACACTTAGCTTGGTAGTTTTAGAATTTTATACATTTATGAAGGCAGGCAGGTCGAGGAGAAATGATAAAGATAGTACAATATCCCATGGTTAACAAGAGCAGGACTTTGCCACCTCAAAGCCTGAAAAGTCAAGGGGATAGTGTGATTCCCAGAAACTTCACAGGAGAGGGTACCTGATGGTATCCAGCATTTCTGACAAGAGTTGTGTCTTCAGAAACCTGACTTCACTCTTATCTTAGTCTTTGAACCTCCCAAAATTGCCTTCCACTGGAACTATCAAAGCTTATGCTAGCTTATATGTTCATTATAGAAAAGAAACATTATATAACTATGAAATAATTATTTCCTGATGGAAATTGACCTAGTACAGTCCTGAAATTCTCTGTGATGAGGGTCTAGTTGTTGTTGTTAAACTTACAATCTAGGGACCGGTGCTGTGACGTAGTGGGTAAAGCCAATGCCTTCAGTGCCGGCATCCCATGGGGTGCTGTTCCAGTCCTGACTGTTCCACTTCCGATCAGCTCTCTGCAATGGCCTGGGAAAGCAGAAGATGGCCCAAGTGCTTGGGTCCTTGCACCCATGCGGGAAGACCCAGAGGAAGCTCCTGGCTTCAGATCGGAGCACAGCTCAGGCTGTTGTGGCCAAATGGGGAGTGAATCAGCAGATGCAAGACCTCTCTCTCTCTCTCTCTCTCCCCCCCCCCTTTCTTTCTGCCTCTCCTTCTGTGCATAACTCTGACTTTCAAATAAATAAATTAAATTACAATCTGCTGAGAATGGATACTTTTTGCACATTGCTGAGGATGGATACTTTTGTAAAATAAAATAAAAATTGATAGCTATGTTAGGTAGGAAGTCAGATATGAGCTTATATGTGTGTAACAGGCCTAAAGAGAAGACATCTATGCCCAGCATATGCATCTGCATCTCAAAGTCATCCCTATGATGTTTCAGGGGCAGCCCGGTATTCCTATCCTGCCCTGTCCCCTTCTACCGGATAACCTGCCAGGTGGGGGTCCCTGCCCTTCTGCCTGACAAATCTTCCACAGTCTCCCAGATACAGCCCATTATGTGCATTTCAAACACCCTGCTCCAGATCCTGATTCTCCAGGGGGTCCTGCTCACCCTTCCTCTAAACTCAGGAGGAGGGTGCCAGCTAGCCTCCCTCCTGTCTGATACCTTCATGGGAAAACTCAGATAGCAGTTTTTCTATTTACATCCAAAAAGCCCTTTGTTCCAAGAGGAGCAGAGGTGGGGAAGCGAGACCCATCTCCTTAAAAACCCCTGGCCTCAACTGGACCGCGCGCTCAGCCCTCTGCCTCTATGCTGAGTTGCCTGCCAGCCTGGCCAGGTGTAATCTCTCCACTCAACCATGTAACCTCGCTCTCCCCCAGTCTGAGTGACTGGGCGCTCTCTCTCAGGTCCTGTCTGGAGAGGTGCCCATCCGTTGTTATGGATGTCCCTACCCTAATAAACTTTGCTACTTTTTACTTTCCACTACTGTCTCACGCCTGAATTCTTTCTTGCCTGAAGACAAGAACCCTGACATTCTCCGGTAACAGCTATAAAAGGAAATGAAAATAAAGAGGCATGCAAAATGGAAGGCCCAGGGTGGGAGTTTGGCATGATGGGATACCCACATTCAATTTCAGTGTGTGGATTGATTCCTTGCTACGCTACCTCCAATCCAGCTTCAGATCAGATTATCTGAGAGGATTGTCTAGGAGTACAATAGAAAACACTGAAAGTTTGGAAGGGAAGTAACTGGAGTCTGAAGAATGTATTAACAGAGACAATGTGGGAGGCAGAGAGAGTGGGTAGGAAACCACTGCAATAATCTAAGTGAAAGATTATAGTGGATTGTACTAGTTTGATAGTAGGGATAGAGAGGAGTGTGACTATATTTTGCTGGTAGGAGCAATAGAGTCAGTTTTTATATTGAAAGCAAGGATTATGGGGGCTGGTGCTGTGGTGCAGCAGGTTAACACCCTGGCCTGAAGTGCTGGCATCCCATGTGGGCACTGGTTCAAGACCCGGCTGCTCCACTTCTGATCCAGTTCTCTGCTATGGCCTGGGAAAGCAGTAGAAGATGGCGCAGGTCCTTGGGCCCCTGCACCCACATGGGAGACCTGGAAGAAGCTCCTGGCTCCTGGCTTCAGATCAGCTCAGCTCCAGCCATTGCGGCCAATTCAGGAGTGAACCAGTGGATGGAAGACCTCTCTCTCTCTCTCTCTCTCTCTCTCTCTCTCTCCCCCTTTCCTTCTCTCTCTGTGTAACTCTGACTTTCAGATAAATAAATAAATCTTTTTTAAAAAAAGAAAGCAGGGATTCTGAAGAGAAAATATGACTTTTACGATTCAACCTTATGTTAACAACTCAGAACACATCATATGGATTTATATGCTGAGGTAGAATTAAATATTAAGGCCCTTCATTTTTATGAAACCTTTCCAAGCCTTGGGAAACCATTTAGGAAAGTCTTACATGGGCATATATTTGTGTTATTTTAAAAAATTAAGAATATTTTTCATGATCTCTACCTCTTCCAACCCGAATGTCTGCTTCTTTTTTTTTTTAACTTTTATTTAATGAATATAAATTTCCAGTATACAGCTTATGGATTACAATGGCTTCCCCTTCCCATAATTTCCCTCCCACCCGCAACCCTCCCCTCTCCCGCTCCCTCTCCCCTTCCATTCACATTAAGATTCATTTTCAATTCTCTTTATATACAGAAGATCAATTTAGTATACATTAAGTAAAGATTTCAACAGTTTGCACCCACATAGAAACACAAAGTGAAACATACTGTTTGAGTACTAGTTATAGCATTAAATCAAAATGTACAGTACATTAAGGACAGAGATCCCACATCAGGAACAAGCGCACAGTGGCTCCTGTTATTGACCCAACAAATTGACACTCTAGTTTATGGCACCAGTAACCACCCTAGGCTGTCGTCATGAGTTGCCAAGGCTATGGAAGCCTTCCAAGTTCCCCGACTCTGATCATATTTAGACAAGGTCATAAAAGACAGGGTGAGGATAGTAACCAATGATCCTAAGAGTGGCCTTAGCCAGGTCTGAACAATTATACAGCATTAAGTGGGGAAGAGGACCATCAGTACACACAGGTTGGGAGTAGAGCCATTGGTGGTAGAGTAGAGGTTATGATTACAAAGGAATGAGGCCCAAGTGCACTAGACAGGGCCTAGAACAAAGGACAGAGTCATTATTAGAGGAGCTAAGAAAGGTGCTGTCTAAGCTACAATTAAGTTTTCTGATTGAGAGGCAAATAGAACCTGATAGAAGGGGCTTGATAATAATCTGGTGGGCTTTAGGCCTTGTAAGTTAAGAGGCCCAGACCTATCTGTCTCTTCACATGGGGTATATCCTAAGGGAGGTGTGAACCTCCTAGGGGAAGGCACTCTGTTGACTTTCATTACTTGGCTGGCCTGGGAGGAGAGCTGGCCAGGTAAAGGCAGGTGGAATGTCTGCTTCTTATACTTCCCCTTTTTTTTTTTGTAGCTTGGTCATGACTTTGGGCATTTTTGAAATACAAACATGAAGAAGTTGAATTGGACATTCATTTCACTTGGGTTTGGTAGTTATATCAGCGTGTTAAGTTATAATGACCTATTCTTTCCTTCCAAGAACACTGCTGTCTCCGAAAGTGCCAACATTCTCTGTATTGGTATAAGGTTATATGTTCTGTAGTATCTAGCTGTGGAGGTGTTGTTGGAGAAATAAGATTTGAAAAGTCGGCCAGCGCCATGGCTCACTTGGCTAATCCTCTGCCTGCAGTGCCGGCACCACAGGTTCTAGTCCCAGATGGGGTGCCAGATTCTGTCCTGGTTGCTCCTCTTCCAGTCCAGCTCTCTGCTGTGGCCCGGGAAGGCAGTGGAGGATGGCCCAAGTGCTTGGGCCCTGCACCCGCATGGGAGACCAGGCGGAAGCACCTGGCTCCTGGCTTCGGATCGGCGCAGCGTGCTGGCCATGGCGGCCATTTGGGGGGTGAACTAACGGAAGGAAGACCTTTCTCTCTGTCTCTCTCTCACTGTCTAACTCTGCCTGCCAAAAGAAAAAAAAGAAAAAAAAAGAAAGATTTCAAAAGTGATATAGAAAACTAGTATTTGGAAAATTATTCCAGTTATCAGTTATGTACAATTATTTCAGGGTTAGAACTCCCATCACTGTTTCTCTATTACAAATTATTTACACTCCAGGAAAAAATTGTGATTTTTTTTGCATAGTGCAATACATAAGTCATTTAAAAATATAATTTCATATAATAAGAAAGAAACCTCTTATTTGAAGCCAAAAATATAAACTAAGATGAAGCAAAATGATAGAAATGCAGCAATCATAATGTCAAAATCATGAAGGTAGAGAAAAGGATAACAAAAGTGAAGATACAGTTGGTAAAAAGGAAACCTCATTAAAAAGGTTATGAAAGTCAAGTTACTATCTACCAAACAAGAAATTAAAAAGCAAAAGGAAAATAATAGGAAGGAAAAATCAATTTTTATGGTACTAAAAGTCAGCAAAAACATTATATTGTTAATAAAGTTATTGCATTCAACAAGCACTGTGCTTTTTTCATTATTGTCTGCTTCACTGAAAAATATTTTCTTTCAAAACTATTTAATAAAAGAAAAAATAATTTTGAAATTGTGTCCAATAATTTTAAGGAGATCAAATAGAAAACAAAAGAGAAAAATTAATGATACAGGAGCATACATTTTGAAAATAAAATAAGATGATCAAAGTATTATGAAATCCCAGCTTGGTTATTTTAAGATTGAAATGTTGTATCTATTGTTTTGTTTAAGCTGCTTTTTTAAACAAGACACTTATTTCTTTACAACAGATGAGCTTCCAGACCAGAAGTGTATAATGAGAACCCTTGAAAGTCAGGGACTCCACAGAGCACAAGAAATCTATATTTACTTGGGTAACAAGTAAATCAATTACAGATGCCTCTGATGTCTTGAATAACAGATAAGGAAGAACATTGAGTATTATTTTGAAGAGCTTAACAAAAGTAATTAGGGTTACAAATTTTTAAATGAAACACATTCACTCTTCAGAGGTAACAGTGAAGACTGGCTCTCTTCAAATTGCTGAATTTTATCTATTTTTACATAAACAGTTGGAAAATATTGAACTAAGATATTTAGAAATGCTTAAGAAGAATTAATGAAAAGTTTGCAAAATTAAATGGCAAAATTAACAAAAAAAAAAACCCCAAATACATATCTATTGTTCTAACTTCTAATCTGGATGCAAAATCTTAATTAGGAACAGTCTTAATTTTTAAAAACTGGAATGTAACTTTTAATTTTTTTGTCCATTAGAAAAACTGAGATGTCTGTGACTGAATTTTAAAAAATGAAACAAGTTCTGAAAATTGGCAAATCATTAGCAATAAGATGTATAATAATGCAATTGTTATGAAAGAGGTAAAGAAAAGTTTGCAAATGCTATTAAAAATTTTAAGGAAGTGAACATTTAGGCTTTCAGTTAAGACAACCCATGTTCAATTTTGGGATTCAATTCTGGGCTCCATCTCTTGACTCCAGTTTCCTGATAATGCAGTCCCTGGAAAGCACTGGGGCTGTCTGAAGAATCTGGCATTCACAGAAACTATTCTATCATTGAGAAGCAAACATGTTTTCAAAAGATTTCATAATTCATTCAAGGGAGGAGACAAAGTTCAAGTAAAAGTACAGAGTAGGTTTTTTGATTGTTTATCCAATTAATAAAGAAGAAAGAATAATAGTAGGAAAGATGTTTGTAACAAAATGCTGATGTAAAAGTTTAGAAAACACCTCTACAAAATATGCCTCTTTGTAACAAAGATTATTTTGAAAATCAGCGGACACAAGAGAAGCTCTGAAAACATATTAGAAGTTATCTTTCTGTAAGGGAAATTTATATTTATGAAGAAAATCTGACACAAGAGACTCAAGAGAATTTAAATCACAAGATAATGTTATCAATAGAGAAGTCACTGAATTAAATATTTGTAACAAGCCTTACTCTTGTTTACCTCGCTTTTCCTGATTGCTTTCCCATAACTGGCTTTCCCGATACCCTTCCCTTTTTTGCTTCAGTGGAAGATGATATTTAAGCCTGAATTCTAAGTCACTTCAGAGACTCATTTCTTTGGGTATCTCCCATGTACATATGAAATATACATGTATGAGACTTTCCAGTACCAAAATGTTAAACCCTAACAACTAGGGGAGGAGAGGCTGTGAGGGAGGGACCTTCATGCATGTGTGCCAGTGATAAGAACTATTCTAAGAATTCTGAACAAAGGCCACTGCAGTCTTGCACCGGCTACTTCCATGAGGATGACTGCCTAGTAACTGCCTGTTCCACTAATAGACTGATGCCGCCCTTGTTATTAATCCTTCTCACCAAGCATAATCATTTCAAAACAACAAATGTTAACCTTCCCAATTTTGCTTTTGAAATAGATGCCTTCCTTTGCCTCCCTGGATATGCCCAAGGTTCACCTGGCATATTCATCCCAGATGGTAATAACTTGCTATTCCCAAATAAACTCTGTTTTGGAGAGCCGACCTGTCTGTCTCTCATTTTATGGTATACAAGTTAGCAAACTTTTGCTTGCTTTTCTCTTGTTAATCTGCATTTTGTTTTGTGGCCCTATTAGATGGAAGGAAAAGACATTTGTGCCCCACACCCAATGCCACACATGAAAATAGCGGAGCACTTGTGATACTCCACTACAATGAGATCATCAATAGGAAAATGGGAATGATACTGGAATTCAAAGAAAAATTGAAATACCTTAGCTAACATAGAAGAAAAGCTAGATATATTTCCATATTTTACAATAATCCCCAAAAATACTTGCCATGACGGCATTTACTGATAATTTACAAAAGCTTTTCTTCATATGTAAAGGTGAAAGAAATTTTTCTTTTTTAGAAAATCCTTATGCATTTATTTCATTTATTTGAATGACAGAAATGAGAGAGACAGACAGACACAAAGAGGTCTCCTATTTGCTGGATCACTCTCTAAATGCCTACAACAGCTAGGGCAGGACTTCTCAAAGCCAGGAACAAGGACCTCATTCTGGGACTCCTTCCTGTGTAGCAAGCAACCATTTACTTGCTGCTTCCTAGGAAATTTTAGGAATAAGCTGGAATTAGGAACAGATCTAGAATGAGAATCCAGACATTCTAATACAGGATCTAATATCTCTCATAGTTTTTTTTTTTTTCCTTTATTTATTTTATTTGAAAGGCAGAGTGGTAGAGAGAGAGGTGAGAGAGAGACAGAGACAGAGACAGAGATATTCCATTGATTGATTTACTGCCCAAATGGTTACAGTTGGCAAGAGGTAGGCCAGGGCTAGGCTAAGCCAAATCTAGGAGGCTGGAACTCCATCCAGGTCTCCCACATGGCCAAGGTCTCAGTACTTGGGCCATCATTTGCTGCTTTCCCAAATGGAATTAACAGGAAGCTGGATCGGAAACGCAGCAGCCAGGACTCTAATCAGCACTCCAAGATGGAATACAGCATTTCAAGCCTCTGCTTAGCCTGCTGTGCACAGCACCACCCCCCAAGTAGTGTCCTTAACTGCTAGGCCGAATGACTGTCCCAAGGAAAATTTGCTAGCATTGAAAACAATGCAGTAATACTAGAGGAAATATTTTTCTGTTCTCTGGAGACAATATTGAAAAATTTTCACTACACGAACAGGTGATCAAAAAGTGTGCAGCCAAAATATATAGGAAATGAAATAATCATTTAAGTATGTCAGATGCATAATTAATTATATACATATATGTAATACCATGTGCTTTATCATGTAGGAATGGAAAAGTGTGATACATTTCCTTACCCCCATAAGCTCATAGTAAAGCCCCCTATAACAAAAGACAAATTAAGAAGAGAAAAAACATTATTTACTTAAACAAAGTTGTATGTCACACAGGGGCCTTAAAAAATAATGACCCAATAACTGAGGAAAAAACTCTGTGTGTCTGAGCTCAGTGTAGAATGGACAGGCAGATAGAAGTGTAATTACACAGAAGGGTATGCTCTGATGGTAATGGACAGGGTGGAAACCCAGCGAGAACTATCTGCATAGCTCCTTCTTAGCATCTCTGCACAGCATTCCTTTCTCCAGAGAATGAGCAGGATCATTTGGGATGAGGCTTTCAAGGGAGAAGGGAGTCAGTAACCTCTGACGGTTTTATGTCTTGCATTGAGAGAGAAGTGTTCTAGTTTGCTGACCACCCTTGGGGAAGGGGAATTACGGTTTCTATGAATCACTTCATGGAAAAAAGATGTGGAAGATAGGAGGACAGAAAGCAGAAAGGCTTTGATTCTGAGGCCTCCCAATCTCCTTTATTTCAAAGTATTCAGCATACAAAGTACCATTCTTCAGGGTATCATTTCCTGAGCCTCAATTGTGGCATTTGCCAGATTCTAAAAATATCTAGTTACTTATGATTTCTTATACTAAATACATTTTAACTTCCTTACCTAATACTTTACCTATAATTTTGTACTAATTGATAAAAAGAGAGTCCCCTAAATTGCATAAAAACCAAAGCTAGACTTCAGCTAACCTGTCTCTGTCCCTACTTACACACTTAGGACGTTGAAAAAATGGGGTGAAGGGAAGTGGTCCGTTCCATGTAAACCCATTTGCTTTTCCTGAAAGATGGGAGAGCATCCTGCCTAGCCTTTAATCTGGATATTCCTTGCAATGATTTGCAGCAATCATCTATGCTAAGAGCTTGCCTTCTGGAATCAGACCATCTATGTTTGCAGCTCTGCCACTTAGTTTGTATGCAAACTTGAGAACTCTGAGCTGTCTTTTTCTTCCCACAAAATAGGATGGTAATATATTTACCTCATTCAGTGGTTGAGAGGATTAAATACATAAAGGGATTGGAGACATAAGTATTTAATAAATGAAAGATAAGTAATATAAACATCAAGCTGCAGGACATAGTGAAAATTCAGAGACTGATCATTAGAAGAGACCTCCAAGAGGGAGGGACATGTACCAAAAAGCAGGTCATGATAGGGAACTGAGGAAAAAGCAGGAGGAAAGATTGTTCTTAAATGGAAGCCCATGTTCATGGAGTTCCTAATTTCAGACATTGCCCACTACCACTCTTATAAAACCTATAAGACTGGAGAACAGTGGAAAGTTCAGGGGTGGTGGTGATGAGTACTGTCATTTATAAATTCTATTAAGTCTGTTGGTTCCTGAGTCCTGCACAATGTAGTTGCATTTGATATGAATTCTTTCCTTTGGATGTCAAACTGACTACATAGTGATATGTAGTCTCAGGAAAAGACAGACCTTCCTTCGTATTCACTCAGGTGGAAAAAAGATATTGTCAATCAGCAAGCCGTCTAGAGACTGTCCAGGAACCTTTAAAGAGTAGGACACTGCTGTTGCAAAATAATACGAGGCACATAATAAAGAGGGGATCCAGCTGGTTCCTCTCCTGACCAGGGCCTGCTTTAGGCCCTTTGCAGTCCTTTTTCCAGGAGAGCATCCCTTTACAAGGAATGACTTGTCCTCCAGCAACTCCCAGCGGAGCCATTGGGTGGTTTAACTGCTTTACATACATTGTCAGTCTCCATGGACTGACACTGTGCTCGCCTTTTCTCATGATAGCCTCCTTCGGCGCACAGTGAGAAAGTGAGAGATTTTATCTGACACTCTCCTCAGTAGTTCATGTGGAAGTCTCTCCTCAGCAGTGTGTTGTGTACTCTGAAGCCTCTACTTCTCAAGAGTGGCTGGCACTGCTTTTGTTGTCAAACTTTTGAGTCCTTGTGATTTCCAGCCACTGTTCTATGTGCTTGAGATACTTCTATGAATAAAAGGGAATGCTGCAAATGGAATCTGGATTTGGTTTATATTTGGGAGATGTTTTCCAAGTATTATTTTAAAAATCTGTGCCATATTTAAAGCTCTCCACCTTACATTGATATTATTTGGTATTAAATTGCATTTATGTTAATTCTCATATTCTCTTTTAATGAAAACATTTCTAATCAGAATAAAAATGAATATAGTTATAACCAGTTGTAACCTCTGCATGTAAGAAATCAGTTTTCAGGAATAGGTATACTTTAAATTTTTCTCCTATTTTATAACCATATCATACAGACATGTCATAGTCCAGAACTGCCAGAGACTTCTTCTACTTAAGGGTCAACTAATACTCCTTAGAAGCATGCAATTCTGAATATTATTTTGTCTAATGCTCTGTCCCTTATCAGTGACCATAACTTTTAGGCTAGTGGGCTGTCAGCCTCTAGGCCAATTTTTTTTTTTTTTAAATACTGATTTAGACGTTGCTCAAGGCTCAAAAGAAACCTGGGAAATTTCTGTTTTCTTAATCATGCTGAAAAGTTATAGGGTCTGGCGCTGTGGCACAATAGGCTAATCCTCTGCCTGCAGTGCTAGCATCCCATATGGGCACCAGTTCTAGTCCTGGCTGCTCATCTTCTGATCCAGCTCTCTGCCTTGGCCTGGGAAGGCAGTAGGAGATGACCTAAATGGTTGGGCCCCTGCACCTGCGTGGAGACCTGGAAGAAGCTTCTGGATCTTGCCTTCGAATCGGCTCAGCTAGTAAGCCAGCAGATGGAAGACCTTTTCCTCTGTCTCTCCCTCTCACTCTTTGTAACAATACCTTTTAAATAAATGAAATGTTTTTAAAAACTTATATATAATCAGAAATAACATGGCTATGATTAATTATAAACTTTAATTGTTGTTGAAAGCCGGTTTCCTTTCTACTTTTAGAAAAAAAAAATCAGAGCACATATGTAAGAAAAGGAAAAACAGGAAGTCATGAAATTAACAAAATAGACATAATTTTGCAGGACAATCCTGCTAAGTTTCCTGTGTTGTGACTGTACTCTTGTGTGAGACGTAACTATGGTTTCATATGTGAAAACTTCTCCAGATTCTTGGAATCCACAGGGAGACTAGCTGCAGAACTATAGATCAGGTGAAATGTGTACACATATCTTATTTCTTGAGTTTAGCAAAGGATTTGATAAAGTGCTAACATATTGTTGTCACTAAACTGGAGAAATGTGAGGAGAATGAGATATGGTTAAGTGAATCTGTACAACTGTAGTCAGATAGTCTATTTGACTTATAGAAACTCAGTAAACAAATGTTTGTGAGCTAAACTAAAATAAATTGATGTACGCTTATCTGTGTGGAGTGCCATAGTGATGTACATGGCATCATTCTATATTGTGTCCTATTCAATATGTGGATCATAGATTTATGAAGCTTTCTGGGGCCAACTTGTCATCCACATGATCTCAGTCAAGTTGCTTTAGCAAGTGCTCCCTGGTAGTTAATTCTAATAAGACTTTCTCATTCCTGTTCTGTTTGTTGCTTCTGTAGCATGTAATATTACTTTTTAAAATGTGTTATTTATTTTCCTTATATCTGAAAGCAGAAAGAGAGAAAGATAGACAAAGAGGCAAAGAGCCATGGAGAGAGAGAGAGAGAGAGAGAGAGATCTTTCATTCATTGGTTCAATTCCTAAATGATTTCAACAGACAAGGCTGGGCCAGGCTGAAGTCAGGAGACTAGAACTCTGTCTGAGTTTCAAATGTGGGTAGCATAGACCCAAGTACTTGAGCCATCTTCTGCTGCCTCTCCGGATGCACTTAGGAAGCAGGGCTGGAAGTAGAGTAGTAGTACTAGAGCAAGACATTCCAATATGGGATGCTGGTATCCCAAGAGGCAACTTAATCACTGTAACAAACATCTATCTCCTTCACATTTAGCACTTCCTCCTGCTTTAAGAAAATGCATCTTCCTTTGCCTTCCAAGATACCCTTCTTGTTCTATTCTAAATGCTGACTATTTCCTCATCCTCCTATCATTTCACACCTATTTGTTCCTTAAAGTTTCATCCTCCATCTGCTTCACAATTTACTAATCTCTGAGTGATTTCATTTCTGGTCTTGGTTTGACATCTTGCTTATAATATAGTACAGCACATTTGTATCTTCAGTTTGGACCACTTCCCTGGGCACCAAAACCTTACAAGCCATCTCATTCTTGAGAGATATGTTCCTGTTTTAATTTAATTAGTACACTGAGCTCTTTAACATGAGATGTCTCAAGCTCATTTATCCTAATCTTAGAATTTCTGAAAATTGAAAATTGATTATTGGAAACAAATTTTTTAAATTTTATGTCTATCACTTAGTTATGAAAACCCAAAGTGTATTACTGTTCCTGTTTTTTTTTTATTGCATCATAACAAATTACCACAAAATTAGTGGCTTCAAGCAATATATAATTATTATGTCTCAGTTTCTGCATTCAAGAGTCTGGACATGACTTAGTTAGATACTCTGGTTAGGGAGTCTCCCAAAACTTTCATGAAGCTTTCCCCCAGGACGGAGTTTTATCACATGTTTCACAGGGGAATGATCTGCTTCCAAACTCCCTCAGGTTATAATAAAAATTTACATAACTTCATTGTATTCATTCCTAAAATGAGATGAGTTACACGACTCAGATCATTACAGACACTTTACCTCCATGAATATTTGGTGTCACATTCAGAAATCCTGTGGGGTGTGAGTCAATTCTGTTATACTAGATTGTCCTATGTATCTTTTGTCCTCACACATTAAATATCATTAGTGTCTACTATTCATTATGATGACTAGAAATACCCACCTCTTGTGGGAGATACTGCTTTCTTTTCTTAAGTAATTTTTTATTCATATAAGGTGAACAAATTTCATGTATGCAGATTTAGGAGCATAGTGATATTTCCTACCCTACCCTCCCTCCTGTCCATGCTCTTGCCCTCTCTTCTTCCTTTCTTATTCTTTCTTTTAATTTTTATAATGACATATTTTTAGTTTATTTTATAATCATGACAGTCAGTGATGAGAGGTTTAAAATATTACCCACAACAAATAACTATGACTTAGTAGTAGAAATCAATAGGAAGATTGCATTTTTCATTCAGCAATTTCTTATTGAGTACCTTTATAGTGAAGACACTGTCCCAGGTGCTGTGTTATTTGTAGTAGTGAACCCAATAGTGAAAAAAACCAATATCTCACTTTCATTCATGAAGCTCATATAAAAGAACAAAAGAGATCTTGAGGCTATGCATTTGTGTTAGCCAAATTTTTATTACTACAACTAAAATAGAAGAGTTACTTATGAAGGAAGAATGTTTACTCAGCTTATAGTTTTTGGGGTTTACAACTGAGGTATCTCCATTGGTCTGTGGTCTGATGAGAGCAATGGAAAGCAGACTGCAGGGAGGATCACACAGTGTTATGGGTACAGCAGGACCTGTTTCCTCAAAACTCATGCACATGTGCAAACTCAGATGTCATAGAGTTAATGGTTGATTGATTAAAGTTGAGATTTGATCTAACCATGGCATCTGAAAGGTCTTTGGCTCATTGGAGAGTGCCCTTGAAGGGTGGTTCTCATGAGAGGTTTGATTCTTTGAATTCAAGTTCAGCCTAGGTTCTCTCTCCTTCCTGGTTCACCATGTGATCATATTCTGCACCTGCTCTGATCAGCTTCTACAGATGCCGAACTTCAGATGTGGCTTCCTGATCCTAAACTGCAGTTTCCAAACTGCAAGTGGAAATAAATCATTTTTCCCAAAAAATCTCCTTTTAGGTATTTTAGTTAAAATGATGAAAATCAGACTAATACACATGATAAACCAAAAAACACAGTGCAAGTAGTTAGTCCCAACTCAGCTTTTATAGTCAACCTTCCATTGACCTAAAGACCTGCCATTACTCACCTCAACGCCAGACTCCATGGTTAGATCAATTATCCAACCTTAATCCATTAACCATTAACATTAATCCACTAACTATCAGCAGAAGACTTTGGGAACAAAGAATCTAATAAATGGGCTTTTGAGTGACACACAAACTATTATTCTAACCATAACATTACTTGTCACTTAATACTCTTCTTTGCTTAAGAAAGAAGATTCTTTAAAATGTAGAATTTATCTTTACCTAACATTTTATTTTTTAACTCCTCAATCAGAGTTCAACTAAAGTTCATCAGGTCATGGCCTACTGAAAGCAAGTATGTGTCTTGGACAATATATTTCTCCAAAATATAGTCATGAATTTGTTTTCTGAAGTTTCTGTCCTTTCTTTACCCACATAATTTTTTTTCCAATCAAACTGGATTGCCTAGTACCCTAAAGCCACTTTTTAAAAGTTTTATTTATTCATTTGAAAATAGCAGTTACAAAGAGAAAAGGAGAGATTGGGGGGCGGGGTGGAGATCTTCCATCCACTGGTACATTCTTCAGATGGCCGCAAAGGCCAGGACAGGACCAGGATTAAACTAGGAGTTTAATCATGACTTGATAAGTATATACATGAATATTTTCTGTTTTAATTTTTAATACATTAAGTATCTAGATATAATCCATATAAACAAAACCTCTCTAGGATCCTCAATAATAGGTCCAAAAGTTAAGCTTTGATTCCAAAGTCTGAGATCCAATCTTTTTTTTGTTTGTTTGTTTAAGATGTGTTTATTCATTTGAAAGGCAGAGTTGCAGAGAGAGAGAGAGACAGAGACAGAGAAAGAGATCTTTCATCCACTGATTCAATCCCCAAAAGGCTGCAAAGGCAGGGGCTGGGCCAAGTGGAAGTCAGGGGCCAGGAGCTTCTTCTGGGTCTCACATGTGGGTTCAGGGGCACAAGGAATCAGGTCATCCTCCACTACTTTCTCAGGCCATTAGCAGGGCGATGGATCAAAAGTAGAGCAGCAAGACAGTAACTAGTGCAGCGGATTTACCCATTATGCCACAACACCAAAACCTTGTGAGCCACTATTTTCTTTTTTTGCTTTTTCTTCTTCTTCTTCTTTTTTTTTGGTCAGGCAGTGTTAGACAGTGAAAGAGAGACAGAGAGAAAGGTCTTCCTTTTTCTGTTGGTTCACACCCAAATGGCCACTGCGGCCGGCATGCTGCACCGATCCGAAGCCAGGAGCCAGGTGCTTCCGCCTGGTCTCCCATGCAGGTGCAGGGCCCAAGCACTTGGGCCATCCTCCACTGTCTTCCCGGGCCACAGCAGAGAGCTGGACTGGAATAGGAGCAACTGGGACAGAATCTGGAGCCCCAACGGGGACTAGAACCCAGGATGCCGGCACCGCAGGTGGAGGATTAGCCAAGTGAGCCGCGGCACTGGCCAAGCCACTCTTATACTTTCTATTTGTATGTATCTTTTTGTCATCATTGTTTAGAATACTCCACTCACCCTCCCTTCATTTTCACCTGTCTAAATTTTATCCCTCTGACAGGCTCTTCCATGAAGTCTTTTTGGCTCTCTGAAAGACAGGTGATATATCCCACCATTGAGATACCACATTACCATTTTCAACAATATTTTGTAGTCTTGGGTCTGCAATAGTGACACAAACATAACATCAGTCTAATAAGTATTTGCTAAAAAAGTGAGAAAATTCTACCTTGTGATATGTTGTTATTTTTGAATTTGACTAATTTGTAGTCCCTATTTTATAGTATTTTAAAACATAAGGTCTCTATTTTACTCAGTTTTCAACTGCTCTCAGAGCCAAGTACAGTGTTATGTACTTACTGCTATATTAATTCCTAAGGAAATATTTGCTTAATGTCAGCTATTTGCTAAAAACCATATGGTGCTGGGGAAAAACACCTTGACTCTGTAATCAAAGGACGTGAATTAAAATATTAGCCTTCTACTTCCTGGTTGTGACAGTAGACAAATCCTGTAGCATCTAAAGGTCTCTGATTCCTCATCTGTATAACAATAATGATCATAATGGTGATGATAACAATGGCAATGGTTAATATACTGTATACTAGGCACTCTATTAAGAATTCGGATCCAAAAGTAGTGTTTTTGGAGTCAGACTGAACAGGGTTCACATCCTAACTCCCTTGCCTACTACTTGGACGACCTTCAACAAATTACTTTACATAATTAAGCTCAGCGTCTTAAACTGTTAATTGGTTGTTGGAGATAAGTATTCCAGTGCTTTCTAATGCTCATAGAATAAAACCCACAAGACTTAAAGTATCCATAAACCAAAACCTACATGATCTGAGGCCTTTGTACTCATCCAAACTCATTCCACTCTCTCCTTTGCTTACTTCCAACAGACTGTTCTGCTTTTTAAACAAGCCAAGCACTTTCCCACTCTAGCCCTTTGCTACACAATAGGTTCATTTCCATATTTACTCATATGTCACCTTTTCACAGAACACTTCCCTGACCCTCTTATCTAATATTCTCTGCTCCCTATCTCTCCTATCATCCAGTTATTCTCTTTGATCTTATTTATTATCCGATAAATTGTTATAGGGTTACTTTTTTTTAAGTTTAATTGTTTGTTTATTAATAGTCTATTTCCTCTACTAGAAAATATGGTTCATTTAAACTTGGCCAGAGTGTTTCCGTTCCAGTGTTTCTAGTTCCAGTGTCTGGTACATTGCTCAACCAAATATAGTGTTCCAAAACACTTGTATGCATAAATAAGTTGTTGAGAAAGTTGAAGTAATGCATAGTGCCTGAGAGAAAATAATTGATGAATTAATGTTAGTCATTATTCCTAGTAGTAATGGTACTCAGAAAAGATCTACACTTTTGTAAAGTTTACAATTGAGAAAGGAAGATGTGAGTATGTAACAAGCCTACTCTAACCATAAGTCTTGCCTGAATGGGGCTTTTGTGAAATGGGGAGTTGGAAATGTGCTCCTGAAATATTTGCCATACTGTTGTTTTCACTTGAATGTTCCTAAAGAGCACCATTTAGGAATAAGCACAGCATAAGAACTGAGCATAGAGGTCATACAAGTCCTTCTAACAGAGTTAATATTTTGTAACTTTTAGAGGTAAAAATTTGCCATCCCAGGCAGAGGAATAAAGTGTAGGCGATGGCTGTTAAGTACTTGTATTTGTTGACTTTATCCTCTGCTCCAGCATAGCAATAGAATATCTGATGTGTCCTGATGTAGTTCATGTTTATGCTTTCATGACCTTGTCCCATTTACCCTAGTGCTGGCATCAAAAACGGATTTATGAGGTTTAGCCCTCCCATAATCTCCCTAATACCTCTCCAACACTGCCCCAAAATTAAATTCAAGCTAAGTGAAGGCATGTCCTGCTCTGTGGTTGCAGCCCTAAGACCAGTGCTCCAGCTTCCCACTTTCAACCTATTGTGGCTTCTAATTTTCTCTTGCTCAGACCTTTCAGGACTGTCCCCGCCTTGTTACTGTTATTTTTCCTTTTACTCCTTCCCTGTAATCACACTACTGAACTTTACATTTATCTTCAAGGAATGTTCTGTATTTTGTAGCCCTCTCCCCCGATCAAATTTTGGTAATCACAGTTTTATTCTTCGGAAACATGTTCCCTACTATTAAAAATCTTCAGACACAGTTGTGAAGATAAGACTGACCTCTCAAATTTATTAGTAGAGATATAATGCTTCCATGTTGACAAATTATAAAGACATTTTTTTCCCTCTGAACCAGGATTTCTGTTTGGGCTTACTAAAACTACAAAGAGAGAGAAATACAATATTATAATTTTTTCCTGTTTGATTTCCCATTTCAGGATATGTACTAGCAGAGGCTAAAATAAAAAGATTAGTTTTATTTTAATATCAAGGAATAGATAAAGAAATAATGGATATAGAAAATATGTTACTGCAAGGGATGGTTCTGGTGAGTCATCTGTAAGCACTTTCACTTTGTTGATTTTGTAGACACACAAGTTCAAATGTCACATAATGTCCACTGAGTGTGATAAGACACTAATGATAGCTACCCTTCTGACAACACTAACACTGAACTTGTTAACAGTAGCAAAGAATCTGCCACTAAGGCCTAAGAGGGCCTAAGAGGCTCCTGAAAGGAAGCCAGGGAGAGGAAGGCAGTGTCTGGGCGAATGGATGGTGATTACAATTGGTTAACTCGTAGAAGGAACAAGATCACAGTGCTTTCCCTCTTCAGATCATCAGGCAATATGCTTCTTGTGCATAACATTTTCAGAGAATCTATCTGCCCCAGAACTTTAAGAAGCAGTTTGAAAGAAAGTCCTATAAAAATGAATGGAATATGTGCTGCCAGTAAAAGGGATTTCAGGGTGGTGTTAGTCATTATAAAAAATAATTATAATAAATAAAAAATGTGTGGACATAGAAAATATACATATGACAACATAAAAACAGATAATCTCAGACAAGATGAAGGGCTAATGATATTAGCTAAGATTTATTTAGCATTTAATAAGTATTATTTAAAAATTGTTTATGTAAGTGGAACACATTTCATGTATTTCATTTATATAACATTAAGAGCATAATTTTATTACTCATTCTATCCTCTCTCCCTCTGTTGTTCCCACCCCCTCTTCTTCCTTACTTTTCTTTTACTTTTTTTTTAAAACTTTTATTTAGTAAACATAAATTTCTAAAGTACAGCTTTTGGATTACTGTGGCTTCCCCCCCCCCATAATTTTCCTCCCACCTGCACCCCTCCCATCTCCCGCACCCTCTCCCATTCCATTCACATCAAGATTCATTTTCAATTATCTTTATATACAGAAGATCGATTCAGTATATTCTAAGTAAAGATTCCATCAGTTTGCACCCACACAGAAACACAAAGTGTAAAATACTGTTTCAGTACTAGTTATAGCATTACTTCACATTGGACAACACATTAAGGACAAATCCCACATGAGGAGTAAGTACACAGTGACTCCTGTTGTTGACTTAACAATTTGACACTCTTGTTTATGGCATCAGTAATCTCCCTAGGCTCTAGTCATGAGTTTCCAAGGCTATGGAAGCCTCTTGAGTTCACTGACTTTGATCTTATTCCGACAGGTTCATAGTCAAAGTGGAAGTTCTCTCCTCCCTTCAGAGAAAGGTACCTCCTTCTTTGATGGCCCTGTTCTTTCCACTGGGATCTCACTTGCAGAGATCTTTCATTTAGGTTTTTTGTTTTTGTTTTTGTCTTTGCCAGAGTGTCTTTTAGATGCCTAAAATACTCTCATGGGCTCTTCAGCCATATCCGAATGCCTTAAGGGCTGATTCTGAGGCCAGAGTGCTATTTAGGACATCTGCCATTCTATGAGTCTGCTGTGTATCCTGCTTCCCATGTTGGGTCTTTCTCTCCCTTTTTGATTCTATCAGTTAGTATTAGCAGACACTTGTCTTGTTTGTGTGATCCCTTTGACTCTTAAGCCTATCAGTGTGATCAATTGTGAACTGAAATTGATCACTTGGACTAGTGAGATGGCATTGGTACATGCCACCTTGATGGGATTGAATTGGAATCCCCTGGCACGTTTGTAACTCTACCGTTTGGGGCAAGTCCAACTGAGCATGTCCCAAACTGTACATCTCTTTCCTCTCTTATTTCCACTTTTATATTTAACAGGGATCACTTTTCAGTTAAGTTTCAACACTTAAGAGTAATTGTGTATTAATTACAGAGTTCAACCAATAGTATTAAGTAGAACAAAAAAAATAATAAAAGGGCTAAAGTATTAAGTTGTTCATCAACAATCAGGGCAAGGGCTGATCAAGTCACCGTTTCTCATAGTGTCCATTTCACTTCAACAGGTTTCCTATTTGGTGCTCAGTTAGTTGTCACTGATCAAGGAGAACATATGATATTTGTTCTAGCCATTCTAACTGTGGTGAGGTGAAATATCATTGTGGGTTTTGATTTGTATTTCCTTGATGGCTAGTGATTCTGAGCATCTTTTTCTGTGTCTGTTGGCCATTTGTATGTCACCCTTTAAAAGATGCATGTTCATATCCTTAGTTCAGAAAAGATCATTCATCTGGACAAAGTTAGATTTATCCCTTGAATGGGGAGATGATTCAACATATGCAAATCAATAAAGGTTATATATCACATTAACAAACTGAAGAATAAGAACGATACAATTATCTCAGTAGATGCAGAGAAAGCATTTGAGAACATACAGCATCTTTTCATGACAAAAACTTTAAGGAAATTGAGTATAGGTAGAACCTAGCCCAACACTATCAAGGCAATATGTGACTAAACCACATCCAGCATCATATTGAATGGGAAAAGTTGGAAGCATTTCCTCTAAGATCTGTACTCAGACAGGAATGCCCATCTTCATCATTACTGTTCAACAGAATTCTGGAAATTTTAGCCAAGCCATTAGACAAGAAAGCGAAATCACAGAGATAAACATGGAAAAAGGGAAATTCAAAATATTCCCATTTGCAGATGACATGATCTTATACATAGGAGAACCAAAGACTCCCATAAGAGATTACTGGAACTCGAAAGAGAGATTGGTAAAGTTACAGGATGTAAAGTCAACACAAAAAAATCAATAGCCTTTGTATACACAGACAAGTCCATGGATTATCTACCATCAAATCAAGTATAGAATAAACATAACTCAATATATTAAAGCCTTTAAAATAAACCTACAGCTACCATAACACTGAATGAGGAAAAAGCAGATTTTCTAAGATTTGAAACAAGATAAAGATTCTCATTGTCACCACTTTTTTTTTTTTAAAGATTTTATTTTTATTTATTTGAAAGAGAGTTATAAAGAGAGGTAGAGACAGAGAGAGAGGTCTTCCATCTGCTGGTTCACTCCCCAGATGGCCACAACAGCTGGAGCTGCGCCGATCCAAAGCCAGGAGCCAGGAGCTTCTTCCGGGTCTCCCACGTGGGTGCAGGGGCCCAAGGACTTGGGCCATCTTCTACTGCTATCCCAGGCCATAGCAGAGAGCTGGATTGGAAGAGGATTAGCCGGGACTAGAATTGGTGTCCATATGGGGTGCCAACACTTCAGGCCAGGGCTTTAACCCACTGCAACACAGCACCGGCTCCAGTCATGACTTTTACTGTAAGTTCTAGCCAGAACATTTAAGCATGAGCAGGAAGTAAAGGACATCTAAATGGGAAAGGAAGCAGTCACATCGTCAATTTGCAGATGACATGATCTTACATATTAGGGCACTTTGAAAGGTACATAGAAAATGCAATTTTAAATTTATTTTGGTGCAGAATTTTTAAAAATCTTTATAAAAAGGAATCTTCTGAAAATTTATGAAAATATGTACTATAAATATTTTATTCATGGATTTCAAGCTTTTTGCACCAAAACAAGCCTGTATTTTAATTGCATTATTCCACAAATCTTTTATACTTGTGAAGAAAACTCAAAGACTTCACCACACAACTGTTAGAACTAATAAACAAATTCAACAAAGCTGCATTATACAAAGTTAACATGTAAGAATCAGTAACATTGTTATACGCCAATGGCAAATTATCTAAAATTGTAATCAAGGAAGCAATGTCATCTCCAATAGTTAATAAAAAAGCATAATAATAAATTTAGACAAAAAGCTGAAAGATTTCTACAGTGAAAACTATAAAGCATTGGTGAAAGAAATTAAAGAAGACACAAAGAGATGGAAGGCTATCCCAAGTTCATGGTTTGATATCAGTATTGTTAGAATGTCCATACTGCCCTAAGCAATCTAGAAATTCAATGTAATCTCTTTCAACATATCAATAATATCAATAAAATGTTTCACAGAATTAGAAGTCCTAATAGTTTATATAGAAACACACACAAACACAAACCTCTTTTTTTTTTTTTTTTGACAGGCAGAGTGGACAGTGAGAGAGAGAGACAGAGAGAAAGGTCTTCCTTTTTGCCGTTGGTTCACCTTCCAATGGCCGCTGCGGCCGGAGCATCTCGCTGATCCGAAGCCAGGAGCCAGGTGCTTCTCCTGGTCTCCCATGCGGATGCAGGGCCCAAGGCTTGGGCCATCCTCCACTGCCTTCCCGGGCCATAGCAGAGAGCTGGCCTGGAAGAGGGGCAACCGGGACAGAATCCGGCGCCCCAACCGGGACTAGAACCTGGTGTGCCGGTGCCGCAAGGCGGAGGATGAGCCTGTTAAGCCACGGCGCCAGCCACAAACCTCTTAATATACAAAATTGTCTTGAGAAAAAAAAAATAGAAGACATTACACTATTATAACACTATTTTAAAATATAAAATAAATTCATTTTAATTAAAACTGCATGCTATTGGCATAAAATGGACACATAAATAAAAGGAATAAATAGAAACCAAAAGTAAAGTTATAGGTCTATAGCCAACTTATCTTTGACAAAAGTGCTAAGAACATGCATTGGTGAAAGGCAGTCTTTTCAATAAATAGGAATGGGAAAACTGGATATCCACATAAAGTATGAAACTGGACTCCTAAATTTCACCATTTACACTAGTCAACTCAAAATGGATTAAAGACCTACATGTATGACCTGAAACTTTAAAGCACAGGAAAAGTATTCCAGGACATTGGAATGGGTAAAAATTTTGCTGTTTTTGTTCAGGCCAAAAATACAGGAACCAAAAGCAAAAGTAGACAAATGGGATTTCATCAAACTGAAAAGCTTCTGCACATAAAAATAAATGATCAACTAAGTGGAGAGATAAACTTCAAAATAGCAGAAAGTATTTTCAAAGAACATGTATGACAAGGGATTCTTCACTGGAACATAAGGGGACTCTTAAAAGTTTCATGAAAAATGCACATATTTTTGAATTACATTCATCACAAACATTTTGAAGCCCCTTTCAAAAAATTTCATGAACAAATGAATTAAAAGATAAATTTGGGGCAGGTGTTTAGCCTAGTGCTAAAGATGTTAGTTATGACATTTGTGTTTTAAATTGGATCACCTGGCTTTCCATACCTGACTCCAGTAACAGACTCCGACTAATGCAGAACCTGGAAAGCAGCAGGTGATGGCTCAAGTAGTTGGAATCTTACCACTCACATAATAGAACTAGATTGAGTTCTCAGCTTCCAGCTTCATCCCAGCCAAGCCCATGCATTTAAGAATATTTGCAAAGTGAACCTGTAGATGGTGCCTCTGTCATCTCTGACTCTCTCTCTCTGCTTCCTAATTTTTTTAAAACATATATATTTATTTTGGTGTTGCACAGAGTTTTAAAAATCATGTATATTTTCCTCATTTCCAAAAACTTTTTGAAGAATATTCTACATAAAGAACCCAAGCAACTCAAAAGCAAAAATTTAAATAACTTGATTGAAAAATGGGCAATAAATCTAAACAGACATTTTTCAAAGGAAGACACACAAATGGACAACATATTGATAAAAACATTCCATTACTAATCATCAAGTAAATGCAAATCAAAACTATAATTTTTGAATTTTCAAAAACACAAAAGACAACAATTGTTGGAGCGGATGTGGAGAAAAGGGAGTTTTGCATACTGTTGGTGGGAATGTAAATTAGTTCAACCAATGTGGAAAACAGTAGGGAGGTTCCTCAAAAAACAAAAAATAAAACTTCAACTTGAGCCAACAATTCTACTACTGGGTATATATTCTAATGTAAATGAAATGAATCTATCAATGAGACACCTGATCTTCTATGGTTATTGCAGGACTATTTACAATAGCCAAGAAAAGAAACAACTTAAATGAATGAATAAAGAATGTGGTACCACTTATACATAAGGGAATACTATTCAACCATAAAACAGGATAAAATCCTGTCATTTTTGACAACTTGGATGGAGCTGGAAATTATGTTAAATGAAATAAGCCAGGTGCAATAAGATGAGTACTGCTTGATCTCCCTTATGTGCAGAATCTAAAAAAGTTGATTTTACAGAAATTCAGAGCACAATTATGGTGAATAGAGGCTGGGGAAAGTAGGCAGCAGAAGTAGATGAGGAAAGGTTGACATATGGGTACCGAGTTATAGTTAGGAGAAATAGCTACTGCTGTTATATTACATAGTAGTGTGACCATGGATAATGATTATGTGTTCTCTCTATATTTTTGAAGCCAGAAGAACAGATTTTGAGTATTATTACCATGAAGGAATGATCGGTATTTGAGGACATAGATATGTTTATACTCACTTGAACATTATACACACAAAAAACATTCCATGATACCTCATAGATATGCATAATTTTTATCAGATAAAAATAAAAATAAAGAGGCTTGGGAATACAGCTACTTATGAAGTCAAATATGAGGAGACATTCCATAAATCTAAAATATGTATTCCATTTTCCATTATGATTTGCTTTATAAGAGTAAGTGTTTAATCAACCAGACTAAGGCAAGGACTTTAAATTCTTCTTGGGTCTCAGTCCCATATTCTACTTTAAAAGGCATACAGATGATATTGGAACTACAAACCCCAGTTATGTATAGGTTTTGTGTCTAGGACCACACAGTGAGAGTTCTGGTAGAAGCAAATATATCTTTAACCATCTCAAATCTTACCAATTTGTGGATGTGAATGAAGTCAATTGAACACTTCTAAGCTCATGCAGGAATTTCAGTACATTTCAAAGTCCCAATGTCCCACAAAAGTTTTTGAAAATACTTATTTATTTGAAAGTCAGAGTTACGGGTTTGGGGAGAGGAAGTGTGCAGGGATGGTGGGAGAGTAGGAGATCTTCTATCTGCTGGTTCATCCCAGATGGCTGCAATGCCAAGGCTGGGCCATGCTGAAGCCAGGAACCAGGACCTTCTGGGTCTCCCACATCAGTTTCAGGGTCCTAAGTACTTTGACCATCTTCCACTGCTTTTCCCAGCCCTTTATTAGGGAGCTGGGTTTGATGTGGAGCAGCCAAAACATGAACCAGCTCCTATATGGGATTATGGGCATCGCTAGTGGCAACTTTACCTGTTATGCCACATTGCTAGCCCCCTGAAGTTTCTTATATAAGTTAATAAATTAATATAGACTTCTGTGTCATTTCATTCCCATTTTAGCCACAGTTACTAAGACCTTGGTTCACCTCAGCTTGTGATGCCCTTAATCTTTATGTTGCTATAAAATTTTGTAGTCATCTGGTATGACAGAATATATATAATACTTAATCTCATTGTTTAGTGGTTTTTGGCCCTGGAAATATTAAGCAGTTTAGGAAAGGATCATTTTCTGCTCACACCCATTTTCCTTTATCTCCTTGTAGAGTGTTCTGTTACTAGAGTAGTCAAGCTAGGACCCAATTTCAGAATATGCCACCTCAATATCTTTGCTGTCATGTAACCCTCAAACTGTATTGTGAATTGCCATTCTAGATTCCTTCTTCTAGTGGTATGAATTATTTCTCCAGGACTTTGCCATCTCTTTATGCCATCTGTATCCTTACTTCCTCTTCCTCTCAATTTAGTATCCCCAAAAAAGGCCTTTGTATGCAAATTTGATTTCCTCTCACCATGTTGTGAACACACTCCTGTGGAAATTTGTGAATAAAAATACTGTTTAGGATGCCATTTAACTCCATAAAACTGGCATATTTGACTCAAAGTTTTGGCCCAA
The DNA here is from genome assembly GCF_033115175.1 of Lepus europaeus. NCBI lineage: Eukaryota > Metazoa > Chordata > Mammalia > Lagomorpha > Leporidae > Lepus > Lepus europaeus. The sequence continues at coordinate 63,484,670 of NC_084831.1, forward strand.
GTGTGACCTCCTTCTCTATGATAAGGTAAACAATGAGGTTATAATTCCCAAGATATGTCTATTAATAGCTAGGGCTTTTCTAGAGATTAAAAATCCTCATTTACTCATGAGAATTCTCTCTCTAGAGGTGGAGAAAAGTATTTGGGGACTGTGTTAGTCAGACTTCTCCAGAGAAACATAACCAATAGGAGATATATGAGAGTATTTCAACAAATTCATGAAAAATTCAATTAAAAATACATCTACTTTGGCATGAAAATTTTTCTTTTATAAAATTTATTTTATTTTACTTGAAAGGCAGAGTTACAGAGAGAGTGTGGGATAGAAAGAGAAAGAGATCTTCCATCTGTTCATTCACTGCCCAATGACCACATCTGCCAGGACTGGGCCAGGTCAAAGCCAGGAGCCAGGAGCTTCATCTGGGTCTTCCATGTGATTGCAGGGTTCCAAGCACTTGGACCATCTTCTGCTGCTTTCCAAGGTGCATTACCGGGGGGCTTGATCAGAAGCAGAGCAGCTGAGACTCAATCAGTGCCCATATGGAATGCCAATATCACAGGCAGCATCCTAACGCCAGCCCTGAAAATTTTTCCTTTTATATATAAATATTTATTATAATGAATTGGTCTACACAATTTTGGAGGCTGAGACAACTATCACATGCAGACAGCAAGCTGGAGATCCAGGATAGCCAATGACACAGTTTCAGTCTGAATGCCAGCAGACTTAAGACAAGAAAAGTTGCTGTTCTGGTTGCTGCAGGCAGTCAGGCAGGAGAAGTTACCTCATCTTTTTTTTAAGTTTTATTGATTTATTTTGAAAGAGAAATAGGATAGGGGAAAGAGAGAGAGAGAGAGAGAGAGAGAGAGAGAGAGAGAGAGAGAGAAATCTTCCATCTACTGGTTCATTCCCCAGATGACCTCAATGGTCAGAATTGGGCCAGGCCAAAACCAGAAGCCAGAAGCTTCTTCTGAGTATCCCATGTGGGTTTAGGGGCCCAAACACTTGGACTATCTTCCACTGTATTCCCTGACCATTAGCAGGGAGCTGGATGGGAAGTGGAGCAGCTGGGACTTGAACCGGTGGCAGCTTAACCATGCTACACCACAACGCCAGCCCCAGGAACGGTTGTCTTTCAGGATGGTTAGCTTTTTTGTGTTATTAATACCTTCAATGATTAGGTGAGGCTGACCTACATCAGGAACACGATATATGTTACACTGTCTCCTAATTTAAATGTTAATTTGATATAAAACACTCTCACAGAGGCACCAGAAAAATTGGGTCAAGTATCTGGGCACCCTATGAACCAATCAAGCTGAAACATGATATGAACCATCTGAGATAATATGCTCTGATTCTTATCCCCAGAATATGTGTTTATCCATGAAATAGCTCTTGGACTGGTCAGAAGGAACACAAGTCACAAAACTCTACAAAAATGGAATCTTGGGGGCTGGCACTGTGGCGTAGCAAGTAAAGCCACCTGTGATGTTGGCATCCCATATGGACACTAGTTCATGTTCCTGTTGCTCCACTTCTCATCCAGCTCCTCACTAATGGCTTGGAAATGCAGTGGAAAATGGCCCAGGTGTTTGGGCCCTTTCACCTATGTTGGAGACCCAGCTGAATCTCCTGGCTTCAGGGCTTCACCTGGCTCAGTCCCAGCAGTTTCACCATCTCACTGCGGGGAACCAGTGTTTGGAAGCCCTCACTCTCTGTAACTCTGGCCTTCAAATAAATGAATAAATAAATAAACATCTTAGAAACTGACCCTTTGGCTTTGGATTAAATATGTAGAATGGAGCTCTACCAGAGAGTCTCCAATACAATAAATCAAAAATAAAAAAAAAATCACAGAACAAATGCATTTAGAAAAACTCAGCCAGGGCCAGCACTGTGGTGTAGTGGGTAAAGCCGCCGCCTGCAGTGCTGGCATCCCATGTGGGCACCAGTTGAGTCCTGGCTATTCCACTTCTAATCTAGCTCTCTGCTATGGCCTGGGAAGGCAGTGGAAGATGCCCCAAGTTCTTGGGCCTGGAAGAAGCTCCTGGCTCCTGGCTTCAGATCAGTGCAGCTCCAGCTGTTGCAACCAAGTGGGCAGTGAACCAGCAGATGGAGGACCTTTCTCTTTCTCTCTGCCTCTCTTTCTCTCTCTGTGTAACTCTTTCAAGCAAATAAATAAATAAATCCTTAAAAAAAAAAAAAAAAACCTTAGCCATGCAGTCACAGCCAACAGCTGACAAGAAAAAAAGACTGACACAGGGCAAACACCTCAGAAACACAGCAGCTGCGCAGAGATGCAGAGTATTCTGGAGCGAAGCAGCACGGTCTGCATCACCCGGAAGCCATTTGGGAATGATGTCCTGAGAATTCTTACCAATGCTTTAAATCGTAAGAGAATGAATTTAGGAGAACATACTTAACATTTCTTTCTGTAAGAAATCACAGAAATCAAAAAGTGTTGACTTTCTCTGAAAATGTATTATTTAGGTCAAAATTAAGCTAGAAATGACAGAAAATTGAAAGTAATATTTAAATAAGGTATGTATATATATCTCACATATGTGCAGAATGATATTAAAATGGACTTTCGCACTCTTTGTACCAAAATGTGGGTCAAAATTATACTATGTAGAATGGCCAGTGTTGTCATAGGATCTGATTGGATGATGCCCACTCGCATTAGGGAGGTCAGATGTGTCTGTTATAAAACTTAGAATCTTAGAGAGCACCCATCATTAATGATATATTTGTATTAGAATAAATGGTTGCAAATAATTAAGAAATATCTCTCTGATGTATTTATATTTCACACATAGCTAGTTTGGAGGGTTGTGCAACAGGTATGTAATTTGATATAGGAGACTGTTATGGTTACCCAAACAATATGATCCTTTCTTTTTCCAATAGAGTAAGTTGCATCTTTTCAAAACATCTACAACTGTAGAAACAAGTGTGGAGTTTGAAAGTAGCATGCAGCATTTGACATTTTCAAATTTGTTTGCTCCTAGTTCCATACAAACAATAGCCTGCCACAATGCTACTCTGAGATTTGGACCAAAACCAAAGCTCAGCATGCTGAGTTCCTGCCCTGTGCAGACTAGACAGTTGGCAATTCACTCAGCCTTTCTGGTAGCTTTTGTTTCACCCACTCTCTTCCCTGAGATTGCCACAAAAGGCGAGAAGGCACACACATATGGTTGTGAGAAATAGCTTACTTTTTTTTTTTTTACTTGCAGGAACTATATTTATCTAACTGAAACTTTGCTTAAAAAGGTATTTGTGTTATGGCTACGTATGTTTATATTTCTTTAATTTGTGCAATATATGTGAAAATATTTTGACTTCACTTTTTCTCATTCTTTAGCTTCTTGAACAGTTTTGTCATGAGGATGGCTCTGAGTCACATCTGCTCTCTGGGCGTCTGGGCTTTTATTCAGTGTATTACTTAAATCCTTTAACGCCGCGGTGCTTATGTTTCTTGTTCTTGTATTCCTAAAATATTTTTAGTAAATCAACATATTATTATAGAGGTGACTTTAATCAATCTGATTCTTGATGCTGAATTCTGGATCAAAAAATTTAAAACATGTATTTAGACTAATCAAACTTAGACTGATATGTGTTGCAGGAACAAAACAAGATGTGATGTTATGAGCAGAGGCAGGTCATTGAACACAATTGGATCTACCTGATCTTCTTGCAGGTCATATAATGCATTTTACCTGTTGACAAAAGATGACCAAAAAGCAGCATTTTTTTTTCTGTATGTAAAGGAAAGCATCATGTAAATTCAGAAATAAAACTTTGTACCCTCTCAGTCTTAAAACCTACCTAAGGTTTTGCATGGGGAAGAAGACTGAGCTTGGGAAGTGAATTTTGGAAGGCTTCATCTCTTCACTCTAATGCCTTTACAAACTTTCTAAAACCAGCTCTAAGACCTAGAGACTTGAGCCCTTCCTCCCATTGCCCACCGTGCACATTATGTCCCTCATTACCTTTTCTGAGAAAGCATCACTCTAAAGGCCCACTGTGAAGACACGATGAACCCATAGTTGATTAATCACTTTTCCACACAGCTGATAAATCTGAAGGACTTTTGAGCTGATATCCCTGAAGCATCTAATTAACCATTACTATTAGAAAATACTTACAATTACAATGGCATTGCTATGCTTCTGCTATATGACCTTGCTGCATGGCTTATTAGAAATTTAGCGAAAAAATAAAACTGCAGTGCAGATTTTCCCAGGGTGTATTGAATCAGTCTTTGCTATAGCTGTAAAGATTTTTAAAAAGTATTTTCCAACACATCTATCTTACACAGACAAGACCACTGTAAATTGGACTCATTAAATCATTTGTTGTCACAGCCAACAGCCATGTAGAGAGTAGTTAACAAAAGAAAAATGAGTGCTTCTAACTTGTTTACTTTCTATGGTTGCTTCTTTCAATTTCTGGTTTTTTTCTTCTTTTTATTCTTCTGATAGCACACTTAGGTAGGGAAATCTACTGAAGTGCTGCCTGACAAAAATTAAAAAATGCAAGGCTTGAAAATCCTATAGATGTAATGCCCAAATGTACGTAAAGTGCTGGTGACATTTCTATTGATGGTGAATCCTGAGTTTACCTTCTAGGAATTCAAGGAATGGTGTCAATTGAAACTTGATTAAATTAACTTTGCCAAAGAGATGGCACAGAATCTTCAAGTGACATAACATTTTTGTAATAGAAAAAAATATGATGATCCTAAATTCACCTTTTAGTTTTTTCTTCTAGTCCCTGATTCATCAGCTCAAGATTATCCACACTAATATAAACTAAAGATTTTTGGGAGTTCATTCATTTAATTATTCATAGGTCTTGAGTGAAGTTACCCTTTACAAGTTGTTGATGTATTACACTTTTCTTTTTCACTGATTATACATAAATCTTTACTTAATTTCAGTTTATAAATATTCTCTTCTTTGTATAGTTCAGTACTTTTGGATTCTTTTTGCATTACATTGCTTTCTTAGCTTGACCCAGAAAAAGTGTATGTTAATTTTTATTTGTTTTAATTTTAATTTTAGGATTTCATTTTAAAGTTCCATTACTTTTCTGATAGCTTTTACTGGATGGATGTATTACTAATTTTTAAGTGAAGTGAAATGACTTTTCTGGTTAACCTTGTGCAATGCTGTATATCTCAGAGCATGTCACAGAAAAATGTTAATAAAGAAAAAAAGATCTTTGGAATTAGGTAGATTGAAGTTTGATTCTCACTGCCTCCAACTTTCTTTGATGTAAAATAGAGGTATTAAAATACTTTAAGAATTTAGGCTGGCACCTCAGCTCAGAGAGAGAGACAGAGAGAAAGGTCTTCTTTTTTCCGTTGGTTCACCCCCCAAATGGCTGCTACAGCCAGCGCACTAAGGCCACCACACTGCACCAATCCGAAGCCAGGATCCAGGTGCTTCCTCCTGGTCTCCTATGTGGGTGCAGGGCCCAAGCACTTGGGCCATCTTCCACTGCCTTCCCGGGCCACAGCAGAGAGCTGGACTGGAATCTGAGGAGCAACAGGGACAGAATCCAGCACCCTAACCGGTACTAGAACCCAGGGTGCGGGCACCACAGGCAGAGGATTAGCCAAGTGAGCTGTGGAGCTGGCCAATATTTATATTTTTAAAGTGTTCTATTTCATTTTCAAATTTTAAGTGACTTAAATTTTTGTGATAATTGATATTATTGGAGCATTGGGTTCTTACAGATCTTGGTATCTAAATTCAATTTAGGATTAGCCACAGTTCTATAAACATAATACAGCTTTTATTTTCCAGGTCATTTATAACATTATTAAATAAGCACAAACCTCACAATAACCATGGAGTCTTAGGACTTTGAACACTCCTAAAATTTAATTTATTCCTGTTCATCATTGGCCTACCTGTGGTCTGAGTCAAGTGTTTGTAGGATATCGCAAAGCATACATTTGAATAAATTCCTCAAGTTATTGTACTTTTTTCAAACTTCCCATTAACTTACAAATTCTGCATTCTGTGAATTTAGTAGGCTCCCTCATCTATCCAATATTTTACAATCTTTAACCTCCTTCTCTTCCCTGTTTCCCAACTTTAAGTTAGATGTTTCTCATGTGTAATTCTGTATTCACTGAACCAATGCTATGTACTGAATGCCTACCTTATGGGAGGCATTCTTGGCATTAGTGAGAAAGCAATGAATAAAACATGGTTTCCAACTCCTTAGAAGTTACATTTTAGTGGAAAGATGGGGAAAGGCATTCAATGCTAATTGTGTAAGAAAGTAAGTAAACAATCTGAATAGAAAGAGTGATGAATACTGTGGAGAAAATAAAGTAGGGCAATGGGATAGAGACTTCGTTAGGGGTGGTGTAATATTTTACTTCAGCTAAGAAGGTCATGGAAGGCTTGTCAGAAGAGGTAAGACCCAAATGATGAGAAAAAAAGATTATAATAGTAAGAAAAAGAGCACGTTCAAAGCCCCAGAGATGACATTTGTTGATCATTTCTGAGGTAAAGTGGATAAAGAGAAGCATGATAGAAACTGATGTTGAGGTAGGAAGGAATCAGATCACTTAAGAATTTTTTTCTAAAAGTAATGAAAAAACACTTGATATTTTAAAAATTATTTATTTTCATTTTATTGAAATGAAGAAAGAATATGTGTTTGTGTGTGTGTGTGTGTGTGTATTCTAGAAAGAAACTGAACTTTTGCAGGTCAAAAGATTCTGTAAAACACATTTATAAATACATGATAGATAACATTCTATCTGAATAATTAAAACTTAAAACTTGATAAGTTGCAGTCCTCTAATCTTGTTTGTAAAAATATGTAACTACCTTATGTCTTAAACAATTATATGTGACGTTGAAGAGTCACTTCTCTATCAATTAGAACACAGTGGTAAAAATTGATCCAAGCCCAAACTCAATTTTTTAGGAATATAGAAAATTACTGGTCATACAGCAAAGCCTGGGGTAAGCCCTAATTTAGGAATTGGCTTGATGGTGTTTCCAAAGCTTCCTTCCTCTTACAGGCTTGTGCTTTACCATTGCTGTAGCTTTTTTCTCAAATGGTTGATAGATGGCTGTGGCAACTCTGTACTTCTCATCTAGGTTTTCACTGGGAAAGGGAAAGATTCGCTTTCTTGAGCCTGGCTCTCACTGGTTCTGTTGGGTAATGTGCACAATCCTAATTTAACTTCTGTCGCAGGAGTGAAGTAGTTTCTCAAAAGAATTTGGAATCATAGTGAGAAAAAGGAATAGAAAATGGAAGGCCAAACTGTATAATAGGTTTACCACATAAAAAATTCTATCTGTCATTTTTAAGCATATGTGTATGGTTTTGATGTATTATTTTACATATATATTTTGGTGCAAAAATTTTTGAAATCCATGCATATAATGGATCATCCAAAAGGTCAAGGACATGTGCACTATGAAAAAAATGCGTGGATTTTAATATTATTTGCATCAAAAAAAAAAACCTTTACCTTTCTTTTCTATTTCCCAAAAACCTTTTATTTAAGGAATACAAACTTCATGCTTTTATTAATATAATTTTAGGAATATCTGATGTTACATTTCCTTTTTCATCTCTAATTTTATTGATTTGAGTCTTCTCCCTCTTTTTTTGGTTAGTTGGGCCAATGGTGTGTTAGTTTTGTTTATTTTTTTCCAAAAAAAAACAGCTTTCATTTTGCTGATCTTTTGTATATTTTGTTTTAATTTTGATTATTTCTTCTCTAATTTTAATTATTTCTTTTCCCCTACTAGATTGGGGTTTGATTTACTGTTGTTTTTCTAGGTCTTGGAGATGTATTGAAAGCTGTTTCTTTGATACTTTTCCAATTTCTTGATGTAGAAATTAATTGCTATAAACTTCCCTCTTAAGCACTGCTTTTCCTGTATCACATAAGGTTTGATATGTTGTTTAGTCATCTTCATTCATTTCTGGAAATTTTTGATTTATGCAATAACCCATTATTCATTCAGGAACATTTTTTCAGTCTCCATGTGTTTGCATATGTACTAGAAATTCTTGAGTTGTTGATTTCTAGCTTCATTGCATTGTGGTCAAAGAAGATGCATGGTATGATTTCGATTTTTTTGAATTTGCTGAGACTTGCTTTATGGCCTAGCATGTGGTCTATCGTAGAGAAAGTTCCATGCACTGGTGAGAAGGATGTATATTCTGCATCTGCAGGATGAAAAGTTCTGTAGATATCCGTAAGGTCCATTTGGTCTATAGTTTAATTAACTCTGTTGTTTTCTTGCTGGTTTTCTGTCTGCTTGATCTGTCCATTGCTGCAAGTAGAGGATTAAAATCCTTCATTACTATTGTGTTGGAGTCTATGCCTGCCTTTAGATACATTAACAGTTCTTTTTAATAGCCAGATGTCCTGTAATTAGGAGTATATACCTTTGTAACAGTCATATCTTCCTGTTGAATGGATCCCTTAATCATTACATAGTGCCCCTTCATTGTCTCTTTTAACAGTTTGTGTATTGAAGTCTATTTTGTCTGATATTAGGATGGCTACACCCCCTCTTTTTGGTTTCTGTTAGCATGGAATATCTTTTTCCATCCTTCACTTTTAATCTGTGTATCTTTCTTGGTGAGATATGTTACCTGTAGGCAGCAAATGGATGAATTTTGTTTTTTTAATCCATTCAACCAGTCTTTATCTTTTAATTGAGAGTTAAGGCCATTTACATTAAAGGTGACTATTGATAAATAATGATTTGGTCCTACCATTTTCTATAAATATTCCTATTGTTTACTTTGGATTTCCTGTTACTTTTACTAGGAGATTTTCTGTCTTCACTTCCTTTAATAGTGATGTCCATTTTTCTGTGTTTCTGTGTATAACACATTCTTTTGTAAAGACTGGACAAGTGGTGACAAATTCTTTGAATTTCTGTTTCTTATGGAAGTTCCTTATTTCACCTTCATTCATAAATGAGAGCTTTGCAGGATACAGTATTCTGGGTTGATTTTTTTCCCTCAAGACTTGGAATATATCTCACCATTCTCTTCTAGCCTGTAAGGTTTCTGATGAGAAGTCCACTGTGAGCCTAATTGGAGGTTCTCTGAAAGTAATCTGTCATTTCTCTCATGAACATTTTAGACTCTTTTCTTTATGTTTTACTGTGGTGAGTTTGACCACAATGCATTGTAGCGAAGATCTTTTCTGTTCATGTCTATTAGGAGTTCTGTGTACTTCCTACACTTGGACATCCCTTTCTTTTTTCAATTAGGGAAGGTTTCTGTCATTATTTCACTAAGAATGCCTTAAAATCCATTCTATCTTTCTATGCCTTCAGGAATTTCTAAGACCTGTATATTGGGTTGTTTGATAGTATCCCATAAATGGCTGACACTGTTTTTTAGTTTTCTTATTTCTTCTTTTTTTTTTTCTTTTTTGGTCTTACTGTAAACTTTCTAGAGATTTGTCTTCTATTAAGATAATCTTCTTCTGCCTCACAGAGTCTGTTCTTAAGGCTTTCCACTGTATTTTTAGTTGTTGTTTTGAATTCTTCATTTCCAATATTTTATTTTGATATCTCTTTTTTTTTGGACAGGCAGAGTGGACAGTGAGAGAGAGAGAGACAGAGAGAGACAGAGAGAGAGAGAGACAGAGAAAAAGATCTTCCTTTACCATTGGTTCACCCCCCAATAGCCAGTGCAGCCGGTGCACTGGCGCTGATCCAAAGCCAGGAGCCAGGTGCTTCTCCTGGTCTCCCACAAGGGTGCAGGGCCCAAGGACTTGGGCCATCCTCCTCTGCACTCCTGGGCCACAGCAGAGAGCTGGCTTGGAAGAGGGGCAACCGGGACAGAATCCGGCACCCCGACTGGGACTAGAACCTGGTGTGCCGGCGCTGCAGGCGGAGGATTAGCCTATTGAGCCACAGCACCGGCCTATTTTGATATCTCTTTAAAATCTCAAATTTCATGGGAAAATTTTCATTCATGTCATTTACAGATTTCTTTAGTTCATAAATTTGCTTTTGATTACCTCTAAGTAATTCTATGATCAATTTTCTGAATTCCATTTCTGGCATTTCATCAATCTCTTCATCTTCACATACTAGTATTGAAGTGTTGTGTTCTTTTATAGACATCGTATTGTCTTCCTTATTCTTATATCTTGAATTGTTGCATTTATTATTAGGCATTTGTTGTGATACTTGCCCCCCTCTCCCACTGTGATGGCTTTTATCTTTGAATTGTTCTTCTGTGGCTTAGTGGAGTGTCTGCTCTTTCGGTGAATACCCAGAGGCATATGCTGGATGTGATCAGGGAGCTCTGTTCAGTGCTCCAAGTGAGGGGACTATCTAAGGTGACACTCAAATTTGGCATGGTAAATATTTTTTTAATTAGAGGGGAGGCTTGTTCTGTTCTGTTGGCATAGTCTCATATTTACCTCCTCTCCTCAAAGGAGACCAATTCCTGGGCGCTAGCCCCAGTGGGTACAGTTTTCATCTGCACTGCCACAAGAATCACACAAAGTACTTGGTGTGAACACATATCCCTAAGCAATGACCCTCACCAAGGAATTAGGGAGCACCAAGCATGTGGAACCACCAAGAATGGCTGCTCAAAGTCCCAGTCACACCCTGCACCCTCTTACCAAGCTACGTTTTTTTCACAAACCTGACACACAAGGCTTCCACAGTCACAAACTCCAAGCCCCCTGGCAATTCTCCCAGTCAGACTCAGGCTTCTCTCTCAACTGGTTGCTGGGCAAGCAGACACAAGCTGGTGTAGCTGTTATGGATGTCCACATTGGTGCCCACCCTCTCCCAGCTAGTTACAGGATGTCAGTGCTGCATGGTCAGGGAGAGAGAAATGTCCCGCCTTTTTTTCTTCTTTAAGTTGGCAGGTACACTGTCCCCTCACAGGGTTCCAAGACTTTCTCATGCCAGGTTCTTCCCGGAGCTTTATCAATAGTGGCTTGGGCTGTAGCAATCTGGTCTCACTTCACTCCAGAGCTAGTGCTGAGGCTCTTGGTTGCTGGGGTGAGTTGTGTGTGTCCACATCCTCCACGTAGGCCCACAATGTCCCTCTAATTTGCATGGAGTCTCCTCTGCCATTTTCTCCCTAACTCTTCCCTGCAACTATACTCTCTCCACTTTTTTAAACTATCTTCTCCTAGACTAGAGCAGTAAGCTCCCTTCCTCTTCCATCATCCTAACTCCCCATCAGCAATTGTTTCTTGAGTATTACACCAAAAGCACAGGCTGACGAAACAGGTTATCTTTGTATTTTATGGTGCCAGAGGCCTGACACTTCTTTCCTCTTCATTCAAGAGACTGGCAAAGGGATTCTCTGAAAGCCTCAAATCAATTCTAAAGAAACTCTCCTCTGGCCAATGAGCTTCTCAGTAGGGAAGGTTCCATCTTCGGCCTCCTCCTTCACCTCAGGAGTGCAATATGATTGACAGCACTCCACTCTTATCTTTCAATTGTATTTTTCTGCAATAATTTTTAAGTACTCTCATATACACATGCTCATGTATATTTTGAGGTACATTAAATTTTCAGCATCAAGACTGCAAGAACTTTCCATTTTTCTGTCCTCTGGGATTATCAATGATCCTGTTCTAAAGTACATGCTCAATTATAATTATTGATTGAATGAGCAAACATGAACCATCCCTTAGCCTTACAGAAATCTCTGCCAGACTTCTCCATCAGCTTGTCTGATAAAGCAAAGTAAGAATTTCTATGCCAGTATACAAATAATTTGTAAAAAAAAATATTTATAACTACTCAACTAATGTAAAGGAAAAAATGTTAAATTTAATTATAGCATCATAAAAAGATTCTACAAGTTAGGATTTTGCCTTGTATTTTATGATTTGGATTCCTTTTGATCTTTTTCACCTTTGGGGTATAAAATAAACACCATATTTCCTATGGCATTTCAGAAAACTGAACTTGATAATTCTGGCAGTGCTATTTTGCTCTTTCAAGACATTCAACAGCAAGCACATATGTGTCTAACTAAATGTCACTGTGCTTAAGGTTTCTATAACTTGGATTTGGAAGCTGGCAAAGGTAAAATGAAGACAGAACTTTTTTGTTTCTTATTTCCCTGTCCCATGAAGTTTCTTTGTTCATTTAATTTTAATGACTCTGACAGCAGTTGAAACAAAAGCTGGAAGATTGGCCTACCACGGGTTAATTGCTTAGTGGAAGGGCTATTTCTTGAGTCTGATGGTGGGGTGTGGGTCAGAAAAGACTAATTAGAAAAGCTTCAAATTCTAGGGAAATACTAGTGAAACAGGTGAAAATAAACTGGTGATAATTGAGGGGCTAATTATCCTCCACCTAGCAATTGGCCACCAGGTGTTCTGTATCACATAAAAGAAGCGACTGGCAAGGCAACAGAGGCTGTTTTTGTTTTGAGAAATAAGGGGATGGGGTGGGGGGAGAGGGGGTGGAGAACAGAGGACTTCAAAATCCATTAGATGGTGTTTCTTATATTTCTGACTTGCACTTTCCTATTGCATTCTGTATGAAACTAGACCAAAGATGTTTGCTAGTGTGTTGTCTTATTTGTGTTTAAAGAACTTGTGTTGCATCTAGTCTAGATATGGAATTTTAGTGTTGAGGATATGCACACACACACACACACATATATATATATATACTTATAATTGAATTTATGATAATAATCTACGTGGTACATTTATTAAGTAGAAAATCTATTGGCATTTGGAAGACCATGATTAATAATAGAATGATAATTAGACAATCTGAATTGTTAGAAGCAGTGGTTTTATAAGTACAATTATGAAATTATTTTGAAATTATTTAATAATTTTCTCCTATTCAGGCTATATTGGCAAATAGTAATAGTTCTTAGAGGATTTCTAGAGGTATGAGCAATGCATCCCATACAGAGCCTTTCAAATTTTTCTTAATGTTCCTATTTGTCATGTTGTCAAAAACTAGCATTCAGAACTCAGTAAATTAAGTAGAACTGTTTTTAATGTAATACTTTGTAGGTAACACAGCTCAATTGAAAAAGAATACCTTGTTCTAATGATTTCCATCAACATAATATAATAGTCTATTCATAAATATGTCTACAAACTAGAGAGAACACGACAAAGGTAAGAAAATATTTGGAAATTGAAAGGGCAGGCATGTGGTGCAGCAGTGGGTTAAGCTGTCGCCTGTGATGGCAGCCTCCTGTTCTAGAGTGCTGACTGAGTCCCACTGCTTCGCTTCTGATCCAGCTCCCTGCTAATGCACCTAAGAAGACAGCATAAGATAGCACAAGCACTTAGCTCTGCCTTGGTATTGTGGCCCTTTGGGAAGTAAACCAGCAGGTGGAAACTCCAGCATACCTTCTTGCGCTCTCTCTCTCTCTCTCTCTCTCTCTCAAATAATATTTTTTTAAAAAAAGAAACTGTTAAAAAATTAAATGTAGGTTGTCAGGAGAGTTAATATCAGACATATCTGACTCTTAGTCCACAAATTCCAGTTGTGCTGCCCCTGCAGCGGATAGGCCTGTACTTTGGTCTCAGGTGAAGGTGCAATATACTTTGCTCTGGAGTTGAGATGCCTCTGTGACTGGACTCTCATTGTTCAGTGGGAGTGGAACTCTGACCAGACTGTCATTGCTTGGTAGGGGTGAAATTCCCTTTAATGACACTACTATGGCCTATGGACAGCTTGGCTGCAAATTAAATGGCACCCTCATTCCATTTTTTAAATTATTTTTATTCTTTTGCTGGTACCATGGCTCTGCCATTTTCCTTGGTGGCAGAAAAAATTTAAGGATGACTTTGGAACTGGATTTGAATCATAGTTCTTTGACCTGGTAATACAGTGACTTTAAGAAAAGACCTTAATTTTTCTGGCTTTTAGTTTTTTGCCTCTATAAAACAGAGGTAATTATTACTAACTTGCAGGAAACTTGTAAGGATTGAATAGGATATCATTAACTTTTTGTATCATTAACTTAAGCCAGAAAAGTGATACCACATCATAGCATGTAAATGTCACAAGTGTATTATTCAGAGAAATGAATCCAGAGAATGTATTACAGATGTAATGAAAGAACTGAAAAGACAAACAAAATGGTTAGGCAACTTGGTGGATAGTAACAGGAGGGCTCAAGTTCCTCTCCTTTCTCAGAAAAGCTGGTGTTAGTAGAACTCGGGCGTTAGTTTTGTTTTGGCAAACAAGAACTACAGTCAATTTAACTGATGGGAGCCCGGAGGCCAGCTGAAAGTGATGCTCTGGAAACAAAGATAGAGCAGGAGAAACATTGTGCCTTTCCCCTGCCTCATCCTCCAGTCTCCATCCCAAGCCTCCTATCAGCAAGAAGGAAACAGATCCGGAAGCCTGAGAAATGCTGCAGCATGCTGGACACAATTTCCCTGAGACAAAGGGAGGATAATGGAAAAGTAAAGAATGTGTCAAACGCAATAGTACAAGGACTAGTAATAAAGACTTGTACCTATTCATGTTGCCTGATCATAGACACATACTGCTGTGTAATTGGGTCCATTTCCTTCGCATATACATCATTGCATCCAGGAGTCCTGCAGTTCTCTCCCTCTTCACCAGTTTGCTACCCCAACCTTTTAAAGCCTCGGAGCCAAGGAGAGGCCTATAGCTGCTTTGATGCTTCACTGAATTTACTGACTACCTCGCAGCCATTTCTTTGCCTCCATTTTTTTTTAAAGATTTTATTTATATTATTTGAAAGATAAAGTTACGGACAGAAAGTGGGAGAGACAAAGAGAAATTCTTCCAGATACCCACTGGTTCACTCTCCAGATGGCCACAATGGCCGGAACTGGGCTGATCGGAACGGAGCCAGGAGCTTCTTCCAGGTCTCCTGCATGGGTGCAGGGGCCCAAGCACTTGGGCCATCTTCTACTGCTTTCCCAACTCCTAGCAGAGAGCTGGATTGGAAGAGGAGCAGCCGGGACTAGAACCAACACCCATCTGGAATGTCAGCACCACAGGCAGAGGCTTTGCCCACTCTACCACAGCACTGGCCTGCCTCCATTTTTTTTAAAGATTTATTTTATTTATTTGAAAGAGTTACAGAGAGAGGTAGAGACAGAGAGAGGTCTTCCATTCATTGGTTCACTCCCCAGATGGCCGCAATGGCCAGAGCTGTGCCAATCTGAAGCCAGGAGCCAGGGGCTTTTTCCAGGTCTCCCATGTGGGTGCAGGAACCCAAGGACTTGGGCCATCTTCTACTGCTTTCCCAGGCCATAGCCGAGAGCTGGATCAGAAGAGGAGCAGCCAAGACTAGAACTGGCGCCAATATGGTATGCCGGCAATTCAGACCAGGACTTTAACCTGCTACGACACAGAGCCTGCCCCCTGCCTCCATTTTTAAAAGAGAAAATAATTTGTCTTTTAAATGAATGCAAAGAGTGAGGACTTTCTTATGACCATTCACCTTTCTTTCTTCTCTTCAGGAAAAGCTTCCAGGTTGTCAATTCTTCATAGTAAATCCAGGAAACTTGATTTACATTAAAAGCACATATTTAGATTATATAACTATAGTAGGTGCTAGAAACCCTGCCATAACTGATTTTGACCAATTGAATTCTCCAGAACAGTGTCCATGTCTGATTAAAGGAAAACCATTTCTTAAATAGTTGCTAAAATAATACAGAAACTTATTGACCCTGGCTAATATTTATTACAGAGTTCTTAACAGGCTGTGTATCTGGTTTCTCTACCTCTCAGAAAGTCATCAAAACCAAAAGCATGTTACAGGATGAGAAAAACGAGAATATGAAAACATACTTCTTACAGGTAGAATACTTTAGATGTAAAAGCATGATAAGAAGAACATTAAGAGTAAAAATTATCCAAATTGTGTTTCCTTGTGAAAATTGTTGTGAATAGGTATCAGATAATAAAGGCAAATTAAGTTAATTTCACTATTTCTAGCTAAGAGAGCACACACCTCCTGAAAAATTTTGAACCAACAAAATGGTTATGTATTTGACTTATTGGAGGCCAGTGTTGTGGTGCAGGGTGTTAAGCCACCACCCACAACATCCACATTATGTTGGAGTGTCAGTTCAAGTCCCACTGGCTCCCTCCTGATGTGCTTGGAAAGCAGCTAAAGGTGAGCCTCTGCCACCCACGTTGGAGACCCTGTTATGAAGTTACAGGCTCCTGGCTTTTGCCTGACCCAGTCTTGGCCGCAATGGCCGTTTGGGAAGAAAATCATCAGATGGAAGATTTTATCTTTCTGTCTTTCCATCTCTTCTTTCTCTGTCACTCTGCCTTTCAAATTAATATATAAATCTTAAAAAAATTGACTTATCAAAGGGTAAGCCTTAGTTACTTGAATAATTATCTGTTCCAAGTGACTTCAGCTTTCTTTTATATCATTCAAATAAGATACTACTGTATAACAAAAGCTGCTTTTTCCTTTTCTTTTTTTTTAAATATAAGTTGCTCTGCGTAGAATCATCAAAGGTTTTAACTTTCTAAAAGCTGAATGAGGGTCCAGATAAGATTTGTATTATAAAATAGATCACTTTTTTATTTTTCAATTTTTAATATGTATGTAAAAATTAGACATTCAAGATCAGAGAAAGACTACAGTCACCTTTTCCTTTTATTGTTGTGCAAGTACCCGCCTAAGCAGTCCCCATATTTAGAAGTAGGCATTAGGAGAGGCATCCACAGAATAGGTAGTCATGGGGATGAAAGGTTAAAGATAAGAGAGCTCTGAGTATGGATTTTAATCCACTGGGGAAGCTGTCAGCAGCATAATTAGAAGAATAAGCTGCATGGGAACCGTGAAGAATGCAACTGCTAAACCACAGTCTATGACAATTTTAAAAATCCATCTTTTTAGCCTTAAAATAAAAGCTTTTCTCGCATCAAGGACCATCTTGAGAATATGTCTTCATAAAGTCTTCATGAAGACTGATTTAAGGTTACTGAAAGAAGAATACAGCAGATTTCTTGGGGGATACATTTTCAAATTAGAGTAGCTTTTCTTTTATAGTGTTCCATCTTGTTAACTCTTCAGTGGTTTGAAATTCCTGTGTATGGCTCATGTGTTCCTACTTTCTGTAAAGGTACTTATCCAAAGTCTAAAAATCTGCAAAAGAGAGAGAATACTGGTTTGATTTAGTTCCAATAGCTACCAATTCTCGAGAGAAAAGTGGAGGGGCCGGAGAGTGAATAAATCAGCTAGGCACTGTACTATAACATCCAGACAGCCACACAGTCTGTTATCCAGAAAGCCAGTGGAAGGAGTGATGAGAAAGAGGAGATCACAGATTTTTAGATCACAGAAGTAAATTTTATAAACACTTAAAAATTTTTAGTATACTTGATGTTTCCATTAGTTAAATTTTATTATTGTTGTTTGTATTCACAAAAGCTAATTCTAGCTATTTAGGCAAAGATTTTATTGAGATATTTTCATTTTTTTTCTTTTTAAAAATTTTATTGAAGTTTTACGTGTTTCATGTATTTCATATATACAAATTTAGGAACATAATGATATTTTCAATTATTCTTTCCTTTGTTGTTTCTTTCCTCATTTCAAATAGATAGTCAGACTCACTACATTTCATAACAGAGCCATGTGTCGGACCTAAACTCAAAGCTGCTTACAGGAAGCACCTCTTCCCATGTTTTGTGAAAGCCTGAGCTCTCTGAAGAGATTATAGAAGAGAGGAGAGGAAGGAGAATGCCTTGAAGAGAATTTAGAACCTGGAGTGGGGTGAGTGGAAGGAGATTGAGATTTTTTTTCCTGTCGTTTATTTTTAGAACATTTTTATTAACATGAAGAGAGTAGATTTCAGATATCTCATAGGTACAATTCTAAGAATGTAACCATACTTCTCTCCCCTCCTTCCCTCCCTCAAGTCCTCCTCCTTCCTTCCTTTCTTTTTTTTTCTTTAACTTTTGCAAAAACATAATTTCAGTCCACTCTATAATAACAAGCTTAATAGAATGGACTTAATAGGTTCCACTGTTGGTAACTTGCTCAGTGATTGTGATGGTGACATCAGCAGGGGCAAGACCTCAAAAAGATTATCATTTTTATTTCTCTGGAAAGGAGGCACGGGACCCTTCACTGAGGTTTCACGTACTCCACACTTGGCATGAAAGCAGCTGAGACTCCAGATTCTGAGATGCTCTGAGGACTGAGACACTTAAAAGTCACGTCACCCCAGTCAACCATTGCCCAATATTGAGACCTGAGCCAATGGCATTGCCTTTATACAACAAATGAGATAAAATTGCATACAGCATGGAAGAATAAAGGTTGGGAGAGAGACTTAAAATGTATTTACAGAAGTAAATAAATACTCTTATTTCTCACAGTTTATGATGATTTAAATCCACTGAAGCAGAATTGAAACATTTATCATAAGGGTAAAATGATATTCTTGTTTGGTATCTCCTACCATCCTTCATTCTACCACCATCCTTCCTTACTGTACAGCAGTGCTGATTAGTCTCTTCATATCCAAGAATCTTTGTGATTATACTTTCTTTTGTCTAAAAAAAATTCTACTCCTAACATTTACATGACTCCAAAGGCTCCTCCAAATATTTCCTTTCCTTTCAGATCTTACCTGAAATGTCATTTTATAGCAAAGGTTATCCTTGATTATTCTAAATAAAATAAGCCATCTCCCAAACGCACTTCTTTGACAAACTACTTATTCTGGATTACTCAGCTTCGTATTCTTTCCTAAGAGTTACTATAAACCAGACAGTAGGTAGCAGATAGATAGACAGATGTTTAGACATCATAATTAGATAGATGATAGGCAGATATGTTAGTATGCCAGTGCACCCATACAAAATGCCACAGAATAAGAGGAATAAACAACAGAAATTTATTTTCTGACAATTCTGGAAACCAGAAGTTCAAGAACAGGATGCTGTTAGGTTTAGTTTCTTCTCTGGTCTCTCCTTGCTTACAGATGATCCTCTTCTCACTGTGTCCTCACATGGCCTTTTCACTGATCTTTTCTGTGTTCTAATCTCCTCTTCTAATAAGGATACTGGTCAGATTGGAATAGGAGCCACCCTATGACCTCATGTTACCATAGTTCCATTTTTAATGACCTATGTCCAAATACAGCCACATTATTAAGTACTGGGGATCAGGATTTCAATTGTGAATTTCTGATGGGAGAATACAATCAAGCCCAGAACAGACAGACTAGTAAATTTCAACAGTACATTCTGCAGGTATTGGGTAAGACTTCTTCTGGTCTTCATTAAGGGAGTTGATCTGGTGTCATACTACTTGCCATGACCCATACTCTCCCACCTTTAACAATACCTGGAATCTCTAATTCCTGTCTCACAGTGCTGGTAAGCTCATTCAGAGCTTCCTTATTTTGACTTCCTTTACGCCACCTTAACTGCTCACCTCTACTGGTCACTTAACAAACCATAGAGAACTCAGATCATATTCAGTTATTAACCATTTAGCTACTTCTTTTCCTCTGAAATATGATTTGTATTTCTTACTATTGCATTTTCTCTTATTCACATCATCTTTTTTTATTTTACAGAATATTTCTTCCTTTACGATGATTTAAGGAGTTTTTCTTATAGAGATAAATGAGCAGCTAAGTGTTCTATGTATAATAAAGTCTGTTAGGTTACTTTAAACTTTATTTAATGTGCTTTAAGATCTAAATCCTTATTTCTAAACCCTGGAGGGTTTGTAATTATGTAAAAATTTTAGTGCTTCCATATTTTTATTGTTATAGAATTAATTACATAGTATTAGCTAGGAATTTCAAATATATCTAACATTGTCTCTATTTACTGTGTATCTGGCAAAATTTTTGTGTATAAATCTAAGTTAATACATCACAAAGTAATGTATCACATCATTACATTCAGATCGTTGAAAAAGATATTTAGTGCAAAATAACTCAAAGTTTCAGTTCTCATTATTTGCCCGTGCAAACCACATATGTGGTCCAACCAAATTATCAACTTTCTGTTCTCCAAACACAGCTCACCCATACGGCTCACGCATTTCGGCCTTTGTGCTTTTTTAAGTGTATTTACTACTTCTAGCACGATTCATCTTCAATTGCTAAAATTTTTTCCTTTTTCAAAGCTGACCTCAAAAGCCACTTTTGGTGAGGCTCTTACCTAAATGTTTGATCTCTTTTTTGAGTGTAGTATTTGCAGTTTCCTTGAGGCCCATACTTGACTCTAATCAAGTTGTGAAGGATTTTGGTTTATCTTTCTTGCTGGACAATAAACATCTTGAAAACAGAGTGAATATTCTAGCCAAGTCTCTTTGCTTATTTTTTAATATTTTATATATTTGAGAGGCAGAGTTACAGACAGAGATGGAGACACAGAGAGACAGGTCTTCCATCTGCTGGTTCACTCCCCAAATGGCCACAATGGCCGGAGCTGGGCCAATCTGAAGCAAGGAGCCTGGAACTTCCTTAGGGCTTCCCATGCAGGTCCAGGGGCCCAAGCACCTGGGCCATCTTCCACTGCTTTTCCAGGCCATAAGCAGAGAGCAGGATTCAAAGAAGAACAGCCAGGAAATGAACCAGTGCCAATATGGGATGCTGGCACTGCAGTCTGAGGCTTAGGCTACTGTGCCAGAGTGCCTATCCCTCCAGCCAAGTCTTGATTGTCTGTGGCATTTATTGAGAACTCAATAGATCTATTGATGTGAATTGGACTCTCAATTTGAGTTGGACAGTAACATTTAATTGATGGGTTTTTGGAAATATTAACTAATTCAAATACTAATCACAATAAAATAATTAGAAAACTAAGTCTTGTGAATATCTTCATATGTTCTTGCCGAACCTAAGCATAGTAAATTCACAATCACATTTAATTTTCATACTATATGGGTCAATTGAGGAGTTTTTTCTTTTTCATTTTAAAAACTTAGGACAATATCTTGAAAATGGATTAATATAATCATAAGCAAAGGTTTTCCAACAAATTATATATGCTTAAAGATTTGTCAGTCTATTAAGTGCAAAAGACCCAAAGAGTGGCTTTGGTTATTATTAGAGTAACAGAAAATGAATAAGACATCTGTTTAAAAGGCATAATTCCTGAGGAAGCAGAATTGAGAGCGGAGATCAGTAGCATGAGAAGGGAAGAGAGCAGAACTAAGCAGATGATCCATCTAACAGTTTTTCCCCAAGAGGTTTTGAGTATAAAGAAGTGGCACTACCAATATTCTAAAAACCCTTCAGGGAATCATCATGCTTCAGTGCATTGATCTATGCCACAGAACAGGATATTCAGAGGAGTAAAGATAGGTAGGCTTTAATAATTTCAGAAGAGTTAGAGCTCCTCAAAAATCAAACACACATTTCAATATAACAGATAGCATAATTTCTAAACACTACACAGCATTACTTAATGGTAACCAATGATTTCTTTATCTTATTTGTTCTGTGGCTAAGCCATCAAGGACAAAAATAATGCAAATTTTTTCCATATAATTTACAAATCACCAAGGAACAGCACATCACAAGGAAAATTAAAATAAATATAGGAGGACAAAAGTGGTAAACAAAAGTGGTAGCCATGTAATAATAATATAGTAATAAGTATGCAATAAGTAATATGTTAATGCCTTAAGTATGTTTAGTGATGATTGGGTACTAATTTCATGTTATAAACTGATATGAAAAAGACAACAAAAACTAGTATTTTCTACACTGAATTTAACAAAATCATGCTCCCTACATAGACCTACAACACATTGGACCAGCTTATAATATCAAATAATTCATTGTGCAACCTCTACCCACATTATGCAGAGGGCAACCTACAGCAAGAATTTTTGAAGTATTTTGTCCGGTATTCAAAAATAACCAGTGGAATACTCAGGACTAGAATTCCAGTCTCCTCTTTATTTGGTGCATTTGCCATTTCTTTTCTGTTTGCAACACTGCACGATACAAGAGTTATGGATCACTAGAAATATCAACTAATTGGATAATTTACTCAAAAAACACCCTACAAAAAATCTTTGAAGCTTTAATTTTTTAAAATCATAAAACATATCAATTCATTTATCTTTATATGTGGTGATGCATGTTTATCTCCAGCTACAAGGAATATGCTTACATTCATTCACTCGACCAACAATTATTGCTTCTACTATATTTAGTTCTCAACAAAATCCAGTTTCAATTTATGGGCAGCCTGATTAAAAATTATGACTTTTGATCCAAACAAGCACATTCATATAGTTTAAAAAGAAACAAATGGGGTATTTAAAGCATATTGTCCTGCATGCTAGTATGTTTTCCTTTAGTGCCCAATCCACTTTCTGCTATGGCTGCAAAATAAAATAGAAATAGGACTGGTTTGCTATCGCAAATGGGATCATCTGATTTTTAATGGATATTGTACTAAACATAATGCTAAATAAAAGGGAAGTGGTAGTATTAGCTGTTTGATTCTCTTGTGGGAACTTAGTCGTTGGACAGGAGTATGAAGATTTTCAGGGGTATTTGTGGTGGATTGCTTTTTATAGCTTTCATGATTATTAGGCAATAGCATGTCATGAGAATAGTAAAGCCATGCCTTTTGCTTTCTGAGCAGGTCTCTGTAAGCAATTTAATATGGTTCACTGAGAGAGGGTATGGTAGCTAGTCCATGTTAAGCCAAAACAAACTGCAGTAGAAATTGAAATGGTTGTTCCTGGCTCAATTCATGCCCCTGGATTAAACTGAAATATTACCTATGTCATGTAGGGATATTGAAGAGAGTTGTAATTCTGTAGGTTTCAACTAGGCACTGCCAGTAGTAACTGCCATATGAAAAACAGTGAAAATACACTTCCCAAAGAATTATTAGCAAAAGGTGAACTCCAATATGGAGTGTAATTCAAACAGTAATAAAATAAAGAATAATGAAAATTATTTACTATCTAGAAGAGTAAAATTATGAAAAGCTGTCATCAATAAAATTATCCTCTTCACAGAATAAAAGAATTGTTAGGATTTCCTTTACTGCTTCTGTTGAGTAAGCTAAGTTTACATTGTTTCCAGAGATGTATGTGTTATATCATTTATTTCCATAACTGGTAAAACTCTAGTGTCATAAATAACTTTTCCCATAGCCTGTGTGGTTTTATTTAGTGTGTACATATTAATGCTTTAAATTACATTTCTATAGCACGTTCAGTGAGCATACTAATAAAATCACAGCTGCTTCTATGACCTTGAGCCTGAACTTCAGTCCTTTACCTACAGAATTTTAAAAATACAAACATGAAGGAGGCACAGGGAAGATACATAAATAATTGTGGATTCAAAGCATCTGTTTATCTCTGGGAGTATTTGCTTTTCAAATGTTGTTAATATTTAAATATACGTTTTCTGGAAGCAGCTATACTCCAATAACAAGAATTCCTGCAACTGACTTAAAATTTTACAGGCTGCCAATCATCCAGTTAGACCACTTGATTGAGCTAGTACCTAAAATAGCAATTGCCAATTCGATGGCCCCTTTAATCTCCAAAGCACTTTGCAAATATTAATCAGGCAATATCACATACTTCTGAAATATAGTTAGTTCCCTTAGTAGAGAAAGGACAATTGAGCCTGAGTGACTTGTCCTAGAAATACAAAGGTGAGTGAGGATCAGGACAGATTAAAATTCTGGAACCACCTAGTTATTAGAAAAGCCATTTTTGGAATCTGATTCCTTAAGCAGTGGAGATATACAGAGGCATAGGACACTTAAGCTATCTGGTTAAGTGTTTTCAAACTTAATTTCTTTCATGTAGGTTTATGTTTCCCTAATTCAAGTGAGATTATGACAAAATAATAGAACTAACAAAAAATCTAAAGTCATGATCAAGTTTTGGGATAGTAATATAATTTATAGTGATACCAAAACTCACTGCTATCATCTCCCAGAAAATATACTTTAAAATTTCAAAATTTATTTTTATTTTTCTAATTTGAAAGGCAGAGAGACAGAAACAAAGGTAAACAGACAAGAGATCTCTCATCTGTTGATTCATACCCTTAATACATAGAACAGCTGGAACCTGGCCAGTTCTAAGCCAGGAATCATGAACTTAATTCAGACCTCCCATGTCATTAAACTATCAGCTGCTGTCTCCCAGGGCGTGAATTAGCAGGAATCTGGAATCAGGAACAGAGCCTGAACTTGAATGCAGGCACTCAGCTAAGGGACATAGTATTCTCAAGCAGTATCTTAATCCCTAGGCCAAATCCCCACCCCTCCTAGAAAACATTTGAAAAGAATCTCTTCTTTAAGAATATCAATATACTAGAATACCAGAATACTAATACTAATATAGAGGATATTTCAGGAAGGGACAACAAAACTTAAGATTTATTATCTGCTCTTATAAATTACATTATAACCCCTCAGGTCCCTCTCAACTTTTTTAGTTCTAATATTGGGATTATTTTTAAGATTTATTTACTTATTTGAAAGTCAGTGAGGGAGAAGGAGAGAAGAGAGGCAGAGGCAAAATTAGAGAGAGAGAGAGAGAGAGAGAGAGAGAGAATCTTCCATCCAGTGGTTCGCTCCCCAAATGGCTGCAACAGTCAGGATTGGGACAGGCCAAAGCCAGGAGTCAGGAGCTTCATCCTTTCCTACCCAGATAGGTGCAGGAGCCCAAGTACTTGGACCATCTTCTGCTGCTTTCCCAGGCTCACCAGCAAGGAGCTGGATTGGAAGTGGAGCAGCTGGGACATGAACCATCTTCCATGTGGGATGCTGGCATTGCAGGTGGCAGCTCTTACCTGTTAAGCCACAGCACCAACCCCTAATACTGAGATTTTTAAAAGTGAGCAGAGAAAAAAAGTACTTTCTGAGTAGTTAGTTCTATACCATTTGCTCTTTTGAGGAAAAGAGAAAACCAAGGAAAGTATATCTTTTCAAAATTCTTATTTTTAGTTAAAACCAATATAATAAATTAACAGAAAATCCATTTATTAGAATGAGTAAGAAGAAGACAGAAAAAAAATAGACACATGACTGATTAATATTCTGGGCTAATATTAATGTACTCTGCTTCCTAGAAAATTCAAAACCATAAGCTCACTGAATATTTTATACCTAGAAAGGATATTGAAAGAAATTATCTTTGAATATGATGTCTCCATTTTCTATTATATTTCCTTAATGCTAAGACCTACATTTTTCACACTTCAAGTTGGTAAAATTGGGATGCACCTTAGAAACAAATGCATCCTAGTATTGCTATTAGTTAATATTTCTGAATTTTCAGTAGTTATTAGTTTTGGGGATTGATGAATTAAAAATCAAAATTCTTATGAATTCTCAGGTATTCCCTGAATAATATTATTCTATATTATTGGGGAGTGAATATTTTTCATGAGTGTCTTTTAAACAAAAGTGCATAATCACAATAATAAATGGTGAATCATTTTAATGAAAAGCTTATATGAAGGGTTTTGGTGATTATCTATTTAAAAATCATACCTAAATACATGGTTAGTTGGAATTATGAATAAATATATGTCAGCATATAAATAATATTTACCCAATGTAGATTACTTTATAACTAGTCACATAAATGAAGCAGAATACAAATAATACAAAATATTGGAAGATTATACTAAATATTTAATATTTAAATTTCTTAAAATGCAAATTGACAGCACAAAAATTAATTAACTCTGATAATCTTGACATTTGTTTTGTGTCAAATATTTCAAATAAAGCAAGGAAAGTTTCTTACATTTTGTATTAATAGATTCAATAGGAGTCGTTCCAAAGCAACCTCAAACTTGTCATGATCTAAAAAGAAGCTACTCAGAGAATACCAAGTAGCCAATGGTACATGAAAAATGCACAACATCACTAATCATCAAGAAAATTCAAATCAATACCACAATGGGATATTACCTCACTCCAGAAAGATTGGCTATTATCAAAAAGACAAAAGGTAAGTGTCCATGAGGATGTTAAGAAGAAGGAACCCTTGTACACTTTGGCAGAAATGTAAATTAGTATGGCCACTATGAGAAACAGTATGGAAGATACTCAAAAAACAAAAATAGAATTACCATATGATCTAGTAATCCCAAGGTAGAGTATATACCCAAGGGAAATGAATCTGCTCATCAAAGAGAAATCTGCATTTCTACATTTATTGTACAACTATTCACAATAGCCATGAAATGGAACAATTTAAATGTCCATACACGGATGAATGGATAGAAAAAATGTGGTTCCTCCACACAGTGGAATATTACTTAGCCATGAAAAGGATAAAATCTGGTCATTATCAATAGCATTATGTTAAGAAAAATAAACCAAGAAGAGAAAGACATATAACATGATCTTACCTGGTAGTTTTTTCACTTTATGTTGCTATATGGGCAAACTGTTGAAATCTTTACCTAATATGTACTAAACTGATCTTCTGTATATAAAGAGAATTGAAAATGAATCTTTATGTGAATGGAAGGGGAAAGGGAGCGGGAAAGGGGAGGGTTGCGGGTGGGAGGGAAGTTATGGGAGGGGGGAAGCCATTGTAACCCATAAGCTGTACTTTGGAAATTTATATTCATTAAATAAAAGTTTAAAAAAAATAGTGATCTCAAAGAAATTAAAAATGTAACGATAGTTATCAGAGATGGGGGAGGGCAGTGAAGAGGAACAATGAAACAAGTTGATGGATGGATACTTACTAATAGCTAAATAGATGTAAGAAGATCTCAGATTCTATTGACAGAGAGTGTAGATAATTTACTGTATAATAAAAAATAGTATCAGGGCCAGTGCTGTGGCATTGTGGGTAAAGCCACTATCTGCAGTGATGGCATCCCATATGGGCACTGGTTCAAGTCCTGGCTGCTCCACTTCTGGTCCAGCTCTTTGCTAAGGCCTGGGAAAGCAGTAGAAGATGGCCCAAGTCCTTGGGCCCCTGCACCCATGTGGGAGACCAGAAGAAGCTCCTGACTGGTGGCTTCAGATCAGTACATCTCCAGCCTTTGCAGCCATCTGAGGAGTGAACCAGCAGATGAAAGACCTCTCTCTCTCTCTCTCTCTCTCTCTCTCTCTCTCTCTCTGATTCTGCCTCTCTTTAACTCTGCCTTTCAAATAAATAAATATTTTTTAAAAATCATCAAAATGCTCATACTAACCAAGGCAATTTACAGATTTAATGCTATCCCTATCAAAATACCAAGGACATTTTTCTCATTTTTGAAAAAAAAACAATGCTAAAATTTATACAGAAACAGAAGAGACCTTGAATAGCTAAAGCAATCTTAAGCAACAAAACCAAAGCCAGAACCATCACAATATCAGATTTCAGGACATACTATAGGGCAATTTATCATCAAAACAAACTGTTACTAGCACAACAATAGATATTTGGACCAATGTAACAGAATATTAACCCCAGAAATTAATCCACAGATTTACAATCAACTAATCTTTTAAAACAAGCTAAAATCAATGCCTGGAGAAAGGATATTCTCTTTAAAAAATGGTGTTGGGAAAATTGGATCTATGTATACAGAATTATGAAACAAGATCCACACTTTATACCATATACAAAAATCAAATCACAGTGAATCAGGGATATCAATCTATTACCTGATACCATCAAATTACTAAAGGAAAGCATCTGGGAAACTCTACCAAACATTGACATAGGCAAAGACTTCTTGGAAAAGACCCTTAAGGAATAGGCAGTAAAAGCAAAAATAGACAAATAGGATTGCATCAATCTAAGAAGCTTCTGACCAGGAAAGGTAACACTCAATAAAGCGAAGAAGCAACTGACAGAATGGGAGAAAATGTCTGCAGACTATGCAACTGATAAAGAATTAATATCCAGGATCTATAAAGAGCTCCACAAACTCAAAAACAAAAAAACAAACTATCCAATTAAGAAATGGGCAAAGAACTTGAACAGGCATTTTTCAAAACATGAAATACAAATAGCCAACAAACATGATAAAATGTTTAAGATCACTGACCATCAGGGAAATGCAAATCAAAACCACAATGAGGTTTCTCCTCACCTCAATTAGAATTTTATCCCAAAATCAGAAGATAATAAATTCTGGCAAGTGTGTAGGGGAAAAAGCACTCTAGTACCCTGTTGGTAGGAATATAAACTACTTCACTCATTAAGAAAGACAGTAAGGTGATGTCTCAGAAATCCGAAAATATATCTACTTCATGACCCAGCAGTCCCACTCCTGGGAATTTACCCAAAGGAAGTGAAATCAGCATACATAGAATTTACACATAGAATTTTTATAAATACACTATGGTTATAAACTCTTGAATGATTTTATTTCCAAGTGTTACTCAGTGTTAACTGCAGAAAGGGAAACACACACATAAAACCTGTCCACTAAGCAAGACTAATTGATCAGTAATGTCTCTAAATCAGTTGTTAAATTTCCATTTCACAAGAGCATCATGATACTTCTCCTCTTCTGTCTTGATTTTTCTCAAGATTTTGGATTCTAGAATCATATAAATTTATGAGAGAATTTCCACATAGGAAACCTAGTGTCACCCAGACATCAGGTGGGATGTCCTTGTTGCTGCCTATACATTTGTAAACATCAAAAGAACCAACATCTAAATTTACAGAATGAGTGTCAGTAGTCTGCAATTATATTTCAGAGAGAATAACAGAACAGTCTTGTAAGGTGCACTCTAAATTATTGTGAGACAGAGGTAGATGTATGTATCAGAGTTACTGAGCAACATTCTTAGAGTGTCAAAAGTAAGATAGTTCTACATAATTGCAAAGTGATTTTGAAAGCCCAGCACTGAAGCATAGTTCTTTGGCACTGTTTTCCTTTGAACCGCTTCACTGACAATAATTTTGATGACCTATAAGATTCTATAGTGTGGTAAAAATGGGCATCAAGTGATTTTGAGTTGAAAAGTGTTCAGGAGAGTCTGAAAGTAAAGATATTTTAGCAGAACTTCTATTTATTTTTGCTTGCATCATCCTTTTCATAATAGAATATGATAAATAATAAAAAAGTTATATATAATTAAGTCTAAGAGAATCCCCTTTTGAAAGAATTATTTATTTGATATGCAGTGACAGAGAGGAAGGAAGAGACAGAAAAAGAGATCTTCCATCTGCTGATTCACTCCCCAAAAGGCCCCTACAGCCAGGGCTGGACCTGGCCGAAACCCGTAGCCTAGAATTGCATGTGGGCTTCACACATAGGTGGCAGTGACCCAAGAACCTGGGCCATCTTCTGCTGCTTTTCCAGGCACATTAACATGGAGCTGGATTGGAAGTGAAACAGCCAGGACTCGACTTAATTCTCTGTTAGTTTAACCCACTGTGCCAAAATGCCAGGCCCAAGAAAGTTCTTTTATAAATATTAAGTACAATTTCAAAGTGGTAAACAATTTCTCATAGTCTATTTGGTAGTGCTTTCTTTCTTATTATTATGTAAAACAGTATCAAATACATCTTATAATCTCTGATTTAATAAAATGCAACTGCAGAACAGAAACTGAGAGTTTAGGGGACTTTCTAAACATGATTGGTGTTTTCATAAAGTTGCATACATCATATAATATTGTATATGTATACTCTAAAATTAATTCTAGCATTTTTGAGGTCTGAAATTGATACATATAAGTATATACATTAATTTTAATTCTTGAACAGTATTATTTCCTACAAATATCCCAATTTGTTAATTCCTCTCTTGATTGTTCTTCTATTATTAAATATTATAAAATCCATATACATAAATTTAACTATTCCTTTATCTTTTTGTATCTTGTTCAAAAATTCTACTTCTAATATTCAAAACATATTTAATTACATGTTTTTCCAAGTATCTTGTATCTTTTTCTATTTGTTTTAGAGACTGAGATTTAACATTTTTATGTAATTCAATACTTCCATCAATGAATATAGTTTATCTCTCTATTCATTCAGTGTTTTCTCTTTGATAGAAATGATTTTTCTCCATCAAAGACTTGTATAACCTTTATATAGAATTATTCCCAGTTAATATTTAATTTTATTTTCATGGCATCATCAAATATTATGTCACATATTTCTGATGGCATATGGAATTTTTTTTTGCTTTTGTATGTTGATCTTGAATTTTACAGCCCTATTGAACTGTTAGTATTATTATTTTATGTGCTAACAAACATTAAGCTACTTGAAACTTCAGAATTTTTCTCTTATTTATTATTATATATCCAGAGATTAGATATTCTAGTATATTAATATATGCTATCTATAGTATATATATTATATATAATATATATTAAGTAACCAATAAGTATTTACTGAATATGAATAAATGACCAAAAATGATGTTTTAAGTTTTTACTCCTTGTCATTTTAATTTTTAGTTATTATTCTTTTTTAAAAGATTTTATTTTTATTTATTTGAAAACAAGAGTGGCAAAAGAGAGGGGGGAAGGACAGAGAAAGCTCTTCCATCTTCTGCTTCATTCCCCAAATAGTCCCATGTGCCAAGGCTGGGCCATATGGAAGCCAGGGACCTGGAACTCCATCTGGGTCTCTGATGTGGGTAACAGGGGTCCAAACACTTGGGCCATCCTCAGCTGCTTTTCCCAGGCTGATAATAGGGAGCTGGGTGGGGAGTGGAGGAGCTGGGACACAAACTCATACTCCCATATGGGTTACCAATGTCTCTGGTGGTAGCTTAACCTGTTGCTCCATAACGCTAGCCTCTATTTTGAATTGTTATTCTTATTTTTAACATTATATTTTAACTTGTATGCTTAGTATTTTCTAACCAAATATTTAATCTCTCATTCAATATTTTTGAACATTAAAAGCACTAACATTTTAAGAAACCTCTGCACCTTATACAATTGTATATTTAAAAATCATATTTTTAAATTACTTGAGAGACAGTTAAAGAAAGAGAGTTCCCATCCACTGGTTTAACCCCCAATGCCTACAATTCCTGGCAGGCCTGAGCTGAAAGTCTGGGACTCAATCCAGCACTCAATCCAGGTCTTCCATGTATTGGCATTTGGATATTGGATGTGGGTATAAAACACTAGACCAAACATCTGCCAGCTGTTCATTATTTTTATGTGAAAATTTGAAAAAGATTTATTTATTTAAAGGGCATAGTTACAGAGAAAGAGAAATGAAAGTACAGAGAACAAGGAATCTTTCTTCCCCTGGTTAACATTCCAAATGGCCCTGAATGTAGAGGCTAGGCCAGGCCAAATTTAGGAGCCTGGAACTCCAACCAAGTCTGCCCTTTGGGTGCAGGGGCCCAAGCATTTTGACCATCTTCTGCTGCTTTCCCATGTGCATTAGCAGGGAGCTGAATTGGAAGTGGAGTAGCCAGGACTTGAACTGGTGCTCATATGGGTTGCTGGCATCCAAGGGGGCAGGTTTATCCACTGCCACAACACTGGCCCCTATGTGCAATTTTTAGTATCACTTTTTTTAATTTTTTTTTTTATTTTTTTGACAGGCAGAGTGGATAGTGAGAGAGAGAGAGAGAGGCAGAGAGAAAGGTCTTCCTTTTTGCCGTTGGTTCACCCTCCAATGGCCGCTGTGGCCGGCACATCTCGCTGATCTGAAGCCAGGAGCCAAGTGCTTCTCCTAGTCTCCCATGTGGGTGCAGGGCCCAAGGTCTTGGGCCATCCTCCACTGCCTTCCGGGCCATAGCAGAGAGCTGGCCTGGAAGAGGGGCAACTGGGACAGAATCCGGCGCCCCAACCGGGACTAGAACCTGGTGTGCCGGCGCCGCAAGACGGAGGATTAGCCTTTTAAGCCACGGCGCCAGCCAATATCACTTTTATGTATAAAATATCAATTATAATTTTTAGTTTCAGATTACCAATTTTAATAATATATTATTCATATTTATCATATTTCATTATTCTAGCTTTAATTATCTTCTCTCATATACATCATTCTTTTTCTTCCTTATCTTCTCCTTTACCTTGTCTGTTTTCATTTCTTTCTTCCTGCATCACACACACACACACACACACACATATATATATATGTCCCTTTTTGGAAACAGACTGTGAACCTACCATGGAGTCTCAGTAGTTTTAACAGAATCACAAACTGATGTGCATAAATAAGATAACACTACAGATCTTTTTTCATCTTCTCTATACACAACCCCTTTTGTAAATGTCTCCAAATTAACTGGTGTACCACTAATTTATTCTCTTTGACGACAATTTAATTGTTCCTTTTGTGACTACAGTATATTTTATCAAACTATTGTCATTATGATGGCAAAACACTTTGTTTCAAAATGTTTAAACTCTAAAAAATAATGTTGAATTAAACAGTCTTACGTGTAAGATTCCCCCTCCCCCCAAAATTGAAGTGGCATTTCTGTATCTCATGATAGCTGAATTAAAAAGGCTAATAGATTTTTTAGTGCTAATAGATTTTACAGATTGCTCTCCAGAAAAGCTGTTATAGCTCTCAATTTATCAACCACATATACTATACTCTTTCTTCTTGTCCTCATTATGCCCAGCAATAGGTGTCACAGCTCTGATGAATATTTGACAGTCAGAAGCATGTGAAGTGTTATTTTGCTTTTCATTTCCAAGCATCTTGTCATATGCTTCTATTTGTTATTGTATATTCATATTACTTATCTAATTTTTTCAAATTGTTGTCATTTTATACTTTTGAAAGTATAACTATTAGCCTTTTCTCTATCATTTGCATTTAACTTTGGTTTTCTAAATATATTTCTAATCTTTTATTTATGGAATCTTTGAAAAATATATCAAATTGTAAAGAATAGTGTGTTTTTTTCATTAAGAGTTCCAAATTTTATGTGTTATTTCACATCCTCCAGGATGGATATAAGAACAAAATGGAAAATAACAACCTGTGGTCCTGGTATTCCATAGGAGCACTGGTTTACAGCCAGGCTGCTCCAGCAGAAGATGGTCTGTGGCCCTGGGCCCCTGCCACCCATGTGGGAGACCCAGATAGAGAATCAGGATCTTGGCTTTAGTAGGGCCCAGCCTTGGTCATTGTGGCCATTTGGGGAGTGAATCAGAGGATGGAAGATCTCTCTTTCTCTATCTCTGCCTCTCTCTATATAATCTGACTTTCAAATAAATAAATATTTAACAACAACAACAAAAAAAAGTATTAGCAACATTGTGAAGAAATTGGAATTCTTACACTTGTACATTACTAGCTGATGGGAATGTAAAATGGTACAGTCATTGTGGAAATGAATTCAGTGTTTACTCAAAAAATTAAAGGTAAAATTAGCAAATTATCAATTGTTCTAGTCTTACATATATATTCAAAAGATTTGAAAACAGATCTCATACTTAGATGACAATATTCCTTACAGCATAATTCAGAAAGCCATAAAGAAAACACAGGTGTCTATCAACAAGTGATTCTATAAATAAAATGTAGAATATACATATAATGAAATACTTATCCACCACAAAAAGTAATGAAACTCTATTAAATGGTTCAGTGTGGACAAATCACAAAAACATTATGCTAAGTAAAACAAGCCAGACACAAATACAAATATATGATTCCACTACTATGAAATATCTACCATAAGCAAATCCATAGTGACATGAAATACACTACAGATTGAGGACCAAGGAGAATGGGAAAGTTACTATTTAGAAGATAAAGAATTTCTGTTTGGAATGATAAAAAAAATAGTTTTGGAAATAGTGGTGTTGGTTGTACTGTTCTAAAACATCATGAGTAAAATCAATACCACCAAATTGTCCACTTTAAAATGGTTACAAAATCAGGGTGAGCATTTGGCACAGTGACTAATATGCTGCTTGGGACACTGATATCCCATACTGGAAAACTCGGATTCAAGTCTTTTTGGCTCCTTTTCTGATTCAAGCTTCTGCTAATGTGCACCCAAATGGTTTGATCCTTGCCATGTGGGAGACCCAGATTGACTTTCCCATTCCTGGCTTTAGCCTAGTTCAGACCTAACTGTTGTAGGCATTTAAGGAGTGACCCAGTGTATGGGAGGTCTCTCTACTGCCACCCTGACCCCTATCTTCCTTTCCAATAATAAAGAGAACTTTTTTGAAAGGTTAAAATGAAAATTGTTATATTCTTTTTTTTTTCCTGCTCCCTATGTTTTATTTTATTTTATTTTATTTTTTTATTTTTTTTTAACTTTTATTTAATGAATATAATTTTCCAGTATACAGCTTATGGATTACAATGGCTTCCCCTTCCCATAATTTCCCTCCCACCTGCAACCCTCCCCTCTCCCGCTCCCTCTCCCCTTCCATTCACATTAAGATTCATTTTCAATTCTCTTTATATACAGAAGATCAATTTAGTATACATTAAGTAAAGATTTCAACAGTTTGCACCCACATAGAAACACAAAGTGAAACATACTGTTTGAGTACTAGTTATAGCATTAAATCAAAATGTACAGTACATTAAGGACAGAGATCCCACATCAGGAGCAAGCGCACAGTGGCTCCTGTTGTTGACCCAACAAATTGACACTCTAGTTTATGGCACCAGTAACCACCCTAGGCTGTCGTCATGAGTTGCCAAGGCTATGGAAGCCTTCCAAGTTCCCCGACTCTGATCATATTTAGACAAGGTCATAAAAGACAGGGTGAGGATAGTAACCAATGATCCTAAGAGTGGCATTTACCAGGTCTGAACAATTATACAGCATTAAGTGGGGAAGAGGACCATCAGTACACACAGGTTGGGAGTAGAGCCATTGGTGGTAGAGTAGAGGTTATGATTACAAAGGAATGAGGCCCAAATGCACTAGACAGGGTCTAGAACAAAGGACAGAGTCATTATTAGAGGAGCTAAGAAAGGTGCTGTCTAAGCTACAATTAAGTTTTCTGATTGAGAGGCAAATAGAACCTGATAGAAGGGGCTTATATTCTACAAATTTTTCAGAGCAAAATTTTATCTTTCAAAAAGATTTATTTATTTGAAAGTCAGTGTCACAGAAAGAGGAAGCGAGAGAGAAAGAGAGAGAGACTGTGTATGTGTGTGTGTGTGAGAGAGAGAGAAAGAGTGTGTGTGTGTGTGTGTGTGTGTGAGAGAGAGAGAGAGAGAGAGAGGGAGAGAAAGAGAGAGAGAGAATCACACCCAGATGGCAACAATGACCAGCACTAGGCCAGGCTGAAGCCAAGAGACAGGAGATTCAGGTATCCCACATAGATGTCAGGGGCCCAAACACTTGGGCCATCTTCTGCTGCTTTTCCAAGGCCATTAGCAGGGATCTGGATTGGAAGTAGAGCAGCCAGGACATCAACCAGTGCCCAAATGGGATGCTGGATTTCCAGGTGGTGGCTTTACCCACTACACTGCAATGCTAGTCCCTCAGGAAAAAAAAAAAAAAAAAGTATGCATTGTTTCCTGAAGTTCCTCCTAAGATACTTATTTCTGTTTTTTTATATATGTCTTCATTGTGACTGTTTTTTAGTACACTTTATGACAGGGTTCCAATTGCATTTTTCCCCCACGAATATCAGTGTTGGTCCCATTTCTTAAATCATGTTTTATAGTGTTGGTCTATGGTCTTTGTCATATGAGTATATTAAAATCTCACATCTTGTGTTCTATTTTTATTTATTCTTTTTTTTAACTTTTATTTAATGAATATAAATTTCCAGTGTACAGCTTATGGATTACAATGGCTCCCCCCTCCCATAACTTCCCTCCCACCTGCAACCCTCCCCTCTCCCGCTCCCTCTTCCCTTCCATTTGCATCAAGATTCATTTTCAATTCTCTTTATATACAGAAGATCAGTTTAGTATAAAGATTTCAACAGTTTGCACCCACATAGAAACACAAAGTGAAACATACTGTTTGAGTACTAGTTATAGCATTAAATCAAAATGTACAGCACATTAAGGACAGAGATCCCACATGAGGAGCAAGTGCACAGTGGCTCCTGTTTTTATTTATTCTTTAATGCTGATCTTCAATTTTAATGCCATATTTAGTTTCTTACAGTAGCTGTTAGATATGTATCGATAACTACAAGGTAAATTTTCCCTAATAATTCCCTATTTTTCACAACCTTCTTAGTTATTCTTTTTAAATATTTTTATTTGTAAAAATGGAACAAATTTTATGTATTTCATATATACAGTTTTAAGACCATAATGATACTTCCCGCCTCATCCTTCTGCCCTCACTCAATGCCACCCTCCCTCCTTCTTTTCTTCTTTTTAATTTTTGCAATGACAAGCTTCCACAATTTTTTATAATAACAAAATTAAATTAACTCTCCACTAAATAAACAATTCGACAAGAAGTAGGTAGAAACATCACTGTTCCTCAAGAATATAGTCAATTGCTATAAACAATAAGCAAATTTCAAAATGTCAATTTCATTCAAACTTCTTGGTTTCTTAACTATTATATTCTTTTGTGTAAAATTTAAAGCTATTTTATGTAGGTTCTACCAAGGAATTTTAGATTTCTACTTTAAATTGATGCATCAATTTAAATTATGCATGAATTTTGTTATATTGATATATTCTTATATTAAAGTTTCCTAATCAATAATGTTGTGTATTTTTCCATTTGTTCAAAATAAACTTGTTTTCTCTCCTTCAATAAGATCTTATTACATTGAATCCTACCTGTTTTGATTCCTCTTATTGCAAATGAAGTTTCCTAATCCCATTCTCAGTACTTGTTGCTAGAGGAGAGAGGAGTTATACTGATATGTTTGCATACTTACCTATCCACTTTACTAAATTTTCTAGTGGATGCTGTGGCATAGAGGGTTAAGCCGCCACCTGCGGTGTCAGCACACATATGGGCGCTGGTTCACATCCTGGCTGCTCCTCTTCCAATCTAGCTCCCCGCTTGTGTGTGTGGCCTGGGCAGGCAGTGGAGGATGGCTCAAGTGCTTGGGACTCTGCACCCACATGGGAGACCCAGGGAAAACTGAGTTTGGATCAGCCCAGCTCCAGCTGATGTGGCCATCTGGGGAATGAATCAGCAGATAGGAGACCTCTCTCGCTGTCTATCCCTCTCAAATTGTTGAAATGAATATATATATATATATATATATATATATATAAAACTAGTGGATGCTGAGTATCAATTGCTTTTTGCTTCTGTACTACGC
Source organism: Lepus europaeus (assembly GCF_033115175.1). Classification (NCBI taxonomy): domain Eukaryota; kingdom Metazoa; phylum Chordata; class Mammalia; order Lagomorpha; family Leporidae; genus Lepus; species Lepus europaeus. Next base: position 63,521,818 of record NC_084831.1, read on the forward strand.
TGCTTGCTCAGTGACTTAATGCGGGATGTCCAGCGTAAGAAAGGGAGGAGGGGATAATGGTACCTCCATGACAGGCTTCACAAACTCCAAGAAGACGGGAAGGCCCAATTCTTAGAAAACAAAACTTAGTAAATACTTCCTGAAATTAATGGTCTCCTACTTCCTTGTGTGACCACTTCCTTCTGAGACGCATAGTCCCGAACTGCTGAGATGCACCAATAAAATGATCAAATTTAAGTAATTGACAAATAAAGAATAAAAGAACTAGCATATGTGCGTAATGACGAATGTACTTGTTTACTCAAGTGTATAAAAACGCTGAAAGGAGAGAGGCGGGGCTTCTCACCCCCGCACTGCACTATGTTGTATGTGTCGGTGGGAGCCCCAGCTAGCTGGCAATAAAATAAATCCTCTTGCTTGTATCTGTGACTGTATTTTGTGGGTTAAATGGGAAAGGTCTCGGATCCCATAATTCAACAAACTAAATAAGTAAAATCTTTTTAAAAACTTGCTAAATTCTCTAAATTTCTTTTCATTAAATTTTCTTAAAGTTTTAAGTAACTGAAACTGATCATGTCATAGAAAAATGATTATTATTTTTTATTTTCTTAAATAAAACATTATCATCACGATTTTTATTGTCTCCCCCCATTCCTATTTCTCCTTCTCTTTATCCCTCCCTCCTTCCCTGTGTTCCTTCCTCTCTCTCTCTCTCTCTCTTCCTTCCTTCCTTCTTTCATTTCTTTGCTCTCTCTTTTTCATTATTTTCAAAATACTGTTATGTCCTGGGGGGCATCCCCAAATGTTCCTTCCTAATTTACATTAAAAACAATCAATCTTTTATTATATAGGAAAATATTGACATTATTTTCTGTTCTATTTCATCAAGATTTTTTTTTAGAAAGTGTTTGTCTTTTATCAAATACCTTTCCGTCATCTATTGATATGTTTATGGTAGAGTTTTCATTTCTCCTTGTATCTACATTCATGCCACAACCTCACTGATGATGAAGTATGTTTCCCTACCTAATGACTTTGGTCTATGCCATGTGATTTGCACTATTCAGTAACACATGGGTGGAAGAAACAGTACGTCATCTGTAACTTGTGAGAAGCCTTGGAGGTTTCTACTGCCCTTTTGTGCATCTGCAATCGCCATGAAAAGCCTCAATAGCTAGGCCAGAGAATGAACACATGTGGACCAGAGTCATGCCAGATACCAAAGCTTGGAACAGAGCTGCTCAGCTCAGCCTGGCCAAGATTAACAGAGGCACTCCATCTGGCTTGCTGATTCATGAGAATAGATGATTGTTATTTTAAAACACTGAGTTTATTTTTTTTAATGCAGCTTTACTGTGACAATAGCAAACTGATATAAAATTTGGTACTTGGAAGTAAGAGGTTAATAAAGCAACAAAACTTGAAACACTTGGGACTGGCCAGAGTTTGGAAGGAAACTTTTATAGAATAACAGAAAAATGACAACCTTAGTAGAACATTGGTGAAACAGTTGGGTAAATCTACCAGCTCTTGTAACTTAGAAGCTAAAGTATCTCGTGTAGTTGCCAACCTGTGAAAAATGGTTTACAGGAAGAGTGTTCGGAGTATGGGTAGTTGCTTTCAATTGCATTTGATACTTTACCTACACTGAGGAGAAAACAATGTAGAAAACAACTGACTAGTTAATGAGGAAATTTTAGAGGGAATAGAGAGGGCCCATAACTTGCTGGGCTAGAGAATTAAAACTGTTTCTTATTACCAGTTTTTGAAACCATAAAAGATCCTCAAATTAACTTTGAGCCTAAATGCACAGATTAAATAATATGCATCACATTGAGTACAACCTGGTGACAGATAGCTGTTTAAGAAAGTAGTGACAACACCTTTCTTAAGATTTCTGAAATAACTAGCATGATCCATAATATGTAAGTACTCTCAGCGGACAAAATGGTTTTAGAAAGTGTAAACTTTTAGCCCCTTGAAATCATGATGGACTCAAAGTATTTGTAATTAACAAACTATATAAGCGATCCCTGAAAGTGTAGTCTTAATATTTGTAATTAAATCAAGAGAAGCATATTGAGTCGATTGAGTACATATGAGGGAAGTGGGAGAGTGATCATTGTTGTTTTCCAGTTCATAGACCTCTGGATTGACCTGCATTTGGAGCTGTTATTGATCATGAGATCCTCAACCTTGAGCCTGATACCGTGATTGGATTCGTCATGGGAGTCCTGGGATAAAAGTACCTGTGGTAAGTTGAATTTTTGGCCTTGACTCTTCATCACTCTTATCATGGTTAAAGGATAAGTCCACTCTGACTTTGCATTTGAACATCCAATAGTCCCACATGGCTTCTTGCATCACTGCGTGTGCCATGAGGGGGACTTTCTCCAGGGAGTTGTTACCACTTTTACCTGAAGACCAGAATGAATAGATGTGGAACAGAGTCATTCTAGACCTTCATGAAAGAAGCACAGCTGCCCAGCTGCTCCCATCCTCCACCAACAGAGCTACCTTGGCAACTCTCAGATCCATTAGAATAAACAGTTGCTTCAAGAAAAGCTCTGCAAATATTTTGTTTAAAGAGCAAGGTAATAAATATTTCAGATTTTCTAGGCCATATGATCTGGTTGCTACTATTCACCTCTACTGTTGTCACTGAAAAGCAGCCATATGCAATCCATAAACAATGAGCATGGCTGTGTTCCAATACAACTATTTATTGACATCAAAATTTGAATTTCACATAATGTTTACATATAAAAATATTTTTCAACCATTTAAAATATAAAAATCATTTTTATCCTACAGACTGTGAAACACACACACACACACACATACACACACAATACACATACAAAGGTGCACACACACATCCAAGGACTATATTTGGCCCTGAGCCAAAAACAAGTTTGATTTCCTGTTTTAAAATCCCAAGTTTTGTGATCTAGTCTGTATTTTTTTGTACTACCCTGAGGTGGGCAGTTGATAGCCCATCACAGTAATATTACTAAAATGCCATTTAAGATCTTTCTATCTCACCAAAGTGCCACTTCTTACGTTGTTCAGACTTCACCTTTTCTTTCTACTCTTTCTTTCTATCAGTCTGCCAGATCCTAGAATCTTTTGTTCCCATCAAGATGTATCAAAGTTATTTGTTCTGTAAAACTATTTCTTTGATTTTTAGTTCATTCATTATCTCTAAATAGCAAACTCATATACTTTTCTTGAGACCTACCCTATTAGAAGGCCAGGAACATGGGGAAATATACACATTTATCATTTACTCAGGCAGAGATGTTTACTCATACAAATAGTATTACTACTTCATGGTATAATAAAAATTTTAAAAACAATATTGTGCAGCCAAGCTTAAACTTTTTAAAAAACATTATATCATACTGTAAGAATAAATGGAAGGCAATACTGAGTCCTTATTATGGAGGCAGAAAAAATGACCCACTAACAAATACGGCAGAAGTTAAATACAGCTACATATCCAGCAATTTTTAAAGTATGATTCAGTATTGCAAGTATTTTCAACTCTATTTCAGTAGACACTGACATTGAAACTTGGAGTTTGCTCTGACAACCATAGCAAAGCACTATTAGGTTACACATACCTGCACTTGTTCAGATAAACACACTCACCAAACTCCCCAATTCCCTTTAGAGGGATAAGGAAGTCCATTAACTGGATCTCATCACTGACCAGCATGCAGTTGGTTATCGTCTGTCAAGGACAGTTTATAACACATCCCTTGGTACCTAGAGCAATTTGAAGGGCTTGTGGTATTTCAGACTATGGAATATATTTTCCAATCTAAAATCCTAATAAAAATAAAAAAGAAGGAAAATAAGCTTTTCTTTCACTAGTTTCTTATCCTCTTGATGTCCTTCATAACATTTGTGTCTGAAATTACTTTAGCAGAATATTTTCTAAGAGAAAGATAGTAATCAGGACATTAACTCCACATTGGTTATGTTTGGCTGATTTTTTTTTTTTTTTTGACAGGCAGAGTTAGTGAGAGAGAGACAGAGAGAAAGGTCTTCCTTTTTCCATTGGTTCACCCCCCAAATGGCTGCTACAGCTGTGGCCAGCGCACTGTGCCAATCCGAAGCCAGGAGCCAGGTGTTTCTCCTGGTCTCCCATGCGGGTGCAGGGCCCAAGCACTTGGGCCATCCTCCACTGCCTTCCCAGGCCACAGCAGAGAGCTGGACTGGAAGAGGAGCAACTGGGAAAGAACCCGGCGCCCCAACCAGGACTAGAACCCAGGGTGCCGGCGCTGCAGGCAGAGGATTAGCCAAGTGAGCTGTGGCGCTGGCCCTGTTTGGTTGATTTTCATCAAAACTTCAAAGAAAGCAAGAAAGAGAGAGAGAGAGGAACAAAGAGAGAGCAGAAGAAAGGAGAAGGAGAAATGGAAAAACAAGGAGACAAGAAACAAGTTAGGCCAAAGAGAAGGCAAGAGAGGTGAGGGGGGAGGGAAGAGGAAGAAGGGAAACAGAAGACATGAGAGGCAGGGATCAAAGAAGGGAGATTTACCTCCCCAAATATCCTGGGTGTAGAGCAGGTGTCTGCAGTTCCTGTTTATCAGGAAAGACTTAATTAAAATTGTTTAAACTACTGGAAGGACTGTTTTATTGGCATAGTAACTATTGGAATGTCAAGAACGCTTTTAAATTTTAAACATAGCTGTTTAGTTCTTAGTTCAGAAACTCTGTAAAAGAGATATATTTTTAAAATTTCAAAGAGGAAATTATCGGGGCCAGTGCTGTGATGCAGCAGGTTAAAGCCCTGGCCTGAAGTGCCAGCATCCCATATGGACGCTAGTTCAAGACCCAGCTGCTCCGCTTCTCATCCAGCTCTCTGCTATGGCCTGGGAAAGCAGTAGAATGGCCCAAGTCCTTGGGACCCTGCACCCAGGTGGGAGACCCTGAGGAAGCTCCTGCCTCCTGGCTTTGGATTGCCACAGCTCTGGCTGTTGTGGCCATCTGGGGAGCGAACCAGCGGATGGAAGACTCTCTCTGTTTCTACCTCTCTCTGTAACTCTGACTTTCAAATAAATAAAATAAACCTTTAAAAAAAGAGGAAAATATCACACTGAATACATCTAAAACTTTGAGGGGAGGGATCCCATAATGATTTCATTTTACTTGCTAACTCTCATCACTTTGTCTACTTAGAGTGCTCTGCAGAAAAAAATGTCCAATGCTGTACGTGGCTGCAGTAGACACAGGAAGCACTACTGAGATCATTTTGAGGAAAGTTTTTTTACCCTGTTACTGGGAGAGTACTCATCAGACAGCCTTCAACATTTAGCTCCTTCAAGAACTACTTTAGCTGCAAAGAATCATTTTATCCAAACAATGATCTCCTCAAAACAGCCCACTTCCAGAGATTAATCATGGTAAGGGGTTAAGTTCCATGCATTTTTACCCTGTATCAAGTAACTGATGGGCGAGTATTCCAAAGCTCACAAGGGAGTTGAGTGAGACTTTGTCAGACCTGCACCACAGTTCCAGTTTTCCCTCTGCCCAGACCTGCTCCCCTCCATCCAGACACCCACCTATCACAGTGCTGGTCCCTAATCAATATACTGAACCCACACTCCGTCTGTCTTGGTGTCTGCTTCCAGAAAACCCAGCCTGCAACATTTGATTCAGGGAAATGAAAGTTATAATTGGTTTGTGATCTCTGCTATGGGCAAGGATAAGCTCTATATGCTAGTCCTGGACCCATTCCTATTAAAGAGAACAATTCTTCCCTCAAGCCTCAAACCATAATGGAAGAATCCTTACTCATTCTCTGGGCCTACAAGTTAATATCAAAAGGGGTACTGGAATCTTCTAAGGAAAACATTGGAAAGACTCAATCATAATTTTATTAAGCATTGATTGATAATTGTTGTATAGCAAGTAGAATCTAATAATATATGTAAACAGTTAAAACATCATTTAATAGCTACTGCCTGAAAATCCTAGTTGGGACTATAGAAGCCTAGAAAACAAAGAGAACAATTTTACTGAGAAGTTGGAGAAGAGGAACGGCAAGTACTGTTCCATCACAGAATGCACATGGACACGCTTTTCAGGTACAGAGGGCAGAGTGGATGAGCAAGAATGATGTGTTTGGGAAATGGTGGGTAGCTTGCTTTGATGAAGTAGAGGGTGAGTGAACTTGGAGAAAGGATCGGGTGTGAGGAGGGGTGGAATATGAGCAACCTCTGGTTACTGACAGTTAGGGAAGGAAGGTTTTTTTTTTGTTTGTTTGTTTGTTTTGTCTTGTTTAGGAGTTTGCCCTTTATCCAATAGCCAATGGGCTCTTTCAGAAGGGGAAACTGTGATTCTGTTGTTTGTGTTAATGTATTTGACACACACTAGGCTTTTCTTGTATTGTTCTGGGTGCTGAGTCATTGTGCTCTGACTTACTTTACATCTCAGTTTGCTGTTGATCCAAAAGAAGGTGAGTATTTCTGGTATTTGACATTTAGGAAAGGCAGGCTTCTGAACAATTAGAAAAGGAATTCCTATTTCTTTCCAGGGTTTTCTTGCTTTGGGATCTGAATTTTATTGAGGCTTAATATGTTTAAAGTTACTGAAGAGTCCTGGGACATTAGGAAAAGTAGAGAAAGGACCTCTGGCACAAACAGGCCGAGAAATCGGAGAGAGAAGCACAAACTAAAGATGAGTTAAATACGACCTGTGAATCAGAGTTCTGAATCAATTCCCTTTTTGCTGTTCCTGAGCTTTAGGCAAATCATGTGTGCTACTGTGTGTCTGGGCTGGTCCGGAGGTGCCTGGCTGGTGTGCCAGCAAGTGGAATTAGGAAACACCCTGCTGGAAGCCCTTCGCTTGCTCTGGGCAGGCTGGCTCCTTATCTGTGACAAAATGATCAGGGACTCAAACAGATGTCCAACATTCCCTGTTGTCTGGATCTCAGGAACCCTATAAAAAAGTCAATAAACTTATTCACAATTAGGATTCATTAGAGATACCACTGATAGACCCAGTGAGGGCTGGGAGTTCAGGGTAGTGGGAGGGAGTGGGGAAGGTCATGGCCTGCAGGACATTTCGACACTCAGAAATCAAAATGCAGGAAGACTCACCAAGGTCCTTGGCAGAAACAACTCAGTGTATACTACAGGGCGGATTCAGCCTCAGGGCTAAAAGTGGCAAAAAAAGCAAGTGTCCTGGTCCAGGAGAAGTCCTGCTTGGAATGTTCTCACTTGACTGTCTCCTAAAGGCACGTGTGCTCCTGGGAAAGAAGGTTAGGTGGGACGACTGATGACATCCTTACTCATGTAATCTGCTTCACAGCCTCACCCAAAAGAGCTGAACTAGAGAAGAGCTGGACGTCAGCCTCAGAAACAAGTGTGGATCCAGAGACCAGGAGGCAGAGGGTGGTGGAACTTCCCTGGTGTCATTAGGGACATGATAAGATTCTGACCTGTGATAGGGATGCAGCAATGAAGACTTGCAGAAGTGCAGATGGTAACATTAATAGTACATAATAGCATTAAATATGGGATGAGAGAGGCAGAGGTTTCAATGATGCTTCTGTAGCTTATGTAGACAGTGAAGGTAAGAGATGCAGAAAAAAAAAACAGAATGAAGAAAAGTGGGGAAAAGGAAGAGTTTAATTTGAAGAAAGTTTTCACATGTTGAAACATGTCTTTTATTTGTATGGTATAGATTTGAGTGAGGAAAACTACAGGCAATTGGGTAACAAGGATCTGGATTTCTTTAAGAGATGTGACAGATGAAGAACTAATATTGGATATGGTTAAGAATAGAAGCTTGGAGTGATAAGAAGCAGAGAAATGAAGAGGATGCAGCAAATGCAAGTCAAAAGATAGAGAGGGATGGGAAGGGGGAGACCCAAGAATATACATATTTTGTGGAAGTTTGGGGAATTCTCTATCCCAGAGCTATACCACATGAGACAGAGGAAATAGTAATGGTAGGATCACCACTGATGGAGATCAGTTGGTCAGTAAGCTTCCTTTACACAGAAGCTGGAGAAAAATACTCTCAGTGCACTAGTGCATCAGAAGTATCCCATATAGTCCTGTGTCCTATTATAGTGTACTATGGAAAAAAAAAAGATGTTAAGGATTTACCCTCAGGGACATGGACCAAAAAGAAAGTATAACCCTAAGAAGTAAATGCAATTATTAACAAAGGGACGGAGTGAAATTTGCACAACCCAGCTGTCTATGCCATTCACTTCTGTTGTCCATTTTCTAAAAATGTGGATCACAATGATATCCAAGGTATCTACTTCAGAATCCCAAGGGAGTAGGTGTGTACTGTTTCCCAGGAGATTTTCACGTACACTCCCATTATTGAGAAACTCCTGCCTTAGAAATGCAATTCAACCATTTCTAAAGTTCTGGTATTAAAAAATCTTCTAATGCTTGGCAAACCCAAGCAGCCATCTAGGCACAATTATAGATCAAGGGTGGAGAACATCCAGCCCATGAGCTGAAATAAGCCTACAAAATAATTTGGCCTGGCCCTGCCAAGGCAATTGCAGGCAAGACAGGAAATTGAATAAATTCATAGCAGGCTAAAAATAATTCTGTATGGACTGTAAATGTTGCTATAAATAGACAAGTGTCCTTAGGCAGAGACAAGGGTCTCCGGCCCTCTTTGAGGCTTAGCAGGATCTATCTTTAAGTGGGTCTCAGTTCCCTAAGTACCCTAGGAATGGCGATGCAACTGCTGCACATTCTACTTTTCTAGATCATTTCTTTGATTCAGGTGTACCCGTGGTGCCTCTTTATCCCTGTCTAAGCCCTGCCTTCTTTGTAGCATGCTTTAGAGATGTTTTTGGAAGTCTCATCTCCTGCCTTTGTTTTCTCACCTGCCCCCCTCACCCAACTCATGCCTCTTTGGCTGTGCCCCAAGAACTCTAGTTATACCACAAACCTTCCACAGTCTGGCATTAACACTGAAGAGTCACTTTCAACCTCTGTCCAAAGAAGAATAGATTTTTCATTTCCCTTAGAATTAAGGAAATACACTAGTGCCATATTTTTCTTGTTTTAGCATGTACATAATATGTGAGAAAATTGGATTTTCTGAAGAAGAACATGTAAATATCGGCTTCTAATGTGGAAAACTAAGGTCCAGTACATAGGCAATTTGGACTCTTGTGGATTCTGAATAATAGTCACTTTTCTTGTTAATGATGTTTAACTGAGACTTGAATTCTAAACTGCACAAAACAGAATTTATTTTTGCTCTTTTTTATTAGGGCTTTCTTTTTGAACACAAATGAGACATCTGAATCTATTAATAAGTAAAAATGTAAATACTATTATTAGCATAAACTAAGCAAAACTTAAACTTTTTTTATAAAAGATGCTACTTAATGATGCAAGAGAGCTGGCTGATAAAATCAATCAAAATAAGTCCAGAAGTGTTTCTTCTTGAGAAAAAAATATATAATTGGTAATTACAAAGCCAGAACAGAATGGAGTAGCTACTCTTAAATTGTTGATTAAGTTTCAGTGAATTCATCTATAGTTTTTTTTTTTTTAAGATTTTTATTAATTTATTTGAGAGGTAGAGTTACAGAAAGTGAGAGGGAAAGACAGAGAGAAAAGTCTTCCCTCTGTTGGTTCACACCCCAAATGGCCGCAATGGCCATAGCTGTGCTGATCCGAAGCCAGAAGCCAGGTACGTCCTCCAGGTCTCCCACACGGATGCAGGGACTTGGGCCATCTTCTACTGCTTTCCCAGGCTATAGCAGAGAGCTGGATTGGAAGAGGAGCAGCTGGGACTAGAACCGGTGCCCATATGGGATGCTGGCGCCACAGGTGGAGGATTAACCTAATGTGCCATGGTGCTGGCCCTTCATCTATAGTTTTTGGGAAAAAAATTACCTATTTAGTAAGAAAACATTTTCTCATTTATAGCTGGGGATGGGAGTTGGGCAGCAAGAATCTTACCTTCTCAGTTACTCCCATTACAAATTAGTTCTGTTCAAAAACTGAACTGACTTCAGCATTTGCAAAGATTTAATGTTTCAGATAACCACTTTTTTAAAAGATTTATTTATTTATTTGAAAGGCAGAGCTACAGAGAGGCAGAAGCAGAGGCAGAGAGAGAGAGAGGTCTTCGATTGGCTGCTTCACTCCCCAATTGGCTGCAAAGGCCAGAGCTGTGCTGATCCAAAGCCAGGAGCCAAGAACTTCTTCTGAGTCTCCCACGCAGGTGCAAGGGCCCAAGGACTTGCACCATCTTCTACTGCTTTCCCAGGCCATAGCAGAGAGCTGGATCAGAAGTAGAACAACCAGGGTTTGAACTAGCACCCATAGGGGATGCCTCCACTGCAGGTGGAGGCCTCACCAGCTATGCTGCAGAACCTGCCCCTCAGATAACTACTTTCCAAAATATCACCTATTTTTAGTTTTTCAATCATTAATTGATAGCACAATAAAATGAATCCTTGGAAATTCTCTGATAATAATATTTATGGTATTTTTAAAAAAATAACCATTTAATTTGCTTTTCTGCTGTCTCTTATAATTCATTCATTTATTCTGCAAACATTTACTGAGTACCCACAATGTTCTAGGAATTATGTTTGCAAAAAAACCAGAATTTAATTTTGCTTTATGCAAAAGGTTAAGATAGAATTTTTCTTTCATAATCCTGTAAGGATATAACTTCCTTTTATCTCTTTTCATGCTTAAATTTTGTTGATATAAACATGTTTTCACTTTTGGCCAAAGAAAATAAGTTTAATTCTCACAGTGACAATAAATCTAAGGGTGGCTTTTTAAGTTTTTGTATTGTTTGATTATCATTTGCTTTGCCTCGTGGGGTGCTCAGCACTAAAAGGAAGTGTACTTGTTTTCATTTCATTTCACGGCCCCTTACACAGTTCCCACAGTTCTCCTTCATAGAGCCTTTGATAGGTATCCTTTTCTGGTTAAAAAGGTACATTTCTCCAGTCTATTTGTTAGAAATTGATGAGAGTATGGCAGAGATCACCTTCACCATGACTTCTTGGACTATTTGAGGTCACCATATTTTTACTTCACTTTTATTCAACCAAGAGAAAACTAAATTCAATCAATCACATACCAATAAGTCAACCAACATATTTAAGGGATGCTGGAAATCCAATTGATATGGTATCCTAATGATGTGAGAGGGTCCTGAAGAGGGGGTGTTGGAGAAGATTCCGTATCAGTATTGACTAAGTGTTGATAGTTCCTGAATATATTTGCAATTGAGTAGTGTTGAAATTCCATGTGGGGGCCAGCACTGTGGCATAGCAGGTAAAGCCGCTGCCTCCAGTGCAGACATTCCCCTATGGGTGCCAGTTTGAGTCCCAGCTGTTCCACTTCCAATCCAGCTCTCTGCTATGGCCTGGGAAAGCAGTAGAAGATGGTCCAAGTCCTTAGGCCACTGCACGCACGTGGGAGACCTGGAAGAAGTTCCTGGTTCCTGGCTTGAGATCGGCGCAGCTCCAGCTGTTTTGGACAATTGCGGAGTGAACCATTGGATGGAAGAGCTCTCTCTCTGCCGCTCTTTCTCTCTGTGTGTAACTCTGACTTTAAATAAATGAATCTTAAAAAAAAGGAAATTCCATGTGAAAGGAGATGTTCATGGATATGTGCTTTCAGTAATCTTTCCTGAATTCTGAGTTCACCTTCTTCATGTCTATGTCCTTCTCTCCCTCCTTTCCTTCCTTCCTGCCTACCTGCCTTCCTGCCTTCCTGCCTGCCTGCCCTCCTCCCTTCCTTCTTTCCTTCCTCCCTTCCTCCCCTCTTCCTTGCTTCCTTCCGTCTTTTTTCTCAGAATAAGTTATTACTACTTTCTGAAGATGAAAAGCTTCTCTGTAGGGGTATCTTTGAGGCTTAGACAGATGTTAACAAACTTATCATTGAATAAGTCAAAGGAGGTAAATTTAGTAGTCAAAAGCCTAGACCTAGATTTAAGTTTCTATTCGACCACTTGGTATCTGTGTGACTTTTAGTAATTGACTCAATCTTTCTAAATCTCACTTCCTTACTCTATAATAGTATTTACTTTATAGGGTTTTTTTTGTAAGTATTAAATGATTAAAAATAACATTAATGTGTTGTAAGACTTAGATGAATGCTTTAAACATCTTTAAATGAAGAGCTGTAATACAGTGCACACAAGTACTTGAAAAAGATGGAAAATATGCCAGGCATAGGTACAAGGGGCTTTTCTAGATGATCTGTCTGCAGGTGTCAGAATGTGTGACTTATTCAGTGTTGTGTTTCCAATACTGAGCATTGTTTCCCCATACAATAGTAGAATTCAGTATTTGTTAATGAATGAGTAAATTTCATCTTCTGTATCAGATTTATCAATTGATATAGTTCAGAAAGAATTATGAAGGTCCCTGTATGCTTACCTGCACCAATCAATCTGACATGTTTGTCTAGCCAGGACACAGGAAAAGGGAAAGGCAACATGAACACTACAGATGCAATGATCTAGCCATCTACCCTTAATATGGTAAAGGGAAGAATCAGAAGTTGGAACTAAGGAGATAATATTTCCTCTGTGTCTGCTCACTTTAAGTACAGTAAAGTGACTAACTGCATTCACCTTGGAAAGATTGCCATCAAAGAAATTGTTTTCATCATAATCTAAAGTGCATTTTTATATCAGCTAACTGATTCTTGACAACTTTGACAAAAACTTAACTTGAAGAAAGGGCAGCCTTTTCAATAAATGGTTCTGGAAAAACTGGATATGCCTATGCAAGGAATGAAATTTGATCCTTATCTCTTACCATACATGAAAATCAACTCAAAATGGAGCAAATACCTACATATAAAACATATGCTTACTAGAAAAAAACATAGAGGAAACACTTCAAGATACCAGTATAAATAATGATCTTTAGCATAGACCTCAAAAGTATAGGTAATAAAAGCAAAAATAGACAAATATTATTTTATCAGACTAAGAAACATATCAAAGGAAGAATGAGAATGAGAATGAATAAAATGAGAGAAAGTATTTGCAAAATATTCATCTGACAGAAAATAGTATCCAAAATATGTAAGAAACTCAAAAATCTCAGCAACAACAATAGCAAAAATCCAATTTAAAATGGTCAAATTATCTGAATAGACATTTCTAAACAGAAAAAATACAAATATCCAGCAAGCACATTGAAAAAAATGCACATCACTAGCCATCAGGGGAATGCAAATCAAAACCACAGTGAGATAGCATCTCATCTATCAGAATGACTATTAACAAAAAAGCAAAAGAATAAATGTGTTGGGAGGATGCAGAGAAAAAGGTACTCACACTGCTGATGGGGATGCAAATGAGTATAGCCACTACGGAGAACAGTATTGAATTTCCTCAAAATATTGAAAATAGATATACCATATAAGCCATCTGTCCCACTTCTGGGTATGTATCAAAGGAAATGGAAGCAGCACACATTAAAGAGATATCTGCACTCCTATGTTTATTGCAGGACTATCCACAACAGTTAAGATATGGAATCAACCAAAGTTTCAATAATGGATGAATGGATAAAGAAAATGTGATACATATATAGAATATACATAAAATATACAAACTATTATATATACAATGGAATATTATTGAACCATAAAAAATGAAATTCTGTCATTTGTGGCAAAATAGATGCAACTAGAGGACATGGTATTAAACTAAATAACCCAAACACACAATGATAGACATCGCACATTCTTTCTCATGAATGGAAGCTTAAAAAGTTGTTCTCAAAGTAGAAAATTATAGAATAGTAATTTCTTGAGGCTGGAAAGGTAAATCTAGATTGGAGAAAGGAAGATAGATAACAGGTATGAAAACTGTTAAGTAGGAGGGATAAATTCTAGTGCTCTATAGCATAATAGGGTGACTATTTTATAAAGAATCATGAGAGAAGCTTGAAGGCCCCAACCATAAAAAAATGATAAGGAAATGGAAAGTCTAATTATTCTGATTTGATCAACATACTCTATATACATGTATTGAAATATTATACTTGGGGCCGGTGTTGTGGCACAGTGGGTTAAAGCCCTGGCCTACAGTGCCAGCATCCCATATGGGTGCCATTTTGAGTCCAGGCTGCTCCACTTCCAATCCAGCTCTCTGCTATGGCCTGAGAAAACAGTAGAAGATGGCCCAAGTCCTTAGGACTCTGCACCCGTGTGGGAGACTCAAAAGAAGCCTCTGGCTCCTGGCTTCAGATTGGCCCAGCTCTGGCCATTGTGGCCATTTGGGGAGTGATCCAGCAGATGGAAGACCTCTCTCTCTGGCTCTACCTCTTTCTGTGACTTTGTCTTTCAAATAAATAAAATTAAAATAAATCTTTTTTTAAAAAATTAAATAATTAAAAAATTATAATGATCCATATGTTATATTAATTTTTTAAAAAACTGAAGATAGCTAAATAAATAATTTATTATGCACAATAAAAAGCACATTTGCTTAAACCAAGAGCACCACTTCTCTAATTATTTATTCTATGTTCACAAAAACAAATGTTTCCAACTCTTCTTATTTTTCAGTTCCCATTTCATTTAGATATTGTACCATCTTGCTTTCAGTTTGCTGTTTGGTAGGTTCTGCTTCATTAAGCTACGACAGCATTGCCAGTACAGACTTTAAAAAATGAAAATGGAGACTCCATCACAGACTCTGATTCAGAAGTCTCAGCATGGTACCACATGTATCTATTTCAGAAAATTCACAGGTGAGTCTGGAAACATAACTTCTGTTGAGAATTGTTTGTATATCAGATGCTTTTTTATTATATTCATTTGAATTATGGTTTTATATAGTGCTTAATCTTTAAAATGGGAATATCATTATAAAGTTACTAGAGAATCAGAAGTAATATTTTTAGTACTAGGCATTTAATACATTCTCAATAAAACATCAATCGCTATTTGCTTCACTACAAAGACATTGTAGGAAATATTCACTCTAAATCTGAAAAGATTTGACATACTTAAAAAATACAATATTGTAATCAATATGAACAGTCTTTCAGATCTCTTACATGCTGCTGGTTTATCCAGAATAATGGCAGATGAGTATTTTAATTAACTTACTTAATTTTGATTTAATTCCCATTGCTGATAATATTCCTAAAATCTAATTGTCTTTTGTAAAAATATCTGGGATAGGGCACATAATTAAATCTGTTTTGATAATTGCAGTATTACAATGTTATCATTCAAAAGCAAAAATTTTCATTGCACAACAATATATGCATTACTTAGTGAAAAAAGCTAGAATGAAATTTCAGACACTCAGGAACTGCTTGAGAGATTGTTTTCTGTATGTTCTTTTACTTCCAACATAAATCACCTTTCCATTCATTCCCAGCAGTTGCATTGAGGAGCATAATTGTGGAATAGTCTTGTGCAATAACATCTGATATCAATCCTAGGGAACTCTCTCCTTTACTTGGAGCTTTTAAAATCTCTTGCCAGCAAAAAAAAAAAAAAAAAAAAAAAAAATGAAGACAAATTGGATTCGTCCTTTAATATGCATTAGCACTTTGGGATATACTCTAGGGAGGATGGAAATAGAGAGACTGAATCGTCTGCTTTCATAAACTGTGTTCTTTGGATATTACTGAGCAGACATTATTTATACTCCAAACAGTAAGCTAAGTCATTCTCTTACAATAATACTTGCCTTGCCACATTCTCATGGAGATAAAACATTCTAACATTTGTAAAAGCACAAAGGGTTAGATCTTTGTCTATCTCACTTACTAACCTATCGTCAATACCTACAAGAATCCTCAAGGAAATAATTTGCTGGGTGAGTGAAGAAATGCATTCTTCTTTTCCTCAACATCTGAATCACCATAGAACCTTTACATTGTTTTTCTAATGGCATTTAACATGTCCTATATTATAATCTAGTTAATCTTATAAGCTCTTGCATTATACAATAATCTTTAGCACAGGCCTCACTCATGTCTTACCTTGCTCTTCCACAGAAATATGTCTCTCACAACTTTTCATAGATTATGACACAGGAGCTCCATGAATGTGTGTTGAGTGAATATATGTCAGAAGTAAACTCAACTACAAAAATAGTATACGTAATGAATACTCATTAGTTATTTACATAAATAATATTGGCTAGTAATGCATATGCTCCATCCCATGTCTTCCACATGATTTTAGCAAAAAGAAAATTACCAACAACATTATTTTTCTCTCAACATTATTCAATAGCACTGCCTGCTTTTTGAACTCTGAACTCTGAATACACATAGTGACTATTTCAATTATATATATATATATATATATATATAACATCATACTATGTGTAAGAGCTAGTATCATAGAATTGAGAACTAAAAGGTGTTCTAAGTATTGCACTTCTCTCCCCCGCCACTTCTCCCTCTTTCAGAAGAGTGACAGACAGAAGGAGAGACAGAGATCTTCCATCTGTTGGTTCACTCCCCAAATGCCTGCAACATCTGGGGCTGGGCAGGCAGAAACCATGATCAAGAAACTACATAAGGTATCTTACATGGGTGGCAGGGACCCAACAGTAGAGCTATCATCCGCTGCTTCCCAGGGTAGAAATTAGCAGGAATGCTGGATCACATCAGCAGCACATAGCAGGGACTCAAACTGGTGCTCTGATATGGGATACAGGTGTCCCCAGTGGCAGTCTAACCCACTGGGCCACAATGTCAGTTCTTTCTTGCAGAATGCCACAGGCATTAGCATCAATAGGAAAGATGAGCATTTAAGATTAACTCCTTAGTCTCTGTTATATGACTGTAATTCATTGTTTGTTATGTTACCTGAGGGTATACCTCATTATGGTGGATTCAGAATGTATCTGACTTGTGTCTGTTGGAATCTAGGCTTTCTCAGCCTATGAGTCCTTCAGAAATCGCCTCACTGCCTCCCAAAGAGGTGACATGTCAAGATTTTAATTTAATTGATAGCCACACAATTCATGTTCCACTTCTTTCTCTAAACTTTGTTTTTATTATTATGCAACTATATCTACAAGTTTAGTCTTTTTAGGCCAGCCATTTATTTTGCACCTGATTATCTGGCCTTTAAAAATATAATGCATCATACCGGCTTATTGAATAGTATGGCTTTTCTTGTAATCAGCAATGCTGAGCTTACACACTCTTAAGTCTTACTAAAGTACTTCAGCTTCTTCAGTATTGTGCTAATCTCATAATAGTCTGCCAACTTTCCTGGTTGTTGTATGATTATTAATTTTATTGCATTAAAATATTAAGTTAGGCAACACATTTATTCTAAGAATGAAAGCTTTGATAGTATACAAATATCACCAATTTTCAAATGTAATTATTTTGCACAGTAATAATCCTTATAATCAAATAACAAACAACATGTATAAAATATCCAGTTTTCAGGCAGATTTGTTTCTGTCTCATGTTGTATTCTCACTCATAAGCTAAAGATTGATGACTTAGAAAGCATTCCTGTAAGATGTGAGCTTAAAATTTTTAAGACAATTAAACATAAAGAGAAGGGAATAATTATTTTTAGCTAATCTAGAGAACATTCTTTAAATACAATCAATGAATAAACAATGGAACATGTTTGTTACTTTTGAATGTATATTTGAAAATATCTTCCTCCGCTAATATTAAAGGTAAGTTTTCAGATGATTAAAAATCTAGAAACAAGTTTCTGTACTGGAAAGGTAGAAATAGAATCCATAGCATATATTTTAAAAACACTGACTACAAACGGCTCATCCAAAATGGTAGCATATCTAGAGCTCTGTACTACACTATACAGTTATAAAATGTAAGGAATGGGTAGCTTCCACATTAAAAAAGTTTCTAAAAAAGAGCTAGAAATCAGAGAACACTAAAGGTAAATCAGCTATCAAAAGGACGTAGTGTCCAATTAGGACTTTGATGTTTAATAAAAGCATATTGTAGCACTTACCACATTTATTTGTAATAATGGTTATGTTCTCATCTTCCTTCAACCAACAATGAGCTCAGGACAAGACTTTAATATTCATCATGTATCCATAGCACTTAAGCTGGCACCTAGCACTGGACTGGCTTGCATTTATTTTTTAAAAGATTCACATCATCTACTAATAATGAAATTATCTAATTAAATATAAAAATTAATTTGTAGATACATGTTGACCAATGGATCAGACTGGAGATCAAATAAATTAATCAATGTGTCTAGAATCAACTAGTCTTTGACAAATGAGCTAAAATCACCCCCTGTAGAAAGGACAGCTTCTTCAAAAAATGATGCTGAGAAAATTGTATCTTTGCATGCAGAAGTATGAAACCAGACCTCTACCTTAACCCTATAAAAATCAACACACAATGGATCAGGGATCTAAACCTATGACATGAAACCACCAAATTACCAGTGGAAAACATAGGGGAAACCTTGAAAGGCATTGGCAAATGCAGAGACTTCTTGGATAAGACAGGCAATAAAGACAAAAATAGACAAACAGGATTATATCAAGCTACGAAGCTTTTCCACAGCAAGGGTAACACTCAACAAAGTAAAGAGGCTACTGACAGAATGGAAGAAAATATTTTCAAATTATACATCTGATAAAGGATCAATATGTGTGATATATAAGGAACTCAAGAAACTCAATAACAGCAAAACTAGCAATCCAGTTCAGAAATGGACTAAGGATATGAACAGGCATTTTTCAAAGGCTGAAATACAAGTGGCCAATAGACACATGAAAAGATGCTCAGAATCACCAAAAATCAGGGAAATACAGATAAAGAGTTTTCACCTCACTCCAGTTAGAATGGCTATTGTCCAAAAATCAAAAAATAAATGCTGATGAGGACATGGGGAAAAAGGTACCCTAATACACCGTTGATGGGAATGTAAACTAGAACAACCATTATTGAAGACATAATGGAGATTCTTCAAAAATCTGAAAATAGATCTACCAAGTGACCCAGCCATCCCACTTCTGGGAATTTACCCAAAGGAAAGGAAATCAACACATGAAAGTGTCATTTGTACCTCATATTCATTAGTAGCTACATTCACAGTAGCTAAAATAGGGATTTAACCCAGGTGTCCATCAACAGAAAAATGGATAAAGAAATAGTGGTGGCTGGTGCCGTGGCTCACTTGGCTAATCCTCTACCTGCATTGCCAACACCCCAGGTTCTAGTCCCTGTTGGGGTGCTGGGTTCTGTCCCAGTTGCTCCTCTTCCAGTCCAGCTCTCTGCTGTGGCCCAGGAGTGCATTGGAGGATAGCTCAAGTGCTTGGGCCCTGCACCCGCATGGGAGACCAGGAGGAAGCACCTGGGTCCTGGCTTCGGATTGGCACAGCACGCTGGCCACAGCTCGCCAGCTGTAGCAGCCATTTGGGGGGTGAACCAATGGAAAAAGGAAGAACTTTCTCTCTGTCTCTCTCTCTCACTGTCTAACTCTGCCTGTCAAAAAAAAAAAAAAACAAGAAAGAAATAGTGATATATATATATATATATATATATATATATATATATATATATATACACACATAAGGGACTATTACTCAGTCATTAAAAAAGAATGATATTCTCTTTTTTTAACTTTTATTTAATGAATATAAATTTCCAAAGTACAGCTATGGATTACAATGGCTCCCCCCACCCATAACTTCCCTCCCACCTGCAACCCTCCCCTTTCCCACTCCCTCTCCCCTTCCATTCACATTGAGATTCATTTTCAATTCTCTTTATATACCGAAGATCAGTTTAGTATATATTAAGTAAAGATTTCAACAGTTTGCACCCACATAGAAACACAAAGTGAAAAATGCTGTTGGAGTACTAGTTATAGCATTAAATCAGAATGTACAGCACATTAAGGACAGAGATCCTACATGAGGAGTAAGTGTACAGTGACTCCTGTTGCTGACTTAACAAATTGACACTCTTGTTTATGGCATCAGTAATCTCCCTAGGCTGTCGTCATGAGTTGCCAAGGCTATGGAAGCCTTTTGAGTTCACAGACTCTGATCATATTTAGAAAAGGTCATACTCAAAGTGGAAGTTCTCTCCTCTCTTCAGAGAAAGGTTCCTCCTTCTTTGATGACCTGTTATTTCCACTGGGATCTCACTCGTGGAGATTTTTCATTTAGGTCATTTTTTTTGACAGAGTGTCTTGATTTCTATGCCTGAAATACACTCATGGGCTTTTTAGCCGGATCCAAATGCCTTAGGGCTGATTCTGAGGCCAGAGTGCTATTTAGGACATCTGCCATTCTATGAGTCTGCTGTGTATCCTGCTTCCCATGTTGGTTTGTTCTCTCCCTTTTTTATTCTATTGGTTAGTATTTTCAGACACCAGTACTACTCTATTGGAATCTAAGTCTCCCTTTAAGTCCCTTAACATATCTTTTAAATAAACCAGTGCCCTGTAATTAGGTGCATATACATTTATAATAGTTACATCTTCCTGTTGAATTGAACCCTTAATCATTATATAGTGTCCCTCTTTGTCTCTCTTAAGTTTTTGTGTTAAAGTTTATTTTGTGTGATATTCATATAGCTACACCTGCTTTCTTTTCATTTCTGTTGGCATGGTATATCTTTTTCCAGCCTTTCACTTTCAGTCTGTATGCATCTTTGTTGGAAAGATGTGTTTCTTATAGGCAGCAAATAAATGGGTTTTGTTCTTTAATCCATTCAGCCAGTCTGTGCCTTTTAATTGGAGAGTTAAGTCCATTAACGTTCAATGTGACTATTGATAAGTAGTGACTTTGCCCTGCCATTTTCTCAAAGATATTTTCTAATATATGCTTTGAACTTCCTATAATCCTTTACTAGTAGGTTTGCTTCCTTTACCTTCTTTCATATTGATGGCCGTGTTTCTGTGTTTCTGTGTGTAACACATCTTTAAGCATCTTTTGCAGGGCTGGACAAGTGGTGACAAATTCTTTCAATTTCTGTTTGCTATGAAAGGTCTTTATTTCACCTTCATTCACAAATGAGAGCTTTGCAGGATATAATATTCTGGGCTGGCAGTTTTTCTCTCTTAGTACCTGGGCTACATCTCGCCATTCCCTCCTAGCCTGTAAGGTTTCTGCTGAGAAGTCAGCTGTGAGTCTAATTGGAGATCCTCTAGAGTAATCTGACGTTTTTCTCCTGCACATTTTAGGATCTTTTCTTTATGTTTCACTGTGTTGAGTTTGATTACATCATGTTGTGGTGAGGATCTCTTTTGGTCATGCTTATTAGGGGTTCTATGAGCTTCCTGTACTAGGATGTCTCTGTCCTTCTCCAAACCCGGGAAGTTCTCTGCAAGTATCTCACTAAAAAAGCCTTCTAATCCTTTCTCCCTCTCCATCCCTTCAGGGACTCCTAGAACCTGAATGTTGGGTTTTTTAATAGTATCCTGTAGATTCCTGACAATATTTTTTAGATTTCTAATTTCCTCTTCCTTTCTTTGGTTGTCTGTATACTTCCCTGTGCTCTGTCTTCTAAGTCCGATATTCTCTCTTCTGTTTCACTGACTTTGTTTTTAAGGCTCTCTAGTGTGTTTGTCATTTGATCTATTGAGTTCTTCATTTCATTTTGATTTCTCATCACTGTCACAGTTTCGTGTTCTACTAGTTGCTTCATTTCATTTTGATTCCTCCTTAATATTTCATTTTAGCGAGAAAGATTTTCTATCCTGTCCAGTAAGGATTTCTGTAGTTCAGAAATTTATTTTTGAGAACTTCTTAATGTTCTTATCAATTTTTTGAGATCCGCTTCTTGCATTTCTTCTATCTCATAATCTTGAATTGGGGTGTCTTTTTCATTTGGGTGTGTCATAGTGTCTTCCTTGTTCTTGTTACCTCGGTTTCTGTGTTTGTTGTTTGGCATATTGGAGATATTCTTTGGTTTCTTTGCTGTGGTGTTTTTTCTCATTATACTATGACTCTAGATTAAGTGGTCTGTCTGCTTTTGATGGATCCTTAGAGGCTGTGATGGTTGTGGCCAAAGAGCTCTGTTTGGTTCTTCAGGGTTAAGGGTATGCCAAAGTTGACTAAACCCAGGTTGTTCTCTCTCGTGCGCTCTCTCTCTCTCTCTTTTTTTTTTTGACTCAGAAGGGAAATAATTCTGCACAGCTGAGTGGAATTGAGGGTAGTTTATTTATGAAATCTGGCCCCTGTGGGTATTCGTCTGTTCTACCCCAGAGACCACACAAGGGGTTTATGCAGCCCTCAGTGTGGTCTCAAATTTCTCCATGGTCTCTCACCGGGTTGCCAAGGTTACCGAGTTTGTGTACTAGGTGAATTCTCTTGCCCACCCTCAGATTTTCGCAGTCTCAGTTCTTTGGCTCCACACTTTCACTAGGTCCTAACCTCCTGTTATTTCTCCCTACCAGAGTCAGGTTTTTCTTCTTGGCTAATGGCAGGCGCCACTTTACATATGTCCAAAATGGCGTCTGCTCTTTGTCTTGTTCGGCTTTGTAAGGTGCGTGGAGAGAGAGGCTAGTGTCCGTGCCGGTTCCCCTTATTTATTCTTCTTTTTTTTTTTCTCTCCTTCAGTCAGCCTGGTGAACTTTCCCCAGAAGGGCTTCAAGCCTCATTCCCTCTAGGCTCTTTTTGCCTTTCCCCGCCAATGTATCGGGTTACTGAGTTTTTTGTCTCATCTCCCCTTCCAGCGCTGGTGCGCAGACTCTGCGGCTGGTCTTCCACACCATGGGCGTCCTTGTTCTCCCTGAAGGTACTCCGTGTCACATCCACTAGATCCAGAAGTGTTTCCTCTGCAATTTTTTCCCGAGCCTTTTCCTGAGACTACAGTAACTCCACTTTTATTGAATTATCTTTTCTCGGACTATCAGTGCGCACCCTCACTGTTCTGCCATCTTAGCTCCACCCCCAAATGATATTCTCTTTTGCAACAAAATGCATGCAACTGGAGAACACTATGTTTAGTGAAATAAACTAGTTTCAAAAAGACAAATATCATATATGTTCCCTGATTTGTGGTAACTAATATCCTGAGTACAAAAGAAACATAATATATATGAATGAAAATGAGATTTTGAGCTTTGATTAATATTTATAGCCCTTACCTATACTGTTGAATTCTTTATTCAGTGGAGGATTAAGCTTGTGATTACAAAGAAAATTGGAAGTATGTCATTGGAAAAATTTTAAAAAATAAGAAATAGGAAGGATAAGGGAGGGTGGGAATGAGGAAAGGAGGGAGGACAGGGAGGGAAGGGTCATCATACTCTTAAAACTGTATAGATGAAGTATCTGAAATTTGTTCTCTTTATATAAAAATTTAAAAATTGACTTGTCATCTATTAATAATGAAATTACCAAATTGAGTGTAAAAAGTAATTTATAGATACATTAAGAGGCAAGTAAAATTAAAAACTGGGAAATATGCAACATGGTAAGCATTTTGACAGAATCTTTCAAAGTTTAGTTGCCATTCAGAGTAGAAGTTGTGAGATTAATATTGAGAAACTTCATAGATTAGAAAGAAAACAACATAACTATTTGTAAATAAATAAGTTTATATTCTATCAGTTCTAGCAAAGTATTATCTAAGTTCCCATGGATTTTTTTTCTATAAGGATTTATAAAACAGCAAAATGCATTTGAGGATAGGACAATGCTGACTCAAGAAGAGACGATGTGATTGTGGTTTGCTCATCACAATTCCAGTTCTGCCAGCTCTCCAAATTTCATATCCATCCTTCCTTCTCTACTGATAATGTTATGGGAAAATGGCAGCAGAGAAATTAGCATTACCTCGGTTTTTTGTCTCACATGGAAGAAGAATTTCCAAGCAGACAAGCAGAGAGATTTAAAAAGATTTACTAGAGTCAAAGACCTCCAGCCGGAGCAGCATAGAGGAGGCTTCCAAGAGATGAAACAACTCAAAGAACCTCATAGCACTGGGTTTTTTAAAGTACGATTTTGAAAGAAAAAAACTTGACAATCAATTTGGCATTCAGTTACCAGGTAGGGACAAAACAAAAGACCTGATTTACAATTCTCTATCCTGTCATCCAGAAGGGTAGGAGAGGAAACTTGATTTCACAATAAGCTTTGAGATTAGGAAGAGCTTCCTTGATATTTTCGTGGTAAATTTGGAGATTCTGAAGGTAGGAGGGCAGCCTGTTTGCTCTTACTAGAAATAAAGTTTTGGAGGAGGAAGCAAATATTTTACACCCCAAATGCTATTAGGACCACCCAGCCTACTTATTAACCCAGCTGACTCCTCACAATAAGGCAGTGTGATGGGGAGAGAGAGAGATCTTGAGTCGGTTGCTTCACTCTCCCAATGCCTTCAATAGCCAGGTTTGGGCCTGGACATGGGCCATCCCCCACTGAATTCCCAGACACATTAGAGACAGGTAGATCTGGTGTCTTAAGTGTCCCAAATTTTAAAATGTTCATGATATTGAGACATTTGTTATATAAAGGTAATATAATTCTATACATAGTTTTTCTGGGGTGGGAGTTTCACACAGTGGTTAAAGTTCTCCATGGGATGCCCACATCATGTATTGCAGTGTCTGGGCTCAAGTCCTGGCTCTGCTCCTCATTCCAATTTCCTGCTAATGGACACCTAGGAGGCAGCAGATAATGGCTTAACTAGTTGGGTTCCTGTTACCACGTGGGAGCCCTGGCTTGAGTTCTAGGCTTCAGTCCGGTCTATCCCCAGATGTTGTGGGCATTTAAGCAGTGAATCAGTGGATGGGAGAGCTCTCTGTGTCACTGTCACTCTCTCTCTCTCTTTCTCTTTCTGTCTCTCTACCTTTTAAATCAATTTTAAAAGATAAAAATGAATCTAGTTGTTTTTTAATGCTTTCAATAAAATTTCATAATGTTCTCCTTTAAGGTCAGGCAAATATTTATCACCAAATAAGGTTTAATGTTGTTGTTATTGAACTTATGTCTTTAAAAATTATATTTTGTAAACATTTTGATGATATTTAGAAATGCAATTGAGTTTTACAAATTTATCTCTTATCTATAAACTTCTCAATTTTGTATTAACTCTAATAATTTGTTTATAGATTTTCTCAAAATATCAATGCATGCAACTAACACTTCAAATAAAGGATACCTAGTATCTTTTTTAAATTATTATTATTTTGAGATTTATTTTATTTATTTGAAAGCCAGAGTTACTTAGAGAGGGAGAGAGGAGAGAGATTCCATCCCCTGGTTCACTCCCCAAATGGCCACAACAGTGGAAGCAAGGCCAGAGTGAAGTCAGGAGCCATTAGTTTCATCTGGTCTCCCACATGGGTCCTGGGGTCCAAGTAATGTGGGCAAACTCAAGGTAGATGGCTAGTTCATGAGCTGGAGGCCATACCTCCTCTGCCCCCATGTAATCTTATCAACCCACCTGTCAATCAGATTATGGTAGTCATTCCCTTTTTGGAAGTGAATAAGGAGCCTGGTGAAGGGAAGGGATCTCTCTTTCTCTCCCCCCTCCCCATAGGCCCCAGGAAAGACTGGTATGGAGATCACTCTTTACCCTTCCTGGCCCACTCTCTGTTAATAAGGCCCTCGTGTTCCTGTGTATTCTTCTTGCTCTAAATAAACCTTATCTGGTTGCATACCATGTTTGTGCCTGTACTTAGAATTCTTCTCTGAGTAAAAGGCAAGAGCCTGAAATAGGCGTTTGGGCCTAACCTAGCCCACAACACAAACACTTGCTTTCCCAGGTGAATTAGCAGACAGCGAGATCAGCAGTAGAGCGCCTGGAACTCAAATCATTGTGCTTATGGGATGCCAGCATTGCAAGCAGCAATTTAACTTGTTATGTCACAACACCAGCCCCCTAAAATTGTTATTATAATTATAATAAATATATACTTTTTTGCAGAATTGCTTAATGTTTTTTAAAGAATGATTTTTTTATTTGACAGGTAGAGTCATAGACAGTGAGAGAAATAGAGCAAAAGGTCTTCCTTCCGTTGGTTCACTCCCCAAATGGCCACTACGGCCGGAGCTGCACCAATCTGAAGCCAGGAGCCAGGTGCTTCCTCCTGGTCTCCCATGCGGGTGCAGGAGTCCAAACACTTGGGCCATCCTCCAATGCCCTCCTGGGCCACAGCAGAGAGCTGAACTGGAAGAGGAGCAACCGGGACTTGAACCCGGCGCCCATATGGGATGCCGGCGCCACAGGCAGAGGATTAACCAAGTGAGCCATGGTGCTGGCCCCTAAAGAATGATATTTTAAACCAGGACAGCTACAATTTTTCATTTGTGATATATCATGTTTTTAAATAATCCTATATATTTATATTGGAGCAGTTGACATTTTCTGTACAGCTACAAAATTTTATGTTTACCAAAATGTAATTTATCTCATAATAAATATACTTTTTTCTCCCATGTTTTTTAGATATTTATCTCATTGAGTTAAGAAACATTTTCCAAACAATTTACAGGAGAGTTTATGTCTACTTCAGACACTGAAAATATTATGTGGACCAGGAAATCAATAATATTTCGCTAGTTTGCAAATGTTTTATTATTGCTACTAAAATTGCTGCTTTTTTATAAGAAGCTGTATGTTGTTGAAGTTTGGACTTCTTAATTTGTTCTTGATTCACATGGTATATCCTTTTAAGTGTTAAGAATCTCTTTTTGAAAATATGGCATGCTGACCCTCTTTGTATCTGGAGATGCAATTAAAAATAATGGCCTAAATATTCAAGTAGTAGAGAATGTTGGCACCATGACTCCAAGGCTATTCATATGACCTTCTTTTGTGGCTTGCAGGCATGCAGTTTGTTTTTAAATGGAGATCTACAGTCATATCTGTTTTTCCCCTGACAATAAGATATAGAAGGAGAAAACTTTTATGAATAGAGATTCCAACTAGGCTATCCATAGATCAATAACAGCAAGTATTTCAATAATGTAAATATGCTCTAAGCTCATCTCTAAGGATTAGGGTGAGAACAGCTTTATATAAACAGGTTTTTTATTTAATGAGTAGACTATAGACAAAGAAAAGCATGTTATTGTCCTTCAGAATGTTTCTGCATTTGGGAATGATGCACAGATTTAATCATTAAAAGACAAGCTATTTTTGTTAAGTATTCTGTAAACTTACAACTCAAGAAAAGATTCTGATTAAATATTTTCCAGTCTCAACTTATATGTCAGAGAAATCTGTGAACATTCACATGAAGCGTCCCATATTATATTTTCATATCATCTTCTCCTTTGCAGTTTGCTATAAGTTTAATTGAAACAAAGAAGTATTTTTGTTTAATTTCTGATCATCTGGATAATTGTTAACATAACAGCAAAAGGATATTTGTCTTCTTCACTAATATAATCCCAGAAATTAGTGTAGTGGTTGCTTAATAAATGTAATGAATTAATGAGCAAATGATGAATGAATGCCCATTGTTATTCCTTAAGAAATAAATATATGACAATCTTTAATTGTAATAACACAAACTTTGAGGCTTATATAGACACTAAAGGAATTTCTTGAATGGATCTGGGATAGCTCATAAAATCAAAGAAAATACCGATGCAACAATCAGGACACTTTAGTCATGTAGGGTATGGAAATCAATAGATAATCTCCCAAAGTCACTGCTATTAAAATGAATTAACCCATTAAGTTTTCTTTTTTGTGTGTATAAGGCCAAAATTCCAAGAAGAAAATAAAAAAATAACTGCTTGTTCTTAGAAATTTCAGAAAATTCAAAGGAATTCAATCTCTACCTCCCCCATATTTACACACACACACACATCCTTCCTTCTTCTTTTTGTTGTCTTTATTGTTTACACATACACTTATCATTTCCTCTGCCTTTTTAAAAATATCTATTTTTGTTTATTTATTTGAGAGGTAAAGAGGTACAGAGAGCCCTCATCTGCTGATTCATTCCCCTGATGCCCACCAGTGGCTGTGGCTAAACAGGGGCGTGAAGCCAGGAACCAGGCACTCAATCCAGTACTCTCACATGAGTGGTAGGCATCCAAATTCTTGAGCCATGCCTGCTGCTTCCCAGGGTCTATATAGGCAGGAAGTTGGAGTCAGAAACTAGAGGTCTGTGTTGAACCCAAGATTTCTGAATAGGATGTGGGTGCCCTAACGTGCATCTTAACTGCTAGGCCAAATGCCTGCATCTCCCCTACATTTTGTTTCTTCTTTTTATTCCTTGTTTTAGATTTGAGTTACCACATACTATATTCTTTTTTCCTTTCAGGCTGAAGGTCCTTCTTCTGTTTTTCTTAACTTAGGTTTGCCAGTAACAAATTCTGTTTTGTTAACCTACGAATTTTATCATTCTAGATTCATTTTTTAATCAGTAGATTTTTGATATATAATTCCTATTTGGTTGCTTTTTTTCTTTCATCAGTCTAAATATATCACCTGCTGCCTTCTGTTCTCAATTGTTCCTGAGGCTGTGAGTCTTTAATCATGTTCTTGCTCCACTTTCAAGACTTTTTTGTCTCCATCTTTGAGCAGTTTGATTAAAATGTATTTAGGAATAGATCTCCTTTTTCATAGGATTTGTTGAACTCCTCAGATCTGTAGATTGTTTTTCATTCTGTTTGAGAAGCTTTTTGCCACTATTTTCTCTACCTTTTAGCTCTCTCGTTTCTAAAATGCACTCTAATTTTATTTTTGTCTGTTTAATGTCTCAGAGGTCACTAAGACAGTTCACTTTCTTCCACGTTTGTTATTTCTAAGGACCATTTTGTGTTCACTGACTCGTTTGGTCATCTCAAATCAGGGGTTTAGCCCATCCACATTTTTTGTACCCATTAGTGCATTTTTCAGTATTGAAATTTCTATTTAAAAAATAATTTCTGGGGGCTGCCACTGTGGCATAGCGGGTAAAGCCGCTGCCTGCAGTGCCAGCATCTGTGGCAGCAGAAAATAGGAAACAAAGATTCTGCCAAAACCTCAGCTGAGAACGCATTTCTCCTGAGCACAGAGTGTGGCAGCAGAATGTAAAAAGCAAGATTTCTGCCAAAATCATATTGCTAATAAACACTTCTAAAACAAGAAAAGGGGGAAATGTAGAGAATAAGATTTGTGCCAATGCACTCCTAGTGAAGATATTTTCTTCCCAAAACACAGAAAGTGACCACAGGGACTGATTAAGAAAAGTTTATGACCTACTAACAAGAAAAGTGTTGAACCTTTGTGGGAACATCAGCTTCACAAGGTCATGCTGCTGCTTCCCCAGACATGCTTATCTAATATGTCTTGCTAAACCTGCTTCAGAGAAACCTTAGAGTTACGTGAACATGCGCATGCACTGTACAATAGGCTGCTGTAATCCTTATCAATAAAGAAAACACGCAGGGTTAGCTGGTGGCACCTTTTGGAAGAAGAGTTCCCATGTCCTGTCTCTCCTTTCGCGTGCACGCCCCAATAGGCATCCCATATGGATGCTGCTTCAGGACTCGTCTGCTCTACTTCTGACCCAGCTCTCTGCTATGGCCTGGAAAAGCAGTAGATGATGGCTCCAGTCCTTGGGTGCCTGCACCTGTGTGGGAGACCCAGAAGAAGCTCCTGGTTCCTGGCTCCTGGCTTCAGATTGACCCTGCTCAGGCCATTGGGGCCATTTGGGGAGTAAACCAATGGATGGAGGATCTCTGTCTCTCTCTCTCTGCCTCTGCCCCTGTAACTCTGCCTTCCTTTTTTTTTTTTAAGATTTATTTATTTTACTTGAAAGTCGCAGTTACACAGAGAGAGAAGGTGAGGCAGGGAGAGAAAGGGGTCTACCATCTGCTGGTTCACTCTCCAACTGGCCATCGCGGCCGGAGCTGAGCCGATCTAAAGCCAGGAGTTGGGAGCTTCTTCTGGGTCTCCCACATGGATGCAGGGGCCCAAGGACTTGGGCCATCCTTTACTGCTTTCCCAGGCCATAGCAGAGAGCTGGATTGGAAGTGAAGCAGCCAGGACTCAAACTGGCGCCCATATGGGATACTGGCACTGCAGGCAGAGGCTTTACCTGCAACGCCACAGTGCCAGCCCCTGTAAATTTGTCTTTTAAATAAAAATAAATCAATCTTTAAAAAAATAATTTCTGGGGACAGTGTTGTGGCACATGGGTTAAACCATGACCTCTGATGCCAGAATCCCATAGGAGCACCAGTTTGCTCTGCTTCTGATCTACTTCCCTGCTAATGCACCTGGGAAAGCAATGGAAAACTGTCCAAGTACCTGGGCCCCTGCCACCCACGTGGGAGGCCTGGATGAAGTTCAGTCTCCCAGCTTTGGTCTGGTCCAGGTCTGTCTGTTGCAGTCATTCAGGAGTAAACCAGGTGAAGGAAAATCTCTTTCTCTGCCTTTCTTTCTGTCACTCTATCTTTCAAATAAATAGTCTTAAAAAAAAAAGACATGAAAATGCTCTCCCAAAATAATATTTGTGTTTATCTATAGAGGTTTTCCTTTTGTTGTCATTCTCATCATATTTTCTTTAATTTCTTAAGCATAGATTTTGTCAGTTCTCAAAAACATTGTAATAGCTCTTTTCAAAAGCTTTGCTTCTGAAATAAATATAAAGTCCACTCAGATACAGCTTCCATTGAGAGATTCATTTTTCTTGAGTAGAGGCACATTTTCCTATTTCTTTGCATGTTGTAATTTTCAGTTGAAAATATTGTTTTTCCTTTATTTTCTTTTTGGTAACTTTGCTGAAATTATGCTTCAAAGTTTGTAAATGTTTAATTGAAAAGAATGTTTGGGCCTCATTTCCTAAAGATTCCTCCTACATCTGTAGAGTGTAGTGCTCAGCCTGTGATTTGGGCTGTGGCGTGTGTGTGTGGCTAGCAGAGTTCTTTCAAAGTTACGGTCAATGAGCAAGGCTGCCTTGGCTGACTTTTCACCTGGCTCCCTCAGATCTCCATCATTCCAGTGTATGGTTTTCATATCTGCCAGAAGTGTGTCAAGAGCTCACCTTAGTCCTTCTATGGTGATCTCAATTTCTGTGGTCTCCTCATTAAATTTCTGACAGACTCACATCATGCCCCAACCTTGGACTATCAAAATTCCAGGTTCTCCTCACTCTTTTCATTTTTTTCCAGAAACCTTTTTTTTTTTTTTTAAGGTATACAAACTCCATGCATTTCATAAATACAAATTTAGGAACACAGTTGATTCATTCATTTCATTTACGTTTGTAACGTTTAACTGACAAAGCCAGATGTTTTTGCTCCTATCTCATATCCAGTCTGCATTCTCTAGCAGCAGTGGTGCTGTTATGTGAAGAAAGCCTCTCAATAGTCAAACTGAATTTTCATTGACTCAGCTGGGGAATGGGAACACCCCCAGGCAAGACAGCTTCAGTCCTGCTATTTTACCTATGGCTGTTTAAGTTTTTCAGAAATAAATATTAACTTATTGGATGCCTCTGGTAGGTTTTCAACGTTAAAATATTGTTTTTTGTCATTTATTTCCCTTTATTAATTTATTCATTTATTTAGTTTTCACAGAGAGAATTTGCCTGCCTCTTCATGCTGCATGACATAGATTTTTTCCTCCTCATTTTCTTTTTGAATCAAAGATTCAAATTGTTTCATATTCTAATATATTATTATCATTATGTACTAATTTGAAAGACAGATTAACAAGAGAGGGAGATAGAGATAAAGAGATAGAAATAGTGGCCCATGCTGTGGCTTAGTGGGTTAAGCCTCCCAGCTGCTTCACTTCAAATCCAGCTCTCTGCTAAGGACCCTGGGAAAGCAGTGGAAGACTTAAAATCTTAAAGAGAGAGAGAAAGGGAATGAGAGAGAGGGAGAGAGAGAGAGAGAGAGAGAGAGAGAGAGAGAGAGAGAGATGATAGGCACAGAGATAGATATTCCATCCACTGGTTCACTCCCCAAATGGCTGAAATGGCCAGTGTGTGCCCAGCCACAGTCAGCAGCATGGAATTCCACTCGAGTCTCCCATGCGAAGGGCAGTATTCTGCTGCTTTCCCAGGGTCCTGAGCAGGGAGCTGGATCTGAAGTGAAGCAGCTAAGGCTTGAATAGGCGCCCATATTGGTGGCAACAGTTTAACCCACTGTGCCACAATGCTGGCCTCTAAAATATTATTTCTTTTTAGAAACAGTCAGTGCATATGTAGCAGATAAATGGGAAAATTCAGAATTTCAAAATTTCTCACTTCATGCTTTAGTTATATGTAGAACTACCCTAAGTTAAATTTTTTTTCACCTTGTATTTATAAATGGCATCTCCATGAGGACAGGGACTGTATTTTTTCTTTCTTTCTTTTTTTTTTTTTTATTAATTGTCCTAATCTTATACCTTGCAGAATACCTAATCCATAGAATATACAACATCAAGGGTAATCCCTAATGTAAACCATGGATTTGAGTGATAAAGATGTGTCAGTGAAGGTTTGGTAATCATAACAAATGTAAAAAACCACAGAGTATATGCTCTCCTGTCATGTTCAGTAAGATGGCTACTACAGGCCAGCACCGCAGCTCACTAGGCTAATCCTCTGCCTGCGGCGCTGGTACTCCAGGTTCTAGTCCCATTCAGGGCACCGGATTCTGTCCCGGTTGCCCCTCTTCCAGTCCAGCTCTCTGCTGTGGCCTGGGACTGCAGTGGAGAATGGCCCAAGTGCACCCGCATGGGAGACCAGGAGAAGCACCTGGCTCCTGGCTTTAGATCGGCACAGTGCGTGGGCTGTAGTGGCCATTTGGGGAGTGAACCAACAGAAAAAGGAAGATGTCTCTCTCTCTCTCTCTCACTGTCTAACTCTGCCTGTCAAAAAAAAAAAAAGAAAAAAAAAGATGACTACTACAAATTCCTGTTCAAAAGAGGAAATCAGAGGCCTGTTGGACTCATGAATCAGTAAGAATCAAACTCCTGCTTGACAAATATTCAAAGGTTCTAGATTAGTTCTCAGTTCTACTACAGCTCAAGGTGGATTCTCTATGTTTCTTAGCTCAGCAGTCCGGACTTTTGTTTCTGGCTTCCATGTAATTTGTAGCTGCATTTTCAGATGCATGTTTTTATCAGTGTGTATACCAACAGTACAATTTGTGGATTCAAAAGTCCTATCACTGTCTCTCTTGGGAGCAAGTTGGAAATGTTCCTGCTAATCTAATTCCTTTCACATCCTTCTCAATCGCCTGTGAATCTTAGTGTAGTTCCTAATTGCAAGGAAATAACTACACCCAAGACAGATTTGACATGAGTTGTTTCTGCCTTGGAATTCTATATGGACTGCCAGAGGACTTAAGCATCTGAGAACCCCTATTGCTTATCTGAATGATTCTTGAGTTCAAACCTGAGATCTGTCTGAGAACTGAACAAGGAATTTTACAGTGAAACTCTGCTGTATCATTAAACTTTGGTTTCTTGAGAGTTCCCAGGATTTGATTCTGTTGTCCAGAAACCAATACTTAATTGTAGTTTGTTCACCACCTGAAAAGACTATGCATTTTCAAAATCACTAAGTTCAGGATACTTTTTGTTTAATAGTTATGTCTTTATTCTCATACTCCACAACCAGCAACATGAAGAGACCAAGTAGCTCCTATGTTCTACTTGAAATATTTTTAGCTAGATCACTTAACTCATTAGGTACATATTCAGCTTTCTACCTAAGTATAGGTATCAGTCTTGGTAAACTGTCTCCCATTGCACACTGGAAACCTCTTATAATTTCTAATAAACATTTTCTTAATATTTTTTAAGCTGTCATTCAGACTTTGTCAAAGCCATCATAATTTCATGAACACTTTCTTGGAGACACTTCATAGTTTACTGATAATAATAGTCTCCTCAAAGCCCCTTGGCTTCCTCCCTTGGCCCAGGTGCTGAAATGAGTATTTGTTATCTAGTGCAACATAACAAATTGCTGAATAGTCTCAATAGTTTAGAAACAACTGAAACTGTACTCACACTGACATGGTTGCGATTTTCAGCCATGGGAAAATTCTATCCTTTTGCTGAATAATGATGCTTAAATTGTGATGAGGCAGCCAGATTAATTTTAGTTAGATAAATATATTAAATGTAATGAATTAGATCTAGACCTATTTGTCCAACTTAATCACTAGGACATAAATCAGAGAAATGCTCTAAATATATTTTTTTCCAAAAACACAGAACCTGTAAAGAAGTGAGGGAATATTTAAAATTGTACCTAAAAGAAAAACAAATGAGTTGTCTGTTGTGTTAACAAGAACACTAAATAATTTCTTGGTTGAGTACTATTTCTATTTTCTGGATAACTGAAAGGAAGGTAATAAAGAATATTTTATGAGAAATATTCCATTGTTTACTAAAAGGAATAATGAGTTCAACATAGATTTTGTAATTTCTAAGTTTGATAAAATGATGGATGAAGGTAAAAATGGGACAGCAGGGTAAGGGAATCTCTTAGGAATTGCGTGAGCTTTTTTAGAAATATAAATGCTGTGCAACTTAACTAATTTAATTAAATTTAGAATCATAACAGCCTCCTTTGAAGAGTTGCTGCAATGCCTTTCTTTTGTATGCCTCCTTACTGCTGAGATGCAGTGCATTGAAATGAATAAGAACAATAGATAGTTTCAACTAATCTCATCTGCAACTCCATCTGATCGAATGTGAAGATTTTAATTAAAGCTGGACTTTGTTCAAAAAGAGGAACTATTGTAACAAACCATAATTAAGTTGATTTTTCCATAGTTACATAGGTCATACATTCATTTTTTATTGTATTTGGTTCTTCTAGTGCTATATTTTTACCTTTGCTATTTCTGTTTGCATATTCAGAACAAATGATGAATCTTCCATTTTTATATAACAGATATTATTCACTGGACTAAGTGATGATATCTCTAAAAATATTCCATCTTTAGAAACGTTTGGGTGTCCATCTTTCTCTCATCACTCTAGTTTTTACTCACATCAGTATATAAGAAACTATTTCTTACAAAAAGCATCTGTTATAAAATTATGCCTACTAATGAGCAACAAATATAAATATACTATGCTTTCTTTTCTTTTAAAATTAAGAATAATTAGCTATGATAAAACCCATAAACCTTGATTACTTGAAAATGCAAAACAAACAAACCAAAAAAATTTCATAGCAGATATTATAACTGAAGCTTTTGAATATCTGAAATATAAATGCAAAGGAAAATATTTGATGTATATTCATTCATCAGATGCATTTATTCCTTAAATGCTTTGCAAATTATAGTAGACTAACAATACAATTGATTCAAACCATGATGACTGTTAATTAAAGTAATTGTGTTCAAAAACACTAGACATGAAATAGCAACACATACATAAAAATGATAGTGCACTCCAAAATTACTTGGCTATATAAGGGATTAATACTCCATGACTTGGAGTATTGTTGGATGATTTCCCTTTGTTTTTATCATTCCTATGCTCCTTTACACAACTTCACACCAAAAAACAAAAACAAAAACAAAAAACAATGTCTTCACTATATTTTTTTATTTCAAGAACTTATGGTTTTTGATCATTTAATTAAATTTAATATTTAAAGCAACATTCATAAAATACATATATAAAAACACAAGATATTCATACCATCTGATCATTTTAAGCTCCTGTTTATCCTCCTAAATCCTAATATTTGCCCTTTACTATCATACTGAAATTTGTATTTGTAATTTCCTTCTTTTTCTTGAGTATTAATATATATTGGTATTATGGACTATCCATACTGTTTATTTTCAAGTTTCTCATATTATGATCATCATAATTTCTTTTTTTAAAGCTTTTATTTAATGAATATAAATTTCCAAAGTACAGCTTATGGATTACAATGGCTTCCCCCCCCCTTACTTCCCTCCCACCCGCAACCCTCCCCTTTCCTGCTCCCTCTCCCCTTCCATTCACATCAAGATTCATTTTCAATTCTCTTTATATACAGAAGATCAGTTTAGTATATATTAAGTAAAGATTTCAACAGTTTGCCCTCACATAGAAACACAAAGTGAAAAATACTGTTGGAGTACTAGTTATAGTATTAAATCAGAATGTACAGCACATTAAGGACAGAGATCCTACATGATATTTTTTTTAAAAAATGATTAATTTTCTATGCAATTTCCAATTTAACACCAAGTTGTTTTTTTCATTTTCAATTATCTTTATATACAGAAGATCGATTCAGTATATACTAAGTAAAGATTTCATCAATTTGCACCCACACAGAAACACAAAGTGTAAAAATACTGTTTCAGTACTAGTTATAGCATTACTTCACATTGGACAACACATTAAGGACAGATCCCACATGAGACGTAAGTACACAGTGACTCCTGATGTTGATTTAACAATTTGACACTCTTGTTTATGGCATCAGTAATCTCCCTAGGCTCTAGTCATGAGTTGCCAAGGCTATGGAAGCCTTTAGGGTTCACTGACTTCGATCTTATTCCGACAGGGTCATAGTCAAAGTGGAAGTTCTCTCCTCCCTTCAGAGAAAGGTACCTCCTTCTTTGATGGCCCTGTTCATTCCACTGGGATCTCACTCGCTGAGATCTTTCATTTAGGTCTTCTTCTTCTTTTTTTTTTTTTTTTCCCAGAGTGTCTTGGCTTTCCATGCCTAAAATACTCTCATGGGCTCTTGAGCCAGATCTGAATGCCTTAAGGGCTGATTCTGAGACCAGAGTGCTATTTAGGACATCTGCCATTCTATGAATCTGCTGTGTCTCCCACTTTCCATGTTGGATTGTTCTCTCCCTTTTTGATTCTATCAGTTAGTATTAGCAGAAACTAGTTTTGTTTGTGTGATCCCTTTGACTCTTAGACATAGGTCTAAGAACTGAACTGAAATTGATCACTTGGACTAGTGAGATGGCATTGGTACATGCCACCTTGAGATCATCATAATTTCTAAACTATTTGCAACTAGCTATTTTCTTCTCAACCTTTTATATCTAAGATTTATCTATGTGTTTTAATGTAGAAATAATTTATTATTTTTCACTGCTGAACTTTTGCAGTTTATAAACATATGAAAATGTATTTACTTATTAGGTTTTAATTGATATTTTTCTCAATTACAGTTTTCTGCTACTACAGTGTTGCCTTACATATCCTTGCACAGTTTCTCTGGGACATATGCACCTGTTTGTTTAGAATATACTTTTAGGAGTGAATTACTTTATAATCACTTTATAAAATAATGTTAAACTGTTTTCTCAAGTGGTTGGACTTTTTCCTTTTTTGCCAATCTGTGAGTATGAATTATTAGCATATTAGAGGTCTAACTTGATTTGCGGAACCTCTGTTTCCAGGAGATCCCAACGTGTAGCTAGCCATTATGATTCTGAGGGCATATAGGATGGTGATAAGAATGACAGTTTCTTGTGCTGGAAGCCCATGAACAATTTATGGCCCTCTTGGTTGTATCAGGGATTCCAGGAGGAACACAAGGAGGTTTTTAAACCCTTTAGCATGAAGGAATCTTTTTTGAGGGGAGGGAATGCACAATGAAGTACCTGCTCTATCACAATTTGGACATATTCTAGAACATTTTACAAAGTGGGCTGATTTGTTGGCCGGCGCCGCGGCTCACTAGGCTAATCCTCCGCCTTGCGGCGCCGGCACACCGGGTTCTAGTCCCGGTCGGCGCACTGATCCTGTCCCGGTTGCCCCTCTTCCAGGCCAGCTCTCTGCTGTGACCAGGGAGTGCAGTGGAGGATGGCCCAAGTGCTTGGGCCCTGCACCCCATGGGAGACCAGGAGAAGCACCTGGCTCCTGCCATCGGATCAGCGCAGTGCGCCGGCCGCAGCACGCCTACCGCGGCGGCTATTGGAGGGTGAACCAACGGCAAAAGGAAGACCTTTCTCTCTGTCTCTCTCTCTCACTGTCCACTCTGCCTGTAAAAAAAAAAAAAAAAAAGGTGGGCTGATTTGTGAGTAACAACATAAAGGGACCCAAATAAAATATGTGAATGAAAATGTGTTGTCTCCAGAACCTGCAGTCCAAAAGGCTTTCAGTTTGTTTTAACAACATGGGTGCTGAGAAAGTCAATAGCTGTCTTTTGACTCTCGGAGATAGAGCAGCTCTCAGCTTATTTTGTACTATATATGGGACAGTGGGTTATCTCCTTTTTGAACCATTTTATGAATATTTGTCTGTCCTGAATGAATCAAACAATTTTCCTTGGGGAAGTTATATCAGAGTGATATACCTATCCTTCTGGAGAAAGTTGGATGGCATTAAAATCATACACGTAAAGCTTGTGTATCAGCACAGGACTGTTGTAGCCCATGTATAGCCAGGTGACTATCTATTACTGCATCCCTTCAAAGGAGAAGGAAGTCTGTATCTGAGAGCAATTGAAACAGACACTGAGAAAAATTTATTAATCAAATCTATGACTTCAAATAACTCAAACTATTTACCAGTTGCTGGTTGGATGGAGTATGTAATTTTAATAATTTTAGGTATGAGGACCTTAGTTATTGTGACTAGAGCATTAGTATTATGGTTATCCATTATTAGGTACGATTCATTGTTTTCAGGTTTAAAAATAGGCCAAATTAGGCTAACCAGAGGACCTAAGTGGAGATAATAATCTCTTTTAAAAACACATCCTGGACCTTCACTGTGGCATAGTAGGTTAGGCTTCTGCCTGTGGTGTCAGCATCCCATATGGACACCAATTCATGTTCTGGTTGCTCCTCTTCCAACTCAGCTCTCTGCTTATGGCCTGGGAAAGCAGTGAAAGATGACACAAGTGCTTGGGTCTCTGCACCCACATGGGAGACCTGAAGGAAGCTCCTAAGCTCCAGCCATTGCAGCCATTTGGGGACTGAACCAGCAGATGGAAGATGTCTCTTTCTCTCTGTCTCTCTCCCTCTGTAGCTCTGTCTCTCAAATAAATAAAATAAATCTTTAAACAAATTTTAAAAAAACAGATCTTGTATAACGGGTTTCAATTCTTAAAGATCTTATTTTAATGTATGTTGGGCTATTTTATCTATAAGGAAGACAAATACCAGTTTTAAGTGCCAAAGACTTTATTTTTAATTTATTGCTTGTTGCTTCAGACCAACCATGAGAACTATGGGATGTTTTAGAAAAATGGACACTGTAACTGGTGGAGATTTATAATAGGCAATAAGTCCAATGACAAAGGAAGCTGTTTATCCTTTCATTTGTGCTCAATAACTCCACTAAAATTTTAAGTAGTACATTGTTTAAATTTAGTAGGATCTCTGGAAATAAATATATCAGTCTAGCCCTTTTAACAATAAAGGGATGAATGTTGTAGAACTCCAGAAATCTAGATCTGCTCACTCAATACACAGGAAGCTAAACTCTGATATCAGGTTGATAGAAGAATGTAGGTATTTCTTTTTTTATTTTTTTAAGATTCATTTATTTATTTGCAAGGCAGTGAGTTACAGAGAGTCAAAGGCAGAGTAAGAGAGAGAGTTCTTCAATCCAATGGTTCACTCCCCAATTGGCCCCAACTGTCGGGGCTGCGCCAATCCAAAGACAGGAGCCAGGAGTTTCTTCTGGGTCTCCCACACAGCTGCAGGGGTCCTCAGACATCTTCTATTGCTTTCCCAGGCCATAGCAGAGAACTGGATTGGAAGTGGAAAAGCCAAGATTCCAACTGGTGCCCATAAGGAATGCCAGCACTGCAGGCGGCAGCTCTACCTGATACTCCACAGTGCCAGCCCCAGCATACAGGTATTTCATGCAAAGCACAGAGCAAGGAGCCAAGCAACTACTGCTTGATTCCCAAATTCCCTGAAGGATTCGAGGTAAAGGTTTTATAGGCTGATGTTGGGGTCGAGGAGGGCATTCTCAGCTCATGTTCAGGTCCCTGATTTTTTCACACTGTTTGTGGATCTCCTTTGATTGACTGGTGATATCAAGTTCTTATGGGAATATTGATTATGGAAAAGTGAGCTTTGGTAGTTATTTATTGCTGCGGCCTGCGTTCCTGTTAAAATCCTCCAGACAAGACTGAATATTAAGATATTATCTACAAAAGAGATAAATGAACTTGTGATTGGGGTTCTGGTAGGACCAGCTGCATCACTCCTTCAATTCAATGAGTTAAGTTTAGTAAGAGGTTGATTTGCAACCAGAAAAGCAGGATAAGAAAACTTTAAGCTAAGTGAGGGAGGCGGGGAAACCATGGAAGTCTAGGACCTGACAATCTGTACCATCTGCATCAAAGGCACTACAGAGAGTTCGGTTTTATGAAGGTATGTCAATTGGCTTGTTTTAGCATACACAAAAATTTACTCAGAATTGTTCTAGAATCAAATGTCAATCAGTGCACCTTCATCTTTTTGTATAAATCCTTTTTAGTGAATTTAGGGTTTTCAACTTTGGTCAAATTTTGGGCTTCTTTTCAATGATTTATTTCCTCCCTTTGAGACAGATTTGGTTTCTTGGGTCTTTTGGATATACTTCTTGCTGTGATGGTATTTGCAAGTTTTCCCTTCAAGACTGTCTCAAATAATTACTATCAAAGTTTGGGTTCTCTCCTAGTGCTCTGGCATGATCTATTGTACGAGGATGTCTTCCCTCCTACCCTGAGAATTAGGACATTTGTTGAGACAGAGGCATAGTTAGTAATAGTAACAGTGACACTTCATAAGGTCCTAATAAATCATTGGCTCTTATTAATACAACATCAGCATGCTACATTGTAACTTTTCTTCTTCTGTGTGAGCCATCACCAAATGGACCCTTATTTTAAATAAGCTGTCATTCTTTCCCCCTAAACACTATAGAATAAGGTCAATATCTGGTGGGACACACACTTTCCTATCAATGGAATCTCCACTGACACTAGTTTCAGGTATGGTTTGTGCTAAAATCAAGGCACACACTTCTAAGACATACAGTTAAGTCCAGGCTGTGACATATCCTTTATACCATCATGACGTTACCTCCAATTGCACAGTTCTGTCCCTGAACACTGATTATTGAAAATTTGCAGAGTGAGTTGGTTAAATCTGAACAGAGACTTAGTAAGATTGGTAAATCAGCACAAATGGATACAGCTCCATACCACAAGCTCACCAACAGGCAGCAACACATTTCAGACAGCACGCTAGTCATTAGGCAGCAGAGCCAGTTAACAAGTCAAACTGAGAGTAGTAAGCCCTCTGATAGTAGTGCTCATTGTCTAGACATTCTGCTTTGTATACCAATGGTGTGGCAGTGTGAACTGTCACCAGAAAATTCACTCAAAAATTGAAACTGATGATCTGTATATACACCAAGAAAATGTGAAAAATGCATTATTCATGTACTGAGACTTTCTGGAAAGATAGAGCAGGCTACCAAGCTAATTTAAAAACAACTTCAGAGAATAGGAAAAAAGGAGGTAGTAGAGTTTTATAGTAAATAAGGATGGGACTATTATCAATGTATTGGGTGAGCAGAATGTGAGGATTTGGCGGTAAGGTTTTCCTGGTTTGAACTTTTTGCTGTTCTAAGCGAAGGAGCACCTGGTTTTCTTATTAGCTTGGACATATAAGGGATTTGAAAGCTTTCAGCACCACATATCAAATGACAGAATCATATATAAAGAAAACCCCAAACACACCACCAAAAGCTGTGAGAATCAACAAATTCAGTGAA
The DNA here is from genome assembly GCF_033115175.1 of Lepus europaeus. Classification (NCBI taxonomy): domain Eukaryota; kingdom Metazoa; phylum Chordata; class Mammalia; order Lagomorpha; family Leporidae; genus Lepus; species Lepus europaeus. Next base: position 63,563,396 of record NC_084831.1, read on the forward strand.
GTTGTAGGATACAAATTCAATGTACAAAATTCAGTAACAATTTTGTACACCCACAGTGAATCATATCAAAAAGAAATCAATAAGACAATTTCATTTCATTTTTAAAAAAGATTTATCTATTTATTTGAAAGGCAGAGTTACAAAGAGAAAGCGCTATATATATACATACATATATATATACATATATATATATATATATATATATATAGAGAGAGAGAGAGAGAGAGAGAGAATCTTCCATCCATTGGTTCACTCCTCAAATGGTCACAATGGTCAGAGCTGGGCTAGGCTGAAGCCAGAAACCAGGAGTTTCTTTCAGTCTCCCACATGAATGCAAGGGCCCAAGCACTTGGGCCATCTTCCACTGCTTTCCTAGGCTCATTAACAGGGAGCTGGATTGGAAGTGGAAAAAACAGTATTCAAACTGATGCCTATATGGGATGTCAGCATTGCTGAAGGTGGCTTAACCCATGACATCACAATATTAGCCCCTGAAATTTCATTCCTAATAGCTACAAAGAAAATAAAAGACCTGATAATAAGTTTACCAAAGATGTGAATGATCTCTATGATTAAAACTTTTAATTATTGATGTAAGAAATTGAAGTAGACTTAAAGAAATGAAAAGACAACCTATATTCATGGATTGAAAGAATCCCTACTGCTAAAATATGCATCTACACAAAATGATTTATAGATTCCATATAATTCCTATCTGAATTCCAATGATTTTTTTTGTAGGACTGGAAATGTAAGGGTTGCAGAATGTCTACCACCAAGGAACGACTCCAAGAGACACTCTCATGCAATCAGCAAAGGGTTTATTTTCTCCAGCATGCTGGGGCTGTCTGAACACCCAGGAACAGAGCAGCCTCGAGTGAAAGAAGGCTAGGGTTTTTATACAGTGCAACAAACAAACGGGAGGGGGTGTGTTCATACAAAGATCACTAAGTTACAGGAACTTATTGTAGCTCTTTCTGGACTCCTGCAAGCGATATCCCGTGAGACAGTTACACAAAGCAGTTTTACAAGGCCATCTCTCAAGCAGATGGGGACAGTATCACAGGCAAGTGGGAACACATGTTTCAACAGAGATAATTCGGTTCCTTATCACCATGGCTACACTTGGATTTTTTTTCAGTTTCAGTTTTATGGCTTTTAAGCTTTTAACCCTTCAGAAAAAACAGTACTAAAATTTGTATGGAGTCACAAAAGACCTCATATAGTCAAATAAATCTTGAGCAAAAAGAACAAATCAAGATGCATTACATTATTTGACATTAAAATATATTATAAAGCACAGTAACTAAAACAGAATTTCATTCACATGAAACAGATGCATGTCCATGAAAGAGAATTGAGATCATAGAAATAAATGCACACATCTCCAGCCAATTGATCTTTGGCAAAGGTGCTAAGAACATATGCTAGTCTTTTAAATGGTACTGGCAAGATTAGATAGACATGTACAGAAATGTTACCTAGACATCTATGTCTAACATTTACCAAAAATAATATGGAATAAAAACCTAAATATGAGATCTGAAACCTTTAGACTAATAGAAGAATACACAGGGACCACACTTCAGGACATTGGAATGGGCAAGGATATTCTGGATTAACCCTTAGAAGCACAGAAGATAGATAAAAGAACAGGCAAATGGGATTCGTCAAACTACAGAGCTATTTTACAGCAAAGGAAACAAACAACAGAGCAAAGACAACTGACAGAGTGGGAGAAAACATTTACAAACTACACATAATCTGACAAGAGGTAAACATCTAGAATATTGTAAAGAAATGAAACAACTCATTAGTGAAAAAAATGCAATTAAAAATGAGCATTAGATATTAAAAAATGTTTCTCAAAAGGACATACAAATGGCCAACAGGTACATGAAACACCTTACTAATCATCAGGAAAATGCATACTAAAACCACATTGCAGTATCACCTCACTCCAGTAAGATTGGCTATTATCAAAACAGCAAAAGGTAAAAAGTGTTGACACCAATACTTACACATTGTTGGTGGGAATGTAAGTTAGTAAATCATTGTGGAAACAGTATGGTGGTTCCTCAAAAAACTAAAAATAAAACTACCGTATGATCCATCAATCCCACTTCTGTGTATATATAGAAGAGAAATGGAATCCATCCATGAAGCAGACATTTGCACTCCCTTGTTTGTGTAGCACTGTTCATAATAGTCAAGGAATATTAACGCCCTATGTGTTCATCCACTGATGAATGAGTAAAGAGAAAACGGTAGAAACACACAGAGAAATATTATGCTACCATAAAAAGGACAAAAATTTTGCCATTTGAACGACATGGATGAAACTGGAGATCATTGTATTAAATAAGCTAAGCACACAAAGACAAATACATGATCTAATTAATACAAGGAGTCTAATAAGTAGGTGATATCATAGAATTTAAAATATAATGGTGGTTGCCAGCAGCTGGGGAGTGAAGTGGGGAGGGAGGGATTAGGGAAAGTTGATTGATAGGTACTAGATGATAGTTAGATAAGGGTAAGAAATTCTGGGGTTCTATTACACAGTGGGGTGAAGATTAATGTTAATTTACTGTATATTTTTCTCTAAAGCAAAGCTAGGACATGGTATTTTTGAATGTTTTTAGTTAAATGCTTGAAAGGATAAAGATATTTGCCCTGATCATACATTATCTATACATATAACAAAAACATACACCATAACTATGTAAAATATTTATGTGTGTTACTTGTTTAATTGAAAAAACAAAATGTAAAATAAAAAAGGCTTAAAAATGATATCGAGAGCTGGCAACAATGATAACTGAGGCCCCTGTTAGCAGACAAAGGGATCTGTTTGCATTGGATGTCACCAAATAATTAGTGTTCAGTGAGAGTTGCTCAAAAGAAAACTTTTTTACTTGTGACCAGGAAAACAGAGAGTGGTAATGTATAGTTCCCTAAAGAAATTGCCTCCTCAACTAGTTTGCAGGGCTTTTATAACAAAGGTTAGGGGAATATCTAGAATATAGAAAAGAGGGAGCAGAATAGACCTTCCTCCTTGCTATTTACAGCCAGGAACAAAAAAGGGAGAGCAAGAGAGCCCTTCCTGGTCAAGCGACATACAGCTTCATACATGTATGCTCACAAAGTTGGGCTCAGACTAGTTTCTTGCTGTTTTCCTCTTTTGGAGGGAATCTTGTCCCCTCTGAGTACAATGTTGCAAGATAAGCTTTCCTAAAACAGTCTCTGAAAAGCAGGCTCTATGAATAAACTGCTGGAGACTCTCTGAGTCTGTTCCCATGACTCCTCTTGTAAAAACTCCTATTTTGTAGGTTACGCTGGCAGCTGGCAGTAATGCTGTTTGAAAGGAAGGGAGAGAGGGAGGGAGGGAGGGAGGGAGGAAGAAAGGGGGAGAGAGAGCAAGAGAGAGAGCTATTTACCATATACTGGTTCTCTGCCTGAAGGCTCACAATAGCCAAGATTGGAACACAGCAAAGCCAGTAGCCTAGAATACAATTTGAGTTTCCCTTATAGGTAGCCAGGGACCAAAGTACTGGGCCATCATCGGCTGCCTCCCAGAATGCACATTAGCAGGGCACTTTCTTAGAAGCAGAGCCAGGACTTGAAACCAAGCATCCCCATATGGGAATGCAGGCATTCCAAGCCATGCCAACCATTGCATAAAGATCCTTCCCAGAGTCCATCTGGAATATTTTGGTTCAGCCAATCCAGCTGATTGCAACTCAGAGTGTTCCCAGTAGACATTAGCTGAAATCAAACTTGATCCTGGGAAATTTTTCTCTTGCACATTGAAGCAATAATATTGTAAAAGCCAAACTATGCCTTCCTTTGATCATTTCCAGATAACTTGGAAATTTCTAGTAAAGTAGAAATTCCAGACCTTTTTCATTCTATCCTCCTTTCACCTAGATATCTTATTTGCAATGAAATCACCTGGCAGACATCAAATAGTTCCATTACTAATTTGATCTATGTTAAATGAAGTGTTATGCAAATGTTTTCTTTAACTGCTAAGAGCTGTCACTAAAGGATTTATATTCTATACTCGTGAATAATGCCAGGCTGAGAGACAGCCCCTTAATGAAATTTTGACCTTATTTTCTCTTAAAAAATTCTCTGTTCTCCAAAGCTATAATTCTGTTGAGTGATTTCTCAGCTGCTTGAGGAGTCATACTGTGTAATATTGGCCATACTTCACAGTGTGCAATATTGCATTGTGCGTACATTTTACTATTGAGTGGTTTTATTTTGTAGTCTTGCTAGTACCATCATATAATTAAATTATAAGCTCATGTTGTGTAAAGGTCAGACACTTTACATGTATAAAAGCAAATGCTATGTGTATTTCATTGCACACTGAAATCTACATAAGGAAGGAAGAAATCTTGTAAGTTGCAATTGGAATTTCTTGACTTTAGAGCAAGGCTTTGCAGTGTCCTGCTATTCTAAAGAAACAGAAATTACTTTTAAATGTCCCCTTAGTATCTTTGCCTCCTATTGGAATAAAAACATACCTTGTAGGCTTTTTTAGCCTAGATCTGAGAAAGACTAGTCACCCTAATTGGTGACTGCCTTTTCTTCTTAACCTTCTCCCATTAATTTACATTGTTCTTTGTTTTGTGTTGCTTTCAAAGAAGAAATGCTTTTCTTCCCAATAAGCTGGAAGATTATAGATGATCAATTCTTTGTATTTTAGTTTTGAAATTGGATGTAGGGGCTGTGCTGTGGCGTAGTGGGTAAAGCTGCTGCCTGCAGTGCCAGCATCCCATATGGGTGCCAGTTCAAGTTCCAGTGGCTCCATTTCCAATCCAGTTCCCTGCTATGGCCTGGGAAAGCAGTAGAAGATGCCTCAAGTCCGTGGGCCCCTGCACCTGCACAGGAGACCCAAAAGAAGTTCCTGGCTCCTGGCTTTGGATCCGCCCAGCTCTGGCGGTTGCAGTCATCTGGGGAGCGAACCAGCAGATGGAAGACCTGTCTCTCTGCCTCTACCTTTGCCTCAGTAACTCTGCGTGTCACATAAATAAATAAATCTTTTTTAAAAATTGGACTAATAGTTTCAAACTATTTTTTAAAATTTGTTTAAAGTGCAAGAGATCATGTTTGCATATACCAAATATATATATTATATATATATATATATATATATAATATATATATATAATATCTCACTATAGTACCAGATAAATCAGTTTTTATCCAGTTCAGGGTAGTATTGTTATTAGATGGCCCATGAAGATAATAAAACAAATGATCATTTGTAAAACATTGTCCAGTTATGTTTTAAGAATTCTGATAATTTCATCTTTTTTTTGTTTTGTTTTGTTTTGTTTTGCTTTGTTTTTTTTTGGACAGGCAGAGTTAGTGAGAGAGAGAGAGACAGAGAGAAAGGTCTTCCTTTCCATTGGTTCATTCCCCAAATGGCCGCTATGGCCGATCCAAAGCCAGGAACCAGGTGCTTCCTCCTGGTCTCCCATGCGGGTGCAGGGCCCAAGCAATTGGGCCATCCTCCACTGCCTTCCCGGGCCACAGCAGAGAGCTGGACTGGAAGAGGAGCAAGTGAGACAGAATCTGGTGCCCCAACCGGGACTAGAACCCTGGGTGCCAGTGCTACAGGCGGAGGATTAGCCAAATGAGCCACGGTGCCAGCCAATTTCATTATTTTATCAGATTATCTCTCAACCATTTAGATGGCGGATTCAGAACTTCTTTTTTAAGATTTATTTAATTTACTTGAAAGTCAACAGAGACAGAGGGGGGAACAGAAAGAGAGTGATCTTCCATCCACTGGTTCACTCCCTAAATGGCCACAATAGCTAGAGCCGGGCCAGGCCCAAGCAAGGACCAGGTGTATAAATAGGCAGCTGCATTGGAAGCAGAGAAGCTGGGAATCAAACCGGTGCCCACAGGGACACAAGCGCCACAGGCAGCAACTTAGCCTGCTATAATTAAGCATCTGTGAAATTTTATAATTGCCATTGTTTTGGTATTGTTAAGAAAATTAACATAAAGAAATGTGACTTACAGAAATATGTCAATATATATTAGCATTAGATCATTACATTTTTCTTCATTTAAAGATTTTTATTAATAAATCCTTATATATTAATATATTATATATAATTATAGATATTATATTTAATTATATATATTATATTATATTATCAAATCCAGATGCTCTCATGTGAGACACAGGCGTGTTAATTGTTGTCAAAAGTAGAACAAACACCCACACCTTCATATTTTTTCACTTAGGTAGGTAGGTAGGAAGTTTTAGAAATACATGATTAAAATTGATATTTCTAGATGTCATGTTACACTGAAAATGTGTCCTAATGAACAATTTTGTGGCACAAAGGAAGTCTAAAAAGTGTTTTGTTTCTTTACTTTGCAAATGAAAAAATACCATCTTATCATAAGCTTTATTTTTTGACATTTATTCTTCTTTATAATTAAGGGTAATCTCTAGATTTTATTTGTCCTCACCACTTCTCCCTGGTAAACTTCTATTAGTATAGTATATTAACTTGTTATTCTTGTCATTCTAAGAAATATGAAACTAAAATTATTCTCATTTTGATGTATCTTTTGGGATATACGTTGTCCCAGTTAGAATTACTAATGGAAATGTATCTTAACTATGAAGCATATAGCTAAGAATGAAGCTTTTTTTTCCATGCAATATTGTTTATGGTAAAATCCAAACCAATTTTAACTTTTTATGTTGAGACCAAGATACTTTCAGTTATTCAAATGATCATTTCAAAATGATATTTCACTTATAAGAGTGAGTATTTATTGGTCTTGTTCAATACAAGAAGCTATTTTAGAATTAACTTATTACTAATTTAATTTCAACCAAACCTTGAAGTGATATACAACAATGGAAGGAAATTTTTCCAGAGAGCTTATAAAAGAGAAGCGATAGAAATTATAGTATGTTTAATTGAGAGCAGCAAGATGGCGGAATAGGAAGGGAGCACACTGATAGTCCAGGAAGAGACAGTTTAATAAAAGTGGAGATACTGCAGGTTCAAGGAAGAGTAGGGGAAGAAACAGCAGAGGAAACTCTCCCGGAACTAGTGACTCATGGTGGACCTGCGTGGAGGGCATGAGAGCCCACGGCTTGGGAAACCATGGCAGAATGTGGAAAGAGGAGACTAGAGGGAATGAGACTTGAAACCCCATGGGGCTAACTAGAAGAGAGAGGAAAAAAAAATTGACTAGTACAGACATGAGTTTATCCCTCTCCGCTCACCTCTCAAAGGTGAGCAAGGCAAAGAACAGGCACCATTTTGGACATACGTAATAAGTGGTGCGACCTCAGGTCTGCTCCCGTCCTCAGCCAAGCAGAAAAACCTGACTCTGGGGGGTGTGTGTGAAATAACAGGAGATTAGGATCTAGTGAATGTGTGGTGCTAATGAACTGAGAACTGTGAAAAAAGAGATGGTGGGGGAGAGAACTCACAGAATGCACATGAGTACTCTCCAGAGATGCTACAATTCAGTAACCTTGGCAACCCAGTGGGAGGCTGCAGGAGAATTTGAGCCCACGCTGAGGGCAGCACAGATTCCCTGTGTGGTCTTTGGTAAAGAGCTTCCAATCTCTTGCTCCTGTGGGTATATCATATGCCTGCTAACTACCTTCAATTCCATTCAGCTGTGTGGAATTACTTCCCTTCTGAATCAAAGAAAGGAAGGAAGGAAGGAAGGAAGGAAGGAAGGAAGGAAGGAAGGAAGAAAGGAAGAAAGGAAGAAAGGAAGAAAGGAAGAAAGAAAGAAAGAAAGAAAGAAAGAAAGAAAGAAAGAAAGAAAGAAAGAGAGAGAGAGATTTACCATGCCCAACCTGGGAGTGTCACATTTGGCACACCCTTAACCCTGAGGAACCAAACAGAGCTCTTGGGCCACACCCATCTCAAGCCTCTAAGGCCCCATCAAAAGCAGACAGTCCACTTAATATAGTCATAGTAAAACAAGAAAAAAACACCACAGCAAGGGAAGAAGAATTCAAAGAATATCTCCACAATGCCAAGCAACAAATGCAGAAGCCGAGGAAACAAGAACAAGGAAGACATTATGACACCCCCAAATGAACAAGAAACCCCAAGCCAAGATTATGAAGATGATGAGATGGAAGAAACGCAAGATACAGAATTCAAAAAATTTATAGGGCCGGCACCGTGGCTCAACAGGCTAATCCTCCACCTTGCAGCGCCGGCACATCAGGTTCTAGTCCCGGTCGGGGCTCTGGATTCTGTCCTGGTTGCCCCTCTTCCAGGCCAGCTCTCTGCTATGGCCCAAGAAGGCAGTGGAGGATGGCCCAAGTCCTTGGGCCCTGCACCCGCATGGGAGACCAGGAGAAACACCTGGCTCCTGGCTTCGGATCAGCATGAAGTGCCGGCCGCAGCGGCCATTGGAGGGTGACCAATGGCAAAGGAAGACATTTCTCTCTGTCTCTCTCTCACTGTCCACACTGCCTGTCAAAAAAATTAAAAAAAATTTATGATAAGAACATTTAGAAGTTTTCAAAAACAAATGCTTGAGCTATGGAAATCCTTACTGGACAGGATAGAAAATCTCATTCATGAAAATGAAATCTTAAGGAGGAATCAAAATGAAATGCAGAAACTAGTAGAACAGGAAAGCGTGATAGTGAAGAGAAATCAAAATGAAATGAAGAACTCAATAGATCAAATGACAAACACACTAGAGGGCCTTAAAAACAAAGTCAGTGAAACAGAAGAGAGAATATCGGACTTAGACGACAGAGCACAGGAAAGTATACAGTCAAACCAAAGAAAAGAAGAGGAAATTAGAAATCTAAAAAATATTGACGGGAATCTACAGGATACTATTAAAAAACCCAACATTCGGGTTATAAGAGTTCCTGAAGGCATGGAGAGAGAGAAAGGTTTAGAAGGCCTTTTTAGTGAGATACTTGCAGAGAATTTCCCAGGTTTGGAGAAGGACAGCGACATGCTAGTACGGGAAGCTCATAGAACCCCTAAGAAGCATGACCAAAAGAGATCCTCACCACAACACGATGTAATTAAACTCACCACAGTGAAACATAAAGAAAAGATCCTAAAATGTGCAGGAGAAAAATGTCAGATTACTCTAGAGGATCTCCAATTAGACTCACAGCAGACTTCTCAGCAGAAACCCTACAGGCTAGGAGGGAATGGCGAGATGTAGCCCAGGTACTAAGAGAGAAAAACTGCCAGCCCAGAATATTATATCCTGCAAAGCTCTCATTTGTGAATGAAGGTGAAATAAAGACCTTTCACAGCAAACAGAAATTGAAAGAATTTGTCTCCACTCGTCCAGCCCTGCAAAAGATGCTTAAAGATGTGTTACACACAGAAACACAGAAACACAGAAACACAGTCATCAATATCAAAGAAGGTAAAGGAAGGAAACCTCACAGCAAAAGATCACAGGAAGCTCAATGCATATGTTAGAAAATATCATTGGGAAATGGCAGGGAGACTTAGACTCCAATACAATAGTACTCAGGGACATCAATACTCCACTCTCAGAAATAAATCACCCAGACAGAAGATCAACAAGGAGTCAGTAGATTTAAATGACACTATAGCCCAAATGGATCTAACAGATATCTACAGAACTTTTCATCCTACACATTTAGAATTTACATTCTTCTCAGCAGTACATGGAACCTTCTCTAGGATTGACCACATACTAGGTCATAAAGCAAGTCTCAGTAAATTCAAAAGAATTAGAATCATATGATGCAACTTCTCAGTCCATAGAGGAATGAAGTTGGAAATTAGCAACTCAGCAATCCCTAGAGCATATGCAAACACATGGAGATTGAAGAACATGCTCCTGAATGAAAAATGAGTAATACAAGAAATCAAAAGAGAAATCAAAAACTTTCTGGAAGTAAATGAGGATAACAGCACAACATACCAAAACTTATGGGATACAGCAAAAGCAGTGTTAAGAGGAAAGTTTATAACAATAGGTGCCTAAATCAAGAAATTGGAAACACACCAAATAAATGAGCTTTCAATTCATCTCAAGGATCTAGAAATTCTGCAGCAAACCAGACCCAAATCTAGTAGGAAAAGAGAAATAATTAAAATCAGAGAAGAAATCAACAGGATTGAATCCAAAAAAATTACAAAATATCATCAAAGGAGGAGCTGTTTTTTTGAAAAAATAAACAAAATTGACACCCCATTGGCCCAACTAACTAAAAAAAGAAAAGACCCAAATCAATAAAAGCAGAGATAAAAAGGAAATGTAATAACAGACACCACAGAAATAAAAAGAATCATCGGAAATTACTACAAAGAGTTGTATGCCAGCAAACAGGGAAATCTATCAGAAATGGATAGATTTTTGGATTTTTGGACACACGCAACCTACCTAAATTGAACCATGAAGACATAGAAAACCTAAACAGACCCATAACTGAGACAGAATTTGAAACAGTAACAAAGGCCCTCCTAACAAAGAAAAGCCAAGGACCAGATGGATTCACTGCTGAATTCTACCAGACATTTAAAGAACTATCTCCAATTCTTCTCAAACTATTCAGAATAATTGAAAAAGAGGGAATCCTCCCAAATTCTTTCTATGAAGCCAGCATCACCTTAATTCCTAACACGGAGAAAGATGCAGCAATGAAAGAGAATTACAGACCAATAACCCAGATAAACATAGATGCAAAAATCCTCAATAAAATTCTGGCCAATAGAATGCAACACCACATCAGAAAGATCATCCACCCAGACCAAGTGGGATTTATCCCTGTTATGCAGGGATGGTTCAATGTTCGCAAATCAATCAATGTGATACACCACATTAACAGACTGCATAAGAAAAACCATATGATTATCTCAATAGACGCAGAGAAATGAATCTGGAAAACATCATGCTGAGTGAATTAAGCCAGTCCCAAAGAGACAAATATCATTTGTTTTCCCTGATCGGCGACAAATAACTGAGCACCAAAGGGGAAACCTGTTGAAGTGAAATGGACACTATAAGAAACAGTGACCTGATCAGCTCTTGTCCTGACTGTTGATGTACAATGTAATACTTTATCCATTTTAGCATTTTTTTTTTTTGCTCTAGTACTATTGGTTGAACTCTGTAGTTAACACACAATTATTCTTAGGTGTTTAAATTTTAACTGAAAAGTGATCCCTGTTAAATATAAGAGTGGGAAAAAGAGAGGGAGGAGATGTACATGCTCAATCAGACTTGCCCCAAATGGTGGAGTTAGAAACATGCCAGGGGATTCTAATACAATCCCATCAATGTGGCATGTACCAATGCCATCTCACTAGTCCAAGTGATCAATCTCAGTTCACAATTGATGACTCTGATAGGTCTAAGAGTCAAAGGGATCACAAGAACAAGACTAGTGTCTGCTAATACTAACTGATAGAATCAAAAAGGGAGAGAACGATTCAACATGGGAAGTGGGATACACAGCAGACTCATAAAATGGCAGATGTCCTAAATAGCACTCTGGTCTCAGAATCAGCCCTTAAGGCATTCAGATCTGGCTCAAGAGCCCATGAGAGTATTTTAGGCATGGAAAGCCAAGACACTCTGGGAAAAAAAAAAAAAGAAGAAGACCAAAATGAAAGATCTCTGTGAATGAGATCCCAGTGGAAAGAACGGGGCCATCAAAGAAGGAGGTACCTTTCTCTGAAGGGAGGAGAGAACTTCCACTTTGAATATGACCCTGTCTGAATAAGATTGAAGTTGGCGAACCCTAAAGGCTTCCATAGCCTTGGCAACTCATGACTAGAGCCTAGGGAGATTACTGAAGCCATAAACAAGAGTGTCAAATTGTTAAATCAACATCAGGAGTCACTGTGTACTTACGTCTCATGTGGGATCTGTCCTTAATGTGTTGTCCAATGTGAAATAATGCTATAACAATACTGAAACAGTATTTTTACACTTTGTGTTTCTATGTGGATGCAAACTGATGAAATCTTTACTTAGTATATACTGAATCAATCTTCTGTATATAAAGATAATTGGAAATGAAAAAAAAAACCTGGTGTTAATTGGAAATGGCATAGAAAATTAATCATTTTTTTAAAAAAATATCATGTAGGATCTCTGTCCTTAATGTGCTATACATTGTGATTTAATGGTATAACTAGTACTCCAACAGTATTTTTCACTTTGTGTTGCTATATGGGGTAAACTGTTGAAATCTTTACTTAATATATACTAAACTGATCTTCTGTATATAAAGAAAATTGAAAATGAATCTTGATGTGAATGGAAAGGGAGAGGGAGCAGGAGAGGGGAGGGTTACGGGTGGGAGGTAAGTTTTGGGAGGGGGAAGCCATTGTAACCCATAAGCTGTACTTTGGAAATTTATATTCATTAAATAAAAGTTAAAAAAAATAAAGGAAAAAAAGGAATCAAGCAGGGGGGGAATGAGACAGGAAGCAGGGAAGTATGTTTAGCTTCTTAGAATTGTATCTGAGCCGGCGCCGCGGCTCAATAGGCTAATCCTCCGCCTAGCGGCGCCGGCACACCGTGTTCTAGTCCCGGTCGGGGCACCGATTCTGTCCCGGTTGCCCCTCTTCCAGGCCAGCTCTCTGCCTTGGCCAGGGAGTGCAGTGGAGGATGGCCCAAGTCCTTGGGCCCTGCACCCCATGGGAGACCAGGAGAAGCACCTGGCTCCTGCCATCGGATCAGCGCGGTGCGCCGGCCGCAGTGCGCTACCGCGGCGGCCATTGGAGGGTGAACCAACGGCAAAAGGAAGACCTTTCTCTCTGTCTCTGTCTCTCACTGTCCACTCTGCCTGTCAAAAAAAAAAAAAAAAAAAAGAATTGTATCTGAAATACATGAAATCTGTTCTCTTAATATTAATAATTTTTTGAACAATTTTGACTGCTTAAAATCCAAGCCTACATTTTAAAATAATGCTTTCAAAATTCCTTATACAACATTTTATGATTTAGCAACTATTTAGAAGAAATGTTTATCCTGTTTATAGACTAATGAAATACATTATTTCTGAGGGCCAGACAAAATCTTACCCTTTGAGTATTTTTTTGGAATTGTATGAAACAGATACTTTCATCCTGTATTTGGCTAAGAAAAAAGAGCTGTGTTATAGCAACACAATTTTAAAGAACGAACAATAATTTTCATGGTTTATTATGAAAATGCAGTATAACTGGACATGACCAATTTAACTTCCAAAAGGGAATGTTTAAAGAGAAATGAAAAAAAAATGAGTATGATAAAACCCATCTTCTGATAATTATTTTGATTCCAACTGCTAGGTAGGAAGTCATAAATGTAGCCTATGTGTGTGTGGAGACAGGCATGAAGACCAGCACCTACTGTGGATGTTCCAGAAGCCCAGCATCTTGCACTTCAAAGTCCTGCCCAGACTCTGATAACCTCCCAGGTGGTCCCAGCCCTTCTCCAAGGAAAGCTCCCAGGAGAACTCTCTCTCCTCAGGACCAAATGGGTTACCTGAACTGATAACATGGGGCAATAAAACCTTCTCAGATGCCCAAAAAGAAAAGGCCCACTACTCTGCCTGGGTACCAGCAAATCTAGGGAGGAATTCACTAATTTTCACCCAACAAACCCTTCTGCCAGGACTCTCCATCCTTTGTCCTGGAGGAGAGGGGGAAGTGGGTAAACAGACTCCCTTAAAAACCTAGGGAGTCCAAACAGACTGTGTGCTCAGTTCTCTGCCTCTCTGCTGAGTCACCCACCTGGCCTGCCCAGGTGTATTCTTTCTGATATCAGAAATGACCCCCTAAAATCTATATAAGAATGTGGCCCTTAAAGTTCCCCAGAAGCGTCATCTGGAATGCCACCAGAATTTGCAGTGCCATACAATATCACCATATGCTTATTAATAAATCCTCAATATTAATAAGCCTGAGACGGTCCTTGCCTAATATTTAATATTGATGCCTAATACCGGCATCAATAAACGAGGCAGCATGGTACATTTTAGGCTTTTATTTAGTGTGAAATGTGCATAGGCAAGTGAGGGCTTCAGTTCAGTTTAACGTGAAGGGAAAATCTGGAAACAAGGGCAGTATCCATACCAAGCAGAAAGCAGGTCAGAAGCCACGTGCAGCAAGCGTATTGAGCTGCTATCCACCGCTTATCACCAGCAGCAAAGCAGAGGCAGAGAGCATTTTGGGATGCTCCTTGCCTTATATATATTTTTCACAGGGGAGTGGCTTGTGGGCAGGTGGGTGCTCAGGTATGGTCAGGTAGAGTATGATGTCACACAGGGGTGGGGTGAGGGTATCAGGTAGTGTGTGAGGTCACACAGGAGCGTGGCAAAGGCGTGGTCTTCCAGCTCACACACCTAATTGTTTTTAGCCTGTCTACTTCATCTCCATTCAACCATGTAACCTCACTCTCCCCCAATCTGAGTGACTGGGCACTCTCTCTGCCCCTTCTGTTCTGACGGATGCTCTATCCCCAATAAAACCTTATCATTTTGCACTGTCCCATGCCTCGCATGAAGGCAAGAACCCCATGGCTTCTATGGCCTTCCTCTGGTAACACAACTATCCAACATCATCAGAATGTTACTGTAGAATATTTCTTAAATAAGAAGATGGGGCTGGCCCTGTGGCATAGCTGGTAAGTCGCTGCCTTCCGTGCTGGCATCCAGTATGGCACCAGTTCAAATCCTGGCTGCTCCACTTCCTACCCAGCTCTCTGCTACAGCCTGGGAAAGCAGTAGAAGATGGCCCAAGTCCTTGGACCCCTGCACTTGTGGGAGAGCTGGAAGAAACACCTGGCTCCTAGCTTCAGATCGGCGCAGCTCCAGCCATTGCGGCCAATTGAGGTGTGAACCAGCGGATGGAAGATATCTCTCTCTTTGGCTGCACCTTTCTCTGTGTAACTCTGACTTTCAAATACATAAATAAATCTTTTTTTTTTTTTTTACAGGAAGAGTTAGACAGTGAGAGAGACAGAGAGAAAGGTCTTCCTTCCATTGGTTCTGTTATGCCCAGTTCAGTTATCCCCAAAGACCAACAAGGAGCAGATACCGCTGTAAAGCACACGAGAGTTTTATTACAGGTCTGGGCCTGGTCTCTCAATCAACACCGACGCAGTGGGTCTGAATTGAGAGCCCCAATGCTTCAGTTAACAGGGTTTTTATAGGGTTTTCAGAAACATTCTATAAATCATGGTACCAGTTAGCAAATCATCTCATCCCACGGGAAATTCAAAGGACATCTGCTAGAATCGATTAGTGCATCCAGTGGCGGGAACGGACCTACTAAAGGTGGTTGGATGGCCTTGGGGTTGATGCCTTTTGAATTGACTGGCCGAAGCATAGGGTCCGAGCTGCTGGGGTGTACGTGCCGAACTGCAGGGTCTCAGGTAGCTATCAATCACCTTATCTGCCCTGAGAAGACACCAGGAACTCTAGGTATTTCTCTGTTATCTGTTAATTGGCTGTTGCTAGGAGAGTTTATCACAAGGTGAGTTCATTTATTTACTCCTGGCTTAGGGTTCAGGGCCTGGTCAGGCCCAAGTTACAAGATGGAAGCCTAATTTAAAATAGTTACACCTTGATTCAGGCTCAGGTCTCACAAGTCACCCCCTAAATGGCTGCTACGGCCGATCCAAAGCCAGGAGCCATGTGCTTCCTCCTGGTCTCCCATGCAGATGCAGGGCCCAAGCACTTGGGCCATCCTCCACTGCCTTCCCAGGCCACAGCAGAGAGCTGTACTGGAAGAGGAGCAGCCGGGACAGAATCCAGCACCCCGACCGGGACTAGAACCCGGGGTGCCGGCGCTGCAGGCGGAGGATTAGCCTATTGAGTCACATTGCCAGCCTAATTTAAAAAAAAAAAAAAAGTGTTATGCCTAGTGATAGATGTTAAGCAGTCATAGCTTTCTCCTTTCAGAATGCATGCCTTTAAGGCAGAAAACTTTCAGAATTCTTTTTTATTCTTCCTATTGTTAGGTGGGAAGTCAGAAATTAGCTTATGTGTATGTGACAAGGACCTAAGGAATTGACATCTACAGTGGTCCAGCATCTGCATTTCAAAGTCACCCCGATGATAACCTTCCAGGTACATGCCAGTATCTGTACTTCAAAGTCCTGTCCGGATCCTGATAACCTTCCAGAGGGTCCTGCCCCTTCTACCTGTCCTGATAAACATCCTTCCTCTAAGGTGGGCAACCTAGAGAGAAGCCCCTTGGCCGAAGCCAACCAGGCTTCCCCTGTCTGACAAGTTCAGGGCGAAAACTCAGGAATTTTTCGTATTTACACCCAGCAAGTCCTTTGTTCTGGAGGAGAAGAAGGAGATGGGGAGAGAAAAGGCGGGATGGCATGACTCATCCCCTTAAAAACCCCAGCCTAAATGTGAACTGCACACTCTCAGTTTCTGTCTGGAGAAGTGCCCATCCATTTTTGCGGATGTCCCTACCCTAATAAACCTTGCTACTTTGCTTTCCACTGCTCTCTGTCTCATGCTTGAATTCTTTCTTGCACGAAGACAAGGGCTGTTTGTTTCTCCGGTAACACTGTGAATATGGAAGTCTGCCAGAAGTAGGTTATCTTTAAACAATCTCTGAAAAATATCAGTAAATATGTTACTTTATATATTCTCCAGTATGAACTCTAAATATATATCAAATTGTTTCTTTCTTTCTTTCTTTCTTTCTTTTTTTTTTTTTTTTTTTTTGACAGGCAGAGTGGACAGTGAGAGAGAGACAGAGAGAAATGTCTTCCTTTGCCATTGGTTCACCCTCCAATGGCCACCACAGCCAGCGTGCTGTGGCTGGCGCACTGCACTGATCCGATGGCAGGAGCCAGGTGCTTCTCCTGGTCTCCCATGGGGTGCAGGGCCCAAGCACTTGGGCCATCCTCCACTGCACTCCCTGGGCCACAGCAGAGACCTGGCCTGGAAGAGGGGCAACCGGGACAGGATCGGCGCCCCGACCGGGACTAGAACATGGTGTGCCAGAGCCACAGGCAGAGGATTGGGCTGCAGCGCCAGCCTATATATCAAATTGTTACTGGAGGGAAGGCCGTGGAAGCCATGGGGTTCTTGTCTTCACACAAGAAAGAATTCAGGTGTGAGACAGAGAGCAGAGTGATAAGGCTTTATTGGGGACAGGGCTGCCCAGTCGCTGGGACTGGGGGAGAGTGAGGTTACATGGTTGAGTGGAGAGAATACACCTGGGCAGGCCAGGTGGGTGGCTCAGCAGAGAGGCAGAGAGCTGAGCACACAGTCTGTTTGGACTCCCTAGGTTTTTAAGGGAGTCTGTTTACCCACTTCCCCCTCTCCTCCAGGACAAAGGATGGAGAGTCCTGGCAGAAGGGTTTGTTGGGTGAAAATTAGTGAATTCCTCCCTAGATTTGCTGGTACCCAGGCAGAGTAGTAGGCCTTCCCTTTTTGGGCATCTGAGAAGGTTTTATTGCCCCATGTTATCAGTTCAGGTAACCCATTTGGTCCTGAGGAGAGAGAGTTCTCCTGGGAGCTTTCCTTGGAGAAGGGCTGGGACCACCTGGGAGGTTATCAGGGTCTGGGCAGGATTTGGAGTGCAAGATGCTGGGCTTCTGGAACATCCACAGTAGGTGCTGGTCTTCATGCCTGTCTCCACACACACATAGGCTACATTTATGACTTCCTACCTAACAAAATCTGTATCCAAACTGCCTTTGAAATAACAATAGCAACAACAACAAAAAACATGGTGAGCAGTATTCTAATAAAGCTTTCAGCAAATTAACATTTAAATAGAATAAGCCACCAAGTAACTGTTAACTCAGTTATAACAAAATTGCTAATTTTATTTTGTTTATTCTCCCACTTTCTTTTTTTAACTAAATTATTTTAAAGGAAACTCAGTATGTTATTTTACCTGTGATCAGGTAAGTATGCATCTTTAAAAGAGTCTTTTATTTTTCACATAGCTAATATGCAATGGTCATACTCTACATGATTAAAAATAATAATATCTCATCACTACTGTTGAGCTGTGGAAAAATATCATGTTTTCAGAAAAGCTGCTGGAATAACACAAAGAACACCTGCAAACCCTCCTTTCACTTAGATTTAACAATTGTTAGAATCTGGCCATAGGTGCTCTTTCTCACTCAGGCATGCTTTCTCTCTCTCTCTTTTCCCTTTTAAAATCATTAGAGAATTGTTTGCAGACATTGTACTTCATCCCTGAATACCTACGCCTTTGTTTCCAAACAATCAGGTACTTTTCTACATAACCACAACACAGTGATCACTCTTAGCACATTTAACATTAATATGATACAGTTGGCTAATATTCAGCTCATATTCAATGCCTTTCCACCGTTATGACACTTCTTTAGTCCAGGAGCCAATCAAAGATCATGCTTTGGAGGCAGGCATTTGTTGCAGGGGTTAAGCCACTGGTTAGGACAGCTGTGTCCCATATTGAAATTCCTGGGTTTAAGTCCTGGCTCAGCTACCTATCCTGCTTCCTGCTAATGCAACTCAAGTGCCACCTACATGGGAGACCTGAATGGAGTTCATGGCTCCTGGCTTTGGCCTTGTCCAGCCTCACCCATTGCAGGCATTTAGAAGTTGAATTGGTAGATGGAAGGTCTCTCTCTTTCTCTCCCTCCTCCCCACATTCCTCTGCATTTCCAATAAATAAATAAAATCAATAAAAATTTTTAATAAGCATACTTTGCATCTAGTCTGCCTTATTTGATAACACATCCCAAGTCTTTCATGTCACTGATATTTTAAAACAGTAGAAATCAACTGTTTTCACAAAAGCGGCTTCAGTTTACACCTTTGCAATTTGTAGACTCATGATTGAATTTTGGTTATTATTTTATTGTTTTGGCAGGAATGTTATGCGGATGCAGCCCATCAAGAGATACATAATGTAAGTGAGAGAGCACTCCTACTTACTGATTCATTCCTCAAGTGCCCTCAATGGCCAGGTCTCCCATTTGGGTAGTAGAGACCCAAATACTTGAGTAACTACTTCTCCTCCCCAGGGTTCTGTATTGGCAGAAGCTAGATCCAGGAGTCAGAGCTGGGTTTCGGACTCAGGCCCTCCAATGTGGGACACAGGCATTTTAATAAGTGTGTTACATGCTCCACCACCCATAAAAGTGGGGGATTCTGAGCAATCACTCCCTTTCTCCTATAAACGTCATATTTTTCAGTCAATGTGACATTGGAGAAATGGAGAGGACTTTAAGAGCAGGGCAAAAAGAAGTTTCCAGGTAAATAGCAACATAACGACTAAAGTTGAATCATTTTCATATATGTGGATAAAATGTGTTTATTTAAATATATAGATATATATATATATCAGGGCCAACAGAACAATGCTTTTTTGATGACAAACGCTATCATCCAGACTTTATTTGTGTATCTGCAATGAAAGGCACACACTCCTTTCTGAAAAAAAAAATTCTCTATTGATTTATAGCTCTGTCTCAAATGTTACAAATTTTTTCTTCATGTTTTCCTAAAATCCATATTGCTATAAACTCCACGGTTCAATCCTACTATCACCAAAAGTGTAGGACTTGGACTAAAAAGGAAGATTGGAGCACTGGAACACTGGCGGAGAACCTTGACTCTCGAGCTTCTTTCTCACAGCATGTTCCAGGAAGGCTGATTTGACAGCACGGCCCTCAGAGGGGTCCGGAGCACCACAGACAAGGAGCAGTTAGGCCACAAGAAACCAATGTGAGTCAGATCGTTGTGCCCTCTTCTGTGCTTTCCTCATTATGTTACTTAATTTTCCACTTAGGGAGGAGTTTGCTATCATTTTCCAAACATGCAATGTATGAAGATGTATGTTACTTACATGTATGAGCAGAAGGAGCCTCCCCCTCCTCCTTTGCTGCATTCTAGACACTCCCTCCTCAGAGAGGCTGTTTCCTCCAAACTATACCGCCCCGCTTTCTCCTTTACCTGTCACACGTGTACGGAGCTTTCCTCAGAGCAATTCCCACTTGAGGCTGATTGACTGGGGGCACTGCAAGGGCATGGATGCTGTGTGTCGGGTGACGCTAGCTATGCTCTTTGTGAAAACATAAAGTCCATTTGCTCATCTATGTAACAGTCTGAAAAAAATCAAAAAGCGTGATAGTAACTCCTCTCAACGCTCCAGACCTCACATTCCTGAGCCTCTCTGAGAGGTCTGTTGTGAATTCATACACTTATAGAGGACAGGCTGGTGGCGCGATTGCATGAAGTTGGGTAGACTAAGAGGTAACAGAGCCGGCGCCGCGGCTCACTAGGCTAATCCTCCGCCTTGCGGCGCTGGCACACCGGGTTCTAGTCCCGGTCGGGGCACCGATCCTGTCCCGGTTGCCCCTCTTCCAGGCCAGCTCTCTGCTGTGGCCAGGGAGTGCAGTGGAGGATGGCCCAAGTGCTTGGGCCCTGCACCCCATGGGAGACCAGGATAAGTACCTGGCTCCTGCCATCGGAACAGCGCGATGTGCCGGCCGCAGCGCGCTACCGCGGCGGCCATTGGAGGGTGAACCAACGGCAAAAGGAAGACCTTTCTCTCTGTCTCTCTCTCTCTCACTGTCCACTCTGCCTGTCAAAAATTAAAAAAAAAAAAAGAGGTAACAGAGAGAAAAGGATCTGTGGCAGGAGGGAGAATTCATACCTTAAAAAACAGGGTAGGCTGAGGCTCCCGCATGCGGTCATTGCCAAGAGGTAAATGCCAGCCTTGCTTGCCAGATTTTGGAATTCCTCCAGAAACTAGAATTCTAATTTGTTTGAGAAATCTCATGATTTCTAAATATTGGTATCCATTCTGAATTTCAACACACTGCGCAGTTCAGCACTGTGCCAGCCAAATAAAACAATTTTCTAGGGTTGGATTCTGCTTTTCAGCTGCCAATTGTGACTTCTGCTTTAATCAATCTAAGTTGACAGACATTCTGACTCCTAGGTTTCTGCATTTGGAGGTACTATATTTTACTGTCACCTTCTTAAAATATTGATCCAACAGTTGAAATAAACCATATAATGCTACTAACATACTAAGACCATCAGTTCATTAATTCAGTCTGTATTTTACTCTTTTTTTTTTTTTTTTGCCACATTTTACTCCTTTTTGCTACTTTACTCTAACCTTACCTCATTTCAGGGTGGTCTACTAGATCATCAAAATCTTTTTCACATATTTTACTGTCAAGTCATGTAATTCCTCAATAAAGGATTTTCTTCCCTTAATCTAATATTGTATCTATTTTTAAAATTTACTTGTTTGTTATTTTTAAACTTCAGTAGAGCAATAGCATGGTTTTCCTTACATGAATCTATCTATTTTTGAAGAATTAAGAGTATGTGATATGTAAAATCTAACCTATTTAATTCTTCTGTGAATAACCTAAGGTAAAAAAGGTTGGGTAGTCCTAGCGATATGACACAGATATTTGTTACAAGGGAAGAAGCATTGCTTTTCTGTTTCAGTCCTTAAGGAAGTGAAATAAGCAATCTGTAAGATAGAAACACAGCGTTTAATTTTGTATTTGGCAACATAGACTGAATCTCAGTCTGCTTATCTGATATGTTATTGCAATATCCATTAAAAAGTCATTCTGCTCATGGCAACAAATATGCAAATGCTGCTTCTTTTACAAATGATAAAAATACTTTAATGCTTGTTATTGTCTCATTAGCTAGGATACCTAGCAGGTTTTTGTGTGTGTGTGTGTGTGTTTTAAAATCTGTTGCTAATTTAAATTACTGTCCTTTGGATACCAGTGAAAATTATGAACACTTAGTGTTTTATTTTCTATGTGGTCATAAATAATCACTCTGTCTAAGATGTTCAATATAAATCAGGTTTTTAAGATGAAATAATGAAAAATAATATGCATTTAAATATCAAAACATGATTGGTACCAACACCAACTTCTATCAGAAACAACCATACACACACAAAAAAAAAAAAACAGTTCTACATTCTTATCTCATGTTGCAAGTTTAATTCCATTTCTTACTTTATTATTACATATTTGAACATGTGTATTATTGCAAAGTAAAGTAATAGTATTATTTCACACTCTTCAGTTTCCCTTCCCTGTCTGCTATTAATCTGATTATGTGGAATAATGTGATGTGTGATAATGAAGTTGGATAAAAGGAATTCCACTTAAATTATTAAATTTTTAAGAACATATAGAGTTTTTCTTTTTTTAAAGATCTATTTGTTTATATGAAAGTCAGAGTTGCAGAGACAGAGGAAGAGACACACACAGAGAAATAAAGGGGGGGTGGTCTTCCATCTGCTGGTTCACCCCCAGACGGCTGCAACTGCCTGGGCTGGGCCAGGCTGAAAACAGGAGGTAGGAGCTTCCTTTGGTCTCTCAAGTGGGTGCAGGAGCCTAAAATACTTGGTCCATCCTCCACTGCTTTCCCAGGCTCATTAGCAGGGAGTCAGATCTGAAGTGGAGCAGCCCGGACTCGAACCAGCGCCCATATTGGATCCCAGTGCTGCAGGCAGAGGTGTAGCCTTCTACCTTCTATACCACAGTGCCTGCGCTCAAATTCTTAAATTTAAATTTTACTTTCATTTTTCAATCTATTGTCCTAAATATGTAGAAACATAACCATAAAGGAAAACACATTACTTTGAAAGCAACATAATCATCAGCTCTAACTATATCTTTAACTATGTCCCTGAAGAAGAAAAATTCGTATACAAGTTGAGTGCTTTTTTGCTTTTGTACTTCTAAGTGATCTCCATTTTGCTAAAAATAATAATATGATTATAAAGATATTTTATGTAAATCTAAATTTTATGTCAATCAGAGACCAGGCTTAAAAAAGGAGACCATGGGTCTTAAAATTATGTATAAAATGTTGTAACTGATGTGGTATTTATTCATATATTTCATTATGTTAGCTAATAGAAAATTGCTCACAGAGTAATCATTATTAGCTTAGGACCAGAATTTAGTCTAAGTGTGTGCATTTACAAGTAAGTATATATTACTTCCCTAAGCTGTTTTTACTGTCAGTACTTTTACCCAAGTATACTTAAGTACTTTGTTGTGATTAGAAGTAAAAACTGTTAAAAACATAATGAGACTAAATGTAAATTTCAGGCTAACAAGAGGATAAGATAGATTCAAAAATCTTGCTTTCTGAAGGTCAATTTTAAGATAAATACGTAACATATTTTTTTTTAAAGAGAACTGATATTCCACTATTCAAATCAAAGAAAATTTTTTTCTATAGAATTGCTTAATGATCTGGAGGAAGTATGAAGAAAAAATGGTATTTTTTTTTTAAGATTTATTTTATTTATTTGAAAGACAGAGTTACAGCGAGAGGTAGAGACAGAGAGAGAGGTATTCCGTCCGCTGGTTCACTCCCCAGATGGCCGCAATGGGCGGTGCTGAGCTGATCTGAAACCAGGAGCCAGGAGTCTCTTCTGGGTCTCGCATGCAGGTACAGGGGCCCAAGGACTTGAGCCATCTTCTACTGCTTTCCCAGGCCATAGCAGAGAGCTCGATCAGAAGAGGAGCATCCAGGACTAGAACTGGCGCCCATATGTGATGCCAGCGCTTCAGGCCAAGGTTTTCACTTACTGTACCACAGCGTTGGCCCCTGTTGGTCTTTTTAACACTTTGGGAAGTGTTGTTATGAAATAACTTCAAAATTCTTAAAACTTCAGTTCATTTCTGCCCAATCCCCCACTGAGAGAGAGAGAGAGACAGAGAGAGAGGGAGAGAGCCATAGAGAGAAAGTTAGAGTGCTACTATCTGCTAACTCACTCCCCAAAATGCTTGTGATGTCCAGGGCTGGACCATACTAAAGCGGGAGACTAGAAACTCAATATCCAGGTGTATCATATGGGTGACAGGAACTCAGGCTCTGGAAACATCACCACTACCTTCCAGGGTCTGCATTAGACATAAGCTTGAGTCAGGAACTGGAGCTGGGCATCAAACCTAAGCTCTCTGATATGAGTCATGGGCATCCTAACTGCACCTTAACCACTAGGCCAAGTGTCCACCTCCAGTTTACCTTCAGGTAGCAGCATTTGTATGAATTCTTATCATAAGTTTCTAAGTATGATGACTCAGAACTTTAAAAACAGATTTGCACACTGCATGAGTTTACATGCAGATGGGGTAAAACAAATGATATAGTGTCCACCAAGTTCTCCAGATCTGATAATCAAGATGTGATCTATGGACTTTAGCTCATTTGTGAACTGTTTGTCATTAGTTCACAATAAGATGAGAACAGAACCTGAATGTGGCCATTTAGAAATTTTTACAGCATTTTGACATTGCTGCTACATGTAAGTAAGCATGATCAGTGGACCTGTCAAATCTAATCATAAAATAAGTATAACATCTTATATATATATATGTATATATATATATCTGATTTTATATTTTCATTTCTTTTTAAAACAAATTTACAGTTCTTGCATTTCACAAATTAGCAGTAGGCAATGGATTGAAATGAAAAGGAACAAAAATAGTATTTCTTCACCTTGGATAGTTTGAGAAGCAATGAGACATTCCAGCTACCTGGGGCCTTGATTAGTCTGTAACTCTCTAGGCAGAATCCACCATGGAAGCTCTAGGGGTATCTATACTGAACTATTGAATGCTTGCCTTCAAGAATACCAATATTGTGGTGAAAATACTGGCTATTATTTAGTTCACTCTGTTGTTCAGCTGTTCTTTACTGCAATAAAATACCTGACACAGGTTGCTTATGAAGGAAACAGGTTTATTTCAGTTCACAGCTTTTGAGGTTCAAGTCCAAGACTGGTTTGGGTCCACTGGTTTGGCCTCTAGTGATAGTATTATTGCTGGGAGAAATCCAGATCTATTAAGAACATCATATGGCAAGAGGGCTATATTCTAGCCACTCACATTTCTTCATGGGTGTTGCACCGTAACAACCTAATCCAGCCTAATCACTTCCCAAAGGACCCCACTAAACATCATAATTGGATTAACATTTCATGGTATTATATTTATGACTTTAGGATCTAAATGCTTGTGTGAGGTCAGGAGCTAAACCACATTCAAACCATAGCATTCATTATTTACTCTCAGATTAACTCTGGTGGACTATTTTAGGGTGATGGTGGAAAGTACCAAGTAGAATTCATAACCAGAATAATCTGAGTTCAAGCTGTCTGTGACTGAGTGTTGAGTTTCAGTTTTCTTTGTCTCTGTAATGTCTGTGGTGTCCCCCTAGTAGGGTACCTGTGAAGATCAAAGGTAGTAAGTTTAGTGGAGAAGTCTTTGTCTTTCACCTTCATTTTGTCTCTGAACACAACATAAAGAGGTCA
The DNA here is from genome assembly GCF_033115175.1 of Lepus europaeus. Classification (NCBI taxonomy): domain Eukaryota; kingdom Metazoa; phylum Chordata; class Mammalia; order Lagomorpha; family Leporidae; genus Lepus; species Lepus europaeus. The sequence goes on from NC_084831.1 coordinate 63,588,718, forward strand.
AATGTTTCAAATGAATGACTAAAATTGGCTAAAATAATCCTAATCAACAGCTTTTACAAATGTGGGTTCATCTCTCAGGAATAATCTTTTGGAAGAAGTCATGCATCTTGTTTTTATAAAATTTTTAGCACAAATTGCCATGAACACACAATCAAAGGAAAGATATTCATCTGTAAGATTTTTTTTCTCTGCCTGCTGAGCCCTACTGGAAAGCTGGGACAGTGAACAAGGCGATAATATCATAAGCCATTATTATTATCTCATCAATGAAATTGTTTATAATGATGACGGGGTGAGCTGTGTGCTAATAGTGAAGTCATCCCATGTAATTTATAAAAGCTACATATGGTGATGTATCACTTCCCACTGCTTCACATCTATTTATAACTCAATTATCTGATGCTGTTGTTAAGAAGGTTTTTTTTGAGATTGAAGACTACTGAGCTAAACTGATGGCAAAAAAAAAAAAAAAAAAAAACCTGTAAAATTGTATTTAGCTTAATATGTTGTTTCTCTTCAGCCCAGTGCCCAACTCTTCGTGATTTTAACTAGTAGTTTGTATTTGTATTTGGTTTATAGATTAAATAAAGTATTTACTTTCATTTTTATATTTGCATGTAGAAGTTTTTAAATCTGGTGCTAATAGTAACTTGAATGCATTGTTAGATCCAGCCAAGGGATAAATTAGGCTCATTTGAGAACAACATTTCTTGTCTGTTTCAAAGATACTGTTTCTGAAATTATCGTTATGCTTGGTAATGACCACAAAAGTGTTAATATCCTCAGGAATGCAATTCACTGTCTTCCTCAATGACTCATTGGAAACATAGGTGGCCATATGAGTATTTTCAGTTTTTTTTTCCTTGTGTTCTCTTTAGTTTGAGCACCATTTAAATGCTAAGATTCCTTTAACCTATTGCTGTGTGTGTGTACACATACATGTTATTAGGTTTCATACTTTTAATAGTGGTTTAATGATAGTAACTTTGAGTTTATTAATTAATTTTGGTTTTTTTTCTAATCTGTACCTATTGTTATTTGTAATCCTATTTTGATACAAAACAATCAACAATACAGTGTTGGAATGACATGGGAATGCACCAGATAAATATTTGCTTGAGAAACAATGTGGCAGACTGAAAATGAATCAAACTAATCATTAGTGTCCTACATTCAGAGTGCTGGGAATATAATATATTGTGTTGCTTTGGTCTTCATATATGTTAACTTAAAAACACAACCAAATTAGCTATAAAGATACAAACTTAAAGGAACTACAGTCTAAGCAGAAAAGATAAATGACTCAGTGGTCATGATGGTATTAATAATATCAGCTAAATAAAGACAAAATTGCCATCTTTTAAATTAGAGTACATCTAACAATTTTGTGGTGTGGGAGTGTTTAATATATTAAGTAAATTACTTCCAAGACCTCCCTTATTTATGTATATCCTCTCAGAGATAAAGATGTTTAATTAGGAATAGTGTCAGTGATTGGTATCCATTATCAAAATGAATGAATAAATAAGTCAATTAACAAATTTTTAAAAAGGTGAATTATTTATCTAAGCAATATCCTGCCAGAAGCAAAGGGATAGTCATAATTTGATAGAAGTAGAGAAGGTAAGCTTAAGCCCTGGCCAATTTTTTGGTCCATGTGGAAAGTTAGGTCTAAATCACTTATGTGGCACCCAAGGAATGGCCCAGTTTCTCTTTATTGATCTTCATGTGAAGAAGATTCTCATGAAGGTTGTGGATTAGATTATGGTTGGTCTTTCCTCTGGGAAAGGCTTTGCCTCTAGTATAGAGATGCCAATAAAATCAGCAGTCTCATGCTCTTCTTGTTGTGATTCAGGAATGCATTCTGGATGCACATTTCTGCCCTAGAGAATCTGACAGAGTAGAGAAGGATTCCATAATTGAGCTGAGCTTTCCATCACCTTGTGCAGTTATCAGAGGCTATTCCAGCTGGGGGTGGGCACATTACTGCCACTTTCTACCTGGATCACAGTGTTGCTTAAGATAATTTTTAAAAATTACTAATCTTTATGTTTTAGAGAATTTTTCAGCTGAGAGCAAAATTAAGCAGAATGCTCAAAGTGTCCCTGTCCCTTCCCCCTACTATCAATAACCTACACCACAGTGGTACTTTTGTTAACTGTTAATGAATCTAGGGGTCCATGCTGTGGCGTGAGAGAGAGAGACAGAGAGAAAGGTCTTCCTTTGCCATTGGTTCACCCTCCAATGGCTGCCGCAGCCGGCACGTTGCGGCCAGCACACTGCACTGATCCAAAGCCAGGAGCCAGGTACTTATCCTGGTCTCCCATGGGGTGCAGGGCCCAAGCACTTGGGCCATCCTCCACTGCACTCCTGGGCCACAGCAGAGAGCTGGCCTGGAAGAGGGGCACCCGGGAGAGAATCCGGTACCCCGACCGGGACTAGAACCCAGTGTGCCGGCGCCACAGGCGGAGGATTAGCCTATTGAGCTGCGGTGCCAGCACGATGATGAAATCTTATACCATCCTGCTCCATGCCACACAGGATGGGGATCATCACTTTGTCCAGCATATTCACGTTGTACACACTCTCCATCTGTTACTCGTTCAGTAGCTATCTCTCACTTGATCCACTGGTTATCACATGTCTGTCTCAGTATTGCAGTGATAGTGTTTCAGCAGCCCTTACATGGTATTCTTATGACGTCTCACAATGTTTATGCATCATTCACCTCACTTCATGCCATCAGGTAAACAGTATCAGCCATATCGTCACAAGAAAAAAGGTGAGTACAGTACAGTATTTTGAGATTATTATGTTTTAAGTTGTTGTTAATCCTTACTGTGACTAATTTATAAGTTCAACTCTATCAGAGGTATGTATGTATTAAAAAAACATACTACACATATGACTCCATATGATCCACAGTTTCAGACGTCCACTGAAGATCTTAGAAAGTAGCCCCTGTGGGTTAGGGGGATTATTGTGATTATTTTAAAGAGCATCACTATATAGAGTTAAGATTGGAATCCTTACTGGGGAAGGAAAAAAGACAAAAATTGTAAAGACTTTAATATTATCAACTTAATTCCCTTTCAAATGCTCTGTTCTAGAAAAAGAACCATTTCAAGCTTTCATTTATCTGGTTGTGACCACTGTTTATCTAAAAGTATTTCCACAAAAAGGCACACAGACAATGACACTGCAGATAGGAAACACATAGAATGTTTGCAGCTAGGTGTTGTGGTAATACTTGTAGTCTATATTGGGCCATGTGTTATTTTTTTAAAAGAAAATTGTGTCCTTATTGAAACAATGATTTAGCGATGGAATGTCACAAATGCTGATTAGCTAACCAGTCTATTTTTTAATGACAGCATGCAAAATATTGCTATGCAATTTGCATAGTTCTTATTTCAAAAAAAACTACACATGAAAATAAATCATGCAAATTGTGCTACCGGTATTTTCATTTTGTACTTCATATTCTTATTAAACAGATTTGTCATTGTGGGATCAAGATATCAGTACTGTTTGAAAGTACCCAATGGTAATTGATTTTATACTTTTTTTTTTTTTTTTGACAGGCAGAGTGGACAGTGAGAGAGAGAGACAGAGAGAAAGGTCTTCCTTTTGCTGTTGGTTCACCCTCCAGTGGCCGCTGCGGCAGGCGCGCTGTGGCCGGCGCACCGAGCTGATCCGATGGCAGGAGCCAGGTGCTTCTCCTGGTCTCCCATGGGGTGCAGGGCCCAAGGACTTGGGCCATCCTCCACTGCACGCCCTGGCCACAGCAGAGAGCTGGCCTGGAAGAGGAGCAACCGGGACAGGATCGGCGCCCCGACCAGGACTAGAACCTGGTGTGCCGGCGCCACAAGGCGGAGGATTAGCCTGTTGAGCCATGGTGCCGGCCGACAGATTTCTACATATTTTAAAAAACAAGATGGCCTCTGAATCAGGCAACCCATAGTTATTAATTGGCTAATCCTTTGGCTAGAAGCAAAATAAAGAAACTAACATTCTAGAGTAATTTTTTTCATTTGTGCAAAAGATTCAAGGTTTGGGGGTTAACAAAATGCAATTACTTTTTATAGCTATGAAATCATTTCAACAAGACCATTAAATTGCTTTCAGAATGTAACAGGTAAAGTTTATGCTAGCAACAGCTTGTTGTGTAATTATCACATGGGAACATTTTTCCTAAACTCTAATTTCAGTAGATATTGGTTTAATTTATCAGAATTTTCCATTATTGTGTTTTCAGGTAAAGCATTAAGTTATTACTCAAACACAATGGTGTCTGAGATCTTATGTATTACAATCTGAATGAGCAGACAGACACAGAATCATATCTCATTCTAGTCAAAATGACAGCAACATTTTTTTTCTATAATAGCATCCTAAGGGAGACCCAAACTGTTTTTCACTCTGCTCTCTATTTGTACAGTTAATTAATCCAAATGAAGCATTTATTAACTTTAATTTTTAAAGCCTGTTTAATTTTTTGACATGTATTAGCATATTCCTAACTATGGAAACCCAGAGCTGCTTCTTCTTTTCTTTTATACGCCTTTTTTTCTCTCTCACTCCTCTCTCCTCTCCATTGCTCCCTGTTTCTATTGCCTATTTATTCATGTATCATCTACCTAGATATCGGGGATGATAGCAGAGAAGGAGTGAAATAGAATGTTGTATTAATTTTCTATTAATGCTCTATGAAGTGACTTACAGATGTAGTGCTTTAAAACAATGTAATTGTTTTTCTTATAGTTTTGGCAGTGGGAAGTGCACACTGGGCTAAAACCAACATGTGAGTAGGTTTGCATTCCTTTCTGGAGGCTCTGATGATTAATCTGTTTTCTACAGTTTTTTAGATAGCATTAAAATGAGACTACAAAAAGGAATTAACACTCAATGTTGGCCGGCGCCATGGCTTAACAGGCTAATTCTTCGCCTTGCTGCACCGGCACACCGGGTTCTAGTCCCGGTCGGGGCGCCGGATTCTATCCCGGTTGCTCCTCTTCCAGGCCAGCTCTCTGCTATGGCCCGGGAAGGCAGTGGAGGATGGCCCAACTCCTTGGGCCCTGCGCCCGCATGGGAGACCAGGAGAAGCACCTGGCTCCTGGCTTCGGATCAGCATGGTGTGCTGGCCGCAGCGGCCATTGGAGGGTGAACCAATGGCAAAAAGGAAGACCTTTCTCTCTGTCTCTTTCTCTCATTATCCACTCTGCCTGTAAAAAAAACAAACAAAAAACAAAACAAACAAACAAAAAAAAACACTCAATGTTGTGGATTTCATAGCATTTTGGATTTTGGATTTTCAGTGTAGGGATGCTCAATCTATAAAGTCTATGTATTCCAAAACTTTGAAATCTGAAACATTTTTGATTCAAGCATTTTAAATTAGGGACTCTCAAACTGTACATAAATAATATTCTGAGGTTATTACCAGACAAGAGTTAATAATATTTGGAAGTTGAAAGCTTCACTTTCAGAATATTTTAAGATATCATCCCTTAATAAAGTTTAAGATACAAGTTCTCCTGTCTCAAGTTATTGACCCTAGGATCATTTCCTTACACAACCTGAGCCCTGTGAGTAAAGTTTCCTTTTTTTGTGCTCTCTATAAGATGCTGATCAAAAAGTTACACATAATGAGAGCTCTGCTGAAGCAGTAACTCTGTCATGTTTTAAAAATTTCAGACAATAGTTTTCTGATATCAGCAATAAATTCAGCAGAAACAACACGTAGCTCCCCTGAAACCTTTTGACCTTGACAGGTTGTGAAAGTAATGAATGCCTTTCTCAGGAGAGATGGTGTAGTAGAAACAGCAGATAGTAACAGTTTGTCTGGTGGCTCTGGGTAATAGGAAGTCACACTCTGCCCTACCCGAATGCATTCATTTGTTGTCTGTTTGTCAAACTTAGTAAATACAATGAATATAAGTGACATTTCATAGATTTGATCCAGAAGGTTCATGTTCTGGTGTACTTTAGTCAATTAGGTTTGTCACTCTGACATTCTAGAATGTTTAATATTACGAACATGTCATTCTAAGAATAAAATTCTTGAAGACAGTAGAGAGTGTTTAAAACAAACCGACTGGGCTCAGACTGCCTTGTTTTATTCCGAGTCTCACTGAGAGCTCATCAGTTGTTTCACCTATCTGTGCCTCAGATTTCTCGTCTGTATAATGGGCATAAAAATAGCCCTTATTTCACACAGGGTGCTGTGAGGATTATATGAGGATAAGTGTGAAAATGTATGAAATAGTCTGTGCTTGATAAGCACCCAAAAATGTTAAATTCTCTTTCTATATATAAATGTGCCTTAATGTGAATGCTTAAATTTAGAGCTTTATGGTATTCAAATTCATACTCAAGAAAAAAATCATACATTGTTTCATTTAAACAAATCCCTCAAAAAAGCATATTTTTGAAGCCATCAATAGCTTATAGAATTGAAGCTTCAAGAAAAAAAAAAACATGATTCTGTTAATTGAGTCTTATGTATATAACTTGCAGAAATTAGCAAAGAGACTTAGTTTGTTCTAAAATTTTATTAGCCAAATATGTTCATTGTAGACTTTGAAACTTTCATTTGATTAAAATTTGGCTTTTATGTTGAATTTAGCTTTCATTTTTGTGGAAAAAATAAAATAATACTTGTTTGTATAAATTGACTTTAAGTAGTGCAACCAGTATTCCTTCTGATGCCAGGCATAAATATTTTTAACACAAAGCATTGCGTCCAAGTACAAAGTGAGATTCTAGCCTTACGGAGATTCTAGTTGTAGTTTGAATGCTTTTCCAAGTGTGTGTCCTCTGCCAATTGATCATATCAGGGAGCCAATTGTACTGAGTCCAGGAAGTCAGTAGAAGGAGATTTTTGTTGGAGAGATTAGATATCAATATCTGGGCACTTAAATAGAATGTTCTGAAAGTTTTGTTCAGGAATAGAGAAATGTTCATTTTAGTGTGAATTGTCCTCAGCTATGCAATGTATTATTCTGTACCCTGCATATTATGCGTATTATTCTGTATTCCATATATCTCTTTTGATGTTTTTCTTTTAAAAATCTCAAAAAAATCGTATCCATTTGTCATAATTGTTGATTTTTATTTTATTGTTTCTCCAGTTTATGTTTTTATCTCTGGTTTTCTCGTAATAATAATTTTATGAAGGCAAATATGATTAATTCCATAGATGTTAAAAAGTGATTTCCTTAAAACACATGGCAAATTTGCAGCCAGAAAAGGACCTAATGTAATAGTGTGTATAGATAGTTCTGATTTTAGTCTACATGGTATATAGTTTTTTAAAAGTTTATTTATTGGGTCTGGAATGGTGTCTTAGTGGATAAATCTGCCACATGCAATGCCAGCATCCCCTATGGGCACCGACCGGTTGGAGCCCTAACCACTCAACTTCGGATCCAGCTCCCAGCTAACGCCTCTGGGAAAGCAGTAAAAGGTGGCCCAAGTACTTGGGCCACTATGTCCATCTGGGAGAACCTGAAGAAGCTCCTGGCTCCTGGTTTGGTTTGGCCAAACCCTGGCTGTTGAGGCCATTTGGGGAATGAAGCAGCGAGTGGAAGATATCTCTCTCCTCCTTAGCCCCCTGTTACTCTGACTTTCAAATAAATAAAATAAATCTTTAAAACAATAAAATTTACTTTTATGTGCATGGCAGACTGACACAGTAAGAGGGAGAGATGGAAAGACATCTTCTATTTGTTGGTTCCCTATCTAAGCACCCAAAAGAGCTAGAACTAGGCCAACTTGAACCCAGAACCCGGAATGCCATCTGCATGTCTGACGCATGCAACTGGGACACAAGTATTTGAGCCATCACTTGCTGCCTCCCAGATACATTAGCAGTAAGCTGGATCATAAGTGGAGGTGAGGACTCAATCCCAGGCACTGTGCTACGGGACACTGGCATTCCCAAAGATGGCTTAATACCCTGTGCCACAACACCCACTTTGCTATGTGATATCTTCAATCAAGCTGGGCTCCTCAGATGGCGTTCTCCAAACTACGGAGCAATGGAGCCTGATGTTCAGATGAATAAAATAAATAAGAAGACAAATGGAATCTGAGAGAAGGCATAGCAGAAATTCATCAATATTTTTTAGAATAAACCACCTTACAGAGCCACACTGTTCTAAACACCAGAAAGAAAGCATATTGTGGAGTTATTATCATACTTCGTGGATCACCTGTAAGTTTTTTTTTTTTTCTAATTCAAGACCACCTAACATGCTTTATTAAAGCATGGTCATTATTTCTTGTCCTCCTGGTGCATAAAGTGTTGCTTTGATCTTAACCTTTCAGTTAGATGAAGCATCATCCTGATGAAATTGTGACATTTAACTTCAAGATTATGTTGTCCTTATTGGTCATTTTTAGTGACAAAGGAAATCTTTCTATGGAAGATTCAATGGATTTAGCCAGCAGATGTGATTGAAGAACACTGAGACTAGAAAAATTATCTTGTACATTGTGTCAATCATTGTAAAATCATGTTTGTATTAATTATGTAATCATGAGATAACAATACTATTGATGCATGAGATTACAAAATAGCTTGCTTTTGTTGTTTATCTGTTATATATTTAGCATACTTTTTAACATTTAAATTTTGACATGAAATTGTGCCAGTTTTCTGTTTTCCCTTGCTTGTCATGCAAGTTTAATTTTATCAGTGCTGATGTTTTAAAATATTAAATAGAATTTTGCTTGAATTGTGTCAGAGCATACTATATAAATACAACTCTGATGGTTTACAAAAGGAAGACTGAATGTAGACATTGTGGTGCAGTGGATTAAGGTACCAGTTGGGACACCTACATCCCATATCAAAGCGCTTGGGATCACATTCTTCCTCTGCTTCTGATATAGCTTCCTGATGATGTGCCTGGGAGATAGCAGATGATGCCCAAGTACTTGAATTCCTGCACTCACATAGAAGACCCAGATGGCTCCTAGCTTGAGCCTGCTCTAACCCTGTCAGAGGTGAAAGATTCTCTCTCTCTCATCTTTCAAACATATAAATAGATAAAATTGGTTTAAAAATCCAGAAAAATGGCCCAACTTGTTTCATGCCTCTTTCTGGTTATGCTTTCAGTCCATCTCAGAATCCATTTTTTGCTGTTTTCTCAAACAATGGGCTCCTTCTTTAGCTATGGAGTACTTTTCTTCATTTATTCAATTATGTCTTTAAATCTACACAATTTAAGTCAAGTAACAAATGGTCTTATATTTACTGATGCTAACTTATTGGCATTTATAAATTAAAAACTTTTATAATGCACTTCTGTTGTAAAGCTGTGTATGTGGCATGGTTTTTTTGGCTTCCTGTTTTGATACATTTTCACCACTGCTAGGGTGATCATATAATTTATTACTCACAGCAGAACATTTAGAGATTGAAAGGAGGAGCAATTAATAATCATGCCAGGTCAACAGATGCAAACTGGAACTGTCCTGGGAAAACTATGATGTAAAACAAGTGCTGGAAAACTATGTTCTACAGACCAAATCCAGGCCACCACCTGTTTCGGCATAGCCCGTGGGCTAAGAATGATTTATACATTTTTAAATGGCTGGAAAAAAATCAAAGAAGAATATACCATGATGTGAAAATGATATAAAATTTAGATTTGAGTGTCCATAACTGTTCTCAGAACAAAATCACATCAAATCACTAATACATATTGTCTTTGTTGGCTTTCGTGTTACAATGGGAGAGTTGAATACTTGCAACATATTATATTGCCTAAAACACTGTATTGGCTAAGGGCCAGGCATTTGGCCTAGTGGTTAATGTGGGCATGTCCATAACGGAGTGCCTGGGTTCAATATCAACCTCCAGCTCTTGAATGCAGGCCCTGAACGGCAGCAATGATGGCAAAAGTAACTGGACTCCTGCCATCGTGTGGGAGATACAGATTGAGTTTCTGGCACCTGGTGTCATTGGCCTCAGCCTAGCTGACTGTGAGCACTTGGGGAGTGAACCAGCAGAAGGGAGCTCCCTCTTCCCTCTCTTTCTCTATCTCACTGCTTGTCAAATATATAATTTTTTAAATTAACAATAAAATATTTAGTGTTTGAATCTTTACAGAAAACCCCCCACAGCTCTCTGGTACAAAGTAATCCTAGCCACAGCTCAGTGTGCACCATTTGCTTCAGTAGAGGAGAGTATTGCCAAACCCTCTTTCCTCATGGAGCATGTCAAATGGCAAACAACAAATAATGATTGCATGTTGCTGATGCTGATAATTCTTAGTGATATGTTTATCCACGCCTTAGTTTCCTGTTGACTAGCTACTTTCTGTGGCCATATTTTCAAGCTATTAATTTTGATATGAATTAGAAATAGGTTTTTCTTTAAGAACCAGACAGCTTCCCAGTCTTTCCATTTTCTCTGACAAGAAATTATCGGTAGAGCATGAAAGCAGTTTTGGCTTTTGTCTGAATGCTTTTTAAAATGTGCGGTTGGCCACAAATTTAAAGTGACCTCATTCTGTCCCTTTAGGATGGAATCAAAGGAGTTACAGAATTCCAACTCATTGTCCAGTAGGCCAGATAAATGTCTTCTTTAATGTGAGGATTTACTTACGGGTTAATTAAAAGTTGGCATAATTGCTCTTGAACCATTTGCAACATTTTTCTGTTGAGGCTACCTAAATTGGGTGGAAGGTTCCCCTCCATCTTTCAGATGAAGTTAGATGTGTCTTAAGTCACCTGTGCACTTTTTTATGTGATACATTTTTTCAGAGTTATATAGACTACAAAAATCATGTAGATCTAGTAAATAAATTAATTGGAAGTTGAATTACCAGTTGGAGAAGAACAAATATATTGTCCATGCGCCTGTTTATCAAATAGATGCCCAAACATTGACATTTGTGAAACATGGTACAGTTGGCAAATGGCGGTCAGTGTGAGCTGGAAGCCTGCTAGAAATGAGGTCTGAATTAGTATTCTCCTGGCACTAGAAACGTGCCATTTATATCTTTTCATTTATAACACTAATTACATGTAATAATTCCAGGTTTTAGTTTTTAAAAGAACCCTTCATGTATAGGGTACTGTAGAACTATTCAGTTCATATGTCAACCCTAATTAAAACCTATCTCAGAATTCATTAAAACCTGGCCCAACTGTTTAACATCTCTTACAGCAGTGCACCTTTAGATGAAAAACATTGCACCTTCCATTTTTTCCCTTTTCAGTTTTTGTTGTCTGATTAATAGAAACCATTAATTTGGTGGGATGAATTAAAAATGGAATGAATAATATAGGCTTTGTGCAACTCTCTAAAGATTTTCTATGCCATAATCAAGGTGAAGAAAAAATGCTTATTGCAAATGTCCTGAGCTGACAGAACTATATATTTAGAATCATTAAGTTGGTGGTAACTAGTGAAAATAAAATGCATAATGAGGATAAAATTAAATGGATGATAGAATCCAAGCTTTAATGACTCAAAGAAAAAAAAAATATCCTAACTCTGTTTCCCAAATCCATGCTTGTCAGAGGGAAATAAAATGCTTCATTTTTATACATTTCAGCAAGAAACATTACTGAATTAAAATGGTTAATATTTTATCTGGCTTGGGGTATGTTGATAAGACTTTGTTGAAGTGTATCTATTAGACATTAGAAATACGTATGATAAAAAGTACTGAGTCTTGTGTTATTCAGAGAAAAGCAAAAGAAAATATAATTCACTGAGTGATAAAGAAAAATATACTTTTTACAAGGGTAGAAGTGTCAGAAGTACCATCTCTTTGCACCTTTGTCTCACAGCCTAGAAGTCAGTGTTGAGAAGGTATCCATAGGTAGAAGCCTGACTCCTGTTTGTGATAACTTTGAAAGTGATTCACAATGAAGCCATTGTTTTTGCAAAGATCATATATTAGAAAAGTTAAAACTGTAATAGTCTAAGCTATTCCTCTAGAGATATATGGCCAAATCTTACTCCTTGTGGTTTGTCCTGGGAATCTCTTGTCAAAGATTTTTTAGACATTTTATGACTGGCAATATTTTAATTCCTGCTCCTGGTTCTAATTTTATTTAAAAGTAGTAAACTACTTATCTGAAGAAAGACTGTCCCATTAAAGCTCATATTTTTATCTGTGTCCTAATCATCCTTTCAGCTAAAACACTACCAGGTGCTGGAACCTGAAATACTATAATGGGAAAACCTTATTGGAACTTGGTGCAATGAACATCAAAACCCTTGGTCCTTGTTCTATAATGGCTTTTGGAACTTCTGCATTAAAAATTCAACTTTTTAGTCATTGACATACAAATTGAAAAGATAATTTAACTCAATAATTCCATACTTTCATCAATGAAAGTCTTATTGTCATAGAAAACATGTTGATTTCAGTGATACCATGAATTATTAATTGTCAATTTTTAAAAAATTCATCAGAATGAATTCACACTCTTTCCTACTCCCCTAAATCTTGAATATTTACCATAACTGGTATGGTTATATAACAATGAAAACTGCCTTTCAGGAACTAAGAGCACTGTGGGGAAAGCAGATGAGATGTGTTCAAACTGCATGATTCCAAATCCATGGCAAAAAGATGGGTCAAAATGTGTATTTTATTCCTTCCAATTTATGCTGATTGTTTTCTGCTTTTCACTTTGGAATTCAACTTAATTCAGTAGTTATGGCAGAAACTGGCTAGCTGGTAACCAGTCTGGTCATCTGCCTTGATGGGGCCACATCTAGATTCCACTTCGAAGCTTTTCTTGAGGTTGAATATGGCCACAGGACTAAGGTCTTGCTTACTGGTTCATTCACTGTGGATGGAAGTGATATATCTTACTTTCAGGTCTGCCTCAAGAAATCAAGGAGACTGGACAAAAGTATGAAAATTTGGGAGCTGAAAGGCTGGAAATGTAATACTTATTAAAAAATAGAAAGCAAAATTGAAATAGCTTTTGAAGGCCCAAAGAGCCATGCAGGCCCAACCCTATTACTAAGATCAGATTGAAGATGTGACTTTCGAACTGACACAGGGATTAGACTTCCAAAGCCTCCGTAACCCTCAAAGAGAGCCTAATATTCCACACCAACTTCAGGTTTGACTATCAATAATAATAATCATGGAGAAAGTTTACACAGGGTGGAGATAGAGACCATAGGGAACAATGGATAAGATACATGTTCCCGGAAATTAGACTTAGGGTCTAACCAAGAAATTTTCCCCTCATCATGTGTACAGACTCTACAAAATGTCTGCTTGCAGGATTTTATAAATCCTTGTCACACTTTTTTTTTCACTTTTCTGAATGAAAAGTTGGGTGTGGTTATGCTACTTTTTCACTATTTTCAGAAACTGTAAATGTATAGGTTTGGGAGTGAGAGCTAGAAAAAAACATTGCATTGTATTCACAGGAGTTATCAGTTCACAAAGAACCACATACATGCAGACTTAATGGAGCATTTTTGTATCACTAGAAAATATTGGACTTGAATCCAGATTGGGTGAATGGATGGGGCTTTGGAGGAGTGGAAGATGGTGTTCCATATGTGGGTGCATATGTAGTGACTGAAAAGCAGAATGTAGAAACGACTGACTAAATTTAATAAAGCCCACACCCCCTTTATCTTTGGCACACATTTTTCCATATTTCTGCACAGATTAGGGCTGAAAGTTTGAGTGCTGGCTGATGGAATGTAAAGAGTACATATATCACATCTGAACCTAGCCCTTAAACTTCTCCTGAGTGCTTCTTTTCTCCCCTCTCCTTTTGCTCTGAAGTCAGATGTTCAATGCTTAAGATAAATGTAAAAGACATGTTTCAAAACTGGTAGAGAATTCATTAGCCTGAGTCCCTGAATGCTTGCATGGAGGAGAAACATCTAACTCCATCTGTGCTACTACAAGGTTTTTGCATAAATGAGAAAATTGAAGCCATTGAGATTTCAGCATGATTAAGCACTCTTGTAAGTTAGGATACATTTTAAAAATACACTAATAAGATAGATAATTTTTAAATTATTTATTTTTATTTAAAGGGTAGAGAGAGAGATTGTTTTATCCACTGGTTCAGTCCCAAATGCCTGCAACAGGTGGGGGGTAGGCAAGGCAAAGCCAGAAGCTGGGAACTCCATCAGTGCCTCCTGCATGGGTGGTAGGGATTCAGGTACTTGAGTCTTTACCTGTTGCATCCCAGGGTGCACATTAAAGGGAAACTGGATGAGAAGTGGAAGTGAGACTTGAACCCAGGCACTCCAATATGACATGGGAGCATCAGCAGTGACTTAACTGCTGAGCAACACACCCACCAAAAATATAGAAAACTTAAAAGTTCAACTGAAAATAATATTTTTAAAATATTTATTGATTTTAAAGTCAGAGTTACAGAGAGAGAGAGAGAGAGAGAGAAAGAGAGAGAGAGATTGACATCTGCTGCTTCACTCAGCAGATGGCCACAACAGCCAGCCCTGAGCCAGGCCAAAATTAGAGGCCAGAAGCTTCTTCCAGGTCTTCCATGAGGGTGGCAAGGGCCTGAATGCTTGGGCCATCTCCCAGTGCTTTTCCCAGACAATAGCAGGGAGCTGGTTTGGAAGTGGAGCAGCCGGGACTTGAACTGGCATCCCTATGGGATGCCAGCATTGCAGGTAAGTCTTTACCTGCTATAGCAGAATTCTGGTCCCTGAAAATATTTTTAAGATCAAGAAATCCAGTATAGCTCATTCCTGAATAATGAAATTATACAATTTTGAACTGTTGAGATGTTCTCTCAACATCTAAACAACTGTTTTCAAAAAAGTTGCTATTTTTGTCATGGAAAGCTAAGACAGTTAACTTTTTATATTCTATTGTGCTATGGTCTGAATGTTTGTATCTTCCCAAAATTCATACATTGTAATCCTAACCTCATCCATCATGAGGACACACTGAGCAGTCATGGCTCTGAACCAGCAAGTGGGCCCTCACCAGAGGCACATTTTTCTTAGAATCCACAGCCTCCACAACTGTTAAGAAATAAATTTCTACTCTTAGTTAGCCATGAAATATGGCATTTTATTTTAGAATTTAAATTTTAAAATTTTAAGACACAATGGAAATATTTTGAATGGATTTCTGGAAGGAAATAGAACTTGTAGTTGCAGAAATCACAGTGTTACACACAAGGTAAATCACTTTATATTAGCAAATTTTTAGTGGATAATTCTAACTAGAAAAATAAAGATGAAGAAAATCAGTGTTTTTTAAGGTTTAATGTTATGTAAGTTTTTAGGAAAATGGAAGACATCTAGGGAAACACATTCCTTTATTACAAGAATGTTGGCATCCACGTTCAGTTTCAGATATGCTACCACCTTAGTTCTTAGCTGGAATGCTAAGAAGTCAGTGGAGATCTTGTACCTGGATCTATGCCTTAATATATCACTTTCCTCCTCTTTCCTGCTAAAAGAGGTTCTGATTTGGTAGATAGATAGATAGATAGATAGATAGATAGATAGATAGAGATAGATAGATAGATATAGATAGCACACGTGAGAGAGATATGCCATATATATATATATATATATATATATATATATATATAGAGAGAGAGAGAGAGAGAGAGAAATATATAGATAGATATCTATCTATATAGTGATAAATACTCAGTACTGGTACTGAGAGTTCTATAATCCTGAATCCCGATGCTGTATGTTATTTATTTACTCAAAAATATTTATTCAAAATCTAGTATGTACCAGATACTGCTGTTAAATCTTAGAGATACCATAGCTAACAAAACATGCAAAACTCCCTGCCACCATGGAATATATACTTGCAGGAAAGACAGAAAGCAAGTTGAAGGCAGAATGAGTGCAGAGAACTTGGTGGAAGCTCACCCGCACGTGTGAGGAACATGAAGAGCCTGGAAGACTGGAGTCCAGAGAACGCAGGGGAACAACTGGTGGAGACAAGAACAGGGGGATGATGGTGAGAGATTGGGTTTCAGAGCACTGTGTGGTTCATAGCAAAATTTTTTATTCTACTCAGAGTGACATGGAGGGATGTTAGAAAGTTCTTAGCAGGAAAATGATTTGATCTGACAGGATTACTGTGGCTCCAATGTTGAGAGTAAAGAAGCCTAGGCTAGAATGAAGGTGACGAGTTAGAAGGTGATTAATACATATCTAGGATGGGCTGGCACCGTGGCTCACTAGGTTAATCCTCCGCCTGCAGTGCCGGCATCCCATATGGGTGCCAGGTTCTATCCTGGGTGCTCCTCTTGTAGTCCAGCTCTCTGCTGTGGCCCGGGAGGGCTGTGGAGGATGGTCCAAGTGCTTGGGTGCCTGCACCGGCATGGGAGACCAGGATGGGGCACCTGGCTCCTGGCTTCGGATCGGTGCAGTGCCGGCTGTGGTGGCCATTTGGGGGGTGAACCAATGGAAGGAAGACCTTTCTCTCTGTCTCTCTCTCTCT
The DNA here is from genome assembly GCF_033115175.1 of Lepus europaeus. Lineage (NCBI taxonomy): Eukaryota > Metazoa > Chordata > Mammalia > Lagomorpha > Leporidae > Lepus > Lepus europaeus. Next base: position 63,605,175 of record NC_084831.1, read on the forward strand.
CTCTCTCTCTCTCTCACTGTCTAACTCTGCCTGTCAAATAAAAAAAAAATACAGATCTAAGAAAGAGATGATGGTACTTCAAAGGTAAAAAGTGAAGGCAATGGGAAATCATCAAGTTCTAGACATAGCCCAAGGTGAAGATCACAAGATTTGGTGACATTCAGAATGTGGAAGCTTTAGAGAAAGAGAAGATTCAGAGATGACTCCAAATTTTTTGAACTGAACAACAGGAAGAATAGAATTATCATTTCCTGAGTTGGAGAAGACAGTAGGTGGAGCTAGTTTGGAGGGAATTATGAGAGGTTCAGATTTGTAATAATTCAATATGGGATACTTTCAAGATATTACAAGTGGGAATACTAGCTAGCTGACTGGGTACATGGGTCCTTGGTTCAGTGCAGACTTTTGAGCTATGATATAGATATGGAGCAATACATGGATTTCTATTTAAGCTGAAAGACTGGATGGCATTATTTATGAAATGAGTGTAGCAGGAAAAGAGAAGCAGTATAAGCATGAACTTTAGTTATTTAGCTGAGAAAGAGGAACCATCAAAAAGGAATCTGAAAGGGTATGGCCAGAAAGATAGAAGAAAGTGAGGCACACACAGATTCCTTGGAAACCAAGCACAGCGTGTTTCAGAGAGGAGCTAGTGATCGATTAACCTTGTCAGGTGCTGTGAACAGTCAAGTAATACAAGGACTGAGAAATGATGTTTGGATTTAGCAATGCAGAGATTAGTGATGACACTGAGTTTTACTAAAATAATAGGGACAGAAACTTGATTGGAATGGATTCAACGGGGACAAGAAGAAATGGTTGGAGGCAAATAGTTTTGAATACCAACTTTGTATTTGATGACACATGTGTTAGTGTTTGGGCCATGAATTAAAACAAATTTCACTCTTTTGACATACATTGCTTCAAATGAGGACTCAAGCTCCTATTTATCAAATATTTATGGCAATTCACATTCAGAATGAAACTGTCACAGTGCAAGATCAAGCTTCAATGTCACCTCCTCTGTGACATCTTTTCTTCCTTCCTCAGTTAATAAATTTGCAATACTACATTGTGTTGTAATAACTTATTTATAGGTTTGTCTCTCCCATTACTTTGTGAGTTCTTCATTCTTAAATAACTATACACTGGTAAAAATAAGCACTCAAGAAATGCTTGGTGAATGACTGAATGAATGAATGGGAGAGTAAATGTCACAGTTTAAGTCAGCCTAAATGATATAGGTCAAAGCAGAAAGGAAATTTTTGAGTATTATGGATTACAGGTAAATGCAAGGTCTTAATTCATTATTTCCAAGACCAAGACCTGGTTCTTTAGGAAATAAGTGGGGCTGGCACTGTGGCATAGAAGGTTAAGGCTCTGCCTACCGTGTTGACATCTCATATAGGCACTGGTTTGAGGCCTAGCTGTTCTACTTCCAATTCAGCTTCCTGCTAGTGCAATTGGGAGAGCAGCAGAAGATGGTCGAAGTGCTTGGGACCCTGAACCCACGTGGGTGACCAGAAAGAAGCTCCTGGCTCCTGGCTTTGGCCTGGCCGTTGTGGCCATTTGTGGAGTGAACCAGCAGATAGAAGATCTCTCTTGGAGCCGGCGCTGTGGCGCAGTGGGTTAATGCCCTGGCTTGAGGTGCCGGTGTCCCATATCGGTGCTGGTTCGAGGCCCAGTTGCTCCACTTTTGTCCAGCTCTCTGCTATGGCCTGGGAAAGCAGTGGAAGATGGCCCAAGTCCTTGGACCCCTGCACCCATGTGGGGGACCCAGAGGAGGCTCCTGGCTCCAGATCGGCACAGCTCCGGCCGTTGCAGCCAATTAGGGAGTGAACCATCACATGGAAGACCTCTCTCTCTCTCTCTCTGTGTAACTCTGACTTTCAAGTAAAATAAATAAATCTTTAAGGAAAAAAAAAAGATCTCTTTCCCTCTCTTTCTTTCTCCTTCCTTCTCTGTATCTCTGCCTTCCAAATAAATACATAAATCTTAAAAAAAATAAGCAAATAAGGGTGCCTATTTCTCTGGATATAGTATTGCATTGTCCTTTTCACTGTGAAACAAATGACCTATAAGGTTGTAAGGCATGGATGTGTCATTCAGCTAATTTTCATGTTTTTATATTATCTGTTTATTGGGGTGAAAATCTGGCCCAGAGTTTCAGATATCACCTGGGACACCTACTTACCAGATCAGAGTACACACGTTCAAGTCCTGACTCTTCTTTGAATTCCAGCTCCTTGGTAATGTGTATGCTGGAAGGCTGCAGGTGACTGCTCTAATACGTGGGTCCCTGCCATCTGAGTAGGAGGTATGAATTTATTTCTGGGCTCCTGTTTTTAGTCTAGCCAACCTCCAGCTATTACATGCATTTGGGGAGTGAACCAGTGGATGGAAGATATCTCTCTTTCTCTGAATCTCTCTCTGATTATTTCAAACAAATAAAAAAATAAAAAATAAATAAATAATATAATATAATCGGTTTCAGATTTCCAAGTTTTTAAACTCTCTTTTTCTCACTCATTATTCTGGTTGAGTCAATACCTTTATAGATAATGACAAAGAATCTTAGTAACTAGATTTCTGGGAACAGAAATCTGAAATTTTTTGAACATGTCCACGTCCTCAGAGCTTATCAATGCTCAAACTAACATTTAGATAATCTGAATTTAAAAGGGACACTATGCTTTAGAATACTGGGTTATTCTCTAAGCCACTTTTCTAAGGATGTTAGTTTTTATATTAATATTTAAAATGACTCTTTCATACTTGGCTCACATATGTGATTGTGTTGGAGCACTGAATTACAGTACAAGATAAAATATCTATTAAAACAATTAATTATGTATGTATTATATACATGTGTATATAATATAGCCAATGCTATGATATAGTAGGCTAAGCCTATGCCTACAGCACTGACATCAAATATGGGCCCTGGTTCATGTCCTGGTTGCTGCTCTTCCAATGCAGCTTTCTGCTTGTGGCCTGGGGAAGCAGTGGAAGATGGCCCAAGTGGTTGGACCCCTGCACCCATGTGGGATACCCAGAAGAAACTCCTGGCTCCTGGCTCCAGATTGGCTCAGCTCCAGCTGTTGTGGCCATTTGGGGAGTGAACCAGCAGAGGAAACCTCTCTCTGTGTCTGTCTGTCTGTAACTCTGCCTCTCAAATAAATAAATAAAATTTTTTAAAAATTTACATATTTTGCTATATTTAAATAATTATTAAAGAAACCAAACTACTCCTAAGTATCCCTTCACTGAAACTGTGTACTAGAATACAAGTATGTGTTCAAAATAATATATTAGGCCAGAGTTGAGGCACAATGGGTTTGCCACCTCCTGCAACACCAGCATCTCATATGGTGCTAGTTTGAGTCCCAGCAGCTCCACTTTTCCTCCAACTCCCTGTTTATGCACTTGGGAAGGCAGAGGGACACAGCCCAAGTACTCGGGTACCTGCCACCCACATGGGAGGCCTGGGTGGAATTCCAGGCTCTTGTTTCACCTAGCCCAGTCCCAGCCTTTGGGACCATCTGTGGAGTGAAACAGTATTTAGATCTTTCTCTCTGACTCTCCCTCTCTCTCAGTAACTCTGTCTTCAAAACAAATTAATTAATATTTAAAAATAGGCCACATCTAGTCTAAATAATATTAGACATTTTGAGTGAGGTGGAATTTTTGTCTGTTTATTTTTATTGTTGCTTTTAAAAACAAATTTTAAGCAAAGGGATTGTTTGTACACCTTTCCTCTTATTAAGAAATGTTGAGGGGGCCGGCGCTGTGGTGCAGCAGATTAAAGCCCAAGCCTGCAGGGCTGGCATCCCATATGGGTGCTAGTTCTAGTCCTGCTGTTCCTTCTCCCATCCAGCTTCCTGCTGGATGGGAAAGTAGAAGATGGCCCAGGTGCTTGGGCGCCTGCACCCATGTGGGAGACTCGGAAAAAGCTCCTGGCTCCTGACTTTAGATTGGCTCAGCTCTGGCCTTTTTGGTCACTTGGGGAATCAACCAGCTGCTGAAAGATCTCTCTTTCTCTGTCTCTACATCTCTCTATAACTCTTTCAAATAAATAAAAATGAATCTTTTAAAAAATGTTGATATAGGGAAAAAAGTATACCTCTGTGTGTGATATATATATAATCTCCCAAAACTGAAATATGTGACTTTATAAAATGTTAACTTTAAAATTTCTATTAACTCTGATATATTTTCAATACACATCAAAATGTAACATTCTGATGAATTTATTTAAAATATTTATTTTAATGGACAGTCAAATAATTTTGGAGTAGAAGACACTAACCATACAGGCATAGTTGAATCTCTTAGTTAAAATAGAAAATTGTTACTAAATTAGCATGAAGTCAAATATATATGGCTTTCCATGTACAATCTACTGTGAACTCACCTGCTTACAGTGATGCTGAATGGAGACTTTCATGGTTAAATAGGAGGTGAACATTCTCTCTGTTTGGAAATTTCTCCTGGGAATGAATCTTGGTGGAAGAAAGGGTTGCATCTCCTACTTCTAAAATTCAGGTAGTGTAGATAATTCCTGCATTTGGCAGCTTTGTTCTTGAGTTATAAACCTAGTTACGGCAATTCCTCAGACCTCTGGGTCTTGGGGAAATGAAGCAAGTGTGAGAAGAATCAAATAGTACTCAGGTAGCAATAGACCTGAGATTTCAGTGTAGGTGACAGCTGTCCATGGTGACAGGAGGACAGAAGAAATAAATTCCTACTACCTTGTCCTAGGGTCATATAAAAATTGGACTGAAAAAGGAACAATTAATAAGAGGAAAACATATGAATTAATATGTTTTATGTGACATGGAAACCTTCAGAAAGAAATGAAGACCTAAAGAAACAGCTAAATCTGAGCATTTTTAGACTAGGCTTGATGAAGACTAGAGAATCACAGATAAATATCATAGGGCCAAAGGGTATGAGCTAAGGTCTGTAAACAAAGAGAAACATAGCAAGGCCTATTTTTTTTAAGATTTGTTTTAGAACCCCATTGACTTCAGAGATAAAATGTTCCTTTCCTCTGGATACAAGGAATGCAACTCTCACAAGATGGTTTTATGCCCCAATTTGGGGAGAAGCAGGGTGTCAGTAGGTCCTTCCATCATCTGTCATGTCTCAAATTCCTCCAGCTTAAAATCAATACACCAAAGTGCCGTAATTTGTGATAGTTCTGAACCCCACCAAGGTTGTGCCCTTACCTGCTCCTGTCTTGGTTCTCTCTTGCTATCAGTTGTCCATCCTTTTGTGAGTCACCCAAGAATTTTTCCAGTGAATTCCTTTTCTGCTTACCTTAGCCAACGTGTTTCTGCTGTTTGCAGCAACAACTGATTTATGAAACACAGAGATCTTTTAAAATGTAATTCTATTTTATTGAATTTGAAAACAAAATATTTTTCTGGGAGTCTCAAATTATAGAAGTTAAATTCTCATGAAATTTGAGGTTTTTTTCCCAGCAAAAATCCCCCAAATATACACCTGACAGTTACAGAAGACTTGTTCCTTCACTTTAGTTGTGCACATTTATAAACCGGTTATCTACTCATATTCAGATTTTGTTTACTTATTAGCAGTTTCAGCAATTGCCTAGGATAATTCCTTATTAGCTATCAAAGTCACAGAGAGGTGGTAGTCTTGTTAGGTAGGAAGTCAGATATGAGCTTATGCGTGTGTGACAAAGGCCTAAAGAGAAGACATCTATGTCCAGCATATGCATCTGCATCTCAAAGTCATCCCCATAACGTTTCAGGGGCAGCCCAGTATCTGCATCCTGCCCTGCCCTCTCCTACCCTATAACCTGCCAGGTGGGGGTCCCCGCCCCTTCTGCCTGATAACCTTCCAGAAGCAGCCCAGTATCTGCATTTCAAATACCCTTCTTAATTCTCCAGGGGGTCTTGCTCACCCTTCCTCTAAACTCAGGAGGATGGCACCAGCTAGCCTTCCTCCTGTCTGACACCTTCAGGGGAAAACTCAGAAGTTTTTCTGTTTACATCCAAAAAGCCCTTTGTTCCAAGAGGAGCAGAGGTGGGGAAGCAAGATCCATCTGCTTAACACCCCCCCACCCACACACACCTCAACCAGACTGTGCGCTCAGCCCTCTGCCTCTCTGCTGAGCCGCCTGCCTGACCTGGTCGGGTGTAATCTCTCTACTCAACCACGTAACCTCGCTCTTCCCCCACCCCCACCCCCAGTTCGAGCGACTGAGCACTCTCCCTCAGGTTCTGTCTGGAGAGGTGCCCATCTGTTCTTATGGATGTCCCTTCGCTAATAAACCTTGCTATTTTACCTCCCACTACTCTCTGTCTCAGCCTGAATTCTTTCTTGTGCGAAGACAAGAACCCTGCCATTCTCTGGTAACAGTCTTACCTCTTTAATTATATTGTGCGATGCATTGTTATATTTTCTTGAAAAAAAGGGGGATGAATTTTAGATGAACAATAATGAAACATCAAAAAAATTAAGAGTGACAACTTGGAGAATTAAAAATTTATTCATATTACTATCCTTATTAAGTATAGATATCAAAACTAAAGCCACATTGCAAAGAAGACATTATTTTTCATGATAAACCCAGACAGCAGGAAGGACACACACACACACACACACACGAAGTTTTTCTCCAGAGACAGTTTCAGTCACATATAGTATTAGCAGCTATTTTTCCAGGAGAAAAGATTGGTTAATCTATCCTTCCCCTCTTCTCTGTTTTTCTCTCCTTCTCCCACTCTTCCCCCTCTCTTCTCCTCCTCATCCTCCCTCCCCCTTTATCTCCTTCCCTCTTTTTCAGGTTAAGGAGAAGGGGGCTTCCTAGAGAAAGGACTAGTGGAACGGATGACTTTTTCTCCAGTTTGGTGAAGTCTTCTAAACATTCAGATTAACTTTACCAGGTCATTCTTTTCAGATGACTCAGAAGGTCTGATAAATCATGTTTTATTGTCAAATAAGAGAATGAATGAATGAATGCCACAGGGAAGCTTCGAGTTATCTGACAAAGATTAAGGTAAATCTCTCTTCAGTTCAAATTAAATTTGATTCTAGAAATTTCCAATATCAACACAATATCAACAGATGATAGATTCTTCTTGAAATTATACTAGCCTGAGAAGACACCCAACATAAAAGATGTAGACCACTGTATAAAGTCTTGTGTTATTTGATAAAAGATGTATCTCTGTCATGTATAAAACCATAAATGTTTTGTTAATACACTATAAAATTGAATTATAAGAGAACGTAAACTTCTGTGCACACATATTTGTTTGTCTATGTATAAATTGGAAATATGCATTTCCAGGGAAAAATGTACCAGTCATTGTCATTGTCAACATTTAAAATTATTAGACAGGAAGACTTTAAAAAATACTACTTGTTTATCGACAAGGAAGATATACTTAGAAAAATAAGCTTTATTCCAAATTTTTAAATATCTACTCTCTTTCATATCCGTAATTTAGAGCAGGTGCCACCTTCTGATGAATTAATTTCTGATGAATTTACATGATGTTCTTCATGCTAATATCTTTGCAAAGTAAACTCAGAATCTCTTGGTTGCATTGTTGTCATTTCTTCTCTTTTTCTTTGAAATTACCCAGAACACCAAATGGCTGGCTTGCAAGCTTATTTTCCAGATCACTGACAGCAATGAGATTTTGTCTTTGTGTGGGAGTATGTGTTTTGTTTCGAAAAAGACATCAGTTTGAAGCAGTTTCAGATCTCTGGCAATGGTTTCTTAAGGAATATGTCAAAAATGATCTATTGACCACGTTTTGCCAGGTCACCTGTTAAAGGCATGATAGGGCAACGTCAAGATTCAGGCAACCACAACCCACATTTAGGAAACTACTTAGAAAACTATGGCCGAGTTCCTTGGGTCCTATTACATGTTTTAGAACAATCAATATTTGTTCATTATGGTTAGCCTATTATAGTCTTTAAGGAAGAGTTGATAAATCCTTTTTCTAAAGTGTGTCCCAAAATTTTCTGAGGAAATTCCATATGCTTGGAGTACTTGTTAAAGCACTATTCAGAACTGCAGAGGGTATAAATCTGCTGTGGTTTAGTGTAAAGTTAACTTTTTCTGAATATAAAAAAGGTAAAGATTAATGAAGAAACTAGCAAGTTCAAAGTTCTATCAAGGAACATACCAATGTTTTCAGCAGTGCACTTGAAACAAAAAAGGAAAACCACCTGCCTTAAAAATTTAAAAATGTCAACTATTACTTCATTTCTTATATTGTTGTTGATGTAAAATACTGTTTCTTGAAGTGCCTCCCCATTTCAAAGTGCTTTTCCTTTAATTCTTTTAACAAGTGTTCAAAATACATTAATTTTTCAAAAAGGTAAGTTCTTGCAACAAGATAGTTCTTGTTAAAATTATTGACTTCTTCTTTTATATGTCCCGATTTTTTCTTAAAGTTTTATTTTATTTGAAAGGTAGAAATACACACACACACACACACGCGTGCGTGCACAGAGAGAGAGAGAGAAGGAGACAGAGAGAGAGAGAGAGAGAGAGAGATATCTTCCATCCACTGATTCACTCCCCAAATAACCACACTGGCTAGAGCTGGGCTAGGCTGAAGACAGGAGCTTCTTCTGGGTCTTCCACATGGGTCTAAGCTCTTGGACCATCTCCTGCTTCTTTCCCAGATGAATAAGCAGGGCGCTAGATCAGCAATGGAGTAGCTGGGACACAAACAGGTGCCCATATGGGATGCCAGCACTGCAGTAGGCTTAACCTTCCATGCCACAGTGCAGGTCTCCATGTCTCAGATTAATGAGCAATGATTTTCAAGATAAGGAAGAAAATGAATATAGAAATTTGAATATAGATAACGTGGAATATTAAAGACATAGATAATACCTTTTTTTTTATTTGACAGAGTTACAGACAGTGAGAGAGAGACAGAGAGAAAGGTCTTCTTCCCGTTGGTTCACTCCCCTAATGGCCGCTACAGCTGGTGCTGCGCCGATCTGAAGCCAGGAGCCAGGTGCTTCCTCCTGGTCTCCCATGTGGGTGCAGGGACCCAAGCACTTGGGCCATCCTCCACTGCCTTCCCGGGCCACAGCAGAGAGCTGGACTGGAAGAGGAGCGACTGGGACTAGTACCTGGTGCCCCAACCGGGACTAGAACCCTGGGTGCCAGTGCCACAGGTGGAGGATTAGCGAAGTGAGCCAGGGCGCCGGCGGCTGATAATAGGGTTTTTTTTCAACCTCCAAAATAGTGATTATTTCACCAAGCTCAAAATATTAGCAATTCATTTAATTTGACTGCTTTTAAAATGCATATATCTTATCATTTTAGCAACAATTGTTTTTTCTGTAGTGGAAAATCTTGTGTTATTTAAACAACCTTTCAGTGCATGGGTCCTCTATATCTTTCACTCCATTTGAACAATTTTCAAGTGGTAGATAAGTAATACTAGGGCAAAATGTTTCTTGGAAACAAATTCTGTTGGATGCAGATTCAGTCAAATTCTCTTCCTTAGAATCTAATTTTTTCTCTACTAACATTAATTTTAATATTCTTGATCGATAATGTGTATTGTTCTTTGGATTGTTCTTTTTTCTGGTTGTAACATCTTATCAATTACTTTATTAATATATTAATATGGTTATTTTTATAAGTGTATGGAGACCATGTTTTTCAAACTAAACAATGATTAAGATCTGCATTATATCTATATTTTGACAACATACCAGTGTATTTCTAAGGATGAATATAGTTTAATTTTTGAAAGTAGTATCTCCTTCTTGTTCAACTGCCCCAACACATATATTTAGTATTTTGATATATAGCAACTCAATGAATATAACTGGATTCAAATTAGTATTCTGTTAGCAGTTTTTTTTAAGAAATATATGTATTCTGATCTTCATTCTCCAAGATTTCTGTTGATTGTAGATGTCTGAGGAATTGTTTTAATAGATAAACCCAAACTTGGCAAATCTTTGGAGAAATGTTTTATAAAAAGAAAATATATGTGATTATGACGAGATCCTGCATTTGGTATAATAAGTCCAATATAACCAAGGGTTGTATGAAGGTAATTGCCTCATAAGTTTCATACCTTAAGTTTCAGATGAGGTATACAATTTGATTTAGCATTAAGCCACATATGTACACACATATATATAGTATGTATGTGTAAATGTGTGTTTAAATAAAGTATATATATATATATCTACACTTATATATACATATGATTGTTTGTGAAGTTAGCTATGTGATCACATTCTTTTCCTATTCGTGGGAAGGCGAAAAGGGAATAGGAAGAAATTAGAAATATTTTGCATTGCACATTTGACTCAAATCTATCACTTAATAGTAGTGAAATCTCCAGCAACTGACTTAAAGTTTCTGAATCTCATTTTCATCATCACTAGGTGATAATAATATTTTCTACTCTAAGTTATTATAAAATGTTGTGAAAGTTAAAGCAATCATGTGTGCCAGAATGCTTTGCCATTTTAAATTGCAAGGTGGAAGCATATGTGACCCCTTCAAGAGTGACTCTATTTGCTCCCTCTGTCTCTGAGACAGAGCACATTTCTTAGACAAAGACCTTGGGAGTTTGGGCTGCTCTTGGGTCAACAGTGGGTAAAGATTCTAGGAAGAATGAAAAATGTTCCACTTATCTTATTCTATAGGAAGACTAGAAAGTATTTATTTGATTTACTGCAAAGTTTTTTCTCTTTTCACTAGAGGTATCAATTCTTAAATATTTTCAATAAGTTTGAAATTATTACAAAAAACACACATGAAGGTGACATCATGTACTTCTTAGAAAGTTCAGACAGTACTTTGACTCTCTGGATCATATTCTTCTATCTCAAGTGAAGTGTTTTTAAAAATTTGCTCTTAAATTTATTGCTTATATTCTTGCCTGACAACCTTTCTTTTCCAAATATCTGGATACTAGTTTGACATATTTGTGTTTGACTTATGTTCAGAGAGAAACTAGCTCTGTTTTGCATGACAAGTTTCCATTTCTGATACTTGGTGCATAGAAAGGTCTTCAAAAAAGTCATGGAAAATGTATATTGGGAAAAGAATATGCATGATTTCAAATATTTTTGCACTAAAACATGGAAATTCCATTTTCCATGAATTTTTTTAGGTACCCTCATCTCTCAAAACAGCATAAATGCAAGCATGATTTTTGATAGTTTATTGTTTTATTTGAAGCACTGCATTGCTCCCATTTACTAGGTTTAGTATCATAGAGAGTCATAGACAAAGCTGGGAGAGAGCAGTTAAATCATTCATCAGGGATGGCCTCCCATTTGCCTATCACAGTATTGACAGACTGAAGGTTCTTTGTCAAATCACATGCTGATTGGAATCAACAAAGGTGTTTTTGGCAAAACTCTGTCTGAATGCTTTGAGGTGGAGCACACATTCTCAATTATTTTATACACAGTAGTCTTCAGAAACTGTATTCCTCCTTGCTCCTTCAACCATTTGGGCTTCCAAATGTTTAACCTGTGAGTTCATCAGGATTCAGTCTCTGTTATGAACTCTCCTACATTTAAGCAGATAAAAGTTATAAATAATTGATAATAAAACCTCTCCAAATATTCTTCTTATGTTAGATGTAGTTCAGCTCATCGAACCTTTTGGGAATCAGCAACCGAGAGTAAGGCTACTGTGTGGAGCCATTTGGAGCTGTAGTATCAAAATTTTTTTTACCTTGTATTGCTTTGTAGTTAGAGACATGCGAGTGTGATAAAGTGAATGTGGCAGAAAATGAACGGAGTAACAGAAATATGTTTAAGTTATCAGTTTTTTCTCTTTAAAATGAGTCAAATACGTATTTTAATTGATAAACTGACTTTATATTCACCTATTGGAAACAGTACAACATATTTTACATCAGATTATGAAATATGGATGTTTTACTAAAAGACAGGAAGCGCTTTTTCCAGTCTTTAAAGTAAATACATATTCAAAGGATCTTAAGGCATACCATTTATTCATATTCATATCTATTGAAATACTGTACATCCACATACTTCAATAAATAGTTAAAAACCTGACCTCTTTTTAAATCATTTCTGGATTTCAAAAAACAATTTTATTGAAAAGATTAAATAGATAACTTTTGGCTGTGTCACAAAGCTAAGCACAATGGATAAATTAACAATTATTCAATAACTTTGATCAATATAGATTATTGGCTTTGATAATTCAATTTCTCAGAATTTTCTGAATTACACATAGGAATATTTATGAATATACTTTCGTCCTGAATTATCTCAGTAATCTTCTCAGTTCTCCAGTCTACTTTCTAGATATAGCTTAAATGTTATGATGAAGAGTTAATTTTTCAGTTAAACTTAATTAACCTCCCAAAAGTGGCTCTACGTTTGAGATTCTCTTTCTCAAATGTTTTAGTGTGTCAAAAACACAATACTATAATTGGGCAGTACTTTTCTTTATATAATTGCTGCATAATAGGAATTTAATGGCGTAACAGGGCTTATGTTTCAAATGAGATCATTCATTGTAAAACAGAATTACACCATTTGCAGTTAAATCAAGAATGCAAATGAACAAATTAACTACCCTAATATTCTGGTACTGCCCTTCCCTTTATCCTTATGTTTTACTCTTTTTCCTTTCTTCCTCCCTTCCTCCCTCCTTCCCTCCCTTCTTTCCCTCTCTCCTTCACTCCTTTCTTCTTTCTCTCCTGTCCTTTTTCGTTTCTCTCTATTCTCCTTTTTCTACTGCTCTTTCTTTTCCTATCTTACTCTTCGAAAAGCAAATTAGGGTCAACCAAAGGAGTCCCAGGGATGGAACTTGTGAAAAATACAACGTGGAAATGAATAGTAAAAAAGCGTTATAAATCAAAAGATAAATCAATTTTATAAAACTGCTATTCTGAAATTGCAACAATCTTGTACAGTCAGGACTGATAAAATGGAGTAATCAGACATTTCTTATGTCCATAAATGTAAAATCATCTACTTGAACATTATATGCAATACATTCACACAAAAAAGCAAATACTGTAGCCTTATTTGAACAATATTGAACTCATAAATACTCATGATGTCACTCTGTCCAGGGGCCTAAGAACTAGGAATGCTGCTGTGATACAGAAAAACATAGTGAATACCTCCTCTATTAAAAATGTCACTCGAGAAAATCTCTTCTAACATAAAGGCAAATACATATGGCTACTGAGCTATGACTGTACTTCTGTCACATTCTATGGGAAAAACACCAGACTCCACAAATTCCGAATCATGACAACACTTTGAACTAATTATTTGGTTCATCCATAGTTTATACCTCAATTTACCTCACATTTACCCTACAAACCTTACAAAGAGGAGGTATTTTTAACTCTAGGAAAATGGTCACTGTATAATATGCATTCTTGATCTGTTTCTTTCTCCCAAACAATGGTACAGATGGTTAACACTTTTGTGGTAGCACCACTATTTCTAGTAAGTAGATTATTATGGAGTGTGCCACTTTAAAGCTGCAATACAAAAAAAAATATTTTGTAGTTTACTCACCAGATCCACAAAGGATATTTTTAAAAGCAAATAAATAATAATTTTAAATGCCATATTTGTTTAAAAAACCCATTTAATGTATCATTCAGTATGTCATAAATTTTTTGCACCTAGTAAATTTAACTGCATCATGTTATCTTATTGCCATTTTGTGGGAAGACTGAGTATTTATGTCTCCTCATTTAAGATTCATTTTTCTAATTAAAATAGATTTATGGTGTATTTTGGGTCTAAATTTTACTTAAAAAATCAGTTTTCAAGTCATGCCTTCTGGGACAAAATATTATGTATCTTAAATATATCCAACTTTTGAATAATTTATGATCTTTAATTTTATTAGTAGCATCTTTATTTTGTTATGACTTGTAAAAGGGGACTATTTTATAGAAATGTAAGTGTACTAATATTGATAACTTCATCAAACCTGCAAAACAGCTTTCAGGGCTAGGGTCTTTCTTTAGGAAAGAATAAAACCATCAAACTATTCCTGTAATCTAATACTTAGAGTAACAGCATTTTTCTTCAAAAAGGTAATTTTCATTCTTTATAATAGAAATAATTGAATGCTTGTGATATTTTAATAATTAACATATCCTAAAATAGTCTCCTCACCTGCATCTTGTCCTCATTTGGTCACATCTTACATATCTCATGTATGATTAAACTGAGCATGTTAATTTGGGGAGGACTGAACTGAAATATCTTTAAAGATTCTAACAAAGAAGAATTAGATACTTTGACAATTGATCTGCTGCATCTCAATATAGACCATTTGTTATATTGGGTTTTTTTTTTTTGTTTGTTTTGTTTTTTTAGTATAACCTGCATTCCAGACTACCAACTGAATGATGTTTTCAGAGAAAAATATGCAAAGTTCTCTCGTACACAGGAGCACTGTCTGTGTAACATTAACTTACCACAAAATCCCACTAATTTTGATTGCTTTTCAACTTGTGTGATATCAGGTAATAGGACTTTGGGTCCTTTCTGGCAAACTGTCTTAGAAAAATGGGCTTGGAATAGCGAACAAGAAAGAAGCTGTATTGCTAGGCAATCCCTTGAGTGGACTGTGCTGTCATTTAAAGGGAATTATTTCCCACAGTGGATCGATCTGACATTTAGCTACAACTAAAGAAATCATATGGTACGTTTACTGCACTATGTTATTAAATTGTTTTTCATCACAAAAACCGGGTGAAAAGTCTTAAACATCACTGGTAATGAAGGAAGCGATTTCTACAGTCCAATAGTGCCTTCCTTCTTTAGAGATAACGTTTAACTTTGTTATTGTGGTTTATTGTTGCTTTCAAATTGTAGTATTTAGCAAACCATTTTATATTAGTTGGAGACAGATAAAAATATTTTATGAAGGCACACTCATGCTGAACTTACAGGAAAGAGAAGCAGAGCTGCACAGCCAGTTATATTACAAGGCTCATTCCTGAAACCTGAATATCATGCGAGCAGGAAAATCTAGATATGTGTTATATTTTGAAGAAATGATTTGAAGGCATTATTATTTGCTTTTTTATCAAAAAAGAAAAAAAATGCATCTTTGTAAATGTGGAGTGACTCTTAGTGAAACAGGGAACTGAATGCTTGTATTGCAGCCTTAAAGAATCACATATTCACTGCAATATTCGTTTTTTGTAAACTACAGCCTGCAACCTAGCAGACCATGACTGAATGCTTTTGAAAAGTTGTAGATTACAAACATGAAATCACAATTAATATCCTCCAAAAGTAATTTCAGAGCTTTCACGTCTTAAAAAAAGGACAATGTGTACTGCTTCACAAGGTAATGTAGCTAATCAAAAAAAGAGTAGAATTAAAGTATTTACATAATGAGCAATTCTACAGAAGGCGATCATCCCCATGTAAGCACTGCTGATTATATCCCACGCTGCTTTTAACAAACTGTACCAGATTGGATCCAGCCATCAGCACTTTCAGAGAATCCTTAAAAGCCTTTTATGGGTCTTTAAATTTATTGTAGAATGGCATTCTTCAGGTAGAATATGCTGGTGAAAGAGGACAGTGTCAACACAAGGTACCAGCAGGAGAAAAGAAGCTCCGCGCTCCCGGTGATTCCATACTGGGCTGTACTTGGAGCTGGAAAGAAATGGAGAAGATTAAATCAAAATCTAATTTATGTCTTTCAGAATGTTGACAATAACTAAAATGTAACCAGGTATACTGGGAAAAGCATTGGCACCGGAGTCAGATAGACTTTGGCTCCCATCTGATTCCACTCTGTGATCACGTGTATCCTATTTGACTAAGCTGTCTGAGCTTCAGTTTTCTCAAGGGCAAAGTAGCAATAACAAATGAAAGAATTCACATGGTAGGGTTGAGGTGAGAATTGAAGACAAAGTACATACAGTAGGATAGTAGGATGCACTGGGCCAAACAGGTGCTAAGGACTCAAGCAGCAGCAATATTTGTTATTAGTGAATATTCTTCATTCATATATGTATTTGTAGATGTTTTATATCAGCCAAATATTGTGTTAGATGTTGGAAATATAAATCTAAAGGTCTCCCTTCCAAGGCCTTTCTATTTTGGGGGGAGTAGAGGTGGGGAGAATGATGTTCAAATAATATAAGCCAACCTTAAGAATATTAGAGTTGCGTGCACAAACTGCAGCGACACATACCAAGAAAACTTGCGTTGCAACCTGCTCGGGCAAGGGAAGGGAGATCTAGCAGCTTTGGAAAGGGGAGAAGGGGGTGTAATTCTAAGATCTTAAAATAGATTAGTCTTCCTGGAGCATGAAGTTTGAAACCTAAAATGGAGAGAATTGAAACTGGCACTCTAGGCACATAGAATGACTTGGATTGTAATGAAAAAGGATTTAGATCTATATCCTGAAGGAGATTTTGAAGAGTTTCAAGCGGTTGAATGTATAATAACTTTTATATGTTGAAAAGATCACAGTTTTATACATGGAGAAGTCCAAGTGGGACTCAGCTAACATCGTATTGAATTTTCACCGAACACCTAAAGATTCATCAAGTTTGGGATATTGTTCCAGTCTACTGAGTGGATTCCAGTTCATTTCAAAGAGAATAGTTGCCTCCTTGTATATGCTTGGCCAGAAATCGAATGCTGCAGGTATGCTCAGGCTTGCTTGAGACTGATTCTTGTTTACCGTAAGAATAAAGTAATAATAGCAGTAACAACAATAAAATCCACCAACATACTTTTAACTACATTTTCTCTTTGAAACCCAGATTTCAAGCACTGTTTCCTAGTAGAAATTGAATAATGTAATAAATAAATGCACTGCTTCGTTCTTAAATCCATAATTCAAATCCAGCAGTTTTAGTCATCCTGTGTTTGAACTGCCTGCAGGTAGTTTTTATTAGATCTTTCACAAATTACTAGAATGCCATATAACAAGAAGAATAAATTGTGTGGTTTACACCTCTAAGAAATCAAAGAAGGTGAAAGATGTGTTGCCCCTTGCCAGTGGCATGTAACCATGACAGTGTAATTGTTGATTCCAGATGAATGGAATTCCAAGACTGAAGCTACTACCTTTTCGTAAAAGGAGAAAAAAAATCAACTATTTGATGCATCTATAGGTGCCACTAGTAAGTATCTATTTATTCAAGAGGCAGAAAGACACACACACGAACACACACACTGAGAAAGCTCTCATCTGCTAGTCTATTTTCCATATGCCTGCAATGGCTGAGGATGAACTAGGGCTGAAATTCAAAGTTGGGAACTCAATCCAAATCCGCCATGAGGAGTGCAGGACTCCAATCACTTGAGCCATCATTTTTTGCCTACCACGGTCTGCATTAGCAGGAAACTGGAGTCAGGAGCCAGAGCTGGGAATTGAGTCCATATGTACCAATGTGGTCCACAGTAAAAGCCCAACACAACCGAGTTTTCAAAAAAAAAAAAATGAAAGAAAAAAGAAAGAGATGATGAGATGATGAATAAAATAAGTCTATTGTTGAAAATAGACTCTAATTTAAATTAATGAAACACTTTATTTTCTTTTATTAAAAAACCTAGGATATTTTTATTATAAATAAATATTTATTGGTGTATGACCTCAATAACAGCTATTTATAATTGTCATTTTCTAGGTATATTGAGTGTAATAAAATTAGTATAATAGTAAGCGACCAATACTAGGCAAATCATAAAATTAATATATAAGACATTTTAAAAGCTAAGAATACAAAGGAAAGGTAATATATTTTTGTTATTGTGACCAATTAAATGGCACATTAAGTGACTAGGGTATCAAGGATACTCAAACCCCTTTTCTATCCTTTAAAATCTATCTTTGGACAGCATTTCCTGAATCCCTTCTACTTCAACAAGCTAAGCTGATTCCTTGCTTTGTGTAATCAGACCATGATACATGTGAATATTCTATTGTTACACACATCTCACACTGCATGAAAAATATTTCTGTAAATATCTATTCGTAGAATCAAGTCACAAATTATTCTAGGTCATACAATTGTTTTATGTGATGTGGGCTGAATTAAGAATCACATAGGCAAAGATGAATAAAGCTTAATCCTCTCAGGGAGAGTTCATTTTAGTTGAGGACACAAAAAACAGGCAAATATAGAACATTAGGATGTACAGAGCTGTGAGACTAATGTATAAATACGGGAGCATTCCCTAAGAAGTCATAGCAAGGAAGTAGTATAGGCAATAAATATAACTAAAATTATCTTTAAAAAAGGCAGTAATATGTGCATTTTACTACATTTGGGGTGGTGTGCTATCATTATATAACTTTATTCCTTTTGATTGATATTCATTACATGTGGGTTTTGTGTATGCTTATAACTGTTGAACTGAATGATTTGGAAAACAGGGATAATGTTATTAAAGTTAATGTTTAGTGCCCTGAATGCAGGACTATTTGGATATTATTGAATCAATTAGATTTTCTTGACATATTAAATTATTTGACTACTTGTTGTCAAAAACTTTAAGAAAATAACTCTTTGCTTTTATTAGAAAACAGCTTCAATATTTTGCTCAAGTATCACTTTGTTTAAAAAAAAAAACAAAACAATCTTTAGAATATCCCCATGTCAAGTTAATATCTTGAAGTCAAGACTTAATATGTTTTTTATCTTTGGTTCTGAATAGTCTGATACTTAGAAAAAAACTTTCATTTTTTTTTTTAAATTAAAACATTGTCTTTACTCATATTTTTCTGAGCCTTTCTTTTCTTTCTACATTTAGGCTCATTAGTACCTTACTTTAGTGTGTGTGTGTGTGTATATATATATATATATATCATACTAACAGCAATTTTAGCAAGAAGAGAGATTAGTCAGCAGATTACATAGGAGCAGAACATATAATGAATTATCTGCCATCACCCTTTTGCTACAAAAGACCAGACAGATGAAGTCCTAGACGCCAGCTATGGATCTGCATTCCGTAGAAGTCATCTAGTTGTACCTCTGCGATGGTCAGATCTGTTAAAATTCTCTGCAATGTTTTTAGTCATCTGTGCTTATCCTATTGCTATTCATCCTATGTGAAATTAGAAGGGACAGTTGATGTGAGCAGCAGGTAACCAGAGTTGGTATTGAGCTGTGATCAGGGCTTTGGCTCCATTCTGAGTGATATGAGAAAAGTTATAGGAAAATTCAATATTATGAAATGATCACTTGCCTACTCTGTGGACAATAGATATTACCAGAGAAAGCAAGAGTAGATGTTGTAGCTGAAAATCTTCAATGACTTCCCATTGCCTATTGAGTGAAGCCATCAATGGATCTCCATTCCCTTGTTCTAGCCAACCAACCTATTCAGACTCAGGCATATTCTTAGTTCTAATTTCATGATCCATTTTATTAATACACAGAGTGTTTCGTTAACCCATGTCATTTTCACATGCTGTATATTTAAGTCTTGCAGGGCTTCCACCCATTTCCTCTCCACTTATTGAGACCTTATGCACTGTAGAAATTCTTAAACACCACTTCCTCCATGAGGCCCTTCCCAGTATCTCATATGATAATTACTAGTCATCCATTTATATCTGAATTCAGAATTTTTTTCTTTTTCATTTCTAATCAATATATATTTGCACAGACACACTTGTTACACTGCACTATAAGCATCTTAAAGTTATGAAGCATTCATCCCTATAATTTGTGATCTGTATTTTATATAAAATGTGTTCAGCACATGTTTGTTTAATGTGGGAAAGTATTCCTAAATATACATTTGTCTAAGATCCCTTTGATAAAATGCCCTACTTCAATAGTTATTTCTATTATGGCTTGCACGTTAGGCAAAATACATGACAGGGAAATTGTTTTATCTTTCTGGCCAACTATTAACTTGTTTTCTAAATTTAATTACCTATGAAGAGGAGAATAAAAAAAGCAGAAAATTTAAATTGAGAAGAAAAGGAGAATACAAGGGAAGAGAAAGGAAAAAGAAAACAAAGGAGCTAACAATTAAAAAGAGTGGGGCAAGCCTTCTGCCTAGCAGTTAAGCTGTTGGGTAGGATGCCCGAATCATCTCACAACAGAGTGCCTGGGATTCAAGTCCCAGCTCTATTTCTGCTTCCAGCTTCCTGCTAATACAGACCATGGATGGCTCAAGTAATTGAGTGCCTACCCATCTAGACCAGGATTGGGTTTCTGGCTTCTGGCTTTAGCTTGGCCTAGCTTCGGCTGTTATGGGCTTTTAGCGAATGAACCAGCAGGTGATAACTCTCTGTGTCTCATATAAATAAATTGAAATTTTTGAATTGAGATAAAGAGAGACAGAGACAGAGAGAGAGAGAGAGCGAAACATCCAGCCTTTGAGCAATGGATTAGATGGCTTCATATTAAAACTTTTATCTAGAAAAAAAAAATAAAAGAAAAAATAGAGTATGTCAGGGAGACTGCTTTGATGTTGTTTGCAGATCAGGAGTTAAAACAAATAACAAAACAGGCTGGCTGTCATTCTTCCCAGTTTCTTATAAAGTTAAGGCATTCCAGTTTTTCGTGTAATATTCTGTGCAATATACAGACTGTAGATCCAGATGACAACAGTTTAAATTTCAACTTCACCTTTTTCTAACTGCACAACACTTGGCACATTTCTTCATTTTATTTATGAAGCTTATAAAATTCATGATAAATTTGCTTACAAAGTTCATTCAGTGTCTCCATCTGTGAGGATTGGAAGTATCACAAAAGTTACTGTGAAGATTTGATGGGTTGACACATGCAACCCACTCAGCACAGTATCTAAGAAAGCATAAACATTCTCAAGTGCTACCTGAACACTTGTCATTCACTCACTCATTTAAGAAACTCAGGGTAAGCCATATGCCAGGCACTCTCTAGTCAGTAGCAACATAGAAACAGACCCTGTCCCCAGAAAAGCCTTTTGTTTTAGCGTACGATGCATTCCACAAATAAGTATAGTGGACATTGCTACTAATCAACAGTTTGTTAAATCAATGCTTCTCTGGTCTTAACAAAGGTGTCTCCAATTTTCTATTACAAAAATATTAACTCTGCACTTTACGGGTCTCTTTGGGAAGATTTTTCAGTGCCTTTTATTTGCAGATAATCGGCTGATCTCTGATTTGCAGTCTCCTCAAAGTCATGGAGTAGTATCTCTTCTTCCTTTTCCCTCTGTTTTGCCTAAGAGAACATCATGGTGTATGTTGCATGGCATGAGTGGTTTCATGGATGACCTGATATTGAATTTGGGTTGGAGGAGCTTTCTTAGTCATGGAACATAAATGCCCAGGTTGGGTGTGGAGCGCAGTCCTTTGGGATTTTTTCTAGTTGTCAACAGGAAGATCCAATTTGAGTTTTAATACATTTCTTATAACTGTCTAATTATGATTATCACTTCCAATTACTTACAGCTGCTGCACATTATTTTCCGTCTTGGCATTTTTCCCTTGTATTGCTCCAGTTTTTATTTTTAGGCAAGAACAAACGTAACTGTGAAATATTTGTTTGGTACAATACCCAATTACTTGCCTAGTCAATTTCCTTAAATTCCTCAAACTTTAACTGAACTAGTTTTGAGTCATATTGTTAATATTCTTGTAGTAAATGCAGGTAAACTCCAACAGTTTTGCTTCCATAAGACAAAACTGGCCTCAACGTACATGTTTCTAAGTAAACTTATATGTTAATAGGAAAAATAGGAAGTGAATGATTTACTCCCCAACTGTTTCATGCAAGATAGAAAACTCATTAATTGACTGAGACACTATGCACCATTGATTAGATCCAACTGACAATGTGGTCTTATTTCATTACACACTAAGGGAGGAGTTTGCACAGAAGATAGCTTATTCCTTTCAGTTAATAGTCATCCCCTTTACAACATTAACAGGTGTAACAGATAAGCAGAAGCTCAGATTAACCACACTTTTTTAATCTCTCTTACTATTATATATCATTAGGTGACGATTAGGATAGAAGGAGAGCTGCAGGTGGGATAACTTTGTGACTGGATGCAGAACTTTTGATTGTGTTGTGTGGAATAATCTGGCAGGTCTCAGAGCAAGTGATCATCTTCAATGGTCCTTCCAATGGTATGAGTTCTGGGATGACATGCATTGCATTATGGATGCAGTATAGCAAACTTTGTCTTATATACTCTCTCATACCTGTGCCCAGTGGTTTCAAGTAGGAGGGTTTGATTTGTGTGATATTGCTTGTATATATACAGTAGATCCACTGGGATCTTCTTCCCCTAGACTTTGGGGTTGAGAAATGCCTGAATAGCACAGTTGTCGTGTATTGGAGCTAAAAATGCATAGATTTTCAACCTGTTTATGTACTCAACATGCTTTTAGAGAATCATACACTTAATTGGGAATAGAAAGACACAAACATGCCACCTTCCACTTTTCTCAGTCTGGTAGAAAAAGGCATAATTTTTGAGCCCCTACAATTGTCACCTTGAATTTCAAGAGAGAATGGATAAATGACTTTGGATACCAGTTGGCTTTCTCCTTTGTTTTTCGTAGAAGAAATTATGCTAACAAGGAGGCATGAGTCTACTTTGTTCAAGTAACAAGTCTACAGTCATGGTAAATCTGCATTTAGATACTTAGTCTAACATTTTAGGACTTCAGGTTTTTTTTTTTTTTTTTTTTTTTTTTTTTTTTTTTTTTTTTTTTTTTTTTTTTTTTTTTACCAAAAATGGAGTGACTACCTGCAGGAACATCTTTGACAGACTGAGCCTTCACAGCATAAAAATATAGAGTAATGATTTTTTTAAAAAGTCTATTTTAAAATAAAACTCTTAATAAAATTTCCCCATGTGGACATACAATATGTACACACATATAACATAGCATAGTAGACCAATATAGCAATTTTAATAATAGCTTTTAAAATCTTTAACTCTTTTTGTAGATTGACAATTGATTTGAATTGCTTTTTGTTTTTAGTAACCTCAGTTAACCATACTTTCTCTCAGTTGGTATTGTTAATACATTATTGGCTTCATCTGTTTACAGAGCCATCCCAAAGTACTGAATACAATAGAAGTGGCTGGGAAAAGTCCATAGGAACCTATAGGAGGACAGCTAAATACAGAACCAACAACACTTTAGTTTTATGAGCAGCAAATCATATATAACTGTGGATGACAAAAGACTTTAAGTCGCCATGTTTAAAATTATAAACATCAACCAATAAGAGGCACTTGCTTACTTCACAGTATTTTTGAAAGCACCTGTAGGATTTTACAAGTATTTAACCCTTTAGGCCTCTGGGGCTTTCTCATTAAGATAACTATCATGTCTAGTAACACAAGATCATTAGACTTTTTAATTCTCAAACATTTGTATTAATAGCATTTTCCATTATAGAAACTTAAAGTTTGGTACCACATCATATCTTGACAGTACTTCTAATATAATCCAAACAGCCTGATTAGTTGGTGTCTCCATAAGATGAGAGACATAGGTCCTTCGATTTTTTCAGTTGGGCCCAAACTGGAAAAACCAAAGTCCAGGATTTACTGGAAATTTTAGAGACCAGATTGTTTGAAACTTTGATTTTTTGAATGCCTGTCAAGAATGCCAAGAAGGCTCAAAATCCAAAATATCTGGTTGAAATAAGATTCCTTAATATCATGACATAATATAGACCAAATTTGATCATTGTTACAGGTGATTATTCAAATCTTTGAAAATAAGCACATATTTAAATAACCCATAGCTCTTAATAAAAATTCAGCTGTTTTTGAACAATTAGAATTTACTTTTAAATGGCTTATAGATAAGATTGTCCATAAATTTAAGCTGCTAAAATCAATCAAAGATACATTTTAATTTGTGGGACCTGAATCTGTGTATCATATGTTTTAAACTTGTTGGTAGAAAGAAACTAAAAACATTTTATATGGTTGTGCTTAAGTTTACTGGTTAAACAAACTACACCATGTTAGATATTTAAGAGGTGTTTTCAAATACATGATTCTTAAAATTTATAGAAGGCATTGGACTTTCTGGTAAATGTTTTCTTAAGTTGTTATCTAATGGTTGAAACGGTTTGCTAAGTATTCATGTGATATTGCTAATGTCAGCAAGCGATCTAGGACTTGCTCCCTCATTTCTCTATTCTAAGCCCAACTTGTTCTTTCATTTCTCTATTCTCTTCCAGGTAGGAAACTAATTCTATTATGAAGGAATCTGTAGGAAGCACAATTTAATCTTCAGACCTTATAAAAGAGATGGCTAACATTTTTCTGTAATAGCATAGCCAAAATAAGAACTTAAATAATAATCTCATAGCTAGATTCACTTTGCCATCAGCGAAGTATACAGTAAGTAGAAAAAACCTCCCTTTCAGACCAAAGGGAAAGAAAGTTTTAAAGGGAGAATATAATTTTCCTCATGGGCATTGTCTACCTTAGAAAAACTACTACAGAACATGCCTGTGACTATAGACTTGTAGTTCAGGCCACCGAAGATTAGAGATGGGACACGGGCACTCCCTTGACTTGCATCCTCTGGTCTGCTTTAACACAAACCAGGAGGAAAAGAAAGCTCGGCATCAGAAGCAATGGGTGGCAGGCCTATTCATGGCTGATCTGTACAGTGATCTGCCCTCAAGGAGACCCAACAGGCCAGTCCACTGCAGTGGCTTTCAATGTGGTAAGCCTGGGCTTCAGCAGAAGTCAGCTTGTGAAGAGCCCTGGCAGCTCTGCCAAGAGTTGGATCACTGGAAATGGACCTGCCCTGGAGTCGAAGGATGCCCAGGTCAGAGCCACAGATCTTATTGGCTCTAAGCTGAAAAGCCCTTCACTCAGCCCAACTTCCAAAGTGACCACTGCAGCTGAGGGGATGGTCAAGTAGGGTCAGCAACATTGCAGGCAAAACTGTAAATTTCTTGTTAGAGATGCCACCTGCCTTTACCTGGCCAGCTCTCCTCCCAGGCCAGCCAAGTCATGAAAGTCAACAGAGTGCCTTCCCCTAGGAGGTTCACACCTCCCTTAGGATATACCCCATGTGAAGAGATAGATAGGTCTGGGCCTCTTAACTTACAAGGCCTAAAGCCCACCAGATTATTATCAAGCCCCTTCTATCAGGTTCTATTTGCCTCTCAATCAGAAAACTTAATTGTAGCTTAGACAGCACCTTTCTTAGCTCCTCTAATAATGACTCTGTCCTTTGTTCTAGACCCTGTCTAGCGCACTTGGGCCTCATTCCTTTGTAATCATAACCTCTACTCTACCATCAATGGCTCTACTCCCAACCTGTGTGTACTGATGGTCCTCTTCCCCACTTAATGCTGTGTAATTGTTCAAACCTGGTTAATGCCACTCTTAGGATCATTGGTTACTATCCTTACTCTGTCTTTTATGACCTTGTCTAAATATGATCAGAGTCGGCAAACTTGGAAGGCTTCCATAGCCTTGGCAACTCATGACGACAGCCTAGGGTGGTTACTGGCGCCATAAACTAGAGTGTCAATTTGTTGGGTCAACAACAGGAGCCACTGTGCACTTGCTCCTCATGTGGGATCTCTGTCCTTAATGTGCTGTACATTTTGCTTTAATGCTATAACTTGTACTCCAACAGTATGTTTCACTTTGTGTTTCTATGTGGGTGCAAACTGCTGCAATCTTTATACTAAATTGATCTTCTGTATATAAAGAGAATTGAAAATGAATCTTGATGCAAATGGAAGAGGAGAGGGAGCGGGAGAGGGGAGGGTTGCGGGTGGGTGGGAAGTTATGGGAGGGGGAACCCATTGTAATCCATAAGCTGTATTTTGGAAATTTATATTCATTAAATAAAAGTTAAAAAAAAGTCTATTTTGTGTTGTTATAAGAATTGAGGAGAATGGGTAAAGATATGACACCATTCCTTCCTCTTTCTCTCTAATGGAGTTTCCCTATCAGCTTGATCTTAGCAACTACTAAGCTTTTTATTCTTGAATCCCATTCTGATTGCTGAATAGCCATTTCCCAAAGTCTGTGGTATACCACTCTGCCTACTCAGCATTGAGTACATTAGAAATTGTGAAGATATCTTTGTTTGTTATTATTCATATTCAGAAATCTGCTTATTTGTAGAGAAATACTTTATTTATAAATATTTTATAAACAAACCAGCAGAAATCACCTTCAATAGAAACAAGTTCTCCTGCTTTTCTCTATTCTTCCAGTTATTAAAATAAAGTCTCAAAGCTTGAATTGTTCATTGATACCTTCTAAATGTGTTGGTTTCTTTGTTTATTCTATGTCTAGAAAAACAGAAGTAATTTACATGAATATATAGTGGCTTTGAAGTGTGTTGTCAATACAGGTAATTTTGTATGACCCTAAGTAGCTTCTTGATCGGCATAATTTGTTCTTCATCCCAAGTGAGTTTGCAAATCAGTTCTAAATGAAGCATCATTATGTATTTAGGAGTGTGTGTGTTTATGTGTGCTTATATGTGTTTTAAATCTGTCATTGTGGCACCAGAGCTGTGGTATAGCAGACAAAGCCACTGCACTGGCATACCCTGGGCACTGGTTTGAATCCCATTGCTCCATTTCTGATCCAGCTTCCTGCTAATGTGCCTGGGAAATCTTTGGAAGATGGCCAAACATCCTTGGGCCCCTGCACCCAAGTTGGAGAACTGGAAGAAACTCCTGGCTCCTGACTTTGGATCAGCCCAGCTCTGGCTGTTGTGGCCATTTGGGGAGTGAACCAGTGGATGGAAGACCTATCTCTCTGCCTCTGTCTCTCTGGAACTCTGCCTTTCAAATAAATAAATAGATCTTCCAAGAAAATCTATCGTTGTGTGAAATAAATAAACACAAAATACAATAAAACTTTCCCTTACTATATAAACTTTAGTTTGGGCCAGTAAGGCATCTTCTAGTTGAAAAAAGAGGGTTTTATAGAATAAAAATAGAAACCCAGCTGTGTTCTTAAGGTCACTGATAGTCATTGCTATCAGCTGTGTCTCACTGGGATATTGCTCGTAATTTAAAAAAATGGAAGAAACTACAAACTAGCAAACACATTTTGTAAGTTAAAAGGAGCTTTTAAGATTCTATATACATTACTATGGGGGTGTGAAACTATTTATATTTTTATATAGGGTGTCTAAACTCAGAACTTTAATAATCATATTGTCTTAGTTATTGAATTTTATTCTTTGTGTCTTTTGTGTTAGGAAGGTTACCCTAAACAAGGGTATTTTCTGTTTTTCTGTAACAGTGTTCTCTCAGCATGAAGAATTAAGAATTTCAGAAGATTTGATGATCTTTTCTATTTTTTGGAATATTCCATTTACCTGTCCAGTTTTGTTTTTTAGTTTTACAAATGCAGTGAAGGCCAGTGATTTTTTGCTTTTGTGGTCTTATTTACTTAAATTGTTCCAATTCTTATGCTCTTAATTGATTTTTCACCTATTCTCAGATTTTCTAATCATTGCCACTATATATTTTGACTATTTGGAAAACCTTAATAAAATTGAAATGATATTTTGTGGAACTAAAGACCTTCTATAAACTTTCCTCATGCTGCTTCCCCACCTTACCACTGACTACCCTACCATTTGCCACAATGTAGGCAGGAGGGCTCTCTCTTCTCAATGCACACCCCAGCTTTTGTCAGACTTGTGTACTTTCTCACAGTCTGCCTTCCTTGGAGATTGGGGGTCTATGTCTCTGTATTGAGACAGTACCTCTCTTTGAATGTTCATCTTACATAAAATCTGCTCACTAAGTTAGAACACGGCAAGACTATTAGGGGTATTTGGGGTCATCTGGCACAACCCTTAAGTTTTACTGATGAAATAACGAGGTCACTGTAGATTGAGTAATTTGTTTAAATTAAAAGCAAAAATAGAACTCAGGTATGCTGATTATCATGCTACATTTCCCTGAATTTCTGCATAACTGCAGTTAGAATTGATCTTACAATTCCTCTTTCCTCCCACAGCCACTTGATTTTACCCATGCCTTACCACTCTCATGCTCATCTTCTGTAGAATGTAGGTTTCCTGAAAGCATTTAATTTACCTGGGTAAATACATATTTGATCAAATGATGGGCATTGTCAACATATGTATTACAGAAAACCAAAGGTATACATGTTATTGTAATTTCTACATTTTAATCAAGTTTGACTATTAAGTTCAAGTATAGGATAGGGGCACTGTAGGGAAGATAATATCACCAATCAAGAATTCAGGACTTTGTAACTACCATTGTAGGATACCAAGGCCTCCATCTTGTCTTCTTGGATATCTCTCAAGAACTTATGTGGTAGATATACAGAGTCATACAAACACACACACATACGAACATTAATAGTCACTCTTCTCTGATTTCTATTTGAATGTGTTATTTATGGATGGAGACTGTTTCTTAATATACTAGCTAAACACCTTAGCACACTAGTTCTCTCAGCTGAATATAGAAGATAGAACTATTTTCCTCTGAAGGTTGTGATCAATAAAAAAAGATAACCGAGTTAAATGTTTAGTACAGTGTTGATTTAAGTATTCACTAAATAGTGGCTTTTAAAATGTATTAGTATTGGAGCTGGGGCTATGGTATAGCAGTTTAACCCTCTGCCTGTGGTGCAAGCATCCCATATGGGCACCTGTTTGAGTCCTGGCTATTCCAGGACTGACCCAGTGCCCTGTTATGGCCTGGCAAAGCAGTGGAAGATGGCCCAAAGTGCTTGGGCCCCTGCACCTACATGGGAGCCTTGGAAGAAACTCCTGGCTCCTGGTTTTGGATTGGTTCAGCTCTTGCAGCCATTTTGGAAATGAGCTACCGGATGGAAGACTTTCCTCTATCTCTCTCTCTTTCTCTCTCTCTTTGAAAATGTATTAGTATTTGTATAAGAAGTGACAATTTAAGCTCCTACTTTACTCAATATGAAATACTCACTTGTGTGGATGAGGTCCTGTATGCCTCAGAGTTCTATAGGTGTGAAACAATAACCGTCACACAAATATATGTGCCTTCCAAAACATGGCTCGAAAAGTACAGTCTAAAAATTAGTTCAGCGAGCAAATACTGCTGAGTATCTACAAATACTTACTGAGCACCTACAGTACTCAGTGTTATGGGTGCTAGGGTACAGCTTCATACATAAGTCATCCAAGCAGATCACAATGGTTTAAACACAAAGTACCCTTGAATTCTCCAGATTTTGCTAGGAATCAGCTTCCTCTATTTCCTCCCTGTTCTCCAGACTCTATCAGATATACTTCTGTTTTTCATTAAGAACATAGTTCATGGTTACATCTGTAATAATACTCTACCCCTCCCTCACTTGCTCTATCCCTTGAGGCCCAATTGCAGTGCAAACTCATCGTCCTGGCTTTGCTTACAGACTCTCTTCCTCTGTTAGACTGTGACTTCCTAAAGGGCAGGTGTATCATGATTTTTTCAAAAATCTCTTTCTACTCTTTGCTTCTTCCCCAGTGGCTAGCATAGTGATTGCATATAATAAGGGCTTAATAAATAACTGCTCTTTTTATCTCCACATGAGATAAATTTGCAAAATATACTTGTTTCACACATCTTTTATGTCTTGCCTTACATCCTCTCATTACCTTTTTACTTTGACTGTTGCTATGACAACTGGCTGTGTGCAGGGCAAACAATTCTGAAGTGTGTTCCACATGGCTCTTCAGAGGGTCCCCAGTAGGACAAAGCCCAGTTACCCACAGCAGGAACCAGATCCACAGTACATACTTGGACTGGCTTTCCTTTCTTCTCTATTTTACTATTCAAGTTTCCTGCAAGTTTTCCTTGAAAGTCTTTCCCCAAATAATCACCAACAAGCAAATCGTTTATTTTGGGGAGACCCAAGACAAGGACAACACTCTTGTATTAAGAAGAGAAAAATAATAATTATGAATACTGTGTCCAGTGCAACTTCATATCCCACAACAGTGAATGGCATGTTACACATAGTAGGTGTACAATAAATTAATTATGAATAAATAAACCACCTGAAAATAAACAATTATCCAATTCTTTTGCTACCACTCTTCTTGGTTCATGGTAATTTTCTCAGTTGCTCCACTTCTATGAGTTCTGCATTAATTATATTGTTAGTAGGCACATACTCTTGATAATAAAGGGGGCACTAAAACCTTAATTAAATCTAATTTTTTCCTCATAGATTTTATCTCAGGAATATCACCCACTGTTTTACATTATCATCATTTTAGTTTCTGCTGTACCAGCAAGATTACCTAATGAAAGTTTTGTTGCTTACTGCATTTTTTGAAAATTTAAAGGCATTCATGGTTCTTATGTTTTTATTATGATCTGAACTATAAAATGCTTATCTCCCCACAACATTGAACTATTCTTTCTTCAAGGCTTAATGCCTAACGTTATCTAACTTGTAGAACGTGAAAATAGGAAATCCAGTTGGTGCAGAAAGAACCTAGGGACAGGAACACAAATGTCTGATGTTGGGGAAATGCAGTCCAAAGAAGGGTCAGAAAAAAGTGAAAAGAAAAAAAGTGAATAAATATGCATAGTGATTCCAGCACTGAACATGTTCTACAATCTGCACTCTGATTTTTTAAGACTATTTTGTAACTTTTTGCCAAAATTAAAGTTAATATGATGCTCATAATTTCTTCAGGTATCAGTCAACATCTTTAAAACAAAAGAGTGGAAAAGCTTTAAACTGTTACACCAAAACACTTTGTATGGATATTACTAATTTGATCATTTATGTCACTGTTTGAAAAAGCTTTTGACTGTAACAGAAATAGTACTCCTTACATTAATAAATGTCTCAGTCAGCATTGAGTTTATATTCACAATTCATTTGGTCACAAAACAATAAATAAAATAACATTTTAAAAAAGCTGGTCAGTTCTTAAGGCATGACCTTTACTAAAAGGTGCCTCTACTTTAACAAGATTTTCAATGATCCTTAACCTAAATCTACATATCTAAACCCAAAAATGGAAAACTGATCTTTTAGACATAAATAAGTCAGAAAATCATATTAGGAAAGTATCTGATTTATATGCCGGTAATCACAATATAT
Source organism: Lepus europaeus (assembly GCF_033115175.1). Classification (NCBI taxonomy): domain Eukaryota; kingdom Metazoa; phylum Chordata; class Mammalia; order Lagomorpha; family Leporidae; genus Lepus; species Lepus europaeus. Next base: position 63,636,246 of record NC_084831.1, read on the forward strand.
ATTCAATAAATGCTTGTGGAACATCTTTTATGAATTAGGCTTGAATCTATTATGAATACAGAGCTGGACATGACCTACTCCTTGGCTTTAAGGAATTTATAGTTAAGCAGAAATAAAGCATTCTACCCAAGAAGAAAAGGAATAATTTCCACCAAATCATAAATGATTCTAATAAAAAGTTATTAGAATTACAGCATTAAAATAAATTTTGAGGGAATCCATTCTCCTTTGTAAAAATCTCAGTAAACCAGAAACCTAGTTAGAAAAAGTCAGTTCAGGCCTGTGTCATTTTAAAGTCAAAAGAGACTGAGGCCTGGAGAAGGATGAGCCACATAAGGAATCAATCCAAATGTCTAGACCTTGAGTTTAGCGCCCTTGCTGCCATATCACACTAGCCCTATTCATTTATTTAGCATCTTATTTCAATGTTTAAGCTCATATTGCTTATTAATATTACATGTCACAAGTGCAAGCTTAAATATTTCTAAATCTGATACGATCAAAATAATTTCATAGTCTAGCAACTTATCCAACATTTCAACAAACAAAATACAAAATGAGTTTACATATATGCAGGAAGTGATAGCATTGTATTGAGATAGCAAATGCAAATGATAGTATTATATTTTGAAGCAGGAAATGTTGGAAATAATTTCAGAGTTCTGTAGTCAATGTAGTCTTTATTTGCATCTCTCATAATTTTTCAACTTGGACTTTTGTAGGTTCTTAAACATATGAAAGTCATAATAAAGATTTCTTGATCAAATATTAGTGCTGTTTAAATGACTGTCATATTAGAAATCTGTGATGAATGATTAATTTATTTGCATAAAAGAATATTTTTTAGAATCAAAAAGAATACACTTCTATAAAATTCTTTTATATGTCTAGAATATGTCTTGATTCATCTGTTTCTCAAAGGTAGACATGAAATCATAAAATTACCATTCAGAATGTTTCTGCATAAAATGCAAGATTTTTTTTTCAAGCAAAAGAGCTTGAACAGCTTCAGTCTGTTATTCATGCTTGAGGGAGGTCAGGACTTGAAAACTTGAAAAATGGAAAGGGGGTTGAGGGGACCATACATTCCTAGAGAGCAAAGCTATTGTTAAAAAAATGAACGTGTCAACTGGTTTTATTGCAATAACTACCTCCTAGTACACCAATATCTAGGAGTAATTACTAATGAAATCTGAGAGCCACATATAAATACATATGTTCTAATTCTTCCATTTCACACCAAATTTAATTACAACCACAATTAACAGAGACATTTGGTATCAATCTAATTGTCAAAATGAATTTCTAGTATTTCCTGTAAGTGTATGGAAAAAACCTAAAGAAAGTATCCATACATGTTGCTGTATTCTTAGAAACACATTATTCTAGAATGCTTTGGGCTACATAATTGCTTTTGGGTATACTTTTTTACATCTCAAAACAAGAAAACAGCTGATTATTTTCTCCCTTCACAGAAAAGGGAGAAGATGTTGAATGTTAATATTTTATTGTAACACATTCCTTCCCCTCCCACTGAAGACAAAGGAAGATGCAGTAAGCACTGTGCATTTTCCTACTAATCTTTCCAGAATCTCCTTGTATATCAAATTGTTTCTTGTCTATGTTATTTAAATGATTCTTCTGATTTTATTCACATAGGAACAAGATTATCTTTTGCACAGTTTAGGCTTTAGGACAGCTACCCATTTACAAAGTGTAATTCAGCTACTTTATCCATATCTGAAATAGGAACAAAAATCTCACAAATAATACAAGTAGAGGTTTTCATTAAGCAGTATTCCTGTGTATTACAGAGCAACAATAATGTTTTTTTTTATTTATTTCAATTTAACATTGAAAACAAATCCCAATTCTCACATCTCTTTGATGCAGCTGGCTGCACTGTGCATAATGTCTGATATACAATGGCACTATCTATTGTTACAGAACTAGCTTATTTGTGTATTAAAAGCTTCATTCAAATTTGTATGGTTCAGAATGTTCAATGAAATGCACAAATTGACTAGTTCAATATTCCTCAATTTGTCGTAATGGTTTCTGTATGGGTGTTTTTCTTATTTGATTGCCATATGTCATTTTTATTCTTTAAGTAACAAGGTGACAGTTCCTGTGATATCTCATAATTGACTGCTAAAGACAAGGGGTTAGGTCAAGCTCAAAGTCACTTACAAGACTATGAAAACCAGACTAAATCTTGCTGTAGCAGCTATAAAAAAATCATGAAAGGGTTTGTAATACTGTTTGTCGATAATGGAAAGAAAGAAGGTAGGATATTATGGAAGGAATTTTTAAGTGAAAGGGAGTAGCTGAGAAAAAGCGAAGTGAATGTTGGGGAAGATATTGAAGTTTGAATATATAGGCAGAAAGAGTGATCAAGGAAGACCCTCTGATTGAAAGTTTCATCAAAAACACAAATAAACTCATTTGGGAGTCCTGCAAATACATCTCTTCCTACTGGAAAGTTTGAGTCCTTTTTCTTTTCTTTTTTTTTTTTTTTAAGATTTATTTTATTTATTTGAAAGAGTTGCAGAGAGAGGTAGAGACAGAGAGAGAGGTCTTCTATCTGCTGGTTCACTCCTGATCCAAAGCCAGGAACCAGGAGCTTCTTCCGAGTCTCCCATGTGGGTGCAGGGGTCCAAAGACTTGGGCCATCTTTTACTGCTTTCCCAGGCCATAGCAGGGAGATAGATTAGAAGAGGAGCAGCTGGGACTAGAACTGGCACCCACATGGGATGCCGGCGCTTCTGGCCACAGCATTAACCTGCTGCACCACAGCACTAGCTCCCCTTTTTAAATTCCTAAATATGTTTATTAAATTATACGAGTCTATTGATTTCAATTATACTTTGAATACTTCTTTAAAACATATCTTATTCTATTGAATTGCATTTGAGTTCTTTTTTTTTAAAAGATTTTATTTATTTATTTGAGAGCCAGAGTTAGAAACAGAGAAAGGGAGAGACAGAGAGGAACATCTTCCATCTGTTGGTTCACTCTCCAAATGGCAACCATGGCTGGAGCTGGGATGATATGATGCTAGGAGCCAGGAGTTTCTTCCAGGTCTACCATATGGGCTCAGGAACCCAATCAACTGGGCCATCAGGTTATAGTAGAGAACTGGATTGGAAGAAGGAATGCAGGGATAGGAACCAGCACCCAAAAAGTTTGTGGGTGCTGCAGGTGAAGGCTAAGTCAACTGCACCACAACGTGAATCCAGTTGAATTTGTTTTTTAAGGTATGGAAAAGAAATATTGAGTAAATGTGGTTTGACCTCCTGATCACTGAATCATGAGAAGAATAGAGTCACAAAACTATTTTAAAGTAAGAGAATGCTAAAAATTTTCTGGAAGAAAAAATTAAGGGTCACAAGTTATTAGGTACTAATTAGAATCTTATGCATTGCATGTTATTGTTTGCAGATAGTACCTTTTTATCACTTCACTGGATAGGTAGAGGGCAGAAGTCTTTTTCCAGGTGGGTAGACAAAATCCTGGAAAAATTAGACTCTTTGATTTGACATAGATTACTTACCATTTTAATTCCTGAGGACATATATTTCCAGTGTTAAATACAGGATAGAAGTGCAATTACACTATAATTATCAAACATTTGGGCAGGGCATAAAAAGGACATTTTGCTTCATTTAATTCATTGGTTATACCACTTTGACTATCCTGCCTTTTTTCCTTTGTGTGTGTGTGTGTGGTTTTTGTTTTTGTTTGTTTGTTTGTTTGTTTTCTTGCAAAGTTAACTGCTTTTAGAAAATTTTAAGTGTATAGAATTAAGGCTTTCAGCGACACATGGAAGCATTATTAGCTTCAAATATCTACATTAAGATCAGGTTGTTAATAGCCTGGAGTTACTGTGAGCACTAGAGGACTGTGCTTTGTAATGTGTAAATCAGCTTATAAAAGCACTTTGATTCTAGGGAATAATTCTCAAGTGCTAACAATTTAAAGAAAACAAAAATCCATCTTAAATGTGTCATCATTTTTTTAATGAATTCTAACTAGTGAATGGTGAGTCTTTCCATGATGAATGAACTCAAATCATGGATGTAAGATGAAGTGTAACTACTCAAAGCTTATTTGGTAAGCATAAAATTCTTTCCCTGTCTATTAGTAATTTGTATGTTAGGCTATCTGACTTCTGAGAGTGACTCTTTTATCATTTACTCATTCATACACTTGGATTCAATTAAGAAATACTTATTTCATATCTACCTGTGCATAGAATTTCCAAGTGTCACAGAAGACAATAACTCATACTCAGTATGATGGAGGAGTCTAAAGATGTTTCCTTTCACTCAAGATTTTCTTAAGATTTATTTATTTATTTGAAAGGCAGAGTGACAGAGAGAGGGAAGGAGAGAGACAGATATCTTCTATCTGCTGGTTCATTCCCCAAATAGCTGCTACAGCTGGGGCTGGGCCAGGCTGAAGCCAGGAGCCAGGAACTCCATCTGGCTATCCCGCATGGGTGGTAGTGGCCCAAGCACATGGGCTATCTTCTGCTGCTTTCCCAGGTGTATTGTAGGAAGCTGGAGCAGAAGCAGAGCAGCTGAGACTAGAACCAGAGCTCATGTGAGATGCAAAGAGTTTGCAGATATAAAGTCTCAAATTAGTTATTTTTAAAATGTAGAGCTGATATGGGTCAGCCTGACCTTGTTTCAAAGTTGAGTTTTTCGGTTAATGTAGCCCTTAAGACACCCATGTCCCAGATCCGAGTGCCTGGGTTCATAACATTGCTCTGGCTCTTGATTTCAGTTTCTGGAAAAGCAGAGGAGGCATAAGTGATGGCTTAAGTAAATGAGTTTCTGCCTTAAGTTTGGGAGTTCTTGATTGTGTTCCTAGAGTCTGATTTCACCCCGGCTCAGTCTTGGCTGTGGTGAATATTTGAGGAGTGAACCCGTGGATGGGAGCACATGTTTCTCTCTATGTCTGTCTGCCTGTCTCTCCCTTTCTTTTTTTTTTTTTTTTTTGTAATTAAATTCTTTTTTTTTTTTAACTTTTATTTAATGAATATAAATTTCCAGTGTACAGCTTATGGATTACAATGGCTTCCCCCTCCCATAACTTCCCTCCCAACCACAACCCTCCCCTCTCCCGCTCCCTCTCCCCTTCCATTTGCATCAAGATTCATTTTCAATTCTCTTTATATACAGAAGATCAATTTAGTATAAAGATTTCAACAGTTTGCACCCACATAGAAACACAAAGTGAAACATACTGTGTGAGTACTAGTTATAGCATTAAATCAAAATGTACAGTACATTAAGGACAGAGATCCCACATGAGGAGCAAGTGCACAGTGGCTCCTGTTGTTGACCCAACAAATTGACACTCCAGTTTATGGCGCCAGTAACCGTCCTAGGCTGTCGTCATGAGTTGCCAAGGCTATGGAAGCCTTCCAAGTTTGCCGACTCTGATCATATTTAGACAAGGTCATAAAAGACAGAGTGAGGATAGTTACCAATGATCCTAAGAGTGGCATTTACCAGGTTTGAACAATTATACAGCATTAAGTGGGGAAGAGGACCATCAGTACACACAGGTTGGGAGTAGAGCCATTGGTGGTAGAGTAGAGGTTATGATTACAAAGGAATGAGGCCCAAGTGTGCTAGACAGGGTCTAGAACAAAGGACAGAGTCATTATTAGATGTGCTAAGAAAGGTGCTGTCTAAGCTACAATTAAGTTTTCTGATTGAGAGGCAAATAGAACCTGATAGAAGGGGCTTGATAATAATCTGGTGGGCTTTAGGCCTTGTAAGTTAAGAGGCCCAGACCTATCTATCTCTTCACATGGGGTATGTCCTAAGGGAGGTGTGAACCTCCTAGGGGAAGGCACTCTGTTGACTTTCATGACTTGGCTGCGCTGGGAGGAGAGCTGGCCAGGTAAAGGCAGGGGGCATCTCTAACAAGAAGTTTACACTTCTGCCTGTAATGTTGATGACCCTACTTGACCATATCCTCAGCTGCAGTGGTCCCTTTGGAAGTTGGGCTGAGTGAAGGGCTTTTCAGCTTAGAGCCAATAAGATCTGTGGCTCTGACCTGGGCATCCTTCGACTCCAGGGCAGGTCCATTTCCAGTGATCCAACTCTTGGCAGAGCTGCCAGGGCTCTTCACAAGCTGACTTCTGCTGAAGCCCAGGCTTACCACATTGAAAGCCACTGCAGTGGACTGGCCTGTTGGGTCTCCTTGAGGGCAGATCACTGTACAGATCAGCCATGAATAGGCCTGCCACCCATTGCTTCTGATGCCGAGCTTTCTTTTCCTCCTGGTTTGTGTTAAAGCAGACCAGAGGATGCAAGTCAAGGGAGTGCCCGTGTCCCATCTCTAATCTTCGGTGGCCTGAACTACAAGTCTATAGTCACAGGCATGTTCTGTAGTAGTTTTTCTAAGGTAGACAATGCCCATGAGGAAAATTATATTCTCCCTTTAAAACTTTCTTTCCCTTTGGTCTGAAAGGGAGGTTTTTTCTACTTACTGTATACTTCGCTGATGGCAAAGTGAATCTAGCTATGAGATTATTATTTAAGTTCTTATTTTGGCTATGCTATTACAGAAAAATGTTAGCCATCTCTTTTATAAGGTCTAAAGATTAAATTGTGCATCCTACAGATTCCTTCATAATAGAATTAGTTTCCTACCTTGAAGAGAATAGAGAAATGAAAGAACAAGTTGGGCTTAGAATAGAGAAATGAGGGAGCAAGTCCTAGATCGCTTGCTGACAATAGCAATATTACATGAATACTTAGCAAACCGTTTCAACCATTAGATAACAACTTAAGAAAACATTTACCAGAAGGTCCAATGCCTTCTATAAATTTTATGAATCATGTATTTGAAAACACCTCTTAAATATCTAACATGGTGTAGTTTGTTTAGCCAGTAAACTTAAGCACAACCATATAAAATGTTTTTAGTTTCTTTCTACCAACAAGTTTAAAACATATGATACACAGATTCAGGTCCCACAAATTAAAATGTATCTTTGATTGATTTTAGCAGCTTAAATTTATGGACAATCTTATCTATAAGCCATTTAAAATAAAACTCTTAATAATATTTCCTATGTGGACATACAATATGTACACACATATAACATAGCATAATAGACCAATATAGCAATAATAGCTTTTAAAATCTTTAACTCTTTTTGTAGATTGCCAATTGATTTGAATTGCTTTTTGTTTTTAGATTACTTTAACACATTGCTTTAACAGAGCATCAGAGTTTAATTCTATGTCAAAGAGAAATTGAGCTTCCTGTGATCTTTTGCTGTGAGGTTTCCTTCCTTTACCTTCTTTCATATTGGTGACCATGTTTCTGTGTTTCTGTGTGTAACACATCTTTAAGCATCTTTTGCAGGGCAGTATGAGTGGCAACAAATTCTTTCAGTTTCTGTTTGCTATGAAAAGTCTTAATTTCACCTTCATTCACAAATGAGAGCTTTGCAGGATATAATATTCTGGGCTGGCAATTTTTCTCCTTTAGTACCTGGGCTATGTCTCGCCATTCCCTTCTAGCTTGTAGGGTTTCTGATGAGAAGTCTGCTGTGAGCCTAATTGGAGATCCTCTGAGAGTAATCTGACGTTTCTCTCTTGCACCTTTTAGAATCTTTTCTTTATGTTTCACTGTGGTGAATTTGATTACAATGTGTCGTGGTGAGGATCTCTTTTGGTCATGTTTATTAGGGGTTCTATAAGCTTCCTGTACTAAGATGCCTCTGTCCTTCTCCAAACCTGGGAAATTTTCTGCTAGTATCTCACTGAAAATGCCTTCTAATCCTTTCTTCCTCTCCATGCCTTCAGGAACTCCTAGAACCCGAATATTAGGTTTTTTAATAGTATCCTGTAGATTCCCACAATATTTTTTAGATTTCTAATTTCTTCTTCTTTTCTTTGGTTTGCCTGTTTCCTTTCCTGTTCTCTGTCTTCTAAGTCTGATATTCTCTCTTCTGCTTTGCCCATTCTGTTTTTAAGGCTCTCTAATGTGTTTGTCATTTGATCTATTGAATTCTTCATTTCATTATGATTTCTCGTCACTATCACAGTTTCATGTTCTACTAGTTGTTTCATTTCATTTTGATTCCTCCTTAATATTTCATTTTCACGAGAGAGATTTTCTATCTTGTCCATTAAGGATTTCTGTAGTTCAAGAATTTGTTTTTGAGAACTTCTTAATGTTCTTATCAATGTTTTGAAATCCGCTTCTTGCATTTCCTCTATCTCTTCATCTTCATAATCTTGAATTGGGGTGTCTTTTTCATTTGGGGGCGTCATAGTGTCTTCCTTGTTCTTGTTACCTCGGTTTTTGCGTTTGTTGTATGGCATGTTGGAGATATTTGGTTTCTTCACTGTGGTGTTTTTTCTTGTTACGCTATGGCTCTATATTAAGTGGACTGTCTGCTTTCGGTGGAGCCTTAGAGGCTTGAGATAAGTGTGGACTGAGAGCTGGGTTTGGTTCCTCAGAGTTGAGGGTGTGTCAAAGATGACACTCCCAGGTTAGGTGTGGTAAATCTCTCTCTCTTTTTTGATTCAAAAGGGAAGTAATTCCACACAGCTGAACGTAACTGGAGGTAGTTAGCAGGCAAATGATATACCCACAGGAGCCAGAGATCAGAAGCTCTTTCCCAAGGACCACACAGGGAATCTCTGCTGCCCTCAGTGTGGGCTCCAATTCTCCTGCAGTCTCCCACTGGGTTGCCAAGTTAGATGCTAATCTCCTGTTATTTCACCCCTCCCCCCAGAGTCAGGTTTTTCTGCTAGGCTCAGGGCCGGTGCAGACCTGAGGTCGCCCTGCTTATGACGTATGTCCAAAATGGCGCCTGCTCTTTGTCTTGCTCGCCTTTGAGGGGTGAGTGGAGGGAGAGAAACTCGTGTCCGTATCGGTCACTTTTTTTCTTTTTTTTTCCTCTCTCTCTTCTAGTTAGCCTGGTGAACTTTTCCCTACAGAGTTTCAAGCCTCGTTCCCTCTAGTCTCCTCTTTCTGCTTGCCCGCTGGTGTCTCGGGCTATGGAGGTTCGGCTCACCTCGCGTTCCAGCGCTGGTGCGTTGAGTCTGCCGCTGGTGTCCCGAACTTGGGCTCCCACGCTCTCCACGCAGGTCCACTGTGAATCACTAGTTCCGGAAGAGTTTCTGCTGCTGTTTCTTCCCCTACTCTTCCTTGACCCTGCAGTATCTCCACTTTTATTAACCTGTGTGTCTTGCTGAACTATCAATGTGCTTCCTTCCTATTCCGCCATCTTGCCACTCTCCCTGTCTCTCCCTTTCAAACAAAATTAGATCTCTCTGTCTAATAAAATCTCTGTCAAATGAAATTTAAAAAAAAAATAAGAAAAAAGAAAGCAGAGAGTTTTCTCCACTGGTGGCAGAAGATGCCAGAGATTAAAAAACAGAGAAATAATTCTCCTGTGACTGATCTGAGGATGAAGTCCATGTGTTAGGGCATGCAGGTGACTTGCAGAAGTAGAAAACATCCTTCCTGTGACACCCAGAGAGAAAATGAGGCCCTCAAATCTTTTGACCACAAGGAACTGAGTCCTCACAAGAATCTGAGTCATCCTGAAAGTGTGCTCTTTCCTGGTACCTCAGGAGAAGAGGCCAGCTTAGCTCACGGATTTCAGCCTCCTGAGATCAGATACAGATAACATAGCTGAGCTACACTGCCCACCACACCTACACCACACCTATGCTTTAAGGGATGACATTACTGGTTATTGTTTCACAGTAATCGAAAAAGACATCAATTTAGCAATCTCCTTTCATATTGAGGTGTGTCACACAAGTGGTTCTAAGGCAAAGCAAGGGTTAAAGAGACAAAAGTGAAAAATGAAAAACCAAAGACATGTCAAGACAAAATGATTGCGTATCAAAGGAGCAGTACACATAAGTGTTCTTAGCTCCAACAGGGGTATTTCACAGTGGGCTGTACTACTCTGAGAAGTTGTTTCCAGAAGAGCAAGGTTGAAAGCATAGGAAGGTGTGGTGGGGCATAATTTCTCTTATAATTTCAAATAAATCTCCAACTGAAATTGTCTTTGATTCAATTTTTTTGTGTATACAACAACATTCTGCAAATAATCCTATGCTGTATCTGTCGCTCATGTTTCTGCAAACCACTCTCCACCTATTGAAACAGTAAAAAGGAGGTCTCCAATCAGAGACTGCAGAGGGTCAGCACTATTGCTCTACTGAGTTGAATGGGAATAATTACTAGCCTCTTATAAATCCAAGATTACTCCAATTCCATGCTAATCTCTGAGTAAGATGAGATATACATACATGTGATCTCTAGACAGAGAAGAGCACAAAGCTTGACCAGAAGGCCTCTGTGCAATCCCCCCCACACCTTTGTAATGTAAAAATCATAAATCTGAGCATTTCTCAATGAATAACTAATCCTCATAAGGACATAACCATGTTCATTTTCTAACTCTTTTGTAGTCAAAAATGAATATAGATGAAACAGAAAATAGCAAATTTGGACAAACAGAATTGAGAGACAGTGGCAAAAAGCTTAGTCAAGTACAAAGCTTACAACACGTAAAGCAGAAATCAGTACAAAACACAGGAAACATTTCTCTGGGTTCATGATTGTACAAAAGGGTCCTTTGGGTCCTTTGGTTTAGCACTACCTCCTCTTTTCCTAGCAACCCCACTTGTACAGCTGAAATATGTTTAGAGTATAACACTCATTATTTACAGCACTATCAAAGCTGCTTGAATACATACATGCATCCAAATATACATAAATCCACACAGAGTGTACAAGGGAAAGAATAAAGCCCTGGGCTTACCTTATTCCCCCAAGTTTGAAATCTAATTGTGTTTGTAGGAAGGGAAAAAGGCACAAACGTCCCCATAAATGCCTTTATTTCTATACAAAAATCATGGTGGCAAGGTGAACACCCTTCTTTTTCTTTCTCTATTTCTCCCATTTAAGCTGCTCTTTGCTACTTACAGTGTATGAATAGAAGAATGGTTGGAATGAGAAAAGCATAGATTTTTTGCTGTTCTGCCATGTAAAGTTATAACAAAATACATCGTACAGAGAAAAGAATAAATGTAGAAATAACAAATCTTTAGTATGAGGATGAGGTGAAAAGGCAGTCTCCTTTAGAATTGCTTCTTTAGATTACACTAGCAATTTATGTTAAAAGTCACCATGACAAATCAGCTCATAATTTATTTTAAGAAGTCAAACTAGCAAGATCAAGTATACTGTAGGTGGTATTTCATCTTATCATATTAAAACAGTCGTCCCAAATGTAAAAGATAATCTCAACTGCTGTGTTCTGTAAGCAAGCAGAACATTATGTAAATCTGATTTCCTTACTATGTGCTTGCTATCTCTTTAAAGCTTACTAAATCATATCCAGATTTGTAAACACAAAAGTACTGGATCCAAGATACATTTGCTTTTCAAACACTCAGAATGAGAAAAGGTATTTTGCTGGATGTAATTGAAAAATTTCTATCTGTTTTCAAAAGCTAGCAAATCAAAGGTTGTGTGAGTTTTTTTCTTTTTAATAGAAAACATAACCTCTTAACTTATTATGGGCTTAATTGCTTCCTCATAATGGAGTGTGACAATGTGATTGCAGTAAGAATAGCACCTGCTATTGAAAATCACATTTCAAAGAAATGTCAATGAGGAAGGGAGCAGGAAGCCAACACAGCAAGCACATTGAAGATCTTCCTCTTCTGTTCCTCAGCTTGCGCAGGTTCTTACCCTTTCTCCTTTAGGCCTGTTTAAGCCCATGGCTTGAATAACTGGTACACAGAGGTCCATGTAAGTAGTTGGGTATTTAATCTGGGCCCAAACTCTGAGACTATCTTATTTGTAGACATAGACGTTCCCCCACATGACCCACACTGCAGTGTGCCCTGCTTGTCTGCAACAAGATCTGTGAGCCAGATCGTACACACATCTTTAGTCAATGCCCATGCCAATTGATTGCACTAAGCTTATTCTTTCTTTGTTCTGAAGACAGCGATTCTTTGATGCTAAGGTTAATTAAATTTATTGTAATAATGGACTGGCATTTACCTCCATTAACATTGTCTAATTTGTTTGGAAATATGCATGTATATCTAATCTGATGTGAGGGGTTCTCAAAAAGTTAGAAGAAAATGCGTAGTTTAGAAAAAGCTAGCATGCTTTCAAAAAGGTTGACAGCAATATAAATGTACCTTTTAATTACTTTTCCACAAACATTGTAAAGGCCGCTTGTATATTCGTTCACCACTAATTTTTTATTTTCTGTTTACAGTAAGGCAGGGAATCCTTTACTTTTCCTATGAAGAGTTGACAAAGTGTAATAAAAAGCAGATTAAAAGATCTTTAAATTACTAGCTATACTTTAAAAAGATAACTGTATTATATTTCCATACCTTTTAAAAATGAGAAAAAGAAAAAACTCTGCTTCTAGTTTCTGGCATGTAGTGAATAGTGAAATGTTTGTTGAGTAAAAGAGTTCCACTCAATCAATTCAAGCAGTAATGGAATAGAAACTTTAGTTCTATATGAAGCTATTGTGCCAACTATAAAATAAGACAATACTCCAGTTTAATTCTTACATTCTAGATTTTAAATGATGGATTGAGACAATGCCATCAAAAGAGTAAAACACAGCATACTGAATCATGTGAAGAAAATAACCAACAAAAACAAGAGAGCAAGTACAATAAGTGTGCTCAAAGGCAACTGTGCACCCTTGCATAATATACACAAAGGACTCAACATACACAGGCACTCTTGCATACACAGATACACACGCTACTCTCATGCATACCAACATGCATACCAACTAAAAGTACAAAGTGAAACAGAATTCTAATTATGGCAGGGTTAAGGTGGGTGGGCAACAGCCCCAGCTTATGTGTTTACAGAATGATATTCCAAAAGACTGCAAATGTCCCCTTGTATTTTCACAGCAGAAGGCGTGAGTGGTAATGCCAGTTCTTAGTGCTTGCCCTTCTGGTTGGATGACATGGAGCTTAGGTGTGTATTTGGCCTGCAGGCTGAAGGCTTCGCACATGCTGTCAATACAGTCTGTGTTAAAATCTATCCTAAATAGTACAAGTGTAATAATGCTTCAAAAAACTAAAATCTCAGCCTCATTTTTGATCAAATTGCTGACATGTTAAGGTTCTGAATATAAGCCCCTAATAAGTACAAATACTGGGTGTGTAATATCAATGTGCTGTCAACAAAATTCATGGAAAAAGGAGAATGAATATAGTATGTTTGGGACCTCTGGAATTTAGAACACAACTATAAAACGAGTAGCTGATTCATTCCGAGACCCACCACGTTTGAATGCTGTCAGAAGAACATCACATTTACTCTTCATGATAGCCTGGATGATTTTCCCCATTTTATAGATGAGGACAATGAGACACTGAAGCTCAGATTTAATCCAACTTTTTAAAATCTTTGCTGTTAACCATTTTACTACACTGTCTCTCAGAGAAAAGCAGAAGCTACTAGCTTTGTAAAAGCTACAATAAAATCTGTCATTTTTTAAAAATAAATTTTAAAACTCGGTAATAAAGAGAAACAAGAGGGCATTTTACAAATCTTTATCACCTGTGGGCATCCTTTTTTTCTGACTTCTATTTCACAAGCAAGCCACTATGAAGTAAAGGGAAACTTTGGCATGATCAACACATAATTCTTTGGTTCACTGTTCAGGATACGACATCTGGATAACTTTAGAATGTTTTTCATAAACCACCTTGAGTAGAACTGCTGGTATTATTAAGCATAGCCAGGTTTATTTTGAATAAACCAAATTCAGTAAAAGGAAACTATTTCTGAAAAAGCAATAATCTACCACCGAGTATTTAATGGAATATACATCTCTGTGGATCATAAGTATCTTTTCTTATTTTACAAAATGTGAAATGGAAACAAAGCAAAAAGTCTAAAAGGTGAAGCAAAATTCATAGTGCATTTCATTTTTAATTTCAAATGCACAGTGGATTGCACAAGAAAATCCTCATGGATAAAATACTGCCTGAGCAAAAATTTTTTTTTTGGTAATAGGCTGAGCCAAGTCACCCAGAGCTAGTGGTCTCTGAAGCAGTCTGTCTGGAGGGTCATCCATCCGAGGCTTTCTCCATCTGTTAGGTCCACTCTTTGGTGCATCCCATTTTGTTCTCACTCTGGGAACTCTCCAACCAGTACCCCCGCCATCCTGTCCATATTTCTTTTCTCTACTGTCAGGCAAACGGTCTAATTAACACATCATGGTGGGATGACAAGCTATGCATATGGTGGAGAAGTTCCTTCCATCTTAAAAATCACTGCTTTGTCATGCTTAAACCATTCTCAAAATACTCTTCCTATAGAAACTTTTGATTTTGCTTTCAGTTCAAGGGGCTTCTGTTAGAGACATGTTTAAGACATGTATTTTGTTTTAAAATGAAAATGTGCCTTGTGGGTTACCCATACTTATTTATGAAAATTTCACTGGAGGATAGAGGAGAAGCCAATTCATGACTATTATTCAGTAAATGCATGTATTACCTAGTGTGTCCAAGGCCCTTGGCCCACATCTGTTTTTCTTCTCAGAATGGTATTTGCTTGGCAGTCGGGTAAAATAAATGTACAAGTAAATGTCACACCAATGGCAAGTGCCATTTCTGCCTACTATTGTAGAAGTGATGTTTATGGACTCGTGCTGCAATGCCAAAAGGAGACAGTTTCTTCCTAAACCTCTTGGACATTCTCACTTCTGATCTTTATGATTGGCGTCTGCTGGCAAGCTATGGCCATTGTAGCCAAGTTCAGCCTCCTGGTCTGAAGACTCCTTTCCTGTCTGCCTTTGAGTCTTGGGCTCATTTGGACCTCAGCAACTTTTTTGCCCAAGTTGTTTCAGTAAATCTCAGTCTGACCAGGTTCCTGCTCCTGGATATTGGCCCCAAACACCCTTCTTCTGCATCTCTCTCATTTGACTTAGGCCTCAACTAAGTGAATAGGTGTTTTCTAATTTTTACTTAAAATTAAATTTAAATGCTTTTCATTTTTTTTTACTTAACGCACTTACACTATATTTTCACTCAAAATCCTTGGATTTTCAAAGTCCTTATAGCATAGTGTTGCTTAAAAACAGTCACATTTCAGTTTAGTGTTCCAGAAAGTGTGTAATTCACACATTTTACTAAATTTTTGGAAGTGATGTGTCTTGTAGCTTTTTTTATAGCTATGACTCTTCGTACAAGAATAAAAAAGAACATTATTTTTTGTGATCAGGCAATAAATACATATTCCCTGGCATTGTGAAGATATATTCAAGACTCGCAAATACTGATTTGAAGGCAAGTAAAATAGTTTCTGAAGATATGATGGGGGTGTAAATCATGAGTTGAGTTTATTTAAGGTTAAAATACACAGAAAGTATAGCTTGACTAAAGTAAAAAGGTGGCTCTACTTTCTGAATTTTCAGTCTACTACTCTAGTAGGAGCTAATAGAAGAGGAGAAGAAATGAAGGGTATTTACACAGGCCCTCACGGCAGAATCTTAGTGATGTGTTCTCGTTGTTGCTTCTAATGCTTCATCCAGTGGCTGGAAAATCTCAGCTCTAAAACCAGCTGTAGAGTGGGATCATCTGATAAAAAACTCCCTTATCTTTTTAATCTATTCAAAGACTGCTTCTGGCCAAAATCAAATAATCAAATCACCCACTGTTATTGGAGTTCATCTAGAATATCAAAAATAATTTTATAAATAAGGTCTCATTTGTAGCTCTAAAAACCAAGTCGAGAAGCTTGAATTGAACTAAAAAACAAATGAAAGTCCATATAAACTCAACAGTTGTATTTTTAGTTATTTGATCTGAAGAGGATCAATGTTTCTTTAAAAAAATTTACCCATTTGTCAAAATATTTATCATTCCATCCATTCATCTGTTCATTTACCATATATTTATTAGCTGCCTACTATTATCCAAGCACTTCTTAGGCATTAGGGATACAGCAATGAATAAATAAATTTCTCGATCTCAGGTTATTGCTTTTAGAAGGTGATTAGGCTATGAGAGTGGAATCTACTTTAGGGGATGGATGCCTAATAAAAGAACTTTAGGGGCCAGTGCTGTGGCGCAGCGGGTTAACGCCCTGGCCTGATGTGCCTGCATCCCATATGGGTGCCGGTTATAGTCCAGGCTGCTCCTCTTCCAATCCAGCTCTCTGCTATGGCCTAGGATAGCAGTAGAAGATGGCCCAAGGTCTTGGGCCCTTGCACCCACCTGGGAGACCTGGAGGAAGCTCCTGGCTCCTGATTGGCACAGCTCCGGCCGTTTCGGTCATCTGGGGAGTGAACCAGTGGATGGAAGACCTGTCTCTCTGTCTCTACCTCTCTCTGCAACTCTGTCTTTCAAGTAAATAAAATAAATCTTTAAAAAGAAAAAAACTTTAAGGGCTGAGTCCACTCCTTTTTTGGTCTTCCTTCTGCTATGTGAGGATACAGCCAGAAGGCTCTTATCAACCCAAGTGACAGTGCCTTGATATTGCACTCTGAAACCTCCAGAACTGTAAGAAATACAGTTTACAAATTACCCAATTTTTAATAGCAGCACAGATTAACATATCCATCATCTCATAGTTAAGAGTTAATAGATAATTTTTATGAATCTTCAAGCTGCATATAAATCACTGTGCTATACAATACCCCAAAATGTCCCTGGACAATTAAGTCCTAGAGCCCACTGTGCAAGTGAGACAGAGAGATTATCTTTCTTTTTAAGCTTGAGAGTTTACTATTAAAATATGGTGCTTTTCTAAATTCAAAAGTAACTTGATAAAAAGAAGAAATGGGAAACATATTTGACCAAAACATACTTTTTAAAAGTTGAAATCATATTAAAGTTAAGCCAATAATGATTTAATAAATTAGAAGTCTTATTTCAATGATTGGTAAAAATATATTTATATTCTCAACTGTGTGTGCATTTATAGAATTTTAAATACTTGCTATAATAGTAGTCCTGTAAACATTGTGGCTACATAGCATTGTAGGGGATGGCTCAGAACACAAGAATAACTTCTTGAGTATGAAATATTTTACATGAATAAATTTAATAAACGAAAATCATTATAAAGCCATATGATTCCATTCATATATAAACTGTCTAAAATAGGCAAATGTAGAGAGAAAGATTAGTGGTTGCTTAAGGATAAGAGAGACAAGAGGTTTAGGGAGTGATAGTAATAGGGTAATATGTCTCTTTTATAGGTGATATATTCTAAAATTGATTGTGATGATGGTTGTACAACGTTATGAATTTACTAAAACCACTGAATTGTGCGTTTTTAATGACTGACTTGTATGGTATTTAAAATTATATTATAACAAAGCTATCACAAAAAAGTGATTATAAAATTAATGGATGAATTCTTATCCATAAAATGTAATGGCCATAGTATAAAGTCATGTTGCCAAAAATAAAAAAGTAATATATCAGTAAGTTGAGAAACTAAGGTGCTTCTATGCTAAATTTCTTGCCAGAATGAATGTGTACTAACTTTCTGCCCACTTTGCATTTATGATTTGTTACATTCATCTAAGTATTTATACTGTGTAGCTGGGAAAATATGTATAGGGAGGAGACAGGTTGAACATTAGATCTTTGGAATTAAAAAACGATATCATTAATTGACTGCCACATGGAAATGAAATGCCTGAATTTGGTTGTCTATGATATAGTCGGACGATTTTTAAATAGCCTCAGTGTTCACAGTAAATTTCAGGCAAGGGGAACTCTCTGGGTCAGACACTGAGAAGGAAAATTATGATTGTCTTCAAGGAAGGAGAGCTATATTAAACACACTTCATGAAGCAATAGTGCCTTTCAGAGGCCTTGTAAGAATTCTTATTAGGAATATCTTTTTTTCAGGACAAACTTTTTCAAGGGGGCTGCATTTCTTGCTGGACATGATTCTAAGATCTATTTCTGGTAATTATGGCTGCTAATCTGTGGTTCAAACTAGTTACCTGCCAAATTAAATACTTGTTGAGAGTTTCAGTGGCACTAGATCAATCCCCATAAACTGTATAGATCTGGAGATACAGAACTGTGCTTTAGTCAAGTATTGCTGAGGTTGGTGGTGTGCAGATGACAAAAGGTGTTCTGAAATGTGAGGCTATACTTAAGTTTAGCAACCAGAATTAATAAATCTTATGTAGAGATACCTCAGATTGCATCTTATAAAAAAATAACATCTGTACTTACAAACTCCTAGAAGCTTTCCCTATTGTAAAGCATATCTAATAACTGAGGGTACTTCAGATGAGATGAACTCTAGCACCTTCAATCTGTGGGTGTGTGCTGCTCAAATACCACTTTGCATAATAATAAGCTCCCTAAACAAACACAATCGTCTTCTCAGCATACTGAACAGAGGGATGAAGAATCCCTTTCAGGGCAATAAAGAAAGGTTTTGTTTGCTTCATCTTTTGCGTGTCTCAGAAATTTTTTGGTTGAAAAAATACCCAAGCACAATAGTATTTTGTACTAGCTCAGAGCTCCAAACAGGGAAGTGGCCCTGGGTTAAGGTGCTGTGATAAACTGACTTCCATCCAAACTCACAATCTGGCTGTCAAGAAAGCCTAGGAATTTCATACAGACAGTCACAAGTGAAATGGGGCCAGGTACTCCTGAGGCAGCACCTGGCCCCATTTGGTGCTATTATGGCCAGAACCTGGCTATGTTGATCTAGAGGGTTGGCAAGTATCCCTGGCTAGTGATGGAGCAGTGAAAACCTGTCCTGCTTGCGGTCCACTCACAGGAGAAGCCAGCTGTCCAGGCCAAGGGCACACATGGTCAGGTGCTTACATACATGTGTGTTGGACTAGAATACATTCTTTCTTCTCTGCCCCAATTAACAATAGCTGTTCACTATCCTTAACCTAAAATTCTCAATAAAATCAAAGTTTTCATACTATCTTTTCCAAGAGAGAAAATCCTAAATCCTAATTTCACCAATCTTTATTCTTGATTCTATTTTGTTAGCATTTTTATTCTTGCTCAAATTACTCCAAATAGTCATGTCTTTCAAGCACTCTCAGGAGCTACAATAGATTCTGACTGGTGCTCTGTGTGTTAGATCAACTCATTTTACAGATTCCAAGATTGAGAAAGGTGGTAGGAAAAATAATGAAGGAGCAAAAATGTAAGGTCTGACTACAATGAATTGGTTGGGTTTCAAGGACTCAGACGGAATTTCACCTTATTTCCTCTCCTTCAATGAATTTTAAAATATCCTGAATATGACCATCCAAGAATAATGCCACTTCCCACCTCAGAATTCTTCATTAAAAGTTCTAAACAGAACTCTGGCTTAGAGATTCTTCTTTCTCTCTCATTTACATGTGCATAATTTTTGATAATATTAATTTTCTATTAACTTTTTGAATACCCCCTCATATATACGATTTAAATTTTTACACCAAAATAAACTTATCTTGTAATTCATTTTTACAAACTTTCTGAAGTGCCTTTGTATATGTTCTTTTTGAGTGTTTTTGTTTTCTGTGTCTCTAGTAAGTTTTCTTTGGTGGAACTCCTCAAAACTTGTGTTGATGTTTTACGCACTTAATGCTCTCAGCATTATTTTATTGTTAACTGATCATTCATTTCTGTTCTCTTATTTATAAACCCATTGCAAATTGGTGTCATGTGTCTTCTATCATTGTTTACCTAAAGTATCTACCATCATGTCATGCCTTAGTAAGTACTAAGTATTTTTTTTAAAAACTGAAAGAATAAATATCTCCATCCAAAATATATTACATTTTATTCTAGAAGAAAGCCAATGAATTTTTGTTAGCTGATTACCACAACTGATGGTTAATTATGAAGTGAGAAATACTGAATTACCAATAAATTTTATAGATTCTCATGAGCATTGATCCAACGTACTCACTCAGGTATAATTCTGCATTCACTGTGGAGTCTATGGTAGAATAATCAAGTAGTTCCTATTTGATAAATATAATTTTCTTTTTTAAAGATTTATTTATTTACTTGAGAGGAGAGTTATGGACAGAGGTCTTCCATCTGCTGGTATACTCCCCAAATGGCCGTAACAGCTGGAGCTGGGCCAGACCAAAGCCAAGAGCCAGGAGCTTCTTTTGAGTCTTCCACATGGATGCAGGGGGCCAAGTGCCTGGGCCATCTTCTGCTGCTTTCCAGCAGGGATCTCCAGGACCTGAACTGGGGTCCTTATAGGATGCTGGCACCACAGGTGGAAAACTAACCACAGTGCTGGCCCCTATGATTTTGGTTTGAATAGAGATGTGTTAAGCACACAAAAATTTAGCTGACCTTTGTTATATGAACAACACCCTATAATTATCTACACATTGTGTTCACTTCTCATTACTTCTCCTAAATGCAGGTATTACATGACTCAAGGATAAAGATTTCATTCAGAAAAAAAAATCACCGAATCCTTTAGACTCTTGCCATTCAGAATGGAGCATGCATCCACAGAATCAACATTAGATGGGAGCTTCTTAGACATCAGCTCTCAGTCCTAACTCCTGACTACTGAATCAGAAGACCTCCAGGTGATTCAAATGTGTATTACCTAAGGTTTTTATTTCTGTCATTGGAACTAGAAATGTCAATGTAGAGTTAAAAAAATAAAGTCTTGTTGCATTTGAATTTTGACTGGTCTTACAATCTCAATCACTGCTCGATGCAGGTAAGAAGCTTAGTAAGGTTTTGAATATTAAGCATCCAAATGATCAGTCATCCAATATTTCAAAACAGTAATAAAAGTCAGTTACAAAGTATAACTGTGTAGGGTGCTCACTTTGGGCAAAAATACAGGTGGGGTTCTTTGAGTTATTTCACATGAAGTAGAACACCTGTTTCAAGAAATTTACAGCTGGATATAGGA
Source organism: Lepus europaeus (assembly GCF_033115175.1). Taxonomy (NCBI): domain Eukaryota; kingdom Metazoa; phylum Chordata; class Mammalia; order Lagomorpha; family Leporidae; genus Lepus; species Lepus europaeus. Next base: position 63,657,183 of record NC_084831.1, read on the forward strand.
GAGATCCATCTAATAAATCAGGGGTGGGCATTAAGCTGCCCCTTGGGACAACCATATCTCATATCAAAGTGTTTGGGATCAAGTCTTGCCTCTGCTGCTCTTCCAGCTTCTTGCTAATGCGATTCCACTTCCAGCTAATGTGCCTGGAAGGTGTCCGGTGATGGCTGTACTTGGGCCTCTGTCATCCATGTGGGAGACCTGAATGGAATTCCTGGCTTTTGCCTTAGGCCTGGTGCAGCCCAGTTGTTGTGCACGTTTGGTGAGTGTACCAATGGCTAGATCTCTCTCTCTCTCTCTTTCTCTGTTCCTCTACTTCTCTCTGTCATCTGTCTTTCAATCAACTAACCAATAGATAATTTTTGAAAAAAATCATTATCAGCACAAGATGAAGCCAAAATACACTTTTCCCAGGCAAATATACATGAATGTACTTTGTAAGGTAGTCAGTCACGTGACTGCCATGTGTTTGCCAGTCACTCAGATGTAAAGGAAAGACATTCACTAATTTGAATTTAGTGTTGTTGGAACAGAAAAGAGCTAACATTAAGAAGAACATGAAAATCATGTAACTTTGCGTATCTCCTGGTGTGGTAGATTGTTACCGGCTCCAATCCTACAGCCTTTCCTTTATTCAAGCACTTTGTTATGTATCTTTCAGCTTCTTCCCACAAGGCTAGCTAGCCATGAGACTTGTTTTATGACATGAAATATAGATGTCAATATACCTTTTAGACCTTGAGCCTCAAAAGAGCCTGGACCCTGCTGAGTTAGAGTATATATAGTGATGCTGGGTGATGAGCAGGTCGATCCTTCAGACCTATATATAGACAACAGTAATGAAACGGGATTTTTATTATCAGTTTCATGGGGAGGCATCATAAGTGGTTTTTTTTTTTTTATTTCATTCTACTCTAGCATTTCTGAGTATGTATTGTCACTTATGCTAGATTTTTAGCTATTTTTTTTTTTTTGACAGGCAGAGTGGACAGTGAGAGAGAGACAGAGAGAAAGGTCTTCCTTTTGCCGTTGGTTCACCCTCCAATGGCCACCGCGGTTGGCGCGCTGCGGCCGGCGCACCGCGCTGATCCGATGGCAGGAGCCAGGTGCTTCTCCTGGTCTCCCATGGGGTGCAGGGCACAAGCACTTGGGCCATCCTCCACTGCACTCCCTGGCCACAGCAGAGAGCTGGCCTGGAAGAGGGGCAACCGGGACAGGATCGGTGCCCCGACCGGGACTAGAACCTGGTGTGCCGGCGCCGCAAGGTGGAGGATTAGCCTAGTGAGCCGCGGCGCCGGCGATTTTTAGCTATTATAAAAATTTTATACTTTCATTTATTTGAAAGGCAGAATTCATGTTTGAATTTTCATATATCTGCAAATATATTTATGTAGAGGTGATTTTTTTTTTACTGTAAATCATGGAAGTGTGTTTCCTAACATGGTAAATAAACTGGATGTTTGTTTAGCCTTTAAATTCCTTTTAAAGCCTCTCCTCTACCAGGAAGCTTTTGGTGATTTCTATAGTCATCAGCGATTCATTCCTCTTCACCGCTGCTCTAGCCAGCCCTTCCTTCCTACGATGTTTATTTCGCAGTTACGGAGGCATTGCCTTCTAATGCCTTTTATTTTATTTTTAAAATATTTATTTATTTGAAAGAGTTACAGAGAGAGGAGGAGATGGAGGGAGGAAGGAGGGAAGAGAAAGAGAAAGAGATTTTCCTTGCACTGGTTCACTCCCCCAAATAGCTGCAATGGCTAGGGCCGGGGTAGACTGATGCCAGGAGCCAGGAGTTTCTTCCAGATCTCCCAAATTGGTGCCCAGGGTCCAAGGACCTAGGCCATACTCTGCTGCTTTGCAAGGGACAGAAGCAGTGAGTTCAACCAGAAATGGAGCAGCACGGACCCAAACCCTATACGGGATGCCAGTGTCTCAGGTGGTGGCTCTATCTGCTATGCTACTTTGCACTTTGTCCACTTTTGTTAGGTATATGTTATCTTCTCAGTTTAGCAGTGCTAAGGAACAGAGGAACAGAGAATGTCTTATACGTCTTTGTGTACCTACTTCCCGGCACACACTAGCCATGAAACGAATGTGATTCTGATGCATAAAAGAAGGGATGTCTTTGTGACCTTCATACATCAATTCTTTCATTAAATGGTTAGGCACTGAGGATACAACTATGAACAAAATATGGTGTGGTCCTCCTAAAACACACATTCTTACTGAAGAATGCTCACATCCTTGTATCTGTATCAGTTAGATATACTTTGCCTAATGTTGATAGTTCTTCATAATTTATGAGAAATATATTTTAACTCATAGTTTTCTAATGAACATAACTGATGTCCATTTTATTTTTGTAGTTTAAAGGAGGTTAATAGGCAACTCTTGATTAACTGGTGTACAGGTTTTCTAGATTTTTCACTAACAATTTCAATTGTCTGAGCATTAAAGTGAGAAGTTAGCTTCAGGTTTTGTTGTAAAGCTGATAGAGACCTGTGAGTCCTGGCCCACTGATTGCTGGGAATCCTGAGCATCACGTATAAATTGGATTAATTAAAAGTAACTGGGAACCGTGTTCTCTATTAACTGATTCTCAGCAGCAGGTATGAAATAATATCTTTCCTATCTCTTGTATCTTTAGCAAATTTTTTTTTTTATTTTGACAGGCAGAGTTAGATAGTGAGAAAGACAGACAGAAAGGTCTTCCTTCCATTAGTTCATCCCCCAAAATGACCACTATGGCCAGCACTGCACCGATCCGAAGCCAGGAGCCAGGTGCTTCCTCCTGGTCTCCCATGTGGGTGCAGAGCCCAAGCACCTGGGCCATCCTCCACTGCACTCCCGGGCCACAGCAGAGAGCTGGACTGGAAGAGGAGCAACCGGGACTAGAACCCGGCGCCTATATGGGCTGTGACGCCACAGTCAGAGGATTAACCAAGTGAGCCATGGTGCCGGCCCCAGTGATGAGGAGATTCTTAAGGCTAGAGAATATAAAGAAAAATCCTTGTCATTTCCAGGTCTTTTAAAACTGTTTTACTGTATTGTGTGTGTGTGTGGTTGTTTTTTTTTTTTTTTTTTTTTTGTATTTTTTTTTTTTTTTGACAGGCAGAGTGGACAGTGAGAGAGAGAGAGAGACAGAGAGAAAGGTCTTCCTTTGCCGTTGGTTCACCCTCTAATGGCCGCCGCGGTAGCACGCTGCGGCCGGCGCACCGTGCTGTTCCGATGGCAGGAGCCAGGTGCTTATCCTGGTCTCCCATGGGGTGCAGAGCCCAAACACTTGGGCCATCCTCCACTGCACTCCCTGGCCACAGCAGAGAGCTGGCCTGGAAGAGGGGCAACCGGGACAGGATCGGTGCCCCGACCGGGACTAGAACCCGGTGTGCCGGCGCCGCAAGGCGGAGGATTAGCCTGTTGAGCCACGGCGCCGGCCTTTTTTTTTGTATTTTCAAATATTCAGTTCTACCATTAGAACATAAATGAAATCATAGATAATATATAAATGAGTGGGCATGGCTATGTTATAGTAAATTTTATTTATGGACATTGAAATTTTAATTGTATATAGTTTTTGAGTGTCACAGGGTATAATTCTTTTGATTTCTAAAATCATTTAAAAATCTAAAATCCGGGGCCGGCACTGTGGCTCAACAGGCTAATCCTCCGCCTTGCGGCGCCGGCACACCGGGTTCTAGTCCCGGTCAGGGTGCAGGATTCTGTCCCGGTTGCCCCTCTTCCAGGCCAGCTCTCTGCTGTGGCCCGGGAGTGCAGTGGAGGATGGCCCAAGTACTTGGGCCCTGAACCTGCATGGGAGACCAGGAGAAGCACCTGGCTCCTGCCTTCGGATCAGCGCGGTGCGCTGGCCATAGCGCGCTGGCAGTGGCGGCCATTGGAGGGTGAACCAACGGCAAAGGAAGACCTTTCTCTCTGTCTCTCTCTCTCACTGTCCACTCTGTCAAAAACAAACAAACAAAAAAAACCTAAAATCCATTTTTAGCTCAGATGCCATACAAAAACAGAAGATGGGTGGGCTGTTAGCCTGTTTATTTAGTCATATATTGTCTGTGACTACTTTTGTGTTACAGCTCCTTGCAGCTGGCTCAAGTGCTTGTAGGTGATACTTTCAGGCACACAAAATCAAAACTATTACTATTTGGTACTTCAAGAAACTTTTCTAGTCCCTAGGTTAGACAATAAAGTGTTTTCATTGAAAAGCAGAAATGTTGCACCAAGTACGACAAAGACACAATTTTCCCAAAAGGCAAACACACACACACACACACACAGCAGCAGCAGCATTCATGAATTCAAATGATATGCTTTAAGCAATTACTCTATGTCCAAAAGTGTTCTAGACACTGGAAACACCATAGCTCAAGTATAAAAATGGGCATTATCGGCTCTCACAGGGTTTATATTTTTGGATGGGCATCCGGTAATAGCACAAAAACATGTACACATTTGATATACAAATGTAATACAGATCCAAACAGGCTCTCACAAACACTTTCGGTTTCTGAGCAGAATTGTAACAGAACAGTAACAACAATCCACTTTTAGGGTAATCTATGCAAGGAGCTTCTAGCTTGCCCATTGAAATTCTTGTTGGAGTTAATGACTTATATGAGGAAAATCCTAAATCGTCTCAAACACTTCAGCAAGACAAGGAGAAAATATAAACTCAAAGTCAAGACACAGGCTCAATGTGTTTCCTTAACTACCTTAGTCTTTCAAGACTGTTTAAGAGCAAATATTGTAGGTATTAGGACAAGGCAATTAGAGAAATTTGGAATTCTCTGTGGCAATCTAGAGATGAAAGTTTCAGTATTGCTACATTAAAGGTAGTTGAAGATTTACAGCTTTAGAAGAGCAGGCTGATGGACTATAAAAAGCTGAAGTAGAAATGAAGACTATGGGATGGGTATTGTGCTGCAACAGGTTAAGCCCATATCCCAGATTTTTTTTTCCTTAAGATTTATTTATTTATTTATTTATTTATTTATTTATTTATTTATTTGAAAGGCAGAGTTACAGAGACAGAGAGAGAGAGAGAGAGAACTCTTCTACCAGTTATTTCACTCCCTAAATGGCAGCAACAGCCAGCGCTAGGTCAGGCCAAAAACAGGAGACAGGAACTCCATCCAGGTCTCCCAAGCGTCAGGGACCTAGCACTTGAGCCATCTTCTGCTGCCTTCACAGGCAAATTATCAGGCAGCTGGAATGGAGGTGGAGTAGCTGGGACTCAGTTGACACCCATATGGGATGCCAGAGTCACAACAGCTGAACCCACAGCACCACAATGCGGACCCCCACATCCCAGATTGTAGGATGTGGTTCAGGTCCTGACTACTCCACATTTCTGATCCAGCTTTGTACTAATTTCCCCTGGGAGGCAATAGATGATGGCCCAAGTGCTTGTGTTCCTGCCACCCAGGAGGGAGACGCAAATGAAGCTCCCGGCTCCTGAATTTGGTCTGATCTATCCCTGGCTGTTGCAGACATTTGAGAAGTGAACTAGTGTACGGAAGAGCTCTGTCTCCTTCCTTCCTTCCTTCCTTCCTTCCTTCCTTCCTTCCTTCCTTCCTTCCTTCCTTCCTTCTTTCCTTCCTTCCTTCCTTCCTTCCTTCCTTCCTTCCTTCCTTCCTTCCTTCCTTCCTTCCTTCCTTCCTTCCTCTCTCTCTCTCTCTTTCTCTCAATCTAAGAAAAAAAGAAAAAAGGAAGGAAGGAAGGAAGAAAGAAAAGAGAGAGAGAGAGAAAGAGAAAGAAATAATAAAGAAATAAGTGAGTCTCATACAACTGACTCCTGAGCATTTTAATTCTAATAAAGTTCTCAAAACATGAAACTTTCATCTAAACTCTGGACACCTGAGAGGAATTCGATTTATAATGCTGGGAGAATAACACCTAGGAAATGTACATGACTTTAAATAAAAATAGAAAGCCTCAATACGCTTATTTTTATGTTTCAGCCAGCAGCTGACTTCCTGATGGGAACCTGCATGGGAGAAGTCCTACAGTCAAGTCCAATTCTTCAGTCTCAGCTATGTGACCAAGTGGACCTTCTGAAGGACATTCAGTAAATGCTCTGTCTGGTGCAATGCTGTGGTGCTAAACACTGTCACTGAATTATCCAACATACTATTATAAAAGGAAGGAAAAAGAGAGGAAAGGGGATCATATCTTTATTTTCAAATTCTCTATCATATGTTTTTATATTAGATTATCTTTTTATAGGAAATTATCAAAACAGCACTGAAGTGAAAATTGTTGTTATTTTCATAATAGTCAAGGCACCTGAGAATACAACATTCGAATCATATTGCCGTAAGGGTGATCAGTGTGGAGGACTTTTGTGGCCTGAGCACATCTACGACCACATTAGAAGATATTTTCCCCTTTACTAGAAGCCATGCTGATTCATTGGAGATGAACTCATTGGAAATCATTTCACAGAAAACCGTGAGGAAGAGGAAATAGGAAGCATTTCAAATCAGTTGTGTATCAAATAGATTTCTGTTTAGTTCATTCTCAGATAACCATCTCAAGAAAATGAAGCTGGGGCAGGGTGGGAGGGGTTGTGTTGTTTTGGAGGAGAGGAAAAAGCTGCCTTTACTTAAGTGTCATGAAATAGTGAATTGTTTCACAGGCTCATGAGGCAGGCCTCTCAATGTGCTCATTATTTAGAGAAGGTAACATGAATTATTTTTGACAAGATTGACTTTTAACAATTGCACACAATACTGTTGAGAAGGAAAAATAATTCAGAGCTGACATATTTTACATGGATTATGTTCCTAAGACCAATTTAAGTGACTACAAATTTAGTTGCCATGTTTAGATTTTAATTAAAAATGACAATATTAGTCTGATATATACTCATAATAGAAGTTGATTACTCATTTTTATTCTATTTTTCTTTTTAATGTAAACTTTTAATTGAAATGTAACAGAAAATCATGTAAGTTGATACATTTTTACACAGGGAACTCCATGAAGCCTAAAAAGCTTCATGTGTACAACTGCCTTTCTCTCTTCTAGTAACTATCCAAAGAATAACCATTATGTTCACTTTTTTTTTGAACAGCTTTTTTTTTAAAAAAAAAAAAAAGATTTTTGGTTTTTATGTGAAAGGTAGGGTTACAGAGAGAAGAGAAGAGAGTAGAGAAGAAGGGAGGCAAGGAGAAGAAAGATCCATATTCCATCTGCAGGTTCACTCCCAAATGGCCACAACAGCCAGGACTGGGGCCAAGCCAAAGCCAGGAGCAAAGAGTTTCTTCTGGGTTTCCCATTTGGGTGCAGGGGACCAAGGACTTGGGCCATCCTCTGCTGCTTTCCCAGGTGCGTTAGCAGGGAGCTGAATGGCAAGTGCTAAGCCACAGCACTGGCCCCTATGTTCACTTCTAAATGTGCCAATATTTCAGATTTAATAAATGATCTCATACATTTTCTTGTGTGTGTCTGGATTATTTTCATTTAAAATTAGTTCATGATGTTTTTAACTGTAGTTCATTCATTTTCACTATGTACTATGAGATTCCATTGTATAAATATACCATAATGTCTTTATTCTATTGCTGATAGACATTTGAGTTGTTTCTAGATTTGAGCCATTACAGTAACACTATACCAAATAATCTTATACATAACTTTCCATTATCAGATTTCTTCATGACTGTAAGTATACATAAAAGTGGAATTGCTAGGTCACAGGATAGGAATAAGGGTTTTCCCAAATGATTGTGCCAATATATATACCCGTGCAAGCATAGAATAGTGCTGATGGTTTCTATCCAACCACTGGACTTTTTCATTTTAGACATTCTGATGGGTGTAGAAAAGTTCCAAATTCTGGATTTAGTAATCACTTTACTGATAACTGATGACAATGGTTGTCTTTTCATATATTTATTGAATAATTAGATACATACTTTTGTGAAATACCTATTAATTTCTTTTGCCTATTTTCCTATTTGCATGGTCTGCTTTAATCTTATTGTTGAAATAATTTTATATATTAATAAATATATAGTTATATGTGAAAATTTGAGATATAAGTCCTTTTCTGGCTTATATATGCTTTACAAATATCTTTTGCAAAACCATGGTTTGCCTTTTCACTCTCTATGATGTCTTCTGTCATATTACTGAGTAGAGACTTTGTCATTTTCAAACATTATCTGCAGTTATTATTTTTCTTTTACTCACCCATCAACAGTAAAAAGAAACAAACAAAAAAACCCTTTTTTTTGTTAGAGCCTTAGAAGTCCCAAACAGGAAGGTCTATTTATTCAAAATTTTCAATCTATATTCCAAAATTTTGTCCTAAAGGTAGGACTTAAAAATTAGGCTATAGGCTGGCGCTGCGGCTCAATAGGCTAATCCTCCGCCTGCGGTGCAGGCACCCCGGGTTCTAGTCCCAGTAGGGGCACCGGATTCTGTCCTGGTTGCTCCTCTTCCATTTCAGCTCTCTGCTGTGGCCTGGGAGTGCAGTGGAGGATGGCCCAAGTCCTTGGGCCCTGCACCCGCATGGGAGACCAGGAGAAGCACCTGGGTCCTGGCTTCGGATCAGCACGGTGCGCCAGCCACAGCGGCCATTGGAGGGTGAACCAACGGCAAAGGAAGACCTTTCTCTCTGTCTCTCTCTCTCACTGTCTACTCTGCCTGTCAAAAAAAAAAAAAAAAAAAAAAGTAAAAAAAAAAAAATTGGCTACATATGGGGACTTCAAAAAGTTGATGAGGGGCCAGTGCTGTGGGACAGTGGGTTAAAGCCCTGGCCTGAAGCACCAGCACCATGAGGGTGCTGCTCCTCTTCTGATCCAGCTCTCTGCTATGGCGTTGGAAAGCAGTGGAGGATAGCCCAAGTCCTTGGGCCCATGCACCCACATGGGAGACCTGGAGGAAGCTCCTGGTTCCTATCTTCGGATTGACTCAGTTCTGGCTGTTGGGGCCATTTGGGAAGTGGACCAGCGGATGGAAGACCTCGCTCTTTTTCACTCTCTCTCTCCTACTGTAATTTTTTCAAATAAATAAAAATTTAAAAAATTTGATGAAAAATGCGTATAACTTTTTGATCCCATTTTCCCATAAATGTTTTGAAACCCCCTTGTATATAATATATTCTGCCTTTTTAATTGTTATATCAGTTTGGTCCTAGTTTTTCAGCTTTTACTTAATTAAAATTTTGCCTTTTTCAACTTTAAATAGAAATAAATGTTCAAAAGACTTGAAGTTAAGTAAAAATAGCAATAATATGTGTCATACTCAGTAAGGGTGTCTTCAGAGAGTTCAAAAAATATATATTATGAAAAAAACTACATTGATTTCACAACATTTTGAATGAAAATTAAATTAATATTTAATTCCAGTTTCCATCGACTTTTTAAGTTTTCTCATATTTCTATGCAATATCATTTTCATTGAGTAAATGTGACTGTTCAGAGGATAATATATTTTCCATTATTTTCCTGATTAATATCCCTGTTGTGTCTTGCCTACCTCAGTCTAATCCATCCAAAGAAAGCGAAACTCTTACCAGAGCTACCTTCACAATTATACATTAAAATCAATCACTTCCAGGGTAAACATTCCAATCCTATAGAATACAATTCAAGCCCCTTTACCCAGGCATATGAAGCTGTGAGGCATATAGTTGCTACTTTGCATCCAATTATCTGGCTTTCCTTATAGCCTTGAGCATCAGGCAGTCCTACCATTCTGCACCTGGAATAACTTTATCCCCATTTTTTTTTTTTTTTTTTTACCTTCTGAACTCTAACACCTCCTATAAATCTCCATTCATATTTTAAGGTATTCGAAAAGCCTTTCATCACCTTCCTAAATGTAAACAATTCCATCATCTATGCTCCCCAAATGTTTGAACATAGCTTACACTTTTATCCCTGTGTATACATTGTTCTCCCTAAAAGGCTGTGAGCCCTCAGGTAGAAACCATGCCTTATTCATTGTTGTTGTTCACAATGACTGAGCGAGCTTAACAAATTGCCTAGTATAATTTTATCGAGTGAAAGTAAATTATCTTTAGTGCCCTTTTTTTCATTGAAAATATCAATAAAATTTGATCTTAGAAATTATTTTTTCAACAATAGGGAATCATTCAAAGAAAATGAATGAGGTAGTATAGTTTTTGCTTTGTGGCTGGAAGAGGAAACTCTTGAGTAAAGTCGCCTTTGGGATACGTTCACAGCACTGTGAGAAAGAAAAAAATGCTCCAGGAGAAGGACAGCAAAATTTTTTCCTGTATGTCATTGTAAAAATCAAAATAAGAATAAGAAAGGAAGGGAAGGAGGGTGGGAAGTACTACTATGCTCCTAAAACTGTGTATATGAAATACGTTTACCATATATAAATAAAAAAAATTACAAATGTTTCCTCTTCCCTTCACCTGCCTAAGAAAAATCCTGTTTGCCAGTCATTGAAAGGTTATTTAGAAATGTTAGTGTTTGGCGCTTTTGGTCAATGTTGAAAGAACAGAATAGGAGTGAGGCTTAACAGAGCTTAGAAGAAAGAAATGGTTTGCAGTGTCTGCTGTGGAAAGAAAAAAGCCATTATTTCATGTGTCCTGATAGATAAGAGAAGTCCTTGGTAAGAAGAGGCCGAGAGAGATTAGAAAAGATGATGTAACATTCCCGAGATGGGAAATTCTGAAGCAGCTGGTAGGGCACGTCTCCCAGTGGGTGCAGGGCAGGCTTACAGCAAACACAGTCTGACAAAAACACAAAGAAGGTTAAGGTGCTCCTCAACTTAAATGTAATTTATACAATTGGGTCCAACTGTACCATGGTGAACATTGTAAGTTACATCAGGAGATGCTTTCTGGAATCTTTGATTTCAGTGACAACTGCACAATAAAAGGACATAAGATAAAAATCTCATTACTTTTCATTTTTTTCCCCTTTCAAGAGGCTTATAATACGGTCTAATGCTATGTCTTTGTCAAATTCATTTTGGTTACCAAAGAGTAATCTGAGACTGTTGTTGAGAAACCCCGAAAGCACATGCTGTCATACCCAGCCTGTGTCTGACACACATGGAGGTGTGATACCATAATTTGCACTACCCTCAGTGAATAATAGATACTTGATTCAGCCGATGACTCCCCTCAACTCTACAAACTCTTATCTGATCATATTAGAATCTATATTTACTACTTTATTATTTTACATCTAGGCTGGAAGAGGTCTGAGAGAATAGTATAAAAGTTCAGTTGCTTATATAGAGACTTTATTGTATAACAATATAAACTAGTTGGATTAGAGAGTAATTGCCATTTATTAATTGAGAATTATTTACACTGACTGAAACTTTATTCAGTACTGCCTACCTTTAAAGCTTTGCAAATTTTGATCACTTTTATTGGAAATATTAAACAAAATTTTGTTAAGGGTTATTACTTGAATAGGAAGGGCACTTGAGTGATGTTGAAATTTTAGCACACAATTTATCTCTGATTTTTTAAATTTAAAATACAAGCCTTATTGGCAGTATTAACTTTAAGGTACCTTCTGTGAACCATTAGGCAATAACAGATAAACAGAACTATTATTCAGTTGTAAGAATTAAATATGAAATGTTTAAATTCAGCTTACTAAATTATGTGCTATATCCTAAATCTGTATATATGGAATACATGAAACTTGCATAACAAATAAAATTTTTTAAAAAATTATGTGCTATGTCATTTATTTCAGTAGCACTTTTAAGTTTATAACACACCTCTACACAGATTACATGACAATTCTCACAAGATTTATCACTTTCATAATTTTGTAAAATAATGGAACTGAGGCTCAGGGAGATTCACTGATGTGTTCAGGAATTATGCAATCAGTAAAAGGACTCAGGACTCAAAACCAATGTCTGAGAACTTCAAATGTTGAACCACAATTGTTGAATACATTCTTCTCAGCCTGAACTGTCTTTCATTTTTCTTGGTATTAGTAATTATAAGTAAACTCATTTTTATAGTTTTTTATTTTTAAAAATTTTAGAAAGTTATAATTTTACATAGAATTCTATAATTCATCAACATCCTTTCTGTCATTAATTCAGTGCAGAGCAAAATCTGTGGCATATTATTGTAGAATGTATCATTCAAAACATAAATAATTTTTGTTGTAAATAAACATAATCAAACTAGGAGAGACATATACTAGAGGGATTATTAATAAACTCACATCATGTTAAAAAGCATTTTGTGTCAATGGTGACTGTCTTTGGTGGTTAAAATTTTAATGGCAAATTTTAGGTTTATGTATTTTACATATCATCTTTAATGGACATGTAATACGTACAATGTGGAAAAGACATACACTTTAAAATGAAGTGAGCTTGACTCAGTGTGTCAGTGTATATGGCTTCCTCATGGTCTTCAGTGGTTCCTAAATCTTTAACTGATCTAACCTCTGGAAGTAGAATTTTGCACTGGAATTGAGAAGTAGGTGTTCTTCTAATCTGCTCTTCTATAGATGAGGAATCACCTCGTTTGTACTAACTGATTACACTAGTTGGGCACACAGTGCCAATCAGAGTGCTTTATAGCTCCCTCAGCAGTTTGATTGGCTTACTTAAGACAGGAGTTTTAACATCTAGAAAGTTCTAACAAAATTCTGAGGTACTTTTTTTTTTTTAATTCTTGTCAGTTTCACAATGAAAAGTTAAAAAAGTGATCCCAGGGAAAAAAATCAAGAGTGACCAAATACGTGCTACAGATTTCATCATAGTTGATGTAACTGCTCATTCCACATTGGCTGTTAAACTGGAGGCCAATACTATGCACATAGCAATGGTCAGAATTCTATCTTTGTCCTTGAGAAATCTAATAGGTTTATAAAAACAAGACACAACATTTAAAGTTCCTTTGAAATAGGGTATTTTAAATCTAATTTATGATTACTAAAAATAGTCAATTCTCTCTCTGTATATATATTTTATATATATTTATATATGTTATATAAATTTATATATATTATATATATATTTATATATTATTTATATATATATATTTTTTTGAACAGATAATCTTCACTTGACTTTGAATTGTGTTAGGAAGGATCTATATATCATACATACTTTTACATCCACATCTTATCCCCAAGCACCAATAGGGACTCAAATACTTAAATAAAATCTGTCTTAAAGTCATGAGACAGTTGTTTATGTTTTGCTACAAATAGTTGTAACTGGGGAAAATAATGATTCCTATATCCAACAAATTGTGATAATTTTTAAATCCTTCCAACACACATATACATACACATATTCACTTTTATGATTACCATGAACCTCCTTTTATTTTATTTCATTCTTGTAAGAATCTGATTGGGTGGCTAATTCTCACAGGCTTAGATTTCCTTAGTGCGAGGAGGCACTAGTATATGTCTCTCCTAGTTTGATTATGTTTATTTACAACAAAAATTATTTATGTTTTGAATGATACATTCTACAATAATATGCCACAGATTTTGCTCTGCACTGAATTAATGACAGAAAGGATGTTGATGAATTATAGAATTCTATGTAAAATTATAACTTTCTAAAATTTTTAAAAATAAAAAACTATAAAAATGAGTTTACTTATAATTACTAATACCAAGAAAAATGAAAGACAGTTCAGGCTGAGAAGAATGTATTCAACAATTGTGGTTCAACATTTGAAGTTCTCAGTAGCATAATTCACGCTACTGATGAAACTCTAGAATGTCTTAATTCACTTGTATTTTACTTAGCAAGCATTCTTACTGAAGTAACACTCTACATTGCTATAAAACTTAAAATAACTTTTCTTTTTTATAATGTATGTAAGATATTAATTTACTACTCATTAGTAAATTATTTGTTACTATTAACAAATATTGATAAATAGCTGTAGATACTGCAGTGGTTTCTAGAGCGACAAGACAAAAAGATAGTTCACAGACATACTTGGAGCAGAAGATCCTATGTGTTGGCACAATTCACTGGGAAGCAAGTGCACCTGTCATTAAATCTGTGTCTCTCTCTTAAAGGCAAAGGATTCATACTGTCTCTTCAGTAAGTTTTAACCCCACCTTAGTTGACATTTACCTCAAGCTTTATTCCAGCTATCACATCATATTTACACTTCCAACTGTATCAAATTATGAGATTTTGGAAAATAGAGCTAGCTGTTCAAAAGGAAAAAATTGAGTCTATTCACTTACCATGACTTAAAAAAAGGTAACTGTCAGAAAACACAGCAGATAATACCACCAGCTTCAACCATGTCACATGTACGAACAACCTTTATAAGACCTACAGTAGATTTATTTCAGTAGCACAAACACAGGAAAAGTGCTTTGACTTCCAAGAAGATGAAATAATACATAGGTCATGAATACATAAGTTTTATTTCCATAACTGAACACATTTCACCACTTCAAGAAGTATTTATGAGGCAAATTACTGGAATAGTATGGAATAAAATTTGGTTTTATATAGCATCTTTCATACCCCAAGTATTTCAATAGCTTTTTGAAAGCACAAAAATGTAGCGACAATTGGAGACTGAAGAAGTCATTATACATTTAAAAGCGGATGATATAGGCTTGGATTCAGAGATGTGCTTTATGGATTCAGGGAACAGGATGTTCTCCAACTCATCCTTCACAAGCCACATGTCATTTATGTTCTACTTGAGGTGCAATCAAGGGCATGTAGTGCTTTTAGTACAATAGCTCCTTTATTTGTACAGGGCCCTGTCCCTGGGTTGCATGGACAGGGTTATAATATTAGACCAGGTTTAAGTATAGAATTCAAAATCCTCAAATCTTTGGTCCTGTGGGGAGTAAGCCATGATATCCAGTATTGCATATTCAATGTAAAATGTCATTCAACACTCAGGATATAAACAAACCAATATTTAATTTCATGGGAAAATAACAGTGACTGGTCCAAGTTGTAAATGTTAACATGAACAAAAGATGGAAAAACCAAAGAGAAAACAAACATATCACACGGTAGAATTAGACTAGAGAATAATCTGAAAACACACTAGCAGCTTTCTCAATAAGATGTGGGGGAAAGAAACACAAACAAGTGCTATTGCCCTTCATAATATTTTATACCTCAGAACTGTTTGTAAGTGGAAAATATTGTTCATGTCAAAGAGAAACTCCTAGGGACATGAAAAGCTAATAAGGATCAGCATGGAATCTGGAATTTGTTCTGAGCAGACTGTTCACTGATGGCGAACAATACTAAATGAAGAATAGCACGTTACTGGAGTAGCCAAAAGCTTAGGAATCAGAGTTGTAAACACAAGAAATAACCTCTGCCCTTTTACTTTATTCTAAACTGGGCCAAAATTAGGCAGCAAATGTTAGTTTCACGTTTACCAACAAATACTGATGCCCAACTACCTACTCCTTTCACTTAGTTTTCTTCATTTCAGCCTGAATTCATGAGCTAACCTCCTTATTTTTAAATCTAAATCTTATTTTCCAGATGTAGTTTTCTAGACCCTATGTAGTCTTTATTCTCTACTCTTGACAGCGGTTTTCTGTCCATCTGAATCAAATAGCAATTTAAATTGCTTTTTAGTTTCACTGATTTCAAGCATTTTCTAGGCATTTTTGCTTTTTATTTTTTTTTAAAAAGATTTACCATTATGTTCTTAGATTTATATCTACAAATCATATTGAATACGTTAAAATTAATTAAAATTAAAATAAATGAATAAAAATGTTTAAAAGATTTGTTTATTTAAAAGGCAGAGAAAGAGACAGACTTTCCTCTCCTGGTTCATTCCCAAATGGTTACTGCCCATTCCTACTGAGGGCCTGGGCCAGCCTGAGGCCGGGAGTAAGGAACTCCATTCAGGTATACCACAAAAGTGTCAGATACTTGAGTAACTGCACCAACATCGGCTGTTTACCAGGCATACTAACAGGGAGCTGGACTGGAAGCAGAGCAGGATTTGAATCAGTACACTGATAGGGAATGTGAATGTCCCAAGAGGAGGCTTAACCTGCTGTGCCGCAATGTCTTCCTCTGTGCATTTTTAAGTAATTTTTACTAGAATGGATTTTCTGCTTCCCTTATCTTCAGCATTTGTGATGACTAAATCTAATGTCATTAATTCCAGATGCAACTTTTTTCCTTGTTTGATTCAGCTCCTTGTTCTGTTGCTTGATGTTTTCAGCTTTCAATTCTTAGATGTTTATAATGTCTTTAACACAGATACATCTCATAGTCAATACCTCTACTCTCTGACATTTCTCATCTAAAATTCAATCATGTCACTTCATTGGAAAACTTTTTAATTCTTTCCTGATATGAATCCTTTATGACTTATTTAAACATTTAGCTTTCCTTGTGGACTCTCTTATTTACATTCTAATCATTCAGTATAGGTCCGCAAATCCTGTGTTATACAGAAAACACTCAAGACAAAATATGAGAAATGAAAAGAATGTATGTGTGGCCAGAAGAATTGACTTCTGGTTTTGGTCCTGTCACTTACTAATTATGTGAATTCAGACAGATCACTCCTTATTATTTCTTTATCTAGAAAATGAAGATATTGTAAGATCTGTCTACCTACACATGAAGAAGAGACTGGTGAGCTACTGCGGTGGGCCCCGCTGTCCAGGGAAGCTACTTGTTTGAGCACTGAAGGCCTCCAGTTCTGGGAAACCTCAGATTTAGGCAAGATGTTTGTCTCCTGGTCTTGTTTCCCTGGTGAGCATCTGTTTCTAATTGTCTTCTTTGGCTCTAGTAGTCCTCATATCTCTTCCTTTGTTTTTTCTCTCCTCACCTGCCAGTCAATAGATCCTGGAAATCTTCATTCATAATACCTCTCTTTTCTACCCCTTCTTCGCCTCATCTCCACTCAGAAAATAATACCCCAAAGCATAATACTTTGGTTTCCTGAGTATTTTGAACTGAAGGAAATTGGAAAGACCTCAGAAGCTGTGATTCTCTGACTTTGTCCTACCCTCCCATCCACATCTCTTTTTCTCCCCTTGAAGCAAGTCATGTAAACTATAATCATAGCTTTCTGCCCCTACTGATTATCAAAATTACTCCTAATGCCCCACCTCATCACATCATAACCCTGCTTAAGGATTTTTAATGATGATTTATTGCCTAAAGGACAAACCTGAGATATGAAGAGTAGGATTAGACTCATACATCAGTTTCTACTATCTTCTATCAGTTCCTTTCTATGTGAATTCTGCCACACAGATAAGTCTGTACATGACACTCAAAAAGTCACTGTTAATATTTTTTTCAGTCATTCATTACATGTTTATTGCCCTGGCATCATCCAGGAATTATGCTAGGTCTCAGAGAAAGGAGTAAACAAGAAAGATAATTTTTGTCCTTATGAAGTTTTCTATTTGGCAAGTTTTTCATATTGCAGATTCAGTGAGGAGACTAACATTTTATGCATGCATATTTGGACCTGCTTTTACATAAAATATTTTCTTTAATTCTCACAATAATTATGTATTCTATAAGAGAGGAGACTGGCTCAGAAAAGCTACATTACTATCAAATATCACACAGATACACACAAGTGTTTGATACTAGATCTATCTGACTTTTTGTACTTTTCCTTATACCACATTGCTAACTCTGAGGATCTCATTTATTCATCCCAATATCATGTGACTCTCCTGCAGAGGCTGCCGGCAAATGCAACTAACCCGTCAACATGCAGCTGAAGACCTGACTAGTCTATAAGATGTTTGCTTACTGTCATGAGTTCTGTACATTCTTTAAGCTCCCATAGTCTCAGATGATCTATACCATTCATTTGTCATTAATCTTTGTCTTGTTTTGATCTATTGTGTACTTGTCTTTTGTAAGCTACCATGGCTTGTAGGCTCTTTGATGACTGAGATTGAGTTGTAAGCTTATCAATAACCTCTATAAAGTTCAGCATAGTCGTCATATTTTGCACAAAGCAAGTTCTTTTAAATATTCACTTTTGATTGCTATGTTTTTTTGCTATGTTTTTATTGCTATGTTCTCCATACTTTCATGCAGATTGCCTTTTTATTTCTCAATTTGATATGGTTTGAATCACAGTAGTAAGTTGCATATATCTTGACAGTTGAGAGTCTGTATTAACTTTGTGAATCCAATTCCTATCACAGGGTCTGATACCCCAATCACACAATGCATTAAAAGGATGAATGGCAGCATTAGGGGCTCTGATTTCTTCCTGCTAAAAATAGACAAATTTTTTCTAGGTCCTTTTCCAAAGGTTAATTGAATATATCTTTGACATAGAATTATATTGGATTCTCAACTTGGTCATTTGTTACCTAAAAGACTTTAACTTTTTCTTCATTGGCTCTCATGTCTTGGTATCTCCCAGTTCCCATCAACACGATATGTCTCTGACAAAGTTATCTCCCCTCTATCTCTTTGATCATGTCACTTCATTCCTCAAAAGCCTCCCCTGACACACAAAATCAAAGCAAGTTACAGACTTTGAGCTTCAACCTCTTTATTGGTCTTTGTCATTATTAGTAGTATTTTTATTTCTTATCTCATTTGTCTCTTTCTGTTGTGCTAACCATTTTTCTTTAAGTAAACACTAAGTTCTTCCTTGTCCCCCTTCCATCTTTCAGTCAATATTTTGGAAAGTACTATCTAACTTGAGAATAACTTTTCTTTCAAAACCTGCCACCTCTATCTTAAATGATCAGCTCTGGGATTTTCTCTTACACAAAGTGTTCTCCAATCTTCCTCTAAGGGAAAAAAAAAAAGACAAACAAACAAGCAAAAAAAACAAAAACCAAAATCCAAAACAAAACAAAAAACCCAAGTCTCCCTATAGATTCAAGGTTAATCTCTAAAATTACTTGTTAATCTGAAATTAGAATGACCTTATAGCTCATTTTTTTTTTCTCCAACAGGAGGCCTCATTAAATTTTATACCTCTAAGTCTGTTACTTCCTCACTCAATAGATTTCAAAGATTTTCTCTGTTTCCAATCATATTGTGCTAATATTTCAAGCTATGATGATCTTTTCCTACCTTACTCTTTATAATTTACCTACCAAATTACTATCCAGGCAAACTTCTCTTTGTACGTAGCTAAGTTATCTTACTTCTGTTCCTTTGCTGTTACTGACTCCTCTGCTTTAGAATGCTACATGTCTGCATGGCCAAATCTTATCTGTCCAGAAACACTCTGACTAAATGTCAACTCTTCCAGAACCACCTCCATCCAGAACCTTGCACCTGAGCATCTATGTGATTTCTTTGCATAATTTCCTATTTTGTGTATGAATTACAGATGCACGTGGCTTTCCCTACCTGCTTCTATGCCTATAATTTTCTTATACCTTTCTTCATGTGATTATTTCTCTATCTTTTCAATTTGGCTCAAACATACCTTCTTCAGAATCCTTCTAAGAATTCCTGAATGGGTTAGCTATAAATACTATGGATGATCAAAATGCCATGAACTTGTTTATTGTACTTGTTACAGCTATAATTTTCTTTCAGTTGTATGATTACCTCTATAATGTATATTTTTCTCCTTAGAACATTTTATGCCATAAAAGCAAGTACCATGTCCTTATTTTATATATATTTATGTGTGTGCATGTGTGTGTGTGTATATAAGTAAGCGCAATATTTGGATTGTAATAGATAATTAATATTAGTTGAATACATTATTGAGCAAGATGTACATTTTATTCCAAGCTGGGGATGGTATCCTAGAAAGCGTAACATATAGACCTGACTTGTTAACTGATTGACTGAGCAGTATTTCTGGGATGGGGCAGAGTCCCTGACATAAGGCTCTGCACTAAGCCTGAACTGCTTTCCTTCTCTCTCTCTCTTTTTTTTAAGATTCATTTATTTATTTGAGAGTCAGTTACACAGAGAGAGGAGAGGCAAAGAGAGAGAGAGAGAGAGAGAGTCTTCCATCCGCTGGTTCATTCCCCAATTGGCCACAACTGCCAGAGCTGTGCCGATCCAAACTGCTTTCCTTCTTTCAACTCAATTTGTGTGACTAAGCGCAATGCAGCCTGGGATAAGGTTAAGTGTTTCAGTCAGCTTTTTATAATTTTCAATAAAATACCTGAGCATGATATGGTGTAACGAGGTAGCTGTTTAGGTCTGAGTGAGCTGGAAGTCCCTGCAAGTCCCATTGTGATATTATTCTTTCACCTGTTAATCAAAATGCTCTTGATGCACTTATTTTGTCTGGGATCCAGAAGGGGAGAGGTAAATACCAGGAACATATGACAAGTAAGCTCCCCCTAGATTTATGGATATATAAAATTCCCAGTGACTTCACCCACACAAAAGCACCACCTCCTACCTCAAAGAAGAGGCCAGTAATGAGCGACAGGCCTGTCTTCACCATAGACTATGGATGGACTTGCTAGTCAGGTTTTCTCCCCCTCCCCATTCTGGGTAATCTTCTGACCCACTCAAAATGGATATTTCTCTGTGTGCAGCAACCCACACTCAAGAGTGAATCTGTTTCTCTCTCACTGCTAAGTAAATCTTGTTCTTATTCATGCATCTTTGTAAATTCATTACATAGAATTCTTGTCTTTGTGAGAGACAAGGGCCAGGAAAAAAGATTAGAATACACCCTTGCCCACAACCAGAGGAGCAACTTAAGAGGTATGGTTTGTTTTAGCTGTTAGTTTTGGAAGTTCACAATCCACAATTGGGCAGCCACATTGGTTTAGGCATCTGGTAGGCTGGGAGGCCTACCAGATTTGTCTGGTGTCAGATTAGTGCAAAATGTGTGCAGAGGACCACATGGCAAGCAGGAAGCAGAGAGAGAGGAAGCCATCTCTTCCTTTGCATCCATGTGTCTCTGTTTACATAACCATAATGATTCAACCATCAGGGCTCCACCCTAATAATCCATCTCATTCAATTACTTCCCCAAAGCCTCATCTTCCAATACCATAACTGGATTAAGCCTGCACCTCAGTTTTTTAAACATTAATGCTAACCTATTAACCATTTAAAATTTTTTAAAGATTTTATGTATTTATTTCAGAGGTAGAGTTACAGACAGTGAGAGGGAGGGACAGAGAGAAAGGTCTTCCTTCCATTGGTTTACTCCCTAAATGGCCACAACGGAGCTGCACTGGTCCGAAGCCAGGAGCCAGGAGCCAGGAGTTTCTTCCTGGTCTCCCCTGCGGGTGCAGGGGCCCAAGCACTTGGGCCTTATTTTACTACTTTTCCAGGCCATAGCAGAGAGCTGGATTGGAAGAGGAGCAGCCGGGACTAGAACCAGCGCCTATATGGGATGCTGGCGCCATAGGTGGAGGATTAACCTACTGTGCCACAGTGCTGGCCCCTAACCTATTAACCATTAATATAAGATGTTGAGCTTTAGGGTCTGCATGAGTTTAGAGAGCCAAATTGTGTTCAAACCATATAGTAAGGCAAGCATGTCACCTAGAGTTAGGAAACAAACTCCAAGTAGGTTCTTACTCACAGATCTGATAATGAATGCTATCTTATTTTTACACCCTAGACATGTCTCTCCCTTTACTCCAGTCTCTGGGCCCTAATGCATAACTTCCTTAACATTTTTTTTTTTTTAATTTTTTGACAGGCAGAGTGGATAGTGAGAGAGAGAGACAGAGAGAAAGGTCTTCCTTTTGCCGTTGGTTCACCCTCCAATGGCCTCTGGGGCCGGCACATCGCGCTGATCTGAAGCCAGGAGCCAGGTGCTTCTCCTGGTCTCCCATGCGGGTGCAGGGCCCAAGGACTTGGGCCATCCTCCACTGCCTTCCTGGGCCATAGCAGAGAGCTGGACTGGAAGAGGGGCAACTGGGACAGAATCCGGCGCCCCGACCGGGACTAGAACCCGGTGTGCCGGCGCCGCAAGACGGAGGATTAGCCTGTTGAGCCACAGCGCCGGCCATAACTTCCTTAACTTCTGACATCTGTTCCCCATTACAAAATAAGGAATGGAAAATCTGTATCTATTTTATGAGATTGTTTTGATTATTATATGAGTTAATATCATACATAGTATATTTTGTGTCTAGGGCTTCTCAATAGATATTAACTAAATTAGGCACTGTTTTCAAGCCTGTGGTAGGATCTTAAGGTAATAGGCCTAGAATATATGTGAATTGTATGACAAAACTGGGAAAAAATATTGAGTTATCTGCAACAAGAAGTGAGAAGGCACTCTAGACATTGGGAAGAAATATACACATGCTATGTATAAGGGAAGGAAGAATAAAAAATGCCAGAAACAAACTAATTCACCTACTTCAAAATTTGCCCAGACCTGAATCGTTTATATTAGAAGTAAAAACAAGTATGGGAGACTTGGGGGGCATTTAATTTCAGTTGTATTTATATTTCAGATGTATATATATTTAAAAACATCTAACATCAAAGCCTTTTTTTTTTTTTTTTTTTTTTTTTTGAGAATGGCTGATGTTTTAACCTGAAGTGAACCTAAAGTGTCTTTCTTATGGATAGTGATCTTTTCAGCCAGGGCTTACTTGTCTTCCTTGTCATCGAGAAGTTTCTGCTTCATTGTAAATCACACTGGTGGTCATTCATTCAATATTACTTATTTGTAAATATCAATTGTAAGACCCTCTAATATATAATAAGCATAATTGTCTATCGCTATTCTCAAAACAGGCCAGCTGTTCTGTCTTTGGCTAAATTAATAAAAATATCACAAAAATATTTGCCAACCTATCTGAGACTAAGACCCAGGTAGCACCATGAATGCAGATATCAGGTACTATCAGGCTGGAGTCTTCTCACCAACCTGTTTTGGCTTAACTCACTGAATTGAAGGAGTGGTACAGCCAGCCCTATAGATTCTACTCAGTAGACTCATGAGGTGGTTTGCTTTTTTAATAGTAACACCTTGATGGCCAGTATTTTCTTGAGGGGTTCCATTTTGGGTAAGTCCAAGTCTGAGCAGGGGAGTTCCAGGTACAAGACAGAAAGTAACTACCAACTGCATGTAGTCCCCAGGCTGACGCATGTCTACTTGGCTATCACACCAACCAGGTAACACTGTACAGGCAACCCATGCAGATAATGTTGTTAATGCTTTGGGGCTTGATTGCTGGTTTCCCACTTGCCTAGGTCCTAATGCACACACTGCTTTGACCCTTATCCCACCTTCTTTTGTAGACAAGCAGAACACAAAACAGAAGAAACATAAAAGCCTTGGTACTTGGCCAGATGCCAACATGCAGTTGCTGTTATCCTGGTTCTCCCTACTCATGATTCTCCCTGTTAGGACTTGCTAGGCCATTGGGACACAAATAGTTAACATCAAAATCTGCTAGAATCAGGCACAAGTAAAATAACCCTAAAAATGACACAGTGGAATTTACTGACTGAGATTCTGCTGGCTTGGCATCAGCTTTTATTTTTTTTTTTTTCAAAATTATTTTCCCACAAAACACAGCAGTCTCTGATATTTAGATAAGAGGTCATGAAAAGATACACTTAGTTTTGGCACAAGCTTTTATAGCCCCTTGCCACAGCTGATAAGACCATATATTATACATTGTTGTCTTTGATAAACTGTCAAGGTGGTCTTCTGTCCATTCAGATTCACTTTATCTTGGTGGATGTGTGTCTCTGTGTAAAATCAGAATCAAAATGGAGTGAGTGTGGCTAAAAGCTAATTGCAGATCTCTTGCTCCTGCACATCTTAGCTTTGCTTGCTAATGTCTAAGTGCGTATCTTGTGAAACTATGTGGGCCCAAATTCCCAGGAACTAGGTTGACAGAAATGTGTCCTTCACTGTTATCTTACCACCATATCTTGGATCTGCTATTGGGTTTGTTATTGTTAACTGTTATCTTACAACCATATTCTGGTTTTCCTCTTTATTGTTCACTGCATACCAGGGGTCCGGTTCGAAATTGTGAGTCCTAGTGGACAGAATACTATAAAAAGCTGTGTAACAGAATACTATAAAAATCTGTGTAACCTGCTGTTAGGGGCCACACTCTAGTGAGGAGTGTCAATCCCGATCGGTGGCCAGTCCCAATTGGTTACCTTGCCTCTCATTTGTCTCTCATTTGCTTCTCATTTTCAATAAAATTCATGTGTGACTGTCACTGGTTTTTGTAATACTCTATTTTAGCTGACGAGTGGATGCAACATCTGCACTTATGCAGGACCCCTCCCCAGAGAAGGAGCTCATTTGCTGTTAGGGTGTGAGTTTTCGCCTACTATGCTGTCCTGTCTACAATAAAAGGCTTTTCTGCCTTAACTAGATGCCTCTTTGCCTTATTAGCAAATACAAAGTCCTAAAAATGAGCACCCCCTCCCTTGTAGCCTCTTTAAACACCACAAAGCACTCTCATTCAGGAGGGTGGTAGCTCTTGAGACCCTGAGGTCTGCTGGCTTCTCATGTGTCTGTCGATAGACTAAACTTTGTTTTGTTCAGTCTCAAACTGTACCCCTGTTATTCTATCACTGGTGACAGAGACTGAGCTTTTGATAACATATCATTATCACAAATGTTTTATTTTCTAAGAATCATGTATTATTTTAAAATAAGGCATATAACTTGAAAATGATTATTTGATATTTACATAATTAGCTAAATTAAATTAACACCCTGAACTGGGTCATGATTGCCAAATTTGAAGGTCTCACTTCCAGTGTTGGTGAAGAAGTTCCAACTAATTCTCTCTGTAAAGTTTAAATGCATAATCAATTTCTAATTTGAATAAGCAAACTGGCCAACAAAATCTTGCAAATTACTCTAATAAGTTCTCTTGGTATTTCCCACAGAAGGCTGAACAAATGTTGATAGAGGAACACAATGTTTGCTTATGTTTAATCTTCCCATCTGACTTACATAAATGTCACAAATGAATCTGAGACATGTATCCAACATCAAATATCTGTAAGATGGCCCTGGGAAGAAGCAACCCACATTGAGGACTGACTAGAAAAGATGGATTTTTAGCTTAAAAGAAAGTGATTATTTGGGAGGGAGGGCTCACAGCATAAAAATATGAAGAAAGCATTGAAGGTGCTTGTGCATTCAGAAGCGAAGGTGTTGTTGAGAAAACAGAACCAATGCAATTTTCTCTCTGGATGTCATGTGCTAAGCATTTTATAAAGGTTTTGCATAACTTCTCTTGCATAATCTTCACAAGTCTGTGATGAAACAGGATCTTAAAGAGATGAAGTAACCACACAAGTTTGCCATAAAGGAAGAATACTTGGCAGGACAAGATTTGACCCCTGATCTATTCATTACTAGTATCATAATTTTAAGTAAAAAAATACGTTTATTCAGCTAAATTAATCTACAGTCCTGCATACTTTATAAAGTAGGTGTTCTTGAACAGGTAGCATTGTTGGAGTAGTAAATCAATGCACCTAAAACCTTTAGATAAATTCACTTATATGTGAAATAAATGATCTAATCTAATGCACTGAGAGAAAAATACTCAGCCTTAGCCTGAAACCAAGAGGTTTTACTTAAGGAGGTATGACCTGAGTTTGTTAGGGATCTCTTTCATCCTATTCTCTCAGGAAAGAACAACTCTTTTAAGATCAAGTAAGGATTTAACAGTTGGTATTTGGGAAATTCAACAGACTACTTTAGAAGAGCCCTTTCATGAGATCCTGCCAGTTAAGAGCAATGAAGATGCAAAGAGGAAAATGAAGCACTAATAGGTGCTCTCAAGGTAGTTCTCTTTTGTAGTGCAAAGCAGTCCTTAGAAAGCAAGACCTTGCCCAGCAGGTTGGCTCCTTACTTTCCTGGTTACTGTGTGCACCAGGCTAATCATAACAGAAGCTACTTCAAATGTTTCTACACTGAGAGTAGAGGGAGGGAGGCTTTTGTGCTAAAAGCCAGAGATTACGCCAGAAGTGCACTAAGAGGAGGCATTCAGTCACAAGGAAAACAATCACTTCAACAATTCTTTTATGAAAGAATTACAAAAGTATTTTGAAAAATCTTTAGAATACAGCTTCTTTAAAAACAATCAATCAATTAATTGATGAATAAGTTTAGGTACCAAATTCACTATTTTCAAAAGGAATAATGAATTCATAGTGGCAAAGTTGAGCAGATTTCCATGTGTGTTTACAGGAACACTAACTAATGTGTAAGTGCAACAGAACTTCAAATAGTTCATGGGAAATGTATATTATGAAAAAACTATAGATTTTATTTTTTTGGGCAAAATGAACTTTTCTTTCAATTCCATTTTTCCCAAAAAAACTTAAAAAAATGTATTTATTTATCTGAGAGGCAAAGTTATAGACAGACAGAGGGAGAGACAGAGAGGTCTTCCATCTGCTGGTTCACTCCCCAAATGGTCAGAACCAAGAGCCATCAGCTTCTTTGGATCTCTCACATGTGTGCAGGGACCTAAGCTCTTGGGTCATCTTCTACTGCTTTCCAAGGCCATTAGCAGGGAGCTGGACCAAAAGTGTAGCAGCTAGGACTTGAACGGGCACCCAAATGGGATGCTGGTGTTGCAGGCAAAGGCTTAACCTACTATTCTACAGCGCCAGCCCCACCAGCAACTTTTTGAAGTCACCTAGTATATGCGAAATTAGTGAAGAAAGCAATTGTGAGAACAGATCAAGGTGTATGTTTGCCCTAAGGACTTGTGTGGTGGTTCATGTGCTACATTTTGGTTCATCATTGAGAACATTTTATGTGCTGGACACTCTTTTCAGCACCAGGGAGTTTGTGATGAACAAAGAAGACAAAAATTTTTGATTCTGTAAATTACAGTGCAAGTTCTATGGGGGTTGTGGGGAGGTGGCTGTTAATACAACACTTAAGTGAATTCTGTACATTGTATGTTAAAAGGCGACAAAAGTTATGGAGCAAAATTAAGGAGTGAAAAGGAGATTGGGGTATGTTGAGAGAGGGGCCCAGAATTTTAAAATAGGGTGCACTTTTTTGTTGTTGTTGTTTGTCTCCTTGTAGGCTCATGATAGGACTGCACTGCTTCTCTGTTAAAATTTGGCAAGGCAATGTGATTCTTGATGTCCAGTGGGATGTGAAGAGAGTTGCTGAGTGTCTTTTTTGAGCAGAAATCTTTGAGAAAATCATGATTCTCCAAGCTCTCTATCTCAACAGTGGCAAGTGTTTGTCTAGGTGGTAGAGGTTTCTAAGTGAGGGATAAGGAATCATGAAGTAGTTCTTTCTGCTTACCTTGGTGTGATATGAGCAAGAGAAACAAACCTGAGGGGTTTTTTTTTTATTGTTGTACCATTACTGCCCATCCTGGTAAGTATAAGATTGTCATAGTCAATTTTAAATAGTGCATAAAATCAGGCTGCCGGCTGGCGCCGTGGCTCAATAGGCTAATCCTCCATCTGCGGTGCCAGCACCTTGGGTTCTAGTCCCAGTCAGGGCGCCCGATTCGGTCCCAGTTGCTCCTCTTCCAGTCCAGCTCTCTGCTGTGGCCCGGGAGTGCAGTGAAGGATGGCCCAAGTGCTTGGGTCCTACACCTGCATGGGAGTCCAGGAGAAGCACCTGGCTCCTGGCTTCGGGTTGGCGCAGTGCGCCGGCCGCAGTGGCCATTGAGGGGTGAACTAATGGTAAAGGAAGACCTTTTCCTCTGTCTCTCTCTTTCTCTCTCTCACTGTCCACACTGCCTGTCAAAAAAAAAAAAAAAAAAAAGCTGCCAATTTGTTTCTTTGGTTATAGTGAATAGGATAGCTGTTCAAATAGGATTCCTTATCATGATGTGCTGAAATGGAGCAATTCTACTTGAGAAAAAATGATGTAGCTTTTTTTGTGCAAGACACTGTGCTAGATTTTTGTCCTTACTCTCAAGGAATTGACAATCTAGTTAGAAAAATGGTTCTCAAAAGGATACTTAAAAAAGAAAAAAATAGATGCAGCTCATGTTAGGAGAGTTGTACAGTGAGGAAGCTAAGGAAGAACTGATCACTCAGAACTCACACATTTTTCCTGAATGAGGCTGGAGTCAGTCTCATTCTTCCCTCACTTGCTCTTCTTACATTTAAATCCCAGTTGGATTTTGAGATATCTGCAAAGATTTAACGTAGTTAATAAAGCAGATTAGAGTCGAGTTTTAATCCTGCCAAGAGCTTGTTGTTCAGTAAAGGGGAATTAAAAAAGTAAAAGAATTTAAAAAAGACAATTTCTGAAATCAAGGTCTCCCCAACGATGTGTAACCTAGTTAGGATGCTAAACTGTCGAAAATAAGCCTGGAACAGTGCCTTGAATGGGCATGCTAGATACCATCAGTCTAACCACACTCCTTTAGCTTAACTCACTTATTTAAAGCAGAGCTTGCTCTAAAAAATTACTCAAATCACCAGATTTATGAGGTCATTTGTTTCTTCAATAGATAATACTTTGGTGATCAGTGCTGTCTCAAGAGGTTTCCTTTAAGGGAATTTCAGGTCCGGGCAGTGGAATTAAAGGTCCAAGGCGAAAGTAACTACCACCAAGCACCAAAGCCCACTTGGCTAGCCCATGGCTCTCAGAAGCATTCCCTGAAGAACAAGGCCCTGCTGACCAACCAGGAACTTGGACACAAGCTGAACATGTAACTAGACCAGATAAGCACTATTACTTCATCCAGCCCCCTTTTTCCTGGCTGGCCAGTTCCCTTTATTCCTTATTCCCCCTTCCTTGTGGCCTCCTTACAAACAAACAGAAACAAAAACAGAAACAGAAACAAAAAACAAAAGCAAAAAAACCAAAAACATACAAAAATCCCAAAACACTCATTCAGGAGTGCAGTAGTTCTTAACATTCAGAAGTCTGCCACCTCATGATCTGTTGACAGATTAAATCAGTCTCTTACTTTTACCCTAAAGTGTTTTTTTTTTAATTTTATAACTATATTTTTAAATTGTGCTAAATGTATATGTAATAAAAATGTTATCACTTTAGCCATTTTAAGTGCATAGTTCAGTGGCATTAAATATATTTACCTTTTTGTAAGACTATTTCTAGAACTTTTTTACATCTTGTAAAACTCAAACTCTGTGCCTATTAAATAAAAAAACCCCATCCCTCCCTCTGTCCCATCTGAAACCATTACAACCACCGTTTTTACTTTCTGTACTTAAGAATTTGACAACATTAAGTGTCTCATGTGCGTAGGATAATACAATATTTGCCCTTTTGTGACTTATTTCACTGAGCATGTCATTTGATTCGTATTTGCTTTGTATATTTGTTTCCATCTTTTTACTTTTAATCTAAGTCATTATATTTGATGTGAGCTTCTCATAGACAGTTAAATCAGCTGGTTCTTTTGGTTTGGTTTATCTTAGCTTATTATGAGAATCTTAAAAAAAAAAAAAACTGCTGTATTTTCACAGAACTAGTAAGAAGAATATGAGGAGAATCCAGGTAATTTTGAGAATGATCTTCCTGGCTGTATTTCTCACAAGAAGAGCCACAACCCAACATTAGATTCAGTCATTTGATCCTGCCATTCCAGCTGTCATCTAAATAGTGTTTGCATGGTACACCACTTTCCATCATGTTATATTTAAATTACTTGGGCTTTAGCCTCAAATCTTGTCCACCTTATTTTGATTTGGCACCAGGGACAGGGACCAAGCAATCTGTAACAGTGCTTCACGTTACTAGGCATGAGTAAATTCTAATTTTAAGCATGCCTCACAATGACTAAGGAAAAATGGTAAATCTGTGGGATTGGGAAAGACAGTAATGGCTTTATTCATCACTATTAGCATGGTAAGCTTAAAAGGGGGAAGTAAAAAGAACAGAAAATAAACATAACCAGAAGCCATGCAGCTGAGGAAAGGTCCTGGATAAAGATAAAAGAAGCAGTGAATGATATAAAATCATATTGCAGCTTCTCTGCATTAGGAGCATCCCACTTTATTTAGCTTTGACGAATTCTCTAAAGTAATATTTTGAAAATATCTTTCAGGGGCAGGGATTGTGGTGCAGTTAGTTAAGTACTACTTGCTTGTCTGAATCCAATTTTGTAGGGCTGTGTGCAGTCCCAGTTGCTCTGCTTCTGATCCAGGTCTCTGCTAATGTGCCTGGGAAGCAACAGATGATCACTCAAGTGCATGAGTCCCTGCCACTCCCAAAATGGGATACACAGGTGGGATTTTTGGCCCCAGGCTTCAGCCTGGGCCAGCCCCAGCTGTTGTGGCTATTTGGAAAGGGATCAAGTAGATGGAGGATCTCTCTCTCTCATACACACACACACACACACACTTTCTTTCTGTGTGTCTCTTCCTCTCTTACTTTTTCTTACCTTGCCTTTCAAATAAATTAATCTTATAAAAATAACTTTAATAAGATTTTATTAAAATGGAAAATTAAAGATTGAAATTTTATTGCACCTTATCCTCTGAAGGAAGCAGTTGTGTTGGAGACTCAAGTCTACACAAACCCCAGATGTAAGCAGGGTGAAGTGTTTTTCCTCCATAGAGCACAAAAATGAAGAACATCTGTGGGCCAACTTGGTTGGGAGAAAACAATTTTGATAGTTAAATAAAAATGTGTTGCATAATGCATAATTGCTGAGAATATTGTTGACAGAGAAATTCACACTGTGAACTGCAGGGTCTGGACGTTGAAGGAAGTCTACACAATGGTGTGTAATAGAATAATAAATTGAAACCTCATCTCAGTTAGTTCAAGTGCCAGCAATGGCAGTGGAGCACAATTATGAAGGAGAGACTGGAGCCTGCAGTTCATTTAGTCTTAACAAAATTCTTATCAGTTTTACTCAGAAGCATATCAGGGATTCAAAGTTGAGAAAGACACTTCAGATCCTTCACTGGATTTCATCTGGAAATCTGGGATCATTCTAGGAATGTTTAGATGCCATTTCAGATATCAGAATTTGTACCTTTCGTTTCATTCAATATTCAAATTCTTGTATCTGGCAATGTCACTGCAATTATGATACACAGAATGGGAAACAAGAAAAAAATTAGCATTTCAATGAGAACAATAGTGATTAAAGTAATAGTCTAGTATTTGTTTTCACTCTTTGCCTGCCAGAAAATAAGAGTGTCTCTTATTATTAAGACAGTTCTTCCTTCATGGCTGCCAATGCAATTTCTAAGTCCTCTACTTAATACAACCTATTCACTGTTTTGGTGGTCACTATTGAGGTGACTTGGGTACTGTGTGCACCTCAATTCCTGTAATTTCTTTTCTTTTTAAGAGATATATACATATATCAATTTAGAAAAAGAGTCACAATCATTTGAAAGCTACAATACTAGGATTATAATCTTCAATATCTGGGAATTTATGAATCCACTGAATGAGATACATGGCCCAGGTTTGCAGACAATTTGTACTCTTGTTACTATGAGTTTCTTCAAGTCTACCTTTCTTTCTGAGAAGGGGTTTGGGGGAAGAAAGTTGCACCAGTGGATAAGTAAACTGGAATTTTGTATTCAAGAAAGAATGTGCTCAATGGGGACATATCAGAAGCCTCTGACCATACTAATGGCATGATTAATTTTGACTTTAGCAGGTGAAGCTAGCATGGAGTATAGAATGGCTGGAATAGAAAAAGAGAGGTATCATTTGTTAGGAAATTATTATTGTAGTTCATGCGACAAACAGATCCTCAAATTAGAGGCTATATAAAAATACCTTGGAAAAATTATTATTATGACCTGCTTTTACCAAATTGATACAGAGTTGGGCATTTTCAATATTGCTACTGGTTGGTAGTAAAATCTTTGGAGATCAACAGACCTATGATTTCTCCATTTCTTAACTGTGCATCCACTTAAACTCTTTGAATCTCAGCCCCTTCATCTTTCAAATGGTGATAATAACATGTGAGTAACAGGAACACTGAAGAGAAGTATGGTGATTTATGTAAAAGAGTTTATTGTGCTAGGCACACAGTATGTAGACACCAAATGATAGCTCTCAATAAATGATAGTAGTTATAGAAAAGCAAAAGGCATATGCTAGAATCTATATCCTTGTATGTTAACTACTGCTTAATACTTGAAACATGTTTACTGGCTATAGTTAATTCATTCAACAAAGATGAGAAAACTTTAAAATGCTCATAGAAAAATGCAATTAAAAGATATTCTTTAAAATTTGAATTCTATGCATAGATTTTTCATGATATGCATTTTTGTGAAATTTTTGAATAACCTTCATATGTGTGAATTTACTAACCACTTATGTTCTGCCAGTTCCTCACTGCTGTAGGCTCTGGAGAAACAATTATTTTACAAACCACCACCAAATCCCTGCACTCTTGGAGCTTATGTGCTTGTTGAAGTAGGTTGGATAAGCCATACACATAATAATAGCCAAAATATATGGTATGTTAGATGATGATATGTAGTGTGAAAAAAAATAGAGCTAAATAGAGCTAAGGGAGGCTGATGGAGAATGTTAGAAAGTAGTTCCTATATACATGCCTGATCAAAGCTGACCTCACAGAGAAGATAATTAGATAATGACCGGAAAGCAGAGAGCCAGAGAATCATGCAATGTTTAGGGGAAGTGTGATGCTAATAGGAGTATGAAACGTTGAAGTGAAACTTGTCTGGGGTTTTACTAGGATAACAAAGAGATCAGTGTGCAATGGAAGTGGGTGAGCAAGGGATAAAAGGACAGATGATGGTCATGGAGATAACACAGTGGATAGGAACCCGTGTAGGTCCACAGACCACACTCTGAAAACCATTGATCCAGTGTAACAAAGTTGGAAGAGAAGATAACGTAAATCCAGCTCTGGGATTCAGACAGCCTTTCTCACAAGATTGTTAAACTTGCAGTACAAACTGTGATGTCTTTGAGATGGCCCTCAAATCTGGAAAACTTTTTCATAACTAATAGATTTTTATTTCACATGTCATGGCTAGAAGATTTAGTCTTTGTCCATTGTAAACATTTATGCAGCAATGCTAAGAACCTATATCCATAAAAAACCTTGTATAATTACTACATGAAGGGAAAATAAGACAAAATTGGTTTATATCTTCTCAGAAGTCACATATTCTGGCACAAAGCTCAAGGCTAGATTATTTCATTGGGCTCGTCAGAAGGTTAAATTTAGAACTAGAACCATATGAAGGAATCCTGAGGCTGTGTTGAAGGTGTTTAAAATGTGAGAGAAACATGCCTTAAGTTTGCTAGTTTGCTAAAATATGTGTCACGATGTACAAATGGAAAAAAGGTAGAAAATGAATACCAAGAAAATTATTATATATTCAGCTTGTATTTTAGTGTATATTTTCATATTATTTCAGTAAGAATATGCTAAATGAGCCTTTCATTTCTCAGTGTCATATTTAACAAGTAAGGGGTTTCTAATATGAGAGGAAATTTTAACAAGTGAATTAATTATTTTAATTTCATAGAATTTTTCTCGTAACATTTATGGCAATTATTTATGACTGCCATAGATAATTACAGGTTTTATATTTTTCAGAATACTATAAACAACATTACAGACATTAGCTGAATCATTAATTTCAAGAGCGTGAAACATTTTATATTTTTGACCTTTTATAAAGTAATCTATTTGAAATAAATTGTCAAAAATCATAGCAACCTGTCCAATATGGGATTGGAAATGAACGTTTGACTTACATATAGTAAGTACTTCTAAAGCTTAAAAGCCTGGTGGTAATCACAGAAAATTGTCCTCATAAATCAAACTTCATTGGTTGTGTATATTTTAAGTTGTCATAAGGCATATTGTAAATAATAAAA
This sequence comes from Lepus europaeus, assembly GCF_033115175.1. Classification (NCBI taxonomy): domain Eukaryota; kingdom Metazoa; phylum Chordata; class Mammalia; order Lagomorpha; family Leporidae; genus Lepus; species Lepus europaeus. The sequence continues at coordinate 63,690,877 of NC_084831.1, forward strand.
TATTATATTCTAGTAAAAGTCTTATGTTTTTCTGCATGTTTAATGTAAGGATGAAAAACTTAAGTTTAATTTTCTACAGACAAGAAAAGAAATTAAATTCAAAATAAAATCATTCAACTATAATGTTAACTACTCAAAATAATTCAGCAATATCCTTGGCCTTTTCCTCATAATCAAATTTAATGTTTTTTTTTTTTGGAAAAGAAATGGTATACAAACACACACACATGCACACACACTTACATTAGATAATTACTTTGATGATTCATTAATCCTTTGTAATTACTAGGTTAGTTTAGAAAATGATGCTGTGAACCAAGGCTAACCTTGACTATTAATGAGTTTTCTTCATCATAGATGAGTTTTCCATATCTGATAACTCCATCAATGTTAAGATCCAACAACCAAAATCAAGCACTGCAAACACATTTCCTAGACCTTATCAACCTTGTCATGGAATTAAACCTTGAGCAAGAAGCTGAATTGAATTGATTAAAAGAATCCCAAGTCATTAACTACTAATGATGGAGCTTGTAAAGAAAGGAACTGACTTGCCTTATATGCATCGTATTTTTATCTGCATTTCAATATTGCTTAAATATGTACTTCATTACAGGGCACAACTAAAATAGAAGGGCACCTGCTAAGTCAGAGCCATAAAACAGATCTACAGCTTGCTGGCATGTGAAATTTCTCTAATTTATATTTTTTATGAAACTACCCTCACATTATGTGGTTGGCAGCATAAATAATAAAGCATGTTTCTTAAGCAATTTTACATTTACTGTATTAGTAAGTAAATGCAATGACCACCCTTATTCTCAAACAATAAAAACTACCCAGCCTTTTCATGAAAGATGATTGCAATTTCCATTGGCCTGTACATGCAATAAAAAACCATAACTCATCAAAATTTTAGCTATTTTCTCTTAAGATAGAAGAACATTTTGCTTGAACATTGAACGTGATATTAAATATTCATGAAGGTGAATAGAGTTTAAGTACTCAGTAAAACTCTTAAATTCTTTTCAACTAGATCGAAATTCTTTTTGAACCAGGTAAAAACTGCTGCTAACCTGAAGAGGTGTTCAAAAACATTGTAAAGAGACTGTAGAATATGTTCAAAGTGCTATAGTTATTTGGGATTGATTTTTCCAAAAAGCCAGTTCCTCCTCTGAAATTGATTCATGATAACAGCCTCCATTTGGGTCAAACAGTATTTAACCGCTTGTAAATTTTAATTAAATGATTTGTCACTTTGAACACATAGTTTGTCATCTTGCAACTAAACGATGTGTCTTTATCAGAAAATGACTCAAGGGGAAGGCATTCATCTAATTTGTCACTTGGACACCCATTAAGATAATTTGGTTGTTACATAGGGATAAAGTTGAAATTTGTAAAATAGAGTGCACCACTTTTAGTAAGCAGGATCCATTGTAAACTATTAAAAAAACATAATTTGCTCTGTAATTAAATTCTAATAAGTACTTTACTTCTGGTCATTTTTCATTAACAGATGTTTAACTTTCTGAGAAGGTAAAATCCTCCAGTTGTATTTAGTATCTACAGGAAATAGGGGGCTTCAGATGAAAAGCAATAGGCTGAATTAGAATTATCCAAGGGGGAAAAAAAAAAGACATTCATCAGGAGCACTTATTTTACTGCAGACGCAGCCGAGACCTTGTTTGCAGCCCGGTTAATATAATCAGAGATAGCCTGGGACAGAATGAAAGGGACAACTGATGAAATATTGAGGAAATAGTGGAGATCCTAAATCTTTCTCCAAAGAAGGCTATATCTAGTAGAACTCAAGATTTTAAAATGGATTAATTTTAGTGTGAAAACACTATGTAAAATATAGTGTATCTGTCTGTGTGACTGAGACTGTAATGGAGGAAGATAAATGAATTCAATAATTCCTGTATGTGACAGTGAAGTTTGTCCTTTTTCATACTGGGATAGTGGTGACTATACTTTTTCATTATTGCTCAGTGAAGAACATGTATGTTAGTCAAAAGGAGAAAATATGATCAGATTTAAATTTATTTTGGACCTGAAGTGAAGTCTTTTCCATATTGCTGTCAGGAAGCCCACGTGAAGGGCTTATCCAAGTTTACCTGAACAAAAGGAAACACCTTATTGGCTGTTACCTTTTCTCCAGCCAACGTCCGAATTGCTTGATGTGAAGGGTCAAATATTAGATGTCAAATATTAGATTCTCCTCCAGGGTTCATAGCTTCACAGTACATTAAAATCACCAGGGCAGTTTACAAAAATTTCCGATTCATGCCTTTCTCAACACAATAGACTAGCTAATGCCAGGAGTTCATTCCTCTTTTGTCTCTGTCACACGTATGCTTCCCCTTCCAAGCTCAAAGCTGAAGTAATAGGAGGTCCGCACCAGAAACTGAGGAACGGAAGACAGACTAAAACAGTGGTGGTAAAAAGCTTTCTTTGTGGGGCTGGCATCATGGTGAAACGGGTTAAGCCAGGGCCTGACTGCTGCCATCCCATGTAGATGCTGGTTGGAGTTCTGGATGCTCCAATTCCGATCCAGCTCCCTTTTAATGGCTTAGAAAAAGCAGCTGAAGATAGATCAAGTGCCTGGGCCTCTGCTGTCCACCTGGAGACCTGGATGGGGTTCCAGGCTCTTGACTTCAACCTGGGCCAACCCCAGTTTGAGGCCATTTAGTGAGTGAACCAGAAGATAGAAGATATTTCTTTTTCTCCTGATCTCTCCTTCTTTCTCTGTAACTCTGCCTTTCAAATAAAATAAACCTATTAAAATGTTAATTTTTGCTTCATTCTGATTCATGAAAAGAAAGTATGTTTATGTTCTGTGAGACTTGTAAGACTCAAATAGGCAGAAATTAAATAAAAATTGTAAATATGGAAAATATACGTTCTAAACATGAGGAATTACAACAAAAGATTAAAGATGGGATAAACTTTACTCTGGGATAGACAAGCAAAGAGAAGTATACCATAAGTGAAATTCACAGCAAGAGTATTATGTAATTTAAAAAATGTACATGCTTAAATATGTGTACATTTAAGAAAAACAGAAGATAGTTTGAAAGTCTCCAACAATCTGAATAAATTTTAGCAAAGAAAATGGGGATTTATGTGGAAGTGAAACTTGATGGAAAAAACAGATGAGACTTTTCTAGAAGTGGCCATTGCATACCATTCAGGATAAACTAAGCTAAATAAATACCCAGATACAATATAGCATCACTATTTTGCAAAGGACAACAATGAGGAAAATATCTCTAAGGCTAGCAGAAAGCAGAAATAGAGGATAGGGGTGGAGCCGTGGCTCACTTGGTTAATCCTCCACCTGCGGCACTGGCATCCCATATGGGCGCCAGGTTCTAGTCCTGGTTGCTCCTCTTCCAGTCCAGCTCTCTGCTGTGGCCTGGAAGGGCAGTGGAAGATGGCCCAAGTGCTTGGGCCCCTGCACTTGCATTGGAGACCGGGAGGAAGCACCTGGCTCCTGGCTTCAGATTGGCCATAGTTCCGGCCATAGCAGCCATTTGGTGGGTGAACCAACGGAAGGAAGACCTTTCTCTCTATCTCTCTCTCTCGTTGCCTAACTCTTATCTGTCAAAAAAAAAAAAAAAAACAGAGGATAAATTATCTGCAAAAACAGCACAATTTAGTTGACAGTAAATTTATCATTAGCCACTAGTATGAGTCAGGAGATAATGAAAGGACAGCTTCAAAGAACTGAGGGGAAAACAAACCAACCAACTTGTCAACCCAGACCTTTGCATCTTAGAAGCCAATTGTGAAGAAAAATGTTAAAGAAATATCTCCAAGTCACAAATTCTCAAAGGGGGATATCCAGGGTACAGGATATCCAGTGTACTTTTTAAAAAAGATTTTTATGTATTTATTTGAGAGATATTATTATAGACAGAGGGAGAGACAGAGAGAAAGGTCTTCTACACACTGGTTCACTCCCCAGATGGCTGCAATGGCCAGAGCTGTGCCAATCCGAAGCCAGGAGCCAGGAGCTTCCTCTGGTCTCCAACACAGGTGCAGGGGCCCAAGGACTTGGGCCATCCTCTACTGCTTTCCCAGGCCATAGTAGAGAGCTGGATTTGAAGAGGAGCAGCCGGGACCAGAACCGGCGTCCATCTTGGATGCCAGCACCACAGATAGAGGTTTAACTCACTGTGCCACAGCGCTGGCCCCACTCCTGTGTACTTCTTTTTCAACACAGCAATGACCTTGAACAGTTGTCTTTATAGTATGATAATAGTATTTACCACACATAAGGAGTCTTTATGAAGAAAATGTTCTTCATAGGAAGTATTTGGTACAACTGGATAGCTTATTGTAAATTAGCTTGGACCTTACAGATGTCTGGGGCATGACTTGCAGGATAACAGGATGTGGGGAAGTTTGAAAACCATCTAGGCAATCAGCTACATCTGTAATTATTGGAGTAGAAAATCAATGAGCTTCAAATATCTAATGGATTCTTTTGTGAACAATGGGCACATGTTACTCAATATTACTCAACACATTCTGAAGAAAGGAACATTTTTGGAAGCTACATTTGTTTGTGCGCTCCTGCAGGAAATGAATGTCTTCCCTGAGCCTGCTCTTGCCTGTATCTTTTAAATCATTAATAAAGTTTGATGCTCAGTAAGATTTCCACTGTTCAGAACTGCTCTATGATAATTGAACTCTTGAGTTAACACAACCGTCATCAGAAAATCCTGAACAAATTTTCAGACACACGTAGGATAAAAAAACTGCCATCCTCAGACTCACACTGAATTAACCAAAAAAATAAATTTGAGCAGAGACAAGAGTTAACCCAGAGGGGAGGATGATATGAAAGCAACAATGGTGAATACAGAACATGGTTTATGAGAGAACTTAAAAAATGTTTGTGGAACAATAGAATTAAAAGTTGGATTTAATTTGTTGCAAAAATTTTCAAATCCATATGTACTTTTTTGATAATATACATTTCCCTATACAACTTCAAAATATGGTGCACAAAATAAACTTATCTCTTAATGTCATGTTATTTTTCAAATAATTTGGTACACTATTGCTCAAATGTACTGAAGTTTACAACGAAAGCTATAGGATAACCTTGATCATTTCTTGTATAATGTTTATTTAAAACATTTAGTACTACATAAAACTTTGTCTTATACATTTGTCAAACCCATGACTAATAATGTTAAACTACTATAGTTTTAATGATCTGTGATTACTTTAAAATTTACTGTAGATGGGTGAAGTAATTTTCCATTCAATTATTGTTTATAACCACTGTCTGTATTTCCACTAAACTATGGTCTTTTTGCTTTTAACTTGTTAAACTTCTTATTTGGTAAGGATAACAAATAAGGAAACTGAGAACTTAAATGGCATAGGGTAGTTGCTGTGTTTCTCATCTCTGACTCATACTTTTCGTACCTTCAACTGTCATTTTTGATAACAAAAATTAAAATTTAATAAGAGAAATAGTATTTGACTGTTCATATTTTATCTGGTGTTTAATTATTTTAACCTTCTGAAATGAAAGCTCTGCTTTTGCCTTTGGCTTCTAGGAGATTATCTCTAAACTCCTGGAATGTTATGCCTGATGGGAAAATCTGAATACCTTAGGACAGCTGGTAGTAATGTGGGATTTGATTCTTAAGTCACAACAGCCGTGTGATTTAGAGTCTGGTTTTGAATCAGATGGTATCAGCTTGACCTCTGGAGCTACTGGAAGCTGGAAAAGCCACATAGGCAGTCAATTGTGTTTGTGTCATGGAACCTCAGTATACACCAAGATTCAAGTGAGCTTCCTTGGTTAGCAATAAATGCTCTGTTCATTAAGCCCCATATGAAAACTGAGAAAGTGCTGTTTATGACTCCATAGAGGACAATGGAAGCTCCATGTTTGGAACTTTCTTTTGGAGTCTTCCCAGTGCTGATTTTAGTATATAACCTTTAGGGGCTGGCGCCGTGGTACACTAGGTTAATCCTCCGCCTGTGGCGCCAGCATCCCATATGTGGGTGCTGGTTCTAGTCCCAGTTGCTCCTCTTCCAGTCCAGCTCTCTGCTGTGGCCCAGGAAGGCAGTGGAGGATGGCCCAAGTGCTTGGGTACCTGCACCCACAAGGGAGACCTGGAAGAGGCTCCTGGCTCCTGGCTTCGGATAGGCATAGCTCTGGCCATAGCAGCCATTTGGGGGGTAAACCATCAGATGCAAGACCTTTCTCTCTGTCTCTCTCTATCACTGTCTGTAACTCTACCTCTCAAAAAATAAATAAAAATATATATGTATATAACCTTTAGCTGTAATATACAATCATGAGTAAACCAGTTTTCAGTGAGTTGTGTAAGTTCCTCTGGTAAATTGGCAAAACAGAGAATGATTTTGGGGAACCTTCTGAATTAAACCAGGTGAAATAAAAATCCTTCATTCATGCATAATTCAGTTATTTCCTTCACTATGACTTGCCTACAAAGGACAAATGTAGCTAAGTATTAGCTTATATCCACATGGGGAAGAATCTTGTCTGTGAATCAATTTTCATTCTAACTGAGGGTTTTGGAGAGTATCCCAACTATTAAGATTTTCTTAAACTTTGCAGCTTTAAACTAGGAAAAAAGAACAATCAAAATAGATATTCTTGCTTAATACTGACAAGAGGAGGGATCTGGCAGATATTTCAAAGACTGCTTTTTTTTTTTTTTTTTTTTGTGATTTAGCAACACATTCTGTTTACTTTCATCGGAATTCCAACTTTAGGGCAGACGATTTGGCAGATGCTTTTGTTCAGCATGTTTCTTGACAACTGTGTATGAAAAGCTATTTTTCGCCTTTCACAGGGACTGGTCAAAGGCTGAGGTTTGCTTCTGGTGACACTGCGTTAATTGTCTCCCTGGAGACCACCAGAGTGCTGAAGGCAAGCTAGTGTTGCCTGACGCTCGCCTCCTCCTGAGCCCGTGTGTCTTGCTTCTAATGGTACTGTTTATGCCTGCAGCGTGGCTGGCTGCCGCCCACCCTGCTTGGCTGGGACTTCCTCTTTCACCTTTTATTTACTCCTGTCTACTGAATTGATGGGAGAAAGTGTTCAGTTACTCTAGGTGGGTTAGCTGCCGTTGATGCCAGATGGATAGAAGGATGCTTTTAAGGAAAAGCAGGGTTAGTGGAGGGGGAAGCCCTCATTGAACCTCCATGACCCTTTTGCTGGAGGTATTTTGTTTCCCCGGTAGATGGTCGGTGCTTTGCTATATTTGTTTTCCGTAGACATTTTGGCATTTGATCTCAGATGCCTTGTTGAGAGACTGAGCAGATATCGCCATAGTTAGACAATGATATTTCACTCTGGGAAATGTAGTTTTTGATACACAAAGTTAAAGATCAAAACCTGTAGGAAGCCTGAGGGCAAGAGAAGTAAAAAAATATTGCAGTGATGTTGTACTTTTCTTGTATCATTTTTATCAGTGTTTTCTCTTCAGATAAGCCAAGGACAGTCTCTGTTGGATTGGGGCATTTTTTTCCCCCATGGGCTTCTTACAAGATGAATGTGTGCCTTTATCCTTTGTCCCAGTCTTTGTGCTCCGGGAACTGTCATTCTCTCACAATATTGACTTCTGCTATTAAAAAATACAATAACTGTGGCAAAGCCAAGATGTAGTGTGCATACATGTGTGTGTATGATATAAAAAACACAACCATTCTAAAGAAGGGCAAGGCCAACATGTTTTTCCCCTAATTAAAATCCTACAAAATCTCAAGAGCAAAAGCAAAATCAGAAACACCTTTGTGTGGCCTTCAACAGATTTCTTGATCTGGCCCATGGACCCCCTTTTCCAGTCTAATGAAAAGTAATTCACAGTCACAACAGCTGCTTGTGAATACACTGACACTCTACTGTCACACAAAATCATATTTTTAGTGGCTGACAGGTTTAATACTTTTTTTTTTTTTTGACAGGCAGAGTGGACAGTGAGAGAGAGACAGAGAGAAAGGTCTTCCTTTTGCCGTTGGTTCACCCTCCAATGGCCGCCGCAGTAGCGCGCTGCGGCCAGCGCACCGCGCTGATCTGATGGCAGGAGCCAGGTGCTTCTCCTGGTCTCCCATGGGGTGCAGGGCCCAAGGACTTGGGCCATCCTCCACTGCACTCCCTGGCCACCGCAGAGAGCTGGCCTGGAAGAGGGGCACCCGGGACAGGATTGGTGCCCCGACCGGGACTAGAACCCGGTGTGCCGGCGCCGCAAGGCGGAGGATTAGCCTAGTGAGCCGCGGCGCCGGCTAGGTTTAACACTTTAAAAAGGATGTTTTTGTTGCCTTTTCCGTGTCTGCCTTCTTTGCCTTTGCCCACAATAAAACTGTGCTCTGAGTCATTTATGTAGAAACTGGACTCTTCTTCTCTTATCAGTGTTGCATTGATTCTTGACCCAGCTTAATATGTCAGCATAGCCTATTGCTCCGGACAGAGTAAAGAGTTAATGAACTAATTTGGACCACAGAGTGGAAAGCAAGTCTCAGAATGTGAGAGGAACCAAAAGCCACCATCTCCTCCCTCCCTTTTCCCTGGTGACACTGTGTGAGTAAGGGCGGCCTGTGACTGGTTTATCATTTAGAGAACTACAATTTGGTATTAGTGGAGGTGTCTAGGGATGAAGAGCACATGCAGCAAGACAGACAAGAGATAATGTTGTCTCTGAGACCCTCTACGAACAGCTAGATGAAATCTCACCTGAAGCTAGTATCTGTTATCCATTCAGTTACACAAACCAATATGTTCCATTTATTAAGCCATTTTGTTTTCACCTGACACTTAAAATTACAACCAGTACAGTTCTACAAACCCTTTCTTATCACATTTAAAATGTGCAATGGAAGTATAAAAGCTACTTTATTAATAAAATATTTTTATATGTGAACTAGTTAGAAATGATCATTTCACTTTATTATTATAAAAATCTTATATATTAAATAACCTTACCTGGCTTTATGAATTTCCAAATATTAACTCTACTCTTCCTCCAGGCTGATTGGCTATACTGATAAACTGAATCAGTACTAATGATTTTTCATTATGCTGCTTTGGTTGGCCTGGATTCGTTTCCTACTGTCTTATTCCTGCTCCCTCTTCTTTTCACTCATTACATGTCTCTTACGCACTGAAACACTACAGCAAAACCTGAACGTGGGACTGAAAATAAATCAGAAAATCAGCATTCCATTTTAGCTGGTTAGATGTAATCCAGATAAATTCACTATCCAGTAGAATCAATCAGTAGAAAAATGTCTTTATAAAAGTATGTCTCACTTGCTTGTTTTCTTTTCTAGACAGGCAAAATATTTTATAGGAATCTAGGTGTTTTTTATTCATTTTTTATTAGGTCCTTCTGACACTCATTCCTACATTGTGATAGAAAATTAAGGTAAATATTCGTTTCAGGGAGAAAACTTTGCTTCTGGGAAACTGTTTTCACACAATCTTGGTCCAATTGAGTTATGGCTTAAACATCTCTTGTGTAAAATCTTTATTTTTAGGTATTTGATGTACTTGAAATTATTTGCAGACTCTCATTCAAGAGAAAATCAGAGACTCTAGTTGTTAGGGAATCTTCTTTCCCTGCCAATAGGTAATTAATGCTGTCATTGATTTTGTTATTTATTGTGGTAGTATTCCTTATTAAAGTTTCTGAGTGGCACTGTGATTGCTTCTATGTTAACAAGCCATAGCTACACAATTGTTTAGTATGTATTGAATACCATTTTTCTTTTTTACAAGTTTCTTGTAAATTTACTTGGTTATAAAATTCTCAAAGAGAATTAAATTCTCAAGGAGGGCTGACTTGTAACATTTTCGGGCTTTGGAAACAGTAGAGATTGAATCACTAGAATGGCTTGACTATGTTGCAGCCAATCTGTACAAGTACAGTGACCATATTTCCCAAACTCCTAAGACTAATACAACAGCTAAAACCTGATGGAAATTTACTGTGTCAGGCATTGTAAGCCTCAATACTGTCACATGGACTTGGTTATATTAATTCTGTCATTTTATAGGTCAAGAGACGGGTGACAATGGGTTAAATAATATGCTAACATTTTCAGATAATAGGGAACTAATACATAAAACAGCAAACTCTCAAACAACTCTGTTTGCTCTACTCACTGCCCTTCCTCCTTATTTCTCCCAACTCTATTTCAGATAGAATGCACCATGTTCTAACATACTGTATAACTTACTTATTCGTGGCATATTTTGTTTGTCCTACTGTTAGAAGAGGAGCTCCATAAGGGTGTCAGGATTTTTGCTTTCTGCTATGGTCCTGCGCCTGTGGCCCTGATGACACATATTATAGGCAATTCATATTTGTTGAATGAATGAATGAAGTTATAACACCAAGTTAAAATATAGGACGTCTGCTGTCTGAATCTTTGCTTCTCTTCACAACACTATGGTGCCTTAGAACCCACCGGTAGACAAATGGAACTGTGTCTGATGAAAACACAAGAAGCGATATTTAAAAGAAAGACTCATGAATCATGGCCACACCAAGCACTGCAGCTAGCATCTCTCACACCTAATTTCTGAATGTCTCAGAGTTCTGAGAGGCGGGGATTCTTACTGATTGTTTAGAATTAACGAAACAGTGGCCCAGGCGGGTTAAGTAACTTACCAAAAAGTCTTACAACTACTAGAGATTGAAGAATAAGTCTGATTGGCTCTTTTCACATCCAAATCCTAGGCTCTTTCTGCTAAGCCTTAATTCCTTTAGTTTATATAATAACAACATTTAATGCTTATTAAAAGATAACCATCATCATAACTATTTTGCCTGCTTATTTTATGTAAAATATTCATTTTATAACTTAAGGCAGTAGGAATTATTCGAAGCCTTTTCCAGACAAAGGAATGAATGTAGTTCTTGCCTAAGAACACAAACCGCGTCAGTGCAAGAAGCTTTTCCAAAAGCTGGAGCATAGCCCTTCCCACACTCTCTGCCCTGTGCTCCGCCATCAGCAGCCCCAGAGCAGAGTGCACTGGGTGCCCATCAGTAACGGGTAGTCCAGAATCTTAGCCACTGATTTCCTTGGTTCTCCACCTCTGACTTTTCAGCATTTATTTGAGAGGGTGTTTTTTAAAGTATGAAATTCCATTAAACTATTTACCGCTTTTTTTCTATTATTTGCCTAGTGCAGAAATGCTTCATGGCCACATTATAGGTAAAAGTTACATTCTTTCTTTTAAATACCAGAGATATAGCATGTTTTACTAAACAGGAGAGGATTAAAACATCTGCCACAATTCAGCCTTTTAAATAAAACAGAACAAATTGTTAAGTGTTAGGAAACAGTGAAAAATATTTATGTAATTCACAAACTCTTTTCTGATAAAAAATACTTATATTTGTGAAGAAAGTATTCATTATTTTAAACAAACCCCAGGTTCAAATGATATGACTAAGACATCTTTTTTTTTTGTTGTTCTGACTTTGCATTTTTAATTCTTATTTCCTTAGTTTTGCAAGGAAATTTAAGGATGCCATTTAAGGATGTGCAGGTGGCTTTTTATAAAATACACATGTTGTGATATCTATCACTTTTAATCCACAGAAAACAAGCCTCCAGATTGGACACGACATGCAGAAGTTGTGTTTATCACTCAAAACTCTACTTTACATCTGTTCCTGTCTCTGTTCTGTGGGTAGCTGTTATTAATCCATTGAGTCATGTATGCATCAATTCAACAAATAGTAGATAGCTCACTAGATGCTGCCTGGAATAGAGTTGTGATTAAAGTACTGCTTTGATAAAAGGTACATTCTGGGCAAGGAGGGAGAAAGAAAAAAGGACGAAAATATTTCCTCCCAGTAAGGTAAACAATGAAATTAGTAAGGTGGGATGCAATCAAGAAAAAAAAAAAAGTGGTTAGGGTAGATCACACTCAAAGGGGCATTTGAGAGTCTGTGAGAAGCCATGTGAATATTTTGAGGAAGTACGTTCCAGGAGGTGGAACAGTCTAGGAAAAGGGTATAAGACGAAGTCCAGCTGGCATGGCCTGTTCTAGCAATAGCACAGAGACAGTCTGATTGAAAGTGAGTGGTCACTGGTAGAAGACAGACATATGATGGGATCCCAGAACATGCAAGGCGTTTTTAGCTTATTGTAGGGTCTTGGATATTTACTCCCAGTCAAAGGGAGACATCTGGAGAGTTTTAATAAGAGGAATGACATGTTTTTAAAAGTTGGGAATAGATTCATTTTAAAATTTGGACATAGATTGTAAGGGATAAACAGTAGTAATATGAAGTCCATTTAGGAAGTATTGTGATATTCCATGGTATAAATAATGTTATCACCAGTATATTAATTTCCATAGATGGCTCACTTCAATGAAGCAAGTGTGTGTGTGTAGATAGATACTTATAAATGTATCAAATATTTAAGGTGTGCATGATTCAAGGTTTTATCTTCAGTGCCAAGTTTTACTCACTGGTGATGGTGACCAGGTGTGCTGTGATGTGGAGCTTAAAGCCTGGTTCAGGCTCAGAAAGAGAGGCTAAGCTGCAGCAGTGATGTCAGACACGTTCCATCTCTGTTCAAAAGCAGCACTCAGCAGTGGATTTTAAGTGGCCAAGATTTTCTGGCTTTTGGCTTAAAACAGACAGAATAAATGAAAGCACCTGCAATTTAACAGTAATTTCTGTAATAGCAGGATCTAAAAGGGTTTTTAAAATGTCACTTTCACTAAGAATTTCCTTCATTGGATTCCAATTCCTCAGGAGTGAAGAGAAAAAAGTGTAGATTACTTAAACAACTAGTATGTTTTTTAAGCACATAAACTTGAAAACTATATAGACTTTTAGGAAAATGATTAACCATTACCATATTCTTCTTAATGAGTGTATGCACTTGGAGCCTTGACTGAGAATTAGCTTTGCCAAGATCAGCTTTCCATTCTATTTAAGTTCTTCAGGCTTCATGTACATCAATTTTAGGGTGATCTGAATATTTTAAAAGTGACTCCTTTTGGATACATGGATAAAATACCAGCTGGATGTTAACCTTTAGGACAAGTGAGACACTATTTCTCTTCATATAATGTTATTTTTTCATTCCTTAGGTCACCTAATTTTATTTATTGCTATTGCCTGTAACCTTTAATCATATATGGATACCTATATACATCTGTATAAAATAAAGCCTTGAAATTATTTCTTCAAAATAGTGGTCATTTGCATTTTGTTGGCAGTGCAAATTTATCTTTTTTTTTATAATGCTTCTCCATCTTAAAAAGGCAATATCATAAATGAGATTATCCCTTGAAAAAGCAATCCCAGACTAGAATAAATCAAGATATGGAAACCTTGCAAATGGCCTTTAATATAATGGATATTACCAGAAAGTGTGTGCAACTGAAATCTTCTCAGACAACAATTTATTGCTGAATCCTCAGTGTAAGTTTTCTTTTCAAAAATACATTGTCAGTCTCCATCCAATAGTACTAATAATTTTCCATACTTCTGCAGCTGAATAAATTGGCATAAGATTATACAAATCTAAGCCTTTCGGGTCAACTTCTTTACAGGGCTAGAGAAACTGAGGCCCATGTAAGATGCAAAATCACAGTGAAAAACAGAAAGAAACTACTCCTAGCTCATTAAGAATTCTTTGTGATACCACATTAATTTGGTACAAATTTTCCTTTTATGAAATTCTATTTCCAATTGCCATGGAAAACACAATAGAACAAAATAAACTTTTAATGTATGGAGATGACAACTTGGCTGAAATTTTTTGACAAATGAAAATATTTTACAGAGTGTTTTCTAAATAGCAGGCACAAAATTTAATGATTAAATGATTGTCCCCAAGATTGAGGTCATTCCAGTGAGATGATGGATATGATTTTGACCATGACTACCTTAGATTTTCCATTTATTAGAAATAATTGTATGCTGGAGCAGATGGAAAAGAGAGAAAAGTTAAATTCACTCCGTTTCTTATTCTCCTCCCCTCGGGTCATATCATTTACTGTACAATTTTTGTTCGTGGTGATTTTTGTCACCTTCTTAAATAAACTTTACTTTTTAAAGAATACTTCCATTTACAATATTCGCAGAAGGTACAGGGATAGTCCTCATACTGCCTCCCCTGACGTTCACATAGCTTCCCCCATTATCAACATCCACCACAAGAGTAGAACATTCGTTGCAACTGATGAACTTATGTTGATATATCATTATCACTCAAAGTTCATAGTTTACAGTTCACTCTTACTGCACATTCTATGGGTTTGGATAAAGTTATGAGAAGTTCTCAAAAAGTTCATGGAAAGTGCATATTATTCTTTATTTTCATTTCTACAAGGTTTTGAAGCCCCTTCATTACCACCTTGAATCCACTATGATAGTGTAGCTATTCTACTGTCCTGAAAAGCCACTGTGCTCTGCTTATAAACCATGCCCTTCCCCTCTCCGTTGGCAATCACTGACCTCCTTACTATTGTCACAATTTTGTGTTTTCTAGAATATTATATGGTTGGAATCATACAGTATGTAGCCTTTTCATATTGGCTTCTTTCACTGAGTAAAACGTGTTTAACTTTCCTCAATTTCTTAATATAGCTTGATAGCTCATTTCCTTTTAGCACTAGATAACATTCAACTATCTGGATATGTGATAGTTTATTTATCCAATCACCTACTAAAGGATATCTTGGTTGCTTCCAAGCTTTGGCAATTATGAATAAAAACTGCTATAAACATTGGTATGCAGGAGTTTGTACGCAAAAAATTTTTCATCTCTTTTGGATAAATATCAAGGATGCAATTTCTGGATCATATGTTCAGCTTTATAAGAAATCATGAAACTGTACCATTTCACATTAGCACAACGTAGAACTTCTTTTCAGATGCTGTTTTGCCAATTTTGTATTATTATTATTACTAGTATTATTATTTTGGTTAAGTGTTTGTTAAATTTTTTGACCATTTAAAAAATCAGGTGGTTTTTATTGTTGAATTTTAAAGAGGTCTTTATGTATTTTGTGTAGCACTTCTTTAACTGACTCGTTTTTACAATTATTTTCTCCCTCTCACCATGCTATTTGCATGGGAAAGTAGGCAAAATTTAACCTGTCTTTTTAGACATAGGAAGAATATGAAAAAATTGAGGACATCCAGCTGATGTTTCAGTGACGGTAAGCACATCCTCAAGCCAGGTGACAGAATCAAACATACCCTGCAAGGCACAGAGCAGGTCTTAATACTTTTCATCTCTGGAAACTTTATACTGCTATTATAGCACCAACTATTAAAATGTTGGTTCTTAATATAATATTTCTTGAAGGATCTGTTATTTGAGCCTGAAATAGAAATCTCAAAAATTATTTTTGTTCTGAATGCAAAAAAGAAAAGAACTAGAGAGAAAAAAGCAAGCATTCTAATTTAAGGCAAATATGTAACACAGTTAACAAATCAATACATGATGTAATTAATTTTCTATTATTATGCAGAACCATAGGGTCTCCCAAATCTTCAGTTGCCTTTTCCTCTACAGTACTCCATACAATAAGCTTGAGACAATGGTCAAGGATAGGACTGTATTTACTTAATTGTCCAAAACACAAAGGTGTTTCAGCAGTGGGAAGGGTTTTGACCAAATTCTACTCCATATGCAGACTGAAAAACTGAGAGACAAAATGCATATAGTAGAACTTTTTTATACCTTTAAAGTTGTTTGAAAATGAAAGATTTGCTCTAAAAATATCAAGCCTTTTCTTCCTAAGGCTATTCCACATTTTTTGGAGGTAATCCCTGGTAATCATCATGAGAGCCCAACACAGCAGAATCAGGAGTTCTTGCAGAAATGATCCTACATGGTAACACTTTGCCTAATGCCACAATAACATCCTTTCCATCCACCGAGGGACTACTTTCCTTCCTCTGTCCCTTACCGTGTCTCCAGGCATATCATTTTAGTATAATATCTGTAACTACACAGAAGCCCTCTGCTGATGTGTATTTTGTTCTCTGAACCTTTTAAGTTGGAGCCCCTCTAATCATCTTGGTTCCAGAGTTTCATGCCTTTTACACATTGTTATTCTAAATTCTACAAGTCATTTATTCACTCATAACTCAGGTCTTTCAAGCCTGAGTTTGCACACTCTGTTTCACACTATTTACCCCCATTTTTGTAACATTAGCCAAATTGACTAATACTAAAGCTGCGTGAGATGGCTCAAAATGAAAATAATGAACCAGCCTAGGAGTAAATATTACTGATTTATGAATAACAAAGCTTTGCTCAGAAACTGCTTACGGTATGAGTAGCTTGCTATAGTGTATGAACATCTTAGCATGCATTAAAGCTATTTTTGTAAAAATTAGAAAACATTCCCTCTGGTAAGAAAAATTACTTTTTCTTGAAATTCAAGAGATTGTATATGCCCATTAATTTTCTTTACAATGTCATAAATTTTCAGCAACTCATCATATTTTTTATTTGAACACATTTTCTTTTTTTTTTTAAGTTTTTGAAGATTTCTTGTAATATATTTTTTTTGCATTTTTCTTTCTTTTAAATTAAACTTTTATTTAATGAATATAAATTTCCAAAGTACAGCTTATGGGTTAAGATGCTAATGATGTGCATATTACAAATTAGCATACTTGACATTTCTTCCAATATCCTTCTTTTTTTTTTAAAAAAAAGATTCTTTTATTTATCTGAAAGAGTTACACAGAGAGAGAAGGAGATGCAGAGAGAGAGGAGAGAGAGACACAGAGAGAGAGGTCTTCCATCTGCTGATTCACTCACCAGTTGGCCACAATGGCTGGAGCTGTGCCAATCCAAAGCCAAGAGCCAGGAGCTTCCTCTGGGTCTCCCATGTGGGTGCAGGGGCCCAAGGACTTGGGCTATCTTCTGTTTTCCCAGGCCATAGCAGAGAGATGGATTGGAAGAGGAGGGCCGGGACTAGAACTGGCACCCAAGTGGGATGCCAGCACTGCAGGCAGTGGCTTTACCCACTACACCACAGCGCCAGCCACTCCAATATCCTTCTGATTTTCCTTCCTGTACTATAGAGATCTGGAGTTAGGTTTCCAGACATGATTTATGTCCCACAAATCAGAAGGAGGCATATGTTTAAGACTGGAATTTAGAGTTTAAATAGAGAGGGAAGCAGTGGTGTGTGGTTCACTTTTCTGTTTGTAAATCTTACAGAAGTGGTGTGGCTCTGGTTACTGCTTGCTGTCTCCAGATTAAAATTTAGGCACAGCTTTTGTTTCCCAACATCAGCCAAAGTATTAGTTTCGTTGGTGGGAAGATGGGTAATATTGTCCTCAGAACCAATCCTGGAACCAGCCCTGAATCTTTCAATACAACCTTATCAAACAATTTTGCCAGCCCTAAATCCTTATAAAAAGTCACAGCAAATTTTGCAACTTGAATTTGTTTTGATTCATGTGTGAGGTCCTGAAATGAGAGTTTGTGATATTGAAGGTTTCTGAATCTTCTTCAAACATTTTATACAATTTCTAGTAATCTATTATTTTCCAAATAGTGCTATACTTTCTACCTACATTGTCGTGCAGTAACACAGAATCAGATTCTTCATCCCATTTTTTGGCTACATTAACCCACTACCTTTGTCATCTTTGCAAACATGTACTTTGAACTATCAGTATCACTCTTCTGTTAGTAGTAGATTCCTCGTGACTTCAAAGGTAACTCACCCTAGATTCCTGTCTTTGAGGATCTGTTGCCTGCAACTACTAACACAAACAGAAATATCAGACCATTTGAAATTCAATAAAATTGTAAGTTTTCTTTCCTACAAAGATGATGTAGTAAACATTGGGAACTGGCTTTGTCCCTTTGCCTACTATTGATGTGACTTTGGAAAGTCATTTACTCCTTCTGAGTCTGTTTCCTGAGATTTAAATGTTACAGGGTTCTTTTGAAAATTAAATGAGGTAATGCATGGGCATGAACATACTCCATGTTCTTTTCACTGAAGACTTACTTCTCCCATAATATATGTAGCTTTGGTGGAGGTATTAATGATGAAGAGGTTTCTCAATACAAGCCAAAGGAAGCAAATTTTCTATTTTTCTGTCTGAGACAACACAGGGAGCAGGAATAATGACCTACATTTAGTGACCAAGGAGCTCTTGTCTGGTATTTGAGATCTCCCAGGTAGATTGAAAGTTATTTCCTATTACTACTATGGAAGTAGCAATGGAGCCTGGCCCAAACAGCTCTGTGCTATTTCCAAGTTTCTACCTTTTGGACCTCCAGTGTTGCCGTGTCCCCTGTGTGTTCTCAAGTCTGTTTTCTCAGCCTCTTTTTGATGTTTTTAGCACTTAACACATCTTCTAATAAATCTTTTTTTGGTATAAATTATTTATAGTTGGTTAGTATTGGTTTTTACATAGAATATTGATTGATAGGGCACTGTTTTTTACTACACCATAAATGATAAAGCTTAGCCACGGAAAGGTTTGTTACTAATCTGAGGTCAGATAGCTGGTTGGTACTAGAACCACGAGTTAATGTCAGGTCTTTCAGACCACTAAACCTCCTTTTATACTTAAACAGAACTGGATTTCTGCTAAACATGGCTGTCTCACTAAGCCCACATTTGTCTAACTGGTCTAATCTCTTAAGAGGATACTCTGGAAGCTCCCATTCAAGCCAATTTGATTTAGTTTAAAATAAATACAGCAGAAAACAAAAGTGCATACCTATAAAGGAGGGGAATTTGCTACATTGCTCTCAATTCATCACATGTTGGCACCAAAACAATGTGAGACCGAAATGATTGCACTTGCTGGAGAGAAAAAAAATATTCTCTACTTCACCCTAATAAAGCAATAACCTTAGGTTGATCCATGAATTAAACTGAATTGTATTATCACTTAGATGCTAATCGATATAACCCATTTAAAATTTAAGCATATGACTCATAGGTTGAATAGATATGTGCTATGTATTGTTTTTTATTTTGCATTAGGAGAAAATCTTCAGATTATTGATAAAATGTCTATAGAAGATTCTGATTTCTTGTTTTATTAAATGAGCATTATTTTCTAAATTATTCTTCTCAAAGGTTATATTCATTTTGGCAACAAAAATATTATGTGACCTTAATTCCTAAACAAGAAAAAGGTACAACAAAGAAAGAGAACTGTAGACGAATATCCCTGATGAGCATAGGTGCAAACATCCTCAATAAATTATTTGCTAATTGAATCCAAGAACACATCAGAAAGACCAACTGGGATTTATCTCTGGTATGCAGGGATGGTTCAACATTCACAAACCAATAAATGTGATGTATCACATTAACAAACCAAAGAACAAAAATCATATGGTTATCTCAATAGATGCAGAGAAAGTATTTGATAATATACAACATCCTTCATGATGAAAACCTTAAGCAACATATATATGTGCATAGAAGGAACTTTCTTCAACACAATCAAGGCAATTTATGACAAACCAGTGCCAACATCATATTGAATGGGGAAAAGCTGGAAACATTCCCTTTAAGATCTGGACCAGGCAAGGGTGCTCACTCTCACCATTGCTATCTAATATTGCCCCTGAACTTTTAGCTAGAGCCATTAGGCAAGAAAAAGAAATAAAGTGATACAAAATAGAAAGCAAGAAATCAAACTATCTTTATTTGCAGATGCCATGATTCTATATTTAGGGGATCCAAAAGACTCCACTGAGAGACTACTGAAACTCATAAAAGAGTTTTATAAAGTGGCAGGATATAAATCAACACAGAAAAATCAATAGCCTTTGTATACACAGACAATGTCAAGGCTGAGAAACAACTTTTAACACCAATTCCATTCACAATAGCTCTAAAAAGAACTAAATACCTTGGAAGAAATTCAATCAAGTATGTCAAAGATATCTATGATGGAAACTATAAAACACTACAGAAAGAAATAGAAGACATTAAAAAATTAAAAAATCTTCCATGTTCATGGATTGGATGAATAAAAATCAAAATGTCCATACTACCAAAAGCACTTTACAGATTTAATATGATCCCAATCAAAATGTCAATGACATCCTTCACAGATCTAGAAAAAATGATTCTAAACTTCATATGGAAACACAAAATACCCCAGATAGCTAAAGTAATCTTATACAACAAAAACAAATCCAGAGGCATTACAATATCTAATTTCAGATACTACAGGGCAGTTAATCAAAACAGCCTGGTACTGGTGGAGAACAGATAACCATGGAACCAACAGAGCAGAATAGAAACTCCAGAAATCAATCCACACACCTGCAACCAACTTATCATTGACAAAGGAACTAAAATCAATCCCTGGAACTAGGACAGTCTCAAAAGTATGAAACTAGGCCCATACCTTACACCTTACACAAAAATTCACTCAAAAAGGATCAAAGACCTAAATCTACAACTGATACCATCAAATTTCATTGGGGAAACTCTGTAAGCCATTGGCATAGGCAAATATTTCTTGGAAAAGAACACAGAAGCACAGGCAATCAAAGCTAAGACTGACAAATATGATTATATCAATCTGAAAAAGCTTCTGCACTGCAAAAGAAACATGGAAAAGAAAAAAAGAAGAAGACCTAAATGAAAGATCTCTGTGAGTGAGATCCCAGTGGAAAGAACGGGGCCATCAAAGAAGGAGGTACCTTTCTCTGAAGGGAGCAGAGAACTTCCACTTTGACTGTGACCCTATCGGAATAAGATCAAAGTCAGCGAACCCTAAAGGCTTCCATAGCCCTGGCAACTCATGACTAGAGCCTAGGGAGATTACTGACGCCATGAACAGGAGTGTCAAATTGTTAAGTCAGCAACAGGAGTCACTGTGCAACAACAGAATTGGAGAAAATATTGTAAACTATAAAACTGATAAAAGGTTAACATTCAGAATCTATAAAGAGCTCAAGAAACTCAGCAACAATAAAATAAATAATCCAGTTAAGAAATGGGTAAAGGAGTTGAGCAGGTATTTTTCAAGAGAAGAAATTCAAATGGCCAACAGACACTTTGAAAAAATGCTCAGGATCACTATCTGGCTGAAAAGCCCATGAGAGTATTTTAGGCATGGAAAGCCAAGACTCTGTGGCAAAAAAAATGACCTAAATGAAAGATCTCTGTGAGTGAGATCCCAATGGAAAGAACAGGCCATCAAAGAAGGAAGTGCCTTTCTTTGAAGGGAGAGAATTTCCAATTTGACTATGGCCTTGTCTAAATAAGAGCAGAGTTGGCAAATTCAAGAGGCTTCCATAGCCTTGGAAGCTCATGACTAGAGCCTCAGGTGATTACTGACATCATAAATAAGAGTGTCAATTGTTAAATCAACAACAGGAGTCACTGTGCACTTACTCCCCATGTAGGATCTCTGTCCTTCATGTGTTGTACTATGTGAATTAATAGTATAACTAGTACTCAAATAGTACTTTATATTTTGTGTTTCTGTGTGGGTTCAAACTATTGAAATCTTTACTTAATATATACTAAATTGGTCTTCTGTATATAAAGATAATTGAATGAATCTTGATGTGAATGGGATGGGAGAGGGAGTGAAAGATGGGATGGTTGCAGGTAGGAGGGAGGTTATGGGGGGAAAAAGCCGCTATCATCCAAAAGTTGTACTTTGAAAATGTATATTTATTAAATAAATGTTGTACTTTGAAAATGTATATTTATTAAATAAAAGTTAAAAAGAAAGAAAAAATGCTCAGGATCACTAGCCATCAGGGAAATGAAAATCAAAACCACAACAAGGTTTCATCTCACTCCAGTTAGAATGGCTCTCATACAGAAATCATCAAACAACAAATGTTGGTGAGGATATGCAGAATAATGTACCTTAATCTACTCTTGGTGGAAAGGTAAACTAGTTCAGCCACTATGGAAGACAATATAGAGATACCTCAGAAATCTGAATATGGTCCTACCATATGATCCAGCTATCCCACTCCTGGGAATTTACCCAAACTAAGAAACCAGCATCTCAAAGAGTTATCTGTACCCCCATGTTCATTGCAGTTCAATTCACAATAGCTAAGATATGAAATCAACCCAGATGTCCATCAATTTTTGACAGGATAAAAAAATTATGGTGAATATATACAATGGAATACCACTCAGCTATAACAATAGATGAAATACTCTTTTGAAATAAGATGGACACAACTGAAAACCAATATGAAATAAGCCAGCCCCAAAAAGACAGATGTCATTTGTTTTTCTTGATCCAAAGTAACTAACTGAGTACCTAAAATGTAATGTTTAGGAGTGAAATGGACATTTTGAGGTTTGGTGGTTACTTATAGTCTTTGTCTCTCTTCTGTTGAGGAACAGTGTTCTTTGTTTTTTGTTCTTTAGTTTTTTGTTTTATTTTTCATACTATTTACTGAACTCTTTTACTTAGTGTAGGGTTAACTATATGATGTTTAAGTGAACTGAAAATAGATCTTTGTAAACATTAAGAGTGGGAATGTGAGAGGGAGGAGAAGTAGGGTTGGAGCTTGGTTGGGTAGGAGGAGGGGGGAAGTATCGCTATGTTTCTACTAAGTCTGTATATATATGGAATACATGAAACTTGTATAACTTAAATAAAATTTAAATAAAAGAAATGAAGGATGGGTCTATCACTACTGACCCCATGGACCAGCAAAAGATAATAAAAGAATATTATAAACAAAAACAATACTGTGTGAAATCCAGCAAAATTAAAAGTAGCTGCTATATAATTATTTCAGATTTGAAACACAAATTTAGAACTAATATGCCTTTAACAGGGAAGAGAGGGAGGAAATGTACAATTTAGGACATGCTCAATCAGACTTGCCCCAAATGGTGGAGTTAGAAATGTGCCAGGGGATTCCAATACAATCCCTTCAAGGTGGCATGTACCAATGCCATCCCACTAGTCCAAGTGATCAATTTCAGTTCACAATTGATCACTCTGATAGGTCTAAGAGTCAAAGGTATCACACAAACAAGACTAGTGTCTGCTAGTACTAACTGATAGAATCAAAAAGGGAGAGAACGATCCATCATGGGAAGCAGGATACACAGCAGACTCATAGAATGGCAGATGTCCTAAATAGCACTCTGGCCTCAGAATCAGCCCTTAAGGCATTCAGATCTGGCTCAAGAGCCCACGAGAGTATTTTAGGCATGGAAAGCCAAGATACTCTGGAAAAAAAAAGAAGACTTAAATGAAAGATCTCGGCGAGTGAGATCCCAGTGGAAAGAACGGGGCCATCAAAGAAGGAGGTACCTTTCTCTGAAGTGAGGAGAGAACTTCCACTTTGACTATGACCTTGTCCAAATATGACCAGAGTCGGTGAACTCAAAAGGCTTCCATAGCCTTGGCAACTCATGACTAGAGCCTAGGGAGATTACTGATGCCATAAACAAGAGTGTCAAATTGTTAAGTCAACAACAGGAGTCACTGTGCACTTACTCCTCATGTAGGATCTCTGTCCTTAATGTGCTGTACATTGTGACTTAATGCTGTAACTAGTACTGAAACAGTATTGTACACTTTGTATTTCTGTATGGGTGCAAACTGATGAAATTCTTACTTAATATATACTAAATTGGTCTTCTGTATATAAAGATAATTGAAAATGAATCTTGATGTGAATGGAATGGGAGAGGGAGCAGGAGATGGGAGAGGTGCTAGTGGGAGGGAAATTATGGAGGGGGGAAGCCATTGCAATCCATAAACTGTACTTTGGAAATTTATATTTACTAAATTAAAAAAAGATAAAAAAGAACTAATATGCCTTTGATATATATTTAATTTAATTTAAAATCCCACTATTCTGATCTGAAGAGTGCTTATGACAATAGGGCATAGCCAATGGCATTCTGCAAACAATGGCATTCTGCAAAAAAAATAACAACAACACCTAAATCATACAGTATAACCTAAATGAGTTCAGATTCTCAAACTTTTCATTAATTTTTTTTTGATTTCTAGCACATCATTTATACTTGCAAATACAGAACATAATAAGTATGGTCTTACTTGCTGGTAGACTCCAGTGACTCAAGGGTAAATCCTGATTAGTCTAGACCAGTCTGGTCAATGCCATTCCTTTAGCTTGTTATTGATTTAAGAAGGGACATGTGACTCAGTCTTTCCAATGATTCAGTCATATCTTGGCAATAAAATGTGTAGAGATGACCTCTCGGGGATTCTGAAGGACATTTCCTCACAATAAAAAGAAACACACAAGTACAAGTGGGATCCTATTTTTTTTTCTTTTTTGACATTGATGTACTTGCATGGAAGGCTTGAAACTGCAGCAGTCAATCAGAACTTCAATGGCTGTTTGAAGAATACTGAGCTGAAATATTGGAAAGAATTTACTCCTGAATCATTGAATTAAACAGCTATGGGGATGATTTCTTGTTGTATGAAATAATATTGTTTCCTCATGTTTAAGCACCTGTGGGTTGGAATTTTCATGTTAAGCCTAAAGTATATTAACTGATAAATAAGAAGGTGTTTCCCAGAAGCCCATAGCCCAATGAGTAGCTCATAACAGGCATTCCAGTAGTATTCATCAAATAAATAATGCAAAGAGGCTAATATAATCTGATACCTTACAGACTTCTCCATTGAGAAATAAATATTTATTTGGACTATAGGTGAAAATGACTGAGACTGACTAAAAGATAATGATGACTATCATGAAAGTGGTGTGATGGAGGAAGAGGAAAGAAAAGGCATATTCTGGAGCCTCTATGGCCACCTCAGGGCTTGACCTTTTTCATCCTTGAAGTGAAAACATGAACTCACAACAGGATGCTTTTCTTCACCCTTCATCCTAGTATAATGTCAATCAACCCTGCCATGGGAAAGCCTAGCCTCTCCATATTTCTAGCCTGTAGGCAGTAACTAGCAAATATTCTCTCATTTCATTTCCTAAGGTCTATATCTTCACAGTGAAAAAATAGGATACCTACCAAATATATAAAATGTACAAACAAAACAAGATGTGCTTGGTGGTTTTTCCTTCTATTGTTATCTTAGTACAGAGAAATGTGAATTTTGCAGTTTCATTTAAAATGGTGCTTTGCTCTAAATTTATATATCCTTTCAAAGTTGGTATATTGAAACCTAAACTCCAAAGTAGTGGTGCTAAGAAGTAGAACTTTGGGAGATGACTAGGTCATGAGTACTTCAAGAATAAGATTCATGCTCTTACACAAGAGCGTTGAGAGAGCTGCCACCCTCTTATGCACTTCTCTCATGTGAGGACATAGCATCAAGGCACCATCTTGGAAGCAGAGACTAAGACATCACCAAACATTGAACCTGCCTGTGCCTTGATATTATAATTTCCAGCCCCAAAACTGTAAGAACTAAATTTGTATTAGGTATAAACTTTCCAGTCTGTGGTATTTTACTATAGCAACAGGATTGGATTAAGACATAGCTCAATAATAAAATGCAAAGTAAAATACAAAGAAGAATTTCAGATGTAAGAGAGGATATTACTCTCACCACCTTTGTAAATGTCCCTTTTACACGGTCTACATTTTATTTATAATGAAAAGTTCTAAAACATATTTAACAGCATCAGTAGTTCTCAAATGTCATCAATTAAATTTTAACAAAAAGTCATTTTTTGGTACACAGATATTTATAAATGTTGTCTTTACTGAATTCTATCCCTTAAATAATGATATAAAAATCTTTCCTTGTTTATTATATTTGTTATGAATATGTAATTTTGGTAAACCCACCATCACTATCAAGAAAATACGTGTATGTGTGTATACTGTTTACATATGTGGTGAGTATGGCAAAAATGTTAACAATTCCTAACATATGTGTGCTTTTTGAAAAAAGTCATGAAACCTTTCCTGTATTCTTACTGTCAAGACCTCTCAGCTATCTAGCTCCTTGGTTTAGACGCTCTCACCTTCAGGTGTCTATAATAATGCACAACCCTGACCTTCCTCCCATTTCTCCCACAGAACTGTATCCTGGTTCAGCTCTTTCCTCTTTTCTGCATCAAACAGGCAGTAGTGTACTTGCTATTTTGAGTTTTTTTAAAAAATATTTATTTATTTGAAAGAGTTACAGAGAGAGAGGGAGACACACACGCACACACACACACAGAGATAGAGAGAGATTGTCTATCCACTACTTTACTCCCCAGATGGCCACAGCAGTCAACGCCAGGCCAGGATGAAGCCAGGAGACATAAGCTTCATCTGAGTTTCCCACATGCATGATAGGGGCCCAAACACTTGGGCCATCTTCCACTGCTTTTCACAGGCCATTAGCATGGAGCTGGATCAGAAGTAGAATAGCTGGCACAGGAACTTGTGTGCATACAGGATGTCAGCATTGCTGGGAGTATTTTTCTCGCTATATCACAACACCAGCTCCTACTCTCTTGAGTTTTATATTTATGGACTTCCTGCAGTTTTTTTTTTTTTAATTTTGCCTCCTCTAGATCCATTGCTGACATATCTTCACATTTCTTTCTTTTTTATGATTCATTTATTTACTTATTTGAAAGTCAGAGTTATACAGAGAAAGAGAGGCAGAGAGAGAGAGTATTCCCACTGCTGGCTCACTCCCCAGGTGGCTGCAATGGCTGGAGCTGAGGTGATTCGAAGCCAAGAGCTTCTTCTGAGCCTCCCACGCGGGTGCAGGGGCCCAAGGACTTGGGCCATCTTCTATCCCAGGCCATAGCAGAGAGCAGTATTGGAAGTGGAGCAGCCGGGACTTGAACCAGCACCCTTATGGGATGCTGGCACCACAGGTGGCAGCTTTACTGGCTACGCCACAGTGCCACCCCCCACCCTGCAGATTTTTAACCCTAAATAATTTAGTACAAAGACATATACTAAATATGTGCAAGACAAAATTATTTGGCTAAATACAATGATTATAAAACTTTGGCACTGCACTCAAAAAGCTCACAATCTATTGGGTGTCAGTTATTTTAATTGTTCAATGAAAAACACATCTTGAAAACTGCCTTAACAAAAATTAACAAGAATCTTTAGCAGTGAAAATGGAAGAAGCTTGCCCCTCACTGGAGTATAAATGTAAGCATCTCTTATCTCCTGTCTCTTGGACATCTATCTTCATTTCAAAATCATTATGTTCAAGATAGAATACACCATCTTTCCCTCAAAATTGAACTCCATTGTGATGATTCTGTTTCTACCATCTGCTTCCTGTTATTCTAGTCACTTATATTAGAAAGATGGACATTCTTTGCATTTTCCTCCCAATCACTCTTCCAGTCTTGCCATTCACCAAGTTCTGTTGATTTATCCTTTGAAACATCTTTCACCCTTCTCTTCTCTTGTTGTTACCATCACCTTACTGGATCATGTTGTGCTTGTATTTCTGCAATTTCCTAGAAGATGGCCATGAAGTCAGGCCTTCTTTCATTCAAATCATCCTGTGTCCTTCAGAGAAACACAGAATTCTATAACAGGAAAAGGCAACACCCTCCAGTGCAAAAATCTCTCCAAAACAAGCCTGAAAGGTAGGTGAATAGCTAACTACTTCTGAATACTTGGTGATGGGAAGTCTGATTTTTTAAGTTTCTCATTAATTCACATTTTAATTAATAAAAAATCCACATATGTAAATTTATGTCCTTCTTGTTCTATTATCCTCTTTTGTGTCCTAGTTTTTCTTTCTTGAAATATGAACTCTCATCAAGCCTTCAAAGAAAGCTATTTTGTCCCCTTAAGCCAAGTATTTAAAATCTAGTTAAATGTACTCTGTTTTCATAATTGGGTCTGATATAAATATTAGATCTAAACCTTTTGATTGCCCCCTGTTGGTCCTTTATAGTTGTCAGCATTATTTAAAATGTGTTGCCCAGAAACAAGAAACAACTTCTTGTTTTCTTCACACAGAATTTTCATCAATCCATTCACCTTCAAAATACAAAAATCTCAAATATTACCAGTTTTTATTGCTCTGAAGCAAAATGTTTGTGCTTGATCTCCACTTGACTTTAAAGGTCATTCAGAATCTACGTCTTCTGCTCTACCCAGCTCATTAACCTCAGCTTCCTAAAGCATCGGCTGCTTAGCTAGTCTGGAATTCTATCTTTAGCAATGCTTTTCATTCACTCAATCCCATTTCCAAGCCTTTCCTGATGTTCCCTCTTTTCCTGAAATTACAAATCTTCTTTATACCGAAGTTCATCTTCTCTTTCCTTTAAAACCAATTCTGGGCCATGTAGTAATGAAATTGGTCTTCCTCAAACAAAGGTCTGGCTTTTGACCTAACAGATTACCCTTAAATTCTGGAGTGTTCTGCCTGATAGTAAGTTTGTTTGCTGGGGCCTTTGACCACAAGAAAGACTAACAATGTGATTTATGATGGGGGTATTAGGCCTTGCTCTATCAGTTCTGACCTCATGAGGAACTGATGATTAAAGGTAATCTGACACATGTGAGGGACTAGAGACCAAAGGGCAGCTACACAGACCGTCTGTGACTAAGTCCCAATAAAAACTCGAACCATGAAGTTTTATGTGAGCTTCTTTGTTGGCAACACGCTGTGTGTATTATCAACACAGGGCCAGAGGAGGCCATGCTGTCCAATACACTCAGGGGAAGATGAGCAGAAGCTGTGTATTTGGACCTCTACAGGCTCTGAGCAGTGCATCTCTATGACTGATTTTCTGTATCCGTTTCCTGTAATAAACTGTGAGTGTAATAGTTTTCAGTGAGTTCTATGTTGTTCTAGTGATTTATAGAACCCAGATTTCATTGTGAGGATCCCTGAAGTCATAACCAGCTGGTCTGAAGTGAGAATGTACCTGGAGACCCCAAGAAGTAAGTGTACTCTTCTGTGGACTGTTCCTTCAAATTGTACAGTTGGTTCAACTCATTAGATAGACCTACTTCCTTCTTAAAGCTTCTTAAGACATCCTGTAAGTATGAGCTCCATCACTGATGTCGCCTTCCTCTAAAAACTTACGGTATTTATATGGAGTGGCCAAAGTGTTGTTGCAGTAAGTTATTAGACAGAAATTTTAAGTACTATCAAAGGTTTGGATTTTGGTTTGATGATTATTCAGTAATCTAAATAACTTTAGAGATCAGGAGAGAGTGAAAGGAGGGAAAAAACTATGTATATAATGTTGTGAAAAAGTATATGAAAAAGAAGATGGTAACAATATTGGAATGAGGACACATTAAGTGTTTTCCTAAGGAACCATTATATTAAAGAAATAGTTCCACAATTCCATCAACATTTATCGAGCACATATAGGCACTGAAATTGTGCTATCTACTCTCTAAGGATAGATAATTGATGAAGACACCTGATTATTATTGCAACTTTTTTTTGTGACAGAAAGTTATTCCAGAGGCATCATAATTTGGGAATAGATCTCTTCTTTTCCACATCTTACCATATCAGAAGATCAATATTTTCTGTATACTCACTGCCTATGACTAGTATTTTACCTCCTAATTACAACATTTTCCTATTTTCTTTTATAAAAATTATGTATTTAGGGGCTGGCACTGTGGTGTAGAGTGTAAAGCTGCTGTGCTGGCTTCCCATATGGGCATTGGTTCGAGACCTGGCTGCTCACTCCCAATCCAGCTCTCTGCTATGGCCTGTGAAAGCAGTGAAGGATGGCCCAAGTTCTTGGGCCCCTGCACCCGCATGGGGGACCTGGAAGAAGCTTCTCGCTCCTAGCTTCGGATTGGTGCAGCTCCACCTGCTGCAGCCATCTGGGTAGTAAGCCAGTGGATGGAAGACCTCTCTCTCTCTCGCTCTCTCTCTCTCTCTCTACCTCTGCCTTTCTGTAACTCTGCCTTTAAAATAAATAAATACATCTTTTTAAAAATACATATTTATTTTAAAGGCAGAATTGCATAGAGAGAGGGATACACACATACATATACACATGCACAGAGGGAGAGAAAGGGAAAAAAGTCTTCCACCTGTTGATTCACTCCCCAAATGGCCTCCAAGGCAAGGGGTAGGTCCAGCTGAAGCCAGGAGCCTAGAATATTATCAGGGTCTGACACATAGATGGCAGGGGCCTAAGTGCTTGAGCCATTTTATCCTGCTTTTCCAGATGTATCATTATGGAATTGGATAGGAAATGGAGCAGCTGGGACTCAAACCAGTGCTCATGTGGGATGCTGGCATTGCAGCCAGTAGCTTAACCTACTGGGCCACAATGCAGACCACTCCTATATTTTTTTCATATGAAATCTGCTGACATTTGGTATGGAGCTCCAGCCCTACTTAATTAAAGGCGACAATTCAAAATAGTGTGAAACATTTTAAAACAGTTGTTGTAATGCAGCAAGTAAAGCCACTGGCTCTGATGATGGCATCCTATGTCAGAGTTGTAGTTTGAGTCCTGGCTGGTATGCTTCTGATCCAGGTTCTCCTAATATGCCTGAGAAAATGGTGGAAGATAGCCAAAATTCTGGGGCCCTTCTACCCATGTGGAATCCAGATAGAGATCCTGCCTCCTGGCTTCAGTCCAGCCCAGCCCTGGCTGCTGTGGTCATTTGAGGAGTGAATCAGTGGATAGAACATTTGTTTCTCTCTCTCTCTCTCTCTCTCTCTCTCTCTCTCTCCTCTGTGTGTGTATTGCCTTTCAAATAAATAAATAGATAAATAATCTTTAAAAATAAACCAAAACAGACAAAGAGAAAACAGAAAGAGCAGCAATGATTAGCATATAAATTGAACAATGTGGAAACAGGCACAGAAGAATTAAAGGGACAGAAATGTGATTACATTGACATTAGGAATTAGCTTGGAGAAGATATTCATGGAAGGTTGATTCTTGGCTTCAGGACAACAGCAAGCAGTAGTAGATGGGATGGGAGGAATGAAGGTACCCACTGGCCAGAAGTTTGATATCCTTCCATGTTTAATACATCTTGGTCTGCTGCTTTTATTTGTACCTCTCCATAAACTATAAGGGGGACCTACGGTTCATATTTCCTTGGTCTGGGATTATTACAGAGTATATTCTTTTATTTATTTATTTTATCCCAAGATAATGCTTTTCAGAAAGAAAGGTATTTCAAATAGGCAACCTGGAGGGCCCTAAAGGATCCTAAATTGGGACAATTCTATAAAAACAGAATGTTTGATTATCTCTTATTCTCTTCAAATCACACTACAGATTCTGGCTGAGCTAGGGAGATGTGCAGTAGATCAGTACAAGACATGAATTCATTATCTACCTGCTAGAGTCCTAAAACAACCTATCCATGGGATGGATGTGTAAATATGTACTTTATGCACATACTCTCCATTCCACTAGAGTCCTCCACAGTTAGTGAAATCACCTGCAACTTAGCTAACATCCATTCTCAGTACTGGAAAATCAATCTATCAAAATAATGCATTAGGTTTTGATGTGCCTAATCGGGTTTCCATGTGAACACTAGCTTTCATGAATTACATAGGCAGAGTGTATTAGTCCAGTTTCCATAACTCTTCTGAATAGAAACACCTGGGGTAAGAATTATTAATATTAAAATTTCCAATAGGAAATAACTGTCTAGATGAACTTGTATCAGCAACTACTTCATATACTGGGCTAAGTATTGACCAATTGACAAATGATGTTTCTATTCCTCATGTTAAAATAAATTATCCTTTCTGTTAAAAATAAATATATCTTTTCAGTAAGCAATGTGAAGTATCTTTATTATTTCCTGTGCTCAAAGAGTCTTCTGAAATAATACCTAATACTCACGTGTATGCATATATAAATATATAAACAAGCATGAGAGTTGACACTGAATTACCTAAAATATGTACTTCTCTTTTAAATGGAGACATTAGTGCCATCTTATAGCTTAAAAATTAAATATACTTTTCCTAAGATGATTGGAGGATTTTTTAAAGAGAGTTTTCAATCTTTTCTATCAAGATAGTAGTCTCAAGGAAGCTGATTCCCAGGATAGACTGGTTGATTGTTTCTCCAAATTGTGGTAGCTTAAGATACTGTGTGGTTCTTTTTCAGTATATAATCCAGAGTTTTTAAGAAGCTAAACAAAAAAGGATGAAGAAAAATATAATTTCAAACTACACAAAAGAAAGCACAAGCAGCATAAAGACAGTGATACACAGATCAAACAAATATCTCAGATAAGAGAAAATGTAACACTGGGGTTTTCAGATTAGAATCTTCTTTTCTATCTGTTAGTATTTGTTTTCTTCAAGATGGGATGCCATAATATATATTCTATATTTCATTCAAAATAGAAAGTTAAATCTATTATATAGTCTCATACCTGTTTCTCTTATGGAAATAAATGTATGATGAATTAAAACATATGAAATAATAATTAAAAACTGCCACAGATCCTAACATATCACTAAAACTTCAATATGAGTTCATTAATAGTTGCTGGGTTGAACAGTATTTTTCTGTGAGACTGAGCCTGGCCCTACCTATAATAAGATATATAAACAGGAAGACAAGGATTCCTCTAGTAGCTAAGAGTTGTGGCCATCCATAATCTCCTTTGAGTGGAATGGGTTAGCCATTTTTTTGTGCATTTATTAAGGTGAAGTTTATAGCATTTAAAATCATAACATTGTAAAACATTCCTTTATCTCTTTCAAACACTTCCTTTTGGTTTAGGAAGGATACTGCCATAAGATTGTGTGATGGACTAGTTGACTTCCCAAGGTCTATTAAT
Source organism: Lepus europaeus (assembly GCF_033115175.1). NCBI lineage: Eukaryota > Metazoa > Chordata > Mammalia > Lagomorpha > Leporidae > Lepus > Lepus europaeus. The sequence goes on from NC_084831.1 coordinate 63,723,596, forward strand.
CTATGAAGTGAAAATTAATATCCTTTTATCAGACAAGTCTGGTATCCAATTAACAGCAGAGCAGGTGCTGCACTTTTCTTCTGGATATAAAAAATAACGGATGTGCATATCATGCCTCAAGAGATACACCAGTGTAAGTAGGACATTCTCACTCTGCTTTACTGCTACCCTGAAGGTAAATTGCTCGGATGTGCAGCTCTCTCCTGCAGTCCCTCCAAATATCAGAAATGAAAAGCACAGCTATGAAAGGTCCAGGCTTGGCTCTCTTCACCAGTAAATTATGGGAATGTTACTCATACAGCTGCTGTGAGTACCTGCTGTCTGCCAGATCCCCTTGCTTCCATTTCTTCTGCCCACTGGGTACAGCCAGTCATTTCCAAAAGCTAATTTGCAATTGATTATGCAATCTGCCAAGCCCAATCAGTGCACACTCATGACCACTCATGAGATCATTTGCCTTAATCATAGGAGACCTCCAGGTCATTACTTCACTATAGGGAATATATTCAGTGGAGATAGTTGTGGGGGTGCCCACTACCCAGCTGTCTGCCAGGTCTCTTGGCTTCCATTATTGTCATCTCTTAGATGCAGCCAGTTATATCCAAAGTCACTTCAAAGGCAAATCCACTCTCTCTCAGTGAGAAATCCTTGTTGACTACTGACTTCCAAGGCACCAAAATAAATAAAGACCTTGAGGGCACTTTAGGATTTCTGTTTTTTTTTTTTTTTAAATTAAGTGACATTAGTTTTCACCTAGAATTCATTCTGTTCAATGTATCAAAATAATCTTTCTTTAGATGTCTAACAGAATAGCCTTCTAAAATATAAGGCTTCATTTTGGGATTTATTGAGATTATAGTACCTTTTTATATGTGTAAGTCATCATTTTCATTTTTTATATTACAAAAAAATTTTAAAAACATACTAGGTCATCATATTTCAGCACATACATGCACATGTGTGTATAATATGTAAGTTTCTTCAAAAATTTCATGTAAAATAAATGTTATGAAAAAACTATGAATTTCAAAAATTATTTTCACTGAAATAAAGTTATCCCTTAATTCCATTTTTTTTCACAAAGTACGTTTTGAAGTACCCTTATGTGTGTATATGTACCGTCTACCATATGCTGATCATGCTATTCATTATTATAGGCATTCAGGATGAAACATAGACAGAGAACTATGCAGTTCCTGCCTTCATAATGCTTATGTTCCAGTCAGAATTAAAATATTAGCAACCTTGGCCGGCGCCGTGGCTCAGTAGGCTAATCCTCCGCCTTGCGGCGCCAGCACACCAGGTTCTAGTCCCAGTCGGGGCACCGATCCTGTCCCGGTTGCCCCTCTTCCAGGCCAGCTCTCTGCGGTGGCCAGGGAGTGCAGTGGAGGATGGCCCAAGTCCTTGGGCCCTGCACCCCATGGGAGACCAGGAGAAGCACCTGGCTCCTGCCATCGGAACAGCGTGGTGCGCCGGCCGCAGCGCGCCTACCGCGGCGGCCATTGGAGGGTGAACCAGCGGCAAAAAGGAAGACCTTTCTCTCTGTCTCCCTCTACTGTCCACTCTGCCTGTCAAAAATTAAAAAAAAAAAAAAAAATTAGCAACCTTATCATAGCATCATTTCTTCCTGAGCCCTGACAATGACACATGACCCTTCTCAATCTTTGCTGTAGATGGTCACTAGCAGTAGATAGGATGAAACATATTTGTCATCCCTGACCTAGCAATAATCTACTAGGAGACAGAAGAGTAACTCACCCTCAAAACAAAATGTTGAGTTTTATTTATCATACCTGTTATAGCAACAATCTACTAAGACCAGAGCAATAACTAAAACCTAAAACAAAGTATTGGGATTTACTAAACCATGTGAACCAAAATACCTCACCATAATTAATGTCAGTCAGATCAGTGCACAGCCATTAGCTACTTAATCCAAATCTCTTCCCAACATTGAATCTTACTGAACTGCCAGTTGTAGCATTCATAAATAATGTCATTACTTATAAAATTGAATTTTCAAAATACATCTTAAAATGTATATTGACTTATAGCTTTGTGAGTCAAAAAGTGAAATATAATAACAAAAGACTTATTATTTTTATTCATTATTTCTGGACAGTTTATTCATTATTTCTGTTTATATAAATACGTTTCCCAAAATTCATCTATAGTTAAATTTTATTTAACTTACCACATAATAAGTCAATATGGCTACAGTAATGTTGAATATATTATTGTCAATGACTGTAATAAGGTTTGAACAAGACTTAGCCCTGCGTTATGTCAGCCCAAGTCAATGACCTATAAAATTAATCCTAATGAGGAAATGACAGTAATCACTTTCTTCAATTTATCCTGGTTTTGTCCATCAAAACCCTGATTTCAATATTTTATTGTAATTTCCAAAGGAAAAACTTAGCTTTTGACAAGAGTAATGTCTTGATTTTGGAATTTATCAATTTCTTCACGTTACATAAAAGCTCTGATCTTCTTTGCCTGTGTAAATCTTTTTGAACTTCCAAACATCAGATGAAATGCCAGCTTATCCACAAAGCTATTCCTTATCATTTCAGCTTACTACAGTAGACACCTCTGTAAGCTCTTTTTCAACTTGTAATGTTTGTAAAAATAATTATACACCTAAACATGCTAATTGAAAAATTGCACAAATTTCTTATGTGTTCTTTGAAAATGATCACAGATTTTCTTTTATCCTACAATATAATTGGCATTTGTTCATAAATGGTACCAAAGAATAAATCTCAGATTGTCTATTTATTATTGACCTTTGTATTGATTAAATGTGTAAATATATATATATTTATTTATTTATTTTTGTTAGTACACACCCAAATTTAAATTTCAGGCCTAAAGATGAGTTGGTGTATGATAAAAACACAGCTTCTATTAGTTGGCATACACACATCATTGAATAGTTGATTTATAGTCCTAAAAAATGGTGACATATGTTTTTTGAACAATGCCCTACAGTTATTTGGTCAGAGGTCAAACCTTTTGTAAAAAAAAAGATAGATTTGCATCTGAAAGTTTGTGCATTGAATATACTCATACTTTTCTCAGGCTATGAAATGTCTCCTAAAGCATAATTTAGTCTTGTGGCCTGAACTAATGTCAAAATGTTCTCTACATCTAAGGCAGACTGCTGGGATGAGCCTGCTGATTTTGCAGATCCAATCTCCAAAGTGTGCCTTGGAGAAGAGGAGGTAAGGTGAAGACAGAACATTTAAACTGCTTTTCAGTCCGTTTAACTGCAATCAACACCCACGTTTCAGCATGGTATGTTCTGCAAAGCCAAACCTTGGTTAATAGAAATGGAAGGGTATTACTTCATGCACAAGAAAATTAAAAGACTCTTGAATTTAACTGTTTACCAGGTTTCCTTTTTACAGGATTTTTCAGAATCTAATGTGCTTCATATATGACTTGAGTCTCTAAGGCACTGGTACATTATTCACAGTTTCCACATCTATTTGACCAATACAACTATTTTTATTCGAATATTTATTTATTTTTATTTGAAAGGCAGAGTCACACACACACACACACACACACAGAGAGAGAGAGAGAGAGAGAGAGAGAGAGAGAGATCTTCCATCTGCTGGTTCATTCCCCAAATGGCTGCAATGGCTAGCACTGAGCCAGACTGATGCCCAGGAGCTCCTTCTGGTTCTCCCACATGGGTACAGTGGCCTAAGTACTTGGGCCATCGTCTGTTGTCTTCCCAGGCGCATTAGCAAGAAGCCAGATTGGAAGTGAAGCAGCTGGGACTCAAACTGGCACCCATATGGGTGGGTAGCACAGCAGATGGTGGCTTTATCCACTGTGCCACAGTGCAGGGCCCAAGAATCATCTTGTTTCAAAATACATTCTTGACATCTGCAATGAAATATACAGATTCCCTCTGTTTTCTAAAGCCTTTATTTATTTATTTATTTTATCATATATTATATAGACTACATTCAATTGTTCATCAGAAGCTCAAGTAAGCCGGCGCCCTGGCTCAGTAGGCTAATCCTCCGCCTTGCGGCGCCGGCACACCGGGTTCTAGTCCCGGTCGGGGCGCCGGATTCTATCCCGCTTGCCCCTCTTCCAGGCCAGCTCTCTGCTGTGGCCAGGGAGTGCAGTGGAGGATGGCCCAAGTACTTGGGCCCTGCACCCCATGGGAGACCAGGATAAGCACCTGGCTCCTGCCATCGGATCAGCACGGTGCACCGGCCGCAGAGCGCCTACCGCGGCGGCCATTGGAGGGTGAACCAACGGCAAAAGGAAGACCTTTATCTCTGTCTCTCTCTCACTGTCCACTCTGCCTGTCCAAAAAAAAAAAAAAAAAAGAAGCTCAAGTAAATAGAATAGAAAGAATTTTAGCTTCCAGGAGCTCACAGACTTCCAAAGAAGTTCTACTGAGTTAAATTATTATTTTAACTTATTTATTTTACTAGATCAATGTCAGGATGTTGTAAAATAAGCCATTTTTTGATTGAGCCTGCTCTACAGTTGTCTTGAGATAAGTTGAATCAAGAAAAGATGTGTCCTTTTGTTAATATCTTATGGTTACAAAATCTTAGTATTTGTATTTGCATTGAGATAAAGGCAAATGGAAACTATATATATATATATATATATATTTTTTTTTTCTTTACAGGCAGAGTGGATAGTGAGAGAGACAGAGAGAAAGGTCTTCCTTTTGCCGTTGGTTCACCCTCCAATGGCCGCTGTGGACTGCTCATCACACTGATCCAAAGCCAGGAGCCAGGCGCTTCTCCCAGTCTCCAATGCGGGTGCAGGACCCAAGCACTTGGGCCATCCTCCACTGCCTTCCCGGGCCATAGCAGAGAGCTGGCCTGGAAGAGGGGCAACCAGGATAGAATCTGGCACCCCGACCGGGACTAGAACCCGGTGTGCCAGCGCCGCAAGGCGGAGGATTAGCCTGTTAAGCCACGGCGCCGGCCATGGAAACAATATATTAAATTTAACTAATGTAAAGAAACCTTGTAGTAAGAAGACACAATAAGGCATATCTTTCTTTTTTTACATTCAAACCTAAATTGGACAGACCTCTACATCAGGATTTTAGAAATAAAGAAAAATTAACTGCATTGCCTTTAGAGCTCACATGATAATATTTAAAGTATCATAATCACCTTTGAACATAGACTGATTCATTAGAAATATCCAAAAATCGAAATTACTGATATTTTTGATGCAAGAAAATGATACAGTATGGTCCATGAGAAACTCCATAATAGCCTGAGGCACACAGAAGGTAGGTAGCCTGCTTGAGATCACATTGCTAGCAAATCATAATGTTAGATCCAAACTTAAGTCCTAGATATCCTGTTTTGATACAGTGATTCGAAATTGACATATGTATGAATTCCTTTTAAAGAGAAAATATGAAAGTATTATGAATTTGTGACTGTATGTGTGGACATGGAATTTAAAAAAAAATTTCTCATTATTTACTGCTAAGAGAAGTATCTTTTTATATCGGATAAAATGATTATTTAAGGATTATCATAAAAACTGAAAAGACAAAAATTTAAATTTCTCATAGAATTTGTGGCTTCCAAAGAGTGTGGGGGAGAATGACAACTGAGAAACTGGCTTAGTTTTTAAGACCACAGGATTTAGATAAATCCTGACTGCCGTGACTGTATCACTTATCAGCTTTCTCAGTTTCCTCCGTAAATTGGGATGAAAATATCCACTGTTAGGGCTGTCATGAAGGTTAACTGAGAAAATGTATTTCAAATTATTTAACACAGTCTCTGCCACAGAGTAATTGCTTAATAAATGGTAATGACTGTCATCCAGTTTTCCACCTCAAGGCTGTCCACTATGACACACTGAACTCCCTCTGGGTATCATAATGTTGTTCTATAAGCACAGATTCATATTTAACTTCAAGCACCCAATGCTCCCCAACAGAAAGACCCAATTGCACTTCTTTGCCAAAGAAATCTCTTCTGGGAAGTCTTTATGGAAAAGGGTCAATAAATGGTTTTGTCTTAATGATTCTCATTGTCAGGTTACCAATTCCCATCCTACATTCTTTAATTAGATATGCTAAGATCTGTAAGCTGTTTGTAGGCAGTTGAATGCCTACAATCCCTTTTACTTATCCAAAATTGAATTTAAGTCTTCTGTTTTTTTTCTTGGAGGGCAGATACAGGTCCAAATTCTTGAATTGTACCTTATGTTAAACCCTGCTTACCACCTACATTGAAGAACAATTTCTATGAAAACTAAGCAAAATCAGTGAACTCATAGCTCCTCTGTAGTGTTACCATCGTGACTGGGACAGAAAAAAAAAAAAATGGGAGAAAAGATGGAAGAAATGGAAAGGTGACCAAATATGACTTAAGAAGATACCTGTTATCCCACTTTTCTTTGTCACAAGATGTTTTCTATTACTCTATCAAATCCAGCAGGAGTCCAGATGCCCTCAAATCTGTGGTTAAGTGAAGCTATTGGAAATTTCTGCATTGTCATGTCACCCGTGGGTTTTGGAGCTTGCCAGAGTGAGGGACAAGTTAGTTGCAACGTATCATTCTTAGAAATTTTATTTAGCAGCCTAATACTATTGCAATTTGCTGAGTTCTTTTTCCTCACCTGAGTTCAGTTCCAAGGATTGTAACTTGGGGTCAGAAATTTGTCTTGGTTAAATCTTCCTCATTGTAAAGTCCTACAGTCAATACAGACATTTCAGACTACAGAAGGACTACATATCCATGCTACTGGGAACCAGTTAATTAAACAAGCCCATAAGGAATACCAAAGCTGATTTCCATCCATACCCTTCTATAAATTTATAGGAAACTCAAAGAAATTAAGAATTGAAAGCAAACTTTGAGGTCATCTAGCCTAATCTTTCCAATTTGTTTAACTACATTACCAGAGGACATTTCATTGAGGACATGGGCCACATCTTTCTCATCAATCTTCTCAAGTGAGTTGAGACATGCCTGAAGCCCTACATGTAACTTGCTATTTCAGGCCTTTTGGGTAAATAAGAGTATTCTAATCACTATTTTATGTTTTCTGAGTATACTGTCCTATTTTATTCAGCCTTAAACAAATGAAATAGTAAGCACAAATAGGTTGAGGCATAGTGTGGCTCCATGGTCAACAAGATTTAATTTTCATTGTTCAATTGTCAGTGGTTATAAATAATTTCAACATGATACTAAATCTATTGGAGCAACCCTCATCCAAGGGGTTAATGCAGCTCACACTCTTCTGAATGTTCTTGTAGGAAGGAAGAACATGTGAAAAAAATTCCAACAAAAACCAATATATATACAGGGAGTGGATACTTTGAATCTTCGGCAGAGAATATAGCATTGAGGTGCCACCTAGTGACAATATTCTCCTGGCTGTGAAAAGCACAGAGTTGTTAGCATCGAGAATGAGACTGAACTATAATTCAGGTCATCATTAAGTACATTGTAACAGGAAATGTCTCTTCACAATTCGCTTCGCTTTGCCAAATTCAGATGACAAGATGAGTGATGAACTGTAAGCATTTGAAATTCACAAAAGCAAAAATCAATAATCAAGAAACTATCGAAGTTACCAAATTTCTTTATTCCTTGAGGAAACACATATCCTCAATTCTAAACACATACAATAAACGGGATTTCTGGCACATGAGGTAATAAAAAGAATAGAGCACATTCCTTCCTCCACCACTATATTTAGTGTTATCTCCTAAGATTCTCTTTTTATTGAACTCAACAAGTAGCACATAATAGATACTTGATAAAGAATTTTGAAGGAGAGACTGGTGCTGTGGTATAGTGCGTAAAGCCACTGCCTGCAGTGTCAGCATCCCATATGGGCTGCTCTGCTTTCTATTTAGCTCTCTGCTATGGCCTGGGAAAGCAGTGGAAGATGGCCCAAATGCTTAGGCCCCTGCATCCATGTGGGAGACCAGGAAGAAGCTAGTGGCTCCTGGCTTTGAATCTGCCCAGCTCTGGCTGTTGCAGCCATTTGCAGTCTTCAGCCCTGTAACACTGCCTTTCAAATAAATGGATAAATCTTTAACAACAACAACAAAAATAATGTTAAATACATGCATTAGTGAATTGATACTCCACGAATCCTTGAATTCTTGAACTTAATTTCTTTTTAAAAATATTTCTTTAGATTTATTTGAAAGGCAGAGTAAAAGAGTGGGAGAGACTGATATCTTGCTTCTGTTGGTTCACTTCCCAAATGGCTGCAACAGCCAGGACTGGGCTAGGTTAAATCCAGGAGCCACATGGGTGGCAGGGGCCTAAGCAATTGGGCCATCATTCTCTGCCTTACCAAGCACATTAGCAGGAAGGTAGATCATAAGTGGAGTTGCCAGGACTTGAACTGCACTCTGATATGGGGTGCTAGCATTGCAAGTGGTGTCTCATCCCAATGTTCCACAACACTAGTCCCTTAAGGAATTTAAAATCATTATCTTAGAAAGTAGACAGTCCCAATCTGTCAATACTACCTATGTGATCATGTGAGAAAACTCTGGATACCTGAATATGATCTCAATTTCATTTGAGAAAAAAATCCTGAAATCAAGGGGGTTTAGTGGTTAAATGTAAGAGAATGATAAAAAAGGTAATGCCAGAAAAAGGGATTAAAAAGTATTATGAATGTATTATGATGATTCATGAGACTTGTCACTATTTTTGCTTAGCAATAGAAATTATTGCTAATGGAATATATTTATTTATGGCGTTAACCTAGTTAGCTTTCCATTATCAGTTGTAAAGTTGGTATACAAGACATCATTGTGGAGTGGGTATCTGGCATAGTGGTTAAGATGCCACTTGGGATGCCTATCTCTCATATAAGAGCATCTGGATTTGAGTACTGCCTCTACTTCTGATTCCAGTTTCCTGTTTATGAACAGTTTTGGAGGCAGCAGGTGAATGTTCAACTGGTTGAGTCCTGCCACTCTCATGGGAGAACTAGACTGAGTTCTGGGTTCCTAGCTTTAGCCAACCACAGGACCAGCTATTGCAGGAATTTAAAAAATGAACCAGCAGGTCAAAGACTTCTGTTCATCTGTCTGTGTCTCCATATCTCTCTATGCCTTTCAAGTAAATTTTTCTTTAAATGAAGCCTAATGGTAAAGATGCAAACTCACATGCTCATTTGTTTATTGCTGAGTCCATCGGTGCTACTGTGATGCAATAAAAGGCGATAAGTGAATATAATTGGCATTTTATGAATTGGGAAGATTTTTGATAGCCTGGCTTCATGGCTAGACTCAGAAAGCCCAAAAGTCCCTAGGTTTTTTGAAAACCACTAACAGAATCTCAAAGACAGAAAAGGTGATGTTAAAAATGTCATATTTTGTTTGTTTAGATGAACAAAATAGAGGTGGTTCATTTTAGGTAGAAAACTAGTTGGTCTGTTATTAGAATAAAAGTGCCCAAACAAGGCCTCTCCACTTATAATGGTTCAGATTTGGGATCATTACCCAGGAGCCATTTAGCAGATGAGTTTGGATTATCGGGTTTTGTGAGGATGGGATGAGAATATATGTGAAATGTCTTATGTAATGCAGAAAAATCCAGAACCCAGAAAATACTTGCTGGATTTGTGTGTTCTTGGGTAAATTGTATAACTTCTCTGAACTTCACATTTGTTGTCTATAAAACACTGATGCAAATAATTTATGTATCTTAATATGTATTTTTAAAGTAGTATTGAAAATACTTCTTATATTATAACTCACATTGAAAGATAGGTATGTGCACTATCTTTAAGTGAACCAGAAATCAGCATGGTCTATTTGCTCTTGTATGTCTGTATTTAGTCTATTTAAGATAAAAAAAATTGAAGGAAGATGCAAAGTAAGATTCTACAATTTTCCGGATGACCAGGTAGTCCAAGGGTGTGGGTGCCTGGACTTAGTGATGCCTATGAAAAGAAAAAGGCTCCATATCTAATAACATCCATCCCATGTTTCTATATCACTGCACAATATCCCCATCATTAATAGAAATTATCTTTTATCTATTGTTTAAAAATAGCTTTAAATTTTGAGACCTTCCTGCTAATGCACCTGGGAAAGCATGGAAGATGGCTCAAGTGCTTGGGCCCCAGCACCCATGTGGGAGACCTGGAAGAAACTACTGGCTCCTGGCTTCCAATTGGCCCAGCTGCAGTCATTGCAGCCATTTGGGGAGTGAACCGGCAGATAGATCTCTCTCTCTCTCTCTCTTTTTCTCTGCCTCTCTCTAACTCTGTGTTTTGAACAAATAAAATGAATCTTTTAAAAAAATTTATTTGAGAAGGTAGAAAGAAAGAAGGGAGGGAGAAAGGGAGGAATGGATGGAAGAAAGGAGAGACAAAGAGAAAGACAGGCAGAGCTCTCATCTGCTGATTCCATTGGTTCATTCTCCAAGAGCTCACAATGGTGTGGGCTAGACCAGGATAAACCAGGGTCTGGGAACGCAGTTTCCCATAGAGGTGATGGGGCCCAGCTACTTGAGCCAAAACTTGCTGCCTCAGAGTCTGCATTAGCAGGAATTTAGAATTTGGAGTAGAATGGGGTTTGAAGTTATGTACTAAGATAAGGAATAAATGCATCTAAACTTGTTCCTGAACCACTAGGCTAAATGCTTTTCCCAGAAATAAATTATTTAGGGTTCAACTAGCAGCTTCTTTTAAGACACAAATACTCCCAGGAAGGTGAATTTGAGGTTCATCATTACTAGGACTATCACACATTCATGCTTTGGTTTAATAACTGATCTGATAACAAGACCTAGAAAACATTGTCTAATTTCATATTATAACTCTTGTACTGGATTCCAAGTTCCATGAGAAGCTCTGGCTGAGAGGACTGACTGAGGATACTGGTGTTCTAGAGGAGGCTAAGGTGCAGTAAAAGGAAACAAGGTTACCCAAAGGTGATAAAGAAAAGCAAAATCAGAGAGCTCACCTTCCAATCATTTTACCCTATTCTTCTAAATAAAAAAAAATCTCCATTAAAATGCATTTTTCCTTTTCTGTTTATTTTTAGCACTCCAGAATTAAAGGTAACTTAAAATATATGTGTCCCTTCTTAGAACAACTACAAGCAAATATTTGTTGGCGTCTACAGAATTCTTTGTCCAGGAAAGGAACCATTTCCTACATGCTGTATTGAAAGACTAATTACTTCTTACACTGAAAAGTCATTAACTCCAATTGTTTCAAGATTTACTTGTGTTTCTGATTCTTTCGTGTTATAGATGCCTTCTCTAATTATTTGCTGGGCCAGTGGGGATTTATCTTTTACATAAAGATCTTTTGTCTTCTTGTTTTACAGACGGATATGTGTGTAATATCAGTTGATTTGTTTTATAAAGTATTATAATACTGTTGATAGTAATGTGTTCTCACAATTACAAAATTTTAAAGAACATTTTACATTTTCTACAGTAAAATCATTGAACAAGAACATTTAACATATAAAAAATCAACATTCATTTGTCTTGAATATCAGACAAATCCAAAGAGGCTTGGCAGATTTGAAGGGAAAATATTAAATGTACAGAAAAGGAATTAGTTGTTCACTTGGTATGATAGGGAGAATAATGGCCTTCCAAAAATGTTCACATCCTGATTCTTGAAGGTTCCTTGGTAGCAGATGAAATTATGGTTGCTAATTAGTTGACCTTAATATAGGAAGATTATCCTGTCATTGGCATAAATCCAAAGTAATCATGAGGGTTCTGAAATGTGGAAGAGGTAGGCAGAAGAGTCAGTCTCAAGGTGCCATGATAGAAGATCTGAATGGCTACTTCTGGCTTTGAAGACGGAAGAGGAACATGAGTGAAAGAAAGTGGCCCTTCTAGAAGCTGGTAAGGCAGGAAACAGATTTTTCCCCTACAGCTCCACAGATATTTTTATTTTAGCCAATGAGACCCATTTTGGACTTTAGACCTCCAAAACTATGATTTGATTTAGCATATTAAAGATTTGTAACTAACACACGTAGCATGTGACTTTGAAGCACTGATACACATATTGGTGGTGCTTTACTCTGTGTCCTAAATAGATGAAAATACTCTAAAATGATATTCTGAGATAGAGCTGAAGATAGGTCAGAAAAAACATGATTGAATAAACAGTGTGAAGCAAAAATTAGGAGAGAGTATACCAGTTTTTTCATTATTTTTAAACAGTATCATCCTAAATTGCATCATAGGTTTTCTGCTATGCTATTTTTTTCTGAAAATTAATCCACTAATTATGGATAATTATAATTAATATCTAAATTCACTATATTCAGGCATGTAACGTTGGAATTTGAAATATATTCTGAGTTGTCTTAAATTCCTCACACTAACAATCAGAGAATAATGGAATCTTGATTGTTTCAAATTAGGGAAAAACTCTCAAACCTTAACAAATCCTAAAAATAAATTTCGAAACAATACCAAAGTTTGATATCTATTTGTAGGAACTTACCACACAACTTGTGGAGACATGTTTGTTGTCGGATAATCATTTTCCTAAGAGATTGTACCAAACGTAACCAGAGACTGTGCTTTCACAGACTGCTCGACACTTCCTAGCCCTCATTCTTAATTTTCTCATTTTATACAATGATATTTGCACAGCACACAAAGTACTATTATTCCTCCATTTAAAATAAAGCAAATGCTGAATCCATTTCCATACAACAGGATAAAGTCCAAAGCATTTGTCACAGCATCCGAGGTATTTTCCCTATCTCCATTTGTGTCCCTACCACCTACCTACTCGTAGAAATGGAATTCACCCTTGTGTCATCCTCTCCCTCTCCTCTGAATCTAATGAATGACCAAGCCCTGATGTATTGATCTTTCAATGGTGCTTGAATTGCTTCCATTCTTTCCTTCCTACTACTGCTGTCCTTTTTTAGGCTCTCATCATCTCTTTCCTGGTGTTACACAATAACCTTTTCTGATACCATTTTTACTCATAACAATTAATTCTTCACCCTTATCCTCAGAGTTACGTAAGAAAGCTAGGCATCAGAAGCAATGGGTGGCAGGCCTATTAATGGCTGATCTGTACAGTGATCTGCCCTCAAGGAGACCCAACAGGCCAGTCCACTGCAGTGGCTTTCAATGTGGTAAGCCTGGGCTTCAGCAGAAGTCAGCTTGTGAAGAGCCCTGGCAGCTCTGCCAAGAGTTGGATCACTGGAAATGGACCTGCCCTGGAGTTGAAGGATGCCCAGGTCAGAGCCACAGATCTTAGTGGCTCTAAGCTGAAAAGCCCTTCACTCAGCCCAACTTCCAAAGTGACCACTGCAGCTGAGGGGATGGTCAAGTAGGGTCAGCAACATTGCAGGCAGAACTGTAAATTTCTTGTTAGAGATGCTCCCTGCCTTTACCTGGCCAGCTCTCCTCCCAGGCCAGCTAAGTAATGAAAGTCAACAGAGTGCCTTCCCCTAGGAGGTTCACACCTCCCTTAGGATATACCCCATGTGAAGAGATAGATAGGTCTGGGCCTCTGAATTTACAAGGCCTAAAGCCCACCAGATTATTATCAAGCCCCTTCTGTCAGGTTCTATTTGCCTCTCAATCAGAAAAATTACTTGTAGCTTAGACAGCACCTTTCTTAGCACATCTAATAATGACTTTGTCCTTTGTTCTAGGCCCTGTCTAGTGCACGTGGGCCTCATTCCTTTGTAATCATAACCTCTACTCTACCACCAATGGCTCTACTCCCAACCTCTGTGTACTGATGGTCCTCTTCCCCACTTAATGCTGTATAATTGTTCAGACCTGGTAAATGCCACTCTTAGGATCATTGGTTACTATCCTCACCCTGTCTTTTATGACCTTGTCTAAATATGATCAGAGTTGGCAAACTTGGAAGGCTTCCATAGACTTGGCAACTCTTGACGACAGCCTAGGATGGTTACTGGCGCCATAAACTAGAGTGTCAATTTGTTGGGTCAACAACAGGAGCCACTGTGCACTTGCTCCTCATGTGGGATCTCTGTCCTTAATGTGCTATACATTTTGATTTAATGCTATAACTAGTACTCCAACGTATGTTTCACTTTGTGTTTCTATGTGGGTGCAAACTGTTGAAGTATTTATACTAAATTGATCTTCTGTATATAAAGAGAATTGAAAATGAATCTTGATGCAAATGGAAGGGGAGAGGGAGCGGGAGAGGGGAGGGTTGCGGGTGGGAGGGAAGTTATGGGAGGGGGAAGCCATTGTAATCCATAAGCTGTACACTGGAAATTTATATTCATTAAATAAAAGTTGAAAAAAAAAGAATACTTAATCATAAACTTATATTGAAGACTAAATTGATCAAGCTTCCAAGCCAGGTACACAAGAACTTTCAGGGTCCAGATTTTCTATTTCCCTAGTCCTATTCCCTTTTCTCTGCCCTATTTATCTCCACAAATGACATGTAGTTGTCCTCAAGTGCACTGTATTGTTTTTATCTTTCTGTTCCTTCACCCATATTGAACTTGCTTGGTCTAGAATGGTTTTCCTCCTTTGTTCTCATGTTTAAACTACAAATCCAGGAATCACTTTCTCCAGAAGGTCTTTTCTGCTACTCCTTAGTCTGGAATAGAGTTCCTACAGTGCTTTTTACATATTTGTATTGTAGCACATATTGTGTTTTATTAATACATTCTGTTTTCATGTTCTGTCATCCATGGAAATAGGAGATTCATAAAGATGTGTGCTGGGGCAGCTGCATCTCTACTGCATGCTGTTGTGTGAGACTCATTTAGATTCTCAGTAAGTTCTTGGGAACTGACAGAACTACATAAGTTGGCTTAGTTTTAATTTCCCAGTTTCCTCACTTTTCTAATGTTACAGATCTATAAATCATACATAAATCTGTCATCCATTTATCCTTCCATCCATTCAAGTATAGTAAGGCACGTGCATTTGATCTAGTCATTGATGTTTCTGAATTTTCTGTTTGTTAAACAAATAGACACATTACTCAAGCTTCATACTACAAGGAATTTGCTTAATGTTTCACTGATAATTTTCCAATCCTTTCTAAACATGAATGAGTTTTATTGGAACACACTACTGGTACCTGTGAGATCCTTCTTATGCTGTGGACTACATAGTTTTCTAAACCGCTGATTCATTCATCAATTTCTTGAGGAATGATAAATTCTTGATAATTAGATACAATCATACAATTTGATGATGCAATTAGAAAACCTGGTTTCACAAGTCCTGCATCCCATATGGACCACCATTTGAGAACCAGTTGCTCCTTATCTAATCCAGCTCTCTGCTAATATGCTTGGGAAAGCAACGGAAGATGGCTGAAGTGTTTGGGCCCCTGCACCCATGTGGGAGACCTGGAGTGGGCTCTGGGCTCTTGGCTTCAGCCTGGCTCAGCCCTGTTTGTTGATGCCATTTGAGGAGTGAACCAGCAGAATGGAAGACCTCTTTCTCTCTCATTCATCTAACTCTGCCTTTCAAATAAATAAAAAATAAATCTTTGAAAACAAAAAACCTTGTTTCACATCCTGCTTTGATTACTGTAAGCCTTGCTAGCATAAAAGTATTTTAGGAACCTCTATTAATATAAAATTATGCAAAAGAGTGAATTTTATTCCAATTGGTGGTAAATTGATTTTGTCTTTTCTATTATATTATCTTCTTCCCAGAACAATTTCAAAAAATGATCATAATTGATACCACCTAATGTAAACCAAAAGGTATTTTGCAGATATTTGATTGTAAACCTCCCTCCCCCCTCCTTTTTTTAGTGAAAAGTCTTTATTAAGTGACTCTAGTTTTGGGAAACCACCTGAAACCATCTCCATGAATGACCTGCAAGACACGGTTTTAGATACAGACACAGAAATCAAGCCAGCATTTACCCTTACTCTTGTACATTGTCTACCTCTTGGCTGCTATTCCTTGCCAGTTACATCTAATCTGTGAAGACTGTGCTCAAATATGCAAAGATTTCCTCCAGGCAAAATTGTCTGCTTCTTTCTTTAGGCTGAAATTACAGAATACATTATATTAAATAATGGTTAGCTACACATTTGCTTGTCTCCTTAGTAGATTATAAACCCATTTAGGATAATAACCATATGTTCCCTGCACTCACTGCTTGATATAGTTGTTACTCAATAAATGTTTGCTAAATAGTGAACTATATTCTTCAGAGGACTTGGGTAAGAAGGCTTCCTGGGGTAAGTTAAACAAAGGTATTTTCCTTTTTAATAATACTCAGTAAGCATACAAAGTGAAAACTTATTTGATAAGTAGAGGAATCAAATAAGACTTACTCAATTTAAAATGGGATTTCCTTTCCTGATGTGCTGTTTTCTGGGGAAGTTCAATATTTTACTTTACAAACATTACATCACTCTATTTTTCCAAAAGGAAAACAATTTCTGTTGTTTAAAGTGAGGCACATCACATACATATTTGGTAGCAAAGCCCTGACATTTTAATTTTGGTTTTGTCATACACTGGCTGAGTGACCTTTGGTGAAGCAATTGTTTTGTCTCCTTCCTCATCTCCTGTATAAAACTAGGCTAATTTCATGGACTTAAAATAATTCTAAAACTCTTGTAAATGTAACTTATTTTATATTAGATGTTTTAAAATACTAATATTTCCAAGTACAACTGAGGGGGTCTGTGTTTAATTTTTTGGTGTATTATCATATATTAAAATATTATTAGCCATTTCTCCATTTACCAAAATATACATAAATAGAATCATTTTTATTATGAATAACAATGGAATGTATTTAAAATTTACATGATTTGCAGAATAATAATTTTCAGTTGATGCCTGCTGAAGGTTAATTCTAGTGACAAAGTAAGGACAAATGCTAGAAAGGGCATCTGTGGTGCATTAAATAAACTGCTTAATTTAATCTGCCTTTGCACTAAAAAGGTTGGCTGAATTAGTATTTGTTAATGTTCTGAATATATATGAAGCTAAGTGAATGCCAGTTTGGCTAAAACTTTAACTTTCTCGATGATTACTTTGTTGTGATGTAGATAGTTATGGACTAAGAATATAAAACCAGAAGTAGGACATTATTGTTCATTGAGTCAGCATTGATTTGTGATCAAGGTCACTACAGAATATACTTGTTTTACATGCTCAAGAACAGGTAGGATGTTCTAGCAAACCAATACTTTTAGGAATAGTAGTTATTCCAAGTAGACAACCTCAATCTCCTTTCCACTCTTTAAAAAATGTAAGTCTAATGCTAATATTAAAATATATTCCAAAGGTTAGCACCAGAATGCATGTTATTTTTGGTTAAATGGAAATAGTGTAAGTGATTTAATAGGATGCTGGTGTCATTTACCCAATGGTAGTAATTTTTTTATCTTGATGCCCAGAATATAGACCAGAAAAACTTACAGTCTGTAGCATGCTATTAACATGGCAATTACAATAAAAGTAGTCTAAATTTTCAAATTCACTGCATATCTCATTCATCATGAAAATGCCCCTTACCTTTAAAACTTTGAAACTGATCAAAGAATAGTTTTCTTTTGTTCTCATTACATACTATAATTTGTGGCCTTTTCTTGAATAATGACGTTAATAATTCAGTTTTCATTCCTTTCAATTGAAACAGATTCTGACTTGTCAGGAATATACAAAAATGTAAGTTATGTCTTCAAGATCTCCATTTCTTTAAACTTACGCACATAAATGATATAAATCCACTTTCTTCATTCTATTCTCAGTGTGTTCAATATTTTTATAACTATATCCACTTTATCTTTGATTTAACTCTTGGGCAGTAATAGTAGGAAATAGGAGGTCTGTGTTGTTATTTTATATTCTCTTTTGCCACTTATGTAGAAGCAGCAAATGAACTAG
Organism: Lepus europaeus; assembly: GCF_033115175.1. Lineage (NCBI taxonomy): Eukaryota > Metazoa > Chordata > Mammalia > Lagomorpha > Leporidae > Lepus > Lepus europaeus. The sequence continues at coordinate 63,741,460 of NC_084831.1, forward strand.
TTTGTGAGATAAGATAATATTTCCTATCTCCTGAACACTTTCATGAGAATTTTCATTCACTATTACTATTTGGATAATTTTTTTTAAAAAGCTTTATTTAAAACAACTGGAACTTTTAAACATTTGGCGTTATTCACTGAGCAAATTATTTTCCTATCTGCCTTTAATGATCTTTTGCCTAGGGTTATATATTGCCAAATTCTTCTCTTGGTATCTCTCTCAGCAGACCACACATAGTTTTAAAGCTTTTGTTTATCATTTAGACCACTGTTTCAATCCTGCTGTCACCATACACTCTTTAAATCTCTGCCTAACCAAACTGTCCCCTAGAGGCTTTTAACAAATTCACAATTAATGGAGGGTGAGTTTCATTTACAGCTGAATTTGTTTTCCCATTGCTCAATTCAACACATATTTACTAACTTTTCTGACAGCAATTTTTAAAAAAGAACAATTGCAGTCCTAATGAATTCAATTTTCATAGTTTCAAAACATTTCACCTTATCAACAAATTGATCAATTGGGGGACATAATATCTGTTGCTTAGGAATTGTACAGGCAACAGATATTAGGTCTTAGGATACTTGAAAGACTATATTGTTCATTTTTTGTCGTTATGTAAGTTATTGAAATTTTTTCTATATCTAGATATCATAGGAGATATATTTTATCAATACTGACTTATTCAACTTTCATAATAAGCCTATGTGGTGGGTACCATGATTACTGCACCTCCATTGAGTTTTACAAAGGAACAACCTGAGTCCAAGAGAGCTTAAGAAATTGGATGAAACTGACACAGCTGAAAGGTAGAGTTGGGGTCCACACCTTGGCAATTTACTACAAAGTTTGTATTTCCACCTGTATGCTATATACTATGGGAAGAATTATGAACCTTTCTTATTCTTAAAAGTAAAAACAATTTCTTTGTTACTTTTAAAACATAAGTATCTTTGAAAATGTTTCTACCATTGAAAGAGGTTTTGATATAGATAGATTACTTAAAAAAACCTTGTTATACTTATTCTCAATAAACCTATTTTTCAAAAATTTGAAGTCAGCAAACACAATGTTACTGGATGTCACCATATTTCCATATTTCACCATTTAAAGTTCTTTGTATTTCAGTTTTCTTTATTTGATTAGATAAGGAAGATACTCTATCCATTTAATTTATAAGGGCATCATCCAATAATTAGGGCCACGGACTAAAAAGGAAAGTAAGCACTTAGCTAATTTCTGCTTCAAATCACTAGGCAACATAGCAGTATGGAAATTACTTAATATTCTTTTTAAAACTGATGGAGAAAAGGAGATAATAAGGTTTACTAATCAGATTAACTCTAAAATCTCATATGAACCTGCGATTATATTATTCAGAAAAGGCCATCAATATTCCTAGAAATCAGAGCTGGTAGGTTTTTACAAATTTTAATGAGATTCAGGTGCTGGCATTGTGGCACAGCGGGTCAAGCCATTGTCTGCAGTGCCTGCATCCCATCTGGGCACTGGTTTGAGTCCTGGCTGCTCCCTTTACAATCCAACTACCTGCTAATGTGCCTGGGAAGGCAGATGAAGACGGCCCAAGTATCTTATCCCCTGTCACCCATGTGGGAGACCTAGAAGAAACTCCCAGCTCCTAGCTTCTAACCCAGCCCTATCCATTGCAGCCATTTGGGGAGTGAAAAAACAGATGGAAAAGCTGTCTTTCCCTCTCTCTCTGTGACTCTGCCTTCCAAATAAATAAAATAAATATTTAAAACAGAAAAGAAATAAAAAATGAGATACAGACTACTGGTAGTTCTAATTATACTCATTTTAATATGACACTCAAATTTAAGAAGATATTAACTCATCTGTAAAATAGGTAACCATTATTAATCACATAGTTGAAAGTTATATGCATCAACTATAAGATAATTTAAAACAAACTACTCAAATATGCTTGTTTGAGAGGTTATGAAAATGTATTCTATAATTTGACTCAAAAGTGTTATATTATGAGATTCTTTAAATACATAATCATAGACTTGCTCAAACTTGCTTCATTTTGGGGGTGGGGGTAATTCATAATCATCTAAAGCAATTTAAAGCATTTTTGATTGATTACAATCTGAGATAGAATTTTTTTTCATTTCTTAAACACTCAGTTTCTCAAATCAGCAAATCCTGTTTTAGACTAAAATTTAGTGCCATTTCTGGAATGAGAGGAGAAACAACTATTTAACTAACTTACACCTCTTTATGGGTAGGCAGCATCAACAAATCCTTTAACTCAGCAGTTATAAGAAATCCCTATGAACTTTTCAAAGCTAAACAACTTCAGCACTTCCACTTTTTTTCTTAAAATAGCCAGCAGCCAACATTCAAAATGAACTGCTAAATTCCTATATAACAAGATAAAGATTGTTTCTAATATCAATAGCTTTTATCTCGATTTCGTGTCACTCAGAAATGTTCACTGTTGAAAACAACTCTCAAAAACACACTTATAGCAATGGCCTATCTTTTCAGACTGAGAATTTGTGGTTGAATTAGGAATACTCTGAAAATAAAGCCCAACAAGTGAAATATGTCCTTTGATTTGACAGTTTCAAGAGACCAAAAATCCCCCAGTATAATATTGCAAGAGCAGAAGTATAGGTTTTCCTCCAGCTATTGTTCCTTTTAGGAACACTAAATGCCTTCCTGCTTCATAATGATTTTATAATAATGTAATACCAAGCCCAAGTAAATAGTTTTTTAATAGCTACTCAGAAAACCTTGTAAACTCTCTATAGCTCTGTTTGCAATGCCATTGCAGAAGCTAATCACCTTACACCTGTCCTACAATGTGACAGATATTTACTGCATAAGCCCTATAGAATGGAAAAAAAAAAAGATGTTAACTTCCAACAAGGGTCAGCTCACAAATCCAAAGGGAGGACAAATCACAGGTAGACGAGGACAAGTAACAGACATTACAGCAGCACCGCCAGCATGCGGCCCATGATCAACTCCGTTTATCTCTATGATATGAAGGTCTTGTTTAATGGAAAAAGTACCCAAACATACTTTGTGAATGTATGTGGATACTGACCTGGACTTGTGACAGGACTAGAGGTAGTAGGCTCAATAATTTCTACAAAAAGGGAAAAGGAAAGAAAAGAAAAACATTTTGTGTATTAATCATACATAAAAGACAAACACTCATGAGACAATCAACAGTCATGCAACATATACACAGGTGGTTTTTGATTTGAAGGCTTCCCTGACCATGGAAACAACTGAACAACATTCAATTTCTGATGTTTGTATATCAGCTGATCACTGTTTTTGTTATTGTAACATCTTGTATTCTGAGCCAACATTTGGGAGTCATTTCCACATTCTAGTCTATGGCATCATGTAATGCTGTGCTAAAGTTAAGGATCTGCTGCTAGCATTCTCAAGCTAGGGGCCGGCGCTATGGCTCACTTGGTTAATCCTTCGCCTTGCGGCACCGGCATCCCATATGGGTACCGGGTTCTAGTCCCGGCTGCTCCTCTTCCAGTCCAGCCCTCTGCTCTGGCCTGGGAGGGCAGTGGAGGATGGCCCAAGTGCTTGGGCCCTGCACCCACATGGGAGACCAGAAGGAAGCACCTGGCTCCTGGCTTCGGATCAGCGCAGCGCCGGCTGTAGCGGCCATTGGGGAGTGAACCAATAGAAGGAAGACCTTTCTCTCTGTCTCTCTCTAACTAACTCTACCTGTCAAATTTAAAAAAAAAAAAAAAAAAAAAAAGCATTCTCAAGCTACCATTTACATGGTTATGGTTTCCTTCTAGTAAAACACTAAAACATGCAAGTAGAATATTTTCTTCTGAGAGAGCCAGTGCCAGTTCCCAAAACCACTGATTGGACAGTTGCTTCATAATAGACACTAAAAATAAAAATCATGGTCAAGTTCTCCAGATGTCTTTTTAAAGGTAAAATCTCATATTTTACAAGCATATCTACAAAACTCGGCCTTTTAGAGGAGAAATTGTGTCTGCCTTTGTGTTTCTGTGTAAAAAGTAAGCACACATACCCTTGCAACCTAAAATATATTTGTATATTGACAAGGCACTGTTTCTCTATATCCCTGGCTTACTTGAAGTGTATTTGTAGCATTGGCATAAAAATAATACTCTAGTAGATATCTAACAAATTCTGTGGGCATTTTAAATCCTGAACAAAGATAGTTTCAAAAATTTGTGGGAAATAAATTGTGGACAAACTACATGAATTTCAAAATGTTTTTCCCATCAAAATAAACTTTTAATTCGATAAATTTCTTGAAGAGCCCTGATAGAATATTTTATTTAAGATTTTTTAACTTATCTTTCTAATGGAATCCTTTCTGTTAAAGTGTGAAATGACGGTGATAATATTGGTAGCAGCATGCAAAGTCAAAGACCATCATTGGCAATCCTAAAATAGAGGAATAATTTTCAATGAGGGAAAAGCAAATATCAAGAAATCATTGTTTTTTTTTTTTTGAGGGTTTCTAATACTTTAGCAGCCTGAGAAAATTTTAGCACTTATTTCACAAAAGCAATGTACTTCTATTTAATGTAGTTAATAAGAAAGTTTAAACCAGTAAGAAAACTCATGAAATCTCAAGGATTCATGAATCTGAAGTTGATTTTTAAAACTTAACACAGTGTGTCTGCCAGAGGTAAAAGCAGAGATTCTCATGCAGGATCTTGTCTCTGGAAACCTTCTTTGCTTATCATTGTTCTGGTGACCTTCAAAAGATGTAGGCAAGAGAGAAAGTCAGAAAAAGAGAATTTGTTCTTCCTCTCTTTTTCTGGAATTTTCTCTTTGGGACTTTTATTGCCGTTCACTGATAAAGTAACAGCGATTTCCAATTCTATTTAAGAGTGAACTCACATCCCTTCCCTATTAGATGAGTTTAGCTACTGGTTTTACTCTTAAAACTCTAGGTTAGCAGGAGTTATAACATCCACCTTTCTGAAAACCTTTTTAGGGTCAAGTCTGGGGGAGTAAATTTTGTATGTGTTTCAATCTGAAAGTCTGATTCCCTGGACTGTTTATGATTGTCTGAGTCAAGGGATCCCCCCAGGTCTCAGGAGGGCTGGCAAAGATCTTTCCTAGCTTTTAACACATCTGAGATGATGAATGTACTCTTTTTTTTGACAGGCAGAGTTAGACAGTGAGAGAGAGAGAGACAGAGAGAAAGGTTTTCCTTTTCCGTTGGTTCACCCCCCCAAATGGCCACTATGGCTGGCGTGCTGCGCAGATCTGAAGCCAGGAGCCAGGTGCTTCTCCTGGTCTCCCATGCAGGTGCAGGGTGCAAGCACTTGGGCCATCCTCCACTGCCTTCCCGGCCACAGCAGAGAGCTGGCCTGGAAGAGGAGCAACCGGGACAGAATCCGGCGTCCCAGTCGGGACTAGAACCTGGGGTGCCGGTGCTGCAGGCGGAGGATCAGCCAAGTGAGCTGCGCGACGCTGGCCTTTTTTTTTTTTTTTTTTTTTTTTTTTTTTTTTTTGCTAATGCTGATTTTAAAGTTCACAGAAAAAGATGGGTGGCCTACAACTACAATTTCATCTCAATGAACACAGAAACAAATAGCTGTCCCTTAGAACCAAGCTCTTCATTGTGCTTGCTTATGTAGAACTAAATTGCTTGTGTAAAGCTACATTGTCTCATAGAAAGGCTTTTAAAAGAATACAAGAATTTAGTGCATGAAAAATTATGTTGCATGCAGGATCTACTCCATGATTTTAGCTTTACAGTTAGTGCGAGACATTTTTTTCATCCACATAAGCAAAGAGAAAAAGGAACACCTAGTTGAGTAATTTCATATAAAATAAGATTTGTGAAGAGAGAAATTGGTTGAGTAAGAGATTCAGATTAATAAAATCTAAGGAGTCACAAACATAGTGCAAGAAGGAAGGGAAGAGAAATTAGAGTGAGAAGAAAGTGCTGAAATCAGAAAAATCTAGCACTGAGGTTGGGGAATGATGAAGAGTCAGCTAAACTCCTTGATGTGAGATTGGTGAGTTAGAAAGGATGCAGATAACACTAGCATCTGCCACTATTCAATTGCATGCCAGGGAGCAGGTAAATGAATCTCTCCAACCTTCAGTGCCCTCATTCATCAAATTTAGAAAATAGATGCTATTTTGTAGTGTTGTTAGGGAAGATTAAAGATATCTTATATAAATAACCACATGAGAATTAGTAGTTTTTGTTATTGTGGAGTGAATGGGAAAATTTGTATCTGAAAGTACAGTGTTAGAATTTAGGAAGCGTTTAACTTTATCAAGTAGGAGCAAATATGGAGAACAATGTGTGTAGTTAAAACTACATAAATAAAAAGGAATTACACCTAAAATGTAGACAATGATTTTTTTCCAGCTAAAACATACTGAATGTATTATGCCTTAGCATCATTATTTGGGAGCCATATTGATTATAGGAAGATAACTGGAATCCATTATACTTTAAAATATTTATTTATTTATTTATTTGAAGCAGAGAGACAAGGAGAGACAGAAATAAACATTTTCCACCTGCTGGTTCACTCCAGAAATGCCTGCAATGGTGAAGATTGGGCCAGGCTGAAGCTAGGAACCAAGAATTTCATCTGGATTTCCCAGGTGGGTTGCTTGAACCACAATTTGCTGCTTCCCAGATACCTTAGCAGAGAGCTGGAGCAGAAGTAGGGATTTGAATGGATACCACAATATAGGAGGCAAGCATGCCACACTCTGACTAAACCCATTGAACCATAGCACCCACTCCCACAATATTTTGTAACAATTCTAATTTATGTAAAAATTTAGAATATAAATTTATAGATCAAGATCTCACGTTTTTTGTGAAGTACAAATGGCTTTTAATCCTAAAATGGAAATTTGGTGTTAAATTATTATAACCAAGTATTTATAACACATACAAAAGATATTAAAAAGTAAACTTTCCTCCTTGTATCTCTAAACAAATCAGAATGATTCTACTAATGCAACATAATGAAGGCCTTTCTTTGTAGTTATAGAAAATAATGATATTTTATTACTTAGAAAAGATAGTCTGGGTAGTAGTCAAAGTTGACAAGGTGGAATAAATCTGGTATAGATTTCTTTGTACTTTTCCAAAATCAATGATTCAATATATCTGAAACTACTTATGGAACAATTGTTAGAACAATAGTAATTATTATTATACTAGTTACAATTGCATAAATTATTGAATGTTTACTGTATACTGTGCACAGATTTAAATGTTTTACACATCTTTTTTTAAAAAAATATTTTATTTATTTATTTAAGAGGTAGAGTTACAGAGAGAGGGAGAGACAGAGAGAGAGGTCTTCCATCCACTCGTTCACTCCCCAAATGGCTGCAATGGCTGGAGCTGAGCTGATCTGAAGCCATGAACCAGGAGCTTCTTCCAGGTCTCCCATGAGGGTGCAGGAGCCCAAGCACTTGGGCCATCTTCCACTGCTTTCCCATGTGCCCATATGGAATGCTAGCACCGCAGGCAGAGACTTAACCTACTGCGCCACAGCACCAGCCCGTGTTTTACACATCATAACTCATTTTCTCTAACCAAAAAATCCATGAGGTAGCTAATGTTATCGATTCCTCCTTTACATATGAGTCAATGGAGCACAGATAAATACCCTGCTCATAGTCAAACAGCTAATAAGGAATAGAGATGGGAGAGATATTATGCTAGAATGTCTTAGCATTCTATTCTCTTACCTTCCACAAGAGATACCCTACCCACTTTCATTACAATATACTTAAATGGGACATTCCTACACAAGAGATATTTCTACTCTTTACTACCAGCTTTCCAATAACAAGGTCTTCCTATTAAAAGTAGTTAATTAATGAGTGGTTTCTGTTGGGAAAATCAGCATATCCAATCAGCATTAATTCCTAAAACTTCTACCATAATGGACTTTCACAATTTTGTTCTCATATTCTAAGTCAAAATCAAATATAGTTGTTTGCTATTGTATAAATCTTGATGCAATAGTGGTGTAACACTTCAGATAACTCCAAGGATATTGTCCTAACAGAATTACACAATTAAATAAGAATTTTAGACTTGTACACCCTACTCTATTAATATAGTAGTTTAACCAGAGACTGCTCAGTATTCAAGAACTTCATTGTTTTTAGATGGATCAGATTAGACTGCTGCTCTGTCATCTTAATAATCAACTCGTAAGCAGTGAAATATTCTTCATGAGGTGCCAAGTGAGCTCTCTTTATGAGCAACAGTAAAGGTCCTAAGTGAGATTTTTGTACATGTCTCATTATATGGAGAGTCAGAGTGGCACCCCAGGGTTAATGGCGAAATATATCACTGTATATCACACATCACATCACTGCAGGGAATGGTCTCAGCAAAGGGGCACTTTTAATTGTACATAAAACAGGGGTGAAGAGAAGTTCACCAAGACAGTTTCAAGGGTTATGTGGAAAAATGAGGTATCGTGTAAGACAAGATTTTACTTCTTTAACAAAGGTAATTTTGGTGAGGACAGGAGGAAATTCTATTAAAACAAGGTAATAAGTAAACAGTGCAATAAAAGAAGGAGTGATTTGTAATGTTTTTTTTTCCAAAGGCTGTATTAATTATTGCTTTGTAACTCTGCACATACAGTATATTATTAGAATTGTCCAGTATGAAACTCTTTCATTTCTAGGTTTTTAGAAAGTCATATTTGGCTTCTGGGTTGTTATTTTACCTTTATATTATTATATAGCAGAGACATGAGATGTGTGCAGGTTATCGTTCAAACTGTTGAGAGATAACATGATCATGTTATAGAGACAAAGCAGAAATTAATCCTTTTGGTTGCCATGGTTTCATCTGAATGCTCTGACTCCCAACTATTGTCAAGTGGAAGCAATGTCGTTTTCACAGGAGAATGAAGAGGACATTGCTCTGGAATGATCAAGGTTAGTGCCGATGGAAATACGGAAGGCTAAGTTGGTTACAGAAGGAAAAAAAAAAAGGTGACTTTTCCTTTTCTCCTTATGGAGAAAGCCCATAAAGTGTGCCGGGCTGCTTAGAGCACAGGAATACAGAGCTTTTGAGCATATAGAGACATGTAAGAATCACACTTCTGCCTCCAGGAAAGAAATGCATCATTTGGAAACTTTCATGGGGTTATAGTTGATATCAGACACTCCAAGGTAACAGTCTAATACACATAGTACAATTCTGGTAGTCAGAAGTCTTGGATTCTATCTCATCTGGTAACCACAGGAGTGGTCTCTAACTCAGGCTCTTGATTTCAGTTTCTTCTATAAAACTAAGAGGTTATAATAGCATGCATACATACTGACCATTATTTTATACTAATGCTATTTTTTGTCACTATCACATGGCTGTTGTTAAAAGATAACTTCACACAGCAGTTAATAATGGAGATCCTTGAGGAGACTTACCTGGGATCCAATACCAGCTCCAAGACTGGGCAGTTGCTCACCCTTTCTAAGTTTGTATGTTTATGAAATGGAGATAGTGATATCCACTGTAGTAAGGTAAATGAGATAATGCATACAAATCACTTAGCACAGTGACTGCCTGAAAATCACCACAGTTCGACAGATGTTAGCTTATTTTTTTAACTGAAGTGATGAAAAATGGCTTTAAAATCATTAGAGCACTATCAACATTTACATTGTTACAAGAAATTATCATCTAATTCAACCTTAAAGTAAACACTTTATCTAGAGTAAACCATTTCTATTACTGAAAAATTACAAAAACATTTTCAAACGTTTAGAAAGAAAAGCCTACATGTTAACATCAACTGCACTCAACCACCAAACTTTCACTGTAACGTTACAAATGCACAGGATATTCTGCATATATTTTATAGGAGATTTGGTGCCAATGTTTCGCTATTGGTTGTAGATGTCAGAGTGGAATGTGTATGTGATGGAGCAATGGATTACTCACAGGGGAATAAAAATTCGAATGTTGCTGTATCTCTGTACTTATGCTCACTCCAATTAAAGATTGAAGACAAAGTCTTATGTTAGAACTAAGAAAGAATGTACATATATTATCATCCTGGTTAATATCCTGAAACAATACAAATACTGCCATTCTTAATCTTGGTCAAAACTAATTCTTGGAATATTAAAACATACTCTTAGTAAATGAAAAGCCAGTTCTTTTATGAGTGAGGATATCAATTCTATGATAGCCAAGGGTCACTAAGAATATACTGTACATTCATATGTTCAGTTATATTAATAATAAAACTTTTCAGAGTTATGTTCATAGTTTCTTCCATAACTTTCTCTACCGTCTGAGATTTGAGAGAAAAATTATGGAAGAATTTTGGTCCATGCTTTCAGTTATAGTTGGTAGAAATATTTTTCCAGACTTCTAGGTCAACTACTAATTTTCAGTAAATAATCAAAGGCCATTAAGTGGGGCTGGCGCTGTGGTGTAGTGAATAAAGCCTCTGTCTGAAATGCCAGTATCTGATATGAGCACTGGTTTGTGCCCTGGCAGCTCCACTTCCAACTCAGCTCCTTGCTAACAGCCTGGGAAAAGCAGCAGAAAGATGACCCAAGTGCCTGGGCCTCTGCCACCCATCTGGATGACTCAGATGAAGCTCCTGGCTCCTGGCTTCAGCCTGAGCCCAGCCTTAGTCATTGTAGATATGTAGGGAATGAACCAGCAGATAGAAGATCTTTCTCTCTCTCTTCCTCTCTCTAACTCTGACTTTCAGATAAACAAATATATTTTTTAAAAGAAAGCCATTGAGAAATTTTGGGTTTTACCAAGCATTTCATATAATACTCAGGGCAAACACTGATTTTCATCATTATATTAATACTCAACTCTGGAAATGATCTGATGAGAGTTTGGCTTTATTTCTGAAACATGCCTCTCAGTATCAGGAGAATAAATGTCTCAGCTTTCAGTAAACACAACTGATTTCCAGTCTAATACAAATTAGGAAGAAAATACAAATAAAGGTATTATAGTCAAGAGTGCAAGAACCCAAAAGAGGAGAATTAACTGCTGATATATTCGTAAAAGCCTATTGTATTACTGCTATGCAAAGAAATGCATTAGACACCTGGTAATTAATAGTTGGGCTGTTTCTTTGTTTTAAACTTACAAAATTCTAATTATTTCCAAGGACTGAATTACAAGCTGTCAAATCTTTCCAGTTCTCCCACACAAAAGACCATAGAGGAATGGCATTTACTCACTGCCTGTGGAATTTTTTTTTGTTGGGGGGAGGGGCTGGATTTTTGAAGGATCTCCAAGGAGTTGGCAAATGATTGTATGTTTTTGAGATACTCATTTCACGTTACTCATCCATTTGTCACATTGGATTTAAAGCGATTTGGTGAATTCAAATTGCCACTCACCTTTTTCATGTGAGGTATGCCATTAATATTTGTAAGGTTGGAGTGAGCTAGAACTGAATTCAAGTCTGTCATGTATTAGCTGCAAAATCTTTCACAGATTAGTGGTCATAGGTGAAATAGGTTTTTTAATTTTCACAACCAATATGAGACACCTAGCATGGTGACTGGCATAAAGTAGAAGTTGGAACTTTTTTTTTTTTTTGACAGGCAGAGTAGACAGTGAGAGAGAGAGAAAGATCTTCCTTTTCCGTTGGTTCACTCCCCACTGGCCACTGTGGCCGGCGCACCGTGCTGATCTGAAGCCAGGAGCCAGGTGCTTCTCCTGGTCTCCCATGCGGGTGCAGGGCCCAAGCACTTGGGCCATCCTCCACTGCATCCCGGGCCACAGCAGAGAACTGGACTGGAAGAGGGGCAACCAGGACAGAATCTGGCACCCTGACTGGGACTAGAACCCGGTGCGCTGGCACCGCAGGTGGAGCATTAGCCTATTGAGCCGCGGCGCCGGCAGATAGAACTTTTTTAACCTTTCCTGTGATCCAGATCTAAAATTCTTGATATTATGGAAGACAGCTTTTCATTTCTAGGTATTTTTAAGTCCTATTTGGGCAGTCTATTTGGGAATGACTGAATAATGTGGAAAGTAGCTGGAAACTGCTAATAAAAAGGCAGCTTGTGGATGGTGATAAATGTCCCTGGATTACTGGCTTTACAACTACATCCAGGAAGTATATAAAGTGAGTCCACCTGTTGGCCACAGTGAAATGACATACAGCGGCAAACTCTGACAAAGCAGGGTGCTATGAGACATTGTGACAGGTGCTGAAGGGTGTCCTTTCCACCTAAAGTTTCTTTGAGCCAGGTGAGTAAGCACAGGTTCAACATATGTCAGCAGGAACAGAAGACGCTGGCAGAGTACGTGTCACTCTGCTCCTCCCAGTGTTCTATTAGAAGCAATGTGGCAAAAATCCAGCTTTCTGAGAAATCGATGCTAGCAGAAAACCAAACCTGTCAAGGAGCAGCTGGACTGTTGGCTCAGTTAAAGAAAGATGCCTAAGGGCAAGGACAAAACCAGGGAGGCATTCTATGGAAGAGCTTCCTGGACATTGCACTACTGACAATTCATATCATTTTTGAGTTATTCATTCCTTTGGAGATTTTCGCTACCTTTTCAACATATCTTTCGAGAGCATCCTACTTTCCTAACGCTATGCTGGTTGTTGATACAGTGGTGAATAAGGCAAATGCTCTTCTCTGTAAAAGGCACTATATGGTGATATCAGCAATGCAAAAAAAAAAAAAAAAGCAATGAAATGATTCCACAGTAAGAACTATGGATAGTAAGTCCAGGGTACTTTAGGGGCCTGTAGCTGGAGAAACTGTCCTGGTACAGGGGTTAGGGAAAACCATTTTAGGAAGTGACTTGCTAAACCTGAATTTCTGCGTCTGAATCACATGCTTTGTCCAGGCTCGAACAGTCAACAACAGAAGGCGAAGTCAGATGGGTCTACTGCTGGTGAGTCTGCTGGCAAGTGTGGATACAGCACATTCTGCTGTGGGCAGAGCTCTGGAGAAGAGGTTCTGCTGAGAGGGCATGCATGATGTGATTTGCTCTCTGAACAGTGAGGTACTGAGGGAAATGACTCCAGTCAGGGGCAGAAGATGTCACAGCCTGAAGAGATTTTAGACACTATTCTGATCCTACCAGTTCATCTTACAGACGAGAAAAATGAGGCCCAGGCAGATGGGTGATGTGTCCAAATTAAACAGCCAGGAAACTGCAGGGGTGGCATTAGAAGACTGGTCTTTTTACTTGCAGTCCAGTGGCAATGAAGAAAAGGAAAACCTTAACAATACTCTACCACAACAATATTACTCTATCCTCCTGTGTGTGTCATACATGAAGGGTATATAATTTATACAGTAAACACTTTTGCTTGTTTATTTCTGGTCTTTATCACTATAATGTAAACTATCAAGCCAATAAAAGTCAAGTCTCTATAGTAATACACCAAGGAAAACAGTACAATGATTTCACTCCTGTGATGATTTTCTGTCCTCACAACTCCATAAAGCAAAGAGAACAACTGACTGAAGATCAAGGACCTCACAAGCAATTTTTCTTGATGCAACAGTCTGAACTAACCACTTCTGAAGCACATTTATTTGACTGGAAAAATCCACCACGTTTTTTGAATTGACCTGAATAAGTGCAAACATGTATGTTCATAAATACTGGAGTACAGGGTAAATCTCTGCATGTATAGCCATACACAAGGGGTCTTCTAAACATTCTTGGGAAATGAGTAATATGAAAAAACTATGAATGAGTTTCAGAATTTTTTACAGCAAAATAAACACCTTTGTCCATTTGCTGTGAACTTTTTGGAGTACCCTCCTATGTATGTCATGTGACATGACAGGTATATAAATGACACAATAAACACTTTTGTTTGCTTATTTCTTTCCTATCTTTATCACTATAATGTAAACTTCATAAAGCTAGGAACTTTGCTTGTTTTTCTATTGCATTCTCAATGTGTAAAACACTCCTGGCACATAACAGATACTCAATAAATATTGACTAGATGAATGAAAGAACATGTGTACAATTGCATATATGTATTAGAGTCCACATGCTCATATGTGGATTTTGGATGTGGATATTTTACATAAATATGTTATGCACATGTGAAACCACCCTCCGCCATCCCCAAGATAGCTGATGGAACAAAAGGATTGATGGAGATTGGAGAGTCACAGACTCCAATTAGACATCTCAAGATTATAGTCTAAATCTGATCCCAGGATGATAGCAGTTCTAGTACTGGGCCCAAATAAAATTTCAGTTTGGTCTGCACATAAAAGTTTAAAAAAAATTAAGGTGTGAGGCCAGTGTTGTGGCTCAGAGGGTTGAGACATGGTTTTCAACATTGGCATCCCATATGCATGCTTGTTCAAGTCCAGCTACCCTATTTCCTATCCAGCTCCCTGCTGATATGACTGGAGAGCAGAGGACAATGGCCCACGTCTTTGGGCTCCCACCCCCATGTGGAAAGCCTGGATGCAGTTCCAGTCTCCTGGCTTCAGCCTGGCTCATTCCCAGTTATTGTGGACATTTGGGGAGTGAACCAGCAGATGGAAGATCTCAGTCTGTTTCTACATATAACTCTGCATTTCAAATAAATAAAATGAATCTTAAAAAAATGAAGACAGGATTAAAGCAGTTCCTATTTTGCAAACTGAAATAGTAGAATCTGACCAAAATACCTGCTGCTCTGACCATATCATTTTTTTTTTCTGTTGGCATCTCCTATTAAATTACAAAATCATTCATTACCATGCTGCAAGAAAAGGCAAAGCAGGAGGGCATGGGTTAGAGATAAATATGTCTAATTGTACAATCCACTATATATACATCAAAGAAAACAAATCATTTTAGTCAAGTTTCATTTTATGAAATGAATTGGTATTACGCTTAGTGCATCTAGATTTTGCTTGGTCTGGATCTTCTAGTGGATGTTATTAAGGTACGGACATTGAAAACTCTCAGAAACAATTTAAGCTTATAAATTTGAGCAAAATGTCAGTTATGATTGATTCTTACCCAAAATTATATATTTCCTATGCATGGAGAATTAAGTACTTGGAAATGAATCCAGGATATAGCACCAAGTGGTTTAAGTTGAATAGAGTGTTTAGCCATTAAATTCATGTGAGGGTTTAGGCCTTATATGAATTCAAGGCATTTTTTAACGTTGTTTGAGTGCCTGTGCCCCTTTGCAGTTTTATTTGAGGAATACATAATGAGGCAACTGTCCAAACCCAGCCTTATCTGTATACTGCCATGTCAAATTTGATGATTCCTCAAGCTCCCTCCAACTTGTAGGATTTCTCTCAATTGCTGCACACTACATGTTCCTACTCTTCCTGAGATAGTATATGTTTTAAGTGATATTTGTTTAATGTTCATCTATCTAAAACATTAAAACGGTGGTATTTTTTCCATATTAACATTAATGTTAAATCAAAAGTATCTGGAAGCAATTGGTAATAAGAAAACAAAATTAATGCTACAAGCCAGAAAACTTGAGTTTTGGAACAGCTGTTGTCATTTCTGAGTTCAAAAAGACTCTGAGCCCCACTTTGTCACCTAAGAGAATCAGAAAAGCAATATCTGACTATTTTATCTTACAGTGGTAACACTGGGTAAATTAAATACCTTCTCTGGGCTTCTATTTCCTTAGCTGTAAAATGGGGAAAATGATAATTTGCCTCATAAGAGAACCATGAAAATAAAATAATTTCTATAAAGATCTTAGCGTAGTTTTTTTTTTTTGTAAGTTAGTGGCTACTATTAATGTAATTTAAATATATTGTACAAGTTTGCTTCTCCAAGCTAGAAGATTGTTGGGGAGGCAGGTAGGAAGCAGCCTGAGTAGTTCTGTTTGGGATGATTTCAATAAGACTAATTTGAAATTCCACGGAGATGCAAATTTCAAAAACAACACAGGCTTGAAAATCTACCTTGGTATGACTGCTAACTCTATAGACTTGGGAGAAGTTTTCAAACCTCTCTAGGACTATTTCCTTACAATGTGAAGCACAGAACCAAGACAGAGGAAATAATAGGTCAGTGCCACAATGTTAATTTGGGGTCAGACCTGATATCAGAAGCCAAGTTTCCTGAATGCCGGATCAGGATCACATCTCCTGCTTTAATAGTTGATTTGCTGCTGGCTCCATCTGAAGTATTTCATTTATTACTTCATACCAGAAAACTCATTAATTATTAAATACCAAGTGCTGTGTTAGATGTTGGAGATGGGAAGAGCACACCATACAAATCTGTGTCCCTGTAAACTTCCAGGTCAGGTAAGGATTGGTATGGGGTGTGAAGTCCCATGCCGGGAGCTGGGAACCTCAGCTGAGTGCAATAGCTAAAGATTGGATCTGTTTGTCTGCCTTTGACCTGTCCACAGGAGAAACAAGGGGTGCTTTTTGCTGATCAGGTACAGATAACCTGCATATTCCTCTCATTGCTCAGCAGTTTCTCTTTGATTTTTTTTTTTTTTTTACATCCATGATATTGCCAAATGAGATTTGTGGAAAAGAAATTCTCCCTGAATTTTCTTAGCTCAGAGATAACTGGATTCCTTTGGAAGCCAATGTTCTTTGCTGATTTCAATGTAAAGATATCTTTTGGGAGGAGGGGGGCGATGTTTAACACAGTGGCTAAAGCTGCAGCCTACAATGAAAGAGAGAGAGAGAGAGAGAGAGAGAGAATGAATCTTCCATCTGCTGGTTCTCTCCTCAAATGGCTGCAACAGCTGAAGCTGGGCTGATCCAAAGCCAGGAGCCAGGAGCTTCTTCCAGGTCTTCCACATGGGTGCAGGGACCCAAGGACTTGGGCCATCTTCCACTGCTTCCCCAGGTGCATTTGCAGGGAGCTGGATCAAAAGCGGAGCACCTGGGACTTAAACCTAGTACCCATAAGAGATGCCAGCACTGCAGGTGGTGGTTTTACCTGCTACGCTACAGCACCAGTCCCTGTTTTTCCTTTTTTAAAAACTGCATGTGAACTGTGGTATTTTGCAGATATAATTCATTTTGTGAATACTTCTATTTCCTCTGGATTTGATGAGTGACATGGAAGAGAGCAAGACAACCCTGGCACCTGCTTCTACAGAAAGAATCTGGAATGAAGGGGGGAAACTTAGGCTGTATGAAAAGAAGAAACCCACTGAAGAGCAACCTTGTGGCTGATAAAGATGGAATTTACATGTGTAATTTCTCTCATGTATATAATTCTGTATTTTGAATTGTAACTATTTGATTTTGGCATTATTTGCTAAATTTTCTCCTACAAAATTAAAAAACTGAATTTATAATATTCATGGTGAAATCCAACTTAACTGTATTATGATTTTTATGGTCCAAATGTTTGTGCCTGTAGAGAGAAATCTGGGTCTGACAAGGTAAACTACCTGAGGTAAACTATCTGAGGTAAACTACCAAAAAGAAAAGTAATTATTGAAGACCTTTAAAAAAAAAATATGACACAATAGCTCTTTAGCCACTGGTGTTTCTAATGACCAAGTTACATAATCTGTATTTGTTTATAGTTAGCATAAAGGTGAACTGTCCAAACTTTTTTGTAAACTCAAATTTAAAGAGTGTGTCAGTGGCAAAAAATAATGTCAAAAAATGCTTGTTCATTTAATAGATGTTAGAATGAAAATGTGCCAGTTAAGAATAAACTGGCTTGATTAACATGTTGATTAATGAATTAATTCACCTATTCAAAAGCTGATCAGGTCTCTGCTATATGCCAAGTATTATAACATGTGCTGGGGTACAAAGATAAATAAGATATCATTTTCTTTTTAGTGGGGACATAGCAAAATAATTAAAATAAAAATTGAAATATAATTTGATACATCAATAAAATTCTACTAATTAGGAATGTAAATAGAAATATAATGTAATTAGAATATAAATAGGTTTTTAAAGGTGGTGATGGTAACATATATATATATGTGTGTGTGTGTGTGTGTATCTCATATATATATGAGAGAGAGAGGAACTATTTCAATGCTTAAACACATTGGCTCTTTCAATTCTCAGCCATCTAGAGAAGTGGTACAACAGTGGGAGTGTGTTTCCCAAATTTCATGAGTTAGAAACATAAACCCCAAAGTCATATGTTAATGGTGTTGGAGAGGTTGGACATTTGGGAGGTTAGTGGGTGGTGAGGGATCTGGCTTTATGACCAGGAAAATCCATTTATGGATTAATGGATTAGTGGATTAATGGGTTATCTTAAGAATGTCTTTGTTAGAAAAGCAAGCTCCTTCTGGCTTGCTTTTTTGTATCTTGCTGTGTGGTGATGCCCTGAGCTGTCTTGGCATTCTGCAGAGTTCCCACTGGCAAGAAGGTCCTCATCAGATATTTTCCCTCGACCTTGGAAATTCCAGCCTCCAGAACTGCCAAAAACAAATTTCTTATTTTTATCAATTATTTAGTTTAAGTATGCATTCATAGCAAAGGAAAACAGCTTAAGACAAGGGGATACTACTGTTAGCACCATTATTAAAGAGAAAACTAAGCAAAGAGAAATTAAGACACCATGCACGGTGACACAGACGGTAAGTGGCATAGGCAGAATTATTTGTTCTTATTTGTTTGTTGGTAAAGATCTATTTATTTATTTTGAAAGAGTTACTGAAAAAAGGAGAGACAGAGAGAGAGGTATCTTCCATCTACTGCTTTACTCCCCAGTGGTCACAATGGCCCACACTGGGCCAATGTGAAGCCAGGAGCCAGGAGCTTCATCCGGTTCTCCTATGTGGGAAGCAGAGGCCCAAACACTTGGGCCATATTCTGCTAATTTCCCTAGGCCAGTTACAGGGAGCTGGATGGGAGTGGAGTGGCTGGGACATGAACTGGTGCCCAAATGGGATGCCAGCTTTTCAGGCAGCTACTTTACCCTGTAAGCCACAGTAACAGCCCCCGGCAGAATTTAAATCCAAAATGCCTGGGCTATAGGACCTGTGCCCCTCATATACATAAGCTAGAAGTTCTCAGATGGTATTTGGGTGGTGGGTGGCACTCAATATAACTGAGTGGAAAAGAAAACTTACAGAATTCGAGAAAGAGCAACATGGATTAAAATCAGCATTACCTACTATCAGTTTCCCATATAATTACCTTATTTGTTGCCTCCTAAGTAAATCAATTCTAGCTACTAATCAGGCCACAAATTTAGATGGACAATAATGAAGTGAAAAACTAGAAGGAGGTTGGCAAGTTAATTTGACACTGGAGTCACTGTTCAAGTTGCTTTGATTTTTGAAACAAAACTTCTGACAATTATGGCCAGTGGTAATTGGCAGAGAATTGCATCCACCTTCCTTTTATTGCAGAATTTCTTGATGTTTTTGATGTTTTCATATAGGTAGGAGGTGGGGAAAATCCTTTAGGAGTAGTTCTATTCTTCTCCTTCACGTTTCTTTGAATCCTCATTTCACTGACAATTCAAAGCGACCACCCTCTCCCTTGTTGTCCGATACTGTCTATCTAACTTGCTCATTTGTCAAGAGACACAGACAATAGGCAGAGAAGTACTTGTTTGGGGATAATTAATTTGAAATTAGAGCACGTATATTTTGCAATTTAGCAAAGTCACAGAAGTGAAAAGGAGATAGGCTGTTCCTGCCACTCATACTCTGTTCTTAATATCCTTCCCATTTGAGATGAGGGCTTCTAAAACGTGGACTCACAGCTCTGTAGTGTTAATATGCTTTGGAGAAGAGCAGAGACATGGATGGTCCACTGTAGAAATTGATATAAAGAAAAAGATACTCAGAGATGTTCAACAATTAAAAAAACAAACATGAGAGATTAATAAATCAGATATTATTCTATATCAGACTGGCCCCAGCCAGAAGTGATGATTCTATTCCATGTCATAGAAAACTGTCCCAGTTAAAAAAAAAAAAAAAAAAAAAGGAGGAGGAAGTGGGGGGTAGACTCTGCCGGATCTGTTACATCCACAATGCACAATGCCATGGCAGATTCCAAGATGGCTGCAGTGTGCCTGGCTTCTGATAGTCACTTCATTGTACCAGAGTTGATGTGTTTGGTCAATAACACATAGCACAAGCTATGGGTTATTACTCTGGCCTGAGCTAAAACAGTCACTGAAGCTTTTGTCTAGTGTGTGTAACCTACACCCCATCCTCTCTGAAAAGGAGTTCTGGGAAAAGGCATGTTATGGGCAGTACAACAGAAAAATCTACATAGCAAGAGACTGAGTTCTACTGACATCCTGATGAACTTGGAAACAAATCCTACACATTTGTCAGACTTCAGAAAACTACAGCCTCATGACTTATCTTGATTGCAGCCTCACAAGACCCCCAAGTTAGAACCAACAAGGTAAACACCCCTAGATCCTTCACCAACAGAAGCTAAAGTAGTAACTGTTTTCTGTTTAAAGCTGCTAAACTTGGGGTAATGTTTTATGCAGCAGACCCTGACTGGTGTAGCCCCATTCTTCTTGAGATAGGGCTGGTTCTACATGGCAAGGTTCCTCTTGCCATGGCTTCTTGGAGTAGCAATCTTCCTGCTGCTTTGGGCCTAACAGGTCTCTGAGTTACCTTCACACCAAGTGAGGCATGCTTGAGGCTGCCATCAAATGCAAGGGCTGTAGTACTGGATGTCTTAGGAGTTCAATCCCTGAGGCCAAAACTGTGCCCTACAGATTTCTCAACTTTCTGAAAAGAGGAAATGAGATCTTCTTAAAAAGCATCAGGCTCCAATCTGGATTTCACTGCAGCTTCTTGTCTCTGTTTCAAAGACATCTTACATTCTTGGATATTCTTGACGTTTGAATCATGTGTCAAGATGTTGTTGATTCTAGTGATGGCAACGTTTCATCTCATATGCATAGCAGATTGTTAAAACATGCCGAAGCTGTGGTGCTCCTTTCCATTCTGCTGTTCCCAATTTTATTGTCACTTCAGAAATAAACTACAACATATAAAGGAGCACTGGGAAGGCGGCTTTAAGAGCCCTGGGGTAGAGCTAAAAGCAGCTCCCTTGATTTTATGTTTGAGCCATCTGGTGCTTACATCAGCTACCACTTGTTTTCAAATATATATTATTTGCGACTTTGTAGAGCTGAATAACATGAGCCCCTTTGGTACAGCAAATATTGTCAACATACAGTGATTTAAATAAAAGAAGGAGCTAGTCATTTCATATGCGTCTGTGTGGATAGAGGTTGATAGCTTCCCTGCACTGAGAATAGGAGAGTTCTTTCAGTAAGAGAAGTGTCTAAAGCTTCAACCTTTTGGACATCAGGGAAATAAACCAAACCTTTTTGGAGAAATCACCTGTGTTTAGAGCAAATGCTAGCATTTATTAAGTGCTTATAATATCCTATGCATTATGTGAGCTCTTCAAAAGTTTTGTCTCATCTAAGCCTAAATTAGTCAGAATACAATTAGACAATATTATAATTATAAACAGCCTTAAAATCTTAGTGAATTAGCAACATAACAAATGTTTGTTTATTCCCATGCCACATGCTTATCTGTATATCTTTCAGACACTAGATAGATATGAAGACAGATCAAAAAGTTCATAGAAAAATTAGATAAAAAATACATTTATTTTGGTGCCAAAAAACACTGAATTCCATCCCACAGCTTTTTTCATAATATTTATTTTCCATTAACTTTTTGAGGACTCCTTGTATACATGGATTTCAAAATTTTTAGCACTAAAATTGTATTTTTCCACGAACTTTTTGAAGTGTCCATATGCCATGCCATTTAAAGTACTAAAGTTCCTTGCTCATCTCGGGTAGGCATGAGATAGAGTTCTGCACTGGCTCTTCCATGTTTTGATCTGAACGTTCTACATTTTGCAATTGCTTAACATCAAATTAGTCATGAAGGACACATTCTCTTGCCTAAGATCTTCCCTAATGTCTGGAGGGAGAGGAGCACCAGAAACACATAAGCCATAGAATCTAAAATACTTTGTTTTTACAGATATACTTTACACGTGCAGAAGCCAAAGCATAGAGAGATAAAATGACTCGTCAAGGCCAATTACCTTGAACAGTGGTGGAACCAGATGAATCTCAATCCGAGTCTATGAAAACTCACTTAGTGCTTTTAAGCACTATGTGTGGAAGAGAGAATTTCTGTCAGAACTGACTGAAGGGATCCGGAGGGCCACATGGTATCTGCTCTGCCTGAATAACTCTTTATATCAATTCTTCGAAATATTTACTTCACCTTCTAAGTGAATGAAGGCAGGAACCATTTGGCAACTGTTGAAAGTTCAAGTTCCTAGCATAGTGTGCTAGGCACATAGCAAGTGTTCAACAAACTGTGGTTTAAATCTATTTAATGGATGTCTAGTTTGTGCCACGTTTCATATAGTACTAAAATGTAGGTTCTGCAGTGCACAATGGGTACTGCTTTAGGAATAATAAGGATGTTTTCAATAATCTGCACTTACTCATTTATATGGTAAAATGATAAAATTAAGCTATATTTTAAATCACCTACTTGTCCATGAATGTAGAAGCGAAGTGGTACAGTCATTTCTGGTGTTCAGGGCCAAGTGGTGAGTAGTCAGTCTTTGAGGTTTCAGCACCAATAGCTTTTGCCTCCCATGCATGTTGTTTGGGACTTCAAGTTCAGCCTACATTAGCCTCTCTATGATCATTTTCACTCTCACTCTCACTCTCATTGACATATGGCCTTCTCAGTCATTCACAGATTTTTTTCAGTTGTGTTAAACTGTAAGCAGGGTAACATTTCAAAATTGAAATTGCGCTGTGTCCTGAAGAGTTTCTTCTAGTTCTTGCTGCTTCCAGTTCCTGGAGCCATCATTCTTTCAAAAGGTCTTTCCAACCCTAACTCCCACTTGCTTTTGTTAGGGTTCAGAGTTGCTTTTTCTGCTACTCACCTGATTTTTCCCTGTCGTCTGTTGTAGACTTTACTGAAACTAATCCTTTATACAGGAAAACTGTGATCAAAGATTTGAGATATCTGCACTCTTATTGAGACCTCAGCCATTGATCCATGGATCCTTACTCCCTTCTAATTCCGTGCAGCCATGGTCAGTCCCTGCTTAGCTTCTGCCACCACAGCCTAGACTTTTATCTAAGAAATACTTCCAAGCATCCAAATTACTTGCTAAAATAAATTGGAACATGCTTTTCCAATGTATAGGAATAAACACTTGTTTGTTTTTTAAGGCAACAATCAGCTTTGAGAAAGGATTAAGTAGATTTGGTTCCTTTCTAGGATTTTAAAATATACCACCCGAACAAAGTACAAGGTAAGTCTTCTCTATATATTCAGTTTTGATTATGTGATACACCTGTCTGAATATAACTTAGAACATCTAGAACATGGCATTCATGTTGTCTCAGAGACCAGCATCATAAAAGGAATCTACCATACCAAAGTATAGTACTCTACTTTTCAGGCCTTCAAGAAGAATTTTTATAGATATTGCTTATAATTACTTAATTAAATGATATTTCATACTCCATTAGGATTTCTCCTATATTAATACAAAAATACAAGCATTACTCTTTTAAAACATGGAAACATTACTGTTTTCCAGTCATATTTACTTCTTCAGAAGTGTGAACATTGACAGATCAGATTCCATTACAGACACTCATGAAGGAAAAATGAAACACACTTTAATTTTCAGGCAATTCCAGTCACATTTTCTCTTATTTTCAAATAAATTATGAGACAAGGGAATTCAGAAACAAATTTCCTAATTAATTGTTAATAATGTCAAGTTTTTCAAAGGTACATTAAGATAGGCACACACAGTATATAAATATGTACACAAAGAATACATTCAGTTAGATACAGTGTAACATACCAAAGAAAGACTAGAAATTGGGAGATCTGGGATCCTGTGTTTTTCTACATTTATGTATATTACAAGTTTTAGAAAAACGACTTGTTTAGCCAGCTATAGGATAAACAATTTCAATCAGGACAAAGAACATGTTTGTTAATGTCCTCTCTCCCACATATGGTAGAAATGGCTTATCAAGAGCACTCATCCCTGCTGGCCAGGATGTAAGGCTCAAAGCCTTTCTCAGTACTGGGCTCCAGGCAGTGACTCCAGTTGATTTAATTGTACACCTGATATAAAGTTAATTGGTCATCAGGGCAGATGACTTTAAGTGTTTCTTCTGCAAGCTTATTTCTAAAAATACATCTTATTTCATATTGAAAGGATTTGGAAACTGAAAATAACTCACATTCATATGCATAATAGCAAAACAAGTACCAAAAGTGTGAAAATGTCTATATCTCCAATCAAAAACACTTTTTTGTTCCTTCCTTTCCTCCTTACTCTCCTTTTCCCTCTCTTCCTCTTGCCTCAACTGCTTCCCCTTCTCCTCTTCCTCTTCCACCTTTCAGTTTCAATTGACAAAAACTCTCTCCCTGACTTCACTCTAGTCAGACTGTTCTAAGCACCTTAAGTAAGTCTTGGCTTTGTTCTTCGTTGTCCACTTCTAGCAAAAATCCTGTTCAGTCACTTTTTTTTATTGACAGGCAGAGTTAGACAGTGAGAGAAAGAGAGAGACAGAGAGAAAGGTCTTCCTTTTTCCGTTGGTTCACCCTCCAATTGGCTGCTATGGCCAGTGCGCTGTGTCAATCTGAAGTCAGGAGCCAGGTGCTTCTCCTGGTCTCCCATGCGGGTGCAGGGCCCAAGCACTTGGGCCATCCTCCACTGCCTTCCTGGGCCACAGCAGAGAGCTGGACAGGAAGAGGAGCAACTGGGACAGAATCTGGTGTCCCAACCAGGACTAGAACCTGGTGTGCCAGCGCCACAGGCGGAGGATTAGCCTTGTGAGCAGCAGCACTGGTCCTGTTCAGTCACTTTGGAGAGTGATACCTGTCTGATCAAATTCCTTGCTCCCACCATCTCCCAGGTGATGTCTGATCAGTCTGGCCTGCCCTCATCAAGAAAACCATTTGATCTCATTCTCTATACCCTGGCTTATCCCTGAAGATTCCTCTTAGGAGATTTTCCTGCATTCCATGGAATCACAACTCATTTTCACTTGCCCATGCTATACCTGGAATTGAACCCAGTTCTATACTGAGGTCCCTTTTCCTCTACTGTAATAGTTTCTGAATAAAATATTTTTAATTCTTTAATACTACCTGGCTCTGAGTTTTCTTTAGTGGTATAAGTAGGCAAAAGGGCATGTTTGATTTATAACTTATTCTTAAGAGAATTTACAGCTTGAACCTACCAAATACCTCTACAGTATAGGGAATTGGCATTGTCAGGAAAAGATATTTCTTTGCATTTGGTCTAAATAAAAGATACACAGTGACTTTTCTATTCTTAATGTTTTGTAATACAGATTTTATTTATTTGCATTTTATAACCTTGTACAAAAATGGAGTATTCTTGTAAAAATCCCATAAACTTGTGCTGCAATTGCTTATTTCTTTTTTCTTCAATTACTAAAAGTTCTACTGAGTTCATGCTTTCTAGAAGTAAGATTATGTTTTGAACTGCATTCCTTTTCATGGCATATATTTATTAACAGAAAGCAGGTGTCACAGTTTCTAAATCTATGATTTATACTTATCCTATTTTTGAATGACCAGTCTCATCTCTGAAGTTTTCTGTCTTTAAATAATAAGGCTATTTCAAGCATTTTGGAATGAATAATTAACTGCCTCGCCTGGAATCTGTCTGGTATCAAAGTATTAATGCCTGAATTAATTTTCAGCTTATAACTGTTTTCATTTACACCTACTTCCTCGGTAGTTATTTAAGGCAATTTCATCTTTCCCATCTGTGGCTTATATGTTAATGTATTTCATTTTAATGAACACTCTTTAAGCTGCAGAAGTAGGCCAGACGCTATCAGAATGTGTCATAAGTGGAGAAATCTGACTCAGAGATAAACCTTTCAGATGAAAAGCTTTAAAAGGAGTGATACAATGGAGATATTTTTAATTCATAGCTGAGACATAACTCATATGAAATATACTGCTATAACAGCTTCCATTCTTTTCTAGGAATTAAATACAGATGAAGATTCACATGTGTTTGTTACATAGTTTAAAAAATTTATACCTGAGGTTGTGGTTGTACACAGGAGCCCATGTGGAAAAAACTAATGGCTAATAGATTTTGAAATAATTTATTTGACATGAGCATTTGGCACTGCTTGGGAGGTCAGAATCCAAAATCAGAGCACCTTGTTCAAGTTTCGGTTCTTCTTCTTCTTTTCAAAAAGATTTATTTATTTATTTTGAAAGTCCAAGTTACAAAAAGGGAGGGACAGACAGAGAGGGAAGGATCTTCTGTCTGCTGGTTCACTCCCCAAATGGCCGAAATGACAAGAACTGGGCCAGGAGCTTCATCCTGATCTCCCGTGTAGGTGGCAGGGGCCCAAGGACTAGGGCTGTCTTCCTATGCTTTTCTCAGGCCATTAGCAGTGAGCTGAATCAAAAGTGGAGCAGCCAGGACACACACCAGAGCCCATATGGGATGCCTGGCATCACAGGCTACAGCTTTGCCTACTATGCTACCAGTCAGCATCCGGTTCCTCTTCTGATTCCAGGTTCTTGCTAATGTGCATCCTCGGAGGCAGTAGATGCCAGCTCCAGTACTTGAGTCCCTGCCACTGACATGGGAGATCCAGATGGATTTCTAGGCTGCTGGCTTCAACCTGGCTGAGTCCAAGATCTTGCAGCGATTTGGGGAGTGATCCAGCAGATGGAAGCTTTCTCTCTCTCTCTCTCTGCTCTTCAAATAAAATGAAAATAAATGAATGAAAATTTAAAATCAAATAACTTTTTGACTGAATGCACATTTGTTTGTATGTAAATAAAGCCTGAATTTATGTTACTGATTTTCATTTATTTGACAGAATGACAGAGAAAGAGCGAGAGATAGAGAGAAAAATCTTCCATCTGATGATTCACTTTGCAAATGGCTTGAACTATTGAGACTGGACTAGTCTGTAGCCAAAAACCTGGCACTCCATCCAGTTTTCTCACTTGGGTAGCAGAGGTTCAATTACTTGGGCCATCCTCTTCTGCTTTTTCATGTGCATTAGCAGGGAGTTGGATTAAAAGTGGAGTAGCTGGGATTCGAACCAGCCCTCTGTTAATGGGAAGCCAGTATTATGCCACAATGCCAATCAGAATATAATTCCAATAATTGCATTTAATTTAGGTGAAAAATCTCTACTTATCTAACATATCTCCTTTTGTTAATGTCAAATATCTTCATCATAGAAAATCTTGAAAATAAAACTTACTACTAAATTAGGCTTGCAAAAATGGCTTTTTACTTCAGCAATTATGTCAGTATCATAAATGAAGACTCATTGCTTTAATTAATACTTTGAGAATTAGCAAAAATAATTATGTTGCTTGACTTTAAACTTCATGCCTTTTGGATATATTGGATACTATGATACTGGGGCAGAAAAACAGAAGTGATTTTATCATTATGTAAATAATTTTACTTAACTTTTTAGCCTTAAAATTCTTTTTAGAATATAGATTTTTTTTTCTATCGTTAAAAAACTGGGCATTAAGCAAGTATAAGATAGACAGGTGTCAATCAAGTACTAATTGTAGATAATATTTTTTTAATTAGACAATGTTACATTGTTAATTAGAGACTTTTTAAGAGTGGAATGTTAATATAAAAATGATATTATTCTCTTAGTCCTTCAGTTAAACTTGAGTGTTTAGTTATCTTTGAGGAGGTGACTTGCTTGATTTGGGGTATTTTTCAGTTGCCAGAGTAGATAATTTTTATATTAAGGGAGAATGTGTCAAATAACTGTTCAAGGGATGAAGAGGTTCCAACTAAAAATCATCTATTATACTGAGATTTCTTACCCTCCAACCATGCGTTACTGCTCCCAAGTTTCAAGAATTGCAATTTGGTTATTGCATTTCTATCTCTAAATAGAAATAATCTCTGTTTTCTTTGTCCTAGTAAAAGAATTAGGACAATCCACATAAAAAACTTGAGGTCTAATATATTATTTCTCTTAATCAGAACACATTTTGTGTATAAAGTTCTTAGATTTCTACTTTGGGTTTCCTGAATTAGGTTGGTAGAATCCAAGGCCCTGCATGTACAGCTTGTTAGAAAGTTAGAATGAGAACAGTTGAAGAAGTTAAAGGGGGGCTTTAGAGCACCAGAGTCCCAGAAGTCCAAGAACCTTATACTCAAAATCTCTCAGTTACTCAAGGAGAAGCAAAAGGTCACCCTCAAAGTACGCAACAATCTTGCTTGCCTCCATCCTTCCTGAGAAGAAACTCATTAAAAGGAATTAATTTTCCTTTAAGAAATAGGTAGTTGGCATGCATATATCCCTAAGGAGCAGCCACTTGTAATTCAATTTGAAACAAAGAGTTTTTGAGTAATAGATTGAGAAACTCTAGTTATATATTGCTGCTCTGTACCTCCTTCACTCCCAAATTATAGATTATATATGTTTTACATCATATTCCAATTTAAACATCTAGCTATTCTGAAAGCTCTCTAAGCAGACAGGAATACTTTGCATGCCAACTCTCATTGGTGGTAGAAGTAAGAGCTCCAAGGTTGATTAGCAATGCCTGCCAGGGAAGAAGTGTTGGAAGTGTAACATGTGCCGTTACTGTCTCTGCCTTACAGAGGGATAATTTCCTTTCTGAATATATATTATTTGCTGCTTAGACAGTTTTAGAACATTTATTGCATGGAAATTATATATAAGGATGTCATTTTTGCATTCTCTGCCCACAAAAAAGACACATTAACTATTAAACAGCTGACAAGTATTGTTAAGTATGCACACTGCATAGCACTAATCAGTCTCAAAAGTTCAAAGTTTCATATTTTATAAAATTCTATTTCTTTCATAGATAAGTTGAAAATTAAAATCAACAAAGATCTATTAAAGGAAAATAAATACTTTTTAGTAAGATTGTATATGCTTTGCTTTTGATGGAAGGAAACCATTTCTAGAACTCTGTTGTTGTTCTCTATATCCTTGTAATTGAGAATATTTTATTTATATTATTTCTATCATTTTATTTTATTTCATTTAGCCAGGAAGAAACACAAAAAGGGAAATTATTTATGTTCCCATTATTTATGTGGGGAGCAGGAATCCAGTATCTTGAGCCATCATTACTACATTATAATGTTTTTATTAGCATAAAGCTATAGTCAGGACCCACAGCTAAGTGTCAAACATAGGCACCCCAAAATGGAACTAGGTATCTTAACCACTAGACCAAACACTTGCCCTGACACTATTTTCAAATGCCTTTCATCTTCAATGGAGTATTGATAGACAAATAACCAAGACAGACACTGAATGAATAATAAAGACCCTCTCAACAAAGAAAAGTCCATCTGATCAGATGGACTTTTCTTTGGAAAAGATTTCTGCTGAATTCTTCCAGACTTTTGAATAAGAACTAATTACAAGTCTTCTAAAACAATTCAGAACAAATTAAAGAGAGGAATTCTCCCAAACTCCTTACACAAGGTTAGCACCACCTAATTTCCAAAAACAAGTAAAAGATACAACACAGAGAAAGAACCATAGACCAGTATCCCGGATGAACAAAGACACATAAATCATCAACAAAATACTAGCTAATTGAATCTAACAACACATCAGAAAGATCATTCACCTGGACCAAGTGAGACTTATTCCTGGTATGCATGGATGGTTCAACATAATGTAAATAAATAAATGTGACACATCACATTAACAAACTGAAAAATAAAAACCATATGATTGTCTCAATAGATGCAGAGAAAGCATTTGATAAAATACAACATACTTTGATGGAAAATCCTTAATCAAATTGGGTATAAAAGGAATATTCCTCAACACAATCAAGGCAATATATGGCAAACCTATAGCCAGCATCAAATTGAATGGGAAAATTCAGAAGCTTTTAAACTAAGATCAAGAACCAAACAAGGATACCCACTTTCACCATTAATATTCAACAGTTCTGGATGTTTTGCCAGAGCCATTAAGCAAGAAAGTGAAATCAATGAGCTACAAATAGGAAAGAAGGAAGTCAAATTATCTCTTTTTGCAGATGACATGATTCTATACATGGGTGAATTCTACCAAGAGACTATTGGAACTCATAAGAGAGTTTGGTAAAGTTGCAGGATTTAAAATCACCATACAAAAAAATCAATGCTCTTTGTATACAAAAACAATGCCATGGCTGAAAATGAACTTGTACAATCAGTACCATTCACAATAGTTATGAAAAATATTTAAATACCTTGGACTAAATTTAACCAAGGATGTGAAAGATATTTACAATGAAAATTATAAAACATTAAAGAAAGAAATAAAAGAAGAAAAAAAAAATAGAAAAATATTCCATATTCATGGATTGGAAGAATTAGTATCATCAAAATTTTGATACTACTGAAAGCAATCTACAAATTCAATGTGATCTCAAACAAAATACCAAGGACATCCTTTTCAGTTCTAGAGAAAAGATGTTAAAATTGTATGGAAACACAAGAGACCCAAATAGTTAAAGCAATGTTAAATAACAAAACAAAGCCAGCAGACTCAGAATACCAGATATCAAGACATACTACATGGCAGTTATAATCAAAACAGCCTGGTACTGGGAAGTCAATCTAGCTCTCCCATTGGTTATGAGAGCAGCAGGAATCTAGGTTCTTGAGCCATCATTACTACCTCTTAGGTACAAAAATAGACATGTAGACCAATGGAATAGAATAGAAGCACCAGAAACTAATCCACACATCAAACCAACTAATCTTTTATAAGTGAGATAAAAATCATTTCTTGGAGAAAATACAGTTTTGTCAAAAAATGGTGCTGGGATATTGGGTTTACACATGCAAAAGTTTGAAACAAGACCCTTACCTTACAATTTAAAGAGAAATCAACTCAAAATGGATCAAGGATATAAATCTACAACTTGATATCATAAGCTATTTGAGGGGAATATTGGGGAAACGCTCATGATATTGGTATAGTCCAAGAGTTTTGGAGAAATATTCCCAAAGCACAGGCAATCAAAGCCAAAATAGACAATTGGGATGGCATCAAGCTAAGAAGCTTCTGCTGCAAAGGAAACATTCAAAAAAGTGAAGAGGCAACCCACAGAATGGGAGAAAATATTTTCAAACTCTGCAACTGATAAAGGATTAATATCCAATATCCATAAAAGATCAAGAAACTCAATAACAACAAAATAAACAATCCAGTTAAGAATAGGCAAATGACATGAACAGGCATTTTTCAAAGGATGAAATTCAAATCACCAACAGACAGTAGCCATCAGGGGAAATGATTGGGATCAGTACCCTTCAGACAAGTGCAAATAAAAGCCACAATGGGATTTCACCTCACCTCAGTTATAATGACTATCATCCAAAAATTACAAAGCAGCTAAAGCTGGTGAGGATGTGGGGAAAATGGTAGCCTAATAAACTGTGGGAATGTAAGCTAGTGCAATCACTGTGGAAGACAGTATGGGGATACCTCAGAAATCTGAAAGTAGATCTACAATATGACCCAACCATCCCATTCTTGGGAGTTTACCCAAATGAAATGAAATCAGCACAAGAACAGTTTTCTATACCCCCATGTTTATTGCAGCTCAATTCACAATAGCTAAGATGTGGAATCAACCCAGATTTCCATCAACTGATGACTGGATAAAGAAAATGGGGTATACATAGGTTATGGAATACTACTCAGCCCTAAAATCGAATGAAATCCTGTCTTCTTCAAAAAGAATGCATCTTGAAACTATTATGCTTAGTGAAATAAGCCAGCCTCCCAAAGAAAAATAACTTATATTTTTTCTGACATGTAGCAGTTAATATAGAATGTAAAAATATATAGGAATGAAGTAGATATTCTGTGATATGATTACTGTTTTTAACCCTATTTATACTCCTGTGGAACTATATGCTTCCTACTTTTTACTTGTTGATTATTATGGTTGGTAGTAAATTAACCCTATGATTATAGAGTGAATCGAAATAATTATTTGCAAAAATTAAGGAAAAGAAAGAAAGAAAGGAGGAATTTGGAGGGAGGAAAAGGAGGAGAGAAGGAAGTATGGTTAGTGTCTTAGAACTGTATCTAAGAAATACATGAAATGTGTTCTCTTTATATTAATAAAAAATTTTAAAACTCCTACATTTGAGGAAGATATTCCTGAGAATTTATTTCAGATTCCTATTTGGTAATATTCTTATGCATCAGTAAAAACTTAGTGACAGGTATTTTCAATGATCTTATATATAATTCAAGAAAGCATGGATATAAATACTTGCCAAGACCAGATTGTAAAAGATGGTATAAATTTCTGAATTTGGCACACTTACTTAGAGGATATTATTTAATGTGTTGTAATATGTCTTTTACTAGACCTCTTTAAATGAAAATCAAACAGTTTGAAGATGAATTCTGATGGCCCAGTTTCTTCAAACTTTAAATCACAATAGCATCTCTATGTTGCATTGAAACCTGGGATTTTCCTGCTGGGTTTTAGTATTTGAAGTACTGACTGCACATTTCATATTTCCATGATAAATTTGCAAATCTTTTTGCCTTACATGTCTGAAACAATCTGTTCATTACCTAGCCAAGAAGGTGGCCAGACAGAAACTGAAAAGTATTTGCCCAACAGAGTGCCCATGGCATAATTTGTTGATGGGAAAGAATTTCTTAAAGCAAGAGGAATTAAAATAATGTGACCATTAAGTAAAATTGAATGTAATGGTTTATCACTTTAGAAGCACTTGTTATGATAATATATTATATCTTGATATGCACATTATACTGTATATATACATGATCCCAAGAAAAATCATCATCTTAAAGGTTAGAAAATTTCAAGGCTGAAATGCTAATAAATAGCAGAGCTAGGGCTTAAAACCAGATTTTAAAAAAAAATTCTCATTATCTATGTCAAAGTCCTTCAGTGCCATCAGAGTGGGAAGGAAACGAATCCAATATCTATTACATATTACCTTAATATGTTCTGGATACTGTGTAATATTTCACTATATATTTTACCAAGTTTGCTGTCATTCTTTCCACTCCATAAGATAAATACTAGCATATGAGGATACTAGGATGCTGAGATGGAGAATAACTTTCCAAAAGCCATGTAGCGTATTTCAACTCCAAACTGCCTACAAATCTTATTTTTCTTTCCAACAGATAACACTGGGTTTTGTTATGATATTTAGAATAAACCTTAACTTTCAAACTCAACATTTTGTGCCTCATGAAGGTGAATACATTGCATTTCATGAAGGACTAGCCAGTATTGTGGAAGAAGATACTAAATGAGAATGGGTGTGATGTAATATATAGGTTGACTTTGATATCCATAGTCCTCCCTAAAGCAGGAAACATTTTCCTGACTTTTGTCTTCTAGACTTGTCAAGGAAAGACCTAATGGGAAAATTCTCAGAGGCTTTAAGAAACAATAGTATTTTCTATCTATGTAGAATTTTGCTTAAATCAAGTTCCATTGACTTCAGACTAGCTTATGAATTTGGACATATTATTTAATGTTCTGAAATTCAATTTTATTACTTATAAAATTGAAAAACTATGTCACAATGTTGTATTAAAGGTAAAATAATATGATATGATAAACTTCATAGAACATCCTGGCCGTGATCATGAGATCGGGTCTTAGGACAGTCAACACTCAACTTCACTAACCCAGATGGCCCCACTTTTCTGTTAGCCAATAAGAGCTTTAAGGGAGTTTAAGAAGTTTGTCATGAACATGATTAAACTAAGTCTCTAATAAAGATGAATGGCCTTATTAATTTTGATTGAGCATTCAAATTCCAAATTTTCCCACAGCCAATGTGATTATATATCTTGATTTGCTTGAAATAGCCCTGATATAGACTTTAACAGGGCCAACTTCTACTCCAAAATTTCTCAATTTGGATGATAAAGTATATAATCACACTACTTCAAGGGAACCTATTTGCCTACATTCATTAGTTCCATTGTATTTTATTCTATAAAGATGAACAGATTTACTGAACTGGATAAAATTACATGCCCATTTGAATTTATAAAATACCAATCTTAAACAACATTTGAATGGATAATACTGAACATTTTGTGTAGTGAAAATAAAGTAGTTTTTAAAACAAATAGGGCCAGCTCTGTAGAGTAGTGGGCAAAGCTGCTGCCTACAGCACCAGCATTCCATATGGGCGCCAGTTTGAGTCCCTGCTGCTCCACTTCTGATCCAGCTCTCTGCGATGGCCTGGGAAAGCAAGAAGATGACCTAAGTTCAAGTGGGAGACCCAGAAGAAGCTCCTGGCTCCTAGCTCCTGGCTTCGGACCGGCGCAACTGCTGCCATTACAGCCAAATGGGGAGTGAACTAGTGGATGGAAGACCTTTCTCTCTCTCCCTGTCTCTCCTTCTCTCTCTGTGTAAATCTGACTTTCAAATAAAGAAATCTTAAGAAAAAACAACTAGTCATATGAAATAGAAATACTTAGGGTCCTGAATTTTTTATATTAGTTTCTTCATATAAATTGGTATTAAATAATGACAACCAGTGATCTGAAACATGTAGACAGTCAGAGTCCTGTGTAGCCAGTCATGTTAAGTTCTAGAGTTCTCAGAGTTAAACAGATGGCTTAAGTGTCCTTTGAATATCTTTTCTGTCTACCTCAAAAAGAGAAAAAAAGTGACAAAGTGATCTTTTCAGGCCTTTCATGAATATGCATACATATAGCATTCATGAATCACTGAAATGTAGGAGACTGTTAAATTGCATTTTTGCTAGAGTTCAGAAAAACATATGAGTAACCATATTCTGACGGTGAGCAATTACAATCTCTTCTTTAGAGGTCATTTTTGAATCTGTTCCACTATGGTTTTGTAGGCTGAAGTGAAATAGAGGCACAAAGATACATTCGTGATGAATTGCTAAAACTCTTTAAACTCCCATGTTTAAAAAGTTTCCAAGTGGCAATATGGGTACTAAGGGTTTGAATCAGTTTACTAATAACAAATAACATAAATAATTATCAAAATAATAATAGTGACAATGACAGTGGAAAAAAAATGAAGAAACTTTTTCAGTAGAACTTACTGTGCTCTGTTACCTTTTCTTTCATTATTCTGACAACTACTTGAATGCATGGATTTTACCTAGCGTACAAAGAGATCTTATTTCCCTCTTTTAAACATATACATAAATCTTTAGGCTTACTTTGGTGTTCTTTTTGCTTCTAGAATAAGGTTAATAAATATAGTGCCCTGCATACCATTACTCCATCACATACTTAACAGGCAGTAGCAGTCTGT
Source organism: Lepus europaeus (assembly GCF_033115175.1). NCBI lineage: Eukaryota > Metazoa > Chordata > Mammalia > Lagomorpha > Leporidae > Lepus > Lepus europaeus. The sequence goes on from NC_084831.1 coordinate 63,776,772, forward strand.
TTTTTTTTTCTTCCATAATATCTCACAGTCATTTTCGCCCCAGCATTGAAGACAGTCACTTCCAACTAAGCAGCACTAAAATCTCCATGAAATCCTTATGTTTTTCCTACCACATACTTTACTGAAGTACAAGGCAGAATGTAATTTTTGAGTTCTCACCTTTAAAAAAAAAAGACTCTAAGAAATAACATGGGTATTTAGCTCATTTTCTTCTGGGTAGTTGAGGACTTTCATTACATTTTCCTTTAAAACATTAGTGCCGGGACCCTGTGCTGCAACTTTCCAGGGCGAAGAGGGGACGACAAGTGATGAAAGCAACACAAGGACAGGAGATTATAGAGAAGCAGGGGGCCAGAGGGATCCTCTCCTGTTTAGGAGGAGCAATGCCTCTCTCTGACTCGCCCTGCAGATTTTAGCTGCCAGACATTCTTGCTGACACCAGCACAAGTTGTTGTTTAGCTGTGCACAGTCTTCTCTACCTGCAGCTCTAAGCCAGACTGTTCTGTGATCCCCCGCTGCTGTTTTCCAAACTGCAAAGCCTCCCAACATTGTTCCACTGCATTCCTCACAGGGCTGCTGTGACCTTTTCCGCCTGGTCTCCAGCACATTAGTATGAGTGAAAGCACTAGGTTATGCTGTGGTAATAGTCAAAAGCTCAGTGATTCCAAAAACAGAATTTCTTTCTTTCTCCTGTAACTTGTTGCCCACAGGTCAACTGTTGTTCTGCTCCGAATCTATGACCCTTCTTCATTTTACGATTGTTAGAACCTGCTAGGCCACTGAGACCTAAAGTCCCCAGACCCGATGACACTGGGCATAGGTAGACAATCTCAAAGCTAATGGGAAGTTCATTGCTCAGGAAAACTTTGCACCTGAGACCTTCCAGACTGCTCAGGCAATGCGCTGTAAATTTCACCAAGGAGCCCCTCTGCACATCCCCACCGACCTTATCTGGGTCCAGGTGGTGCTCTGCACCTCCTCCAACGAACCACCTATGATGGGACTCTGCCTGCTGTTCAGAGGGAATGAAGCCGGACTTCAACACCCCCACCCTCCCGCCGGCCCTCGCCCTCCGTCTTAGCAGGCTGCATCTCCACTCTTATCACCCCCTCCCCACTTCTGTCTGCCCTACAATAGTCTTCTCTACTTTAACCATCTCCTTGCCTTTTTGGAACCTTGAAATCCTAAAACTTAACAGAGACCAGGTTCAAGGCACACCATCTACCTGGTTCATGTCCTTCTCATGGCAGAGGGAATAACTAAGAAATATTAATAGTCCTTGGGGCTTTTGCTCTGAGATGGTGCTCATTGTGTGTGATATTTCACTGTCCAATGCAAGTCTCAGGGTCACTGATGTCAATGACAAGAAGCTCTTAGACATTATTTGGAAATGGGTAGGGATCTATAATCCTCTTATAAGAAAGAATAAATATTTGTGAATAATAATAGAATCTCATGTAGGCAAATATTTGCCTATGTTTAAGAGTTGGTCTCCATGAAATAAATATATTGGAACAAAGAGAGAGAAAAAAACTACCTTCTACTTAAGTGCAATGAGAGATTTCAGATTTCCTGCTGACTCTGTGTGATACTTAATCTTCCAGAAGACAAATCTATGGATTTTGCTAGAAAGTTGATAGATAAATGGCCAGTTCATGAACCCAAGATATGGTTGATCTTTTTCTTCAATGTTTGTGTGCTGCTTTGTACCTGGACTCTAGGAGCTAGTTCAGAGAAAGCCCACAGAACATTTTTACAGAATAATGTCCTAAATGCCCACATAATTTTAATTACAAACCAAGCTTAAATGGATAATTTAAACTATGCTCCAATCATACAGAGGGAAAGGAAATTATCATCTATTATTGACTGCAGGAACTAGAAGGACAAGTAAATGGTTGCTAGGCCTGTGGTTATCATTTAGAGAAATAGAAGAGCCTAAAAAAATGGTAAAACCATGAGCCTGGAAAAACGAGGAGTCAGATTTTTTTGTTGTTGTTATATTTTCTTAAGAAGAGGAAGTTAGAAACTGGCAAAGGAATAATATTTTACTGAGAACATTGCCTTTCTAGTGTAAAACAGGGTGAAAAATTTAATCAATAATTTTTAGCATTTGAGAACTGGTGCTGGTGGATGAAATAAAAAGAATCACAGTGCTCAGTGGAAGTTTGGGGAACTAACTTGTCCCAGCAGGTTGACACAAGATGACTTGAAAATGATACACTGTTGGTGTCCTTTGTCCTGACTATAGGTGACAGATGACTGATATGGAACAGGCATACTAATCAGGAAAAAAAAAATCAACATTTAAAATAAATGTACACTTAACCTTGGAAATGGAAGGATAAAGGCCAAAGACATTCTGTATTTGTTAAATGCCTTATCATTGTTATTCAAAGCCTTGGCATTACCTGAGAGATTGTCAGAAATGCAGAATATCAGGCTTTATTCAGTACTAATGAATTGGACTCTGATTTTTAATAATAATCCAGGTGATTTCTATTCATCCTAAACTTTGAGAAGCACTAGTCTAGAATGACTGGCCCCATGGTGAAGAATGTTCAAGGGTATTTCAAAAATTTCATGACAAATGTATATTACAAAAAAGTATGCAGGCATGTCAAAAAATTTTCTTCTGTGTCAACAAACTTACCTTCTTTTTTTTTAAATTATTTCTTTATGTATTTATTTGAAGAGCAGAGTGACAAAGAGACAGGGGGAGAGAGAGAGAGAGAGAGAGAGAGAGATTCTGTCTCCTGGGTCACTCATATGACTGCAATTGCCCGGTCTGGGCCAGGTCAAAGCTAGGAGCATGGAATTCCATCCAGGTATCCCAGGTGATTGGCAGTGGTCCAAGCAATTGGGCCATTATGTACTGCCTTCCAATGCCTCATAACAGAGAGCATGATAGAAAGTGGAGCAGTTGGGACTTCTATTGGAACTCCAACATGAGATGGCATAATCACAAGTGGTGGCTCAACCTGTTGAGCCACAACACCTGTCCCACCATGAACTTTGTGAAGTAATTTGTATATATATTGTCTGACACAATCATCAACACAAACATATAGGATTTGTTTACAATATTTAAGAATTTGAGAACTTAGTCTCAGGTCTCATATACTGGCAAAATCTTAACACGTCGTAGGTAGTAAATCAAGGGTATACCTCCAGTTTTATGCCTCTACAATTATACTTTATCTTCCCTACTCTGCCAGCTTCTCTTATTTTTATGTTTATTTCTTACTTAGGAAAAACAGGAAAAAATAAAAGCTCTGTTTCTTTAGTACTTGAATTTTCCTACAATTCAAAGCCCAGAGCCTCTTTTACTCATATTTCCTGTCTTCTCTCCCTCTTCTCTGTTAGTATTTACAAGAACAAAGATACACTAAACACACAAACACACCCAGAAAAAAAAACTTGGCAAATTCACATTTACAGTTCAAAGAAATAAGAAAACAACTTTATCAACAACTGTGTGTTACGTTTAATCAATTCTGGATGGCAATAGTTTTCATAAAATTGTCACGGCAACAAAGAGTATATGGACATGATAGCCTATTTATAACTATATCCCACAAGGATAAAACAGAAACTCACAGATCATATAATCATTGACTTTGAGCTATAAAGAGATTTAGAGATAATCTCATTCTATACCCTGAGACCTCCCGAGTTCACTCATCCCAGACCCAGATCTTCGGATTCCTGTTTAGAGTTCATATATTTCTACTACGTATAACATACCTCTTAAGGAGGAGGTAAGAGTAATTGACAACTAAAAATCTCTAGGGGATTACACAAATTTTGTATGGTACTTTCAGGTAAGAAAGTAACACTGAGATCCTTTTCCCAAACTAGCCAATGACCCATTTATCGAAAGGTAACTGGACAGAATAGAATGGTGGTAAAGCAAACACTCCCTGAGGATTTCCTGGGAGGAAGCCATGTTTCCACTCCTTTGAACCTTTCTGTGAATTCTCTCCAAAAATGGAGTTGAATCAGATTCCTACTGAGATCCTACTTGACTTACTCTTTGTCTTGGGATTACTAGAGAATTAAGGCATATTCAACAGAAAAGAAAAGGGAAAAATAAACAGCTGGAGTTTGTGTGCTTGTGCATGTGTCTGTGTATGTGTACACAATAGTTTAAGCCTGGCTAAGACTTTTACGATTCATGTCAGTTCTTGTACACAGACTTCATTGCAGTTCTTAGTGGTTTTCAGTAATAAGCTATTTGCTTAGCAGGGAAAATAAGCGTCTCTCCCTTTGATTGCCAAAATTGTGCTGGTCTCTGTGAGGAGCACATTTCCTCATCAAGAACTCAGGCCCTCTAAACAGGACAGAGCAACAAGTTTTGGCATGCAGACAGGAGCATGCACAGAGTGCCAGCTGATTCTTCTGTTGCTTTACCAGGTACACAGCAGGGAGAGAACAAAGAAACAGTTCCTAAGCTTGGAGGAAAGATGGGGATACGAAATAAATATGATGGATGAAGTGGAAGCAGGAAATATAGGAAAGCACACAGCAATATTGGGGATGGCAAGAGACCCAGAGGAAAATGCAAAAGCCACTGTTCTGGAAATATTGTGGGCAGTAGTGCTCTCTTTAAGAGATTTATACAATTCTTTAAGGCTTTCAAAAGTTCTTTTTATTCTGCATACATTGATAATATTTTCTTGCTGACCTAAGTCCACATAAGTAAACTAATATGCCATAATTTAACACAATGTACTGCACACAGAGAGGATGGGGCTGTGAAGACAGAGATGGGCATCCAGAGTTCTGCTGCCGCAAGCCAGGGGAAAACAAAGGTTTCTGGCAATTGCTGGGAGCCAGGAAATTAGCACAGAACGGATTCTGTCTCAGAGCCTCTGGAAGCAACCAAACCCTTTGTTAGGGATGTCTGACTCCAGTACTATGAAAGACTACATTTTTATGGTTTGAAGTCCACTCAGTTTGTAGTAATTTGTAATTCAAGCACTAAGAAACTAATACAAATATTTGGGTCAATATATTTCTAATAATGCTTTTAATTTGCAACATATTTGAACTTTTAATCTGCTATTTTATAATTAACAAAATGGATCAATAAAATAGAGATAAACATTTTATAGCATTTCCTGCCTTTTATAAATGAAGCAAACTGAGGCACAGAGAAGGTAGCAATTAGGGAGGAAATTCTTAACCACCTTTTCCAAAGGATTTAGTTAATATTACTCTACTGCAGGTTATGGCGGTGGTCTGTGTGTGCCTTCTCCTTTATTCACTAACCTCTGTGAGATGGGAATTGTATCCTCAGACAAAGGCACATGCCAGTAAGTAGCACAGTAGAATCTGAACCCAGGCTCTTTCTAGTCAAACTAAGTCCATGCTTTTAAACAGGAGTCCACAAATGTTGCCATAAGGGGCCAGACGATAAACCTTTTTGACTATGCAGGCCAAATTATTTCCTTAGCAACTTCTCAACTCAGGTTGTGAATTACCATAGCTAACATATAGCAAAATGGGTAAAACTGTGTTTCAACACAATTTTACTTGTTGACATTGACATTTGAATTTATTTTTTTAAGGAATACAAATTTCATAAGCATAACTTTAGGAATATAGTTATTCTTTCCACCATACCCACCCTCCTACACACACTCCCACCGCTCCTCCTCCTCCCTCTCCCCTACCCAGTCCCATTCTCCATTAATACTCATTTTTAATTAACTTTGTACACAGAAGACCAACTCTATGCTAAGTAAAGGTTTCAACAATTTGCACACACACACACATACACAAAACTGAGAACTAGTTTTAGAGTTAACTCCCATTAAACAACTCACTGAGGACAGAGGTCTTGCGTGTGGAGTTAGTGCACTCCTGCTGTTAACAATTAACACTCTTATGTATGATGTCAGTGACCACCGGAGACTCTTGACATGAGCTGCCAAGGCTATGGGAGCCTTTTGAGTCCACAAACTGTCAATATTTAGACAAGGCCATAAGCAAAGTGGAAGTTCTCTCCTCCCTGTAGAGAAAACTACATCCTTCTTTGATGGCCACTTCTTTCCGCTGGGATCTCATCTCACTCACAGAGATCCTTCATGTAGAACATTTTTTAATTTAATTGAATTTCATGTGTCATGAAATAGACTTTTTTCTTTAGAATTTAAAAAAAAAATGATTTGAGAGGCAGCAAGATTAGAGAGAAAGAAAGAGGGAAAGAGAGCCCTCTTATCCAGTGGTTCATTCTATAAATGCCCATGGGAGGAGGGCAGGGAGTAAGGGGCTGTTCTGTAATTAGGAGCATGGAACACAATATAGATCACCCAGAACCCAATCACTTAAGCCATCATTGCTCTCTCACAGGTCTGCCTTGGTTGGAAGCCATGGTCAAGGCACAAAGCCAGGAATCAATCCCAGGCACTCTGTTATGGGACATGAACATCTGAACTCCTAGACTAAAAACCCATTCCAACATGTTTTTGTTTTGATTTTTTCAACCATTTCAAAGAGGTAAAGCCATGCTTAGTTCGCAGGCCATATGAAAACTGGTAGTACCTAGATGTGGTCAGTGCGTATTAGTTTTCTGGTTCTTGTATTGACCATAACAAGACAGAAGAGGCCAGCCAGGAAAAAGCACTGGGATAGAAGGTCAAGCCTCCGTCTGCCGTGCCTGTTCAAGTACTGACTGCTTCACTTCTGATTGAGCTCCCTGCTAACGGCCTGGGAAAGCAGCAGGACATGGCCCAAATGCTTGAGTCCCTGCACCCATGCAGCAGACCTGGAAGAAGCTTCCGGCTCCTGGCTTTGGCCTGACTCAGCCCTGGCCATTTGAGGAGTGAACCAACAAATGGAAGACCTCTCTCTTTCTCCCTGTAACTCTGCATTCCGAATAATAATAATAAAAAGCACTGGGATGTAAAACTAAAAACACAATATTCTATCTGATACATGGATCTTACTAGAATTTGGAATCAAATGTTTTATTCCAATTTTCTTTCTCTACAGCATTTCAAGAATTCAAAAATTTTAAGGAAATGGAGTATTTCTCTCCTGGCACAGGATGCAAATATTTCCTCTCTTCTCACTGATGGGAGAATCAGGTTTAATTGGCCGCTAAGGGCTACTGTGAAAGCAAATTGAATATGGCTTTTGTGTGGAGTGCCTTGGTAGAGGCCAGAGCTGGGGAGAGTTAGTTCATATTGAGGGGAAACAAAGGAGCATGTTGCAGATAGGGAGTGGTACGGGGAGTCAGCAGTAAGGTAATGTTAGAAAGACCAGGAGTGACACTGGAGCTGGCCTTTTCCAGCACACAGAAGCCCTGCCTTCAAGATACCTGCAGCTACTGTATAAGTCAGGCTAACTCCACTTGTGCCAACCAGAGGGAAGTCCACATTTCCTTTCCTGTGACTCATCGACTGCAGAGTGCAACTTCGTAGGGGGGCAGGAGCTGCCTATGTCCCTTCTTGACTCCTTTCACAAACTGTGGATACCACATCATTACAACAGACTTTCTTGTAAGATCCTGGAAGGCCACAGTCTCAGCTTCCTGCCTTGGATGTTATAGAAAGCACAAACGTGACCCCTTTGAGCTGAGGCACTGTTTTCTCTCGTTCACATCATAATTTTCACATCAACAATTTTCTCTTGTTCACATTGTAAGTCTGTGGTTTAGCTGCCTCTCTCCTTTTACATTCATATCTAAAATTCTAGATATGAGTGTAAGGGCCAGGGCTGGACCAGGCCAAAGCCAGGAGCTGGGAGTTCTTCCAGATCTCCCATGTGGGTGCAGGAGCCCAAGGACTTTGACCATTTTCCGCTGCTTTCCCAGGTGCATCAGCAGGGAGCTGGATTGAAAGTGGAACAGCTAGGACTTGAATCAGTGCCCATATGGGATGCTGGCATCGCAGGCAGCGGCTTTACCTGCTACACCACAGCACTGGCCCCAACTCAGGATTCTCTAATAGAATACCATAGACTTGGTGGTGTGTAAACAACAGAAATTTTTCACAGTTCTGAAGGCTTGGAAGTGCAAGATCAAGGGGAATCAATGCCAGTCGAGGTCCTGTTCCTCAGAGATGGCACCTTCTGTCTATGACATCAGCCCATGAAAAGAGTAAAACAACTCCCTTAGGCCACTTCTGGAAAAGGCACAAATCTAATCCCCTCCAACGACTTAGCTTCCTAATTATATCACATTGGAGGCTAGGATTTTATTATATAAATTTTGTGGGGACATAAAGATTCAGATCGTAGCAGAAATCCAGAATGAGCTATCTGATTCCCTGAGGATGTTTGGAGGAAAATATTGAAACTGGGGGAAAGAATATATTTCAATTTTACTTAGAGCATTGAAGGTCTGTGACATTCTTTTATAATGTTTATTTTTCTCACTTTTTGCCCCAATTTCCATCATATTCCAAAACTATCTGCTTGAGATAAAATTGATTAAGTATTACAGTTTGGTACAGTTTCAAAGGTGTATTTTTCATATAGGTTCTGCTATGAATGTAGTAGCTCAGTATTAGAAAAATAGCTTGAGGGAAGACTGTTCTAAAAATAATATTTCTAGCAAAAGGCAGAAATGATATAGGAATTGATAAGCCAATCCCATTACCTATATTTTAATTTAGACTGTATTTTTTTGAAAGGTTGCATTTTCTGGTAATGATTATTTATATGTAGTTGCTTTTCTGTTTTCTTGATATTTAGGACAAAATTCAGGTAAATTGTGCATTTCTTCTACTATTATTTGATTTCCACATAACGGAGATACGTGGGAATTCAGTTTTCTGTGTTATTCATTCTGTTTTATACTTTTTAAAATTTATTTAAGAATCAGAGACAGACAGACAGAGAAGACAAACAAGAGAAAAGAACTCCTACTTGTAGAGTTATATCTCAAATGCCCAAAGCAGTCAGAGCTGGTCTGGAAACAAAGCTGAGACTTGGAACATCGTCCAGGTCTCCCACATGGATGGCAGGGATCTTATCACTTGAGACATCACTGCTGTTTTCTGCATTGGTAGAAAGCTGGAGTCAGAAATTTGGGCCAGAGCCAGGAGTCAAACCTAGGTACACTGATATTCAATACAGGTTCCTAATCAAGAAGCTAAACATGCGCTCTGTGGTGTTATTCTTTTCAGATTTCATATTGTAAATGATTTCTGTTATTGTTAAACTAATGATGAAGTATATTAATACAATATACACTCAATGTTTGTGTCCACTCAAAATTTGTAAATTGAATACCTAAAAACTCAGTATGATGGTATTAGGAAAAGTTCTCTAATTGCTTTTCTATCATGATGTGAGCATACAACCAGAAGTCAGTAGTCTAACTTGAAAGAGGGCCCTCATCAGAATCTGACCATGTTGGATCCCTGACTTAACACTCTCAGCCTCCAAAACTATATAAAAACAAATTTTAGTTGTTAATGATAAGCCATCCAATCTATGACATGTTGTTATAGCAGCCTGAATTAAGACAATCAGCAGCTGCAGTGTCTAAATCAAAGATTCATAGATTAGTAGCATTTCCATCCTGTCCATTTAATCACACTGTTTATCGGCAGAAAAGGCACTTTGCTTACAGTCAGTTGGATTATTCTTTTCTTTATGTTGGAGAAGTAATTTTTTTAACTTGACTATGAGATGTGTTTCTTGGGGACCTCTTTAAGGTTCCTTGATGAGATATAGGCATTCTACAGTTTGAGCTTGGAATATAGAAAGACTATACTTGAGCAGCTAACATTAGGTTTCATACACTTTAGGGAGAAATAAATAAAGCGATTTGTTATCATTGTTGTTAGAATAATTTGGTATCTCTCCTTCCTCCTTAGGAGACATTTCAGTAATAATTACAGTATTCTTTAAGATTTTTAAGATTTATGGGGCAGGAACTGTGGCGCAGTGGGTTAATGCCCTGGCCTGAAGTGCCAGCATCCCATATGGGTGCCAGTTCTAGTCCCGGCTGCTCCTCTTTCGATCCAGCTCTCTTCTGTGGCCTGGGAAAGCAGTAGAAGATGGCTCAAGTCCTTGGGCTCCTGCACCTGTGTCAGAGACCTGGAAGAAGCTCCTGGTTCCTGGCTTCAGATCAACGCAGCTCCGGTCGTTGCGGCCATCTGGGGAGTGAACCAGCTGATGGGAGACCTCTCTCTGTCTCTACCTCTCTATGTAACTTTGTCTTTCAAATAAATAAAAAAAAATAGATCGTTTGAAAAAAAAAAGATTTATTTGTTCCTGAAACATAACCTAATTTTAATAGAAATGCGTATGGTCCTTGCCTCCACTAGTTATATAGTTGAATTGATCAACACTCAATGCTTTGATTTAATTCAGATTACTTCAAGTGAGAGCTACAATGTACCCCCATGGACAAAGGAGACAGAAAGGTATAGATTCCCCAATGTGAAATCATTGAAGGATTATTTTTTTCAGTTGAGCAATTTGGGCTGCATTTTAAGTAACCCTCAGTACAATTCAGATCCAAGTGTGGTCTCACCGATGGGCTTAATTCATCAACTCCTCTTTTTTTAAAAAAAAAGTTTATGGATTTTCATTTATGTGAAGAGGAAAGGAGGGGGGAGAGGAGAGGAGAGGGGAGAGGAGAGGAGAGGAGAGGAGAGGAGAGGAGGGGAGGGGAGGGGAGGGGAGGGGAGGGGAGGAGAGGAGAGAATCTTCCAAATGCTGCTTCACTCCCCAAATACCCACACACTCAGGGATTCCCTAGTTGAAGCCAGGAGCCAGGAATTCCATATGGATCTCCCATGCTGGTCGCAGGGACTTGAGCCACCACCTGCTCCTTCCCAGAGTGCAAATCAATAATTTGGATTGAAAATGAAGTAACCAAGACTCAAACCCAGGCATTCCAACTTGGGATGCTGGAGTCCCAAGTGGCAACTTCATCTGCTGTCCACTGTTATCACCTTCTTTCTTGTTTAAGTATTGCATATTTCTTTTTCAATAGTGATTTTTATAGAGTAACAAGCCCTGCATTTAGTAAGACAAAATTCTAGCTTCCTGCCTGCCACTAGCTAGTTTTTGTAAATTTGGAGAACCTAGTTAGTCTCTTGATTCCTATTTCCTTAAAAACAAACAAACAAGGGTGGGCAAAGCAGTTAAGATGTGATTTGGAGCACCTGAATCCCATTGCAGAGTGCCTGGGTTCAAGTCCCACCTCTCCTCCAATTTCAAGTTTCCTGCTAATGGACACTTTGGGAGATGGTGTGTAACAGCTCCAGTATTTGGGTCTCTGCCAGCCACTTGGGAGATCAAAATGGAATTCTGGGCTCTTAGTTTCTGCTTGGCTCAGTCTTAGCTATTCCAGCCTTTGAGGATGAACTAGCAGATAGATCTTTCTGTCTCTGTCTCTCTCACTCTGTCTCTCCTCTGCCGTTCAAATAAATAAAAATAAATTTAAAAACTACACAAAGAAATAAACCTTCCTATGCAAGATAGTTTAGAGGATCAAATAAAATGTTTTTAAGTACTTAATTTGGAAACTTATCTGTTGTACTTTTATAATCTATTTACATACATAGGAGGAGCCCATGATTTATTAATTATTATTATCTTAAAGATTTATTTATTTGAAAGTCATAGTTACAGAGAGAAGGAGAGGCAGAGAGAGAGAGAGAGAGAGAGAGAGAGGTCTTCCATCTATTGGTTCAGTCCCCAATTGGCTGCAATGGCCAGAGCTGCACCTATACAAAGCCAGGAGCCAGGAGCGTCTTCTGGGACTCCCAAGTGGGTGCAGGGGCCCAAGGACTTGGACCACCTTCCACTGCTTTCCCAGGCCACAGCAGAGAGCTGGATCAGAAGTGAAGCAGCCGGGACTCAAACTGGTACCCACGTGGGATGCCAGCAATGCAAGCGGCGGCTTTACCCACTAAGCTACAGCACCGGCCCCTATTCTTTTTTTTGATTTACAAACACTAAAAGCTTATTTATTACAGTCCTGGAGGTGGGGAAGTCTACGACCATGGACTTGGCATTCAGTGGCTGGTTCATGAAGGGTCATCTCTGTACCCGCATGATAGAAGGGAAGATGTGACCTCTCTCAGCCTCTTCTACAGGGGCATTAATCCCATCATCACCAGGGCTCCACCCCCAACCTCTACCCCAACTTAATCACCTCCCAAAGGCCCCACTTCCTAATACCATTCCTTGAGGGAGGAGCCCATGATTTAAAGGGAGAGAATTGAACTGTGATTTTCTATGTTTTTTAAAACAGAAGCTGTTTCTAATTTGTTGTCATTATAGTTTGGGTATTCTATTCATGGACTTTTCTTGGAAAAGTGACAGTTATATTGTACAGCAATGCCACAGACACACACAGAACTTTAAATTTGTCCTCCCTATCTAAAACTATAGCTCACTGGGGTCTGAATATACCTTTTTCCCCCACTGGCTCTGGTACATTAATTGAAGTAATATACCGAATCTTTATGGCTTTAAAAAAATTAAATTACCTACATTTATAAACTAGAAAGTGACATATGGCTACTGCTCAGTAGTCATATATACATTTCACATATAAGATGCAATATGAGAGCATTGTATTTTAAAGATTTTTCTTATTTATAAATGAATACTTCAAGCGGTCAATTATTTCATGCTATGCATTAAAATGTTTCTTTTATAATGCTTATAAACTTTTTTCTATTGGGTACTTAATATTATTATTGTTACTTTTTAAAGGAAAATCTTCTGAAATATTACTGGTTGTCTCTGGCTAGCCCTTTCTGTTAAATATATGAAAGCACAACAATTGAATTTGATCAAACACATCATCTTGGTCCACAGAGGAAAACTAGCATAGGTTTTAGCCAAATTGAAAAGATGGAGAATTAGCAAAGTATTTACTTTACAGCTGGTAGCTTAGTCCAAAGCCTTTTGTAATTGCTTCTTGTCATTGCTGTGCTTGTGTCATTTTGTTTGTTTTTCTTTTTACAGTGACAAAAAAGACACTGTTTACCGATGTCTATCTTTGATTCCAGGTATGTTAACTAACAACCAAATTAAACTGATAATGCATCAAGAAGTAAAAAGAAGTTTTCATTCTGAACCTTGATTAAACATAATAGATTAATGGGTGAAAGGCTCATACATCTTGTGAAATTCATATTAGAAAGTAGGACACATTTTAGCTATGAATAGCATTTTATCATCACTTCCTTCTCATTCATGAATTTATTTTGGGACAGACTTATCTAAAGTTTTCTGAAAGTCAAAATGACGGAGTTGTATGTGTTTAGTTGCCTCACCAAGCAGTTTTAGGAGAGAAGCCACCAAATAATTTAAGCTATATAGGACTATTCTCATCATTCCCTGAAGCATGTCTATTGTCAATCATTCTCTGAGTTGATATCATGGATTTATCATTTAAAAAATAAATAGTATTTTCCTGTACAAATAACTAATTGCTAAGATCCAAATCAAAGTAACTGGCCAAAACATGCAAAACAAACAACAGCAAGTTTTAAAATTATAAATGTGACTTCATTATGCATAAGCATTCAGCTTCAAAGCATGCTTTCTGGAACATATATTTTAAAAAGTTGGGGGTATAAAAATGGCACAAACTAATGTTTTGTGTATGTCATAGCCAATTTTCATACAATAGCAAGTACCTACTCGGATGGGGTGTGGGTGACAAACAATTCTTTGTACTGTAAATTCATACTGTGTGGTGGCTATGCTTTGGAGTTGTAATATATCAAATCAACTCTGAGTATTAGCCTTTGTGTTTTTTTCAGTATTAGAATGCTGATGATTTCTAGGTTTAAACAGGCTTTATCTAGCCCCACTGCAAGTTATTCATTAGAGTTTAAAACTCTAACAAGCTGTCTAAGCACTGATGACCTCCCTGATCCCCATTCCTTTTTCATAATCACAACTACAGAAAATGTCCATTAGGTTTGCAACACATAGCAAGTCTGAACAAAGGCAGAAAGCAGGCTGTTGAGATTCTGGGAAATTCTAATTGCTCCTAGAGAGAGAGGACAAATCAACAACTGAAAGGCAAGGCTTCAGAGCAAGACCACACCATTGCCATGGCCATTTCCAATGGTGTCTGTGTCTAAGATGAGCGCAAGCTCAAAGTACAGAATTCTGAGCAGCAGATAATTCACTCAATACCAATAATCCACATTTTAACACTTTACTTGTTATTGTGAAAAGCAGCAATGAGAAAAGCTCACAATTGTCAGGTACTTTATACCACTGCAAACTCAGACTTTTATGCTTGAGGTCCAGAGGCTTTATATAGCAGACTCATGAGTATATTTCAATACATCTCTGGATTCACTTATTTTGTAAACGCACAAGGGAATTAAACTACTCAATATTAGCATTATTGTTATGTAAGCAACACTAGTTAATAAATGTGTCTGACCACAGGTTTCATTGTGCTAGTAGATGAATAGACATAGTGCCTTGCTTTTTTGTTCTTTAAATTCTCAAAGGGACCCCCTAGAGGAGTAGTCAATGAACGCTTGATAAAGGATGACAATTTAGATTGGCTTGCTAATGTTGGCTTCCATGTAAATTTCAGCTACAGAGAGGATTGACAAAGAAAATGCCCCAGAGAAACCCAGGTTTGGAAACTGTCTTGCCAGGGTTCTTATAGGGCTAAGAGTCTTGCGGATAATCCCCACAAGCTAGAGGATCCCTCTCCCACATATAAAGTCTCCTAGTGACATGCCTGTCATTCAGGAATGGTGTGGATTTGTACAATATGGATATGGATTACTGTGTGTTTCATGTTACCCCAAAGGGGAAGGAAGTAGTGATCTGGAATCTGGTCAGCCACTTGCATAGATAAAGGAAAAATGGGAGTGGTTGAAAGGGAATTAAAACATACATATGATATGTATACCAATAAGGGAAAGAAAGCCAAAATTATTGGATGTTATTCACAGTTTGGTAATACTATCATTTTGGGGTGATAAATAAAGCACTGTTTATTTTAGACTGATGACATTAAATGTTGAATTTAGTTATTTCCCCCTGATTTATGGTCACCAAGCATACTTTTAACCCTGATTTGGAATCCTATACCAGTATGCCTCTAAGAAGAGAATGACTGAGCCTAGAGATGTCAACTATTCTCTATCATCAGAACAATTTTCATAATGAATTAATAAAATGACTTCTAACTTTGCTGTGCTTTCTCTTGCAGCTTCATTTTAGTGACAAAAATGGGCTGATCATGACAATATGACTATTATAATCCAAGTTATTCTTTTATTGTAAATCAATAAATTAGTTTTCTAGGGTCTACGCAGAATGTAGGTTGTGGTCTCATATTTTTTGACAGTGTCAATCTGTCATGTTCTTCTTAGTCCTAGATAGCAGACCAGAGAGACTCTTTGGGCTTTTGAAATAGGAGTCCAGATGCTAGGATGTGCTGGCCTAAATAAGCCCTCTGAGAGCCAGGCAGACTTCTCCTCCAGGCTTGCTAATTAAAGAAGTGCAGTCTATGAGCTCATAGTATCAGCACCCCTGAAGACCTGAAGGAATTCAGAATCTTTGTCTCTGCTCCAGAATCACTGACGGAGTCTGCGTTATACCAAGGGCCTCCGTCTACCTAGGAGCATCATAAAAATTGAGAGGTCTCGTTCTAGATTGGATAGTCCCACCCGTTTCCTTTCTCCATGTCTACGGATTGTCAGGAGACATTTTTTTAGGAGTCAGTTGTGCTGCTACATGTTTTGTTGTTACATGTTTTGCTGGGAATGCCAAGAGTGAAGACTCCAGAAAAAGGATGAAAAGTAAATGCTCTTAGTTAGGCCATTTCTTGTGGGAGAAAGGAATGTTGTCTTTTGAGACAAAGAGCAGGCTCACTTACTGGCTGCTATAAAACACTGGATTCCCCGATGTCATTGTTCTCTTATAGCAGAAGCCAATGCTTGTACAGGCACTTGTCTAGGAAATCCATGTTACCCCTGTGGGAACTGGGGCTCAGGAAACTGATACAAACATGCTGACTCTCTGTTGATTGTTTCAGCTGTGAGTAAAAAAGCCTTGTACCTCTGACCCAGGAGTCTTGTGTTTTCTGCCAACCTCTGTGGCACGTTAGCATTAGTTTATAAGTAGGGTAAAATTCTCAAACACTTCAGTTACTGACACAGATTTCTGTAGCCTTTTTTAGCACAGTTGCAAAGAGTGAAGTGTTAGGAGAACTGAGTTTCTATCCAGGTTCTACAATTAACTAGTTATGCTAAAGCATAATTATTACCTCTCATCTCTGCAGTGATTTCCTCATTGTATTAGATGAGTGGAGAAGGGGAAGGGATGAAGAAGCTCACGGGAGTTTTTAAATGGTCAGTTCCATAAGGATAGCATTCATGCCTTAAGAATTCTTTGTTATTATTTTCTTATGGGATTTTTCAGCACATTCCTTTGAATGTTTCTATCCTGAAGGACTTAGGAATCGTAGAAAACTTTATTATCGTTAGCCTACTCTAATTCTATATTAAAGGGGATGCATATGTTATACACACTTATGATGCCTCATTTCGTGAATATAATTTCTCATCGAATTCAAAGTATGAGAATCATTTTGATTATCTCTGGGTATACTTATAATCTCTTGATCCCTATTCATTTACTATTTTATGGAATATAGACACATTTGGAAAAAATTGTCTATGATATAATAGAATTTTTTTTTTCTGAGACTAAATCTACAATGAAATAATTTGTAAGGGAAGAGAACAGTAGGGAAATTCAGAAGGCTAATGTGCATTACCTGGGTTATGCTACTCTCTGAGACAGGGACTCAGTATGATGTTGGCTGTTCTTCAGGGATAGGAGGGAATATACCCCTGCTGATGGAAGAGCTGCCCATAATCAAAACTGATGGAGGACCTGGCAATTTATATGTGGCTAACCTGAAAAAGGCTATTGCTTTCGTATCAAGCTAAAACAGTAGAAAAGTAGCTACAAAGCATCAACCTCAACATGAAAGCACTTGCCATGGGAAGGCTGTGAGTTTGAAATGCACAGACAGAACTGAAATCTGTTCCCCCTTCATCTGTGGTTTGCTTTCCACAGCTTTAGTTACTCAGAGTTGGTCAAGGTCTAAAAATAATCAACGAAAAACTCTACTCTAGCAATAACTCAGGCATTTTAAGTTGCAGACTATTTTGAGCAGCATGATGAAAGTGTGCCCCATCCCACTCCCATCTACCTAGGACATGAACCACTCCCTTGTCCAGTGTATTCACCCCTGTATATGAGACTCACCTATTAGTCATTTAGTAGCTTATATTGATTATCCAGGTATCACAGTGAATGTGACTAATGACCACAAATCACAAGATTAGTGAGACAAGGAGACATTAATGTATGAAACATGGAAATCAGATAACCTCTGGTTATGTGACAGTTCTGCAGGCATATAGGAAGCTATGTAGTTAATATAGGAGTCAGTACTATCTGTGGTTTTAGGCAACATTGGAGGTCTTAAGCATATCTTCCAGGTTTCCAACCAAACCCATCATGTCAGATCTTCCAAATGTATCTGTTGTTTGACTGAATTTGCACAAAGAGGATAACAAGAAAAAGTTGGCACCATCAATATTAAAATCCATTCCATTAAAATAAAAACCTATTTCCCTGAGGTTGCTAACAAATGGAATCAACTAGACTGTAAGCCTACTAATTTTTGAGCAAATTATTCCATCAAAGAAACTATAAGCCTTATCTATTAGTGTAGATGTTTAACCTTAAAACAGACTTCTGTGTCCCTAGCCTGCGGCAGTGCCCAGCCAGCCTCAAAGCTGTTCAGCCAACAGTGCATTTTTCAGAAGTAGTCATGGATCATGGCATCCAGGAAACAACTACCAAGAGAACAAAGACAAGGATGACAGAGAACAATGGGCTTGGGAGTTCTTCCCAGAAGGCAGCATAAGTAGCTGCCCAGTGAGTTTTCTAAGGAACGTACTATGATGCTAGAAAAGGCAGCGCTGGCCCTGCCAAATGGCAGGGTCTGGCCAGTGCTACAGAGAAGTGGCTTCTGGCTTTTCTTTTTCCTCTTTGTAGAATGGGAATACTATTGCAGTTTTCTGGCTCATATTCTGCCTTCGTATGCTGAGCTTGTGTGTGACAGAAAACATTTGTTTTAACCCCCCCAGGTCTTCGGACCACAGCATGTCACATTCAGTCTGAAGGAAAAGATTCTGCACCAGCCCAGGAGCCTGGATCTCAGTGAGCTCCAGTATCTGGGTGGAGCAGTCTGGCTTTCTCCATGAGTGTGTTCTAAATGCGGCATGCCTGGGTATTTGGGTCACAAAGAATTAAACTGTGGGTAAAGACTACTAGTTGTCCTTAAATATCTACCCTGTCCTATTCCTATAATAAAAGAACCACAATTCTAGAGGGCAAAGCAAACTAACAAAGATCAAAATTTCTAAGTTCCCTTGCAGTTATATGGCCACATCAGCAAAGACAAGTAGACCATAAATATAAGTGATGTTACAGACATGAAAAATGATTTAAAAAGGAGGGGATGAGGGCTTCTCCTTTCCTTTTTCTTCTGCTTCTCTCTTTTCCCTCTTCTACTTTTTCTCTTTCTTTTTCTTCCTGCTTTTCTACAGCCTGAAGTATAGATAAGAGGTTTTGAACTAGAGTAGCGATGTTGGACCTTGAGTTACCTTGGGCATGGATGTTATTAGGCAGAACAGAACCACGGAAGGAGGCCATAATCTTGATTCAGTGATGCTTGCTGTTGTAGCTCTGAAGTGGCTACTGCAGAATACCAGATGAGGAAGAAATAATGTAGAATCTTGTTTAAGTCATTATGATTTTGGGTTTTGTCACTTGGAACTGTTCCTACTCTCCAGTAACACAGATCCTTTAGAAGAGTTATCTACAAATTCTTCACAGAATTTTTTTTTGTCGAATTAAGTCCTTTTAATGGGATTTTAATATTAATGAATAAAAAGTGATAAATTAATTTGGAACATCCCTGCCTTTATGGTGGGGGGTCTCTAAGCTCTTCAGTTTAACAGAATTTTAGTGGTAAAGTAGAACATAGATAAAATAAGTTAATTTTATTTGTCAACTATTATTTTAGATATTAATATTTCAAGTCATTGAAAATGAGACAAATGCTAGAATTTCAAAGCTTTGAAGCATGATTTATGAAAAAGGGTATTGTATGGCAATAACTCTCAAAAACATATCATCAATCAGTGAGAAACAACTGAGTATCTGTACATTGAACACCACAAACACATAAACTGACTACATATCTGCTGGTCTTTCAGAATGGTTAGGTTATAATCAAAGTGCATAATAGAAGTCATGAAGAACTGAAATCAATATTGGAAGATTTTTAATGTAACTGCACACACACTCTACTAAGTCATCTCCAAACATTATAATAGGCTCCAGGTTTTGTTTTTTTTTTTCTGTTCTCCATCTATGCAGCAATCAGCCCTGTTTCTAGCCTGAAATCAAACTCTGTCTAAGCTTGTCACTTGGGAGCACTCTCCCTTATAAACAATGGCAATAACAGCAACAACATAGCATAATATTTTTCAAAACTGTTAAAAGCTAGACCTATCTCATGTTGAATTCAACTCTTGTTAAATCACAAAGGATAGAGCGGCAAGATGGCGGAATAGGAAGGGAGCACACTGATAGTCCGGGAAGAGACAGTTTAATAAAAGTGGAGATACTGCAGGTTCAAGGAAGAGTAGGGGAAGAAACAGCAGAGGAAACTCTTCCAGAACTAGTGATTTACAGTGGACCTGCGTGGAGAACGTGGGAGCCCATGGATCGGGACACCAGTGGCAGAGGCAACACACCAGTGCTGGAACGCGAGGTGAGCCGAACCTCAAGAGCCTGAGATACCGAAGAGCAAGCAGAAAGAGGAGAATAGAGGGAACGAGGCTTGAAACCCGGTGGGAAAAGTTCACCAGGCTATTTAGTAGAGAGAGGGAAAAAAAAAAGTGACCAGTATGGACATGAGTTTCTCTCTCTCCACTCACCTCTCAAAGGTGAGCAAGACAAAGAGCAGGTGCCAATTTGGACATACATCATAAGTGGGGCGACCTCAGGTCTGCACCAGCCCTCAGCCTAGCAGAAAAACCTGACTCTGGGGGTGGTGATGAAATAACAGGATATTAGGACCTAGTGAATGTGTGGTGCTAATGAACTGAGAACTGTGAAAAAAGAGATGGTGGGGGAGAGAACTCACAGAATTCACGTGAGTACTCTCCAGAGACACTGCAATTAGGTAACCTTGGCAACCGAGTGGGAGACTGCAGGAGAATTTGAGCCCACACTGAGGGCAGCACAGACTCCCTGTGTGGTCCTTGGGAAAGAGCTTCTGATCTCTGGCTCCTGTGGGTATATTATTCGCCTGCTAACTACCTCCAATTCTGCTCAGCTGTGTGGAATTACTTCCCTTTTGAATCAAAAAAAGAAAGAGAGAGAGATTTACCATGCCTAACCTGGGAGTTTCACCTTTGGCACACCCTTAACCCTGAGGAAACAAACAGAGCTCTCAGGCCACACCCATCTCAAGCCTCTAAGGCTCCATCAAAAGCAGATAGTCCACTTAATACAGTCATAGCATAATAAGAAAAAACACCACAGTGAGGGAAGAAAAATCCAAAGGATATCTCTACAATGCCAAGCAACAAATGCAAAAACCGAGGAAACAAGAACAAGGAAGACATTATGACACCCCCAAATGAACAAGACACCCCAAGCCAAGATTATGAAGATGATGAGATGGAAGAAATGCAAGATATGGATTTCAAAAAATTTATGATAAAAACAATTAGTAGTTTTCAAAAACAAATGCTTGAGCTATGGAATTCCTTACTGGATAGGATAGAAAATCTCCTTTGAGAAAATGAAATCTTAAGGAGGAATCAAAATGAAATGCAGAAACTAGTAGAACAGGAAATGTGATAGTGAAGAGAAATCAAAATGAAATGAAGAACTCAATAGATCAAATGACAAACACATTAGAGAGTCTTAAAAACAGAGTCAGTGAAACAGAAGAGAGAATAGAAGACAGAGCACAGGAAAGTATACTGTCAAACCAAAGAAAAGAAGAGGAAATTAGAAATTTAAAAAATATTGTTTGGAATCTACAGGATACTATTTAAAAACCCAACATTTGGGTTCTAGGAGTTCCTGAAGGCATGGAGAGAGAGAAAGGATTAGAAGGCCTTTTTAGTGAGATACTTGCAGAGAACTTCCCGGATTTGGAGAAGGACAGAGACATCCTAGTACAGGAAGCTCATAGAACCCCTAGTAAACATGACCAAGAGAGATCCAATCCACGACACATAGTAATCAAACTCACCAAGGTGAAACATAAAGAAAAGATTCTAAAATGTGGGAGAGAGAAATGTCAGATTACTCTCAGAGGATCTCCAATTAGACTCACAGCAGACTTCTCATCAGAAACCCTACAAGCTAGAAGGGAATGGTGAGACATAACCCAGGTACTAAGAGAGAAAAACTGCCAGCCCAGAATATTATATCCTGCAAAGCTCTCATTTGTGAATGAAGGTGAAATAAAGACCTTTCATAGCAAACAGAAATTGAAAGAATTTGTTGCCACTCATCCTGCCCTGCAAAAGATGCTTAAAGATGTGTTATACACAGAAACACAGAAACATGGTCATCAATATGAAAGAAGGTAAAGGAAGGAAACCTCACAGCAAAAGATCACAGGAAGCTCAAAGTATATATTAGAAAATATCTTTGGCAAATGGCAGGGCAAAGTTACTCCTTATCAATAGTCACATTGAACATTAATGGCCTGAACTGTCCAGTTAAAAGACACAGATTGGCTGATTGGGTTAAGGAACAAAACCCATCTATTTTCTGCTTACAAGAAACACATCTTTCCAACAAAGATGCATACAGACTGAAAGTGAAAGGCTGGAAAAACATATACCATGCCAACAGAAATGAAAAAAAGCTCAGGCTAAAATTTGTGTTATCTTATTCAAAATGTCATCATAATTTGGAGATTTTTAACAGTTTATTTCAAAATGTAAATCAAGGATTGGCAGATGGAAAATGTTACGAGTATACTAATCTATTTCTCTTTGACATAGAATTAAAATCTGATTCTCTGTTAAAGCAATGTATTAAAGTAATCTACTATGTTCTCTTGATGTCTGTTAAATTCTAATTGTTCAAAAACAGCTGAATTTTTATTAAAAGCTATGGGTTATTTAAATATGTGCTTATTTCAAGATTTGAATAATCACCTTGTAACAATGATCAAATTTGGTCTATATTATGTCATGATTTTAAGGAATCTTATTTCAACCGGATATTTTGGATTTTGAGCCTTCTTGGCATTCTTGACAGGCATTCAAAAAATCAAAGTTTCAAACAATCTGGACTCTAAAATTTCCAGTAAATCCTGGACTTTGGTTTTTCCAGTTTGGGCCCAACTAAAAAAATTGAAGGACCTATGTCTCTCATCTTATAGAGACACCAACTAATCAGGCTATTTGGATTATATTAGAAGGACTGTCAAGATGTGATGTGGTACCAAACTTTAAGTTTCTATAATGGAAAATGCTATTAATACAAATGTTTGAGAATTAAAAAGTCTAATGATCTTGTGTTACTAGACATGATAGTTATCTTAATGAGAAAGCCCCAGAGGCCTAAAGGATTAAATACTTGTAAAATCCTACAGGTGCTTTCAAAAATACTGTGAAGTAAGCAAGTGCCTCTTGTTGGTTGATGAGTTTATAATTTTAAACATGACAACTTAAAGTCTTTTGTCATCCATAGTTATATATGATTTGCTGCTCATAAAACTAAAGCGTTGTTGGTTCTGTGTTTAGCTGTCCTCCTATAGGTTCCTATGGACTTTTTCCAGCCACTTCTTTTGTATTCAGTACTTTGGGATGGCTCTGTAAACAGATGAAGCCAATAATGTATTAATAGTACCAACTGAGAGAAAGTATGGTTAACTGAGGTTACTAAAAACAAAAAGCAATTCAAATCAATTGGCAATTTACAAAAAGAGTTAAAGATTTTAAAAGCTATTATTAAAATTGCTATATTGGTCTATTATGTTATGTTATATGTATGTACATATTGTATGTCCACATGGGAAAATTTTATTAAGAGTTTTATTTTAATTGGATTATAGATAAGATTGTCCATAAATTTAAGCTGCTAAAATTAATCAAAGATACATTTTAATTTGTGTGACCTGAATCTCTGTATCATATGTTTTATACTTGTTGGTAGAAAGAAACTAAAAACATTTTAGATGGTTGTGCTTCAGTTTACTGGTTAAACAAACTACACCATGTTAGATATTTAAGAGGTTTTTCCAAATACATGATTCTTAAAATTTATAGAAGGCAGTGGACCTTCTGGTAAATGTTTTCTTGTTTTTATCTAATGGTTGAAACTTTGCTAAGTATTCAAGTGATATTGCTATTGTCAGCAAGCGATCTAGGACTTGCTCCCTCATTTCTCTATTCTAATCCCAACTTCTTCTTTAATTTCTCAATTTTCTTCAAGGTAGGAAACTAATTCTATTATGAAGGAATCTGTAGGAAGCACAATTTAATCTTTAGACCTTATAAAAGAGATGGCTAACATTTTTCTGTAATAGCATAGCCAAAATAAGAGCCTAAATACTAATCTCATAGCTAGATTTACTTTGCCATCAGCGAAGTAAACAGTAAGTAGAAAAAACCTACCTTTCAGATCAAAGGGAAAGAAAGTTTTAAAGTGAGAATGGGTATTGTCTACCTTAGAAAAACTACTACAGAACATGCCTGTGACTATAGACTTGTAGTAAGGGCCACCAAAGATTAGAGATGGGACTTGGGCACTCCCTTGACTTGCATCCTCTGGTCTGCTTTAACACAAACCAGGAGGAAAAGAAAGCTAGGCATCAGAAGCAATGGGTGGCAGGCCTATTAATGGCTGATCTGTGCAGTGATCTGCCCTCAAGGAGACCCAACAGGCCAGTCCACTGCAGTGGCTTTCAATGTGGTAAGCCTGGGCTTCAGCAGAAGTCAGCTTGTGAAGAGCCCTGGCAGCTCTGCCAAGAGTTGGATCACTGGAAATGGACCTGCCCTGGAGTCGAAGGATGCCCAGGTCAGCCACAGATCTTATTGGCTCTAAGCTGAAAAGCCCTTCACTCAGCCCAACTTCCAAAGTGACCACTGCAGCTGAGGGGACGGCCAAGTAGGGTCAGCAACATTGCAGGCAAAACTATAAATTTCTTGTTAGAGATGCCACCTGTCTTTACCTGGCCAGCTCTCCTCCCAGGCTAGCTAAGTAATGAAAGTCAACAGGGTGCCTTCCCCCAGGAGGTTCACACCTCCCTTAGGATCTACCCCATGTGAAGAGATAGATAGGTCTGGGCCTCTTAACTTACAAGGCCTAAAGCCCACCAGATTATTATCAAGCCCCTTCTATCAGGTTCTATTTGCCTCTCAATCAGAAAACTTAATTGTAGCTTAGCACCTTTCTTAGCTCCTCTAATAATGACTCTGTCCTTTGTTCTAGACCCTGTCTAGTCCACTTGGGCCTCATTCCTTTGTAATCATAACCTTTACTCTACCATCAATGGCTCTACTCCCAACCTGTGTGTACTGATGGTCCTCTTCCCCACTTAATGCTGTATAATTTTTCAGACCTGGTTAATGCCATTCTTAGGATCATTGGTTACTATCCTCACTCTGTCTTTTATGACCTTGTCTAAATATGATCAGAGTCGGCAAACTTGGAAGGCTTCCATAGACTTGGCAACTCATGACGGGAGCCTAGGGTGGTTACTGGTGCGATAAACTAGAGTGTCAATTTGTTGGGTCAACAACAGGAGCCACTGTGCACTTGCTCCTCATGTGGGATCTCTGTCCTTAATGTGCTGTACATTTTGATTTAATGCTATAACTAGTACTCAAACAGTATGTTTCACTTTGTGTTTCTATGTGGGTGCAAACTGTTGAAATCTTTACTTAATATATAATAAATTGATCTTCTGTATATAAAGAGAATTGAAAATGAATCTTGATGCGAATGGAAGGGGAGAGGGGAGGGTTGCAGGTGGGAGAGAAGTTATGGGGGGGGAAGCCATTGTAATCCATAAGCTGTACATTGGAAATGTACATTCATTAAATAAAAGTTAAAAAAATTTTTAAAAATCACAAAGGATAATAATGCTGTCCTTTATATTTGAAGATAATAGTTCTGAATCACCATCAGCAGAATATTTGCATGAAGCTATTTTTCCCCCATACTAACAAACACTCTCTCTGAACTCCCAAAGCTATGGTTATCTGTGTCTAGATATAGCACCACATTACATTCTGCCTTTTCTCCTTCTCTAATTGAGCCTGGATACGAAGTCTGATGTTATACCAGCAATACAGAATAGAGGTGTTATACTTCTCTTGTGATACTTATCTATTCAAACACCCATCAGCTAACAGAACGTGATATACACTCATGTGTATATCATCCTTGCTGATTAACAGTTTTAAAGGAGAACTTAAGGCTTCCTTGGTCTGAGACTGGACACAGTATATACTTTGCCAGATAATTCACTAGATGGAATAAACTATTTAAAGTGGTTAACTATCTTTCATGGGCTATTCTCCAGGACACATAAATAGTATTTGTTAGTCAGTTATCGTCATGCCATTATTAATTAGGCACCTGTCTAATCAGAAGACCAGGTTATAAATCTAAGTAGGGGAGCTCACTTTGGATTCCTTCAGGGACAAGAGAACTTGACTTTATTACATTACTCAGAGATGGAAGCTTTTGCTTCTGTGTTTTTGTTTTTTGCCTTTTCTGAAACATGCTGTATGTTTTGAAAGGAAGAGATAGGGCCAAATGCTTACAATATGAATGAGTGAATAAATTAACTGCATTAGAAAAAATGTTATGAAAGGATATATTGTAAAGAGTTAAACATCTCATTGCTAGCTCAGTATTAAGTTTCTTACTATTTGAACAACATAACAGATCAACAGAATGAAGAAATTATTCTCCACCTAGGTAAAAGTTCGTGAAAGTATGTGTGATTTTCCAGAAAAGTAAGAGGCCATGATAAGTGAGTCTATGTGTCTGAGGAGTTCCAGAAGTGGCGAAGGAATCAAAATACAGACTGAAAGGAGTTTTCACCTAAGTCTCTTGGGTTGGTTCACAGGTTTCCCTGAGATATAGCAAGAACCCAGTTAGACAATATCCTAGTGGCTCTATTTCACTCTTTGGTCATCCACATTTTAAGTGCTATCAGCAATATGTGAAAAGATGTTTCTACAACAAAGTAAAGAAGAAATCATTTCTTTGCAAAGCCATTCATGAGATGATATCTATCTGCCTTCCTTTCCTACCTTATGTTCAGTAAGGACATCTTTGTGCTCCAGCCACGTGGAATTGCTACAATCACTACATTTCTCTCTTGCTCTCTCACCATTAAGAATTGACTACATTTTGTAATAATTACTGTTTCTCCAATCTCCATTTCAAAATTAGCAGTCTTCAAAATGTTAGGAATCATCTTAGCTCACTTGTACAGTCCCAATGTCACTTGAAACTAGGCATTTAGATCATTAAACAGAATAAGTAAAAAACCTGAAAGTGTAAAAATTATGACATTACTTTTTAATCTTATGTCCCAAGGTATGCAACCTACAAACTAACATTTTCCTCTTTTAAATAACTAAGATGATGAAAAAATAAAACTTTTAAGCTTTTTCAAGGAAGGTATGATATGAAAGAGAAATGATTTCAGATCTTTCAAATCTTGTTAACATATATCTCTAGCCAGGTTAAAGGAGATATAATAAGGAATTTGGAACCTATTCTGATGTTAATATGAGGACCCGAAACCTTTGTATAGCTAGGTTATATATTTTTCCTTCTAGCTTCATAGGATTAAGACATTATCAGTAAATATCCCCTAAGGCCTCATAACTTAAGTGTAAAAAAATCATGTTGCTTAAAACAGTGTGGAGAAGGAATGAGGTGTAGTGATAGAGTCAACTGTAAGACAGAAATATTTTGTGTTGTAGCAAATTCAAACAGCAAGTGAAGCTTGTATGTGATAATACTTATTTATGCATGAGTTTATCAAAGAGATAGAATAAAATCCCACTTGCATCAGGGGTCATTATATGAATTTGAGGTTATGAATTAATTAATCCCTATCTCAAAATAAAATTGCCAGAATTTAAAAAAAAAATAATGAGAGATTGAAGCATGTAAGAGAGTAAAAGAGCACTTTTACATAGATCTTAAATTCTTCTACTTCGATGTAAGCTGAGTATAGGTAACTCCATTTTACAAATGGGGAAGTTGAAAATAAGAAAATATGTAATTTATGTAGGTCATATAGTGTGTATGTATAGTAATCATGTGTTCCTTTATAGCCATTCAGTAGAGAGTGGCATGCTAAAACTAGCTTGAATAGCTCATGAGAACCAATTGTCAAATTTTCAGGAATTCTGCGAATTATTCATTAACACAGCCACTGTTAAAATTAAGTTGCACAAGTTTATAATTAAATAAATTAAACTAGGAACAAATGTGGGGGGGCAGTGCCGTGGCTCACTTGGTTAATCCTCTGCCTGTGTCACCGGCATCCCATATGGGCTCTGGGTTCTAGTCTTGGTTGCTCCTCTTCCAGACCAGCTCTCTGCTGTGGCCTGAGGAAGCAGTGGAGGATGGCCCAAGTGCTTGGGCCCCTGCACCCACATGGGATACTAGGAGGAAGTACCTGGACCCTGGCTTCGGGTTGGAGTAGCTCCAGCTGTAGCTGCATTTGGGGGGGGGGGGTGAATCAATGGAACGAAGACCTTTCTCTCTGTCTCTCTCTCTCTCTCACTAACTCTATCTGTCAAAGAAATAAAAATAAATAAATAAATTTAAAAAACCAAATGTGGGGTGAGTGTTCTGCTCAGTGGTTAAGATAGTACTTGGGACACATGCATGGCATAATAAAGTGCCTGGATCCTAATCCTAGCTTTGCTTCTGACTCCAACTTCCTGCTGATTCATACCCTGGGAGGCAGCAGATGATGGTTCAATAGTTGGGTTATTGCTACACACATGGGTGACCTAGACTGAGTTTCTGGCTCCTGACCTTGGCCTCTCCCAGCTCCAGCTTCTGCAGGCATTTGGGGAGTGAATCAGCAGATAAAGATCTCTTTCACTCTGTCTTTTCTCTGTGTGTATTTCCCTCTGTCTCTCTACCTTTCAGATACAATTAAAGTGAATAGCCAAAAATGCAATAAGTACTTCAAATTCATCACTACAAGATTATTTGAGAATTACTTACAATCTTTGGACTATTGACATCCATTGTTCTGTTCTGTGTATTTTGGAGATACACAGCGTGAAATGACACCTCATTTCTCAACTATGCATTTATTAACATTATCTTTCTAACTTGAAATTAGCCATGGTGGGAGTATTGATACCTTGGGACCTGACAAATCTTCTAAATATGGGATAGATTTATTGCTGTGTTGATTATCTTCTAGACTTAAGAAAATGATGGAGAAAATGTTAAAACAAACATAACAGTATCATGTCTGTAGCCATGTTCTTGCAATATTCCAAAAGTGTTCTCTGATTAAGCTAAGTTGCACATGTTACTTTCATCTTATTCATTACCATAAATAAAAATACCAATGCATATTCATGTTAGAAAGATGCTCATAGTTGGAATACAACTCCATATGTCACACCACGGTTGAATTGCAAACAAAGGTTGGTTACAGATAAATGGTTTTGGCAAAAATCAGTGAAAGCATCTGTGAGAAGAAACTGGCAATGTGGAATTTACCATAAGGTGAATTGTATATTTTATTATTATTTGTAGATTTTGTTACACAATTTTTTATTTAAGTTAAATATTTACCAATGTACCACTGAACACATAGTAGTGAAGTCTGAATAGAAACATAAGGAAGTTTTTGCACGGTATAAAAATGAATTTATTTTATACCTGTAAGTATTGAAAGTAAATATACAACTAGGGTGTACTTTATGTGAAAATAAAGTGTTGTAAAGAGGACACAATAGATACATTGTGCAAGGAGAAATAACAACAGCATGAAAAATAACAATGCATAGCTTGTTATGCCCTAGAAGTGTACTTGTGATATTTCTTAGTGTGGGACCATAGTCAGAGTACAGCAGGTAAAGCTACCACTTGGGATGCCTGCATTGGAGTGTCCGGGATTGCCTTCTGCTTCTACTTCTTTTCCAGCTTCCTGCTGATGTGCCTGGGAGGCAGCAGATGATGGTCTGAGTTCTTGGGTTCCTATTGCCCATGGGGAGACCTAGATGGAGTTCCTGGCTCCTGGCTTCTGCTAGCCCAGTTGCAGGCATTTGGGGAGTGAACTAGTGAATGCTAGAGCAGTTTCCCACTGCTGCATCCCCCATCATCATTCTGCATTTACATTAATTAATTAATTAATTAATAAAATGTTGTGTTCCTCTTATGTTTTGGAGAGGAAGACAGGGAGGTATTATCACAAAACACAGTTCTAAAGAGACCTATAGAGGATTCCTTTGTTTTCATCATAGTGCATTTTTTAGCACAATTCTACATCTAGAACTATAAATGCTTTGTTTCTGACCTTACTAATAGCAACATATTTTATTGTCTTAATTTTTCCTAATTTTTCATTTCCGTTGAATTTTGGTATCTCTGTTGAAGGAGTAGAACTTACCTTTTCAAAGTCAGAAGATATCTTCATGAGAGCCAAGTTTTCTAAGATCAAAACAAACATAAAAACAAGCAACAAAATATCCTTTGGGCAACCAATTCTATGACTAAGAGTATATATATATATATATAGATATATATATATATATATATGCCTGCTTTTCCCCAGAAACATATGAGAAAAATCTTCCTGCAAATTTCAAGCACAGCCAAGTTGCTTCTCAAATTGGCCATTTGCACTCCAGGGCTAAAGCTGAAAGCGCACAGAATTGCCTGAGTAATTCAATTGCAAGCGGAATCGATGCAAGTGTGAACGCTGCCCTGGTCAAAGGTTGGCCCTTAGGCTGCAACTTAAATCAATTTTGGGTGAGCTAAGTTTGATTACATTTTCAGTGATGAAGCTTTCAAAAGCAATTTTGAACTTGCCTATTCAGGGGCCGTTTAGTTCTGTTTTAAATCTATACTCCTAGTTAGAGAGGCATCTGTCTATCTGTTTTGGTGATGATTAAATACTGGAGTTGAGGAGACATGAAAGAAAGAAAAATAAGAGGGAATGAAGCAGAAAGCAAGCAAAAGGAAGAAAAAAAAAACCAGCAGATGAGAAACTGTCATTAAAATATGTCAGCCAGTAGTGTTTACTATTCTTTTTTTTTTAAATAATCATACTGATAACAAGAATAAGATAAAGCAAATAATTAAGGATTATGGTACAAAATAAATAATAAATGGAAGAGAATTATCATGCAGATATGTGGCAACCTGAAGATTATTTTGGAATATGAGACTAATTCTTTCAGATGGTGGCTTGTTGGTGGTTCTGCAGTACTGAGTAAAATGGGTGTAAGAAAGGATGCATGGCCTCCTACAGAAAATAGACTAGCTTGAGAAAAATAAAGCTTTTTAATTTATCTTTTTCCAGCAGAATCAAGCCTGCTGAGTTATACATCCATTGCTTATGCAGTCTTCCTAAAAACGTGTTTACTCAGTTAATATTACTTGGTTTGAGTAAAACTACTTTTCAAAAAATAAATTATGAATTATGTCTATGTTTGAGACGTAGAGAGAAAGAAAGAAAGGGAAACTCTCATCTGCTTGTTCAGTCTCTAAATGTCCAAAACAGCCAGGGCTTAGCTAAGCTGAAGGGAGCCAGGAAGCCAATTCGGATCTTCTGAGTGATTGCCAGGGACCCAACTTCTTGAGCTATCACCTGTTGTCTCCCAGGGTCTGCATTAGTAGGAAACTGGAATTGGGATCTGAGCAGTCAAGTGAATTCAGGCACTCCAATATGGAATGTGGGCATCCTAACTGTTGGACCAATTACATGCCTGATGATAGCTATTTTCTACATTTTTTAAAGTATTATTATATCATAAAATACAGTATTCCCAAGAAGTTGAGATTTGTTGAAAAAATACAAATTTATCTACAGTCACAGTCACTAATTCTTTTTTGTTATGGTCATTAATGCTTAACGTATATGCAGCTATCCTGCCATATTTAGGAAATGTGCTGCTGCGTCTTGTCTTATGAAGTATTTTAATGAACTTATGATCCCTTCTACATGGACTGAATAGTGATCCCAGTAGTGCTTTGACAACAGTGATGGTCGGCCCTGCTAATTAGGCAGCTTCACATATGCACTAATTGGATTGATTAAAAAAATCAAACACAAGAACTGAAGAATAGCCAGCTTTATCAAACCGCATTTTAGAACTAGGTAATTTAGGTTGCTTCTTTGTCTTAGAACTGTGAACGAGAAAGCCTGTTTCTTTTTTAAGGTTAAAATTGGAAAAATCCAACATATATATGTATATATATTATATATATAAATGTACCAACCTATTATAAAAACCTATTATAATATAAATTATAAATGTTTATTGCATAAGTGAAACATTTCCACACAAGTAAGTCTTGATTGATTTATTCAAATCTTAAGTAGATACTGGGAAGATAGCTAATTTGTGGCACTAAGAGAAATCCCAGTGGAATTACATTTATCAGTGGGGAAATCTAGTGTACGCTGAGCAGACACATTCAATGAGGACAGGCCATTTTCAGTCCTTTCCCTAACAGTTTTATAAATACTAAAACGGAATTTAAAGCACTTTTGACAAAGTGTGGCCCACTGAAAGATCATTACTTTCAAAGTTAATTTTGCCTATTTCTGCCTTTATCTTGGACATCAAAATGGCCAAAAAAAAAAAAAAAAAAAAAAGAAGAAGAAGAAGAAGAGCATAAAAGAAAAAGCCAATTTTGCCTAATTTTCTTTTTGGTGGTATATTCCATTAATTATGCTTCGCACTGACTAAGGAGAAATGAAAAGTTTAGTAATAATAGCTAAGCATTTTATAATAATCGTTTTGTTCACACATATCATAGTTCTCTTATCAGGGCCATATTATTTTTCAGAGAAAAAAAATACAACTCAGGAGTTCAGGTAGGTAAGTTGTTCGGATTTACCACTTTATCATATGCTCCAGTCATTCAATTATTCTTCAAATTTGCTTTCAACTATAGGGAAAATAGTACCTGCTGGGTAAGTAGGCTCAGAGAGATTTCTCAGAATAATGGAAGAGGAATCTCTCTCAGGATCTCCAACAAGCTCGAAAGAGAAAGACTGGTAAATGCAGTATTGAAGGAAGGGTCTAATCCTATGTTTTATTCTGGAAATGTTTCTTATACATGTACGGGATCACATTTTGGCCTAATTTGTTAATGGGTTACAGCTGTGTGAAAGAAAACAGCAAACCAGAAGGTGTACTCCAGTGACTTTTCACAGGCTGCTGGCCAATAGAATTGAAACTGAGAACACAAAGGAAATTTCAATGGAGAGTAAAATTCTTCGCAGAGATGACAAAAAGATTAGGCCAGCAGAAGTATTGAACTAAAGTTTATGGAAACTCACCACAAAGCCAAACACATTAAAATGCAATTTTTTCTGTCAATATAAAATAATTTTGAGTTCAATGACAAGAATTACAGAAGGAAAAATATTGGCAGCATTTCTGCTTTAAGGAGTAAGGGCAACTTAAAAAAAATCCAATACTTCTATACCACTGTTCTTTTTTAAAAAACTATATTGATTTCTTAGGATTTTAAAGAATTACAGCTGAAAGAGAACATGTAGATTATTATTCTAGTGTCTTCACTTCATATATGTGTAAACTGAGACCAGAGAGTGAAGTGCTAAGCATCTCCCCAGTTAAAGGCCAGAATTTTACTTGCCTCATTCCTAGGCTAGGGAATAGAGTAAAATTTTATGGTTTAATTTGAAAGTCTGATTTTTCTGTATCTTTTCAGTACCTAATTCCCATAAGGTTGTTACATTTCAAGGCTGATCAACAACAACAACAAAACCAAAGTTCCTTTCTCCATTTTGCACGTACTGACCCCTTTGTCAGATGTGGGGATGTATGTGCAGCACCAGTAGCATGAAGACACAGCTCAAATTGCCTCTTAACCTGAGAGAAACACATCAGTAGAGTAATTAATCTTGTACACCTTCTCTATCAACCTGCCCACTTTTTCCCGCATTCATTACAAGTGAGTGGTTATGTGCATGGCTGATTTAATTAATAATTCTAATAAAAAGGACAATATCATAATGATATACATAAGTGCATTAATAAATGATGCAAAGAATCAAGGGTGTTAATTTGGTTAGCCAATGAGATAACGTCAGACAGCTGTTCTGGTTAAACAGACCTGAGCCTACAGTGTTTACCCTTCAATGTTTAGATTATGTATCACACAGGAAAGCAAAGAAAAGTAACATGCAATGCACACTTATTTTGGACTAGGAACTGTATAGGCCATTTTGTATGTCCTATTTGTTTCATCCTCACAGAAATCCAATAAGTTATTTCTTCCTAGTTTATGAGTAGAGCTTAAAGATTGAGATTGAGAGAACTGTCCAAAATCCTTCATGGAGGATTATGATTTCAACTCAGACCCGTTTAATTCAAAGCTTTTCATGCTCCGTCTGTATTTTAGGAAGAGCATTAGAACAAGGGTTGGAAACTTAAGTTCTAGCCCTAGTTTTGCTCTTTGTCTTTGGATTCTGACTCACTTTCTTTCAGTGACCTCACCTAAAGTAAACGGTTTAGTCTAGATCAGAAGTGCTCAAATCAAACTCTGTGGACTTCTAGAACATTTTGATGGACTTCTCAACTATTTCAAGGTGTGATACATGGAAAAAAAAGAGGATTTTCAAATTCATCTCCAAATTAATCTAACTAATTCAGAATGTGACCTAGTTATTCCTGAAGGGTTTGCAAAAGGCTTCACTTGGGGAAGAAGGGATTCCATTGCTTAAAGAATTTGTGAAAAATTGACTACATAATATGTGAGATATGGGGTAGCTCCACAGTTCTGTCAATTGCCATGGGTAACACAGCTCTGCTAGCATTGGTATTTGGTTTTCACTTGTGGCAACGTGTGACCTGGTGCACTGAAGACTCCAACCAGTCATTCTGACTGTCTCAACCTGCTAGGGATCATCTATCTTACATGGCCCTGAATTCTGTATCTATATTTTAAAGAACACATGAAAGCTCTAGGCATAAGACTGAAGAGGAAAAAAAATCGTGTTTTGTGTATACTCCATTTCAGAAAAGTTGGGTACATCTATTATTTGTTGATGATTATGTCTGTGCATGCTGTTTTTGTTTGGTAGAATGCATTTGATAGACATGTACAGTTAATCTACCTACACCTACAAACCTAATTTTTGTGAAATATTTATTACTAGAGCATTCAGGAAATCCTTCCTATTACTATCCCAAAGCTATGAGGATATAGCAAGTTGGCACAAATAGCACTCTGTCTTCAATAATCATGAAGTCTGAATTTATTACCACCTCTTTCAAACAAAGTGAAAATCCTATCACTTTCAAGTTAAAGAAGTTGAGATCAATTTTGATCTAAAATATATATCATTCAAATTTTTGGCATCATCTTTTACATAATATCAGGATTCATCATAATAGGCAAAAATAACAGACAGCCCTAACAGTAGCTTACTAGCACATGAAAGCATTTGAAACATTCAGAGAGCTGAAATAACACTTGCAACAGCACAGTTCCATATTCAACAAATCCATCACAAAGTACTATTTGCTTGCATCAGTTGAATCTAAACAGGGAAACCTGTCACATTGTAACTTTCTCCAGAAGCCGCTTCTATTTCACTTTTGGATACCAGCTACTGATTTATTTTTTTATCTCAAAAGAAAAAGTGTCCATCACACTAAATAGGCTGAGAGGAAATATTCTGTAACTTGAGATATTTTCTAGAAAGTTAAATAGCAATGAATTTATGAAGTCTTTCAAATCAGAAGTACTTTATTGTCACCACATTGTTGATAAGCCCAGGGGAAAAAAAAGTTTTGATAGATTCTTAGAATGTTTAATGTGTACTATTTCTAAGACAAATGTTTTGTTACTTTGAATAAATGAATGCACATACTCACACACATGCACACACACACTCACATGCAAAGGAGAGATCCCTACAGTGGCATTAGAATCTATATTCCAGCAAAGGATTTAACATTGTACTTCGGGGGAACACCTTATATGGCAGTTTGGCACATACATTGTATCATTGCAACAAAATTATAACTGCCTGTTTTGGGGATATAAGCAAACTCTTTGTCAATATTAAGGTCAGATTTGTCCAAAATATTTTCATATATGAAGTTTCTGGAAAAGATTGTATTAAACCAAAGCTATTTGAGTTTTAAGCATTTTTCTATGTGAGTCTCTTCTTTCTTAATTTTCCTTCCTTATCTCCCTTTAGATTATAAGTTTTTTAATATGTGTCCTACAGTAAATATTTGTTCTTTTGCAGAAGCTAGAAACAAAGCACATACAACATACTTTTTACTTACAGAATTGACTATGTTTTACTGGTAACAGAATTCCAGCGTAAATGATGGTGTACATGTGATGAATCAGACCCATAGATGGCAGGATGGGACCATTCAGTGCATAGTCTTTAAGGAACAGACATCGAAGATTCATCTATTCAGCTGCTTATGCTCAAGAAGCAAAACACATAGGTGAAAAATAACAAATAATTCTGAATCCCAACTTTTTACTTAATAAGGAATTTTTCTATGAAAAGTTGGCACACTGTCATCTGCTATCAATTTTGCTAAAACACTTGCCTGATGGCTGATGTGCTGTGATCTGTGGAATGTTGTTTTTTTTTTCTCTATTTTAAATTTCTACTTTAAAAAATGCAAATTATTTTCAGAAGCTTTTGGACAGATGATCTAAAGGATGAGGAATCTTTGTGGTATACTAGCTTTCCTGTGATTTTTTGCTCCATAAATTTTGGTTTCTCTTCGCTTGAGAATATATACTCTTTACCTAAAGCAATTCTACTGGTGAAAGTACTAAAGTATCTACTAAAAATTATAGTTCCTCTTATGATTACAGTCTAAAGCCCACAGGCCATGAAGGAGAAAAGGGTTTAAGATGTCCTGATGTAAAATTAGTCTTGCTTATTTCTCTGCAACCTGAGAAGTGTGAGAGCCAGACAAGCTGTGAATCAGAGAGGCTTTGAGAGCACCTGAAAAAAAAATGTTCATGGAAAATGGAATTAAGTGATACAAATATTTTGGAGCAAAAAGATTGTAAAGTCCATGCATGATTTTTCCATAATCCATACTTTCCATGAACTTTTGAAAGCCCCCTAGTACAGTTCATCAAAGCTGGTGTGCTGCGGGTTTGCAGCTCAGAGAGTTGTTGCTCTACCTACAGCCATTGGCCTATCAATCAGAAAAGAAGCCCAAGCAAACCAGCTGCCAGAACATCAGGGTATGACGTGAGCCTTGTCTTACCCCTTTCATAGCCTAAGCTTTAGAAAGAGTAGTTTATTACCCAAGTCTCTATTTCCTTCTCAGTTTATTTACCCTTAGTCCATAGAAACCTGGCTGCTACTCCTAATTTTCCACAGAAACTGCCCTAACCCACAGACACTGCCCTACTGAAGTTAGTACTGCTTGATTTTTAAAGACATTAGTTGCCTTCCAGTCTTTCTCTGACTTGATGTAGCCTTGAAAATGGCTTTTCATCCTTCTTGAAATGCTCTCTTACCCAGACTTGCATGGCACATATCCTCCAGCATCTTCCCCTGCGCTTACTCTGCATGCTCTGCACACTCCTCTGGATGATTTGTTTGGATTTCCACCCCGGTCATCTACTGACTCTACATGGCCTTTATAAGAAATTGGATTTGCTCTCATGGTTGAATCCGCCACTTCTATTTTGATAGACCCCAAATCTACATTTCCATCCTTCACTTAATATCCAGCCACCTATTGGGTCTTGCCTCAAGTAGAAGATGTACAAAATTGAACTCATTCTCTTCTTTCAAATGTGTACCTCTTCCCCAAATCTAAGAGGTATGATCCTTCTTTGATGTTCTTGTCCAGGTTAATGCCACCCAAACAACATAATAGGAGATATCTAGATTCCTGAAACACTTTTCCTATTGTCTCCAGATTTGGACACTAATCCCTACCTAATTATCTTTAACTCCCTCACCTCTGCTATTCTTCTTGTGTAATTACTTTCTTTTGCCTTTACTACTGAAAGTCTTGTGCCCAGCTTTAGCCCTCACATTGCCCAAGAAAATCTTTCAGGAAAAAAAAAAATTGTACAAATCATTCCTTTCCCAAAATCCGTTAATGGCTCTCTAAAACCAGGACAAAATCTAAACTCACTTTCAGTCCTTGTGCTATTGCCTACTAACCTGTCCAATGTCATCTCTCAATATTCTCTCCCTACCTGTTAATGTAACCATATGGAAGTACTACTGTGTCTTCAAATGAATGAGATTGTTTCACATTGCTGTGTCTTTAGTTGAGCTCTTTGATACTGGAGTGTTTCACTCTCTAGTTGACCATTCTTTCATTTGTGCCCCTATGCCTAGTGCTCATGATGGTTGTTGAATGAACTACAAGGTTCTGCTACATAACTACATAACTACAAGGTTCTGCTACATAACTACAAGGTCATGGACAAGATTGTCTCACTCATTTAAGAACCTCTTGAAGACAAGGTTCCAGTTCTGTAACTTTTTTTCTTTCCAACATCCAGCATAGTGCTGTGTATATTGTATACTATCTCTCTTCATACATAAATGCATACATACCTACATATATATAAATCAGTGTTTGTACTTATTATAAATATATACATACATGGATACAAATCAATCTTGCTATTGAATGAATTATCTGAACATCAAGATAGAATTGTTTTTACTGGTTCTGGCTTTACACTTTGAATGCTGTAAATGTCTGAACTATGACTAAAAATAATATTTAATCTGGAATTAGTGCCACGAATTCTGGTTAATGTACTGAGCAAGGGATGATGCTAAATTATGAATTAGATTTGAGACACAATTTTAAGTTTGCATGTTCTTTTCTTGGCTTGCTAGGGACTGTTACCATGTTAGCTCTTATTGAAGTCCTGGGCAGCCAGTCATCAAATAAAGTAAATCATCTATATATTAGTTTTTCAAATGAATTGAATTAATTGCTCTTGGTAAAATGTAATGATGCAGTAACAATGGTTCTTATTTATTGATTTCTTACTTTCTTCTAAGTTAAACGGTAAGCATGCTCATCTCCCAGGACAGGGCGCTTTGAATGTCCTCATTCTATACAAGAATTAGTGAAGAATTTGAATTTAAGAAACTTATACAAAGTCACACAAAACTGATATGTGGTAAGACTGAGATTCAGACCAAGGCCTGTTTAATTCCCCTTATGTGAAAAACACATACATTCACATGCATGTGTACACGCACACACACATACATTCACACACAAAAGTGTTATACATCTTTTGTGATAATCTTAGTTATGGCAGTTTTAAACTATAGTTTGCTTTTATCTTCTTGGTTATCTGGAAGTTATTAAATGAGTTACTAAAAACCAGAAATAGATTGTAATAGTCTTAGAACTTATCCTGAATAGTATAGATGAGGAACTGATTCCTAGTGGCTAAAACTCTTTTGGAATGTATTATCTGCCAGTATGAGCATTTGCTATTAATTAGCATGATGCCAGGTAAGCCTCATTTCCAATCATCCTATCTTTGAATTTACTACACATTCAAGGGTGCAAATCTTGAAAGCATGAAAAATTTCTGGTGTAAGTCATATACCAAAAATCACCATGTACACATGTGGCAGACCCTTTTGGATCTACATCCTATATTCTGAATAAAGACAACTTTACTTACTTTCTTACCTGTCAGCAGGACTCATCTCCATCAGTAAATTTTAAAAAATGTTCAGAATGTCACAGATCAATACAAGATCACCTTAGGACTAGCTTCTACTATGGATCACTTTAGAACATAAGCATTTTCCCATTGAGAATCATTGTGAAAGTGTGGCAGATCTTATCTAGGGACATGTGGCTGTCTCTCCAGCTAGCAACTTGAAAAGTTCAATTAAACTGCCTTTCCCCATATGTAGCTTGCAGAGCTATAATTTCTGTGGTTGGATAATTGTGGTATTACAGGGATGTTTAAAAATCACATGGAGTGTATATTTAGATGGCATCAAGTCTCATTTTTGCATGTGTTTGGATAAATATCAACAAAATTCACCTTTCATATATTCAAATTTATAACAAT
The DNA here is from genome assembly GCF_033115175.1 of Lepus europaeus. Taxonomy (NCBI): domain Eukaryota; kingdom Metazoa; phylum Chordata; class Mammalia; order Lagomorpha; family Leporidae; genus Lepus; species Lepus europaeus. The sequence goes on from NC_084831.1 coordinate 63,816,141, forward strand.
GATTTTCCTTGAATCTCTGGAGGTGCATAGAAAATCTTCTGCAGCTAAAACATGGTTCATCAGTTCATTTGTTCATTAATCTATTCTTATACTTACTCAATGTTTATTTCATTTATCATTAAAGACCTACTAATTGCCTATCAAATAGGAGAAACTATGCTAGGTAATATGGGAGATAAAATAATTAATCTATATTGATCCTGTTTTCTCAAGGAACTTACAATTTGATGGAGGAATGGAAATATATTACAATAATTATAGTGCAAAAGCGGAATGCTTTCTGCAATATGAGTTTCAGTTGAGGTTACAGAAGTTTCCTTATCATACAGATATTTTTCCAAACTTCCAGGAATATGCTCATAATTACAGATGAGATTTGTATACTTTGTCTTTATTAACAAATTAATCAAATTATGTAGCATTTAGTAGCACCTGAATAAACAAAAAGTCAATGATGGAAAGAGATCATGGTAGTCAAGTCTGAGAATTTCATATTTAGAAGCTTTTTCATCAGGCATTATTTCCAAATGATTATGTCAAGGTTTTCAGAGTTAAAAAAGAATTAAGTAAGTGACATTTGCTCCTAATTTGTCACAATAATTAATATTTCAGTTTTGAAAATAAGAATGTGACTTAGAAATTTAAATAGCAAAAAGTTAATGATAATACCTTATATTTTTTTTGCTTTGACTTTTCAAATCATTTATTCTTTCATGTTCTTGAATATGTAAACCACTTAAGATTAATAATATACCAAAGAAGTATTTAATGTATACCAATATTTAATATATACCGATTTTTACATTAAATTGGAGTTCACACTGCTCTTTAATGTTCTCAGTGGTTCATATTACACATAGTTACATTAAATAAATTATCTTCTGGATAAAATTTAAGAAGGCATATTATAGATAATGTATACAGTAAATAGTGCATATAATTGTCATTGCATGGCAAGCAATGTTTTTCTTTCAGAGTTGGATACCAAGAAATATTAAGGAATATTAAGCTTGAAAAATAAAAGATGTGATAGGAGTAGATATGTTTTATTTAACATCAGAGTTTCTTAAATAATACTAATTCCAAGTTTATAAATCATGGATCTTATTGTAGTACACTTGTAAGTAATTGGAACATCACACTTCTCCTTCCCACTTCTGCAAAATGGAAATTATAATTTCTGTGATGAACCGTATAAAATTTGCATTGTCAGAGATAGTTAACTAACACATAGTGATAACACAAACATATATATATATATATATATATATATATATGTTGGGCTATTATAAAATATTAACTAAATAAAATATAAGGTTCACTCAGATAACTATGTGGATGTGAAAAGACACTGGACTCTGTAGCCTCTGAAAACCGTGAAATATTTGATTTTAAAATAAGTGATATTTTATGACTGGAATACTCTGCTTCTAAGAAGCACTAAGTTTAATTCCTGGAAGAAACATTAACAAAGATTTCTTCTCTTTTAACTGATCCTAGTGTTTGCTCTTCTTTATCTTCTGGTCTTTAGGAAGTAAGATGCATTAAAAATGTGAAACAAAGCCTAAAGTTTTATTTCAAAAGATGGTTTTGAATAAAAATGCTATCTAGATGGATGAAATAATTGTTCCATGATCATTTACTTACTATTCAATTTTATTTATGCTGTGAAATTCTGACTATTCCAAGATGAATGCCCAAAGAAAACCAGCCAAGAATAACCTGACTCCGTATTAATCCATGCTTCAAGATAACATAACACATTATTTAAAATACCAAAATCCAAACAAAACCTTGCCAAAACAATAGTATGCAGTCAGAGACATTGTCCAATTGGCCCTATTACTTGTGTAATTTTTCTGTTTTTTCAACTATAAGACATTTTTCTATGCACATGTAAAGTTATTTAAGGATTACAAAATTTTCAAACACACATACTATTTGGGGGCAAGGTTTCCTCTTTGTAAGGTCTGAGTCACATCAAGTTGAGTTTTAAAATGAATGTACTCCATTTCTAGGTTTGTATTTCTACTGGAAAATAGGAACCAAGAGGCTCCTGGGAGCATTTTGCCAACAGTACTACTTACGGTTAAGAGGCAGGCTCGCATTGGTTGTGCCCAGCTTGTTGGCAGCCACACAAGTATAGTTGCCGAAGTGCTCCTGTGTCACATTGGTAACAGTGAGAATGGATCTTGTGCTAAAATTCTGAATAATAATTCCTTGTTGGCCATTGAAGAGTCTAGAAAACAAAATAAACTCCAGGTAAATATGTATGGTGAATGTGAGTTTCACTTTTATCATAGATGAAGTTGTCATGGCAACAATTGACCACTGCTATGTTAGCATATAGCATGATAATGATGCAGTTATATTTTCCTTACATTAGTAGATTTAGGGAAGGGGAGTTTGTATGGCACCTGTGGCAATTCTTATGGCATTATTTGTGCTATATAACAAATTGAACTTGTATAAATGTATGTCCTAATTATACATTACTTTTTTCATTTTAGAAAATTAAACATACCACAAGAGTAGCATTTCATCTGTTAAAATCAAAAGGCAGTAAAGGAGAAATAAATATAAAAATTCCACTAAAAGGAAAAACTGTTTCTTAGAAACTTCCTGGAGTATGTCTTGGCTATTTTCATTGATGTTACTGGATAATGCACATGAGCGCTTAGCCTACCACTGTGGTAGGGTAGCTCCAAATCCAGAGGCAGCACTATTGTACTGTTGCAATCTCTAGCTTGGACCAATGACTTCCACTCAAGTTGGAAAGATAGGAATATACTATTGAGGATAGCATGTAAAGTTAAGTCACATCTCTGACATCTTTTAGAAATGTGCTTGGCAAAGTTCTTTAACTTAACATGAGATTCAAGTTCACCTAATTCCACCCTGAATGCCAGTGGTCTTTCTCCAGAGGCCTTCAGTCTCAGATAGGCTGACAGAGCTTTTCTCATCTCAGCACACGCCCTACCTCTTCCTTCTTCATCCTCTTCCCAAATCTACACCTAAGTTCCTGCGCCTCTTCTATCTCATCAAGTCAATTCCTCCGCTCCTTACACAGGTCCTACCTAAGACTTAGCTCTCTTTTTCTAGTGCTCTTATAAATGACTCCTCTTTCTCTTGAATTGTTTTCTATAGCAGTTTTCATGAACACAACAGGCTTTTTAAACCAAATAAATTGGAACATCTAGAAGACCTCACAGGCAGGACTCTTTGGATATGCTTTTACTAATATTTTACTAATAATACTAATATTAATACATAGCACTTAATATTATATCCTAGGCACATAATAAATAGTATGTAGGTCATTGGAAGCCATGTGATGTTCCCCTAACACAGACATTGGTAAGCTCCCTTTAGTGGCCCCATCATGAACTCGGTGACAATGAGGATGTCAAACAGATACTGAGTTCCCCCTAAAAATATCAAATGCATTGTGAAACAGATGCACTGATAACAATATGAGCTATGCAAGCGCCTAGTAAAAATGGCATGTTAGTTTTTCCTCTTAAATGCGCTTGATTTAGTACAAAATATTTCATTAATTATGAAGATACTCATAAGTGACATCCCCTGAGAGTTTAAGTTAAATTTCTTTGCATTATATTATGCAGCTTGCAACTGAATTTAGATCAAGTATATGGTAGTTAAGGACAGATTAAAATAAGCAGTCATTCTTGATTACTCTGGGAATAACTTATATTTCATGTAATAGTTGAATTTGACATCCAAAACACAAACTTTAATCAGGTTAATAAAACTTTATGTTGAATAAACATTGAACAAACTTTAACTTCAGCAATAAACCAAATGATCTTTAATTCTGACACAAGAAAATGAGGCATAAATATTGTAGATGTGGCAGCTTTTACTCCTCTCATATTTCAAACCTATCCAAATTTAGGATAAGTTTCCACAGTGAGTATTACATGTTTTCTGCATTTCATTAATAACTTATTTGTAATTTATTAGTATCTGTGATATATAAACATCAATTTCATACCCTGAAGCTTTTATCATGATGGCTCAAGTCATTTTGTCCATGTCCAACTCATAAATACATTCTTCAGAGGACCCGGCAACTTCCTATACTACTAAGTACCTGTTGTGCCCCATTCACAAAACTCAAGAATTTTTTGCACTGCTAACTAGTTGAGAAAAAAAATTAGCCAATATCTTTAACTGGATAGACTCTGCCATTTCATGGCACTATTTACTTATATTCCTTTTTGTTTTACTGAGTCAACTAGCTTTCAGTTCCCTGTGCTCTAATGTGTCTGAAGACCACACACATTGCCGAGTCATGCAGTGTATCTGTGCTCTGCGATCTGTTTATGGAAGCCAATTTTTGGTCTCTGGCCAGCAGTATCATGTGTCTCTCTACCAGAGTGACATATTAATGTTGCAGCCTCTGCTACTCAGACCAGCCAGGCAAGTGATTATGGCCAATAAAGAAGAGAAGTATTTTCCGTGGGAGTATTTTCTTCCCCGGAAAGGATCTACCTTTGTTAGATTCCAGGGAAGTTCAAATCTTACTTTCTTTTACAGGAGTTTTAGAAATGCTGATTCCTGAAATACAGTTTTAGAAACTCTGTTTGTCTTTCAGATGGCAGGAAGGGCCTTTGAAAAGCTGACTCTGAGGGAGAGTGAGATGACACATGTGTGCGATTTTCCTGCAGACATCAGGAGTGTGATGTTGGAGGGGGGTTTTCTAGCTAGTGAAATCAATTCTGAAAATATTCAATAACTTGCTGCAAACAATGAGCTCTATGTTGAGGGGTTCATGACTAGGTTGGGTGCATCATCTCTGCCCTTGAGTAGGTCAAAGCTGAGATAAGAAAACAGATATGCAAACAGTTGTTTACAACAGAAGAGTATATTTTTCACAGTAAACATTTTGTGAAGATGAACATACCTACCCTTAGTTACTGAATATAGAAAAATAGGTCCTATGTAGAAGTCTTAACATGTAGGGCCTTAATGTGATTTCAGTCCTCAATAAAAGAATAAAGGAGCTCTTTAATTGATAATCCCTTTTTCCTTATGAAGCAGATTTATTGCAATATGGTTGTCTCTAACTACATTTTCTATGATCATTCTTGTATTGACTTACAGAATGCAAGATGTTGTCTTTTAACCTCTCACACCAGAGAGACAGATTCTATGGGGCTAGGAGTTCAACATGACAACCCCTTCTTCTGCAGTAGATCAGCAGCATATGGTGCTTACTTGGAAATACCTGGTCAGCTTTCTTTGTTGCATTTTTAGCACTGGCAATATGATTAGAAAATCATTCTACTACTGAGGATGTTGCCACCCTAAACCTTCTGACACCAATTTGGAAGACCATTACTTTCACTCCCTTCTTTTTGCCTTTGCCAGTACTGCATAAATCTGTGAACTGCAGGCTATTGGCTTTACCAGCTGGTGTTGCCAGTTCCAAAATGACACAGCCCGAACCACTAGTTCTGAATTAGAGTAGTCCCCTGTATTTTCTAGTGCCAATCAGAAGTTGCACATGGAAAGCATTCTAATGAGCGGTGATACTTACATTTCTGACTCGTGAAATGCTCACAAACTTTACAAGCAGAACCTCCCTAGGACAGTCATTATATAGGATAACCAGAAGAGCCTATTGCAAAATCACTGCAGAAAACCTGACCATGCAACCACCAGCACCAATTGTTAAGATTGCAAAAATAAATGGAACAGCTATATGGTACCTTATTCATTTTATTAATAAATCCAGCCTCACTCCACATTTTCGGATTATGGGTCTCTGACTTTCCAGGTCATGGATGACAATAAACATTATAGGCTCTGAGTCATGACTATTATTCTAGCCTTTTCACTGTGAGCAAGAATGCTTTATATATGTGGGAAATGTTAACTGTTCTCAATACATTTATGACTGAAATAATCTAACATTAAAAGATTCCAGCACTGTACACAAAGCATTTGGTATTAAGAGTGTGGGAAATTGACATTCAGAAAACATTTAAGCATTTTCAAATATATATATCAACTAATCTTTGCAGCAATCCTAGGAAGTAGGTGTTTTAGTTTCATTTAACACAGGAGAAAACAGAAGTTTAGAAAGATTAAGTTAATTTATCTTCCTTCTACCACTAGGTAAGTGGCAGAACCAGTATTGAAACCGAGGTCTTCTGATTATTGGTAGCCTCTCAAAGTAGCAACTTGCATTCAAATCATCAAGTAGAAATCAGGATATTGTATTTAAATTTGGACAGACAAGTCAGAAATCATGGGTGCTTCAAGAAAATTGATTGAAACCAGGGAATAATAGCCAAGTGGCTTGTGGTGTGTACTACAGGAAAGGGGTAAATCTAATGGAGTAGAAAGTCAAGTGAAAAAGTAAACTTCAGTTCTGCTAGCTCTCTGGATATTTCTCTAAAGGAGAGAAAGAGGACTCCCAGCTACCATGTGGCACTTAGTTATGCCTTTTAGAACAGCCTCTTACAGAAGCATCCTTTAGTGGATCCAGTTTCTTGGGCTACTCACAGCCAGAGATCAGAAGCATAAAATGAGCTTTTTCCTTCCTCCTTCTTCAAATTCCCTCTTAACACGCCAACACATATCCTCAGTATCAATTATTGTCTGTTTTTCTTCCTCTAAGTTCATAAATAATGAGATGTAGAGAATACTGTGCTAAATATAACCAAGAATGACAGGGGTGCACATTTGACCTAGCAGTAAGATTCCAGTTGGGATACCAACATCCCCTGTTGGAGTCCCTGGTTTTGAGTCCTGCCTCCTCTTTTGAGTCCAGCTTCCTTAAATGCACACTCTTGGAGGCAGAAGATCAGAAATCTGTCTTCTGTCTCTCTGCTTCTAAACTTAAAAAAGGAAAGAAGTAAAAAGTAAAATAAAGGAAAAAATGAATGGCAAAGAAATGCAATCCATGTAGCAAATATGCAATATTTACTTATTTAATTATTTATATATTTGAGAGGTAGAGAAATAGGGAGAATCTTATCTCCTGAGTCACATTCAGATGCTGTGATGCTCATCCTGTGCTGGCTGGGAGCGAGGCTGAAATTGGGAGCTGGAAACTCAATCCATGTGAGCTGAGCATGTAACACAGGTACTCTGATGCTGGACATGGGCATCTTAACTGGTATCTTAGCCACTAAGCTAAACCCAATGCAAAATTTACAGTTATATCAATATTGTTTTTAATGTTCAAGTTTTAGTAGTGCAGTAGATTTACATGGCTAACTCAACATCATAACATCAAAAAATTCTCTTTTTAATATCATTTCAGTTGTAAGTTTTCAAATATCTGTGTTTTTAATTTGTTTCAAGTTTGTATTCCCCATAGAGAACAAGTCCATTACGGCAAGGTTCCTGGATAGCTTTGTCATTCATTGCATTCCAAGAACATAGTATAGTGCTGGGCATGTAATAGAGACATTGTGATTTTTGCATGCTTGATTAAATGAATTAAGTTTTTACATTTTTGTAACTCTTAGATTGTTTTCATCTGTGAAATGAGTCCAATGGCAAAGAATTGACCTAAGCATATTTTTCAAAAATATATAATATCCATGTACTTATATAACAAGTGCAGTAGGTACTGCATTATTGTAGATGATATTATTGTTCAGTGACAGGCTCTGTTTCTTGGACAGACCAGATACATTTCCTCTCAGATGGCAGCAAAATATTAAATATTGAGCATACAGGAAATTGTTTTTAAAGAAAATATCTAGGAGAGTGACTGAAATGAGCATGGCACCATGATATCAAGATGTGCCAAACTCAGTATCAATTATATGTACATTACCAACCTCATCTAGGCTTTCAACAGATGTGCAGGATAGATAACAAGAAATAAAGTAAAAAGAAGGACTAGTAAGAACTGCTGGAAAACAGAGAGAAATGAAAATTTATGTGAACACGCTGCTATGGCAACCTATTGGTTTATTGTGTTGCTTGATACTTAAGGCTTGAAAACAATATGATATCATTTAGCCCCAGGATCAGACTGAAGAATATCATGCATCACTGTCTTAGCCCCAAGGGGTATCTATCTTTAGTTTTGCATTTGAATAAATTAACATTATTATAATATATTAGTATACCATAATGGTTCTAGACTTTATTAACCTATTTTCAATGTATGTCTTGTTTACTTGTTCAATTTTAATAAAATTCATAATTTTAAATTGGAGACTTTGGGGCTGTGTTAGTTGTGACAGTTTTACTTTCACAGGGAGGATAATCCCTTTTAACCCTACAACCAATAAACAGACTACAGTGCAGGTGTCAAACCTCCCCTGATTGCCCTGAGTTTCTGTATCCTTGACAACCTGGCCTATGACTGGATTTCTCCCCTCTGCTTAAACTGCTTTTCTAATGTCAACGTGTTCCTGACTTTAATGTCAAACTTCATTCCACAATATAGCAACACAACCACTTTGCCTAGACTACATTCAGAAAGAGGAAACTTGCGAAGCCAGAATTGATCAACAGAAACCAGCTTCCTTCCTTTCTCTCATCACACATGGAGTTTACAAATGTCCTGCAAACCAAGGTGACAGGATCCATTCGTACTAATATTCTCTTAGCAGTTTAAATGTGTATTGAAATAAGAATGATTCTGATATCAGAATATGCGGTGCCATTTATATTACCATGTGCTTATTAATAAATTCCTGATATTAATGAGCCTGTGTGGGTTCTTGCCTAACATTCATAGAATTCTGAATATTCGCACAAATGAATGAAGCAGCATAAGTTTTTAAGCTTTTTACTTAATGAGAGAAATGCGTGGGAGAGTGAGGGTCCTATCTAAAAGAGAGGGAAATCTGGGTTCACACCCAGGAGCCAGGAAGCATGGGGCGGGTGGCCTGAGGCCTCAATAGCTAAAGAGGCAGAAGGCCAAAAGGGCCAAAAAAGGGGCTGGACCCACTGTGTCCCAGGCCTTTATTCCACTTCCAAGGAGGAGTGGTTAATTAGTCTGATTGGCTGGTGAGCATACAGGTGTGGTTAGGTAGGGGCATGAGATAACCACAGGGGCGTGGTGAAGGCGTGGTCTTCCAGCTCACAAACCTGATCAATTTTATCCTTTATGTCTGCCTACAACAATTCCAATTTGTAACTATCAAGACTGTAACTCATTCTCATAATAGAGTGTATTATTCTGTTCAAACTCCATGTTAGCTGTGGGAAACATGTTAGTGAAGAAGGCAGGATCTTCTCTTCCAGGGAGGCCATAATTTAGTAGGAGAGAAGAACAAGTGAAAGAAATTGAGGCTAGACTGATGTGAGCTTTGACAGAGGTGGGACCCTGAGTGCGTATGGAACGCTTCCTCCCCAGGTGGAGAATGCTCAGGGTACTGAGAGTAAAGGACTAGCTGGTAGACAGCAGCCAAAGGGAGCCAGCAACAGGTATGTGTGTAAGGATCTTATAAACTAAGATGACTGAAAGAGAAAGAACATGTCACAGTGCGAGAACTAACGAGGATGGCTATAGCCCAATTGTGAAAGGGTAGACTGACATGACTTATAAACAGGGAGAAAAACAGGGACCAGCCATACAAAGCAATGAAGGATCACTGATGGATTTCATGTATAAAGTGATAACATCAGGTACTTATTTTGGAATTTTCACTATGAATTTTAAGAATGCAATCAAATTCTAGCTGCTTATTAAGACTCAGTGCAATATTCCACCTTGATTTTATTATGTCCTAAACCAAGCTCAGCAAGGCCCTTCCCAAACTTCTTTTCCTGTGTCTCAGCCTTAGTAATAGCTTCATCATTCATCTTGTTATGAGCCTATGAGTGTGAGGGGCCAAAAAGCAAAATGGGAGTTTCTGTGTAATGGAATAGGAGACAATGCCTTGGCAGCAAATCAGTATTTATATATCAAAAGGCTTGTCATTGTTCAGTGATCTGTTTGGGTGGGTCCCAGTCCCCCCCCCCACCCAGGCTCAGCTTTGGGGACTCTTACCCATCCATTCCCAAGGAGAGGATTATGAAGTTCCCACACCCAAAAAGTCCTCCATCCAGCAATATTGCAGAAAGAGTTTAGGGGGAGGAGAAAGAAGGCCCACATACAGCATCCATAAAAACTCCAGTCTGAAGGCAGACTGCACTCTCACTTCTTCACTGAGATGCCCGCCTGGTCTGTCAGGTGTAATCTTCATGATTTCTCTTCATTAAAATTCACTAGCAATGCTTACTGCTCTCTGTCTCACGTCTGCATTCTTTGTTGTGTGAAGACAAGAACCCCGAGCAACCGATCCCAAGGAACATCTAGATAGAAAACTTAAAGCATCTTCAAATTTGCCTTCCCTTGTATATAACTACTCACTGAAACACACAAATGCTGTATTTCTCTCTTGCTTTTTAGTCACACAGTCAATTAACTTAGCTACAGCCATATTTTATCTTTCCCATATTCCTCCCAATTTTTCTTAGAAATGTTTCATGAAGACAAGGACCGAATAGTTTTTCAATGAACATGAACTTCAGTACCAATGTCTTAGGATGCTTAAGGCTCTTCAAGTCTTGTGGCAGGTGTCTTTCCAGCCTTACCTCTTGTTAAAATGTGGTTTCATATCTGACACCAGCTGACACAAACAAGCTCTCAGTTCTATGACACTGACCATGTTCTTCCTTCCTTATGGTGTGCTCAACTCTTGCAATGTTGGAAAGTGCTGTTAGTCATTTGGTATCCAGCTCAAATGTACGTTGTCCTTGAAATAGTCCTTAATCATCTGATTTGAGTTGAATGAACTCTCTGTTTACATTCACAAGGATTCCACTCAGCTTTCCCTTAGGATTTTCTTACTTAGTACTCATTCCACACTCCCCAGATGGCTGCAACGGCTGAAGCTGCACTGATCTGAAGCCAGGAGCTTCTTCTGGGTTTCCCATGTGGGTGAAGGGGCCCAAGAACTTGGGCCATCTTCCACTGCTATCCCAGGCCATAGCAGAGAGCTGGATCAGAAGAGGAGCAGCTGGGACTAGAACCGGTGTCCTTATGTGATGCCAGTGCTTCAGGCCAGGGCTTTAACCTGCTGTGCCACAGTGCTGGCCCCTGGTCCATTGTTTTAAATCTAATAACATGTATATGTCTCTCACTTGAGTATAGGATCCCCAGTTCCTAGTAGTTAAATTAATAAGCTCTCAGTTCTTTCACAGATTTACTCTTTTCCCTGGCTTCAGATGACAAAGTCATCACTGAGCTGACATGAGGTGTACTGCTAAGACACTGGCTATTAAAAGGAATGAACTATCATAAGAATAAAATAACAACCAGATAAATAAACAAATAAATATGTAATAAGGGGGGCTGGTGCTGTGGCCTAGCAGGTAAAGACACCACCTGCGGTGCCAGGATCCCATATGGGCAGTGGTTTGAGTCCTGGCTGCTCCACTTCCAATCCAGCTCTCTGGGAAAGCAGTGGAAGATGGCCCAAGTCCTTGGCTCTCTACACTTGCGTGAAAGACCTGGAAGAAGCTCCTGGCTCATGGCTTCAGATCGGCCCAGCTCCAGTCATTGAGGCCATTTGGGGAGTAAACCAAGGGAAGACCCTCTTTCTCTCTCTCTCTCTCTCTCTCTCTCTCTCTCTCTCTCTCTCTCTATCTCTCTCTGCCTCTGCCTCTCTGTAACTCTGCCTTTCAAATAAATAGATAAATCTTAAAATATCTAGTTATATTTATAGATAGATAGATAGAAAGATACAAGGCGATCACAGTAGAACACAAGTTCTTTCCACGCAGGGACTTAATTTCTTTTCAAGTTTTTCAAATTATCTCATACATGACAAGTGTGCAATGCATACTTGTTGAATAAAAAATTAGCATTTCAAGACAGCAAGGAAGATCATGTTAACCTGAAATGGTAATAAGATAATTTGTAGCATCCTTCTAAATCAAGAACATGTAACTACCTACTATGGTAACTGCCTACTCTGAAAGAAAAAGAGAATATATTTCAAGTCCCTTTTGAATCATCATAGTTATAGTATCCAATCTAGGAGAGGGAGCTCCTGACACAAGAGTAAAGAAATTATTTTTTACTTCTCATCTCATAGTTCCCTTCAACAAGTCATTTCACCTTTATGAGAAGTAGTTTTCTCCTCAGGTATAATCTGGTTAGAAATATACAAAGAATGAGTGAAATGCTATATAGTAAGTTAAATCATACAGGTTATAAAACTGCGAAGTCAGCATGTAAAGGAAAAGCTGCATGTTGTGAAAATTGCCCCTGAGAGTTCCATAAACTTCCTTACTTTAAATCATCACACTTCGTAGCAGTCTCCAAATAGAGGGCAAGTATACCAAAGTGGGTTCAAAATGACCTGTTGGAATGTAAGAAGAAAATAACAGAATGCCAATTTATACTGAATTTTTCTTCTTATAAATTTTATCTGTTGTCAGTCATTTGATGATTGCAATATACTAGTTGGAAAGCATATATATGTAAAAAAGTCAGTGTGCATATATTGTTAGTTTTTGCCAAATTATACATTTTACCCATGAATTATGACTTCCAAAATGTTGCTGATTGATGTTTATACCTGACTGTCCATGGTGAGCAGCAAAGTAGTTGGGTTTTGCTTTAGAGACATGATATATATATATATATATATATATATATATTTTTTTTTTTTTACTTTTTTTTATTTGACAGAGTTATAGACAGTGAGAGAGAGAAACAGAGACAAAGGTCTTCCTTCTGTTGGTTCATTCCCCAAATGGACGCCACAGCTGGTGCTGCGCCGTTCCAAAGCCAGGAGCCAGGTGCTTCTTCCTGGTCTCCCACACGGGTGCAGGTGCCCAAGCACTTGGGCCATCCTCCATTGCCCTCCTGGGCCACAGCAGAGAGCTGGATTGGAAGAGCAGCAGCTAGGACTAGAACCTGGCATCCCACTCACTTGGCTAGAGACATGTTATATTAAACACATGTTTTGGGACGAGCACTGTGGCGTAGCAGGTAAAGTCGCCACCTGCAGTGCCAGGATCCCATATGGGCACCGGTTCAAATCCCGGCAGCTCTACTTCTGATCCAGCTCTCTGCTGTGGCCTGGGAAAGCAATAGAAGATGGCCCAAGTGCTTGGGTCCCTGCACCCATGTAGGAGACCTGGAAGAAGCTAGTGCCTCATGGCTTCAGATCAGCCCAGCTCCAGTTGTTGTGGCCTTTTGGGGAGCAAACCAGTGGTTAGAAGAGCTCTCTCTCTCTCTCTCTCTCTCTGCCTTTCAAATAAATAAATAAATCTTAGAAAACACACACACACACACACACATACATGTTTAACATTAGAACTTCACTTTCATTGAAAGATGCTCATACTATCAGAAATATTTGTAATTAAGACCAACGAAAGCAGTATGTGTGTAAATATATATGTACCTTTGAGACTCATATTGAATAGAGTAGTAAGTCAAGGCATTTAAATTATACATTTATTTCTTGTTTCCTGTCTCTCTCATGTGGAGAGTTAACTCTACGTAAGTGAAACATACAACGTACCCATTTTGCAGAACTATCATCTATGAAAGTAATTTGGAATCATGATTATTCTGTAAATGTAGTGTATGACATAAATCATGTGAAAAATAGCAAAGCAAGAGGATCACTGACAATACACAGAAAGAAATATTTTAATTCATTTTGCTGGTTTCCTCGAAAACATAAGAGGAGAAAACCCTCTCTCCTACATTCTTTTAACGTGGTGAACACTTCAGTGAAATTCATGGTCTACCTAATCAGGAGGTACATATCAAGAACAAGAAAGAGGAGAGGAATGCTCATTACATGCTATTGATTTCTCATCTCCGAAAAATCAAAAATTAAACATGGTTATTTGAAGTGAAACCTAACATTAACCTGACCGAAAAAGAAGTTCGTCCTGTTTCTGTGTAAAGTGACCATACATACTCTACATGGGTGATTTTAATCATTTCCTTATCCATTCAATGGTACCCATATACACTTTGTACATCTCTGCACATGCATGTTTTATGCACATGGATAAAGAATTCTTCAAACCAAGTTAAAATTGCACATGTCATCACATTTTCTCTGCACTTAAATTGCACAGACTGTTGGAAATATATTTGTTAAAAAGTCAAGCTCTTATAGGTCCCATACTTTTAAATGTAAAACATTCCACTTTTAAAGTACATGTTGGTTTTATGATAATCTTTAAATGTTTTACTATATATCTGCTTTTCATTTATGGATGTGATTTATTATACATACTTAATTTGTAACTTTTACAGCTCTATCTTAAATTATGCTGGAGGATTAAAAAATATTATTTGCAATTAAGGAATTCCAAAAAGCTTTGCTATAATGGATCCTGTGCCTAAAAAGCAGGCAAAATGTATTAAACACTATTTTAAAATAGGTTTGTTTATTTAATATTTCATTTTGGATTGTAAAGTAATAATTGCATATATTTAAAGGGTGGATTGTGATATTTAAATACATATATATGTACATATATATAGAGAGAGAAAGAGAGAGAGAAAAAGTGAGAGAGATGTATTTCAGAGTAATTAAATCATGCTAATTAGCCTATTTATCACCTACAAGCCTGGGGCAGTTAAATTGGTCATGAGAAACCGAAAGCATGACTTTCAATGTTTCAGACTTGGATTTAAGGAAATCTAAAAGAGTAGGCAAGTCTACAACATAATTCAGATCTAAGACAAGATGGAAATATCCTCTCCACAAAGTGATAAAAAACACATACTTCTGTAGTGCTGGCTGAAACGTCAGCCCATTACAATTTAATTTATGTCATTATCCTTAACCCTGAGTGAATTTACTGTTCTCAAGAAATAGAATGATTTAATTTCATGTCATCAAAGACATTATTTGCTTAATGCTACTTTGGACATTCTGAAATCATCCTTTCACTGCATCTAAGGCATGTATTTCTTCATATCAACCTTGTACATTGTCAATAAAAATATTAAAAATCTTGACTCTACATGTAATTAAACATTAAATTCTTATTTTTCCAATGTATATGGAGGTAAATTATGCCTATTGCAAGTGCCCCTGACAGGTATGCTGAAAGAGATTATGGTATTAAAAATGACTGCCTTAATGGAAAGCCAAGATATCATGGAAAAAAAAAAAAAAGACCTAAATGAATGATCTCTGTGAGTGAGATCCCAGTGGAAAGAACGGGGCCATCAAAGAAGGAGGTACCCTTCTCCGAAGGGAGGAGAGAACTTCCACATTGACTATGACCCTATCGGAATAAGATCAAAGTCAGCGAACTCTAAAGGCTTCCATAGCCCTGGCAACTCATGACTAGAGCCTAGGGAGATTACTGACGCCATGAACAGGAGTGTCAAATTGTTAAGTCAGCAACAGGAGTCACTGTGTACTTACACCCCATGTGGGATCTGTCCCTAATGTGTCGTCTAAAGCCAAGTGATGCTATGACTGGTACTGAAACAGTATTTTTATACTTTGCGTTTCTGTGTGGGCGCAGACTGATGAGGTCTTTGCTAATTATATACTGAAGTGATCTTTTGTATAGAAAGAGAATTGGAAATGAAAAAAAAAAAACAACCTGGTGTTAAAATGGAAATGGCATAGAAAATTAATTAATTTGAAAAAAAAATATGTAGGATCTCTGTCTTTAATGTGCTGTACATTGCTATTTAATGCTATAATTAGTAATCCAATGGTAGTTTTTTCACTTGATGTTGCTATATGGGCAAAATGTTGAAATCTTTACCTAATATACACTAAACTGATCTTCTGTATACAAAGAGAATTGAAAATGAATCTTTACATGAATGGAAGGGGAAAGGGAGCGGGAAAGGGGAGGGTTGCGGGTGGGAGGGAAGTTATGGGAGGGGGGAAGCCATTGTAACCCATAAGCTATACTTTGGAAATTTATATTCATTAAATAAAAGTTTAATAAAAAAAATGACTGCCTTAAACCGAGGGGTACCTTTTTAAATTTTATTTAGTTTTTATTTATTTATTTATTTTTGACAGGCAGAGTTAGACAGCGAGAGACAGAAAGAGAGAAAGGTTTTCCTTTTTCCATTGGTTCACCCCCAAATGGTTGCCATGGCCAGCGTGCTTCGCCGATCCAAAGCCGCTGATCCAAAGCCAGGAGCCAGGTGCTTCCTCCTGGTCTCCCATGCGGGTGCAGGGCCCAAGGACCTGGGCCATCCTCCACTGCACTCCCGGGCCACAGCAGAGAGCTGGACTGGAAGAGGAGCAACCAGGACAGAATCTGGAACCCCAACTGGGACTAGAACCGGGGTTGCCAGTGCTGCAGGTGGAGGATTAGCCTAGTGAGCCGCGGCGCCAGCGTGAGGGGTACCGTTTTAATAAGAAACGTTTGACTTTAGATGCTTCTGTGATGCTTACCTCTATAGTACAGTACACTGAAAGTCAAGCGGCTAACATTTCTAGTATAGGACATCATGAGCTCATCCACTAGAGAGGTGGTGTAGGAGGCTATCTTTGAAGATGGCTTCTAATGAGTCTCACGTCTTGATACCCATGTCTCCTCCTACATTGAATAGGATTGCCCTGGATATGCAATAAAATATTCGGAAATGACAGAGCCTGACTTTTGAGATGAGATCATAAGATATATGGCAGCCTCTAGCTTGCTGTCTCCTGGACCATTAATTCTGGAAGTGCATTGCCATGTCAGGAAGAAATGTAAGCAACCCTGTGAAGATGTCTACCTGGCAAACTGGTCATCCACCAAGAAGGCTCACGTGAGTGAGCTGCCTAGGAAGCAGATCCTCCAGCCTGAGTCAAGCCTTCACCCAGCACCAAGCGACATCTTTAGTGGCCACCTTATGAGAAACCCTGAGCTGTAAACAACCACCCAAACTGCCTCTCGTTTTGAGATCCACAGAAACTGTTGGAGATAATAAACGCCTATTGGCTTAAGCTGCTAAGTTCTGGGTTAATTTGTTGCTTAGTAATAGATTAGTGGCAGCACACAGAAGGGGAAGAATATGGGCTGAGAGACTGAGAGATCTAAAATGTGTCCTGATGGCAGCTTAAAGCAGAGTGCTCTCACACAGGTTATTTTAAGACTCTTGTGTCGCAGTTTTGTCATCCGTAAATTGAGGATAATAAATCTTACCTCACAGAGCTCTGAGGAATAAATGAGATGAAAGAATTTAAAGGACCTGGAAAGTGGTTTTTTTTTTCCTCAGTAAGTATATGTTTCTTTCTTTTCTTTAAATTGTGCTTAATTTTACAGGTTCCCTTTGGAAGGGTTCAAGCTGATTATTCTCAGTCCACAGCAGTGAACCTCACAGGGTGCAGGAGAACGGCTGTGGAGGTTCAGGGGCTGCCTCTGCTCTTTGTTTGTGGTTGTTTGTTTCTATTTGCCTGAATTGAGATCTGGCTTTGAATCTTGGTTTATGGGAAGATATTTGTAAACATTCCCTTACATAAAAGCATAGAAATTTAAGTTGTTTCTGATTATTTATGTAATCCCCAAGTATAATCCCCATTTTCTCGGAAAATGAACTTCTCCAGAGCTTGCCAAATTACTCTGCTCTGACAGGGTTTCTGCCAACTTCATGCTCCTTATTAGGGACCTCAGATGTCAACAGAACTCTGAAATATGCTGTCTCTCTTTCTTCTCTTTATCTACCTGGATTCTCTTTTTATGTCCTTGATGAAATAAACTGGAAAATTACAAGTGACTATTTGTATGTGCAATCTCTTATTTTGCAAATCCATTAGCAACTTAAAATGACTTTATCCTTGGTATTTAACACTGACATTACAACTTTTCTAATATATTTTTTATTTTGACTTTTAATTGCTTTAGTGTTGTATTTTATTCTTTAAAAAAAATATTTGAGAGAGCAAGAGAGTGAGAGACCAAGAGTGGAAGAGAGATCTCCCATCTACTGGTACACTTCCCAAATGACTGCAAGAGTTGGGAATGGACCTGGATAAAGGTGGAAGCTGAGAAGTCAATATAGTTCTCTTATACGAGAGGCAGGAACCCATTTACTTGAGCCATCACCATTTCCTCCCTGAGTCTGAACCAGTGAGAAGTTTGAGTCAAGAGCTGAAATTGGGAATAGAACCCCAGCACTCTGATACAGGATGAAGTGTCTTAACTAGAAGGTGAACTATTAGCCTAAATGTCCACTCTTAAAGGCCATAAACTACACCAGGTGTCGTTGTATAGGCCTCTCTGCATGAAGATCTGTAAAACTTCTTGTATTTAAATCTCAGCTCTGCCACTAATAACAAAAACACTCTGTGTTTTGGTTTTCCCAAGCAAATGTCAGAATAATATCTATTGGATAGATTTGGTATAAAAATAAAATGAGTTAGTCTTTGCTAGTAATTTAGAATACCACATGTCAAATAGCAGGTGCTCTTTAAAAAGGGAGTTTTTCATTTTGATGAGGCAAATAAATATTTGAATGGCCTGGCCTTGATGATCCACTTATTGAGTGTAGTAACTACTCAGTTACTAGAATCCTTCTCTCTCCTACTCCCTTGCATATACTCAACTTCGTTTTACTATTGTTTCAAGAGGAAATTATTTATTCCACTGATTTCAAAAATTTAGATATTCCCTCAAATGCAACTCCACAAATGATAAATATATACTTCACCCCAAACTGAAAATATGTTTGCCTTTCTTTTTTTTTCTTTTTTTTAAAAACTTTCATTTAATGAATATAAATTTCCGGTGTACAGCTTATGGATTACAAGGGCTTCCCTCCCACCTTTTCACAAGTGCATTGGCTTTTCACAGCTGGTAGATTTTCCCTAAGTGTGTAAGGGTATGGGAGAAGAGAATCAATCTACATTTTGCTTGTTAGCAAGTGGTTCTGAATTCCTTTGAATATCTAATAAAAGCTATCATGTATCTCTTCAGTAGGAAAAGAAAAAAAAAATCATTGAAGCTATGATTATGGGCACCATTAGGCTCTTTGGTGTATTTACTACAGGCCAAAAAAATAGAAGAAGGATTATTATAGGATTTTTTTTTGACAACGTTTGCTGATTTTAGAAAAATATGGGAAAGGAAAAGGGAAAAAAAATTCAGTCATCACTTTACAAAATATTAGAAACAAAATGGCCTTTAATAAAGGAGCTCTCATTTGGACAATGCAGAATAATTTTGATTTCTAGATCCTAAAAATTAATGATACAGATTAAAAAGTAGCTTTTAGAGACATTATAAAATTGTTTAGGTCAGTATTATTTATACTGCTTGTGAAGAACTAGGGATTTAGCTCCTGCAAAGACATTCTAGTTAAGGCAAAAGTTCTAAGTAGGTGGAGTTGAGGTCCCATTCATTCTAGACAAGCACTGTGTTCACAGATATTTTCTTGGACTGTCAAGACTGTGTTTGGACAAAAGGATCTGAAACGTTCAAAAGACTGAGAACTCTCTTAAGCATATGCATCCATTTAGACCATCACAAACTGAAAACTTCTCAATCTGATGTTTCAGCATTTGAGAAAGATTATATTGGCAGATATATGATTATAATCTTAGAGTGGGATGAGGGTGATCACAGATCAGTTTATCTCATTTTTCAGTACATAAAAGATGGAATATTCCACAAAACCACCAAGATGCATTTTTAGAATTAGTAAAAAGCATGAATTGTTCTAGTGTTCTACAGCACAGCAGGGTGAATATAGTTTACATAAATTTATAATATATTTTATGAAGGACTAAACGAGGAATCTTAAGTCTCTGAATACAAATAAATGGTGATTTTATATAAATATGGAAATGCTAACTGTCCTTATTTGATCATTAAACATTGTACATAACATCAACATATATCTGTGTATATATAATTATCACAGCATACCCTATATTTAATTATTACATGTAATTTAAAATGAAAATAATTTAAAACAGAATACCTAAATTATTGAAGAGGTTCCATGTCAAATACCTGAAAATTTTTTAGGTAAAATCACACTTATTCAGCACAAATGTGATTATTATGAAGATAGCCTTTATTATTAAGTCTTATATTGAACAAGGAGACTATTATCCTCAAATTATCTTTTGATTCAATTTCAGGAACAAAGTACCTGCTAATATCACATCTGCTCTTATCTACTGTGGCAAAATCTAAGTCATATGATTTCACCAGTTTTTTGTTTATAATTTGCTGTTATTAGTTGTTAGCCATGGATGTGTAAAATAAATCCCAAAGATTATGTTGAACAGTGTGAAATTTTCAATATTTGGTTTTTCTTTTTTAACTTACAAATGGCAATTTCGGGGCTAGCATTGTGACATAGTTAGCTAAGCTGCCACCTATTATGCTGGCATCACTTATCAGAATGCTGGTTCAAGTCCTGGCTGTTCCACTTCTGATTCAGCACATACTTGGGTCCCGGCCACCCATGTGGGAGACTGGAATGGAGCTCTGGGATCCTGACTTCAGCCTGTACCAGCTGCCATTGTGGCCATCTGGGTAGTGATTCGGCAGATATACGATCGATCTCTCTCTCACTCTGCCTTCCAAAAAGATAAATAAATCTTTTTTTTTTAAATGGCAATTTCATATAGTTCAACCCAAAATTCTCTTGAGTATGGCCCTACCTAGTCGTGATACAGCATATACCTAGTGTAGGTGATTTCCGCTCCTCAGCCTGGCATCTTCCTTTAGACCCCGGGGCTCATCCATTTTCCAGAGCTTGATAAAAGCAGTTGAAGAGGTTTGAACGACTCTACTGGTTGAGATTAAAGAGAATGTTGTCAAATCCCATCTGCTATGGTTCAATAGTTCTTGCCAAGGCTTCTGGGGCTTCTCAAGGGGACAATCACTCAGTACTGAAGCTAGAGTAGCTTCTAAATCCCTTTGGCTCATCTTTTAACCATATATTTTATCTCCTCTACAGCCTCTTTAGTGAGAGAATATCTAAAACACAGTGTCCTATAAAACAAAATGTTAAACGATCTTGTGAGACTGTGAGGCAGGTGAAGCGGTTGAGGCTTTTCAGAGAAGCCAGACAGAGACGGCAGCCCCTATTGCTTCTGAAGTGCTCTTGTGGAAGCTGTGCCCAGGTCCTTTAGAGGCTGGGTTACTTCCCAAGTAAACATGGTTGCCAGCACACAACCATGTGCTGTTCAGAAGGGAGGGAAAGAAGTGAAACGCATCAGTGATGGGGGATTTTTGAGACATTTCTGAGATTATATAAACCAATGTGGACATTTCTTCTGGAAAGCTGTGAGCTACTCATCCCTCCCACGTGGGCCCCTTCCCTTTGCCTGCCCGCTAGGAGGCTTCTGAGAATCATTCAAACCAGCTAAAGAAATTGCTCGAAATAAGTATCTGAAACACAAACACATTAGCTCAAAGTGCTTGAAACACAGTAATAATCACAAAGTCCTTACTTCTTCTCTCCTTTGTACCATTCAAACGCCGGAGGCGGCACACCTGCACCTTCGCATCTTATCAATCCACTGCGTCCAGGGGTCACAGTGCCAGATTTAATTTCCTGAATCGTAGGAGCAACTGAAAAAGAAGCAGACAAAACCTGGTGGGTAAGGAAAAATAATCTTCAGCAGAAATATAACACACATATATTTTTATTCCTTCTATATTCAAAGCAATCTTATGCCTGATAGGCCAATACATCACATTTTCTGTGTTTTATGCTTCAAATACAAGACTAGTCATTTTCGGCTTCATTTTTCAAGTTGGACATTAGATGAATGTTCCCAGAGTGCAGAGTAAATGCAATACATTTTGGCCTTGCTTCCTATTGGAAAAACGGTATTGGTGTGGGGAACACTTCATCTGTACTCCAGTCAAATCACACTCCTATGATAGCTCTCATTTATTGAGTGATCACTGGGAGCCAGTCATTGGGCTAGGTGCTTTATGAATATGATTTCCTCACAATAATACTCTCAGCTAAGTGATATTTTTGCAATTCTACCAAATGAAAGCTGAAGTTCAGAGAGGTTAGATCATTTGTCTAAGGTCACACAGCTACTTGCAGAATTGGGATTTGAAGCCAGGCCTGTTGATTGAAAGCCAGGGCTTTGTCAATATTTTCTTTTTCCTTGCTTACTCCCTGTGCTTTAGCAATATAAGGATTTTGTTGTGTGATTTCTTCTGTTTGCTGTTCTCACTGTTTCGGGTGTCACTGTCTAAATACTATTCCCTATTTCTCTAGCCGGAAATAGCTTTCCCACTCTGTGTGCTTCACCCGATAACGCTGGGCTTACTTTCTTACACTGTAATTATTTATAGGCAAGCGAAGTTTCCTTGTCAGTTCCCTAAGAGTAAGATAAATATCTGATTCATTTTGCATAGTAGGAGATGAAATCATAGTGCCTAGCACAGAGTAATGCTTGAAAAGCTTTTAATAATATAGCCATTCCTTTACTCATCAAATGGTTACTGAGCCATCAATAATGTGCCAGGCATTTCTCAAGACACAAAGCGGTCAAATTCCAGACAAGATGAAGTTCACATTCCAGAGAGTACAGAGTTTGGAAGACAGACTATAATAGTAAATGTAATCAACAAGAAGTTTAAATAAAATGTTGGAAGCTGATAAGCAATATCTCAAAGCAAAAAGAGAAAACAAAAGTCCTTACAGAAATGAGGTAAGAGGAATTAAAGCAAGGAACTGATAGCAATCTTTATAATCTGACTAGTTCTCATTGAGATGGTAAGTTATATGCAAAGACTACATGTATGTTGGTGATCTATTGATATGGATATCTGAAAAAAGAGCCCTCCAAGAAAAAGAAAGGCTTGCTGTAAGGCCATGGGGCTGAAATATTTGAGAATTAGCAAGATCAGTGTGGCTGAAGCAAAGAGAGCAAAAGGGAGAGTAGCAGGAGAAAGGGAGGGAAAAGAGGAAAGGATGGAAGGCTGAGTAGGACCCTTGAGGGCAATTTTAAAGATTTGACTTTTATTCAAAGAGAAATAGTGAGCTACAGGAGAGGTATATATTCTGACTTATATTTAAAAAGGATCACTCTACAGGCAGGCACTGTGGCATAGTGGGTGGGTAAAGGTGCCGCCTGCAGTGCCGGCATCCCATATGGGTGCCTGTTCGAGTCCCAGCTGCTCCACTTCCAATCCAGCTCTCTGCTGTGGCCTGGGAAAGCAGAGGAGGATGGCCCAAATCTTTGGGCCCCTGCACCCACGTGGGAGACCCAGAAGAAGCTCCTGGCTCTTCTGGTGCAACTCTCGCCATTATGGCCAACTGGGGAGTGAACCAGAAGATGGAAGACCTCTCTGTCTCTGCCTCTGTCTCTCTCTCCCTCTCTCTCTCTCTCTGACTCTCCTTCTCCCTCTGTGTAATTCTAACTTTCCAATAAATAAATAAATCTAAAATATAAATAAAATATAGATCACTCTGACTGCTGTGTTTAGAAAAGATCATAGTGAAGCCAGGATATAAATCAAGGGCCTAGGTATAAAACTTGCAGTAGGGCAACCAGTGTTGGTAACTCACTGATGATAGCAGTGAAACTGGTGGGAAGTGATTAGGTTTGGGGTCGATTGTGATGTAGGAGCCAATAGGATTTCTTGACAAGTTAAAATGAGATGTTAAAAAAAGGGAGGGGGACGTCAAGAGTGACTTAGAAACAGGAAAGTTAGAGCACCCATTCTCTGAGATGGAGAAGACTGTAAGT
The DNA here is from genome assembly GCF_033115175.1 of Lepus europaeus. NCBI lineage: Eukaryota > Metazoa > Chordata > Mammalia > Lagomorpha > Leporidae > Lepus > Lepus europaeus. The sequence goes on from NC_084831.1 coordinate 63,839,804, forward strand.
AGAGAAGTGGAGGGAAACATTAGTTACTGGATGCAGGTGTCTTTTCACAAATATTTCTTTTCTAGCAAGTTTTAAACATGGTACACATTTTAGTTAATATTATGGGATAGTATTCAGTACAACCAGAAACTTGAAGATGTAAGTACAAGTGCATTTAGAAATATGACTAAAGTATATACTCTGGATATTTTGGGATTTCTTTGGAAGCAACAAAAATGATAAAGTTTAATTTTTTTTCAATATTCTGTGAATATGAAAACTGTAAACATCTTACAACAAAACACTGATTTTAGAAAACACTCTAGTGAATTCATCATTTTCTGTTAAGGGTGACAATTTATTTAAAATAAGAGCATCTCCATTTCTTTGTGGTGCTTTTATTCTTAAACAGTAAAACTTCAATTCACAGCACTAAAAACATTGTAAAGAAATGTTTTATTAAAGTGTTTGTTAAGAACATAGTGAAAAATAAAGAAAAACATGCTTGCCAAATTTGTTTGAATAAGAAAATGATTGGGGTCAGCGTTGTGGCTTAGCGGATAAAGCTGCCATCCACAATGCCAGCATTGCATATAGGCACTTTTTTTGTGTCCCAGCTCCTCTGCTTCTGATCCAGTTCTCTGTTAATGCCCTGAAAATAGCAATGGGGGATGGCCCAAGTGCTTGGGCCGCTGCTACCCAAGTGGGAGACCTTAAAGAAGCTCCTGGTTCCTGGCTTCTGCCAGGCTCAGCCTTGGCCATTGTGGTCATCTGGGGAGTGAACTAGCAGATGGAAGACATCTCTCTCTGTCTCTCCTCTCTCTGTAACTCTTTCAAATAAATAAATAATCTTTTTTAAAAAATAAAATAATATGCATTCATACACAGACACACTTGTACACACAGATGTACATACAGTATACACATATATAAGCACAAACACAATATAAGGAATCAATAAGTTTTAAAAATATATTCATTATTTATCTGAAAGGCAGAAAGAGAGAGAAACAGAGAGACAGAGAGATCGTCCATCCACTGTTTCAATTCCCAAATGCCCACAACATCCAGGGCTGGGTCAGGATGAAGCCTCAAGCCTGAACCTCAATGCAGGTCTCTCATGTGGGTGGCAGGGACACAAGTACTTGAGCCATTGCCTCCTGCTCTCCCCCAGGGTGCACATCAGTAGGAACCTGGGACTTAAAACCCAGGCACTTGGATATAAGGTGTGGTCATCCCAAATGATGACTTCACTGGTATACTAAATGCCACCCCCACTTTAGTAATTTTTAGCTTTTCTGTTAATCAAAGACTCACAGAAGGCAATAAAATATACAAAAGATATCTATAAAGCTTCACTTATTTGCCAAATGTTGTGGTGCTGTTTTGTTTGTGAGAGGTACAGGGAAGATTATATTATCCTATTGTTCTCACAGGGCTTCATCTTGCTCTCCTTGTCATACTGAGGGCTGAAACCTTTTATGATATCCAACTATTATTGAATATGAAATAACCATATGCAACAGGAGATCCATCACATGCTTCTATTGATAACCTGGTTAGTTTAATTACTCTCTTGTTTGTCAAGGGGGCATGACTCATTACAAACAAAAGCATGAAATCCGGAACATTGCCTGAAAACCCAGGCGTAATGAACCGAAATAAAAACCTAATTTGTTATTAAAAAGCTTTTATGCAGTACAGTGTGCATACGGCTTAGCACTAGGTGCTTTACCACACAAGTTAAAGGGATATGGCCCTGTTATCTAGGGTTTTGTGGGCTGTTATGATGAGCACTGTGAATGGAAAGATATCTAAAATGTCATATGGAAATGAGGAAAAGAATGAAAAAGCAAAAATTAATAATACTGTGCATAAGAAATGGTCCTATCAGCATGTTGTGACAGAAACAAAGGGCTATGGGACGTTTGGCAATTCATATGGGAAGGGGAGTTTTATGGATTTCTTTCGTGGCTAACATTATAAACTTGAACCTAAAAACATCTATTGATTTTTCTTGGGGGCATGGAAATTCATATTATTGATGCTTATTACTGTTCATCTTGTAGACATGATTGTTTAAGAGGAAGAGTGGGCATCCACTTATTTATTCTTCATGCCTTCATCAGTCCAACAAAAAGCACAATATTCTTGCCCTCATAGCATTTCAACAGAGTGATACAAGTTAAGGTGTAAATAAATCGGGGTAACAGATAAAGGAATAGTAAAGTATGCTATTTAAATGTTGCACACGCTCCTTTCTGATGAGGTAATGTTTGAGCAGAGAAATGGAGCCAGGTAGCTAACAGTAGAAAATTAGCAGAATAGAGTAACCAGGAAGTCTAAAGGCCCTGAATGCACAGCATGCTGGAGGTGGAAACAGCCAAATGGTCATCATTGCTTGAGCAGACTGAGAAGAATCCCGAAAAGCATGTATACAATACTGAGGCTGGAGTCCAAATGTTGTAGGATCTGGTAGTCCACGGTACAAGCTTGGAATTACATTCCAGAAAATGGCTTTTAAAGGTTTTGAGGAGAGTATCAGGATTTGATTGAAACTCTATAAAGTTTCTTTGGCTGCTGTGTGGAACATGATCTGCAGTGAAGCAGGAGAGGAGACAGGCAAGGCAGCTAGGAGCTTGCTGTAGTAACCCTTAGGAACATGAGAAAGTCATTGACCAAACCATACTAAAAAGGCAGGAATTGAGAGAGATCACTGGTCTTTTTGAACATGAATCAGCACATTCCAGGGAACTGGCAATGATGGCCACTTTTGGTGAAATTCTAAGTTTACACAATGCTGATCTATATTATTTTGTATAAGCAAAAGGATTATATGGCCACAAAAATGTCTGAATATATCCATCATATTTCTTTTCTACAGTACTTTCCAGAGATTTTGATGTCTCTGTATGTCTTAAGAATCTCTTATTGGACAAAGCCTTTTCCAAACATTTGGGACCATAGATTCCAGAAGGTTTTAGTTGTAGGCCTGATATTGCTTGAGACATATTCAGAAAATGCTAGAATAGTGAACTGGTAGGTCTCCAAAATCTATTTTATACTATGGGTTATGTGACCCATGACTTTTAAGGTGAACACAGTTTATAAGTTATAATGTATTCACTAATTTCATGTGAGGAGAAATTTTCAATTATTTGCACAATAAAGATATGGTCATCTATTTGCCTGGAGTTTATATACCTGAGAACAATTATGACTCATTAAGTCTTCAACCAGAGCTGTGACAGAGAAAACTACAAGTATTTACAAAGCACTCATTTTCCATTAAAAGCTTCCATGCTTTAAGAAACATATTAGGCCCTTCCTTGGAAAGATGATCAAACAGTAAAATCAGGGTGATTGTTCCTGAAGACTGTTTCTTTTACCAGCACATTCCTGCCGTTGCTCTGTGAATTTTGGACATGCATTAGAAGATGCCTTTACTAGGAATAGAGGGGCAAAGGTATGCATTGTCATGCATTTGTGTTTCTGGAACTTTTTGTTCCTTAGAGATAGTTATTTGTTCTGCTCAGATGCAATAGTTCAATAACACCAACATAGTTAGGAAGATGCTTGAGTCTCTCAAATCATGAGTATAACGGCATCCTTTGAAATAGATTGATTTATGTGCAGTGCTGAAATTTAAGCATACATCCCTTATGCCAAAATGCATATGGCTGTGAGCTGAGGCAATTGCACAGTGAAAATAAAAGCCATTTTAGAGGAATGTTATTAGATACAGGTAGGTAAAAGGCAAGGGCAGATGTTGGGAAAGCCAGCTGTGAAGGGTCAACAAGGGGTATTTAACACCTGGGTGATTAGACACTCAAAAAAGAGGAGAATTCCCTTTTCATTTACCCAGTGGGATTATTTTCGTGCATTGTTCAGCCAGTCATTTCAGGATGAAGATAATGAAAGGTTCTTCATCCAAAACTCCAGGCTCTGCAGGTGCAAGCAACAGAACCTCTGCATTTGGCACCCAACAAGCCTAATCAAGATTCCTTTTCTTAGTTACATGACAATAGCCACAAAGATCTTCTTACTTTTTTTGCCCTCCTCAGTGTGAGTTTTGGTTATATGCAGGCTTACTATGACTAAAAATTTAAAAAAAAGTGAATGAAATAAAGTATTATTTCACTAGTCTTACTAAGTTAAGATAGTTGTATTGAAACTTTAGAACTCAAGACAATCTGACCACCACCTTCTTCCCTCAAAATGATGGACATTGATGAATGTCTCACATTAAATGACTTCAACAATAAACAAGAGTTTCTATAAAGAAGTAAATTTAGAGTTCTTAAAGAGAAGGAAATTGTAAAGAAATTATCCAACAGGGATGACATAATTTGAAAACACTGTAGTACTTAAGCACATTGACCTTGGTCTAACAGGGATGGGGAACATCTGCCCCATGGCTTGTATAAGACCCATGAAATCATTAGGTCTCACCCTGCCAAGGTAGCCACAGGTGGGAATCGAAATTCAATAAATCTACAGCAAGCTAACTTTTAAGTAGGTAATTTTGTATGGCTCACAAATGATGTTGTAAATATCCAAATGCCCCTTGGCTGAAAAAAGTTTCCCCACCCTGGTAAGGTCTAGAATTTATGGGCTACACTAAGGCAGGCTTTTGTAAAATGAAAATGGACAGTCCTCAAAATAGTTTAAGATTTCCACCACTTAGCAGAGAATGTATCAAATAGGATGTGTTCAAAATGTCATTATTATGCATGAAGATGGTGACTTTTAGATGAAAATTTCTCCTTGGAAGACAGGTTAAAACTCAAGGTGGAAAATATCTTTCCAAGGTTGCCATAGATTTCACAGAAACAGATTACAGCATCAACAATTTTTTCTTGAAGTTAATACCCAAATGTCCTTACCTTATGGACTAATTTTACTTTATAAGAAGGTAACAACTCCATGTTATTGCCAAGAGAAACAAATTTTTAAAAATTTGTCCAGTCAAATTTAAAACATCAAACTATAAAAATATAGTTGGACCATAGACTTCCAGATTGAATTAAACCTTTGGTCAGCATTTATAAGGATGAAAATAATCCAGTTTGTAATATATTTCCAGCTTCCCTGAGGTTGTAAGCATGTGCACAGTGGTGAAATAACATAGTAAAATATTCTGCTTTTTTTTTTTTTTTGGACAGGCAGAGTGGATAGTGAGAGAGAGAGACAGAGAGAAAGGTCTTCCTTTGCCATTGGTTCACCCTCCAATGGCTGCTGCGGCCAGTGCTTCGTGCTGATCCGAAGCCAGGAGCCAGGTGCTTCTCCTGGTCTCCCATGCGGGTACAGGGCCCAAGGACTTGGGCCATCCTCCACTGCCTTCCCGGGCCATAGCAGAGAGCTGGCCTGGAAGAGGGGCAACCGGGATAGAATCCAGTGCCCCAACTGGGACTAGAACCTGGTGTGCCGGCGCCGCACGGCGGAGGATTAGCCTGTTAAGCCACGGCGCCGGCCAAAATATTCTGCTTTGTAGTTGAACAAAAGTGGCTTCAACATTCACTATCAGAAATACTTAACTACATTAAATCCTAATTTTCTCATCTGTAAAATAAATAGTAACTGCTTCACAGGATTGCTGTACAGACAACATAAAGCAATTCATAGAAAGTGCTAACCTTAGTGCTTTGCACTGAGCAGTCAATAAACACATTAACTAAACGAGAATTATTGCAAGGAAAGAGCCATGCTCCCTTTTAGCGAAGGAAATCATGTTAAGATGTAGATAGAAAACAGAACTAGTTTTTAGAAAAATTCATTGCCTTGTTCCTGAATGCATATTAACTTAATTAAAACTAGAGTAATATATCACTTTTTATGTTCCTGAATTCTATTCATATCCTGCTTTTGAATGTAGTTAATCAAGATCTTTTTTTTTTCTAAAAGACAGACCCTATACACTTTGTCTTATTTCTCCTTGATTAAGGATTAAAATGTTTGGGTTCAATAATGAGACAGAACACCACACAAAGATACACAATTGTGGTAGTGCATTATTTGTCCAAGCATATAAAAGATCAATGCATTGATTTAGTTAAAGTTGTGATGAAGTAATTTTCTTTTTCATAAGAAACACAATGAAAAATGGAATTTTGCATGTAAACCTGACTTAATGGCTATTTTAAACATTTAACATCCAATATAATAATGTGCTAAACTGTGATCTCTGATTCCCTGGTATTTCTGGAATAAAAGCAAAATATGTGGTAAAAAAAAATTCAGAGAGCTAGGATATGGCTGTACATGAAATCTAATTTTAGATATGTCAGTGAAGGCCCTTGCACTGGTCCTCTAAACCCTCAGAGAAAAGCTGTCCATTGTCTGAGACAACATAAGAAATTCTTCTTTTAATACTTAAATTTAATGCTTTTGTAATACTTAACTCTTTCAAAGGAGTTAAACACACTAAAATTACATTACTCATTTATATTGTGGTGTGGATTAGCTGATGTGTTGATTACGAGTGTGCACTTGTTAGAGACCATTGGAGGATAGGTGGATGGATGGATCTATGACTCAAGAAGAAATAAATAAAAGTGCAATAGCAAGAGGAAGGCTTACATAATGAATAGTTTGGTGATGCTTAGGCAGAATCTATTCATATCATGTTTTTGACAAGGGTCAACACTGGTGAAATTATAGCTTGAAGTATCTTCCCCCTCGTAGTCAGCAATGTTCTCTCCAGTGATGCATCCAGTGTAAAATATGTTTGAGATTTATTGGGCCACCAACTGTATCAATAGGAATTAAATGGTTCATTGTTTTCTTAGCTGTTTGCCAAACTTTCTTTCTTTAGACTTATTTATCATTTGATCTCTTCTCTGTTGTCAGTCATGCTGAAATTATAGCTGTATGTGATTGATTCAGATACATTGGACAAGTTTGCAAGAAATGTGAAGTTGGGATTCTCTGAAGGCATCTCTATTCTCAGCATGCACAGGCTTATAACAAAAGTTGCCCTTTAGAACAAACCTTACAAATCCTAAAACATTTGAATTCATTCTTTTTATGTTGAACCTACTAGTTTCTGTTTATAAAATTATTTTTTAGTTATTCCTCAAAAAGAGAGTGACAATAAAGGTTCAGATTCTTTCTTTAGATTGCCTATAAACCATGAAAGTATCATTGGAATTTTTTATGGGGAAATGTTTCTAATTGTCTTAAGCAGTGTCGATGCATTGTTGAGGCTTCGACTATGTTTATTGTTCTGTTTTACCTCTGCTACAATATAAAAGATTAATATCAATGTCCTAAAATGTGAATGAACTGGACTTGTAAATAAATTTAAGAGTTGTGCAGTCAATCAATCAAAACACAAACAGCAATAAAGATGTACTTAAATAGAAGGGGTAGGATGAGTGAGATCTTTTCTCAGGCCAGTTCCTCACTGGATCATGTTTCCTTCTGGCTGCAGACCTAGCTTCCTGTAAAGATCTAAAGGCAAATCTGAAGGCACCAAGGAGTCTTGGGCTGGTGTGGCTTCTGCCCTCACAGAATAATCACAGGATCAGATTTCCTAGTTGACCGAATAGTTTATTATTTCTTCTTATTACTATGGTCTTCAATAATCTTAACAGAACATTGTAGAAAATGATTAAAATTCAGTTATTAAAATTCTTTAATTTTTTAAAATGAATAATTCATATTGCTAATATAGTGAAAAATTACTTTCCAAACATACTGTATTAGAGGAAGAGAAAAGAAAGCTTTGGGTAGCTAAAAAGAAAGAGTAAAATTAAAGAGAGAAATAAGGTTTGTATCATAGAAATGTAGCTGTAGACTATCCAGGTCTCCCTGCCAATCCTACCTCAGCCTAACCCCCTGCCCAATGCAGGAAGGACACTGTTAGAAGTCTAGTAAGACCACAAAAATGTGTTTGGAGAATGACATTTTCCAAGATGACAGACAGATTCTCCATGATAAGAAAATGAATGGCAAATTACAACTACTTTTACCTCTCCATTTAAAAAAAAATTACTTATTTATTTGAAAATCAGAGCTACACAGACACACACACACAGAGACGGGGTGGGGGGGGTGAGGGGGAGAGAGAGAGAGAGAGAGAGAGAGAGAGAGAGAGAGAGAGAGAATCTTCCATTCACCAGTCTACTTCCCAAATGGCTGCTAGCCAGGAGTTAGGAGCCTCATCCAGATCTCCTGTGTGGGTGCAGGGACCCAAACACTTGAGTAACCTGCTGCTGCTTTGCCCAGGCCATCATCAGGGAGCTTGAAAGGAAGTGGAGGACATGAATTGAGGTCCATATTTGATACCAGTGTCGCAGGTGGTGACATTGCCCACTATGCCACAACACTGGCCCTTCACCTCTCCATTTATTTTGAGTTGTCAATTGACCTAAGCTCAAGTCTGCATCTTGAAGGACACAGAGTTACAGTATTTCCATTTGTGCTGTTCAAAGAGTCCATGGCTGTGTGACAGCTGTGCTTTATCCACAGGTTTGCCATCAACTTAAAGACAAGGAGAAAAACTAGCTATTGGAAAGTGAGAGTAGTTGTAGAATTAAATTTTGGAAAACATCATTGTAGATGCTTTTGCTAATGGAGAAAGGAACAAAAATGTGAAAAACACCCTAAATAGTAACTAACAGCAAAGGAATGAGAAAGGGGAGCAACATGAGACATTTTATCTCCACACAGTATATTTTAAGAAATCAGAAGACACGGGGAGATGAGTGGTGAAAAATCTGTAATTTACAAAAACAGTAGATTGGGTTTCTTTAGGAATAAGAATATTGTACAGGGAAGCAAAAGGTCATCTTTCCTGAAAGGATTAAATAAAAACATGGAATGAGAAAACTCTAACAGAGAAAAGTAATTTGACAACTGAAGAATGGGTCAAGAAAGGAAAAAAATATGACTGACAAAAAAAAATATCATGCTGGCAAGAAAGTAGCACATGGATAAATTATTAAGGCAGATGTTTGGGCTCTTTCCTTTTCTGCTTAGAAAAATATATATAGAAAATGCTGCTGGTAACCTCCTTATAATCCAATCTTATTTAGTGCCCATTTAGTCAAAGTTACTAGATCCCCTCTATTTCCTGTTCTAATCTTGCAAAATTTACATGTGCATTCGATGAACAGTTATTATTACCAGTTTATCACATAACAAAAATTTCAGTCTTTTAAAAAATTAATTATTTAAAAGGCCAAAATGTAGAGACAGAGAGATGTTTCTATCCACTGGCTCACTCCCCAAATGCCAACAGCAGTGAGGACTGAGTCAAGTGAAGCCAGGAGTCTACAACTCAATCTTGGTCTTTCAGGTGTGCAGCAGGGACTCAACTATTTGAGCCATCATTGCTGCCTCCCAGGCTGCACATTAACAGGAAGCTGGAATAGAGATCAGAACTGAGAGACTCCAACCCAGGTGCTACAATAAGGGAAGAGAGCATCCTATGTGGGGAATTCCAGGTCCAAGGCAAAAAGTTAATACCACCTGCATTTAAGCCCCCAAACAACTTGACCATCATACCAACCAGGTGACATGCAGGTACCCAACAGGGAGCATCTTGTTGATGCTTCAGGGGTAACCTACTGGCTTCTAGCTCTCCCATGTCCTTAGGCAAACATTATTTTGTTCCTTATATCAACTTCCTGTGCAGACAACAAGAGAAATCTCATGGACCACCATGACAAAATAGAAGAGGAATGTATTGCTATCAATCTAGCGACAAGCCTTGGCACCTGACATCAGAGACTCGTGTCTCTTTCACATTTTCACCAAATGAGCTTCCCCTTCCTTGTAGCCTCATTTAGTACCCACATTCAAAGGGTGGAAATTCAAAGGGGTAGATATTGAAGTCTGCTGCCCCCTCATCTGTTGACAGATTGATATTTTTCTTTTATGCTCAAACCTTGTCCTCTTTATTTAGATTTGGCACTGGGACAGGGATGGAGTTTTCAGTAACAGTAGTAGGAGGTGAGTATAATGATGTTCTAAACAGTGTATAGATTGCGCAAGATGACACTCTCCACTGGGTTTATTATCAGCCACTTTTCTCTAGTATGTTCCATTGCATGTACCATGAAGTGATGTCTCATCAAAATTTTGTGTTCTTCTTGCCAAAGGAATTCCATGAAGTGACCTAGCACTAGCATCAGATAATCTGTTCTGATGTGGCTTTTGTATGAATTTTTGTGAGTGTGTTTCCATGTGTGTCAGTATTAGCTCTGTTTCTTCCAAAATTGAAAAAAAAAATGTATGTGGTAACTGAATCAAATGCTTCCATGGTATTTTAAATGTGTGATGAAAAAGACAAAATTGGTAAAACAATGTACAGATTCTACTGCTATTTAGGTAGCTATAGAGAAAACACTAGGTAGAACAGATTTTGTCTTTTAACATTTTAATGAGCTTTGGGACTTTCATGCATATTAGTTATGTTGCCCTAATTACTCATTATAATTCTAATGTGCATTTTATATTTAATTACAATGCTTATAAAGATTTGGTATGGACAGTAAATTATTATAACTAGCATGTGCATAATGATTATGAACTGAATTTATTAACTTTTACACTAGCATTCAGTGTTGGTAACTTTCAATTTCACCTTGGTGATTAACCACATTGATTAAACAAATATTTGTATGGAATTAATTATAAATGTCAAAAAGCACTGTCCACCTTTTAGCTTTTTGTCAATGCTCATCAAATTTTATTTTGTTTTCTTAGTTTATTACTAGAGAAGCTAATTTCTGTATAGTTAAGTAAATAATATTAATTTTTTCCTAAATTATCACAATCCCAATAAGACATTTCAATTAAGAGCCTAATATCAGATGATTAGAAAATTTCTATTAGGGTAGATCAAACTAAGTAGTTTTCTGAGGAGGCAGCTATTTACACTCTAAATATAAAGATATGCAACTTCAAAAAATTATTTTCACATTTTGTAAACATTATAGTAGTTGGCTTTATCAATAAGTTTTTCTTCCCATCTGGCATAATTCATTTCCACAAGTCTTAGATGTGAATTCTTTGCCAAATTGTTCATATTAAAGAAAACACCAATAGCTCTGCATTCATTTTCCATCATTGAATTTTAGAACAGTGCTCTCCATCCAGTGGGCATTCAAAATATATTAACTGACAATTACGATAAGAAGATCTTTTAAATAAAAGTATACCTTAACTTAGAGAAAAATAAAACTAACTGGAAATTAAATGTAAATGAAATTGTAATTTTTCAGATGAGGTCTATATATTTCTTTTTTAAATCCTTATTTCTTAATTTATTTAAAGACAAAATTATAGGGAGAGAGGAAAGGAGAGCCAGAGAGAGATATCTTCCATCTGCTGGTTCACTCCCCAAATAGTCCCAAAGGCTCTAGCTGAGCTGATCAGAAGCCAAGAGCCAGGAGCCAGGAGTTTCTTACAGGTCTTCCACATGGGTGCAGGGGCCCAAGGGCTTGGGCCACCTTCCACTGCTTTCCCAGGTGCATTTGCAGGGAGCTGGATTGGAAGTGGAACGGTTGGATCTTGAGCCAGTGCCCATATGGGATGCCTTTCCTGTTAACGCCACAGTGCCAGCCCAGGGTCTATACCTTGGGACTCTAGACAGTCTTATTTCTGACTCAGGTAATATTTACCTTCATCAGAAAAAGAGGGTATGAAAGACAAAGATCATTCAAAGAATAGTTTTCCTGAGAAACTTCTAAATATGGACATCTACATAGTGTAGCAGATTAGAGCTTTGAATAAAGGAGCAATTGCATTAGAACCTTGCCTTATGAACAATTTTCAGTTTGTGGGCCCTGGGCAAATATGCTAGTATTTTAAAATGTTAATCTTGCCTCTGTAATATAAAGTTGATAGAATCTACCTTAAAGACTTGTGGCAATAAAATGAGCACATGTATATAAAGAATTAGTGCAAGGGCCAGCGCCGTGGCTTAACAGGCTAATCCTCTGCCTTGCGGCGCCGGCACACCGGGTTCTAGTCCTGGTTGGGGCACCGGATTCTATCCCAGTTGCCCCTCTTCCAGGCCAGCTCTCTGCTATGGCCCAGGAAGGCACTGGAAAATGGCCCAAGTCCTTGGGCCCTGCACCCGCATGGGAGACCGGGAGAAGCGCCTGGCTCTTGGCTTCTGGCTTCGGATCAGCACGATGTGCTGGCCGCAGCGGCCATTGAAGGGTGAACCAACGGCAAAAAGGAAGACCTTTCTCTCTGTCTCTCTCTCTCACTATCCACTCTGCCTGTCAAAAAAAAAAAAAAAAAAAGAAAGAATTAGTGCAAGGAAGGCAGAACATATGGTAAACAGTCCCAAATGCAAGGTGCTAGCACACAAATACTACTGCTTACTGTGATCCAAGTGACTGCTTGTTTGTCAGAGCATTGAAAGTATATTAAATACACCTTCCACAAACCTCCCAATATAATCTAGCAGTTAATGAAAATTCTATGTGTATGTATGTAAAATTAGGATGCATGTACACCTCATAGATTCATGTAAATAGGTATTAATAGACTATACATAAAATTTTTATTAAAATTCACTAACTTGCCATTGATTGACCACTTTGAATATAGTAATCTCATTCATATATCATTCCATTATTTATTATGTACTTGAGTTCCTATTTCACCATTTGTACTACCTTTAGACATTAATCACCTTATATTTTATATATGATATGAACTCATATTTGGATTACTATGATAGTACTATTTAATAATAAAAATTATATATAGTGTTGTATTATTTTATATAAATTATGCAATGCAATTATATACAGAAACTGTATACAACTATAAATTGATATAGGATGTTATTCAAACAGCACTACTATTGATAATTAAGCTATTGTCTCCTTAAATATAGTATAGTCTCTAAGGTAGTTTATTCTTAGTTATCCACTTATTTATTTAATATTTATTGATGTTAAAAGAAGACTGACAGAGAGAGAGAGAGACAGAGAGAGAGAGAGAGAGAGACAATATTTTCTGTCGTGGATTCACTCCCCAAATGACAGTAACAGCCAGAGCCAGGTAAGATTGAAGACAGGAGCCAAGAACTCTATCCTGGACTTCCCACATCAGTGGCAAGAACTCAAATACTTTAATCATTTGCTGCCTTCCCAGGTTTATTAGCAAAAAGCTGGATCTGAAGCAGAGTATCCAGGACTCAAACTAGCACTCCAATATGACTGACACAATTCACACTCCTTATTCTGTAAATTAACATTTATTGTTTACTGCATGTTAGTTTCTATGGTGTAGCTGTAGCAACTGTAACCAATCCTTCACAGTAATAAATATTTGTTTTATGAATTAGTTTTTCTACTATATAGTATGTTACCTTATGAGAAAACTTTTCTAAGATTATCTCTTTAATGTCAATGTGTGAGCTCAAATAAGAAGATAAAACTTTCTATCATACATTAAGTATTTTCATGGCACAATTTATTTTATTTCATGAACATGAACTAATTAATGAGATATTTTGTTAAAAGTAACTACAACTGCATGTAAAATAACCAAGATTTCTTTTCTTTTTTTAAAAATATTTATTTATTTTGGAGGGCAGAGGCAGAGAGAAAGAGAGAGGGAGAGAGAGAGAGAGAGAGGTCTTCCATCTGCTGGTTCACTCTCCAGATGGCCACAACGGCTGTAGCTGGGCTGATCCCATGCGGGTTCAGGGGCCCAAGTAGTTGGGCCATCTTATACTGTTTTCCCAGGCCATAGCAGAGAGCTGAATAGGAAGTGGAATAGCCGGGACTCAAACTGGCGCCCAAATGGGATTCTGGAACTGTAGCCGGTGATTTTACTTGCTATACCACAAGGCCAGCCCCCAAGATTTATTTTTCAAACTGGCTGCTTTGAAATTGTTTATATTTTATACAAATATTTATTATTTTATATTTTATATTGTTCATGGAAATTTAATGCTTAGTCATCTTAGTGTATATACTAATGTTTCTTGTGTTTTTAAGTCATTTCTTTGCTATCTGTGAATTCGATTTAATATGCCCAATCTCACTTATGAGCAACCTCCTTTTATAACTAGTTTGTATCTTTTCTATACCTACAGATCCCTGGCATTAGGGGCTGCCACAGGGATTCTCTGTTATCTCTTCAGTAATTACATATTAGAGTCCCTTGGCAGTCACGGATTTCATATTTACTGTTCATAACTGAGTGATTTCAAAGGCCCATTAATTGTACTGTTGGTAATTTTTCTGTGGCCTAGAGCTGAATCTTTTGTAATTATGTGTAAGCAGGGTAAACTGGAGGAATTTGATGCTTACAGGGGAAAGTCTGGCTCAACACAATTCAGGAGTCATGGGCTAACCCACGACAGGTTTAACAGAAAGGAAAATCCTGGAGGAAGGGATTGATGGAACGTGGGAGCTAAGGGATTGACTGAACATTTATTCTGCAAAGTTAAAGGTGTACTTAATGTTTTGGGCTTCTCTTCCGCCCCCGGCTCACTGCACTGGAAGAAAGAGGCAACCGATCCTTCCAAGTGTAGAAGAGAAAACGGCTTTTTCTAGATTGACTACTTTCCTGTCTTTCCTCTCAGGTAGCTCTCGGCCAGAAGAACACAGTCTCTCCATGGAGGAGGTTTCAAAAACGTAGCGCATATGAGGAAGCCTGTGGTTTTCCAGTTGTGTCTTTCCCTGGGAGATATTAGTTCTAGTGAGTGTTACATCTGGTGCACTGGGCCAAAACCCCAGAAATGTACAGACCAGGAGAGAAATTTAAGCTGCAAAATAAGCATTCAGAAATAGAACTTTTAGGAGGGACCAGATTGTTTTGGACAGTTACAGGCTCTCTGTGGGTTACCTTTATCATTGTGAGGCAATCTTTCAATTGCTCTGACCAAGAATGCAGCCTTATTTTTTCTGATGTGACCCATGTGGGATTTCACAGCAGCTTGTGGGTTTTGTTCTGGGATAGTGACTATTATTCTACTGGTGAACAGATATTTTGTATAGTAACAGAGTCAACTTTTAGAGGAGCTATCTGTGCAAGCCAATGTGACCCATGCCTGACCTCAAGCAAAGAATAGGTGGTCCCAGTGGGTGGCTCATCAAATTGCTATTGGCTAAATAAGCAGACCAATAGTGTTCAAACGCAGGCCTCACTAGGGAGCCTTGGCAGGCCCCAGGCCTGCTAGCTTTGATGTGCAGCCTGCTGAAGCTTCCCATTGAACTCCACTGGTGTATGTGGCCCGGCAGGGTAGATAGATGAGTCAGGAATCTCCCATACTGCTATTGTGTTTTTCGTCCAGATCTGCAGGATGGAAGGTCAGATCCTTTCAATCACAATGATCCTAAGTACCAAATGGGTAGAAATTGCTCATTCAGCTGCCTCAAATTCTGTCTTTTATGTTTTGAATCAATCTGAGGACTGAAGGAGGAAGTTAGAAGGAGTTAACTTTGGGAACAGGAGCCTTGTCCACAGTCTTTTAAGGGTCAGTTATTCTACACTATTGTGGCTCAGGGTATAGCTGGACCTATCAATTTCATCATCTTAGGAGATGGCTGTTGGCTACTGAGATACAAATTGTGGCTTTATTCATAGAAGGATCTCATATTTTTATTAAATAAAAAGGAATGGGGAATATTATTATAAGAAGATGTGCAATCTCAGTAGTTGGAGAAAGAGAAGCAATTCAAAGATATGGCTGCAGATCCAAAGATTTAGAACATTGATTACAAAACATGAGTGGGGATATGAAATCAGCAATGGATGAATGAAAGATAAATAAAGGAATTCAAACTGATTAAATGATATAAGAGGAGGAAAATCTCAAAATGCTGGAAGTTTCAATGGCCAATCTAGATAGACATAGGGGGTATATGGATATTAAAAGGATTTGCTATAGAGGAGAAAATAATTTCTTGTTTCCAGTGATCTTAGTGAGGGTGCCAGAAAAACAAAGGGGCTGATATGGTGGCATACTGGGTTAACCTGGTGCCTGCGATGCTAAAACCTCATACGGGCGCTGGTTGGTTCCAGGCTGCCCCACTTCTGATGCAGCTCCCTGGTATTGGTCTGAGAACAGCAGAAGGTGATGGCCAAGTGTTTGGGCTCCTGTCACCTACATGGGAGACCTGAATGAAGCTCCTGTCCCCTAGTTTTGGCCTGGCCCCATCCTGGTTGCTATGGCCAATCAGCAGATGGAAGACTTCTGTCTCATCCCCTCTCTCTGTGTGTCTCTCTGCTTCTCCCTTTCTCTGTAACTTTGACTTTCCAATAAATAAATCTATCCCTAAAAAAGAAAAAAGCAAGATAAGCATTATTTATTATTAACTGAAAATAAAACAAATGATTCCCTCCTGATACTTACTCTGCCCCCTAAAAAAAGAAAGAAAAACTAAACTAAAACAAATTGTCACTTTGGCTTTGGGCTGGATCTAAAATTGGAGGACAAAGAGAATGGTCAGGAACATGTGGTGGCAATGAAGACTGAAGTACAGGAGTGGAAACAGTGATAGAGATGCAACATGAGAAAGGGTTTGAGGGGATTATTTAAGAGACAAAATGTAGTTGGTGATATATTGGATACGAGTGTAGAAGATGAGAACGTAGAAAGTCACTCCTGGGTTTTGGAGCACAGTTGGATGGATGATCAGTCTAGGTGTGGAAACTTTAAAGTGGTTGATGACAGTTGGCAACTCGGAATCCTATATTCACTTTGGGAACATGAGGAATTGAGATACTCTTGAGATATCCAAGAGTCAATATCAGAGAAAGAAATGTGTGAAAGAATGAGGTCCCAGAGTTGGAAGCTGGCCCTTGATTATGAATGTTTGAGTCATCTGTGCAAAGTTGTTCATCAATATCATGGGTCGAGGATAAGATCTCAGGATTGAGAGAGCTTTCTAAATGTGATATCTTCTATTTTGGTATATTTTAATAATGCTTTATATTTTATCAATCATACTACACATATGAGATCATGAAAAAATTCTTGTTCTGGAGAAATATCATTGTATAAAGTCAGAGGATTTTTTAAAAAGAAGCAAATAAACATTCAAAGACATTCTGAGGAAGAAATACAATGCCAAGAGGCTGACACTGTGGCGTAGCGGGTAAAGCTGCCACTTGCAGTGCCAGCATCCCACGTGGGTGCCAGTTTGAGTGAGACCCAGCTGCTCCGCTTCCAATCCAGCTCTCTGCTATGGCCTGGGAAAACAGTAGAAGATGGCCCGAGTCCTTGGGCACCCGCACAGGTGTGAGAGACCCGGATCAGCATAGGTCCAGCCATTGTGGCCAATTAGGGAGTGAACCAGTAGATGGAAGACCTCTCTCTCTCTCTTTCTCTCTCTCTCCACCTTTCCTTCTCTCTGTGTAACTCTGACTTTTCAAGTAAAAATAAATAAATCTTTAAAAAAAAGAAATACAATGCCAAAAAGACAAAGTAAGAAGTGAAAGAAAAAAAAGGAACATGAAGAAAATAAATCCTACTCCTGATTAATTGCAGGGAAATTAACAGTCTGGAAGTTCTTTCCTATGTATTTCATATCTTTCTAATTGTTACCCGATCATTTCAATTTTATGTCTTTTTATTTATGTTATAAAAATGGTAGAAGTGAAATTCCATGAGATGAACAAAATTCTCAAAAGCTTAGAATTATTATCAGGGAAAGGTTAATCATGGATTGGGGGATTGATGAATTAACAGGAAATATTACTGAAATATTGCTACCAAAAAGCAAGCTTTCACCTCTTGAGTGATTACATAAGATTCTATCATAAATTAATGGTTATTTTCTTTTTTTAACTTTTATTGAATAAATATAAATTTCCAAAGTACAGCTTACAGATTACAATGGATTTTTCCACCCAAACTTCCCTCCCACCCAGAACCCTTCCCTCTCCTGCTCGCTCTCCTATCCCATTCACATCAAGATTCATTTTGAATTCTCTTTATATACAGACGATCATTTTATTATATATTAAATAAAGATTTCAACAGTTTGCACCCACATAGAAACACAAAGTGAAAAATACTGTTTGAGTACTAGTTATAGCATTAATTCACATTGAACAACACATTAAGGACAGAGATCCTACATGAGGAGTAAGTGCACAGTGACTCCTGTTGTTGACTTAACAAATTGACACTCTTGTTTATGGCATCAGTAATCACCCTAAGCTCTTGTCATGAGTTGCCAAGGCTATGGAAGTCTTTTGAGTTCGCTTACTTTGATCTTATTTAGACAAGGTCATATAGTCAAAGTGGAAGTTCATTCCTCCCTTCAGAGAAAGGTACCTCCTTTTTTGATGGCCCATTCTTTCCACTGGGATCTCACTCACAGAGATCTTTCATTTAGGTCATTTTTTCTTTTTTGGCCAGAGTGTCTTGGCTTTCCATGCCTAAAATACTCTCATGGGCTCTTCAGCCAGATCCAAATGCCTTAAGGGCTGATTCTGAGGCCAGAGTGTTATTTAGGACTTCTATGAGTCTGCTGGTTATCCTGCTTCCCATGTTGGATAGTTCTCTCCTTTTTTTTTTTTTTTTTATTCTATCGGTTAGTATTTTCAGACACTAGTCTTGCTTATGTGATCCTTTTGACTCTTAGACCTATCATTATGATCAACTGTGAACTGAAATTGATCACTTGGACTAGTGAGATGGCATTGGTACATGCCACCTTGATGGGATTGAATTGGAATCCCCTGGCACATTTCTAACTCTACCAGTTGAGGCAAGTCTACAGCCATACCACTCTAAATGCACCTGATCTCGTTTAATGGTTATTTTCTAAGCGCTATAAACAAATAATATTTTTCAGACATCCAGAAATTCAATTTTATGGATTACTAGTACTATTTTGATTGATCATTTTTTTTAACTTGGTAAAATGACTCTTTTCATAACTGAATATTATTCAGTGGAGACCTTAATAACAACCATAAACATATATCGAGCTTGTTGTGGAATGGAATGCATTCAGTAATGAGTTAGGTAGTATTTATAATATTCTTTGAGCTTCTTTGAGCTACTTACAGTAATCTTTTACCATACATGTAAGTTTATTTTATTTTGCTTATTTTTTATGATTATAGCTTATCACATTGAAGTTGAATAAAGTGTATATGAAGATCCTCCCAAGCATTTAGGGAATAGAAAGAAAGAATTCAGAGAAATTTTGTTTGAAACTTATGGTATGAGGGATACCAAGAGACTTGTTTTCCTACATAAAAAGTGAAGTTTGACATTTCCCAAGGTCCTGGGGTTTTAATACTACAGTGTATGAATAAGCTTCCCTTCTGTCATGTGCATGCATCTGACATACCAAATATACTGGGATATAACTACATATTCTGAAATTCCATTGTTATTTAAAACAAACATTCATTAAGTAACTTATGTGTCCTGAGGGCATTTATAGATGAATACTAAATTCCTTTCTTTTCAAAGAGTTAGGCTTTTCCCATTATTATTGTTTGAGTATATGTTTAATTATCCATGATCATAGAAAAATATAGCATTCTAATAGAAAACTAAATGGGTGATTAGTTTAACTGAGATGGCTTTTACGGTGGTGATTACATTTATGTATATAATTTGGCACTTTGTTATCTGATTTCTACAGATAGCAAAGTAGCAATAAAACAGAAAAAATCTCACTGTTCACAATGTGAAGAAATTATATAAAACTTGTTATATCCTATGTAATTATAATCATGGGGAAGCAGTCATATTGATGTAATTGTGGTTAATCAAAAGTTACTATGTATATCTTTCCATAATAGAAGCAGGAAAAGACAAAGGAAAAAATGAGAAGGAAGAGGGAAAAGAAGAGAAAGAGGAAGGGAAAGAATAATCATCAAGTACTGGAAGAGACCCAACCTGTTTCTTGTTGTTTTCAAGTACCAAGAACACAAGCTCTCTTCACTTATAGAGTCCCTAGGTGAACAGTCATAATGATAGTTAAAGGATAGCAAGCATATACTATGTTCCAGAAACAGCAGTGCATTCCTGTAATATATTAAGAACTACATATTTGTATCTTTTTTAAAAGATCAACTTATTTATATTTATTCATTTATTTGAAATTCAGAGTTTCAGAGCTAGATCGAGAGAGTTAGATAGACAGACATAGACAGACAGACAGAGAGATTGAGAGAGATCAAGATCTGAAGATCTCCACTGGTTGATTTCTGTAGTGGCCAGAGCTGCTAGGGCTAAGGTAGGCTAAAGCCAAGAGCAGAGGCTTCATCCATGTCTCCCACTGTGTCACCTTCTGCTTTTTTTTGTTTATTTGTTTATTTTAAAGATTTACTTATTCATTTAAAAGGCAGTTACAGAGCAGCAGAGGCAGAGAGAGAAGTCTTCCATCTACTGGATCACTCTCCAAATGGTCCCAATGGCCAGGGCTGAGCTGATCTGAAGCCAGGAGCCTGGAGCTTCTTCTGGGTCTCCTACGTGGGTGGTAGGAGCCCAAGTGCTTAAGCCAGCTTCCACTGCTTTACCAGGCACATTAACAGGGAACTGGATCAGAAGTGAAGCAGCAGAGACTCAAACCATTGCCTGTATGGGATGCCAGCACTGCAGGCAGTGGCTTTACCCAGTAGGCCACAGCACTGGCCCCCTTCTGCTGCTTTTCCCAGGCCATCAGCAGGCATCTGGATAGGAAGAGGAGCAGCCAGGTCACAAATGGGCACCCATATGGGATGCCAGCATTGCAGGCAGTAGCTTTACCCACTACACCACAACACTGGGCCCTTATTTATTTATTTATTTTATATCAGATGAGCAAGATAGAGAAGTTAGGTGATCTTCTCAAGTTCATATTTGTTTTACTCAGATACTCAACATGGTTATTTTGGCTCAATTCATTTCACTATGAGAATATTCTCTTCATCTCAAGATACCAGCTCTTCATTGAAGCACTCTAAATCCTTCACAGTGACCTTATCTCTCCCTCCGCTGTGCTTTTGTCATACAGATCATTTGGGACCTATGAGCAGAAAGTATGGTATATAGCATCATAATACATTTAAATTCCACACCAGTCTTGGAGCAATTTCTGTAACCTCAGTAATACTGTTTATTTGTTGATAAATGAGAACAAACTCCCCCTTGTAGAACAGTTGCAAGGATTAGTGACTATGAAAATAAAAAATTCAGCAAGTGTCTGGCTCAAGAAAGCATCTCAAAAATGAATATCTGTTTGATGTTTGATCCTCCAAGTGGGATGTGAGCTACACAGTGATGAGAACATATGTTGAGTTTGTAGTCTATGTAAGGAATTATTTTAAGTAATCATCATGTGCCAGCTCATCTCAGTTCTACAAGCACCATTATGATTTCCATTTTACAACTGAAGCAAAGAGGAATATTATCACTCTGTTGTAGTGTCTTTCATACTATTCCCACATGAAGCCATAGTACTAAATGTTGGTATTATCTTCATCTCTTTCAAAATCCCATTGTTCCCCAATATCACAGTGTCTAAGTATGGGGGGTAAACTTGTAGCTTTCAAGAGCTATACTCATACTCATTTTTCCTGTCATTGAGTAAAAACTAATGGAGATACTGTGCAAGTAAACAGAAAAACAGTTTGTATAGATACTTCTGCATATTGGAAGATGAACAAATGTGCAAGTGGAAAACAAAAAACAGGACACAAAACAAATTCCGTGTGTCCAATCACAGGCTGTTTCAGCTAAGTGAGTTTATACTTCGTGATTTTCATCAGCTGAAAAAGGGAGTTGCAATTACTGGGCATTTGCAATTCTTCAAGATGTAGCTTTGAAGAGCTGGCTCAACAAACCCTCTTCTCAGCACAAGGCTTGTTGCTCCTATTTCTGTTGTGGTTGCTCTTGTTGAAGACATTTTGTCAATATTTTCTCAGTCTGCAAGTTCAGGAGGCTTGTAAGTGAGTGTGTATGATGATCTGATGGGGTGGGATAAGAATGTGTGTATGTAGGAAGTTGGAAGATGAGCCACACTCCTTGGCCATGAGTATTCTGAAACCTTTTCTCAGAACGAACACTGTTGGTGAAAGGGGAAATCGCCATCATCAACCATTACTCACTTGTTCTTGAGCTCCAGGCATTTGTGCCTCACCAATTCACCAAGTAATGTGATACGAACTCAACAAGCACATGTCATTAATGCACCTGAGTACCAGAGGTGGCATGAATAGAAAGGTACATTTCATCCAGAGAGCTTTCATGATGTATTAATAGATGGATGGATGAAGAAGATGGGAAAACATGAAACCTATCAGAACTATCCAAGGAAGAAAACTGGCCACTTGTCTTAGCACATTTTTTGTCCTCTCAGTTCCAACGATGATTGCTCCTTTTTTGGCAAATAAATATCCATGGATTGAAGCAGAACCGCTCTGTGTTTCTTTATTGGCTGTATTCCAGTGTTATATATTCCTTGTCATTACAAGTCATGTTTTTGTTACCACAATTATGGGCCTTCTCTAGGTCCTCCATCACTATTCTTTAAGAACAGGTAATGTGAATGAACTACATACAGTCCAGCCCAATTTTTGGTGTGGGTAATCCCATGCCAGAACAAATTATACACTATACACATTCAATGTGGATTTCTTTTCTTGGTTGATAGCACACTGCTATCACAATAAAGAGGGAAATCTTTGCCATGGAGAGAGCTGTGTCCTATGCAAAATTTAACTCTGTGGAGACACATAGGGTACAGGATGCTAATCTGCCTGGAACATGTAGCTCCCTTGAAACTGAAGCACTGCTCTAGGCTTCAAGAGATATACAGAGAGGGACCGGTGCCACGGCTCAATAGGCTAATCCTTCACCTTGCGGCGCCGGCACACTGGGTTCTAGTCCTGGTCCAGGCACCGGATTCTGTCCCGGTTGCCCCTCTTCCAGGCCAGCTCTCTGCTGTGGCCAGGGAGTGCAGTGGAGGATGGCCCAAGTGCTTGGGCCCTGCACCCGCATGGGAGACCAGGAGAAGCACCTGGCTCCTGCCTTCGGGCCGGCACACAGCGTGCCAGCTGCAGTGGCCATTGGAGGGTGAACCAACGGCAAAGGAAGACCTTTCTCTCTGTCTCTCTGTCTCACTGTCCACTCTGCCTGTCAAATATATATATATATATATATATATATATATATATCTTTAAAAAAAAGAGATATACAGAGAGGAAGATGGCTCTTAGTGCAAAGTGGATTATTCTCCTTGACATACTTCTCTAGTTTCCCCTATTGATTCAGGCCATGGAAAATATATGAATGGATGGGAAATTTCTCTCTTAACTAAAGAGATAGAACATAATAAGCAGTTGGTAAGTGTTAAGTCTTTTTTGAGTCTCACCAGTATAAATCTCTCTTAAGGAGACAGTCAGTTGAAAAATAAAGTTCTTCATTAATTATTCAGTATTGAACTAGAGGAAATTAACTCAACAGACAAATACAGAAGAGCTTAAATATTCAACCTCAGAATGGAAAATTAAGAAGTCACTTGCTATTTATTAAAAATTGAGAGCTCTTAGAATACAATGTCTAACTACTATATCTTGGAAAGACCATAGGTATGTTCTATTAAGAGGTTGAAATGTGTGAATACAGGTATTATTCTTATTTCTTTTTATAGTTCCAATATGTAGGAGTTCTGGACATAACAGTATGAACTTAAGAGAGGTTTATGATATGGATGGTGGATGACTCCTAACCATTGGATAGTTAACTGAAACTTCTAAAATGAAAAAATTTCTCTGAAATCTTCCTAGAAAACCAGCTGCTAATTCTGCTGGTGTTGATTTTGCAGAACCCACACACAAAGTATGTAAATCCACTCACTCAGATTGTGTTTCGAAGGACACTGCTCATTACGACTGTATAATAAATGGGAGTGCACAAGTCACCATTAGCACAGAACAGATTGTTTGGGTAGCAAAGACAGCAGCTGTCACAGCTTGACAGCTTTCTTGTTAGTGAATCAGCTTTACTGACAGCCTATTTGATTGAAAACCACTGTTCACTGACAGTGTGTTATTGCTGATATACATATGTAGCTCATGAAAAACGAGACAGTTGCTGAATACCCATGAAAGGTTGAGAAGCTACAGCTCTATGAACTATATTAAAAAAGGATGAAGCTCCTATCAATCAGGTCTACCAGTGTATAAAAACATTTTGCTTACAGAGAAACACACACTAACAAAAGTGCATGTGAAAGCATGGCTGTGGCTCAGTGGTAGGTTTTCTCTGAATTGTTAAAATTGGCTCTTCTGTAGAGGGATTTTTATTTGCAAACAAAGCCAAACTGAACACTGAGCCCTTGAGGGACGTATACTCATTCTTTTTCTTAAATCTCTGGACTGTCATGGGATGAATATGGTGGGAAGAAATCACCTCAAGTTTAAACTCTTGGTAGACACAACATGAGCAGAGTAGGAATGACATCAGTAAGCAGAACCGGCCCTGTGGAATGAAGGCAGGTATGGTGCACAATGTTGAGCAGAGATTTGACATTGCACTTCAACACTGAAAAGTTTCTTTTTCAGCAGCATAGGGCATCTGCCTGAGTGGAGATGTGGAGATAAGAATAGTTCAGATATTTTGAGGTTATTTGAAAACTGACAAGGATGACATCTCACTGGAATAAGAAGCACCAAATTCAATCACTGGGACTTCTTTGCAAGGTTCACTAATTCATGTTCCTTTAAGTTCTTCCTTAAAATGATCCATGAGCTTGGGGAAGTATGTACTTAGGAAATGCAGTGAGTAAAGGCATTTGCCTGATAGCTTTGTCCAACTTTCATTTGTCATCATCATGGAATTTGGCAGAGATTTTGTCCTCTATACAAATGAGAAACAGGATCAGAATAACTGACATGTCTATAGGTCAGAGGAGCTGTATAGCTATGCTCAGTATTGACTGGGGTAGACTGGCAGGGCTGTGCCTCCTTCGCCTTACTAACAAATTCAACTGCTCTTGGTGCAGAGCTGCTAATAATGAGTACAACACAGCTGGCAGGATAAACGTGTTTGGACCAATAGTGCTTGTTTAAGCCATGAAAAAATGATAAATTATGAAATTGATGATGTTAGAAAAAGACAAGTGTAATTTAGTAAATGTGGAGAAACAGGGAGAGAGATAGAGAGGTGGGGGGAGAGAAAAGGATAGAGGAGAAAGAGAAAGGAAAACAGGGTGAGCAAAAACTGGATGGAGGGAGGGAAGGAAAGAGGGAGATATGGAGGAGAGAGAGAGAAACTATAACAGGAGAGGGAGAAGAGAGTAGGAAGGAAGAGGGGTCAGGCATTGTGGCATAGTGGGTATAGCCACCTGTGATGCTGGCATCCCATATGGGAGCCAATTTGAATTCCAGCTGCCCCATTTCTGAGCTAGCTCCCTGCTAATGGCCTTAAATTGTAGTGGAACATAGCTCAAGTGCTTGGTCTCTACACCCAGGTCAGAAACCCAGAAGAAACTCCTGGCTCCTGGCTTTAGTCTGACGCAGTCCTGGCTACTGAGACCATCTGGGGACTGAAAAAGTGGATGGTAGATCTCTCTCTCTCTCCACCTCTCTTTGTGTCTCTCTCTGTCTCTGTAACTCTGCTTTTCAAATAAGTAAATAAATCTTTAACTTCTATCCACTAGCTCACCCCCCAGATGGCCTCAACATCTGGGTCTGGGCCAGGCTGAAGCCAGGAGCCAGGAGTTCCCTCCTTGACTCTTCAATTATACTAGGTCAAGCACTTCTGAAAGAAATTAGAAAGCAAGATGGACAGATGAGAGAATCTGCAAAAAGGAGAGAGGAGGGGATTGCTGCTCTTAAGATTCTCACTACTCCAATCATGACCCAAACAGAAATGTGTATGCATGTGGGTGGTTGCTTTAATTTGTAACTCCAAGTTTCTTCAAATTAAGGCTCAGAAATATTATGATTTTTCCAAATCCATTAAGACCTCAGAAGAAATCTAGACTCATTTGGTGGTAAATAGAATGCCTTCAGGGCTGGTATTTGATATGATCTGGAATCATGAAAGCTAGTAGAAGTCATTCATTAGCCTCCCTCACAGATTTTGCTAAAACTGAATCAAATTTAAATGAACAATAAACAATTGATGGCAGTTTTTATTACTTACAGAAAGCATGATATAAGCTTCCTGTGGAAACACATTAAACTGCCACAGGGAAGGCAGCACAAAGTAATAGAACATCTTTTTCTTGTCCAGTAGAGTGCTTTTTCCATTTGTCTGGCAGCAACACAGATCCTGGCTGCCCAAGGGAGCGCCAGTCTTCACTAGGGGCAAAAGCTAAGAAACCAACAATGGCCTGTGTGATCCAGTGTTTTGATACCTGTGGCTCTTTAACTGCATCTTCCGTGTTTTTCATTCCTCTCCAGCCACACTTGTCTCACCCTTATGTCACAGCACTCCTGTGTCCCTGGGGTTGCGATGCTTTTCTCTAGACAGCAAAAGGGCAGCTTCTCAGTTCCTTCAGGTCCCTGCTCAAACGGCACCTTCTCAATAAGGCCACTTGTTTTGTTTTTAATGTCAATTATTTATTGGCTGCCATCTTCCAATGAAGTGAAAACTCCTCAAAGCCAGAGTTTTGTGGGATTTTTTTTTTTGTTTTCTTTTTTAATTATTCACTTATCCCGAGATTTTAAGACATTGTCTGTCATGTAATGAGCACTCAATAAATAGTGGTTGAATGAACATAATAGATGTAAGATCTGTGAAATATATTTAAAATACATGCCTCAAATTTTACATCTTTTAGATGGGAATCATATCAACTGTATTGAAGATTAAGTAGAAGAGTCATCAAAAATCAAGTCTGGCCCAGCATCTATGAAAGGTAAGTACTCATTAAGAGCATGTCCACTGGGATCAGAAGTTTCCTATGTTGCTCCCACCATCAGAGAAATCCTTATCTTGGAGCTTATTCTGAGAACTTCACCAGACTAGGAAATGTTCATAAACTGTAGATGAAGGATTTTGAGGTCTCCTAAAAAGGACGGCTTTCCCCCTCACACAATTTCCCTCATTAACAGCAATTTCAGAGTGCTTTGCATATGTTATGCATGCAATTCAGACTTGTTGAATGTCAGGTGTATCAAACTTTATGCCACAAGTTGAGTATATCTGATCAATATATTAAATATTCAAAATAGCAGTTTCCCCTCAAAAACTTGATCCTTAAATGCAAAAGAAATACTAGCATTCAATAAAGTACTAGTATCACCTATTAAATTATACTTATATACATAGTCTTAAGAATATAACATATTCCTGAATTTGGTTCCTGATAAATTCCTGAATTTATCTCATTCTGACAGCATCAAAAAATAGTAGCCTCTCAATAATTATTTTTATAATACAATAATGGATGAGTGAAATAAATCATTACTTTAGAACTTTTTCTTTTTTTTTTAAATATTCAAAAGGTCATTTTTGAAACTCATGGTAAGATTTAATTTCTTTTAGAGGAAATGACTAAGTGTGAAGTTTCTGGGCATCTGAAGAATATGCCGGAAGTAAGAGGCTAACATTTTTCACCACGTTGTCTGTAGCCTTTTGATAGATTGGGTAGAGTAGGGAAAATGGGTATTAAATTTCAATCAGGGTTAATCACCTTACACTTCTGTAGAGAAGCTGAGTAATGATTGAGAAGCTCCATATTTAATCGCTGCTTGGCTGCCTTGCATAGCATAGGTCATGAAGTCTAGGCAGGTATTTTTGAATTGCAACAATCTTAGGAAAGAAAAATTACTTCTCAGAATTGTATCCTATTCCTTTATTGCTCCCCTTACCTTACAGCAGTGGAAATGCTAGTGACATTTGGCTCAAAATGTGAAAATGTAGAATTTTTATCTTTCCATGTTGGGATGGACTAGTTGTCATTTTCAGAATGTGAATGTGTATGTTACACACACATAAATACACACATTCAAATTTATTCATAAATCTACATGAATGATGTAATTAATTTCCAGGCAGCATTTTATCTTCTTTTCTGTGCTGTCTGAAGGGATGGTATATCTGAATTGGTAGGGCATGCTGAACTGGCACAATACATCTTACGAAAAAGAAGCAAATCCAAGGAATTTATAACAGGCTTTGTAATATAACTGGCCTGAAACCTTATTACTTAGGAAAAATCTGGCAGAAATATTCACAGATTCACTGATCTTTTTCCCCCTTGAGACCTATAGAGCATGACAATTAAAATAAAGGTTGAGGGGCCAGTGCTGTGGCGTTTTGAGTAAAGCTGCTGTCTGCTTTGTCAGCATCCCAATTGGGCGCCAGTTTGAGTCCTGGCTGCTCCACTTCTGATCCAGCTCTTTGCTATGGTCTGGGAAAGCAGTAGAAGATGGCTCAAGTCCTTGGGCCCCTGCCCTTATGTGGGAGACCCAGAAGAAGCTCCTGGCTCCTGGCTTTGCATGGGCATCACTCCAGCTGTGGCGGCCAACTGGGGAGTAAATCAGTGGATGGAAGACCTCTCTCTCTCTCTCTGTCTCTCCTCTCTCTGTGTAACGCTGACTTTAAAATAAATAAATAAATCTTTTTAAAAAAATAGATTGATCTGCCAAATTTTGGCAATTGTGAACAATGTTGATGAGGAAGGTTTCTTTTTGATATATTGTGTCTTTTGGGTTGATAGCAAGTAATGGAATTGCTGGATCATATGGCAAACTAGATTTCTAGTTTTTTAAAGAAATCTCCACACTGTTTCCCTCAGTGGCTGCATTAATTTGCAATCTCACAAGCTATGTCATCCTCACCAGTACTTGTTACTCTCTGTGTTTTGAATTTTAGCCATTCTGATGGGAGTGAAATGATATTTCAATATGGCTTTGATTTGCATTTCCCTGACTACTAGTAATATCGAGCATTTTTTCATATATGTATTGACCATTTGTATTGTTTTGAAAACTGTCTATTAAAGTCATTTGCACATTTCTCAACTGGAAAAAAAAATAGATTGATCTTTGGTCAGACCTTATAACACATTGGTACATTTTGGCTCTCCTAACTTAAAGTGTTTGCCACAGCACAAGAGCATCTGATCAACGAAAAAATAATTAATGAGTACCACACATTTGAAAAATGACGTTTGTCTTCAGATTTTGAATATATATACACATATATGTATATATGTACAATATGTGTGTGTGTGTGTGTGTGTATAGTTTCAAAGTAAGCCATAACTGAGTCTAAGTGTAAAAACTGTTCTGTTTTCCTGATGTATTACTGAGTGGACTTCACTCAGTCTTCAGGGACTTCCCAACACAATTATGGAAAAGATAGCTTATATACTATTCAAGAACTGTTTCTAACTTAAAATATTATTACACATGTTTTAATACTTTATTATAAATGTTGTTACAGATATAGACTGAATGAATGCATTAAGGAATTATGTAGCTATGGATATAGTACTCCAGCTTAAGCAAAAGTAATTTTCATATTTAGAATATATCAACTCTATTCAACATCACATTAGCTGAGTTTAAAATGATATGCCAAAGTAATAACTTCACCCAGTAAAAGCAAAACCAACAAAATTCTCTGTATTAGACCAGGACTCCTGACTCAACTCCATTCATTCTCAGTAAGGTCTATCCAGGCCTGACTCTGAGCTACAGGAAAGTTTCTTTCCTCCCCATTTTGGTCCTTGGGACCCAGCCAAGTCCCTGATATATTTGGTAGGGATTTTAAATACTTCAAGAAGTAGTCACTCTTTCCCACCCTCGGGGCCCATTAACATAGCCTTACAAACAACTTTCAGAAATGTATCAGCCAATATTATACTGAATTCAGAAAATGTGCAGTGTCTCATCTCTGATAAGAAAGGGGGATGGCACATGTTTTCTACATATTTGTTCATATTCTTATTGGTGATGAAGTAGTTATCTGGCTGCAGTAAACATCTGAGGCCACACATTAAGTCCTTTGGCTCTGTGCTAGAGATGAACCTGTAAACCATTTTCCTTTTTTCTTCCCCTTGCTTCCTGACAAGCTCCAATGAGCATGCAATGACTCACGTGTGAGCTTTTGTTCATTTGCTAGTTTCCCCATGGTAGTGATAGATTTATACTGAGTCCTCTATAGTTTTTCCTTTATTCACTTTTACGACTAAAGTCACTGTTTGCAGCTAGGAATGAAAGAAAACGAAGAAAAGGAACTGAACGTATGATCTCAGTCTTATTAGCACCATACAGTGAACTGTCACAGTTACTTTATACCTACAAATATAAAATAACCTGGCTGGTGACTTAGCTCACTGTGCATGTGGCCATGCCACTGATATATTTCCATGAAAATCAAATTTTTACGCCATACCTCATTCAAATATTATCCACAAATACATGAGGAGTAAGTCAAAAAAGGTAAAACCTAAATTAATTTGGGAAAACAGCAATGGAGGACCCTTCAATTTCAGGAAAAATAATATTTAATATAATTTACTAATTTTTCTCGAGCCACAAAATACATCATTAACTGGTACTATCTCCATTCACAGATGTTTATAACTGTCTTAAAATTACTTAGGGGTCTAAAATATCTTGTAAATCATCTTGGCCAAGAAATAACTTTGTTCAGAAAATCCAATCTGAAACAAAACACACAGCAGTGAATATGCCAAGAAACCAAACTTTACAATTAGCATGGCCCAGGAAATAAACAATATGAGATAATATGCAGGTGAAATTAATAATTCTTTTTTTAAAATATTTATTTATTTGTTTGAAAGGCACAATTATAGAGAACCAGAGGCAGAGACAGAGAGAGAGATCTTCCATCTGCTGGTTCACTCCGTAAATGGCCACAATGGCCAGGGCTGGGCTGATCTGAGGCCAGGAGCCAAGAGCTTCTTCCTCCTGGTCTCCCACATGGGTGCAAGGGCCTAAGCACTTGGGCCATCATCTACTGCTTTCCCGGGCCATAGCAGAGAGCTGGATGGGAAGTAGGGCAACTGGGATTCGAACCAGCACCCAAATGGGATGTCGGCACTGCATAGGCTGCTTTACCTGCTACACTACAGCGCCAGCCCTAAAATTAATAATTGTTATGAAATCAAAGAATGTCTATTTTTGGCTCTGTCATCTTATTTCAAAGATGAGAAAATGAGTCTCAGAAAAGTTAAATGATTCATTCAAGGGACAGACAACATTACAAATCTGTTTGCCTGAAAATGTTTTAGTTTTATAAGAACTTGTGTATTCAGCTGGAAAATTCAGAGGACTGGATCCTGTTTCTTCTCTCTTAACAAGAGGCGACTGATCAAAGCACTTCTCAGTTTCCTTATACAGAAACTACACAGTTGGTGTAGAGCATCTCAAGAGGTCACTTCATAATTCAATCATAGAAATGGCTGGGTAGTTTCTGTTCCTTTAGCTTGTTTTCAAGAGAATCTCTAATGGGACCCCTGGCCACAGTCCCTCCTGTTGATTATTCACAGGACTGAAATCAGAAACTTACACTTATCTTCCTTTAACTTGTTCATTATGTATCTCCACCACTTTTAGTTTTCATCATTACCTTTCCTTAATGAAAGCTAAACTTTCCTTTTACTTCTTAATTATTCCTCTTCAGTTCTACACTCAAATTGATTTCCTAATGAATATTTCTATATTCTACTTAAATAACTCCCCTTATCTTCTCAGCTGAAGCTGATGAGGACCAATCCTTATCTACGGTATCTATTTCTTAAAATTTCTTTTTTATTATTTATTTTGAAAGTCAGAGTTACAGAGAGAAAGGGAGGGAGGGAGGGAATGGTGGAGGAAGAGAGAGAAAGAGAGAGAGAGAGAGAATCTTCCATCCTCTGGTTCATTCCCCAAATGGCCACGTTGGCCAGGACTGGGTCAGGCTGAAGCTAAGAGCCCAGAGCTTCTTCTGGGTCTCCCACATGGAAAAAGGGATCCAAGCACTTGGACTGTCTTCCACTGCTTTCCCAGGCATATTAGCAGGGAGCTGGATTGGAAGTGGAACAGCCAGGTCTGGAACTGGTGCCCATATAGGATGGCAACATTGCAGATAGAGGCTTAACCTGTAGGAGTGCCAGCTCCTACAGTTTCTTAATGTTACCATTCTCTATAGTTATTTATGTACATGTAGAAATGTCCAAAATGCATGTGAAAAATGTCCAATTGCATTTTTATTAACATAATATGTAAGTATTATACTATATTTTCTCTATCAATTATGATATTGGGAAGCAATAATATGCAAAGTTAGTTGTGTGTGCACAAAACCAGAACCTTTATATTCTGAGAATGTAATTGTAAACACAAAGGGCAAATTGGTGTTACATATCAGAAGTTGAGAATGTATACCTTATGACCCAAGAATTCCATCAAAGAATTAATATTAAACCATAAATGAATATGTACAAAAAGAACAATTTATAGGGATTATCTTCATAGCATTGTTATCTAAACAAACTGAAAACAATTTGTCATACATTAAAATATTCATTAAAATTGTGGTACATTGGTTAGTGCTGTGGAGTAGTTGGTTAAGCTGCTGGCTGTGACACTGATATTTCACATGGGCACTGGTTCAGGCTCCACTTCTGTCTAGCTCCCTGAAAGTGGCTGGGGAAAGCAGTGGAAAATGGCCCAAGTGTTTGGCACAGCCCTGGTCATTGTGGCCAATTGGGATTGTGAACCAGTGGATGGAAGATCTCGATAGAGCTCACTCTCGCTCTCTCTCTCTAACTCTTTCAAATGAATAAAAAATAAATCTTTAAAAACTCAAAATTGCAGAATACAAGAAACCAATTAGCCATTGAAAAGCATGTTCACGAAGATTGATTGATTACCTAGGAATAGGATAAAATGTATTAATGTGGGAAAATTGCAAAACTGTGCACAATATATGAAGAAATGCAAAATCCCAAATGTGAACAGTGGTTGTTTTGGGGGGAATATTCTTTTTCCCTTTATTGTCCGAATTGTAAAAGTCACAAGGAGCTTGTGTTACACAGTAAGAAAGGACACTGCAAATGAGGAGAAATGGGAAGCTTTTCCTGGCAGGGTTTCCCACTTTGCTCAGTCTGGATGCTGAGAGCTGGTTGGGAGCTCAGAAATCTTCAGCTTCCCACCCCTGTTGTCCTTGTCAGCCAAAGGCAAAACAGAAAACTTCTTTGACTCAGTCTCTACAGCTACAAGGCGATGGGATTGGGAAAGGATGAACTCTTTTATTTTCCTAACACTGTTTCTTCTAGAAGTCCACAAAATACATAATTTATGAAGAAAACAGAAAGCCAAAGATGTTGCACTCTTGCATGTGAAACATGAAACAAAAATGAGTAAATATGGAAGTATCCAAGAAGGGGTTGGTGATAATAGAGAATATTTTGCTCCTAAATTTGATACTTTAGATTTTTAAGAGACTTCAAATAAAAATAAAGAAATAGATGTACATCACAATAGGCTTATTTTGGGAGCAGGCATGTGACCTATGGTTAAGGCGTCCATGTACCACATCAGAGTGACTGGATTCAAGTTCCAGGTCCAACTCCTTGCCCTAATTTCCTGCCAAGGCAGACTGTGGAGCAGCAATGATAGCTCAGGTGGTTGGGTCCCTCCCACCTCCAGAGGAGTTCTGGATTTTATTCTTGGCTCCTGGCTTCAGTCCTGGCCCAGCCCTGGCATTTGTGGTTTTTTTGTGGAGTGAACCAGCAGATGGGAACTCTGTGTCTCTCTGCCTATCTTTCTCTATCCCTTTCTGTTTGCCTTGCAAATAAATAAGTAAAAATAAAACGAAGAAAAAAAAAAAACAAGACTCATTTCTCCATTTATTTACTTACTGGCATAGAAATTATAAGCTGTTGAATCAGCCCATTTGGAAATGCTTTGACATTGAACAGAAATTTCAGTGACCCCCGAATAACAGGAGCAGTGATTGCCAGTTCCTTTCTGGTTTGGACTGGAAGCCATAGCTAAAGCTATTTATGGTGTAATGACTCCATACAGATGGGGAAATCAGATCAAGTGGAATCAGAATGTTGGGTTCTAATTAGATCCAGATGTTCTATGGAAGCTGAATCTTTCTAGGATTTAAAACTAGGAAGCACAAGTTTCACATTTTAAAAGTCAGTTTGAATCTGGAAGACATACACGCAAAAATAACAAATTTTGAAAGTAGATGTGACTATTTCTTATTTTAAGTAAAGCCCACGCTTTTGTTGCTGTTACTGAGAAAAGGTCATACCAGTTTTCTCCTTGCTGCTTGCTTAGGAGGGAGTATTTCTTCTTTTCGGTTTTTTTTTTTTTTTTTTTTTTTGGCTTTGGCTATTTCAAGAAAATTTTCTACCAAAAAATATTTCATTCTGTAATTTCTATTCTTTGAAATTTTGATTAAAACAAGTACAATATCATTACCATCATGTAACCTAATAACTGAATGTGCTGTATTTGTTCTTTTTAGTATAAAGAAGATAAAAATAATGAAATGGTTTTAAAAGTAAATATCAGTAAAAATCTGCTTATGGGTATCTCAGTTTGCTTTCTAATCATGTTGAAATCTCAACTTTTTATTACCTTTACTTAAGGGAGTAAAATGATTATTAGACAATGGATTATGCGCTTTTGTCTGAAAGAAATATTAACATTATTTAGAGAATACATTTCTTTACTCAATGTTGTGCATGCTTTTTAAGAAGAAAAATAAGCAGAAACCTATCACTATAGGCTTTAGCAAATATCTTTATCTATTTTCTTTACGATGCATCCCATGAGCCTGAATAATGCCTGACACATAATAGACAATCAAAACTTGTTTTTGAATGACTAAGAAAATGAAATTCAAGGATACAAAAATTTTTGATTAGTGAATGAAATGTGACATGTATACATAATTACAATATCAAAGAGTAACAAGCAAGCTCAGTCTGGGGAACTAAGTCTCCAGTAAACTCAGCTTGCTTTTAGAGAGTTTTCACTTAGATGATAGATTGGAAATAATGTTGCCTTTGCAGGAAAATGACTCAGTTTGACTCTGGGATCAGCAAATTACTTGTATGTTCATGGATTTTGGAAAGTCTTTAAATCTGTTGAATCCAGATTGTTTTTCTACAATATGTAGTATAATGTCCAGCACTCAAGGTTGTTTTGAGATACATGCAGATTCTATAAAGGTTATCATGTTGAGTTATAGCTCATTGCATCTTCCTATCAAATCCCTCTTCTCTTCTTTTACCTTCTTCTTTTGTTTTATCTTAATACCTTCCAGCATCTTTAATTGAAACACCATCCATTCTTCCCATCGAGCGCAAATGTCATCTCTCCATAGGCCTTTTCCTAATCCCACTATCAGACTTGGCTTCAGCATTTTTGTCATGGGATTGATCACATTCTATCATGTGCATGGAGGGAGTTCACTTATAAATGCACAGATGATATCCGCTGCTATATTTAACAACAGCAGCAGTAAAAAGAACATGAGCAACAGCTAATATCAACTCAACACTTAACAAGATACCAGGTGCTGTGCTAAGTATTTTTCATATATTATCTTATTTATTTATTTTGGTAAAATTTTATTTAAAGTATACAAATTTCTTGTATTTCATATGTACAGACTCAAGAACATAGTGATACATATTATCTTACTTAGTTGTCAACATTTTATGAGGTACCCTTACTACATTTGTTTCTATTTTCTACGTTGAAATTTAAGCTACCCAACAAGTAAATACTTCCTTGTAAATTACTTGAGTTCACCTACTGCATTCCATGGTAAGAATGCAGAAAACATTTATGAGGCAAGATTTGTATTTGTTTTCTAAGTAGGGATACTAAGCCTCAGAAAGGATAAAGGCCAAATGAAGATAACTTACAGCTGACAATTAAGATTAAAATGATGAGTTTACTTCAAAAAGTTCATGGAAAATAAAATTAAAAGATAAGCTTATTGTGGTGTACAATTTTTTTGAAATTCATGTGTAGTAACACTTCATAAAGCATTCATGGAAAATGAATATTTTAAAGAAATATTATGCATGCACATTTAACATTAATATTAAAATAAATATATCTTTTAATCCCGTTTTCCATGAGCTTTTCTGAAGTATTATTGTATGCTCAATTCCAATTCCAAACCTTGTATTCTTCCACTGTCCAACAAACTGTAGTGTGTTATTCCTAGTAGATATTCAAAAAATACTTCCTGCTGCCATGACCAGGTGCTGTGTTAAGGCTTTACATGTTATTTTCTTATCCTGACAATTTTAGCATATATATCAATATTTTTCACTTGAGAGATAGCAAAACTACTGCTTTGAGATCCTGAGTGCTTTGCCCACTCTAACACAGCTATTACATGGCAAGCCATATTTAAAATCCACAGTTGTCAGACACTAAAATCCCATCCTCCCTACTGCATTCATCTTTTATAGTGTCCCCGCTCCCTTCGTTTTTGCTTGTTTGTTTGTTTGTTTTTTACTGGAAAACAATCATTAGCTAAACATGGCTGTGTATAATTTCAACTTTAAAGGGAAATGCTATCAAGACTCAAAAAGTTAAAGGGGGCCAGCGCCATGGCTCACTAGGCTAATCCTCTGCCTGCGGTGCTGGTACACTGGGTTCTAGTCCCAGTTTCTCCTCTTCCAGGCCAGCTCTCTGCTGTGGCCAAGGAGTGCAGTGGAGGATGACCCAAGTGCTTGGGCCCTGCACCCGCATGGGAGACCAGGAGAAGCACCTGGCTCCTGGCTTCGGATCAGCGCGGTGTGCCAGCCGCAGTGCACCGGCTGCAGCGGCCATTGGAGAGGGAACTAATGGAAAAAAGGAAGACCTTTCTCTCTGTCTCTCTCTCTCTCTCTCTCACTGTCCACTCTGCCTGTCCAAAAAAAAAAAAAAAAAAAAAAAAAAAGATAAAGGGGAACTTTAAACACTTATTACTAAGTGAAGGATGCCAATCTGAAAAGGGTATCTATTTGGAGTATGATCTTAACTATCAGTAATTCTAGAAAAGGTAAAACTATGGAGAGAGAAAAAAAATCAGTAGCTGCCAGGAATTTAGGGCAGAGGTAGGGAGGGGTTAGTAAGAATGAGTAAGTACAGTACAGGGCATTTTTAAGGCAATGAAGCTATTCTGTATTATTCTATAATGGTAGATACATGACATTATGTATTTGTCAAGCCCTATAGTTTTTACAAGACCAAGAGTGAACCCAAATGTTAGCTACAAACTTTGTTAATATTAACCTGTCATCCAATATTACTTCAGTTATTGTAAAAAATTGACCACACTGATGTAAGATGTTAATAATACTGGAGGTAGAGGGTATATATAGGGCCTGTCTATATTTTCTGCACAATTTATGTCTACACCTAAAACTGCTCAAAAAATAAAGCAAATTCAAAATAAAATAAATACATAGTAAATGTGACTTCACTCATCATTGCTGCCACTCCAGAGTCTATTACGGAGTTTTCTGAAAGAACATATTCTGTTCCCTGAACATACTCAGTGGGGCGTGGAAGGCAGTGCTGGCTATGGGATAGGATGCAAGATTTATCACAGGTTAATATCAGATAGGTCAAGTGATAGATAATTTCTGAACTCGTTCTGACAGAAATGACAAGCGATACTTTTAACACAAGTGGAGACATCCTAAGCATAAATACAGTTTTGACATTATGGGGTACTGGTTTTCAATGAATACATAAATTTGGGAGGGGACTGTCTAACACATGAGCTCAATAATGGAATACTAAATGTTTTCCCCTGACAAAAAAGTTCCCTAGATGAATAGTGATTGAGAAATACAACAGATTTTATAGTGCAAAATTTAGAGTTGAAGTTGCAATAAAGTCACCCACCACAGCTAGTCTATATGCAATTGAATTTTTGTGTCTGTCAACTGAATGTGGAGTTTTGTTTTTGGCTATGCTCAACAGAATCTCTTCTTATAGAATAAAAACTACATGATTTTAAATCTATTCAGAGGAGAATTTATTACGAGTGTTTGTATTTGTTTAATCAAGGAACAGCATCCAGCACTAATTGCTGAGGTGGAAAGTTTAAAAGAAATTATAGTGGTGTTCTGAAGCATTAAGTAACTTATCAAGAAGTTGAAGAGCTATCTCAAGCAAAGGGCATGGCAGATTACCCTGAGATGGTCCATTTCAGAGATGTGATCTGACCAAATATACAACATGCAGGGATGACTAGGAAAATGAAACTATCTCTACCTAATGCCATTGGATAGACCTAAGAAGAGACTCTCTAAATCAGAATTTCACGGGGATATTTACACAATAACATTTGCAACCAATTTGGGGACATCTGTAGACTCCCTCTCTTCCTGAGGAGATTGCTCCTTTAGTTTGAGAACTCCTCCAGCATATGTGTCTACAAGTAGAGAGTACAAATTTTTACAGAGAGGGCAAGCAAGCAGAATATCTCTGTTCTGGGCACTAATGAGGAGCAGGCAATTGCCACAACAGGTTGCCCCTTGGTATGCTCACATTCCGTATTGGAGGGTCTGGGTTCAAGTCCCAGTTTCTTCCAATTTCTAGCTAACATGGCCCCTGGGAGGCAACATGCAATGTCTTGATACGTGAATCTCTGCCATCCATATGGGAGACCATGATTGAGTTTCTGGTTTTAGGCTTTTGCCTGGCTTAGACCTGGCTGCTATGGGTAATTGGGGAGTAAAACAGAAGATGGGAGAGCTCTCTGTGTCTCTCTGTATCTCACTGCCATTATCTTTCAAATAAATAAAATAAAATAAAATAAAAGTTAAAAGGAGACTATTATTAAAGAAATGATAAATGAGACAGACTTATCCCTGTTCTCTAGATGTTTATAATCTGAGGGTGTAAAAGGTACAGATAAATTATTACACCAGTGATTGAATAATTAAAGTTGTGAAAATTATCAGAGAGGAAAAGCAAACGTTGTCATAATAGTATATTACAGGGCATTGGAATTTAAACTTAGGCCAGGTTCCTTTGAGCAGTTATGTTAGCAAGTTCTGCCTAGATTGACTACCATTATTATAAGGCATATTAGCATTATAATCTTTTTGAGGTGCCTATTCTATGTTGAATTATATGCTAGGAATGCTTTATAGAGTATCTCACATAACCCTGCATAGAACCCCTTCCAACCCCTTCCTAGCCTTCCCTAGATCAGAATATTCAAGAACCAGAACTGAGTACTTTCTTTGGCATAATTGACATCAAAGTTGATGCTAATGCCCTACCTTGCAATTAGATACATAGTTCATTCTACACTTCTACTGTACTGACATGGAAACGGAACTTTTATCATTAAACCCTCATGATGCAGTAAAAAAGAATGATCCATTTGAACACAAGGCAGTTGTGCTGTCCCTTGGGGCCTTCTAACGGGAAAGGATCCCTTAACCTCTCTAACCCTTGATTTATCTATAAAAAATGAAGGTAGATGAAATATCTCTTAGGATTTTTCTATGATTAAGATGATGGACATTTTTACTGGTTAGCTTTTATAACTCTGACTTAAGGTGAGCTCTTCTCATAAAGGAGAGAACATGGTGTTTAATTTCTATTGACAATTTAGATAAAACCTTTTGTCTCAATTATCAGAATGTAGTTTGGTTCTTGGGGAAGGCTTTGACCTGGATTTTATATGTAATAAGAACCTATTGTTAATTCATTTATTAACACGTGCAATATGTGTCCCCAAATTGACCCAAAGATCATAATATTGTAACATGGTCATCTAGTGACACTGTTTGGCTTCAAAAATAATAGTTAGGATTTGTCACACAGATTCAGAAGGATGTGAGAGTATTGAGCAAGGAACCCCATGGGTCAGTGTGGTTTGATAAGAGAGATCTGAGACAGCAGTCCACAAAGAATGTCTTGAAATAGCTTTGCACTCAGACAGTGAGTCACAATAGTATAAAGAACCAGTGAATTCGTTAAAAGGCAAACAAAACCTCATGTTTCTTCATAGGAACTATCTCTAGGAGTGGGGCTCTAACAATGGTTCAAATGGATTGTATCTGCAGATCAAGAATAAAATAAAATTCTCTGCCAAAACATATTTTCTTCTGGGAAATAAGAACTCATTTTTACCTTTACATATCACGCTAATAAATAACATGAAAATATACTTTTTTATTGCTTTATGTCACTATGAAACCAAATCACAAGTCACAGAGATGCCCCCAAATTCTGTTAGCATATTTAGAAAGAAACACTCACTTTGTTCCTATTAGAAACATCCAATATGAAGAAACTAATTTAGAAACAAAAACATCATTCAGGAAAACAGATTTTAATAATAGCAAAGATAAAAAGGCAAGAAAACCTTAGGGTCTGGCAGGAGAAGGGAGCAGATGCCAACAAGCAAGAAAACAAGCCTACAAAGAGCAGGCTGGGGATGCTGGGCGTGAACTTTACATACGCCAATTTCACTGGTTTCACCTCCCTGATGAATGGCCTCCTCTGGTAATGGATAATGAGGAAAAAGTTTGTTACAACAAACTATTTGCAATTCTTAACAAGTGCTTTTACACCAGAGAACCAAATATCGTTTCACAGTCTAAAGCAGTAGCTGGATTTAGAACCAAATTAATAAGCACAGCAAAATAACTGGAATGATATACTCATATTCACGTGCTCTGGTGTAGTAACATTAACCTGAGCAGGTTTAGGTGCTTGTCCAGTGTCCCAAGGCTAGAGATTCTTTGCTTCTCTGACAAATGATGTGTCTTCAAACACAATCCAAATGTCATTGCCTTTCATGATTCCTGCACAACCACAGCCAAAGCATAATTAATTGCTTCTTGTTCTATGCATCCATAATGTCGTATAACTATATATATATATATATATATATATATATATACCCTCATTGCTTTAAAATTTGTTCTTAGAATATTTTAATCCATATTATAGAGTAAGCTTGTTGGAGGGAAGATTTTTTTCACTAAATCTGCAATACTCAGAGATTTCCATAACTGAAAATTTGGGTTTAGGGAAAAATGGATACATGATTAAATTTTAAATAAAACAAACTTCTTTATACGACATACCGTTTATTTTTTAGTTATTCATTTGGCAGTAATTATCTCCTTTGGACAAGAACAAGCAACATTTTTTTCTGTAACAAAGAAATCAGAAATCTGCATTTTCATGTCTGAGCCAAAGGTCTCTATCAATCTTCCAGACTTCTCAATTGCTTCATATTGGCTGTGTGTTAAAGAGCTCTCCATTGCTTATAGCAGCCAATGACTGCTATTTCATCTGCATCTTATGCATGTAATCTTTCTTTGTTTTCTGGACACAATGTTTTAAGATGAAGAC
Organism: Lepus europaeus; assembly: GCF_033115175.1. Classification (NCBI taxonomy): domain Eukaryota; kingdom Metazoa; phylum Chordata; class Mammalia; order Lagomorpha; family Leporidae; genus Lepus; species Lepus europaeus. The sequence goes on from NC_084831.1 coordinate 63,881,042, forward strand.
TCTTGTTATACGTACATTTTTCTAATTACTAAGTATAATTACACAAAAATTAGAAAAATTTAAATATAAAATTAACTAGTATTTCTAGAAGAAATGCACATTTATCTTACATATTTTAGAACTTTAGAGGTATCTTTAGAGAATTAAAGCCTACAGGGTATATTCTACTTCTTTGAGAAGCTTTACATTGATAGTTATATGAAAATATTACTGTGGACCACAAAATTATTGCCCAAAGTAATTGTTGGGCAAAAGCAAAATAAAATAAGAAGTTCACTATTAAGAAGAAACTAATAATTAATAAAATTATAATCAATAATTAATAATTAATTAATAATGCTGATTTTTAATAATAATAATTAAGGACTTCTTATATTGCATAATTGTTGTATAGGCTCAACAGCTTCTACTGCAAGTGGTAGACTGCAGTGGATCTCTGGACTTGGAGAATCTTCACTAAAGTTTTTTGTGCTGCTAGCTGTTTGACCCTAATCTAATACTTAACTTCTCTGAGTTTAGATTGTAAATCACCCGAAGATTTTATATCTTCAGGGTTATTTGAGCAGGGCAACACAAAAGGCCAGCTGGTGAGTATGTTGTACAAAGGCACCCACACAAGAGAAGCTGTAGACTATTAAATGCAGCCTATAATTAGTTCTGATGTTGTTCTCTCTCTGGCAGAAAAAGGAGGGCACTTTCCTTTCCAAAGTTTCCTTCTGTTTACCAAACCTTATACCTACCGGGCTGGCTGCATCAGCCCAGAGAAGGTACTTTTTTTTTTTTTTTTTTTTAGTTCATTAAAAGTCACCATATAGGTTACTGAAGTCCCTGATTTGAAACAAAAAACATAAAGAAAAACAAACTGTAACTGTGAAATTCTACACATTTATCAAGTATTATCAATTTTAAACATTTTTGTCTTTTTGATATGGTTTTTCACAATGTACATTATGGGAACAGATCACCATGTCATGGATTGGGTAATTATGTATTAACTTATATAAAGTATTCATGTACTTTATAATGTTGATAATTTTATGGCTAGTGCAAACTTGTTTTTTTTTTCTTTCTGTAAATCATTTTGTGAATTCTATTGGAGATGTTTATCCAAAAGATGGATCGATAGGAATGTAGCATTTATTGGTATCCTAGAATATCACCATTTATTGGTATCCTCGAATATGCCTTAAACATTATTTATGTAGTCTCTAGTCATAGTAACAGTCTTAATATATAAAAAAGAACTTACCCATTTAAGAAGAGAGCCAAGCTCAGAGAAAATAAGTAAATTTTCAGAGTCAGAAAAGCAGTATGTGAAAAATGAAAATAAGAGCACAACTCTATCTGATATTAAGTTCTGTCCCTTTTTTCCACTCTACTATCTTGCATAATTACTTCAACAGAGTTGAATTTTTTCTGTATTCTGCTTCTTAGTAGCCTTATGACTTCATCCTAGTGACTTAGACAAAAATGTAGCCATAAGGTTAAAAGTTCAGCCTCAGGAATCAGAAAGATTGGGTTTTAAATCCAACATTGGGGCAGGTGCTGTGGCATAGTAGGTAAAGCCACCGCCTGCAGGGCCAGCATCCCATATGGCCACCGGTTCTAGTCCCGGCTGCTCCACTTCTGATCCAGCTCTCTGCTATGGCCTGGGAAAAGCAGTGGAAGATGGTCCAAGTACTTAGACCATTGTGCCCGCGTGGGATACTGGGTAGAAGCTCCTGGCTCCTGGCTTCAGATTGGCACAACTCTGGAGGTTGCAGCCATCTAGGGAGTGAAGCATCGGGTGGAAGACCTTTCTCTGTCTCTACCTCTCTTTGCCTCTGCCTCTCTGTTACTCTTCCTTTCAAATAAATAAATAAATCTTTACAAAAAAAAAAAAACATTGCAATTCGCCAACTGTGTGACCTTGGAAAAATGATTTAACTTCTCTTTGTAGAACAAAGAAACTGGTAATGCTTCCCTTGTAGATGTATTGGAATGATTAAAATAAATATGTGTATAAGTAAAGTTATTAACATCCTGACTGGCATATAATAAATGATCAATACACTTTTTATGAAAAACAATTTAATTTAGTGCTTAAGTGAATATGTTTTGGACTAAGATCTGTAATAGACTTAATGCAAGACCCCCAAAATTTTAAACATTCTAAGCATCAGTTTTCTTTTCAATAAAGGGATATAATATCAGTACCTATCTCACAATAATCAAAAGATATTCAGACAATTGGGTATAATCAATATACTGCTACTAGCATTCTGAGATAGCCATAAGCCTAGATGTGCTTGTTACTATCATTCTCAAATCCCATGATGTCTAAAGGAATTTGGAAGTGATGATATGTGGAGCATGGAATCAAAAATCAGTTTGGAGAATAGTTTGCTCCTTTTATTGTAAAGCAGCAAATATTGAAGGATACTCAGGAATTATCATGCACTAGATTTATAAATTGAATCTTGGTTCTACTACTTATCAAAAAGACATTTAAATTTCTTGAGTCCCCATTTGTTCATTGAAAAACACTTTTGTAATGGATGTGTTACATAGTTGTTATGTCCCATCATATTTGACTTTTAAAGTTGTTTGCAGACTAAAAATTATAATACAAATGTGATTACCTTTATAACCTCTAAGATAAACATTAAGAATATAACCCTACCCTATAAAATGGAAACACAAATATACATCAAAATTTCAAAACATTATATTCATCTGAAATTCCCCAATATCGCTTATGTTTTAAAAATATAGTTAAAACTATTAGTTTTGTTTAAATAATATATGCACTTGGCAAAATTTTCATCTATATAGAAACACCTCAAAAAATATCGAAACATTATTATCCAGTACCATCTACCTACTCTCTGGAATTAATTAGTTATAGAATTTCATTTCTCAGTTTATTTTATAGAAGTAATTTGCATAATTTAAAGTAGCACATTGTTTTAGTTAATTGTATTTAAACTATAATTATTCACATCTGAACATAAAATATGAATATACTAAAGATTCATCATTTTTTCTCTTCTCACTTTTTGGCATCTAAATTATTTTCATATTAGTATTTTATATTTTCAATATTTCTAACATACTTACTGAATTTTATCTATAGTTGTATTTTTTGTATACCAAATCTTGTAATTTTAACTAAAAAATCAATTCTTGCAATCTGGGAAAAGATAAAAATTCTTAATAACAAAAGGGAAATGTGTTTTGCTATGTCATTAAACCCATATTACTGGAGGGAGATATTCCAAAATACCGAAGTCTACTGGGATCCCACTGAATTAGTTTTGTATTTTCTTTGCTTCTGTCAGTTCACTTAGTTGTCATTTTTAAATTTATTTTATAACATCTTCTTTCTTGTACATTTAAAAATTTTGTTTTCTTAAAGATTAATTTGTTGATTGATTTGAAAGCCAGAGTGACACAGAGAAACCAGGATACAGATCTTCTACCTGCTGGTTCACTCTCCCAAATGGCCTCAACATCTGAGAGTGGGTCAGCCTAAAGCCAGGAGCCAGAAATTCCGCTCAGGCTTCCCACATAGGTGACAGGGGCTCAAGTACCTGGGCCATCCTCTGCTGCCTTCCCAGGAACATCAGCAGGAAGGAATCTGGATTAGAAGCAGAGCAACTGAGGCTCAATCTTGTACTCTGATATGGGATGCTGTGTCACAAGCAGTGGTTCATATAGGATGGATAATTTGCTTTGTGTGGACTTCTAGGACCCAAAGTATTGCTTCTAAGTTGTACATGTGTAGTGTTAAAGGCCTAGGTCTGTGTACCTGGACAGCAGTCACAGGTTTCTTATGCAGGTCTTTAAGTCCGCTTCTCAGACTTCTCTCCTTAATAGGAATTATCTCTTTAGAGAAAAGCTATGGTTTCCATACACGTGGCATAATAACTGCATACTAATTGACCACTTCCACAGAAAGTCCAGTGAATGAAGTCGTCATAGGTGCTGGAACACTTAATTATTCAAAGTTAGTTGTAGCTCATCAACAGAGAAATGTAGTGCACATCCTCCTTAAGTGGAGCTCAAAGCGGTTTATGTTCACTTTGTGTCCTCCATGTCTTCAGCACACATGTGCATTTTCAAAAGCAGATCTTTTCCTTTATTAGACACTCACACCCATAACATAAGCTCAGGTATGTGGAAAGGTCTTTTCTTATAATGCGATGCGTAGGTATTTTCAGAGTGGGATGAAAGAATGGAGCCCCATGGCTGCAGCTGTTGTAGAAGTATTTATTACATTGATTACCCAGATATTTGTAAGAACAGTCTTAGAAGCTGACTCAAGATGTTTTTGAACATGGCAAGGGTATAGACTATCCCTTTATGTTCTACTCTATTATTTTCTAATTCAATTGATTTTTTTATTTATTATATTTCCTCATAATTTGCAGTTTGCCACCTCCTCCTTTTTCTCAACAAGAGTATCAGTAAAACTATTATTATTTTCTTACTTTTTCTATGAATTTTTGTGGATGATTTCAATGGGAATTCCTATTTCATTATTTTCTATTTCAATCTAATTTTTTTTCAATCTAATTTTGTCTATTTTTTCTTACATTTCCTCATAATATCCAGTTTGCGACTTTTTTTTTTCTAAGAATATTTTCTTGACTATTTCAGTAGGAATTTCAAAGAAGAGATAGATATAGTTCAGGTCTGCTATTTTATATTAATAAAAGAATATTAAATTTGCTTTTAAACATAATTTCTAAAAACTTTATGAGAATTTGTCAACTTCCTCTTTCTCCTTATCAATCAAAACCTTGCCTGTGTTATTTGGCCTCTTAGGGGTAAAAAAAAGAAAGAAAAAGAAACAGATCATATCTCTCTGGCAAGTTTAGGATATATTGTACAAAATATCTCTTTGTGTTTCTGACACTCTTTTTCCCTTGATCTGTTTAAGTTGATCCTATTATTGCAGCAGAAAAGCAGCAGAATAGTAGCAGCCTGCCATTTGGACTTACTTTATCTAGAAAATGTAAGTTTCTAGGATAGATAACCTTTAATAAGATGGTATAAACATACGTTTTATATCAAACCTTTCTTTGGAATGACTGTCCAAATGTGGAAATGACTTAAATCCAACAATATCATGGCAAAGTAAAATAACTGTCAAAAGGTTAGGTCAGCAAAAGAAAGTTTAATAACACCATATCAAATATTTACCAAAGCTATTTGCAAAGTTAAATCATTCATGAAAATATATTAAACATTTTAAAATAGGCTGACTTTGATGTGACAAATGAGGCGCACTTAGGAAGTAAAAGCACAATACTCTGTAATAATAAAACCACGTTTTCTAAAATTATAGTTTCCTTTACACAGAGTTTTCATCTTTCTTGGCTTTCTAGTAACAAAAACCCATATTACTTCAGTTAAATACTTAGGTTCAACGTACTTCCCATTGACTTTAAATTATAGAGAGCTTTTAGGACTTCTTCAAATAAAGTAGAGAGGAACAGCAGCAGGACTGTAACATCCATGGGGGATTTCCACTGAGACTGGGCTATATTTCATTCTATAAATATGCACTTAATTTTTTTTAAACTTTTATTTAATGAATATAAATTTCCAAAGTACAGCTTATGGATTACAATGACTTCCCACCACCCATAACTTCCCTCCAACCCGCAACCCTCCCCTTTCCCACTCCCTCTCCCCTTCCATTCACATCAAGATACATTTTCACTTCTCTTTATATACAGAAATCAGTTTAGTATATATTAAGTAAAGATTTCAACAGTTTGCACCCACATAGCAACACAAAGTGAAAAATACTGTTGGAGTACTAGTTATAGCATTAAATCACAATGTACAGCATATTAAGGACAGAGATCCTACATGATATTTTTTAAAAATTGATTAATTTTCTATGCAATGTCCAATTTAAAACCAAGTTGTTTTTTTTTTCATTTTCAATTATCTTTATATATCAAAGATTGATTCAGTATATATTAAGTAAAGATTTCATCAGTTTGCACCCACAAAGAAACACAAAGTGTAAAATACTGTTTGAGTACTAGTTATAGCATTAATTCACATTGGACAACACATTAAGGACAGATCCCATATGAGAAGTAAGTACACAGTGACTCCTGTTGTTGACTTAACAATTTGACACTCTTGTTTATGGCATCAGTAATTTCCCTAGGCTCTAGTCATGAGTTGCCAAGGCTATGGAAGCCTTTTGGGTTCGCCGACTTCTATCTTATTCCGACAGGGTCATAGTCAAAGTGGAAGTTCTCTCCTCCCTTCAGAGAAAGGTACCTCCTTCTTTGATGGCCCCGTTCTTTCCACTGGGATTTCACTCACAGAGATCTTTCATTTAAGTCTTCTTCTTCTTTTTTTTTTTCCAGCGTGTCTTGGCTTTCCATGCCTAAAATACTCTCATTGGCTCTTCAGCCAGATCTGAATGCCTTAAGGTCTGATTCTGAGGCCAGAGTGTTATTTATGACATCTGCCATTCTATGAGTCTGCTGTGTATCCCGCTTGCCATGTTGGATCGTTCTCTCCCTTTTTGATTCTATCAGTTAGTATTCGCAGACACTAGTCTTGTTTGTGTGATCCCTTTGACTCTTAGACCTATCAGTGTGATCAATTGTGAACTGAAGTTGATCATTTGGACTAGTAGGATGGCATTGCTACATGCCACCTTGATGGGATTGTATTGGAATCCCCTGGCACGTTTCTAACTCCACCATTTGGGGCAAGTCTGATTGAGCATGTCCCAAATTGTACATCTCCTCCCTCTCTTTTTCCCACTCTTATATTTAACAGGGATCACTTTTCAGTTAAAATTTAAACACCTAAGAATTATTGTGTGTTAATTACAGAGTTCAACCACTAGTACTAGAACAAAAAAAATACTATAATAGATGAAGTATTGCATTGTACATCAACAATCAGGACAAGAGCTGATCAAGACACTGTTTCTCTTTGTGTCCAATTCACTTCAACATGTTTACCCTTTGGTGCTCAGTTAGTTGGTGCCAATCAGGGAGAACATATGATATTTGTCCCTTTGGGACTGGCTTAATTCACTCAGCATGATGTTTTCCAGATTCCTCCATCTTATTGCTAATGACCGGGTTTCATTGTTCCTTACTGCTGTATAGTATTCTATAGAGTACATGTCCCATAATTTCTTTATCCAGTCTACTGTTGATGGGCATTTGGGTTGGTTCCAGGTCTTAGCTATTGTGAATTGAGCTGCAATAAACATTAATGTGCAGACAGCTTTTTGGTTTGCCAATTTAATTTCCTTTGGGTAAATTCCAAGAAGTGGTATGGCTGGGTTATATGGTAGGGTTATGTTCAGGTTTCTGAGGGATCTCCAAACTGACTTCCATAGTGGCTTAAGACCAGTTTGCATTCTCACCAACAGTGGGTTAGTGTCCCTTTTCCCCCACATCCTCTCCAGCATCTATTGTTGGTAGATTTCTGAATGTGAGCCATTCTAACTGGGGTGAGGAGAAACCTCATTTTGGTTTTGATTTGCATTTCCCTGATTGCTAGTGATCTTGAACATTTTTTCATGTGTCTGTTGGCCATTTGGATTTCCTCTTTTGAAAAATATCTATTGAGGTCCTTGGCCCATCTCTTAAGTGGGTTGTTTGTTTTGATGTTGTGGAGTTTCTTGATTTCTTTGTAGATTCTGGTTATCAACCCTTTATCTGTTGCATAGTTTGCAAATATTTTTTCCCATTCTGTAGGTTGCCTCTTCACTTTCCTGAGTGTTTCTTTTGAAGAACAGAAACTTCTCAATTTGATGCAATCCCAAATGTTAATTTTGGCTTTGACTGCCTGTGCTTCTGGGGTCTTTTCCAAGAAGTCTTTGCCACTACCTATATCTTGCAGGGTTTCTGCAATGCTCTCTAATGATTTGATGGTGTTGGGTCATAGATTTAAGTCTTTAATCCATGTTGAGTGAATTTTTGTGTAAGGTGAAAGGTAGGGGTCTTGCTTCATGGTTCTACACGTAGAAATCCAATTTTCCCAGCACCATTTATTGATTTTGGATCCTTGATCAAATATAAGTTGGCTGTAGATGTTTGGATTGATTTCTGGTATTTCTATTCTGTTCCATTGGTCTATCCATTTGTTTCTGTACCAGTACCATGCTGTTTTGATAACAACTGCCCTGTAGTATGTCCTGAAATCTGGTATTGTGATACCTCCGGCTTTGAATATGTACTTAATCTTGCCATGTGACATAAGCAAGGAGACCACGTCGTTTCCACTCCTTAGGAACTCACATTCAACTTTGCTTGAATATTGCAGGGATGCAACAGCCACTCCCCAAAGGCACCTGTTTCTGAGTTTGGACTGCACTGATTTAGAAAGGTTTTTTTTTTTTAATTTTTTTTTTCCCTCTTACATTGAGCTTCATTGTTCTTCATTAAACTCTCATCTAGTGGTATCTATTATTTCCTTTGAAAATACACAAATGTTTATTACTCTTTTAATAAGGCAGAGCTTCATTTATTTGGAGACTGAAACTAGTTTCCTTAATCTTTGGTTTTTTTGGACAAACTATTATTAATTAATTCCACTGCACCTCATAAAATATGTGTTACAGTCTTCTTAACATCCTAGATAACAGTGTCTGTTTAAGTATTTACAGGAGGTGATAATGAAACTAACCAAAGCCTTCAGCAACCAGGCGGTCAACCAAATGCTGCTACAGGAATATACTTGGCTCCCCACCCAGGAGACAGCAGCTTGAGACAACACTCCATGCCAATGAAGAGTACCTCATCGCCCCATGTCAGCAGGAAGTAGCTCTAAAGACAGATCTGGTCCCTCTACCCTTCCTGCACTTTTAGGTTAACATAATCCCATACAACTCCTGCTTTATAAAAAAACAAAAGGGGGGAATGTTAGTAAAATGGTGCAGTCTTACCTATGGTGTGATAGACACCCGACACCATTTTAGGCTCTAGCCTCTGCCACCATTGCTGGAAGCCAGGTGACCACATGGCCCAACCACCAGTGCCAGCTCCACCTTCATTCTATTGGGATTCGCTGCTCCTACTTCCCTGCCACTCCCCCTGCCCCGCAAAGTTTTAAGCCTGAACACGTGGCTCTCTTTTTCTGTTTCTCTCCATCCTCTCTCTTTCTCTCCATCTCCTGATCTCTCTCTCTCTCATTCTCTCTCTGGATCGCTCTCTCACACTCTCTTTTTCTCTCTTTTCCTTCTTCGCCCCTTCCCTCCAGTCTGTCGGGTTTCCCCTAATAAACACTTAAAAAAAACCTAGTTAGCCTCCTCTAAGCATTTGCATTTTATTATTATTATTATTATTTTTATTATTATTTAACATCTTTGGGCTCTTTGGTGACTGCAAAATAAAGTCTTAATTTTATACAAAGGTCACTGAGCGTTTAAAACATGAAATACATTTGTTTCTTTGGCAGATTCTGTGCTGGGTGGTATAAATAGTAACCTGGAGATAGCCTCTGCCTTCAATTAGTTAACAGTTTAGTCATCTTTCTCATTTCATCTTACTCTTCAGTCATAGTAAACACTAATGTTACTCCACTGTATAAATATACAAATAAACCTAAATGCTTCTGAGTTTGATTTTCTAAAACTCTCTGTCACTCAAGAACATTTACCGCCTACTTTCAAGCCATGGTTCTATCTTCTATACCATTTTTCTGGTTCTGAAAAGAGTTAAAACACTTCAAGATTTCCAAGATGACTACTGTCAATACTCATTTGCATTAAAAGCATGGATCTCAAACCAAAATAATTCTTTTATGGAAGTCATATGCTAAGAAAGCCCTTGAGGGGGTTTCATTTGTCTAAATTTGATTGTAAAGTGTGAAAAAAGGCACATCATGGAAATAGAACAGTCAGTTCTTTTAGAAGCTGAAGCACAGGTACTCAATCAGCATTAAAAATGAAACACACTAACACCCACCCTGGATCTGTTACTGCAGGCTTTTATTTGGATTGGGATCTGGAATAGGCAGTGTTTTTCTTTCGAAATGCCATTCAAGCCTTTCACAGACATAAGCACCACATCTATGGTGAAATATTTCTAGCCCAAACTACAATTATGTTGGGATTTACAACAAATCTTCTATCTAGCTATATACCCACTCAGTAGTAAAAGCTCATTCTCCTTTTGTTCTGTAAATTTATGCCAACGTATAGATCTTATTATTGTTTCAAAGGTTTAACATACTGGAAAAAAAAAGTTCTGCAGACAAGGCTGAACAGCTTCTGCATTTCATCATTTGTTAAAGTGTAATTCGGAATGATTTTTTTAAGTTGCATTGTAAACTACATTCCACCCCAAGATGTATTTTGCTACCAAAGCCATTCTATTATTTCCCAACAATAAGAGCCCAGAGAAAAATGTCTCATGAACTCATATTTAACAAACTCATTTCCAATATTCTACAGGCATGTGTCTATAGGTATTAACATATATTTGATCCAGTATTAACATATGTACCTTCCTACAGGAAACGCATTAGTTATTATATCTTATCATAAGCTGAAGTCCATAAGGTGAAAAGAAAGAGAGTAGAGCTGTATAGAGAAGGCAATGAGCTCAATAAGTGTTAAGTGTTCCCCAACAAAAAAAGGTGGGAACCATATGTTGGGTAAATAGAACCTTAGCAGATGCCAGAATCACTTAATTTATTCCTTGGTAGTGTTTAAGGCTGGAAACACACAGGTTTAGTCTTCAGTGTGACTGTTTTAAGTCAATTGAAAAGTAAATTCTGACGGTTTTGAGTAATTCAATGCAAACTGCCACAGTGACAGTAAAAGCTGGCTTCTAAAACGTGGTAATGAATTAAGCTCTTCTGTGTAACTATGCAATAAAACTAAGGTCTGTGAGTGTGAATAATAATTCCAGAACTATGATAGCATATGGAGAAGTCAGTGTTGCAATCTGGTGCCATGGCGAATGGGGCTTAGATGGGGTCAGAGATCTGGGTTCTAACTCCAATTCTGCATGTTGGTTTCAGGTGGAGAAAGCTGACTAAATGGGGAGAAAATGTAGTGCACAAGAATCACTAGGAAAACCTCAAAGACAATTTTCTTTTACTTCAAAAGATTTTTTCAGGCCAAAGAGAAAATCAGAATAATGTATCTCAACAGTTCATTGTCTGATGAATATCTTGCTAAAACTTTTCTTTATGTGGGAATTAGGTGTAGCAAAATGAATAATTGCACAGCCTTCACAGTCATGCAGTTTGTGTTGACATCCCTCCTTGTACTCACTAGCTTTGTGACTATGGGAAATTTATTTAACTTCTCCTAGCGTCAATTTCCAATTTTCACTTTTAAAATAAGGGTCACAATAGTTTGCAAAGAATAATACTTCTCCAGTACTTAGAAAAATGCTTGGCATGGTTTAAGCACTATTCAAAATTTAGCTGCTATTATTATTATTATTATTATTGATACTATTATTATTGATACTGCTATGGAAGCAGCAGTGAATTATACCTAAATCAACCATTTACTGTTTTTTTCTTACTTGCTGAAATACTCATTTTTAAAAACTTTTGTCCTTTTTGATTAAATGCATGCTAGGCCCAAAAGTCAAAACCATTATTATAGTTGGATTTAATCAAATATATCCTCCCGGTAGGAAAATCTTTTTAGTGTGTCATCTGGACATGTTTGAACTGCTCTCAAAGTATCACATAGAGGCTCATTCAGCTGGTAAATTGCCCATTACCCTTGCTCCTCTTTCTCATGGGAGAAGAATGCATCCTTATTTATCCAGAGGAAACAAACTCCTTCACTTTCCTTTTATTAGAGGAAGACCTGGGTAATTAAGGCCTGTGTTGTTCCCAGGGTAGCAAGGGATGCAGACATTGACAGCGGGGTTGTCAATTTTTGCTACCACCCAGCTAACAAAGGAGGAGAATCCCAGTATTTTAGACACAATATTGAGGGTACAGGATGACTAAAAAGATGGTTAGGACTCATTCTTGGATAACTATTCTTTTTAATTAAGAGGATATTTGTTTCTGAGAGAGAAACTTTAAAGATGTCAGTATCACTGGAAATAGAATTTCCACTATTCCCAGTAATAGGAAAATGGAACTTGACTGAAGGACTAAATTAACATTTTCTTAGGGCCTAGGGTTCATCATTTACCTAGAGCCTAAAATATCAATCATATGAATGACATCTGGTATTTCCTACAGATTCAGGAAAGGAGCAAAAATCAAGAAAGTCCCAATTAGAAGGCTTGGTGTTTCCCCAGGGGATAGGGAAAAGTCTTAAAGAAACTTGATTTGTAAATGGAAATGTGAGGATAGAGAGCCAGGCCAGAAATGGAAGGGCTGCAGCCAAAAGCAGTCAACTCCATGTGAGTCAACTATGTTGCGTATGTTGCCTGTGTTGCTCTTATCTACTGCACTAGCAAAAAACTGAGTTTTTGGTTAGCTTGTTCTATCATATTTTATTGAAAGAGATGCAATAAAATCTCTCATAAGGTTATTTGCTAATATCTTCTAGATTGTCTAATTTTGCTTTATAGGTTTTTATGGTGTTATTGAGTGCATGCAGATTTAGTTTTCATACATTCTTAGTAGTAGATCCTTTTTTTATTATTTAATAAATGTGAGTTTACAAAGTGCAACTTTTGTGTAGTTGTGGCTCCCCCCCCAACCTCCCTCCCTCCCACAGCCCTCCCCTCTCCCACTCCCTCTCCCATCCCGTCCTTCATCGAGTTTCATTTTCAATTACCTTCATATACAGAAGATCAAGTAGTAGATCCTTTATCATTAGAAAATGTCTCAATTTCTAATATAGCTTCTTTCTTTTTTTTTTTTTTTTTTTTTTTTTTTTTGAGAGACAGAGTGGACAGTGAGAGAGAGACAGGGAGAAAGGTCTTCCTTTTTGCCGCTGGTTCACCCTCCAATGGCCACTGCGGCCGGTGTACCGCACTGGTCCGAAGCCAGATGCCAGGTGCTTTTCCTGGTCTCCCATGAGGGTGCAGGGCCCAAAGACTTGGGCTATCCTCCAATGCACTCCTGGGCCACAGCAGAGAGCTGGACTGGAAGAGGGGCAACCGGGACAGAATCCGGCGCCCCGACCAGGACTAGAACCCAGGTGCCATTGCCGCGGGAGGAGGATTAGCCTATTGAGCTGCAGCACTGGCCTCTAACATAAAGTATCATTTGTCTGATATAAGGAGAATTACCACATCTATCTTTTGCTTCTTGTTTTATGATCTTTTTTATATTTTGATATTAAATGTAGTGTTTTTATTTAAGGTATATTTAAACAAAGTCTTTTAATCAGAGTATATGAGAAATCTTCAAAAAGTTTATTGAAAATGTATATTGTCTTTAATTCTACTTCCCCATGAAAATTCTGAAGTACTCTTGTATACTGTTTTTCATGTATTTATTGAAATAGTTGGCTATATCTTTAAAATCTTACTATGTGTTTTCTAATATATACTGATTTTATATTTCATCTTCTCTTCTTTCTTAATTGTTTAGAATAATTAAATTTTGGAATGCCAGCGCTGTGGCATAGCAGGTAAAGCCACCATCTGCAGTGCCGGCATCCCATATGGGTGCTGGTTCAAGTCCTGGCTGTTCTACTTTCTTTCTTTTTTTTTTTTTTTTTTTTTTTGACAGGCAGAGTTAGACAATGAGAGAGAGAGAAGAGAGAAAGATCTTCCTTCCATTGGTTCACCCCCAAAATGGCTGCTAAGGTCAGCGCTGCGCCAATCAGAAGCCAGGAGCCAGGTGCTTTTTCCTCCTGGTCTCCCATGCGGGTGCAGGGCCCAAGCACTTAGGCCATCCTCCACTGCCTTCCTGGGCCACAGCAGAGAGCTGGCCTGGAAGAGGAGCAACTAGGACAGAATCTGGCTCCCCAACCGGGACTAGAACCCGGGAGCCATTGCCACGGGAAGAGGATTAGCCAAGTGAGCTGCCAGTCAGAAACCAGGAGCCCCACCCTGCTGTGGCAGCAATTTGTGAAGTGAATCAGTGGATGTAAGATCTTTCTCTCTGTGCCTTTCTTCTCTCTCTGTATAACTTTGACTTTCAAATAAATAAATATTTTTTTAACAGAAAATGCATTCCAAAAGACACTGAATACATGATAGATTGTATTAAGTCAGAGACCAGGTCTATCTCATTCACTGCTGTGGATCCAGGTCCTTACCCATGCAGTGTTTCATTACATGTGTTTATTAATATTTGTTAAATCAATTAGTAAGCAAAAAGGAAATATTGGCATCATTAGTGTCAATCGGAGTTATATTCTTCACAATCTTTCAGAGCTTTTAATGTGGGATGAGCTATTTTGTTTACTGATTAGAACGTTCGGCATTTCCAAAACTTAACTTTCAAATAGCACGCTGATACACTTTAACAACAGCTTTTGTTTTGATTGAAGTCCAGGCCTGTCTCTTGAGACAAAGCTAAATTGACACCAGAAAATTAAAATTGGTGTCAATGAATTGTAAAATAACGAAACTCACATATCATGAATGAGGTAGGACGGACAACTGTTAAATTCGAAATTTTTAGGGCTCATCTGCCTAAAATTAGCTGCTGGCTTGCAGGATATTGATGACATTGTTGGAATTGTGTCTAACAAATGCCAGTTAGCAACTACATCCCTACAGATGTCCAGAACATCAGCCTGTTATCATAACAATGGATATCTCTAAGAAAGGTAACCAGGCATTGAGGTATAGACAAGGTTATCCTTTGCTCAAGGTTTGTCAATTCCACATTCAACAGAAATGCCTTTTGTTCTTCATTCATTAGGCACTGAAGAAGCAGAGACAAAAGTACAACTTGGTGACTGCATTTATGGAGCTTCTGATCTAATGTGGCAACTAGCTATATAAATACATTACTCTTATAAGGTACAATGGGGTATAAGATGGTTTGTTAGTAAACACTGGTACTCTCAAATTGGAAACATCATTTCCTTTGAGAGAAAATGGTTCCCTTAAATCTGGAAATAAATAAACCAAAAATATGGAAAACCATGGCATATTTTTAAGCCCAGTCTCTTTTAGAAAACTAATGGATTATTTCATTTGATTTTTGACAACAGGTGAAGCAATCAAATCAATGCTTATAGTGGTCATACAGTAATCACACAAAGATGATGTCAACATGCCCTGAATTCCATTCACAATGCTTTCTCCCCATTTAATAAGTATTTGTTAAGCTCTTACTATCTTCTAGACACAATTCTATGGAGCTTAGTTTTCATAGAGAACACGGACTTAAGAAGCTATAACAAAGAAATTTAGGGAGGCACACACTTCTGTACATTACTCTTTGGAATTTATATGATAAAATATTCAGATTAGTATTAATATATTAACCTAAAACTGACATTTCTGGTATTCAGTGCAAAAAAAAAAAAAAACTCAATCTTTTTGTTTTTAATACCAGAAAAAGAAGCTTTGGAAAATAGGTTTATTTCTCAAAAAGCATACACTTGGTAAGGGATTGTATCATTTGTTGCTAATATTTTCAAACAAATAAGAATTCTACACATATTCAATATCCTCATGTTGTTAATAAAAAATGTTTTTGAGAACTATGTGCAAGTCTTACTTTTTCCAACTAAATATAAGCTTACACATAAAGCCAACACTTCTCACCATTTTTAACAGTTCAAAATAATGAATTATGCAATTTTTCACCTGCAGAAATATCCTGAAAATTGCAAAATGAATAATATTAAACTAACAAATAAAATATTTATGGTAATTCCAAACCAAGAGTTGTTAGTACATCCTATGCATTTATTGCTGCATTTAGTTAAAGTTATCTTTTTCCCTATTCTAACTGAACTTTTTCTGACTAAGCAAAGATTGTCTGTATTTTGCTGCCTATATTATTTAAATTTATATTATATTACATATATAACAATTCTGTGTAGTGAATAGTTTCATAATCCCTTTGGTCCAATTGCTAAACAGATTGCAAGCTTTAATGGAGTATGCTCATACATCTGTGTGCACATACACATACATATACATGTGTGAACTCTACTTAGTGTTGAACTCTGAAATGTGTGACTTGAAGACTAGCAGTATGCATGAGCACAAGACTAGAGGGTACATAGTAACCATGTATTGAAAGCAAACACATGGAGAGGAATGTGTCGCATGAAACAGTTGTGGTTCATTCTTCCCATCACTTTTCATAAGTAACTGAAATATGATTTTATCAGAGGCCTTCTCTGACTCTGCTATAGAAAATTAGCACTCCTCTCTGTTAGTGTGTATCAATTTTTAAATGATTTTTTTCCTTCATAGCACTAGTTACCACATGGCATAGTATATAATTGTTTATCTTTTTATTCACAAGAATATAGGCATCTTTAAAACTGCCCGTTTTATATTCTTTGTGATTCTAGAGTGACTGTAACATCCTAGCAATGAATAAAGGAAAACTAAAAAAATGTGAACACATGTTTTGTAGCAAAATAAACATTTTTTATCCCATTATCCTCACAAACTTTTTGAAGCATCCTTAGAAGCAAAGTGAACTCGGTTAAGTCTTTAGCTATAGAATTAAGTGTTGTTGAACTCGATCTGATCTGACACCATACCTAACACCCTCTCTACATTTGAGTCTTCTAGAAATTGAGGTACCCAGGATCCTCTCACAGAAACACCCACAGCATTCTGAGCTATTCTGTAGTTGGAATCTGAGAGTTTCCCATTCACCACAACAAAGATACAGAGGAAGATATTTTATTTCAGAGTGAGAGTAAAAGCTTGTTCTTGGCAACTGAGGTTATAAATTTGATCTTAGAGTGCAAATTAGAAAGAAATAAAGAGAAAATAATATCTACTACAAGGAATATAGAGTTCAGATGCAATACATTAGGTCCTATGGTCCAGCTAGAAACCAAACATGCACATGCTGTTTAGGATAAGAAACACAGGTTCTGGTTCTAAAAAGACATAATTTCAGTACCAGTACTGATAATAACTTTCAGCATGTTATTAAACTTTTATGAAATTCAGTTATTCTATCTGCAAATTACTTACAAGATGTAATGATTGTGAGAGTTAAAATAATATAATGTATGTGAATGTGTATTACAAGGTAAATTTCAGTTAACCTCATTTCCTTATTTGAAAAAAACATGCTAAGCCACTCAACATATTTTCTGTGTGTAAACACATTGTAAATTAGGAGCCATAACTATTCTGGAAGGTACTGTTGAGAAAAACATTCTTCCAGTATGCTCAAATATCTCTCAATTAAACACCATTAGTATCCAATGAGAAAAAAAAAAAAAAAAGATCTAGTGTCCCTATATCATATTTTCTCTAAGTCCCAAGCATCAGTGAGCTACAAACAATGCAAATACAGTGGCAGCACAACAAAACTATTGCTGTAGACCAGGGAAAACAAAAACAAGGCCAAAGAACTATGAGTGACCTCCTACATGTTGCTTCTTTATCAGAACTTCCTTCCATACTTTTTATTGTCCTGCATGGTAAAAATTTGCCAGCAATTATAGCGACTATCATGCTAACCAATATCTTCTTTCAACATTACTCAAAGGGTGGTTCACAGGATTTTTTTTTTAATTTTTCTTTTCTGATAAAATAGATCAAATGTAAAAGAATTTTACTTCTGTAAACTCCCCTTTCCAATAATAAAGGGAAAGGCAGAAGAGAGACTTGAAAGAAAGCTAAGGGAAATTAAGACATTCCTAGCAAATAGCCTTTGCAAATGCCAACTGTTGTGACTGATGAACACCAAGCTTACTTTTAAGACTAAGAGAAGCTCATTTTGCAGATCTCCCCTGAAGGTAGTGTGAGCAGGGATTCCAACATGGAACTTCCCAGTCCGACACGTCACCCTCCTCACTGTTCATCATATGACAATGTGTGGGTTACTTAAGCTCTCAGGACTTCACTTCCCTCATGTATAGGATGCAGAATGATATCGACCTTCTTGGTTTGTTGTAAAGAGTAAATCAGATAATCTATGCAGAGAATTGAGCTACAGGCTGGTGCACTGTCAGCTATCTGTAATGGGGGTGATCACTCTGTCCTGCATGTTCCCGGGCAGCCCTTTCCCATTTCCATCCTCCGTGACTCACTGATAGTGACAGGAGCCATTTGTTCCCGCAATCTGGTCCCTGGATAGGATAAAATCATAACTTACCGCCACCCAGGCAGCATTATCTTTATTGCATGCTTCTTAATGATTAACAATCAATTATAATATCATCCCTTAAATCCAATCCATAGCACTGTCAAATGATTATGTAGTATAATTAAATTAATGATATTGAACTTTAATTTTAGTTGCATGGCTGCTTTTATTTGATGTCTGCTATACTCTCACCGAGTGAACACTGGGTTCTGGCATTCAGTTATTGTATTTATTTTATAGCCACAAAAGAGCAAACTCTTAATATAATTTACAAAGATAACCACAAATAGAAATATTTCCACATGAGCCCATTTGGAGAGTCACATTTGCTATTCATTAATTTAGGATTTGACAATTTAACATAAATTAAAATAAAAGCCTGTTTCATGGAGCATGTGTCTCATTCTTCACTGTCTCAGCATGACCACACTGATTCTGGTGTTTAGTAATGTCCTTAAACATCATTTACAAATGGGAAAATTAGTGAGGCTGCAGTAATGCATGTGTAACTTGCAGTCTGGCTTCCTATGACATTAAATTCTTGTTAATCTGAGACTCAAGTTGTGAAGGAAGAATGAAGATTATCAGGCATAAATCAACATTTGCCTTATAAAATGTAATGGGAAATGCTAATAAGATTTACTGGTAACAGGAAATGGGATTATAACTTATCTATTTTAAGTCAGTTTGAAAGTTGGCCCCACAACTTGTATACTGATAGCGACTGAGTCTCGGATTCTATTTCATTTCATTTTTTTTTTCAGAGTGCACACATGCAAATGCATGATGATGGATTTGTTGAGCATGGTAATAAAAGGAAAAGTATGCATACAGTTCAAAAACAATTTATGTAAACAAGTGAAGAAAAATGTATGCATTATTACATTTATATTGCAAGGAAAGACAGGGAACTGGTTGTTTACATCTAGTTGGAAGTAATCAAAAGGAGATAAAGGTAACTTTAACCAGACAATGTTCATCTATGTATTTGGATCACTGAGTACCTGTGATATATGGAAAATGCATCTGCATTTTAAAAGCTTTACTCTTTACCACTTTACAGGGAAGCTTGGCATGATTTCATCTCTGTCAGTTATACGGCATGGCATGGATGTGATTTATGCTATAACTGAATGAGTATAATGCAGGAAGTAATGAAGTGTTTATTCAAAATTTATTTTAAATGCGTATGTGTGGACACATTCTGTGTGATTGCCCACCACCATGTTTAATAATGTGCCCTTACTAATTACTTGTTAGGGCTATCCAGAGCTAGTCTTGTGTAGTGATCACAGGAAAGTTTTCAATTGCATAGGCTTGCAACATCCATGTGTGGGAATTTCTGCTATGAATAGGCTGTCAGGACTGTGTCACTTTTGTCTTGTTTACTCAACATTTAATTCAACAATTATTAGGAGTCAGCCACAATACTGAGC
This sequence comes from Lepus europaeus, assembly GCF_033115175.1. NCBI lineage: Eukaryota > Metazoa > Chordata > Mammalia > Lagomorpha > Leporidae > Lepus > Lepus europaeus. The sequence continues at coordinate 63,900,643 of NC_084831.1, forward strand.
GCAGAGTAGAAACTAGCCTATTGAAAGAAGGCAGAGGAGTGGACAGTTAGCCTAGTGGGTGAGATGCTCACATGCTATATCAGAGTGCCTGAGTCCGATTCCAGGCTCACCTCCTGACTTCAGTGGCTTGCCAGTGAAGACTCGGGGAGGCAGCAGTGATGGCTCCAATCTGAGTTCATGCCATCCACATTGGAAACCTGGATTGGCTCAGCCCAGCCATTGGAGGCACTCGGGGATGAACCAGCAGATGGTAGCTTTCTGTTCCACATCTGTCTCTGGATCTGTCATTCTGTTTCTCCTCTGTCTCTCTGTCTCTCAAATAAGTAAAAAGTTATTTAGAAAAAAAGAAGACAAATAGAAGACTAAAGCTTTCAAGGTACTGTAAGCAAGTAACTTGAGTTTAAAAACTAAAAAAGCAACATTTCACTTTCAGGAAATTGTGAGTACCTCTGTAAGATTGGAATATCATAGGAAGAAGAGTTTAAAAAGATGTGTGTTTGTCAGGGACGCTCTGACTCAGAACTGGGCAATCTGAGGCCAGACCAGGAGGAGGCTACTGTGTCATATCAAGGGAATGACAATTTAGAAGCAACTGGAAACTGCTGCAGATTTTTAAGCAGGATAGAGACATTACCAGGCTTATATTTTGCGGTTTACTCTGAAAATAACATGAAGAAACTTGGAACTCAAAAATAACCTATATTTGAATTTTTAGTGATTTTTTTCCCCATTATTTTGTTTCTTGTGAAACAAGAGCAGTATTCTATTGCTCTACTTATTTTTCCTTCTATAAACACCAGATTGCATTACTACAATATTATAATCCTGACTTGTTCTTTAGGACTGGTTTGAGTCTTCTTGGCTTCTTTATCCTCCATGCTTATTTATTTTTTTGCATTTTTTAATCAGTCTTGTCTGGCTGTGTCAAACACCAACCTCTTCCATATTAATTATAGAAGGAGCTTGCCTAGTTTAATGAAAATATGTATTGGGATCTTGACTGTAATTTTATTTTTAATAGGTTACACTATAAATTTTGAGATCCAAAAATATGGCCTATTTTGCTTTTTATTTAAGTATTTTAAATTCCTTTCAACAAACTTTGTACATATTTTTCCATAATAGATTTGCACGTATAATAGATTTGCACGTTTTCTCCAAGGCATACTTGTAAATATACTTGCTGTTACAGATTACATTTTTTAAACTGCAGTTCTGATTGATTTATCCAGCACCACTGCTAAACACATTAGTTTTCATATGAGTGTTTTGTTTACAATTTATTTATTTATTTGAAAAGCAGAAGTACAGACTGAGAGGAACAGTGAGACAGAGAGGTCATCGATTTAATTCTACACTCCCCAAATGGCCTCAGTGGCCTCTGGGCCAAGCCAAAGCCAGGAACCCATAACTTCACCTGGGTTTCCCACTTGAGTGACAGGCAACCCAAGAACTTGGGTCACCTGCTGCTGCTCTCCCAAATTCATTAGAGATCTGAATAGAAAGTGAAGCATCCTGAACGTGTACCAGTGTTCACATGGGATATTGGCATGGCAGGAGGTGGCTTAACTTATTGTGCCACAACACGGGCCCCCATCAAGGTTCTTTTGACTTCATAATATAAAACATGATATCATCCACAAATAAGAGCATTCTGATAGCTTTTTCTTTGCTGTTGAAATTCTGTGATCTTCCACTCAGCCTGCTGTGACAAAATGCCTCTGACTGATTAATTTACAAACAATAAAAATGTTTCTTACAGTGCTAGGGCTGGGGAGTCCAAAAACAAGGTCCAACAAATGTAGTCTTTGGTGACTGTGCTCCTTATAGATGGTGTCTTGGGGCTACATCCTTACAGGTTGGAAGGTTTGGGACCCCACCTTGTACTTTTTTTTTTTTTTTAAAAAAAAAAAAAAAAAACAGGGCATGGTTTCAGCTCATGAGGGAGACTTTATGAGTTAATCCTTTCCCCAAAGACCCCATCATCTACATCTACTTTTTTTTTTTTTTAAGATTTATCTATTTTGAAAGTCAGAGTTACACAGAGAAGAAGAGGCAGGGAGAGAGAGAGAGAGAGAGGTCTTTCATATACTTATTCACTCCCCAGATGGCCGCAACAGCTGGAGCTGTGCTGATCCGAAGCCAGGAGCCAGGAGCTTCTCGTTCTCCCACTCGGTGCAGGGGTCCAAAGACTTGGGCTATCTTCTACTGTTTTCCCAGACCATAGCAGAGAGCTTGACTGGAAATGGAGCTGCTAGGACTCAAACTGGCGCCCAGAGGGGATGCTGGCACTGCAGGCTGCGTTTTTACCTGCTATGCCGCAGCGCCGGTCCCCCATCATCTGTTAATATTCACATATTGGTGATTAGGCTTCAACATGAATTATAGAGGGACATATTCAGACTGTAACAAGTTTTTACACGTCCTTTTCATTGAAGTGCTAAGAAACTACTGAAATGTTAAGTATAGCAGCTGATAGTGAAGGGAAAGCAAATAATTGTTCACTATTAAGTAAGATAAGGGATGAATATATTTTTGCACATACCTCATAGCTTGAGATTTTTAAATTAAATATGTTGTAGTGATTTTTTTCTTCAAGCTACTAAAATGTCCTTAAAATTTCCTCTTTAAATCTGTAAGGTAGCCTAGAATAAAGTCAACTCAATTGTGATTTTTAAATGTATGTTACTGAGATCTCTATGCTAATATCATGTTTAAAATTTTTAGTCTACTTATAATGAATTTGGTCTATAAGTTATATTTCTTTTAATCTCCTTTATGATTTTGAGTATTAAATTATTCAAGCTTTGTGAAAAGATTTAGAAATGTTCTTTTTTCCTTCTTAAAAAATCTTTCTGCAGTTTTCTTTTTCTAGTTTAATAATCTAGTCCTTTAACATAAGCTCCAACTGTCTTGCAAAAATATCTGAACATTATGATGTCTTTTAAGGAAGATATTTTAATTAGTGATTCAATATTTTCAATTACATAAGGAAATTCCAATTTTCCATTTCTTCCTGGGATTATTTAGGAAGTAGTATTTTTTTGAGAACTCAGCCACTTCAATTCAATTCTCTAACTTAATTTCTATACCAACTAGAATTCTGTATCATGTTCATTCTAATTTTATTTGTAGGTTCCTTCACTTTTGACTAATGTCATTAGAAGTTTGTCTATTATATTAGTCTAAAGAATAACATTTAGCTTTGTTGTCTTTCAATGTTAGATTATATTTTATTAGTTTTAAAATCTAAGCTAATCAATATGTTTACCTTTCTTCCTAATGATGTGAGGATTTTATAGTTCTGCCCTGTTCAACCCCAAAGCTTAGACACTATATATGTGTGTGTGCATGTGAGTGTGTGTGCATGTGAGTGTGTAAACATTCATTTTGGTTTGCTCATTTTTAACAACATATTCACCTATTATTTTTGCCTGTATATCAAATCTTCCTTATAACATTTAAGTTTTCGAAATGACATGTCAATCTATAGGCCAGATTACGTGTCAATAAATCACCCCCCACACATACATATCCAATGTCAGTGGCCGTATGTAATAAGACCTCTTTCATGTCAAAACATCCGTGGGTTCAGGTAATTTTCCAGAGCATTTTTCATGTGCTCCTCACCACTTCAGAGTGCTTTAATATATGACTCCTCCATATCAACCTGTGCTTTTACCATGATCAGTTCTAATATAAAGGGAGTTGAATTTTCAGTGCCAACATTTAAATGTTTCCACTTAAAAGGGATGTATATCTTGAACGTTTATTTGGTCAATTAAGTACCTAACTTCGAGAGGGTAAGAAAGTATATCCTTAAAACTTCTCTTATTCCTATAAGGAGAAGAGAATAATTATATAAATTAAGATACTTATGTCAAATAGTGATAGTCATTTTAAGAAAAATTATTCATTTGTTACTTGTCTACAGATATTTGTCTTACTTTTCTGTACAAAGAATAAAATGGCAATTGTGTTCTCTTAAGACACTAGCAGTAATACTATCATTTTATGGGTTTTTGGTATCCTTTGTTGCTACAGGTAAGTTAGTATTCTGTCAGTCTAATTTCTGTTACAAGTGCTCAGTCTTTTAAATTGTTTTGAAATGTTTCTATCTTTGATCTTCTACTTTCTTCAAAATGATGTGTGTGTGTGTGCGCGCACATGCAAGTGTAGATATATTTTTACTTATGCTGTGACTCATAAGAATGTCTGTTTGAAAATGAGAATTTTTTTGCCAGCGCCGTGGCTCACTTGGTTAATCATCTGCCATTGGCGCCGGCATCCCATATGGGCGCTGGTTCTAGTCCTGGTTGCTCCTCTAACAATCCAGCTCTCTGCTGTGGCCCGGGAAAGTAGTAGAAGATGTCCCAAGTCCTTGGGCCCCTGCACCCATGTGGGAGACCTGGAAGAAGCTCCTGGCCCCTGGCTTTGGATCGGTGCAGCGCCGGCCGTAGCAGCCATTTGGGAGGGTGAACCAATGAAAGGAAGACCTTTCTCTCTGTCTCTCTCTCTTACTGTCTAACTCTACCCATCAAATAAGAAAAAAAAGAAAGAAAATGAGAATTTTTTTTAAAATACTGAAGTCTGAGACATTTTTTCCTTCTAATATTTTCTCTTCCTCATTTTCCAGTTATTTCTACTATGTCCTTAGGGAATTATATTTCGGGCATATCTACTTGATTATTCATATCTTTTAACCTGTTGTTTTTCTGGCTAGCATGCTATCTACATTTTTTTCAGATATATCTTCAAATTTGCTAATTCTCTATTTCACTATATTTAGTCCCCTTTGTAAGAATTGTGGGGTCTTTATAAAAGAGGTGGCTAACATTTTTCTGTAATAGCATAGCCAAAATAAGAACTTAAATAATAATCTCATAGCTAGATTCACTTCTCCATCAGCGAAGTATACAGTAAATAGAAAAAACCTCCCTTTCAGACCAAAGGGAAAGAAAGTTTTAAAGTGAGAATATAATTTTCCTCATGGGCATTGTCTACCTTAGAAAAACTACTACAGAACATGCCTGTGACTATAGACTTGTAGTTCAGGCCACCAAAGATTAGAGATGGGACTTGGGCACTCCCTTGACTTGCATCCTCTGGTCTGCTTTAACAAAAACCAGGAGGAAAAGAAAGCTAGGCATCAGAAGCAATGGGTGGCAGGCCTATTAATGGCTGATCTGTACAGTGATCTGCCCTCAAGGAGACCCAACAGGCCAGTCCACTGCAGTGGCTTTCAATGTGGTAAGCCTGGGCTTCAGCAGAAGTCAGCTTGTGAAGAGCCCTGGCAGCTCTGCCAAGAGTTGGATCACTGGAAATGGACCTGCCCTGGAGTCGAAGGATGCCCAGGTCAGAGCCATAGACCTTATTGGCTCTAAGCTGAAAAGCCCTTCACTCAGCCCAACTTCCAAAGTGACCACTGCAGCTGAGGGGATGGTCAAGTAGGGTCAGCAACATTGCAGGCAGAACTGTAAATTTCTTGTTAGAGATGCCACCTGCCTTTACCTGGCCAGCTCTCCTCCCAGGCCAGCCAAGTAATGAAAGTCAACAGAGTGCCTTCCCTTAGGAGGTTCACACCTCCCTTAGGATATATCCCATGTGAAGAGATAGATAGGTCTGGGCCTCTTAACTTACAAGGCCTAAAGCCCACCAGATTATTATCAAGCCCCTTCTGTCAGGTTCTATTTGCCTCTCAATCAGAAAACTTAATTGTAGCTTAGACAGCACCTTTCTTAGCTCCTCTAATAATGACTCTGTCCTTTGTTCTAGGCCCTGTCTAGCACACTTGGGCCTCATTCCTTTGTAATCATAACCTCTACTCTACCACCAATGGCTCTACTCCCAACCTGTGTGTACTGATGGTCCTCTTCCCCACTTAATGCTGTATAATTGTTCAAACCTGGTAAATGCCACTCTTAGGATCATTGGTTACTACCCTCACTCTGTCGTTTATGAACTTTTCTAAATATGATCAGAGTCGGCAAACTTAGAAGGCTTTCATAGCCTTGGCAACTCATGACGACAGCCTAGGGTGGTTACTGGCGCCATAAACTAGAGTGTCAGTTTGTTGGGTCAACAACAGGAGCCACTGTGCACTTGCTCCTCATGTGGGATCTCTGTCCTTAATGTACTGTACATTTTGATTTAATGCTATAACTAGTACTCAAACAGTATGTTTCACTTTGTGTTTCTATTGAAATCTTTATACTAAATTGATCTTCTGTATATAAAGAGAATTGAAAATGAATCTTGATGTGAATGGAAGGTGAGAGGGAGTGGGAAAGGGGAGGGTTGCGGGTGGGAGGGAAGTTATGGGAGGGGGAAGCCATTGTAATCCATAAGCTGTACACTGGAAATTTATATTCATTAAATAAAAGTTAAAAAAAAAAAGAAAATTGGCCGGCGCCGCGGCTCACTAGGCTAATCCTCCGCCTTGCGGCGCCGGCACACTGGGTTCTAGTCCCGGTCGGGGCACCGATCCTGTCCCGGTTGCCCCTCTTCCAGGCCAGCTCTCTGCTGTGGCCAGGGAGTGCAGTGGAGGATGGCCCAAGTGCTTGGGCCCTGCACCCCATGGGAGACCAGGAGAAGCACCTGGCTCCTGCCATCGGATCAGCGCGGTGCGCCGGCCGCAGCGCGCCTACCGCGGCGGCCATTGGAGGGTGAACCAACGGCAAAGGAAGACCTTTCTCTCTGTCTCTCTCTCTCACTGTCCACTCTGCCTGTCAAAAAAAAAAAAAAAAAAAAAAAAAAGAAAATTCCCCCCCAAAAAAAGAATTGTGGGGTCTTTATAGTCATTCTAATTTTCATACTTAGAAGTTTGGGCAGTTTTTATTCAAAATCATTAGGATCTTGCTCATACCCAAGCTTTGCGCTAGGTTCTTTAAACATACATCTGATAATTCTAATGTTTAAAACTTCTGCAGATTTATTTTTATTGTTTTGTGTTTTGCTATTCTCACATGTTTTACTGCTTCAGTTTGCCACTGATATTTCCATTTTACTTGAAACTTTGTAGAGATCTTTTTCTGAGGTCTAGATTGAATTGTACTTAAGAGATTTCTGGAGTGTTCATTATTTTTTAAAATCCTAATCTGTTTCTTGCATGTTTCACCTCTTTGGGGTTAGAGCAAATTCAATGAACCATTTTTATTGTTTAAAATAAAACTGTTATGTGAATATCAGGCTACACATATATTTGTGGGTGAGTTGAGGTTAGATTCATAGAAGAAATTTTTGTTGTTGTTGTTCTATAAAACCAAGGCCAGGTTTGAAATAGGAAGAATCCTGCATTTTCTTCTGGGACATGGGTTATTTTTATTCTTCATTCTTACTTTACAGGGTACAGCATTTTAGGGTTTTTGCTTTATCTGGCAGGTTCTTTTGTAGAATTACTTGTCCCTGTCTTTATCTCCTGAGTCCTTCATCTTGCATGGTCATCAAAATGGGTGTTTAAGGTCTCAGGAGTTTACCAGATTCTCATTCAGTTACAATGCAGCATTTTAAAATGCATTTTCAAGATTCTATCCAGCATCGTATTCATTTCAGCCTAGAGGGTTTCTCCTAGGTATCTAACACATCATACTTCTAAAAAGGCTTTCTTTAAAAAAAAAAACTCATGATGAATATTTAATTACTTTGATAGTATCTTACTTTTTTCACAATAAACTGTGATTAGCTTATAATATTCACTTCTGAATATAGTTTTCCTTGAATCGGGTCTATTTTGTTATGTAATGACTTTGCTGTTGCAATTCTAAAATTGTACCATCAAAACTGATTTAGAATTCTCTTTGATTTTCAGAGGTTTTGGATCTTATTATTGTGGTTTGAGGATTTAAACTTTTATTAAAATTGAATAAAAATGATTCATATGATTTCTGCTTTGGGGATTTATTAAATTTTATTATGGTGTCATAGAGATTACTATTTATAAAAAATTCCATGGATGCCCAATAAGATAGATTGTTCTTTGAGAGTCCAAAATTTAAAATAGAAATTAATTAAATATTTAATAATACTAAAATTCTGTTTTCTCTTTTTTCTAATTGATGTAGCAAAAAATGAGTGTTTAAAGCAAAACTTTCTCTAGGAATTTATTAATTTTATAGTCTCTATTTCCTTCTTTTTTTTTACAGTTTTTTTTATTAAACTTTTATTTAATGAATATAAATTTCCAAAGTATAGCTTATGAGTTACAATGGCTTCCCCCCTCCCATAACTTCCCTCCCGCGCTCCCTTTCCCCTTCCATTCATGTAAAGATTCATTTTCAATTCTCTTTGTATACAGAAGATCAGTTTAGTATATATTAGGTAAAGATTTCAACATTTTGCCCATATAGCAACATAAAGTGAAAAAACTACCATTGGATTACTAATTATAGCATTAAATAGCAATGTACAGCACATTAAAGACAGAGATCCTACATAATTTTTTTTTCAAATTAATTAATTTTCTATGCCATTTCCATTTTAACACCAGGTTGTTTTTTTTTTTTTCATTTCCAATTCTCTTTATATACAGAAGATCACTTCAGTATATAATTAGTAAAGACCTCATCAGTTTGTGCCCACACAGAAACGCAAAGTATAAAAATATTGTTTCAGTACTAGTTATAGCATCATTTCGCTTTAGACGACACTTTAGGGACAGATCCCACATGGGGTGTAAGTACACAGTGACTCCTGTTGCTGATTTAACAATTTGACACTCCTGTTCATGGCGTCAGTAATCTCCCTAGGCTCTAGTCATGAGTTGCCAGGACTATGGAAGCCTTTAGAGTTCGCTGACTTTGATCTTATTCCGATAGGGTCATAGTCAAAGTGGAAGTTCTCTCCTCCCTTCAGAGAAAGGTACCTCCTTCTTTGATGGCCCCGTTCTTTCCACTGGGATCTCACTCACAGAGATCATTCATTTAGGTCTTTTTTTTTTTTTCCATGATATCTTGGCTTTCCATGCCTGCTATACTCTCATGGGCTCTTCCACCAGATCCGAATGCCTTGAGGGCTGATTCTGAGGCCAGAGTGTTGTTTAGGACATCTGCCATTGTATGAGTCTGCTGTGTATCCCGCTTCCCATGTTGGATCTTTCTCTCCCTTTTTGATTCTATCAGTTAGTATTAGCAGATACTTGTCTTGTTTGTGTGATCTCTTTGACTCTTAGACCTATCAGAGCTATCAATTGTGAGCTGAAATTGATCACTTGGACTAGTGTGATGGCATTGGTACATGCCATCTTGATGGGATTGTGTTGGAATCCCCTGGCACATTTCTAACTCCACCATTTGCGGCCAGTCCGATTGAGCATGTACCAAATTGTTCATCTCCTCCCTCTCTTTTTCCACTCTTAGATTTAACAGGGATTACTTTTCAGTTAAAATTTAAACACCTAAGAATAATTGTGTGTTAATTACTGAGTTCAACCAATAGTACTAGAACAACAACAACAACAAATACTAAAAAGGATAAAGTATTACATTGTACATTTAGAGTCAGGACAAGAGTTGATCAGGTCATTGTTTCTTAAAGTGTCCATTTCACTTAACAGGTTTCCCCTTTTTCCTTCTTTTACTAAGAATATTTTATTCAAGTAAACACACATATGCACATAGTAACTTTTATGTGCCCTTGTTTCTGTATGTGAATGTATAGTTATATGTAGGTATGATTCACAAATAATCTATACTGGTATGGATTTCTAGGGAATTAACTTCAGTTTTCTTGGCTTCAGAATTCTTTGTGGAGGGTAGCATAATCTTAGTCTGTGTTGTCATTTCCATATGATGAGTAATAAGCAATGAGATTGTTGCATTACAAGGAATAATTAGGTAAACTGCATTGATTCTCTTCCATAGTCTAGATAGTGGAGTAAGTTTTTCATTTATCATACCCTTGCATCTCTCTCTCAGCTGGTTTTTAAATAACAGAGGCTATGTTTTGTGCTCTCTTAAGTTACTATGTTTAAAAATATTTTACTTCTCTTCATTTTTAAAACTCAGGGAATCTTTCTCCATTTTTAAGTTAATTGCTATTCTATTTTCCATTAAGTTTGACTTCTGTAAGTAATATGACATAATATTAACATTTATTAAACATTAGTATTTTTAAGCCCAGACCCATTGCTTTTTCTCTAAAATTGTTCAATGAATTGTATCAGTTATTGTTATTGCTGATGTTTGATTGGTTTATCCTTTTATGTGTGAGTATCAGTTTTTATACTTTATAGATTTCCCATTCTATTCTGCTTCTTGGGGAAATGATTTGCATTTATCCTTCCTGTACAATTTCATCAGAGGGTCTACTTTTAGAATTTCATCTTAGTATTTAACTCATTTTTCATTATGAAATTCAATAATTAGTGTTCTTTATCAAATGAGTAATAACATGTGCATTTTATCATTGCCCCCTGTGTGTGTGCTCCCCGTTCTCCCACGTCACTCCCCAAGAAATTTTCCCTCAGTTCTTCCATTCACCTGTATGTCCTTTTCAACTACTGGTGCTTTAGAAAGGATAATATTGGATTTATATCCATATCTTTTGTATTTAACTTTTATATTGGTATAAGATAAATTTGAATGGATAACCTTTTCTGAGGAAATTTGTGAAATTTTGTTCATATCAATTATTTGTCATTGCATTGTAGTTTAGACAGTTTTATCAGTACTTTTGATACTATGATTTTATATTATTAATTTACTAAGGTTAATCTACCAACTGGAAAGAAGGTAGGGTTGTGGAGAGTGCATTTTCTGAGATTTGCTGTAGAAACAATACTTTTCTATCCACAACACATGATAATTATTGGTTCTTAAATCATTATATCTTCTCAAAGCCTACAGGCATGGTTCTATTTTCAATTATTACATAGTACTGTAGAGGAGAAATCTAAGGATAGCTTGATTTTGAAGGTTTCTTTGTAGGTGTGACATTTATTTTTTGCTGGATAGAATTCTGACATTATATTTACTTAGGAATATGGTTTGAATGTTTTTATAAGATACATTTAAGATTGCAGGCTTTTTTGAATTCTTTAAAAATTTACTTCAGTGGCCAATACTGTAGCATAGCAGGTAAAACCATCACCTGCCATGCCAGCATCCCATATGGCTGCCAGTTTCAGTCCTGTCTGCTCCAGTTCCAATCCAGCTCTCTGCTATGGCCTGGGAAAGCAGTATACTTGGCCCAAGTCCTTGGGCTGCTGCACTTGTGTGAGAGACCCGGGAGAAGCTCCTGTCTGGTCTCCTTGCTCCTGTCTTCAGATTAGCGTAGCTCCAGACATTGTGGCCAATTGGGGAGTGAACCAGAGGTTGGAAGACCTCTCTCTCTCCCTCTCTCCTCTGCTTCTCCTTTTTCTCTGTATTAATCTTTCAAATAACTAAATAAATCTTGTTAAAAAAAGTTTACTTCAATTAATAATTTAAATATTGCTATTTAGGTCATATTTTACCTAAAAAACCCTTATAATTAGCAAGCTAGATACAAGTTGGTAGACCTGTATGTCATCTTATCTTTCATAGTTTTCATTTCACTGGCATTTTACCCTGTATTTGAGAAGCACACCTTCTTGGTTTAACAACTTTGCAACCGTCCTCAGCAATGTATTATTTTGTTTAGCTCGTTCTTAAAAGTTATACCAACAAATTCATGTACTTTATTGTGTATTGTTTCTTATTCATATTGATTCATGTAAAAATTATACTTTACTTTCATTTTTCCTAAAAGTCTATCAAATGATTTTTATCACGTTTTATTCATTTATCTTTAGATTTTCTGCTCCCAAATAGACTTACATTTTTAAGTAATTTTAAAAACAAAGACTCCAGATTTATTTTTATCTATTTTAAACATAGAGACACAAAGCCACACACACACACACACACACACACACCCCATGCACAGATGCTCCTTCACTGGCTCATTCCTCAAATGCTCACAACAGCTGGGACTGGGCCAGTCTGTTGCTGGGAGCCTATAACTCAATTCAGATCTCTCAGTGCGGGTGGTAGGGACCCAAGTACTTGAAGGTATTACAAGATACCACTTGCAGGTGCATATCAGCTGGAAAACAGAATTGGAAATGGGGCAGGGACTTGAACTCTGGCACTCCTAAGCAGCATCTTCACTACTGTACCAAATATTCACCCCATCACAATCTATGTATGTAATCTAGTGCTAATGAACATTTGGATTTATTTAGATATATTCTCCTCCTCTCTGGTTGTTTTAGTTTTGTATCTGTTGTAAATATTGTCTTTATAAGCATTCTAATACAATGTCCCCTCAAGGGGACAAAAAGGTTCTCTTTGTATCTCGTTCTTATAAAAAGATAAGATACTTTATGATATTTATATTGTTAGCCTATGCATCTACAATGGTATATGTTTACGGTTTTAATTTGTATTTTCTTTTAGCCAATGAGATTGGACATTTTTCAAGTGTTTATGATGCAGTAGACTTTCCTATACTGTAAAATACCTATTGTATCTTTTGTCATATTTTATGCAATTTCTTATTTTCCTATAATTTCTTTACATTTTCTAGATATTTAATATTCATTGGATTTATCACTTCAATTCCTTTGTAGTTACTAACATTCTATTTGTCCTTGTGTGGGTAGGACAAGTAGTAAGAACTTATATTTTTCCTAGCCAGTTTTAAAAGAAATGCCTTTACATTTAATCCAGGTATACAAATTTGCTACAGCCTTTTATAAATGATCCTTTTCTGCCTAGATATTGTTAGTTTGCTAAGAGATTTTGTTAAATTACTTGATCAATTTTGATAGCAGCATCTTCTTTCATCACTTTGATTTCTTTAAGCATATTCACATCTTGCTTCATATTCTATTTGGAATATCTCCAGTGTTTGCAGTGTTTGTGTCTCTGATTCATCACTTGTTTTTTGCTTGCTTTTCTGCTGGTGGCTTGTTTTCTCTTTTGTGCACTGGCTTTTCAATTGAGAATTCATGCTTCTTAAAATCTTTCTATGGAAACATTTTGAAGCTTGTGTTTAAAATATGTTTTGTAGGGAATATTACTTTTCTGCAGTCAGTCATTTAAGAGACCTGCAATTCTGCCACCCATTTAAACTACATTTTATTATTTATTTATTTTTTTGTATGAGAGAGAGAGAGAAGGTAGAGAAGGAGAGAGGAAGAGATGAAGAGAGGGGGAGAGAGGGAGGGAGGGGAAAGAGAAAGAGAGAGAGAGAGAGAAGAAGAAGGAGGAGGAGGAGGAGGAGGAGGAGGAGGAGGGAAAAGAGGAGGAGGAGGAGGAAAAAGAGAAGGAGAAGAAGAAGGGATCTTATTCAACTAGTTCTTTTCCTAGATGCTTGCATCAGCTGGGACAGGATCAGGCCTAAGCAAGGAGCCTGAATCTCCAATGGGCCTTGCTATGTGGGTTACAGGAATTACAGGAACCCAACTACTTGAACCATCATCTGTCTCCCAATGTCTGCATTAGGAGGAAGCTGAACTTCTTTTTTTTTTTTTTTAATTTTTGACAGGCAGAGTGGACAGTGAGAGAGAGACAGAGAGAAAGGTCTTCCTTTTGCCGTTGGTTCACCCTCCAATGGCCGCCGCGGTAGCGCGGTGCGGCTGGCGCACCGCGCTGATCCGATGACAGGAGCAGGTGCTTCTCCTGGTCTCCCATGCGGGTGCAGGGCCCAAGCACTTGGGCCGTCCTCCACTGCACTCCCTGGCCACAGCAGAGAGCTGGCCTGGAAGAGGGGCAACCGGGACAGGATCGGTGCCCCGACCGGGACTAGAACCCGCTGTGCCGGCGCCGCAAGGTGGAGGATTAGCCTAGTGAGCTGCGGCGCCGGCCGGAAGCTGAAATTCTAAGTGGAGCTGGCACTCAATCCCTGGCACTCAGATATGAGATGCAAGTGTCCTAAGTGGCAGCTTTACCAGTGTGCTAAATGCCTGCTCCTAAACTAAGTTTTCTATTTGGCATTTCTTAGACTCTATATGTAGTATGAATCCAGCCACAGATCTGTGACTATACCTTGCAATTGAAAATTCTAAGAGAATACTATTTTCTTTCATACAACTCTCTCCCTTGCTCCATTACCCTGTGTCTGGATGAGAAAAGGCATAGCAGGGTGAATTTTGTGTTTTCTTGTGTCACCTCTTGAGTGTATCAGTCTTTATTGCCCCACAAGGGGGCGGTCTCACTAAAGAACAGCCCTGTGCCACAAAAGCCAATAGCTCCATTTCCAGCCTCCCAAGATTGGCAAATTAAATCCAGATCTCATCACTGCAGCTGATCAGAATGCATTGCTCCACAGAATAGCACTTTGTGGCAGGTTATGACTTCTAATTTGTTTCTGAATTTTCCACGAGCTTAGCTATGTTGTAAAAAGATTATTTCATGTTCTAGCTAGCTTTTGACAACTTTACATGTTTAATGTTGGAAGAGGTTTTTGTGTATATGTGGCATGCTGATGGTAAGAAGTAATAAGATACCAACTTGCTTTTCATTACAATTGGTCATCTCTATAATGTACCTTATTTTGTTATTTATCTTTTTATGGTGCTGTGATACTTTTGTGGAGGAAATAGTTTCCTTTTTATATTTATTAATAAAAAGAGAACACATTTCATGTATTTCATAGATACAGTTCTAAGAAGGTAATCATACTTTCCTCCCTCCTCCTCTCCCTTCCTTAGCACCGCTCTTTCCTTCCTTTCTTTTTTCTTTAATTGTTGCAAAGAGATACTTTCAATCCATTCTATAATCACAGGCTTAATTCACCACTAACCACAATCTTCAACAAGTAAAAAATAGGAAGACCACAGTTTCACAGCAGTAAAAACAGGGTTAAAAACATCAATCATATCACAGGATGTCAATTTCATCCCTCTACATTTTTGTAGTCTACATTAGCTGCCAAATACCATAGAAAACATATGATGTTTTTCTTTTTGTGATTGGCCTATTTTATTAAGCCTAATGGTTTCCAGTTGTATCCATTTCATTGCAAAAGACAAGATTTCCTTCTTTTATATGGCTGAGAGATAATCTATAGTGTATATATACCACAATTTATTTTTCCAGTTATCAATCGATAGACATCTGGGTTGATTGTTAATTGTTAATTGAGCTGTAATAAAGATGGGTGTTCAGCTAACTCTGTCATATGCTGATTTCATTTTGTTTAGGTAAATTCAGCTTCTCACTTTGCATCATGTTTAATTTTTTTCTATAATCAATCACTTAAGTTTTAAAAACTGCTGTTCTTTGTCTCTGGTTTTAGTGCATATTTGCTCAGGTCTCTCCTCCATCACATAATGTGCAGAGTTCTGATGTGACGAGATGATTTTCACTTCATGGGTATATGGTTTGTAAATACCTCACCACCTGCCAAACACACACAATGCTTTTTTTTTTTTTTTTTTGACAGGCAGAGTGGATAGTGAGAGAGAGACAGAGGGAAAGGTCTTCCTTTTTGCCACTGGTTCACCCTCCAATGGCCGCTGCGGCCAGCGCATCCTGCTGATCCGAAGCCAGGAGCCAGGTGCTTCTCCTGGTCTCCCATGCGGGTGCAGGGCCCAAGCACTTGGGCCATCCTCCACTGCCTTCTAGGGCCATAGCAGAGAGCTGGCCTGGAAGAGGGGCAACCGGGATAGAATCCAGCACCCCAACCGGGACTAGAACCCAGTGTGCTGGCTCCTCAAGGCGGAGGATTAGCTGTTAAGCCAGGGCGCTGGCCACACAATGTTTTTGATTGCTGGTTGGATGCATTTTACAGTCAAAGTGTAAACCAAGCCAATGGACGAAGCTCTTCTCTCCTTTCCTGTGTCTAGAAAGATGCGTCAAATACAATTTTCAAAGTTAACTTGACTTCCTTTTCCATCTTTAGGCCCTTGTGCAATAACATTTAGAAGCAATGTAACGCTACAATTCCCAACATGTTTGGGTGTCAGTATTCTTCCTTTTTATTTCCACACATGACATTTAAAATTTTGAAAACAAACTCTATGAATTGTAGTGGGCCAGGGGCTAAAGGAAGATAGGGAACAATTCCCTACATGCCTTCAGAGGCTGCCATCACACACAAACTCTGCAGTTTTCTCTTTGACACAGACTGAAAGTTTCTTAGCCGAGAAATGGTAGCTCAGAGAGAAAAATGAAGTTTTCTGTATTTTTTCAGACAAGCAGATGGCTTTGTTTCCATGAGTTTAAACTAGAAGAAAGTCCTAGTTCATTCAGACTGCTGTAACAAAACACCTGAGACTGAGTAATTGCTAAATAATAGAAATTTGTTCTTCATATTTCTGGAGGCTGAGAAATTCACTGTCAAAGCCCAGTACTCTCTGGTTTGTAGTTTGAGCCTTACTGTTGCAAATTCATGCACTGTGAAGTGCAGAATAAGTATTCTTCAATCTCTTTTATCACAAGAACATTAATTCAGTGTAGGATAATGGAAACCTGAGGATTTAATTCCCTAAGGGGTCCAGATCTCAAGATTCTCACACTGGATATCAAGCTTCAGCATGTGAATTTTGGAGGGACAGCAACAGAAACAAGATTTTGGGCAGATCATGGTTTTTCATAGTCTGTCTCTTAAGCCTTTTAATTTATCTAAATTCCTTCTGGATTCTGGTTTTCTGTATGTTTTAGAGTTTGGAGGTTTTTGCAACCGGTGTTCATTTTTCTATGTTTTCAGTTGTATTTTGTCAGGAAAGTTCATATATCAGAGGTTGATGGCTAGATGCTATTTTAAATGCAGTTTTTTTTATCCAGTTTTGAGATAAATCATATGTAGCCTCAAAGGCATGTTACTCATAGATTTTTATTCACCATGACTCACAAAATTTGTAAAGAGAAATTTAGTAGGCTATGATTCATGTAGAAGGAAATAGGAATCCATTATCTCTGTATTCTTCTCAGAAAAATTTTTACCATTGATCCTGGGCTAGATTTCTGAAATCATTGAGGCAAAAATTTATATTTTGTCCAAGGTTTTGTGTCCTACATCCCTGGTTGTGTTAGTCAGAAGAGGCTAAACTTCATGAACAAATGGACATAAACAAATAATGGGTCAATAAAAAAGAAATTTCATTCTCATTCACTTAAAAACCTGTAATATATCAGGTTAGTGAAGGGTAAAGAGAAAAATGGGGTAAGAAGTAGGGGTATCCAGTTACACACAATCATTCCAGGGCACAAGGTCATGGCAGCTTTTCGTCTTCAACATGCAGCTTCAAGGTCACACTGGAGGTTACTGTATTTCAAGTATTTCAAGACCAAGCTTGGAAGTGGCCTACCTCACTTGTTTATATTTATTCACTAGAACTCAGTCTCACAGACAAAGCTAATTCCACACCAGGGCAGACGATGCACTCTGATTCAGGAGTGCAATAAGGGGATAAAAACTGCTTTTGTGGCCAGCATGGTGGTGCAGCAGATTAGGCCACCTCTTACAAAGCCAGCATCACATACTGGAGGGCCAATTCAAGTCCTGGCTGCTCTGCTCTCAATCCAGCTCCCTGCTAATGTGCCTAGGAAAGCAGTGAAAGATGACCCATCTACTTGGTTCCCTGCTAATCAGACTCAGATGGAATTCTGGGCTCCTGGCTTTGTCCTGTTGCAGCCTGGCCATTTTGGCCATTTGGGGAGTGAAGCAGCTCATAGAAAATCTCTCTGTCTCTCTCTCTGTCTCCCTCTCTCTGTCACTTTGCCATTCAAATAAATAAAATAAATTTTAAAAAAATCTCTACTGACCTGGAACTCTTTAAAATGGATTTTGGATTTTGACAAACAACTTGAAATATGTACCACATTAGATAATCTAGAAAATTCTATCAGAACACTGGACTCAGTAGAGTTGCACAGCTTGACTACCAAAGAATTCACAAATCATCAGATCCATCTATGTTTGTTTGGCTGTGTAGAGCAACTCATGAGAGGCATAGCAAAGATGGTGTCTGAAAGTGAATTATATGGCTTCAGTGTCTTTTTGACATGTAGAGAGAAAAACAGAAGGTTTGTAAAACCTATATATCATGAAGATGAAATAGTATTAACAGATGTAGCATTTGTGAACTTCAGCTAATTACTGATACATCTCCCTCTCTCCTATCATGTAAATGTACACTGCTGTCTGTACTAAGCACAGGAAACACACTTAACATCTGTTCTACAGAACACTTACTTGTTTATTCTAGGTCAATGATTTATTGCAAAAAAAAATTTAACATGCATTAGGCTATTCTGTCTCATTACAATACTTAAAAACTTAGAAATATTACCCAATTTTCAGATGCTAACTTTGAAACAATCATGGAGTGACATGAGATCTTTTACCTTTACAATTACCACCAAACTATTTTTAAATAGGAGCTTCTTTCAGGTCTCCAAGGTAGGTGGCAGGGACATTAGCAGAGATCTGGATAGGGAGTGGAACAGTGGAGCCTCAAACCAAAATCTATATGGGATGCCAGTGTTGCAGGCAGCAGTTTAACTCCTTGCATCACAACATCGGCCCCTTAAGGGAATTTTGAACATAGAACACACACGGGATGTTATTAATAGAACTTTATTTTCCTACACTTCACCTATGAAATCCCAGCACGGTGGACATTTTTGTTGTGTTTGTGTGCTTATTTTTTGGTTGCACCACTGTTCGTGCTGCACGATGCTGAGACATCATTATGCTGTCTGCTATACAAAAGCTCTTATTTCAGACAATGTGTGAATAAACCTATTTTGAATACAGCATAATTTCCAAGGATTATTATTTATTGTGATTGTTTTTTCTATTCATAGAGAATCATAATTTCCCTGTTTCTTCACTTTATTTCAATGTCAGCCCATTCTGACAGCACCTGTGCATGTTCTGGTTCTTCAAATCTTTCCTTCATTACACATAGTGCTTCTATGTTCTCATCCTTCAACTTCCACTATCTTCTTAAATGTCTCTGGAGCTTATACAATTTATCAAAAATAATTAGGTTCCTTTTTCAATTTATGTATGCAGGCAAGGTAGTATAATGAAAGTAGCCTCAGATCCAGAATCAGGACTTTAAAGTTCTTTTGACTACTTCTGTGATCTCTGTAATCTAATTTCCAAAGATTCCTGAACTTCGATGTACACAGCCATACAGCAAAGAAATCTGGATGACTTAAAAATTACTTAATTTACTTATGTGAAAGCCTGAGAGGGAAGAGAGGAATAGCAAGGAGGAGAGAAAGAGAGAAGAGAGAAAGAGAGAAAGAGAGGAAGGAAGGAAGGAAGGAAGGAAGGAAGGGAGGGAGAATGGGAGGGAGGGAAAGTGAGAGAGAGAAATAAGAGAATTCCTGTGCACTGTTTTTATCTCCAGATTTTTGCTACAACTAGGGCTGACTCGGGCTGAAGCCAGGAGCCCATAACTCCATTACAGTCTCTCAGGTGAGTGATGGAGACTCAACTACTTTGCATGACCTGCTTCCTCCCAAGGTTTGCATTAGCAGGAAGTTGCGTTTGGAAGCAGAGCTAGGACTCAAACCCAGACACCATGGTATGGGGTGTGGACATACCAAGTGGAGTTTTAACCACTATAAGAAATGCCTATTCCAGAGTTAGGGTCATTTTACAATAATTTATCAACCATGTGTGTTTATTTATTTATTCAAGCTGCAGAAACTAAGGCACTTGTGTGGTTATTAGGAGTAATAATAGTATACTCATATGCTATTGCAGTTCAAGTATTAACACAGTTGATCCTCACATTTCTTATTTTACAGCTGAGGAAACTAACACCAAGTCTAAAAGCTTGAATATACTCATATTGTAATACGTGACAGAGCTAAGATTCAAAGCCAGGGACACCAGCTCCAGAATCTTTTCTGTCCTTGTAGCCATTTGCTCTCTTATATTGACACAAACACAAAGGTGAATGAGATAGGTCTCCCTTTTCATTGAGAATGGTAGGCACAGAAACAAACAAAGCTATGGGAGAAGTGTTTTATACGAATACTTTCAACATATAAAGTCTGTGGCCTTGAACCAGTTACTGTATTGTTTAACATGCATTGTGGCACTTGCTTCTCACAACAAACCACAAATGTGTATATAATTATTTCCACCTTTGTTTTTTATGTAAGGAAACTAAGCCCCTGGGATGCCAACTAATATTCCCAGTGACTGATTTGGGATTAGAACACATTTTCACATGATTCCAAATCCTCTTTGTGTTACCCTTTTGCAATCTCCATTGCTAAAATAACACTTTTGCTTTGAAATATTCTCAGAGTGTTCCTATATTCCTGTACTTATTCTTTCTTTGAATTGAATGCTAAAGGCCAAAAAGCCAAATATTCTGGTAATGTATGGGATAATTAAATTATCAACTTTAATGATTTTTGCAAAGAATCTACAAAACAGAAGGAGAGAGTATCTAGATTCATTTGACATTCAAGCCACAGAGTGACTTTAAGTCTTTTCTCCCTGCCTTTTGAGAGTCGAATCCATGGAGTATATGAAAAATATGGATACCCAACATCAGAAAAATATGTAAGAATCTCAGCAATAGATGGTACCATAGACTTATTCTTTTGTTTTTATATGGAAGAATTAAGACCTAGAAGTTTAAGTTTTCATCCAGAGTTGTAGATTGAGTTGAGAAACTGAGTGAAAACTGGAATTCCAATTTCTGATTGTTGTTCTGTCTTGTTCTAGTTTTCCTATAATCTAAATTTTAGTGCCACCAGTGAATTTACAAACAGCAATTGTACCTATTTGTTAAGAATCAATATCATCAAAATGTCCATTCTCCCAAAAGCAATTTATACATTCAATGCAATACCAATCAAGATACCAAAGACGTTCTTCTCAGATTTGGAAAAAATGATGCTGAAATTCATATGGAGACACAGAAGACCTCGAATAGCCAAAGCAATCTTGTACAACAAAAACAAAGCCGGAGGCATCACAATACCTGATTTCAGGACATACTACAGGGCAGTTGTTATCAAAACAGCATGGTACTGGTACAGAAACAGATGGATAGACCAATGGAACAGAATAGACACACCAGAAATCAATCCAAACATCTACAGCCAACTTATATATGACCAAAGATCCAAAACTAATCCCTGGAATAAGGACAGTCTATTCGATAAATGGTGCTGGGAAAATTGGATTTCCAGGTGCAGAAGCTTGAAACAAGACCCATACCTATCACCTTACACAAAAATTCACTCAACATGGATTAAAGATTTAAATCTACGACCCGAAACCTTCAAATTATTAGAGAGCATTGGAGAAACCCTGCAAGATATAGGTAGTGGCAAAGACTTCTTGGAAAAGACCCCAGAAGCACAGGCAGTCAAAACCAAAATTAACATTTGGGATTGCATCAAATTGAGAAGTTTCTGTACTTCAAAAGAAACAGTCAGGAAAGTGAAGAGGCAACCGACAGAATGGGAAAAAATATTTGCAAACTATACTACAGATAAAGGGTTGATAACCAGAATCTACAAAGAAATCAAGAAACTCCACAACAACAAAGCAAATAACCCACTTAAGAGATGGGCCAAGGACCTCAATAGACATTTTTCAAAAGAGGAAATCTAAATGGCCAACGGACACATGAAAAAATGTTCAAGATCACTAGCAATCAGAGAAATGCAAATCAAAACCACAATGAGGTTTCACCTCACCCCGGTGAGAATGGCTCACATTCAGAAATCTACCAACAATAGATGCTGGAGAGGATGTGGGGAAAAAGGGACACTAACCCACTGTTGGTGGGAATGCAAACTGGTTAAGCCACTATGGAAGTCAGTCTGGAGATTCCTCAGAAACCTGAACATAACACTACCATACAACCCAGCCATCCCACTCCTTGGAATTTACCCAAACGAAATTAATTTGGCAAACAAAAAAGCTATCTGCACATTAATGTTTACTGCAGCTCAATTCACAATAGCTAAGACCTGGAACCAACCCAAATGCCCATCAACAGTAGACTGGATAAAGAAATTATGGGACATGTACTCCATAGAATACTATACAGCAGTAAGAAACAACGAAACCCGGTCATTTGCAACAAGATGGAGGAATCTGGAAAACATCATGCTGAGTGAATTAAGCCAGTCCCAAAGAGACAAATATCATTTGTTTTTCCTGATCGGTGACAACTGAGCACCAAAGGGGAAACCTGTTGAAGTGAAATGGACACTTTAAGAAACAATGACCTGATCAGCTCTTGTCCTGACTCTAAATGTACAATGTAATACTTTATCCTTTTTAGTATTTTTTGTTGTTGTTGTTGTAGTACTAGTGGTTGAACTCTGTAATTAACACACAATTATTCTTAGGTGTTTAAATTTTAACTGAAAAGTGATCCCTGTTAAATTTAAGAGTGGAAAAAGAGAGGGAGGAGATGTACAATTTGGAACATGCTCAATCAGACTTGCCCCAAATGGTGGAGTTAGAAATGTGCCAGGGGATTCCAATACAATCCCATCAAGGTGGCATGTACCAATGCCATCTCACTAGTCCAAATGATCAATTTCAGTTCACAATTGATCACACTGATAGGTCTAAGAGTTAAAGGGATCACACAAACAAGACAAGTGTCTGCTAATACTAACTGATAGAATCAAAAAGGGATAGAAGAATCCAACATGGGAAGCAGGATACACAGCAGACTCATAGAATGGCTGATGTCCTAAACAACACTCTGGCCTCAGAATCAGCCCTTAAAGGCATTCAGATCTGGCTGAAGAGCCCATGAGAGTATTGTAGGCATGGAAAGCCAAGATACCATGGAAAAGAAAAAAAAGAAGAAGACCTAAATGAAAGATCTCTGCAAGTGAGATTCCAAATGGAAAGAACGGGGCCATCAAAGAAGGAGGTACCTTTCTCTGAAGGGAGGAGAGAACTTCCACTTTGACAACGACCCTATCGGAATAAGATCGAAGTCAGCGAACTCTAAAGGCTTCCATAGCCTTGGCAACTCATCACTAGAGCCTAGGGAGATTACTGACGCCATGAACAAGAGTGTCAAATTGTTAAGTTAGCAACAGGAGTCACTGTGTACTTACATCCCATGTGAGATCTGTCCTTAATGTGTTGTCTAATGTGCAGTGATGCTATCACTAGTACTGAAACAGTATTTTTACACTTTGTGTTTCTGTGTGGGTACAAACTGATGAGATCTTTACTAATTATATACTGAATCGATCTTCTGTATATAAAGATAATTGGAAATGAAAAAAAAAAAAAACCTGGTGTTAAATTGGAAATGGCATAGAAAATTAATTAATTAAAAAAATATTATGTAGGATCTCTGTCTTTAATGTGCTGTACACTCTTACTTAATGCTATAACTAGTACTCCAACAGTATTTTTTTCATTTTGTGTTGCTGTATGGGGGCAAACTGTTGAAATCTTTACCTAATATATACTAAACTGATCTTCTGTATATAAAGAGAATTTAAAATGAATCTTGATGTGAATGGAAGGGGAGAGGGAGTGGGAAAGGGGAGGGATGCGGGTGGGAGGGAAGTTTTGGGAGGGGGGAAGCCATTGTAACCCATAAGCTGTACTTTGGAAATTTATATTCATTAAATAAAAGTTTAATAAATGAAATATATACATATATATTGTTTACTACACATATTATAATATATATAATATGAATATACTATAGACTGAATAATTCACTGTTAGGTAAATGGTTATTTAGAAATCTGTCTATCTACAGTATTTCCAGGGTGATTAATCCTTATCATGAGAATAATCTTTTCAAAAATTATTTTAGCAATGCTACAAAGATGGGAAGAAAGAAGAGGAAAAGGAAGAGAGGAAGTACACATGACAAATGGAAGGGATGGGCATTTGAAGCTGGGAATGCTAACATTCGATTTCTAAGTGCCTAGTTTGAGTTTTGGCTCTTTTGTTTCTAATCCAATTTCCTATTAATGTGTACCCTAGGAGATAGCAGGTGATGGCCCAAGTACCTGGGTTCCCTGTTACCCACGTGGAGACCTGGATGGAGCTCTGGGCCCACCTGTTTGTTTTGGACATTTGAAGAGTGAACAAGCACATGGAGGATATCTGTTTGTCTGTCTCTCTGCCTTTCAAATAAAAGGAAAATAAAACTTTAAAAAAGATGACAAGTAATCTGTTTCAGTTCACAATTGATCATAATGATAGGATTAAGAGTCAAAGGGATCACATAAACAAGACTAGTGTCTGCTAATAATAACTGATAGAATTAAAAAGGAGAGAATGATCCAACATGGGAAGCGGGATACACAGCAGACTCATAGAATGGCAGATGTCCTAAACAGCTCTCTGGCCTCAGAATCAGTCCTTAAGGCATTCGGATCTGGCTAAAAAGCCCATGAGAGTATTTCAGGCATTGAAAGCCAAGACATTCTGGCAAAAACAAACAAACAAACAAACAAAAAAACCAACAACAACAAAAAACAAAAACAAACAAACAAAAAAACCTAAATGAAAGATCTCTGTGAGTGAGATTCCAAGTGGAAAGAAAGGGGCCATCAAAGAAGGAGATACCTTTCTCTGAAAGGAGGAGAGAACTTCCACTTTGACTATGATCAGAGTTTGCAAACCCAAAAGGCAACTTGGCAACTCATGACAAGAGCCTAGGGTGATTACTGATGCCATAAACAAGACTGTCAATTGATAAGTCAACAACAGGAGTCATTGGGTACTTACTCCCCATGTAGGATCTCTGTCCTTAATGTGTTGTTCAATGTGAATTAACACTATAACTAGTACTCAAACAGTACTTTACACTTTGTGTTTCTTGTGGGTGCAAACTGTTGAAATATTTACTTAATTTATACTAAATTGATCTTCTGTATATAAAGAGAATTGAAAATGAATCTTGATGTGAATGGAATGGGAAAGGGAGCAGGAGATGGGAGGGTTGTGGGTGGGAGGGAAGTTATGGGGGGGAAAAGCCACTATAATCCAAAAGCTGTACTTTGGGAATTTATATTTATTAAATAAAAGTTTAAAAATGACAGAAAATCATAGTAACATGCCAACAAACATGACAAAGGGAGAGAGAAAATGAGTAGATAAAGAAAATAAAGAGCAGGGACAGAGAAATCAAGCTAAAATGTGCAAAGGATTTATCCCCACAACTTGGCCCTGTGTTTCAAAGTTTTCGATCACAGTTCTACATACTTGCATACTCTGTCTCTAATCATTCCAATTCACTCCCTCACACACATATGCACACATACACAAAACGCACGGATATATGCAATGTTATACATGAGAATATTTGCCAGTTCCTGTGAAGTTTAATAATGATGATAGGGCAAACACAGGAAGACTTATACATGTTGCTTCATTCTATGAATGACTCCAAAGTGTTGGGTTAAAAAATTCAGTTCCAAAAAGTTATAATGCTGCATATATACATGCTCACCAAGGGAATATATAGATAAAATTGGATTTAACTGAATACAAGCTTGTAAACTGTATGTGTGCGCTGACTGATTATTTAAAACCTGTACATAATTTTGAGGAACAAATTCAGAAGGCCACCTTGTAATTTTCTGAGTTAGGGCCTTTGACAGCTTATGAGTGCATGAATCTAGATGATGAAGACACCACCACAAATGCACACACGTGTGCATTTGTTTTTGCTGCTGCTATGCCTTTACTGACTTCATTATTTTTATTTGGTTTTTCGTGGAGTCATTTTCACCCTAGAACATTTCCACCCTTTTCAGAAATTGTTTTCTTACTAGTAGCTGATGGTCAAACTCTTTTATATCAGCTACTCTTTATATTGCTTTTCTAAAATTATGAATACCAATGTAGAAAGAACTATAAGTGAAACTGAAACATATGCTAATCTAGCAAAAATTCTGTTTATGCATTAAGGCAAGGAAATTTTTAATCTTTCATTTTTATAGTAAGGATTAATAATAAAAACTCTGCATATTTTTGTTTAAGCAGATACATACTTTTTTACAGATGCATTTTGACTTTCCATGTTCAAAAGCAGAAAATATCACTCAAAGACCCTTAACACTGAAAGTGCTCTCAAAACATAGCTAAAAGTGTAGAAGAATATATTGAAGTTAAACTGGGTTCTAGACTCATCAAGCTCAGAGTCTTGACACAGTGGTCAATTTAAGTGTATGACTAATAGTTAAACAGAGGGCTATTGTTTTCTCAAAAGGAAAAAAAATCATGTATTCCATAACTGCATGTTATCATAATACAATTTAACTTCACTCAAAGGATTACATAAAACATATAACAAATTATGAACTTTAAATATCATGAAAGTCTCAAGGGGAAAGAAAAAAGGTTAATTCTTTGCTTTTTTATGTGTGCTGTTGAGAAGAAACATTTTGTTTAAAAACATTTTTGGGTGATTACATGTTTCTAATAGTCAATATTCAGTACCTTCAGGGATTTTCTTTCTAATTCCTTAGCTCCTCATATCTCTTTTAATTAGAGATTGTTTTTACCCAGTATTACTATTTTTAACTCTTGACCTTGGTATGAAAAAGTAGAAATCTTTGAAGTATTTTCCATAGATGTAGAAAAGAAAAATATCTAATATATTTTTCTAATATTCAATTGTACCTTGGAATAGTCTATAATATCTAAGTTACTATTTTTTGGTTCTAAATATGAGCATGTAAATTCATTAACTCCCATATACCTTGGTCCTGGGTCCCACTGTAATACCCATCCTTCTCTCCTATTTCCATTATTGGGCTAGTGCAGCTCATTGAAGCCCATCACTGATTCTTACGAAGCTAAGCAAATTCCTTTTAGTCCTTCTCTGTCACCCCCCTTCTTTTTTTCCTTCCTTCCTTGTTTCCTTCCTTCCTTCTTCCTTATTATTTAAAAATATGTCAAATTCAATTTTGTTCTTCAAATTTCATAAAAGTCAAGGTCTCTTAGAAACTTTCAATGATGTCCCAGAGCTGTATTTGATATCTTTCCAATAAGCGTGAACAGCAACTTGGGATAGCTTAAAGCTCATGTCATAATATTTTGTAATTTTATGCTTCTTTTGTCTTTCTCATTTTCTCATTAATAAATTTGCTGAAAACTGGTATCACAGGGCCTAGCACTTTGATTGTAACATGGTGAGAAATGAGTAAATAATTAAATAAATGATGTATAAATAAATAAATAAACACAGATGTACTGGGGTGCTTTATTGGCACTCTACAGAAGGAGTATGAATTAATCCTTTACTTAGATGACAACTTGCATTTATTGTGCCCTGGGTTGCTTCAGCGAAGTATTAATTAGACTGAAAAGCAACAAATACAGCAAAGAAGCCTAAATTATAAGCAGATATGAAAGCTGAGACAAATAAAAGTAAAACAGCATAAAATTCCACTAGAAATAAAAAGTAAGGTGATTTTTATGAATCTGAATAACATTCAGTTCTCTTCTGTCCCCAAGACAATATCCTGTCCCATTCAAGTTTGAATGCAGCATTTTCTCTTTATTCAAAGTGATGGCTACTTGTCATCTGCAATTTCGTCAAGTTTATGTTTGACAGGTCAGACTAAATTGCTCAACATTTTGAGAAAACTTTTATGAATAGCTTAGGAAAACTGGTCATTTCCCTGGAAGCCTCCTCCTTCTCTCTGTCTCCCTGGTGGCCCCTCATTTGAGGCTTTAATACAATTGTACTAAGCTGTATTAATTGGAACATTCTATTCTACATGTTTGAAGCTAGTTACATTGGAAGATAAAGTGCAAATTTGCATATATGAATATGCAGCAGATGCAAATAATGCACAAATATGTGCTTGTGATTTATTGGATAAAATCTTAGTTCACAGTATACCTAAAAATGTCTTTACTATTTATTTGATCATAGGGGGAATTACTCAATTCTATTTTATTGAAAATTATACACAAAATCATTTCTGATACAAAGTAAAATGGTTAATATATGAATTAGATAGTCATGAATAAGAATTAAAATAATGTCTAGGCTTCTTTTTACTTTAATCTAGTTGGTTTTATATTTTTTACAGTTAATGAATAGCTTATTTAATTCATGTCTGTTTTGTTCTTGAAAATCAGGGAAGATAATAAATGTTTTATTATCTAAGGACCTCTATTTTTTAAATGTAAAAAAAGAGGATTAGTGCTTCTTTTCTATGTGTTAAAGCATTATAAATATTGGGCTATCTCTATTAAACTCACCTGAAAGATTTGGTAGAAAAAAGTAGTTTTAGAAGTAGATTAATTAACATTTGATGTACTAATTTTCTTTTAATAAAAAGTTTTAATTGTGAAACAAAACTAGTGGAATGATTTATTAGAAGGTTTCTAGTATCTTTTTTTTTTTTTTTTTTTTTTTGTCAAGAGTTAGACAGTGAGAGAGAGAGAGAGACAGAGAGAAAGGTCTTCCTTTTCCATTGGTTCACCCCCCAAATGGCCGCTACGGCTGGCGCACTGCGCTGGTCCGAAGCCAGGAACTAGGTGCTTCCTCCTGGTCTCCCATGTGGGTGCAGGGCCCAAGCACTTGGGCCATCCTCCACTGCCCTCCTGGGCCACAGCAGAGAGCTGGACTGGAAGAGGAGCAACCAGGATAGAACCGGCACCCCAACTGGGACTAGAACCCGGAGTGCCGGCGCCGCAGGCAGAGGATTAGCCAAGTGAGCCACGGTGCTGGCTGAAGGTTTCTATTATCTTTAATAATTCATTCATTCAACTATTTTCGTGGCTGTTCTTCTAAGGACCAGATACTGTTTTATCTATACACAAAAAATAAGATATTCTTTGTAGTATACAGCTCATATCCTAAAGTATGTTGACTTAATATATACATTAAAATATACACATATACATACATATACACATGTGTTAGGGGGACTTCAAGAAGTTTGTGGAAAGTAAGAGATAAGTTTATTTTGGTGCAAAAAATTTGAAATCCATGCATTGTTTTTTCATAACATCCATTTCCAAAGACTTTCTGAATTATTCTCATAAATATTATAATAATGTATATATATATATATAAATTATATATTATTGTCTTGAATTTAAAAATAAATTTGAGCATCAGCTGGGTGAAATAGCTTGCCAAGTTTTCAAAACCTAGTAAATTATAGAATAGTAAACTCTCTGTTAATAATCATAGTAAAGTATATTGGACTATATAATGCCCATTTCTAAAATTTCCTCTCCAAATCAGAAAAACATTCACAAATAGCATGGAGAATAAATCGCTTCTGTCATCAGACCATGAATCTACCCCTCTTACTAGTATTTATGTGTGTGGGGGGGGGGGCAGGGGAGTCAAGATCTTCCTTCCCCTAAGCTTTGCTGATATCTCCTACTGAGATTCTGGTCTCCTATGTAGAGGTACATTATTTGGTTAGTTTAATGATACTTTCTAAATTTTCCAGAGTTGAGATTTGGCTTCCAATATATCAAGTTTGTTGATTTTCGAGTCTCTAGTCTCTCCTTTCCTCACCTTACCTCACTGCATCCTGCTTTTCCAAATTCAGTTGAATTCATGGACCACCTGGAATTCATTCAATTTTTCCATTTTATAACTAACAATAAAAATTTTAGGCCTAGTATACTCTAGGCTGCTTCCATGGATGAAAAACAAATACAAATAAAAAGGAGATCTGTCAAATTCCAAGTCTACCTACTGTCTCTGGGTTCCTAATCTCTGGGTTCCAAGTTCTTGTTCCATCTCTTTCTCTTTCTGTGTTTCATATGTGTGTTAATCTCTCAAGGTCACGTTATGATAATTTGCATTATTCTTCTTTATTATTTTAATTTCATTTTTATATGACAATAAATACACACAAAAACAAGAGTAAAAGGAAGACAAATACAAGAAGAATCATCACTTGCAATCTCTATACCAAAAAATAACAATTTGTATCAAAACTGAAATAGCCTACAAATTTCTTTATCTATAAGAACACTTTCTATCAATAACTCAAAGTTCATATATTCAATCAACTAACCATCCTAATCTATATAAGTCAATTGGGGGACTCATGTGTAGCACTCATGTGGGAGACCTGCTGAAACTCCTGGCTCCTGGCTTTGAACTAGCTTAGTATTGTAGTTGCAGCCATTTGGGGAGTGAATCAGTGGACGGTCTCTTCTCTTTCTCTCTGTCTCTCCCTGTAACTCCGACTTTCAAATAAATAAGTCTTAAAAAAATAAAATGAATAGAAACTTACATTCAGCTTGTGGAAGTACAAAATGTGTGACAAATATTCATGTGATACTAGGGCCTTGAAATTGTTCATACAAAATTCATACTATGAAAGAACTATGCATACATTTAAAAATTTTTCATACCAAACTATCCTTACTTTTCATACCATTTTTACATTTTTTTAAATTCTCATTGTATCAATTATACGTGTGTGTTTTCAATAAATGATGAATATGAGAGAGATATTAGATAAGGAAACATTTAACAGTTCTTATAGGGAACTAAAATATTTCTTTTTCTTTATCCTCAAATCGCTTCAGCACATTACTAAATCTACCAGAGTTTATGAAAATGTATTATATCTCATTTTGGGCCACATTTGGGGAAAGTGGCAAAGTTTGTCTTCAAACTATAACTCACAAAGCAAGGGAAATTTCATATTCACAATCACTAATGATTAGCAACAATGAAAGGAAGAGCTGCCTTGAACCTGGCAGGATCCTGTCTTTGGGGAATCTCCAGGTTGGCAGGGGATGTGCAGGGCCATGCTGGTAATGTTGACCACTGAGCTCAATTTTATGCTTTCGTGAAAAAATGTTTGTTCAGTAGGCTTTGACTAATTTCCTTTGGGAAATCAAGTCAGTACAATCTGTAGGAAGTGCTCAATTTTTTATGTTTAAAGGCAGAATTTCACAAAATTAACACTTTGCAAGTATTATCACAACTAGGACAATATACACTCCAATACTCACAGGTATACAAATCACTTGTATATGTGTGATATCATTCTTAAACACAATTGCTGTTAAATACAATAAGTATTAAATATGAATTTTTATGGAACCTTTAAGAACCTTTAGGAGCTATCAAAACTATGATTCATGGAGGGACAAAAAATGAACCTGCTCATTTAAAATAATTTAAAAATCCTCATGAGCTCATTTACTTTAACAGGAGAAGTTATTATGTCTACAGTAATATGTCAATTTATGATTGTATATTACCTATGTAAAGCCAGTTTTTTAAAAAGACAATCTGTACTATGACTTTTTAAAAGTATATATTTTTGTTTATTTGAAAGGCAGAGTTACACAGAGAGGGAGACACAGAGATCTTTCTTCCGCTAGTTCACTCCCAAGATGGCCATGACTGCCAGGGCTGGGCCATGGAGAAAGCCAGGAGCCAGGAACATCATCCAGGTCTCCCACAGAGATGCCAGGGGCCCAACCACTTGTGCCATCTCCAATTGCCTTCTCAGGCACACTCGCATGGAGCTAGATCAGAATTTGAGCACACAGGACTCAAACTGGTGCTCTTATGGGATCCAGGGTTGCAGGCGGTGGCTTAACCTGCTGTACTGCAATGTGGGACCCTATATTATTCTTTAAAAGGGATGTCCTCACCTTTCTTTCTCCTTTTTTCCCTTCCTACTTTTCCGTGTAAGTAAAAGTGATTAACAAAATTGTCTCTCCTACTTATTCAAAGGTGTGATACCCCTGAAAAATAGATTTTAGCACTTTCTTGAGTTGATGGGCTATCTCTAGGCTCTGCTTCACGTTCCCGCCCCCACGTTCTGCAGAGAAGACAATTTGCCATGGATTTTTCGTGTTTTTGCACATCTTGGAAGGAGAGGCATTGACAGCTTTTGCTGCTGATTATATTTTTACAGTCTTGGAGCAAAGGGAAGATTTCTTTGCAAGTTCAGTATAATTAAGATAATTTCTCCTTTTGTGCAAAGTACAGGTTTGTTTGCTACCATTACAGGCAATCCTAGTTTTATATGCCCAGGATGTTTCCGCTATAGCATAAACTCTCTGGGTGTGAAGGTGTCACCCAGCCCTCATGACATCTCCTTGCAGTAACTGGGGAAGTAACATGAAACAATGGCAATATCATGCCATAGCTAGTGCTCTGAGGAATAATCTTTGTCAGTCTTCTGCCAACCTTTATGAAACTGTGGCAGACTCTTCATACTTGTTATCTTATTTGTCCATTTTGCCCTTTTCCTTTATGAATGGATTCTCTACCCAGATTCTTTCATGGGTGGAGATCCATTTTTTTCTGACAAGGGCCACTTCAATATAGCATCACTTGTGGGCCATACAAAATCATCATCTTAAAAGTTAGCCTGCTTTTGGGCCAACGTTGTGGCACAGTGGGCTTAGCTGCCACCTGCAATGCTGGCATCACATATTGGTGCGATCTGAGTTCTGACTGTTATCCGATTCAGCTCCCTGCTAATGCACCAGGGAAAGCAACAGAAGATGGCCTAAGTGGCTGGGACTCATACCTCCTTGGGATACCTAGAAAAAGCTCCTGGCTGCTGGTTTTGGCCTGGCTCACCCCCGGCCATTGCAGTCATTTGAGGAGTGAACCAGTGGACAGAAGATCTTTATCTCTCTCTGTAAGTCTGCCTTTCAAATAAATAAATAAATAAATCTTAAAAAAAAAAAAAAAAGCCTGCTATAGATTTCTTTAATGCAACTTGCAGCTGCCTTGGCAGGGCCAGACCAAATGATTAGGTGAGCCTTACATGGCCCATGCTCTAAAGTTCCCTACCTCCTCGGATGATGATAATTAATTGGATTAATGTGTCTTTCTTTCTATTTAGTTTCTCCTCTAGTTTCTGCTTCCTTAAGTTGATCCTTCTCAGTCTGATGCCCCAACTTGTCCAGGAAAAAGTAACATCTAATTAAACGACAATTGCAGTGAATTCATGCCACAGGGATAAGAAAGCAAGTATGAATACATTGGAAAGTGTAGATTAGACAGGGAGCATGGGGCCATGCAAATACATTTATAAATGAATATATAATAGCTGGTTTTCTCAGTTTCCCATTTTTTTTTTCACATTTTCTCCTTCTAGTCAGGGACATCCTTTTAAAGACCTGTTGAGCCTGTGTGCCTGGCTTATTGGACAGTTTTGACTCTGCTTTTCAGTCCGTAGTGATCACTACTAGAAATTTTACTTCCTGAATAGTTCTGTTTCTTCCTTTCCAATCCTCCCCTTCCAAACCCCTTAACCCTCCAACAAGAAAATCGACATATATATATATATATATATATTATATTCAGATAAGCATGATTAGTGATAAAATGCAGAAGGATTTTTACTGGTGTTATCTATTATTTCAGCATTTCAAAAGAAAGAGGAGCAGCCCTTGTTAATAGGAGTCCTGAGAATCAATAGGATCTTGGTAAAATGCGAATTTCCAGGCTATGCATTCCCAAGAATTCTGATAGAGCAGGGCAGAAATATTCCATTTTAGTGAGCTTCTTAGTGGACTTTGCTATAATTTGCCTGCAAGACACTATGAGATATCCCGCTTCACAAACTGCCTTCTGATCTGGTACCATTCACATTTGCTCAGTCTAATCGAGATAGTTCAACTCCAACTATATAGATTAGTCACTGACAAATGTTGGTTGATTACAGTGATTTGCTCTGGCAGACAGCTCAACTGTCAGGAGTTTTTTAAGTTATTTTTTTTCACCCATGAGACTATAAGACTCACAATAATATGAAACAACCACTGAATAGTTTTAGCGTTTCTGGGTATATATGAAACAACTTCTTCTGATCCATGGTACAATATTAAGGACAAAGTGGCAAGGGTCATATAGAAAAATAAATAAATGGAATGAAAAAAAATGCATCTTGGAAGTACTTTGGGTAAAATATTTTTGCAAAGGCATTTTATTCAAGGAACAATGTGAATATGTTTGAAAGAAAGGCTAAGGGGGGCTATTTTTAAAAAGTAAAGACCACTGCAATCATTGTAATTGAGGTCATAGGCTATCCAAAAAATATTTTTGATAAATTATCTTAGTATTTTGGGGGTATTTAGAGAAAGGGAGCACAATGATGTACAACATATGTTGTAAATTCCTAGTAATTATGTCCATGGGAAATTTCTTTCTTAATTTTCTCAACATTTTTCTAACTAAATAGAATTAAGTCACCAAGTTAATAGTTAATAGAAGTATCACAGTACAGCTCTTTTCCTTGAGTAGAGGTAAGCACAGTTCATTTCCATTAGGTTTGATTGAGGGTTTTCATTTGCTGTGGTTTGAATAGAATTCAGCTCCTGAACTCCTACAGATGTTTAACAACAAAGTCACATCGTCTTGGTATTAAGAGGGTGGGAACTTAGTCCAATTTTGGTGATGCGGGTGAGCTTCATGGGGGTCCTTAGGTCTTTGGAGGCATGACCTTGGAAGGTAGTTCTTATGAGAGGGTTGGTTATAAAATCTGAGTGGGGCATATAGCCATAATCTCTTTTCCTGGCTTGCCTGTGATCCTTTCTTTGGCCACTTTCCCTCTTACTATATGCTACTCTATGATACCTCAGGACTCTGCCAGCAAGAAAATCATCACCAGATGCCAAACAACAGGGTTGCCTGATCTTTTACAGTGAACCTCCAAAGCCATGAGCCAATATAAGCTTTTCTCCTTTATAAGTAGCTTATCTTAGTCACTTCTCTGTAGCAATGAAAAGCTAATGCAACATTTAAATTAATCCTAGTGACTCAATGAAAAATCCATAAGGAAAAGTAAACATGTTTACAGAGTTTTATACATAAGAATAGCACAGTTGATAATGCAGGGGACTAAGATTGTATGTGAAACATTTTAATCTGTATATCAAACTGAATTGTGAGATTACTTGAGACAACTGATGCCAGGGGCACAGTACTTTTTCTGTCAAGGGCCATTTAGATATTTATAACACCATTCACAAGGAAGATAAAATTATCATCTTAAAAACTGACCTGCTACAGATTTATTGAATTTTGAGTCCTGACTATGGTTGCCTTCCTAAGGTCAGACCAAATGATTTTGTGTGCCTAATATGGCCTGTGGGCTGGACCTTCCCCACAGCTGCATCAGATCATCATTCCAACACTTAACACATTTTCAATGTTAGTAAGTGACCTTTACCAAAATGCTACCTCTTAAGAAAGAGCAGCACCAATCTGATAGTGTTAACTTTACTCAGAAGTTATCTTGATATAAGCTGATGAGACTTACAGTTGACGACAACTTTTACTTTTCTCACATCTGGGAATGACACATCGTTTTCAGCACTGCATTCATACTCCCCAGCCTGGTCCCGGGTGATTCCATAAATGTCCAAATATTGTCCATTTTCAAATGGTTTGGCTGCAAAAAAAAAAAAAAATACAGCATGTTTAATTCTAGCTGCCTGAGGCATCATTCAAGTAAAACAACAATCTCATGACTTCCTACTATATACTGCTGACAAAACAATTCCAAATGAAACTGGGGAATTATTAAACTCTTTGTTCTCTTATGTTCAGAGGGAAACTCAGAGAAAAAAGCAGAAGCAGAACAAGGGATACCATAACAACTGTTTCCCCAGAACAGGATATACATGTGTTCTTTTTAATTGATTGTGGTCTCCTAACCTCCTCACACATCAAATAGAGCTCTGCACATTTTTGTAATTGAGTTCAACAACCTCCTAGCAGTGTGGATGAAATTCACTAATATGGGTTGGTACATATTGACTTTTATACAGTGTGAGCTAGCAACTTGACACTTAACCTAACTAAATGTTACTTTTCATTTGGAGAAATCTCCTACCCATATTCAATGTTTCAAGCCAGATGGTTTGATAAGAGTATAGAGATATATTAAACCATTGTCATATTTTCCTTCCAAAATTATTAATGTGGCTAAGAAAGATAGGTTGTACACACAAAATATAAATCACTCAACAAATCTCATAAAAATGGTTGATGACTGTAAAACTAAGTGTTGATGTCATAAAAACAAACTACAGTTTAATTTTTTTTTATATTCTAGGAGACGCATTCTCTGCTTCACTAAAAATAGCCATAGGTTAAAAACACAAATACATAATCACACATGAAAGACTATCCCCCAGTGAATGAGACTTTTAAAAAGATTCCTTACTTTAATAATGAAATGTTTATTTATGTGGAAGCAGAGAATCATTGGGCACAAAGGACCCTGATTATCAGAAGGATGGCAAAGGAGAATAAATCTATGTGAATTTCAAGATGGGAGACTCTGCTGCCTCTTTGCAAGGGCCTTAAAAAAATCACATTTCAATGCATACCACATGAAACTAGGAAATGAAGCAATGCTTTCATTAAAGATATGTTTTCA
Organism: Lepus europaeus; assembly: GCF_033115175.1. NCBI lineage: Eukaryota > Metazoa > Chordata > Mammalia > Lagomorpha > Leporidae > Lepus > Lepus europaeus. The sequence continues at coordinate 63,936,954 of NC_084831.1, forward strand.
AAAGTCAATGTTATTTTTGTCTTCAAATTACCATCTTACCAAAACTATTGTGGGGAACCAGAATTTAGAAAACAAGTCAGAACAGTGGATTTTAATGATTTAAAAAAATGAAATTTGTTTACAGTCCCCCAAGTCTAAAATCCATGTTAACTAAGGTTTTCTCTTTGTGGGCTCCCTTTTCTGGGTCCATATTAGTGTGGGCTGTTGCAGAGTCTGCCCTCAAGGTAACTATGGCTTAGAGAGTAGAAAGTTGAGTGTCTACAAAATGTATAATTACCTCATTTCTCCCATTTACATGTCTGATTCCAAGTTACAGATAGAGGGAAGTAAAACTTCTGAGATGGAAGTTAATTGATACATGATTTCAGGTATCCAAATGCAAGATTATGAAAGTAGCAGTTATTCTCGAAGTCCATATTCTTAAATAAATATGATTTTACAATCATTTTTGCTCTTTTTAGTTCTCTAATTTCAGTACACCAATACAGAATTTATGTCTGTATTATTCTCCATTTTTTCTCTTATTTTCATCTTTACAATGAAGATGTTCTAGGCATAAATGTATCCTTAAGAAATATTGAGGCCGGCGCCGTGGCTTAACAGGCTAATCCTCCGCCTTGCAGCACCGGCACACCAGGTTCTAATCCCGGTTGGGGTGCCGGATTCTATCCTGGTTGCCCCTCTTCCAGGCCAGCTCTCTGCTATGGCCCGGGAAGGCAGTGGAGGATGGCCCAAGTCCTTGGGCCCTGCACCCTCATGGGAGACCAGGAGAAGCATCCGGCTTCTGGCTTCGGATCAGTGTGATGAGCCGGCCGCAGTGGCCATTGGAGGGTGAACCAACGGCAAAAAAGGAAGACCTTTCTCTCTGTCTCTCTCTCTCTCTCTCACTATCCACTCTGCCTGTCAAAAAAAAAAAAAAAAAAAAAGAAAGAAAGAAAAAGAAATATTAAATTAAGGGGAAAATACCTATTCATATCCAATACTTTTTAAAGTATACTTGAATTGTGAAGAACAACAGAAGAATAACTTGAAATCTGGGGAACACTCATATATGAGGATATCATGGAAAGTAGAACTAAACTTTATAATTATTTTGGTACTGAATTTTTTGAAATCCACGCACGTATTTTCTTATAATACACATGTTTTCATGAACTTTCTGAAGACCCTTCATATTGTACCAGTGAATGACCTTGTTGAGTGGTACAAAACAAATCCAATCATCAGTGAAAATGTGTACTATTGTTAAATTCTGTAAAAATAAATCTACTATGTCTAGCTTATTCTTTAATAATAAAATGTTTCTTAGATATTCTTAGTTCTTTATTTTATTTATTTATTTTTTTTTAATTTTATTTTTCTTTTGACAGGCAGAGTTAGTGTGTGAGAGAGAGAGAGAGAGACAGAGAGAAAGGTCTTTCTTCCGTTGGTTCACCCCCCAAATGGCCACCACAGCCGGTGCACTGTGCTGACCCGAAGCCAGGAGCCAGGTGCTTCCTCCTGGTCTCCCATGCGGGTGCAGGCCCCAAGCACTTGGGCCGTCCTCCACTGCCTTCCTGGGCCACAGTAGAGATCTAGACTGGAAGAGGAGCAACCGGGACAGAATCCTTCGCCCCAACTGGGACTGGAACCTGGGGTGCTGGTGCTGCAGGCGGAGGATTAGCCTAGTGAGCCACGGCGCTGGCCTTAGTTCTGTATTTTAACCAATTTTAAGAAGAACTACCACAAAAATACATGCCTTTGTTAACAGGAATACACTGTGACCTATTTGAATAATGAACTATTATTTAACCTTTAAATACATTATTGAAATGGTTCATTTCAACACGCAGGAATATATGTTTATTATTTCTTAAATCTTATTTATTTACTTAAAAAAGTTACAGAAATAGAGGCAGAAAGATCTTGCATCTTCTGGTTTACTCCCTAAATGGCTGCAACCAGAAGCTGGAACTCTCTCTGGGTCTCCCATATGTGTGGCAGAGACACAAACACTTGGGCCATCTTCCACTGCTTTCCCAGGCACATGCAGCGAGCTGGATTGGAAGTAGAGTAGCCAGGGCTCTAACTGTTACTCACAGGGGATGCCAGCATTGAAGGCTGCTGCTTAGCTTGCTGCACCACAACACTCGCCCCATGTATTATGATTATTTTTATAATATATATATATATATGGCAAAATATGTATTATAGACTTAAAAATATTAAAGATAGGAATAAACACATTAGATTTGTATATCTCCAGGAACCAAAAACGTTTAATGAAAAGTGAGAAACAATAGATGCTCAATTCAGGAAGAAGCAGACATTCTCTATCCTAAAGGGCTAAACAGCAGACTGAAAGATAGGCAGCCATTGCAAGAAGCTTTCTGACATAATATCACCAATATCAGGATCCTATGCTGACTGACATGAGGAATTCCAGGGAGCACTGCTCAAGACTGTTGAATGCTTGTACCTGTAATTGATTGCACAATCTTCATAAACATATATAGAGATCTTTTTCCATACCAACCATAGAATTAGGTCTGTATTTACAGCTATTAGAATTACCTATAAATGGTTATGAGATGCATAACTCACTAACTGTAGAACCAGTGAATGGATGATATTGCCAACATTATCAATGATATTAGTATAAAGACAGTTAGAAGAAACAAAGCATAAGAGCATGTCAGCATCTTATTTTTCTTCACTAAATCTGTGGTACGTTAAGCCAGCTGTTACTTCCATGTTCCATGTATCAGCTCTCAAAAGTTGTGCTATAAGCATTCTATTATTGTTATGCACATAACTCTGTTTGTGTCTTCAACTTATCCTTGCTCTGTTCTCAGTCTGATGTTACCAAATTTGAATTCTAGATTTGAACTTAGTTGCCTTACCCAGGGTATATACTCTGGAGTATACTAGCTGTCTGTAATTTTCTTGGCTACTCTTTAGTTTTTATTTCCATCTGTTTTCCATATATAAACCCTTTATCATCTGGATGCAAGACCAATCCTTTCTTTTAACACTTAGATTAGACCTCTTTGCCATCACTCCTCTCTGACAGAAAAGGATTTGGCCACAATATATTAAAATAAAGCATAGAGTATTTCAATTCATATATGCAGTGTAACTCTGCCTAGTTCTGAAAATAAAGCAAAGAGATCAAGGCTGAAGTGATATAGAGAACTAAACACACAGGGACCATCACCATAGTCACACTGTTGCAGCTTTTTATAAGGGGTAGATAGAATCCTAGGAATCCATTATAAATGTAGACACTGTGAGATATTTTCTCCCAGGGTAAACTGTGCACAAATTATAAAGGCAGATGAAATATAAACACATTGTAATATGGCAGTCCTCCAATGGTCATTGGTTTTACCAATCTCCACCAGCAGAACAACAATTTCTATTTTGCTCACCTTTTTGTCCTGAGGTCTAACATAATGACCAAAACATATACTTTATAAATATTTATTGAACAATATATAAATATATTGATAAGTGATTTAATAAAGCCCTATAAGATATGAGCACAGAGAATCTAAGCTAAAGTAAATGCTTACATCTGAAGAAGTTGGGAAGAAGGAAAGAACTTTAAAAAGAGTTATCCTTGCTGACACCTTGAAGTGATAGGTGGGAGTAGGGTGAGGACATATTCTATAGTTATCATAGTTCCTTTTTAAGTTGATAGAGCCTAACAGAAACATTAAATGCAATTTTTTGGGAAAGATATAGGTACTGCCTATAATTTAAACAATAATTTCCATTGTGTATACTACATCACAAGTATAGTCCTTTCTCAAGATATGGAGGACTCAAGAAATTTCACAAGCTTTTATTTACACAACTATTATAATCACCTTCAGAGAAGAATGTAGCTATGATTTATAATATCTTTCTGTTCCTATTTCTGATAAGAACCTGGTCAGAGAAAGTTCTATATTAGGCACTAAATGGTATCTTGGTTTCACTTTATGGTTAGGTAAGATATGTGAACTTACCTTATGCTACCTAAAAATTATTTGTGAAGTAACAGTAATTCTTTAGAATGTCCATATATTTCAGAAAAAAAAATGACAAAGTAAGTATCTTCCATTAACTTTTAGGCTATTGTTCACTACTTTTCATCTCACCCTCTGATCCTTTCCTTTTACTTTGCCAATATCCTTCACATATTCACATCTGTCAAACACTGTTTTTCCGTGTGGCCCTTTCCCCCTTCACTCACAGTCTTTCGGGGATCTTGTTCATTCATGTACATATCATTACTGATGGTGTATCGTCAAGTACCTGGTGGATCAAGTTAGATAGATAGATAGATGACAGATAGATGGTAGATGATAGAAAAATCTTAACTATGTTCTACTGGACATTCCCATTTGAACGTGTCACAGTTATCTCAAAGTCACCTCAGCTAAAACAAGCTGTTTTCCTACCATAATTGCCATTCTTTTTGTGTTCCGCAGCTCAGTGAGTGCCTAGAGCATCACCCAATTGCTTACGTCAGACGTTTTAGCATTAATATCGACAATACTTTCTACCTCGGTTGCCCTTGAGTCGCTGTGTCCTGTCGGTTTTATATTCTAAGTAATTCTGAAAGCTGTTCGAGGGCCACTGTGTCTTGGTTACTGATCTCAAAATGCCCATAGCCACGTGGTATGCCAATGATTTCAGGCTGCTTTGCAGAGTCACTGCAATGGTTTCCCAAAGACCTTGCTCAGAATAAGATTCATTGTACAAGTTGTCCTGCAGGAAGATATATTGTTAGGATATCACAACAATTTATGACTAAATAGTTCTCTACAATTGAATTCATGAATTATATTTGGAATGGCTCATTTGTGTTTGTGATTTTTAAGTACTTCCCATCAGCTTGATATCTATGGTATATTATATGTAACAGAAGTGTCTCTTGTACACTTAAAACTGGATTATCTAAGCTCAAACTTTAGCTCTGCCATTTATTAGCTTCTTGACTCATCTATAATGTGTTAGGATTGTAACAGACTCTTTCTCACATGGTTGTTGTGAGGAGTGAGTTAACACAAGAAAATGCTCAGAACGCTGGGTAACACATCATGGGAACTTAAAATATATATTAGCTATTATGACAATGCACAGGTATAGGCATGCCACAGAGGTTGGTTTAGATAAACATTGTTTCCATGATGACAAGTTACTATATTTAAGAATTGGTGCTTCTGTCTTAACATGATATTTAATAGGAACCAGAAATGAGAAAAAGAAAATCACTCAAGAGTTATTAATAGCAATGAACAATTCAGTTCTCAGTTCAATTCTGTGAGTTCAGTAAACAAATCTGCCATTTACATCTGTAGATGAACCTAAAGGTTGATTTCATGTTGGAATCTGTTTATTTCTAGCTCCAGTCCCAAGGATAATTTTAAAATCCTGATGAACTTTATACACACACACACACACATATATTTAACTAATTTAGCTTTTAAGATGAACAAATTTCATGTAGTTCATATGTACAGATTTAGGAGCATAGTGATGCCTCCCACTCTACCCACCCTCCTACCCATGCAGCCACCCTCCCTTCTCCTTCTTTTCTTATTATTTCTTTTAATGTTTGCAATGACCTACCATCAGTTTACTTTATACTGATAAGATTATCCTTACACTAAGTAAAGAATCCAACAATAAAAAGCAGAAAATAACACTGTTCCTCAATAGTGCAGACAAGAGCTGTAACAATCAATCTCAAAATGTCAATTTTGCTCATGAACATTACAGTTTTTATACATAGATTAGTTACAAAAGAGCAGGGAAAGCATATGATACTTGTCTTTTTGGGACTGGTTTACTTCACTAAGTATAATGTTTTCCGGCTGCATCCATCATATTGGAAAAGACAGGATTTCATTCTTTTTTACAGCTGAGTAGTATTCCATTATATATATATATGTATATATATATATATATATATATATATATATATATATATCTCCCATGATTTCAATTTTCACTCATCCGTTGATGGACATCTGTGTTTATTCCATATCTTAGCTATTGTGAAATGAGCTGCAGTGAACATGGGGGTACAGATTGGGTAAATTCCCAGGATGGGGTTGCTGGGTCATATGGTAGATGTATTTTCAAAATTCTGAGGTATCTTCATACTGTCTTCCACAGTGGTTGTACTGGTTTACATTCCCACCAACAGTGGATAATGGTACCTTTTTCCCCACATCCTTGCCAGCATTTATTGTTTGTTGATTCTTTCTGTGAGAGCCAATTCTAACTGGGGTGAGGCGAAACATCATTGTTTTATTTGCATTTCCCTGATGGCTAGTGATCCTGAGCATTTCTTCATGTGGTTGTTGGTCTTTTCCTCATGTCTGTTGAATTTCTCCTATGCATAAATATATTATAGTAGTAATAATATGTGCATCTTGACAAACTTTGTGTCTGAGCGGTCACTGATTTAAAAATAGCATTCATACATCACTTTCAGCTTCTGGTTGCTGATAGACCCTTAGGTTGAGATAAAGTTCTTTTTTTTATTTTTTATTTTCTGACAGGCAGAATTAGATAGTGAGAGAGAGAGACAGAGAGAAAGATCTTCCTTCCATTAGTTCACCCCCAAAATGGCTGCTAAGGTCAGCGCTGCGCTGATCTGAAGCCAGGAGCCAGGTGCTTCCTCCTGGTCTCCCATGTGGGTGCAGGGGCCCAAGCACTTGGGCCATCCTCCACTGCACTCCCGGGTCACAGCAGAGAGCTGGACTGGAAGAGGAGCTACGTGGGCTAGAACCTGGTGCCCATATGGGATGCTGCAGCTGCAGGCGGAGAATTAACCAAGTGAGCCACAGTGCCGGCCCCTCCTCTCCCACTTTAATCTCTTCTGCATCTACTCCAATCTCTTCTTTTTGGCCCACTCTAGTGATTTCCCCTTTTATTTATTTATTTATTCTGTTTGTTTGTTTGTTTGTTTATTTTATGATTTACAAAGATTTATTAGAGCCAAAGACTTCTAGCCAGAGCAGCATTGGAGGGGGCTTCCAAGAGAGGAAAAAACCCAAAGGACCCCATGGCACTGGGGTTTTTAAGTACAATTTCAAAGGAAAAAAAAACTTGATTGTCATTCAGTTACCAGGCAGGGACAAAACCCATCAAAAGATCTGATTTACAATACTTTAACCTAACTGGCTTGCTCATGATAAATTAAACAGCCCGTCTACCTAATCCCAAATAAACTTCACATCACTAGTCCTTAACTTCATTTACACCAAAAATATCTTTTTTACTGTGTAAAATAATATAGTTGTAGTTTCCAGGAATTGGGACATAGACTTTGGTGAATATTATCCCATCTGAGTTTTCATTAGACTTTGAAGTTCTTGCAGATACATATTATAATTTGTCAATGATTTCAAAGAGAGTAGGAAAACAAAATCATGATCTAATTTGTAAAGTTCTCAAAGTCATTAATCCTATGTCAGGAATTTGGAAAAAAAAATTTAATGAACACATTCTTTTTTAGGCAAAAAGTTTTTGTGAGAATGTATCACAAATCTATCAGGTAACATAAGTCTGGGAACTGCTTTTAGATTGCAGGAATAATGGGGTTTGAAGGAGCAATGAGAGGACAACATATTGATAAAAGATTATGGAAGTCATCTACTGAAATTATTTTAATGGTTTTCAGAAGCAAATAGAAATAACTAGTAAGTTTAAAAACTCAATGTTTTGCTTCATTTTGCTAAATATTTCTCATAGCATACCACATAGTGCTGAAAGAACATTCTTAAATCAGCTCACAATCATTTTTTTTTCCTTCCTGCACCTTTCCCTAACTCTTTTTCTTCCATTCATGCATTCATTCAATGAATTTTAATTGTGTCTGTATCTTTAACTAGTGGACAAGATTGCTTCTATTTTAAAAAGGTTATAGTTATGACCGGCACCGTGGCTCACTAGGCTAATTCTCCGCCTTGCGGCGCCAGCACACCGGGTTCTAGTCCCGGTCGGGGCACCGGATTCTGTCCCTGTTGCTTCTCTTCCAGGCCAGCTCTCTGCTGTGGCCAGGGAGTGCAGTGGAGGATGGCCCAAGTCCTTGGGCCCTGCATCCCATGGGAGACCAGGAGAAGCACCTGGCTCCTACCATCGGATCAGCGAGATGCGCCAGCTGCAGCGCGCGGGCCGCGGTGGCCATTGGATGGTGAACCAACGGCAAAAGGAAGACCTTTCTCTCTGTCTTTCTCTCTCACTCTCCACTCTGCCTGTCAAAAAAAAAAAAAGTTATAGTTTGTTATGAATTATAAAATATGAATAAAGGTTTGGATTCCACTTAATAATTTCTTTTTTAAACTTTTATTTAATAAATACAAATTTCCAAAGTACAGTTTATGGATTACAATGGCTTCCCCACCCCCATAACTTCCCTCCCATCCGCAACCCTCCCGTATCCCACTCCCTCTCCCATTCCATTCACATCAAGATTCATTTTCGATTCTCTTTATATACAGAAGAGCAATTTAGTATAAATTAAGTAAAGATTTCAACAGTTTACACCCACACAGGAACACAAAGTGTAAAATACTGTTTGAGTACTAGTCATAGCGTTAATTCACATTGGACAATACATTAAGGACAGAGATCCTACATGAGGAGTAAGTGCAGAATGACTCCTGTTGTTGACTTAACAAACTAACACTCTTGTTTATGGTATCAGTAATCACCCTAGGCTCTTGTCATGAGTTGCCGAGGCTATGGAAGCCTTTAGGGTTCACCGACTTCTATCTTATTCTGAAGGGTCATAGTCAAAGTGGAAGTTCTCTCCTCCCTTCAGAGAAAGGTACCTCCTTCTTTGATGGCTCTGTTCTTTCCACTAGGATCTCACTGGCAGAGATCTTTCATCTAGGTTTTTTTTTTTTTTTCAGGAGTGTCTTGGCTTTCCATGCCTAAAATACTCTCATGGGCTCTTGAGCCAGATCCGAATGCCTTAAGGGCTAATTCTGAGGCCAGAGTGCTGTTTAAGGCATCTGCTATTCTATGAGTCTGCTGTGTATCCTGCTTCTAATGTTGGATCATTCTCTCCTTAATTCTATCAGATAGTATTAGCAGACACTAGTCTTGTTTATGTGATCTCTTCGACTCTTAGACCTATCATTATGATCAATTGTGAACAGAAATTGATCACTGGACTAGTGAGATGGCATTGGTACATGTCACATTGAAGGGATTGAATTTGGATCCTCTGGAGCTTTTCTAACTCTACCGTTTGGGGCAAGTCTGATTGAGTATGTCGCAAATTATATATCTCCTCCGTCTCTTTTTCCCACTCTTATATTTAACAGAGATCACTTTTCAATTAAATTTAAACACCTAAGAATAACTGTGTGTTAATTACAGAGTTCAACCAATAGTATTAAGTAGAACAAAAAAATACTAAAAGGGACAAAGTATTAAGTTGTTCATCAACAGTCAGGACAAGGGCTGATCAAGTGATTGTTTCTCATAGTGTCCATTTCACTTCAACAGGTTTCTTTTTGGTGCTTGGTCAGTTGTCACTGATCAGGGAGAACATATGATATTTGTCCCTCTGGGACTGGTTTATTTCACTCAGCATGAAATTAAACAATGTAACAACTTATGCCTAGTTTCCAATTAAAATTGCTAAATATTTTTTAAAAAATCTAAAAATACTGCATATTCAAAGAAATATATGAACAATAACTAGAAAAAGATGAGTCAATAGATGGACACCTAAAAATAGTATAGTAGAACCATGAAACAAGGATTAGGAAAATCTGTATGTCATGATTAGGTTATAACCATATTCTAGTACTTAAGAAAAATATAAATATAAAGAGGTTCAGAATGCAAGGTAGGAGAAGAAAACAAATGGAATTTCTTTACATAGGAACACAAAATTTTAAAAATGCGATAATAATTGGAAGGAACCAACAAACCAACAGCAGATTAGACACTTCAAATAGTGTTATACTTGAAGGAATAGCAAGAGTATATAGTATTTACAAACTGAAGTAGAGAGAGAAAAAATACCAAACAAGCAAATGAAGAAATAAACAAATGGACTAAGTGATACATGAGACAATATAAAATGGTTTCTCATTTATAAATATATGGGTCTCATATAGGTGCAAGGAATGAATTTGAATAAAAAAGTTTATTGAATTTGTAACCTATAATAATATGGCAAATTCAAGAAGTTAATAATCTCAAAGAAAGATGAAAAACCAAAAATCATGCAAAAATATATAATAATTGAGTTGCTAAAACCAAAGAGATACAGGGAATTTAAAATGTATTGGAGGGGCTGGTACTTTGCTGTGGCAGGTTAATCTTCCACTTCAGATTTTGCCATCCCATATCAGGGTACACATTCAAGTCCCAGCTACTCAACTTTCCATCTGGTTCCCTGCTAATATACCTGGGAAGGCAGTAGAGAATGACCCAAGAGGTTGTACCCCTGCCACTCATATGGGAGATCACAATGGAGTTCCTGGTTCCTGGCTTTCGTCTGACCCAGACCTGATTGTTGTGGCTATTTGGAAATCCAGTAGATGAATGATTCTCTTTCTCTCCCTTACCCTCTCTCTCATTCTTTTTTTTTTTCAAATATATACATACAGACAGACATAAATCTTAGACAAGTAAAATTCAGCCAGTGATAAAACACATATTTCACATTGGGAAATAGAAATAATAAATATTCTAAAACTTCTTGTTCACAACTATGCAAACCAGAAGATAATGCAATAGCACCAAAAAAGTATAAATGCTTAATATCACTATTATAAGCTTCAACTTTAAGAAGCTATAAAAGTAAGAATAAAAACTAAAGAAAATAGAATTATGCAAATAATAAAATATAGTAATCAGTAAAACTGAGGATGCCACATCAATAGAGAAAATCATAAGCTGTACTTTGGAAATTTATATTCATTAAATAAAAGTTTAATATAAAAAAATAGAGAAAATCAATGAAATCAAAAGTTGGTCTTTTATATGATCACTGAAAGGGTAAAACTTAACCAGACTGCTAAGAGTAAAAAGAGATTGCACAAAACACCAATAGAAGAAGATACTGCTATAATTCCAGGAACAATTGAATGGCTACTAAGCAAATATTAAGAAAAACTCACCACCAAATTAGCACAACAGTATATATCCAATCTGAAAGATACAAATTTCCAAGTTTATATAGAAAAGAAAGTCTGAATACACAATTAGAAGAAACTGAATTTTTAATCTAAAAATCAACCACACAGAAAACTTCAGGATCATAGGTCTCTAGTTTTTAATGAAGAAATAATTCTTTTTTTTGTAAAGATTTTACTTTCTTTGAAAGCAGAATTACAGAAAGAGAGGAGAGAGAGAGAGAGAGAGAGAGAGAGAGAGAGAAAGAGAAGAGAGAGAGAGAGATAAAGAGAAGAGAGAGAGAGAGATCTTCTGTCTGTTGGTATACTCTCCAATGGCTGCAATGGTTGGGGCTGGGCCAGACTGAAGCCTGGAACCAGAAGTTCTGTCTGGGTCTTCCACATGAGTGGCAGAGCCCCAAGTACTTGGGCTGTCTTCTGCTGCTTTCCAAGGGCGTATCAGCAGGGTGCTAGATCAGAAGTGGAACAACCAGTACTTGAACTGGCACTTATATGATATGTTAACATTGCAAGTGATGTCTTAACCTGGTGTGCCACAATGCCAGCCCCACTAATGAAGAAATAATTCTAATCTTCTTTCTAAAAATAAAGAAGCAATGGAACTCTGCAATTCATTTTATTCAGCTACCATTATGCTAATATCAGAACAAAAGACATCAAAAGAAAATGAAAATGTTATCCATGTCCATAGACACAAAAATCTTTTAATTCATTTTAGTAAACCAATCTAAAAATATATAAGTAGGATAATATTTCATTAAAAATTTGCATTATATTAGGCCTTAAAATTTTAATGTACAACTGAAAGATTTAAACAATGTAATTCAGTAAATGAACAATAAAAATATATATGAGTATCTTTAGATACTCATATAGAAAAATCATAAAAAAACTAACACCTTTTCAATATTTTTTAAAAAAATTTTCAGGAAATTACAATGTGTGAACTTTGTCAGTTTGACAAACATTTCTGTGGAAAAACTATCTGACCTCATATTAAGTGATTAAAGTTTAAACGTTTTCCAGTTGAGAATCAAGAAAAGGTCTACTCTGATCCACATTTCATATCTTACTCTTAAATTATCTCAACATTCTTCATTGACCTAACTGTGAATCATTAAACTGCAAGTATTAAAAATTAAAACAGTGGAGAAAACATTTTGCAACTTTGGGTTGGGTTAAGACACTAAAAATGCAAACAAGAACAACAAGTTTAGAAACTGAATTTCATCAAAAATTTTAAAAAAAAGATTTTAAGACACCATTAGCTCAATAAAAACTCAAGTTACACAAGGGGATAAAACTTGTAAATCACATAGCAGACCTAGGACTTGTACTCAGAATATTTAAAGAACTCTCATAACTCAGTAAAAACACACAAGCAAATTAGGAAATAGGGAAAAAAATAATAACTACTTAATTAAAGAAAATATTCAGATGGCTACATCAAAAGATACTGACAAAAATGATTAATCACTAGGGAAATCCATGCTAAACCAAGACACAACTCTACTGTACATGTATTGTAATGACTGAAATAAAAGGAAATAGTGCTGCTGAGAAGTAGAGCAATCAGAATTTTCCTACCTTACATTCGGGAGTCACTTTGGAAAATGGTTTGTCAGTTTTCACCAAATTAAACATGCATCTAACATGTTCCCTAGTAATCTCACCTCTAGATAAATAAAAATTTAACATTGAAAGAAAAACCTGTATGAACATTATTATATTTGCTTTCTTTAAATTTGCTAAAAACTGGTAACAACCCAAATGTACTTCAATCAATGAATGAATAAGCAAATTGCAGAACATACATTTGCCAATAAATGGAATTTATAGCCAATATAATTTGTTTGCTCATACAATTATTCATACATATACAACATGTATGACTCTCAAATACCTTTTATTAAATGAAGGAAACTAGACAGAAAGTACTATATAACTGTATGATTTCACTTACACAACATTCTGGAAATAGCGTAAGAATAGATCAGTTTCTGCCAGTTTGAGGTAGGGGAAGCTGGTTGATTACAGTAGAACAGCATGAGAAATTTCTCAGAAAGATAAAAAAATGTCCTGGGTCTTGACAATGGTGGTGGATACATGACTATGCATTTCTCAAAAACTATAGAATTATACTCTACAGAGTGATTTTTAATTTAAATTTAAAGACAAAACTTATTCATATATTACTGCACATACACTAAAGCAGCCAGAAGTAAAAAGATTTACAATGCCGTGTTGGTAAGGACATGGAGCACACAGCATAACTCTCATCACTTCAAAATCCCTCTTTTCCAATCCTTTTAGTCCCTAAGGGATGTATAGAGTGTCAGGAATATTTTAACTGGAATTCTAGGTACATCACACTTAGAAGTTCTACAAAGGTGATGTAATTTACAATTAATTTTTGCTACTTTCTAGGATTCATCTGAAGGGTAATTTAAACATCTTATTATGTTACTTTTGCAATTCAGATCTCCATATAAACAATATACTCTGTACTACATGGTCTGATCAGGTAACATAATTTTGACTTCTCTAATTTTTAGCATTTATCATAAATTTATGTGGAGAAGTAATGTTCCTAAAGTGACACATGAAGGAAACATTCATTTCTATAGCTATTTTAAACATTCCTTTTAGAATAAGCCAGTATCTTAGAAATATGCTTCATTTGTCTGCCTTTTGGCTTAAAAATTATCTTTCCTAAATATTCTTTAGTGCTATCATACTGGTCTTCATTGAGGGATGTTATGAGAAGGACCATATGAAACTTCCTTTTATCTTTTGTATCAGAAAGCTATTGAAGTCCTTGTCTGCTATGATCAATGCATCCACTTACTGAGGACCCATGGGGGAAATTATCTGAGCATTCTCAGTATCAGGAGAGGCTCTACTTGCACAATCCTAATTCCCTTGCATATTATAACCCATGAACATATAAACTGATTGTTTTCTTTTTCACTCCAGGCTACTAGGATATTTAAATGCAAGATAAAATAAAATATAAAGATAAAATAAAATATGCATTTGATATCGCTATATCCAGTGGTGTTAGGAGGATCATTAAGTAATATGTAGATAGATAAGATATACTAAATCAGAAAATAAGGCAAAAATTATTTGGAAAACATCTACATTACATGTAATGGAGAAAACTGCATTGAAACAAAATAGATTCAATTATTTCCTATCTGATATTAACATAAAGCATTTTGGATCTTACTTTGTTACAAAGCAGAAATATTTACAGAGGAGAAAGAAAGCAAAGAACCATTGGGTCTAATAGGAATGCTATAATAATTATAATACCAATACCATCTTGAGATAACCAAATATCATTTAACTAAATAGTTATGATGAGGCTCTTTAGAACTGTTTAGCATCCTGAACAAGTAGACATTGACCAAGAGTTAACTCAAAATATGTTTTTTTTAATGGATGTCTTGGTTAAAAAATAGAAAATACTTTATAAAGATAATGTTAGCTTTAGAATATTCATTCAGGGTTTCATTTCATCCAGGAACATATTTTTAGTCTCTCTTTGGATGCATTTTCTCATATGAACAAAGGAAATAATAGCCACCTCATAAAATTATGAGAACAAATGTGAGAATATATATAAAATCTTGTGAAAACTCCCAATGAAATTTTTGATTAAAAATACAATTGAAATTATGAAGCATTGTTTAGCACTGATAAGATTGTATTTAATAGATAAGAATGGTATTGTCAGATCTCATACTATAATTTGATTTCATAAGCCAAAACCTACAGAGTCAGAAAAACAGTTTAATACTTTAAAGTGAAAGAAATACTACATATGATTATTAAGGTCAGATAAAGATCACATTCACTCACTACAGCACATACAGAGACTAGTGACTGCCATTACACATTTCAGATTTTTGTGACTATTTTTATGGCCTCCCTATAATCTTCTACCACCTTTGGTGGTCTGAGACTCATTTTCCCTGGAAAATAAGTGCTTCAATTTGCAGTGACAAGTTTAGTCATTGTTTTTCTCTTCAAAATTTAAATTACAAATAGAGAAAAGGAGGCTAACATACTTTACATGATACTGGGAAGAAATCCTCCCCTGCCCTAAGCACACCTTGCCCAAGAGGGATGAATTATGAAGAGAAAGTGCTTCCATGGAGCTGGCTGTTACTGTTTATGTGCTTGTTTGCAGCTAGGTTCTGTTCTGACCAGGTTGAATCCATTACTAACGATGTATTATTTACTGTCTCTGTGAATGGAGCCATATGTTATTGGTCTGCACCTTGTGAAACCTCCATTATGTTCCATTTGTAAGTGTTATAACTTATCTGAATTCACTTGTCTGCATATGTTGTTGACTAATAAAACTATCTTCTCCAAGTGACAATAGCTCCAGTTGTAAAAGGTTCAACTGGGTATCAGAAAATACTGTTTATACACCCACTATGCCTGTAACTCAGTGCTATGGTATTATATGTCTCAGCATATTTTCCCCTCATTTTTGCATCAGCAAACTAAGAATTGTTTTGCTGCTAGAATTGCTTTTACTTAATTCAATCCCAGCTATGAACATGTCCTTTCTCTGCCTTGAGAAATCAGCCCAGTGCTATACAGAGCCTAATGATGTGCCCTATCACTCCAGGATGTTGGTATATTTTCATAATCTAATCAAGTTTGGAAAACTGTTACTAATATTTTTTAAAGCTA
This sequence comes from Lepus europaeus, assembly GCF_033115175.1. NCBI lineage: Eukaryota > Metazoa > Chordata > Mammalia > Lagomorpha > Leporidae > Lepus > Lepus europaeus. Next base: position 63,952,808 of record NC_084831.1, read on the forward strand.
TACTCCATATCTACCTAACAGTACTTAAGTTCCAAAAAGAAATATGAGTATAATATCTGAATAAACACTCTTTGACTAGCATTGCTTAATTTTAATTTTTAAATCTGTTTTAAAGATGTATTTTATTTATCTGAAATACAGAGGGAGGGAGAGACAAAGAGAGAAAGAGATTTTCCATCTGCTCATTTACTCCCCAAATGGCCACAAGAGCTGGGAGTAGGCCAGCCTGAAATTCCATCTGGGTCTCCCACAAGGGTGGCAGGGGTCCAAATATTTGGGCTGTCTTCTGCTGCCTTCCCAGTGCATTAGCAGGAAGCGGGATCAGAGGTGGAGCAGCCAGGTCTCTAACCAGTTCTCTGATAGTGGGCTGTGAGAATGGCAGGCAGCAGTGCCACAACACTAGCCCCTAGCACTGTTTTCAGATTGTATTAAAGGATAAACTCTGGCAATCCCCGAATTCCTATGTTGACATCCTATCAGTGTCTCACACAAGGCCATATTTGCAGATACAATCTTCTCAGGGGTAATTAAGATAAAATGAGGACACTAGGGTGGGCCTTAATCTGATATACCTGATGCCCCTCTAAAAGAAGAGGAATTTTTGGCATAAACACAGCATGCAGGGGCAGAGGAGCTAGATGTGAAGACATGGAGAAAAAGATTATCTTCAGGCCAAGGAGACTCCTGGAACAGATCCATCCATCACAGCCCTCAGAAGGAACAAGCCCTGTGAACACTCTGATCTCCTAGTCCCCACACTGTGAGTTCATTTCTATTGTGGAAGTCACCCTGTGTGTCGTACTTTATTACTGCAGTCCTGGCAAACATGCAGATGTCATTATGAACATGGCAAAGGCAGATCTTCTCTGCTAGTGTTTATTATTATATTTGCATTTTAAAGGTTTACTTGTTTGAAAGGCACAGTTACAGAGAGAGAGAGAGAGAGAGAGAGAGAGAGAGAGAGAGAACTTCCATGTACTCTTTCACTCCTCAAATGCCTGCAATAGCCAGGACTGAAAGAAGCTACAACCAGGATCCAGGAGCTTCATTCAGGTCTCCCAAAGAGGTTGCAGGGCCCTAAGCACTTGGACCATCGACAACATCAACCACTGCTTTCCCAGGTGCACCATCAGGGAGCTGGATCAGAAACCGGGCAGCTAGGACTCAAACAAATACTCATACAGGGTGCCAGAGTTACAGATAGCAGCCTAACCTACTGTGCCACAACATGACCCCATATAAGTATATTTAAAATGCTCAAAATTTGGCATACTGTTTTATATTACTGGTTTTATTTTTAATATCCATTTACTGCTTTATTTTGTTCTTTCAAAAGTTTCTAATACTTATTTTATTTTGCATTTATCTTCAAACAGCATTTAAAGTATCACAGGATGTATCTAAGAGCCTGTCATTTTTAATGCATTGTTTTTCTTAAAGAAAAAACACTTATAACATATAAAAAAGTCAGTTATCCTTCATTATTCTATTTCTGCTTTCCTTATGCCCCTCTTCATCTCTATTCTCACACTCTACTGTCTTTTCAGTAAGCTAGGCATCCCTTTCTGTATGCTTAAGGGTTTGTCTGTCTGTACCAATCCCTTGATCCCTGTTACAAAACTTTAGCAAAGTCCAAAGAGAAAAAAAAAATCCATAAGATTTTCTGTTATGAGCAAACCAATGCTGCTTTCTTCATATTTGAATCTGGAGCTGGGAAATGTATAAACTAAGGGTTTGAGTTATATGGTATCATCGTGAAAAGATATTTAGGAAATATATTTTTTTCATTCTTTGGGGACAGTGTTGTAAAATATGTGTTTGCTTCTACACATTGAGCCTTCGACTTCTGTAAAAGGATCATTTGGGTTAGTCGTTCTTGAATGTGAACCAACAAGCCAGTAACTTAGAAGCTTAGATATCTCAATAGTTCTTGCTTATTAATACATAATAAATACTCATTTCATTTGTTAAGCGAAAGAATGATAATTCAAAGAAAGTCAGTAGAATGAAGCAAGAATGAATATATAAAGTAATGAATTGCCTTGCTCTACCAGAATTTGACCATCATTGCATCTAACCATCCTCTCCCTTCCCATGTTGTGCCTTCTTCTTGGAGAATCTGGAGTTGATGACCAAAAACGGGGACAAAACAGTTATTGTCACCTTCTATTGATCTTATGCTAGCAATGATAGATTTTCCATTATCACTGAGTTCCCAGATCTTTCAAGAATTTCTGGACAGATTCACTAGATTCCATTATTTTCAAATACCAAGATCAAAGTCAAAAAAGCAGAAATTTGAGTCTTTGGGATATAAAATGCTATTTCATGTATTTGTAAGAGGACATGTAGTCAAAATGATGGATATATCTCATAATGTCCACTCAAGCTGGAAAGCAAATTATAAGTTGAACAGATGGTTATAATAAAGGTATATAACGGAGTACAATCTTACTCTCTTTTTGATTTTTAGATATTATTATATAATTATAAGAAAGGAAGGATAAATATATTGATGAAAAATGAATGCAGAGATAATAGACATCAATGCCAATTAAATGCTTTTTTAAACAAATAAAGTAAATGTTATCAATATATCTCATTGTGCAATACTGCAACAGTATATAAAAGAATATACTGGCTGGTGATGGGAATATATTGGTTCAACAGTAAAGACTGACTTTATCAATGCCATTTCTATGTTTCAGGAGGAAAATGAAACTCTGAAACATTAAGTGCTTGTTTTTATGTAGTTAAGTCAGAGAACAGTGTACAAATGAGCTATACATCTGTATAAGTGATGGGAATTATGAACTTTGCCAACTGCCAAATATGTCCGCTGCTGGATTTCCTGCTTAAAATTCTAATCACTACTTTGTATTATTTATTTATTTTAAAGATTTATTTTACTTATTTGAAGGGCAGAGTTACAGAAAGAGAGAAAATCTTCCACCTGATGGTTTACTCCTCAAATGGCCACAACAACCAGGATTGGGCCAGGCCAAAGCCAGGAACCAGGAGCTTCTTTCGGGCCTCCCATATGAGTTCAGGGACCCAAGGACTTGGACCATCTTCCACTGCTTTTCCAGGAGCATTAGCAAGGAGCTGGATTGGAAGTGGAACAGCTGGGACTTGAACTAGTGCCCATATGGGAGCCAGAATTGTGGGCAGTGGCCTAATCTGTTATGCCACAATGCCGGCCTCTTTAATTACTATTAATACTTCTTTTAATTAAAGGCATTTTCCCAAAGAAACTTGCTTCAGATGAGAGTACTTGGGGCCTGCATTGTGATATAGTGGGTTAAGTTGCTGCCTGCAATGCCAGCATCCGATATGGGCACTGGTTCATGTCCCAACCACTCTGCTCCAATTCAGTTCCCTGATGATCGCCTGGGAGAGGCAGCAGGAGATGTCCAAAGTTTTTCAGCCCCAGCCACCCATGTGGGAGACCCAGATGAAGCTCTTGACTTCAGCATGGCCCAGCCCTGGCCATTATGGCCATCTGGGGAGTGAGCTAGCGGATGGAAGTGCTCTCTGTGATTGTGTGTCTCCCTCTCTCTCTCTGTACTCTTTCAAATAACAAAAATAGAAGCTTTTTTTTTTTTGACAGGCAGAGTAGATAGTGTGAGAGAGAGACAGAAAGAAAGGTCTTCCTTTTTGCCATTGGTTCACCCTCCAATGGCCGCTGCGGCCAGCGCATCTCGCTGATCCGAAGCCAGGATCCATGCGGGTGCAGGGCCCAAGGACTTGGGCCATCCTCCACTGCCTTCCCGGGCCATAGAGAGCTGGCCTGGAAGAGGGGCAACCGGGATACAACCCAGCGCCCCAACCGGGACTAGAACCCGGTGTGCCAGCGCCGCAAGGCGGAGGATTAGCCTGTTAAGCCAAGGCGCCGGCCTGATACTATCTTGAATATATTTCAGTGGGTCAAATTAAAAGCTAATGATTTTACCATATTAATGAACACAATTACTTACTAGAAGTTGATTGACATATGGGCAGTTTTCCAATTACATTAATAAAGTTCAGGGAATACATTAATAGGCTTGTCCATCAATTCAAAAACTAAAAAAAAGTCATAAAAATCAGCCCCACTTAAGCTATATTTCCTCTCAAGGAACAGAATAAACTTTCAGTCTTTAATTGTGTATCTGGATAGTCTTGAAGCATATGCTCATTGCTTAATAATTTGTCAATCCTTTATTAACAAAAATAAACCTTTCACAAAAGAAAAGAAATTAGAGTGCTTTAACTAAGAAGTAAAACATGTAAACCTATTGGTATGTATTTCCCTTAAAGCCTAAAGTCAACTTGTAGCTCCATTACTATGAGAACCTAAGCAAATTACTTGGCCTCATCCAACAGCTATGATTTTGTCTTGGATACATATGTTATATTTAAGAAGCTAGGAGCGGGTGCTGGCACCGTGGCTCACTTGGTTAATCCTCTGCCTGCAGTGCCGGCATCCCATATGGGCACTGGGTTCTAGTCCCAGTTGCTCCTCTTCCAGTCCCGCTCTCTGCTGTGGCCATGGAGGGCAGTGGAGGATGGCCCAAGTGCTTGGGCACCTGCACCCGCGTGGGAGACCAGGAAGAAGTACTGGGCTCCTGGCTTTGGAGTGGTGTAGCTCCAGCTGTAGTGGCCATTTTGGGGGTGAACCAACGGAAGGAAGACCTTTCTGTCTCTCTCTGTTTCCCTCACTGTCTAACTCTATCTATCAAATAATAAAAAAAAGAAGATAGGAAGGAGAGGAGATATTGGACTAAGTAAAGTAGAATCAAGTTTTTCATGACTTCCAGTCTTCAAATATCATCATAATTTTCATAAATGTGAGCACCACTATTTATAATCTTGTTTCTTCGGGTTTCTTTTGATAGAGGAAATCAACAGTTACAGCTATTAACTTTACTTGGAACAATGAGGTCAATAGTCATTTCTCCAGAGAAAGCATCACCCAATAAAGCAATATCCTTTCAAATATGACAGGTGGAAGCAAATCAGATAAAAGTATAAATTTATTTATAGCATGATAGAGGGAAAATCAGAGATGCAATGAGTTTACACATTTAAACACAAATCATTGACCCTTCCAGAGACTTAAGAAAGTAGATTTATTTCATGGGATATAAAAAAATCAATTTTACTTACAAAACTTGTGTGCTTGGCAACCTTCCCCTTCTAAGATTACTGAGATTCATGCCATTTTGCTCTACTCTCAAATCATAGTCTAGGGAAAGCATGCTTTTGGCTGGTGATGGAGGTCAGTTGAAGAAATACTCATTGAGTTGTATATAATAATTTAAAACAAAAACAGGTGGTATCTAGTCATTCATTAAATATGTACTGACAAAAACTTTGTGCCAGTTATCACTTAAAGATCTGGGAATACAAAAACCAATAACACATCCAAGGTATCTGTTTCTATTGATATTAAAAAGAAAGTGAATAATAAATAAACACAAAAGACAATATTATATAACTATGCATCCTTGGCAAGGAATTAAAATATAGTTAAGTTTTCTGAAACTTGGTACTACTAATATTTTGAAGTGTATAACCTTTGTGTGTGGGTGGGTGCTCTGCTGCACATGGCACAATGTTTAGAGTATCCTTGGCATCAGCTCACCAAATACTAGTACCAGTCTTTTCCCACCTCAAAAATGTTCTCAAACAGTTCCAAACACCTTTATGAAGCCTTGGTGTCCCCAGTGGAGTACCACTGATACAAAATGATATGATAGGCAGTGTCTGCCTACCCACTGGAGCAATAGAGTTTTATGGCCACAAAAAGTCATTATAATGCCATTAACAGATATCCATATGGAGATTTGGGGGAGAAGGATCCAGACCAAGGAAATAATTGTGTAACAGATTCACAGCAGAGCAAAAATGGCAAGTTTGACAGACAGAAGGAAGGTCAGCAGGAAGAGGAGGAGTATGAGATGAAATGCAAAGAAGTCAGTTCACCTATGGTGTTTCTCCAGGGAAACTTCTTATCAATGAAATAATATTGGCTGGTTTATTTAGTGGAAAGATTACTCTGGCTTCTGACTGGAGAATGGATTGAGACCAACATGGAATACAAGTTAGGAAGCAATAGTTGTATAAATAGAGATGATGGTGATCTCAATAATCTGCAAATAGAAGTTCTCATTTGTCAAGCTCAATTAGTATGTGTACATTCTGTAAATCTGTTTTCTTCTCATTCCCTTCTCTCATGCATAGGCTACTCCTCCTTGTCTTATTCACAGAAATATACTTTCCTACCTTTCAAATTACAGTAAATCATTATTTTTAAGTTCATTTTGATTCATTCATTTATATAAACTTTATTCACTTATTTTAAATAAAATTGCATTGAAGGATTTAAAAATAACGTTGAATCCCTGCTATTAAGGAGCTAGCTTTGCATTGAATATAATGTTTCATATGACAGTATATCATGTCTGTCATTGTTGTTTCCTGCAAAATTTGCTCATCCTTTCTATAGGACAGTAAAGAACAATGATAATAAATGGCCACTAAAGTTGGATAAATGTTTTGATTACCTAGCTTTTGGCAACCCCTTTTACCAGTGCTTGATTACTTTTCTTATCTGTAAAATACTAGGGGATTTCTAAAAATTCACAGAAAATGGAATAAAAGGTATTTATTTTGGCACAAAAAATTAAAATCCATGCATATGTAGGATCTTCAAAAAGTTTATGAAAATGCATATTAGGAAACAACATGTAAGGACTTTAAAAATTTTTGCACCAAAATAAATATCTTTAATTCCGTTTTCCACATATGTTTTTAAGTACTCTTGTATAGGAACTATATATTTTGGATATTTTGCATGGTACTGTATGAGAAGAAGAGAAAAAATTGGCTACTTGATGCATACTATATTTTTAACATCTTTATTCAAATGTAACTGTCATGTAAGAAGTTACATTCATTTAAATAGAATCTTATGTGTTAACATATCACTACACCCATTAAATCATCACCACATTAAAGACAACGAACATATCATCCCCTCCAAAAGTTTCTTCTCGTGTCTTTGTAATCCTTCTCTTCTGCTGGCCACCTCCTCCCACCTCCAAGCAGCTAGTGTTGCCACACTATAATTTGTATTTGCCAGTGCTTTATAGAGGAATGGTCTTCCAAAAGTTCATGGAAATTGTGTATTATGAAAAAAAACTAAGATGAATTTTAGCATTTTCCATCAAAGTCAGTTTATTTAATTCCATTTCCATGAGCTTTTTGAAACACCCTCATAAGTACAACAATATAGAATATAATCCATTTGCATAAGCTCTGACAAAAATCTGCTGACATTATTATCTTTGCTCTCTATTTATATTTTGTGTTTTTTCCCTCTGGTTGCTATTAGGATCTTTTCACTGTTTTTTAGCAATTGCATTTTCATGCGCCTTGTTGTGGCTGTTTCTGTTGTGTTTTTCACTTTCCCCAGGCTTAGATTTGATTGAATACTTTTGGTTTCTGTATTTGGTATAACAGAGAGTGATTTCATCGTTATTCCTAGTTCCTGCCACATTACCTCTAAAACTCTAGGACTATGACATAGGGTACATGAGTGATAGGGTATGAGTGTCACTTGTTCTAAGGATGCAACACTTCAGGGCCCATAGATGGCCTCCAGTCACCACGTTCAGCCCTATTCTGCAGCCTCTGGGAAGGAAAGAAGGGCTGGAGCTTGAATTAATCATCAATGGCTTGGGACCTGTCACCCAGAGGGTTAACGCCCTGGCCTGAAGTGCTGGCATCACATATGGGTGCCGGTTCTAGTCCTGGCTGCTCCTCTTCCAATCCAGCTCTCTGCTATGGCCTGGGAAAGCAGTACAAGATGGTCCAAGGCCTTGGGCCCCTGCACCCATGTGGGAGACCCGGAAGAAGCTCCTGGCTCCTGGCTTCAGATTGGGGCAGCTCCGGCCATTGCTGCCAATTGGGGAGTGAACCATCAGACGAAAGACCTCTTTCTGTTTCTCTCTCTCTCTCTCTGCTTCTCCTCTCTCTGTGTAACTCTGATTTTCAAATAAATAAATAAATCTTTAAAAAAATCATCAATGGCTCATTATATGATTAATCAGGTCCATGAAATGAAATCTTCCTAAAATCCCCTAAACAGCAGGGCTCATGGAGCTTTTGAGTCAGGTAACACATCCATATGCCAGGAGTGTGGTACAGCCCAACCCCACAAGGAAAGACACTCCTGCACTTGACATTCTTTGGGACTTTGTTCTTTGTACCTCTTTATCTGTATGTTTATTTATAACTTATATAATAAATCAGAGTGCCTTCTATTAGTGTCTTCCTGAGCTCTGTGAGCCATTCTAGCAAATTATAGAGCCCAAAGAGGAAGTCATGGGGACCCCGTATTTCTAGTCAGCAGGACAGAATTATGGGTATCCTGAGACTTTCAATTGCTTTCTGAGGTGAGAATAGTCTTGTGTGACTGAGCTTTTAATTTGTGGCATCAGGAGAAAATAAAAACCAAAACTCTCACTGGGTTTGTACTTTTAAGAAACTTGCAAAGTTTGTCATTATGCTCCACAATATTTTTATTTTTAATTAAAAATCATTTGTTTATTTGAGAGGCAGGGAGACGGAGAGAAAGCTCCCGCCTGCCAGGTCATGGCTGGGCCAGGGTAAATCAGGAGCCAAGAGCAGAATCTAGGGCTCCTACATGGGTGGCCGGGACTCAAGTATTTGAATTGTCAGCAGCTCATTCCTGGGATGTGCTTTAGCCGGAAGCTGGATTCAGGGGCAGAGCCAGACATCAACCTGAGCACTCTGGTGTGGGATGTGGCCATCCCAGGCCAAAAACCTCCCTTCTACAGTATTTTAAATTTCTGTCTCTCTCTTCTCTCTTTGGGGAATCAAGTTACATAACAATTAGGCTGTCTGAAATTTCTCTGCAGTTTACTAATGTTTTGTTCATTTAAAAATTCTGTTTTCTCTGTTTCATTTTGGATAATTTAGTTAGGCTTTCAAGTTTATTAATCTTTTATAATAAACTGTACTATACCTTTAATTGTATCTGGTAAATCACATCAGTGCTATAGTTTTAATATTTAGTTTACTTCTGGTATTTAAAAAATCACAGAGATAGATATTTACATGAAAACTTTTAATGGTACTTCTTTGATTGATGGATATTCAATATTCATATAAATAATCTTAAGCTTTGCTCTTGGATGCATTTAAGTTACTTGAAGACAGCATGATTTTTCTGGGTCTTGTTTAACGATTTTTTTCAGTGGAGCCAGCCATGGCAGTGCTCAGTCCAGAGACAATTATTCCAGGCACTGTTACCTTTAATCCCTCTGTGTGATTCTTCCCCTAGCCTCAGAGAGTTACTTCATATGTGAAGGATGAACTTGTGTACCCTCGGCAGCTCACTGTCTCTTTCCTCTCTATTCCTTTGTCCTGTGGCATCTAACCACCTTGCTCCCCATGGATTTTCAGAGTCTGCCAGTTCCACTTGGGCTTTATCTCCCAACACTGTAGCCTAGTTACATTTCTAAAGCAGTAACATGGGATATCAGTAGTGCTCTCCTATGTTTCCTATCTCTGAAGAATAATTATGCTACACTGCTCAATGTCCAGTATCTTTGAGTGTGGATTCATATAGATATTTTGTCAGTTTACTTGATTATTTCATCAGAAGATAAAACCCAGTTTTTATCACTTCCTGGTTGGAAACAGAAGCTCAGTTATTTTCCAATGAGCTGGTCTTCAGAAGGACCTCACAACATAATAATAGCTACAATTTAATTTAAGTCAGATTTTTACACTTGTCCTTTCAGCAATACCAGGACCAGTACTAGTTCTTTTATGTACATGTGTTTCCTCCTGATGCTCATCTCTTTGAAAGCACATTACTTCCGTTTTTATCTTCTGGGAAGTTTATGGTTACATACTCTGCATGTTTTTAATTTTTGCATGTATCCTTGGATTGAAATTCCATCCTCGCTGAGGAACATTAAGGAAATGGGTTAACTACATCATCAATCATCAGTTAATTCTGTACCATTTTAAATTTATTAGCATATAGTTGCATCATAAGTGAAGGGAATATGCTGCACTTTAAGATAATAATTTTCTATTATACAAAAACAATTTTCTTCAAATTTAAAAGAAAAGACCAAACTGTTCAAAATACATTGTTAATTTTCTCAGTGTCTCTGGATAATTTATTTCTAGAGGGAATGTTCAGGAAATCTCTGTAGGGTGTGCTTTTGTTGCTGCTGTTACTTTTCTTTTTGAGAATACTCTGATGTATCTAAATTTGCCATCTCCTTCCCCACTTTCTTTTTGACACACTTATTAATTAGAATTGGATTATGGAGTAGTTTCCAGTGTTTCATCTGAAGACTTTATAGCATGATAATCTATGCCAAATGAAGCCCGTACCACTGCTGCCCCTCAGTGATGGAAGAACTGACCTCATCCATCTAGATCTCTCTACTTCCCTATAACTGACATTTGTTCCTGTGTCTGTCACCAGTTTGGCTGAAAAGAAATGAGCAAAATTGCTATCTTCAGTAAGTGGACAGTGCTGAAGAATTTATCAAAGATAGTTTCATAAGAGATGCTTAGAAAGGATGCTGGATGACAAATTGCTGCTGTTGTGAGCTTTTGGAGTTAGTATTTAGAAAACTTAGTACTTACGTGATCTTTGTTGAAGTACAGCTGTTACTATCCACTGTTAGGTGGAATCTTTTTTTTTCCTATAAAACCCAGTCTCTGAGTGGTTCTTTTGTACTTTTTGCAAGTAATCATAAAGTATGGATTTTTTTTTTAAATCTTCACTAAGTTTTGGAGTGAGTAGGATAAAGAGAAATTCTGAGAGATCTTTCTGATTTTGCTCTGTACTTCCTACAAATACAAAGATGTTTTGCTCTGCAGGGCCACTGATAACTGCATTAGCCATCATTCTTTTTTTTTTTCAAAGTGATAGAAACTCAGTTTAACCTACTTAGACTGAAAAGAAAATTTACTGTCTTAAGGAACTGATGAGTCTGAAGTTAGGAGCAAGAGATTAGCAGGAACTCAGACACTGTCATTAGAATTCTCATGATCCACAGTTCTTAACAATGCTTTCTTTTAGGTTATTTGTACTCTCAGGTGGCTTCTCTTTATGTGATTATAAAGATACTCTGCCCACCTGCCAAAACACACACACAAACCTCCAGGCTTGTATCACTTAGTGTCGAATTCCAGAAGGATGGACTTCCGTTCTTTCCAATATCCACATCAGTTCACCTCCAAAGCTTTCAAAGACCCTCATGTGAACACATGTCCATCTCTAGAGCTACCAATATGGCCAAAGGACCCAAGAAATGGGTCAAGGCTTTTGCACCATGCTCATCCTGTATAAGCAACCAGAGCAGCTCTCCATAGACATTTTGATTTTCAGAGGAAAAAATTCAGGGCAAGCAAATGTAGCAAATATCTATCATTAATATTTCAGGAATGCCCTGTGACATGTCTTATCCTACATGACCTAAGTGTGTAACACACATCTTCAGGTTCAGAAAATACGTGTCATCTTTCTTTGGTCAGCACGTAAGGGACTCAACATTAGGAGGATGCTGGACTCCCTGACATATTGCTTAATTCTGCAATACTCCATTTAGGCACCAGTTATGAAATGAAACTAGATTTTATTTTCTGCATCACTCTGCTGAAACTGTGTTGATTATTCCCCTATATTCCAATAATTGATTGCAGTTTCTTATTTAGATGTTCTTCTGTTTCCTGTAACTTATTTTATTTTGCTGATAAATAAGGTGATTTCTAAATGAAGTAAACAACAGACAGAAGCAAATCACCAATAACTAGTTTCAGTAAACATCTATCAGATAAATTCAGGATATGCTAACAAATGATGATGAGAATGACTAAAGTTTTTTTTTTAAGATTTATTTATTTATTTGAAAGACAAAGTTACACAGAGAAGGAGAGGCAGAGAGAGAGAGAGAGGTCTTCCATCCGTTGGTTCACTCCCCAGTTGGATGCAACGGCCAGAGATGCCCCAACCCGAAGCCAGGAGCCAGGAGCTTCCTCTGTGTCTCTTACACTGCTGCAGGGGCCCAAGGACTTGGGCCATCTTAAATGCTTTCCCAGGCCATAGCAGAGAGCTGGATCTGAAGTGGAGCAGCCGGGACTCAAACCGGTGCCCATACAGGATGCCAGCACTGCAGGCAGCAGCTTTACCCACTATGCCACAGTGCCAGCCCCATGACTAAAGCTTTGATAAAAGATTTTATTTGTATTCACATGCCCAGTACTTATTAGGAATTTACTAGTGTTCCAATATATTGTAAAGCCATGGAGGAAAAAAAAATCAAGCAAAATAGCTGTTACCAGGGAGACTGCAAACTGATTCAGAAGATGTGCAAGTACCAATGCAAACACTATACAAGAAAATAGTCATTTTATTTTTTTGCTGTAGTATAAGTATTACATGCAATAGAAACTTATAAAATGGAGAGAAAGCCTTAGGGTGGCATACTTTGATGGTAAAAGCATGACTTAAGCAGTCTGAATGACAAGTGTTGTATTCATGGAGGGAAATGCTGGCTAATGACAAAGGAAAAAGGTACAAGGGCAAAAATGATCATATTCCACATGTGCTAAGGGATAGTCCCAAGTCTGCATGAGTTGAATGATGGATTTATATTCAAGAACAATGAGAAATTCCTTGAGAACTGTTGATGAAGTGTGAGGCCATGTTGTTATGAAAATCTCACATGCAATTAGGTCAGGCTTAGAAAGAGCCAGGTTTAGAAAGAGCAACAAAGTTTGGCACAGACTAAGCAAGGAGCCATTGCCTGGAGGATTCAGTTTGCGCAGATGTATATGAAATTATGCAGTCAAACTGGCAAACAGACACAAGCTTTGGATCCCAAAGAACATTGAAAGGTAGCATCTAGTCAGAAAAGGGAGCACCCACTGAAGCAGGTTGCTTTTAAACGCTAGGATCCAAGCCACTGGTGGAGAGTGTAATATTTCATTTCAATCCAATTCAACAAATAGAATATGGGGCTAAGACGGTTGTGCACACATCTGGAGACAGAGAGATAAAACAACAGATTGGGGACCAAGCCAAGTAACTGGAGGGGTGAGTTAGAGAAATGAGGAAATGAGAAGCACAGCTGGCCTCGCCCCTGGGAAAGTGACTGCTGAAGCTTATGTATCCCACTCACTCCATGCTCAGGACTAGAAATGAAGCTGGGTGTGAGTAAGATGAAAATCACAAACCTACCATCTTAAAACAGTTCTATACTCATTTTTTTCTCATGTTTCTCAACGTATTTGCACTGACATTCCTTAAAAAAATCTTTCAACGGAATCTAACATGATTTTTACCCCTTTGATTATAGAATAGGAACTTTTGTGGCTGGATGACTTATATAACCTTTCTGATCTTCATTCTACTCCTCTGTAAAGATGTACATAGTGCCTGCCTTTCTGAGTTTTGAAGACTAAGCAACACAAAATAGATCAGCTTAAATAGTATGGAGTTACACAAAGCATTGGCTCATTAGTGTAGGCTTTCTTCAGCTTTTCACTATTTCTTTTTTTTTGCTCAATTCCCCAAACTGAAACACACGGAAGCTAAGAAAAGCAACGAGCAGCTAAATCAAAAATTGTTCTTTCTGTGTGAAGTCCCACCAGTAAGAGAAATCTGATGAAGGGAAAATAACCGGGGAACTGTGAGCCAGGCATTGCTGCAGTTTTGATGTGAGAGTCAGTCAGTGGAGAGCCACTGTCCAACTCTTGACAGGAGAACGTGATAAAAGAGAAATTGAAATTATTTCCCCATGGCCTAAAACCTTTCCTTATGATCTGGCCAGCTTCGTGACCTTCCAGGTTCCCTTTGCTCACACTCCCTTTTTTCCTCTGCTTCCACCTCCCAGGCCTCTCACGTCTCCCCAAATACGAGACTCTTCTGAACCAGGGACTTTGCACTGGCTGCCGCTGCTGCCTGCCATGCTCTGCCCAGCAGGGGCTGTGTGAATAACGCCCCTGCCCCTCTATGTCTTTGTTCATACTCCATTTTCTCAATGAGGCTACTCTGACAAACAAGTTTGAATGGCCACAACATTCTCCCTGCCCTGGGATTTCCATTCCCCTTTACCAGATTTGAATTCCTCTCGATCTAATCCAGTGGAACAGAATCAAACCAAGTCATCTTCTTTATTATATGATCAATATTATGCTTACTATTTATTGTTTTTCTTCCATACTGGAATGAAAACTCTACAAAGAGATTTTGTCCATTCTGTTCACTGCTGTACCCACAGCTTTAGCACATGGTAGATTCTTAATAAACATTTGTTGAGTTAATGAAAGTTGAGATTTACAAGACACATCAGCAAGTTTTACATGAGTAACTTTCATTAAGAGATATGGCTGGATAGTTTTAATGCAAAAAGAAGTAATTAAATTTTTTTCACTGATTACTAGACAAAACCTATGAGTCAGAATCCAAAACTAACTTTGAAATAAAATCTGATAAAATGCAACCAAAGTAATTTTAAAGCAGCAAACATGTCTATTAAATCTGGTAATTGGAATAGAGGATCAGGAAGATTAACTTGGTGACAGATACAAACTTTAATATCACAAGGCATGGTGGATGTCCTAAAAACATGTTTTTTTTTTTTTTCTTTACAATAGGGAGATACAAACAAGTCAGAATCATTGGTTATAAAAATAACCAGAGTGTGTTTGAGTGTTTTATAATAAATATTATTTGGTCCAGTGAGAGGGTGGTGACAATAACAGCAACACAGGGAGCTGCTAAAATGCTTGTTTTTCACTCTAGTCAAGGAAAGAGTTGATCATAACAATAGTAAAGAATCAGGAAATGATTTGGGAAAAGAGGTAAAATTCAGAGTATAAAAATTGGTCTATGTGTCTAACCTTCAATTCATTCTGAGTGATAGTAATGATGACCATGATTAAAAAGAGAGAGAGAGAGCCAAAAATGGGTTGTTTGAGGAAAAGGAAAATTTACAGACATTACTTGAGCTAAAGTTTGTGAAAGACAGTTTTGGAGTCTTATGTAATGCATATATCATACTGCCATCCTTTCCTTGCATGTGTGGAGAGCTTTTTGAGAAGTTTGGAAGACTTGTCAAACTCTACAAACACATTTTAAAAGACATTTTAAATTCACTACCAACCACATTTCCCAAAATATTATCAAATAAATCTAATGTCTATAATTCTTGTGAAAGGTCACAAAATGAAAATAAAAAGATCTTCTCAATATTCACAATGTTTTAGTTCAGCTTTAGGAGTCAAAGTGTTTGGTATTTAAATCTAAGAGTCTTCTTGAACCATACTGACGAATAGCAGATATGCTATTAGGATAAAGAGGTGCTAGTGTGTGTACGTGTGTGTGTGTGTGTGTTGTATGTAAAAATCTATTATACAATGCAATGACTGTGGGGAAACAAAGTGGAAGATCAGCGATAAGAAACACTTTAATTTTGTCATCATTCGGCTTCTTCTTGTCTTTGTTCCTAGTAACTGTTGAGGTTCTGAAAACAAGAAAGGAAATGTGGGATTTTGTCCTTAAATGTTTTTTTAAATTTAATTTTAATAATTTAATGAACATAAGATCAAGATTAACACTTTTAAAATAATGTTTATTTAAGTCTATTTAAAAGGCAGAGAGGTAGAGAGAGAAATATCTTTCAACTAATGTTTCATTCCCCAAATGCTTGCAATATCCAGGGCTGGACCAGACCACAGCCAGGAGCATGGAACTCCAGCCTGGTCTCCTATGTGGGTGGCAGGGGCCCAAGCACTCAAGCCATCATCTGCTGCCTTGCAGGATACATTGACTGGAAGCTGCATTGGAAACAGAGAGCTGGGACTCAAACCAGCACTCAAATGTAAGATGTGAGCATCCCAAGCAGTGCCTTAACCTTCCATGCCAGATGGTTCCCCCAGGGTTATCACTCTTATTCATAAGGCATTATAAGCAAGAAAGACAGATTTCACATGATGAGTTTTACTGGTGCCTAGTTTACAGCCTCTGTTCTCATTTTACAAGCAACATATGGCATATTTTTTAGGATAATATGTGAACTCAACTCTGAGCACTGCTCTTTGAGAGGTCCCTGTCTACTCAGAGTGGCCCTACTGCCAAATGGCCTTCACTGCATGATTGCATGGTGGTGGAATTCAGCTCTGTGATTAGCACTTAGGGTGAGATGTGCTCACCCTGATGTCTGAAATCCTACTTTGCCAAAACCATCTGGGGTCCTTTTAAAAAAGCAGAGAAAATACAGTTGATATGTTTTTTAACATATTGAAAGAACCTTTGCTAATTCTTTTGTAATTCTTTTTGTAAAAGCACTGATATAAATGAAAAGGGACAATTTCTTCAAAATAGACAAGTTTTATTTTTCCCTTTCTTTGGTGCAAATTTCATTTAAGAAGCACACTCTTTCTTTCTTGGCTCCCCACGAATGAAATAAGAAAAGTCGGACTTGCATAAAATGATTGTTGCTATTATATGCCTCTGCAGGAGAATACAACACTGACATATTGTTTTCATATGCAGCATCTTCTGAAGACCTGTGCTTTACTAGCAAGTAACCATACACAGCACTGGTATAAAACTGTCAGGATTTAATTTTAAGACAGTTTGAAATTTAGGATTAGTACTTCTATGAAAGCTTGATCTCTTTCCCCATTTACAAATGAATAAAAGGAAGAAAAAGGAGAGAATTAATTTAGCAGTGTCATTGATTAGACTTATGTTTACATCTTTATCTTGAGGTTATCAATGGATTTAAATTGAGGTATGAAACAGTGGCACTTATCAGCAATGATAAAAAAAATAAATTTTATTAGCATATGTAAAGTTGAAGATCTCTTGATTTCATGTCAGGGATCCTGGCTTAAGCAAAGTGTTCAATTTATCCTAATTAATTATTGTCTTAAATTCATTAATAGGACACTGAATACATATTATTGAGTAGGTGTGTGCACATGTCTGTGCCAACTTCTGTGTTATACACTAGAAATATAAAGTGTAATATATATGCTTACTGAATTAATATATTTGTTGTATGTTACAGATATTGTTTTGACTTTAATAACTTGGTTTTTTTGTAGGTATGTGTGTAGTAAAATTTACTGAAAGACTTTTTTTATCAAAAATTAAAAATATAGGGGGCCAATGTTGTGGAACATAGGGTTAGCCACCAACAGCAATGCTGGCTTCCTTTATTGGAGTTCCAATTTAAGTCCTAGCTGTTCTGCTTCTGATTCAGCTCCCTAATATCATGTTAGGGAATGAGAATACAATACCCCAGGTGCTTGGATCCCTGTCATCCATGTAGGAGATGAGGGTGGAGTTTCTGGCTCCTGGATTCAGACTGGCTAACCCTTGATCATTGAAGCCATTTGGGAAGTGAACCAGCAGATGGAGCTTCAATCTCTATCTCCCTCCCCATCTCCCACCCCGGTCACTCAAATAAATAAATAAACAAAAAACCAAACATCTAAAAAATAAAAATTTAGATTTAAATTATATAAAATTGTGTCATAAAGTTCTTTTTAAAGATATTTGCATTGATATTGATTAGAGTCAGGTGTCTCCTGTTGATTAGCCTCAAAACTCTATGAAAATATAGCTTTTAGAGCAAACCCAGTTTACTTTCTCTACTTTCTAAACACTCATCTATTTCATATTATTAAAAATTTGAATTGATATAACATATATGTAAGTACTTAAGAATTTTGAATGTTTTCAGTGATCTGAATAGGGTTTCAGTGTGCCCCCAAGGGTTCATGTGTTATAAACTTGGTACTCAGTGTGGCAGCCTTTGCAAATCGCATGGAACCTTTAAGAGGTAAGGCCTAATGGGACATAATCATTCCACTGAGGGTGCTGCCCTGACAAGGAATTGAGGTAGTTCCTTTGGAATCCTGGTTACTTCTTTGTATGAGTATAAAGAAGTATATACAAATATTTATTTTATTTATTTGAAAGGCAAAGTGACAGAGGGAGAGACAGTGAGAGAGAGATTTCTTCCATTTAATTGTTCACTCCCCATATGTCCACAACAGCCAGTCTGGCCTAAGGTAGTCTGAAACTCAGACCTTGGAACTCCATCCTGGTCTCCCACATGGGTGGCAGGGTCCCAAATACTTGGGCCACAATCTGGGGCTTTCTTAGATGCATTTGCTGTATTGGGAGCAGCCAGGACTGGAACCAGCACTCTTACATGGGATGCTGGCTTAACCCGCCACACCAAAACGTTGACCCCAACCCTGGCTCATTCTTGTGAAAGTGTTGTTATAAAAATGCAAACCTGGCTCCTCTCTCATCTGTCTGGCTTCCTGTCTTGACATGGTATTTCTCTGTTGCACTCTCTCAAAATGATGTCTTCTGCTAGCTGGGGGACCCTCACCAGCCATCAGCACCATGCAATTTGGACTTTCAGCCTCCAAAACTATGGGTTAAATAAGCTCAGATATTGTGTTATAGCAATGGAAAATGGATTAATACAATATTATTGTATAAAGAAATAACCGAGTAAGTCAAAGACTGAAGCATTTCACAAATGTGTGTTTTGGGGGACAGAGAGGAGACCACAAAACAACTATCACCAATCAAAACCAATTTTATAGGAATTTTCTAAATAAGATTATGGAGAACATGGTTCTCCATTTTCAAATCAACTTTGGAGATACTGTATTAAACAGAGAAAACTGTGTTTCCTTATTGCTGAACTCCCAGCAATACGAGTCTTTAATGTGCATTGTAAATCTTCAAGACAGGTGTGCCCAGTCAAATATAGTCAAATATAGTCACAGGACAAGTTTTTTTTTTTTTTTTAAATTCTGTACAGATCATCTACTGGAATTATTGTTCCAAAGTAAAACTTTCCCAAATTCTGCAAAGTATGCTGATTAGCCCAAGAGATTAAAAAGGCAAGTGTGCCTTCATTTTAATACTCAAACATCTGACATATTTGATGCTCTTTGAAGGAAAAATATTGCCTTGGTAAAAAATGATAAGATTCAGCGAGAGTGCTGAGGGTGGGTGTGGTTTGTGTGGGAACAGTTTGCAGATGTGCATTTTAGCATCTGAGTGTGAGAGTTCCTCCAGTGAACTTCAATTATACATATTAACCAAATGAGAAGCAATACTTTCTTAGAATTTTCATTGATTTTCTAACAGCAGTTTGCCTGGTTTCATATATTCTCTTATTCACCACCATGCCTCCAGTTTGTTAAAATTGTAAATGTCACTTGCCCAGATTGAGTGGAAGTCAGTAAAGTAGATCTGATGCATTATTTATATCCCACTTTCATATCACACTTGTGGTTGAAGAGCCCAAGGCTCTAAGAACTTTTCAATAAAGCTAAAACAATAGAAGTTAGCGTGGGAATGAAGAAGCCAGGATAAGCAGAGTGAGAAAAAGGAAAACACAGAAGAAAGTATTTGATTTTTCCTCTCAGTTTCAAAATTTTGTGAATTCATACCAAAAAAAAAAAAAAAAAACCAGGATGAGCAATTAAAGGCTGAAGTAGGAGTACAGAATGTACAGAATGCCCTATTTATATATTTTAAAATATTCACTTATATTTATTTATTTGAAAGGCAGAATGATAGAGAAAAAGAAAGACATAGAGCTTTTGTCTGCTCTTTCACTCCCCCAAATGCCTGCAGAATTTAGGGTTGGACCTGGCTGAAGCTAGGAGCCAGGAACCCTATTCAAGAAGTCAAGTGCTTGAGTCATCATCTTCTGCCTTCCCAGGTGCATTAGCAGCACGCTGCATCAGACGAGGCATGCCTAGGGCTTACACCAGGCACTCCAGTATGCCATGTAGGAGTCTCAAACAGCAACTTAACCTACGGTACAACAGAAATTAAAAATCTCAACAACAGGCCGGCGCCACGGCTCAATAGGCTAATCCTCTGCCTGCGGTGCCGGCACACCGGGTTCTAGTCCCGGTCAGGGCGCCAGATTCTGTCCCGGTTGCCCCTCTTCCAGGCCAGCTCTCTGCTGTGGCCCAGGAGTGCAGTGGAGGATGGTCCAAGTGCTTGGGCCCTGTACCCGCATGGGAGACCAGGAGAAGCACCTGTCTCCTGGCTTTGGATCAGTGCAGTGCGCCGGCCGCAGCGGCCATTGGGGGGGTGAACCAATGGAAAAAGGAAGACCTTTCTGTCTCTCTCTCTCTCTCACTGTCCACTCTGCCTGTCAAAAAAAAAAAAAAAAAAAAAAAAACAAAACAAAAAACTCAACAACAAAAATGCTATCAATCCAATAAAGAAACAGGCAAAGGGACCTGAACAGACATTTCTCAAAAGAAGAAATACAAATGACCAACAAATACAAGAAAAATGTTCAATATCATCAGCCATCAGGCAAATGCAAAGGAAAACTACAATGAGATATCGCCTCACCTCTTTTAAAATGGCTATTATTGAAATACAGAAAGTAACAAATGCTGGCAAGGAGTCTGAGAAAGGAGAACCCCTATAAGCTTTTGGTAGGAATGTAAGTTAGTAAAACCATTGTGAGCCATGCCATGGCTCACTAGGCTAATCCTCCGCCTTGCGGCACTGGCACACCAGGTTCTAGTCCTGGTCAGGGCACCGGATTCTGTCCCGGTTGCCCCTCTTCCAGGCCAGCTCTCTGCTGTGGCCCGGGAAAGCAGTGGAGGATGGCCCAAGTGCTTGGGTCCAGCACCCCATGGGAGACCAGCACCTGGCTCCTGCCATCGGATCAGCGCGGTGCGCCGGCTGCAGCGCACTGGCCGCGGCAGCCATTGGAGGGTGAACCAATAGTAAAGGAAGACCTTTCTCTCTGTCTCTCTCTCTCACTATCCACTCTGCCTGTCAAAAAAAAAAATTGTGGAAAATATATGGAGATTTGTTTAAAAATTAGAAATACAGAGGCTGGCATTGTGGCATTGTGGGTAAAGCTTCTGCCTGCAATACCATCATCCCATATGGATACATGTTCTAGTCTTGGCTGCTCCACTTCCTATCCAGCTTTCTGCTAACATGCCTGGGAAATTAGTGAACTGATTGTACCAAAGAGATACTGGCCTCATCATGTTATTGCAGCATTGTTCACAATAGCCAAGATATGGAATCAATCAAGGTGTCCATCACCAGATGAATGGGCAGAGAAAATGTGGTATATATACATAATGAAATACTATTCAGTCATAAAAAATGAAATCCTAACATTTACAGCAAAACGGATGGAATTGCAGGACATTAAGTTATGGGAAATAAGCCAGACATGGAAAGACAAATCTCATATATTCTTTATACTTGGGAGCTAAAAACAACAAGAACAACACCAACTTAATATGAACACAGAAAGTTTATTACATGAGGGTGGGAGGCGTGAAAGGATAAGGCAAGCTGGGCATGGCTCATTGCCACAACTACATCCAACTAATGCAGGATGTTAACAACAGGGAAAGCTGTGTGTGAGGTATATGGTAACTTTCTGTACTGTTTCACAAGTTCTCTTTTGGAAATTTAAAGCTTTTCTGAAGTGAAAAGCTAAAAAGAAGCATGTTTGTTTATAGGGCTGGAGAGCTGGAACTAAATGGTTTCAGTTTAAATTAAATCATTATCCCTTCCTCGATGGGGTCTGACAAGTTACTCTATCACCCCTATTCAAGCTTCAGTCTCCTTATTTGTAAAATGGATATATTAACAATATTCATCTCATAAAATGTTGGAAGACTGTCTATTTATTTTACAAAAATTTCTTAGAATACAGCCTAACACATGGTAAGAGTTTAATAAATAATTTTATCATTATTTTGATTATGCCAAACAACTTTTCACCATGAATTATTCCTTTGCTTCCTCTTTTGTTAATCTCTTTCATACTGCTTCCTCCTTTTTTAGTCTAATTTCTTTAATTGTAAAAATAAATGCTACTTGAACTATGCTCCTAATGCAGTCATCCTGTCTCTATCTTGACCTTTACTGCCATCCCTTAATAAGGATTAGTCATTGTCATTCCTCTCAAACAAAATCTGAACTCCACTTAGTTTTCAAGATTTATTTACTTATCGAGAGGCAGAATTGCAGAAAGGCAAAGGCAGGGAGAGAGAGAGAGAGAGAAATAGAGAGAGAGAGACTTCCATCCGCTGGTTCATGCCCCAGATTGTCACAATGGCCAGTTGTGCAGATCCAAAGCCAGGAGTCAGGAGCTTCTTCTGGTCTCCCACATGGGTGCAGGGGCCCAAGGACTTGGGCCACCTCCCACTGCTTTCACAGGTCATGGCACAGAGCTGGACTTGGAAGTACAGCAGCCAGGACTAGAACCGGTGCCCATATGGGATGCCGACACTGAAGGTGGCAGCTTTCCCCCTTTGCCTTTGCCCTCTACTTCTGAAATCTGTCCCTGATACCACTTGCTGGTACACTACTCAAACAGTTTTCGCTCAATTCACCAAGGACTTCTTAATCTTAAGTGCTGAGCCGGCGCCGCTGTTCACTAGGCTAATCCTCTGCCTTGCGGCGCCGGCACACCGGGTTCTAGTCCCGGTCGGGGCACCGGATTCTGTCCTGGTTGCCCCTCTTCCAGGCCAGCTCTCTGCTGTGGCCAGGGAGTGCAGTGGAGGATGGCCCAAGTGCTTGGGCCCTGCACCCCATGGGAGACCAGGAGAAGCACCTGGCTCCTGCCATCGGATCAGTGCGGCGCGCCTGCCACAGCGTGCCAGCCGTGGTGGCCATTGGAGGGTGAACCAACGGCAAAAAGGAAGACCTTTCTCTCTCTCTCTCTCTCTCACTGTCCACTCTGTCAAAAAAAAAAAAAAAAATCTTAAGTGCCATGGTCTATTCATTGTCTTGCCATTTCTGCCTTCAGTAATTTCTCCTCCTCAGCATTGTCCTCTTAAATTTTCTTGTCCCCGCCTCACCTTAGTAATTTTAACTGGTTCATCCCTCAATTTGACTCTTGTTTATAACCATTTCCCCAAGTTTGTACTGTTGGCATTTTGTGTTGAGTTTCCTACCTCCTACCTGAGAACTGTCTTACTCTCTCAGTTGTATATTGTCAACTTCGGGATGTTCTTCAGTAGGTGGTACATATTTCTTGATAATCAGTTACATCTCCACACAGGGGCCCCACCAGCACACTTAATGAACCGTGAGTTTTTTTTTTGTTTTTTTTTTTTTTGTGGATCCTTTGATTCATTCATTACAATGCTGTTAGGTGTGGGATTCATCTTTTAAGACACACTTCAGATTGAACTTCTTTGCAAAGCTTTCTAAGAACTCTGAGTTAAATTTTATCATGACTCCTAAATTTCCTTGAGTCTCCTTATATATTTATGATTTTTTAAACTATTTAGCAATTTATAACCCAAAACTAACTATAAACTGTTGAGAGCTCAAAACATCACTATAATTTTCAAAATACTTTAAAAATGACAGAGTGAACATCAAATTTGATATTTAATGAATGGCTGTTGAATTGGACGGCTGAATGTAAAATGAGACATCACCTCTTACAATGGTAAATGAGATGGAGTGATTGCATGAATCAAACAAAAACCAAAAAAAATACAGTACAATCATGGATATTGGAGTAAAAAATGCTCAAGATTCTGGTGACTATGAAAAGAACTGACAAATGAATATTTTAAAATCATATATGCATATAATTAAGTACAAAATATAGAGTTATAAGTAATTATACACATACAGAAATAAATGTGTGATATTGACAACATATATTTGTATGTGGCAGCTCAGATAAGCCACTATGTGTGCTATTTTTGTGAGGGTAGGTGCTAGAGGGCAATAACTAGAGATGACTCATCCTAGAATAATATTATGTGCTCAAGGACATTTGAGAAAAATTATTTTTAAATTGTTACATATGAATCAAAGGGTTAGAAAGGACTCAGAAAGTCATCTAATTTATATCTCTGCTGTAGGGTTAAAAAGTTCTTAAAATCTATTGAAATTATCAACTCTTATTCAGAGGGAATATTCATAGTTCATAGTATTTCCACAATCTCCCTACACTGTTACTGTTTTAATAATTTCACCATTCTCAGCGAAGAAAGCTCAAAACTATCTAGGACATTGAGCAAAGCCAGTCTGGACAAAGAGATAAAATATATCTTTTTTTTAAATTTTTTTAAATTCTTTTTCTATGTAGTAGTTTCTTTCTTTCTTTTTTTTTTTTTTCCTTTTTTTCGACAGGCAGAGTGGACAGTGAGAGAGAGAGACAAAGAGAAAGGTCTTCCTTTTTGCTGTTGGTTCACCCTCCAATGGCTGCCGCGGCCGGTACACTGCGGCCAGCGCACCGCGCTGATCCGAAGCCAGGAGCCAGGTGCTTCTCCTGGTCTCCCATGTGGGTGCAGGGCCCAAGGACCTGGGCCATCCTCCACTGCCTTCCCAGGCCACAGCAGAGAGCTGGCCTGGAAGAGGAGCAACCAGGACAGAATCCAGCGCCCTGACCAGGACTAGAACCCGGTGTGCCGGCGCCGCAGGCAGAGGATTAGCCTAGTGAGCCACAGCGCTGGCTCTTATTTTTAAAAAGAAAACACTGGGGCCAGCTATTGTGGCACAGTTGGTTAAGTTGCTGCTTGCAATACAGGCATTCCCTATCAGAGCACCAGTTTGAGTCTCAGCTTCTCAGATTCCATTCCAGCTCCCTGATAATGCACTTAGAAAAGCAGCAGCTTAACTCAAGTGCTTGGACACCTGCTATCCATGTGTGAGACCAAGATGGAGTTCAAGGCCCCTGTCTTTGGCCTGATACAGCCCAAGCCATTGCGGTCATTTGAGGACCAAACTGGTGGAAGGTCTCTTTCTTTCTCTCTCTCTCTCTCACTGTCTGCTCTTCAAATAAATCTTTAAATAAATACTGTCTTCTAAGTTATAAAATTATATATTATATTAAATATATTTATGTATATTATATATAAATTAGTGGCTGTTATCTTTCAGCTCAGTTATGTACTACAGTATTAGTTTCTTTTTATCTCTGATGCACTCACACTTATTGGGAATATTTTGATGAATTGCATGTCCATATCAGAGTCTTGTATATCTTTACAAAACCTATTGTTTCATCTTTTGTTTTCACTATACAGGTTTTGAAAATGTAAGCAACAGATTTGATTTTCCTTTTGAAATTTTTTCTTCTTTATTTTTAAAATTTATTTTTAAAAAAGATTTATTTATTTTTAGAGAATTACAGAGAAAAAGTGAGAGACAGAGAAAAAGAAAGATGAGAGAGCGAGAGAAAGAGAGAGAGGATCTTTCATCCACTACTTCACTCTCCAGATGGCTACAATGGCCAGTTCTGGATCAGGCCAAAGGTAGAAGCCAGGAACTTCATCTGGGTCTCCCACATGGATTACAGGGGCCCAAACATTTGAACCATCTTCTGCTACTTTTCCCAGTTCATTAGCAGGGAGCTGGATCATACGTGGAGCAGCTGGAACATGAAATGGCGCTCATATGGGATACATGTGTCTCAGGAGGTGGCTTTACTCTATGGCAGGATGCCAACACCTAAAATTAATTTTAATTATTTTGAAGACTGAGATATGCAGACACACACACACACACACACAAATGGAGATACGTTCCATCCACTGGAAAACTTCCCAAATTCCCACAACAGCTGAGCTGGGCCAGGTCAAAGTTGGGTGCCAAGCACTCAGTCTGGTTCTCCCACCTGGGTGGCAGGGACCTAAATACTTAAAAGACATTGCCTGCTGCCTTCCAAGGTGTGCATTAGGGGAAAGTTGCAGTTAGGAGTAGAGCCAAGCTATGAAACCAGGCACTCTGATTCAGGTTTCCTAACCACTGTGCCAAATACTTGCCCTAGAACATCACATTTTAAATACTAGCTTATATTTCACCATTAAAGTGTTATTTAATATGAACTTCCCCTTAAGGTTTAACAGTAACTTTAGAGAAAATCAAATTATCTTTCAGTAATCAGTAATTGATACATGTTATATAATTGTTACAGTACAGTTTTTTTGAAAAGGCACATTTCCTGTCTGAGCCAGCAAAAGCTGCCACCTCTGGATTCTTCTAGTTCAAAGTTTGAACAGAATCTGCAAAGTTCTCTTGGACCATAGTTTCCCTAGGAGATTACCTCCAGAACCCTCCATTGTAATCAATCATTTGTGTGAGCGTATGTGCTGAAATAAATAACTATTTGCTGAAGATATGAATATATTTTTAGATATGCCGAAAAGAAAAAAAATGTGCTTCTTTCAAAATGAAGAAAAGCAAAATTCTGCAATTCTATTCTAACCAAACTAAAAATGCCAACTGGTATTTAACATCACACAGGCACATGTTGGATGGGCTTTGTGAGAAGAATCAGGGAAGAACACTCAGAATGCAGTATGGTAACTTTGGGTGCTTCACAAAATTGTTCTGGAATATCTGGGTGAGAAGAAATCAGAAACCATTCATGCACGTTTTACGCAAAAAGTTTTATGTGTAAAACAAGTCTTTCAGCTAAAATAAATTCCAAGCAAAAGTAAAGATGTAACTTGAATTTTAAAAGAAATTCTTTTGATTTTCCCAACTTATGCAAAAGGAACTGAAACGGGCTCAACTGTAGTATATCCTCAAATGTCTGTTAAACTGTGAACTTGCTCTTAACTAGTTTTTCCACAGCTCTAGAGTTACAAAATCTGATCATGATTTTGTACATATTTTATAGTCAAATAGCTCTGGAACAGAGCTTGGGGGAGAATGCTAATGTTGAATAAAGACCCTACTTTTTCCATCCCTCCAAATGGAGAGTAAGGCATAGAAATATTATTGTTACAACAACAAAAAGTAATGAGGCAGATAGGAGAACTCACTGTACAAGCTGGTCATTTATTTGCCATTGGTTTCAAGAATTTTGAGATATTAAACATGCCTCAAAAATGGAGAGTAAAGCACATTTTATACTTGTCTGTCTTTATAAGTTCAGCAAAGGAAAGACAAAACATTAGCTAGTATTTTTATTGCTGTTGTTCTAGGAAGGTAAAAGATGGATCCAACAGCTGACTTCTCCTCACGCTCTCTTCCTCCTTCCCTGACCGACTGACTTTTGGGATCCCTCTGGCTCAGGTTCCAGGCCCACCTGGGGAGCCCAGGTTACAATCTCTAGGCAACTGTCACTCTTTCCAGAGCCAATGCTTGCTGAGTACATCAGATGACTTTCCTATTCATCTTGCATGGCTATGAGGGAAGCAGGCCATGCTGGAGTAACAGAATGTTATCTCTTTCCCTCCTTCTTTTCGGGGAAACTTTTATTCCATCTATTTGCCCCTGAAATCAACTCTAAACTCCTGTTCACACCACCTGTCCTCTCTGCAAAGCCTTTTATGGACTCCAGGCTCTCTTTTCAGTTACTGGAAATGCCTAAAATTGTAGAGTATGAGCTTCACGTCTTCTTTATTCAACTCAAATTTTTACCTCTCTCTTTATGACTGCAGGCTAAAGACAGCCCAAGACTCTTTTAATATCATACAAAAACACCCTCTTAAATCATCCTCATTGCTCTCTGAAAAATTGGGTATTTCCCTCGTATTGTGCTTTTGTGATCCCAATGATTCTAGGAGTATCTCAAATAAAAGTTTACTTTCTTTTCATAGCACTCACAAAATCAGGGAATTGATTCATTCATTCAATAAAAGTTTATTGGGGACCTGCTAAGATCTAGGTGGCAGAAGTACAGTAGTGAACCAAAGAGCTAAGGATCACTGCCTGAGGGGCGGGCATTTGGCACAGCAGTTAATAGGCTCACATTCCCCCTCAGAGTGCCTGGGCTGGAGTCCTGGCTCTGCTTCAAATTCCACCTTCTTGTAATACACACTCCGGGTGGCAACAGATGATGGTTCATGTACTTGGGTCTTACCACTCGTGGGAAACCCAGATTGAGTTGATGGCTTCCAGCTTTGGCCTGGTCCACTCCTGCCTGTCACAGGCATTTGGGGAGTCAAACAGTAGATGGAAGATGTCTTTCTGTCTGTCTCTGCCTCTGTTGCTGTGTGTGTGTGTGTGTGTGTCTCACACACTCATTCTCTCCCTGCCTTATAAATAAATAAATAAATAAATAAATAAATAAATAAATAATTTAGAAAACCACTGCCTGGGCAAGCATTTGGTACAGTAGTGAAGATGCTGCTTTGGATACCTGCATCTCATATTGGAGAGCTTGGGTTCAAGTCCCAACTCCTCTTCTGATTCCAGCTTCCTGCTAATGTCCACTCTGAGAGGCAGTAGGTGGTGGCTCATGTACTTGAGTCCCTGCAAACTACATGGGAGATAAAGATTGAGTTCCAGGCTTCTGGTTTCTGCCTGTACTGGCCTTGGCTGTTGCAAATCCTTTGGGGGAATAAACCAGCAGATTGAAGGTTTCTCTCTCTCTCTCTCTCTCTCTCTCTCTCTCTCTCTCTCTTTCCCTCTGTGTGTGTGTGTGTGTGTGAGAGAGAGAGAGAGTGAGAGAGAGAGAGAGAGAATATGTGTGCATCTCCCTGCCTCTAAAATCAAATCAAATTTCAAATTAAAAGAAGTTGCTACCTGCATGAAGTCAGCATATTTCTGTCTTTCTGCTTCCATATCCCCATA
This sequence comes from Lepus europaeus, assembly GCF_033115175.1. Classification (NCBI taxonomy): domain Eukaryota; kingdom Metazoa; phylum Chordata; class Mammalia; order Lagomorpha; family Leporidae; genus Lepus; species Lepus europaeus. Next base: position 63,981,444 of record NC_084831.1, read on the forward strand.
GGTTTGATCTTAATAGACCATGGCTATACTTATGTCATTATATTGCTCAAAAATATTCAAGGGATTTCAATTTTATGAAGTAAAATATACAGACTAAGATTTTCTTCATGTGCCCCAAGCATCCTCAAGTTGTTCCCCAAGTGCTCCTTGTCCGTTACCACTTCATGAAATTCCACTCTAGATACCCTTCTCTCCCTTGATCACTAATACATGGGCATTGTAAACAAGCTCAAGTACTCATGATGCCAGCCTTTAAATATGTTCTGTTCAGAAGCAATCTATCTGATCTGTGACTTCCATAGGACGTTTTTCATTACTTCTTTTACAGAATTTACATTATATCTTTCTATAGTTATTTATAACTTTCTCTTCAAAAGTTTATTTTGTAAACTTTTGAAAGCAGTCAACGCTTTGTCCTGTTTCACAAGCCAAGTTAGGGCACCAGAAATTTCAGAGTTGGCAAGGGGAAATTTAGCTCCTGTAATTCAGGTTACGGTTTTTAAGTAAACTGAGTAAATGAGGCTACTGCTTCCCTTCAGCATAACTCTGTGGACTGAAGGAAACACTCTTCAGAGGTTTCCTCAAATGCCCGCTTTACACTCAGAAAATGGAAACTAAGTTACTCTCAAAAAGAGTCTGATTTCATGCATCTTATGACTTTTTCTATTCATGCTATTCCAGTTAGGCATTTAACTACTTGATTTAATTTTATATTAAACTACAGAACATTCATTATTGCTCTAATGAGATTCCTGGGGCATGGGCTGTGGCACAGTGTGTTAAAGCCCCAGCCTGCAGTGCTGGCATCCCATATGGGCACCGGTTAGAGTCCCGGATGCTCCACTTCCAATCTAGCTCTCTGCAATGGCCTGGGAAAGCATCAGAAGATGACCCAAAAGTCTTTGGGCCCCTGCATCAATGTGGGAGACGTGGAAGAAGTTCCTGGCTCTTGGCTTCAGATCAGCTCAGCTTGGCTGTTGTGGTCATTTGGGGAATGAACCAGCGGAATGGAAGACCTCTCGCTCTCTCTCTGGCTGTACCTCTCTCTGTAACTCTGTCTTTCAAATAAATAAAATAATTTTTTAAAAGAAAAAAGAAGATTCCTGGCATTTCCATGTGTCCACCTTTTGGGCTGTCGATTCGCAATTGTTGCAGAATATGGTGCAAAAGTGCATTAAAATCAGAGGTCAGAAATACTTCAACAGTTTTTTGGAAAAGTTTTATTCTCTGTTCAGCCATGAACATTGAAAAATAAAGCATTGGCAGTGACTACAAGTCTATTTTTAATTTATGGGAGTTGTTTCCTCACAACAAGATAACTCTCATTTTTTTTTCAAAAGTGGATAATCTTCAAAAAAGTTAATTCTTTTCTTCAAATATGTCCTTTCTGCTAGTGTTTGCCATAGGCATTGTGCTATGGTTTAAATGTCTGCCCTCCCCGGCCGATGTCACGGCTCACTTTGTTAATCCTCCGCCTGCGGCACTGGCACCCCGGGTTCTAGTCCCGGTTGGGGCACCGGATCCTGTCCCGGTTGCTCCTCTTCCAGTCCAGCTCTCTGCTGTGGCCCGGGAAGGCAATGGATGATGCCCCAGGTCTTTGGGCCCTGCACCCGCATGGGAGACCAGGAGGAAGCACCTGGCTCCTGGCTTTGGATCGGCACACCATGCCAGCCGTAGCAGCTATTTGGGGAGTGAACCAACGGAAGGAAGACCTTTCTCTCTGTCTCTCTCTCACTGTCTAATTCTGTGTGTTAAACAAAACAAAACAAAACAAAACGACTGCCCTCCCCATTCATATATGAAACTTTTAATCCTCAATGTGATACTATTTGAAAGTGGAGCCTTTGGGAAGTCATTATAGTGGAGCTTTCATGATAGGATTAATGCTCTTACAATAAGGGATGAGAGAGATAATCTTTCTTTCTAACATGTGCAGATATTATAGTAAGAAGGCATTCATCTGCAAAGCAGGAAAAGAATCCATCCCAGGGAATGAATCAATCCAGTTCCCATATCCTCCACTCATATCTTTCAGGGACTCCTGGAGCCATGAGAACAACACTGATCCAACAGAAACCCAAAGATATGACCCACACTCAGAAGAGTTGCAGAATAAAGACCAAAGACCCAAAAAGGGAACTTCTTTCCCAGTGAGTTTGTGAGGCAGAATCTCTACTTTACTGGGTCTCCTTGGATCAGTGTTCCCCAATGAGTCTAGAAAGCAGAGCATTCAAACAGAAAACCATAAGATCTCAGGAAGTTTGCTAAGCTAGGTCTTAATCTTCCTTGTCATCCTTTTTTTTTTGGTTTTCCCTTTTGGACTATGAATGTCACAGGTTCACAGATGAAGAGGGATTTTGTCTTAGGAGGAATTTTACCTGGAGTCTCAGCCATAGCTGAAATAAATGATATTTTGATGAAATATTGTCCTTTAGACTAAGGCTATTGGTAGTTTGTAAGTGAAAATTGCTTGTATTTCGGGGAGTGGGTCAAAGGGCAGAATGTTGTGGACTAAATATTTGTGTCTCATTCCACCCCAGAATTCACATGCTGAAAGTCCTAATTCCAAAAGCAATGGTATTGAGAGAGATTGCCTTTCTGTGAGGTAATTAATTAATGAAAATGGTACCCTCATGTTGGAATCTAGGCTCTTAAAAAACAGGTAAGATAGATAATGATCCACTCTACTAAGCAAAGATATAGTAAGAAGGCATCCACATGCAATAAGGAAGAAGATTTTCACCAGAAAGTGCATAGGCAGGCACCTCCATCATGACTTCCCAACCTCCATACTTGTCATAAACAAGGGTTTTTTGTTTAAGTCACCCAGTCTAAGATATCTGTTACAGTAGCTCAAATTGATTAACATATATTGGTTCTTAAACCAGGATCTATGGAACATTTAGATACTGTAATGCAGAATTACTTTCTCTAGAAGAATAGAATATAGTTGAATGTACATTTAAAATAACAAAGGTGCAGACAGTACATGTAATTGAGGCAATTGCAGTAAGTTTGATTTATAGTTTATAATTCAGCTGTCACTGATTTTCTCAGAGACAGTCTAAGAAAAATTTCAACTAAAATTATCATAACCAGATCAGCCTCTTTGTTAATAAAATATCTTAATTTTAACTCATGCTGAGTATGTTGAATATGAGAATGTCTTTCAGTATAGTATATATATATATATATATATATATATATATATTTTTTTTTTTTTTTGACAGGCAGAGTGGATAGTGAGAGAAAGAGACAGAGAGAAAGGTTTTCCTTTTTGCCGTTGGTTCACCCTCCAATGGCCGCCGCGGCTGGCGCATCTCGCTGATCCGAAGCCAGGAGCCAGGTGCTTCTCCTGGTCTCCCATGGGGTGCAGGGCCCAAGCACTTGGGCCATCCTCCACTGCCTTCCCGGGCCATAGCAGAGAGCTGGACTGGAAGAGGGGCAACTGGGATAGAATCCGGCGCCCCAACCGGGACTAGAACCCCGTGTGCCGGCGCTGCAAGGCGGAGGATTAGCCTGTTAAGCCACGGCGCCGGCCTTAGTATATAGTATCTTTAAAAGGAATCTTACCATGCTGAAAATGGAGCATTATTTATAGAGTCCCTTTTGGTGGTATTATTGTTCTCTTAGTTCCCCTAATAAGGCCTTCATACCTGCAACATCATCTTCACCCACGTCATATCCTTCCTCATGTCTCTGTGGTAGTGTGTCTGAAGATCAGCCTGCAGCTCAGAGCTCTGGGAAGTCTCCAGGAGCCTCTCTGCCATCAGATGAAGAATCACACTTGAACTTCTCATTTAACTTTGGTACTCAGGTCTTTCAAACTGAACTCTCCTCCCTTAGTCAGACTATTGAAATTAAATCCCATTCTTCATTAGCCATCACCTCTATACCATAAATTACAAATAAAATAACTCTATCTTTTATGTCAAATACTGGCATTATTGTCTGGCTTTCAGTGAGATAGTCATGCCTTCTGGTTAATTTTGTAATCTTTTTCCCATGGTGGCTTAGGTAACCAGATAATTATCCAAAAAATGAAAACAATGTAGTTCTATGATTGTCAAGCCAACTTTGTCACTTATGCTTGGAAAAATGACATTTGAAGCTTATTTATTACACTTCTTAGCCTCAGACCATAACATGAAGTTCAAGAGCATGGATTTTGTAGTTTTAAAACTTGGAGTTTAAATTCTAGCTCTCTTCTTCAACCTTCATTTCTCCTGCTCAAAGGAAGATGATAACTATCTTTAGGATAATTAGATGTGATGTGAATAAAAATATTTGGCAAATACAGCACATGGAAAGTGCTCTATAAATATTAGCAATAATAATAATGACATGCAGGTTTGAAAGTATGTAAACCTGCTGGAAACCCACATCCATGTGGGAGTGCCAGTCTCTGAGTCCCCATTATTCTGTTTCTGATCCAGCTCCCTACACATGTGCTTAGGAAGTCACAAAACACAGCACTGAAGTTCCTGCTTCCCATGTGCGAGACCCAGATTGAGTCCTAGTTCCTGGCTTCACCTTTGCCCAGACTCAGCTGCTATAGCCATCTGGGGAGTGAACCAGTGGATAGAAGATATCTCTTTGTCTCTGTCTCTTTTTTGCCCCTCTGCCTTTCAAATAAAAGGAAAATAAATAAGTAATAGTTAAAAAATAACTATTTATAAGTCAACAACAAATATCCATAACCATGATATGTAGTTTTAGTTGGTGCCATGCATGTTTCATTGTTGTCTCTATGTTTCAAAATAGGGTTGACCAAACTTGTTCTGTAAAGAACTAGATACTAAACATTTTAGGTGTTGTAGGACATGTGGTCTCTGCAGTACCTACTGAGCTCTGTTGTGCTGCTAACAGCCATAAACAATGCACAATGAGATTACTTACCAAGAACTGGCAAAGCTGGATTTAGCCAAGAAGCATTGGTTAGCCTTCTATTGTAAATCACTGGAAGATTTCTGCAAAAATCTCCAGTTCATGTATCACCACATAATGTCTTTCTGTCTTCTATTCATTTTTGTGTTAAAAATTTAAATGAAGAATTCATTCTGATAGGTGATGCAAATTATTTTCTAATTATTGTACTTACTCACATAAAAGCTGACTATTCATGACTATGGCAACTACTGACCAAAATAACTAACAAAAGGTGCATAAAATTCATAGCCAACAAAGGTAGTGAAAAATTTTTGTTTTAACTTTTTAATAAAGTACCTCATTATTAGATTACAGAATTTTAAAAACACACACACACTAGAGTTATTAAGGATTTTTAATCCTACCTTTAACCTCAGCATGAACTGTCACTCTGTCATACTTCATATATTCCAAAAAAGCAAAATTCTGTCTTGGAACACTTGTAGTATCAGCACTTCAGTGAAAGTCTGTTTGAGTTTTACAACCCCAGTAGAGAATACTCTTTATTACATAAAAGTAAAAATCTACCTTCCTGTAACTTACAAAATTCTCATGGATGGCTCTTGGGGAGGATCATACTTAAACAATTGAAAGTCATCCATATAACAACCTTTTGATGTTTGAAAGCTCCCATTCATGAAATAAAATATAGCAAAACAAGCATACAGACAAAAAATCCTTTCTTCATTTACCAAGATCAATTTTTTCCCCATGGTCAGTTCTGCGGTGCAGTGGATTAAGCTGCTACTTACAATTCTGGCATCCCATATGGGATTGCCAGTTTGAGTCCTGAATGCTTCACTTCTGATCCAGCTTTCTGCTGTTTTGCTTAGGAAAGTAGCAGATGATGTTCTAAGTACTTGGGCCACACTACCCACGTGGGAGATCAAAATGGAGTTCCTGGCTCCTTGCTTTAGCCTGGACTAACCTGGCCATTGTGGCCATTTGGGGAATTAAACAGTGTATAGAAGATTCTCTCTCTCTCTCTCCCTCTCTCTCTCTATTTCTGTGCCACTCTGCCTTTTCAATAAATAAATAAATAAAATTACTCCCAGTTTCTTCAGTTTATAGACTGATTACTTAGTATTGAAAGATAATTGAAAATGAATCTTGATGTGAATGAAAGAGGAGAGAGAGTGGGAGAGGGGAGGGTTGCAGGTGGGAGGGAAGTTATGGGGGGGGGAAGCCATTGTAATCCATAAGCTGTACTTTGGAAATTTATATTTATTAAATTAAAGTTAGTAAATAAATAAATAAATAAATTGTACAAAAAAATGCCAGTTCTCCCAATTTAATCCATAAATTCTTGCAGATTTTTTTGTTTTTGTTGCATTTTTTAAGAAATTTTTAAGGCTTATACATATATTTAAATGGAAGAATAAAAGTATGAAAGGAGCTAAATCAATATACACAAAAAGCTGTGAGTAATTCCTTTATCACAGTCAAGGTATGTTATAATGCCATTTTAATAAAAAAGTGTCTCAAAAGTACAGCAAGAAAATTATAATAATAGAACAGAGTCTTGCTGAGAATGTTATAGCACCATATAGATCAATATAAAATAATAAATTGTTTATTAGATGATGGTGAGAAGCTGGCTCCTCATATGGCGAAAATTATAGTTGACTCTCTTACCTCATGCAGCATACAAAGATTCTGATGGATTAAATAGTTAAATATTACATATGAAAGTAGGAAACTAATAAAAATTATAGCAAAGTATGCCTGAGATTTAAAGAAAGAAAACACAACCTTGAGGGTAAGAACTGAATGCTTTGGTCTCATTTAAATTAAAGCCTTTTTTTTTTTTCAACAAAATGAAACCTAAGCAAAACTAACATAAAGTTTGAGTCCTGAATACTTCACTTAATATCCACCTTTCTGCTCTTGTGCCTGCAAAAGCAGCAGAGGATGTCCCAAGTACTTGAGCTCTTGCTACCCATATAGGAGATCAAGATGGAGTTTCTGGCCCCTTGCTTTAGCCTGGGCCAAGCCCAGCCATTGTGGCCTTTTGGGGGAATTAAACAGTGTATAGAATATCACTCTCTCTCTCTTTTCCTCTCTCTCTCTCTCCTCTCTTTGTGCCTCCTCTCCTATCTCTGTGTCACTCTGCTTTTTTAACAAATAAATAAATAAGTAAATAAATAAATTTTTCCCACTTTCTTCAATTTTTCCTTCTGGGAGCTATTTCTTATGCTCACACCTGGCTGATGATTTTTTTTAAATGTCTCAGACAAGCAAGGAATTAACAAATATGAAGTTTAAGGAGTAGAATCAAGTCCTCAATTAAAATATTAAAAATGATGGATAGACAAATATATTAAAAATTCTCAAATTTGAAATCTGAATAATTAACACTGTGTATGCATAGATGTTTAAATTCACTATTATCATATATATATTTTTTCCAAAGTGACTTATTACCATATTCTCATGAGGTTTGTAAAAATTATAAAGTTGATATAATACTATGTTGATATAATACTATGTTTTGGTGAGGAAATTGAGGAATAGAAAACTTTAAACACTAATAATTCTATATGCAAGTGTACATCAAAGCATTTGTGGAAAAACAAAATTAAAGATGTTTATTTTAATGTAAAATTTCTTTAAATTGTACTTACGTGGGGTCTTCAAAAAGTTCACAGAAAACCTATATTATTAAAATCTATGTCTGGACTACAAACTTTTTCCTGCACCAAAATTTATCTTTTAATTCCATTTCCCATGAATTTTTTTTTTCTTTTTATTTATTTGGGAGAGAGACAGACAAACAGACACAGAGCGAGCTCCCAACTGAGAGCTCCTGTCTGTCTGCTGCTGCCCAAATGCCCACAGCAGCTGGAGTTGGGCTAGGACTGAAGCTAGGAGTCAGAAACACAACCGGATTTTTTTTTTTTTTAAAGATTTCTCTTGTTTGTTTGTAAGGGGGAGAGAGAGAGAGAGAGAGAGAGAGAGAGAGAGAGAGAGAGAGAGGGAGAGGGAGAAGGAGAGGGAGAGGGAGAGGGAGATACAAAGTGAAAGGGAACTGCCATCCACCAATTCACACTCCAAATGTTTGCAGTTGCCAGGGCTGGTCTGAGCTGAAGCCAAGACTCTGGAACTCCATCCAGGTCTCCCATGTGAGTGGGAGGGGCTCAAGTACTTGTGGCACCTTCTGCTGCTTTTGTAGGCACACTAAGAGGGAGTTGGATCAGATGAGGAGTAGCTAAAATGCAAATCTGCACTCCAATATGGGATGCCAGTGTCACAGGTGGTGGCTTAACCTGCTGTGTCACAATGCCAGCCTGAAACTCAGGTCCTGTATGTTGTCAGTAGGAACTCAATGCTGTCATTCTCCCCTGAGTCTGCTCTAGCAGGAAGCTGGAGTGAGGAAGTGGAGCCAGGAGTTGAACCCCATCATTCTGATATAGGATACAGGAGCCCAGCTACTAGGTTAAATGTCCACTCCATCCACAAACTTTCCAAAGTACCCTCATATATATAAATACATAAATTTATTCACAATTATTAATCCATATTAAATAATCAGCCTGTGTTGTGTGAGGCACAAGAAAGAAAAAGATTGAGAATAAAGGATGAAAGATAAAAGCAAAATAAATGTGCCATGCTTAGACCAATGATAGCTGCTTTTGAATCTCAGAGCAGCATTTTCTTGATGTTATGTTCTAGGTTTCAAAAAATTAACCAACAAAAGTGATGAAAACAATGCTAATAAAACCAAAATTAAAGTAGATTTTAATTACACTTTACATTTTCCATAACTATTCTATAGAAAAATACATGTGAAGTTTTTTTTTTAAAGAAAAAGAAAGGTTGTAGCAACATTGTCAAGAAAAATAGTCTAAACTACTTCCTAACCAGCAAGAAACAGATTTATTTAGAATTTTAGAAAGACATTTAATATGACTAATGTATTCCATTAAAACTTATTATAAAGAGTGGATTAACAAAGAAAGAAAAACTATTTCCAATATATTTTGGTTTTCTACCTTATGTAGTCATCCGTGAGACCAAGCCCAGTCATTTGAAAAGAAATATTGTTGATAGAGTATTAGCAGGAGATACTATGATACAGCCAATCCCGGACTACAAAGGAAGTGTCCTGATTTTATGGAATAAATGACTTCAGAGATGGGTGGAGGATGGAACACCCAATTAATAAAGAAGCTGGGCATGGGAAGGTTTTCCTAACAAAGCAAGTGAAAAATGAAGATGGCCAGCTTGATTCAAGTTCCATGATTCAAGACTTGTGAAAATTAAGAGAAAGTGCATTAGAAGTAACATGAAGTTCATTAAAGGAGGTTGCAATGTGAACAAACAGCAATAGAAACATGGCAAGCCAACTGCTGTACTTGATTGGCTGTCTTTCATGCTCTTGCCCATAATAGAATAGTACCTGATTTTAGACTTTATATAAATATTATTGAATGCATAAATAAAGTAGTCAAATTTGTTACCTAGGGCTATAAGAATAAAGAGCTAAACATTAACTAGGAGAAGTAGTGGGATTTCTAACACAATAGATCTGAAATAATCTAGTTTACCTGGTTATAATTGAAAGCTATGAAATACCCTGGCATTCACATTCCTAAAATAAAAGGAAATGCCAATTATCCTCAACTACTCATTGTCTAAGTCTTTAAGTGGCTACCACTTTATTTAAAGAAAAATCCTCACCTTTTCCTTTATTTGAAAGACAGAGAGACAGAAAGACAGAGACAGACAGGGGGAGACCTCCCATTTACTGGTTCACTCCCCTAATGCCTGCCACCATAGGTAGCGCTGGGCCAGCTTAAGCCAGATCTCCCACATGGTTAACAAGGACAGGAGATACATTAGCAGGAAGCTGGAACTGGAGGTGGAGCTAGGACTCAAACCCAGGTTCTCTGATATGGGATGCAAACATCCTAAGTGGCATCTTAACACTTTGCAAAATGCCTGCTCTAGTGACTATTATTTGAGAAATTTTTTTTTGTTAACTTTCCCTGTCAGTTAACTGAATTCATCTTAAAATAAATCAATATTCCTCAATGTGCACTCCTTCTATCACTTCTGTCACAATACCCACACAATGTCACCTCATCTGAAATGAATATCCATATTTCTAAATTTTCCAAAATGAAATTTGTAGGTGCTTCCTACATTTCCATCCCCCCTTTTAATTGTGTGGCAAACTCCTTCTCTCAAATGCCTTTCAGGCAGCCTGAATATTAGCCATTAACAATGGAATATTGGTTGTTTCAATTATATAAAAAGCTTATCTGATTCGAAGGGTCACTGAAGTTTTTGACCCTCCTCCAAATAGAAAGGATATAGCTCATGTAAATGATTCAGTTGCATTACTGGCTTTCAAATGACAATTAAATTGGGTGTAGGATAGAGGCAATCTTCCTTAGGACTATTTCCTCTAGTGAGTAATAAAATGCATCAGCTTTTTATCATATAGAGGGGCAATTGACTTAATAACAAATAGACACACTGGAAGGGACCTATTCTGAAGTCAGGTATATAAATCTCATTAATAACAACAAAAGGATGAAGTATTTTCTCTATAGACATTTACTAGAAGGATCAGAATTCAGAGATAGGCTGATCGGTTAATGTTCCTCCATTAAATCCATCTTAATATATAGCATAGAATCAATATTAAACATATAACAATAAATGTAGAAATTACTTAGTGCAGATAGGGAACTAGTGAAAATTTCTTACAGAATCTTCATATGATAGTAGAAACAATTTATCAGAAGATGTGGGAAAGGATGATTTTTCATTTTTAAAATACACTTTTGGACCGCAGCTTCCTCTCTGTATTTTTATTTATATTTGATTAGAGAAATCTGTTTTTACAAAGTTTTAGAGGAATAGAGAGCTAGAAAAATTCAGACTACTTCCTCTCATTAGGCCTCTTTAAATCTAATTTCGTATGCACAATAAGTCTGCTGATATCCTTATTTAAATAAAATAGATTTATTTATTTGGAAAGCAGAGTTACAGAGAGAGGAGGAGAGATAGAAAGAGATCTTTCATCTGAGGATTCACTCCCCAGGTGGCTACCACCACCCAGGCAGGATCAAGTGGAAGCCAGGAACTTATCCAGGTCACCCATGTGACCCAAGTATTTCCGTGATCTTCAGCTGCTCTCTCAGGTGCGTTAGCAGGGAACTAGATTGGAAGTGGAACAGCCAGGACATAAACCAATGTCTGTATGAGATGTTGTTATCACAGACCATGGTTCAACCCACTGAGCCACAAGGTCAGTCCCATCAATATCATTCTTTAGGTTAAGACTGCTGATTTTGTAAATGAATTCATGTTGATTGCTTCATTTTGTCATCAAAACAATCCTATTAGGCAAGCATAAGCTTCTCCATTCAAATATAAAAAAGATTAAATCCCAAAGACACTAAATACCTTGCTTAATGCCACAAAGCACAGAAGGCTTCAAGAGAAAATAATTCTTTTGACCCCAATACCAGTTCTCTTTCCATTCCCTCTATGTTACCTTAGATAATGCTTGGAGGTTTATAATTAGCCTGCTAAGTAGAGTCCCTCTTTCCAACATCAGTGTTAAAAAGATTATGATGATTTGCAATGTAGTTCTCTATAGGTAATTCTGAGGTACATTTCTTAGAAAGATACAGTAGGCTTGCGCTATTTCACTGAGGAAATACATCTACCTTCACTCTTGTTCTTTTAATTAAAAGGTAGACTATTATCTTTTGAGATATTTTAAAGACATGTCAGTCTCCAGATAAAGGGAGAAATGTGATGATACATTGAGAGCTTGTCAATGACTTAAGTTATCTGTATCTTGGAACAAACCATCCAGAGGCTATGTCCTTTGGTCGTTTATGTTTACTTATTTCAAAGGGTTTATTAGGTTTTCACTGGATAAGACCAATAAATGCATTTTCTGCCTTTTAAAATTTTATTACCATTTCCAGAAAAAAAATCTAGGGACTGCTTGCTGCTCACATGATGGCATAATTTAAAACAAATGAAATCAAATATAATTTCACTTTGGCATGAAAAATGGATAGTGTCTCTGAAGCTCTAATACACAAAAGGACTAAGTTCCATAAATGACTATATTATGCATCCTATGATTCACAAAGCAGAAACAAAAAAAAATTAGAGGCTGATCAAAGAGTTATCTGAAGAAAATAGGATCCACATGTTACACAAGAAGACTGGAGACAAGTTAGGAAAAGGACTTTTAATAAACATAAAATCATAGTATTCATGTTTTTCCAAAAACCAATGAGCGTTGGTTAATTGAAAATAAGATATGCCCTATCCAAACACATTTAAATGAAAAATAAAATGTGACTAATGAAGAAATCATGTCTATAATTACAAAATCTGGAATAGAATTATCTGATGGAACATGCAGGAAGATATCTAATAAAGGAACACTTGTCCCTATTATCACTGTTATTGAGATAACACAAGTGTTCACTGAATAATCATTTAGTATACTTAATCTTGACTACACTACTAAATGGCCAATTATCTCAATGAAAAAGTACTCCTAAATTTGTACAAGTAAACTCAACAGTGATAGTGCCCTGATTTAATATTTTCACTTAAATTATCTAAACTAAGGTAGGTTTGTGACGCAGACGTGGCAAAATAGTGCTCTTCCATGATGCCCACACGTTCAAAAGAGTATTTATTCATAATTCTTTTCTCTAGTGTCCCATCTTTGACTACCACTCAAGGCCCATAATGTGCATTATTTCCATTTCCTGTGCTTAACTTCATCTCTGTCTTGTAGCAGGTACCCTTGTCTTGTGTAGGAAATTCAGTTCTTTAGATAGCCGCAACATTACTATTTTAAGTTTTTTCAGATAAGTTCCTATTCCTTGCTTAGAAGAAACAGCTAATTATGTTTATTATTTTCCTCTCCATTATTCTGATGCTATATTCTTTAAGTCAGATCACCATGAAGTAACGCATTTTTACTAGATTATTCTAACCTTTTGCAAATAATTGCTTATCTTTAACATTCTTCAATGATTAACACAGAAAGAAGCATTTGAGTTCTGTTGAAATCAAATACAATTTCAATTTAGTGTCCCATATTTATAGACACATGTAAAATGCTTTTAAAAGCTCACACACAAAAATCAATACCTCCCGATGAAGTGGTTTGCTCGCTTGCTTTGGACAACAAGCTATTGTGTTACCCTCTTTGCTACTATGTGCAAGACTTTACTGAGCTGCTACTGATTTTCTAAAATGTGTATTGCTTTTATTCTGTTAAGAAACTTTGATTGTTCCCCAAAGTTTACTTTAAAGTTTTATGTCATGACTTTGTGTGTATATATGTGCACATGTATATAAATTCATGTATGGATATTATAGGACAATGTAATGAGACAGAATGTAGTGTATTCTATTTATGAAATTCAGCTTATAAGTAGATTCACAGCTATGAAATACAAAATACCTTAGAGATTATCTTATACTTTCCTTTTAAGGGGTGAAAATGCAGTAAAATATTAGTATTACTATTCTCTGTTGTTTCTGGTCTTTTATCTTGCATCCTTGAACAAAAGTAAAATCTAATGTGATAGAGAAACACGATGGCTTCAATTTTTATTTCCTCTATAATAAGAGTTGGACTTTCAGAGAGGTCAGTAATGAGCATATCAAGATCTGTCATTTTAATCTTTCATTTCAAATTTATTTACACAATTTACTTCTTTCACATCTAAAGCTTAGATAGTGCTTATTATAGTTTAGATTGCAGTATAATTTGAACACATCAAGAAAAGTATGTTACTCAGAACCGTGGATGATCAACATTGAACACAATGAATCCTCGCTAAGAGTATAACAGGATGTGTTGAGATGTCTCTGAAGATCAATACTATTAAATCACACATTTTCCCATTGTTTGACTTTCCAAATTCCAGACAGAGACCTTATTGATTTTATTGACAACTTTCCCCCTGTTGTTTGTTTCTTATGCTTTCTCTCCCTTATTGGATGTTGATCAAACAGTGACTTTTATCTTGCTATGCAGGAGTTTTTCACCCCTCGCTGCTTCTGTGGCTGTCACTCAATGGAGGCCCCCAGGTCTCCTGGGCAAATGTGCCAGCTCCTGGTTCCTTTTCCAAGAAAAAAAAATCCTTTCTAACTCTTAAGCAGCTACATAAATTGGCTCAGAGCAGCATTTTTCCCTGTAGAGAATTTAGAGATACATTTTCTCTAACAATAGAAAAATATAGTCAAGGATGTTTCCTTTCATAATTCTGTAGTAAAAAAGATTCTTGACATAGATATGGAGGAAATTATGTGAAAGGAGAAGTTATCTTAACATGAGAGCCTGATTTTTTTTTTTTTTTTTTTTGGACAGGCAGAGTGGACAGTAAGAGAGACAGAGAGAAAGGTCTTCCTTTTGCGGTTGGTTCACCTTCCAATGTCCGCCATGGCAGGCGCGCTGCGGCCAGCGCATCGCACTGATCCGAAGCCAGGAGCCAGGTGCTTCTCCTGGTCTCCCTTGCGGGTGCAGGGCCCAAGGCCATAGCAGAGAGCTGGCCTGGAAGAGGGGCAACCGGGACAGAATCCGGCGCCCCAACCGGGACTAGAACCCGGTGTGTCGGCGCCGCAAGGTGGAAGATTAGCCTATTGAGCCGCGGTGCTGGCCGATTTTTTTAAACTCATAGAATTCAGAAGACATTTACTAGTTGGTTTGTTGAATGGTTTACTGAAACATAGAAAATGAAGAAAACCACTGATATATTAAAAATTAATTGAAGAAGAAATTGTTAGAATTAAATAATATATTGGAATTACTAACCATGAAACCAAGTACTGGATTTCTAAGATGAAGCAGGATACCATGTTCTGTGTAATACTGAGAAGAAAGCATCTACTAAAAATAGGAGATGAGATCCTTTCGAATATTAGGGGTCAGTATACATTTTTGTAAAAGGTCAAAAGTAAATATTTTCTTATACGCAGGGCATAGGTTCTCTGTTGCAACTATTTAACTGTTGTCACAGCATGGAAGAAGCCAATGGAAATTCATAAACAAATAGATATGGCTATGTTGCAATAAAACTTTATTTAAAACAATAGACATGGACTTTTATTGTCCCACAGACTTTAGTTTGTTGATCCCTGATTGACAAGACATACACAACTTTGGTTTTACTGACTAGCCATATAGAAAACAGATAAAGATGAATATCTGACAGAAGATTATCAGCTATCCATTTTTAAACAATATCGTGTTTTATCTTAAGCTTAGGCCTTGCTTACTATCTTTGCATTAATATATCTTTTGTTTGTGAAATATAGTGAAGATGACAAAATTCGGTTTAATGTATTTGTTTTCTTGGTAAAATAATACATTCTTCACATGAAATCATTGTCCTAGTTTATGAATCAAACATTATGGAATTGATCATTAGTGTACTGTCTCACATTCATAAGTACTGGAATTCACTTACGCAATCTTCCTGATAGAGGTTATGCATTCTGTATTACTATTTATAATAATTTGGGAGTCCACTGCTTAATAAAGTCTTAGTTCTATTTTGCACTGGTTCTCTTTGTTAAAAACTCTTCTAGAAAATCTTGGCCATTTTTGTGTGAACATCTTCCCATAATGGTAAGTCCACGAGCCATAGATTCTAAATCTACTTAGCAGTATATTGATGTAGCCAGTAATTCAAATTCTATATGGTCCTTGCAGTAATGATTGACTTTGAAATTTTTAGAATTGGATGTGAATTCTGAATCAGATGCATACTAATTGTTGTCCTTGGGAAAATTACTAAATGCTAAGAGCTCCTGATTCTTTAGCTCAAAAATGCAAATAATATCACCTGTAATATGAGTTCTTCTTAAATTTGATTAAGAAAATGAGGAAACAACATTCTAACACAGTGGGTTAAACCTCCACCTGTAATGCCA
Organism: Lepus europaeus; assembly: GCF_033115175.1. Taxonomy (NCBI): domain Eukaryota; kingdom Metazoa; phylum Chordata; class Mammalia; order Lagomorpha; family Leporidae; genus Lepus; species Lepus europaeus. The sequence continues at coordinate 63,997,308 of NC_084831.1, forward strand.
GCATCATTATGGGTGCTTGTTCGAGTCCTAGCTGCTCTGCTTCCAATCTAGCTCCCTGCTAATACATTTTGGAAAAGCAATGGAAGATGGCCCAAGTACTTGGGCCCTCTCACCGACACGGGAGACCCAGATGGAGTTCTAGGTTTCTGGCTTCAGCCTGACCCACCCTTTGCTGTTGTGAATATTTGGGGAGTGAAGTAGCAGGTGGAAGATCTCCCTCTCTCCCATTTGGCCTCTTCCTTGCTCTCTGTCTTTAACTCTGCCTTCCAAAGAAACAAACCTTGAAAAAATTTTAAAAAGAAAATGAATATAAATTACCTGGCAGACAATAAGTACTCACAAAAGAATAATGTTAACATATTGTTACCTATGGTAATAGAAGGGAAAGAGATTATATCATTACACAAAGTCACCAAGAATTCAATTCAGGTTTAATCATTCATTAAACATATGTGTTGGTCTCATAACATGTCAAGTAAACAAAATGAAAATCAAGATAGAAGTAAGATACACTTACATATCTTATACTCCAGCATAGATCAACATTGTTGTTGCCTATATCCACATGATTCCTCAAAAGTGACAGTAACAGGTAAAGCTTCTGCCTGCAGTCATGGCATCCCATATGGGCATCGGTTTGAGTCCCAGCTGCTCCACTTCCGATCCAGCTCTCTGCTATGGCCTGTGAAAGTGGTACAAGATGGCCCAAGTCCTTGGGCCCCTGCAACCACATGAGAAACCTAGAAGAAGCTCCTGGCTCCTGGTTTCGGATAGGCTCAGCTCTGGCCATTGAGGCCAGCTGGGGAGTGAACCAGCGGATGGAAGACCTCTCTCTCTCTCTGTCTCTGTCTCTCTCTCTCTGTCTCTCAGCATCTGCCTCTCTGTAACTCTGCATTTCAAGTAAGTAAATAAATATTTTTTTTTAAAAAGTGACAATGATCAGTGAGTGATAAATCTGACATCTTTTACCTATGTCTGAATACTTGATCCAGGATAATAATATCCATTTTTTCTTTAGTTATCTCTGTAAATCATAGAGTCAGATCCTGCCCTTTCCCTTGCTCAGTATTCGGCCGTGGTACTAAGACTGTCTTTTGCCTGTGGATTGTTAATAAGATTCTTCCTCTGACTGTCTAGTCATTGTACATCCATCTTTGTTTTCTGAGAATTGACTCCTGTATCTTCCGTAGCTGCATACAAACTTTGAGGGGTATATTTCAATTTGTGATTATTTTAAAACTATGAATGGAAGAATAATTTTAAAATAATGAAATAGAAAAGCAGTGAATAAGAAAACTGATGTTGAAAGACAATCTGAATGGCTTATCTTAATCTAAGCATGTTTTATGTTTAGTCTAGACACCATGATTAAAGATGATTATGTCAGGGCCTTAACAAGCTCAACATGTGTCCTTCAATTTAGTGGGGTTTGGAGAAATCACATTCTATTCAACCTCCTCACATCTGATTACCCCACCATCTGTAAGAAGAAATCCTAGAGAGGATAAATTTGCAAACGGAAGCCAAATAAAGGTTGTGATCCTACTGCATTATCAAAGTATGTAAGTCAGAATTTTAATTCTACCTTAACAGTTTAAGATCACTGCTTTGGCTGTGTATGGTCTTAATGCATAATAGAAGCAACATTAAAGAGACTCAATATACTTGAAGGTATTTTACAAATTAATTAAGTACATTATACAAAGTTTCTTTATTGCATTGTGGTTTTTTGGTTGTATTTCTGCATTTTTCTTATTTAAAATAAACAAGTATAGTCCGACATCAAAGTACCTGAGTCGGATGACTGGCTCTGGCTCCTGACTCCAACGTCCTACCAGTGCAGACCTTGGGAGACAGTAATTATGTGTAAGTAGCTGGCTTACTGCTACCCACGCAGGAGATCTAGGTTGAGTTCCCAGCTGCCAATTTTGGCTCCAACCCAGCCCAGTTGCAGGCATTTGTGGAGCAAACCAGTGCATGGGAGCTCCCTTTTTCTACCTATATCTCTTTGTCTCTTTCTCTGCTTGTCAATTCTTTTTTTTAATAAGCAAGTATATAAGGGCATTGTATAGTCATGGTAAATATGTATTATGAAAGAACTACCCATAGATTTCAATACTTTTTACACCAAAATAAAGTGTTTTTTTTAATTTTCTGTGGATTTTTAGAAATACACTCATACGTGTTATGCTATAAATCAGATTCTACAGGTGTTCAGACAGAGGTCTTTTTTGAACTGTCTGGAAGCTATACCCAACAGCTTTGTTCCTTCTTCCTGATTAACTCTGTGGCTCCAACATATGCTCTGCCACAATTCAGAATGGTGATGGGAGCAGGTGGCCATGTGTGACGGCTGCAGTGCAAGAGAACACCTGGGAAGAGATAGGCTGACTTTTGCAAAGACTGCACCTCCTGCTACAGCCCGCAGGGCAAGGGAAAGAATGGTGATTCCTTTGAGCAATAAACTGCCAAGTGACAGTCCCAGCCAGCTGCAGCAGACGCCTGGGGTGATGAATTGGGCATAAAGCACACAATTTCAGGGCAAAGCAATGGAACAGAACTAAAAGACATAGCATGTTATCAAAAAGAGACTAGAAGCTTTCCTGAAAGAGCAGGGACTGAGGAAGTGCCAGTTCCTCAGAAGTGACAGGAAATGTTCCAGTGACAGCACAGAGGACAGGGAGCTTGCCAGCAGCTCACAATACACGCCTCAGAGCTCCTCATGCATCCTCTACTGTCCAACAGAAACCTTTCCGTCGGGAGATTGGGAACAAAGCATAAAAGAAAAGCAGAGGCCACTTTTACAGCAACTACTTCTGTTTTTTTTTTTTTTTTTTTTTTTTTTTTTGATGTGCTGAACAGTAAATGTTCTATAATTACTATTGTTTATGGGTCTTTCAGCATATTTTTTTTTCTGAAATTAAAACAAGATTTCCCCACCCCCCCTTAAGTTGAAGGAGGAACTTTAGTTGAACAAGAATAACTTTGTATTGATCATTGGATGACAAATACATTAGTAGGTTACACTATTTGTTTCTATACTATTCTACTATTTCTTAAAAAAAAAAAAAAAAAAGCCCCTCTTGGGCCAGTGTTTTTTTTTTTTTTTCCACTTTGCCACAAAACTTCCTGCTTATTCACTGCTCCTCCCGACCTACTTTGCATTCCATATTTAATCCTCTCAGTGTAACTCCAGTTTTCAGTTTCATTGAAACTCCTCGTATCAAGGTCAAAAATGATCTCCAAATTGCCAAATACAGCAGAGTTTTTCATATGCATTTTATTCTGTCTTTTGTTACATTTCAACTCATTAGATGGCTTTCAAATCACTAAAAACCTCTCCTCCTGCAGCCTCACTCTCCCTAGTTTTCTTCTGTCACACTAGCAACTCTTCCCCAGTCTCTTGTTCTTGTGATTTCCAAACCCTCAGAAGCTGATCCTGGCCCCTCTTTTGTCTCCTCAGCCTTCTTTGGACACATTTTCAAACATGATTCAGTCTTTTTTTTGTCCTGTCCTTGAGATCAAGTCTCATATATCCAATTATTCACTGACATTTACACCTGGATGATTAATATGCCTTATGAGATAACATGGTCAAAACAGAAATTTTGATTTTTCTCTTGCATATAATTTCCCTCTGGTTTACCTTGTCTCAGTTAATGACACGTCTGTTCTCCAAATTGATAAAGCCAAGAACTAAGAGGCATTTTCCATCTTCAATCTACCAGGCTCCTTTGGTTTTACCCGTCATAATATAGTTCACAGTCAATCCTCCTTATCTCCACCATGACCAGCTTTGTTAAAGTCAGTATCTCCACTGCTATAGTACTTACCGCGACTCTTCAGTCTCCCTCTGCAACTCATTCCCTACACAGCCCCCACAAACATCTACTAAAAATTATATTCAAATCATGTCACCTATGTGCTCAAAAACTTTTCCTAGCTTCTGGTTTCAACTGAGGGGAAAAAAATCTATACTCACCATGACCTACATTCCTATTTGATCAGCCCATTCACAGGTAGGTTCCAATCTTGCCTTAAGCCACACTTTCTCCCTATTCTCAGTTCCAGGCACACTAACTTCAGCCTGGGTGTACAGCAACTCTTTTCCTGCCTTCAAGCATTTACAAATGCTGTTCCCACACAATTACAATGCATAGCACTACTTCCCTCAGCAAATTCCCATTCTCAAATTTCAAGGCTCATTTTAAAAGACAACTCCTCAAAGATACTGTATTGTTGAATGCACCATTTCTGGTCAATATGCAATTGTTTCCCTCTTCCCATTTCTCTTACAAGGTTGTAAATTCTTTGGTGATGATAGCTGTATTTTTTCCTTTCACTGCTATATACTGAATGTCCCACATTGTCAGATAAAAATGTACTCAGTACTTGCCTTTTGAAGAAAGATGTAAGACAAATATTTATGCTACAGCCACTAATAATGAATTAGGGAGTTTTCACTTAAGTGATTCATTTTTGAAAATCTTGTGAACTAGATGGTAAGTTTTCAGCTCCTAATATATTTTACTATGATGAAATGAAATATCTCTCTGCTGTTTAAGACCTGAGTGATATCCAAGAAAAATACACATTTGTAATAATACTTATTGATCATTTTAGACAGCCTAATCTAGTGGAAATGGTCAGGATATGACTAAAAAGAATTGGTTCTCTCATTTGTTGCCTGTTGATTACATTTCAGTCAGCCTTTTTCCTTCTTTACTTACATTTGAATCTGTAAAAAAATGTCATCTAAGAGTTTCTTTAAGAATTTAATATTTCTTTAAGCGTGTCACATTTCAATAAACTAATCTGTAGGATGTCTCTATACTGTGGGTTTACATATTAAATAAATAGGATTTATTATGCAATTTTCAATTAAATGTCTCAAAAATATCTGGTCTTTACTGAGTTAAATGGTGAGAGTTGTGATGCCACTTTATCTTTACAGATGTGTGTTTAAAATCCATAATTATTCCTTGCCCTGTCACAAAAGGAAAAATGGAAACTACTTCCATGAAATACCCAGTTGTAATCAACTCCCCAGAGAATCTTGCTCTCAGAGTTCTTTCCTTCTCTTCAGAGGGTTCCTTTGTCCTGTAATTGAATTGAATTTGCTCCTCGTCCCATTCCTCCCAGACAGCTTCTCATTTGAGAGCTCTGAAGATGTATTACACTAATATATCGTCAGTATGGCAATGCTATGATGATGCATGGGGGGAATATATCTTCAGAGCTTCAGTACTGTCCAGAAACAATACAGCTGGTATTGGATTGCATTCAAGCCTAATGCAAAAAGAAACATTCAAAAAAAATTGGCTTACAAGGAAAGTAGGAAAAAAAAAAAAAAAAAACCCTGAAGAAAGAAAGAGTCACTTTAATGAATTCCATGGTCCTATGTGCTTTGAAGATCTGTTTTCAAGACTTTACTATGGGTTGTTTTAATTTATAAAATTATGCAATAATATTCCATAAATTTCTGAACTTTCCAATGAAATATAGCTTTAGTTAGACAAAAAGTGTTCAATAATCTACTTTTTAAAGAAACCATCTCACTTTACATTAAAAGTTCACATGTAAGAAATGTTGAATATGGGGGCCAGTGCCTTGGCTCACTAGGTTAATCCTCTGCCTGCGGCGCCGGCATCCCATATGGGTTCCGGGTTCTGGTCCTGGTTGCTCCTCTTCTAGTCCAGCTCTTTGTTGTGGCCCAGGAAGGCAGTAGGGGATGGCCCAAGTGCTTGGGTGCCTGCACCCACATGGGAGACCAGGAAGGGGCACCTGGCTCCTGGCTTCGGATCAGCGTAGTTCTGGCCATAGTGTCCATTTGGGGGGTGAACCAATGGAAAAGGAAGACCTTTCTCTATGTCTTTCTCTCTCTCACTGCCTAACTCTATCTGTCAAGTAAAAAAAATAATAATAAAATAAAATAAAGAAATGTTAAATACTAAAAATCACATTTTTTAAAGAGTATGCTAATGATTTTTTAAAGATTTATTTATTTATTTGAAAGAGTTACACAGATAGAGAAGGACAGGTAGAGAGAGGGGCAGCAGGGGAAGGTCTTCCTTCCACTGGTTCACTCCCCAATTGGCCGCAACAGCTGGAGCTGCGCGGATCCAAAGCCAGGAGCCAAGAGCTTCTTCTGGGACTCCCACGTGGCTACAGGTGCCCAAGGACTTGGATCACCTTCTGTTTTCCCAGGCCACAGCAGAGAGCTGGATTGGAAGTGGAGCAGCTGGGACGTGAACCGGTGCCCATAAGGGATGCCGGCACTGCAGGCAGTGGCTTTACCCACTACACCACAGCGCCGGCCCCTAAAAATCACATTTTCTAAAATTTTGACTTCTTTCTTATTTATTTGAGAGAGGTAAGGAGAGGGAGAGCTCTCTTATTTGCTGGTTCACTCCCCAAATGCCTGCAACAGCTAAGGCTGGGCCAGGCTGAAGCTGTGAGGTGAGAACTCAATCTAAGTCTCCTATGTGAATGGCAGGGACTCAGGTAGTTGAGCCATCACCTACTGCCTCCCAAGTGTGGCCAAGATTCAAACTCAGGCATTTTAGTAAAGGATCTGGGTACCTCAAGTAGTGTCTTAACAGGTATATGAAATACATTCCCCTAAATACTGCTTTTCAACTCTTTTGGCAATCTGACAAAATTTGTCTATTACTATTTCATGTACATTTTCATTATGCTGGAAACTATTTGTTCACTCTTTACCCATCAGAAAAAAAACACCCTTGTAGCAATTTTGTAGAAGGTGAAAGCACTGTCCTCAGATAGAAAATATTCTCCATAATTTTTTGGGAGCTAACAGACTGGAATTAAGTCTCACAATAAAGTAAGATTAGAAAATTTATAATCATCATACAGAAGAACATGTCAGCATTATATTCACAGCCTTCTGGTCACTGTACTCTTTATATCCTCTTATCTGGGCTTTATTTAGGTTAGTGATTATAAGGATGTCTCTAAGAGACTTGATGTCTTTATTCTTATGGTGACCCTTGGGAATCTATAGCTGCGTGAAACACTCTTCTCTGATTCATTTGTACAGACATTTTTTCTACAGCACAAATGCAACTAGGGAAATATGCTCTTTAAGATAATGTACCCCTCCCCAACACACTGTGTTTCTTCTCCTTGCCTCTCTCTCTCTTCATCCAGGGCTTATTATAATCAGAATAAATAATTCAAACCTTTGTATCTAGTAGTCATTCAGAGAGTTATTTGGTCAACATTGCCTCCTCTATTTTCTATGTAGAAGAAACAAAATACAAAATAATGTCTCACTGCATCACATTTACTTGATTTCATTACCTAAGAACACAGTATTTGTCATTATCTTATGGCTTCAAGAAACTTTTATGTAAAAGTGAAATGCCAGAAAAACTTTAATAACAACCATGATTCTGAAGCTTTGGAGATGGGTAGTGCTTTAAACTGTACCTGTAGCATTTCTTGTATAATAGCTCTGTGATATTATTCTTGTTATCATCTCTGTTTTGCAGATAAATAAATTCGCAGATGAGGCAAAAAGTTCTTAAGAAATTTGCCCAGGTTAATACATGAATAAGCAACAGAAAGGTATCTGAAACCAGGAACTTGAAATACTAATAATATCCTTTTAAGCGCTAAGTATATTGCCTGTATACATGGTCTTCTAATAATTATGAAAATATTATTAGCTTTTTCTAAAACCTTCTTGGGGAATGATTTTGTAATGTTGGTTACACATGTCAATAATTACTAGTCATGTTACTTTTCTTAATACTTTAATGCAAGTATATTAATCATGTAAAGTCTTTACATTATGAATTATTACATGTAAAGACTTTCACACTCTAAAATATCATATATGATTTCACAAATATTTACCATGTGCCTACAATATAGCTCTTATTGCCTGAAAAAAATGTACTTATCTTGCTTGAATCTTAAATAGATATCATACAAAAAGTGAGAATACATAGTGTTTATTTATTTATTTATTTTGATTTTTTGCCAGGCAGAGTTAGACAGTGAGAGAGAGAGACAGAGAGAGTTATAGACAGTGAGAGAGAGACAGAGAGAAAAGTCTTCCTTCATTGGTTCACTCCCCTAATGGCCGCTATGGCCGAAGCCAGGAGCCAGGTACTTCCTCCTGGTCTCCCTTGTGGGTGCAGGGACCCAAGCACTTGGGCCATCCTCCATTGCCCTCCCGAGCCACAGCAGAGGGCTGGACTGGAAGAGGAGCAACCGGGACTAGTACCCAGTGCCCCAACCGGGACTAGAAACCGGGTGCCGGCGCTGCAGGCGGAGGATTAGCCTAGTGAGCCACGCCGCTGGCCACATAGTGTTTATTATAGTTTTATTTCTCTGCAATCTAAGATCATTATAATCAATATGATTTTCCACTAGCAACGATTATTCCTAATTACATCCTAGTAAATATATTCCTAATATGTTTACTGGAAAAATATAATATTTTTATTATGATATTTTTATTATGATATTTTTTATTTTGATTTGCAAGCTAGAGTGCAAATCAAATCTAATGGCAGTGCATTCCTTTTGAGTGAAGAAAAAGGGACATGTGCTCTCTCACAACTAGAGGTCAAACTCCTGTAACAATAACTTACTGCAATCCAACCATGCGGTCTTATCTGTAATTGTCAAGGACACTTTAAGTTCTGAATTTTAGAAAATCATTGTTAAGCTGCTTTCTCTTTCTTAGCTCACATTTATTTCAGTAAGAATCCAGGAACAGCACATAAACCTAGTAGCCTTGTTTGTACATAAAATGGCTTTGCTAAGTATCCCTTACCTTTTGGGGGTGCTACAGTTGGAATATTTCCACTAAATTCATGCTGAAAGTTAATCACCACTATGAGGTATTACGAGGTGGGACTAGGCAAGGCCTTTAAGAGGTAATCCTTCACAGATTAATGGATTAATGGGTCAATGGGGTCATTCAGCCCATGGTTCTGTTATGAACGGCACTTGGCTCTGTCATTAGTATCTAACCATCTCACCTTGTGAGATGCCCTGTACCACCTGAGGACTTTGTAGAGACCACAACAGAAAGAAGGCCATCCCTAGATGCCTGCCCCTTGATCTTGGACCCTCCAGCCTTCAAGAATCCAGATGTAAATAAACCTTTATTCTTTGCCAACTACCCAGTCTGTGTTATCCAGTTACAGTAACAGAAAATGGACGAAGCCAAGGGGAGAAAAATCAGGTTGTATTTTTTTTTTTTTTATTTTAGCCAGGCAGAGTGGACAATGAGAGAGAGACAGAGAGAAAGGTCTTCCTTTGCCATTGGTTCACCCTCCAATGGCCTCTGCGGCCGGCGCATTGTGCTGATCCGAAGGCAGGAGCCAGGTGCTTCTCCTGGTCTCCCATGGGGTACAGGGCCCAAGGACTTGGGCCATCCTCCACACACTCCCGGGCCACAGCAGAGAGCTGGCCTGGAAGAGGGGCAACCGGGACAGAATCCGGCGCCCCGACTGGGACTAGAACCTGGTGTGCCGGCGCCGCTAGGCGGAGGATTAGCCTGTTGAGCCAGGGCGCCGGCCAGGTTGTATCTTCATTGACTGTAAGGCACACCTGGATTCAGATTAGTATGTATGACTTTTGTGGTCCTTCATCATAAATGTGGTACATAAAGCTTACATTTCACATGAAAATAAGTTAACATATTAACAGATGTTAGAGAAGTGCTTAATTAATAGTATTTAATGTAAATATCAAAGGTACTCTTTTTATATGTTTACTATGCCTATGGTGTTCTTTCTGGATTCTTATAGTCCAATATTTTGAACTTACTTTTAATCCATTGAATCCCATCTTAGTATGAATTAGCATGAAATTTATAATTAATGTAACAATTGCATTTTCTAAAATAAAAATCTTTGAATAAATCCCTAACCCATTTAAAAAATGATGATTATGCAATACCCTGCACTATTACATTTAACATGACATTGAATTCACTGAGGGAAACTCAATAACAAATCTGTTTTCCAAACTTTAAAAGCATAATGTTAAACATTATCTTCTTACCCAATTTAATCCACTATGGAGAGATATAAACTGCAGTATCATTATTTTTCTAATGCCCACCTCACTTATAAAAGTAAATTCTAAAAAAAAAAAAGATATTTTATGAAATGCTGGGTGCATTTTGGTTTTTGTTTAGTTTGGGTAACCACTTTCCTCTGAGAATAGAGAACTATCATTTATATTGATCCATCACACTATAAGCCTCATTGTTTAGCCTTATATTTGTCTTAAAATCCTGAAAATGTCTTGCTTTCTATACTTAAGTAGCAGGCATTAACGGTTTTGAATGCAAACAATTTAACATAACCCACCACTCACTCCATAGACATGGAAGGACTTTGGAAACAGAAAAATAAAAATTAAAATTATAAACTCTCAGAACAAAAAGTCAATTTTAACTGCCTATATAAATTATTGTGCATTCTTAAGGTAAAAGATTAACTTGCCATCATTAAGTAGATTCATTCATTATATAATTATCCATTATGTAAAACCATTATGGAAATTCACAAAAACTCCAAATAGAGTACAACTCTACAATGGAACTGGAACCACAGCTTGCGATCTGAAGATCTGGTATTGTTAAAATGTCATCAGCATAAATTGCTGGTTTTACTGAATTTCTTTCTTCCTAACACCAAAAAGCAAAGTGTAGTGTCAGGATTGCAGACCTAAGCAAGATTCTGAAGGAATTACAGGGTTTGGGTGACAGGCTTCCAGCATGGAAAGAGCACACACCCAGCCTCTTCATCAGATCACCCTCAGTGTTGGGCAAGCACTCAAGCACTTCAAACAAGAAAAGGGGAAACACAATGGAACAAAGTACTAAGTTAAGTAATACTTTCTAGTTGTACCTGCGATGACTTGAGCTATATTCAGAATTATTTTAAACAATAGATTCACCAGATTACATGGTTTTTAGCTGATAATTTTCATCTTTTATAATCTCCCACTTTTTCTGATAATTAGTAATTAACCTTTTCTGTCTAAAGATTGTATTAAATAATTATGGAAGTTTTAGCGTGCTAATTTTTTCTATCTTTCATTGAAAAATAAAACATCTAGGGTAGGAGTCAGCAAATAGCTTAGCCTTTGCTGGCCATAGAGTCTCTGTTGCAACTACACAACTCTACTGTTGATGTTCTGAAGCATCCATAGACATTATGTAAAGGAATGAGTAGAGCAATGTTCCAAAAATCTTTATTTACATGAAAAGGCAACAAGTTAGTATGGCCCATAGGCCTTATAATACTGACTTAAGGTCCAAAGAATACCTGGCTTTGTTTACTATGCTTTTCCTAAAACAACTTTCATTGAAAAATCTCAAAATCCTTATAATCTGATTTGGAAAAGCTGTTGGATTCTTGTTAGCTTATGTTATTTAATTCACAGCTGAGGTAAACCCATAGCTTATGGAAAACCCATACTTATGGAAAACACTAAAAGTCCACTTCTTATTTTCATAAGTTCTATATTTTAATCCATATGATTCAAAATAATTGCCTTATGGTCCTTTTTAGAATATCTGGTTGTTAAATAATGACTGAGCTATTTTACTAAACTCTATCCCAAGCAAAAGATATTCTTTTGGAATGAAGGAAAAAATCAAAACATTTTCAAATCAGGAATGCTAAAAGAATTTTTATCTAGTTGACCTAAAAGAAAAGAATGTCTATATAGAACTTTCTAAATAGAACTGCAATTTTCTACATAGAATAGAAACAATACAGAATGGACCTGGGATGGCCCTGTAGTGCAGTGGTTAAAATCCACTTGAGATGTGTGCATCTTATATTGGACTGCCTGAGTTCAATTACTGGCTCTTCTGATTCCAGCTTCCCACTAATGTACAACCTTGGGAGAAAGCAAGAGAAGGCTCAAGTAGCTGAATCCCTCTACAAATGCAGGCAACCATGATTGAGTTTGCAGCTCCTGACTTCAGTTTGGCCCAGCCCTGGCTGCTGAGGGCATTTAGTAAAGGAACCATTGGCTGAGAGATAATTCTGTCTGTCTGTCTGTCTCTCTCTCTCTCTCTCTCCACTCCCAAGTCTCCCCCTCATTCATCCACTCTGCCTATGTCTTTAAAATAAATAAAAATAAATGAGAATTTTTTTTTTAAAAAGTGTGAATCATATCAAGAAGAAGGAAAGAAAAATGATCTAATTTAAAAGAGGTATATACAAAGTACTTTTCTTGAGTTTTCTAAATTTGGTTGGCAGGAAACAAAAACTTATACATTATCACATTACAGCAATATTTTATCACTATATAGAAAAAATAATTAAAATAAATTTATTTTAAATGAGGCAGAGTAAGAGAATACATAAGAGGAGGCACATTTCCTATACATCCCTAGAGCTGGTAATAGTTGAACACTTTTACATTATGATAAGGTACAGTTAGATTGAACATAAATAGAAAAGATAACATGCTACTGAGGATCTAGAGAAAAGAAAATCCTTGCATACTTTTAATGGGATTAATGGGAATGTAAATTAGTATAGCCATTGTGGAAAACTGTTGAGGTTCTTTAGAAAGCTAAAAATAGAAATACGTGATCCAGAAATTCTACTACTAGGTATGTATCTGAGGAAAATGAAATCAATCTGTGGTTCTACTCCTGTGTTTATTGATACTCTCTTCACAATAGCCAAGAAATGAAATAATGTAAGTGTATAGCAACTGAAGGAAGGCTGAAGAAATGCAGTACAATGGAGTATTATTTAGTAATGAAAGGAAATCTTGTCATTTGCACCAACAGTGAAGGAGCTAGAACTCATTATGCTAAGTGAAATAAACCAAGCCCAGAAAGACAATTATCACATGAACTCACATGTGAAATCTCAAAAAGCTGATTTCATAAAAGTTGAAAATACAATGGTGGTTACCAGAGTTGGACAGCATAGGGAGAGGAAGGGATGCAGAAAAGTTGATTAACAGATGTTATACTATAGTTAGATAGAAATAAGAAGCTTTGGTGCACTATTGCAAAATCAGGGTAATTATAGAAAATGATAATGTACTGTATATTTTTTCTTAAAAAATAAAATGAATGAGAAGACAGAATTTTGAATGTTTCATCCTAAAGAAATGATAAATGTCTGAGGAGGTAAATATGTTTACCCTGATTTGGATATACATGGTGTACAGATTTATTAAAATATTGTATTATACTCCATATAAATGTACAATTTTATGTGTCAGTTAAAAATTAGAATAATGGAATACAAGGAAAACTTCTAATGAAATAAACTGCAAAGAGCACATTCAAAAACCCCAGAGAGAGTGTGGAATTTGGAAAATATGCTGAAATAACCCCTAAGAAGGCAAGAAAAAGAAAACAGAGAATCAAAAGTAAGAGAGGACAAGCATAAAATAAGAAAATAACATGTCAGACTTAAGTGCTAACAAATGAATAATTAAATTAAATGTAAATTATCTAAATACGCCAATCAAATAGAGATTGGTAGAGTAGATTAAAAATTACATGCTTTCTCAACATACAAGAGATTCACTTAAAATATGAGTATACAACATATGTGCATTGGAAATTAAAAAGATGGAAAGAACCATTATTGTTCATGGAAGTTTTATTTGTCATTATCAGTAAGCAGTATGGTTACTAAATATGATAAATAATCCAGGATTGGATTCTGTACTAGATTGAAAAATATTCTAGAAAGGTAACTATTGGATTAGTTGACAAAATTGCAATATAGATTATTGATCGAATAAAATCATAATGCTAATGTTAAATTTGCTGAAGTTAGAAATTATTGTTGTTATGTAAAGAGAATGCCTTTAATCTTCAGAAATGCACACTGAAATATTTAGAGATTAAAAAGACCAAGTTGTATGCCTCAAATGATTTATATACATGCACACACACATATATGTTCACACACATGTGTGTGTATATAAATAACTCTAACTTAATAACGATTCAACTGCCAATTTTTTGGCTTTATGATGGTGTGAGACCTGTACACATTTGGTAGGACTCATATTTCACCATCTGAATTTTGATCATTACTGAGCTGGTAATATTTCTCAAAACTAGCTTGACTGCTACGCTAAATGTTCACATCCTGAAACCTTGTATTTGAAATTAACTGTTACATATAGAACAGAAAACTCAGTATAAGTAATGTGAGGACGTTCATATGTCAAGAAACTTCTCAGGAAAGATGTTTTTAGTGAAAGTACCCTGAGTTATTTAAATTAACAAATTATTTGAATTAACACTCCAACTGGCTAGAGTGATGTTTGCAATGTGGTTGAACCCACAGCCTTATTTTACTGCAGACTAGGGAAAAGGTCTACTATGTTTTTTCCTGTGATCACCCTTTGCTACTGATTTTTAAAACAAGGTTCAGTTATGAATAAGCAATAATTACCAAAGAATTGGTAAAACAACTATACAAATCACATGTGTGCAAAATATTGCTGTGTTTGAGCAGGTGTTTGGCCTATCAGTTAAGATACTGGCTGGGGCACCCACATCCCAAATTATAGCACCTGCATCTTATTCCAGGTCCTCATGTGGGAGACCTGAACTGAGTTCAAATCATAACTTCCCACATGGGATAGTAGGATTGTGTTTATAGTTACAGGCTTCAAACTTTGTCCTGGCCTGATTCAGTGAGTCAACCAGAGGATGAGAGAGAAGTCTCTGTCTGCCTGTGTCTCTATCTTCTGTCTCTCTCTCTTGACCTCTCAGATAAAGGAAATAAACACTAGCATTGCTTCTAGTACTGGCACATAGAATATCTATTGTCTTTTCTTTACACCAACACTGTTCATATGTTGACTACTGTCTTGAGGCATATTTTCTCCCATGATACAGAAAAACAAAACAGAAGAACATAAAAAAGTGATGTTTCTTAGGTAAAGTATAAACAGATCAGTGCTGCTCCTTTCAAATATAAATATATAAATTGAATAAAAGCTAACAGAATTATTAGACATACTACTTAAGGTAGAAAGTCCACTATGTTGTACATTTGTATATAGATCATTGACAAATTATAATTTGAAGTTGTTGGGAGTATTTATAAAAATATCCACCCAGTCTACTTATTCACTGAATAGCAGTTAATGTTTATGCTAATTTTACTCATTTGCTCAATATGACAGGATCAGAAAACAAATCTATGCACAGTTTAACTTATAAACCCAATCTGTCTTCTGCCAGCTTCATGATGTTATCCATTATCATTATTCTAATAACTTCACTAACCAACATTCCTGCTATTTAATTAAACTGAAATGTATCCAAGCACTTAAAAATGAATAATATGCATAATAACAAGTGCTACAAAGAATTGAATCCAAAATATTAATCTTAAATTATATAAAAATGGAGATTATGAGTTTCATTCTTACAAAAATTATATTGTCATATCAGATTTAAATCCACAAAAAGATGATTAAGAATCAGCTATACATTTGCATATCACTTTATATTTTTTATGTCTATTCTCTTATTTGAGTCTAACAAAATCCAGGACACACAACTCGTCAAAGATACATAATTACAGTCAGGTAGGAGGAACAAGTTGTAGTGCATAATGAACACAGTTAATGAACATATATTCTATAATTTAAAAAATGTGAAAAGTAGATAGAGAGTTATCTATGTGAGCTAATTTATTTCTTTATTAGCTAGATTTAACTAACTCACCATGTATAAATACTTTGAAACTTCCTGTGATACTTGATAAATACATACATTTTGTTCGTAAATTAAAAGACAGCCATGAATTATCATTTAATTTTTGGAAAGCAGGATGCCAGCTGAGAGAAACTGGCTCTTAGAGTTTTGTACCAGAATTAGCTGAATTTATGAATGATGGAGTCAGTTTAAGAGTACATTTATCTAACTGCTAGTCCCAAGGTTGTTTCACTTACACCCAATGAAGTGTCTTGCCATGAACTCATTGCTCATGTACCAGTTTTTTGATTTTTGTATCTGATTTACAGAGTGAACTGTTAGCAGTTAAGAGCATACTCATACTTCAGTAATAACTATGGGGACATAAGGCCTATTATATAAGTGTATACTTATACTGATTTTCTTTCACATTGATAGTTACACTAAGCGTGCAGT
This sequence comes from Lepus europaeus, assembly GCF_033115175.1. Classification (NCBI taxonomy): domain Eukaryota; kingdom Metazoa; phylum Chordata; class Mammalia; order Lagomorpha; family Leporidae; genus Lepus; species Lepus europaeus. The sequence goes on from NC_084831.1 coordinate 64,013,464, forward strand.
CTGAGTAAGTCTTATTACTGACTGAATAAATGAGTAACTGAAAGACACTTAAGGATGAATAGTATTAAAGAAAAAATTAGCAGATAAAACAGTGCTCCAAGTGTGTTCTTCTTATGCCTATATTAATAATATGTGCTTTTTGATTTCATTAAAAGCAATTTCATCACAACAACCTTGTCATAATTATTTCTACAAAAACCAAAACAAATGAAATCAAATTTTAATTATCAGAAATGATGTGGGCTAGGCTCAATAAAACACCACTCTTACTTCCAGGGAACTCTCAAAGCTATGTAGTTTACACGTCTATATTTTACTAAATTTTATAATTTTTAGAATTGGCCTGTAGAAACAACCCTGTTTTGATAATAATTATTAGCAACTTCCAAAAATTGATATATCTCTGTGAGAAGCTGTGTACTATAACAAAAACACTGGAAATCCCTTAATTTCACCTACCTATGTTATCTAGAACAAGTTACTTAAATTCTTGGGCTTTTAGATCTTGTGCCAGTTAAATTCTAACCCCAAAATCCTTGTTTCTCAACTACAGTTTGAAATTAGACTCAGCAACCTCATCATTTCTATAATTCCATTCTCCTCTAATTACTTTAACAGTTCATGCTGGCGTATTAATACATGAATGCTGACTGAATAAATCCCCTCATATTTAAATGAAGATGTTTTTCTTGTGATGTTTCCATTTGAACCTTTTATCAATTGAATTTTGATTATTTAGTATACTAAAGTGAACCTAACCTTGACTAAGAATCAAGAGACAAAAATTATGTTCTGCGGTGCTTTTAGATCTAAAGGGGAAGTATAAAAATATGTATCCTGTCCACCTCATGAAAAATAAACACACACAAAAAAGTTAACTCTTAAGTTCTGAATAAGTGAGGTTACAGAAGAGTAATGAAGAGCACAAGCAATACCGATATATTCCTACTTTACCTGATGGGGAGATGTGGCGCCAAGAAATGGAAGGCTCTGGTTTCCCAGTGGCCAAACAAGTAAGGGTGACATTGGTTCCTTCATTGATGGTCATATCACTTGAGATGTCATATATCTTCGGAGGAACTGAAATGCCAAAACATGCAGTGGTCAGAAAATAAATATAAATTTTGTTGAACTACAAATGATTAATTTCATGATACAATGCAATAAAGATATGATGATGAAATGTACATATGGCCCATGGACCTCACCTAAAAAGACGAATTCTCCAGAACCTTAAAGACTGTGAAATCTTTGTTAATTGGATTTATTAATTCTATAACTTTTTTTTTTTTTGACAGGCAGAGTTAGACACAGAGAGAGACACAGAGAGAAAGGTCTTCCTTTTCCGTTGGTTCACCCCCGAAATGGCTGCTACGGCCAGCGTACTGTGCGGATCTGAAGCCAGGAGCCAGGTGCTTCGTCCTGGTCTCCCATGCAGGTGCAGGGCCCAAGGACTTGGGCCATCCTCCACTGCACTCCCAGGCCACAGCAGAGAGCTGGACTGGAAGAGGAGCAACTGGGACTAGAACCCAGCGCCCCAACATGGACTAGAACTCGGGGTGCTCGCGCTGCAGGCGGAGGATTAGCCAAGTGAGCCGCAGCGCCAGCCTATTCTATAACTTTTAAAATTTATTTATTTGAAAGGCAGAGTGACAAAGAGACAGAAGTGGGGAGGGAGAGAGATTGAGAATGCTTTCGTTCTCAAGCCAGGGGTCAGGAACTCCACTGAGGTCTCTCTGGGTGGCAGGGACCCAAGTATTTTAGCAATCATTTTCTACCTCCCAGGATGCATTGTCTGGGAGTGGATTGGAGGCAGAGGTGGGAAGGTAAGAAGTGAGGGTCAGAAAGGCATTTTTGGCTTCAATTTTCTATCAGGCACGTGGTTAGGCTAGAGTTTCTCAGCACTGACATTTTCTCAGCGTTGACATCCTAAAAAGGACCAATTTTAAGGATAGTAAAGGAATGGATTCTCGTCAGCAATGACTTGAAACAGCAAGTCCTCTTCCCTTCAGGACTCCTTAGAACCTGTTAGAGCACTGTGAATTTACAAGAGTGAAGGGGGAAATATCACATTGTGTTTTCTCTGATGTATCAGACTAAAGACACTATTATTCCCGAATTTCATCATGGAACACACTTTGTCAAATGTTGCAAAGAAAAATTCTTAAACCATCATCACGTATTAAATTTCCATAGTCTCTGGAAACCAAAGGGTTTCATACAATCCTCAAATGGAATGGATATAAACCCTTGGTTGTCTGCTAGGTAGCTGAATTGTTCAGGGTGAGTCTATTAATCCATCTCAGCTGTAGTATCCTCATCTGAAAGCCAGAGACAACAGTTGGACAAACCCTATATAGCTGCTGTAAATAAGTCAATGTATGATCAGGGACATATAAAAGTGGCGGTATTAGCTATGATGATGAGATGCTGCAAAACACATACTTGGTATTTGACTTTAATTTCAGTACTACCCTTTTCTCAAGCCTTAAAATTGTTTGCAAACTTCACCACTGTGGTAGTGGGCATTACTGACTGGCGCCATGAAAAAGCTTTGGTATTCTTTATAAAAAGTACACAACGCCACTCTTCCAGTTCCAGTTCATATCTAAATAGCTGGTGATTGAACATCTTTTCAATTACCAGAAAACAAGATTTTGTTTTACTAGAACCCTTTTAATTGTTCTATTCTTTGGGTTTATTATGCAAGAGATATTTTTGCAGTTGTTTTAAAAAGCAGTTACTAAAATCTATTGTGATTGTGAATTAAATTCCCCATACTTTGAATATCATCTTTGATTTTGTTATGAAACCAAAACTCTGCTACAATTAAATCAAGGATGATATGATTACAAATATGAAGTATTTGATTATACATAAGAGTTTATGTGACTGAGGAGAAGGCTTGTTCCAAAGTGATATACTAGTGTAACTGTTCCTAAATGACGTGATTTAATTGGCATGTAAAACATCTCATCATCAAACTCCTCAGTGAGCTATTCTCGGGAAAATAATAAAAAATAAAAATCATCCCAAACAGATGACTCTTTTCAGCTCAACTGAAACAGTACTGAAATAAAAGCATTAAAATAAGGTAAGAAGAAAGTAGAGAGAAATTTTTGTAACTCACTGGTGAATAAAGGCGTGAATAAAAATAAACTCATAAAAACCACAAAATTGTCATTTGAATATTTCCAAGTAGGTATAAGTTTGATAAAGTAATTATTAAAATGCACATGGATATATATATATAATATGCATATACATATACACATACACACATACCAATGTTCACTATTAAAAAACAAAAAACTTGTATAGTGGCTTCCTTTTTTTTAATTGATTTGAAAGACAGAGTTACAGAGAGAGGAAGAGACAGAGAGAGAGGTCTTCCATCCCCTGGTTCACTCCCCAGAAGACGGCAAAGGCTGGAGCTGCATCGATTGGAAGCCAGGAGCCAGGAGCTTCTTCCGGGTCTCCCACATGGGTGCAGGGGCCCAAAGACTTGGGCCATCTTCTTCTTCTTCTTCTTTTTTTTTTTTTTTTAAGATTTTATTTCTGGGGCTGGCGCCATGGCTCACTTGGTTAATCCTCCACCTGAAGCGCTGGCATCCCATATGGGCACCGGGTACTAGTCCCAGTTGCTTCTCTTCCAGTTCAGCTCTCTGCTGTGGCCAGGGAGGGCAATGGAGGATGGCCCAAGTGCTTGGGCCCTGCACCAGTGTGGGAGACCAGGAGGAAGCACCTGGCCCGTGGTTTTGGATAGGGACAATGCGCTGGCTGTAGCGGCCATTTTGGGGGGTGCACCAGCAGAAGGAAGACCTTTCTCTCTGTCTCTCTCTCTCACTGTCTAACCTTACTTGTCAAATAAAAAAAAAATTATTTAATTGCGAGATAGAGTTACAGACAGTGAGAGGAAGAGGCAGTGAGGTCTTCCTTCCGTTGGTTCACTCCCCAGATGGTCACAACGGCCAGCACTGCACCTATCCGGAGCCAGGAGCCAGGAGATTCTTCCCAGTCTCCCACGTGGGTGCAGGGGCCCAAGGACTTGGGCCATCTTCTACTGCTTTCTCAGGCTGCTTTCCCAAGAGCTGGATTGGAAGAGAAGCAGCCGGGACTAGAACCAGCGCCCATATGGGATGCCAGTGCTTCAGGCCAGGGTGTTAACCTGCCCCTTCTTCTTTTTAAAAGCTAGAACACAGAGCTCACAGTCTAATCTGGCTACTTATTGATATATTTAAAACATATAACTGAGTCATGGCAGAAAGTATACATATTAAAGAGAAATGATGGTGTACCTTGACAGTTTATTTATGCCAACTGATCATAAAGTAGGTTAGATATTTCTTTAAATATCTATTTTTGAAGCTAATATTGAGCACTGATATCTGACTGCATGGAAAAACAACCAAGTCCCTTAGCAATAAACTTAGCTTTGACATTTAACTTCAGGAAATTGTTTTGTGGGGGAAAGAGTAGTGAATTCCAGGTGTGACCTGTCATCTCAGCGATTACAATCATCTCCCAGAACCTCATAATTCAGGATGTGCCATAGGGAAAAAACATCTGGAAAGAGGATGTTAGTAAGGTAAATCCCCCCTGGCAAGGCTCCTCTCAGAGCACATTGCCTGTTGGCAGCAGATGCTGTGGAAAGAAGGCCAGTGAAAGCCTTCCTGTGCACTACGGTTTGTGTAGGCAACTGCAGGTGCTGCTTTGCTGAATATTCAAAGCCATCCTATACTCAGTGCAAGACTCATCTTTTACTGAGTTTTAAGAGGGAACAATTCTACATCCATAGAAAGTTTTTAAACATTTTAAGCTATGCTCTTTGCCATCAGGAATTAAAAGAGGAAAATAGATAGGAAAATATTAAAGAGAAGACAGATATTTTCACATTCTTCTTTCCAATTCTATATAACACATGTCCAACAAATATGCTTACTGGATTTGAATCAGTAGTGATAAATTTTGTGTTGATTTCTTTTTAAGTAAATCGTGAAGGATAGTTTGGACACAAAATTATTCAGTGCACTGCTACTTAAAATACGGCTCAATAGGCTAATCCTCCGCCTGCAGCCCCAGGTTCTAGTCCCAGTCAGGGCGCCAGATTCTGTCCTGGTTACTCCTCTTCCAGTCCAGCTCTCTGCTATGGCCCAGGAAGGCAGTGGAGGATGGCCCAAGTCCTTGGGCCCTGCACCCACATGGGAGACCAGGAGAAGCACCTGGCTCCTGGCTTTGGATCAGCGTGGTGCGCCGGCCGCAGCATGCTGGCCGCAGCGGCCACTGGGGGGTGAACCAACGGCAAAGGAAGACCTTTCTCTCTGTCTCTCTCTCTCACTGTCCACTCTGCCTGTCAAAACAAACAAACAAACAAACAAACAAACAAAAACAACTAGGAAAAATCTACCAGCCTCAATATAGCATAACAAAATTGGAGATATGGAGAATTGGTCAAATGCTTGATGGAAAGAAATGCCAATTCTGCCACCAGAACTGGTATAATGGCAAGGTGCTAAGCACTGGGCCCCAGGAAGCACAGGTTAAGAAGTGGAAGCGAGAAGGAATGCTTCTACTCTGGATGCAGGAGCAGGGAAGAATGGTAAGGTCTCAGGCTTCTGAAAGTCATCACTCCTGGTAGCTATTCCTGGGTTACAGTTAGCTCATAAAGGATGTGTGCACACAGGCGAGGAAGATTCTCAACTATTGTGAATATTTGTATGTCTTATGTCCAATATAGTAGGCATGCCTTAAGTCAACAAGCTAGAAGGTAGATATGTCCAATAATTCTAGAACTTGTATAGAAAAATGGGAAAATGAGATTTATTTTAATATAGCTTATTGTTCTGGATGTATGATCCTTTTCTACACACCTTATTTCAAGTTTTCAATGTCTTTTCTAAATACTTGAAAATAATTTTGTAAAAAGAGAAAATGTGTTCCATTGATTCAACAATTTTAAGACATTAAATAACTACTGATTGATGAAACATTAAGGGTTGCTATGTGAATTATTTAAGTATTTATCACCGAAGACAAACAAGAAATAAAACTATTTATCTAAACATAAACTTTTAATATGCAAAAAATAATTATTATGATATAATGATCATGGTCATTATTTTCACCATAAATAAAAACAACAGAGTGTAGAAGTTCTAGATAACATACTGACCATGGAACTCTAAGTGGAGATACAGAAGACTTTACAATCATGATTACAATTAACTGTTGTGTACATCAGAGATATTAAAAAACATTAGAAGCTTTCTGAACAATAGAAGTAGATTTTCATTTTTTTGAAGGATTCAGTTATTCATGTGAAATGCAGAGTTCCAGAGAGAGAGGAAGAGACAGAGAGAATCTTCCATCCACTAATTCACTCCTCCAAATGGCTGCAATATATGGGGCTGGGCCAGGCTGAAGCCAAGAGCTAGAAATTCCATCTGAGTCTCCCACATGGAAGATAGGGGTTCAAGCACTTGGGCCATCATCTACTGCTTTTCCAGATGTATTAGCAGGGAGCTGGATCAGAAGTGGAGCAGCCAGGACTGGATACAATTGGTATTCAGATAGTATGCCTGTGCTGCAAACAGCAGCTTAAATTGCTGGGCCACAAAGATGGCTTCGCGGATTTCAAGGTTGTGTTTGAGTAAAATTATTTTTAAAACTGTCATATTCATTTAAAGGAATCACTCTTGGACCATCCGGATTACAATCTGGTTTGTCTTTCATCTGGTGGTCTTAAATTCAACTACTACTTAACAAGACTTCAATTTCTATCAAGTTCACTCCATAGTCAGATGATGCATATTAAGTTGTATCTATCAGTTTCTATTCTCTAAAAAGCAATTTTAATCTCTTATTGACTTCACTTCTAGGCAAATTTAGGCAATTTGTCATTCCCCAACTGCCTTCCTTAGCCTCCCATTTGTTATGGCATTCTCAGCAAAATATGAGACAAATGCCTTCAGGGAAATCTTAGAATACATATCCAAACCAGATATGATTTCCACATGACCACCTATTTTAGATTATTCCCCATCATTTGAGTTTGTGAGTATTTTGTGTTTTTTTTTTCTTTTATTGTGCACATATTTTTTTGATGTGTGGAAATAAAATGTTTCGTTTGCTTAATGAGCAGTCTTCACAATTTTCAAAATAATCTCCTCGAAGAATTCAATCATTTAGTCTGGAGCACACCCATTACTGATTTGAGAAGCCAACATAAGGGTGACCAATCTGTATATCACAGGAAGCATATGAACACATAGTGTTTTTTTTTTAACTTTTATTTAATGAATATAAATTTCCAGTGTACAGCTTATGGATTACAGTGGCTTTCCCCTCCCATAACTTCCCTCCCACCCGCAACCCTCCCCTCTCCCGCTCCCTCTCCCCTTCCATTTGCATCAAGATTCATTTTCAATTCTCTTTATATACAGAAGATCAATTTAGTATAAAGGTTTCAACAGTTTGCACCCACATAGACACACAAAGTGAAACATACTGTTTGAGTACTAGTTATAGCATTAAATCACAATGTACAGCACATTAAGGACAGAGATCCCACATGAGGAGCAAGTGCACAGTGGCTCCTGTTGTTGACCCAACAAATTGACACTCTAGTTTATGGCACCAGTAACCACCCTAGGCTGTCGTCATAAGTTGCCAAGGCTATGGAAGCCTTCCAAGTTTGCCGACTCTGATCATATTTAGACAAGGTCATAAAAGACAGAGTGAGAATAGTAACCAATGATCCTAAGAGTGGCATTAACCAGGTTTGAACAATTATACAGCATTAAGTGGGGAAGAGGACCATCAGTACACACAGGTTGGGAGTAGAGCCATTGGTGGTAGAGTAGAGGTTATGATTACAAAGGAATGAGGCCCAAGTACGCTAGACAGGGCCTAGAACAAAGGACAGAGTCATTCTTAGAGGAGCTAAGAAAGGTGCTGTCTAAGCTACAATTAAGTTTTCTGATTGAGAGGCAAATAGAACCTGATAGAAGGGGCTTGATAATAATCTGGTGGGCTTTAGGCCTTGTAAGTTAAGAGGCCCAGACCTATCTATCTCTTCACATGGGGTATATCCTAAGGGAGGTGTGAACCTCCTAGGGGAAGGCACTCTGTTGACTTTCATTACTTGGCTGGCCTGGGAGGAGAGCTGGCCAGGTAAAGGCAGGTGGCAACTCTAACAAGAAATTTACAGTTCTGCCTGCAATGTTGCTGACCCTACTTGACCTCACCCTCAGCTGCAGTGGTCACTTTGGAAGTTGGGCTGAGTGAAGGGCTTTTCAGCTTAGAGCCAATAAGATCTGTGGCTCTGACCTGGGCATCCTTCGACTCCAGGGCAGGTCCATTTCCAGTGATCCAACTCTTGGCAGAGCTGCCAGGGCTCTTCACAAGCTGACTTCTGCTGAAGCCCAGGCTTACCACATTGAAAGCCACTGCAGTGGACTGGCCTGTTGGGTCTCCTTGAGGGCAGATCACTGTATAGATCAGCCATTAATAGGCCTGCCACCCATTGCTTCTGATGCCTAGCTTTCTTTTCCTCCTGGTTTGTGTTAAAGCAGACCAGAGGATGCAAGTCAAGGGAGTGCCCGTGTCCCATCTCTAATCTTCGGTGGCCTGAACTACAAGTCTATAGTCACAGGCATGTTCTGTAGTAGTTTTTCTAAGGTAGACAATGCCCATGAGGAAAATTATATTCTCACTTTAAAACTTTCTTTCCCTTTGGTCTGAAAGGGAGGTTTTTTCTACTTACTGTATACTTTGCTGATGGCGAAGTGAATCTAGCTATGAGATTATTATTTAAGTTCTTATTTTGGCTATGCTATTCCAGAAAAATGTTAGCCATCTCTTTTATAAGGTCTAAAGATTAAATTGTGCGTCCTACAGATTCCTTCATAATAGATTTAGTTTCCTATCTTGAAGAGAATAGAGAAATGAAAGAACAAGTTGGGCTTAGAATAGAGAAATGAGGGAGCAAGTCCTAGATCGCTTGCTGACAATAGCAATATCACATGAATACTTAGCAAACAGTTTCAACCATTAGATAACAACTTAAGAAAACATTTACCAGAAGATCCAATGCCTTCTAGAAATTTTAAGAATCATGTATTTGAAAACACCTCTTAAATATCTAACATGGTGTAGTTTGTTTAACCAGCAAACTTAAGCACAACCATATAAAATGTTTTTAGTTTCTTTCTACCTACAAGTTTAAAACATATGATACATAGATTCAGGTCACTCAAATTAAAATGTATCTTTGATTGATTTTAGCAGCTTAAATTTATGGACAATCTTATCTATAAGCCATTTAAAATAAGACTCTTAATAAAATTTCCCCATGTGGACATACAATATGTACACACATTTGACATAGCATAATAGACCAATATAGCGTTTTTAATAATAGCTTTTAAAATCTTTAACTCTTTTTGTAGATTGCCAATTGATTTGAATTGCTTTTTTAGTAACCTCAGTTAACCATACTTTCTCTCAGTTGGTACTGTTAATACATTATTGGCTTCATCTGTTTACAGAGCCATCCCAAAGTACTGAATACAATGGAAGTGGCTGGAAAAAGTCCATAGGAACCCATAGGAGGACAGCTACACACAGAACCAACAACGCTTTAGTTTTATGAGCAGCAAATCATATATAACTGTGGATGACAAAAGACTTTAAGTCGCCATGTTTAAAATTATAAACTCATAGACCAAATTTGATCTTGTTACAAGGTGATTGTTCAAATCTTTGAAAATAAGCACATATTTACATAACCCATAGATCTTAATAAAAATTCAGCTGTTTTTGAACAATTAGAATTTAACAGACATCAAGAGAACACAATAGATTACTTTAACACATTGCTTTAACAGAGCATTAGAGTTTAATTCTATGTCAAAGATAAATTGAGCTTCCTGTGATCTTTTGCTGTGAGGTTTCCTTCCTTTACCTTCTTTCATATTGGTGACCATGTTTCTGTGTTTCTGTGTGTAACACATCTTTAAGCATCTTTTGCAGGGCTGGACAAGTGGCAACAAATTCTTTCAGTTTCTGTTTGCTATGAAAAATCTTAATTTCACCTTCATTCACAAATGAGAGCTTTGCAGGATATAGTATTCTGGGCTGGCAGTTGTTCTCTCTTAGTACCTGGGCTATGTCTCGCCATTCCCTTCTAGCTTGTAGGGTTTCTGATGAGAAGTCTGCTGTGAGTCTAATTGGAGATCCTCTAAGAGTAATCTGACGTTTCTCTCTTGCATCTTTTAGGATCTTTTCTTTGTGTTTCACTGTGGTGAGTTTGATTACAACATGTCGTGGTGAGGATCTCTTTTGGTCATGTTTATTAGGGGTTCTATAAGCTTCCTGTACTAAGATGCCTCTGTCCTTCTCCAAACCTGGGAAATTTTCTGCTAGTATCTCACTGAAAATGCCTTCTAATCCTTTCTCCCTCTCCATGCCTTCAGGAACTCCTAGAACTCGAATGTTGGGTTTTTTAATAGTATCCTGTAGATTCCCGACAATATTTTTTAGATTTCTGATTTCTTCTTCTTTTCTTTGGTTTGCCTGTTTCCTTTCCTGTTCTCTGTCTTCTAAGTCCGATATTCTCTCTTCTGCTTCGCCCATTCTGTTTTTAAGGCTCTCTAATGTGTTTGTCATTTGATCTATTGAATTCTTCATTTCATTATGATTTCTCGTCACTATCAGAGTTTCTTGTTCCACTAGTTGTTTCATTTCATTTTGATTCCTCCTTAATATTTCATTTTCACGAGAGAGATTTTCTATCTTGTCCATGAAGGATTTCTGTAGTTCAAGAATTTGTTTTTGAGAACTTCTTAATGTTCTTAGCAATTTTTTGAGATCCGCTTCTTGCATTTCTTCGATCTCATCATCTTCATAATCTTGAATTGGGGTGTCTTTTTCATTTGGGGGCGTCATAGTGTCTTCCTTGTTCTTGTTAGCTTGGTTTTTGCGTTTGTTGTTTGGCATGTTGGAGATATTTGGTTTCTTCACTGTGGTGTTTTTTCTTGTTACACTATGGCTCCTTATTAAGTGGACTGTCTGCTTTCGGTGGAGCCTTAGAGGCTTGAGATGAGTGTGGACTGAGAGCTGTGTTTGGTTCCTCAGGGCTGAGGGTGTGTCAAAGATGACACTCCCAGGTTAGGCGTGGTAAATCTCTCTTTCTTTTTTTGATTCAAAAGGGAAGTAATTCCGCACAGCTGAACGTAATTGGAGGTAGTAATTAGCAGGCAAATGATATACCCACAGGAGCCAGAGATCGGAAGCTCTTTCCCAAGGACCACACAGGGAATCTCTGCTGCCCTCAGTGTGGGCTCCAATTCTCCTGCAGTCTCCCACTGGGTTGCCAAGTTAGATGCTAATCTCCAGTTATTTCACCCCTCCCCCCAGAGTCAGGTTTTTCTGCTAGGCTCAGGGCCGGTGCAGACCTGAGGTCGCCCTGCTTATGACGTATGTCCAAAATGGCGCCTGCTCTTTGTCTTGCTCGCCTTTGAGAGGTGAGCGGAGAGAGAGAGACTCGTGTCCGTATCGGTCACTTTTTTTTTTCCTCTCTCTCTTCTAGTTAGCCTGGTGAACTTTTCCCCATGGAGTTTCAAGCCTCGTTCCCTCTAGCCTCCTCTTTCCGCTTGCCCGCTGGTGTCTCGGGCTATGGAGGTTCGGCTCACCTCGCGTTCCAGCGCTGGTGCGTTGAGTCTGCCGCTGCTGTCCCGAACTTGGGCTCCCACGCTCTCCACGCAGGTCCACTGTGAATCACTAGTTCTGGAAGAGTTTCCTCTGCTGTTTCTTCCCCTACTCTTCCTTGACCCTGCAGTATCTCCACTTATATTAACGTGTGTCTTGACGAACTATCAATGTGCTTCCTTCCTATTCCGCCATCTTGCCGCTCTCCGAAGAAAAACAGTGTTTTATTATATTAAGAGCCTATAAGATGATTTTTAGAAACAATAAAATAGAGTCTGCACCTATAGTAAGTTGTATGACATGTGAAATAGGTCACACGTGATATTGAAAACCCTTAGAGAATGCATTTGATGGTTGTTTCAACTGTAAACACAAGATGTGGGCTATTTGGATCTGAACAGTTTTATTGGCTCACTGGAATCAATTAAATGCCCCATTGAGCTCTTATGCTGTCATAGTCCAAGAAAGATCATAGCACATACAAATATAGTCCTAGGACTAAAATGTGGATTGAGTATTAATTTAATCTGGTCCACAAACACTCCCATTATAACCACAATGTTCTGGGCACAAACCCACCTGTTTCCTTCAGATACGAAATGAAAGCAGGGTTTTACAGGCAAGTGCATTCTGTGTCTTCCCATTCATTCTCTTATATAGGCTTATTGCAAAAATACCTTAAAAGGCCTTAATATATCTATTTGATTGTGCACACAATCACTACATCTGTTCCTCAAATACATTCACTGGGACAAACAGGTTCACTGGGACAAAAAAAAAAAGTTATTTTCTCTCTCTGATGCCCTATTCAACTCATTTCTCCCCATAATGTCTTCTCCTATCCCAAAAACTAACCAAAAGATTTCAAAGTAAAATGTGAATTTCAGAATAAATGTTAAAATATAAAAATTTGGTTTAAAAATATTGTGTCAGCCATTACCTCAATCATATTAAAACAAGGTGGATTTTTCTGACTATGCACTGTGGTTTGAATATTTGTAACCTCCCAAAATTTATAGGCAGACATACTACCATCCATTGTGACCTTAGGAGTTGCAGTCTTTGGGAAGTGATTAGATGATGAATGCAATTAGTGCCCATATAAAAGAGATTCCCAGAGGCACCAAGATGGCAGAATAGGGAAGGAGCTTACTGCTCTAGTCTAGGGGAAGATAGTTTAAAAAACATGGAGAGAGTGCAATCTCAGGGAAGAGTTAGGGAGAAAATGGCAGAGGAAACTCCACACAAATTAGAGGGACACTGGACCTACATGGAGGGTGCGGAAGTACACAAGTTAGGACCCCAGCAGCCAAAAGTTTCAGCACCAGCTTTGGAGAGTGAAGTGAGACCAGACTGCAGCAGCACAAGCCATTGGAGATAAAGCTGTGGGAAGAGCCCTGCATGGGTCTGGCTTGGAGCCCTGTGGGGGACAGTATAATTGCCATCCTGGAGGAAGAAAGGTGGAGGGCACATTTCTCTCTCCCTGACCACCTGGCACTGGTGTCCTATAACTAGCCAAGAGTGGGCAGGCACCATATTGGACATACATTAACAGCTATGTGCCCAGCAACCAGCCAAGAGGAGATGCCTGAGTCAAACTGGGAGTATTGACAGGGTTCTGAGTGCTCTTGACTGTGGAATACTGTGTGCTGGGACTGTGAAAACACTGTGGCTGCATGTGGGGGTGCAGGGTGTGGCTGGGGCTTTGGGCAGTCACTATAGGCAGCTCCACATGCTCGGAGCTCCCTGAGTCCCTGGTGAGGATCATTGCTGTGAGATCTGTGCTCATATCGAGGACTGCATGTATCCTTTGTGTGGCTTTTGTGACACTAGGGGTAGACATTGTACGTACTGGGGCTAGCACCCAGGCACTGATCTCCTTGGAGGAGAGGAGGTTAGCATGAGACTATACTAATAGAGCTGAACAAATCTTCCCTCTGATAAAAAGAGAGAGAGAGAGAGAGAGAGAGAGAGAGAGAGAGAGAGAGATTAAGTACACCTCATTTGTGAGTCACCTTGGACACTCCCCTCACCCTGGAGCACTAAACAGAGTTCCCTGACCACATCCAGCACAGGGCTCAGAGTATTCACTGAATGAGCAGATACTCCACTAATCCACAGAGGCATAGGCCAAAGATAAAAGCCACAATTGGGAAAAAAAATGAATGAATGAATGAGAAAGAAAGAAAGAAAGAAAGAAAGAAAGAAAGAAAGAAAGAAAGAAAGAAAGAAAGAAGGAAGGAAGGAAGGAAGGAAGGAAGGAAGAAAAGAGGAGGAGAAAAAATTAGAAAACTAAAAACCAGTGTTGGAGATATATGGGATATTATCAAATGACCCAACATACAGGTCAAAGAGTTCTTGAAGGCATGGAAAGAGAGAATGGAGTAGAAAACCTTTTTAGTGAAATAATTACAGAAAATATCCCTAATTTGGAGAAGGGACATCCAAGTGCAGGAAGCACATAGAACTCCTAATAGACATGACCAGAAAAGATCTTCACCATGACACATTGTAGTCAAATTCTCCACGGTAAAACCTAAAGAAAAGATTTTACAATGTGCACAACAGAAACACCAGACTACTTTCAGAGGATCTCCAATTAGACTCATAGCTGACTTCTCATTAGAAACCCCATAGGCTAGGAGAGAATGATGAGATATATTCCAAGTCTTAAGAGAAAAAAAACTGTTAACCCAGAATACTGTACCCTACAAAGCTCTCATTTATGAATGAAGGTGAAATAAAGACCTTCCATAACAAACAGAAATTGAAAGAATTTGTCACCACTCATCCAGCATTACAAAAGATGCTTAAGATGTGCTACACACAGAAACACAGAAGCATGGTCAACACTATGAAAGAATGTGAAGGCAGAAAATCTCCCAGTAAAAGTACAAGGGAAATCCAAAGTAAACAACAGGAATATTTATGGAAAAATGGCAGAGCCAACTTGTTACTTATCAATAGTGACCTTGAATGTAAATAGCCTCACCTCTGCAGTTAACAGATACAGACCGGCTGAATGGAAAAAATAAAAACAAAACAAACAACAACAAAATCTATTTGCTGCCTACAAGAAACACATCTCACCAAAAAAGATACACCCAGACTGGAAGTTAATGGATGCAAAAAGAGTCCATGCTAATAGAAACCAAATAAGAGCTGGTTTAGCTATTCTAGTATCAGATAAAGTAGACTTTAACACAAAAGCTGTTAAAAGAGACAAAGAAGGGCACTATGCAATGATTCAGGGATCAATTCAACATGAAGATATGACCCTTATAAATGTATGTGCACCTAATTATAGGGCACCTGGCTATTAAAGAAATGTTAATGGATTTAAAGGGAGACTTAGACTCGCATACAATAGTAATGGGGGAGTTCAATACCCCACTTTAAGTAATGAACAGATCAATCCGACAGAAATTCAGCAAGGAAACAATTAACCAACACTATAGACCAAATGGACCTGATAGATATCTACAGAACCTTTTATCCTACAGTTGCAGAATACGCATTCTTTTCACCAGTACATGGAACTTTATCTAGTATAGATCATAGGCCAGGCCATAAAGCAAGTCTCAGCCAATTAAAAAAAAAATCAAAATCATACCATGCATCTTTTCTGGCCACCATGGAATGAACAACTCAAGGACCTCTAGAACATATGCAAACACATGGAGACTGAAGAATGTGATCCTGAATGAACAGTGGGTCATAGAAGAAATAAAAAAAGAAATCAAAAAACAGTTGAGGAACAATTTTTTCATACTATTTGTTGAACTTGCTACTTACTATACAGTTAATCTTCTGTGTATAAAGTTAATTAAAAATAAATCTTAGTAAAAGTAAAATGGGAATAGGAGAAGGAAGAGGAAGAAGGGTGGGAGTAGGGGTGGAAGGGTAGGTAAGATGGGAAGAATCACAATCATGGTGTTCCTAAAGTTGTATTTATGAAATGCATTAAGTTTGTATACCTTAAATAAAAGGTTTCTGGGGGAAAAAAATAAAAGAGACTCCTGAGGGCTAGCTGGCCCCTTCCTCTGTGTGAAGACTCAGTGAGAAGCTGTCATCTGGGAGAACATGGGCCCTCGCCAGCACTGAATCGACTACCACCTGTATCTTGGACTTCCCAGACTCTAGAACTGTGAGAAATACATTTCTTCTGTTTACAAGACACTCTATTAATGGAATTTCATCATAGCAACACAATTTGACTAAGACAGTTTGCATCATATGTAAATAAATATTGGCACCCATAACATTTTGCCCCTTTACACTTTCAGTTTCTTGTAATTTTCATTGTTGGAATCTGTGATTGACATTGGTATTTGTCATTTACTTGTTTGTTGTCAATCTTTTCTTTAGAGTAAGTTTAGCTTACTATGCCACAGTGCCAGCCACTTACTATTTCTCGTGTGCTAAACTAACACTTTTTCGACTTCTCAGAGATGATTTCCCATAAAAGTTCATACTATTATAAACATGAAATAATATAATTTCAGAGAATATGGTGGAAAATGCAATTATCATTCTAAGGGTTTGTATGACTTCTCTTTTTCAAGGAGATTCTCTGAGTCTAGGGATTCAGTATTCTTTTTAACTCATTTAAAGGCAGAGCATTTACCTAACCCAATGCCTACTGTAGGTTTTACTATAAAAATACAAAGAACTAATTGGACAATAATTATACAAATTTATTTTCATAAGAATGGGCTGTCACACCTTGGGCAGTAGTTACTCATATGTAGGTTGGTTGGGGTATTTTATTCCTTCAGAAGATATGCAAAGTTAGAGTCAAAAGGATTCAACTCCAATAATATGTACCTATTATTTCTACTTTTAAAAATGTTTCCTCTACAGGCTTGGCAGAGCCTGGGTTAGTTCAGATAAACTGTATTTTTGAAGCTTTTCCAAACTGCTTGAGTCAACAAGCTAGACATAACTATAAATCTTGAGAGAATTGGCTTTTTTTTTTGTACTCCCCTCTCTGGGTAATGGTTGGAAATATCAAAAGAACATTCTTCCTTTCACTGGGCTGGCACTTCCCTTTTCTATCCTGGCCAGGTCCCAAAAGGTGAAAGCAGATCTATGTTACATAGCAAACCTCCTGGAAAAGGTGTTGTTCTCAAACTGAGAGAAGATATTTTTCATGATTTTTTTTCTAAATTGGTTTGCTCGTGGGTACTTGATGGTTTGATGGCCAGCATCTAGCCTGCACCATTGTTTTCTCCAGCTGATAGACTATAACTGACTTTCTGTAGTTTATGACATTTCAGAGGTTTCTATGGCTTCTCCCCTCATCCCATCACTCAGAGATAGTGATAAAATGGGAAAAAAATATCCAAGCATGAGTTGTAAATGCAAGCTTGCCAGATTCATGAATTGCCTACTGATAGAATATGCCAGAATAACCCAGGAGGTAAAGAACACGTTTCATAAAAATGTGTCTTTCAGACTTCCTTTCAAATTTTGAATCATGTTGCTTATCTTGGTGTTTTTCCTCATCTACAAAATCTATGCACAAATTTTTCTCAAAATGTTTTGTCTTTCAGGGATTGGCTATGAAACAGAGTGACCTATTTTAATCCATGTATCTATACATATTCAACAGACTTTTATTGAGCTCCAACTTTATCAGGGAGATTAAGGAGTCCATGTCTGAAGAGTTAGAAAGCCATAATATCAGTAATTGCAATAGAAAGTTGTAAGTCCTACAAAGAGAACCCACAACGTGTTTTTAGAACACAGACTTAGAAAGCTAACTCTTCCTGTGGAGTCAGAATTGGAGAAGGTGCTGATATTGATAAGGCTTTTTGAAACAGATGGCATTTGAGTAGAACTTGATGGTTTAAAACATTAGTTGCCTGCATCCACCATGCTAATTAACAGGGATAAACTGATGAGCTTTCCATTACCTGGGGTGGGATGAGGGCTATGTCAGGAGATCTCAGAGAAATGGCTAGTATTGACCTTGAAAAACCACAGATTTTGAAAACACTATTTTACAAGATGCCAGAAAGAACCGTCCTGCCAAATTTATTTAAAATTTCCACTGTGATTAGAGAGACCTTTGTTCAGATTGACAGACAAGTTATTTGCCTTCAGGAGTCTAATATTAAAATAGAATTGTCCCTAGAAGGGATGATGCTTTAATAGCTGGCATTTATTTTCAAATTTGCTGAGAGCAGAATTCTGGGTGTAAAGGAGGTATCAAACAGGAAGTAGAAATATGCCATGGGCAACTTTCCCCCATCATGTTATTTTTCTTTGGGAAAACCCAAAATTGGTTCTGTATAGCAGTGAAGAAGACAATACAAATAATGAAAAGAAAAAAGGGACCTGAGAGGGTTAAACCCCACAAGATATGTAGTCATAGAAAGATAAAGGGGGAATACCTTCCCTCTCCCATTTCTCTCCATATTCGCTTGACCATGAAACATATGGATCATGCCTCAGTGGGATAAGAGAATGAAATGAGTTCCCAAATTTTAATATAGATTTTCTTATTAAAAAAAAACACATAACTACTGGCGAGGTACATTTTCAGTGGTAAATGGAAACACAAACACACATATATAAATAAGATTTGGTATACCTTAAGATGAAATGAGATGAAAGAATTTAAAAGGATTCTGAATGGGGAACAATGATAACTCAAGTTCTTGGGTTCCTGCTATCCCCTTGGGAGACCTGGATTGTGTTCCTGGCTTTTAAGTTTGGTCCTATCAAGCCCCAGCCATTGCAGGCAAATAGGGAGTGAACCACAGGTAGGAGCACTTGCTCTCTCTCTTTCTCTCTCCCTCTTTTTCTGACTCTCTCTCTGTCTCTGTCTCTGTGTGTGTGTGTGTGCCTCTCAAGTAAATCAGTTTATAAACTTATTTAGAGATGCTAGATTTTGGAACCTTAATATTTATACAATGATTTAAATATTTTGTTGAAGACAAACTTCTCACTTGTTACACAAAACACTCTGATGGCAGAAATATTTTTTGAACTGTGAAGATTCTTACTTTTGATTCATTTTGGCTAGAAGATCAATAACTGGCTTCTGCACATGAGTGTCATACAAGAGAGTTCATATCCCTACTGTACCTCAGGCTAGCTTCAGCCTCACTTACTTGGATGGTTCAGATAGAAGGAATAGCTTAAAATCAGAACCACAATAGCAGCAAAACCCTTAGGCAGCTGCCACTGATGCCAGCTGCAGCAAACATCACCAGAAAGGGTTCAGCCCTCTTTCAACAGTGTTGTGTGTCACAGGGAATCTAAAAAGTTTGCATAATTTGTTGCCTTTCTTAATTAAAAAAATGATTACAAAATCCATAAACACCACAACTGAAATACCTTAGAGCACATGAATTGAGGTGTTCATGCCTAGCAAGCCAGAATTCTTCGTTCTATATTCAAAACCTGCAGTGATGGTAACATTTTATTAAGAATTATTAATAGGCTTTTTCCTGGAAATAGTTTAGCAGCATATTTTTAAGAACTTTAAAAATTTTGAACCCATTTCAATGGGTTCACCTTCAATTACTCACCTTCCAGGAATTTATCTTAAGAAAAGCATGTACCTTTTTCAGAGTAGTCATTATTCCCATAAACCCAGTGGCCAGCTCTAGTGTTGTTTTTGGAAATGTGCCAACAGATGCCCTCCAGAATGGCCCAGTGAACTTTTTTTTGCCTCATCCTTGGCAGTGAATTATTTTCCACATAAACTGGAGGAAACAACCCAGCTGTGTCAAACTAGAACCCAGCTGCCTTCTTTGCTACCATTTCCCATAGCTAAAAGCTTGCTTTAGGGTTTTTTAAAGCTCCAGAGAGTCCAATGTCTACCCATGGAGCCATAGAGTAATAACACCTGGCTCTTGATTTCATGAGGTAAACCTGTTCAGGTTCAAATGAGTGTTCCTTGATAGGCTCAGGATTCTAAAAATGTGTTTGAGCAGATTTTATATCTGAAAGCTGCTATGGTGGTTTCTGTACTTGCAAAGATGTGTCATTTCAGCACCATTAGAAAAACAATGCCTGCTTTGAAGAACTCTGGTTTCTTTGTTCTTTGTAAATAGTGTTTATTATCCTAATTATGAATGAAGTGTATACCCACTGAAAGTTATGTGAACAAATATATGAAGAATAAAGAAATAATAGAATCACATATTATGTTGTAACATCTAAAATTGGTCTTTGGTAGGTTTAAAATAAAAAGATATAGGCAATTTCACAAAATTCAATGTAATACAATGTCATCGGTTAATGAGAGTCCTTTTAATGGTTTGATACAGTTCATATCAATAATTTAAGGCATGTACTTCTACATAGATCCTATTCATTTCCATGTGGTACAGCAAGCATAGCAGGAAACTGGTGCTGAAGCCTAAGCTGAAAATAAATGGTGTGATCTTCTCAACACATTTGCTCTAGAAAGTAAGCTAGAATGCAGTTGGATAGGAATTAAAGTGAATACTGTGGCTCCCTGCTTTTCCTATTGGGCATGTCTTAAGGAGAAACCCATAGCAAGAATGAGTATTTCCTAAACATTTACTGTGTTGTGTAATATGCTGAGATCTAGAGATCTAAATGAGGAGGGTTTTTTTTGTTTTGTTTTGTTTTTTGTTTTTTGTTTTGGTTGTTGGCAAGAAAAGGGTCTATTAGGGGGCAAAGTTCTACATGACAAGTCCCTAAATCCTCCATGCACCTACTCATCTGCTTTTACAACAGTTGCTCTGTGTAGCACCTTCATAATATGGACACAAATTTCTTAATATTACTCCCACTAGAAATAAGGCTTAGATCTCACTGTTCTTGAATCCCTCAACTCATATTAGCTGTTTTAAACAATAGAACTGTGGAACAATGTGTCTTCCAAATTCAGTCATTTTTAAAAATGCCATTTGTTTCCTGTGCTGTTCTCAGAATATTCATTCTTGGAGTCCTGGAACACAATATACTTTCTCTGACTATTTTGAGGCCACCATGCTTGCCAGATGTGAAGATAGCACATGTGGACAACATATGGAGAGATTTGAGGGAATAGGAACAGAGTCTTGGAATGACTATAGCTCTTTTAGTTCCTAAATAATTAAGTCATTTCAGAGAAGTCCCAAATACTGTATCCAAATTGCAGTATTATGAGTAAAATAAAAAACTGCAGCTATTTAAACCCATCAAAATCGGACATGGTTTAAAAGCATAATGAGAGCTGAAGGACTTACACCCCTTAAATTCATGACTTAAAACATGACTACAAAGTCGGATGATATTGGCATCAAGATAAACAATGAGAAAAATAGAAATTTCAGAAATAAAATTTTTCACGAGGGTCAAGGCCTTGATTATTTACGCTAAAAAAACCACTAAAATGCTTAATTTTGTGGTAAGTAATATGCATGAGTCATGGGAGCCAAGACAAAGTATAGCATATGCATTGGGAATGGTAGCGTCCTAGCCAAATGAAGCAGCTATCACTGATATTTCTATTTAGAACATGGAAATCTATATTCGCTAGATTTTAGACTTGAATTTTAAATTTTTTGTGTGTCATCAACCTCATCAAAATATCTGTGGATTTAGCCTGGCACCGATTCAAATGAAACCTTTATGGGAAGTAAAAAAAAAACTGGCTCTTACTGAAGATACTTCATCATCGCATGCTGGAAAACTTTCATAAAACAGAAATTTACATGCTCCATGAAAGTAAACAGTGCCTGTAGATTTATGTGTGTACAAAATCTTCACCATATGCTGCAAGCACTGTGCACTCCGGATTCAGCCAGGGAGTCACAATCTTCCCATCTCTGCCTTACATGCTGGCAAGCCTCCAACCTGTTTTTTCTCTTGGAAGACCCAAGGAATCCATTTACACATTGCATTGTTTGGCTTCTTATAAAAGCTATACATTATCACACTAATGTGTAGTTGTTCACCTGTCATGGACTAACTGTGATTAAATCTCCAGAGTGACTACAGTCTTGCCTTAGGAAATATTCTGAAACAGATTTAATTCAGAAACTTAAAAGATAAAACCACAATTCACATTAATACTCTACTTTCAAAAATTACCATTATCTCCTTTTTAAAAATCATCGTATTCCCTTATCTACTTTTTTAAAATGAATGCTTCAATTATTTATTTATTTTGAAAGCTGCACCAAATATTATCATGCAGTTAAGTGCCAGGAGATAGTATAGCCCTATGGTTACATGCACAGATTCTCTCTGAAATTGGGTTAAAAGGTAATTTGCCATGCTGCTGGCCCTTAGATCATTACTCACAGTGGCCTAAGTGCATTCTCTTATAACTCAATAGCAAAGAAATTGCTTTTATGGCATTAACTATATTATATTCAAAATTATATAAATTATTAAAATACTATGCCTACTGCCAAGATATAAGACAGTTCACATGAAAAAAGTTGCACTTTAAATTATTCATTGGAAAGAAAGGCAGTCTCTTGACAGAAATTGTTTTATACTGGGGCTACCTTCTGGGACTTACATTTAAATATGAATCACAAAAACTGAAAATTTCAGATACAGGCTTTTCTCTTAGCTTGAATAGAAGGTTTACCCCTTTAACTCCTTGCTTTCTATCAAGTGAACTAGATAGTATATATTGTCTTGTATCTATAATAAGCATTTTCAATAATAGGGAAAATTATTGCTAGGGAATCATTATACATCATGATAAAATAACATGGAGGACTCAGTATAAAAACACTAAAATTTGGTAACTCACAGCTAGTATTTTGGATGGAATACAGAAACTAATTATATATTCAGATATAAACAAATGTATAAATATGCATACGTGTATATTAGCTATATATTTGGATAGTTGTTATAGTGTATATGTGTTTGCATGCTTAGCAATTTCATTATGTGCCTTTGTTAATACTGGAATATGGTAATAAAGGTGAACATCTAATGATAGGAAGGCTAATCTCAAAAGGTCTCTCTCTTGTAGATTTATATATTATTCATTTGGCTAGAAAATATTTATTTGTCACTTGCTATGCAGCAGGGACCATGATTGGTACTAGTGACTTAAAAAAGTTAATAAAATAGTATTGCTGTTTTCCAGGAGTAATCATACTATAGGAAAAACACACAATGGAGTAGATTAAAAATATAATTATACCAAGTAATATGAGAGATTCTCATATAAAATATAGTCTATATCTAAGAGAATTTCACTCAATCCAAATATAAATGGAAGGATAGAAATGAAGATAGAGACATATTTTTAGAATGCTATGTTGCAGCTACCTAAATAGAGAAACAAATTGTAGGTAGAGTGAGACATGAGAAGAGGTAGTATTGAGAAAGACCAGGATCCATTTGTCAATCATATATTCACCCTCCAGCTGAAATAGTTGGTTCAAAACCTCTTGGCTGGTCATACCTCAAATAATTTTCTCTCTTCACATTTCTTTTTTTTTAAAGTAAGATTTATTTATTTATTTCAAAGGCACAGTTTCAGAGAGAGAGGGGTGCTGAGAGAGAGAAAGAGTGAGAATTTTCCATCTGCTAGTTCACTACCCAAATAGCCACAATGGCTGCTGTTGAGCCAGGCCAAAGCCAGGGACCCGAACTCCATTCAGTTTTCCCATTTGAGTGGCAGGGACCCAAGTATTTGGGCAGTCTTCACTGCTCTCCCACTGGCAAGAAGCTGGATTGGAAGTGTAGCAGCTGAGACAAACAGGAGTTCTGATATAGGATGCCAGTGTTGCAAGGGAAGGACTTACAGGGTTGTAACACAAGGCCAGGGTCTGCTCTCTTCATTTCCAAGACATGAACATATTTCTCTCTTTTTCCTAGACATTCTGATAAGCCAGATGAATGCAGGAACAATTTTTTATTGATCCCTGAATACTTTATGAAATCATAATTAGTACACAGTAAGTGTTCAGAATGTATGGAAGGAGTATATTTCCATCTGTTCTAAAAGTTCCTTGTTTGGAGATGTAGTCTTTAGCATTTTCATTAAAAAGTCATTCTACCTCATATTAATTAATATTGAGGAACAGAAATATTATTATTAGTATTGGAAATATTTTACCATGTCTCCCTTTTGAATTAAAATATATTGTAAGTAAATTCAAGCACTGATTTCCTTTAGCTTGTCCATGGGACAAAGTATATGATGTGTTTTCATATTCCAGTTGAAAAGAGAGTCATGTGTTTTTATTTTGGCTGCTAGATACTACCATATTCTATTTTTCTTTTTTTTTTTTTTTTGGACAGGCAGATTGTATAGTGAGAGAGAGAGAGACAGAGAGAAAGGTCTTCCTTTTTGCCGTTGGTTCACCCTCAAATGGCCGCTGCGGCCGGCGCATCGTGCTGATCTGAAGCCAGGAGCCAGGTGCTTCTCCTGGTCTCCCATGTGGGTGCAGGGCCCAAGGACTTGGGCCATCCTCCACTGCCTTCCCGGGCCATAGCAGAGAGCTGTCCTGGAAGAGGGGCAACCAGGATAGAATCCGGCACCCCAACCGGGACTAGAACCCAGTGTGCCGGCGCCGCAAGGCGGAGGATTAGCCTGTTAAGCCACGGCGCTGGCCTACCATATTCTATTTTAAGAAGTTAAACATTCAGATAAAGGGCAGGTATTTTGACACAAAGGATTAAGCTGCTGCCTAGGACACCAGCATTCAATATCACAGTGCCGGTTTCAGTTCCAGTGCCTTCACTTTTGATCCAGCTTCCTGCTAATGCATCCTGGGAGGCAGCAGAGTCTGGCTCAAGAGCTTGGATGCCTGCCACTCATGTAGGAGACCCAGATGGAGTTTGTGGCTTCTGTGTTCAACCTGACCCAGCCCTGGCTATTTCTAACATTTGGGGAAGTGAATCCATGGGTGGAAGTTCTCTCTCTCTCTCTCTCTCTCTCTCTCTCTCTCTTGCTCATTCTTGCTCTCAGCCTCGCTCTCAGTCTGCCTTTCAAGTACATGAAAAATGAATAAATAAAGATCTTTTAAAAATTCAGTTAAGAATGTAAAGTATATTTCCTTGAGTGTGGGTGTTCTGTAACTACTGTTCCAGCTTTCTCAACTTTCCTGCTTTGCCAGTATATCACTTGACAAGTCCTCCAAAAATAAGCCATATCCGTTTTTCTTTTTGAAGGTTGGACAGCCCAAGTAAACTACTCCAGAAATGCTAACCCTTTGAAGTTCTATTTTCACTGACATGTAACTATAATTTCTAAGATTTTGATGTGAGAGTTGCAAGAAGTCAATGACAAAGATTAATTGTGTCAAAATAACTCATGATACATTTTGGGTAGATTAATTAGCTTAGTACATACAGGAAATTCTTTGGATATATTGAGTATACACAAATTTCAGGAGCCATTTAGCAGTTATTAATGATAGCTCAAGCAATAAAATGGAAGTGTGGACAAGGTTACACACAGACAAAGTTCTAACTTGTGAAGCCTCTATAATTGGTACTAGTTGCTTCATGTCAGTGTGAAACAAGAATGTTAAAGGAGTTCCATAAGAATTTTTTTTTAGCCATTTTTTTTCAATTTTAAACAATTTAGATGAATCTCTGGGTAATATGTTTATTGGTAAAAGTATATCTGTATCCAGTTATAGTCAATATGATATAAGATTAACATATAGATACATGATTTTACAGTTAGTGGTCAGGCAGAAGGGTAAAATGCTCAGAGATAATAACATGTTAGGACATCAACTGAGACTAGGGGTGCATGGATAAATATTAGAACAGTAAAGAAAAAAATTTTTGCGTTGATTGTGGACTTACTGTAGGTTGGCAGAGGACAAAATAATGGTAGACATTTAAGGCCATTATAATGAACAAGAAATGCTCTCATGATATGAGAGTATTTTCTAAGAATCTAAGCTCCATGTCAGTGACCAGGTTTCAAACAACATGGAGCATCCACAGTAGTGAACAGGGATAACTTCATTGGATGAGTGTAGAATCAAACGCACTGACAGCATTTTTCAGCAGTTGTGTTCTTCGACTCATGCCACGGGCACATCTGCGTATAAGGAAGTAAATTCTAGTGAAATCGGATGAACGCACTATGGGCCCGGGCTATGAGGATTTTAGAAGGAGATCTAAGGGCAGTAAGTGGTGAGTAAAGAGGGACAAGGAGGAGAAAATAAGCAACAAAAATGCAGGGAAATGAGCAAGCACACAAAAGAGGAGACATGAAAATATACTGGTTTTAAGTTTCTGTAACATCAGTAATAACTTTCCCCCTTTCTATGGTATTTCTAGGAGGAAATGTGTAAATTCAAAGTCTGTACTGATGAACAAATCTAAATCAGAATGTAATTCACCCAGTGGTCATTCTAGCACATGGAAAGCTGGGTACTGGATTTTCAGGAATTCTATGATCTGTGTTTTAAGCACAGCTAGTATTAAATAATACAATGTTAAAGTTAAACAAATTATATTAAAATGAAAATTTTAAAAATTCAAAATGCTGTATTTCCTAAGTACTTTGTTTCATTTAACTGCTATCTATCCTTTTGTGGTTAATTACATGGAAAATGGAATTAAAATCTAAGTTTATTTTGGCACAAAAATTTTGAAATCCATCTTTTTGTAGTAATATACAATCTCCACAAACTTTTTGAAGACCCCTTGTATTTCTATGGTGAAGTACTGGTGGGCTATTACACATCTCTTCTCAACTTCGAGTCTACTGATGTCATGGTGGTAATTTAAAATTGGCCACAGTGGTAGTGTTTATAGTTTGAAACCTGAAAAATGCTACAAGTATGACTTTTATTTGAGTAACTGGCTGCTAAATATTTATTAGCAACCTACTAATCTTTATCTATACCTATGTTGAAAGATACATTTAAATAAAACTTATTTGAATATTTCAATATTTCATAGCAATGTATTATCTGACACTGTCCTATGTCCCATCAGATAGGTGAGAAGATAAAAAGGAATCATAGGCATTATCTTGCCCTCAAAAAGTCTAGGGTAGGGGTAGGTGTTTGGTCTAGCATTTAAGATTCTGGTATCAGAGGGCTGATTCAAGTCCCAGGTCTGCTTCTGATTCCAAATGCCAGCTCCACATCCTAGGAGGCAGCAGGGGAGGGCCCAGGTAATTGTGTCCTTGCCATCCACATGGGAAACATGGACTGGGTTCCTGGGTTCAGCCTGGACCAGCCTAGCATCTGGTAGTTGAACCAGTGGATTGATGAATGGTCTCTCTTCCACCTCCTCCACCCCAGCCTCCCAAATCAACAAAATTGTATTTTAAACAAATCCGTAGTATAATTAAAACAAAAGATGAGAACACTAATAATTATAAAGTAAAGTGAAAAATGTTGAGAGTCTTAAGAAACTTTCAGAGAATTTTATGTAATTTTAGGGGAAAGAATGATTAATTCTATCTCAGAATAGGTGGAACAGTGTCAGGTGGAAGACAGACATGACTTAGTGGAAAGATGAATTTGAGATCAGCCTTGCAAATGGAATTAATTTGAAAGTAAATGGAACAGGATAGAAATTCCAGAAATAAATCTATGCAACTACAACCAACTTATTTTTGACAAAGGAACTAAAATCAATCCCTGGATCAAGGACAATCCCTTCAACAAATGGCGCTGGGAAAACTGGATCTCTATGTGCAAAATATAAAACTAGACCCATATGTTGCACCTTAAACAAAATCCACTCAAAATAGGTCAAAGACCTTAATCTACAACCTCATACCATCAAATTACTAGAGAACATTGGGGAAACTCCTCAAGACATAGGCATAGGCAAAGAATTCTTACAAAGAACCCAGAGGCCCAGGCAATCAAAATCAAAATTGACAAATGAGATTACTTCAAGATGAGAAGCTTCTGTTCCATGACAAAACACTCAGGAAAGTAAAGAGGCAACCAACAGAATGGGAGAAAATATTTGCTAACTACACAACTGATAAAGGATTAACATCCAGAGTCTATAGAGCTTAAGAAATTCCACAACAACAAAACAAATAATCCAGTTAAGAAATGGGGCAAAAGACTTGTACAGGCATTTTTTTTTTTTTTTTGGGACAGGCAGAGTTAGATAGTGAGAGAGAGATAGACAGAGAGAAAGGTTTTCCTTTTTCCGTTGGTTCACCCCCCAAGTGGCCGCTATGGCCGGCGTGTTGTGGCTGGTGGGCTGTGCCAATCCGAAACCAGGAGCCAGGTGCTTCCTCCTGATCTCCCATACAGGTGCAGGGCCCAAGGACCTGGGCCATCCTCCACTGCACTCCCGGGCCACAGCAGAGAGCTGGACTGGAAGAGGAGCAACCAGGACAGAATCCGGCACCCCGACCGGGACTAGAACTCGGAGTGCCGGCGCTGCAGGCAGAGGATTAGCCTAGTGAGCCGCGGCATCAGCCCTGTACAGGTATTTTTCAAGAGAGGAAATTTAAATGGCCAACAGACACATGAAAAATGCTCAGGATCACTAGCCATCAGGGAAACGCAAATGAAAACCACAGTGAAGTTTCACCTCAAGTTAGAATGGCTGACATACAGAAATCAACAAACAACAAATGATGGAAGGATGTAGGGGACAGGGTACCCTAATGCACTATTGGTGGGAATGTAAACTGGTGCAGCCACCCTGGAAGACAATATGGAGAGACCTCAGAAATCTGAATATAGACCTACAATATGATCCAGCCATCCCACGCCTGGAAATTTACCTAAACAAAAAGAAATGAGCATACTGAAGCGTTATCTGTACTCCCCTGTTCACTGCAGCTCAATTAGCAATAGCTAAGATGTGGAATCAACTCAGATGTCCATCAACTGTTGTCTGGAAAAAGAAATTATGGTATACACACACACACACACATACTATGGTGTACTACTCAGCTGTAAAAAAAGAGTGAACTCCTGTCTTCTGCAACAAAATGGATGCAACTGGAAACCATTATAATTGGTGAAATAAGCCAATCTCCACAAAACAGATGCCATATGATTTCCTTGATCCAAAGTACCTAAAATATTATGTATTGGAATGAAATGGAGATTTTGAGATTCAATGACTGTTTACAGCCTTTGTCTCTTCTGTTGAGGAACAGTGTGTTTTTTTTATTTTTTTTTTTTTAATTTTTACTATTTGCTGAACTCTTTTACTTAGCATAGGGTTAATCTTATAATCATTAAGCAAACTGAAAGTAAATTCTTGTGAAAATTAAGAGTAAGAATTGGAGATGGAGGAGAAAGAAGGATTAGAGCACGTGAGGGAAGGAAGAGTGGGAAATACCACTATGTTCCTAAATCTGTATATATGAAATGCATGAAACTTGTATTACTTAAATAGAAGTTTAAAAAAAGAGGTACATTGGGTATTAAGAGATCACAGTTCTGCTTTTATTGGGATTTGGCTCCCCAAACTCATGCAGACATTTAAATTCCAAAGTCTTGTGCTAGTGCTTAATGGGTTCATGGAATGTTTATGGAGATTTGACCTAATTGTGGCATCTGAGGGGAGGGTCTACTGGGAGTATTCAGGTCAGGGGAACTTGCTCTAAGAAGGTAGTTCTAATGCTGAGACATTGGATATGTAAACACAGTGTGTTCCCTGGATCCCTCTCTTCTGTCTCTGCTTCCTAGTCTTCCCTGTCATTTCTCTACACCTACTAGCCCAGATGCAGCCTATCAGGGCTACCCCAGCTTGGACTGTTAACTGTTAGCAGCAGGCCAAATAAATCTTCCTCTCTTCCAAGTTGCTCCTTTTGAGTATTGTAGTTAAAGTAACAAAAAGCTGACAAGTACAATCACTATTTGGAAATAAACAGTTATGTAAACATATGGGACCCATTTGGAGATGAGTCTGTAAAGGAACTTGGTTGGAAACAAGATTAAAATGGTAGGATGGGAATAAAATTTGGAGATCCATGAGTTAAAACATTGTTAAAATAAATAAACAAATAAAAATAAATATGCTGCATAAGGTTACTTACTCTGAGATTTTAAAAATTAATAGCCCAAACAAGTTCTTGATTAATTCTTGAAACAGAAAGAAGTTTGATTAATATTTTTATGAGTGAAGAGATTATGTTCGCTATTTGAAAATAGAATTGTCCAGTTTTCTCCAAAATACTAATATATCATCAAGTGTTGATACCTAAGCAAGTTTTTGTGAGCTTGGATGTATTATAGCAGTCACAGTGTATGCCTCCAGATTGATGTGTTAGCATAAACAGATGGAAATATGTTCCTCGGTTGATGAGTAACATAAGAGCCTTGCTCATCCTGTTTCACCAAACACCTAAACCCACACACTTTCTGCCCCGGATTCTCTTTTCTTCCACATTTATCTCAGAATTGGGAGATGGGATGACCACCTGCCTTTCGAACATATTGCAAAAACAGCAGTGACTACAGTTGATTTTTGCCAGTCATTTCACTGAAGAAAGTATGTACCAAATAACAGCAGAGTTACCAGCTGATGAGAAAATTTATTACGTATATAACATTGTGCTTTTGGTAAGAAGTCAGTTGAATTGTGCTATGACTGTACAATCAAACTGTTTCTATCTGGCTGGGAGCATAACACTCATATGTTAGCTTAAGGAACAGAGTTGTGTGCCTGTGACTGACTGGAACTTCCTGAAAAAGGAGATCAAACAAAATTATAGGGAATTTTTTTTCTTTTGTATAGTAGAGAAATATAATCTAGTCCTTTCTGAGTAGAGCAAAGCTGCTAATTGATCAACAACCTAATTTCCTCTTGCCACATAACTAGATTCTGTTTCCCAGAATCTCTTGTAGTTACTTAGGAATGAGTTTTGAAAAATAAGCTGAAGGGATGTTTATTAATTATAGGCGTGGTCCACAAACACCTCCCATGAGTGGTTCTCAGTGCTCTTTCCCACAACTTGATACACTTAGCCTTGGAAACTGGAAATCACATATTGAAGATAGAATACGTATGAAGTAGAAGAGAACTGATCTCCAGAGAATTTAGGCTACCTAGAAGAAACAATTAATTTGGATATTTAGTTACCAATACATAAGTATTAGAGCTATTTAATTTTATTGGTGAGATCATCTAATATTTAAATAATTAATTTGTATGCTTTATATATCACTCAAAAGAAGATTTAATAAACAAAATTTAAGAAAATAAATGTTATAAACTTATCCCCAAAAATAAGAAGAGGAGAACATTACCAACTCATTTTCCGAAGCAAATGTATGTAATATTGAACATGCAGAATTTTTGATGAAAAATTTTACTTATAAACACAGGAAATTTTAGTTACAATATTAAGTACATCAACTGAATCCAGCAAAGTTTATAAAATCATGCCATAGTAAAATTCTCCATTCCAGGAATGAACAGATTATTTGAAAATGTGTTAATAAAAATTCCACAGAAACAAGTTGAAGGAGAGATGTATATGAGAACATGTCAATAGATATATATAAAGCATTATATAAGGATACTAAAATTTATAGCAAAAAGTTGCAAACTAGGGACAGAGTTTCTTTCATAATATGAAAAGAGGATATAAAAATCCACAATGCTCACTATCCTTAAGTGTGAATTGTTAAACGTATTTCATTAAAACTCAAACTATTTTACATTGTAGTGACATTACTATCCAGTTCAATAAAATTTGAAAATAATTTAGAAATACAAGAATTTGAAAAAAGGGTACAAAGCTATTACTGACAAATAATATATTTCCCTTGACAAATATTCAAAAGTAGTTGCAAATTACTGAAGTTGATAAGAGTTCAATGAGCTTACAGAAAAGATGTATTTTATTCCTAAAATAAATTTATGAATTTGATGTAGTTACAATAAAAATTCCATTGTATTCACAGAACTCAGTAAGACCAACCTAATTAATATCAAAGAATAAAAAACCATGGTCACTAGACAACCTTAAAGAAGAATTGTAAAGAATCTTATTCTACCATATTCTCAAGGCTAATTATAAAACTCTGAAAGAAAAATAAAGAAAAGAATTAAGTCAGTACAAGCAAATACATAGAACACACACAGAACACATATATGATTAGTTTTTGAATATATTAGTGGGGTATTACAAATCAGAGTAGAAAGAGTCAATCAATGGTGACTGACAATTGACTATGCTTAGAAAAATGATGAAAGTGAATTCTGACTTCACATCACATACAGAACTAACTTATGGATAAAATTATAGCCAAATATTAATAGTAAATTTTTTAAGTATTTAAGAGATATAGGGTTACTTTATCATACTGAATAAGAAGGAAATAAAGAAAAAACACAAAAAAGAAAAGATTGATAAGGTGACTACAGTCAATTTAAATACAGATATATTTTATATATGTAAGATATTAATAAATTTAAGTAAAACCATACACGTATAGGAGGTATTCACAATAAATGTAAAAGACAAAATAAAGCATAGTATCTTGAATATATAAAGAATTTCAATAAGACAGTAAGTTAGAAAAGCAAGATTGGACTATTAGAAAAATGGATACAGAATAAGAGTAGGAAATTTTAAAAAGAGAAACGTCTAGTGATTGATTAGTTGTATTAACTCACTAGAAGTAGAACTTCACTCAGAAAAAAACTTAGATTCAAACAACACAACTGGAAATCCGTAATAAGGCCAAACTTTAAAAATTAGATAATAGCAACTTGATAAAGATATCCGAAAGTGAAAACAGACACAACTGAAAAGAGTGCAAATCTACAATATGAAAACAGCTAAAAAAATGGAAGATACACATGTATTTCTGTGACTTAATTTCTAAGAGTTTGCATATCCTAGTGCCTAGTGACATTGTGGTTCTGCATTACCCAGAAGCTTGTTAGAAATGAAGAACCTCAGGTGCACCCAAACATACTGACTCAAAGACTGCAATTTAACAAGAACTCCAAGTAATTTATATCTACATTAAAGCTTGAGAAACACTGCACTGGACTAAAGTAGTCGTTCTTAGTGTTGAATGAACATTAGAATCACCTGGATATTCTTAAAATAGTCCAATGCAATTGTCCTGCAGCAGAAAAACTGAATTATCACCATATAATCAAAAGCACCCTAGATGATTTCATTGTATACTCATGGAATCTCTATGCTAAAGAGAAAAGAAACACATATGCACAAAGAAATAGTCATGTGTCACATAACGACAGAGGCACGTTCTGAGAAATACATTGTCAGGTGATTTTGTCCTTGTGTGAACATCATAGATTGCACTTATACAAATCTGGATAGTATTATTTGATGTGATCTCTTGCTTAAATCAAAGGATGAACTAAACACGCTTGAGGTTTTTGCTGGTATACCATGGCATCTTGATCTATAATGGAGACTCTGTTATAATTAGAGGCCACACCTTCTAAAATAGTGATAAAGAACATAGTACAGTAATACAAAATTCATAAGTCATTTATTATCATTATCAAGTACAATGTACTGTACATAATGGTATGTGCTAATCATTTATATAGCTGGCAACACAGCAAGTTTTTTTTTTTTTGTTTTTTTTTTTTTTTACACCAGCCAGCAGCACCATAAACTAGGGAATAAAGCACTGTACTACCACTTTACAAGCACAAGGCCATTAGAATTTTTCAGCTCCACTTTAATCTTATGGGAATGCCATCATACATGTACTCTGTCTTTGAACAAAGTGTCATAATTCAGCACATTACTGTACAATATATTGAATGTAACATTCTTTGCAAGAACAAAAACCTACACAGATCCTAAACACCCACGGGTTTCTAAAATGTGAGACAAAATGAATTCACCTGATCTCAGTGTATCAATATTAACTATTCTAAAAATAAAATTCTGCTGACTTGCCCCAAATGGTAGAGTTAGAAATGTGCCAGGGGATTCCAATTCAATCCCATCAAGGTGGCATGTAGCAATGCCATCTCATTAGTCAAAGTGATCAATTTCTATTCACAATTGATCATACTGATAGGTCTAAGAGTCAAAGGGATCACACAAACAAGACTAGTGTCTGCTAATACTAACTGATAAAATCAAAAAGGGAGAGAACGATCCAACATGGGAAGCGGGATACACAGCAGACTCATGGAATGACAGATGTCCTAAGCAGCACTCTGGCCTCAGAATCAGCCCTTAAGGCATTTGGATCTGGCTCAAGAGCCCATGAGAGTGGTGAAGAGCCCATTGGAAAGCCAAGACACTCTGGGAAAGAAAAAAAAAAAAAAAACCTAAATGAAAGATCTCTGCGAGTGAGATCCCAATAGAAAGAACGGGCCACCAAAAAGGACATACCTTTCTCTGAAGGGAGGAGAGAACTTCCACTTTGACTATGACTTTGTCTAAATAAGATCGGAGTTGGCGAACTCAAAAGGCTTCCATAGCCTTGGCAACTCATGACAAGAGCCTAGGGAGATTTCTGACGCCATAAACAAGAGTGTCAATTTGTTAAGTCAACAACAGGAGTCGCTGTGCACTTACCCCTCATGTAGGATCTCTGTCCTTAAAGTGTTGTTCAATGTGAATTAATGCTATAACTAGTACTCAAACAGTATTTTACACTTTATGTTCTGTGTGGATGCAAACTGATGAAATCTTTACTTAATATATACTAAACTGATCTTCTGCATATAAAGATAATTGAAAATGAATCTTGATGTGAATGGAATGAGAGAGGGAGTGGGAGATAAGAGGGTTGCGGGTGGGAGGGAAGTTATGGGGGGGAAAATCCATTGTAATCCATAAATTGTACTTTGGAAATTTATATTTACTAAATGAAAGTTAAAAAAAATAAAATTCTGAGTGTAAAAGTCAGTAAGGGAAGAATCATACAATATTAAAGTATTAGAACATTTATGAAAATACCAAAAAATATAAAACCA
Source organism: Lepus europaeus (assembly GCF_033115175.1). NCBI lineage: Eukaryota > Metazoa > Chordata > Mammalia > Lagomorpha > Leporidae > Lepus > Lepus europaeus. Next base: position 64,048,009 of record NC_084831.1, read on the forward strand.
TCTGTAAACATTTATCAGTACACTACGTGTAAAAAATTATATGAACATTCATTTATATAAGATATAGACTAACTTGGAATAATTACAGTTAGAGAACATGATAGAGAATTAGAAAGAATAAATGTTTAGTTATATCTGTATATTATTTCCATTTTATTAGAGAAATGGTGAAATGAATAAATATCACACAGTTACATTTGTGTATTGATTTGAGGCCCATTTTATTTTAGTAACTGAATTTTTAAATTTCATAACAATTATAAAACAGATTAAAAATCTAGGTTCAGGCTGGCGCCGTGGCTCAACAGGATAATCCTCCACCTAGCGGCGCCGGCACACCGGGTTCTAGTCCCGGTCGGGGCGCCAGATTCTGTCCCGGTTGCCCCTCTTCCAGGCCAGCTCTCTGCTATGGCCCGGGAGTGGTGGAGGATGGCCCAAGTGCTTGGGCCCTGTACCTGCATGGGAGACCAGGATAAGCACCTGGCTCCTGCCATCAGATCAGCGCGGTGCGCCGGTGCGCTGCGGCCATTGGAGGGTGAACCAACGGCAAAAAGGAAGACCTTTCTCTCTGTCTCTCTCTCTCTCACTATCCACTCTGCCTATCAAAAAGAAAAAAAAAAGAAAAAAAATCTAGGTTCAGACTTCGTTATCTCTTGTGATTATTATGAACGCGTATATGAAGAAATGTGATGCTTGAATAAAGTAAAACTTTTGCAAAGTGAGTGCTACAAGGTGTCTTCAAAAAGCTTCTTGAAAGTGTGTGTTATGACTGTGTACTTACTCCTCATGTGGGATCTCTGTCCTTAATGTGGTGTACAATGTGAATTAATGTTATAACTAGTAGTCAAACAGTATTTTACACTTTATATTCTGTGTAGGTGCAAATTGATGAAATCTTTACTTAATATATACTAAATTGATCTTCTGTATATAAAGAGAATTGAGGCCGGCACCGTGGCTTAACAGGCTAATCCTCCACCTTGCGGCGCCAGCACACTGGGTTCTAGTCCCGGTTGGGGCGCCAGATTCTGTCCCGGTTGTCCCTCTTCCAGGCCAGCTCTCTGCTATGGCCCGGGAAGGCAGTGGAGGATGGCCCAAGTGCTTGGGCCCTGCACCCGCATGGGAGACCAGGAGAAGCTTTGGCTCCTACCATCGGATCAGCACAACGCGCCGGCCGCAGAGGCCATTGGAGGGTGAACCAACGGCAAAAAAGGAAGACCTTTCTCTCTGTCTCTCTCTCTCACTATTCACTCTGCCTGTCAAAAAAAAAAAAAAAAAAAAAGAAGAAAGAAAGAAAAAGAAAAAAGAATAAAGAGAATTGAAAATGAATCTTGATGTGAATGGAATGGGAGAGGGAGCGGGAGATGGGAGGGGTGTGGGTGGGAGGGAAGTTTTGGGTGGGGAAGCCATTGTAATCCATAAACTGTACTTTGGAAAATTATATTTACTAAATAAAAGTTAAAAAAAAAAGAAAGTGTGTGTTATGAATGAAATGTGCATGGATTTAAAAAAAACTTTCTAGACTAAGGTAAACTTCTTTTAATTTCATTTTTCCGCAAACTTTTTGAGGACCCTTGTAAATAGATATTATCTGTCTCTGTGAATAAAAGTAGGTTTAATAGAAACTGAACAAGCAGAAATTTCAGCTGTTATTTCCAAGAGATATTCAATACAAAGTGAGCTGTAGGCTCTCACAACCTTCCAGCCTTACAAAGCTCTCTCTTAAATGATTGCTTTCCCCTTTATGTTTTTGCCAACTTTGTCTTTGTTTTCAGCTTCGGCTTCCTTCCTTCTTCTTATCTTGTCCTTCCTTCCTCCTGTTCTCTTTCTTTTATAATTACTTGCTTAATGTTTTATTTCTCCATTTCTGCTTCTCTTTTCTTTTACATTGTTCCTGTTTCTCTCATTTTTTCCATGGATGCAACATGTATCAACTACACATAAGTGATGAAATTATAAAAGCAGCACCTAGTTGTAATAAACTCTAAATATCAAATGTTAAATGCATTTGACCCCATGGCATGACTAGCTTTATGGTAAAATTGAATTTTTAAAACCAAAACAAAGAAACAAAACAAACATAAGAAAATAATAAGTGAATAAAAATAATAAATTTTTGGATGTTGATTTCCAGTAAATTCTATGTTGTATGTCACTCAATATGAGATCAATGAATTGAACCAAATTTAGTATTAACATGTTATACTTTCCTCAAACTATTTGGAAACCAGAAGTCCTCACAGTGTACTTTGGAATATGAAAGACCAGCTGTAATTTAGGCCAGATTGAACTTGGGAGATCATGCCAAAAATATCAACTAGTTCCAGAGAAATGATGTATTTCTGAGTGTAGATTTGTTTTGATAAAGTAACCCTTAGGTCATTAAAAATCTAGCTTTTGAAACAGTATTGATACTTAGCTTGCTCTCTGACTGTATATTAAGGCAATACCATATTATAATTGTTAATATTCAGCTGACCTGGATTCCCATCCAATTTCCTGCCTCCAACCCCTTATGCATATTCAATTTTGCTTCCAAGCATATGGAGGTATTCTCTGTGTACTCCTGTCTCAGGAGGCACTGTAGAACCTGTTCCAGCTCATGTGGAATGAGTCCTATTATTTACATATTTCCTCAAGAAGTGTGTAGGGTTTAATTTTAGGAGTACTGATATACAAAGTTATTGTTCTTTTTTTTTTTTAAAGCTTCTAGTAACACATCTTGGTTTTGTGCATTTTTATTACATTCAAATAACCTAGAAAATGAAGTAAAATCAAAAAGCCAGAGAAAGATTCAAGTAGTCTGGATGTGGCACACCTTTGGTGGGTAATTTGTTTTTAATAAAATGACCAATGGTGTATAATTAAGTAGAAAATGTTTTCAACTTGAATCCCAGAATACTAAAAATATTTTGTTAATTTTACCCATTAGAAAGTTAGTAGAGACCTGTGTTGTAGCACCATGCATTAAGCCTCTGCTGGCAATGCCAACATTCCATATTGGAGTGCGGGATTCAACTTCTGACTGTTCTACTTCTGATTCCACTCCCTGCTTATATGCCTGGGAGGGCAGTGGAAGATGACCCAATTATTTGAGCCCCTGCCACCTATGTGGGAGACAAAGATGGAGTTCCTAGCTCCTGGCTTCCTCCTGGTCCAAGCCTTGATGTTGGGGGCATTTGGAGATTGAACCAGCAGATGGAAGTGCACGTGCGCTCTCTCTCTCTCTTTCTGTATGTGTATGTCTTTCAAATAAAATATTTAATGAAATAAAAAGATAAAATGAAAGTAAATACCCATTATGTAGATGGTGCTATATTTTCCCAAGCAAGGCAAATGTCATACTCTACTTGTGTCTCCTTAGAGTGCCAGGGGCCATGCATATAAAAGAGATTGTGGAAGGAGCATGTAAAGTTCTTGGTACCAAATCAGGGAGTACAAATTAATTTCCAGAGGAGTTGAAAGAATAACTTTTGCCTGAGTGGGAGAGAGGATTTTTAAAAGGCAGAAAGTTTTATACAGAAGCTTGATAATGATTATTAACGGTACAAGACTAAGGGTTACAGGTTGGTCACTTTTATAGCTTATATTACTGGAACTCGTTAAATATTTGTCAGATGGATTTGTATCATTAAAGATGAAAAGAAGGAGCTTCAGACCAGCGAGAACAGCTTGCAAAAGGACAGATAGGAATATTAAAAGAGAGAAAGGGAGTAATTTTGAATACCAAATATGTATGAAGCACTGCACTAGGTGCTTCATAGCTGTCACCGCATGTACTGTATTTCGTGTTATATCATGAATTAGGAATTAATTTTAAGAGACAAAAAATCTGAAGCCAAATAGATGATAAGTGGCAAGAGTGGGTCTTGCTCCAATACTGTTTTCCTGTAAAACATGTGTTTGGTTCACTAAAACGTTTGGCTTGTTCCTGAGGCTCTGTCATTGGGTCATGGTAACTAGATGCTCAGCAAAAACGTCTCATGTGCAGGTTAACGTGATGACCTCTGGAGTTAGGCTACTTTGAAATTCAGTTGCTTCCTATTTGACGTTAAATAAATGACTTAAATTTTATGATCCTTGGTTTCCTCCTGTAAAACATGCATAATTATAGAACATACATCAAGGTGTATTTTGTGAGAATATATGAAACAATATACATACAGGAATAGAATATTGCCTGACATAAATTATATGCTTGATTCATGTTAACTTTATAGAATTAGCATTAAACCATGTTGCACTGGATAGCTTTAGCAGTTTTTTCAGATAATTTTTAAGTTTCAGGATGGTTCTGAATAATAGATGCATCTCTCTTGATGTATTTAGTTGTCTTTATTTCCATGTAAATAACACAATCTGGACTCTGATTCATCTTCAATGATTAGGTAGACTGCATGATAAAATTAGTCATAAATTTTCTATTTGTGTTGCTCATTTTTATTGAAATCTTTAGAAAAATAAACAGGGCTTATTTTGCTTAAACTGAAACACTATAGTACATAGTCTCAGAAAGTGCTCAAGCATAAAGTCTCTATGCTTTTCTCATTAACTATAACTCTGTTCTAAAGAAAAGCATATGAGTCTTTAACATTGGGCAATCATTGGGTGATGTTAAAGGACACAAAGAGGCAAACATTCTCACTCTCCCAGATCAGCACTCTCTTCATATAGAGCAAACACAGCACAGCTGGATGAGAGAAAAAAAAAACAAAGAAAAGCCAGTTTCCTGAAGCTATGGCTGGCTTTCTGATATTGCCACTGACTCCAGCACATTTAGAGAGTGGAATCAAGCTTGGTGAGCAGAGTTCCCTGCACTTAGCCCAGTGATAAATAGTAACTGAAAAAATACGCAGTCTCAAAGAGAAAGTTCGAGATGAAGCATCATCTTACCAGAGAAGTAAAGAATCTAGGGTCTAAGCATTTTTAAAGATGATCAGCAAAAGAGTAAAGGAGATTATAAAACAAAGATGATAATGAAAGCTAAGACACTAAATGGAAATAAATTGAACACAGTGATATTTTGCACCCTTAAACAAATTATAGAATTCCATCTTTGCTATATTTGCATGAGGCATCATCACTCACATTGCTGATAGGGAGACTGAGTCATCTTCAATAACTTGCTCATGTTATTTGGCTGCAAACTAGGAATATGGGATTTGAGCTGACGTGCACTAACTCTAAAGTGTCTCTCTTTTCTCTCTCTCTCTCAAGTATATAAATAGATAAATCTTGAAAAGAAGAAAATCTGGAAGTGCTGCGATACCCTAGTTTGAGGACTGACATTTGTCCTAGAGGTTAGGATGTCTATGTCCTGTGTCAAAATGCCTGAGTTCGAGTCTTTGCTCTGTGTCCATTTCTAGCTTCCTGTACATGTGGCCCTGTAAGGCAATAGGTGTTGGCTCAAGTTGTTTGGTCCCTGACATCCACATGGAAAACTTGGATTGAAACCCCTGTTCTCCAGCTTCAGTGCAGATAACCAGGGCTACTGAAGGCATTTGAGGACAGAACCAAATGCTTCAAGTTAGCTTTCCCTCTCTCTATCTCTCTCTCTCTCCCTGCTCCCCTTCTCTTGTTCCCTCACCCTGTGTGCATCTCTGTCAATAATAAAATTGTAGTTTGCTCCTCTTTGCATGCCTTCTCCCTATTGCCATAACATACAATTCATATCTTCATATTTCACTTTCAATGATAATTTGCTTTCTTTCCATCTGCATGCCTCTGTGCCCTTTATTTTCCCATTTCCTGTTAAGAGAGATAAATCTATTCCTGTCTAGGCCTCGTCCTCCAACTGAACAATTAGCCCATTCCTTTTTGTTACTCAAGGACTTCATTATGCTTCATTAAACTAATTCTCTCACTGTATCCTTTGTAATCCAATGCTTCACCTTTATTAAATCATTTCCATAATATAGGCTGTATTTCCCCAGTATAAAAATTGGAAATAGAAAAACAATTTAGAAAACTATTGCATGCTCTTCCTCCCTTAAATAATACCTCATTTTCACAGTAAAATGTCTTAAAATGGTGTTTGCACTCAGTTGATATCATACTGGTTTCTCTTTACTTCAGTCTGCTTAAACTTTCATTTCCACTACTACATCACTCCTTTGCTTATACCATCAAATGATGTGGTTTTAATTACTAAATCAAAGGTAGACAACTTTCTCTTAAATTGCACACACAATTCTCTTCCACATCTTTCTCCTGGATTGTATATATATGTATAAAAATGCCTGCTCATCACCTTTTCTGTGTCTAATGTACACTTCAATCTTAACATATCTAGTGAGCACTCTTATTTTCATCCAAACCTGACATATTGTCAGCCTTTCTTATTTGAATTAATCATAAATGATGCTTCAAATTTGCTTAAACCAAAATCTTTGAAGTCATCATTAATTCTTCTGTTTTTTTTTTTTCTATCCTACATCCAATTTCAACAAATCTATTTGATGCGGTCTTCAGAGTTTCCTAAGTATTCTTGCTGCTGTCACACATGTCCCCTGTGATTAACTCTCAAACAGAAGCCATGGTCATTCTGATAACATAGACTGGATTTCATTGCTCCTCTACTCAAAACATCCAATAGTTTTCCATCTGTTAGGGACTGAACTATATTGGTAAAAAATGGCCATTAGTGGTGATTCTAGTGAAACCTCTAAATGAAAAGCAGGGAGCTGGAGAGAAAGTTACTATTTTAGGAAACACATATACTATCACGAGCAAGTGCTGGCAGAATATTAACACTTAAGGTATTTTTAGTGAGGTCTATGACAAAAATAGGGAGAATGTTAATCTGAAATTGGAAAAACAACTATCTTTGCTGAAATGTAACAAAGAATCTCAGTGACTTGTGGTCTACTGTTTTGTGGAACATAGAATTTGTGATCAATGAAATTATATATTTAGCTGAAGAGACTGCTAACCAATATGTAGAATATTCAGTTGGGATTTTCCTTATGACTTGCAGTAAAATGAGAACAGAGGGATTAAATGAAGAATTGCTAAACAAAAAGGAAACAGAACTTCAAGATTTAGAAAATTCTTAGCCTGTCCATCTTGAGAAAATCGAGAAAGTGTATTCTAGAGAGTGTAATGGCAAAGGTGTGGCTGAACAATCAGCCCCTAAACATGTTACTCATGGACTGAATCAGCTGTTTTATCAGGAGCTAAGACAGGACAAGAGAGCTATTCATATATAAGCATGTTTTTCCTTCAAGAAGAAGGAAGAATAGCTTTCAAAGTTATTCAGTGATCATGAAGACTGCCACTCAGAGCACACACATGCAGGGAGCAAGGCTGTTTTCTCCTCAGTTTCAGATGGTAGGGTCACTTCTTAGATTTCAATGGCCAGGATGCTCCATAAAGAATCACTGGGGTGCACTCACTGCCTCGGACTGTGGTACTGAAGCTGCTGCCCCATCACTGTATTTTTGAAACAATAACTCATCTTGTCCCATAGGTTCATAGTCAGAGAGGGACTTTTCTTCATAGTGAGTCATTCAGTACCATCCATACCTGATTTAGATGACATTTGGATAAGACTGAATTTGGAATTGATGCTGGGATATTTAAGACTCTGGGTGCTAGTGAGATGGGACAAATGTATTTTCCAAGTGAAAAGGACATGAATTTTGAGGATATAAGAGGAAAGAAGTTATAGACTGAATTTTGTCTCCCCAAACTCATCTGCTGACTATATTTGGAGATGGGATCTTTAGGGAGCTAATTAAGGTTAAATGAAGTTACACAAATAGATTCCTAATCTTATGGAGAAGTCTCTCTCTCTGGACATACCCAGAAGGACGGCACATGAAGAAACAGCAAGAAAGTGGCCATATATAAGACAAGAACAGAGGCCTTTCCAGGCACCAATTCTGAGACTACTTTGCTCTTGTACTTACATCCTTGAGAAATGTGAGAAAATAAATATCTGTTTAATTTACCTCATTGTGGTATTTTGTTATGAAAGCCTAGGCAAAAAAATACACCATCACACTCAGAGAAAAACCTTTAGTCCAGTACCATTGTTCCTCTTTTTTTTTTCTCTATAATTTAATCTTTTATTCACCATCTCATGCTTTTTCTATTAAATAAAAATCATTTACAAGCCTAAATATGAACTACAAACCTTTGTGATTAAAAGAAATTAAGTTTCTTCTCAGATTTAAATTTGGTGCTAACCAAAATTCTTTTTTTTTTAATTAAACTTTTATTTAATGAATATAAATTTCCAAAGTACTGCTTATGGGTTACAATGGCTTCCCCCTCCCAAAACTTCCCTCCCACCCGCAACCCTCCCCTTTCCCGCTCCCTCTCCCCTTCCAATCACATCATGATTCATTTTCAATTCTCTTTATATACAGAAGATCAGTTTAATATATATTAGGTAATGATTTCAACACTTTGCCACCATATAGCATCACATAGTGAAAAAAAATACTGTTAGAGTACTAGTTATAGCATTAAATAAGAGTGTACAGCACATTAAAGACAGAGATCCTACATAATATTTTTTTTTTAAAAATTAATTAATTTTCTATGCCATTTCCAATTTAACACCAGGGTTTTTTTTTTTTTTCATTTCCAATTATCTTTATATACAGAAGATCGATTCAGTATATAATTAGTAAAGATCACATCAGTTTGTGCCTACGCAGAAACACAAAGTGTAAAAATACTGTTTCAGTACTAGTTATAGCATCACTGTACATAACAACCTCATAGGCTCCCTGCTTTCTGACATTCTACTGCCTCATGGTCATAACTCGTTTTTCTTTTTGTTTTTACTTTTTCTCAAGGTCTATGCATAGTAGTACTCTTACTCTTCTTTTAAGTCTTTGTTTAATTGTCACCTTTTCAAGCAGGATTTTCCTAATCATTCTATTTATAAATTTTACCTTTCTACCATCTCTGAATTCCTTCATGAAATTTATCAACTTTGAACATATAAATAACTTCTATACAAAAATTTATTTGATGTCTTATTCCACTAAAACAAAAGTCACTTGAGTAGTGATATTTTATCAGTCTTGACCACTAACCTCCAGTGTCCAGGACAGTGTCTACTACATACAAAATGTTCAATAAACATTTGTTATTTATGCACAAACACACACACAAACACAAATTATTTGTAAGACAGAAATCCAGAGAGAGAAAGAAAGACACAGACCCCATCATTCTTGGTTGACCTCTCAACTGCTTGAAATAACTAGGCTGGGGGCCAGCGCTGTGATGCAGCACCAGCATCCCATATGGGCGCTAGTTTGAGTCCCAGCTGCTCCTCTTCCGATCCAGCTCTCTGCTCTGGCCTAGGATACCAGTACAAGATGGCCCAAATACTTGGAACCCTGCCCGCACCCATATGGGAGACCCGGAAGAAGCTCCTAGCTCCTGGCTCAGCTCAGCTCTGGCTATTGTAGTCATTTGGGGAAGTGAACCAGAGGAATGGAAGACCTCTCTCTTTGGCTCTACCTCTCTCTGTAACTCTGTCTTTCAAATAAATAAAATAAATCTTTAAAAAAAAAAAAAAAGAAATAACTGGGCTGGGCTGCGGCTGAATCTCCCTCATGAGTGGAAGGGACCCAAGTACTTGAGACATCACCTGCTGCCTCCTAAGGTGTGCATTATGGGACTCAAACACAGGTATTACAATATGGAATGCAGGGGTCACAAGTGGTGTGCTAGCTGCTGTTCCACATGGGAGTCCCTGTATTTCTTTTTCTTCTCTGTTAGTCAAAGAATAATTACCTTCATATTTATATTCATATTTCCCACATGCAAAAATAAAATATGGAATCTTCTTATTAAATTGCTTATATTTATAAAATATGACTAGAATAAAAATAAGATAACAAATCAAAGAGCAGTATGAAATGAAACGGTGTTTGATGACATCAGGGAGAGGGATCAGGAGTCTAGAATACAATTCTCATTTCTTTCATTTCTGACATTTATATGAAACCAGTTTTCTCTTTAATAATGAAAATTTTATTACTAGGAATATGACATGTCTCTTAGAATGTGTTTGTTATTTATGTTACAAGCTTTATAATAAACAGCAATCACAGGTCCTGCTGCCAAACACCCAACCATTATGAATGTTGTGAGGTGAATTAATTAGTAGGAACAGATGTCATGCATGCAGTGAAGGGTTATTTTTTTTTAATTTTATTTAAGGTATACAAATTTCACATATACAGATTTAGGAACATAGTGATACTGCCCACCCTACCCTCTCTCCCATCCATGTTTCCACTTTTCCTCTTTCTTCCTCTCCTACAATGATTTACTTTCAGTTTACTTTATATTCATAAGATCAGCTGGTCATCACCCCTTGGCTGGCCTCAAAGTACAATGTAGGTACATATTGTATAAGTAGGCAGCATCCAATTTAGGTTACATGTGGAAACACAGAAACGGCCTCTATCTTTCAGAATATTACTTTCAAGTTTAACAACACATTAACACAATTTTACAGATAATTAGAATGCTGTACTTAGCTAGAGTTACAAGGTCACTGTATTTTACAAACAATATCTAAAATTTCTCATGCTTCTTTTTTAAAATGCTTAACTACTTCCTTGCTGTAATTTATAATAGATGGATAATTGAAATGCATATGCACCTGGTTTATTTAAATGGTACATTTTTATTCATGTTCTCAGTAATAAAGATTGGAAAAGCAAACAGAAATTAAGTGGTTAATGAAAAAAATAATGACTACGGAAAATTTGCTTTTAGAAATCTCTCAAGTTCTCATTATCAAATAAAATAATTAAAAATGATCACAAAATGCTGTAATGATTTAAATTTATAACCTTGTTTTGCAGTAACTTTGTGTGTAAAATATCTCATATAATTCCCAAGAAGTTTCCATTAATATTTCTAAAATTAAAACTAATGTAGGAATCTGAACATTGGACAGAATAATAAACAATTTTCTATCCCATGCGGATGGGGTTAGTTCCATGTCTGATATCTTGTAATTAGTTGTTGATTTAATCTGGCCAAGAATATATACTAATGGAGACATCAAAAAAATTTTTAAGATTTTTATTTATTTGACAGGCAGAGTTAGACAGTGAGAGTGAGAGAGAGAGAGAGACAGAGAGAAAGGTCTTCCTCCCATTGGTTCACCCCCTAAATGGCCACTATGGCCGGCATGCTATGCCGATCTGAAGCCAGGAGCCAGGTGCTTCCTCCTGGTCTCCCATGCGGGTGCAGGGACCCAAGCACTTGGGCCATCCTCCACTGCCCTCTCAGGCCACAGCAGAGAACTGTACTGGAAGAGGAGCAACCAGTGCCCATATGGGATGCAGGCACTGCAGGTGGAGGATTAACCAAGTGAGCCATGGCGCCAGCCCCTAGAGACATCAATTTTTTTAAGAAAATATATTATAAAATATTCAGAAATTTAATTCCTGGAGTGAGCAACATCTGAGCTAAAAGAATAAAAAAAAAACCCTCTATTTCATATTACAGATGGAATCTCTATGATTTGGGACTTAAAATGGTTAAAAAATGAAACCCTATATTAACAAATATTTTAATAGCCATATAAAAGTATCAAATGAAGCTGGCACTGCGGCTCACTAGGCTAATCCTCTGCCTTGCGGCACCGGCACACCGGGTTCTAGTCCCGGTCGGGGCACCGATCCTGTCCCGGTTGCCCCTCTTCCAGGCCAGCTCTCTGCTGTGGCCAGGGAGTGCAGTGGAGGATGGCCCCAAGTCCTTGGGCCCTGCACCCCATGGGAGACCAGGAGAAGCACCTGGCTCCTGCCATCGGATCAGCGCGGTGCGCCGGCCGCAGCGCGCTACCGCAGCGGCCATTGGAGGGTGAACCAACGGCAAAAGGAAGACCTTTCTCTCTGTCTCTCTCTCACTGTCCACTCTGCCTGTCAAAAATAAAAATTAAAAAAAAAGTATCAAATGAATGTGCAGATATATGATATGTAATAAATAATCTGAACTCAAAATCCTTTTGGAAATAAGCACCACCCACTCTTGCACACACACAGAGAAATCCGGCAGATACTGTTCTTACTTCACCAAGTTCCTTAAGTGAGAGGCATAAACTGGCTCAGAAAATATTTAGGGCAGGGATGTGGTACACTGCTTAGTCACCACCATGGAGAGGTACATCCCATATCAGAGTGTCTTGGTAGAGTTTCAGCCATTTTGCTTCCTACAAATGTGTACCCTGGGAGGCAGCAGATGATGGGCCAAGTACCTGAGTCCCTACTACCTATATGAGAGACTTGTACTGCATTCTGGCCTCCTGGACTCTGTGTGGCCCAGCCCTGGCTGTTGCAGGTATTTGGGGAGTGAATCGCTGTATGGAAGATGTCTGTGTGCGTGTCTCTGTGCCTTTATGTTTGCCTCTTTGCCTTTCAAATACAATGAAAATAAATTTTTAAAAAGTAAGTTGTTATAATAGTTCATATTTATGGAGACTTATTGGTAGGCAATTTGTATACATTATTTCATTTAATCCTCACCATAACCTAATAAAGTAATATTCTTCAAATTTCTAAAAATGAGTAAATATTCTTCCCAGTTATGAGACCATTACATGTAATATAGGGGTTCAGATTTTGATGTCTTTTGTCACTTAAACCCTTATTCTTAATCACCATTCTATATTGCAAGGTGGTGTATCACACACACTTAGGTACTTGATAGGCATAACCACTGATTTTTGAAATACATACTGTAACAGACATCTTGAATATTTACTAGAAAGCTTATAAATTGAATTTTGTGTACATTAGGCTAATAAAAACTTTCAATATAAAATGCATTTTTGAACATTGGTGATAAGTGAAACCGAACATTTTATATAACTGGTAAGAAAGTAAACAATTTAACAATAAAATATTCTGCAAGACTGACAGGAAATGAACCTATGTTACAATAGACAAAAATTAGGAATAATGACACTATGTTCCAAATACTATGATTTAATGTGAAGAGGAGATGAAGTCAGTGGGAATTTTTGGTTTAATTTAACTGCAGTCAGTGCTCTGATTATTCTTCTATGATACAGATGCAATCTTCATTTATACTTTTCCTTGCACTTATAATCCTCATACAACAAACCACTTCAAAGTTTTTAAAATCAACATTTCAAATCAGGAGATTGAAATGAGGGTTGGCAACACAGTTCTGAAGCGCCATGTGAACAAACCAGGTGAGCAGTACTTAGTCTACTTCTCCCCTGAGTAACTGTCCCAACAGAGAAGCTCATCTACAACAGAAAGGAAAACCTGGAGCCCTCTCAAGGAAGCAGGAAGCTTTGCTATTTCAAGGGAGTTCTTTTGGCAAACATAGAAAGATGCAGTCATGTCTCATATTTTTTATTCAAGCTACCTGAAAACATCTTCAATTCTTATACATATCCACATATATTATCCTTTACAAAAGTTTAAAATATCATTTATTTACAAAAGAATCTGAGGTATGACAACAATCAGAAACATTCTTAGGCCCCAGCTTACAAAACTGTGCAAGATATCATACAACTTTAACAAGGAAAAGTGAAACACACCAACCTCTCCCCCAAGATCACTACCACCAAATACCAGTGAAGGCTAAAACCCTTAAGACGGAAAGAAACTCAAATAATTTGAAAATGAAGACTTGAATCCAATAAAGAGAAGAAATGTATGTGCCTTGATGCTTATTCAATGTTATGAATTCACTACGTTATTTCTTTATTTTAAAAAATGATTTATTTATTTGAAAAGCAGAGCAAGTTGAGAGAAAGAGAGAGAGAGAGAATGTTCCACCTGCTTCTTTTAACATTTTTTTAATTAATATAAATTTCCAAAGTACAACTTTTGGATTATAGCGGTTTTTTCCTCCCATTTGCAACCACCCCATCTCCCACTCCCTCTCCCATCCCATTCTTCATCAGGATTCATTTTCAATTATCTTTACTTACTGAAGATCAACTTGGTATATACTAAGTAAAGATTTCAACAGTTTGCACCCACACAGATACATAAAATATAGAGTATATTTGAGTAGTAGTTTTACCATTAATTTGCATAGTACAACACATTAAGGACAGAGATTCTACATGGGGAGTAAGTGCACAATGACTCCTGTTGTTGATTTAACAATTGATACTCTTATTTATGATGTCAATAATCACCTGAGGCTCTTGTCATGAGCTGTCAAGGCTATGAAAGCCTTTTGAGTTCGCCAACTTCGATCTTATTTAGACAAGGCCACAGTCAAAGTGGGGGTTCTCTCCTCCCTTCAGAGAAAGGTACCTCTTTCTTTGATGGCCCATTCTTTCCGCTGGGATCTCACTCACAGAGATCTTTCATCTAAGTCATTTTTTTGCCACAGTGTCTTGGCTTTCCATGCCTGAAATATGCTCATGGGGTTTTTAGCAAGATCTGAATGCCTTAAGGGCTGATTCTGAGGCCAGAGTGCTATTTAGGGCATCTGCCATTCTATGAGTCTGCCTGTTTATCCCACTTTCCATGTTGGATCGTTCTCTCCTTTTTAATTCTATCAGTTAGTATTAGCAGACACTAGTCTTGTTTGTGTGATCCCTTTGACTCTTAATCCTATCACTATGATCAACTATGAATTGAAACTGGTCACTTTGACTAGTAAGATGGCATTGGTAAATGCCACCTTGATGGGATTGATTTGGAATCCCCTGGCATGTTTCCAGCTCACCCATTAGGGGTAATTCTGAGTGAACATGTGCCAAACTGTACATCTCCTCCCTCTCTTAAAACAACCCACTTAAGAGATAGGCCAAAGACCTAAATAGACATTTTTCAAAAGAGGAAATCCAAATGGCCAACCGACACATGAAAAAATGTTCAAGATCACTAGCCATCAGGGAAATGCAAATCAAAGCTACAATGAGGTTTCACTTCATCCCAGTTAGAATGACTTATATACAGAAATCAACTAACAACTGATACTGGCAAGGATGTGGGGAAACAGGCACACTAATCCACTGTTGGTAGGAATGCAAACTGGTTGAGCCACTATGGAAGTCAGTCTGGAGATTCTTCAGAAACCTGAATATAGCCCTACCACATGATCCAGACATCCCACTCTTTGGAATTTACCCAAAGGAAATTAAATTGGCAAATAAAAGTGCTTTCTGCACCTCAATGTTTATTACAGCTCAATTCGCAATAGATAAGACCTGGAACCAACCCAAATGCCCATCAACAGTAGACTGAATAAAGAAATTATGGGATATGTACTCTATGGAATACTATATAGCAGTAAAAAATGAAATCCGGTCATTTGCAGCAAAATGGAGGAATCTGGAAAACATCATGCTGAGTGAAATAAGCCAGTCCCAAAGGGACATATATCATATGTTCTCCCTGATCTGTGACAACTAACCGAGCACCGAAAAGGAAACCTGTAGAAGTGAAATGGACAGTATGTGAAACAATGACTTGATCCGCCCTTGTCCTGACTGTCAAGGAACAACTTACTATTTTATTCCTTTTAGTATTTTTTGTTCTACTTAATACCACTGGTTGAACTCTTTAACACACAATTATTCTTAGGTGTTTAAATTTAACTGAAAAGTGATCCCTGTTAACTATAAGAGTGTTCCACCTGCTTGTTCATATGTCAAATGATTGCTAAATGGCCAGGACTGGGCCAGGCTGAAGCAGAGAACCTAAAACTCCTTCCCGGTCTTCCACTGAGTGGAAGGTTGTCCAAGCACTTAGGTCATCCTCTGCTGCTTTCCCAGGCATGCTAGCAGGGAGCAAGATTGAAAGCAGAACTGTTGAACTCCAACTGGCATTCATATGGGATGCCAGCATCTTCGGTGGTGGCTTAATCCACTGCACCACGACGACAGCCTCCAGTATTTTATTTTTTTTAAGAGTCACTTATTTATTCACTTGAAAGGCAGAGGAGAGAGAGAAAGAGAGAGAGAGAGAGAGAGAGAGAGAGAGAGAGAGAGAGAATGAGCGAGCTTCCATCCAATGGTTTATCCTCCAAATGGTTTCAGCAACCAAGGCTGGCCAAGCTGAAGCCAGAAGCCAGGAACTCCATCCAGATCTCCCAAGAGGGTGGCAGGGCTTCAAGTATTTGGGCCATCTCCCATCACTTCCCCTGGTGCACCAATGGGCAGCTAGATCAGAGGCTGAGTAGCTGAGATTTCAACCAGCACCCTGATACAGGCTGCTGTTGTCACAAGCAACTTCCTAACCTGCTGTAACACCAAACCAGTCTCTCACTATTAAGTTCTTAACTATTATGGATTTTGGGGTTCTGTTTGAAGAATTTAGAATAGGATATAGCCCTCTTATCCTCAACTTTGGAAGGTGAAGATGAAAACAAATGTTTTTGAGTACCTACTCTATAGCACTAGTGAGGTGGCTTAAATATATATTTCCCATAATGACTGTGCCAAGTGAATATTTTCCTCATTTTACAGAAGAAACTAAGCCTGAGAAGTAAAGCTTGGAGGCCAGGCAGTCACACAACTCATTCAGGTCTGCAGGTTTATTCCTCACATAGAGATCAAAGGAGTTTCTATTATACTTTTACTGTAGTTGCGTGATTTTTGAATAAACAAGAGGATGTACTTTATCTACTGTGAAAGCCAAGGTAAAACTAGTTGTGAACTTTTATAGGCATTAACGTGAAATGAATAGGATATTTTGCATAATTAACTTTCCTCAACTCCTTGTTACATTTTGCTATTCCAGAGAATAAAAAAAGGAACAAAAGAGGAAAATGAGAGCTTTTTTAGAACGGAGGACACCC
The DNA here is from genome assembly GCF_033115175.1 of Lepus europaeus. NCBI lineage: Eukaryota > Metazoa > Chordata > Mammalia > Lagomorpha > Leporidae > Lepus > Lepus europaeus. The sequence goes on from NC_084831.1 coordinate 64,064,791, forward strand.
TTGAAGAATATGTGATTTTCACTCCTTAGAATAAACCACCTTAAGATTTTAAATCAATGACACCAAATTAACTGCAAGCAAATAAAAATGACAATCACAATACCTGTCCATCTATAATTTATTTCCTATATATGCCAATTTGTCACTGGCTAGCAAAACCTAATAAGAGTATGTGTATGTGGCTTTTTCCATTTACATGATTAGATCCTTAACAGCATTGTGATTGAAGAGGATCCCTTTAAAGATCTCCACCTATTGCTTATTAAACATACATCTCCATGTGTGCAAACGCAGCAGCAGCAGGGGGACTGACAAGATAAGTGATGGCTATGCAGGAAAGAAAAATGGCTATGCCTCCATTCATTGTTTATTTCCAATTTATTGGTATTGCAGAGCATGTGGGCCCTTGTGGAAAAGAGTGCTTCTCTGAGGTTTTGATTAACCTGTATCATCACACTTCTCCCATCATCATTATACAAAGCAGTTAAGTAAACAGATATAATAGGCCTTAGTCCCATCTCTAGAAATTTACTGCCATGGAGATTCAACTAGCTATCTCATTCATCTCATTTTTCAAAGAGTGATTTAAGTGCCACCCACATGGTGAAACAACAATAAACTAAGTTGCCATAATCGTTCATTCATTCACAAAACACTTCCTATGCATCATCTATTTCACAGGCTTTGTACTAGTCATTGGGGCTAAAAAGATAAATGAAGTACTCCTTTTAAGTCCTTCCAACATAGTGAATCCTGATGGTCAAAAAGTGATAACTGAACACCCCAAATCTAAAAATTATTCTCTGTATGAAATAAAGCAATCGTGTATAAAAGTAAGCAAAAATGTCATTAAATTATTCTCTGATTTCATGGTTACAGCATTATTACGTCTATAACCTTCTACCAACAGAAAGCTGACAAGTCCAATTTGGAACAAAGAAGTTTGTATCTGTGTGTGTGTATGTGTGTGCGCGTGTGTTGTTCAACACTCTAAAGTGACTCCAGTATGACCTAATTACTGAAACATTAATGTAATATATATAATCTCTCAATGTTTTTTACCCTCTTGGTGATACTAAATGGTGAGTTCTTTTGAGTAACTAGTCAAAGAATATTGAATAACAGTTTTTCATGGACTGATAAATGGCAAGGGTAGTTTAAGAGATTTTCCCCAGGGTTTCACTGCCAGTGAACTGTGATCTGGTTGCTCTAGATGAAGATGATTATGAGCCATGAGCTCCATTATGTTAGAGGAAAGAATACATTTTCATTTATTCAAGCAAGTAATCTGCACTGTTAGTGATTATTAAAACTCTGACTTCATTGGCAATGGAAGAAAGAGGAGCAGTGTGGGGAAGGAAGAGGTTACTGGATTTAGGAGAAGTTTTCCTTTGTGTAGTATGATCTAACAGTTGATCCCCTATTCATTTTAATTAAAATTAAAAAAATCATGTCCGATTATATTGTAATGACATTTTAAAAATTAGCTTCTGGAGTGACAGCATGGTGTGCTTCCTTCCATAATCTTTATATTTGTTTGAGCCACTCACCTTATAGAAAATTGTGTAATTTTCCAGTCAGGTAATCTAATCAACACCATGGCTAGAATTGAAACAGTATTAATACTGTAATGCCATATCAAAACTACAGGCTTGAAACACATTGAACAGTTTACTGAAATAAGTTTACTGAAATAGCAATATTGAATAAGACTTGTTAAATTTGTTAACCTTTGTTTAATGAAGGTATGCATTTCTCAAAATTGCTTTCCCATAAAAGATGCATTCCTAGGCCTGAACAGCAAGAAAAACTTCATTGACATTCTGGTGGTTTTAACAACAGATTCTGTGGCCAATGCTTCTACTATTGGCAATGAGAAACACTTTATAGCTGCTTCAGGTATGAACTGAGTGTGCCAGCACAAAAGAGAGATAGTTTTGACCCTTAAATCTTTTGACGAGAGGCCGGCATTGTGGTGTTGAAGGTAAAGCCACCATTTGCAATGCTGGCATTCCATACAGGCCAGTTTGCATCCCAGCTGCTCAACTTCTGATCCAGATCCCTGCTAATAGCTTGAGAAAGCAGCAGAATATTTTCCAAGTGTTTGAGCCGCTGCCACCCATGTGGGAATCTTGAATGAAGCTCTTGACTCACATAATAACTCAATAACCCACTGGCCCAGCACTGGCCATTGTGGCCAGTGAATGGGAAGTGAACCAGTGGATTGAAGATTCTCTCTCTCTCATCTCTTTCTGTAACTCTGCTTTTCAAATAATAAATCATTTAAAAAAATCATTTGAGGAATTGTACCATCTCCAGGAGAAATGCTAATGCTAAATACTATTTCAATAATTACTATCTCCTATGCCAGGTATCATTTACTTTTATAGCAGTGTTTAAGGGAGTATCATCACCATTCATTAATGAATAATTTTAAGGCTCAGAAAAATTCACTTTGTTTATCTAAGAGACAAGCAGAGCAACTGCTTTCTCCTCTTGACTGGAATACTTCTTTTGTGTAAGTGGTTCCTTCTTTTCTTTCAGATCTGAGCACCAGTATTACTTCTTTGAAGAGGTCTTCTCTAGCCACTTTAAAAATATCAGCTGTGCACCCTAAGTCCAAATCAGTGACGACTTCATATCACTTTCTTTCTACTACTTTCCATAATTAGAAATCACATCATTTTATTTATCGATTTATTTCCTTATTTACTCAAATATAGTTATTTTCCATACATCTGGAACTGTAATGTGACTTAGAATGTAAGCCTGTGAGAGAAAATATTGCTGTTTTTCAACTTTTCAGTAAGAAGGTGGCAATTAGTAATTGCTAACTTAATGTACACTGGATGAAGCAATCAATGAGTAAACAAAAATAAGAGAATCAGGATATAAACCCAGATCTTCTGACTCAAAATACAATGTTCTTTTACTGTTTTATGTTGCTTACAAATATTCTAAGTCTAAGGATGCCAGTCAGTAGATGTCTGTGTTCCTGGCATTTATATAAGACTCAGTTCTCCAGTTGAATATGCTATTGGTAAAATTTGTAATCAACACATTCTTCCTCCTCTTTTATTTTTTAATTTTTTAATTTTTTTTTTTTAGTAACTATCAGCTTCTGTTCCCTTTTAAGGTCATCTAGTAATTGCTGACAAATGAGATAATATTTGTGATCATGAAAGGATTAACATATTACGCTTAGATCTTGGCTACTTTTCCACTATCAAACATCCCCCTTCTTATATCGTTAATTTGCTTTTTAGTCAAATTAGATTTCAAAATGCATTAATAAAATAAATTCCTTTCAAACACCCTTAATTCCTTCATCCTTCATCCCAACTATTCTTTCTATACTCATCCAGTAAATTCAGATAACCAAATAAAACTCAAGCTTTTGCTTACCTACTACTTGCCTGTTCTAAATTTAAATTCACATAATAACAATAATATGCTATCATAATTCCCTTCTTTATTATGCTGGCTCTGAGTGCTCAACAATTTTATATCTTCTTTTCTTTTTAATCTCCTATATGATTTCCTTCTTGCAGCATTCTCCCTCCCAGCACTTTCACATATTTAGTGGAAAACCATGTTTCATATACTCAGCTAGAAATTCTGTCCTCTTCCTACCCCAAAGCTTTCAATTATTCTGCATGAGTATCTGCACTCTCTGCCTTTTTAAAAATTTTTAAATTTTTTTTGACAGGCAGAGTGGACAGTGAGAGAGAGAGAGACAGAGAGAAAGGTCTTCCTTTTTCCATTGGTTCACCCCCGAATGGCCGCTGCGGCCGGTGTGCTGGGGCTGACACACTGCGCTGATCCGAAGCAGCAGCCAGGTGCTTCTCCTGGTCTCCCATGCGGGTGCAGGGCCCAAGGACTTGGGCTATCCTCCACTGCACTCCCGGGCCACAGCAGAGAACTGGACTGGAAGAGGAGCAACCTGACAGAATCCGGCGCCCCGACTGGGACTAGAACCTGGGGTGCCGGCGCCGCAGGCAGAGGATTAGCCAAGTGAGCCACGGAGCTGGCTTCTCTGCCCTCTTGACTACTACCATGGATAAAATATTCCTATCAAAGCCCAGTCCTTCAAATGGTGCTTGTATTTGCTTCTCAAAAACTTTCCTCATGAATTTATCTACTTTTTATCAACAATGTCAACTCTTATCTTACTTTAAACAATGAAACAAGACTGTTTTGAAACCAATCTCCTTTATCTATCCCCATCTCTTTACTTTCCTTCACAGTAAACGAACTTGTCAAGTTTTCTGTTAGTTGACTCCTTAGTATGCTCCAATCAGATTTCTTCTTCCACCACTCTCGCAGGCTTGACACCTTCTTATGCCCTCTCTTGTTTCCCTCCCTTCCTTTCACAGACTGTGTTTCCTAATAAATATCCTACACCCACCTCAGCATCTTCTCCCAGAGTACCCAATCGGTGTGTCAGTACCAGTAGTGCTCCGTGAAAACAAGTTGGAAGAGGAGGTTTGGCAACGAGAACCCATCACTAGTAAGGGGGAGCACTGAGAGCACCTGGCAGACAGTGGCATCTGATTAATAATTCACCTTTGGTAACTTGGTAGAAAGTGAGGACACATGGATAGAAGGGCATATGCTACCAGCTAATGTGATGTTTCTTCTTGAAAAACGATACATATAGTGCAGGCATTGGTGCAGAGGTTAAGCCACTGCTGGGACACCCTCAACCCATAACATGCCTGGATTCGAGTTCTGGGAACTTTCCTTTCCAGCTTCCAACAAATGTAGACTCTCATAGGCAGCAGATGATGGTTCAAGTGATTTTGTCACTGTCATCCATTTGGAAAGCCCAGATTGAATTCTCAGCAGCTCGTTTAGGGCTGGCCCAGCCCTGGCCATTGTGATTAAGAGCTTGTGGGGAGTGACCCTGCAGATGAGAGAGCTCTATCTGCCTGTCTCTATCTTTGTGCATTTTAAATAAACAAATGAAAAGTAATACCTGAATTCAGTAGCTATTGCTAAGCACAATGAGAATTCTATGCCATGCTGACCAATGCAATAGTCACTGTCAGATATAGCTGGTTTGTGATTAAAATGTGACTGCTCTACACTAACATTTATTGCATGAATAAAGCCCACAACAGATTCTAAAGACTCAGTGCCAAATAATATAAACTATCTCCATCAAAATGTTAATGTTTTAGACACTGGACTAAATAAAATACATCACTAGATTAACTTCACTTAATTTTGTTTGGAAAGTCCATATGTGGCTTACACTATATTTCTAGTATAGAACATTTCACTGTAGAGAAAACCACTGAGATAAGATAATGAGCAGTTGAAAGCTAGGTATAGTAGATATAGAAGCCAACAATGTCTTCAGTTTTATAGAAATAAGTTTGGTTTGTGCAAAGAATTTATTCTTTGCTCTACGGAAAGGATAAAGAAAGCTGAGGACCTAATTTTAGATTTGTTAGACTGGCCAAATATGAAAATAATTTAAACACAAATTAAGGTCAAGGTCGGGATGGAGACATCCTGGGCATGCCCCTAAAAAGTTTACTCCCTAGAATTTGAATTTTCTGAGCCTAAATTTTGTCTCCCCACCCATGCTCCGTATTAACAGCTGTCATTTACTGCCATGCCTGTGATAGGTGAAGTTCTGTCTCCTCTGGGGCTATTGGAGTTCACCTTAGTACCTTTGCACCCCTGCCTTCCTGGCATTAGGCCTGGAACTATGACAAAAGCACAAAAGTGGGTTAAGATGCTGTATACCGGGCCGGCGCTGCGGCTCACTTGGCTAATCCTCCGCCTGCAGCGCCAGCACACCGGGTTCTAGTCCCGGTTGGGGCGCCAGATTCTGTCTGGTTGCTCCTCTTCCAGTCCAGCTCTCTGCTGTGGCCCGGGAGTGCAGTGGAGGATGGCCCAGATCCTTGGGCCCTGCACCCACATGGGAGACCAGGAGGAAACACCTGATTCCTGGCTTTGGATCAGTGCAGCGCTGGCTATAGTGGCCATTAGGGGAGTGAACCAATGGAAAGGAAGACCTTTCTCTCTGTCTTTCTATCTCTCTCACTGTCTAACTCTGCCTGTCCAAAAACAAAAAACAAAATATACCCTAAAGGGTCTGCCAGACTCAGATAAAATGTACTAATTGGACTTGGGTAAGTGCATGTGGAACTGGATTCCACAAGCACTTAAAATGCAACAGGGCTGGCACATAAAATTGCATAGGGACAGGCTTATTGATGTTAGTGCTTCCTCCCAACATACAGGATTAAGTAATCCTGGAGATTAGTTATCCAATCCAGGAGACACTGTGAACTCTCTACTAGTGTAACTCCTAGAAACACAGAAAAAGTGAAGGTGCACAGTGAACAAAGTTGAAACGCCAGCATTTTCATGACAGGAAGAAGGGGGTGAAGGTCAACGAAATGCTGGAGTGAATCCTCTGCAGGCCTGAAAGGCCTCCACAAGAAGCCCAAAGGAGATACCACTTACCAAGGCCATTTGTTGGTTATATGTTAAAGTATCAGTAGAAATTCAATAGTGGCTCATAGCACCAGTACAGGAAGGAGAAGTGACTGTTACAGAATTTGGACAAACTGAAATCAATGTGTATGAGGCATTCAAATTAGCTGAGACTACAGGGCATTGTTTCACTCCCAGAATCTAAGATCCAAGGAGCTTCTTCATCTTCTTTCTTCTTCTTCTCCTTTTCTTTCTCCTTCTCCTTCTCTTTCTCCTTCTTCTTCTTCTTCTTTGTGTGTGTGTGTATGTGTGTGTGTGTGTGTGTTTGACAGGCAGAGTTAGACAGTGAGAGAGAGAGAGAGAGAGAAAGGTCTTCCTTCTGTTGGTTCACCCCCAAATGGCCACTATGGCCAGCACGCTACGCCGACCAGAAGCCAGGAGCCAGGTGCTTCCTCCTGGTCTCCCATGGGGTGCAGGACCCAAGCACTTGGGCCATCCTCCACTGCACTCCCAGACCACAGCAGAGAGCTGGACTGGAAGAGGAGCAACCAAGACAGAACCCAGAGTACCGGCGCCGCAGGTGGAGGATTAGCCTAGTGAGCCACGGCACTGGCCTCTTCTTCTTCTTTGTAATGGATCACATTATCAGATTAATAACCAGAGTAATAACCAAATGAGTTGATCCACAGATAGTTCTGAACATTAGTGGAACACAGCACCCAAAGGGGTAAAATAGACAGGCTACCCACAGGGGTACTCCTTAGCTTGTACCAGAAAAAGAACTCAAGTTTAGATGCCTAGGAAGATAAGAGCAACAACACCAATAAATAGTCAAGATCTTACCCAGTTCCCAGACCTTAGTCAGTTTTCAGACGGAGAACTCATTCAATCAATTTGTGGTAGGGTCTCCAGGGGCAAGGATCTCACAATTTTACTGTAAGTGTACATGATAATGATTCATTCAATCTTCCCCAAAAAGAGAAAACAGCCACTGATTGAGGGAGAGAGATATCTAGGTATTTTGATGACTGATGGACATGAGATCTAAACTGACAGTGAAATCAAGAGATAATTATAGTAGTTTTTCTATTAGAGTGAGGTAATACAGGGTTTGGAAGATAAATGAATAAACAATATTGTGGTTAATGCCTACCTTGGTGTGTCTGCTAGTGATCACTTCTCTTTTTCTTATGTATACAATCAAGAATAACACTTGGAAATTGGCAAAACACCTGTATTGGATCTTCGATCACTTCAAAAAGAACTATCTTACAGGATAAAGACAAGTGAAGGTTCTCGAATCTATTCCTGCCACACCCAAACCAAAATTAAAAAAATAAATAAATAAAGTATTATTTATCCTGGGAGCGTGAAATGGTGTTGGAGATTGGTGTCACCTTTATGGATCCAAAGAATGCAGTGTTATTTGTTAATGTCACTATCTAATTCACTACCCTGAATCCTAGAGAAAGAAGATGGATCCTGGAAGACAACGGCAAGCTTAACCCAGTAATAGTCCCTTTGCAGCTGCCATGCCAGATGTGGCATATTTGCTAGAGCAGATTAATATGGCCTTAGGAACTTGGAATGAAGCCATTGTTCTGGGAATGTGCTATTTTCTATCTCAATCAGAAAAGACAATCAGAAACAGTTCACATTTACATGAATTCAACAACAATTTTAATTTACAGTTTTGCCCCAGGGCTATGTTAACTCTGATGCCCTCTGTCATAATATGGTCTGAAGAGATCTGGACCATCTGGGCAACCCACAGTACTTCACGTTAATCCATTATACTGAAGATATTATATTGATCATGCCAGATGAGAAAGAAGTAGCTAACATTCTGGAGGCCTTGGTAGAACACAAGATTCCCAGAAAGTAGGTGATAAATCCTGTGAAGAATAAGGGTTCAACTTATCCAAAATAATTTGAAGGCCCCTAAGTAATTGATAAATTATTGCATCATGTGCCTCCTAACACAAAGAAGGAATCATACTGTCCTAGTAAGTATTTTCAGATTCTAAAGGAAGCATATTTATTCAATGCCTAGAAATGTACCAGTTTACACAGAAGTTTAATCCAAATTTGAGTGAAGCCCAAAACAGAAAACCTGTAGCAGAGTAAAAGAAGGGAACACTACAGACAAGGAATGCTAGATAGAGACATGCAGAAGGACCTATGGGAATGAGCACAATGGAAAATTCCCAAAGAGGCACCAAGAAATCAAGCTGTTAAAATGATCTGGCCTCTCAATGCCATCCAGCCAGCCAGCCACTCTCCTTGACTACATGAGTGATGACGAAATGGGCACACAAACGAAGTGGTCATGATTACAGTCATGAATATTACATATAGGTCAACAGTATTAGCATTAAGTTATCAAGACTAATTTAGTTCATATTTCTGTAAAGTGTCCAACCCCCATAAAAAACTAATGCTGGACCTACAACCTAACCCCAATATATGATTTTAGGAGACCAGCAATTATTTGAAAGTTGGTGACATTGTTTTCCTTAAATTCTGGAAAGAGCAGTGGGCTGTTCTTTCAGGAATAGACAGATATCCCTATATAGTTTTATCTTTCCTGCATTCAGGGCCTTAGCCAGCTCTACTATTGAAGACTCACAGTGTTGTGGTGCCACTAGCATGGAATCCCACTGACTAGGGCTCTCCTTTCACAGAAAAAGAGATGTACAAGTAGACTCATGACTGCAGAGTCCAATGGTTATATAACATATTCACTGAGATTTATAACTTTACAATGTGTGAACACAGCCTGCTGAAACATTACTGAAGTGCAAGTTGCAGACAATATTCTAGGAGGAGGGGGTAACATCTGTCAAGACCCAGAATATGTACTGAATAAAGACTTTTGTAAGGTGCTGTGTCCCTTATAGGAAGGAAACACAGATCTACAAATAAAAGTTCCTCATTTAACTCTATATAGACATGGTAGCGCCCCTTGACCATGAGAAATGCATACGTCAGAATCAAGATTAAATATTCCAGGCCTTGAAGCTGGCTTTGTGGCACAGTGAGTAAAGCTGCTGCCAGGAATGCCAAAATCCATCTAAGAATTGGTTCCTGTCCAAGTTGCTCCACTTCCAGTCCAAGCTCCTTGATAATGGCCTAAAAAAAAGCAGTGGAATATGGCCCAAATGCTTGGCCCCTGCCACATACATGGGAGACCTGGCTGAAGCTCCTGGTTACTGGCTTCAACTTGTCTCAACCCTGGCACTTGTGGTGACTTGGGGAGTGAACCAGTGGATGAAGATTCCATCTGTGTGTCTCCCTCTCTGTCTCTGTAACCCTGACTTTCAAACAAGCAAATGAATCTTTAAAAGTATCTGACGCATATAAAGAATAATGAACTTGCTTTCTCTAGAGTCCAAATTTCTGAATCATTTCTTGCTCCAGGATTAAATATCACATAATGGGATGATGGATAGTGAGACCACCCATTCCCTTCTGTATAAGACTAAATCTCCACTCAATAGGATGCAATTTGGGCCCACATCTCAACATGATTGCAAATTATTCCTAAATTGACTATGGTTTATTGTAGCATATCCATCATAACCTTGTTATATCTTTTCACTCATTTTCATTAGGAGCAGTTGTGACAGAAAATAGAAATTGAGAGAGAAATTTCCTGGTGATCCTTGCTGCCCAACCAATAGAAAATAAACCTGATATTTTAAAAATATTTTATCCTCTATTCTTAGCACACTTACTCGTCACCATCTCAAGCCTAAACCCATAATCTAAGAACAAATTACCTAAATTTCAAGAAATGTATAGTCTCATGTCGAAGTTTCCAGTCAGTATTTTGTTTCTCCTTTCTCATTTCTAGAATTTTTATTTCCTTACAAAAAGGCTGCACAGATAAAGTGTTGAGAAAACAGTAGCAATGATAGCAGATTTACCACCTGCCCATTTACTGCCTGCAGATTTATGGCCAACATAGCCTATTTTGCCATCTGGGTCAAAGTCATATTTTCACTGAAAATATTTTGGTAAGTTATTGCTGGCATTTTTTACATTGCAGGTGGTGATCACACAGGTTTTATGGCACTTTCATAACTGCGTGTCTGACTGAAGTGCACAGAAGCTGATCTTTTGTGAATGTCTATGGAAGCAATTTGATGAAATGAAATGCACTCTATTCATTACATTTACCCGTGTAGGAGGGACTCCTTAAACATAAAATGCAACCCTGAGAAAGATGTCAAGTCATCTTCCTTGGTTGTTTCCAGAAGTAGAGATTGTGGTACCCCCAAAAATTAAATTGGCTACTCTCTTCATCAAGGCTAGTGTCACTTGTACAAATAGAATTTTGGAGTTGAGGATGGGTATCTGTCCAGAAAAGCACAACATTTTAATTGTGGTGACTAAAGCTCTACAGTTTTATCACTTTTACACTTTGGATATTTTTTTAAATATTGTAGCCCATTAGTTTGCTTGCTTATTTTTAATTACATAGGTTCACTGAGAAGGAGGGACATGTGGTTTTATAAAGGCAATTGGAGAGTGGAGACAGCCTGGGACTCAAAATTAGGAGACAGCATCTTGGAATAAATACTGTAAGCCCAGAGATGGAACCTTGAGCCTCCATTTTTTCTTACATAAATGGAGAAAGTCTGTTTAAACAGACACTAAATATTCTTTTTTAAAAAAACGTTTATTTAACAGATAAATTCCCAAAGTACAACTTTCGGGTTACACTGGCTTTTTCCCCCAGAACCTCCCTCCCACACGCAACCCTCCCATCTCCTGCTCCCTCTCCCATCCCATTCACATCAAGATTCATTTTCAATTATCTTTATATACAGAAGATCAATTTAGTATATACTAAGTAAAGATTTCAACAGTTTGCACCCACACAGAAACACAAAGTGTAAAGTACTGTTTGAGTACTAGTTATAGTTATAGTTATACGTTAATTCACATTGTACAACACATTAAGGACAGAGATCCTACATGGGGAGTAAGTGCACAGTGACTCCTGTTGTTGACTTAACAATTGATGCTCTTGTTTATGGCGTCAATAATCACCCAAGGCACTTGTCATGAGCTGCCAAGGCTACGGAAGCCTCTAGAGTTCACCAATTCTGATCTTATTTAGACAAGGTCATAGTCAAAGTGGAAGTTCTCTCCTCCCTTCAGAGAAAGGTACCTCCTTTTTTGATGGCCTATTCTTTCCACTGGGATCTCACTCACAGAGATCTTTCATAAGACACTAAATATTCTTAATTGCAGTATATTTTACAAGCACAGATCTTAAGTGTTCAAAAAATAGTTTTCACAACTAAACACTATTATGTAGTTATCACTCAAGACAAAATATAGAATATTTATATCACTACAGAGAATTTTATCATTTTCTTTTTAGCTTCACATATGGAAGGAGCACTAATCTACTGATTTCTGTCGACACAGATTAGCTTTGGCTATTATTGTACTTCATGTAAGTGAAATAGTATAGCTTCTTTTGCTTATTATAAGATTTATCCACCCTGTATATGTCATTGGTTTATTTCTTTTTTAAAAAAAACTTTTATTTAATGAATATAAATTTCCAAAGTACAGCTTATGGATTACAATGGCTTCCCCCCCCATAACTTCCCTCCCACCTGCTACCCTCCCCTTTCCTGCTCCCTCTCCCCTTCCATTCATATCAAGATTCATTTTCAATTCTCTTTGTTTACAGAAGATCAGTTTAGTATATATTAAGTAAAGATTTCAACAGTTTGCCCCCACATAGCAACACAAAGTGAAAAAATACTGTTGGGGTACTAGTTATAGCATTAAATAACAGTGTACAGCACATTAAAGACAGAGATCCTACATGATATTTTTAAAAAATTGATTAATTTTGTATGCAATTTCCAATTTAACACCAGGTTTTTTTTTTCAATTATCTTTATATACAGAAGATCGATTCAGTATATGCTAAGTAAAGATTTCATCAGTTTGCACCCACACAGACACACAAAGTGTAAAAATACTGTTTAAGCACTAGCTATAGCATCACTTCACAAGCCTCAGAATCAGCCCTTAACGCATTTGGATCTGGCTCAAGAGCCCATGAGAGTATTGTAGAAATGGAAAGTCAAGACACTCTGGAAAAAAAAAAAAAAGAAGAAGAAGACCTAAATGAAAGATCTCTGTGAGTGAGATCCCAGTGGAAAGAACAGGGCCATCAAAGAAGGAGGTACTTTTCTCTGAAGGGAGGAGAGAACTTCCACTTTGACTATGACCCTATTGGAATAAGATCAAAGTCGGCGAACCCTAAAGGCTTCCATAGCCTTGGCAACTCATGACTAGAGCCTAGGGAGATTACTGATGCCATAAACAAGAGTGTCAAATTGTTAAATCAACAACAGGAGTCACTGTGTACTTATGTCTCATGTGGGATCTGTCCTTAATGTGTTGTCCAATGTGAAGTGATGCTATAACTAGTACTGAAACAGTATTTTTACACTTTGTCATTGGTTTATTTCTAATCATTACTGAGTAATATTCCAAAACTGGAATACAACCATTCATTTATCCATTCTCCCATTTATGAATATACAAGTCATTTTTAGATTTTGACTATTTATGAGTTAAGTTGCTATGGAGATTCATATACAAGCCTTTTATAAATCCATATTTCTCTTGGGTAAATGTCTAGCTGTGGTATTTCTAGGTCATAAGGTAGAATTATGTTTAACTTTGTAAGAAACTACACCAATTTTCCAAAATGATGGTACCATTTTATAATAGTTACTAGAAATTCTAGTTGTTCCATATCTTCATAAAAATTTGGTATTATCAATCTTCATTCTTATTGCGTTAGTCATTCTAGAGAGTGTGAAATATTTTTTCATTGTGATCTTAATTTGTACTTCCTGGTTAACTAGAGACTGAGCTTTTTTGAGCAAACCACACAGATTTTGACATGTTTAAAATTCCTTTAACAAACAATCTAATTTATAATCTCTCCCTTTATTCTTCCTTAGAATTTTTAAACTCACCTATATGGTTTTTAAAATGTTTAGTCTCCCTTACATATATTTTAATTCAGAATCTATGACATGAAGCCTCCTTAAAATAGGATTGTTTCATACATGAGCCACTGTATTATATTTCAAGTATCCAATAGGTTGTTTAGTATTACTAATATGTTTATTATATCATAAAAGTACATTATAGTGCAGCAGTTAAAACATCAGCTTGAAATAAAGTAGACTGAATACTTACTGTCTATGTGATTTTGGGCAGTTGATATAACTTCCTTAAATCTCAGTTTCTTCTTCTATAAATTGAGTAATTATAATAATTAATAGGGTTGTGAAGAGTAACATATGGGATGATAGGTGTAATATGACTCCATTGTACCTTGTCCATAATAAACATTCAGCGCATATTAGAAGGAAGGAGAAAAATGTGAAGATACTGTGAAGAAAAAGCTAAATAAAATAGAACACTAAATTTTCCAATTTTCTTATCTTGGTTTATCCTCTTCACTCTTTTTTTTTTTTTTTTTTTTTTTTTTAGAGGCGAGTTAGACAGTGAGAGAGAGAGACAGAGAGAAAGGTCTTCCTTCCATTGGTTCACACACCAAATGGCCATACAGCACAGATCCGAAGCCAGGAGCCAGGTGCTTCCTCCTGGTCTCCCTTGCGGGTGCAGGGGCCCAAGCACCTGGGCCATCCTCCACTGCCTTCCTGGGCCACAGCAGAGAGCTGGACTGGAAGAGGAGCAACTGGGACTAGAACCCGGAGCCCGTATGGGATGCCAGCGCTGCAGGTGGAGGATTAAACAAGTGAGCCAAGGTGCCAGCCCCATCTTACTGTTTAACCTAATTATTACTTTAGATAATATACCAAAAAATTTTCTCCACTGTTCCTTTTTTCTTTCACCAATAGCATTTTCATTGTCCCAGGTCTTGGCATTGCCAATGTTCATAAAGCTCATGGAAGATGAATGATAGGACATGTGTTTCTGTCATTTTTTTTTCTTTGCCAATGCAAGGTCTAATGAGTGACTTTGGATTTCTTCTCACAGTTCCTTGTTTCCATCTGATGATCTGATCTAATATTGCTTTGTCCTAGATTCTGAAATTTTAGTTGTCATTTCCCTATATAAAAGAAGGAAAATATATCAACATGTGTTCTCTCTCTTTCTCTGTTTTTTACTCTACATTATCTGTACTTATGTATTTTCACTTCAGTAGCTCTCCTGCAATATATATATATTTTTTTTTGACAGGCAGAGTGGATAGTGAGAGAGAGACAGAAAGGTCTTCCTTTGCCGTTGGTTCACCCTCCAATGGCCAGCGTGGCCGGCGCGCTGCGGCCAGCGCACCACGCTGATCCGATGGCAGGAGCCAGGTACTTATCCTGGTCTCCCATGGGGTGCAGGGCCCAAGCACTGGGGCCATCCTCCACTACACTCCCTGGCCACAGTAGAGAGCTGGCCTGGAAGAGGGGCAACTGGACAGAATCCAGCACCCTGACCGGGACTAGAACCCGGTGTGCCGGCGCCGCTAGGCGGAGGATTAGCCTGTTGAGCCACGGCGCTGGCGGCAATATTTTTGATTATCAGAATGAAGCTTATTTTTCTATCACAACAACCATGATTCTAGTTATTAATTACCCTTTCACTACACCCTCTCTCTCCTTTTGAATGAAAACTTATGTCATTCAAGATTTGTTCTGGATTTTTGTTTGTTCTGTTTTATATTTAGCTGTAGATTCCTACTTATATGAGGCTTCTTTTCCTTATTTGAACAATTTGTAAACTACATGATATACAATTTATAAAAAGAGATAAAAGTAGTTTCCATTTTCTTAATCTAATATGTGAACCTGTGGAATAAGGGAGAAAGACTGTTCCCTTTTCTCCATGGGAAAAATTTATGTTTGTGATGATTTGGTTTGAATCTCACAAAAGAGTTGTTTTGTTATTCCTCTGTACTAACAATCCACAGTCCAAGAATGAAAATCGTGTTTTGCTGATTTTCAAGGGCAGGATAAGCTAGTTACCTACATAACTACATTTCAAAAAATGTCAAAATACAATGACCCTCTTTATGGTATACTTTTCAATGCATTAGTAAGGCTATGAATAATGTCAAAGTTAAAGAGAGAACCTATTAAAACAACTGGAGATCTGCTGAAAAATAACATTTTATTAACAATGACAGTTAAGAAAGGTGAAAACAACTAGCTTTTTAAAAGAGGCCTTTGGCAAGCTACTGCTTTTAAACTTAGACATTTGCTTAGAGTAGTTGTTATTCCCTATGACAATGGTTTCCCAAAGCACGAGACTCAAGCTGAAATAAGTTCGGTATGGCTAGTCATCAAATATGCAATGATTACACAGGCATACCTTGCCTTATTGCATTTCCTTTCATTGTGCTTTACACAAATATTGCTTTTTAACATAGCAAAGGTTTTTGGTAACCCTGAATCCAACAAGTTGATTGTTACCATTTTTCCAACAGTGCATGCTTGCTTCCTGTCTTTGTGTCACATTTTGATAATTACTGCAAGATATCAAAATTTTTAATCATTATTACAGTGATCTATGAACAGTGGTCTTTGAGGTTACTATGTTAATTGTTTTGGGGCACTAAGAACTGTACACATATAAAATGGTGAACTTAATTAATAAATGTTTTTTATGTTCTGACTGCTCCACTGAGTGAGGATTCCCCTATTTCTGTTCTTCTCATATGGCCTACCTATTCCCTGAGATACAATATTGAAATTAAGTGAATTAATAAACCTACAGTGTCCTCTAAGAATTCAAGAGAATAGAAGTGTTTCTTTATTTGAACCAAAAGCTAGAAATGGCTAAGCTTAGTGAGGAAGACATGTGAAGTCAAGATAGACCAAAAGCTAAAGCTTTTGTGCCACTTAGCCAACTTGAGAAAGTAAAAGAAAAGTTCTTGAAGGAAATTAAGTGCCCTACTCTTGTGAATACATGAATGATAATAATGCAAAATAACTTTGATGCTCATAAGGAGAAAGTTTTAGTTGTCTGGGTAGCAAAGCAAACTAGCCACAGCATTCTTTAAAGCCAAAGTCTAATCAAGTACAAAGCTCTATCTCTTTTCAATTTTATGAAAGCTGAAAATGATGGGGAAAGCTGTAGAAAAATAGTTTGAAGGTGAGGTTGGTTCATGAGGTTAAAGAAAAGTGCTCACTCTGATAATCTGAAAGTAAAGGTGAAACAACAGTACTGATGAGGAAGGTTCAGAAAGTGATCTATGAGACCTAGCTAAGACACTGACTGAGGTAACCACATTGAACAACTGATTTTCCATTTAGGCAAAATGGCATCTATGATTTTCATAACTAGAGAGGAGAAGTCAATGTTAGGCTTCAAAGCTTCAAAGAATAAGCTAACTTTCTTGTTTGGGGCTAATGAAACTTGGGACCATAATTTTATGACAATGTTTATTTGGCATTTCAAAAACCATAGGGCCCTTGAGACTTACACTAAACATAATTTGTCTATGCTATATAAATGGAACAGTAAATCCTGGGTGATTGTACGCCAGTACATCTGTTTACAACATGGTTTATGGAACATTTCAAGCCCACTATTGAGACTTACTGGACAAAAAAATGTTCTTTTCAATATATTAATGCTCAATGACCATGCACCTAAGAGCTCTGATGGAGATGTGCAAAAAAAAAAAAAAATCTATTTTGTTTTCCTTTCTGCTAACATAACATGCATTCTGCATCCCATAAGTTAAGAAGTAATTATGATTTAGCTTTATTATGTAATAAATATATTTTGTAAAGCTATAACTGTCAGAGGAAGTAAGCCTCTGATGGGTCTGTACAAAGTAAATTGAAAATCTTTTGGAAATAATTCATATACTAGATGCCATGATGAGTACTTGTGATTCAGGACAAGGGATCAAAATATCAATGAGCAGTTTGGAAGAAGTTAATTTCAAACCTCATGGATGACTTTGAGGATTCAAGACTTCAGTGGAGGAGGAACTGCAGATAGATTAAATTGCAAGAGGACTAGAATTAGAAATGGAGCCTGAAGTTGTTCCTGCATTGCTTCAAGTTAATGATGAAATTTTGACAGCTGAGGAGTTTAACAAATGGGCAAAGAAACTAGTTTCTTGAGAAGGAATGCACTCCTTGTGAAGATCTTGTGTACACTGAAAAAAATGCCAACAACGAATTTAGATATTACATAGGCTTATAAAACTGATAAAACTGATAAAACAGTTGCAGAGTTAAGAAGATTGACTCCAATTTTGAAAGTTCTACTATGGATAAAATGCTCAAAAATATCACATGCTACAGAGAAAGCATTTGTGAAAAATCAGTTAATGCAGCAAACTTCATTGTTGTCTTATTTTTAAAAATCAGCACAGCCAACCCAACCTTCAAATGATCAACCAGCAGCCATTAACGGTGAGGCAAGACCTCCACCAGCAAGATTACAACTGCAGCTGTCGCTGTAGTGTGGAGAGTAAAGCCACCACCTGCAGGGCTGACATCGCACTTGGGCACCTATTTGAGTCCTGGCTGCTCCACTTCTGATCCAGCTCTCTGGCCTGGGAAAGCCGCAGAAAATGACCCAAGTCCTTGGGCCCCTGCACCCATGAGGGAGATCTGGAAGAAGCTTCTGGCTCCTGCCTTCAGATTGGCTCAGCTCTGGCTGTTGCAACCATTTGTGGAGTGAACCAGTGGATGGAAGACTCTCTCTCTCTCTCTCAAGACAAATCTTAAAAAAAAAAAAAATCACAACTTGCTGAAGACATAGTTTATCACTAATATTTTTAGAAATAAAATATTTTAATTTTATCCAATTATTAGATATATTTCTACTAAACACTTAATAACATACAGTACAATGTAAGCATAACTTTTGTATTTGGGAAACCAAAAAAATCACATGAATTGCTTGATTGCTAAATTTGCTTTAGTGCAATGATCTGGAACTAAACCTACAGTATCTCAGAGGTATGCCTGGGGTAGGAAAGCAAAGAGATTGTTGCTTTTGTGTCCTATTGTGTTCTATTTTGTAGAGAAATGAAGCAAAGAGTAAAAGGAAAATATTTCCTTAAAAAAACTTTTCTACTATTGAGAGAGAAACAATCCCAGCCTTATTACTAAGAGGTAAAACTTGATAGGTTGATGAAAATTCTCACAAGAATGACTAATCTTCCATTTTCCAAAAATTGAAAGGTCTACATCTCTAACCAACATTGATTTTTTTTTCATGCAAGCTAGTTCAAACACTGAAGAAACCAAACCACTTTCTATAGACAATAGTTCTTCAATTTCTGATGTCATGGATTTTTCCTCAAATGGTGACTCAATACTTTCATGGTAAATGCCAACAGAGACAGTTAGCGCCAGTACTTATTGTGTCTCCTTCATTCGTCCAGCAATAAGAGGGCTCTTTAAAAAGTTCCTGGACAATGTGTACTACAATAAAATTGTGACTGAATTTCAAAAATGTTTGCACCAAAATAAACTTATCTTTCAATTCCATTCTCCATGAACTTTTTGAAGCATCTGCATATTTTATCCTTAATTTATAGTTCAGAAAATTCAGAAATTAAAGCAAACAAAATAACCACCACCAACTCTTCTCTAAAACATTTCTTTCCCAAATTATCTACTTAAGACAAAGCAGGCAATGCAGAATTCTGACATTTTTTTTCCAACACTATGCTCTTTCCTTGGATCATGGGATTATAATTTTTATGTAACTATATCAAGAGATATATAAACATAAAAATACCAGCACAATATCTTCAAAGATCTCTTTAACTCAGTTGACTCTGATAAAAAATACCAATTCCATGTCAACTACAAACAGGTAAAAAGAGAAGAAAAGACTCGTGGAACCCCATCAAAATTCAGGTGTGCAATTCAACAAAAGTATTTTATTTCTGAAAGTTTCTGTAAGAATTTAATAACTCCTTTCTACCATATCTACAAACCAGCAAGGAGCAACGTTTTTCTATAATCCAGATGGCTATTTGATTCATGGCATTATACATATAATACCATGTAACAGTGCTACAATAAAGAAATAAACTGATTGTTTGGTAGTAGGAGGAATGGAATAATGATTTTGTTAGTCTTGTACTGTCTTACCATGCTGCACCTCTCTGACTGCAAGGTGGCTGCAGTTTCCAGAGCAGTCGTGTTTTCCTTTATGCCCAAAATGTTGAGTGTAAATCTCTCCTTGTTGTTCATACTCAGTATATGTTTTAAAATTTTCTTTAGCCCTGGATTAATTTTATCTTTCACTCCTTCATAAGGTTAGGAATAGGAAACAAAGCAAAGGAACATAATGAAGAGAAAATTGCACTTGTATTTTAGGTCTTCAAGGGAGTGGCTCAGAAACATGCCCTGTTGGTGCTACATAGGCTGTTGACCTTTTCTGTTTTTCCTGTCACAAAAGATAGATTTTCTCCCCTTCCCTTTTCTTTTTAATGTTCACCATACAATCCACACAAATGCCTACAATTCCACTTTCTTTTTGCTCTTCTAATGAGTATGTTGGTCATGTCTGTGGGATATAAGTCCACATTGCTTCGCCTTTCCCAGTAACCAATGCCTATCATCATCAGAGACCAAATTCTTGAGTTTCTAACTTTCTAGCAAAGTACACCTGCTGTCCTGTACACCACAGGAGCTGTTGTTTGTTCTGACTCTGTGTCATTATTTATTGCCTGCAGTGTGAGCTGTGCTCCTTCAAGGAAAAAAGGTTTGGCAGATGTTTTCCTCCCAATCAATGCACAGTGAATACTACTGATGGCTGAGCAGTGAGACAAGGCTGAGGGCAGAGTTAAGGGCCTGTGTATGTTTCAAGAGAGGCTCATTTCACAGGGAAGGAACATGGAGACCCAATCACATTTGGAAATTATGTAACATCAGTGTAGTTTAACGCTCTGCTCTATCTTACAGTCCATTTCTACTATATGAAGTCCAAATTAAGTTCAAAACAAGCCTCCAAAGTACTTCATAAATTTCTTTTTTTAATGGTCCCTGAGTTTGTAGGAGACTGGGGATTTTCTGTATTTGATTATTATCTGAATCAAATTGATAACAATTAGCATTAAATCCCCAGAGGTTCTTTGTCGTATCATAAGTTCCTTTCAGTTTTTTTTTTCTATGAAAATGAAACGGAAATCTTTATTTCTTCTGAGGTTTAACAGATATTGGATCCAGCATATCTCTGGCATCATCAACCAGTAAGTAAAACTCAGTTACATTTCCAGCAATACTCCAAATCTCAATGCAATAAGCTCCTATCAACTTGATGAGGCAGACAGCCAGGCTTTTTCAGAGACACCACACTCCAATTATTTCTGGCAGGGGGCTCTGAGATGTAATCAGAGCTGCTGCCTGCACCTCGCAATCGCTCAGGTCTAGGCTGTAAGGTTCTGAACACCTCTCCCTCCCTCACCTCCTCTTTTGGGCTCTGGACCTCTGTAGTCTAGCCTATAATTTGGGGCTTTTTCCAACAACATAGAAACAGCCAAAGTCTTCTTCCCTCTCTGGCCACCAAAAAGAAACTTCTGTTCCCTATTTCAGAAAAGAGGGTTTTCTTACACAGTTTTCGGTTCTGTAGGAAAATGTTAGTTCTATGCTTGATATTGGAGTTCCATCCTTCTCAGGGCGGTGGGGCCTGGGAAATCCCAGGCAGAGCTCTTATTACTCCAAATAACTGCTTCTCTAAAGCAGTTCCTGCGTGTGGTCAGCTTGACACTACCAGATGACTTTACTCCGTGAGAATTTTCTTTCAGCAACTCCATTCATCTTTTCCTCAAGTCAAATCTTCCTTAAGGATGCCTGCCCACCACCAAATGTTGGTACAAATCAATCGCGATTGTGAACAAAATTCAAATTCTCACTCAAAGGACTCTTTAGTTCCTTAAGTAGGGCTTCAGGGTCTCCAAATATTTTGATACACACACTTCTAGGATTGGAACCAAAAGGTATTACCTGAGTTTCATCTCTGAACCACTTACTCATGATTTTATTCATTCATTTAACAGTCAGTTACTGAAAATCTGCAGGGCATCAAGAATTGCTACGATCAATCAGAAGTGAAAAACTTTTTCTGTATAGATGCTAGCAGTAAACATGTTCTGCTTTGTCTCTAACAACTATTTAATTCTGTTCTTGTTGCCTAAAACGACCATCAGCAGTATGTAAACCAATGGGACTGGCTGTGTTCAGTAAAATTTTAATTAAAAAAAAAAATGGGCCATGGGCCTACCTGGCCTGCAAATGGTACTTTGCTCATCCATGTTCTTGAGATTAGTGGTAAACCACAAGAAACAAAAGGAAACACTCCTGCTGTATTGGAACTTACATACCAGATACACTTGTATAACGAAAACAGTTCAATGTAAAAGTTAAAGAGAAAAATAAAGCCATAAAGGTGGATAGGAAATGTATGTTCAGGTAAGTCTGAAAATAGTGTTTCATTACAATACTTCTTCACTTTGTTCTATATGGACATTCTCCTCTCAGCCACTACAACATTTAACTCTTGGTTGTTACAATTCTTTAATTTATCCAGAAAATATTCACTTTGTATTTACTGTGTGCAATATCCCGTGCCTTACTGGGAAACATAATTATATGAGACAAATTTCCTACCTTCAATATCCATCATTATTTGGAAGACAATTGTGTACAATTATAGTTATCTATCAACAGGAGAACTGAAGAAATTTTATCTTTTTAAGTTAGAAAACATAAATACTGATGTCCACACTTCTCAACATAGTCTTGAACTGAGTGCAGCACATGGATTAATGAAAATTTTAAAATACAGCATTATTTAACCCAACGGGTCCATTTATAAATATGTAAATAGAAAACAATATGTTGTCTTTTGGGATGTTGTCTTTTAGGACAGACAACTGTCATTTCAGATATTAAGAATCACATGCTACTCAATTGCTATTACAAAGGGCTAATAAGCTATATTCTCCATGTGTAAAGAGTTTTGGGGAAGAAAACAATCACAAATAAGGCAGTTAGAGTGTTTGAGTGAATAAAACCCTCTTTATTTTGTGGCCATACATGTTATTCATTAAATTCCACATCTTTAGATCTATAACATATTTTCAAACTTTTATTCTGGTGTGGAGTTAACCATTAAAAGAAGGGAGCCACACGTTAACTACCTTGACAAGTTTTCATTGAGAATCTACTACAAGTCTAGGCAAGTGTTACAAAGATTTAAGTGTAGAAAAAATGCTTTCTGTCATCAGAAGACTCACTATTGAGTGTGAGACACAATTGCACAAGAAATTACAACCCGGTGTAATAGGTGCTGAGACAGAGCATTAGTGTATGTCATAGAAGCATAGAGGATGCGAATGTGGGTTAAAGCTATGAGATGCTGGGAAGAATGAGATTGTATTGATCCCTACAGACACAGTAGAATCTCTATAAGAAAGAGAAGATCACAGACATTTTGGATTGTGAGAAAAATAAATAGAAAAATAGACGAGGCAGGAATGAGCCATGCTGCTCTTAACTGTGGCATTTGAGGGGAGTTCTGGGATGAGCAGGGGCCCTGATTGGAAGGGAGTTGAGATACAGGGTTAGAATACATTTTATTAGATGGGAAGAGGGAATGACTCTTGGTTACTGAATAGTGAATAACAGAGGAGAGAGAACTTTAAGAACACTGGAATGAAGTGAAGTACACAAAATAGATTAGAAAAGGTAGAGTCTCAAGAAGGAAAAATCAACCAAGCATTCTTGCAATAATCATACGTCTGGATTACTGTGGTGGCGATGGCACAGGAGAGGAGGGCAGACTCTGAAAGACAGTTCAAAGGAGGGAATGACAGAACTCAATGACAGATTGAATACCAGGTTTGAATGAATGGGAAGAGTAAAAGATAGTCTGGAAGAGTGGTGATACTAGTGACAGAATCAACATAGCACTGTGAACTGACAACCAGACGATCAAAGTGACATAGCACTTGTGCCATATGTCTGAAAGCTCTTCATCAGAGACACAAAGCTGAAAGAAAAGTTGTCTCTAGATTTTCCTTGCTCAGAAGTATATGCGTGAATGATGAACTCAAAAAAATAGAAAAAGAGAAACCTCTACGGCACTAGCTGATGTGACCTCATGTGTCGACGAAATGAAAGGCCCATAGAGGGAAGGTCAGCTCTGATGTCTATACAATTTAGAACTGCAAATAGATATCACAACCTCCTTGTGAAATCTCATCTGGGTCACCTCTAAACCATAATAACCATAATATAACATCAAATAACAAGACGTGAAAGGCCCTCAATAAAGTTTTGTTGAACTGGGTTGAGGAAAGAGGGTTAACAACAAGTCAGTGGAGTGCCGTTCTATCTTTTTAACATTGCACACCATGTGAACAGAGTATAGAAAGAACAACTTTAATAAATCCACAAATCCACCACCCAATTAGGCAAAATGGGATGACCTCTTCTGAAACCCTGGCATAAAGTGCATTGCAGTGACTACATGAAGAATTTCAATCAGGGAGCTCACTTTATCCGGAATTTGTTTCTTCCTGTATTTAAATGGTTGGATTCTACTGAATGGCCTTAACTACAAACAACATATTATGAAGATAGTATTACTAAATAACTGGTTATTCATTTGTGAGCTCAAATTGAAAAAAAAAATAAATTTGCTCCTTGGGTCCTGAAGTTGTACTGTTACATTCAAAGAAAAGCATCATTAAAAAGCACACTGGATCTAGAAAGATGATACAGAAGGAACACATTTTCATTATTTCAACAGAAATAGAGAAATTAACTCAAATTTCCTCAAAATAGGCTAATTTTTGAGATCATCAGAAAGCAGAATTACTATTATTACTATTATTCTGTATTATTATGTATCCACAATAAGACAAATGCAATAGAAACATCATTTCCATAACTATGAAAAGTATTCCTTGCATCTTGCATTGACAAGGTGCTGTGTAGTAGAAAAATAAAATAGGCCTTGTAAAATTCTGAGTCAGATGCTATTGTTTTCTAAAGGTAAATACGATTAACTCCTATCAATAGTCCCTTCTCAGTAGTTGGAAACAGAAAATTATACACAGTGAGCGAAGAGAAAATTTATTTCTGCATGGTTGGTCAAGCCTAGGATTCTCTGCAGAGAGAATCTTTGTGGGAGAAACCAGTGTTTTTATGAGTTGAAGGCAATGGAGAAGAAAGTAGAGCTGCCCACAAAACAAATGGCAAGTGCAGTTTTGAGTTGGTGGCTCCAGCATGCTGGCACTCGATGGAACCCCCTATTCTGTCTCTAGCAATAAACAAAGCTGGGTCAATCTTTCATCACCTGACTGAGGCTTATAACTGCACTGGAGCTAGTGTTGTAAACCAGCTGCACCAAATTTTTACCGTTTTTTCTACAGAGTGGGTTGAAGAAATCTGGTTCCAAGTGACATTGTTCATGTTTAATTATTTTGACAATTTTTTAGAATTTTATTTTAATTTCTCTCTATATCCACAGTGCTCTTTCTGCAGTAGAAGCATAGCATTTAAACTAGGTTTCCAATTATTCTACAGCCTTATGAATAACTTGCCTTGCTCTGTATACATTATTCAGACTAGAGTTGTTTCTGAAATCATGGATTATTTTTAAATTAATTATATAATAGTTCCAAGAACAGTGGCTAGAATATGGCATGACTAAATAAATGTTTGTTTTATTAAATAAATGAGATTCACTTCTGTCTTGGATTTTGGTCAACCCTTTTATAATGTTAACCAAATAAACTGCTTTGCATTAGAATTTAAAACCACCTTCACTGATAATGGGATTTACTTCAGAAAATGTGTCTTGATTCATGATTTAAAGATTTGTATTCAACGTGAGGACAAACTTGTTTCTAGATCTTCATTTATTGATGTTGTGGTTAATTTCATGTGTCAAATTGACAGGGTTAGACTAAATGCTATTTCTGGTGTGTGTCTATGAAGGTGTTTCAGGAGGAGATTAACATTTGATCTGTGGATTCAACAAAACACACTGCCCTCCCCAGTGTGGACGGGCATTGTCCAATCCCCCCAGGGCCTGAATAGAACACAAGCCAGAGGAAGGAGGAATTTGCTCCACTTTCACCTGCCTTTCTGCTTGACCAGGACAGCTCATCTCACCTTCTCTGCCCTCCTCTGGGATGTACACCACCAGCTCCATGGTTCTCAGGCCTTGTGACTCAGGATGGATTATTATAATGCTGGTTTTCCTGGAATATCAGTTTTTAAACAACAAATCACAGACCTTCTCAGACTCCATAACTGTCTGAGCCAATTCCATACATATCTCCTATTGGTTCTGGAGAACCTTGACTAATCAAATTGATAACTGCTTAACTGTTTGCCTCCTGAGCAGGACAAGATCTGTGCTTAAATTCATACAACTCAGGAATAAATACTGGCCTCCACCATTATTGTGTTACTATGGCAGAGTTTTGTTTTCCATATGTCACAAAGTGGTGTTTTTGAAGATTCTAGGGGACACACATACATCAGTTAATTGGTGCTGAATAAAGAAAACACCCAGAACAGAATTGCAATTTATTTTTCGTCCTGAGTTTGTGTAGCAGTGCGGCAGTTCTGCTGATCCAGACCAGGCGTGGCTGATTTCAGCTAGGCTTTCCCACAGTCTTGGGTGGTTGCTAGCTCACTCACTTGCCTGTAACTGGCTGATTGCCAGTGAGAGTCATGGAGGCAACAGAGCCATTTATTTTTGTCTCTAGTCATGATATGGCAACGCTTCAAAGCAGATGACATATAAATGCCCACAATCCTCTTCAGAACAAAATTCAGAACTGACAAAATGTTGCATCTGCCACATTCTATTGGTCAAAGCAAGTCATCAGGGCAGCCAAGATTCATGTACTGGGAAACCAGACTCTACCTCAATGTAAAGAACTATAATGTGGCATTGCCAAAGGATGAGGGCAGAGGGAAAAGTAGAAAAACTGCTCACTTTTGCAATCTAGCACAATATAAAAGATCATTACTATAGTCTGCACCATGAGCATTTATTAAACAGTTTTCTTTTTTTTTTTTTTTTGACAGGCAGATTTAGACAGTGAGAGAGAGAGAGACAGAATATTAAACAGTTTTTATTATGACTTTAGCCTTCAAATTTTCTGATTACTTGTTAGTCTTTTTTTTAACTCTCACTATATTCTGTTTATATTTGCAATTTCATGGTTTTAAAAAAAGAGAATGGATCCCGCAACCTAACTACTTCAGGAAGTAACCTCAAGGTATTGCTCCTGTAGTTTTCTTGAATTCTACAGTATCTGAATATTCAATTCTCTTTGGCAGACAAAGAAGTCATAATAGCAAATGGCTGAATTAGTAGTCTCTAGAACTAGATTATTTTACTTTGAATTATGACTCTGCCAATTTTTAAATCTATAACCTGTTTTAGTAGTTTTATCTCTGTTTCTCAGTTTTTACCTATAAAATGGAATATTGAGTTACTAAGAAGTTTAAATACATTATGTGCATACACAGATTTGTTTTTATAGTTGTTTTCCTCTAAAACTCTTTACTCTCTGAAACTATAGAAAAAGATTACTTTAAAAAGCTATCAGTAGTTATACATATTTGCACTGATAAGAGGAAGGACTTTAAAACTAGTCTTCCTCAATAATTGTGAGTAAAATGTTAATCGGAATTATTTGAGTCCAATTCACTTAAGAAAACAATGCATGCTGTGAAATGTTATTTCTTATGATGTTTATGCAGACTACATTAAAAAAAAAACAGGAACTACACTGCAGAGATTCTAATTTTAAAAGAAGAAGAAAAAAAACTATTTGGAAATCTCATATTTTTATGAGTGCAGTATTTGCTGCTATTAAACAAATAACAACAATCAAAACTTAACCTATGCTTAATTGCTTATCTGCCACATTACCCTGTACTGCATTTCTAAGAAAACGCATATAGCAAAGTCAGACTGGATGATTCAATAATGCACAGGGTGCATAACTACACTTAGCAGCATCTCTAAGAAGCAAAAGAGAATGAAAGAAAGAAAGGATGGGAAGGAGAGAATAAGGGAGTACAGGTGGAATGAAGGAAAGAAGAAAAACAGTAACAAATTGTACCTCATTGTATTTAGCAAAATTTGAATTCTATCAAACTCATCCTTGTACTAGTGCAAGAGTATTCTAAAAAATTCACAGAAAATGGAATTAAAAGATAAATTTATTTTTATACAAAAAAAAAAAAAGCTTGGGTGGACACTTTGTACCAAGGGGAGGGTTGCGGGTGGGAGGGAAGTTATGGGGGGGGGGAAGCCATTGTAATCCATAAGCTGTACTTTGGAAATTTATATTCATTAAATAAAAGACAAAAAAAAAGAGATGAGACTTGGGACACCTGCATTGCATACTGAAGTGTATAGTTCAAGTACCTACTACTTGATCCAGCTTCCCGTTAATGCACACCCTGGGAGTTAGCAGAGAATAGCTCAAGTTCCTTGCCATCCATGTGGGAGACTCTGTAATTCCACATGGGAGACCCGGATTAAGTTCTGGGCTCCTAGTTTCAATGTGATGCATCACTGCTTTTGTGGCAATTTGGGGAGTGAGCCCATGTATGGAAAATCTCTCTCTGCCTGTCGTTTCCTACCTTTCAAATAATATGTGAACATATGTGTGTATGTGTGAATTCATATGTATACATATACATATATGTTAATATATATAAAATACAAAAAGAATTTGACTTCCATGCAGTTTTTACATAGGAAGTTTTTGAAGATTCTTCCAATTCTGATCTAATGTTTATAGTTAACCAGCTTCTTCCTCACACTTTCCATTCTTCAACAATGTTAACCTACCTTCAAACACCTCTGCGATTACCATTTTCAAGATGGCATTGTGACTCTGCTTTCAATTGCTTATAACATATTGACTAAAATATTTTAAGTTAAGTTAAAATAAAAATTATTATTTACAGGACTTCTGTATATACCAGGCAGTATTCTAGGCATTTTCCTTATGTCATCCTGTTTCCTAGTAGTCTGGGAAAGCACATATTAGGATGGGCATTTGGTGCAATGCTTAAGACGCTTAATGGGACACCCACATTCTGTGTAGGAGCACAAAGATTTGAATCCCCACTTCCAATTCCAGCTTCCTGCTAATATGCACCCTAGGAGGCAGCAGGTGATGAAGCAAGTACTTAGGTCCCTATCACTCACACATTCAGTTCCTGACTCCTGCCTTTGGCTTGGCTTACCACCTGCTATTGAGACCATTTGAGGAGTAAACCAGTAGATGGAAAATCTCTATGTCTGTCTCTCTGCCCTTAAAATAACCAAGCTTTTTTTTTTTAAAGCAGATATTATATCTACTTTGCATATAGGAGAATTCCTAAGCTGTACAGCTAGAAAGAGGAGAATCCAATATTCAAATATAGGTATCCAATCTTACACTCTTATACTTAAATACTGGTAATATTTCACTTGAAATACATTCATTCTTTATCTTACTCAGAACATTCATTGTTATCTTATTAACATTCCCCACATTTTTTGTATCTCTTTTAATAATAGGCTCTCAGGCCGGCGCTGCGGCTCATTTGGCTAATCCTCAGCCTGCGGTGCTGGCACCCGGGTTCTAGTCCTGGTTAGGGCGCTGGGTTCTATCCCGGTTGCTCCTCTTCCAGTACAGTTCTCTGCTGTGGCCCGGGAAGGCAGTGGAGGATGGCCCAAGTGCTTGGGCCCTGCACCTGCATAGGAGACCAGGAGGAGGCACCTGGCTCCCGGCCTTGGATCAACGCAGCACGCTGGCTGTAGCAGCCATTTGGGGGTGAACTAACCGAAGGAAGACCTTTCTCTCTGTCTCTCTCTCTCACTGTCTAACTCTGCCTGTCAATAAATAAATAAATAAATAAATAATAGGCCCTCAATTAAAAAGAACACTCTACTGACCCCCTATTAAATAAGAATGGGTAACCTTGTGCTTCCTACATGTAGTGTTCTGTTACTATTATTGCATATACAACTGCAATTCCCTACTCCCAACCTACTTCCCAGCAGTGGCAGAGTCTTAACATTTATTTGAAACAGTAAAGTATAAGTTATTGTTAATCACTAACAAAAGGGCACTTATCTAATTAGAATAAGTACTAAAATATATATTCTAGCTTCCTCATTGTTTTGCTGGATAAATCAATAGAAAGTGCATTTTAAAAGTAATATGAGTTCAGATTTTTCTTGATGTTCTAAAAATATAATGTCAGAAAAGACTATCAAACAAGATTGACAGGACTTATTTTCAAAAAC
This sequence comes from Lepus europaeus, assembly GCF_033115175.1. Lineage (NCBI taxonomy): Eukaryota > Metazoa > Chordata > Mammalia > Lagomorpha > Leporidae > Lepus > Lepus europaeus. The sequence continues at coordinate 64,094,578 of NC_084831.1, forward strand.
TTTTAGAATCCTTGGATAACAGCCCATTTGTTCAACTATCTGAAGTACAATGTGAAAGACACAAGCATTATATTTTTCCTGTTTCAAGGTCTAGTTTTTCTTTTTAAACCCGAAGATGGAATATATTTCAAATATGACTTTTGAAAAACACTTATCTGGAAAATCTTAAGTATAAATGCTGAGAGAAATACTTATTTGCCAAGAAAATAAACTCGGATGATACAAATATGCCAGAGATTCTTCACCAAAAGGAAAATAGTATAATATACCGGTAAAATGCAGCATAAATTATATTTTAAACATAACCATACAAGAAAGCACGTGGCGACTTCCCCTGCCCCTGCTCTGTTGCTGTGTTGGGACTGCGGAACCTTGCCCCCAGGAATGGAACCCCAATAAAAGCCTGTGAATTAATTGATTCGTCTGCCCGGGAAGATTTGTTACATGCCAGACTCTTTGCAGATGGTGCTGAAACACCTTGCTTGACCAACTGTAAGTAACTCCTCCCTTGCTCTCCCTCCCTCCTCTGGGTTGGCCCAGTCTCTTCAATCTCCGGCTAGCTCTCCGTCCGGACGGAGACCTCCAAATCGTGTGCACGTGGCCTCTGTTCTGCGCTGTTTAGCCTCCCAGCGGCTGTGGAGACGTCCCGCCACTGGCTTGGCCCCGTAGAGGACTGACCTCTAATACGTCTGCTGAAGTCCGGGACAGGGGACACCTTGACCGAATTTCAGTAGATCCGGGCTACCAGGGAGACCATGGGATCTGGCCAATCTCGAGGGTGGGATTCAAAATGCCCCCTGGTGCTGGGTCTTAGTCCACCCGTACAAGGATGGACTGGGTCCGAGGAAAGGTAAGTGCACCGCTCACCCATTCCCCAGCCTCCTGATCCCGGAGACAATCAGACGCAGCGGGGAGCCAAGTCTAGCAAGGACTCATTTACTTCGTGTGAAACAGAACCTTTTATAGCACAAAACTGCAGAGTCATTGGGGCAGGGCTAAGGACCAACCAATCACTTAAACAGTCATTTTACGGGGGGATTTCTATAGGACTAGCCATATGTCTATACACTTGTTACTAGTTTTGTTACCTCCCCTGATGTTGCGCAGCCAATTAGTTTTAGTGGTAAACAACTTTGGATTCCGCCCACCTTACTTCCTTTGGGCACCATCATGTAACTAATTTCCCCACACCCTGGCCTGCCTCCTAAAGAACTTGAAGCAACTGGGACTGGCCCAGGACCTATGGAGTAAACGCCTAATGTTCTACTCCACCCAGGCATGGCCTAATTACCTTGAGAATTTCTGCTGCAGGGAGAGAAAATTGTCAGAGGTCCCAAATGTCCAGGCTTTCTGAGACCTCTGCTCCAGTCCTAATCCCTTCTCCCTTACTTTCCTCTCTGCCTGCTCCACAGTCCAGGTCTTGCTGGCAAAGATCAGGCCCCCAACGCCTAAGGACGCCTCTTCTGTGTTACTGCCAAACTCTCCACCTTCTGCCTTTTCAGACCCTCCTGAGTTCCTGGGGATCCCACAGCTAGCCAGGAACCTCCTGCCCCCATATGTGCATTCTTTCGCCCTGCCCCACCCCATGTCCTGCCTCTCCCCACCGCCATTGCTGGAAGCCAGGTAGCCACATGGCTCAACCACCGGTGTCAAGCTCCACCCCCATCCTAATGGGACTCCCTGCTCCTGCTTCCCTGGACGCCCTCCAGCAAAGTTTTAAAAGGACCTGTTCCTGACACGTGGCTCTCTAGCCTCCTCCTCTGGTTTCCTTTCTTTGAATCTAGGAAGACCACTACCTTTGAAAATATTGCTTTGTAACTTGCTGAGCTTATTTTTGCAATTTATTTTAACAGGTTTCCGGGTAATCAGTACTCAATGAAACAGCAATGGGTAATTAGTACTTGTTTTAGATGAATGCAATTTTAATTTTAATTGAGTTCAGGTAGAGATATATAATATTAGCATCTTAAGTCATTTTGTGTAACTGCTAATTTATTGTAAACTTTTGTATACTCAACATGTTAAATTTGTGTTAAAAATGTTATAGAAATGTGCATTTGGTAAGGAAAGTTAAAAGGAAAGAGTTATTTTGAATAAAGAAAGGACAAAGTTTGTAAGATTGACTTCATCCTGATGGCTAGTTTACTCTAGACTGGAATGGAAATGATGGAATGTTTCAAGTTGAAGATGGTGTGTGGAAGTCACAGAAGGTTACGAAAGGAATCTTGGATCTTAATGAGAAAGCCACAGAGGTCTAAAGAGTTAAATGTTCTGTAAAATCCTACAGATGCTTTAAAAAATGCTATGTGAAGTAAGCAAGTGCCTCTTGTCGAGTTTATAATAAGTTTATAATTTTAAACGTGGCAACTTAAAGTCTTTTGTCATCCACAGTTTTATATATCAGATTTACTGCTCATAAAACTAAAAGTGTTGTTGGTTCTGTGTTTAGCTGTCCTTTTACAGGTTCTGATGGACTTTTTCCAGCCAATTCTATTGTATTCAGTGCTTTGGGATGGTGCTGTAAACAGATGAAGCCAATAATGTATTATAGGTACCAACTGAAAGTATGGTTAGCTGAGGTTACTAAGAGCAGAAAGTAATTCGAAGCAACTGGTAAATTAAAAAACAGTTAAAGAGTTTAAAAAGCTAGTATTGAAACTGCTATATTTGTTATCTAATGATTGAAACTGCTTTCTAAGTTTTCATTCGATATTGCTATTGTCAGTAAGTGATCTGGGACTTGAGCACCCCCTTGACTTACATCCTCTGGTCTGCTTTAACAAAAACCAGGAGGAAGAGAAAGCTAGGCATCAGAAGTGTAAAGATGGGTGGCAGGCCTATTAATGGCTGATCTGTACAGTGATCTGCCCTCAAGGAGACCCAACAGGCCAGTCCACTGCAGTGGCTTTCAATGTGGTAAGCCTGGGCTTCAGCAGAAATCAGCTTGTGATGGGCCCTGGCAGCTCTGCCAGCCAAGATCTCTGGAAGTGGAACTGCCCTGGAGTTGAAGGACTTCAGGTCAGAGCCACAGATCTTATTGGCTCTAAGCTGAAAAGCCCTTCACTCAGCCCAGCTTCCAAAGTGACCACCGCAGCTGAGGGGACAGCCAAGTAGGATCAGCAACATTACAGAACTGTGACTTTCCTTTCCTGTTAGAGATGTCACCTGCCTTTACCTGGCCAGTTCTCCTCCCAGGCCAGGTAGGTAATGGAAGTCAACAGGGTGCCTTCCCAAGAAGGTTCATACCTCCCTTAAGATGTACCCTATGAAGAGATAGATAAGTCTGGGCCTCTTAACTTACAAGGTCTAAAGCCCACCAGATTATTATCAAGCCCCTTCAGGTTTTATTTGCCTCTCAATCAGCAAACTTAGTTGTGGCTGAGACAGCACCTTTCTTGAGTTCTCTAATAATGACTCTATCCTTTGCTCTAGACCCTGTCTAGGCCACTTGGGTCTCATTCCTTTGTAATCATAGCCTCTACTCTAACATCAATGACTCTACTCCCAACCTGTGTGTACTGATGGTCCTCTCTCTCCTCCACTTAATGTTGTATGATTATTCAGAATTTCTCTACAGACAAACCTCTCTACCTGCAAAAGTTGAGTGGCCTTTCTCCCGGTCTCAGCTGGGATCAGATTTAAACCACGTCCATCAAACTGTCCCCACAAGGGTCCAGAGACCCCCTCTCATTTCCTCTCCTCTATGAAATCCTTTCATTACCTGGTTTATGCCACTCTGAGGATCATTGGTTGCTATTCTCACCCTGACTTGTATACTACAGTGTCTATTTAAGTGTTTGCAGCAGGTGATAATGGAATGAACCAAGGCCTTCAGCAACCAGGCAGTCAACCAGATGCTTCTCCATCCATACATGCCTGTCCCTGCGGAGCCCCAAGATACCCCCAGTGGGCCCCTGTAGACGACGTCCCCAGTCAACAGGAAGTAGCCAGAGAGACTCATCCTCGCCCCCTTTCCTATCATCAAAAGATCGAGATGGTAGCTTTGGGATCCGCAAGGAGGAAAGGCCTACACTTCCGGGAATGGAGAGGCCTACTTCCAGGGAAGAAAGTCCTTGTCAAGGTCCCTGCGGGTGCCTAAAGGTCAACCAATGAGGATCAGACCCGCCTCAACCTTTAACCCCCATGCCCTGAATCTATAAAAGTAGCACTCCCAATCTCTGATGCGAGACTTCCCCGGCCCCCGCTCTGTTGCTCTGTTGGGACCACGGAACCTTGCCCAGGAGCGGAACCCCAATAAAAGCCTGTGAATTAATTGAAAAAAAATAAAAAAGAAAGCACGTGCCTTACCTACTTCAGGAGTTATGTAATGTTGGGCATTAGTTCTAAAACTATAAATGTGTTCCTTTTACAGAAAAAAAAAAATGTTCATGCACATATACAAAACCTTAGGGGATAATGCAAAGTAAAAGAACTAACTTTTTGAAAGATAAAGTCAATGATACATTAGGAAATTGGGAATCCCACTAGAAAGTATTTAAGTTACAAAAGAAGGTTAATATACTTAGGTTGCTGATGAGCTAAGCAAGAAATATCAAGATATACTGTGAATCCTTGGAAACAAGTGTGAGGTGTTTTGTTTCCTTCAGAGTAGTCTTGAACTCCACTCTGTTAAACATCTTCCAAAATGATATGCAGTTGGTGTTAATGACATTAATTAAATTCTCAGATGAGAGAGGCTATCAAGCAATGAGAAATCACATAATAGTACAAAAAGCCTAGAAAAAATAGCTTGAAATTAATCAAATGAGATTTAATCTTTAACTGCAAAGGCTAGTATTTGATTAAAAAATAGATCCAATAAAATTTGGAATAGAATTGAAAATTGGTTTCAATAGAGATATTTCCAATAGTTAATATTAACTTGATTTGGGAGTCTGTACTGGAGTCTAAGAAAAATTAAGCTTTTTAAAGATAAAAATGAAGTTGAAGTACATAGAGTTATCAACAACTAAAAATATCAGAGGCTAGCTAGCTGTGCCTTAACAAAATTTTTATTTCCATCAGACACCTACTCAATAGAATAGAAATAAAAAGAATAAGAGTGCCTACAAGGAATCCTTGGAGAAGAGAATTAGAAAAGAAAAATAGAAATAGATAAAAGAACATCCATTATGAAAATTTTCTAAAAATTCTTCTAAAGAAGTACTAACAAATCAGAATTGCAGAAAACAAAACCAAGAGAGCAAAAAGATATGGTTTATATAAAGAAATGTAATTTTGATTATCATAAAATAGGCTACTTCTTCATTTGAAGAATGGGACAAATTATTTGCAAATACTCCAGAGGATTTGATTTTAACGAAATAGAAACTCCACCTTTGTTACTGCATGTGTTTAGAGGAAAATACATCACAAACTGCTTCTTGTACAAACTGCTTCTTGTGCAATACTCTTAGCATTTGCATTGTTATTCTTTGAGGAGATGCTGAAACTCAAGTTAACGTACAGCTTTACAAAAGAAGACCTCTATTTTGAGGTTTTTAGTGGCAATTTCTTCTTCCTAGTATTAGGCTAATGGCAACAGAAGATAGCTGCAGGTTTTGATAAAAAGTAGATTCCAAACAAGAATGTAATAAGGCTTTTCCATTTTTAGCAAATGTGATTATATGTATTATCTCTGGAGCAGATTTCTCTTTTCTGTAAATATAATTCCTGGAAGTACTTGCTTTATAGAAGTGAGTTTAGTTGGAGTTTCTCTATCACACCTGATTCAAGTGAATTAGGAAACACTGTACATCAACAACTGTAGGGTTAAGCATAGTGAGCAAAATATAGCAAAATTCCTGCAAATATGTGAAGGTTTTTGCTGCCATAAAATACTATAAATTTTTTAATTTTTCAGGATAACCACATTAGAGGTATGTATATGAATATATGTGAAATATTATTTATTTGATAGTCAGACTTCCAAAAATAATGAAAAGACTTCCAATAAGCAGATTCACTGTTGATAAAATTCATTCAAGGGATTCAAAAATGCTATTAATATATGCTGTGGTGAGGATGTGGGGAAAAAGAGACACTAACCCACTGTTGGTGGGAATGCAAACTGGTAAAGGCATTATGGAAGTCAATCTGGAGATTCCTCAGAAACCTGAATATAACCCTAGCATACAACCCAGTCATCCCACTCCTTAGAATTTACCCAAAGGAAATTAAATTGGCAAACAAAAAAGCTGTCTGCACCTTAATGTTTACTGCAGCTCAATTCACAATAGCTAAGACCTGGAATCAACCCAAATGCCCATCAACAGTAGACTGGATAAAGAAATTATGGGACATGTACTCTGTAGGATACTATACAGAAGTCAAAAACAATGAAATCCGGTCATTTGCAACAAGATGGAGGAATCTGGAAAACATCATGCTGAGTGAATTAAGCCAGTCCCAAAGGGACAAATATCATTTGTTCTCCCTGATTGGTGACAACTAACCAAACACCAAAAAGGAAACCTGTTAAAGTGAAATAGACACTATGAAAAACAGTGATTTTATCGGCCCTTGTCCTGACTGTTGATGTACAACTTAATACTTTATCTGCTTTAGCATTTTTTTGTTCTACTTAATACTATTGGTTGAACTCTGTAATTAATACACAATTATTCTTAGGTATTTAAATCTAACTGAAAAGTGATCCCTGTTAAATATAAGAGTGGGAATAAGCAATGGAGGAGATGTACAATTTAGGACATGCTCAAGCTGACTTGCCCCAAATGGTAGAGTTAGAAATGTGCCAGGGGATTCCAATTCAATCCCATCAAGATTGCATGTACCAATGCCATCTCACTAGTCAAAGTGAACAATTTCAGTTCACAATTGATCATAATGATAGGTATAAGAGTCAAAGTGATCACATAAACAAGACTAATGTCTGCTAATAATAACTGATAGAATCAAAAAGGGAGAGAACGATCCAACATGGGAAGCGGGATACACAGCAGACTCATAGAATGGCAGATGCCCTAAATAGCACTCTGGCCTCAGAATCAGCCCTTAAGGCATTCGGATATGGCTGAAGAGCCCATGAGAGTATTTTAGGCATGGAAAGCCAAGACACTCTGGCAAAGAAAAAAAAAAAAAAAAAGGACCTAAATGAAAGATCTCTGCAAGTGAGATCCCAGTGGAAAGAACGGGGCCATCAAAGAAGGAAGTACCTTTCTCTGAAGGGAGGAGAGAACTTCCACTTTGACTATGACCTTGTCTGAATAAGATCGGCAACACATGACAAGAGCCTAGGGAAATTACTGACGCCATAAACAAGAGTGTCAATTTGTTAAGTCAACAACAGGAGTCACTGTGCACTTACTCCCCGTGTAGGATCTCTGTCCTTAATGTGTTCAATGTGAATTACTGCTATAACTAGTACTCAAACAATATTTTACACTTTATGTTCTGTGTGGGTACAAACTGTTGAAATCTTTACTTAATATATAATAAATCTATCTTCTGTATATAAAGATAATTGAAAACGAATCTTGATGTGAATGGAATGGGAGAGGGAGCGGGAGTTGTGAGGGTTGCAGGTGGGAGGGAAGTTATGGGGGGGCATTGTAATCCATAAGCTTACTTTGGAAATTTATATTTACTAAATAAAAGTTTTTAAAAATATATATGCTGTGGTATTTTAGATATAAAAAATGCCTCTACTATTCTCATTCACCACGGTTGTATTGAAAAAAAAAATTCTTGATTTCCCAAATTTAATTTTTTATTAAACTGTGGCACACTGGGTGAAAGCCCTGGCCTGCAGCGCTGGCATACCATATAGGTGCCAGCTGCTGCACTTCAGATCCAGCTCCTCGCTGATATTCCTGGGAAAGCACAGGAGCATGACTCAAGTTCTTCAGCCCCTGCACCCATGTGGGAAACCAGGAAGAAGCTCTTGGCTTCTGGCTTCAGATCTGTTTAGCTCCGGCCTTTGCAGCCATTTGGGGATGGAAGACCTCTCTCTGTCTTTCTCTCTCTCTCTCTCTCTCTCTCTCTGTTTCTACCTTTCTCTGTAACTCTGTTTTTCCAAAAAGAATATAGACTTCACTCTGCTCCATAAAGGTTACAAAGATCATAACAATTACCACCTAAACATATTCAAGGAAATGATTGACCACACTAGAAAGTTGGAAATACTTTAGATAGATTTGTGTCACTATAAAGTCAATGTTGATGGTTGATTTCATGTGTTAACTTGGCTGATTCTGGTACCAGATATTTGGGCTAAGATTAATCTGGGTGATTCTAGCAAGATGTGTTGAGGTGAACATTCAATTTTTAGACTTTGAATAAAGTGAATTGTGCTACATAATACAGATAGGCCTTATGCATTCAGTAGAAGACATATAGAACAAAAGATTGACCTCCCTGAGCAAGAGGGAATTCACCAGCAGATAGCATTTGGACTAGAACTAAAATATCAGCTCCATGTTAGATTTCCAATTTACCAGTCTACCCTGCAGAGTTAGCATGTACCAGCCCTGTAATCTCAGAAACCAATTTCTTTGACTTAATCTTTGCGCGCACACACACACACACACATGGAAAACTCTGACTAATAAATTCTCCATGACTATCAAGAGAAGGAACAAAGGATCACATGAGGAATCCTTAGGGAAGAGGATCATATAAAATATGACTCTTTCATTTATATTAGTAATGTAAAGTCCAAATATAAATTTAAATCTGTAAAGTTAAATTTAAATCTATTTTGTTTTTAGAAGAAATGAGGTCTCCTGTGAGAAAAGAGATATGATCACTTTATATTTCCAGAATTCAAGAAAAAGTGCTTTTTTTTTAAGATTGATTGTTATTTACTTGAAAGGCAGAGTTACAGAGAAAGAGAGAGATCTTGCATCTTCTGGTTCACTCCCCAAATGACTGCAACAACCATTGATGAGCCAGACTAAAGCCAAGAGCCAGGAGCTTCCTCTGGTTCCCCTGCAGGGCTACAGCGGCCCAAGTACTTGGGCCTCTTCATCTGCTTTCCCAGGTGCATTAACAGGGAACTCGATGGGAAGTGGAACAGCCAGGACTCAACCAGTGTGCATGTATGATCCTAGCATCACAGGCAGTGGCTTTACCCTCTATGCCACAACACCGCCCCCAAAAAATAGCATTTTAAAAGGGTAGAACCAAGAATTAGATCCTGTTTATTAGTTCATTATACAATATCTTGTCAAATCCCACATTTGAATGACTGAAACACAACAGCAATTATCCTGTCTAGTGACAATTATCCTCTTATTGACTGTTGCTTTTCAGGTATGTTTGTACATATGTTTGTCAATGTACACAATACATTCTCATTTTAGTATAGTGTGGTGTTTATGAGTACCCATTCTGGAACCACACTCCCAGAAATGTTAAGTAAATTCTAAAACCCTTCATTTCATTTCTAGAATGACACCTACCCCACAGAGTTAATACCAGGACAATATATGCAATGCTGACACTCACACCATAGGAATACAATCCGTTCTTAGCCTCCTTAAAAGGCAAATTTCTATCCTACAGATCATGTACTTTAGTGTTTTTTACCTGGTCAATTAGTCAATAACTATTGATAATTACTTCTTTGTTGTGTGTTTATGATATATTAAAATGAATTTTTAAATTTCTCAGGAAACTCATTTGGTGTAAGTACTTTTATATTCATTTATGGATAAAGAAGCTAAGCCTGGAAAAGTAGTAATTTTGGATATAACACCACTACTTAGCAGTAGAGACAGCATTTAATTCAGATCTAAATCAAAACTGTGTTCACTTTGTTTTGCAACCCACTGTCACTGTCTATTAGATGACTGGAAGTAGGGATTCATTAGTTCTGAAATCACATGGGAAGTTGTCATTGATCACAATATTTTGTTCTTTGCTTTCCTTTTCATGCTGTTTGATGATCTGGCTCAGTCATACTTTGGAAGCTGGAAGTCTGGCTGTTCTGGCTTGTTAGGCAGTGGGACAGAATAAAAGAGAAGGTTATGAAACTGTCTTCCCTGGTGATTATTTGAAGAGAAAATGCACTACATATCTATGGAACTTCATTTTTTTTTTTTTTTTTTTTTTTTTTTTTTTTTTTAGATTCATAGTGCTTGGACAAGATACAAACTCATCATGGACAGCAAAACTGAAGATAAATTGTGTATGTTCTGAAGATTTTTTCAGTCCCTTTAATTTGGGATCTTAACCAAGTATGGAACTATTAATAAACTTCTCTAAGAGCTCATGTTGTGTCTCAGAGGGTTAAGCCACCATTTAATCCATGTCATATTGAAGAGCCACAGAGAAATGCTAGTTCAAGTTCTGGTTACTCTGCTTCTGATCCCATTTCCTGCTAATGTGCCAGGGAAGGTAGTGGAAGATGGTCCAAGTATACATGCCACCCATGTGGGAGATCCCAGTAAAATCCCTAATTCCTGGCTCTGGCTTGGCCCAGACCTAGCTGGCTGTTGTGGCTACTTTGGAAATTAAAAAGGAGGATGGTAGATTCTCTCTCTCTCTCTCTCTCTCTCTCTCTCTCCCTCCCTCTTTCTCTCCCTGTCTCTCTTTCTCTGTCACTCTCCCTTTTGATAAGTGAATAAACAAATCTTAAAAAAAGAAATTTATCTAAAATTTTGAAACTATTTTATTGTAACTTGTAAACACTATACTAATAATATACTGGAGGGATGGTCCATCAACAGAGTTAAATGTCATCTCAACATTTCATGGAATACTTTGTTGCATGCTTTTAGTTGCAGAATTATAAGAGATTTCATGTAAAAAGAACCCCTGAAAATATCAATCTATTTATAAATACAAATTCTAGTATTGAGTGATTACTCTATTATCAAATACTTTTCAAACTCAAGAAAGTAAGACATTTGATTTCTAAGATGTATTCAACAATGTTATCATTAAATTACCACCATTATCCTACATCTAAACTCAGGAAAGTCTATTATGGAGTCTGAAGATTTATCTTTTATAATGAATAGATCTGTTATTTTCAAATACAGAATTTTGTTAGCAAGTTACTCACTAAAATGCTCAATTATCATTCGTGAGACAGAGGATTATAGCAGCTTCCCAAATCCAGGATAATATTGCTATTTTTTGAACTGAACATCTTTGTTGGGAAATAGTTCTGTCTTTTTGATTTTATAACGTTATTTTACATTTTTAAGGAAAAGTAATCATGGCATTGCCTCAAGTGTCACGTCAGGTACATCCCAATGGCAAATGAATGTCATTACAGTGCCATTAGGGAGCTCAGTTTGATTAAAGAGGACATCCATGCCCAAGGACAGCTGCTGTCATAGGTGCCCAGGCTGAAACAACATCTTGTCTAGAGCATGGAAATGTGGAGGGCTAGTACTGTTACATAGAAACACTAGCCAAGTAATCTTTGGAGAGAAATAGACTTTTAGATATGGCAATAGACCATTAAATGGAAAAGCAAACCAATGAAAACAACTAAAGAACTTGAAATTTGCTTGGGGTAATTTAAAATAAATCCATTTCCCATTAGGCAATAGGAGAACAGAAGTTGAGGGTATTGACTCCTATACACTGAAGTGACATCAAACGATGATCTTGTAGTTACATTAAGACTAAGAAGCCCAAAAGGCAAAGGGCTGTCCAAGGCCATTTTTGTAGCCTCTGTCTGTTTTGAGTGTTAGAAAGTTTTTATCTCACAACAAAGTGGATTCTGAAATTTAAGTTATATTCTGCTATTACAAGAGACAGTCGATAAGCATCAGGGTTGCTGATACAATTGTAATAGTTTTAAAGACCAAAAGAGAAGAAGATTATCTCATTATGGAGATCCAAAGCCTACTCCAAAGCAAAGACTTTGGAATATAAGGTTTAGTTCGGTATTTTAAAATTTGAAATTGGCCTATTTTTACACCTCATTGTTTTTCTAATTGAAAAGACAAGCCAAGCACGGGATGCATTATCTATTAGGAACAGAATCACTCTATTAATTCAATATTCTAGTGAAACCTTAATGCATGTAATTGGCAGTAAATGTAAAGTTTAAAATTTGTGGATGTGATAGTGTGCTGGGGATATTAAACAGCTCTCTCTATCTACACATGTGCTTCAGTTTCTCCAGAAAGCTAGGCTATCCTTCTTTTAATTGAACTAGGGAGGGAGGGAAAAAGAGCATGTCAGATCACTCCCACTGATGAGTGTCACATCCAATTGCCACCCTTACTAGAGGGAATGAAACTAGGTTAAGGGGACAGGCTCCGTATTTTTAAAAATTACCTGCCATGTATTTTTTTCCCAAATGTCAGGTGGCGGCCTCTATTAGAAGTATACCATTAATCAAACTAATGAGAACTATGGATGTAACCATCCCTTAACAAAGACATAATGCCTCAGTGGGGAGAGGAGTAGAACGGAAGAATTTTATGAAGTGGGCCTTCCCTCACGGACACTTGGGATTGGATCATACCACAATGTGTAATCAGAGCCTCCTGATCTTACATCAGTTTAATGTTCCCTAAAGGAGAAGGTCAGAAGCAAAATTGGTTTTACTTATGGTTAAAGAAAAAAAAAAAAACACATTTGCTTAGCAACAAAATGGCATTTCAAAGCCTTTCTTAATGATCTAAAGCTTAGCTGTCATCTTCCAGGTTTTGAAAAAACTGTTAGAGACAACAAGTATGTGAAATGAACTATGATCCTGAAACCAGGGTTAATGTGGGAGATGTCACTGACTTCCTCACATATTGAAACCACTGTGAGTTTCCAGGGCTAACGTTAAATCTAGACTAGCAAGAGGGGCATAAAACAGTGCTTCTATGTTTTAAGCTTGACAAGAAATAAGAAATTCCTTGACAACCCTTTGCAACAGCTAATGGTGAGCCTAATGGAAGAAACCATCAGAGTTTGGAGATGAAAGCAAAGTAGCCATTGCCAAAGACTGTCTTGCAGAATGTATATCCTCATCACAGACATCTGTGAACAGGCCTGCCTGAGATGGCCATCCATCATATATCCAAGAAACTGCCTTCTACAGGATCCTCACATTTGCACACTGAAATAACTTCAGTATTTGAAGTTTTGGAAATATCTATTGAAAAACTTTCTCAAGGGCCAGTGTTGGGGCACAGTAGGTTAGACCGCTTGTGATGTTGGCATCCCATATTGGAATGCCAGTTCGAGTCCTGGCTTCTCTGCTTCTGATACAATTTCAGACCAGGGGGTCTGGGAAGTCAAGGGAGACTGCCCAACTACTTGGGCCCCTGTTATGCAAGTGGAAAACCAGGATGGAGTTCCTGGCTCTTGGTTTCCAACTGGCCAAGCCCCAGCTGTTGTGGCATTTGGGAAATGAACCAACAGTTGGAAGCTCTCATACTCTGTCTTTGCCCTCCTCTCCCTCTCTCCATGTGACTCTGTCTTCCATCTAAATAAATAACTAAATCTTCTTTTAAACAATATTTTCAAAATTATTCAACCTGAGATCATGTTAGATAGATGTTTAATGTTAACAATTATATATATTGATTCTAGTTTCAGAACAATCAATGGAATCATTAAATTTTTGTGAAGATTCTTCTCCAGAGAAGACTTACATCATCTTAATGACAGAAAATGCAATCATATCAAATATATCCTGTATTAATTTCTACTTAATGAGTGCCAATGTTGTGACACAGTGGATTAAGCAGCAGCCTGTGATACCAGTATCCCATATCAAAGTGCCAGTTTGAGTCCCTGCTGCTTTGCTTTCAGTCTAGTGAACTACTAGTGTGCCTGAGAAAGCAGCGGAAAATAGTCTAAGTACTTGGGTCCTGTCACGCATTTAGAAGTCCCAGTTGAAGTTTTGTTTGGACTCCTGGCTTCGACCTGTAGGTTATAACTGTTCAGAGAATGAACAAGCAGATGAAAAACCTTTCTGTTTCTCTGGCATGCTGCCTGTCAAGTAACTAAAAAAAGATAGTTTTAAAAATTTCTACTTAATGATCAGTGAGCTTTATCTGAATTATTGATGAGTGTAGGATTCAAATATCTGCACAAAATATATGTCATGGAATACAAAGTCATGCTGTGAATAAATAAACAGACATAAATAGTATTCAGTTCAGTAAACAACTAAATTTAAAATTATTGTGATACTTACAAAATGAAAATGATGGAAGAGGAGATAGTAAGAGAAAAGAAGTCCCACCTAAGTGTCTTATGAAGACTATCATTCACTAACTCAACAAAACCCAGTATTACTCAATTTCTGAATCACATACAAGTGAGTAATAAAAGCAAAATTAAGTACTAATAAATAATAATATTCATTACCACTTAATTTTTGTCTGCCATATTCTAAAAATTTAACATTCAACTAATTTTCACAAGACTCCTCTAACTACGTATACTTATTACCCTTATTTTCAAATAAATGAGAAAGACAATGCAGAAAGTGATTAGGTTGACACAATTCAAACAGCGAAGAGGCAGAAGAGGAATGTGGTATGATCCCTGGCTGTGTCTGTCTGTTTGCTACAGAGCTGAGAGCCAGAAATGTTTCCCTCTTCTCTGCTCTCTACTGTCCTTAGAAGCTGGGCTGAATGGAAGGGAATTCCAATCAAAATTCTTCTCCAGGAGACACATTTAAAACATATACTTTTCTAATATCAAGTGCTAAGGAATACTGTTAAGTACAGCTAACTAATACAAGATGTCTTAACTACTCACATGACTATTTTATTCTTCAGAGCTGCAGATACAAAACACACAGATGCACAGGCATACACATACACAACATAAGGATTGGTTTTGGAAATTAAAAGATTGTTGGCATGTTTTCTGGGATACATTTTTCTAAGAGGAAGCAACTAATAAAGCTATTCCTTGGCCACTCCTTGTTTTCTTTCCAGACTTTCTCATCCAATATCCCTGAAGCAATTCCCCACCTGCTACTTCCTGGCTTCCATTCTTTACCCCCATATATACTGTTTTAGTGTATTTGATCTTCTGCTATGTAACAGAAACATCTTAGACTGAGTAACTCATTAATGACAGAAACTTGTTTCTCATTCTTCGGGAGCCTAGTGAGTCCAAGATTAAGTTGCAGGCTGTTTTAGTGTCTGGTGAGGACCTGTTCCTTGTAGACATCTTCTTGTTACATCTTCACGGGGTAGAAGGGGCTAACAAAGTTTTGGTGGGCCTCTTTTATAAGGGAACTAATCCCATTCCCAAGGGCAGAGCTTTGCAATCTTTTCAGCTCCAAAAGGACCCACTTCTTAATACTATCACATTGGGGATTAGGTTTCAACGTTCAAATTTTGGGGAGATATAAACATCATTTTTTCACACATTTAAACATTGTACCCAATATTTTCTCATAAAGTGCTCTATTTTCAAAAATTAGTTCTATTTCTTTGTACCATGTTACTCCTCTTCAACATTACCCTAATACAAAACCCTACCATCTAGACCTTTGACTCCAGTCTGCATTAGATACCAAACTCTTAGCACCAAGGTCAATATTTTAATACTTTGAAAAATAGGCCTTATTATGTTTCATCTGGTATATTGAGATTTACTGTTCAATTGATGGGTTGCTACTGAGAACTTTCATTTATTTCCGATTTTTATTTTATTTATTTATTTTTAACTTTTATTTAATGAATATAAATTTCCAAAGTACAGCTTATGGATTACAATGGCTTTCTCCCCCTCCATAACTTGCCTCCCACCCGCAAACCTCCCCTTCCCTCTCCCCTTCCATTCACATCAAGATTTATTTTCAATCCTCTTTATATACAGAAGATCAGTTTAGTATTCTGGCCTCAGAATCAGCCCTTAAGGCATTCGGATCTGGCTGAAAAGCCCATGAGAGTATTTCAGGAATGGAAAGCCAAGACACTCTGGCAAAAAAAAAAAAAAAATGACCTAAATGAAAGATCTCCACGAGTGAGATCCCAGTGGAAAGAACAGGTCATCAAAGAAGGAGGTACCTTTCTCTGAAGGGAGGAGAGAACTTCCACTTTGACTATATGACCTTGTCTAAATAAGATCAGAGTCGGTGAACTCAAAAGGCTTCCATAGCCTTGGCAACTCATGACAAGAGCCTAGGGTGATTACTGATGCCATAAACAAGAGTGTCAATTTGCTAAGTCAACAACAGGAGTCACTGTACACTTACTCCTCATGTAGGATCTCTGTCCTTAATGTGCTGTACATTGTGATTTAATGCTATAACTAGTACTCAAACAGTATTTTTCACTTTGTGTTTCTATGTGGGTGCAAACTGTTAAAATGGATTTTTATTTTAATCAACAAATAAAATCATACATCTTCATGGTACATAGCATGGTATTTTCATATATGTATACAATCTGTAATGACTAAATGAAGCTAATTAACATATCCACTTCTCCACATATATACCATTTTTGGAGGAATGAGAACACTTAAAATCTACTCTTTTGTGAAGAGAATTATTTAATTATAGCACAAAATAAACTTCCATACAGCCTTGTTGAACCATCCTCTGCCAAAGAAATCTGAATTCTTACAAAGAGAATCAGGACTAATACCTGTATGTTATTTTTTTCTTATTTATTTTGGAGCAGGATAATGAAGAATCATTTCTGAACGCTTGTGCTTTTTACAATGCTTTTGTATTAACTTGTTAACATAGAAAAGATAGCAATGAAGTGGAAAAGATCTGGCATCATGTCATACATTAGACGCTCCAATAATTAAACTACAGGACTTCTAGAGAATATAATCTTGTTCATTATCTTGAGATATCACAGTTATCTATAAATATCTCAAAACTGGATATTTGAATTCTGCAGTAAAGTATACTTAATAAGATGTCCTTGAGTGCCAAGGATATAATGTAAAGTCTTTTCTGATTCAGGATTTTATTTAGGAGAAGGCAGTCTCATGGACTATGTGAAATCAGGTTACCTGTATTTATGCTAGCCATCCATCTCTGATAGCTTCAAGATGACCGTCTGTTTGTTTCCTATGGGCCTTTGAAAGTGCTGAGTTGGGCTATTTGCGTAGAGGAGGGAGTTTTCCTAATAGATCTCTTTGGCTATCCACATGACAGCAAAGGAATATTTTGGCAGGAAACTACACAACACAGCAGGATACCCTGGTTTGAACAAAATGTTTTCATGCAATCTGTTACCAGGGGAATCAGCTTGCATGTTGACATTGCCGCCCACACATAAGCCCTGGTTTATTTCCTGACCAAATGAGCTTTTGTTTTTCCTTCCTAATATTTTACAAATATGTCCTGGGACTATTTCATAAGTAATTTAATAAATAATTTTGATGGTTTATAAAACCAAAATTTTTAAGCACTGCCAGCAAGAAGTGGGCTGAAAAATTTAGGCAGATTTTCCTTTAAAAAGCATTTTATTTTTCATTATTATTTTTAATACATTTAGACATAGTACAATACTTATATCAAGAAATGGGTAGACCCATTTAATGTGTATATTTGCTTACTATTTCAACACAATTTCACCAAGCTCCCACTATGTACTAGGGGCTGTGCATAGTCAGCAACATGTTGATCTTGTTCAGTGAGAGAGGTAAGAGCTATACATATAGTTCAGTGGAAAATGGGTGAAGTAACATGGTAGCCCAGTGGACTGAGAGATTACTTATGATGAAGAGCATCAAGAGAATTATAGAAAACTGACATCTAAGTTGTTTTTTAAAATAAACTCTATTTACTTCTTTGTGTGTTCATTTTTCTATTTATTTGGTATAGTGTAGAGTTTAAGAAGATAGCAGGCAGTAGAGCTAAAATGTGTGGAATCATATACTGGATATACCTGTTATCACTTCTTTTTAAAATATTTATTTGCTTATTTGAAAGGTAGAGTTACACAGAGAGAGAAGAAGAGGCAGAGAGAGAGAGAGAGAAAGGTCTTCCATCTGCTGGTTCACTCCCCAATTAGCCCCAAAGCCAGAGCTGCTTCCTCTGGGTCTGCCACTGGGGTGCAGGGGCCCAAGGACTTGGGCCATCTTCCACTGTTTTCCCAGGCCACAGCAGAGAGCTAGATCGGAAGTGGGGCAGCCAGGACTCAAACCGGCACCCATATGGGATGCTGGCACTGCAGGCAGTGGCTTTACCCGCTATGCCACAAGCCAGCCCCTGTTATTGGTTTTATGGTTTTAGTCAAACCGTATAATTTACTTCCATCACTTATAAAATAAAGATAAAAGCAGTTCCCTTTTCATGAGGTTTTTGAAAGATATGTGGTGGAATGAGAAGGCTATGCCAAGATGGCCACTGGCAAGTGAGCATCAGTTACTCAGCAATGGCTTTGAAACCCACCTGGCAACGAGCCTGCCTGGCAACAGGATGTGATTGGTTAGGGTAGATGAAAATAAGCTGGATTTTCAAAGTAAAGATGAAAGTATATTTGTGCAATCTCAGAATTTGGCAAAGAGTATACCCTCAGTAAATGTTTATTAAGAGAATTTTAAGAAATACATGTAAGTCTTACTAATTTTCAGATTAGTATTGGGAGTATTGAGGCCTGTATTGTGGTATACCAGGTTAACACTGCCACCTTCGAAGCCAGTATCCCATATTGATGCTGCTTCGTGTCCTAGCTACTCCACTTCCAACTTGGCTCCTTGCTAATAGCTGCTGCATTCATGTGGGAGATCAAGATGAATCTCCTAGCTCCTAGATTCATCCTGGCCCAATGCTGGCCATTGCGGCCATCTAGGGAGTGACCAAGCAAATGAGAGACTCTCCTTCTCTCTCTCTCTCTCTCTCTCTCTCTCTCTCTCTGTAACTCTGACTTTCAAAATCAATCAATCAATCTTAAAAAAAAAAAAGAATGCTGTGGTTTTTTCATGGTTCTGACTCATAATTTTGTTGCAACTAAAAAATAGTAATCTGCTATTCTCAAATCTATAGCTTAATGAACTCTCAGATACAACTGTGTTCTTGTTAATTATTCCCTGAGAAGTGATGACATATAGGAATTTAATGTGTTGAAATTTTCATAGACACTTGTGTCCTGTGTAATTCTGTGTCCTGTGTAATGCATAATGTGTAATTCCACCAAACTGTGCCTTTGTCTGAAGAGCCCCAGTGAGGTACATGGCACACCTGGGATTTAATTTAGTCAGAGTAGCTGAAAGGAAGCAGATATTAGGAACTTTCACTAATGAAAAGTGAGGGGTGACTGTATACACCTTGACTCATTTTAACTCATTGTTCTGTGCTGAATTTATAAGCTTTCTGTCCACAAGAGCCTGAACCGGAAAGGGTTATGAACAGAGGAATAAAGCAGCTAGAAAAATTCTGTAAACACAAATCAAAATTTCTTTACAAAAAGCACTAAAAGGTATTTGTGCAATTGTTTTGACATGTATGAAGCAGCTCTTTTCTTGGTTGTCAGCATTGCTGGTTGTATCAACATGAGTGTGTTTAGCTCAGCATAAAATGGAGCAATTGTGTAATGTGCAAAATAAATTAGTAAATCTGAGTGGAAACTGGGAGTGTTTATCATTGAGTACAAATGGCAGAGTGATGTCCAGTTGAGATGTGGATTCTGTGTACTGGTATGTTGGCAACCTGGCAAACTCTTACTCATTTGCTAAAATCTGTCTCACTTCTTACAACCTCTAGGAAACTTTTCTTCATCACTTCCATGGAAATATAAATGGTGCCTTTCATATAACTCTGTTCCTACATTTAGTATGGTGACTATGAGTTCATTTTCCTGGAAGTTCTAGAATTATTTCCCCTAACTATGGTATCTCATAGTTCAGGTTCCCAAAATATTAAAGTCTATATTCCTAGAATCCAATATGATGTCTTTAATACAGTAGACTCTCAAAAAGTGCATTTTGAATAAATGAATAAAACTATGCTATTATATTTCTATTTTCTGGTATATATTCTGTCTGTATATTTATAATATATCACCTGATATTTAGAAGAGATTAAGGAAAACTATATTCAGCACAATATCATAAATCAGTCAGCAGGAGATAATGAGAATTATAATCATTAGTATCAAAACAAAAGTCTTATAGGCAATGTTCATTGGCATCAAAACCCAAACAACTGCAAGATTTTCTACAATGGCACAAGGGCTGCTCTGTAAGGCTTTGAGTTTACCTTTTCTGTAACCCATGAGTTTTGATGCTTGAATTTTAGATCCTCTGTACTTCTTGTCTTTGAATACTCCCTAGTGAATATCAAGTTTAGGCATGTAGAAGTTCTATAAATCACTTTCATCACCCAAAGTCCCTTTGAAAAAATGTAACTCATTTGTATATTTCCCCATATGCGGTCTGTCAGGTCAAACTGCAACCCATTTCATTTTCTTTCAATGAACAGAAATCCCTGACCTGCCAACTTCCTTGGAAGAAAACATGGCAATTAGAAAGCAAAACAGCTTTTATTCAGTCGATATGCAATTGCTGACAAACAACGTTTGTATAATCTCTGGTTTTCCCTGATAGACTTTGAAGAAAGTTCACTTTTTTTTTTTTCACTAGTGAGGTTATTTAGAAGACCTTAATAATATTTTTTTTTCATTCACTATGAAATAAATGAATCTGGAGCCTCCCTTTGTCCTAGGAGAAAAGCAGTTGATTTATGAAGTGGAAATAGCCAACTCAATTCTGGAGGAAGCTGCCATCACCATTTAACCTCTAGAAGAAAAATAAAAAGCCTTTTGTAAAATATGTATATTGACATTTGGGAGATGTAGGAAAATTAATTTTAAAAAATATTTAAAACTGAGGCTCATTGTATTAAGAATAAGCTTATGATTTTGATTATACAGTCATTCTTATGGTATAGTATATATAGCTTTGAATATACATCCTTAATAGAATCTTTTTAAAAATATATATTTACTTGAAAGGTAGTGTTACAGAGAAAGAGAGAGATCTCAAATCTGCTAATTCATTCCCCAAATGGTCACAACAGATGAGGCTGAACAAGGTTGAAACCAGGAGCCCAGAACTCTGGGTTTCCCAAGTAGGTAGCAAGGACTTGGACTATCTTCTGCTGCTTTCCCAGGTTCATTGGTAGGAAGCTGGATTGGAAATGAAGCAGCTAGGACTAAAATGGTGCTCATTTATGTTCTGGCCTCATAGATGGCTGCTTAACTCACTGTGCCACATCACTGGCCCCTAAATTTGCACCATACTTTTCTTTAAGATACTCAAAGGATTTTAAAGAACACAGGTAATATTGTATGCCATCATGGAAAGAAAATCATAGAGATGATTTTAAGTGACAAAAGGTGAAATTAATTCTATTAAGAAATGGTTGAGTCCACAAAAATATATTCTGAATGCCTTTTATGCTGAAATATGTTGCAAACTTCATACTTAAGTATGTAACTGTGGACCATACCAGGAAGCATATATCACCATATTCCAGTCTCCATGCACACCACAGCTCTACTCTCTTCCCACAAGGATGTCTCTTTATGATTTGTGTTTTGGTATGTTGCATGTGTAACACGTGACAGACTTCTTATTCCACCCATACAAGGTTTTCTGAGATAAAAAGGACAATATTTATGAAGTACCTATGTTCAAAATACTGAGGTCAAATAATGAGCAAAAGATGGTGTCTAATTTCGGGCCGGCCCCATGGCTCACTTGGTTAATCCTCCACCTACGCCGCCGGCATCCCATGTGGGCGCCAGTTCTGGTCCCACTTGCTCCTCTTCCGGTCCAGCTCTCTGCTGTGGTCCAGGAAGGCAGTGGAGGATGGCCCGGGTGCTTGGGAAACCAGGAAGAAGCACATGGCACCTGGCTCCTGGCTTCGGATCAGCTTAGCTCTGGCTGTAATGGCCATTTTGGGGGTGAACCAACAGAAGGGGAACCTTTCTCTCTGTCTCTCTCACTGTCTGACTCTATCTTTCAAATAAATAAACAAAAATAGTGTCTAATTTCAGAGAGTACTTGGTCTATGGGGCTGGCACTGTGGCATAATGTGTTAAGTCACCACCTGCAGCACTGGTATCCCATGAGGGTAACGGTTCAAGACCTGGCTGTTCCACTTCTAATCCAGACCCCTGCTAATGCGCTTGGGAAAGCAGTGGAAGATCACCCAAGTATTTGAGCCCCTGAAACTGTGTGGGAGACCCTGAAGAAGCTCCTGGCAACTGGCTTTAGCCTGGTCCAGCCCTTGCCCTTACGGTTGTTTGGGAAGTGAGCCAGCAGATGGAAAATCAGTCCTTCTCCTCCTCTCTTTCTCTCTCCCCTCCCCCTCTCCCTCTCCCTCTCCCTTCCCCTCTGCTTCTCTGTAGCTCTGCTTTCCAAATAAATAAATATCTAATTTAAAAGAAAAGAAAAGAGTACTTGGTCTAATGAAAAGACAGTCAACTACTCAAGTAAGGACTCTACCAAGCCATAAATACATAAGAAGATACAAGTTCAGGCAGAGCCATCTACATAGTCCTAAGGGATTTCAAGTGGCAGCCTTTGCTTGGGAAGATGACATTAGGAAAGACTTCATGAAAGAGTTCTATGAGCAAGTACATGCTTCCAGAAAGAGGGTTTGTACCATTTACTTATTTAGCATATAATATTCATTTATTGAAAAGATATGTGTTCCATATAACATGCTGGTTATGCAGAACATGAAGATTTAGTTGCTTGTTTAAAAGAATTCACAGTCTAATAAACCTCATATTAAGGATACAGAAAATTTTGTACGTAATAGGTTTTGGAGATGGCAGGGAGATGAAAAGAAATGTTTCAAAATTGAAGTGAAGCAACAGCATAAAAAAGCAGAATTTCAGACTTGCTGCAAATATCTGTCCTTTCATCCATTATTTTGTCCATTTGAACATTTGATGTTTATCTGTATGTTAACTATTGTATAAAAATACTTTTCAAATCCTCAAGTCCTAGTTCAAATTCTTCTTTAGGGTCCATCACCTTGAAACAGTGGGTTAAGTCGCCAGCTGCAGCATGACATCCCAAATGGGCACTGGCTCCAGTCCCCCGCTGCTCCACCTCCCATCCAGCTCCCTGCTAATGTGCAAAGCAGCGGAGGATGGCTGAGAGATACGGATGAAGCTCCTGGCTCCATTTGACCTCCAGCCCTGGCTATTTTGGCCATTTGGAGAGTGAAGCAGCAAATGAAAGATCAATCTCCCCACTTCCCTGCCCCATCTCTTTCTCTCTCTCTGTAATGCTGCCTTTTAAATAAATAAATCTTTAAAAAACTTTATCCTCTCCTATAAGAAACTCGGAATCCAGGAGATTCCATTAATGCAATGTGAATTATCTTATTTTTTAACAGTGTTGGTGTCACTAGAATCTGCCGGCATCTGACTCATGTTATGTTTTAAGTCAGGATATTTATGTTTGATGTTACAATGGAAGAAATAGGGGTTTCTAAGTGAGGAAAGTTGGATTTCTGTTCAAAAATTCTGTCTTTACAGTCTCTTTGATTTTCAACAAGTATCTCAGACTTGGTTTCTTCTGTAAACTGGAAAGGACAAATGGGATAGCAAAGGGATAACTTGCAAAATAGAAAATGCAAAGCAAATGCCTGTGGCTACTGATTCTCCCCATGCAAATCCTAAGTATTTCTAAAAGCCCAATATTTACCTTCTTTTATTTATTTATTTATTTATTTTTGACAGGCAAAGTGGACAGTAAGAGAGAGAGACAGAGAGAAAGGTCTTCCTTTGCCGTTGGTTCACCCTCCAATGGCCGCCATGCCTGTTACACTGCGGCTGGCGCACTGCGCTGATCCGAAGGCAGGAGCCAGGTGCTTCTCCTGGTCTCCCATGGGGTGCAGGGCCCAAACACTTGGGCCATCCTCCACTGCACTCCCTGGCCACAGCAGAGAGCTGGCCTGGAAGAGGGGCAACCGGGACAGAATCCGGCACTCCGATCGGGACTAGAACCCGGTGTGCCGGCGCTGCAAGGTGGAGGATTAGCCTAGTGAGCCGCGGTGCCGGCTGCATTCTTTTTTTAAAAAAAAAAATATTTATTTATTCATTTGAAAGTCAGAGTTACGCAAAGAGAGAAGAGGCAGAGAGAGAGAGAGAGAGGGAGAGGTCTTCCACCTGATGGTTCACTTCCTAGATGGCTGCAAAAGCTAGAGCTGTGCCAATCCGAAGCCAGGAGCCAGGAGCTACCTCTGGGTCTCCCGTGCGGGGGCAGGGGCCCAAGGACTTGGGCCATCTTCCACTGCTTTTCCAGGCCACAGCAGAGAGCTGGATGGGAAGCGGAACAGCTGGGTCTCGAACTGGCACCCATATGGGATGCCGGCACTTCAGACCAAGTCTGTGCCACAGTGCCAGCCGCCAATATTTACTTTCAATAGAATATTGAACTTTGATACCAATGAGAATATTTAAACCTGTCCTGTGTTGCAACTCAAAATAACTGGGTTGTAATCCTGATTCCAAAAATATTCCTCATTTAATTTTCAGGACCCACAATATTCTCATGTAAGAAATATTCAAACAATTAAGCCTCCTTGATTGCATAAAAGAACATATATGAAAATATTTTATAAATAGTAAGACTCTATGGAAATATATGACACTATTTATCTCTAGATCATGATATGTTAATTCTACCTGGTTTGATTTGAACTAAATATGCATTTTCTTTCTATTTCATATATTTTATAAGTTCTAGATGACTCTAACATTTGGTATAATGTAATTGATGGCATTTTTTAAAAGTCTTGCCCAAAAAAAGCAGTTCTTACCCTTTTTCAGAGCTAAAGCATCTTGCATGATTTCGTTCCCTTGGGATATTTTTCAGGGCATTGAATTTAGCAAGCTTCACTTTCCCTTCAGTTCTCTAACACCAAGTGTTGTGATTTGGATTTCAGTTTCTCCTATCCTAATTTCAATTTTTCTAAGCATACTTTCCCTAGGGTTCTATTGAAGTGGCAATCATCAATGGTCACTCTGTGCAGCATCACAAACATATTTTTGACACATTGATCCATGAGGTCAACAGCCTAGAGAGCTGCTATTGAGAAGTTCTTCTCCCACACTTAGCCAAAGATCAAAGTGAATATACTCTTCGTATTTCCCTTCTTCTTTTAAAATATTCCTTTCTGAAACTCACAACTATATTGCTCAGGCTGTGGTTTCCAGCTATTCTTGCAAGTAAGTTTTAAAAGCCATGATGACTTTTCCATTAGACTAAATAGGCTGCCTGTAGAGCGATGCATTTGTGTAGCCATCTCTGAACTCATCATGTAAAACCTGAACTTCATGGATTTTAATGGGAAATTATTACAGTGGAACCTTGCTAATTCATGTTAGTGATGGAGAGTCCTATTTTAAATTGCTGAATTTCTCACTGATAATTGAAGAAAAGTAAAAAAGAGAATCAAAAGGAATGTAGCTGATATTTCTCCCTTTTTCCCTGCCTGCCTGTTCATAAAGTGGGGCATTCAAATCACAAGCTCCTCATTGAAAATAAATGGACAAACCAAAGCACTTTAAAATCCTAATTAGTAAACACGTGATGTTGTTAGCCCAGCAGATCGATATGAAGGAAAAGTTATATGACACAAACACACTTGCATGAACTTAGGAAATAATATTTCATTGCATTTCAAAATGAAAATAATTAATTGCCTTAAACTGAATAATAGTGGTATTTAAATGGAGACTGAGTTCCTGTTATTATATTTCTGTTGGTTTTTTTAATGAAAATTTATCTGAAGTTTAGCAATCATTACCACCTCTACTCATTTTACAGGCTACCATTATTTTGTGCCTGGTTCCTTATAACATTTAGAAGTTCTCTTTTCCTAATTCTGACCTTGCTTCCCAAAAGTTCTGTCAATTCAGCAGCTGGACAAATCCTGTTCAAATATAAGTCAGATATCACTTGGTCACAACCTTCCAATAACTTCCCAACTCAGAATGCAAACCAAAAAGCTTATGATGCCCAAGGTCCTATATGATGACTCCACACTTTCTGCCCTTCATTCCTTGACCTCCTACCTTTCCCTCCTTCCCTCACTCTACTCCAGTGACACTGACCTTTCTAGAATAACAGAACATTCCAAGCATGCTTCTACCTTAGAGTCTGAACTTGCTGTTTCCTTGGCATAGTATTCTCTTTCCTTAAAAGAAAGGCCACATGACTTGTTCTCTTCTCTCCTCTGTGCTTTACCTAAGTGTTTCACACTCTGTTCTTCCCCATCCTGCACATATTTTTTAAGATTTATTTATTTATTTGAAAGGTAGAGTTACAGAGAGAGAGAAAAAAGAGAGAGAGAGAGAGAGAGTCACAGAGAGATCTTCTAAATGCTGCTTTACTACCCAGATGGCCACAATGGCTGCGATGGTCTGAAGCCACCAGCCAGAAGCTTCTTTCAGGTCTCCCATGTGGGTGGGTGCAGGGGCCCAAGCACTGAAGCCATCCTCTGCTGCTTCAGGAACATTAGAAGGGAGCTAGCTTGAAAGTGGAGCAGCAGAGACTTGAACCAGTGCCCATATGGAATATTGCCATTGCAGGATGTGGCTTTAGCCACTATGCCACAACATCAGCCCTTGAATGTATTTTTATCCAAATAACTTATTAGCATGTAACTTGAGAGTCAGTATACATTTTCTGGGAAGATGCCTGCCAAAAGCTTTCTGTTGCAACTAATCTGCACTGCCACAGTAACACTGAAACTGTCTCAAGATAATGTTAATGAAATAACATGATTGTATCCCAATACTACTTTTTTTAACAATAGCATGTGGTGGGGAATATCTGGTCCACAGAATGAATTTGCAGACCAATATTTATATACATGTACTAAATACTTTACTTATTTTATCTATCAGCTGTTTCTGGCCATATTTTAAATGTAAACACCATGATGGCAATGGTTTAGTTAACTGACCAATTAGTACAACCTACAAAGGATCCTGGAATTTAGGTGATACTCAAGAAATTCATTGTTCAATAAGAGTTTTTCATTTATCCATCGAGATATCATATTTCTGGATTAGGATAGTAGAAGAGGAAAACCTCTCTCTGCACTCCTGCTCTCACTTCTCTTGGAAAGTAACCCAAGAACATCTGCCATACTCACAATCATTAATACAAGAAGAAGAGTTGCCAGTGATCTATGTCCAGATACCTATTGCTCTGCAAATTTTTGCAATATGACTGAGAATTCCCTTCCAAATGCTGCCAATCCAGGTCAAACGTGACGTTTTTATCCTTGTGGGTGCACCAAGAAACTTATGCCCTGTAGTGCACACACTTACAAAGGAAAATGGAAGGAATTCTTTTTCCTAAAGAATTACTCACAAAGGGGAATTTTATAAGAGACAATACATCCTTGCTTTCTTTTCTTTAGCACTCCAATACTTCTCATATCTCTTATAAGGTAAGAAAGAACATTGTATAGCACAATCATATTATTTTCTTATTTTTATTGTAAATTGATAGTTAACAATTATATAAAAAATTACAGGATACAGGCCAGCGCCATGGCTCATTTGGCTAATCCTCCACATGCGGCGCCGGCACCCTGGGTTCTAGTCCCAGTTGGGGCATCAGGTTCTGTCCCGGTTGCTCCTGCTTTCCCAGGCCATAGCAAGGATCTGGTTTGGAATTGGAGCAGCTGGACTTGAACCGGCACCCATACGGGATGCCGGTGCTGTAAGTGGCGTCTTTATCAACCACGCCACAGCGCCAGCCCCAACAGTGTGTTTTCAGCAGTGTATTCACAATCTTTGCTCAGTGAGTTTTGTGGACAAACTAATATTGTCCAAACACAGTCGCAGGTCATTTCAGATCAGTTTATGTTTCAGGAAATTACTATTCAAATTTACTATAGGCTTCAATAGATTGATTCTTTAAATCCTGTGTCTAGTAAAAATGTTTAAAAATCATTATACTAGAATTTATATGATCACATAATGCAAAGACAGCAAGGATTAAATTTACTGTGTGCAAAACAATAAACTTGGGTTGTTAGGATGGATAAGTACAAAAGAAAAATAAAAAGCTTCAATCACATACTTTCGGAATTACAGGAAAATAACATTTTTGGGTGAAAAATTCTTTAGAGCTCTTAATTATATCTTTGAGGGCAGGTGTTTATCTTAGTAGTTAAGACACCAGTTAAGATGCCTGTCCCCAGGAGCCAGCGCTGTGGAATAGTGGGTAAAGCCGCCACCCTTAGAGCCGACACCAAACATGGGCCTGTCTGCTTCACTTACAATCCAGCTCCTTGCCAATGCACCTGGCAAAACAGCAGAAGATGGTCAAAGTCCAAGTCCTTGGGTCCCTGCACCCATGTAGGAGACCAGAAGAAGATCCTGGCTCCTGGCTTCTGTTGGACCCAGCTCTGGCCGTTGTATTCTCTCTCTCTCTCTCTCTCTCTCTCTCTCTCTCTCTCTCTCTTTCTTTCTCTCTCTTTCTCTTTAACTCTGCCTTTCAAATAATATTTTTTTAAAAAATGCCTGTAGGCCACACCCCACTACCTGAGTTTGAGTCTCAGCACTAACTCCTGTGTCTCACTTTCTGCTAAGGCACACTCTGAGAGACAGCAATGATGACTCAAGGAATTTGGATCCTTCCAATCACGTGGATGATATGGATTGAGTTCCTGGCCCTCAACTGAAGTTTGGCCCATACTGGTCACTGAGTGAATCAGCAGATGGGACCTATGTCTTTGTCTATCTGCCTTTCAAATAAAAATTTTGAAAAAGTAGTATACAAATATTCTTTGTCTTATATGTACAAATGAGGAAAAAGTCCTTTCTGAGAAATTACGAACATTCCACAAGACATAAAGCATTTCTTTATTTGGGAATAGTGAACATATGGACATGTAGAAATTGGAGATGATTTTTATAGAACAGCATATCTGCATAACCAAATAAAAATAGTACAATTAGGCATCCAATGAAACCAAAAATGAGAAGATATCATTGACAGAACAATTAGAAATTTGCTATTAAAAGCCTAGAAATGATTCACTTTAAATTAAAAAAAAATAATTTTAGTTAGTTTAAAGGCAGGGAAATAGAGAGAGAGAGAGACAGAAGGCAAGGAAACAGAGGCAGAGAACAGATGGACATATGTCATATGCTGATGCACTCCCTAAACAGCTGCACCAGCCAGGGCTGGGCCAAACTGAAGCTAGGAGCCAGGAATTCAATTGTAGTTTCACAGATGGGTGTCAGGGATCTGACTATGTAAGCCATCAATTGTTGCCTCTTAAGGTGTTAATGTATTAACAGGAAGCCAGAAACAGAAGCTGAGCCAGTACTCAAACCCAGGCACTCTGATGGGAGGTGCAGAGGTCCTGGCAACATCTGAATTGCTATACCACATGCCTGCCATGGTAGGTTACGCTTTTAATTACGGCCTATTTTCATTTTGCAATGAGGAAACAATGACTGCCTGTCAATTGAGACTATTTTGTTGAACCTATATATTGAGAATATGGCATAGTGTTTCATATCACACACTCTGGAGCCAATTTTAACATGAAAGCTACATGATCTGATAAAACTTCTTTGTTTGAATCAGTTTCTCCGTCCATAAAATGGAAGGTAACAATAGCACCTGCTTCTTAGCATCATCATGAGAATTAATGCAAGCACTATGAAGATCGCCTGACATTCAATACGTACCACACACAATGATTAAACTCTAAGAGATTAACTGCACAGCACCTTGGAAGACTTCAGAGCATTTACATACTTTTTCCATTTGAGCAGTCTTGCTTGCCTCTTTGGGAGGAGGTAGGGGAAACTCAAGTGCTTATAAGGGCTGCAAGTAGCCAAGGCAGGAATCAGATTTCCAGGCTCTAAATCAGGATTTATTTCCTCCCCATGTTGCCCCTTCAACACCAAAGAGAGCAGGAGAAGCAGATTTGTATGCATTGCCAGCCTTGGCTTCATTAGCACAATCCAGTAAGTAATGAGAAAGGAGTAACTTGTGCTAAGAAAGATGGCTAACCTTTATAAATAAACTGATTATTTGCAAGCATAAAATGAAATTAATTTTGGATTATTACAGGGGAGACATGAGTAAACTGCAGTTATTAGGGCATAATGCAGTCACATTAATTCAAGTTAGTGAGTAATTATCACTGCTTCCACTTTTCCTTTTAACCATTTAAGAGGTCTAACTCAATAGAGTAGAGCTGAATGAAGCAGCCTTCATTCAATGAAAAGAGAAACCATGTATTTAGGTAAGGTATTATCTACTAGGACATCATTTATAAACACCACATCATATCCTCTAAGACATTATGTCATTTTCATACACAGAGAGGTAAAAATCCGAGGCAATAATTTAGTTACTTAAGACAGAACACAGTGCCTATCTTAACATTTTAAATAACTTTTTTGTATTTTGTATTTTTTCTAAATAATATGTAATCCATGATATTGAATTTTTCCCAAATTTAAATAAAAATCATTTTGAATGCTTATTATATGCAAGCCCTCTTCTAATCATTAAAACAAAGAAAACAATTTTCTTTAATCTCTACAACACCCTGTCAAATTTACCAAAAAAGGAAATTTGAGCAAAAATGGATACAACTAGGAAGAGACAGAAAAGAGTGGAAATTTGGTTTGCTGACTCCAAAAACTCACACTCAACATTTTTTACTACGAAGCTGGGCTCAAGTTCCCATTCCATTCCCATTTCCAATATGCCATCATTCACTCCTTTTTAAAGACTAGCATGAGATATGTTCTTCTCTTCTTAATTTTCCAAATGTCTCCTATCCAAAAGTGTTCTGGCCTAATGATTCTACAAAAAGACATTCCAACATGCTTTCTGAGGGAATTCTTAGCAAGGTCTGTAGTGTCCCCTGATCTGCACTTTTAATAAGGGGTTTGGGGTTTTCCTTTCTGTATTCTGTTTATTTCAGATCATATTGCATTTTAGATTATATTGCACAGAAATAAATCCATTGACACACCTGTGCTTCTTTAAGGGGAAGTGTATCTTTTTTTCATCTTTAGAGAGCCAGTGTCTTTCACAATAATAATCATATCACATGCCTTTAAAAATATATTTAAAGGCAGAACATTTGCATCTCCATCTCTCTCTCTCTCTCTCTCTCTCTCTCTCTCTCTCTCTTTCTCTCTTCCCCTTTCAATTAGAGTTCATACACATGGATATTCACTTTCCCAAATAGATGTATTCTCGTTAATTGGGAACAGAAAGTTCCAGTCTTCCAGAATCCCTTCAGAGGCTGTAACTTTGAACAGTATGGAACTCACTCAAAATGATCATTGCTAAACAAAATGAAAAGGAAGACTGTTCGTTATTAATAGGACATTAAAATATTATTTCTTAAGGTTTACTATGTGCTAATCATTTTATGTGTTATCTTATTTAATCCTCCCTACTAGATTTTAAGCTGGTATGGTTTTTCATATTTTTAAAGATTAGAAAGCTTCAATTTTCTTTTTTTTTTTTTGATCTGGTAAAATTTAACTTTTATTATTAGCTGCTACTATTTCCACCCTTGAAAAGACTACATATATTGAAAGATCTTGTCTACCAAAGGCACTACATGTATTCAGTAATATTTAAGTTGATTCCTAATGTTTTTTTTATTTTTTAAACAGAAAACTTTTTTTAATAAATATAAATTTCAAAAGTACAACTTTTGGATTATAGCGGTTCTCCACACACCCCCCCCCCATAATCACCCTCCCATCAGTAAACCATCCCATTTCCTACTCCCTCTCCCATCTCATTCTTCATTAAGATTCATTTTTAATTATCTTTATATACAGAAGATCAATTCTATACTGTGTAAATATTTCAACAGTTTGTACCCACACAGACACACAAAATATAAGGTACTGTTTGAAGGTTAATTTTATCATTAATTTTCACAGTACAACACATTAAGGACAGAGGTCCTACATGGGGAATAAGTGCACAGTGACTCCCGTTGTTGATTTAACAGTTGACACTCTTGTTTATGGCATCAGTAATCACCTGAGGCTCTTGTCATGAGCTGCCAAGGCTATGGAAGCCTCTTCAGTTCACAAACTCCGACCTTATTTAGACAAGGCCATAATCTAAGTGGAAGTTCTCTCCTCCCTTCAGAGAAAGGTACCTTCTTCTTTAACGACCCCTTCTTTCCACCAAGATCTCACAGAGATCTTTCATTTAGTTCATTTTTTGCCACAGTGTCTTGGCTTTCCATGCCTGAGATACTCATGGGCTTTTTAGCCAGATCCAAATGCCTTAAGGGCTGATTCTGAGGCCAGAGTGCTGCTTAGGGCATTTGTCATTCTATGAGTCTCTGCTGTGTATATTGCTTCCCATGTTGGACCATTCTCTCCTTTGTAATTCTATCAATTATTAGTAGGCACTGGTCTTATTTATGTGATCCCTTTGACACTTAATCCTGTCTTTATGATCAGTTATGAGCTTAAATTGATCATTTTAGCTAGTAAGGTGGCATTGGTACCTGCCAACTTAATGGGATTTGGAGTCCCATGGCAAGTTTTTAGCTTTACCCTTAGGGATAAGTCTGAGGGAGTGTGTGCCATAGTGTATATCTCCTCCCTCTCTTATTCCTACTCTTATTTTTAACAGCAATCAATTTTCTGTTGGGTTTAAACACCTAAGAATAATTCTGTGTTAATTAAAAAGTATTAAGTATAAAAAGAAAATATTAAAAAGAATAAAATAGTAAGCTGTTCCTCAACAGTTAGGACAAAGGCTGATCAAGTAATTGCTTCTCATAATTTCAGTTTCATCTCTACAGGTTTCCTTTTAGGTGCTTAGTTAGTAGTCACAGATCAGGGAGAACATATATTTGTCCCTTTGGGACTTGCTTATTCTACTCAGAAAGCTTCAATTTTCAATATGTTAATCATCCAAAGTTACAAAAAGGAAATCAGATACTACCCCTCATCCTCTGACAAGGGCTTGTTTAAAGGACACTAAATTATGTTCCCTTCTGGTACTAAGCAGTTTCCTCCCTCAGTTGTGAATGGCAGCACACTCTGATTGTCCGTGAAGGGGCTGCAGTTCAGGGAGATCACCTGGGTCCACAGGCTCCATGATATCACTCATGCTAAATGGTTTTCAGTTATGGAGACTGGGTAGTTTATCCCCCTGTCGATGACACAGGCATTTGGTTCCACGTCCCTGATACTCCCTGAAAGAAACATTCTGTCCCATTCCATACTTCATGCTATGCGTTGCTGTGCCATGCTCTGAGTGGTCAAATAATGACCAGAGTTTAAACTTAAGAATAACATGTATAATTTATTAGCTTTCACTACAATCTGATTACACCTTAAAATTAGAAGGTCATCAGAGAAAAACAAGAAAATAAATTTCTCTGTGAGGGAATTGTGACTAAAGTAATTTTTCCTGATACATTGATGAATGTTATATGGTAAGTGAAAAAGTGGCAGATGGCGTTTTTTATATCCTTAATTTATTGACGAAAGTGCCCTCCAGCCTCCAAAGCACCTTCATTCTACAGAAATTAAACAAAATTTCAAAGAAAAGGGCAACACAAGACAGGAGCTATTTCCAGTGCTGAAATAGAACAGGAACCAAAACAATAAACAGAAAAATCCTTCCAACAAAGCACACAATAAATAAAACATCAAAAGCACAAACAGAAGAACTCAATTAAAGTAGAAAAGTTTTCAGTCTTCCCCTGAAGGACATAAATATTGTTATTTATTATTTATACAGTGCTCTAGGTGCACATGGCTTTGTACACCAGGTCGAATATCACACAAGAAGCAAAATGGTAGTGTCCTATAAGACTTGATTGATTTAGGTACACATTGAGAACAAGAAGGATGTATAGACTGCTTCATAAGGAAAAAGGTATATGCTGATAGCAGTTCATGAGCCATGTTTGGAAACCACAGTTTGTGGCACATTTTTCAATGAGGAGAAGTTCAAGGTCAGATCTTATTTGGATGTTTCTGTTAATTTGGAAACTAATCACATGTTGAATAAAATATGGAAATCAGGAGGAAAAAATGATATATTTAGAACTTTCCAGTGTTGAATTCATGATTCTCCATCTTACTTATTTTCAGCATTGTTACCAGTAGATTAAATCTCAAAGGTTTTCTTATCCACTCCTGGAGTCCTCATATAGAGCTTCTTCAGTAATTCTCTAAGCATCCAATTCCCTGAACAAGAATTTATTTGGGTTTAAAATACCTTTAGTGTTTTCTGTATATTGTATTGATCAAAAATATGTGCATCTTAGCTATGTGTTATGAATAATGCTATTATATCCATTGTTCTTTTATGTTGAAAGTGTTATTTTTTAAATGCCAACATCTAAAATATACTACAATTTTCCTAATGCTGGTTTGAAATTCCTTCATTTCCTACAATATGTCATAATCAAAAAATTGGCTGCAAACAGAAGCCTTTCTCTTTATAGGAAAGGATGACAAGGAAAAACAGTCAGGTAATATGTGTATGGTATATATCTTGGTTTAAAAATTAATTTTCATAATTCAAAAATATCTAATTGGATATTAATTTTTAAGACACTATTGTAATAGTAAGATATCTCCTAAGTAGACCATTAACAATCATTAGAAAAAGGAATTTTCTCTTCAGAGGCAGTGTTGGAATTGTTTTTGACATGATGTTCCATAACATATCATATTCATCCATTATAATGTCAGTAAGAATAGGCTAATCAAATAATAATGAAGAGCAGACACTTTCCCAACCATTTAATTCTTTCAATATTTCAAAATTCAAAAAAAATGATAAAGACCAAAGCTATTGTGAATACTGTAAGCTAGGCTTTAAATAGTGACACAAATATCTGACCCTATGAATTTTTGTACATTTTAATTAAAATGAATGTTATATTAAGCTATTTCATCAAATATTTCCTCCAATATTTTGATCATTTAAATATTCTCCACTGTGTAGTAGCTCCTCCACAATTGACGTCAGTTGTAGATTCATCATGAGAGGACAGGGTTATGTTTATGTCTAGTTTGTTGCTGACTTTATGGTCAGGAAATAATATTTATGAGGGAACAACTAGCTTATTTTAACAGCTATTGTATATAAGCAAATGTGGTAATAAGTGATAGTATAATAGGATGCTTTCTGGATGTAATGCCAGACAAGAAGTCAAGTTTCTATGCCAAAGAACCATGAATTTGATAAATCATTTAACCTCACTGAACTGTTATTTTAATCTCTCAAAAATCAGAAAATGGGAACACGTAATTATTTTTGTGTGTGTTTATGATTATGTGTTATAGTATAAATCAAAGTCTACAGGACTGGCATTGTGGCACAGTGGATTAGACTGCTGCTTGTGACACTGGCATCCCACACTGGAACTCAGTTTGAGCCCTGGCTGCCCCTTTGCTGACCGAGCTCTCTGCTAATGTGCCTAGGAAAGCACTCGATGATGACCAAATACATGGGATCCTACCACCCATGTGGGAGACCCAGATGGAGTTCCTGGTTCCTGGCTTTGACCAGTCCCAGCACTGGCTATTATAGTCAATAAAGGAATGAACCAGTGGTTGGAAGACCTCTCTCTCTCTCTGTGTGTGTGTCTCTGAATTGAGTACATCATTATGTCAATATCCTCTTTTTAATAGCACATATAATTTTTATTAAATTGTTGTCAATGACATAATTCCATGTCCATTTAGCAAGAAATGTAAATCATTTTCTATTTTTTTTTTTATTTGAAAGGTAGAGTTACAAACAGTGAGAGAGAGAGAGAGAGAAAGGTCTTCCTTCTATTGGTTTACTCCCCAAACGGCCGGAGCTGGGCCGATCCGAAGCCAGGAGCCAGGTGCTTCTTCAGGTCTCCCATGCAGGTGCAGGGGCCCAAGCACTTGGACCATCCTCCAATGCTATCCCAGGCCACAGCAGAGCTGGACTGGAAGAGGAGCAACCGGAACTAGAACCTGCACCCATATGGGATGCCGGCACTGCAGGCCAAGGATTAACCTAGTGGGCCATGGGCACCGACCCCCCCCCCTTTTATTTTTTATTTTTTAAAAAATCCATTCTGCCTCATTGGTAGGCATATTCCTGGAAAATATTCTTATGTAGATAATTAAAAGTAACTACTATCTACAGAAGCAACTGAATTATATAAAAATATCCCATTAAACCTCAGTCAAATTAATCCTCAACTCAATTTCCTTTTAAGTGACCACTCCAATGTCTCTGATATGGGATGCAGGTGTCCCAAGTAGTGACTTCACTGTTGTACCAAGGCCCATACACTAAACAGAGTCTTAACTTCCAGGCTACACATCCATCCTACTCCCTATTTGTGAAGCATAATTCTCCTTCCTCTGACTTTCCCTCCCCTCCCCTCCCTTCCCCTCCCCTCCCCTCCATTCCCCTCTACTCCTTTCCCCTCCCCTCCCCTCCATTCCCCTCCCCTCCCCTCCCATCCCTTTCTCTCTTCCCTTCCCTTCTCTTCTCTTTTCCCTATCTTCCTCCCCTCCAATCTTTTTCATATAACTATGTAAACATGGAAGGCAGGTACTTCGTATAGCTCACTCTGCCTCATCCTTCACAATTTATAATAGAGATCAATTCTCCTAGTAATATATTCCAATATCCTGGTTAAGACACTCTTGAGAGCTCTCAGCATACTCTACTCTACCCAAGAGTACACCAAAATTTCCTATTTGCTTGCTGTATCCTTCACCAGTTTAATTTTTATAAAAACAAAGTCTTCACCCGTCTTGTTCATAAGTTAATATTTAGTACCAAGTAGAGTTTCAGGTTTAAAATAATGGTTATGTAGATATTTACTAAATAACTGAATATATAAGAGGAAGAAATTCTAAGTTAAATTAGGCAAACTCATTATTTACCTCAATTGATGTCTTTAAAACCTTGACTATTTAGAGGGATGAACTAATAAATATAGGCAACTATAGTGGCAGATTTTATGAGAAAAGATTAATGAATAATTACAAAATAGTGAGAAAAAGTCCTAAAATACAGCTGCCAGTTCTAAAATAAATCTTAATGGAAAATGTAGCAGCAAAAGCAATTACCCTACTGAAATTCTGAAAGACAGACGGATTGTCCATAAGGGAAATGCAATTAGTCTCACATTTATTTAATGTAATGGATACTGATTGCTAGATAACATTGAAAGAGCTATATAAGATTTGTTATTTTCAGGTAATAGAATATTATGGAAAAGGCAGCTAGAGAGAATAGAAGTTGGAAATTTACTCAGCAAATAAGATTAAAACATGATTAAAAAACATATGGAGTGCATATTTGGGCCATAAAAATAATTGCTCTAAAGAAATATTATTTTGATCCCCTTTTCCTCTTTCACTTCATTATGTAGCATTTTTCTGACAATCTGTGATATGTAATGATAATCTTAACATATAGCAAGGGATTGCTCAAACTTGTTTGCATTCATTTTATGAACCGTGTATGAACTGAATATTCTGAAAGCATTAGCACTCCAATCACATCATTTATTTTAAACATTTTCATATGTAAATATAATGTTGACAAAGATCTGCTACAAAATGTTAATGTCTTAAAATATTAATTTTTAATAAAAGGAAATTAAGAGCTAATGAATAATTATATTATGATATTATATAATAAATGGTCCAAAGAATGATCAATACGTTATCCCTGGACCTTTGTGAAAGGGCAGATATTAATATGAAAAAAATTATTAGTCAAAGAAAACATTAAAATTTAGAAATTGATGACATTAAAAATATACCTAGCTGATAACAAATTCTTATCTTTTTATGCACCAAGATTAATGCAAAGTAGAGGGGCAGTATCCAGTTAACTATAGCTGACTCATCTTCCTAATTCCAGAATTTCATATTGTAATATCTTAAAAATCAGGTAATAATTTTATTATTCATTCTGTTACACTGTGTGAAATTATGTTGGCCTAGAGCTAGGCTGAAAAATCACAGACCTGTAAATGCCTTTTTATTCATTCAATTCTGCATGCTCAAATTTGAGTTCATATCAAACTCATGAGATGTTTTTTAATGAATGTGCTAACCTGAAGGGGTGAATGTTCCAAACACTTCAGAGGCAACATGCACCCAAAATGCAATCAACTAACAAATTTTGCATGTGCCTCACATAAGCAGAGCTTAAAAATTTACCCCAAAGACTAGAATATTTTGTTTGCAAGAATCTCAGCTTTCCTATGAATAGCTGGGGAAAGACAGTTATGAGAAGCAAGTCTAATAGAAGTTAAAATCTATTGCAGTATTGCATTAAATAGAAGAGCCTAACAGATGTTCTTCTTTGTTTTAGAGCTCTTTCTCCATTGTGAGTTGGGAATAACAAATATTCTATTTATCATCCATGTTTCAGTGGCATAGGAGTGTAGTGTGTATATTGTAAAACGCCATTTGTGTGGACTTACTAAGATAGGTAACGTATTACTGAGACATGAAAAGATATAGCTCTAGAAGTGATTTCAGAAGGAAGTGACCTAATCATTTTGGTAGAGTTTGCCTTTTTCTCAGAGCTCCAAGAGTCCAGTAGTTCTTTAGAGTCAAAATTGATAGAACAAAGTTTATGGTAGACTTTCTGCATGTGCTACAATGCTTTTCAATAAATTTCTGTTGTCAAGAGATTTATAGCTCACCATTTTATGTATTATGAGAAAAGTCAAAATATGAGTGACTTAGAACAACATTTTTTTCACATGTCAGTCCTTAAGCAGCATGCTCTGTAGTGGTATATCAATACATGTTGATGTAACTGATTTGTACTTGACAAATCAGAACTTAACTGACTTGGAAATTTAAAATGAAAATTTAAATCACATTACTTTCACCTTCTTTACTGCCAACAAAACAGTTTTTTATTGAGATTCAGACCTGTATATTATTTTATTTATTTCAAAAGAAACATTTTTTGTACTACCTACCTAGGGCTTTTGTTTTGATTAGAATTCATTCATGAGTTGAGGTTTCTATTAGGTTCAGATGATCTATTTCTATTAGAGAATAACTGAAACTTCAATTTATTCTTTCTGAGGAGAATTATGGGAAATATTAGTCACAGCAGTCTTCTTAATTTTGCTTGCACAGGATCAAATACTTTTTTTTGAAGATTTATTTTATTTATTTGGAAGTCAGAGTTATACAGAGAGAGGAGAGGCAGAGAAAGAGAGAGAGAGAGAGGTCTTCCGTCTGCTGGTTCACTCCCCAATTAGCCTCAATGGCCAGAGCAGCACCAATTCGAAGCCAGGAGCCAGGAGCTTCCTCAGGGTCTCGCACATGGGTGCAGGGGCCCAAGGACTTGGACCATCTTCTACTGCTATCCCAGAGCATAGCAGAGAGCTGGATTGGAAGAGCAGCAGCCAGGACTAGAACTGGCGCCCTTATGGGATGCCGGCACTTCAGGCCGCAGGATCAAATACTTTGAACACCAATCCTGGGTTATTATATTTTGTGATCTTCAAAGTTTAATACTCTGGCCAACTAAGTAATACAATGAGAATAAATTTAAATGTTGCCACTCATAGAAGATGTCACTAGATTTATAGTAAACTATAATATATTCAATTGTTAAAATATTTCTAAATCTCGTGGTAATTATATAATTAGATATTGTCAACAACCTATTTCCCAGAAATTACAGGCGAGAGAACAGTAACATTCCCTTCCAGGTGCACCCAAAGGACAAACTAAAATTTTTGGAGACAGTTGTGATACATTCTGTTGAATTTTAGTAGTCCACCTTTACCAAGGGAAATACATTGCAAAATATTCAATGGAGGAATAAAATTAAATGCAGTACAGAATCCTATAATTTAATACCTTTCCCATCTGAACTAAGAATTTATTATGAATGTGGCCATAACTTTTGCAATGTGAGGTGCAATAGCAAAACTAGTTTAATTTGTTTTTCCATCTTCAGAATTTTACAAATAGATTTGTTCCTAGCAGAGATCCTAGCAATCTCACTATGGGACCTGTTTTTGCTTTATTAAGATAAGGACTTGCACCTTTTTTATTTAAATACAGTGCTTTATGTCTTCTCTTGAGCATGTCAGAATTACATCACTATTGTTATACTTTGGGTCATTCTTAAATAAAATAAGGGTTACTTGAACCAGCACTGATACTCAAGATGACAATTAAGTAATGAATGGGTAACATATACAGTGTGGATACACTGGATAAGATGATTCCTGTCCTTGCTGGAACCCAGGATGATGGCATCAGATTTCACCATTCCACTCAGAATTTAATTTAATTTAAATTGATTGCTTCTTTAATTTTCCAATTATTATTTTTAGATTATAGTTGACTTTGGATAACTGAAACAGTTGAAAATGAAACCTAGTAGGGAACAAGAGGAATGCTATAACTATTTATTTATTTAAGCACTATGGTTTTCTAAAACAGGGTTATACAGACTATTCTAAGAATTAAACTAGTACTGTTGTGTTGTACACATTAACTCTGTTCACTGTAAATTTCTGTGACAAGCCAGGGATCCACAGGGATTTTAGGAGCAGAAGTGATGTGTGACACTTCCTGTTTGGTTGAAAACCCCTAAAGCATCATCTGTCTCTCCAGCACGGTATACTATTTAAGATAGCAGCTGCACTGCCATCCTGAATTTGTAAGAGGCAATGCTGATCCAAGTTTCTCTGTTAACTGTTGTGAACACAGAACATGAACAAGAAGTAAAACTTGGTTTGTTAAATCCATAGAAAATTAGGTGTGACCTAATACCCAATATTAATTAGTATATCCTGACTAGCATAGGTTGTGCACATCTTGAATTCCAGTAAAACATCCCTGACCACACCACTGAGAAGACAGTATATCCGTAACTCAGAACAAAGGTTAGTAACAACTTAAGGCTGTACAGCTTATTAATGCTGTAATAACCAAAATTATCATAAACACTCATTCCTGTGGACATTGCTTTTCTCCCTCTTTCTACTTCATTTCTTCTTTATTTTTTCTTTTGAAAAAGCTGCAGGTGGTTGGTGGAACAAGGTGAGCCTTAGGCTTCCCTGATGCTGAAAACTTAAAAACAAAAAGATCTGTACTTATGACTCAGATATGCTTGCTCTTGCTCCTGAATCTTTATAATTCAACTTAAATAGAATCCCTAAACAGAGTGCTTTGAAGTTTATGCTTATTCTTTTCTGATGTAACAGTTCATTTATCTACTTCTACAGAATAACCTTTGTGTTTGTAAGCTAATTCCAGTTTCACATTTCAAAAAAAAAGTCTAAATAAATAAATATATGAAGTACATGAACGTTATGGCAAAACATCATCTCTAAGCTTTGCTTTGCAATATAAGTAACTCAAATATATGTTGACAAGAGAAAAATAACTACAAAATTCTTAAAAGAAGAAATCTGACTATAGTATGGGTTACTGGAAACGTTTTAGAAAAATGTACTATGTTAAGTCCATCATCTGCAATTGGCTCACTATATGACCTTGGAACAGTTAATGAATTTGTATAAATTATTGCTTTCTCTTTAAAATATAAGAAAATGACTCATACTTTGCTAATCCACAGGGTAAATATTCAAAATTCAGATAATGCATATAAAAAGATTATGT
The DNA here is from genome assembly GCF_033115175.1 of Lepus europaeus. NCBI lineage: Eukaryota > Metazoa > Chordata > Mammalia > Lagomorpha > Leporidae > Lepus > Lepus europaeus. Next base: position 64,136,124 of record NC_084831.1, read on the forward strand.
ATTATAAATAATTTACATACACTTATGCAAGTATTTTCGTAGTTTCCTGTTCTTAACAACTTTTCCTAGGTTTTTTTCCTTCAAACTTCTCATACCCCTCTCTGCCTCCAAATCAACAGCATAAGATGGGTAATGCCACCAGTGAGTCAAGCCACAGTGGGTGTTGCTGTAATAGCTCATATTCATCATTGCTATGGTTGAAAATGTGCATTTAGTTGTGGTTGAATAGTTCAAATCAAAACAAAATCTCATCTGTACGATAGAAACTCTGTTGTGTTGGGCTTTGAACATAATCCAAGACACTCAAGACAGTAGCAAAATTAGGCATTTGGAAAAATCCAAGAAAGAAAGGCATTTTTCATGCTTATTTGCTTCAAAGGATGCTCTGATTTTGTTAATTGCCTCAAAGAGTGCTTCGATTTGCTATTTTCTGCAAACAGTATTCTAATCTAGTTTATCCTCTGAGTTGCAGCTGTGTTCAAATATCCTAATAGGTTTGGTGCATGCCGAACTATTCTTCTGCAATTAATGCACTTGGTTCTTCATGTGAAATGATTTACACCTATTTAGAACTAAATTGGAAGCCATTCCACTATTGCTTATGAAGTCATTAAAACAGCTTTTAAATGACATTAATTTGCACTTAGACAGCACCTTAGATGTAAGGATCTCAAAGCACTCTATGAAAGTACATTATCATTAATGGAGGAAAAGATAAAAATTGAACACTCTGTTCAAAAGTGATTTGGAAAGTAGGAAATACAATAAAAATGTATTATTTTCAAATGCAAGTTAGTGCTTATTATCTTTGTACACTTCAACACCTAGGTTCTCATTTTCTTTTCTTTTCTAGCTAGATTTGTGGATATCAACTTTTCTTAACTGCAACCATGTATGGCCACTCTTCAACTTACAAACCAATGTTGACTGAGTTTTGTACTTTCACGGTGTATCTTCTCCATTATTACTTCCTGCCTTTTAAATTAGCCTGGCCTAGTATTATAATTAACCTGCACTAAAATACAGACAGGCTGTGACTTTGCTTTCACTAACGTGGGTTGAAGTTGTCAACAATACCTCTTTTGGGTGCTAGCTTCCCAGACATCCAAATGTTTTCAGTTAAAACAATGGCCAACTGCAGAAGACCTGGGTTTTTGTTTAGTATCATAACATCACAAGTAAATGGTCTGTAGATAATGAGTGCTGTGGAAACTTTTGTTTGTTTGTTTTCACAACAAATCTCCATTTTTATATAAAAATATCATTTTATTAAATCACAAAGACAAATTGGTATGCCTTAAAAAATGATAATCTGGTAAATGCCATTTAATGAGTTTCAAGAAAAATAAATCCTAGGCCAAATTTCTCATCTTCCTCTCTTCAGTGTTTGGTATGCTCTAATTGTGCTGGAAAGTAGGTCTCTGATTAATTTTAAAAAATCCTCTTAAACTGGGTCCAGCACTATGGAACAGCATGTTAAAACCTCAGCCTCCAGGGCCAGCCGCTCCACTTTCGATCCTGCTTCTTGCTAATGTACCTGGGAAAGTAGTGGAACATTGCCCAAGTGCCTGGGCCCCTGCACCCATGTGGGAGACCCAGAAGAAGCTCCTGGTTTCAGATCGGCCCAGCCCGGACTGTTGCAGCCACTTGGGGAGTAAACCAGCAGATGGAAGACCTCTCTCTCTGTCTCTCCGTCTCTTCTTGGCTCTGTAACTCTGTCTTCCAAATAGATAAAACAAATCTTTTTAAAAAAATCTTCTTAAACTAACACTCATAACTTGGATATAGAATAATCTTGATTTTCCCTTTAAAGCCAGATTTGTGGTCATTCTGAGTCTAATTTAACTAATTTACATGATAATAAAAACAATGGCAGTTGATGGCTACAACTACCTTCCATAAGGTAGCTGAGACTGGCAAAAATATCTTTATGTAAATTAGAAAAGGTACCATCCAGTGCTAGAGATTACAGTTTGCTAAACTGCTACAGGCTACAGATAAGCTCCCATCTTGCTCTTCCAGCCAGACATCTCTGCATATTGAACAACCTGAACAATTGAATATTTGTCTTGGGTTAAGATCCCATAAAGTTGGTAACATTTGTATTTCAGAGCATATTATTTACTCAAAACATTAGGCCCCAAGATTTTAATGAAGGGCCCACCCAAACACATAAGCCAGGCAGGAAAGTGAATCTCTGTTTTTTCAACATTTTCTTATGCCAAGGCAGAACAAAAAATGGAAAGACTCAGTGAAATAATACTATTCTGTATTATTTTCCTGACTTACACTTACCCTAAGATGTTGCCCACTAAATCATAGAATTATACTATCAAATACAATATTTTCTTTTTCAGGCTTTCTCTCTTCTACTTGTTTTCCATACTCAGCTTCTCTCTTGAAGTTAGTACTAACTATGGTTCTCAACTTTTTACCTATGGAGGACAATGAAGGGTTTGAATTCTTTTGGGAAGGCATCCTTAAGAATTTTTTAACATATAAAATACAAGCAGCCCTTTCATATATTATAAGAATGTTGCCTAGTAAAGTTTCACAATGTAGTGATTCTAAGATTCTAAGCTAATACTATTAAAAAACATAATGCACTTCTAAGGGAATGATAAAGATCTGAGATATTTCAGAGGATGGGGAATAGACAACCATGACTAAAGAAGACTTAGGATGATGGGGGCCTTAGATTAGAACGATCATTGCTGTATAGTTCTATTTTCTATATGTTGTAGAGATATCAATTCATTCATTCATAGCTAGCAATTTTAGGATCTCAGGATGTGTCTGAAAATTACCAAAAAGATGATAGGAATAGAGTGAGTATTCCAGATGGAGGAGAAAGCTCGTAAATGTGAATATCCTGAGCATACGTAAATTGGAAGGATATGGAAACAACAAAGTTGTTACAAGTCATGATTCCATTATAGGGCATTTGGGACTTATCAAATGATGCATGAGGGATAAAACATGCTTTTAAATTAAAGTCTAAAATAGTAAGGATAAGGGATTAAATGAGATAAATCAAATCTCTGCTACAGAATTCCCATATTACCTCATTTTAGAAACCTTGATGAAATGAGGAGATACTTAAAGAAATCATACTCTAAAGAAAGAGTCTTGCAATAGCATATAAATGAGATTATGAACCAACGCAGTAATAGTGAGGATGGAAATTAAATGTTAAAACTCTAAGTAACAATAACTCTGCAGGATAAGGAGTAGAGTGGGAGGGTGATGGGTGAGATCAAAGATTCAAAGAACATTCAAAGTAACTGTAAGTAGTTTGGCAGAAACAAAGAGCCAGAGTGGAAGAGAGACAGTTCCACCAGGAGAAAAATCCAGTCAAGGACAAGAAATAGACATGATTGTCCTTAGAAGAAAGAGTAGCCCCAGTAACTGACAATGATGATGAGTTTAGTAGGACTGCCATAACAAAGTATCATAAGCTGGTGGTTTAACCAAAAGAAATTCATTTTGAGGGGTAGGAGTCTGAGAGCAGTTTCAGCATGTTTGGTTTCTTCTGAGTGCTCTCCCTCTATGGCTTGTCAATGACTGTCTTCTCCCTTTGTCTTTATATCATCATTTCTCATTGTTTGTGCCTGTTATTTTCTCTTCCATGAAAGTCACCATTCAAACTGGATTTGGACCTAGTCTCAAGCCTTCATTTTACCTTAATTACTTCTGTAAAGATCCTATCTCCAAGCATAGTGCAATTTTGAGGTACTGGTGGTTAGAACTTGACTATGAATTCTGATAGTAACACAATTTATTGTTAATGACTAAATATATAGACTGTAAAAACAGTGAATTTTCCTGTGGCTTTTATTATTTATACATTTTGTAACAAATACACATTACTTTACGAGAAGAAAACAACAAAAATTCCTATGGGGCTGCGTTCTACCAAAGGTAGACTACATCTCAAGAATACTGAACAATTTGTTGAACCACCCCAGCTATAAGAACTGACTCCTTAGTCCTTGAGAAAGATGTTCCTGTGATAATTTAAGGACTGCAGAAAAATAAACCACAGGATGTCACGACTTGAACTTCCTTTATTCATGTCAGGGTGATGATAAACTGTCTTTACTCTTCCTAACTCAAATTAGAAATGAATGCAAAATCATCATGTCTTGAAAATCATTCAAATACTAGAAAAAAGTATCCTCATACTGTTTAATTTTTGGTGGGTAAAAGGAAAGAAGTAGTGGAGTAATTTATAAATCAATAAATAACCTTAAATCAAGTCAGTAGTCAATATATTCTTTATTTTTTTTTCAAATTTCATTAGAGTGTGTGAGTTTAAATTTGCTTCCCTCATGAAATTTTTTTAGCAAAGATTATCCATTTCTGAATAAAGTGCTTTCATTATCTTTCCCAGCAGTGATTCTTACACTTTGGCATTAATTAGCATTGCCTGAAGGGCTTGTTAAAACAGATTGCTGGGTCCCACCCCCAGAGTTTCTTATTCATAATCTAAGGTGGACGCTGAGAATTTGCATTGTTAACAAGTTCTCAGTAGTTTTGATACTGCTGGTCCAGGGACCACTGGGAAGTCTGCTGCTCTACAGAAATGTTTATAACCATGAAATCAAAATATATCATTTCACTTTGAAAAAAATATTTCCACTATGAAAATACATAGTTTTAACAATTCATTTTAGTGACCACTATTAATTAATAATTAGAATTCGAGGATGTGAAATTGAATGCAATCAATTATCACCAGCAAGAATCATTTCAAAGAATTCATAATAATATTAAGAAGTCAATGTGTATTTAAAATATTTGTTACTTGACTGTCACCTTAATCTTAGCCACACTACTGTTATGACAATAAAAGTATCATATCTATCAATGAATTCATTTAATAATATCTTTAGTTAGTGATATATCTGAGTCAATGAAATATATGACTGTTCCTGGAATACAATAAATGAGATTTGGAACACCAACCTGACAGTTTAAAAACAGCAAAAATTATATGACTGTCCTATTTATTGGATTATTTGATTATCAAATAAGTTATAAAAATATATAAAGGATGATGAATGCTAATGTTACCAAAAACTTGGTTCCTGTCCCTGATGCAAATAAAAATAACAAGGACAAGGTTTGAGGGGAAAGGAAAGAGAACAATTTAATCTTATGACAGATGAGAGGGTAACAGAACTCTAATTCTCAAGAAGTACCCTCCTCCTGTTGAATGAGGGTGTTTAGCGACTTTTAAAGAAAATGCAAGGAAGCGGGGGCTGGTCTGGCAAAATCAGGAAAGAGCTCCAAGTCTCTATCAGCCACCAAAACTTATGCATTCCCACTGTGTTTTGTCCACAGGTGGTGGCATTAGCACTGATTTGACCAGGCTGTGAGGTAAGAAACAAGGAAAGGTGTGCCTTAAGACAGGGATGAGTTGGAAGCAAGCAATTCCCATCCAAAGCGTCAAAAAGATGCTCTATGTGAGCTGCCTGCACAATGTCACCTGGTTAATATGATGGCCAAGAGGGCTCAGTCAGCTTGGGGGTTACATATGACTTTGCTCTAGACCTAGAATTCCCCTGCCCAGGTCTGGAATTTCCCTAAATGAAAGCCTTCCAGGTAATTCTGGCCACCAAGGTTTTACCTTTTGGAGAAGCAAACGAGGACTTCTTGAGTCTAGTGATTAGAATTTTCTGAGATGTACCACTCCTTCCATTGAGTAGGTTAAGCTAAGGGAGGGAGGCTAAGAGACTAGGGCTGGATAGTATCTAACACCTGCAGTCAGGCATTATTTGGGGACTCAGTTTCTGCAAGAGCTGGTTCTCCCATTTTTGTTGTTTTTCCCAAGAATAGAGACTAAGACTCACAGTAGTTATAAAATATGCCACTCCCCACGACTATTCATTAATAAAAGAAGTGACAAAATATAGCTGGACAGTTTATCTTACAGCACACTCAAAAAGTGGTTGAAGGAATTGCTGTAGAAACCCCCAAGATTGAGTTTATCAGGACAATGAAGAAAAGTAGATACTGCAAAACATAGAGCGAGAAGCCAGGCAACTATGACTTAATTCTGGGATTCCCAAGTGGTGAGGTATAAAGGTTCTAAAAGATTGAGGGTGGGGCTGAGTTGTGTGTTCAGTTAATGTCCGTTTTCCTGGATGTTCTGCAGTGCTTGAGTCCCTCCTTTGACTGCTCTGCAAGGTTGTGTTCTGTAGGGAACTTTGATGATAGGAATCTGAGCTCCAGGCAGTGTTGGGGCTAGGTGCAAGCAGTAGTTACTTTTTCCTTGGGGCCTGGGGGTTCTGGAAAAGAAACTCCTCAAGACAAAAACTGAATATCCAGATGTTATTTAAGCAGAAATAAATGACTTCATGAGTCTGGTGATTAGGGGTCTTGTAGGATTGGCTGTACCATTCCTTCAATTTGCAGTTATGAAAGCAGGGCAAGGAAACTTTAAGCTAAGAGAGAGAGGCTGAGAGACTGTAGGAGGCCCTGTAAAGGGGTTCAGTTTCATTTGCAAAGAATTCCATATAAGGTATATTTAGAATGAGAGAATCACTTCGAAAACTACAAAACATACCAACAAGTTGGCTCAAGTCCAGCTACTTTTAGGGAGGTCAATCAACTGTATATTTATGGAAATGTTGACTTTTCTGTTGACTTTAATGCTGATAATATAGATGAAAAGCTGATTAAATGTACCATGTCAGGGCCAGCGCTGTGGCGCAGCGGGTTAATGCCCTGGCATGAAGCGCCGGCATCCCACATGAGCGCTAGTTCAAGACCCGGCTGCTCCACTTCCAATCCAGTTCTCTGCTATGGCCTGGGAAAGCAGTAAGATGGCCTAAGCCCTTGGGTCCCTGCACCCACATGGGAGATAGGGAAGCAGCTCCTGGCGCCTGGCTCCGGAATGGCACAGCTCCGGCCATTGCGGCCAATTGGGGAGTGAACCAGTGGATGGAAGACCTCTCTCTCTCTGCCTCTCCTCTCTCTGTGTAACTCTGACTTTCAAATAAATAAATCTTTAAAAAAAAAAAGTACCATGTCAATTACACAATGAACTCCACTACTCAAAAGTTTATGAAGATACCTAAACAACAACAACAACAACAACAACAAAGTTGCAGTTCACATCCCTGCTCTTTACTAAAGTGATTCAAAAAAGTCTTAGAAATGCCAGGTTTTTAACATGACATTCAGAACAATTCTTGAGACTAGATCATTTTTTTCCCTCTAGGTTCAGATTAATAAACTTCACTTTTTTATTTTAAAAGTTCGAATTCTATTTGCAGGAAATTAAACTGTAAAATAACTAAAATTATTTTCTTTTCTAATGGCTCAATTTAGAAATATAAAAAATAAAGTCTATCCCCTTACCCCAATGCCTTGATTCCATTTTATCAAGCCTCAGTATTTCTTCCTTAGCTTATAGTTCCTCTATAAAGATTAACTCTTTAGGGGACCTGCGTTGTGGCCTAGCACCTGGAAGAAGCTCCTGGCCCTGACTTAGGCCTGGCCATTGTGGCCATCTGGAGAATGAACCAGCAGATGGAATATCTCTCTCCCTGTCTCTCTCTCTTTCTCTGTCTCTCTCTGTAACTCTGAGTTTCAAATACATGAATAAATATTTTTAAAAAATTAACTCTTTAAGTTAAGGTAGTGACAACAGGATAAGCAACTTTGAATTGTTAAGAATCAAATTGCCCCTATGGTTAACACAGTTCTCAAGGCTCCTCAATTCTGAGAGATTTGGAGGAGCTCATGGTGGCTTTGATCAAATAAAGTAACACCCATCTACCCTTAGATCCATACATACTGGAACCCAGTTTTTCCATCCCAAAGAAAACACACTGGCTACTATCACTTTCCGACTGAAAGGCCACATCCAACCAGAGCTGCACATGTCATTTGCTCACACACTACTCATTCCCAGCTTAGAATTATCAGATACACAGGCTTGGCTCCCTGAGAAAGTCTGGGAATTGAGCATTAGCCGCCAAACTCCTTGCTTTATGTTTTATAATAAACACTTTTTTTTGCAGAACCTTGGTGTCAGTGATTGACTTGCTGTACAGCCAGTTCTGGGGTTCTTCTCCAGCCAATGTTAGGGGCATTCCATAACAAAACCAACTAATGAAAAGCTCAGTGTGAAGTTATTTCTAACATTTGCTTCAAAAATTTAAGCTCTCATCTGAGTACTATAGAAAGATACAACTTCTCAAAGCAGCTAAAAATGTGAACTTAGTATTTCTTGTCTTAAAGTAGTTCAAATTACCAAGATAGTTAATAATCTAAAATATCTTTGCTTTCCAATAATATTTCCAGAAAGACATAATTTAATGTTAGCATTTCACAATGGAAGAAAATTTAGGCTTTATATCTCATCTCTCCCTTTAGGTACCATGATAAAAAGCTTGAGGATCTGTACTGATAATAAAAATAATAATTTTATGTAACAGAAATGCCTATAACTTTTAAAAATTTGTTTCCTATAAGATAAATTTTCTGTATTGCTCAGAGTATGCAATGTTTTAAAGTGCATTTTGTACCATCTTCCTAGTATTCAAAAAAATCATCATTTCAATCCATTTTAAATATATTTCTAGAGACAAAAATGATATCCCTAAATAGCCAAATTCATTTTTTAAGAATATACTTAGACCAGTGTTAGCAAGAAGATTCTCTGTTTGTTTTTTGTTTGTTTGTTTATTGTTCTTTGTTCAAATATAAAACAACCTAGGGTTCTAGAAGAATTTTTTTTTGCAAATATTTACTTGTTATTTACCTCCTATGAAATGAGCTCTAAGTACTGTGATACAGATAGAAAAACCTTACAGTATCAATCATTATTTTCAAAGTACTCTTTTACCCTCTAGTAAAATATTGTTTTGCAGCTTCTTACTAAGATAACCTACTGTTCTCAATTCTGGTTGTATGCAAAGATATTTCTTCCTATCCATAAATGTATCACTTCAAAAATAGTTAACAGCTTTGGACAAAGGCTCTATGCTTATAGTTGCTAGCATTTTTTAAAGACTTTACATCTTATTGTCCCAATAAGAAATAAATTATGGGAAGGGATTGATATTTATTTTTTGAATAATATTGATTAATATTTAGATCCAATGATGACATGCAGTCAGGCTTCTTAGAATTTCTTTAGAAAGATATGAAGCATAGCCAGTAATTGGCAAAACTCAGGATGGTGAAAGATGGATGGGGTATATTTATGCTCTTAAATGAAAGGAAATGCATTTTATGAACTCATCTTCCTTGCTATCTCATTCACACTTGTTACCTACAAAGGATTCTTAAGAGAGTTCTGTACAATCAGAATCTTTACTATATTGCATCATTTTTTCAAGCTTCAAGAAAATTCCTCTTCTAGAGATTATATAGATAGGACCCCCAAATATGCAGATGTTTTATAAGAAGCTTTCATCTGGGAATATAAGGGAATGACGCTGCAAGGAATCAGAGATAAAAAGAAGAAGAAGAAGAAGAATTAGAAATGGAAACTATCTGCTTCTAGAAAATTCAGCTTTTAATACGTATACTACTGATTGTTTCTTCTTTTTGTGCTGGTGACATCACCCAGACTTTTGCTACTTGCATGCATGCTCCCTAAAGAATCTCAAATCTTAGTCTAAAATAAATTGTAACTGTTAATTGTTTGGCAAGTTACACCTCAATTAGGCCTTTGCACAGATTTCCACATTTACATTTTCCTAACTAATCTGTTACTGTGCATGTCTATTTAAAAATATGGCATATTTAAGTATAAAGTTATAAATACACCATTTTAAACAAAGATTTTGAAAGATGCATTTGCTGACTTGGATTTCATTTGATTACCGTCTCTGAATTTGAAGGGAAAGTCTGTACTATAAAAGTGCATGTGTGAAGGAAGATTGCTATAAATGTTCCCTGAATATAATGACTATCACATAACTTTCCTCTATAGAAATAATGTGGCAGATCATAAGTGAATTTCCAACTGAATTATTTTAGACCTAATATGTTCTTTTTGAAAGTCTTTTCCTTGTGCCCAACTGCCTTCTACTTGTGGTTTTAAGGGTATGCACTTAATCTTGCTATTTCAGCTATATCTGTATTGTAAAAAGCAGCCAGTTCTCAGAATGGCTGATAAACTGGCTGACCTCTGTAATCAACATTTGAGAGAAATACATTTCAGCTGCAGATGTTTCCAAAGGTAGAAAATCTGTGAAGAAAATTAATCTGTAACCGACAGATGTTTTCGTATTAACACCATTTGGGAATACTCTCCGAGGCGCGCTGCCTTCCTGTAGAATTCAAGAGCCCTTTTATCAGACTTTGCTAGGCTCTTGGATCCTACAGAGTGCACCTAGATGGACTGTCATCGAAATAAACAGACACACGCCTTGCTTTGTAGTGAGAGGGTGCAATTTAAATCTGTTGGCTTTCACATTTGCTCCTTTCCATTAAATTCAGTTAGTTGTACAACTGCTGATAAAATTTTCTTCAGTCCTATGGAAGGCACAGGAAGTTGCTTATATCGAAACTCAGTCAGTACAAGCCTTGGCAGGAGATTTCATCCCGTTTGAACATTTTATTGCATCTTAGGGAGTTATTGTTCCCCTAAGGGCTTTATTATTAATGGGAACTGCCCACGTGCTTTGAGGGAAGAACGGACTTCCTCAATTAGAAGACCTTTCAAGACAGTTAACAGAGAATTTATTTTTTCATTTAGGAAAGAGAAGGTTTCCCATAAGAACACTGAATCTTTCATAGATGACTTTCTTGCAAACACGATGTGTAAAATTTTTAGTTCCTTAAAAATCAAGCACACAATGTGAAATTTAATTAAAAGGGACATCACTTTAGTACTCCTGTTTTCTCATCATTCAATACTCATGATAAGAGGTCATCAGCTCTGCATACTAAAAAAAAATTCTTCATTTTTAGAAAGAAAAAAAGGGAGAGAAAGAGAGAAATGCATTTGAGCTTTCCCCCAAGATTCAGTTACAATGGTTCTCAGCCTAGACCTGGAAGAGGTGACAGGGTTACTTTTGCTACTGTTTACTAACCATGTGATTATGAGGAATTAGCTTTGCTTTCTGAAGCTCTGCTATCTCACTTCTAAGTCATGTTACCCACTTTGCAGGTTTTAAAGGTTGGGGAAAATATAAGAAAATTATCTATATATAGGCACTTAGGAATATCCTTTGTAAGTTCTGTTTAACTCAATTCAACATAGGTAAATTTTAAAAGTATAATTTCTACTTCATTGCTGTTTGGCCTTGTAGCATCAGCTCATTGTGGAGCTCAGTTCCTCCTATGTATAAAGATTACTTTAACAAATGCAAATCACACATATTAGCCTGCCTCATCAATATTACTATCATAGGATTTATTCCTCATATGGGTGTAGTTCTTAAACTATATTCCATTCAGAACATAAAATTACCACCTTAATTTTATGCTATGCATTATATGTGCTAATAAAATGATTTCAATAATTTCCTCTTGATTTAAATATTTGATTTACTATATGATCATTACATACATTAAACTTCCAATATTGTTTGATAAGCTATCAATTTGGCCAATTTTGGAATTTTTGTTAAATAGAAAAATAAAAAAATGAAATTTTTGCTTAACAAAATTTATGTCACATATAGAATGCAACACAGATATCTGATCTTTTGTTTGTTTTCCAGAAAAGATACATTTCATCTATTATAGAGATAGATTATTAAATTAAAATATACTTTTCAATGAAACAAAGGAGATATTTTATTAAAGTTAACTATATGATAACCACACACAACACAAATTATTTGGTATAGCTTTTAGAAACAACAACAGATTTAAACCAGATGAAGTTTCTGAACAGAGTAAATAAGAGTTAGCAACAGCCTAATTAAAATGATTTTCTTCCTACTCTTAGATATCATGGCTCTTTGGTGTTTTTAACCATAACACCATTCTATGTTTATGCTTTTCTCAAATCAAGAAAATCAAATTGCTCAGTTTCTCCATGGAGTCCCTTAAAGTCTACTGAAGATAATTCAGCTCATTTTCTCTTTACTCCTTATCTTTCCTAACACTGTCTTTAATTGGATATTGTTTCTTCTACCTTGGGCTGTAAGTAGCTTATATCCTGCTTTTCAAGTTTGTTCTTTCCTTTGTTTCAAGATTGATTTTTTTTGCCTTATTTCTAGGGAGTTGTGAATCTGAAAACTCTTCAAACAATTTCAAGTCATGTATTTTTCATTGTAACTAGACCACATCCCCGCACACAAATTTATCTACAGTTCAAATTCATTGTCTACTGTACATCTGAATCAATCAGATTCATCTGATTTATTTGGTTATTTTTTTTTAAAAATCTTTTTAAAATAATAATTTGATAACTTGATAAACCAACAAAACCAAAAAAATTAAAAACACTGAATTTGGAAACTGGAAGTGTTGTGAATTCACCTAGACTACATCCAATTATTATATGCCCTGCACTCTCAATGAGAGGCATATAACCATATATATTACACAGAAATTTGTAGTTGGCATGTGGGAAATGGAGAACTTGTTGAAATTCACTACTCTCATGAAGCAAGTATATCAAGAAAAAGCCATTAAAATGTTCAATGGTTGTTCAGAATAAGACCAGTAGAATCATCAACAGGTAATCACATCCGATAAATCTAAACAGTTGCCTCATGGTTGGCTTAAATTCACATGGAGAAAGGTTGAACTTATCCTTGTTCTTATATCTTCTTGTAAACATTTTTCTCTATATATTTGAGCTAGGAATGTGAAAGAATCTGAAACAGTTTTTGACAGTTCCACTTTTACAAGCTAAAACAAGTGCCAAATGCTGTCTTAATCTTGTATACAATGCACAGTGGCTTTGAATCCCACTATCTTGGTTCAAATTGGACTTAAATCATGGAAGTTTGAGTTTATCTTAGCACAGATACAGCTAATTTTTGTCTGACATCTCCCCACCTGGGTGATTCTAAGGATGTCACAGAATAATGAGCACAATAAACAATTTGCATCATCCAAGCAACAGACCTCCAATAGTCTGTGGCATCTGTTTGTCCCCAGCTCTAAAGCTAATAAGAGCTAGGACTCTCCAAGGTACTTTCCTTTTCAGCTTCAAGTCTAATTACACTTCCTGCATTTCAAACCAGTGAGGTACTTATGGCTAGGGAGAACACTCACATTATTTTATAGTAGAACAAATTAAGAAACCGTCCATCAGTGGGAAGAATGCCAATTTGCAATTCTCCCCAAAGACCTGATTCACATAGCAATAATCTTGCAGGATTTCCACTTGTTTAGATTTTTTTACAAGATATTTTATTATAAGAAAAATTTGCACTTTAGCTCTTTTTAAAATTAAAAATCCCATAATAAAATGCAAATTTAGTAATAAAACTGTAAGTAAAATTTGGGTGAATTAAAAATACACGAAGTTTATGCATAAAAAAATGTGATAAAAATCTCCAAATTTCCTGGAAAGTCATTCTCAAGCAATTAGGTAATCACACTGAATATAATATGCACAGAAATAATTGAGAACACAGAAATACTCAATATTTTAGTGAATTATTTCTATTGATTATACACATTAGCATAATTATGACTTACCCAAATATCTGGTAAAATATACATTTCTTTTTCAACTTTTATCTTTCCTAGGTTTACTGAATTTTTTACAATAAAATTAATAGTGTCTAGGGTCTTCATATTACTATGAAATTTGATTAAATATTTTCATAAAAATCTTTAGATAATAAATTAGATATAGAAATGCTTTTAACAATCAGGCAGAAGACTATACAAGATTTTTACTTAAGGTGCTAATTAAATCTTGCAATGAAGTTTCTATATCAAAAGATGACAGCTTTTTCACTTATGCACTTCTGGGAAAAGACTATCAACCATTAACAGTCCTTATGACAAGCCTGAACTCTAATGTTTGCAAGCTTTCAAAGGAGTTGCTAATTATACACAAAGGAACAAAAGGTGTTGAAAACTATAACAAAAGGGCTTAGATTAGTCCAGGGGAGTTTGCTGTATTCAAAACCTGCTAAACATTTTCTCCTTTGAGATTTGTGATTATTAGTCATGCTGTTTGCTTCAGCAGTACTAACCTAAGAATAGTAAGACCCAAAATTTGTATTGCATTTTTCTTCCATAGTATTAACCTGGGAATTCCATGAGAAATACTGTGTATAATCCTTCTTTGTGGCCGCAAATAAAATATGAAAATGGCCAGGGAGAGTACATGTTTAGTTAAGGTTTATGGAATACAGAAAGGAAGGCAGGAGAGATGAAGCAGAAATTGAAGGTGGGACAAACACATTACTCCTCAGTTCTGCATATCATATCAGATAAATGATTTGTTTTGGGTAGAATACTCAGCCTCACTTTTTAACAGCAGTCACCTCCTAAAATGATAATATAAGTGGTATAAAGCATACTCCATCTTTTAGATCACTCACCCACTTCCCAAAATGCCTTAAAGAGAGAGAATTTAGTGGAATCAAATATAAAAATATGTTAAATGTATTTTTACAGTTATATTCTTATGTTGAAATAAGTAATTGAAATACATTATTGCTTTTATGAAAAGGGAAAAGAGAGATGCAAACAGGAAAGAAACACAGAAATGATAGACTGTCTACTACTTATTTTGTATTGATGAGTGCTAAATACAAGATTCCATTTGGGATACAAAATATTGAGTTACATATCTACAAGTGTAACAGCTTTGTAAAACATAAATCTTTTTGTTTCTTTTTCTTCTTACCCTTTGCTATGATTTGAATATGTCCCCAAAAGCTCATGTGTTAGAAACTTAATCTGCTAATTCATGTATTGATGGTATTTGTAGTTGAGACCTTTGAGAGATAATTAGGGTCAGGAAAGTCAGGAAGGTGGGCTCTATCATGGAATTACTGGTTCTCTAAGACAAGAGAGACTGGAGATTGACTACTCCAGCACTGTTGTGTTAATACCCAACAAGATGACCCTCACAATATGTAACCCCTCAACCTTGGATTTGCCAGCCTCCAGAACTGTAAGAAATAAATCCATATTATTTATCATTTACTCAGGCTCGGTATTCTATTGTAATAACAGATCATGGACTAAGACAACCTTCACACCAATCAAGAGATCAGGGAAAACCACCTAGTTCCATTCCTTGTACTGATTTTTTAAAATTACCTTTGAAAGAAAACATTGTACATGGCTCTTAAATTTCAAACATATTCTATATCTCCCAGGGCTGAAAGTTGGAGCTAGGAATGCAATGTAGGACTCTTATATGTGTAGAAGCAAACCAGGCATTTAAGCCACTTCTACTTACTCCCAGGGTTTGTAATAGCAGGAAGGTGGAGTTAGGAGCTAGAGCTAGAACTCAAACACAGGCACTACAAGGTGGGATTTGGATGCACCAACCTGTTTCTTAAAAACCAGGTCAAGTGCTTGTGCCACTGTTTAATACACTTTTATATGTTTATTGGATCTTTGCATATTTTCTTTGGAGAAATATGTATCCAAATGCTTTGATCATTTTCTTTTTTATGTGTTTTTTAAAGGTTTTATTTAATTCATTTGAAATGTGGGAAGACAGAGGGAGAGGGAGGGGCAGAGAGACAAAAAGATCTCCCACCTGTTTGTTCATTGCCCAAATGGTGACAATGGCTGGTTCTGGACCTGCCTGAAGCCCAGAGCTAGGAACTCCAGCCAGGTATCCCACATGGGTGACAGGGGTCCAAGTACTTGGGGGCCATCTTCCTCTGCCTTTCTAGGTGCATTAGCGGTGAGCTATATCAGAAGCTGAGGAGCTGGATCAGATGTTTAAAGTCAGCCTTTCAAGTGGTGGCTTAACCACTATGCCTTGTTTTGATCATTTTCTAATTAAGTAACTTGTCATTTTATTTTCTAGTTGAAAGTGTTTTTTAAAATACATTTTAGATGCTGCTGTCTTATCCAATATGTTAATGCAAAGAGTTTCTTCCATACTTTGGATTGTTAATGAGTTAATTGTAAAAATACATTTTTTCTTTTACTTTTATTAGGTTCAAATTGCCTACTTTGTTTCCACTGATGCTTATGCTTCACTTGTCAAATCTAAGAAATCATTGCCTAAGCTGAGTTATTGAAGATTTACTCCTATATTTTCGCATAAATGTTTCATAGTTGTAACTCTTACTTTCAGGATTTTTATCATTATGAGTTAAACATTTATATACAGCATGGAGGAAGGGGGAGATTAACCAACTACATTCTTTTGCATGTAAATATCCATATCCAGTTGTCCCCAGCACCAAATGCTGAAAAGGCTATTCTTTGTCTGTTGAATGTCTTGCCATCCTTGCCAAAAACTGTGTGGCTATAAATATAAAGGTTTATTTCTACACCTCAATTTAGATAGTTATCTCCATTTTAGAAATAGAATATTGAGGCATGGAGAGTTACGTAATTTGTCAAACATGAAAATCTAGTAAGCTGGGATTCAAAGTTGGTAAAACTGACTCCAAATGTTGTGTCCATCAGCATTGTACTCTGATGCTACATTATAGGCATAATCTGTGCTAATCCTAAATGAACAGATTATTTCTTTAATTGACAGTTGGTAAAGTAATGTCTGAGTATTTCTTGTGAAAATTTAAAGTATAGATAGATACATATCCTTAGAGTCATATATTATCATTTTTCATTTAAAACATGCCTACATGCAAGATAGAGTCCCCCTACTTTCCAACCTGAACAGCAACTAAAGCCAAAACTCACTCAACACAATTGTCATGTGATCCAAGAAGAAAAACAATGTTCTCTGTTGAATTCAAAATTAGAAGACAAGTTCTCTGATCCAAGCTCTACAGCTAGTTAACCAGAACTGGTACTTGATAAACCCCTCATCTCTATGTTTTCACTCTTTCTCCTGTAATAGTTGAAGTCTGAAATATTGGCTGGGATTTCTTAAAGTTGCTTCTATATTTATAACCCTAGTTTGGGAGATGATCTTCAGAACTGGAAACAGAGCCTGAAAATATATAAATACTTAATATCTAATATTTAAATATATAAATATATTTGATATTTACATAAAATGAAGAGAAAAGCTTATTAGCCCTATAGTTGTAAAGGAATTCACTCATGCTTTAAAACATGGCATGAAATTTTTAAAAAATTGCATAGTTTTACTACCTTCTGTGAAAATTTATTAATGGTATAAAAACCAAGATAATTTTGCAATAAAAAGCACAAAAATATTTAAGATTTAAGGGTTTAGTTTCCAATTTAGCAATTTTAAGCTAATACTTTCGCTTATTTGGGAAACCATTAGTTTAGGTTTAGGGATAGTATTCTTTTGAAGAACTGATTTTTTAAGTTCTCAGATATCATCATTACAAGTATACACTGGCTAGTGGTGGAAGAAGACTCATTAATTAGGAATGACTGAGAATCTGTAAGCTGTATACAATTCATCTTTTTTCCAAAATTTGGCTAGAGGTACTTATTGAAATCAGTCTTATTGGGTGTTTAAAATTTTAACTGAGGAGGTCAGACCTCTTTCCAAGGATGACTCACTTCATAAAATGTTTACAGGGGCTGGCACCGTGGTTCAACAGGCTAAACCTCTGCCAGGTTCTAGTCCCGGTCGGGGCGCTGGATTCTGTCCTGGTTGCCCCTCTTCCAGTCCAACTCTCTGCTATGGTCCGGGAGTGCAGTGGAGGATGGCCCAAATGCTTGGGCCCTGCACCCCTTGGGAGACCAGGATAAGCACCTGGCTCCTGCCTTCGGATCACTGCGGTGCGCGGGCCGCAGCGCGCCAGCCGCAGCGGCCATTGGAGGGTGAACCAATGGTAAAGGAAGACCTTTCTCTCTGTCTCTCTCACTGTTCACTCTGCCTGTCAAAAAAAAAAAAAAATGTTTACAGATATCAAAACTAACAGAGATGAGAAAACTTCTACATAGGGTTTTTTCTCCCCATTGTAGGCCTAAGTACATTTCATAAGTTTAAAAATATATCCTGCAATCTTCGAGATTTGAAAGTTCCGCATGACTGTGAAATGAGCAATATTCTACAAATAAGCTTGGAATTTCCCGCAAAGGCAAAATCCTTTGTGGGAGAAGCCCATTCATATAACATCTTTCAGAAAATTAAGAAATAAAACCTACCATCTCCTGCCCTGGTGCCTGGTATAATCTGAACCAAGGTATCTGTCAGTGGTTTCTGAACTAACTACGAATATATGTATAAATCCAGAATGCTGAACCTAGACTGAGATGCTGAGAAAGAGATGTTTGTGGAGTTATGGTGTTATTGCCCTCCAAATTTCAAAGTATGGAGGATGATTCAAGAAAGAGTGAGCAGGAAAACAATGAAAAAAAGGCAATGTATTGAGGCAGGTCTTCAGGTGGGTTTAACCAATAGCAAACAGAAATTCTTGGATGTGATATCAGGGCAAGAAGGTTGGGAAAAGAAGGTGAAAGTTTGAGCATGAGAGAGTCTTTGGGCCAGGATGTTGTCACAATAGAAAGGAACAAGCACTGAGGAAGAAACTGTCAAGAACACAAATATACTAGGAGTTCCAACCCTGTGAAATGGTTAAATGCATACTTGCATTTCAGTTTATATATTTGCATATAGACTCATACACCCACATTACAATCAATATTTATTAT
Source organism: Lepus europaeus (assembly GCF_033115175.1). NCBI lineage: Eukaryota > Metazoa > Chordata > Mammalia > Lagomorpha > Leporidae > Lepus > Lepus europaeus. The sequence goes on from NC_084831.1 coordinate 64,154,811, forward strand.
CTAATTAAATATAATTTCATTTTCAGCAACCTGTTTGATTGATGTTGGAGTGTCTTTGATCTAAGATCATATTATTCATGGTTAGGAACCAAGTACTTTAGCTCAGGTAGAAAACACTTTGTTTTTCTCAAAACATGCTCATCTACAATTTTCCATATTTGCCCTTAGTCTCACACGGATCTCATCAAACATGAACCATTGTTTTCCTTCAACCAAGCATCCAAATTGTCAGTACCATTAGTCGAGCATACTCTCTAATTGCTGCTAATTCTCTGATGGCTCTGGAGCGCTGGTTAAGTCCTTCTGATAGGATAGCTGGTGGAATATTCAGGAATCTTTCTCAAGGGTTAAAAAAATATATGGCAACTGAAGAAAAACGTTTGCAGTAAACACACCCAATAAAATCTTTAAACAAAGCACTGACTGCTTAAGTAATTTCCTTTTCTCTATTGGCGTCCAAACCATACAGTATAGCAATGAGTGTGAAATCCTGCTTAAGGAAGGCTCTAGGTTTTTTCCCTTTGGTCTTATATATGGGTTTCCTCACATGATCAATGGGAAAGGATCAGACACTCTTATATGGAAGACTGCATTGGAGTTAGGCCAATTCAGTCATAATGAATTGTCAAAACTCATGAACCAGAAGTTTAAAAGTATGATAACCTATGTTTTCTCTATTAGTCTCCATTTAGTATTTTCAAAATTCTAACAGTCATGAAAATAAGCACATTGCTTATTGTTATTATGAATTAAAATTATTTATTGAATATACTTGATTATATTGAATTGTCCAATTATTTTTGATGCAACTTAACAATGTAGAATTCCCTAAGCATATTTATTTGGCTTTTTGAAACATAAATTGTTCATTTTCATTTAATAATATTCAAATCATCTTAATTGCCTTCACTGATACATGTAATGTTTTGAATCTTAATAATTAGAGTTACTTAACTTGCAGGGTAGCCAACTGTGTACTGGAAAATGAGGGCAGGGCGCCAATTAATGTAGGAGAAGAATGTTTGCATGTTTTAATAACTTTTAAGAGGAAACATAAGATTTAAGTTATAACCACAATTATAGATGCTAGGGACGAAAAAAACATTTGCTTAAATCATCTCTCAATATGTATGACATCATTCCACACAAAATGAAGGTTCATTCAGTTTATATTAATTAAATATTATATAGAGCAAGATACATTGAAGGGAAGGGACTGAAGCAACAAATATGATGCATAGAAGTGCATAGTTATGTATAGGTATAAGGTAAAAGAAAATAAATAATCACTAACACTGTCATCATCACCATCATCATTATCATCTTCATCATCATTATCATCATTGCTAAGCAGTCGTAAAATGATTCAAAATAGTTTATATTTTATCTTCCTACAATGAATGTACTAATATGATGTAATGAACATAGATTCATCTGAACTTAGAACTCATCTTTCTGTAGGGTACAATCATCTGATTTTGACATTAATCTTAATTTTGTGATCTGTATATGATATATCAATGAAGTAACTTCATGAAATTGTCCAAAGATTTATCAATCTATGGTCGAACTTTGAAAATGAGGTTTGAGGAGCTAGCACTATGGCAAAGCAGGAAAAGCTATTGCCTGTTACACTTGCATTCCTGTGACGGAATTTGTGTCCTGCCTACATCACTTCCAAACCAATTCTCTGCTAATGACTTAAGAAAAACAGCTGAAGATAGCCCAAGTTTGGGGGTCCCTACCATCCATATGGGAAACTTAGATTCCAGGTTGGCCCAGCGCTAGCCATTTGAGCCATCTGAGGAGTGAAACAGTGAATGGAAGCATTCTCTCCCCCCACCCCGTACCTGTCTCTCCCTCTCTCTCTCTCTGTAACTCTGACATTCAATATAAATAAATAATTTTTTTGGAAATGAGGTTTGAGTTCAAACCATATGTATAGTAAGTGGTAAAAATAGTTTGAAAATAAGGAACAGGCACCCTATTTATTCCTTATTAACCTATCCTTCCTCCTACTGTTGCTACTACTGATAATAGTCACCATGTATTAACAAATAACACTGCTTATAAAATGATACTATTTTTACTATCTAATACATTTTTATTATGCATCTTCCTTCCCTAAAATGTGATGGGTCTCTGTAGTATCAATGAGTTTGCTTTCAAAGACCCTGTCTTGTATTTGATTTTTTATTGTAACACCACAAAATGGAAAAGAAAGTAAAATGATAGCAGTGTTTATTTTTCTTCAAAACTTATCAATATTTATCTTGTTAATTGCATGCTCCAGGAAATTAATGAAAGAAAGGTCTTCTATTTCACAAACTGAGAAATTAGAAGAGGCACACAGAAGTTTAAGGATACAGTGATAATGATAAGGCTGGTTCTCATAGCCTCAGTTCCTACTGTCCCAGTACTTACTAAAATATTTGTAAAGGAAGTGATTAGCAGGCTTTATGTTTGACAAATTCTGAAGAACTCAAAGACTTCATTAATTAAAACTTGCATAGTACAATAACATTTGTCAGTTCATGTATTTTTATTGGCTGAAAAAAATGTTGGAGATTAAAAGAAGTTGAAGATATTTCATATAACAGTTACTCCTTAAATATTTTATTCCAATTTATTTTCATTTACAAGCTATTCAGAATCATTCAGTTTTACAAGGAGTTAAACCTATCATAAGCTATTGTATTTGTAGCATCTGTGCTCTATGAAATTATCTACCTGATCAGACACTGTCAGTTTTTTCTTCTTTGAGAATTCAGTGACATTTGGTATCCATCAAATTTTTCAGTCCTGATTCGAACTAAACACATAACTGCTTTTCATCTTGTAATTCGATATTTGTAAAGTCAACACTCTTATTGTTATTGCTGACTATTCTAGAGAACATATAATTTATAAATTATTTTTAATTCTTTGATAAATACAGTATAGGTACAATATGTCATGTATAGTATGGCATACTAAAATAAAGTATAAATTATAAACCAAATTTAAAATGTAGTGTTTGTAGGATGGGCTTCTACTATAAATTATATTTTCATGTATTCTTGCTAAACCAACTCATTGGCTATGTTATTGAAACAGGGAAACTATTTGAGACTAAGTTATATCAGTATGCTATTAAAATTTTGATTAATTCTCATTTAATAATTTCCCATTTTCAAGTTTTTACCTGCTCTGATGTTTAGTTCTGATAAGTGTGGATTTTTACATTAAATAAACGTGAATCAATTTTGTCTCAAATATGTAAAGCTCCAGATAGTCTACTTAAAAGATCAGAAAAACTATGTAAAACTCCAGAGATTCTAGTTAAAAGATGAGCAAACTGTCTTCATGTTGCTATTACTCCAGCCCATAGCCACTTTTGTACACCATAAACAGATTTGCTGACTTAGATACCTCTGAGATGATATCAAAACAATTATCTTTAGAATGTTTACTAATAACGAAATTTTATTTAAAGTTCTGCTCTAAGTAAAATTAAAGCAGGTAGCTTCTCTTCAGTGCTATTGCTATGCACTTCAATCCATAATTTATTAACCAAACTTGACAAAAGAGTTTTATATGATGATAGCATTTCAACTAAGACATTTAACATGCCACATATTGTTAATTTTAAATCACTCAAAGAGCACCAGTGTGACCTCAATCTTTCATCTATAGATGCCCTGGAACTCCCATGACTAAGGTGATATATTTAATCATGTGACAAGAGTGATCATCCACAGATTTACATCCAAATGTATTTCCTTTATATACATTATCATATATAAATTCATTATATATGTATATATATGGTATCTATATGCCTTTCTTAAGTATATTCCTGTGTGTATCCTATTTTATACATTATATCTACATCTACATCTCTATCATCTCCTTCATATACAATCTTCCATCATTCTCTCTCCCCACATATATAATATTCTTTCCACTGATCAGGCAGATGGATGGTATACATGCTATTATTTATTTATTAATTGTAATATCAGGTTGCAAAAACAGATTTCTGGTTATAATCTGTTTGAATCTTATTTATTTATATAAGAGCAATTGCTTTATTACTCTGCTTCTTCTATTTACATGGTAAGAGAACTTACAGTGATGACTCCACATCATCACTCTATTATGTATTGTATTAAAATCTTTCAGTGTAACTTTTATATAGCCAAAAATAAATATAATATGAAGCAGTGCCTCAGGGCACAAAAAATGGTGATGGCATTGCTAAGGAGATCAAACTATTCTATAAGCATAAATAAAGGAAAAAAAAGAGGAGGTTTTGGTATTTTTATTCACAATTTAATTTCAGATGCATACTACTTAATAAAATTTATATTGTTAATCAAGAAAATGTATTATAACATAAAATGTTATTACTAATGGTTATTCTCTGCCAAGTCTACACAAGTAGATTAAATTGTTATTTATTTATATATGATATCCAAGAATAATCAAATTTTCTTATGGTACTACACATCACTATCACTTATTTGGCATCTATCCTCTCAAACTGGTGTCCAGTAAGAACTCAAGAGCAAGGATGATGATGGCTTCTGGCAGTTTTACTATTAATGTACATATTTCACAGAAGAACAGAATTGTGTGATCTGACAGGCATCAGTGTGAATTCTAGAACATTTCCTATATAAGAAATCAACTTGCATGAGAGTCCCTTGCTACAAGGATTCCAACACAGATTCAGTAATTTAGTCCACCAATAATTCAACCCTTGAATGAATGCTATAATAGTCATGTTAAATATCTGTGTAATTAGAATGTTCTTAAAATATTGCAAAAGATGTTTCTTCTTTAATCAGGACATTTTTGTATAATCTAATTGTTCTTTTTTCTCCTTATGTATGAATCAATCATTTTGTCTTATCTCTGCCATAACCTTCTTCTTTATATTGGGCATCATTTGAAAAAGATAAAAGAAAAGTAGTGATCAGTATTTACAAGAGAAAGGTTGTTTATTTAATATGGATTAATTACACTACCCAAATTGAGTTATTTCAGAAAAAATTTAAAGTCATGTGTATGTCTAGTCTCTGTTTCCATTACCACATCTGAAATGGTGGTATTTCTTAGAAACAACTTGGCACTTACTGACTATAATGTACCATGGTAATATACTTGCGCAAAACACTGAATTTAATCTTGGTTAGAAAAATCAAATAATTTATTTGGAACAGATGTAAAATTGTGAGTGAAAATCTTCAAAATGTACCAGTTCAGTCCATATGGAAAAGTCTTTGGGTCTCTTCTATACAACATGTCTTTGAATTTTCTACAGCACAGCTTTCATTCTAATTTAATGCAAACAGTTCCAAAAGTTTAACCACAATTGCAAATCTGGATTATGGCAATGTTTGAATCTAAACACTGAACCAAGTCTAGCAAAAGTGTTGTTGATGAAAGAACTCTAGACAAAGAGGTGAACAAGAAGCAAAGGGAATATACATCAGTGAAACACTTTCTGTTTCAGGAACTTGATCACCTGTCTTAAACCCTTCAGCACTTTATCCTATCCTCAGAAAAATGAAGTCATGTCAAAACGTTCCCAAGAGGTTCTCCAATAGGAATGAATCAGGTTTTAAACTTAGATCTACTTGACTCCTTTTGCTACTAACTCTATGAGCCACAAGGTCATTAAACTCCAGCGGGTCATAGTGACTTCATCTGAATATTGGGGAAAGCTCATTTTCAAATCCTCCTCCAGGTGTAAAACATATTATTTTAAATCCACATGATACATTATTACAGTTATTAATGATCCTGAAGAGCATATAAAGCCTTACTTCTTCCTGTTACATACTATTTCATGTGCTATTTTTTGGTTACTGGAGACCTTAAGGAATTTTTAGATTATGTATATTTTCAATCTTTTCTCAAATGTAGGAAAATGCACAAATTAGCTTGCTTTACTTCTTAAGTACACATATATTTTTAAATAGTGTCAAGTTCAACATTGTTGACAAAAGGCAAACCATTTGAAACCATCCGGTTTTTAAATAAAAAAAAAAAAAACTCAGTAATATTAATGAAGTTTAAAGATGGGCTGCTGAGAAACTTAGATACTTGGAGAATTCCCTTTGGATTGCTTCTGAGAATTTCGAAGCAATTAAGCCTTTGCTATGGTGCTCTGTAGGCACAAGCCAAAGGATGAAAGATGCAACAGAATGTTTACAGAGTGTGCTTTAGAGAAGGGATTGCTTCATGCACTCATGTAGCAAAGCATATCAACAGGAGTTCATTTGAAATGGCTGCTGGTTTTTCTCTCATAGTACATTCCACAAATTAGGCAAGATAAAACTGGGAAAGAATATGGAGACACTGGCCATCATTCTGAAGATTCAATGTAGTATTTCTTCACAGCTGCACACTGGACTAAAACATAGGATTTTAATGTTCCCTGTGTTCACTGCTATGTTACTGTTTAGTTAATCTATCTACCTTCTAAATGCAAGAGAATTTCCTCTATCTTGCTTCTTTTGTCCTGAAGTAGGACAAGATTGTCACAGTGGCTGGCACTAGTGAGTTAACTTTATAACCAAAACTTACATCCCATTTAAGGACTCACAATTTTAAAGAGTAATGAATTGTCAGTTTTAACTGGAAAGGGCTTTTTATCTGAGTTTAGATGTCTTTTCAATATTTATTTTGCTCCACTTTACACAAATCTGTGTAAGATTTATCTTGTTAGTTTCAAATGTAAGTCTCTTTTGGCCACATTTGGAAAATAAATCAGACTTCACAAACACTGTGAAGACTGAATCAATATATTAATATTGAGGAGGTGTTTGAAAGATTTATTAACCACAAACGAACAGCAAATATTACATCAGAAATATTAAACATGCTTAATCAAAGTCATCAATTCTAGTTATGTATCACTATAAATAGTTTAGAAATTTACTTCAACATGCTAGAGATTCAATACAGTCTATCACATGATTAGAGCTTACAGGAAAAATAAAAGAATAAAAAATTAAAACAAAACTCAATAGGTAGAGGAGCACAGTACATCTATTTTCAAAAGATTTTGCCTCATTTTCCAGATTTTTAAAAGTGATCCTACAGAAATTAAAGAGCCAGACAAATAGTATTCAGTAAAGGTTCTCATTCATTGAACAAATATTTCATGAATGTCTATTAGAAGCCATACCAAGTGCTAGATCCTGGTAATAGACTTTAAATAAGATGTCATATAACCTTAAAGAAACTTAGAACTCAGTGTGTAGACATGCAAACAAGCAACCCCACTAGAAATGTGAATGAAAATAGTTTTGGTGATCAATGGTAAAAAAAAAAATTTGGCTGCCATCAAACCTCACTGTCAGGCCTAATTATCCTTGTTTTAGAGGTTAGCAAACTGAGCCCGATTGATTATAGGAGTGAAACCTTCAAATTGTTTGCTAATACTAACAATGCTAATCATGGTACATTGGGAATTTATCAGGTAATCTGAGTTCAAAATTCATACTATTTCTGTCTTTATGTCTCTGCATAACATTCCAGTCAGTTGATAAGTAAAATTAATTTCAAAGTTATGTTCAGTTGATTTGGCAAAATCTTAAGCTTCTAAAACAGGTGGAGTGATCGTGTTTAAGGCTTTTTGAGAAACTTGGATTTTAACCAGAACTGTCTGTTGTTCTTGAAAAAATATATACAGAAATACTAAAATAACCTGGCAAGAGAAATATCATTTTATTTGTTTTTTTCATGGAAATAATTCTTCAGATAGAAATCTATCAAGTAATGTACAGAAGAAAGCTAAAGAGAATACCTTATTAGTCAAGGATATTTCTTGAATATATTCAATTAAAGTGCACATATATGAATTTTATCAATGCTTTCTTTGGTGTCAATAATTAAGCATTTTGTAAGTGTTTTATATTGAGATACTTATTATATTATTAAATATAGTCTAGTGGAAAGAGATCTAGTCAAGAGACAAATGACATCCATTTAGACCAGGCTTGTTGCTATCTCTTCGATCTGGAGCAAGAAACTCAGCAAATGGCACTTTAATTTTCTTATCTAAAAAATTGGAATAAGTTATCTGTTCATTGGTCCTGAGGGAGTTTTAAATTAGGCAAAACACATTTAACTCTAGATAAATATAAAGCCAAGGAATGGATTCTAAGCCCCATGAGAGCAAGGATTGCTTTGTGAGCATCAGAATCAGAAGCAATCCATGCCAAGAAACACATAATTGCTTCACCAAGATTGTGGATATGTAGCAGCAGAATTGTAGTTAGGATCTTAGTCTCCTAACTATCATGCCTTTCCATTACATGAATAGTTCTAAAAATAAACAGATATATTGAGGAACAAATTTACAGATTGTGAATCAAGTAAGTTTGATAAGTGATGAATTGAGCAATAAAAAATATAAAGCAGAAATTTTGGAATTAGTATTTAATTTAAAATTTGGCTCCTATACATCCTGTTCATATTATTTTGCATAATTAGCCTAATATATTTGAGCATCCCCTGAAACACACTGCTGCCCATAAAATACAGATGACAATAATATTTATACTTTATTACATTTTGTGTTGATTAAATGCGATAATGGATATCAAGCATGTAGCATTGTGCTTGGCTTGTAGTAATTACTCAAATAAGTATAGCAAGAGTATTGGTTGTCTATGGTTGCTTGCTGTAACAATCTACCAGACACTTTGTTGCCTAAAGCAACAAAAATTCATTATCTTATACTTATATATTAAAAATACAACCCTAGACTCCTCAGACTAAAATCAAGGCACTGGTAGGGTTGCCCTCTTTCCTGGAGGTTCTAGGAGAGAAGGCACTTCCTTACCTTTTCTGACTTTTGGAAGTTGGCCACATGCATTGATTCATATTCTCTTCCTTACCTTCAAAGCCAGGAATAGTTAAGTCCCATAACTCTGATCATTCTTTTTTTCTCCTCCATTTATAAGAAACCTTGTTATTACACTGGGCCTATTTGAATAACAAAGGTTAATCTCTCTATTTTAAAGTCAACTGAGAAGCAATTTTAACTCCATCAGGACCTTAATGCATCTTTACTATATAAACATGAAATAACATATGTACAAGTTACAAAGATTAGGTCACAGACATTTTTGAAGATGATTATTCTGCTTACCATGGTTTCTATGATGAAAAGTGTTCTTAAAGAATCCTATATACATGTACTATGTGTATGTTTTGGAGGGTAGTGTAGTATTCAGAAGTTTTAAATGTATTAGAATTGCTGTTATTTCAGAACATTTTTTGGAATTACTGTTGCAAAGAATACACTTTTAAAATTGATATGTTTCTCCATAGTTCAATATGTTTGTTAAAAAGACACTCTGATTATGGATAGACAGACATGCTGATAGATATATGTACATATATATATATATGTGTGTGTGTGTGTGTGTACATATATGTATGTATATTGACATATATGTGAATTTACTTACACTGAATCTTTTATAAACTTGATAAGAATTCTCAATTTCATTCTTTAATATTTTTTCTTTTTTATTTTTTACCACTAATTATAATAGCTTCATATATGTGATTCAGTACAGTTGTCTAGAGGAAATCTTCATCAGTTGGAATAGGTTTAAAGATACACACTAGATACTTAATTCATGTATATCTAATTTCATATATTCATTAAATAATGGGGTCAATCATTTTATACAGTACATTTCCTACTCCAGGATAGACAAGTCAAAAAAAGAATACTACATGATGTCATTTCTCCCATCCAAGTACTAACCAGGGTCTACCCTGCTTAGCTTCTGAGAACAGATGAGATGGGGCAATTCAGGGTGGCATGGCTGTAGACTGCATGATGTCATTTCTAAACTTTTTTTTTTTTGCATGGTGTTTCCATGTCATTGCTGGTTTTTTTGATTTCTCAGGCATAATTAGATTTTGAAGGATGAGGAAATATATTGAAACTCAAATAAAATCTAGTGCAAAATGATGTGCCTTCATCAACTATTCATTTTACCCTGATTTCATGTTAAATTATTTGCTTCTAGTTGCTCAGTACTTTCTAATCTTTTAAAACAAAGGAGTGGATGGCACATGCACAAAAGAACAAAAATTAGAGGTGTCAGTCCTGAATTCCATTATTTTACAGTCATTAACACATGGTTGCCAACTCTAGTAACACAAAGCATTTCCTCTAAAAAAAAGGGCAGGGAGGGAGGACCTATAACAACTAAGTGTACCCCTTGGTGCAGGCAAGACAAACAATATTTTTCCCAGCATGTATCTAATCCTTCAGTGGAATAAGCTTCTTTGTGTAGAGTTCATCACAATACCAACATCCTCTTCCATTAACATAACAATTGCTAAGTTTAAAACAAAGACATTCTAATTTGAACAATTTAAGAAGATTTTGAGATATTCCTGGCCCTTTGGAGACCAGAGCTTATAGTCAACCTAGGATATGATTCTGAGATGCCAAATATAAGCTGGAATTAACTCTTTTTGAGGAAATTCACACCGTTTTCTGTTTTATAAGAGGAAAGTAGCCAAGTATCAGTAAAACAGGGTAAGTTTTTTCCTTGCTTCAAAGTCTGATTCATCTGAGATAAGCCTCACCATACACAAACTTAATCTTTTGCTTCAACAATCAGAATTTAGGTGATTGTTGCATTAATGCCTGATCAAACATATCCTTTTTGTGTTTTCTTTCACATTTCACAGAAGAGGTAAATGAGGCGCAAAGTTGTTGCTGTGAATTGATAAATTCACAGTCTCTGGATGCTATCTCTCAGGAGACATGAGAACCTACATATTCACAAGGACAAAAACTGAACAAAATAAGGAACTAAGACAGAGAAAGTAGAAGCAGGCATGTATTTTCTTATTCTGGATTTTTGAAAATAATCCACATTTTTGAGATTCACGAAAAATTGCTCTATTGAAATGTAGGATCTTTTTATATTAAGTAAATAGGTACTTGTGAAATATTATATCAGTGTTTTCATACCCTTTTATGCCCATTCACTTCGCAGTAACATGGGACATCTGCTGATGATAGGGCCAGGTCCAGGTGAGGAAAACCAGATGCTCCTAATAATAACCATTTATTTAATCATCCCAGCATTTATATGGTTTCAAGTTTGGTGCTACCACTCTTATTTGCTGTCAAACATATGCCCTTTTGTGTTTCCCATAGAAATATAAGCATATTGGTTTAAATTTTTAATAATTTACAAAAGTATCCAACCTACAGCACAATAGTATACAGTTTTATGAAAAGATATGATTTTACCTTGAGAAAAAATTTTGATAATTTCCTGATAGGTGGTAAGAGTTGGACATACCACAATCCAATGCAGTCATCCTGTCTGACTGTCTCTCATTTTCTCTCAATGTCTCTGTTGCAGGGTACTGTTGTAATACCAAACAACTGAGGAAGCAATTCCACATAGATACTCAAGCTGCTAATATTTTTACAATAAACACACTGCTTGTTATTATGTATTTTAGTTGGGTGGATTTATTTCCTTTAGTGTGTTATTTTGGCTATTGGTCATGACTATTTTTGTATATAAAAGTCATTTGAGCTGCTATAACGTCTTTTCCTTTAGTTGATATGAAAAGTTTTTCTAAAAATTTGGCCTGCAATTTGTCTGTCATTATAAAAGTTAGAGGCTATACAGTGAAATCTATTTTTAAAAATTGCTTTGTTTGTCATGCTAGGAAACAATTGAACTAAAATAAAAAGGTTATCAAGAATCTCATTAATTCTAATAAACAAAGTGACAGAGTGACATTTTAACATATTTAGCTTCCATATGAAGCTTTTGCATTACAATGTTGAAAAATGGCTTGGCATGCACGTTTTTCTATATTCTACTGTCCTCAGTTAAATTTAAAAAAAAGTAGGACATTGAAGAAACGGGCAGCTAATATTTATAACAATGCTGTTTGTTACATCTACTAAATAAGAAATTACAGTGACAACAAAGAGGAGAAATTGAGAAGTTGAAAGGGCATACTCATCTTTTCGTCTGCTTATAAACACACATACAAATCCCTTAAGAGGTGTTCATAATAAATAGTAATAATAATGTCATTTATTGAGGACTGACTTTGTGTTCATTTCTTAACACGTATAATTTTTAATTCTGTAGGTAATTCTCTTATGTAGGTTGCATTGTTCACAAAGCCTCATATGAACAAAGCATCTTAATCTTGAGTTGACACAGATGCTGAATGGCAGTGCCAATGTCCATGTTCATGTCAGTCTTCCTCTAACACTTTCACCATTTCTACTATGTAGGTCTGTGTAATGGGTTGATAATTCTGGAGAATCCAATCTATCCACAGACCATGGTTCCATTAGCTGACTCGCTTCAACTCTGACAGCATAAATTAACCTATTAGTATAATATTTATTAATAAGTATAAATAAACACAATATCCTCATTTACTTTACCTTTTAGCCAGAAACACAGATATATTAGCCAAAATGGACTATGATGGAAGGGTGAAGAGGATCAAAGCAGGTTCACAGAAGGTATTAGTTCTACGTAGAGGGAAAGAAGCACATTATTTCTGGAAAGAACAAAAATAGAGGTATGAAACATCAAGTTCTTCAAAGGAATACAAAAAAAAAGGTTCAGTATTCAAACAGGTTAGTGATGGGTACAAGAAAGAATAGAATGGCAGAAAGGATTGTTGCATTTGGAGAAGCAGGCAATGGGATGAAGGGGTAGTTAGTTTCCATTCTCCCTACACCACTTCCCATGGAGATGTCTTTAACTCCAATCATTCATTTAAAAGTCTCTTTTAAATAAGAAAACTATGAATGACATCAGATAATTGTGCAAATACACTTTAAAAGTTCATGGAAAAATGAAATTAGAGGATATGTATATTGTTATAAAAATGTTGAAATCTATGTATGTATTTTTAATTGTGTACATTTCTATGAACTTTTAAATGTACTTTGAATATTTCCAAATTGCTAGCAGAAGTTTTTTTTAATGTTCACAACACAAAGAAGTGATAATAGTCTGAAGTGATAGATATGACAATCATTACACATTTCACACACGTATTGAAATATTGCACTCTACCCCATAAACATGTACAATTACCATAGATCTGAAAAAATAATTTTAAATACCCACTTTATATTATTTGATGCTTTAAGTCTATATTAATTTTTAATTTTAAAAATCAAAATATAAAATTAAAAGCTTAAGGAGTCTTATAAACAAAATGTCTTAAAATAAGCAAGAGGCAATCTGGGGGCAAAGTTATATACAAAATGAAGATCTTTTAAAAATATTCATCATGCAGCACTGAAAATGTAAAAATTACATGTAGAATCCTCAATTCAAAATACAAAACCTGGTAGATTTTCAATTCCCAACACATAGAAACTCTACCTTTTAATTAGACAGACTTTTCCCAATGATAGGCCTAGATTTTTATTCAGCTATACAGAAGGTTTTCATTCTGGGCTAAAACAAAAGGGCCCATGAGGCTATATGTTATGGGCAATTTCTGGTTATTTGATTGATGGCAGGAGTTTGGGAAAAAGTGAAAGGCAGAGATCAATGTATCATTTCCTTCTTATTGTTTTATATGTATGCATATGCCCTCCTTTCTCCATCTGTGTTAATATTCTTTGCTTTATGTAAGAGGCAGAGAGACCTAGGCCATGCTCGGCTCATTGCACTGTGCAGCACTTGGTGCTTATGGCTACTCATAAATATCATTTTATGGTGATGATATAGAATGTTAAGTATTGCAGTGGGAAAAGAGAAGAACTGAAAAATTATGGAGCATATTAAATCAAACTGGTATATTTAGTTATCTTTGAACTTTAATATAACACTTTAATAATAAGTATAACAAATAACCCCTACTCTTTCAGAAGGTGGTGATCCAGAAGTCTGACCCCTTCACTTATCTCAAAGGAACAAAATAGAAGATAATTTTGCTTCTGAAATATATAGCTCTTCAGAATTGATTAACTCCATATTTTAAGCTTTAAGTACATTCCAAGGAATCCCTGCAAACTGAAAGGGTCCAGAGAGATTCATACATTCCATCTCTTTGATCTTGATAAGGCCACATCAATTTTTTAACTACATGAAAATGCAAAAAGTAAGTCATCATATTTTGGAAAGAGCCAAACTGAATAGCTAACTACACTTCCAAAAGCACAGATTGAGTTAGGCTGGCTTTAAGAAAGAGCTCACTGCTATGCACTGGGAAGTTTAAAGAAACACATACTGTCAAAGACAAGTGGGTTGTGTGAACTACAAGCTCAAAAGCTTCCCAGTAATCCCAGCCACATGCCAAGTCTCAGAAAATGGGACAGTGCTTCCTTTGGAGACAGGAGAAAAAAAAGAAAAAAAAAAAAAAAAAAAAAAAAAAAAAGCACTCCAAGGTGTGCAAAGCTGACAATTCTCCACGAGAGATGGATGGGCCTTGGGATTTTTTCTGCCTTCAAATAATTATTTGAAAGCTCTGCAAGGCATATTCATTAGGTAAATAAAGACCTTTGAGAGCAATTTTTCATTTGTTCAGAGCAGACTTAGAGTAAGTATTTCCAGGAATCTTTAGTGGGTCAGAAGCTTCAAAGGTGAATTTATGTTACTTTGAAAAATGCACACAGCTCTTCTGTTTAAAATGTTCATTTTAAAGGAGAATATATTACATTGCACCTATAAGTGCAGAGTATGAGGAACCTAAAAATTGAGTTTCTCCTTTGCTGTTTTCCTGACATTTTGTTCTTGGTCACTCAAACCCCAATTCACTAATATACTCAAAGCTTGATTCACTTTACTTCATTCCATTGTTTGCTCAGAACAGATTGTATAACAGGCAAAGTTTGAAGATCAAGTTTATTGATTAAACCTACAACACTGAAGTGTCTATTAAACCAGGACAACTGGCTCCCATGTGACTTAATCCGCAGGAAATTTTTCTCGATGGAGTGAGTTTGGCACCATTATAAGATTTCAACAAAGCAAACATATTACAATATGTAAGTTATATATTATAGTACTCACACTGACACTTAAAATGTCTCTACTTCTAAATTCTTTCTTTTTCTACAACATCCAGCAAAGTTCTCAGAACCTTGTATAAATCTGAACTAACATAATAGTTCTGCAGCTTGATTTTCTTTCTCAAATTCTTAAACTATAATTTTATATAACCTAACTAAAAATTTGTATTATGCTGCTTCCATCTCAAGCTAATCCAAAAAGATACAGATTGAATCACTTACATGCTGAGATTTGTTATTCTACAAAATATTTGGAGAGGATAGCCTCACAGTTAATGCCTGACAGTGCTCGATATGATGATTATGGAGATTCATCAGTTAAACAATTGTGCCTTTTGTCAATAAGCCTTTGACAGATGTTGTCAAATTCTCAAAATTCTCTATTGGTTGACCTTTTCTGTCTTTTTTTTTTTTTTTTTGGACAGGCAGAGTGGACAGTGAGAGAGGAGAAAGAGAGAAAGGTCTTCCTTTTGCCGTTGGTTCACCCTCCAATGGCCGCCGCGGTAGGCGCGCTGCAGCCGGCGCACCGCGCTGATCCAATGGCAGGAGCCAGGTGCTTCTCCTGGTCTCCCATGGGGTGCAGGGCCCAAGCACTTGGGCCATCCTCCACTGCACTCCCTGGCCACAGTAGAGAGCTGGCCTGGAAGAGGGGCAACCGGGACAGAATCCGGTGCCCCGACTGGGACTAGAACCCAGTGTGCCAGCGCCGCAAGGCGGAGGATTAGCCTGTTGAGCCATGGCGCCGGCCTGACCTTTTCTGTCTTAATGCAAAAGGTATGAACCTGTTTTAGTGTCAGGAAGTTTGAGAACAAGATGGAAACCAAAGGCACTCTTCCCTGAAGGAAAATATCAAAAACACTGAATATTGCATATACTCTCAAAGAATTTTTGATTGAAGAACCGCTCCCCCTGCAATTGAAAGTCAAGTCTTAATTGTTTTGGCCAATCTGGTAGATAATTTTCAGGGTGAAATTATATCTCAATAAACAAACAACAGTCAAAAAGTGATAGATACATCAGTCATGGATGCTAATGTCAGAATTTGAGCAAAGTTGTTACCTAAAAATCTGAAATCTACTTTGATAATCTTGTCAGTCTTTCCTCAATCCTCTTTATATGTAATGTTATGTTTCCTCCTTTTCCAACTACTGAGATGGTGGAGCTGGATCCATAAGTTGAATATTTCTGTATGATGACACTCATATCTGCTGCTTCCGCTGGCAGCTTTGTAATCTGGGGAAGTTCCCAGTCGTGACTCCCCAGGGTTCCCTGCTTAAGCTCTCTGCAGCTGTTCCTCTCTGCAATGAATGGCTCCAGTCAGCAGTCTAGCCCAGCAATTACAGCCTCTTCCAGCTGCTCCCCAAGAGTCCCATTGCTTCTCACATGCTCAAACAACCTCCAACAGCATCTTGATCTCTCAGGAGCTGCACATTTAAGCATCCCTTTGTCAGCACTACTTCTAAAGGATGTCTCTGATGAAACCATTCCTCCAATCTGAAGAGCTTCCCACCCACCTCTACCCCCAACCCGCATTCCACTTTTACTGAAGTAGACTATGGGGCATCACACTTCTAACTGCTGCTTTTGCTCTTGCTGAGACTTGAAGCAGCTTCTCGTTCAGCTCTTAATGGTGCATTATGTATACTCAGACAAGCAGTTTATTGTAGAAAACCATCTCTCCTTGCCTTGTAATTAAACTTAAAGCCCCTCTACCTTCCACTCCAGAAGTTACTGTGACCTCTGAAGATGACTGGTTCTTATGTATTCTGCACATACATCTATTCCAGCCACAATCTGACTACTGCACTTGTTTTCCTCTGAGTCATTAATTCCCCTCTCCCTATGCTATATGTCCCTAGAGGAGAAAGCCTAATTCTTATTTATTGACCTTTGGTTCCTAACTTCTACAACTATGCTTGGCACAGAGGTAAATGATCACATAATATACCTAAGTTGTATTAAAGTTAGTGTTGAAATTCAGCTGCCTGGTTTACTGGAGAAGGTTCCCTGATTACTCTTTTACTACTTTCCCCACAAGGCACAGGTGCAGCTGTAAAAATCAAGTCTCAGAATCTTGCTGGACAGTTCATAGCTCCCAGGGAAAACTATACAACCAGAGCTCTGCAACCTCTCTGTAGGTTATTTTTCTTAAAGTTGCAGTCTGTAAAGATGGGGAAAGACTGCTTTTTCCATCCATGTCATTGTGTATTTTTGGTTCTATAATTCATTAAGGATGCAACAGAAATGTTAATGATAATTGCACCCAAAAAGCTAATAAACAGAAGCCTAAGGCTCACATAAATGCCAGCATTTAATAATTATGCATACTCTTTGCTTTTCCCCCTAATTTATCTTACTTTGTAATAATTAGTTTAGTAAATCTGAGATCCCAGCATATGTGTAATTAATTTTAAAATTTGCTTTTACGTTTGCTTTCTATGCTCAGGAATGAGAGTTATTTTCCCAGAATGTAAAGATGTAATTATCATTTTATAAAATAGTTACCTATATAGAGAATAAAGCTGAGAAACATGCTTCTGGAGTATATTAACAAGTAGGAAATATTTGAAAGTTTATGGAAAATGTCTGTATCCATCAATAGCTACTTAGAAAAAAGCAATTTAAGTGTTTCTAATAAAAGGGGTCTAACTCAGGAACTGCTTACACATGTGATAGGAGATGCAGGGGTCAAAGCAGATGACAGAGAGGCAAGTCAGACATCTGTTAACAAGAAGCCACTGATATTCCTGCAAGCAGGTGTCATTACCAGAGCCAGGAGATCAGGGTGTCTCATCAACAGCTGGATCCCTGGTGTGGGCTTCTCAGTGTGAGGTGTGCCAGTGGGAAAATGGGCTCTCCAGAGGACATTGGTGTCAAGGAGGAGAAATCTCTTGTAGGAGACACTGCTTATGGCAGTAGAAGAGGGAATGTAGCCCACTTCTCCCTCCCCCCATCAGCAATCTCTTTCTCACAGCTGTCTCTCGCTGGGTGAATACTGCCAGAAACCAGAAAACATAGTAGGTGAATATGTTCAAAGGTGTGATTCAGAGTGCAGCAAGAGTGGAGTAAAGAATGGCCTTGAGATCAAATAGGCAAAATGAATGCACAATATCTTGTCTTAAATTTTAGGTAATACCTCATTTTCAAAATGTAGAATTAGTTCCTATTATTCTAGCTCAAAACATTAATATTGCCATAAATGTATTATATCTTTTTATGCAGAATTCTCCACAGTAAGGGAGGATAATTAATTTTGCTAATATTTTACATATTAACTTTACTGTCTATATTCTTAAATAAGTCACTTGAAATTAATGAGAGGAATATCAATTATATCCTAATTCAAAGACAGAAAGAGGAAAGGAACTATCTGTACATTATTAGATCTTTGGTAAAAGAAAAACATACATTTATTGAATAGCCACTCTGAATCATTCACTCTGAGAAATGACTAGTATAATTATATTTAAACTTTTTACTGCAAACCAGAAAACGAACATTATTTTTATTTCTGACAGAACAAAAGTGAGCTTAAAGAGAAGAAGATACTTCATCACTTCATATACTTTATATATCAGAGTTGGATATAATTTGAGGGTAAATTAATTCCTATCTCATAGTATCATACTTATAACACCAGTCTTAACTAATTTTAAAAGAAAAAAAATTTCTCAAACTATTATTGAAAGAGAAAAGAAATCCAAAGGAAATTTTATTTGGTCATTGGAGAGCTTTTACTCAAGAAATTTTACTCAATCATTCTATTGTTTGTTAAATATGTGTTTTGGCCCCAATTGCATGCCATCCCCTGCTCTAGTCACTCAGGGTAAGTAAACAACATAGATAAGTTCCATACTTTCACAGAGTTTATCACAACCTGCCATATATTAGAGAATCCAAACCTATGTTCTCTACCAAATCAGTGTTTCTCAATTTGGCATGAATTTTATCCCAGCAGACATTTCAGTGTTCAGTTGAAGAAGGTTATTGGTATCTAATGCATAGAGGTCAGGGTTGCTTCTAAACCTCCTACACTGCACATGTCAATGGCACTGAGGTTGTCAAATATGGTTTTATATGGATATAAAATTATCAGGCTTTTTGAGGGCATATGTATATATGTGTGGAGGGATATTCCTTTTCTATTTGATGCCATAAAAATTATCACAAATTTATCTTGAAACAGCATAAGTGTATATCTAATTCTATGGGATAGAAGTTCAACACAAATTTCACTCAGCTATAATTGAGGTCTTGGGAGGGCTGAGTTCCCTTTTGGACTCCCCAGGAGAGAATCCATTTCTTATTTTTTTCCAGCTTGTAGATATTTCTCATATTCCCCTTGGCTCATGGTCCTCTTCTTCTATTTATTTTTTAATTAAACTTTTATTTAATGAATATAAATTTCCAAAGTACAGCTTATGGGTTACAATGGCTTCCCCCCCATAACTTCCCTCCCACCCGCAACCCTCCCCTTTCCCGCTCCCTCTCCCCTTCCAATCACATCATGATTCATTTTCAATTCTCTTTATATACAGAAGATCAGTTTAGTATATATTAGGTAACTATTTCAACAGTTTGCCCCCATATAGCAAGACAAAGTGAAAAAAAAATACTGTTGGAGTACTAGTTATAGCATTAAATAAGAGTGTACAGCACATTAAAGACAGAGATCCTACATGTTATTTTTTTTTAAAAATTAATTAATTTTCTATGCCATTTCCAATTTAACACCAGGTTTTTTTTTTCATTTCAATTATCTTTATATACAGAAGATTGATTCAGTATATAATTAGTAAAGATCTCATCAGTTTGTACCCACGCAGAAACACAAAGTGTAAAAATACTGTTTTAGTAATAGTTATAGCATCACTGCACATTAGACAACACATTAAGGACAGATCCCACATGGGATGTAAGTACACAGTGACTTCTGTTGCTGACTTAACAATTTGACACTCCTGTTCATGGTGTCAGTAATCTCCCTAGGCTCTAGTCATGAGTTGCCAGGGCTATGGAAGCCTTTAGAATTCGCTGACTTTGATCTTATTCCGACAGGGTCATAGTCAAAGTGGAAGTTCTCTCCTCCCTTTAGAGAAAGGTACCTCCTTCTTTGATGGCCCCATTCTTTCCACTGGGATCTCACTCACAGAGATCTTTCATTTAGGTCTTCTTCTTCTTTTTTTTTTTTCCAGAGTGTCTTGACTTTCCATTTCTACAATACTCTCATGGGCTCTTCAGCCAGATCCGAATGCCTTGAGGGCTGATTCTGAGGCCAGAGTGTTGTTTAGGACGTCTGCCATTGTATGAGTCTGCTGTGTATCCCGCTTCCCATGATGGATGGATTGTTCTCTCCCTTTTTGATTCTATCAGTTAGTATTAGCAGACACTTGTCTTGTTTGTGTGATCCCTTTGATTCAGAGCCATCGAATGTGAACTGAAATTGATCACTTGGACTAGTAGATGGCATTGGTACATGCCACCTTTGTGGGATTGTATTGGAATCCCCTGGCACATTTCTAATTCCATCATTTGGGGCAAGTCTGATTGTGCATGTCCCAAATTGTACATTTCCTCCCTCTCTTTTTCCACTCTTAAATTTAACAGGGATCACTTTTCAGTTAAAATTTAAACACCTAAGAATAATTGTGTGTTAATTACAGAGTTCAACCACTAGTACTAGAACAACAGCAATGGTGAGTTGAGCCCTTTTGGATTACGTTATTGTAACCTATGCCTGTGTTCACATTCCCACAGACTCCCTCCTTCTGTCTCTCTTTTCCATTTTTAAGTGCCCTTGTGATTTCCTTGAGACCATCTGGGTAATCTAAGATAATATCTCCTCAAGAAGATCAGGTTACACACTTTTCTATGTGACCTAACCTATTCACTAGTTCTGCATGTTAGGAGTTAGTCATGTTGTGGGACTATTATTCTGTTAACCACATGGAAGGACATACATGGAACTTTTATCAAAGCTATCTGCACACGGTAGGTATTGAATGAAAGTGGAACTGCACAAATCTTATTGAATTAAATTAATCTTATTGAATTAAGCATAGGCAACCACAATACACATATTTGCCTTCTTTTGCAATGATAAATAGTTCTGAAATCTATCCTTGTTCAAGTCTTCAAAATCTCTTTATAAAATATGTCCGTCCACTAATTTGCTAAAATCAAGACGTGAAAGAATGAATAACACCTTGAGAGAAAGTTGTAGTTGTGTTATTCTCTTTGTCTTTTTAAATGTTAATCTCTTAGTTGGTCTTGGCATTAGGGACAGTTGCCTATAATCTTTGTAGCTAACTCTGTCCTATATAAACTATAATTTTTCTCAAACTAACATCGCTGGGAGAAAAATACTGGTTTGTAAACTATTGATATTTCATGTACAACCTGAAATCTCTATTCTGCATTTGTGGAAACGTGGAGATTAGTTGAGAATGAGGATGTTCGGACCAGGAATGAAAATAGGCAATGCAAATCATGAATGCTTAACTAATCCTTTTAATTTAAATTTTTTCTTGTTATATCAGTGTTCTTGATGTTTTTCCCTAAAGATAGCATCAATACATTAAATCACAGGTTAGGCAGAGTGATTGCCATGAACCCATGGAGAAAAATATTTATACATGTATACAATCGATAAAACTCTGGTTAGTTCTTTTTTTATTTTTATTTTTATTTATTTATTTTTTTGACAGGCAGAGTGGATAGTGAGAGAGAGAGAGACAGAGAGAAAGGTCTTCCTTTTTGCCATTGGTTCACCCTCCAATGGCCGCTGTGGCCAGCGCATCTTGCTGATCCAAAGCCAGGAGCCAGGTGCTTCTCCTGGTCACCCATGCGGGTGCAGGGCCCAAGCACTTGGGCCATCCTCCACTGCCTTCCCGGGCCATAGCGGACAGCTGGCCTGGAAGAGGGGCAACCGGGATAGAATCCGGCACCCCAACCGGGACTAGAACCCAGTGTGCCAGCGCTGCAAGGCGGAGGATTAGCTTGTTAAGCCACGGAGCCGGCCTCCTCTGGTTAGTTCTTAATATCTGTCAGGTTCTTCCCTGGATGTTTGGGAGTCAAAAAGGATTAAGACTCAGTTTTCACCCTCAAGATCTCACTTAGTTTCTTATTTAGAGTTATTGCAAAGATTTATGGGGTTCATAAGGCTTGGAATATACAAAATTTTAAAGGGATGAATACTTTCCAGAGACAGGGACTACAGATCTAGATGGCTTCATGACCACCCATTGCTTAAGAACAAATCTAGTGGCCAGCGCTGTGGCTCACTAGGCTAGTCCTCCGCCTACGGCGCCGGCACCCCGGGTTCTAGTCCTGGTCAGGGCGCCCAATTCTGTCCCGGTTGCTCCTCTTCCAGTCCAGCTCTCTGCTGTGGCGGAGGAGTGCAGTGGAGGATGGCCCAGGTCCTTGGGCCCTGCACTCGCATGGGAAACCAGGAGGAAGCACCTGGCTCCTAGCTTCGGATCGGCGCAACACGCCAGCCAAAACACACCGGCTTTAGAAGCCACTTGCGAGGGTGAACCAACGGCAAAGGAAGACCTTTCTCTCTGTCTCTGTCTCTCCTCTCACTGTCTAACTCTGCCTGTCAAAACAAACAAACAAAAACAAAAAACAAAACAAAACAAAAAACCCAAATCTAGCAATGTGGGTGAGAAAGCTGACAGATTACTGCAAGGTTCCTGTTGCTCTTGCTAGATTACCAACCAAAAGATCCTTAAAGGATGATGTGGAATGGAATGGAGCAAAGTCACTGGGATATTGATCACTCGAATTGTACAAGTTGAACACTGCCACTAGTGGTAACTGTGCCCACTGAATATGATTAATTCTTGGTTTTTTTTTTGGGGGGGGATACAAATAATAAGATAAATGGCATCATTAGTGAATATAAATCTTAATCTCTGCTAAATTTTATCTTTGCCCTAAATAAAGGTTAGAAGGGTGATATCATGAAGATTTCAGTTAACAAAAGCAGCAAAACTTGAACTTTCTCAGTAACAATGTCTTAATTATACATAGGATTTGAGAAAGAAAACAACAATTATATCATAGATCAAATCCTACTACCATGGCTTCCAAGGAGAAAATAAGTTATTCCACCAGACTTAGATTTTATTTGCAGTGTTTCTCAAAATAAATGGACCAGCTAGCGGCTGATAATCTTTTATTTATAGAGAGATTTTCAAAGTGATGGTGTACATTACATTGGGATTTGACATGTATTACTTATACAGTTGTTTTCTTTGTTTTTCAGGAAAAAATGAAGATACTCAAGGCCAGCAGCAAATGTAGCCACTCTACAACATATATATGAAACAGAACTCAAAATTATTACCAAGAAAATAAAATATGGGATCAGACAGAGCTTTGAGACACTTCTGAAACTCTGTGCTTCAGAAGTTATAAAAATAACCATTAATCATTAAAGAAATTTTTAAGGGCAACATCTTGCTGAAAGGGTTAATTACTTCAAAATACTTACCAGTTTTATTTATTTATTTATTTATTTATTTTTGACAAGCAGAGTTAGACAGTGAGAGAGAGAGAGAGAAAGGTCTTCCTTCCGTTGGTTCGCCCCCCAAATGACCACTAAGGCCAGTGCGCTGTGCCAATCCGAAGCCAGGAGCCAGATGCATCCTTCTGGTCTCCCATGCAGGTGCAGGGCCCGAGCACTTGGGCCATTCTCCACTGCCTTCCTGGGCCACAGCAGGGAGCTGGACTGGAAGAGGAGCAACCGGGACAGAGCTGGTGCCCCAACCGGGACTAGAACCTGGGGTTTCGGCGCCGCAGGCAGAGGATTAGCCTAGTGAGCTGTGACGCCGGTCACCAATTTTATTTTATTTCACTTTTTATTTTATTTTTGAGCTATTAAGTTATTAGAAACAAACTCTGCTTTCCTTAGACTCAAAATGAATAATGCATGTTATCCTTTTTTTTCTTATCAATCATATTGCAAGATATCCTATTATTTAATACTTGCCAACATGATTCAGAACTTAAAAGAGAAGGATAAAGTAGGGCAAAATTGTTCCTCATCAAGACCTAACACAAATTATACATTTGATTGATTTTTGCCCACTCCTGCTACCCCTCAAAATATTTTCCAGCTTTTGTGTAGATACAAGACATTACAGTAGAACCTTCCTTGCTGGCACAATTGCCTTTTCAGAAAAGATATTATTTAAACCCCAATACTGCCCCTCTTTATCATCACCAGCTCACAAAGCTATTTCTATAGGAAAAACAGATGGCTCAGATGGAAGCCAACTATGTGCAATATCTATCAATATTATTTTTTCTTGATCTTTCCTGTATCTCATCGATACATTGAAAGTATATAATAAAATATACAACAAACACAATTATTTCTTTTGTTTATAGTAAGCCATATGTAATAGATTTTGGCACAGTGTTGATCTAAGATGTTGTTCTAATACCATTTTCTATGTTAGACAAAATATAAGACTTTTGCACGATCTCTTGATTAGGAAAATTTGATAATATACATTAGTTATAGAAAACATTTTTGGTCATAAGTTAAGATACTGCTTGGGAAACCCACATTTCATATCAGAGTGTCTGGGTTCCAGTATTGGCTTCTGTCCTGATTCCAGTTTCCTTGTAATATGCCCCTGGGAAGCAGCATAAATGGTTCAAGTAGTTAGGTCCTTGCCACTCATATGGAGACATGCATTAAATTTCAGGCTCCTGACTTTGGTGTGGCCTGGTCCTAGCTGTTGAGGTCATTTGAGGAGTGAAACAGTGGGTGGAAAATTTCTTTTTGCCTTTCTTTGTCTCTTATCCATTCAAACAAAATGAAAATAAATTACAAAAATATATAGAGAAACTCTATATGGAAGAATAACACAATTTATTGAAATCTATCATTTCTTGCTGTTACTCTTTTTATCCCAACCTCAGAAAAATCATGCCCAATAACCTTGTAACGACCATCAAAGGAAAAATATTTAGAAGAAAAGAAAAATGTATATTGTGAAATAAAAGCCAATATTAAAATGAGAATTTCACTAAATTAATTTAATTAACCTTATGTCATATGAAACATGTTAGCAAAACTAAAATTCTAGAAAATGCCAATAGATGCCCAGATAGATCTGAAGTAATGTTTTCCTAGAAGCTGGTTTGATACACCCTGCTAAGTAATTATAGGAATTCTAGCTAAAATGGACTGCATGAAAAATAAACATGAAAATGTCTACTGAAACATGCATTAATTTTTAAATGTCATACCATATATAACTCTCTAAAAACCCTTACCATATAGAAGCACAGATGAATGGAACTAATTTTGTCTGCAAAGGAATATTTAGGGAAATTATCCAGATCACAAATGACACTTGGAACATTTATTTGTTACTTGTTACTGTTACTTGTTGAAACTTTGGAACTGCTCACAGTTGCAAAGCAATAATGTTAATTTTCCAATGTATACGACATTGTGGCATGCTTTTTCGTTTGTTTGTATTTTAATTTTTGGCCATTACATCTTTTTCTCTTTTGTGTCTTTAGGGGGAAAGCAGACCCATGTCCTGTGATGCTGTTTTCAGCAATCAGGTCCAACTGGAACAGAAGTATGATGTCCTTCTCTTCATATGTGCACCTTGTCAAGGCTTAAAATAGTCATAGAAAGGACATTAACATTATATTAAGACATGCTGGTCTTTAAAGAATATGGATTTATAGTATGCCACTTAGACTAATTGCTCTCCAGATATTCATTGGAAGGGTAATTTTAAAGTATTTGCACATGAATTCCTATTGAATGATCCTTTGAGAGAAATAATATTTATGGAAGTTTTCTTCAGATAGGTTAGGTTCCAAAATTTATTTGTAGGTTAAAGTGATACTCAAAGTTCTCTCTCTAACTAAACTGGCATCATGATGGATTTTTTTCAATATTTAATTTTTTCCTTCTCTGCAATTCAGACAATGTTGATAGAGGTGGTATAAGAGAAAACCTTATGAATAAGTTCTGTGTCCTACATAGTTACTGTTGAAATTTTCTTTACATCAGAGTGATTCTCTAAGGTGGCTTTTGGTAGTAATGATTCTTCATTCTGGGTAACAAAGTCAGGGCATCGAGAAAAGCAGTTTTTAACCTTATGGATCATGAAGCGTATAACCAATTATAAGCTTTTCTCTCTATGAATTGGTTGTTAGAAACAATGGAACTCAGGGGTTTTTGTTTTGCTTTGTTTTTCTGTTTTTTTTTTTTTTTCCTTTTTAATCAAGGTATTGAAGTATAGAGACTGTGACAGAAATTTTGTAATCTAACCTCACCTCTGACTATAATCTTGTATTATTTATTGTTGTCATCTGATTTATCTTACTTATCTTGATGTACTGAATACTTATTTTTAAAGTTTTAAATCCCTTTCATAATGTTAATAATAAATGGTGGTTGAATGTGTTGTCCTTCCATTTTACAAAGCCTTTCTCAAAACAATGACTAAGCCTGAAACAAGAGTCTAACATTGTCACACTTTGGGATCTTTGGGAATTAGACTCTGAAACAAGATGAAATTTAAAGTCCAGATTATTAATGACAGAATATCTTTGAATCATTCCCTAGGGAAGAAATAGAAAGGAGAGAGAATTGAACAGAGCAAAAAGTTGACCTGTAATGCAATCTGGACCACAACCTTAGCTGTCCCATAATGAAACTCCAGAGCAAAAAATGGCTCATGAGAATTATTCTACGTTGCATGTCAACTATGCTAGGCAAGAACTGACCTTGGGCAAGGTAGCTTTCTATACTTGAAGCTATCCTCAAAACAGCTAACAACTGAATGCTCACTGCACACTACATATACTCAACTTATTGCAAATATTCTAGATAAGTCAGATGCCAGGAGGAAACTAAAAACCAAGCTCCAACTTGTCACATTCTTCAAACTCCATGAATACATAAATTGCTTACCTCAGCTGGTGAAAGAAAAAAAAATTCAACAAGAAAGAAAATATACCTTTGGAGTAAATATTACCAGGAGTAATGTGTAAAAATTAGTTTCCATGGTGTTCAAAGTAAAGTACGAATTTTTTTTCACTTTTAAATTAACTATCTTTTTCACATGTAATTCAAAAGAAAATAATAATAGGGGTTTTTTTGTTTTGTTTTATTTTTGTTTATTGTACTTATATTTTATTTATTTTAGTCATTTTTCTTTCTACTTTAACTGGCAATAGACCTTAAAGATCTTCTGGATCTGAATGCAGATCTGGTTCTGAACCTCTCTTAAAAATGAGAAAACTAGGCCGGCGCCGTGGCTTAACAGGCTAATCCTCCGCCTTGTGGCGCCAGCACACTGGGTTCTAGTCCCGGTTGGGGCACCGATCCTGTCCCAGTTGCCCCTCTTCCAGGCCAGCTCTCTGCTGTGGCCAGGGAGTGCAGTGGAGGATGGCCCAAGTGCTTGGGCCCTGCACCCCATGGGAGACCAGGAGAAGCACCTGGCTCCTGCCATCGGATCAGCACGGTGCGCCGGCCGCAGCGCGCCTACCGTGGCGGCCATTGGAGGGTGAACCAACGGCAAAAAGGAAGACCTTTCTCTCTGTCTCCCTCTACTGTCCACTCTGCCTGTCCAAAAAAAAAAAAAAAAAAAAGAGAAAACTAGAGTTCAGACAGGGCTATTATTTACTTATTTTTGGTGGTCACTTTCAGAATTAGAATTCAAGTTTTCTAACTCCTACTCTAGTGGTGTTTCTCCCTTATAACTGCATTGATTTTTATGGTTAGTTCAAAGAATCACCAGCACAAATGAGTTCCACATGCATAGTGTCTGTGTTGACAAGATATCCTCCTTATCATTCTCTTTCTAACATAATTTTATTTCAATACCTACCTTATGCATAATGTTGAAACAATTGAAAATCGGTTTTGTTTCTACCAGCCAATCTCTGTTTGACATCAGTGATTAATAGTCTTCCCTCAATTGCTAGATTTCTTTATCTTGGTTAATAACGGATTGACAAATTGTTAAGCAATGAACATATGCTTCGAGACTATCCAGCTACACAATTAAAGACAAAGTTTATTCTGTTCATTGAGAGGAAATGTAGCTGATTTTTTATGACTTTTTTTAGTTTTTGAATTGATGGACAAGCCTATTAATGTATTCCCTGAACTTTATTAATGCAATTGGAAAACTGCCCATATGTCAATCAACTTCTAGTAAGTAATTATGTTCATTAATATGGTAAAATCATTAGCTTTTAATTTGACCCACTGAAATATATTCAAGATAGTATCAAGAAGTTTTTTTAGTCTGTTTGATTTAGAGAAGCAAAAATTTATACTGAGAAACATTCAATAAGTATACTAATTGCTAACTTCAGAAGTTCACCATCCTTACGTGGCCAGCAAAAGAGTGGTACACAGTAAAGAATAAAGTAACAGCTTTGTGAGGGAAACAGGAAGTTTGATTTAAAAAAAATAGGGGAAGCTGGGTGCAGTTCATTTATTGTGGTAAATATACCAGCATAAAATGTTGACAACGGAAAAGCCAAATGTACTTAATAAATTGTGACAGATATATCATACTAATACCATACTAACAAAAGTGGGAGCTGGGCATGGGCTACATGGAAAATCTTTATACCACTTCAGAGGTTTTGTTTTGTAAATGTAAAACTATTCTGTAATAAGAATTTTATAAAAACAAATTTAAATAGAAATGCTACAAGAATTAAACACATGCCTAGGCATGGCTTATATACCCCTTCTTTGAAAACGTACCTACTCTGATTTAAAAACATAGGCCTAGCATGGAACAAGAAATATTGAATAAAGGTAAAGAGGATATGTTTAGTGGTCAGAAATACATGAGGTTTTCAAAAATTTCACAGGAAATTACTTTTTAAACTGCATTTTCTAGAAACTTTTTGAAATCAGTATACATGTCATTTACATCTACATATTTAATACATACAAAGAAAATGTCTATTTTAAGTGATTCAAACATTATTAAAGTACATTTTTTCTCAAGTAATAAAAATATTTGTAATTTTTGAGTTAGAAACTCAAATAAAAGAGCATATAACTAAGGGGCTGGCGCTGTGGCTCATTTGGTTAATCCTCCACCTGCGGCGCTGGCATCCCATATGGGCTCCGGTTCTAGTCCCGGTTGCTCCTCTTCTAGTCCAGCTTCCTGCTGTGGCCCAGGAAGGCACTGGAAGATGGCCAAAGTGCTTGGCTCCAGCAATCGCATGGGAGTCCAGGAGGAAGCACCTGGCTCCTGGCTTCGGATCGGCGCAGCGCACCGGCCATAGTGGCCATTTGGGGGGTGAACCAACGGAAGGAGGACCTTTCTCTCTGTCTCTGTCTCTCACTGTCTAACTCTACTGTCAAATAATTTTTTTTTTTTTTGGACAGGCAGAGTGGACAGTGAGAGAGAGAGATAGAGAGAAAGGTCTTCCTTTTGCCGTTGGTTCACCCTCCAATGGCTGCCGCGGTAGGCGCGCTGGGGCCGGCACACCGTGCTGATCCGATGGCAGGAGCCAGGTGCTTCTCCTGGTCTCCCATGGGGTGCAGGGCCCAAGCACTTGGGCCATCCTCCACTGCACTCCCTGGCCACAGTAGAGAGCTGGCCTGGAAGAGGGGCAACCGGGACAGGATCGGTGCCCCAACCGGGACTAGAACCCGGTGTGCTGGCGCCACAGGTGGAGGATTAGCCAAGTGAGCTGCGGCGCCGGCCGTCAAATAAATTTTTTAAAAAAGCACATAACTAAACAAGAGGAAGGCCTAATGGAAGAAACAAAGTTTTTGTCTCGCATTCTCATGTTAGTTTTTCAAATTAGACTAACTCCTGACCTCTAGAATCTCTGAATTACGTTGGCCTAAAGATGTACTCTTGCAAAAACCTTATTGCATTCTCATTTGCCACTTTTAAATAATGAGCATCACCAGCCTGAAAGAATCTGTAATAAGATAAACTGTTGAGAAAATTAATTGACATATTCTTCAATTTATACTTTCCTCCTTAAAGTTAATTGTTTAATTATGAAGTTTAATTTTATCACAAAGTTAAACTATTTACTCATAATTGAAGCTGTGTTTGAATTCAGCTTTACCTTTATGTAAGGAAATAAAGTTCAATTAAGTTGTAGATTTATATCTTTTTCAGACTTAAGCCATGCAACTAAATTAATTTTTAGTCTTGCCTTATTGAAAGGCAAAGTCAGAGACAGTACATCTAACTTGTTCAGACAACATTCACACACAATAGAAAATTCATGCCGTGGTACCACATCATTATAAGATGGTTTATTAATTTTACTTAAAAACACTGCAATACCATTTTAAACTCCACAAAGTCTAAAATTTATACACTATCAGCAAATCATTAATTTATAAAGCAAAAGAAAATGTTGCAACAAGGCAAAAATATGCATTCCTCATTCTTCTAGCATTATAATTTCATTTTTCTTAAAAGTATTTGCAGTAGGTATATATATGCTCTATGTCTAAGTACACAAGTGAAATAAAATAATATGATGATCTTGTTTGCATTTGCAGATTGTATTTAGCTAGCATGATTTATGATCTCCTAAAAACAAATAAGTATAAAGCATGTGCATGTTTACATATTTTTCCAATTACTTATATTTAAATACAGTAATTCTAGAATGCTACTGCAACTTTCTGTTGTGACCTGAATGAAAGTAAACAGAAGTTGTTTTGTGACTGTATAATGGAAGACTCTGAGGACAGCTTTTAAACAGTTACCACCCACATTTCAAAAGGTTCTAATATTTTATGTATCAGTATGGGTTCTTAAAGGCTATTGAAGTGGTAATTCAAAAGAAGATATGAAATGATTCATATATACAAATCATATTGTGATATTAATAGATTTGTCTTGATTTTTCAAGTAGGGACTTCTATGCCTGCAATGGCCTTATACATAATGGTATGTAGGGACATAAATTGCTGATGACAATAACAATATAACTTTCAACATTGTTAGTTGCTTCTAAGTCATACTGATATGGAAATGTTAAATATTTCTAAGTACAGACCTTCACAGTATAAAGTTCTGGAAATGCATACCTTGCACAGTTAGATGCACCTGCATTGTTCTCGGAGTATGTTGAGTCTGCACAGAACACGTGTACGGGCCATCATCCGTCACATCTACATTCTGTATCTGGAGGCTGTAGTCCCTTTTATTCAATGTTGAAATTGAAACACGAGGATCCACTGACCACTTATCACCTCCCGCAAAAATAATACTTGACCGGTTCAGCCAGGCACCCTTTGAAGCTCCATCTTCCAAATAACACCTACAAATTACCAGAGACAGAATACCTATTAATCAGAATGAAAATGAGATACAACATTATCTTTGTTCTGAGTGCTACCCCATTTGCTGAATAATAGCACAGAATCAAATGCAAACATCAGACATAAACTCAGGAGACAAAACATACTGATACATCTTCCATTCCCAATGCAAATGTGAAACAAAACCTGCATATAGTCCTGTTTTTAAAAAGTGTGCATGTGCAAATTTTTGAAATCTTTGCTTAGTATAGAGTTGGTCTTCTGTATATAAAATTAACTAAAAACAAATCTTAAGGAAGAATGGAATGGGAGAGGGAGTAGGAGGTGGGACAGGAGTGGGGGTGGGAGGGCAGATATGGGGGGGAAGAACCACTAAATTCCTAAAGCTGTACCTATGAAATTTGTATTTGTTAAATAATAGCGTTCTTTAAAAAAAGTGTGCATGTACTTAAATTCAAAGGCAGTCAAAATCCTTTAAATTCAGTTTAGATAACAACTAATCTAAATAAAATTTAATTAGTTCAAATAACAATTTTCTATATTATATCACGTTTTTATTTGAAAAGATCTATGGTTAGGCTGGTTCAACTCAATCCAATTCTGAATGTGAAGCACTAGATACAAAGTATGGAATAGTACCATGCATATATTGATTTAAAAATATTTGCATAATGGTAAGCTTGAAACTGAAGTTATAAGTTACATTTTGCTGATAAAACCATATACTGTGTTAATTGATTGCTGGCTGCTCCACTTTCTATCCAGCTGCCTGCTATGGCTTGGAAAAGCATAAGATGGCCCAAGTCCTTGGGCCCCTGCACCCGCATGGGAGACCCAGAAGAAGCTACTGGGTCCTGGCTTTGGATCAGTTCAGCTCCAGCCATTGGGGCTAATTGGGGAGTAAACCAGCGGATGGAAGACCTCTCTCTCTCTCTGCCTCTCCTTCTTTCTCTGTGTAATTCTTTCAAATAAATAAACAAATATATCTTTTTAAAGGATGAGAGATGAAATTGGCTAGATAAACTAGAGCCTGCTGATCATGGCAAGTATGATGACAAATTTTTCAGGTCAAATTCAAAGTCAAATTCTAGAACAAAATTCAAAAACACAACTTTGTGTTGAATGGAAATCAGGCACATCAAGAGTTAGAACTGAAGAAGGCTGTGGTCATATGGCAGTGATTTTGCTGCAGTCTGGAGTTCTATATTTCATCCTGAAAACATTCTGATACAAATTCAAGACTGGCTTTCTTAAATGAGTACAAAGCACAGCTACAGAATGAAAACACACAACATAGAAATAGTTTGACAGCATTTCACAGAACACCTTGGGGAACTGAACACAGTGTTTGAGATTGCTACAAAATTGCAAGCTGAAGGCAACAGGCTGCCAACTGGATGAAACTAATCAGTGGGTGAAAAAGTAAGGAACAAGGTACACTGCAGTCTCATTTGCAGTCAGCCTCACCATCTACAGAATCCAAACCAGCAGAAGCCAAAAAGGACATTGTTAATTGAAAAAACCTTTATTAATGTATTTACTGAAGAAAATAAAATCCCTTTAATGATGTAGTTGAGTAACTGTGGGATATTTTCATTCTTAATAACATGCAGAAAGAGTATAGAACATATTTCCCATTTCACAAAATCACATTTGTTTTAGTTCAGGGCAGGACTCTGAAAGTCCACTGCTGGAACTATGGTATTACAATGTGCCATTTAGAGTTTGAATTCCTCAGGTGTTCCTTGAGTCTTCCCACATTCCTGAACTTCACGAATTGTCCTATTGGGTGTACCTAACAATGCAGTGGGGTGTGGATTTCTACACCCCTCACCATGGACTGTACATGGAGATGTTACAGCTAAGTGACTTGCCAAGGCCCAACTATCAGCAGATGGAAAAGCTGAATTTATAATCATCTTCTGTTTCTATTTTCCATGTCTTTCCAGTGTAATGCAGATCAAAGACTTTAAAAATAGGTTTCAGAATTAGAAAGATGATTATAATGTTGCAGAAATTACTGCAAGTAATTTCTTATTTACTGAATGTGACCAACTGCTTAACCTGTCCTATCCTAAAGGAAGCAGAAAATTAATTATTAATGGACATTTTACCATGAAAGTCTGATTTAGAACACTCTGCCAGACATTGCCCTTTCCCTGGAGGTAGTAGCATCTTTACCTTTATTTGGGGGGGGGGGGCATCAGAAGAACCACAGGGACTACTAGTCTTAGCAGAAGCACTAGTTCCCTGTTCTGGCATGGTAGGAACCTTAACAGTATAGAATTTAAATGCTTCACTATGATAAGAAAGGATCAAAGGAATAAAAATGTACTTGGATATGTATATTTCATAACTATCATGGGTTTCAACCCCAAGTTGAAGGGTATACATGGGAATGACCCTAGAATAACACTTTGAAGAAAAAAAGTTAAATTACTTTCTTGCATTGCTGTAAAGTTATTCTTAAAATATACTTCTGAGGTGGAATGTAAATAATCAAAACTACCACATATGAATTTTTTTGAGTAGAGAACAGCAAGGTTTATGTATGGTCTTCTTTGTCTTTTTTTAAGATTTATTTATTTATTTGATGGAGAGAGAGAGGAGAGGCAGAGAGAGACAGAGTCTTCCATCTGCTGGTTCACTCTCCCATTGGCCGCAATGGCCAGAGCTGCACCGATCTGAAGCTGGGAGCCCGAAGCTTCTTCAAGGTCTCCCATGTGGGTGCAGAGGTGCAAGGACTTGGGCCATCTTCTACTGCTTTCCCAGGCCATAGCAGAGAGCTGAATTGGAAATGGAGCAGCCAAGACTCCAACCAGTGCCCATATAGGATGCTGGCACCGCAGTGCCAGACCCATGTATGGTCTTCTATTGTATAAAATTATACAACACTTATATGGACAGGGAGCCAGCACTGTGGAGTAGACTAAACCCCCCACTGCGGGGCTAGCATCCTGAATGGGCACCCATTCATGTCCCTAATGCTCCTCTTCTGCTCCAGCTCTCTGCTATGGCCTTGGAAAGCAGTGGAGGATGATCCAAGTGCTTGGATCCCTGCACCTGTATGGGAGATCTGGAAGAATCTCCTTGTTCCTGGTTTCAGATGGGTTCAGCTCTGGCCATCATGGCCATTTGGGGAATGAACCAGCAGATGGAAGACCTTTCTCTTTGTCTCTCCCTCTCTCTGTCTATAACTCTACCTCTCAAATAAATAAA
This sequence comes from Lepus europaeus, assembly GCF_033115175.1. Classification (NCBI taxonomy): domain Eukaryota; kingdom Metazoa; phylum Chordata; class Mammalia; order Lagomorpha; family Leporidae; genus Lepus; species Lepus europaeus. The sequence goes on from NC_084831.1 coordinate 64,189,397, forward strand.
TAAAAATCTTAAAAAAATACTTATATGAATAGTATATATAGATTTAAGGTCAAACATGAGATGACTATGTAAAATATAAGAAATAGGCTAAACTACCCAAACACACATAAATGTGTGTATGTATGTGTGATTTATTTTGTCATTATGATAAAGACTCATTGAGAATAGGGATTATGATTCTTACCTCTTTAACTCTACCCTATTTTTTCCTTTGACTATTGTTGCTTGACATTTATATGCTACACTAAGAAGTTTTAGTTAAGTAAGATATGCAGTGTATGGTGGATTGGGATGTGTGAGAGAGAGATAGAGGAGTGTGGTAGAAATGTATTTTTGTACACGTTGGGCATCCAAAACTCTTTCTCTTGATTTAAGAACTATAGTGTGCACAAATATAAGTCCATCACAATCTTGGCCCTTACAGAATGTGTTAGTACAGATTTTAAGGCATGTTGTTCATCATGTTCTAAAGATAACTGTCAAGAAAAACATGAAGTAAAATGTAGAAATTTTTGGATTATTGTTCTTCCCCTGGGAATATCTGGATTGGACATTTCACCCTTGAAGCTGTTTTGTTTTTTTTTTTCCTACAATTTAGGAATCAGCTTTTTAGAATTTAAATCATATCATCAACAACACTAAGCCTTCCAATTTCATTGTTAGGAAAAACTCTAATCCTGAGAGTGGCCTACACAATTACATGTAACTGGGTCCTGGGATGCCTTTCTGACTTCTCTCTTACCATTCTCTCCCTGTTTACTATGCTCTAGACTGTGGTCCTCTGGCTATGCTTCCAAGTCAGACATGTTCTTGCCTTTAGAACTTTGCATTTGTTGTTTCTTCTACCTGGAACATTCTTCTCTTAGATTTCTGCATTACTTGTTCCCTGTCTTCCTGATATCTTCATTAAACTATATAACAAATTAAATAGCAAAAATAACATCATTGTTCCCACACTTTGATTAGACATACTATGTGTTTATTTGACTGGATGTTGTTTCTACCCACCAGAAGATTTGATATTTTACTAAGTTGGTTATTTCTGTATTTTCCACAAACACTGGGCAATAAATCAAATGTTTGTTGAGCAGATGAATGAAGGCAACAATTAAGATACTTTTGGATAAAGGAATAATATGGTAAAGTATATCAAAATTCCCTATGTTCAGCCAAATTAGAAAAACCAAGTCACAACCACATAAGCAACAGTAATATATAAGTAAATGAAAATAAATATGGCAAAAATAATAACTGCTGTATCATGTAGAGGATGTGTTATATGATCCAAGACAATAGGTAAGAAACTAAGCATCACACTGATGGAACACAGGAAAGTAATAATTAAGGAGAAGAGATGGTAGGGTGCATGTGGTAAGTTGAGCAAATCATTCATACACACCACCATTTACAATGAGAAAAAACACCACATTTTAGTTTCTACTAAAGAACTCGTACAAATCATTAGACAGGCTTATTATGTGCTATGCATTTTGGTAGGTACTTTACATTTAGTATCCACTTAATCCTCACATAACCTATGTGCCAGATACTACTGCAACATTTTTTTTTTTTATCCATGAAAACACAAAGATACTGACAAGTTTTGGCGTCAAAAGACAGTTGCCTCCCACTGTTAACTGCAGTGACAAATCACACTCTGTCTTTCCAGAAGTAAATGGTAGCAGGGTGAGGTGCACTGCCTGTTTTGAACAGAGAAATTCAGGCTGTGAAAGACACATAGGTCATGTGAGTGACCAAGTCATTAATGGGGCAGGATGGAACAAGAGTCCTCTGGTCACAAAGCAGGATTATTTCCTTCTCTCTGGATTTCAACATGGAATATTTTAGCAGTGAGAGATCTTAGAATTCCTTTGAAGTATAGACAATTAAATCGTTTGAATAAAAATGGTCAGTAGCAAATATATCCTTTAACTGGTTATATCATTGCATTTCTTGAAAGTTATTTTTTCCACTCAAAAAAATCTGCTAGAATACCTACTTTATAAGAAGTTCCAAAAATACACGCTGAAGCATAAGCTGTGTCAATACCATACCAAATATCATGACAAATAATGAAAGTTTCAACCAATCATTTGGGTGTTTTATATACACAATTCCAAATCCCTTTCTATTAGAGATGTATAGAAAATAGTTTAAATGTTTCATTTTGTTTCAGGCTTGTTAATAACATAAACTCATGCTTAAGGCAGTTCATGCTTATCTAATAATGAAGGCATTGCTCATTGCTGCTTCTCAACTTTCAAGAAAGTACATACTGTATATTAGGCAGGTCCTTATTGAAGGGTATGAGTTCCACTTAGTGAGCTATTAGCTGATCAAACTGATGTTGGAAGACTTCTAACAGCCTCTGCCTGGAATACTATCTCCGTTGGGGATGAAATCTGAAAGGTGGACATCAGAGACTTTAGCAAAAATTAGCATATTTAGGCTATTTATTATTTTTAATGCTCTGTTAAGGAAAAAGCCTGTGGTAGCCGAGGAATGATTCTGTCCTTTTACATCTCTAATTCCTGTAGCACATTACAAAAACATAAGCCTTAGCATCATTACCAGTATTCCACACAGCAGGATTTATTCAGCTCCATGGAAAGTGACGAGATTTTTGCAAGACATGTTGATTAATGAAAGTTCCTATTACAGGCACTAATTAATTAAAGAAGAAAAGTACAATTTCATTTAATTCAAAGCTAAACCATATGAAAATGAAATTCTTATGAAGGGATTGGCCAGACACTTTCATAGCTGTCTCTACATTATATTACAAAGTCCTAAATTTGACAAAAGGAGAACTTCCAGAAACATACAAAAAAAAAATCAGAATCCTGTAGCATTTGCATGCTAATTCTGCCCTCAAAAGAAGCTTTGATATCTTGACTTCCAGGCCAAAATGAGGGAAGAGAAGTGAAGCAGAGATTAAACACAGAAGAATACATTCTATCCCTTCAACCACCAGCCTAAGTTTTTAAGGTACTTTGCTAATTTCCTTTGTGGCAATTATTTCCTAGAAAAACTGGGTATAAATTATGTTTAAATAATGTATATATCTTAAATAATATCACTCTCTATAATATTTTGATTGAGTTATAACTTTCAGTTCTTTCCTGCAACTACTTTAGACAGAAATGAGTCTAAGCATCTACTTTGGCATGTGTGAGGATGATGGCACGCTTTGCCAAGGATGATGGGACATCCGCTTATTGGCAACTTGTTTAACAAGTTTCTACTATTTGAAAAAGGGCTTGCCTTTGTAAGGGACAAGAATAATATTTAAATATGTTTTCAGGGTCTATATTTTGGTGCAGTGGTTTAGGCCACCACCTGTGACACAGGCATCCTATATGAGTTCCTGCTGCTTGACTTCCTATCCAGCTCCTGCTAATGTACCTGGGCAAGCAGTGGATGATGGCCCTAGTCCTTAGGTCCTTGCTCCCATGTGGGAACCTGGATGAAGCTTCTGGCTCAATACTAAGCACTTACAAAAATATTAAAGAGGCAGGTAGGTCTTATTAATCCAGGTTCCCTGCCCCTGATATGGAAGAACCAGATTGCATTCCTGGCTCCCAAGTTTCAGCCTGGTCTAGTTCACTGGCTGTGGTGGGCACTGGGGAATCACTCAGCAGAGGTACGATCTCTCTCTCTCTCTCTCTCTCTTTCTCTGCCTTTCAAAGAAATGAAAATAAATAAATCTAAATTAAAAACATAGTAGTGTATGCATGGATGTAGGAGTGATGAATGGAACAGAGTGTAACTATCCTAACAATGAGGAGATGTTAAATACATAACAAACTAGCTTAGGGCAAGGGTAATTTTGTTCCTATGCCTATAAACATGATCCAAGTTGGAAATTTTCTTTGATTTTTACTTTTTAGTTTCTGAATTCAACTAAACCAGCTTGCTTTCTCCCACACGGACTTGAATGTGAGATATTTAAATCTGGAAAGGAATCAAGATTTTGTTAACTGGCAGGTGCTCTGAACCGCCGTGGGGAGCATTCTGTCTACAGCGTAGTCTCCCTGGCAGCTGCTTCGTGGAGAAGTTGGACTTTCACCTCAGGATCTATAAAGGGAATGAACACTACATTCAAAATGCACGCAGGAGGTGTTTAAAACAGTAGTACCAGAGAGGGGGTACATAATCAGGCCTGGAAAAGTGACGGAGACAAATCTGTGGGCTCCAGGCAAGTCTTTCTATTCCATTCTCATTGGGCTGGAGCCAGGTACATACAACCTCATTCCCCAAATAAAAGAATGAACAATATGCGAGTCTCTACTAAACACATTATTAACAACTCATTTCCCTTCCATCCACTGTCTTTTTTGCTTCAGTCATTTCTATTTGCAAACAAATGGAGATGATAAAATAAGAAGCAGAACTTGGATACACAGGAAGGCTCCAAACTCAGCTGTTTTCAAAACTAAGTATATGATGCTACCTTGCAGTATCAGTGAGTATAGACATTAAAATGAATCTCTCTCTCTCTCTCTTTCTCTCTCTCTCTCTCCCTCTAATTTACTCTCAGTTTATATTGGTCTTTTTTTTTAAGATTTATTTATTTATTTGAAAGTCAGAGTTACACAGAGAGGAGAGGCAGAGAGAGAGAGAGAGAGAGAGAGGTCTTCCATCCGATGGTTCACTCCCCTAATGGCCACAATGGCCGGAGCTGCACTGATCTGAAGCCAGGAGCCAGGAGCTTCTTCCGGGTCTCCCTCATGGGTGCAGGGGCCCACGGACTTGGGCCATCTTCTACTGCTTTCCCAGGCCACAGTAGAGAGCTGGACAGGAAGTGGAGCAGCCGGGTCTCCAACCGGCGCCCATATGAGATGCTGGTGCTTCAGACCAGGGTGTTAACCCAAACCCACTGTGCCACTGCGTCAGCCCCTTATATTGGTCTTTAAAATTCCTGTTGGTCTTATTTTTTTTCTAGTAAGAATTATTCTGAGCACAAATTTTGGTTTATGAATAAAGAATGGCTACAAAGCACAGCTAATTAAAGCTAGTCTTGCAATCATTAACTAAAGTAGCCATTAATCCATATTTATCTGTCTTTTCTTGAGAAAATTGACTAAAACATAATTCAGTATGAAATAAGCCTTAAAATATGAATTAGGGAATGTAACCTGGGGGGAAAAAGTGTAGTGTTTCATTTTCAATTCTTTCTGCAAAGAAATTTACTCAAAACGTTTACTCAAAAGATGTTAAAAATTAAAAATAGTTTCAAATTTGAATCTTTGCTCCATCTAATTTGTAATTGTTATTTTTTAATAATACCTGTAGTAGAACCTGGGATAAGTTACTTTACCTTAGTCTTCTCACCTGTATGATAGGAAAGTAACTGAACTTGCCTTATGAAATTGTTATGAGAACTAAAGCAACTAACTTAATATGCTTAGGGTAGAGCCAGAAGCATGACAAGTGTATATTTAAGGTTAACTATTATTACCCATCATCTACGATTAACTTTGTATGTAAAAATAAAATAAAACTATCATAGCCATCTACAATAAGAAACTTTGTGCTATAACATATAATAAAAAAAGAGGCATTCATAGAGTCTGCCTTTATATAGCAAAACTTTTTTCTGTACAGTCAGTGCTGTCTACGGCCATACCACCCTGAACGTGCCCGATCTCATCTGTACAGTCAGTGCAAAGGGAAGGTTCACATAATTTTGTAGAGAAACAAATGTACACCTACTTCTTGCGTTGAACTTCTGTAAAATTGTTTTTTTATACTTCCTCAGATTATACATAAAATAGCCTCAGTGTTAAAAAAATAAGAAGTTATATTGGAACTCAAAACATACATTGAGAAATGAATTTCCCATTTTATTATCAAGTGTTTTGAGCAAATAGTTAAATCTATATTTAGTCTTTAGTTACTTCATAAAAAATAGAGATAGCATCAACTGTATAAAGGAGCTCTCCTTTTGGTATGACATCAAGGAAATTGTGCTTAAGAGTTAAGCTTATAAAGTCATAAAGTGAACCATAAATGGAAATATTTGTAATTACTGTATGGGTTTTTTAAATTTTTTTATGTATTTCTATAAAGGGAACAGATTTCGTGTATTTTATATCTACAGTTTAAGAACATAATGATACTTTCCACTCTCCTTTCCACTCTTCCATCCCTTTTTTATTTTTCTTTTAAGTTTTGTGATGACACACTTTTGATTTCTTTTGTAATTACAAGCTTAATTCCACATTAAACAAAAGAATTCACTAAATAGCAAGTAGTACCTCAGGAGTATAGACAAAGGCTGTAAAAATAATCAAATCTCAAGATGTCAATTTCACTCATATACATTTTTTGTACTCTAAATATTAATTACCACAAATCAAAGGAACCATATTTGTCTTTTTCGAACTGGCTTATTTCACTAAGCATAATGGTCTCCCATCGTATCCATTTTGTTGTGAAAGATGGGATTTCACTCTTCTTTTTGCCTGAGTGGTTTATACAATGTATATGCACACCACATTTTCTTTACCCAGTAGTCATCAGTTGATGGACATCAGGGTTAACACCATATCTTAGCTATTGTGAATTGAGCTGCTATAAACATGGGAGTACAGATAACTCTTTCATATGCTGATTTTATTTTCTTTGGGTAAATTCCCAGGAATAGTATGGGTTAATTATATTACATCCCTAGGATGTGACCATAATTCTATAAGTAGAGGCTACATGAGCACAGTGAACTTACAAAGCCTATTTAGATGAAGTAAATGATTACCCTTTTTTCCCTTTTTATTGGTTCATAAGGCAATTTTGTAAACTATGGACATGAACAGACTTTTTAAAAGTGGCACTTAAGGCATCAGTGTTTGGCCTAAGAATTGAGACACCTGAGATGCCCACATCCCATATCTAATGCATACATTTGGGTCCTGTTTCTGCTCCAGATTCCAGCTTCTCGTTAATGTGCACCATTGGAGGAAAGTATTAATGACTCAATTTCCTGTGTCTCTGCCATCTACATATGAGAGTCTCATTGATTCCATGCTCCTGATTTCAGCCTAGTCCCGTCCCCACTTTTTTCAGGCATTTGGGGAATGAACCAGTAGATGGAATCTCTCTGTCTCTTTCTCTGTCTCTATTTGACTCTTAAATAAATTTTTAAAAATTGTCACTTACCTTTTTTATCATTATCTAAAGTTTGCAAAACCATAATTTCTTTCTACTACAAATATGTCCACTTCAAAATTAAATTGTTAATTCTCTCTTTTGAATATATCCAAAGAAATCTAACACAATGATTTAATGTTCAGTAACAGCCATTCATTTAGAAAAAAATGAACAAGCTCTAACTTAAAAGAAATGTTACAGCACTTATTTTCAAATTATCATTCCATTACTGCCAGTTAATTTGATCTTCATATTTTTTGTTCTTTAAAGTCTTAAATAAAACTGTCTCTTCTATGCCATGAAATTAAACATGTAAATTCATATTAAATAAGTTTTGTGAAGCAAAAAATCTTATTTTTAATAATATTAATAGACACAATTGCTGACTTCAAAGCATACTACAAAACTATAGTAATTAAAATAGCATGATACTGGAACAAAAACAGAGATCAATATAACAGAATAGAGATTTCAGAAATTACTCCATGTACTTACAGCCAATAGATTTTTGAAAAAAAGCTGCCCAGACCTTACATTAGAGAAAGGATAATTTTTCAATAAATTGTGCTGGTAAAACTGGATGTATATATGTAAAATAATGAAATTAGATCTCTATCTTTCATCATATACAAAAATCAACTCAAGATGTATCAAAGACCTGAGATTGCACTCTGGCCTCAGAATCAGCCCTTAAGGCATTCGGATCTGGCTAAAAAGCCCATAAGAGTTTCTCAGGCATGGAAAGCCAAGACACTCTGGAAAAAAAAATAACCTAAATGAAAGATCTCTGTGAGTGAGATCCCAGTGGAAAGTATGGGCCATCAAAGAAGGAGGTACCTTTCTCTGAAGGGAGGAGAGAACTTCCACTTTGACTATGACCTTGTCTAAATAAGATCAGAGTTTGTGAACTCAAGAGGCTTCCAAAAGTGATCCTTGTTAAATATAAGAGTGGGAATAAGAGAGGGAGGGGATGTACAATTTGGGATATGCTCAATCGTACTTGCCCCAAATGGTGGAGTTAGAAACGTGCCAGGGGATTCCAATACAATCCCACAAAGGTGGCATGTACCAATGCCATCTACTATGACCCTGTCAGAATAAGATCGAAGTCGGCGAACCCTAAAGGCTTCCATTCCATGCCCCCAGACAGGTTTAATGGATCCCTCCTAAGGACTGCATTGCCCTAGCACATTAACTGTCTTGTTTTATTACCTGTACTGTAAGCTTCCTCACTGAGTCATTTATTACCCCTGTTAAACTGAAGACTTTGGTTGGATTACTAAATATGAAGTTCAATAAGGAGTCCACTGTTCATTACAGTTGTTATTTAAAAATACATATTTTTGAACACTATGTGAATACCATCTGAATGGTGTGTAAAAGAAGAGACAACACACTGTGCTGTATGGGCATAGTTCAGGACAGGTTTAGCACAAGAATAAGCAGTGACACTCAGATTACTGTATTTTCTCTGTGGTTCAAAATGAAAGAAATCATTTGGAACAAACAGGACTACCCACTATCTATAGAAATTACTTTTACCTGCTAGAACATTTTACATTAAAAATAACTTTGTTTTGCTAAATTCTAGTTTTGACACATTGAAAGTTGCAAACTGAGCCAATAAGCTGAAAAGCCCTTCACTCAGCCCAACTTCCAAAGTGACCACTGCAGCTGAGGGGATGGTCAAGTAGGGTCAGCAACATTGCAGGCAGAACTGTAAATTTCTTGTTAGAGATGCCCCCTGCCTTTACCTGGCCAGCTCTCCTCCCAGGCCAGCCAAGTAATGAAAGTCAACAGAGTGCCTTCCCCTAGGAGGTTCACACCTCCCTTAGGATGTACCCCATGTGAAGAGATAGATAGGTCTGGGCCTCTGAATTTACAAGGCCTAAAGCCCACCAGATTATTATCAAGCCCCTTCTATCAGGTTCTATTTGCCTCTCAATCAGAAAACTTAATTGTAGCTTAGACAGCACCTTTCTTAGCTCCTCTAATAATGACTCTGTCCTTTGTTCTAGACCTTGTCTAGCACACTTGGGCCTCATTCCTTTGTAATCATAACCTCTACTCTACCACCAATGGCTCTACTCCCAACATGTGTGTACTGATGGTCCTCTTCCCCACTTAATGCTGTATAATTGTTCAAACCTGGTAATTGCCACTCTTAGGATCATTGGTTACTATCCTCACTCTGTCTTTTATGACCTTGTCTAAATATGATCAGAGTCAGCAAACTTGGAAGGCTTCCATAGCCTTGGCAACTCATGACGACAGCCTAGGGTGGTTACTGGCGCCATAAACTAGAGTGTCAATTTGTTGGGTCAACAACAGGAGCTACTGTGCACTTGCTCCTCATGTGGGATCGCTGTCCTTAATGTACTGTACATTTTGATTTAATGCTATAACTAGTACTCAAACAGTATGTTTCACTTTGTGTTTCTATGTGGGTGCAAACCGTTGAAATCTTTATACTAAATTGATCTTCTGTATATAAAGATAATTGAAAATGAATCTTGATGTGAATGGAAGGGGAGAGGGAGCGGGAGAGGGGAGGGTTGCGGGTGGGAGGGAAGTTATGGGAGGGGAAAGCCATTGTAATCCATAAGCTGTACACTGGAAATTTATATTCAATTAAAAATAAAAAAGAAAACACATCAAGTTTTGAAGGGAATTTTAAAAAAAAATTATACAATAAATATATATTATTTATATAATCAAAAAAAAAAAAAAGAAAGTTGCAAACTGATACCTGTCTCAGGAAAACAAGTGGAAGTCATTTAAATGTTGGTACTTTCTTTCCTAAATTTCTAAAACATGTGAGGAAACACTGAGAAGCTGGGTTAAATAGATAAAGTGTGCTTGAGGAAGCAGGAAGAAAATGTACTTGATAAGTAGATCAATATTTTCTTAAACCTGAGAAAACTTCCCTATTCAGTTTTGATTCAAACAATGTTATTTCAAGTTCTTATTCTTACAAATGAGAGGATATGATCTCCACAATTTTACTTGAGGACCTACCAATATAGTCTTAGTGAAAGATTATTAATGTTGACAAAGTTCAGAGTTCTTGGCCAGAGTGTTTTATTTATTAAGCAAAGGTAATCATGTCATGTACTGCCCTTATGTTTACCTGCAATGTCTTGTTGAACACACAAGTAATTGCTTTTAGCCTAATTTGTAGTTAGTGTGTTATTTGAGGAACATAACTAAACAAATGAATAAGAAATGAATAGTAATTATAAACTAGAGAAGAAAAAGAAAAGTGGATACTGTTTGTAAATTAGAAATATGAAATATACAGTTCCCTAAAATTTGTAAAGGTCATTCCATTTGCAATTCTTTTTAACTGAAATATTTTCATTCTCAATAAAACTATGTTTTATTCTAGAACTCATTTCTTTTGTAAGCAACTCCTTACAGGGCTCTATACAATTCTCTACCTTAGCCATTAATCTCTCACGTGAAGCTGTCAAAATCTTTTAAGAAAATCGAAATGTACTATATCCACTTTTCTTATCTTTCACAGTGCATTATTTTCAAGCAGCCCAGCAAGTTAGTTAAGCAAAAACCACCTTGTAAAAATCATGTTAGGAATACAGCCACACTTTCCTCGGCTCTCATTCTGCTACCAATATTTCACCATGGCCTCTAAAATCAATACAGAACACACAGGTCTATTGTTTCCAGCTTTGTTTGTCTCCTGAGCTCCCTAATTCATGACCAGCTCCTAACTCACGAAGACTTCATGGGCATCATACAGTAGATACACACGCATCCTCCTCTCTCTCTAACTGACCTCATTAATATGAGTCATTGAAAGAATCTGTCATGCCTTTGGTTTTCTTTTCTAATCCATTTATCGTATATGCATCTTTAGGATTTCAATCAAACAGTGTACAACTCTTTAAAGGCCTAATTTTTTCATGTAGTTAGTGCGTAAGAAGAAAAAGATAGGTTATATAATAAATGTAGAGCTTATGGACAACAGTTTAAAGATAGATTTTAAAGTAGCATTTTATTCCGTTATGAGTGTATGAATGTACAAAATTCCTTTGACATGAACACTGGTCTAATAACTGAAGCATGCCACTTTTGGCCAAGTACACTTTTGATTTTGCCAAACATCAAATTGCCTTGCATATTATGAGAAACATTTGTCTTTCATCTGTAGCTGTGGCTGAAAGTCATCATTATCTAACAGATGCATGGTGACTCTGACGAAATGAGCTGATCATTCCAATCAGCTATTAATGGATAGCAAACTGTAACAGGCAGTTTACTGATATTACCACTAATTAAAGCCCACCTTTACATTAAGATAGAGAAAATTAAGGTGATACACACCTGTCTAACCTTACTAAATTACAAAGAATACATAAAATTAAATCAAGATTTTTTGGGATAAAGTCTGAGTCAATTTCCATTTCAGTTCCTTCAACAATTTGTTGAGTTCTGACTATAAAAATATGCTAGAAAATTGGCTGGCGCCGTGGTTTAACAAGCTAATCCTCCGCCTTGCGGCGCTGGCACACTAGGTTCTAGTCCTGGTTGGGGCGCCGGATTCTATCCCGGTTGCCCCTCTTGCAGGCCAGCTCTCTGCTATGGCCCGGGAAGGCAGTGGAGGATGGCCCAAGTCCTTGGGCCCTGCACCTGCATGGGAGACCAGAAGCACCTGGCTCCTGGCTTCAGATCAGTGAGACGAGCCGGCTGCAGCTGCCATTGGAGGGTGAACCAACGGCAAAAAGGAAGACCTTTCTCTCTGTCTCTCTCTCTCTCTCACTATCCACTCTGCCTGTCAAAAAAAAAAGTATATTTGAAAATATGCTAGAAAATTAAAAGACATAAAAAGATTTTCTTACCTTCAAAACTAACAATCTATAAAAAAGGATAAGCAAAATTCTTGGACCGTATTGACTATGATAGATATGATAGAAGTAAAATAAGAAACACAATGGTTTATAGAAATTCAAAAAGGGAAAAGACACATCTCTCTCTAATAGAAGTAAGAAAATTTCCTGAAGAGATTGGTATTTGAGATGATTATAGACAGGAACCAGAGAATAAGAAAAGAGGAAGGCCAAGAACTATCAAGAGAAGAGTTCTCAGAAAAGAGTCTAAGAAAAGTACAGTTAAATTGGCACACAATAGGGAGTAAAGTGGTGGAAAAGCATGGGATCAGATTTGATAGAAAAGGAATACAGGAGAAAAATGAGGGATAAAGCTCCAGAATTCACCTGGAGGTGAATGGTAGATATTTTAGACACCAATCTGTGTATTTCAAAATAGTTTCAGTAGGCAATAAAGACTTTTTAGAGCAGTTAAAGAACATTATTTAAAAAAGTTTGAGGAGGAGAGCTTTTTGAGCATGTTCTAGGAACTAGAGGGTAAGCTAAATGATTTTGCATTTACTATGAAATTTCTATTTTCATCATAACACTTATTATCTATTTTAAATACTGGAGGAAAAGGAGATTCCAGAACTATAAAAACCTTTCCCAAGGTAGGAGAATCAGAAAGAAGCAGTGTACTAGATGGCCTTTTCATTCATTCAATTACTATTTTCACCAAGTAGTTACTGAACTTCTTACTACTTCTCAGCATCATGTCTTTTGCTAAGATTATTAAGTTGGGGATACGTGGTCCCAGAAACAGAATGAGAAGTATGAGTACAGATCACAAGGGCATTCTGTTACAGATAGTATTATTTAGGAAGGTAAATAGCCCAAAGAGAGGATAAAAGAGTGAAAGCATAATGTGTCCTGTGCAGCTGAAGTGAAGATTTTTAAAGTGGGCAGAAGATGTAGTTATAAGAAAGTGAATAATCTTGTCCAGAGGCCATGACATGATTGGTTTGTCAAAAAAGAAAATTTACTAGCACTCTGGCCTCAGAATCAGGCCCTAAGGCATTCGGATCTGGCTGAAGAGCCCATGAGAATATTTTAGGCATGGAAAGCCAAGACACTCTGGGGAAGAAAAAAAAAAAAAACCTAACTGAAATATCTCTGTGAGTGAGATCCCAGTGGAAAGAACGGGGCCATCAAAGAAGGAGGTACCTTTCTCTGAAGGGAGGAAAGAACTTCCACTTTGACTATGACCCTATCGGAATAAGATCAAAGTCAGCGAACCCTAAAGGCTTCCATAGCTTTAGCAACTCATGACTAGAGCCTAGGGAGATTACTGAGGCCATAAACAAGAGTGTCAGATTGTTAAGTCAACAACAGGAGTCACTGTGTACTTACATCTCATGTGGGATCTGTCCTTAATGTGTTGTCTAATGTGAAGTGATGCTATAACTATTACTAAAACAGTATTTTTACACTTTGTGTTTCTGTGTGGATGCAAACTGATGAAATCTTTACTTAGTATATACTGAATTGATCTTCTGTATATAAAGATAATTGAAAATGAAAAAAAAAAGAAACCTGATGTTAAATTGGAAATTTATCATGTAGGATCTCTGTCTTTAATGTGCTGTACACTGTTATTTAATGCTATAACTAGTACTCCAACAGTATTTTTTCACTTTGTGTTGCTATGTGGGGGCAAACTGTTGAAATCTTTACTTAATATATACTGAACTGATCTTCTGTATATAAAAAGAATTGAAAATGAATCTTGATGTGAACGGAAGGGGAGAGGGAGCGGGAAAGGGGAGGGTTATGGGTGGGAGGGAAGTTATGGGGGGGGAAGCCACTGTAATCCATAAGCTGTACTTTGGAAATTTATATTCATTAAATTAAAGTTAAAAATAAATAAATAAATAAAAGAAAATTTAAGAAATTAAATGAGAGAGTCATGGTCCAGCCCAAAAGACAGATGTCCCAAAAGACAGATGTCTAGCAGTCTAGTAAAAAACAAGAGGAAACAGGTAACACTGCTTCCAATAGATCAAATGTGGATACCTGGAATAAGCATTACTTAAATCTAGGGAAATTAGAGGAATTGGTTTGAGAGTAGAGAGAGTTATTTTCTTTTAGTATATTTCATTTGAGGTATAGGTGAGTCTCAGGAGGACACAGTCCACAAGTAATTATAAAAGCAGTCATTAGGAAAGAAATGTATTTAGAAGTTACTCACAATAGATGTCTCATGATATGGGACCTTATGGATAGAGAAGGAACACTTTAGAGAAGATAAACAATATTACTGAAAAAAGTTTGGGGAACAGAATCTTGGAGACCCATTTCATTATGGCATTGAAAGTAGTAGGAAATAGATATTTTAATATGAATGCTAAGAAAAGTAAAAGCAGGAAGAGATGTTTTTCAGAGTTTAATGTTACTGAAAAGTCAAAGAAGAAGACAGAAAATATTAACTGGAAGATTATTTCTCAGTGACCAAGTACAATTTTAGAAGAGTGATGACAATGTGAGGATGCAAACATTTTAAGAGATTTTTTTTTTTTGGGGTGAGAAGGAGGATCAACAAAAAACTATACTTTTTTCAGTGCCCAATATTAGTCTTTACAAGGCATAGATCCACCCTCTCTTTTTCCCACTCATATATTTAACAGGGATCACTTTTCAGTTAAAATTTAAACACCCAAGAATAATTGTGTGTTAATTACAGAATTCAAACAATAGTACTAGAACAAAAAAATACTATAATGGATAAAGAATTGCACTGTACATCAACAGTCAGGACAAGAGCTGATCGAGTCACTGTTTCTAATAGTGTCCAATTCACTTCAACAGGTTTCCCCTTTGGTGCTCAGGAGGAGATGTACAATTTGGGACATGCTCAATCGGACTTGCCACAAATGGTGGAGTTAGAAATGTGCCAGGGGATTCCAATACAATCCCACAAAGGTGCCATGTACCAATGCCATCTACTAGTCCAAGTGATCAATTTCAGTTCACAACTGATCACACTGATAGTTTTAAGAGTCAAAGGGATCACACAAACAAGACAAGTGTCTGCTAATACTAACTGATAGAATCAAAAAGGGAGAGAACAATCCATCCATCATGGGAAGCGGGATACACAGCAGACTCATACAATGGCAGATGTCCTAAATAGCACTCTGGCCTCAGAATCAGCCCTTGAGGCATTCGAATCTGGCTCAAGAGCCCATGAGAGTATTTTAGGCATGGAAAGCCAAGACACTCTGGGAAAAAAAAAAAAGAAGACCTAAATGAAAAATCTCTGTGAGTGAGATCCCAGTGGAAAGAATGGGGCCATCAAAGAAGGAGGTACCTTTCTCTGAAGGGAGGAGAGAACTTCCACTTTGACTATGACCCTGTCGGAATAAGATCAAAGTCAGCGAACCCTAAAGGCTTCCATAGCCCTGGCAACTCATGACTAGAGCCTAGGGAGATTACTGAGGCCATAAACAAGAGTGTCAGATTGTTAAGTCAACAACAGGAGTCACTGTGTACTTACTTCTCATGTGGGATGTGTCCTTAATGTGATCTTCCGTATGTAAAGATAATTGAAAATGAAAATAAAGAAAACTTGGTTTTAAATTGGACACTGCATAGAAAATTAAGCAATTTTTTAAAAATATCATGTAGGATCTCTGTCTTTAATGTGCTGTACACTGTTATTTAATGCTATAACTAGTACTCCAACAGTATTTTTCACTTTGTGTTGCTATGGGGGGGCAAACTGTTGAAATCTTTACTTAATATATACTGAACTGATCTTCTGTATATAAAGAGAATTGAAAATGAATCTTGATGTGAATGGAAGGGGAGAGGGAATGGGAAAGAGGAGGGTTGCTGGTGGGAGGGAAGTTATGGGGGGGGAAGCCATTGTAATTCATAAGCTGTACTTTGAAAATTTATATTCATTAAATAAAAGTTTAAAAAAATAAAATAAAATAAAATAAAATAAAATAAAAAAGTAGATCCATGTAAAATTGAAATTTCAACAGCTTTCTCAATCTTCTTTTTCAACTCATGATATTTTAATGTCTCTAAGTATGTTTCCTTTATCTTATTACTTATATAACACAGGCTAATTAGAGATAAAATTAGACCATCTTTTGCAAACCTGTTTTGTAGTCTTTCAAATTATGATTTAGAAGCTACTTACTTGCTCATTGTACAGTTGATAAGAATCATTTAATTGCTGACAATTTTTCTCTAAAAAGATGCATTCAAAGTTTCTCTTTAGACAATTAACATTTTACACTAAAGTTACTCTTGAAAATTAATACTTCAGTTCTCAAAATGATCTGATTAGTGGGAGGGTCTTTATTTCATTAGCTTTAAATTATTTGTATAATTTAAAATACATAGATTTATGATTGTATCTGATACCATTTATTACTCACTCAGGAGCTCGAGAAAATGTTTAGACTTCTCATTATTAAATTTTCAATGGGACTATTTTAAGTATTAAATAATTATAAACTCAGGTTATGTCCCTGTTTCTTATTGACATTGAAAATGGCTTTTTTGTAAGCACATCTCCTGGGTACATTTGGAGAACAAAGACAGTAAAGAAGAAATTGCTCTGTTTAAGGAAAAGGGTTTTCATATAAATTGATTTACTATACTGCACTACAGTATATTGTACTAATTATCATGAATCCAACTTTTATATCATCTTGGTAGACCATGGTTTAAAATTTTTAAATTCAGGCTTTGAAACAAATGAATGACAATATATTACAGTCAGCTGGATACAAGCCTAAACAAAATGGAAGACTTGAAAAAAATTGCTGATCTATGCAATTACCATGATAATTTACACATAATAACCTCAGAATTATTCAGCATTAAATGGAGAACAAAGACAGTGATGGAATAATGATAATTTCTAATGTCCCATGCCTTCATGATATCCAGAAGACTGGAGAAACCAGTATATTGTTAGAATTATATCTATGGAACCTGTAACTACATGGAATCTGTTAAAACCTACTTAAGGATTAAAATAAAAAAAAATTAAAAGCTAACAATGAAATCCATACCAGCACATTGCTGAAAACAGAAAGTACAATAATACAATTAATCCTAACAAGTGTACTGTAATGCTGTAGCATCAGTCACACAAAGTAAGGATCAAACAATAATTACCACCATCATTGCTATCATTTCTTAATGAAAATGTGGTTAATGATATATTAGCATTAATTAAAGAAGTAAAAATACTTTGTAAAGTTAGTGTTTTAAAATTTTGCATTCGAGCAAGATGCTTTCATGTTCAAACTATATACAGCTAGAAGTGAAATTGGAGCTCAAGTCCAACTAAACTCAAATTCCTGATATTTCCTACCATAATATCCAGATTACTACAAGAATAGAATTTTCTAAGATATAATTTATTAATATGCACTGAGCAACTCTTTGGTTCTACTACATTTCACTGGATTATCTAAGTGAGTTCAGAAAATACTATTTTTTCATAGCCCATAGTCAAATTATGTGTAGACCCAATGAATGGCACATTCAGTATTAGTACAGGAGGCTAAAACTTATAATGCAGAAGGTAATTCTCTTATATTGTAGTGGATAAATTCTTGAATACTGATAATGTCCCTATACCAGTCTACAGAAGTAAACGCACTGAACTCAGGCAACTGGAAACATGAAAGATGGAAAACTCCCAAGGGCCAGCGCTATGTCATATTGGGTAAAAACTGTCGTATAAGCACTGGCATCCCATATAGGTGCTGGTCCATGTCCAGGCTACTCCACTTCCGATCCAGCTTTCTGCTTGGTTCTGCAAAAGCAGTAGGAGATGGGCCAAGTGGTTGGGGTCCTGTGCCCATGTGGGAGACCCAGAAGAAGCTCCAGGCTTGGAGCTTCAGATTGGCCCAGCTCTGGCCCATCTGGGGAGTGAACCAGTGGATGAAAAACCTGTTTGTCCCTCTCTCTGTCTGTAACTCTGCCTCTCAAATAAATAAATAAATCTTAACAAAAGATAAAAAGGAAAACTCCAGAAAGCAGCCTTGACCATCACAGGTGAAGCAGGTCTTCTTGAAGAACAAAGGAAGAAATAGTTAAGTTGTATCTAATCACTTCTACATTACAATGTGGCTTCAAAAAGTTCATGAGAAATTGGAATTGAAAAATACCTTTCTTCTTTCTCTGTCTCTCAAATAAATAAATTCTTGCAAGAAGTTCGATGTTTAGCCTAGGGATTAAGAACCTCAGGTACCACATAGGAATACCTAGGTTCAAGTCTTGGTTTCTGCTCCTCAAGCTTCATGTTCAAACTAGATACAGCTAGAAGCAGCAAAGTTGGCTCAAGTAATTGGGTTCTCCTACCCATGTAAGAAACCTAGATTGTGTTCTCAGTTTTCAGAGTGTTTGGCTCTGTCCCAGTCCTAGGAGTTGAGGGCATTAAGGGAGTAAACCAGCAGAAGTGAGCTCTCTCTGTCTGTCCTTTTGTGTGTCTATCTCTGAGGTAAATAAAATTAATAATAATTTTTTAAAACGTATTGTGAAAGAGTTACCGAGAGAAAGAGAGAGAGAGAGAGAGGTGTCTTCCATTTGCTGGTTCACTCTCCAGATGGCTGCAACAGCCAGTGTTGGTCCAGGCGTAAGCCAGGAGCCAGGAGTTTCATCTGGGTCTCCCAAGTGGGAGCAGAGGTCTCAAGACTTGGGGGCCATCTTCTGCTGCTTTTTCCAAGCCATTAGCAACAATGCTAACCCCAATTATTATTTTTAAAGGACAAAAATATAAGCTTATTTAGGTACAGAAAACTTTGAAATTGATGCAGACAGAAGATCTTCAAACAGCTCATGGGATGTGTGCAGCGTGAAAAAAAGCTATGCAGGGATTTCACAAAATTTTTGTTGAACGAAAATAAATTTATCTTTTAATTTAATTTTCCATGAACTTTTTGAAGTGTTTTCATACTGCTTACGTAATCTTTGAAATGTTCTTTGCTCACTGATTGGTATTACAGGGACCATAGGCAGAGTTTTAGCACTTACTATCTCAGTATCAGCCAATTGTGATTTGTCTTACACAGTCTACTGCTTAAGCAATAAAACAACACATTGTGACAGGGTTGGTTATCATTTTTTTTTTTGTACTTTTGCACTTGTGTTTTCCAAAAGAGTTTATTACTGGAAATAATTAGAATAATAACAAAATATTCAAACTTCAGTCATAGGTCAGTGGTGACACTGACCGTGATGCACATCTTTGTTTTCAGCTACTCTGAGACTTCTGTGGCTTCTAGCATGAAATTCAGTCTTCACAGAATGTTCAGCCAGGTTCTGTTAACTATGCTGAGGAAGGAAGGGGCTTATAAACAAATCTTTCTCCTGTGAAGGGCTTATGTTCACACATTGTCTATACAGAGTATTTACTCTGTTTTAAAAATGAAGTGGCTGAACACAGCATTAAATGAATAAATTCGACTTCTTTTCATTTGTTCACCAGTAAATCAGTTATACCTCAAGTACATAAATAAATATTTTTAAAAGAGGGAGCTGAAGTAGCTGAGATTGATTTATTTGGGCAACTGAATGCTATTCCAACAAACTGCTACATTTTTCCTGATTTATTTCAATACTAAATATGCCTTCAATGTGTCACCTTAATTACCAGCCCCTTGAATATGAGGATTTTCTTCATGATCAGATATTCGTAGAGCCTACTGTGGAATATGATATTTAGCAAATGCTCACTGATTTCTGATCAATATGTTGATAAGTGAATAACTTATCTTGTACCATGATTATTAATGCTATAGATTAGAAATGTATCATATTAAAGTTTTTTGAAGTTAATTAAAAAATTCAAGCCAAAGACATAATTATTGATCAGGTTTTTCTTACTAAACTAAATCCCATTATTTTAAGCCACTCTTTTAAATATGAGGGTAATTTTTAAAGTCCACAGAAAGTGCATATTATAAAAAAAACTATGAACTGATTTCAACATGTTTGCCAAAATAAATATTTTTAGGAGCAATTGGCATAGCAGTTAAGATGACATTTGGTTTCCCTGCATCCCATTAGAATGCCTGCTTTTGTGTCCCAGTTCTGCTCCTGATTTGTTCCCTAGTACTCTAAATCCTGGAAGTCAGCAGGTGATGGCTCAAATTGCTGGGTCCATGCTACCCATGTAGAAGATCTAGCTTCTTGCTTTAGCCTGGTCATGCTCCAGCTCTTGTAGACATTTGAGTAGAGAAGCAGTGGGTGGGAGATCTCTTTCTATCTTCCTGTCTGTCTCTCTAGGTCTTTCAAATAAAATTAAAACAAATAAGAATATATAAAAAAATCTTTTAATCTCATTTTATACAAATTCTTTGAAGTACCTTGTACACTTATTACTAAAGCTTCAGGTAGTTTTGGAGCTATCTCCAGGCATGATAAAATAATGAGAAATGGGTAACTTGAGACTTATTACTAAAAATTCATCATAGAAGTCAAGGTGAGAAATGAAAATCAACATATTTTAACAATGATACTTTCAAAGTTATGCAATATTTGTGAAATTACCTGTTAAAATATTGTCAGTCATCTCAACAGTAAGTATACCTATTTTTAATTTCTGTAAGTTTTAATGCTCTTATAAACAGACTTAGTCTAAACTCTAAATACAGAATGAATGGAATTCTTGACAACCCAACTTAATATAAAAAGGCTCAAAAAATAGAATCTGAAGGTCTAGATGCTAATTCTTCTGATACCAATAAACTGTTATTCAGAATTTAGCATCCATAGACATTAAGCATCACTTTCTTTAGCTCTGAAATATGATCAATATTTCCCAAAGCAGGAACTTTGGAACTACTTCTCTGGGGTGTAAACAAGCATCTCTTCAAATTGTGGTCCTGTGTGTATAAATGAATTAAAATAATAAGATTTCCTTATTACAAGTAGACTCATGCCATTCAGAATGCTTATATCCATGAAGACTCTTCTAGAGAGAAATAATACATAAGTATTCTCACACATAGTTGTCTGTAACCATTGTTACTCTTTCAAAAGTAGTGTTCCATTGAGACAAAAAGATGCCAAAAAGAAATTCCTGCCTAATCTCACTGCATACTTAAAGATTTACATTTTGCTCTCATTTTGAGATCTAGTCTAAAGAGCATAAAGCTAAATGACAGTAGCCATAGCTCTATGATTAAAATCTAGATTAAGCTTAATATCATCAGAGCTTTGTCCTACAGAGGCAATCTGAGGATGTAAAATTTAATTTTATAAATACTGAAGTTACTGGAAACCAATTCTAAGCAAAGAATTAGTTCACTGTATATACAAATGAACTTAACTAAATTGATATATAATTAGTATTTTGAAGATAAATGCAAATCAACCTAGTGACCCATAATGAGGAAATATAAAATTGTTGAAAATATATAGCAAAAGAATGCAAATGTTTCTGTAGTTGTGAAGGATAAAGCACATACTAAGTTCTTTGTAAGTGCATCAGTATTAATATGTGGGCAGATAAATTGAATATGACTTCAGAAAAAGCTGAAAAGAGGGCTGTTAATTTGATTGAGAATGCAAGACTGAATTCGAAGACAGAGTCTAAACTATGTCATATGATTATGGGCAAAAATGCAGTCTTATCCTATCGGCAAGTGACTGAAGAAACCAAAAGCCTTTCAATTAGAAGCCAGATGTTAGCCAAAAATATTGAGAAGAAACTTAATCAGAATAGTAAGTCAGAGGTTCCTAACCGGACAGCTCAAGATTTTGGCTTCCACTATAGAATCTTAAAGAAAATATGAAAACAAAAACTACAAAATGAACATGAAATAATGGAACCATTGTATAAAGTGTGACATACCTTTTAGAAACAACATATTGAGTATAAATTTTAGAGAATTTGAATAAAATTGGGCACAGTTCATCTAAAAATTGATATTAAATGTGATCAAAATATTTCTCAATAATCAGTTTTAATAAACTAGTTCTACCAAATGCAAAGAGAAGAATTTGTGAACAAGACAAAGAAGGTCTGTGCTATAGGGAATTTAGAGTAACCTTACTGCCTTATCACCATTCGTACCACTTTCATCTGATTAGTTGTCCTGAATTTCTACTTTGGCTACAGAATTATCTGCTCATCACCATCAAATGACTCTTCATGGCCCACAGAAACAAGTCCAAAAGCATTATTCTGGAATTAAAGATATTTTATAATCTTACTGATATTTCCTTTTCAGGTTTTTCTCCTAGAACCTTCCAAATGACCTTCGCATAATGGGCAATTTAGTCTCTTTTCTCTTCCCTAAATAATTATTACATTGAATTATTAATGAAAGATTTGCCTGAAATGTCCTCGTGGTATTTATGATGCTTTAGAACCTCATTCATCCTAAAATATCCCTTATTAATTCCCTCTTTGAAGTTCTCTTTTGTTATTATCCTACATGAATAGAGTTTCCAGTAAAGTATATGCAATTAGTATTGGTCATAAGTGATCTTTTTTTTAAAAAAATTCTATTTTCCCACATCTACTGAATGTAACTACAGCAATTTCATGACAAAAATAATGTGTAATGAAATGAAATTTGATGCCTGTAGTTTTTTCATTCTTCTATATTTTCCTCCTGTTAGGGACATTCCTTCCCTTAGCATACACATATTTCAAGTTTTTAACTCCTTTCTCAAAACTAGGACTGAACCTCTTTCAAAATTTGAATTTATCCACATCAGTATGATGACCAGACACTTTCTGCTTAAGCTAAATTTATAGCTGGAAAACAGTCTTTTGTCTTTTCATAAAGGATTTCAGGTAAATCCGTTGAAATAAAGGAGAAATGAGGACTAAGAGCTGACTTTCTCATACTCTTGGGAGTCATACTATTCTATTCCAAAGAATGACCCTGAATATAATACTTATTCATTGTTTTCAATAGTTTGAGGAGTAGAGAACTCACTTTGTCTCAAAAAACCGAGGGGTACCAACTCATCTAATACCACTTCCTTCAGCATTACTCTTGTAGCTAAGAAGACCTAATTCTTCTTTTAAAGCCTCTTGGTCTTGATGTTTTTGCCTATGTGAAATCTGCATTAACCGCTCTCAGAAAGGTTTATCTTTCATTGATATTATCTCAGTATTTTTTCTTAAGACCATTAAAATCTTACTCATTATGACAATTCAGATGACAAAGAAGAGCTGATCTTTCCCTTCTGGGTGATCTGATTCACTTTCAGTCTTACATTACCTCTTTATAACATGATGACTCCCAATTTGTATCTGGCCAAGATGTCTCACTCAAATTCCACATTTTTGGAGATGCATACATACATCTCAAATCAAATTTCTTTAATATCATTCTTCATGTTCTATGTATTTTCACTGTTTTGCCAACTGTGCCAACATCATTTATCCATCCTAACAATACTATCTCTATTCTTTTTCTCCTGATACATGTTCAAATACAGTACAAATTTCAATAGATCTAAACATTTCACATATCTTCCTTTCCATAAGTATCTTCTTTTTGGGCAATGTCTTTTATCGATGGAAGAAATTTATTAGGTATTTTTTTTAAGGATTTATTTATTTGAAAGTCAGAGTTACACAGAGAGAGGAGAGGCAGAGAGAAAGATAGAGAGAGGTCTTCCATATTCTGGTTCACTTCCCAATTGGCCCCAAAGGCTAGAGCTCACTGACCCAAAGCCATGAGCTAGGAGCTTCTTCCAGGTCTCCCATGCATGTGCAGGGGCCTAAGGACTTGGCCATCTTCTACTTTCCCAAAGCCATAGCAGAGAGCTGGATCAGAAATGGAGCAACCGGGACCCATATGGGATGCTGCCACTGCAGACGGCAGCTTTTACCTGCTACACCACAGGACTGGCCTCCATTTAGTTTCTTAATACTTAGTGTTTCACTGACACTTTGTGAATTTAACACCTTCACACATGATAAAACACTTTTTCCAATGTAATCCGCAGACCATTTTACTAAATAAACAAGCAACTAGAAATGGCATCATCAAGAAATGAATATTCAGCTCAAATTAGATCATATATTTTATACCATATGTATCAAAAATTGTGAGTAATATAAATGACAACAGTGTACATTTCCATGGGAATTCCTCTGTCCTTCAATCCTTAAAATAAGTTAATTCATAGGTAGTCTCTAGGGTAAGCACATGTTCACTCTGAAAAGTGTGCAAGATGGCATCTGTATTCATGGATGGCATTGTAGTAGCTTAATAAATGGACTTTAAAACTTTTTGAGATACACTATTTATATTCCATTTTTCCACAAATCTTTAAGAAATAACACACATCACTTTAAATGAAATGAACTCAAAAGCATTTACTGACAACTGCCTCTGTAAAACTGTTGTTGAGCTATAAATTTTCATTTTAACTTTGTCATAATGAAAGTGTATTAATTGTCCTAATATGTATTTTGTGATTTGTTTTATATTTATGTCCAATATTCTAACAGAACAAGATATTTTTATTATTAAAGTAGATCAAAAAAAGTTTATTGCCATATAAAATTGGATTTGGTTTAAAAAAAGACTATGTTTAATTTTACAAGGGTTTTTTGAATGTCTAGAAAGTTATCACAGCATATGAAGGTGTCAGTTTCCTTTATTTCTTATTAAAATTGAATCTTTAATGGCCAGATCAAATCATATCAGATCTTCAAATTAATTATTTTACTATTATTAAGCTTTAATTTCTTGAATTCATCCTGAACTCTGTCTAGCATCCCCATGAACATTAGTGGCTCATTAGGAAGCACAGAGTTAATCCACAGGGCTAAACATTTCTTCCATCATTAAAGTCTCCTTCATGGGATTTGGAAATGTGCAGATATTTAATTTTGGTTAATTTCACTGCCTATGTCATAGTAGTAAATTTCACTCAGTTCTTATAAAATTATGTTTTATTAAAATGAACTGTATGTTTTGGAGAAATGAAAAAATGTCCCCACTGAGACAAAATCCCTAAATTCTAGAGTACACAATAAAATAATGCTTATTTTCCTCAGGTATCACTTAGCATAACATTAACTACATGGGTTGTATAATTTGATAACTCCTAACTTTTCATAAACAGATTAGTATAATGCCTGTACATCAGACTTTCGACAAATAAACACATAGGAGAATCTTACTGGATTCTTGCATTACCTAAACAATCCTTTAGTCATATTATAGGCTCCCTAAGAAGTGTCACTTACTTACAAAGTCACCAATTTGAACTAAACTTTAGTTTTGGATGTGCTTAAATGAAATTAAGTGTCCATTATTTATTACTTTTATTTCCAAGATTTGTATTTGATTCTTATCTCCTGATATACAATGCTGGAATCAATTCTGCTTTATGTTCTATTAAACATTATTTGTGGGGCCGGTGTCATGACATAGCAGATAAAGCCACCGCCAGCAAAGCTAACATCCTAGATGGGTGCCAGTTTGTGTCCTGGCTGCTCCACTTCTGATCCAGCTCCCTGCTAATGACCCGGGAAAAGCAATAGAGGATGGCCCAGGAGCTTGGGTCCCTGCTACCTAGTGGGAGACCTGGAAAAAGCTTCTGGCTCTTGGCTTCAGCCTGGCCTAGCTCTGGCCATCTGGGGAGTGAACCAGTGGATAGAAGATCTTTCTCTCTCTGCCTCTCCCTCTCTTTCTGTAACTCAGACCTTCAAAAAAATTATTTGTTACTAGTTTAAAAGCAAGTCTAGCTCCACATTTATAGATGACACTAATTGGCTTTGCTAAGTATAGTGCCAATGGGTTAAGTAAGACTTAAATAAGAGACAATCTCTTGAGAAGTGATATGAAGTCAGTAGATGGGAGATCCAGCCCTTGGTGCCACCACTTGTTATTTCTACTCCCCTTTTCTCAGGCTTTCTCAGCTGTAAAATCAAGGGACAAAGTCATCAACCACAGAGGTGGTAGTGAGGACTTAATTAGGGTATATAATGGCTATAAAATTATTAAGACAAATGAGGCACAATGGAAAGAACATTGGGGATCAAGAATCCTGAATTCAAATTCTAGGGAATCACTTAGTAATTCTGTCATCTTTGGCAGCTCTCTTTGTTTCTGAATCCTTCATTTCATAACTCTGCAAAATGTCAGCGTTAACAATAGTTTCTGTAGCTGCTTTATGATTAAATGGGATAATGTCTATTAAAATGCTTGGTGAATTTTAAAGTGCTTTAGAAATACATACTTATAATTAAAATGTGGTTAAAAGCAGAAGTTTGGAGTCAAAAGACCTAGGCCAGAACCTCATTTTGCAATCTACTAGTTATATAAATTGGGAAAGTGATATAATTTCTCTGAGTTCCAAATCTTTTATTTATATAATTGAGATAATAATCCTCACATCAGTTTTCAGAAAGCTTAATGCAATTTTTGTAAGTTTGGGACATTATTAAACATACTACTTTTATTAATATCTGTATTATTAATAAAATGTTTTGAATGGAGAAAAATTACAAAGGTTGACTGTTGACAAGTAGCAAGTATGTTTTCATGAAAAAAAATCCAATACAGTCTTAAAAAGTGATGAATGCCAAAATGTCACTTAAGACGGAGGGGAAAAGATCTATTATTACACCCTACTTCCTGGAGACAAGAGTCCAATGCGCACTTGTCAACACTAAAGGTCAACACAATCGCGAGCATCATTTAAAAGGTTATTGGAAACAAATCAGAAAACATGATTTCTTTTTGGTTTTACACAGTTATGTCAGGGGATGGTGGTAAAGGGAAGCATATGATTATTGTGACAAAAATCCGCAGCATTTGCTTTTACGTATTCTCCCTTTAAAAATGATTTCTTCCCTTATTAAACTTCCATTTTACTTGCTCTCAAGTAAAATGAGCAGGAATGAACATTTACAAAGGAAATTAAACCCTCTTGATCTAGCATGGTCAGTGGTCAGATGGTATAAGTGGGGAATTAGCCTGCAATCATTGGTATAATGATATCACATTATAATGAAAATCTGCTCTAGTTGGCTCTATTCAATATACTTAAAAATCCTTTAGAAATTAAGAAGCACCTATCTTTTAGATAATGATATGTTAAAGCATATCTCATTATTGCATTTACAAATGCTAATTTAGTAGAATAAAAATGTCTCCTATTGATTTTTCTCAAAGATACACTACTAAAAACCTGGGCATTTACTCTATTCCTTCCAAATTTTCCAAGCACTTTTTTCTTTTAATCTGTAAGTATACGTTTTTTCTTCTTCTCATCTGACAAAAGTAAGTCACACTAATGACAGCTATTCTTAACCCTGAATGGACAACATTAGAATCATCTTTGCAATATCTACATGATAACAGCAACTACCTAAAAAGTAGCTTATCCTGTAGCCGATGTTGTGGCATAGTAGGTTAAGCCTCCACCTGCAGCTCCAGCATCCCATATGGGCACCAATTAGAGTCCCAGCTGTCCCACTTCTGATCCAGATCCACGCTGATGGCCTGGGGAAGCAGTGGAAGATGGCCCAAACGCTTAGCCCCCTGATCCCATGTGGAAGACCTGGAAGAAGCTCCTGGCTTCCGGCTTCAGATCAGCCCAGCTCTGGCAGTTGTAACAATTTGGGGAGTGATCCAGTGGATAGGAGACCTCTCACTCTATCTTTCCCTCTCTTTTGTCTGTGACTCTGCCTCTCCAATAAACAAATACATCTTTAAAAAAAATAGTTTACCCTCTGTTTGAGATAATGAATGCTCATACTCAAAAATAAAGTCTTGTAGGACGAAAGTTGTCAGTTGGAAGTTCCACTTTTGATTTATCTTCTTGCTAATGCTCCTGGGAAGGCAACAGCAGATGACTCAACTGCTTGGGTGTTTGTTACCCATGTGGGAGACCTGAATGGAGTTTCTGGTTCCTGGCTTTGGCCTGGTCCAGCTCTGTCTATTGTGGGCACTGGCAGGGGTGGAGAGGTAGAGTAGAACATCTCTCTCTCTCTCGCTCTTTGTTTCTCTCTCTCTCTGCTTCTCTCTCTCACTCTCTCTCTCTTTCATACACACTCTTTCTCCATACACCCCTTCATTCAAATAAATGAGAATAGCATTTAAAAAAGTGCATATATTATTCTCTTAAATAATTGTTATTAATTCTCTAATGTCTTTCTAGAAGGTATATAAAGAAGAATTTTTATACCCATATCCATTAAAATGTTTCTTGTTAAAATGACTTAGATCAAGGCCTGACTAAAAACACCGTGAGAGCATTTCAGGCATGGAAAGCCAAGACATACTGGCAAAAACAATTCAGCTTGAAGGATCTCTGTGAGACCCCTGTGGAAAGAAGGGGCCTTCAAAGAAGGATGTACTTTTCTCTGAAGGGAGGAGAGAACTTCCACTTTGACTAGGGCTTTCTGTTTGTTATTGTTTGTTATGTTTATACAAGCAATGCTGCATAGTCTGTAACGTGAATAATATTATTGTACCTGGGCAATGCAGTGGTCCTGTCAATGTGTATTCTAAATTTTCCATGTCAGATAAAGTACTGCAGAGTTTGATGCAATGCTTTGATTGCAAGTTTGGTGAGAATTGGGATGTTGTGCTTTCCTCACAGAAAAGACCTAAAGGAAACCTAGGTGAAACTTCAACCCTTCCTCTATTATAATTTGGAATTTTACATATCACTTATTATATTCAAAGGTAATGGCTCCCTTTTAAAAATGTATTTATTTATCTGAAAGGCACAATAACAGAGAAAGATCGAGAGAGAGAGAGACAGAAAGCCAGAAAGATCTTTCATCTGCAAGTTCGCTCCCCAAATGGCTACAACGGCCAGTGATGGATCAGGCCTAAGCCAGAAGCATGGAACTCTATCCAGATCTCATGCATGTGAGGCAGTGGGCCCACGTATTTGGGCCATTATCTGCTGCTTTCCCAGGCACGTTGGCAGCAAGCCAGATTGAAAGCAGATTAGCCAGGGCTCAATTGGTACTCCAAAAAGAGATGCTGGCTTCACAAGAGGCGATTTTATCTGCTGCATCACAAAGCCAGCCTGTATGGCTCAGTTCTGGTTAAGGAAGTATTAACCCTCCTATCAGAATCCGATCTAATATATTAGCACTTAATAGTTATATTTGGGAAATTAATTTGAAGTTGAATCTAAGTCATATGTAAAATGTTTAACAGATTAATCTTTATCTCTCAAGTAGAAAACAGATTTATATGATCCATTGATGAAGTAGAAAAATAAAATAGTATTTGACACATTTAAAAAGGAAAAGGTTATAACTGGGGCTGCCTTGTGGCATAGTGGGTAAGGCCGCCACCTGCTGTGCCGGCATCCCATATGGGCATCAGTTCAAGTTCTGGCTGTTCCACTTTCAATCCAGCTCTCTGCTATGGCCTGAGAAAGCAGAAGATGGCCCAAGTCCTTGGGTCCCTGTACCCATGTGGAAAGTCCCGAAAGAAGCCCCTGGCTCCTGCCATCGGATTGGTGCAACTCTGGCTGTGGCAGCCAATTGCAGTGTGAACCACCGCATGGAAGACCTCTCTCTCTCTCTCTCTCTCTCTCTCTCTCTCTGTGTGTGTGTGTGTGTGTTAAATCTTTAAAAATACAAAGGTTATAACTGCAACATTTTTCTGGACCTGTGAAGCATGCTATGTGATAAAAATAGCAACCTAGAAACAGTTATATTGTTGCATTTGTTGACCTGGTCATTAATCAGTGCCATATGCAAAATATTGACATAGAATCTAACAACTGTGCCCTCAAAAGTTCAGTGGTTAACCTTGTTAATCAAATATTATTTGTAATTAGTAAATTCTAGGGGTGGCATTACAGGTTTGAAATTTTAAAAATACAGGCATTTATATAAATGTATAATTTAACTTTTAACAGCACTTCATACTGTATCAAGTATAGATATTCATTTTTTTATTACAGCACTGGTGCCTCTTTAAATAATGTCTACAAAATTATTCAAGTTAAACAGGACCACTGTACATTGCAACAAATTTCTTTAACTACATGCACAGATGAAAACACATGCTAAGTGTTGGAAATGTCAGATTCCATGGCAAAACATTAGAAACAATGGAAGTCATAGTGTCCCTACCACTGAGTGGGTACAGTTAAGGTTACTTGTACATATTTGGACAATACTCCCCTTTTCTTGCTAGAAAGCTCCTCAAAAGCAGTTTCAAAATGTGACTCTTGGGGCTGGTGCCATGGCTCACTTGGTTAATCCTCTTCCTGTGGCACTGGCATCCCATATGGGCGCCGGGTTCTAGTCCTCGGGTTGTTCCTCTTTGAGTCCAGCTCTTCACTGTGGCCTGGGAGGGCAGAGGAGGATGGCCCGAGTGCTCGGGCCCCTGCACCTGCATGGGAGACCAGGAAGAAGCACCTGGCTCCTGGATTCAGATTGGCGCAGCCTCTGGCCATGGCAGCCATTTAGGGAGTGAACCAATGGAAGGAAGACCTGCCTCTCTGTTTCTCTCTGTCTGTCTATAAGTAAATTATAAGTAAATTAATTAATTAATTTCAAAAAAAAGTGACTCTTACTCTCGATTTTCAAGTGTTTTCATGAATGGTAGACTTCTAATTGTTTCTGAGTTAGGTAAAACAATACAATGATATTTTAAAGAGTAAAAGGTCAACATAAAATTTCATATACTGAGTTCTTGTGAAACAAAGGCATCGTTTGTAGCATGCTGAAAAGTGCACTATGCCTCAATCTTATCAGTAAGGCCAGTCATAAATTACTGCAGGTGATGACAGTCAATGCAGATGGTAACTTCTCCCCTCTGATTTTCTGCTCTGTAGCAGACAAACAGAAATTAAAGGAGTTAAAAGCAACATACGGTTTGAGACTATAGAAAAGTGGTTCATCATGCCTAAAGGACAAAATAATAAGAAGCTTTTAAATTCTTCATAATATTTAATATGTTCACAACTTGGAAGAAGGGTGAAAGACAATTTTACTATAATTTTGTATTCAGTAGGATAAATCTGGGCTCAACCAGCTGGGTTGTTAATACAGGTCAAAGAATAATTAGCTATGTTTGTTTCAGTTTCAGAAAACCTAAATGAGCTCTGAGTATATTCAAGGCTAGGAAAAAAACAAAGATTTCTTCACTGATGTAATAGGTTCTGACAAAAACATGAGAGGAGAGAGCAGAGGATTATTACACTAAGATGCACTTATGAAAAAATAATGAATGGAGAACTGATATTATGCTTGCAAAATTCAAATAAATGCCACAACTCCGTAAGAAATGGATTATGACGGTGGGAAAAGTCCATGCTGGGTGTTTCCACTCATAGTAAGCAGTTAGGGAAAGAAAATAGAGCAATTCAATCCAACCATCATCCAAAGGCATCAATAATTCTTCTTCTATGGCACTCTCAACACAGTGGTGCATATAAATTTTATATCACCACAGGCCTTGGAGGGAAAGAGGAATTGTAAGCTCGAATTTTAAAGAATATAATCCTTTCTTACTGTGATCTATTAAAAACATGGACAAACCAGGGACCTGGAGGACATGCATGATTATAACTTTTAGATTTGGAGTTTTATAATAAAGCAAATTAATCCATCATCATAATTACACAGAAGAGTATCTCTGTATAATCAACAACTCTAGCTTAGGAAATTCCCAAAGGGACAATAAAATAAAATAAAAGTATGCAACTGGAACATTGTTTTTCCTTCATTTACATGTCTTATTTTCTTTGTAAATAATTTATAAACACTGTGTTTCTTCACAAAAAAACAGAAAATACATTTTTGTTGCTATATTGTATGATTTTCTTAAAAACCCCACCCATATCACTGGAGGAGCAATAATTGCATAGACTTATACCAATGCTTATATTAAATGTTCTATCTCACATAGGAGCTGTTTTTCACTCACAGACTCATGTGCTTATGTTGGAAACCCTTTTTTTCATAACATACATGGAAAATAGCCAGTTGCTACAACTATAGAGAACAGCTTCAAGAAAGAAAAGCAAATTTTGCAGATTGTCATGTTTTAAAAAAATATGCTTTCAAGGCTATCATTTTCACTCTTCAGCCTGCTAGCATAACACTTTAGCTATCTGCTCTCTCTAATAATTCTGGAACTTTATCAACATTTCTAGCACAAATTAAATTTGTGTAATAACAAGAAAATGTACACTTTGTACTGCAAAGAGAAAATGGTGTAAGGTGGTTTCCTGGTAAACTATTTTGCATGTAGTCTGACAGAGAGTTACTATGCTGAGTGGCTGTATTCACTCCATGCATCTGATACAGCAGGTGGTATGTACATACTTTTCTGTCCTAAGAGCTAAGATTCCTCACTTGAAATCCTGTTATATAGTTGTTATGGCTCTGTTAATTTGTGACTTTGGGAGCATGTGGTTTTAAGTTCAGATTTTGTGCAGCCCCAGGATGCAGCCAAGGCCTTGACTAAGAAACCAAGTCAATCATGTTTTTGTCATCATTTCTCTATCATGAAATTCTACTGCTTGCCTCCACATGTTTTCTACTGTGTTTTAACACTTACCATTGGAGGGGGAAGTGGGAATGGAACACAGAAGTATTTCATCTTAATTCTCACAGCCTGGTTAAGAAGGTCTACACTCATGTAGAAACAGAAGGAGTAAGTGACACTGCAGACATATTACTTGACTTTCAGGTCCCTGATGGAAGCCAAATATTTACTTTCTGAGGTTCTGAGGTTCAGTGCACCAAAAAGTCAGAATAAGCCTTGTAAGAAAAAGATTAAAGCACTGACTTTTGAATTATGAGGCAATATTCTGCCTCTGCATTATCTTGTTTGTGGAGGTATTCTGGCTTTAATTTTTCATTCATTCTGTTCATTTTTTCTCTCATATACATATTTGAGTATTAGCCACTATTCTCTTATACAGTACTATCAAATGTATTGTGTAAATGTACTGGAAATTAACTGAGATATACAGTTGTTGTGCTTGCTCCCACAAACTTAAAGAGCATTAAAGGAACAATCACAGTAGGGCACAATGGCTTGGGTTAGGTGTTGCTTTCATGGACATGGCACCCCATAATATATTCACCAAACTTATTCTATGGTGTCAGAAAGGACATACAGGCCAAAACATTAAAATGAGACCAGAAGAGCAGACAGAAGTAAAAGGATGGCAGAAAGAATATTGTAGGCAGAGCAATCAACATGAGAGAAAGGTTGGAGGCCAGGATGTGGAAGGTATAAACAATCGTCTGGAAGGCAGAGGTGGAGAAGCAGGAGGAATGAGTCCTTGGTGGACTTTACAGATCACTTCTAGTGGTTTGATTTTATTATGAATATGATGGAAATGAAGTGAAGAAGAAGGAGAAGGGGGAGAAGAGGAGGAATAAGAATAAGAGGAGGAGGAGGAAAAAGAAGAAAAAGCAGGGGAATGGTAGCACTTTGTGTTTCAGAAAAATCACTCAATTTAAATGCTGCTGTTCTTTGTCATATGACAGTGAGCATGTATGTCCATATGTAAAAGAGAGAAAACATTCACTTAGAGGGTGGGTTAGAATGCTTATTAAATGAAACATGTACTGAACGCATTCCTTGTACAATTGCACACATTTAAGGGAGCAGATTTTGAAGTATGTGTTTGAGTGCAACCTCCAACTCCACCACTGCAGTGGGGTAAACAGTGGCCCTTAAATTAATTCCTTCAGAACCTCAGAATGTGAACTTACTTGAACATAGATTCTTTGCAGATGCACACACGTCGTTAAGATGAAAGCACCCTGGATTGGCACTAATGAATACCCAATAACTGGTGTTCTTGTAAGAAGGGAGGACACAGAAGCCAGAGGTGGAAATAGCGGCTGTGTTCACAAAACTAAGGAATGCCGGGGGGCAACAAGCACCTGGAAGAAGCCAAGAAATATGTCTTTCCTGTAGCCATCAGAGGTTATGATGCTTTCTGATTCCTGGCCTCTAAAACTCCGAGAGAATGATAAATTTCTATTTTTATTAAGTCAGCTAGTTTATAAGACTTTGCTATCCTACCCCAGGAACTGAATAAAACCATATACTTATACTCTTGGTGTGCTTTTGCAAAGGGTATGTATATTTTCTGTGCCTCATGTCCTTCTTTGTAGAACTCAGACACACATACCTAATTTATAAGATTCCTATGTGAATTATTTTAGATTACTCCTGTGAAATATTTGAAGCAGTGCTTTGCTTAACACAGTAAGTAA
The DNA here is from genome assembly GCF_033115175.1 of Lepus europaeus. Taxonomy (NCBI): domain Eukaryota; kingdom Metazoa; phylum Chordata; class Mammalia; order Lagomorpha; family Leporidae; genus Lepus; species Lepus europaeus. The sequence goes on from NC_084831.1 coordinate 64,223,612, forward strand.
TTAATATTAGTTCATACACCTATTGTGAAAGTACTAAGCATGGACCAGTGCTGTGGTGTCGTGGTTAAAGCTGCCACCTGCAGTGACAGCATCCCATATAGGCGCCAGTTCTAGTCCTGGGTGCTCCACTTCTGATATAGCTCTCTGCTATGGCCTGGGAAAGCAGTAGAAGATGGCACAAGTCCTTGGGCCCCCGCACCCTTGTGGGAGACCCAGAATAAGCTCCTGGCTCCTGGAGTCAGATCGGCTCACCTAAGCCCATTCTGTCTAATTGGGGAGTGAACCAGTGGATGGAAGACTCTCTCTCTCTCTCTCTCTCTCTCTCTCTGTCTCTCCTTCCTTCTCTCCCTGTGTAACTCTGATTTTCAAATAAATAAATAAACTTTTTTTTAAGAAAAAGGAGTACTAAGCAGATAATAAAGCTAAAATGTTTAAAAGCGTCACATCAAACTTGATAATTAGTTCATGATACTATAGTTAAAATATTTATTTTATTGTTGTTACTAAATAGTCAATCTTTAATCAAAATACAATTGTACACTTTTACATAAATATTCCAACTCTGTCCTTGAAGTTTCATGGGTCATTTTCATCCGAATATTTCCTGATGTATTTATTAACATTAAATCTTATGATTATAAAATAAACTGAAAATCTGTAAAAATTAAGAATAAAGACAGAAGGAGGAGGGAGGGTGATAACATGGATGGGAAGGGAAATGGGATGAGAAGTATCACTATGCTGATATATCTGTATATTATGAAATATATGAAATTTGTTTAACTGGTATAGATTATAAAAATAATTAAAAAATTAAATCTTTTTAGGCAAGGATATTGGTCCTATAGTTGGCTATTAGTCACTAGGGAAAATTCTGTGTCCACATGCCTTGTAGAAGTGTGAAATTAAATATAAACTTAAATATGCCTATCCCTTTTAGGAATGCTGGGTGCTATCACCAGTTCTCATAGATAGGCTTAAAAACTTGAGGTTTACTTTTGGGGCAACTATACTGAAATAGAGATTTGAATGATAATTGCCATTTGGAGGAAAAAGCATTTAAAGTGGCAAGTTGTGTGTGGAAAATTGTGTGTTTTTATTAAAACATTTTAAATGCTTTTTTGTTGCATTAACAAGCAAACAAACAGTATGTCTTTTCCTTTCCTGAAGGCGGTTTCTCCTTTTGTGAAGGAACAGCATTGACCCAATATTCTTACTTTAGAGAGGTACTCATATTTCAATATAATCCTCTTGAGACGCTTTTTAGGAAAATAATAGAGTAAATGACAGCAGTGAACCATCCACTGCAGTACAATTTATCATGGAGTGTTGCATACCATTATCTCAAAAACATGCAGTGTACTAATCACTTGAAGTAGTGATAACACATAATTGTATGCTAGTCATAAATTATAGGTGAATGGCAGTTTCAGCTAATGAGTGCCAAATAGCAGTGCAGGCACTGCAGTGATTAGAGAAGATGTGGTTATGAGTGCATTTATTACTGTTGTATTACAAAGCTTTTCGAATTAAAAATGGCAGATATATAACAAGATATTTTGCTAGGACACATATAGCTTCAACGTTAAATACGTAGAGATTCCTCTCCATCCCCACCTACCATATAAGTTTAATATAAAAGGTAAGGGGAGAGGATGAAAGAGAATGAAAAGAAGGAACCAAGAAAAAAAAAACAAATCCTTTTATTTATATGCCTTTCTTCAAAAATAGGTCTCTGAGATCAATTTTCTACCACTTTTGGAAGAACTTGGTTATAGCTATCCTTTTTTTTTTTTTTTTTTTTTTTGGACAGGCAGAGTTAGACAGTGAGAGAGAGACAGAGAGAAAGGTCTTCAAGGTCTTCCTTCGTCGGTTCACCCCCGAAATGGCCGCTACAGCCAGCGCTGTGCCAGATCGAAGCCAGGAGCCAGGTGCTTCCTCCTGGTCTCCCATTCGGGTGCAGGGCCCAAGCACTTGGGCCATCCTCCACTGCCTTCCCGGGCCACAGCAGAGAGCTGGACTGGGAGAGGAGCAACTGTCACAGAATCCGGTGCCCCGACAAGGACTAGAACTCTGGGTGCCAGTGCTGCAGACGAAGGATTAGCCTAGAGAGCCACGGCACCAGTCGGTTATATCTATCTTTAGTTGATTTTCCTCCCTCTCCTTTTACATCTTAAATTTTATGTTGCTTCTCTGATATGTGAAAAACTCATTCTCCACTGACTGGTAATATCTTTCTAGAGGAGATTTCGAAATCCTACAAAATATCTAAAAGCTTATTCTCTGTTCCATAGGTGCTATCTATTCAACCAGTTCCTATTTGCGCCTGGGATACTTTGAAACTTCCACTTATTTTGATAAAGCTTAACTCAGAGATAATTTATGAGGTAAACTGAGTATAGATGGTTACATTAATATTTCTTCTCCAGTTGATTCTTCATTTTAAAGTATTTTTACACTTTAGATTATTGTTGTCTTTTGGTTGGAAATTGGAAACATTATAAACACATTTTTAAATAGTGAGATTTAAATAATGTTTCCAAAATTCTCATCGTGAAAGTTATTAAAAGATTAACTTGCAGACATAAGGTGAAATATATGAATATGGGAAAATATAGAATACAGGAATTTAAAAATATCAGTAACATATCCCTCTAACTGTAATAAAATGAGAAATTAAACATAGTTAACATTTTAATTATTTTTATTTGCCTACAATCTCTGCTTTTATTCCCATAAACTCCCTGTTTAGGATTTCTCTGAATAGGTTTGATAATTATTTGGAGAAAAGTAAATAGGTGTGTCGCCAAAGTAAAATTGGCCTTAGCAGGGAAATATTTTTATTTCTGCTAATTAACTTCAGTACTACTTTTCAGGAAATCAGTTGTTGAAACAAAAGCTATCACTTTTAAGATTTAAAATTTTAAGATCTGAAAGCACATTTTGCAATCTTTGTTGCTAATTAAATAAAATCTTAAGTATATTCTTTTTGGTAAATTCAATATTTATTTGCTCACAAAATACATACAAAAGCTATAATACTTTGATTTTTTTTCATTTCTAGAGACAATGTGAAAAATAGTTTTCTCTGTGAAGTTCTGTGCACTGTGAAACAAACTGCATTTTGCTTTGTTATTTTATATTTACACACCATATCTATCAACAAGTTATTTGAGGGCAGGCAGTGTATCTCTCTTACCTTTGTATCAGTCATGATTTAAAACAGTAGTTTGAATAGTAGGTGTTTCATAATTATTTATGAAACAAACCATTCAATATTACATAATTAGTATCTAACAAAGTTTTGGTAAAACAACATTTCAAGAGAGAGAAATACGCACCATGTATGCATTTCTCAACTGATTTGGTTTATATCATTAAGCTTTTGAATATCTGAAGGTACTGATTTTTCTTCACTGAAGTAATTGTGGAAGAATAAAATATTTATATGATACCCAGCATATATTCAAAATTATGTACTACTATATTTTGAAGGGCTTAACAGAAATTAATGAGTTAAAACTAACATGTTTTAAGCACTATAATGTGTTATAAGTATGTATTCCTAATCATTTTGTGTGTGTACAGAAGGCACCAATTTTATATTTCATTTAGTTTTCACAAATCCATGATACAGGAGCTGGAGGCAACCCAATGGCAGGTGTATTTTCAGGCAGGTCACTTTCAGGGAAGAGCATCTATGAAAGTATGAGAACAAGAAATGGTTTAAAAATATCTGCCAGAATAGCCTTGGAAAGTCACCATATACCCTCAGGGTAACTTTAAAATATGTTTTCATACTTGGTATGCTGTATGTTGTGAAATTTTCTTCTCTTCAAATGACTTACCTAATAACACATAGCTAATAATTTATTCATGCTATAATTAAAACCCTGGTCAATATGACTCCCAGTTACTATGGTAATGTTGATTAAATCACAATGGCTTGTACATGCAACAAGAAAAGTTTATTATAATTATTTGTAATTATTTATTATTAATATTATTATATGAGAGGTAGAGAGGCAAGGAGAGGGAAAGAGAGGGAGAGAGGAACTCCCATCAGCCAGTTCACTCCCAGAGAACTCCCGTCAGATGTTCACTCCCCAAAAGCCCACAATGGCCAGGACTTGGCCTGGCTGAAGTTAGTAGTCAGGGACGCAATCCAGGTCTCCCCAGTGGGTGGCATGAACTCAACCACCTGAGCCATTACCTTCTCCCTCATGTCTATTAGTTCAAAATTGGAAAAGTATATCAGTGCCAGACTCAAATCCAGGCTGACATGAAACGCAGGCCTCCCAACTGCTGGCTAACCTGCTAGGGCAAATGCCTGCTCATTGAAGATTGTTTGGTTTAGAAAAACCTAAGTCTGGCCCCTGAAAAGATATATTCTGATAATAATTCCTGGTATTTGAAAATCTTATCTAATTCTTTTGCAGATATAATCAGGTTTAAACCTTTGAGATACAGAGACCCTTCTGGATGATCCAGGAGAATCCCTAGGCCAATGACATGTGGTTTTATAAAAAAACAACAGGAGAGGATGGGTAGAAGAGAAGGAGGCAGTGAATGTGATACAGAGACAGAGGCTGAAATGCTGCCACAGCCACGTAACACCTGGAGCCATCAATAGGTGGAAGCGTTAAGGAACGGAATCTCTATAGACCCTTTCCCCCCAATTCAAAAATTGGGTAACTGAAGAGATGATAAAAGCAAATGTTAATACACAAGGGAAACATTTTCCACTTTCTTTGGAAAGATAAGTGGAATTTAAGAACTGAGTATTGGAGACTAAGAGACTGCCCTGAAGGGCTGCCTGCCTTCTGTGGAAGTGACTTGTCTGGTGGTTTTCTGTACTTTACTGTTAACAGGATGATTTCTTTTCTTTTTATTTCTTTATTTTGGAGAATCTTAGGAGCCCATTCACATTTTCAGGCTATATCTCCATTTGATTCATTCATTGTACAAAAGACACTTTACTAGAAGAATTTAGCTTTCCACAGAATACAGTCAAGGAAGATTACTTAGCAAAACTACCATCCCCACTCACCTAGTGCTCTCTATCTTCTTACTGCAGATACTCACATGACTACCTCAGTAATTCAGCCTAAAGAACACAGCCTGAGCACATTAACCACATCACTTCAGGATGCTCACAGCTATTGATTCTGACATGCTGATTTTCTCTCTTAAAAGAGTTACTATCTGTTTTGACACTCACAGTGAGCTTGATATTCTCCTATTTTAATAATATTTCAGCCAAAATAGGTTAGATATCAATTAATAACATGTATTCTTACATGAATATATGTGAATAAAATAAATATCACACTACTACATGTTTAGGATATTTAGAAAATTTCTATATATGATTTCTGAATCACATTATTTGTATTTTCTTTGAACTTTTAATAGATTATTAGTCTATCTCAACAATTTTTTAAAATAAAAAATCCTTAAATTGTAAATTTATGAAATTATAATTAATTATACCATTTATTAGTTTTTAATATAACACTAACAAAATAATCATCCAAATTAATAAAATAATGGTATTTCCTGATTTGTTAGCAACATTTAAAAATTGAGGACAGGATATTTCTGAACCTCATTTAATTAACATTTCTTTTCATTTTAAAAATAACCTGCTTTATATTCAATAGCATATTAATTATTTTTGCAAATGTCTACATCAGAATTCATTTACTCACCATCAGAGATTAGCACCTTTTGTTTATTTCATAACTATGACAGAGAAAAACAGGTAATCTTGTTTACTTAGTATAGAGTTGGCCTTCTGTGTACAAAGTTAGTTGAAAAGGAATCTTAATGGAGAATAGGACTGGGAAGGGGAGAGGGAGAAGGGGAGGGAGTATGGGTGGGAGGGCAGGTATGATGGGAAGAATAATTATATTCCTAAAGTTGTACTCATAAAATTTGTATACCTTAAAAGAACAAATTAAGTAATTAATGAATGAACAACCTAAAAAAGTGTATACTTGCATCATGATGTTCCATCATCTTTATTCAAGTTCTCATTGAAATTAATGGAAACTTTAACTCGAGAATAGCACATAATTGAGAATGGAGTATGTTTTCCTGTATGCCAATGTTTCTTTCACTAATATATTACAATATAATGAAATGTGAATGTTCTCTTTAGAGCTCAGGGAAAAGACACCGATGCTAAAAGAATTCTAGTGGGTAAAACCTAATATTAGGAGAAAACCTTCTTCATCAGTCATTGTTCTTTATTCCAAAAAGAGTTATTTTCTTTTATATACATGTTGAATCATTTGTTAAACAAGCATTACAAATGTGAAAGAGCAGTGCAGACTTTTTCCAAAAAGGTCATGAAATATTTCAAATGTATTCTTGTGGAAGATGGAATATAGTCAATAAAATTTCAGAGGTGGAGAAATAATATAAGCTTATGGTATTTGACAGAGAGGGTGTGAGAGAGTCTACTTTCATTCTGGGCACATTTTTTTTTTCTGATTTCCTTTGACTTTTTATTTCCCTATTCTTCATGGTCTTCTGAAATTGTGTCAAATATACCAAGAATATGTGTAAGGACTTTAATAATATTGCAATAAGAAGCTATTAAGAAAATTAGGAAGCATGTGATAGTAGTAGTGTTATAGATTCAACTTGCAGGTACATCACTTAAAAATTACTCTTCTAGTATTTCAGGCATGGAAAGCCAAGACACTCTGGCAATAAAAAAAATGACCTATATGAAAAATCTCTGTGAGTGAGATGCCAGTGGAAAGAACGGGCCATTAAAGAAGGAGGTACCTTTCTCTGAAGGGAGGAGAGAACTTCCACTTTGACTATGGCCTTATCTAAGTAAGATCAGAGTTGGTGAACTCTGGAGGCTTCCATAGCCTTGGCAGCTCATGACCAGAGCCCCGGGTGATTACTGACGTCATAAACAAGAACGTCAATTGTTAAATCAACAACAGGAGTCACTGTGCACTTACTCCCCATGTAGGATCTCTGTCCTTAATGTGTTGTACTATGTGAATTAATGGTAAAACTATTACTAAAACAGTACTCTATACTCTGTGTGTCTGTGTGGGTGCAAACTGTTGAAATCTTTACTTAGTATATACTAAGTAGATCTTCTGTATATAAAGGTAATTGAAAATGAATCTTGACTGAGAATGGGATGGGAGAGGGAGTGGGAGATGGAATGGTTGCAGGTGGGAGGGAGGTTATGGGGGGGAAAAGCCGCTATAATCCAAAAGCTGTACTTTGGAAACTTATATTTATTAAATAAAAGTTAAAAAAAGAATTACTCTTCTGTTCCATATCTTATACAAAATTTGGAAATCTGCAATAATTTTAAAGTTAGGTCTATACTCCTCTAGATCTATGCAATGGAATCAATACAGGTATGAACTAACACTTGATAAGTGTCCATCAACTTGTTTAAAACATAACATGCATATTTGCCTGCTGTGCATCCTACACCCTCTTCAAAGTAACTGAACTAAATAACCAGGTGTAGATATGCTCCTTAATCAGTGTCTTTTCTATAAAGTCTGGATGGAATAGTTGCTCTCTAAAATTTCTTCCAGTTCGGTATTTTTAATTATCAGATTTATTTTTACCATGGAGCTGGAATCTCCTAACATTTGGGGAAGAGAATATTGAATTTAATCACCTGTTAGTTGGAAAGAGCAGAGTACTTATTTCTAATTTCTCCTGAATGCAGTTCCTTTGACTGTGTCATGTGGTTACCATCAAGCAAAATGTTTGGCATTGCACAGATCCTCAATAAATATGTTCTTAACAAATTGAGCTGGCATTCCAGTTTTGGGCTCTATAATCACATTTACTCATTATGAAAATAGAGCAGCCTATATATAAGATTCATGAATAGCCACAAAAGCTAGATTGGACTAATCTAAACTTTGCAAGAGGAAAGTTTGTATACTCAAGGCTTTGTTTTTGCTTTTGCTGCACTTCATGAACTCACATCATCACAGCACAACCTTGAAACACAGTTAAGAGATCTCATCTAAATGGAGATCCTTGAAGCAATGCAATTCCATCAGCTTATATAACATGTCCATGAGCCAAGAGAAAAAGAATAATGAAGCGTTGTCTTTGATATCACTCTGAAATTTTAATGCTATTGTTTTAATTTATGATTTACTGGAAGATTTCCAGCGAATATACAAACTCGGAATACTTGGATCCAGCCCCAGGGTTTTCATTTCATTTAACACCTGATAAGTGAATCTGATTGAGGCTGAGTGACTTGTGACTGTAAAAGCAGAAGAGAAAAGAAATTTTGTGTGGTCTCAGCTACACAATTATTTATCTTTCTGCATTTGGGATTTAGATAGGTTTTTTTAAAAAAATAGTTTTAAAATAAAATGGAAAGTTTCTAAGTAAAACAAAATTTTATTGTACTTTTTTTACAACTTACGACAGATACATTTTGAGTAAAATGTCAGTAAGAAAAAAAATGATATTTTCAGTTTATTTTTCAGTGGATTTATTACAGAGTCCACACAAGTCATTTAAAACCAGCCAAAAAACATTTCACTCATGGAGTGTAGTGCTCTACTATATCTTTCTAGAAAATTTTTAAGACAAATTATATCTCAAATATTTATGCAATAGTTAAAAATACTAGACACTATGGGTATGTCAGATATTATGGGTTTAAGGGATAAAACTAGAAAATTCCTGTTCCTGAATTTCAGAGATACTAAACTTTTGAAGATGCTACTTCCTATTATTGAGATGAATTCCTTGACTGAAAGGAGTATAGGTACTTTCAAAATGGCCAACGGGTCCATCAATATTGATTTTTTCAACCTGAACACTGGAAATTTTTAATTTTAATACCTTAATTTATTTATAAAGGGAAAAGAGAAAGAACGAGAGAAAGAGAAACAAGGGGGTGAACCAACAGAAGGAAGACCTTTCTCTCTCTCTCACTGTTTAACTCTGCCTGTCAAAAAAAAAAAAAAAAAAAAGCATGAGGATTCCCAAGAGTCTTTTTTATGAGTTCCAGCATTTAATATACAAAACACTTTGTTTCCTAATCAATGGCTTCTTCACAACGATGGGAAAGATGCTGGTCTTACACCTATCTGCCTCTCAGGTAAGTGCTGTCTGGGAAAATAGGAAATGTATGAAATTGAGCAACAAGCATTTACTTATTTAAATGTAGAAAGAATTTTTTCCTCTTTTAGTAAGAGATGAATGTAAAAAATTAAATAAAGATGATTGATACATTGGTATTAGAAAGAATTTTCATTTTCTTTATGCTATCATAATGACGTTTATGTATCCATTACCTGTATTTATTTAATTCTAAGTTTCTGATAATGTCCACATGTTTGCATCATGGATTTTGTAATATATTATGAAGAGCACTGAAGATATGGTCCTAAAATTGCTACCTCATAACTCCCAAACTCGACTCCAGAAGCTATTTCCGCATCTTACACTCCATGTGTGTGAGATATTCCAGATTGTAGTATAGATCAAATCATATGATCAGAGTACTTTGAAATTTTCAAAAATGGAGATAAAATGGATATGCTTACATCTTCATTTACTCCCACCAATTCACTATGTGTGAATAAAAAAAAGAAGAAAAAATACATCACAAGACACTAGAATAAAAATGGACATGACAATAGATGAGAATATATTCACTGATTCTGGAAACTGGTTACTGACTTACTAAAGTAGAAAAGGATGGAAGCTAAATTCCTTCTGGAGTTGTAACTAAAAAGTACTAATTCAATTAGAGCTGCCAAACCATAGAAGAAATAGAAAATCTGAGGGTCCAGCTAACTTAGAAAGTGAGAATAAAGACTATCTTTGAAAAAAATTATGATTAGTTCAAATTTCATGTAAATTAAACTTTTCTCCAATCGGGCAGCCATGGAAATTACAGCAAAATTCTAAAGTCAAGAACACCATGCTCAATAATGGACAATAATGAAAACAGGGATTATAATGAAAACAGGGATTAAAAACTGAAAGTTTACCTTTAAAGAAATATACTGCTTGGCTCCTTTCTACATGTGCTAACAGAAAGCTGGCAAATAGTTTCCATCCCAATGTAGAAAGGGACAGGAAGTTTTTTTCTTTGAAGAAAACTTTGGGTTAAATCTCAAAGACATGACTAATAAATAATGGCATTTAGAAGTTTTCAAAGAAACAACTGGATTACACACAAAGTCCTACTTCAATGAAGCCTACTAGTTCAACTCTACCAGTCAGTTGTCTGTGGTCATCTTCTAGATATGATTAATCAGAAAGGATTATCAAGCATTTGAGAAAAAAATGAACCTACAAAAGCTAAATAATATCAAGAAAATAAGCATGATGTGAGGATCAGCAGAACATTTCAGAAAGAAAAAACAGGAGAAAAAAACAAACATCATTAATGGCTTGAGAGAGGTGCAAGTGAATAGTGCAGCCATGAAGAATATATGGCAAAATAACAATAAATGTGCCTAAAATGAATAGAATATTTAAAACATTAAGTTGAAAAATCTTCAGATAATTTAAAAATTGATTTACTAAAATTATGCAGCTGCAAACCAATACTTAATTTAGTATCTTTAAATATCTTTAAAAGAAAATTTAATCATGGTTCACTATGTTGTTCAAGTGTCAATGACCATCACAATATTTATATTGTGGTCACTGATTACTTATTCAACCCCTGAATGTGATGCAATTCTGAATGCTATACAGCAAGAAACGGTAGGGGAATACATGGAGTGAGGAGGACGTAAGAAACCTAAATTTTCTCTTTCTTATTTGTAGCTCATTAGAAATATTTCAATTTGAAAAGTCCTCAAAAAATAGGATATGTGTATTTTTTTAGAAAAATGGAGCTAAGAGCAAGAATAAAGAACTACAAGAGTAATGAAGTTATCTCTGAGGAGCCAGAAATAACAGTGGGAATGCCTGTGTTCCTTCGACTTTTGAGTCAGGCATATGCATTGCTTTGATAAAAATAAAAGTTCATTCTAAATATACAGAAAAGAAAACTTTGAATGTGAACAATTATTAGTTGCCAATAAAGTACAGTGTAAAATCCATTCTATTATGCATACCAGTGTAATTTATCCAACAGATTACAGCAAATTTTCCATTTGCTAGGCAGTATGGATAAAAGCAATATCTAAGTAGAATTTAAAAGATGCTACACCTGTATTATCTTAAGCAATTCCTCTAATAATGAGTTAAATATTATTCTATACGTTTTCAAGATGAGGAACACTTCCCAATCCCAGTAGTACAAAGCATGTGCTAAAATTGGGAAATAAACATGTATCTGCTTTAAAAATTCCTTTTTTATAACCAATTCACGCCTGAAACACTTCAGGTGCTTCTTTTCATTCCATAAAATGAAGCACAAGCCCCTTCTCAGGTAACAATATCAAAACTCAACCACCATATGCATATTTGAATATTATGTTCACTTATGAACCCAAGACTCAACCTGTCTAGGCTGGTTGTCACTTTCTCCCCAATATACTTAACTGTTAATTTCAAACTGTCTGCAAGGGAGCATCATGCTTCAGTGTTCCTCTATCTCATGTTATTCTCTTTTCCTAAAATGCTCTTTCTATCCTTTATTTGACTTCCTCTTTTTCATTCCGTGTAATATAGTCTATGTGTGATCCTTCCCAAGAAGCTTTTCTAAACTCTGAAATTTGTGTTATAGGTCCTTCTCCTGTGCTTCTGTAACAACAGAGTCCTCATCTACCTCATCACTCCCATATCAAGTGCCTAATATTTTATCTGTAAGAAGCATTGTGAAATTCATCATTGCACTCCAAGAACTACAGAGTACTATAGTGACAATGTCCCTACAATAAAGGGCTTTGAATCTGGTAGTAGTGAAAAATTACATGGAAAGCTATAATTCTGGATAGACACTGAGAAGTACTATGAGAAATGAATTCCTCACTCTTGGAGAGTTTATAGAAAGAAGCTATTACAAAGGGTCCGTTGCATAAGTAAAGCTTTGATTATGCTCATTGCATAATTAGAGCAGAGGATGAAATTTTTTTGGAGAATCCAAGAAGCATGAATATCCAAAAGCCAAAGCCCCTTTTGAGGAATGCTAGTTCAGCTTCACTAATATGAGGGGTGGAGATTTAGTTTCAGAGTTGGGAAGAACTTGAACATCATGAACATGACTGGGTATCTGAAGAAATATTTTGGTATGTATATAGTAGATGAGAATGGTGGAAGTGGTGAAAATGAAATGAGACTTGAGGAAACCACTGAAATGTTATTCATGAAAGTATCTTGACAGAAGCAGTGGAGAACAATACAGGAGAAGGACCTATAATTACGAGGCTATTAGTGGAAAGCATAACATGATTCAGATGAAAATGTCATTATGGATCCAAAGTTTTGATCTCAGTGTCTGAAAAAATGCACGTGGTTTTCAGAAAGTTTATGGAAATCACTATTATGAAAAAAGTATGTATGCACTCCAAATTATTTTACATCAAAATAAATTTATCTTTTTAAAAAATTTATTAATCTATTTGTTTAAAAGGCAGTGTGACAAAGACACACAGACACACACACACACACACAACGCGAGAGAGAGAGAGAGAGAGAGAGAGAGAGAGAGAGAGATTCCTTTCATTGAATGACTTCCCAGATAACTGCAACAGTCAGGGTTGGGACAAGCCAAAGCCAAGAGCTCCGGATTCCATTCAAGTCTCCCACAACTAAGGAGCCCAGAACCCACTCAAACCTCCCACATAGGTGGCAGTTGGCAGGACCCAAGTAGTTGAGCCATCTTCTACTGCCTTCCCAGGAGCATCAGCAAGAAGATGGATCTCCAGAGGAAAAGCTGGGACTCCAGTTGGCACTTCCACATGAAATTTGGGTGTCCTAACGAACAGGTTAACCTACTGCATCACAAAGTCAACCTTTAAATTTATCTGTTAAATCTGTTTATCACGAACTTTCTGAAGTGCCCTCATAGGGCACTGTAACAAGAATATAGTCTATGTCTGCTGATGCTAGGAAGGTCATCTAGTGAGATTTGAAAGTGTTAGGATGGTTGGAAGCTTCACAAGTTACAGTCGAAAAGATGAAACAGATTCTGTCATTTACATTCATTATATGAACTAATTATTTTAAACATACATCTAGATAGAACCATTTAGGAATCAGAATAATAAATCATTCTTAAAAGCTGCTTTATATTGTGGAGGTAGTAATTCTATTTAATGTCTTTTATTCTTTACATTCAACAGTGTCCAATAACTAAGTAATCGGTAGCACTGTTACTATATGATCTTTCAACTCATAGAGTGTGAGTTAAGAAATATAGTAATAAATTAGTAATAAATAATAATCTAATTTTCAAAAATTAAAAAAAAACTTTTTTTTGGCTTTACAATTCAAACTAAAGATCAGGTATAAATATGTGTTCCTCTGGAAACTTTAAACTTCCAAGTTAAGTACTAAACCCATGTGCATTTATGTGACTCTTTCTCTTCTAAATAATGTTCAGTATAACACAAAACAATCTCTCATTAATCTTCATCATGTTCTGTCTCAAAGGGGTAAGATTCTTTTGCTTCTAACTATTATATGGCATAGCAAAATAAACGCAATATCTTGATGGTATAGTACAATCAGCCTTGAATTTCAGCTTCTTTAATTTTAGTTCAACTCTCTTTTCACAAAAAGAACAACATAGCTATTGATTCAAAATTTCTGAATCCTGCTTTCTATTCGCTTTCTCTGTTGCTTAAAGGTAGCAACTGCATCTATTATTTCCTTCAAACAATTCCACATTTTTTTCATTGCAGTGCATATAGCAGGGCTTAAATAAATGTTGACTAATTAACTTGGAGGAGACTGCAAGGTGTTTGGATACATTTAAAACTCCAAGTAGATTCGCATACTCAAAAGAGGGGCAGCAAAAACAAAGCAAAATTTTTTAATTGAACTTAGTTCAATTAGAGTGTGCCTGCTACACAGATTAATTTAATAAGGCATCAATGAATATAAATGAAATATAATTCACAAAATCTATTTCTAAGGAGAGAAATCCTTGAAGTGCTAAACATCCAAGAATGAGAAAATGGTGAACTTTCTTCTATCAGCACAGATGTAAGGATAAGTTCATTCTACTTCACATATGCACATTTCACTGGCAAATATTCCCCTCCAGAATCACTCTTTGGTATTCATGTGACCTTGCATCATTATAGTTATCATGAACGCTTTACAAAAAGCCAAACCCTTGCACATACTAGATGGATTTGACAAATCAAAAATAATAACCGTTCCTTTTAAAGTAAATTGAATAGTTTAGTCACACAGAAAACAGCTATGAGTCATCTGTTAATCGTTATGAACATTTCCAGTTGAAATTATTTCACCTATTATATGTAATATCTGTAAAATCTATGCAAAAATGTTAATTAAAAGTTAAACTTCAAATTCTTAAAACTCTCCACTATTATAAAACTTAGTAACTAAGTTAGACATAGCAATTTCACTTCTATACATTGATGAAGGCAGAAATAATTTTATTCAATGACATCTGGAAAATGAAATAATAGAAAACACCTATCTCTTTTCCCAAGATAGAAGTTGGATTAAATGGTGTTTCTAATCTACTAGCAAAGACAAATAAAATTGGATTTTTTTTTAACTGATAGAATTTATTCCTTTGGGCCATATCACTGATTCATACTTTGTGCAAGTATGAAACAGAGTAATTCACCACCTTCCAAAAATGTTTGCACCCTCCACGGAGGCTTATCCTTAAGTCACTTTCACTTTTAGCAAATAGAATAAGAGTAAACAGACTTTAGTCTCATTCAACTGCTCTTGCCAAGCCTTCAGAAATTCAGACTTTTTTGTGGACAACTAAAGGCTCAGAAATAAAAGACCTATGAAGAACAAATGTCTGGGAGCCTCACAGTAGGAGATGGGCAAAAGTAACTGTCAGGGGGCAATGCAGCCTGTATATTCTCCAGGATGGAGGCAGTTGATCTCAATACTCGGCACACATAGGTGAGAAATATTGTATTAAAGTCTGCTTTTATTCATAATTAATGAGTTTATCTTTCTATCTATATCTTTAAAAGGTGCTTGCATAGTTTCCACTGAAAATAATTAACTATTTTCCAAGTAACTATGTTTTAAAACACTCATAAAATTGTTCTATACTTTCCTTAATTCAACTATGATAAAACGCACCACTTTGATTCATTTGGTGCCATTCCATCCTATGAGGTAGATCAGGTCCCAATGTGCTTTGAGAAGTGGAATTCTGCCATTTCAGCTATCTTCCTGCTCCCTTTGATTTCTTTTCCCTTTCCTCCCTACCCTACTCCCTTCCTCCTTATTGTCTCCTATCCATCCACAGGCACAGATCCTAACTTCTGGCTTCACAACTTTAACATCAAATGTCACGTACGTTTCACTCAGGGGTCTATTACTTAACCCAATAGTTATTCTGTTGAAATAAGTTTAGTGTTTCCTTTTTCTACTTATAAAGCAAACATATGTCTGCAAAAGTTTGGAAGCTACAGAGAAAATGGTAAAATAGAAATTTGTATAATGTTATACATACTCTGAGATTAGAATACTTTTTTTTTAATTCGACAGACTTAGGAAAGTAAGTTAATTTCTCCTGGTCTTGGCTGGATCATCTATAAGGTGAATATAAAAACGTCTTGCCTCATATAGTAGTGGTGAGGAACAATTTATAGTATTCATGTGAAGTGCACATTAGAATTCTTGGAATCTATAAAGAATCTTGTAAATGTTCTTTGATTTCTTTCAGATAAATTTTTCATATGGTAACAGCAACATAAATATTTTCAATCACAAGCTAAGAATTCTATACCTTTTTATTATTTTCTAGCTATGTCAACTTAAACATGCTGTTAACAATAACAACAAAAATATTAAAAATGCTAACCCTTAAAAAGTACTTGCTTTGACCAAGCAATATAAGCCTTTTACATGTATTACAACTAAATAAATCCTCCAAACAACCATAGGGTTTATCTACTATTATTATCTCTATCTTATAGATGAGAAACTGGATGTAAACACAGGTTAACCACCCAAGAATGTCCAGTTTGCTGGTAGCAAAATCAGAAATTGAACCCAGGCAGTTTGTTTCCAGGATCTGGGCTCTTAACCTCCATATTACACCACATTAATCTCTGTGAGCTTCAGGGTCTTCTCCTAAGTTATAAAAATAACAATCTCTTCTTCACAGGCAAAACTATAACCACAAATAGAAAGCAGCACAAATCATAATAATTTATGAAATATCACATATATTAAAGTATTCATAATACTTGAAAATATGAAGATGTACTGGATATCCTTTGAATTCTTCCCCTTCATTGTATATTTTAACTCATGAAAACATGCCTCTGCAGCTCTATATATTAAAATATGTTCAAAATAATGTGGTAAGCACTTTTTGTGGATAACTCATTTAATCTTCACAGCATTGTTGTTTGAAAAAACTGGGATGTAGGGAGGTTGAGTAACTTGCACAAGGTTATATCCCTGATAAATATACCAACTGGGCTTTGAATGTAGGCAGCCTAATACTGACGTCCAGATAACTTCAAATTATATTTGACACAGTTTCTAGTGTAAAAGATAAGTGTTCATTTATGTCCTGAGTTTTTCATGTTATCGTTTAAAAATGTATGGACAAATCTATGAAAATACATAGATACACAGTTTGATGGTTTCCAGAAAAGAGAAACAAATGTGCATTATCTCTGAATCCATTAAGAATCCCACTTATTTGATATCAGTGGTTCCCCAGACTACCTAGAACATTAGGGTATTTGATAGACTTGTTTATTCACTCTCTAATTGGTAGACAACTTGCATTGCTTCACCATACTTAGAAGTACATTATACTTAATGGAATAATTCTCTCCAACCACCAGGGTTTCTTGTATTTGCAATGAGGATAACTTTGCTCATGAGAAGGAAATTGGAAAGGAGAATTTAAAATGTTAGCTGAAAAAGTTCATAAAAAATACTGTTAAAAAAAGGAAGGCAAATCTTGAGTGCACACAAAACTGAAAATACCCATATATATTTATTTGTTCTCTAATCTCATCTGTGAAGAAATAGCTAATTAAATTTTGTTTCAGTGTGTGAGAATTCTATATGTGGCAAAGTAATTGCTTTTATCGTTTCATAAAATATAGCTCAGCTACAAAAACATTTAATCCTCGAAATCCAGGGTATTTATCACCAGCTTAAAATTGGGCTCCAGGCCTTCACCACAGCTGGTCATTAATCTACCAGATACATTCCACACAATAGTGCATTATGAGACTTTAAAAGAAACATTTGTCTTGTCTGAGTGAATATTTAAGTTTTCCATTTCTTGGGACCCTGCAGCTAGGTCACAGTGAGGTGGCCTCTGGTTTGTCTGGTCTGGCATCATGGACTGGCCTTCATTCTATGCTTCTTCCCAGCCCCTGTTGAACTGTTCTGCTGTCCCACTCTGTCCTGCTCCCCATTATCTGTGGCTATACTCCAATATCATATACCATGAAGGGATTCCAAATTCTGAACACACTCAACAAGAATCCCATAATGTTGATCATTGGAATCAAGGCAATCGAGCAAGACAATTTGTGTTTCAAAAAAAAATAACTTCTAAATCTCTAGTTTCCCTGGTTCATCTATAGTAAAGCAGACCCCCCCACACATACACAGCCCTACCACAGGTGGCTCATGAAACTATCAGAAGTGCAGATTTTCAGTCTTGTCTCACTATTTTCTTCAAACTGCTGCTTCTCAGCAATTCCCCTGTCAGAGAGGACTCAGAGTTCATTTGTCCCTTTCCCCCAGTGCAAAGGTCTTTGATTGTAAGAAGCAGATAGCAATTTTGTAGCCAAGTATTACAAAACCTAGGCATCAATATAATAATTTATAAAAGTAAAAAATTGCAATGTTTATGTGATATTGATATTTCAAGACAGAGACATTTAACAGCAAGGTTTAGTGTGCTAAAAGCAGAGTTTTGGGTTTTTTGTGAGCAAGTGATTTCCAGGAAGGAATGCTTTTTTTTTTTTGTAGTCTCTGGAATGAAGCTGCTTATTAACAGAATACCTTCTTCAACAGAATGGGCTTATTAGTCACACTAAAATTCCTAAAGAGTTAATGTCCAATTCTCCTTCAGACCTGCTTAATCCTGTATGTTCTGTAGCCCTCACTTACTGATTCCAGATAAAGGAAACAAGATGTAGGAATAGCAAGTAGTGAAAGAGCTACTAAAGGTTTTCAATCAAGGCCTGGTGTCAGCTTCACATCTGGCACACAAAAAAGAGATAAAGAGACAGGCGGGAGAGAGAGTGGGAAGCAACAGCTACCAGGGAGAAATACAAACCACTCACATAGTGAGTGATCATAGTGATCTATGGAAAGGGAAAGAGAAGAGGGAGACAGTGCAGAAATAAGACTAAATAATGCCACCGAAATAATACACCACTGAGCAAAGAAATATAGGGGCAGAAAGAGAATGCAGGACATTGACCCTCATGCTTGCTGCTGCTAGAACATGAATGTGCCTAGTGGTCTTCGATGATCCAATTTATTTGATTGCACAGAGATAGTGCATATTGGAGAAGATACTACAGAAGCACATTCCCCACAGCATTTCAACTACTATTGAGCAGTAGGAAAATAAACACCCCCATTTGTGGCACAAAAGGGAAAATTGCATCCATTCATAGCCAGGGGAAAATCTCTGGAATATTATGATGAATTGAAGAAACCAGGGGATTTTTGTAGAATCTGCTTTATCAGAGCCATTTATTTTCTGACTCTCTTCTTAGTTCATTTTCTATACAATTAACTCTCTGAAAAGATGTATGAGAAATTATCAGCTTTGCAACATGGAATTTGAAAGTGTGCCCTCTTCAATCAAAAAGGATGCTTTGCGGGGCTGTTTTAAAACTCATTAGGAAATCATTCTCCAGTCCGAAGTTCATAATGAGAAACGATTCTGTTTCTTGTTCTTAAGACAACTCCTAGGCTACAAATGAGCATGTGCAGAAAGGGGCCCTGACTCTTGCCACTGCCCTGTTAATACCAAGGGGAACTCAGATCTTGCTGACATACTATGCTAGTGAGGTCATGCACCAATAGTTGCTTTGCTTCTAAATTACCCAAATGGAATGAATGCTCCCTGCAAGCACACATTAGTTCAAGCAGTAGAGGCCAAAGATATCTATGTTAAAAAGAAGGAAGGAAAAAAGAAGATGCTGCAGCTATTACATGAGAATAATAGGGGAGAAAATAAGAGGTGAAATAGAATTACACATACTTTCCAGTGAGGAAAATATAAAATGGAAGGAGGTACAAAAACTGAAGAGTCTCAATTGAAAGGGAGAGCAGAACACTGAACTGAATACATGTATAGACATTATCATGCTATACATATGCAACATGTCTATTTTAATGATGCATGTACATGGTGAGAAAAATCAACAAGAATGAAAATATGCTGTGGTAATATAAGGGTTCATAAAAATTAAGATGTCTATGACTATGTAGCAGAATACACACAGCTTAGTATGCAACAAAATGACATACGTCCATGTCTTTCTCCCAAGTTAACACTGATACTTAAAATCGCCTCAGTCATTTCTTTGTGTCCAGCATTGCCTTCTTTGGAGGTCTTCTTTTTACTATTCAGAACCCCTAGAGCATATCAAGGAACCAATAAACTTTGAACTAATTTGGGAAGTAGAAGCAGAATACTGTCAAGAAGAGAAATGGGATAACAGTATCTGGCAAAGGAAAAGAAAATGCCATGTAAGGGAATTAAAGAACACACAAATGCTGTTCTGAGACACAGAACTGTTGGACTTCATCCTGTGACTCTCACAAAGGAGGGTTTGAATATGTAGGATGGGGAATTTATGTTATCAAGACCATGGGTTCTGTCTCACTGTGTTGGGTTGGGTTTCAGGTGATACAAAATACAAAGGCAAAGGAATGCTATTACAAAGATTTTTCATCGCAAGTACCCAAATTACTTCATTTATCTGAGGCTATCAAGTGGCAGGAGGAGTCAAAACTAAATGCCTAGGGGTGAGTGCCCAAAGAGAAGGGAAAGTAGATTAAAAGAAGGGACATGCCAGAAACCTTTTTCACCAGCTAAACAAATTTGCCTAGCTTGATCCTGCAGAAGTGTACACAGAGGTGATATGAGTCCCTAAGTACACGTAAACCTAAACACTTGTTTACCATCCTTCTACTCCCACAGATGTTCGATGAGAACAAAATAAATTAGATCAACATTTTAAAAATGCATCTAGTAGCTATTTGCCTAGGGAAAGAAGACAAGTGGCTATTTCAAAAGCTGATGTACCAGGTCAGAATGCTCAATATATGATAAAAATTAATGAGCCAGTAAGTGATCCAGCTGCAGATCTGATCAATCCAGCAACTACATTTTGTGTTGCCTAAGTAGAACAAATGAGTAATGGCATTTTATGGCTAGAGCTTAGATAACTGCAAATGTTATTAATGGCTTTAATCCATCTTTAAAATATGACCCATGTCCATTAAAAGTATCCTGCCAACATGCTTATTCCATAAACTTTAGAAAATAAAACCTAGAGCTTATCATAAATGGTACCAACAAATACACTAATGATGTCACTAATAATTACTTCAGTTGAACTGTATTGGTCATTATATTTCTAACAAAATGTGCTTATTTTTATTGTATAAAATATAAAACAGAGTAAGACATCAGAATCATTTTTTATCATAGCTTTCACACTTGTACTCTCTAGACCAAAACCTCTAGTCTCCATTTTCTTGTTGTATACTGTGAGATTGGTTATTTTTCTAAACATTCATCATATATAAATTCTTATGTACTTCTAACTCTCCTGGTTGTTTTCTCTGAACCTTTTTGGTCTCTAAGATACAGAGTAAAATGAAATAATCCGCATTAGGCCATGTAAAGCAAAGGTGCATCATTTGATAAGGAATAATTATGCCATTTTACAAGTAAAGATTTTCTTTTTATTTTAGCATAAAAAATTTATTATTCACAATTGATATGCAGTCACAATTTTTCTACAATATTGCTTTTGTCAAAGAATCCAAATAGTTGCAATATAATAATTTCAATAATTTTAGCTATAAAGAATATGTTGCTTTACAACCTTGAATTTCATCTTTCACAATCATCTGATTGCCCAGATGCTTCAAGTTTGGTGAAATGGTGAAAACATTTTGCTTTCTTAAAAAACATTATTACTTAATATTAGCAAATAAAACACTACTATTATATATACTGTATTATAAAAACTTCTATTATTCAAAGACTTTTGTAAACGATAAAATTTAGGAGTTCATAGTTTGGTACCTTCTCACGATATCATTCTCTTCCCAATCAGTCTTAAGAGACATCCTAATATCTGATGTTCAGAG
This sequence comes from Lepus europaeus, assembly GCF_033115175.1. Classification (NCBI taxonomy): domain Eukaryota; kingdom Metazoa; phylum Chordata; class Mammalia; order Lagomorpha; family Leporidae; genus Lepus; species Lepus europaeus. Next base: position 64,245,098 of record NC_084831.1, read on the forward strand.
CAATACAGTGTTCTGAAAAAATGTTGATTGTTATCAAAAATGCATGCCAAGATATATGTATATATATATATATATAATATTCAATGTACATGATAGTGTAGTTACTATCATTTATCAGGGTAAAATGATAATAATTTAGTGAAATTATAAAACATCTGTCTTTTAGAACAGTTCTGGTCTAGCAAAATTGCAGATAATACAGTAATCCTGAAAAATGTATGATATGAACTCTCTCTGGAAGCATCTCTAACACCTCATTTTCATAAAGACTTAGTCCCTGCACTTCTTTTCTTGTCACTTTGCATTTTCTTTGAGAAAAAGCTCAATCCACAAACACATTAATGGAACTATCTCTTAAATATTGACTCTGCTTATCTATCTATCTATCTATCTATCTATCTAATGATATTCCCAGACATCACAAATTCAATGTGTTCAATCAAAAGAGCTTTTCCTGTACTAGCCAGGCTTCTTTCTTTGTGTTCTCTGCCATTGAAATTGATATTCTGAAATGCAAGGCAGAAACCTGAGTGCTAGCCTAGATCCCTCAGTTTATTTATTCCCTGCCCTACTTCTTGTAGAATACAATTTGCTTCACTGAAATGGTCATAAATGCTTGCTTGGACTGCTGCAATGGCTTCCTAATTGATTTCCTCACTTTCACTCTCTCCGACCTGAAATCTACCCTCTAGTCTCCTTTTAGAGTTAGCAGAGAAGTTACATTTTTTTCCCTCTATAATGTTCCTTAGTCCTACATGATACATCTCATATTTGTGGCATCATGTGTTTCAGCATCATCTGGCCAATCTCAGTTCTTTCCACTATTCTCTTCCCTTTCTCCTTCTTCCATCAACATCCATACAAACACACCACCAACAAAAACACCTTTTGTTTAAACCACACATTTACTTCAAAAGAAGTCACTTTCCTGCGTCTCTACTTGCTGTTGCTGCACCTGGAATGCTCTTACCTCTTTTTCTGGACTACATTAATTGGTGCACACAGCTCTTAAAACTCAGCTTCCACATCTCTGGTAAAACTTTCCTATTCTCTATAATCTCATAACAACATATGTTTACTTCTGTCAAAATGCATTTTCAATAATCGCTGATATTTACTTATCTATTTAATCTATTAAGTTGTAAGCGATTTAGGGCAAAGACCAAGTATTATCCAACTTCATATTCCAAACCTAATCTATTATAAATGTTCAAGCAATGTTAGTAAATGAATAAATAAATGTACCCTTAAATAAGCAGCATTGTAGTTTGTCTAGTGCCAAGATTGATGACTTATGTGTTAGCTTTTGAAATTACTATTAATAATATGTCATGTTATTTAAAATTATGCATGTCTATATTTATCTTTGCCATGCAAATTGAATGAATTATTGCTGATGCTTCAGAAATATGTGAAAGTCAATACAAAAGTAAAATAAAATTTTAGTACAAATTACTACATGATTTCAAATATTGTACCACTCAAAATTTCTTAAATATTGAGAGTCACTAATACATGGTACTATTCATTGTGTTCTTAATAACATATCTGGAACAGCACTGCTCAATAAAAATACAATATGATCCATATATATAATTTTAAATTTTCTAGTAGCTAATGCAAGAATAATTTAAAAAGGGATGAAATTTATCTTAAAATTATATATTTTATTTAGCTCAATATATCCAAGCTGTTATTATTTTAACATGTAAAAAATTAAAATTACTAAAAGAAGTATATAATCCTTTGCATATTGTCTATAAAAATAGTGTGAATTTTTTAAAAGACTAATTCATTAAGTTGAATCCATTACTTGAAAGGATTGAAATTTAGTTGAATTCATTAATTCATTACTTGAAAGGGAGAGAGAGAGAGACAGTGAGAGATCTTCCGTCTTCTCATTCACTCCCCAAATAGCTATAACAGCCAGAGCTTGGCCACGCCAAAGACGGGAGCTAAGAACTCCATCCAGGTCTCCTATATGGGTGGCAGGGGCTCAGCTACATGGGCCATCTTCAGCTGCCTTCCCAGGTGCATTAACAGGCAGCTGGATTGCAACAGGAACAGATAGGACTCAAACTGGCACTCTGATATGAGATACCAGCATAGAAAGCAGGGGCTTAAACCACTGTATTGCCACACCAGCCCTAGTGTGAATTTTATAGGTACAGTACAGTTAAATTCAGAATAGACAAACTTTAAGTGTTCACCAGCCACATGTGGCTAGTGGCTACTGTAATGGGACATTTACAAAGACAGATGGCTCAAATCCATCTATGATATACCAGTTAAAACTGCAGCTCTGAATGAAATCTGAGTTGCAAGTAGGAGATCAAGGGTTTTTGTTTCTTTTGTTGGTTGCTTGGTGGGTTGCTTGGTTGATCTTCATCTAGAAACACTGACTAATGTAATGTTTAAAGAATTAACCTTAAAGGTTCTTTTTATATATATAAAATATAGGTGACTCAAGGAATAGTATTTGGGTTCTTGCTCTCACATTATCTTAAGTTATACCAAATGAACAATAATGTTAATTTTAAATTTCCAAAAAATAGGGGAGTCCTCATCCTTTGCCAAAGTTTTTTCCTGAGTGTTGAATACATTGCATAGGATATTTGGTGAGGAGAAGTGCTCAGCTGAACCACATTTGCTATGGAGAAACTTGACCATTCAGTCTTATCAAATTTGGATACATAGTCCCCTGTGCTCTAGTGACAAAACTCAATCAAGTTCTAAATTTTTAGAGTAGTAGGTATTACCCTAATGACCTTCTCGAAATAACTAAAAGAACTTTCTAATCAGAAAATTGATTTTTAAGATAGGAGCATGAGGGAGTGGACAAAGAACAGAGGGGGCAGGTAACAGGCCTAACTTCTTGACAGTCGGCCACTCACTGCAGGTTAGGTAAGCCATTTGTACTCTGTCTCACCCTGCAGATAGCTACACTTGTGAAAACAGGGTGTCATCTACTTAGTGCACAGAATTTGCTTCTAAAAATAATGTAGCCTGTAAGGCTCCAATTTCTGAAAAGCCAAATATGAAAAATCAATGGTTTATTAACATGCATATGAACATTATCTATCCCTACTTAAAAGAAAATGAAAGCTGAAGAAAAGGCAAGAAATAATTTAATAATAGTGACAATGATAATAGCTACATGTTAAGTGTGGATTGTGTGCCTCAAGTAGGCTAAATATATTATCTTAATATTTCACACTATGCAGCAAGAATTATTATCAATCAGGTAGATGAATAAACTGAGATAAGAGAGACTAAAGGACCTTCTTCCTCCAAGCTGTGCAGTTACTAAGTGGCAGATTTGTTCTTTTAAGTCTCTAACTCCAATGTCATGATCTTAATCACAGTTACTATCTGAAGAAGCTACTCACACAGACTTTCAAATCCAACAACTTCTTAGAAGAATCTATCTTTTGTATCTAGGAATGCTGGACCTTTTGTCCTTTGGACTATATGTTACCATTTCTCCATTCTTCTTATCATCTTCAATATGACTCAGTGTATAATTAGTAGGGAGCCAGACTATATGTATTGAGCAAGACTTTGCTCCTCAAAGTCATGCAGATCTTTAAACTCTGAAGTCCAATGTTAATGGTTGATGAATTTAATGGTAGAGACTTGATCTAGTTGTGGCATCTGAGACATGAGTTAGGTGGGAGATTTTTAGGTCATTGGGTCTTGCCCTCTAAAGATGGATCTCACTACAAGGCTGGATACATAAGCTGAGTTTGGCCTAGCTTTTCTCTCTGCTTCCTTGGCTCACCACATGATCTTTTCTGTGCACCTGCTCCACCATTGCCAGCCTCCACCAGACACCAGATTAATGGAATTGCCTGACCCTGATCTGTGAATCTCCAAATTGTAAGCCAAAATAAATCTTTCTTTCAAAAGAGGCACCTCTGAAATATTTTAATTAAAGCAACTAAAAGCTGACTAATACACAATCATTGTATCCTTAACAGCTAATAGCACATTCTACTGGGATCCTGTCTAAGGAATGTATTAACACATGAATGGATGAAGCCTTCTGCTTGCTAATATAGAAAGATCAAATGTATCAAACAACAACTATTTCTAAGAGGATATGAGCCTAAAAGCCAAAAGATGTTAACTGTGAGGTACAAATCCTATAACAAATTTTTATAAATTAAAAATTTATCCTTCCCTAACTTGTTCAAAGCCAAGAAGCCAAGCAGTAAATTATTACTTTTGTAAATAAATTTGGAAGTTACTGTTTATTTCCCAGATGGCTTCCACCTATAGCATTTGAAGGGAAGAAAAGGGGATAATTTAATAAAGTCCTCACATCATGCAACTGAGAATGAGTACTCATTTCAGTTCAGGACTTGGAACCAAGACATAACTCTGTGGGTTTATTACATGATGGTGTCAGAGTGTCCCCAGTGACAGAAGGCCTAATTATTCATTTCTTACACCTTCACCTTGAACTCTAGGATAACATCGGAAGCCAACATTTATTCCAACACTTCCTTTGGGATCCTATATTCCAGGAGGTATGACAAAACAGAATTATGATGTTTTCCAGATCCCTCCATCTTGTTTCAAATGACTGGGTTTCATTGTTCCTTACTGCTGTATAGTATTCTATGGAGTACATGTCCCATAATTTCTTTATCCAGTCTGCTGTTGATGGGCATTTGGGTTGGTTCCAGGTCTTAGCTATTGTGAATTGAGCTACAATAAACAGTAATGTGCAGATGGCTTTTTTATTAGCCAAATTAATTTCCTTTGGGTAAATTCCAAGGAGTGGGATGGCTGGGTTCTATGGTAGGGTTATGTTCAGGTTTCTGAGGAATCTCCAGACTGACTTCCATAGTGGCTTGACCAGTTTGCATTCCCACCAACAGTGGGTTAGTGTCCCTTTTTCCCCACATCCTCTCCAGCATCTGTTGTTGGTAGATTTCTGAATGTGAGCCATTCTCACCGGGGTGAGGTGAAACCTCATTGTGGTTTTGATTTGCATTTCTCTGATTGCTAGTGATCTTGAACATTTTTTTCATGTGTCTGTTGGGCATTTGGATTTCCTCTTTCGAAAAATGTCTGTTGAGGTCCTTGGCCCATCTCTTAAGTGGGTTGTTTGTTCTGTTGTTGTGGATTTTCTTGATTTACAGACCAATAACTGACACAGAAATTGAAACAGTAATAAAGGCCCTCCCAACAAAGAAAAGCCCAGGACCAGATGGATTCACTGCTGAGTTCTACCAGACATTTAGAGAAGAACTAACTCCAATTCTTCTCAAACTATTCAGAACAATCGAAAAAGATGGAATCCTCCCAAATTCTTTCTATGAAGCCACCATCACCTTAATTCCTAAGCCGGAAAGAGATGCAGCATTGAAAGAGAATTACAGACCAATATCCCTGATGAACATAGATGTAAAAATACTCAATAAAATTCTGGCCAATAGAATGCAACAACACATCAGAAAGATCATCCACCCAGACCAAGTGGGATTTATCCCTGGTATGCAGGGATGGTTCAACGTTCACAAAACAATCAACGTAATACACTACATTAACAGACTGCAGAAGAAAAACCATATGATTCTCTCAATAGACACAGAGAAAGCATTTGATAAAATACAACACCCTTTCATGATGAAAACTCTAAGCAAACTGGGTATGGAAGGAACATTCCTCAATACAATCAAAGCAATATATGAAAAACTCACGGCCAACATCCTATTGAATGGGGAAAAGTTGGAAGCATTTCCGCTGAGATCTGGTACCAGACAGGGATGCCCACTCTCACCACTGCTATTCAATATAGTTCTGGAAGTTCTAGCCAGAGCTATTAGGCAAGAAAAAGAAATTAAAGGGATACAAATCGGGAAGGAAGAACTCAAACTATCCCTCTTTGCAGATGATATGATTCTTTATTTAGGGGACCCAAAGAACTCTACTAAGAGACTACTGGAACTCATCGAAGAGTTTGGCAAAGTAGCAGGATATAAAATCAATGCACAAAAATCAACAGCCTTTGTATACACAGGCAATGCCACGGCTGAGGAAGAACTTCTAAGATCAATCCCATTCACAATAGCTACAAAAACAATCAAATACCTTGGAATAAACTTAACCAAGGACGTTAAAGATCTCTACGATGAAAACTACAAAACCTTAAAGAAAGAAATAGAAGAGGATATCAAAAAATGGAGAAATCTTCCATGCTCATGGACTGGAAGAATCAATATCATCAAAATGTCTATTCTCCCAAAAGCAATTTATACATTCAATGCAATACCAATCAAGATACCGAAGACCTTCTTCTCAGATCTGGAAAAAATGATGCTGAAATTCATATGGAGACACAGAAGACCTCGAATAGCTAAAGCAATCTTGTACAACAAAAACAAAGCCGGAGGCATCACAATACCAGATTTCAGGACATACTACAGGGCAGTTGTTATCAAAACAGCATGGTACTGGTACAGAAACAGACGGATAGACCAATGGAACAGAATAGAAACACCAGAAATCAATCCAAACATATACAGCCAACTTATATTTGATCAAAGATCCAAAACTAATCCCTGGAATAAGGACAGCCTATTCAATAAATGGTACTGGGAAAATTGGATTTCCACATGCAGAAGCATGAAGCAAGACGCATACCTTTCACCTTACACAAAAATTCACTCAACGTGGATTAAAGACTTAAATCTACAACCCGAAACCATCAAATTATTAGAGAGCATTGGAGAAACCCTGCAAGATATAGGTACAGGCAAAGACTTCTTGGAAAAGACCCCAGGAGCACAGGCAGTCAAAACCAAAATTAACATTTGGGATTGCATCAAATTGAGAAGTTTCTGTACTTCAAAAGAAACAGTCAGGAAAGTGAAGAGGCAACCGACAGAATGGGAAAAAATATTTGCAAACTATACTACAGATAAAGGGTTGATAACCAGAATCTACGGAGTTACTGTTTTCTAAAAGAACACTATCTAAGGTCAAGTATAACTCATGTGTTCAATGTAAAAGCAGCAAGTCCCAGAGATGCCTTTATCCACAGAGTAAACCTCAATAATATGACCTGAGTTACACCCAGGAAAGGAGATCTAAAACTTAACACCCATTCTTGGTTGGAAAGTATAGTCATAGATGTCAGAGGCTTCAGGTAAACTCCTTTGTGTTGTCCATGTAAACCCTAATAGTGTGGGAGTTGATCATTTGCATTCCCTTAAAATAGCCCCCAAGGAATGCCTATGAAAAATGTGTGGAGACACAATCCAATGCATTTTGATTGCACCATGAATAACGCTGCTGCTCTACACATATTTTCAGAACCACAATTACAGAACATTTTTGTTAATCAGGTTATTAGCAAATATATTAGAGAAATAACAGGCTGAATAAACATGGGTATGAACAAGGGTGAAATTCTTATTTTTTTAACTTTTATACATCATCTTCATTGTACTTAAGGACCAGTTGGAATTAGCCTATTCACTATATCACCGCAAGACTTTTATGCATGTTTGTTCACTTTCCCTGTTCTGGTTTATGACTTAGCTTTCAACCATTTTGAAGGAAATATTAAAATGTGGAATCTGTGCTTTTTATTTTGAATAATATGGCAAGAAACCTAAACTCATTTTTTAATGCCATAGGTAATCAACATTTTCTTTTTCTGATCACTTCATCAGCCACCAATTACAACTCAACCATGAGAGTCTAGAACAATTCTCTAAATGAAATTAATTGATATTATAGATGTTTTCAGTGAGTTGGATTATTTTAGGGAATTCACTTTCTTCAGAATTATAACTATATATGTGTGTGCATGTGTTAACTTTGCAATTGTAAAAAGATTCACAGATAACTATTAACTTAATAAAAATGACAATAAATACCATATCAGAAATGTCCTAGAGAAAGATCCGTTTTCTATGTGGCCCCTTGTAAATGTTTTGGATCTTTGGATATATAATAAATCTGCAGCCACACTGAGAATATTATAAAAATATGAAAGCATTTAAAAATCAAGCTTATTGATCATATTTTATAAAACATATGTCCTTAGATAATCAAATTATACATTCAGAAACTTGTAACAAAATATAACTATGAGGAGTCCCAAAATTATTTTATTGAGACATTTTAGAATCATACTATTCTACTGCAAATGGAGTCTTGCTATTTCTTTTGCTTATCCATTTGTGACTATCTACATGAGATCTTCAACAGTTCGTGGAAAATACATATTATGAAAAATCTATGCATGGAATTCAGAATTTTTTCTCACCAAAATAAACCGACATTTTAATTTTCCACTAGTTTCTGCAGTACTTTGGATTATGTCTGAAACTACAAAAGATTTAATCAATTCCATAATTTTTAATAAACTTCTCTTTCCATGCCATGGAAAAGATCAAAGTCATTAAATTAGGTAATTATCTCAAAAATATTTCTGATTCCTTACTTAACTTTCCCTTTTGGGAACCCTTCTCATGTTTTAAGGCTACTTCCTCAACACACAGTCTTGATCCTCCTTGTTCTGGCCTTCCCTCATCAAACTTCACCTGGAGAAAATTTTTAATCTTTCACTTCTACAATGTTCTAGGCAGCGTAAAAGAGTCAGGAGACATAACAATAAATAGATCACTTCTGCTTTCAAAGAGCCACGATCTGTTTCATATATGTCTGTAACTTTTGATCTCTGATCGCAATATTTTGAGTAAAGTACTTTCTGGAGTTACCAGTGAGCTTTCAATTGACCTTTCCTAGTTTTTGCTTTCCCTGATCCTCTTTGAAACATACTCCTCCTTTTGTTTCTGTATAACCATGTTTTCCAAAAATTTTCCTGATTGCTTCCTTCCCTTCCTTGGTTATAACTCAGCAAAGGGAGGTATGTTCCAGCTCTCTTAATCTGCTTCTAGATAATGTAACTGTATAGTATCAATGTCACCCCTACCTGATATCTCTCCAAACCAAAATCTAGTCTTTATTTCTAGTCTCAGCTTGAGTAACTTGCTATGGTATAAGATACAACATGGCTAAATTTAAAGTTCTCATTTTACTGCTACAATTCTCTGGTTCTCCTTTGGTCTCAAAATATCAACAAAATTTTCCTAGACATCCAGCCTTGAAAGCTTGTAGTTATCTTTGATTTCTGTTCCACAAGCTAATTAGATTGAAAAACGTTTTATTTTCTCATTATTTCTGTGCCTCACAATCACTTCATCACTTGATATTACATTAAGAGAAAATTCTTCCAATGAACCTTTTTGTTTCTATTTCTGAAATCTTTTCCTATGTAATGAATCCTATATCTACTGACAGACTGATCCTCCAAAATTTTTTATCAGGTAACCTTATGTTAAGACATACATCTAGGCCGGCACCGCAGCTCAATAGGCTAATCCTCTGCCTTGCGGCGCCGGCACATTGGGTTCTAATCCTGGTTGGGGCGCCGGATTCTGTCCCGGTTGCCCCTCTTCCAGGCCAGCCCTCTGCTATGGCCCGGGAGTGCAGTGGAGGATGGCCCAAGTCCTTGGGCCCTGCCCCCACACAGGAGACCAGGAGAAGCACCTGGCTGCTGCTTCGGATTAGCACGGTGCACTGGCCGCAGCGCGCTGGCCACAGCGGCCATTGGAGAGTAAACCAATGGCAAAAAGGAAGACCTTTCTCTCTGTCTCTCTCACTGTCCACTCTGCCTGTCAAAAAAAAAAAAAAAAAAAAAAAAAAGACATGCATCTAGGGGCCGGTGCTGTGGCCCAGCAGGTTAACACCTTGGCCTGTGGTGCCAGCATCCCACATGGGCGCCAGTTCTAGTCCCTGCTGCTCCACTTCTGATCCAGTTCTCTGCTATGGCCTGGGAAAGCAGTGGAAGATGGCCCAAGTCCTTGGGTCCCTGCACCCGCATGGGAGACCTGGAAGAAGCTCCTGGCTCTGGCTTCGGATCCGCACCGCTCCAGACGTTGCGGCCAATTGGGGAGTGAACCATAAGATGGAAGACCTCTCTCTGCCTCTCCTCTCTCTGTGTAACTCTTTCTCTCAAGTAAAAAATAAATAAATCTTTAAAAAAAAAAAGATATACATCTAGAGAATCATATAGATCCACAAAGTCACAAAGTCTATGGAATAAAATCCAGATTCCCTGGCATGCTATTGTAGACTTTCTATTGTATAACTTCAATTTATCTTCCTAAGTCTGAATTCCACCATGGGCTTCCTCAGAAATCTTTCTAACTTATAGGCACAACAGATCACTTCCTGAATTCCAAACTATAAACAGGTCATATCACTAATGACAGCACATTTAAAATATCCAAGTACAATCTTATCTTCTATTTAAATTCCAATGTCTGTTCCCCATGAAGAATCATCCAACACATTTAATTACATTGTTTTTATTCCTTACTCAGTGCTTATCACTTTCTATTCAATAGCCTGGTCCCTAGGTGTAAATCCAATGTTCTACTCCCTTGTGAATTTCCTAAAGGAAGAAATTATTACAGATTTGTTTTTCCTTGAGAATCCATTACAGCTTTTTTGCATATCTAAAATTCCAATAACTGTTTACTTAATATATTCTCTCTTAAAATAATGTGACACAAGTATTCATATATTAGTAGCATTTAAAGTTCTGTTGCAATTTCCCACTTACAACAATTATTTCTCTGTTAAATGTATAACATTCAATAAGCTAATTCAGTTTCCTCAATATTAAGTTGGATTTTTAGTCTAAATAATCTCCAACATTTTTTCAGTCACAAATTTAAAAACTTCACATGAGGTTTCATATTGTAACACTGGCTATTTACAGTCATATCTGTTATAATTAACTTTTCAGGCCTTGAATTAACATCTATTAACATTAATAGATGTATCCTTTTGTCTGTAAAAACAAACAATTTTGAAATAACTACTTAGCTTTCTTTGACAATGAAGAAAATCCCCAGGAGCTGCACTTGTAAAACTAAGAGGCTTTACATAAGTGATTAACACTAGGGCTTTTAAGTCAACAACCTCTATTTGTAATTTACATAAATTCTCTAAATTTCAATGAGCCCATCTGTTAAATGGGACCAATGCTTATCTCAAAGGTTCTGTGAAGATTATATAAAATAATGCATATCAAGTGGTTTAATGATTCTTGACACACAGTTCCAATAAGTGATGAGTATTTTTGTTATTTAGATTTATTCCTCATCTTCTAAGCAATGCTGTTTCTCTGAAAATAATTCTGTTATAAACCTGTATAGCAGTATACTTGTTGAGGAGATGAACTTGAAAAGTGATATCAAGTTTCCATGCCTTTTACCTATGCCCTCTTATCTCTGTACTTCCATACCTCTGTCTCTGGAAACTGATATCATGGCAACCGACAGGTTCATCTGCTAGGCTAGCTGTAATGCAATGGTTCGGCTCTGCACCACTATTGTCTGTAAACTCACATAGAATGGGTTGCCTGAGTATGGGTGTGTGGTTGTACGTGGCTACGTGTGGATGTGTGCAGATATCTCTACGTGTGTCCGATTACTAACAGGGACACAAAAGCAGGTATCTGTTCCTTATGCATTTCTCACTGCACCACTGTGAGTAAATGAGATTAAAAATACACAAACGCCTCCGAGTTATTCTCTAACGTATCGGAATCTGGATCTGTTTGTCCTGGACCCAAAGTCCCAGGCATACAATACTTTATAAAAGCTTAATTTCAAAGAATACTCCTGAATTATTTATTTGAAATTTATTCTGGTTTTAGCATTTAAGTAAAGCCCCAGATAGTCAGTGTGTGATCCACTGTGAAATATTGTGACTTACACAGGCCAGTTGTTAAAAGACAAAAGATCTTTATGAAAATTTGTGAGATCTTTAATGCTGGAGAGCTTACTTTTCCATTCCTCTTGCCACTACCCAATGTTGGCCACTATCATCTTTATCTGATCTACTGAAGCAAAAATGTCTCAGTCCCACTTATTCCCATTATTGCCCCAGTTATCTTCCTAAAACACAGTCCTGATCAGCACTGCTGAGAAAACACATGGCTTCTTACGTTCGAAAAATAAATTCCCATATCAATGGCATAGAATTCAAAATTGTCCATAATAGAAGTCTCATTTATTATTTCAGTCCTATAATCCTATTGTTTATCTCACTCACAGTGCATTAGGACCAAAAAAACTGAAATACAATGCATTTTTAAACTTTGTGTCTCCTTTCTCTTCTTATAGACATTCTTATTCATACATCAAAACACTGCTTAAAGTAAGGTCAGGTACTCTGCAAAATGTTCATTTGCTACACTCATATAGACTTGCATTTAAACTGTATATATATTTATATATTAAAATACCATATGTACATATATAAACATATGTATTACAAACTCAAATTTATATTCTACATTACATAAATTATAGCATATATAATATACTATATGTATCATATACATACATAAAATGAATACTATTTTAATAAACATAAACATATATACTTGGGTCTATTATATACATTATACATAAATAAATATACATAAGACATACTCCATATACATGGAGTAAAATAAATGGGTATATACCCTTGGGATTATTCAAGTGCATAATTTTTTCTTTTACTAAGTCATAAGCTCTATAAGATATATGCCTTAGCACAGCATCTGGTATATATTAAATGATCAATATAGTTTTCTTAAATGTGAGAATATATGACTGGGAAAATTGGCTTCTATTCCATCATCTATGAAACACATAAATGCCAGGCTTTACTTGGGTTTTCAGTTTTGCCTCACTGAAAGTTATCAATTTCTAAAATGTACTTTCCTGTTCCAATTATTTTGACATTACAAAATTGTAGGACTGAAAAGGAATACAAGAATGCCCACTTTAGGCTACAATAAGGCAATCATTAGTTGGGAAAATATCTTCTATTTTAGAAAAGTTGAACTTTGAATAGTATTTCATAACCTGTCCTATTCACTAACTTTTCATTTTTAATAATGTCCATTATTAGTTTCTACAGATAGACTTGAGATTATTTTTCAAGGTAATTGAACCATTACCTTTCCCTTCCCCCTTTTTGGCTGTTTGGGAAAATGACCTAACTCCAGAAGTTTTATGAAAATTAAATATATCAGAATAAGCACAGATGATGACAGATGTATCTAGGCTTCAGAATTGAAGCTCTTCATCTATTTACAAGCATCTATTCTCATCTGGGTTTGTTGATTCTGTCTTCCGAAAAGTTTTAAGTTACACTTTTTCCTTTTCCTAAGACTCTGGTATATTTACACCTTAATCATTGGAATTAGTAATTACTCTTTTTAAAAAATATTTAGTATACAAAAGTTATAAAGAGGGGCTGCCATTGTGGCACAGTAGGTAAAGTCACTGCTGGCAACCCTGGCATCCCATGTGAGTGCCAGTTCCTGTCCTGGCTGTTCTCCTTATGATGCAGGTCCCAGCAAATGGCCTGGGAAAAATGGTGAAAAATGGCTAAAGTGTCTGGGTCTGAAGCACCCATGTGGGAGATTTGGATGAAGGTCATGGCTCCTAACTTCCACCTGTCCCAGCTCTGGCTACTGCAGTCATCTGGGTAGCAAAAGAGCAGATGGAAGATCTGACTGTCTGTCTGTCTTTCTCTCTGTAACTCTGGCTTTCAAATAAATAAATAAATCTTTAAAAAAAGTCAGATGGAGAATTGAGCTTCTATTTTGCTATGATCACTATATTATGAGCTAAATGTACGGTCTTATTCTCATAATAACACCATAATTCTGGTGCTAAAATAAAAATTTAGGAGGGTGAGGTAACATAATCAAAATATTAAGAGTATACTTAAATGTGACTTCAAAGCCTACACTTTTGAATCTCTAACTCAGGAATGGAATACCATGTTGACCACAGTTCTAGAAAAGTCATCATATGCAATGGCCTTCTTATTAAATTTCCTTTAATTTCTTCTCAAAAAATATTTATTTAATTGTTTAAAAGGCAGAGTTTCAGAGGAAAAGAGAAAGAAGAGAGAGCTTCTATTCAGTCCAGTCCCAAGATGACTTCAATGGCCAGGACTCAGCCAGGCTGAAGCCAGGAGCCAGGAGCTTCTTCCGGGTCTCCCACATGGGTGCAGGGGCCCAAGCACTTGGGCCATCTTCTACTGCTTTTTCAGACACATTAGCAGGGGGCTGTATTGGAAGTGGAGTTGCCAGTACTCACATGGGATGTCGGCTTAACCTCCTGCACCACAACCTGAAATGCTTAATATCTAAAATCCAAGGATGTAAAATAAATTGTAAAGATGAGTCAGTAAAGTAAGCATCAGATGTGGCCAAACAGTTTCACCTTAGGGTAGTTTGATAAGTTAGTCAATGGTTTAATATTAGACAGTATTCAGTTAGAAGGAGGGTTTTGTGGCATATAGTTATAAAAATTAATAAGAACTTTAACAAATATAACATGATAAAAATAAATGCTTTCATTTCTTCTGACATATGATGGTAAACATTGACTAAAACATAAATATGGTTTCAATGCATAATATTAAATTTAAATAATTAAACTTTAAAATTATATTTTTGGAAGGGATTGAAGATATTTTTGAAGTTATTAAAGCTTAAAATGTACTAGCATTTTTATACATTTCCCCTATATCTATTTCTGAAGTAGGCAGGCATACAGGTTAAAATCAATTAGGTTTGTGAGCTGGAAGACCACGCTTTCACCACGCCCCTGTGTGACCTCCTGCCCCTACCTGGCCACACCTGGGTGCCCACCAGCCAATCAGGTTAATTAACCATTCCCCTTTGGAAGTGGGTTAAAAGTCTAGGACATGGTGTGACCAGCCTTCTCTTCTTTGCCATGGTCTCCTGCCAGGAGGGGGATGGGTGTAGCCCTGGGCCTCCTGGCCTAGATGCTCCTCCACATGGCTGGTTCCTGGTGCTGGGTATGAACTCTCTCTTTCTCTCTCTCTCTTAGATAAAGCACTCACTCTCTTATGTATCTTTCGCACTAAATAAAAGCCTAAAATGTACCATGGTGCCTCGTTTATTTATGCCGGTATTTAGAATTCTTCTTTAAATACTAGGCAAGAACCCTCTCGGGCTTATTAATATTGGAGATTTATTAATAAGCATATGGTGATATCATATGGCACCCCAGATTCTGGTAGCACCCAGATGGGACTTCTGGGGAACTTCAAAGGGCCACAGTTTCGTATAGATTTTAGGGAGTCATCTCCAATATCATATGGCAACCACGAAGGAATATAAAATGGGAAATTTTTATGAAAGGATTTAAAATTGTTAAGAAGGGACTTATGTAAACTTCCTAAGAAGGGACATTTAACATGTGGAATTCTTAAGAAGGGGCTGGCTTTTAAGAAATTTTAAAGCTAGGCAGCATGGTGAGAGCGGACTTCCTGTAGCTTCTGACCTTATCTCTCTGCCTGTATATCCTTTCCCTCCTCCACCTGGGTTGGTGCTTTCCCTGCGCGCCCAGCCATGGGAACGAAGGGCTCCAAAGTGCCCACCCTGTTGGGTTGCGTTCTAGAACTTCGATGGGGAAAGGCATGTCTTTTTCTTTGGCCATGGTGCTGGCTGCAAAGCAGGGATAGGATGGCCAGACTTGCGGTACGAAGTGGACCCCAATTCTAAAATGAAAATAGAAGTATTTTATGTATAAAATGTGAGTAATACGCTTAGCATAGACTGTTCTAAATAAATAACACTCATTTTAATTTTATGCCTGTAATTATTACTTCTGCTTAAATTTCAAATGTAGGGAACAACTGGGGCTGGAATTGTGGTGTAGCAAGCGGCAGAAAAGATGGAATTCCAGGCTCCTGGCTTTGTTCTGGCTCAGCTACCACCATTACAGCCATCTGTGGAGTAAACCAGTAGATGGAAGATAACTCTCTCTCTCTCTCTCTCTCTTCTCTATCTGTAACTCTCCATCTCAAAAGTAAAATATATGTTTTTTATAAAAAAGAAAGAAAATATTCTTTCAAAATATTTCAAAATATTCAAAATATTTTTGAAAAAGGCAATCTTGGGGCTGGCACTATGGCATAGTGGGCTAAATCTCCACCTGTAACGCCAACATTCCATAGGGGCACTGGTTTGTGTCTAGGCTGTTACTCTTTTGATCCAGCTTTCTGCTTATAGCCTGGGAAAGCAGTAGTGCTTGGGCCCTACACCCACGTGGGAGACCTGGAATAAGTTCCTGGTTCCTGGCTTCAGATCAACCCAGCTTTGGCTTTGGGAGTGAACCAGCAGATGGAAGACCTTTCTGTCTCTCCCTTTCCCTCTGTGTAACTCTGCTTCTCAAATGAATAAAGTCTTTTTAAAAAGAAAGAAATTAAAATGGACTCGGGATTTTTTAAAAAAATAATTAAAATTTTTAATTCATGTTTAACAGATTAAATGTGATTTGTAAATACAAGTCTAAGAACGTGATGACACTCCCTTCCTCCTTTATTCTAGACCCACTGAATCACATTGTGCATTTAACAAGCTCCCCAGATGGTTCATATGCATATTACTACTGTGCCACATTCTTTTAGAGCTCAAATTTGACTCATAAATCATACTGTTTTTGGCACATGAGTGTTTTGGACTGTTCCCAAAGGGATTTAAAAAAACTGAATATTTGAATATAAGTATTAACACCAAAGAGCATCCAAGAAAAGCAAAAAGAAACAGAATGAATGATAGATAATTAGACATTAGTCAAGTCCTTAAAATGAAGCAGGACTTTATAAATATTGTATACAACCTTATGGAGAGTGGCTAGAAGAAATTAGACCAGTGGGAGAACAAATTTTTAAGCGGATTGTGGAGAATGGAAAGATGGTTGCCAATAAAACCTATCAGGAATACACCTCCATAGAGGCTGCTCTAAAATGAGTATATTCTTAATTCAATTATGAGTTTCCTCCTAAGAAAACTACACTCTTGTGCTACACAGACTTTGGACATTTTTTCCCCCTGAGCCCTTGCCCAACAAAATCAACTTCATCAATTATTCTTCCAGTGATTTTTCCAGTGATTTACAGCAATTTGCAGTTTTCTTCAATTTAATTTTTGCTTTTAAATTAGGGGCATTAATAAAATTTTGGTCCTCTGATATTTTTTCTTCTGGCTTCTACTTCTTAAAGCTAAATATAAATGTTTTTTGATTATATGTAAAGTTCTTAAACAGATTTGGAGAACAATTAATTCGAGCCTGGACATAAAGTCATTGCTTTCTGGCTTTTACATTGTTTTTTGACACAGTAGGTGAGAAAACTAGTTGGAAGTTTGGTAACAGAGATGCTTTTCTTGGTTATTATTATGATTATTGTAATGAGAATTTCATATAAAATTGTGAGAAATGTATTTTGCAATATAATAATATAATATCAACTGTCCTTTTTCCAATTACATACTTTTTTTTAGTTCTTTGAATTTTTAATAGTTATCAGACTATAGAGAATGAGTAAAGCACAATTTACAGTTACCTGGGATAAGTCTAACATCACCTAATTAGCAGAATCTATTCCACACCTTGTCCACAATTGCAATGTTTCAGGATCTGCAGCTTAATGGAGACTGCGTTCCACTAAAGAGATAGACATGCTCATTAGAGAGCAGTAAAAGTGGGCATGTAATATTTTTGGCAGCATTTTATTATATAGCCTATAAACTAAATGAACAACAGGACTTTATAAAGAATTGGGTGGAAGAGTTTTGGAGTAACAAAACCATATAATGTGAGAAAATGATATAACATTTTAGTATTCATATTTCCAATCAATAATATATTGATTGTCTACTCTGAAATGTAAATCAATATTGACTTTCAAAAATGCAATTCAGCAAATCATTAATTATTCTTCACAAATTGCACCAAGGACTTTACCACAGATCTCTCATGGTTTCCCTAAATCAATGCAAGGGATACATCAAATGTAAAATGTTACATGTTTCTAAACTTACTAGAAATAATTGCTGTTAATGGGAATGGACTACAATTTAAATAGCATCGGAATAAAAAACATTTTGGGAGGTTATACCTGTTATTAACTTGTAAAGTGGCTTAAAATTACCACCTAAAACCAGGTAATATTCAGATAGCTGCTTTCAAGGTTAGCAAATTCAAAGACAAAACTAAAAAGCAATTCAGTTTTATGTTCATATATTTGCTCCCTTACACAATTTTCCTTATACGGTCTCTCTGATTGCGGAATAACCTAAGCTGTAGCCATAGGCTGAGGTTTCCTTTTAGCCGTAATGCTTGAAACCTTATCTGAATGTTGAGCTGGCAGGATAGGCTTGACAACTCAGCTGTGGCTCTGTTGTGCCTGGGACAATATTTACTTTTATAGGAGGTTTTGTAAATATCAACAGTTTTGTACCTGAACCCTAGCTGAGGCAGCATAGCAAAAAGCAGCCTGCCAGCAAACATGCACTACCACTCTAAAGGGATCTGGACAGGATTTAATTAGAAAGTTAAATAAGCAAGGAGGCAATATTGGTGTAAAAGAAAAACAAGAAAGTGGAACAGGATGGCACACTAAACAGAATTAAAGAGAATTGAGAAATAGAAGGATACTGTGTATATATTTTTAAGTCAATAGAAAATGGAAAACACTTCTCTGAGAAACAAACAGAAAATCGAATTTTGTAATAGAGTCTATGTAATAAAATTATGTATTAAATATAATATTACATTTTATGTAGACCGTGGTCACACCAACTCACACATATACTATTATCTCCTGGGTATAGCAAAGTAAAATAAAAAAAAATCTAGTTCATCACCTCAGTTCTTAATAGCTAGAAAAACATAAAGTAATGCTTTGGCTTACGATTGGGTAGTTAGGGAAACCACTGCTTTGTTCATTTCCACATCCCTGAGATTCAGACTTCATTAGTCAGGCTATATTTGAAAAGAAGGTTGAAGTATCCTCATGTTACAATTCAGTTTACCAGTTATCAGTTGAGCATCTCAACACAGATTTTACAGGGCTTGTGTTAAGAGTCACTGTACTGATCCCTTCTACTTGTTTGTGTTTAGGTATACCTACATGCCATTTTAGCTGACTCTCTATTGTACATGTTTGGCAGTGTGCCTTTTTCTCAGGGCCTGATAAGTCATAGGCTGGCATTTATAAATCAAAAGTATAACAATAAGCAAGATAGTGAATGGCAAGTTGAAAATGACTGACTTGGCACCTATGCTCTGCCTATTTTATTTATGTTGGGATATTTTCTGCTTTTATACTGAGATTTAAGTGGGGCTAATGCAGGGGAGAAGGAGTAACAGCATGGTAGAAGCAAAATACCCCAACTGCTGCTTAAAGTAGAAGAAAAAAATAGTTCAATGGAATGCTATGTAAAAAAAATCAGTCAATCACCAAGACATATGTATGCATCTAAGTCATGATTACAAATCCTAAATTATGAGATATTCATTTAATATTAGAAGTGACTTCCTTCTAGTGTTCTCTTACTCCTTATAAATTGCAATTATTATAGAATATAATATTCTAATATATTATAATTCTAATATAATAATATAGTATCCTAATAATTCTTTGGAAATTAAGCATTCATACTTTATAATTAAACTTTTCTATATTTATATTTCTTTGACATTTTTTGTTTTAATATTTATTAATATAAAGAGCATTTTCATGTATTTCATAGGTATACTTTTAAAAAGATAACCATAATTCTCTCTCATTTTCCCTCCCTCAATCCCCCTCCTTCCTTCCTTTCTTTTCTTTCCAAAAGATTATTTTATAAATAGTACCTAAATTGCTTTTGAGTATTTCAGATATATCTCCATGCTTATAATAAATGCATATTTGCTTGATTGTTTAAAAAAGCCAAGTTTTCCTTTTTTAAAAAAGTTAATTATATTTTTACACACACACATACACACACATACACAGATGGGGGAGTGAGGGGGAGAGGAGCAAGAGTTAGATGACAGAGAGAGAGAGAGAGAGAGAGAGAGAGAGAGAATCTTCCATCTGCTGCTGTTTCACTCCCCAAATAGCCTCAATGCCTGGGGCTGGCTGGGGCTGGGCCAGGCTGAAGGCAGGCTTCCAAATGGGTGGCAGAGGCCTAAGTACTTGGGCCATCTCCTGCTGCTTTCTCGGGCACATTAGCAGGTATTTTGATTGGAAGTGGAGCAGATGGGATTGAAACTGGTGCCCATACAGGATACTGGCATTGAAGACTGAGACTTAACCCACTGTGCTAGAATGCTGGCCCCAGATTTCTTTTATTAATAGAAGGCTTCACTTCTAACATACTTTTAGCGAGTTTGATATTTCAAAATATTTAGTAAAAAACAATATTGCACAGATTCAAGAATAATATTTAGGAAAAGAAAAATCAACTAAATAACAATTTATATTTTCATTCTAGTTATATTTTAATTCTCATAATGAATTAGCAATGCAAATAGTAGTTATGAAATATATCTTTCAGCTAGCCAAACTTTCCCAATACAAAATTGGAAAAGCACTCAGTATAGAGAACAGTTATCTTTTTCAGCTAAAAGTAAAAAAGGTTTAAATTCCTATGAAAAGGAAAATCCATGCTTTGCTACCAGGTTTACCAATGTTATGTCTGTCACTTAATCGTGGCATCTATTTAATTTCAAAACTCCATCAGTGTAACTCAAATATATTTGAAATAAAATATGCAAATAAATTCAGTCTCTGGAGAAGAGTAAATTCAACCGTGAAGCAGAATAGATTTCCATTTTCCTAATGCACTTTGGCACTTCTGTGTGTCCACTTACATTAGCCTATGAAAGTATCTCCAGTGCTGTCAGCCACCAAGAATGTGTTAAAATGACATGGTAAATTTAGAGTTCTGAGAGTAAATAAGACTTGAATAGAAAAAGCCTTCCAAACCACATAGGTAGAGCAGAAACATTCTATGCATTTCAAATGCCTATAATCATAATTCCCCACCACAAAATGTAATATATGTTCTATGAGAATAATTATTTTCCTGTAGAAGTATCAGTGTCACCAAACCAGCTGTCCTGCTCAGATCCTCTCACAGTCAATACACAGAGTAATGCTGCTTAGGGTGTTGGGAAAAGAAGGGAAGCTCTGCAGGTCAGTTACATCATGCATTTTGACATTCAACACCCAATAATTAGCCAAATACTTCATTGCATAATGTGACGAGGGAGGACATGACAATTATATCAGAAGCAAAGGAATTTCAGAAAAGTTACACTAAAAATAATAACATTAACAAGCCAAATAATGTGGAAACGAATCTTCATTTCTAAAATATTGTCAGGACCCTGTAGGAAAAAATCATGAAAAAAAAGGTAATTTGCAAAAACAAAGTTAGACTGCCTTTAACAAGTCTCCTTGATCCCAAGTTCCAGTGAAAGTCTCTACAGGATTCTCACCTTTGTCACAGAGCACAGTGAGAGTAAGAGTAAGTATATTGTTACCTGCTCTTTGGCACAGGTACACATTGAGAGTTCAAGGTCAAAGTTAATGGTACAAAATTTTTGGTTTGTTTTTATCTTTTAATATGCCTATATACCTCCACATATCTCATTACTGCTATAAAGTCTAATTCTATTCCTTTCTGAGGTCAAAATTTCCCATCTAAAATAAATAATCACTTCACATCATGCAAAAGAAAATATTAACACTGGGGAAATTAAAAAAAAAAAAAGGAGGATGTCATTTAAATACCTGAGTTCACCTTAAAAACAAACATGCTGGTAAGACTTCACTTGCATTAGAAAATGTCCTCAGGATTGTTTATAAGACTGAGTACTTCTTTTATAACCGTTTCCAATTTGGAGTTCTTTTTCAACATTAGTATCCCAGAGTGAATCAAATCCTTTTAAACATTTTCCTTCTAAGTCCAAGGGATGAAAAATTACACACACACACACACACACACACATGTAGTAGTAGGTATGCTTTGCCCATTTGTAATCTACTAATACACATCATTGAATTTTTTCTACTATGTATTTTAAGAGTCCTATACAAAAGTAAAGATGTAGGCTAAGTTTAGCTTTACCAAGGTCTGTACTGAACTAATTGGGTTGTTTTAAGAATTAAATGGGATAGTACATATATAGAACTTACTATAGGGCTACGAATTTCCATAAGTATGTGTGATTGTAAATTTCATAAGAATTGAATTTGGCCTGTCTAGTTCTTTTTATACAATTGCTTTTTATAATCCTTTAATCAATAAAGTGCTTAATGTACATTATCCTGAATAATAGATTGATGATAATATAAAATTTAAGTCAGGGCTGGTGTTGTGGCAGGATGAGTTATGCTATTGCCTGTGGCACCAACATCCAATATGGGTGCTGGTTCATGTCCTTGCTTCTCCACTTCCATTCCAGCTGAAGATGGTCTAACTGTTTGAACTCTTGCAACCTGCGTGGGAGACCCATTAGAAACTCCTTGCTCCTGGCTTTGGCCTGGCCTAGCCTTGGCCCTTGCAGCCATGTGGGGAGTGACCCAGCAGGTGAAAGACCACTCTCTCTTTCTCTATCTCTCTGTCTCTCTCTTTCTCCCTTTGTAACCCTGACTCTCAAATAAATAAACGAATTAAAAGATGTCAAGATTTACATACAGTATTTCACTTTGATATAATCACTTTTTTTTTTTTTTTGGACAGGCAGAGTGAACAGTGAGAGAGAGAGAGACAGAGAGAAAAGTCCTCCTTTTCCGTTGGTTCACCCCTCAATGGCCGCTGCGGCTAGCGCGTTGCGGCCGGCATACCGTGCTGATCCGAAGCCAGGAGCCAGGTGCCTCTCCTGGTCTCCCATGTGGGTGCAGGACCCAAGGACTTGGGCCATCCTCCACTGCACTCCGGGGCTACAGCAGAGAGCTGGACTGGAAAAGGAGCAACTAGGACAGAATTCGGCGCCCCGACCGGAACTAGAACCTGGTGTGCCAGCGCCGCAGGCAGAGGATTAGCCTATTGAGCCGCGGTGCTGTCCGATATAATCACTTTTATAAGAATTACCTATCAGGTCTGCTGAATGTGTAAACCTGCATTGAGGTTTTGGAAAACTTATTCAAAAATTATCTTAATGGAGAGAGTAAAGTCACTCCTACTTGCATTAAAATGTAGCCCTAATGGTTGAGCACTACTGAACATATTTGAACACCACTTCTCCCTGGTAAAAGAAAGAAAAAGAAATGCATGGAGGAAGGGAGGAAAAAAGAGGCACCTTAGTACTGGCAAGTTCATAGAATGTTAATAGGGATCAAATTAATATTCTCATCAAAATATTTTATACAATATCATAATGTCACAGATGATCAACAAATTTAATATTTTTTATTTGAATCTGTCTTTATCTTCCATAACAGAAATGATCAGAGTTCAAATATGAGGTTTTTCTATTGTCGACTAGAGAAATGGGATTCACCAAGATATCCATTTCCCTTCACACTTCAGGGACAGTTCCTCTTATTTTTTAAACATTTATTTTTTACTTATTTGAAAGAGTTATAGAGAGTGGTTGAGACACAGAATTTATTTTTTATTTATTTGAAAGAGTTATAGAGAGTGGTTGAGACACAGAATTCATTTTTTATTTATTTGAAAGAGTTATAGAGAGTGGTTGAGACACAGAGAGAGGTCTTCCATCCACTGGCTCACTCCCCAAATGGCCACAACAGGAGCCAGGAGCTTCTTCCGGATGTCCCACATGGGTGCATGGGCCTAAATACTTGGTCCACCCTCCACCACTTTCCCAGTTGCACCAAGCAGAGAGCTGGATCAGAAGTGGGGCAGCCTGGACTCGAACTGCACCCATATGGAATGCTGGCACTGCAGGCCGGGACATTAACAAGCTGAGCCACAGAGCCGGACCCAACTGGTCCTCTTCTAAGTTCTCCTTTTTTTTTTTTTTTTTTTTTTTGTGAAGACTAGCATATGGATTCTTACATAATATTCTAATTTTGATTTTGTTTAAATCTAAAATTAGTACAGTTTTCCCAACTTATGTTTTTCTCCCTTCCTTTTTTAATCATTCTACTTTTAAATGCAATTTTTTTTTTCTGCTTAAAAAAAGCACAATCTTAGGATTAAAATGTTCTTTGGAAAAAGTAGTCCTCAAAGATCCTACCCACTACCATCTAAAGGTAGCATTTTAATGGTTAGAGCAGGACAGATTTTGGGATAGTTTTCCGGTAACTGAAGGGGTTATCCATTCAGAGCTTCTAGAGTTGTCTCCTTGCATCTCTACACACTAAACTGTTTTGAATCCACCTGAAGCCATTCAAAATAATCAACATGTATTATTCATATTTTTGCCCCCATCATCTGGCAGCATTGGTATATTATAGACATTTTGTTTTTAGAGAAAATGAAATCCAAATGTAGGTATTTGTAACTTTGGAGATAGAGCAAAATAGAGGTTCAGATATAGCCATGCTTTATTTGTTAATTCTGGGCAGTGAAAAAAAAAGCCTAGCTATTAAAAACAGAGATTGGAAAGTACAATACAAATAATCTCAGCTGTCAAAAACACACACGGAGGAAATGACAGGCAGAGAAATCACTGGCAAAAAAAAAAAAAAGGATTTAAAAATAATTTGACTGAAAACTAAGTCCCCTTTGCCACTGTCCAGCCAGCTTGTCAGTTTAATTTGCCATTGGAGAAAAGGAAGGGAGAAGAGTCAAAACAGGTGTTTGTTTTTTTCTCTTTTTAATGGGGGGAAAATCAAGTGAAAGCAGGGCTCTATTAGCTGTGAAGAGCTGCCGACACCTGTGGTTGCCACATCCCATGCTTGTGAGATAGGTCAGAAGCAGCTAAAGACAGCTGATAAAATGAGTTGAGATACAAGTACCAGAAGTTGGAAAAAAAAGCAACCTTAGATAAAAACAGAAGGAAAAGAAAGAACAAATGGTGCCCATAAAATGTTCAATTTCAAAATGTCCTTTTTTATCTTTATTTTTCTAATTAGAAGGAAGTCATACTCTTTCTTTTTCTTCCTTCTGTTCACTAAAGAAAATGTGATAAAAAGGGATAAAAATGAAATTTCTGCCTTATGTGCAGTATACAATTCTATGTACCTGCCAGGCTCAACTAAAGCATTGCAATATTCTCTCCTGGATATTTATATCCCCCTACCCTTTCATCTCTCCACTCTCCTTCTAACAAGGAGAGTGGAAAGAAAGGTTTTATTCCCTGAAAGTAAAATGGTGTGGAACCCAGAACAAACTTGTTTTTGGCTATCACCCTCTTGAGTAGCACAGGAGGGTGCGAGTCTTTGTGGAAGCCAGGGAGAGGACTGGTTGGATGGAAGTGGTCTCCACAAGTACAGATGGCCATCATGCCTACAGTTGCAGTTTTTAAAAAATAATTTAAAATAGATACATATGACCATGTATGACAGTGTACACTAGCCTTCACTGGTGTCATAATCTTGAGATCCCTTGTTTAAAACGATCCCAGAAATAGCATTTCAATGCAATTTACAATGGAAAATGAAAAGGTGATGTCATATGAAATGATTGATTCAGGCTCAAGAATCAAGTAGCAGAGAATGAGAAGAATTAAGTACATATTTAAAACTCAATATTCTTTTCAAGTTCTTGTTTTCCTTAATTACCTAATATAGTACCCTCTGCATGATTTTTGTCATGTCAATGAAGATCAATTTGGGCACTGTGGGGGCTGATGAACATTCTGAGACTTTACTCAGAAAGAGGGCTGAGAGAGAACATAAGAATTCAAAGGATATTAGTGGGCTCAGCATGTCTGAGAGGTTCATTACAGGCAAATGCCTGAATAAGATGCAGTTGGTATTAGAATAATTCAGAAAATCAGTGGGTGAGCTGATATCTTTGGGAAAGAGAAGTTGAGGGTTTGAAAGGACATCTCTCAATGTTACATAATAGCAATCACATAAAAGATTGACTTAGTGGATCAAACACTTTCAGATACCAGGTGGGAAATTTGGAGAGTACACAGAGTTTTAAGGTTAATCCACCAAACAGAAATATTTCCTAATACTTAGTGAGGTCAATCACAAATAACAATTAAAAATTAACCAAGATACCACAGAGATACTAAGAATTAATGAGCTACAATGTTTGCCCTCAAAAAAGCTGACATTTTAAAGAACAGAAAGGCACTAAAACAGATTATGAGAATGCAGCATGTTCACTGCAAATAACAGAAGTAATAGCGGGAGACATAGACAGGGTTGAATGGCATTATACCCAGTTTTTGATTTAGGGGTTGCAGAAAGCTCCTGGAATGAGTGAAAGTCGAAGTGGAATGTTAAACAATGAGTTGCAGTTGGTGGCCAGCAAGAACAATAAATACAAAGGCACAGAAGCAAGCAAACAAAATAGCTTAAAATGTGCAGGACTTATAAAAACCTGTAGTGAGAGAGTGTACAGTGACAAAGTGCATGGATGTCCGGAGATGATGATGGAGAGAGCATTGTGCAAGGCTGTGAGTATCTTAAGCTGTGTAAAAGGGCTCGGAGTTACACTGAAGCAAAAGGAAGATGGCTTTTTACGCACCTCTCTGGTGGTTTCTGAAATTCAGATAGGGAGACCAAATGGAATGAATACAACACAAAAGATGAAGACTGTATTTGAAAATCCAGCTTAAAGTCAAGGTTATATACAGTACCTAATGATTCTTTTCAGTAGCCTAGTTTAATAATCTATGATATTAGTAATTTATAATTTGTTTTCAGATAAGTCACCAAATCACTTCTTAGTTTATATAATTGCTTTCTTAGAAAAATGTAAAGAAAATCTAAATAGAATCATGACAGTATATAAACCCAACTACCATAATATAATATGTTTTGTTAATATAGGCTACCTAAAAATGAGTGGATTCCTAGAATTAACAAATAACAATTACTAATATTATGCTGTAGTGCCAAAGAGCAAGTCCAGCATGGAAAGGTTAACTTAGATGTAATTGAAAATTTTGTTCTTAAAATATTCTGGTTAACTAAGTATCATGTTCATGAACAAGGTATTTTAAACATTCAAAATAATGACATCTGACATTTAGTGGTTAAATTTATTTTAATTCAAGCAGTTGAATGTCTAAGTAATATGAATTTTGCATGCATTGTGATTAATACAGAGGTGTTTACCTAAGAAATTTTCAAGAAAGGATGTGGAAAGAATGCAAGTCCCAAGAGATGCTCCACAGAAAAATGAGGTGGGGGAGGTCTCCAGTTAATTAAATTTGGGAACTATAGAATGTCAAGAATCCACAATGTGCATTTGCATTGAAAAGCTCTAAGCAATGCTGAAGAAAAAACAAGTTGTTCAAATACTGCATATCGCATTTTGAAAATTAATTAACCATATAACTTCTTTTGTGCTAAAGTAATACTTGCTGACATTATCATTATGGTACTATTACTAAGTGCCTCTTCTTTGCCTAGGATTTGGTAGTACAACACTGTCTTAGTTAAAAATTCTATTACGCAAGGTTAATCTACCCCTTTCCTCTGAGGTACCACAGCTTATATAAAGAACCACCTGAAGACCCACAACCAGTAAGCAGCAAGGTTTCAATCTAAAGCTGTTGAGTTGCACACCTATGGTCTCAGCTTTTAAAGAATGTAATTTTACTTTCAAAGAATTGTTTTTAACTCAGTTGAAAAATGCTTCTAAGACACTGATATTGATTTCTCAGGTATGTTATTATCATTACTAACCTCACTTTAAAATTCAGGTTATTGAATGACTTTATAAGTTATATTATCCTTATACATAGCATAACCTGAAAAAGCTATTTAAATATGCATGAATCCTTAAGAATAAATTTCCATACCGTATATTAACAATATTGCACGAATATTTAGTACCAAGATTTAGTTAAATAGGATATTCAAATAATTATTTCCACTTATAAAAAAATGTCAACATACCATATTTTCATTAAACCAATGTGGATATTGGGTATTAAAGGCAATTCTCCTGAGTGAGCATTGTGGCTCTACAATTTAAGTCAACATTTGTTCTTTCATCCTGTATCTGAGTGCCAGTTTCATTCCTGGCACCTCTAATTCTAATCCAGCTTCCTGCTAATACACTCTAGGAGGCAGCAGGACGTCCCAAGTCTTGGGGCCTTGCCTCCTATACAGGAGGCCTAATTGGAGTTTCAGGATCTTGACAGTGGCCTAGCCCAGCCTTGGCCGATGTGGGCATTTGTGAGTGAACAAGCATACAGAAACCACTCCCACCCCTGTATTGCTCTACCTTTCAAGTAGACGCAAATTAATAAATGAACATAAAAAAAAGTTCTTCATTTAACTGTCATGAACTCCTCATTAAACCAGAAATATCTGCCACTTGTTTATCCAGTTCAACAAAGAAAGGCTTATGTGTATCAAGTATACCTAGCCCTTAATGTAAGCATACATGACACAATTAAGAGCTCTCTGAAATATACCATAAGACAGTGTTCTTTCATAAAGTAAAGCACTAATATTCATCAAGTTCAGGCACTTGGTTTCCATTAAAATTGTAATGCAGGTTGTTTTATCTGGATCTATTTTAAGAAAATTCTGAAAATAAAACGGTTCCATATAATGCTACTGCCAACACCATATTTGTCCTAATTATTGCTAACATTCAGAAAGCATTCTTTAGAGTCATACTGATATGACTTAAGTTATAAAACAGAACTTTAAAAAAATATATAATTAAACACTTTGGGGTTATAAATCCTTCCTGAACTGGTTCAACAATGACACTTTTTAGAGGAAATATACTGAATGAAAGTCCTTATCGTTGTTGCAATGCTTTTATGAGCTTAAATACAATTGGTAATTCAGTTTTGTCTTTTTAAAATTTCCAGTTGTTTATCATGTCACTTTAGCTTCTTCCAAAACAAACACATAAGTGTATTAAATATTTCGCTCACAGAAATACACATTTTTTAAAGATTTATTTATTTATTTGAAAGACAGAATTACAAAGAGGCAGAGGCAGAGATGAAGAGAGAGAGAGAGAGGTCTTCAACCCACTTGTTCACTCCCCAAATTGCTGCATTGGCTGGAGCCGAGCTGATCTGAAGCCAGGAGCCAGGAGCTTCCTCCGGGTCTCCCACATGGGTGCAGGGGCCCAAGGACTTGGGCCATCTTCTACTACTTTCCCAGGCCACAACAAAGAGCTGGATAGGAAGTAGAGCAGCTGGGACTTGAACCAGCACCCATATGGGATGTGGGCACTGCAGGTGGTGGCTTTACTCTATACCACAATGCTGGCCCCCAAAATACAAATTTTATTGTCTTATGGTACTGAATCTCTATAACTATATTATTGTACTCAAGTTTTTGTGGAGACAAATAGTTAACCTATATTTCATGTTTGACATTTTCCTTTAATTTTACAATGGATAAAATGATGATTAATGTTTTTCTGATTATTAATGGTAACTCTAAAGTCCATGACTAAAATTCCTAAGGAATATCAGAGTAAAAACAAGCCTTTGATGAAATATGATCTTAAAAAAGAACACAAATCTAAGCTGTCATTTTGTCTGGTCCAAAGAAAAATCCAAAGATCAAGAATATTGTAGTGATTTCTCTGTTAAACATATTTTTTTCAGTTTAAGAAATTAAATTAAAGAAAACTTACTATGAGAATATATCATCTTACATTTTGTGTATTAATGTCATTTAAAAATAACCGATTGTTTATTGAATTTGCAAGATCATATGAAAGAGAGAAACAAACAGTGATCTCACCCATTCATTGATTGACTCCCCCAAATGTAAGCAAGAGCCAGAGCTGGACTGCATGGAATTCACAAGCCAGGAACTCAACCTAGGTCTCCCACATGCATGATAGGAGCCCGAGTACTTGAGGCATCACATGTTGCCTCACAAGTTATGCATTAGCAGGAAGCAGGAAGCTAGAATTGGGATTAGAGTTGTGGCTCAAACCCAGGCACTTTGATTTGGGATGCAGGCATCCTCTTAAACCCAATGCCAATGCCAGGTTCATAGATGCCCTTTTTCAGTTAAACAAATTTCTGGTTATATCACTGATAGGACTGAATCCCATCTTAAAGAAACAGGATGCTATAAAGAGAAGGACAAAAATTCTTACTGTCCAGAATGAAAACAGAAGGTTAAACTCAAAGTCATTGATGAAAAGTGCCTTGAAGATCATCAGTGAAAGAGAAAATTACTGCTAGGTACCTGTCATACTTTCCAAAGAATTTAAATGTAATAATTAAAAAGCCCAGACGAATCACAGAATGTGACTAATTAACAGAAAAACTGATGCTTAGAGACATGAAATCTTACAAGGTGTTGCAATTCCAAGTGGGACTACTGAATTTCAAGTATAGGGAAAAAAAAAAAAAAAAGACGACAAACATCCAAGATAGGCTATAGGATGGAAAATTTTTAAAGTTCCTATGAGTGCCCCTAAATACTTTCCTGATGAATGTTACCAGGACTGATCTGTACCTCAAAGATTTTTTACTCTTAAATGCTAAGACCTTATTTTCATTTTTGGGAAAAAGACCATCGTATAATCCTGGAAGAAGATATTCCAATAGAATGCAGTAGAACTTCCAATGAGGAATTTTGTCAGCTTAAGGGCAGGGATTAATTTGATCTCCACGTACTTCCTTTCTCGGTGCAATGCATGTTTTATATTGTATCTGAAATGATATCTACCATTATTTCTTTTCAAAAATAGGGTTTTATGAAAAACCAAGCTTTTCAAAAGCAAATATCAAGTATTCCAATCATAGGACTTGACAAAAATAGGTAAATTTCAGCACATGAGGTTATTGAATAAATGGCTGAAAAAATAAATGATCCTTTTGTGCAATGGACAAGCCTTGGAAAACCATCATGATCACATCTGCCCTGCCAGGTAGTACAAGGCTCCAGTAAACTCCTAAATGATCAGTATTTTTGTCATCCATGATACCCCAGAGCTATCATCCCAACTGGCTTAACACTGCAGACTGAGAGCTCTACTTCAGACAGATGTAGTCTTTTTTGTAAAACTTAAAATAAAACTATTTTCTTTTGCAGAAAATTAGCTGTCTTTTAATTAATCGTAGTTTAAAAAGATAGACTCTTCTGAAGTAGCTGTGTAAACCTGAGTTATATATCAGCAAAATAATAATAATAGTTTCAATTACATTGCATTAAAGGAGAAAGCTTCTTTAAAATAATTTTGTGAATTATTTCAAAGAGTTTAGGTATTTTTTAAAATAGTAACGAATAGTCAAAAATTCTTTAAAAAATTAGATTTTCTTATTTCAAAATCTATAATCATCTACAGAGTTTTACCACTGGATTAGAATACATACTCTTTGAGGGACAGAGTTTTTTATTCATTTATCATGCTATATTACTGGCAGCCTACAATATTATCTGACTCATTAAGAGCATTAAATACATATTTCTTAAATGACTGGCTAGTAACGGAGCTCAGAAGAAAAAAGATAATACCCTTGCTTTAATGAGATTATAGTCTATTGTGAGAAAAAAAAAAAAGAAAACAAATACGTACTGTTTTTCAATGCTAAGTGTTGTAAAAAGCACCAGGGCATAGAATCCTGCCCCTTCCCACCTTACCAAGAGATTCTTTTTTTTTTTTTTTTAAGATTTTTTTGTTTATTTATTTGACAGGTAGAATTATAGACAGTGAGAGAGAGAGAGAGAGAGAGACAGACAGAGACAAATATCTTCCTTCTGTTCGTTCACTCCCCAAATGGCTGCAACGGACGGAGCTGCGCTGATCCAAAGCCAGGAGCCAGGTGCCTCCTCCTCGTTTCCCACGTGGGTGCAGGGGCCCAAGCACCTGGGCCATCCTACACTGCTTCCCCAGGCCACAGCAGAGAGCTGAACTGAAGAGGAGCAACCGGGACTAGAACTGGCGCCCATATGGGAAGCTGGCGCCACAGGCAGAGAATCAACCTAGTGTGCCACGGCGCCGGCCTCCCTTACCAAGAGATTCTTACTGAATTTTCCTAGAAAAAGGGTCTTGAACTCTTACATCCATCGATATCTAAATTATTTGAAATATTTATATACAATATATCATGTAATTCTAATGTGTGTATATACTGAATACATATATTTTGGTCACCTCAGATAATTTTTATGTGCAGCTAGCGTAAAAAAACATTCTAAGTAAGCAAATAGACGTAAAATCATAAAATATAATGTCAGGTGATGGTAACTGCTTTGCAGAAAATAAACTGGCACAAACTACTGGAGATCAGTGGATCTATCTAGGATAAGACATTTCAAGAACAGCTAGAGGTTGGTTTGGCTGCAAGGAAACATTGGGAAGGGGCACAGGATGGAGTAATTTTCAAGGAGTTGGTTAACAGCCACTGCAAGGATATAATGCTTTCACATAAGTGGGATAGGAGGACACTGGGGGAATCTGGGTAGACCAATGTGCTGTAGCACAGGTTTCAAACACATCTCTCAGGCTGCTCTGCAGAAAATATGCTATGGGAGAGCAATAGTAGAAGCAGCAACACTCATAGGGAAACACAAGAGGTGCTGGTGCTTTGTCGGCATGATGGCACTGGCAACAAGAGAGCCCACCAATATGTATTTTCATGTTGGAGACAAGAGTATGTCTTCATGGATTCCACAGGATGTGAGGGAAAAGCAGAGAAGCGAAGGATTCCAGGGTTTTAGCTCAAGCAGTGAAGTGAATGGTGATGCTGCAATCATAATGTTTAGAGTTAAACGCCTCTCTATTTCCATCCAACTGAAGAGACAGAAGGAGGGGCTTGGTGATTTAAAGTAGTATGGCAAAATAATCTATTCAGAATTGTCTTTCTGTTTCAAATGTATATATAGTGTTAATCATATGGACACAGAATACAAGCACATTTGCATAATCACATGCACAGTTATAAAATGCTCCTAAATCCAAAGTCTTTTCTTGCTCCACACTAGAAATTAGTGACAAAAGAAAGAAAATAGAAGACAATACTGTAACGCAGCTGCTCCATATGCTAATTCCATCAATATGAACTGAAAATTCTTTAAGAGCAAAAAAAGATAGGAAGAACCAAATCAAAAAAGAAAGTATCATTGAAGACCGAAATCAAACCTTGATAAGCTCATTGAATACATTTCAACCTAGTAGAAGCTATGAGACAACAAAGGCATTTTAAATTGGCTTTGTTGTAATTTTAAAGTTGCCACTTCTCTTTTGATAAAATCTGTGGAATGGTTGAGCTTCATTACTGTGCCTAATTTGCCATACAGTATCACATTTCCTCATTTGGTTCCATGCATCACTGTAAATTTGAAGCTATATGTTTTAACCTAAAATCATCTGTAATGTCATTAACAGTTTGTGTTCATCATTCTGTCTTTGCTTTTAGAAGCATTCTAAACTCCAATATTCCTTTTTAATATAAGTAAACATTATGATTATTAATTATAATAATCACCATATTTTGAGCACTTAGGTAAAATGTCAATCAGGAGCTTCAATGTTTTAGTTGCAATAGAAGAACTAATACACTAAAGTAGGTACTAGAAGTCACGCTTTTCAGAAGATGCATGGGAAAGACTAAATAAAGAAAACTTTGGAGAGTTTATTATAAAATTCCTTCAGGATCTAAGGCTTTAATACTATATACTTTAATTTTTTAATTATTGCTATGTTCCTGACAATAAAACATCACTAATTTTGAGGATAATAATCCCAGTATAGATTACACAAAAATATTAGAAATGTGATTTAGCTGGCAAGAAATTAAGAGAAAGGAAATTCTTAGGAGCCAAAATTATAAGAATACCTAAAGTAGGAGAGGCAAATCTTGAATATATTCTTAGGTAGCTTATTTTGGATATCTTAAGCCACTCCTGAAGACAGTAGATAATATCTAGGACCCAAGAAGATGGAAAATTCAAAGTATTATTTCCCATAAGACCAGGCTTCTAAAAAGTAGCAGCATCTGTAAGCAAACAAGAAAAAAAAAAAATTCTCCCAGAAAAGGAATAGAACAGATCCTTGGTAGTGTTGGTTGATAAACAAACAAAAACTGTCAGACCAGATAAAAGAAAACATCCCAGGGGCAGACATTTGGCCTAAGGGTTGGATCCACACAAGAGATGCCAGCATCCTACATTGTAGTGCCTGCTTTGAGTCCTGGCTCCTCCAGTTCTAGTCTAGTTTTCCACTTGTACACACCTTGAGAAGCGCTCAAGTACTTTGGTCCCTGCCATCCACTTGGCAGACACAGACTGAGTTCTGAGCATCTGGCTTCAGTCTTATCCAGAGCTAAATGCTGTGGACATTTGGGGACAGAACCAGCAGATGGAAAATCTCTATCTGCCCCTTTCTCTTTGTGTCTTTGCCTTTCAAGTAACATGAAAACGAGTAATTTCAAAAAACAAAAAGAAAGAAAAGAAAACATAACCCAGACTTAAACTATTTATGGAGATACTGAATGCTTTGTTTTAGATAAGTACACTGGAAGTTAGAGCTCAGAGAATAGAAAGGGATATATCAGGCAAATTCTAAACAAAATACATCTGTGTATAGTGATATTAACACTATAACACTATAATATAGTGATATTAACACAAAAATAAATTTTGAAGCAAAAACAGTAAGTCAAAACATTGACCAAAACCACAAAGAAAAGCTGTAAGGTAGAAATAAAAGCTACATATTCCTATAAGGTCTAATTATGCAAAAAAAAAGATACAAAATCCTTAACTTGGGATGGAGTTAAAACACAGCTTCCACATATTTAAGTAAAACCTTGATATAGCTACTAAATATAATAATAAATCTATCCTTAGAGTGGGGAATGTTAACATAACTTTTTGGTAATTTAAGCAAATTTAAAGAAAAAATGATGAAAATATACAGAAAATGTCAAGAAGTTAATTGAGATCGACTTAATGGTCACAAATGAACTGTTCCCCCAATAGTTGGAAAGAACAGATTTTTCCAAGAGTCAATAAAATGTTTACAAAAATACATGCAGTTTTCACTCATTATCTGTGGACTATGATGCCAGGGCTCCTCAGGGACACTAAAATCCACTGACACTGAAATCTCTTATGTAAAATACTATGGTGTTTGCATATAGCCCATGTACATCCTCCATATGATTTACATCATCTCTAGATACTCACAATACTTAACCCAATGTAAATGCCATGTAAGTACAGCCCACTCTTCATTCTGTGTGACTTCTACAACCATAGGTTCAAGCAACATCATATAAAAAATATGTGGAAAAAAACATTACAGAATGTTCCCCAATCCAAGACTTTAATTTATTGTACTCAGCACTTTGCTGAATCCACACTAATGACACTATCTGTATGTATTCCCTGTTGAAGCCTTTTGCCATGAAAGATAGATGATGTTACTTAGTTGTAGTTGTTAATGTATACTCTGTAGTAGGCTTATTATGTATAGACTTTATTCTTGTCACTGACTAAACAATATGTTATAACAGGTAATGGCATAATAGTTATATTTTATTAGGTATTTTAAGTTAGTTAAGAGATATTATAAAGTGTCTGGGAGGATGTGTGGAGGTTTTATTCAAATATTATGTGATTTTAAGAACTTTAATACCCATGACTTAAAATCCACTGGGGTCCCTAAACTGTACTCAGTACAAACACAAACCTATTAGGCCTACCTACATAGCACACATAAGAAACAATGTAACAAAAGAACATGTCTACGTATCCCTTTGTTCATGTGGAAATAACTTAACAGAAATTCAGCAGGGTACTGGGTATGGAAAATTAAAATTTTATGTTTTAGAACTTTCTAGAAGATTTTTAAAAAATATTTACAATCCATGGTTTGTTGAACTCATGAATGTACAACCCACAGATATGAAGGGCTGACTGCAGTAAAAATTGCAAGAAATTTCACACTGTTCATACTCTGACTATAAATACATTTTAAATCAAAAGTAGAACTATGTATTTAAAAGCCTCATTTACTTGGAGATTTCATAATATGCTTCTAAACAACATCAGAGGTAATGAAACCACAATTGACATGTAAAGCAAAGCTGAAATTATCAACAGCAGATATACTACAATATCAAAACTTGGAGGCAATGTAGCATCCTGAGAAAAAATTATAGACATATATTATTAAAACAAAAGACTAAACACTGATTACTAAGAACCTAAATACATAAGTTAGAAAAATAATAGATGTTAAATTCAAAGGAAGTAAAAACAAAGATAATTCTTGAAGGAGGAAAAGGTAATGGAGTAGAAATTCAGACACAATAGGAAATATTAACTTTCCAAAGCTCAAAGTAACATTAGCCAATATGTGGCAAAAAAAGAGAAAACTCATAAAAACTACATTGTGAGTGAAAAAAGGAACACAATTGAGAAGAGAATAAATTAAAAAGACAATAAATGGGGATGAGTATTGTGGTATACCATTAAGATTTTGTTTGAGATGCTCACATTCCAAATTAGAGCACTTGTGTTAAAGTCAACAAGCTGTTTCATATCCAGCTTCCCATTAATGTGCACCCTGGGATGCAGCAGGAGATGGCTCAAGTACTTGGGTCCCTGCCAACCAAGTGGGAAACCCGGAAAGAGTTTGAGGTTCCTTGCTTTGACCTGGCCCACCCAAAATGTTGGGAGCTTTTGAGGAGTGGACCAGAAGATGGAATATCTCTGTCTCAGTCTCCCATTTTGCTTTTTAAATAAATAAAATTTTAAAAAATGAACGTTAAAAAAAGCCAATAAATAATATTTGGGTGTGGGTATTTACCCTAGTGG
Source organism: Lepus europaeus (assembly GCF_033115175.1). NCBI lineage: Eukaryota > Metazoa > Chordata > Mammalia > Lagomorpha > Leporidae > Lepus > Lepus europaeus. The sequence continues at coordinate 64,281,872 of NC_084831.1, forward strand.
TGAAGGTACTGGTTAAGACCAATGCGTCTCATAGCAGAGCATCTGGGTTCAGGTCCCAACTCCAGGGCACAACCCTAGCTCCCTGCTAATGTGCACCCTGGAAGGCAGCAATGATGGGACAAGCTGTTTGGTTCCTCAGATCAACAAAGGAGACTTGGACTGAGTTCTTGGCTGCTATTTTCAGCCTGATCCAGCCCTGACCACGTTGGGCATTTATACCAATGGATAGGATATCTCTCTTCCTCTCTCCTTCTCTACCTCTCTCTCTGTCTCTCTTACTCTCTCAAAAAAAAAAAAAAAGGGGGAAAATTTCATAGACAGAAAACTGGAATTGCTGTTGTAATAACATTACACCAAATACAGTCAATGAATGTGCATAATTATCCCAATTACTCTCATTGTTTTCTATGAATGCCCCTTTTTGATGAAGTCATACTACACAAGCAACATCCTTCACACACACACACACACACACACTATCAATATTTTGAAAAACTTTATGCCATGTATATGCATACATACCTAAGTGAAATAATCAATGTTAAAAAAATTGACTCCAAAAGCTTAAAAAATGGAAGGTAAAGTTTGATAATTTTCATGAAAGTACAAAGCATTGAACCATTAGGAAAATATGGTTTACAGACTATTAGACTCTTATGTTCCAATGTAAAACTCTTTCAAACAATAGAAAAAGAGATTATATTATCATTTTTAGAGTAATATTGTCAGTTACCAAGACCACACAAAGAAATATACAAGGAAACTATAGAGAACAGAAAATTAAAAACAGCTCTCATTAATCAATATAAATTTAAATATTTAAACAAACTTAATCTAGCAGCTTATAAAAATACAACTTAAATATCTTATGTACATTTAAGGATGGAACTACTTTATAAATAAATTAAGGAAGAAAAATATACAATTATCTCAATCAAGATAGAGATTATATTCAATATATCTCATATCCATCTGTAAAAACATAGTAAACAAATTATTTATATAAAAAACTTCATTTTATAAAGAATATAAACTAAATAAAAGTTATAAGAGCTATTGTCAAAAGTGGAAAATCAAAGCATTTCTGTCAGACAGTTTATTAAGCAAAAGCAATTGAGGAGGGGACACAAAACTCTCATTCAGCAGGGGGCCAATCCATGAAATGCTGCCCAGTTTGTGGCTTAATGTGTGGCACCTGATAAAATGAGAGCTCAGCCAAACCAGAAAAGTCTAGTTTGCAGCCACATGCACAGACAGCCCAATAGTATGCAACTCCCAATTGTCAATCACAAATGCCAGTCATGAGCATCAAGGTCACATCACTAATCAATGCCCCTCATACTTTAGGGATAAAAGTCACACACCGGGAAGAAAGGTTTGCCATGTGTTCTCTTAACAGTTCTGTTCGCCCATTGTAATGTAAGTCAATAATTTTTTCTTTATTATCCTTATTTTCATCTCTCTGACCCACATAGTAATGTTGCTGCTTCAACCAATGGCATTCCCTTTGACGTGATTCAATAACTGCTTTTAAGATTTGGCAAGTATTGGCCGGCACCACGGCTCACTAGGCTAATCCTCCTTCTGCAGTGCCGGCACCCCGGGTTCTAGTCCCCGTTGGGGCACCAGATTCCGTCCCCGTTGCTTCTCTTCCAGTCCAGCTCTCTGCTGTGGCCCGGGACTGCAGTGGAGGATGGCCCAGGTCCTTGGGCCCTGCACCCGCATGGGAGACCAGAAGAAGCACCTGGCTCCTGGCTTCGGATCAGCGCGGTGTGCCATCTGCAGTGGCCACTTGGGGGGTGAACCAACGGAAAAAGGAAGACCTTTCTCTTTGTCTCTCTCTCACTGTCTAACTCTACCTGTCAAAAAAAAAAAAAAAGATTTCGCAAGTATTTTAGCTCGACAATATGACAAAAAAAAAAAAAAAAAAGAAAGAAAAGAAAAAGAAATAACAACAGTAGAATTGTAAAATATCTAAGTTACCAGTATTCACAATTATCAACATGGAAGGATCAAAAGAATCCACAAACTCATAATTAAGCTGAATAAATGTTTGATGACGTTGTGGTATAAGAAATCAATAAAGCAAATAAATTTCATTTCTATTCAGCGGTAGTAATAAATATTTAGGAAATATAATTTTAAAAGTTAACTTATGGGGCCGGCGCCATGGTGCACTAGGTTGATCCTCTGCCTGCAGTGCCAGCATCCCATATAGGCGCTGGTTCTAGACCCATTTGCCTCTTCCAGTCCAGCTCTCCGCTGTGGCCTGGAAGGGCAGTGCAAGATGGCCCGGGTTCTTGGGCCCCTGCACCCATATGGGAGACCAGGAGGAGGCATCTGGCTCCTGGCTTCGGATCGGCGTAGATCCGGCCATAGCGGTCATTTGGGGAGTGAACCAGTGGAGGGAAGACCTTTGTCTCTCTCTCTCTCATTGTCTGTAACTCTACCTGTCAAATAAATAAATAAAAATCTTTAAAAAAAAATGTAACTTACACAAAATAGCAAAACTAAAAAGAATTAAAAAAAGCTTGACAAAATATCTAGGAAAATATATTTTAAAATATTTTTAAATACAACAAAGAGCTTTTTGGATGTGATGCCAATTTTTAAGGTCTTTTAATTTTAATTTTTAAAAGGTGCCAAAGACTCAATAAAAATAGAAACAGCAAACAGAATAAAATCTCTACATATGCCACTTTTCCATTAACTATTATTTCATTTCCATAAACCATTATATTATAGTGCATTGAAATGCCCTGAAATAATAGAACTACTTAAAGAAATAAGAATAAAATCTGTACCTATCTAGCTTCCTTCATTAAATAGTATTCCATTTCTTTCATTCATTACTTTTCAATATTCTCATCCTTCTCATTCTTGTGGCAGAAATTGAAAAGTAATATAACCCCAAACTATTTTTTATTGCCCAAGTAGAGGTTATTGGGTGTTTATTGTTGTGATGGCAGTACTGGAACTTGAGCAGGGCCCTTGACACTTGTTGTCTGATTCAAATTAAGCCCAAACTCTCTACACAAATAAAATTACCTCATTTTAATTGCTCATGTATCTGTAACCATTTAGCTAAGTGTTTACAGTTTCTCTCCACACCTATTTGCTGGATGAATCCTAAAAGCTGATTTATCAGGGGAATATTAAAAAGGCTTAGTGTTTTAAAATGCAGATGCAAATTTCCTCTCACAAAGAGGCCAACAGGCCTGTTTTTGTGTAAATGAGAGTTAGGCTGCTAAATCCCTCATAATGAGATTAGAAAATATCTTGTAAATTAAACCAAGAGATTTTAAAGTTAATATGATGCTTCTATACTAGATTACATTTCATGTTTAAAACATTTTAATGAAAAAAATCATAACAAATAACACAAGAACAATAATTACTGAAATAACAAATTAAAGAGTAGAGCTATGTAAAGGCTTTCATATACACTGGGGATAAGTGAACATAAAAGTGAAAGAGAAAATCATTTAATGAACTAACAAAATAATATAGTAGGAGTAATAAGGACTAGTAAATGTCATTATATTTTATTGCATTCTATCAAATTATACCACACTCTCTTGCCTTGATACATTGTATTGCTTAAACAAAAGAATAACCAGTCATAGACAGAGATATAGTGAATCAAATGGGTCTCTTACAACTAGGCTGCATATCTCTTACTTTCATTATATTTAGAATTATCTTTAAAAGCATAATGTCATATATCAAAAAAAGATCATCATTTGTAATTCATCCCTAATATAGAAATTATTAATTCTCTTGAATCAAACTATCACCCATGGTAGAATTTAGATGAAAATCTTCACTTATCCAGGTGATTTCTCATATACAGCCATCTGGCTACATGACTTATGACTGAATAACAAACCATAAATTATTTGAGAAAAATTTCATGCACTAAATATTTTTACTAGCACATCATTTATTTTTCTCTCTATCTACAGCAAAAATGGCAAAGTCTACAGTACATGGTATATAACTTTTCATGTTTCTTTCTTGAAGAGATGATTAGGGAATCCTAGAGCTTATAGATCATCTACAAAAGAACAGGAGCACTAGAAGAATCTATTTCTGTTTATTCAATTTCAAAACAAATTCCTGATGTTAAACTATCTGATAAGCTTTAAAACATAATACAGTAAACAAAAATTCTTGATAAATGATGTTACAAAAGTACTACAATTTTGACCATCGACTATATTTCCTGGGAAAAATGAACCAATGATTCATTTTATTAGACAGTGCAAACAAAATGCTGATTTGTTAAACGCTTAATGAGAAAATTTCCAAACAGTTTTCTGTAGGTTGTTATGAACATCACATGAAGATGCAAAAGCCTTTTCAAGAATGTTTTCACAGCTATGTTATACTTACTCAAAGGTTATTACTATATTCAGCTTTGTATTTACTTTCAAAGGAAAGATTCTGTCATTATTCTGAAGTGTAAGAATGCTTTAAGCTCTCTAAGTATGACAATTACAAATCTTTAAAACCTCTCTACACAAAATTTGACAGCTCTAAGCTTACCTCTTAAAAAGACAATATACGTTAATGTACTGGAATGGTAAATTCAGATTTCTGAGTATAATTTGCACATTAGCATAATATAATTGGTTCTGCCTTTAGGGGAGCCAATCAGATTGTGCAAATGCAGCTATTCATAGAACTCTAGAAATGATTTGCCATTTGGGAGTTACAGTGAAACAATTCAATTTCACTTTCCTACAAATGAATTATAGTCCAAAAAAAAAAGTCTATTAACGTTTACTGAATATGTTTCAGTGTAGATATCAAAACATGACATATTGCTAGAATTTTTCTTATATAGTGTAACCTTCACATTGACTTTGCCAAAAAAATCTAGAAGCTGCTTCAGTGCTATGTATTTACAACATTTTAAAATACTACAATATGGAGGAGACCTATATTGATAGTTAGCTTTACACTGAAACAAAATGATCATATGTAACATTCCTACCATATTTAAGACTACATGTTTCCAAAATGCCTGTTAACTACAAAAAACATTTATAAAAATGATGATTTTAGCTACCTTAATACTAGTCTATTTTATCCATAGTCTTCTTATTAGGTGATAGAATAATTCATCTATTGATTCAGTTTTTTTTTTAGTTTTAATTCATTTGCTAGACAGAAAAATATATAAGTAGATACTGAGACAAAGAGGAAAAGAGAGCTAATTCCTTTCCTAAATGTCTACAATTAGTGGGGCTGGGCCAACGTAAGGAGCCAGGAACTCAATCTAGATCTCTTACATTGGTGGCAGGAGCTCAATTATTTCGTCCCTCAGGGTCTATAAAAGCAAGAAGCTGAAGTCAGGCTCTGGAGCTGGGTAATGGATCAGGCACTGGATATGGGATATCACTATCTTAATTAGTGTCTTAACCACTAGGCTTAAATGCCTGCCCCAAAGCAGAGTTTTAATTTTGGTAAGTTATCAAAAATCATCTGCTGAATTCTGGCTTTTATCTTGCATCATTTAAATATATCACTGATAGAGAGGCAGAGTAATTTTAGTCTTTTTATTTTCTGCCAAAAACTAAGTTTCAGTTCAAGAGAAGGGAATCCTACTTTTGAGAAGGGACATGTAAAAGCAGATGGTTCTTTGGATCAAATAAAGGGTTATTCCTGCTCCACCTGTCAAGAGGTACTCATCTCAGCTGATTTACTGTAAACAATGATTCTATTAAATGGATAATAAATGACACAACTGAATCTAAAACCTCTGTCTCTTCTTCAAGTGTATTTTCTCAAGTATCAAACTCATCCATACCAAAAGAGAGTAAAAGCTAGTTGTCAGCAAAGCTGAATATTGAGATTAAAATATTACTTAAAAATAAGATTTTATGAACTATTCCTCTCTCTTTCAAACCATTCCACAATGAAAACCATTTAAAAATGATTTCCACATATTTCATCTAATTCTTCAATTCAAGACTACACTTTCCAACCCTCTCCCTCTAATGAAATAGTCCTAGAAGGTGGCACCACCTGCATAACTGTAAAAAAAAACTTTACAAATTCTTCCTTGAAACCTTCTTATCTTTTGTTTGTAATAACTTAACAAACTTCTGACTATTTCTACCTTCTCTGGCAACTCTATTTACTTAGTTAGCTTTTCTTTCTCTAATTACTTCTCTAATGCCCTCCACAGGGATCAATCTTAGCTTACTTTTTTTTTTTTTTAAGTCATATTTTGATGTTGTGTTCCTCAAAGTACTATTGATCTCAATGTTCAGATTTCCTCATTTGTCAATTCGTATTTATGATATTTTGAGAAGATTTTAATAGAATTTTTATAAAAATGAGTTCTTTCTAACTTAAAAAAAGTTAGCCTTTTGTAGTTCCATATGACACATCCATTGGATTCACCAGAATTCATGTAAAATACATACAGGTTTCTTCCTAAAAGAACTGCAAATAAAAGCCTTTGTGGTTGATAGAAAAATTAGTAAAAGATACAAATAATGGAAAAAGTTACAACTATATACAACATCTTAAATCTGTCTAGAATAGTATAAATTGTAGCTTTTTATTAAAAATAAATTTTGTTTTATAGAAAAGAATTTTTTTTATGTTTAAGCTGTGTATTTAGCCTGGGCTTAGTAGTCACCAATATGCTAAGAACATATGAGTTTATATATCCAGCTCATGTTTTTTTCTGAGGATTAACTCCAACTGTTTCTTATATTCTTGCTAGCAAAAAATGAGATCCAAGGACAGATAGCACGATCATCTCCCAAAAGCATTTCTTGTAACTATAGAATGTCAAGTCCCACCTCAAAGTTCATGAGAAAAAAAAATGCTGCATATAAAGAGGATCTACAGAGGCCCGGCCTGTGCATTACACTTTCAGAAACATTGTACTAGATTTTTCACCCATATTTTCTGTCAACACCTCACACTCACTACACATCATCTTAAATGGATTCAATAATATCCCTCCTATCTCCAACCGATTCTTTCTCTGGAAATGGATATCCCCACAATTGGTTCCCCAAATCCACAGTTTTATATACCAGTTATCTTTGAGTCTTCCTCAAACAGTCAGTGAAGTCTGTTGAATTGACAGCTTAATTCTCGAAACTGTTTCTTTCTCCTCTGATCCAATCATAACTATCATTGAAGCTCCCATCATCTGTTACCTCGGTCTTTCCAAGAGTTTCCAAATTGGTTTTGTGTCATATTTGTTTTAATCTTTATCATTAAACTAGAATTACTTTTAAAAGCAAGAATCTTATTTATACACCTCTGATTAAACTTTTTCACACAATACTTCTATTTATAATTAAGCATGCATGCCTAGAATCCACATGTAAGTATTATTGATACACTAGGACTTTGATAACTAAGTGTAAATAAATGTATGAAATGATGATTTTTACTTTAACTATAGGACTAAGGCCCAAAAAAACCTTCTGTCTCCTCACCTCTATCTACCTCTCTGACCACTTCACCCATAAATTACAGTTTCCTGAGCACATCATGCTGAGTTCAACGCACTAAGTAATTTCATGGTCACTGTCTTTGTACACATTAATACCTTTACCTAGAATAACTGCTCATACCCTTTTAAATCTGGAACATACCTATTTAACCTTCAAGATTCTGCACAAACATTTCTGACTGTGTCAACTATTCTGACCCTCCCCAGTTCAACTTTACCGCTTTCTTCTTACATTTCCACTGTCTTATACTCAACTCTTTACTGTAGCAGTTTGAAAATTACATGAATTTCAATGTTTATTTCTTTTATTAATCCATGAGTTCTTTAAAGGCAGGAACCATGCCTCATATCTCTAACTCTTCATGATGCTTAATAAGATGCAAAAGAATCGAGCAATCATATAAACTGAAAATAACTACTTATAAATTTATAATGTTTAAGGACAAAAATAAGTCAAATGATTATTTCATATTAGTTTAATTATTTAGATTGATACACAAGGACTGATTTTTAATGTACAAAAATAAAAATTAAAAATAAAAGGAGGTGCAGTTGAGTTAAACCACCACTTGGGATTTCCACATATTGAAATGCCAGTTCAAATCCTGGCTACTCCATTCTTCTGATTCAGCTAAATGCTAGTTCAAATCCCGGCTACTCCATTCTTCTGATTCAGCTTCTAGCTAATGCACCTGGGAGGCATTGGATGATAGTCCAAGTATTTGGGACCCTGACATTCATGTGGGAGATCTAGATGGAGTTCCTGGCTTCTGGATTTGACCTAACCTACTCTTGGTTGTTTCAGACAGTGAGTGGAAGATCTTTCATTCCCCCTCTCCCCCATCTTGTCTTTGAAATACATAAATGAAAAAAAAGAAAAAGAAAATACCAGGAGGCTTGGCCGGCACCACGGCTCAATAGGCTAATCCTCCGCCTGCGGTGCCGGCACACCAGGTTCTAGTCCCGGTCAGGGCACCAGATTCTGTCCCAGTTGTCCCTCTTGCAGGCCAGCTCTCTGCTGTGGCCCGGGAAGGCAGTGGAGGATGGCCCAAGTCCTTGGGCCCTGAACCCCATGGGAGACCAGGAGAAGCACCTGGCTCCTGGCTTCAGATCAGCACGGTGTGCCAGCCGCAGCGGCCATTGAGGGGTGAACCAATGGAAATGGAAGACCTTTCTCTCTGTCTTTCTCTCTCACTGTGCACTCTGCCTGTCAAGAAAAAAAAAAAAAAAAGACAATACAAGGAGGCTTCAAAAAATTGGTAGCAACATGAAGTTAAAATACAAATTTATTTCAATGCAAAGTATTTTGAAATTCATGCATAAGAGAGGCCATTAAAAAGTTTCAGAAAATATATATTATGAAAAACTTTTCATCATATAAATAAGTCTTTGAAGTATTGTCATATAGAAAATATTCTCGTGGTAAACAAGAAGGGGAACAGGATGAGAAATACAAGTATTTAGAGACAGAAGGAAGAAAAAGGACCTGTGAAGGCAACCACAGCATTGCTTTATATACTGATAAGGTACAAGAAAAATCAAGGAAAATCCATGGCTTGTTATCAACTGGCTATATGAGATGGCAGCTCTGGATCACTAAACTTGACACTCATAGAATGGATCACTAACACTCTATCAAATATTATGTGCCTGTAAAAGAGTCATTTTTTATGCAGTCATTGCCAACTAATGCTGTCTCTTACAGGATGTAAGCATGTTTCATTGAAAAATATGGAATATTAAATAGAAAATGATATTCCAAACTGAAAAAAAAACTGAATTTTTGCTCTATTTTTCAAAAGTTAAAATTCAACAAAATGGAAGAGAAAAAAAAATATTTGAGTGGATAGAAAAACCTAAGGATGAAATATATTTCAAAAGATCCTGAACAACAAGCAGAACATTATGTCCAGGCATAATCTATTTAATGAGATAAATGTTGCTAAGAAAAATAAATCATAAGCTCAAAATTTAGTAATATTACTGTCTTCATGCCCTAATTTGAAAATTAAAATAGGCTTATAGACAAAACACATATGAATAAAATATATAATTATATTCATACTAGAAATTGTAAACTTGCTATAATAACTTTCACTGATTTATTTTTACCTCTTGAAAATTTTAAATGTTAAAAAGGAACTAAAAGGGGCTGGCGCTGTGGTGTAGCAAGTTAAGCCACCATCTGCAGCCCCAGCACCCCATACAGGAGTCTGTTCAAGTTCCAGCTACTCAAATTCTGACCCAGCTCCTTGCTAATGTGATTGGGAATGCAGCAGAAGATAGCCCTTGCACCCACATGGGAGACCAGGAGGCCAGCTCCTGTCTCCTGGCTTTGGCCTGGCCCAGCCCTCGTCGTTGCTGCCATTTGGGAAAAACTAGCAGATCTCCTCTCTCTCCCTATCTTTTCCCTCTCTCACTGCAACTGACTTTAAAATAAAATAAATAAGTCTTTTTTTTTTTTCAAAAGAACTGAAAAGTGGAAAAATTCTTACAGCTTTGCAAACAGATAGTAAACATAAGCCTATCCTTACATTGTTGCAAATGTGTCAAATCAACAAAATGTTCATTTGGGGCATTTGAAAAGCTAGAATGTAAAATTATCACATGTAAGGTCACAGGTAGGGATACTACTGAGATACTGTCATCTGTTTAAGTTAAGAAATAATACAGGCAGCAGTGTAGAGGCAAACATTTTAAAATTCTACCTTCCTATATACTGATAACTAGAGTATAAGAGTCTCATTAGAAGAAACCAAGACTTTGAAACTTAAATTTAGAATAGTACATGAAATTTGGTTGCTTTTATTCAGGGTGTTTTACAGTAATTCTACCAACTATGTAAGTAGGCTGAGGCAACCAGGGCTGCTCTGAAATTCAGTCATCACATCGATTCACATTAAAGAGAATTTCTGTCTGAGGCAGAAAAATGAAAAAGTATACTACATATAATTGAAATAGCATGAGGACATTAAACAAAGCCAATGAAATTATAATCATTAAAACTTCCAAGTCATTGGGACTAACATCCAATGCCCTTAGAAATATGATGGCAAAATTTTAATGTTCGTAAGGATCAGAGGAAAATACTGGCTGAGAATTCTACATATTTTCTTAGGAAAGAAGACACTGGACTTACATATCCGAGGAAAGCCAAAGGAATAAAAATGACTTTTGTATAGTAGTCTTAAAGGAAATACATTTTATGTACTTTTCTTAAAACTGAGTTTTAACTTTTGTTATTACAAGTTGTTTGCTTGTTTACATGAGGCAAGTACAGTTAGATAGTCCTATAAAACTTTCCTACTAACCACCAGGATAACAGTTGTTTGAGCAATAGGAGGGAGGGAAACAGCAGGCTGCAGCTGCTTGGAAACTGTACCTTTCCTGGGGCTTTAGCACCATCTGACAAGGTAGCCACACCAGCTCCCCAGAGATGGAAAGTCCCTCCATAAGAGCCACCACTCAGCTTAAAGCAGTGCTTTTAAAATCATGATGTGTAAAATCAAAGTCTCCATGCAGTTACTTCAAGAGTCACTGACTTTAGGAAGATGGGTCAGGTCTGAGGCTAAAAAAGCAAGCAAGTCCCAATCCCACTTCATTCAGATGCTGTTCCACTTTTAAGTATACATAAAATCCAGCTTCATATTTCATTTGAAAACAAATGCAGTCCCTACCATCAATGTTATTATCAGAATTACTTCTCTACAACTGACCTCTCCCAAATGGCAAGTTTCGGGGAGGGAAAACACGTAAGTGCTTGCATGTGGGTCTTAGTTTCATAGTAACTGGGTAGTGAAACGAGAAAGCATTAACTCTGAGAGTTAGCAGAGGATTATCAAATTTTGCTGATGGGAAGAGAGACTGAAAAAGCTTATCTGAACTCTTTTCACTTTCAGAAGAGAACACAGAGGTCCAGAAAGGTTCTGAGACTTGCATGGTGACAATCTGAGTCAGAGCCCAGGAGGTTGCAGAACAAATTGGGAAATGGCATAAATGGTGTGAAAGGAGACAGGGCTGAATCTAACCCAAGGAGCAATCTCTGGAATGAACGGCTGCATACTGGGATATGTCCTCACCACTGATAATACTGAAGAAGAGGAGAGCTTCCTTCAACTACTACACATGCACTTAAAAATTAGTCTTCAAAGCCCAGTGAAGTAGATGGTATGTTCTCCAGATTTAAAGAGCATAAAACAGACTTGGACTGATCAAGTAACTTACCATACTCACAGTTAAAAAGTGGGAGAGCTGAATAATAAACTCATGTTTGACTAACTTCAAAACATGTGTGCTTTAATGCTAAAAAGAAGCATCCTGTGTGTGGAAGATGACTTAACTTCTTGTATATGTTTCTTATAATTCACGCAAGCATTGTAAGGCAGCTGCGAGTGACAACTTCACTACCCTTAATGCCTACATTCTGTGAGTATGGGCTCATTTTGGATCCAAACCCTAAATAACTGAAATGAAAATACAGAAGACTGGAAGCTTAGGAAAAGAAGGAACAGAAACTAAGGAAAACTTAGTATACTGAATGCAGAGTAGAGTGGGAAGCTGAAAGGAACACCTGCCAGCTTTTAAATTACCCTTGAGCCGTCCTCGCCTATCCTCAGTCTCATCTTGCAAGGGTCTGCAGAAGGCTGGTGAGAGAGGACTTCACGTAAATTGTTCAGCTTTTATGCATTCTGCTCAACACTGAAGAGTTTTTTTTTTTTCCCCTAGATTATAAGGTACATATTCAAAACAGGATACCAGGACCCAAGTTCATAGCTGAATTTCATCAGTTTCCTTTCCTAATTCACATTCAAAATAAAGAGGCCATTTCACATGCATAAAATGTTTTGGAAAATGTTATGATTCACACAGCTCTCACTTTTATATTCTTTGCTTTTTTTAAAAAAATATCATGTTTTTCTTACATCAAATGAATTAAATACAGACTGACATATGAACCTAGTGATTAAAATTTTGGTTTAGTTATTTCCCAGCTGTGTGGTCTTAAGTAGTTTACCTAAACAACCTTAGACTCTGTTCCCTTTCAAGCTTGTTACAATGATGAAAGGATTCAATATCTCAACATATTTAAAAGGGATCTTGGCACATAATAATTGCTATAGAAGTGTTGGCTATTCTAAATATTTAAGAAGATGTTCTTTAAGATTATATCAGAGTTTCTAGAAATTAAAGATTACACAGTTTCAAAGTTAAATTATTTTTAAATATTTTAATTTTAATTTTTAGCTAGTTTTAAAGTGATTCAATGTGATTTGTAGATACAATTCTAAGAAAGTAATGATATTCCCTCCCTCCCTCCCACTCCTTCCCTCCCACTCTTTCCTTCTTTTTTTTTAGTTTTTGAGATAACATATTTAAAAATTATTAAAGAATCAATCATTTGTAATGTACTAGAAAATTCAAAACATAATAGAAGAGCATTTCTAAAAGCACAAAATTAAACTTCAGGTTTGCCACTATTATAAATTAATATATTTACTTAACTTAAGCAACTATGAAGCCTGTTAATATATGTATGGAATATGCCCGGCATGATAAAAGGGACTGTACTATTTCAGTAATCACATATTTTATTGAAAAGCCTTTGGGCTATTTTAATATTCAAATCAGCTGAATATTTAGCAGTAATAATGTAAGATTAATATTTGTACAGGCACTTGCTCCTTTAACAGCAGACATTACAGTCAAGCTATTACCCTGCAATAATGGAAAGATTTTTTAAAGCCCTGTCAAAAGGGAGATTTTTATAACAGTTTAGAATTTTATTCTGATACCAGGCATTTCTATAAATGATGCTGCTTCTTAAAGTATGAAACATTAATCATTAGCTTTCACACTGTTTCACTTTCAAGTAAATGCATGCACCTTACATTTTAAGCACATAAACATAGGCAGTCATCTTATGATAGATTGTCTAATTTTAATCATTTAATTAATTTCAAGCAATACACCAAACTTTTGAGAGACAGCAACAATATGATATTTCTAATGGGTTTATGAATAAAGCAGCTCTGAGAACCTGAATACCTGAATTTTCAGACTCTGTTGATGTTTTGCCTCATGTATGTTTCAAGTAAAAAGCAAGATCTACATGATTTCCTTTGTATGTATAAATTCTACTTCATAATATTAATACAACATCTCAGATATATAATTTCTGGTTGATTATTACATGGCCCTGAAGTGGATAAAGTCCCTTAGTCACAAGCTTTAAAATACCCTCTAAGTTTTGCCATGATTACCCAGAAACATTAGCCTGCCATGAGTTATTGCTAGATTTTCGTATTTTTACTTTAAACATGAAAACCAAAAAAATGCTGCCTTCTGTTAAAGAATGCAAATTTCAATTACTGCATGTGTATCTGGAAGTTGGAACAAACCTGAACTGAATTATTTTCTTACCCTTTCTTTTCAGTGAGCCCAGCAGCTGTCTAGCACAGGCACACTTCAGTCACACAGGCAGCATGGAAAGATTTTTTTTTTTTTGCTTTTATGTAAAATTAACTTCAGAATACTCTTATTTGAAAACATTTTGCTAGTTAAAATACATACTGTTCCTAGCCAAAGCACACAGATGTGTTACTTTCTCACAGTATTGTTTTATTTCTTCAGCTCTTGGAAAACACCAGAAGGGACTCCTTTATCCATACAGGTGTGATCACTCACTGTGGAGTATGAACTGTGTCTCCTTTTTAAGAGCAGGAATAGGAACGGAAGATTTGTTTTGAGTACTTACTTCCCGATTTGTTACTCATAAACTTGGTGGTCCACCCTGGACAAGGATGACAAGCTCTACATGTTTCAGTTTCTCTCTTCTGGTAAATATATTCTACTTCATTTAAATATATGGAACTTCATTTTGTGATATTATGTTAAACAGAGTATTAGAGCAGGAAAGAAATCACTCTCATCTATAAGGAAGTGGAATATTAGTGTATGACTTATTACTTCTTCCTGGCTAAAAAGGCCTTTTTATAGGTCAAGAATGGTATTTGCCTCTCTGGACCTTATTATGAAATGATAGGAAAATCAGAATAGCTGATGACCATTTCCAAATGATTTTTATGGCATTGCCAGGATTGATAGTAACATTTAATACCTCCCAGCATGATCACATTTCCCCTTGTTTATACATAAGGATATATGGATCAGAAAAGCATCAATATTTTGTTTAAATTCAAACAGAAAATAAAGAGTTCAGACTCAAAGCTCTGATTTTTAGACATTTGTCTAGAAGTATTTCTTCTATACAGCCTGGTACAGAAATGAGTATGATATATGTGGAAAGTAAGCAGGGATCTCAGTGGCAATTTTGAGAAAAGGATACCCAGAAAAAAGTTTGAAAGTATTATATAAATATGAAAATAACATGAATTGATTATGTCTAAGAGCCTAATCCTCTGGGTGGTACCTTATTATTTCACTAAACTTTCATAAAAATTCTATGCACTTATGTCTTCTTAAAACCTAGTCTTACATATGAGGAACCAGAGAACCAGAAGTTAATTTGCAAAAACTTGTATAGGCCTTCAGTGGGCAGAATTACTATCATTTCACATTTCTCTTATCATCCAGTTAGGAGAATTCTTCCCACATTCCCATCTATTGCATTGTAGCAATTTTACAAAATCACAGATGGACAGATTTATAAATAAATTTGAAGGTAATGAATTTACTTATTTATGTATTCATTTTAATATATTTATATAAAGGGAACAATTTCATTTTTCCATATACAGTTGTAAGAACATAATGATACTCCCCATCCCCCACTGTCCCTCCCTCCAACCCTTCCTCCTCCAACCTATCTTATTTTTATTTTAACTTTTGTGATGACTTATTTTTAAGTTACTTTATAATCACAAGCTTAAACCTCTACTAAAGAAAGCATCCAACAAGTAGTAAGTAGAAAGACTACTATTCCTCAAGAGTATAGATAAGGGCTATAAAAGATAATTAAATCTCAAGATGCCATTTTCACTCACATACATTACATTTTTTGCACTCTGTATGTTAGTTACCACTAATCAAAGAAAACATATGATATTTGTTCTTTTAGGACTGACTTATTTCACTAAGCATAATGGTCTCTAATACCATCCATTTCATTGTGAAAGACAGGATTGCATTTTTTTTTTTGACCGAGTAGTAGTCCATTATGTATGTATGTTCATTTCTTTAGGACCAGGAGCTTTTTCCAGGTCTCCCACTTGGGTACAGGGGCCCAAGGATTTGGATCATCTTCCGCTGCTTTCCCAGTGAATTAACAGGGAACTGGATCAGAAGTGGAGCAACAGGGATATGAATTGTGCACTTATGGGATGCCAGTATCTTAGGCAGTGGCTTTACCTGCTACTTCACAATGCTGGCTCCTTGGCACACTTCTTAACTTGATTGCCCATTTTGTTTACGTTTAGTTTCTTGAACCCCTTAAATATTCTGGATATTAATCTTTTATCAGATATATAGTTTGAATATAGCTTTTAAAAGTAAATCTTTTAAGGAAAAATATGAAGCATTACTCATAAACATTTAATATTTTGAATGTCACAAACGTTTATTTGGTTCTATTCCCTCCTAACCAATGATGGAAAAATATATATATAACTACAGAAGCAATATTACAAGCAATTAGAAATTTATTTTAATTGAAAAGTGTGTTCTATGATGCTAGTGTATTACAATCTTTAAAGGGAAAATATATATTTACATAGTTTCTCTCAACTGCAAAGTGAGGCATAGAAAGAAAATTAAGGGCACTGTAAACCCAAATACTTGTACATAATCAACATGTTTCTGTATAACTGTTAGCTCAGTTATCAGATCTATTTAATGGGACAGAAATGATGATGATGCTTACCTAAGTCAAAACTCTAATCTATTACAGGTCCTATTATTTTAGCCTTAATAGCTGTTGTAAATTAATTTACATCTGGATGTTTACCGTAAGCATTTTTCACGCCTCTAGTATTTTAACCACAAAATCTAAGAAACAAAAATGAGGCAAACTCTTGAGTACTACAGATACAGAAAAATTGAAAATACATTTTAGGAGGTTGGTATTGTGTTGCAGCAGATTAAGTAACCCCCTGTGATGCCAGCATCACATATTGGAGTACTAGTTCAAGTTCTACTCTGCTCTGCTTCCTATCTAGCTCTCTGCTAATGCGTCTGAGAAAGCACTGAAAGATATCCCAAGTACGTGGGCCCTGGCCTCCCAAGTGGAGACCAGGATGGCTCCTGGTGTAGGCCTCTTCAGACCTGGCTATTGAAGCCCTTTTGGGAGTGAACCAGCCATCTTTTCCACTCTGTTGCTCTTGCTCTCTCTGTCTCCTCTTCTTTTTCTGCCTTTCAAATGAATAAAATAAACCTTTAAAACCATTCTAAAAATACACTTTAAGACCATGTTAAAAAATACATTGGTTACATTTAATTGAGTATTTACTATGTTCCTGGTGCTGCTAACAATTTAAATATTATCTAATTCAATCTTTCAGTAACTTTATAAAGTCAATATATTGTTATTTCCACTTCACAAATGAGGAAATGTGAATAAGCCATCCACCTAATAACTGATAGAATCAAAATATAAAACTTAACAACTAGATATCTTTTTTTCTTTACTAATCAGTTCTGTTGTAGCAAATCTGTGAAAAGCACTTTATTTTTCCAACTTAAACTACAACTTCCTTGATTCTCATTCATTGTCATTTTTACTACCTTATTAACATGTAGATAGCAAAAAGTAGAATTAAATAATTTCTTGTTTTTAATCAAACTGCCCAAGACTAAACTGATCTAGATCATTGCACAAAATCTGAATGTATTTTTATCATGTGCTACAAATATGTGATTTCATTTTCTTTAAGACTATACCACATGTAACAATAGGGCACAACTCCACTAGTAAAGGTACTTGTAAGATATATTTGCAGGGCTGGAGCTGTGGCATAGCAGGTGAAGTGCTGGCATCTCATATGGGGGCCAGTTCAAGTCCAAGCTGCTCCACTTCTGATCCAGCTCTCTGCTATGGCCTGCGAAAGCAATAGAAGATAGCCCAAGTCCTTGGGCCCCTGCACCCATGTGAGAGACCTGAAGAAGTTTCTGGCTCTTGGTTTCAGATAGATCCATTCTGGCTGTTTCAGCCATTTGAGGAGTACACCAGCAGATGGGAGATTTCTCTCTCTCTGCCTCTGCCTCTGCATGTCTGTAACTCTGCCTTTCAAATAAATAAAATCTTTAAAAAAAAAGATTTATTCACTAGGTCATTTATTTTTATTTCCTCTCTGAAACATTTTTTGATAATTTAAAAAGCACCATTGTTGGTATCTAAGATCACTACTCAAACTTGCTGCCACCTGCTGGTCATATTTCCTTACACTTAGGAGAAAATGTTTCTGTTACTATGGTAATTTTCTACCATAAGTGATTCTTAGCCAATTTCTAAATACTCTCTCTTCACAAATCATGCCTTAGCAAAGATGTAAAAAACTGATAGATAGTGTAGCAAGGTCTAAAAAGCTTAAAGTCTGGAGCTAGCAATATGGAATAGGAAGTTAAGCCTCTGCCTACAGTGCTGGCATCCTATATGAGCACTGGTTCAAGTTCCAGCTGTTCCAGTTCCAATCCAGCTCCCTGCTTAATGTGCCTGGAGAAGTGGTGGAAGATGGCCCAAGTACTTGGGCTTCCATACCCAAGTGGGATACTGGGAAGAAGTTTCTGGCTCCTGGCTTTGCCCTGGGCCAGCCCTGGCTGTCGTGGCCATTTTGGGAGTGAAGCAAAGGATGGAAGATTTCTCTCTCTCTCTCTCTCTCTCTCTCTTTCTCTCTCATTCTCTCTTCTTTTCTCTATGTATCTCTGCCTTACAAAAAAAAAGCTTAAAGTCTGAATCTGAACTAAGTTGTCAGACACTATGCTATAATGGTTTCCTCTTTAGAAAAAATGTTTATATAGTTTATTATATCCATACTGTCAGATGTTCTGAAGTGGTAAGTTAGTATAAGGAAGTTTCACACACGTTAGTAATAATGAGTAACCATGATGCAATATTACGAACAAAACCTGGCGGTGGGCCTCTTGTTCTGGTGCAGTGGTTTAAATCACTGCTTGCAACCATAGCATCTCATATCAGAGTGCCAGTTTGGGTCCCTGCTACACTGCTTCTTTTTTTTTTTTTTCTTTTTTTTAAGATTTATTTATTTATTTGAAAGTCAGAGTTACACCGAGAGAGGAGAGGCCAAGAGAGAGAGCGAGAGAAAGAAAGAGAGGAAGAGAGGTCTTCCATCTGATGGTTCACTCCAAAATTGGTTGCAATGGCCAGAACTCGCTGATCTGAAGCCGGGAGCCAGGAGCTTCTTCCAGTTCTCCCATGCAGGTACAGGGTCCCAAGGACTTGGGCCATCTTCTACTGTTTTCCCAGTCCATAGCTGAGAGCTGGATCAGAAATGGAGCAGCCGGGTCTCAAACTGGTGTCCATATGGGATGCCAGTGCTTCAGGCCAGGGCATTAACCCACTACACCACAGTGCTGGCCCCTACCCTGCTTCTGATGCCGCTCTCTGGAAAGTAGCGTAAGCACCTAAGAAGGTAGGAAAGCTGGCCCCTGCCACCCATGCATGAGCCCTGGATTGAATTTTGCCCTCCTGATTTCAGCTTGGACCAACCCTGGATGTTATGGCCATTTGGGGTTTAAACTAGTGGATGGCAAGATTCTCTCTTTCTCTTTCACTCTGTCTTTTAAATGAATAAATAAATCTTAAACAAAAACCTGGTGGCAAACATTATGTACATAAATATAATTATATTTATTAAAATAATCTATAGATCATTATGTTTAAACTGAAATTGAAGCTAGATTTATTTCCATGGAAAACATACATTTTTTTTCCTTTAAACCATACTGTTTCTATTAAAACAGTTTTCAAGGACAAGGAGCTATTCAATAAGACAGGCTACTTAGCTGAAGTGCGTTTTGCCACTGAGAATACAAGCCCCAGAATATTATTTTAAAATGCCTTTTACATAAAGTCTCCATTTACAAGTGATTTCTGCTCGCAAAACATCAGGGCCCAAAGATTAAGGAGATCATCTCTATTTCCAAAAGCCTATAATCTTTTAAATAATCACTTTATTGGTGAGTAGTGATGATAATTGAGGATAAGCATACAAAGATCTTTGTGTTTCAAAAAACAATAGAAAGAAACAGGAAAGATGTTAGCATGGATGCTACATGAGTCAACATACTTTAAACAATTAATTGGATTCCAATACAACACTGGGTACCAGTCACTGAATGTAAGATGAAGTTAGGTTTTTAGGAAGACAAACTTCTGGTCAGTGAGAGTTTGTTTTTGAGTAGAAGAGATCACTCACTTCTAACAACCATACAATAAAATTTTTAGTTATATGTAAGCAAAATAAATTCAGCATAAATGATAGAAATTTTCCGAGAAGAAGGAATGAATGAAGACAACAGAAGCTGACTTAATCTAGGATAATTATTTAGATCTGTTCAGGTAACAGCATAGGACAAGTCCATTTTAAGCAAACAGAACAGAATGAGTCAAGGAATGGAGGTGGAACACATTTTTGAAAAGTTCAGGAAGTAACAAATTATGCAATAATTCAGTGCAGTATATTTTAAGAGGACAGTGGATGATAGCAATGCTTATTTGGTGTTTGAGAGGATATGAATATCATGCTAAGTTTAGCTTCTTCTTGCAAACACAGAGAAGCCAGGGAGGTTTCTGATCCAGAAAGATCTGTGACCATTTACAAGCTTCAATATCACCATGTAAGCAGGGGAAAGAATGGACTAGTGGGTGTTATGACACTGTGGAAGAATTCCAGGTGAGAGACCCTGGTGGCAGTGATGGAAAAGTAAGCAACAGCTAATACATTTCACAGGTAGTTTCTTGTTAAAGCAATAAAGTGAAGATTTATATTTCTTCAGGCTTCTAATATTCTGGCATTAATCTATTTTGCATTTAACAGTAAGAAGCCTCAGAGTGTTGGAGAGAAAATATAATAAAATTCTTGTGTTTCTGAATACCAGCTCAATATTAGGATCAACAGGACAAAGAGGATTTTGGATTTTTTTACTACACAGAATCCCTGAAGGATATAAACGATAACAAAGAAACTCTCATCAACTTGATAAGAGGAACAAATTGATATCACGGAATAAATACTCAAGGACTATCCTCTGGCATGCAGCCCAAACATCAATAATATGCCAAGAAGAGATATGTAGATTCATAGAAATCTGGAATTGTTTTAAGATCAGAAAGGTTGAATTATTATTATTATTATTTTTTGTTTTTACTTACACTGATGACTATTGTTAATTCTTGCAATACAAATATATTTAAGAAGTGTTTCATAAGTGATTGTTGATTGTAGGCACTTAACTCAAAATGTATTTCCTATATATTTTGAAGGCAAGGGAAAATGTAATATTAGATATAACACTAATGTTGTAAAAACTAACATTATGTATCTAATACGCACCTTAGAAAAAATGCAATATTAGAACATATACAAGATCTTCAGTAATTTAATTTTTTGAAAAAGTAAGTACTTATAACACTATTATATTAAAATGTTTGTTATCTATGATTCTTTATTCATATTATAATTCTCAAGTCCATGATGTATTTGGAAATCAAAGGCTTTAATCATAGTCTTCCTCTGAATGCCACATCAGCTTGCAAAGTGATAGAGGATAATACAAGCCAGATAAACACTTGCTACATTAGAGGAAAGGAAATTCTCTGATGAATCTGCAGTAGAAATAGACAAGAGCATCACAGTGGCCTAGAATCACATAGAATGAACCATTCAATAGCATTGTGCCTGAGGAGGACTGCATTCACAGAGCACAGAAGCCAGCACTTAAGCACCACTTAAATAAAAACACCTTCTTGAATGAATTGGCAACAATAGATCTTGAGTATAAAATGAAAATGGAATAGATGCTGATTATGATGAACTTGTCAGCCTGCTAACCCTCAGTTAAACTGGCAAGTGCAGTAAGAGCACTGACAAAAAAAATCAGAGAACTAGTCCATCATCTCTGAACCTTCCTAAATGGAAAGAAATTCTGTGTGTGTGTGTGTGTACATACATGTGTTTTAAAAAAGAATACAGACCTAATTGTTCTACAAGAATCTTGTCATGAAATACGTGACTAAGTGAAGATCATGATGAATATAAAAATATAGTTGAAATTGTGAAAAATAGCACCTTAAATTTGGTTTAAAATTAAATCCAACTCAAATAATGTCTTCCAACTGTTTTATGACATCAGTTTCCTAACCTGCAAACTTTTCTTTCTCCACAATGAATTAAGGGAGACACAACTGGGATCAGTGTATCCCTTGCTGGACATTAAGCTATTTTATGGTTTCTGTTTAAGTTCATCTGTATGTTAGTAGCTTTCAGGTAACCAACTTCAACAGTCCTCAACTGAAATATGTTTCAATAAATGACTCTGATATTATCAATTTCCATATCTACAAGGCATCACCAATGTGTTTGAAAAACTAAATTAACAACAGATCATTAAAACATGCCATATAAATACATGAATTTAGTTTTGGTCATCAATCCTCTTTTACAATAGTTTGCAAAAGATTGATTCACACTCCTCCTAAAAATTTGTCCTTTACTTTCTTCTGCTATCCCGTTAGGACCTCTTCCAATATGTCTTACAAGTATTTATAAGTTTCCTTTTCATGAGTTTAATATGTAGCCAATATCCAAGAATACTTGAAAATCTTTGTGGAAAAGTGGAATTGAAATAAAAGTTTATATGCATGCACTTGAAAGACTTGTAGAAAAGTGGAATTGAAATAAAAGTTTATATGGATGCAAAGAAATTTGAAACCCATTGTCTAAAATACATATTTTCCATGAACTTTTTGAAGATTTCATATTTCTGTAGTACTTTGTTCCTTTGGTTACAATACTCAAGGTTTTATATTTCAATTTTTATTTTACCCCAAACTATATTTTCCCTTTTCTTCTGTAGCTCTTTTTTGTTTTGTTTTGCACATTCCATTCAAATGGGACCTTTTCTGTCTTGAATTGTTTATGTATTCAAAGGCTAAAGATTGAAAAATAGATGGTAAGTATACCCATGTTTCATAGTTGAGCTATTAAATCACTTATGTGATAATAGTTCTAAGAAGGTTGTCAAATACCCATTTTGTGAACCCATTCCAATTCCCTCTTGAGGATGCAAAATGAGAAATATTCGCAAGTCTTTTTTTTTTTCTTCCAGAAAAACATCCAAAGTGGAAGTTCTCTCCTCCCTTCAGAGAAAGGTACCTCCTTCTTTGATGGGCCTGTTCTTTCCACTGGGATCTCACTCGCAGAGATCTTTCATTTAGGTTTTTTTTGTTTTTGTTTTTGTTTTTGTTTTTTTTCCCATGGTGTCTTGGCTTTCCATGCCTACAATACTCTCATGGGCTCTTCAGCCAGATCCAAATGCTTTAAGGGCTGATTCTGAGGCCAGAGTACTGTTTAGGACATCTGCCATTCTATGAGTCTGCTGTGTATCCTGCTTCCCATGTTGGATCGTTCTCTCCCTTTTTGATTCTATCAGTTAGTATTAGCAGACACTAGTCTTGTTTGTGTGATCCCTTTGACTCTTAGACCTATCAGTGTGATCAATTGTGAACTGAAGTTGATCACTTGGACTAGTGAGATGGCATTGGTACATGCCACCTTGATGGGATTGTATTGGAATCCCCTGGCACGTTTCTAACTCCACCATTTGGGGCAAGTCCAATTGAGCATGTCCCAAATTGTACATCTCCTCCCTCTCTTTTTCCACTCTTATATTTAACAGGGATCCCTTTGCAGTTAAAATTTAAACACCTAAGAATAATTGTGTGTTAATTACAGAGTTCAACCAATAGTACTAGAACAAAAAAATACTATAATGGATAAGTATTGCATTGTACATCAACAGTCAGGACAAGAGCTGATCAAGTCACTGTTTCTCGTAGTGCCCATTTCACTTCAACAGGTTTCCCCTTTGGTGCTCAGTTAGTTGTCACCAATCAGGGAGAACATATGATATTTGTCCCTTTGGGACTGGTTTAATTCACTCAGCATGATGTTTTCCAGATTCCTCCATCTTGGTGCAAATGACCGGGTTTCATTGTTTTTGACTGCTGTATACTATTCTATAGAGTACATATCCCATAATTTCTTTATCCGATCTACTGTTGATGGGCAGTTGGGTTGGTTCCAGGTCTTAGCTATTGTGAATTGAGCTGCAATAAACATTAAGGTGCAGACAGCTTTTTGCTTGCCAATTTAATTTTCTTTTGGTAAATTCCAAGAAGTGGTATGGCTGGGTTGTATGGTAGGGTTATATTCAGGTTTCTGAGGAATCTCCAGACTGACTTCCATAGTGGCTTAACCAGTTTGCATTCCCACCAACACTGGGTTAGCATCCCTTTTTTCCCACATCCTCTCCAGCATCTGTTGTTGGTAGATTTCTGAATGTGAGCCATTCTAACCGGGGTGAGGTGAAACCTCATTGTGGTTTTGATTTGCATTTCCCTGATTGCTAGTGATCTTGAACATTTTTTCATGTGTCTGTTGGCCATTTGGATTTCCTCTTTGGAAAAATGTCTGTTGAGGTCCTTGGCCCATCTCTTAAGTGGGTTGTTTGTTTTGATGTTGTGGAGTTTCTTGATTTCTTTGTAGATTCTGGTTATCAACCCTTTATCTGTTGCATAGTTTGCAGATATTTTTTCCCATTCTGTCAGTTGCCTCTTCACTCTCCTGACTGTTTCTATTGCAGTACAGAAACTTCTCAATTTGATGCAATCCCAATAGTTAATTTTGGCTTTGATCACCTGCACCTCCAGGGTCTTTTCTAGGAAGTCTTTGCCTGTGCCTATATCTTGCAGGGTTTCTCCGATGCTCTCTAATAATTTGATGGTGTCAGGTCATAGATTTAAGTCTTTAATCCACGTTGAGTGAATTTTATGTGAGCACATTTCTATCTCATTTCAAATGAAA
Source organism: Lepus europaeus (assembly GCF_033115175.1). Classification (NCBI taxonomy): domain Eukaryota; kingdom Metazoa; phylum Chordata; class Mammalia; order Lagomorpha; family Leporidae; genus Lepus; species Lepus europaeus. Next base: position 64,306,418 of record NC_084831.1, read on the forward strand.
ATGTCTTCAACACTCATAGTGCATGAGGTCTTTGAGATTCAGTCAAGGAAAAGGGATCATGTCTATCTTGCTCCGCAAAAAGCAAGGTAAGGTGAGGTGGCCATGGTAGGAATTCCCTGTACTTCCTTAGGTTGTCAGAGCAAGGGGACATGAATATTTCACTTGGGACATTTGTAAGAATATTAAAATGACTTAGAGGCATTCCACCTTAGAAAACTGCCTTATGGTCCATGGAGAACTTACAGAAATTATAATAGAGGGAAAGCAAAAAATAATTCAACAATTAGGATAGGCATTTTTCCTAGAAGTTCAGATTCTGGTTTGGATACCTGCATCCCATTCTGGAGCCCCTGGTTTTTAGTCTCAGTTCTGCCTCATGATTCCAACTTTCTTCTAATGCAGATTCAAGGAGGCAGTAGGTGATATCTCAAGTTATTGGGTCTTAGTCATTCACATGAGACACATGGATTGGATTTCTGGTTCCTAGCTTTGCCCTGGCCTGGATCCAATAACTGTGGCCATTTAGGGATTGAATCAGTTATTGGATGATCTCTCTCTCTCTCTCTCTCTCTCTCTCTCTCTCTCTCTCTCTTTCTCTCTCTCAAATATATAAATAAATAAATAAATAAATAAATAAAATAAAACTAAAAATTCAGCCAGAGAATGCACATCCTGCATACAAAAAAGAAGTATTTGTATATTCTCAGAGCAGATATGTCCAAGGGGACTTGGAGAAGGTATTGCTTTTGAAATCTTGTCAAGTTTAAAGACCATCAAAGTGGGATCACAAGAATATAGGTTGGAGAACAAATTCTTTGCTTTTCACTGTTCTGCAACTTACCATCTGTCCTATCAATTCTGAAATGTTCAGAAATCATATAAACATCAGTCAAGGGAAAAGAGAAACCAAGTCGTCTACAATTCTCATGGCCCCTCAAATAGACTACATATTTGAAATACACCAAGTTGGGAGGAATAAAGTTAGAAATTATGTCTATTACACTTGTCGAGATATAGCAGACACATTAACTCTGATTTCTGTCTAAACGTTACCACAATGCTTTTATTACCTCAAACCACCGAGAAAATTCAAAGGATCAATCCTGAGTATCATCCAATATTTCTGTTCTCTATAGCAGTTTAAACAGACATGGGGTGTAAGGATGGGGATAAAACTGTTTTGTGCTACATGCTATACAGTGTTTAACTTTTTCGAAGCATATTTTAGCCATATACACACAAATCTACACTCACTCTCTATTTCTCTTCTAGGGGGCAACCTCCATGTTGCATTCCACTAAGAGCAAGGATCAGCTATCTAGTCACACTACTTAACCTGGCTTGGTCCATGAAGTCTCCTCCAAGTCCCCCTACATGAGCTCTGCTTTCTTGCAGTCAGACTTGAGCTCTAACTACTCGTGCTTTTGTTTTCATAACTGGGCCCTGGCTGATACACTCACTAACTCTGTGTTAATTATCATATATGAATATAAGTGTATAAGTTGAGGGGCATAGTTAAAGTAAATGGTTGTTTAAAATTTTCTTATGCATTATTCACAAATTTTAAATTAATATCAAGGACCAATTTAACTCAACATAAAAAAAGCAAAAGTCTAATTGGACACTTGATTCTCTGACATATTATATATCCTATAACTGAAATCTAGTATATTTGTTTTGGCAATTGTTTTGTCAATGTCCAAAAACATGTTGTTATGTATTTGTAATTACGTGCTATTTGAAGTTTTTAAATTTAGATCTTCCATCATGGTCTTAAATAGCCTGAATGATATTGCAATTAAGGTGTCATTGGGGCTGGCACCTTGGTGCAGTAGGTTAATCCTCTGCCTGTGATGCCAGCATCCCATATGGGCGCCGGTTCTAGTCCTGGCTTCTTCTCTCCCAACCCAGCTCTCTGCTGTGGCCTGGGAAAGCAGTAGAAGATGGTCCACGTGCTTGGACCCCTGCACCCATGTTAGAGACCTGGATGAAGCTCCTGGCTTTGGATCGGCACAGTTCCGGCCTTTGTGACCATTTGGGGAGTGAACCAAAGGAAGGAAGACCTTTCTCTCTGTCTCTTCCTCTCACTGTCTATAACTCTACCTCTTAAATAAATAAATAAATAAATAAATCTCTAAAAAATTTTTAAAAATAGAAAAAATAAAGGTGTCAATTTTGCCTTACTAAGCAAGAGAACTTAAAACAATGTAGTGGATCCATGTTCAGTGGTCCATGTTGCATCAGTATCTGCAAGGATAATACAGGATAATACTCTTGGAGATATTGGTTTGAATAGAGAAATAGAATTCCTTTTTAATCATAACCAATAGCAAAACATATCAGAATAATCACTCTTTATTGATGATAAAGAAGAACAAAATGAAAATAAAAAAAAAATTAAATACAACAGTTAAAACAAAGATGTGGGCTGGTGCTGCAGCTCAATAGGCTAATCCTCCACCTGCGGTGCCAGCACACCGGGTTCTAGTCCCAGTCAGAGCGCCGGATTCTGTCCCGGTTGCTCTTCTTCCAGTCCAGCTCTCTGTTGTAGCCTGGGAGTGCAGTGGAGGATGGCCCAAGTCGTTGGGCTCTGTACCCACATGGGAGACCAGGAGAAGCACCTGGCTCCTGGATTTGGATCAGCGCAACCAGCCGGCTGCAGCACGCCGGCCACAGCGGCCATTGGGGGGTGAACCAACGGAAGAGGAAGACCTTTCTCTCTGTCTCTCTCTCTCTCTCACTGTCCACTCTGCCTGTCAAAAATAAAAATAAAAATAAAAAAACAAAGATGCAAGTATTCTATAAATAAAAGGTTTCTCAATTGTATACTGTGAAACACCTCATACCATTCTTTTTCCACCACTGAAGCCTCAAAAATGTCAAAAAATATTATTGTCTTTGAACTTCAGTTAATGTTTGTAAATTGCCGAATACAATGTTGACACAGAATAACTATTCAATATGAAATAGTTTATATTATTTCACCAGATTAATAGTAAAGGAATTAAAAAATGTTAAGAAATTTCTACCAAATGAAAAGCTTCATACTTTAAAAATTCAATAGTAAAAACAGTAAAACAAGGTGAAGCAATGGTTTTATGTTTATGAACCAAAGAAAAGGAAAGAAAAAAAGGATTACAAATCTTTTTTTTTCTGAAACATTCAGTTTCCCACAGTTTTACTTACTATTTCTGTTGAAGATACAGAAAATTTTGATGCCATTTAATTAGCATATTTGCGCACACCGTCTTTGTAACCGTATCCTAAATGCAAAGCCCCACAGATATCAGATTTTATTAAAGCAGCCTATAATAAAGTTAAGCACAGTTAGGTTGTATCACTAAAAGTATTGCATTTACAAACTTATGTGAAACCATGATCTCACACAATAAAGTAAGATAAATTCTGTTATTATTAATTGTTCTATAACCAAATGTTTCAACTCCCATGGGAAGTGTTTACCCTGCTTTGGTTCTAAGGATTAATCCTGAATAACGCAGAGCATACTTTGGTGGCAATGGAAAATTATAGTTCTTCCATTATTTTGATAAATGGCTTATGAATGGAGTTGATACTTACCTCCAAGTTTTCTTGTTTTCTAATATAACAAAAGAAACTAATATATTACTGCATAACAATACATACCTACTGTTATTATTGTGGAATTACAGGATCTTTTGGTACCCTCTCATATGAACAATGGTGTTCAAAACCTAACTTATTGCTTATATCTCCATAATCCTTCATACTCAAAAGGAATTTCGAGACCTATCTTCACTATATATTTGTGATTTCACCCAGATTAACACAATTGCATTAGAATTTTGTAACTGAAATCACCAATTCTTTTCACAGTTGGAACATGAAAGTTCTTGAAGATCTCTTTAGCATTTTGAAAGTAAAAGATATTAGTGATTATTTGAATGTGCTTCTGAGTAGCAGAGAGAATATTATATGAGAAACCTTTATCATTACATCAAAGCTTCTAGTTAGATGGGTCAGCATCTGGTTTTCATGACTTTTTTTCTGAGCATCCAAGTATCAACGTTTCATAAGATTCTATTCTAGCAGCAACAAATCAATATAGAAAATGTAAAATCCTCAAGAGAAAAAATTAAGAGAAAAAAGAGGAATTATATAATTTTAAGATCTGTTTTTTTTTTTTTTTTTTTTTTTTTTTTTTTTTTTTTAGTTATATGAGAGATAGAGACAGAAAACTGCCATGATAGAGAGGTCCCATCCACTGGGTCTCCAATAGTAAGAAAAATACTTCAGTGAAGCATCCACAGAGTTCTATCTGTACTGTGGTTTATTTTGCCAGAATAAAGATAGTTCAAATATAAAAGACATTAGAAAAAGGAAATATTAACTCAAAATAAGGACATTTGCCTAAAACAAACTCAAGGTATACAAAATGAATCCTAAAAAAACTAGCCAAAAATCTACTCAAGAAGGAAAGAAAAAATATGGCAGGCAAAGACACCAAAAGGCACTATCACAGAGTGGGTGGGCTGCAGACTCTATATCCCCAAAACATTCATCCTCTTCTAATGTCTACGGTTTTCAAATAGACAGAATGGTACACAGATTGCAAGGAAAGATTAAACACTCGCCCCACATTTACCATCAAAAAAAGCTCAGATTCTTCTAAATTGAGCATTCTTGTGTCTCTGGCCCTGGCCCAGGTTCATTTTAAAGATTAGTTTGTGCTGTTTTTTATTTTTATAGAAGCAAACTGTTCTTAGCCATTTAAATATCCACACATCTATTTCGGCAAGCCTTTCAAGCATAAAAAGAATGAGATTTAATATTAATAAGAAATCCAAAGTTAAATCTCTGCAAAACCATTTCAATATTTATTTCTGGAAATCTATCACCCAGTGTGAAAGTATGAAAAAAATGGAGGGACTGGCGCTGTGGCATAGTGAGTAAAGCCGCCGACTGCAACATCAGCATGCCATTTGGGCACCAGTTAGAGTCCTGGCTGCTCCACTTCCAAGCCAGGCTTCTGTTATGGCCTGGGAAAGCGGTAGAAGATAGCCCAAGTCCGTGGGCCCCTGCATCTGTGTGGGAGACCTGGAATAAGCTCCTGGCTTTGGATCAGACCAGCTCCAGCTGTTGGGGCCATCTGGGGGGTAAACTAGCGGATGGGAGACCTCTCTCTCTGTCTCTGCTTTTCTGTAACTGTACCTTTCAAATAAATAAATAAATAAAAGTGGAGCAGATAGACTTAAAGCTTTTAAAGAAACACCATTCAATTCTAATGAGTAACTATGCTACATAATCCTAATTCCTAAAATTGTACTTAATCTGTGATTTAAATAACATAAATAATGTATAAATATTATGCACATTCTTACATAAAAATTAATGACAGCTTGATATCATGCATCATTCAGATACTACTAAATATTAATTTCATAAATTATAAGTGGTACATTAAAATTTCCTGTGCACTTCCAGGAAGCTGGATAGGAAAGCAGAGGCAGTACTCTACCCAAGACACTCTAATATGGGATAAAGATATCCCAAAACACAATGCTGACCTCTTAATGTCTTAATGCAGCTATTCCAGAGAGGGCAACTTTTAAATAACTGATGAATGGGGTGGGTTTGTGGAATAGGGTAGGCAGGCAGAAGCCTTGAATTCCTAGCAAATAAAATAGAATATTCTCTAAGAATCAGATAAAAAATAATTTGCTTTTAAGATACATTTTTAGTCTATGCCATCTTCAAAGTGAAGATACTCATTCAAATGACTCTGTTTTCTGCCTTGAACATATTTTTGAGATATTTGGAAAAATTAAATCAAACAATGGAGCAAGTTTTAAGGAACAAATTGGGACACCATCTATCCAAAACCACATGGGCTGGTTTTCTACTCTAACAAAGGAGCCAGCAAAAGAAGTTTCTGCACTGCAAAAGAAAGCAAAGTGAAGAGGCAACCGACAGAATGGGAAAATTTGCAAACTATGAAACCGATAATGGATTAATAATCAGAATCTACAAAGTGTTCAAGAAATTAAACAATTAAACAAAAAATCCAGTTAAGAATTGGGCAAAGGACTTGAACAAGAATTTTTCAAGAGAAGAAATTCAAATGGCCAAAAAACACTCCAAAAAATGCTCAGGACTACTAGCAATCAAGGAAATGGAAATCAAAACCACAATGAGGTTTCACCTCACCCCAGTTACAGTGACTGTCAAATAGAAATAAATAAATAACAAATGATGGAGAGGATGTGGGTGAAAAGGTACACTAATTCACTGTTGGTGGGAATGTAAACTGGTGCAGTCACTGTGGGAGACAGTCTGGAGCTACCTCAGAAATCAGAAAACAGACCTACCATATGATTCAGCCATCCCACTCCTGGGAATTTACCAAAAAATAATCATGATATGAAAGAGTTATCTGTATTCTCATGTTCATTGCAGCTCAAGCCATAATAGATAAGATATGGAATCAACCCAGATGTCCATCAACTGAAGACTGGATAAAGGAATTATAGTTTGTATAAACAATGGAGTACTACTCAGCTGTAAAAAAAAAAAATGGATGCAAATAGAAACCATTATACTTACTGAAATAATCTCCTCTCAAAAAGAGAGTTATCATGTTTTCTCTGTTCTGGGTAACTAACAGAGTAGCTGAAATGTAAAATATTTGAGTGAAACGGACATTTTGAAATTTGATGATTGTTTACAGCCCTTGTCTTTTCTGTTGAAGAACATTGTTTTTTCCTTCATACTATTTGTTAAACTCTTTTACATACTGTAGGGTTAACCTTATGATTACTAAGTAGACTGAAAGTAGATGTTTGTAAAAATTAAGGGTCGGGGGCTGGCACTGTGGCATAGTGGGTAAAGCTGCAACCTAAAGTGCCAGCATCTCATGTGGGCACCAGTTTGAGTCCTGGCTACTCCACTTCCAATTCAGCTTTCTGCTACTGCCTGGGAAAGTAGTAGTAGACCCTGAGGATGTTCCTAACTACTGGCCTAAGATTGGCCCAGTTTCAGCTATTATGTCCGTTTGGGGAGAGTGAGTCAGCTGATAGAAGACCTCTTTCTCTTTCTCTGCCTCTTCCTCTCTGTGACTCTGCCTTTCAAATGAATAAATAAATAAATATATAAATCTTTTAAAAAATTAAGAATGTGAATATGAGAGGGAGGAAGAAGAAGGGTTGGAGCTTGGGTGTCACAGAGAGGGGTACAGACAGAGAGAGAAGTCTTCCATCCGCTGGTTCACTCCTTAGATGATCAAAACGGCCGGAGCTACGCCGATCCGAAGCCAGGAGCCAGGAGCTTCTTCCTGGTCTCCCACACGGGTGCAGGGGCCCAAGGACTTGGGTCATTTTATACTGCTGTCTCAGGCCATAGCAGAGAGCTGGATCAGAAGAGGAGCAGCCAGGACTAGAACTGTCGCCTATATGGGATGCTGGTGCTTCAGGCCAGGGCTTTAACATGCTGTGCCACAACACTGGCCCCCACAATATTTTGTGATGATCTTTGCCTCCTGGTATTCTTGTCTTTGTGTATCCACACTTCATTGAATAAAGCTGTTACCAACAGGAAATTAGGGAAATGACTGTGTGTGACTTGTGAAATTAGGTTAAAGAAAAGCATTTGGGTTTTTATCTTGCTCCTTTGGATTGCTTCTCTGGTAGCAGTTAGTGTCATGAGGACATTCTAGCAGACGTATGAAGAAGCCCACTCAGAATAGCACTTAAGACTTACACTCAGAAACCATTTGTCTCCCACAGGAGTAAACAAGCTTGAAATCAGATTCTTCAGTACAAGGCTTCAGATAACAGCCTTGATATTTTAAATGTATTCAAATTGAGAAAACATCTTGTCAGTATTTAACATAACTATAACTATTTTTTCTATTGTAAGGAAGGAAACATAAGAGATGAATTTCATTTATAATTTTGGAGGTACTTTCTTCTTGGACCATGGAAATTTGTTCATTGATCTTTGAATCTTGTATTCTGGAATTTCTATTTCCCAAAAGATTTAAGTTTTTGTCCAACATAGCTTTCCACTGTCCTTAAGATCCCACCTATATTATCTACTTTTTAGCTTTGTGTGTGATGCTCCATACACATTTTAAGTCCAATCTTTCTCTGAGTAGCTAGTGCTTAACCATACATTAGCGCATTCAGAGAACATATTATTAATATTTAATGTGCAGCAAAATTATGCGGAAAGGCCACATTTAAGGGAAAATACTTATTTATGTGAAAGAGGATGAGGAGAGACATAGAAAGACTATCTGCTGGTTCACTCCCAAATATCAGCAACCACTAGGCCTAGGCCAGTCAGAAGCCAGATCCAAGAACTCTATCCAGGTCTCCCAAATGGGTGGTAGGGACCTGAGTACTTGAGCCACCTCCCCCTGCCTTCCCATGAGCACTAACAGGAAGCTGGAGAGGAAGCAGAAGAGCCCGGATTCAACTATCAATCTAACATGGAGTGCTGGTTTTCAGTAGGCAGTTTAATTTGTTGCACCACAATGCCAGCCCCTGAAAGGCCAAATTTCTTGAGGGAAGAATTTGTCCATTACGAAATGTATAGTATTATCAAATTACTGTCCTGAGAATACAACTTTGATACATCCTTGATAAGGAGGTATTTCTGCCTGGCATTGGATTTTTTCATTATAGAAATCGTTTTACATATTACATTACCAAGTAAAAGAAGGAACCTTACTCTTAGAGTGATCATGGTGAGTCTTTGAACTCTGGAAAGAATCCAGCTTACTTGTGATTTGGAAAAGAACAAAACATGTCAGTAATTATCTACAAAATTATTGGTATTTCTATTATGCCATATTCTTTATGGCCCACTTTGGAAGAAACAAGGGCCACTGACAACCTTGCAAGTGTGAAGTTTCTTTGCCAAGGGAAACTTAGCTTGGAAGAAAAGGCTTGGTAAGTCACTGCACAGAAGGAACACCCGAGGCTTGGCAACATCATAGCTTTGCCGCTTTGGTGAAGAAGGAGGTCCATGCAAGGCTGTGACTCACTGCTTTCTAAGTTGTCATACACTGACATTAAAAACATTGCCAATAATGCTAAGAGAAGTTTTGTCTACTGGCCCGAAAGTTCTCAACTTCATGAGAGCCAGGATCTTGAATCACTGCCTTTTTAAGAGATGTGTCAGGAGCACGGACAGAGGGTAAGAAAAGTCCAAGAGATAGAAAGGTGTCTTCCAAAAATTTTGGATGAACTCCTGGTGGTTTGGTTGACTTGGACATTATTTCTGTATTTCATATGTATCTCTATGATACCATTTTTGACAGTGTTGATGAATTATGCAATATTTTGTCCAAGAAAAATTTTGAGGTGGACTTTTACATAAGCTTTAGCAAGTGTTTCTTTAGGGTTAATATGAGGGGACAAAACCTTGTGAATTCTTCTTGGACAATGCTTTTAGTCTCTAGGATCAATACAGAACTCTTGATTATTGCTTCTACTGAAATGCTTTAAATTGAGTTACAGACTGAGACTTTTTTTTCTTCTCTTTTTGCAAGGCAGAGAGACACAGAGTACACCAACTCCTTGATTCACTCCTTAAATATCCCAAACCAGTGGGGGCTGGGCTATGGTGAAACTGGAGAAGGAAACTCAATTCAAGTCTTCCAGGTGGGTGTCAGAGACCCAATATCTTGAACCATCACTTGTTGCCCTCCCAGGTCTATATTAGAAAGAAGCTGTAATTAGGAGCCAGAGCCAGGACTGGAACTCAAGCACTCTGATGTGGGACACAGGCATTTTAACCACTGGCTAAAAACACCCACCACAGAATGAATAACTTTGATATTGACTTAATAAATATCACCAAAGTGGTCTTGAACAAATCTGACCTCCATACCTTGCTCACACTAATTCAAATGAAGAATCTTGGAGCATTCTGGTATTCTAGGAAATGCCTAATCTCTTATGGACTATGCTAACTAAAGGAGTCCTAATTCCTTTGGTATTACTTTAAAGGTTTGTGCATTTCCAATCAAAAAGAAGACAATTCTGATTGATGTCAATGATGTAAATACCACTATGTTTTACCAAAAATGCACAAATTCAAATCTGCATTCAAGCAAATATCTTGATTTTGAAACTCATTTTGTAGAGATAAATTTATTTCTAATTCATAAAAGTTTTATTTCCTACTCTTTTTACCATGTTTTTAGAATTGTCCATTAGTTTCTGCACTGAAATAGTGAGGTATTTTATGAAAAGTTTAACTTGGATTATGCATAAAATACATGTGTTGCATAGAGCTGATGAACATTTTTGCATTTCTATATATACTTACTTTCTGTCCAGTGTGGGGGTTTCCATTGATTCTGTCAGATTCATAATAGATTTGATGAATACATTAAGTAAAAGCCATACTTCTTGCTCTTTGGGCAAAGCATGCTTTGCTTTTTTTAGGCTGAGTCAACATTGCTTCTCTTTGGATCCCTAAACTCTGCTCCCATTTCTATGATAGTGTCTATCAGGTTTCATTGTAGTTTTTTTAATGTCACTAGCTTGTGATATTCTTTAGGAAAGCAAGTACATATTCATGTCTATATACAGTACAAATACAAATTGCTGCAGTGTCTTGAAAAGAATAGGTGCTTATAAAATGTCTCAAGAGTGGATAAATGCAAATAAATGGAATGGGATAGGGAGCAGGAGATGGGAGGGTTGTGGGTGGGAGGGAAGTTATGGGGGGGCATTGTAATCTATAAGCTGTAATTTGGAAATTTATATTTATTAAATAAAATCTAAAAAAAGAAAAATCTTTCCTTTATTTTGATTTGGGGCCAGCCTGATTTTATAGGATAAATCATTCTATGTGGTGAAATATTTCCATATTCTTCTCTGTTTATTATAAAAGTAATTGAACTAATAACTAGGTAAAGGCAACACTCATTTGATTCATTCTTTAAAATTAATTGTCAGGAACCATAGCAAAGTAATTAACATTAAACTCAAAGGCCACACACCCTCAGTCAAATTCTATCTATAATTGGCTAACTTGGAGAAATTAAGGAAAAAATAGAAATGCTGAATTATTCAGACACTGCACTTATTTCCATCCTGTTTTGTCCTTTAGAGACATATCTAATAATATGCCAGTTTCATTTTATGTGTCTACTAGAGAATATCAATATCAGACGATTTCAAATATTTCTAAAAGTAACACGATTTTTTCTATTCCTAAGATTTTTAACTTACACATATTAGACTCTCAACTAAATATTTCTTGAATTTACTTTAATACTCCAAATATTCAGAAAGAAGCCATCTCTTCTGACAGAAAGTATTGTTCAAGCAATTAGAGGACTACAAAGCCACAAGGTGAGATGTTAAATGGATCTAAAGTTGCTGAAGCTAATTAGCTCTGGGAAATAATTTTAAAAGAAAAGATATGCTAGCTAGAGAAAAATTACAGCTAAATATCTCCTACATAAAAATTAAAGCATGTGGCAAAATTAAAATTGTAAAAAAAAGTCTTTCTATTGTAGTGTAAAGTAGATTATCAGATCTTTTGCACATTATGCCTGGAACCCTCTAGCGTGTAAAGAAGCCCCATAGCAAGTGCTCTGTTGCTGAGCAAATGACTGATGAGACTCTGAATATACCCAGCTGCAGCTGTATCTTAATACTTCTCTTCAGCCTTTGTTCTCTCTCTTTTCTTCTCCTGGCTTTTTAGGAATACTTTCTGAACCTTCAATTTTAGAACCCAGTTTCTTTGGAACCGATTATTCTACTTCCCTGGCTCAATTCTATAAGCTACCATATATACATACAGACAACTAATTTTGAAAGTGAATTTTCGTTTAAAAATTTTTCTGAACACATCTGTTTTATATCTACAAATACCATCATAGCCTATTTAGCAATAAATATTTGTTTAGTTGTTTTCAAGATAGACTAACTATGAACACAAAATTAGTCTTCTGAACTTTGGTATCTCAGACCAGTATTTACCATAAGCATATTAGAGCTCATTTCAAATTTGCTGGTGGACTTTATCCAATATTTGACTTTCCATGTATCTGTACAATTAAATTCTACCCTTGAACACACTGTGTTTTTCTTATCTATGTATAAACATTTTCTTCTCAATATGCATATATATGGATACTTACTATAGTTACACTATATATGTGCGTTTAAAGTCAATCTCCTCTCTCTCTACCTCTTTTCAGTGTTTCAGTAGGCTATAATCTAATATAAATTCTGAAAAGTATGATTTACAATTTTAAAAGAGAACAGAAACCACTGATTATTCCTTAGAGATAAAAGGGATGGTATTTCACTTGCAAATGCATTCAATTTATGGAGGCTATAGTGGTCAAATAATAATATTAATACATGTGGCACTTCTCATCTTCAAAGGCTTTTCCAAACATTCGGTAATTAGCAAGATTACACATTAGATATATGACATGTGGACCATGTATTTTTTTAATAATTTGTTTTTGATAAAGTACAAACATATTTTTTCATTGCTGATGTCAAATATTACAAATTTCCCTTTCTAGTACTCATTGTGAAAAACTGCTCAGACTTCACTAATGTATAATAATATTTAACAAAAGCTAAATGTTTACATAAGTTGAGCCTTGCATCCTCATTGCCCTTAATGACATAGTGTTGTTCTTTTAGACAGGGCATTTACAGTAAATTTCAATTATTGAATAGGATAGGATTCTTTTCCTTTCACTAAGCCAACCATAACCATCCTTTTGTCTCTATAACCTGTACTGTGATTCATAATGCTCCTTCACTCATCTAGAATTTTTTATTGTTTAAATGTGTTTTCTCTCGATTTTTCAAGATAAAATATAATCCTTTTTCTTACAGCTTTACTAACAAAATAGTAGGAGATGAATATGCTTTAATATGCACAATATGCCTTGATCTCAACATTTAGAAATCTCAAATCCTATTTATTGACAAAACGTTATTTGAAAAGATGGTGCTATTCTACTCGCAAATATATTAAGAGCTAATGATAAAAATACAGCAACCTAAAAAATGAATATCAATTTACATGTGTTTATTTTATTTTTGATTTGTATTATAGTCAAAGGCTTAATGCTCCACTAAATATAGAGTTCAACAAGTAAAAAATTAAAAAAAAAGAAATATAGGCAAGGGCTATAAATAGTAATCAAATGAAGGGATGTCAACATAGTTTGATCAACAAAGTATGTAAAATGATATTCATACTATGGATATATACAAATGCATACATATGTATGGGTATATGCATATATATATGTGTATATATATATATATATATATATTCTGTACAACTGTGTTACCTTAAGTAAGCCACTTAATCTCTCTGTCATCTACTTTTAGCATTCTTAAAATTCTGCAGTTTAGGCTGGCGCCGCGGCTCAATAGGCTAATCCTCCGCCTCTGCCTGCGGTGCACACCCGGTTCTAGTCCCGGTTGGGGTGCCAGATTCTGTCCCGGTTGCTCCTCTTCCTGTCCAGCTCTCTGCTGTGGCCCAGGAGTGCAGTGGAGGATGGCCCAAGTCTTTGGGCCCTGCACCCGCATGGGGGACCAGGAGAAGCACTTGGCTCCTGGCTTCCGATCAGTGCAGTGAGCTGGCTGCAGCGCGCTGGCTGCAGCGGCCATTGGGGGGTGAACCAACGGAAAAGGAAGACCTTTCTCTCTGTCTCTCTCTCTCACTGTCCACTCTGTCTGTCCAAAAAAAAAAAAAAAAAAATTCTGCAGTTTGTGTGGTTTTTGATTTGAATATATACTTTCTCTTCCTCGATTTATTTTCTATTTATTATTTTTGCCAAATCGGCAAGCTAGTAAATTCTTTGATAGATATAATATATATGATGTGGGATTTGAAGTCCTCTATTCCAAAATAGTAACTATGTACAATAAGAATAATAATATTGGATGCTATGAGTTTAGCTAATAACTTACTATTCTTAAGGAGTTAATCAAAGATTTGTATAGATTTTGCTTCATTCAAAAAAGAACCAGTAAAGACAGAGAGATGGTGAGAGAGAGAGATCAAGTTTATCCATACTCCAAATAAAATTAGAAATTCATTTATTCATTATTTATGGAATGTTTTTCTGGCAGTGAGAGGAGAGTTGCACTGTTGACAACCACAGTGAAGATCTAATGGTAAATATTATCTGAGGTTGGATAAGAATAAAGGAGAACAGCTCCTTATTCACAATCGCTCATAGTATCATCAGTGCCCTTCCAGATGCTGGAATGGAAACCGAAATTAAAATAATCTATGTAGTAAGCAGAATCCTTGTAGAATTATAGTGATCTACTTTAGAAGTTTATCAAAGTCACAAAATATCATTAGATTTTCACTGTTACTATGTTTAGAAACAAACAGCTCATTAATAATACTGTTTTCACTGATGCATGCCCTGTGATTACATTAAAATATACAGTAGCCTGTACTTCATTTCTATTGAATTTATTCTTTTTCATTATGTATAACACTGTTTAAATAAGAACTTATAGGGTGTGAAAGTTAACTTTTGTTTTGAGGTCCACTTGGCCTATTTGTACCTCATTTTTCTGGTTACCCATTAATATGACAATTAACCACTGATTTCTATTGATTCTGAACACTGCTTTATATTTCACATGGGTAAAGTACACATGAGCTTTTCCACTGCCCTAAACTATTTGTCGTACAGGTCAATTTTTGTTGATTTGTTTGTTTTCTTGTTTGCCAAACCTCCCCACACTAAGGCAGAATGAGTCTTCTCTTAGGTGCTGCCATAGCACTCGATACAGTTCCTGCCTTAGCAGTTTTCACTTTGCTTTAAGATCTCCTTACTTTGTGCCAACCACTGAAAGTTCCTGACATTGTGGCAGTGCCTTTTTAGTTCTCTAAATACCTAATATTATTGCTGATACACAATATTATCATTTATTGGATGGAAAGAGGACTAGATGGATAAGACAATGAATTACATAACTCACTTATCAGAGTTCAAATTTAGCAATGAGGAAATTCCTTGTTACATTCCTTAGCTTTAAAATTTAGTTTGTGCAATTTTGAAGTATATTTAAATACAACTTTAACTATTTTAAATATATTTATTTAACTTTTAACACTCTAGATTGGCATGGTTATAGTCTGTACTAATCCAGGTAGCTAGATTCTACAGAAGAGTTCAAATGTTCACCCTGTCTTAATTTCAGTGTTTCTGGGTCATTGTTACAAGTGAGGATGATTTTTGCAATTCGCTTAGTTTTTGATCTGATAGAAAATGGAAGAAATGCTCCAATCTTGACTCCCTAGCCTCTAAGCATGTCTGAAAGCTGACCAGCCTCAAGGAGCTTTGGGCATCCTTACGAGTTCTGTACAAGTCTAGAGACACTCCACTAGCACCTGCAACACTCTCTTAGTCTGCTTGTACTGACATAAAAAAATGCCATCAGCTGTCTAGTTTAAACAACAGACAGATATGCAGACTAGAATTTCAATACCAAGGTACCAGCACGGTGCATGGTGAGGGATCTCTCTTTGGGTTGCTTATATGGATCGTTTTGTTGTGCCTTCACAAGGCAGTGACAGAAAGCTCTGACCTTTCTTACTTTTCTTTCTAGGGCACTAGCTGTGCCCTACAATCTCATTTGACCTTCATTATCTCCTAAAGGTTCCCTACAAATACAGACTTGGGACTGAGACTTCAAGGCAGATTTTAGAGAGAACACAATTCATTCTACAGCACATACTCAGATTTTCCCATACTTTATTTTCTTTATAGTTTCATTAATCAATTGAGCCCATTTGAACACAACTGACTTAAGATGATCTACATTCAAGCTTTGCATGATGTATCTGCCTTTGAGATGCAAGAACTGGACACTGCCTTCATTATGCCCACAACAGGATGGATTCTGGCATATGATTTGAATCAGGCTAGTGATTGGGAGCTACAATTTTTTTTTTCTGTCTGAAAGTGCCAAAGATACAAAAAAGAGAACTGGGCAACACTTTCCCTGACACCAGAATTTAAAGCATGTTGCTATTATATGCTATGACATCTGACATGTTATCTGGTTAACAGCAAGTTGAAGGGTTTAAGGTGGCTATATCTGTTAGATTTCTGAGAATTTACATGGTCTCCAAGTAAACATAGCACTCAATTTTGAAATATAGTTGGGATTAGAAGGAAAATTTAAGCAATAGTTTTGCTAAGGCCAGTTTGTTTCATGGATACCGTTTAAATAACAATGGCTAGGATTCATATTATTGCACAAATATCTTTTTTTTTTTTTTTTTTTTTTTTTTTGGACAGGCAGAGTTAGACAGTGAGAGAGAGACACAGAGAGAAAAGTCTTCCTTCCGTTGGTTCACTCCCAAAATGGCTGCTACAGCCAGCGCTGCACTGATCCGAAGCCAGGAGCCAGGTGCTTCCTCCTGGTCTCCCATGCGGGTGCAGGGGCCCAAGAACTTGGGTCATCATCCTTCCTGGGCCACAGCAGAGAGCTGGACTGGAAGAGGAGCAACCAGGGCTAGAACCCAGTGCCCATATGGGTTGCCAGCGCCACAGGCGGAGTTTGTTTAACCAAGTGAGCCACGGCATCAACCCCTGCACAAATATCTTGAACTTGGCATTTGCTACAAGGTGTCCATAAAGTTTTTTTTTGTTATTAGGTAGGCAAATGTTTCATTTATGGGAGGTAAGTTTTACACGTTATTGCTCTGAAAAAATTCAGTATGTATTTTAAATTACACATATAATTGTTTTGTGTTTTGGTGCCTAATTTCTCTCCTTGAAACACATGAAAAGAATTAAAATGTTGACAGCATTTCCTTTAATTCCTTTCATGCACTTTGGTGGGGAGAATTAACCTCCACATTCTAAAATGATTATATGTGTAATATTAAAAATGGAACATCTCATTTCCTTTTTATTTCTATTGTGGGGATTGTAAACACCAGGGGTATCTAATGAAGACTTAACTTTTACAACATCACAAAATGGAAAAGGCACATTGGAAATAGAACTAGAAGCTTGTCTTTCAGATTGGTCCCTAGATCTACTGAAACACATTGATTTTTTGTTTTGTTTTGTTTTCTTTGTTTTTTCTTTCAGTTGTTGTTGCCTTTCTCTTCTAGCTTCCAGTGAATTCAATGTGACAATGTTTCAACAAAGCAGCTGCATAGAGGCCAGCATCTGGTCACAACTGGATCATTCATTAGTGTCCTTGATTTTCCAGTTTTAAGTCCAAGGTAAGGATAGCATGCATCCAAACCCACAAATCTACAGTAAATGTTCTAAGCCCTACTAACATTTCAGACTCACTATATTTTTTAAAGCTGTTCATTAGATCTCAGTTTTGAGGTTGGGGGCACAAGGTTTATACATGTCAAGTTGTTACCCATCAGATCCACACAGTTCCATGAAATCCAATTTCCTCTTATGATTAATAATTGTTTAAAGTTTTAAAAAACTCTATTTTTGCATTGACTTTAACTAGCTATCTGATAGTTATAAACAGATGGATAACTTTGCCAGCAGTTTTTTTTAAAATAGTTCACAGAATTTAATATAATTCTTGTAGTACATACAAATGACAAAACGAAACAGTAATTTCCTCTATTTTGGTTGGTTTTTCTCATATATTAGGTAGAATTCTCTACTTGACTGCAGATTGGAAATATCCATAAATATTCATTCAACAAACATATATTAATAATTAAAAAATCAAGCTTTTTCTAAATGTATACACTATTCATGTTCAATCTTAAATTACATTTTTACTAATGGGTACTTTACAAACATAAAACAAGCAGCAAAAGCTACATCTGTAAAACAAAGAACACGTTCCTATTTTCCTTCTCATTTTTGTTTCACACGAAGACCAGTACCCTTTCCATGATAATACTTGAAGGATTTCGGATTTCAACATGACTTAGATGACAAAGTAATTGGATGGAAAAATTATAATAAAATTTTCATAAAGTTCATATTCATGAAGTGGCAAAAATTGCTTTGAGGAAATTATGATATTAATAATTTACTCATGTCAATAGCATTTCCAAAATACTCAAGCTCTCTTCCACCAAGACTATGAACCTGTCCTGATTTTTTTGCCCACACGCAGACAGTTAAATACGCTGAGACACACTGAGATCTAGATACAGATTATTCATTTAAGAAGATGGCTCCTTTTTTAATTAGAGATTTATCATCTTAACTAGCCATACTATTGCTCTGAATTAGTTTTCCAGGGTTTGCAGAATTAAAGATGGTAAAAATTGATGAACCTTAGCTGTATTTCCCCCCGAAGGGTACAAACTTTTATTACATTTCAGATGCAAAACACAATTAGCCTCTAACCTAACCATGTTAATCTCCTTGAGTTAAGCTTGTGTATTTCTGCTTGTCTATAAACTTTTAATGAAAGATCTATGTCTTTTACAGCCGATTTTAATAACCTCTTTATTTGCATCTCTGCCCTTGTTTAGAGGAAGAGTTAATACGATAAGCTCTTGGATTAAGAACGCTCCTTGAAAATTGGGGATAAATAAAATTCTGTGATATTCAACTAGAGCATTACTCAGCAGGAGATGGACATCAGCAATACACATTATTCAAGTTCCCAAAGTTTCCATGTGATTAACTAAGATAGATAACATTAGTGTTATCCATTATTTTCCATTCCGTAAACTCCCGACTCCTGGTCATTAAGCAGAGTCATTTTGACAAGATTGGGATTAAAAAAAATTGATTTACTTTCTGGATAAATAGTTCTTTAGAGGTAGATTCTTTTTAATCCTCAGCAACAGGGCAGGTGCAACTCATTTTAATGTTTTCCAGAGCACAACTGAAATTCACAATCTACTCCCAAACTGTACTTTCTCTTGAGCCAAAGTTTTGTTGCAATAAATATACATTATCTGAAATGGGAAATAAACATTCTCTTGTGGATTTCCTCACTCGGGGCTCGAATCTTGTACCTCTAGTCCCTCACATCTCCAATAACATGTTTGGAACCAATTATGATCCCATTGTTTTATCTTTAAGAAATATTTATGTCAAATCAAGGAAAGAGAGGGAAAGAGAAGGAAAATAAATATTGTATTTTCTTGTAGTGAACCAAATACATAAAAGTTGTTCCTCATTACCCAGGTTTGCAATAATATAGGAAAATAGTAAGTAAACTTGTCACAGTATTGATGGCTTAGTCACCTGTTTCATAACCAGCTGTGTGTAATTATTTCATTAAATCTAATAGAGAAACTGTTTTCAAGGGTTGGTGCTGTGACGTAGTGGATTAAACTGCTGCCTGCAAAACTGGCATCACGAACATGTGGTGGTTCAAGTCCTTGTTGCTCCACCTTTTTTTTTTTTTTTAAAGATTTATTTATTTATTTGCAAGTCAGAGTTACACAGAGAGAGAAGAAGAGGCAAAGAGAGAGAGGGAGGTCTTCCATCTGCTGGTTCACTCCCCAACTGGCCTCAGTGGCTGGAGCTGCACCGATCTGAAGCCAGGAGACATGAGCTTCTTCCGGGTCTCCCACATGGGCACAGGGGCCCAAGGACTTGGGCCATCTTTTGCTCTCCCAGGCCATAGCAGAGAGCTGGATCAGAAGTGGAACAGCTGGAACTTGAACTGGCACCCATATGGGATGCAGGCACTGCAGGTGGTGGCTTTTTCTGCTATGCCACAGCTCCGGCCCCAATTTGCTTCACTTCTGATTCAGCTCCTTGCCAATGCACCTGTGAAAGTAGCAGAGGATGGCTCAAATGGTTGGGCCCTGTTTCCACATGGGAGACCTGGGTGAAACTCTTGGCCCCTGGTTTCAGCCTGGCTTAGTCTTAGCCATTGTAGCCAGTTGGGGAATGAACCAATGGATAGAAGATTCTGTCTCTGCTCTCTGTCTCTCTGCCTCTCTCTCTCTCTCCCTGCACCTCCATAACTCTGCTTTTCAAATAAATAAAATAAATCTTTTAAAAAAACGAATTTGGGGTGGACATTTGCCATTATGGTTAATACATTGGTTGGGATACTCACATCCTGTATCAGAGGGTCTGGGTTTGAGTTTCACCTCTGCTCCCGATTCCAATTTCCTGATAGTGCACACCTTCAGAGGCAAAGGTAATGGCTCACGGAGTCAGGTTCTTACCATCTGTGTGAGAAACCTCAATTGAATTCCTGGCTCTTGGTTTCAGCCTGGCACAGCCCCAACTGTTATGGGCATTTGGGGAGTAAACTGGCAGATGGGTAATGTGTCTGTCTCTTTGTCTCTTTTTATCTGTTTCTCAAACGATAAAAAAAAATTCAAATGGTTTGTTTTGGACTTTTAATGAGATGTTCCCCCCAGAAAAGCCAATTACCAACATAGGATCATTATGGTATAGCTGTGATGTCATCATTGTTTTTTTAAGTCACTACAACAATGAGGTGTACATTGACAGAGTCATATATAACTTAAAATCTAATACTTAGAATAAGAGCTAACAAATGAGGAGAATCCATTGAATAGAGACTAAATACCTGAATGGACAAGCACAATAAAACAAAGAGAAAGGATTTTAGCCAGTCCCAAAGGGACAAATTTCATATGTTCTACCTGAGCTGTGACATCTAACCGAGCACCTAAAAGGAAACCTGTAGAAGTGAAACAGACACTATGAGAAACAATGACTTGATGAGCTCTTGTCATGACTGTCTAGGAACAACTTACTATTTTATTCCTTTTAGTATTTTTTGTTCTACTTAATGCCATTGGTTGAACTCTTTAATTAACACACAATTATTCTTAGGTGTTTAAATTTAACTGAAAAGTGAATTCTGTTAAATATAAGAGTGGGAATAAGAGAGGGAGGAGATGTACAGTTTGGCACATGCTCACTCAGACTTACCCAGTGGTAGAGCTAGAAACATACCAGGGGATTCCAAATCAATCCCATCAAGGTGGCATGTACCAATCCCATCTTACTAGTCAAAGTTATCAGTTTAAGTTCATAATTGATCGCAAAGATATGATTAAGTGTCAAAGGGATTACATAAACTAGACTAGTGTCTGCTAATAATAACTGATAGAATTAAAAAGGAGAGAACAATCCAACATGGAAAGCGGGATACACAGCAGACTCATAGAATGGCAGATGTCCTAAACAGCACTGTGACCTCAGAATCAGCCCTTAAGGCATTCAGATCTGGCTAAAAAGCCCTTGAGAGTATTTCAGGCATGGAAAGCCAAGACACTCTGGCAAAACAAACAAACAAACAACCAACCAACCAAAAACCACAAACAAGCCCAAATGAAAGATCTCTGTGAGTGAGATCCCAGTGGAAAGAACAGGCCGTCAAAGAAGGAGGTACCGGCCGGCGCCGCGGCTCATTA
Organism: Lepus europaeus; assembly: GCF_033115175.1. Classification (NCBI taxonomy): domain Eukaryota; kingdom Metazoa; phylum Chordata; class Mammalia; order Lagomorpha; family Leporidae; genus Lepus; species Lepus europaeus. The sequence continues at coordinate 64,327,787 of NC_084831.1, forward strand.
GGCTAATCCTCCACCTTGCGGCGCCGGCACACCGGGTTCTAGTCCCGGTCGGGGCACCAGATTCTGTCCCGGTTGCCCCTCTTCTAGGCCAGCTCTCTGCTGTGGCCAGGGAGTGCAGTGGAGGATGGCCCAAGTGCTTGGGCCCTGCACCCCATGGGAGACCAGGATAAAGCACCTGGCTCTTGGCTTCGGATCAGCGAGATGCGCCGGCCGCGGCGGCCATTGGAGGGTGAACCAAAGGCAAAAAGGAAGACCTTTCTCTCTGTCTCTCTCTCTCACTGTCCACTCTGCCTGTCAAAAAAATTAAAAAAAAAAAAAAAAAAAAAAAAAGAAGGAGGTACCTTTCTCTGAAGGGAGGACAGAACTTCCACTTTGATTATGGCCTTATCTAAATAAGGTTGAAGTTTGTGAACTCAAGAGGCTTCCATAGCCTTGGCAACTCATGAGAAGAACCTCGGTTGATTACTGATGTCATAAATAAGAGTGTCAATTGTTAAATCAACAATGGGAGTTACTGTACACTTACTCCCCATGTAGGATCTCTGTCCTTAATGTGTTGTACTATGCGAATTAATGGTAAAACTACTACTCAAACGTTACTCTATACTTTGTGTATCTGTGTGGGTGCAAACTGTTGAAATCTTTACTTAGTATGTACTAAGTTGATCTTCTGTATATAAAGATAATTAAAAATGAATCTTAATGAAGAATGGGATGGCAGAGAGAGTGGGAGATGGGATGGGAGGGAGATTATGGGGGGGGGGACCACTATAATCCAAAAGTTGTAGTTTCAAAATTTATATTTATTAAATAAAAGTTTAAAAAAAAGAGAAAGGCTTTTAAAAACATGATTTTTATAAAATGTCCAAACAGATTTTTGTGTTATTCAACTAACTCATGTAAAATTATTTTGATTACTGGCTTAATTTTTCTTTACTCATAATAATTCTTAAATTAGCATTCCACAATATATAAAATTATGTTCTGTGAAGCAGGAGCAACACAATTTTGCCCCGAATTGTGAGCAATGCCAATCCTATGGTATTCCCTTTTCTTTTTTCTTTTCTTTTCTTTTTTTTTTTTTTTTTTTTTTTTTTACAGGCAAAGTGGACAGTGAGAGAGAGAGAGAGATAGAGAGAAAGGTCCTCCTTTTCCTTTGGTTCACCCCCCAATGGACGCTGTGGCTGGTGCGCTGCGACTGGCTCACTGCAGCTGGCACACCGCGCTGATCCGAAGCCAGGAGCCAGGTGCCTCTCCTGGTCTCCCATGCGGGTACAGGGCCCAAGGACTTGGGCCATCCTCCACTGCACTCCCTGGCCATAGCAGAGAGCTGGCCTGGAAGAGGGGCAACTGGGACAGAATCCGGCACCCCGACTGGGACTAGAACCTGGTGTGCTGGTGCCGCAGGCGGAGGACCAGCCTATTGAGCTGCGGCACCGGCCGGTATACCCTTTTAAGATCATTTTATGGTATTTATGTGGGCTCCATACACACAGTCTCCTCCTCGACCAACCTTGAACCTAAGCTGTTTCCCACATTGATGTGGGGAATAATGTTCTGCTCTATGGATTCTTCTTTGTCATTCCGTAATGATAGTTTCCACATAGCTACTTCATTGTTTCAGGAATAAGGTCCAAATTACTTAGCATTTAATTTCAGATCCTTCCCAAATTGATCCCAACTCCATCTTCCTGAATTATCATTCTAAACAAGAGAAACAGTGTACATATATAAGTATTCCGAGGAATTATAAAATGTTTTTCCACTCAACCTTGATTTGTTTCCTCTGCAAATAAAGGTGCTTCCCAGTTTCTAAGGGCGTTTCTTCAATTGGCAAGCCTTCTTCCAATATCACCCATTCTTTGAGCCTTCCACAATCCTCCATTCAAATCAATCACTCATAAAAATCTTGCTATGCCATAATATTTATTAAGTACTTTTATGACAGCACTCACTACATCCAATATCAGCAGAATTTATTCAGTAATACATCGTGTACAACATGTATTTATTTTTTTCCCTCTTCTGATGAGAAAAGGACTGTCCCCATTTGTCTTTAAAGACTCAACATCTAGAGTATTGTGAAGAAACCCAATTGATTCAATAAATACAACTAGAGCACAAAATAAAGTGGATAAAAAGGACACTGGTGACACACATATTTTGCTTTGTCACCAAACTGATAAACTCCCAAAGAAATACATGTCTTTTTGTCGTCTTTCCTTTTCAGTGCCAGAGAAGATGGGTTATGTGCATGTCTCAGTTGCTTCTTAATGGCAAATAGCTTTCTGATCCAAAGTAAACACAGACTAGCAGCTTCTCCAGTATCTGGGCAGTAGCTAACTAGTTCATCAACCAAACTGATTGTGGTGGCCTGTGCTGGTCGAACCTCAAGTAGGTTTGTTTTGCCAAGATATTCCACCCTGAAAAGGAAACCAAGGCATACCCAGATGGTGCTATTAAGTGATTAAGCAAAGGCACTTCCCAGGAAAATTTCCCTCCACCTTTAGTTTGCCTTCTCTGTTCAGAAGGTATCACATTTTAGTACATAATTTGAGGGGAGTCCTGCTAATCAATAGAACTAAAATTAGATGGAAGAAAGGAAAAGGACATGCTTTTAATGTTATATCCTTAAATAAGCATTTTATGAAATTGGAAACAGCCGAGGTCTGGGGGTTTGGGCTAGGCAATGGAAAATTTCTAATATACCAGGATGCAAGATTTATTTTGAAACAAATAAAACATTTTCAGATCCAAATTATTTCTGAAACCGTAACAGTGAAAATCATTTTATAATATAAACTCTTAAATTTTCAAATTGAATATTTCCCTGGCCAACCTAATCTTCCAATGTATTAATGGATATCATGTTTTACAGGTATGTTCTCTAATCTTCTAAAGTTTTCTTCAAGATGGATGAAGATTTTGAGGATCAGATCATTTAATAGACATTCCCTAGGTCATACTGGCTAATCTGCAGAACTTAATCCTGGGTTTGACTTATTTTAAGAGTTAATGTTCTGCCAGTATGCTATGTATCTAGGTTGTGGTTTGAATTATGAGAATGCTAATGTAGAGTTAAATTTGTAGAATGAGATTTTCAGCAGCTGACAAAATCATCTCAGTTGCCTTCCTAAAAGTAGCATCCAGGGAACAGCACATCATGTATGTGTGTACACAATTTAAACCATGACTATAAGCCCTCAATGAAGTCACCAGCTACAAAGCCAAGGTTGCAGGCCTTGATCACACAGACTGTGTGCTCTCCTAAGACGTAATACTCAGAGAATCTTCCTGGAAGATGCAGTCTGCCAGCGTTAGGTTTAATGTAATTTTTGACAGCTACCATCCCATAAAATAATGCTCAGTGATGAGATGGCTTACAGACTCAATTTCAGCTTAAAGAACAATTCAAAAGGTGAATTTCATGAATTTTCCTGTATCAGAGCAAAAATATGTCTAAAAGGTATATAAAAGGAAGAAAAATCCTTCCACTTTATGTTTGTTTTACTCAAAATGGGACTAGCCAGAAAAACAGGGCTTTAAGTCAGATGCACAGAAGTGATGGGTAATTAAGTCTGTGTCATTTATTTGGTGGAAGAAGAAGCCTTTATCCCAAATCATATTGCCTTTCCAGTCTCTCAGAAAGAACATTTTCACTTCGTCTTTTTCTCTTCAGTTATTAAAAATAAGCCCTCCAAATACAGAAACCAGACACAGTTACCTAAAGAAAAGAAAGCCTCTAATCCTCTCTCCAGGCATGTAGAGGAGCTGAGGCTCCTTTACCTCTGTGGCTTTGTTAGTGCACCAATAACTGAAGCAAGATAAACTCTGACTGAACGAGCAATGTGTTGATAGCGTCTGAGCAAAAGCTCCTGTGGTTCAGCCAGCTGGGATCAAACCAGAACACAGTGGCCCTGAGCACCAACAGCTCCCATTATGCTGGCCCCATTCTTTCATCAGTGGTGTCCAAATAGAGTCATTCTTGTCGATTTATGAAGCAGTTAGTTTAAATTTCTTCAGAGAATGGACTTTTAGTAGTATCCATGTTTCCCAAGAATATGCTCAACATCAAAAAGCAAATGTTCAGTGTAACCATTAATCATCTGGAATGCAAATCATCATGTTACTTTCCTTACTGCTACTAAACCTAATCCCTGACATTTAAATTGTCTGCTCACCACTGCAAAGAATTTTCTTTTTTTTTATTTAGTAAATATAAATTTCCAAAGTACAGTTTATGGATTACAATGGCTTCCCCCCCCCCATAATTTCCCTCCCACTCGCACCCCTCCCCTTTCCCGCTCCCTCTCCCCTTCCATTCACATCAAGATTCATTTTCAATTATCTTTATATACAGAAGGTCGATTTAGTATATATTAAGTAAAGATTTCATCAGTTTGCACCCACACAGAAACACAAAGTGTAAAATACTGTTTCAGTACTAGTTATAGCATTAATTCACATTGGACAACACATTAAGGACAGATCCCACGAGAGAAATAAGTACACAGAGACTCCTGTTGTTGATTTAACAATTTGACACTCTTGTTTATGGCGTCAGTGATATCCCTAGGTTCTAGTCATGAGTTGCCAAGGCTATGGAAGCCTTTTGAGTTCGCCGACTTTGATCTTATTCCGACAGGGTCATAGTCAAAGTGGAAGTTCTCTCCTCCTTTCAGAGAGAGATACCTCCTTCTTTGATGGCCCCGTTCTTTCCACTGGGATCTCACTCACAGAGATCTTTCATTTAGGTCTTCTTCTTCTTCTTCTTCTTCTTTTTTTTTTTTTTTTCCAGAGTGACTTGGCTTTCCAGGCCTAACATATTCTCATGGGCTCTTCAGCCAGATCCGAATGCTTTAAGGGCTGATTCTGAGGCCAGAGTGCTATTTAGGACATCTGCCATTCTATGAGTCTGCTGTGTATCCCACTTCCCATGATGGATGGATTGTTCTGTCCCTTTTTGATTCTATCAGTTAGTATTAGCAGACACTAGTCTTATTTGTGTGATCCCTTTGACTCTTAGACCTATCAGTGTGATCAATTGTAAACTGAAATTGATCACTTGGACTAGTGAGATGGCATTGGTACATGCCACCTTGATGGAATTGTATTGGAATCCCCTGGCACATTTCTAACTCCACCATTTGGGGCAAGTCCGATTGAGCATGTCCCAAATTGTACATCTCCTCCCTCTCTTTTTCCCACTCTTAATTTAACAGGGATCACATTTCAGTTAAAATTTAAACACCTAAGAATAATTGTGTGTTAATTACAGAGTTCAACCAATAGTACTAGAACAAAAAAATACTATAATGGATAAAGTATTGCATTGTACATCAAATGTCAGGACAAGAGCTGATCAAGTCACTGTTAATGTTTATTGCAGCTCAATTCACAATAGCTAAGACCTGGAATCAACCCAAATGCCCATCAACAGTACACTGGATAAAGAAATTATGGGACATGTACTCTATAGAATACTATACAGCAGTCAAAAACAATGAAACCCTGTCATTTGCAACAAGATGGAGGAATCTGGAAAACATTATGCTGAGCGAATTAAGCCAGTCCCAAAGGGACAAATATCATATGTTCTCCCTTATCGACACCAACTTACTGAGCACCAAAGAGGAAACCCGTTGAAGTGAAATGGACACTATGAGAAACAGTGACTTGATCAGCTCTTGTGCAAAGAATTTTCTTCTCACTTGATTTCTACCACACCCTCACACTACATAAGGTACATTGTCTTGTTTTGATTCCATAAATGGGGAAACTCAAAAACAGAGTATACTTGACTTGGCCTTGGGTCAGGACACTTACTTGCAGTGTCTGGAATGTAAATTAGCACTAACCCCAGGTTCTGTTTTATTACCATTATTTATATATCTAACTGTCGCTCAAACATTAAATATTACTGAAAAAATAAACTCGAATACACCAAAACAACCACGGTAATATCTGTAAATACAGGTATAGATGTATCCATAAGTGTATACTTTCTTACATATACACAGTGAAAGGAAGTATACAAATAATTGCCTTCACATAAAGTTATAAAATACATTTTATTTCTTTTCCTAAATATCTTTATCTTGCTATGTTCATTCTAAAGATAATGTATTTGAAGTTTAATTCTGGATTCAAGAACGGACACCTTTTTAAAAAGTTAATCTACTGACCTTCCAATCTTCTAGTTTCTCCTTAAATTGTTTATTTTCCTGGAAAAACTTTCTCTGCTACATCCATCATTTAGTAAATAATCTCAAATGGAATGACTTTGAATTCTTTTGTCAGTATACAGTGGCTGTCAGTTCATTTCTCTCCCACAGATTTATACATAAAACACTGACATTGCTTATTATCTACCCCAACCTCACAAAGACAAACAAATAAGCCTCTTATGGCTGCAAAAACTGAGTGCTTTCTCTATGACTACCCAGAACTATATGGAAAGGCAGAAGAAAGAAGTTGAACGGCAGGAATGGCGATTGGCAAAGGTTTGCCTCATTGTTCAATTTGGCAGAATGAAAATAAATAAAATTAACTATGAAGAACATTTTCAGTGAAAAGTTAAATTAAGGCATTCATTATCATATTAATATTTATACTAGTAGAACACAGTAAGAGTAATCATTCTTATTTTGCATTAAGTGATGCTCTAAGTTCTTGATTTATATCATTGCATGTAATACACACTACAGATAATATTTCTAATTCTTATTTTGCCCATAAGCAAAGTTAAGCTTAGAGAAAATAAGTGATCTGTCTGAGGGCAACAAGCCAAAGTGTGACACAGCCAGGACAAAAAGGAAGGCAGTCTGAGACAGGAATGCACACACTTAACCAACTGACAATTCAAAACACTGATTTTAAAAGTTCTCCACTGTTTTAAGAAGTTACCCAAGTATACATTTAAATACTCTTAGTAGATACAAAATATCCTCAACAATAAAAAAGTTAGTCTTTATAAGACCTTTATTTTCCATGAATTGCTGTTAAAAGCATTATGCACTCCAGTTTTACACATAAGAATACTAAGGTTACAGTGTTAAAGTTAAGTAACTTTCTGACAAGCTTTCTGCCAATAAGTTAGGGAGCTAGGATGTAAACGAAGACTGCCTGGACTAGGATCTGTGGACTTAATCACTAGGAGACATGGCTTTCCCTTCATAGTTATTTAATGTGTACATCTGCCCATTTGCTTGATTTCAATAATGTGTAAAACAAGGTCTAAATGTACTAAATTAGTCTACTACCTCTAAAGACTTGCAACTCAGAACAAATTGTAACTTTCAGAGTAACAAAAGAAACAATAAATAAGGATTGTTATGGACTGAATTCTCTCTCTCCAAAATTTGTGTTGGAGCCCTAACCCTCACTCTGATTGTATTGGAGAAGCAGTTTGTAAGGAAGTAATTAAATGTTAAATAAATAAATAAATTTGGGACTCAAATCCAATAATCACTGGCATCACACAAAAAGAGAAACACAAGGGATGTGCATACACAGAGCAAGGCCAAGCGTGCACATAGTGATCCGGCAGCCAACTGCAAGCCAAGCAGAGGCCTCAGGAAAAGCATGAGGCATCTGCTGCCACCTTAATCCTAGAATTCCAGCTACCTGAAATCTGAGAGGTTTCTGTTATTTTAGCTGCCCAGTCTGTGACATTTTATTGTTGCAGCCCTAAGACATTGATCAAGTAAGCCATTATATAAATTTGATAACTAAATTAGTACAGTTAGATAGAGGGATAAAGTCTAAGGTAGAATTTTAAGAAATAAGTGGAATGCTAGTAAAATATTTCCAGAGCAAGAGAGGTTTATTTTAGGCCCTATTTAGTACTCCTTCAACTTTTTGCCATAAACTCCCAATGTGATCACACTTGCATACCTTCACTTTGTTTTTATGTCATGCTAGGTGTACTGCACCTGTTCAAAGTAGTACAGAACTACTTTCTAGTTGCACCAACACTTGGTTACAAAACAGCAAGTTCTCTAAACACGGAATAGATCAACTTGATTTGTAAACCAAATTATATACCTTTTAATTTTAAGACTCCAACTCATGAATCTTTCATGTTTGGTAATATCCTGTACATTAGAGATTTAAATTTTGTTGTGGTGTAACAGTGCCGTATATGCTCAATTTCCATTACCCTTAATGAGTGTTCTGCTCAGACTGGCTTGTAAAAAGTTCACAGTGTGAACTGCATTTTGATTTTATGTAAAGATGAGATCCATCTTATCATACCTCAAGCACCAACTAGAACATAGAATGAATATTTTAACACTATACCCATTTCTTACTACAGAAAAAAATTGACTAGATGTCTACTCCAATTCTAGAAAGTACAACTTATTCAATTTATAAAACTTTGAAGATAAGGTACCATAATTTACAGACAATTTACTTGCTCCAAATCCTGCTTGAACTGTAGTTTTACACTGAGTGATTTCCCTAATCTATGCTCTAGCCTGTCAATTTTGTTGTCCATTCTAACAAGAAACACAGTCAGTGATGCATAATAATATCAAGTATGTGGATCTGAATACACTTCACATTCTGAGGGGGAAAAAAAAACCACCAAACTCTTTTTAAATATGAGTATATCTTTACATAAAAGTATTAAACTGATTCATTTTAATAGATAGGAATAAATAACTGGCATTCATTTTTAAGTATGGATGAACTGGGTACAATTCTTATAATTACTGATGATTACACTCATTATAAAATAGTTGATGGACACTTTCCAACCAGAATGTCCTGAAATATTATTCCTCTAGATCTTGTGTATAGGTTTTGGCATTCAGCTGAGAAATGCTTATTGACAATTCTTCTTTTACTACCAATTGTATAGGAAAAGAAGCTCTACAAGAGAGGATCATATCCTTTCAGAAACTGCCCAGAATACAGTTAGAAGTTTGCTGAGTACTGCTTAATAAGCAAATGCTATACTATATCTATGGACAGATTAGGACAACAGAATGTTGGGACAAATAATGTGAGTTGAGCATGTGTTCATCCATGTCAACGGTTTCAATAGGTTGCTTAAAACACAACTTTCTGAGGAAACAGAACATAATCAAATTCTACCTTAATAAGAGAGAAGACTACGGTAAATAAACTGAAAATACTATACCTAAATTAATATGTTGGTAGTTATATGTTAACAATTATATGAGATGGGCCGGTGCCATGGCACAGTAGTTTAATCCTCTGCCTGAGGTGCCAGCATCCCATATGGGCACTGGTTCTAGTCCCAGCTACTCCTCTTCCAATCCAGCTCTCTGCTGTGGCCTAGGAAAGCAGTAGAAGATGGCCCAAGTGCTTGGGCCCCTGCACCCGCATGGGAGACTGGGAGGAAGTACCTGGCTCTTGGCTTCGGATCATGCAGCTCCGGCCATTGTGGCCATCTAGGGAGTGAACCAAGGGAAGGAAGACCTTTCTCTCTGTCTCTCCCTCTCACTGTCTGTAACTCTACCTCTTGAATAAATAAAAATTAAAAAAAATTAAAGAAAACAATTATATGAGGACACTTCAATAGAAAAATGGAATTAAACATAATTCAAATTTTCTATGAACATTTTGAAGCTCTAGTACAATAATTCTCTGAAATGATTCATCTCAAAATAGTAATTTGGATTAATCCTTGAGGGGTTTGCTAATAAACATTATTAACACCTAAATAATTTTCTAAATTTATCAAAACAAATGCTTGTAATCAATATCATATGTGTTTTATATGAATAAATTTAAGGATATATCAAACCAGTAAATATTGGTCAATTGACACTTGAAAACAATTATTATTATATCATATTTCATTTATTATTTCAAAAATGTATTTATTTATTTTGAAAGTCAGAGTTACAGAGAGAAAGAGGAAGAAACAGAGAGAGAGAGAGAGATCTTCCTTCTGCTCGTGCACTGCACAGATGGCTACAACAGCCCGCCAGCGTTGGGCTAAGCTGAAGCCAGGAGCCAGATGCTTCCTCTGGGTCTCCCACATGGGTGGCAGGGGTCCAAATACTTGGGCCATTGTCCAATGCTTTTCCCGGGTCATTATCAGGGAGCTAGATTGGACATGAAGCATCTGGGACAACAACCAACTCCCCAATTTTTTTTTTTTTCATTTATTTATTTATCTTTTGAAAGTTAGAATTACAGAGAGAGAAAGAGAGAGAAATCTTCCATTCGCTGGTTCACAGCTTCCCCTCACCCCCAAAATGATTGCAATGATCAAGGCTGATCCAGACCAAAGCCAGGAGTCAGGAGCCTCATCCGGTCTCCCATGTGGGTGCAAAGGTCCAAGCACCTGGGCCATCTTCCTCTGCTTTTCCAGTCATATTAGCAGGGAGTTGGATTGGAAATGGAGCAGCTAGGATTCGAACTGGTGCCAAAATAGGATATCGGCACTGCAGACAACTGCTTACCCAACTATACAACAGTGCCGGCCCCCAAAATGTCAGATATTAATAACTAAATAACCCAGAATAATTCCCTTACATTTTGAGTCAGTTTACTGTGCAAATTATTAGTTATTAGAAAGGAATGTTGGGGTCAGGCATTTGGCATAGCAGTTAAAATACTATTTTGGACACCTGTATCCCATATTGGAAAGACTGGGTTGAATTCCCAGCTCTACTCAGCACTGATTCTGGCTTCCTGCCAATGTGCAGTCCAGGAGGCAGGAGGTGATGATGGCTCAAGTGGTTAGTTCCCTGCTGCCCTTGTAGGAGACCTGGATTGAGTTCCTGGCTCCTGGCTTTGATCTGCTTCAGCTTCAGGTATTGTGGATATTTAAGAAGAGAACCAGCCAATGGGAAATCTCTATCTCTCTGCCATTCATATAAAATAAAAAGTAAATTTTTTTTTAAATATAAGGCATCTTGATTTGGATTATTTATAACTTACTTCATATACATGCCATAAATCTACTTTTGTTACCACCAGATGGGTATCTTTCACAGCCCATAATTCCTTGTGTATGTAACATACAGGAACATGCACACATAGAGTTTTTCTGTCTTCTGTTTCTCTCTCTAGTCAGTACTCCTTTATAGTAGTCCCAAGTGAATTTACAGGGTAAGGAATTTGGTATTCAATTAAGATAAATTCATTCTGTGTCTACCATCTAGTCTTATTATTTTTAACAATTAAGCTTCTTTTGAATACTCTGTACTATACATGCAAAAATGCCTGTGGTATGCTAGTAACATAGCCTCTAAACTGCATGATATATTTCCTGGCAGTTTTAATAATTCACTTCCAAGGCATTCAAACAAAAAAGATAATTTCAACATTGTCTATTTTTTTGATTCAACAAAAATTAGTTATATTTAGTTATATTTGTTTTTCACATGACAAGATATGTTTCTTCTTTGTGCTGTAATTATTTATCATAATCTATAAGCTAGGATAATTAACAGAGAAACTTACATTACAGATGCATTTTTTAGGTTCTTTTAGTTCCATGTATAGCAAGATTCTTTCTCAGTTTTAAAAGTGTATATTGCCAAATGTCAGGTACATTGAAAGCTGATCCTCAGATTATTGACTTTTAAAATAATGTTCAAATGAAAGTAGAGTGGTTGCATTAAATTCGCTCTAATCTTTCTGGAAATTCCCAATAACTTTAAAAAAATTATAGCATAGTATTTTCTTCTTGAAATTGAAAAACCAAAATTTCTCTCCTAATTACTATGTTTGTTGTAATTATTCTCACTTTTCCCAAAATAGTCTTAGGGTTCTATTTCAAAGTTCTGTCAATATTAGATATTAGAATGGAGTTGATAAAAAATTTTAATGTTTAACTCTGCTGTTTCCAATGCTTCAGTTTTATTGCTTGGTGTATTAAGTTTTGGATATGATAAAGAAAAACAAAAGAAATATTTTACATATTTATATATACATACATATATGTATATATATATATACTCTAAATTCACCACCTAATTATAAAATGATTAAATATGAGGTCTTTTATGATATGGCTATGACCATAAAAGATTAAAACTCAGAATACTGCCATGAAAGTGAACATTGGTATTGATAATCTCTGACTCTCATAAAACCAAGGACAATGTATAACACAACTGTACTTCAGTTGCTTTTTTTGCCATTTGCTCTCTTCTAAGAATATTAAGTAGAAGTCAATTTAATTTTAAATCATGAGGTGTTAAAATATTAAGTTTTCTCAGCAGTAGGTTATATTAGTTTGAAGACATCTGATGCTAAAGGTTATGCTACCCACTTTTAATATTTCTCTTTTTTGGTAAAGCTTTGTCATCTCTGGAATTTCTAAGAACCATAACCTTAACTAAACCATATCTAAATCCATGTTTTGCATTTTGTTTATGTAGTCCAATAAGAACTGGGGCACTGATTTTGCTAACAACTAGGGAATAATACTCAGAACTTAAACAATGGAATTAATTTGCCAAGTAGATGTGTAAGAATTCTAAATGGAACTTCTTGAAATATATTTATTGAAACAAGAGAAAAAAACTGATCTCAGACATGTTGACTATCTTATTAGACTCAGTTGAAGAAAGAACAAATGAACTAGAAGCTAGAGGTAAAGAAACTGTCCAGTGAGCAGCAAAAAATAAAAGAGAAAATGCTAAATAGAAGTTAAGAGATTATTGAGGAAAGAACTAAAGTCTATGAGGCCAGATGAGAGAATGAGGAGAGACAATATATGAAGAGATAATGGAATTTTCACATTTGTTGGAAAGCCATTAAATCATAAATTCAGGAAACACATTATATTCTATTGCAAATACTTAAATAAAATCCATTTTACTCCTAATGCAATGAATCTGCAAGATACCAAATATGATTATAAAAGCCCCCAAAAGAGTGAAACTACCATTAATGAAGGCAGATAAATACTTAGTAGGCTTCTCAAGTGCAACAATGCACCCCTCAATTGATAGCGGAATATCTTCAAAATTGTAAATATCATTTAGTAATTTTTATTAAGCAAAAACAAAGATAAAAATATCTTTACTATATTAAAATTGTATCCATGGATCAATTGAAAACTATTAATATTAATAAAATAAATCAAATAATTTTATTGGTAAAAAAAGATGAGAGAGTTCACTGTGGTGTTATTATAGAAATTGCAAAAAGGATGATCTTCAAAAAGAAAGAAAATGATTAAAATAGAATATCTGAAATCAAAGGGACTGATAAATAAAATGACAAATGCATATAAATTTAGTGTGTTTTTAGAAGCAATCATAATGAAAGAAATGCTTATGAGAAGTAAAATTATTAATAATTGTGAAACTAAATAAATATCACTATCTGTAAAAATAATAAAGCACTTTGAATAAGAGAAAAATGATACCCAATGATGCTGAATCCTCCCTTCAAAATTTCTAGTCCAAAAATAAAAATATATTCTGTTGTACTTTTATAGAAGCTCAATAACATAATCACTTTAAGAAAATATTAGAGGGAACAGCTAGTTCAAATTAGCTCAGTACATAAGTATGTTACATTCAGTAATCATACTTTGCATGGCAATAATTTAAGACTGTTGATGCTAGTCCAGGACAGAAACTGCTTTACTTGTTCTTTCTGCTCATTTACCAGTATCCCCACTGGAGTATGCCAGTATGCACATGCTGCCTTTGATCATCTCTGATGAGATATTCTTCATCATCAACTCAAGGTGAAACCTTTTTTTTCCTAAAAATATATTTATTTATTAATTGATAGGCAGAGAGTTACAGAGAGGCAGGGGCAGAGAGACAGAGAGAGAGAGTTAGAGAGAGAGAGAGAGAGAGAGAGAGAGAGAGAAGTCTTCCATCCGTTAGTTTACTCCCTAAATGGCCGCAATGGCTGGAGCTAGGCTGATCTGAAGCCAGGAGCCAGGAAGTTCTTCTGGGTCTCTTATGTGAGTGCAGGGGCCCGAGGACTTGGGCCATCTTCTACTGCTTTCCCAGGTCATAGCAGAGAGCTGCATCAGAAGTGGAGCAGCCAGGACTCAAAACGTTGTCCATATGGGATGCCAGCACTTCTGGCAGCGGATATACCCGCTATGCCACAGCTCCAGGCCCTAAGAGGAAACTTTACTGCCACAGTTGATTCTTCCCTCTCCCACAGCTGACTTTTTGCACCACGTTTTATTAGTATCCTATCCTTTTGATTCTATTGCTAAAAACATCTTTCGAAAGCGTCTTCTCTAAGTTTTACAATCACTTCCCTAGCTGTAACCCTAATCATCTTGATAGTACCAGCATTTTAAACATGCTCTTTAACATCAAAATAATCCAGTAGCTTTTCTTTCACAGTCTTTCACTATTCTACAAGCTTTTGGAAACAAATTGAATCATCATGTTCTCTTGCTTACAAAACTTCCTATGACTTCTATGGATTTTACAATAGTGTTATACTGCTCAGTCTTCTTGTCAGTCCCTGTCACAGACTTTCAGAGAAAACCCTTCTTATGAATGTATTTTATTTTTCCTAACCTCAACTGCTTAATATTTAAATGGCTTTTTTTCTTTTCATACATGGCAAATTCCTATTTTCCCTAAAATCCAGTTCTAATATAATCCCCTTAGTTTATATCAAGCCCCAGCATGTGACTCTGAATTTATCCAATCTTTTAAATACCATGATTTTGAAGTTTTTAACCCCTCAAATATACCTGTAAATATTATACTGCAAGAAGAATAAATTTGTTCCCACCCTCACAGTTATTGAACACCCTAATCATCAATGCATTCCCAATACCTAGTGTAACTACTGAAGCATAGCAAATTAAACAGGTAATAGCTTTTCATGCCAGTATATAGCCCTTAAAATGTTGATGCTAATGAGATGGTATTTATAGAAAAACACAATTTACAAATAAAATTTATTTACACATATTTGCATGAAAAGTGGATCTAATGCATTTTCCCTATATGTATCAATCATGTAGGTGAACAGTTTCAGAAACAAAATTCTAGAGGCATAAAATCAATATCTTTGGATATAAGTCTTCCCTTACAATAAAACCTGGGTAGAAATATGGTTTTGATCTGGCTTCTGAAGATACTAGCTTTGGACTTACTGTGCAAGAGAAAGTCTGAGAGTCTTCACATTTGGATTCTGAGTCCCTTATCTATCTGGCTCTCAAATGCATTGATCTGAGATCATTTCTTAGCATTCCTTGTCCCTAGGTCTATAGAAAAAATAACTCTTTTTGTGTTTCTTTTAATAGTATGATCTGCAAGGGCAGTCTCATTCCACAGTGCTAAATAATTGAGGGGTCAGTAACATACCTGGAGTCTCCTTTCACAGACAATATACAAAATTTCTCTACTTGGTGTTTTGTAGCCCTGAATGAAAGATATGTTAATGTGTCTCATTTATAAATTTTATATTAGCTTGCTATCCAGGATAAATCTCCAAAACAAAAACAAAAACAAAAAAACAAATGGCAAGATGAAATTTGTATACAGGGCATTTATTAGGGACTGTTCCTAGGGTCAAACATCTATGGAAGGAAAGGGAGGAATGCAGGATTTAGTTGAGGGAACATGTGAACAGTGATGTAGTCCACAGGAACACTTCAGTCAACCTCACGGGGAGCTATGGAGTTTTGATGGGCCTCATATTTATTCTCATGTGGGTCAAATGCACCAGGCCATTATGTTACTTGTTTTGAACAATCAGTAGATACAGACTTCCATAGAAAAATGTCTGACCTTGAACAAGGCAGAGGCTTAACCTGAGACATTACAATGCCATCCCTAGGTGTGAATAGTTTGATGGCATCAATTTAAAATGATGTTTAAGTCTTTACCCATACAGCATATTTATTTCCTATTAAATGCTACATATGTTCTTTGTTTAACCAATATGAAATAAAAAAATCATTGCTAAAATTTTTTAATGTATAAATGGAGGTGGGCATTTAATCTCATGGTTAAGATGCTCATGTCCTCCTTGGCCCAATAACTTCTGTAATCTTGCTGCTTCTCTTTGGACCTTATGTTTTTAATGCCCTTGTTCCTTTTGTCTCTAACAGACTAAAGGCTGTCAAACTCCAAATGGTCATCAGACAAGGCTTCCAGCCCATTCCAATGGACGACCTGAGCAGCCCTCTGGACCGAACAGGACAGTCTTTCCAAGGCCACTGTTGCACACCATAAGACAGATAGCAAGAGGAAAATATCCAAATTCTACTCGACGCCCACATGCCAGCTTTGAAGAAGTTACAGAAAACGGAACTCCATCCATAATTCCAAAGAATAATTTTGGGTATTACCTCTTGAGGGGGGAATGTTAGGTAGGAAGTCAGTTATGAGCTTATGTGTGTGTAACAGGCCTAAAGAGAAGACATCTATATCCAGTGTATGCTGCATCTCAAGGTCATCCCAATGGTGTTACACGTTACACGGGCAGCCCAGAGTTTGCATCCTGCCCTGCCCCCTTCTACCTGATAACCTGCCAGGTGGAGGTTCCCACCCCTTCTGCCTGACAATCTTCCACAATCTCCCAGGTATCTGCATCTCAAACACCCTGCTCCCTTCCTCCTGTCTGATAAAATTTGCATCCATAAAGTCCTTTGTGTCAGACCTTCAAGAGAGAAGTTTTTCTATTTACATCCAAAAAGCCCTTTGTTCCAAGAGGAACAGAGGTGGGGAAGCAAGACCCATCTCCTTAAAAACCCCCAGCCTCAACTGGACTGTGTGCTCAGCCCTCTGCCTTTCTGCTGAGTCGCCTGCCTGGCCTAGCCAGGTGTATCTCTCCACTCAAACATGTAACCTTGCTCCTTGTCCTGCCCCCCCCCCCCCCCAGTCTCTCAGGCTCTGTCTGGAGAGGTGCCCATCCGTCCTTACGGATGTCCCTTCCCTAATAAACCTTGCTATTTTACCTCCCACTAAAAAAAAAAAAAAAAAAAAAAAAAAAAGATGCTCATGTCCCACACAGCGTACCTGTATTCAATTCTCAGCTCTGACTTCTGATTTGAACTTCATGCTCCTTTTTTAGGAGGTAGTAGTGATTTCTCAGTAGGGCTCCTATAATCCATAGGGAACTTGGATTGAATTCCTACCTCCTATCTTCACCCCTAGGCCAGACCTGGCCTCTGTGGGCATTAAGAGAGTGAACCAGCAAATGGAAGATTTCTCTATTTCTCTCTCTCTCTCCCTCCTCTTGTTTCCTTCCTTTGCTTATAAAATTGATAAAGAAAACTATTTTTAATTCAAAATGTATAAATTCAAGCTTTCCTAAAGTGTATCCCAGAATGAGACATCTTTGAGACATATTAAAATATTACAATAATTTGAAATAAAAGATATTCTGTAAAAAAAGAAATAATATAAAAAGAAAATAATGGCATAATTATAGAATTTTATGACACTGAACCAAAGAAAAGACAAAACAACACTACAAACTAATAATATTGGATAATGAAAAAAGAAGTATAAAATTTTTCAGGCTGAAAGATGAAAACTTAAATACAATAAGTGCTATATTAGGAAAATTTGATATCTCATCAACTCTAAGGCATACCTTTTCACATTTTATCATCCCTGAAACTGGGGTTGAATTTAGGATTCACAGAGAGTTATTTAATGAGATTTTTTTCCTTTCTAATGATATGTAAAATATGTTATAAAATAGATGACATTTCACATTTGATGAAATATAGTACTACTCAGATACCATAAAATGATATAGTGTGAAAAACTAGATTTGATAGATCTGATAAACATGTGAATTACTACATTTGTATTCTTTTTTAATTTTTTTTATTTGAAATTCAGAGTTACACACAGAGAGAAGGAGACGTAGAGAGAGAAGTCTCCCATCCTCTGGTTCACTCCACAGCTGGCCACAAAGGCTGGAGCTGTGCCAGGAGTCAGGAGCCTTCTCCGGGTCTCCCACATGGGTACAGGGGCCCAAGGACGTGGGCCATTCCCCACTGCTTTCCCAGGCCATAGCGGAGAGCTAGATAGGAAGTGAAGCAGATGGAACTTGAACCGGCATCCATATGGGATGCCAGCACTGCAAGCGGTGGCTTTACCTGCTATGCCACAGTGCTAGCCCCTACATTTGTACTCTTAAAGTTATTTTTTGATTAGTTAATTATAATTGAAGTTCTTCTTTTACATAGAATTGGTATGAAATAACTGTTAGGTTTCTGTGTGCCTCAGACTACATTTATAAAGTTTATTTCCACTAATATTGTTCCTCTTAATCAATTTGAAAGGCAGAGAGATAAAGACAGACAGACAGAGAGAGATCCCATATGTTGGTTCATGTCACTCTTCAAATGCTTGTACTTGCTAGGACTGAGCCAGGACAAAGTCAGGAGCCAGGAATTCAATCTAGGTCTCCAGTTTGGGTGATGAGGACCCAATTGTTTTAGCCATCAGCTGCTGCCTTCCCAGGTCCACATTAGCAGGCAATTGGAATCCAGAGTAGTCAGGACATGAATATAAGTACTCACCTTTGGATGCAGGTGTCTTAACTACTGTGTAGAAGTCTGTCCCATAATAATTATTCTAGTCTATCATTTTATGTGTAAATAGGTCACATGTGTCTGCTGGATGTGAGGGAAAATGTATCTCCACGATGACTCCATTTACTGGAAGGCATTCTACCATTCTTCCCTGGCAGTGAAGGAATTACTCCTATATGTCCCATTTGGTATTAAACAGAGTATGAGTTTTTGATCCAAAGAAAAGTCATAAATTTGAAAAAAATTTTTGAGAATGGTATGATGAACATCTGCAATACCTATACAAAACTCTGAATAAACCCATATTTTCTTAAAATTATTGTGTCCCCTGAAATTTTTGTTTTCATTCTACATTTTCAACTGAGGCTCTGCTATAAATGGAACTTATAAAAGATAGATGATCTTGTTCATATATAAAAGATGATAATAATGTTTCACCATTTTGACCTTATGATATTTCAGTTTAAATTTGTGAATTTACAATTTCCCTATTTAATGCTTCTAATTCAAATAGGTGACAAATCTTTAGAGATAGGTATACACATATACATATTGTTCCTGATATTCCTAAATTCAACTGTAAGGATATAAATATGGTCAACCTTGAGCTTAAAATATTGGAATATTATTTAATTTATCCCCAAAGAGGGCAGGTATTTGATGTAGCTGTTAAGACTCTGTTTGGGACATCTACATTCTACATGAGAACACCTCATTTGAATGCCAGCTGCTGCATTTCGAACTGTTTCCTGATCATGTGCATCTTGGTCTACAATAGGTAATGGCCCAAATACTTGGATCCCTGTCAGCCATGAGGGCGATTCGGATTGAGTTCCTAGCTCCTGTCTTGAGCCTGGCCCAGTCACATTTAATGTGATATTAGGAGAGTGAACCAGCAGATTGGAGATTTCTGTATCTCTGTCTATCTTTCTGTCTGTATCTCTCTGTTTCTCGAATAAAACAATAAATAAAAATGTAAAAAATTATCCCAAACAGACATGACACTTGAAATAGAAAATGAATTAACATTTTTCTATGTAAATTACCTATGATAATTTTTAGCTATTGGTAGAAACATTATTTCAAATGACCAAAGGATTTACAGAAGCTTAGCAAATACTTAACAAATATTTATTTTAATAAGTAGTGAACCAAATGATTGTAATTAAAGTTGAAAAGTATCTAGGAAGCAAATAACTGGTACAGGCTTTATAAATTCTTGAAGGAAGGTTGCCTTCTATGCATTGTGTTTAAAATCATGCTTGCCTATAGTGCTACAAAAAATAGGCAAGTCAGTCTGTGGAATGACTTTAAATTTTTATTTACTATGAAGAGCTCAAAACAATAATCTTCTCAACATTACAAGTGTAAATATTAAGAGTATACAGGTTTTTAAAAATTAATATGTAAAATTACTTCTCTATATTTCAAAATAAGAAAAATTCTGGTCTTTCCAGCACAACTTTTTTTTTAAAAAAAATTATTTCAGCAGTGTCAAGCTGTGAAGCATCTACAGCTCATCTGCATATCCTAATTTTCATCCAAATTTTTATGGTGCTGGCCATCTGGATGAATGAACACTACAGATGACTACCCAGGTCCTTTCAACAGAAGCTAAAGTTATGCCTGCTGCTATGGAAAAATATATTTTGGTTAAGCCTTAGGAAGTCCATTTGTCAACATGCTGGAAAGTGCAAATGTGACTGAGTATGCTCTTATATAGAATTTATCTTCTATGTATTGACTTATAATTCTGCTAACTCTATGAACAAGAAGAATGGTTCCTGGTTATTGTTGAAGAGATTAAATAGAACTAAAAATGGCATTAGAATACTTGGGTTTGATACAGGATGCTGATTCTGTAATGTTAATATTTGAAATCTTAAATTCTCTGAACTCCAATGTCTTAATCTTTTAATGAGGCAGTAACATCTATCTAAAAGATTATTATAAAAATTTATTAAATAATGCAAGTAAAACAAAAACAGAAGCTGCTTTTTTTATAAACAAGTATAACATGAAGGAACTTTTGTAAAACTGATCAAAGAAAGAGAATAGGCCAAATAAACAAAATGTACACCTCAATGCAGAACATGAACATATAAAACAATATCTAAAATCATAAACAACTATCAGTCCTACTTTATGAAAATAAATATGAAAACTTAAATGAATTAGGTAATATTCTAGAAAAATCTTGCTATCAAAGTTTACCTACAAGTAAAGGGATATCAGAATATCACTATCAAATAATTCGAATACACACACACAGAGACTTATAACATGTGATAGAACTTCACTAGTAATTACGAATAAATAATAAACAATAAGAACTAAATAAGAACAAAGCATCACTCTGCAGGATACTAATGTCTTATAATACCAAATATGAACTCGGACATGCAGTAACAGAAACACTTATAGTGATAACACTCCATGCAATGAATTTGTAGAGGAAATCATTAATACTTAGTAAAGTTAAATGACACATATCTTCCAAGGCATCATATCCACTTGTAGATATCTTCCTAGAGGAAATATTGTACATGAGTATAAGGGGACATGGTATAGACGACTTTCATAAAGTACAAAGACTCTTCAAAAAGTTAATGGAAAATGTGTTTTAAAAATTCTATTCATGGATTTCATCGTTTGAGCAAAACAAACTTTTCTTTCAACTCCATTTTCCAAAAAATTTTGACGTTTCCTCATATGGTAAGTAAAAGCAAAAAGGCAGGTACAAATCTAACAGATCTTAAGTAGAAGAATAACCTATTGTTTATTCAGTGCAATACTATACAGCAACCAAACTATATTTTCATATTAATATAGGTAAATCCCAAAAATAATATGTAAACTGAAAGCTCAAGTTAAGGAAATATGCACATTCCCTTTTCGTTTTTCCACATTTTAATTATAAAACATCCATGAGGAACAAGTGCCTTGGCACAGAGGGTTAAGCTGCCATTTGCAATGCCAGCATCCATATTAGGACTGTACTGTATCCAATCCAGCTCCCTACTAATGATCTTGGGAACACACCTGATGATGGCCCAAGCACTTGGCCTCTGACACCTCTGTGGGAGATCCTAATGGATCTGCAAGCTCCTGACTTCAGTCTGTCGCAGCTCTACTTGTTGAGGCCACTTGGGAAGTAAACCAACAGAAAGAAGTCTCTCTCTCTCTCTCTCTCCTCCTCCTCCTCCTCCTCCTCCCTATCTCCCTCCCTCCCTCCCCCCCCCCCCCGCTGCTCTACCTTTCAAATAAGTAAATATATAAAATACTAAAAATAAATTTAAAACATCTGTACATGTAATTTTATTATACATGACTCACATCAGCCTTCAGATAATTATTTCTGGGGGGGGGGTAAGGAAAATATAAAGTAAATAAGGCAAATTTAACATTATGTGCTTGTCATATTACTGTCAATTTTTTAGTCTAAATGGTCAACTAATTTAAAAGAAAAGTAATTTGCATAATAAAATAGCTACAAGATATAAAAGCAGCTGGAAGGTTAATTTTTTCCATACATATATCAGCTGGCCAACATCAAAATAATTCATAAGATGAAATCCACACTTGGTGTCCAGTTGTAGTCTAAAAATTTCAGTGACTCCTGTTGTTGATTTAACAATTTTACACTCTTATTTATGGCGCCAGTAATCTCCCTAGGCTCTAGTCATGAGTTGCCCAGGCTATGGAAGCCTTTAGGGTTCACCGACTTCGATCTTATTCCGACAGGGTCATAGTCAAAGTGGAAGTTCTCTCCTCCCTTCAGAGAGAGGTACCTCCTTCTTTGATGGCCCTGTTCTTTCCACTGTGATCTCACTCGCAGAGATCTTTCATTTAGGTCTTTTTTTTTTTTTTTTCTTTTTTCCCAGAGTGTCTTGGCTTTCCATGACTAAAATACTCTCATGGGCTCTTCAGCCAGATCCAAATGCCTTAAGGGCTGATTCTGAGGCCAGACTGCTGTTTAGGACATCTGCCATTCTATGAGTCTGCTGTGTATCCCACTCCCCATGTTGAAAAGTGATCTCTGTTAAATATAAGAGTGGGAATAAGAGAGGGAGGAGGTATACAATTTGGGACATGCTCAAGCTGACTTGCCCCAAATGGTAGAGTTAGAAATGTGCCAGGGGATTCTAATTCAGAGACCTTTTTTTTTTTTTTTTTTAAGTTTCAGTTCTTTTTGAGAGTTAGTGAGAGAGGGGGAGACAGAGAGAGAGAGACAGAGACAGAGAGATGTCCTCCATTTGCTGGTCCACTGTGTAGATGGCTGCAACAGCCAGGACGGGGCCAGGCCAAAACCAGCATCCAAGAGTTTCATCCAGGTCTCCCATGTGGGAGGCAGGGTCCCAAATATCTGGGCCATCTTCCATATTCTGAAGCCATCAGTAGGGACCTGGATTGGAAGTGGAGCAGCCAGAATAGGAATCAGCACCTATATGGGATGTTGGCATTGCAGGTGGCAGCTTTACCCACTCTCTACTGCACCAGCCCCAGATCATTTCTTTTAATTGGCTAAAAACAAATTTATCCATGGCTATTGCTGCCATTTGGGAAGTGAATCAGCTGATGGAAGATCTCTCTGTCTGCCTGTTTCCCTATCTATATCTCTGTTGTTCTGCCCTTCAAATAAATAAATCTTTAAAAAAATGTATTGGGCTCCCTTGCATACTCTATCAGTGTGTTTTGCCTAAGGTGCCATGAGTAAAATATAAATCTCAAGAAAGGCAGCTGATCACATAAACAGTATTTCAAAGCAGGTCAATCTGTTAGTTGGAAAGGGAAGCTGAAGAACATGTCCCAACATCTTTCTAAATTACTACCACTGTTAACATAATAGCCTCTCGATTGCAATAGTGAAAACGTAAATTTGAGGAATGGTTTGTCCATTTTAAATGCTTCACTAGGTTTAAGAGTAACCAAAAAGGAATACACAGAGAAAAGAATTTGCAAAGAGATAATCTAGTTTAAAAGTATGCTTGCTCCTTCAGGCATGTTTTACCCAAACTCCCACACCTTTATGTCAGAGATCATCCTCATACTTTATTAGAGGTTAAAGCCTGGACCAAATGACCAGACTCAAAAACCTGCAGCAGAGAGGAAACAGTTCCCTCCCATAGGCTAGAATTGCCTCTGAAGGTACAATTTCCTTGTCTGGACATCAGCTTTTCACTGTTGTAACAACTGTTCTCCTTTCAGGGAAGAATCCATACCTGTGAACTCCTGCATGCATTAATTAAACCAGGCTTCAGTAGGAGAGGTCTTTTGCAAGGTGACTCAATAGTCCTACTCTTCCTTTCAAGTGACCACTATATATTTTAGCAGAGCGTACTATTTCAGGTGACTTGTTCTATAGCAAGCACATACACAATACTACCATTACTCCAAATTTTGTTTCGTTAATATCACCACGAGGCTGTTCAGTGTTGGAGGCATGATCCATACTGCTCTAATATTTCAACTTGGAAATTAGAACTACCTTTGTTATGATTCTACAGACAATGTTCACATTTAGCCAAGCCCTGTGACCCTGGTAAATAGGGAAGTATACTGAAATTCCTCCTTTTTTTTTAATGTTTCCGGCTATCTCATCAGATACAAAGAAGTATCCTCCAAACAACATAAATTAGACTTTGCCTCTGGCAAAGTCAGACACAGACTCTTGAATTTCTCATTATTTATTTCATAAAAGATTTGCTGAACTGTCTCAATAAAAGCAAAGTGATAGTTATCCAAACTTTGCTTATGTTTGTCTCTTTCCTCCAGACTGCTGAATTTAGGTTTATTTAATCTGAGCCAGCGTGTGCTCCTTATAATGGTCTCTCCTATTCCACCATCCTCACTCATCCTACTTCCCTACAACAATCATTTCTAGTTTTCTTTACTCCTGCCTATTAAAAAGAAGCCATTTTCTGCCTAACTTTCCAGATGCTTGCAAATCCATGTCTCAACACATTGCAAAAATCTCAATCCCCCTACTGCATTATGCTTTTTTCAATAATCTCTCCTTAAAAGTCTTGATTGATCTTTCACTTTATATTAATAACAGTACTCTGTAGCCTAAACTGCCAGTTTCTGCCTTTTTAAATGGTAAAAGAACCTCTGATTTCTACCTTTTAAATTTCCCAATGTCTGTTAGAGATAGATGGGGCTATATGCAATGGGCTGAATTTCCTTTCCACCAACATTCATGTTGAAATCCTAATCGCCAACATGATGGTGTAAAGCAGTGGGAGCTTTGGGACATGATTAGGTCATCATTTTAGGGCCCTCATAATTCAGATTAGTGCCCTTACAATGTGACTCTTGTAGTACAGGGTGACCCCTTTTACTGCATAAAGACAATGTCAGAATACAGGGATCAATGAACGAAGAAACATCCTCATCAGACAGTATACCGGCTGACACCCTGAACTTGGACTTTTCAGCCTTCAAAATTTTGAGAAATAAATTCCTGTTATCAGCAACCCAGCATTTGATATTTTGCCAGAGTAACCTGAATAGACTACAACAGAACTTTCCCTTGTCCCCTCTCCAACATCATCTCAGGCTGAATCGCACTGCTGGCTACCCTAATTCTTTAGCCCGCTGCCTTGCTGATGGCATATCATGGGATTTCTTGGCCTCCATACCCGTGTGAATCAATTCCTATAATGACATAATACATATCCCCTACGGGTTTGGGTTCTATATATCCTATTCGTTCTGTTTCTCTAGAGAACTCTGACTAATACACCATATAATAAGGTTTGGTGAATGAGAAATAACTGATAGTCAGTGTTAAGACATTATTAATAAAATGAAATAAATGCTTTTCTTACAACTTTTCTCCTCTAAAATGGAACTTGAATGTGGTGTCTATTGTCAGAAGAGCCATGTTAGACAATGAGATGTCAACCAATCCTTTGAGGATTGGGAAGAGCAAGTTAGGATGAAAACTGATTTTTGGAGTATCTATTCTTGAAGCCAGACCTATGCTAGCTGAACTGCATCATTTAAGCTCTCCTCTTTTCCACATAAAATTTCTACTGAAAAAAATGAGGAAAAAATTCAAACTCTTGCCACCTCTGATAAATCTCATTTATTAAGTAATTATTTTTAAAACTGTTCTTTTTCAAGTTCAGCACAAAGAAGAGAAAGTGAAATTACTAGAAAAGAACAGTGGATGGTCCTTAGAATTTAGGATAAAGCATCTATTAAGTCTTTTTCTACAGTTCCAGTGCTGTAAATAATTATGAATAATCTGAACATAGTGGAAATGTGGAACAACTAATGACTACCCTGTTGAAAAGATGCATATTTGTTGTTTATTAGCTTGGAACTAACAATGTCTTGGTTCAAGAGAGTATAATTTTGACAACTCTGCCCATTAGATAGCCTGTCTTTTCATCCATGATTAACTATGAATACCAATTTATTATCCCCTAATTTAACCCAAAAAGTTATCCAAGTCACATAGTTAAAAAATCATATGCAGCAAAGATGTCAAGTGTGGTTTATTGGTATTCAAACATTAAAACTGGAAAAGGTAACTATAGCATTTCAACATCTCAGTGAGCTTATTTCAATATAAGATCACAAGAATTATTGAAAAATGACTGAACAAAATTCTATATATTATTTTAGAGTAATTTACCTTTAAAATAAAAATGCATGAAAATTTAGACAAGGTTTTTTGGAGAGCCTGTGCACACAAGCATTCACACACACACATATAAAAGTCATAAGTTTGAACACCAGAATTCTGTGCATCTAGTTTTGGCTTTTGAATATGTGTTCACAAATTCCACTGATACCAGTACAAAGAATATGCACTTATTTAAGTGTAAAAATTCAACAATTGTCATTATAAATTAAAATAAAATATATCTACATATAAAATATATATTAAAATAATTTTATGTAGATATTGCTTTTTAATATATTATTTCTTCAAATGATAAATGAGGTTGTGGTCATTACATATAAAATTGGGATAAGTTTGTGAGGCTAATTATTTCCATTACAAATATATGAGCATAGTTAATAGATTATATGTCCATGGTTACCTTTAATATGGACAATGAGGCACAGAATTTTGTCAAAACAATCAAAACTTGAATAAATCAATTTCTTATTAATTCACAGTAATTAAGGAACAAAGATCTAAATATATCTCTACAATCTTCCACTATATATAAGAGAATCTCAAACTCTGCTTTTGAATACTAAAAGATGTTTCCATGTATTAGCAAGTGTGATTTGAGAGTTACAAATGAAAATATTTTACTTATATGTACAATTTGATCTAGGAAAAAATTTGGAAAACACTGAACCATAAACAAGTTTTTCACCTTTTAAATCACTTATTAGAATCTAAGATTGATTTTGTATGTTTGCATAAATATTTTACAAAAACTACTATGGCTTCTTTCACCAGATGATAAACAATTAGTTAGGTCATTTGACTCAGTAGCCTTCTAAATAATTTATATAGCAGCCTACTATTAAAAGAGCTTTCTTTTTTTGATAATGTGTAATATATACAATACTAATTTTTCAGTATTATTATTATTGGTCTAACTTAGATTTGATGTTATAAATACATTCCTCTAATAATATTCTAGAGTTTAATATCTGGATACTTATGAAGTGGAAATATAATATACACAATTATTACATACTGAAAGTAAGATAATATTGTATCTTTATAAGATTTTACTATTTTGAATGTATGATTTATGTACAAACATCAAAATGGATTCTTAATGAGAAAAAAGATCTATTCCAGAAAAATATTTTCAAAACTTATTGTATTGATTAAACATTTTTCAGGTTTATGGATAATATAAAAGATTCACTAAGTTATTTACTCAAAAATATATTCTCTTGAGAAATGTGAATTATAAAAAGAACATATGTAATATGAAGCCTGTTGACAACGATGTCATATTTATTTATTTTAACTTATTTGAGAAATAGGTAGAGACAAAGTTCCCATCTGCTGATTTACTCCTCAAATGGCTTGTGTCCACAGCTGGGCAATGCTGAAAATGGGAGTTGGAATCTCATTCTGGATGTCTACGAGGTGGTAGAAATCCAACTACTTGGGCCATTACTACTGCCTCATAGGGTCTGCATTAGCAAGAATTAGGAATTGGGTGCCAGAGTTGAATCTTAATCCCAGGTTCTTTGATGTCCATGTGTGTCTTAAACGTCATCTTAATCACTAGGCTAAATGTCTACCCTAAGATTTAAATATGGAGTCTAGATATTTACATTTTGGGAGTTAAATCTATTAATCACTAGATAATGTACCTAGATAATGAACCAGATGATCAAGTATTATAAGAATAACAAAGGAAAGCATAATGACTAAAAACCAAGATTCTTGAATTTTATACCTAATCTTCAGAACAGAACATGTACCAGCTGTAGCTAAAATTTCCTTAGTTATATAGTAAGAATGTTAGTAATAGAAAATACATTGTAGCCTTCTCGCAAGATTTCAATAACATGAAAGAGTACAGAGTGATTATACAGAAATTCTTATACAGAAAATATTCAATAAATGGTATTAACAACCAAATTTCCCAATAGGAATCAAGGAAGGCTTCCTAAAAGTTTCAGCATATGTTCTGGGTTGTAACTATTGGTATCATGACCTGTAATGTATCAGTGAATAAGGGAATGAAGGAGTCTGGTTGGGAGAAGATATTTCAGACCAAGCGACTTGCTAAACCAAAAGGACAGAATCTTGTAAGAACAGGTTTAAAGAAATACTTAGAAGTTTTGTGAAGCTGAAATCTAGGGTGGAAGAAAAGATGTACTGTGAGTTGGTGTAGACATTAAGATACTTTCAGTTACACTAGTAAGAAAACTACAGGCTTCAGGAGAAGCTAGAAAATAACTAAAGTAAGGCAATATAATCCTAAATCATACAATCAGTCCATCCTGGAAAACCACATAAAACTACAGAGTAATTGAGTCCACTATGTGTTTCTCAAGGCTTTCCCTAACTGAAGGCAAAGGATAAAGTTGCCTAAAGAATTTACTGAAAAGGGCTCAATAATTTTTTTCCCACTCTTCTTAGCATTTCTCCCTCTGAATTAAACATTCTGGAATCATTATCCCATAAAATGTTAAATCTGAAAGAATCCTCAGCATTTATATATTCCCAACCTGCAAACAACTTTTAGTTATAACTTCCTATAATTTCCCTTCATTGCACTCACCACATGCTAAAGTTATACATTTCTAAGATTACCTAATTAATCTTAGTCTTTACCTACTGGACTGTGAGTACCAAGAGGACAAGCAAAGTGTCTTTCTGCTCATCATTGTTCCACTAGGATACAATGGCACAGCACAGCACCAGGCATGTGGCAGTTGAGTACTACTAGAATTATGGAATAAATGAATGAGTGTATTAAAGATGAAGAAACTGAAGTCCTGAGATAACTGGTGCTTTGCCCTAATCAACATGGCAGAATCAAAAATGACAGAATTTGGACCTATAAGCAGTTTTCTTGATTCCTATCCTGCTGCCTTCTCATATGTGTGGCAGGGGTCCAAATACTTGGGCTATCTTCTGCTGCTTTTGCTAGGCCATGATCAGGGAGCTGGTTCAGAAGTGGAGCAGCTGGAACTTGAACCAGCAACCAAATGGGATGCTGTCCCATGGGCAGTGACTTTACCCATTTTGCCACAATGTCAAATGCTCTTCAGATCTTTTGAACTAATGAGACTATCACATACCCTTACCACACAGCTACATAAACTGTTCTGCCTACAACACAAGTGAGCTTCAAAAAAAATTCCTGGAAAGTGGTATTAAAAGAGAAATTTATTTGCTGTAACAGCAGTAATTTCTCTTAAATCATTTGCAAAGTACGCAATTGCCATTCATAAATATTTATAGTAATTTAGATATTAAAATATGAATGACCAGTTATGAGTGGAGCATCCTGAATCATTATTCATTACTAATAACACTATCATTGCATATGTTTTTGTAAGAAGTTGATAATGTGATTTTGCTGGGGCTGGTGCTACGGCATAGCAGGTAAAGCTGTCACCTTCAGTGCCAGCATCCCAGATGAGCATAGTTAGTGTCCCAGCTGCTTCATTTCTGAGCTAGCTCCTTGCAACTGCACCTGGAAAAAGCAGAAGATAACCCAAATCCTTGGGCCCTTGCCAACCATGTGGGATACCTGGAAGAAGTTCCTGGTCCCTGGATTCAGCCTGGCTTAGCCCCAGTTTTTGTGGCCATTTGGTGAGTGAACCAACAGACAGCAGATGTCTCTCTGTGTCCTTTTCTTTCTCTGTAACTCTGCCTTTCAAATAAATAAGTAAATATCTTAAAAAATAAAAAAGAGGTTGATGATATGATTTTTCTAAATGTTGGCAAGACTGACTGCATTATAGCAGCTATTCCCGTATTTAAAAGGGTATACTTGCATATTTGACATTGCTCTTAATTTATACTATTTGTTGATTTTCAAAGATAGGTATATATGATGTATTTTATAAAATTAAAAATTAAAAGGAGGTGAAAGAGAGAGCACAGCCCATTTTATATTAGATCACTCCATTTTCTGGAATACTGAGTGCCAAATTTTATCCATAACATGAATAAACATTATTTGTTGCATGAACTTATTACTACAAGTATTTATTCAACAAAATGTATTATGAAGGATGTAGTGCTATGTAACTTTGGACTCCTAGGTTTCCTTTATTTTAAGATTGATCAGGTTGTTTTGATAATTTGAATCTTAAATTTGTTAACAGATCTCTTTAAAATTATGTAGGCATATTTTTGAAAAAGACTTATTTATTTGAAAACCTGAGTTACACAGAGAGAGACAGATAGGCAGAGACAGAAAGAGATATTTTCCATCTGCTGTTTCACTCTATAAATGTCCACAACGACTATACCTGGGCCAGGCCAAAGCCAGGAACCAGTAGTTTCTAAACCACAATGCCATCTCCTGTAAGCATATTTTGATGTAGGATGATGTTATATTTTTATGAGAATAATTTTATATAATACAGTTTCAATTTTCTAATCTTATTAGTTATCCATATATAATATTTTATTTATATGCATATTAATTACTTTTAATGTAAAGATAGCTATAAAAAAATCCTATGGCAGCCCAAATAAGTCATCATTCAGTACAGTAAATTATTGTGTCCTGAAAACACATGGTAAGAGTTTAGAAAATCTGTATTATAATTATTTAAGTATATTTCAGTAGTATGAAGGATAAGCTGTTTGGTTCTTGGTGAGGTTCTTGTTATACCTTTAAAGATGAAAAGTTGGACAGATAAATTGTAAAGTTTCAAAATTCTATGCTTCTTTACAAACTTAAAATATATGCTTAGCCTCAGTATAACAAAAATTATATTCATTATGCAGGGTTATGTTCAAAATATTTCATAATAGAATGGCACTTACACATCCAAACCACATTTGTAGAAACAACTAGTAGAATGCTACAAGATCCTATTTACTTAATATAACAGAGTAAACAAAATGACTCACTGAAGAGAAACAGTAAATACATATGTCCAAAACAACGGGTATTTCTCAAGGTCCTAGGAGATTCCAGGAGGTGAGGTATAAATCAACTAAGCTTAGATGAATCATTTCACAAACTTTGTAGACTCAGAGCTCGTGGGTATAGAAGGAAAGTAACATTTGTATAGACTGGATCCTTTCTAATGGCTAATTAACTTGGGAATTTCTGAAATACTGTTGGTGATCAACATAGGTAAAATCAGAGCAAGGAGATGATTTCTTTCTGTGAGACCTATCAACAGCATGAGGTTGTTAGAAATTCAAAAGGTCCGATCTAACCTGAGCCCCACTGACATCAGAACTTTTGAGGAGAGTGAAATAAAGATCTGTGGTTCAACCAGATCTCCAGGTAATTCTTATATGCATCAATTATAAAGATTTACTGATTTAGGCTATCCCATTATAACTAATGTTGTAAGCGGTGAAGAAGGTACCTACTTAAATAGTGTATTTCAGAGATACTGGGCCTGATCTATCTCAAATTTCCTAGATTAGAAAACAAAGTTTAGGTAACTGGCTGTCAATAGAGAAAAAATGAAGTAGAGCATAAGTCTTCCTTAAATAGCTGATCGAATATATATTCATCATAATATAGTAAGAACAAAAGTATTAGAATAATAAACAGTTCAACATCCCTAATTTTAGTTCTGAATTTATATACAGTTTTAAAGATTCTGCTCTCAAAGATATTTTATGATCATTTAAAAAACAGAAACATGAATTTATCAATTAAGACTACAAAACAACATACCATGTAGGTAAAAAAAAGAGTGTTTTCCTAAAAGGCGATATTTAGAGTTTGAATGAATAAGCTTGGGCTGGGACTCATATTCTACCTTATCTAACAAGCTCCTAAAATATGCTGATCTTTAAATAGAACATTCAAAGTTGTTCCATGGATCATGGAACACTCTGTATAACAACTATATGAAGATAAAGACCACCTCCAGGGGGAAGCATTTGGTAAAGCAGTTCATTTAGAGCTCGAGACACCAGCCTCTCAATCTAGAATGCCTGGGCTTGAGTCCCAACTCTACTTCTAATTCCAGCTTCTGTTATTGCACACTCTGGAAGGCAACAGATGATGGCTCAAGTACTTGAGTCCTTGCCACCAACATGGAAACCCTGGATCAAGTTTTTTGTTACTGGCTTCAGCCTGGCTGAGATTTTTAACAGTGGAGTGTGAGCAAGTTAGTAACTGTAACTGGGGCCCATCTGTAAAAGGGGATAGGAATAGTATCTATTGTGAAATGATTGACAGATTAAATGAGTTTATATATATAAAATGTTTAGAAGAGCATCTGACACATAATAAGCACATGATAATTTTTAATGATGTTTAGAGTAAGAAGTTTTCTAAGAATACAAAGTAAATCAGTCATTTTCAGCATGATGTTAACTTGATAACAAGTTCATATAAGTATTATATTTGAAGAAAATACTTTCAAAAAGTAATTGATTTTGAAATTAGAATAATAAAGTTCATTCTTTTATGCAATCTGGCTTTACTGATGGTTCAAGTCGCATATTATAACTACTTAACAACTGTCCTCATCAGTGCTAACATCAGTAACTTCTACATAAACATTTTATTTCCTGATTGTCATTTTGCCATCTGACTAATTATAGTCTATGTCTACTTGGGGCACTTTAAAGGATTTCTTGCCCTGAAGGCAGAAAATTAAATTATGGACTATTAAATATGTGTGACTAATTAGTCCAGTGATTAATTTCAAATTTGATTGAGATAATAAATTCTGAAACATATCTAACTTCAGGGATTTCAAATATAGAGTCTCCAATTTTCTTAAACAGAAAGGTGATTACTATTATATTTTATAAGCCTTTTAATAATGTGAGTGGTCAAATTGGAAATTAAAGCCAGAATTTAGGGACTTTTCAGATGACCAACAGGTTGAGATTTTAAGGCTTATCAAAAAATTGAATAAAGTTTTAAAAATCACTTTTGAATGCTCCAAATAACTAACTCATACATTTGCATTTAAAGAATAATTTTATTCTATTTCCTTAAATATACCTATGGATAGGAATCCCTGAAGATTATATTATTCTCCTAGAATGTTGTCACTAGAGTCCTTTAAGTATATAATAATCATAATATTATAGAAAGGCCTAAGGCAAAAATTCATCAAAAAGTGATTATATATTGGGGTGCCCAGGGCCAGAAAGGATAAAATCAGAAAGAGATCTAAAATATTCCAACATCATTTTATAGAAAAATTCTTTTTTCCCTTTAAAATATAAGAAATCCTACTATAGAAATGAAGGATAATATAGTGAGGGTTTATTTTGTAATTAATATGCATGGGAATTTACACAGTTAATTTACATTCACACTTACAGAAATTACCTCTAACCTACATATTGACAGAAGAGGCTCTTTAATTTTATGAGTCCAAGAAACCTATCTAAGTGCCTAATTTTTTTCTCCATTGCCTTTAATTAAAATAACTCCAGGATCATCTACCTGATAATTTGGATAATTTTTTTTTTAACAGGAAGCAAGTTTGCTCACTGAACACATTTGCTAAGCTTACCTAACGACAATTCTAGATTCATGAAAATTAAAATGAGCACATTCTCAGCAGGCAATAGCCCACTCACAGGGAGTTAGAACACCTGCCTGTTTGGCTTCTCTCTGGGTGACCTACAGAACTGTAGAGCTTTGGGTAAATCATACAACCCTTTAGACTCAGTTGTCACAATGGAAAAATAACGGACTGAGCTATCTCCAAGGTGTCTCAAGCTGAACTCCCATACAATGCCATCATATTCCTGAAAACATTTTAGGGATTCTGTTGGGGATTAATAGCTTTAAGATGGAATTTTCAACTATGATATTGGAAAAATCTTTCTCCCCTCAGTTGCAAAACATAGTTGCAGACAGTGTTATATTCCTCTAGAAACCCAGGACATTTCATTAAGGATGAGTGCAAAGCTACTTCCTGCTCTAGTAGGATAATGCCACATTTAGATGTTAAAAACAATAGTCTCTCAGAAATATTCAGGCATTCCCTGTAACACAGATCACATGCCATAATGATGGTAAGGATGATGCTATAGTAAAGAGTTATCAGATTCTGGTTCCAGTTTTTCTTTCTGTATCTCTCCTTTCCTCTCACTCTCATTCCCTAGGCCTCTTTCCTTCCTTTCTTCTTCCTTCTTCATTTGCCATCAAGACTAACAGTTTGATGTCCTCAAGGAATCATGACTACATAGGAGAGATATGAATGACTAATTATAATAATAGACAACACATCCCATCCTACTGTTGGATATGGTTTATATGGGAGTGCAGAGCAGGGAGGAAATAATTTTCTTTGATGGGAAGACAGGGAAACTCCAGAAATTTTACAAATGAAGAGTTAGACAGTGAGAGAGAGAGAGAGACAGAGAGAGAGTTATAGACAGTTAGAGAGAGACAGAGAAAGGTCTTCCTTCCTTTGGTTCACTCCCCTAATGGCCGCTATGGCCGGCGCGCACCGATCCAAAGCCAGGAGCTGGGTGCTTCCTCCTGGTCTCCCACGTGGGTGCAGGGACCCAAGCACTTGGGCCATCCTCTGCTGCCCTCCCGGGCCACAGCAGAGAGCTGGACTGGAAGAGAGGCAACGGAGACAGAATCCAGCGTCCCAAACGGGACTAGAACCCAGGGTGCCAGCGCCGCAGGCGAAGGATTAGCCAAGTGAGCCTGGCGCCGGCCCTTATTTAATTCTTAAGAATAACCAGACCAATGATATTAGTCTGCATGTGTTTCCACAACAAAATAATATAGTACAGTGGCATAAACAACAGAAACTTATTGTCTCAAAGTCCTGGAAGCTAAGTCTAATATCTAAGTGTTAGGAAAGTGGTTTTCATCCTGAGGCCTCTTCTGACTTGTCAGCAGATTCCATCTCACAATGTCTTCCCATGATGTGTGTGTGTGTCTTTTCATAAAGACATGAATTCTATTGAATCAGGGCTCAACACTTATGATCTCATTTAACATTACTTCCTTACAGACTTGACTTTCAAATGTAGTTACATCAAATTAGGACTTCAACATAACGTCGATCTCCAAAAACAACATGGCAATGTATATTATTAAAAAGCCATGCATGAATTTTAAAATTTTTTACAACAAAATAAACTTTTTTTCTTCATTTTATTTAAGCTATACAAATTTTATGCACTTCATATATAAAGATTTGGATATATAGTGATTCTTCCCACCTTAAGCTCCCTTCCGCCCACGCTCCCACCTCCATTCCATTATTTATGCACTTATTGAAGTTCATTCTTATGAATTTGTGGAAGACACAAACATCTGGTCCACAACAATGATGAAAAAGTGCTGAATGGGGATAAGGCAGTGGTGACCATTGAGTAGATAGGTTTTGTGTCTGAGATGATACAAACATGTTTAGAACAGAATGCAGGTAGAATGTCTGCAAATGTCAGAAAAATGATAGTAAAGGTAAAGTGCACCTGAAAAACGCCCTCCTTGGGAGATATGGGGACATTCTGTTTATTACTGTCCTTGGTAAAGATTACCAGCGAGTTTCAGTCTAGTCAATGTTCTCTCTACCAGTCAATGAAAAAGCTTTCTGACATGAGATGGTCCACATCTTATTAGAAAACGCTGGACAATGGAGACACACTTGGGGAGATTTCTAAATGAACTAGAATTGTATCTATTTATTGACTTATTTCAAGAAATATGTCTGAAAAAACATGCTGTCTTGCAGGTTTTATTTATATGCAAACTTTGCTTAATATAAAGACACACTCCACAAATGAAATGTAACCATGTTTTTCGTAGGCTCAATTCATAATGATCATATTGGAGTTCTTTCTCTTTGTTGTTCCACGATGTACAATAGCTTCAATTTTTCATTACTTTTAAGGATTTAATTTTCCATTGGATATTTTACAAACCTTGCACCTACTACAAAAATTCCTTTAAAATGAGAAAATCAAAGGTGAAACTAAAAGTCAAAGCATTTTAGTTATAAATGTAACAATACTTCATCACATATATTCTCTTAAAAACTTATGTCATTTACTGCTGACACTTATTGAGTTTGATAGGAAAATATTTCCAAGTCATATTAATAATCATCAATAGATTACAAATTAGTTAGGGTATGATTATTCTGTGCCATTATGTCTTTAATTTATGAATATTGATTATGAATTTTGAATTATGAATTTTGTAAATTCAGGTAGTTATTATTCCAAATGCAAACTATATTTACATATCAAAACCTAACAAGATATGAGAACATTCTAACACTGCCATATATTGGGAATGTGGTTTTCTATCTAGAAAAAAATGTTTGTAAAATAATGACTCTCATTTAGGCCATTGCTTACAAATCAGCCTTTTGCCAAAACTACAGTTCGCTTAGATCAAATTTATAAATCATGAAAGCAAATATTCTCAACTTAATGTTCTGACTTTTTAATGAGCACTTGCAACAGAAAAGGTTAGATAATTAGCATGCTGTTGTTCACCTGGCACACATTCTAACATTTCTGGGAAGATGAATATCTGGCTTCAAAACAGAAAGGAAATTACAGATGTAATTACTTTTTAAAAAAAAAAAAATAGGCAATATAATACATTTTGTAGAATTTTTTTGCTTAAATGTCAAGAAGAGTAAGACATTCAGATATAAGTATTCTGATTTATTTCATCCCCTTTTCTTGCTATTTAAAAATTAATGGTGTCAGTTCTCACTCATGGAAAAGATCAGACATGAACTTATGTAATGTAAAACAGCATGAAGCAGACCATTTGACACTCTCCAGGTGCTTGCAAAAACTGGAAACTGATTTAAAAAATACGATCATGAAAGAATCTACAATTAAAAATTATAGAAAGGGCTATGAAGGTAAATATCAGGCAGTTATGTCATAAAAGAAGATGACAGTGAATAACTTATTTGTGGTGAGGGGCTGTGGGAAAAAGTTCAAGATCCCAAGGACTACTAGGCAGTAGCTATGCCAAGAGGGAGATTATCTCAGGCAGAGAGAATAAGGGATGCACAGGCTCTGAACTGAGGCAGAAATGAGGCTCCCACTCTTTCTTTCTCACTGAGACATGTAATGAATCAGATGCTCTATCAGAGGTCAGGAACCTTTTTTCTGCCAAGGGCCATTTGGATATTTATAACATCATTTGCCAACCATACAAAATTATCAAATTAATAATTAGTCTGTTATAAATTTATTGAATTTTGAGTCATGCTGTGGTTGCCTTGGCAGGGCCAGACCAAATGAGTTTGTGGTCTTAACATGGCCCATGGGCTGGACAGTCCCCACTGTGGTACATGCACTACAACTTCTCATAATGTGAATTGGCAATAACTAGACTGATTAATTATTGAACTTAATTATGTTGTATTATTATGTTGTAACTCTCATCAAAAACAACTGAAAGACTCAGACAAAATTTATTAGACTGGCACCATAATTATTTTGTCTGGGTGATTTGTCCATTTATCTATGATATTAATTTCAAGAAAAGAGGAACTGATAAAATGTTACTGCATTGTTTTTTAAAAAAAGCTATTACACTTGAGCAAAATCCAGTTCCAGTCAGTGTTTAAAAACCACAGAATACCTTTATTTCTGAAATTCCTTCAGAGAAAATATTCCATTAAAATTCTGATAGTTCAGCTCTTTTTAAATCCGATCTTCCTTATCAAAACAATTATATTTGGAGATAATTTTAATAACTCAGAGTTTTTTAGAAATGTAAATATATATATTTAGAACTGGCATTCAGTCTTAGAACTACTTTCTATGACCCAGATAACTCAATAGTCTGATATAGGAAGCAAGACAATTCTCTAAGAAACTATGCTTTCTCCTAGCTGGATCTTCATCCTTCTTCCAAAACAGTCCATGCTATTAGCATGTAACCATCTAGCTTCAATTTTCAATCATTGACTCCATGTTTTTAATCATGTGCTTATTTTTAGCATTTTCTTGAATGGCTTTCTGTACTTTAACCTTTTTCTTCTTGCCACATCACAAACCTAAAAGATTCTCCCTCTGCCTTCCCAAACCTAGTACAACATTCACGTCTACTATTTGAATTCAAGCTATTACACTGGGGAATTAATTCCAAGAACTAGTCTTCCTGAGACAGAACTCTATACCTCTCACCTAAGTGTTTTCCACCCACCTTCCACCTTAAATGTGGTTGTCATGAAACACTGACATTCTCAGTATTCACATTTGCTCCACTCAGGTTAATGTATTTAGCATTATATTTTTAAAAACCACAATGGACTTGCTCTAAAAGGGCCAGGGGGTTTTGTTTTGTTTTTTTTCTTGATAATCCTTAAATATTTCAAAATAGTCTAAACCAAAAAAGTATACAGTACAATTATTTAATAATAATGTCCCCATAAGAATCATTATCAGGCTGGCACTCTGGTATAGCAGGCTAAACCTCCACCTGTGGCACTGGCATCCCATATGGGCACCAGTTCGCATTCCAGCTGCTCCTTTTCTGATCCAACTCTCTGCCCATGACCTGACAAAACAGTGGGAAGATGGCCCAAGTGCTTGGGCCCCTGCATCCCTGTGGGAGACTCAGATTAAGCTCCTGGCTCCTGGCTTCGGGATGGCCCATCTCCAGCAGTTGTTGCCATTTGGGGAGGGAACCAGCAGATGGAAGACCTCTCTCTCTATCTCTCCCTCTCTGTGTCTATAACTCTGCTTCTCAAATAAAGAAATAAATATTAAAAAAAGAATCTTTATCTAACCAACAATCATTTTAAAAGTTACCAATATTTAGAGGAAGCAAATTTTAGGAATAATATCAACATGACCAGAAAATATATAAGTTTACAATTACAGCAAATGGACCAAAAATAATATAGGTAAATTTCTGAAATGAAGAAAATGTGTTTTTTTTAAAAAAATATGAGATTAAAAAAACTCAGAATTTGCAAATGTTAATAGTGCATCACCATTCCCAAATGTCACATAATTTCACCTGAGGAGTTTCCTTTTTAATATTGCAAATTCTAGTAATTCCAAATTATCACAAAACACACAAAAATTATTCTTCAAGTGGAGAATAGTTAAAGTTAAAATACGCAACTTAAAAATAATTAACTTGGGGCCGGCGCCATGGCACACTTGTTTAGTCCTTTGCCTGCGGCTCCGGCATCCCATATGGGCGCTGGTTCTAGTCCTGGTTGCTCCTCTTCCAGTCCAGCTCTCTGCTGTGGCCTGGGAAGGCAGTGGAGGATGGCCCAGGTGCTTGGGCCCTTGCACCCACATGGGAGACCAGGAAGAAGCACCTGGCTCCTGGCTTCGGATTGGCGCAGCTCCGGTGTGGTGACCATTTAAGGAGTGAACCAATGGAAGGAAGACCTTTCTCTCTGTCTCTCTGTCTCACTGTCTATAACTCTACCTCTCAAATAAATAAATAAATAAATAAAATGTATGACCTAACCATGATGATAAAATGCCATAATACACCTCATTTTTTCAAGGCAGTTTTTTATATTATATACATGAAGTTCCACCAAAATTCATATTTCAAGACATAAATATAGATTATAGGTGACTTTGGATTAAAGTAGTATTTTCCAAATAGTTAAATAAAAACTCACATATTTATTTTTTAAATCAAACATATTCCCTTGAAAATCTAAAAGGAAATTACCCACTGACTTAGACAAAGAGAAAACTTTCATATTTTCCTTACTCTAGCAATGGTTTTCTTTGTGTTGTTTTGAGGAGAAAAACTACTGTTAGGAGCACAGTTATCATAGGAACTTACACAGATCTAGTAACACATCTATGGATTTATTTATTTGTTATACTTCCCTTTGTTTGATATTAATTAATGAATCCCCTGCCTACTAAGTACCCCCTGGTACTAAAAGTCCTTTTTTAGATTAACTCTGTTCTCCTGTGAATGTCAAATTTAGCATACTGGTTACTCAAAGTCAGAACATTTCCTTCCCAGTGTCTCACATTATTATTTATAATTAGAATTTTAAAAGAAGCTATTAGATATTTTACGTCATTCTGTATTATTTCAATTTTTCTTATAAAAGTACTTCTTAAGCTGTAACATTTTGGAATCCACAAACTCCAAAATAGCTGTGATTTTAACTGTAAGCCTTAACCCAAGCAAATATGAGTTAGGAATGCCTGGGAGGGTTCATCTATACTGAAATTAGAACAGGTCTTCTTCTCCCTGGGTTCCCCAAGAGAACCCAGGAAGCATGTTTTTTCAAATTTTTCTCTTCCACTTCTTACCTATACTTCCTCTACTCCCATAATTACTTCTTTGAAAGAGACAGGAAGGGAAGAGGCAGGAAAGGAGGAAAGAGAGAGAAAGAGAGACACAGAGAGAGATAATGATCTCTGTCTACTGGTTTACTCCCCAAATGTTCATAACAGCCAGGTCTGGGCCAGGTGGAGGTCAGGAGCTCAGAACTTCATTTTAGTCTCTCCTGTGGATGGATGGCAGGGATGCGAGTCTTGAACCAATTGCTGTCCATTATCTCTTGTCTTCCAGAGTGCGCATTAGCAGGAATTTCAATGGGAAGCAAAGTGTGAGCTCAAGCCCAGGCACACTTACATTTGAGGCTGGTGTCCCAAGGTGTATCTTTACTTTTGCACCACAACATCCACACCCTCAAATTTATTTCTAACAGTTAAAACAGTGGGTTAGAAATTTCCTTTTCTTTAATTTTAGATCCAAAGAACATGGTGCTTAGAGTGTAACTAAGCATTTTCCTAAGATTTTCACAAGGCTTGAAATCCAGTTTGCAGTATGTTTCTTCTCTCTGTGGATCACATTTCTTTACACTTCAAACACAAGTCTTAAATGATCAATTTTCCAATTAAAGTTGAAAATACACTAAATAATTAGAAATGATGTTTGATGTTTCAAGGTGACCCTTAACTTGATTTCCTTTTAAATGTTCTTAGAAAGGTAAATGCTCCATTAATTTCATTCTTTGGTTTATGGAGACTCCAGAGCTTGAGTAAACAAAACTTAGGGCAGATAATATAGTAAAGCAAGTGAGTATTTCAAATTATTGTACTACATAAAAGAAAAACTCAATAAAGAATAGTTATGGACTGGCGCTGTGGCACAGTGGGTTAACCCCCTGGCCTGAAGTGCCAGCATCCCATACTGGCGCCAGTTCTAGTCCGGGCTGCTCCTCTTCCAATCTAGCTCTCTGCTATGGCCTGGAATAGCAGCAGAGAATGGCCTAAGTACTGGGGCCCCTGCACCCACGTGGGAGACCCGGAAGAAGCTCCTGGCTCCTGATTTCAGATCTGCACAGCTCTGGCCATTGCGGCCATCTGGAAAGTGAGCCAGCGGATGGAGGACCTCTCTCTCTCTCTGCCTCTCTCTGTAACTCTGTCTTTCAAATAAATAGAATAAATCTTTAAAAAAAAAAAAGAACAGTTAGATGAATTAACATGATTATTCAGTGAAATTTTATGTGAATCTTCTAAAGTTAACTGTGAAGTTTTGTTTAACTTTGTTTCATTTTTACATTGAGGTAGTCAAACAAATGTAGCCTAATATAAAATTCTTTATTAAAATATAGTTTTCTATATAGATCAGAAAATCATAAATATTTCACTGAGTAACATATTAGTTATATTTTCACATATTTTTACAGTTCAAAACATTAAGAAGAAATATGCTTATGCACAAAGAAGATTCATGTTATCTTTTAGGTGTATCTTTTGAAAGTCCATGTAACTAGCCAAATATTTTAGACTTTTCACTTTAACTTTTCAGGAAAAATAAAATTTTAAAAAGTCTTACATAGGTTGTTTAGTTAGAATCCTTGAAGTCCTTCAGGCCCTGATTGGTAGTATTTTGTAATGGTTAAAATACTACTGCAGGTGTTTGGTGTGGCAGTTAAAACACTGCTTGGGATGTCTGGACTTGAGTCCTGGCCTGCTTTCAATTCTAGTTTCCTACTGATGTACACTGTGGGAGACAGGACACAAGGGCTCAGGTCACTGAGTCTCTGCCAACCTCTTAGGAGACCTGGACTGAATTCTAAATTCCTGGCTTCAATCTTATCAACCCCAGCCTCTGCAGTCATTTGGGGAATGAACCAAAAGATGGAAGATATGTCTCTCTCTCTCTCTCTTTCTGTCTCTCTAACTCTGTCTCTTTGCTTCTCAAATAAAATGAAAAATTAGAGTTTTAAAGTTAAATACTCCAGGGGCTGGATTTGAAAACTACCCCCACACCTTCTATCAGCCAACAATCTTGGGAATTGCAAAATATGCAAAATCATCTATATGTCTGGCACATACGTGTTTGTGTTAACTACCTGCATTATAATCAAACCATCCAACTATTTGAAAAAAGACATCACCTAAGGAAGACCACCATGCATTTTCTGTCCTGCCTCAATATTTTCTTCTGTGGCATAGGCCTCTAATGCCTCCTCCCCCAGTAACGGTATGGGATCTCACCCAGGTTCCATTTTCACCCACCCATTTCCCATTTTAAGAAAAAGAGATCTTAAAATGGCTCAAGAGAAAAGGAGGCTAGAGGAGCCTTAGTCTGAATTCATGAACTTTATCTAACGAAGGGGAGTTTGGGATAGTTTCCTCCCACCCTGCCTTCTCATTTCATCTTTCACAAGACTAAGAAATGAAGAAGACTATTACCTGCTCTTGTTCAGAGAATGGCAGGAAAATCAGACAATTTCACTAAAACCAGGAAATGCCTTGTCAGAGAGTTTCTGTGAAACAAGACAAACCACTTTACAGAAAACAGTGGCCTCAGACGCTGACTCATTTCCAGAGGAAGAATGTTGAACTCACATGCTTACAGAGATGTTTGGGACTACCAAGGTGACTTGGGAAATGCTTAAAGAATTCAAGAATGTGGATAATTTAGCTAATACCCAGTATCTCTTCTTTGTATACTTTGCATTGAGTTTGGCTCTATTATCCTTTGTTACTTTGGGGAGCTTTTGGCTCCTGGCTTTTAACACTCTGATTCTTAGTATGTGTCTTATGTTCATGGTCAAGCATTACCTCCACAGATTTAAATGTTGCTCTACAGCCATTGAGCCAACGGTGAAATCATTAATCATAATCTTTAAGCAACAACAACAAAAAAGAACAAGAAGGAGAAGTAATTACTCTCACAAAAACAACTGTGCAGACACTGCTTGATCAACAAGGAACCAAAATGGTGTGTTATCTAATTTAGGTGCAAGAATGACCAAAACAAAACAAAAACAAAATCAAAAACACAAAAAAGAACTGAGTACTGAAACAACATAATTCCCTTTGCATGTAGGAAAAATTACTACAATCATATTCTCCAGAACTGATGTTAGGTAATGCAGGCACTGGCCTTCTATGGTGCCTCTCTACTAAATACTGGAACATATAGTAGGTGCTGGTTGTTGGAAATATTTATTTAAAGTATCATAAAATGCTGGTTGTTTGAAATATTTATTTTGGGGGATAAGACACATTGATTATTAAGAATTATTTCAAGACATTGCCACTCTGTGCCTACTAGTCCAAAACTATCCTATTCTATCATAACTCTGTCCGATCTCAATCTATAAACTGTCTTCCCAAGACCTATCTTAAACCCATCCAACCCGGACACTAGAAACCTCCAAATATTCTTTCTAATTTAGGAAATAGGAAATATCTACTCAGAATCTGTAAATTTAATGTTATGCTTTACTAAAATCTAATAACCACAGATTAACTTGATCAATAAATTTGATCAGCAAGTTTTTCTAATAGCATTTGGAAAGTCCACAGTCAATAAAATCTAATAATAAAATGTAAATTCCACATAAATTGAGAAGTTTAAATCTGATTATGACTCATTAAGAGAAAAAAAATCCACATGGCAAGGCTGTTCTTTTTCTGAATCAATCTAAAATGCAACCTATTTAAGGACTAGAAAATCTCCAAATGTTGCCTCCTGCATATCTGTTAAAAATCCAGCTTCTGTAAATACAATGTCTTTTACTCTGAAAAATGTACAAAACAAAATATATAGTAAATCTATGTAAAATGAGAAACTTGACTTTTATTGAATTTATCAACTTAATCTCACTTTGAAATTATTAACAATGTAACATTTGGAATTTCAAATTTTGTATTTTTTCAACTCTTTCAACTTTTTAGAATTCATTTCAGAATGTCATCTCATATAATTTTATTATTAGAATTTATTATAAACTAGAATATTTATAAGTATTAAAGGATTTTTTAAAAAATCATATGTAAGTTTCATTATATAGTTTCCAGGATTTAGGGCTATTTGGAATAACTAACTTTCTTAGTATTTTTCTAATCTTATATTTCTCATTCTGAGAGTCTTTTAAATTTGTTCATTTTTCCTAATAATGAAGATGATTTTATTTCAAAGAATAGTTGTTTTTTTCTTACTTAGTTTACAGTCATTGTATATTTTA
This sequence comes from Lepus europaeus, assembly GCF_033115175.1. Lineage (NCBI taxonomy): Eukaryota > Metazoa > Chordata > Mammalia > Lagomorpha > Leporidae > Lepus > Lepus europaeus. The sequence continues at coordinate 64,372,320 of NC_084831.1, forward strand.
ATGTAATTTATTTACCAAAAATGAATGAGAAAATTTTTTTAAATGCTCATGTAGATTACATAGGAATTATAAAGTTTTGAGATGGTAATATTTCTTCCTAAATGGGAAATGCAGAAAGACAGATGGTACTCTATTATTTTGTTTGGTGATTTTCTAACTTGATGATAAAAACATTATAAAATGTTAGAAATGGTTTTATAAACATCAATTTCCTTCTTTAGTGGTACAGAATAAATGGCTTACCATTCACATTGGTTCTGCTAAGTAAACTTAGTGGGAGTCATCTATAGGTCTATTAATTATCTTATATTGTACACTGATTTGCAACTCATATATGTTTAATCTTTTAAGTTCTCACTAATTTAGTTCTTGATAATGTAGTCAACATCTAAACTGTTCTATCAAGGATAAAATAAAATTTACATTTAATGATATGATCTAGGTTACATTATTATTGTCTTCTGCAAACAAAACATAGAGCACTTTTAGTGGATATAACTATATAAACAAGAATTTGAATATTTTCATATAGGTATGTTCTATGGAATTTGATCTTAAATGGCAAGTGTTCTTATATTTAATCATTAATGATAATTGAACTATAAATGGAATGTAAATAGTGATCTTGACATTGCCAACACAGAAGAATGAAATTTAAATGCTATAATACCAAAAAATAAAATATTTGATTTTCTCCTTAGGACTAAAATGCCTTTTAATAATACACTTCTAAATTCTTTCTCATTGATTTTCTGTTTCTGAGAAATAAAAAAGAAAACTATGGAACTGTAGGACACAAGAGTGTAACTAAAAAAAAAACCAAATCTATACCTAATTTTAAAACATCTACAAGGAAAGTTTTATATCTATAACAAACTTAAAACTTAGTCACACTGGGATATAGTTAATCTTCATTTACTGTGACAACATTAATTGTAAGTATAATCCATTGAAGTGTCCTTATCATGGAAGCCATATGGCAAAGCTCCCAAAGTCTACACATATAAAACAGTTCTAAATTATTTGTATGTTATGTAGCAATTACACTAAATTATTTGCATGTTATGTAGCAATTATGACTATTTCATATGATGTGGAACTTTATTTACAATGGAAAAATGAACTGAGATTTACACAACAAATTTTTTCAAATAAGTTCATACTATATGGAAGGGTACTTCAGTGCAGTTGTTATCAAAACAGCATGGCACTGGTACAGAAACAGATGGATAGACCAATGGAACAGAATAGAAACACCAGAAATCAATCCAAACATCTACAGCCAACTTATATTTGATCAAGGATCCAAAACCAATCCCTGGAGTAAGGACAGTCTATTCAACACATGGTGCTGGGAAAATTGGATTTCCACGTGTAGAACCATGAAGCAAGACCCCTACCTTTCACCTTACACAAAAATTCACTCAACATGGATTAAAGACTTAAATCTACGATCCAACACCATCAAATTATTAGAGATCATTGGAGAAACCCTGCAAGATATACGTACTGGCAATGACTTCTTGGAAAAGACCCCAGGAGCACAGGCAGTCAAAGCCAAAATTAACATTTGGGATTGCATCAAATTGAGAAATTTCTGTTCTTCAAAAGAAACAGGTAAGTGAAGAGGCAACCAACAGAATGCAAAAAAATATTTGCAAACTATGCAACAGATAAAGGGTTGATAACCAGAATCTACAAAGAAATCAAGAAACTCCACAACATCAAAACAACCCACTTAAGAGATGGGCCAAGGAACTCAATAGACATTTTTCCAAACAGGAAATCCAAATGGCCAACAGACACATGAAAAAATATTCAAGATCACTAGCAATCAGGGAAATGCAAATCAAAACCACAATGAGGTTTCACCTCACCCCGGTTAGAATGGCTAACATTCAGAAATCTACCAACAATAGATGCAGGAGAGGATGTGGGGAAAAAAGGACACTAACCCACTGTTGGTGGGAATGCAAACTGGTCAAGCCACTATGGAAGTCAGTCTGGAGATTCCTCAGAAACCTGAATATAACCCACCGTACAACTCAGCCATCTCACTTCTTGGAATTTACCCAAAGAAAATTAAATTGGCAAACCAAAAAGCTGTCTGCACATTAATGTTTATTGCAGCTCAATTCACAATAGCTAAGACCTGTAACCAACCCAAATGCCCATCAACAGTAGACTGGATAAAGAAATTATGGGACATGTACTCTATAGAATACTATACAGCAGTCAAAAACAATGAAATCCAGTCATTAGCAATAAGATGGAGGAATCTGGAAAACATTATTCTGAGTGAAATAAGCCATTCCCAAAGGGACAAATATCATACAAACATCATATGTTCTCCCTGATTGGAAACAACTAACTGAGCACCAAAGGGGAAACCTGTTAAAGTGAAATGGGCACTATGAGAAACAGTGACTTGATCAGCTCTTGTCCTGACTGTTGATGTACAATGCAATACTTTATCCATTATAGTATTTTTTTTTGTTCTAGTACTAGTGGTTGAACTCTGTAATTAATACACAATTATTCTTAGGTGTTTAAATTTTAACTGAAAAGTAATCCCTGTTAAATCTAAGAGTGGGAAAAAGAGAGGGAGGAGATGTACAATTTGGGACATGCTCAATCGGACTTGCCCCAAATGGTGGAGTTAGAAATGTGCCAGGGGATTCTAATACAATCCCATCAAGGTGGCATGTACCAATGCCATCTCACTAGTCCAAGTGATCAATTTCAGTTCACAATTGATCACACTGATAGGTCTAAGAGTCAAAGGGATCACACAAACAAGACTAGTGTCTAGAATACTAACTGATAGAATCTAAAAGGGAGAGAACTATCCATCATGGGAAGTGGGAAACACAGCAGACTCATAGAATGGCAGATGTCCTAAATAGCACTCTGGCCTCAGAATCAGCCCTTAAGGCATTCGGATCTGGCGGAAGAGCCCATGAGAATATTTTAGGCATGGAAAGCCAAGACACCATGGGGGAAAAAAAAAAAAAAGAAGACCTAAATGAAAGATCTCTGTGAGTGAGATCCCAGTGGAAAGAACAGGGCCATCAAAGAAGGAGGTACCTTTCTCTGAAGGGAGGAGAGAACTTCCCCTTTGACTATGACCCTGTCGGAATAAGATCAAAATCGGAAAACTCAAAAGGCTTCCATAGCCTCAGCAACTCATGACTGGAGCCTGGGGAGATTATTGACGCTGTAAACAAGAGTGTCAAATTGTTAAGTCAGCAACAGGAGTCACTGTGTACTTATGTCTCATGTGGGATCTGTCCTTAATGTGTTGTCCAATGTGAAGTAATGCTATAACTAGTACTGAAACAGTATTTTTACACTTTATGTTCTGTGTGGGTGCAAACTGATGAAATCTTTACTTAGTATATACTGAATCGATCTTCTGTATATAAAGATAATTGGAAATGAAAAAAAAAACTTGTTTTTAAATTGGACATTGCATAGAAAATTAATCAATTTTTAAAAAATATCATGTAGGATCTCTGTCCTTAATGTGTTGTACATTGTGATTTAATGCTATAACTAGTACTCAAACAGTATTTTTCACTTTGTGTTGCTATGTGGGGCAAACTGTTGAAATCTTTACTTAATATATACTAAACTGAGCCGGCGCCGCGGCTCACTAGGCTAATCCTCCGCCTTGCGGCGCTGGCACACCGGGTTCTAGTCCCGGTCGGGGCACCAATCCTGTCCCGGTTGCCCCTCTTCCAGGCCAGCTCTCTGCTGTGGCCAGGGAGTGCAGTGGAGGATGGCCCAAGTGCTTGGGCCCTGCACCCCATGGGAGACCAGGAGAAGCACCTGGCTCCTGCCATCGGAACAGCGCAGTGCGCCGGCCGCAGCGCACTACCGCGGAGGCCATTGGAGGGCGAACCAACGGCAAAAGGAAGACCTTTCTCTCTGTCTCTCTCTCTCACTGTCCACTCTGCCTGTCAAAATATATATATATATATATATATATATATATATATACTAATCTGATCTTCTGTATATAAAGAGAATTGAAAATGAATCTTGATGTGAATGGAAGGGGAGAGGGAGCAGGAAAGGGGAGGGTTGCGGGTGGGAGGGAAGTTATGGGGGGGGGAGCCATTGTAATACATAAGCTGTGCTTTGGAAATTTATATTCATTAAATAAAAGTTAAAAAAATGTTCATTGAAAATAATTTTTTAACTTTTATTTAATAAATATAAATTTAAAAATGTTTATTTTGGTGAATAAAAATTGAAAGCCATTCCGTCTTTTTTACACTATGCACTTTCCATGAACTCCTTGAAGATGGCTTGTTAACAGGGCTTAGAAAATTTTTGGCTCCAATAAAAACGTTTCCAAGTCCATTTTCCACAAAATGTTGGAAGCGCTGTTATATTAGTACACTAGAAATGTCATAATGAAGTGATACATATTGGGTGACTTAATAATAGGAGCTTCTTTACTCTTATTTCTGAAAGTTAGGAGTTCATAATGAAGATGCTGGCAAGTTCAGTTTCTGGTGAGGCTTTCTTCTTGTCTTACCTTCTTTCAATGCTCATCTCTGAGCACGTGGAAAGAGAAACAGAGCTTCCATGTTTTCCTTTCAATTTAAGACACCAATTCCATGAAAGCAGGGCTCCTCTCTTTAGACAGAATTAACCTAATTCCAATGACCTCTCAGAGTCCCTAATTCCAAATACCTTCACATTGGGGATTAGGGATTTGTCATGTGAATTTGGGAGGAACATAATTCAGTCTATACCAGTGCTTAAGCACAATTTATAAATTTGACTCTGCTTTTCTCTTTCTCATCTACAAAACATCCTAAAAGTTCAGTAAAAGGAAAATTGTGTAACTTTTCACCAAAAACAGTAACAAACAAAATGTTAAACTAACGTTTATCAAAATAAAAGCTTGTTACATAATGAACATACGTATAGTCTATGGATGAATTCTCCAGCATGAAAAGAACTTTCTAACCACAAAAAAAAACACCATAAAATACTTAACATAAAGTAACAAAATGCTTTTAAAATAACTATTAGATGGTAAATTCTGAATTTACTAACTAAACTAAATTTGACACTTTAAAAATTTAAAATTACTAAGACCCTATTTGTACCTGAGGGTGAAGGTTTGAACAAATAAGATAACATTAAGCAGATTATACTCACTGAGTTTTTAGAAAGGTTTTGAAAGAGTTCTTTTTAATATAAACTAATAAGAAAAAAGAAGCTATATATGACTTTAAAAAGAAAGGAGAGAGCCAGAAAAAGCTCGGAGAGGAAGAGTTCCAGAATCAAGAATCACCTCATTAAGGACTTGGTTTCAGATTGTTCCACAAACAGATAAATGCTAGTTTCTAATATTACAAAGAAGTGACACTGCTGACTATATGACCATAGGTAAGTAAAGAAGTTGAAGGACTTTTAATATGGAACTCCATTAAAATAAAAGCTTGAGATCAAATTAGATATGGCTAACAATTTTTGCAGTAAGTTTTCTTTCTGCTTTTACATTAGTTGATTTACCATTTTTTAAATATTACGGTGCTATTTTAAATACAGATTAGATCTTTACGTTGTCTTAATATGTTTTTCCATTTGCTGTTCTCATCTCTGATCCAGTCCTAAATTTCAAATATAAATTACTACCTTGACTTTACAACTCTAACAAGCAGCATTTGATCACTAGAGGGCAATCAGCAGAAATGTGATAATCCAAAGAAAAATAAAGAGATACTTAGATTTCTCAACAGTTCTCAACCAAGCAGAGTTTACAAAGAAACCTACAGCAGATTTAGGAAAGAAGCACACAAAATGTTTCATTTGTATGATGAAAAATTTTGTACAAGCAACATGATGGGTTAGATGATAAAGCTGGTATTTCAGTCTTCTCCACTCCACCATTAAATTATGTTCTAAAAAATTAATAAGTCTAATGGTAAAGAAGTTTCACATTCCTTATGATTATGACCTTCAAAATTAAAACGCTAAATTCAAAGAGTGCAATTTGCATAGATATTGCAATCCTGCTTTGTTACAAGAAATGAGCAGTAGGCAGTATCCTATGCTATGACTGTGACCTCAAACCTATAGAATATGAAAAAAATAGCATTTAATTTCAATGACCTGTTCACATTTGAAAGATACTAAAGACAGCATAGGCCTATAAACATGTTAGCTATGTAGCCTTCTACTAATGAGGATATAACTGATAAGCTTTTTTAAATTTATTTTTTGACAGGCAGAGTTAGACAGTGAAAGACAGAGACAGAGAGAAAGGTCTTCCTTTCCCAAATGGCCGCTATGGCCAGCGGGCTGCGCTGATCTGCAGCCAGGAGCTAGGTGCTTCCTCCTGGTCTCCCATGTGAGTGCAGGGCCCAAGCATTTGGGCCATCCTCCACTGCCTTCCCGGGCCACAGCAGAGAGCTGGACTGGAAGAGGAGCAACCGGGAAGAATCCGGCACACCAACCGGAACTAGAACCCGGGGTGCTGGCACCTCAGGTGGAGGATTAGCCTAGTGAGCTGCAGCACCGGCCAACTGATAAGCTTTTAAAATGAGGTTTATGCTAGCTATATCCTTACCAAAGCAAATTGCTTACAACTTCTTATGTAACACATAAAATATTATGTACATATATGTGCACACACAGGTATTTTAATTCACAATCATTATTTACATATATAATTATGAATATTTATCATTAGAATTATAATATATATCTAGTGATTTTTATCTAATTGTTGGCTTTTTATTGCTACAGCAATAATTCAGAAAGTCAAATAAATTGAGATCTCTCAGTAAATACCAGAAATATTTAAGAGGCAAAAAACTTTGTATTAATACTACTGTATGAAATGATTTTTAAAATAATTCTTGCTATGTTAGCTAAATAGCAATTACTTTCAATCAAAACAGTCAACAGATAAGAGAACAAAAATCACATGCCGTTAGCAAACACTCTTTAAGCAACTGGCCATCATTTTTGTTCATGTAGAAGCACATCATTACTTGCAACTCCCTTTTTATTTTTCATTTTTTGTCTTCCTTTTTAAAATGCTGTTCTTTAACTATATAATGCCACATTTTTTTTATATTGTCAACGAAATGACATGAAGTTTTTTAATCAACTCCACCAATCAAGGAACTTGGCTCTTGAGGTTAAGATTCTCTAAGGTTGTTTCTTATTTTATACTATGCCACACTAAGGATACTTGAAAACATATGGTATGTTGAAAGAGCATAATTAATGACTTAATTAAAATGACACAATCAAAATCAAATTTTATATTTATGTATTACACAAATTCCTTTAAGCTTAATTGAGTGATGAAAATCTATTTCTCATGGATAAGCTACCTAGCATACTCCATAACTTCTCTGCTCACTCATAGATAATAGGTGGTCACTGGGGTCATCATAAGAATTTGCTAAAAAATATCAAGTCCACAATATTAATCAAGTTTCTGGTCTTGATTTAAGGTTAATATGCCCCACCCTAGACTTCTAGGTGGAATGTCTGCAGTGAGACATGACAAAGTAGTTACTTTATTTCTCATTTATAATCTACCTCTTTATCCCAGTCTCCCTGCCATTCCTTGAGAGTCAGCCTTGGTAAGGAGGTGGTGTGTTGAGAAAGTAATGCTAAAGTAGAAAAACTCTTAGGGGAATTTTTTTAAAAAAAGATTTTAAAAGTTTATTTGAAAGTCATAATTCAGAGAGATAAGGAGAGAGAGAGAGACAGAGACAGAGAGACAGAGATCTTCCACCTGGTGGTTCACTTCCCAGATGGTTCCAACAGCCAAAACAGCCAATGCTGGGCCAGACTGAAACCAAGAGCCAGGAGTTTCATCAAAGTCTTCCATGTGGGTGGCAGGGACCCAAACACTCAGGCCAGCTTCCATTGCTTTCCCCAGGCCATTAGCAGAGACATGGTTTGGAAGTGGAGCAGCCAGGATTTCAACTGGCACCCATTGGTGATACCAGCAAGGCAAGCGGTAGATCTACATGCCATGCTACAACACCAGCCTCAGGGTAATAGTTTTAAAACTAGTGATCCTATCTGGATCTGATAGATGGCTATAAATCAACATGGAATGATGCCATAAGGATAAAACTGAGTTAATATTAACAAAAATATTTCTAAGCAACCATTAAAAATGTGATATATTTGAATTTATAGTATTACATTTGTTTATTTTGATATAGGATTAATGACTTTAGGAGCTTTGCTGTTAGTCCAAAAATTGGTATTTGGGTCCAACCACATTCATATATATCCCTTGAGAACGTTATATCATCAGTCTGAGTGAATTTCTTGAGCTTCCCAGGATAAGTCTTGACTTACTTTACCTTTTGTCTTATATATTGTTTGCGTTACTCATTAAAATTCTTTAGACATTATTTATTCAGAGAATATTTCTACTTCCTCTTCTAGTACCTTTAGAAAGCTTGGCCTCATGCTCACACCTATGATTGCTTATTAGCTTCACATTAAAGATCTTCAACTACCTTAGCAGTGAAAGTTGCTTTTTCATAATTCAGAAGAAAGATAGTGTTAAGTTACTGAGAGCAAAAAATTTGAAAATGTTTAATGAAAAACAAGAGATTCACAAGAGATGCCAGATGGCAGTGAAAACCTAGATCTAACTAAGATAAGTATGTCTTTGCCCTAGAATAAGCAGGATCTAAACTTATTTTTTTGAGTAGGAGAAAAAATATTAGATGACTGTTCTAAAGTTACTGCACTTGGTTGAAGGGAACATAAAGAAATGTGAAGATACAATTGATGGCTCTGATAGGTCTAAGAGTCAAAGGGATCACACAAACAAGACAAGTGTCTGCTAATACTAACTGATAGAATCAAAAAGGGAGAGAACGATCCAACATGGGAAGCGGGATACACAGCAGACTCATAGAATGGCAGATGTCCTAAACAACACTCTGGCCTCAGAGTCAGCCCTTAAGGTATTCGGATCTGGCTGAAGAGCCCATGAGAGTATTGTAGGCATGGAAAGCCAAGATACCATGGAAAAGAAAAAAAAAGACCTAAATGAAAGATCTCTGTGAGTGAGATCCAAGTGGAAAGAACGGGGCCATCAAGGAAGGAGGTGCCTTTCTTTGAAGGGAGGAGAGAGAGAACTTCCACTTTGACTATGACCCTATCGAAATAAGATCAAAGTCAGTGAACTCTAAAGGCTTCCATAGCCCTGACAACTCATGACTGGAGCCTAGGGAGATTGCTGACGCCATGAACAGGAGTGTCAAATTGTTAAGTCAGCAGCAGGAGTCACTGTGTACTTATGTCCCATGTGGGATCTGTCCTTAATGTGTTGTCTAATGTGAAGTGATGCTGTAACTAGTACTGAAACAGTATTTTTACACTTTATGTTCTGTGTGGGTACAAACTGATGAAATCTTTACTTAGTATATACTGAATCGATCTTCTGTATATAAAGATAATTGGAAACGAAAAAAAGAAAAACCTCGTGTTAAATTGGAAATGGCATAGAAAATTAATTAATTTTTTTTTAAAAAAATATTATGTAGGATCTCTGTCCTTAATGTGCTGTACACTGTTATTTAATGCTATAACTAGTACTCCAACGGTATTTTTTTCACTTTGTGTTGCTATATGGGGGCAAACTGTTGAAATCTTTACCTAATATATACTAAACTGATCTTCTGTATATAAAGAGAATTGAAAATGAATCTTGATGTGAATGGAAGGGGAGAGGGAGCGGGAAAGGGGAGGGTTGCGGGTGGGAGGGAAGTTATGGAAGGGGGGAAGCCATTGTAACCCATAAGCTGTACTTTGGAAATTTATATTCATTAAATAAAAGTTTAATAAATGAAAAAAAAAGAAACATGAAGATAAATACTAGCTGATAAACTGAAATTGGACTATCAGAAAAAAATGACAGTCCCTTTAAGAAAGGTAACATTAGCATAGACTTAAAAAGACTCATTCCTTGTAGATAATATCAAACATTATTAGACTAAAGGAATGCAATTTTTGTTTTCAGTGGTAGATTTAAAAAGGCACAGTTACCTTTTCCTGAAACACTATTCTGTACATGAAGAAAAGCTAAGGTATGTTTGCTTACTTGAATTCAATTTGGAAAAGCAGTGACCCAGGAATGTGTGCAGTATGAACATTTCACTGTGTGCTTCTCCAAAATTCTTTTTCATAGGTATGCCTCACTGTATAGGAAAAGTTCACCCAATATGTCTAACTACATTAGCTTAAGTAACTCAGACTAAATTTTAGCTATCAATTCTTAATCCCAAGTAGAAAATAAGGAGAATAGGAATTGAATAATAAGGTTTGATTTCAAGGATGATTGGCTTATGGGTGTTAAACGACAGGTTATAAATCTCTTCCCCATTGCTTTGAAGGGAAAGCTAAAATGAAAATATGACTAAGGAAGACAGCAGTGCATTTAGAATAAGAAACTCATCAAACGTTTCAATAAAGAAGAATCGAATGACTCAGTAATGGTAGATTAGAGATTAATTTACTGCTTCTAAAGTTTGGATAAATCTGTAGATTCAAATGTGGATGAAGGATTATTAGGATTTCAGGACTTTTCAGTGTTCCTTTTCTATTAAATGTAAAACATGTCATTAAAATGTAGACACCTTAGATATATGAAAATGTCCTGTTTCTTGCCATGGCATCAGGTAAGAGGCATTCAGCTACTTGGTAACTACCAAGAAAATAAGAATAGTATAATGTTCAAGGTTGATTTATATAGCTTCTTCAAGAAACCAATTTTTCAGATAAGAAAATTTCTCTTCTTATTAGGTGTGTACACAATGATTTGAATGAAATATCATTAAGGTGGGAAATAATCACACATCTTCTTAAAAGTAGGTTATAATGAATCAACTGATTGCAGAACTGCTTTGCAATGATAACATAAGAAAGAAATGAACTTATATTGAGAATATTATAAATTTCATTACATGAAATTACCACACTGTAGCATTATGAAATGATACTTATAAATAGAATGATCTACTCTAGGAACTTCACGGGAAGTCTTACACATATTGTACCTAATCTAACTACCAGAGAATAAGTCCTTGATTTGAAAAAAAAAATGTACTGAACAACATAAAAGTTTTTCTGGGAAACTTTTCACATTAAATTTTAAAATATGCTAAACACTTTTACCTATTTAAACTTGAGTTTGATGTGTATCTTTTGGCTCTGTTTCTAGTCTCATCTCAAAGAAAACCTAATTTTAGCAGTTTTTAGGCAAAAGGATGTCATACCTACTGTGCTTTGACCAAAAAATGTTTTCTCATCTATACAATTTCTAAAACTAGTCTTCCATAAAGCTTTGTTTATTTAACTAAATAAGCACATTGAAAGAGTCCTCAATTATAAGAGAGAGGTATTCAAAAAGATGACAAAAGAATAAATTTAGAAAGCTTAAAAAGATATTGTGGAAAAATGGAAGGAAAAGATAATAGAAATTTCCATAAACTTTCTGAAGCACCTTCAAGGTTTCAAGGTGTGTGTGTGTGTGTGTGTTTATTTAATAAGCTCGTGACTTTCTACATATCCCAATTTTCTTCAAATATAGCAAAATATATTATGCTGAGGTTTTATCCTATCTACAACTTTTCTGAAGTCCATGATTAAGTCTGCTAAATGTTTTGAGAGGAATTCATAGAAAATATATATTATGAAAAATTGCATGCATTACATTTTTAGCACCAAAATAAACTTATCTTTTAAGTCAATTTTTCATAAATTTGTAAAGTTCCCTTGTATGTATAGTCATTAATTGTAAGTGCCATAGGGATTTATAGAAAGGAGCATACAATCTACAATAAATGCTTTAAGGAAGAAAATATAAAATTTATATCTGAATAATTTTTAGAGCATCTAATGGGTAAGTAAAATTGCTAAATGGGTAACAACAAATAATGTTATTTAAATTCACCTTGCATTAACTGTTTATATAATCATAAGCCCATAATGTTAGATATTGTTGGAGAAAAAGTTTCAGAAAATTTTTATAACAGAATATTGTATTCATTCTTTACATGAATATTTCAGTATCAATAGCTTTTAACATTCTCTCCTACATTCATTAGCATTATACCCAGTGAGATCTGCCCTCTAATTGGGTATTTTCACATTCCAATGTGGCTGTTTGAGTATTTTCAGAATCACATCATTACAATGGCAAATATGACATATATATGCAATATGACTAATTATTTCAAAACCAAATACAAATACATCATTTATACTTTATGAATTTAAGACAGGAATACAACTCAACAATATTCATATATATACATATAATGCTGAAGATATTTAAAGGAATATTTCCTATATATTTTAAAGAATCATTGCAATGATAAAAGTCCTGTTTAGAATAGGTGGGGGGTAGCATTGTGGTATAGCTGTTTAAGCTGCCATCTACAATGCCAGCATCTCACAAAGCACCAGTTCAAGCCCCAGCTACTTCCAATCCAATTTCCTTCTAACACACCTGGGAAAGTACAAGAAAATGACCCGTGATTGGGTCCCTGCCACACACATGAGAGACCTGTATGGAGTTTGTAGCTCCTGGCTTTGTCCTGGCCCAGCTCCAACCATTGGGGCCATTTGGGGATTGAACCAATAGGTGGAAAATCTCTCTGTCTCTGCCGCATTCTCTGTCGTTCTGCCTTTCAAATACAAACTATTAAAATTTTAAAAAAGGAGATAAGTGATAATTTAGAGAAAATGCTGCAAAGAAATTGAAGAATATATAAAGTTATTTCTTGAGAAAAGTATCATGATGAGAGACCAGAACAGATCTTATCTAAACGTCCTTAGAAATCCAGGGCGATGTCCAAAGCCCCAGAGGTGGTGAACAGCAGAACTAGGACAATGAACTGAGCTTCCTGATCCCTGGTCTGCTATGTTGATTTATGAATTATAATCCAATGTTCATGATTTCTAACTAGAAATTTATTCCTTTTTTCACTTTAGAATTTTCTTTCCTCCTCCTTAAAATACAATTATATTTAATACATAGAAACATTAAAGTATTTCACTGGTTGCAGTGAGGCAATAACTACCCACATAAGAGACTGACATTATCAGAAAGGTTATCATGTCTATAAAACAGGTGACATTCTAGTACTTTAATCTCATTTTCACATAAATACATTTTCAGTGAAACAAAGTATAAAATAACTTAATAACTCGATTATCTGGACAAATTCCTTAAAATGACAGCAGTGAGGCTAAACTAACAAGCTTAGAGACTAGCAGTCATGATATTAAAATTTTAAAAATTGTGTTATATTAAAATATAATTCCAATAAGATAAAGAAAAAATTCGCAATCTATGCTCTTATTTCACTCTGTTTTATCTGAATCCTTTCTTTTATTCCAAGGAAGATTGAGGTTATTGGTTCAGAGGATGAGAAAGAGACATAAATAAAAATTCATCATCTAATTCTAAACATGTGATAAGTATAATGGACTCAGAACCTAATCTTTTTTCTTTTAACACCTACAGAGATGAGTATTGTTAATAAAATTTTTTCTTTCAAAGTAGCTACAGAAGCTTATTAACCTTCAATTGATCCTTTGGAGTCTCTCTGAGGCAAATGTTATAATCATTGCTTCTCTTAACAGATGCTTTTTACATTCCAAAGCTACAAATAGGTATTTTATTTTTCACCTCTCTATTTGCTTTAGATAATTCATTTGTTCTTAGCATGAAGGCAGCAACTTTAGAATTGTCTGTAATTCCTTCCTAAGATGAAGATCACTAGGAAAAAAATAGAACTCACCAACTTAAGGGATCAGCTAACTGGCTTGACCTAAGCAACATCTGAATTTTAAAAAAAAGGGCAAATTTAGTGTCACGTCTTTGAAACAATAAAAATGGGACAATAGGACAAAGGCAAAATTTTGAACTAGCTTACATGTGTTTGTAAAAGACTGTATCTTTATTATATTTATTATATATATATTATTTTGAAAATATAATTGGAACAACGCTTGGTTTTTCTCCCAAGTGTCTTGGTCCCATTAAAGCACTCAAATAACAAAATGAAAACGCTGATGTTATTGAATAGGAATCCACAACCTGGAATTTCCATTATTTATTTTGATAGGAAAGTCAAGGCTTAAGACAAGATTATGAAAACTTTTCCATTCCATGGCTGGGAAGACAAGAGAGATAATGTAACTATAAAACACCAAAGATTCAGGGTAGAGATAAAAAGGAGGTATTTTACTCAAATAATTTCTTCTAGCATTTTAAAGACCCACATGTATAAAATTGTGTATAATGAGCAAGAACCTTGTTTTCTGTGATGTGAAAGTCTCAACAAGCCTGTGTGTGACATGTGGGGTTTTTAGTTTAATTACAGGTATGTAGTTCCTAAAGTGAATGCACTTGATAAACTAATCAGTCCAAAGTAGACACCAAACACTAAAGGGATGAAAAAGTAAGAAAAAATATTTTCCAGGTTCATCTAACTGTTTGTTTTATGGTAGCCATGGTAATTAACTGTTCTCTGTGGGAGGAAGTGATTTCTCCAGCATTAGCTACTTTTTGATACTGATTTTTTAAATATTCAGTTTATGCATAATTTTAAAATTCTGTAAATGAGAAACAACTTTCATCTCCTAAAGTGCTATATAATCAACTCTTAATTACTTCAAAGATTACTTCTATTAATTACGAAACTTAAGCTGTTGTTTAACCTATGAATAAGCATACTTAGAAGCTATTGATGCAAAATGTAAAGTATGGTTTGTGCAGTATTGTGGTGCAGCCTAAGCTGCTCCTTTTGATACCGGCTGCCCTTATGAGAGTTCTATGCCTCTGATCCATCTTCCTACTAATGCATCTGGGAAAGCAGTGGAGAATTGCTCAAGTACTTGGGTCTCTGCCACTCACACGGAAGGTCAAGACGGAGTTCTGGGCTCCTGGCTTCAGCCTGACTCAGCTCTGGCGTCTGTGGCCATTTGGGTAGTCAACCAGTGATCGTAAATCTCTTCCTGTCTGTCTCTACCTCTTTCTGTTGCTCTGCCTTTCACATCAATAAATCTCAAAAAATAATGTAAGGTATCCTGCCTTCCTTTTTCACAACTCTCCACCCTGTTTCCAATTTTCCTGAGTATTGTCATACTGTAAATATAAGATGTGTGATTTATCAATACTTGCATTAATTCCAATCATTTGTTATTTATGCAGAGAAAGCTATGTTCATAATAAAGATGCAGTCAGTCAAAAAATACAGGTATTATCTATGAGAACATAAAACCAATACAAAAAAAAACATGTTATTCTATCTTAGCCCATCCATTATTTGGTTTTCTGGTTTTACTTTTGACTTATGAAGTAGAAGTCAAAGATAGTCACACAAATGCGGCAATTATTCATATCAACATATAGACTTCTTAGGTGCCATTTATACTGATCAGGAATTGCATTACTTGGGGCTGGCTATTCCACCTTTCTAAACTTTAATGTTCTCCATTCTTCAATGCAGAGTACTATGTTGTATACTTCAACAAAACATAAGGATTAAATGGGGCAATCTATGAAAAACAAGTAACACAGTGCCTGATATGAAAGAACTAAAAAATTATTTACTTTTATAATAATTAGACTTGTCTTACCCTCTCAATCCAGGTTCTAGAGAGATTAGCCATTTGGATTCATTGCTTTTCTCCCATCTCAAAACATAGCAGACTATGATACCATGAGAAAAAAACTGATTCATTAATTATACCAAGATGCATGAAACACTGCTTCTTAAATCAACTCATTCAAAATTTTAATAATTATTAAATTCAATGTAAGAAATTATATGATATGCAAAGATGAGTAGGATACAACAGTCCAAATATGTGTTAGTGTTTAATGAAGATTAACAGATTAAAAACCCACTCATTACAAGTGAGTGATCATAAATACAAAAAATTCATTTTTTGTAATCTAAATTATAGATGTTTACATGGTTTGCTGTCATGAAAACCTTCTGCTCTAAACAAAAGAAAATTTTATTGATATGTAAGGGAATTAATGACTTTTATTTGTTTATTTTTATGTAAGGTGAAAAGATTTCATATATTTCATATATACAGGTTTAGTGCATGGTGATACTCCCTACCCTACCCTCCCTCCTTCCCACACTCCCACCTTCCTTCCTCATTCCTTTTTATTCTTTCTTTTTCTAATTTTTTATTTTTACTTTTTACTGACTTTGTAACAAAGCTTCTAGGAGTCATGCAAAGAAAATGGGATATAATGGCTATCAGTGTCAAATCTGCTGAAATACTTGTGGCAAGAATTTGCTTATGCCTACATCCCTTTACTCGCACGAGATAGTGGCAAGAATGAGAATGATTTTTCCTGAGTATCTTAGGTGCACTAGGTTGTTTCAAGGCAAGTAATAATCACTGATTCTACAGTACCCCAGCAGCAAGAGAAGTAGTGTGCCCTATCCTAACCATGAAGAAACTGATCTCAATTTAAATTTATTGCTAATTATATTGCTTAAGACTTCTGCTATTCTCCCCAAATCTTCTGATTCCTTGGTCTTATATCTGAAAAAAAAAAAAAAATCTCTCCAACTTTTATTGGAAAAGATGAAATGTTTCACATGTCTGCCCTAGGAGTAATTCTAGCTGGTATCGCAACACTTGCTTCTCTCTATATTAAAAAGTCATTTATTTATTATTTAAAAGAGAGAGAGAGAAATATCTCATTTTCTCATTTACTCTCCAAATGCCTGTAACAAAATGAGGAGCCCAGAATTCAATTCTATTCTCCCATGTGAGTAGCAGGGAGAGCCAAGCACCAATTGTTCCGGGATTCACATTGATTCCAACTTTTAACAAAAAGTAGAGCTGGGACACAAACCAGGCATCCTGATAGGGAACGGGGGCATCTTAAGTGGTATCTTAAGTACTATACCAAATGCTTGCTGAGGGTTGCTCCTTTTAAGGCTTAAGTGAAGTTCTCATTGGAAATCATCCATCTCACTTCCCTCACCATCACCTTTGGCCATGAAATAGTGATAATCTGGACTGCTCTTCTAATAGGTTTTTGATGAGGAATATGGGTCTCCCTATTTTCTATTTTCCTACTTTTTTCTAATGTTGCTTATTATTTTTCCTTTCCCTCAATATTTTTTTTCTTTTAGTACAAAGTCCATGTTCACCTACCCATATTTTCTTTGCTATTTCCCTTTTATGGGGCAATAACTCTTCAACTGCCTTTATGTAAAGTTTAAGAGTTGAATGGTTTGGATTTAATTTTTGGAATATCCATATTACATTCTTGTCACTGCCATATGGTGCATCTAAGAACATTGGTCCTCAGGTAGGCAGAGAATCAAAAATCTAGGTTGACAAGGAGGCACACAGAGCCACCAGAACCAAGGTTTCATGATGGACAGGATTACGTGTGTATCATTATCAGCCAAATGTTGGGACCAGTGGTCAATTTCTTGATGCTGCATGAGACTATGAAACTGTGTGTCATCTTTAGAGTTCAGGAAAACTAGAAGCAAAAATGCATCACAGAGACAGCTTTAACAACCAGGACAGTTACTGCTGTATTATGTTTAGACTTTTTATATATGGCTTATTTAACCATTTCCTCTGTTTTTCTACATACAAATTTGTGTAATGCTACATTGTCATCTACAAATCACAAAACAATGTAATAAGTTACTGCATAACACTTGAAGTTTTTCAGAATAGATGAAGTTTTACTGAGTGGGATGTTTAATATTCTCTCTCTGTTTAGGTGGGTCAATATACCCAGATATGTGTTCAGCTGTTATTCCAGATATTTCTGTGTCTGCATTTTTTTTTTAAGATTTATCTATTATTTGAAAGCCACACGGAGTCACACAGAGAGGAGAGGCAGGGAGAGAGAGAGAGAGAGAGGTCCTCCATCTGATAGTTCATTCCCCAACTGGCCATAACAGCCAGAGCTGTGTCGATCCGAAGCCAGAAGCGACCATCCTCCACCACCCTCCTAGGTCACAACAGAGAGCTGGATGGGAAGTGCAGCAGCTGGGTCCCGAACTGGCACCCATATGGGATGCTGGGGCTTCAGGCCAGGACACTTACCCGCTGTGCCACAGTGCCGGCCCCCTGTGAAGTTCCTTTTCTAAATGAGTTTTTTTTTTTTTTTTTTTTTTTTTTTAAGTCAGTAGACTGTGAGTAAAGCAGACTGTCCTCCATGACATGGGTAATGTTTAAAGCACAGGTTAAAGGCTTTAACAGAACAAACACTCATGTCACCAAGCATTCTTGATTTTGGAACCAAATTGCAACTCTTCCCTGGGTCTCTAGCCTGTTAGTATTTCCTGGAGATTTTGGACCTTTAAGGCATCCACAATTACCTAAGTCAGTTCCTTAAATATCTCTCATTATCTATTGATAGATAGAATTATAGATAATATATAAATATATGGAAATACAGAGATAGAGAGTAGAGAGAAATATGTTCATAGTTTATATATGATGCATATAAAATATATATTATATATAATTATAAATATGATAATATGCATGTTTTATATTAACACATCCTAATTTTTCTATTTCTCTGTGCAATATGGACTAGCATGCTGAATATTAAAATTATGACTTGATTACATAAGCAGATACAGATTTTTCTTTAAGATGCAGTTTTTCATGTCCACATAATATTTCAATTGGTGTCAGAATAGATCCTGAAACATCCTAGAGAGGTTTGAGAGCATCCTTTGTTCTAGTTGATTCTATTTCCCACCAACTTTAAGTACTCAGTACATATTTCTTGGGAGCAATTGCTCACCTAGTGCTTATACCTTATGTATACTGACCTTGAAATTTACTGGAAGTAAAAAGAGTTAGTCCATTTACAAAAAGTTTGTGCTTTTGGACAAAGTTAAGTCTTTTAACAAGATGTGAGGGCATATGGTCACTATTGCATTTTATGCCAAAACAGGAACCATAGAATCTTGAAAATGCTGGCTTTCCAAAACCAGAACTCTTTTTTAATTTGTAAAACATAGAGACAGAACGTTTGGTTCAGAGTTCTGCTTTGTGAACCTTTGAGTTATTTCAGGGTAATGCCAAAAAGATCTGCAGGAATGCATTGTGCTTGAGAATCTGTGAACAATCCATTAATTTTGGATTATTGCATTTAAGAGGGGAAGAGGAGGGTGGAGAGAGAGAGAGAGAGAGAGAGAGAGAGAGAGAGAGAGAGAGAGAAACTCCCATTAGCTGCTTCACTCCACAGATACAACATCAAGGGCTGGGTCATACTGAAGCCAGGGTGTAAAAACTGAATCAAGGTCTCTTATGTGGGTGGCAGGGACTGAACTTTTTGAGGCATCACATGCCACATTCTAGGGTGTTCTTTAACCCTAGAATGAGCACCATAGCTAAACCTCCAAATCAAGAACCCTGACCATGCCCATATGTGATTTTTTCAATTTAGCATATAAAATAATGTAATATTTTTCTGCATTGAGATGAGAATCTTCCTTCACCCCCTGCCCCAAGAAAGTGGGCATTCCCACTATAAATCATAAATGAAAAGGTAGACATTCCTTAATGGACCTAACAAAGTGTGGCTAACATTAGGTTTTAGAATAAATCAAGTATTTAATAAGTTGTTTATGTCCATTACTGTTATATTTCTTGTCAATTTCTTCAATTTCCTGGAGAATCCTGTTTAGTGTTCCACTACTAGTGTCTCAAAGACATTACCTAAGTGAGAGATCCGTCACTGGGCTGGGCATTTGGTGCAACAGTCAATAAGTCACTTGGTTTGAGTCTTGGCATTTCCACTTCAAATCAAGCTTCAAGCTAATCTGTACTTACTTCCTTGCCACCCATGTGAGACCTACCTGGAGCTTCTGGCTCCTAGCTTTGACCTGGCATATCCAGGCTGCTGCAGGCATAGCTGGTTGTTGCAAGCATTTAGGAGAATGAAACAATGGATGGGAAATCTCTCTGTCTCTTTCTATCTTCCTGTCTCTTTCAAATAAAACTAAAAATGAATACATACTTTTTTTAAAAAAGAGAAGATCTAGAACACGCTTAGATTGCATTCTATAAAGGAAAGTTCACCACAGGGGCTTTAATGGGAACAACAGTGGTAAACCACTCTTGTGGACAGGGGATAGCATGTAGATTTGACTGAGCTGAGAGCTCTCCAGGCATTTAGTGAATATAGGGGAATGATAACACTTGTGCCATACTCAGTAAGTACCTCACTAATAAACCTATAATTCACTCAACAGAATGAAATTTTAGATTCGGAGGATAAGTGTTGACAAGTGTGCAATTCTTCCTTCTTTTCTTCTCTGCCACCATGATTGTAAGATGGTTGGCAAAGAAGTTTAGATAACATAAATGAAATGGGATAAGATCACGTAAGGAATTAAAGTTCTATTAGTTATAAGACTTAAGGATATCTGTGTACATTTAAGCATTAGATGCACTTTTATTTGTGGACTAGTTTAAAAATCATATAAAAGCTAACCAGCTTCTTGAAACAGTCAGAACTTGTTATGGTAGCAAGAAACCACTCAGCTAGTTTGTAATAATTCTCTGTTTGGAGATTAAGTAGAAGGATAATAGAGATTTTCATTCTGAAAACAGATATAATACAAGTCCCACTCTCGGGAATACATTGCAGGAGCTGATGGTGTAAGACTTTTACTTTTCATATAATAACATTCTGTACTTTTTTGATTTTTTAATGTTGGGCACATTAAAAGGTACTTAGAAAGAGAGTACAGCTATAAACTTTAAGTTAAGATGTTATCTATCCATAAAATCTCTTTGAAAAGTAACTATGATCTGTAAAGTAGCAAATGCATTAGGGATGGCATTTTAAAAGAATTACCTTGCAAAGCTCAGATCCCCTTGAATTGTGAACAATAACACCCTATTTTCAGGCTTACTTTGGAGATCCTTAAAGTCATATATAACCTTAATGGCTTAACTAAACACTCATGACTGGCACATTGCTGTACTTACAGAATACACTCAATACATATTGGTTGAATGAAAGTAGTAGAAAGAGATTTTAGATCAATTGGACTTAATTTAATCTCTACTTCATGAAAACAAAATATCAAAATGTGTTTTCCTCTCTGCTTCCCCTTAGAAACTTATTTTAATTAATTGTTTTGTGTAGATTATTTATTCAGACTTTTAGATAATAGAAAACATTTAAATTTCATAAATAGAATTTAACATGTAAATCTTCAAATGAAACATCTATGATTTTAACAAAATATTTATTTCTTTAAAATGGTTTCCTAATATGAAAATATTCTCTAAGAATCACATCTGTGGGAATTAATAAAACTTATTTACTGTTTCTGATGACAAGATTATTAACTGAAATATTTTACTGAATAAAATTAAAATAGTTCACCAACAGCTTACTACCATATACCTCTGAGAATGCATTTTATCTGAGCTTATTATTGTTTGGTCTGAAAGCTCAAATGAAAGCTTACGTAGTTTTCTTTGACCTCTAGCTTTGAATTTAATCTACTTCTCCCCCTCTATGTTCTTAGTTTTATCTCTAAACTGATGAGTTTTACTAATACATATTAAAAATGCAGTGGAACACTGAAAACCCATTTTTTACATGCATGTTCCTGGAACATTTTCCACATAGTTCTTAAAGTCTTGTCTATTTAGACTTTTTTTTCATTAGAACTAGAAATGCCTATAAATGGCTTCATTTTTGTCCTGAATGATCCTTAAACACAAAGTTTAGTAGTTAATGTTGTTCCTCTACTATTCATATCAACAGTACTGTGAACACAGAGGTGAGTTACATATTTAGGAATACATCTTTACGATAAGCCAAAATTTAGCAACATTGATACTGGTTCCTGTGCTTTAAACTCCGAGATTTACATCCATATTTTCTGGATGTTGGGGTAGAGGGGGCGAGTCCAATGCTGCTCAGAATACTGTTTCTACAGCAAGACAATAGATTTTGGGAGAGTAGATCCACTTACACACACTATGACCCTATTATTAGTATTGTAAGAACTTCCCTCTATTCACCAATCTTTCAAAGCCAGAAATATATTCCCCGATGAGAAAGCAGTATCTCTTTTTTGGTTTGCAGGCAGAATGCATTCGGGTGTGGACACCTGCTAGTTTAATGTTCTTTATATAGGCCAGACTGTAAGCAGAAGGATGTTCACTTGCCTCAAGGTATTTTTGATTCTCAAGTGCCACCTGCTCTAGAAACTGCAGCCAAATGTTATTTAAGAGAAGTGATAGAAAGAATAGCAAAGAAATCCTGTGACTACAGAGGGCTCTCTAAACACAGCAGTTACTTACTCTTGAAAGTCATCTGCATCACTTTTCAGAAGATAGACAGAAGGAAGCCATGGAATACTGCTGGGAATTGTTGGGGCAAAAAACTATCTTCCTCCTAGTTCTTCTGAAAGCTGGATAGCATTTTTGAGGGTGTGGACATATTCCAATGTATACTCTTTGGCTGATGTGCCCTGTAACACTATAATGAGTGGCTCATGGATAACTGTGTATGGATTTAATTAGTGGTAATATACCAGAGTCTTAAATCTCCTTTGTTGATGGTGAAATAAAACATCTCACTACTTGAAGACCAACTCTTTTTTTTTTTTTTTTTTTGACAGGCAGAGTGGACAGTGAGAGAGAGAGAGACAGAGAGAAAGGGAAGACCAACTCTTGACTCTGACACTTAAAAGCTGTAGCAGATCCAGTAGACTGATTTCTTCTCCATCCAGTCCCCTTTTTGCACAATGTCCTGCACGGGATGTAAAGTTAATACTAACAGTAATAATGATAACAATAGTAAAACCCAAATTCATCCAACCCCAGCGGCAATATAGGTTCTGCCAATCACTATTTGGAACTGAGTAGCATGAGAAGACAGGTGGTCAGTGATGTTTTATTCATTTTAGTAGTGAGAATGCAGCTAAGCTTTTGTGGCTCTGGTGGCTATAATTTGGGAGCAGCTAAGGTACTGTAGACATAATAGGAACAGCTGTATCTTAATTTTCTTTCTTTCTGTTTAGTGATGTACAGGTTGAACATTCCATGTCTGAAATGGAAAATTTCGTTTCCGTAATGTGATATCCTGGGGATGGGACACAATTCTAAACATGTAACTCAGTTATGTTTCATGCACACCATATATATATATATATATATATATATATATATATAGCCTGAAGGTAATTTTACACAATTCTTTTTAGTGTGTGTATGTATACATTGAAACTTTTCACACAAGGCCAGGTGTGGAATTATGCACTCATGGTGTCACACCAGTGCTTAAAAATTTCAAGTTTGGAGGCATTTTGGACTTCAAACCTTTTTTAGGGATGCTCAGCCTGTAGTAGCAGCTAGGCAAAGTTGCTCTAGTAGTTACTACTGGAGGTTCAGCCAACAGCCTGATGTTCCAGCCCTCATGGCAATTTTAAGAACTGTTTTCTAAATTAAATCTCTTTCTATTTGAATTTGCTCTAATGATATGTGCTACTTTAACTGAACCCTGCTCTGAATTTGTATCTATGAATAAACCATGATTTTAATAAACAATGATACATATCTATATATATTTGGGTAATAATTTAAGCTTAAATTTTAAGTAAATATAGTAGTAATAATTAAACATTTTATTTGTTAGGCAAATTTTTAAAATTCAAGTTCATATAACACAGAGGAAAGATTAATTTTTTGGATCATGGCACAAATTTTTTTAACTTTTATTTAATAAGTATAAATTTCCAAAGTACAACTTTTGGATTATAGTGGCTTTCCCCACCATAAACTCCTTCCCAACTGCAACCATCCCATCTCCCACTCCCTCTCTCATCCCATTCTCCATCAAGATTCATTTTCAATTATCTTTATATACAGAAGATCAATTTAGTATACACTAAGTAAAGATTTCAACAGTTTGCACCCACACAGAAACACAAAGTGTAAAGTACTGTTTAGGTACTAGTTACACTGTTAATTCACATAGTACAACACATTAAGGACAGAGATCCTACATGGGGAATAAGTGCACAGTGGCTCCTGTTGTTGATTTAACAATTAACACTCTTATTTATGACGTCAGTAATCACCTGAGGCTCTTGTCATGAGCTGCCAAGGCTATGGAAGCCTCTTGAGTTTGCCAACTCTGATCTTATTTAGACAAGGCCATAGTCAAAGTGGAAGTTCTATCCTCCCTTCAGAGAAAGGCACTTCCTTCTTTGATGCCCCATACTTTCCCTGGGATCTCACTCGCAGAGATCTTTCATTAGGTTTATTTATTTATTTATTTATTTTGCCAGAGTGTCTTGGCTTTCCATGCTTGAAATACTCTCATGGGCTTATCAGCCAGACCCAAATGCCTTAAGGGCTGATTCTGAGCTATGGCACAAATTTTAATGAAGAAATTGTATCCTGAGATGTAGACCATTTTTATTAAAGCTAATCTTTTTAGATTTTAAACCAGTTCCAAGAAAACTATTAAAGCCTATTTTACTGTATTCTAATTGTCCTATTCTCCACATTTCATACTTCACATATGACGTTAATAATCCTGACATGACTACTTTAAGCTAGATATTCATTGTTCAACAATACTTAATCTTCATTTGGAAAGTATTAATACAATTCACATGTTAACAAATGATGATTAGAGATGTTAATGACTATCCTAATGTCACACAGGAGCAAGCAGGAGCCAAGTACTTGAGCCATCTTTCATTGCTTTCCCATGCACATTAGCAGGATGCTGGACCAGAAGCACAGCAGCCAGGAATCAAACAGTATTGTGGGATATTGATTTGGGATGGTGATGTCAGAAGCAGTGGTTCATCCCACTGTGCTATAAGGCCAGCCCTTATATATTCTTAATGTCTCACATTGTTTAGATATAGTCAGCATGAACTTGTTGTCATTGTGAAACATAGAGGTATTTAATTTTGGATTTTAAAAATAATATTCTCAGCCGGCGCTGCGGCTCACTAGGCTAATCCTTTGCCTGTGGTGCTGGCACCCCGGGTTCTAGTCCTGGTCAGGGTGCCAGATTCTGTCCAGGTTGCTCCTCTTCCAGTCCAGCTCTATGCTGTGGCCCGGGAGTGCAGTGGAGGATGGACTCCAGGTCCTTGGGCCCTGCACCCGCATGGGAGACCAGGAGGAAGCACCTGGCTCCTGGCTTCAGATTGGTGCAGCGCGCCGGCAGTAGCGGCCATTTGGGGGGTGAACCAACAGAAGGAAGACATTTCTCTCTGTCTCTCTCTCACTATCTAACTCTGTCAAAAAAAAAAAAAAATCTCCATTGCAATCACCGTTTCACATTGTTGCTGAACCTCATTGCTTTCTGTTGTAGTGGTTATGGAACTGCAGGGAAGAACAGCTGTCCATTGCACTATTTTTCATTTTCTGATATTTAACTATTATTTGTAAATAGTAATGTCCTCTAAAAATTGCTACCATGCCAATGTACCACTCTATCCTGCATAATTCCACTCTATTTCATGCCATGCTCATATTTTCTGTAAATTAAGGAGTTTATCATACAAGTTCTAAGATCTGTTGAATCCTATATGTATTCATAAGTAATATATATACATAAATATATATAATTTCTATATATATATATTTATAAACATGTGCATACATCTACATCCTTCACATATATATTATATATAAATATGCATATATATGGATAAACCTTCATGAACATACATACACACAGCCATATATATATATATATAAATATATAAAATCTTCATAAACACACTCAAGGTCACAAATTTGTATATGCTTGTGAATGTGAAAAAGGATAAACTTATTAAATGAATTGGGAATAAAATTTGCAAGTCTTTTGCCAAGTGTGAAGCTGCAGGTTTGTGCATGTTTTGCAAAGGCCATTTCTTTCCAAATAGGGTCCTAAGGGATTGTTAACACAGGATGAAGCTTCCTGTTTATTCACTAGCTCTGGGAGTTCCCATTTGCCAACACTACAATTGCATTGTATTATAAATGAGAACAGCTCATTAAGAGCCATGGTTTAATGTTTTCTGAAAATAGCTGAAGACAACATGTTCAGATGTATCTGTAGTAAAATCCAGTTAGGAGTTTATTTAGTAGAAGAGGTTTTGATTTGTTTTTGATTTTCTATGAACAAGCATATAAAATATATTCTTGCAGTGGTATCAGTGATAATGACAAAAGTTTCCTAAATAATTAATATGCATATCCTGTGATAAGCCTCTTTTAAGGGAAACAATTAGTATTCAGTTTGGTACCCAAGTGAACAATATTTACATAAAATTATTGTTAAGAGTGACCATCATCATGGTTAAGCAGGTTAAGCTAACAAATACGATACCAGCATCCCATATCAGAGAAAGTCCTGGCTGCTCCACTTCTCATCCAGCTTGTTACTATTATGCCAGGGAAATCAGCAGATCACTGCCACCCATTTGGGAGACCCAAATGGAGTTCCATGCTTCCACCTTTGGTCCTGCCCAGCCTTAGCCATTTATAGGTGTTTGAACCGTGAACCAATAGATGGATGATCTTTTACTCTCCCTCCCTCTCTCTTTCATCCCTCCTTTCAAATAAAAAACAACCTTTAAAAAGAACTTTAAAGTTACTTAACAAGCTTTTTTTTTTGACAGGCAGAGTGGACAGTGAGAGAGACAGAGAGAAAGGTCTTCATTTACCGTTTGTTCACCCTACAATGGCCTCTGCGGCCGGCACACTGCGGCCAGCACACTGCGCTGATCTGAAGCCAGGAGCCAGGTGCTTCCTCCTGGTCTCCCATGCGGGTGCAGGGCCCAAGGACTTGGGCCATCCTCCACTGCACTCCTGGGCCACAGCAGAGAGCTGGACTGGAAGAGGAGCAGCCGGGACAGAATCCGGTGCCCCGACAGGGACTCGAACCTGGTGTGCCAGGGCCGCAGGTGGAGGATTAACCTATTGAGTGGCGGCGCTGGCCTAAACAAGCTTTTAATATCTTCTCACATTGCCCAAACAATAGTTACTTTTACATGTCATAGATCATTTGGTGAACTCGTCTTATTTTTATTCAGCTATCCTGACTAGCTTTAAGGAAGTTTCTAGAAAACAATATGTTTCGGGGGAAGAAAAGGGAAGGTAAAATACAAGGGCGAGTCAAAAAAGTCCACAGAAAACAGAATGGAGCATAAGGTACTTTTCCATGGATTTCTGGATGCCCTTCCATGATCCATAAGAGTTTTGTTTTGCTTTGTGTAACTTTCCTCTTTTGCCTATATCATGACCATGAGACTTTTACTTAAGAGACATTTATTGAAATCTTTAGAGAAAACTGAATATTTTCTATCTTCTCCTAGATAAACAAGGAAAACATACGCTTATTTGTGACATTTATTATAGTTTTAGTGTATGTCTAAGGAAGAAGCTTGAATATACCATGGTGTGTATAATATAATTCTAGTATGATTTTCTTAAAAATACAGACCCAGAACTCTACACAAAGGTTTTTTTTTTTTTTAATTTCAATAGTTTTTTCAAACTGATGGTTTGGGTTTTTTAAGAGGTGACCCAAATATTAATCTTATTTTTTAAGGTATGTGTGCAGGGAGAGGGCTTATCTACAAATGTCAGTGTAGAAGATGTAACACAATACATGTAGACCTGGGATAAGACATTTTTTATGTTTAAAGTACAAAACAGAAATGAAGGAAAATAATTAACTTCAAATGGAAGAAAATTACTGTTCTACAACCCAGATTTAAAGTTTAAACATAGTCTTGGTATATATAAGGTACCAAACTTTGTTCTAACCCTACCCAGTAAATTATGCTTCATCAACTGTTGGCACTTTTTGTCATTTTTCGAAACAAAATTTTCTATGACAATATTTTGAACTAAAGTGAATGGAAAATATTTAAATCATACAGCTTCAGGATAAGCTTCAGGATAAGGTGACTGAAAATTGCATAGTGTGAGGAAAAATGAAATGAATTTATAATAATATTAATTTTGTCTTTTAAAAATAATTTTTAAATGAGTATTTAAATCCCGTGTTTTGCAACAAAATGGATGCAACTGAAAACCACTATTTTTATTGAGATAAGCCAGTCCCAATAAGGCAAATGTCATCCTTTCTCTGATATGTGGTAATTAATGTACAGAACACAAAAAATGTAATGTGTATGGTTGAAATTGATATTTTGAGATATGATTGTTGCTTACAGCCCTTGTCTATATGCTTGAGGAACAGTGTTGCTGTTGTTATTCTATTTACTATTTGTTGAATTCTTTATGTGATGGAGGGCTATGCTTGTGATTGTAAAATAAACTACAAGTATGTCATTGTACAAATTGAAAGATAAAATAAGAGTTGAAGGAAGAGGAAAGGTGGGATCATGGGCAGAAGGAAGGAAAAGGTAGGATGTACTATAATGCTCTTAAATCCGTATATATGAAATACATGAAATTTATTACACCTTATATACATATATGATATACATGAATAAATATATGAAATACATGACATGGGGCTGGCGCTGTGGTGCAGTGGGTTAAAGCGTATCCCATATGGGCGCCAGTTCTAGTCCCGGCTGCTCCTCTTCCAATCCAGCTCTCTGCTATGGCCTGGGAAAGCAGTAGAAGATAGCCCAAGTCCTTTGTGTCACTGCACCCACATGGGAGACCTGGAGGAAGCTCCTGGCCCCTGGCTTCAGATCAGCACAGCTCCGGCCATTGCGGCCATTTGGGGAGTGAACCATCGGATGGAAGACCTTTCTCTCTGTCTCTACCTCTCTCTGTAACTCTGTCTTTCAAATAAATAAAATAAATATTAAAAAAAGAAATACATGACATTTATTCATCTTATATAAATAAAAAGATAAAAAACAAAACAATGTATCAAGCTAATGATGTTTTGGAAAATTAAAGGAATAGAGGGAATTTGAAATTCTTGTCTCACATGAAGGAATAGCTAATAAGTGAATTGGCAGCTTGGCTTTATTTGGATAAATGGTTCTACCATGGATGCTGCTTTAATTACATTGTTGGCTATTCCTGTATGTTCATAGGTGGTATTTTAGTCTCACAATACACAAAGATAACAAAGAGTATTGTATAATGGAGACGGTTTGCAATGCTCATATTGAAACCAAGACTATCATCATTCTATAGATAAACTGTGCAACCAAAGAAAAATTATTAAAGTATGGAAATGTAAAATATTAATAGCATATTTGTATTGTGTGGCTATTTTTGTCCCTAACTCTTGAGCTTCTTTACAGAATACTTGGTGACATTCCAATTTCAGATGTTTTTACTTATGCTCTTGAACAACATATGTTTTTTGAAAAGATTTTGCTTCATCAGAGATCATTGTTTCTGAAATAAAATATAATTTTCATTCAGATTGACCTTTTTCTTTTTTGCAGCACAGTCAAATTATTTTTGGATGTAAAGCTAACAATTCTTAATTCTATTTTTCTATTACATATTTAATACTATATATTTATGAATAATATTTTCAAAATCTCATATATCATCAAATCCACAAGTCTCTGTTTTGGTCATAAATATTCCCCCTAAAGTAGGTTAGCTGTGGAATACTCTTAAATACTTATTAATTTTTTTTTATTTTTTTACTTTCTTTTTGACAGGCAGAGTGGACAGTGAGAGAGAGAGAAAGAGAGAAAGGTCTTCCTTTGCCATTGGTTCTCTCTCCAATGGCCGCCGCGGCCAGCGCACTGCAGCCGGTGCACCGCGCTGATCCGAAGGCAGGAGCCAGGTGCTTCTCCTGGTCTGCCATGGGGTGCAGGGCCCAAGGACTTGGGCCATCCTCCACTGCACTCCCTGGCCACAGCAGAGAGCTGGCCTGGAAGAGGGGCAACCGGGACAGAATCCAGTATCCTGACCGGGACTAGAACCCAGTGTGCCGGCGCCGCTAGGCGGAGGATTAGCCTATTGAGCCACAGCGCCAGCTGATTTAATATTATTTTAAACCCAAAAGTTTCTGTCATTGTCAAGTTATGTTTCAAGATTTCATATTCATTTGAGGCATTCTTCTTAATTAATCATTTATGAGTGGTTTTATTTTAAATTCACTATAAAGCCCAGTTAAGTGAGCCTATTCTCCTTCAGCACAACCAGACATTTCTGAAGACTGTCTCCAAGTGTCACGTATCTGACAATTCACTATGAAAATCCCTACTTGAAGATTTTCCAGGATTTCTTAACTTCGACATTATTGACATTTGGGGCTGCATAATTTTTCATTTGTGGGGCTCTCCTGAGCCTTGTAAGACATTTAGCAACATCCAGGTCTTCTCTCCACTGCTTGCCAAGAGTACCCCCTGCCAGTTGTCACAACCAAACACCTCCTGACTTTGTCAAAAGTCACCTGTGAGGAGTGGGGGTTAAGTCATCTCCAGCTGAGAATGACTGATTTATTCTGCTATTCACAATACAATAAATATTAACATTTAACATATTTCAAACATCTAATATGCTAACCCATGACATTTCTTATATCACACAAACATGAAATAAAAGAAATCATGGTTTTCTTCTACTTTAGTATTTTTTTTATCCTCATGACCTTTTTGGCCTTTTAATACCACAGTGTTCAAGTTTTAAAGTTTTCCATATGTATTGAATTTTGAAAGAGTAACTTCATCTCTTTCTAAAGAACAATCTGAGAAGTTATTCATAATTTATATATAAATGCATTTACTAATCTGTCACTTTTGACTGTTTAACAAATTTAGATCTTTTTTATTCTCAATGAAACAAATAATACATATCACATTTATGACTGATTTTAAACTACCTAGTTTCTTATTGACAAAATTAAATTTATGACATTTATACTCATATCTTCTCTCTCCAAATGTAAAATTTCTATTCATCTTTCAAGACCCATTTGCCACTCAGTCTGATGGAGCAGCTCATTTTAGGGAAAAGTGTATCCTTCTCCTCTGTGCTCCCAGAGCATTTTATTCAGACATTAATGATTGCATCAACAACATAAAATAACTGTTACAGATCATACTCCAGAATGAGTAAATACTAATCAATTAATTATTTTCACAACATGCACATGGTATCGGAAATAAAGGAGAATTTATAATATAAAAACCTTAAGTAAGTGATTAACTCTCTAACGTCCTTTACTTTCTCAAATTATCTTTTCCAATAATGTTTTGATCAGTAAGGGCATATTTCTTCGGATAAATATAAAATCAATCATGCTACTATATAATAGCAAATTGTTTTCCAGTTTTACCTCGCACAGACTAATCAGAAACCAAAAACAATTTGTATAGTCTTGTGTAAATATGCCTAACTCTTCAATGTGCAATTCTGAGAGACCAGAATGGAATTGTTGCTTCTGGCTTCATCTGGTTTTTGTTTCCATTTGGGAAGTGAAGTAGCAAATGGAGTCTTTCTCTCTCTCTCTTTCTCTCTCTCTCTCTCACTCTCTCTCTCTCTCACCGCTCCCTCTCTCTGGCTTTCTGCCTTTCAAATAAAAAAAAAAATTTTTTTAAAAGTAACACATATATCGCTTCTTGGCCTTTTGGCTAAGATCAAGTGTAAAAAAGTAACACATATAACCTTCTAGTATACTTGCATTTTAAAAGAAAAAAAAAGCAAGTAAACTTCATGTCGGAAGTTTTATTTTTTTTTTTAATTTTTTTTTTTTTTGACAGAGTCAGACATTGAGAGAGAGACAGAGAGAAGGGTCTTCCTTTTTCTGTTGGTTCATCCCCCAAGTGGCCACTATGGCTGGTGTGTTGCGACTGGCGCACCGTGCTGATCCGAAGCTAGGAGCCAGGTGCTTCTTCTTGGTCTCCCTTGCGGGTGCAGGGCCCAAGGACCTGGGCCATCCTCCACATCCTCCACATCTGCCACAGCAGAGAGCTGGACTGGAAGAGGAGTAATCGGGACAGAACCGGCGCCCTGACCGGGAACAGAACCCGGGGAGCCGGCTCTGCAGGCAGAGGATTAGCCTATTGAGCCCTGGTGTTGGCCGAAAGTTTTAGTTTGAAAGCACTATTCTGTGTCCAGGCAATATTCCTAACTTGAAAGAGTCTCCTCATGTGGAATTACACACCCTAACATCTTCTACTTTAATTGCTTCTTCTCTCATCCATTTCCATGTAATTTTATCTATAGCAAACAAATCTTTTATTTTAAAAGTCAATTTTAGACAATATAGACAAAAAATCATGTCATGTGTTCAGGTTGAGAAATACATGTGACTTAATATGAAAAAATATAAGTGACTTAAAATGTTCTAGAACTGTAAGAATGATAATTTCTAACTATACATGGCCATTGAATGGGAATAAAGTGAAACATTTTGGGCAGAGGTGAAGAAACTCACTAGACAATCTATTGTTTCAAAAATTTTATGGGGAAAAGTAAAATCTGGGAAATATGATGAATTTTCAAAGATTTTAAACAAGATGAAAGGTTTGTATAGGTAAACAAACTATTCCTTTTGTATACCAGCCTATTAAATTAGTCTCAAACAAGAACAAGTGATTAGCTAAAAGGATGAGGTAACATTATTTTACATGATTTATTTAAAAGTTGTGATTCAACAGATTCTTTATTATACTTATTGGGTTTGAGATTCTAAGCATTTGAAAGCACGGAAAAGCACACAGAGAAAATGTATTTAGTTGATGTTATCATCTGCACACATAAAATTGTGGATTTGCAGTACAACCATTAGTTCAGGGTATGATTCTGCCTCGGTGACACTGGTGCTACTTCAGCCACTTTAAGATATAGATGTTCATTTAAAGTTATGTAGAAATCATCTTTCTGAAAACTAGAAATTTATCATTTATATAGTTTCTAATATATAACGTTTATGGAATCAGAAAAGGAATAAAAACATATTTCTCCTTCAACCTCAGAAGGTACTGGCTTGCAAATCTGTTGCCTTAAAGTTTGATGATGATTCACTGCAATAAAGCAAGGAAATATGAAAATATGTGAATCATCACCAAGTAAGTTTTCAGCTCCTCCATAATCTCTTGATCCTGTCCAGTCTTAAACAAACATTTAATCAAATACAGTGTTCTGTCTATGCCAACTTCAGATTTAAGATAACTTCCTGAAGTGGCCTTGTGCTATTCTGGCCATCCTAATTTTCTTGCCTGACTCCAAATAATTGTGAAGAAACTATTGGAAAACAACTAAGGAGAACAAAAACAAAAACAAAAACAAAAACCAAAAAACAAAAAAAGCAATTATCCCAGAACTTTAGTATCAGGGTACAAACACACACACACACACACAAACATACACTATGTATATATACATGCATATATATAACAATAAAACAAAGCATCAAAACAATAAGAGTAAAGAATCATATAGCAATATGGCACATAAATTTTGGGACCCAATAATAAATAACACATCTAAGTGTAACATAAAGAGAAAATTGAGCACAGATTTGGAATCGATTTAACTAAAATTAATCTAGATTGCCTGTATGGAGAAGACACAAGATTACCAGAAGCCTAATTTATCATCATTGCTATGTAAGGTTAATAACAATCTTTACATGTGCTACTGGTAGAAATTATATGTGTTACTCATTCTTGGCATTGGATAAATTTCCTTTGAAAGTTAAGACTGCAATTTATAGAATTACAAATTAACAGAGGAAGTTTGAGTTTGGTTTATTCTCAAACTAGTATTCTCATTGATAAAAATATTAGTACAAATAATTTCAAGAGGAAAGGCAGAGTCTTTGCAGTGATCTAAAGACTATAATTTCCTCATTCTGTTATCATTAGTTTCCTTAACAAAAATATTTACTAAATGGCTATCCAAAGAACACATCCACTAAAAAGACCATAACAACTAATGCTTATTGTGTTCAAATTATATATATGAAATAATTTGAAAGAATAATGAGATCTATTTTAATTTTGAAAATGCTTTATATTTCTCACATTGAATCAAGAAACTAAGACTTTCAGAACCAAGACAGGCCTTTTAAAAATATTGAAGGTAATTAATTTCTTTTTTAAAAAACAACAAAGCTAAAAGACTTGACAATGGAAAATAGCTATGGCACAATCATAAAACATCTCAGCCCCTATCATTGCGTGACCCAATTCCTTGGGGAAATCTCCGACTATAACACTCTTTCATTATATGTACTGTTAATACCCTAGGTCAATTAATCATTGCCTTCTGTCTCAATTACAGAAATATTCTGTTATTTGGTAACCTTCCTTTAAAAGTTTTACCTAGAGATCTTTTCCCTAGCTTCTAGAATGATCATTTGAATAATGAATGCAGATACTGTCATTTCTGTGCTCAAACTCTTACACTTAACATTTCATTTTATGTGAAATCCATCTCTTTGCAATGATGGACAGATAGCCCAAATTTATTATTTCTTAATTATCTCCACTTTCTTTCTTTGTCCTGACTGAGAATACATAGGTGACTTGACCGCTCTGTGACCTGTCCAGATGGATGTTTTCTTTGCAGGATTAAACTCAAGCCCGAGTCGTCAAATTCCCAATGGGCCTGAAACATCGAAATATCAAACACTTTGCTAAAAACAGAAACTAGTCTCTGTAATGAGCAAAGTGCTTTAAACCTTCACTTTATTTATGTATTTATTTGAAAGGCAGAACATGAGAGAGAGAGAGAGAAAGAGAGATTGCATTCACTGGTTCTAACTCCAAATGGTAACAACTACTGAGTCTGGGCCAGGCAAAAACCAGGAGCCAAGAACTCCTTTCAAGTTTCGCACATGGTGCAGGGGCCTGGATACTTGTACCATTTCCAGTGCTTTCCCTGGAACATTCCAAGGAAGTTGGATCAAAAGCAGCTGGGATTCAAACCAACACTGGGATGACAGTGTTGCAAGCAGCAGCTTAACCTGCTGCACCATAATGCTGACTCCTAGGACTTTTTTCTTTGGAATCCCATTTTTTTCTACATTGGAATGGTACTCCATTGCAGGAATTCCCTTGCTGCCAATTTTGGAAGCAATCTTAAAGTAGATTTGGCCACTTTAAGCAGCAAACCTGGACTCCTCTATCCCCATTACCTCTGAGAACTGATTTGTTAACTTTTAAATAATTTTACCTTTTCTGATCTCCTCAGTTATTGCCAAATAGTCCTAAATTTCTACATAACCACCTCAGAGTTATGTAACCTTCAGATGGTGTGAATATTTGTGTTATACCGCTAGAACTGAAAATAGTTCCCAGGAAATATACACATTGAAATATTTCATGGATAGATGAGTGGAAGGAAAGAATGATGGTTAGATGGATGTATAGATAGACGAAAAAGAAAAGAGGCAGAAAATGGGCCGGCGCCGCGGCTCACTAGGCTAATCCTCCGCCTTGCGGCGCCGGCACACCGGGTTCTAGTCCCGGTTGGGGCACCGATCCTGTCCCGGTTGCCCCTCTTCCATGCCAGCTCTCTGCTGTGGCCAGGGAGTGAGTCCTTGGGCCCTGCACCCCATGGGAGACCAGGAGAAGCACCTGGCTCCTGCCATCGGATCAGCGCGGTGCGCTGGCCGCAGCACGCCTACCATGGCGGCCATTGGAGGGTGAACCAACGGCAAAAGGAAGACCTTTCTCTCTGTCTCTCTTTCTCACTGTCCACTCTGCCTGTAAAAAAATAAATAAATAAATTTAAAAAAAAAGAGGCAGAAAATGATAAAGAAATTTCTGTATAGGAAAATATTTCAAGGATTTAATGTTTATTTATTTGAGAGGCTGAGTTGAGAGATAGAGAGAGAGAATCCTCCCATTCATTGATTCACTTCCTAAATGCCTACAAAGGCCAGGGCTAGTCTGGGCAGAACCCAGGATTCTGGAAACCCAACACAGTCTCCCACATAGGTGGCAGAAACCCAGTTATGGAGCCATCACCCCTGTCACCCAGGTCTGCCTTAGCAGGAAACTCAAATCAGGAGCCAGAATTAGGAATCAAACTTGGATACTCCAGTGAGGGACTTGGAGGATAAATGTCCACACATAAATTTGATTTTCATAAAAAAGTTTTTTATTCCTCAAGATATTAAGTCATATTTATATCCATCTATCTGACATGTATTTTAAGTTCTGAGTCTCTTGATTAACTTGTTAAAACCTTTTCCCCATTCCTGGTCAATCTTCTGAATAAGATTAACTTTGTTTTACTTTAAAATCTAGAAACCACACATTACATACTTACCTTGGAAAATATCTGATAAATCATCCAACAATTATGCATATGTATTAAAATTATGATATTATGTAGGCACTTTGTTGTTTTAGAAATAAATGAATAACTAAATTGTCTCCTTAAGAATATGATATAATGAAGAACAAGAAAAGCACACATACAACATACAGTGTAAAATTAAGATAAAGAGGAAATAAATTCCAATTTGGGAAGGCTTAAATGTTTACAAACAAGAAAGGGCCAATGATGTAATTCTCATGAATATTTAATTTTTAAATAAAGTTCATAAGGATTTGGGGAAAACCAAGTAATTGCAGAACTAGTACAACTTAATTTTTAGAAAATCAGGAAGAGATATCAAGGGAATTTTCAGGAGTCCATTTTTACCACAGAAAACTCTCTATAGCGAACTCAAAAACACATCCAATAAATAGATTTTCTCAAGACAAGCTTATGGTATTAAGTAGAAATTGGGTGATAAGTCCAGAAATATATTGCATATGCTTTCCCTGCATACGTGTACATTAGTGAACCCATTTTATACTATATTAAGT
Source organism: Lepus europaeus (assembly GCF_033115175.1). Taxonomy (NCBI): domain Eukaryota; kingdom Metazoa; phylum Chordata; class Mammalia; order Lagomorpha; family Leporidae; genus Lepus; species Lepus europaeus. Next base: position 64,409,129 of record NC_084831.1, read on the forward strand.
GCCCTTTAGAGGTAGTTTACTCCCAGTGTCAATGAATATAAATAAGACACAGCTGGAAGGGTGAACTAATGGGATCTCGTCAATATCTTTACCAAGTTATTCTGGAGTTAGAAATTCATATTTATTTATTCTCATCACAGAAAATTAAATTTGATTTCATAAGTCACTCTTTGAAGAGGATGATGTGGTGGTTCAGTTTAGAAGAGAGCAAACTGAGCTCAGTAAAAAAGAAAGTAGGCAAGGATATCTCCTAACAGGTTCAGATGCCTGTGCCTTAGGAAGATCACTTAAGGCAAAAAAATTAAAAGTACAATCTTCATGGACTTGGTGCAAGTAAGCCTGAAAGGCATTCAGAGCATAACTATGGTTCAGACTAAGAACTTGAAGGTAAATGTGTTATAGTTATTTTTTGAAATGACACTTCTCTATTTAATATGTTATTGCTATTCACACATTTTTCTTACTGTTAATATTGGTTACTGAGTAACTCCAATTTGGGAGATGAATTACACCTACTGTTTTGATTTTGCCTATTTACTTCAAAGAGTATCGGCCATATAATATATAGGCATGGATTGATTAGTAACTCTGGTTATGAGTCTTTATTTAAAAATACGTTTACATATTTTATTTATTTGAAACACAGAGTGACATAGAAAAGGAAACACACACACACATATAAAGAGGTATTTTCCACTTTCTGGTTTACTCCGCAAATAGCTACAACAACTGAAGCTAGCCCAGCCTGAAGCCAAGAGCCTGGAATTCCAGCCAAGTCTCTCACATGGGCAGTAGGATCCCAAGTATTGAACCATCATTACCAGGCAGATTAGCAGGAAATTGGGTCAGAAACAGGAGTGAGGCACAAATTGGTCATCTGATATGGCATGGGGAGTCCAAAATGGAAGCCTAACCTGCTGCACCAAAACACTCCCCAAATCTTCATTCTTAAATGTTTATTATGATAAAATAATTGTTGAGTTTTGAAAAACTCCTACCCAAATATTGTTGAACTAACTTGAAGAAAACATCATAGCTACTTGATGAGAAAAAAGTCAGTCAACTCTAGTCCACCCTGAACTACTTCTTACTTCACCCAAAAATCCTTGAATTTCTATGGTCTTTGAACTACACACTTTAGATTCCATTTTCATTTATGCAATGACCAAAAGTATCAGGCAAAATGTAAGAAACACCTGACTTCAAGATACGAGATGATAGCCCTGCTGGGCAATAATCCCTTAGAAATGGGAAACAAATGTGTGAACTCTGTGATTTCATCAACGTGATTATCTTCAAGAATCTTCATGCTCTGGCACAAGAAGAGTAACCTAAGTGGAGTTCAGCAAGCTCCATCAGTGGAGTGGGCAGAGCTGCAGAACTAGGGAATCTAAGGCAGAGTTTGCAAGACAATACTTGAGAGAGAAGGAAATTGAAATGTACTATGTGTTGCTAAGCAATATTTACAGGAATTTTATAGCACTAAGGGCCCATAGGAGAAATAAAGGAAGTTCTCAATCTGATACTTCAATTTTCCCTTAACAAAATCAGAAAAAAAGAGAATAAAATTAAACCCTAGTTATGCAGATGAGACATAACATTACAAAAGACCCTAAAATGTATAAAATAGAATACAGAAAAAATGCAGAGAAAGAAACTGGTTATGGGAAAAATAATGAAATTGTTAAATTAATCATATTGAGAAAAAGCATAAACTGTTTATCAGGAATGAATGTGGTAACATTACTACAGTTTATACAGGTATAAAGTATGTGTGTGTACATATATTTGCTCAATAGTATGGTTCAACTGCAATGTATCTTTCTTGATATTCTGTCCAGAATCTGTCCATGTATGAGAGTGGGGAGTTGAATTTCCCCCACTATTATTGTACAGAAGTCTATCTTTATCTTTCCCTATACATCTGATAGTATTTGCTGGAAACTGGATCCAGATGATCTTTTGCTGTGGACTACATTTATGATTGCTATATCTTCTTACTGAATTTGTCCTTATATATAATGTGTTCATCTCATTTTCTAGGCTTTTATTTAAACTCTGCTTCATTTGATATGAGGAGCTATTTCTGCTCCTTTTTGGTTTTCATTTGCCTGGTATAACTTTCTCAAGCCCTGCACTTTCATTTTATTTGTGAAGTGAATTTCTTGTAGGTAGCATATAGTGCTCCTTTTTTCTTCCTTTCTTTCTTTCTTTCTTTCTTTCTTTCTTTCTTTCTTTCTTTCTTTCTTTCTTTCTTTCTTTCTTTTTTTTTTATGAGTGACTCAGGCAAACTAAACCTTTCGCTGGGTATTTACATTCAAGGTCAGTATTGATAGGAAATAACATCTGCCATTTTGTTCACTGGTTAGCGATTATATGTGCTCTATTAATGAATTTGGTAGTGTCTTGTTTTCATGGTATTTACTTCTAATGTAGGATTCACTTCAGAATTTCTTGTAATGCTGGTCTGGTAGTGGCATATTTTCATTTTTTGCTTATCTAGGAAAATATTTTATTTCTTCTTAACTTTTAATGAATACCTTCACTAGATATAATATTCCTGGTTGGATTTTTTTTCTTTTAAGACCTTCAATATATCATCCAACCCTCTTTGGATCTATAGGGTTTCTGCTGTTTTTTAGTCTAATTGGTTTTCCTTATATGTAACTTGACATTTTTCTCTGAGTATTTAGTCTTTAGTATTCTTTCCTTGTCCTACATTTTTGAAAATTTGACTAAAATATATATCAGCTGTGCTGATCCAAAGCCAGGAGCCAGGTGCTTCCTCCTGGTCTCCCATGCGGTGCAGGGGCCAAGGACCTGGGCCATCCTCCATTGCACTCCTGGGCCACAGCAGAGAGCTGGCCTGGAAGAGGGGCAACCAGGACAGAATCCAGTATCCTGACCGGGACTAGAACCCAGTGTGCCGGCGCCGCAGGCGGAGGATTAGCCAAGTGAGCCGCGGTGCCGGCCTAAAGCAATATATCTCTTTAGGATTTGATCAGTACAATCCTTGGCTTAAATGATGATAATTACAGTTCCATACAGAGGCCCTCAATAAACAACTTCTTTTTGAAGCTGGTAACATGTACATTCCCTTGAGCTGTAGACCAGTAAAGCAGAAAGGATTTCTCAAATGCACTGAGCCTGTGGTTTATGACTGTCTAGTATGATAGGAGTTTAGAAAAAGTAAACCTCAATAACTGCAAGACAAACAATGACAGTTAATAGAAATTTTTCCCAGTGCCATCAAGATAATAATTCACAATTTATAGCAAAAAGGGAAAGCATGATAATAAAAAAGTCAGCAGCTAATAAAGTAAAGCAATGAAGTAACTACATGAACACTGTTTCCATGTAATCATCATAAATAAACAAATGCAGAACTATCCCTTTAACAAAGCATCTCTGTGTCACAGAATCAGACTGCACAACTATCAGAGGCCCATGGTTCATCACTCACTCTGTTTCGCCAGACTGCAACTCCATGCCCTCTCAGCCAAGGAGGTAATTGGTACTAAGATTTTATAATTTAATGCTTCGTTAGGGAAGTTCTACTCTGTCAGAGTTTGATTTCTTTTTTATTTCTTACTAAGCAAAACGCAATTCTGAATGATTATCAGAGACACATGGAAATAAAGATACATGGACATGAAAAATATGAGATTGATCTTCAGCATAAGCAACCCAGTTTTAATCGATTGAATACAATTTTAAGACACAATGAAGTTCATAATACCAAAACATCTAGCTCATATTTCCACAAAAAAGACAGATTTTCCCACAACAATCACTAAATAAACAAAATAACTAATAGCCAAAAAAAAAAAAACCCTCATGGCTAGAAATGGACAGATGATAGATAGACAGAATATATACATATATTATATTTAAAGATTTATTTATTTATTTGAAAGGTAGAGAGTTACAGAGAGGCAGAGGCAGAGAGACAGAGAGAGATCTTCCATCTGCTGCTTCACTCCTCTGGCTGCAATGGCCAGAACTGGGCCGATCCAAAGCCAGGAGCCAGGAGCATCTTCCGGGTCTCCCACATGGGTGCAGAGGCCCAAGGACTTGGGCCATTCTACTGCTTTCCCAGGCCATTGCAGAGAGTTGGATTGGAAATGGAGAAGCCAGGATTCCAGTACTGCATGTGGTGACTTTACTGCTACACCATAGAACCAGTCCCCAGAATATATCTCAATTCATAGTTTAAATATATAGTTGTTTCTCCATTTCTCTGGAGGGCTGGTTTGGTTCTAAGAGTCACTTGATGGCACTGGTATGGACACCAAAATCTGATATTCTCAAGTCCCTTATATAACATTGCATTGTATTTGCATATAACCTATCCAAATCCTACTGTGTACTTTAAGTCATTTCTAGATTAGTTATTATACCTAATACAGAGTAAGTGTTATATAAATGACTGTTGCATTATTTAGGGAATACTGACATTTATTACTACAAATGCAATTTTTAATTTGATAAGTTTGATCTTCACTTGGTTCAACATGCAGATGTGGATCCTGTGATATGGAGGATCTACAGTATTTTCATATATTTTGTCTCATTTAAGCAAATTGTATATAATTAGAAATATCTATTGTCGGCCAGCGCCGCGGCTCACTAGGCTAATCCTCCGCCTTGTGGCGCCGGCACACTGGGTTCTAGTCCCGGTCAGGGCACCGGATTCTGTCCCGGTTGCCCCTCTTCCAGGCCAGCTCTCTGCTGTGGTCAGGGAGTACAGTGGAGGATGGCCCAAGTCCTGCACCCATGGGAGACCAGGAGAAGCACCTGGCTCCTGCCATCGGATCAGCGCGGTGCGCCGGCTGCAGCGCGCCAGCCGCGGCGGCCATTGGAGGGTGAACCAATGGCAAAGGAAGACCTTTCTCTCCATCTCTCTCTCTCTCACTATCCACTCTGCCTGTCAAAAAAAAAAAAAAAAAAAGAAAGAAATATCTATTGTCTTCCAGGATATTTCACACATACAATCTCACTAAAAGCCAATAGCATTAGTGACTCAAGTGCTAAATCATGATTCAAATTTGTGATTTAATTTTTAAATTCGATGATTTAAATTTTGATTTAGGATCTAGTGATCATCACATGAAACCATATAACTTTCATTAGAATTCATTACACGTAGAACAAAGAGGATCCAAGATCTCTTATTTGATGGTTTCAGATTAGTATTCAAATTAATTGCATTATTGCATATTTACTGAAAAAGGTAAATTTTAAGTGATGAGATGTGTAGGATCATTTTAATATTAGCATATGTATGCATGTGCACACATTTATGTACGTGTGTTTGGTAACTGTGCCAGTGTTAAGAGAAAGCAAAAACAGAAGCTAAAGATGCCAGAAAGAGCACTGATGGGCAGAGAATGAATGGTGGTGACAAATGATGATGATGGCTAGTGGGGTTAGACTAAATGAAAGCAATGACAGTTCTATCTTTTAATAATCACTTGATTTTTGTAGACGATACAGTAATGAAGAATAGACATCCCATAAATAATTGTTTAATGAATGACAGAGAAACAAGAATGAAAATTGCTTCATGAGACAAACTTTACCAATTTACGAGTTTAAAGAAAATTTGAAAATATGTAGAGATCTCCTCAGAGTCAATTTTCTAAAATTTATGAAAAATGGTATTTTCATGAAAACACTGAAAATAACAACTTCCTACCCTAAAAAATCATTGTTAAGTTTTGGCAGGAAAAAATGATTAAGCCTGAAAGGTTCATTATTTATTGTCCTTCTCTTTCCTGTTTATATTCTAAAGTATTTGAAAAACAAGGCAAAGAGAAACATAATTGGAAAAAAAGAACTATTTTTAAAGTTAATTATGAAGAGCCTTGCTTGTATGAGGGAACTTCAAAAGGTTTGTGGAAAAATAGAATTAAATGTTAATGTGCATTTTCAATGAATTTTGTGAAGACCTGCTGTATTTTTCAGTGGTTATGTTTACTAAATCTGAGCCCTGGAATAATGATTTATACAACCAGATTTCCCCTGGAGTGCATAGTCAATAATTCCCAAATGCTACTTCCATATTCACCAGTTAAGACAATCACACTACATCTGAGGGAGTGTGTGAGAATATGAAGAGAAGACCTAGATAAAAAATCAATGTCCAATCATGCTGGAGGAAACATCAGGAGTAGGAAATCGGGAGCCAATGTGTCTGGAATTTATAGGTCGATAGATTCAATGGACATTTTGAATAAAATAAAAATAATTTTGGCTTATAAAATTAATATAATTTAGAAAACTCATATGACTATTTTTCTTCTGATTACAGAATTTGAGAGGCAGAGAGGAGAGAGAAAAAAAAGGAGAGTAGAGACAGATAGAGAGAAAGCTCCCACCATCTGGTTCACACCTAAAATCCTGTAATGGACAAGAACCCTGCGGGGGACAACCCTGTGAACCACATACACAAACTAGGTTTTCCACTGGCAGGACCCAATGCTGTCTCCTGGGATCTGCACTGACAGAAAGCTGCAGTCACAAGCCAGAGCCAGGAATCAAACCTCGGCACTCTATGGTGGGATGTGAGTATATATATATATTTTAATATTTATTGTATTTATTTGAAAGACAGAGTTACAGACAGACAGAGCTGGGGACACTGAGAGTGTCTTCCATCCATTGGTTCACTCCCAAAATGGCCAGCTGGAACTGAGCTGATCTGAAGCCAGGAGCAAAGAGCCAGGATGTAGGGATCCAAGCACTTGGGCTATCCTCCGCTGCTTTACCAGGCTCATTGGCAGGAAACTGGATCAAAAGTGCAGCAGCTGGGATTAGAAGCAGTGCCCACATGTGATACCAGTGCTGTAGGCCGAGGCTTTATACTGGCTGCACTAAAGTCAACTCCGGGATGTGAGCATCTTACTTACTAGATAAATGATGAACTGTTTTGCATTTCATGATTGCATTTCTACTTTTTCTGATTCATATGAAAGTTTTCTCTAAAATAGTCATTTTCCACACAATAGTTAATATACTTTAAATAATTAAGATAGACATAGAGAAATGTGTTTTATGTATATATTTTATTAAATATGAGCATTTTTTAGTATTCTATTAAACTGTAAATTGAGGTCACTATACCTTTATTCCAAGAAAATGTACTGACAACCAAGGAAATGGTTTTAAATATATATATTCATCAATTCAGGCATTTTTCAACTGGGGAAGGACTAGTCTGAATGACCTAGGATGTTTTCAATGCTTTTTCACTTGTGCACCAATTCAGCAGTTTTACTCAGAAATTTTACAAAAGGAAAATTAACATTTAAGTTAATGGGGATCTTAAAAATAAGCAAATAAGCAATTTTGAGTAGATTGTCAGAATCGTACAAGATCTTCCTGCTCATCTGCAAATACACAAACATAAATCCTGTAGGCATTCCAAATTATGTATCAATTAATTCATTTATTTTAAAAATACATTTATTTAGTAGCTAGCCATGTATTAGGTTATAGGGATACACATGGGATAAACAATGGTAATGAAAACATAACCATTCAATATCTTAAATTTTTCAATTCTATTTGCAGTTGAGGCATTTCCTGCTGATATAAAGATGATCAAATCAAGTAACAATAAAAATACAGAGAAAAACACAAGTAACAAATCACATTCATACACACAAATCGCAATTGCTTTGGAATGTGAATTGGATAGTTGGGACACAGAATTTATACATGCATCAAGCATACACTATTATAGTCAGATAATAACAAACATCACACATGAAAGAAGCAAAAGCAAGATATCTCAGAGTTTCATCACAGTCTTCCCTAATAGTCCGATATTTATAACCAAACTGCATATATTTGAGTACTTTTCTCAAAGAAAGCTTCCCACCCATCTGGTGAATATCCAAACTGCACACTACAAGAAAGCACAGGGTGCTACAGGAGCTGTTGAACTTTAATGGCAGAAAGGAAGAATCTGTATTTTTAAAATTATCTTCTTGATTCTCTGATTGTTTCTGTATATGCCACAGAAACAAAATTTGTATCTTTCTCTGATTTATTTCTTAGAAAAATTAAAGGATAAAACTTAACCTTGTTCTGTCATTCAATATAGATAAAACAACTCAGTCCCCTTCACTCTCATTGTCTTTTATGATCTGTGTACTTTACCTATGTGTAAACAGAATGAACTTTTGTTAAAAGCATGTCAGAACAATGCAGTTGTCAGATTTAACAAAAAATTATATGGAAGACATTTGAAGTGTTAATTAAATGATAATAAATCTGAGGTTTTATAAAGAGAGAGGTAATAGATGTCTGCATGGTTCTCAGAGGAAGAAAAAAAAAAAAAACTTCCAGAGAAATAGATTATCAGAAGAGCCTATTTAAAAAGCTGGTATAAGATAATAGTAATACATCTCAATTATTCAGAATAGTATTTAGAAAGACATGCTTTAAAAATGGCATTCTCTCAGTGAACCACTGATAATGTATATTGTGCTTCTTCTGACTTCATTAAAGTATGACCTTATAGTTTTATTTTTATTCCAAGTACATTAATCATTGAGAGTTCACTTCAAATGACTCTCGTTGTTGAACAGCATTTGTTTTGTTACCTGTGAATTCTAAGTGTGATAGTGGAAAATAGAGTTTGTAAGGTGGTATAAAACAGAGTTTTGTTCAGGGCACTGAAGCAGTCATGTGCAAATTTCAAGCTGACAGGTGAGAGTGAATGCATCATGCTTTTCTAAAGTATATATTGTTTTTGCTAGCTCAATGATTTGGGGAGTTTTGGTGTTAAGTTTGCATGGGTTAGGATGACACTTGGTGATATAAGACACATCTCACAAGAGAGTAGATATCCCAGGGTAAGTCTGCTTTGCCTTTGTGTTTTTTGTGTGACTCCACTGCCATCTTTATCTGTGCCTTTTTATTTTCCTTATTCAGAATTATCATAAAGCAATACTACTAAAATATTATACAATTCCCAAAGGTTATTTTCCCATGATTCTTGCCCCTCCAATTGAGACTTCTTTTTACTAAATCCGCCCACTTTTTCATAGTGGATTAGAAAAAGTTTTCTACACGAGTATGAAGAATTCCATCTGCTGAGACTTACTAATTTGTAATTGTGTTACTTTAGCTTTTCTTTTAATGTTGAAAGACATTAGTAAGGAGATTTCTGAGTTTATGCCATGTTATGGGCTGTGGTTCCCATCTTTTTCTCTTCTCTACTGGCTGTGGTTGGCAGGGGTGTTGTTGGGCAAGATGCTTTCACTAAAATATATTTTAATTTCTGGCATAAGAAAATGTATTGATTGTGTCAATAGTAATACTATGTAAAATCATTTAATTTGCTGTTTTATAACTAATGGGTAGTTGGCATAGTGAACATGGCAAATACTATTCATATGCAATCACACGATTCAAAGAGTGCATTAGGAGTACAATCTTTGGTGATATTTGGGGGGAAGTTGTATTTCTTACCACATCATGATGAACAATTACTTTCAATTTTATAGGGATTTCTCATTCTCTCTACATTGATCTATACTTCTAATGAACTCATATCAGTAGTGGCTGACTTAGCCAATGTCTTCTACTCTACAGAAACTGTGTATGTTTGTGCTTGCATGCATAATACATAAGTCATATTGAAGCAATAAAGACTATTTTAAAAGCTCAAATTTAGATGTTTATGAATCAATTAAAAAACAATCAACATTGAAAGGATATTGCCTAAATTTTTTTAAAATTCTCTAAGGGAAATACTGAATGTTTCTAAAATCTGCAGGAGTTCTGTAGCATAGGTCATTATGTATTAGATTTAAAACAGACATTGAGGAGCAGATATTTGGTGCAGTGGTTAAGGTGATTCTTGAGACACCTGCATCCCATCTTGGGGTACCAAATTTAACTTCCAGCTACTTTGCCATTGATTCAGCTTCCTTCTAATGCACACCCTGGGAGGTAGAAGATAACTCAAGTACTAGGGTCCCTGTGAACCATATGAGAGATGCAGATTGAGTTCTGGGTTTCTGGTTTTGTTTGGGTCCAATCCTAGCTCTTTTGAGCATTTAGGGAATGAATCAATGGATAGAAGATATTTTTCTCCCCACCTCTGCCTTTTAAATAATAAATAAATAAATAAACAGTTGAACCATGTATATGCTGTAACAAGGTATTCTTTTGAAAATAAAATAAAAAGACAATGAAAAATCATATAGTTTAACATACAAACTTCTTAAGTAAAAATGAAACATAAATAAACTAATCCAATCAATAATGTTGATATATTAAACTCAACTAAGCACTACTATCCTACTTAACTGCTGTAATACCAGCTGATAACTTGAATATCAGACTTAAATGAAACAAACCTGTCACATATATCTTTGTGTTGTTCTCTTTCAGTGTCACTGTTCTGAATACCCTCATAATTTACCTAGTAGCAACTCATTTTTATTTCCATTAAAGTTCCAAAGCTGAATGTCTTAGAGAAGATTTTGCAGACTTCCTCTGCCATTCATTTATTATTCTTTAATACTAATTTGAATCAGCACTGATCTTGACACCTGTCATGAAACACAAGCCTTTCAAGCTGTAAAGACTCTGTGAATTTATAACTAACACACATTGACTTGAGAAGATGAGCTCTATGTTATTTCTTTTACAAAGAATACTTAATAAGAGAGGAAACTTGGTTGAAAATCACTATTATGAGTGTGAACTTTAATGACTATGATAATAATTTTTGTTTTTATAATAATAAGTAATTATATAATTCCAAAGACAAACTAAAATACTTTTGAAGATGGGATTTCTGATAATCATTCAGTGATTGGCAACCAAAACAAAACTGAATGGATTTACCCTTGACTTTAACAAATGTCAAAGATGATACTTCAAAGTACAGTAAGTCTCTTTTAAATCTCAAAGTTTTGAAGAGTAATTTTTCAGGTGGAATGTGGCTAGCAGTCACTGTAAAATAAATGGATCTATAATAAAAATTGACTGGAGTTTGTGGAAAAGCCTAGATTTCTATATCCACAACTGAATGGAAAAACTGTTACCAGTTAATATTTGCTGATAATTTTTAGGTTTTTAAAATATGCACATTTTCCTTTTAATAGACCATATTATGAGATTTTATAGTTTTACAGAGCACCCAATATTATTTTAGTTATTAAAATCTTTTGATATCACTTTCCAAAGTCATAATAAAAATATAATAAAAAGCTTACAAAATCATTCTCTTTTTGACTCACCTATCTTTGGTCACTTCGTTTAGTTCTTGGTTGGATAACTTCTTTGACTCTCAAAAAAAGGCGTTATAAGTAAATAAATAAATAGACAAATAAAGAACCCAGTAAATATCAAATACCTCCTTCATAAAATATAATCAGAACAAATTCAGCCAAAGAATTTTTAAAATTAAAATGAAAAAAACTTCAAAATAAAAAGATGAAAGGTTTACACAATCTCATTATTTATTCTTTATGTATAAGGATTTGTTTCTGGCAATACATATTTACTAATTTTTTAACTTCATAAATATTTGTTGACATAGATTATGTGTTAAACATTATCCTAAGAAATTGTTTGGCAACTGTTGCAAAATTAAATGTCAACCTTTTTTTTTTAAAAAAAAAAAAAGCATTTCCTTAAGATATTTACAGCTTCGGCCGGCGCCGCGGTTCACTAGGCTAATCCTCCGCCTTGCGGTGCTGGCACACCGGGTTCTAGTCCCGGTCGGGGCACCGGAGTCCCGGTTGCCCCTCTTCTAGGCCAGCTCTCTGCTGTGGCCAGGGAGTGCCGTGGAGGATGGCCCAAGTGCTTGGGCCCTGCACCCCATGGGAGACCAGGAGAAGCACCTGGCTCCTGCCTTTGGATCAGCGTGGTGCGCCAGCCGCAGCGCGCCAGCAGCGGCAGCCATTGGAGGGAGAACCAATGGCAAAGGAAGACCTTTCTCTCTGTCTCTCTCTCTCTCATTGTCCACTCTGCCTGTCAGAAAAAAAAAAAAAAGATATTTACAGCTTCATAGATTTCTGGACAGATATACAAGCAAAGACCCTCCAGTGATAAGTAGAACAACATTGACAAACACACCCACATACATACAAGCATAGATGTAATACTTGATGATAAAATATTAAAAATGCTTTAAACTTAATTTTAAACACTTTAGAAGAGTAAAGATGCTAACATCACTATTACTATGTAAATTATATTGGGAGTTGCAGATTATGTAATAAGAAAAAAGAAATAGGAGGCAAAATAATTGGAAAACAAATAAATGATATTATTATTGTCATTATCTCCAACAATATGTAAAATATTTCCATTTCAGGAAAAGACTTGATTTCTTTAAAGGACCAAAAGCTATGGATATTATAAGAATTTTATGAATGTTACTTTATTGCAAGAGTTTCTTTATATAACATTAAAAACTCAATTCATTCAGAAGCTATAGTAACCCCAAAGTTGTGTACACTCATTACAATAGATGAAATTTTATAGACAAAATTGATAGAACAAGGATAAAATTTATATATTAATTGCCAAAATAAGAGAGTTCAATATGCTTCTTTCACTGTTATGTCATGTTTAAGAAAATTAACCCATTTATTGAGAACAACTAATAGCTTGGATATAGTGGATACCTATGGAATGTTGCTTAGAACAGATGGGGACTATACTTCCTAATCAAGCTTATATGAATCAATTATAAAAGGACCACGTACTAGAACTTAAAAATAAAACTGTTCAAAAAAAGTGACAAAGGATCATATTCTGTTATCATAACCAAATTAAAAAATAAATAGGCCAGCGCAGTGGCTTAACAGTCTAATCCTCCACCTTGCGGCGCCGGCACACCGGGTTCTAGTCCTGGTCGGGGTGCCGGATTCTGTCCCAGTTGCCCCTCTTCCAGGCCAGCTCTCTGCTATGGCCCGGGAAGGCAGAGGAGGATGGCCCAAGTCCTTGGGCCCTGCACCCGCATGGGAGACCGGGAGAAGCGCCTGGCTCCTGGCTTCGGATCAGCGTGATGCGCCGGCCGCAGTGGCCATTGGAGGGTGAACCAACAGCAAAAAGGAAGACCTTTCTCTCTGTCTCTCTCTCTCACTATCCACTCTGCCTGTCAATAAATAAATAAATAAATAAATAAATAAAAACAGAATATCAAAATTATAATGCATGTGGAAATGAAAATTCACATAAACAGTGTATCATTTAAAGAAAAAAATCATAATGAGATTTTTTTCAAACATTTAGAAGTGAATGATAATAAAAATGCCACAAACTAAATGTTGAGGAATTTAATGAGAACCATAGATACATTCATAGCAATAAACAAATATGCTAGAAAAGAAGAAAGGCATACATAAATAAGCTAATATGCAACTTACAAAATGAAAAAAAAAAGTAGTATCTACATAAGAAAACTTGAGGAATGGAAAAAGTGATGCCAGGAAGAAAAAAGTATTGAAATAGGAAGCAAGGGCACAATAGAGAAAATCAATGACACCACAGATGTCCACCTGAAGACTCATTCAATGGAAAAAAAAAACTTCTGGGATTTATCAGTTTAAGGAAAAAAGGCATATGCGTATACACACAATTTTAGGAGTGAAAGAGATGGATATAATCTATGATATCACCGATACATCACTTGCATGCTGTCCTATGATAGTAATATAGTTTGAGAAAAACATCCAAGTTAAAAAATCAGGGTTGGGAAAATATTATTATTGTAAGTTTAAACATATACAAGTTGATTTTTTAAATTCTGAATGAAAATTTCAAAAAAGATGGAAATATATAGAATTGAATGTCAGAATTAAGGTGAGGAAATGAGAGATGTGTGATACATAATAGAGACAGAACTATCTATCTATCTGTATATATATATATATATGTGTGTGTGTGTGTGTGTGTGTGTCTAAAGAATGATTGAAACCACACACATAGATGAGGTTATTCATAGAATCCTCTAGAGTGAGAAGACATCCAGACCAAAAACTGAACTTAGATGAATAATCCATTTAAATGACAGATTAGAAAAGGCAGTGAAGTAAACTAGACACAGGAATGCAGAAGAGTATAGTGAAACTATTAAAAGATGGTAGCGTAGAAACAAGTATAAAGGAGTTCCAAGAGGGAAGGACTGTCAGAAATATGAAATTCTTCTTGAAAAAGAAATTATGGACTGAAAACTATAAATCATCTTTCTGTAGCATTAAGAAGATGACATTCTTGGTGAAGTAGTGGTTGAAATGAAAGCCTTGTTGTAAAAACAACTAACAAATATAGATAGCATATATATAGAATTCTATATATAATTCTATATATATATATATATATATAGAGAGAGAGAGAGAGAGAGAGAGAGAGAGAGAGAGAGAATATAGATAGCAAGTGTAAACAGGTTTTTCCAGATCTGTGGATAGAGATAATATAGGAACTGAGATAGATGTGGGCTGAGAGAAGACTGATGAGTGACTCTGGTTGTTGACAATTTTGACCAGAGGTAAACATGTGTCTATGATCATGAATTTGACTCAGTAAAGTGGAAGTTTAAGACAAAGAAATGAACGTTTCAAGTGATGAAGTGAAGTCCCTGAGAAGTCAGGAATTTGTTTCAAACAAACTCATGAACCAATCAAATCAAGTCCTTAAAATTTTCTTTTCTGGTTAAAACTTCCCTAGCCACTGGTCTGTGAGTGGTTATTTCTTGTTGAATCTGGGTTCCATAGTTTCTTTCAGAATTCACTTATGATCAGTATTAACTCAGAGAGCCTTTGGTTTCCTCTGTTCACTATGGCTTTGTAAATTTCTGGATCAGAAGTACAACAAATACCCTTCTACTGGGAAGGATATTGCCCAATTCAAATAGAAACTAGCCAAACATGAAGTAATTCTGAGTATGTTCAAACATCAGTAAAATGTTAGACTGTGTATTTCATGAAAATTTTTACTTAGAGATATATGAATATGTATATTCAAAGTATATATAAAACTTTAGAATGACATCTTATAGTCTCATCCTAAAACTGCACACACCCTTGGGCTCATATTTTTTATACATGAATCAGGGCAAATCAGTCCTGCTGCTTGGCAGTTATTAGATGTCCACAGGTCACTGCGTACATTAATGCATTAATAAATTATCCTTCAGAATGAATGTCACCAAGCTATGTTTAACAGGATACATGAAAGATTAGACTATTATTAGAATAATGGCCTCAACTATATTATTTAAGTATAATAAAAATGTTAAACATGATATACACATACACAATGATACATCTATCTGATATTACAGAATAAATCAGCAAATTCTTGTTCCATTCAAGAAAAATTACTTGATAGAAAAAAGCATTCTTAAAAGTATTTTGTTACACAAAATTGGTTTGCTCTTTTATAATTCTAATTCTACTTTTTTTGCAAACATTTAAAACAGTTTTGTGATGCACTAGAAGTTCATACATCTCAATTATGCCACGAGTACTTTCTAATTGTTCTAACCTTTTCATCATTGCTAAAGCCAAGATGATTCCTATACCAGTAGTGCTTCCAAGAGCATCTCTTTTTAGCAATAAAAAAGCTCACTTCAAATGTTAACAGTTAAAGGACACTGAAAAATTAACTATCATCCTCAGCAAGAGAAGCCCATCCTTTGTAATATTTCCAAGTCACAATTTAAGGGAATAAATGTCATAAGCAGCCAAATCACGTAACCTAGTGGCTGAGTCAATTATCCTAGGAACAATCAGACTTCCATTTTGAAATAATTAACATTTTGGCAAGGATGGGAACTCTTTATAACTAGTCATTTAATCATGATTCAAATTCTTCAAAAATGATATATGAACTACAGTGTGGTTCATAAGAAGCTTGGATATTTTCATTTATTCAGATTATTAATTGAAAATACAATATTTAGCTTAACTGTCTTATACAAAATATTTTTTTAATAAATTTACTACTCCAGACATAATCTATTCCAATATCTGTACAGCTAATTTAGACTTTCAAGTCTTTTAAAGGCAGAATCAAATGATTTGCGGACATTAACAGCATAGGCATTGGACAAACTCCTTAGCTTATCTAAACTTCAGTTTCTTTGTCTACAAAATGGAGATAATGACAGGTACTTCACAAATATTTTATGGATGATAAAGGGGGTCTAACACTTGTGCCTAATACGAGGATGGTAAATTGAGGAAGGAAGTCTAAATGAAGCATCGCATGGACTTATCCAAGAAATAAGGTGAACTGTAGCAATACCAGTTAGCTCTGGAACTGTGATCTTTTTATATTTAAAGGCTTTTTTAGAAAGCTTTTGTTTAATAAATATAAATTTCATAAGTTCAGCTTTAGGAATATAGCAGTTCTTCCCCCCAACCTGCTCTCCCACCCCCTGCCATCTAACCTTCTACTCCCTCCCCCATCCCATTCTTAAAGACCAACTCTATATTAAGTAAAGATTTCACCAGTTTGCACCCACACAGACACAAGGTATAAAGCACTAATTGAAGACAAATTTTACTGTTAATTCTCATAGTACAATTCATTAAGGACAGAGATCCTACATGGGGAGCAAGTACACAATGACTCCTGTTGTTATTTTAAGAATTGACACTTTATTTATAATGCCAGTAATCACCTGAGGCTCTTGTCATGAGCTGCCAAGGCTATGGAAGCCTTTTAAGTCCACAAGCTTCATCAGTGATCTAGACAGGGTCTTAGGCAAAGTGGAAGTTCTCTCCTCCCTTCAGAGAAAGGCACCTCCTTCTTTGATGGCCCCTTCCTTCCACTAGGATCTCACTCACTGAAATACTTCATGTAGGTCATTTTTTGAAATAGTGTCTTGACTTTCCATGCCTGAAATGTTTTCATGGGCTTATCAGCCAGATCCAAATGCCTTAAGGCATTCTGAGGTCACAGTGCTGTGTCAGGCATTTGTCATTCTATGAGTGCTATGTGGCCTGCTTCCCTTGTTGGATCTTTCTCTCCTTTTTAATAATACCTATTGTTATTAGCAGATACTTGGTCTTATTTATGTGATCCTTTGACACTTATTCCTATGTATATGATCAGTTATGCACTTAAAATGATCAGTATAACAAGTTAAGATGGCATTAGTACCACCCAGCTTAATGGGATTTGGAGTCCCATGGCAAGTTTTTTCCTTTACCCTTAGGGATAAGTCCATAGAAACGCGCTGAACTGTACATCTCCTCCCTCTCTTATTACCACTCCTATTTATCACAGGGATCAATTTTCAATTGGATTTAAACACCTATGAATAATTCTGTGCTAAGTAAAGAGTTCAACCAATGGTATTAAGTAGAAAAAGAAAATAGTAAAAAAAAATAAATAAATAAAATAATAAGCTGTTCCCTGACAGGACAAGGGATGATCAAGTCATTGCTTCTCATAGTGTCAATTACACTTCTTTTAGGTACTCACTTAGTTGTCACATATCAGGGAGAACATATGATATTTGTCCCTTTCAGACTGGCTTATTTCACTCAGCATGATGTTTTCCAGATTCATCCACTTTGTTGCAAATGACCAGAAATCTTTTTTTACCACGGTGTAGTATTCCATAGAGTACAATTCCCATAATTTCTTTATCCAATCTTCCATTGATGGGCATTTAGGTTGATTCCATGTCTTAGCTATTGTGAATTGAGCTGCAATAAACATTGAGGTGCAGATAGCTCTTTTATTGACTGATTTCAATTCCCTTGGGTAAATTACAAGGAGTGGGATGGCTGAGTCCTACGGTAGGACTATATTTAGATTTCTGAGGTATCTCCAAACTGAATTCCATAGTGGCTTTACCAGTTTACATTCCCACCAACAGTGGATTAGGGTACCTTTTTCCCCACATCCTTGCTAGCATTTGTTGTTTGTAGTTCTCTGTATGAAAGCCATTCTAACTGGAGTGAGGTGAAACCTCATTGTGGTTTTGATTTGCATTTCCCTGATGGCTAGTGATCCTGAAAATTTTTTCATTTATCTGTTGGCCATTTGGATTTCCTCTTTTGAAAAATGTCTGTATAAGTCCTTGGCCCATCTCTTAACTGGATTGTTTGTTTTGTTGTTGTGGAGTTTCTTGATCTCTTTGTAGATTCTGGTTATTAATCATTTATCAGTTGCATAGTTTCCAAATAATTTCTCCCATTCTGTCAGTTGCCTCTTCACTTTGCTGTTTCTTTTGCTGTACAGGAACTTCTCAGTTTGATGTAAAGACTTCCTTTTTTATTTGAAAGACACTGTTACAGAGAGAGGGGAAAAGTCACAGGGGGAGAGAGAAAGAAAGATAGAAAAGTCCTCCATCTGCTGGTTCAGTACCCAACAAGTAGCAATGGTCAGGCTGAAACCAGGAGACTGGAACTCCACCCGTGGGTGGCACCCATGGGCCATTTTCAATGCTTCCCCAGGTACATTAGCATGGAGCTGGAGGGGAGGCAGAGCAGCAGAGACTCGGAATGGTGTTTATATGGGATGCCTGTGGCACCGGCAGTGACTTAACCTACTGCGCCACAATGCTGGCCTCAGAACTGCGTTTTGATGCCTTAGTATTTCACATTTCATGCCTTCAACTGTCTTCCATTATTCCTAGTCATTCTGATATCTCCTCAATACTTAAAAGATCTAATGTCGCCATCTACTCCATCCCTCTCCTCTGCACCTATTCCCCCCCAAAAAAAAAGAACTGATAGAGAAGAGTAACATCAGGAGTTAATATTACTTTTAAAGATTTATTTAGTTATTTGAAAGGCAGAGTTACAGAGAGGCAGAAGCAGAGAGAGAGAGAGAGAGAGAGAGAGAGTCTTTCATCCACTGATTCACTCTCCAGATGGCCACAATGGCCAGAACTGTGCGAATTCGAAGCCAGGAGCCATGAGCCAGGAGCTTCTTCTGCATCTCCCATGCAGGTACAGGGGCCCAATGACTTGGGCCACCTTCCACTGCTTTCCCAGGCAATAGCAGAGAGCTGGATCGGAAGTGGAGCAGCTGGGACTTGAACCGGTGCCCACTTGAGATGCCTGCACTGCAGGCGACTGCTTTACCTGCTTTGCCACAGCGCTAGCCCCAGGAGTTAGTTTTATTTACAAATTTTTACTTTTCAAATACCGACTTTGTGACAAGATTGCAGTGCTAGTTGCTGACATATACATAATCCTAGCCTACATGGATCATATATGTTTAAGCAATACACATTTTATTCATGCCAAGTCACTTTCATATCTTCTCCACACCAAACCATGATAACCAAATCAAGGCAAGACTACTAGGAAATGAAAGCAAAATAAAATAAATGAAAAGCCTTTAGATATTGCTTACTAGATATAAGCATAAGGACAGTTCTGCTTAAAATAAAAAAAAAAGTTTAGCATACAAGAATAATATCTGAACTGCAACACATAGAAACCCCTGGAGCCTCCCATATGAAGTTAATATGAATCTTTTGGGAGAACAGTGATACATTACAGATGTATGTAATAATATAGGAATAGAAGATTTTAGAAAGTTTTGTATAAACAATGTATTCTGAATCTATCTGTTTGAGTCATCATTTTTAACACTTTATATGCTGTTTTATGAGTAATCATTCAGATTACTGTTGTCAATCTCACTCACTAGAGAAATCTGCAGTTTTGAGCACTATTTTGGGGGTAGGGTGTCAGTAATTCTCCCTGGCTCCATATCACAGGATTTCATTGCTACATTCCAGTAAATAAATTGATTTATATTCCAAATGTACTTTTCTCTTAAACAAAATATTTTTCTTTCCCACAGAGATTGACTTTTGTTGATAAAATTTGCATGGTGTCTATGGCAGATGTTATGCACATGGGCTATATATTCAAAAGTGCAGTTACATCACATTGCTATTTTTGCCATGGATTTTACTATTATCTTGTTTTCTAAAAAGCTAAAGTTCTGTGATGTTTCTGTGGTGATTCTGCTTTCATTTTATAATTTCTACTAATTATGACCAATTTAGCAACATTGAAATACTAGAATTCATGAAAGAGAATATTTCATATAAATGAGCAAGTGCAATTGGAAATACCCTTTTATATCACAAATTTTTTTTGTATTTTTTTATGCTTTAAAACTTGTTAAAAACAAAGAAATTGTACCTCAATTAATGAAGTGTCTTACGTTTCAGATTTGTACTACTCCAAACAAAAAACGAGCCTCTATGTTTATCTTTGCATTGTATTAAAGGATTAATGTCTCAAATTCACTTCCAAAATGCATTTTCATTCATAGAGTCATGATAAACATGTTGATAAAGGTAGTTTTTTTGTACACGTTAATTCATTACATAATTTCAGCCTTTTATCACTTATTATTATGACATTGGGTTCCAGAATCTATATATTTTTATTATCTCACATAGTTCATATGTGCATGTAAGACTGGGAGTATAACCACAGAGGTATATTTATAGTTGGTGTATCAGCATAAAATTACTATTATCACAATGAAAAGATTATTTTAAAAATTTGAGCCATGCTAGGTTAAGCATATCATTTGATGTGACATGTCATCTGGGCAATTCTCAAGAAGACATTGCCAAAGAGAACCTCTTGGGACCCCAACCATAGCTATTGCTTGCAATGAACCCAAAGCAGCATCACTGTATTATATGAGGACTCTAATGCATTAACAATGACATACATGCTATTTAATTCCTTTTGAAGACTTTTGCATTCCATACACTGTCAAAGAACAGAACACAACCTGATAGCCAAAGTTATCATTCGGAGACCTACTTAAGCACAAAGCTACACATATAAGACACTCGATAAGAGTACAGAAAATAGCCATTATCAGAGAAAAAATTAGGGATAATTTGAGCAAATATTTACCATTTTTACTATCTGCTTTGTAGGAAGTGGAACCAACATGTCCCCAAAGGCAAAATGTAGGTCTATCCAGTAAAAAAGCATGCTGAGATTAGCCATAGAAGCTATAATTTTGAAATTATCCTTCAGCAGAAAATCTGAGAAGCTCTACACAAGAAACAGGCATTCTTTGCCACCTACGAGAATGGGGATGTATCATCTGTGAAGGATGGGTACTTACTGTTTGAAATGTTCGCTAACAGTCAAAAATATCCTGAGGACATATTCTGTGGGCCTAATATTCTGCAACATTGGCAGAAGGCAATGTGTTTTAGATTATCTTCTATAGACAATAATATATTCTGTGGAAACAGTTATCTTTGGAGTAGCTTTCAAATGCTGATGTAGCTGTTGTCCAGCTGCCACACGAGCAGTTGCTGGCAGCAGGACACACTTTGTTATGGAGCACTGGAAGGGGCTACTATCTGGAACAGTCATATACTTTTCACATATGTATTTCTGTTTTTATGTATTCTGTCCTACTGGTTTATTCACAGTACTTTCATTGATCCTTGGTATCTTCTCTTTCCCTTTTCCCTCTTCTCCAGCTTGACTGATGAACTTGACTCTTTAATGTTGGATTCAACTGTAAATCAAATTGAATTAGACTGTGCCTATTTCTACAGAAATGAAAATGAACCTTTTTTCTAGGTCAATATATTCCAGATTGGAGACTATTCATACAATAAAGTGAGATCTATCATTGGTTGATTAAGTATCCTAAGACTGTTACTTCTATTAACTAAAAATGTCATGACTTGAATAAATAAATAAAAGAAATATGGTTTGTATATATGCAATGGAGTATTACTGAGTCACAAAAATGAATAAAATATGGGCATACCCAACAAAACTGGAGATACTTAAGCTAAGTGAAATAAACCGAACATAGGAAAACAAATGCCAAATTTTGTGTCCTATGTGAAAGTGTATATATACACATACATTTGTGTCTCATATTATTTGGTATACAGATATTTACGAATGTTGTGGTTACTGATTTACACTGCTTACATAATTATATTCCACTTCCTTATTTATGCTCTTTATCATTAATCTCATGTTGTCTGACTTTATTCATTCTTGTTTTCAAAAACAGTATGTATTTCTGAAAAATGTTTACATATGAAGTGACTACTGCAAAATGTTAAAATTGTTAAATACATGTATGTTCATTGAACTCTTTTTTATATTTTTCTGTATTATTGGAAATCTTTTAAAATAAAAACACAAAAAGAACATCCTTTTTACTAAAAAAAATGTGATGATGATGCTAAAGTGAAAATATTTCTTGTATTTTAATTATAAATACTCTAACATGAACTGTCTAAGAATTTAGTTGATCAAGATGAGAATTTGGGTGGGCATTGTGGATTAGCCGATTAAGACATTCCTTGGGATGCCCATATCCCATATCAGAGTGACCAGTTCAAGTCTCTGCACCTCTACTTCGATTCCAACTTTACTTCAATGTGCATCCTGGAGGCCACAGATGACAGCTCAAGTACATGGGTCTTTGCAACCCATGGTGGAGATCCAAATGGAGTTCTGACTCCTGGCTTTAGTCTGGTCCTGCCCAGGCTGATGCAGGTTTTTGGGGAATAAACCGGTGAACGAATGAAATCTCTCTCACTTTCTTATTGCTCTTTCTATCTCTATTTCTCTTTCAAGTAGATGAAAATCAATAAACATTTTTAAAAGATTATATCTAGGAGATCTAATTCAGTATGTTAAGCTGAACCTGAAGTGAAATCAAACACAGGTGCGCAGTCCTTGTGAGACTGATATATCTGCTGAGGCTGCAGGTGGTGAGTACTTTGTCTAGATAAAGTGAAATTAGTATAACAGATCCTAAATGCCTACTAAAGGTTAGACATGAGCATTTGCTTGTGTGCTTGTGGCTATCTATTGTCATCCTAATTTTGATACTTTGGTTTAAAAGCCCACTTTGGTGACCTTCTCAGTGGCAAATGTTCACTTCTGGCAAAGAATCAAGATAGTTAAGAGTAGAAAGAGACTGTAACATTTCCTTGATTTTGTGTAACCTTTGTCCTTCATAAGAGAGAAGAAAATCCTTTCTCTAGGAAAACGATAGACCAAACCTATAGGTCTTGGTTGATTAAACACAACATCTTGACTATCACTCCGAGGTAAAACAGGCACGGCAGAACACAGGTGCAATATCAGGCTCAGATTCTTAAGTAAATGGGTCACTGAGTTCTGCACAACACAAAACATCCCCGTGGTCCTCAAGGACAACACCAAGTAAAAAATATTACAGGGCTTCAGTAAGAAAGAAATTGCTGACTAACTTCAAACACTAAAAACTTCCAGGTGTGTTACATACGCATTCTCCACAAATCAAATAATTTGATCTCTACAAATTTAAATAACATGGAAGAATGCAAACTTTTACTTAGGCATCATATAATAAACTTTTCTTGTATATGACCCCAGACATTTTATTTTATTAGATTCATTGCCTGCTGTGTGGTTATTTTCCAAGAAGTTTTAAGTATTTTTTGGGAAATATAAGTAGATGAATAATTAAACAAGGTGTAAGAAAGACAGAGATAAACAAGTAAAGGTAAACACTACAGGGTTTACCTTTTGTATTTTTTGATTAATTTAGCTTTTGGCTATTAACAGACTTTATATATTATAGCCTGATCTAAAATTAAGGCATATTATTCTGTCAAAAGTGATTCCTGATTCTTTGAAACAAAAATATCTTGAACCATAAATTAAATACACCTTATGTAATTTGTTTATTAAATATATATTTTGAAAACTTGCCTTTATGTTTTTGTTATTTTTTTAACAAATAACCAAAGTTTCTGCAAGCAACAACTCACTTTTCTCCAACAGATAAGTTGGATTTTCAAAAGCTAGCCTAGCTCATTATACAGTAGTACTGAGTGTGAAACTATCAAGGTTTCATTCGTTTTTCCAACTCAAACAGCTGCTACCATCTCAAAAGAAGCAGGTGTTGATGCGTGAACAATATTAGCACTAAAAAGAATAGACTGTTTGGTGATGACTTTTCTCACTGGAATATTGTATCAAAATACTTTTAAATTCCCTAAAGTGCCCAGGTTGGAAGGCAAATTAAACTTTTAAAGGTCTAAAAATATCTCAATAGTTTCATTAGTTTTTCTTTTGCTTACAAATACAATCTGCAATTAGGATAGTTTTATTATGACGTATTTTATTGTTTACCTGACTATATGAATATATTTTAAAATGAAGTCTATTTCATTGTTAGAAATACTAGTGTAGCAGCAGAAATAAATGAAACAGTCCAAGTGTTCAAATCCACACTTGGGACTTTATAAAAACAATTTCCAATAATATATACATCAACTCTATCATGACACTGTCACCAAAAGCACTAACAAAGGGGATTTTACTTCTGTTGTTTTTCTGGAAAGGTCATTAGAAAATCTTTTATATAAACAGAGCTTTCTCAGAATGTTAAAAATTGCCACTTTATTTAACAAATCATTCCTTTTGAGGCTTGAATTTAAAATTATAGGAATGTAAGAAAATGTCATCTAACAATGCACAAACAAGGGCTGAGAACTTGGATGTTTACTTTTGCTGTCAGAACTTGATTACTGAGGAAAAATAAACAAAACACCAAGTTAAAACTGTTGTTTAAGTGGCTATATAGCACAAATTGTTCCATGTTTCAGATTAAATTCTGTGAGGGGAATAAAATGGGAGTAACTTCTATAATAGGTAGTGCCAATTATGTGAATGCATTCATTATATGTTTACTGACTTCTATATTATTACTTTGAGCAGTAGTTGCAGGAACACCAGACCTTAAATGGAAAGAATTATTCCAAAAAGACCCAGTGCAGTAAAAGACTCTACTCAGGACAAATTTTAACAGGACTGGATTTGGAGAATATAAGTATTCTGATCTTTTGAAAAGAGACCAGTCCAGAACAATAAAGAAAATACCAGGTAGTGGCCCTTACACTGGTGGGAGTAAGAACCTCTCTAATACACATTCTTGAAGGTTACACTAGAATTCTAAGTATGTGGTAACTTGGAGTAATTCTGGTATTATAATAAGTAGGCTACTCCATACTGAGTAGATAAATGTATTTCAATCGGGATGCTATGCATCCCTGAGGGCATTTGGCAACATGTGGAGAGATTTTTTTGTTGCCAAGCATGGGAAGAGTGCTACAGGTATCTAGTGAGTACAGGTTAGAAATGACCCCTAATATACTACAATGTGCAGGACAGGCACGTATTACAAAAACATCTAGCCCAAAAAGTCAACAATACAGATATTATGAAATTCTACGTTTGGTATTTTCTTTGTTTCATCCCTAGATGTTCATTCAAAAAGTGTTAAAAGTTACAGGTTCCGACTTAACAGACCACACTTCAGTTTGATCCATTTTGCTATAAATGACAGGATACCACCTCTTTTTATGGTCATATAGTATTCCTCTGGGTATATATATCATATCTTTAGTTATTTGTTGACTTACATCTAGCTAGATTCTATAACAGTATTACCACAACCAGCTGTAGATAATATAGTTCAATTAAATTATATATTAATTAGTTTCACAAGAAATTGGCACGGAAACATAGGAAAAGTGTTTCTCTCACTTCCTCTAGTCCACAGAGAAAGTTAGCAAAGATAATTGCTGTGCCAGCAAGCAATGATATCTGGTATGACTTGGACAATACAGTCAAGAAAATGAGAGGTAAGAATATGATCTTAGAAACACATGAATGATAACTCAGCGCTGTGGCACAGTGGGTTAATGCCCTGACCTGAAGCTCTGGCATTCTGTATGAGTGCCAGTTCAAGACCTGGCTACTCCACTTCCGATCAGCTCTCTGCTATGGCCTGGAAAAGCAGTAGAAAATGGCCCAAGTCCTTGTGCCCCTCCATCTGTGTGGGAGACCTGGAAGAAGCTCTTGGTTCCTGGCTTCGGATTGGCGCAGCTCTGGCCATTGAGGGCAATTGGGCAGTGAACCATCGGATGGAAGACCTCTCTCTCTCTCTCTCTCTCTCTCTCTGCCTCTATTCTCTCTGTGTAACTCTTTCAAATAAATAAAATAAATCTTTAAAAAAAGAAACACAAGAACAAAATCAAGGAATTCTCCAGAAATCACAAAGAGAAAACTGAAGTAGTTAGACCAATGGAGTTTTGAGTGATAAGAATTTAACTATTAAAATTTCAAGATCATTTTATGTGATTTCATGTAGACTGCAGAGACCTGAAGCGCTTAGGTGATACTTGATTCTATAGCAAATAACTTAAATACATTTATCTATAATTTGTAATTTTCTGAGCTCCAAGAACACAGAAGTTTGTAAAAGAAATTCTTGCTCATTACATTCTTAGAATTGTATCTATGAACTATACTGGATCTGTTAAAAACTAAAACTAAAAAAACCTAAAAATAAAAATTATAAAAAAGACAAAAAATACTTTGATGTCATTTTATGCTTCACTTTCTCTGTTCACCTCTTTTCTCTCATAAACACAATATATGATTATACGGGATTATCTACAAAAATTGTCAAGCTAGATGTTCAAGGACCATAGAAACAAAACAGAAAAATGGAACATAGTTTAGATTTAGAGCACTTTATTTGATTTAACTAAATTATCGAAGATCTTGCTATATGTAAACCAAGTAAAACCCTCTAAATGTGAATTTTTGCTCCCCTGAAACATTGTTATGGCAATTACTGTGCTAGACTCCTTAATTCATTGATTGATTGGTTAACATAAATAGATTTCAATTTATAAACTTTACTACATAGAAATATAAAGTGCTATTTAATTATTTCACCACAGGTTATATTTTCTACTACATAATTGGGGAAAAAAGTTATAAAACCCAAATAAGGACAGTACTATAGAAAATGCACATTGTCTCATAAATAAAAGTATGCAGGCATTTAAAGATACCATGGAAGTAGAGACTTCAAGGACACAAGGTGTATAAATTAATTCTAACTTATCTTTGAAGAAGCTTTTCTATTTATTTTTAATTTTTAAAGTAAAGGTAACAACAGAAACTGGAAGGTTGGATGGGAAAGTAGGCTTTCATCAATAAAGGTCCAGACAAGAATATAAGCCTGCAGGCTACTGAAATAAATGTTCCTTTTGGTTTAGGGAGATGCTATTGTTTCCTTCAAGTTTAGTTCACCATGAGGTGGACTATTACTCTCAGACCCTACAAGACCATTTTTAAAAATCTGATGTATCTCTAAAAGCATATAGCTTACATTTAAAATGTAACTCATTAAACTTGAAAATTGATTTTTCTGGGGGGACAGAAGCAGGAATATCATCAAGTGATCTGAGGCTAGGTATTACTATCTGTTTATTGTCCCTATACGCTGTGTACCCCATCACCACCCTGCTCTATCCAACCTTAAATCAGTTTACCTCAAGCACAGCCTTGTATCTGAGACCAGCTTTGATATTTCTCCAAATTTCCAGTTCGTACTTTGTGTCTACTTTAAATAATACCTTCCATTCAGCTTCCAAATATCTGTCATTTTACACATGCAAGCACTTTGAGATCAAACTGAAAGTCTCATGAAATACATGCCATTTAAATGCTTTATTTGCTTTTAGAATCTTGAACTTATTCTATAGTGTATCCAATGTTTATAGTTTTCTAGATCAACAATGTAAAAAAAATCTCAAATATTTACATTTACAGATTTCTATTTCAGCCCCTCCATATTTTTTCTCCTTCTATATTATGGTAAGAAAATTAAGGTAATGGGAACTGAATAAAGTGAATGTATTTGGGATTTTTAAACCAATGAAATGGTTACACTACCGGGTATAACACTTAAAAATCTGATGGAGAAGAGGAAGGTTTTAAAAAGTATCCTTTGTGTGTGCACAGTATTATTATAAATAATATCCAAATCAAATGGTTTTTCTCTGTTCTTAGAAACACCTTTTAAAATCTTCTACTTGGTATTTTTTAAAGTATTTTAAATTGTTTTATTAAAGTATTTTCATATCATAATGTTCTTAAAATTGTGTCTACAAATCACATTGAATCTGTTAAAAATGAAATAAAAATTAAAATAAAAATAAATGTAAATGGGGTGAGCATTTGGCGGAGCAATTACGCTGCTGCTGTGGACACTCACACGTCATATCAGAGAGCCTGATTCAAAACCCAGCTTCACTTCAAAGTCCAGCTTCCTGCTAATGAACACCCTGAGAAGCAGTAGGAGATCGATCAAGTACTTGGGTCTCTGCCATTCACTTCAGAGAACTGAGTTGTGTTCCAGGCTTCTAACTTTAGGAGGGCCCAGCCCTGACTATTGTGCACATTGGAGAATGAAAGATATTGCCCCCCTCTCTCTCACACATTGTCTTCCTGCCTCTATTTCAAATAAAAAAAAAAAAAACAATAAAAGTTTAAACACTAAATAAATATGTAACATTATTTAATAAAAAGTAAATTCATAGGCCAGCGCCATGGCTTAACAGGTTAATCCTCCGCCTTGCAGCGCTGGTACACCGGGTACTAGTCCCGGTCGGGGCACTGGATTCTGTCCCGGTTGCCCCTCTTCCAGGCCAGCTCTCTGCTATGGCCCGGGAAGGCAGTGGAGGATGGCCCAAGTCCTTGGGCCCTGCACCCGCATGGGAGACCAGGAGAAGCGCCTGGCTCCTGGCTTCGGATCATCGCGATGCGCTGGCCACAGCTGCCATTGGAGGGTGAACCAACAGCAAAAAGGAAGACCTTCCTCTCTCTCTCTCTCTCTCTCTCTCTCACTATCCACTCTGCCTGTCAAAAAAAAAAAAAAAGTAAATTCATAAAGAAAATTCAGAAAGAACATGCACAGTTGTCATCAGCAGTTTTAGAACTGATTTTCCCTGGCTTTCAAGATCATCAATCTAATATGACACACAGGGAATGCTGAAGAGTTGAAGTGTTGAAAGAGGAAGTTTTTAGTGCTATCCACTTATACCTATTTGTGCTATCTATTTGGTATTTTCTTCAGATGTTATCTTTTTGTATGCATATTAGGACAAGAAAAGCATATGACAATCTCCACTTCTAAATATTTATAAAAGGGGCGATGGCACTTGTGGCAGTTGAATAAATACCTTCTCTGATTGAGGTAGTATCTTTCCTTTTATTCTCAAACTTCAGGCACTACCAGTTAGAAAGACAGTAGCTATGTAGCCTGAAGGATTATGATGAATCTTTTCTACATGCTTCTCTCTCTCTCCAACTATCACATTCATGTTTGATTAGGTATGAATGAGCGATATTTATGTTTTGCTACTCTAGGCCTCTTTTGATTCCCAGTGTCATAAATTCAACGTCAACCATTAGACATAAAGGATTTATTGTAAATACCAGAAAGTATAATGGCGTAGGTAGAGCTGACTGGAATTAGAGATAAGTCACCTCTTTCTCTTTTCATCTTTTCTATATGTACCATTTTCACTCACAGAGATATATCCAGAGAATGATCATCAAAGTTGGGATCTTTGAAGTTTTTATTTCACACATTTAAATTTACTACAAAAATAATTTTAAAAAATCACCTGACACTTTTCAGAATGACTATTAGCAAAAATATGAAAGATGATAAATGCTAGTAAGAATAAGTTGAAAATAGGTCTTATTTTTAGGGTTTTTTTTTTTTTTTTTCCAGAGTATCTTGGCTTTCCATGCCTGAAATACTCTCATGGGCTCTTCAGCCAGATCTGAATGCCTTAAGGGCTGATTCTGAGACCAGAGTCCTGCTGTTTAGGACATCTGCCATTCTATGAGTCTATTGTGTATGCAGCTTTCCAGGCTGGAGTGTTCTCCCCTTTTTAATTCTATCAGTTAGTATTAGCAGACACTAGTCTTGTTTAAGTGATCCCTTTGACACTTAATCCTATCATTATGATTGATTGTGAACTGAAACTTATCACTTTGACTAGTGAAATGGCATTGGTACATGCCTCCTTGATGGGACTGAATTGGAATCCCTTGGCACGTTTCTAACTCAACCGTTTGGGGCAAGTCCGATTGAGCATGTCCCAAATTGTACATCTCCTCCCTCTCTTATTCCCACTCTTATATTTAACACAGATCACTTTTCAGTTAAATTTAAACACCTAAGAATAATTGTGTGTTAATTAAAGAGTTCAACCAATAGTATTAAGTAGAACAACAACAAAAAAATAAAGTATTAAGTTGTCCCTCGACAGTCAGGACAAGGGCTGATCAAGTCACTGTTTCTCATAGTGTCCATTTCACTTCAACAGTTTTCCTTTTTGGTGCTCAGTTAGTTGTCACGGATCAGGGAGAACATATGATATTTGTCCCTTTGGGACTGGCTTATTTCACTCAGCATGATGTTTTCCAGATTCCTCCAATTTGTTGCAAATGACCGGATTTCATTGTTTTTCACTGCTATATGGTATTCTATAGAGTACATATAAAAAATAGAAACCCTGTCCATTGTTGGTAGGAATGTACATTTATATAACCATTGTGAAAAACCATATGAAGATTTAAAAAAAAAAAAAAACCCTAAAGCCAGAACTATTATCTGATCTAGCAACTACACTGCTAGGTATATATCCAAAGGATTTTAAGTTAGTTGGTTAGAGATACTCCAAATTTCACTGAAATATTACACATAATGTCCAAGATATGGAATCAAAGTGTCCACCAACAGATGAATGTTTAAGAAAATATGGTGTAAATGAGTGTACTTTAAAAACTTCAAAAAAGTATATATTAAAAAGATATTCATGGATATCAAAAACTTTGCATCTAATTAGTTTTATTTTTTAATTCCATCTTCTACCTAACAATAACCACGTTTACACAACAGAATCTCATTCAACATTTAGGAATAAGTGGATCCAGCTATTATGCTAAGTGAAATAAGCCAGATGATACAAAAAGACAAACACTGAATGATCTTAATTATACATGTAATCTAAAACAGATGAACTCATAAAAATAGGAGATAGGGTTGTGGATATCAGAGGCTGGGAAGCACTAGGTGCTGGAGAAATGTTGCTCAAAGGGCAAAATTTTCTAGCTAGAAAGGAGGAATAAGTCTTTGAGATCTTTCTAACAGCATAGTGACTATAGTTAATAACAATGTGTATTATTGCTAAGAATAAATTTCAAAATTCTCATCATAAAATATTTATAAAGATGTGAGGTGATATTAATGAACTTGATTCAATCCTCACACATTTTATACATGTATCAAAAATGACATTGTAGCCAAAAATTCATATGATTATAATTTGTCAATTAAAAATAAAAAGTATGTTAAAAATCATATTCCAGGGGCTGGCCCTGTGGTGCAGTGGGTTAACGCACTGGCCTGAGGTGCCGGCATCCCATATGGGCACCGGTTCTAGTCCGGGCTGCTCCACTTCCAATCCAGCTCTCTGCTATGGCCTAGGATAGCAGTAGAAGATGGCCCAAGTCCTTGGGCCCCTGCACCCACGTGGGAGACTCAGAGGAAGCTCCTGGCTCTTGGCTTCGGGTCGGTACAATTCAGGCCATGAAGCCAACTGGGAAGTGAACCATCGGATGGAAGACCTCTCTCTCTCTCTCTCTCTCTGCCTCTCTCTCTCTCTCTGCCTCTTCTCTCTCTGTATAACTCTGACTCTCAAGTAAAAAATAAAGAAATCTTAAAAATTATCATATTCCAGAGGCTTAATTGACTTGGTTAAAGGACTGACTCCTGAATGAATCTTTTTTTGCCAGAAGTGATCAAGGAGTGTGACTGAATTAGTGTGACTAGAAGCTGACACCTTGGCCAGTCCATGGGCTACAGAGATGGGGTTTTATAAAATCATTGCCACTACAACTCAGACAGTGTTGTTAGCTTGAGGTGGAAAGCAATTCGTCAAAAACTAGTCGATGTTACCTATATATAGGAAAAGAGTTCTGTTTGCCCAACAACAGTATTTCCCCAAACTATCCAGACCATAAACAAGGCTTCCTTCTGATCATTTTCTTTGCCTACGATTTTTATCAGGCTTACCTCTTCATAGTAGAAAAGGTGATGAAAAAATCAAAGAACAAAATAAATGTTATTAGCTATTTTTAAGATATGGAAGTTAAAAATAATTCAGGAAACAATTTCTAATTATTGAACTGAAAGTACACGAGAATTGAATAATTTAATAAAATACCACTGAATTTTTAAACTGATGTTAGTAAACTTAATAAAAGATAATATAAAATACAGCAGAGGTATATAATATATGAGATTTCTTGAAAATGATTAATGTCTGGAAATCAATGGGATAAAATTAAATGACATTTTTATTTCTATTACTCTTTATTTCTTGTCGCTTTAAACCTTCCCTCTAATTTGAGGTTTCTTGAATCTTTCAACATAACCTTTTGTTTGGCAAAGCCAAATTTTAGATTAAGTGAGCTTTTCCTGTAACATGATGTTTAAATAAACCTTGAAAGAAGTTTGTTTAATATCCTTTATGAAATGTTAAGGTTTATGTGTAACTTTCACTTTGGAATCTGCTGTTTTCCTTCAAACTATTGTGTCACAGTGTATTTATTGTTTTATATAAACTCATCTCCACTGTTTTCATTCCAAATTTACAGAAGGCCTTTTGTAAAAATTTCACATTAACTTCTATTGAGAAATAGACAAATAAGCCATTATTTAGAAAGTGTTTACATAAATTTTTTTAGATAAACTGTTGGGGTGAAAGTAAAGTCAGTCTTATACTTGAGCATACCGATATACATACACACAATTTTAAATAGAAGAAAAATGAAGATATATCTTTTTTATCTAAAGATTTTGGCTACTAATACAATTTTCATTGATGTAGGTGAGAATCTCTTTGCAGGTCAAGAGAGGAAATCATCCACACTGATAATCTCAATCTAGAGGCCACTGATAAATCTAAGTGTGAAGCAGAAAATGTACCTGCAAATTTGGTGAAGATTTTCAGAAACTTTATCAAATACATAATGGCTGAAATATGGGTATGAACCTGAAGAGATGATAAAGAGAGAGAAGAAGTCATATAAACAGTGTTTAAATTAAAAACAACAAAAAACTTGTCATAAGAAAAATATATTAAATTCATTCTATACAATGGAAATATTAGGATAATTAGAAGGAAGTTGTAGGAAGTCAGATATTTATGCAAATCAATTGCTTATTGTCAAGAAAGGAATTTGAGTATTAAGCAAAATTCTTCTAATGTATATTTAAGACAAGTTTAGATGTATATAAGACCTTTAAAATTATATTCCTATTTTCACATCACCTTTAGAAATTTTATTTTCCCAGAAATCAGCTAGATACAACTTTCAGTATATATTGCCTTTCTGGGTGTTAAAAGACTTCAAGAGTCCTTAATAAAAAATTTATTATCTCATATGTTAATAGTGTTAGTATTGTTCTATAGCGATGTAGTCTTGATTTTAAGTTAATAATCTATTCTAAGATATTTTGCTTCAGGTCTGAACTTAGTGTATAATCTTATAATTATCTCTACTGAATTCTTCTTTATAGCTCTTGATATTATTTCTGCTTCTGACCTTTTATAAGATTCAACAGGTTAATGAAGTATAAATTCCCCAATGGTTATCCCTATGCAAATAGTGCTTTTTTTTTCCTTCAATACTTTTTAAATGATTTAGAATTTATGCCAAACTCTTCATTATATAGATATATACTGATGAGGCTTTCCTTCTGATTCATTGTTTTGAACATAAAATTCTTCCTGACACTTCCTAATCCATGAGAATCATTTCCAAATTTAGTGAACTTTAACAAATGTCAGTTAAAAGTTCACTGATAAATTAGAGGTGAGTAGAAAGACAAGTAAAAGACCTAACACACAAATGTTCAGCAGAATAAGAAAGAAATCACTTGAGACTACTATATTGAAAAATAGTAAGTATAAGACAATTAATACCAGATTAAGAAGTTTACAGTTCAATTAACTCAAATTTAGATATTTTTAAACAATAACAAATATTTTTATTTATTTAGACACTTTTTTTTTTTTTTTTTTGCTGTTGGCATATCTTTTTAAACTTTTGTTACACAGTTCAGAAATCTTTCCCTTTCCCTAGGGAGGTCTGAGTTCTTCTTCTTTTTTTTTTTTTTAAATTAAACTCTTATTTAATGAATATAAATTTCCAAAGTACAGCTTATGGGTTACAATGGCTCCCCCTCCCAAAACTTCCCTCCTACCCGCAACCCTCCCCTTTCCCGCTCCCTCTCCCCTTCCAATCACATCATGATTCATTTTCAATTTTCTTTATATACAGAAGATCAGTTTAGTATATATTAGGTAACGATTTCAACAGTTTGCCGCCATATAGCAACACATAGTGAAAAAAAAATACTGTTGGAGTACTAGTTATAGCATTAAATAAGAGTGTACAGTACATTAAAGACAGTGATCCTACATAATATTTTTTTTAAAAAAATTAATTAATTTTCTATGCCATTTCCAATTTAACACCAGGGTTTTTTTTTTTTTTTTCATTTCCAATTATCTTTATATACAGAAGATCGATTCAGTATATAATTAGTAAAGATCTCATCAGTTTGTACCCACGCAGAAACACAAAGTGTAAAAATACTGTTTCAGTACTAGTTATAGCATCACTGCACATTAGACAACACATTAAGGACAGATCCCACATGGGATGTAAGTACACAGTGACTCCTGTTGCTGACTTAACAATTTGACACTCCTGTTCATGGCGTCAGTAATCTCCCTAGGCTCTAGTCATGAGTTGCCAGGGCTATGGAAGCCTTTAGAGTTCGCTGACTTTGATCTTATTCCGATAGGGTCATAGTCAAAGTGGAAGTTCTCTCCTCCCTTCAGAGAAAGGTACCTCCTTCTTTGATGGCCCCGTTCTTTCCACTGGGATCTCACTCACAGAGATCTTTCATTTAGGTCTTCTTCTTTTTTTTTTCTTTTCCATGGTGTCTTGGCTTTCCATGCCTACAATACTCTCATGGGCTCTTTCGCCAGATCCGAATGCCTTAAGGGCTGATTCTGAGGCCAGAGTGTTGTTTAGGACGCCTGCCATTCTATGAGTCTGCTGTGTATCCCATTTCCCATGTTGGATCTTTCTCTCTCTTTTTGATTCTATCAGTTAGTATTAGCAGACACCTGTCTTGTTTGTGTGATCCCTTTGATTCTTAGACCTATCAGAGCCATTGGTTGTGAACAAAAGAGGGGCTGGTGTTGTGGCCCAGTGGGAAAAGCCACCGTGAAGCTGGCACCCCACATGGGCACTTATTCGTGTCCTGGCTGCTCCATTTCCAATCCAGCTCCCTGCTAAATGAGCCTGGGAAAGCAGCACAAGATGACCCAAGTGCTTGGGCCCTGGCACCCACATGGGAGATCCAGATGAAGCTCCTGGCTCCTGCCTTCTGTCTGCCCCAGCCCCAGCCATTGTTGTCATCTGGGGACTGAACCAGTGATAGAAGAGCCATGTTTGGTGTGTGTGTGTGTGTGTGTCTTTCTCTCTTTCTAACTCTGACTTTCAAGTAAATAAATATTTTTTAAAAAGCTGCTAACAAGCAGAAAATGCACTAAGAGGTTGTATTTGCCTATGAGAAACTTAGGCTGTGATTCTAGGGACTTCAGAAGTTTAGTCAAATTTATTTTTGTTGCCAATTCTTTACTTTATATTACTTTAAATGATTTCCTTCCAACATATTATAGATTTTGTTGTTTCCATAGATTGAAAATTGTCACAATTTGCTCTTGACAAATATTTACAATATCTTATCTATATAGTTAATAAAATTATTTGTGAAAGCATCAACACTAGAATGCTGCTAAACTTTTGTTCAGAATCAACTTCAATCCTCCTAATTAATAAAGAGAAATATTAAAAAATATCCAAGAACTGTAATACAGTGTTAATCATTTGTGAAGTTTTCTGAGAAAATACAAAAAAAGAAAACATGAGGAATTCATGTTAAAATATCAAACTGTTATTTCAACAATGAAACTTGTTTTTTTATCAAGTCACTAACCAGGTGTTCTGCTACTGAATCTAGTATTGCCTAAAATTAACCACTTAGACACTGAAATGATTCCTCTAGAAAGATGACTAGAAATCTTGTTTGGTGGGCCATTTAATTTAAAAGTAAATTTGTCTTAACAATAAACTGAAAGGAAATACTGATGAATTAAAACAAAGCATTTTCAGATAATGAAGTAATTATCTGCAGTGGTTGGCAGAGTGGAAATGTCACGAGGGTATATAATTATAGAATGTTAATGATTTAGTCCTTTGCTTTTTAAACTGAATCAATATAACTGTTTTTCAATAAAATAATCCCAAGTAGAATTTCTTCCACAGTTAACTCACAATGGCAGATTATTTTTCTATATTGGTTTTATCATTACAATCAAACATCATTGTTGCATCTACATTCATCAACCATAATGCACTTTTTTCAAGAAAACAAGGGATAGTACTAGCATATCAACATGCAACACTGATACTTTATAAAGTTTCATATCCACTATAATTTATAAATACAATATTAATGAGGATATGACTGCCTTCTTTATAATCAAAAGTCCCAGCATCAAATGCAACCTATTTGAATAGGCCTTTACTCTGTACACTGGATTTGAAAATGTATTCATAATAACATAAGACAAAGTGAATTTCAAAAAAAGATATTAAACTCTTGGGGCTGGCGCTGTGGCACAGCAGGTTAAAGCCCCAGCCTGCTGCGCTAGCATTCCATATGGGCGCCAGTTCAAGTTCCAGCTGCCCCTCTTCCGATCCAGCTCTCTGCTATGGCCTGAGAAAGCAGTAGAAGATGGCCCAAGTCCTTGGGCCCCTTCACCCTCATGGG
Organism: Lepus europaeus; assembly: GCF_033115175.1. Taxonomy (NCBI): domain Eukaryota; kingdom Metazoa; phylum Chordata; class Mammalia; order Lagomorpha; family Leporidae; genus Lepus; species Lepus europaeus. Next base: position 64,445,939 of record NC_084831.1, read on the forward strand.
AGACCTGGAAGAAGCTCCTGTCTCTTGGCTTCAGATCAGCTCAACTCTTGCAGTTGCAGTCATTTGGAGAGTGAGCCAACAGAAAGGAAGACCTCTCTCTCTGGCTCTACCTCTCTCTTTGTAACTCTTTCATATAAATAAAATAAATATTTTTTAAAAAGATATTACACTCTTTCCTTGTTATGCTATCAGCTTCCTATTGCCGCATTTAACCTGACCACAAACTGTGGCTTAAAACAACAAAAAGACAAGACAGCTATGAAAGTCATATGAGTCTCTCTGAGCGTAAATGAAGGTATCAACAGGACTGGGATGTGTTTCCTTGACTTTCTCAGCTTCTATAGGCTGCCTGCATTCTCTGCTCATGGCCACTTCCTCTAGCTTCCAAACTGTAATGTTGGACCATGTCCCTTTACACTCCCATCTACTATGGTTCTCTCTCTTTCTCTGCTGTCTCCCTCTTCCACTCTGAGGGACCCTTGTGAGGACCTTCGAATCACTACGATAATTCAGGTTAATCTCTTCTTTTTTAATGGCAACTGCTTTGGAATATTAATTTATTCTGATAACTTTAATTTCCTTTCATTAAGTAAACTAACATAATCTCACAGTTTGAAGGATTAAACTCACTTTACTACAGTGTAATTTAATGTAACATTAATAGCTTGTGTGGAGTAATCATAAATATCTCCCTTCAAATATTATTTTGAAAAGTTAATTAAAAATGAAAATATGTTCAATAATTAGTATTTTTATACTCATTTTTTACTACCTAATTTCTAATAGTTTCATCCCCAGTTCAAATCTCGATTGCATGCTCATTACATCTTTCTGATCATTATTCCTATCCTATTAAATAATAAGATAGAAGAGAACAATAAGGATTGTGCCATTTCAAAAAATGTTTCAACTTTCTGGAATACTTATAAGTGTCAAAGCATTTTGTCACTTTGTTTCACAACAATCTTTTGATATTGATATCCTATGCATTTTTTAGAATACTTGCAACGTTAATTTTTTAGCATTATTGACATGAAGTTATACATCTGATTAGCCTTTTTTTACACAGACTTTACTTTTAGAGACATTTTGGGTTCACAGCAAAATTTATTGGAAAGCAGTGCAATTGCCTGAATATCCCAACCACATATTGCCTCTCTAATATCAAAGTCCTCTCCTAGAGTACTGCATGTGTTACTAGCAATGAATTTTCATTGACATATCATTATCACCCAAAGTGCATAATTTACATTAGGGTTCACCCTTCATTTTATACATTTTTACATTTTGTAGGCTTCAGCAAATGAATAATGACATCTATCTACCATGTTAGTATCATTTAAGTAGTTTTTCTGAACTAAAATTTTTCTATTCTTCACCTATTCACCCTGTCCCTTCTCCCATCCCTGGTGACCACTGGTTCTTTTGTTGTCTCCAGAATTTTGTTGTTCTGGGCATTTTAAAATTGTATTTTAGAGGTGAGTTTACTGATGCCTGACACTCAAGCCACTTAGTTAAGTGTCTGGATTTAAATTAAAACAAATATCTTTTGATTCCAAGCATTTTTTAGCCACATTGCTTTTCCAAAAGATGTACAGTAGCATCCTAACACTGTTGGATCACAAAGTCTGGAAGTTATTTTATGTACAAATTTAAAATTTTTGCTTTTCTGCTTTAATCTGCTGTTTCATTGCATTTCTATCTGTGAGATAGTGAAAAAGCACAGAATTGAAAGCAAGAGTTTGCTCAGCTTTGGCACTTTGTTTCAGCTTTATGAGACCTAGCCATACATCTGCAATGTGTATAACATTTTCATTCACTAGAATTGAGTAGAATGTGTCCAGATGTGGTGGATTCAGTCACTTTGGAAATAACAAAGTTCCTTTAAATATAACAGATCACTGTAGTTATTAGGTGCACATGCCCAGTTACTCATCAACAATGAGTGAAGTTATTTTAGCAGTTAATTCATACAGGTTATTGATCAGAAGCTCAATATTACACAAAAGTAACCCACATAGAGTGAAATCATTTCCAGAAGTTACCACTGATCTGCCCTGGTTCCAGCTAATGGTCTGTCCATCTTGCCTTTTCTCCTAAGATAATCTTAAGGTTAACAATCTACTTGAGCTTTCAGATGTGTTTTTCAAAAATAATTTATGTGTAAAATGTTCACTTTCCCTCTTTTTTTTTATAAATGTCTAAAATTTCTACTAATTTGATGGCACTAAGATTACTTTGAGTCATCTAGGAAATAATTCTGTTACCTGCAAGTGTTGATTTATCTTGAAAAATTAAGCTAGGAATATGCTTTAAACATGTATTTAAATTAGGAGTAACCTTTGAAAGTCAGATGTGAACATAAGTGGGGTATTCCCTAACCATAAAAATGACTGATTATATTTTTTTAGAAATATTATAGAATGGGGCATTAAAGTTTGGATCACAGATCCTACTAAACAATGATTTTTATGCTTTTTAAGTTTGAATATTCCATAAACTTCACAACTTAAACTAGTCTTCTATTAAGGCATTGACACTATGAATACAACTGTGTAATTACTTTAAATATATTTATGTAGCCTTTATCTATATAACATCAGGAAAGTGAATGATGACATTAACACTGTGAGTTTGTGGCCCTTAGAAGTCAGTTAAAATCAGAACAAGACAAAATGTTTTTGAAGAATTTCTATTGAAATTTCATAAGTAACACCAGTTGTGATTTGTATAATAATTAATCTTATTTGGAGATTAATTGGATTAGCAATATAAAAATATTTATAAATCAACCATTTCCCCCTATTATTTTATTACACAATTCTAACAAGGGAATGTAGATTTTATTAAAAAAAGTGAACCTTGCTTTCTTCACCTCATAAATATTTCCCTGTAACTATATAACTTTTCATAATAAGTTTTACATTGTGCACAAAACTGTATCAATTTAATATGTACTTGTTCAAAGCCTTTTTAGAATAGCCACTATGCAATAGGCATTGCACCAGGCTCTAGGGACAAATAATCCTAAGAAGTTGTTATCAATACATTCAAAGTGTAATGGTAAGGGAGAAAACCAAAAGAGTATCACTGAAACACATGGTATTTGTTGAGATTATTCAGATAGACCCAGTAAAATGAAGGTCCAGAAAGAAGACACATAACCAAACTCTTCTCCAGAAGGATGTCTGACTCATTAACCTAATGGATGAGTAAATGTTAATCAGTCAGTGTTGTTAGTGGTGGGTGACAATTCCCAAGTACAGGAGACATGGACAAAACCATTACTTAAGAAAGACAACCTGGCATTTTGCAAGAGATAGAATTCACACATTAGGGTGGCTAGAATACAAAATGGAAGAAAGAGAGATGAGAAAATTAGCTTGCAGTTGTAAGAAGGGACAAATTGTGGAGGTGCTCTTATACCTTAATCAGGCATGTACACCAGGGGAAATGACAGATAAGTATTAACTAAGAATGTGAACTGGCCAAATGTAGGTAGACTACATTGGTGGCTATAAAACAGGAGCATTATTTCATGGAGAAGTATCACAATAAGGAGTCATTTTGATGATAAATTCAATGAACATTTTTCATGTGCAATGGAGTGATTAAATAAATTTTTATATATTTACTTTCTCAGTAGTGAAAAGCTAATATTGATTGAGGTTTTGCCTGTTCTTTGCCAGTCACTGACCTAAATGCTGTACTTACATGAAGTTGGTTACCTAGTGAGGTAGGCACTACGTTCACAGATGAGGAAATTGAGGCTAGGAGAGGGTATGGAACTTTCCTCATGACTCATGGTCAGCAACTGGCAGAGAGAGGGGTCAAACCCAGCCACAGGTGATGTCAACAGTAAGGATGTGGGAGAAGTCAAGCACAACATCTAGCTCTAGCCAAGCTCAGTGCCACTATGGGAGGCTGAAAAGCAACAGGCAAAGCTCATTTTAGCTGTTTATTGTATGCCACGGATTAACTATTTTCTTTTTATTGCACATTTTTTCATTTTTCTAATTTTTATTGTAATTAATACTACATTAAACATCAATGTGCATTTATAATTCCATATTTTATTTTCTTTAATAGAAATTAACACATGTGATTTTAATTTTTAAACCAATGTATATCAAAGTATTAATTTTTCCAAAAAGTTTATTCACATTTGTTACTTTTTCTTTTCCTTCTTTTAACACGTATATTCTGACATTCTGAAAACTTAACACAATACAATATAGATATCATCCTGGAGGCAGGCATATGGCCTAGTGGATAGGGTGCTGCCTGCTATTTCTGCATTTCATAGTGAATGGAGTACCTGGGTTTGAGTCTTGGCTGTGTTCCTAAATGATTACAGAATCTTGTTAGTGAGGACCATGGGAGGCAGCAGATGATGGCTCAACTAGTTGGATCACTGCCACCCATGTGGGAAGCATCTAAAGTGCTCCTAGCTTCCACTTGGCCCAGCTCTGGCCTTCCGAGGCACTAGAAAAGTGAATCAGTAGATGAGAGCTCTTTTTGTCTTTGTCTATCTTGCTCTCTTTTCTATCTGCCTCTCAAAATGTAATCAAATAAATGACATTATAGAACATATCTTTATTGCCCAACCTTTTAAAAATTTCAGTACATTCATAAGTTATTTTTATAGTCACTAGGTAACAACTACAACACAGTGCAAGAAGGGCCAAGAAAGCCTACTCTGAAAAAGAACAGATGAACTACAGAGATGAAGCAGTTCTTAGTGCTTCTCGGATCCTAACTACAAGCTATGACAAAATATTACCTTTTGAGGATCTCAGGATTTCAAAAATTAAGAACAATGTCGTCCTAGACTGTAAAGTCTTTAAAATTAGGTTTTATTTAAACTGTAAATAAAAAAAGAATTAATTTCAATAATAATACTTGCAGTCATATATATTAAAATGAACAAGAATTTTTTAGTTCATTTTTTTCAGGAGGGAGGAGTTTATACCCAAGGGAATGATTAATTGGATTTAGTTGAAATAATAGCCAGTCTTCTATTATTCTATCCTCAACAACTTAAATTTACTTATTTTTGAAATCAAAGACTTGAATTTGTGAGCAATAAATAATTGTACTCTGTGATTTTTATGGCCAGTGAGTGTATTCCATTAACTGGTCTGCTTGTGTGAACCTCACACATCCATTGGTTTGCAGCATTCCAATTAGCTCTCTTCTCAGTGGCACCTTGTCACAGCACTTCCTCTGCCCTCTACCTATTCTCCTTGACAGCTCACAGGAACAAGTAGGCTAAATCAGGACACCAATGACTCATAGAGACTTGAGACCTCTTACAGTTCTTACTTAGAATATGTCTAATGACATTGTAACATTCCCTTTTCTCTTGTTGTTAGGAGAATCTCTAGCTCTAAAAAAATTATCTGCTTGTTAGATGTATTGGATATATTTTTATTACACTGAAATGTACATTCTGTATAGAGACTCTTGGGGCTTATACAATCACCTGATGAAATAGACCAAAGAATACTGTCGGCCGGCGCCGCAGCTCACTAGGCTAATCCTCCGCCTTGCGGCGCCGGCACACCGGGTTCTAGTCCCGGTCGGGGCACCGATCCTGTCCCGGTTGCCCCTCTTCCAGGCCAGCTCTCTGCTGTGGCCAGGGAGTGCAGTGGAGGATGGCCCAAGTGTTTGGGCTCTGCACCCCATGGGAGACCAGGAGAAGCACCTGGCTCCTGCCATAGGATCAGCGCGATGCGCAGGTCGCAGCGCGCCTACCGCGGCGGCCATTGGAGGGTGAACCAACGGCAAAAGGAAGACCTTTCTCTCTGTCTCTCTCTCTCACTGTCCACTCTGCCTGTCAAAAAAAAAAAAAAAAAATTAAAAAAAAAAAACAAAAAAAAACAAAGAATACTGTCAAAATGCATCAGATACAGAGTTTCCTTTTCTGAAAGGTTAAAGTACTGCATTTCAACAATTTTTCTATGCTTCAATTGGAATTATTGAAAATACCTTTTCCCTAAATCATACACTACTTGCATTTTGTGCTAACGTTGAAATTATCCTTTGCCATCTCTTCAAACAGATGTAAAATTTCCCAAAATTTTGGGAAGATTTTAAGTTATTTCTGTTCATCATTTTCCTTATGTGTAAAATGGGAATGAGAAAATTACTACCTCCTTACCACATATGGTACACTGCACTATTGGTCTCAATCATTCATCCTTTTCTATAGCCATACACACTGTCATGTAACTGCAGAAAACTCCCACTGCGGACACCACTTAAACCTAGGGACTTGCCTACTTTGGTCTTGTTTTGACCAATAAAATAAATTGGTGGTTTGGTAGTTTTACAGCCTGGGCTTTAAGAGAGCTTTGCTGTTCTCATTTACCCTATCATGCTTTTGGTATAATCAGTAGATTATGTGCAGCCCAATCCACCAATTCCAGATATAAGATGAGAGGCACTTGGATAAGAGGCATCTCTAGACAACTACAGACACACAAATGAGACAAAATGAAACAAAAGTAATTCAATATAGATCAACTGAATATTCAAGAACAAATCTCAAACTGTATAGGAGACTTGTTTTTTATTTATATAATTATCTTTGAATACTAATCAGATTCTGTGAGTTGTTACACAGCACTTATGTCACTATAACTAACCAATACAAGATGGTTAGGTGAAATCCATCATGCGATGTTAAATGCCCAAAATAGTGCCTTGTACATAGAACAGTAAATGCCCTAAAATATTACAGCATTAATTAAGTATTTGCATTTATCTACCCAGAGTACTAAGAATTGTGTTTTACAGTGGGAAGTTTAAAAAGCTTCTATTAGTATATTGATTAAATTAATTTAAGGTAAAGTGCTAGGTTCTTCATTCTAGTTTTTAAATCACAAGACAAGCTTTTAATTTCTCTTTCCACTTTGAGTCTTCTAGTGGTTAATAAAATGATCATAAAAGGGATTTCACTTTGTGGCCTAAAATAGGATTCCCTTTCATGACACTTTATTTCCTTTAAAATGCAAACAAAAATGCTTTAATGTTACACAAAAGAAAGTCCAGAAATACATGAGAAAAGTGACATGCAGAGGTCTTTGCATCTAAGTATTAAAAACAAGATCAAAATTGAGGTCTCTGGCTTTCTAATTCAGTATTAATGCATACTGATTTTAAAGGTATGCCCCTTTACTCCAATTCATTCACAGTGAGACTGAACAGGGAACTATTCTTAATAAGACAATGTATGTTGGGGAAGACAGACTCCTTTTAGGTGATTTTGCTACAGACAGCACAGCTGATTGATAGTAACTAGCTGGATACTTTCCACATCACATAAAGCATAGTTTTATGCCATGGCCCTGCTTTTTCAGGCTTCTTCCAGTTGATGACTGAGAATGGAGGTGGAGGGGGTACCAGAACAGGAAAATAACTTACTGTTGGAAATTTCTTCTGATCTTTGCTAGAGAACTTCACATCAGCCAGGAAAGCACTGGCTGGGAACTGTTCTTCCTCTGTCTCTCCTACAAGTGTCACACCTGGGTCACTGTCTGAAAGCTCTAATTGTCTGCTTTGCTAAATCCCCTTTACTCTTACCAAGTGTTTTCCCTATAAATGTTGCACATCCAGTGCTGCATTGATGGCATCTTCTTAAAAAATCTGAACTGACATACTCCAAATAAATGATTCAAACATCTTTTGATCACCATCTGTATTTGTCTGATATCAAACCTAAGAATAAGACAGTGAGCCAGAATAACTTCCTTAACTGTAAGAACTCAAAAATTAGTATTGGTGACAGTTATTTGTATGACCATCAATAAAATGTGCTCTATCCTATCACATAGAAGTCTACAAAATGCATAAGAGCTTAATAAAATATTATTTCTTCTTCTGGATGAGAAACTGTAAAAGGTTTCACAAATGAGCTGACATTTCAGATTGGTCTTCAAGTACGAGTAATATATTCTTAAATAGAAAACAGTCTTGGGGAAAGAGGTTAGAAGAGGGCATTCCAATAGAAGTATCAACATGAATGTAGATAAAGCTGTGTGAATATATATGACATGTTAAAAGGATATCCAACAACTTTCACTTTTTGTCAAGCTGTAACTGCACAGTCACATATAAGATGTTTTCAAGAGCAAATTTTTATTGATTTGCTTTCCTTATACCTTTTCATAGCTGTCTTGACAAATAAATGCACCTTCCCTCTTCAACACTTGTTACAAAAGGAACCCCAGAACTTTTGAAAGAGGACAGTTTTTGGGTTGAAGTTGGAAGGCATTCCGAAGGAAAATTAGAGTTGTATATGCCTTGAGTATTAAATAAAAGAAACTACAGGAGAGTGAATTCAGCATAGGGATTCTTCTCTGTGCTCACTGGAGTCAGTAGTGGCAAGAGTAACACCATTGGCACTGTATAGGGTGCTCAGACTACAGATACAGATGATATTTCCAAGAAGGTAGTAGAAAGATTATTAGCAAGGAGAGAACAGATAACAGCTGGAGAGAAAACTGGATGAATTAAAGAGAAAACAGTCAAGAGTATTGACCAAAAAACACTGGGAATAAAATGTTTAAGAAAGAATAAACTATGAACTAAAAGAGTTGCTCCCCCTATACACAGGAGATACATTCCAAGATCCCCATAAAACTATATATGTATATAGTTTTTTCATATGCATATAGTTTTTATGTATATATGTCATATTTATACAAATATATGCACAGACACATAAAATTTAATTTATAATTTAGTTACAGTAAGATTAACAATAAGTAACAGTAAAATAGAATAATTATAGAAGTTATAAAAGTTACATGCATATGGTCTCTCAACTTTATCATCTTGTTTTATTTGTTTATTTTTTATTTTTTGACAGGCAGAGTAGACAGTGAGAGAGAGACAGAAAGGTCTTCCTTTGCTGTTGGTTCCCCCTCCAATGGCCGCTGCAGCCGGCATGCTGTGGCCTGCGTACCACACTGATCTGAAGCCAGGAGCCAGGTGCTTCTCCTGGTCTCCTATGGGGTGCAGGGCCCAAGGACTTGGGCCATCCTCCACTGCACTCCCGGGACACACAGAGAGCTGGCCTGGAAGAGGGGCAACCGGGAAAGAATCCGGCACCCCAACCGGGACTAGAACCCGGTGTGCTGGCGCCGCGGGTGGAGGATTAGCCCATTGAGCCACGGCGCCGGCCAGCATATGGTCTCTCAAACATCTTATACTGTACAGTATCTTTTAATGCAGTTGACCATGGGTAACTAAAATCATGGAAAATGAAACTGGCTGACTTGGAAAGGGGCAGCAGGGACTGCTATATGACAAATTATAGCTCTGTGAAGGCAATTACAAATGACAGAAAGAATGGTAAATGTTTGAATACTGAGTAACTGAACGGAGTTAGTATGCCTCATACAATGCACTAAAAAAAAAAAAGAAAGAAAAAAGAAGAAAAGGATAAAATTGGAGAGAAGGGAAACTAGATAACAGACCTGAATCAAGAGCATAACTCTCCTGCCAGAGTCTTGATTTTCTATTCAAATATTTTAGACATAGTTAAAATGACATTAGTTGTACAAAATTCATTTACTTTACTCTGATAGACAATGTTATAGTTTTATCAGGCAGACTCTATCAAGTCTCCTGAAATGTTTGGTTGATCTTTATCAATTACCTGGTAATAATCACTGAACTGAAACCCAGCTCTGAATTCATGCATAATTATTAGTTTGTCAATGTTGACAATTTTTGAAATTATTTATGTGGTAGTTTCATCATCTCTATAGGTTGGTAAACACAATACTTACATTATATGTTATTTTGAGTATCAATGGAGACACCATATAAATTCATTCATAATATATATTCTCAAATGCTTACTATTCCTACCATTGTAATTATCATTGACAAGTTTCTCATCCTCTCTGAATTTCCAAATATCTTATTTTGAAAGTGAGGATAGCAATACTGATTTTTAATGTTGCAAAGACAAAGAGTACAATGCAACTGGCATAGTGCCTGGCACATGGCAGGCTTTCAATACATGCTACTTTTTATCTTTCCTCTTCTATCTCATTTTATCCCTTCTCCCCCTCGGTTATTACTGATATTGTCGTGATTTTTCCCATGATTAAATAAATCTTCATAATATGCAATTAAAAAGGAATAGGCCCTTAATTTAACTTGAATGTTTAGAATAAAAAAAATTATGCAGCATTGGAATTACATTTCCCTCTGCTCCAAAGAACTATGAGTACATGGAAGTCAGCATAATAGTTCAACACAGTATAGGATAATCCAAGATCTGAACTCTCCAAAACAACCAATCAAAAATGAATATACTTCTGTGATTGACTTCACAAAGTTAGCAATTACTAACACAGGGTGTGAAAATTGAGAAACAATACGGCTGCCTTTTCCCATGAGAGCTCTACAGTGGCTGTGTGATAAACAGGAAAAAAAAAAAAAAAAAAACCTGTACAAATGGAGATGGAACTCATTGAGAGGTTTCCATTCATTAAATAGAGTTTTCTGCAATAAAAATTATGTCTCCTACTTGAGCTAACAACATTGGAGGAGACTCTAGATGAAAAAAATTAAAATAAATCTAATTTCAACCTGAAAAGAAAAGCAATATCTTAATGGAATTATTCCCAAATTATTGTCTGATTATTTCTTCATATGTTGCTCAGTTGTATAATAAACGTGGAAGTGCTGAAGACCTACATTTATGTCAAGTCCTCCTGCATCCAGTGCCACTGAAATACTTGCATTGATAAATGAAGTCTTTGTATCACTGGTGAACCTAGAGGCTGGACACATAGTATATTCACCCAAATAGAAAAACAGATGTTTTCTTCTCTGTGTTTTACTTTTTAGATGCAATTTATTGTAGAACACTATAATCTAATTTTATATTTAGTATGCTACATATAGCATATTTAAAATGTATATGTAATAAGGCTTTTAAAAAAGATTTTTAAAAATATTAAACAATATTTGTAGACTTACAGATTATCGAAGATGGCTAGTTACTGTTCATTCTGTAACTCTAAAGCTAGAAATTCACCCCAAATTAAGCAATTAGATCTGATTATCTGGTGAAATATATCTCCTCTTTTTAACTTTTATTTAATGAATATAATTTCCAAAGTACAGCTTATGAATTACAATGGCTTCCCCCCCAAAACTTCCCTCCCACCCCCGCTCTCTCTCCCCTTCCATTCACATCAAGATTCATTTTCAATTCTCTTTATATCCAGAAGATCAGTTTAGTATATATTAAGTAAAGATTTCAACAGTTTGCACCCACACAGAAACACAAAGTGAAAAATACTGTTTGAGTACTAGTTATATTATTAAATCACAATGTACAGCACATTAAGGACAGAGATCCTACATGGGGAGTAAGCGCACAGTGACTCCTGTTGTTGACTTAACAAATAGACACTCTTGTTTATGGCATCAGTAATCAACCTAGGCTCTTGTCATGAATTGCCAAGGCTATGGAAGCCTTGAAAAAATATCTCCTAGTTTTTTGTTTTTTTTTTTTTTCTGCACCTAACTCATAATATGTCATCTAATATAGTTCAGGTTAAGCTTAGTTTACAAACTTGATTTGTCCTAGGTCTGCTGAAATTTATCATATCATTTTGTCAACTCTCTTGATGATTTGCAGAAAGATACCTATGATCGAGTTCACTGCAAGTTTTACTTTATCCATGAAAATTTATTTTTTCTAAAGACAACATGTATTCACACCATTTCTATAAGTCCATTGGTTTCCCACTTATTCTGTTTTCTTCCTTAGTCACTCTAGTAGTTTTTACTGGACAGTTTGTATCCTTAGTCACGGTTCATCGTGTATAGCTCATTAAGTTTTGACTAAAGTAATGCATATCCTCAGCCTTTTAAGAGTGGCTACAGCAGATGGAAAAGGGACTGGGCCGGAATACACAGTATGAGCACCAGAGTCTCAGTTTAACAGCTTACTCAGTACAGAACTGAAACAAACTGAAGTAACTATGTAATTGTGATGAACCTTAAGATACTTCCCCGACAACTGTCTCTCATCCATGTAAGATCACTAAACTAAAAAATTAATGAATGTTAAGATCTGGTCTTTATCTGAGGCTGCCCAACTCTCAAGGTCTTACTCTTAGAATCACATAATGTTCTGTTGTAAAAATCCACTACTTCATTTTATTTTCAAAACTATTTAATTATTTATTTGTTTACTTAAAAGGCACAGCAACACAAAGAGATAGTGAGAGGAGAGAGAGAGAGAGAGAGAGATCTTCCATCTACTGGTTCACTGGCCAATAGTCCCAAAAGCAGGAGTTGGCCAGGCTAAAGCCAAGAGCCAGGAACTCCATTCTGGGCTTTCATGTGGATTGTAGGAATTACAATCCAGCAACTTTCCCTAGCACATTAGCAGGGAGCTATATTTGAAGTGGACTAGCCAGGAGTTGAACTGACACTCCAATATGGGATGCAGCGGTAGCTAGAAGTGGCTTAATTCATTATGCCACAATGTAAGCCTCTTCTACTTCATTTTAAAGTGAGAATGATAGGCCGGCACCTTGGCTTAACAGGCTAATCCTCCACCTTGCGGCGCCAGCACACCAGGTTCTAGTCCCATTTGGGGCACCAGATTCTGTCCCGGTTGCCCCTCTTCCTGGCCAGCTCTCTGCTGTGGCCCGGGAAGGCAGTGGAGGATGGCCAAAGTCCTTGGGCCCTGCACCCGCATGGGAGACCAGGAGAAGCACCTGCCTCCTGGCTTCGGATCAGGGTGATGCGCCGGCCGCAGCGGCCATTGGAGGGTGAACCAACGGCAAAAGGAAGACCTTTCTCTCTGTCTCTCTCTCTCACTATCCACTCTGCCTGTCCCAAAAAACAACAACAAAAAAAAGTGAGAATGATAAATCCCCAATAGTTTCTTTGAGTACTGCATGAGATATGACATTTAGAAAACTCTGAAAAGAGGACAATGTCTGACATTATCTTCAGTCTTTGTACTCCTGGGTTTGTTTTGTGAAATCTTGCCTCTCTATACAAGACAGAAGTGACAAAAATGGTGTTGTTTTTTTTTTTTCCTGTTTTCTTATTTGTTTCTTTTTTTATTTTATTTTTGCAAGTGAAGGGCTTGCCAATTTTTCTCTACAGTAGAGGAAAGAAAAGTCTGGATCAATTTTCTTTCCTTTGTTGCTTCAAAGAAACTCATTTTTGTTGCTTAAAACTCCTTGTAAGTAAGATATGGTCATTCCAGGTAGCCATTATCAATGCACTGAAAATCCACTTTTTACAGACAGGTGGTGTCATGGTTTCCAGTACATTTCTTTTTACCCAGAGGAGAGCTTTCTTTATTTAGGGTTTGCCGTTATCCACATCAGTTTACCTCTGGATATTTCTCCACTTAGAGAGCTTACTCATGAGTAGGACATTTTCTCAACTTTGAGAATTTTATCAGTAGTTCTATAGCTTTTGTCACTAACAAGAAATTTAGGATTAATTTCTATTGGACATTTTCAGGAAAATACTTTTTGGAATCACAATATTCAAAATATGAAACAAGTTCAAAAAATTAATGTAAAAATGTATATTTTGGAAACTTGAATTTCAAATTGTTTTGCACAAAATTAATTTATCCTTTAAGTCCATTTTTCCACAGCTTTTCGAACTCTCCCTCTCTCTTTCTCTATCCCTCTCTATTTCTCTCTCTAATCTCACTCCTAATTCTGTCATTTTGTCTTTCAAATAAATCAATAAATGAATCTTTTTTAAATGATATATAATATTCAATTGAAATATGCTATATCTTAAAGGAATAATAACAAATAACACTTAGTGAATCTAGCTAAGTGTTTTACAAACATAATCGTTGTTAATGTTCAACACAATCCTGTTAGTTCACACATTATTTTGAACACTTGTTTTGAAGAATAGATCATTGAAACTTAAATAAATCGATTGCTGATTGAGCTACTATTCAATGCTGACCTGTAGCTCAGGTGTTCCTTCCTGTGCACATTTCTTTATATGTATGCTTCACGTAATCTTTCTTTTGACAGTTCCACTGCAGTTGACTTAATCAACATATAACAGAGTTTGACTATCACAAATAATGAGAACATTCTAAGTATTAGAATGACTTTGATCCCTTACCTCAAATGAAGACTAAGTTGATAGTCTGTACTGTTATGACATAATATGAAGGAACTCACACTGGCAAATCTATTCTATTCTCTGGTCCTATGTAAGGATGAAAATAACATAACTGAATTTCAAAGCCAGAGTATTTTCAATAGCTTCCCAACATACAAGTTGATACCAATTATCTCATATTTTTCACTCCAGAAAAAAAAATCTTTCCATTCAAATGATAAATTATATGTTGTGCCATATTATAAAAGTTTATTTCCCCTTTACATAAAATAATGAGCAATGCATTTGTGAGCAATGTATTCTTTTTTGGAATGTTCTATCCCCAAAAATCATACAATGTAGCAATTATACCCTTACCTTCTCTGACATTTGAGTTACTATAAAATATAGCTCATGTACTTGGAATTCAGTCTACTTCTCACCTCCTTAGCTTTACTTATATTAATGTTATACTCTTTCCCTTAGCACTTAGAAAATTCCAATTTACCTGTGAAGAATCATATTTTTGGTTAAAATTATTTATTTGAAAGGCAGGCACACACACTCGTGTACCTCACACACATTCACAGAGAGTGTTTCTATCCGCTGGTTAACCTCCCCCACTCCACCAAATACCCACAATGATAGGAGACGGGTAGGGCCAAAGCCAGGAAAGAGAAACCATCCAGGTCTCCCAAATGGGTGACAGGGACCCAACTACTTGAACCATTACTTGCTGCCTCTCGGGGTGTCCATTAGTAGGAAGTTGGAATCTGGTGCTGAGTTAGAACTCAAACCCAGGCACTCCAAATCCAAAATCGATTACAGGCATCTTAGCCATTAGGCCAAGTGCCTGTCACCAGAATTTTAAAGTCTTCTTGAATTTCTGTGCTGGTCTATGTACATCCATTCTAAGCTTACTCTTGATAATGAACCCTTAAGTTTGCATGTATTTTACTCTTCTCTATATCCAGAGTGACTAGAATTGTGAAGATCCAAAGCAGGCCATTGAAAATGGTGCTGTTTCACTGATTGAATTCAGTGAAGCTATAAATTATTGCCTTCCTAAGAAGGTGTAATTGCTTAACTAAAATATCCATGTTTTACCATTTCTGTCTAAATGCAGAGGAACATAATAATAACCAGGCAAATAATAACAGGGACTGGCACTACATTGGTCATGGGACAAGGCTGTTATCTCTGTAGTCATTTGTTGAAGAGTGCACAGATTTTAATAGATATAGAAAGGATTAAAAGGTTTATCTGTCTAATCTAAAAGCCTTTCATAGGCTTCAGTGTTAGAAGACAAATGAACAGAACGTATTTATTAATTTCTTCTCTTTTTTCCTCTTCTTTTTCCCATTCTCATTTATTTCTTAATTCTGAGTATTAAGATGTCATTTATGGGGGCTGGTGCTGTAGTGTAGAATCTTAATTTCCATAAGGGTGCCAACCTTTGTGCTGGATGCTCCAGTTCCAATCCAGCTCCCTGCTACTGTGCATGGGAAAGCAGAGGAGATGGCCCAAGTGCTTGGACCCCTGCACCTATGTGGGAGGCCTGGAGGAAGCTCCTGACTCCTGACTTCAGCCTGGCCCATCCCTGACAGTTGTGGTCATTTGGGGAGTGAACCAGTGGTTGGAAGATGTTGTTCTCTCCTTTCCCTCACCTTCTATAACTCTACATTTCAAATAAATAAATAAAAATATTTTTAAAAAAAGAAATAAAAGTAAACTATTTTTTGTGTATATGTTTGTGAGTATGCTTACACATGTATCAATGGGTTTACTTCTGTAGAAAATGGGTTTACTTCTGTAGTTCAAATAACAGCATACTGATTTTTGTGAAAGTCTAATATATAATTTACCCAAAATGACTTTGATAAATTTTAAATACATCAGAAATGCTAACTGAAAATTGCTAGTGAAATTATCTATAGCTGGGCAACGTAAATAGAAACATGATTTCAGATATCAATACGGGAGAGGATATTTAATCTTAGTACTCAATTTAAGTTGGAAAAACAGTTTTGTTAATCCATAATGCATATAGATAACCACACATTTTTACTTCATACCAACAAAGAAATAATGTTCCTAAATACTCGTTGCAATCTATTTTTCTTCTATTATATTAATTTAAACTATCAAATAGCTATGCCTATAAAAAGTAATATTGTGGATAAAATTTCCAGAGTCAAGAAAGTATACATCTACTAATATCCTTGAAATAGTTAATAATTATGCTTGCAGGAATAGCCAGAGTCACTGAAATGCTCTTTTGAAATGAACAACTTGTCATTCCCATTAAGTAAATAACTACTTACTGCTTTTTATATTTACATGAAAACTAATTTTAAAAAACTAAAAGATACTAGTATATATGATATACGATGATTAAAGCACTTCAACACATTGAATTATTCTGTTTACTAGTCAGGTTTTCCCATGATTTCTCAGTGACTACAAATCCCTATACTTGCAGATTATTCAGTGTGCTCCCCTAAAATTTTCCACACACATACAATTCCTATATGTTTGCATGTTCTACTAACATTATCATTAAAAGTAGAGACTATGACACCACTGCAAATATTCATAGGATAGTAGTAACTATGTGCATACCCTAAAAGTGTGGATTGAGCTAATTATTATGGTATCTACAAATGTTTCATTAATTATTCCTAAAGTAAATCTTTACCATTAGGAGACTTCATCAAATGGCTTATGTTGACAACGAACAAACACACACACAAACACACACACACATACACACCCACACAAGATAAATCTGTGACATCAGATGATTATTCCAATTGGTTTGTTTGAATGGAAAACAAAAGTCTTATTGGGTTCCTTAGACTTCAGGATATATTTCTTAAAATAAAAAAATGCATTAAAATGAATAACTCCCTAATTGAGACTCTTTGTTTAATCCATTAGTAATCCTTTTTTCTCTGCTTTACCCTAAAACTCATAAACATATTATCATTTTATGAACAAATTTTATCAAAATACTTATCATAGGTGGTTGTCTGGATTAGCAGTTACAATACCCACATCCTATATTGGAGTGTCTGGGTTCAAGTTCCAATTCATTTCCACATTGCAGCTTTCTACCAATGTGCTGTATCCTAAAAGAAATCAGTTGATGGTTCAGGTGTTGCATCCCCTCAACCTATGTGGGAGAATCTGATTAAGTTCTTGGCTCCTAGCTTCTGCCACTACTGTTGCAAGCACGTTGGGAGTAAGCCAGTATATAGAAGCTCTGTGACATTTTGTCACTATGCTTTTCAAGTAGATAAAAAAATGAATAAAACATACACACACAATTAAAGGTCACCTTTAAACTGTGACCGTAGGAGCCAGTATCTTGGAATAGCAGGAAAAGCTGCGACCTGCAACAACAGTATCCCATATGAGTGCAGGTTAAAGTCCCAGCAGCTTTACTTGTGATTCAGCTCCCTGCTAATGCGCCTGGAAAAGCAGCAGAGGATGGCTCAGTTAATTGGGCCTCTGTACCCTGGTGGAAGACCCTGAAGAAGACCCTGGCTAATGGCTTCTGGCCCGGCCCCTGCCATTGTTGCCATTTGGGGAGTGAACCAGCAGATGAAAGCTCTCTCTCTCTCTCATCTTTCAAATTGATAAAAATAAATCTTTAATAAACAAATAAACTACAACTGTAAATGCAGTTTTCAACCTAAATACAGCATCATAAAACATGGTAATTTTTTGTAGGTCATTCTCTTCGACCACAGTGAATAAAAATCAGAGTAGTTCAATGTAGCACATTTTTTTAAAAGATTTATTTATTTGAAAGAGTTACAGAGAGACAGGAAGAGACATAGAGGGACATAAATCTTCTATCCGCTGGTTCACTCCTCTCATGGCTGCAACAGCCAGCACTCAGACAGGCTGAAACCAGGAGCCAGGAGCTTCCTCCAGTCTCCCATGTGGATGGGCAGTATCCAAGCATTTGGGCCATCTTCCACTGCTTTTCACAGGACACTTGCAGATAGCTGGATTGGAAGTGGAACAGCTAGGATATGAACCAGTGTCCAAATCAGATGCCAATGTTGCAGGCAGCGATGTTACCCATGATGCTGTAATGCTTGCCTTTTGTTGTAGCACTTTTCAAGTGACTTGCAGAACCAACTAGAAGTGACACCTTCCTCTTTCACTAATCAGAATTCATAAACAAATAGCTGGTCCCTAAGATAATTCAGGTAATCCAACCTTAGTATCTTTCTTCTTATCACTGGGTATAAAAATTGTTCCTCTCATTTGAAATTATAGTGTTTCCTTGTTTTACTTTAAGAAGGACATTTATAAAATAGTTTTGAAACATTACAAACATTTTATTTATATGGGTGACTCAAGCATGTTGGCTTGAATTAAACCACATGCTTGGGATATTCATGGAGCTATATAAGAACTATATTTTATGAAAATGTAGGGTGCTGAGCAGCAAAATTTAATCTGGAGGGCACTTGTCCTCAGTCATGCGTGACAAGATGTATTAGCCATGAATGGATTGCAGCAGTGCTACTTGAGTTTCTTTAATTTTCTAAACCAAGATTGTAAAAAGAATCAGTAGTATTGAATCCCACTGGCTATGGCAAAAAGGCACTGCTTAGAGATAAAGAACAATTTATCTTCTGCTGTAAAAGAGAGCACTTTTGGCAGATAGTAAAATACATCACAGTATAATATACTCTAGAAAGAACTTTACAAAATATGGGTTTTTTTCTTAAAACTTTAAGTGTACTGATCAGTTACTTTCCCAAATAAAAGATAATGATAGTGCTAACTGCAAATTACAAATATTAAAAATGTAAATTATAGCTTAGGAGGGCATATCCATATGCCTTTATGAGGCATATTCCTAGCAATGATTCAGTAAGAATAATAATATTTCAGTTAGGTAACTAAAATACTAATTAGCTTCCAATATTTCATGTAATGCTACTACTGAATCAAGTTAAACACTGCCAAAATAGAATGGTAGGTTTTCTTGGATGTTATTTGTTTCACTAGGTTGTACTTTAGAGATTATGGGATTTATCCTGTCCAGTGTCCAGCTATTCACACAAGCGCCTGCAGATTCCAGCATTGATGGCAGGATGGTTTCTTCTCAGTTTGAAATTCAGCTTTTCAGTTTTTTTCCAACATGTAGTACATCTAAAGAATTAGCTTATTGATGGCCTGATTATGGCTTGCTGATTATTCCTAGTCACTACACTCATAATATTTAACATATCTTTTTTTTTTTTTTTTGACAGGCAGAGTAGACAGTGAGAGAGAGAGAGAGACAGAGAGAAAGGTCTTCCTTTTGCCGTTGGTTCACCCTCCAAGGGCCGCCGCGGCCAGCACGCTGAGGCCCTCGCACCGCGCTGATCCAAAGGCAGGAGCCAGGTGCTTCTCCTGGTCTCCTATGGGGTGCAAGGCCCAAGGACTTGGGCCATCCTCCACTGCACTCCCTGGCCACACAGAAAGCTGGCCTGGAAGAGGGGCAACCGGGACAGAATCTGGCACCCCGACCGGGACTAGAACCCAGTGTGCCTGCGCCGCAGGCAGAGGATTAGCCTAGTGAGCTGCGGCGCTGGCCAATATTTAACATATCTTTAATGGAAAGGAATATTCATTCCTAGATTATGGCTTTAGAATTCCTCAGTGAAAGAGAAAATACTTTTTCTAAGGTTGTAGAACTAGTGAAAAACAAAATCACTCACTAGCTCTGGATTTTAATGTATTAACCTTTTGCGGTCCTTGTATAAAAGATTCAAATATCTGTGTACGATAACAGATAAATCTGTCTGATTTTGCAGATGATTTAATGCATGTAGATTTGTTTTGTCTGTTACTAAATAACACTGGTATTAGTATCCTTATAATTGAATAATAAACCAAGTTTATCCTCTTCTATCTTTGCAATAATTTCATACAGAATATCAAGAAAGTTCTAGAACATAAAAACATCTAATAATCAGGGGTGGGCACTTACTACAGTAGTTAACATGCCTCTTGGGACACCTGCATACCCTATTGGAATGCCTCGTTCAAGTTCTGACTTTGCTTCTGAGTCCAGCTTACTGATCATGGGAAGCCTGGGAGACAGCTCAAGTACTTGAATCCCTTCTACACATGTGGAAGATCCGTACTGAGTTTTAGGCTCCTGTCTTCAGTCTAGGCCAGTCCCAACTACTGCAGGCATTTGAGGAGTGAACAAGCGGAGGGAAGATCTGTCTGTCCATCTTCTGTCTCTCTTCCTGCCTTTCAAACAAAAATAATTATTAAACAAGATTCAAGTTAAGTCACCACCTAATGCCAATACTCCCTAAAAAAACCATATTGCTGGGATAATTGGAAGCAAAGAATTGTACAGATAAAAATATATTTGAACAGCAGAAATGTCATTTACTTTGTTCTCAGCAAAAATAAAAGATTATACTTTTTTCATATAATGTATTATTTATTCTGATTGTACAGTATTCCTCCATTATTAGAGATTATATATGTATTTATTAAAATAGTTCATTTACAATTATACTAGATTAATCTCAATTCAGATTATAACCTAGAAAACCTATATACCATATGCAATTTTAATTCTTTGGGACTTACATCTCTACACATAGACCCCAACATTTTACAATCATAATATATAGGCATAGAGAATATAAAATTGAGTAATGCTATCAAATATATTGATTATATTATCTGACATTATTTTATTATTCATTCAATGAGCATGACCTATATAAAAATAAATAAAATAATATATAAACAATTTAATATCACAAAATTTTTAAGACTTATTTATTTGAAAGGCAGAGCCACATAAAAGGGGGACAGAGAGAGGGTGAAAGAGAGACAGAGAGAGAGATATCTTCCATGCACTGGTTCACTCTCCAAATGGCTTCAATGGCCAGGGCTGGGCCAAGATGAAGCCAGGAGCCAGGACTTCTTCCAGATGGGTGCAGGGCTGAAGAACTTGGTCTTCCACTGCCTTCCCAGGGACACTAGGAGGGAACTGGACCAAAAGTAGAGCAACCAGAGCACATATGGGCTTCAAGTATTGCAGATGGCTGCTTAACCCATTGTGCCAGAATGCTGGCCGCAATATCACAAAAATTTAAAAAGAGTACAGAACTCATTAATCCATAAAAATCACAAGGAAATGAAGTTCATCAACTGCAGTTATAGAAGGAAGTATCTGAGCACAGTAAACTGCATTAGTGTTTGCACAACTGTTTGCCTCTTTTACTACTTCCCTGTACATATAAAATCTTGCTTCCTAGAGCAATATAAACAAGAGTTACAGATCTGTATAAATTTGTGTGCTCCCTCACTTCCTTCCTCCCTTTCCATACACACACACACAAAGGAGCTCAAAAGTCTTGAAAAACTAACATTATCTTTTAATTTCCCTTTGCATGAACTGTTTGAGGTCTCCTCATGTAAATATACAAATATATCAGAGAAATACATATTATATATATATCATAATGATAAACAGGGAAGACACATATTTTTGTAAGCAAACTTCTATAAAATACTAATCAGTAGAATGAATTAAATGAGAAGTTTTAAATCTTAGTAGTAATACTTTGTTGGAAACAAATATATCTGTCATCAAGCTTGAGTCTCAAAAGTAAGGGCCTATTTTTATCAGGCAGTAATCCCTGTTAGAGTCAAGTCAAAAGCAAACATATTAAGGGAAGTTGCCAAGATTCCCTCACTAGGTCTTTCAAAAACATGAAAATCAATTATTTGACTCAGAATTACACTACAAGCAGGCTTAGAGATTTTGCCTTCCAGGGGAATAGTAAGCAGGGAAAATGAGTGTGAATCTCCCTAACCTCACAGTAAGAACTGCTTTCCTCAGCACATGGCAGGCACTGGTACTGTGAAAGCATTTCATAACCATGAAGATCTGGGAGGGTTTTGGGAAATTCATTTTGCAATTCATCTAAGGGGTTGTTATTATTTTTATTTCTCTTCCTACCCCCTTTTTTTTTTTCTGGGTATGTGCCACATAAATGGCAAAAAAAAAAAAAAGCTTATAAAAATTCCTACTGGAATTTTGTTTTATCAGATGTTTTTGTTGGCCTCCTCTCCTTCCCAAAAAATTGAAAAGCCTTGCAAGATGAGTCCCAGATGGGAAAGGTGCCTACTCTGCCCTCTGCTGGGAGTGGGGATGTACAGAGGCACACAACACAAACACAGTATGTGCACAATATCCTGGCTTTTGAACATTAAAGAGACTTCTTTCTCATATATGTCTGTTGGCATCTTTCTGTCAATAATATCACTATTTCAACATCACAATAAGACATAGGAATGTATCACAGACAGTCACATAACACCACATTCAATATTCATGGATAATCACTGTATTATTCCAATGGCCTAAGAGGTGCTATTTATTACTGGCAATTTTAAATAACTATCATCAAAATTCTTTAGAAAGAAACTTAAGAATGGATAGTTATTGCTTGTAATGTTGCTTATTTAATATTGTCCTAATAATTCCAATTTTTGCTATTTGTGACACTATGACCCATTCCTACTTTCTAAGACACAGTTCTTTAAGTTATTTTTCTATGAGATAGCAGACTAAACAGCTTCTACATTTTAGCGTAACATTATTTTTAAAGTCAATTTTAGTTAAAATTATTCTTCTAAGATGTAGTAAATAAGATATTTTCCTTTTATGCAGTGTTATAAGGATGACCTTTTAAAAAAATGGTGGTGAGAAAATTGGATATTCACACACAGAAAAATCAAACAACTCCAAACTCTCACAATACACAAATATCAACTCAAAATGGATTAAAGTCCTAAATATAAGACCTGAAACCACTACACTGCTAGAATAAAACATAAGAAAAATACGTTGGATTTGGTATGGGCAATTTTTTTTTTTATTAAGATCCCTAAAGCACAGGCAACAAAAGCAAAAATAGACAGATGGTATTTCACCAAACTAAACACTTCTGTACAACAAAGAAAGTAATCAACAGAGTGAATGGACAGCCCACAGAATGGGAGAAAATATTTGGAAATAGCGAAACTGATTAATAACCAGAATTATTATTAGGAATTCAATTATTATTAAAAATTATTATGAATTCAATTCAACAGCAAAAATCAGACAAATCAATCAAAAACTACACAATAGATCTAAATAGACACCTTTCTAAGGAAGATATAAAAGTCATCAACAAGTACATGAAAAGTGCTTGATATCACTATTCATCAGCGAAATACAAATTAAAACTATACCATCTCACTTAAGTTAGAATGTCTGTTATCCAAAAGACAAAAGATCAAAAGTGTTGGTGAGGATGTGGCAAACAGGAAAATTTGCATAATATTGATTGAAATATAAATGAGCACAAATATTGTAGAAAACAGTATGCAGGTTCCTCAAAAAACTAAAAATAGAACTACCATATGATCCAGGAACCCCACTACTGGGTATAGAAATATCCAAAGGAAATTAAATCCATCTGTCAGGGAAGCCTCTGCATTCCATGTTTATTGTAGCACAATTCATAATAGCAAGGAAATAGAAACATTTCAAGTATCCATCAGCTAATGACTGGATAAAGAAAACAGGGTAAATGAACACAACAAAATACTATTAACATAGTTGAGATGAAACCCTGTCATTTGCAACAACATGGATAGAACTGGAGGTCTCTATGTGTGAAGTACACTAGGAACAGAAAAACAAATACTATATTATTTTACTCTTACACGAAAAATCTTAAGAAAAAGTGAATTTCAAAGAAGTTGAGACTACCATAAATGGTTATCAGAGGCTAGAAAGACTAGAAGGTAAAGGTTGATTATAAGTACTAAGTTAAGTTAAATGGGTAAAGAAGTCCCAATGTTCTAATATACAGTAGGGTGTCTACAGATGAGGAAAATGTACAATACCTTTTAAGAGAAAGAACTGTATGAAATGATTATGAATTTTATTAAGAAGAAACGATTAATGTTAGATGGAAAATATGTTTACCCTGATTTGAACATTACACAATGCATACTTGAATCAAAACATCACATGGTGCCGGCGCCGTGGCTCAATAGGCTAATGGGTGCCGGCACACCAGGTTCTAGTCCCGGTCGGGGCACAAATTCTGTCTCGGTTGCCCCTCTTCCTGGCCAGCTCTCTGTGTGGCCAGGGAGTGCAGTGGAGGATGGCCCAAGTGCTTGGGCCCTGCACCCCATGGGAGACCAGGAGAAGCACCTGGCTCCTGGCTTCGGATCAGTGTGGTGCGCCGGCCGCAGTGCGCCGGCTGTTGCGGCCATTGGAGGGTGAACCAATGGCAAAGGAAGACCTTTCTCTCTGTCTCTCTCTCTCTCTCACTGTCCACTCTGCCTGTCAAAAAAAAAAAAATCACATGGTACCTCATATGTACCATTTGACATCTAAGTTAAAATTATTTATGAAAAAATGAAATAAAATTAGCAACCTATCAAAGAAAACTCAAAATTAAATCATGTTGGCAAAATTATGTGCTTTCAAAGATCAACTGAATAAAACAAAATATTTGTTTCTGCAAAGTCTTACAAGATATAGTGAGAGAACATTTTTTCTCTTTGCTGAACACCAGCACAGACTTTTTACTCTGTATCATGATATCCAGGGGTTATATCCAATGTAAAATTTATGGAAATACAAATATAATTAGGAATGATTGATATATTTCATTTTCACCTTGTAAATTATTCCATATCTTTTGTGGATATTAAATCACAAAGTGTTATATATATATATATATATATATATGTACACATACATAGTGTCCTAGAAGTCAGCAACAACTTACAATTTTTCTTCTTGTTGTGATGCTGGTGAATTAAGTTTGGGGAAACCTGAGATTAGCTGTGTAGATGCAACCAAAGGTATTGCAAGCATTAACTCTCAGTAAATTATTGCTTTCTCCTTCCCTCAAGTTTGCCCATTCTCTTCCTTTTCCTTCCTTCAAATCACTGGAGTCAGGTATTACAAGAAGCAATTCACAATCTTCAAAAAAAAAATCAGTTTTATGACAATGAAAACTGCATTTGATGATGACTGAAGAGGATCAGGGAATTCTTAGTAATGCTATTTTTGTTTTAGAATTGAATTTTATTATACTTATTTATTTTTCTCTTAACACTTCCCACCTGCCGATTAAAATATTTACCTATGTGAAGATGATATGGAAAATGTAATTTTTTACCTGGAAAAATAATCCTTAGAGGGAAAATGACATACATGTAACTGCATTTAAGGGATTGCTGTCAACTTGAAACAAAAAGAAATTATCCCACAAGAAGTCATTTTAATAGCTGAGAATGAAATCAACATTTTGATAGCCATTTTCTCATTTCCTTGTGTTCCATGTAACAGTGGCAAGTAGAGTTGGGACAATTCAACATATGCTTTGGGATAACTAATCAAAGAACTTAGCTAGCATCAAATTTCTACCATGGCAGAATATTAAGAGACTGTGTGGCAAAGCTTTGGTGCTGCCTTCCAAGAGACTCTGTGGCTAAAATTATTTGAGAGTTTTACTGGTATTTCATAAGAAAGTGAGGAAAGCACAGAGGGCTGTAGAGGATTGTACCTTTTGTGTTATTTCCTCAAAGTTAGTGTTTTATTTTTCCTTCTCTCAAAGAGATAGGATGGCCAGATATAAGGGAATAGGGCTCAAGTTAATTTTGATGATTATGTTGATTAAAATCCTGAACAGATATTAGAAAAATCATATCCCTTAGTGGATCAAAAAGAATAACCAGAATATGGCTTGCTGTACTCTTCATACTTTGAGTTTTATTTTTGAAAAAGAGTGATTGAGACTTTAACTTTATTCAGTACAGCATTATTACTTTTACCATTTTGTTTTTAAATCTGAACAGTATATTTTAAATATTAAACTTTATAGAAACAATTTTTAATCAATGACTTAACTCTTAAGTCATTGGGCTACCTTTGTGAGAAAACAGATTATTTTTGAAGTAAAATATTTTTAAATGACCATTTTAAAAGCAATTATTCATGTATTATTTCACAATGTTGAGTTATAAACCAAGCATTTCACTCACTAGTGCAGGGACAGCCTATGGTACAACACTAGCCAATATAAACTTCCTAGTGATAATTTTTCTCTATTTTCATTTGTCAGAAAAAGTGTATTTATGTAATATTCCAACCAGGAAAAGTATTTAGATTTACAAAATTTAGTCCTAAGAAGAGAACAAAGGAATAAATCAAAATACGTTTCATAAAAATGGAAGAAGACATTTCTACATTTGGTAAGCTCTTATAATTTAAAACAGAACAAGACTTTTTGGTTAGCCATGGGTTACAGATCAATTTGGATTATTCATATTCAGACCAAATTTTAATAAAAAATATAATTTAGTTTAGTATTTTGCTTCATATTTTTTGTTTTAATTGCCAAGACCATAATATTGCTCAACCCCAGGACAACGCTTCACATTATATTTAATTTGAATTGCAGTTTCGGAACTGTTCAAGATCATATTTTAGGTATCAAGCACCAAATTCATAATTAATACTTTTCAATTATGTGAGGATAAAGCTATTAAAGAATAATTAATTAATAATGATAAATGAAAATTATACATCAAAAATGATAGGCAAAAAAGACAAAACACATTTCTTTCTTTAGAGAATGTCATGTTTGCTGCTATCCTAATAGCTGGAAGATCTCCTACGATTGGTGGGAGGATGAGGCAGACTCTAATTGTAATTTTTTCAACTAGTTCTCTCCTTGAGCTGAAAAGAGGCCTCTATGTTTCAGATGCCTATCTCAAATAAAGAATTTCCCTTGGGGCCAGCACTGTGGCACAGCGGGTAAACTGCCGCCTGTAGTGCTGGCATCCCATATGGGTGCCAGTTCAAGCACCAGATGCTCTACTTCCGATGCAGCTCTTTGCTATGGCCTGGGAAAGCAGTGGAAGATGGCCCTAGTCCTTGGGTCCCTGAGCCGCTAGGAAGACCAGGAAGAAGCTCCTGGCTCCTGGCTTTGGATTGGTACAGCTCTGCCTGTTGCAGCCAATTGGGAGTTACCAGCAGATGGAAACCACCCACCCCTCTCTCTCTCTTTAACTGAACTTTTAAATAAATAAATCATAAAAAAAAATTTTTCCAGCCTCTTTTTTTTTTTTTTTTTTTTTTGGACAGGCAGAGTTAGACAATGATAGAGAGAGACAGAAAGAAAGGTCTTCCTTTTTCCTTTGGTTCACCTCCCAAGTGGCCGCAACGGCCAGTGCATTGCCGCCGGCACACTGCGCCAATCCGAAGCCAGGAGCCAGGTGCTTACTCCTGGTCTCCCATGCCGGGTGCAGGGCCCAAGGACCTGGGGTCCATCCTCCTCTGCACTCCCAGGCCACAGCAGAGAGCCGGACTGGAAGAGGAGCAACCGGGACAGAATCTGGCGCCCCGACCAGGATTAGAACTCAGTGTGCCGGCGCTGCAGGCAGAGGATTAGCCTATTGAGCCACGGCACTGGTGAATTCAAGCCTCTTTCACAACAAGGCAAATAAAAGTAACTAAATTCTGGCCAAATGGTTAGAGGTAGAAGAAAATGAAAGAACAATCTGTCTAGCCAAGATTTTAAATAAGAATCTAGTACTTTCCCCTTTCCTGTCCTCTTTCCTCTTGTCTGAAATGAAATGTATTATTGGAGCTGGAGATATCTTATTCATAAAGTGAATTTGGGCCAGAGAAAATGCAAGTCCTAGGCAGAAAGAACTCAATTTTATACTAGTTAGAATTATTATACTACCCCTGGACCATCTACCTCTGAAGTTTAACGTGACAAAAATTGTTTTCTATCTTGTTTTAATAACCTTCCTTCCTCCCTCCTCCCCTTCCTTCCTCCCTCCCTCCCTCCCTTCCTTCCTTCCTTTTTCACTTGTACTCATCCCTGCATCTGAGTAGGTAAGTGAATACTGAATGTCATTTTCCTTAAAGATAATGTTTTCTGCTTGTTCCTCTTTTTCCCCCTTTTATCTCTTTTTATTTTATGCTATCTTTGATTAGAATGACAAATAGAAAAAATAATAGATCATAGAAGTGAACATAATAATTTGACACAATTAGAGAAGTTGTAGATCAGAAAATATACTGGTGTATACCTAACAGGAATGTTATATAATGTATAAAATTAAAAGTCACCCAAATATTTACAAGTTAAAGGAAGCTATTGATTTTTACACCAATGTAAGACTAAGGAAGTGCTACCTTAAGTTATAATAATCTCAAACTTACCTTTCTTTTTTTTTTATTTATTTGACAGGTATAGAGTTATAGCCAGTGAGAGAGACAGAGAGAAAGGTCTTCCTTCCATTGGTTCACCCCCCAAATGGCTGCTACGGCCGGTGCTGCGCCTATCCAAAGCCAGGAGCCAGGTGTTTCTTCCTGGTCTCTCATGTGGGTGCAGGGACCCAAACAGTTGGGCCATCCTCCACTGCCTTCCCGGGCCATAACAGAGAGCTGGACTGAAAGAAGAGCAACCAGGACTAGAACCCAGCACCCGTATGGGATGCTCGCACCACAGGCAGAGGATTAACCAACTAAGCCATGGTGCTGGCCCCTCAAACTTACTTTTCAATAAAGAATCAGTTCCAATGGGTGCATTTTACTTTATCACTTACATGTATAAAGAAGCTTCAAGAAGTTCATGGAAAAATGGAATTAGAAGTTTATTTGGGAGCAAAAAAATCTTCATATCCATTCATGCAAGTATCTTCAAAATGTTCATGAAAAATGTGTATTATGTAAAAATTATGTTTGGATTTCAAATTTATAGACACCAAAATAAACAAATTATAATTCTATTTTACACATAGTTTTTGAACAATCTTATATTTACTGTATTATGTATTTCGTCAATTTTAAGTTACCTTTAATTATAGGGAACATCTTTATGTACTAGTGATAAAAATTTTGTACTATTTATGGTTAAAAACTTTTTCCTATGTACAATTATAAAATGACTTCATAATTGATGTGTTTAGATATATGAACCAATAGTATCATCTTAACTTACTTTGGAAATCTCCTTCATTTAGTCTAAAGAATTGGACAATTTCTGCTGCCTTCATCTTACATTGTGTGGAAATGACAATTATTTATATTTCAGTAAAACAACACATTTTTCTTTAACAGTATTTTCTTTCATTAGGTGTTATAAAGTATTTTGATATAATTTTCAAAGCACACATTAATTCAGCTAATTATGAATATTTACTTCATTAATAACAGATGCATACCTTTTTGTTCTTTTTAAGGGCATTCTGAAAACATGATATTTATGGTTCCAACTTAATGTTACATATTAATGCAATGTTTAAGACATTTTAAATAGCAAATAGACACCACCTTTGTACTCTGAACAATAATTCAAGTGAAATGAGAAACACGCAAATATCTTTGACAAAGTTTATACACACACATGCAAGGCTAATGTTTCTCCAGATTGACTGACCATGAATGTAAAATCACATGGGGTCAGCACAGTGGCGTAGTGGGTAAAGTTGCTGCCTGCAGGGCCAGCATCCCATATGGCCACTGGTTCAAGTCCCAGCTGCTCTACTTCCGTTCAGCTCTCTTCTATGGCTCGGAAGCAATAGAAGATGGCCCAAGTCGTTGGGCCCCTGCACCTGCATGGGAGACCGAGAAGAAGCTCCTCCTGGCTCTTGCTCCAGATTGGCCCAACTACAGCCATTGCGGCCTTTTGAGAAGAGAACCAGAGGATGGAAGACCTCTCTTTCTCTCTCTCTGCCTCTGCCTCTCCGTAAATCTGCCTTTCAAATAAATAAATAAATATTTTAAAAAAATGGACTTAAAGATGTGTCATGATTTCAAAGATGCTGAAATATGGAAGCAGTGAGGGAAGTGTCTTAGGGAAATGCAGGGAATATGCTTTTAAGTAAAACGATCCCTCATTTCATACAAAGAAATGGATTTAATCCATCTTAATGAAACATCAATTTTAATGGAAAAGTAGTGAGAATGATTGAAAGTACTCGACTCCCATTATGACTATGGCATGATCCTACCAAATTATCCACATAGTAAAATGTCAGAATAAGATCCAAAAAATGCAAAAAGGCACACAACAGAATTACAGAGACAATATCATGACAGCTTGAACTAAGTGTTTGACTACCTAATGTATTTTTTTTATTATTTTTATTTTTGACAGGCAGAGTGGACAGTGAGAGAGAGAGAGACAGAGAGAAAGGTCTTCCTTTGCTGTTGGTTCACCCTCCAATGGCCGCCGTAGCCGGCGCGCTGCGGCTGGTGCACCACGCTGATCCAAAGGCAGGAGCCAGGTGCTTATCCTGGTCTCCCATGGGATGCAGGGCCCAAGCACTTGGGCCATCCCCCACTGCACTCCCTGGCCACAGCAGAGAGCTGGCCTGGAAGAGGGGCAACTGGGACAGAATCCGGAGTCCCGACCGGCTTTTACAAAGATTATTCAGTTGGTTCCTTGCAAAGTTGTTCAGGTCTCCTGAACTGTCTATTTAATAAAAAAAAATTTCCTCTTTCTTCACCATTTCGCTTTGTTTTCCTCTCCATAATGTAAGCTCCAAATAAGTTCAAAATTGATTTTACAGCAATAGAATTTTTTGAGAGGTAAGCCATAAGCCAATATATGCTAACCAATACAGCCATTTTAGTCAATAGTCATCATATCAGTAGATCCTTTGTGTTTTATCAGTTCAGCAAGCAATGATGTGTGAAAAGTCAAGAATGTTGAGCTTTAAGGGAGAAAAAACTGTTGATGCTTGCTATCTTTCACAGCAATGTGCATCACTCACAGTTCACAGCATGTAAAACAATGCAATCTGTTTTTCATATATAAAAACTAATTACATGCTGACTTCTTTCCACTGTTGTTATGGTTTGGGTTACAAGGACAAAAAAATCAGTATAAAATAATCCTGGCAGCATTAAAGAGTTATAATTCAAATATGCATATATACATTGATTCTCACTTCTACTTCAAAGTGATTATACAGAACAATCAAGACTTTTATGTTTAATTTCCAAATGAGAATAAAATGTTATGTAATTAAGAGTGCTAGTAGGTTAAATTCTCCAATTCTGATTTGTGACTATCACTAAGAATATTTCCAGTTTCCCTTTCACAACTTGTCCTGGAAAATCTAAATCAGCTTGTTAGATCTGTAAGGGCATATAATAATGTTGAGAAATAAAATTATATGCCCTTGTGGAAAAAAGCATAAAGCAATAAGTAAATCTGAAACTGTATTGATGACAGTCAAGCTAAATGTTTGCAGGTATGAAAAACTCTATTTCATTTCAAATGCAGAATTTTCCTGTCACAGGATCATAATCAGAAAGTAAACAAAAGCAAGTAATTTTTTTGAAGGAATAGAGCACCTGAATCAGATAGTTAATATGGAATTTGGAAGTAATTTTGAGTTTCTGAAATTTAACTTTTAACCACCAAGTATATTTGACTTTCTATTACTTCTTTCTCATCTAACCCACATACTAATATTGGATCTGTTTATTGCCACAATCTACTTGAAATTTCAAATTGGGGAAAATTACATGGGTCTGACACTCACAGCAAGTTTCGAAGAGCTGGAGGAATAAGAGGCTGACCCTCTGGCCTTCATCTATTTCAAGATTGCCATGAAGATAGCATTAGACAAAGCAGATGTTAAACTGAAATTACAGCATGAATCATCTTAGTCTTCTAAGATTTTTCAATATTAACAATCATTTACTACTTCTTAGCAATTTAAGTTTGCACCCAGGATGATAGGTAACAGATGATTTTTATTAATTAAAAATACTACTATTCATTTACTTGAGTGCTTTTCAAAGCAATACAGATACTGTCTTACTGAATATCTACCATGTGTCAAACATGCTGTCTGTTGCTGGAGATACAGAGATGAGTGAGACATCTCTACTCTCCCGGGCACATGGTTTGATGGAGAAGATAAAGAGATATATAACTAACTCTAATGTAATGTGATATGGGAAATGTTAAACTAGAAGGATAATTAAATATTATGTGAGCACAGATGGCATGATTAATTCTGTGGGGGAGGAAGGTCAGGCAATTTTTTGAATGTGTATTGAAATGATATTTTTAAAAGCATCAAATCCACATCATTACCAGATGATTATATTTGATTCTTGGCACAAACCTATTTCTGAAAATTGTGGCATAGTATGAGAGCAAAACACAAATAATTTCAACATTTACAAAAATTTCTAAACCAACAGAAAAAGCAAATATATAAGAAATACCAATATCGTAAAGTTCATTGTAAGCTGCTTTTTACATGAGTATATCTCTACATTCACAGTTGTGACCTTATTTAATGGTCACGTCTTCCAGTGAACTAACTTTAACATTTTAAGTTGTTCTTATTCCATAAGATGACTTTTTCATTAAATTGGGGCAACTGATGGGTTACAGACCACAGAAGCTGAGTTTCCATAGCCAAGGAAACCACTGAAAGAGAAGGTCGGGAGCAAGTCATATTACATTTTATGACCTTAAGTCCCATTTAGATTACCACTCATGTAGACTGTGTTAGTCCAAGAACTGCAGGAAAATTGAATAAAAAAGATACACATGTAGATATGTATGAGGTTTATTATGCAAATGGGGTCACGTGATTAGGGAGACTGAAAAGTCCCACAATGTGCCATCTGTAACCTGAAGGCCTATAGAAGCCCCTACTAAAACTTTCAGTCTGAGTTCCAAGATTGGATAATCAAGACACCAATGCTGAGGTCAGACTTACTTACAAAGTACACAGGAAGAGAATATTGGGTTAGGTGGAAAAAGGAACACACAAGTTATGAATTATAAAGGAGGAAAGATAGTCTTATAAATACCAGTCTCAAATTATGAGACACTTTAATACCTTGTGGAAATGTTATACTACTGGATATCTACTTGCAATGAACTTCACAACATTGATATTTCTTATATATACGGTTTTGCTGATGATTATAAAATTTTTGTAAATACTGAAATTTATTTGTATTTCACTTCATCAAATTCCATAATCACACTGAAGATTAATAGCTAAAAAACAAAATCATGAAATGTACACTGCATGTATATAACATTTTTTGCTAAATACAGCTAATTATGTTCACACCACTAATTTATACGTGCATGTATTTTATACAAATGTCCATGCCATGAATTTAATGTGCTTAAGAGAGCAAAGTGACAGTCCCTTTCTATAAACATAATTTTCAATAAATGCATTGATTATTTTGGTGAATGAAAAGTAGAGGTTCAATATACACTAAACATAGAAAGGCAAATATAAGTAAACTGGTGCAATCCATCTGATTTTTAAAATAATTGTGTATGATATGAGAAAAAATTATTTGATACTCTCCATCTTTAAAACAGAGATCCTATGAAAATGGGCACATAATGCCCTTTAAAATATAATAATGAGCAAATGGAATGGATATACATACATGTGAGCATGATGTGTGTGTTTAAAGAATTTTGCACTGGTACAAATTTCAAACATTACTTTATGAAATTTTGAATGTCAAAGTACAGGTAACAGCAGCAAGTGTATCTTTAGTTTTATATCATTATATTTTTGTTACATTTTGATAACATTTTTT
The DNA here is from genome assembly GCF_033115175.1 of Lepus europaeus. Classification (NCBI taxonomy): domain Eukaryota; kingdom Metazoa; phylum Chordata; class Mammalia; order Lagomorpha; family Leporidae; genus Lepus; species Lepus europaeus. Next base: position 64,479,756 of record NC_084831.1, read on the forward strand.
GTTACTAACTCTTAAGTAGAAATGGGTCTTAACTCTTATTATATTAGATTAATTCATTCAAATTATGGATTGGAATAATATTTTTCAGCAATACACAAAACTGCAAATATTTTCCTCCTTATAATTTTATATAGAAGAAGGAACTGAATGTCTAGAATAGAGCTCCAATAATCCTTCTAGATAAATTTTAGTTTCTTAGGATCGACAGATACATTACAATAAAGTAGATATAATTATTTAAAAAGCACCTTTAAAAACATAGCTAACTGAAGTACTGAGAAAATATCTTTTCATTACATCATACACAAGCTTTCTGAGGGCAGCCTTGCTTCAAATATAGTACATCTTTATTTCCTTTTAACAATTCTACAATCTTTTAAAGAGTTTCTAACAATTTCACTTATTTATTTGAATGGACTATTTCTTTTATATACAAAAAAATTTGATTTGTGTGATTACAGACACAAAATCAGGCATTCAAGTTCATTCTCACTTTGAGAAAGCATATTGCTAGAATTTTTTAATATTCTATCTCAAAAAGTAAGAAAGAAAGAGAGAGGGAGGTAGGAAGGAAGGAGGGAAAGAAGGAGGAAAAGGGGAGGGAGAGGGAAGACAGGAATATCATATTCTCAGAGTTCTATCTATAAACTACATTGAATCACATTAGCATGAAAATTGTGTTGTAATAATTACTATGCATTTACTGTGATCCTGAGAATTAAATGTATTATTTCAAAAAAAGGGGGAGGGGGTAACTAGTTAAAAACAATACCCAACAAGGGCCAGATTTGTGGCACACTAGGTGAAACTGCTGCCTGTGATGCCACATTCCATGACAGAGCACAGGTGTTAGTCCCAACTGCTGGGCTTCCAATCCACTACCCTGGTAATGCTCAGGAAAAGGTAGCAGAAAATGGCCAAAGAACTTCAGCCCTTGCCACTCACACTGGAAATCTGGATGGATCTCCAGGCTACTGACTTCTGTCTGGCCCATCCCCGGCGATTGCGTCCACTTGGGGAGCAAACCAGCAGATGGAAGATCTGTCTCTCTTTCTCTCTCTCTCTCTGTCTGCCTTACAAATAATCAAATAAATAATTTTTAAGGATTTATTTATTTATTTGAAAGGCAGACAAAGGGAGAGAGAGGGAGAGAGAGAGAGAAAGACTTTTCCATCTGCTGGTTCACTCTCCAAATGGCTGTAATGTCCCAGGCTGGGCTTTAACCTGCTAAGACACAGTGGCAGACCTGGGTTTGACTTTCTTTCTTAATTTTTTTTTTTTTTTTGCTTTTTCTTGTACCTTGGGGGGTATTATCACCAAGTTTTTTATTTGAGATCTTTATGTACTTTCTAAATAGAGCTAATTAACATATGTATTACCCAACACATCATTTTATCATACATTATTAATAACTATAGTCACCATATTGTACAATTTGTTTTTTTTTTAAAGATTTATTTTATTTATTTGAAAGGCAGAGCTACAGAGCACAGAGAGAGGTAGACACAGAGAGAGATTTTCTACCTCCTGGTTCACTCCCCAAATAGCAGCAATGACCCAGGCTTGACTTGGCCCAAGCCAGGAGCCAGGAGCCAGGAGCTTCTTTTGGACCTCCTATGTAGATAAGAGGGGCCCAAGCCCTTGGGCCATCTTCTGCTGTTTCCCAGGTGCATTTGTAGGGAGCTGTACTGGACGTGAAGGAGCTGGGACACAAACTTGAGCCCATATGGGATGCTGGCACTTGCGGGTGGCTGCTTAACCCATTATGCAACAGCACCAGCCCCTCAGATATACCTTAAAAAAATTTGTCCAATGTGAAGTAACGCTATAACTAGTACTGAAACAGTATTTTTACACTTTGTGTTTCTGTGTGGGTGCAAACTGATGAAATCCTTACTTAGTATATACTGACTCGATCTTCCGTATATAAAGATAATTGAAAATGAAAAAAAAAAAAAAACTTGGTTTTAAATTGGAAATTGCATAGAAAATTAATTAATTTTTTAAAAATATCATGTAGGATCTCTGTCCATAATGTGCTGTACATTGTGATTTAATGCTTTTTTTTTTTTTTTTTTGACAGGCAGAGTGGATAGTGAGAGAGAGAGACAGAGAGAAAGGTCTTCCTTTTTGCCGTTGGTTCACCCTCCAATGGCCGCCGCAGCCAGCGCACCACGCTGATCCGATGGCAGGAGCCAGGTGCTTCTCCTGGTCTCCCATGCAGGTGCAGGGCCCAAGGACTTGGGCCATCCTCCACTGCCTTCCCGGGCCACAGCAGAGAGCTGGCCTGGAAGAGGGGCAACCGGGACAGAATCTGGCGCCCCAAATGGGACTAGAACCCGGTGTGCCGGCGCCGCAAGGCGGAGGATTAGCCTGTTAAGCCACGGCGCCGGCCTGTGATTTAATGCTATAACTAGAACTCAAACAGTATTTTTCACTTTGTGTTGCTATGTGGGTGCAAACTGTTGAAATCTTTACTTAATATATACTAAACTGATCTTCTGTATATAAAGAGAATTGAAAATGAATCTTGATGTGAATGGAAGGGGAGAGGGAGTGGGAAAGGGGAGGGTTGCGGGTGGGAGGGAAGTTATGGAGGGGGGAGCCATTGTAATCCATAAGCTGTACTTTGGAAATTTATATTCATTAAATAAAAGTTTAAAAAAAACAAAGGAATTTAGAATGAAAAAAAAAAAATTACCCGGTCAGTGCTGAGGTTCACTTGGCTAATCCTCCGCCTTGCGGCGCCGGCACCTCAGGTTCTACAGTTGGGGCACGAGATTCTGTCCCAGCTGCTCTTCTTCCAGTCCAGCTCTCTGCGGTGGCCCAGGAAGGCAGTGGAGGATGGCCCAATTGCTTGGTCCCTGCACCCACATGGGAGACCAGGAGGAAGCACCTGGCTTCTGGCTTCGGACCGGCACAGTGCGCCGGCAGTGGCAGCCATTTGGGGGATGAACCAACAGAAGGAAGACCTTTGTCTCTCTCTCACTGTCTAACTCTGCCTGTCAAAAAAAAAAAAATTACCCAACATCAGTATGAACAACCCCCCCATCTAAGTTCCTAGACAGAGAGAAAGATATTCCATCTGCTGGTTCACTCCCCAAATAGCTGCTATGGTCAGAACTGTGCCAGCCTGAAGCCAGGCGCCAGGAGCTTCTTCCAGGTTTCCTACTTCAGTGGCAGGGGCCCATGTACTTGGGTCATCCTCTGCTGCTTTCCCAGGCACATTAGTAGGGAGCTGGACAATAAGTGCAGCGGCCTGGACTCAAACCAGTGCCCATAAGGGATGCTTGTACTACATGTGCCACTTTACTGCCTGTGCTACAGAGTGAGCCCCTAATTGTCCTCTTATTTCTCTTTTACTTCTCATCCAATTTTGGATAAATCTACCTAAGTTATTATCCACACTATAATAAACACTTAAAAAACTAATAATTCTGAAAATCCAAGAACCTATCCCACTCATTCAGTGGGGATTCCCACAACTTAAGCTTCTTTTTTTTTTTTATTTTACTTTATTTTTTTTTTCAGTTTGCCAACCTCATATTTTTCTCTTTTTTTTTTTTAACTTTTATTTAATCAATATAACTTTCCAAAGTACAACTTTTGGATTATACTGTTTTTTCCCCCATAATCTCCCTCCCACCCGCAACCATCCCATCTCCCACTCCCTCTCCCATCCCATTCTCCATCAAGATTAATTTTCAATTATCTTTATATTCAGAAGATCTTAGTATTTACTAAGTAAAGATTTCAACAGTTTGCACCCACACAAACACACAAAGTATAGAGTACTGTTTTAGTAGTCAATTTACCATTAATTCACATAGTACAACACATTAAGGACAGAGATCCTGCAATGGGAGTAAGTGTACAGTGACTCCTGTTGTTGATTTAACAACTGACACTCTTATTTATGACGTCACTAATCACGCGAGGCTCTTACCTCTTTTTTAGTGTGCTGAATTTTTCCAATTTTAACTTTTGTCATCTTGTAGTATTTCTAGAACAACTATGTGTGCACTTAAACATTAAATATATGATTATTTACTTCTTTTAATATGATTTTTTGAATTAAATATAGAAAGCCTTAACTCTGGCAATGAAGGCAAATTTCTTTATCTGCTATAGTCTCTTTTTCTGTAAAAGAGGTAATATTACTACTAAAGAGAAATTATTTTGAAGAATCACTGCACTTTATGGTATCTTAATCTGTGCCGGAAAAAGGTTAAGTGCTCATCAATCAATCATAACTACAATAATAATTGTTATTGCAGGACATGTTCCCATACTAATAAAAACCACAAACATTTAATATTTAATGAATTACATTTTATCTCTTGGACCAATTATTCACATTCCTAAGATGCAACTCAGATGAAGGAGGGATGAGCTATTCTTTTGAAAATATTATTAATTTATATCATTTAGTTTAGTAGTTCTCAATCTGCAATCCATGGACAATTGGAAATAATTGAGTTTCATTCAGTACACAAATAAAAACTATTTTTACAGTAATACTGAAATACTCTTTTTTTAATACTATGTTGACATTTGGACCTATGTTGCCAAAGCAATGGTGGATAAAATGCCACACATTTCAGCTAGAATCAATTCTGTGTTATCAATGAGTTCAAAATGAATACTGAAGCCTTGTGTATACCTGCTTTCAATATCCTATGTGAACAAATGCAACAAATGTATGAAGCACTTTGTTCTATTTCAAGGTTTAGAGATTGTCTCAAAAAAAAGTACTTAAGTGATTGATACACAAGCTAGTTTTCTCCATCTTTATGGAACACCATTTGTACTTGGAGAAATAATCAACAGACAAAAACTAAAACTAAACATAATTAGGTATTTGGAGTACATTTGCCTGAAAAGAAAGTACTGTGATTTCAAAAGTTTTTGTTGTGGGCCAGAGCTGTGGCTCACTAGGCTAATCCTCCGCCTTGTGGCGCTGGCACACCGGGTTCTAGTCCCGGTCGGGGCACCGGATTCTGTCCCGGTTGCCCCTCTTCCAGGCCAGCTCTCGGCTGTGGCCAGGGAGTGCAGTGGAGGATGGCCTAAGTGTTTGGGCCCTGCACTCCCATCTCCATGGGAGACCAGGAGAAGCACCTGGCTCCTGCCATCGGATCAGCGCGGTGCGCAGGCTGCAGCGTGCCAGCTGCGGCGGCCATTGGAGGGTGAACCAACGGCAAAAAGGAAGACCTTTCTCTCTGTCTCTCTCTCTCACTGTCCACTCTGCCTGTCAAAAAAATAAATAAATAAAATTAAAAAAAAAGGTTTTTGTTGTTAAATTGCAAACTACCAAGAATTCTAGTTTCTGACATCTTGATTCTGCAACAATGAACCTCAGTGCCTTCTTGTTTGCACACTATATTCTAGACAACATTGGTGATAGTACTAAGAGCTGTAATTATTTTTGTCTAATAATGGAATTGTGGAAATTTTGTATAACCTATTGAACCAGTAAAACGTATTCTAAGTGCAGGATAAACCAATAAATTTTAATGTAACAGCACAAAATCTTAATTTATATAGTTTGAGATTCTACATTGCAATTATCATTTAGAAATGATCACTTGTGAAGTTTTGGTGTAATACAAAAGAATGAGACATGTTTATTACCTTGATTGTAATGATTGTATCACAGGTATATGTAAATGTACAATCTCAATAAACTGTATATATTAAATTTGTGTAGTTTTTGACTTATCAATTATATCTCAACAAAGCTGATTAAAAAGAATATTTACAATTTTCTAAAAAAGCTATTAACATGGTCATCTTCTTTGAACTCTATATTTGTACATGATGAGGTAAGATTTTCTTTCTGTACTCAAACATCATATTGTCACAATAGAATGCAAAATGAGAATAGAATCCAATTGTCTCCTATTAAGAGAGACATTAAACACACGAAAAAAAAAAGGTAAGACAATACTATTTATGTCATTTAAATTTATATTACACACTCTTTGTAATATAATAGCAAATGATGGGTTTGCTGTATTACTCATAAATGAACTGATATTAAGATAGACATTGATAGACTTAGCCTATATAAACAGATTTTTTTTCTTTTTTTTTTTTTTTAAAGAGTGTAAAGGTAATGAGATCGAATACACTTGGGAACTTCTGCTGCGATGAAAAAAATCACTACAGAAATAGTCACTCTTAAAAGATAAACAAGATACACAAATATCTCATAGTTCTTCACTACCGCTTCTAGGAAGTTTTTTTTTTTGTTTGTTTGTTTGCTAAAGCTCATCTGCAATGGAAAGTAGTGAATGCACCAGAAATATTTGGGAATATGTTTTTAAAATCAAACATGTAACTCCAGAATATATAAACACAGAATCACTGGATGAAATGATTATCCCTAAAGGGAAATATTCATGAGGGATATGTTCTGATTTCTGACAATCACCAACTGATGATATTGGCAAAGATATTCATAATATTTTCAGTCATTTAACGTGAAGATTTAGGTAAGCTAAAATAATTCGATTTAGAAATTTGTGAGGAAACAAGATAAATAATTTACTTTAAATGTTGTCAATTTACCCTGGGAAATAAACTTTATTAAAAGACCACATTTTACCTAAATAAAACTGCAAAACTCATATTCATTTATCATGTTATGCTTTGAAATAATTTTATCTCAGTCTTTCTTAGGTCCAAGGTGGCAGATGGCTCATTGGTTAGGTGCTATTCTGAAATGGACAAGACAAAATTAAAACATTTGGCTGAAACTTGTATCAGGGAGCCAAGCTTGGTGGTAGGCAGCTGGACACCAAATTTATCAAAAAACCAACTACAATTGAAGCCAAGATTATCTCTAAAGACACAAATGTTCACTTTCTAAGGAGATTCTTATAATCACATCACTACTTATATTCACTTTTAATCATCACTACATCCTGCAAATTTGTTTAAAAAATTTTTACTTAACAATGTAGAGAAAAACATTAAGGAAGTTATAATCAAAGTGGTGTCTTCATGGTAACTACGTAGAGTAATTAATATTAATTTAGGGAAAATAAAATAGAATTTTAAAAATGTTCCAGTTATTCAATGCGATTAAAAAACATAATCCATCATAAATCAGATTTTAAAACAATTAAAATACTTCTTCTTCTCAAAGTTCAAAGCATTTAACACAATAAAGAGCAAAAAACAAAACAAAAATACAGACTCTCAAATGGAAAATATGCCAAGTATATAGTAGATTTGGAGTACCACAATATAGCAGTTAGGTACTATTTATAATCAACCATTTGAATCAGAGATTATGTAAAAAATCCATTGTGTCGGGGACTATGTAAAATAACATTGAATCAGGAATGTAATAACGGGTGGGTAGGAGGAATAAGGGAGGATACTTGAGTTTAAAAGATATTGCCAAAGTCATTGAAATAATGATTTTCATGAAAAGGACTAAATATTGTATGTTTCATGATCATACATCAAGAATATATAAAATTCCAAAGCTGTTATTTGCAGGCAAATATTAATTTTCTGGTAAATCAGGATGAGAACAGAAGGTAGGATGGACATATTGTGGAGACAAGGTGTAAGAATCAATGAGGAAAAATTCAGTGTTTATAGAGCCAGTTATATTTTTGTCCTGCTAATTTTTGTAAAACATTTGCAAAGCTGACTCAGTCTCTCCATATGCTTAGAAGATTTTTTTTCATTTTTGGTCTTCCCAATAAAAACACACATGAATCTGACACAGTGATGAATTATGCAGTGTGAAAAAATCCTTAAAGTTTCATATTAGTTACTATGAAGATATGCATGCATGTAATTCATAACATAAATATTTCTACTTATAATCACATCTCTTTTTAGTACCAACTATTCAATCATCTTCCTATCAGAAGTATCAGCTATAATATATTAAAATGCAGATGGGGATAAAGCACCAGTATATTTAGTCAATCCAGAGGTTTCACAATAGTGTTCAGATAATTATAGACAATATTCCCTCTTTAGGTTCCAAGATATGCCAATGATCCTAAAATCTTGAATAGTACAAAAACTTATTTTTGCTAAACTCTATATGTCATTATGCCAGTGAGTCTTAGGAATATCAAATAAAATTCTGGACAATAAATTAATACAGTTTTTATTAGAGTTAACTGACATATGATACATAAGCATTCATAATAGTGTCTGTGACATAATAAAGTGTTGATATTATACTAACATGATTATAGAATCTACAAATTATAAAACTGAATAACAAATGTTGCACATTTATTAACCAAATTTTCCATTTTTATAATTCTTGTTATTCTTTATATATTTAATTTGATAATCATTTATTTGTATTTTTGGTATTTATGTTTAAAATTGACATTGTAATATTTATACAATAATATGAATTGTAATATCAAAACTTTATTCAAAGTTTCCATATCTGCAATTTTTTAGCTATATCCTTCATAAAATTATATTAGGCTATAGATTAAGCAATAATATTCTCAGTTTCAAAGTCTTGAAATCATACATCCTGCATATTTCTGAAAGTTATTTTTAATCAGAGTCTTTCCATTCATTATGGAATCATATTATAGTAAGTATATGGCAGATAAATTAATGTAGTCATTGAATTATTCCAACAGAATAAATGGCTATATAAAAATCCAGATTCTGATATTTTAATTATAAAAATAAATTGGTGAATCTAAGGAATACTGAAAAACAGTCCACATTTCAGATTAAATATTAAAAACAGTTATAATCTTCCTAGAAATTATTAAAGGATATTTAATATAAAATATGGACAGTAATAAAAATAACCTTTTAATTCTGCAAGATTATTATTAAAAGAATAAAGTTATGTTAGTTATGTAAAAAGTAAAGACTTTTAGAGATATGGTCAATATCAATCTGCTTTACTTTGGCCAAAGTAATAATACCTGGTAATATTGTGGGAAAATAGCAAATTACTTGGGAATAATTGTATTTGCTTGAATTGGGTTTTCTAAGAGCTCAAAAGAGTTCCATGAAATATGAAATAATAATGCATTTTATTTTATCCAAATTTTTTTAGATTTTTATTATTTGTTTTTCTGTGAAAGAGTGGAATAGCCCAGATAGTGAAACTAAATCTACCTATAATGCTATAATGGTCTTAAGACAATTGTGACTTTTTAAATTACCAAGAATAAGCACCAATCCATTTTTTTAACTTTTATTTTAGTAAATATAAATTTCCAAAGTACAGCTTTTGGATTACAATGGCTTTCCCGCACCCCGCCCCCCATAACTTCCTTCCCACCCACAACCCTCCCATCTCCCGCTCCCTCTCCCATTCCATTCACATCAAGATTCATTTTCAATTATCTTTATATACAGAAGATCAATTTAGTATATACTAAGTAAAGATTTCAATAGTTTGAACCCACACAGAACATAACGTGTAAAATACTGTTTCAGTACTCGTTATAGCATTAATTCATATTGAACAACACATTAGGGACACAGATCCTACATGAGGAGTAAGTGCACAGTGACTTCTGTTGTTGACTTAACAAATTGACACTCTTGTTTATGGTGTCAGTAATCTCCCTAGGCTCTAGTCATGAGTTTCCAAGGCTATGGAAGCCTTTTGAGTTCGCCGTCTTCCATCTTATTTAGACAAGGTCATAGTCAAAGTGGAAGTTCTCTCCTCCCTTCAGAGAAAGGTACCTCCTTCTTTGATGGCCCATTCTTTCCGCTGGAATCTCACTTGCAGAGATCTTTCATTTAGGTCCTACCAAGAATAAGCACCAATCCATTTTGTAAAAGCTACCAATGTATATGGTTAGTTTTCTCTTAGCCTTGCACATTCTTAGTTAAGTACACTAACATATAAGGTGATAAGTAGTTGAGGTATATAATTGTCTAACTATGTTATTTATGCTTTTAAAAATAATATTTAATTGCAAAAAATCTTTAATCATAAAATTTTGGATATGATAGTGAATTCAGATTACTATAGGATCACATCATTGTCAACATTTTCTTTTAAAAAAATCACTTTATCAACCTCAACTTTAAAATAAAAAATACAGTCTGAGACCTTTGCCTTCACTAAAGCTACCTTCAATAAAGCTATTTAAATTTCCTAAATTAACTGAATTTATTTATTATGAAAATTTGATGCTATTTTCACTAAGGAGTTCTCATTCACATGATATAGATTGATACTGGCCAAATCCAAACATATACATGTTCCAATGAATCTAATGTTACAAGGAAGATTTAATGCATTTTTTTACTTGCAGTCTATAATCTAACTAATTTTTATTGAAGTCAAATGAGAAAAAGAATTGAATAAGGTAAGATACTAAAACCAAAAAGAAAACTCTATAAACTTGTTTTATGAGCGGTCAACAGTCTGTTTATAATATTTTTGAACATCAAATGTTTTCTAAATCATAATAAAATGTATCATACAAAAATGTATAGAATATATGCAGCAAGTACAAACAGAATTAAAAATAAATTCCTATAGGATAATCAATTTATATTTCCTAAATCAGAGAAATTATTTATTCCTACAAGAAAAAAATAACAGAGATCAAGATACCAGATTCAGAAAAACACCAAGCAGAATAATCTTCTGATTCTTCAGTGATATGAAGAATGAAAGGAAAAGTATTAAAAAGTGCTATGTGAGGGAAAGAATAACACTGTATTTTGGTAAGATAAGTGGAGGATGTGATAGTTAGAGTTAAAATACAGCATTCTTAGTGTAAGCAATTTACTACAGTCCTGAACTGTATGAGTAGAGCTACCAAACAGAAAGAAATACCCTTACTGTAGGAGGGATAGATTTGGTTGTAATGATCACCTGAATTCACAAATGGTACCTCTGTATGGCTTCGTCATCTCCTAACTGAGGCTTTTCTTACACTCACACAGTGCCCAGGTTCATCTCTCATACAACACTCCTCATACAGTTTTAAACTGCCCAGGTATACATTTGTTTTCCTATAATGTGATGTCTTGAAGGTAACATTTAGATTTATGTTTGCTAGTATGTTCAACAACTTTTTATTGAATGAATTAATGAATGAAAGAATGACAACCATTGCCAAGGCCAAAAATGATCTAACAAATGGATGAAACTGCTCCAGCTTGAACTTCTTGCCTTACAAAATAAACAGTAGTAGTGAATGTCTTCACATGTTTTCATGCACTAACAATATTAATTAAAATTGATATTTCAGAACCAATGCTATGGAACAGTGGATTAATTGCAGCCAGCAGTGCAGACATATCATAAGGGTGAAGGTTCAAATCCTGGCTGCTACACTTCCAATCCAGCTCCCTGTTGATGTGCCTGGGAATGCAGCAGAAGATGGCCCAAGTGCCTGGGCCCCTGCACCTATCTGGCAGACCTGAAAGAGCCTTCTGGATCCTAGCTTTGGCCTGGCCAAGTCCTGGCTGTTGCAGCCTTTTCGATAGTGAACCAGCTGATGGAAGACATCTCCCTCTGCTCGCTCTCTCTCTCTCTCTCTCTCTCTCTCTATATATATATATATATATCTCCCTCTCTCTCTCTCTCTCTATGTCTCTCCCTCTCTTCTCTCTCTCTCTCTATGTCTCTCCCTCTCTCTCTGTAACTCTGACTTTCAAAGAAATAAATAAATTTTTTTAAAAAATTTGATATTTAGACATTTGTTGGAAGGTGGAGCAAGGTGGCTTTGAGTAAGATGCTCTGGACACAATCATCCTTTGGAAACACAAATTTGAAAACCCATTCATATTCCATGTCTCCTTCACAACAGCTTGGAAGTCAGAGAAGAAACCACAGTGCCTGGTTTCAGAATAATAACCATTAAAACGTATCCTAAGTAAAACAGAAAGAAAAGGTTTGCTCGTGCAACCGTTTCCCTAGTTCCAAGGAGCACAGCACAGAGATAGTCGCATTCTTCCTAGGGAAAGAAAGAGGAATTCAATCCAGGCCTTAATCTTGAATAACAGTGCAGGCCCAAGGTAATAAAATTTGGAGTTGGACAAGGCACTATGTCTCCTACGCCTAGGCTCATACCTGTAAACTGAGTATTTGGTCCCTCAATAGCCAGGCAGCTAGGCTAATGCTCCCAGTACGTTGTCACCAACCTAGAGCATAGATTAAAGCAAAACTCCATCTTCTAGGGAATAGAGAAGGAGAGAGACAGCCTAGGATTTTTTGCCTTGGAGCTCAGAGCTGGATCTGCCACAATGAGATCCAGCACCAGATAAAACACGAAGGCATCAACTTTCAGGTCAGAGTTTACAAATTGATCACTCAACCTGCTCGGTCATCTACTGGAGATCTGTGCTCCAGTGGGATGTACTAGTTTTGGTACATAACATGCCAGTTTTAAGTGAGCCTGTGATGCACGCCTGAGACATCAGAGGACCTGGTGACACTGAGACTAAGATGTGACATGGGTTCATGTCAGTCTGGGTGACCAAAAGGCTGGCTTTATGAATCTTCCCCCAACCTTCGGCAGAGAGCAGAGAACCACAGGATTATTAGGACTCAATACTGGGTTGGTAAAATACAACAGTGCAAAGATACTGTCCACAGTCCAATACCTGTGGATGAAGTCTTTAGGCCTGTCTGAGTGTCTGGTGGATAGCTGCAACCTGGTGGAACAGACTTGTTTCTGTGTATATTACCACCACCCAAACATGGTCCTGGTGTTCTCCATCAAGACTGCAAAGAGTCTGGTGACTGTGGTATCTAGGTATGACCCACCTAGTGCCTGATTAGAAAGTCTAGAATTTGCCCTTATTATTCTTTCAATCTTGGGCAGGCAACAAGGAGGCCCAGTACAGTACTGAATCTTAGTGCCCAGCAAATAAGATCCAACATTATATAAATTGCAACCATTATTGTCCCCAGGCCAAGTGCCTGCAGATAGAGCCTCTCAAACTCTTCTCTGTCAAATGGAGTTCCATGGTACCATTTGACCAATTTCCTAGCCAACATTACCACTGGCTGGTTGGAACAGTATCTGATTATGAGTTTACCCCAGCAGCAGAAAACCTCATAGCAGGTTGGGATTTTGTCCCACCCCTCAATCTGTATTGAGAACAGTGAGTGTGAATGTGATCTAACATTTTGACTTTGGTGGCCACAGGACTAGGAATCTGGGTCTACCTCAGCTTCAGGAAGAGACTCGTGGGGCAGACTGTCCATTTTAGACACTTCCCCAGTTTATTCTGAACAACCACCAACTGCAAATTTGAGGGAAAAAATTTAACCTTGGATTTTAGGGTTGTAACTGTGAAAATAGCCCAACAGCAGACCTGCAGCAAACTGTAGCTTAGCATGCATTATAGTGCTAAATTATAAAGTGTTCATAACCTAGAGAAAATACAGAAACTGATTAGGACAGAAACAAATAAAGACAGAATATAATAATTCTTCAATGCAAAGCTGACATTTTAGAGAAACAAGTGACCTCACCTAATGAACAAAAAAAATGCCAAAATGGATCATCGAGGATTTGAAATTTTGAAATGTTTAGATGAAAATTTCAAAATAATTGTTTTAAAGAAACTCAGTGAACTTCAACAGAACATAGAGAAATGAACAGTTATTCTAAAAGAAATGTTAGTATTCTAACAGAAAGAATAGACAGAAAGATGGAAATAGTTTTTAAAAATTGAAACAAATCATTTAATGTAAAATACACTAAGCAAAATTAACAACACAATAGAAAGCATCAATAGCAAAATATATAAAATAGGACAAAGAATTAGTGAACTTGAAGACAGGCTATTTGAATATGAATAACTGGAAAAGAAGCAAGAGAAAGACTCAGGAGAAATGAAGAAAGTCTACAGAAATAGTAGGACAATATGAAAAAAGCAAACCTCAGTTGTTGGAGTCTAGGAAGAACTAGAGAATACCTAAAGGATAGAAAGCATATTCAGAAAGATAACTTCAGAAAACTTCTTAAACCTACAGGAACATACATCTCTCCAAGTACAGGAAGGTGAAATATCACCACTCACATTCAACCTAATCAAATCTATGCCAAAGGCTGGCACCGCAGCTCAATAGGCTAACCCTCGGCCTGCGGCGCTGGCACACCGGGTTCTAGTCCTGGTCGGGGTGCCAGATTCTGTCCTGGTTGCTTCTCTTCCTGTCCAGCTCTCTGCTGTGGCCTGGGAGTGCAGTGGAGGATGGCCCAAGTCCTTGGGCCCTGCACCCCATGGGAGACCAGGAGAAGCACCTGGCTCCTGGCTTCAGGTTGGCACAGCGTGCCGGCCGGAGCGGCCATTGAGGGGCAAACCAATGGAAAAGGAAGACCTTTCTCTCTCTCTCTCTCACTGTCCACTCTGCCTGTCAAAAAAAATCTACGCCAAGACATATTTTAATCGTTTCAAATTTAAAAATAAAAGACAATTCTAAAAGACACAAGAGAAAAGAAGCAAATAACATGCATAAATGAATTCCTGGAAATGAATAGCAAGGAAAACTTTGGAAACTATAAAAGTATATGGAAATTGAACAATTTCTGAACAACCAATTGATTATAGAAAAATTAAGGAGAAAAATTTGAAAGTTTCTTGAAACAAGTGAAAATGGGAAGCAAATAAGCAAAGACTAAAGAACAGAAAAAAGGCAATACTAAGGGGGAGTTTAAAGCCATCAATGCCTAAATCAAAAGCACAGACAGGGGGGCAGAATTGTGATGTGGCAGGGCAAGCTGCCATCTGTGATGTCAGCATCTCATATAGATGCTGATTCATGTCCCTGCTGCACCACTTCCCATCTAGCTCTTTGATGATGACCTGCGGAAGCAGCAAAAGACGGCTGAAGTACTTGGAACACTACAAACCACATGGGAAACCTAGAAGATGCTACTGGCTCCTGGCTTCTGCCTGGCCCATCCCTAGCTGTAGCAGTCATTTGGAGTGTGAACCAGCAGTTGGACAATCTCTCACTCTCTCTTTCTCTGTGTGTGTGTGTGTGTCTCTCTCTCTTTCTCTCTGTAACTCTGCCTTTCAAATAAATAAATCTTTTTTAGAAAGTACAGCTCTGGCACAGTGGGTTAAAGCCCTGGTCCACAGTGCCATCGATCATTTGGGTGCTGGTTCATGTCCCAGCTGCTCCACTTCTGATACAGCTCCCTGCTAATGAGACTGGGAAAGTAGCAGAGGATGGATCAAGTGCTTGAGCCCCTGCACCCACGTGGGAGATCAGGAAGAAGCTACTGGTTCCGGGTTTCTTCCTGGCCCAGCCCAGGTTGTTGTAGTCATTTGGGGAGTGAACCAGCAGATGGAAGACCTCTCCTTCTCTGTCTCTACCTCTCTTTCTAATTCTGCCTTTCAAATAAATAAAACAAATCTTGCATAAAAAATCAAGCCTAAAATGAGTAAAAGGAAAGAAATAATAAAAAAGCAAAGCACAAATAAATTAGAATGACACAGAGTTTAAAAAAATCATTGAAATGAAGAAATGGTTCTTTGAAAATAATGAACATATGTCACATCAACAGAATAAAAGACAAAAATCATATGATCATCTTAATAGGTGCATGAAAGCCATGAGAAAAAGTCCAACATCCTTCACAATAAAAACTGAACAACTGTAGAAGGAATATACTTCAACATAATAAAGGCCATATATACAAGCCAATGGTTAACATCATAGTGAATGGGAAAAAGCTGAATGCAATCCCTCTAAGATTTGGAACAATACAAGGTTGCCCATTTTCACCACTTTTATTCAATATAATACTATAAGTCCTTGCTTTACAGTATTAAGCAAGAGAAATAAAGATTTTCCAAATTAGAAAAGAAGAATCAAATGTTCATTGAAGATGACATCAGAATTAGAAAGAAATCTAAAAATGGCCATTGAAAGTTTTGATCAAAAAGAAAGTTAATTTGAGGAGACAGACATATTTACTTTGATTTGGCATTACATAATTATATACATATGTTGAAATATCACATAGAACACCGAAATATATAAAATTTTTATGTTACTGTTATAAATTATAAAATGAAAACATAAAATTGATATTTATTATAATTATCATACTATACATTTTTGAAATTTATTATCAAATTCCTCATATGTAACAATCATATTACATATAATGAATTATTTACTTTATACTACTAGGGCAATCAGTATTTCAAAAACACTTTTTTTATTTTGAAATTAATTTAAGAAATCCCATTTTTTGTTATATCTGTGCCTGTCATGGAAGGAAAATGCACGCAATGAATTTATATCAACTGAACTATTTTCAAAGTTCCTTTTCTACAATGAACACATGATTCTTTACATAACACTGTTCTAAACAAGTATAGAAATGATATTGTAATTAGATGCAGAAGTTCCATACATATAATTACAGTGTTATCAACTCCAAGCCGACTTGTTATAATTACATTAATGCTGAAAATACTGCATAAGCATAACAGAAAATCTTCAGTTTTAAAATTTAATGCCAGTTGAATGATTATTTTTGAGGTAATGAAGAATCAGTTTATCACACATATAGTTTGCAACAATTACTTCTTTCAATGATGTACAAATAGAAATCACATTGACCCTAGTTATCTACAGTCTGTATCTTTTTTTAAAGATTTATATATTTGTATGAAAGGCAGAGATACAGAGAGTCGGAGACAGAGACAGTGAAAGAGAGAGGGGCCTTCCATCTGCTATCCCCTTGATAGCCGCATCGGACAGAGCTGAGCAGATCCAAAGCCAGGAGCCAAGAGCTTCTTCCAGGTCTCCCATGCAGGGGCCCATGGACTTGGGCCATTTTTTACTGCTTTCCCAGGCCACAGCAGGAAGCAGGATTGGAAAAGAAAGAGTCGGGACTCAAACCGGCACCCATATGGGATACTGGCACTGCAAGGCATAGTTTTACTGGCTACACCAAAGCGCCAGCACAACATGCAGTCTCATAAACTAAAGACAAACTGTTTCTATTATTTCTTCATGTAAATCTATCTATTGCTCAAAATTCCATTTAATATGGTAGTTTCCCTTTATCCACAATTTTGCTTTCCATGGTTTCAGTTATCTGTGGTCAACTGCAGTCTGATAAAAAAATACAGAAATTACTAATTAATTTTTAAATTACTTGCCTTAATGAGTAGAACAAGGAGTAGAACATGTCATCCTGCCCCACTCTGCCTAGATTGTGAATCATCCCTTTGACCAGCACATCCATACTGTATATATTGCTCACCTATTAGTTCCTTAGTAGCAAACCTTACTATAACAGCCTGACGCTATGTCATGAGACCTACATCATCTATCACAACCATCAATTATCCTCATCACATAGGCATTGTATTATGTCACATCATCACAAGAAGAAAGGTAAATACAGTGCAATAAGATATTTTCAGGTAACTTTTATTACAGTATTACATTCCTTTTTTTAAACTTTTATTTATTAAATAAAAACTTTCCAAGGTACAGCTTTTGGATTACAGTGGTTTCCTCTTCCCATAACCTCCCTCCCACCCGCAACCATCCCATCTCCCGCTCCCTCTCCCATCCCATTCTCATCAAGATTCATTTTCAATTATCTTTATATTCAGAAGATCTACTTAGTATTTACTAAGTAAAGATTTCAACAGTTTGCACTCGCACAGAAACACAAAGTGTAAATTACTGTTTGAGTACTAGTTATGCCGTTAATTCACATAGTACAACACATTAAGGACAGAGTTCCTACATGGGGAGAAAGTACACAGTGACTCCTGTTGTTGACTTAACAACTGACACTCTTGTTAATGGCGTCAGTAATCACCCGAGGCTCTTGTCATGAGTTTCCAAGGCTATGGAAGCCGTTTGAGTTCACCAACTCCAATCTTACTTAGACAAGGTCATAGTCAAAGTGGAAGTTCTCTCCTCTCTTCAGAGAAAGGTACCTCCTTCTGTGATGGCTCATTCATTCCGCTGGGTTCTCACTCACAGAGATCTTTCATTTAGGTTTTTGTTGTTGTTGTTGTTGTTGTTGTTGTTGTTGTTGTTTTTGCCAGAGTGTCTTGGCTTTCCATCCTTGAAATACTCTCATGGGCTTTTTAGCCAGACTCAAATGCCTTAAGGGCTGATTTTGAGACCAGAGTGCTGTTTAGGACATCTGTCATTCTACAATATTACATTCTTTATATTTTTCTTATCAATTATTATTGCTAATCTTCTATATCTAATATATAAACTTTATTATAAGTATGAATGCATAGTAAAATAATATGTAGGGTTCAGTACTAAAAATAGTTTTAGGCCTCTACCAGAGGTCTTGGAAAATCTCCACAGATATGGGGTGATTACTGCATATATGTACAGAATCTTTCTTAAACACTTATTGACTTATATTTACTGTCAACATTATGATTTCACTGGTAAATTCATATGTAAGCACTCTATAGTTACTGGAAATTCTTAAATCTTAGAAAAATAAATAAAATATACCTAACTTTTATCAAAACTGATTTTGTTTTTTTTTGCACTAAAAATGGTTTATTTTTTTCTTTTTTTAAAATTTTATTTAAGGTATACAAATTTCATGTATACAGATTTATGAACATAGTGATACTTCTCACCTAACCCTCCCTCCTGCCATACTCCTATACTTCCTTATTCTTCCTTTCATATTCCTGCTATTAATTTTTACAATGATCTACTTTCAGTTTATTTTATGATTATTCCTATACTAAGTAGAGTTCAACAAAAGGTAAGAAGAAAAAAACACTGTTCCTCAAAATAAAGTAAAGAGCTGTAACAAATCATCAACACTCAAAATGTCAATTTCACTCCTACACATTACGCATTTCCTTGATAGTTAGTGATCCTGAACAATTTTTCATGTGCCTGTCAGCTGTTTGAATTTCCTCTTTTGAAAACTGCCTGTTCAACGAGGGTGGCAAGTGATGTAGCATGTAAATCCACTGCCTATAGTATCAGTAAACCTTATGGGTTCTGGTTTGAGTCCCACCTGCTCCACTTCCAATCCAGCTCTCTGCTATGGCCTGGGAAAGCACTGGAAGATGGACTTGGGCCCATGTACCAGAATAGGAGACCTAGAAGAAGCCCCTGGCTCCTGGCTTCAGATCAGCCCAGCTCCAGTCACTGTGACCATTTGGGGAGTGAACCAGTGGATGGAAGAATCTCTCTCCCTCTCTCTCTCTCTGCCTCTGCCTCTCTCTGCCTTTGCCTCTCTCTCTTGCTCGCTCTCTCTCTCTCTGACCTCTGCCTCTCTCTTTCAAATAATAAATAGTTTTTTAAAAAAATGCCTATATGCCTATTCAAGTCATTTGCCCATTTCTGAACCAGATTGTTTTGTTGTTGAGTTTCTTGAACTCTACAGATTCTGGACATTATTTTTTATCAGTTTTATTGATGCAAGAGCCCTCAACAAAATACTAGCTAATTGAATCCAATAACACATCAGAAAAAATCATTCACCTACGAAATGGGATTTATCGCTGGTATGCAGGCAATCAAAGCAAAAATAGACAAATGGGATTACATCAAGCTGAGAAGCTTCTGCACTACAAGGGAAACACTCAACAAAGTGAATAGGCAACTGACAGAATGGGAGTAAATATTTCTGAACAATAATTTTCTTAAGATAAAAAAATCCACCACATCACTCGGTTTAATAAAGTAAAAATCCTTTTATTTTTTTCTTTTTCTCTTTCTTCCCTCCTTTCCTTCCTCTCTCTCTCCCTCTGAACTTTCCTTGCTCCTTCCTTCCTTCCTTCCTTCCTCCCTCCCTTCCTCCCTCCCTCCCTTCCTCCCTTCCTTCCTTCCTTCCTCCTTCCTCTTCCTTTTCTCAAAGAGACACAGAGAGCTTTCTGCTTCTCTCCTTTTTCCTTTCCTCCCATCTACCATTCTGGATGGTTTAACAAAACAGGGATTTATTCTCTCAAAGTTCTGAAGGGTAGAAATCCAAAATGAAGGTGTCAGCATGATTTACTCTTTCTTGAAGCTTTAAGAAAGACTGTATTTCTCTTTTGGCTTCAATGTTGGCCTTCCTTGACTTGCAGCACCAGCTCCCAAATCTGTCTTCAACATCACATGAACTTCTTCCCTATGTGTATCCTCTATATCTCAGTAACTAAATTTCCTTTTTTTTGTGGAGTATGATACAACCTCCTCATAACTTGATTACATCTGAAAAAGTTGCTTTTCCAAATAAGATCAAATACATGGGTTTCATGTGGAAATGCACTAGGGGGAGTGGGTACTAATATACAATAGAATCAATGAATATCTTTAGCTAAATCTCTCATAATTTTCATTTAGTTGTAATTCAAATAAAATAAAGATTATGTAATTTATAGGATTTTTCAGGAAATAACACAATAATAGAATCATGAAGTAAATGCAGTCCAGCATTTCCCAAATTTTCATTTCAAATAACTTTAATGTTACCAAATGTGAAAAAATATAACATGATAAAATACCACTGGTAAACATGGTGTATAACGCCACCTGCGAAATTAACCTCGAATGTTAGTGCACTAAAATAGCAGTATATAAACATTTTGAAGTCCTGTTAATTTTTTTAAAGAAATTATTCCTTCCTATCATTTCCATAAATATGTATTTTCCTAAATAACCATTTATGATGCAAGATTTAGTCTGAGATTATTTTAACTCAGAGGCCTAGAACTTTTGATTATCCTCTTACTAAGACTAAGTAACAAGGTATACCAGATCCAAAAAGCCCAAGTTTTTGGGCCTGTCTCAATACAAGTTCAGCGTCCATGGACTGACTCCCTAGGCCCATAGAGAGCAAGACCCACCATGATCACCTTCAGTTGTGGACTACTCCAACACTGGGCTGGCTCTGTAGTCTTAGTTGTCAGACCAACATCCTGGATACAGCCTCCAGTCTGGCCCTTGTAGATATACTCTCCATAGCTACCCGGTGCCTCATCATCAGGTGCACATCAGGAGATAGACATCTTAATTAATATAAATTTAAATACTAATAGTGCCTACTCTTTGTGACAGTGAGCAGATAATTCTAGTTCTTTGTCATTTGCATTCCTCTCTACTAACTTCCCAGGATAAAGGAGCAAAGATAAGTCATTCACCTTTTCCTGATCCAAATTTATGAGCTACAGACTCCATGAACATTTTTGTTATCCACAAATATTGGAGTAACTTCTAATGCAGTAGTAGACAACAAGAATAGAACTACAATTTCTTAAGAAAAGTTAAGGGGCCAGTGCGGTGATACAGTGGGTAAAGCTACTGCCTACAGTGCTGGCTTTCCATATGGGCACCATTTTGAGGCTCGGCTGCTCCACTTCCCATCCAGCTCTCTGCTATGGCCTGGGAAAGCAGTACAAGATGGCCCAAATCCTTGGGCCCCTGCAGCCATGTGAGAGACCTGGAAGAACTTTGTGGTTCATGGCTTCGGATCATTCTAGCTCTGGCTATTGTACAATTTGAGGAAAGAACCAGCAAATGGCAGATCTCTCTCTCTCTCAGGCTTGCTCTCTCTCTCTCTCTCTGCTTCTGCCTCTCTGTAACTCTTTCAAATAAATAGATCTTACAACAAGAATGAAAAGCCAATTGAGCTCCAGAAATTATGCCTTTCACAAAATTCCTTGATTTTCAGAAACACTTAGAATATAATGCCGAAAAGAGAGTTTTGAAAATGCTATCAGAAATATTCTTTTGATAATGTTATAAAATTGGATAACATAAGACTTACAAACATAAGACAGTTATCTTCTACATAAAACATTGCATTTGCATGCTGCTGAAGTGGGCATAAGAGTGACTACAATTCATTCTTATGTGTGTGTGTATACACACAAACATATTTCTTAACAATAGTCAAGGACCCATCAGATTTACTACTGCTTTCCCTCAAAATGCAAAAAAAAAGAAATACAATTTTTTTCAGAAAACTAAACAGAAAGTAATGAATAATTGTTAAATATTGAAACATGAGATATTAAAATAATTTTGATGCTTCTTCCTCCTTCAATCTCAAAAAAAAGTTGTGATTGGTTTACTAATCAGCGTTTCAGTGATGTTTACTAAGTCAAATATATCTTTTTTCATTTTCTATCTCCACTATATAAATTAAAGTTATCAGAGAATAAATTAGCAACACAAATCAGCAACACCCTCATCTTCTGGCAGGTTGACAGCTTTGTTATAGTTTAGATTCCCCAGGAGAGTCTTGGCACCAAGATATTGATTTGCACCACTGCACATTTCTGACTAATTATTACCAATGCAGTAACTCCAGTTAATCAGTTCATTCTCATATAAAGAGTGGCTTTCAGTTTAAATTCATTACACTGATAAGTGACAACATTACAGCTGCATGACAATTGCTTTAATTTAAAATATTTTTGATGAAGATTAGAAAGCTATTGTATGCTTAAGTATACGAAAATGACTATGGAAGTGTCTGTCTTTCAAGAACTAGAGCCCTCACTGATGTATGGATTCACCATTTTCAACTAAGTTCTGCAATGGAGACTCCCTTTTAATAATATTTCTCTGGAGAACTGTGATAGTAGAAATGACCCTGAAAGAAAACAAGTTAGAAAAGCTGTCAAATTCATTGACTGTTTTCTTAATGTATGCTTATATTATTTGAGCAGTCATGAAGGGAGGTTGGAAAATGATGGGATGCTATTTAAAATGAAGTTAGTATAATTCTCTGTGATGAATATACAGGAATTTTGCTCCATGCAAGGGATACAGAAACACAATTAAACTAGTTATTTACTCTTTGCATGCAGTATTTTATGTAATCCTCTTAACTTCTCTATGAGATATTATTATTATTAATTTTTACTCTTTGTATACTTTAATGTACAAGTGTATGTCAAATCTTACATAAATAGCTTGCAATATACCCAAGGTTACAAAGGAAGTATATTGCAGAGTCTAGATTAAAATAAGCTATTGTTGTTTTGTTTTTACTGAGTTCATGCTATTAACCATAAAGTAATATTACTTCTAATTCTTGAGAGACAGACAAATGACACAGACTGGAAAAGATTCATTAGTTTATTCAAAAACTACCTGATTATTTTGATCTGATCTACATATGGGAACATCCAGCCCATGGGCCTTGTGAGGCCTGTGAAATCATCTGGTCTGGCCCTGCTAAAGCAACTGCAGGTTGGACTCTAAATTAAATTATTCCATATCAGACTATTTTTAAGTTAAAAATTTTGTATGGCCCATGAATGATATTATAAACATCCAAATGGCCCTTGGCAGAAAAAAGTTCTCCATCCCTTTTTCAGAGAGTAAATACAAGATTTGTTAAGTTTACTGCATTTGGCAAAGATATGAATGATTATTATAATTATTAATTTAACATCATGATTTATGCTCCAGGCTATCATTATTTCAATAGCTTTTAAATGATGCATTTTTAATTACATCACACTTTCTTAATAGTCTTGAGTAAGGAAGTGAGTGATTATATCTGAACATCAAGAGGAGATATCAATACAAAGTTGCATCTTACTAGTCTTCATACCTCAATTAGATTGCAGAAATGTAACAGATATGTATTGAATAAGTGAATGCTGTTCATTCTAAAAATACATGTTGATAATATTCACTGTGGCCTTCAGAGTGGGATGTATATTATATAGTCCAAAGATTAAAATTGATATAGGACATTATTTAACCTTTTTAATTTTCTTCCTTGTAAGTAAAATAGATTACAATTGATAGTATGCTTAATAAAATGATCTTAAGAACATTTTTAATTGTTTTAAAATATTCTGTTAATTAAGGTGGTAATATATGTTTAGACAGTGTCCACTGGAATGGCTAAAAAAGAAAATACCTAAGCCTTTATTAAAATATCCTTTACTGCAATATCCAGAAAATTATGTACATTTAAAATTATTGACTCAGGATTACTAGTAATTGTCAGGTTCTGCACATCACTTCCTCATGTGTTTGGCACAACAATCTTATAGAAGTGTTTATTATTATTTTCCAAAAAATGAACTAAGAATTAGAGAAAGGCTAGCGCCGTGGCTCAACAGGCTAATCCTCCGCCTTGCGGCGCCGGCACACCGGGTTCTAGTCCCGGTCGGGGCACCGATCCTGTCCCGGTTGCCCCTCTTCCAGGCCAGCTCTCTGCTGTGGCCAGGGAGTGCAGTGGAGGATGGCCCAAGTGCTTGGGCCCTGCACCCCATGGGAGACCAGGAGAAGCGCCTGGCTCCTGCCATCGGAACAGCGCAGTGCGCTGGCCGCAGCGCGCTACTGCGGCGGCCACTGGAGGGTGAACCAACGGCAGAGGGAGGACCTTTCTCTCTGTCTCTCTCTCTCACTGTCCACTCTGCCTGTCCAAAAAAAAAAAAAAGAATTAGAGAAAAACCTTACCTATGTTTCCCTATTGACTAAAGGTGAAAAAGCTTTATTTGAACTTTGGTTTCTGATTGAATGTAAATTATTACCCACATCATGCTACCCCTCATTTCTCATCAGAGTAGGATCAAATGAGTTAAGAATATATGTATCTTGTATAGTAAAGTTAGTTTATGATTGTCAGATCTAAGACATAAAGCAACATTTAAATACTAGTTCTACATTAGTAATATAAAAATATCTTCTTAGTGTTCATATTTCTTAAATGTAAATTTTATTTTGAACATATTTAAAATGAATTAATATGAAACACCAGCTTTATCAAAAAATTGATAGCAAACCTCTTGCATTCACAAATTTTGCAATACAGATTATCTCTTTTAGCAGAGATAATTAATAGAGAACAGAAAGTGGTTAAAAAAGAATGGCCTGTGAAGCTAAGACTATTTTTAAATGTTTACTCAATAAATGTACATATTTAGCATACATTCAAAATATTTAATGGACACTTCAGTATTTTTATTTTTTTCTTACTGAGAGACTACACATAATTTTAACAGATTGTCTTCTTTGATTATAATCTTAATTTCTTTTTTAGAACTGAATATGGTTAAAAATAACCTCAGCAACTATTCTTCACAAGAATTAGAAATGAACTTGAGGGACTGGCACTGTGGCGTAGTAGGTTAAAGTTGCCACCTGCAGGGCCAGCACCCCATTTTGATGCTGGTTCGAGCCCCAGATGCTCCACTTCTGATCCAGTTTTCTGCTATGTCCAGGAAAGCAGTGGAAAATGGGCCAAGTTGTTGGGCCCCTGTACCCACATGGGAGACCCAGAAAAAGCTCCTGGCTCCTAGCTTCTGATCAGCTCAGCTCCGGTTGTTGCAGCCATTTGGGGAGTGAACCAGCAGATGGAAGAGTTCTCTCTCTCTCTGCTTCTGCCTCTCTGTTACTCTACCTTTCAAATAAATCTTTTAAAAAAATGAACTTGATAAAAATTACTTTTATTTTGATGAGAATGAATTGAATTGATGTTGGATTATTCTGAAGGAAAATTATGTTTAAAGATTTATAGTTATATTAATATGTAAATATACAATTTGAAAAACTGACAGTAAGAAAAGAATGTAATAGTATGAAAGACATAAAAAGGTGAAATTCAGGGAGAAGCAAATTTGTGGAATATATGCATCATAACCTAAATTAAGCACAAATGAATCGTTTGAGTTGAAGTAAAGAACAACAGTCTTCAAAATCACTACTATAATAACCAGGATCAGAATTTTAGTTCAAGTGGATATTTATTTTAAATGGCACTAAGATACAAATATACACTGTGAATCTTTTTTCTTATTATTCAAAGGGGACTTTTATTGTTAGAAATATAAAGTTTTATACATGTAAGTAATGTTATTTTACCAACTTATAAATTTTATAATGTAAGAATAGAAGAAATGAATGTCTATAAACATCACATCAGTCATAAAACTAAGATTCAAAATGTTATTTTTTTCTTTTTTTTTTCAAAAATGACATATGTGTCCTCTTTATTTTCAAAGCTAATACTTCTTAGAGGGCATTTATCTGCCTTCTGAATCATCAGTGTCACAGGGCATAGACAGTGTTGAATATCTAGAAAGTAATTATCTTCTCAATGGCAAATGTTATAACCTTCAATTCCTAATTATCCAGAAACAGCTTACACTTGACTTCATACATAAATTCATACATTCAAATCTTCTCAAGTTATACTATAGTGATTTGGCTTTTGGTAATAATCATATACCTTCCAGAAATAACTATTTACCATTATATTCACAGAATGTTCTTCAAATACTATGTATCTATTGATAAAAAGTAGTTTTCACATCCACAACAGTTTTTGAAATTCAGAAAGATTCAGAAACTACATTATCTCACATATGTATATATTTATTTATTTATTTTTGTAATTCTGAACTCAAAAGAAAACAAAATATTCTCTTTGTTGTCACAATTCTATTCTGTAACTTTAAAAATGGTACTAATGTGTGAGAATTCAATTTGTCAGAGTAGATAAAATGGCACCCATCCAATTTTGACAGAAGAGCCACTACACTGATTTCCTTCAGAAGAAAATGGAACATATGTATATGAAAGTATTTTATCAAAAGATACTATGCTTCAATAGTAAATTTAAGAATATTCTAAATGAGAACATATTATTGGAAAGGATGTGACTTTGGAATCAAAGCTGGTATGTACACCCTTTCACTTAATAGCTTTGAAATTTTGTAATAGTGAATTTATTCTCATCTCTAAAATAGTAATCATAAAATCCTACCTCCTGGGAAAGTCATGAGGAGTAGAATGTTGCTTATAAACAGAGTGCCTCTCAATAAGGAGCACCAAGGAAATTAAAAAGAGAATACAATAGCATCATCCAGAGACTTCTAACAGTCGGAAGTACTTGCATGGAAAACACCATAAAGTTGGGTAGACTGAGATGAAAAGAGGCTCTAAAAGCAAGAATGGAGACCATGAAGGAGATGGCTGCAAATAATGCTTTGCATGAGAACAAGAAGGATTTTACCTTCAAAAGTGAAGGAGGGATTAAACTAGGATGATATTACACAAATGGAAGCTGTCAGGAGAAACAGACTGAACACTAGCTTTGAGCTAAAAACACTTCTGAGGACAGAAATCTTGATCTTTGATTTTAAGTGTTTGACTTTGCTAAGTTCAGCCTCTTCCTTTACCATATATACAAACCTTTTGTTAGACACTGTTCTGATGTGGGATGGATAAGTGACTGTGTCTCTGCAAAGGCACTGAAGTGATCATTTGAAATAAAGGAAAAAAAAAAAAAAGAGTGGAGGCTAACATTGTGGCACAGCTGGGCAAGCTAATTGTTATGCCAGCATTCCATACTGGAGTCTCAGCTTCTCCATTTCTGATCTTGCATTCCTGCTAATGCATCTGGGAAGCAGTGGAGGATGGCCCAAGTACCTGGGTCCCTGCCATTCACAGGGGAGACCTGGATGTTCCTGGTTTCTGGCTACAGGCTGCTCCACTTCTGATACAGCTCCCTGGTGATGCACTGGGAATGCAGCAGAAAAGGCCCAAATTTTGGGCCCCTGCATCTACATGGGAGACCCAGAGAAAGCTTCTGGCTCCTGGTTTTGGCCTGACACAGCTCAGTCATTGCAGCTATTTGAGGAGTGAATCAGTGGATGGAGGAGCTCACTCGCTCACTCTCTCCCCCTTCTTCCTACTCCTCCTCTCTTTGTAACTCTGCCTTTTAAATAAATACATAATTTTGTTTTAAAACAAAGAAAGAAAAAATTCTGGCATTTAAAGAGATCTTTAAATACAGGAAAGCCACAACTTGACTTCATCACACAATTTCTGAATTAAGCATTTTTTCTGGGTGTTTCTGTTAAGGTATTTTCATGCAGGATTAGAGTTTGGGTTGGTGGACACTCCAAATGAACTGAATCCCCATTAAGGGTGGGTACCTTGTAGTCCTCAAGTCCCTTGAGAGCCTGAATAAAGATGGAGGAAAGAGGAATTTATCCCTGTTGTCCCCAGCTTAACTGACTGAACTGAGGCATCAATCATTCCTTATTTCTAGACTGGGATTTACATTTCTGGCTCCTCTAATTCTCAGACCTTTTACACTATTGTCTTTCCTGGATCTCCAACTGGCCTTAGGGAAATTGTGGGATGTCTGAGACTCCATAACGGCATAATAAATCTCTTCACACACACATACAATACACACACACATAAACACACATACACACGATACTTCAAAATGTTCATGTAAAATTATTATTATGAAAAAATTCAAATGTCACATAAAATTTAAATAATCATTTGTTTTCCCATGAAATTTGTGAGGTATACTTATTTTTGTTGGTTTAATTTCCCTGGAGCATTCTAATACAGATTTTGGTTCTAGAAGTGTTACCTATTATGATGATGTAAAAGTGCTAAGTGACCTAGAACTCTAAATTATCAAAAAGAAGTCTGGATACATCCATAGCCCAAAAGTGAGTAGAGACTTTTGAACGGTAAAACCTTCATGTTTTCATTCAGTGGTATTTCCTTGAGGAAAATCAAACTCCAATTGTCTAATGTTGTAGTATTTTAATAAACTTTTACTCCTTAAAATAGCTTTTTAAGGGAAGGGGCACTATAAAATGGAATAAAACACTTGTGATAAATATTCCTTTTTATGAGATTACTGCTATAAGTTGTTAATATGTATCAAGTATTTTAACTTTTAAAAAATTCAAAGAAAGGTCTGAGAAGGATTCAGTTTGAATCCACTCTGCCCCATCTCTCTCACTTCTCAAGCCACAATGAAGTATTCCATAAAATTAAATTGCTAATTGAAATCATCAATTTTATATTACTGAAAACCATTACCAAAATTACTTTTTCAACCACCCTAGTTAAAAAATAACCTATGGAGCCTTGACACAAATAGTAGCAACCTATGCTACTATAAAGCTTTAAGTTGATCTTGAATCTTTATTATTAATATTAACTGACATTTTCATTTTCTAGTTCAATAATAAATAAACACAATAGGATGTATACAAGACAATATTTTGATCATAAATGGTATTTTAGGTATCAATTAAACTGTCATTTTTAATTTTTTTAAATAGGCAAGAACTATGTAATAAAGTTTGAAATTACCAAAAGTAAACAATCTATATTTCCATGAAAGATATATTTATCAATTAAGAATTTTAAATCTTTATTGTGAAAACAATATTCAAGTCTCAGTCAAATAAAATTATAAAGTGGAAAACATATTTAAACTAATGGGTTAAGTCCTTCATTGCTATACTCATGGTAAACAATACTTGTTCTTCTTTTGAAGTTGATTTACAAACAGATGTAATAATCAAGATTTTTTTGAAAGATTTATTTTAATTATTTGAAAGACAGAATTACAGAGAGAGGTAAAGAGAGAGAGGTCTTCCATCTGATGGCTCACTCCTCAGGTAGTTGCAATGGCCAGAGCTGAGCTGATCCAAAGTCAGGAGTCAGGAACTTCCTCTGGGTCTCCCATGTGGGTACAGGGGCCCAAGGACTTTGGTCACCTTCTACTGCTTTCCCAGGCCATAGCAGAGAGCTGGATCAGAAGAGGAGCTTCTGGGATTAGAACCAGCGCCAATATGGAATGCTGGCACTTCAGGCCAGGGTTTTAACCTACTTTACCACAGCACCGGCTCCAAAATCGAAAATTTTAATGCATTTCTAAGACGGTTGTAAATTTAAAATTTGTTTAGAGATTTAGATTCAGTCTGATTTCAAAGATGTTTCCCAATAAGATAATCTGTTCCAACAAACAAGGAAAATTACATTGCTAAATTCCACATTATTCTAGGACATTCTGCTTTTATAAAAAAAAAAAAGGTTTTGTACAATGAATAATGCACTGTGTAATTTTTCTACTCAATCCCTTTAAGAAGTTAGTAAAATGAACATTCAATCCACACGATCTTTACACAGTTGCTCAGTACATTAGAATATACCAAACAGATAATCACTGGTTCAGTGGGAGTTCTCTGATTGCAGAGGATTTAACTGTTTAAGTAACCACATTGAGCAGGGTACTTTGCAGATTTCTCTGCTGGAAATATCACATGAATCAACTGCCAAACTAATTCTAGCAAAGTAAGCAGTACAAAGTTCATACTGCAAATTCCATTCTCCTACTCACAAATCCCCCTTGGTGTAGTAATAGGATAACTGGTTGCAATTTACAAGTGTACCCAATATCTAACTTTAAAAAGATGTAGTGTTGATTGTTATTTTTTATTTTTGTTGCTAAAAACAGATATTCTGATACAAAGTAAAACTGAATAGATTTCAAATGTATTGAAACTCAAAAAATACGTAAATAAAATTATGGGGTGGTCTTCCTTACAAACATAAATACAGACTCTTCCTGAATGAATATAAACAAAGCATTAATACTTTTCTTAGTCCTTGAATCTCAAGTTACTTTCTAAAATACTATTCTTGGTTCTCTTAGCCAGCTACCTTCTGTGTTTTTCACTTATAAACAGTATCCACTCTGAATTTGTGCTATTCATCTAGCCTAAACCCAAATCCTTCTCAAAGTTAGTTTGAGTATTAATCCTATCATATAACAAACTCTGTCAATCATGTCCAACTTCCTGTCATTCGAAACTTAATAGTCATACTGTTGCTTTAGTTTCTCGATGTTAAATGAAATGAGATTATGGAACCATATCCTGCCATCCAAGATTGCCCATGGTCTTGTATGCCAACAGTGAGTTGTTCACAAATATACATTACTAAGCTATTCCAGTAATATGTACACTTTCATAAATACCATCAATATTTTAAAAATTTTCTTTGTGCATGTCCACATCCATGATTGATGCCCTACCTAGAATAACATAAGAAGTTCATGATGAATACATGATTAATCAACCCAAGAAAAAAGAGAAGAAAGTGATACATTAACATTATCCTTATTTTTTTTTTTTAATTTTTATTTTTTAGAGAGAGAGAGACAGAGAGAAAGGTCTTCCTTCCGTTGGTTCACCCCCCAAATGGCCGCAACAGCTGGTGCTGCGCCTATCTGAAGCCAGGAGCCAGGTGCTTCCTCCTGGTCTCCCATGTGGGTGCAGGGGCCCAAGCACTTGGGCCATCCTCCACTGCCTTCCCGGGCCACAGCAGAGACCTGGAGTGGAAGAGGAGCATCAGGGACTAGAACCCGGTGCCCACATGGGACGCCAGCGCTGCAGGCGGATGATTAACCAAATGAGCCATGGGGCGCCAGCCCACTTATCCATATATTTGTATCCATTTCACATCAACTCCTTGGATGTTCTCTGACAGACTGCTGTGAAAACAACTTTCAGAACTGCTTTTCACATTTGCCTTTCACATTGTTCTCTTTCTATACTATTTTCCCAAATATTGTCTTGAATAAATTATAAATTCATAAAAACACAAGCTCTACATCAAGATTCCTTGAATATGAGTCCCAAATAATGATAGGTTTCACCAATCAGGAACCATGAGCTGGGGAACTTTATTCTGCATCAACTTAACACAGGAGATAATTATATTACCTATGTAAGGATTCTTCTGAAAGGTTAAATTAGTTAATGCTTAAAAATATTTACAACCATAATAAAAGGGCTATGTATTTGGTATTACCGTCCTTATAAGTACTGATGTCATATACTATCTTGTCTACTTTGATGTAATCCATTTTTTTCAATGTTTGTCCCAAAATGATTCTGTATCTATCTTTTCCAGAACATATAATATTGTAACCATATTGTTTGTAATTTGGTGTTTCTCTACCATACTTGGGAAAACTTGAAAGCATGAGCCATCTTACACTCATTACACAATCTTTTAAATGAACATGATGCTTAATTAATCAGCTAATTTCATTTCTGGAAGAATGGCAAATAGTGAAATGAAGGGATATACAGATATAGCTTTACAAAAGAAGTGTTTGGTCTTGATTTAAGCATAAATTTTATAAGGTTATCAAATAATTCACCAATATACAATCTCAGTCATACTGATGCAGAAGAATCTACTACAAATTAGCTCATTAGTTACCTGCACCCAATTCATATAGAGGAATTTTTAAAACTGCAAGTAGGATGTACTTAAAATTACTGAGGGGATGGCACAGTGGAATAGTAGGTAAAGATATCGCCTGCAGCACTGGCATCCCATATGGGTGCCAGTTTGGGTCATCGCTGCTCCACTTCTAATCCAGCTCCCTGGTAGTTCATGTGGGAGAGTGGCAGAAGAGGGACCAAGTCCTTGGGTCCATGCACCCACGTGAGAGACCCGGATGAAGATCCTGGCTCCTGGCTTCCACCTGGCTCATCTTTGGCTGTTTTAGCCATTTGGGGAGTGAAACAGTGGACGGAAGACCTCTCTCTGTCTCTCTGTCTCTGCCTCACCCTATCTGACTTTTGAATAAATAAAAATAAATCTTAAAAAAAATAAACTTCTAAATTAAGATATCTTAAAGTCTCCTTGGAATCTTTATTTTAACGAGCTTCACAGCCAGGTTCATGAATGATAAATATGCTGCATTTTAGTCTATTCAGGTAAGTACAGTCTACTTTGTGAGAAAGTGAGATAGAGACATGCACTACCTATGGCTATAACTCTGTTGTAGCCTAGCCTTGACAAATAGTCTATCGAACTGTGTGTTGTGATATTTTTAGTTGATTTTGAAGGTACTTTAAGCATATTTTTATTTGAGAAGCAGGAAGAGAGAACCAGAACCAGAGAGCCAGAGAGAAAGAGAGAGATCACCCCTCCACTGGTCCACTCCCAGGGCTGGGTCATACCAAAACTGGGAGCTGACAACTCAACCCAGTTCTCCCAAATGAATAGCAGGAACCCATATGCACATTACCAGGGAATCAGGAGTGGAGCTGGGACTCTGACCCAGGCATTCTGCTGTGGGATGGAGCGATCTTGAGCAATATCATAACCACTATTCCAAATGCCCACAGCTGATTTTTGAGTAATACCTTCCCATTGAAACAGTTTCAAAGAGATCATCAGGTTCTATCCTTTTTTTTTTTTTTCATTTTTTATCTTTTTTTTAATTTAACTAGAAGAATAAATAAAATACACCCCACCCTGTGAATCTGGACACAGGAAAAGCATGGGGAACATAGATACCATTAAAACAACATAGGCCATTATTCATTCAAACATTTCCATGAATTTCTTTGCTACCACACAAGTTTGAGGTTAATTATTTAATTTCCTCAGTCTCTTTCTCTTCCCTCTAGAGAAAACAAGAAGAGATGAGGCATGTAAAAAGGCAAGAAGATGAAAATGAACTAAAAGATCCACAGTCTAGAAAACAGTCATCAAATTAAATAGCTATGTTTTCATATCCCAATCCAGATCATCAGAGGATTAAGATACCTCTCTCATATAGATTTCATTGAATTAACAAATATAAGTGTGTTATATAGAAAAGGATGTAAGTATACTGAAGTATATAAAGAGTATACTACAAAAGTTCATGAGAAAAGGAATTAAGATGTTTGTTTTTGTGCAAAAAATTTTTTTGAAATTCATGCATAGGTTCTTTTATAATACATAATTTCCATGAATTTTCAGAAGATCCCTGCATACCTTTTATCCCCAAGGAACTGAAAATCCAAAAGAGAAAATAACACATACATGAATATATATTAAGGTATGCTTCCTGTTAAAAGCAATGTTTAAAAGCTAAGATGGCCTTGAGGAGAGAGTAGCAACCCATTATGACTGCTCTTATCAGGGAAACCTTTATAAAGGAGGTTATATTTCATCTTGGCCTAGAGGAATGTGTTGAATATGAAGAATGTGGGTAGAGATATCAATTTACATTTCAGCAGACAGAAAATTGTGAGTTGAGCTGCAGAATTAGGAAAGCATGGGATATACACAGGATTTGAGTATCTAGCTGGAGCACTGGGTTTCTTTAAAGGCTGGTGAATGAAGACTATCCAGGCAAGGCATTTTGGAAAATGATGATAGTGGACTTCAAAATCCATACTACGAAATCAGAGGCTTATTAGGCAATTACTTTCAATTGCTGAATGGCTCAAAAGACAGAAGGATATTTGCATTTGGAGAAGTATTTAGTAATCTAAATATAGGATGAAGTTGAAAGTATCAAGGAGATATGGAATGTAATCATTTTTGTCAAATTTTTGTTTTGCAAAACATAAAATACAACAGTCATATAAAATAGAACTAATATTTGCAGTACAAAGGAAAAAAAAGTTAAGACTTGGAGGCCAAAAATATGGTACTTATAATAAAAGTGACTTAGAAGGAATAATGGGAGTAGTAAATACAGTGAAATCTGAGAAGTACACTATCAATTTTATTGATAATAGGAAGTCACTCTAAGGCCCCATGCAAATAGTAACATAAGTAAAATTATGTTGAGAGAAAGCAGTTGAATTAGTTAAAAATTAGGAAAATTACTAGCAAACTATTAATAGTTGGCAAGGCACAATATTTTAAGAGAATGTAAGCAAAAGTCTTTAGAAACTATGAAGACTAATCTTTTTAAAAGTGGTATTGTGGGCCCGCGCCGTGGCTTAACAGACTAATCCTCCGCCTTGCGGCGCCGGCACACTGGGTTCTAGTCCCGGTCGGGGCACCGGATTCTGTCCCGGTTGCCCCTCTTCCAGGCCAGCTCTCTGCTGTGGCCAGGGAGTGCAGTGGAGGATGGCCCAAGTGTTTGGGCTCTGCACCCCATGGCAGACCAGGAGAAGCACCTGGCTCCTGCCACCGGATCAACGCGGTGCGCCGGCCGCAGCGCGCCAGCCGCAGCGGCCATTGGAGGGTGAACCAATGGCAAAAAGGAAGACCTTTCTCTCTGTCTGTCTCTCACTGTCCACTCTGCCTGTCAAAAAAAAAAAAAAAAAAGTGGTATTGTGGAGATTAATCAGTCAAACATGATGACTTTAAATTAAATAATTTAGAAGTTCCACAATAAAATTCGATCTATCATGGAAATAACACTTAGTTGTATTGTTTCGTATATTCAATCACATATGCAATTTATGAATTTATCATTCCAGTATTAATTAACAGATATTATTTATTTCTCTCTATAAAATAGGCGATGCTGCAAAAGAGGAAAGAGGAGAATAAAAGCCATTAACTGTTTATCTTTCAGTTCTCTTTATCCTCATACTCTTTTTTTTTATTAAACTTTTATTTAATGAATATAAATTTCCAAAGTACAGCTTATGGGTTACAATGGCTTCCCCCTCCCAAAACTTCCCTCCCACCCACAACCCTCCCCTTTCCCGCTCCCTCTCCCCTTCCAATCACATCATGATTCATTTTCAATTCTCTTTATATACAAAAGATCAGTTTAGTATATATTAGGTAACGATTTCAACAGTTTGCCCCCATATAGCAACACAAAGTGAAAAAAAAATACTTCTGGAGTACTAGTTAAAGCATTAAATAAGAGTGTACAGCACATTAAAGGCAGAGATCCTACATGATATTTTTTTTTAATTAATTAATTTTCTATGCCATTTCCAATTCATACTCTTAATGTAAGAATAACTCCAGGCCGGCGCCGTGGCTCAACAGGCTAATCCTCCGCCTTGCGGCGCCGGCACACCGGGTTCTGGTCCCGGTCGGGGCACCGGATTCTGTCCCGGTTGCCCCTCTTCCAGGCCAGCTCTCTGCTGTGGCCAGGGAGTGCAGTGGAGGATGGCCCAAGTGTTTGGGCTCTGCACCCCATGGCAGACCAGGAGAAGCACCTGGCTCCTGCCATCGGATCAACGCGGTGCGCCGGCCGCAGCGCGCTACCGCGGTGGCCATTAGAGGGTGAACCAACGGCAAAAGGAAGACCTTTCTCTCTGTCTCTCTCTCTCACTGTCCACTCTGCCTGTCAAAAATAAAAAAAAATAAAAAATAAAAAAAAAAGAATAACTCCAAAAGTGAATCAGCTCAGAAAAGCTCTAGGCAAATTGTAGTTGCCTAGAACTTTCCTGAGATGATTCACTTCTGTAATGTTTTAGAATATTTTAGTTTGAATATACAACATATTCTAGGGTTTTTATTTTTTATGGAGCAAAGAGCTATTAAGATTTAAATGACACTGTGTGCTAGCATTATAACCCAGGACTCAAATGTTTTGTTACAATTCAATTTTTCTGGGTTTTTAAAAATAATGATTAGAAAATAGTTTCTATACTATGTTGATTTTTCAAATAAGACAGTCTTATGTTAAATTAGAAAGTGAAAAATGCCTGCCTATCTATTTTATCCACATCTTATTTTGTATTTCATATACCATCTTTGATCACTTTCCCTAAAAATTTTCACAAATCATCAACATTAAAATGGGGAATATCATTGTAAGCATATAGATTACTCAGAGATTTATTTCACAACAGTAAAGAAACTATGTAAGAATTTAAGAGATATATATGAA
Organism: Lepus europaeus; assembly: GCF_033115175.1. Classification (NCBI taxonomy): domain Eukaryota; kingdom Metazoa; phylum Chordata; class Mammalia; order Lagomorpha; family Leporidae; genus Lepus; species Lepus europaeus. The sequence goes on from NC_084831.1 coordinate 64,516,106, forward strand.
AACGTAAATAACATTACAACACATATCTCCAGCGCAAATACATGACTCATCAGATAAAATTCCACTTGGGACGCCACATACGGAATCAGAGTGCCAGGTTTGAGTCCCATCTCTACTCCTAATCCAGCTTGGCACTGAAGTGAATCCTTGGAGGCAGCAGGTGATGGTTCAATTACTTAGGTTCCTGCCATCCATTTTGGAGACTTGGATTGTGTTCCATGCTCATGGCTTTAGCTTTGTTCAAGTTTGGTTATTGTGGGGGCATTTGAGGATGAACCAATACCATCTGTCTGTCTCTGTCTCTCTCCGTCTTTCTCTCTCTCTCTCTTTCTCTCTTCTCCCCCTTTCTCTGCCATCCAAGTAAACGATGTAAATAATTATATATATATATATATATATACATACATCAAATAAGGTAATCTATCTTAATTTATCACAGATGTGATCTGTTTATGAAAACTCAAATTCCAGAATTACAAATCATATAAACCAAGTGCATTTTATCATCATTTATTAAAGAATTCATATTTTCCCTAAATGTGGTAGGGTAGATGGGAGGTTTGCTTACAGATTAGCAGATGTGATAGGGATTGTAAACCCAGAGAATCATACACTTAAAATAAAATGAAATTGTCTTTGTATGTTAGGACTGCTATAACAAAAATATAAACTAGGTGGCTTATAAACAACAAATATTTATTTCTCATGGCTCTGGAGACTGAAAAGCCCATAACAGATACACTGTCTGGTGAGGGCTAGTATATTGGTCACCAGATGGCCTTCCTCTCACTGTGTCCTCACAGCTCTCCAAACCCTTTTAACAAAAAGCTACACTCTCATGACCTAATCACCTCTCAATGTTCCCATTTCCTAATATCATTATGTAAGAGTTTAGCATTTATACATATAAACTCTGAGGAGACACAAACATTCAGATCATGGATTTAATTAACCATCAATCAGGCTAAATAAATTATTTGCACTTGTTCTAGAACACCATAAAATGAAAGGCTTTTATAACTCAGTTTCTAGTTATTAAGAGTTTCATAATTAAATATCCATAATTTTCTTCTATTAGACTTGTTACATAACACTTTACTGGGGAAACTTGGTTCCATAAAAAAATTTGGGAGATCATATAGCCTTAGGCAAGACACATCACAAAAATGCATGTTAACAATGAATTTAATAATTGCCTATGCTAGGTTGTTGTAAATATTAAATAGACAATTTAGAGAAATTCAAGTATAGCAGCTGATACATAGCAGGGTTCACTACATGCTCAAAATACTTACATTTTCTCTCACTTGAAGACCATATTTCATTTCTTGTCTTGTTAGATAAAAAATAGTTTTTAATATATGACTTAAATACATGGCAATGTTATTAATTTTCATTAATGACTCTGACAAAGATAAAATCCATGCTTTTATCAGGCAATACATCCTTAGAAAACTCTATGAGAAAATATCTGGCATCTTCCTCTTTGCTCCTTCCTCAAACAACAGTGACTTCCTTGCTACTATGGTAAATGTTAGAAATACTAAGATCAATAACACATAGGATCTGCCCTTAACTACTTCAGCTTCTAATGGTAGGTATATATATATGCAAATAAATATGCACAATATAATTAATTAAAAGTGATAATTGAAATATGTGCAGTGTAAAATGCCCCCTTCATTATACAATCCAGTCTGTAAACCATGTTAAATATCCATATCAAATGAAACAGGCAATATTTATTATCTGCTGCATATCAGGATGATAACATTCCAACAACAAAAAAAAGGTAGTCTCTACAGGGATGTTGGGTTTTAGGGTCTGTGATGAAAGCCCTCTCCCTTGTTAATCAACTGAATCCTCTTTAACTGAATGCTCTACTTGACTCAGGGATGTCAGTACAGATCTCCTCTGAGGCAGTCATGTCAAGATGCATCTGACACTAGTGATCAAGCAATGTGACTTATGATGGAGACCCTTGGGCTCTACAGTTCTCTTTCCTTTTATAATGCAATCCTATTGCATTTCATCTTGATTGTTAAGATAAATCTATCATTTATCACTCATGGGCCTACATGTGCCTTACTGCCACTCTTCCCAAAGAACTTCATGCTGCCACCGTTTTTTCAAAACTTACACAAAATCAAGGAGTTAATAAAAGGTGAATTTAAATTACCAAAAAATAGAGAAGGAAACAAAAAACCGTAGAACACAACAAACTTTCCAGTGTACTACATATCATGGAGGCTGATGATCAGACTGTTAGAGAAAAAAGACACATTGTAGTAAGGTGCTTTTTCCCAGTGCTGCATTGCATTCTCCTTCTGGAGAATTGCTCATGTGTCTCAGTTCCTACATTAGAGTCTTCCAAACTGTTAAGAGAAATCTGACTTTATGGGGCCTTTCAGAACCAGGAAGTCATCCATTCAAGAATAATTACTCTACTTCTCAATTAAGAAAAAAAAGCAAACAATAAACTGAAAGAAGTCAACATCAACCATTAACTCTCTGGCACAGAATATAAATTTTTTAAGACTTCATTTATTTGAAAGTCAAAGTTACAGAGAGAAAGGGAGAGACCTTCCATTCACTCCCTGTGTGTCCACAATAGCCAGATCTGAGTTAGGCTGAAGCCAGGAGCTTCTTTCAGGTCTCCCACATGGGTGCAGGGGCCCAAGCACTTGGGCCATCTTCCATTGTTTTCCCAGGTCATTAGCAGGGAGCTGAATCGGGAGTGGAGCAGCTAGGACATGAACCAGCACCCATGTGGGATGCCTGTGTCCCAGGTTGTGATTCTATATGCTATGCCACAAAGTCAACCCCTAAATTAAAGTTTTGATATGAGGAGAACATAAGCATTTTTTTCCCCAATCAAAGATGTTTTATCCTTAGGTATCTCAAACTGCAAATGAAAACAGTAAACTCTCTCCACTAGGGAAACAGAATAGTGCCTTCAATAATTAGCTATCAAAATATGTCCAGTCATTATTATTCCTTAGAATTAGTTATAAAAACAATTAAAATTACCTGATATTTTTAATCTAGAAAAAATGAAATAAACAAACTTTTAGGTGTTTCAAACAAATTATTTGTTTATTTTTTTTTTTATGACACTTATTTTACTTTTCAAAGAATATCTATTGGGGCCGGCGCCGTGGCTCAGTAGGCTAATCCTCCACCTTGCGGCGCCGGCACACCGGGTTCTAGTCCCGGTCGGGGCGCCGGATTCTGTCCCGGTTGCCCCTCTTCCAGGCCAGCTCTCTGCTGTGGCCAGGGAGTGCAGTGGAGGATGGCCCAAGTGCTTGGGCCCTGCACCCCACGGGAGACCAGGAGAAGCACCTGGCTTCTGGCTTTGGATCAGCGCAGTGCGCTGGCTGCAGCACGCCAGCCGCGGCAGCCATTGGAGGGTGAACCAACGGCAAAGGAAGACCTTTCTCTCTGTCTCTCTCTCACTGTCCACTCTGCCTGTCAAAAAAAATAATAATAATAATTAAATTAAATTAAAAATTAAAAAAAAAACAAAGAATATCTATTGGTTTGGTTAACCATGTAGCATTGTGAAATTAAAATCTGAAAAGGAAATTTAATGTGAAATTAATTTCCATTCACTGAAAACTATGGTTCCCAAATAAAAGGATGAAAACATATTAAGAAAGACAAAATAAGTTAGAGATAGAAGTTATATAAAATTTTTCCCACAGCCTTCCATTACTGTGTGCTTGAAAAGGTATCCAAAATAGTTTGTGTTAGAAGGGATATCAGAATACACTGCATTCAGAAAAACTTAAAAAATAATGAGTAAAGTCTTATTTCTTCCCTCTACAATCTACAACTTTAGAAAATAGAACTCACCTTGTTTGCTTGATAAATGGAAAACACTAAGTCCAAGAGATTATTTGAATTTTTTAAATTCAAAGAGCAAACTGTCCTGGCTGTTGTAGTCATTTGGTAAATGAACCAATGTATAGTTAATCTCTGTCTCTGTCTCTCTACCTTAAAATAAATAATTAAAATAAAACTTTTAATAATTTTATTTAAGTTACACAAGTTTCACGCATTTCATATATACAGATTTAGGAACATGGTGCTACTTCCCTCCATCCTGCTCATGCTCCTACACTTCTTTCTCCTCCCTCTCCCATTCTCATTCTTAATTTTCACAAAAATCTACTTTTTTAAAAAAAGATTTCATTTATTTATTTATTTATTTATTTTAGATGTAGAGTTAAAACAGTGAGAGGGAGAGACAGAGAGAAAGGTCTTCTTTCCATTGGTTCACTCCCTAATTGGCCACAATGGCCGAAGCTGCGCCAATCCGAAGCCAGGAGCCAGGTGCCTCTTTCCCAGTCTCCCATGTGGCTGCAGGGGCCCAAGGACTTAGGCCATCTTCTACTGCTTTCTCAGGCCATAGCAGAGAGCTAGATTGTTAGAGGGGTAGCCGGGACTAGAACCAGTGCCCATAGGGATGCTGGCGTTGCAGGAAGAAGATTAACCTACTGCACCATGGTGCCAATCCCAAGATTGACTTTCAGCTTATTTAATGATCTTAAAGTTAACCCAACACTAAGGAAAAGAGTTCAACAAATAGTATAAAGAAAAGAAAAAAAAAAAAACACAACTATTCCTCAACAGAAGAGACATGGGCTATAAACAATATAAAATGTTTAAGTAGTAAATATTCAGAAAGTGATAGAACTCATATTTCTGGATATCTGCTATTCCCTTTGCACATAAATATAAGGAAACTAATTTAGTTTAAATTAAATGAGAAAACTTTAGAAAAATATTTTTCTTTTGACCTTTGATAATTGAGGACCATGAACCCACTACTCATATCCTGTAAATTGGATGAGACAATCCACAAGTACTGTCCTTCTAACACAGTTAACTCTGATCAATAACTCATAGCTGCCTAGATATTTTGTTGAGAAAGATGCTGAAATAATGCAATGATTAAATATCAGTAGAAAATACCTGCAGGATCACCGAGCTACAGTGATGCTCCAGGTATTTTAAGTATTTGAAATACATTTTTCCTGAGCTGTTACCTTGCCTAGGTTAGAAATCTGTTACCACCCAGATTAGAAATCACTTTCATCATAAAAAATGACAGTACAGATTTGACATGACTCGGATTTTATATGAATTAATATCTGCATAAAACTATTGAGGGGATGGTGCTGTGGTGCAGCAGGTTAAAGCCCTGGCCTGAAGCACCGGCATCCCACTTGGCCACCACATGGCCACCGGTTCTAGTCCCAGCTGCTCCTCTTCCAATCCAGCTCTCTGCTATGGCCTGGAAAAGCAGTAGAAGATGGCCCTAGTCATTTGGCCCCTGCACCCACGTGAGAGACCTGGAAGAAGCTCCTAGCTCCTGGCTTTGGATCGGCTCAGCCATCTGGTGAGTGAACCATCGGATGGAAGACCTCTCTCTCTCTGTCTCTACCTCTCTCTGTAACTCTGTCTTTCAAATAAATAAATTTTTTTAAAAAAACTATTGAATCAACTAATAGCTAGTAATTATAATAACCCTAAATCTGTGATGTAAATCTAATGAAAATGTGAAACAATCTGTGAAATGAGTGTTTATGAATACTCTACAGTTAGAAACATGCATCTATTTTACTTTTCCACTAATTTTTCAGATCTTTAAGTGAAATAATGAAAAGGTTTCAAAGGGAGTTAAATGAAAATCCATTGGATCCCAATATTCCTCTATGTCCATATTATCCAAAATTAAACAATTTTATGAGAGGTAGAACAGCAGTGATTGTTTAATGCAAATTCTGAAGTTAGATTTCAGTTGCAGCTCCATTGCAAGTTTATGAAAGTAGACAAACTTAATAGACTCATTCTGTCCCAATTTCTCTGTTAATGAATTTAATAACTATGCCTACATGAGAGAGACACTGTTGGATAGAGTTTGGACTTATTTGATGATGGTGGTGGTAATGATGATGATAACGATGATGATTTCCATACAAATACTTTTATCCTTTTTTGAGAATAGGAGGGATAGTAATATACTTTATAACATCAACTATTAATATGGAAGTTATGACAAGTAATATAATTTTGAAATTGCAATCATTATAAAAATTCTTCATGTTACCTGAATTATTATTCTTGATGTCACTCATATATTATTAAAACTGAACTACAAATTAAATAATTATCCTCTTGAATGTAATTCCTTTAAAAATAAGCTATTTCAACATGTTAGTTTTCTCCTTAGTTGAAGTACTAAAAATCTGATGCATTATGGAAAAAATTAAACTATGAAATGTTCATTAATAATCATATGTAACAAACTTAATTGGGTATATGTATATATTATATACATATATATTTTATTTTACGACTAGACTTTAAATAATGATTCTTAAGTGACAGAGATGAGATTAGCCTGTTTACTGAGCTTACACCAAGTCTCAGTTACACATAATTGGGTCACAAAATCACTTGACTAATTTAAGGACTATATGAAAAGTAAGAGCTTTCATGCATTCATATATAATAAGACTTCTGATGGGTTTGCTGATATCAGCTATGAATTGATAATTCATTCATGATATCATTAGTAAAATATACTTATATCAATAATAAAGACCAAGATTTGTCAGGCACTTATGTGCCAGAGAGAGAGAGATCTTTAATCTGCTGGTTCACTCCCCAAATAACTGCAACAGCTGGGGTTGGGCCAGGCCAAAGCCAAAAACCAGGAGCCTCATCCTGGTCTCCCATGTGGATGCAGGGGCCAAAGGACTTGGGTCATCCTTCACTGTTTTCCCATGTGCAATAACAAGGAGCTAGATCTGAAGTGGAGCATTCAGGACTCGAACTGGCGCCCATATGGGATGCCGGCACCACAGGTGGTGGCTGAACCTTTTATGCCACAATGCAGGTCCCAATTTATTGTGTTTTAAATTAAGGAGAGAGTAAAAATGAATAATATTTCATTATTTGTATACATTAAATAATTTAATAACATTTATTAACTATGGGTCTAACAATATTTACAATAATATTTTAGTATTTTGTGATTCAGTTTTATTAATAAAGTTAGATCATGCAAATCATTCAGATTATTACTTGTAAACCATAAAGGTATATTTTTCACTTCAATTAAAATTAGAAAGCTAAACTAAAAAGATTTACTTTAGCTCCCTAGTAGGATGTCCTTGTCCTGGGTAGGGACAGGGAGATCTCCAGAAGAGCTGCGGATCACACAGTCTCTCAGGGCAGAAGGCACTTCACAATCCTGTGGTCTGTAACAGCGCTGCTCACAGGGCAGGATCGTTTCTGAGGTCCCAGCAAGCAGAAATCTCACCAGGAAGAGGGCCCCTTAAATATGATCTCATCTACCAACTGTCCAAGGACTCCCAGAGCCTTCTCTTACACATGCTTCTTTTTTGAGGGGCAAAAACAAATACTCCTGTCCCAAAAAAAAAGTTTACTTTTTTCCCAGTGACTTTGGTTACATTGCCTTTATCCACATCCCACCCTTCTTAGCCCCTACTCCAACTAGTCCACACAGTTTAAAACTCCAAAAAGCTCTGCTCAAAATGCATCCTGACCTCAAGATTTTAAATATTTGTGTTGATAAAGATTATGATTTTAATTAAATTTTTTTAAAAGATTAGAAAGAAAAAAAAAGGGGAGAATCATTAGGCTTCAATTTTTTTTTTTTTTTTTTTTTTTTTTTTTTACTTTTGGGAAAGTGAGAAGCAAAAATAGTGTGCTTCTAATGTGATTGAGAATTAAATAGTAAATTATATAGAATTTTAAGTGCTTTAAATGTTTTTATCACTAAACTGTGTGGCAGAATCTATATGATCTTGTTTTTCTACAAGCAGTCTTCATTCTGGGTATATATATTTTAAATGAATAGTTAAATTATTTTTCTATAAATAGTACAGAAACAAAAACAGCAAATTTATTAAAATTATAACAACCTAGAAAATGAATTAATGTGCATAAATTTACTGGATTATATCCACTATAATTATTAACTCTCATTACCTAATTATATGAATTAAAAACTTTAAATATATTACTTGTAGTGCCTGTTTAATGTAGTTCAAATTAGTCCTAAAAATAAGTATATTAATTTCTGTATAATGTAAAGTTTGGATAAATAGGAATGTGCTACTAGTATATACTTATCAAGGTTTTTAATTAAATTTCAATTGGAAATTAAATTCTCTTTGTTTTAGGTTAATAGGTGATTTATAGAGAAACCAAGATTCATCCTTCAGATTTATCTAAGTATAGCAACCTAATCTGATTTTCCAGGACTCCATATTAAGTCCCTAATCCCAAGTTAATTCTACGTCTCATTGATTATTCTATTCGGTATTCATATTTTGTTTTGTTTTCATGCAATATCTGGTAAAGAACATCTTTCAATAAACGTATACTTTCCTTACTTATTCATATTTAAAATATACAGTTCAGGATGACTGACAGGATTACCAGGTCTAGGCTGTTACAAATGCCTTAGCTTTTTGTTTAGTAATTGTGAAATTTAAACCATTTGGAAATTTCATTTTCTGAAATATTCTTCATCAAGTCAACTAACTAAGAAATTAAAAAAAATAAAATTCTCAGAAAATATACATAATTTTAAATACAAAATAAAAAGAAATTTAAGTAAGAAATATTTCAACAGTATAAATTCTCTACATATACCAGGATAACAGTATGAACAACTCATTTTTTAAAAATTGTTTCTGTGTTATCATATAACATTTTGTTATATGTAGACATTTGTATATTTCCAATCAAGCTAACTGTATTGATCTCCCCAATGGTTCATTTTAATAAAATTGCTAAACATAACTATAAATCCAAGTTTCAAAAAATTAACATAAAATTATATACTATAAAAACTACTAAATTCAGATAAATAATTAAGCCATGTGAATTAGATGTTTATATAACAAATCAAAATACTAATAATTTACTAACCTCCTAATATTCTTACTAGTATTTGTTATAGTATTCCTCCCTTGAAATATTTGAGATCCATTGTTACCATGAGATCACAGTTATCGTCTAGAAAATATTACATTCAATCAAGCTAAATTGGTTTTCTCTGTCCATTGCCTGCTTGCAAAACCCTAAACTAATAAACCTGCTTTCAGCCTTTTGCTTTCTGTTTCCATGCCTTAGTTCTCTAAAACATATTCTTGACTAGTTTGCCCCAATATTTAAAACAATTCATACTCAACAAATTGAACCCCAAACTGCTGCCATTTGTATTGCACAGAAGTCTTCAACATGTCTTTGTGGCTTGTTCCACTCCAGTGCTCAAGTTGCACCTCCTGATCAGATCTTCCACAAGTCATCCCCCAACAAAAATGCAGTGACTTTAATTCACCCTGTAATATGCCACTTTGTACTCCCATTCCACACATCCATATCTTACAATGCTTTTCGTTTGACCTGCCTAAAGAACTCTTACTCATTTCAAAATCAGCTCAAGCATTTTCTTTTCCATGAGGGTTTGACAGCTTTGGGAAATATGCTGATCGTTTTTCACTTTAGAAATTTTAATATCCATTTGTCATTGACTTTATTGTACAGGAGTAAGTTTTCAAATGACTTAGAGTGCCTTAGTAATTATTAATATCAGTTATTCTGTATTATTTATTTCATAACTCAAATAGCTAACACAGTGCTTATCACAAAGAAGATGTCTAAGAACTATATGCTGACAAAAATGAAATTAAAAGGACCTGTGTTTACATCCACATTCACTACCATTTTTATTTAAAAACAGAACATAACAGTAATATGATAATTCTTCACTCTACAAAACCTCAGTTGTAGTATATAGGGAATTATTTTATTTTTTATATATAAGCATAACTCATATTAAAAGGCTTAAAAGCATTGAAAGTTTGATGAGAAATCTGTTAAATATCACTAGTTGAACCATCTAGTTTTATTTTTAATCCAAATTTTATTTTTTAAACTTACATATCAATCTACATTCAAAATATTTGAAATATTGTGTCATAGAGAAATCATTCGCAAGAAAATATAGGACAGATAATAGTTAACAACAAGCTTTTCTCAGCTGTGTGTTCTTCTAAATACTTTAGCTGTATTAATTCATTTAATCCTCATGGCATGAAATAAAACAAGTACTAGTATCTCCCTAACTCCACTACAAATAAATGAATTGAAAACAGAGAAGGTTAGGGGGAAAAACAGCAAAACTCTGGTCCACGATTACAAAGTGGCATGAAATAGGGTAGCCCCACTCCAGTCCCATTAGTGCCATCCTCTCTGCCTCCAGTGAAAGATGTATTACATATCACAAGACCCTATTACTTCTAGACTTGAACATGAAGCTCATTATTTTCTTTGGCTCATTGCAAACACAAAATAATTGTTGATTATTAAGATTTTAATCTGAACGAAGTACTTAAATTAGCCTACAAAATTCTCCTGTAAAATAGTATTTTACTATATGCTCACGTACTAGTATGTTAACAAATACTTTTTACTGATTAACTGGATGAAGAAGTGCATTGGAAATAGGTTTAGTGCAATTTAATTTTTGAGAAAAGAGGATCAGAAACTTTAGTTCAGTTGCTTGATGTCAAACAGTGATGAGAGATTTAGATATCTCCCAGTCATGATGCCTTATTTGGCTTATGAGTTACACATTAACTGAGTTTCAGTGTTTATACTTCTATAGGTAATTAAGCTAGAAAGCCTCAGATGCTTTGAGTTCTTATGTTCTTTTCAGCTGTGAAGGCACATGGTTTGAAGTAACTAGAGGAATCAGGAGAGAGCATATCTATTAAACTTTGTCTTAAATACCCCTTCATTTATTCATTCATTTAATGAGTGCTTACTGCTCAATTATTATGTATCAGATTCTTTGCCAAGAGCCAGGAATACAGCAGTAAAAGATTCCTCTCCACATGAGCTTAATATTCCACACCCAACAGTAACCAAATAAATAGGTAAATAATGCAGCATGCTAGGTGGTGATCAGCCCTAGTTTGGATAGGCCCTGTGGTAAGTTGTCCCTGTAGAAACCAGAATTGAGGAAGAAGCTATGTAGATGCTTGCGGGAATGATATTTCAGAAGGAAGAAACAAGTACAAAGATAGTAACACAGGAGCATGATTGGTTGGGGATGGCATAAACAAGAGGCAGATGTGTAGGATATGAAATGAGAAAAGTCTTATATTCATTAAATAAAAGTTAAAAAAAAAAAAGTCTTCTTCACTCAGATCACACAGGGCCTTGTCAGCCATTTCAAGGTCTTGAGATATTCCACCTAATGAGAGGGAAAGTCACTGGAAAAACTGGGGTAGAGGACCGATGTTTTCTGATTCACCCATTTTAAACTGAACGTTCTAACATTTTGGCTGCTGTGTTGAGAACAGACTGTTAGAGGCTGGGGCAGGCGAGTAGTAAGGAAAGCAGTTAGGAAACACAAGTTGCAGGTCTTAAGCAAGTGATGACATCACCTGAAAGTATTGTTGTATCAGGTTACACAAAGATAGCAATACATGCTTTCATCTTGCTCTCCTATTTAATAAATAAGCATGGATCTTACAAAGTCTTTCCAAAATAAAGCATTCCTAAAAATAACTTGTCCTATGATAAATGGTAAATTTTGTCATCTTACGTATTTTTTTTTTTTTAAAAGGTCTTTGGTCAATGATTGAAAAAATGAGCGTCAGCAAGGCATAGTACAAAAGTTGTAAATTTGTAGTCAAACATACAGAAATTCAATCTCTTCCATTTTCTAGTTGTATGAATGACACTGTATTCACTCTTTTTGCCTTTACTCTCCAAATTTATGAAGTATAAATAATCCATTCACAAACTGAATTGAAAGCTTACTATGTTGTAGGCCGTATGCCAGGATATTTAAAGATACAGTGGTAACCAAATGAACATGGTCTTTCCTCTTCAGAAACTGAATGAGTGATAGTGGAATTAGGTAAATGTTAATGCAAATTAATACATGACTTAAACTTGGTTAAATAGATATGTAAAAATTTCAGAGAATGTCTTATGTGAAGCAAACATATATATGATGATAATATAAACAGTGCTCACTGAATGTTTTATAGTGCAATGGTCTTCAAGTGCTTAATAGAATGAACCAAGTATTTTATTTAATGATAAAAGAGCTCATTATTACTGAAAGTTTTATCTAAGAAAAAAATAAATATTAAAGTTCTTGATAAATGAGAAATTCTCATCTTCTCAAGGACAATACATAAGAATGTTTACATAACATAACAATCAGAAATGTTACAGAATTTTTTCTTTTAAGGTACTTATGCACTTTAGAAAAGCTAACATGTCTTTCTAATCTGTAAATTTATTCTGAAAATATGTATGAGCAATAAACATGTATCTATTGAATGAATGAATGAGTAAATACTCTAGTATTTCAATTCATAGAATAAGGAAAAAATAATTCAAATATTAGCTAGTGACTTTCTATTGTAAAAGAACTGGAATCATGCTGGCGCCGCGGCTCACTAGGCTAATCCTCCGCCTTGCGGCGCCGGCACACCGGGTTCTAGTCCCGGTCAGGGCACCGATCCTGACCTGGTTGCCCCTCTTCCAAGCCAGCTCTCTGCTGTGGCCAGGGAGTGCAGTGGAGGATGGCCCAAGTCCTTGGGCCCTGCACCCCATGGGAGACCAGGAGAAGCACCTGGCTCCTGCCATCGGATCAGCGCGGTGCGCTGGCTGCAGCGCACCTACCGCGGCGGCCATTGGAGGGTGAACCAACGGCAAAAGGAAGACCTTTCTCTCTGTCTGTCTCTCACTGTCCACTCTGCCTGTCAAAAAAAAAAAAAAAAAAAGAACTGGAATCATATTTCAAACACATATATTTATCAAATATGTAATCATTTCTTTAATGTGTATATTATTATTTTGGCTACTTGTTCCATAGATGTATCCATGGACATGACAAACAATCTAACAAGAAGAAATTATTTTCCTATTCAGAACAATTAAGCTAATTTTTGTCTTAACAGACTTATTAAAAAGAACCACAGACTAATTTATATCTGACATAGATTTATATGGACATTTGTGTTAGGATATTACCTTTGTAGCTTATTAAACAGCTATTTCTGAATATTTTAATTAAATTCAATGCATATGCTTATTCCAAAAATTAATTACTATTTTGACAAGAAGTCCTACTTTTCTATATAGTTTAAAATATGCTTTTGAATGTTAGAAAAAGAAACTCCTGATCTGAGTGTCATTAATGTTCATGATTCACCAACAGAATTAATAAACAAACTAATAATTTTTATACATATGTAAATGCATACAGCATTCCCATAGGATGTGACAAAAAAAAAGCATGATTTAAAAAAAAGCACAAAAATCATTGTACTTCTTAAAAGTAAAATAATAGTCCATATTCTAATTTTTTCAACAATATTATAATTCACTCATGCACCTTATTTGTGCAAATCCAGGTTTACAAAATCTCATATAGTGTTACAGTGGTTTGGGTTGATAATGTCTGTTAATTTAGAAGTTACTCCTCCATTAAATTTTTCATCATATTTAGTGACTGAAGAAAAACATAACTTTTTAAAGATTTATTTATTAATTTGAAAGGCAAAGTTACAGTAAGGGAGACTCAAAGAGAGAGAGATCTTCATCTGCTGGTTCATTCCCCAAATGGCCACAATGGCCAGGACTAGGCCAGGCCTAAGCCAGGAGCCAGGAGTCAATCTGGGTCTCCGGCATGGGTGAAGTGGCCCAACTACTTGGGCCATCTCCCACTGCTTCCATAGGCACATAAAAAGTGAGTGGGATTGGAAGTGTAGCAACTAAGACACATATTGGTACCCACATGGGATGCCAGCATTGTAGGCAGTGGCTTAACCCACTTTGCCACAATGCTAGCTTCTAGATCATTTTCTTACAGAATTTTTCATGTATGCTTTTGTTAAATGCATCAATCCATTTTTATTAATGAATTTTTTTGTTGACAAATAAATATTACCCATATTGTGCCCAATGTGATATTTGGAAATATGTATGCTGGTGTAAGGGCTAAATGGAACTAACTATCACATGCTTTACCCAAGACATTTATCATTTTATCTTACACTGTTAATAACTATAGTCACCATATTTTACAATGGATTTCTTATTCTTTTTTTAAATTATTTGACAGGTAGAAATATAGGCAGTGAGAGAGAGAGAGAGACAGACAGACAGAAAGGTCTTCCTTCCATTAGTTCATCCCCCAAATGGCCTCTGCGGCTGGCACGCTGCGCTGATCTGAAGCCAGGAGCCAGGTACTTCCTCCTCGTCTCCCATGCGGGTGCAGATTCCAAGCACTTGAGCCATCCTCCACCGCATTCCCGGGCCACAGCAGAGAACTGGACTGGAAGAGGAGCAACCGGGACAGAATCCAGCGCCCCAACCGGGACTAGAACCCGGGATGCCGGTGCCGCAGGCGGAGGATTAGCCAAGTGAGCCACGGCATCAGCGGATTTCTTATTCTTATTTGTCATCATGGTTCTTTATTACATTTTTCTTCTACCACCTCTATTTCCTGTAAATATATCACTAGTTTAAGAAGCCTGAAAATATTCAGGCTCAAAATTTTTGGCAGCATTATTTAAAATTTGGGATAGAATACCTTGTGTTTTACCATATCAGAATGTTTTATCTGGTTGCCATATGTTTGATGATATAAGATTGTTCAGTATATCAGATCAATATTAGAAAATATTAGTTATTAATATTACTGAGTTTGACAGTGGTATTTTGCTAAAGCCATATATGAAAGACTTAATATGATGTCTACTATTTGCTACAATATATTTCAGCATGGGGAAAAATCTAAGTGCTTATGGCATGACTACAAGCAAAATTATGATAATTACTAAATCTGGATAATGGATACATGGAGATTTATAATATTATATTATTTTGATTGTTTTGTATATTTAAAATATTTACAATGAAATTTGAAAATGTGGATTGAATTTTATGATAAAAGAAATGTATGAGAAATATTTCTTTACTTGCAATAAAATGGCATATTTGAATTCATGACTTGTTACTTGAATTCTAAGAATTGCTTTGACATTAAAAGCAATTTAAGAAACTTGTATTATTGCTTACTTCAGGACTTAGTCTTAAAAAAAAAAAAAAACTTTCAGGAGTTAAAGGCCCGTTAATTTGTATTCACTTGGAGAGGAATTCTTATCTCCAGGCTTTAGCATGGTGCCTGGCATATGATATACACTGTTCGTATCCAATAAGGAGATGAATTGATCGATATCCAGTTTTAGCCTTTCTGATCTAAGAATTCTACCTGTAAAATTGACTTTATCTACTTTGTAGTATTCTTAAGGATGGAAGAAAGGAGTTAATGGATTGTAGTATGCTTTATAAAATATGCATTCCTCAGTAAGGTAATATGTATGTTCTTTGAAGAAGTGGGGTTTGTTTTTCCTTTTACTAATCAACATTTGCTGAAATTAGAATGACCTGTATATTGTTAGAAATTTTTTTCAGTTCAGTAGCACTACTGCAATAAAGAACCACAGGTTCAGTGGCTTAAACAACAAATATTTATTTGGTCACAATTTAAGATGTTAGAAGTCTGAGATCAAAGCGTTAGAAGCATTATTTCCTTCCAAAGGTTATTAGGGAAGAATCTGTTCCAGGTCTCTCTTCTGGGATGTTAAACTACAGTCTTCTCCCTGTCTTCATATCAGATAAATTTGTGTCAAATTTCCTCTTCTGGTGCTGGTGCTTGGCATAGTAGGGTAAGCCTCCACCTGCAGTGCCAACATCTCTTAAGGGTACTGGTTCATGTCCCGGCTGCCCGTCTTCCAATACAGCTCTCTGCTAATCTCCTGGGAAAGCAGTGAAAGATGGCTCAAGTGCTCAGGCCCCTATACCCACATGGGAGACCAAGAAGAAGTTCCTGGCTCTTGTTTTGGATCAGCCCAGCTCCAGCCATTGGGGCTATTTGGGAAGTGAACCAGCAGATGGAAGACCTCTCTCTCTGGCTCTTCCTCTTTGTGTCTACAACTAATCCTCAAATAAATAAATAATTAAAAAAAAAAAATTTCCTCTTTGTATAAGGATTCCATTTATCTTGGAAAAGAGCTCACCCTAATAACCTCAGTTTCACTTAATTTACCTCTGTAAAATGTAATCTTCAAATACACTCACATCCTGAGATACTTCAGGTTAGGACTTCGGTCCATGAATTTTTAAGGAGAAACAATTCAGCAAGCAGCAACCTGCAAATTGTTTGCTGCAAAAATCTCCTAAGTAACTCAGGCTCAAAGAGCTCACTACTCCACCTTTCACAACCTGGGGATACAATCAATTTGAAACAATTATAAACTATTAGTAGACGTCACAGCTTTTGATCTGTGGCATCTATAGAAAAATGGTACAATGCTGTCTTCTATCCTACCAAGTTATTTTTTCATATTTTCTGTTTTGTTTTTATTTGTAAGGAAAGTAGTAGTTAATTTGTAACTGTCCTTTGAAAATGACATATTTGTTTTTATTTGGAAACAACTGTACCTCACCAAATAAATATGTGAAAATACTACAAAGAAAATGTATTTGGTATTATGGAATAGCAACCCTAGGAGACTAACAAGAATGAAAAAATATTACTTTTTAAATTTTTGTTGCATTTTCTGGAGCATTAGTCTTGACTGTCACCCCATAGCTTTTTCTTTACATCTTCAAATTTCACATGAGGTTTAGACCATGTGAACCTGATAATCAGTATGATATTAAGAAGTAGGACCAAGGGAGGTGGTTAAGTCATGGGAACAGAGCCCTCAACTGTTCTACACTTTAAGGAAACATCTAAAAGATGGCATTTATGAACCAAACACAGACTCTGTTGTCATCTTGTTCTTGGACTTCTCAGACTCCAAAATTGTGAGAAACAAATTTTCTTCAATGTAAAAGCCACCCAAGATGGGAATTGTGGTATAATTTGATAAGCCACTGGTTTAGATGCCTGTGCCCAATATCAGACTTCCTGGAATTGAGCCCCATTGCCATTTCAAGAAAAAACAAAAGGTACAGGGGATGTAATTCCAGGCAGGAGCTGGCACTATTGTGCAGCAGGTTAGAACCCTGGCCTGAAGCTCCGGCAAACTAGGCACCAGTTCTAGTCCTGGCTGCTCCTCTTCCAATTCTGTTCTCTACTATGGCCTGGGAAAGCAGCAGAAGATGGCCCAAGTCCTTGGGCCCTTGCACCCACATGGGAGACCCGAAAGCTCCTGGCTCCTGGCTTCGGATCAGCGCAGCTCCGGCCACTGCGGCCATATGTATGTGTATACACACACACACGCACACACACACATACATGTTATTGATTCTGCTTCTCTACTTAATATACTTCTCTACTTAATATACTACCCTTACATGTATAATTATTTTTCTTCCTATCTAGTATTAAAAACAATTTTTTAATGATTTTTTAATTTATTTGAGAGGTAGAGTTACAGACAGTGAGAGGGAGAGACAGAGAGAAAAAGGTCTTCCTTCTGTTGCTTCACTCCCCAAATAGCCACAATGGTCGGAGCTACGCCAATCCGAAGCCAGGAGCTAGGAGCTTCTTCCTGGTCTTCCAAGAGGGTGCAAGGGCCCAAGCACTTGGGCAATCTTCCACTGCTTTCCCAGGCCATAGCAGAGAGCCAGATTGGAAGAGGAGAAGCTGGGACTAGAACCGGTGCCCATATGGGAGGCCGGTGACGCAGGATTAACCTAGTGTGCCACGGTGCCAGCCCCCCAAAAATACAATTTTTAAAACTTAACATGTATGGGGCCAGCGCCATGGCGCACTTGGTTAATCCTCCGCCTGTGGCGCCGGCATCCCTTATGGGCGCTGGCTCAAGTCACAGTTGCTCCTCTTCCAGTCCAGCTCTCTGCTGTTGTCCCAGAAGGCAGTGGAGGATGGCCCAAGTGTTTGGGTTCCTGCACCTGCATGGGAGACCAGGAAGAAGCACCTGGCTCCTGGCTTCGGATCAGCACAGTCCCAGCCATAGCGGCCATTTGGGGAGTGAACCAATGGAAGGAAGACCTTTCTCTCTGTCTCTCTCACTGTCTATATGTCTATAACTCTACCTGTCAAATAAAAACTTAACATGTACAAGCATATTGTGACATTCAGACAAAACAAATAACATTTAAATGAATAACCGTTTGGAAATGTAGCTGCTATTTTCTTAACTTGAGACAAACAATGAAATAAAAACTTTATTTCAAATAGATAATCAAATCTAAAACAAAAGTGTAAAACAAACCATGCAGACTGTTCTTTCATTTGAAATTGCACCTAAAGATAAAACATGCACAACATAAAATAACTCTTAGAATCCTGTTATATACCTCCAGCCATTAAAGGAATTTAATAAGAAAATGACATCTTTAACTGAAATTCCTTTCTCTTGTCCATTTTTTACCAGAACCTTAACAGTGACTACATGTGCCCTTTTTGACATAAGTAAAATCTCAGCCACTAAAATATATTCAAAGCAACATGGAAACCAAGTAGAATGTGACTATCCCTGCCTACAGCAATCTACAATTGGACCATATCTATACAGCCTAAACTTCAAACCCCACTGAGAAATAGCAACCTCCCCATTATGGAGATAGCGTTATTTTCCAAGATGATCTACTCAATGTATCGCTACCCAGCATGGTATCCATAACTCTGCAGATAATGGAAGGGAGTGAAAGATTTATGAACTCATGAATTCTTTTATTCTAAGGAATCCCAGTCAAATTCACCAGAGAATTTATGACTGTGTAAAGAATTTCTGGCAAAATAGAAAATGTGTGGGGAAAGTAATGGGACATTTAAATTGACTCTTATTCACTAGAAATTCTGTAGTGAATGACTATGAGAAAAAGAAGCTCAGGCCAATATTACAACTTGCTAGGTCATACTGTACCTTAAGGAGGGCATATAATGTAACTGATTATTATACCTTTTCTTTACTGATATTACATTGATTTTGAAGCAAGGGGTTGTTTAAACAAATTTTGTTTTATGTATTATGTAGACATTATTCCATCAACGAATCACGTTCTTTATGAAGATTAGATCAGAATTATATCTATTAATGGAAAAAAATCATAAAATATTACACAAATTTTATATTCAAAGCAGCACAAAGTAAGGACAAATACAAATAAATATTATTTTATTTAGTTATATCTTTTAAATATATTCTTACACTAAAACATGTCTCTTACTATATTACTTCAAAGCAATTTTATTTTGTTTTAAAGGATACATTCCAGCTGAAATTCTGATCTAGAAGATCAGAAAATCCAGTTTTTTTTTCTATTAAAGATTTTATTTATGTATTTGAGAGGTAGAGTTACAGACAGACAGAGGGAGAGACAGAGAGAAACATCTTCCATCTGCTGGTTCACTCCCCAAATGGCCACAATGGCTGGAGCCTGGCCAGTCTGAAGCTAGGAGCCTGTAGATTCTTCTGGGTCTCCCACACAGGTGCAGTGGCCCAAGGACTTGGGCCATCTTCTACTGCTTTCTCAGGCCACGGCAGAGAGCTGGATTAGAAGTGCAGCAGCCAGGTCTTGAACCGAAGCTCATGTGGGATGCAGGCACTGAAGGCAGCAGCTTTACTTGCTAAGCCACAGCACAAGCCCCTTCACTGCACATTTCAATAGCTTCATTCTATAGGTCATAATGTGACACTTTTCCACTCTTTAATGTGATTATTATTGTGGTTTTGATGAGTAAGCATTTTACTTTGCTTAATATAATCCACTCAACAATAGAGAATGAGGGGCCCATGTAAACCAGTGGGTTAAGCTGGTGCTTGAGACCAGGTGTGTTTGGATCCTAGCTGCTCCTAAAAATTTTTAGTACATGATTTTTAATTGTACAGATATCATGATATTTGGCCACAGATAATTGATAATAAATATAAAATCGCACTTTCTAATTATATTCTATTTAAATCTTCCTAGAATATCCATTTGTAATTTTTTTACATTAAAAGTGTGCAATCTAATCTCTTCAAGGTTGTCTAGGGAAACTAAAAGGCTTATTCAGGAAATAATATTTTACATCACTTGCTCTTATATCATTTCCATCCAGAACTCTTGAAATTTCAATTATTAGCATATTAAGTTCTAGAATCATGCATTTTTTAAATGTGTTTTTTTTTCTCACTTGCTTAAAAGGCAGAGTGAGACTGAGAGCAAGGGTGGCAGGGTTGGGGGGAGGTCTTTTAACCTCTGGTTCACTCCCCAAATGCTTGAAATAGCCAGGAATGGAACAGGGCAAAATCAGGACCACAGAACTCCAACTAGCTCTTCCACATGTGTAGCAAGGACCCAAGCAATTGAGCCATAATCGGCATTCTCCCAGGATGCATTAGCAGGAAGAAGGATTGGGAGTGGAGTACCTGGGACACAAATTCTGATATTGAACTTGGACATCCCAAATAGTGGCTTAACTTGTGACACAATGCCTATCCCATGCCTACTCAAATCTCGTCAATTTTAGTACATACCTTTAATAGATTTGCTGAGTTTTTTCTCTTTATAACTAAGCTACTATAAAAAGTGGTCTGTAAAGTTTACATATTACATTACTTTCAGAAAAATATTAGAGAAAGTGATGCATGCATCTTAAAAAGAGGCAGGGAAGATGAGGAGAAACAGAAAGAAGATATTTTCAGCTTAATGTTTCTGTGGGCTTTCCAACTTCATAAGGATAATGTCTTTTGGGGGGTCTGCAGTATAAATCATATACTATTTTCATAGTGTATATGATCTATACCATTTGTTGTAAAGATTTAAATATCTAATAGTATGTAGCACCACACTATTGATTTAGATTTCTGATTATAAATAGTCACTTTTGAGGCATAGAGAAATTTTCTAAGTTTAAGAAGCAATTACACTGCTAACAAACAATGAATTGGAGTTTACTACCTTGGAAGGCTATACATTTACAGATTGTTTTTCTGTTGAGATTTGTTGTTTTAATTTTAAAAACATTCTACTTCAAGCAAGAATTAGACAACTATAAATACTGGGAAGGTTTCATAGATGCATTTGCTCTTATTGACTCACAGATGTGAAAATTGTTTGAATTACTTAATAATATAGCCTCAGAATTTGTACTGAATTTGATGTACTGTGTTTATTGTTCAAGATATTGGGCAATAATTTTCCACTGCCTCATCCATCATCTCCTCCTCATTGTCTACAAAGAATCTCTAATGGTTTCATTTTCATTCTATCTCTTTTGGAATTACTTGAAGAATTGAAAAGCTCATGTTAAGATGCTTTCGGGACTCTCTAGGAAATATTTCCATCTCATTAGGCTAGATGCCCAGAAGTTCAGACAGGGAAGTCATACAAAGAATTTCAGATCAAATCACAAAATCACAACACTTTTATGAAGTGACAAAGCTTAAAGAGGGATTAAATAACAAATCAACATTTATCTTCACTTAAAATATTCTTTCTGCCATATATTCAGGCATAGGAAAATATGGGTCTTTTCTGGTCAGCTTCAGGAGAGAGCATGAAGATAGACAGAAAATTATGGAGGAATAAATAAGTGTTCATGCAGGAAGAGTTAAATACTGTAATGTTGTATTACTAGTAAAATCGGAAAATAGGAAATCTGTAAGATTTCAAAGGCAAAGCTAATTAAATACATGTAAGAAATAAAGTATAAGAAAATCTAACAATGTATGCTTTCCATTGAAATCAATAGAGGCATTATTTGTATTTCAGGAAATTGGACAGATGTTAGCAATACCTAATCTGCAATCTTGAAATGGAGATCGCAGGAAATTGAAATTGGACCTTGGATGTATTCTTGGAAGAAAGGATAATTAGTTAAGAGGTACAAACTGAAGCTGAAATGAAAGGTTAATTCAACAAGGAAGTTTACACACTAGAACTTTTTATATTTCACCATTTACAAATGATAAAATGAAATCCAAAGTGGCTGCAAATTATTTTCCCAAGGCCAAAGGAATGAACTTCCTAAATCATATTTTCATGACATTTTCTGACAGCGTCTAGACTGACCTACATTCTATTAACTAAAATTCTATACATATTACCAGGTTCACCTCAAATCTTACAAAACTTTTATTTTCCTATGTCTCATGTACTCTTCCTATTCTGGATTTAAGGTTTATATATTGACTTCATGATGTATTTGATATGTAATTCACTTGTAACACTTTCATGGATGTATTTCTTACTGCTACAAATTGCCCTCCAATGGACAGTATCCAGGTTTATAGTTTTCTCTCAACACCTAATAGAAATGTATGTGTGTCTGAGACACTGAAAGAATGCTTATAGCCAAGATGAAATGAATGGAGGAATGTTACTACCTTTCAAGTCATTAAGATAAAGTTCTGAAAGCTTTTGTGTTTTCAAAAATTATATCCTAACTCCTACTTCAAGTATACCTCAAGAAAAACATTTTATTCACTTACGGTACATTTTTCAGTAATAGTAACATATTTATAAATTTTACATAAAATGTTTTTTTCCTTTTATTTCCATAGATCCATATTTCCAAGAATTATATCCCTTATTTCTTTATAAATTTATCTTTCATATTATTTCTACCTGGATTTTCCCAGAAAAGTTATAGACATTATTATTTCTTCTGAAACCCCTTCAGAATATTTATGTATACAATGCAATTGACATAGTTAAAAAAAAAAAAAACATAAATGGGACAGGGTTTGGCTTCATGGTTAATCCACCAATTTGGATACCAGAATTCCACATGTGAGTGCCTGCATTCAATTCCCAGCTCTACTTCTTATTCAAGGTTCTTGCTAATGATTCAAGTAGTTGGGTCTCTACCATACATATGGAAGACTTAGATCGAGGTCCTGCTCCTGGCTTTTGGCCTGGCCCAATCCCAGTCATTGTGAGTGTTTGAGGAGTGAAACAGCAGATGTTGCTCTCTGTTGCTGTTTCTTGTTCTCTGGCACTGTTTCTCAGCCTCTCAAAAATTTAAACAAAAAAATCATAAGTATGTATCTACATTTTCATACATTTTTACTTTTTTGTGTTTTTTCTTCCACTATCCACATTTGATTTTCTATCTTCTGAAATGCTCAGTCTTTAATTATATTGTCTGTCAATTCTATTTAGGATTCATCACAATTAGTACACCCTGAAATGAAACTGATATATTATGGAAAATGAACTAGTTACCAAGGCCATTTTGACCAAGAAGAACATGTAAGTTATGAGTTCACCTTGTTTTATAATGTAACATATACATAATTATTAAAAGAATTTAATCTTCATGAACACCAATTATTTTATTTCTAGTAATATGAAATGACAATTGAAGTAGGTGGAATATTAAATGTCAAACAAATATTTATTAAATAAATGGGCAGATTTTCAGAATAGAATAAAAAAACTAGACATCCTCTTAACAACATTCGTATTGGCTATTAATACATTCTGTCCAATTTATGGTACTTAAATTTGCTCACTTAAGAATGCTTACTTTCACCAACCAAAATATATATTAAATTTAAAACATTAATTCTTTATTGGAAATATTACAAGCATTTATTATCTTCTCTACAACTTAAATAACAGCTTAAAATCATATTGAAATCAATCTAGAAGTGTGTATGTTACATATTATAAGGAAATGGCAGAAGCAAATGAACAAAAGGAACTAAATTACTTGGCTCACTCATTAACAAAGACAACTAGAAATTTGAATTAAGCCTCTGTGAAACCTATTTTATAGAACAAATTTCATATCTTGTTTACACCTATACTATCACTAAAACATTACTTTAGTATTGTGCAATCTGGGTTAACAATTGAGCATGCGTTGAGCATACTGAATAGATTTTCACCTTTCCAACTGATGAGTGTTCACCAGATGATATTTTGTCTCACTAAATGCTTTTTGGATAACATGATATAATCAAGAAATATAGCGAAAGTGTTCACAATGCTCATCCAGCTGGAGCTTCCAAACAAGTCCATTTTCACTGCCATTTACTGTAAATTGTAACTCTGTACCAGCTGTACAGATGCTTTTCCTCTACTCCACTCTGAACAGAAGAAAATAAGAATGTGCTTTTTGTTTGTTTATCTAATTTTAAACAATGAGGAGGTAGAAAATACACATTTAAATTTAAAATAGAATTATGAATAATTACTCTAAATATATAATTTCACTATTTTACATATATCAAAAATAATTTGTTTCTTAACATCTATTTCATTATTGCAGTTCACCAGAGAAGAAAGTTAATGAACTAAAGTTTATGTAAAAAGTAAAATATATATTTTGTGCATAAACAAACCCTTTCACAGCTGTTTACTTTAATTTATCAAATTGTATTTACTTGATAAAACAAATACAACTTAAACACAAAAACTTGTATCTAAATGAAATAAAAAACAAAAATGTAACAGACATATAAAAACCATACAATGCAGTGTCTAACAGTACAGTGGAAGTCAATGATTCAAATCCAAAATAAGATTTGTAGTTTAAGTTCTTCATCTGTAATTTATTTGGCCATTTAAGAATAGCACAAAATAACATTTTCCCTTAAAATTTTTAAGGCATTGATGGAAAAAATAAATATAAAAGTATTTCAAAAGTTTAAGAATAAAATTAAATTAAAAGATGCACTTATTTTGCTGTAAAAAAATTGAAATCCATGCATTTTTTCATGATATAAATCTTACATATGTATGAGTTGACTTAACATAAATGTTCCTCATAAATAGGAACTTTATTAAAAATAACTTCTTTCAGCATTATTTTATAGAAATATTCTAAAAGTGCACATATGTAACACCATATTGGTAAAAGTCTCCTGTTTTCCATATGTCCTTTCTCCATATATAAGTATTTTGAGATTGGTTTATATTCTCATGTTTTTTTCAGGTAGCAATTTTTCTATCAGTAATAAATTTAGGAGGTGAAAAGGGGGAAGGCAAGTTACTGACCACCTCGACTGAAGTGTCTCCTTATCACTCACTGGTTTTGAGGTGCACTTTGTGTCTTATTTTAACTCCCCATCTTGAGAGATGTTAACTGAAATATGAATCTACAAAGGACCTAATCATTCTTGCCTTGGAATCAAATCTTGTGAAGACCAAATATCTTAAATTCATAAACAATGAAAATCCACAAAAAATGTGTGGGTTTCAAATCATCTGGTATATAGTTATAAATACTGCTTCACTGAATCATATAATGTAAATGACAATATACTCTTGTTTCACATGTGGAAAAAAAAAGAAATGCAGGATGGGGGTATAGAGAAGACTCCAGTGATACTTGTTAAGAGTATAATCAGATGACAAAAAACTCATTGATCTGTACACTTAAGTGCATTCCTTTGTATGTATACTATATTTTAATAAAAGATTTGAAAATGGAATTAATCCAAATTCTACATATTTAAGAATCATATCATGAAAAATCATTGAACTTTCTGTAAATGACCATTACAATTCTCTAATTTGGAAAAGAAATGTCATTGTTTTATGATAAAAATGAAGTAAAAAGCTAAAAGGATTTTGAGTTTAGGTCACAGACATTCCCCAATATTCCCAAACATTCTCAAAATTCTACTCATGTAAGTTCTGTTAACCTAAGTCCATGCCAATAGGAAAACCAAAACAATCTAAAAATATTTATTTCATAGTAGTTGAGAGTAGAATGCAGATTACCATATACTGCATGGAGTAGGACTGAAAAAGGGAAAGGGAAAAACTAATCAATAAGTAATAACCTATAGTAAGACAGAGATTCTGATGTTTCATCGCATGGTAGGACGACTACATACAATGATAATATACTGTATATTTTTCTAAAAATATTGAGGGAAAAAATTTTGGAAATCTTCACAAATGCATGGTAAATTTTTGAGGAGATAGATGTTTAGTTTGATTTGAAAATTATACAACATAAACATACATCAAAACATCACATTAAACTCCACAGATACGTAGAATTTTCATGAATCAGTTAAAAATGACAAAAAGTTAGAAGTTAGCAGTAAACCATATTTTATATTGGTGTATATGTTTTTAAAGATCTACCATAATTTACAATTCCTCACAGTAGCTCAATGAAATATGTAGGGCGAATTACAAAATAAAAGAAAGAAGATAACCAAGCTCAAATAGTTACTTAGCAACCTAAAATAAGACTTTATTGATTTTTTCAAAAAAGTGTACTTATTTATTTAAAAGGAAGAGTTACAGAGAAAGTGACAAAGACAGAGTGAGAGATACTCCACCCACTGGTTTACTCCCCAAGTGGCTGAGGCCAGGAGCCTGGAATTCCATCCATGTATCCCACATGGTTGACAGGAACTAAACTCTTGGGCCATCTTCCTCTGCTTTCTCAGGCACATCAGCAAGGAGATGAATCAGAAGTGGAGCAGCCAAGACTTGAACTGTCATTCACATGGGATGCTGGCATACTAGTTGGCAGTTTAACCCACTAACTATGCCACAATACTCACCCAAACTTACTGGATTTTAATATATTACTCTTTTTGTGCAACTAAAAAAGTAGATTTTAATGTGTAAAAAAATACATGTTAATGCATTTAGAGTTTAACATATTACCTACTTTTCCAGTTATAGGCTATTGTCTCACCATCCATTAAACTTTTGAATTTATTTTAAGGTAGAATTCTTAAAAAGAATCTGTATATCTGCATGAGTTCATTACAAGCTTACTTTACATATAATAATTTAGTCATGTAATTTCCTTGTAGATTATAACTCATTTTATATCATAAATATCCAATACCTTATTTCTATAATTAACTTTTTTGTTTTTCTGTGTCCTATTTTCTACTGATACTGTCATACGAAATCACTGGTAATTAAAAATCTGAGGTTACATATGTTCTTGATAACTTAGTGAAACTGAAGACTCAGGGGGTCCATGATTCCTGTTTGATGACTCTAAAATACAATTACAAAATTTTAAAATTTCAACATTAATATTTTGAGCCAAATAATTATTTTGGGGGGAGTGTTATCCTATGTCTAAAGAATGGTTTACAGTGGCCTTGGTCTCTATCTACCTGATATTATTAGTACCCACCACACTAAGTTACAAAAGCCCCCCAGAAAAGTCAGGTTCTGTTAACTGTCCCCTGCTATGCAAAGTCTTCCTCGTTTGAGAACCATCAAGTGGCTCTTCTATTTTTAGATTAATGTTTTCTTCTCTTCATCCTGTGATCTGAACAAAAGAAGTAGTCTTTTGAATAGGACTTATCAAGCCGAAGTTTACAGTGAAGTACAGATAAGCATTGATATAAGATCACCATCAGAAAATTAAATTTAAACAAGGAGTTGTGGATTCTAATTCTATTCAATTCATTTAGCCTTCACTGCAATCACCCAATGGTCAGGATACAACATGAATCACCTAGCTTCCTGAATAAATGGCTAACAGAAGAAGATAGAATTGAGTATGTATCTAGAAAGCACCAAAGGACAATTCCTTACATACTACTATCGTTTCTCCTCTTCTTCAATATATTGAAATTATATTTATCATTTGCTCGTAAAACTGTCCTTTTCCAATTAGGGTGGAAAATGTTCACCCTATGGACCACACAAGGCCTGCAAGATCATTTGGTCTTGCCCTGTCAAACCAACTGCAGGAGGGACTTAGAGTTTAATAATTCTATAGCAGGTTATTTTTTAAATTGATATTTTTGTATCACCCACAAATGATGCTATAAATATCCAAAGGCCCTTGGCAGAAAAAAGTTTACCACTCTTACTATAAAGGCAAAAGTCATGAATCCTTTTGTGGCATCTAAAGACATTTTTGGGATCATCAGGCCATCAACTATGTTACCATAAAGGTTTTTGATTTTTAAAGGCTGCAAGTCAAAACTAGAGGAAGACTTTTATCTAGACTGGATGGGAAAGAGAATTTTTTTAATAATTTTAATATATTTCACAGCAACTCATTGTGGTTTCTCTCAATGTATCAAGACTATTATGGAAAAGGAGCTTATACCTGGAAAACATACATCTCATTATATTCTTCTAAAGGGTAAGTATCATGGCTTTTTAATGGACCTTACAAGGGCATGAACATAGGTAATCCTGATAAGTGTTCTTTGACAATAATGAGATACAAATAAAGCTATTCTTGTATGTGGCTTTACCTTAGAAAAAATTGCTATGCAGGCAAAGCTGATCTTTTTTTATTGCTCATTTCTTTTATTACACCTATTTCTCAGTGTTCTGCAGCAGTACATCTTTTTTTTAATCATATGATTCTATTTTGTACATTTATTTTTTATAATTTAAATTATATAATTAGCATTTATATATAAAGTTATAGCAATATTAAAAAAAACAAAAACATCACTTAGTATGTATCTTGCACTGTACACTAAGTGCTTTTTCTAAATTCCCTGTTTTTTGTTTTTTTAATTTCAAAGATTTACTTTTGGGCCTGAGCTGAGGCATAGCGGGTTAAGCCACCTGCTGTGCTGGCATCCCTTATGGGCGCTGGTTCACATCCCAGCTGCACTTCTTTCAAGCCAGCTCTCTGTTACGGCCTCGGAAAACAGTGGAGGACTTCTCAAGTGCTTGGGCCACTGGACCCACTTGGGAGACTCAGCAGAAGCTCCCAGCTCCTGGCTTCAGATTGGCCCAGTTCTGGCTGTTGTGGCCATTTTGGGAGTGACCCAGCAGACTGAAAAATTTTCTCTGTTTCTCCCTTTCTCTGTCTGTGACTCTGCCTCTCAAATAAATAAATAAAATCTTAAAAGAGAGAAACAGAGAGACTCTCCCAACAAAGGAAAGGTAAAGACTGGATTGCTTCACTACTGAATTCTACTTTTAAAGAACTAACTCCAACTGTTCTCAAAATATTGAAAACAACTGAAAGGGATGAAATCATCCTGAACTCTTTCAATGAGTATGGTATGCAGGCATGATTCAACATACACAAATAAACAAACATGAAACATCACATTAACAAACTGAAGAATAAAAACTGTAGGATTATCTCAATAGATGCAGAGAAAGCATCTCATAAAATATAACATCCTTTCATAATAAAAACCTTACACAAATTGGTTATGGAAAGAACATTCCTCAACTCAGTCAAGGCAATATATGACAAACCCAGAGCCAGCATCATACTGAATAGGGAAAAGCTGCAATCATTTCCACCAAGATCCAGAACCACACAAGGATGTTCACATTCACCATTGCTAATTAATATTGTTCTAGAACTCTTAGCCAGAGTGATTAGGCAAGAAAAGGAAAACAAAGGAATAAAAATTGGATAAGAGGCTGTCAAATTATTCCTGTTTGCAGATGACATGATCCTATATATAGGGAAAACAAGACACTGCACTATGAGACTACTGGAACTCAGTGAGTCTGATAAACTGGCAGGACATAAAATCAACACACAAAAATCAATAGATTTTGTATACACAGACAATTCCATGGCTGAGAAACAACTTGTAAGCTCAGTACAGTTCACAATAGCTACAAAAAAATCTAAATGTCTTGGAATAAATTTGATCAATGAGGTGAAAGATCTCTACAATCAAAATTACTAAATGAGAAAGAAAGAAAGAAAGAAAGAAAGAGAGAGAGAGAGAGAAAGAAAGAAAGAAAGAAAGAAAGAAAGAAAGAAAGAAATTAAGAAAGAAGGAAGGAAGATGCAAAAAAAAAATGGCAGAAGCTTCCAGGTTCATGGAATGGAAGAATTAAGATCATCAAAATGTCCAACTACCCTAAGCAATTTACAGATACAACAGATCCCCATCAAAATACCAATGACATTCTTCTCAGAACTAGAAGAAATGATATTAAAATCAATATAGAAAAACAAGCTAATAGCTAATGCAATCTTAAAAAACAAAAATAAAGCTGGAGATTACAAGACACACAACAAGAGGGTTTGAATCAAAACGGCCTGGTACCGGCATTAAAATAGACATGTATACCAATGAAACACAAAAGAAATCTCAGAAACTAATCCATACATTTATAACCAACTAAACTTTGGCAAAGGAGCTAAAATCAATCCCTGGAGAAAGGACAGTCTCTTCAACAAATGATGCTGGGAAAATCTCTGCATGTAGATATATGAAACAAGACCCTTACCTTACCCCTTACACCTTACACAAGTCAACTCAAAATGAATTAAAGATCTAAATCTATGACATGACACCATCAAATTCCTAGACGAAAACATCAGGGAAACTGCAAGACACTGGCATAGGCAAAGGCTTCTTGGAAAAGACCCCAGAAGCAAAGGCAATCAAGGTCTAATAGATAAATGGGATTACATCAAGCTCAGAAGCTTCTGTACGGCAAAGGAAACACTCAACAAAGTGAAGCGGCAAACAACAGAATTGGAGAAAATATTTGCAAACTATGCAACTGATAAAGGATTAATATCTAGAGTCAAGAAACTCAACAACAAAATAAACTACCAATCAAGAAATGGACAAAGGACTTCATCAGGCATTTTTTTTTTTTGGACAGGCAGAGTGGATAGTGAGAGAGAGAGAGACAGAGAGAAAGGTCTTCCTTTGCCGTTGGTTCACCCTCCAATGGCTGCTGTGGCCGGCGTGCTGCAGCTGGTGCATCGCGCTGATCCAAAGCCAGGAGCCAGGTGCTTCTGCTGATCTCCCATGCGGGTGCAGGGCCCAAGGACTTGGGCCATCCTCCACTGCCTTCCCGGACCACAGCAGAGAGCTAGCCTGGAAGAGGGGCAATCGGGATAGAATCCGGTGCCCCAACCGGGACTAGAACCCGGTGTGCCAGTGCTACAAGGCAGAGGATTAGCCTGTTGAGCCACGGCACCGGCCAACAACAAAATAAACTACCAGTCAAGAAATGGACAAAGACTTCATCAGGCATTTTTCAAAGAAAGAAATTCAAATGGCCAACAGATACATAAAATAATGCCCAGGACCATTAGCCATCTAGGAAATGTAAATGAAAACCACAATGAGGTTTCATCTTACCCAAGTTATGATGGCTATCATACAGAAATCAAAAATCAAAATTTCTGATGAAGAAAAAGTTACCCTAATACACTGTTGATGAATATGCAAGCTAGTACAGCCATTATGGAAGACAGTATGGAGATTGCTTAGAAATCGGAGAATAGTTCTACCATATGAGCCAGCCATCCCATGCCTGGGAATTTACCCAAACAAGGTAAATTTATCAAAAAGAGGGAGAGATGGGGAGAAAGAGAGGTAGGGAGAGAAGAGGGAGAAGAAAGAAAGAGAGAGATTGATATTCCATCTGATGGTTCTTTTCCCAAAAGATCCAAACAAGTTGGCCAGGAACTCCATACAAGTCTCCTGTGTGAGTGCAGGCACCCAAGAAGTTGGGTCACCATCTACTGCCTTCCCAGAAACAGTGGCAGAATGCTTGATTGGAAGCAGAGCAGCCAGCACAGGCACTCTGATAGCAGATGCAGGCATTGCAAGAGCAGCTTAACCTGCTGCACCTTGACTCCAGACCCCTAAATTTCCTCTTTTGATCATCTAATAAACCCTAAGAAGTAGTCATCATCTTAAAGGTAAAAAAAAAATATTATGGTTTTGAGAAGTTGCCTGAATTCATAAACATCACAAAGAAATTGATTTAGATTGTTCTGTGAAATTTGAAGGTTAAAAAATTTAGTTCCTTCAAAGGATGTTTATATAGTATAGACACAACCTTTACCCTTTTTGCTATCCAAAACCAAGATTTGATTTTCTAGCTGTAAATCCAATGTGTATGAGGATATTTTTAATCAGGAACTTTTTCCTCACTCATTAGATAACATAATCTGAATCTTCAAGCATCATGTAATAATTTACTAATATTTACTAAGGGCTTACTGTGAGTCAGACCCAATTTTAAGTTATATACAAGTTATTTAGAAAACATGCCTAAAATAATTACATGAAATATATACTACTAGCACAGGAGAAGTTAAGCTATTTGTACAAAATCACACTTTGGTTGTAGGAACTTTTTGATTTAAACAAAGCAGATGACTCAAAAAATGTTGCTATTCATTGTTAAATATCTCTGCTACCCTATAAATACTCTTCAAACTAACTTGCTCTAATGAAATGTACTATGGAAATAAGAATCTGGTGCTAGTGAATTCCAATTAGGATTCAATGCAAATGCGCACATAGTTCAATATTTCATCATACAGTCAAGGAGCTGACATTCTTAAAAGCTGACATGTACATGCAGATTGGGTAATTACATTCTTTTCTGAAAGGTAAGTTTTAATAATTAATCTAGAATGAAAATATAACTAAAACTATTCTTGTAGATTAAAAAATATAATTTAAGAAAAAGCCTAAATATACAATGTTTGATCACCTCAGCACAAATCTTTCTGAAAGATTCCAGGTAAGATGAAGAGATTATAGTGTATTTTTATACCAGTGAGAAAATGTCATTGGAACACTTTCATTCAAGAAAGAAAAGTTATGTTTTTCAGCACTGTCAAAAGTAAACAAGTAATAGCTATAATTCATATGTGTTTAAGTAGATGGCCAGAGAGTACACTGACATCAGGTTATTATTATGGAGGATAGTAACAGGAATAAGTAGCTATTTTTTTGCTGTCCTTTAACACATTTATATTTGCTGTCATTGAAGATTATAAACAAATTGAAGACTAGTATTAAGATTTGACCACCTAACATGATATAGTACAGATATTCTCAGTTCTTTCACATTTTTAAATAAAAATTAAATATACAAATCTTCAAATGTATATCTAATAATATTTCTCAAACTATGTTATGCAATATAGAACATTGGTTAAGATAAACTCCTCACAAAAATAATTCTAAGATAAAATAGTTTGCTAAGACTACACATTTGGTAAGACAAATATTTAATATTGTCATATCAAATATTGAGAAGCCCTGTAATTTAAAAAATCAAAGCTGAAATTTTATGTCTACACAACCTCATTAAGCAATATCTATGGGCCAGGCTCCCCTCTGGCACTATCTGGCACAAAAAAACTCAAAGTCACCATTCTTATTTAAAATACTGAAGATGGATGAGAAACACAACACTATAAAGAGCATATCATGAGCTGTGAAATGTGAGTCTACAGTATACTGGGTAGGAGGGCAGGCTCACTAGGAGGTGGCTTGAATGCTGACATGTGAATGAAAAGAAAGGACTTGGGATATTTCACTTGTCTACTATAAAGTTGGGGAAATGAGATACAATACTACATGTGAAATTAATAGGATCTATAAAGTGGGTGGTTTGAGAGATGAGGCTATGGCTCCCCTGAGCCCGCCCTGGAAACACTAAAATTCTCCTGATATAAAAACTCAAATAACTTTGGCCTGTTGTTAGAGGACATCCAATTGAAACATCTTGGGAGACAAATGCTAAATGTTCATTACTTTTTTCCCTCATTAGAAACCTGTTTTCTTCTTTGCTTGCTTTTTCCTATCTCCATTGGCTTTCCTGCCAGCATAAAACTATTTTTCTTTTTGCAGTTTCTTTTTGTTTTTCTTTTTGCAGTTTCCTAATGAAACCAAATCATTTAAAATAATATTCTTATATACTAAGACTTCAAGATATATCAGTTATGTCAATGAATTACCCATGATCACCAGCAACAGATCAGTTTAGTATATATTAGGTAAAGATTTCAACAGTTTGCCCCCATATAGCAACACAAAGTGAAAAAAATACTGTTGGAGTACTAGTTATAGCATTAAATAACAGTGTACAGCACATTAAAGGCAGAGATCCTACATAATATTTTTTTTTGCAGTAGCAAGAGATACATGATTTCTTCTAACCCTTATGAATATCAATTTTAAAGTGTCATTTTAATTCTTCTCCATGAATATGCAGTAAAAGTATATGTGTTTAGACAGTTAATTGCTTCTCGGCCTTTTGGCTAAGATCAAGTGTATAGACAGTTAGGGGTGTATCACCTGAAAATACTAATTTTCTTTTTTTTTTCTTTATTTTTTTTTAACTTTTTTTTTTTTTTGACAGGCAGAGTGGACAGTGAGAGAGAGAGACAGAGAGAAAGGTCTTCCTTTGCCGTTGGTTCACCCTCCAATGGCCGCCGCGGTAGGCGCGCTGCGGCCGGCGCACCGCGCTGATCCGATGGCAGGAGCCAGGTGCTTCTCCTGGTCTCCCATGGGGTGCAGGGCCCAAGGACTTGGGCCATCCTCCACTGCACTCCCTGGCCACAGCAGAGAGCTGGCCTGGAAGAGGGGCAACCGGGACAGGATCGGTGCCCCTACCGGGAATAGAACCCGGTGTGAAAATACTAATTTTCTAAAAATCTCCACAGCATATTTTTCATAGGAACATTCTATAAATTAAGGTGAAGATAATGGTAGTCAGTCAAAAGGTAATGTATTAATTGCATACACTAAATATTTTCACTTAAAATATGTAAATGCATATTTTATATTCAAAAGACAGGATATGTAAAAGACAGAATAAAAATCCTTGTTAGCAAACATAACTATGGACTGATATTTCACATTATCTTTCTGATCTCATGTAGTACTGCCATTAAAAAGACCAAATTTTCAGTTTCTGGTTCATCAAAGTAGAGTGGGAATTCAAAGACATTTGCAAAGCAATCTGAGGGTAAAATACAACTAGATATAAATTATTTTCCTACAAATATTTTATAGTTACTCCATCTAGATCTGGTTAAGCAAAATTATTTTTAATGATTGCTTTTACTCAATATTTCTCAAGATGTTTAACTTTGTTTTCATGGGGACAAAATTCTTCTTCATCATACTCATTTTAATGGAATCTCCATATCTAAGAATTCAACTGACAGGAAGAGAAGTTCATGCACATGTAAAAGAAATTTATTGACATGTTGTGGGTGCCAGGTAGAATCTTTTAGAGGAAATAAAGAATGATGATCAAATACAAGTAAGCTAAGAGAGTTTTTTAATCTTTTTGGTATTAATATTTTGGAGTTAGATTAACAGATGAAAACAGACACCATTTGGTTGGGAAAATGTTGATTAAGAGTCATTAAAGTGCTCTATTTCTTTGTTATTGAGTAGTACCTATACAAATTAAATATCTATCCATCCAAACGAAATGATTTCACATTTTTCACATTGACAGAGCTTTCTTTAACTTTTCAAATAAATAAACAAATCCTAAAAGAATAAGAGTTGTATATATGAAATACATGAAATCTGTTTCCTTTATAGAAATAAAAATATATAAAAACAAAATTACTAGTTATAGCATCACTGCACATTAGACAACACATTAATGTGCAGTGATGCTATAACTAGTACTGAAACAGTATTTTTACACTTTGTGTTTCTGTTTGGGTACAAACTGATGAGATCTTTACTAATTATATACTGAATCGATCTTCTGTATATAAAGATAATTGGAAATGAAAAAAAAAAAAACCCTGGTGTTAAATTGGAAATGGCATAGAAAATTAATTAATTTTTTAAAAAAAATATTATGTAGGATCTCTGCCTTTAATGTGCTGTACACTGTTATTTAATGCTATAACTAGTACTCCAACAGTATTTTTTTCACTTTGTGTTGCTATATGGGGGCAAACTGTTGAAATCTTTACCTAATATATACTAAACTGATCTTCTGTATATAGAATTGAAAATGAATCTTGATGTGAATGGAAGGGGAGAGGGAGCGGGAAAGGGGAGGGTTGCGGGTGGGAGGGAAGTTATGGGAGGGGGGAAGCCATTCCAACCCATACGCTGTACTTTGGAAATTTCTATTCATTAAATAAAAGTTTAATAAATGAAAAAAAAAAGAAAATTTGAAAGTACTAAAATCACTGTACGTGTTTCATAATAATATAAAAATTGTTTACATATAAAAGACTTTGTATATAAAAAACAAAATTAAATACAATTAAATTGAATGAAAATAAATCTCTCAAGTCATATTTCCAAAGGAGAAGTGCTAACAGAATTTCTCTACTGCACAATTGAAGAAACAATGTTAATAAGCATTTACTCCCCTCTATTACTTTCTTCTTTTAGTCTTGTAAATTAAGGGGGAAAAATACCAAAGCAAATAAGAAAACTTGACAATAACAAATGAGAATGAGAATGGTGTAATGGTAAAAAAAAAGTACATCACTCTTTTCCAAAATGTCTTCTGCAATTTCTTCTTAGATATTTCCATTATTTACTCAATGCATATTTATTCAGTGAAAATGGGTAAGTATGACGTGGATGTGGCACACAATGGGTCATCTCTGGAAATTAGCTATGACAAGCGTGTTCATTATGGAGGCGAATGTGACATCAAAGCTGACCTAGAGTCTCTCAAACATCAAATAAAACCTATGGCTTTGAGAAGTTTATGTCTATGTAATTAGTAATATGAAAAATACTATATAAAACAATAACTAGACTGAGTTACTGTATGATAATTTATATTTACAATGGATATTTATTAATAATAAGAAGAGCTTTTAAGCATCTAAGTTTGTTTATATTCATTTGAAAAATTGCAATTTTAACACTTGTCTGTGATCTTTAAGTATAACATATAGTATTTCAATATTCAAATATTATTACAAATACATGAAAGAAATATATTTAAATTTTAATTCAAAATTTATGAGATATATTTATAATCACATTTTGATTTCTATTTTCCAAGGATTATATACAATCTATTATTTTAAATAGTTAGAAATTATAGTGAAGGTTTTTAAATTTTAAAAATTCTTGAAAATTTTTATTTTTTAGCACAGTGTGAAGAGAATTGAGAAACTCCTATGAGTAAAAAGATTAAAAATAGAAAATTAATGATTGCGGCCGGCTCCATGGCACAGCAGGTTAATTCTTTACCTGCGGCACTGGCATCCCATATGGGCGCCAATTTCTAGTCTTGGATGCCCCTCTTCCAATTCAGCTCTCTGCTGTGGCCTGGGAAAGCAGTTAAAAAAAAATGGCCCAGGTCTTGGGCCCCTGCACCCACATGGGAGGCAGGGAAGAAACACCTGGCTCCTGGCTACGGATTGGTGCAGTTCTGGCAATTGCGGCCATCTAGGGAATGAACCAACAAAAGGAAGACCTTTCTCTCTGTCTGTCTCTCCCTCTCACTGTCTATAACTCTACCTCTCAAATAAATAAATAAAATATTTTTTTGACAGGCAGAGTGGACAGTGAGAGAGGTAGAGAAAGAGAGAAAGGTCTTCTTTTACCGTTGGTTCACCCTCCAATGGCCACTGGAGCCGGCGCGCTGTGGCCAGAGCACCGCACTGATCCAAAGCCAGGCACCAGGTGCTTCTCCTGGTCTCCCATGCAGGTGCAGGGCCCAGGGACTTGGGCCATCCCCCACTGCACTCCCGGGCCACAGCAGAGAGCTGGATAGGAAGACGAGCGACTGGGACAGAATCCGGCTCCCCGACCGGGACTAGAACCCGGTGTGCCGGCGCCGCAGTTGGAGGATTAGCCTAGTGAGCCATGGCACTGGCTATAAATAAAATATTTTTTTAAAAAAAGAAAATTAATGATTGAAAGTACCAAAAATAGTTTTTTGACACCAAAAATACTTTTAAGAACTGTCATTTTGTGTTTTTTGATATCCATTATTCTACAATTTTCTTTGTTATCCAAAGTAAAATAACATGTAGAAACTAAATAGTTCTATAGTATTTATTTCAAATTCTTAAAAAACTTTTTATAATGTTTAAATTGGCCAATTAATTGCAATCACAGAAAACCAAGCTCCTAATAATACTGTGAAAATATTTAATAATGAATCAACTTTCTATCAGTAATGAAGTAATCATAATTTAAAATGTCAATATATCCTTTCTTCTTAGAAAACTGTCCATTTGAATGTAAAAAAATTAAAAATTGTATAAGAGGCTAAATAACACATTGGTTAGTTCTTAAGATTGTCTTTTTGCTATTTTTTGATTCATTCTGTTGAATTGTAATGTTACAGATGTAACATTTTCTGAGAGTGTGCCAGTGATATTTATAGGAAAACTATGTCCCACAACCTCACTAATATTTATATTAACATTAATACAAACACTAATGAATTGAGATATAGATACCTTAACATATATTCCAGATGAGATCTGTGTAAAAATATGTTCACTAATAAAAAAAACTGCAATAACAAGTAAAAGTACATATGCATACTAAATAGATTAACTCTTAAACTAAATATACTCAGGAATCTATTGTAAAAAATTTTCAGTATTCATGCTGTTATCTGTGAGTGATAAGCTAAAAGATACCAGTAGATGTCTGAAACCTTGGCTAGCACTACAGTATATATATATATATATATATATACATATATATATGTGCATGTGTGTGTGTATATACACACATATATATGTATATACATATATAAGCTCTTTTTTCTAAGAGCTTTGCATTGTAGGAGCAGAAAGAGTCTGTCCTTCATAGTTTATGCCTTGGTACCTTTTTATATCCTGAGACCTCTTTTGCTTCACTGCTCTTGCACTTTGAAGGCATGATTAATTAAAATAAGGCTTATTTGAAAAGTGTGTTACCATACCAGACTATCCGATAACTAAGATGGCTACTAAATGACTATTGGATACATAGTGTATACAGTGTAAATACACTGGATAAACAGGTAATTCACATCTCAGGTAGCAAGGAGCAGCACAATATGAGTTCATCACACTCCTCCAATTAGTATTAAGGAAAGGATATATAAAGGCAAGCATCTCAGATGAAGAAAAAATGAAGCCAAGAAGTAGAATGAAGATGAATGACAAGCTCATCACATATTTAGATTACCTCTCTTCACAGATTCAGAAAACTGCCTTGAATTAAAAAGAGGTTAGCCTTGGAAGTTACTAGGGAACAAACAGAACACACCAAGTCCAACACATAACAATTCCTTTAAACAATAATCCTGGACATAAATTATGGCTATATTAAAGGATGGAACCGAAGAAGGAAATGGACACTGAATGAGCACCAACTGTGTTTTAGGCACAGTCGCATGTTACTACTAGTATACATAATACATACAGCAGAAGCTAAATTAAAAAAAAAAAATTCCTTGCTGTGGTGACAGAGCTGATAATGGTTGATGAAGTGGAGCAAGTGTTTTATCAGAGTGGATTAAGCCACTGCTTGGGAAAACTGCATCCCATATTGGAATGTCTGGGCTAGAGTACTGCCTCTGCTTTCAATCCAGATTTTTGCTAATGCAGCTGGGAGGCGCCAGGTGATGGCCCAAGTACTCAGGTCCCTGCTATCCACGTGGGACTCCAAAGAGAACTCCATGATCCTGGCTTTGACCTGACCCAGCTATGGATGTTGCCAGCATTTGAGGAGTGACTAGATTAAAGCTCTCTCTCTCTCTCTCTATTTCTCTTTCTCTCCACCTCCCACTTTCTCTATCCCTACTTTTTGTCATTGTGCTTTTCAAATATACACAATTTTTTAAAAAAATAGTTGACGAAGTAAAGATTCAAATGTTAAATTTTATACAACACAGTACTTTAAGGATATTTGTTGAATTAGAATGCAAATTCAATAGAAAAGAATTTTCTGTCTCATGATTATATTTCAAACTCATGGGAGGTATCTGGCATATTACAGGAACTAAGTAAATATATGCTAAAAAGGGGTGAATAAATGCCTGAAAAAACACGTTCTCTATGTTAAAACCACTTATCCAATGATACAGGCAAATTTAAATTTCCAAGAGAAGAAAGAAAAAGAAAAAGAAATCAATTTAAGGATCTTAGAACTTAGTAAACACATCTTATACAACTAGTAACAAGTAAGATTTAGTTAAGGATTTGCAAGAATCTATGTCAATATTTTTAAATAATAAATAACCTATGTGTTGCATTCTATTGCAACACAAAAAATTTCTGTGTAAAACAAGGTAGCAATAAACTGTAACATAAAACGGAAAACTACAGGGATTAAGAAAAGGAGGAGCTAGAACCAATGAGGAACAACCTGAAAATATTCTTGAATGATATGATACAAGAACAGGACTTTATATTGAGAATATTTTGAAAGAGATCATGAAAGTTACACTCCTCTTGGGCATATATATAAAGTCTGGAGGGGATGGCTTTATGAGTACATTAAAAGGGATTCCTAAAATAGATACTATCAGATAAAAACAAGTTTTTACTCAATTAGGCTATAAACTATATATGTTCCATCTACCAACTAGCAGGAGGGAAAAACAGCAACATGTGCACTGTGTTTGTTTTGCTCATTCACAGCAATTAGATTCTTTTATTTTTAAAGATTTTTATTTATTTAAAAGTCAGAGTTACACAAAGAAAGAGGAGGCAGAGAGAGAGAGAGAGAGAGAGAGATCTCCATCTGCTGGTTCGCTCCCCAACTGGCTGCAACAGCCAGAGCTGAGCTGATGTAAAACAAGAGAGGGGAGCTTCTTCCGGGTCTCCCATACAGGTCCAGGGGCCCAAGCACTTGGGTCATCTTCTACTGCTTTCCCCAGCCATAGCAGAGAGCTGGATCTGAAGAGGAGCAACTAGGACTAGAACCAGCACCCATTTGGGATGCCAGCACCGCAGATGGAGGACTAACCCACTGCATCACTGAGCCAGCTCCAGCAATTAGATTCTGTAACATGTTGCTGACATGTTTAAAGAAATTAGAGTTAAAATACTACAGCAAGCAACTTCTGGTTCTTCTTTCTGTTGTGGACTACAGGACACAAAATGTTCTAAGAAACACTTTGGCTGAAAAAAGAAAATGAGCATGAGCTTTGGAGAAACACAGCCCTAGGATCAAATTCTAATTACACATTTACTAGCTCAATTAAAGTCCACAAGGTTACTAAGCTTACATAAGGCTGTTTCCCTACTGAAAATAGAAAATTCAGATTTTTTAGGATACTTTTAAGCAATCAATACATCATACTATCTATGTATAATATTCAATAGCTTATGATATAAGTAACTTGTATTCTTTAGGGATAAAATCATTTTTTGGATAAGAGTTTTTTTTCAACACATCTATTTTTAAGAATTCACTACTTTTCTACCTATTAAATGATGGTGACAGTTTAATATATGTTAACTACTTAGTTTAATTTAAAACCATTTCATACTTTTGCTCTAGTACATAACATACCTTTGCAATTTTTCTTAATCATTATAGCCTTACAATAGCAGAAATACAATTGGTGTTCAATAAATGTTTAATAACAGAATAAGGGATAAATTTATAAATTGTTTTGATTTTTTTGTTAAGAGATACTATATAATGGAAAAGACCTTGGACCTGGGAAGAAAGGGCCTAGACTTGAATTTTGGTGTAGCCTTTTTCACTTTATTCCTCTAGGGCAGTTAATTACCTTCCCAATCTTACTTGACTATAAAATGGGGAAAGCAATACCCTACTGTGTATTATTATGAAAGTATGTCATATGTAGTAGATACTCAGGGAGTGTTACCTGAATTGGAATTGTGATGCTGATGATCATCATTAGGAAGACAAGACATTCTGCTATGTATTTTGCCAATATGCAGAATTACAGCAAGCATTCATGCATAATTTCTGAGCTTCTACTCAATATATCATCTATGACTAACATGGCAATGTATAGGGAAAGCTCTTACCCATAAACCTGTGCTACCTTCAGCATAACAGAGACTCCCCAAGGAACACAAGGGTATATCTAATTCTAGATAATTATTTGCTAGCCTATCTAGAATCCAGAGTTGGCTATTTTCTTATTCTGGACATCTTATTGACTATTCCAGTGTTGTCATAAGTTATCATATCTTCTATTCTAAACTCTCCCACAAATGTTCATCTTCACCTTCTGACCCCTTCACAACTATTATATCATATTTTCTAATCCTTATTTTTTCCTCTTTTCTTCTTTATGTCCTTGATGTTTCATGTGACCACCCAGTCATAGTCTTCTCTTATTTCTAGTAAGTGAATCAAATCACCATCAGTCAGTTAAGCATAAAATTTGTGATTTCATGGCTTTTGTGTTCTCTGAGTCTGCAACATAAGAGCTAACTTCTGGTGTGTTTATAATTCCAGATTTTAAGCCATTTCATTTGTTCATTGAGGCTAAAAATAGCAAATACAAGTTTTATTATTTCTGTTCAATGTACCCTTTAAATGCAAAATATATATTTAATGAATATTGTACAAAAGGTGGCAAATGATTGTTATGCTTATTTAAAAAGGGGGAATATATCTATACAGGTAGATAAGTAGTGCCAGGAAACTTCAGATTGAGATTAGGAGAAGCAGAGCAGCATAAAACAATTAGTTGATATAAACTTAATATACACTAAGCATTAGATCTTCTGTTAGCATTTTACATATAACAGCTCAGATAATACATGTGATTCTGTTACAGAGATCAATCATTTGTTTATGGTAATTTAGCAAGTAAGGACACACAGAGGAACTCAAACTGTAGTCACCCATATTCTGGACACGTCAAAAAAGACCTACTTCAATAAAACTAAATAATCACAATAGAAGATAACTTTTGTGCATATGCAGAAGTAACAGTTCATGTTTATTATTTTATACTAATGATATCTAAGCAAAAAATGATATATGAGGGGCCAGCACTGTGGTGTAACAGGTAAAGGCACCACTTGCAGTACTGACATCCCATATGGGTGCCAGTTCAACCCCCAGCTGCTCCACTTTGAATCCAGCTCTCTGCCATGGCCTGGGAAAGCAGTAGAAGATGGCCCAAGTTCTTGGGCCCCTGCACCCACGTGGGAGACCCAGAAGATGCTCCTGTACTGGCTTCAGGTCAGCTCATCTCCAGCCATTGCAGCCATCTGGG
Source organism: Lepus europaeus (assembly GCF_033115175.1). Lineage (NCBI taxonomy): Eukaryota > Metazoa > Chordata > Mammalia > Lagomorpha > Leporidae > Lepus > Lepus europaeus. Next base: position 64,559,018 of record NC_084831.1, read on the forward strand.
GAGTGAACCAGCAGATAGAAGACCTCTCTCTTTGTCTCTGCTGCAGCCTCTCTGTAACTCTGCCTTTCAAATAAATAAATAAATCTTAAAAAAAAAAGTGATCCATGAAATGCTTTAGAGGTGTCTTATTTTTCAAAGGTTTATATATAATTTCCTTCTGTAAACGTATTCCCCCTAAAAAAATAAGCCCTGCCCTCATTGCAGGCCTAGGTGTAGAGCTACTATTTATTAAAACATGAGTTGTACAACTATAAATTGTGAAACATATACCACTTCATCTTGGAAAAGACATAGGTTTAGGATTATTACAATTATTTAATGAATTACATGAAATGAAATATATGTTATCATTTTTCAATGTAAAAAAAATTCCTTAGTTGAATTTTAGGTCCTCCCAAGTGATCCAAAGTTTTAGGTGTTCAATTAGAAGATACCCAGATAGCATATTTTCCTCCTACCATGACTTCCTCTCTTCTATTCCTTCATTCATCATTCAGACCGCAAATACTAATCATGTGCCAAATACTATGTTAAGTGGAAAATATGCCATTTTCTATTCAGCTGATCAATTAACAAAGATACTAATTTGAAAAGAGGACACCTACAAATTAAATAAATCTAAGTATGTCCTCTATAAAACAAGAAAAAAAACCTTATAATATTTTTGATTTATTCATTTAATATTCCTACACAATTGGATAGAATAAGTTGGATAGAATATATAAGCCATGCCTTCTTATTACACCTTTAATATTTAGAATATCTCTTCAATCCATTTAGTATCTCTAAATTTTAATTTAGTTACATGAGTGAAGAGGGATTTCTGAAGAGAGAACACATATTTTCCATGACCCTTTTAGGCATTTGAAATTTTTAAATGCTATGGCATTGTTGTAGCTTAAAAAAATTCCTACCATGTAGCATGAGCAGGGGCACTGGACCTGTGTCCAAATGACTGAGTGAAATTCAGTGAAGAACAATTTAGTTCTGGACTGAAAAGGGTTATGAACATTGTCTTTAAACTGAGCAAATTACCAGCTATTTGAAAAGTACAATGTATTGGCTTCTATTCAAAAGAGCAACACTTAATGCTGGCAACACTGCCAAATTCCTCCTTTTCTCTATTCCCCTTTTCTTAGAGAAAGTGATTAAGAGACCAATTCCCATGCCAGCGGGATACTTAAGAGTATCAAAGGTCCTCTGTCAGGATTCCGAACTTGATATGGCTTAGAAACCACTATGCTAATAGATAACCTCCTCAACATTATAAATCAAAGCCTTATGAGCACATTAAAATTCTATCAGCTAGTATCAATTCCCTGTGGTTTATAAAGTACTGTTGACCTACCTCTGGGAGATGGTCGGAATGATACAGAAGTCCTCTGGTTTGGGGCATGGAGCTACTTTTTACAATTGAAAGTTATTCATCCATTACAATAGCCAATTCTCCTACCTCTGTATCATTATTGATTTCATTTAATTGACACATTAGAAGAAAGGAAGAAGAGGCTTCATAAGTTGAACTAGAAACAGAAAAATATTAGGAGATCACAATATTTTTTGTCATTTTAAACTGTTCCTTTTATCCGCTGATTTTAATTGTGAAGAGTGAAAACCTTCCTATATAATTCAAAATCTTAGATCTTCTTAAAATTATAACTACATTTCAAATCTAAGAATAACTAAAACAAGCATTTCCAATGTTTGCTGCTAGAATTCACAGAAAAAATACATCCAAAATCACAATACAGCACATGTGCACATAAGCATACAAATACACACAAAATAAATGTTTAATTAAACTATTATGCTATAGCGACTTACAATTTAGTACATTTCATTTTAAAATGTTTTTAATATTCAGTACATTTTTAAGATCCCCTAGTAAATTTTATCCTGCATTTTAAAACACTACATATTACCTATGTATACATGTAAATCCACAAAATTTTTGCAGAAATTACATAACACAGAGATTGTTGGTATAGATTCAATAAAAGAAACTTTCTATTAGCATGAAAATATAATAGAATATTAAAGATATTATAATTATTAAAATGGAAACAATTAGCAAAATAAAAAACAAATATAGTATTAAAGATATAATTATTGAAATGCAAAACAATTAACAAAATAAAGAACAAATACTTTTTTTCGCTTCATTTATGCTTCTGTTGACTAATTCAAAATGTAGTGTATTGGCTCTAATATATAAAAGGTTCTGTGTTCAGGCCCTAGGGATAACTGAACAAGAGTCATAGTGATTACCACTCCAAGTGTTTTTCTGATCAAAATTAATACAGCAAAGAGTAGAAAGTACATTTTGGTATGACATCCAAAATTATTATTTATTTTTAAAAGATTTATTAAGTTATTTTATTTGAAAGACAGAGCGAGAGAGAGAGAAGGGAAGATACAAAGAGAGAGATATATTCTAGACATTGGTTCACTCCCCAGGTGGCCCCAATGGCCACGGCTGGGCCAAGCAGAAGTCAGAAATCTGGAACTCCATCTGTGTCTCCCACATGGATGTGAGTGGCCCAAGCATTTTGGGCCTTCTTTTGCTGGTTTCCCAGGCACATCACACTGAACTGGATCAGAAGTGGAGCAGCCAGGACTTGAACTGGTATTCATATGGGATGTTGGCACTGCAGACGGCGGTAACTCACTATGACACAATGCCAGCCCCTATTACTTAATTTCTTCAAAATATTGTAAATTATAACACATGTTTTTCCTATATTAGGTATAGGGGAACAATTAAAATCCATGTTGATAGTGATGATGACTATGTAGAAAAACCCTAGGTTTTACTCTCTGGTAGTCTAAGCTATTCTTGTTTGCACTGGTCAATTTGAAATAAATAAATTATCTGACAAAATAGAAGGTGACCCAATGTAAAATTTATTCTGAAAAAGCAAAATAGAAAATAACATGATGCTCCTAGGCAAAAACAATACAATGAATTTTATTTCCTCATATACACAGAAAGTGTCAATGGCAGTCTTTAATGGATCAACAAAGCACAGCAAGAGATGGAATGGCAGAGATCAAGATACTCAACTTCCCATCCAATTCAAAAATCTTCTTTAGAGCAAGGCCGAGAGAGCACTACTTCATTAATGCTTTTAAATTGATTTTCCTGAAAAGTTTTATAGAAATGTACCAAAAGAATATACTGATGGTGATTGCTTGCTTATATTACAGCCAGATACCTACATAAAGTATCTTTTTAGAAAGTGTACTTGTAGATGTGAGGGGAAAGTCATCACATCATCTAATACTGTTATAACAGGGAAAGTTAAAAAAAAATGTACATTTAAGCTTCCTTTAGCTCTTCTGTGTTGGACTCGTTTTATATAATGTTAATTAATGCCATTCTGAAACAAGATTTCTCATAAAAATGATCTGATTTCTAATCAAAAGATCCACTGATTTAAGAGTCTAATTCTTACAACTGCCAAATGCCTGAATCATGGGCATTGTTATGGTCACATACTTAATAAAACACTAGAAACTTTGACCAGTTTCTCAGGATTAAGCTTTATCAGAGACATACCTTTAATTCCTATTGATTTCAATAGGCAACACTGTAGGAATTTTCTTAGCATATCACATATCCACAAGTAGGAATTAGTCTTAGTTCACTTTTGCTCAATCAAAAAAAAAAGTATTATTGAATGTTGTCAGTTTGTATTCATCAACTTCATTTTCCACCCTAGCAACATTATGTATTTTTCTAGTGAATTTCTTTATTCAGTTGTATATTAATACATTTGGTTTAATATTCACACTATGATCTGGATATGGAAAAAAGCCTTAGTATGTCCATCTTTTCTCTTTGTAAGTAGCTTTAGTGTTATTACAATTTAACTTGTATCTATATCTCCTTAAATAGCTATTACATGCAGTTCCAGTAAGCAACATTTATGATTTCATAGACAAAATAGTCTTTCAATCAAATATAATTACAACTACTGAAACAGTTACTTTTCACTGTGTATTAATCAGGATCCAAAAAAGACCACTAAAACCATTCTAAATCTTTGAAACACAGAAAAATTAATGCAAGGAATTAATTGTAAAGATAACAGAATTGTTGAAAAGTCAAAAGGCAATGGTAAGATAACCCAATAGTTAGTAACTGCAATATTGTTCCTACACTGGAGGAATAAAGTGAAAAAGCAGTAAACAGAAGCAAAGGATCTAGCTATCAGATGGAAGTAGATGGGACGAAAACATTCCAGTGAGAGACAGGAACAGTGTGGACACTTCCCAGAATAATGAAGAAGGATAGAAAAACCCTGGCCTCTTACACTGTTATTCTACCTTCTCCCAAAACTACATTCTATTGGCCAACTACTACCTGAAGACAGTTGACATGGTAGACTGGGATATGCCACCTCAAAGGTTAGGTGTATCCCTTACCTAATAACTCAGAATAGCAGATAGCACAGAAAAGCAGAAGAGCCAGCGCCACGGCTCAATATGCTAATCCTCCACCTTGCGGCACAGGCACACCAGGTTCTAGTCCCGGTCGGGGCACCAGATTCTGTCCCAGTTGCCCCTCTTCCAGGCTAGCTCTCTGCTGTGGCCTGGGAAGGCAGTGGAGGATGGCCCAAGTCCTTGGGCCCTGCACCCCATGGGAGACTAGGAGAAGCACCTGGCTCCTGCTTTCGGATCAGTGCGGTGCGCCGGCCGCGGCGGCCATTGGAGGGTGAACCAACGGCAAAGGAAGACCTTTCTCTCTGTCTCTCTCTCTCACTGTCCACTCTGCCTGTCAAAAAAATTTTTTTAAATAAATAAATAAAAGCAAAGCAGAAGAATGAAGGATAGGCCTTGTCCATCAGGCCTAGAACTGACATAGACCATTTATCTGAATTCCTTAGATTTTAGATATCACAGAATTAAATGATCCTATGAAACTGGTTAATTATAAAGCTGATCTATTTAAAATTAGTTCATTAACTTATTGCTCAAAGACTTATACAACTACATGGGTTTTTCATTTCCTCTGAACTAAAAAGACTGAGTAAAAATAAGTTTACCTAGAAAATTTTTAAAATACTAAACTGGGGGGTAGCATTTGTACTAGCAGCTAAATGCTAGTTGGGATATGTATTCCATATCCGAATGCCTGGGTTTGAGTCTTTCTTACTCTCCAATACCAGCTTCCTGCTAACGTTCACCCTGGAAGACATCAGGTGATGGCTTCAGAAGTTCGATCCCTTCCACCACCATGTGGGAGACCTGAATTGAAGTCCTAGCTCCTGGCAGTCCCAACCATTGCAAGCATTTGCAGAGTAAACCAGCAGATAGTATCTTACTTTGTGTCTGCCTGTCATTCCCGCTTTCATCTCTCTGCCTTTCTAATAAGTAAAATAAATATTTGGTTAAGACCATGTTGTTCTTTAATAAGCAATTACTATATACTCCAAGTAGTAAAACATGCTAATACAACAGTTCTACAAATCTCTACAGGGAACATGTTTTATTCCATATTCTTAAATACATCTTCCTAGATTGACTCTTTATGACAAGGAATAAAAATATTTTTAAAAATATTTACGCATGACACAATGTAATAATCACCAAAATTTTAAATAATGTCCTAATGTTCTAAATTAAAACTGCCTGTATCTTTGAACAGTGTATTTGGAAGTACAAAAGTACAGAAAGTTTTATTTTAAGTTTCATTTTAACTACAATTGGTAATTACGCATGCTCATACATAAATCATTTATCTTACTCTAACTAATTAACATGCATTTCAAACCAAAACTAATTAATACAGTCTAATGAAAAGGCAAAATGTATTGGACAAATAGACTGAGAAGTAATATATACTCATCATATCCATTTATAAATGTACAAAAGAAATTTCAGGTTTCCAATGGAAATATTATCTGTAGAAATATGCTTTTTTCCTCTAAAAAAAGTTTTCCTCCAGCTTATACCACAGGAGGATATCATATATCTTCCATTCAAATCCACTGCATTAAAATGAGAGTAATGCTCAACTTTGCTAAAGTAAAACAAGATAACATGTTGAAAAAAAAAACATTTTCCTTTGATTAATGCATGACAAGCAAATAATAGGATAATTTGAATTCTTATCAGGAAGGCACTTAAAAATGTATAAATTCATATGGGAAGGTTGAATGAGAAACAGATTGAAAAAGTTAGCTTACAAACTGTTCAGACACTGGAGGGATATAAATGAAAAGGTTCACAGTTTTGTTTCCAAAGAAGAGTAAACCTTTTCAACTGTTTATGCAATGGAATTTGCTAGTAATGTAAGAATAAAGCAATTTATTATCATTAAACTAACTATAAAATTATTTTTTAAAAAGTCATCTGGTATTTATACATTGAGCAGATTCTCCAGGTCTAGAACCATTAGGTAGTAAGACATGAACAATGTGGTTCTACTATCTTCTCTTCTCTGCCACTCATAACACAATAACTGAGATCTTTCCCTCACTACAATATGCAACTGGAACATTGCAGAAAGGTTACTGTTTCCATCTATAGATTAAAATGCCTTGTTAGGAATCAAACAGCATATTTATCAAATGTAGTGGCAATCAAAGTTTATATTTAATAACTTAATGGCAACATTAACTTATGTTTATAGAAAACTACAATGTAGACATTCATGAATCTACTTAAATCTAAGTTTAAGTAAGGAAGGTATCAAGTGTTTCTAAATTGAATATGTACATCATTAAGCATTAAGAAGTCCCAAATAGTTCAAGTGAATTCTTCAGTGATTTAGCAATGAAAAAAAAAAAACATTATTAGAAGTAAGGGACATCTTGACATTTAATACCTTGTTTCACTAACCTTAAAGAGCAAAATAAAATAATAAAGGTGTAGAAATTATTAAGTCTTCTGTTTAAGCTAAACTAAGACGACGATTTACAAAATGATAGACGTAGTTAGTAGATAACAGAATGAATTTCCTTTAAGTATTTTAACTACAGTCAAGGAAAGTTTTGTGTTATTTGATTCTATTCTCAAAAACAGATATGCTGACACTTTGGAAACAAAAATATATCATTTGACCTTTAAACTTCTGTTTCATTAATGTAACCACAAGCAACAGAGTCACTGACTGGCATGTTTGCACTTTTAGGCCTTTAGCACTTAAAGTTATTTGATAACTGTTACACCACTATTTGTTTTTTATTACAGACACTTTCAGGAATATGTTACATTAAAAATCGAATATTTTGTGTACAGCTTGATAAATGATAAAATGTGATTAAGTATTCTAAGCACTCCATTCATGTACTTTGATAGGAAGGATGTATATGCTTGAAAAGCAGATTTTTTGCTTGATTTGTTTTCAAATGAATTAGAGAATAACATCAAGTATGGTTTTAAGTATACAAAATAAAAACAAAATATAACTCTCTGACATTATAAATGAAAAATATTCCACCTGAGTGGCCTACATTCAATAAGTCCATAAACTCCATCTTTATTGGCCTATGAACAGAGCAAACAGCAGCTGCAGAAGAGTCAAAGAAAACAAAAACTGATACCACTAAACTTTTTTTAAATAAAGATAGAATTTCTTGTGAATAAATATATTGTTTCAAACCTATGGATGAGCTAAAAGCTCAACAATTCTGTACTTAGAGAATTATGGAGTTATAGTAAGAAAAAAGTAATTCAGATCTTATTTCTGCATCACATGACAAAAATGATTATTGATTTAAAAACTGAAAACTAATAGGTCAGAAACATCACTGAGAGGACAAGGAGATGGTATACTCTTTAAGAAGTTTAAAAGTCAGAAGTTTCCTAAACCAAGACGTTATAAAACTCAGGATATAACACAGAAATGGATGAGGCAGAGTGCACACAAAGTAAGCAAGGACTGCACCAAACCAACAACATTGGAAGGATATTGTCCCCATACATTAGGGAAGCTCCACTGTTGGAAGTAATGAGTGCACTAAACACAGACTTCCTGGAAGCAGAATGTAGTCCACCTATTTCAATTACCCACAGCATGTATTAGACTGTTCAGTAAGACACAAAATGTCAATAAATATCGTCAACAGAAGCAGTGCGCCAAATCCCTGTTGAAGATGGTTAAGGCTTACTACAAATAAGCAATATGCTGCTAAACACATACATTCCAGCTCTCATGATGCACGTTCATGCAGCCTCTGAAGGCAGTGTTTTGTTCTTACCACTTTTGTTCAAACTTCTAAAACAAACTTAATAAAAACAGCAAATATGGATTTAGCTTACATCCTCTGTGTGACAGAGAGTCCTTCACTGGTACCAACAATGAAAAGTTATTTTACTAGCATGTAACAAGAATATGTGCTACTTTTATGTACACACAATTATATTCACAACAAAGATAACATCCATTACAAAAATACATTACTAGTATATATTAGAAATTCACTGCTACTAACTCAATTGGGAATTATGTTTCAAAAGTGAAGTCATATACCACACCCACCTCACTAAATTTAAAATCTGTTGCATGATTCAAGCAGAAACATACCTCACTCTCTTCCACCTTACACATGTCATGTACATTGATTTTGTGCAATCCACACTTACAAGTCAACTACCACCCAGTGGAGAGAAAAAATATCTTTCAGGGCGATGTGAGGTGTATATCAGGTGGAGGTGTCAGGGAGAACACAGGGTGGTGGGAAATGATGGAGTAAGGGCCTTTAGCCTTGTTTAGCTCTAAACACTGCTGATCATCAATTTCTATTTTCCCAGGAGAGGAAATGTTTGCAGAAGCTCCCTCTGTGGCACTGCTTGGGGGTAAAACTAGGCTATGAAGGTTAGTTAGTGGCAAATCATTTCAATGCAGGAGCTGAGGGAAAAGAAGGGAAACAGCGAGGATGAGGGAAAGAAAACTGTGAAGACAGAGGAAGGAAGGTGGGTGGGAAGGAAGAGGGGAGAGAAATAAAAGGAGGGAAGGAGGGGGAGAGAGAGCGCGCATAGAGGCAGCCTGTACACATGTGTGAGTGACAGTGTGGAACAGGGAAGGAGTGGATGCGCTTCAAACAGTGCGAATCTGCATGTGAAAGTGGTTGTTAGAGCATGGAAGAGTCAGCCTGCGAGGGTGTCAGAGAGTGTGTGAGGCAGTGTGCTTATGGGATTGAGAAGATGGTACTGGAGAGGGCAGTGGGAACGCGTATGCGTGTATGTGTGACACAGGTGGGAAAGGTCTGGGCACCGGGATGGGAAATGAAAGCCCAAAGAGGGAAGACAAGGCACAGAGCGACTATAATGAGGGAGGAAAATGGGGCGACAGTCAAAAGATGAGGAGAGGAGGGCAGGGGGTTAAATAAGACGATCAGGGTTCAGAGGGGTGGCGGTTTAAAAAGAGGAGAAAATATAAACAGAAAATAAAAAGAGAGGAAAGGAACAGAAAACAGAAAAGCGATAAAAGGAGGCAAAGGGGTGATAGAGAAAAAGAAGGAAGAGGAGAAAATGGGAACAGAGAGGGGAAGAGGGGAGGGGAAAGGGAGAAAGCGGGGAACGGAAAGAAAGCTGAGGAGACACTGAGCCCAAGTGTCCAAGTGGGAGGGAAAATACATGGGAGCAGAGAGCCAGCAGTTTGGAAAAGTCGCGGATGCCGGAGTAAAACAGAAAGCAGCCTGATCAACTTGTCAGATACTCCCAGAGCAGCCCCTGACAGTAAAACAGAGACCCTGCGAATTGAGTTGCAAAGTGGCACCTGCCCCTCCTCTACACCTGACACTTCACTCATCCCCGGGCTACTCGGCGTTCGCAAAGTGCTTCAGCGGCACGCGGCCAGCTCGCTGCCTGCCCCAGCCTGAAGGGGCCGGGGCTCCGGGAAGCACCCGCACCTGGGTCGCTACCAGAGTAGAGTCTTTGCACGGTGAGCAATACCAGTATCCCTGCTCGGGGGGCCAAAGGCAGGGCAAAGAGGGTGGAGAGGAAGACAGACAGACAGACTGAGACAAGTACGAAAAGCACGTCGATCCTCCTACCTAAGCACCGCCGTGTCCCCTTTTCTGACCATCATGTTGTCCACGGCCGCCCAGGGGAAGTCCACACTCTGTCCAGCCGGGAGGCAGGAGGGCAGCAGGCAGCACAGGCTGAGGAGCACCGCCGCCAGCCACTGGTTCGAGCAACAAGCACCCTGCACCAACAGCATCATGTCCATCCCTGCTAGGGCTGCTCACTCTCCAGCAGCTCTCAGCTCGCACTCCCCCACCCCCTGGTGCTGGCGAGTCTTCCCAGGAACCAGGCTGCACGCCACAGGAATTTTTTTTTTTTTTTTTGGATGGGTGGGTGGGTTTCTTTGCTTTCTTTCTTCCCCCCTCCTAGTTGTTGGGTGTTGTTTCTCTGTGGCTTCTCCTCTTTTTTTCTTCCTCTCCTCCTCCTCCTGTTCCTCTGCGTTTTCCCTCCCTCCCTCCCTCCCACCCCGTGGCTCCACGCTACACCTCCTCTCGGTTGCTTTTGGCCGCGTCCGGAGTGTGTCTAATTCTCGGGCGGCTCGCACACCATCTAGCGAGGAGGCGAGCGCGCCGGCGAGTGAGGGAGGAGGCGCGGCGGCGGCGGCAGGGCGAGCGGCGGCGGCGGCTGCAGCCCTCAGCAGCGGGAGCGGCGGCGGCGGCGGCAGAAGCAGCGCGGGGCGCAGCGGCGGCCGGCGGCCCCCGGGCTCGCGCGCGTTGCCAAGCGGCCGTTTCCTTAGCAACCCCGCCCGGGGACTGGGATGGAGCGGGGTGGTTGAGGAGGGGGGAATTAAAAAAAAAAAAAAAAAACAGAAAGAAAGAAAAAGAAACAAAAATCAAGGAAATCTACCTCAGTTAACGCAAACTGAGGGGAAAACCAGCTGCGTCGTAGACTGGAGCGTTCCTTCCTGTCGCGGGCGCCACAGGGACGCTGTGCTGGGAAAGTCTGTGTTTCGGGCCTGAAGGGCTGACGGGGAAACGCTGAGGGGCGCTTTGCTTTCCCTCTCCGGGGCGTTTTACCTCTCGAGGCACCGTAAGTTTAAAGTCCTCCAAGTTGTAGTGGACGCCATCATGACGCGGGCGACTGTGAGTTGTTGTGTTTTGTGTGGTGAAAGCTCGGCCCGCGCTACAGTTAACAAGCTGCCAACTAGTTCTGTCTTTCCCCCTTCTCGGGAATAGGTGGGGACCGCGGCGGCGGCGGCGGGGCGCTGTGTTTGGCAGGGACCCGAACGGGGTGCGAGGCCTTGTGGTAGAGCAGCTGGCGTCTTTTGGGTCCTCCCGCAGGGACTGGGGGGCGCCCGCCCCTTCTCTGCGCGTGTTGACACTAAGTTGCGTGTGTCTGTGTGTGTGTGTGTGTGGCGAGGGGTGGTTGTCAACATGGAGTGTGTGCGAGTGTGCGCGCGCGCTTGTCTGTGAGTGTGAGTGCGGGGCACGCGCGCCGCCGGGCCCGTGCGCGCTCCGCACGCAGGCGCGCTGGGAGGGACCGGGCGGGTCGCGCTGGATGCGGAGTCGGGAAGAGACTGCAATCAAGTGTTTTAATTGTGTAGAGCCAGGCAGTCCTGTTATGTAAGAAGCAGTTTAACCCCTTTGGAGCCCTCTCAGGCGGGATGTTAGCCGCATCCGAATTCGGGCTGGGCCGACAGTTACCGGGTTGGGGGAGTCTTAGGGTTTTATTTTTTCTTTTAACAAGCTCCAAACCGGGTGGTACGGGGGTTGCACGTCGGCGGTGCAGAGCGGCGTGCCGCTCCCCCTGCCGCAGCCCTTTCATGGCTCGCCAGGCTGTCACGAGCCGCTGCGCTGGCCCGTGCAGAATAGGGTGCAGGACACCCCTGCCCCCTTTTTTTTGCTTCTTCCCTTGAACTGATTTAAAGATTCAAGATCCTTAAGCTATTCCGGGCCATTTGCAAATCAATGAGAGAACCTAGGCTGGAGTCGATAGCAGTTACGCCAATCAATCTTGTTCAGTGAGGAGTTGGGGAAGCGGAGCGGGGAAGTGGCAAAGAGAAGCAAGTAATTAAAAAAAATAAATAAATACTCACGACCCTCTCTCCCGCCCCATTCCTTGTTGCCCTCCCGTCACCCATCCCCCTTATGCAGTCTTTGAAAAACATTTTCTTCATCTGACCCCAGTGCTTCTTCCCTTGGAGGGAAGATAGCAAAATCGTGCACATCCGAACTCGTTTTCCATAATGCTAGCAGGGTCCTTTGGCAAAGCGCACCGAAGCAATAATCTCTGCAGGGGTCAGCATCCGGCTTCCTCCCCAGACTGAGCTCTTTACGAGACAGGCAGGGAGTCGTTCTGCTAGGCGGTGATTTTTATCGCCCTGCAAGAGAATATATGGGGGAAAGGAAAGGGTTCCCATCACCTGGGACCACCCGGACCGTCTGATGGAAGAGCCCCTAATCAGCACCACCCCCCAGCTGAGCTGACCCTCTAAAGCTCGCCAGTTAATCGAGACGTTGGCAGCAGCAGTTACTGATGTTATTAAGTATTCAGCCTTAACTCTCAGAACCGGCTCGGAAATTGAGAATGCAATAGTATTCAACCGCATTTTGAAACATCAATAAAATGTTAGTCATTTGCGGATGAATGAAAACATTTTCTTTACCGTCTGGTATGCTAGGGAAATAATTGTCAAATGACAGACTCCAGCTAATATTGATGCCAAATACCTAGATAACACTGTCATCTTGTTAACTGCATTTTCCGTTCTCGCGTGACACGCTGTTGGATAAAGCTTAAAACTATGTAGGGCAAACGGGGGATTGGAAGAATTGGCATGCCACACGCATGGCCAAAACTATGCGGTATTATTTAGTGTTTTCGCTAGAAATGAACTAGATCTCACCGAGGAGAGGCGGAAGGCATAGCTTCCGGATTTGTGACTCTGTTTGGTGCTGTTTTATGCAGGGATGAGGCGAGCGTTTTCTAGTACAAGCTAAGAAAAGCATCCCTACCTAACTGCTGTTTCCCAGAGATCTGACATCTTCAGTGTCCACGGGGTGGGAGGGGGGAAAGGAGGAGGGATTTCTGTGACCAGGGAGGGATGGAGCTATGCAGCAGTTTTAATATGTACAGCAACCCTTCTGGCTTGAAAACGGAAACTGGAGCCAGTTCTATTTAAAGGCAAAGAGTTTCTCCCCCCACCCCCACCCTTTTTTTCCATAAATCTCAGCTTCCATTCACTGATCACCAAGCATTTAGCTCTCGAAGAACCCATCCTCCAAGGAAGCAATGACTAAGCTTAGTTTATGGAAGCATGGACTATTGGAGAGGTTAAAGTGAGTACAGGAATGTTGGGTGGAGCAGCCTCTCTTTACCCTATGTGCTTCTGCTGTCTTTCTGACTACAGAGGAAAATGATTTTAAAAGCTTTTATTACTTTTTTCCCCTCAACCTTTCTAGGGGCATATATCTGAGAGTATTTTACAGGGTTTGCAATATTTGCTTCTGAGGTCCTAGAGTTCTGTCAAGCAACGACATAAATCCTGGCATTCTTGGCTACTTTGGGGAGAAAACTAGAAAAAAAAAATCCACAACAAAATGAAACAATGGAAACCTCCCAGGTCAAATAGCATAATTGCAGTGTTATTTTGATTCAGATTCAAGAATAAGTGACAGCATTATTTTGGACTTTATAGTTGGTGAAGTTTAGAGTGGGTGTATTGAGATTTTTTGGAACTAACATTGGCACAATCACCACTTCCTTTTAATCATGAATCATTCTTTAAAGCTCAATTTCTAATATTTAAAGAAATGTGATAATAGTATGAAGTTCCATGGGGAAAAGAAAAGTGACCAAGGCCTTGTAGCTAAGGGGTTAGAGCATTGGTCTTGTAAACCAAGGGTTGCAAGTTCAATTCTCACCTTGGCCTCAGACCTCAGTTTTCAGTCCTAGTCCTTAGGACAGTTCTAGTCGTTGGTTTTCAGAGAAAGGTGGAACCTGATTCTGATAGCTAGTTATTGCATTATATAAACTGGTTTACACTTGTCTTTCATGTTTTATGAGCTGTATTTTGAATCCCTCAAGAGTGTTGGAAAGGGAATGTTCCAAGGCACTTTAGCTTCCTTAGTTTAATAAGCTCAATTTTTATTGCACCATGTAAATAAGATTGTTATGGGAAAATTAGGTATGAAATTTGCATTTGTTTTTTAATGATAAATGAGTAAGACCAATTTTATCTCCCATATTATTACTATCTGTGCATGAGAAATGTTAGGCAGGACAGAACCCAGGACCCCATGGAAAGAACCAATGAGAGCAATTTGTAATTCCTTAAGGAGCCCTTATAGATAGGACACATGAATAATAGCTCTCTAACTTAATTCATATTTGATTCAATATTTGAATTAAATTGGCTTATTCTTGGAGTACCTTGCCAACCAAAACTGATCTTTAATGGTGGTTTTTCAGGTCAATGTGAGACTACAAAACTCAGGAAATTTGTTGGAAGAAAGAGAATCTACCATTACAGAAGGGTTTGTCTGCCTAGATTTTGACATTTAGTGCCAGGTAATTGATGTAGGGACTTCCCTGTGCATTGGAAAATATTTAGTAATATTCCTGGTCTCCACTCGCTAGATGCCAATAATACCAGTAAGATGTCAATAATTGTGATGAACAGAATTTTTCCAGACATTGCTAAATATCATATGGATTAGGGGAGGGGAAAATTGCATACCATTCCATTATAGGTTACATTCCTAAAAAATATGTGCTATCCTCTGCTTTTCAAATAAAATGAAAAGCAGATTTGTGGTCGAAAAAGGAACTTCTTTGAATTCTGTAGCTTCAGAAATAGCTCCTCCTCATCAATTTATTCTCTACATTTATCTGATATGTGATTACATACTTCAGATGCACTGAATTTAGTGACCAATCTTAATAAAACATCTATGAATTTTTCTGTGGAGTGTAGGAGACTTGCTAAAAGAACATTACATTATTTTTTTTTTTTAGATTTATTTATTTATTTGAAAGGCAGAGTCACAGTGAGACAGAGGCAGAGAGAGAAAGGTCTTCCATCCTCTGGTTCACTCCCTAGATGGCCGCCATGACCAGAGCTGAGCCAATCCAAAGCCAGGAGCCATTAGCTTCTACCAGGTCTCCCATGTGGGTGCAGGGGCCCAAGGAATTGGACCATCTTCCACTGCTTTCCCAAGCATAGCAGATAGCTGGATTGGAAGTGGAACAACTGGGACTGGAACTTGTGCCCACATGGGATGCTGGCACCGACTGCAGGAGGCAGCTTTACCCACTATGCCACTGCACAGGCCCCAGACCATTACATTATAGACCAGAAAATATTTGCTACATTATTAAAATTCATGGCTTGATTACAAATACAAACATAAAATGGGAAGTGGGAGCTCTTATATAATTTAAGCCACAGTTGAACTGATAGTTCTCATTTGTAAAATAAATTGTCATTTTGTGATTTTTTTCACATAAAATTACAAGTAAATATGGGCTTGTTTCCAGCTAGAACTCATTTAAATATTGGTATTCTTTATATTGTGACAGCTATCAGGTATGCACACTGGGAAAAGCTATTAAATAAAGGAGAGGAAATAATTGTCTTAAAAAACTGTATACTCATCCATTAAATTACAAATTATTTATCATCTTATCTGTTAATTGCCAGCCTTGAGGGTAAGAAAAGAAATAAAGAAGTGTCTGTGCACATGTGTGTTTGAGCAATGCAAGGATATCTACTCTACTTCCAAAACTCTTCAAACCTTTGCCACAGAATGTCCCAGAAAATTCATATTAATACTTAAGAAAAAGAAATCTTTGGAAGACTTCATTGTTAATGTTTTAAAATTATGATTATTTTACTTGGAAGATCATCAGTAAAGCTTTACTTACATTTATTTCATGATGTGATTGTATGGGTTCTAGGATCACTTCTAGAAAATCTTTAGAAATTTCAAGTGCATTCATTCCAAAAAAGAAACAAATCAATTTTGGTATTTTCTCCTGGACCACTAAAAATATAAAATCTCTTTTAAAAAATATTTTCATTTTATTTAAAAGACTGAGAGATACAGAAAAAGGAAGATATTTCAAACACTGGTTCACTCCCCAAATGCCAGCAACAGCCAGGTCTGGACTAGTCTGAAGCCAGTAATTGGGATCTCAATCTGGGTCTCCCACATGAAAGGGAAGGACTCCACTACTTGAGCCATCACTGCTGTCTCTCCAAGGTGTGTGTTAGCAGAAAGCTGGAATTGGAAGTAGAGCCAAGACTGAAACCTAGGCACTCTGATATAGGATGTGGATGTCCCAACCATTATCTTAACCACTGCACCAAAAACCTGTATCCAGAATATAAAATCTTATTTTTCCAAACAAGTATTCTATTTTGCTCTTTCATTTCCTAAAAAATCTGATTATCTCAGAAATTATTTTTTATATTTTCAAACTCTACTTTATGACCTGTGAACTTTGTCCTTTTATCGTTATTCCTATAATTCATATAAGTATATGTATATAAAACTATCTTCTTATGTAAACTTATGAAGGTATTTTGACTAAAGTGGTAATTTTTATATTGGAATAATTATTTACTAATATAAAATGAAAGTAATATGATATTTATAAAACTGTGTGACAACATGGCTTTAAAACATAGGCCTAAACAGAAAGAAAGTAATATTTCATTCCATGACGACTTCTAGCAGCTACTGGAATTTTAATTGCGTGTGTTTTAACTTATGCTATTCAAAGGAAAGTAAATACTTGTTTTTTCCTAAAATAAAGAAAGCCAGCCAATTTTGAAGTAGAATAACTTTAAGGGCGTGTATCAAATACCATTCCAAATTTGTAGTAGTTGTCTATGTTCATACCATTTTTATTTTTGTTTTGAAATGTAACATACTTTTAATAACATACTTTTCAGAAAAATCTATAAGATGTAAAGGTAGAGACTCGTGAAGTATTATTTTAAAGTTAGCATCTATTTAATTTCACCTAGATTAAGAAACATATAATTGCTTGCACCCAAAAAACTTCATGCAAGGCCTTTCTTAGCCATAACTCCCATTTCCCCCTTTGAAAATAACCACTATAATTATTTCAATGCCATTATCTGTCTTACATTCTTTATTCTGTGACCATTCAGTTTTGCATCTATTCAAAGCTTTTTTTTATGTACTCACACAAAACCACATATCACAATATGCAATTATACATTGTATACTATTTTGTTTGGCTTCTTTTGCTGAACATCATATGTTAGAACTCAGTTCTGAAGTGCAGCTGTTGTTCCTTCAAATGATATATTTGTCCTTTAATATCATTGGCAGATATTGATGTTTTATGTAATTTGTCTGTTATAATAGATAGTGATGCTAGTAACATTCTTGGGTATCATGCTGAAAATTTCCCCCAAGTATCGTCTATATAAAAACATAGAGGGATTGTTTGAGATATTATTAAGAAATTGGTTTATGCAACATATGACTTTTTGAAGTTGTGTTTTATTTACTTAGCATTATACCCTTGCAAACCATGCAAAATATTTCTTATATCAATAGGTTCTTCCCTTTTATGTCTGAGTAGTCCTTGGAATGGATATACCACACTTTGTTTAACCCTTCGTCGAATTTGGACATTTTGAGATTTATTTTGTTTATTTGAAAGGAAGAGTGAAAGGGAGAGACAAGGAAAGAAAGAGAGAGAGAGCGAGAGAGAAAGAGCACTTATATCCACTGGTTCCCTCTCGAAATGCCCGCAGTGGATGGTGAGGGCCGAACCAGTTTGAAGACAGAAGTAAGGAACTCTGTTTGGGTCTCCCATGTGGGTGGCAGGGTCCAACTATTTGGGCCATCTTCTGATGACTTCCCAGGCACATTATCAGGGAGCTAGATGTGAAGCAGATCATCCAGGACATGAACCAGTGCTCTGATGCAGGATGTTGATGTAGTGGCTTAATCTGCTGTACCACAAAACCTTTACCAGTTTTATTTTTTCTACTCAATCTGTATATCATTCTTATTCATTAATTATTTATTCTTTTTTTGTGATGATTGGTCCTATATTGAATAGCTGTTGTGATCATGCACATTCTTGTACATTTCCAGTCTTCAGGGAAAAGCATTCAGTCTTTCACCATTGACTGTGATGTTAGCTACAGGTTTGTTAGGTGTTCTTTATCAAATTGAGGATGTTCTCCTGTGGTTTCAGTATTCTGAAGGGTTTATCTAGAAGTCACAAATAAGTGTTGAGTTTTGCTGAAGGCTTGTTTTTCATCAATTGATGACATTTTTTTGTGGTCTTCTAATATGGAGGGTTACATTGATATTACATATTGACTAAGTCATTTTTCTGTTGTCTTTCATTTATTGTTGTAGAATTATTATGTTCTCCACTTTAATGTTAGTGTTGTCTAATTCTGTTTTTAGTGCCATTAGATTTTTTCCCCTCACATTATGGTGCTATCTTGTTTAGAGCATACATTTTGGGGATTGCTGTATTTTTTGAAAAGTGTGAGTATATTTTCCTGAAGTAATGTTCCTCTCTGTCCCTGGTAATTTCCTTTGCTCTGAGTTGTATGGTTTTTTATGCTATGAATAGAGCCCTTTCTGTCTTCATTTGATTCATGCTTACTTGTTAAATCTTCCTCTAGTCTTTTATTTTCAATATACTGTTACATTTGAAGCCTCCTTCTTATAGCTAGTATGTAACTGTGTCATTGTTTAATCCACTCTATCTACATTGTTTAATTTGCATATTCAGACCTGTTACATTTAGTCTGCTTATTTATATGTTAGAGATTAATTCCATCAATTATATTTTATTTTTTTCTCTCCTCAATTTTTTTTCTTTGTTTTCTTTTTTCTCTCATCCAAATGGTTATTTGAACCTGTTTTTTTTTTTTTTTTGAAAGATTTATTTATTTATTTGAAAGTTAGAGTTACACAGAGAGAGGAGAGGCAGAGAGAGAGAGGTCTTCCATCCAGTGGTTTACTCCCCAATTGGCCACAACGGCTGGAGCTGTGCCGATCCAAAGCCAGGAGCCAGGAGCTTCTTCCAAGTCTCCCACATGAGTGCAGGGGCCCAGGGACTTGGGCCATCATCTACTGCTTTCCCAGGCCATAGCAGAGAGCTGGATCGGAAGTGGAACAGCCAGGTCTCAAACCAGTGTCCATATGGGATGCCAGCACTTCAGGCCAGGGCGTTAACCTGCTGCACCACAGCGCTGGCCCATTGAATGTATTTTAGAATAGCCTTTTGACTTAGTATAGTGTTTTTGGATATATGTTTTTTACTGAAATTTAGGAGTTATTCTGGATTTTACAATATGTGTCACAACTCTGTCACAGTCTACTCATGTTGACATCTTACCATCTAACCATTGCAAAATAAGTGTAAAAATCTCACCATGCTTTTAATCTCTTTTGCTTCAATTTCATAAATGCCATAATTTTTCTACATACATTGAAAACCATTTTAAACAGTATTATAAGTTTTGTTATATCTTTTTTTTTTTTTATTTGACAGGTGGAGTTATAGACAGAGAGACAGAGAGAAAGGTCTTCCCTCCATTGGCTCACTCCCAAATGGCCACCACAGCCGGCGCTGTGCCAATCCGAAGCCAGGAGCCAGGTGCTTCTTCCTGGTCTCCCATACGGGTGCAAGGGCCCAAGCACTTGGGCCATCCTCCCCTGCCCTCCGGGGCCACAGCAGAGAGCTGGCCTGGAAGCAGAGCAACCGGGACCAGAACCCAGCGCCCATATGGGATGCCAGCGCTGCAGGTGGAGGACTAACCAAGTGAGCCATGGCACCAGCCCATATCTTTCAAACATTATTTGAAAAACTCAGATGACAAGGAAAGCTTTTGTATTTGCCTGTACTCATTGTTCCTTTTGGGAAACCCAGATTGAGTTACAGGCTCCTGGGTTCATCCTGTTTCATCTCTGGCTATGGTAGACATTTGGAGAGTGAAACAGTAAATGGTAGATCTGTGTCTATATGTCTCTGTCTATATCAAGTTTTATTATAATTTATAGTGAGTTTTGCTATAATTCGTCTTCCATAAATTAAAGTTCATCGTGCTTGAGTTTTGCTGAGCTTCTTGTATCTTTAGTTTTTCTGTCACCTGCCAAATTTAGAATATTATTAGTTATTATTTCTTCAAATACTTTTTTAGTCCCACTCTTTTTTCTCTTGTTTTGTTAATCTAGTGGCACAATTGTTAGATCTTTTGTTACAGTCCTACAATTTACTGAGCATCTACTTTACTCTTTAGTCTATTTTTCTCATTCTTCAGGCTTGGTAATTTCTGTTCTCCTATCCTGAGCTTATGGATTTTTTAAATTCTGTTTTTGAGCCTATTCATTTAATTTTTAATTTGATTATTTTATCTTTTAGTTCTAAATTTTCTCTTTGGTTCTTGGCATCATATATACCATTGATGAGACCTGCCTTTGTTGAAAATTTTTTGTTGTTTAATTTGTTTGTTGCATGTTATTCATTGTTCTTTAGAGCATTTTTATAATAGTCATTTTAAATTTCAAGTTGTGTTCATAAACTGTAACATCACTTTTTGTCTCCTAAAAATATATAATGGCCGGTGCCACAGCTCACTTGGCTAATCCTCCACCTGTGGCGCTGGCACCCCGGGTTCTAGTCCCGGTTGGGGTGCCAGATTCTGTCCCAGTTGCCTCTCTTCCAGGCCAGCTCTCTGCTGTGGCCCGGGAATGCAGTGGAGGATGGCCCAAGTCCTTGGGCCCTGCACCCCATGGGAGACCAGGAGAAGTACCTGGCTCCTGCCTTTGGATCAGCGCGGTGTGGCAGCCATTGGAGGGTGAACCAACGGCAAAGGAAGACCTTTCTCTCTGTCTCTCCCTCTCTCACTGTCCACTCTGCCTGTCAAAAAAAATTATATATATATATAAAACAATAACCAGTTAAAAAAAGAAAAAAATTGTATCAAGCAATTCTTGTCAGTTAAATCAGACATTAGTTTCGTGTTGGTGTTGACAATCTGTTGATTTCTTTTTCTCATTCAGCTTGAATTTTCTTTTTGTTTCTATGTATGATAAATTATTTTTTATTGAAAACTAAATATTTGGGTATTAAGTTATGAGACTGTGGAAGTTATTTAAATCATCTTTTTAATAGTCCTTTTGATACAATGGGAAAAAGAGTTATCAATTCTTTCATGCTACATCTGGGTGAAAATCTGGGTCCCCCACATATCGTTCATTGACATCTGGAGATAATGGGCTGAATATTTACTACTGCTGGGCTGATATGGGGATTTACATTCCCTACCAGGCACTCGCTTATGCTGATCTGACTAGGAGGGGAATTTTATGTAATTACTATTTCCTGCATGGCTTCCACTAATGCTATAGGATGGGAAGAGGAGTGGTCTCCTTACTTGAGTGGTAGTAAAATTTCTGATTTTCCACTAGTCCTCCTTTGGCACCCTCATAGCAGGGAGAGAGAGAAATAAATCATTATTACCTAGTAGAGATAGAAGACCCAGCTCTTTAGTTCAGCTTCTTTATACCAGCCTTGCAGAAAGCGGATTAAGGAGTCCTCATTAGAACATGGTAAGCTGAAAAATCCAGTGTTCTTATTGGCCTTTGCTGGTGAGAATGAGTTGGATCTGCGGGATTTTTTATTTGGTTTGATTTTGGGTGTGTTTGATGGAGTAGAGCAATTGTTGGCTAAAAACTTTCTGTTGCACTACACTGCCGATTTACTGATACTTTAGCAAAGAGAGAACATTTTATTTGACTTTTTTCCCTCTTTGGTCTATGCCTGTTGATGTTTATGAGTTGTCATCTTCTGTAGCTCCCAGTCTGTAATAACTGAGGCAAAAGCAAAATACAGGGAACTCACTATCCTGTCAATTATTCAGTTCCTCAGGCTGTCAATCTTATTTTCTTCATCTTTTAGAGTCATCTTATATGTACATATAATGCCAGTGGTTTTTTTATACTTAGTAGGAAAAGTAGGGAAAAGTTCATTTATCCAATTGCATAACCCTCACTCAGTTTTTAAATTATAATTTTTAAAATGTATATTTATGAGGATTATAATATATTATACACATAGATACATAATTATATATATAATTATGTATGTATGATATATAATTATGTATATATTATGTATAATTATGTATATTTGTATACATTTGTATATTATATCTGTATAACAGTATCTATATTATATGCACTGTATATTATATATGTATTATATTATATTGTATATTGTATATGTATATTATGTATAATCATTCCATAATATATATGGAATCTATGGAATATGTATAATTATACACATAGATATATAATGTTTACTATAGTAAATGAAATTAACATCGTCTCATATAATTTTTTTTTGTGCCAAGGACAGCTAAAATATACTTATCAAAATTCCTGATATAGAACAATTATATTAACTGTCAACCTCATATTGTACATTAGGTCTTTACTTATTTATTCAACATAAGTGCTACTTCGTATAATTTGGCCTAATTCTTTCCCTTCACTCTACCCCTGCTCTCCACCTGCAGTGACCATTCTTTTATATGATTCTATTACATATTTGACCTGTTAAAAAAATTCCTCCTGGGGCCAGCTCTGTGGTCTGGCTGCTAAAGCCACCATCAGTTCCTGTCAGCTGCTCCATTTCCGATCCAGCTTCCTGCTGTTCATGGGAAAGAAAGATGGCCCAAGTGCTTGGGCCCCTGCATCCATGTGGGAGGCCCAGAAAAAACTCCTGATTCCTGGCTTCAGATAGGCCCAGCTCCAACTGTTCTGGCCATTTGGGGAGTGAACCAACAGGTCAAAGATCTCACTCTCTCTCTTTGTCTCTATTTGTAATTCTGCCTTTCAAATAAATAAATAAATCTTAAAACAAATTCCTCCACATGTAAGTAAGATTATATAATATTTTCTTTGTGTGCCTGGTTTATTTCACTTAGCATAATGTCTTCATGTCCATCTGCATTTTAGCAAAATCAGAGTTTCCTTATTTTTTAAGCTTAAACATTATTCCTATATATAACCCTTTATCAGATATGTGACTTGCAACTATGGTTTTCCCAGTAAGTATATGTGACTTTCATTAAGATGAACTTAATCACAGAAATTCTCTTATCAGTAAATATTTCAAAACAACCAGGATGTTTATATGATACTTTTCAAATGATTATATTTCTATCAATTTATATTTTTGGTGTATTTGTCATCACTGTTCATTGTCTATATCAGTCAAAAAATTTTTGTGGCAATAAAAGATGCCTACACTTAGTGTTAAGACTTCATAGCTAGAAATGAAGGAAACATGAAATTTGTTATCAATATATGTAAGTTTTAAATCAGTTATTTGAGGTTAAATAATAATTATTAAAAGTGATCTTGAAATGGAAAACAGGAAACCTCAAATCTTGTCAAATTTAAGCCACTACATAATGAAAGCAAAACAAAAATCTATTTCCTTTGACACAATTTGAACTTTAAAAAAAAATGTTTTAAAGATTTATTATTTGAGAGTTTGAGTTGCAGAGAGAGGAAGAGACAGAGAGAAGGAGAGAGAGAGAGAGAGAGAGAGAGAGAGAGAGAGAGAGAGAGAGAGATCTTCCATGCTCTTGTTCACTCCCCAAATAGCTGCGACAGCCAGGACCCAGGAGCCGAGGTCTTCTGAATCTTTCATGTTGAACCAGGGGCCCAATTACTTGGGGCCATCCTCCATTGTTTCCCAGGAACACTAGCAGGGAAATGGAGCAGCTGGGGCACCAACCAGTGCCCATATGGAATGCCAGCATTGCAGGCGGCAACCTAACACACTATGCCACAGTGTTGTCCCCAACAATTTGCCTCTTTCAAGGTGAAAACTTAGAATAAAATGCTCTGGGTGACTATGTATGTTTAGTGATTGAATAATATGCAATGCCAGTATCTGGTTACAAGTCATCTAAGTCTATGATAACAGAAGAAATTTATTATTGTGCTATCACTGTTTATTCTCTTGGTTATGATGACCATTTATGATCTGCCTGGGCATTGGTTTCTGTTATTACTTTAATATGATAGTTAAAAACAATACATCATTCAACATAAGTAACAACTAAAGTCAATTTTCTTGTTTAAGGGGAAATTTATTTGGTACTAAGATAAGGATGTGCATACATGTATAAATTATAAATAATAGAGAAATTACCAAACATGGATTTAAAAGATTAAAATAATTAGAATTTCCCTACATGTGTAATTTTGGTAAAAAAAGTAAAAAGTTTTCTTTTCATCTTTGTATATGTCATTTCCTAGCATAAGATCAAATATATTTATATAATTTTTACAATGAAAAATATGTAAGGGACCATTATTAGGTATAAATAAAATTTGAATGGGACCTATTCCAACCTATTTTATAACTGACACGTTTGTCCAGACTCCACAAATTCTACATAAGGAATGTAAATCAAAGTTTAGAACAAACAGAATTATGCTCTTTCTGTAATTATAACCTAGGAGTTATACTTACACTGAACTGTCAGTTTTAATTAGATTTATAAGGTAAGATTTATTGGTGATCATTTATAGATGATCTAATTTCCCATTACCTAAAAAGCAAATCCAGATGCTATTAGGAACCTTTTATGATATTTAGTCCTAACTCTTTCGAGAAAGAAGAGAAGGATTGTTGCCAGACAGTAACAAAATTTCTTATATTCTGATTAGCTCATGTTTTTCCTAAATACAACTGCTATTGGCCATATCACTGCTCAGAAAACAGTTTTGACATTTCCAAATGACTCATTTATTTGGATTATTCATATGTAATGACTGTTTTTTTCTTCTCTGTGGGGTCACATGGCTTTTGAAGACTGTAACCAACTTTCTTTCATTTTGACTGATTTTCTAACGTTCCACATACATTCTCATCGCAGAATGGAGGCAGCAGCATGAAAGTATGCTGGGTTAATATTTGTTATAATAATTTATGAAATGATTACTATTATATTTATTATGCTTTTACCACACTATGAATTTATTTAAAGAAAGTTTTTTTCAAAGTGATTAATATTTTCTCTAAATCATCTTGTGATCTGGATGCCATTATCACTGTTGAGTTTTCAGAAGTAATTAAAAGCATTAAATACAATTGCCAAGTAAAGATTTAAGGGAAAACAGATGAAAAGGTATGGGAAAACATAAAACTGACCATAAACATTCACTGAGAAATTTTTATGTGCCAAATTCTGTACATTTATTTTATTAACTCATTTAAAATAATATTATTGGATATTTTTATATTATATATATATTACTTAGAAAGAAATTGCATATGAAAGTCAGATAACATACAGTTATCTAAATCTAAATATATTTGTTCATTATAGTAATAATATAAAATTTTTAAAAAGCAATTTTATAATAGAATTTTGATTTATTTTAATATAATTCCAAACCCTATTATTCTCTCCAATTCTAGTCAATTATAATAACTTCATCATTATTTTACTTTTATCACTAAGAATCTTAGCACACTTCAAAATTATTATTCTAAGATAAATATCAATTAAAATTATTTTAAATTTTTTTGTTAATATAGAGGTCAGATTTTATGCACCCATAGGTATAGTTCCAAGAAGACAACCACACTTCCCTCACTCCCCTGTTCCCCCAACCTCCTTTCATGCTTCCCCTCTCTTCATCAGTTTTGCAAAGATATAATTTTTATCCACTCTATACTCACAGGCTGAATTCACCACTATTGAAATTATTTTAATACAGCTTATATTAAGTCCTAATTGTTTTTTTAGAAAAACTCTCAATAACTTGTCTAAAGTTTGCCATTGTTGAACAAACAAAATTATTCTGTTTTTATAATTATAACCTAGAAGTTACACTATCAGCTTTAATTAGATTTATAAGGTAAGTTTTATCTGTGATCATTTGTGGATGATCTAATTTCCCATTACAAATCTAGATGCTGCTAGGAACCTTATATGATATTTTGTACCGTCTCCTTTGAGACAGATCTCAATCTGGATCTCTGTCTCCTAGACAACTTGATTGGTCTCTCACATTTCTTCTTGCTCATCTACAACCCAATATTTCAAAGTAATCTTTCCAAACATGCCATATAGGTGCTGGTTCAAGACTCAGCTGCTCTACTTCTGATCCAGCTCTCTGCTAATGTACCTGGGAGAGCAGGGGAAGATGGCCCAAATACTTGGGCCCCTGCACCCATATGGGACACCCAAATGAAGCTATAGGTTCTGTGTTCCTGGCTTCTTCCTGGCCCAACTCCTGCTGTTGTGGCTGTTTGGGGAGTGGACCAACAGATGGAAGATCTCTTTTTCTCTTCTCTCTGTAACTCTGCCTTTCAAATAAATAAAAAATAAAAATCTAAAAAAACCTCAAAAATTATTTTGTAACCCCCTTAAGCTTTTCTATGGCTTCACATTATACTGCAAAGAGTCATGAAAACCCTTTAACACATTTTACAGAATACAGAGCTAAAAAATCTCATTTCTTTCCTGCTTTTTAACCTCTTCCATGTATTAGTTTACTATGACTCCCATAACAAAATACAATAGACTAGTTTAATTACAGTTTTTTATTTATTTATTTTTTTCCAATTTTGGAAGCTTTAACTTCAAGATCAAGGTGCTGACAGTGTTGATTTCCCCTGAGGCTGCTCTCATTGTCTTGAAGAGAGCCACCTTCTCATTGTGTACTCAAATCCTTTTCTGCTGTCCAGATATCTCTGGTATATCTCTCACTTCTGATAAGGACATCAGTTATATTGAGTTAGGGACCTATCTTCATATGTCCTTTTTTTTTTTTTTTTTTTTTTTTTGGACAGGCAGAGTTAGACAGTGAGAGAGGGAGAGACAGAGAGAAAAGTCTTCCTTTTCCGTTGGTTCACCCCCCAAATGGCCTCTGCGGCTGGCACGCTGTGCTGAGCCAAAGCCAGGAGCCAGGTGCTTCCTCCTGGTCTCCCATGTGGGTGCAGGGTCCAAGGACTTGGGCCATCCTCCACTGCCTTCCTGGGCCACAGCAGAGAGCTGCTGGACTGGAAGAGGAGCAACCGGGACAGAATCCAGCGCCCCAACCTGGACTAGAACCCAGAGTACCAACGCTGCAGGTGGAGGATTAACCTAGTGAGCTGTGGCGCCAGCCCATGTGCCCATTTAATTTTACCTCTGTAGTAGTCATATCTCCAAATACAACAATGGGAATTATGGCTTCAAGATGTGAATTTGAGATGGATAAAGTTCAGGCCTTAAAAGTTCGTACTCTGTGGGGTCTCTGTCTTGCTTACTGTTTCATCTGCAGAACCTATTATGAAATCTACATTCAGTAGAAATGCAAGAAGTAGTTGTTGAAGGTATTACAAAATGAGTGCACATAAATATTCAACATATAATACATATGCCTAGGCATTCTACATGACTTTGGAATAAATAGGGACCTTAATTTCACAGAGCTCAAACACATACACACAAACACAAACACAAATCTCTATATAAAATAACTACAAATAACTGTAATTGTTAGTTGTTTGACTTACATTTTTGCACTTTAAAGTGGGCTTGAGTTGACTTTAAGAAATGCAGTCCCAGACATACAAAGAAGCCCTCATTTAAACTACAAACTGGCTTCTGTAATTATAAACTGCCAGTATATGATATGAAAATGTAACCAGCTGATATATTTGTTACAACTCTTTGGCAGTTCTAGCCAAAGAAACAAACAAAAATATTAGTATAGAAAAAAAATAGTTCTTTATGAGTAAATATATGAGGGAGAAAAATAAAATAGTCAAAACAAAATCTCACAGAGAGCTTGCTTTCATATGAATGCTACAAGAATAAAGAGACAATTCAGTAACAAAAGTATATACAACAAAAATAAAACATCAAAGAGAAAAACAAAATGTAATAGCAGAATTAAAATTCAATTCCAAGATGTCAAGATTACAAAAATAAAAAAAAAAAAATACAAGCAGTATTGTCACTCTAGCAAGTTGGATCAATGATATGGAAGCAAACCTGAGAAACTCTTCAAGTGCTTGAGGAAGTGAAAGTGAAGACATTTTAAGTATTGTGTATATTTGATAAGTGAGACATATGTGAATGGAGAAGGAAGAATTAGTCAAGAAAGGGTAATCAGTCAATTTCACTGTTTGGAAAAAGTTTAAATATATCGTCCATGCCAGTTTCTTGGCTCACAGGGTATTAGGTAGGAAGTCAGAAATGAGCTTATGTGTGTGTGACAAAGGCCTAAGGAGTTGACATCTAGGTCCAGCATCCACATCTCAAAGTCATCCCGATAACCTTCCAGGTGCAGCCCAGTATCTTCACTTCAAATGCCCTGCCCCTTCTACCCCATAACCATCCTTCCTCTAAGGCTCCTCTAAGGTGGGGCGACTCCAGCCAGGCTTCCCCTGTCTGATAACTTCAGGGGGAAAACTCAGAAAGGAATTTTTCATATTTACATCCAAAAAGTCCTTTGTTCTAGGAGGAGAAGAGGCAGGAAGGCAAGACCCATCCCCTTAAACATCCCCCCCCCCATCCCTGACTCAACTGGACTGCAGGCTCAGCCCTCTGCCTCTCTGCTGAGCTGCCCCCCTGGCCTGCCCAGGTGTATTCTCTCCATTCAACCATGTAATCTCGCTCTCCCCGAGTCTGAGTGACTGGGCACTCTCTCAGGTCCTGTCTGGAGAGGTGCCCATCCATTCTTACAGACAAGAACACTTGTCTTCATCTCTGGTAACAAGGGCATTGCGTTGAGTGCTGTTTCAGGCTTTGCTGCTCACCTTCCCATCCAGCCCCCTGATAAAGCACCTGGGAAAAGAGCTGTAGGTGGCCCCTGCACCCATGTTGGAGACCCAGAAGGCTTTCCAGGAGCCTAGCTTCAGTCTGGCCCAGACCTGATCATTGAGGCCATTTTAGGGAGTGAAACAACTGATGAAAGATCTTTCCTTCTTCCTCTGTCTCTCTGTAACTCTGCCTATCATATAAATTCAAAAGATCATACACCATTCCCTAAATGACACTAAAATCCACCAGGAACAAATGAGGGAGGGATAATTGAACTGTTCTCATGATGGGAGTGGATTTCAAAGAATATGAATAATAGAAAATATCAAAAGAAAACTATTAATAATTTGAGGCAGTATTTAACTTGTACCACATAAAATACCATATAAATTTTAAAGACAAATGGATAATTATGAATAATTATATGAAATATTATAATAAAATTAATTAATGATAGCAAACTTCTCAGTGCTAATAGTTAAATTATTTAATTCTCATTATAACCTATTAGTTAGGTAAAGTAATTAGCCCCATGCCACAGAGAAGGGATCTGAGGTAGAGTGGTTCAATGACTTCATTAAGGTCATAGGGATGTCAAGTATGTGACTAGAATCTGAGATTAGGCAATCTGGCTTCCAATCCTGTATTTTTGTCCTCTCCACCATTTTTTCTCTGTAATTTCTGTGTTAGCTTTGACTTAGTTCACTTTAGAGAAAATTATAGTTCCAGATGTAAAAGGAAAAGGAAAGATATTAATGAATCCGAAGTCTTCCTTTTCTAGCTCTACTTCCTCCAATATTTTCAGTTACTTACTCTTTTTTTTTGTTTGTTTGTTTTGAGATTTAAGATATTTATTAGAATCAAGGACCTCCAGCTAGAGTGACATGGAGGGTAACATCCAAGAGAGGAGAACCCAAAGGGGACTGGTAGCAGTCAGCTTTAAGTACAATTTCAAAGGAAAAAAAAAAAAAAAACCTTAATGATTAGATTGGCATTAGGTTACCAGGTGGGGACAAAGAAGCCATCAAAAGACCTCATTTACAGTTCTGCATCCTGTCTGGCCTCCTAAGGGTGGGGTAGATAACTTGTTTTCGCAATAAGTTATGAGCTCTGGAGGAGCTTCCTTGCTGTTCTCATG
The DNA here is from genome assembly GCF_033115175.1 of Lepus europaeus. Lineage (NCBI taxonomy): Eukaryota > Metazoa > Chordata > Mammalia > Lagomorpha > Leporidae > Lepus > Lepus europaeus. The sequence goes on from NC_084831.1 coordinate 64,588,927, forward strand.
GTAAATTTGGAGATTCCGAAGGAGGGCAGCCTGTGTTCTTGCTAAAGATAATGTTTTGTGGACAGAAACAAATATTTTACACCCCAAATTCCGTTGGGATCCCCTGATAACTATTAACCCATCTGACTCCTTACATTCCCTCCTCCCGGAGATGGAAGCCTTAACATCTGTTAGTGGCAACTGGGCGATGATCACTCTGGCTGCTTCATGCTGAAAAGGGGCATCTTTGGGAAGGGGAGTCAAGGCAGGGTTGCAGTAGGAGATGGCTTCACAGCAGGTGGTGGCTTCTCAGCAGGAGGTGGCTTCTCCAGGGGGATGCAGTGCCAGTTAATGTGTCTTGTTTTAAAGTAATAACAATAATGATTTGTGATTTCTTGTATCTAAGTCCTCTCATTATGATTAAGAGGAATATCTTCTGTATGTGTTAGTAGTGTATTATTTTTCCATGGCTGTCCAGTGTTCTATTTCATGAATATCCTTTACTCATTTTATTAGTTAGGAGTGGACTATTTGGAATATTTCCAATTTTAGTCTTTTATAAATAAAGTTGTGGTGAACATTCTTCTGATGATTTGGACATATACACCTTTATAGATTGATAGATACAGATATATGAAAGTTTCCAAATTATTTACACAACATTACTAACAGCAATGGAAGAGGGATACAATTTGGAGACTGATTAACTGATCACAGAACAATTAAATAAGTTTACCAATGTTATGTGGTAAATAAATGGCAGAACTGGGGATTTAAACAGGAAGATGTGAAATTAGAGACTATTCTCTAAACCAGCAAGTTGTTAGTCCACCAAAACCTAAACAAATAAACAAAAGAATTACTAAACTGACATTAAAAGAAACAGAAAACTTGTATTATCCTAATCATGACAAAAGAACATACACAAATAAAATTCAAGAGTTAGATTTCTTTTTTGGTTGATTCTACTAATAGTTGGTAAATTCATCTTTCAAATTTTATGGAAGTTTTAAACACAATTGGAAAAAAAGAGTACTTGTCAATCTATATCATTAGCTTACTATTAGTTAAAAAATCAATGAATTTTTTGGAAAAATACAGGGCTTGGCTGGCACCATGGCTTAACAGGCTAATCCTCCACCTTGCAGCGCCAGCACACCGGGTTCTAGTCCCGGTCGGGGGGCCGGATTCTATCCCGGTTGCCCCTCTTCCAGGCCAGCTCTCTGCTATGACCCGGGAAGGCAGTGGAGGATGGCCCAAGTCCTTGGGCCCAGCACCTGCATGGGAGACCAGGAGAAGCACCTGGCTCCTAGCTTCGGACCAGCGCGATGCGCTGGCCACGGCGGCCATTGGAGGGTGAACCAACGGCAAAAAGGAAGACCTTTCTCTCTGTCTCTCTCTCTCTCTCACTATCCACTCTGCCTGTCAAAAAAAGAAAAAAGAAAAAAAGAAAAAAAAATACGGGGCTCAATCAATGTAATCAATATAGACAGAAAAATACTAATCAATATAATAGAAACTGGAACTCCCAGTACATAAAAAGATCATTAGGTAGCCACATTTTTTTTAGATCAAGACTCTAAGATTCCAGAATCATATATTCTTTTATAATCATTAGTATGGAAGTAACAAAAGCACTTTTTAATATCCCAAATCTATTCATGATTTTTTAAAAAGATTTATCATGTGAGCAAACAGAGGATGGTTTAGTAATCTGATAACAATTATGGAAAATCTATAGTAAATGTCACACTTAATTATCAATGTTGACATCTTTTCTAATGAACTCAAGAATAAAATAAGATAAAAAGACTGTTTATTACAAACTCTACTTAACACTTCTTAGGCTTCTAGTCAGATAAAGAAGATAGGAAAAAGAACAAAATTAAATTTACTGTAATTGAGTACCACTATTTTTTACTGATTAATGAATCTAAAATAATCCAAGTATAAAAATTAGGATAAGAAAGATTCACAAGATTGCTAAATACAAAAATACTTAAATAAAGCTGTCTATATATTGGTATCTATATAATATAAATCTTATTTCTAAACACAGGGCATAAGTAAAAATCTATAATTTTAAATAGTATGAAACTATGATATGTAAATTCTCACAATTAATATGCAATGCTTTTGTCAGGAAAATTATATAGCCTAAATAAATACTAGCTAATTTATTATAGAATATTAAGAAAGGTTGATTTGTTAGGTAGGAAATCAGAAATAAACTTATGTGTGTGTGACAAAGGCCTAAGGCATTGACATCCAGGCCCAGTATCTGCATCTCAAAGTTATCCCAATAACCTGCCAGTGCAGCCCAGTATCTGCACTTCAAGCATCCTGCCCTGCCTGGATCCTGAGACATCTCCCAAGGGGCCCTGCCCCTTCTACCCATAATCTTCCAGGTGGGGGTCCTGCCCCTACTACCTGATAACCTTCCAAGTGCAGCCCAGTATCTGCACTTCAAACATCCTGCCCCCCTGTCTGATACCTTGGGGGGGGGGGGACTCAGAAATGAATTTTTTGTATTTACATCCAAAAAGTCCTTTGTTCCAGGAGGAGAAGAAAGAGAAGACAAGACCCATCTCCTTAAAAAACCCCAGCCTAAATGTAAACTGCGCGCTTAGCCCTCTGCCTCTCTGCTGAGCCTCCCGCCTGGCCTGCCCAGGTGTATTCTCTCCACTCAACCATGTAACCTGGATCTCCCCCAATCTGAGCGACTGGGCACTCTCTCTCAGGTCCTGTCTGGAGAGGTGCCCATCCATTCTTACAGATGTCCCTACCCTAATAAACTTGCTGTTTTGCTTTCCACTACTCTCTGTCTCTCACCTGAATTCTTTCTTGCAATTAATGTTTGAAATCCATTCACAGTTTTTTCATTTTTCATGAACTCTTTGAAGATGCCTTGTATATGGATGTTTGATATATTTCAGAGATATACACATCCAGATAATTAAGGAAATGACTTACGTTTTATAATATTTATTTATTTATTTGAAAGGCATAGTTACAAAGAAAGAAGGAAAGAGAGAGGGAGAGGGAGGGAGAGGGAGAAGGAGGGAAAGAGAGAGGAAGAGATACCAGGAGGGGCAGGGGCAGAGGTCTTCAGTTTGCTGGTTCACTCCCTAAATGGCTTCAACAACTGACACTGGGCCAGGCTAGGCCAAAGCCAGAAACTGGAACTTCATCCACATAGGTAGCAGAGGCCCAAATACTTGGACTGTTTTTGGTTGCTTTCCCAGGTTAGCAGGAAGCCAGATGGAAGTGAAGCAGCTGGCACTGACACCAGTGCGCATATGGAATGCTGACATAATGAGCAGTAACTTAACCTGATGTGCCACTATGCCAGCCCCAGAAATGACTGACTTTTCAACAAATTGTGCTATTGATCACTGTTGTCTATAGGTCTTCTGTGTTTTTCTTCATGACTTTTAAGCAGAAGCACTTGCTTCCATTGTTTTGGACTATAGTTTCAAGAATTTTTGTTTAACAAATAGACATGAAAGATGAGATACTGTCTCCAGTCCTACATATCTTACAACTGCTGATTCACTCCCCAGTAGTGGTTTATTCCTCAAATGGAGCCAGGAACTCCATATGAGTGGTAGAACCCAAGTGGCTGGGCCATCACCATCTACCTCCCAGGCACACCAGCAGGAAACTAGATTTGAAGTGGAAGCAGCACTTGATCCTAGGCAATCCAATATAGGATGCAGGCATCCCAAGCAGTGGCTTAACCTACTCTGCCACAATGCCTATGAATTTCAAAAAATTTTTGTAACAAAATAGACTTGTCTTTTAATTCCATTTTGTATGAACCTGTGAAGTACCCATTTATTTTGAGAAGTTATGTAATCCCCTTTAGATCATTTTAGAAGAAAATATTAACTCATAATATGAAATTTAAAATATTCAAAAATATTCAAAGAAAAAATAGGCGATGCTAAATGAAAGAAATATGTCAGTTCAATGGGTCTAGGGAATAAAGAATGATGGGGAGGCCCCCCTATCTAATGAGGAGAAAGCATGATCCTCATTATTATTATCCTCACAATTATTGCTGTAGTTTTTAATCTGTGACAGAGAATATAGGCTCCTAGGTATTATAGCATACATCAAAATAAAACCATTGAGCAAAGAGTGCATATGTGGACAGTTTTGGAAGCAATAACAATCTGAATTCCTCCAAAGAACACTCATGGCCGAGTAGCCTCTATGAGGTCCATGGAATCATTCAGATTTGTATAATGATATGCAAGGTACTATATATTCTGTCCAAGATTAGAGTTAAGTACTCTCTCCTTCCTGGTTCATCTTTCTTCTTTCTAGTTTGTTACTCCATGTAATTGTAGTAGTTTGTGATCTGTATGTCTTTGTATATTTGCCATTTCTAATTGTGTAAGATATAGGGCAAGGTGGTGTTAATGGGGCATTACACACATTTGTGAAGTCTATTATTTACCTCTAGTAATAGTGGGAAACCTTATCTTTACAAGCAATGGGATTCAAATCCTCAGTTTATTTTTAAAATTCAAACCAAACGAAGTAAGAAATACAATAATATTAATACCAATAATTATGGTTTATACTTTTGGAGCAATTGCTATAACATAAAAATATCTCTCAAAAACTAGTGCTTTGAAAACACTAGTTTTAGTAACATCTCACAAACTTTAAACATGTGGAGTTATATTTACTAAACAGCTTAATAAACTACTGCTGAAGCCATAGGATATGTTAATCCTTATCATGGTTTGTTGCAGTGGAAACACCATAGGAGATAGGCTTATAAATGCTGATGTGAAGCATAAAGTACTGATAAGAAAATGACTTAAATTTAAACCATTTTTTTTTCAGAATGTTCTGATAGTATTTTTCCTCTAGAAATCAGGGCCTTAATAAGAACAAATGGAGGAAAAAGTTATATTATAAAACATCTTGGAATATAAACATTGCTGACTTGGTACATATACCATCACTTACGTAATGAAGAAAACCTTGAAGCCCATGGCTGTATTTGACTTCTCTGAATATTTAAAACACCTGAAGGTAAAGTATTTTGAATAAAGAACCATGTGGTATAAGCCTGAGAGATTGTAAAGCAGGAACTAAGGCAATAGTTACCATGGTGGAGTAAGGAAAAACCAGAAAAAAAATAGAAATTAGTCTCCCAGAAAACTGCAGTAGTCTGATAAATTGGAAGTGCTTCAGCTTACAAAATTAGACAACTGACTATTAGTAAGATAATTGACATGTAACTTGTAGGAAATGGTGAAACAACCACAACAAGCATTTTATTTCCAGTAAAAGTTTTTTTAATACCTGAATCTCTAACTGTTGTGGGCTGGGAGGCTCCTAGATAGTCTTATTGCAGGTTCTTTTCTCCCTGCAAGAAAGAATTCAAAGGTGGAGTCATTAAGATATAAAGGAGGACAGCATATAATTGGAACGAAAGTGCAAGTCTAAGAACCAGGTTGTGCATCAACAGTCAAAAATGTAAAAAAGAGTCTCCAAAGAAAAGCCCCTCTCCAACAATAAATTTCTAACAGTGAAAAGCCCTCTACAAAGGAAAAAGCCCAGTCAACAAGGTTAGGCCCTCCCTTTATAACCTTCAGTGGTATAGGGGGTGATGCCTGCAGTGAAATTCAGTTGAACATTAAAAAAGGGCAGAGTTAGCAGTGGTGTTTGGTCACCATTCATTTTCATATTACTTTAAAGAAATATCAGAAGTATCATGGTGTCAGGTATATGAAGGGAGTGAGTGCGCACCTGTGGTAATTTTATTAAAAAGACATTATAAGGTAGACAATGCCCATGAGGAAAATTATATTCTCACTTTAAAACTTTCTTTCCCTTTGGTCTGAAAGGGAGGTTTTTTCTACTTACTGTATACTTCGCTGATGACGAAGTGAATCTAGCTATGAGATTATTATGTAAGTTCTTATTTTGGCTATGCTATTACAGAAAAATGTCAGCCATCTCTTTTATAAGGTCTAAAGATTAAATTGTGCATCCTACAGATTCCTTCATAATAGAATTAGTTTCCTAACTTGAAGAGAATAGAGAAATGAAAGAAGAAGTTGGGCTTAAAATAGAGAAATGAGGGAGCAAGTCCTAGATCGCTTGCTGACAATAGCAATATCACACGAATACTTAGCAAACAGTTTCAACCATTAGATAACAACTTAAGAAAACATTTACCAGAAGATCGGATGCCTTCTATAAATTTTAAGAATCATGTATTTGAAAACACCTCTTAAATATCTAACATGGTGTAGTTTGTTTAACCAGTAAACTTAAGCACAACCATATAAAATGTTTTTAGTTTCTTTCTACCAACAAGTTTAAAACATATGATACACAGATTCAGGTCACACAAATTAAAATGTATCTTTGATTGATTTTAGCAGCTTAACTTTATGGACAATCTTATCTATAAGCCATTTAAAATAAAACTCTTAAAATTTCCGCATGTGGACATACAATATGTACACACATATAACATAGCATAATAGACCAATAGAGCAATTTTAATAATAGCCTTTAAAATATTTAACTCTTTTTTTTTAACTTTTATTTAATGAATATAAATTTCCAGTGTACAGCTTATGGATTACAATGGCTTCCCCCCCCCCATAACTTCCCTCCCACCCGCAACCCTCCCCTCTCCCGCTCCCTCTCCCTTTCCATTTGCATCAAGATTCATTTTCAATTCTCTTTATATACAGAAGATCAATTTAGTATAAAGATTTCAACAGTTTGCACCCACATAGCAACACAAAGTGAAACATACTGTTTGAGTACTAGTTATAGCATTAAATCACAATGTACAGCACATTAAGGACAGAGATCCCACATGAGGAGCAAGTGCACAGTGGCTCCTGTTGTTGACCCAACAAATTGACACTCTAGTTTATGGCGCCAGTAACCATCCTAGGCTGTCGTCATGAGTTGCCAAGGCTATGGAAGCCTTCCAAGTTTGCCGACTCTGATCATATTTAGACAAGGTCATAAAAGACAGGGTGAGGATAGTAACCAATGATCCTAAGAGTGGCATTTACCAGGTTTGAACAATTATACAGCATTAAGTGGGGAAGAGGACCATCAGTACACACATGTTGGGAGTAGAGCCATTGGTGGTAGAGTAGAGGTTATGATTACAAAGGAATGAGGCCCAAGTACACTAGACAGGGCCTAGAACAAAGGACAGAGTCATTATTAGAGGAGCTAAGAAAGGTGCTGTCTAAGCTACAATTAAGCTTTCTGATTGAGAGGCAAATAGAACCTGATAGAAGGGGCTTGATAATAATCTGGTGGGCTTTAGGCCTTGTAAATTCAGAGGCCCAGACCTACCTATCTCTTCACATGGGGTATATCCTAAGGGAGGTGTGAACCTCCTAGGGGAAGGCACTCTGTTGACTTTCATGACTTGGCTGGCCTGGGAGGAGAGCTGGCCAGGTAAAGGCAGGGGGCATCTCTAACAAGAAATTTACAGTTCTGCCTGCAATGTTGCTGACCCTACTTAGCTGTCCCCTCAGCTGCAGTGGTCACTTTGGAAGTTGGGCTGAGTGAAGGGCTTTTCAGCTTAGAGCCAATAAGATCTGTGGCTCTGACCTGGGCATCCTTCGACTCCAGGGCAGGTCCATTTCCAGTGATCCAACTCTTGGCAGAGCTGCCAGGGCTCTTCACAAGCTGACTTCTGCTGAAGCCCAGGCTTACCACATTGAAAGCCACTGCAGTGGACTGGCCTGTTGGGTCTCCTTGAGGGCAGATCACTGTACAGATCAGCCATTAATAGGCCTGCCACCCATTGCTTCTGATGCCGAGCTTTCTTTTCCTCCTGGTTTGTGTTAAAGCAGACCAGAGGATGCAAGTCAAGGGAGTGCCCGTTTCCCATCTCTAATCTTCGGTGGCCTGAACTATAAGTCTATAGTCACAGGCATGTTCTGTAGTAGTTTTTCTAAGGTAGACAATGCCCATGAGGAAAATTATATTCTCACTTTAAAACTTTCTTTCCCTTTGGTCTGAGAGGGAGGTTTTTTCTACTTACTGTATACTTCGCTGATGGCGAAGTGAATCTAGCTATGAGATTATTATTTGAGTTCTTATTTTGGCTATGCTATTGCAGAAAAATGTTAGCCATCTCTTTTATAAGGTCTAAAGATTAAATTGTGCATCCTACAGATTCCTTCATAATAGAATTAGTTTCCTACCTTGAAGAGAATAGAGAAATGAAAGAACAAGTTGGGCTTAGAATAGAGAAATGAGGGAGCAAGTCCTAGGTCGCTTGCTGACAATAGCAATATCACATGAATACTTAGCAAACCGAATCTGTGTATCATATGTTTTAGACTTGTTGGTAGAAAGAAACTAAAAACATTTTAGATGGTTGTGCTTAAGTTTACTGGCTAAACAAACTACACCATGTTAGATATTTAAGAGGTGTTTTCAAATACATGATTCTTAAAATTTATAGAAGGCATTGGACCTTCTGGAAAATGTTTTCTTAAGTTGTTATCTAATGGTTGAAACGGTTTGCTAAGTATTCATGTGATATTGCTATTGTCAGCAAAATATTTAACTCTTTTTGTAGATTGCCAATTGATTTGAATTGCTTTTTGTTTTTAGTAACCTCAGTTAACCATACTTTCTCTCAGTTGGTACTGTTAATACATTATTGGCTTCATCTGTTTACAGAGCCATCCCAAAGTACTGAATACAATAGAAGTGGCTGGAAAAAGTCCATAGGAACCTATAGGAGGGCAGCTACACACAGAACCAACAACGCTTTAGTTGTCTAGCTTAGAAAAACTACTACAGAACATGCCTGTGACTATAGACTTGTAGTTCAGGCCACAGAAGATTAGAGATGGGACATGGGCACTCCCTTGACTTGCATCCTCTGGTCTGCTTTAACACAAACCAGGAGGAAAAGAAAGCTCGGCATCAGAAGCAATGGGTGGCAGGCCTATTAATGGCTGATCTGTACAGTGATCTGCCCTCAAGGAGACCCAACAGGCCAGTCCACTGCAGTGGCTTTCAATGTGGTAAGCCTGGGCTTCAGCAGAAGTCAGCTTGTGAAGAGCCCTGGCAGCTCTGCCAAGAGTTGGATCACTGGAAATGGACCTGCCCTGGAGTCGAAGGATGCCCAGGTCAGAGCCACAGATCTTATTGGCTCTAAGCTGAAAAGCCCTTCACTCAGCCCAACTTCCAAAGTGACCACTGCAGCTGAGGGGACAGCTAAGTAGGGTCAGCAACATTGCAGGCAGAACTGTAAATTTCTTGTTAGAGATGCCCCCTGCCTTTACCTGGCCAGCTCTCCTCCCAGGCCAGCCAAGTCATGAAAGTCAACAGAGTGCCTTCCCCTAGGAGGTTCACACCTCCCTTAGGATATACCCCATGTGAAGAGATAGATAGGTCTGGGCCTCTGAATTTACAAGGCCTAAAGCCCACCAGATTATTATCAAGCCCCTTCTATCAGGTTCTATTTGCCTCTCAATCAGAAAGCTTAATTGTAGCTTAGACAGCACCTTTCTTAGCTCCTCTAACAATGACTCTGTCCTTTGTTCTAGACCCTGTCTAGTGTACTTGGGCCTCATTCCTTTGTAATCATAACCTCTACCACCAATGGCTCTACTCCCAACCTGTGTGTACTGATGGTCCTCTTCCCCACTTAATGCTGTATAATTGTTCAAACTTGGTAAATGCCACTCTTAGGATCATTGGTTACTATCCTCACCCTGTCTTTTATGACCTTGTCTAAATATGATCAGAGTCGGGGAACTTGGAAGGCTTCCATAGCCTTGGCAACTCATGACGACAGCCTAGGGTGGTTACTGGCGCCATAAACTAGAGTGTCAATTTGTTGGGTCAACAACAGGAGCCACTGTGCACTTGCTCCTCATGTGGGATCTCTGTCCTTAATGTGCTGTACATTGTGATTTAATGCTATAACTAGTACTCAAACAGTATGTTTCACTTTGTGTTTCTATGTGGGTGCAAACTGTTGAAATCTTTATACTAAATTGATCTTCTGTATATAAAGGGAATTGAAAATGAAAAAAAAAAAAGACATTATAATGACCTGAAGGTCATTGGTGGTATACTTCCTCCATCCATGTTGTATAATTCCAGCTAACAAAGAAGGGGTACTGTCAAGTGAACGGGCCTGGCTGTCATTCGGGCCAGCTGTAGCTGTCCAGCTGGGTCAATGGATGGTGGCAGTCCAAATGCAAATTATCTGGAGAAGTCAATCAGACATCCTCTCAGGAGGCGAGAAGTTGTCAGTGGTAGTTTTGCTGGGGTTGTAAATTAGGGACTACACTGTCATGAAGTTTGGGTGTCAGATCCCAGCCAGACCAGAGTTGTCAAACCATAACCTGGTTGGAGCTGTCAACCATCTATGAATACCCTTGTGTCGGTTGGCAAGAAGCTGTCATACCTTAACTACCTACAATCTATAACATAACTATAGCTATATTCCATACTAGGTGATAGGAAGGATGTAAGAATTTCAAAAAATGTGGGGATGGCATATTAGCTTAGCAGGTTAAGCCTCCCTGTGACACTGGAATTCCATATGGGCACTGGTTTGTGTCCCGGCTGCTCCAATTCCAATCCAGCTCCCTGCTAATGTCCAGGGAAGGGCAGTAGAAGATGGCTCAAATATTTGCGCCCCTGACTCCCTCATGGAATACCCAACTGAAGCTCCTGGCTCCTGGCTTTTGCAGCCATCTGGAGAGTGAATCAACAGATAGAAGATCTTGCTCTCTCTCTGTCTTTTCTCTCTCTCTATAAGTCTGACTTTCAAGTGAATAAATATATTTTGAATGGAAAAATGACCCTTTCACCCATATACATTAAATTTTAAAGTAATCACAGATCATTAGAACTATAGTAGCATAACATTCTTAACCATTGGTTTCACTAAGGTATAAAACAAAGTTTTATAATATATTTGCAGCAATACTGATACAGACACTTCTTTTTTTGTCTCTTTTAAAAATTTTAGTTCCCACCTTTAAGAAAGAACATGTGGTATTTGTCTTTCTGAGTCCGGCTTACTTCACTCAACATGATGCCCCAGTTGTGTCCATTTTGCTGCAAATGGTAAAATTTCATTCTCTATTATAGCTAAATGGTATTCCATTGTGTGTATATACCACACTTTCTTTATCCGTTCATCTGATGATGGACACCTTGGCTGGTTCCAGATTTTGGCTACTCTGAACAGTGCTGCTATAAACATGGTGGTGCAGGTATTTCTTTGATACATTGTGTTCAAGTCTTTTGGGTATATACCCAGTAGTGGGACTGCTGGAGCATATGAGAAGCCTATTTCTTGCTTGTTGATAAATCTTCACACTGTTTTCCACAGTTGCTGCACTAATTTACATTCCCATGATCAATGTATAGTGATCCCATTTGTCCTTATCCTCTCCAACATTTGCTACTCTCTGTTTTGGATTTTAGCCATTCTGACAGGGATGAGTTGATATATCACCATGGTTTTAATTTGCATTTCCCTGATTGCTAGTGATGTTAAGCATTTTTTTCATGTTTTTGTTGGCCATTTGTATTTCTCCTTTTGAGAACTATCTATTGAAGTCCTTTGACCATTTCTAAGCTGGATTGGTTGTTTGTTATTGTTTGTTGTTGTTGAGTTTTTAAAGTTGCTGATATTTTGAGATGTTAATCCTTTGTCAGATAGGTTGTTTACAAATATTTTCTCCAATTATATTGGATGTCTCTTCACTCTATTGGTCATTTCCTTTGCTGTGCAAAAGCTTCCAATTTTGATATAGTTCCATTTGTTTAGTTTTGCTTTTGAGTGTCTTATCCAAGAGATTATCCCCTACACCAATACTTTGGAATGTTCTCCCCATGTTTTCTTTCAGTAACTGCATAATCTCAAGTATTAAATTTAGGTCTTTGATCCATCATGAGTTGAGTTTTGTATATGGTAACAGGAATCGCCCTAATTTCATTCTTCCACATATATAACTCCAATTTGCCAGCACCATTTGTTGAACAGACTACCATTATTCCACAGTATCGGCTTTAGGTATATGGATTAATTTCTGGGTTCTCTATTCCGTTCCATTTATCTATGTATCAGTTTATGCCAGTACCACACTGTTTTAATTACCATAATTTTGTAGTAAGCTTTGAAGTCAGGTACTTTGATGCCACCACCTTGATTTTTCTTGTTTGTTATCTCTATGTCTATTCTGGAACTTTTGTGATTCCATATGAATTTTAAGATTCCTTTTTCTAATTTTGTAAAGAATATTATTGGTATTTTGATAGGGGTTGCATTGAATCTGTAGATTTCTTAAGGTAGTATAGACATTTTGATGATACTGATTCTTTGGGTCCATGAGCAAGAAATATCTTTCATTTATGTGTGTGTGTGTGTGTGTGTCCTTGATGATTTCTTTCATCAGTGTTTGAACTTTTCATTATACAGATATTTCATTTCTTAGGTTAAATTTATTCCTAAATATTTTATTTCTTTGGTGGCTGTTGTAATAGGATTTCTTTCTTGATTTATTAAATTGCTTTATTATTTCTAACAGAACAGCTTTTTGGTGAAGTGCTTAGATTCTTTTATGTATAATACCTTGTCATCTGCAAACATGGATAATTTGACTTCATCTATTTCAGTATTGATGCCCTTTATTTCTTTCTCCTCCCTGATTGCTCTCACTAAAACTTCCAGTACTATATTGAATAACAGTGGTGAAAGTGGACGTCCTTGTGTTGTTCCAGATCTGAGAGGAAATGCTTTTAGCTTTTCCCCTATTCAATATGATATTGGCTGTTGGTTTGTGATATATAGTCTTTATAGTTTTGTGGGATGTTCCTTCTATACATTATTTGTGGAGTTTTTTGTTTGTTTGTTTGTTTGTTTGTTTTTTAACTGTGAAATGGTGTTGAATCTTACCAAATGCTTTCTTTGCATCTCTGGAGATGGCTATATCGTTTCTGTTCTTCACTCTGTTGATGTGATTTATGACGTTCATTGATTTGTGAATTTTGAAACCTTTAAATTTCTGGGATAAATCCAACTTGATTGTGATGTATGATCTTTCTGATGTGATTTTGGATTTGATTTACTAGTATTTTGTTGAGAATATTTGCATCTGTGTTCATTAAGGATATATGCCTGTAGTTTCCTATTCATGTCATGTCTTTTTTTGGATTTGATATCAACATAGTATTGACCTCATAAAGAGTGTCAGAGTTCTATCCTGTTCAATATTTTGGAATAGTTTGAAAAATATTAGTTACTTCCTCTTTGTTTTTTAGAATTCAGTAGTAAAGCCATCAGGACATTTCTTTGATATAGACTTTTGGTTAATTGCATGCTATGGATTTATTGAGGTTTGCTATTATCTGCTTAAGGTGATCCTGATAGGTTATATGTATCCAGGATTTATCCATTTCTTTGAGGGTTTTTTTTTTTTTAATTTACGAGTATATGGTTGTTGTAGTAGCTTTTTTATGATTCTTTGTATTTCAGTGGTGTCATTTGTAATGTCTCCTTTTTCATCTCTAATTTTATTTATTTGAGTTTTTTCCTTTTTTTTTCTTAGTCTGGCTAGATGCTTATCTATTTTATCTTCTCAAAAACAACTTTTGTGTTGATCTTTTGTATTATGTTTAGTTTCAATTTCATTTACTTCTGCCCTATTTCTTATTTTTTTGCCTCTTGCTGATTTGGGGTTTGGTTTGTTCTTATTTTTCTAAGTCTTCAAGATGCATTATTAGATCTTTAATTTGAAACATTTCTCTCTTGATTTTTAAGATTTATTTATTTATTTGAAAGTCAGAGTTACACAGAGAGAAAAGGCAGAAAGAGAGAGATCTTCCATCCAATGGTTCACTCCCCAGATGGCCACAAAGGCCAGAGATGTGCCGATCTGAAGCCAGGAGCCAGGAGCTTCTTCTGGGTCTCCCACATGGGTGCAGAGGCCCAAAGACTTGAGCCATCTTCTACTGCTTTCCCAGGTCATAGCAGAGAGCTGGATCGGAAGTGAAGGAGCCAGGTCTTGAACCGGTGCCCATATGGAATGCCAGTGCTTTAGGCCAGGGCGTCAACCCACTGAGCCACACCAGGAGCCCCATCATTTCTCTTTTTTTAATGTAAGTATTTAATGCTATAACTTCCCTCTTATACTGCTTTTGCTATATCCCACAGGTTTTGATATGTTTTCATTTTCACTTATTCCAAATGTTTTTGATTGCCTTTTTAATTTCTTCAATTACCCATTGATCATTCAGTAGCAGGGTGTTTAATTTCCAAGTATTAATGAGTGTTTTATTGTTCTTCCTGTTATTTCTTTCTAGTTTTATTCCTTTATGGTCTGAGAAGATATATGGTATGATTTTAATCAATTTAAATTTGCTGAGACTTTATTTGTTGCCTAAATGTGGTCTATACTAGAAAATGTTCCATATGCTGATTAGAAAAATGTATATTTTTTAGCTGCTGGGTGAAATGTCCTATAAATGTCCCTTAGGTGTTGAGTTTCAAATTGATGAGCCAGGACGTGGGAGCCTTCTTCAGAAGAGCACTGTCAAATAGCTCTTGGTCAGCACCTTTTATTGGCTAAGTTATTTATATGATAACATAAATTACAATTATATAGGTAGATCATGAGCTTAGTAAATGTAAAGGAATCAAGTTACCAAAACATCTTGTGATTGCAAGGTAAAAGTCAAGTTAGCCTTTAAGATCAATGTTCCATAAACAATCTTGGTACCTCATGATTTATCCTGCTAAAGGCCCTCTAACTGTTCATTCTAGTTCCCAGATTAATAAGTAACTCTTCCGATTTCTGCCATGCCACCCTGGACCAGATACATGGTGGTATCATGTGTTTTCATGAGGTTTACTTCTAATACAGGATGCCGTTCAGAATTTCTTGTAAGCCTGGTCTTGTTGTGTTGAATTCTTTTAGTTTTTGATTATCTGGGAAATACTTCTTCACTTTTAAAAGATGGCTTCACTGGGTACATTATACTGGTTGGATGTTTTTTCCTTTAAGACCTTGAATATAACATCCTAGTCTCTTCTATCTTGTAGGGTTTTCACTAAGAAGTCTTATGTTAACCTAAGGGTTTTCCTTTATATGCAACTTCACAATTTTCTCCTACTGTCTTTAGAATTCTCTCCTTATCTTCAACTTTTGACAATTTGATGACAATATGCATTGAAGAAGACCTTTTGGGGTTGAGTTTGCTTAGAGTTCTTTGAGCTTCTTGTATCTGGCTGTCCATTTCTTTTTCAAGACCTGGGAAATTTTCAACTATTATTTTATTTAATAGGTTCTCAATGCCTGTTTCCTTTTCTTCTCTTTCAGAAATACCTACAATATGAATATTTGATGATGTAATAGTATCCATATTTCATGTAGACATTCTTCATTCTTTTCACTTCTTTTCTTTTTACTGTTGTTTTATTGTATTATTCAAAATTCTTGTCCTTAAGGTCAGAAATTCTCTCCTCCTCTTTTCTATTCTCTTGTTAAAGTTCTCAATCATATTTTTTTATTTCACTGATTAAAGATTTCATCTCCAAAATTTCTATTTGATTCTTAATTATTTCTATCTCTAGTTATATTTTCATTTATGTCACTCATTGATTTCCTCATTTCCTTACTCTATTTGTATTCTCTTGCACCTCATTGAGTTTCCTTACAATCATTATTTTGAGTTCCATATCTGTAATTTCATGGATTTTCTTCAGTTCAGGATCTAATTCTGGAGGAGTATTGTGTTCTTTTCGGGTGTCATACTGTCTTGTTTCTTCGTGTCTCTTGTATTGCTTTGTTGACATCTTTCCATCTGGCATATTTGTCCCTTCTTTATGGAATAGGTTTTATTGTAAAAGAGTTTATGATTTATCTGGAATGCAGGGTATCACTTGGCTTGTTGTTTTGGCTTTGGTTTTAGGTGAGCCCAGTGGTGTAGTCTCTGGCAAATTTCTTTTGTCTTAATCAATGTCACCTGTGTGACACCTAAGTGACACAGTGGATTAAATAAATCTTTAAAAAATAACTTGAAAAAATGAAATTGAGAGAGCTATGACTATTGAGGGGGAAATTTCCAGATTTTCATGAGCTCAGAAATATTTTTCTTCTCATGGATAAGTTTATATACTGACCTGAAAATAATTTACAACTTATTAATATTGGTGACTATCAGGAATTGAAAAGAACTGACATTCTTTCTGACTTTCAGGCTTATAAGATATTTTCAATGTTTTTATGAATGTTAGAAGATATGAGAATTATGTGTCAGAAATAAGAAAATTGTTTACTATCACAGCAATTGTGCCAGACAGAATACCATATTCTGTTACACTCTGTCTCCAAGCACCAGTTCTCTCTCTTTCACATACCCACACACCTACCTATACACACAGATGATGTGGACCAGATTATATTTGCATATACAGTGTATTTTCATCACAACTAAGGAACTGTAAGGTAAGCGGGGCTCAAATATTTATAGTGAATTTCCAGCAAACCTGCTGAAATTGTTCCCCAGAGGAAAACACTGTCTTTACTTTATGGGCAGTAAATTTTCTGTCCCCTTTTACAAGAGGGAGACAGTATCACTGACTTATAAGACTTTTGCTCTACAAATGTCCTTGAAAACACTGCTTGGAAGAAAACTACTAATGTACCTATAAGATGTGAAGAAAAATGAAAGATCTGTGGAGAATTGTATTCCAACACAAACATCACACTTCATGTCTCTTAGAAATATTTGGTTTCTGTTAAATTATTTTGTCCTCAGAACTATCATACTCATTTTACTAAAGAGGAAATGAAGCACAGGAAAGTGAAAAATTGTCAACTGGCATATGGTTATACTTCTATAAAGACACACTCTTAATCCCCATATTTCCTTGCAGTGAGAATGCTGTTCAAAGAAGATTTGGGTAAATTCATTTTCAAATATATGTGTTTGCATAACGTATCAGAATAGACATATATCATGGGAGTCACTTCTTCTACATTTTGGAGTAACAGATGTATGCAACAAGAAAAAAACAGCAAGTATATAAATCAGGATATCTCTGTGCCTTAAAAATATCAGCCAATTATTGTAAACATAAAGGGAATCTTTACTGACATATAGTAAAAGATAGTTTTCAGGAATACTATGTAACCAAGAAGAAGAGAAAATAGATTAAATATCCAATGTTTGTCAGTTCCCACTAAGTAAATGCAAGGAGTTAACCATGGAAAGACAACATTATATGGCAAAGTAGTTGCTATGATTGAGTCTTCATGTATCCTCAAATTAATTGTTTAGTCAGTGAGATCACATTTCCTTATAGAATGGCTTCAACAACATATCAAACCTGTCTTTTTGCTATATTTTAATAATGAAGTTTCCACTAGTTGTTAATGGTGCTAGCCAATATTCTAGATGCTGAAGTATACACTGATAAAAATAGAATGGTTGCAATTATTGATCTTGAATTTTAGTAGCAAAGAAAACAATAAACAGTTAATGGACTATATTTTCAAATAATTAAAACACTATGAATAAAATACAACAGGTTAATGGAAAAGACAATAAATTACAGATATTTTAAATAAGATGTTTGTGTACCAAGCATAATGCACTTTGGCAATAATTTGAAGAAAATGACTTCCAAAGTACTTACTGTTTCCAGTAATGTGAGAGATAAGTATCTGTATCAGATGAACCATGAATTTACTTCCACAAAAATGTACTTGAGTGTGGGGATCAGGTCTTTAAAAATCAGTGTCAATAATGTGAAGCATTCAGTATGAAAAACAGTAGTAGATATAAGGTATTGAGTTTTTTACCAGAAATAATGAGAATTTTCCAGAGGGCATGGATTTTGTGACTGATTACTCTTGGATTGCCCAGCTTTGTTTTGTTCCAAACTACAGTTCTCACACATGCATCTTCTGAGTTGCTTTATCCTTTCACATAAGGTCAGCTCATCATCGCCCTTCTTTTCATGTGTAGTCAGAAATGGATGTTTCTTACCTGTAACATTGCCTAAGTGCTCTGGAAAAGACCACTTATGGCCACGTAATCAGGAGACTTCTTAAGTTCTTAGTAAATCCCACAGAATACCAAAAATGATGCCCAATAATGTCTCTCTTGAGAATGAATGAGAGGCACTGTTTATAAAGGAACCAAACAGATAAGAAACTCACTTGGTGCTCCCCTGGACCAAGCCCACTGTTGGAATTATCTTTTAATTCCACTCTCCATGAACTATTTGAAGCACCCTCATGTAAACTACTTGTTCCCCAAAAAAACCTAGTTGTTGAGATTACCTACTTTGCCTTTTTTATTGTCATTTTTAACATATGTTTAAAATATTTATTTGAAAGGCAGAGTTACAGAGAAAGAGAAAAGGAGAAACACATACGGAGAGATAGAGAGATCTTCCATCTGCTGGTTCACTCTGCAAATGGCTGCAATGGCTGGATGGACCAGGCTGAAGCCAGGAGCCAGGAGTTTCTTCTGGGTCTCCTACACAGGTGCAGGGGCCCAACCAGTTGGGCTGTCCTCTGTTGCTTTCTCTTGCTTTCTCAGCAACGAGCTGGAGAAAAAGTGGAACAGCT
Organism: Lepus europaeus; assembly: GCF_033115175.1. Classification (NCBI taxonomy): domain Eukaryota; kingdom Metazoa; phylum Chordata; class Mammalia; order Lagomorpha; family Leporidae; genus Lepus; species Lepus europaeus. Next base: position 64,607,538 of record NC_084831.1, read on the forward strand.
GGGACTCCAACAGACACCTATATGGGATGTTGGCACTGCAGATGGAGGCTTAACTCACTGCTACAGCGCCATCTGTGTCATCTATGTTTCTTTTATGTATTATTTTCCTGGGTTCTTTCAAAATAGTGGAAAGTTAGGGACAATACTTAAATGTACTAGATAAAAGGAGGTTTGTTTTACACAGACTTTGGATACAACATTGGGTTTGAGTCTGGACTGACTTTCTGGCTGTTAAACTTGTATGATAAACTCATTTGAACATTCCAAACCTCAGATTTCATTGTATTAAAATAAAAACAGCAATAGCTAACTCAGAGTGTTGTTGTGACTATTAAATGTAATCAATCATATAATGCTTAGCTGGTTACTATCTAATTAGTGATCAATAGCCAGCATTTATTATTGTTATAGGGAGTGGTCTAGACAGATACATTATGAAAATTGATTCTAAAATGAATAAAATGGTTTTTATCATTGGTGTTAATAGCATGAAAAGACCTCTGAGATCTAAAGGAATCGTACATTATAGAGCATTAGCATGTGGGAAGCACCATCACCACCATCTTTATTATTTTGGTTGTGTATTAGTGAGAAATCCTTAGTTAATCCTACAGGTCATCAAATGTGGGTGAAAGAGAATGCAATGAACTGTTCAGTGTACTTATTATTTATAAGGAACAACTCAAGCACATTACAAGTGCCATTTCATTTATTTCTCATACTGACCCATTTGTCCTGTTTTACAGAGGAACAAACTTTATCAGAGTACCAAAGTAAGTTCCCCAAGATCATGTGAATAGTAATGCAAGATTTTGAATTTGAACCAAGAACTATCGAGCTCAAAAGTCCATTCTCTTTTAATTCTGGCATGCTAGATTTTCCTCTAACTCTGAAGCATCTGGTTCAGGGATGAGAAATCAAGTGAAGCTGCTTGTTTGGATATCCAGAAAGTTATCAAAATACATATGATGAAACTTGAGTTAACTCCCTAAATACTTGTTTTACCCCAGAAACATTGTGTTCATTTACATTTCAAATTGGGAATATATGTTTATATTAATAGTAAATCTTTATTTTATTTCCCCCATAGGGAACACCAGAGATTTATTATGAGAATAAGGAAGCCATCTTCTGTGCATTGCCTAGTGGACTGGGAGTGATATAATACTCCCAAACCAGAAAGTTATCCCTTTTTGGTTTTAAACATGGCTATGACCTTTCACACTTACCTTTTTAAAACAGTGCATATGCTATGATGCTTTGTACATAAATGAAACAATATGAGGCAGCTTACGAATATGATGATTTTGTTAATTATATTGGGATTTCTCATAGTAATGATTTCTCAAGAGAAATTCAATTAGAATACAGGAAATGGTCAGAAATTACTCTCATCTCTCTTCTGTTATTGGTTTTATGGAATAACTTTCTCTGTTTACCTAAAAACATATGGCTGTATGAAAAAGCATAAAAATTTGGATCAAATAAACCTCTAGCAGTTAATTGTATGTCTCTGAATCCTAATTCAAAATTATTGGAAAAGAGAATCTGAATAATCTAGTTTAGATAAGACATTCAGTCATAAGACAATTAACTAGCTTTGGGGAAATATGCAAACCTAACATATGATGCTCATGCTTGTGGATAGTGAAAGATCTTATGTAAAAGATGACTTCTTGTATGGAGAAAAGCTATCTAACTTGTTTATAACATTTTACAAAAGTGAGATATATTATTTTAAACAGCAGCTGGAACATTTTATGTATGTAAACATAAGGTCAATTTACTGAATAAAAGATAATTTGGAGTAGACAAAAGAAAAGAGAGGTTAGGAGTATGATCACAGGATATATTGTGTGTAATCAGTTGAGCTTTCCAGACAGATGGAAGCTCAGTGTATGATGTGACTTTAATAATATTTGTTCCCTGTGTAACCCCATGCTGGTTCCATTCACTCTTTGCCTTTGCTGTGGTCAGCACATGCCTACTCTCGAAATGTGAAGTCAGAGGTGCCAGAAGTATTGAAAGAGACTGTGGTATAGGTGCTCTCTGTTAAGAACCAAGCAATGACATCTATATTTTTTATGTATGCTTGCTGACAGGCATTTATGATAATGACTTGCAAGTTTGCTGACCCAGGTTTGACTCAGTCTGTTAGTTTCTGATGCATCCATTCCCATTAGAGCGCTTGTATTTGGATGTAAACATTATTGTTAGAGAGGAAATAATACAATAATGTTTTTTAAATAGATTCCTAGAAAACGCTAGATATTTGTGAACCAATAAACTTATATTTTCCTATGTAATGATTCTGTGAGACTTAAATCCAAATACTAAGTTGCTTTTTTTGTTGTGGCTCATCATAACAGGACTAATTTTATGGGGAAGGCATACTCTCAGTGTATCCAAGTAGTTAATTTTACTCATCCATAATTTCATATTCATAGATGTTATATAAACATATAAAATCTATAATAATATATTTAGGCTTTAGAATAAGACTGCCAAAGTTTCACTCTTAGTTTTACTTCTTTCTATAAGTCCCTGAAGTATTCTTTGTATCAATTTTTCCAACTGTAAAATGGCAAATAAATTTTTGTGAGAACTTAAAAGGTTTAGCACATAGCTGACATAAAATGAAACTATACAGTTTGTATATGGACATTAACAGCCTTAATGATATAGTGATAATGTAAAATCAGGATAACATTAACTTATAATAAGTAATAAATTTGTATTACCGGTAATAAACTACATAAGAAAAATGATACATTCTAGGAAGAGAGTGATACTGCTTCAGTAAATATATTCATTTCTGTGTATACCTCATCACACACCTGCCATACCAAAATTAAACTGATTTTTTGAAGCATTTAATGAATAGGGTCTAACAAAAGAAATTTATTTGTTGTTGATAGCAATGCTGGTAGTTGAATAAACAATCAAAATTGCATTAGTTATGGGCATTTAGCTTAGTGGTTAAGATGGTGGTTAGGATATTCATTTTCCACATCAGAAACTAGATTTGAGGCCCAACTCTGACTCCTCATTCCAGCTTCCTGATAATGCAGACCCTGAATAGCAGTGGGGATGACACACATAATTGGGTTCCTACCACACAAGTAGGGAATGTAGATTGAGCTCCCAGCTCCTGACTTTGGCACCTCTGGCTGTTGCAGGCATCTGGGGAATGAACCAATAGATGGGACATCTCTCTCTGTTTTTATCAAATTAAAAATGCTTTTAAGATGTGGGAAATAAGCACACCTGAGACCACCTACCCAACAAAGGATGGACTCAGAAGCATGAAGGAAGCAGAAAGTGAGGCATTTATTGGTATTTGGTCTTGAGAGCAGTGACTAGCAGGTAGAAGCAGTCACTGCCCTCAAAATTCAGCTTTTATCCCTACCAGAGGTCCCTTCCCCCAATTTCTCACTGGTTGGGAAACTTGGGAGGTGTAGTCTATACCCCACACAGTGCCTAAGGTAGAATAAGGTAGGAGTAACAAGGTTGGGTGTTGCTGGGCAGATATAGTACAGGGGAGGGGGGATTCAACTTTGGTGTCATCAAGGCTCCAGAAACTGTGATTGAGGAGCATTGTGTAACAGACATCTAGTGGAAAAGGATTTTTTTAAAAAAAATTATTTGAAAGACAGAGTTCCAGAGAGAGAGGGGGAGAGATAGAAAGAGAAATCTTCCTTAGGGGCTGGTATTGTGGCATTGTAGGTTTGGCCTTGTGTAAAGCAGGCTAATCTGTAGCCTGCAATGCCGGTTATTCCACATGGGCACCAGTTCAAATCCTGGATGCTCCACTTCTGATCCAGTTCCCTACTGAAACTTTTGGGATGGCAGCAGAGCATGGCCCAAATGCTTGGGCCCCTGCACATATGGGGGAGGCCTGGAAGAAGCTCCTGGCTCCTAGCTTCACCCTGGCATTGCAGCCATCTGGGCAGTGAGCCAGCAGATGGAAGACTTGTCCCTCTCTTTGTCTGTCACAGTGACTTTCATATAAATAAAATAAATATTTTTAGAAAAAGAAAGAAATCTTACATACACTGGCTTACTTACCAAATGGCTACAATGGCAGAGCCTTGGTCATGCCAAAGGCAGGAGATCCAAACTCCATTTAGGTCTCCTAAGTGGTTGGTAGGGGTCCAGGTATTTGAGCAATCTTCTATTACCTTCCAAGACACATTAGCAGTGATCTGGATTAGAAATGGAGCAGCTGGAACTCAAACTGGTACTGCGTTCTAGGACTCGAACTGGTACTGTATTATGGGATTGCTAGTGTTGCAGGCAGCAGTTTAACCTCTGTATCACAATGCTGGTCACCTACTTATTTATTTATTTATGAAAACAATGTAGAACACAGTTTGTTTACCTAAAGACTTAATGGAAATAATTTAGAAAGCATGAACATAATGAGAAATAACTGCTCTCTTGTAAGCCCAGGGATTCTTGAAATGAAAAATAGTCTTGAAATTTTTAATTACACAAAAGTAAACACTATTTTAAAATTTATTTTTATATCTGGAAGTGATTTCAAAGTTACCATGAATAAATTCGGTTTTATTTAAACTGCTGAAAAGAAAATTAAAGCAGAAAAGCACATTCAGGAAGAATGACCTATGATATATATATATATATATATATATATATATATATATATATATATATATTTTTTTTTTTTTTTCTGAAAAGGACAGGAATACAACCTGAACTGGGAATGACTAAAGAATTGAAATGATATATTTCAGCAATGAAGTTTGTCCATAAAATCACTGGTGAGTTGATACAAAAATTCCGTGCTTTGATTTGAGCATTATTTGGCTCCCAAAGGCATGCAAGATTTTTAACCTCACAATATTGAGTTAATGATGATCCTGGGGTTGAAACTTAATCCAAATTGTAGTGTATAGGAGGTGTACCTCCTAGGAGTTTGTTAGATGGCTGGGAGAGTGCCCTTAAAAACTAGATCCTCCTCCCATGCACCATGATCCACAAGAATGCTACCCTCTTAAAAAGAGAACAATCTGATTCAATATACAGTTAACAATATTGTACTATATATTTAAATATTTTCTCAGAGAGTAGATGTTATGTTAACTGTTCTTATGGTAAATAGCAAGAAATAAAGCAGATGGGGAAAAGTCTTCAGAAGTAATGCATAGGCTTAAGGCATAGAGTTTGGTGATGATTTCATGTTCTATATTTATCTATACTGATATATACAACTCATCAAGTTGTGTACATTAAATATGTATGGTTTATTTCTTTTTTTTCTTTTTTATTTTTTTTATTAAACTTTTATTTAATGAATATAAATTTCCAAAGTATAGCTTATGGGTTACAATGGCTTCCCCCCTCCCATAACTTCCCTCCCGCCCGCAACCCTCCCCTTTCCCGCTCCCTTTCCCCTTCCATTCATGTAAAGATTCATTTTCAATTCTCTTTGTATACAGAAGATCGGTTTAGTATATATTAAGTAAAGATTTCAACATTTTGCCCATATAGCAACATAAAGTGAAAAAACTACATTGGATTACTAATTATAGCATTAAATAGCAATGTACAGCACATTAAAGACAGAGATCCTACATAATTTTTTTTCAAATTAATTAATTTTCTATGCCATTTCCATTTTAACACCAGGTTGTTTTTTTTCATTTCCAATTCTCTTTATATACAGAAGATCACTTCAGTATGTAATTAGCAAAGACCTCATCAGTTTGTGCCCACACAGAAACGCAAAGTATAAAAATACTGTTTCAGTACTAGTTATAGCATCAGTTCGCTTTAGACGACACATTAGGGACAGATCCCACATGGGGTGTAAGTACACAGTGACTCCTGTTGCTGATTTAACAATTTGACACTCCTGTTCATGGCGTCAGTAATCTCCCTAGGCTCTAGTCATGAGTTGCCAGGGCTATGGAAGCCTTTAGAGTTCACTGACTTTGATCTTATTCCGATAGGGTTATAGTCAAAGTGGAAGTTCTCTCCTCCCTTCGGAGAAGGGTACCTCCTTCTTTGATGGCCCTATTCTTTCCACTGGGATCTCACTCACAGAGATCATTCATTTAGGTCTTTTTTTTTTTTCCCATGATATCTTGGCTTTCCATACCTGCTATATTTCTTGATAACCATGGCTCAATAGGTGGTTTAAAGAAAGACAAAGAAATCAAATGAATGGATACATGAAGAAAAATTAATATTGGAAAAGGAAATTGGAAAGTTATATAACAGTGGTTAAATATGAGAATACATAAAAAGATTTATGAAAAAATGGAATTAAAATGTGTATTTTGTCAAATTTTAAAACCCATGCATAATCTTTTCATAAGATTCATTTTCCATGAACTTTTTAATGACTCCTCAAAAAAATTCATTGAGAATTTTGACAACAGTTATTAAAAAGATAGAAAAAAAATATACAACCTGTCAGTCAATGTAACTACTTATCTTACCTGTTTGACACCACTGGAGAAGGACCAAAACATTGAAAAATATGTGGCTGAAATCCAGGAAAGATATAGAGCCAAAAGAAATGATCCCAGTATTGGGATCTATTTCCTCTAAAGGCATCTTCTTTGTAAGGAAAGCTGAGAACCTGGAATAGTAAGTGATTTTCAACAGATAAATAGTGATTAGCAGACAGTACTCAAATTGCTGAAAATACTCAGACATTCAGAAAATCACTAAAGCAGATGCAGTAACTTCATAAAAACAATGAAGCTAAAAACAAACTTTTCTACAGAAAAAATGGAGAATGAAATAAAATATGTTTAAATGGATTAAAGAAAAAATACTAGTGTACAATATTATAACCAGTGAAAAAACTTGTACAAATACAGAAAGATAAAGTATTTCCAGTTATCGTTAGTCTATCACTTAATTTAAAACTTAAGTGTTCCAGGGGCCGGCACTGTGGCGCAGTGGGTTAAAGCCCTGCCTGAAGCGCCGGCATCCCATATAGGCGCTGGTTCTAGTCCCAACTGCTCCTCTTCCAATCCAGCTCTCTGCTATGGCCTTAAAAGCAGTGGAAGATGGCCCAAGTCCTTGGGCCCCTGTACCCATGTGGGAGACCCAGAAGAAGCTCCTAGCTTTGGATCCGCACAGCTCTGGCCATTGCGGCCTTCTAGGGAGTGAACCAGCAGATGGAAGACCTCTCTCTGTCTCTACCTCTCTTTGTAACTCTGTCTTTCAAATAAATAAATAAATCTTAAAAAAAAAAAAAAACAAGTGTTCCCTATGTGTACTGAAAATAATTTCATGTGGGAGTTTTTTTTAAAGATCATGTATTTGTTTATATTTATTTATTTATTTATTTTTTATTTTTGACAGGCAGAGTGGACAGTGAGAGAGAGAGACAGAGAGAAAGGTCTTCCTTTGCCGTTGGTTCACCCTCCAATGGCCGCCGCGGCCAGCGCACTGCGCTGATCTGAAGCCAGGAGCCAGGTGCTTCTCCTGGTCTCCCATGGGGTGCAGGGCCCAAGCACTTGGGCCTTCCTCCACTGCACTCCCGGGCCATAGCAGAGAGCTGGCCTGGAAGAGGGGCAACTGGGACAGAATCTGGAGCCCCGACCGGGACTTGAACCCAGTGTGCCGGCGCTGCAAGATGGAGGATTAGCCTATTGAGCCGCGGCGCCGGCCAAAGATCATGTATTTGAAAGGCAGAGGGGTAGAGAGGGGGAGGGAGAGAGAGAGAAATCTTCCTTCCACTGGTTCACTCCCCACATGGTTGCAATGGCTGGAGCTGGGCTAATCCAAAACCAGGAGCCAGGAGCTTCTTCCCATCTCCTACAAGATTGCAGAGATTTGGGGCCATCTTCCACTGCTTTCCCAGGCATATTATCAGGGAGCTGGATCGAAGTGGAGCATCCAGGAGTTGAATTAGTGCCCATATGTGATGCTGGCACTGCAGGTGGAGATTCAGCCCTCTATGTCACAGCCCCAGATCCAGCAGTTGTTTTGTTACTGTTTTCCAGCATCTCAAATTGTAGGTTATTTTCATCTCAAAAATGTTTATATTTTGAGCTGATAAGAAATATGTGCAACAGTGAACAATATCACTGGTTATAAGGGAAATGCAAATTTTAAATATAGAATAATGAAAATTAAAATATTGACAATATTATATATTGGAAAAATATAGAAAACGGGAACTCCTGTGTGCTACTACATGTGTAGCCATTTTGAAGAAAAGCTGTTTATATATAATTTAAAAATAATATTTTTATGGTCAGCAATCACACTCTTAAAAATATCTATTTGTGTGCCTATATTTATATTCTGCAGGTAATATTATACAACTCTATCAAATTAAATAGATAAGAATTTCTAAAGAGAATACCATGTTAATTGGAAGGGGCCTGCAAATATTTCAAGTGACTTCCAATAACACATGTAAATATAATGAGATAAATTAAAAAACTGAGGAGGTGGGAGCGGCGCTGTGACTCAGCAGGTTAACGCCCTGTCCTGAAGCACTGGCATCCCATATAGTTGCTGGTTCTATTCCCAGCTGCTCCTCTTCTGATCTAGCTCTCTGCTATGGCCTGGGAAAGCAATGGAAGATGGCCCAAGTCGTTGGGCCCCTGCACCCATGTGGGAGACATGGAGGAAGCTTCTGGCTCCTGGCTTTGGATTGGCACAGCTCCAGCCATTGCAGCCATCTGAGGAGTGAACCATCGGATGGAAGACCTCTCCCTCTCTCTCACTCTCTCTCTCTCTGTGCCTCTCTTCTCTCCCTGTAAATCTGACTTTCAAATAAATAAATAAAACTTTAAAAAAATTCTGAAACTGGAATATTATGATACTTAATATCAACAGATTCCCACTAGACAACCACATAAATCTTACAGATATATTTTTAAGTAAATTATTTCATTTATTTAAGAGGCAGAGAGAGAGAGAAATCTATTATTCTCTGGTTCACTACCCAAATGCACTCAATAGCTGGGGCTGTGTCAGGCCAAATACAGGAGCTAGGAACTCAGTCTGGGTTTTTCATGTGGGTGGCTGGGCCCAAATACTGGGAACATCACCTGTTGCATCCTAGGGTATTCATTAACAGAAAGCTGGAATCCAGAGTGCAGCCAAGACTTGAACGTAAGCACTCCAATATGGAATTAGCACCCCAAATAAAGGCTTAACCACTAGGGTGAACATTCTCCCCCACAAAGATATACTTTTGAATGAAAGAAATAAAGTCCCCTAAGACTGCATATGATATATTTTAGAGATCACAATTTCAAAACTAAGAAAGCAAAGTGGTATGTAATTTACAGTACTTTACATAGTATTTTGGTTTATGATATACCTTGAAAACTGGGTGGAAAAATAATAAACACCTCATTCATGATACTATCTTGATAGAAATGTAAGATATTGGAGAAGGGCTAGAATACACAGGTAAATACATTGGTATTAGAAGAATGGCTTGTAATATAGTGAATCTCATGTATTCCTGTGTTTTTATTTTTTCCTTTATATATTATAAATTTCCTCATAACATAAAATTCACCATTTAAAGGATTCAGGTTTTTAAGTGTACTTTAACAAGGCAGTTTTTGCAACCATCAATAGTACCTATTTCCAGAGATTTCCATTTATTGTTTTTTTATTTTGTATTTATATAAGGTGAATACTTTTCATGTATTTTATATATACAAATTTAAAAGCATAATGATACTTTGCACCTTCCTGCCTCGGCTCCCACCCTCCCTCTTCCTTCCTTTCTTATTTTTTTCTTTTAATTTTTGCAATGGCATACTTTCAGTTTATTTTACAATCACAAGTTTAACCCTCCACTAAATAAAGAATTCAACAAGTTATAAAGTAGGGAAACTAAGTTCCTCAAGAATATAGGGCTATAAGCAATAATCAAATCTCAAAATGATAGTTTTGTTCATATATATAACACTTATTTGTACTCTGTATGTTAGTTACCACACATTAGGGAAAACATGATATTTGTCTTTTTCGGACTGGCTTATTTACTAAACATAACGATTTCTAGTTACATCCATTTTGTTGCCAAAAAAAGTATTTCATCCTTATAATATGGCTGAGTAGTATTCCATAGTGTATATATATCAAATTTTTTTTACCCTGTCAGCAGATGATGGACCTTGAGTTGATTCTATATATGAGCTATTGTGAATTGAGCTGCAATAAACACAAGGATACAGATAACTCTTTCATATGCTGATTTCATTTTGTTCAGGTAAATTCCCAGGAGTTGGGTGGCTGAGTCACATTGTGGAACTATTTTCAGATTTCTGAGACATCTCCATACCATTTCCCATAATGGTTGTACCAGTTTACATTCCCACCAACAGTGTATTAGGGTAAATTTTCCCTCATAACCTTGCCAGTGCTTATTGGTTTTTGACTTCTATATGATAGCCATTCTTACTGGGGTGAGGTGAAACCTCATTGTGGTCTTGATTTGCTTTTCTTTGATGGCTAGTGATCCTGAGCATTTTTTCATGTGTCTGTTGAATTTTACCCCCTGAAAAATATCTGTTAATGTCCTCTGCCTATTTCTTAACTGGATTCTTTGTTTTGTGGTTATTGATTTTCTTGAGCTCTTTATAGATTCTGGATATTACGCCAAAACCAAACCTGATATCTATTAGTCATCATTTTCAACCTTATTCCTCACCCCAAGACTTAGGAAACTACTTAATTTATTATGCATTTGCTTGGTGGGCATTTCATACAGATTGAGTCTTATAAATGAGATTTTTTGTGTGTCTAAATTGTCTAAGTTAGTATATTTGAAAGCGTCATCCATTTTGCAGCACACCAGTATTTCATTCTTTTTTGGGCCAAATGATATTCCACTGATGCTACACTTTGTACATTGATCAGAGGGTGAGTATTTAGGTTGTTTCCACTTTTGAGTGATGGGGAGTAATTTATACATTAATTTTTGTGTAAACATTTTTTTTTCAATTCTCTTATGTATGTAACTAGGAGTATAAAGGCTGGGTCACATTGTAAATTCATTTTTATGTTTTTAAGAAATTTCCAAATGGCTTTCTTCAGAACCTGAAGATTTTCATACTCTTATCAGTAATGCACAGGAGTTCCAATTTCTCCCCATCTTTGCCTATATTTGAGTTGTTTTCTCTTTTTCTTGTTTTCCTGTTTCTCTTTTTCTGCAGAGAACTTCATTTAAACATTTACTATTTAAAAAATTGAGTTATTGGTTGATTCCTTGTGGAGGTGTAAGAGTGCTGAGTATATTCAAGTCATTGCTTATTATATTTATCAGCTGAAATAGTTTCTACCATTCTCTGGATTGCCTTTTTACTTTTGTTGGTAGTGACATTAGTTGCACAGGAGTTTTTAATTTTGATGGTCCAATTTATTGTGTGTGCTTTTTTTTTTTTGCTTCTGTTTTGATGTTATATCTCAGAAAATATTGCCTGATCCAGGTCATGCAGATGCATATATATTTCTTTTTTTTAATAAAAGGTTTTTTTTTGGTTTTTTTTGTTTTTTTTTTTTATTCCAAAGGCAGAGTTGTACAGAGAGAGAGAGAAAGATGGAGACAGAGATGGAGAGAGATGTTGCATCCTTCAGTTCACTCTCCAACTGGCCACAACAGCCAGGACTAGGGGAAGCTGCAGCCAGGAGCCAAGAACTCCATTTGGTCTCCTATATGGGTGAAAGGAACACAAATACTTCAGTCATCCTCTGTGTGTACCCCAAGTACATTAGCAGAAGCTGGATTGCAAGCAGCATAGTGAAGACTTGATCAGGCATGCTGTATTTGATGCTGGTGTTGCAAGCAGCAGCTTAACCTGCTGTTCTACAATGCCAGCCATATTCATTTTTAAAAGTTTTAAAGTTTTTTTATTTCACATGTATGTCTCTCATTGACCTTGAATTACATTTTTCTGTATAGTATGAATAAGGCAAAATATTATTGTTTTAAATGTTGATACTCTGCTGTTCATGCACTGCTTATTGAAAATATTATTCTTTCCCTACAACCTTGTTGAAAATTAACTGTAGAAATATGTGCTTATTTCTGGATTCAAAATTCCATACTATTCATCTATCCCTAAACCATTAACACACAACCTTGGTAACACAGCTTTGTATTGAGAAATCAGGAAGTATTCATACTCCAATTTTTTGTGATCGTTTTTCATCTTCTTGACCCCTTGCATTTCCATAGAACTTTGAGATCAGCTTTTGCACTTTTGGAAAAAAAAGGTATTGGAATTTTATTAGGAAATTCTTTCAGTGTGTGGAACTTTTTTGGGAGTATGTCGATTTAGCATTATTAAATCATCCAATCTATGAACATGGGATTACGCTCCATTTATTTAGTTCTTCTTCAATTTCTTTCAGCCAAATACAGTACAGCTTCATCTTTTCCTGTGTTCATCCATCATACAGCCTTGCAAATGTGCAATAGTCCACTTGGAATCTTTTTCCTTGCCCTCTTCTGTTGGTTAATACCTGGTGATCCTTCCTATATCAATCTACTTTCCTGCTTTTAAGTAGCATTCCCTGACCATTCTGATTATTAAATCTCTCCATATAAAAGTATTGCAAAAGTACATCCTTTATTCATTACACTTTAACTTTCTGGTTGGATAGTGGGCAACCTGTAGATAGGAATTGGATGTAATTTATGCCAGTTATATCGTTTCTTCGGGAAATGCTCTGTTTCACCAACATTTTGTGGAACTTCAATCAAAGGAACCACTTCTCCTGTCAAAGAAATACGCTTGTGATGCATTATTTACTAGCAAATTGCTGTTTCCTTGAGTACAACGAATAAACACTCCATTGTGGGAAGATGGCTCTACTGTGCTTAGAAATATCTTTTTGCCATGGGGCCGTTTGGGCATTAAAAAAGGAAAAGGGCTTATCTTCCGTGGTTGTAAAAATTGTGTAAACCTGGGCCTCTGCAATGTGTTTGTCCACAATGTTTGATCTTTTCCTCTTCTCTTTTCTTCTCTCCTCTCCTCTCCTCTCCTCTCCTCTCCTCTCCTCTCCTCTCCTCTTTTCTTTCCTTTTCAGATTTTATTTATTTATTTGAGAGTTAGAGTTACAAAGAGAGGGAGAGACGTAGAGAAAGGTCTTCCATCCACTGGTTCACTCTCGAAAAGGCCACAATGGCCAGAACTGGGAATCAGAAGCCAAGAGCCAGGAACTTATTCCCACATGAGTACAGCAGCCCAAGCACTTGGGCCATCTTCCACTGCTTTCCCAGGCCATAGCAGAGAGCTGGATCAGAAGAGCAGCCAGGACTAGAACCAGCGCCCATATGGAATGCCAGCACCACAGGCAGATGATTAATGTACTGAGCCACAGTGCCATCCCCAATGGATGATCTTTCTATTTAACTTATACAACATGTTTGAATATTCATTTACACAATTCTAACCTGACATGTGAGGTAAGAATCTAAAAGATTCTCTTTTTACCTTAAAGTGGATTAAATTGGGATTTAGTTTATTGCAATTAAGAATAGTAATTGATGTAACTGTTTACTGTGATATATCCTCCTTGGATTGAATTTTGAGAAGCCCTTTTATGTGATTTTATCTCCAGTCTTTTCCATCTGATTTGTTCTATAGTCATACAGAATTCTAATGTTAACTAATTACTCTGCATTTTTCTCTTTTCTTTCTTTCTTTCTTTTTTTTTTTTTTTTTTTTTTTGAAATACAGTTCCCTTATAAAGGAACAGTTACTACAAGGGAAATGATAAAGAAGTCTTCAATGCAAGTTGCAAGTTTCAATAGGGTAATAACAACTATAGGAACAACTTTATTGATTGAGTGTGTACAATACACTGGACATTCTTTTTGATAATTTGCACTCACTGTTACTTCACTTAAGCATCATGATAAACCCTTCAAAGTTTATTTTAATGGAATAAAATGACTAACATTTTATAGAGTTACTAATATTTTATAAAGAACGAATTTGAAAATCATAGAGATGAATTAATATTGACAAGTTTGCTTGGTTAGTAATTCACTAAATCAAGATTCAAACCAGGTCAGACTGATTCCAAAGGCAATGTTATTCCCAGTAGGTTCTGTTACTAATAAGAGAATCCTAATAGTCTGAAAATGGTTGCATTTATGAAGAACATTTAACACTGCACAGATATTAAAAGTATAGCTCTTTAAAACACTGTATGTCTCCTCAGAAATGTACAATTCAGCCAAGATGAGGAAAGGCATTTTTCTCCTGCTGCTTGCATTGAATATTAAATAGAGACATGACTATGAATATGTTGTGAATGATTTCTCATTAAAACAATATTTGTCATATGTACATCTGCATAACAATTTAAGGTGAACAACATACCATGTGATAGCCAACCTCACAAAGCAGGACAGGATAATTTAATACTTGCTATATAGAATTTTGCCTGGTGTGCTAGGATTTTTCAGATGAGCATTACCAAATCCAACAAAACTGAGTTGTCTCCACCCTGTATTTGCATGATATTGGGTATGATAAAATAAATAAGAATAAAGGTAGATGTTTTTATTATAGCAGTAACTCTTCCCAAGAAAGAATATCAATCACATGTAATTAAGCTGTCAGTTCCCAATTTGAAAAGAACTATTTTACTCTAGACCAGAAAATGAAAATATCAAAATAAATGCAATTTTGAAAAACAAAAGCAATGAAAATACCCTCTATTTCTGTTGCTACTCTGAAATTAGGACTGTTATTCTTTTTATTAGGACTACTATTTATTTCCTATTTGTACCAAGTATATATTTTGTTAGTTACAAGGGCTTTATCATGTTTCAAGCAGATTGTTTTACACTGAATCTAGACTGGAATTGTGTATTTACCTAAAAAGTTTTATGATTTCCTGCCTTTGTGCAAATACAAATGATTCTTTTTTTTTTAACTTTTATTTAATGAATATAAATTTCCAGTGTACAGCTTATGAATTACAATGGCTTCCCCCTCCAATAACTTCCCTCCCACCCACAACCCTCCCCTCTCCCGCTCCCTCTCCTCTTCCATTTGCATCAAGATTCATTTTCAATTCTCTTTATATACAGAAGATCAATTTAGTATAAAGATTTCAACAGTTTGCAGCCACATAGAAACACAAAGTGAAACATACTGTTTGAGTACTAGTTATAACATTAAATCAAAATGTACAGCACATTAAGGACAGAGATCCCACATGAAGAACAAGTGCACAGTGGCTCCTGTTGTTGACCCAACAAATTGACACTCTAGTTTATGGCGCCAGTAACCACCCTAGGCTGTCGTCATGAGTTGCCAAGGCTATGGAAGCCTTCCAAGTTTGCCGACTCTGATCATATTTAGACAAGGTCATAAAAGACAGAGTGAGGATAGTAACCAATGATCCTAAGAGTGGCATTTACTAGGTTTGAAAAATTATATAGCATTAAGTGCGGAAGAGGACCATCAGTACACACAGGTTGGGAGTAGAGCCATTGGTGGTAGAGTAGAGGTTATGATTACAAAGGAATGAGGCCCAAGTGCACTAGACAGGGCCTAGAACAAAGGACAGAGTCATTTTTAGAGGAGCTAAGAAAGGTGCTGTCTAAGCTACAATTAAGTTTTCTGATTGAGAGGCAAATAGAACCTGATAGAAGGGGCTTGATAATAATCTGTTGGGCTTTAGGCCTTGTAAGTTAAGAGGACCAGACCTATCTATCTCTTCACATGGGGTACATCCTAAGGGAGGTGTGAACCTCCTAGGGGAAGGCACTCTGTTGACTTTCATGACTTGGCTGGCCTGGGAGGAGAGCTGGCCAGGTAACGGCAGGGGGCATCTCTAACAAGAAATTTACAGTTCTGCCTGCAATGTTGCTGACACTACTTGACCATCCCCTCAGCTGCAGTGGTCACTTTGGAAGTTGGGCTGAGTGAAGGGCTTTCTAGCTTAGAGCCGATAAGATCTGTGGCTCTGACCTGGGCATCCTTCGGCTCCAGGGCAGGTCCATTTCCAGTGATCCAACTCTTGGCAGAGCTGCCAGGGCTCTTCACAAGCTGACTTCTGCTGAAGCCCAGGCTTACCACATTGAAAGCCACTGCAGTGGACTGGCCTGTTGGATCTCCTTGAGGGCAGATCACTGTACAGTTCAGCCATAAATAGGCCTGCCACCCATTGCTTCTGATGCCTAGCTTTCTTTTCCTCCTGGTTTGTGTTAAAGCAGACCAGAGGATGCAAGTCAAGGGAGTGCCCATGTCCCATCTCTAATCTTCTGTGGCCTGAACTACAAGTCTATAGTCACAGGCATGTTCTGTAGTAGTTTTTCTAAGGTAGACAATGCCCATGAGGAAAATTATATTCTCACTTAAAAACTTTCTTTCCCTTTGGTCTGAAAGGGAGGTTTTTTCTACTTACTATATACTTGGCTGATGGCGAAGTGAATCTAGCTATGAGATTATTATTTAAGTTCTTATTTGGCTATGCTATTACAGAAAAATGTTAGCCATCTCTTTTATAAGGTCTAAAGATTAAATTGTGCGTCCTACAGATTCCTTCATAATAGAATTAGTTTCCTACCTTGAGGAGAATAGAAAAATGAAAGAACAAGTTGGGCTTAGAATTGAGAAATTAGGGAGCAAGTCCTAGATCGCTTGCTGACAATAGCAATATCACATGAATACTTAGCAAACAGTTTCAACCATTAGATAACAACTTAAGAAAACATTTACCAGAAGGTCCAATGCCTTCTATAAATTTTAAGAATCATGTATTTGAAAACACCTCTTAAATATCTAACATGGTGTAGTTTGTTTAACCAGTAAACTTAAGCACAACCATATAAAATGTTTTTAGTTTCTTTCTACCAACAAGTTTAAAACATATGATACACAGATTCAGGTCACACAAATTAAAATGTATCTTTGATTGATTTTAGCAGCTTAAATTTATGGACAATCTTTTTTTTTTTTTTTTTTTGACAGCAGAGTGGACAGCAGAGGGAGACAGAGAGAAAGGTCTTCCTTTTGCCGTTGACTCACCCTCCAATGGCCGCTGCGGTAGGCGCGCTGCGGCCGGCGCACCGCACCGTTCCGATGGCAGGAGCCAGGTGCTTATCCTGGTCTCCCATGGGGTGCAGGGCCCAAGAACTTGGGCCATCCTCCACTGCACTCCCTGGCCACAGCAGAGAGCTGGCCTGGAAGAGGGGCAACCGGGACAGGATCGGTGCCCCGACCAGGACTAGAACCTAGTGTGCCGGCGCCGCAAGGCGGAGGATTAGCCTGTTAAGCCATGGCGCCGGCCTATGGACAATCTTATCTATAAGACCTTTAAAATAAAACTCTTAATAAAACTTCCCCATGTGGACATACAATATGTACACACATATAACATAGCATAGTAGACCAATATAGCAATTTTAATAATAGCTTTTAAAATCTTTAACTCTTTTTGTAGATTGCCAATTGATTTGAATTGCTTTTTGTTTTTAGTAACCTCAGTTAACCATACTTTCTCTCAGTTGTCACTGTTAATACATTATTGGCTTCATCTGTTTACAGAGCCATCCCAAAGTACTGAATACAATAAAAGTGGCTGGAAAAAGTCCATAGGAACCTATAGGAGGACAGCTAAACACAGAACCAACAACGCTTTAGTTTTATGAGCAGCAAATCATATATAACTGTGGATGACAAAAGACTTTAAGTTGCCATGTTTAAAATTATAAACTCATCAACCAACAAGAGGCACTTGCTTACTTCACAGTATTTTTGAAAGCACCTGTAGGATTTTACAAGTATTTAACCCTTTAGTCCTCTGGGGCTTTCTCATTAAGATAACTATCATGTCTAGTAACACAAGATCATTAGACTTTTTAATTCTCAATCATTTGCATTAATAGCATTTTCCATTATAGAAACTTAAAGTTTGGTACCACATCACATCTTGACAGTACTTCTAATATAATCCAAATAGCCTGATTGGTTGGTGTCTCTATAAGATGAGAGACATAGGTCCTTCAATTTTTTTCAGTTGGGCCCAAACTGGAAAAACCAATGTCCAAGATTTACTGGAAATTTTAGAGACCAGATTGTTTGAAACTTTGATTTTTTGAATGCCTGTCAAGAATGCCAAGAAGGCTCAAAATCCAAAATATCTGGTTGAAATAAGATTCCTTAAAATCATGACGTAACATAGACCAAATTTGATCATTGTTACAAGGTGATTATTCAAATCTTTGAAAATAAGCACATATTTAAATAACCCATAGCTCTTAATAAAAATTCAGCTGTTTTTGAACAATTAGAATTTAACAGACATCAATAGAACATAATAGATTACTTTAACACATTGCTTTAACAGAGCATCAGAGTTTAATTCTATGTCAAAGAGAAATTGAGCTTCCTGTGATCTTTTGCTGTGAGGTTTCCTTCCTTTACCTTCTTTCATATCGATAACCATGTTTCTGTGTTTCTGTGTGTAACACATCTTTAAGCATCTTTTGCAGGGCTGGATGAGTGGCAACAAATTCTTTCAGTTTCTGTTTGCTATGAAAAGTCTTAATTTCACCTTCATTCACAAATGAGAGCTTTGCAGGATATAATATTCTGGGCTGGCAGTTTTTCTCTCTTAGTACCTGGGCTATGTCTCGCCATTCCCTTCTAGCTTGTAGGGTTTCTGATGAGAAGTCTGCTGTGAGTCTAATTGGAGATCCTCTAAGAGTAATCTGACATTTCTCTCTTGCACATTTTAGGATCTTTTCTTTATGTTTCACTGTGGTGAGTTTGATTACAACATGTCGTGGTGAGGATCTCTTTTGGTCATGTTTATTAGGGGTTCTATAAGCTTCCTGTACTAAGATGCCTCTGTCCTTCTCCAAACCTGGGAAATTTTCTGCTAGTATCTCACTGAAAATGCCTTCTAATCCTTTCTCCCTCTCTATGCCTTCAGGAACTCCTAGAACCTGAATGTTAGGTTTTTTAATAGTATCCTGTGGATTCCCGACAATATTTTTTAGATTTCTAATTTCCTCTTCTTTTCTTTGGTTTGCCTGTTTCCTTTCCTGTTCTCTGTTTTCTAAGTCTGATATTCTCTCTTCTGCTTTGCCCATTCTGTTTTTAAGGCTCTCTAATGTGTTTGTCATTTGATCTATTGAATTCTTCATTTCATTATGATTTCTCGTCACTATCACAGTTTCTTGTTCTACTAGTTGTTTCATTTCATTTTGATTCCTCCTTAATATTTCATTTTAAGAAGAGAGATTTTCTAACTTGTCCATTAAGGATTTTTGTAGTTCAAGAATTTGTTTTTGAGAACTTCTTAATGTTCTTATCAATTTTTTGAGATCTGCTTCTTGCATTTCTTCGATCTTATCATCTTCATAATCTTGAATTGGGGTGTCTTTTTCATTTGGGGGTGTCATAGTTTCTTCCTTGTTCTTGTTAGCTTGGTTTTTGCGTTTGTTGTTTGGCATGTTGGAGATATTTGGTTTCTTCACTGTGGTGTTTTTTCTTGTTACACTATGGCTCTATATTAAGTGGACTGTCTGCTTTCGGTGGAGCCTTAGAGGCTTGAGATGAGTATGGACTGAGAGCTGTGTTTGCTTCCTCAGGGTTGAGGATGTGTCAAAGATGACACTCCCAGGTTTTGTGTGGTAAATCTCTCTTTCTTTCTTTCTTTTTATGATTCAAAAGGGATGTAATTCTGCACAGCTGAACATAATTGGAGGTAGTTAGCAGGCAAATGATATACCCACAGGAGCCAGAGATTGGAAGCTCTTTCCCAAGGACCACACAGGGAATCTGTGCTGCCCTCAGTGTGGGCTCCAATTCTCCTGCAGTCTCCCACTGGGTTGCCAAGTTAGACCCTAATCTCCTGTTATTTCACCCCTCCCCCCAGAGTCAGGTTTTTCTGCTAGGCTCAGGGCCGGTGCAGACCTGAGGTCACCTTGTTTATGACGTATGTCAAAATGGTGCCTGCTTTTTGTCTTGCTCACCTTTGAGGGGTGAGCAGAGAGAGAGAAACTCGTGTCCGTATCGGTCACTTTTTTTTTTTCTCTCTCTCTCTCTTCTAGTTAGCCTGGTGAACTTTTCCCCACGGAGTTTCAAGCCTCGTTCCCTCTAGTCTCCTCTTTCCGCTTGCCCGCTGGTGTCTTGGGCTATTGAGGTTCGGCTCACCTTGTGTTCCAGCGCTGGTGTGTTAAGTCTGCCACTGGTGTCCCAAACTTGGGCTCCCACGCTCTCCACGCAGGTCCACTGTGAATCACTAGTTCCAGAAGTGTTTCCTCTGCTGTTTCTTCCCCTACTCTTCCTTGACCCTGCAGTATCTCCACTTTTATTAACCTGCCTTCCCCCGGACTAATAGTGTGCTCCCTTCCTATGCCGCCATCTTGCCGCTCTCCTACAAATGATTCTTAAGGGAAAATTTATGGTAAATCTTGATCATGTCCGTGCGTTTCTTTTGGTACACAGGAGTGAACTAAGCAAATGAAAAGCACACATATGTGTATAAAATTCAACATGGTACTTGTTGAACTACTCAAATTTTTGGGCTAACTTGAATTGGCGCAATTATATTATTTTTAAAAGGCTAAAATAAAGCATTTACTGCATATAAGGTAAGTTATTAGCTTACATACTACTATTTGTTGCACTCACATCCAATCAACAATATTATATTTTATTACGAATATCTGATGCAGTGTTCAAGAAAGGTGATGATTTTTCTCAAAGGCTGTTTTTTAATAAATTAACTTATTTTTTGAATTATTTACTGATAAAGGAGGACAGGCAAGGCAAATTATTATTTCTACAAATTAAATGTTCTACAGTTTAAATGTTAACCTACTTTATGAAAGAATGCAATATTGCTTAAAGTGTTATTTTTTATCTATTATTTATTTGAAAGACAGAATTACAGAGAGAGGTAGAGACAGAGACCGAGACAGAGAAGGAATCTTCCATCTGCTGGTTCACTCCGTAATTGTCACAATGGTCAGTGCAGAGCTGAGCTGAAGCCAGGAACCAGGAGCATCTTCCAGGTCTCCCATGGGGGTACAGTAGCCCAAGGACTTGGGCTGTCCTCTACTACTTTCCCAGGAACATTAACAAGGAGCTCGATGAGAAGTGGAGCAGCAGGGACTCCAATCAGCAACCATATGGGATGCTGGTGTTGCAGGCCAGGGCTTTAATCCACCGTGAACAGTGCTGGCCCAGCTTATGTGTTTTAATTTGTTTTCTAGGTAGAAATTTAAAGATATCAGTAAATATTATAAAATATTTCTTTATTAAAAATAATATGTATGAGTATTCATGGACAGTTTAATCATGGCCCTGCCAATTACATTTGGCTGGTTGAAAAAACTTTAGCATTCAAGGCATGTGAAAAGCAGTCTATGGAAGGCTGAAAAGTAGTTATTTGTCAAGAGAAAGAAAACCAAAATTCTGCATGATCTCAATGGAGAAGGGGAAATTCAAGGAAGAGTGAAAGGACAAACAAGAGAACATAGTGAGGTGCATAAGAAATTATTCTTCTGATGTTCTCTTCCCTCTAACAGTTGCCTTTCTCCTTCAAATAGAAGGAAATGACCTGGGAATTCTGTGATAAGAGTACAATGATGAAGTTTATAATAAGTGGAACAAATACTACACATGAACTTTCAGTACTGGATAAACTGAGATTGAGTATGCTGGTACTGCACAAAATTTCCAAGCATATACTCTCTGTGGTATATAAATAAACACACTCTGCATGAGAACACAAAAGAAAGGTTATAAGTCTAGTACTTTACATGATTTCACCCTGTGAAATTCATTTTTTCTAAACTGATAATTCTTGTCCACTAAGCAAAATACCATTCCAGCATTTACAAGTTTCATTTCAACTATCTAACCAAAAATAGAATGGGAGAAGGGAGATTGCATAAAGAGCTATGCACTTTCTCCTCCAAATGCGAGTGGTTTGATTTATAGGTATGTTAGGAAAGAAAGTATCCCATAGTTACTATATGACACTTCCTAGGACAACAGTTTTATGGCAAAATTCATTTGGTAGTTCTGCAAAAAATAATGATTTGAGAAATATATGTATGGCATAAACATGTAAGTGTTTTCATAAATCTATGTGTACTGTAAATATATTTGAGGAAGCAGTGTACTCTCCAAATGAACATAGAAATAAGGTCTTGTGCCTGCATTTCTAAATCTGGATTTGTTAATCCTTAGAAAGAATCTGTCTGAACCTTGATACTTTTATAGTTATACTTTCATGTATAAACCCTCATTATTGTATTTAGTTGAGAAGACAGGTTTTGAGCATTAACTGTATATAAGGAATTACAATAGACAATGAAAAACAGTCTCCCCTGCTTTAAAAAAAATTAGGTTCATTTGGTTTTTTGAAAGGCAGAATGACAGAGAAAGAGAGAATGAAGAGATCCCCTATTTGCTTGTTCACTTCTCAGCAGCCAGGCCTGAGCTAAGCAGAAGCCAGGATCCAGGGACTCCATCCAGGTCTTCTCTGTTGGTGGCAGGAGTCCAATACTTAAGCCATCTTCCTTTGTTTTACCAAGTACATTATCAGGAAGCTGGATTAAAAGCAGAGCAACCAGTACTCAAACCAGCATTCCTTTATGGCATGCTGGTATTGCAAACAGTGGCTTAAACTGCTACTTCAAAAAAATGGGTCCTTGATTCTAATGAGCAATATATGTTAAAATTCAAGATGTTAGGGAAAAATTCCAGATATGAGTATTTTTAAAAATGACTACTTTTTTTTAATTTGGTCTTAAAATATAACCACTCTTCTACATTATTAACTGATCCTCCATTTCTTTTCACTGTTCCAGTGGTGTTATAAATCAAAAGTCTATGTAGAACATAAAAATGTGTGAAGACATAGTATAAAAATAATGTAGAGTGGTGAGTCTTGTGGCAAACTATAGAGGTAATTCAAATCCAAGATTATAAAATATAAATTTTTAAAGATTCATTTAGTTATTCAAAAAGCATAATTACAGAGAGAGAACGAGGGAAAGACAGGGAGTTCTTCCATTATCTTGTTCACTCCCCAAATGCCTACAATGACCAGGGCTGGGTCAGGCTGAAGTCAAGAGCCAGCAGTTTCATTGGGATTCCCATGTAGGTGACAAGACCAAAGTACTTGGGCCATCTGCTGCTGTTTTCCCAGACACATTAAAAGAAGATGGATTGGAAGTGGAGCAGCTGAGACACGAACTGGTGCCCATTTGGGATGCTGGTGTTGTAGTTAGGTGTTTAACCTACTATACCACAATGCAAGCCCCAATAAGATATTCTTTTTCTCACAAAATCTGTTAGCCACATTTGGTCCAGTGTTCAACAATTTGTGAGTTTGTCTTGCCATTAGACATCCCATTCCCTCCTAAATTTTTTTGGTTTTTATCTATATCTTTCCAATCCAAAATAGTACTAATTGTTTAAAACACCACTGTGAATTAGGTTCTCTACAACATATTGAATCTAAGAGAGGGTGAGATTGATTTGATCTCTAGGCTTACAGATTTTGAGACTTAACAGTGAAAATAAATAAGTAAACAATTATAAATTCAAAATGTGTTCTAGAAATAAAGGTAATGAAATTGCAGAATATAGTAAAATAGTACCTAATTAGGGTTGTCAGGGAGAAATATAAGGAAGAGAAAGAAAATACATGAATGTTGCTGTGGATTCATTTCTGAGATGAAGAGCATGGTGGGGGCAAGAGGCACGGAGTCACCATACAGACCCTGGGAGTTGGGTGAAAGCAGGCCAGAAGCAAGCAGCCAGCAGACTCGTTTATTTCAGTTGCTACAGCTGCTTATATAGCCAAGGCAGCCAATTCTGTCAAGGGGCAGTCTATGCCCTAACCAATCACAGCCTGTTGCCAGGCAGTTTCCAAAGCCATCCAATCACAGCCTGTTGCCAGTAAGGCTCTGTTGCCAGGCAGTTTCTGAAACCATCCAATCACAGCCTGTTGTCAGTCAGGCTCTGTTGTCATGTGGTTTCTTAAGCCATCCAATCATGGCCTGTTGCCAGGCAGTTTCTGTTGTCAGCGGCCACCTTCTCATATGAAAAGGACATAAGAAGGATTCCAGGAGTTAGACATGATCTCTGGTTAATAGCCATGTAGGAAGCAGAGACCTTGATCCTAAAGTTATATGGGAATGAATTCTGCTAACAGTAAGAATTAGCTGAGCATGAGAGGGATTTTTAACCACAGCCAATAAATGAGAAAATTGATGAACACGTCAGTTCAGCCTTGTGATAACCTAGCCAGACCACAAAACCAGTCCATATCAGGCTTCAAATTCATAGTACTGTACAGCAATGAATAGGTGCCACTCTAGGATAAATTTGTGGGGATCTTTTATGTAGCATATTTTGTAATTTCTATTCTCACTCCACCTTGGTTTTTCTACTGTCTGCCCTATTTGCTGAGTAAATTGCTTCTGGTTCCTATAGGTGATAGGTTAGGAGTAGACAAGGGTAAGAGGGTTGAGAAGAAAGGGTTGATCCAAAAGTTTCCATTAAACTGTTATGCGCTTGCAGCCACAACTATCATGAGGGATCATGTTTGGTTCAGGGGTGCTTTTCCTGAGAGGAGATGTTTTTTAAAATGAACAAAGTTCCACTGCTTTCCTAGTCTCATCAGAAAACAAATGATTTTTTTTCTGAGAAATGGTGGTACCACAACTTGTATGATGAAATATTTTATGTTCTTATTTCTCCAAATGAGAAGAAGGAATAAATCTCTATGACCATGAATGCTGCAGCTCCAGAGGACACAGGCCAGCTTTTCTAGAAATTTTCTCACTGCTCTATACTCTGTGTGCCCTAATGGAAATATGAAGGTGAAACCTGTCTCTGACCTAGAAGCACCTCCAATCTATGAGTGTTTCTATATTGCTAAAGAAGGGCACATCCTCCACAATACTCCATGAAGAAAGGAGGAAAAAAAAAAAAACCAAGAGTCATTCTACATTGCTATGAATACCCATTAACCTCTAGATCATGTTAGGTAATGAATGAGGATTTTGGAAAGATCAGTTTGTGTATCTCTTGATATCTGGCAAGGACAAATCTAGATGATTTCTATAGGTGGTTTAGATATTTGCTACCTATTATTTTTATTTTTGAAGATACCTGTAAGTTCATAGTAACATTCCCATTAAAAATCCTGTTATGGAAAGATGTTGAGTGCAATGGGTTAAGCTACTACATGGGACACTTGTATTCCATAGCTGAGTGTTGTGTTAGTGTACTCTTTTTTAGCTTCCGGGTAATGGACCTGGGAGGCAACAGATTATAGCCCAAATACTTGGGTTCCTGACATCCATGTGGGAGCTCTGGATTGAAATCAAGGGTCCTGTCTTCAGTCTGGCCTAGCCCTAGCTGTTGTGGAAATTTGGGAGTGATCAAGCAGATGGGTGATCTGTCTTTCTCTCTCTGTCTCTCCATCTCTGTCACTCTGCCATTCAAATGAATAAAAAAAATTAAAAATCATGTTATAAGTGATTTTGCTTAGAAAGTAACACAAACTTATTTGTGTTTTCCAAAGATCACTAACAATTTGGTGGAGAATAGATTATAAGAGGATAGAATTGGACCTTCCAACACTCCTTGTGGGTAATCTAGGCCTAGCTATTTAATGGGTGATCCATGGAATAGAAGGATCTGTATCACCTGGGAACCTGTTAGAAGTGATGAATATTAGGCCCTATTTCATACCTGCTAAAGCAGAGTAGACTTTTTAACAAGATCCCCAGGTAATGTGTATACTCATTAGAATGTGTAAAAAACGTGTCTGGGTAAGATATTAGTTGCTAAAGCTAGGGTGATAGGTATGGAAATGAAGAGAAAGGAGCAGATGTAAGATAACTTTTTCAAATAGAAATAGAATTTTCAGATGACTTAATGTCAGGAGTTAGGGAAAGGAAAAAATCCATTATGATGACCTAGATTTCTAGCCTGAGTAATGTGGTAGCTCATGAAGTCTGGGAGAGGAAAATTCATGGTAGAAAAGGAAAAAGGTTCCTGTTTGGTCATTTCCAGTAAAAACTGTCAAGAAAATATCTTAATAGCTGTGCTCCCGACTCATGCCTTCCTCCTATTGCTGTTACCCATTCTCTCTTTCTGCTCTATTCAAACTCCTTATTTGAAAGTGAAGGATTGATCAGCAACAATCCCACATAATTAATTACTATGTTTTTGTTTTATTTTTTGAAGACAAATATTAAAAAGTTACTTATCCTGAAATTGTCTGCTTTATTTCATTTACTTTTTCCTTAGGACCAATTCTATCCTGATAAGCCAGAGTTTAGTTGATGGTACCTCTTTCCACCATTGCTTCTTCTCTGATGTATAAGTCAAAATTATTTCCTAGCGGCGCCGGCACACCGGGTTCTAGTCCCGGTCGGGGCACTGGATTCTGTCCCGGTTGCCCCTCTTCCAGGCCAGCTCTCTGCTGTGGCCAGGGAGTGCAGTGGAGGATGGCCCAAGTACTTGGGTCCTGCACCCCATGGGAGTCCAGGATAAGCACCTGGCTCCTGCCATCGGATCAGCGCGGTGCGCTGGCCGCAGCGCGCCAGCCGCGGCAGCCATTGGAGGGTGAACCAACGGCAAAGGAAGACCTTTCTCTCTGTCTCTCTCTCTCACTGTCCACTCTGCCTGTCAAAAAAAAAATTATTTCCTACATATGATGAACTCTTTCAGATCCTTTCTTAAATGAGTATTAATGACTAAAGTATTATTTGGGTAATGAAAAGAAAATCAAAGCAAACACACAAAAAATTTACTTCTGTGTCTAACCCAAGCCTCATTTTCTTTTGTAAAGCTTTCCAAACTAACGGAGACAACACAAAGTGAGTACTATTTTTGAAAGTGTTAACTGGTACTTTATCAATACTCATTGGTAGATGTGGGTAATCAACTCTAACTGGGATTTACTAGACTGTGCACCTTTTTGGATTGCTATAGGTTTTCTGATTTCTCAGTTAATGAAGAGACTGTGATATAACACCTGAAGTTCATAATACGTCACTATTGCCAGGGCAGTGTCATTGGGCATAAGTCCTGAGGCCGAACATCATAAGGATTTTGTGATTTCCATGATGGCTAAGGGAAAATTAAATAGTGATTATCTACAAAGGGCTACAGGAAGGCTATACAGCAGTCTTAAAAACTCCATTCTATTTGCTTATTGATTATACTGTATATTCAATGAATTTTCCTCTTTTGACTTTTTTGTCTTCCTTGTTTCAACCTGGGTGAATGACATAGATGGCAAAATTGGCTAAAATAAAATGACCATAGTCAATCTTTTCAGTTTAGAAATGATATTTGTAAAAATAAAAAATTGTAGATGTAATAGCAATATTTAACATTTTTGAGGATATTATTTAGCTTCTAATTCAAAAATGAAGAAACCAAGATACAAAGAGAGTAATAACTTAATATCATTCTGTGAGTTAGTAGCGCAGTTGAAGTTTAAACCCAGGCAGTTGCATTCTTGAACTTTGTTCTATCTATATGCCTCAACTGCATAATACAGGAAATCAACTATCTCTCTGTTTGTTACTCTGTCTCTCCACATAGCAGTTATAAAATCATTTCACTGATATCACAAAAATATGTCCTCTTTTTAAATGTTCAAAGTGATTTGCATGTTGCATTAGACAAATTTTATGATTATATCCCTCTCCTTATCAAGAAACATGTAAACACGTACAATTTACATGCTTTAAAATTATACAAATGAGCATTTCTTTTTTTAAGGGAGTTTATTGGGGGAAACCAGACAGACTAGAGGGAGGGGGCAAACAAGGAAAAAGAGAGAAGGAGAGTGTAGGAGAGAGAGCGCTAGAGAAATCAAGAGATAGAGAGAGACAGAGACAGAGACAGAGAGATCAGGAAATGGAGAGAAAGAGAGCCACATGTTCAGGAACAGGTCCTTTTAAAACTTTGCCCAGGGGGCGGACAGGGAAGTAGGAGCAGTGAATCCCAGTAGGATTGGGGGGGGGGGGTGATACCAGTGGTTGGGCTATGTGGCTACCTGGCTTCCAGCAATGGAGATGGGGGCTAGAGCCTAGGATGGTGTAGGGACTGCGCAATTTTACTAACATCCCCCCCACCTTTTGTTTTTTATAAAGCATGAATTTTATGGGATTACATTAGCCCAAAAGTCCAGGAGGGACTTTAGATCTGTCTTTAGAGCTACTTCCTGCTGATATAGGGCAATGATCTGTCTTTAGAGCTACTTCCTGCT
Source organism: Lepus europaeus (assembly GCF_033115175.1). Classification (NCBI taxonomy): domain Eukaryota; kingdom Metazoa; phylum Chordata; class Mammalia; order Lagomorpha; family Leporidae; genus Lepus; species Lepus europaeus. The sequence goes on from NC_084831.1 coordinate 64,635,789, forward strand.
GATATAGGGCAATGTCTCAAGCTGCTGTCTCCTGGGCAGGGAGCTGAGTATATCCCTGTAGCAGCATTTAGTTGACTGCCTCGTTGCTGAAGGCCTTGGTTCATTCCATTATCACCTCCTGTAAACACTTAAACAGACAATGCAGTGAAAAGACAGTGAGAATAGCAACCAATGATCCTAAGAGTGGCATTAACCAAGTAATGAGAGGAAATGGGCTTTGGACCCTTGTGAAGACTGTTTGATGGACATGCTTTAAAGCTGATCTCAACCAAGACCGGGAGAAAGGCCACTCATCTTTTGCAGATAGAGGGTTTGTCTATAGAGAAATTCTGAACAATCATACAACATTAAGTGGGGGAGAGGACCATTAATGCATACAGTTTGGGATTAGAGCCATTGATGTTAGAGTAGAATAGAGGCTATGATTATAAAGGAATGAGGCCCCAAGTGGGCTAGACAAGGTCTAGAACAAAGGACAGAGACATTACTAGAGGACATAAGAAAAGTGCTATCTAAGCCACAAATAAGTTCTCCAATTGAGAGGCAAATAGAAACTGACAGAAGGGGCTGATAATAATCTAGTGGGCTTTAAGGCCTTGTCAGTTATGAGGCCCAGCCCTACCTATCTCTTCACATGAACAAATGAGCATTTTTGATCATGATTTAATGATTGTAAATAATACTCATAGCCATTTCTTTGCAGCTTTATGTCTTGGTTAGAGGCAATAAAATATTTGCAAATATTTTTGCTTAATAACTTATCCTATGATAATTTGGTGGGAATGGGAGGGAATGAGTAGATACAGTATTCTTCAATAGAGTTTACACTAATTTTGTGATATAATTTGCATTATGTTTACAAGAGCTGCTAAAGGCACAAAGTACAAGGTGGCTTATGGATATTGAAGAAAGTACTCCCCAGAACACCTATATGTTAAATGTTTTACTCTTCCTAACCCCTGCTAAATTTGTGTTCTTTTTTCTCCAATTTGAAAAGTTTTTTATTTTAATTTTTAATTGGTTTAAGCAGATTCAGGGTGCTTTGTAGATTTAATTTTTTTTTTTTTGACAGGCAGAGTAGACAGTGAGAGAGAGAGAGACAGAGAGAAAGGTCTTCCTTTTGCCATTGGTTCACCCTCCAATGGCCGCCACGGCCGGCGCACCGTGCTGATCCGATGGCAGGAGCCAGGTGCTTCTCCTGGTCTCCCATGGGGTGCAGGGCCCAAGCACTTGGGCCATCCTCCACTGCACTCCCGGGCCATAGCAGAGAGCTGGCCTGGAAGAAGGGCAACCAGGACAGAATCCAGCGCCCCGATCGGGACTAGAACCCAGTGTGTTGGTGCCGCAAGATGGAGGATTAGCCTGTTGAGCCATGGCGCTGGCCTGTAGGTATAATTCTAATACAATGATATCCCCTTCCTCACTCCATCACCCTCTCTTCCTCCTACTGTGCTTCCTTCTCCCTTTCTTTAATTTTCTTTTAGCTTTTAAGATAACATATTTTAAAATTACACTACAGTAAAAAGGCTTAATACTTTGCTGAGTAAGGGTTTAACAAATAAAAAGCAAAAAGACACCAGTGGAAACATAGACAACAGATATAAATGATAATTGAATCAAAAATGACCATTTAACTTATATACAGTGGACTTTAAAGCAATCACAGATCATTAAAACTATAGTAATTTAACATTTTAGTGATTGGTTTCATGAGGTATAAAACAAAATTTTACAAAACCATTATTGCAGCAACACTGATACAGATTTTTTTTCCTTTTTTCTTTCTTTTTCTTTTCTTTCCTTTCCTTTCCTTTCCTTTCTTTTTTTTTTTTTAATTTTAGTTCTCACAAATAAGAGAGAGCATGCAATATTTGTCTTTCTGAGTCCAGCTTACTTCACTCAACATAATATTATCTAGTTATCTCTGTTTTGCTGCAAATGGTAGAATTTCATTCTTTGTTATAGCTGAATAATATTCCACTGTGTATATATATACCACATTTTCTTTACCCACTTGTTTGATGACCAACACCTTGGTTGATTCCAAATGTTGCCACTGTAAACTGTGCTGCTATGAACATGGTGGTACAGGTATCTTTTTGATACATTGTATTCAAATCTTTTGGGAATGTACCCAGTAGTGGGACTGCTGGATGGAATGGTAAGTCGATTTCTAGTATTTGAGAAATCTCCATACTGTTTACAATGATAGCTGAACTAATGTACATACCTACCAGCATTGTATAAACATTCCCCTTTGTCCAAATCTACCACAGCATTTATTACTCTCTTTGATTTGGATTTTAGCCATTCTGACAGGGATAAAGTGATATCTGATTTTTGTTTTGATTTGCATTTTCCTGTTGGCTAGTGATGTTGAGCATTTTTTTTCATATATTTGTCAATATATTTCATATATTCATATATTTGTTTTCATATATTTCATATATTTTTGTTCATATATTTTCATATATTTGTCATATATATGTCATTTGTATTTCTTCTTTTGAGAACTGCCTATTAAAGTTCTTTGCCATTTCTCAACTGGATTTTTTTATTAGTTTTTTTAGTTGCTGACACATTTGGATGTTAATCCTTTGTCAGGTAGGCAGCTTGCAAATTTCTTTTCCCATTCTATTGGATGTCTTTTCACTCTATTATTTCATTTGCTATGCAAGAGATTATGAGTTTGATATGGTCCATTTATTCAGTTTTGTTTTTGTTGCTTTTGCTTTGGGGGTCTTGTCCAAGAAATCATCCTTTATATCAATGTCTTGGAGTGTTTCCTCTATGTTTACTTCCAGAAACTTCGTAATCTCAGGTCTTCAATTTAAGTCTTTGATGCATATTGAGTTGATTTTTTTTTGTGTATATATATATATATATTATATGTATATACATGTATGTATATATATGTTATATTATATATATTTATATAAATCAATTTTGCCAATGCCATTTATTGAAGAGACTATCCTTACACCACAGTAAAGTCTGATTACTTTTATAGAAAAACATTTGTATGTATGTATGTGGATTAATTTCTGGGCTCTCTATTCTGTTTCATTGATCTATATATTTGTTGTTAAGCCAGTATCATGCTGTTTTAGTTAATATAGCTTTGTAGTATGCTTTGAAGTCGAGTATTCTGATGCTTTCAACTTTGTTTTCCTGTTGTGGATCACTTTGACTATTCTGGGACTTTTATGAATCCACATGAATTTTAGGATTGTTTTTATAATTCTGTAAAGAATATCATTGGTATTTTAATAAGGATTACATTGAATCTGTTGATTGCTTTAGCTATTATAGGTATTTTAATGATATTGATTCTTCTGATCTATGAGCAAGGAATATCTTCCCATGTTTTGTGTCCTTGATGATTTCCTTTCATCAAATTTGATAATTTTCATTATACAGATATTTCACTTCTTTGGTTAAATTATTTCTAAATATTTGATATTTTGATAGCTGTTGTGAATGGGATTCCTTTCTTGATTTCTCTTTCTGTGAATTCATCATCACCATACAAAAAAGCCACTGTTTCTTGTGTTTATTTTGTAACTTTAAAGTTTACTGTGTTTGTTTATCAATTCTAACCTATTTCAGTGCAGTGTTTAGGTTTTTTCCGTGTGTAACATCATGCTATCTGAAAGCATGGATATTCTGACTTCCTCTTTTTCAATTTTGAAATCTTTTTTTTTTCTTTATCCTCCCTAATTGCTCTTGTTAAAGTTTTCAATACTATATTGAGCAAGAGCTGCAAAAGTAGATATCCTTGTTTTGTTGCAGATCTGAGAGAAAATGCTTTCAGCTTTTCCCCATTCAGTTTGATATTGGTTGTTGGTTTGTGATATATAGACTTTATAATTTTAAGGAATGTGCCTCATTTGTGGAGGATTTTTATCAAGCATTGATGAAAGAAATGATGAAGTGATGTTGAATCTTATCAATTGCTTTCTCTTCATCTATTGAGATGACTATTTGCTTTTTGTCCTTCATTCTATTGATGTAATTTATGACAGTTATTGATTTGCAACTACCCTTGCATATTTGGGATAAATCCCACTTGATTGTGATGAATGATTCTTTGATGTGGTTTTGGATTCAATTTGCTAGTATTTTATTGAAAATGTTTACATCTGTGTTTATTAAGTATATTGGTCTATAGTATTCTTATCATGCCCTTTCTTTGTTTGGCTTTGGTACCAAAGCATTGGTGTCCTCATAAAAAGAGTTGGGTAGAGTTGAATTTTTTTAAAAGATTTATTTTATTTATTTGAAAGGCAGAGTTATAGAGAGAGGTAGAACAAAGAGAGGGGTCTTCCATTTGCTGGTTCACTTCCCAGATGACCACAACGGCTGGAGCTACGCTAATCTGAAGCCAGGAGCCATTAGCTTCTTCAGGGTATCACATGTGGTTTCAGGGGCCCAAGGATTTGGGCCATCTTCTACTGCTTTCCCAGGCCACAACAGAGAGCTGGATGGGAAGTGGAGCAGCCAGGACTAGAACTGTTGCCTGTATTTGTCATTACTCATGTTTTCTTCAGTTCAGGATTCATTTCTATAGGATTATTTTATTATTCTGGTGGTGTCATGCTACCTTGCTTCTTCAGGTCTCCTGTGTCTCTACATTGATGTCTCCCCATATGTTGTGTTTGATCCTTCTTTGTAGAGCAGGTTTTATTGTAAATGAGTTTATAGTTTAGCGAATGGAAGGTATCAGTTGGCTTATTGCTTTGGCTTTGGTTCTAGGTGAGCCCAGGGATTTAGTCTCTCAGTGATTTCTTTTTTCTCAATCAGTGTCAACTGTGTCTATAAGTGATACAGTGGACTAGTCTGCTCTAATTTGTAGCTACAGAAATATGGCTTTTAGGTGAATAAGGGTTTCCTTGGGTGTGTATCTTTGGCCCACAGAGAATTCAGTCAGTCTTCCTGATGAATGTGATAGTCAGGGTCTTGTTCATGGTGCTGAGGGAGATAATGGTGGCTACCCCCTTGTCCTGCTGGCAAGCCAGAGTGATGCCTGGACTTGTGGCACCAATTGTTGTGGCTCTAGGACTGTTATACAAATGAACTCTTCCGGCCAGCACCGCGACTCAATAGGCTAATCCTCTGCCTGCGGCGCCAGCACACCGGGTTCTAGTCCTGGTTGGGGTGCCGGATTCTGTCCTGGTTGCCTTCTTCCAGGCCAGCTCTCTGCTGTGGCCTGGGAAGGCAGTGGAGGATGGCCCAAGTGCTTGGGCCCTGCACCCCCATGGGAGACCAGGAGAAATACCTGGCTCCTGCCTTCGTATCAGCGCGATGTGCCGGCCGCAGCGTGCTGGCCGTGGCGGCCATTGGAGGGTGAACCAACGGCAAAAGGAAGACCTTTCTCCCTGTCTTTCTCTCTCTCTCTCACTGTCCACTCTGCCTGTCAAAAACAAAACAAAACAAAACAAAAAAATGAACTCTTCCACAGGTCCTGCTAGGAGAGTCCAACTGATGCTGTGGTTTTTAATACCAACAGCCTTAGTCTTAGGACTTCAGGATGTGAACTGAACCCTGTTCCAATCCTACAGTGTGACTACAAGTTACACAGATTTTACTGTGAAGAGTATGAGTCCAGAGAGGTGTAATACAGATAGTTTTTTTCCCTATGTCCATTGGGTAGAATCCAGTGGCACCAGGAAATTGAATGAACAGTTATAGTCCTTGATTTGCAGGGTGTGTTTGGGTCATTACCCAGATCTTCCAGGGCAAGCGTAGGTTCTTTTATGGGCTGCTTCTGGTGTTAGCCCCCAGAAGCTTAGGCAAATCCCTTGGCTCATGTAGAGTGTGTGAGCACTTGTCTGGGCCTAATGCCCCAAAACTCCCACTGATGCAGGATACAGAGAAACTGCTGATTGTCCCACATGTTGACCTGACTCTGACTATGATGCTGGTAGGAGCAGAATAGTGGACACTACATGGCTTTTCATTGCTAAGTATGGCACTCTATGCTGGTCGGGGAAGAGTGGGAAGAAAAGAAGAACAATCTGGCTTCCCAGCTTTAGCCCAGCAGTTGCTAAGATACCAGTCAATTCCCCAGGCTGAAGTAAAAGTCAATGAGTCACTGTGGAATTCCCTGTCAGATGAAACTGCGAGTAGCAGGCATGTGGCAATTTCTTCTTATCTGAAGGTGGTAAAATGGCATCTCACAGTCTGCAGATGCAGGTGGCTGTGCCATGCATGTTACTGCAGAGATGCCTGTCTTTTCTTCTCTTGTCCCACCAAGTCTTTGAATCTTCTTCCTCTCCTTCTTTTTCTCCTCCTTCTCCTTCCTTCTTTGGTTCTTCCTTGAAAATTTCCTTGGTCAGACCCTGGGAACATACTTCTTCCTTTGTTCTTTTCACATCCCAATGCAGTTTAAGTTAGTATGACTACAACATATTCAGCCATCTTTGATCCTTGTATACTTCTTTATTAGTATTTTTAGTTGAAAAAATTTTCACTCTTACAGCTCTAACATAGATTGCAGGGCATTAATATCTCTGTCCCCTGGTCACTGCATGCCAGTGGTAACTAAAACTATTCCCACATTTCCAAATGATCCTGAGAAAAACAGAAGGAATTAGGAAAAAACAATGGATAAATATACCTACCACTTATTTACCCTCTCCTCTTCTTCCCTATGCACAATTTAGCTTGGCCACTTAAAAGGGCCTCTTAAAAAGGTGAGAGGGAGGACTATTAGATATAATGAAGAAAAAATTGAAAGAAGCAAGTGAAACCATCTCCTCTCAGGAAAAGCCCTGTGACCCAAATGTAGTCCCTTTTGATGATGTGGCTGAAGAGCGACAGCATGCTAATGACTACTTTTGGACCATGGCTTGATGGTTTCAGTTGCCTCTTATCTACTACTCTGTCACTGTAATCTAATATGAAAGATAGGAAGGAAGTATTTTCTTGCAGCATTATCCGATTACAGAAGTCATGCACAACAGTGTGCCTCCTTGTGAAGATTTCAGACATATCACACTAATCTTATCATGTCCCTTGCATTGAACTGCTTTTGTCTATGACACCATGTCTGGAGGTCACAGTTCACTCTCTGATGTTGAGTATGGAAGAGTTTGGTTCTTATGCGTTGATTTGCTTCATCATTATTAGAGCATAGCATTTTTAATGTAAATGTTCTCATTGATATTCTGAGAACTGTAAAAGAATCTCTAATTCAGGCTATGCTAAGAATAAAAGTTTTTTTTAACTTTTATTTAATTAATATAAATTATCAAGGTATAAATTTTGGATTATAGCAGCTTTTTCCCCCCATAAAAACCCTCTCACCCACAACCATCCTATCTGCCACTCACTCTCCCATCCTATTCTTAATCAGGATTCATTTTCGTTTATCTTTATATACAGATCAAGTTAGTATATACTAAGTAAAGATTTCAACAGTTTGTAACCACACAGAAACACAAAGTATAAAGTGTTGTTTGAGTACTAGTTCTACTGTTAATTCACATAGCACAACATATTAAAGACAGAGATCCTACGTGGAGAGTAAGTGTACAGTGACTCCTGTTGTTGATTTAACCATTGACACTCTTGTTTATGGAGTCATTAATCACCCGAGGCTCTTGTAACGAGCTGCTAAGGCTATGGAAGCCTCTTGAGTTCACAAACCCCAATCTTATAAGACAAGATCGTAGTCAAAGTGGAAGATTTGTCCTCCCTTCAGAGAAAGGTACCTCCTTCTGTGATGGCCCATTCTTTCCACTGGGATCTCACTTGCAGAGATCTTTCATTTAGGTCATTTTTTTTTTTTTGCCATAATGTCTTGGCTTTCCACGCTGAAATACTCTCATGGGCTCTTCAGCTAGATCCGATTGCCTTAAGCGCTGATTCTGAGGCCAGAGTGCTATTTAGGACATCTGACATTCTATGAGTCTGCTGTGTATCCCACTTCAAATGTTGGATAATTCTCTCATTTTTTATTCTATCAGTTAGTATTAGCAGACACTAGTCTTGTTTATGTGATCCATTTGACTCTTAATCCTATCATTATGATCAATTATGAACTGAAACTGATCACTTGGACTAGTGAGATGGCAGTGGTACATGCAACCTTGATGGGATGGTAGTGGAATCCCCAAGCACGTTTCTTTCTTTCTTTCTTTCTTTCTTTCTTTCTTTCTTTCTTTCTTTCTTTCTTTCTTTCTTTCTTTCTTTCTTTCTTTCTTTCTTTCTTTCTTTCTTTCTTTCTTTTGAAAGGCAGAGTGAACAGTAAGAGAGATAGACAGAGAGAAAGGTCTTCCTTTTGCAGTTGGTTCACCCTCCAATAGCTGCCGCAGCCAGGGCACTGCAGCTGGTGCACTGCACTGATCTGAAGCCAGGAGCCAGGTGCTTCTCCTAATCTCCCATGTGGGTGCAGGGCCCAAGGACTTGGGCCATCCTCCACTGCACTCCTGGGCCATAGCAGGGAGCGGGCCTGAAAGAGGGGCAACGGAGACAGAATCTGCTGCCCCGACTGGTACTAGAAACCAGTATGCCAGCGCCGCAGGTGGAGGATGAGCCTATTGAGCTGTGGTGCCGGCCCCAGGCACGTTTCTAACTCTACCATTTTGGGCAAGCCCGATTGAGCATGTGCCGAACTGTACATCTCCTCCCTCTCTTATATTTAACAGGGATCACTTTTCAGTTAAATTTAAACACCTGAGAATAATTGTGTTTTAATTACAGAGTTCAACCAATAGTATTAAGTAGAACAAAAAAATACTAAAAGGAATAAAGTAGTAAGACAATCAGGACAAGTGTTGATCAAGTCAATGTTTCTCATAATGTCCATTTCACTTCAACTGGTATCCCCTTTGGTGCTCAGTTTGTTGTCACCAACCAGGGAGAACATATGATATTTGTCCTTTTGGGACGGGCTTAATTCACTCAACATGATGTGTTCCAGATTCCTCCATTTTATTTCAAATGACTGGATTTCATTTTTTTTTTTACTGCTGTATAGTATTCTATAGAGTACATATCCCATAATATCTTTATCCAGTTTTCTGTTGATGGGCATTTGGGTTGATTCCACATATTAGCAATTGTGAATTGAGCTGCAATAAATGAAGAACAGACCACTCTTTTATTTGCCAATTTAATTTCCTTTGGGTTAATTCCAAGGAGTGGGATGGCTGGGTTGTATGGTAGGGTTATGTTCAGGTTTCTGAGGAATCTCCAGACTGATTTCCACAGTGGCTTTACCAGTTTGCATTCCCACCAACACTGGGTTAGTGTCCCTTTTTCCCCACATCCTCTCCAGCATCTATTGTTGGTAGATTTCTGTATGTAAGCCATTCTCACTGGGGTGAGGTGAAACCTCAGTGAGGTTTTGATTTGCATTTCCCTGATTGCTAGTGATCCTGAACATTTTTTCATGTGTCTGTTGGCCATTTGGATTTCCTCTTTTGAAAAATGTCTATTGAGGTCCTTGGCCCATCTCTTAAGTGGGTTGTTTGTTTTGTTGTTGTGGAGTTTCTTGATCTCTTTGTAGATTGTGGTTATTAATCCTTTAACTGTTGCATAGTTTGCAAATATTTTTTCCCATTCTGTCAGTTGCCTCTTCACTTACCTGACTGTTTCTTTTGAAGTACAGAAACTTCTCAATTAGATGTAATCCCAATTGTTAATTTTGGCTTTGACTGCCTGTGCTTCTGGAGTCGTTTCCAAGAAGTCTTTGCCTGTGCCTATATCTTACATGGTTTCTTTGATGTTCTCTAATAATTTGGTGGTTTCAGGTCATAGATTTAGATCTTTAATCTCTGTTCAGTGGATTTTTGTGTAAGGTATATGGTATAAGTCTTACTTCATGCTTCTGCATGTGAAAATCCAGTTTTCCCAGCACCATTTATTGAATAGACTGTCCTTGCTCCAGGAATTGGTTTTAGATCCTTGATCAAGTATAAGTTGGCTGAAGATGTTTGGATTGATTTCTGGTGTTTCTATTCTGTTCCATTGGTCTATCCATCTGTTTCTGTACCAGTACCATGCTGTTTTGATGACAACTGCCCTGTAGTATGTCCTGAAATCTGGTATTGTGATGCCTCTGGCTTTGTTTTTGTTGTACAATGAAAAGTTCTGTAGATATCTGTTAGATCCATTTGGCCTATAGTGTCGATTAAATCTGCTGTTGATCTTCTGTCCGATTGATCTGTCTATTGCTGAAAGTGAAGTACTGAAGTCTTGCATACTATTGTATTGGAGTGCTAATCTCCCTTTAAGTCCCTTAACATATCTTTTAAATCAACTGGTGCCCTTCAATTAGGTGCATATACTTTTATAATAGCTACATCTTCCTGTTCAATTGATCCCTTAATCATTATATAGTGCCCCTCTTTGTCTCTCTTAACAGTTTTTGTATTAAAGTTTACTTTGTCTGATTTTAAGATGGCTATGCCAGCTCTTTTTAGGTTTCTGTTGACATGGAATATTTTATTCCATCCTTTCACTTTCAGTCTGCATGCATCTTTGTTGGAAAGATTTGTTTCTTGTAAGTAGCAAACAGATGGGTTTTGTTTTTTAATCCATTCAGCCAGTCTGTGTCTATTAACTGGAGAGTTGAGGCCATTTACATTCAATGTAACTCTTGATAAGTAGTAATTTACCCTGCCATATTCTCAAAGATATTTCTAATATATGATTTGAACTTCCTGTGATCTTTTACTGGGAGGTTTTCTTCCTTTACCTTCTTTTGTATTGGAGGCCGTGTTTCTGTGTTTCTGTATGTAACACATCTTTAAGCATCTTTTGCAGGGCTGGATGAGTGGTGACAAATTCTTTCAATTTCTGTTTGCTACGAAAGGTCTTTATTTCACCTTCATTCACAAAAAAGAACTTTGCATGATATAATATTTGGGCTGGCAGTTTGTTTTTTTTTTTTTTCTCTTAGTACCTGGGCTATATCTCACCATTCCCTCCTAGCCTGTAGGGTTTCTGATGAGAAATCTGCTGTGAGTCTGATTGGAGATGCTCTCAGAGTAATCTGACATTTCTCTCTTGCACATTTTAGAATCTTTTCTTCATGTTTCACTGTGGTGAGTTTGATTACAACGTGTCGTGGTGAGGATCTCTTTTGGTCATGTTTATTGGGGGTTCTATGTGCTTCCTGTACTTGGATGTCTCTTTCCTTCTTCAAACCCGGGAAGTTTTCTGCTAGTATCTCACTAAAAATACCTTCTAATCCTTTCTCTCTCTCCACTCCTTCAGGAACTCCTAGAACCCGAATGTTGGTTTTTAAATAGTATCCTCTAGATTCCCGACAATATTTTTAGATTTCTAATTTCCTCTTCTTTTCTTTGGTTTGACTGTGTAGTTTCTTGTGCTCTTTCTTCTAAGTCTGATATTCTCTCTTCTACCTCATTGATTCTGTTTTTAAGGCTCTTAAATGTTTTTTTTTTCATTTGTTCCCTTGAATTCTTCTTTTCATTTTGATTTCCCTTCAATATCACAATTTTATATTCTAATAAATTCCTCATTTCATTTTGATTCCTCCTAAAGATTTCATTTTCATGAGGGAGATTATCTGTCCTGTCCTGTATGGCTTTCTTTAATTCATGCATTTGTATTTGATATCATCTAAATGTTCTTATGAATTTTTTGAATTCCTTATCTTGCATTTCTTCCATCTCATCATCTTTGTAATCTTGTATTGGAGTGTCATGTTCATGTGGGAGCATCATGATGCCTTCCTTGTTATTGCTTCCTTGGTTTCTGCATTTGTTGTTTGGCATTGTGGAGATATTCTTTGGCTTCTTTTTCTACTTCTTCTTCTTCTTCTTCCTCCTCCTCCTCCTCCTCTTCCTCCTCCTCCTCTGGTGGCTTTCTCCTTATACTATGACTCTGGATTAAGTGGACTTTCTGCTTTTAGTGAATCTCTAGAGGTTTGTGATGGGTGTGGCCATAGAGCTCTATTCAGTTCTTCAGTGTTAAGGGTGTGCCAAAGCTGAGACACCCAGGTTTGGCATGGTAAATCTTCTCTCCCTCTTTTTTTTTTTTTTTTATTCAGAATGGAAGTAATTCCATTCAGGTGAGCTCTTGTCCTTGATGGCAATCAGTGCCTGAGTGCTACCCCCAGTGGGTGTAATATTTGTCTGCTCTGTCCCAAGGACCACACAAAGGATTCGTGCAGTCCTCAGCGTAAGCTCAGATTCCCCTGCAATGTCTTTCACTGTGTTGCCAAGGTTACTGAGTTCGTCACATCTCCCATGGAGACTATTCATGTCTCAGGCACTCTTGAGTTCTCACTCACAATCTTTATTTATTTATTTTTATCACAGTCCCGATTCATAAGCTCCACATATTCACTAGGTCTTAACTCCTGTTATTACTCCCAACCAGAGTCTAGTTTTTCTGTTTGGGTGAGAGTGGGCACAGCTCCGATCTGGTGTAGCTGTCACATATGTCCAAAATGGCACCTGCTCTATTATCTTGCAGCCTTTGTAAGGTGTGTGGAGAGATAGAATTGTGTCCATACTGTCCCTTTTGTTTTTTCTTTCCTCTAGTTAGGCTGGTGTATTTTCTTCCCCAGGGCTTCAAGCCTTGTTCCCTCTAGGCTCTTCCTGCTGCTTTTCCGCCAGTGTCTTGGGCTACTGCGGTTTCACCTTTGTTTCCAGTGCTTGTGTGGAGAAGAAGTTTCTTGGCATCTGGACTCCTGAGCCATGGGTGTCTGTGTCCTCCACGTAGATCCACCGTGTCCCTCTAATTCCAGAAGAGTTCCCTCTGCAGTTTTTTCCCTAACTCTTCCCTGAGCCTTCACTATCTCCACTTTTATTAAGCTATCTCTTCCTGGATATCAGTGCACTCCCTCCCTATTGCGCCATCTAGGAACTACCAGAGAATGAAAGTCTTAAAACATTCTATACTTCAACTTAATTGAGACCTAAACATATTCATTGTGATTAACAATTTAACATTCCTTAACAGGAAATAAGCATGTAAATTACATGAAATTATGTACAAAGTTTATATTAATTATAGGGCAGTATGTCAAATTTTCTATTATCTTGAGTTACTAAAAATTAGATAATTTTATTTAATTTTTTAAAAGAAACTTTTTTTTAGATTTGTTTATTTATTTGATAGAATTACAGAGATGTTGAGACAGAAAGGTCTTCCATCCACTGCTTCACTCCCCAAATGCCCACAATGGCCAGAAGTAAGCTGATCTGAAGCCAGGAGCCAGGAGATTCCTCTGGGTCTCCCACACAGGTACAGGGGCCCAAGTACTTGAGCCATCTTCCACTACTTTCCCATACCATAGTGGAGAACTAGATCAGAAGTGGAGCAGCTGGAAATTGAACAGGCACCCATATGGGATGCCAGCACCACAGGTAGAAGCTTAGTCTACTACGCCACAGTACTGGTCCCATTAAGTAACTTTTAGTAGACTATAAAATTTTAGCTATCAGTAACTGCACTTTGTTCTTCCTTGAGTTATACAGACCTTGCAAAATGCATTCAAAATAATTCTTTTCCTTTGAAATATTTGTATTTCCCCTCAGCTTTCAGATATAATATTTACGAACTATTTTCTGTTAAATCACTTCACTCTTTTACACTCATCTAAAGACAATCATTAAGACATCTACACTCCATGTCAATAAGATATACAGCATTATGATTCACCAGCCTTCTTCATTACTGATTTTAGCTTTGTCAGTTTTTTAACAAACTACTAACAGATCAAGTAATAAGAGTCCTAGGAAATATATTGCCTATAACAGCTGTTGTTATTGAGGGCAAAAGGAAAGGGAGTTTGTACATTTCCCAGAAATATTAATAATTAAACATTCCCTTAAATTAGAGTCACCTTGTAGCTGCAGCTACATCTTCCAAAAAAAAAAAAAAAAGTTTTGCAATGGCCTCTATCTGAAGCTGTGCTATGCAACTTAGTCATAGGTGTTATGCCAATTCCATATGTTTAAAATATATTTATTGTAATGGGGTGATGGACGGTCAGTTTTCAATTACATTATTTCAATTAAAATACTGATAACAATATTGTCAATAAAACATCTTTGGTTTTTCACATTTAAACCACATCTGAACCTGTTATACTAAGTACTAAATACTCCATGTACTTTAGAGAATGTTCAGTTAAAAATCACTGGCATTTGCATAAGGGGATATTTTCTGATAATACTGCCTTATTATTTCAATTTTGCAGAAAAAAATCATATATGGAATATTCAATATATTAATGTGAGATTTACATGACTGACTGTTAATGCTTGTCATTGAAACAAAATTGTGAACACACTGGGCAACCAAAAGACCCTGGTTACCATAATAAGCAACATGTATTGGTTCTTACATATACTCATTATTAATTTGTCTGCTTGGGCCTGTTTTCTTTTGTTTCTGTGTCCTATTCTCATCTGTTTCACCATATTGCTATCAAAGCTATCCTGTGAAGTATTATATCTACTCAGAGTTCTCTCTTTATTGAATAATGTAATAAACCATAGCACCATCTAATGACTTCACACATAAATCCACTACCAAATTTATTCCTTTAGAGAGGTTTATTGGAAACCTAACCATTTTTTCTCACTTTCCTAAGGACCCTAAAATAGATTTTAGGAACCATTATGTACCTGGCACAGTTAATTCTCTTTATGAAAAAAATGACCAGATGAGGGCCCTTTCCAAAAGTGGTCACTGTCATCTGACTGTGCTAACTTCATACTGTATGTTGTATTTGGAATCCTAGCAAAGATAGCCATTCCTGAGCTGGCTTGGAATATGAGTATTGCTTAATAGTGTCTAAACTAGAGAGTTGCTAACTGGTATAATTAGATCATATCTGTTGGGAAGTTTGAAGCAAAGAGAGAAAGAGGGAATCATACAGTATGAAGTTAGCTAATTCAGACACTGGATAGCAAAGACAAAGGCTGAAGTGGTTGGATATGTGAATGAACTGCATTGAGTTCTGGGTTGTGAATCCAATTCCCAGTCAAACCCCAGCTCTTGCAGGCTTTGGAAAGTAAATGCATCAGCAGATAGGAACGGGAGTTATCTCTTTCTGCCTCTCAAATATATAATAATTAAAATAAATAAATACACACATAAATAAATAAAGACCTGGGACATAGCGGGTAAGCTGCCATTTGCAACACCAGCATCCCATACGGGTACCTTGCTTCACTTCCAATCCAGCTCTCTGAAAATGGCCTGGGAAGAGCAGTGGAAGATGGCCAGAGTGCTTTGGCCCCTGCCACCCATGTAGGAGACTCCTCGCTCTTGTCTTCAGCTTGGGTTTGCTCTGTCAATTGAGACCATCTGTGGCGTGAACCAGCAGGTAGAAGATCCTTCTCTCTCTCTCTCTCTCTCTCTCTCTCTCTCTCTTTCTCTCTCTCTCTCTCCCCCTCTGTAACTCTGACTTTCCAATAAATAAATAAATAAATAAATAAGTAAACATTTTATCAAGATTTAAAAAGACAAAATCATTGGTTTCACAGGTTTTTAAAGTTTATTTCATTCATCTTTCCCTTATTTCTGTTTGAACTTCATCATTTTCCTTATTGTCTTACTTTGTGTGTTTAAAATATTTTCTATATTATCTTTAGTATTTTAAACAAATGAAATAAAACTGCTATATTTTTGGGATATTCATTAACTCTAACACCTGTGTGAAATCTGTATCTTTTTTTCCTACTCTTTGCCTGCTTTGTAATTGTGTATTTTCTCTTTTGAGTGTTAGATATTTTTGTATTTCCATAAATATTTTTGAGCTTTCTTTTGTGTCTCAGTCCAGTAACTTAAACATACTTTAGTCTTCTCAACCTTTCTTTTTAAAGATTTGTTAAGATCCAAAGTAGTGCTTAGTCTAAAACGAATTGTGCTTCTTTATCAGTTAACTCTTTTGTATACTCTGCCCAATGCTTCATGCATTGTTGAATTTTTTCTCCCTTCTATGGAGTAATATGGTGCTCAAATCATTTGTTTATCATCTCTCAGATATCACTAACTTCAGTTCCTGATTTCCAGTGTCTTGAAGAATAACCATTTCATGTATTTTATATGGCATTTACTTCAGCAAAGAGAGAGTTCATCTAATCATTATTATTCCATATATATTCCATACATCCAGAAGTATAAATCCATGGAATAATATTTAAAATTCTCTTTTACTCAGAAAATATGAAATTCTGGATGTTACATTGCTATCCTGGGCTCTTTAGACTTTTGTGTAGGTATTCCTAGAAGATTCAAATATAAATCTTAATTGACAAATATCATACACACTTTATAAAATTCTTTATAAAAGGGCTATTTCAAATGTCACTTAAATCTCATGGTATTAAAAGATTCAATGATGTTAAATTTGCATACAATTAAAATCTTGTTATTAGTTTTTAATCATATGTCATTGAGATGAAGTTTGTTGGTTGTTCTTTCTTTTTTTTTTCTTCTTTTTTGATTGAAAAGACATAACCCTGTTTAAGGATATATAGTAAGTATAAATTTCTAGGGTTTTGAATCATTTCCTAATACCTGCATGAACTTATCCCTATAATAGAAATACATATTAACTATTTTTTAAATAAAGACATTTAAACAATTCATGGTAAAATGGAATTCAAAGGTAAGTTTATTTTTGTGCAAACTATTTGGAATTCTACCTTAGATCTTTTCATACTATAGTATATCATATATCTTTCATGAATCTTTTTTAATGTCACTTGGAAGCCTGGATTTTAAAATTACTTTATACTAGCATGGATTTTAAAATTACTTTACACTAAAATACACTTATATTTAAATCTTATTTTCTTTAAACTTTTGAAATCCTCTTGTATAAGTAGTAAAACACTCATTAACATAAAAACGAGATATGAATTCACATTTAATAGTTTTGACAAATCATTTGCATTTATCCACATCTTTTTTAAAACTTGTATATATAATAACAATTGCTTTATTAATGATTATTATTCTGGCACATACACAGAAAAATACTAGTTGCAAGGGCTTCACTTTCAACTTCTCATGCTAGAGATAAAGTGTGAATACTTTAGGAGGTGTCAACAAATTGCCTTGTAGATTGGTTCCTATGTTTCCTGTTTAAAACATTGTGTCTCCTAGAAATGCTTTTGATAGCTAGAGGCTGTTTTGACATATTCACATCTCTTGCAGCCTAAAGTAATAAGCAAAACCAAATGTAGACAGGTCAAATGTGACATCACAATGACAGAAAATGAGAATGAGTATTCTAAGGCAAACATCAGATCCATAGCTCTTATTCTTACTAAGAAATAATGTCAACAAGAAGCTCAATTATTTTTCTCAAATTGGAAAATGCAAAGTGAATAAATACTTTATAGAATAGTCTTATTTAGGGAAACAATATTGCTGATAACTGAAAAACTGAAGATAGTTGTCATATTTTGACAGTATATTTTCCAATATAGTTCTAAGATGTGAAATCTAATCATGTTCACCCTTTTCCATGTCATTTAATGCCTCTCTTTGAAGCATTCTGCCTCCCAAAATGCTGTAATGAATCCAGAATTCATGGTAAAGCTCTATGTTCCCTTACCTCTCATTAGTTGAACCCAGCTTTGTCGAATTTTATTTCTTTAGCTCTCCTGTGGCTGAAGTGAAATTCAAATATCTTTTGTCATAAAAAATGTAAAGGAAATAGCAGGGTAATTTCTCCCCAAAGGAAATAATAGTGCAGTTTAATAATATATTGGGAACATATGACCCGGTCAGCCATTTATTTATCCTCTTAGCCTGGCTATTTTATTTAGAAGTCAACAAAAATGAGACAGCAACATTTTATACAAAAAATAATACACTTATCATTTACTAGCTTTTGTGTTAAAATAGTTTGAAGAAAATTATTTTAATTTCTTTTCCATTTTTTCTCCATTTACTTGAAATTTGTTATGGAAACTTTTAAAAAGTACTGAATTCAATTTTCATATGGAGTGATAGAATATAACAAAATAATTAATAATCAATGAAGTTTGGATTAAGATGGCAGAGTAGGAATGGAGCTTAGTGCTCTAGACTATGAAAAGATAATTTAAAAATATTGGGAAGAGTGTAGTCTCAGGGAAGAGATAGGGAGAAAACAGTAGAGGAAACTCTATTCAAGTTGGTGGGATGACAGCAGACTATGTGGAGGGTGTGGACACTCATAAATCAGGAACCTAGCAGCTGAGAGCCTCTGCACCAGCTTTCGAGAGTGAGGTGAGACTAGACTGCAGCAGCCTAAGCCATTGACAATAAAACTGCAGGAAAAGCCTTGAGAGAATTCAGCTTGGAGCCCTGTGGGGGATAGTGTACCTGCCAAACTACAAGAAAAAAAAAAAAAAAGTGGGCACATTTCTCTCTCCCGCCAAACACCCTGCATTAGCATGCTGTAACAAGCTGATAGAGAGTGGGCACCATTTTAGACATATGTAACAGCTGAGCCAGCTTGTGTCCATGCCCAACAACCAGCTGAGTAGAGACTCCTGAGTCTGGCAGGGAGAACTGACAAGGGGCTGGGTGATTGTGACTGTGGGAGGCTTGTGTGCCCTGACTATGAAAGCACTGAAGCTATGTGGAAAGGCTCAGGGTGTGGCTTGGACTTTGGGCAGTATTGTGGGAGGCTCCACATACTCAGGACTTTCAGGTTTCCTGGTGAGGGACACTGCTGGGGAATATGCTTATACCAAAGACTGCACAGATCCTTTGTGTGGTCTTTGTGGAAGTGCAGACAAACATTATACCCACTGGTGCTAGCACCCAGGCAGTGGTCTCCTTTGAGGAGAGGAAATGAGCTGAGTCTACACCATCAGAACAAACCACCCCTCTAATTTAAAAAAAAAATAAAGAGTAGATCTATGATGCCCAACCTGGGTGTCACCTTAACCCTCCCTTCACTCTGGAGCATTGAACAGAATTCCCGGCCACACCCACCACATGCCTCCACGTATTCCCTGAAAGCAGACACTCCACTATTCCACACTGACATAGTCCAAAGATAAAAGCCACCACAGGAAAAAAAAAGAAATAAAAGAAAAAGAAAGAGAAAGAAATAATGAAACCAAGAGTATCTCCACAAATGCTGAAAAATAAATGCACCAAATTCAAGAAACAAGAATAGGAAACACTACATGATACTCCTAAAAGAATACAACACTTCAACACTAGATTGTTAAGATGATGAGATTGAAGAAATGCCAGAAATGGAATTCAAAGTATTGATCATAGGATACTTAGAAGTAATCAGAAGCAAGTGCACAAACTAATGACATCCATACAGGACATGAAAGGAAATTTCTCTCCCGAAATTGAGATCTTAAACAGAAAGCAAAATGAAATCTTGGAAATAAAGAATTCAATAGAACAAAGAAAAAATGCACTACAAAGCCTTAACAACAGAATTGGTGATGCAGAAGAAAGAATATCCAACCGAGAAGACAAATCACAAGAAATTACATAGACAAAATCCAAGAAAAAGAAGTTAGAAAACTAAAAAATACTGTTAGGAATCTACAGGATACTATCAAATGACACAATATATGGGTTCTAGGACTTCCTTAAATTGTGGAAATAGAGAAAGGATTAAAAGGCTTTTAGTAAAATAATGACAGAAAACTTCCCTAATTTGGAGAAAGAAAGGGACATTCAAGTGCAGGAAGCACATAGAACTCTTAACAGACATGACCAGAAAAGATCTTCATCAGAGCACACTGTAATCAAACTCTCCATAGTAAAACATAAAGAAAAGATTCTAAAATTTGCATTGGAGAGATGCCAGATTTCTTTCAGAGGATCTTTAATTACACTCACAGTGGACTTCCCATCAGAAACCCTACAGGCTAGGAGAGAATAGCAAGATAAATTCCAAGTCTTAAGAGAAAAAAATAGTCAACACAAAATACTATACCCTGCAAAGCTCTCATTTATGAATGAAAGTGAAATAAATACTTTCTATAACAAACAAAATAGAATTTGTCACCACCCACCCAGCCTTGCAAAAGGCTACCTAAATTGAGCTATGAAGACATAGGAAACCTAAACAGACCAATAACCAAGATGGAAATTGAATCAGTAATAAAGACCCTCCCAACAAAGAAAATCCCAGGACTGGATGTCTTCACTGTTGAATTCTACCAGACATTTAAAGAACTAACTCCAATTCTTCTGAAGCTATTCAAACAATTGAAACAGAGGGAATCCTCCCAAATTCTTTCTATGAAGCCAGCATCACCTTAATTTCTAAACCTGAAAAAGATGCAACTGTGAATGAGAACTACAGACCAATTTTCCTGATGAACATAGACAAAGGAGCTAAAATCAATCCCTGGAGCAAGGACAGTCATTTTTACCAAATGGTGCTGGGAAAACTGGATTTCCACATGCAGAAATATGAAGCAAGACCCCTACCTTACACTTTACGCAAAATCCACTCAAAAGTGTTTAAGATTTAAATCTATAACCTGATACCTTCAAATTATTAGAAAACATTGGGGAAATCATGCAAAACATTGGCATAAGCAAAGACGTCTTAAAAATTCCCCAGAGGCACAAGCAATAAATGTCAAAATTCACAAATTCAATCACATCAAATTGAGAAGTTTCTCTACTGCAAAAGACACACTCAGGAAAGAGAAAATGCAACCAACAGAATGGGAGATATTATTTGCTATCTATTCAACTGATAAAGAATTAATAACCAGAATATGTAAAGAGATCAAGAGACTCAACAACAACAAAACAAACAACACAGTGAAGAAATGGGCAAAGGACTTATACAGACATACCTCAACAGAGGAATTCCAAATGGCCAATAGAAATGAAAAAATGCTCAGGATTGCTAGCTGTCAGGGAAATGCAAATCAAAACCACAATGAGGTTTCACTTCACCCTAGGTAGAATGGACATCATACAGAAATCAACAAACAACAAATGTTGGAGGATGTGGGGGAAAAGGTACCTTAATCCACTGTTGATGGGAATGTAAATTGGTGAAGCCACTGTAGTAGACAGCATGTCGATAGCTCAGAAATCTTAATATAGGCCTTCCATATGACCCAGACATCCCACTCCTGGGAATTTACCCAAGAGAAATGAAATCAGCATATGAGAGTTATCTGCACATCTGTGTTTACTGCAGCTCAATTCATAATAGCTAAGGCATGGAATCACTCCAAATGCCTGTCAACTGAGGACTGGATAAAGAAATTATGTGATATGTACACTAAGGAATACTATATCGTGGTAAAAATTGAAATCTGGTCATTAACAACAAAATGGATGAATCTAGAAAACATCATACTTAGAGTTAAGCATATATCCATAAAATCAATTGAAAATAGATCTCAGTAAAAAAAAAAAGTGTGAGAATAAGAGACAGAGGAGTAAGAGGGCTGGGAGTATGGGTGGGAGGGGAGGCATGTTGGGAAGAATCACCATGTTCCTAAAGTTGTAATTATGAAGTGTATGAAGTTTGTAACTGTAAAGCTATATATTTCTGCATACAATCCTATGGACTAATTTCTAATGGTACAGTTTAAAAACTTTCCATGGGACCCCAAATCTCCTTAGGCTGGGTGGTAAAGAGACAATCTTAAGTGTTAAAGTGATCCTATGGATAGGATTGAGTGTCTGGCAATAATAATAGATAGAATTAATAATGAGCAGAAGCTCCAACATGAGAAGCAGTCCACACAGCAGACTCAGAATGACAATTGCTTTAAGTTGCACTCTGACCTCAGAATCAGCCCTTAAGGCATTCTGGTCAGGCTGAAAAGCCCACAAGAACATTTCAAGCTTTGGAAGCCAAGGCACTGTGACAAAATTTTCCTAAATGAAGGACCTTGGTGGGTGAGACCGCAGAGGGAAAAAGTGATCATCAAAGAAGGAGGTACTTTTCTCTGAATGGAGGAGAGAACTTCTACTTTGCTTATGTCTTTTTCTAAATACTGCAGGAGTTTGTGGATTCAAAAGGCTTCTATAGCATATGCATATCATGTCAAGAGCCTTAGGTGATCACTGACATCATACATTAGTGTTAGTTGTTAAATTAACAAGAGTCACTGTGTACTAACTGTGCAGCTGGACCTCTGTCCTCAAAATGTTGTACTATAATTATGTCTAAGTGTTTGCAAAAGATGTATCATTCTTGGATGCTTCTTTAAAGTAAATTTAGTTTCTAATAAAAGAGGGGGGTGAAATTGACTTCAAGACCCAGTGACTTTGAACAGCCCTTGTCTCTACTATTGAGGAACCTTTTTTGTGTTTTTGTGTGTGTGTGTGTGTGCAAATCGTTGAACTCTTTACTTAATATAGAGTTTGTCTTCTGTGAATAAAGTTAGTTGAAAATGGATCTTAGTGGAGAATGGGAATGGGGATGGGAGCAGAGGAGGAGAAGAGGTGGGAGAGTGGGTGGGAGGATAGCTATGGTGGGAAGAATCACTGTAGTCCTAGGGTTGTACTTGTGAAATGATTCAAGTTGTGTTTCTTTGGAGGAAAAATAGCCAATGAAAATGCAGAGTTGTCCTTTGCATCAGTAAAAAACCCATCAAGAGAGTTTTTAACACAAGTCTTTTTTTATTTACAATTCATTTGAAAGAGTTACAGCAAGAGAGGGAGAGACAGAGAAGAGTGGAGGGGCAGTGGAGGGAGATCTTCCATGCACTGGTTCACTCCCCAAATGGCTGTAGCAACCAGGCTGGGCCTGGCCTAATCCAGGAGACAAGAGCTTCATCTGGTTCTTCCACTTGGATGCAGCTGCCTACGCACTTGGGCCATATTCTGCTGCTTTCCCTGGTGTATTAGAAGGGGAGGAAGGGGACTCAAAAACCAGTACCCATTTGGGATGCTGGCTGGGCAGCAAACGGCTTAACCTGCTATGCTGGCCCTGATCAAAAGAGTTTTAAAGCACTTGTCATGTATACCATGGGAAAAAGACTTCTGTTTTTCTGAAATCTCTGCCCTCTCATAGAACTTTTTTTTTTTTCCTGGAACCTATCATCACATTGATTGTTTATATCATGTTGGCATATTTCTTAACTTTCTTTCAAGGATGTAAGTCATATGATAGTTGTTTATATATTTTGTTCATTATTTCATTATAGAGCCTCATACTAGATTCCCAATAAATAAATTTAATTTGGTAATGGTAAAGTTAGTGTGTTTACTATTTATCAGAGAGTATATTACATATAATATTGGTTATCTCATTGAATATTTACCCAAAAACTATGAATGAAGTAGCATTTTCACTGTTTTTATCAAAGAAAGTTAGCATTAAGGACCCTAAGTGAATGACTTTATAAATAAATGTACAAATTTATTAGTGAATAAATATAGGGGTAAATGAATGTATAAATGCAAAGCTCAACTAGATAATAAGTGCCCTATATTCTGTGTTTACAAATATAAAAACTTTATATTCTATATCTATGAATATAACAGCTGTCTAGTAGCATAAATAAGATTGCATTTGCATAAGCATTACCATCACCACTCTTTCAATTTCCCCTTAGGTATTCTTTGCATTACTTCTCATTAGTAGGTTATATTCATAATTACATTTTATGGATATAAAAGCAGAAGAGAGGGGCAGGATTGTGGCTCAGCAAGTTATCATTCTGTATCAGTGTCCTAGCTGCTCCACTTCTGATCCAGCTCTCTGCTAATGCTCCTAGGAAACTAGTGGCAGCGACTTGGGCCCCTCCCACCCATGTGAAAAACCTGGATGGTGTTTCAGGCTCTTGACTTCAGGCTGGCTCAGTCCTGGACTTTGCAGTCATTTGGGGAGTGAACAGCAGAAGGAAAATCTCTTTCTCTGTCTCATTTATCTCTGTCACTCTCCTTCCAAATATAAAAAATAAAATCTTTTTAAAAATCCAATTATGTAATTAAAAAGAGACTGGAGAGTGCAGAAATCATTTTTTTAGAAATTCATACACTACCTACCAAATTCCCATTTATCAGTATACTTTTGATTTTGCTCTCAATTAAATTCCTTTCAGTAAACATTTAATGGACCTCCACAAGGTACTGCATAATACAATGAAATATTCATATTACATAGAGATATAGGTTGTAGACTCATTGAAATGGTCCCTCTTAGGGTTATACATGACCCCAAATGGCCCTGCTGATTTGCTTTTATTGGCTTATTGTTGTTTTGTATTATTAAACAGCCAGGAAATCATTGTCTACTGAAGACCAGTGTGATACTCTTTGATTTAATGAAAAAAAAAAAACACATTATAATAATGTTGACCTACCTCTGAAGAGGCTTTTAGGTATTTTATTTTGCCTATATTATTAAGCCCATGATGCTCATTTTACACTTAGGGAATAAGTTACACATAATTTTTGATGTTCATACTTTTGGTTTTCAAGTGTTTTTATTTGTTGCTCCTATCCCAGAAGGAGCCAGGAGATTATCTGAAGGAAAATGAAATGGGTAGAATTATAATTTATCATTCATTGGAATCATGGATACATAGAACATTGATATGTATCTGAAAATAGAGGTTTTATTAAGTAAATACTTTTATGCAATATCAATAAAATTAATAAGTAATGATTCTGATTAGAAAACAGTTATAATCTAAAGTATGTTGCAACTGAGCCCCCTGCTTCAAGCTTGTAACAAATATCTGTTTCCCACACCCCAGTGGTAAAATATGAATACATGGCTGTATACTCTGAATTCAAAATTCTTTGCTTTTATTGTTCTTTTTGTTTTCCAGTCTCTTTCTTTCTTTCTTTTTTTTTTGACAGGCAGAGTGGACAGTGAGAGAGAGAGACAGAGAGAAAGGTCTTCCTTTGCCGTTGGTTCACCCTCCAATGGCCGCCGCGGCTGGCGCGCTGCAGCCGGCACACCGCACTGATCCGAAGCCAGGAGCCAGGTGCTTTTCCTGGTTTCCCATGGGGTGCAGGGCCCAAACACTTGGGCCATCCTCCACTGCACTCCCTGGCCACATCAGAGATCTGGCCTGGAAGAGGGGCAACCGGGACAGAATCCCCGACCGGGACTAGAACCTGGTGTGCCGGCGCCGCTAGGCGGAGGATTAGCCTATTGAGCTGCGGCGCCGGCCTCCAGTCTCTTTCAACTTTAAATAAGAAAATGTTTTGAAATTAATGGAATACCATAAGGACAATATAATGGTTATGAATCTCTGAGCACCGTGTTAGACATATGGCTGATACTTATGAAAATTTTAGCTTTCTTTTTCTATCAACTGTATCTTCCATAACTTTCTAATGCAACCCACTATGAATCTTTTTCATTTTTTAATACATAGTCCACAAATATGGAACTGTTTTTTGATCATTTTTATAATTTGTACTACATTTGTACTACATGTACTACTACGTTTTCTCTTAAACTATTTAAAACTATTTCATGTGCATAGAACTTATTGTTAAAAATTGAACAATTCTTGGGGAATGAAATAATTGGCCAACATTCATTGACATGTAATCTCTGGCAATTTATTTAACCTCAGTTTCCTCATCAGAGAAATGAGTTCTATCATATTGTTCCATAGGTTTTTGTGATAATATTAAATGTGGTGCTATTAGCGAAAACTTCAAATACTCGACAGTGTAAATACTTAGCATTTGCTAGCTTCTTTCATACCACTTCCCACATTTCCATATTACTCAACCGAGCAATTTGATGCTCAATGATGATAACCAGGTCTTATTTACTAGATTGAAGACAGTAGGAGTCTGGACTCAATCTGGTATTCTATCTGGGAGACAGGGTCCCAGGTATTTGAGCTATTACCTCCTACCTTACAGGGTCTGCACAAATAGGAAACTGGAATGGAGAGCAGAACCAGGAATCCAACCCAGGTACTTTGATACAGGAAGTTGGCAACTCAAACAGGATACCAACCACTGAAGCACTGCTCCAAACACCTGCCGTAATCACTTTTTTTTTTTTTAACTTTTATTTAATGAATATAAATTTCCAGTGTACAGCTTATGGATTACAATGGCTTCCCCCCCCCCATAACTTCCCTCCCACCCGCAACCCTCCCCTCTCCCGCTCCCTCTCCCCTTCCATTTGCATCAAGATTCATTTTCAATTCTCTTTATATACAGAAGATCAATTTAGTATAAAGATTTCAACAGTTTGCACCCACATAGAAACACAAAGTGAAACATACTGTTTGAGTACTAGTTATAGCATTAAATCAAAATGTACAGCACATTAAGGACAGAGATCCCACATGAGGAGCAAGTGCACAGTGGCTCCTGTTGTTGACCCAACAAATTGACACTCTAGTTTATGGCGCCAGTAACCATCCTAGGCTGTCGTCATGAGTTGCCAAGGCTATGGAAGACTTCCAAGTTTGCCGACTCTGATCATATTTAGACAAGGTCATAAAAGACAGAGTGAGGATAGTAACCAATGATCCTAAGAGTGGCATTTACCAGGTTTGAACAATTATACAGCATTAAGTGGGGAAGAGGACCATCAGTACACACAGGTTGGGAGTAGAGCCATTGGTGGTAGAGTAGAGGTTATGATTACAAAGGAATGAGGCCCAAGTGCACTAGACAGGGCCTAGAAGAAAGGACAGAGTCATTATTAGAGGAGCTAAGAAAGGTGCTGTCTAAGCTACAATTAAGTTTTCTGATTGAGAGGCAAATAGAACCTGATAGAAGGGGCTTGATAATAATCTGGTGGGCTTTAGGCCTTGTAAATTCAGAGGCCCAGACCTATCTATCTCTTCACATGGGGTATATCCTAAGGGAGGTATGAACCTCCTAGGGGAAGGCACTCTGTTGACTTTCATTACTTGGCTGGCCTGGGAGGAGAGCTGGCCAGGTAAAGGCAGGTGGCATCTCTAACAAGAAATTTACAGTTCTGCCTGCAATGTTGCTGACCCTACTTGACCATCCCCTCAGCTGCAGTGGTCACTTTGGAAGTTGGGCTGAGTGAAGGGCTTTTCAGCTTAGAGCCAATAAGATCTGTGGCTCTGACCTGGGCATCCTTCGACTCCAGGGCAGGTCCATTACCAGTGATCCAACTCTTGGCAGAGCTGCCAGGGCTCTTCACAAGCTGACTTCTGCTGAAGCCCAGGCTTACCACATTGAAAGCCACTGCAGTGGACTGGCCTGTTGGGTCTCCTTGAGGGCAGATCACTGTACAGATCAGCCATTAATAGGCCTGCCACCCATTGCTTCTGATGCCGAGCTTTCTTTTCCTCCTGGTTTGTGTTAAAGCAGACCAGAGGATGCAAGTCAAGGGAGTGCCCGTTTCCCATCTCTAATCTTCGGTGGCCTGAACTACAAGTCTATAGTCACAGGCATGTTCTGTAGTAGTTTTTCTAAGGTAGACAATGCCCATGAGGAAAATTATATTCTCACTTTAAAACTTTCTTTCCCTTTGGTCTGAAAGGGAGGTTTTTTCTACTTACTGTATACTTCGCTGATGGCGAAGTGAATCTAGCTATGAGATTATTATTTGAGTTCTTATTTTGGCTATGCTATTGCAGAAAAATGTTAGCCATCTCTTTTATAAGGTCTAAAGATTAAATTGTGCATCCTACAGATTCCTTCATAATAGAATTAGTTTCCTACCTTGAAGAGAATAGAGAAATGAAAGAACAAGTTGGGCTTAGAATAGAGAAATGAGGGAGCAAGTCCTAGATCGCTTGCTGACAATAGCAATATCACATGAATACTTAGCAAACCGTTTCAACCATTAGATAACAACTTAAGAAAACATTTACCAGAAGGTCCAATGCCTTCTATAAATTTTAAGAATCATGTATTTGAAAACACCTCTTAAATATCTAACATGGTGTAGTTTGTTTAGCCAGTAAACTTAAGCACAACCATCTAAAATGTTTTTAGTTTCTTTCTACCAACAAGTCTAAAACATATGATACACAGATTCAGGTCCCACAAATTAAAATGTATCTTTGATTGATTTTAGCAGCTTAAATTTATGGACAATCTTATCTATAAGCCATTTAAAATAAAACTCTTAATAAAATTTCCCCATGTGGACATACAATATGTACACACATATAATATAGTATAATAGACCAATACATCAATTTTAATAATAGCTTTTAAAATCTTTAACTCTTTTTGTAGATTGCCAATTGATTTGAATTGCTTTTTCTTTTTAGTAACCCCAGTTAACCATACTTTCTCTCAGTTGGTACTGTTAATACATTATTGGCTTCATCTGTTTACAGAGCCATCCCAAAGTACTGAATACAATAGAAGTGGCTGGAAAAAGTCCATAGGAACCTATAGGAGGACAGCTAAACACAGAACCAACAACGCTTTAGTTTTATGAGCAGCAGATATTCAAATTTTTGAAAAAAGCACATATTTAAATAACCCACTGCTCTTAATAAAAATTCAGCTGTTTTTGAACAATTAGAATTTAACAGACATCAAGAGAACATAATAGATTACTTTAACACATTGCTTTAACAGAGCATCAGAGTTTAATTCTATGTCAAAGAGAAATTGAGCTTCCTGTGATCTTTTGCTGTGAGGTTTCCTTCCTTTACCTTCTTTCATATTGGTGACCATGTTTCTGTGTTTGTGTGTAACACATCTTTAAGCATCTTTTGCAGGGCAGGATGAGTGGCAACAAATTCTTTCAGTTTCTGTTTGCTGTGAAAAGTCTTAATTTCACCTTCATTCACAAATGAGAGCTTTGCAGGATATAGTATTCTGGGCTGGCAGTTTTTCTCTCTTAGTACCTGGGCTATGTCTCGCCATTCCCTTCTAGCTTGTAGGGTTTCTGATGAGAAGTCTGCTGTGAGTCTAATTGGAGATCCTCTAAGAGTGATCCGACGTTTCTCTCTTGCACCTTTTAGGATCTTTTCTTTATGTTTCACTGTGGTGAGTTTGATTACAACATGTCGTGGTGAGGATCTCTTTTGGTCATGTTTATTAGGGGTTCTATAAGCTTCCTGTACTAAGATGCCTCTGTCCTTCTCCAAACCTGGGAAATTTTCTGCTAGTATCTCACTGAAAAGGCCTTCTAATCCTTTCTCCCTCTCCATGCCTTCAGGAACTCCTAGAACCCGAATGTTGGGTTTTTTAATAGTATCCTGTAAATTCCTGACAATATTTTTTAGATTTCTAATTTCTTCTTCTTTTCTTTGGTTTGCCTGTTTCCTTTCCTGTTCTCTGTCTTCTAAGTCTGATATTCTCTCTTCTGCTTCGCCCATTCTGTTTTTAAGGCTCTCTAATGTGTTTGTCATTTGATCTATTGAACTCTTCATTTCATTATGATTTCTAGTCACTATCAGAGTTTCTTGTTCCACTAGTTGTTTCATTTCATTTTGATTCCTCCTTAATATTTCACTTTCACGAGAGAGATTTTCTATCTTGTCCATGAAGGATTTCTGTAGTTCAAGAATTTGTTTTTGAGAACTTCTTAATGTTCTTATCAATTTTTTGAGATCTGCTTCTTGCATTTCTTCGATCTTATCATCTTCATAATCTTGAATTGGGGTGTCTTTTTCATTTGGGGGTGTCATAGTTTCTTCCTTGTTCTTGTTAGCTTGGTTTTTGCGTTTGTTGTTTGGCATGTTGGAGATATTTGGTTTCTTCACTGTGGTGTTTTTTCTTGTTACACTATGGCTCTATATTAAGTGGACTGTCTGCTTTCAGTGGAGCCTTAGAGGCTTGAGATGAGTGTGGACTGAGAGCTGTGTTTGGTTCCTCAGGGCTGAGGGTGTGTCAAGGATGACACTCCCAGGTTAGGTGTGGTAAATCTCTCTTTCTTTTTTTGATTTAAAAGGGAAGTAATTCCGCACAGCTGAACGTAATTGGAGGTAGTTAGCAGGCAAATGATATACCCACAGGAGCCAGAGATCGGAAGCTCTTTCCCAAGGACCACACAGGGAATCTCTGCTGCCCTCAGTGTGGGCTCCAATTCTCCTGCAGTCTCCCACTGGGTTGCCAAGTTAGATGCTAATCTCCTGTTATTTCACCCCTCCCCACAGAGTCAGGTTTTTCTGCTAGGCTCAGGGCTGGTGCAGACCTGAGGTCGCCCTGCTTATGACGTATGTCCAAAATGGCGCCTGCTCTGTCTTGCTCGCCTGTGAGAGGTGAGCGGAGAGAGAGAAACTTGTGTCCGTATCAGTCACTTTTTTTATTTTTTTTTCTCTCTCTTCTAGTTAGCCTGGTGAACTTTTCCCCACGGAGTTTCAAGCCTCGTTCCCTCTAGCCTCCTCTTTCCGCTTGCCTGCTGGTATCTCGGGCTATGGAGGTTCGGCTCACCTCGCGTTCCAGCGCTGGCGCGTTGAGTCTGCTGCTGGTGTCCCGAACTTGGGCTCCCACGCTCTCCACGCAGGTCCACTGTGAATCACTAGTTCCGGAAGAGTTTCCTCTGCTGTTTCATCCCCTACTCTTCCTTGACACTGCAGTATCTCCACTTATATTAAACTTTCTCTCCCCCCGGACTAAGTGTGCTTCCTGCCTATTCCGCCATCTTGCTGCCTCTCTCCGTAATCACTTTTTTAAAGATTTATTTATTTATTTGAAAGGCAGAGTTAAAGAGAGACAGAGGCAGAGGCAGAGAAAGAGAAAGATCTTCCAACCATTGGTTCACTCCCCAAATGGCTGCAATGGCCAGAGCTGCAATAAGACAGGATCTTCCTCCAGGTCTCCCATGTGCGTGCAGGGGCCCAAGCACTTGGGCTTTCCTATACTGCTTTCCCAGACCATAGTAGAGAGCTGGATCAGAAGTAGAGGAGCCTGGTCCTGAACCAGCTCCCATATGGGATGATAGCACTGCAGATGATAGCTTTACCTGCTATATCACAGTGCCAGCTTCCTGCCCATAATCTTGACATTTTTTATAGTACAATGCCTTTCACATGATAGACATTTAAGTATTTATTGAATAAGTGGATAAAGAATATTAAAGCGTTCCTAAGAATTGAGGCCTTTGTTAATATAATTGTCACATATCCATTTTGTTTTTCAGATATGTCTATTTAGGCGAATTCCAGACTTGGATATTGCTGTAAGTAGTTTGGATGGATATTCTTCCTACTAAAGTTTTTAGATGAAATAATAAAATATAATGCATTTTGAATTCCTATTTTGTTATAAACTGTGGTTTATTAAGTTATTCCTCAGGTGTTTAGTGCATGCATGGTTGAGCATGTCCTTATATAGCAGTGCCCACTGCTGAAAATGTTTCCCAAACTTCATTCTTTAGAATTTTTCTGACCTTGCCAAGCAAGGCAAGCAAAGAGAAATATACTAGTCTTTTCACTTCAAAAGCAAATTTTGTGAATGAGTATTACTGACATGGATTTATGCTTAATTCTAAATATACACATGAGTGCCTGTTCAAGCTCTGGTTGATCAGCTTCCCAACCAGTTTCTTGCTAGTGTGCTAGAAAAGGCAATAGAAGGTAGCTCAAAAGCTTGTGTTCCTGCCATCCATGTGGTAGACCAGGATGGAGGTGCTGCCCCCTGGCTTCAGAATGGCCCAACACTGGCTGTTACCATGGAATATCTCCTTCCCGCTCTCTTTCTGTTTGTGCCTCTTTCCTTGTTGCTTTGCCTTTCAAATAAATAAATAAATTTTAAAAATGCATACACACATTTATACTTCAGAGGGAATGTAAATATATTAAAATTATAACTAATCATTTAAATGCTGAGATATTTATTAATCGTTAATATTTCCTTTTATTTATTGCTAGTTTTTAGTGAACTCAGTTTATAAGCATATAAGTTTCTATTGAAACAGAAACTTGAACCAGATTTTGATTTTTTTTTTTTGGAGAGACAGAGTAATAGACAAAAAAAGAGGGCTCCTATCATGATTCACTCCTCAAAAATCAATGGTGTCTACCAATGCAGGTTTCCAATGCTGGTGGCAAGAACCAAAGTACATGAACTCAAGGGTGGGCATGACAGGAAGCTGGCATATAGCACAAAGCTGGGACATGAACTGAGGCACTCTAATACAGATTGTAGGCATCCCAAAACCTCTGTACATCAAAAATAATTTTAAAAGTAAATCAAAGAGCAAGTGTTTGCCTAGCAGTTATAAAGCCAGTTAAAATGCCCCTGTACCATATCAGACTACTTGGTTTACCTGGATTCAATACCTGCTCTGGCTCCTGACTTCCACATTCTGCATATGTGGATCCTGGGAGGCAGCAAATAATGGCTCAAAGTGATTAAATTTCTGGTGCCCACACAGGAAACCTGGATTGAATTCCAGTAGCTCCACTGGTTGTTATGGGCATTTGAGAAATAACCTAAAGGATGAAGGCTTGCTGTCTATATATCTATGTCTCTCTGCCCCCACCCAAAAAAAAAAATGAAGAAAAAATCATTGATCTTAAAAAGTTTCAAGCCAAAAGAAAGTCAAGCTGTATTGAATACTGAAAGGGAAAACCATATACCAAAAATAATGGACTCTGAGATAAAGAATTGCCCACTAAATTTCTCATATCCATGGTCTCTGTGTAAGGGAGGCAACATTGCTGTATACTAATCACATTGTGTAATACTAAGTGTTTCATCATGGGGGTGGTCACTATCCTTGGTTAGTATGCTTAGCATATTTTAGTATGGTCCCATTTCTTACATGATTCCATGCTTTCTACAGAGTACTTATAAATCATGGTTTTACCCTACAATGTAATGCAATATTGTCTTTCTCCCATTTACTCTTGTTTCAATTTCACCTTGATGAATTCCTGGCCATCATTATCATTCTTCTGCTTATTCTCAGGAGCTTTCTTCTGGATCTCCCACTTGGGTACAGGGGCCCAAGGACTTGGGGCATCTTCTACTGCTTTCCTAGGCCTTAACAAAGAGCTGGATAGGAAGTGGAGGAGCCGAGTCTCAAAACGGTGCCTAAACACTGCAGGCGGCGGCTTTACCAGCTATGCTACAGTGCTGGCTCCTCTCACATTTTTTTTTTTTTTTAATGTCACCAGTCGTCTCTTCTGCATTGAATCTCTGCTATCTAATATAAGGTGTGAAATTGGGTATAGACTGTTGATTATGGATCTATGGAGGATACAAGGAGTTCAGCCAATCATGTGAGATTTCTCTATTAGGAAACAGAGTTTAGGCACAGGTAAGTATTGTGGTATTTGATCAAGACAAACAAATATGCAAAAGGTGATGAAAGCAATATTTGGATACATAGAGAACAACTTTTCTTTTTTACTAATTACCTATGTGTGCATTGGATATATGGAAAGATAGAGGAATCAGTAACAACATTGTCCAAAGTATGTCTATAAAGTATTTCTCTAATTCTAGAGATAGATGCTATTATGAAGAGAAGATGATTGTGAAGCATCCAACTAACTAGAATCGTAAGGCACTGAGTATTTAGAGAGTTTCAGCTTATATGGAAAGAGATTCAATGGAAGAAAGATCACAGAATGAAAGGTGAATTATCACATCCTGTAAATGATTTTCAATTTAAAATATGTTTAGCCTGAACTACTGTAGAATAAAACTGATTAACTTTAAGTCTTGGAAGTGATAAAAATTTAGAAAAGAGTAATTTAAAGATGAAGTTTATTATTTGATTCGTAAGCCACTTTAGTTAGTATTTGTTCCCCAGCTACTTGGTGTTCAGTGAACAGTTTTGCAGACCTATAAAAATTCAGAACATAATACTATACCCAATATGCATGATATCATGAACAGAAACAATATGTGATAATACAAATGAGCCAGTTATGTAAAGAAATAAAAACCCACTTAGAAGAAGTGTATTAATTAAATAGCATTTAATTATTATAATCAGATTCTATTTTATTTCATATAATAAATCACTATCAATTTGGTTGTTTTGGTTAAAAAACACAACAGTCAAATAAGGGTACAGTAAAATTAAAATAATGATCTACTTTGCAATGTCCGTATACTCACCACTTTAAGATCATTATTTCCCAGTGCTTCAGATTTTATTTATTTAAATTTAATATTGTATACATGCATAAAGATGTGTAACAAAGTAAAATGTTTAAGTACATTGCAGTTTATATAATATTTATTTGTATTTGTTATTTTGAGAGGGGTGGTATTATTTTGCAAAGCTTTTCTTCCTTATAAGCTTTATTTTGAAAAAGTGCTTTTATGATTGAGATAGCTTTTTTAAAAAAATGACCTTAAAAATTCTTTGCAAATAAATCTGTAAAGCTATTGAGAATATGTTAGACATATCTAAATATCAATAAGCTTAAAGTTCAGAGAACTTTGCTCTCTGGGAACATTCACGCTTTGTAGAAACGTATGCCAACAAATTCAGTAGTTTGAATTTTTTCACCTAACTCTCATTTTTCTGATATTCATAAGATGGATTGTTAAGTGTTGCAAATATCAGTCCCTAAGTGTGTGCTATAAATGGTTGAAAGTCAGAACAAGAGTGAGCACAACTCTAGAAACGGACTTAGAAAAGGAAGAATAAAAGCTAGAATGCAGATATAATCTGAGAAAGCAATCTCCAATATAAATGTTTTTCCTTGGACAATTTAGAGTATATTCTTCTAAGTAACACTAGGACCAATTTCTGATTAAAAGCTTTTCTGTCCTCTAGCCACTGGTTGAATTCAAATTAAAAAAGAAACAATTTTATTTTGTATAATACCTTAAATTTATATTTTCTTTCCATTTATTTTTACATTTATGCTCTCTTTCTATATCCCTTGGTATATCTTTTGCCTTCTCATTGCTGTGGACAATATTCATCCAAACGGATTTGTAGAGAGGACAGTTTACTAAAGGCAGTTAACACTGGCCATATTTTAGGTGTTGTACTTGAACTGAAAATCAACTCAATAAATTGGTAGATGGGGGATTTTTAAAGTAGAAGTTTTATATTCCTTGATAAATCACTCCATCTTCCCTCCCTCCCTCCCTCCCTCCCTCCCTCCTTCCTTCCTTCCTTGCTTCTAAGGTCAATTATATTCCCCTTTGCCATGTAACCTAATGGAATCACAGCTCTGGGACATCTCAGGGAGAGGGCATTCTACCCACCACAATGGACAATGTATCTATTCATTTTCATATACTTCCACAAATCCTTTTATGATAATAGAGTTTAAATACAACATATTGTGGACGGCGCTGCGGCTCACTAGGCTAATCCTCCGCCTAGCGGCGCCGGCATACCGGGTTCTAGTCCTGGTCGGGGCACCGATCCTATCCCGGTTGCCCCTCTTCCAGGCCAGCTCTCTGATGTGGCCAGGGAGTGCAGTGGAGGATGGCCCAAGTCCTTGGGCCCTGCACCCCATGGGAGACCAGGAGAAGCACCTGGCTCCTGCCATCGGATCAGCACGGTGCGCCGGCCGCAGCGCGCCAGCCGCGGCGGCCACTGGAGGGTGAACCAACGGCAAAAGGAAGACCTTTCTCTCTGTCTCTCTCTCTCACTGTCCACTCTGCCTGTCTAAAATAAAAAAAAAAAAATACAACATATTGTAAAAACAACAAATTTAAACCTTAATTACTTGTTTTAATAATTTAATGACTGTAGCAGGTATTTGGTGCAGAGGTTAAGTTGCTGCTGGGGATGCCCAAGTCTAATATCAGAATCCTTGGATTTGTGTCCTGGCTTCACTTCTGATCCAGCTTCTTGCTAATGCACACCTTGGGAGGCAGCTGGTGATGACTCTAGGACTTGAGACTCTGTTTCCCACGTGGAGACTCATTGAGTAATAGGCTTTTCTCTGGCTTGCTCTCCACTGCTTTGGGAATTTGAGGACTGAATCAGCAGATGGAAGCTGCCTTTCTTTCTCTGTTTTCTACCTTTCAGATAAATAAAATAAATTTTAAAATAATTTATTTAACATGTATCAAAATACATATACCTTTGGGCATATACATTAAAATGAATTATTTGTGAGATGTATCCACTGATGTGCATGTGTCTAGAAGAGGTCAATCACAGCTAAAATAGCAGAATACTGTGTTTGAGAGAAGCCACCTACTGAATCAGTAGATAGACTCTCTTTGTTTTTTTTTTTTTTTAATTTTATTTATTTGAAAAGCAGAGTTACAGAGAGGAAGAGACAGAGAGAAAGGTCTTCCAGCCGCTGGTTCACTCCCCAGATGGCCACAATGGCTAGATCTCCGCCCATCCGAAGCCAGGAGCCAGGAGTCTCTTCCAGGTCTCCCAAGGCCATCTTCTACTGCTTTCTCAGGCCATAGCAGGGAGTCAGATCGGAAGAGGAGCAGCCAGGTCTAGAACGGGCGCCCATATGGGATGACAGCGCTTCAGGCCTGGGCTTTAACGTGCTGCACCACAGCGCCGGCCCCAAGATACACTCTCTATTCAGTCAACTGGCTCTGAACTTTGCCAGTACATTAAAAAGTAGATATTTACATGATATAACTTGAGCCATGGTAGGTCCTTAAATATATTTACTGTATGATTTCTATAAAATTTTTCTGGCTTCATGCCATAATAGTGGTTATCACGTTACTGTTCTCCTCATGTTTCTATTAAAATTTTTGAGGGAAAGGTATTGTGTTTTATTCCCTTTTGTGTTCTTCACACTCAGAACAAGGTTATGTGTTTTGTATATCTTCAATACATTTAGATATGGCAGATTAACATCTAAATGATGGGTTGATTTATCACCTCTTTTTTAGTGTATTCTACTACAGAGTGATTTGTTGTCACATTTACCAAGAATAGATCAAAATATTTTAAATTAAAGATTTAGAGATATGAAACATTTAAATTATACTTTTTCAAATAGTAGGTACAAAAGTTTTGAATCCTGGATGTCTTAGCTTTTAACTATGCCTCTTACAGTCACATTGGCTTCAGAAATGCACTGAAAATTTGGGAGATAAGTGAATTCTGGTTAATCTTATCTATAAGCCAATTCTTTCTAGGAACATAAATTTAGATTATCTTGATGAATTTATTGTATTTAAATATGTCTCCTTAAAAGCATAAATTGGTTTAAAATATGGTTCAATATGAATTCTATTTTTCCAAAATATGCCTATCTGTTAATATGAAATATAAAAAGATCTAAAACTCATTTCATGGAAATAAAGTTAGATATAAAGAGAAGTAGAGAAAATTCTGAATGTATGAAAACTTAATTCACTTCATAGGTCCTATTGTTGGATCAAACCCAATTATTAGGAAGTTCCTAATTGTTTTTCTGTAAAATAGCCAATAACTGCTTTCTTTTACATTTGCTATAATCAGATAATGAACTAAATTTGCTAGCAAGCAAAAAGTCATATTTGGTGTCCCATCCGATGAATCAAAATCTAAATTTAGCTTTGAGTATGCTTGTTATGACAGAGTGATAAGTATAAAATATTTACATTTGTTGTCATTTTTTGTAATATGCAGAATTCATGTTTGTTTTGCTGATATTGAAAGTGAAATTTTTTCTCATAAAATTCACCTTGAAATATAATTCAAATCCTAAAATGGATTAAAGATAGTAGAAATAAATCACTAAAAACCCTATCATTCAAATCCTTTCAGATATTTTCTGTACGTATCAATTATTAAATGCTCATATCCACATGATGTTTGGTAGTCTATCATCTTATCTAAAAATGTGAACATACTTTGCCATGGCAGTTACTGAAGGTAGACCTATACTAGCATTGCTGTCAAGTGTTTTATCCTGTGGCCATGGTATCTCTGCTTTTAATAGCCCCAACCAATGGACATTTATTTGGATTGTATTCAAATGTTTTAATATAAAAGGCCCTGTGAGATGCACACATCTGCCATACTTGTCTAATTTGCAGCTAATATTAATGCTCAGAAACAGAATTATTTGGCCAAAAATTATGCTCTTGTAAGCTTTGGTTATGCTTCTGGCTTATAATGGCTTGTCTATTTTAACATTCTTCGCCAAAAATCTCTGCTTTGTCATGCTAAACTTTTCTATTATTTTCTAAATTATAAATTTCAGGTTTTTTTTTAACTTTCAAGAATTAAAGGAGATAATATAAAGATCTTTAAACATTTACTGTGTCTTAATCATATATTTTTTTAACTTTTATTTAGTGAATATAAATTTCCAAAGTACAGCTTATGGATTACAATGGCTTCCCCCTGATAACTACACTCCCACCTGCAACCCTCCCCTTTCCTGCTCCCTCTCCCCTTCCATTTGCATCAAGATTCATTTTCAATTCTCTTTATATACAGAAGATCACTTTAGTATATATTAAGTGAAGATTTCAACAGTTTGCCCTCACATAGCAACACAAAGTGAAAAAATACTGTTGGAGTACTAGTTATAGCATTAAATAACAGTGTACAGCACATTAAGACAGAGATCCTACATGATATTTTTAAAAAATTGATTAATTTTCTATGCAATTTCCAATTTAACACCAGGTTTTTTTTTTTTTTTCATTTTCAATTATCTTTATATACAGAAGATCAATTCAGTGCCAAGACACTCTGGCAAAAAAAAAAAAAAAAAAAGAAGAAGACCTAAATGAAAGATCTCTGCGAGTGACATCCCAGTGGAAAGAACGGGGCCATCAAAGAAGGAGGTATCTCTCTCTGAAGGGAGGAGAGAACTTCCACTTTGACTATGACCCTATCGGAATAAATCAAAGTCGGCGAACCTTAAAGGCTTCCATAGCCTTGGCAACTCATGACTAGAGCCTAGGGAGATTACTGACGCCATAAACAAGAATGTCAGATTATTAAATCAACAACAGGAGTCACTGTGTACTTATGTCTCATGTGGGATCTGTCCTTAATGTGTTTTCCAATGTGAAGTGATGCTATAACTAGTACTGAAACAGTATTTTTACACCTTGTGTTTCTGTGTGGGTGCAA
This sequence comes from Lepus europaeus, assembly GCF_033115175.1. NCBI lineage: Eukaryota > Metazoa > Chordata > Mammalia > Lagomorpha > Leporidae > Lepus > Lepus europaeus. The sequence goes on from NC_084831.1 coordinate 64,674,592, forward strand.
ACTGATGAAATCTTTACTTAGTATATACAGTTTTGAAATGCATTATTTACATCCTCCTAGTTTATTTAATCTTATATTTAGTCCCCTCCACTTTCTTCTTTCACTTCTCAGGATTAATATATTGCTGCACCATAATACTTTTGAATTTAGACTCTGGAGCCAGATCCGCTAGATTTCAGTGCTAATTTTTCCTCTTGCAAACTCTGTGAATATGATATTAACACCTTCTTTGCCCCTATTTTATCATCTGTAGAGTGAGATTAATAATAACACTTAACTTGATGGTTTTTGCTAAGAGTTAACAAGACTTTTATGTTCTAGAACAATATTTGATACAGTAAATACAATCAATATGAGATGCATATCAGCTCCTATTATGGACTAGATTTTAATAAAGTGAATATTTAAGGTCTGCGTTAGTTCCAATAGTGCTGTAACTCATTATACTGTAGCTTTTAGAGTTTTCTTTTTAATTTTTTAACTTTTATTTAATAAATACAAATTTCCAAAGTACAACTTTTGGATTATAGTAGCTCCCCCCCCCCCCATAACCTCCCTCCCACCTGCAATGCTCCCATCTCCCGCTCCCTTTCCCATCCCATTCACATCAAGATTCATTTTCGATTATCTTTATATGCAGAAGATCAATTTAGGATATACTAAGTAAAGATTTCAACAGTTTGCACTCACACAGAAACACAAAGTGTAAAGTACTGTTTGAGTACTAGTTATACCATTAATAAACATAGTACAACACATTAAGGACAGAGATCCTACATGGGGAGTAAGTGCACAGTGACTCCCGTTGACACTCTTGTTTATGGCATCAGTAATCACCGGAAGCTCTTGTCATGAGTTGACAAGGCTATAGAAGTCTTTTGAGTTTGCCAAGTCTGATGTTATTAGACAAGATCATAGTCAAAGTGGAAGTTCTCTCCTCCCTTCAGAGAAAGGCACCTCCTTCTTTGATTGCCTGTTCTTTCCACTGGGATCTCACTCACAGAGATTTTTCATTTAGGTCTCTTTGTTGTTGTTGTTTTGGCCATACTGTCTTGGTTTTCCATGCCTGAAGTACTCTCATGGGCTTTTTAGCTGGATCCAAATGCCTTAAGGGTTGATTCTGAGTCCAGAGTGCTGTTTAGGACATCTGCAATTCTATGAGTCTGCTGTGTATACTGCTTCCCATTTTGGATCATTCTCTCCTTCTTAATTCTATCAGTTAGTGTTAGCAGATTTTAGTCTTGTTTATGTGGTATATCACATTGGTTGATTTGTGAACATTGAACCATCCCTGCATACCAGGGATAAATCCCACTTGGTCTGGGTGGATGATCTTTCTGATGTGTTGTTCCATCTATTGGCCAGAATTTTGTTGAGGATTTTTGCATCTATGTTCATCAGGGATATTGGTCTGTAATTCTTTCAAAGTTGCATCTTTTTTGGGCTTAGGAATTAAGGTGATGCTAGCTTCATAGGAAGGATTGGGAGGGTTCCCTCTTTTTCGATTGTTCTGAATAGTTTGAGAAGAATTGGAGTTAGTCCTTCTTTAAATGTCTGGTAGAATTCAGCAGTGAATCCATCCAGTCCTGGGCTTTTCTTTGTTGAGAGGGCCTTTATTACTTATTCAATTTCTGTCTCAATTATGAGTCTGTTTAGTTTTTCTATATCTTCCTGGTTCAATTTAGGTAGGCTGCATGTGTCCAGGAATCTATCCATTTCTGATAGATTTCCCTGTTTGCTGGCATACAAATCCTTGTAGTAATTTCTGATGACTCTTTTTATTTCTGTGGTTTCTGTTGTTACATTTCCTTTTTCATTTCTGATTTTATTGATTTGGGTCTTTTTCTCTTCTTTTTTTAGTTAGTTGGGCCAATGGTGTATCAATTTTCTTTATTTTTCAAAAAACCATCCTTTCGTTTGGCTGATCTTTTGTAATTTTTTTGGATGCAATTCTGTTGATTTCTTCTCTGATTTTAATTATTTCTCTTCTCCTACTAGATTTGTGTCCAGTTTGCTGAAGTTTTTCTAGATCCTTGAGATGTACTGATAGCTCAATTTTTTGATGCCTTTCCAATTTCTTGATGTAGGCACCTATTACTATAAACTTTGCTCTTAACACTGCTTTTGCTGTATACCATATGTTTTGGTATGTTGTGCTGTTATCCTCATTTACTTCCAGAAAGTTTTTGATTTCTCTTTTGATTTCTTCTATGACCCATTGTTCATTCAGGAGCATGTTGTTCAATCTCCATGTGTTTGCATATGCTCTAGGGATTCCTGAGTTGCTAATTTCCAGCTTCATTCCAATATGGTCTCAGAAGATGCATCATATGATTCTAATTCTTTTGAATTTGCTGAGACTTGCTTTATGGACTAGTATGTGGTCAATTCTAGAGTAGGTTTCATTTACTGCTGAGAAGAATATATATTCTTTAAATGTAGGATGAAAAGTTCTGTTAGATCCATTTGGCCTATAGTGTCGATTAAATCTGCTGTTTCCTTGTTGATTTTCTGTCCAGTTGATCTGTCTAGTTCTGAAAGTGGAATATTGAAGTCCCCAATACTATTTTATTGGAGTGTAAGTCTCCCTTTAAGTCCCTAACATATCTTTTAAATAAACCGGTACCCTTCAATTAGGTGCATATACATTTATAATAGCTACATCTTCCTGTTCAATTGATCCCTTAATTATTCTATAGTGCCCCTCTTTGTCTCTCTTAGCAGTTTTTGTGTTAAAGTTTATTTTGTCTGATTTTTAGATGGCTACAACAGCTCTTTTTTGGTTTTTGTTGGCATGGAATATCTTTTTCCAAACTTTCACTTTCAGTCTACATGCATCTTTGTTGGAAAAATGTGTTTCTTATAAGTAGCAAATAGATGGGTTTTGTTTTTTAATGCATTCAGCCAGTCTGTGTCTGTTAACTGGAGAGCTGAGGCCATTAACTTTCAATGTGACTATTGATAAGTAGTGACTTTACCCTGCCATTTTTTTTTTTTTGACAGGCAAAGTGGACAGTGAGAGAGATAGAGAGAAAGGTCTTCCTTTGCCGTTTGTTCACCCTCCAATGGCTGCCACGGCTGGTGTGCTGCGGCCCGCGCATCGTGCTCATCTGAAGCCAGGAGCCAGGTGCTTCTCCTGGTCTCCCATGGGGTGCAGGGCCCAAGCACTTGGGCCATCCTCCACTTCCTTCCTGGGCCACAGTGGAGAGCTGGCCTGGAAGAGGAGCAACTGGGACAGAATCCGGCACACCGACCCAGACTAGAACCCGATGTGCCAGTGCTGCTGGCAGAAGATTAGCCTAGTGAGCCGTGGCGCCGGCCCCAAAGATATTTCTAATATATGCTTCGAACTTCCTGTGATCTTTTCTGGGAAGTTTTCTTCTTTTACCTTCTTTCATATTGATGGACGTGTTTCTGAGTGTAACACATCTTTAAACATCTTTTGCAGGGCTGGATGAGTGGTGACAAATTCTTTCATTTCTTTTTGCCATGAAAGGTCTTTATTTCACCTTCATTCACAAAAAAGAACTTTGCAGGATATAATATTCTGGGCTGGCAGCTTTTTTTCTCTTAGTACCTGGGCTATATTTCACCATTCCCTCCTAGCCTGTAGGGATTCGATGAGAAGTCTGCTGTGAGTCTAATTGGAGATCCACTGAGAGTAATCTGATGTTTCTCTCTTGCACATTTCAGAATTTTTTTCTTTATGTTTTGTTGTGGTGAGTTTGATTACAGTGTGTCACGGTGACGATCTCTTTTGGTCATGTTTATTGGGGGTTCTATGTGCTTCCTGCACTTGGATGTCTCTGTCCTTCTCCAAACCCAGGAAGTTTTCTGCTAGTATCTGACTTAAAAGGCCTTCTCATCCTTTCTCTCTCTCCATGCCTTCAGGAACTCCTAGAACCTGAATATTGGGCTTTCTAACAGTATCCTTTATATTCCCAACAATATTTTTTAGATTTCTAATTCCTGTTCTTTTCTTTAGTTTGACTGTATACTTTCCTGTGCTCTGTCTTCTAATTCTGATATTCTCTCTTCTATCTTACTGATTGTGTTTTTAAGGCTCTCAAATGCGGTTGTCATTTGCTCTATTGAATTCTGCATTTCATTTTGATTTCCCTTCAATATCACAATTTCAGGTTCTACTAAATTCCTCATTTCATTTTGATTCCTCCTTAAGATTTCATTTTCATGAGAGAGACTTTCTATCCTGTCCAGTAAGGATTTCTGTAGATCAAGAATTTGTTTTGGAAAACTTCTAAATGTTCTTATCATAAATTTTTTGAAATCTGTATCTTGCATTTCTTCTATCTCATCATCTTCATAATCTTGCATTGGAGTGACATGTTCATTTGGGAGCATCATGATGTCTTCCTTGTTTTTGTTTCCTCGGTTTCTGCATTTGTTGTTTGGTATTGTAGAGATATTCTTTGTTTCTTCTTTTTTTTCTTTCCTCACTGTGGTAGCTTTTCTCATTATACTATGACTCTAGATTAAGTGGACTGTCTACTTTTGTTGAATCTCTAGAGGCTTGTGGTGGGTGTGGCCAGAGAGATCTGTTTGGTTCTTCAGGGTTAAGGGTGTGTCAAAGCTGACACACCCAGGTTTGGCATGGTAAATCTTCTCTCTCTCTGTCTCTCTCTCTCTCTCTTTTTTATGCAGAAGGGAACTAATTCTGCACAGTTGAGCTATTCTCCTTGAAGGCAATCAGTGCCTGAGCACTAGCTCCAGTGGGTATAATATTTGCTCTGTCCCAAGGACCACACAAAAGATCTGTATAGTCCTCAGTGTAAGCTCAGATTCCCCTGCAATGTCTCCCAGCAGGTTGCCAAGGTTACTGAGTGTGTGGTGAGTACTCATGTTTCAGGCACACCGTGAGTTCTTCATACACCCTCAGTTTTTGTTTTTGTTTTTGTTTTTGTTTGTTTTGTTTTGTTTTGTTTTTCACAGTTCTAGTTCATAAGCTCCACATGTTCACTAGGTCTTAACTCCTGTTATTTCTCCCCACCAGAGTCAGGTTTTTCTGCTTGGCTGAGGGCAGACACATCCCTGAACTGGTATAGCTGTTACATATGTCCAAAATGGCATCTGGAAGGCAGCTATGCTCATCACTATACCAGCAACACCTCCTGGCGCTGCGGCTCAATAGGCTAATCCTCCGCCTTGTGGCGCCGGCACACCAGGTTCTTGTCCCAGTCGGGGCGCCGGATTCTGTCCCAGTTGCCCCTCTTCCAGGCCAGCTCTCTGCTGTGGCCCAGGAATGCAGTGGAGGATGGCCCAAGTGCTTGGGCCCTGTACCCCATGGGAGACCAGGAGAAGCACCTGGCTCCTGGCTTCAGATCAGCGCAGTGTGCCAGCGACAGCATGCTGGCCATCGTGGCCATTGGAGGGAGAACCAACGGCAAAGGAAGACATTTCTCTCTATCTCTCTCACTGTCCACTCTGCCTGTCAAAAATAATAATAATAATAATAATAAACAAAAACAGAAAAACAACAAAATGGCATCTGTTCTTTGTGTTGCTCTCCTTTGAAAGGTGAGTGGAGAGAATTGTGTCCGTACTGGCCCTTTTATTTTATTTTATTTTTTTCTCACCTGTAGTTAGCCTGGTTAACTTTCCCACATGGGGCTTCAAGCTTCGTTACCTCTAAGCTCTATCTACTGTTTTTCTGCCAGTGTCTCGGGCTACTGCAGTTTCACCTCACCCCCTTTTCCTGTGCTGGTGTGTAGACTCAATGGCTAGGGTCCCAAGCCATGGTCGCTCATGCCCTTCACATATATCCATCATGTCCCACTATTTCCATAAGAGTTTCCTCTGCAGTTTTTTCCCTAAATCTTCCCTGAGACTACAGTATCTCCACTTTTATTAAACTATCTTTTCCTGGACTATCAGTGTGCCCCCTCCCTATTCTGCCATCTTGGAGCTCCTCCCAACAGTAATTTTAATTTTGTTTTTGTTCTTCTGATTTTTATAAAACTTTTGTAGGGGGCCAGGGCTGTGGCTCACTTGGTTAATCCTCCATCTGTGGTGCCAGCATCCCATATGGGTGCTGGGTTCTGTTCCCGGTTGCTCCTCTTCCAGTCCAGCTCTCTGCTGTGGCCTGGGAAGGCAGTGGAGGATGGCCCAAGTGCTTGGGTCCTGCACCTGCATGGGAGACCAGGAGGAAGCACCTGGCTCCTGGCTTTGGATTGGATCTGTGCAGTACACCAGCCATAGTGGCCATTTGGGTGGTGAACCAATGGAAACGGAAGACTTTTGTCTCCCTATCTCACTGTCTAACTCTATCTGTCAAATAAATGAAAAATAAAATAAAATAAAATAAAATAAAATGTTGTAGAATGTTTCATGGATGTTTATCTTTTTGGCTTACATTGTACTACATTGTAGTACATTGTCATGACATTGTCATTACAATGTCATGACATTGTACTACATTGTAGTACATTGTCATTACAATGTCATTACATTGTCATTTCTTTTTTTGACAGGCAGAGTTAGACAGTGAGAGAGAGAGACAGAGAGAAAGGTCTTCCTTCCATTGGTGCACTGTGCTGATCCAAAGCCAGGAGTCAGGAACTTCCTCCTGCTCTCCCATGTGGGTACAGGGCCCAAGCATTTGAGCCATCCTCTACTGCCTTCCCAGGCCAGAGCAGAGAGCTGGACTGGAAGAGGAGCAACCAGGACAGAATCTGGTGCCCCGACTGGGACTAGAACCTGGAGTGCTGGGGCCGCACTCGTAGTATTATCCTAGTGAGCCGCATCACTGCCCAACTAATTCATTTTAATTGTATTGCAATCATCAACAATATAGTCCAATATTCTCTGTTTAAAACAAAATTACCAAGTTTATTTGTGGCCAACCAGATGATTTATCTTTATAATTTTTCCAGGATATAAGTGATTATTCCATTTACAAAAACATTTAAGCTTGTTGCTAGTGAATAGACCATTCAGATCCACTATAACTTTTCTAATTTGATAAATAATATTTGTAAAAATAAAAAAAATGTGTTAAACTCTCACAACTATGATATTTATTCAAGGTAAATTTTCCTTAGAAATCTTGCTTTATATAGTTATGTACAATTAATTTACCATTTGAAGATTTGATCTATTGTCCTGAAAATTTCAACATTTTGAATCATTATATATTATGAGCTCTTTTGCTGCAAATGCTTTTTTTTCTCATGTAGTCTACTGCACTGTAAATATTCCTAGGACTATTTTGTTTATAGTTTTCCAATAATCATTTTACCATATGTTATTTTCAGCTCTTTTTTCATTTTTAAAATATTTTGGCTTTGATAGACAATATATGTGTGGATTTTGTTTTTACCAAGTCTAATAATTATCGATATCCATTTGGGAAATTGCATCTACTTACATTTAGTATAATAAATGGTATAATTTTTTTTATTATTTGCATTTAATTTTATGTTGCCAATTTATTTTACTTTGCTGTTGTTTTCTTTATCCTTTTCTATTGTGCTCTCTCTAATATACTTTTATTATTTCCTATTTTTTTTGCCCTGTAATTATGCTCTATTAGGCTTTTCAATGTAATGTTGTTTATCTTTCCATTCTGAATTATCATAATTTGATATATTATTTTCTTTATTATATTATACAAGCAAATGACATATTTCTGACTGCATTCCAAGATAAATGTATTAGAAAACATAATTTTTCCACTTCTTGCTTTTGTCTCCTGTGTTATTCAAATACACTAGTGTACTTTGCAAAGGCAAAATTCTCAAATCTTACTTGTTTAGCATATTAAAGGTTATTTATCACATAAGGCCATCTGTGTGAGCTTTGAGAAGCACCTTGTGAATGAAGATTAGTATCTCAAGGGTTTTCATCTTCTGATTCCACCACCTTTACCTGATTGTGATTCAGAGGAAGAGAGCTGGTTTCAAAGAGTGTGTGTATGTCTCACTTCCACTCACATTTCAGTGTTTTGAATTAGTCACCTGGCCTCACTTCACTGCAGAACTGTTTTATCTCACACAATATGATTCACATCAGTGAAAATGAACAATGGCTGCTGGGCTTTGTTGTAATAGGAGAAAACTCCAAGATTGGGAGTAATAGATTTGGTGATTTGACTTGCTTCAGTACTATGTGGCTCCTTGCAAACCTTGTATTCTTTCTCTGCTCCTTACTGCCCCCAAGGTAATTAAGCCTATCTGAAGGTGTTAGGATAGTTAGAAAAGAGTGAAAATTTTGTTTTATAATACTTGTCCTATTCACTTATACAAAAATACACACACACACTTATGTCTCTTATATACATGGATACAAATGTAGCTGTTTATGAAAGAATGGCTCAAGTACATTCTGATAGTGTAACACTTGAAAAGTGCTATCTTTTTTCTAGAAGTAAGAATGCTATTTTGTCTGGCTGTAGGATTTGAGTAAGTCAATTTCTTTTTATCAGTAGACTATAATTTACTAGTAGATTCATTATTATAATAAACTAATAGATGTTACTTGGTCATATTCTTTTTGTACTAGATGTGGAAAATGTGATCATCATTCCATGATAAGAAGAATGTTCCTTCTGTTGGAAAGTTTGAAAGATTATTTATACATAGCTATTCATTAGGAATTTCAAATTGCTTTGTCTGTGCCTACATCTATTTCTTTTAATTAATCATGGCTTAATCTTAAGAAGGTTTTTCAAGATGAAGAATATAGGTTTTCTTCCTAGGATAAATATTCTTTTATTATTTGATTAGTTCTTATTCTAGTTGTTTTGCTCATTCTGGAAGGTCCACTTTATATTACATTTTCTGAAGCTATTCTTCAACTTTTCATCTTTTTTATTACTTTCATATTTTCTTTATTATATATTTTACCATGTTTTGACATTGAACTTGACATTCCAGTATATCAGTTCTCAATATTGATGATCTCTTTTGAAATTTGATGAATAAGTTTAAATTATAATAATATTTTAAAATCTTACTTGGAACATATTTTGTTTTTTAAATATTATGACCTATTAATGCTTTTTAGTTGAAAATCTCACTTCATTGGATTTATTTACTTGTTCTACTTGTTCATCTTGTTCTTCTTTGACTTCTTCCTTTGGATTCTTTGGGTCTCTCTTATTTCTTTTTGCTTGTTCAGTGTTTTCATAGTCTCTACTCACAAGCCAGACATTTCATAATTGGTGTCAAGCCTAATAGTTTCTATACTTGTGGACTGGTAGTGAATTTGAAAGACTGAGAGTGGTTCAAAGAGGGGTCTCTTGGATATTCTCAAATCAGCATGGATAGGCCTTTCAGGAATAGTACATGAACACATTAGGCAACCTAGCTAAAGATGGTTGACAGCATTCTCTTGTCTGTCTTGTCTATGATTGTGTGGTTCTAGCAGTATGGAAGGGAATGAAAACCAGCTCCTGCTCCTGCTTATGTGCCCAAGAATAAAATAGTGTACTTGGCTTTGTCATCTGCTATCTGCTGGTTGACTCCTATTATGCCCAAAATAGCTGGGGCAGATTCAGGGCTAGAAATGCAATCTGTGTTTCCCGGATCGGTGTCAAGAACCCAACTACTTGAGCCATCACTTGCTGACTCCAAGGATATCCATTAGCAGGAAACTAGAGTTCAGGAGCCAGAGCCAGGTATGCAATCAGATTCTTCAACGTGGGATGTGGCCTTCTTAACTACGAGCTAAATGCCCACTTCTGTAACCAAAATTATTAAACTTATATTGGATATCTTCAATAAGTGAATTAACTGTTAATGATTTTTTTGTTTTATATAATAGGTCCTGCTTTTAGTATAACAATTTTTACAGGAATTTTTGCTATTATATTCTTCCAGGCAGAGTTAAATGTTATATTTATAGGTAGATAGAATCCTAGTGGATTACCATATCATTGCCTGGGTTTAGATGTAGAAGGTGTTACACATTGTCCTGAATTTGAAACCCTAGTACTTAATGCTCTTAGGGCCCAGTATTTACTTTTTGGGTGTATTCATCTTTTGGTTTCTTAAAAAAACTTAGATGTGTTCCTCCACTTTTGTGTGACTTGAATTTCTTTTCCTCAGAAAGAATGTTCCTATTTCCTGTAAACTTTTTATTCTCCCATCTGCAAAGATCTGTTGGAGTTCTTAGAGCCTGTTATGTGATTGTCTAATTAAGGACTTAGACAAAGACCTAATGAGGATCAATGAATAGATTATCAGGCTTCCTTTTTTGTGTGTTTTGGTTCCTTTCCAAGACTCTTATGACACCATAAGTTGGGATTTGTAGGTCTCCCTTCCTATGAGACTGCTTTTTTCTACTTGGACTCCAATCTGCTTCCCTATAACGTAAAAGATAGTTTTGAGGGGCTGACATTGTGGTGTAGTGGGTTAAGCCTCTGTCTGCAATGCCAGTATCCCATTTTCACACCAGTTAGAGTCCCCGCTGTTCCACTTCCAATCCAGCTGCCTGCTACTGCACCTGGGAAGCAGTGAAAAATGGCCCAAGTGTTTGAGTCCTTGCCTCCATTTGGGAGACCTGGAAGAAGTTCCTGGTTCCTGGCTTTGGTCCAGCCCAGCCCCTGTTGTGGTGGTCATTTGTGTAGTGAGTAGGCAAATGGAAGATCTCTTTCTCTGTCTCCCCTTCTCTCTCTCACTCCATCTCTCTCTCCCTCTATCTCTATAACTCTGATTTTCCAATAAATAAATAAAATCTTTAAAAAAATATAATTCTGAAGAAAAAGCTAAAGTGACTTGAGAACATATCATACAAACTTTGTTCCTCTGAGAGATTATAATCCTCCAAGGCTATTTTAAATAGTCTGAAATTGTTTTCAGAACCTATTAAATTTATTAAGGGAATGACTATACAACACAATAAAATTGAGATAATAAAGTTTTTCATTTATGTAAGAGAGTGATAATATTTTGATGTTAATTATGCAATTTCTTTTACCTACATATGATTTAAGTTTCACTCAAATGGTTCTGAATGATGGCTTTCTAGAATGGCTCCTAATCTCTATCAATTTAGCAAATTGGAATCATAAGTTTTTCTACCATTGTGTCTATATTATCTAATGCTTAATGTAGGGCACATTTTCCTCAGTTTTTATATTATATTCTACATGGGAAGTAGCCTTACATTATTTGACTTGTATTTTTGAAATGCATGAAATCTATTCTCTTTTAAATAATAATAATATTTTAAAACACACACACAAGTATTTCCTTTTTTTTTTTTTTTTTTTGAAAGTCAGAGTTACACAGAGAGAGGAATGACTACAATGGCTGGAGCTGTGCTGATCCGAAGCAAGGAGCCAGGAGCCTCTTCCAGGTCTCCTACGTGGGTGCAGGGGCCCAAGGAGTTGGGCCTTCTTTTACTGCTTTCCCGGGCCATACCAGAGAGCTGAATTGGAAGTGGAGCAGCCGAGACTAGAACCAGTGCACATATGGGATGACGGCACTTCAGGCCAGGGCATTAACCCGCGGTGCCACAGCGCCAGCCCCTGACAAGTATTTCCTTTTCAAAACACAAGTGTTATTTATAAAATGTAGTTTTTGGTTATTAGGCTACTTTCTTATTAATGGTTTGCTATTAATGGGTTTTATTTAATAAATATGCTATTATATACTAGAAAGAATACTGTTGGTAGTCTATTTTCATAGTTGGAGAATGCACATTGCCAGATATTCTTAGGAAAGTAGAGAATAATCTTGTGAGAAAAATCATAACAATCATTACAGATCTACATTTTATCCTTTCCTTTTCCTAATTTCAATGGCATTTACCCTCTTTGTGTTATTTTGTTCTTTTGTATATGCCCACATTAACCATGCTATATGATTTTCTTCAAAGAAACTCTTTTAGTAACAACAAACAGCCTATCAGGTCAAATTACAAGAAGTACATATTCAATACAAATTAAAATGACTGCAAGTTTATTATACCTCAAATATGAATTTTTGATGCTAAGAACATTGTATTTTTCATAGCAAAATTTAATGCACATGGATAAAAGCACATGATAAACAAAAATACGAGGCATGAATGCCAATTACTACTCAAAGGACCAAACACAAATTTTCAGAAGAGTATAATATACAATCAGTAAACTAGAGTAAAATTGTGTTTTCATTGTAGAGAAACAATTTAAATCTTGCTACATTTATACATGTTGATGGAAAAACATGTAGCTGAATGAATGTCAGTCCAGATGGATTTGTCTATAAATGGATAAATTTTGGAAGAGTTTTAATGATCCACTCTACTTTCCTTTTAATGAGCTACATCAATGTGTTTACCTCAGAAAATGTAATGTATTCAGAGAATCTTGAACTTGAATCCTCATTTTGGTCTCTTGTGCTTTTGTGTAAAATTACATCCTTTTTATATCTACAAGAAAGAATATATTTTTCTACTATTTTTTGCATGAATATTTTGGAACAAATAAAAACAAGACAGATATCACAGAAATAAGTCTCTATATCGACTGTGCTGCTTATGTCATTTCATTATATAACAATATTAAGAGTGATGTGGTTTAGTATAAGTAGCTTTCTTGGTGCATGTTGAATATTTATACAACTCTTAAGATTTAAAATCCATTATTGTATATCAAGAGTCACAAAGAAAATCAGATCATGTTAATGACTACCTATGGAAACCGTATAAAGCTTTTGGGCATAGTCTAGAAGGCAGATACATACAAAACTTTCAGATATTTTACAGTTTTTCAGCCTGGATTTCTGCACCATAAGTATGATGCCTATACTACTAAATAGTTATATTTACTCATTCAATTTGATGGAACACAGGCATAAGCCTCACGCATTTTAGGTTCTTGTTACCCCTACCTTCTGTCTTCTTTTTTTTAAGATTTATTTTTAGTATTTGAAAGTCAGAGTTACACACAGAGAGAAGAGGCAGAGAGAGAGAGTCTTCTATCCTATGGTTCACTCCCCAAATGACCGCAAGTCTTGAATCGGTGCCCGTATGGATGCCAGCGCTTCAGACCATGGCATTAACCCTTGGTGCCATAGCGCCAGCCCCATCCCTACCTTCTTTCAAAAGACCAGTTCAGTGGCATACCCTGTATTGTTCACCACCCCACCTCCTGCATTCTTCCCAGGGTTTGAAACCCAGTGGGCCAAACTTCAAGAGCCAGTATGGAGAAGCTCACCTCCACCTACTGCTGCCCACCCCACACCCCATCCCACCTAAGATAAAAAAAAAAAGCCCAGCCTGCTGGGTCTGGGCCCTCTGCCATGTGTCCAGTCTGTGTGTACGATGACAGTTGGTCGACTTCCATGAGTTTATTTTCTTTGAATAAATTCAGTCTGGCTGTGAGTTCATATTATATCTCCTCTCGGTTCTGCATTCTTTTTCTTACACAATTCTTTATCAAATCACTCAGGGACAACTCTAACAGTTATATAAACCCAGTTTATTAGTGAGAAGAGGGTAAAACGATGCTTTAGAGATTACAAAAATCATATGATATTTTATATGTCTAAGGGGCATGATCTTGGGTAATTTTTTTAATGCCTACCAGCTTTGCAGAGCATTTTATTTGTGTAGCAATATGTGCATGGACAATAGTTCGACAGTGCAAAGTCAAAAACTATATACTGCCTCTATTGCTCTGGGTAGTGATTGAAAATTTTGAATTCAAGACTGAGTAATGAGTTTAAAGGGATTTCCTGTCAGAGTGAGCAAAACTAAGCAAACTTCTAAAGCCTCTGGAAATGGAAACATCACTGTTTGACCCATATCCATAGACACTATCAAATGTTTCTTCAGGGAGTGTAAGACAAATCATTTTTATCCATATCCTAAATAGAGGAAATGAGTTGGTTATTTCCAATCCTGTTTTAGCTTCTGACACTTTTACAGTAGCTTAATGACTGAAAATATTTCTTAAATTACAACTTCATTATCATTAGATAAGAAAACAAAAGGACTAATCAAAACATTTCAAGTTCTGGGATGCATGGGATGCATGTTGTGGCATAGCTGCTTAAGCTGCCACCTGTAATACTGGCATCCCATATGGGCTCCTGGCTCCTCCACTTCTGATCCAGATGCCTGCTAATGGCCTGGGAAAGCATTGGAACATGTTCAAAGTGTTTGAGCCCCTGCTACCCATATGAGAGACCCAGAAGAATATCCTGGCTCCTGGCTTTGTCCTGGCCTAGTCCAAGCCATTGCAGCCATTTGGGGAGTGAACCAGCAGATGAAAGATTTTCTCTCTCTCTCTGTAACTCTCCCTTTCAAATAAAAAAGTAAATATTTTAAAAAAGAATTATCCCAAGTTCTTAGTTGATTTCTCTGGAAAGGGAATATTGGCAGTAGTAGAAACACCTTTTTTCTGCCACTCTAATGAATTTGTCATTAATGATAGTAGAAATGGTATTATGTATTTATCAAAAAGACTTCCAGCTCACATCCTAAACCCCAATTTATAGCTGCCATTCATCAGGCTTATAAAAACAATTCTGATTCTTCTACTTGCTGTTCTCTTCTGGACCATAGGCAGGTATATTTTTCCCATTGTTTTCTTATGCTTTATATGTGCCTTCATTCCCTAAACCATCAGTTTTACCAATGGCTTCATGTATCTGGAAATTCACAATCCATAAACTGAACAAAAAAATCTGTGAAGAAATTATACAATGACTCAGCTTCATGATCAAGTTTAATTTGCTAAGCATCCTCATTGAGCTCATCTGACTATGAATCAATTTGCTGCCAAATACATTTGTATAAGTTTCAGTTACACTACAAGTTAAAATTGAATTTCTTTTGTTTTCAACTAACCAATCTGATTGACTTGAAATGACTCTTCCTGAGATATTGGTAAGTGAAAGGTTTTGGAAGTTTGTACGAGGGTTTTATATAAAATAAAAGAAAATTTTTCTCTTGTCATTTGGATTGAAGATTTCAGGTAGTATTATAATTATGAGTTTTTGAAACTTGCTTAATTACAGTATGTAGAAGAAGTAACATAGTCAAGCAATGACATTTGACTACATTACACATATCAGCAGAAAAGGAAAACATTCACTTATTAGGAATGAATTTTTAACAATTAACATCACAATTGGTAATTGATCTTTGGCATCTAAAATTCAGGCTTTTTTAAATTTTGGAACTACACTGATAATGATAACATTAGGTTCTATAAAGAAATCTCCAATTCAGCAGCAATTCAACTTTTATATCTATGTTGTAATTTTTTCTAGCTTCAATGATACTTTTTTATTCCATCCAGCATTAATCTGCTTTCTATTTACCACTATATGTTTCATTTTTTATTCTACAACTTGAAATTAAAAAGTAAGTGTTCATTTTACCTCACAATGTCACATGTGCACATTTTTTCCCTTCACATTCTCTGATCCTGATGAAGATGACTTCTATGAATGAAGAATGTACTAATTTTCCCTTGACACTACATCAAACTAAAACAAACATGGTGACTGAAAACATTCATGTTTATTCGTTTACATTTCTCGATACCCACAGTCTCTCTGGGCTAAAATCAAGCTGTTATTTTACCTGCATTTCCTTCTGGGGAATCTAAAGGATAATTGGTCTTTGCCAGTTTCTAGAAGACAACTGCATTCCTTTGCTCCTGTCCCTGCATTGGTAGTTCTGTCACTACAACTTCTGCCTCCTCTGCTACCTCTCCTCCACAATGAGTCTCCTGTTTCCCTCTAATAAAGGCTCCAGGGATTATTTTTGGCTCACTCAAAGCCTTAAATTAATCACATCTGCAAGCGCCTTGCTGTAATATGTTAATTATTCACAGGTTTCAGGGGTTAGTATGTAGACATTTTGGAAACCATTATTCTGCCTAAACAACAATAAGAATATACAATAGAAGAATTTCCAGATTTTCAAAAAATAATTGAGTCAAAGGCTTTCAATTTCATGTGTATATTTGTATTTTCTATTTTGGAAAGTGGACTTACAAAAGGTGAATTTTGAAATATTTTTTGCTTTCTGGTTCTTTTACTTGTATCATTATGTTTTTGTGCAATTACTTGTTCGCTCACTTTGTTGATTCTTTTTCTAGAGCTGGGCATTTTTTTATTTGCCTGAAGGGGAGGGAGCAATATAGTCAAAACTAATATCACAAGAATAAAAAGAATTATCTACAAAATTTTGAAGATTAACAATATTTTACTTCATTTGTACAATGAATCTTTGGAAAACTTGAATGAAGAATGAGAAATATATATCATTTACATTTTTACCCCTATGAAATTACTCTGTTTCAAGAGTTGTAAGTGTATTTTGTTTTGGAAAATATAGCTACTTATTAAACAGTTATTTTTGTCCACATTTAAAGCCACAAAATTTTTTGAAATATGTTGCTGTCTATAATGCCATTTTGGTGGAGGTTCTTGCAAAGGTTGATAGTAATGAACCAAAGAAGCCAGTGATGGCTTTTCTTTAGAGAGCTGACAAAAATGAATAAGTCTTCATCAGCTTTCTCAAAGGGCAAGGTTTTTGCATTTCAATGTACTTCTTTCATATTCAATCTATAGTATAAGCAATGAAAGTTATGAGTGTTTAACAGAGCTACCAGATACTTTCACTATGAGAAATATACCATTCTATTTTCATTCCACATTTATATAGATTTTCTGTGTATCTTTACATGGAGAACGTAATGAAACTGGTATTTATTTTGTGATCATTATAATAACCAATAAACACCGCCTGTGTTCTTTTATGTAAGGGCATGATGTACTTTATAATAACTTAATACTCAAAGTCACCCCATGAGATACTTTTAATAACCTCAGGTTGCAATTTGGATACTGGGAGACACAAAGTTTAAGCAACTTTTACAAAATCAATTGAGTGGTCAGTTAATGTGGAGAAGTGATAGAGCTCAGGCAATGTATTTTTCAAGTCCACATTCTTACCAGCTATAAGAATCAGGTTTCAGTAGGGGTCATATAAACGGCTAAGTTATTTCGTCATTATTTTTTCAATTGATTGTCAAAGTAACAAACATAATAAGAGACTCCAAATTTTCAAAGTCTGATATTATTATATTGCAAATGCAGGATAAAAAAGTCATCCAGTTATGTACTTCAGGGATGAGTCATGTAGTTTAAAACAATCGTCCTATTGAAGTAGGCAGGCACACAGGTTAAAATTGATGAGATTTATAAATTGGAAGACCATGCCTTTGCCACGCCCCTGTGAGACCTCATGCCCCTACCTGATGCCTTTGCCACGCCCCTGTGTGGCCTCATTCCCCTACCTGGCCACACCTGGGTGCCCACCAGCCAATCAGGTTAATTAACCACTCCCTTTTGGAAGTGGGTTAAAAGCCAGACCAGGGTTTGGCCCACCTGGCTCTTTTTCCCTTGCCTCTTGCTAGGAAGGTGTTTGCTGTAGCCTCGCACCTCCAGGGCGCATGGCCTTTGGACCATGTGCTCTAGGCTTCCTGGCCTAGACGCTCTTCCATGTGGCTGGTTCCTGGTGCTTGGTATGAACCCCTATTTACGTCTGTCTCTTAAATAAAGCTCTCACTCTCCTATGCATCTTTCTCACTAAATAAAAGCTTAAACAGTACCATGTTGCCTCGTTTATCTGTGCCGATATTTGGACTTCTTCTCTAAATATTAGTCAAGAACACGCTTGGGCTTATTAATATCGGAGATTTAGTAATAAGCCCGTGGTGAAATCGTAAGGCACCCCAAATTTTGGTAGCACATATGGCACCCCCGATAGTATTTCTAGGGAACTTTAAGGGGCCACATTTCAGTGTAAATTTTAGGGGGTCTTCCCCAATTTCACTATGGGCATTTAGTCATGATGAAGTTTGGAGCGATATAAAGATGAATTAGAAAGTGCCAGTGCCATTGCCATTGCAGTTGTCTCAAATCCACCCATTTTAATATGTTTGATAGAACTTGTAGAAAATCTCTGTACAGGGTATAAAGAAATTTGTGCTAATAGTGTTTTCTTTAAAAAAAAAAACTTTTATTTAATGAATATAAATTTCCAAAGTACAGCTTATGGATTACAATGGCTTCCCCCCCCATAACCTCCCTCCCACCCGCAACCCTCCCCTTTCCCACTCCCGCTCCCCTTCCATTCACATCAAGATTCATTTTCAATTCTCTTTATATATAGAAGATCAGTTTTGTATATATTAAGTAAAGATTTCAACAGTTTTTCCCCACATAATAACACAAAGTGAAAAATACTGTTGGAGTACTAGTTATAGCATTAAATCACAATGTAAAGCACATTAAGGACAGAGATCCTACTGATATTTTTTAAAAATTGATTAATTTTTTATGCAATTTCCAATTTAAAACCAGATTTTTTTTTCATTTTCAATTCTCTTTATATACGGAAGATCGATTCAGTATATACTAAGTAAGAATTTCATCAGTTTGCACCCACACAGAAACACAAAGTGTAAAAATACTGTTTCAGTACTAGTTATAGCATTCCTTCACATTGGACAACACATTAAGGACAAATCCCACATGGGACGTAAGTACACAGTGACTCCTGTTGTTGACTTAACAATTTGATACTCTTGTTTATGGCGTCAGTAATCTCCCTAGGCTCTAGTCATGAGTTGCCAAGCTATGGAAGCCCTTTGAGTTCGCCGACTTCAATCTTATTCCGACAGGGTCATAGTCAAAGTGGAAGTTCTCTTCTCCCTTCAGAGAAAGATACCTCCTTCTTTGATGGCCCCATTCTTTCCACTGGGATCTCACTCACAGAGATCTTTCATTTAGGTCTTCTTTTTTTTTTTTCCCAGAGTGTCTTGGCTTTCCATGCCTAAAATACTCTCATGGGCTCTTCAGCCATATCCGAATGCCTTAAGGGCTGATTCTGAGGCCAGAGTGCTATTTAGGACATCTGCTATTCTTTGGGTCTGCTGTGTCTCCCACTTCCCATGATGAATAGTTCTCTCCCTTTTTGATTCTATCAGTTAGTATTAGCAGACACTAGTTTTGTTTGTGTGATCCCTTTGACTCTTAGACCTATCAGTGTGATCAATTGTGAACTGAAAGTGATTGCTTGGACTAGTGAGATGGCACTACTTTCCTACAACCACTGTCTCATTTCTTTCTGTTCCAATTGAAAATCATGATCTGAAGCAAAGGGGAAATCTACTTGCTTATTTGAGATTCATCACCAAGTAACTCTTGCTACCAGAGTACCTTTTCTGTATCCCTATTTAGGAAATTTAACATCTGACTTATTCCTTTGTACCTGAGTCAATCTATTGATTTGCTTGGGATTTAAAATACTGTAGACTAGGAGTTGCCTTCAGTATTCCAAGCATCTCAGACCAAGTATAATAGCTCTGATGTGTAATTAATCCTGCTGACTGGAAACTGACTGTTACAAACAGAATAAGGCTCCTATATTTCTGCTAACTGTACTTCTTTTGTGAGTGGCATCCACTCTATTTCTCATTCGACACACTCTAACAAGCTTAGTAATATTAAATTCAACAAACTGAGTTTAAAGGGATTTAATATTTAGTCTTTGGAGGCAAGTCTTTAAAAATGTGTCAAAATCTAATGGATCATACAGAAACAAAAAAGCTATACATTTATATCTGTTATCTTTCTGCTGTCTCTGTCAAGGATTTTATGCTGGAGATGTCATGTTTGGTATGATATCGGACAAGACTAAAATTAGACAAGAATATAGAAAGGAACTGAGTGAAATCTAGAACCTAAGAGGCATAGTTGAAGTGAAAAATTGTGAGAAAATGCAATATGGTCAAGAGATTTATCAAAAAAAGGAGCCATGAAGAGAAGCCAAGTTGAGTTATCTCTACAGATGAAGTGACTTGAAACTACCTGGGAAGCTATTGCTAGATCCATTTCATTATGCAGGTTGACATCTCTTGCTTCAAGCCAGTTTTAATGAGCCTGGTGTTTGCAGTATCTGAGTCCTTTGGCAGCAGTGTGGTTCAGGTGATTCCCAGCACCTAACAGAACACCAAGGTTTCTAAATCCTGCATCCATTATACTGTCAGAACATCACAAAATCATAGAAAGTTCCCTCATTTTACTTTCAGACAACAGGATGAATTGCTATGTTCTTGGGATACATTTTCATTCCAAGAATTTCCTCATATTCTAAGAATTCTATTTTGCAATACATAAACAGGGAACCTGTATGCTGCCCATTTGTGAAGATGCACACTCCCACACCAAATCAAACTTAATAACCACATGGGTTATAAGAAGGAAAACAGATAATATTGATAAAATAAAGGAACAAATTGCTAAAACATACATTGGGGTCATGCATTTGCACATACCCTTCGCTCTATATTTAGAATGTCAAGCTAAATTCTCTTTTGGCTTGTGGAAAAAAATATCAGAACATTGTTTAATCTGGGGAAGACAAAAGATTTTACTGTTCTCAAATCACTTATCAGTTTTAGACTGTGGGCACATGGGAATATCTTCCTTTCCAAAATACATATAGGAGAGGTGAGGGTGCATAAATGTGGACACTTGTTCACAGCTTGTGGAAGATGGGTGTAGAGCAGTGGAAATATTTTTTAAAGATTTATTTTATTTATTTGAAAGACGGAGTTACAGAGAGAGGTAGACTCAGAGAGAGAGGTCTTCCATGGACCGGTTCACTCCCCAGATGGCCGCAACTGCCAGAGCTGTGCCGATCCAAAGCCAGGAGCCAGGAGCTCCTTCTGGTCTCCCACGTGGGTGCAAGGGCCTAAGGACTTGGGCCATCTTCTACTGCTACCCCAGGCCAGAGCAGAGAGCTGGATTGAAGAAGAGCAGCCGGGACTAGAACCTGCGCCCATATGGGATGCTGGAGCTTCAGGGCAGGGCATTAACCTGCTGCGCCACAGCGCCGGTCCCAAGCAGTGAAAATATAAACGATAGTCTTTTAGCGTCCTTCTCAAGTGTAATCAGAAGTGAACTCCAAACGAACCAACTTTTATGTAGAGCTCTTATGATTCCTGAAGGCTATTGTGTATTATATAATACAGTGAGTTTCCTTCAGGGCCATAACTTCATCAAAAAATCAAAGAAAATTTCAATGCAGTGGCTGGATTGCTGTACATATTATAAGTGATTAGCTGCATTCATGAATCCATAATCACACCTGCAAATGAGGAAGGAATCTATAGAAATAGGAAGCATTTCCAAAGGCATGAATATGCATGCAGTGTGTGTTGCCAGAAATATCATAATAAAAATAGTTTGGAAGTACCTAGGATCCAGCAGAAAACTGCTGTTATTTTCCAGATGTCAGAACTCAGCCATTTTGATTAAAACAGATAATAAACCTGAAGTTCAGCTTGTAGAGGCCATCATCATGGTGTTCACTTCAAAAAGACTAGTTTTATGTGACTTGGAGCAGCACAGTTGATTTTGAGAAGTGGTTTCAGTGTTATCAGAAAACCTCAGTGCCTATTCATCACCAGCCATTCCCTTATAAATGCTTGCACATTGACTGATGCCTGGATTTTGTTCATTAACATTTTGCCTTTATTTTATTAAGATTTTCTTATAATTCTAAAAAAAAAAAAGCAAAATCCCATACTCATCAGTCTTAAAAACATGAATTGCAGATTCTCTCAAGGGATATTTTCAATAGAGTATTAGAGTAACCATAAGTTCTTTGAAATATTAAGGTCTTCGGTTAATTATATGTTGGCAATATTGTGATTCAGTGTGGATGAATGTATTCTGGATACCTGAAGACAAATAGCATTTTCAGGTTCTGCAACCATATTCCCATAAGAATGCCTTTATATCTTCCTTATTTCCTGATTAATGGTAACTGAGGATTAATAGATTTATAAAAAGATTTATTCAGAAAGAAGCTGGAACATATTTAAGACTATAGAGACACTTAAAAGTTAATTTTCTTTCCTTTTGATGACATTGGTTTCTTCTTTCTAGATTTTAAGCTTAAATTACCAGCTTCTTTGTGAATTATACATCCATGTCATTGACACTCATTAGTGTTACAAACCTCAGGGGGGAAAGTGGTGGCACAGCTTTAGATGCAGCAGTTTTATTGAACACTGATTAATCCAATAAATATCTGCCGAAGGGGATGATTCTTTGTAAATGACTGTTTCATTAAAATCCATACTTTTATTCTAATAGATCACCTTGCTTTCTGGAGAAGAAGTACTAATTAAAATAACAAGTACTATTTCTTTTCTTAAACAATTTAGGTGTCTTTTTTGAAAATTAAATTTTCTGTGAGTAAAGCTTTATTTATTTGACCTAATTTAGTTAGGACACAAATTGAGTGATAGTGCAATACAAAGATGGAAATGTGATGTCATAGAATATGAAATTGAGAAGCAACTTTAAGTAAATAAATACATTTTATTTTTTTTAACTTTATTTATTTGAAAGTCAAATTACACACAGAGAGAAGGAGAGGAAGAGAGAGAGAGAGAGAGAGAGAGAGAATCTTCCATCCGCTGGTTCACTTCCCAAATGGCTGCAATGGCCAGAGCTATGCCGATCCTAAGCCAGGAGCCAGGAGCCAGGAGCCAGGAGTTTCTTCCAGGTCTTCCCACATGGGTGCAGGGTCCCGAGGACTCAGGCCATCTTCTACTGCTTTCCCAGGCCATAGCAGAGAGCTGGATCAGAAGTGGAGCAGCTGGGACTTGAATTGGCACCCACATGAGGTGCTGGCATTGCAGGTGGAGGTTTACCTGCTACGCCATAGCGCTGGCCCCAAATAAATACATTTTTTTAAAGATCTGCTCTGACCTTGTTGCTTGATTTTTTTAAAAAAAAATACTTATTTACTTATTTGAAAGGTAGAGCTACAGAGAGGCAGAGGCAGAAGCAGAGAGAAAGAGGTAGGTCTTCTATCCTCTGGTTTACTTCCCAGATGGCCACAATGGCCGAGCCAGGCTGATCCAAATCCAGGAGACAGGAGCCTCTTCCAGGTCTCCCACGTGGGTGAAAGGGCCCAAGCACTTGAGCCATCTTCTACTGTTCTCCCAGGTCATAGCAGAGAGCTGGATCAGAAGTGGAGTATCCAGGACTCGAACCAGTGCCCATATGGCATGATGGCATTGCAAGTGGTGGCTTTACTCAGTATGCCACAGAGCCAACCCTTGTTGCTTTTTTAGAAGGTAGATTAGTCACTTTACTGTTGCTAAAACAAAATCCTTGAGACTGAGTACTTTTTAAAGATTTTCATTTAGGTTATGGGGTTTGAATGTGCAAAGACAGTGTGCCCCATACATTCAGCCTTGGGTGCAGACCCCTTGGCTGCATCACCACATGGTAGATGGTATTATGATGAAATTTTCCCCCTACTTCTTTTTTATTTTATTTAAGTTATGCAAGCTTTATATGTTTCATATTTACAGATTTAGGAACATAGTGAGATATCCCCTCCCACCCTTGCTCCCGTCCACCTTCTGACTCTTCCTTTTCTTCCTCTCAGATTCCCATTCTTAGTTTTTTCAGTGATCTATTTTCAGTATACTTACTGATTTTATAGTTAACCATACTCTTAGTAAAGGCATTCAACAAATAGTATGATGAGAAAAAGAACAAAACATAACCAAACAAAATGAAACAAAACATTGTTCCACAATGGAAGAGACAAAGGCTATAAACAATCATCTATTCTTAAAATGCCTATTTCACTATAATGTGTTACATTTCAAGTATTTTATTAGTTGAATCAGATCAGGGAAAACATATGATATCTGTCTTTTTAGGACTGGCCTATTTCACTAAGTATAATGGTTATCAGTTGCATACATCTTGTTGAAAAAGAGAGGATTTCATTTTGTTTTACAGCTGAATAGTACTACATAGTATATATATTCCATGGTTTGTTAATCCAGTTGACAGTGGATGGACATCTGGGTTGATTCCATATCTTAGCTATTGTTAATTGTGCTGCAATGAACATGAGGGTACAAATAATTCTTTCATATGCTGATTTCTTTTGCTTTGGGTAAATTCCCAGGAGTGGGATGGCTGGATCATGTGGAAGGTATTTATTCATATTTCTGAGGTATCTCCATGCTCTCTTCCACAGTAGTTGGATCAGTTTACTTTTCTACTAGCAGTGGATCAGGGTACCTTTTCCCCTACATTTTTGCCAGCATTTGTTGCTTATTGATTTCTGTATGCGAGTCATTCTAACTGGAATGTGGTGAAACCTCCTTGTGTTTTTGATTTGTATTTCCCTGATGGCTAGTGATCCAGAGCATGTTCTCAAGTGTCTGTTGGCCATTTGAATTCCCTCGCATGAAAAGTGCCTGTTTAAATCCTTTGCCCATTTCTTCACTGGAATATTTGATCATTGCTCATTTTCTTGAGATCTTTAAATATTCTAGTTTGCAAATACTTCCTCCCATTTTGTTGGTGGCCTCTTCACTTTGCTGAGTGTTTCTTTTGCAGTGCAAAAGCTCCTCAGCTTGATGTAATCCCATTTGTCAATTTTGGCTTTGACTGCCTGTACTTCTGGGGTCTTTTCCAAGAAGTCCTTGCCTATGCCAATGTCTTGTAGAGTTTCCCCAATGTTCTCTAATGATTTGACGGTATCAGGGTGTAAATTTATGTCTTTGATCCATTTGAATGGATTTTTGTGTAAGGTGTAAGGTAGGAATGAAGCAGTTACATGGTAATTCAAGCACCAAGGAGGATATGGACCAAGCTCACTCTTTTTATAACAACCTATTCTGGGGAAAACCAACCAGCTCCCGCCAGCACTTTGTTAATCTAACAGCAGAGCTGCCAATGTCCTAATCATCTTCCTGTCTGTCTCTTTACCTCCATACTTTAATTTAGCTTTGTCTTTATGTCTTTTGATCTCTCTTTGTCAATATATGTTTCTCACAGACTTATTGTTGGTTTTCTAATGGATAGCTTAAATAACATGTATATATGATCCCTCATGGACCTAGATCAAGCTATATACTGCTGATATGACAGACATTTCAATGGAATTGAACTATGGAACAGATAAAGAGTTGATAACCAGAATCTACAAAGAAATCAAGAAACTCTACAACAAAAAGGAAATACAAATGGCCAACAGACACATGAAAAATGTTCAAGATCACTAGCAATCAGGGAAATGCAAATCAAAACCTCAATGAGGTTTCACCTCACCCCTGTTAGAATGGCTCACATTCAGAAATCCACCAACAATAGATGCTGGAGAAGATGTGAGGGAAAAGGGACACTAACCCACTGTTGGTGGGAATGCAAACTGGTTAAGCCACTATGGAAGTCAGTCTGGAGATTCCTCAGAAACCTGAATATAACCCTACCATACATCCCAGGCATCCCACTCCTTGGAATTTACCCAAAGGAAATTAAATTGGCAAACAAAAAAGCTGTCTGCACCTCCATGTTTATTGCAGCTCAATTCACAATAGCTAAGACCTGGAACCAACCCAAATGCCCATCAACAGTAGACTGGATAAAGAAATTATGGGACATGTACTCTATAGAATACTATACAGCAGTACAAAACAATGAAATCTGGTCATTTGCAACAAGATGGAGGAATCTGGAAAACATTATGCTGAGTGAATTAAGCCAGTCCCAAAGGGACAAATATCATATGTTCTCCCTGATCGGTGACAACTAACTGAGCACCAAAGGGGAAACCTGTTGAAGTGAAATGGACACTATGAGAAGCAGTGACTTGATCAGCTCTTGTGCTGACTGTTGATGTACAATGTAATACTTTATCCATTTTAGTATTTTTTTGTTCTAGTACTATTGTTTGAACTCTGTAATTAACACACAATTATTCTTAGGTGTTTAAATTTAACTGAAAAGTGATGTCTGTTAAATATAAGAGTGGGAATAAGAGAGGGAGGAGATACACAATTTGGGACATGCTCAATCAACTTGCCCCAAATGGTGGAGTTAGAAATGTGCCAGGGGATTCCAATAGAATCCCATCAAGGTGGTGTGTACCAATGCCATCTCACTACTCCAAGCAATCACTTTCATTGCACAATTGATCACACTGATAGGTCTAAGAGTCAAAGGGATCACACAAACAAGACTAGTGTCTGCTAATACTAATGGATAGAATTAAAAAGGGAGAGAATGATCCAACATGGGAAGCGGGATACACAGCAGACTCATGGAATGGCAGATGTTCTAAATAGCACTCTGGCCTCAGAATCAGCCCTTAAGGCATTCAGATCTGGCTGAAGAGCTCATGAGAGTAATTTAGGCATGGAAAGCCAAGACACTCTGGGAAAAAAAAAAAGAAGACCTAAATGAAAGATCTCTGCAAGTGAGATCCCAATGGTAGGAATGGGGCCATCAAAGAAGGAGGTACCTTTCTCTGAAGGGAGGAGAGAACTTCCCCTTTGACTATGACCCTGTCGGAATAAGATCGAAGTTGGCGAACTCAAAGGGCTTCCATAGCCTTGGCAACTCATGACTAGAGCCTAGGGAGATTACTGACGCCATAAACAAGAGTGTCAAATTGTTAAGTCAACAACAGGAGTCACTGTGTACTTACGTCTCATGTGGGATCTGTCCTTAATGTGTTCTCCAATGTGAAGTAATGCTATAACTAGTACTGAAACAGTACTTTATACTTTGTGTTTCTGTGTTTCTGATGAAATCTTTGTTTAATATATACTAAATCAAACTTTTGTATATAAAGGTAATTGAAAATGAATCTTGATGTGAATGTAATGGGAGAGGGAGTGGGAGATGGGGGGGTTCGAGTGGGAGGGAAATTATGGGGGGAAGCCACTGTAACCCATAAACTGTACTTTGGAAATTTATATTTACTAAATAAAAAAAAGAAAGTGAGGTATGGTGCTGGCACTGTGGTATAGCGGGTAACGCCACCACCTGTAGTGCTGGCATACCATGTGGAAACCGGTTCAAGATCCCGCTGCTCCCCTTCTGATCCAGCTCTCTGCTATGGCCTTGGGAAAGCAGAAGAAGGTGGCCCAAGTCCTTGGGCCCATGCACCCACATGGGAAGACCCAGGGGAATCTCTTGGCTCCTGGCTTCAGATCAGCACATCTTCAGCTATTGTGGTCAATTGGAGAGTGAACCAGCCAATGGGAGTCCTCTCTCTCTCTACCTCTCCTTCTCTCTCTGTGCAACTATGACTTCCAAATAAATAAATAAATGAATAAATAAGTCTTAAAAAAGAAATTGAGAAGGTAGCCCATGGAATTCAAAAAAACATTTGCAAATTATATATTGGAGAAAGTAAATGTATTTATAATATGCAAAATGTGTTACAATTGAATAATGGAAAGAGAAACAGCACAATTAAAAGTAGTAAAGAATCTAGATGTTCCTTCAAATTAGATAAAGAAATAACTGAAATTCACTGAAAAAGTAAAGAAAAATTACATCATCATTAGCTATCAGGAAAATGCTAAAAGAAGTGCAATGAAAGACCCCTTAACACTTTCAGCATGACTGTATTCAAAAAAACAAGTATTAGAGAAGTTGTGGAAGTAGAGAAGTTAAAGCCTTTGTCAGAATGTAAAATGGTAAAGTTATTTTGAAGAACATATTTGACTTCTCTAAAAGCAAAATAAGGTGAAACCATTTAATATAGCCATTCTAGCCCTATGTGGAAGAGAAAGGAAAACATGTCAGTGCACAAAATTATGCACAAATGTTCATCTCAGCATTATTCATAATAGCCAAAGTGTGGAAATAATCCGAAAGTCTATCAATTAAATAATAGTTAAATAAAATTTATGAAATAATATTATTCCACTATAGAAAGGAAAAAAGTATTGTTACATCTACACAGACTAAATCTTGGAACTGTTATGCTGATTGATAGAAACCACTCAATAAAGACCATATATTGTACATCTCCAATTATGTTAAATATCCAAATAGACACATCTATATTGATAGTAGTAGATTAGTGTTTGTCCAGGATTATTGAAGTTGGATGCAAAATAGGGAATGATTGCAAATGATACAATATTTCTTCCTGAGATGATAAAAATTCTCTAAAGTTAACTATGGTAATAGTTGTGCAACTCTGCAAATATCACTAAGACCCACTGAACTATTTGATTTAATTGATGTATCTTGATATGTCTTGTGTTGCTATTAAAAGATACCTGAATACGGATGCTTTATATAGAAAACAGGTTTACTTGGTTCACATTTTGGACTCAAAGTTCCAAATCAAGCAGTAGATTCAGCCTCTGGTGAGAGCTTCATGTTAGATGATGACATGATGGTATGAACAAATGCAGAAGAGATTTCATGGCAAGTCAGAATCAGATATGGGGATCAGGCTTGTTCTCTTTGTAACCACTTACTGTCACAGGAAACCAACTGGAGTTGTATCAGAATTATATTAATCACTTCCAAGTCTGGTGCCCCAAAAGACTTAATTATCTACTGCTAGATTCTACCTCTGAAACATTCTACTACCTTTCCACATTACTACACTAGTAACTAAGCTTTAAGTGTAGAATCCTTTGGGGAACACACTTAAATTGTATCCAAACTGTAGCAGTAACTTTTATGTTATATCTTAAAATTCTATTATCTAAAATCTAATTTACTATGTTAATCAAAACATAAAGTGTATTATTACCTCAATAGGTACATAAGAAGCATTTCACAGAATTCAACATGTATTCCTGACAGTGAGTTATGGAAGTGAACTTCTTAAACATATTAAAGGGTATCAGTGAAAAAATCCACAGATAGCTTTTATATTTTGTTGTGAAATACTGTGTATTTTATCATTAAATCAGGAACAGTGAGCTCTGAATCAATGTCATGAGCTGAGCCATATGATTTCCAAAACTCAAATCACTCAACTGCATCCCAGCAGCAAGGAAACAAGACTAGGTAATTTGATAGAGTCCGCTTTGTAATAATGTGATTTATACTCTGAAAAATTATCAAAATTGGAAGAGACTGACATATTTGGTGCAAACTGATGTCAATTACAATTCATCTCATAACAACTCAATAGCAAGATAAATACATCTACACACACATGCAGACACACACAATTCAGCTGTAACAAAACACATTCCCACCTTTCTGGTGATGGGCAAATCTTATAAATCTTCTCTCTGGAATTTCCAGGAAGGACCTGTGGTCATTTACCAGAAAGACTTCCCACTGGCAAAGGGTTGTACTCAGAACTTCTAGGATTTATAAGATATTAACTCCTAAATTCATGTTAATCTCTAGAGAACTGAAAATCCACTTGTGTTCCGCTGGCCAGCTGGAGGACTTATGAAGTCAGGTAATGAATGGAATTGACCTAAGTCAGTCTCACAGTGGACTCAGGGGACCACATATCTAGCCATGTTCGCAGCCCCAGTCTGTAAAGTGGGAATAATTGGCAGAAATCACCTAAGTGTGAGGACTTTTTATGTTAGAAAGGACCAAGTAGAAGTCTGTGAAACAGCTCCTAACAGTATTACCATCTTCAAAGATTGCATTACTCCACCCCTTGGGGGAAATTACATAGATTAAGTAACAACATTAAGAAATTTAAAGTACAGATGTGGTGACCCCTCCCCATTGTTATTTTCTCTTTATATTTCTCTTTATCCATGGATAAACCGACTTTGTTGTGGTGAATGACTAGTAACTCAAATGAATTCGTAGGGCGATGTCAATCATTCTCCAGTTCTAGATATGGTGTCTTTATGGTAAACAAATATGGCAGTTGGTGTCCATTATCTAGCTATTGACCCAGGAAAAAAATGCTTTTTCTTCCCATTCTTATCATAATACATAATCAGAAAAAATTTGCCTTGACGTCAGGGAAAGAAACTTCCCTCATAGTTCTGTTAAGATCCCTGTCTCTATTATAACACGAAAATCTGAAGAGATGTTGATCACTTTGATACCATGTAAAAAAAATCTTGCCCCTTCATTACATACACAATTTTAACATTTTGACAATCAGCTCTCAGAATAAGAATGCTAGGTGTGTTGGGAGGCTGCCTCATAGTTGAGATTTTAAATGATCTGTTTAACTAGCTGTATATAGGACTATCTAACACGTGAAAAACATTGCGGCACCTTGAACCTCGAAAAAACACAAACTGTGTTTTTTCCTGTGATAGCACATGGTTACAAAGCACAAACTTCCAGTGCTTCATACTTTGGGGATAATGTATATAATATTTTTTTAATTTTTATTTAATGAATATAAATTTCCAGTGTACAGCTTATGGATTACAATGGCTTCCCCCCCCATAACTTCCCTCCCACCCGCAACCCTCCCCTCTCCCGCTCCCTCTCCCCTTCCATTTGCATCAAGATTCATTTTCAATTCTCTTTATATACAGAAGATCAATTTAGTATAAAGATTTCAACAGTTTGCACCCACATAGAAACACAAAGTGAAACATACTGTTTGAGTACTAGTTATAGCATTAAATCACAATGTACAGCACATTAAGGACAGAGATCCCACATGAGGAGCAAGTGCACAGTGGCTCCTGTTGTTGACCCAACAAATTGACACTCTAGTTTATGGTGCCAGTAACCATCCTAGGCTGTCGTCATGAGTTGCCAAGGCTATGGAAGCCTTCCAAGTTTGCCGACTCTGATCATATTTAGACAAGGTCATAAAAGACAGAGTGAGGATAGTAACCAATGATCCTAAGAGTGGCATTTACCAGGTTTGAACAATTATACAGCATTAAGTGGGGAAGAGGACCATCAGTACACACAGGTTGGGAGTAGAGCCATTGGTGGTAGAGTAGAGGTTATGATTACAAAGGAATGAGGCCCAAGTGCACTAGACAGGGCCTAGAAGAAAGGACAGAGTCATTATTAGAGGAGCTAAGAAAGGTGCTGTCTAAGCTACAATTAAGTTTTCTGATTGAGAGGCAAATAGAACCTGATAGAAGGGGCTTGATAATAATCTGGTGGGCTTTAGGCCTTGTAAATTCAGAGGCCCAGACCTATCTATCTCTTCACATGGGGTATATCCTAAGGGAGGTATGAACCTCCTAGGGGAAGGCACTCTGTTGACTTTCATTACTTGGCTGGGCTGGGAGGAGAGCTGGCCAGGTAAAGGCAGGTGGCATCTCTAACAAGAAATTTACAGTTCTGCCTGCAATGTTGCTGACCCTACTTGACCACACCCTCAGCTGCAGTGGTCACTTTGGAAGTTGGGCTGAGTGAAGGGCTTTTAGCTTAGAGCCAATAAGATCTGTGGCTCTGACCTGGGCATCCTTCGACTCCAGGGCAGGTCCATTTCCAGTGATCCAACTCTTGGCAGAGCTGCCAGGGCTCTTCACAAGCTGACTTCTGCTGAAGCCCAGGCTTACCACATTGAAAGCCACTGCAGTGGACTGGCCTGTTGGGTCTCCTTGAGGGCAGATCACTGTACAGATCAGCCATTAATAGGCCTGCCACCCATTGCTTCTGATGCCGAGCTTTCTTTTCCTCCTGGTTTGTGTTAAAGCAGACCAGAGGATGCAAGTCAAGGGAGTGCCCAAGTCCCATCTCTAATCTTCGGTGGCCTGAACTACAAGTCTATAGTCACAGGCATGTTCTGTAGTAGTTTTTCTAAGGTAGACAATGCCCATGAGGAAAATTATATTCTCACTTTAAAACTTTCTTTCCCTTTGGTCTGAAAGGGAGGTTTTTTTCTACTTACTACGCTATTACAGAAAAATGTTAGCCATCTCTTTTATAAGGTCTAAAGATTAAATTGTGCATCCTACAGATTCCTTCATAATAGAATTAGTTTCCTACCTTGAAGAGAATAGAGAAATGAAAGAACAAGTTGGGCTTAGAATAGAGAAATGAGGGAGCAAGTCCTAGATCGCTTGCTGACAATAGCAATATCACATGAATACTTAGCAAACCATTTCAACCATTAGATAACAACTTAAGAAAACATTTACCAGAAGGTCCAATGCCTTCTATAAATTTTAAGAATCATGTATTTGGAAACACCTCTTGATAATGTATATAATATTATGTTGCCCTGATTCCTTTACTCAGCTACCTACATGGCTCAATACTGAAAGCCAGAAAACACTCAAGTTCATTTCCAGGCTACTTAGGCTTTATGACTTAGTAGGTGCAATAGTATTGGAAGTCATATGGTAGACAAAGCTGCTGTGCAGAACTTCTGGAGAGCTTCCATAAAATGATGACAGCATACAACTCTAAGACTTTGGATTATAGCCTTGCTTTGTTCTACGTATAAACTGTTCTCTACTTGAAATGCAGCCTGGCCCCATTCCTGGAAGTTTGAAGATACAACACTGTTCATGGGACATCACAACTTTGTAACTTGCATTGTACAGTGTGAGTTGTGTGTGGTCTGATCCACTGAACCATTAAATTGGATATGCATAGCAGCATTCCATTGTAAAATGAAAATGGTATGTATTAGACTTGGCTGCTTAGCTCCAAGAAGGCACAAATAAACTATATGAACAGATGGCTCAGACTCCCATGCTACTTGCTCCTGCTGCTTCACTGCCTCTCCCTCAACTACAGACATGACCTCATAGAGAGTTTTCTATGACCAGTTAATGGAGTAAGAAAAAAATATGAGTCTGCTTTACTGTTAGATCTCCAAGATATACTCATACTGGCCGAATGTAGACTGCCACTGCTTGTATCTGTACTGCATGACAGCCCTTGGATACAGTGTTAAAGGGAAATATTTTTGATGGTTCACTTACTATGGGAGAAGAGATGGCCTGGAATGAGCATCTACATTTATTTATGATGGGTAGCTAAATGAGACGCTCAGAAACTTGAGAATAAAAATAAAGCAAGAAAACGGTAAAGATTCTCCCAAAATTTCTGGGATACAAGAATGATGACACACTTTTCAGAATGAATGGGCACAATATGCAGCTTTTATTTTCTATCTAAGTTTTCTCTAAGACAATATCCAGTTGATGGGGCTGGCACTGTGGCGTAGCAGGTAAAGTTGCTGCCTGCAGTGCCAGCATTCCATATGGGCACCGGTCCTTGTCCCGACTCGGCTGCTCCACTTTTGATTCAGCTCTCTGCTGTGGCCTGGAAAAGCAGTTTCAGTGCCCCAAGTCCTTAGGCCTCTGCAACCGCATGGGAGACCCAGAAGAAGCTCCTGGCTCCTGGCCTTGGATCGGTGTAATTCTGGCTGTTGAGGCCACTTGGGGAGTGAACCAGCAGATGGAAGACCCCTCTCTCTCCCTCTCGCTCTCTCTCTCTCTCTCCTCTGTTTAACTCTGACTTTCAAATAAATAAATAAAAATATCCAGTTGAGTGTAACGCAGAGTATCAGTAGTCTGGAAGACAAGATGAGTCCATATTGAAAATAATAGTATGTTTTTCCTCCTAATCATATTGTTTGTCTAATGAGCCTGTGAGAAAAACCATGGAGGAGACTGAACATATTTCACAATACGGACATTATTTCAACAAAGCTTATGAGTTTCTAATCTGCTGAAAACAGAGAATAATGAATTCCCCATATTGTATTATTCCTAGGAGTCTCGGCAGAGATCTAGAAAAAGGTGACTATTTTTAACCTTTTTCATCAAAGTTGGAGTGGCATTTTGTATGTCTAAGAAGAGTCTAAAGCAATTCTATCAACACTGATATTGATAGATTTAGATAATATATTCCGTTTTATGACTTTATATATCCCATGCCCAATTTAAGAGCACATTTTGGGCCGGCACTGTGGCTCACTTGGTTAATCCTCCTCCTGTGGCGCGAGTATCCCATATGGGCGCCAGGTTCTAGTCCTGGTTGCTTCTCTTCCAGTCCAGCTCTCTGCTGTGGCCCGGGAAGGCAGTGGAGGATGACCCAAGTGCTTGGGCCCTGCACCCTCATGGGAGACCAGGAGGAAGCACCTGGCTTCTGGCTTCGGATCGGCGCAGCGGGCCTGTCGTAGCAACCATTTGGAGTGTGAGCCAACGGATGGAAGACCTCTCTCTCTGTCTCTCTCTCTCTCTCGCTGTCTAACTCTATCTGTCAAAAAAAGAGTACATTTTACAGGAAGGTCAGTTGGTCAAGAGATGCATGCTTACCACATGCCTTAGAACCCTAAACCTAGTAGGTTTGATATAAATATGGAATAGCCTCCTGAAGTTTCAGGAAAGGTGCCATATTAGAAGTAACTTCTTGCATTATATACCTTACACCAATGGATAAATATTTTATTTTCTGCCTTGTTTTAACAGACAAAAATAAGGCTTACAAGTGTTATCCTGATATATCCAATAAGTGGCATAACTTGAATATTAAATAGTATCTGAAGTTCTAAATTTAAAAGACTTTGCTACTTGTCATTTAAATACCTTTTCAAGTTTTGTTTTATTCTAACTTATTTTTTAAAGTTTACTTATTCATTTTGAAAGAGAGAGAGAGAGAGAGAGAGAGAGAGAGAGAGAGAGAGAGAGAGAGAGAATCTTCCACCTGCTGGTTCATTCTGCAGATGGCTGCAATGGCCAGGGCTGGGCCAAGCCAAAACAGGAGCCGGGAGTTTCCTCTGGGTCTCCCATGTGGGTGATAGGGACACAAACACATGGACCATCTTCTGCACATTTTTCCCAGGCCATTACCAGGGAGCTAGATCAGATCTGGAGCATCCAGAACATGAATCAACACCCATATTGAATGCTGACATCACAGGTGGTAGCTTTACCAACTTAGCTATAATGCCTGCCCCATTTTTTGAATTTTACACAATCTATGTAATGAACTTGATTTTCCATTACCATGTTCAAAAGATCTTCAGTTTTATTTCTGCAAAGCACTTATTTATTCTGCAAGAAAATAAATCATTATATAACTACTGTATTTTTTAGAAGATTTATTTTACTTATTTGAAAGTCAGAGTTTTAGATAGAGAGACAGGAGAGAGAGATTGCAATTGCTGGTTGACTCTCTAAATGTCCACAACAGCCAGGGCTGGACCATGCTGAAGCCAGGAGCCAGGGACATCATCTGGGTCTCCCACGTATGTGCAAGGGCTCAAGAAATTGGGGCATCTTCTACTGCCTTCCCAAATGCATTAGCAGGGGACTTGACTGGAAGTGGAGTAGCTGGTACTCAAACTGGTACCCATAAGGAATACTAAATATGCAGGCAGCCACTTTACTTGCCTGTTATGCCACAATTCTGGCCCCATACTTACTTTTTAAAAAACTCTCTGTGAGGTGCTAGGCATATGGAAATTATACATGTAATTCCACCTTCCATGACTACACTATTTACAGTATATATTGTGAAACTACATCAGTATGAATACTGCTTCTGCTTAATTCAACAAATACATAGGGGCCACAGATTATGCTGCCCTGTGACATGGCAGTTTGAGTCCCAGCTTCTCTGCTTTTGATCTGGCTCCCTACTAATGCACTTAGGATAGCAATGGAAGATGAACAAATTACATATATCCCTGCCATCCATGTAGAAGACCTGTATGGAGTTTCAGGCTCCTGGCTTTAGGCTGCTCCTGTCCTGGGCCTTTCCAGCCATTCTGGGAGTGAATCAGCAGAAAGATATCTCTCTCTACCTCTCCTCTCTCTATCACTCTGCCTTTAGAAAAAATAAATGAATCTTTAAAAAAACAACCAAATATTTAACTAATTCTGATATATCAAAGAGATTGTGCTAGACTGTGGGATAAAAAACAATGAAAAGAATTAATAATTATTTTATTAGTTTTTATTAAGAGATAAACAAGCAGGGTTGGCGCCATGCCTCACTTGGTTAATCCACCACCTGCAGCGTTGGCATCCCATAGGTCGCTGGGTTCTATTCCTGGTTGCTCCTCTTCCAGTCCAGCTCTCTGTTGTGCCCCAGGAAGGCAGTGGAGGATGGCCCAAGTGCTTGGGCTCCTGCACCTGCATGGGAGACCGGAAGGAAGCACCTGGTTCCTGGCTTCAGACTGGCGTAGCGCCGGCTGTGGAAGCCATTTGGGAAGTGAACCAATGGAAGGAAGACCTTTCTCTCTGTCTCTCAGGCAAGAAAAAGCATAGTGTATGGTAGAATATAATAAATGACCAAGAGGTACTCTATGAAACTGTGGATATTATACCAAACTGTATCACAATTGCAATTCTGACAATTATAGATGAAATCTGTCTTTTGTTTTATGAAAGGGCATACATACATGCTATGCATATCACTTATAAATGGCAAAAGCCAACAATAAAGAAGTCTAACATATTATCCTTAAATTTCAACCTGTTGACATCTGTCAAATAAGCTACAATTTACACCAGTTTAAATATAGACTCATTGCTTCATTTCCCACTTTTTTCTCTTTAAGTGGAAATAATAAGAAGAAAGATTGATGGTGGTTTTCTTTTTCTTTTTTTTCAAATGAAGGAAATGCATAAACTCTACTACAATTCCCAAGTCTTAATACAACATAACAGTTTAAGTCATTAGTATAGCTGAACTGAATTTCTTTTAAGTATTCTGAAAATAGAACTTGACAGAGACAATGTGAGCGAAAGAATAGAATTTCTATGACCTAGAAAGGAACTATAGTCTAATGGTGGGAAAAATTATATGCCTAGGCCAATCACTGGCAGTGGAGTTGTACAGTTATGGTGGAGGTATTACAATGTTTTTATGTAAGTTCTAAATTGAAGTACCATATGCAAACACTTATTTCTTAGTTTGATTGTTAATATCCTTAGAGTTAGAGTGAAAAATGCTAATTTAGCATGCATTTTAGGTAATATATAGTATATGTAAAAGCTGGTAGTTAAAGCTTTCCTTCCTTCAGAAAACCTTAGTGTATTCTTTCATGTGTTTTAAATTGTCAATTCATATGTTACCCAAAACCTTACAAGAATATTTTTATTATTATTCTTATTTAACAGAATAAACACTGAGGTTCAAATATATTAGGTAACTTCTTCAGAGAGTCAGTGCCAGATAATTTGGCAGTAGTTCTGTTTTCAGTATTTTCAGGAACCTCTATAAGTTGTTTCCTAATGGCTGTTGTAGCTTACATTTATACCAAAGATAATATTATTTTTCATTTTCATAGTAGATATTCTGATAGGAGTTAGATAATATTTCATTGGTTTTTTTATTTCTGTTTTTATTTGCATTGCTCTAATGATTAATGACACTGAGCATTTTTTAAAGTATATGATTGTCCATTGGTATATCTTCTTTTGAGAAATTTCTAATCAGGTCAATGGAAAATTTTTAATTGGATTTTTTGTTGCTATTGAGATGTACAAGTTATTTAAATTACCTGGACATTAACCCCTTGTCAGATGAATAATTTGCAAATATTTTGTAACATTCTGTTTGTTTTTCAGTCTGTTATTATTTTCAGTACAATTTTGTTGTATTTAATGTTTTTATTGTCTCAACCAAAAAATATTTGCCAAGAATGTTCCTTTTGTTTTCCTGTTCATTTTCTTCTAGTAGTTACATAGTTTTGAATCTTATATTGAAACATTGAAGTCTTCTTCCCATTTTGATCTGAGTTTATAAGTGGTGGGGTCTAACTTTATTCTTCTGCTTATGAATATCCAGTTATCCCAGTATCATTGATTGCTGGCACATTGTGTTGATCCGAAGCCAGGAGCCAGGTGCTTCTCCAGGTCTCCCATGCGGGTGCAGGGCCCAAGGACTTGGGCCATCCTCCACTGCCTTCCCGGGACACAGCAGAGAGCTGGCGTGGAAGAGGGGCAACCGGGATAGAATCCGGCCCCCCAACCGGGACTAGAACCTGGTGTTGATTAAAAGTCTTAAAACATGTATATGAAATACATGAAATTTGTCCCTTTTATGTAAATGTTAAAAAGGTAAAAATAAATAAAATAAACAATAAAAGTAACAAAGCAAAAGAAATCAAAAACAAAAAACATGGAGCATATATACCCACCTCAATAAATTTGAGATTAAAAAAATAAAGTCATGAAAATAAATATACATGTCTAGCTCCATATTCTAGAGAAAACACTTTTAACTTTTCCTCATTGAGCATGATTTTAAATATGTGTTTGACCTATAAAGACTACAGGAACATTGTTTTTTTTAACTTTTATTTAATGAATATAAATTTCCAAAGTACAGCTTATGGATTACAATGGCTCCCCCACCCCCATAACTTCCCTCCCACCCGCAACCCTCCCCTTTCCCACTCCCTCTCCCCTTCCATTCACATCAAGATTCATTTTCAATTCTCTTTATATACAGAAGGTCAGTTTAGTATATATTAGGTAACGATTTCAACAGCATTAAATAACAGTGTACAGCATATTAAAGACAGAGATCCTACATGATATTTTTCAAAAATTGATTAATTTTCTATGCAATTTCCAATTTAACACCAGGTTTTATTTTTCATTTTCAATTATGTTTATATACAGAAGATCAATTTAGTATATACTAAGTAAAGATTTCATCAGTTTGCACCCACACAGAAACACAAAGTGTAAAATACTGTTTTAGTACTAGTTATAGCATCACTTCACATTGGACAACACATTAAGGACAGATCCCTGAGTGAATTAAGCCAGTCCCAAAGAAACAAATATCATTTGTTTTCCCTTATTGGTGACAACTAACTGAGCACCAAAGGGGAAACCTGATGAAGTGAAATGGACACTATGAGAAACAATGACCTGATCAGCTCTTGTCCTGACCGTTGATGTACAAAGTAATACTTCACCCTTTTTAGTATTTTTTTTTTTGTTGTTGTTGTTCTAGTACTAGTGGTTGAACTCTGTAATTAACACACAATTATTCTTAGGTGTTTAAATTGTAATGGAAAAGTGATCCCTGTTAAATATAAGATTGGGAAAAAGAGAGGGAGGAGATATACAGGAGTCACTGTGTACTTACATCTCATGCAGGAACATTGTTTTTTGTACTTTCTTTGTTTATACTTTTTTATTTATTCATGAAGGGACATTACACTTTACAAATGCTTTTTCTATGTCTATCATGTGAACTTTTTTCCTAAAAATCATTGAAAAATGTATATGACCTTTTAATTTTGATTTTCATAACCTTTTGGAAATTCTCTCAAATCCATTTTAACCTTCATTCTTTTTTTATTTAAAGATTTTATTCATTTTATTTGAGAGGTAGAATTTGCAGATAGTGAGAGGGAGAGATAGAGAGAAAGGTCTTCCATCTGCTGGTTCACTCCCCAGATGGTCACAATGGTTGGAGCTGTGCTGAACCAAAGCCAGGCGCCAGGTGCTTCGGGGTCTCCCACGCGGGTACAGGGGCCCAAGGACTTGGGCCATCTTCCACTGCTTTCCCAGGCCACAGCAGAGAGCTGGACTGGAAGAGGAGCAGCAGAGACTAGAACTGGCGCCCATATGGGATGCTGGCACCACAGGCGGAGGATTAACCTACTACTCACAGTGCCCCCCCTTCATTCTATTGATGTG
This sequence comes from Lepus europaeus, assembly GCF_033115175.1. Lineage (NCBI taxonomy): Eukaryota > Metazoa > Chordata > Mammalia > Lagomorpha > Leporidae > Lepus > Lepus europaeus. The sequence goes on from NC_084831.1 coordinate 64,713,956, forward strand.
GTATGTTTACTGACTAGTATAAGTTGAGCCATCATAAAAGGCCTCAGATAAATCTCTCTTCATCATGGTATGTAATCTTTTCTATGTGATATTGGATTTGCTTTTCTAGTAATTTGTTGAGGATTTTTACATTCATGTTCTTGAGGGATATAGTCCTGGAGTTTTCTTTGCTTTCTGTGCCCTTTGCTAGTTTTTGGTTACCAGAATAAAACTGGTAAACCTAAATGAGTTTAGAAGAATTTCTTCCCCTTCGATTTTACATATGTTTGAGAATAATTGATATTAGCTTTTCTAAAGCTTCATAGACTATTACTATGAAGCCATAAGTTCCTTGGATTCTCTTTGTTGGGTAATTTTTATTACTGATTTGGTCTCATTACACATTGTTTATTCATTTAGGTTTTCTATTTCATTATAATTATTATAGTTTAATGGTCATTTATATTCTATAATGTTAGTTTTAATGTTTCTGATTTTATTTACTTAGATTTTCATTCTGTTTTTCATACTCTAGATAAATGATTGCTGATTTAATTTATATTTTCAAAATATCTAATTTTCCCATTTTGATAGTTTGCATTTTTTGTTAAAGTTAATTTGTTTTTGTTCTGCTTTTCATTTTTCTTTTATTGTAATTACTCTGTTTTTCTCTTGCTTTTCTAGATCCTTGATGTATATCATCACATTGTTTACTTGAAATATTACTACTTTATTTGACATAGGTATTCATTGCTATAAACATCCATTTTACTATTCATTTTTGCTATGTCTCCTAGAATTTGATATGTAGTATTTCCGTTGTCATACATTTCAAGACCTTTTAAAATTTCCCTTTTAATTTCTTCATTAATCCATTAGTCTTTCAGGAGCATAATGTTTAACTTCCACAAATTTGTGTAGTTTCTGAAATTCCTCTTGTTACTGTTTTCTACTTTGATCCTATGGCCAGAAATTACATGTGATATGATTTCATTTATTTTGCATTTTTTGAAGTTTATTGTATGACCTAATGTATGATTTAATATGAAAAAGAATGAAGATGACAATACAACCTACGAAAACCTATGGGTTATAGCAAAATCAGTATTAAGAGAGAAGTTTATAGCAATTGGTGTCTTCATCAAGAAATTGCAAAGGCATAAACTAAATTAGCTCTCAGTGCAACTCACAGAGCTAGGAGAATAACAATAATCCAAACCCTGAATTAGTAGGATGAAAGAGATTATTAAAATTAGAGAAGAAATAAACAAAATGAAACAAAAATTCAAAATATCAGTGAAATGATGAGTTTTTTTTTAAAAAAATAAACAAAATTGATACAGCATTGACCCAACTTACTAAAAAAAGGAGAGAAAAGATCCAAATAAATAATATCAAATCAAAATAATATTTTGCTTTCTTTTATAACCCACTCTTTATTCAAGCTCATGTTGTTCAGTTTCTATGTGTTTACATTTTTTGCTACAGATTCCTGGGTTGTTAATTTCCAACTTTATTCCTTTGTGGTCAGTGAAGATGTATGGTATAATTTCAAGTTTTTTTTTTTAATTTGCTGAGGCTTGCTTTATGCCTAGTATATTGTCTATTTTTGAAAAAGTTAATGGATTATCAGATGTGTATTTTGTAAATATTTTTCCCATTCAGTTGGTTCCTTATTTACTTTGTTTGATTGTTTCCTTTCTTGTGCAGATGCTTTTTAGTTTGTTGTAATTCCATTTGTCTATTTTTGCCTTTACTGCCTGTGCTTTTGGGGTCTTATCCAAGTCTTTGCATATGTCAGTGTCCTGCTTTTGGCTCCCCCAAGGTTTTCTGCTAATGATTTGATGGAGTGGAGTCCTAAGTTTTGATTCTTGGTCCATTGTGAGTTGATTTTTGTATAAAGTATCAGGATTTCCTACATCGTCTGTGAGCTTTCTTCATTGTGTTTTACTGTTGTGTTATCTTGTCTGACTTTATTTTACATAACTTATATACAAGTTCAGAATTTTTTCTTCCTCTTGATGTAGTTGGTTGGTGAAGTTCTCAAGTATATTTTTTATTTTATTGATTCAATTCTTCATATACAAGATTATTCTTTCATTCTTATTTATATCTCTCTCTCTCTCATTCAGATTGTTATGGGTGAAAATGATTGGGGAGAAAAGATAACCTCATTTCTTTGTCTTACATGGAAGAATAACTTCCAAGCAGATAAGACAATGAGAAAAGCAAAGTGTATTTAAAAGCAAGATTTACTTAAGATAGAGACATCCAGCCAGAGTCGCCTGGAGAGGGACTCCAAGAGAGGCAAAATAAATAAGGAGCTGTTGGTAGTGGGCTTTTTAAGCATAATTTTGGGAAAGAAATAAAAAACAAACTGTCAGTCAGTACAAAGTGGGAACAAACTCATCAAAACTCCTGATATGTAGTCTTATTTACCCTGTCTGACTTGCTCATAATCAAACAAAAAAGTCATCAGAAGTATGGGATCCTTAACTTGTTTTACAGTAAACTGTGAGCTCAAAAGGGTAGAGTCACGACTCCCTTGCTATTCTCATGATAAGACTGGAAGCTCCCAAGGACTGGGCAGGCAGGCGTTTTTGACCTTCCTAAAGATAAATTTTGTGGGAAGTAAACGTTTGCACCCTCAATTTTCCTCAAGACCAACCTAACTGCCTATTAACTTGTCTGACTCCTCACATTATCATGAATTGTTTTACTGATGCTTGCTTGTATGTATGGTGTCAGTTTTGCTTAGTTTCCTTAAGATCATTATTCTGAAATGCTTTCTAGGCATTTCATGGATTTTTTCTTTCTTTTTTTTTAAATTCAGTTTTGGAAGAATCACTCTCTGTTTTGGGGAAAATCTTATGTTTTCTATTTCAGTGTTTTTTTTTTTTTTTAATGTCCTTATGTGGATATCTGCTTGTCTGGTGGAAAAGTTTCATTTTCCAATTTTGTAGAAGGAAAGCTTTTCTTCTGTAGATCAATTCTAGGGTATCAATTGAAGAGTTCTTTGACTTTGTTTCTGGATTAACAAAGTAGTGTAGTCTCCATGAGTGTAAGTAACATTTGTATGTGCATTCCTCAGTGGTCCAGAGTACTGTAGGTGTTTATAGAGGTCATGTTGTGGCTTTGTTTGGGAGTGGAGCTACCATGCTGTCTGGTAACTAGGCCCTAGGGAAGCACATGCAAAGACTGAAGTGTCACAGTTTTGTAGACAAATCTCTTTGAGCAGTGAGGGGATCGTAACAATGTGCAGTGATTCCACAATTCACAACACTGGTGTCATTAGCGGAAGAAGACCCATGGCATGCTGTGTCTTAGGCCCTAAGGGTTTTGTACCCAAGTGTGGCAAGAGTTCTGCTGGTCTTGAGTGTACATTTAACATATAAGTGTACATATAACATATAAGGGAAATTGTATAACAATTTTATGTGTATATAGTTTGTTATAGATAACATATTTAGTTTAATAATATAATATTTAAATGTAATATATATCTGCATCATACAAACTACTTTAGATAATACATAATATTCATAATTTATATAATTGTGATAATTATTAATAAGATAATACATTTTATACATAATATACATGCAAGTATATATTATATAAAGTAATGTATAATATTTTACATATGGCATATGATATATATTGCGATTTTGCATATTATAATATGTAAAATAAATTTACTTTCTCAACTCTGGCTGTTTGCTCCACATTATTTTTCTTTTTTTTAAAGATTTATTTATTTTTATTTGAAAGTCAGTTACACAGAGAGAGGAGAGGCAGAGAGAGAGAGAGAGAAAGAGAGAGGTCTTCCACCTGATGATTCACTCCCCATTTGGCCTCAAAGGCCCGAGCTGCGCCTATCCAAAGCCAGGAGCCAGGAGCTTCTCCCAGGTCTCCCACACAGATGCAGGGTCCCAAGGACTTGGGCCATTTTCTACTGCATTCCCAGGACATAGCAAAGAGCTGGACAGGAAGTGGAGCATCCGGGTCTCGAACTGGCGCCCATATGGGATGCTGGCGCTTCAGGCCAGGGCGTTAACTCGCTTCACCACATTGCTGGCCCTTCCTCATTATTTTTCAAACTAATTACATCTTGCACATACATATTTTTCTCTGTATTTCACATTCTTTTCTCTTTCACTTATTTTTTATATTTATGTCAGCTAAATCTTCAGTAGGTGTGAAAATGCCAATCACCACCTATTCAAAGTGATTAAGTATTTTCCATTTTTCCTGAATTTGCCCAAGAATAAAATAGAAAATGAATTTAAATAAACTTTAGAATTTAATTCATTGTGAATTCAGTCTTTGAGAAAATAATGTCTTGAGAATTCCCAACTAATGATATTCCACAAACATATCTGTATTAATTTAACTGCATCAGCTATTAAGAACTTTGTTTTCCAAGATAATTAGATACAGGTTATTATATTTTGAAGCCAACCTTTTAAAATGAATGCTCTTGCTAAAACTGGATAACTCAGTTTTATATACTAGTTTCATACTTATTTCTGTAGATGAACTTTTTGTTTAACTATGGGATTATATTTAATAATGCATTAATTCACCAGGCAACTCTCACTCTTTGTTTCATTATAAAGCGTGCTTGAAACAAAGATACCAAAATAGTTATAATAAGGGAGGAAGGAAGGAAGATGAATGTCATGTGTTCTCAGGTTTATACTTAATATTTTACTGAATATGACGCACTTCTTAAATGTTTTTACTTAGGAAATGCAAAAACTCTTTAAAATGTTAATCAAAGAAACTTTATATTTATTTATAGTATAATTTCCTAATGATACACTAGGCATGTGGTATTTATTTTCTCAAAACAGAGATCATAAAATTTAGCAAAGCAGATGATCTTATATTTGTAGGCATCTAATGCACCAAACGATATTCTCATATTTGTATTTTTTTTTAATTATGAACATGTGTTTGCCTACTGTTTTGTAGGACTAATCCTTTGGATAAAGGAAAGCTACTCTTTTCCCCAAGAAAACAGATTTATATTCATATATGACAGGAATCCCAGAAGTTGCCTTGGAAAATGAAAATAAAATAAAATCTAGTCCAGAAAAAAGAACTGGCAAACAGGATCTTGTTCAAGGCTCCTATATCTGAGGTCATTCTCCAGATTTGCAGAAGCGTTTTCATGAAGATTTGCATAGTTCTACCCTAAAAGTCTTTGAAAAAAAAAAAAAAAACTGTGTATCTCCTCACACATTTTAAAATAACACAGAAATGCTGTGTAACTCAGAATTACTCAAATATAAATGGGAAGAAGCTTTAAGAATTCGATCACCAATGGGTTTTATATATTTTTATATATGAAAGATAACTGTGATTGCAATACATGTCTAAATAAGCTTAAATTACCTCAGTGTGTACACCAAGCTTAGATTATTAGGATATACTACGTCACAATTAAGACAGCATATTTTTTCTCATGGGTGATATTTGATTATTGATGCATATGATTTGTTATCTAAAAACTTTAGGTGTTATGACAGTCACTTACATCTAGTAGCTGTGCAAGGGACAGATTTTAGGGGATGGAAAAACCTGGAGTCAAAGTGGAATATGATGGTGGGTCTAAATGACAGTCAGTGGAGGTTAGGATGAATAGAACATCTAAGAGAACTATAAAGGAAATAAAGCAGAAAAAAAAAACTAGTGAAATACTAATTTGTAATAGGTGAGAGAGAAAAACAATGAAAATTGCCTAGACTATTAATAACAACAGGCAAATATTTGGGTAGAAAGTTATATTTTAAATATTATATATCTGTAAAAACATAGTCTATGAAAAAATCTATAACTAGAAAATGAAAAAGCAGAATAAAAATAGTATATGACACTGATAATGTTTCTACAGGCCAAACACAGAAGTCATAGAACTTTCTATCAGTGTGTTTTAGCCAGAGATTTCTTTGCATTTTTTGTTCTTTACTCTGAATATAGTTAACCATGTGTTGACCAAAGACAATATTGGAATGAGAGTATAGAATATGTCAAAAATTTCTCAAAAAATTGGCTTAGTTTATTCACAAATGGAATGTAACTTTTTTATTTGGAAATAAATAATGAGCACCCTTTCAGGATATCTTGTTACATGACTTTAATTTCAAGTACACCCTACTATTTTTTATAAATTTATAAAAGATTGACATAAAATCATGTAACACAAAAAGCTGAATACTCTAATAATTTGGTGATATTTTTATAACATTAATATGTTTAATTTTAATTTATAATTGTTTATAATAAAAATGCTTCCTAAGTCCTAGTTGAATGCTGAGAGCCTTGTCTCATTATATTGAGAGCTATGACTAGTGGAAAGGACATGCATGGTTTATTTTGTTTGGAAGACTCTTTAGTCCCACATTGTACCAAGTCAAATTGATCAACTGGATAGTCTTCCAGCTGAAGCATTGGCCATTGTTTCTTAATGAGCAGTACACACTGCCAAAGTTCTATTCAGTGCTAAGTATTTCCAAGTCCTTTGATGAAAATAGAATATGATTTATTCACTATGCACATCTGGCTAAGAGGTTTGTAGATTTCTTTGGGACTGAAACACACTCATCACTGCTTTGATTGTTTATGTAATAATAAGAACTCATTTATCTCATAGTGTAATACTTTGCAAAGTAGAACACCTAAAAACAAATACAGTAAATTTTAGAGAATAAATAACAAATAATGATTTGTGAATTAAGCATAGTTATTTTTAAGGAACAACACATCGAAATTAATGAAAAATGAGGACTCTTGTGATGTTATTTATCATATGCATGAATATGTAAGGGTGATAAGAATGGCAATGAGAGTGGATGGCAGTCATACAGAACAGCCTTTTGGTCATGGATTCAGCTCCATGATTCATTATCAAATCTTATCTTTGCTCTTGGGCCGAATGTCTTATAACTAAGACACTGCCGGCTTTTAATTTTTTTCCACCTCAATTTTTCCCTTGGTGAAAAAAAGGAGTCTTGTTACTATACAGTTGACTCTCTGAGAAAAATGAATAGCATGCCACATTTGTGCCTTGAGTTGAGAGTGTTCTATGACTTGTATTATATTTATTTCCTGTAGTGCTTGATTATGCAAACTAAAGATATTTTCTCCCTCACTTTTAAAATAGATTGCTTAATTCCTAATAATTTCCAAAGTGTTTCCAACAGTCATTAATATTGGCAGAAGAATCTTCCTATAAGGTTACAGTTAGATAGCCTTATTGATGGAAAATATAACACAAAGTAGGAAAATTTATCAAATTTTGTCTAATTTTCCTTCCAAAAGCAAAATCAATTCTTTAAACTTCTGCTTTCTTAAAGATATTAATACATAATAATTTTCTCTAAACAGGAACCTTAATATTTTTTAAAACAGTCAGAATTTTGAACATAAAATTAAAAGTAAAGCCAAAATATAAAAATTAGTGTTAAAAACCATAGTTTACTAATGTTAAATGCAAAAAGGGCTGAAACTGAAATAAGAAAAAGGTGGATTTTTGTTGGAACTCAGATTCTTTTTTAAAAAAATCTTTATTTATTTTAAAGAGTTTCAGAGAGAGTAGAGAAAGAGAGAGAGGTCTTCCATCTACTGGTTCACTCCCCAGATGGCCGCAAGGCTGGAGCTGCGTCGATCTGAAACGAGGAGCCAGGAGCTTCTTCTGGGTCTCCCACGTGGGTGCAGGGGCCCAAGGACTTGGACCATCTTCCACTGCTATCCCAGGCCACAGCAGAGCACTGGATCAGACGTGGAGCAGCCGGGACTAGAACCAGCGCCTATTTGAAACTGTTTGCTCCTGAACAAATTTACTGCATAATATGTACAAGCCTTTTAAAAAATACATAAAATCTTATCTTCAATGGCTGCATGAACTTACCATGTAAAAATGCATTGGTTTACATGCACATTATTTCCTTCAGTTTGGCTGTTTACATACAACTAAAAAGATAAAGACTCGAAGCTTGAATTAAGGCAAAATTAGTGTTCCTATAAGGTCTTTTCTATTTTATATAATATTTTGCTGAACTTTATATTTTTAAAGATTTATTTATTTATTTGAAAGGCAGAGCTACAGAGAGGCAGAGACAGAGACAGGGACAGAGAGGTTCCATCTGCTGGTTCACTCCCCAGATGGCCACAATGGCCAGAGCTGTGTCTATCTGAAGCCAGGAGCCAGGAGCCAGGAGCTTCATCTGGGTCTTCCATGCTGCTGCAGGGTCCCAAGGACTTGGGCCATCTTCTACTGCTTTCCCAGGCCATAGCAGAGATCTGAATTGAAAGTGGAGTAGCCAGGACTCAAATCTGTGTCCATATGGGGTGTTGGCACTGCAGGCAGTGGCCTTACCCACTATGTCACAATACCAGTCCCATTCTGATGCTCCTTAAAAAGGAGTAAATATTAAAGCTTCCCTAATGTAGTTCATTTTATTTATTTATTTATTTAATTTATTTATTTTTGACAGGCAGAGTGGACAGTGAGAGACAGAGAGAAAGGTCTTCCTTTTGCCGTTGGTCCTCCCTCCAATGGCCGCTGCGGCCGGCGCACCACGCTGATCCAAAGCTGGGAACCAGGTGCTTCTCCTGGTCTCCCATGCGGGTGCAGGGCCCAAGAACTTGGGCCATCCTCCACTGCACTCCCGGGCCACAGCAGAGAGCTGGCCTGGAAGAGGGGCAACCGGGACAGAATCTGGCGCCCCGACTGGGACTAGAACCTGGTGTGCCGGCACCGCAGGTGGAGAATTAGCCTATTGAGCCGCGGCGCCGGCCAATGTAGTTCATTTTAAAGATGGATATCTGAAGCCAGCTATAAAATAGAATTATGGCAATGAAATAATAAGGCAATTATATATTGTCTGTGTGCATATGTCTATATGCTCTTCACAAAAGTGTTGCTTCTAAAAAAAAAAAAAGCACTTAATGAAATTCTTAGCTCAGTCCACAATAACTTTATCGACAGAGTAAGGCTGTTAGAGAGACATAAACATAGCCATTATAAGGACCTGATGATTAATAATAACTTCTGATGAATACATAGTAGCTGTTTATTGTGGTGCTAGCAGATGATTATATACTAAGCCTGTTGCAGAATGTGTCAGTATAAATTAGATAAATGATTTTCTTGTTAAGAATTTTAAAGGGCAAATAACATTGACTATATTTATATAGCTAGAGGCTAATAAACTGTTTCCTATTATTCAAACCAAGGACTAAAGGGGTATTTTAAATGTAGTGCATTTTTAGATGAATGTATGAATTTGGTTTAAGTCTCTTTTTATTAAGGAACCCAACTTAACTTTTTTGACTTTATAGACTTCTGTCATAAACAACATAACCTACAAAATATCTGTCTACATATTTAAAAGGTCAGACATATGCCATACAAGTTTATAATATGCCTTTCTATTCATGACTCTCTCCACATTTTTTGGTGATTGTGAATTCTCATCCCCTAAGATAAGTTTCCTTTATGTAGATCTGAAATGCTAATGGAGAAATACATGCAGACAAAAGTATTGATATTTCCTTATGAACAAAATAACATAAATGCTTTTCAATTGTTTTGGCAAGCTAAAGGCAGATGCTTCATAGACACTTTGTTCATAAAGAGAAAAATAAAAACTTTGATAGCTTTGATTAAAATGCATTATCTCAACCTAATAAGAAATTGTTGTTAGTATTTATGTGCTCTATTTCCTGTTTTGATGATTGAAACCTATCACTCTGAGAGATACCAATGAGCTTTAGAGCTCTTAAATAAATCTCAATAGTAAAAACTCCCTAGGAAAAGAATACATATCCACAGAGTGAGCCCTTGGCAAAACTGACATATTCAAAAATAAAAAGAAATTAAAAAATCAACTTTTGATGCCTTTCTGTTTTACTAAATTGGCTCTCCAACTTATTCCCACTTTTTACTGATGGAGGACAAGTCAAAGTTGGTAGTGAGCCTGACAATCTAGTAATCTCACTGGTAGCACTTCCACTCAGATTTAACCTATCCTGAATTACTTCATGCTCCAAACCAACCCCTTTCCATGGGGCCTCCTAATGGCTCAAGATTTTATAGATTGTGCCTTGAATCACACATCAGCTAAGGCATCAATTATACAAGAAATTAACCTGGCCTTCCAGTAGCAAGACAGCGGTGGTCTTATTTCCACCCTCATATAACCTATCCTTTTTGCAAAGTTATGTATCTTTTATTTTTCAGAATTAGTTTCCAGAAAATTGTTTAGTGGTAGTTTAACTCAATGAGTTCTGTCTTCTGAAAGCACCAATATTTTGACAGGTGACTTCTCTAAATTTACTTTCATAATCCAAAGAATCAAAACGACATCATAAAATTTAAGAACTAGGGTTGGCCGGTGTCATGGCTCACTTGGTTAATCCTATGCCTGCTGTGCTGACATTCCATATGGGCTCTGGGTTCTAGTCCTGGTTGCTCCTCTTCCAGCCCAGCTCTCTGCTGTGGCACCAGAGGGCCGTGGAGGATGGCCCAAGTGTTTGGGCACCTGGCTCCTGGCTTCTGATCGGTGCAGCCCTGGCCCTGGTGGCCACTGGGGGAGTAAACCAACGGAAGGAAGACCCTTCTCTCCGTCTCTCTTTCTCACTGTCTATAACTCTACCTGTCAAATAAAAAAAAAAAAATCAAGAACTACGGTAAACCAGAGTGACAGGTTTTTGCGAGTTATGAATACTATAAAGTTACTAGATACCTATAAGTTACTTGTTCGTCTAATTAATCACATATAGATATAAACAACTTATGTTAACTCTTCCTTTCATTTAGTGTGGAAGACAACTATTGAACTCTTCATTTAGGCTTTAACATGAAGTAAACAAATCAATAAAAAATGAAAGATGATGAGATGTTAAATATGTTAAAAAAAAGTGTATCCATGTTTATAAAACACATCCCTACTAACTGCTTCCATGGTGGTTATTTTTGTCTTTTCTTTAATATCCAAAGTCTCCAAACATTTACATGCGAAATAATTCCTGAGAGAGAGGTCACATTTCAACATTATATAGAAAAAATAGGGAATTTTATTGTTTATAAGGCAAACAGAAAAATTGTCTACTGCTTAATATTATTCTTGCCAAATTGTGTGGAACCTAATTGCTCTAACAGTAGGTAGGCTATGTACTTCTTTTTATTCTCACTAATGCATACTATTTAAATTGCTAAAGTAGCTGCTGTCATTTTTCCTATTTCTTCCTAATCCACTTTCCCTCTCTTTTGTTTTGAATTAGAACATATATTTTTTAATTGAGTCTTTACTGCACTACGTGGTTCAGCTAATACTTAGCTGCTCAAAGGAGAGAATACCGTATTTTTTTAAACAGATGTTTCATTATGGGAGGTGAGTAGCTCAGTTCCATTGCCAATTCACCTTTTTTCCTATGTCTGGCAGTTGTTGTGGACTGTTAAACAACTTTAATAGAAGATGAGAGCAGCCTTTTGCTCTAAGGGCATGGAAAGTTTTTTTATTGGTCTCACTATCTTCATGGTTCATTAAATACAATGTAGAGTCATTTTACTGCAGCTAGTGGACCCCAGAAGGACCTGACAGTTAAATGAAACTTGTCAGTCTTCCTTCTGCTCTAGTTTCATTGGGTAATAAAAGGGCAGAACCTGGAAGTGAGGACCAGAGCTGAAATCAATGTGCCAAACAAATAAAAGAAATGTAATGAGTTCTTGGAAAATGTTGGGGTAGAAGGCATGGGTATTTAAGTGTCAAGACAAATAGTGAGCAACAGCAATAAATCTATAGGGAATGGTTAGAAAAATTACATATTGGCTTTGCATAATAGATAGTGATAAGGTTGTGCTCCAAAAAAACAAAAATCTATTAGATTTCAATGCATACATAGTATTTAGGTATAAAGATCACTGATAAATTTTTAGCAAGTGTAATTCATTGTATATGAAAGTGTGAAGAATTAAGAGATTATTGACATATATATATATATATTCCTACTTAAAAGAAGAAATGGATTTCTACTTGGTTGATTGTTTTCTTTTTATATTGAAGTTCCAATAATTAATCAACATTATGGCCACAAGTATAGAAAGTAGCTTTCATTGAAAAAGACCTTTCTTCCTTAGCATTATTTAGTGTTTCTGAATAAAATATCAAGATTTGTGGTTATACATATGTGATCAACATAGTTTCCTTGGATGTAAAGTCTTCTTTATCTAGCTTATCATGAATGCCTCTATTATGATGATTTCAAGACCAGTTAGAGGAAAAAAAAATTAAAAGCAAGGGTTCTGAGGTCAGCATTGTGGCACAGCAGGTAAAGCCACTATTTGTGATGCCGACATCGCATACAGGCACCTGGTTCATGTGCGGGCTACTCTACTTCCTATCCAACTCACTGCTAATGGGTTGGGAAAAGCAGCAGAGGATGACCCAAATTTTGGGGCCCTGCTACCCATGTGGGAGAACTGGAATAAGCTCCTGGCTCCTGGCTTCAGACTGGCCCAGTGCTGGCCATTGCAGCCATCTTGGGAATGAACCAACAGATGAAGGATTCCTCTCTCTCTCTCTCTCTCTCTCTCTCTCTCTCTCACTCCTTCTGTAACTCTGATTTTCAAATGAAATAAATCTTAAAAAAGAGCTCTCAACATTTTGATTTCATTCAAATGGTTGTAAAATTTTTAGCAGATCTATTTGAACTGCTTTACATTTGAAATTCTTCACAAAGAAATATATATAAATGTAAATACAGATGCACACACAGAAATGAAGAGCTTTATTATAAGGTATTGGCTCATATGGTTATTGAGACTGAGAAGGCACATGTCTGCATTTTACAAGCTGATTTTTACATTCTAGTTCAAGCAGAGGGAGGGTAAAACAAGAGAGCTGATTGTCCAGGTTCCATTCAAGCTCTGAGTCCTAAGGCAAGAGAATAGCAATGTCTCAGTTTGAAGACAGTAAGGCACAAAGAGCAAAGGTTCGTTCATTCAGCTTTTTTGATTTATTTAGTCTTCTAAAGGATTAGATAAGGTATGGTCACCTTGGAAAGGGCAATTTGCCTTTATTCAATCTAACAATCCAAATGCAAATCTAATCCAGAAACACTTATATATACGTGTAGAATAATGTTTAAGCAAATATCCAGGCACATCAAGACCCGGTCAAGTTGACAGATGAAATTAACCAATATAAATGCCACATGTAAAGAACACCCCCCACTCTCTACCATTTTTAATTAATAGTATTCAAATTTTTAAAAAGTTCCATTAACCTATTAATTTAAATTCAATTCCTCTACACTAGTCCTAAATAGCTGTAAGATTTCCAACAGGAAAGAAACAACCTACTAAATAATGAATTCCCAGGACCTATTTCATCTCTCTTTGGTTTCCAGTTCCTTTTTTTTTTTTTTTTTTGACAGGCAGAGTGGACAGTGAGAGAGAGAGACATAGAGAAAAGTCTTCCTTTTTGCTGTTGGTTCACCCTCCAATGGCCACTGTGGCCGGCACGCTGCGGCTGACGCATCGCAGTGATCCGAAGCCAGGAGCCAGGTGCTTCTCCTGGTCTCCCATGGGGTGCAGGGCCCAAGAACTTGGGCCATCCTCCACTGCACTCCTGGGCCATAGCAGAGAGCTGGCCTGGAAGAGGGGCAACTGGGACAGAATCCGGCACCCGGACCGGGACTAGAACCCCCGGGGGTGCCAGCGCTGCAGGCAGAGGATTAGCCTATCTTGAGGTGCGGCGCCGGCCTCCAGTTCTTAACATGTTGCCAAAACTATTTCAAGCACATAGTTGGATCCCAAAAATATCTATCACCTAATTAAATTAATGAATATTGCTTGATTTTGCAGAATAATGTTTGTTGTTGAATAATGGTCATTCATCACTGCTTTGACTTTCTTCATTCACCTTTCTTGTAAGTTTCCCATTTGATGGGAATTCAATTTTTCCAATGTATTTTAAAGCAATATTTTCAATATGTAATATATAATATATGAATCACCCCTCTAAATGCAAATTCACAGTTAACAAGAGAGGTGGAGGCTGATGTTCTCCATTTAAAACAATCTGGGAAGCATGGAGGTGGCTGTCAGTGAGGAGCTGAGTATCCACAGTCCCGGCCTGCTGCAGCCCTGCATGGCTTGCAGCATGACAGCATGCCCCACGGCATGACAGCTCTGGCTTGCCTGGGAGAGAGCCTGGCAAGCCCACATGACAGTCCATTTGGTACCACCCAAAACCCTTTTCTGTGCACCACATCGACTTCCTATTCAGTGAATTGTCCAGATTCCCTTTCCATGCACTGCTCTCAAATCCCTCTATCAGACAGTGGAAACCAGAAGTTCTATGATGCTGTAACTTGGAACCAACATCAGCTAGAAATATCCACTGTGACTACAGGATGTTTCCTTGTTAGCAGCTATTATGATTATCATGGCCAGTGCTCTGATACCCATTATGTATCTGGCACCATGATAGTTCCCAAAAAAGGCATGGAAAAAGGAGGTATTCACGACCTGCCTCCAACTCTGCCCTCTTTGAATATTCAATTAAGCTGTGCCCCAGATACTACCCCTATGCTTATTGGAAGTATAAAAAAACAGCTCCAAACCTTGTTAAGCATAGCTCATTCTTTCCCATGCTTATTCCTTGATTGTGTACTTTTGCTTTAAATAAATTTTGCTTCTCTGCTCACCTTTATGTACTTTTCTTCCTTGAATTTCTTCTTGCAAGGGAGAGAAGAACTGGAGCAAAGTGTAGCCAGGGGTTACCTTGCAAAAAAATACCAGATAGTATCAATGCTTCAGTGAAAACTGCACTTTAAATAGTAAGGGTTTAGAAAATACTCTGAAGGAAGGGCAGAAAGAGAACATTGCAAGTAATAGCCACAACATTTAGTTTTTCTGAGATCTCAGAGTGTTGAGATCCCTGACAAAGCAAAATTTACTGATCTCCTCATTCAACAATTATTGCTTGTGCATATAGTATGTGGCTGGTACCATAATAAGCACCATAAGAAGATACGTAAAAATGTAATCTCTGCCTCAAGGTTAGTGGGGTTGTGAAGGAGCAAATGCATATAATGAGTAGCCCCTTTATAGGGTTACCCATCAGAACAGCATAGCACTGAAGTTCAAGTTTTTGACAGTTGTTTAAAATTTACTATATTCATAATATGGTGTTATTTAACTTTAATTCTAAAGGAATAGTAGTGGTGATATAATGCATGTGTTCTAGATCAAGGTAATAAGCTTAGAAATCACACTGAGGGCTTGATGATTTGGTTCAGTGGGTTGAGCCTCCACTTTCAACACTGGCAGCCCATATCAGAGAGCCAGTTCAATTCATGGCTACTCCACTTACAATCCAGCTTCCTGATAGGCAGTGGAAGATGGCCCAAGGACTTGGGCCCTTGCCATCCTTATGGGAGACCAAGATGAAGTTCCTGCTTCCTGCTCCAAATTGACAGCTGCAGCCATTTGGGGAGTGAGTCAGCACATGTAAAATATCTTTCTCTCTCTCCTCTCTGTCACCTGCCCCTCACCCCCCACCATCACTCTGACTTTCAAAATTGATGAATAAATAAATGAATCTTTTAAAAAGAGAAGTTACATGGAAATGACAAGGAGAAGAAACAAAGATTACAATATTTCATGGATAGGGTTCTGTAATTTCCCATCTCATATATCCCGTTTCTATTTGTGTGGTGAAATGCTCTGAATAAAGGGGAGAAGTTAAATGGTGGTCTAGGCAATTGAGAAGAATGCAAGAAATTTGAAATTTGAGGATTGATAAAGGAAATAAAGTAATATTAAAGATCCAGTTGAAAAAGCCAGCATTGCAGAGCAGCAGGCTAAGCAGCCATGTTCAATCAAAGCATCCCTTATTGGATAAGCAGTTGAGTCCTGGTGTAAAGTACTTGGGAAAGCAATGAATGATGGCCTATGTCTTCGTTAGTAGATCAGTATGGAGTTCCTGACACCTGGCATTGGCCTGGCCCAGACCTAGCTATTGTAGCCATTTGAGGAGTAAACCAAAGATGGAATCTTTCTCTCTCTCTCTCTCAAATAAAAATTTTCTTAAAAAAAGAAAATCTAAATCATGAAAAAAAATTAAAAAAATAAAAATTCTATGGCAATCCACTTTACACTAGTATCAACAAAAGCACAGATATTCATTCACTCACTCATGCAGATTCGAGCTCTGTCAAGGATTTAAATGCAATTCACAGAGATTGTCTTTCAAATAAAATAAATGAATGAATAAATCTCTTATTGAAAAATAATTCTTTTGAAGTTGAGAGCATGAATTTGTGTTGGTAGTGGCTTTTTGAGTTTTGTGCTTGTTTGTGTTTTGTGTTTCATGAAACCTCAGCTTCCAACAAGGAAATATGGTCAGTGGGATTGATTCTTGTCCTAAGATTTTGCAAGGTGGAAGTAATAGAAGAATAAAAGGAAAAAAAGGTAAATGAAGTTGCTTCCATAAAGGGAAGAAGATGGAGCCAGGATAGTAAATTGGGTTAAATTAAATAAACTAATTGACTGTATGGTAGAATATGGTATAAAACATAACAGAAAGCTGCTGACCGGGATAACACAGTTGAGCGAGGACTGGATCATACTGTGTCTTACTAGTGATTGGATGGTTCACTGACACACTCTACAGTTTTTTCTTAAAAAAAAAATCTAGGCCAAGAAGGCTCCGGCCTGGCTTGCCTACAGACTCAAGCCCTTCTTGAGGTTTCTGGATGCCATGGGAAGCTGAAAAGAGGGCCTGCCTCTTCCAGGCAGCTCCTCCTCTCACTTCCAGGGGTGCCATCTGCACAGCTGAACTCAACCTGTGCATAGTCTAAAACCCACTGGAAGAATCCGGAAGAGAGTGGGAGGAGGACACCAGGGATATGCGGTGCTGCCACATGGAAGGCCGGTTTCTCTGTGGGCCTTCAGGGATCCTCGGCAGGTTCCTCTGCCAGTGCTTTCCTGTCCTCACTTTGGAGGACATTTGAAACAGAATGTGCCAGCTCTGCTCTTGGAACAGTTGTATCTCTTCAGGTCAGAATGGGCCTCATTGTATTTTGGTTTTTTATTTCCAGACTGCCTTTGGGGAGATTTGATGAAATTTCGGTGATATCCTTGCCTTATGTGATGTGTGGTTAGACTTCTGATCATCCTGATCAGGCCCTGTGGCTGGCCTGGCACACGTTGGGGAGGTACAGTGAGGATGCAGCAGGCAGGCTGCCGCAGAGATTTAGTGTTCTCCACCTAGCATGGCTGGGGGATTGGCTTTGCCTCTGAAACTCTCTGTGTATTTCTGACTTTCATTGAAAGTATTTATTTCTGCCCCTCTACTGAAGTCGTTTCTGGAGCCATCTGAGAGGTCAGACATAAGTAATGCATGTTCTGATCGTTCATACTGCTATTGGAATTGTTCTGGGTATTTGGGAAGGGTGACTGAGGTCGCCCCTCAGAGTGATATCAGCTCAGGAGAGCTTCCAGGCACATTCTGTGGCTGCTTGTATCCCGACTCAGTGAACACAGCTGTCGCCACCTTGGAGACCTAGCTTGTTTGTGTGGGTGGCTGCAGGCGCTCAACCCAGAGCTATGACTTTCTGAGAAGAATGTTCCTGTGGTCCAGGCCCATTTAATATACATAGAAATGTGTCTGTGGCAAGGGCTCAGGTGTGGTATAAATCAAAGTGCCTGTGACAGTAGAGCTGTGTCCCACAATACTTTGGAAAAACGCCATATGTGACCAGAGAAAGGGGGCCAACCTTTGATCATACATCCATTGTGCCTGCACTGACCAAGGTTTCTCCCTCCTTCGATTCTAGAGCCTAATTGGCCTTGAACCCTGGCCCAGTCCTCTGCACCAGGTCAGATTCTAGGTGCTGCCATGTACTGGCAGCTTACCCCTAGTGTGCTGGCACTAGATACACCCACTGAGGGAGGGAAAAGGTCACACACCCTGCAGAATGGTTCCTCATCTCCAGACCCAGTGACTCTCAGAACTAGAGTCAACTAAAATCCAGGTGCCTTAAGTGTATCTCTGTCCCTTTTGCTGGTGAGGAAAGCTGTGTAGCCACTGTTCCTCCTCACTTTGTACAGTCACCAGCAACGTCCCTTTACTTTCTTCCTATCATTGCTATTCTCATGGGATGTGTATATTCTTCTCGCACTTCAGGATGATCCCTTCTCTCTGTGACAGAAGCCCGACTGGGAGTTTCTGCTCTATGTTATCTAGTGCCTGGTTTTTGAAGCTCCTGGAGCACTTCTCCATTGAATGTTATTTGGAAATGGCCTGAGCAGGCTGCATCTTGCACACTGATGGACTGCCTGTATCAGCAGTGGCAGCTTGTACTTGGATGAGCACCCCAAGGATGGAGCAAGAGGACACGGTGACCTGAGCAGTGCTGATCTCCTTTGCTGATAGCTTGCCTTAGGCTCCCTAGAGACCTTTTTGAGGTTAAGTACTCAATCCATGCCCAGAAGGTCAGGGATTTACCACCTTCTGTCCCTAAACAGCTGCTGTTGAGCGTGTGGGGTTGTGCATTCCTGGGTCTGACTGCTCAAGAAATCTAGAGCAGTGTTACCACTTGGGAATGTTAACTGGAATGAGTTTGAACTTCCAGCTTGAGGACAGAATCAAAAGTCATACCTTTCTGATAAAAACTGAACCAGTCAGAAGTTGAACTGGGAGTCCAGATTATGAAGGTATCCAACCTATTCAGATGCAAGGGTATAGTTCAGATGTGGTTGATGCAAAGGAAGGAAAAAGCAAAGAGCTGCCTACCCAGGGAGACTGTGCCCTCTTTTGGAGCTGGCACTTTAGAGGCAGCTCCTTGAGGAACACATTCCAATAGGACGGCAGGCCCAAACTGGTGGTACAGGGCCTGCTGCCTGCACCCCTTCCTTACTCCTGTCCTGCCTTGAGGTGTTCCAGAGAGGATTTCTCTTTTCCTGAACAGCTTTGGGCTAAGGTACCTTTCTCCAAAGATGATCCTGTCATAGTCCATCCTATGTTCTAATGTACAGATATAAGAAATGACAACTAAGAGTGAAAGCTGTGGTTGTTGTCATTTCCATGGTAGCTCCATGCTGTCTCACAGAGAAAAGCATTTTCAGGGGCAATTCTTCCTGAAGATGTCCCTGTCATGGGACCATCTGAATTCCAGTACATAGGGCCAGTGAATGGGGGATGTTTAAGGCTAATCATTGGCTGGCAATTGGTGCAAAGGCAGCGACTACGCAATCTTCAACTTTACTTTTCAGTTGAATCGAGACTTATTACTGGAATGGGATTAATCGGCTGTGTCTGGTGTACAAATCATCTGTGTCCTGCCTTTGTGTGTCCTGGCAGGAGCAGCCAAACCCAGGAATGCATTGGGAGCTGGTAGGCTCCTAGTGTCCATTATGCTCTGTAAAATCACTTTCTTCTGGTGGTCAGTGTCACTATAACATCAATGAGATCTGATCCTAAAAATCTTACCACAGTGCCTGGGGATCCCTGTCATATAGGATGCTGCTGTACCTGGCATAGGAGCCCAGTTGGGGAACCTCCGTATCACACACATTCCATATTACCCAACATCTCAGCCACAAGAAGGATCTGGCGGGGGAGGCTCATCCTTTGTCTTACAAAAGATCATATAAAGTCATTGAAGTTGTGTACATTTTTTTCTTGCAAATCTATTTTTCACAGATTAGAAGAAACCTTAATGACTAGATATGTACTTCCTCCTCTTGCCCACATCACCCAAGGTTCTCCCTCCAGTTTGTGTTGTCTTGGCGTCCACCGTTAGCCGATGACTTATTTGCATAAAATGTTATTTTGTCACAAGAGACCCTAATGAAAGATCTTTCACAGTAAACAAACAAACAAACAAAAAAAGAAATAGAAGTCTAATGGCTAGATTTGATGGGGAGGTGCTTTTTAAGTTACATTGATCTATTGCTGTTATTTATTTTTTCCATAGAAATAAACTATTTCTGTATGAGTGTAAGTAAAAAAAATTAATGACCTGAAAATTCACCATTACAAATTCTTTAGGGCTTGCATATTTATTTGTGTAAAAGCTACTAATGTGCACTGTTTAAGAAAGCACACTGTAATTAATGCTCTAAAAAATAATGGGGCTGAACTATAAACTCTTTAGCCACACATTAAAACAGTTCGTAATCAAACCATAACCTGGCTTTCTTTACCTAAATTCTATTGATTTCCCACATAAAACTTAACTTCAAGTTAAAGCAATAACAACCGACATTATCAAGTCGTTGTCATCTTATATAATCCTCTTCTCTTTTTTAATCTTATAACAATTGAGATGATAACTATTATGTACTTTATTTTTCTTGATGAGTAAGCTCAGGAACAAATTCAAGGCTACAGAGTCTGTTGAGATATTATTTCAAACCAGACAGTCTGCATAACCTGAAGGCTTACATAACAGCTAGAATGCGTTTTGAATGTAATAAATTTCTGTGAAGTACTCCATCACACTTTCTTATGACCATTATGAAATTAACCACAAGGACACGATGTTATTCTTAGCTGTCTCTATCATTGGGAAATTTATTTTTTTCTTGATTTCAGCTTAATTTCTATTACATATACCAAATTTGCCAGGTTCCTAATAGTGATTCTAGAGTACCTTTGAAGTATTATAGTTTCATTATAGAACCCTGGAATTTTTTTAAAGATTTATTTATTTATTTATTTATGAGGGAGAGTTAGAGACAAAGAGAAGGTGAGACATAGATAAAAGTCTTTCATCCACTGGTTCACTCCCAAAATGGCCACAATGGCTGGAGCTGGGCTGATCTGAAACTAAGAGCCAAGAGCTTCTTCCAGGTCTGCCACTTGGGTGCAGGGGCCCAAGCACTTGGACCATCTTCTGCTGCTTTCCCAGGCCATAAGCAGAGAGATGGATTGTTAGAGTAGCAACCAGAACAGAACCAGTGCCCTTGAAGGATGCCAGCACTGCAGGCCGAGGCATAGCCCACTACGCCACAGCACCGGCACAAGAAACCTGGAATTTTTAAGGCACCTGTACCTTTGACATTGGTATAACTTTGTGACATATTGTGCTCAAGTTCTGCTTTCTACATCCATGGCAGACATTGATATTAGCAATATTCTTTTGCCTTTATATGCTTTGGAGGATGTCTTGGAACACTGACACAGGTTGTTAGGGACCTTACAATAAAGAATCAGAGAGGCTAGCATTGTGGTATAGCCAGTATTAGCCACCACATTCTGCATAGGCACCAGTTTGAGTCCCATTGCTCCACTTCCAATCCAGATCCCTGCTAAGGCACTTGGAGAGCAGCGGAGAATGGTCCAAATGCTTTGGCCCTTGCACCCATGTGGGAGACTCAGATAAACTCCTAGATCCTGGCTTCAGCCTGGCCCAGTCCTGGGCATTGTGGCTATTTGGAAATTTGGAGAAACAGCAAGTGCATGAAAGCCTTCTCTCTTTGTCTCTGCCTTTCACTTTCTGTAACTCTGCCTTTCAAATGAAATAAATCATAAAAAAAAAGAATTAGAGTTGGAAACCAAGATGCCACTTGTCATTTTAAACATGGTGAAAATGAATGCCTAAAGTCTTGTGGAATATCCAGCAGCAAGTTAAAAGCACATTTATGTACAGTCTTCTTTCATTTGATGTATACTTTTGTGTTTCCTGAATTCCACGTTGAATAATTAATGTATTTTTATAAGCAGTAAAGTGGTATGTTTGCAAACACAAATGTTCTTTAAAAAGCCAAAATCTGAGATCACAAGATTAAACTAATTTAGAACTTCTTTTTTCTCTTTCTCTTTTTTACAAAAATATTAATATAAAGAGAACAGATTTAATGTATGTTATAAGTACAATTCTAAGAAGGTAGCCATACATCACACCCTCCTTCTCCTTTTCTGTCCCTAATGCCCCTTCTTCCTTCCATTTTTTTTTCTTTAATTTTTGCAAAGACAGCATTCCTTTTTAGTTGTCAGTTCACTTTTTTTGCTATTTATTTTTAAAATTTTATTTAAATTATACAAATTTAATGAATTTCCTATATATAGATTAAGGAACGTAGTGACACTTCTCACCATACCCTCCCTCCCACCCATATTCCCACCCTTCCTCCTTTTCCTTCTCCT
The DNA here is from genome assembly GCF_033115175.1 of Lepus europaeus. NCBI lineage: Eukaryota > Metazoa > Chordata > Mammalia > Lagomorpha > Leporidae > Lepus > Lepus europaeus. The sequence continues at coordinate 64,736,107 of NC_084831.1, forward strand.
ATTCTGATTCTTAATTTTTACAAAATCTGTTTTCAGTTTACTTTATTTAGTGGTGAATTAAGCCTGTGAGTATAGAGTTGGTTGAAACTATGTCTCTGCTTTTTATTCAAGAATATTAAGCAGAGAGATAATTTCAACCAACTGTATAGTCACAGGCTTAATTCACCACTAACCATAATATTCAACAAGCAAAGAGTAGGAAGACTGTAGTTCTCCAGGAGTATAACAAGGGCTAAAAGCAACAATCACATCGCAAGATGTCCATTTCATTCCTATACATTTTTTGTGTTCTATGTTAATTACCACATACAAAAGAAAGCATATTTGTCTTTTATGGACTGGCTTATGCCACTAAGCATAATGGTTTCCAGTTACACCCATTTTATTGCAAAATGATTTTATTTTCTAATGCTTGAGTAGCACACCATTTTCTTTATCCAGTCATCAGTTGATGGATATCTGGGTTGATTCCATAACTTAGCTATTGTGAATTGAGCTGAAATGAACATGAGGGTACAGATAACTCTTTCTTATGCTGATTTCATTTTGTTTGGGTAAATTCTCGGGGATTACTGAGTCATATGGTATATTTTCTGCCTTCTGAGGCATCTACATATTGTTTCCGTAATAGTTGTGCTGGTTTACATTCCAACCAGCAAAGTATTAGGGTAGTTTTTCCCCCACATCTTCACCAGCATATATTATTTTTTGAGTTTTGGATGATAACCATTCTAACTGTGGTGAGGTAAACCCTTATTGTGGTTTTTATTTGCATTTCCCAGATAGCTAATTATTTTGAGCATTTTTTCATGTGTCTGTTAACCATTTGAATTTTTTTTTAATTTTCATATCAGCATTTCTTTTTTTACCCAGAAACCTTTTATGTAAGATACACAAACTTCATGCATTTCATATACACAAAATTTAGGAACAAACTGATTCTTCCGACCCTACTGGGCCTTTGGCCAGCAATCCTGCTCTTTTTCCTTAACCCTCTCCTATTCCACTTTTTATTTTCTTTGGCATCTATTTTCAATTAACTTTATACACATAAGATTAACCCTATACTAACAAAAGTTCAACTACTAGTATAAAAAAAAGGTCCTCAACTGTTGAGACAAGGGATATTCAAAGTCATCACATCTCAAAATGTAAATTTCACCTTTATAGATTACCTTTTATGTACTCTATTAGTTAACTACAGATCAGGGAGAACATATGGTATTTGTCCTTTTGGGACTGGCTTATTTTCCTAAGTATAATATTATTCAGTTGCATCCATTTTGATGTAAACAACAGAATTTCACCTTTTTTTTTATCACTTTGTAGTATTCCATGGAGTATATGTCCCATAATTTATTTATGCCATCTTCAGTTGAATGGCATTTGGGTTGATTCCATATCTTAGCCATTGTCAATTCATCTGCAATAAACATGGGAGTACAGATAACTCTTTTATACCCTGACTTCTTTTCATTTGGGTAAATTCCAAACAATAGGATGCTTGGGTCAAATGGTAGGTCTGTAGTCAGATTTCTGAGGCATCTCCATACTGTCTTCTTAAGTGGCTGTACCTGTATACACTCTTTTTTTAACTTTTATTTAATGAATATAAATTTCCAAAGTACAGCTTATGGATTACAATGGCTTCCCCCCTCCCATAACTTCCCTCCCACCCTCAACCCTCCCCTTTCCCGCTCCCTCTCCCCTTCCATTCACATCAATATTCATTTTCAATTCTCTTTATATACAGAAGATCAGTTTAGTATATATTAAGTAAAGATTTCAACAGTTTGCCCCCACATAGCAACACAAAGTGAAAAAATACTGTTGGAGTACTAGTTATAGCATTAAATAACAGTGTACAGCACATTAAAGACAGAGATCCTACATGATATTTTTCAAAAATTAATTAATTTTCTATGCCATTTCCAATTTAACCCCAGTTTTTTTTATTTCCAATTATCTTTATATATAGAAGATATATTTAGTATATACTAAGTAAAGATTTCATCAGTTTGCACCCACACAGAAACACAAAGTGTAAAAATACTGTTTTAGTACTAGTTATAGCATCACTTCACATTGGAGAACAAATTAAGGACAGATCCCACATGAGATGTAAGAACTCAGTGACTCTTGTTGTTGACTTAACAATTTGACACTCTTGTTTATGGCATCAGTAATCTCCCTAGGCTCTAGTCATGAGTTGCCAAGGCTATGGAAGCCTTTAGAGTTCGCTGACTTTGATCTTATTCCGATAGGGTCATAGTCAAAGTGGAAGTTCTCTCCTCCCTTCAGAGAAAGGTACCTCCTTCTTTGATGGCCCCGTTCTTTCACTGGGATCTCACTCACAGAGATCTTTCAAGTAGGTCTTTTTTTTTTTTTCCAGAGTGTCTTGGCTTTCCATGCCTAAAATACTCTCATGGGCTCTTCAGCCAGATCTGAAATGCCTTAAGGGCTGATTCTGTGGCCAGAGTGCTATTTAGGACATCTGCCATTCTATGAATCTGCTGTGTATCCCACTTCCCATGTTGGATTGTCCTCTCCCTTTTTTATTCTATCAGTTAGTATTAGCAGACACTAGTCTTGTTTATGCGATCCCTTTGACTCTTAGACCTATCAGAGTCATCAATTGTGAATTGAAATTGATCACTTGGACTAGTGAGATGGCATTGGTACATGCCACCTTGATGGGATTGTATTGGAATCCCCTGGCACATTCCTAACTCCATCATTTGGGGCAAGTCCGATTGAGCATGTCCCCAATTGTACATCTCATCCCTCTATTTTTTTTCACTCTTATATTTAACAGGGATCACTTTTCAGTTAAAATTTAAACACCTAAGAATAATTGTGTGTTAATTACAGAGTTCAACACTAGTAGTAGAACAACAACAACAACAACAACAAATACTAAAAAGGATAAAGTATTACATTGTACATCAAGAGTCAGGACAAGAGCTGATCAGGTCATTGTTTCTTATAGTGTCCATTTCACTTCAACAGGTTTCCCCTTTGGTGCTCAGTTGTCACCGATCAGGGAAAACAAATGATATTTTTCTCTTTGGGACTGGCTTAATTCACTCAGCATGATGTTTTCTAGATTCCTCCATTTTGTTGCAAATGACTGGGTTTCATTGTTTTTTACTGCTATATAGTATTCTATAGAGTACATGTCCCATAATTTCTTTATCCAGTCTACTGTTGATGGGCATTTGGGTTGGTTCCAGGTCTTAGCTATTGTGAATTGAGCTACAATAAACATGGAGGTGCAGATGGCTTTTTTATTAGCCAAATTAATTTCCTTTGGGTAAATTCCAAGGAGTGGGATGGCTGGGTTGTATGGTAGGGTTATATTCAGGTTTCTGAGGAATCTCCAGACTGACTTCCATAGTGGCTTAACCAGTTTGCATTCCCACCAACAGTGGGTTAGTGTCCCTTTTTCCCCACATCCTCGCCAGCATCTATTTTTGTTAGTGGATTTCTGAATGTGAGCCATTCTAACCGGGGTGAGGTGAAGCCTCATTGTGGTTTTCATTTGCATTTCTCTGATTGCTAGTGATCTTGAACATTTTTTTCATGTGTCTGTTGGCCATTTGGATTTCCTCTTTTGAAAAATTTCTATTGAGGTACTTGGCCCATCTCTTAAGTGGGTTGTTTGTTTTGTTGTTGTGGAGTTTCTTGATTTCTTTGTAGATTCTGGTTATCAGCCCTTTATCTGTTGCATAGTTTGCAAATATTTTTTCCCATTTTTTCGGTTGCCTCTTCACTTTCCTGTTTCTTTTGAAGTACAGAAACTTCTCAATTTGATGCAATCCCAAATGTTAATTTTGGCTTTGACTGCCTGTGCTTCTGGCGTCTTTTCTAGGAAGTCTTTGCCTGTACCTATATCTTGCAGGGTTTCTCCAATGCTCTCTAATAATTTGATGGTTTCGGGTCATAGATTTAAGTCTTTAATCCATGTTGAGTGAATTTTTGTGTAAGGTGAAAGGTAGGGGTCTTGCTTCATGATTCTGCACATGGAAATCCACATTTCCCAGCACCATTTATTGAATAGACTATCCTTATTCCAGGAATTGGTTTTGGATATTTGATCAAATATAAGTTGGCTTTAAATGTTTCGATTGATTTCTGGTGTTTCTATTTTGTTCCATTGGTCTATCCATCTGTTTCTGTACCAGTACCATGCTGTTTTGATAACAACTTCCCTGTAGTATGTCCTGAAATCTGGTATTGTGATGCCTCCGGCTTTGTTTTTGTTGTACAAGATTGCTTTGGCTATTCGAGGTCTTCTGTGTCTCCATATGAATTTCAGCATCATTTTTTCCTGATCTGAGAAGAAGGTCTTCGGGATCTTGATGGGTATTGCATTGAATGTATAAATTGCTTTTGGGAGAATAGACATTTTGATGATATTGATTCTTCCAATCCATGAGCATGGAAGATTTCTCCATTTTTTGGTATCCTCTTCTATTTCTTTCTTTAAGATTTTGTAATTTTTATCATAGAGATGTTTAACATCCTTGGTTAAGTTTATTCCTAGGTATTTGATTGTGTTTGTTGTTATTGTGAATGGGATTGATCTTAGAAGTTCTTCCTCAGCCATGGCATTGCCTGTGTATACAAAGGAAGTTGATTTTTGTGCAGTGATTTTATATCCTGCTACTTTACCAAACTCTTCTATGAGTTCCAATAGTCTCTTAGTAGAGTTCTTTGGGTCTCCTAAATAAAGAATCATATCATTTGCAAAGAGGGATAGTTTGAGTTCTTCCTTCCCAATTGGTATCCCTTTAATTTCTTTTTCTTGCCTAATAGCTCTGGCTAAAACTTCCAGAACTATATTGAATAGCAGTGTTGAGAATGGGCATCCCTCTCTGGTACCAGATCTCAGTGGAAATGCTTCCAACTTTTCCCCATTCAATAGGATGTTGGCTGTGGGTTTTTCATAAATTGCTTTGATTGTATTGAGGAATGTTCCTTCCATACCCAGTTTGCTTAGAGTTTTCATCATGAAAGGGTATTTTTTTTTATCAAATGCTTTCTCTGTGTCTATTGAGATAATCATATGGTTTTTCTTCTGCATTCTGTTAATGTGGTGTATCACATTGATTGTTTTTCGAACGTTGAACCGTCCCTGCATACCAGGGATAAATCCCACTTGGTCTGGGTGGATGATCTTTCTGATGTGTTGTTGCATTCTATTGGCCAGAAGTTTATTGAGGATTTTTGCATCTATGTTCATCAGGGATATTGGTCTGTAATTCTCTTTCAATGATGCATCTTTTTCCGGCTTAGGAATTAAGGTGATGCTGGCTTCATAGAAAGAATTTGGGAGGATTCCCTCTTTTTGGATTGTTCCGAATGGTTTGAGAAGAATTGGAGTTAGTCCTTCTTTAAATGTCTAGTAGAATTTAGTGGTGAATCCATCTGGTCCTGGGCTTTTCTTTGTTGGGAGGGCCTTTATTACTGATTCCATTTCTGTCTCAGTTATGGGTCTGTTTAGGTTTTCTGTGTCTTCCTGGTTCAATTTAGGTAGTTTGTATGTGTCCAGGAATCTGTCCATTTCTGATAGATTTCTGTTTGCTGGCATATAAGTCCTTGTTGTAATTTCTGATGACTCTTTTTATTTCTGTGGTGACTGTTGTTACGTTTCCTTTTTCATCTCTGATTTCATTGATTTGGGTCTTTTCTCTTCTTTTTTTAGTTAGTTGGGCCAATGGTGTATCAATTTTTTTTTTTATTTTTTCAAACACAAGCTCCTCGTTTGGCTGACTTTTGTAGTGTTTTTTTTTTTTTTTTTGGATTCAATCCTGTTGATTTCTTCTCTGATTTTAATTATTTCTCTTCTCCTACTAGATTTGGGTTTGGTTTGCTGCAGATTTTCTAGATCGTTGAGATGACTTGAAAGCTCATCAATTTGGTGCCTTTCCAATTTCTTGATGTAGGCACCTATTGATATAAACTTTCCTCTTAACACTGCTTTTGCTGTATTCCATAAGTTTTGGTATGTTGTGCTGTTATCCTCATTTACTTCCAGAAAAATTTTGATTTCTCTTTTAATTTCTTCTATGACCCATTGTTCATTCAGGAGCATGTTGTTCAATCTCCATGTGTTTGCATATGCTCTAGGGATTCCTGAGTTGCTATTTTCCAATTTCATTCCTTTGTGGTCTGAGAAGCTGCATGGTATGATTCTAATTCTTTTGAATTTGCTGAGACTTGCTTTATGGCCTAGTATGTGGTCAATCCTAGAGAAGGTTCCATGTATTGCTGAGAAGAATGTAAATTCTTTATGTGTAGGATGAAAAGTTCTGTAGATACCTGTTAGATCCATTTGGGCTACAGTGTCATTAAAATCTGCTGTTTCCTTTTTGATCTTCTGTCTGATTGATCTGTCTATCTCTGAGAGAGGAGTATTGAAGTCCCCCAGTACTATTGTATTGGGGTCTAAGTCTCCCTTTAAGTCCCTTAACAAGTCTTTTAAATAAACCAGTGCCCTATAATTAGGTGCATATACATTGATAATCGTTATATCTTCCTGTTGAATGGATCCCTTAATCATTATATAGTGCCCCTCTATGTCTCTCCTTACAGTTTTTGTGGTAAAGTTTATGTTGTCTCATATTAAGATGGCTATGGCCGCTCTTTTTTCATTTCTGTTGGCATGGTATTTCTTTTTCCAGCCTTTCACTTTCAGTCTGTATGCATCTTTGTTGGAAAGATGAGTTTCTTGTAAGCAGCAAATAGATGGGTTTTGTTCCTTAACCCAATCAGCCAATCGGTGTCTTTTAACTGGACAGTTCAGGCCATTAACATTCAATGTGACTATTGAGAAGGAGTAACTTTGCCTTGCCATTTGCCAAAGGTATTTTCTAATATATGCTTTGAGATTCCTGTGATCTTTTGCTGTGAGATTTCCTTCCTTTACCTTCTTTCATACTGATGGCCGTGTTTCTGTGTTTCTGTGTGTAACACATCTTTAAGCATCTTTTGCGGGGCTGGACGAATGGCAACAAATTCTTTCAATTTCTGTTTGCTATGTAAGGTCTTTATTTAACCTTCATTCACAAATGAGAGTTTTGCACTATATAATATTCTGGGCTGGCAGTTTTTCTCTTAGTACCTGGCCTATGTCTCGCCATTCCCTCCTAGCTTGTAGGGTTTCTGGTGAGAAGTCAGCTGTGAGTCTAATTGGAGATCCTCTGAGAGTAATCTGACGTTTCTCTCTTGCACATTTTAGGATCTTTTCTTTATGTTTCACTGTGGTGAGTTTAATTACGACGTGTCGTGGTGAGGATCTCTTTTGTTTATTAGGGGTTCTATGAGCTTCCTGTACTAGTATGTCTGTGCCTTCCTCCATACATGGAAATTTTCTGCTAGTATCTCACTAAAAAGGCCTTCTAATCCTTTCTCCCTCTCCATGCCTTCAGCAACTCCTAAAACCTGAATGTTGGGTTTTTTAATAGTATCCTGTAGATTCCCGACAATATTTTTTAGATTTCTGATTTCCTCTTCTTTTCTTTGATTTGACTGTTTCCTTTCCTGTTCTCTGTCTTCTAAGTCTGATATTCTCTCTTCTGCTTCACCCATTCTGTTTTTAAGGCTCTCTAATGTGTTTGTCATTTGATCTATTGAGTTCTTCATTTCATTATGGTTTCTCTTCACTATCACAGTTTCATGTTCTACTAGTTGTTTCATGTCATTTTGATTCCTCCTTAATATTTCATTTTCATGCAATAGATTTTCTATCTTGTCCATTAAGGATTTCTGTACTTCAAGAATTTGTTTTTGAGAACTTCTTAATATTCTTATCAACTTTTTGAGATCTGCTTCTTGCATTTCCTCTATCTTTTCATCTTCATAATGTTGAATTGGGGTGTCTTGTTCATTTGGGGCATCATAGTGACTTCCTTGCTCTTGTTACATCTGTTTATGCGTTTGTTGTTTGGCATATTGAGATAATTTATGGTTTTTTTGCTGTGGTTTTTTTTCTCATTATACTATGCCTCTATATTAAGTGGACTGTCTGCTTTGATGGATCCTCAGAGTCTGTGATGGGTGTGGCCAGAGAGCTCTGTTTGATTCTTCAGGTTTAAGGGTGTGCCAAAGGTGACTCACCGAGATTGTTCCCTCCCTTGCTTGCTCTCTCTCTTTTCTTTTCTTTTCTTTTTTTTTTTTTTTTTACTCAGTTGGGAAGTAATTCCACACAGCTGAGTGGAATTGAGGGTAGTTGAAATCTGCCCTCTGTGGGTATTCATTTGATCTACCCCTGGTACCACAGAAAGAGTTTATGCAGCCCTCAATGTGTTCTCAAATTTCTCCACAGTCCCAAGTTTACCAAGTTTGTGTACTCGGTGAGTTCTCCCACACCCCCTCAAATTTTCACAGTTTCAGATCGTTAGCTTCACCTACTTTCACTAGATTCTAACCTCCTGTTATTTCTCCTGTCCATAGTCAAGTTTTTCTGCTTGGCTACTCGCGGTTGCCACTTTACATATGTAAAATGGCGCCTGCTCTTTGTCTTGCTCAGCTTTGTAAGGTGAGTGGAGAGAGAGTCTAGTGTCCGTGCCGGTTCCCCTTATTTATTTGTTTTTGTTTTCTCTCCTCCCGTCAGCCTGGTGAACTTTCCCCAGTGGGGCCTCCGGCCTCGTTCTGCCTTTCCCCGCCAATGTCTCACATTTCTTAGGTTTTTGTCTTACCTCCCATTCCTGCACTGGTGAGATTCTGTGGCTCGGCTCCCGCAGCTGGGCTTCCACGTGGTGGGCTCCCCGTAGGTCCTCTGTGTCACATCCACTACATCCGGAAGCATTTCCTCTGCAGTTTTTTTCTTGAGTCTTTTCCTGAGGCTACAGTAATTCCACTTTTATTAAACTATCTTTTCCCGGACTATTGGTGCGCGCCCTCACTATCTGTCATCTTGGCTCTGTACCTGTATACATTCTAACCAACAGTGAGTTAGGATAACTTTTCCCCCATATCTTTACCAGCATTTGTTGTTTCTTGATTTCTGTATGAAAGCCATTCTAGTGGAGGTGAAGTGAAACCTCACTGTGGTTTTGATTTGCATTTCCCTGATGGCTAGTGATCCTGAGAATTTTTACATCTTTCTGCTGGCCATTTGGATTTCCTCTTTTGAAAAATGCCTGTTTAAGTCTTTTTGCCCATTTCTTCACTGGGTTGTTTGTTTTGTTGTTGTTGAGTTTCTTGATGTCTTTATATATTCAGGTTCTTAATTCTTTATTAGTTTCATAGTTTGCAAATAATTTCTCCCATTATGTCGGTTATCTCTTCATTTTGCTGAGTGTTTCTTTTGCAGTGCAGAAGCTTCTCAATTTGATATAATCTCATTTGTCAATTTTGGCTTTGATTGTCTGTGCCTCTGGGATGTTTTCCAAGAATTCTTTGCCTATGCCAAAATCTTGTGGGGTTTTCCCAATGTTCTCTAACAATTTTATGGTATCAGACCATAGATTTAGGTCTTTAGTCCATTTTGAATGGATTTTTGTGTAAGGTGTAACGTAGGGTCTTGCTTCATACTTCTGCATGTGGAGATCCAGTTTTCCTAGCACCCTTTGTTGAAGAGACTGTCCTTGCTCCAGGGATTGATTATAAATCCTTTTTCAAAGATAAGTTGGTAGTAGATGTATGGGTTGATTTCTTGTGATTATATTCTGTTTCATTGGTCTTTCCATCTTTTTTTTTTTTTTGACAGAGTTAGACAGAGACAGAGAGAAAGGTCTTCCTTCTGTTGGTTCACCCCTAAATGGCTGCTACATCTGGCGCACTGCGCCAATCTGAAGCCAGGAGCCAGGTGCTTCCTCCTGGTCTCCCATGTGGGCGCAGGGCCCAAGCATTTGGGCCATCCTCCACTGCCTTCCCAGGCCACAGCACAGAGTTGGACTGGAATAGGAACAAACGGGACAGAATCTGGCACCCCAACCAGGACAAGAACCCGGGGTGCTGGTGCCACAGGTGGAGGATTAGCCAAGTGAGCCACAGTGCTAGCCTCCATCTGTTTTTGTGCCAGTACCAGGCTGTTTTGATTATAACTGCCCTGTAGTATATCTTGAAATCTGGTGTTGTGATGCCTCTGGTTGTGTTTTTGTTGTATAAGATTGTTTTAGGTATTCGGGGTCCCCTGGTTTCCACATGAATTTTAGCATTGTTTTATGTATATCTGAGAAGGATGTCCTTGGTATTTTGATTGGTATGTCATTGAATCTGTAAATTGCTTTCTTATTTTTTTTTTGACAGGCAGAGTTAGACAGTGAGAGAGAGAGAGAGAGACAGAGAGAAAGGTCTTCCTTCCATTGGTTCACCCAACAAGTGGCTAATACGGCTGGCGCACTGCGCTGATCTGAAGCCAGGAGCCAGGTTCTTCCTCCTGGTCTCCCATGCAGGTGCAGGGTCCAAGTGCTTGGAGCATCCTCCACTGCCTTCCCGAGCCACAGCAGGGAGCTGGACTGGAAGAAGAGCAACTGGGACAGAATCTGGCACCCCAACCGGGTCTAGAACCTGGTGTGCTGGTGCCACAGGCAGAGGATTAGCCTAGTGAGCCATGGCGCTGGACAATTGCTTTCCTTATATGGACATTTTGATGATATTGATTCTTCCAATCCATGGACATGGAAGATTTTTTCTTTTTCTTGTCTTCTTCTATTTATTTCTTTATATCTGATAATTTTCATTATAGAAGTATTTCACCTTGTTGGTCAAGTTTACTGCAAGGTATTTAACATTTTTGTAGCTATTGTGAATGGTACTGATCTTACAAGTTCTAAGTCATGATATTGTCTATGTATACAAGGGCTATTAATTTTTGTGTGTTTATTTTATATCCTGTAACATTATTAAACTCTCTTATGAGTTCCAATAGTCTCTTAGTGGAGTCTTTTTGTCTCCCTATTTACAGAATCATGTCATCTGCAAACAGGGATAATTTGACTTTCTCCTTTCCAATTTATGTCCCTTTGATTTTTTTCCTTGCCTAATGGCTCTAGATAAAACTTCCAGAGCTGGACGAGTGGTGACAAATTCTTTCAATTTCTGTTTGCTATGTAAGGTCTTTATTTCACCTTCATTCACAAATGAGAGCTTCAGGATATAATATTTTGGGATGGCAGTTTTAATATATACTAAACTGATCTTCTGTATATAAAGATAACTAAAAATGAATTTTAATGAAGAATGGGATGGGAGAGGGAGTAGGAGATAGAATGGTCTGTTGGTGGGAGAGTGGTTGTAGGGGAAATAACTGCTATAATCCAAAAGTTGTACTTTCAAAGTTTATATTTATTAAATATATATTTATATAAAAAGAAAAAATCATCTAGAGCTATATTGAATTACATTGGTGAAACTGTTATCCTTCTCCAATTTCAAATATTATTGAAATGGTTTCCAACTTTTTCTCATTCAATATTATGTTGGCTGTTGGTTTGTCATTTATTACCTTGATTTCTTTGAAGAATATTCTTTCTATACACAATTTTCGTTATCTTATGAATACTTTCTCTGCATCTATTGAGACAATAATATGGATTTCACTCTTCAATTTGTTAACGTGATGTATCTAATTTATTTTTTTCATATGTTGAACCATCCTTGTAACTAGAGATAAATCACACTTGGTCTGGGTGAATGATCTTTCTGGTATGTTGCTGGATTCGATTAGCTTGTATTTTGTTGGAGATTTTTGCATCTATGTTAATCATTTATATTGATATATATATTTCTGGTTTTGGAATTACGGTGATGCTGGACTCACAGAAAGAGTTTGGGAGGACTCCCTACCTTTCAATTATTTTGAATAATATAAGAATTGGATTTAGTTCTTCTTTCAATGTTTGGTGGAATTCAGCAGTGAAGCCATTTGGTCCTCCACTTTTCCTAAGAGGGTCTTTACTGTTATTTCAACCTCCATCTTAGATATTGGTATATTAAATTTTCTATGTTTTCATGATTCAATTTTGTTAAATTATATGCATACATGAATCTATCCATTTCTTCCATGGTATCTGTTTTAACATCTCCTTTTTCACTCTTGATTTTATTATTATTACTTTTTGGTTAGTTGAACCAATGGTGTTTCAGTACTTTTTATTTTTTTCAAAAAAAAAGCTCTCTTTTCATTGATCTTTTGTATCTTTTTTGGATTAATTTTTTATTGCTTCTCTAATTTTAATTCTTTCTTTCCTCTTAATAATTTGAGGTTTCATTTGTTCTTATTTTTCTAGGTCCTTGAGACTCATTGTTATGTCAGTCATTTGATACTTTTCTAATTTCCTGATGTAGGCACCAATTGACATGAACTTCCCCTTAACACTGTTTTTGCTGTATCGCATTTTGAGTTTTGATATGTTGTGTTTTTTTTTGATATCAAAAAAGTTTTGATATGTTGTGCTGTCATTTCATCTCTAGGAATTTTTATTTCCCTTTTGATTTCTTCTATGACTCACTGTTCATTCAGGAGGATGTTGTTCAGTCTCCATATTTTTTCACCTGTTCTAGAGATTCATATACTGTTCATTTCTAGCTTCATCCAATTGTAGTCAGAAAAGATACATAGTATGATTTTAATATGTTTTGAATTTACTGGGACTTGCTTAAGGCCTAGCATATAATCTATCTTGGAGAAGGTTCCATACACTGATGTAAAGACTTTGTGTTCTGCAGTTGTAATTTGAAATGTTCTGTAGATATCAATTATATCCATTTAGTCCATAGTGTAGATTAGCTCAGTTGTTTCTTTGTCTAGTTGAGCTACCTATTGATGAAAGTTGAGATGTTGAATTCCCCATTGTTATTCTCATTCTCTTGTGTGTGTGTGTATGTGTGTGTGTGTGTCTTTTAACTCTTTGCTAATTGAATTCAATTAGATATTTTGCTTTTGCTTGAATCCTCTTTTCACTTACATAAAAGTATAAGCTCACTGAAGCTAAGAAACTAACCAAAGTGCATTATTTATAAAATGAATACACAAAGATGGATTATGAAATTATGGATTTTAAAAACTTTGTTTAAAGAAAGAATTAAACATGAAGAAGCTGGCTTATATGAGGACAATGAAATGTGCAAATGTATTTGTGTTTCCTTTACTACATACTAACAAAGAATAACTGTATGATAGTAACACTATATCCATGAAGTTTATAGCTCAATTCTCCCAAGGAATGAGTGAAATTACAAAGAGCACAAACCCTGTCATTTATTACCTTTTCTATCTTAATTCAACCCACATATTGTGACAATAAATTTTGCATATTGAAATATGACAGAAAAATAACATTTCTTTCCATCTTCAAAATTTCACAGAATGAAGATTTATTCTCACCATAGATCTTAGCAACCTCAGCATGGAGTTCTGGACTTTCCTTATTAACTAGATAATTTTTACTTTTACTTTTTCTTTTACAGGAAGCACTTTAAAGTTTCCTCTTTGGCATATACCAGTTGCTGGCAGCACTGTTCTTGCCCTTGAACACTTGAACACAGACTATGTTGCAATTATCTGTCAATTAACAAAGATAGTTACTCACTAACAGGTGTATAGTATTTGCGTTATAGATACACTGAACAATGAGAATATTCATATTACAAAGAAATGGAGAAAGATATCATGGGATTTTGTCACACTACTCAGAATAATTTTAATTTAAAATGTAGAGATTCTTTATTTCTGGAACTTCTCATTAAGTATTTTCAGACCAAGGAAAGTGAAATTACAAATGGGGGAGACTAATGTACATGATTAAGGGGTACAAAGTGATGTTTTGATTCTCAAATATAATTTGGAAAGATTAATTCAAGCCTCCCTGCATTTTAACTAGAGAGATGCCTTTCTTACTTTCAGTCATCTGTGACTCCACACTTCCACTTTTCTTTCAGACATTGATTCCTTTCCCATTAGGAAAACCTGCCTAGGAGTCATAAAACATTTTCAATCAAAATATGACTAATAAACCCCATGTTGATTGAGAATAATATTTATGTAGTAGAACAATTATCCTCACATCATTTAAGAATTTGTGCACTATTATTTTACCTGTATTCATCATTTTGATTACTATGCCATGTATGGGTGTTGGCAGGCTTAGCAGAAATATACATCTTTTATAGTTGAATAATTTTGAATGGTATTTTACCTTCACTGATTTCAATTTACAAACAGGAGACAATAACAGTTTTTAAAATGATCATTCACTTAATAAGAACCAAAATAATCCAATATATTTTTGATTGAAATAATATGATTTTTTCTAACAGATTCAGATTGATAATATGGTCAAAGATTAAGGATGAGGAGGCACATTTTCCTGGTTAAAATGTGTCCTCTTATATAATTAACTTAATGTTTCCCTCTGAATTAAAGAAATATGAAATAAACAGCTCAGTTTGCATATTTTGCAATTGACTGATTTTTCTCAAATACCATCTTTTAGTTTCTCCCAAACATAATTGTGGTCATGTTGGTATTGGCATTCCAGCCATGTTTGCAAGTAAGAAAATTTAGATCTTTAGAATTTAAGTTTTTCAAAAGAACTCAGCTAATATTTGGGAAAGTGATAATCTAAACCGAGAATACCAGACTTCAAATGCACTGCCTGATTCCTACGTTATGTCGCTTTCCTGGGTATGAATAAAATGATGCCTAGAGGCCAAGATATTCTTTCCTTTAGTAGCTAATGTATAGCTGTCAATTGTAACTCACTACTTTCAAAGTTTTCTGATTGGTTTTGTTTAGGAGAAGGAGAGCTTATTTTAAAATTTCATTTCGAGCAGATAGTATGGTGTCAGAAAGTTATGGGTAAATTCTTCCTTTATTTTAGTATTGAGAAGCCTGGGAACTTTCTGTATGGTTGTAGGGGGGAGATTCCCCTTTGCGAAAAGATTCATACTAACTAACTACACCAAACAAAACTTGAAATTTATCCTTTTTGTCAGGGGTGGGATGTAGTGCGGGGAGGGTGTTTCCCATTCTCTACAATGCTTTATATCCCACTGATATCATCTGAAAATCCGTATGTAGGAATTATTACATGCCCATGTATTCTCCATCATCTTCCCTGTGAATTACATCTAAATCCTAGACAGAGCTCGAATCTGAATGAATGAATGAATGAATGAATGAATATCTGTGCTTTTGTTCATACGAGTGTAAAATGGAATGGCCCACATTTTTAATTTTTTTAATTTTTTTTCATGATTTAGATTTTCTTTTTTTTAAGAAAACTTTTATTTAATAAATATAAATTTCGAAAGTACAACATTTGGATTATAATGATCCCCCCCCAACCACCCTTCTACCTGCAAACCCTCCCATCTCCTTCTCCCATCCCATTCTTCATTAAGATTCATTTTTAATTATCTTTATATACAGAAGATCAACTTAGTATATGCTAAGTAAAGATTTCAACAGTTTGCACCCACACAGAAACACAAAGTATAAAGTACTGTTTGAATACTAGTTTTAATGTTAATTCGCATAGTACAACACATTAAGGACAGAGATCCTACTTGGGGAGTAAGCGCACAGTGACTCCTGTTGTTGATTTAACAATTGACACTCTTATTTATGATGTCAGTAATCACCTGAGGCTCTTGTCATGAGCTGCCAAGGCTATGGATGCCTCTTGAGTTCACCAACTCTGAACTTATTTAGACAAGGCCACAGTCAAAGTGGAAGTTCTCTCCTCCCTTCAGAGAAAGGTACCTCCTTCTTTGATGGCCCGTTCTTTCCACTGGGATCTCACTCACAGAAATATTTCATTTAAGGCCCACATTTTTAAACATTTGGTCAAACTAACATATATTTTGTAAAGAACATTCTTCGAAACGCTATCTCTGAAGCACATGGTTAAGTTTTCTGTGGGAAAAAAAGAAAAAGAGTTTTAAGATTTTGATTGTTGTGTGTAACACACACTTAGGGTTATTTCTTATAGGACATCAAAATACACTAAGGGCCTTCAAAGGTCAGTAGACTTACTTCAGACTTATTTGTACATGTAAGACATTTTCCTAGAGTGTGGGTCTCACAATACCATACATATTTACATTGAAGACATTTTTTCTTTTCTTTTCTTTTCTTTTCTTTTCTTTTCTTTTCTTTTCTTTTCTTTTCTTTTCTTTTTGACAGGCAGAGTGGACAGTGAGACAGAGAGACAGAGAGAAAGGTCTTCTTTTTTCTGTTGGTTCACCCTCCAATGGCTACTGCGGCTGGCGCAACACGCTGATCCGAAGCCAGGAGCCAGGTGCTTCTCCTGAACTTCCATGTAGGTACAGGGCCCAAGGACTTGGGCTATCCTCCACTGCACTGCTGGGCCACAGCAGAGAGCTGGACTGGAAGAGGAGCAATAGAGACAGAATCCAGCGCTCCGACCGTGTCTAGAACCCAGTGTGCCAGCGCCGCAGGCAGAGGATTAGCCTATTGAGCCGCGGCGCCGGCCCAGAAGACATTTTTTCTTGAAGGCATTACATGTACTTGGGTTTGGCAAAGGTAAAAGTAAGTAGATGCTTCTTTGTATTTTTCCGTAGTTCATCTTTTTAACTTTTTTTTAGATTGATGAATGCCTAATGTTGAGGACAAGATAGTTAGAAAGTGTTTATTTTGCTATTGGTAAGTATGATTTAATTTTATCTAATATCTATTCATTAACTTAGAAAACTCTCATTTTCTATCTACATTTTCAATACTCTTCAGATGAATTTCATCCAGGAGATAACCTACAATTTATAATACTCTATTCCCAGTCCTATTCTTGGTTTAATTCACCTGATATTCTGATTATTCATTAAAATCATTGAGTAAGAAAATTCATATATTTGTGAATTTGTTCCAAGTAAAATTGTTCTAAGTATTTACCTGTGAAAGTATACAAAGTAAGCTAGAATGTTCATTCATATTTTTAAATGTGAGAAGAATAAAACTATGGCTCTTTGTTTCTTCATCAGAAAAGAGAGAAAATTCACTCATACTTTTTTACTATCAGTAGTTATAGTTAATGTGTGTAGGGAGCTCAGAGCAATATTTGACATATAATAAGACTCAGACATATCACTTAGAACTGTTGTTAATGATAGTGAAATATCATTTTATGCTCCCAACATTTTATAGATATTACTGGAATTCAGTCTTGTATTTGTACCATTTATCCAAATAAATTAAATGCTCAACAGAGTAGACAAAATCCTTGTTCTCAATGGAGGGTGAAATAAAATTTTAAGTAAATAGATTATATAGTATGCTAAAAATGGTGGATAATACATGGGAAAATGGATGCTGATTATAAAAATGGCTGTTTGAGGTGAAGGTATGATATTTTACATGGGGTTGTCTGTGTAAGTCACACGTGAATGTAAAGTTTTTGTAAAACCATGAGGGAAGTAATGGAAAATCACTTGTTACTGTATGGAAGGAAAGTACTTTAGCTAGAGGAAGAGCCTCTGCAAAGGTCCTGTGGCAGAAAGACGTTAGCTGACTTTAAGGACTATTGAGAAAGCCTCTGAAACACAATGATGAAGGGAGAGCAGTAGGAGATATTGGCATAACATTAATGGAACACCATTCCATGTGAATATTTATGGTACAAAATAATTACTTCAGACCCACTCCTGAGAGAACGGTTAACTAAAGACAAGGCAATTTACATGAGTGAAAGGATCTGGCTTCTGTCTAGCAAGAATTTTCTGACTACTTTGTCTCGAATCAATTGTGCTTGGGGAAAGTGGTTGAAAAGAGACTAGTATGGCTATGTCAGTGATTCACAGAAGACAAGAGATTATGAAAATAGTGCATTTAAAATCATATCTAGAATAAAAAATATTATTTCATCCTGTTCACTGTTATGTCTCATTTAATCGATTCTCCCAGAATTAACTTACAGAAATTTTTGTTTTGTATTTTTATTTCATTACTTCCAGAAAAAATTCTGTACTTAAGTAAATTATTATAAAAATAGAATAAATTGGCTCAACATTTTCATTTACAGGGTGTTATCCTAATTTTATATAGAAAATGACTCACATACAATGGTGTTAATGATAGTTTACTCAAAAGTAAAAAAAAAGAAAAAGTGGAATGAGGGAAAGAGTGGTGGAAAGAAGGAAAAAAAGAAAGAAATAAAGGAACGAGGAAGCATTATAAATTTTAAACAAATACATTCATACTTTTCAACATGTTGTTTTCAATTATCTTAAAAGTAGTACATTAGGAAAAGTTAGGGGATCGGGAAATACAACACAAATAAAAGCAACTCAATATGTAAAAATTTTCAGATTATGTTAGTTTCTTAAGGCTGCTATAAAAAAATTACCAAAAATGCGAAGGCTTAAAACAACACACTTGTATGCTTTCACAGCTCTGGTTGCCAGAAGTCTGAAATCAAGGTTTTGGCAGGGCCCTGCTTCCTCAGAAAGCTGGAGGGTAGAATCTTTGCTTCTTGCAGCTTCTTGTGGCACCAGATGTCCCTTAACTTCTGGTAGTGTAATTCCAATATGTGCCTTTTTTTCACATGAACTTCTTGGTTTGCTTCTGTGTGTCCATCCCTTGTAGAAACACTAAACATTTTATTTAGGGTCCCTCTTGTATCCAGGATTGTTTAGTTTACAAATCTCTAATGAGGGAGATTTTCAAAGATCCTATTTGTAACTAAGATCACATTTTGAATTTTCAGGAGACTTTACATTTGGGGATGGTATTCAACCACATGTGATATTATCATACTAGAAGATATCTATTTAGCCAGTTTTACTAGATTATAAGTTTATATGTCTCAGCTATTTTATACTTAAAAATAAACAGATGGAAATTCTATTACTATTCTAGAATATCCAAAATAAACAAAAGTGATTCACTAGGAGCCAGTAATCATGAGCAATCTCAAATAAATCATAGTTTTGTCTTGTTAAATTAGCTGAGTATAATAAAGCTTTACATTTTAGTAGGAAGAAGAAAAATTTGAACGGTAGCCACATGCTCTATCTCTTGCTTTCATTCTGTCATCATGATGGTGACATTGAGAACAAGCTAGCAGGGAAAAGGACTAGGGTAGAAGCAAGTCTATAGGTATCCCTGGTTGTAATTCACTTACTACACTGTGCTAAGAGTTGAAAGCTCTTCCTCAAAGACTCACATCCTACATCCTGCCCCTTCAGCACTTTTATAAAATTCAGAGATGAACGTTATCTATATTAATCTTTTAGATTATACAGATTTCATTAGGTAACTAACTGAAAATAGAAGAGAATTTTGTTTGTCTAGCATCATGTGCCAAAATGAAGAATATAAAGTCTAAATTAATGTGAAAATGAATAAATTACGTAAGTGTAATGTATGGAAACCTGGATATAAGCAGTTTATTAGTTTTTAAAGAGAAATACACATATCCATATGCACATAAACACACTCACACAAATGGGTTTCTTGGTGCAAACTTTTAGTACTAGCCAATAGTAAATGTGATGGAAGATCACACACAAAAATTCATGTCAAGCCTGCGTGTGTATTCTATAAGAAAGGTTTACTTAGAAGAAAAAAAGTAATCAGGGGAATCAAAACAATGGCAGAGATTTATTTTCCAATAGACAAGTAAACTGGGACATTTTATAATTTCTTCCATCACTTTTCCCAACAAACACAATGACAAGCATGTGGTTAATTGGCTGAAAATATATAAACAATAATTTATTATTTTGAACTTGTAGCTAGTTTTTACCGTGCTAAATATACATCTGAAGCTGCAAATGTACATTTAATATGCTGGCAATTGGGTATATACTTTTTAAGATTTTAGAAAATACAATACATTTAGATTGAGAAATGATTGGTTTCTGTGAGCAATCAAACATCTGACATTTCTGACAGACATTTCGGTATTATATATAAATCCTGGTTTCTACTAGTTCAACAAATAAAATTAAATCTCCCTCTGATGTTATTTCTAGTCCTGCCTCTTAGGAAATACATCAGATACTTTGTAAAAAATTATATCACAAGAGGCTAAAGCAGCTGTTATTTATGCCAAACTAATCTGTGAGGCTGGTGTCAGCAAAGAAGTTCAAGTCCAAGGGACATAGGAGGCCTCCCTGTAGCTCTCCTGTCATTGCTAAGCAAAAGATTAGGAAAGCAACTGCTGAAGGCAGAGGGAGTACTTCTCCCAGGCTTTCCTGGGTTTTCAATAGTGATTGTGAGTCTAACCCACTCAATGTGGGTCACTAAAGAAACAGACCCTCTGAGCAGAGTATCTATTATCTACATTTTAATTTACTATGGGCAAGATATCAGGGACATTGATGATGGAGAATCAATGAAAGCCATAGGCAATCTCTACTCTAGGAAAACTGAATACAGAAAACATATGGGTATGAAAAATAAAAAAGGGGAAGCATTACTGTTTGCTTTACCATGGTATTAATTATATACTTTCCAAATAGTAGACATTTTATGTATGTTATTTGATTCAATTTAAACAATCAATGCATTTTTCCAGAGCAAGATTTACCAGTTTCACAAGCATTTATTGAGTGGCTGATACATGCAAGTTACTAGTTCAGGCTTTTGGAAGATATAGAAACAGTAAGATGTGATTATCACCCAAAGGAGTTGTAAGTGTATCAGTAAATATTTGAGATTGGAATGAAATATAAACATGATTGCATTAAGGATAAAAGCACTGATGTAAACATGGTACCATTAATCAGGATGTGATAAATCCATGCTAGAAGACAAATAATAAAGATTTACATGAAAATATGAGGCAGAAGTTTGAATAGAGTAATAGTGGACAGTTTGATAACAAAACTATCATTATGTCATTTCTGTTAGGCTGCCACAGCGAAATATTCAAGAATGGAAGAAAGAGGCCAAAAAATACAGAGTAGGGTTAGAAACAGGACAACAATACACTTTGGCAGAAGCAGGGGAATAACTTGAAGAGGTCCTTTTAGTGAAATGTTCATTTCAAGGGAGAAGAATATGAAAATTATGTATACATACAGCCCTTGGCAGGTTGAGTTATGAAACAGATGGTAAACAAGTAAAAATATTTAATGATAGATCATCTTAGAACTATAGAGAAAAATAGGCCAGGCAGATAAAAACTCAGTCAAAATGAGTGGCAAGGTGGCTGTTTTACTCATGGATAAATATTTTTTTTTGGAAGAGGTGACATTTGAATAGAGACCTAAATAAAGGGAATGAGCAAGTCATATTAGGTCTTGAGGAAGGATGTTCCTGGTGGAGAACAGCACAATTACAGGATGTGACTTGGGAATAAGTGGAATTGCAGTCATAAAACCCATGTTCCTGGAGTAGGGACAGATGAGTTCAGAGAAATGGGGGCATATCTCATCAATGAGGAAGGCAAGGAAAGTGAAGTCAAGGGAGAATATAAACTCATTTGTGCATGTTCACTTTTTATAATTATTGTGAGACTATCAAATATATAGATAGATAGATAGATAGATAGATAGATGCTGTGAAGTTGAGAAATATGACTAGGTCAACAGAGCAGTGAGGGCTGGAAATACATATTTAGTACAATGTAGTGGCTCAAATAAAGATCTCAGGACTCAAATCCCCAGAATGTGAAGCCCTTACACATTGTATTTTGTCACGTTGGCCGAGACATTAAACTTACCTGAGACTCAGTTTAGTCATCCACAAAATGAAACAGATTTTGCTTTGAGAATTAAATTGATCAATAGGTTTACATTGATGATGGCAGAGGTCATTACAGAGTTGTTATATGTGATTTTGTAGATAAATGGTGATTAAAGCCATGACATTAGATGAGAACCTCTAGAAAGTATAGACAGGAAAAAAGAATATAGAGCCCATGGAAACTGATAATTAGAGATCAGAAAAAGACAGTTGACGGAGTATAAAGGTGAGTAAGGAGATAAGGGGTGATCAGTGAAGCAGAAGGACAATGAGTAGTGTGAATTGTCTTGATAAAATGAATAGCACATTTCCAAGAGAAAAGATTGATCATTTGACACTTCTGAGGGTTTAATAATAACAAAAATTGTCCAATGGGTTTGGTTTCTTGGAAAAAAATTCAATAGAGGTTGAATGAATGATGAATGTTCAGTGATTGAAGTGAGAGGCAAGGCAGTCAGGATGGAGGGTAGAGGCAACCCTAGAATTCTGTCCCAAAGGGAAGCACAGGCATTAGAAAGTGTCTACAGAAAACACCTCTTAAATATCTAACATGGTGTAGTTTGTTAAACCAGTAAACTTAAGCACAACCATATAAAATGTTTTTAGTTTCTTTCTACCAACAAGTTTAAAACATATGATACACAGATTCAGGTCACACAAATTATTCATGTAATATTGCTATTGTCAGCAAGTGATCTAGGACTTGCTCCCTCATTTCTCTATTCTAAGCCCAACTTGTTCTTTCACTTCTCTATTCTCTTCAAGGTAGGGAAATAATTCTATTACGAAGGAATCTGTAAGACACACAATTTAATCTTTAGACCTTATAAGAGATGGCTAACATTTTTCTGTAATAGCATAGCCAAAATAAGAACTTAACTAATAATCTCATAGCTAGATTCACATCGCCATCAGCGAAGTATACAGTAAGTAAAAAAAAAAAAAAACTACCTTTCAGACCAAAGGGAAAGAAAGTTTTAAAGTGAGAATATAATTTTCCTCATGGGCATTGTCTACCTTAGAAAAACTACTACAGAACATGCCTGTGACTATAGACTTGTAGTTCAGGCCACCAAAGATTAGAGATGGGACACGGGCACTCCCTTGACTTGCATCGTCTGGTCTGCTTTAACACAAACCAGGAGGAAAAGAAAGCTAGGCATCAGAAGCAATGGGTGGCAGGCCTATTAATGGCTGATCTGTACAGTGATCTGCCCTCAAGGAGACCCAACAGGCCAGTCCACTGCAGTGGCTTTCAATGTGGTAAGCCTGGGCTTCAGCAGAAGTCAGCTTGTGAAGAGCCCTGGCAGCTCTGCCAAGAGTTGGATCACTGGAAATGGACCTGCCCTGGAGTCGAAGGATGCCCAGGTCAGAGCCACAGATCTTATCGGCTCCAAGCTGAAAAGCCCTTCACTCAGCCCAACTTCCAAAGTGACCACTGCAGTTGAGGGGACAGCCAAGTAGGGTCAGCAACATTGCAGGCAGAACTGTAAATTTCTTGTTAGAGATGCCCCCTGCCTTTACCTGGCCAGCTCTCCTCCCAGGCCAGCCAAGTAATGAAGGTCAACAGAGTGCCTTCCCCTAGGAGGTTCACACCTCCCTTAGGATATACCCCATGTGAAGAGATAGATAGGTCTGGGCCTCTTAACTTACAAGGCCTAAAGCCCAACAGATTATTATCAAGCCCCTTCTATCAGGTTCTATTTGCCTCTCAATCAGAAAACTTAATTGTAGCTTAGACAGCACCTTTCTTAGCTCCTCTAATAATGACTCTGTCCTTTGTTCTAGACCCTGTCTAGCGCACTTGGGCCTCATTCCTTTGTAATCATAACCCCTACTCTACCACCAATGGCTCTACTCCCAACCTGTGTGTACTGATGGTCCTCTTCCCCACTTAATGCTGTATAATTGTTCAGACCTGGTTAAGGCCACTCTTAGGATCATTGGTTACTATCCTCACTCTGTCTTTTATGACCTTGTCTAAATATGATCAGAGTCGGGGAACTTGGAAGGCTTCCATAGCCTTGGCAACTCATGACGACAGCCTAGGGTGGTTACTGGCGCCATAAACTAGAGTGTCAATTTGTTGGGTCAACAACAGGAGCCACTGTGCGCTTGTTCCTGATGTGGGATCTCTGTCCTTAATGTACTGTACATTTTGATTTAATGCTATAACTAGTACTCAAACAGTATGTTTCACTTTGTGTTTCTATGTGGGTGCAAACTTTTGAAGTATTTATACTAAATTGATCTTCTGTATATAAAGAGAATTGAAAATGAATCTTGATGTGAATGGAAAGGGAGAGGGAGCGGGAGAGGGGAGGGTTGCGGGTGGGAGGGAAATTATGGGAAGGGGAAGCCATTGTAATCCATAAGCTGTATACTGGAAATTTATATTCATTAAATAAAAGTTTTAAAAAAAATGTATCTTTGATTGATTTTAGCAGCTTAAATTTATGGACAAATCTTATCTATAAGCCAATTAAAATAAAACTCTTAATAAAATTTTCCCATGTGGACATACAATATGTACACACATATAACATAGCATAATAGACCAATATAGCAATTTTAATAATAGCTTTTAAAATCTTTAACTCTTTCTGTAGATTGCCAATTGATTTGAATGCTTTTTATTTTTAGTAACCTCAGTTCACCATACTTTCTCTCAGTTGGTACTGTTAATACATTATTGGCTTCATCTGTTTACAGAGCCATCCCAAAATACTGAATACAATAGAAGTGGCTGGAAAAAGTCCATAGGAACCTATAGGAGGACAGCTAAACACAGAACCAACAACGCTTTAGTTTTATGAGCAGCAAATCATACATAACTGTGGATGACAAAAGACTTTAAGTCGCCATGTTTAAAATTATAAACTCATCAACCATGATTCTTAAAATTTATAGAAGGAATTGGACCTTCTGGTAAATGTTTTCTTAAGTTGTTAATCTAATGGTTGAAACTATTTGTTAAGTATTCATGTGATATTGCTATTGTCAGCAGGCAATCTAGGACTTGCTCCCTCATTTCTCTATTCTAAGCCCAACTTGTTCTTTCATTTCTCTATTCTCCTCAAGGTAGGAAACTAATTCTATTATGAAGGAATCTGTAGGATACACAATTTAATCTTTAGACCTCATAAAAGAGATGGCTAACATTTTTCTGTAATAGCGTAGCCAAAATAAGAACTTAAATAATAATCTCCTAACTAGATTTACTTCACCATCAGCAAAGTATACAGTAAGCAGAAAAAAACCTCCCTTTCAGACCAAAAGGAAAGAAAGTTTTAAAGTGAGAATATAATTTTCCTCATGGGCATTGTCTACCTTAGAAAAACTACTACAGAACATGCCTGTGACTATAGACTTGTAGTTCAGGCCACCGAAGGTTAGAGATGGGACACGGGCACTCCCTTGACTTGCATCGTCTGGTCTGCTTTAACACAAACCAGGAGGAAAAGAAAGCTAGGCATCAGAAGCAATGGGTGGCAGGCCTATTAATGGCTGATCTGTACAGTGATCTGCCCTCAAGGAGACCCAACAGGCCAGTCCACTGCAGTGGCTTTCAATGTGGTAAGCCTGGGCTTCAGCAGAAGTCAGCTTGTGAAGAGCCCTGGCAGCTCTGCCAACAGTTGGATCACTGGAAATGGACCTGCCCTGGAGTCGAAGGATGTCCAGGTCAGAGCCACAGATCTTATCGGCTCCAAGCTGAAAAGCCCTTCACTCAGCCCAACTTCCAAAGTGACCACTGCAGTTGAGGGGACAGCCAAGTAGGGTCAGCAACATTGCAGGCAGAACTGTAAATTTCTTGTTAGAGATGCCCCCTGCCTTTACCTGGCCAGCTCTCCTCCCAGGCCAGCCAAGTAATGAAGGTCAACAGAGTGCCTTCCCCTAGGAGGTTCACACCTCCCTTAGGATATACCCCATGTGAAGAGATAGATAGGTCTGGGCCTCTTAACTTACAAGGCCTAAAGCCCAACAGATTATTATCAAGCCCCTTCTATCAGGTTCTATTTGTCTCTCAATCAGAAAAATTAATTGTAGCTTAGATAGCATCTTTCTTAGCTCCTCTAATAATGACTCTGTCCTTTGTTCTAGACCCTGTCTAGCGCACTTGGGCCTCATTCCTTCATAATCATAACCTCTACTCTATCACCAAATGCTCTACTCCCAACCTGTGTGTACTGATGGTCCTCTTCCCCACTTAATGCTGTATAATTTTTCAAACCTGGCAAATGCCACTCTTAGGATCATTGGTTACTATCCTCACCCTGTCTTTTATGACCTTGTCTAAATATGATCAGAATCGGCGAACTAGGAAGGCTTCCATAGCCTTGGCAACTCATGACGACAGCCTAGGGTGGATACTGGCGCCATAAACTAGAGTGTCAATTTGTTGGGTCAACAACAGGAGTCACTGTGCACTTGCTCTTCATGTGGGATCTCTGTCCTTAATGTGCTGTACATTGTGATTTAATGCTATAACTAGTACTCCATCAGTATTTTTCACTTGGTGTTTCTATGTGGGTGCAAACCGTTGAAATCTTTATACTAAATTGATCTTCTGTATATAAAGAGAATTGAAAATGAATCTTGATGTGAATGGAAGGGGAGAGGGAGCGGGAGAGGGGAGGGTTGCGGTGGGAGGGAAGTTATGGGAGGGGGAAGCCATTGTAATCCATAAGCTGTACACTGGAAATTTATATTCATTAAATAAAAGTTAAAAAAAATAAAATGAAAAAACTTTTGAACTAAAAAAAAAAGCAAAAAAAAAAAAAAGAAAGTGTCTACAGAACAACATGTCAGAAAGGGACTTGCTCTTTTCCTTTAAGATGTGAGCATGTGTGTGTTCAGATGGAGATGAAATAATAAACAACAGAAGCAAAAGTGTGTGAGTTGTGATGGTATGTAGGGTCCAATGCATAAGCAGAATGATGGATTTTAAGTAGAAACTTGTGTGATTTATGCAAAAAAGCATTAAAGATGTAAGGATATATGAACACATAGAGCTTTGGAAAGTTTAATATTGAAAATATTATTTTTCAAAACTTTTGGGGTCAGAATGTGACATAGCAGTTAAGTCACTACTCAGGATACTTGCATCTCATACTGGAGTGCATAGTTCTGGTCCAGGCTACTCCACTTCTGATCCAGCTTCCTGCTAATGGATGCCTTGGGAGAAAGCAGATGATGATTCAAGTACCCATCTGATAGACCTGGATTGATTTCTGAACTTCTGTTTTGAACTGGCCTATCCCTGGTTGTTTTGGGCATTTGGAGAATGAAACAGAGGATGGAAGATCTCTCTCTCTCTCTCTCTCTCTCCCTCTCCTTCTCTTTCAAATAAAATAAAAATAAGGAATTTTTTTCATAAGTTGCTTATATTTTACTAAGATAAAGAGGAAGGTCAGAAATTAAAATTTTAATGGAAAAGCTTATTAGAATTATGACATTTTCAGATAGCATCAAGACTTATCATGTCCACATAGCTCCCTAGTACTTTGCTAATTTATTTTTACAATGCTATGAATACATAGCAGGGAAAAACAAAAATTTTGTCAGATGTATATGATTATGATAAAAAGGCAGATATGCCTTGAATTTTGGTTATGTCATGGAATTAAAAAAAATGAGAGGAAGCCAGAGATGTGTTTAAGAAATCATTGTCAGTCTGATCACTAATACAGATGTAATCGTTCATACAGAGAAAATAAACAGAAATGAGGGGAGGACTGAATAAACTAAGATGAACAATGCCTATATTTAAGAATTGTTTTAGAAAACAAAACAAAATAGACAAAGAGATTAGAGGGTTAGAAGATAAAGCATACGAAGGTAGTAGGTGATAAATCAAGAAAGGAATTTCAAATAAGAAATTTTCAACATATTTTGTTTTCAAGGTGGTCTAAATGATAAGGAGTCCAAAAGGACATTTGATTATTTATGGCTTGTGATAAAGCTGTATCTCATATGAAAAGTTGTGAAAACTAAGAAAAATGATATATGACCTCTACATTTTGTCGTAATTCACAAAATGCTCAGTGATAAAACCAGTTCAGGAAATTCTGTAGGAAAACAAAAAATTAATAGATGCCACAAGATAAAAAGAAAGAAATCATTATGTTGAAAATTTCTAAGATTTTCTATGAATGATTACAAAATATGTATAGAAAAAGAAACAATAAATGAAAAAGAAATGCATAAAAGATTTGGTGTGTAGTGGGCCGGTGCCACGGCTCACTTGGCTAATCCTCCCCCTACAGCGCTGGCACCCTGGGTTCTAGTCCCAGTCGGGATGCTGGATTTTTTCCCAGTTGCTCCTCTTCCAGTCCAGCTCTGTTCTGTGGCCTGGGAAGGCAGTGGAGGATGGCCTGTGTACTTGGGCCCTGCACCCACATGGGAGACCAGGAGGAAGCACCTGGCTCCTGGCTTCGGATCAGCGCAGCGTGCCGGTATCCATAGTGGCCATTTGGGGGGTGAACCAACGGAAGGAAGACCTTTCTTTCTGTCTCTCTCTCTCTCACTGTCTAACTCTGTCTGTCAAAAAAAAAAAAAAAAAAAAGATTTGGTGCCACCATTTAAACAACACGTTCAAATTTATCTTATAGTCAGATAGCCTTGAAAACAAAATTATACAAGTTATTCTGAATTCAATCTCAGGGAATTTTCCTATAGGTCCTGATTCTTTACCCTGAAGAATGTCACTCACCTCTTCTCTCTGTGTCTTAAAGACTGTGCCAATGAGAAAGGCTACAAAATGACCTGGGAATTAGTAGAGTTAAAGAAGTAGTTATATACTGTTCAGGAAAAGAACTCGGAGAAATGATGTCATCGTTATTCAAATTTAAAAAGAAAAGGACGAATTATATGTTGGGTTAAACCTACTCAGGTAGTTCAGGAATACATAAAATTGTGAAAATATAAAAAATGGCAATAAGTTGATAAGAAGTGCTGATTTGAGCAGGTTCCACCTTATAAATTACTTCCCGAAAAAACTTTTATGATAAAGGCCAGATTTTCAAATTAAGTTATACACAGACAGGTAAAGTAAAAAGAGAGAAGTGTGATTTTTCAGAGATATTAAGTGCCTCTAAGAAAGCATGATGATTTAAAAAAATTATCCAAAGGAAAATTGTTAATGGAATGTCATAAGGTGCTTTGAGCAATTATCTTCTAGAAAGCCCTTAGAGACATCTATCTTTTGTGCTGATTTTAAATTTTTTGTCCTTAACTAACCTTAGCACAGGCTATATATGTATGATACAAAGTATCTTCTGTTAAAAAAAAAATCAGGGTATACACATATCTTTCTGGAGCTGTGCCAAGATCTTTTTTTAAAAATAGATTTATTTCTTAGAACAGTTTTAAGTTCACAACATAATGCCAAGAATTTTTATGTAGCAGATTTCCAATTTATAAACAATCAGTAATATGTAAGAACAGCTGGGTTATTTTTATGTTTGTGTGGGAAAACAGTAAATATATAAATTCAACTCATGCAACTTTCAAAAGGAATCAAAATATATTTTTAATTGACTTCAAGGGAACAAATAAGGTTTTGTAGTTAAAATATTTTGTACTTTAAGTAAATTTCAATGTGCTATGAGATTTTCAAATTATCTGTATGTAAGACCTACATTTGGTGCTGGTGTTGTGGCACAGCAGTAAAGCTTATGCTGGTGGCACTGGCGTCACATATGGGCTCTGGTTCAAGTCCAACTGCCTCACTTCTGATCCAGTTCCCTACTAATGTGCCTAGGAAGAGAGTGGACAATGGTCCAAGTACTTGGGCCCTGCCAACCACATAATAGATCCAGATGAAGCTACTGGCTCCTGGCACATGTCACAAAATGCACTATATCCCAGTTGTCATCTAAACTTGTCGACAGCTTCATGTAATATCCTCTGACACCTGCCTCAATAAATTTTCAGTCTTACCATGCTGCTGGACTTACTCTTTTTCTCCTTGGCTTTTCAGCCTAATATATCCTATCCAAACACAGGACTCAGAGTCATGTTGATTCTGCACTCTCTTTTTTCTCTCTCACCCTTGCAATTCTGTCCATCTTCAGTCTTCGAGGTTTCATAGCAAAGATGTTTCTGCCTGCTTCTTTGCTTACCCACTTTTGAAAATTCTATCATTTTACACTTTACTCCAAAAAGTAAATGTGGGCCTGCGCCGTGGCTCAATAGGCTAATCCTCCGCCTTGCGGCGCTGGCACACCAGGTTCTAGTCCCGGTCGGGGCACTGATCCTGTCCCGGTTGTCCCTCTTCCAGGACAGCTCTCTGCTGTGGCCAGGGAGTGCAGTGGAGGATGGCCCAAGTCCTTGGGCCCTGCACCCCATGGGAGACCAGGAGAAGCACCTGGCTCCTGCCATCGGATCAGCGCGGTGCGCCGGCCGCAGCGCGCTACCGCGGCGGCCATTGGAGGGTGAACCAACGGCAAAAAGGAAGACCTTTCTCTCTGTCTCTCTCTCTCTACTGTCCACTCTGCCTGTCAAAAAGAAAAAAAAAGTAAATGTGGTAATTCTGATGAAGCAGAAACAGGACTATTGACAGATCCCTGTTTATTAAATGCATGCAATCCCTGCACATGATCAGGAACGACACCTGGTGAGCGGCTCCTCTCCCTTTGCATCAGATATTCCCTTCTTCTCATCCTTTTCCCATAAGCAACAAAATGATGCTCCAAAACAGGACCTGGGGATTGGAATTCAGGAAATTTAGGACACATACGAACCCAAACTGGACTTTCACTGTATACTAACATTCTGACATGCTTTTTTGCTGAAGTGTGGAAGGATTTTGTCTGATTTTGAAGCAATTGTTACCTACAACCTTACCAAATGTCTTGTTAGAACATCATATTTGCCCCATTTTCCTTTCTCTTATATCTGTTACCTCACAGTTTTACATGGGCTACTAAATGAGTGCCACAAATATTGTATTGCAATCAACCCAGATGCCCACAACAGATGAATTAAGAAAATATATTCATATACACTATGAAATATTACTCAGACATAAAAAAGAATGAAGTCCTGTCTTTTTTTAACAAAAATGAATACAGATAGAGACCATTACACTTAGTGAAATAAGGTAGTCCCCAAAAAACAAATACCATATGTTTTCCCTGATCTGTGGTAACCAATAGAGTACAAAAAAAATGTGATGTGTGATTATTTGCATTGCAATCTGCATAAAATTAGTCCTGTGTATAAACTGTTGAGAGGAAATGTTTTAAAGTCTAAATGAACTTATTTATTATCTTATAACCACATATGAAATATTTAGATGTTACAATGCATTGGTTATATTTCATTGAAAAAATTATGAATGACTAATTCACCAAAAAACTGTATATGGGTGAAATGGTCATTTACATATTAAATTATTGTTTATAACCATTGTTTATATTTCCACTAAATTAGGCTGTTTTTGCTTTCTACTTGTAAAACATCTTGTTTGGTGAAGTATTAAGCCTTTTTACTGTAATGTAAATTTAAAATGTTATCTCAAAAACTAAAAAAAAAAGACGGAAAGGTTCAAGGAAGGAGAGTCAGAAGTAGGAAGGGAAGGAGAGAGGAGAATATAATTATTTCCCTAGAATTGTACCTACAAGTCATTTTGAATCTGTTAAATATTAATTAAAATAAAAAACTTATTTCAAGATTTACTTTTGGCATTAGTAAAAATTACATTATTTTTTAAGAAATATATCCGCATATTTATTAAAATGATATAGAAATTTATTTCCTAAGAATGTAAAAATTAAAGAAGGAAATGCCTACTTCGTAAGGATTTTCTATATGAGGACCTTCAAGGATTCAGATTTTTTTTCTGATAAGATCAACCATCCTCTGAGAGGTTATCAGCTGTAAATAGATAATATAAGGAGAAAATGACTTTATGTCATAACTTCTGCTTAACAACTGTGGCCTAGAAAAGGTCCACCAAATACCTCCTCACATACATTTGAAGGAAAATCAGTGCCAAGATTTTACCTATGGCAAGAGTGTCTGGCAATTGTGACAACTCTGTGGCAGGTAGTGGAGAGTTTAAAAAAAACTAAACAAAGATTTTAGTATGAAAAATCAGACAATCTTTAGAGCTAGAAGACATAATTAATATCTAAATATTCACCCGGTTAGAATGGCTCACATTCAGAAATCTACCAACAACAGATGCTGGTGAGGATGTAGGGAAAAACGGACACTAACCCACTGTTGGTGGGAATGCAAACTGGTTAAGCCACTATGGAAGTTGTGGGGCATGAGCCTGGCCAGGCCAGGCCAGGCCAGGCCCGGCCCGGCCCGGGTGCCCCCGCCCGAGCTGGAGCCAAGTAAGATGGCGCCCAGAGGAAGTAAGATGGGCGGAATCCAAAGTTGTTTACCACTAAAACTAATTGGCTGCGCAACAACAAGGGAGGTAACAAAACTAGTAACAAGTGTATAGACATAGGGCTAGTCCTATAGAAATCCCCCTGTAAGGTGATTTTTTAAGTGATTGGTTGGTCCTTAGCCCTGCCCCAATGACTCTGCAGTTTTGTGTTATAAAAGGTACTATTATACAGAAGGTGACTGAGTCCTTGCTAGACTTGGCTCCCCGCTGCGTCTGATTGTCTCCGGGACAGGGAGGCTGGGGAACGGGCGAGCAGCCGCACTTACCTTTCCTCGGACCCAGTCCATCCTTGTACGGGTGGACTAAGACCCAACATCTGGCGCCCAACGTGCGGCATGAACAGTTACTTTTCGGCCGAGGCTAAGCGGTCTCTCAGGGTAAGTGAAAACCTTAGTATGGTTTATGCAGTTTCGTCCCAAAAGGACCTGGCCTTAAAGGCCTTAGGCTATATGTTAAAAAGTGTCTGGGTAGCTGTCATAACCTTGGCCCTTTGGATTCAGACGGCCAATCTCTTTTCTTGGAACACTTGGTCATGGGTGGAAAAACTCACCCTTAAGAGGGAGAGACACTTTGATACTGCCCTTAAAGCATCCTTCCACCCAGAGGCTATAACCCTAGCTTCAGAGGGCGGGAGGGAGAAAGAGGAAGTGCAGGACTTGGGAGAGCCTAAAGCCTCAGAGGAAGATGGCGGGGAGAGAAAATGGGCTAAGTTTGATCAGGAATGCAGAGAGCCTGTGGAGGCACGAACTGTTGAGGTAAAAACGAAAGTAAAAATCGTCCCGCCTAGCCCATCCACCCTAGAAGGGCCGGGACCACCCCCATACCTCCCCGGGGCAGAGGCAGCCTCCCCCTATGTAGAGCCACAGAGGGAGCTTTGTGATCTGGGCACTTATGATTGCCCAGGAGGGGAGAGGAGAAATGAGGCGACCTTTGCGGAAGCCTATCCGGTGGACATAAAGCAGCATAGGGAAGTGAACTCTGGGCCAGGGAACCTGCTGCCTCAGGCCTACCCTGTTAATTTAGCTCCAGGCAGCAACAGAGCTCTGGAGTGGTATCCCTGGGAAGCGAAGGACTTAAAGGAGCTTCGCAAGGCAGTGGTGGAAGATGGGCCAAATTCCCCCTGGGCCCAAACCCTGCTGCAAGATATAGCCTATCACCCATGCGTCCCCAAGGACTGGTTGGACGTGGCCAAGGCAGTCCTCCCAAGTTTCCAGTTCATAAAGTGGTGCGCCTTCTTTAAGGAGGAGTGCCGGGTGAGTGCCGAAGCTAAGGAAACAGCCCAGCCAGCTATCCCCATTACATATGCTATGCTGGCTGGGATGGGGGAAGGGTTCTCTACGGGGATCCAGCAAGCTGCACTACCTGCTCCGTACCGTGAACAAGTGAGGCAGGCAGGACTTAATGCTTGGTACAAGCTGGATGAGGGGCCCACTGAATCTCCCATCGCGGGGGTGCGACAAAAGCTGGGAGAGTCATTGCCAAATTTTGTAGTTAGGGTCGAACACAGTCTCCGTTGTAAGTTGCTGGCTGGGGACCTTCGGGATCAGTTTGTTAAAATGCTTGTTTGGGAAGAAATGAATGCTAATCATCTGAAGGCCTGCGCTGGCCTGAGGGAGCCTCATAAATCCCCAGAGGCAGTTAAGGTGGAGCCTTCAGGTGTGGCGGCAACCCCTAAAAGCCCAACACTGCCTCAATGCACTGCGCCTCCAATTCCGCCCATGTGGCCACCCCTTTATGGTTATTCCCCTCCCTTGAATCGCCAGCCGCCATCTTGTAAACAGCGTGCCTACTCAACCCCACAGCCAGTCCTGCTAGGCCCCGACGTGCACAGTCTTCCCCGTAAATGGGGGACCATGGCTTTTCTCTGCACTCTCTTTCAGTCAGTGTAGCCTGTTGCACCCGTGCAGGCCACAGCTAGATACTCTAGGGAGACTAGTCCTTGGGCTGCTTTTTTCCTCTCCATATACAATTCAATGCTGTCCTCACTAGGAGGGAGAAGAAAAAATGCCTTTGGCTACCACTGGCCTTACCTAAAGGAACAAAAACCTTCATCCATTAACCCTTTCCAACCTAATGAGTCTTTATTTGCAGTTAATGAAACTTTTTCTCCAGCACTACGGAAGTCTCATTCCCTGCGGCTTTGTTTCAGATGTGTTTCCCTGTCCTAAGCAATGGGCTCCCATGCTGATGACCAGCTCTTTTCTGTGCTGCTGTAGTTAACTTATCTGAGAGTTTGCACGTGTCTTAAAGGTTTCGTGTTTTATTGGATTTGTCTGTCTTTAATGTTTAAGTGATTACCTAACTCTGATCAGATCTACCCCACAGCTTTGGTTAAAATACTCAGGTTATACGTACTAGTTTTTGGCTGAGTGGTTTGACTCTCTAACAGTTTAAATTCTCAAATGGAGTCTACCAACTTTGGGACTTCCA
This sequence comes from Lepus europaeus, assembly GCF_033115175.1. Classification (NCBI taxonomy): domain Eukaryota; kingdom Metazoa; phylum Chordata; class Mammalia; order Lagomorpha; family Leporidae; genus Lepus; species Lepus europaeus. Next base: position 64,770,603 of record NC_084831.1, read on the forward strand.
GTAGGATCCCTGGAACTCTCAAAGGATGGGACTCTAAATTTGTTAAAGTAACAACTGTTTGAGTCAATTCAAATTATGCAAAGTATATTAAAACGTTGTGAATAATGTCAGACCTGTGCTGTATTCATGTTTTTGCTTTCCAGCTAGAGTGGTCTTATAAAAATGAGAGTAAATTCTGTGTATACAAGCCCTTATATTGTTAACTAAAGTAAGCCAATACAGATTGGTTCAGAAAATTAAGTTAATGCCAAAGCCCTTCGGTTTGCTTGGTAGCTCACTTGCTTGGTTTTATGCTTTAAACTTGTTTCTCTTAACGATAAAGATCTTTTCAAAGTTGTTAACATGTACTAGTGTCCATGTTTGCTGTCCAGGATGAGTTAATGGTGTGGTATTCATTAATAACTCAGTGTCTTATGTATTGTGTACTTTTCACATCTTAAATTTGATAAGAGAGTTAGCATGTATTCTCATAGATTGTCCATACATGACAATTCAAAACTATGTAAAAGTAACTACAGGTATAAAGTTTCAAAAGGTGTGAGCAAGTCATGAAAGGTTTTAAAAGGTTTACAACTTTAAAATTGTTTACAGAGTTTTCTTTAAGTTACGTGCTAATGCCAAAATTACATTGACCTAAAGTTGAAGTAAAAAATGTGTACTAATGTTGGCAAATATCTTGAAATGGTCTCAATCGTAAATCTTAATCTGTTTTTGCAAAAACTGTAACGTCTCTTTTTAACAGTGTCTGCTTAATGGGTTACTCTGCCATTTCTAAAGTTAGGTCCTTTTTAGCTCTGTTAAATAGTTCTGCGTTATGTGCAAATTTTGTGTGCTAACTCTTATGTTCAAGGTGTTTATTTCTGGTTTCCAAGGTAATCTAGTGTATACTGTCTCTGTTAAGTTCAAATTAATAAAAAACATTGTTAAATATCGTTATAATTAGATCTACTCTAAAAGTGTTAAGATCACCCTGTCTAATGAAGGGTTATCATTTCAGGATGTTAAAAAATTCTACTCTAAGTTCTGTTGGCACCTTTAACAAACTTTATAAAAATCAAAGTTCTAAATTCTCTAAACTTTTGGTATCTCCAAAAGGGCCCTTGGAAATATCAAGATATATCTCTCATCTTACAGAAATAATAACCAATTGAGATGTTTAAAAGTGCTGCCAAGATATAAAATGATTCAACACTCTACTAAAATTCCTCACAACCCACAGGAACAGGCTATGGTGGAAAAAAACCATCAATGCCTCAAAAAACAGTTATTAAAACAAAAAGGGGGAGTGGCTACCCCCCATCTACAGTTACATAAGGCCTTGTTCACCATCAATATTTTAAATTTTTTGAAAGGGTCAAGGGAGTCAAGGTTCCAAAAACATTGGGGACATTTAACCCTTAAACCTCAGAGATGGAGAGACCCTCTCACCCGACTCTGGAGAGGGCCTGACCCACTGATTGAGTTGGGAAGAGGATTTGGCTGTGTGTTCCCCATAGGGGAGTTGACTCCAATTTGAATACTGGCCAGAAATATCAGGCCTATGCCCGATGCAAGTAACAACCCACCCAGGGAGCAGTTTGCCCCTGAGGGAGATCCCCTTGTCTTTCCTCTTTCAGAAATGGATGGAGATCGAAATCCAAAGGCAGGTGATGATGCACTGTGATCCTGACAAGAAGTGCCCAGCCCAGTGACGGGGAATTCGATGACCCAAACGAGATCATCAAAACACTTCAGGAGGACCTGAAAAAGACGAAGAGAACTCCAAGAAAGCCTCTTTTGGACGAGCCTTAATGGACTCTTTCCCTACCTCTTCTCTCTTCTTGGACTGCTTCTTGCCCTGCTTTTAATCCTTGCTATTGGCCCATGCATAATAAATAGGCTTATACAGTTTATACAACAGCGCATAGAGGCAACAAGGGTAAGACAGGTTGAGGTTCATTACCAGAGGCTGCTAGCCACAGAGGGCTACGATCCCCTGAACTGGGGAAGCGCCCCCGGTGCTCTCCACATTGCCAATGACGGGTAAGATTCTGGATGGGTAAGATTCTGGATGGACCGGAACAACCTAAGACAGGCGGTGGAGAAAGCTCACCACGCCCCCATAATTACAAGTCACGCGACACCCCAAGACGGGTAAAGCACCCAGCGTCCTGTACCAACCTAAGACAGGGCTCATGGCCAAGCTGCCTGGGTTACCAATGACGGGTAAGGGCAAGGACGGCTGGGGGCAACCTAAGACAGGGACCGCGTGCTAAAACAAAAAGGGGGAATCTGTGGGGCATGAGCCTGGCCAGGCCAGGCCAGGCCAGGCCCGGCCCGGCCCGGGTGCCCCCGCCCGAGCTGGAGCCAAGTAAGATGGCGCCCAGAGGAAGTAAGATGGGCGGAATCCAAAGTTGTTTACCACTAAAACTAATTGGCTGCGCAACAACAAGGGAGGTAACAAAACTAGTAACAAGTGTATAGACATAGGGCTAGTCCTATAGAAATCCCCCTGTAAGGTGATTTTTTAAGTGATTGGTTGGTCCTTAGCCCTGCCCCAATGACTCTGCAGTTTTGTGTTATAAAAGGTACTATTATACAGAAGGTGACTGAGTCCTTGCTAGACTTGGCTCCCCGCTGCGTCTGATTGTCTCCGGGACAGGGAGGCTGGGGAACGGGCGAGCGGCCGCACTTACCTTTCCTCGGACCCAGTCCATCCTTGTACGGGTGGACTAAGACCCAACAGGAAGTCAGTCTGGAGATTCCTCAGAAACCTGAATATAACCCTACCATACAACCCAGCCATCCCACTCCTTGGAATCTACCCAACGGAAAATAAATTGGCAAACAAATATACTGTCTGCACCTTAATGTTTATTGCAGCTCAATTCACAATAGCTAAAACCTGGAATCAATCTAAATGCCCATCAACTGTAGACTGGATAAAGAAATTTTGAGACATGTACTCTATAGAATACTATACAGCAGTAAAAAATAATGAAATCCAGTCATTTCCAACAAAATGAAGGAATCTGGAAAACATCATGCTGAGTGAAATAAGCCAGTCCCAGAGGGACAAATATCATATGTTCTCCCTTATTGGTGACAACTGACCAAGCACCAAAAATGAAACCTGTTGAAGTGAAATGGACACCATGAGAAACAGTGACTTGATCACCCCTTGTCCTGACTGTTGATGAACAACTTAATATTTTATCCCTTTTAGTATTTTTTTTGTTCTACTTAATACTATTGGTTGAACTCTGTAATTAACACACAATTATTCTTAGGTGTTTAAATTTAACTGAAAACACCGTAGTTTAGTGGAAATATAAACAATGGTTATAAACAATAATTTAATATATAAATGACCATTTCACCCATATACAGTTTTTTGGTGAATTAGTCATTCATAATTTTTTCAAGGAAATATAACCAATGCATAGTAACATCTAAATATTTCATATGTGGTTATAAGATAATAAATAAGTTCATTTAGACTTTAAAACATTATTGTCAGCAAGCGATCTAGGACTTGCTCCCTCATTTCTCTATTCTAAGCCCAACTTGTTCTTTCATTTCTCTATTCTCCTCAAGGTAGGAAACTAATTCTATTATGAAGGAATCTGTAAGACGCACAATTTAATCTTTAGACCTCATAAAAGAGATGGCTAACATTTTTCTGTAATAGCATAGCCAAAATAAGAACTTAAATAATAATCTCATAGCTAGATTTACTTCACCATCAGTGAAGTATACAGTAAGTAGAAAAAACCTCTCATACCAAAGGGAAAGAAAGTTTTTTTAAGTGAGAATATAATTTTCCTCATGGGCATTGTCTACCTTAGAAAAACTACTACAGAACATGCCTGTGACTATAGACTTGTAGTTCAGGCCACCGAAGAATAGAGATGGGACATGGGCACTCCCTTGACTTGCATCCTCTGGTCTGCTTTAACACAAACCAGGAGGAAAAGAAAGCTAGGCATCAGAAGCAATGGGTGGCAGGCCTATTAATGGCTGATCTGTACAGTGATCTGCCCTCAAGGAGACCCAACAGGCCAGTCCACTGCAATGGCTTTCAATGTGGTAAGCCTGGGCTTCAGCAGAAGTCAGCTTGTGAAGAGCCCTGGCAGCTCTGCCAAGAGTTGGATCACTGGAAATGGACCTGCCCTGGAGTCGAAGGATGCCCAGGTCAGAGCCACAGATCTTATTGGCTCTAAGCTGGAAAGCCCTTCACTCAGCCCAACTTCCAAAGTGACCACTGTAGTTGAGGGGACAGCTAAGTAGGGTCAGCAACATTGCAGGCAGAACTGTAAATTTCTTGTTAGAGATGCCCCCTGCCTTTACCTGGCCAGCTCTCCTCCCAGGCCAGCCAAGTAATGAAGGTCAACAGAGTGCCTTCCCCTAGGAGGTTCACACCTCCCTTAGGATATACCCCATGTGAAGAGATAGATAGGTCTGGGCCTCTTAACTTACAAGGCCTAAAGCCCAACAGATTATTATCAAGACCCTTCTGTCAGGTTCTATTTGCCTCTCAATCAGAAAACTTAATTGTAGCTTAGATAGCACCTTTCTTAGCTCCTCTAATAATGACTCTGTCCTTTGTTCTAGACCCTGTCTAGCGCACTTGGGCCTCATTCCTTTGTAATCATAACCCCTACTCTACCACCAAATGCTCTACTCCCAACCTGTGTGTACTGATGGTCCTCTTCCCCACTTAATGCTGTACAATTGTTCAAACCTGGTAAATGCCACTCTTAGGATCATTGGTTACTATCCTCACCCTTTTATGACCTTGTCTAAATATGATCAGAGTTGGCAAACTTGGAAGGCTTCCATAGCCTTGGCAACTCATGACGACAGCCTAGGGTGGTTACTGGCACCATAAACTAGAGTGTCAATTTGTTGGGTCAACAACAGGAGTCACTGTGCACTTGCTCCTCATGTGGGATCTCTGTCCTTAATGTGCTGTACATTGTGATTTAATGCTATAACTAGTACTCAAACAGTATGTTTCACTTTGTGTTTCTATGTAGGTGCAAACTATTAAAATCTTTATACTTAAAAAAAAAAACATTTCCTCTCAACAGTTTATACACAGGACTAATTTTATGCAGATTGCAATGCAAATAATCACACATCACATTTTTTTTTGTACTCTATTGGTTACCACAGATCAGGGAAAACATATGGTATTTGTTTTTTGGGGACTACCTTTTCCCTGCTTTCCCAGATTCATTAGTAAGGAACTGGATCATAAGTGGAGCAGCTAGGGCTTGAACCCGGGCTCCTATGAGATGCTGTTGTCATAGGTGGCAGCTTAACCCATTGTGCTACAACACTGCCGTCCTACAGATTGCGTTCAAACTTAATTCCTATTAACCAAAGACCTCAAGTTCTTTACCTCTGCTGTGTAGAATTTTCATTGAATTAAAATCAATAACTTCTAAATGTTTACTATTTTAGAAGACTAATGATCTGAAGACTTCATAACAATTTAAAAATGCATTTTTTTCCTATTGCTCTTTATTTTGCTCATTTTAATGCAAATAATCAACCAAATTATTGATTTCACTATCACAGTAAAATAGATAACCAATAAATACTGGTTAATATTTTTATGTCTTGATGCTGGCACTGTGGTGTAGAAAGCTAAGCCTCTGCCTACAGTGCTTATATCTCATAAGGGTGCTGGCTCAAGCCCTGGGTTCTCCACTTCTGATCCAGCTCCCTGCTAATATGCATTGGATAGCAGTGAAAGATGGGCCCAAGTGCTTGGTCCCCTGCACTCAAGTAGGACACCTGTATAGCGTCTGGCTCCTGGCTTTGGATCAGCCCAGCTCCAGCCATTATGGCCATTTGGGGAGTGAATGAGCAGATGGAAGACCTCTCTCTCTGTCTCTCCCTTTCTCTGTAAGTCTGTCGTTCAAATAAATAAATAATTCTTTAACAACATATATATATATTTATATGTGTGTGTATGTATAAAATACAGACATTTATATCATTCAGGGAAGCAAACAAGAGTTTAAAGAGAATGTAAGAATTTACTTCAAAATGTTTGTGGGATGGGGCCGGTGCTGTGGCGTAGTGGGATAAGCCTCAGCCTGTGGCACCAGAATCTCATATGGTGCTGGTTCATGTCCCAGCTGCTCCCCTTCTGACCCAGTTCTCTGCTATGTCCTGGGAAAGCAGTAAAAGATGGCCCTCGTGCTTGGGCCCCTGCACCCACATGGGAGACCTGGATAAAGCTCCTGGCTCCTGGCTTCGGATCGGTGCAACTCCAGCTGTAGCAGTCATCTGGGGAGTGAAACAGTATATGGAAGACCTTTCTGTCTTTCCCTCTGTCTATAACTCTTCCTCAAACAAGTAAATACAAATATTTTTTTAAAAATTTGTGGGAATAAATGTTTGGGAAAATCAAATTAAAAATAACTTTAGTGTATAAAAAGATTTGACATTTTTTAGAGATTTATGAAGTGGAGCAGCTGGGATTCTAACCAGTGTCCATATGGGATGCCAACACTGCAGGCAGCAGCTTCACCCACTGTGCCACAACATTAGGCCCTTTTCCATTAACTTTTATGCATGTAGTTTAAGTGTTTGTCCTCAAATAAATTTATCTTTCAATTCCATTCTCCATGAATTTTTTAAATGTTCTTGTATATCTCATCGCCCTTATGCCTAGATGCAGAGATTTTTGTATTTGTGAGATCAGCATATATCTAAAGAAAGATTATGCATATTTAAATCTGGATTTATATATTTATACCAATGAATAAAAATATAGAATTTACATTGAATAATCAAATTGAATAGCATCAGAATAAGATTTCTACTAAATATATTATAAACTGTTTTCAAGGTTCCTTGTTTCTATTGACATAATGTCCTTCTATTTATGCGAGTGAAGAGAAGTCCTAGATTCTGTCACTCAACTACACAGTGTAGAGAGCAAGTATACCAGGAATTTGTGAAGGCCTGATAATGCTGATGTGAACTGTCAAACATTTAATACTGTTGGGTCTGATTCTCTGCCTGGCTAATACATATGGGATTTTGGATAGTTAATTTACTCTAAATCTTGCTTTCCTAATCTGAAGAAAAGGAATGAATGCAGGTTGTAAATTTCCAATACTGAAATAATTGCATTCACAGCTGAATCCAATGATTCCATAATTTTCTAGCTGTATTAAAGAAGCTAAATTGTTTTTGTTCTTCTATCAGTTTGATTTTGGCTAAAAGCCATGGTCCATTCATCACTAATGATGTAAACCAACTGACAAGTGTGATAACAAAAATTCACATCCTGTACTGAAGTCTTTGGAGCAAAGCTTCATAAACAGAATCAATAGCTTTAGAAAAAAAAAATGAGATGTTGGCATACAAACATAACATACTGCCTAATCATGGGTGGGCAGGAGGCAATGAATGCTCCCAGAACAGAGCTGTATATTCATGTTTTAACTGTTGAAAGGCTGAGTTAAAAGAAAAGTCTATGGTCTGGAAGAAGAGAAGTGTTAGTGAAGATCTATAGCAAGTTTGTAGAAGAGCTAATGGTGTGTGTAGACTGTACAGGCCAATCACAGACAATTCAATTATATCTGTATATTCATATTTTATATATGAATACTATTTAGAAAAATAGATATTTAGGTCTAGTAAAATTCTATAATATATTCACACAAATGAGAAGATATTTAATTCACGTGTTATATAGCATAATATAAAATTCAAATTAGTTCAAAGAGGCTTGTTACTAATGCTGACATGGCTATTTATTATGTGGTTTTATTTTTATGGTTAATTATGATTAAATGCAAATACCTTGTCAGGAACACTGTTAACTCAAGATAGTTGTACTACATAGTACTAGTAGGGGCTAGTGCTGTGGCACAATGAGCAAAGCTGCCTGCAGCAATGGCAGCATCCTTATCTGAGTACTGATTCCAGTCCCTCTTGCTATGCTTACAGTACAGCTCCTAGCTAAGGTGAGTGGAAAAACAGCAGAACATGGCTCAAGTACTTAGCCCCTGATACCCCTGTAGGAGATCTAGATGGAACTCTGGGCTCCTGTCCAGCCCTGGCTGTTGGGGTCATTTGGGGAGTAAATGAGCTAATGGAAGACATATTTCTCTCTCTCTCTTTCTCTCTCTCGCTCTCTCTCACACACACACGTACTCAAAATAAATATTAAACAAGATAAATAATATTAATATATGACTATGAGAATCAGTGACTTGATCAGCCCTTGTCCTGACTGTTGATGTATAATTTAATACTTTATCTCTTTTAGTATTTTTTGGTTGTTCTAGTTAATAGTATTGGTTGAACTCTGTAATTAACACACAATTATTCTTAGGTGTTGAAATTTAACTGAAAAGTGATGTCTATTAAATATAAGAGTTGGAATAAGGGAGGGAGGAGATGTACAATTTGGGACATGCTCAATTGGACTTGCCCCAAATGGTGGAGTTAGAAATGTGCCAGGGGATTCCAATTCAATCCCATTAACGTAGCATGTACCAATGCCATCTCACTAGTCCAAGTGATCAATTTCAGTTCACAATTGATCATAATGATAGGTCTAAGAGTCAAACTGATCACATAAACAAGACTAGTGTCTACTGATACTAACTGATAGAATAAAAAAGGGAGAGAATGATCCAACATGGGAAGTGGGAGACACAGCAGACTCATCGAATGGCAGATGTCCTAAACAGTACTCTGGCCTCAGAATCAGCCCTTTAGGTATTCAGATCTGGCTGAAGAGCCCATGAGAGTATTTTAGGCATGGAAAGCCAAGACACTCTGGCAAAAATAAATAAATAAATAAATAAAACAAAAAAACCCCACCATAACCTAAATGAAAGATCTCTGCTAGTGAGATCCCAGTAGAAAGAACTGGCCATCAAAGAAGGAGGTACCTTTCTCTGAAGGGAGTAGAGAACTTCCACTTTGACTATGACCTTGTCTAAATAAGATCGGAGTTGGCGAACTCAAGGGGCTTCCATAGCCTTGGCAACTCATGACTAGAGCCTAGGGAGATTACTAAAACCATAAGAAAGAGTGTCAAATTTTTAACTCAACAACAGGAGTCACTGTGTACTTACTCCTCATGTAGGATCTCTATCCTAAATGTGTTGTCCAATGTGAAGTAATACTATAACTAGTACTGAAACAGTATTTTTACACTTTGTGTTTCTGTGTGGGTGCAAACTGTTCAAATCTTTACTTAGTATATACTAAATTGATCTGTATATAAAGATAATTGAAAATGAATCTTGATGTGAATGGAATGGGAGAGGGAGTGGGAGATGGGAGGGGTACGGGTGGGAGGGAAGTTATGGGGGGGAATCCATTGTAATTCATAAACTGTACTTTGGAAATTTATATTCACTAAATAAAAGTTTAAAAAAATATATGATTAAGACACAGTAAATGTTTAAAGATCTTTGTATTATCTCCTTTAATTCTTGAAACAGCTAATATCACATAGGTACTTTAATTAGCCCTATTTTATTGCTAAAAAATGAGGTTCATAGAGCTGAATTACTTTGCCTACAACCACACTGCTGTATAAACACCCAGATGTTTCTGACTTCCAAGCTCAAATTCTAAACTAGTACACAATATTGCATTAACTGACCCATTGTTTCAGATACTCCTACACTTAAACAGTTTTCATAGTCCATGAGAATTTAAAAAGTTCTCATCAAAACAAGTGAGCAAGGGTCTCTAAGCTGATAAAAATGATTCCAGTTGAGACTTTATTCACCCAGTATCCTTCATGGCTTCAACTAATATTTGATTCTCTGTTGACAACATATTACATACTTCAAATATGACTGGAAATAAACAATTAAAAGGTGAGTTATTCACTTTAAGAATATAGTTTTTCCTTATTTTTTTCCTTCTTTTACTATTCTTTTAGCAAACTGTCGACTAAACTTAACCATTCCTGCAAAACATGAAACTAAGCCCTCTTGAGCAATTTCAAACATTTCCACAAATGAATAGACATAGCAATGTGTCATGAAATCTTGCCAATTTACAATGCCTACATTACTTCACAATAATATATTTCTTTATTTAAAAGCTATTTTATTGCCTCTTTACAATTTTCAGCATGCCTTTCTCTTCCCATTATAAAAGGCAGTAACGTGAGGAGAAAGGCATCAGCTGAAGCAGATTGTAAGGGTTCCAGTTCCCAGTGAACATAACAAATCACATGGATCACGACTTTGTGTGGGGAAATCTTTAGCAAAATTATTTTTTGCATGTGTTTAAATATTATTCACAATTAGAAAATCTCTTCTATAGAAATGCTTTAAAATAATATGACTGTTACTGTGTGAATGCTTTTATTTAACATAGCCTGTTATAATCACATATACTCTTCATCCTTTTCCATTTCAGTTCTGTCTTGGTAAAAATGAACTAAATAGAAAATTCAGTATAATTTTACCGTGCACATTAGCAAGAGAACAATGGCAAGTGGCTTTGAACTGCTCTTCCATCTGGCATTTCAGTTACTGTTTAGATTAATAGGTACAATAGGAGTGGAAATTTTCTGGGCCAGAGTCTAATGGTGCTCAGCACTGCTCCTCTCTGAAAAAGCTCATCCACCTGTGGACAAAGCCTGCTGTCTGTTACCATAACGTGACTGATGAGCATGTGAGTCTGTTTCAAGTTACAGAAAGGAAGGACTTACATTCCAGTTAACTACACTGTCTCTTTCTGATGCGAATTATGCCAGCTGAGATAATCAATAACTTATCAGGCTGCCGAGAGCCTATTAGCATGTGGTTAACATGCTGGTGTTCACGGCAGTATTCTTCTATGTGGGAAGTGGCCCTTTGGTATAACACACTTCAATAGCTTAAGCTCAATAATAATAACTCTTGCTTAACAAGATATTAGATTGACTCTTATAAATTAGAAGATTGTTTTCATGATCTGTGTAATCTACTCTATTAATAAAAATAGAACTGAAGGCTCTTGGCACAATTCATTTCTCACTTACACTTACAAGAGGACTCTAAATATAAGGAATCAGGCTTACCCAATTAATCACAACACTGAACAATGTGTCTACCTGGAGAGAATATAAAATCACTGCTCCTAGAAAGTTAACTTAAACCCTAGGGTTAAATTAAAGAGCTCCTAAAATAAAGAAAATAATGTCCAGTAACAGCAAAACACACCATGCTTTTTTTTTAAATTTCACTTTAGGAAAAAATTATTTCCAGGAAAATACCAATATAACAATTTGTGAAATCATTTGTAAAGGAATGTACTGCTTTTCACATTTTAACATGGACAAGAAAATGATAAGAAGAAAAAAACAAAGCCCAATGCAAAATATTTAAGAATCAAAGATTTCATTTGCATCTTCTAAGTGACAAAGATAAGGGTTTGCATCTGGCATCTGTATCCTAAATGAATTTTCCACTATCTACTCCTTAAATGTAATTCTGATCATGCTGCATAAGAAAGAACAGCTATGCCAATGGGGAGGATGAGATATTTCTTGTACTGTTCCCACTTTGGGATTGTCATATTGCATCTGTGGGATTAAATGTTGTAAGGAGTTGTCAAATTTAATTGGCGAGTTTGCACAGTTCTGGTTTACTGGATACATCACACCACCAAGATCTTTTTCTTTTATCACTTTATGTTAACTCTATGATTTAAATATTGCCATCTGTGAACAAAGCCTACAGAATTAAGAAAACAGTTTTAGTAAATTAAAATCTTAGCTGATGCATGATTTGAAGACTTTAGCCTGGTTTGTCTGATGTTTCTTGTATTTATTCTTTTTCTTATGGCAGGTGTTGCATTTTGTACATGTTCAGTATAGCAGATTGCCCTACAAACACTTCAGTAGGCTTAAAGATTATAAAATAGGGTAAAATCTACAACATCTACAGAATATACACAATCCTTTCAAGAAAAATAATCAATGTATCAAAGGAAATCCAGGATGTGAGACCTAACATTCCAGCTCTCTTAATATCCTTGCCCTGCCTCCCACATATGGGTATTTTTATCATTTGGATGCATGGTGTCTCTTTAGGTTTGGTTAAATATCACTTCCACATAAGGCACCTCTTAAAACACTTAAATTGCACCCCCTCAATTATTTTTAATCCTTCCCCCAAATTGTTTTTCCTTCAGGTATCAATGATAATTATTTATTAACAATAATACTTACAAAAGCTAACTCTTCTGAGATATTTATACGAAGCATGGTGTGCAGAGATTTGCATTATCTCATTTAGTTATTAAGTTGAAATAATCCTTGAAGACCAGTGCTAGCCCTATCTGAGGTTGGCATAGGGAATGTTGAGACTTTGAGAGTTGAGTATCTTGTACAGGGTAGCAATGTTAATTAAGATAGTGTCTGGATTGAAACCCTGGCCATTCCATTTTACAATCCATGTGAAAGATATTATTAAATGAGTGCTTGGATATATGAACAAAGGAGAAGTAAAAAAGGAAGAAGAGAGGGAGGGAAGATTAGCAGGGATAGAGTGGGAAACAAGAGAAGCAGGCTGGAGAAAGGAAAGAAGAAAGAGAAGGAGGAGGGGGGAAGAAAAAGATTGCTACCTATAGCAATGAGTAGCATGATAAAATATTTTGTTCATGAATTCAGATCAGGTAAATGTCTAACTATTTTTGTAATGTTGGAATTTTGAGACTGAGAGATTGAAATAATGTCAAATAAAAATCTCAGGGGAAAATAATTTTTACCTTGTGTAGCCACCTTAATTCACAATGACTATCATGAATCTTCATTTTTCCCCATTACTTTTATGTATTAATTTATGAATTTTGGTTTATTTATTTACTTGTCAAGGAGAGTGAGAGAGAGAGCGAGAAAGAGAGTGAGAGAGAGAGAGAGGGGTAGAGAGAGAGAGAGAGAGAATATGAATGTGAGATGTGGGAGAGTAGGGCGAGACCTGGACAGAGGGAATATTCCCATCCAAACCACTCTTCAAATGCCTGTTATTGCTCAAACCAGGCCATGCTATTGCCAGGAACCTGGAACTTAAATCAAGGAACCCATTACCTCCCAGAATGTGCATCAGTTGGAACCTGAAATCAGGAGCAGAGCTGAGACTTGAACCCATACTCTGCAAAATGGGATGTGAGCATCCTAACCAGCATCTTAATCACTTGGCTAAATGGCTGCCCCTAATTATTATTTCTTTTTCTTTTGTAAGATGTATTTTATTTATTTATTTGAAAGGAAAAGTGTCAGACAGGGAGTGACAGACATAGAAAAAGAGATCTTCCATTCACCAGTTCATTAGTCAAGTGCTTGAGAATGCGAGGTTAGGGCTAAGCTGAAACCAGGAGTGAGGAACTCCATTTACAACATGGGTGACAGGGACTCAAGCAGTTGAGCCATTGTCCACTGCTTCCCAGTTACATTAGCAAGAAGCTAGATAGGAAATAGAATAATCAGGAATTGAACTGATACTCCCATATGGCATGTGGACATCCCAAATGGCAGCCTAAGTTCTACTCTGCAATGCCTACTTCTATTATTTTTGTTGTCCATGTTTATAGGTACAGTGTGATACCTCAACACATATATTCAATGTATGGAGATAAAATCAGGTTAGTTAAGATTTACATATCTTTAAACATTAAAAAATCTATAGCAAATAATTGTATATATTTATGGGGTACAGGGTGATATTTCAATAAATGTGTGTAATGTGCTTGTTCAAACCAGGATAATTCACATGTCCCTTTCCTTGTCATTATTTTATGATTGGAGATTTCATACTTCTCACTTCTATTTGCTTAGAAAATATTTAATATGCTATTATTATCTTTAGTCACTGTACTGTACTACATAATACTAGGAACTTACTATTTTTATCTGTTTTGTAGTGCTCATTATACAACCTCCCTCTATCCTCTATTGAGTACTTTCTTTTTTTAAAAAAATTGATTTTGTTTTAAAGATTTTATTTAATTATTTGAGAGTAGAGTTACAGAGAGGGAGAGATGTGAGAAATATCTTCCATCTGCTGGTTCACTCCCCAAATGGTCACAATGGCCAAAGCTGGTCCAATCTGAGAAGAGGAGCCAGGAACTTCTTCCGAGTCTCCCATGCGGGTTCTGGGACCCAAGCACTTGTGCTATCTTGCCCTGGTTTCTTAGGCCATAGCAGAGAGCTGGATCAGAAGAGGAGCCAACTGGACACAATCTGATGCCCATATGGGACGCTGTATTTGCAGGCAGATGCTTAGCCGACTATGCAAAGTGCAGCTCCCTGTACCAAGTACTTTCTAGCTTGTAATAGTCACTATGATATGTTCAGCAGACTTTTATTTTTTTAAGCTTCCACATATTGGGGGGAACATGCATGCATTTGTCTTTTTGTGCCTGGCTTGTTTAAGTCAACATCATATCCACCAGTCCCATCCATTCTGCAAATGATGGGATTTCATCTTCTATGCCTCAATTGTGGTGATGTACATTTAGCATGCTATGTAAGACACCAGGTAACATGCCCATATCTGGGGCCTGTGTTGTGGCATAGTAGGCTAAGCCTCAGTCTGTGATGTTGGCATCCCATATGGGCACCAGTTCGTGTGCCAGCTGCTTCTCTTCCAATCCATCTCTCTGCTTATGGCCTGGGAAAGCAATGGAAGATGGCCCAAATGCTTGGGCTCCTGCACCCACTTCAGATACCTGGAAGAAGATCCTGGCTCCTGAATTCAGGTCAGCTATGCTCTGGCCATTGTGGCCATTTAGAGGGTGAATCAGCAGATGGAAGACCTTGCTCTCTGACTCTCCCTCTCCCTGTCTGTAATTCCACCTCTCCAAAATAAATAAACAAAAATTTTAAAAAATCCCCATATCCCATGTTGGAGTACCTGATTTCAATACCTGGTTCTGGTTCCTGATTCCAGCTTCCTGCCAGTGCAGATCTTGGTAGGCAATAGGTGACAGTCAAGCATGTGAACTCTTCCCACAGACATGGGAGACCTGGATTGAATTCCCAGGTTCCAGCTTTGGCTCTGGACCAGACTCAGCTATTGGAGGAATTTGGTAGTTACCCCAGTGAATCCTCACAACCTGCAATTTTCTGTTTCATCCATGAGGAAATTAAACTCATTGAAGCTGAGTAACTTGCTGATGTTTATCTAGATGTTAAATGGTAGAATCATGATTGACCCCAGTCCAGTGTGTCTCCAGAGCCCACACTGTTTAACATCACAATATTTTATGGAGCTCATTTCCTTAACTTAAAGGAGAAGCGGAAATTGCTTGCTATATTCCCAAGTTAAATCCTTTGAAGACTGATTCTGATATTACTCTGAAGAGCTGAGACAGCTTGCTTTACTCCTGGGAGAACAGGTGTTTTATTTGGATGCATGATATCTGCAAGTGCAGAAACTGCTGTAGGACAGTGGTGCTGCTCTACTAGCATCATCCTCAAGAACCAGCTCTTCTCCAGGATGGGAAACTGCATTTAAAAGGTATAACACATTTGCCTTTTGAACAGGGAAAGGACAGCATTTCTTTATTGCAATGTGTATATACTTACATATTGATAAAAATGAAGTAAGACTTTGGAGAGATAAGAATATAGGCTCCAAATGGTTCATGCAACATGGAATTAAAAGATAATGTGTATTTTCCATGAACGTTTTGAAGTCATCTCTAAAAGCACAGATCTATAAATATGGAAACTTGATTAAAGTTACTAAAAAATCTGCTGTAACTATAATCCTATAATATTATGAACATAAATGTCAAGGGCAAACTAAATAGTAAGTTTCCATATTTTGAGCAGTTTGTGTGATAGTCACTATGATTAAATAATTAGATCTTGATCTATATTAGTTTGAAGATAGTGATGTAATGAAAAGAAATTTTATATCTGAATCTATGTGGGCCTTGATCTGAAGATTGCTTCCCATTAGTGTGTAGAAAGGGGAGGGGGAGCTGTTAGTGGCACTACAAATAAAAACAAGTAGAATTTTAGATATTTTCTTTGTTGTAGCATCTTAAACTACCACATATGGTCAAGGCACTTAACGCTGTACCCTTATCTGATGAGAGTCTAGCCAAGCCCATTTTAATAAGAAACCAAGTAGGATTTTGAATCCTATCATCAACCCTTTATGCCAATTTGGACAGCATCTTTTGCTCCTATACTTCAGTTTCCTCATCCATCACATGGAATAATAGTATTTCCCAAATAAAACTGGGATGTAATTGAAACTCAATTAATAAACATGAATGCTAGAAGTACAACTTTACATCTTCTTCCTTTGAACTCCCAGACATTATATGGCACAAGGGAAGAGCCCCTGCTTTGTAATCACTTTATACGAGTATGTTGAGACTGTCAATATCTACTTGATGTAATATGTTATAGTGAATTTCAAGATCTAGTGAACATCAGAATAACCAGGATGACCTATTTCAAAACACTTTCTGATCAAATCTGTAGTAGAGCCCACACATTTGTATTTTTTACAGTTTCCTAAGTAATATTGATGCTGTTCGTCTAGTAACGGCAGTTATGGGATCATTTACATATGGAAAAAATTAAGTTGACCCTGGAGTCAAAGATATTAGAATGATAATTTCTTTACAGTACTTGGGAGTATTTATAAAATGTGCAAAGTTCTTTAAATTTCCTTACAATATAACTCCTTTCCTATAGGTAAAGAAAGTTACCAATCAGTGTTACATATACTTTTCTGAGAATTCCAGTGAATTAGCTGTGCTTTTGCTGGTCCTAGCTTGTTTAGTGTGGGGCATGGCCAAACCTTTCCAATCATTAGTAAAAAGGGAAGGCTCTGCTTTTCCACTGTCTTCTTCCCGGCTGTTGGCATCAAGTAGAAGCTCTGCTTATAATCCAATCAGCCAAAATATCTGCTCTGTCCTAGACATCCTAGGGTAGAACTTTATGTTTTCTTTTTAAAGATTTATTTATTTGAAAGTCAGAGTGATGAAGGAGGGAAGGGGAGAGAGATCCCATTTTCCAGTTCACTTCTCAAATGCCTGAACAGTAAAGCTGGGGCAGCACCAGCCATGGGTCTGGAATTCCATCCAGATCTTACTTCTGGGAGTCAGGGATACAGGTACTTGAACTTGGACATATTTATGATATTGATTCTTCCAATCCATGAGCATAGAAGATTTTTCCATTTTTTGGTATCCTCTTCTATTTCTTTCTTTAAGATTTTGTAATTCTCATCATAGAGATCTTAACGTCCTTGGTTAAGTTTATTCCAAGGTATTTGATTGTTTTTGTGGCTATTGTGAATGGGATTGATCTTAGCAGTTCTTTCTCAGCTGTGGCATTGCCTGTGTATACAAAGGCTGTTAATTTTTGTGCATTGATTTTATATCCCGCCACTTTGCCAAACTCTTCTATGAGTTCCAATAGTCTCCTAGTAGAGTTCTTTGCATCTCCTAAATAAAGAACCATATCATCTGCAAAGAGAGATAGTTTGACTTCTTTCTTCCAATTTGTATCCCTTTAATTTCCTTTTCTTGCCTAAGGCTCTGGCTCAAACTTCCAGTAATATATTGAATAGCAGTGGTGAGAGTGTTCATCCCTGTCTGGTACCAGATCTCAGTGGAAATGCTTCCAACTTTCCCCCATTCAATAGGATGCTGGCCGTGGGTTTTTCATAAATTGCTTTGATTGTATTGAGGAATGTTCCTTCTATACCCAATTTGCTTAGAGTTTACATCATGAAAGGGAGTTGTATTTTATCAAATGCTTTTTCTGCATCTATTGAGATAATCATATGCTTTTTCTTCTGCAGTTTGTTAATGTGGTGTATCACATTGATTGATTTGTGAATATTGAACCATCCCTGCATACCAGGAATAAATCCCACTTGGTCTGGGTGGATGATCTTTCTGATGTGTTATTGCATTCTATTGGCCAGAATTTTATTGAGGATTTTTGCATCTATGTTCATCAGGAATATAGATCTCTAATTTTCTTTCAATGATGCATCTTTTACAGCTTAGGGATTAAGGTGATGCTGGCTTCATAGAAAGAATTTGGGAGGATTCCCTCTTTTTGGATTGTTCTGAATAGTTTGAGAAGAATTGGAGTTAGTCCTTCTTGAAATGTCTGGTAGAATTCAGCAGTGAATCCATCTGGTCCTGGGCTTTGCTTTGTTGGGAGGGCCTTTATTACTGATTCAATTTCTGTCTCAGTTATGGGTCTGTTTAGGTTTTCTATGTCTTCCTGGTTCAATTTAGGTAGGTTGCATGTGTCCAGGAATCAATCCATTTCTGGTAGATTTTCCTGTTTGCTGGCATACAAGTCCTTGTTGTAATTTCTGATGACTCTTTTTATTTCTGTGGTGTCTGTTATGTTTCCTTTTTCATCTCTGATTTTAGTGATTTGGGTCTTTCTTTTTTTAGTTAGTTGGGCCAATGGGGTGTCAATTTTGTTTATTTTTTCAAAAAAAAAAAAACAGCTACTCGTTTGGCTGATTTTTAAAATTTTTTTGGATTCAATCCTGTTGATTTCTTCTCTGATTTTAATTATTTCTCTTCTCCCACTAGATTTGGTTCTGGTTTGCTGCAGATTTTCTAGATCCTTGAGATGACTTGAAAGCTCATCAATTTGGTGCCTTTCCAATTTCTTGATGTAGGCACCTATTGTTATAAACTTTCCTCTTAACACTGCTTTTGCTGTATTCCATAAGTTTTGGTATGTTGTGCTGTTATCCTCATTTATTTCTATAAAGTTTTTTATTTCTCTTTTGATTTCTACTATGACCCACTGTTCATTCAGGAACATGTTGTTCAATCTCCATGTGTTTGCATATGCTCTAGGGATTCCTGAGTTGCTAATTTCCAACTTCATTCCTTTATGGTCTGAGAAGCTGTATAGTATGATTCCAATTGTTTTTAATTTGCTGAGACTTGCTATATGGCCTAGTATGTGGCCAATCCTAGAGTAGGTTCCATGTACTGCTGAGAAGAATGTAAGTGCTTTATGTGTAGGATGAAAAGTTCTGTAGATATCTGTTAGATCCATTTGAGCTATAGTGTCCATTAAATCTGCTGTTTCCTTTTTGATCTTCTGTCTGATTGATCTGTCTATTGCTGAAAGTGGAGTATTGAAGTCCCCAATACTATTTATTGGAATCTAAGTCTTCCTTCAAGTCCTTTAACATATCTTTTAAATAAACTGGTGCCCTGTAATTAGGTGCATAAATTTATAATAGCTACATCTTCCTGTTGAATTGATCCCTTAATCATTATATAGTGCTCCTCTTTGTCTCTCTTAACAGTTTTTGTGTTAAAGTTTATTTTGTCTGATATTAAGATGGCTACATCAGCTCTTTTTTGGTTCTGCTGGTATGGAATCTCTTTTTCCAACCTTTCACTTTCATTCTGCATGCATCTTTGTTGGAAAGATGTGTTTCTTATAAGCAGAAAATAGATGGGTCTTGTTCCTTAATCCATTCAGCCAGTCTGTATCTTTTAACTGGAGAGCTGAGGCCATTAAAATTCAATGTGACTATTGATAAGTAGTAACTTTTCCCTGCAATTTTCCCAAAGATATTTCTAACACTTGCTTTGAATTTCCTGTGATCTTTTACTGGGAGGTTGTCTTCCTTTACCTTCTTTCATATTGATGACCGTGTTTCTGTGTTTCTGTGTGTAACACATCTTTAAGCATCTTTTTCAGGACTGGACGAGTGGCGACAAATTCTTTCAATTTCTATTTGCTATGAAAGGTCTTAATTTCACCTTCATTCACAAATGAGAGTTTTGCACTATATAATATTCTGGGCTGGCAGTTTTTTTTCTCTTAGTACTTGGGCTGTTTCTCGCCATTCCTTCCTAGCGTGTAGGGTTTCTGATGAGAAGTCTGCTGTGAGTCTAATTGGAGATCCTCTGAGAGTAATCTGACGTTTCTCTCTTGCACATTTTAGAATCTTTTCTTTATGTTTCACTGTGGTGAGTTTGATTACAGTGTGTCATGGTGAGGCTCTCTTTTGGTCATGTTTATTGGGGGGATCTATGTGCTTCCTTTACTTGAATGCCTCTTTCCTTCTCCAAACCAGGGGAGTTTTCTGCTAGTATCTCACTTCCCTGAGACTACAGTATCTCCACTTTTATTAAACTATCTTTTCCTGGACTATCAGTGCACTCCTTCCCTATTCCACCATCTTGAAATACAATATTTTTTGAAAGTATACAATCTAGTGAATTCAAGAAAAATTCCAAAGTTTAAATAAATAAATTTGTTACTCATACAATGATATTTGATGTAAGATTAGTCTTTGAAATAACAGAGTTTAAAGAGAAAAAGCAGAATGCCACTAAGAACAGACATTCAGAAGAAAACCACATGTCCTTAGAAGGCAAAAGGAATCCCATGGCACATCTCTAACTCTACCATTAGGGAATTCCAATTCAATCCCATCAAGGTGGCATGTACCAATGCCATGTCACTAGTCAAATTGATCAGTTTCCGTTCATAATTGATCATAATGATAGGATTGAATGTCAAAGGGATCACATAAACAAGACTAGTGTCTGCTAATACTAACTGATAGAATTAAAAATGAGAGAACAATCCAACATGGGACTGGGATACACAGTAGACTCATAGAATGGCAGATGTCCTAAACAGCACTCTGGCCTCAGAGTCAGCCCTTAAGTCATTCAGATCTGGCTAAAAAGCCCATGAGAGTATTTCAGGCATGGAAAGCCAAGACACTCTGGCAAAAAACAAAACAAAACAAAACAAAACAAAAAAACAAAAACACAACTAAATAAAAACTGTCTGCAAGTGAGATCCCCATGGAAAGAATGGGCCATGAAAGAAGGTGGTATCTTTCTCTGAAGGGAGGAGAGAACTTCCACTTTGACTATGGCTTTGTCCAAGATCAGAGTTGACAAACTCAAAAGGTTCCATAGCCTTTGCAGCGCATGACAAGAGCCTCCAGTGATTACTGATGCCATAATCAAGAGTGTCAATTGTTAAATCTACAACAAGAGTCACTGTTCACTTACTCCCCATGTAGGATCTCTGTCCTTAATGTTTTGTACTATGCGAATTCATGGCATCTAGTACTCAAACAGTACTTTATATTTTGTGTTTCTGTGTGAGTGCAAACTGACGAAATCTTTACTTAATATATACTAAATTGCTATAATCCAAAAGCTGTACTTTGGAAATTTATATTTATTAAATAAAACTAAAAAAAAGGCAAAAGAAAGATTGTGAACCTCACTATACTCTGATACTAGATGCTGTATTTGTTAGTCCACTAGTCACTCAAAATTAAAATGACTTGCAAGATTTCAGAAAAATAAAATTAGCCTTTATATCTGGCCTTAATCACATCCAACTATTTGACAGTCAAATGTTTACTTAAGGCTGTTTGGTTTACAGATATCTTAGTCCTATTTCTCTTCCATCACGCTGAAATGTGTTCAGCACCGTCAGAGAGCTCATACTTCTAAATTTTCCATCTCATTGTGTACTTACAACTATACAACAAATATGTTTACATATTTTGAGTCTTCTTTTCTTCTTGCTATATAAAAATTCTAAACAGGAAAATGAAAAGATTGAAGGTTGAAGGTTTTTTTTTTTTTTTTTTTTTTTTTTTGGTTTGTACTTGAAAGCAAGTATATTAAAGCAAATTTACACATAAACAATGATTAACTCAGTTTTATTGTTTCTGTTTTTCACTTTTCCCCATACTACCATTTTATTAAAGTACTGCCAACATAATTTTAACTGTTTACTCAAACAGGTTGGAGATGAAAATATCTCATGATGTGTATAGACACCAACAAAGAGAAAGGACAGCATCTTCAAAGAACTTTCAGCAAACATATCTGTAAATGATTTGTTTCTAAAGTCCCAGTGCCATAAGGCATGCTTAGGATCCAGACCTAAAAGCAATGTGCTTTAAAAAAAACTGAATAGGCAAGGCAAATTCTGGATGGTTAATCACCACCAAAGCTGGTGCAGACCATATCTGTCATTTTCCTGATATACATCCTGAACTGTTCATCAACATTACTCTGTTCTCTCTACCCTAACCTTTTGATGACAGTAAACATGACTTGACAGAGGGACCAACACAGAAATTACATGATCTTTAACCTTCTTATTTGTGACAGGCCTGGGACACATCTGGACTAATCTATCAAGGAAGAAAATTATCTTTGGAATTATAATATGACAGAGATCTTTAGGGAAAAAAAAAGACTTATGTATTTGTGTTTCAGTTAAATTTCAAAGAACAGAAAAATGACAATAATGTTAAACCTAAAGAAGCTCATTTGCTTAAAGTAAAAAGAATCCTTCTGTCAAACGAAAGGCAGTACCTGTCCAGTGTCTGTTTAAAAAAAAAACAAAACTGAAAAGAATAGGTTATGAATTTATTCTTACAAATTTATCATTGTATATAGATATTCCTGTAACTGATAAAACACACCATAGGCATCTGTGGAATTTAGTTGTTTGTATGTAATGACCACCAAAGTAAGTATACCTGTATGTGGAAATGTCCTTATATTTATTTCTGCAAAATATTTGTTCAATGTAAATGCATGACTTATACTGATGCAGCAACTACCTAGATGTGAAATCAAAAGTAAAAAATCATAATCAAGTGTAAACATATGGATTTATTCTACACTCTAAGGCAGAAAATTGTTTTTTATACTTTCTATATTTTTTGTTCTTTTGCCAAGATAATTCATATGAGCATAATGACTTCTGAACTAGAAAAAAAAAATCATGGAAGTCCAGTATAGTAATCTGACAGCAAAAGTAGAAAAAATAAGGCATTTTACCTCTACCAAACATTTTGTTTGTTTAAATGTTTTAGTCATATTGGTATATAACATTACACTTTGAATTACCAAACCACAATTTCTAACACAATTCATCCCTATCCTCTCATTCCCTTTCTTTTTTGCCTGATTGTCCCAGATAACTGAAGAAAAACACTGACAGTCACCACTCTCTTACATGCAAGAGTAACTAAAGTCCTTTCATTTCCCTTTAAGTGTATAAAGTTCCTATATTAATGTTTATAATCATAATTTTAGTGACACTTTGGATGAATAGAGATCACACTTGAGCCACTTAGCAACCACTCAGTAAATGCCAATAAAGAGTATTCCTAATGTGTAGAATCCTTGATAGAGATACTCTGCCAGCCTGAAACAAAATTTAACTACAGTAATTTCCCACAGCTGAAATTACATATGTTTTCTTATTGATTTATATAGTATAATTAATGGGGATTCTTTGAAATTATTCTGAGTAAATGACTGAATTTTTTTTATTAGCTCTTAGTATAGTTCTGGTATGCTATGCATCCAACTAAAGATTTAGTTCACTATCATCTTCAGCTCTTTAACTTGGCTGAATATAAATACGTAGTTTACAAATAAATATTTTAGACTCTAGATTCTCAATTTCAAATGAAGGCTTTGTTTTGATTCTGTCAGTCCTTTAACATCAAACTCCTGTAAACTATTATTTATATACATGAAGAGATTTCTTTCTTTCTTTCTTTCTTTTTTTTTTTTTTTTTTTTTTTTTGGCCAGGCAGAGTTAGACAGTGAGAGAAAGAGAGACAGAGAGAAAAGACAGAGAGAAAGGTCTTCCTTTGTCCGTTGGTTCACTCCCCAAGTGGCCGCTACGGTTGGATCCTTGCAGCCAGCGCGCTGCGCCGATCCGAAGCCAGGAGCCAGGTGCTTCCTCCTGGTCTCCCATGCAGGTGCAGGGCCCAAGGACCTGGGCCATCCTCCACTGCACTCCCAGGCCACAGCAGAGAGCTGGACTGGAAGAGGAGCAACCAGGACAGAATCCGGTGCCCCAACCATGTCTAGAACCCAGGGTGCTAGTACCGCAGTTGAAGGATTCGCCTAGTGAGCTGTGGTGCCAGCTCAAATTTCTAAATTAACATGCAATTCATGAAAACCTATTTTATTTCATTATGGGGGTATTCACATAACATAAATTGGTAAAACAATGTACCTTTTAAAGTCAAGATTACTTCCAAATTACTTTCCTCAAGATATTGAATTATATGATACAGCAAGCAGTATATCTCTCTAGCTAAATATTCAGTTTTAAAATCAGTATCAAGTCCTTAGAGTAGGGGAAGATTTTAATTTATAAAAATATCCTTATGAAATGTTCTTCAGGCTGTGTAGGTTCTCCTTATGGGATAGGCCTTGTGGAGGAGAGACCATGGTGATACTGGGGGGAACATTTGCAGGGATAATAACAAGAGATGGAACTGTGCTAGCATTTTTCCCCTAAAATTTATCCTCAGCAGTATACAGACAAATTATATATACGTGTAAGCTGTTGGAGGTTATGACTTCACCTTCTTGGAACCTATCATCTGATAAATAATGAATTTTTCTTGGTGGAATTGCAATTTCTCTTTGGAAGTTTTATATATCTTCTGGATTAATGCTTTTAATAAGTAGGTAACAACAGTATTAGGACTTTTTCTTTTGACATTCGAAAAGGATCATCTATACCTTATAAAAGAGACATGTCTCAATGAAATGTTATACATTATTGATCTTGATTGAGAGGAGGAGAAGGAGCCCTGCACAAATCAGTCATCAGTGTCAAATAGATTTGGCATTTTGTTGACTTTCACATGACAAGACAAACAAATATTGGCCATTCAGATCCAAAAGAACAATAGAAGGTGATACAATGAATGCACAACAGTAAAGTCGATAGCTATAGTTAATCCTAAGAAATTGATGTTTGAGTTTGAGACTACTGAAAACAGTGCATCACACTTTTGTTCATAACACTAATATCTTTTACAAAGCTGTATTTATGCATAATAGATTTTTTGTATAAGCAATACATGACTATCATAGAAGCTAGTACATGAAATAAAAAGATCATTTTCTTTACAAATATTTAAGTCTTTCCTTGCTTTGACCTTCAAAGGATATTGGACAAGGCAGTATAAGGGATTGGATAAATCATTTATGACATGGGATACTTCATACTTGAAAGATATCAGTGGATTCCTTGTTGTTCTGAGTTCCACAGACTCCAAATAATTTTTCAACTTAAGACTTGGCTTACACAACAGTGGAAAAGCAAATATCCACTTGACCTGCTAGTGTGTGATGCATGTGCTGTACACAAGAGATTTTAGTTATTTTAGGAAAGAGTTCATTTGAACCGTACTTGATATGACCATTACATTTAAAAGAAATCCCTCAATGATGCATTTCTTTGGATATTTTTACAAAGGAAGAATGAACTGCTGGATCATGAGAGAGCTAGTAGTCACTGTTGCACATGTGGCTAGGGAAAGCCTGAGGAATGTTTGAAATCCCAATGATCCTGAAGTCCAAGATTCCCAAGAGAGCTATAAAATTAGTGGTAGAACTTATGGTTGTCAGAATGGCACCCATGCTATTTAGAAAGTTTTGCTTCTTCTTTTTTATTATTAGAGATGATTCTCTTGCATGGCCTCACAGCATCATTGGTAATTGGTTTCTACAATCTCCCAATGAGCCTCTTACATAACACACAAGGAATTTAAATTCTTTTCTCTTTTATTTTAAGATGATGCAGTGAAATTTTCCAGCTGCCTTTTTGTTTATAAAATCAGCAAAGTTCTTCTCAAAGGGGGAATTTTTATTGTTTGTTAAGACAGTGGCAGTTTTAGAATCTTCTGCTTTATTTTTAAATCTGTAAGTTTAGTTTGAAGCCCCCCTGCCCCTACTTAATTTTATTTTATTTTTTCAGTATATTCAGCCAAAGGCTGAAGTTTATTTAAGACTGTTTGTTCTGCTACCCAATCTTTTGTTTACGTACCATGTCCAAAGTTTCTGGTTTCAGACCATCCACAAAAATGTTGAAGAGGGTTGTAGAAATGTCAGCATTTAAGCTGAATACTAAATGTTAACTAAAGCATCTAATTAATCTATCAGAATTTTTCTATTATTTCTCTACTTTGCTGTTTGTGAGATAGAACCAAGTTCCAATTTGGCTAGACTCCAGGACATATTCTTTAATATAGATTCTCCTAATATACACTTTCAGATATTCAACTATGGCAGAATTTTCTGTCTCTTATAATTATCCTTTTCTAAGCAAGCTTTTTGCATCTTCTGGCTCCACCCAAAAGATCGATTAACACACAGAGATCAAGGAGAGATTACATGTATGTATACAAGATATGCCTCAGTATTTCAGTAAAATCTTTTTCTGCCCTGTGTTCTGGGAGATCCTTAACAATGTAACAGAGATCTGCCCATGAGCCAGGATAAGCGTTCAAGAGTAGATTAAATACTTAATATTTTTTCAGGAAGATGAAGGAAATAACTATCAAAATGTCCATGGAGGTTGAATTACATCTGTGTTTGGAGAAGGAAGAGGTAAGGCAAAGGTGGAACACAAACAGAAAGGTAGTACTGAATTTGCCTCTATATCATATCTTTCTAGAGAATATTCTAGGGAGGCAGTATTGTAGTTCAGATTGTATTTAGAACCTCCCTCTACCAATTAACAAATGCCAACTATCATGTGGTCAGGAGTTCACTGCTTTATGATTTAAGACTTCTTTAAAGAGAACATTCCTATTCATATCTGTAATTCCTAAAACTATTCATTGCATTTTTAAATTATCTTTTACCAAAGGGAAATTATCTATTTATTTGGAGGTGTATATGAATTGGTAAAATGGAAGGTACCATAGTTCAAATGGACAGGACACAAAGCAAGATTGAGAAAATTTGATTTTTAAAATGTATTTTATTTATTCGAAAGGCAGAGTTATGAGAGAGAGAAAATGAGAGACAGAGAGAAGGAGATCTTTCACATGATGGTTCACTCTCCAAATGGCTGCAATGGCTTTGGCTGGGCCAGACCAAAGTCAGGATCCAGGAGCTTCCTCCAAGTCTCCCACATGGGTGGCAAGGGCCCAAGCACTTAAGCCCTCTTCTGCTGCTTTCCCAGGCATGTTAGCAGGGAGCTGCATCAGATGTGGAGCAGCTGGACTCGAACCAGCACTCATAGGGGATGCTCATGTCTCAGGTCACAGCTTAAACTGCTGTGTCACATTGCCAGTCTGATAGAGGGAAATTCTTAAGAGACTTTCAAAAGTTGACATAAGGATTAAATCTTTCTAAAGTATGGTAGTCTAATGAGATCTTCTGTATTAGAGCCGGCTCCAGGATGAATTTATTGGTCATTTGTCTGTCCTCTTACTGCTGAGTTCCTTACATAGACAAACAAGACTCAAGTGAATGTATAAGCAGACAGATAGACAATAGGAGAAATGTTAAAAGTCAGTTTAAGCCCACAAAAAAGTATAATCTGATCAGAAATCAAAAGCATAGAAATGAAGATGAATATGAGGTTTTTAATGGATGAATAAAGTACTGAGAAATTAAATTCAACCCAAATTTATATTGTGTCTCAATTTGCCCTTGAATAGGTATATTCCTCGAAAGTGCACACTATTGTGGGTTGGGTGTCCTGATCTGCAGTGACAGGTGACTTTACTGAATTTTGGTGGAATTTCTACTTTTATCCAAGTTCATCATCCAGAAATAACTAGGAATACACTTATAGTGAAACAAAATCAGGTGCATTAAGAGAGCAGGAATACCAGAGTAACCTTGGGTGTTTCTCAGAAGAGTATAGGACGGTCTTTTATGAGTTTTGGCTTGAGCTGGAAGTTTCTAAGATTTGAGAAAACAAAATTCAATTCTGTACATTATGGTTTCAAGAAATGCTAGCCAAACAGTGGCTAAGTATCTTAAAATTTT
The DNA here is from genome assembly GCF_033115175.1 of Lepus europaeus. NCBI lineage: Eukaryota > Metazoa > Chordata > Mammalia > Lagomorpha > Leporidae > Lepus > Lepus europaeus. The sequence continues at coordinate 64,798,407 of NC_084831.1, forward strand.
ATATTCTGGCAACTGAGATTTCCTTCAGTTATATTCAGATAAATAATCAATGGCATACCCAGAGGGTGGAATGTTATTAAATGCTAAAAAGAAATAACCTATTAAGTTATTAAAAGTTATAAAGAAAACCTAAGTGCACATTACTGTGTGATTCCAACTATGTGATATTCCAAAAAAGGCAAAACTATGAAGACAATAAAAATATCAGTAGTTGTCAGTAAACATATCAGTAGTTGTCAATTACTGTGGGAAGAGAAGTATGAACAGGCAGAGCACAGATGATTTTTGAGATGTGAAAATTTTCACATGATACTGTAATGGTGAAGACAAGTCATAATATGCTTGTCCATACTTACAGAATGCATACTTCTTCTTCTTCTTTTTTTTTTTTTTTTTTTTGACAGGCAGAGTGGATAGTGAGAGAGAGAGAGACAGAGAGAAAGGTCTTCCTTTTTGCCGTTGGTTCACCCTCCAATGGCCGCTGCGGCTGGTGCATCTCGCTGATCCGAAGGCAGGAGCCAGGTGCTTCTCCTGGTCTCCCATGTGGGTGCAGGGCCCAAGGACTTAGGCCATCCTCCACTGCACTCCCGGGCCACAGCCGAGAGCTGGCCTGGAAGAGGGGCAACTGGGATAGAATCCGGCGCCCCAACCAGGACTAGAACCCGGTGTGCCGGTGCCGCAAGGCGGAGGATTAGCCTGTTGAGCCACGGCCGCGGCCCAGAATGCATACTTCTAAAGTGAAATCTCACATGTGAAACTGTGGAATTTGGGTGATAAAAATATATCAATGTAGGTTCATCCATCAAAACGAATGTATCACTCTGGTGGGGGCTATTTATAATGAGGGAGACTATGCATGTGTATAGGATAGGAGTATGTGGGTAATATATATATATTTGCTCAAATTTTCCGCGAACCTAAAAACAGCAAAAATAGAAAATTATTTTTAAAAGTAAAGTCTATTTGAAAATGTTTTTAAAATTTATATCCCGCGGCCAGTGTTGTGGTATAGCAGGTTAGGCCTCTGCTTGAGACACCACCGACCTATATAGGAGTGTCAATTTGTATTCCTGCTGCTCTACTTTCAATCCAACTTCCTGCTAATGAACCCAGGATGGCAGAAGATTATGGCCCAAGTATTTTGGTCCCATCACCCATGTTTGAGACTTGGTTGGAGAACCTAACACCTGGCTTCAGCCTATCCCATATCTGGCTGTTATGGGCATTTGGGAAGGGAACAAATGGATAGGTTTCTCTCTCCTTCTCTCTGTTGCTCTGTCTTTCGAATAAAGATTTATTTTAAAAATACATCAGGAATAGTGGGAGGATTAAAGGGAAAGTAGAATTTTCATGTGTAAAAGTGAAGCAGTCACTCACATTACTGAAAATTGGGGGCATTCTGAATGTTTCTGTATTTGCAAAGTGGCCTGTGTTCTATTCGGAATATCATTCATGTTCCGTTGGAAATTCCAGGTTTGACTGCCAGCAATGGTGATCTTCACTTTCTCTTGTTGTCATAAGGTTATATTTTCAAACGGCAATGTCATCCTTGGAGTCTGTTATAGAGCTGTATAATAAGTGAAGACACTGCTTTATCTATCATACTTTTTAAATTAACATAGTCATGTATGTTTTATCCAATATAAGGTAATATAACATGGTAATTTTAATATTTTAATTAAATTTTTTAAGGTTTTTAAAAAATTATTTGAAAGGCCAGTTAGAAAGAGAGAGAACGAGAAGGTCTTCCATCCACTGGTTCACTCCACAAATGGCCGCATTGGCTAAGGATGGGCGGGCCTGAAGCTAGGAGCCAGGAGTTTCTTCCAGTTCTCTCGTGTGAGTACAGGTGCCCAACACTTGGTCCATCTTCCACAGCTTTCCAGGGAACTGGATCAGAAGAGGAACAGCTGAGATGTGACCAGTACCCAAATGGGATGCCAGCATCACAGGCAGAGGCTTTATCTGCTATGCCACAACTCTGTATCCCTAACTCCATTATTTATTCTTACTGTGTGCCAACCACTGTTTTCAGGCTTAAGAAATACAGTAACATTCAAACAAATCTCAAAACTAACAACTTTGGCTGTTCTGATGGAGCTTCACTTTTGATATTCTAGTGGAAAAAAACAAAACCAGCAATTAATAAGTAAACATATTTTCGGTAATAATAAATGGAAAAACAAAATAAAGAAGTCTAAGGTGTTAGAGGGCTACAGCATGGGCTTAGTAGTGATGTGTTATTTTAAAAAAAATCAGCAGGGATGGCTTCTCTGACAGGTGACTTTGAGTGAAGTTCTGTGTGGAGGAAGGGCGTGAATCTTTTGAAGATCTAAGGGAATAGATCAGTGTTCCAAGCAGAGGGAACAGGATAAAGGCCAGTGTGGCTAGGGCAGGACAAGATGCAGAGTGTTAGAAATGAGCTCAGAAATAAGCAGAAACTAGATTACTTGGGGTCTTGTCGAACATGATAAACAGTTTGGATTTTCTTCTTAGTCATACGAGATTATGAAGGTTCCAGGAGTGTTGGAGCAGGATGTTGACATAGTCTGATTTATTTTGTTTCAAGCAGATTATGCTGGCTGCTGTTTGCAAACCTGGCCATGAGAAGCACGAGTGGAAGCAAGGGATAGAGTCCACTGCAATAGTCGATAGAGATGACAGTGACTTGATCAGGATGATGACAGTTTGTCAGACACACATATAGTCAGGATGTGATGGGAAGCTAGGGTTCAAAGGACCTACACATGGTTTTGATGTAGCAGTTCTAAAAAGGAATAAAGGCTTGTCCTGGAGTTTCAGACCAAATAAACTAAGGGAGTAGTAGAGCCATTTTATAATGAGGGACCTTGTGAAAGATTGAGGGACAAAGCCTGAAGAAAAATCAGTTCTGTTTTGAAAATGCTGTTTGAGATACTTTCTGAGCATTTTGTGAATAGGTGTGAAATAGTCTTAGGGAGGAGGCAGGAACAGGGGCATGATGGGAGTCATCAATGCACAGATGGAAATTAAAACTGTGAGAGAGAGGCCATCACTGTGGTATAGCAGGTAAAGCCCCTGCCTGTGATGCTGGCATCCCTTATGGGCACTTGTTCGTGTCCTGGCTGCTCCACTTCTAGTCCAGTTTCATGCTAATGTGCCAGGGAACGCAGCAGAAGATGGCCCATGTGCTTGGGCCCCTGCTACCTACCTGGGTGATCCGACAAAGCTCCTGGCTTGTGGCTTTGGCCTGGCCCAGCCCTGTGTGTTTTGACCACTTGGGGAGTGAACCACTGGATTGAAGACCTCTCTATGTCTCTCCCTCTCTCTCTCTGTAACTCTGACTTTCAAATAAATAAATAAATCTTAAAAAATAATACAAGAGAATTCTACCACTGAACCACCAATGGAGGAATCTGGAAAACATCATGCTGAGTGAATTAAGCCAGTCCCAAAGAGACAAATATCATTTGTTTTCCCTAATCGGTGACAACTGAGCACCAAAGGGGAAACCTGTTGAAGTGAAATGGACACTATAAGAAACAATGACCTGATCAGCTCTTGTCCTGACTCTTGATGTACAATGTAATACTTTATCCTTTTTAGTATTTTGTTGTTGTTGTTGTTGTTGTTGTTCTAGTACTAGTGGTTGAACTCTGTAATTAACACACAATTATTCTTAGGTGTTGAATTTTAACTGAAAAGTGATCCCTGTTAAATATAAGAGTGGGAAAAAGAGAGGGAGGAGATGTACAATTTAGAACATGCTCAATCGGACTTGCCCCAAATGGTGGAGTTAGAAATGTGCCAGGGGATTCCAATACAATCCCATCAAGGTGGCATGTACCAATGCCATCTCACTAGTCCAAGTGATCAATTTCAGTTCACAATTGATGACTCTAATAGGTCTAAGAGTCAAAGGGATCACACAAACAAGACAAGTGTCTGCTAATACTAACTGATAGAATCAAAAAGTCCAGCTCTCTGCTGTGGACCGGGTGGGCAGTGGAGGATGGCCTAGGTATTTGAGCCCCTGCACCCACATGGGAGACCAAGAGAAAACACCTGGCTCCTGGCTTTGGATTGGCACAGCCCCGGCAGTAGCGGCCATTGGAGGGTGAACCAACGGAAGGAAGACCTTTCTCTCTGTCTCTCTCTCTCACTGTCTAACTCTACCTGTCAAATAAAAATAAAAAGGACAGAAAACAGAGCAGATAATGAGGTAAACAATTATCCAGAGAAACTAAGTTCCTGAAAGCAAATTCAAAACACTGATTGCAAATGAGGGAGGGATCCACTGAGACTCCAGGGTTGCTCCCTAAGGTGCTATAAAGCATTTTATATACATTTTGAAAATATTTATAGGTGGACATTTGGTGTAGTGGTTAATATGCTTCTTGAGATGCCCGCAGCCTATATCAGAGCACCTGGGTTTGAGTTATGGCTCCATTTTCAATTCCAGCTTCCTGCTAACACTTTCTGTGGGAGGCAGCCAGTAATCACTCAAGTGATTGGACCTCTGCCAACCATGGGGGAAACTTGCATTGATTTCCAGGCTCCTGGTTTCTGAAGGGCCAGCCCTGGCAGTAGTGGATATCTGAGGAATGAACCAACAGAAGTGTTATCACTCTGTCTCATTCTAAGTGCTTTTAAAGAAATAAATCTAAAAGAGAAATTATTAGTTTCTCTGTAAGCAAAATAATGTATGTTATATTACTCATTTCCCTTTAAATTTGATGACACAAAAATTGAACAATTTCGTGCTATTGTAATATTAGAGTTTTAGATTATTAACTAAATGTGGTCAATTATATTGAGAAATAATGTTTAAGTTATTTTAAATTTATTTATTATTTTAAATTATTTCAAATTATTTAAAATTAAAGTCAGATCTCCTTGAATTTCTCCTGTAAAGTCTTCCCCCAATTCCCTTATGTCCATGCATAGCACGTCAGGTAACTTTATGCTGCCAACTTAAATACTGAAATGAAAGTATACTCATTATTATTGTTTATAATCTTCTGAGTCCTTGTAGTAGAAGAACATTCTTATATAAGTTAATTCCAATCTCAATAACTAACCTATCAGTCCCAGATTTTCTCCCAAAGTAAGACAGAAAGTTAAATTCTTGCTCATTACAAAACCTCTTTAAACATTGTGTTCACATTCAAGCTTTTTAATTAATATTTTCATGACAATAATCGTGTATATTTTTGGGCATTTCAGGACATATCTGCAATGGGCACTGATCAAATCAGGATAACCAGTATTTCTCCTTTTTGACATTACTTTATGATTATAGCCTTATAGTTTCTTTCTTCTATTTGTTCATAAAACTCATACCAGGTTATTTGGAACTACAGTCACCTTATCCTTGTTTTGCTGTGTAACAGTAGGAATTTTTCCTTTAGATTTACTCAGTTGATACTCACTATTCAATTCCCTCTAATCCCTACCACTCCCATACTCTAATAGTAAATATTCTGTGTTCAGATTGAGATTTTTAAGCTTTAACATATGGTCGTGAAAATGTGATATTCGTCTTTCTGTGTTGTGGCTTATTTCACTTAACAAGAGGTCCTCCAATTCCATGCATTTTACTGCAAATGATAGGATTTTCTCTTTTTGGATAAATTATCTCTCTCTCTCTCTCTCTCTCTCTCTCTCTCTCTCTGTGTGTGTGTGTACGTGAGTGTGTGAGTGACTTTTTTTATCCATTCATCTGATGATAGATATCCTAGATGATTCCATATCTTGGCACTTGTGAAAACTGCTGGGGTGTTGCTGGATCATATGGAATTTATTTTTTTAAAAAAAGATTTATTTATTTATTTGAGAGGCAGAGTTACAGACAGAGAAAGGGAGAGACAGAGAGATCTTCTATCTGCTGGTTCACTCTTCAAATGGCCGCAACAGCCAAAGCTGGGCCAATCTGAAGCCAGAAGCCATGAAATTACTCTGGGAGGCTCAAGCCCTTGACGCATCTTCCAGTGCTTTCCAAGGTCATTATCAGGGAGCTGGATAGGAAGTGGAGCAGCCAGGACTTGAACAAGTGGCCATATGGGATACTGGCGCTGCAGATGGAGGCTTGAACTACTAAGCCACATCACTAACCTTGATCATATGGAATTTATATTTCACTGCTTTTGAGGAATCATGAACTATGACATTTCTAGAAAAAAATCATGAACTATGACATTTCTAGAAAAAAAAACATAAGGGAGAGTCTTAAAGAAACTTATTTTTGGATTAGACCACAAAAGTGCAGGCAACTAAAGCAAAACCAGACAAATGGAATTATATCAAACTCAGCACTTCTGCATGGCAAAGGAAACAATCAAAAGAGTGAACAGACATGGAAAAATGCTCAATATCATTAGACATCAGAGGAATATAAATCAAAACCACAATGAGATATTAACTCAATGCTGTTGGAGTAGCAATTTTCAAAAATAGAGCAAGCAACAAATGGTGGCAAGGATGTGGAGAAAGATGAACTCTTAGACATTGTTGGTGGGACTATAAATAACTTAAACCACATTAAGTCTTTTGCAAACAATATGGTAATATGCTTCTAACTCTTATGATAACAGACTTTTGGTCATAATACAATTTATGAAGTTCTTTTAAATATGGTTACCAAGGTGGATAATGAAGACATGTAGGACTAACATCTCAATTCCTCATCCCCTTCCTTCAAGCAATAAACTTCTATTAATGGTACTTGTCACATAAGCATGATTAGCAATGCCATGTTACAGATACTAATGGGAGTAGTTTGATTTTTTGATTCTTTGTATTATTCCTTTATTTTCAGATTTAACATATTTCACTTTCTATGTTTTTGAGCTTCCATGTGACTAAAAATCTTAAGTGTATCTTCCACTGAAAACAAGGATTTCTAGATTACCATGTTGTTGCTTGTTGTCCACAAGTTAAATTTGTGCTACTGGTTTTCTAAGTCATTCTTATGGTTTACAAGCCAGGTTTCCTTACTTTCACCTTTAATTGCAATGGGCACTATAGCTCAATAATCAGAAATGTATTCTAATGTGAAAACCTGTCTTGAACATTTGCTGCACAATTTTAACAAGTAAATGTCTAATTAAATATTAATTAATTAATTTTCAAACTATAGTAAGATATCATTTTAGCCACTTGTTTGGCAAAGATATAAAATATAAAACAAACTTTGACAAAACTATATTTGAAAGTATAGTGGCACACACAGGAATTTCATTCTTTCTTTTTGTTGTTGTTGTTCTTTTTAAATTTTAGCTCCTGCAAATAAGGAAGAACATGTGGTATTTGTCTTTGTGGATCTGGCTTATTTCTTGCAACATGATATCCTCCATTGCATCCATTTTGATGAAAATGATAGAATTTATTTTTTAAATAGCTGAATATTCCATTGTGTATGTGTGTGAGCATACATATATTTATACACATGTACTCATATTATATATATATATATATTTCACATTTTATTTGCCTTTTTTTTTTTTGACAGGCAGAGTGGATAGTGAGAGAGAGAGAGAGACAGAGAGAAAGGTCTTCCTTTTTGCCGTTGGTTCACCCTCCAATGGCCGCTGCGACCGCCGCACTGCACTGATCCGAAGGCAGGAGCCAGGTGCTTCTCCTGGTCTCCCATGTAGGTGCAGGGCCCAAGGACCTGGGCCATCCTCCACTGCCTTCCCAGGCCACAGCAGAGAGCTGGCCTGGAAGAGGGGCAACCGGGACAGAATCTGGCGCCCCAACCGGGACTAGAACCTGGGGTGCTGGCACCACAGGTGGAGGATTAGCCAAGTGAGCCGAGGCGCCGGCCTTTATTTGCCTTTTTAAAGACAAAGGGCTGCACACATATACACAAAGAGATAGATCTCATATTTGCCAGTTCACTCCCCAAATGCCTCCAACAGCCAGAACTAGGTGAGGCTGAATCTAGGAGTCTGGAACTCAACAGGGTTCCCACGTGCATTGCAAGGATCCAAGTACCTGAGCCATTATCGACTGTCTCTGAGGATCTGCATTAACAGCCTTCTAGAATCAGGAGCGGTGTTAGGCCTCAAGCCCAGGCACTCTGATATGGGATGCAACTATCCCAAGCTTTGTCTTAACTGCTGTGGCAAACACTCACTCCAGATTACTATCTGTGTACCTTAATATTCCTTCTTAAACAAAAGAAAGATAATGCAATAAAGATTCTTTTACCACTAGAATTCCAAGGATCTAAGTTTCATGGTTGCTCATATTATAAACATGTGACTTCGTTTCTTATAACTGAATTACTATGGTGTTCCTTCAAATTCAAGTCCTTGGTTTTATAAGACACATAGTTCTCTTTTACATTTGCCAGTTTTTAAAGAGCTGTTGTTGGATCCCTTTGATATTTGATTATACCTCATGATTTACCCGCATTGGCAACTACTAGTCTGTCCTTTGTACTTGTTTGTCCTGATATCAGCAATGTCAATAAAAATTATATTTTGAGCATTGACCTAGAACATTTATGAGAGAAGATTTTATGATATAATTTAATTTTTATCAATCAAGAACTAGGTGTAATGATGATGATGGTGGTTGTTTTATAATAGCTAAAATAAGACCAGACATTTATGTCAATTATCTGAAGTTATTTATTTGATAGGCATAGTCACAGAGAGTGAGGGAGAGAGGGAGAGACAGGGACAGAGACAGAGAGAGACAGAAAGAACGAGAAACTCTGCTGGTGCTCTCATTTAATGACTGCAATGGCCAAGGTGGGACCAGGACTGAAGACAGGTATGTGGCACACAATCCAGGTCTCCCATGTAGGTGGCAGGAACCCGACTGAGTCATAATTGTATTAGCAGGAAGCTGGAGTCAGATTCAGGTACTCAACCTAAGAAGTACAGCGTAAAACATGGGCATCTTATCTGCTAGTATAAATGCTGGCTCCCTCAAACTTATATTTAGTAACTGATAGAAGTGGTTCTGTGACTTCCAGACTTCCACTATTTTAACTCATTTTTGCTGCCTTCATAAAGAGATGCTGTACCTGTATAGGCTTCAAACATGAACCTCTGTTTTAACAGTCCAGTATGCTTATTAGGAATGCAATGGGAACCTATGCTGATGTACTTATTACTTTGCTGTCCTTGTGAAATATCACCATTTTTTTCCAGATACCTTATTCTCACCTTATATTGATAATGCTACTTTCTAGATATTGCATCATTCCAGCTGCTCCTTTAAAAAACACCAATCTATTTTTCAGTCTGAATAGGTGGGTAACTCTCTATATGCTTTAGCTCAAGAGATCCACTTGTGCTAGTTTTTAAAATTTGATTCCAGAAACTATTGTGATACTGTGTACCACTCATTTATAACCCAAAAATAGAACCGAAAACTTGAAGTGGAATCTATGTTGCGAATAGTTTGTCACTGTTAAATGCAGGTTTATTTCCACCATTCGTGTTTTTTTCTTCTGTCTGTATTATACATAAACTGAAAAATACTTTTTCTAACAAAAATGTTTCATGTCACATTCTCCCAGAACCATTTGGGAATGTCATTGAATAAACTAATAGTAGGCTTCCAAGCCAAAAGTAATTATGTTGCATTGCTCTTTTTTGGCAGGGAGCTATTTTTTCCTATAAATGAGGCACTTTAGCATAAGCACTTTTACAGTGTGAAGTGGAGGAGGATTTGATGCAGATGTCTTTCAGGTAAGATACAAGATGATTTTTCCCCCTTGTAGATTAATGTAACAAAGTGATCAATCAAGCCAATTAATCAATCAACTTGAGTTTTGATAATCACTGTAGCAAATGGCAATGAAATGGAAACATATACCCTTGAAAGTTGAAGCTGTTCTTGATGACTGAGAATTCTGTGACATTTTGTATTCAAAAAAAACTTTAAATTAATTCATATTAATTTTTGCTTTAAGCTACATTTTAAGGAGTTAATTCTCTGCCATTTTTTGAGAAGTAAGCTAGTTCAGGAAGGCTGTCCAAATATGGTTAGTGACTTGATGGAAAAAATGGAGTGTACAATCCAGTCTGTATCCCATCTATTTTAGTATAGTTCATAATAACAGATTATGAAGGTATCATATACCTTCTAATGAGAAGGTATCATGCAGATTTATGGAATCAAGTTTACATACTGCAAGGGTTAAGAAAAATACATTTTGTAAAATATTTTCATATAGCATGTGTATACATATATATATATATGCACACATATTAACAGCTATAAGGAAAATAAATATTTTAAATATATTCCTAAAGTGCATAAATACTTTGAACACACAAGAAGCCCATAAAATATCTTCATGAGTTATAAAACTACTTATGGCTAACATATATTGATAGTCTAGGTAGTATGGAGTATGCCAAGCACTTAAATTATCTAAATTATCTCATTTTAAACTCATTAAGCACTATGAGAAAAAATGCCATTATTTCCATCGTAAGGTAATGAAACTAAAGGTGTATACAATTTTGTAAGGGTCACAGATAACCAGACTTGGAGACAAGGCACTGAAAAAGTCAATATGTTGCTCTACTGACCATAAGTTTAAGCCCCATTTAATTCGTCTTCCCTCTGTATACTACTCTTTTAGGTAAATAACATTTTATTTAATGTAAATCCAGCATGTATCTTTGCTTTACTTTCTTTGTTTAATTATAAGCATGTGACTTTGGCCAATTTTTCAGTAATTAATATATAGCAACAAACAAGAGATTAAAGTTTTTTTTTAAGTATTTATTTATTTGAAAGGCAGAATTACAGAGAAGTGAAGGCAGAGAGAGAACCATCTGCTGGTTCACTTCCCAGATGACTGCAATGCTGTACCGATTCGAAGCCAGGAACCAGGAGCTTCTTCTGGGTCTCCCACACAGGTGCAGGAGCCCAAGGATTTGGGCCATTTTCTACTGCTTTCCCAGGCCATGGCAGAGAGCTAGATCGGAAGTGGAGCAGCCAGGACTCAAACTGGTGCACATCTGGGATGCTGGCACTGCAGATGGTGGCTTTACCTGCTAGCCACAGTGCTGGCCTCAGAGCCTAAAGTTTTAGAATTTAAAAAAAAAAAAAAAACTTCAAGATTTATTATTTTTAGTGCTATTATCTGTTTCAATATGTTTTATTTTACCTGACATCTATTGGAGGATGACCATGAGTTCAGAAAATTAACAAAAACAAGAGTACAAGCTAATAAGTTCTAGGCACAGCCTGGGTTACCAACTATATCAGATGCGATCTGAATCTTTCCTATCTTCATCTCCCAGGGTGGATTTTGGTTACTGGAGCTGGGACTGATGGAATGTTAATTAACATTACACAGGCCATGGATTTTAAATTGTACAGGAGAACCATAACAACTGCACTGTAAAGATGAGAAGCTGAAACAGAACACTCAACATGAGTATTACTAGGGCTCAGTGGTGGATCACACTGTGCTGTGAGTACTCACTTGTCTAACCCCAGGACGACAGTTTTTCAGGCACCACAGTATTGGTACCATCTGCTTCTTTCCTCATGTTGGTTATTATTTCTTATCTAAATACGGTTGCTTAGATTTATAGCTTAAGTACAACCATCTTAGTTCAGTGTTTTTAGTTACTAGAAGACACAAGTTCATATCTTTGTTGGCAAGACTGGACTAGGCCTGAAGTTGCACCTGGGCTTCAATGAAAGGCTGCATTGGATTGTGAGATCAATGTCTTGATGTCAACTAGTCATGTGTTCTAAATTTGACTAGACCTCTATGTGACATTGGACATATTGAATGCCTTCTTTGAAACCAGGCCCCAGTTAGTGTTTAATGTTCAGAGGTCCCTTGACGCTTTAGTAGCATGACTATTCATATCAATATGCCTGAAGTAGAATATACAGTTAAACTTGGCTTTTCTGAAAACACTTTTGAAGTTTTATGTCTTATAAATGGTGGTAAAATATCATGTGTACCTTTCTTCATGAAAATATATGTATTATGTAGCCATTGAAGGATCAGCTCTTAGGAAAAATCCTTCAGAGTTCCTATCATGTTGGACTAAAAGGAATATAATCTTTCTGACTTGCAAGAAGAATGTAAGTTCTAAATGCATGTGGACAAAATATTTTTATGTGTATATATGGCCTTCGATATGGAAAATGATGACTTTGGGAATCATTGAGAAAATGCAGATGAGGAAATCCCAATCATGGGGGTGCATACACCTTTACAATAACAGAACACACACTCCCTGTTGTCTTATTAATCAATGAAGAAATGTTTTAAAACAGTATATTTAACAAAACATGCCATAGGCTGTTGTGAATTTGTTTTTACACGGGAGGTGTTCTTATTTGTATATGTAGTAGTGTGACGATAGATGTAGCATACAGTATATCAGAACTGAGGCCAAATTTAGACAGACGAATGTTTTGCCAAGGCAACAGCTTGGCACACCTTAAAACAGATTCAGTCTGTAATCTGCATCCAGACTGAGTCCAGTACAGCATCAGCTTAAGGATTGCCCAGGGCCGGCTCTGTGGCATACTAGGTAAAGCATCTGCCTGCAACACCAGCATCCTATATGTGTGCTGGTTCATGTTTTGGCTGTTCCTCTTTCCATCCAGCACTCTGCTACGGCCTGGGAAACCAGTGGAAGATGGCCCAAGTATCTGAAAGAAGCTCCTGGCTCCTGGCTTTGGATCAGCCCAGCTCTGGCCATTGTGGCCAATTGGAGAGTTCCTTTCTCCATAATTCTTCCTCTAAAATAAATAAATAAAAAATCTTAAAAAAGAAATATTAGCCAGGGGTGCATTTTTTTCTCTGTATTGCACTGAACATTCAATTCTGACCCCAAATTTCGTTATATAACAATACAGAAAAAATGCAATTAACCAATCTAGCTATTTTCACAGGGCATTTTAAGAATCTTTAATACTTGCACACAATGTAGCTTCCCTCTTTGCCTCTTGCAAAGTAGCTTAGGAACTTTCCACAGTATGCTTCTTGAAAGGAAATTTTTTTCTAATTGATATGATTCCAGTTAAGATAATTCCCTTGTCATGTTAATGCTCTGGTCAGGAATCTGTTTCTTGCGCAAAGTTAAATTTTCCATGAGGGGAAGGACTGAGAACACATCCCTAAGATGTGATATGTATCAGTTATGGTGACCACAGCTGCTATCACAACTATAGAATGTATAATGACTTTTTTTTTTTAAACAGGTAGAGCGGACCGTGAGAGAGAGAGACAGAGAGAAAGGTCTTCCATCCGTTGGTTCACCCCATAATGACCGCTGCGGCCAGCGCGCTGTCGCCAGCGCACCGCGCTGATCTGAAGCCAGGAGCCAGGTGCTTCTCCTGGTCTCCCATGTGGGTGCAGGGCCCAAGGACCTGGGCCTTCCTCCACTGCACTCCCAGGCCACAGCAGAGAGCTGGCCTGGAAGAGGGGCAACCGGAACAGAATCCGGCGCCCTGACCGGGACTAGAACCCGGTGTGCTGGCTCCACAGGCGGAGGATTAGCCTAGTGAACCACGGCGCCGGCATGTATAATGACTTTAGAGAATAAGCATTCATTTCTTGAATGCACAAACTACACAATCTTGATTGGTGGGTGGAATCCTATCCAAATTAAATAGAGGTTCTTTTCATCTTATGGCCCCAAAATTTCCTGTGTTCAATTCTCTGAATCAAGCCTATAGTTATGGAAGAAACATTGGGGAAGCATTGACTTTTAATAACTTGTCTAAGAAATGATTTATTACTGTGTTCCCATTCCATCATAGGCAAACCACAATGCCTAACTTTAGATGTGAGTTAGGCTAGAAAATGTAGTAGCTAAATGGGCGTTCTCCTCCAGGCAACAGGGTTATACTAGGAAAAAGAATAGCAGTTAAAAGTTGTCTCTGCCAAAGGATCTAGTGTTAAGTTGGAGTGACTGGTCATTAACCAAGAACAGAGGGTTTGGCATTCCTGGGAGAAGAAACAGTTTGCTCTAAGGTTTTGAAAGCATAATTATGTATTTTTGTGAAATAGTCATCAGAATCAAAGGTGATTTAGTCCAGAAATTGAACATTGTGCAAGGTGCTCACCATTTGTACTAGAAGTGAAGAACATGGAGTTTAACAAAATGTAGTCCCTGCTATAAGGGTACTTTCTATTCTTTAGAGGGAGGTAGACATGATCAAGTAATTATATTTCCAAGATCTTTTCTACTTTTGATCTCTGGTACATTATGAGCTACTAGAGTCAATGTCAATTTTAACATAGAAAATTCCAACCTAGGCTGGCACCGCGGCTCACTAGGCTAATCCTCTGCAGCGCCGGCTCCCCAGGTTCTAATCCCGGTTGGGGCACCGGATTCTGTCCCGGTTGCTCCTCTTCCAGTCCAGCTCTCTGCTGTGGCCTGGGAGTGCAGTGGAGGATGGCCCAAATGCTTGGGCCCTGCACCTGCATGGGAGACCAGGAGGAAGCACCTGGCTCCTGGCTTCGGATCAGCGCAGCGCGCTGGGCACTGCACGCCGGCTGTAGCTGCCATTTGGGGGGATGAACCAATGGATGGAAGACCTTTCTCTCTGTCTCTCTCTCTCTCTGTCTAACTCTGTTAGACTCTCTCTAACTGTCTAACCCTGCCTGTCAAAAAAAAAAAAAATTGCAACCTAGATTTTCTGTGAAATTTCTGGAAAATATCCTAAGCAAATTAATAGATTCATTTATCAAATCATATAGAATGCGTGAGGTGTGCTTAATTCTCTTTTTAAAGCAACTGATAAAGCAATAAAAAGATAGGGAGTAGCCCAGCCTTTATGGAACTTACATACTTGGAGTGTTTTAGGTTAGGGATAATTTCTAAATTGATTGATAACAGCTTTTAGTTTGAAGTACACATGTTGATAGCATAAATACAAATAACCTCTATATGAAGTTCTTCATGAGGCATTATTATTATTTTACCAGTTTTTAGAAGATTGTGATCAATTATGAATAATGACACATTAAATCAAGGTTCATATATTAAGCTATTTTAGCATACACATTTTTTTCTTTGTATGCTGGAGTCCAAAATAAATGTACAGAAATTAAATATTCCTTGTGGGAATGCATTGAGTAAATTAAAAATGGACAAGAAATTTTACTGAGAGAATTAACCTGATGCATTTGATTAGATTTAAATTTTCATATATGCATGGTTCCATATAACTTCCATGGCAACTTTTCTGCCAACACCTGATTTCTTTTTGTTGATTCCAGTAGCTGGATTCTGAATTAGAATTCATATTTCCATTTAAATGCAGATTCAGACTTTCCACCTGAGGGGGGAAAAAGTCATTTCTTTTGACTGAAATACTAATATATAGGGAAGTTTCATTTACATGAATATTCCTTCCCAGCACAGGAGGTCTTTTCTTGTGATATCTAGAATATTTATTGCAATAATTTTATAGCCTCTTTATACTTACTTCATCATTGTATGCTACCATTTTTGAACTAAATAATAGAGATAAATAGAAATTAAACTTTCATTGGGTAATAGAAAGGCATGAAGGAATTTTAAAATGGAAGTGGTGAATTAAACAGCACCCGGTAACCAAATCAAAATTGAAATGGAGGATGCTGAAAAGCTAGATGCATTAATACACTGACAGAGATATAATATGTAAAGCCATTTTATGCTTTCTTCTCTCATCTCTTTTTTTTATCCTTTAAAAATTGAAACCTGCTAAGAGTGTTTTAAAATATAGAGCCTTGGGTTATGTATGCCAACTCATCTAATGTATACCTGAAAATATGCTATACTTATCTCCAATGTGGAGATTTATAGCATAGAGGAAATCAAAGAATATAGATAAATCATTGTAAAAGAGGAGTATTAGCATCTTATTAAATGATTTCTTATTGTAGTGACTAATAGCTTAAGAGATATGTACATTTTAATGAGAACACATGACAATTTTAGCTAGTTCAAATGTTATGATACTCTAAGTCCACAGACACACACACACACACACACCAGCTTTTCTTGGATAATATCAACATGTGAACAACATATAGATTTGTAAAATAACATTTATCTCAAGTAGTTAGAAAATTTTACAGAGATATTTTAAAATATATCTTCTCTCAGAAGAAATTCCATCTGGGAGAATATTATCTGTGACAACTAACCCAGTTTGTCATTACCAAAGCTGAACTATTTGCATCCATTCATTAAATTAAATATTTGGGAGTGCATCTTATGTTCTAGGTGCTGGAGATTTAGAAGTTTAACAACTAGTCTTTAAATCCTATTACCTGTAACCTAAGTAAAGAAGCAAACATTCAGTATAGTGTATGTTAAAGCTTGAATTTGACATATATAAACATAAAATAATATAACTTCAGCTTCCCTGAAACCATGAAACTATCCTTATCTATTTTTTTTCTGATTTCTCTGGTAGCTTTTCTAAGTTTCCCTCCAAACTTGATTCCTTTTTGTAGCTTTCCACCTCATCCGAACCATGTATACTCATGAAACTGTCCCTAGGTGAGACAATCCAGATACATTTCTTCATCCATCACCTTTATCAGGGTTTGTCAAACTCCAATGTGTCTAAGAATCATTTGGATCCTTGTGATAAAGTTAGATTTGGTAGGTCTGATTGGGACTGAAAATTTTTAACATGAATCCCTGGTGATTCTGTGGCAGGTCTTTGGAACCACAACTTTAAAAGCATTTATCTTTGATCAGGGAAAAGAAATGATATTTGTCTCTTTGGGACTGGCTTAACTAACTGAGCACCAAAGGGGAAACCTGCTGAAATGAAATGGACACTATAAGAAACAATGACCTGATCAGCTTAGGTCCTGACTCTAGATATAGAATGTAATACTTTATCCTTATACTTTGCGTTTCTGTGTGGGCACAAACTGATGAGCTCTTTACTAATGATATACTGAAGTGATCTTCTGTATATAAAGAGAATTGGAAATGAAAAAAAAAATAACAACCTGGTATTGAAGGGGAAATGGCATAGAAAGTTAATTAATTTGAAAAAAAAATCATGTGGGTTCTCTGTCTTTAATGTGCTGTACATTGCTATTTGATGCTATAATTAGTAATCCAATGGTAGTTTTTTTCACTTTGTAGTGCTATATGGGCAAAATGTTGAAAACTTTACCTAATATATACTAAGCTGATCTTCTGTATACAAAGAGAATTGAAAATGAATCCTTACATGAATGGAAGGGGTGAGGGAGCGGGAGAGGGGAGGGTTGCGGGCGGGAGGGAAGTTACGGGAGGGGGGAAGCCATTGTAACCCATAAGCTGTACTTTGGAAATTTATATTCATTAAATAAAAGTTAAAAAAAAAAAAAAAAAAAAAAAAAAGCATTTATCTTTGAACTACAATACCCTCAAACAATTGCTAATGCCCAGAAATCTTTTCTGGGCTTTACTGAGCCACACTAAACTATCTACTAGAGCTCTCCTCTAGGTTATTGGAAAAGTTCATCCTAATCTACAAGCCATCCCTATCAAATGTCAGTAGTGTCTGCATATTGCCCCACTACTTTTCCTGACTCAGAGAATTTCAACTTAATACTCCCAAATAATAAGTTATAAATCTAGGTGTTATCCTTGACTCTTCCATTTACCTTATTGCTTTTATTTGAGCATTACGCAATCTTACTGACACTATCCTTTAAATAGACTCTGATTTTGCTATATTCTTTCTTGACTTACTCTTCTACTCTGACATTATTGCCACCTCTCCTGTTTACACAATCTATTTCTCATCTTTGTTTTATATATTGACTCCATACTGTAAATCAAACATTACAAAAAATGAGACAATATTACACGTGGATAATTTAAATGCCCTTGCAGTTGCTGTCAGTCCATTCTTCTTTTTTTTAAAGATTTTTTTATTAACTTATTTGAGAGGTAGAGTTATAGGCAGTGAGAGGGAGAGACAGAGAGAAAGGTCTTCCTTCCATTGGTTCACTCCCCAAATGGCCGCAATGGCCAGAACTGCACGGATCTGAAGCCAGGAGCCAGGAGCTTCTTCCTGGTCTCCCATGTGGTTGCAGGGGCCCAAGGACTTCGGTCATCTTCTACTGCTTTCCCAGGCCATAGCAGAGAGCTGGCTTGGAAGAGGAGCATTGGGACAAGAACCAGTGCCTATACGGGATGCCAGCGCCATAGGCGGAAGATTAACCTATTGCGCCACAACACCGGCCCCCTCAGTCCATTCTTGATTGAGCCCCAGTATAGCTTCAAATATTCTGTCCTGTTCCTCTCCTTGTAAGTTGACAGTACTTGTTGTGGTCCTCCAAATGCATCTTTCTTACATTCTAGTTTATCTTAATTCATTTGATGCTATGACAAATCACCATAAACTAAATAGTTATAAACTATGGAAACTTACTCTTCACTGTCCTGGTAGCTGTGAAATGCAAAGTCATGGTACTGGCATACCTGTTGATTAGAGAGGGCTTGCTTCCTGGTTTATAGATTGTGTCTTTTCATTCACTGTGTCCTAGCAAGGTGGATGGAGAGAGAGGTTCCTGGATTCTCTTTTGTTGGAGCACTATTCTCACTGTTGAGGGTTCAGCTCCTATTCTAGTCAATACCCAGTGGCCCAATCTTCTAATAGAATCATTTGGAAATTGGGATTTCAATAGATAAATTTGGGGAAGAAGGCACAGGTATTCAGACTCTAGCTTAATCTTCGATTCTGATGTTTCCTCTCTTGACAATGGCTAATGTGTCTAGCTCAATGCCATGTCTTTGATAAAGCTTTCTTTTTATAGGAAGTTTAGTTTGGATCAATTTTCTACATGTACCAGAATTGCATGATTTAATATATTTAGCCTATCTCCCACAAACTGTTTGGAAGATCCTTATACCAAAAAGTTATTTGTTGGATAGCTAAAATTAAAATTTTACTGAGTGATCTGTGTTATATCAAGCTTCCCTAGTATTTAACTGTATGATTTAGCATATCACAATTAGATTTTTACTTGTTTGTTTCCCTTAATAAACTATAAATTATTCAAAGATAGAAAATTTGTCTGCATTTTTCTACTTTGTGTCACTAATACTTTTTGAGTAGTATGGATCATTCAAGAAATATTTAATAAAACAATGAAATAATAAATGCCATATTCAGTTCTCACTGGTTCTTTTTGCCACTACACTTAGTTCTTCTAAATCATAGTACCTAGTGAATGTAAATACTCATTAGGCATTAACAATATTTAATTAATAACAGAAACAAAATTTTCAAATCACAAGTCCTATGAATAACTACACTTTCATATAGTTTACCTTTCTACAACATGTATAATTGAGAGCAATCATTCTATGATCCCAAAGTTCCATCAGGCCGGTAGAGCTACAGACACGAAGAGAAGTTTTAAATAATGTTATTTACTATCATTTCAGAGATTATGTTAGTGAGAAAATGGGATTTTTACATTAGAAAGTGAAGGCATTAGAAAGAATTTTGTTAGGATTTTTCCTGTTTGTTCTCAGAGAAATGCATGTTTCTCCATTTTTAAATTTTCAAAACCTTAAAAAAAACATGTTATTTGAAAACAGAGCCATTTAAGCAGTTTTCTGTATATTGTGATTGAAAACAGTGATGTGGATGTTTTGAGTAAATTATGAAGCTAGAGAATACCAATACCAATATAGGTCCATTAAAACAAAGCATTTCCTAATTGATTCTAGTAGCAATTGATCTCCAAATGTCCTAAGATGCCACGGAGCTCCTAGAATTGATGATGGATAGCAATTTTAGTAAAATTAGGCACAGATATTACAAAGAAAAAACAACATCTGTTACATGATAAGGAGGTATTGGCATAGGAAAATAGCTGAAAATATACTTTGAAATTAGTTGGAAAAATGTGTTTTGCTCTCACCCCAGTGGGATAAGTGATAGAATAAGTAATGAAGAAATAACAAATAATAGTAACTCATTGAATAACTGTTTGCTGAGTCCTGACTGTGTGGCTGACAATAATATTCTCTGTACTGTGTGGGCTATAGTTAGGTAATGAATAAAACAGAACAACTGGAGTGAGCATTGGGCTACTGTGTTAAACTGCAGTTTGAAAACCCACATCCTACTTTGGACTGTCTGGGACTATGTGCACCTTGAGTTCTAATCAGCTTCCTGCTCATGTGCGTGGGAGGCACCAGGTGATGGCGCAAGTACTTGGTCTGTGGATTTCTATGTGTGGGAAGCCCATATACAAATCTGACTTCTGGCTTAAGCCTGGTCCAGCCTCAGTGTTTGCCAACATTTGGCAAGTGAACAGATAAGCTCTCTTGCTTTCTCTCTCTCTCTCTCTCTCTCGCTTTCACTCCCGCTCTCTCTTTCTCTCTCCTTCTTTCCCCTACACTTTATGTCATGTTGCCTCTCAAATAAATAAATAAATAAATAATCTTTTTTTAAAAGACAAAAATAGAGTAGTTAATAACCTCCCCAGAATGTGAGGAGATAGTCCTTGTCCAGTCCATAATCCTCACACTATGAGACACCAGAGTCTTTGGATGTTGATCATCTCTGTTTGGAAATTCTCTTTATTAGCTCCTTCTTGCCATTTGTGCTGCCATCCCTTCTGTTCTCATTTCCAATCTCCTGTATGTCAAGTCAAAGAGACAAGCGCATTTCCTTTTTTGCTCACTGGTGTAACATCCAAATTATTTCACCTCTAATTAAAGGATATACAGTCATAAGAATCAAAATAACAATGGCAACAAAATTATTATTCCTTTGAAGCTCATGCCATTCATCTAAGTCACACACTATTCCTTTCCTTTGTTCTCATATCCTCATCTCTTAGTCATTCTTCTCATTAACTGAAGAATTCATTTTTTAAATTATAGGCTTTCGCTGCATCCTTACCCTGTCTCCCTTCTCATGATTTTAATATTCATGTTAGTGAAACATCTAAGTTTTGTGGTCTTGGTTCCTTTACTTCTTTGGCTTCAAGGAACATCTCTTTAATTTCTTTTCAGCCACGCACTCCCATGACCTAGGCTCCAAAACAATGACACTTCTGAGTCCTCTATTTCCAATATTTCCATCTTTAAAAATTTTTAAGCTCACCTGCTTAACTGTAAGAACAAAATTATCTGACTACATTAACCTTGTCAATATATTGCTCACTTTTGTCTTTCACATTTTACCAGCCTTTTCTCTCTTGATTTTCTATATTCTGCTCATTATAGTCCCTCCATGAATTTGCTTGGTATCTTCCCTTGTCTTATGTGTCCATTTTCACACCCTTATTATCCCTACACTTAATGAACTGTAAAGTCTTGAAGAAAATCACATTATCATTTGGAGTTGACTAGTATCACTTTAATTTTAATAAAACCATTGTGAAATGGATTAGCCTTCTTCCAAGTTTGATTTACTTATCCAAAAGACAGGCATTGCTACTATTTGACACATCAGGAGCTACTCTAGGTGTAGATATGTGTGGAAAATCTAAAACAAATCTTGCTTTTTTGTGGCATATAGAAAGAGTCTTTAAAATGTTCAAAAATATGTTATTATAGAAAAAATGTTCTATGGATTTCAAATTTTCCTTATACCAAAACAAATAGATTTTATTTATTTATGTATTATATTTATTATTATTGTATATAAAAATATAATATATAATGTAATATTTATAACGTGGCATGTAATATCAATATTTATAACATTAATATATAATAGCATATAATATTTATAAATATACAATATGATATATTATAGAATATTTATTATTATGTTGTATTATTTATTTTATTTATAATTTATTAATATCTAGAGAATAAGTTTCATAAATGTCATAGATATAATTCCAGCAATACAATGATATTTCCTCTCCCATCCCTCTCTCCTCTTCCTTCTGCTTATTCCTTTTGTCTTTTAATTTTTTGTGGTAACATACTTTCAATTTACTTGATAGCACAGCCTCAATGCTCCTCTAAGCGAAGAGCTCAACAAGGAAAAAGCAGAAACTCCAAACATTTTGAAGGATTTTTGTCTCTTGGTGGTGTCTATAGAGAAGGACAAAAACAGAGTAAATAAGTGGTATCAGGAGATATCAGTTAGATTTACCATCCATTCACAAAGCAAATAGCAATAAGCATCTATTATCTGTCAAACATAACATCTTAAAATAATGAAGATAAGAAACTCTGGGAATGAGATCATATATGTATGTCATAATGGATTGTGGAGGTTGAATTTGTGGTCCTGGGGACCACTTGTTGAGGGAAGTTGAGATTGGTGAGGTAGGATGGGATCCCCGTATGATACTGGCAGCTGTGATATGCTTTCCCCTTTGTGAAGTAGCCATGTAAGTACCTCCTTCCTTCCCCAAAAACTGATAACTTTGTACTTTTATTCTCAACTAAGGTCTTCACTTTATACACACAGACAATAGAAACTACCATCTAATACAAAACATCTCCCTCTGCATTTCGAAATATAAGAGCCCCATATTTTTCTCATAGCTTGTTATAAATGTTGCTGTATCCCATTTCTTTCACATGTGATCCATACCTACCACAGTCACACTTTCCTTCATAGACTCATCCATTTTAAAAATTGTAACCCCTTAATATCATCATCAGTAGCTTCACCTCTATTAGAGCATTATAACTCAATATTCAAGTGTGTGTTTGCATTACTTATTTCAAAGTAAATATCAGGGATGACATTGTGGTTTAGTGGGTAAGACCACCGCCAGTGATGCTGGCATCCATATAGTTGCCAGTTCATGTCTCAGCCACTCCACTTCTGATCCATCTCCCTGTTAATGGCCTGGGAAAAACAACAGAAATTGGTCCAACTGCTTGGGCCCTGTCACCCATGTGGGAGACCCAGGTTAATCTCCTGGTCCTGGCTTGGCCTGGCTCAACTCTGGTCATTGCAGCCACGTGGGAAGTAAATCAGCATTTGGAAAATCTTTGCTTTCTCTTTCTCTCTTTCTCTGTAACTCTTTCAAATGAGTAAATTAATTAAAAACACATAAGTGAATGTCCTTTCTTAAATCCTTCTTGTATTGCCCTTTAAATAAATTTCTCTGCTTGAGCTTCCATGTCCCCCTACCACCTAATGTAGCTTCCTCAAAATGACCAAGTCTTAATGTATCAGTTTTCAGTGATTTCTGTCCTCTGCATCTTAACCTCTCAACAACATTCTAAAGAAGCAAACATCTCACAGCAAAATGAACACTAGTGTTCATAAATACACCCATTCCATAATGTTCCTTTATATCCAAGAATAATTGGTGCAAGAACCCCTTGCAGATACTAAAATCCTCAGAGGATTGTAAAATAGTATATTATTTGCATGTAGCTATAGCCTTCCTGTACCCTTCTGTAAACTTTGTATTATTTCTAGATCAGTTATAGTTTCTAAAACAATGTAAATAGTATGTTTATAATTGTTATACTATATTATCTAGGGAACAATGAAAAGAAAAATTCTGTACAAGTTTAGTAGGTCTATTTATATACATATTTATACATACATATTATATATAAACATTTTAAATCTCTATTTAGTTTTACTCATAGATGTGGAGTCCATGTTTATACAAGGTTTACTGTATCACTAAGTCAATCCCTATAACAATTGAGAACTCTATGAGAACTTTTTCTGTCTTTAGTTCTCTGAGTGGTAAAGTAAAGCCTTGTATTGAAAAAGATAAAAAAAAAAGATGACAATTATAGTGCAGGATTAATGTTTCTATTAATCCAGTATATTACTGTCATACCACATTGTACAATATGGCAAATATGTGTGGGTGCATGTACATTTTTCTTCTAACAAGTTTTAAGTGTGTAGTGCAATACCTACATGTATAACACATATGATATTATAAAGCTTGCATCATGCATAAGTGGCTGATATAATTTGCATGTACATGTATGCATCCCTGTGATCTTAACCCCTCTGTGTTATATGCAGACATGTCTCTTTCATCATTTTCTGAATTAAATCTTTCTCCTCTTTTAACTCCCTCTGGTTTATGAGAAAATATCTAAGACATTAAATTTGTACTGGGTTTTATCAAGCAATTTGACGTAGGAAGCCAAGAAAAAGAATAAAAAGTGGAAAATAATTGACAAATATTTTAGAGTAAGAACTTCTTATATTCATGACATTTTAAATTACATTTTTTTCAGAATATCTAAAATGCAAAGTAGATAATTTCTTTCAACATTTTGTTTTAAATTAAGCAAAATTTCAAAGAAATCTCAGTATGTTTGTTTTTTAATGCCTTTCTCCATCAACTAATGCTATTTTTGTAGCCCAAAGCAGGATTTTGAAAAGTGTAGTGCAGTAATTGCTTTGTTCTGACAGGAACTTCCATATGTTGAAGATGTGAACATAATTCTTTGATTGGCCTATTCAAATGTAAACATGCCCAGTGGGAAAATGAATTCAATTGTTAATCATTTTCTGAATATTTATGTATTTGTGAAATTGTTTATAAGAGTTTTACAATTTTCTTCTCACACCTGCCAGAGATAACTGGTCAACATGAGGATATTTTTTTCAAGATGTTTTGTAGGGCTATATGAGAAAGGCAGCTTTCCTTTTTTCTGCTGGCAACTCAAGGCAGCAGGATTCTTAATCAAGTTTCTATGTCACTTCAGTTATGCCACTGTCAGCCATGTGTTTTGCAGAATGTCCCTTGCTTCGTGTGATGGACTGATCTGATCCAGAGGAATCAGAATCAAACTAGTGTTTACATCTAAATGGCTTCCTTCAATAAACTTCAAATATGATTTTCAGTATATTAAATTTGAGGTTTATTCAAACTAGCAAAATGATTTCAAGAAGTTTTTAATTGGCTTTGTTTGTATAGTTATTAAATTAAGATTGTCACTGAATGTTACTTCATCCAGAATGATAATTTCAAAGCTGTCATTTTACATGCAATTTCAAAAGAATAACATAATTTTAAATGCAGTTTTAGTGAGTAATAGCTTTATTCTTATTGTAGGACGTATTAAAACTGGATCAAATATAATTTGAAAGTAAAGATAAAATGGATTCATATGAATGTGTATACTTTAGAATATTTTTAAGGGTTCAAATTAAATTTTGAAAATATATTTTAGAGTTATTATCTTCTCAGGTACCTAATGTAATACAAGCTAATGGTTAATAAAGTGTTACTATTTAAAGTGCTTCAAACCTACTCTAGCACAAGCATAAGGGTAATTTGAATTGGATACTTTTTCTGTTTATAGGTAAGTGATAAAATTCTAAAAGACAAGAAAGAAGTTTTGTTTCTTAAGTAGATCTGATATTCCAAATAATTTCTTATATTTTAATTGACTAATGGGACTTTATTTTAAGGTTATTCAAAGAAAATATTGATCATGCATTTTAAACATTTTGTAAAAGTTAAATTTCTGTACTTTAATGTTTATAGTGATGTCTCCGTAGTACACTGATCATAAAAAAGAATGGATTTCATAATGAAGCTATTACAGCATGGTTTTAAATATCTATTTAACGGGAAACTTTTTCAGATGATAGAGAGTGGAATGCAGATAGATGCACCTTCCCACACCATGTGATTGTGTCCCAGGAATGACTTTCAGTGTTTTCTCAAACCTGCCTGAAGTAAAATGATGCTCTTTGGATATCTAGGTGGGGAGGGGCTTGTATAGACAGGGATTGTATTTACTCTGCCAATTCTTATCCTGTAGCTTGTCAGAAATGATGTGAATAGTTCAGGATCACCAAAGACTCACTGTAATCTCGGTTCCATTTTCATTTCCCAGGAGCATTTTGCCAGAGAATACAGAAGTAGCAAAATTTGCTAATCTGACTTGACTATTGAATGTTTTTCTCTCTTTACATGCTGATAAAGAAAAAACCCAGAAGACCTTGTGATTAATGGAAAATTCTTCAACATTTCCATTTGTCCAACATCCTTTCCATGTGAAAAAGAGAAATATAATCACTGATTCCATCAAGAGTACTCACAACCTTAGGCTAAATTAAGTTTGAAAACATTAGTTTCCTATTTCAAAAGTAGTCCCTCATTCAGACTGTGATAAAACTTGTTAAAATTAGCAGATTCTTCTTATATATCTGATTTTTCATTAAGATCAAATTTCTGAGTTTTGCTTTAAAAATTTATACAACATATCATTTGGAAAAAGGCCAATGTTTTGATTCATATGCCAGTGGTAATCAGCATTTATTGAGGCAAAGGGTGGCTGTGTTGATATTCTTATTGTGGTACTTGGTCATCTTTCATTGGCAGACCTACAGTTGGCCTTTTTTAATCCAGAATATTATCTGGTCAATATGTTCTATTTTTTTAAAAAAGATTAATTTATTTATTTGAAGGTTAGAGTTACAGAGAGAGAGAAACAAAGGCAGAGAGATAGAAGTCTTCTATCCATTGGTTCACTCCCCAATTGGCCGCAAACGGCCGTAGCTGTGCCCATCTGAAGCCAAGAGCCAGGAGCTTCCTCTTGGTCTTTCCACATGCGTGCAGAGGCCCAAGGACCTGGGCCATCTTCCACTGCTTTCCCAGGCCATAGCAGAGAGCTGGATAGGAAGTGGGGCAGATGGGTCTCAAATTAGCATCCGTATGGGATGCCAGCACTGCAGGCAGCGGCTTTACCTGCTACGCCACAGGGCTGGCGAAATATACTATTTTTTGGTCTACTTGTTCACATAGTATTTGCAAATCTCTGTTGGCTTTTCTTTTTATTATGAAAGCTTCTAAAATGAAATGTTTGTGTTTGAAAGCCCTATCCAATCTCCGTACCACAGAACCATTCCAAACTTTAACCTACTACTACCTTCATGTGTCTTTAACTAAAAATGGGACTTAATATTCTCAGTGAAAGTCTGTCACAGTTACTCATCCCCAGGATCCCCTTAACTTCAGTTTTCCTCTCCTCCAATAGCACATTCTACCCCTACCTCAAGCATCATTGACATTAATAAAGTATTACATGTGCAAACCTTAGATTCCTTAAAGGCTACTCTGAATCCCTTTGCAGAATCTTTTCTTTTTTTATTTTCTAAAGGTTTATTTATTTATTTGAAAGTCAGAGTTACACATAGAGAGAAGGAGAGGCAGAGAGAGAGAGAGAGAGAGAGAGATCTTCCATCAGTTGCCCCTTTCCCTAATTGGCCGCAAACAGCAGGAGCTGTGCCCAACTGCAGCCAGGAGCCAGGAGCTTCTTCCAGGTCTCTCACATGGGTGCAGGGGCCATCTTCTACTGCTTTCCCAGGCCATAGCAGAGAGTTAGATCAGAAGTGGACTCGAACCGGCGCCCATATGGGATGCTGGCACTGCAGGCAGTGGCTTAACCCACTATGCCACAGTGCAGGCCCAGATTCTTTTCTTTAAACTCTGGAAGTATTCCTTTTCTCTTGGGAAAATTATTTGTTGTTTATAAACTGTAAGATCTTTTTAGCTTTATTCCTTTCAGAGTATTTGTTCTAACACTCCTACTAATATTCTGTAACCTAGTCACTTCCTACTTCCTTTTACTGATCCCATTTCTTTCTCTCTCAATATTGTCAACTGTGTTTTCTGTGAACTATTTGGACTTCATGGTATACTAAATATCATTCATACCTCCTAGAGATTCTGTCTTTATTTTAAACCCAACCATAAATACATCAGCAATTCATTCTTTTCATTCAGCATCTATTCTTTGAAAAAAATACAGTAAAAATAAACAGATAGGGTCTCCTTGATAATTGCTGCACCTCCATGCATCTTCTGCTAAGGTAATTGTTTGCTGCCCATGCTTCTGTCAACAGAAACTCCACATTTCTATGAATTCCTTCCATTTCTGTGTTCATAGGGTTTTTTTTCCCCTCTGAAAAGCCTACGCTGTATTTTATACATTATATATATGTGTATATTCTCCTCATTTTCCCAGAGATTCTTAATTTAGTTAAATCCATTTAATTAACAAATTGAATTAATTAAATCTATTTAACTAAACAAATTTTTAAAACAGAACTTAAATATATGCTTTGTTCTCTCTTTAACTTCTCTTCAATTACAGGCTCATCTCTGGTCCCCTTTAAAACCAGATGATTAGAAGTAGCCTATATCCCTGGCCTCAGTATCTTTTACTCCTATTTCACTGAGTCTTTCAGAAGTAATTATTTTATTCAAATCTCTGTACTGTTAAATGCAATTAACCACTGTCTTCCTAGATTTTGCCTCCCTCCATTTTTTTGCCTTGTCTTCCTCTTTTTTTTTTTTTTTTTTTACCCAAAACTCCAACTACCAAGTCCTTGTGAAGTGGGCAGGCATATAGGTTAAAATTAGGTTTGTGAGCTGGAAGACCACGCCTTCACCAAGCCCCTGTGTGTCCTCATCCCCCTGCTTGGCCACACCTGGGTGCCCACCAGCCAATCAGGTTAATTAACCACTCCCCTTTGGAAGTGGGTTAAAAGCTGGGACATGGTGTGGCCTACCCGGCTCTTTTCCCCTGGCCTCTTGCTAGGAAGGGGCTTGCTGTAGCCCTGCACCTCCAGGGCGCATGGCCTTCGGACCATGTGCTCTAGGCTTCCTGGCCTAGATGCTCTTCCATGTGGCTGGTTCCTGGTGCTTGGTTGAACCCCTAATTACCTCTCTCTCTTAAATAAAGCTCTCACTCTCCTATGCATCTTTCTCACTAAATAAAAGCTTAAACTGTACCATGTTGCCTCGTTTATCTGTGCCGGTATTTAGAATTCTTCTTTAAATATTAGGCAAGAACCCTCTTGGGCTTATTAATATCGGGGATTTAGTAGTAAGCCCGTGGTGAAATCGTAAGGCACCCCAAATTCTGGTAGCGTATGTGGCACCTCGGATAGCAATACTATGGAACTTTAAGGGGACACATTTCAGGATAAATTTTAGGGGGTCTTCTCCGATTTCATTTGTGTCTTTTGTAGACTCACTTTATCTAGTTCCTCATGACTCAATTCAAAGCCTTCTCCTCACTCACTTCATGTTCTCTTTCTAGGCTATAAAACCATGCCAAGGTATCAATAAACACCTAAGCTCATCCCTGTTTCTAATATCTCCTTGGAGCTGGACCCATAAGTCTGAGTTTTAGCCAATATGTTTTCCACAAGAAAACCAGAGAGAAACTTTTATAGAAAAAATTGATATTGTCTTTTGAAGGTATTTTCCTCTGAATTCTCCCATTCTTGCTTAGAATTCTCTAATAATTTCCACATTGGTATCTTTCTAAATTCTCCATTCAGCTCACCTAGGTTTCTTTTTGATTCATAGTAAGCATATAATTTCTCCTGTTAATCTCACACTGGACAATGCATTTACACATGCTGTTTTCTTTCCTTTAGATGTTCTCCTTTTCTCCCTTGAACTTGTTAGATCCAACTCATCTTTCAGATGTCAGCTAAAGTAAACTTCCTCAACGAAGATGGCCCTGACCTTTCTGACTAGAATATCCCCTCACATATGTATGATATATCTCTCCTTCATACAATGTAATGGAGTTGACAATTTGTCTTAGTGAGATTATTTGATTAATATCTCTGTTTCTTTCTAAGGTCAGTTACAAAGTCTTCCCTTTCTTTGAAATAAATCCACAATATCCACCACAGAATCTAATCCTGTCTAGGAGCTCAATAAATGTTTGGTGAATGAATGAATATATGATAAATTTCTCTTTGAATTCATGTGACACATTAAAAATAGTAAGTATTCTATAAATAATTGTTAAATTATATTAAATAGTGCTCATTTTAATGATTGTATGATATTTGAAAGAAAACAAAAAATAGAACATAATCTGCAATTTAGAGTGGCATCTTTATATTTATCTATTCATTATTATTTTCATATTGTTTCATGTGGTGTTGAATAAAAATCATGGCAGTTGGCTTTCTTTTGGGTTAAGAAATGTGCAGTTTGTCCTTGACTCATTTACTGGAGCGTCTGACTAAGGTTGGTTATAGTACTTTCTGTTTAAATTGAAATGTCACTTTATTGTGCCTCTTAAACTGACCTGAATTGACTAATCATTTACATTTTACATTATATTAAACCCTGGATTCTTGGAATGGAAAAGTTATTGCTCTCACGCTGGGAGTGTGGTTTTGATGAATATATTTTTCCAACTCCCCAGAAAAATAAATGGTTATAAAATCTCAATATAACATTATTTATTTTTCCCATCTTACTCCACATATTATGTTTGAGAGCAGCACAATGGTGTTGTGACAAAAGTTTTTTTTTTTTTTTAAGGATGATTCATTTTAGTGCATTTTAAAGCAATCATTAGTTTGTAACCTTTCATTAAGAGAGGAGATGCAGAAACCACAAGCAATAACCACTAATCACTAATTAAAGTCACTGATGGGAAAAATTTGAAAGAAACACTGTTTATTTTGGCTTTGGAAGAAAATTCAAAAGTATGGCAGTGTGCTAGTTAAGACTGCATGTTTTATCTGGTCCAGAGTAGCTAACATCCAAATTTATATTCCATATTAATCACCACTTTCAAATTAAAATTTGAAAAAAATGCCAATTTATTAAAAATTGTCAATCCCCACTAATCAAAAGGAAACTTACTGTAACAGGATGAGGTGGTAGAAAACTCTTAAAAATGTTTTGAAATCAGTTTTTTTTTTAATACAAATATAAATGGAATTATATAAGACAATTAGAATGAATAATTACCAAAAAAGCATGTTATTCTTTATATAAACAGACACTTCATCTCTTGACTGGTTTTCCTGCCTCCTGTCTGGCTGCGTCAATGTTCTACTTGACAGGGTGGTCTTCCTAAATGCCAATCAGAGTTTATCTTTCATTTATTTTTTAAAAAGATTTATTTATTTTATCAAAAGTCAGTTACACAGAGAGAGGAAAGGCAGAGAGAAAGAGAGGTCTTCCATCCGATGGGTCACTCCCCGATTGGCCTCAATGGTCAGAGCTGTGCCTATCCAAAGCCAGGAGCCAGGAGCCTCTTCCAGTTCTTCCACATGGGTGCAGGGGCCCAAGGACTTGGGCCATCTTCTACTGCTTTTCCATGCCATAGCAGAGACCTGGATCGGAAGAGGAGCAGTTGGGACTAGAACCGGCACCCATATGGGATGCCGGCACTTCAGGCCAGGGAGTTAACCTGCTGTGTGACAGCACTGGCCCCTGTCTTTCCTTTTTTAAATGTATTTGATCTCTGTAGCTCTCAGAATCAAGTCCGATTTCTTCAATTATCAAAACTTGCTCCAGTGATCCAGATAGACCCTCACTATCATTGTAGCTTTAGTTAAAACTATTTACATAAGCAAACACAACTTCTTTCCTCAGCCACTCACAACTGCATACCATTTCTTAAATGTTTTATGTTACCTCCTTTCTCCTGTAAATCACATATTGGGTCTTCACTCCATGGGTAAGTTTCTGCTTGTTGACCAAATTGCTGCTTATTTTCAAAACTTTCCAAATTGCATTGAATATTATTTTGCTCGAATATCACTACCTCCACGATGGTGATTTTTGATGCTTCGGTTTCTGTGAGCACTCCAGAGAACATGGCAGCACACATTATTTGCAGTATATAACTGCAAGCCCATGTTTATATGTTTGCCTTGGGACAAAACTGAATATACTTTGAAGGCTAAACCTTCAGTATCTCCTATCCCTTGACATAGTGCATTTGGTTTTACAAATACTTATGGATCTAATACTATGCATCAGTCCCTAAGCTTGGAGCTCTGGACACAAAATTTAAAGACACACAGCCCTCATCCTTCAGGAGTGGGTCAGCCATCCAAGAATAAACTGTAGATACTCAAAACTTAGTTGCTAACTGGAATATTAAACAAGGAGATCTCGATGTTGAAGGCTGCCCTAAGAAGAATGCTAAATACCATTATCACAAAGTGCAGACCAGAATGACAAGCTATCATAATTTATTGCAGCATGTGATTAAAAGCATGCAATTTAAGTTTGTGACTATGTTGTATAGCTGTAGGATAATTTCATGGGTCAAAATTGAAATTCAACTCTTCTTTCTTTTTTAACATTACTTCCTAACATGCATGGCATTTTAAGTGTTTTGTTTTTATTAAGAACTTTGATTTCAAAGTTCAGGTTCTGCTTAACTACCTTGATGGAACTGCCATTCCAGTGTGCAAGTGTAAAGGTTAAATACTGAGACAAATGTTTTAGCCAGATTAGAAAATTTCAGGATTTGGAATAGAGGCCGAAGTTGATGTTGGGAATAGGGAGTACAAACTAGTTTGAATGACTAAGCTTTTGTTCCAGAGATTACTGGCTGCTGCTTTGTCAATGAAGGATTACAACTCAGACACCAGTTTTGCATCACAATATTCCAAGTTGAAGATTCATCTTCATGACTTTGGTGTTTTGCACATCTAAAACCGTGTGCATTGTAGCAGGTCTGGTGTGGTCTTCCTGTTCAATGTAAAACTGATAGAGAAAGTACTGTGGGGATCACTTGCAGGTTCATCATGGTCTGTTTCCCCTCACTGACTCAAAAGGGAAACTTTTGCTTTATTTCAGTCTCTATAAAAGATTATAGAAGTGGTTCCCTTGGTCTGGAGAGACCAGACACATGCTAATTTGTTCAATGCAGCTCAGAGAATAGTCTTACCATACAGACTAACTTGGATAGCTCTACCATTTGATAGTTCATCTAGATATGCATAAACTTTTTTGGGCTTCTTGATAAAGCTCAAGACAAAAGTTTTGGTGAAACTAGTCCACAGTAGCCATCTTGTTGATAAGTTCTACACACATACACACACGCACCTGCACACACGCATATACAGGCTCACATATGTGAATATTTGCTTAAAAGTGAAATTATAGTAGCAAAAAGATTAACTCATGTTAAGTCTCTTGTAAAGGACTTTTTAAAAAAGATTTATTTATTTGATGGGAAGAGTTACAGAAAAAGAGGGAGAGAGAGAGAGAGAGAGAGAGAGAGAGAGAGAGAGAGAGAGAGAATCTTCTGAATGCTGCTTTGCTGCTTTAATTCCCACTTGGCTGCAAGGACCAGAAATGGGCCAGGCCAAAACCAGGGCCAGGAGCTTAAACTCAGTCTCTTACATGGGTGGCAAGGGCCCAAGAACTTGTGTGAGGAGTCAGTTAATAGGCAGTCTGGTTGGTCCCACTCCAAAATGTAAGGCGCAAAATACTTTCTTCCCCCAAAAATTACCTTAAGCAAGGTCAATGCCTGCCCCACTCCTTGGAAACTTCCAATTTTACCATGAGAATAGCTAGGGACTGACGATTCCAAATTTCTGCACTCACAGTTTACTGTAAAAACAAGCTACCTATCCCACCCCTTGGCAAATAAGGTTACAGAGCAGCTCTTTTGATGAGTTTTGTCCTGCCTGGTTGCCGTTTTTTTTTTTGTTTTGTTTTGTTTTGTTTTGTTTTTTTTGTTTGTTTGTTTTGTTTGTTTGTTTGTTTTCTTCTTTTCCAAAATAGTGCTTAGAAACCCCAGTACAACAAGCCCCTTCGGGTCTTTCCTCTCTTGGAGCCCCCTTCCAGGCCACTCTGGCAGGAGGTCTCTGATTTAAACAAATCTTGCTTTAAACACATCTTGCTTTTCTCTTTGCCTTCTCCACGTGGCGATTCTTCTTGCATGTGAGACAAAGAAATGAGGTAAATTTTCTCGACTGCTGTTTCACGTGGAACACTTGGACTATCTTCTGCTGCTTTTCCCAGCTTGATCAGAACTGGAGCAGCTAGGAAATGAACCAGGATGCATATGGGATGCCAGCATTTCACAGGGCAGATTTACCTACTACACCACTGTGCTGGCCCACTATATAGGATGTTTTAATTGGAACTGGGGAAATTTTGTTTTATCTTTGTCCATTTATTGGTGACTAGAAAGTTGCTAAGCAGAACATTTCTCTGATCCACCCAAAGATACAAAATAATTATAATTAATGTATTATATTCTATTTTGTGTGTGACATGGGTGCAAAGAGGATATACAGGTGAGGAACTCCACAAATTGCTCAGATCTTGAAATGAAAGAAATTCCATGGCACTGAGACCCTGTTTAAAAAATAATCTGGCAGATCTGGCATTGTTCCTGGAGTTCTTCCTTTCTGCCACTTAATGAAATACTCATGATAGATGAATAGTCTCCCTGTCGTGTCTGTAAAGGACGGCTTGATGTTTTTATTAACATGGGTTGTACTGACACCTCTGTTTGATGAGCATTCTGATAGGAACGTCTACTCTGCTAGCAAAAGTCCAGGGAAATAACAAGCAGGAACAAACAGGTGAAAGAAGAACATGTTTGATGGTAACATTGAAACCTGTTGCAAGTGTGTGACTTGATCATATTCTCCAAAACAGTATGAAATACATAGAATTTGGCCCTGAATTTCAAGTTGTAACTGGCAATGGCATCACAGTATAATCACCCTTAAAAGCAGAATATTGGTTCTGAGAATTTATATTATTTAAATCATAACCTCAATTATAATCCTTCATGATGGTTGAGAATTTGTTAATTGGATTTTGGAATCCAAACTTAAATTGAGCTCTTAAAAGTTTCACTTGCTCACAGTGAAATCAACTGGCTGATGTGACATGGAAGTTACTGTCCGAAGTCCAACGGAGTTCATACTAAAAAATTAGACTTTGTTAGATATCAATTACGAAATCTTTGGAAATGAGGGAATGAAGAATGCACAAATGATAATACCTCTTTTTATTACACTTACTTTTTTCAATGCAAAGTTTCAATATTGCTCATAGATGCTACCTGTATCTACTTCGATACCAACCTTCATGTGCTGAGTCAATTTAATCATTTGCAATTTGTTTAAAAGTCATATACTCATTGAAGCCTTCTTTACACTACTCAACTACTTTTTTACTATGCTCCAAGAACACAATGTTTTACATTCTATTGAAACTGTTTGTTTCCTTGCTGGTGCCATGGAAATTACTACCTCCTACAAGACTGAATTAAGCTTTTGGAAATTGTAACTCAGTTTTTCCCCTAACATATTTCTGAGTGAATGTATTAATGAAATATAAATAAATTACTGCACTTAAAATGAAGACTAGCCTGATTTACAAAATCATATTTGAAACATGATTCAAAATAGCGTACATATTTTGTGGACTACAAAGAAATAGTTGGAGTAGAACCTTTATTTGAGTGTTAAAAAAAGTTCATAATGCAGTCACTGGATACAGAAATGTAACAAAGGAAAAATCATTTGAACATGCACTGTGAATACAGAAAAACATTTGTGAGTGTGTAATATCTATGTATATATATATATATATCATAATATGTGTGTATATAAAAGGACGCATATGTAAATTCTATAAAATGAAAATAGAATTGAACAATATTTTCTTTTATGCAAAAATTAAACAAAGGAGTTTTTTAAAATTTTAATTAATAAATATAAATTTCCAAAGTACAGCTTTTGGATTACAGTGGCTTTTTCACCACATAACTTCCCTCAAACCTGCAACCCTCCAATCTCCCGCTCCCTCTCCCATTCCATTCACATCAAGATTCATTTTCAATTATCTCTATATACATAAGATCAATTTAGTATATTCTAAGTAAAGATTTCAACAGTTTACACCCACACAGAAACACAAAGTATAAAGTACTGTTTGAGTATGAGTTGTAGCATTAATTCACATTGTAAAACACATTAAGGAAGAGATCCTACATGGGGAGTAAGTGCACAGTGACTCCTGTTGTTGACTTAACAATTGACACTCTTGTTTATGGCGTTGGTAATCTCCCTGTCTCCCTAGGCTCTTGTCATGAGTTGCCAAGGCTATGGAGGCCTTTTGAGTTCGTCAACTCTGATCTTCTTTAGACAACGTCATAGTCAAAGTGGAAGTGCTCTCCTCCCTTCAGAGAAAGGTATCTCCTTTTTTGATGGCCCATTCTTTCCACTGGGATGTCACTCACAGAGATCTTTCATTTAGGTTTTCTTTTTTTTTTACTTTTATTTTTTATTTATTTATTTTTTTTGCCAGAGTGTCTTGGCTTTCCATGCCTAAAATACTCTCATGGGCTCTTGAGCCAGATCCAAATGCCTTAAGGGCTGATTCTGAGGCCTGAGTGCTGTTTAGGACATCTGCCATTCTATGAGTCTGCTGTGTATACTGCTTACCATGTTGGATAGTTCTCTCCTTTTTAATTATATCAGTTAGTATTAGCAAATACTAGTCTTGTTTATGTGATCCCTTTGACACTTAATCCTATCATTATGATCGATTGTGGACTGAAACTGATCACTTTGGCTAGTGAGATGCAATTGAAACATGCCACCTTGATGGGATTGAATTGGAATATGCTGGCACGTTTCTAACTCTGCCATTTGGGGCAAGTCAGACCGAGCATGTCCCAAATTGTATATCCCTCTCTTATTCCCACTCTTATATTTAACAGGGATCACTTTTCAGTTAAATTTCAACACCTAAGAATAATTCTGTGTTAATTAAAGAGTTCAACCAATGATATTAAGTAGAACAAAAAATACTAAAAGGATAAACTATTAAGTTGTACATCAACAGTCAGGACAAGGGCTGATGAAGTCACTGTTTCTCACAGTGTCCCTTTCACTTAAACAGGTTTCCTTTTTGGTGCTCACTTAGTTGTCACCAATCAGGGAGAACATATGATATTTGTCCCTCTGGGACTGGCTTATTTCACTCAGCATGATGTGTTCCAGATTCCTCTATTTTGTTGCAAATGACTGGATTTCATTTTTTTATGCTGTATAGTATTCTATAGAGTACATATCCCATGATTTCTTTGTCCAGTCTACTGTTGATGGGCATTTAGGTTGATTCCAGATCTTAGCTATTGTGAATTGAGCTGCCATAAACATTAGGGTGCAGATAGCTTTTTTACTTGCCAATGTAATTTCCTTTGAGTAAATTCCAGGGAGTGGGATGGCTGGGTTGTATGGTAGGGTTATATTCAGGTTTCTGAGGAATCTCCAGACTGACTTCCATAGTGGCTTAGCCAGTTTGCATTCCCTCCAACAGTGGGTTAGTGTCCCTTTTCCCCCACATCCTCGCCAGCATCTGTTGTTGGTAGATTTCTGTATGTGAGGCATTCTAATGGGGGTGAGGTGAAACCTCATTGTGGTTTTGATTTGCATTTCTCTGATTGCTAGTGATCTTGAACAACTTTTCATGTGTCTGTTGGCCATTTGGATTTCCTCTTTTGAAAAATATCTATTGAGGTCCTTGGCCCATCTCTTAAATGGGTTGTTTGTTTTGTTGTTGTGGACTTTCTTGATCTCTTTGTAGATTCTGGTTATTAATCTTTTATCTGTTTCATAGTTTGCAAATATTTTTTCCCATTCTGTTGGGTGCCTCTTCACTTTCCTGGTTCTTTTGCAGTATAGAAACTTCTCAATTTGATGCAATCCCAATTGTTAATTTTGACTTTGACTGCCTGTGCCTCTGGGGACTTTTCCAAGAAGTTTTTGCCTGTGCCTATATCTTACAGGTTTTCTCCAATGTTCTCTAATAATTTGATGGTGTCAGGTTGTAGATTTAGATATTTAATACATGTTGGGTGGATTTTTGTGTAAGATGTATGGTAGTGGTCTTACTTTATGCTTCTGCATGTGGAAATCCAGTTTTCCCAGCACCATTTATTGAATAGACTGTCCTTACTGAAGGAATTGGTTTTAGATCCTTTATCAAAATATATGTTGGCTTTAAATGTTTGGATTGATTTCTGGTGTTTCTATTCTGTTCCATTGGTCTATCCATCTGTTCCTGTACTAGCACCACGCTGTTTTGATTATAACTACCATCTAGTATGTCCTGAAATCTGATATTGTGATGCCTCTGGCTTTGTTTTTGTTGTACAAGATTGCTTTAGCTATTGGAGGTCTGTTGGGCCTCAGCATAAATTTCAGCATCATTTTTTCCAGATCTGAGAACAATGTCTTTGGTATTGTGATTGGTATCGCATTGAATCTATAAATTGCTTTTGGGAGAATGGACATTTTGATGATATTGATTCTTCCAATCCATGAGCATGGAAGATTTTTCCATTTTTTAGTATCCTCTTCTTCTATTTCTTTCTTTAAGATTTTGTAATTCTCATCATACAGATCTTTGCTTGGTTAAGTTGATTCCAAGGTTTTTGATTGTTTTTGTGGCCTTTGTTCATGGGATTGATCTTAGAAGTTCTTTCTCAGGTGGAGAGTGGCAAGATGGCGGAATAGGAAGGGAGCACACTGATAGTCCGGGAATAGACAGTTTAATAAAAGTGGAGATACTGCAGGTTCAAGGAAGAATAGAGGAAGAAACAGCAGAGGAAATTCTTTGAGAACCAGTGATTCACAGTGGACCTGCATGGAGAGCGTGGAAGCCCACAATTTGGGACACCAGTGGCAGAATCAACACAGCGCTGGAACATGAGGTGAGCCTAACCTCAGTAGCCCGAGACACCGGTGGGCAAGCGGAAAGAGGAGACTAAAGGGAACGAGGCTTGAGACCCCGTGGGGAAAAGTTCACCAGGCTAACTAGTAGAAAGAGGAAAAAAAAAGTGACTGATATGGACCTGAGTTTCTCTCTCTCCGCTCACCTCTCAAAGGCGAGCAAGACGAAGAGCAGGAGCCATTATGAACATACGTCATAAGCAGGGCAACCTCAGGTCTGCACCAGCCCTCAGCCTAACAGAAAAACCTGACTCTGGGGGTGGTGGTGAAATAACAGGAGATTAGGACCTAGTGAATGTGTGGTGCTAATGAACTGAGACTGTAAAAAAAGAGATGGTGGGGGAGAGAACTCACAGAATTCACGTGAGTACTCTCCAGAGACACTACAATTCGGTAAACTTGGAAACCCAGTGGGAGACTGTAGGAGAATTTGAGCCCACACTGAGGGCAGCACAGATTCCCTGTGTGGTCCTTGGGAAAGAGCTTCTGATCTCTGGCTCCTGTGAGTATATCAATCGCCTGCTAACTACCTCCAATTCTGTTCCGCTGTGTGGAATTACTTCCCTTTTGAATCAAAAAAAGAAAGAAAGAAAGAGAGAGAGATTTACCACACTTAACCTGGGAGTGTCACATTTGGCACGTGCTTAACCCTAGGAACCAAACAGAGCTCTCAGGCCATACCCATCTGAAGCCTCTAAGGCTCCCTCAAAAGCAGATAGTCCACTTATTACAGTCATAGTATAACAAGAAAAAACACCACAGTGAGGGAAGAAGAATCCAAAGAATATCTCCAAAATGTCAAGCAACAAAGGCAAAAACCGAGGAAACAAGAACAAGGAAGATATTATGACACCCCCAAATGAACAAGAGACCCCAATTCAAGATTATGAAGATGATGGATGATGAGATGGAAGAAATTCAAGATATGGATTTCAAAAAATTTATGGTAAGAACAATTAGAAGTTTTCAAAAACAAATGCTTGAGGTATAGAATTCATTACTGGACAGGATAGAAAATCTCCTTCGAGAAAATGAAATATTAAGGAGGAGTCAAAATGAAATGAAGAATTCAATAGATCAAATGACAATCACATTATAGAGCCTTAAAAACAGAGTTAGTGAAACAGAAGAATATGGGACTTAGTAGACAGAGTGCAGGAAAGTACACAGTCAAGCCAAAGAAAAGAAGAAGAAATTAGAAATCTAAAAAATATTGTTGGGAATCTACAGGATACTATTAAAAAACCCAACATTTGGGTTCTAGGAGTTCCTGAAGGCATGGAGAGAGAGAAAGGATTAGAAGGCATTTTTCAGTGAGATACTTGCAGAGAACTTCCCGGGTTTGGAGAAGGACAGATACATCTTAGTACAGGAAGCTCATAGAACTCCTAATAAACATGACCAAAAGAGATCCTCACCATGACACGTTGTAATCAAACTCACCACAGTGAAACATAAAGAAAAGATTCAAAAATGTGCAAGAGAGAAATGTCAGATTACTCTCAGAGGATCTCCAATTAGACTCACAGCTGACTTCTCATCAGAAACCCTACAAGCTAGAAGGGAATGGCGAGACATAGCCCAGGTACTAAGAGAGAAAAACTGCCAGCCCAGAATATTATATCCTGCAAAGTTCTAATTTGTGAATGAAGGTGAAATAAAGACCTTACATAGCAAACAGAAATTGAAAGAATTTGTCGCCACTCATCCAGCCCTGCAAAAGATGCTTAAAGATGTGTTACACACAGAAACACAGAAACACGGCCATCAATATGAAAGAAGGTAAAGGAAGGAAACCTCACAGCAAAAGATCACAGGGAATTCAAAGCATATATTAGAAAATATCTTTGGCAAATGGCAGGGCAAGTTATTACTTATCAATAGTCACATTGAACGTTAATGGCCTGAACTGTCCAGTTAAAAGACGCCGATTGGCTGATTGG
Organism: Lepus europaeus; assembly: GCF_033115175.1. Lineage (NCBI taxonomy): Eukaryota > Metazoa > Chordata > Mammalia > Lagomorpha > Leporidae > Lepus > Lepus europaeus. Next base: position 64,838,765 of record NC_084831.1, read on the forward strand.
GTTAAGGAACAAATCCATCTATTTTCTACTTACAAGAAACAAATCTTTCCAACAAAGATGCATACAGACTAAAAGTGAAAGGCTGGAAAAAGATATGCCATGCCAACAGAAATGAAAAAAGAGTGGGCGTAGCCATCTTAATATCAGACAACATAAACTTTAACACAAAAACTGTTAAGAGAGACAAAGAGGGGCACTATATAATGATTAAGGGATCCATTCAACAGGAAGATATAATGATTATCAATGTATATGCACCTAGTTATAGGGCACCAGTTTATTTAAAAGATTTGTTAAGGGACTTAAAGGGAGACTTAGACTCCAATACAATAGTACTGGGGGACTTCAATACTCCACTCTCAGAGATAGACAGATCAACAGGACAGAAGATCAACAAGGAGACAGTAGATTGAAATGACACTATAGCCCAAATGGATCTAACAGATATCTACAGAACATTTCATCCTACATCTAAGGACTTTACATTATTCTCAGCAGTACATGGAACCTTCTCTAGGATTGACCACATACTAGGCCATATAGCAAGTCTCAGCAAATTCAAAAGAATTGGAATCATACGATGCAGCTTCTCAGACCATAAAGGAATGAAATTGGAAATAAGCAACTCAGGAATCCCTAGAGCATATGCAAACACGTGGAGATTGAACAACATGCTCCTGAATGAACAATGGGTCATAGAAGAAATCAAAAGAGAAATCAAAAATTTTCTAGAAGTAAATGAGAATAACAGCACAACATACCAAAACCTATGGGATACAGCAAAAGCAGTGTTAAGAGCAAAGTTTATAACAATAGGTGCCTACATCAAGAAATTTGAAAGGCACCAAATAAATGAGCTTTCAATGTATCTCAAAGATCTAGAAAAACCACAGCAAATCGGACCCAAATCTAGTAGGAGAAGAGAAATAATTAAAATCAGAGAAGAAATCAACAGGATTGAATCCAAAAATACATTACAAAAAATCAGCCAAATGATGAGCTGGTTTTTTGAAAAAATAAACAAAATTGACACCCCATTGGCCCAACTAACTAAAAAAAGAAGAGAAAAGACCCAAATCAATAAAATCAGAGATGAAAAAGGAAACGTAACAACAGACACCACAGAAATAAAAAGAGTCATCAGAAATTACTACAAGGACTTGTATGCCAGCAAATCTATCAGAAATGGAGAGATTCCTGGACACATGCAAACTACCTAAATTGAACCAGGAAGACATAGAAAACCTAAACAGACCCATAACTGAGACAGAAATGGAAACAGTAATAAAGGCCCTCCCAACAAAGAAAAGCCCAGGACCAGATGGATTCACTGCTGAATTCTTCTAGACATTTAAAGAAGGACTAACTCCAATTCTTCTCAAACTATTCAGAACAATCCAAAAAGAGAGAATCCTCCCAAATTCTTTTTATGAAGGCAGCATCACCTTAATTCCTAAGCCAGAAAAAGATGCAGCATTGAAAGATATTTACAGACCAATATCCCTGAAGAACATAGATGCAAAAATACTCAATAAAATTCTGGCCAATAGAATGCAACAACACATCAGAAAGATCATCCACCCAGACCAAGTGGGATTTATCTCTGGTATGCAGGGACGGTTCAACGTTAGCAAAACAATCAACGTGATACACCACATAACAGACTGCAGAAGAAAAACCATATGATTCTCTCATTAGATGCAGAGAAAGCATTTGATAAAATACAACACCCTTTCATGATGAAAACTCTAAGCGAACTGGGTATAGAAGGAACATTCCTCAATACAATCAAAGCAATTTATGAAAAAAACCATGGCCAGCATCCTATTGAATGGGAAAAAGTTCGAAGCATTTCCACTGAGATCTGGTACCAAACAGGGATGCCCACTCTCACCACTGCTATTCAATATAATTCTGGAAGTTTTAGCCAGAGCTATTAGGCAAGAAAAAGAAATTAAAGAGATACAAATTGGGAAGGAAGAACTCAAACTATCCCTCTTTGCAGATGATATGATTCTTTATTTAGGGGATCCAAAGAATTCCCCATTCAATGGGATGCTGGCCATGGATTTTGTAATAGATGTAATGTTACATCTATTAGTAAATGTTATATTCTCACTTATGCAATATACATAATATTTTTTAAAAAGTATATCAATGGTACAAGTTTATGGCTGGAAACCATTGATAAATATACATGATGATAAATGCATAAATTATGTTTTATAGTATATGTTTCTATGTATATAATTTACAAGGCTGCCTATTATAGAAGAATTACTCTTTGGTAATCAGTTTGTGTCCTATTTGCTGTTCCTTTTTTGTAAATATCATTTTGAATTACTCTTAGAAAATATTTTTCCTGTTGTAGAATGAGTCTAGTTGATGCAATATGTTTTATAAGTATGCTCAGAATAAGCATAAAGCATGGAACTTAATCAATTTTTTAAAAGATCTATTTATTTAAAAGTTAGAGTTACATTGAGAGAGAAGGAGAAGCAGAAAGAGAGAGAGGACTTCCATCCAGTGGTTTACTCCCTAACTGGCTGCAATGGCCAGAGCTGTGCTGATCCTAAGCCTGGAGCCAGGATCTTCTTCTGGATCTCCCACATGGGTGCAAGGGCCCAAATACCTGGGCCATCCTCTGCTCCTTTCTCAGGCCACAGCAGAGAGCAGGCTAGGAATTGAAGCAGCCGGGACTCGAACCGGCACCCATATGGGATACTGGCACTGCAGACAGTGGCTTTACCCACTGCGTCACAATGCCAGCCCCAGAACTTTGTAAATTTTTAAATCTTTGCTACATCATTAAAAATAACATCAACTCCAAAATTAATTCAAATTATACATACACAATCATGCGATGATTCCTATTCAACTACTCATTTTATGAATAAAATATTTCCCTCAAAATAATGTGACAAATATATAACACTGAGGCTTTCAAAATATTTCAAGTACTATTTAACATTCTATAAACTTGGAATAGTCTATTATTAAGTTTTCTACCCAGTTATCTTTTAACCAAAGCATTCATCTTCATTGATATCTTTGTTCATCAAATTGTCCTGTATTTGTACAATTTATTTTAGATTAAGTTAGTGGTAGTATACAAAAAAAAAAATTTAACAAGGTCATCTTTTCCATCTGAAGACTTCTGTGCTTTGTAATGCATCAAACAGTAATTTGTAATTGACAGTTTTCCTACCTAGAGTGCTTCTTATTCAAGAGATTGTTCTCCAAAGACAGTCAGCTGGGTAAATGTCAGAGGCTCAAAAAGTAAATTATAGTGCAAACAGCGTTGATATTTCTATGAAATGGAAGAAAGGCATATTTATTTTGAAAATATAGAATTTTATTTAAAACAAGTGAAAACCTTCTACTGTGACCTTTACAGGACTCCAAACAGTGACGAATTTGGTCATCACAAATAACCTTTTCCAGAAAGATCTTTACCATTTGGGACTCCAATTTGGTAATATATGTGAATTAATTTTCTTTCTACAAAATATCTCATGATATTAAATTTTTATAATATATTTTATTCCTAATATTAAAGTTTTAAACAAATTTTCAAAGGGAATAAAGTAAGGGAGCAACTGTATTGTAATCCATCATTTTAACTTCTTAAGGAGAAATAATTTTTCTGGTTTCTTCCTTGTGTACCAAATGATACTGCAAATGTATGATCCTTAAGGGTAGGCGTGTCTCCACTTTATGCACAACTACACAGTATTCTATTAGTGTCTCTATTAGTGGCACTATTATTATTGTCTCTAAATTTCCAACTTGTTAGCTAAGTTGAAGTCTGTGAATGCATTGTTAAGTCATTTGCTTGAACTCTGGAATTCCTTTTAATCAAATAAATAATATCACATATGGCTATATTCTTCATTAATTTTTAATTCCTGAAGATTGAAAGAGAATGTAAATATAGAATGCATTATGTATCTATAGACTAATATTAGACATACAATATGAAAATGGATAAAATGTAGGCAAATAGTATCACCAGAAGCCATAAGTAGTTTACACAGTAGCATTTCTTTGGAATATAAATTATAAATTGCAACTTGGAATAATAGAACTATGACCTTGGCTGATGCACCTGACAAAATTGTCTTTCTTCTTAATCCTTCATGTCTTAAATATTGGAAGCCTACAGGACCAGAGGTCAGTTTCACTGATTAGAGTTTCTTAAACTTTGTGACAGGTGGAGTCACAGAGTGCTCAATAAGAAATAAAAAAGTAAGCTGCTCCAAAAGTTCAGGTTTATTCTACTTTATTTTTTTCTAAGAAACATTTTTGCTTCTCTCCTTCTAGAATCATTATGTGCTGTTTCCACTGTTAGCCAGTTACTGACGTGTAAACTCTAAGTACCACTGTGAAGATTCAATACTTTCTGCTAGACTACCTACACAACTTGATGGGGAGATCAGATTGTTTCCAATAAACATAGGGAATGTCATTATCATTTCAATAAATCTGTAGCACCCTTAACAAAAATGTTGTCAACATTCAGTGGAAATTGGTTTAAATGTAGACCTTTCTTCTGCTAAATATGAAAGGTAGGGAACTTCCCTGCCCACTCAATATAAAAGTGTAGCCAGAGTCTATTCCTTTTGCCTGTGTTACATTTCTCCATAGACCTTATCGCTTCTTATTTTATAGAAGCATACTTCAAAAAGGTTGTAGAAAGTTAATTAAAATATGTTTATTTGTTCTCTCCCTTTTTGATTCTATCAGTTAGTATTAGCAGACACTAGTCTTGTTTGTGTGACACCTTTGACTCTTAGACCTATCAGTGTTATCAGTTGTGAACTGAAGTTGATCACTTGGACTAGTGAGATGGCATTGGTACATGCCACCTTGATGGGATTGCATTGGAATCCCCTGGCAGAATCAGCTCTTAAGGCATTCGGATCTGGCTCAAGAGCCCATGAGAGTATTTTAGGCATAGAAAGCCAAGACACTCTGGAAAAAAAAAAAAAAAGAAGAAGAAGAAGACCTAAATGAAAGATCTCTGCAACTGAGATCCCAGTGGAAAGAATGGGGCCATCAAAGAAGGAGGTACCTTTCTCTGAAGGTAGGAGAGAATTTCCACTTTGACTATGACCCTGTCGGAATAAGATCGAAGTTGCCGAACCCTAAAGGCTTCCACAGCCTTGGCAACTCATGACTAGAGCCTAGGGAGATTACTGATGCCATAAACAAGAGTGTCAAATTGTTAAGTCAACAACAGGAGTCACTGTGTACTTACTCCTCATGTAGGATCTCTATCCTAAATGTGTTGTCCAATGTGAAGTAATGCTATAACTAGTACTGAAACAGTATTTTACACTTTGTGTTTCTGTGTGGGTGAAAACGGATGAAATCTTTACTTAGTATATACTGAATCAATCTTCTGTATATAAAGATAATTGAAAATGAAAAAAAAAACTAGGTTTTAAATTGGAAATTGCATAAAAAATTAATCAATTTTTTTAAAAAATATCATGTAGGATCTATGTCCTTAATGTGCTGTACATTGTGATTTAATGCTATAACTAGTACTCAAACAGTATTTTTCACTTTGTGTTGCTATGTGGGGGCAAACTGTTGAAATCTTTACTTAATATATACTAAACTGATCTTCTGTATATAAAGAGAATTGAAAATGAATCTTGATGTGAATGGAAGGGGAGAGGGAACAGGAAAGGGGAGGGTTGTGGGTGGGAGGGAAGTTATGGGGGGAGAAAGCCATTGTAATCCATAAGCTGTACTTTGGAAATTTATATTCATTAAATAAAAGTTTTTTTAAAAAAGATGTTTATTTGTGTGCAATTTTCTTTAAAAAAAATCCATGCATACGAGAGATCTTCCAAAACTTCATGTGAAATGCATAATATTATGAAAAAAACCTATGCTCACAAAGAGCTGAAAGATCTACATAAACTTTACCAACAAGTACATAAAAAACAAACACAAAAAGAGAATCACAGAGTTAATAGTACAACCTGTTACCCATAGTGCAGGCTAACCCACTAAAACATGTTTTTTGATTTCTTTGAATCAGTGACAAACAATACTAGTGCCCACAGAAAATCTCTCTTTATTATAATACATAAGACATAAAAATGTAATGAGATTTCATTTTTTAAAGATTTATCTGAAAGGCAGAGTTACTCAGAGAGAAGGAGCTATGATATGATATTAAGTCTCAGTGTCATTGTATGTGCTCTGAATTTTTTCTTTTTTTCTAAGAATTAGATTTGATTTGTTATTTTTTACAAATTACTTGAGGTACAAAGATGTTTATTTATTTGGATTTGTCTGTTTTGTTTTTGTTTGCTTTATTTTCTGGTGGAGTCATTGATTGCTATAAACTTTCTCCAATTATTGCTTTTACTGTATCCCAGAGGTTTTGGTGTACTTATTTCCATTTCTGTTTGTGTTAACAACTTTTTGATTTCCTCCTTGATTTCTTCTTTGATGCAAGTAATTTTTCAGAGATAAGTTGTTTAGTTTCTATTTGTGTAGTTTTCAAAGTTTTCTTTGTGATTATTCATTATTATTTTATTGCATTGTGATCAGAAAAATTACACAAATTGATTTCGATTCTTTTAAATTTCTTTTTTTTTAAAAAAAAGATTTATTTATTTCGCTTGAAAGTCAGAGTTACACAGAGACAGAAGGAGAGGCAGAGAGGGAGGTCTTCCACCCGCTGGTTCACTCTCCAGTTGGCCGCAACAGCCAGAGCTGCGCCCATCCAGAGCCAGGAGCCAGGAGCTTCTTCCAGGTCTCCCATATGGGTGCAGAGGCCTAAGGACTTGGGCCCTCTTCTGCTTTCACAGGCCATAGCAGTGAGCTGGATAGGAACTGGAACCGCTGGGACTCGAACTGACACCTACATGGGATGCCAGCACTGCAGGTGGTGGCTTTACCCTCTATGCCACAGTGCCAACCCACTTTTAAATTTCTTGAGGCTTATTTTGTGACATACTATATGATCCACCCTTGAAAATGTCCCATGTGCTATTGAGAGGAATGTGTTTTCTACAGCTGTTGGATGGAATATTCTGTAGATGTCTGTTAAGTCCATTGACTTAGGGTAGTTTATTTAGCTCTGGTGTTTCTCTGTTGATTTTCAGTCTAGATGATCTGTCCATTTTTGAAAAGGTGTGTTAATGTTGCCTACTATTATTACATTGGTGTCTGTTTCTCTCTTTAGGTCTACTAATATTTGCTTTATTTATTTGGGTGTTCCAGTATTGGGTAAATATATATAAGTGTTCTTTTGTCTTGCTGAGTTGAGCCCTTTATCCTTATATATGATCTTCCTGGTTTCTTTCACAGTTTTTGTTTTAAAATATATGTTATCTAATAGAAGTTTGGAAACTCCTGCTTTCATTTGGATTCCTTTTGCATGGATTATCTTACTCCATCCTTTTACTTTCAGTACACGTTTGTCCTTAGAGGTGAAGTGAGTTTCTTGTAAGCTGCTTATAGTTTGGTCCTATATTTTAATCCATTTGATCATTCTGTATCTTGTAAGTACAGAATTCAGTCCATTGACATTTAAGGTTGTTATTAATAGGTAAGGTATGACTACTGCCATTTTGGTGCCTATTTTCAATTTTTATTGTAGGTTTTTTTCTCATTTCTTGGTCTTTTACAATTTTCTTTGTGGTTAAGTGATTTTTCTCTAGTGGCATGCTTTTATTTATTGCTTCATATTTCTCATAAGTCTATTATAATTTATTTTTCAGCTATATTGAAGTTTATAAAAACTTCATTGGGATGCAAAATGCTATTTTGAAATGAGAACAAAGTAACATTTATTATAAAGGGATAAATAAAAACCAAAAATACAAGAAATTCTAATACAGATTCTATGTTTGTATTTCATTATTCCCATTTTGAATTTTTGATGTTGCATTTTGTTTCCATATTTCCTAACTTTTAACATTTTGATGCACTGATTAAATTTTTCCAGTCTTCACAATAAACATGTAAATGGTTTACTAACCATACTTACAATACTAGACCATTCTGAATTTTTTGTATAGTTACTTCATACAGTGAGTTTTCTACCTTCTGATATTTTCTTCTTTTTTATTAGCATCTGTTTCAGTTAGAAGAACTAACTCCCATTAGTATTCTTGTAACACGGGCCTAATAGTGATGAATTGTCAGATTTTGTCTGGGAATGCCTTTATTTCACCCTCATATATGAAGGATAGTATTGTTGGATGCTGTATTTTTAGTTGGCATGTTCTTTTCTTTACTATTGTAAAAGTCTCATAATACTCCCTCCTTGTTTGTAAGGTTTCTGATGAGAAGTCTGCAGACAGATGAGTTGAAATATGTTTATGTGTTGTTTGCTCTTTTTTCTCTTGCAATTTTGAAAATCCTCCCTTTATCTTTAATTTTCGAGAGCTTGGTTATTAATGTCTTGAGGCAGGCTTGACTAGGTTGAATCTAGCTAGTTATCACTGACCTTCCTGTAACTTTTCTCTAGGTTTGTGCAGTTTTATATTATTATATCTTTGAATACGTTTCTTACTTCTTGGCATGCTCAAGTCTTTCTTGAATCCCAAATATCTAATTATTTGTTATTTTAATGCTATTCTATATTCTCCATAAGATTTTTTTCATTCCTCTTGATACTTTTTTTTCTCTCTTTTATTCATGTGTTTTAAAATAGTCTATCTTTGAACTTACTGGTTCTTTCTTCAGTTTTATCTAATCTGCTATTGATATGTTTTATCTCATTTTTATTTCATTGACTGTATTTTTGAGTTGAAAGATTTCTGCTTGATTTCATTTAGTTGTTTCTATTTCTCTATCAAATTGCCCTTAGAGTATTAGCTTATTTGTATCCTTTTGAATCTCATTTGGTTTCCTTAAACAATTATTCCAAAATTTTCATGAACACATTTGAAAATTTTACTTCCTAGATGGTTGGTTTCTGGCAACTTAGTTTTTTTTTTTTTTTTTTTTTTTTTAGAACTCACTTATTTAACTTGAAAGTCAGAGTTACATAGACACAAATACACACATACATGCACATAGCCACTGGTTCATTCCTTGGATGGACACAATGGACAAGGCTGGGTCAAATGAAACCCAGGAATCAGTAGCTTCTTCTAGGTCTCCCACATGGATAGCAGGGGCCTAAAATTTTGGACTATCTTCTGCTGCTTTTCCCAGCCAATTAGCAGGGAGCTGGATCAGAAGTGGAACAGCCAGGACATGAACTGGTACCTATATGAGATGCCAGTGTAGCAAGGGGCAGCTATACATCCTATGCCACAACACTGGCTCTTATTTTACTCTTTAGGTAAGAACAAGACCAGTACTATGGCATAGAAGGTTAAACCTCGCCTACCGTGCTGGCATCACATAGTTGCGGCTACTCCACTTCCCATCCAGCTCCCTGCTAATGCACCTGGGAAAACAGGGGAACACTTCCTGCGTACATGTCCCTTGCACCCATGTGGGAGGCCCAAAAGAAACTCCTGGCTCCTGGCTCCAGCCTGGCCCTTCCCTGGTTGTTGTGAACAGTTTGGGAGTGAATCAGTAGGTGGAAGATTCTCTCTCACTCTCGCTCTCTTTCTCTCTCTCTCTGTATCTGCCTTGGGAACATGAAAAATCAGTATGTGTACCGAACTGCTTAAAAAGAGGTACTCCATATCTCTAAATCTATTCTTGGGCATCTGGTAGGATAAGATTCCTTTTCCATGTCCATTAATGCCATTGTGTTAGATCGCATTCAGAATACTGAGGCCGCCAAGACTAGTGCATCCTGGAGGTAGGACCAAAGCTCACCCTGCTATAGTCTTTTTACTTCTGAGATGGGTTCAATGCCAAATATCACACCAATAAGTCACTGATTAATTTGGCTTGAGTGTAAGTCTGCCCTATTGGGGATCATTAAATTTCTGCGTCTATTTTCATATGTAAGCAGGAATTAATACTAGTTGAAAAATAAGAAAAGATACGCAATATGCTGGAAACTTGGATTTCCATTCCACAAATTATTTTGTTTTCTAAATCTAGGATGTTCTCACTACTACAAGAAGTTCTGAGACAACTACTTTAATAAAAAATGGGCATATACCCCAATTATTGTTCTGTGCTGCAAGTCACTTCTGTTTTATATTTGTATTTTAAATTAATTTCTTAGACATGTAATTCCCTAAAAGGTTTCATATATTTTTTACTAGTTTAAGTACACCAAAGCCAAATAAAGTGTGAAGTAGTTTTACTTTGAGTATTTATTTCTGAGCATATAAACACAATATAATCTTAAACAGAATCAAGTCATTGGTAGAAGTTTATGCTTACCACTGTACTTGGACTTGAAAATTAGTTTTACTGAAAATGGCAATCACATCTAACCTAAGTTAAAAAAAAAGAAAATTCAAACAAATTAATAATAGTACTTGTGGAAAAGATGGATATTATAATGTAATCTTCATATCTTATGTTTTGTATATAAATTAAAGATTTGCTAACAATCAGAGAAAGCTAGAGAAGCTGTGATTTCAGTTCTTGAGGTTTTCTCAAAACTCTGAAATACTTGCTTTTTGCACTAAAGTATCAGTTTTTAATAGATTGAGCTAATTAAAAATAATACTTAACATCAAATCACCTTGAAGTACACCTTTAAAACCCTCATTAATAATGCTGATATCACCAATCAAATATAATCTTCCTATCTGAATACTTCAGATCTTTTTAACATCTTTGCCTTTTTTAATAAATAGTTTGTCTTGTAGCATTTTTATCTACTTGCCTATTTGGGCTCTTTTGCTATATTATATTGTGGTAGTCTAAGGAAATTTAAGAACATATTAAGCTAAAAACTGTAGAAACTTGCACAAATTTATATCCCCAGTCACCTTACAATATGAAAAGATTTACATATTAATTTATTAGCAGTAAAACTCAGTACTGACTATATGATCTTAAAAGCCTTCTTTTTTCCCAGTCCTCTGCTAATCATTGTATTGATCTAAATCTAAAAAGGAAGGAACATTCCTACAAATCCACTTAATATCATCTTGATTTTAGCCCAGTGGGGCAAATTTTGGACTCGTGAGCTATAAAACTGAAAGATAATGTTTGTTTTGCTTTAAACTACTAAGTTTGTGGCAATTTTTTAGAACAGCAATTGAAAACTAATACACCTGTTTGGCTGCTATTCCTACTAGACCAATAACAATTTTGGTAGATATCAGTATATGAATCTGCCAAATTCCCACTTCTTTATTACATTTTTTGTGATGTTATAATCAATTGATATTTCCTTCTTTGGAAGACCAGTAAAGAGATTTTCACACAGTGAAGGTTTAGCACTGTCCAGAAGCTATAAATTATGAATGCACATCTTGACTATGTGCTTTGAGAACCAATTTTATTTTTCCCACTTAGTTCCGAATCTATCTTTTTGAAAGAATACATGACTGAATGAAAATGTATAGCCTCAGGTTTATCATCCATGTTGTACAAATGTAAATTTTTCTTCCCTGGACAAAAGGTGTATTCTCACTTTCTCTAATGGAGATAAAGGATTATCCTTTGGAATTTCCAGTTTTACTTTTTTTTTTAAAAAAAAAACTTACTTTAAACCTAAATATTTTAAGTTTTAGGGAAAGCATACAATAAAGAACACCATATCAACTTATGTATCTAAACAATATTTAGAAGACATAAGAAACATTTCAACTTCTACATCTACTATCCACAATTTAATTATATTCCCCATATAAATTAAATTTCAAAGCTAAGTCAGTATTGCTTATATATTCCAGGAACAAAAAAGAATACTTGGGCAGGAAAAAAGGAAAGAAAGGAAACATGAAAAGGAAGATTGCAGCTCTATTAGGATTTTCTTCAACTTATACAATGTTGGTTGGAAACTCAATTTTACATATTGCCACTTGAGAAAAATCTACAATTGAGGTTTTCGTTAATAAAATACTTTCAATATGCCTAGAAAGCTTTTATCTACGCATACAACCTTCCTCCCCAGCTCATGACATTTAAGACACTCCTGACTCCCACAAAATTCACAGATGGGACTTTTGTGTCCCATTACCTTTTGCCATTCCCATGTTCTTTAATAGCTTAACTACCTCTGCATTTACATTATATTACCTGCCTTTTCAGGTTGGCCCCTTGTCTTCTCCACTTAATATAGAACAAACCATATCTTCTCCATGAAGGTGTAATTCTTTCTTTCCTTCTCTGCATTGCCATTCAGAATAGACATATATAGCATAGCTTACTTCTTTGAGTTATATTTGTGGAGCCCTATGTAATTAAAGATATGAAGTCTATTACTTCTTAATGCAAATGCACCTACTTTTATGCAAATTGTCTAAGTCTTATTTCCCTCAGGTAGGGTAGATTTCCAATGAAGGAATCTTTCTTTTGGGAAGACAGAACCAAACCCGGGCTGGCTGTCTATTTCTTATTCTATTTCTTGATGTGGGAATAATTTTTCCTCTGAAAAAATTAATCCTTTGAATATAGTCTTCAATTACTTTCCAAAAAATGAAATCATTGGATTATGTAATATTATGAAATACATGTTCTTTGCCTAAAATACCTGTAGTCTTACAACTCACCTATAAATAATTAAAATATTCTATGCGGTGGTCATTTCTCAAATCCAAACAAATTTCTATTATTCTTAGGAGCAGTTGCTCTAGTCATTAAATGTAAAGATTGGCAATTGTTCCATATCACTATTTTTTTAAAAAAAGATTTATTTTTATTCATTTGAAAGTCAGAGTTACACAGAGAGAGGAGAGGCAGAGAGAGCGAGATAGAGAGAGAGAGAGAGAGAGAGAGAGTGGTCTTCCATCTGCTGGTTCACTCCCCAATTGGATGCAATGGCAAGAGCTGCATCAATCCAAAGCCAGGAGCCAGGAGCTTCTTCCGGGTCTCCCATGCGGGTGCAGGGGCCCAAGGACTTGGGCCATCTTCTAATGCTTTCCCAGGCCATAGCAGAGAGCTGGATTGGAAGTGGAGCAGCCAGGTCTCGAACCAGCATCCATATGGGATGCCGATGCTTCAGGTCAGGGCGTTAACTTGCAGTGCCACAGCACCATCCCCTCCCCCGTATCACTGTTAAAAGGGATCTCCACTAACACTTTTTTTTTTTTTTTAAGATTTGTTTGTTGATTTAAAAGAGTTATTGAAAGAAACGGAGAGACAGAGAGAAACACCTCCCATCTGTTGATTCATTCCTCAGATGGCCACAACTGCCAGGACTGAGCCAGACCAAAGCCAAGAGCCAGGAGCATCTTCCAGGTCTCCCACATTGCAGGGGTCCAGTCACTAGGGCCATCTTCTGTTGTTTTTTTTCCCCCAGGCCATTAGCAGGGAGCTGCACAGGAAGTGGAGCAACTGGGCCATGAACTGGTGCCCATATAGGATGCTACAGTAGCAGGCAGCAGCTTAACCCACCAAGCCACATGTCAGCAAGTCAACATTTTCCTAAATTGGGTCTCTTTAGAAGATTTATTCAAGTTGACTCTGAAATTGTGCCTCTCCTCTTCTTTGTGCATCTCTTTGGTTTGAGTTAATATCTCATTTTTTCTAGTTCAAGCATTAAACTGATTTATGGGCATAATGTTTTTTACTTTTCCTTTCATGTATTAAACATTTTATTGAATATATCCTTCTCTTGTCTAAGTTCAATGAATATATACAAGTATTTCAAAAAGTTCATGGAAACTTAAAAGATGAGTATATTTTGGTGCAAAGACATGAAATCCATGCATATTTTTTTCACAATGCACATTTTCCATGAACTATTTGAAGATCCCTTGTTTTGTTTTCCATTTTCTGAAAATTGTGTCATTTGAACTATTTTTTTCTCAATGGATTTGGAGCAAGACTTTTTCAGATGCAATAATTCCTGGATTATGTATTCTCAATTTTTCTTTTGCACTTTTTTTTTATAAACTTCTCTTGTTTCTTCCTCTCTACTTAACTTCAGTAAGCCAATATATCCTCTTAATAATAAAAACATTATAGCTCATTATATTTATTCACAAAACCTATTACTTTTTTATTTTTCAGTACTTGAAACCCATAACCATGATAAGGATTTCTATAATTCTGAATCTAAATCCCATTTAAAATCATGTAAATTGATGAATTATGGCTTCAAGCCCCTGGAGCTTATGAGTAGGTCATATATGCTAGGTTTTAGCCCCTACCACCATGGCTGGAGGCCAGCTAACCCCATGGCCTAACCATGGGTGTCAGCTCCACCCTGCCCTAATGGGATTTGCTGCTCCTACTTCCCAGCCTGCTCCCTGGCAAAGTTTTAAGAGGACATGTGGCTTCCCCTCTCTCTCTCCCTCTCTCTCTCCCCCTCTTTCTCTCTCTTTTGAGCTCTCTCTTGATCTCTCTCTTACACTCTCCTTCTCCCTCTTTTCCTTCTTCGCCCCTTCCCTCTGTTCTGTCGGGTTTCCCCACCAATAAACCCTTTCACTTGCTCCAGTGTTTGGTGTGCTTTGTGGCAACCTTGAATATAGACAAGCCAGAGAGCAAACACGGACCAAACTACCTGCTTTATCACTGATTAGACAATCCTTTGTCTTTTCATTAAGCAATCCATTCTTTTTGCCATTTAAGAAAAAATTCAATTGTGGCTACTCTAAAATTTTTTAATGGTCATTTTGTGGCAAACTGAAAAATTCATGAATCAGATTGAGGAAAAGAGTGCATGCTGTGACAGTGATGTAACTTTCTATTGAACGGTCAACAATGGCATCTTCTGAACATAGAAGGGAAGGTTCTGAATACCTTGGTAGTGATTATCCAGACACAGAAGTTGCATATCTTTGGCATCGCAGGAAATGAGAGTAGTCATGGGAGAGATAGTTAATTGCATCAGAGAGAATGGAATGAGGAGAACTAACTAGAAACAACCTAAAAACATAGCTGTTGGGTAAAAACTGGATAGGAGTAAGATTTTCTTCTCCTTCCCCAATTTAAGCCTTAAAAATTTGTACACTCACATATTACAGGGTCTTAGTCCACCCGAACAAGGATGGACTGGGTCCAAGGAAAGGTAAGTGGGCTGCTCTCCAGTTCTCCAGCCTCCCCTGATCCTGGAGACAATCAGAAGCAGAGGGGAGTCAAGTCAAGCAGGAACTCGTTTATTATTGTGCAGCAAGCCTCTTTTAAAGCAACAAACCACAACGCTATAGCGGAGGCGAAGCGAAGCCAGCCAATCGTTTTAAAGGTTACCCTATCATGAGCTTAGTTTCCATAGAGTCCATGCGCTGATGTCATCATCTCTCCTGATGCCTGTGCCCAATAGCTTCCTTGTAAACAACTCAGACTCCACCTAACTTCCTCTCGGCGCCATCTTCTTGTCCAGCGCTGCGCAGATGGCTTCCGCCTCCTCATCGTCCCTCTCATAGGACCTGCTGCAGAAGAGGCTGCCAGCATCATCCTCGGCAACCTGGTTCATCTTCATCTGGTCCCCAATGGTCTTTTTGCTGGGGGGCTGTGGAGGCTGCACGAGCTGCTGCAGGATCCACTCATCCAGACTGAGGTGCCTGCGGAGCTCCTTGTGGTCGCACTTCATGGTGACCCCTCCTTGGCACAGGCATTAATGTATGACAGCACTTGTGAAAAACGTAATTATGCTGAAAAATATCTTAATATTTCTCCATCTTACAAGAAAGGTCATCTAAAATGTTTTTTATAAATGAATAATACTTCATTATATGTATTTTTACTGCGAGGATTAATATTTATATTTTAAATATAGATTTAAAATAGTTTATCTATTTTCCTGTTCTTTATTCTTTTAAAAGCTTTTCTTACTTAATTTATTTAGTCTTTATATATTTAGTACATTCGTTTATTTATGTTTTCCCTACTTGAGAGTGACTATTGTAAAACATCTTTTTGTATCTATAATATGCAAATCTATAAAAATTCTGTAACAATTCTTTATTATGCATGCCTCTATTGAGATCATATGTTAAAGCTAGTTTTCCATTTTATATTATGAATAGCACCCACGAAATCACTACTTCAAATGTCTTTTAATATACGTTATCCTGGAGGATTAATCAATTACCATTAGCAATTTAGATAATCTATATTTTCTTGACTTACAATACAAATATTATAAAGTAAAATAAAAAAGAATAACCCAAACAATAATTCCTATGTTTCTGAATGCTATCCATTAAATTACTGATGTATTTTCCATCAAATAATTATTAAACTTTTTTTTTTTTTTTTGTCAGGCAGAGTGGACAGTGAGAGAGAGAGACAGAGAGAAAGGTCTTCCTTTTGCCATTGTTTCACACTCCAATGGCCGCCGCGGCTGTCGCGCTGTGGCAGGCGCACCGCGCTGATCCGATGGCAGGAGCCAGGTGCTTCTCCTGGTCTCCCATGGGGTGCAGGGCCCAAACACTTGGGCCATCCTCCACTGCACTCCCGGGCCACAGCAGAGAGCTGGCCTGGAAGAGGGGCAAACGGGACAGGATCGGCGCCCTGACCAGGACTAGAACCCGGTGTGCCGGCGTCACAAGGCGGAGGATTAGCCTAGTGAGCCGCAGCACCAGCTTTAAACTTCTTAAAATGTAATCTACATTCCTTATATTTCAAGTTTTTTTCTTGTTTTAAAATTATGTCACTTAAGAAAGTTAAAATTGATTTAATCTTTTTAAAAAAAGAATTTTAAACTATATCAACAGTTAGTAGATATTTGCAAAATAGGAAATCACTTCTCTAAGGAAAATCCCTACTTAATGTGTAGCAATGTATGTTACTGCTCATAGGCAGCATAAGTAGAAAAAAATCATCAATAGTAAATGTAAAGAGTTCTAAGGTCAATATTACCCTTCTCTAGGATTTTTCCAGCATAAAATTATCTCGTATATGCCTTTCTGCTGTTCCTGGATTATGGATTACTGATTTATTTATGTAAGATGTTTGTTTTTCCAACCTATACTTTAAGTTTTAAACTGCTCATAGACTGAAGCTTGAGTTATTTAATCTTTTGGGTCTTGAAGTGAGGTACATGCATACCAGGTCGAAAGGTTAGAAGTGTTGGTGAACTTTTTAGAAATGAAAATTATTTGACTATCCCAGATACACTGCGAAACTCTTTTGAGGGGAGATCAAGAAATATCCATTAAAAATTTTCTATATGATTCTCATGCTCAGTGAATTTTGAGAACCATAGGCTTAAGAAATTTTCTTTATTTTCAAGATTCTTTTTTGATCAGCATGCTTATGAAAATGCCTTACCTTGTTAATTCCCTCATTTCAGTGAGCCAGATGACTGCTTGAGGCAACCTATTTATGATTGTGTTGTAATTCATATACTGCGACTTCTAATTTTCTTAAATACTAAAATCTTTCCTTCTTACTCACAGATGTGGCTCATGGAAGCTAAATTACAATATATGAATTTGTAGTATAAAACATAGGACCTGCATTGTTTGGGGATATTTGTTTTCAGAATTTGTTTTCGAATTGCAACTTAAAATATTTGGTTGGCACCATACAAAATACAAACCAGTTGCCCTATGATTTCCCTGGGAATAAAATTACTGCAACCTACACTGCTATAAATATATATCCTTGATTAACATTCAGGCTGATCAAATAGTAAATTCAGTCATAAGTTTTCAATATCTCAATTATCTATAGTTAATGAATAGAGTAATTTATTTCTCACAGTCATCAAAACTAGCTCAGAGAACTGGAAATACCAGTCAGTATGACTGAATAAACAAATTGGACCAATTACAAAAGTGAATTGCTCATATTTTGTAATAGAAGGCAGTAAAAATAGACAAATTGGTAAACTACTCATCATCATGTCTATAAGAAAAGAGACATTGTTTGAAAGAATATAAAAAAGGCAAAAGTAAGTGATTTAAAGAAAATATCTGATTATTATTCTTAAGCTTTATAAGTTGGGGTGTCTTTCATTAAAGAAGAATTTGGGAAGTTTTCATTGCATAAAAAATGTGCATGTTTTGCTTACACTTATTTAACTCATAATTGAATGTGACAAAAAGCTTAAGAGTGTTGCTCATCAATGCCTTCCGTTTTGGCATTGCAAGAGGGTCCTACTGTTTGTTTAATTTGGTGAAACTGGGAGGTCCAGATCTGTCATTTAATTAAACTTGTAACATACATATGAAACATTATACCTGTTAAATTATCATCAACAATTACATAATGAGTAGAAATAATAAAGTAAGAATTAGATGATAGCTATTGACATAATTGTTATAAATTAATCAAAGTAATTAATCAATTTTGTTTGTCTTCAAACAGTAAGCCTGAAGCATTATATGAAATTAGCATCTCAAATTTTCTAGTATTTGCTAGTTTTAAAAATGTACTTATACTTTTGGTCAAAAAGTTGAACACAGGGAAAGCCAAATTATGTCCCATGGATAGGTGTGTAAAGCAACATTCTTAGAATGCTATATCCTTTAAGTTAGGAGTTGCCATCACTCTTTAATCAAGTTACTATGTAATATTGAGTATTTGAAGAACATGCGCAATTAGGGTTTAAGTATGAATGATGAAGATAGCAAGGAGGTGTTTAAAGATGTTGGTTGTAAAGCACAGAGTTGAATTTATGCTGATCTTAAAATCAGCCCCAGATAAATATGTTAGTGGACAAGAACCAGTACTACAATCTTTCACCTGGCCAAATTTGAGGTTTATATCAAAGATAAAACCAATTTATGCATAGTTAAACAACCTTATTTGCCTGAAAGCATAAATTTATTCTTCCAAAAATTAATATAAATTTGGAAAATGTAATATCTTTAAGCAATGCCTATATATTTCCAGTATCTGAGCGAAGTTTTCCAGAGCTGAAAGCACTTGGCCTCAGTATGGAGGCTTACCCTTTCTCATTGTGGTGTCAATCCTGATTCCTGTTTGGGAGACAGTTGAGGAGTTACTAGGTTCTGTCAGGGGAGAGTATCACACTACCCTCATTGTGTTTCACCTTGTACCTGATCCCCATAACTGAGCTTTTGCCTTCCATCAGACACTGACTCCTTCTGCCTTTTTAGACCCTTACTTTTTCAGCCGTGATTTCTGTACTTATACTGTCTGTGTGATCTGCCTGCTTCCTCGGTGTTTTCTTGTTACTGTCGCTTTCTAGGGATTAAAGTAATATTTTATTTTATTTTAAAAACAATTTATTTATTTTCATTTTATTTAGAAGGCAGAGAGAGACAGAGAGACAAATGGAAAGAGATCTTCCATCTGCCGATTTACTCCATAAGTGTCTACAACAGCCAGAACTAGGCCAGGCTGAAGCCACAGGGAAGAAATTCCAAGAAAGTTTCCTATATGGCAAGCAAAGACCCAAATTCTTGACCCATTATCTGCTGAATCCCAGTAATGTAAATTAACAGGAAGCTAGATTGAAAACAGGGGAGCAAGGACTCAAAACAGTCACTCCTAAATGGGATGTGAGCAACCCAAGCTGTCTTAACCACGGTGCCAAATTGTCCACCTCCATGAATACTATTTTAATTTTGTTTTTGTTTAAAGATTTTGTTTAAAGATTTATTTATTTATTTTGAAAGTCAGTTTTATAGACAGAGGGGAGATACAGAGAGACAGGGATCACCCATCCGCTGGTTAACTCCTCAAATGGCCACAACAGCCAGCGCTGGGCCAGGCCAAAGCCAGGAGCCAGGACTTCTTCTGGGTCTCCCATGTGGGTGACAGGGCTTAAGTGCTTGGGCCATCTTCTACTGCTCTTCCCTGGCCATTAGCAGGGAGTCGGATAGGAAGTAGAACAGCCAGGACACGAACTGGAGCCCAGTATTGGATGCCGGCATCACAGGTGGTGACTTTACAAACTACACCACAGTGCCAGCCCCAATCTTCTTGTTCTTCTCTCACCACTCATCCACCTGAACCAGTGGTTAAGAACTTTCCACCCTAGAAAAAATTTTGATGCAAATATTTGCTTTAATGACCACAGTTATATTGTTATTTCTCTCTATAGTCTCCATAATTATTATTCACTTAGCTATTGGGACTGTCGCTCTACAGATTGCCCTGCTGGGTCATTTCTTGAAGAATGTAACACTCTTTGAAGTATGTGGCACTAATTTCTTCAGGGAAATGATAGAGTGCTTGGTACCATAGAGAAAAGAAGAAACTGCAGAGAAACATAAAGCTGCTATTCTGCTCACTATAGGAGGCATAACACACCTGCCACATTAATTAAAGAATATTGTTACTAATGTTACCTACCACATGACTGAATTAGAAATCCAACTAACTTAGATTTTTAGAGAGATGCAAAAATAAATAGCTCTATTTTTGAGGATGCTATTTTCTTACAAACGAGACAGAGCTAAGATGAAAATCACTTACATGAGGAAGTTTGAAGAATAAATTTAACAAAAAGAGTGACATACTAACATTTTGGACAGTTGACATGTGATGGCAGGAGGTGGGATCAAATGTCTGATATATAACTGAATCTGTATTTCATTTTTTTAACTGATGGTATTTCATATGCATTCCTTTAGTTGCAGAACTGAATGGAAAACACTTCTTTACTCTTTTCATATATAATACTTCTTTTTGGCAATCTCAGCACTGCACTCAGAGTGATACCATCACTGAGTGTCTATCACTTATCTGGTATGTAAACAAGTTAGTAGTCAAACCACTAGAGCCTGGCATTAACTCTTCAGTGCTTAATATGTTCAGCATTTGCAATTTTTTTAACCCAAACACGATCTCCCTACAAGAAACAATCAGTGCATAGATCTTCTCATTCTAAGAACTTGAAACCTAAATACTTCTTAAATGGTAACAGAATTTTCTAAATACTGATGATATATTTGCTCAAAAGACATAGCTAGGTTGAGCATTGTAGCAACATCTGTAGAAGTAAATGAAACATCAGTCTATGTCAAGAACACTCCCAATAATATCTCTTTGCAGTCAGGTGCATCAATTAATAAGCATTCTGTAGAAATGCATTATTAACATTTCAAAAAATTATGGTGTACCCATATCTGGATCTCTGCTACAATTAAAAATGATATCAGAGAGAGGAGCAGTATGTTTTACTTTGTGTTTCTATGTGGGTGCAAACTGTTGAAATCTTTACTTAATATATACTAAATTGATCTTCTGAATATAAAGAGAATTGAAAATGAATCTTGATGTGAATGGAAGGGGAGAGGGAGCAGGAGAGGGGAGGGTTGTGGGTGGGAGGGAAGTTATGGGAGGGGGAAGCCATTGTAATCCATAAGCTGTACTTTGGAAATTTATATTCATTAAATAAAAGTTAAAAAATAAGTTAAAAAAAAAAAGAAAGTTGGTACAATAAATTCATCAAGGAGAGGAGTTAGTTTTACTTTCAATAAGGGAATTCTTTGGGGATCACATAAACAAAAAGCTGAGGGAAGAGCAAAACTCTGGGGAAAAGCATTAGCATAATTGAGCACTTAAATGCATAAGAAACAAATTGAGACCACTTAAGTAAATAAGGTGAAAGCTATGTAAAGACAGCATCAAGATGCTGGAATTGATCTTTAACTGCTACCATCTCTAGAATTAAAGTAGGGCTGATGCCTCTAAGGACTATTTCCTTAGCCTTGAGCTGAATGGTTAGGCATGTAAACTTCTCCATGGCCAGCTTGGTTTAAATTCAAGAACCAGCACCTGGCAGATATGTCATCTTAGATAAGGTTCTCATCTTTCCTTTGACTCGGTGTCTTAGTTATAAATAAGGCTAAGTAAAACAATGGCTCACAGAGTTACATGGTTTTCAAATTAGATAACTGGATATAATGTGTACCCCATGGTGCATGGCTTATAGTAAATTTGTAATAAATATATTTTTATCATATTAATATTATCAGGTATGAAGACAAATGTCCATTTAAATACTAATAAGTCAGTGCAAAATAGCAGAAGTTAATAGAATATTTATTCACATTAAAATTCAAATAAATTCATAAATTTTTGAATTGATTGTTAGTATGCTCTCCACTAAAACACTTTCATTATAAAAAAGATGGAAAGAAAATTGACTAATTAGGAGTGTAAATCTTTCAATAGTTTACCTAGAAAGGCAAAATAAAGAAGGTAATCCTTTAATATCCTTTAATATGATTTATAAACTATAACTACATAAAATACAGTAACAATCTTGGTTTAAAGTATTACCAGATATTTGGTTAATAATTAGTAAATTGATTGTTGCATCAGCCATCTTCAAAATGGTTTCATCTATTTAAAAGAGATGATTATAGATACTTATCTGTAGTATTTTGTACACTTAATTTTTTTTGTAAACTTCTTACATTTTTAAAGATTTATTTATTTGAAATCCTTACAGAGACAGGAAGAGACAGATCTGCCATGTGCTGGTTCACTCCCATACCCGAAATGGCTGCAAGGTCTGAGGCCGAGCTAGGCCAAAGCCAGGACCCTAACACTCTCACATGGGTGACAGGGACCCAAGAACTTGAGGCATTCTTCTGCTGCCTTCCCAGGAACATTAGCAGAAAATTGGATCAGAGGCGAAGCAGCTGGAACTCAAACCAGTGCTCCAATATTGGATGCCAGCTTTGTAAGATGCAGCTTAGCCTGATATGCCACATCGCTGACCCCTGTAAACTTACTATTAAAATGTAAAACATATCTATATAATATTATAAATCTGACGTTGGTAAATTTTCAAAATAAAACACCAGGTAACCGTTGCCAATATTATGATATAGAACATAAGCTGAACCCTCGGAGCCTTTCTTGTGCCTGTTTCTCAGTCATTAGGCACATGCAAATGTGGTCACTATTCTGACATTTAATTCAATTGATTTTAATGTTCTGTCATGAAATCATTTAGTATGTCCTCTTTTGTGTAAGAGGTTCTTTTGCTCTTTATAAATCTGTGAGATTGACTTGGATTGTTGCTTCAAACAGTAGTGTTCTCTCTTTCATTACCATATAATAGTTTATTACATGAATATATCACATAATGTGTTTTCTTCTACTGTTAAAAGGGATTACTTTCAGTTTGTAGATTTTGTGCACTGTAGTTAATAAGCATTCTTGTACATGTCTATGCTGTCACATATCTACTCATTTTTGTTGGTTTCATAGAGAAGAGATGGATTGCTTGGGGGTAGTACATGCTTATGTATAACACAAGTCTTTTTGTGTGTTTGTTTTTTGTTTTTTTTTTTATTTGACCGGAGAGTTCCGCAAGGCAGCGTGGAACGCCCGAAGCCTGACCCTTGCCGCAGGAGCACGTCCACCTCGCTAGGGCCCGGGCCTGGCTCTCCCGCCGCCGCCTCCTCCTGCTCGTCCACGAATTTGTTCTCGTCAAACTCGTCGATATCCACCCGGCAGAAGTGCGAAGACAGGGTGTTCCGGGCCGGGCCGTGGCAGGAGCTCGGCGTCGCTCAGCCGGCTCCGCTCCCAG
Source organism: Lepus europaeus (assembly GCF_033115175.1). NCBI lineage: Eukaryota > Metazoa > Chordata > Mammalia > Lagomorpha > Leporidae > Lepus > Lepus europaeus. Next base: position 64,862,241 of record NC_084831.1, read on the forward strand.
ACCGACCTCGGGTCCGCTCCGCTCCGCACTGGCTCCGGCTCGGGATGGGAAGCGGCCGCCGGGCACCGCCTCCACCTCCTAACACAAGTCTTAACACATGAGCTGTACCAATTTACACCATCATCAGAAGTATATGAGTGCTATTGACCCATTTATCTATCCAGAATTGGTTTTGTGAGTTTCATTAAGTTGACTCCATTCTGGTGGCTATGTAGCGATATGTGACTGTGGTTTTAATTTGCCTTTCCCTGTTAAATTATTACATTGAGCACTATTTCATATGCCTATTGGCCGTTTGTATTTCCTTCTTTGTGGAAGTTCACTCAAAATTTTCAGCCATTCATTAGGGAAGTTTGTTGCTTTCATGTTAATCCATAAGATTCGTTGAATAGGATCCTTTTATTAATTTGTGTATGACAAATATTGTCTTCTTTTTGTGTCTTTGACTTTTGAAACCTAAAGAAATTTTTCACAAATAGAAGTTTTTAAATCTAATGAAAACCCAATTTGTCAATCTTTTGCTTTCCAATCACTAATTTTTTTGTTCTGTCCAGTGTAAGAAATCTTGGACAATGTCAAATCATGAGGATCTATCTACTGTGATTTCTAGTAACGTTATTCTATTACCTATCTCTTTATTTCTAGAGTCTGTCTGTAATTGGTTTTCCAGCATGCTTATATCCCAGATAAATTTGAGGTTCATTTTTTCCCCAATGAATACCATTTTAAAAGACTTATTGATATTAAGTAAACATCTAAGAGCAATTTCCTTATTACTGTTTTTTGATGATGCTATTGTAAATCCTTTTGAGATTCTAACAATTGAAAATTTATCTAAAATAACAATTTAAAAGAAATGTATACTTTCAATTACTAGTATCACAAATATAATATATCCTCCTAATAATCTATGCTTTCAAAATAGCTTCTTTTAGGTTTTATTGAACACTGTAGGGGGAAGGAAAAAAGGCAAACAGAGTAATGTTTCAAATTCATTGGTTTGTAACCCTTCAATTCTCATAGCATTAAACTTATTGAACATGTGCTTTAACAGGGATGATCCAACAAACCTTTTTTCCAGCACAAGAAATGTAGTTATGCCTGTGAAACCAATATTTGCTTGCCTATGCCCTGTTTTAAAGATTAGGTACATCTACTTCTTATAATAATTTATCATTGCATTTTAATACTCATCTAAGGGTTTGATGACCTCAGATAATATTGATTTTTTTGTTAATTGGAATCATTAATATATCATTGAAAATGGAATTAAAAAATAAGTTTGTTTTGGTACAAAAACATTTTGAACTCCATGACTACTTTTTTGTAGCATACATTATCTATGAGCTTTGTGGTGATCTCTACTATATTCACCTATACATTCACTCCATAAATATGTATAGATAGATAGATAGATAGATAACATCATAAATAATATAGTCCTTTGCTTCAGGAACTTGCAGTCTAATGTTAGAGTTAAATATCAGAGCTGAACTCACTCTAGATCCCTATGTGGGTGGCAGGGACCACCTGCAACCACCTGCTGTTTCCCTGGGCGCGCATTTGCAGGAAACAGGAATCTGAAGTAGAACCAAGACTCAACTCAGTTTCTCCAAAAAGCACCTTAACTGCTGTTACAAATGCCCTCCCTGAAATTTGCTAAATGTACTCATTATCATCATGGTCATGGACAGGGATATAGACTATTGAGGTGGATTCCTTTCTGAGAGGAAGAGCATGGTGGGGGCAAGAGGTGCAGAGTCACCACACAAACCCCGGGATTTGGGTGAAAGCAGGCCTGAGGCGAGCAGCCCACAGACTCGTTTATTTGAGTTAGTATAACAGCTTATATAGCCAAGACCAGCCAATCCAGTCAAGGGGGCGGTCTATGCCCCAACCAATCATAGCCTGTTGCCAGTCAGGCTCTTGTCGCCAGGCAGTTTCTGAAACCATCCAATCAAGGCCTGCCGTCAGTCAGGCTCTGTTGTTGTCATGTGGTTTCCGAAGCCATCCAATCATGGCCTGTTGCCAGGCAGTTTCTGTTGTCAGCGGCCATCTTGGCATGACCTTTTCACCTCATTCCACCACAACTTAAGGCATGGGTTGGTGGGTCAGAGGTTCAGGCACATTATAACATAGCTGTGTGAAGAGCTGTGCTCAGGTCCTCAGACACCCAAAAGCACATTATCAACACTGAATCCTTGTGGTTCATATTTCTAACTTCCACTCACTGCTACCATCAAGAGAAAACTCTCAGACTCTAAGGGTGCTTCCTATCACATTAGACCCATCCTTACAGTGCAACAAAATATCTAATTTCAGATTATCTGATTAATAACCGCAATTACACCTGTTAAGACTTAGTGTAATGTGACAGCATTTTTATGAAAGTTTCACTAATGGGCTATCATCATGAGTCAAAGTTTATTTTTAAGAAAAATTTGTTGGCAGCAGATTAGATAAAATAATAGTAAGTAAATTTCTGCTTAATAATTAGTGTTTAGAATAAATATACTAGAACATGGGTGTATAATGAGGAAGATTGTAGTTATGAAGATTTTTTCTTGTTACATGTTTATTGTCTTGTTTTGTAGGAAGGAGAGGATGAAGTCATGAGTTTTAGCGCTTATGGAGAGATGGTTTTTGTTAGAGGAGATTTAATTTTGCTACTATAAAACTATAAATAACAGACGACACAGACACATTAAGTTGTTGTAGTTGATTTTGTGGAAATGGAGGAGTCTCTATCATTTATCTTATAATTCCTGTAATGTAGGAATAAAATTAAAAAACTAAGAGTTAAATAAATTAGGTCACATTGGAAATTTGGGTGACATGAAAGTTTGAAACAGTAAATTTTAGAAAATAAGAAAATTATTAGAGAAACATTTTTAAATTTCTATATGGGTTTAATTGAAATTGAGAATGTTGGTAATAACTAGTAACAACATATATTCCTAACAGATTTATAACAGTTTATGTTTCCCCAGCAAACTTAGATGTTTGTCTGCAGTTACAAAGTAGGTAGGTTATTTGGTTGATTTACTGTTTTTCTGGGAATGAGACTAAAGCTGAAAGAGGCCATTGTGATGTTACAGTTGTGTTTGGGTACTATTTGCAGTTGGTGGAGTAACAACATGAACCTTCCCTGCTTGCTTGAACTATCTGCGTGGCCCTAGATGATAATGCATGACCTGTGTTAGTTACTGAGAGTTTCTGAGGAGTGTTTACTTTCAACTAGGGAAGACTTGAATGCTAGCCTATTCTCTGAAAAGCTGTAAAGTGGATGTGGGGGTCTGGAGGACTACTAACTGGCTCTTTCAATCCAATTGTATTTTCTTTCCAAACAACAATTCTGTAGCTCCCTGAGTAGTATTAACATAGTAGAAATTCAAGAATTAGACTAACTGCATTTTTGCCAGTCTGACCATTTAACATAAGCTTAATTCATTAAGTTCAAGTTTACTCTTATTCTATGGTAATACATCTATGAAGTGCCTCTGCTAAATGTTGGATGAAGCTGAAGCATTTTTCCCTCAATGTTTGTCTTCAAATCCAATAGCTAAATTTAATACCACTTTGGACCTTGATCTTCATTTATTGTCCAGTAAACCATATGCACAAGAGACAGAGTATTTGAGGTTCATTGTACTTTGTTCAGTGAATCATTTCACAAATGACATGACTATTTTATTTGGAACTACCTTCTAAAACTACTTTTTATAAAAAAAAATTAAATGAGCTCTCCTTTAAAACCCATATATTAGTCAAGAAGTCTACTCAAAATATTGCAGCCAGGAAAGGAAGTATAATCTCACAGTGTGTGAATCATATCATATGTATGGCTACAGACAGTGCTTGAGGCATTTTCTTTTTGCCATTATTTCTTCTGTACTTGCCTCTTGTCTCTCAGCTCTGGCCACCTTAACAAAATACTCCATTTTGGGTGGGTAGCTTAAACAATGACTAATTTTTTTTTCTCACCATTGTGGTGGTTAAAAACTCTAAGATCTAGGTACCAATAGAATGAATCTCTGGGGAAATTCCTCTTACTGGCTTACTGATATCTACCTTCTTGCTGTATCCTAATGCAGTGGAGAAAGGCAGCTATGGTGTCACTTCTTAGAGGGCATTAACTCTTATCAGGGGAGCTCCATCCTCATGACCTCAGATAAACTCAATTACCTCCCAAAGGCTCCACTTCTAATTATCATCAGCTTTAGGGCTTCAACGTATGAAGTCAGCGGGGATACAACATTTAGTCTACAATACTTCTCCTTGATTATTTTTCTGAAACCCCTACAGTAGAGGAGATTCTGTAAAGTGACAGTGGATGACTGCATGTCCCAAGTGCATACCTCTAAATCTTTCAACTGTTATAGAAATGACAGTGACACATTCTTTGCTAATTTCATATGGTATAAATTATTAAATAGGGTTTATTTGAGAAAAATTATAAATGGAATGCATTCAATCCCCTGAACTTTTGTTATCCCATGAAGTTTGCTCTTACCAAACAAACCTGAGTATAAGACGAGGTCCCCCCAGCATGATCACACCCTCCTGAATCATTCTATCATTAAGGAAAGACAGTCAGGAAACAACTGGCTGAGTATACCGTAGATGGGAGCTTATTGGTCCAGGAGAGCCTCTGGTACTGAGTGGTTGAAGTGAGCCTCTCTTGCCATGGCTAATCCGACCGGGCCTAAGGAGCCAATTCTTGTTAAATTTCCAAATTTATTTTATCTCCTTATACAAAAGAGCTATACCTCCATGACTGTAGTATTGTCTTTATCTCTTAGCACACTCTTCTATATTCTGTTGCGTGATTCTGGGGCTTACCTACCCTAATTTCTACTTGTCAGCACACACCCCTTTAAACCCTCCCAACTGTGGCCACTAAGAGACAGAGGGCTGGTAAAGGAAGAAGTACTCATTTCTGTTTGCTCCCTGTGGGCTCACTGGCTACTTCCTACTGCTGTAGATATCACCTCCAACATTTTCCAGCACTAGCTGGTCATTCCCATAGCAGCACCTGAATACAGTTAACAGTTTTCCTGAAGTTTGCACCCTCAGGCTCACAATTCACTTCTCAGAGACACTAACAACATCTGCCAGCATCCTTCTCAACGATCTAGGCCTTGACTCAAGATACCCAAACTCAGAGAGAGCAACTCCAGCAAAGCAGAACCTCCTTTTAGCATTTTAAGTTTCATCTCTTGGGGTACCCCCCGCAAGTTTTTTTTTTTTTTTGTATTTATAGGCTCTGCTCTTTGTTCCCTTGTCCCTAAGGGTGACAGCTGTTTTCTGCAATTGCTACCTCCAGGATATACTAGTGCATGCTTTCAATCATCTCAGTTACTTAGTTGAAGTATTTTTATTAGCATGATGATTTGGACATATTGGGTGTTAGAGCTTCAGTGTGTGAATTTGGGGAACATAAGGTTTCAGTCCATATCAAAGAGTTTCCTGTTGATAGCATGGCTCATTTTGCCCCATCTTAGTGAATCCTAAAGGAGTGGCCTGCTCCCCAACTGTTTGAAATTTGTTTGTAGGAAGCATGAACTTTGCATCTCTTTGAGCCAGGTTTTTGCTACTTAGGCTGAAGGGAAAGTTATATTCCATGTCCTATAACCCCAGGACCTGCAGTCTTTAAAAGGATCTTTGATTTTGCTAGATTATCTAATAATGATGATGGGATGTGTGTGTGTGTGTGTAATGTGTTCTCATTTGTGCACCACAATTCTTATGACTATAACCTGAAGCCCTGTGAGTGGTAACATGCATCCTTTCCCCTCATTGTGAGAGTACATCAGGGAAATGTGTGGTCACCTGGCTAGCTGAGGACTGGCCTTTTATACAGGAACAAATGTTAGTAGGATTATTGGCTTTTGTGTGTCTCTGGAGAAACTCAACCTGTGTTATTTCTTCCTTTGCTGTGGGGGAAGCTACCAGGAAACAAGAGCCTAGACAAATTTACTGATGTAGGCCATAGGACAAGTAGAGATGATATATAAGCTTTGGAAATCGAAGTTCCTTTGTGTATTGTATCAGCAGACTTTTGCTGAGTAACACACGCACATATACACCTTAATTTATCTACTACTAGAGGGGCTAGGATATCTATTCAATGTTGTGTATTTCTTAATTTATCAAATATTCACCTTTGTTTATGAGACTTTCTCAAGTGACCGTGTGTTTTTAATCAAATGTGTATTACAATATGTTTGTAAAATAATGTGAAAATTTCAAAATAACACTATTGAGAATATTCTTCCTTGTTTGGTCAATAGGTTGTAAGATTGCATGTGATAACTACAAAAGTTATTTATTGTAATAGGTTAGATTAGGACATGAAAGACGTATATTAAGTCAGCAAAAGAGACATAGTGGTAAAATGAACTATTTCTAGCATTTTATGAAACAAGAGGATTGTGTGTATATTCACTGGGAACTAGAGTGCATTTAAAGCCATTTCTTTTTAAGCAAAATAATATAAAACAGGAAGCATTAATGGCAAAGGGTTAAGATAGCCAGTACTGGCTATCAATATTCTACCTGTTAATGTGAGAGTTGTGCAAATGAAGTATTGTTCTTAAAAGTTGCTTCTTTCAATAACTTATTTTCTTCTAAAAAAAGGGTTAAGTATAAAGAAAAATATGTTCAATGTAAACATCTGAACCATAAATTTTGAAGATTGTGTTGACTTCAATGTTCCAGCTTTCTCTTACCATTATAGTACATTGAAAACAATATCTTAAAACATTTTAATTTTTGGAATAACCAGTTTAGGTCCCTTGATAAGATGTCCTTTTCTAAAGTACAATATGAAAAAGAGTGAAGTTATCAAGGCAGAAAAATATCTGCTTAGTGGTTCAAGTGCTTGAACTTTTTAGTGCTACATAAGTTAAATAGTGCTGGGTTTTACAAACTGATATGTGGTATTCAAAAATATATGTTGTTGCCATTGTATATTGCATTATTGTCTATACAGGTAAATGCTATATTTTAAATGAATTTAAATAAACTGTAATACCTAATACCAATTTGAGACTATCAAGATTCAACAATGTAACAAGTGAATACAAACAAAATGGTGTATAAATATATTCCTAAATCAGAAAATCTAAATAGTAAACTATGCTATACTTACTTATTATGCTAGAAAATTAAAAGTGGAGGCCGGCGCCACAGCTCACTTCGCTAATCCTCTGCCTGCAGCGCTGACATGCCGGGTTCTAGTCCTGGTTGGGGCACCGGATTCTGTCCCAGTTGCTCCTCTTCCAGTCCAGCTCTCTGCTGTGGCCTGGGAAGACAGTGGAGGATGTCCCAAGAGCTTGGGACCAGGAGGAAGCACCTGGCTCCTGGCTTTGGATCAGTGCAGCGCACCGGCTGTAGCAGCCATTTAGGGGGTGAACCAAAGGAAGGAAGACCTTTCTCTCTGTCTCTCTCTCTCTCTCACTGTCTAACTCTGCCTGTCTGAAAAAAAAATAAATAAAAGTGGAATAATATGTGAATGTGAGAGCTTTTTTTGTAAAATTGTTATAAAACCTGCACCCCAAAATTAGACATAAAACATAGAAGAATTCCAAGTCATCTGTTGATGCTATAGTATAATTTTGATGTATCACATTCTGCACTGAAAAGGCCAGGCTACTTTTACAAATATCAAAACAAACGCACACACGGTGGAAAGCACACAATTTTCCAAATCAAAACTCTGATTTCACTAATTGATTTTTGTTGCCTTCTAAAAATATCATTTAATGAATTAGAGATGCGATTGTTGCTACAGAGCAAATGAAATGACACATTTAAAAGTTGTTGGTGCATTATAAAATGGAATGTAAGAAAAAGACACAAAGTTTTAGATTCTCTTCACGAGGCGTTGCTTTACTGGCTAGATTATTCCAACATGGGAAGGGTTAAAGAGGAAGAGTTGTGCAAATGTATTGGTGTGATCTTTGTTTTAAAAACAAATATACCAGACAGTGCTTTTGTAATACAGGATGTGGATGTTTTCCATAGAGGGCACACAAGTCTTTACGTATGAGTGTCACAAAGTTACAAAGTTATTTCCTAAATTTTTTGGAAAAGTATGCATTTATATATTAAAAATTATTCATATAATTAAAGCTATGAAATATTAGATGAAATATATGAAAAATTATATGAAAATCTATGTAATGAAATATTAAATTCTAAACAAATGATAGGTCCTATAAGTAAATACTAAACTTCAGAGATGAGGGGATACTGAATATCTACCTGACCATAAGTCAACTGACATATTAGCTCATTCACTTAATAGAAAGTATATAATGCTGCTGTATTAGAGATCAGACCACTGAATTTGGAATAACTTAACTGTAACAAGGAGAACTGTATTTAGCAAAATCCCAGATATGTCCCTCTCCTGTGAGAGGAGCTTTGACAAGGAGAACATGATGAGAGAGGGCTGTGTTGGCAAGGGGGGTCATTTGTCCTGGGTATTAGCGTAAGTGCAGAAGAAAGGAGTACTTCAATAAGCAATTCTGAGAGGTAAAGTGAGTACAAGAACAGAGCACTGCACTGACGGCCTGAATGAAAAAAGAAAACGGAAGATTTTAGTGGCTTATATGATAGCTTATTTTACTGAGAGTGATGTGTAAAAGAGAATTTTTAGGAAGGTTTACCGGGCATTTGCAGTGCGAAACACTCATCATATCCGTAAGAAATGTACTCTAAAGATATGTACTTTAGTTCCTAAAGGATGATTTAGAAGTAGTACAGAATCAAATTGGCCCCAAAGTGACCCATATTACATTCAAGATCAAAAAAAGAAAAATATCTGATATTTTTAAGACATACTACTTAATTGAAGGATGATAGAAATCTTTTCTGCAGTCAACACTGTGGGTGGGAATTCCATTAACCATACATGTCCACTCCTGCAGGGCACTAAATATTGAGTTCTACATCCAAGGTAATATTTATATATACAAATTCCATTTGCAAATCATATCTTCCTCAAAATTATAGTAACTTAATTTAAAATTTGTTGGGGAGAAAATGTATTCTACTAAAAGTTCCTCCAATTAATTTTCAATTTTTAATTATTCTGGTAGTTGTGAAATTAATCTGACTCAAGTTTTGAGCTTTTTATAAAAAAGATTTTTTTTTTTCTGTTGGAACTTGCATGTTTTGTATAGTTAGACATATCCATAAAATAATTTTGCATCATCATTAAAATTCCAATACAAATGATAAATAATTTCATTTTCTTCCTAACACATATTTTGATCAACTAATAAATACTTCTTAAAATACAATGGCAGGACTCTTTGTTGTGGCATAGTAGGTAAAGGCACCACCTGTGATGCTGGCATCCCATATGGGTGCCAGTTGGTGTCCTGGCTGCTCCACTTTCCATCCAGCTCCCTGTTAATGGCCTAGTGTAAAATAATCAAAGTGCTTGGGCCCTTGCTACCAAAGTTAGAAACCTGGACGAAGCTCCTGGATCCTGGGTTCAGCCTGGCTTCATCCTGGCCATTGTGGCCACTTGTGGAAGATCTCCCTACATACCTGTCTCTTCCTGTCTATGTGAATTTGACTTTAAAGTAAACAAATAAATCTTTTATTTTAAAGACAACAGTTATTTTTTGTGTATTTAAAAATAAGTTTAAGGGCAAACATTAGGTGTAGCACTTAAGATATCAATTGAGGCACCAAAATCTCATGTCAGAGTGCTCGATTTTGAGGCCTGACAATGCTCCTGATTCCAGTCTCTTTTTAATGCACACCCTTGGAGACAGCGGGTGGTAGCACAAATGATTGGGTTCTATCATTCAAGTAGGATAACCAGGTTGAGTTTCTGGCTCCTGGCTTCTACCTGGTCCAGCTTGGAGTGCAGGCATTTGTGAAGTGAATCAACAGGTGGGGAATTCTGTCTTTTTATCTGACTCTGCATCTCCCAGTTTCTGTCTTCCTGTCTCTCTCTGGCTTTAATAAAAAAGAAGTAAATAATTTTCAATAAAATTAAAATAATCAATGGTAAGCTATGTCAGAAAATTAAAACAAAAATTCTCTACAGCAAAATGTAATAAATGTTGAATTAATTTTATCTCAAATTGTAATTATAAAGTCATTTTTATAAGGCAAAGTATATTGATTCCAGAAAGCAGTGATCCATTTCTGTGCAACTAATAAACTATAAAGCCAAACTATTTTACTCTTAATATTTCTTTTAAGTTATGAGAAACATTTACAAAATGATTAATTAGTGTCTTCATAATGCCAGAATAAAATTATTTTCTGCTACATTGTAAAGTATTGCATTTTGTTTGGGAAAACCTGAATAAAATATATGCAGACATACCAATTCCATAACTAAACAATACAGCTAGTTTAATTTCTGCTAACATTAATTAATTGCATCAATGGCACCAAGAAATATTGCCTGATTGGGTTAATTCCACAGATATGCTTTACCTTTCTTCTCTTACATTGCCATACATTTATATGTATTAGCTTTTCTGGATGGACTGTCTTTCTAAACTACATGCCTGCCATCTCTCTTAACATAATTAAATCTTTGTTTAAACGCTACTTCCTACATGGTTTCTTTTTTTTATTATTTCAACCTGCAATGATTGTTACTGACTTCATCATGTTACATGGTCTTTTTCAGTTATATTCAACAGTGTGAAAGCATTCAAATTCCTCTACTTCACATGTTCAGTTTCAATTTATGATGAAAAAACTGAACCGTATGAATTGAGTCAAAGCTGAAAATACTCAAGATGCCAGTCCCCAGGAAAATTTACAATTCTCATAAATGTTGGATATATTTTTATTTTTTAAAGATTTATTTATTTATTTGAAAGTCAGAATTACACAGAGAGAGAAGGAGAGGCAGAGAGAGAGAGAGAGAGAGAGGCAGAGAGAGAGAGAGAGGTTCCATCTACTGGTTCACTCTTCAATTGGCTGCAACAGCTGGAGCTGGGCCAATTGAAAGTCAGGAGCCAGAAGTTTCTTCCAGGTCTCCCATGTGGGTAAACGGGCCCAAGGACTTGAGTTATCCTCTACTGCTTTCACAGGCCACAGCAGAGAGCTGGATTGGAAGTGAAGCAGCTGGTACTTGAACTGGCACCCATATGGGATGCCTGCACTGGAGGCAGCGACTTTACCCAGTACACCACAGTGATAGCCCTGGTATATTTTTAATTTCACAGACAGTGGCCTTTGTAGTATACCCTATTTTCTATTTTCGTTGCCTAGAAGCCCAGCACCAAATTTGTACTTAATTATTTTGCAAGTGTTGAGCTTCCTATAATTTTTATATTAATCTACTTGTTTTACCACCGTTTTATCTTTGTTCCCTATTTTAATTCTTCCTTTGTTCAGATTCCCATCAGTTATATGTATAAAATTTCCAATATTCTTTTTTTAAAGATGAATTTTATTTATTTGAAAGGCAGAGTTACAGAGAAAAAGGGAGAGATAGAGATATAGATAGAGGAGATAAAGAGATAAAGATAGTGATAAAGGAGAGAGAGAGAGAGAGAGAGAGGTTTTTCATCCTCTGACTCACTCCCCAAATGGCTGCAATGTCAGGGACTGGGCAGGCTGAAGCCAGGAGCCAGGAGTTCCTTCTGGGTCTCCCATATAGGTGCAGGTATCCAAGCACTTGGGTGATCTTCTGATACTTTCCTAGGAGCATTAGCAGGGAGCTAGGTTGGAAGTGGATCAGCCAGGACATGAACTCATACAGGATGCTGGTGAAGTGGTGGCTTAAAGTGTTATGCCACAATTCCAGCCACTAAAGTTCCAATATTCTTGAACCATTTCTAAATTCCTTCAAAACCTCTTTGAAGAAAAGCATAAATAAATACATACAGAATGACCCTTGTGAAATAATAATCCTTATCTGGAGAATTAATTTCATAAGTGGAGAGTACAAAAGAAAGTAATTTGAGATGCAAGAAAATATATTTGAACTCATATTTAGTTTTAATTCTTAAATAAAATTTAATGTTAGAAATGCTTAATTTACAAAGTAAAAAAAATATATGTTTACATTTTACGGATAAATTTACAGATAAATATACATTGACAATGTGTGTGTGTATGTATGTGTGTGTAGGAGGATAGCTGTGTGGTTAGTGTTCCTCCTTCAGTACTGAAGGGCCTGTTCTATCAGGTGCTGGGCTTGTGACCAAATGACAGCTGAAGGCGCTCAGATCTCTCCTGGAATTGCCCCTTGGCTAAAGAAAGTTGCCTGGCTCAAAGGCCATGATTTCTGCTTGAGGGTATCCTCTGTATGTCTAATAGCAGGTTAATATCAGTGCTGTAAAAGCTAATTCCTTTGCTGCAGCCCAGTGTAACTCTGAAGTGCCACCCCAGCTTCAGAGGTCTCTGGGGATTTTGTTTGCACTTTGGCCATGAGCCTGGTGCAGTTCAACTTCTGCTGCTGCCTAGTGCTGCTTTATTCCTTCTCCTACAGGTGTAAATCTGAGATAACCTCCTAACATACTGCTTGTCTAGTAATCTTCATCTTAGATTCTGCTTGTCAGGAAGCTTAGCCTCTAGAAGAGGTGAAGAGAGAGTGAGAGAGAAAAGGAGAGAAAGGGAAGGAAGAGAGACACACACAAAGCAGTGACTCATAGAGGGGCAGGCTATCTGAACCGCAAGATAAATAACTAATACTGAACAAAGTAAACAAATGTTCGTGACACTTGAACATCCCTCCCAAACTCCCCAGTTCTAAGCAAATGCCCCACACACCCCACAGGAACAATACTTTATCTTTTCATGTTACTTTATGAAGATGAATTTGCATCGGGTCTTTAAAGGGCTGGTTTTACTGACTGGAACACAGACATGGCCTGTAGAGCCACTCATCTTTTATTTGAACTCAGCTACTGGATTATTAAATATGTGATTTGGGGAAGGGACTGGTCCTCTCTGAGCCTCACTTTCTTATTTATTACATGAGAATAATAAGAAAGGTTGAGCAACCGTGTTCCTGGGACAATGCAATGACTTCTTTTGAAGTTATAGCAGTGATAAAAAATGAAGTTCAAATCACCACTTCTGCACATTAAGCACTTTTGGACTTTTTCTTTTTCTTTTTAATGCCAACTAGTTGTTCCATATGGCCAATATAGATAACACTGCACTGAAAAGTAATTTAAAGCATGATATAGTTAATGGCAATGAAAAATTTGGTCTGTGAATTGTTTTTTGACTTTTGGTATTTGAAAAATAAAGAAAAATGCTTTACAATAAAAGCTAAGGTACTTGGAAATTGCAATTGTGCTTACACTTTTAGATTAGAATTTTATTTAGATAGATATTTTGGGTAATTCTGACCAGAAGTTAGAAGGAATTGCCTGCTTAAGATTTCTCTATAAATTCTTATAAATTTTTGCTATTAAAAGAAGTCAATGTCCTGTCCTCTTGAACAGAGGCCAGACCCTGGGGCATCTCAGATGAATAGAATTTAGTAGAAATGACATTGTTTTTAGACTGTGTTAACAAAGGCCATGCAGATTTTCCTCATAGCCCTTTGGACATTATCTTAGGAACTATAAGTTACCATGGAAAAAGTCTAATTACTGTGATCCCAGCACTTTGCATTAAGACCACACAGAGATGCAGAGGAGGCCGGGTAGTTCCAGCACCTACCTCTTGGACCCTTGCTAGGCAAGGTTCCAAGTGAAGAATCTGCAAGATGATACCTTGGACTGCTAGGTAGTCATTACCTGTTGTTTCTTTTTGCATTTTATTTATTTATCTGAGAGGAAGAATATATGTGTGTGTGTGTGTGTGTGTATGTGTGTAAAGGAGAGAGAGAGAGAGAGAGAGAGACTCCTGTTTACTCAATCACACCTCAAATCACTGCAGTGACTTAGAGGCCAAAGCCAGTAGCCAGAAACTCAATTCAGGATTACCGTGGTTGGCAGGATAGTTAGGCAGGAATCCAACCCATACCACTGCCTCCCAGGTTCTGCATTTGCAGAAAGCTGTAATCAGGATTTGGAGTTAGGGATTGAACTCAGGTATTCTGATATGAGACATGGGCAGCTTAATCAGGAGACCAAACCCTTGCTCCCTCCAGTCCCCAGGCTTGAGTGAAATACATGATTCTTTATATGTTATACTGCTCTTTTATTATTATATGACATGAGAAAGCACAGTGGATACCTGTCCCTTTCTAAATCTTAAATTAATAAATTTTATGTGAAGAATTTAATGCAACTCTCAGACATTCACCACAAGATGAACTTTTCACTCTTTTATCTGTTTTAAAATTTTAATTATTTTTAGCAGATTCAAAATGAATTGTGGCTGTAAGTCTAGGAACATAATGATATTTTCAAGGTCTTATAAAATGATTTGAAATTCTGTGATCAATAATAAAATATTCCCCACACTGTTTCCTCCACTTCTATCACAGTACAATTTTTTTCCTTGATTTTGAAAGTATCAGTAGATGAGGGCCTCCATCCTACAGCACACACAAAGACATATACATGGAAACACACACTTCATATTCCATCCTGCTACTTTTTAGTGGGCTCAGAGAAGATTTTTTTTTTTTTTTTTTTTTTTTTACTATTAATGTTGTGGGTATAGCCTAATCCTTGGTAGAAGTAAGAGGCTCTGACTACATTTGCTTAAAAATTGAAATAGTTTAGGCAGGAATTATATAAAATTGCAATAGTTTTTGTTCATAAGATGACCTGATAAACTCTACTCCTAGGCTCAAATTGAATTATCAAGTGATAGTATGCATACTATTTCAAGACAGATAAAAGAAAAAAAATTTTCTCATACAGTTTGTCCTATGTTCTTTATTATTGTTGTTTGTGAAAATTATATTTTTGGAATAATATGGTAGAGATTACATGAAGCGGCCGGTGCCACAGCTCAATAGGCTAATCCTCTGCCTGCAGCCCTGGCACACCGGGTTCTAGTCCCGGTCTGGGCGCTGGATTCTGTTCCGGTTGCCCCTCTTCCAGGCCAGCTCTCTGCTGTGGCCCGGGAGTGCAGTGGAGGATGGCCCAAGTGCTTGGGCCCTGCACCCCATGAGAGACCAGGAGAAGCACCTGGCTCCTACCTTTGGATCAGCATGGTGCGCTGGCCACAGCGCGCAGGCCACAGTGCGCCAGCTACGGCGGCCATTGGAGGGTGAACCAATGGCAAAGGAAGACCTCTCTCTCTCACTGTCCACTCTGCCTGTCAAAAAAAAAAAAAAAAAAAAAGATAGAGATTAAGTGAAGCAAGGCACTTGCAAAGCCCATTATGAAGCAAGCCATACTTTCCTTAAAGGTACAAAGACAGACATATGGCTAATGGCCACGAATTTGGTTCTGCAAGATCTGGATTGATCAATGGGCCCTAGCTCAAATAAAATCACTGCTTCTTAATAGAAAGATGTATAGATTTTTGGAATGCTAAAATAGGCATTTGAAATTATACATTATATCAATATTTTCTAAAGCAGTTAGCAATTGGATCTTTGATTCCTGAGTAGGCAAGGCTGTACTATTGGCATATTTTCTTCCCAAATCTTTCTCGGCAGACACATTCTCAAAGCACTGTAGAGAGGCTTCTTTAATGATAGACTATGCTTGATTGATTGTTTCTTTAAACAATGGAGAGTGGAGGATGAGGAATTTGTTATCTTACTTTTAAGCTGGAAAACTTGGCTTTTATTATAGGTAAACATCTTTATAAATGAATTCAAAAACACAATTCTGTAAGGCATTTGGAAACAGCTATCAATACTCTGAAGTCTCTTCTGGGACTTGGTTTGTCACTTGTGGAAAAATAATTCTGATGAAGCAGCATTGAGATTAGTCATTCTGGCCTCTCCCGAGTTTGCGGATGTTCAAGCTTCACTAGAACTGTTCCCGTCGTTTGGCACCTGAGCGTTGTACTTCTCACCTGTGACCACAAACTGAAACTGAACCAATAGATTTGACATGCCCAGAATGAAAACACTGATGTTAGCAGTTGAAGGGAAGGAGTCTCAGAGGAGGACCGAGTTAATATGACAACTTCACTGAAGCGAATCACCACTGAAGGAGAGAGATTCGAGCATACACAAGCTGTTTTTCATTATTATGCAGAATGTCTGCAAGGAGAGAATAACATCGAGAAATTCTTGATAATCGATGATATTTGTTTCCACAGCATTTCTTCTGAAAGTTAGACTTATCTGTGGGTTTGTAAAACTCTAGTGGTTTTATGTACACTCAGAACCATTAATGTCCAAGTGTTTTAATGCCCCAAATGGGAAAAAAAAAATAGACCCATGTGTTATATGCAGTAACAACATTCTATCTCAAATAGTCTTAGCTATTAATATTTCTTTTGCTCCTGATTGAGGTAACAGCCAAACACCTAAATTCAAACAAATGGAGTAGGTATCTCCTACCATCTAGTGTTCGCTCCTTTGGGAACAAAATTTCAATTTTCTTGGAATGAAATGGAGTTTTCAGGGCCGGTGCTGTGGTATAGCAGGTAAAGCCTCCACCTGTGGTACTGGCATCCCATATGGGTGCTGGTTCAAGTCCTGGCTGCTTCACTTCCAATGCAGCTCTCTGCTATGGCCTTGGAAAGCAGAAGAGGATGGCCCAAGTCTTTGGGCCACTGCCCTGCATGGGAGACCAGGAGGAAGCTCTTGGCTCCAGGCTTCAAATCGACGCAGCTCCGGCCCTTATGGCCATTTAGGGAGTGAACCAGTGGATGAAAGACATTCTCTCTCTCTCTCTGTCTCACTGTAACTCTGCCTAACAAATAAAAAAAAAAAAAAAAAGAAATGGAGTTTTCTTTGTTTCATCCTCCACCTTTGTATTTTCCATTCTTTAAAGCACTGAACTTACTACATTGTCAAGGTAAGATAAAAAATTAGATGACCATACAATAGACATATACATTGGGGATAAGGAAGACTGGAGCTTCTTGGGAATGCAACACTCATATTTAGTAAAGACAACAACTCTGAAAATATGTTTTTGCTACAGAGGAAATGAAATACTATTTTTCTCTACTTTATTCTTCCACTCTGTATTTCTTGGACGCACCACTTTTCTTTTAATTCATGAATATGAGTGAGTCAAGGAGAAGTGTAGAGACTAGTTTTGTTTCCTCTCCATGTGGATATGTGAAAACCCATCTGATTCCAGTGAAGAATTGCACCATTTATCTATACAAAGGAAAAGTGTGCCATCAATACTAACAGCAACATAAGGTACCATTTAATAGGTAGGTAAAGGTATAGATCATTAAAATAAAAGTTTTATAGTTAGAACCTGGTTCCTGAATTTTGATTTGTATGCTACATTGCATTCGTCTGTTTTCCCTTGCTATTATGAAATACCTGATGCTGAATAATTTTATAAAGAGAAGAGATTGATTTAGCTCACAGTTCTGGAGATTCAAGGATGAGGTGCTGTATCAGCTTGGCTCTGGTGAGAATGTCATGTTGGATGACATCACAATGGTGGCAATGAGTGTGAGATAGAGGGACAACATCAGCAGTCAGTAAGGTAAGTGGCACTGAATCTTTGTTTATAACTAGCACAGGAAAGAAAGTCATTATCAGAAGTAGAGTTACACCCAAAATATTTTGAGTTCTTTGAATAAATGATTAATTCACAGTGTTTGACATTGTACCTATAATTTCATACTTCTGTGATCTTAATGCATTAAATAATATATACGTAACTTCAAATTTCAACTCTGGTAAGAGATAGGTTTACCTCTGCTACTTTAATTTAAATTCATATGTATTAGCTCATATAAGGGAGTTTCAATACAGCTATATGCCAATCATCAAAACATTCAGATTTGCATGTGATTAACTTGGTGGGGTTTTTTATTCCCACTTTAGGTGTTTTGTTTTTTTCTTGGTTAGTGACACGAGTTCATATATAGTTCCAAAGAGATTCGATGTATAGGAGTACAGTTTTTGTTTGTTCTGCAACAGATACTTTAACACCAAACAATACATATTTTTCTTTGGCCTATTAAATGATCATTATCCCAGAACACAATCAATATTATTTGAATCATTACCTGCTGTCTCTGGGTACAGATTAGCTGGGAGCTAGAGTCAAGAACCAGAATAAAACATTGAACTCAGGTATCCCAGCATGATTTGCACACATCCTTACTGCTATTTTAATTGCTAGGCTAAACTGTACCCCAACTTAATTTTAATAAGTTCTTCAGGTTATGTTTAGCAAAATTTAGGTTATAACAATAAAGTGAGTAGGATGGAGGATAAGTTTGATGGTACAATATGTAGAGTAATAAATCTGTAATAAGATTTTCTTGAAAATAAAGTGGTATCACATGTATCATGTTAACTAACTTTAGATAATTTATTGGTGTAATTATTGTTATCATTTGTAATACATTGAAGTTACCAAATTCCTACCAGATAATTCACCTTTTTTGATGTCTCTTTAAATATATATGTTAAATATTTGAAAGGCAGAGAGTTAGAGGCAGAGAGGGAGAAGCACACACACCACACACCACACACTCACACACATACACACACAGAGATAGATAGATAATCTTCCATCTGCTGGTTCACTTCCCCAAATGGCTACAATGGCTGGGGATGAGTCAAGCCAAAGCCAAGAGCTTGGAACTCCATCTGGGCCTCCTTAAAGTGTGATAGGGGTTCAAGTAACTTGGGCCATCTTCTGTTGCTTTTCCAGGCTCATTAGCAAGGAGCTGGATTGGAAGTGGGCAGCCAGGACTCAAATGGGTCCTCAAATGTCATGCAGGCATCACAGTCAGAGGCTTAACCTACTGTGCCACAGTGCTGGCCTCTTACTCACTTTCTGTAATTACCCTTGAGTTAGCACAATCAAAATACTATTCCTAGTTTGTAAGTAAAACCACTCAAGATTTTGTCAATGCACTTAAGTGAAGAAATTGTTCAAAATTGTAGGTTGATTTTATCATTCTGCATCAGTGATATTTCATCCTTGATTATTATTCAGTATTGATCTATCAAAATATATAGGAGGAAGCACCTCCACTTGTTAAAATGTGGAAGATTGTCATGGTATGAATTTACTGAGAAAATTAATCTCTTATACCCACTACATGAAAGTTTAATTATTTTGTGGCAGTATTGACATCTTTTACAATTTAAAATAAAATATATTCCAAGGAAATTTTAATGCTTAGTTTTCTCATTTTCTCAGGCTAAAATTCTAGTCAAGTAGTCACTTGACTAGAAATGAGGCATTTTTTGAGTGCCTACTCTATGTTATTTCTTCTACTAGGCACTAGAAAAATAAGTGTCATGCATCTTGTGCTGTGAGAACTTTCTTTATCTAAAAACAAACAAACAATCAAATGGATCTACCATCCTTTTGACTAGCAGTATAACAACAGCTTCAAATACTGCCCTGTATGTATCTTTCCCCCTACACTAGACAATGAGCCCTTTCTAACATAAAAAAGAACATACCATTTTCTTGCCCACAACTCTATTCTAGGTCCTCTTCACATAAAAAAATACACAGAAACCTTCTCTTCAATAAACACCTCCAACTTGTCTGACCCTCTGTGTACCCTCTCACATTCTCTGCTGTAAGTACTCTTTATCTCTTCATTGTTCTTTTAACTTTAATATGCTAAGTGTCTGCCCAACTCAGATCCCCAGAACCAATTGGTCATTTCACCTGGAACTCTTTTGCTGCTCGGTTTTGCTTTATTTCATTTTGTTCTGCTTTCTCTGCAAATTCACCTCCTTAGAATGCCTTTCCATGACTGACAATTCCATGAAAAATAGTTCCACAGAGTGTCAGTTGAGGCACTTTGAAATCCTCTTGTCCTGTCCCCTTTTCATGTTCAAAGCACTTATCAATACCTAATAGTATAATATATATTGCATATTGATCTGTGCTCTATATTTTATTTTTATACTATTTTGTTTTCAATTACTAAATGTTATGTTTATCATCTCTCTTCCACTACTACTTACATTTCAAATTCTTTTATTGTCATTTTACTATCACTATGTTTTTACACTAACAATTAAAAGGAAAATATAAACATTATGCATAAAAGTACTCCATCATTTTTAATAGTAATTTTTCATTAACGGTAAAAATTAACACATAACACAGTTATACACAATATAGCATTATTATCAAGTATATGCAATATAAATTGATAGACATGAATGAGAAAATAAAGACACACAAAGATAACAGAGGGTTGGACTATCCATTTGCTAGCTCAGATGTGACTAAAGTGTAAATTGACAAGATAAAATATATGGGAGGTGGAAATATAGTAAATTATGTAGAACTGCTGGATTTATTTATTTATTTTGAAATCTAATGATTTTGACTGCCCAGCATCTTCAAATGAAATCTCAGTGTACACAATACTGCATGGTGCTTCTCTTCAATTGATGCAACTCAGTAATTTTTATTACAACTGGAAGACAATACATCACATGAGCTATATCGTAAGTATGAGGAAAAGTGTTATTTATAATAAATTATGAGGCTGGTGCCACGGCTCACTTGGCTAATCCTCCACCTGTGGTGCCAGCACCCCAGGTTCTAGTCCCAGTTGGGGCACCAGATTCTGTCTCGGTTGCTCCTCTTCCAGTCCAGCTCTCTGCTGTGGCCCGGGAAGGCAGTGGAGGATGTCCCAAGAGCTTGGGCCCTGCACCCGCAAGGGAGACCAGGAGGAATCACCTGGCTCCTAGCTTCAGATCAGCACAGTACACTGGCCATAGTGGACATTGGGTGTGAACCAATGGAAGGAAGACCTTTCTCTCTATCTCTCTCTCTCTTACTAACTCTGCCTGTCAAAAAAAATAAATTATGAAATAATGTGTCTTTGGGAAAATGATAACACATGAAGAGTGTAAGATGCAGTGCAATCAAGTTCCAATGGTTCAGCTGATGGTGTCTGTATGCAGACTGTCTCTTAGGTTAACACAAACACAAATGAACATCATTTTCTTTCTCTTCTATAGTTCTTCTTTTCTATTCATGGTATTGGCAGTTTCATACAGAAAAAAGCTTTTGAAAAATTATTAGTCCTGTAAGTTAATTTAGCCTTATAGGTCTACTGGCCACAAAATTCAGATGACCCTAAGCATCAATAGTAAACCTCTTTGGCTTCTGATTGCTTTATCACTTTTTTTTTTTTCCTGTAAAACAAAAACAAAACTCAGGAAATATTAGACAATTGGAGTATAAAAATGTTTAAGTGTATATGCTTCCCAGACACAGAGGTTTTTTTTATCCTCATTATCACCATGACAGTATAAGTAGTGAGTTTGATGACACAACATGAAACTGATTACTGAAAAAGCTCTGAGCTTAGATGATTTCAACCTATATACTTAAGAAATGCTGAATGCTTAAATAACTAAAAATATGCTAAGTTTCATCTAAAAAGAGGAGAAGGGACTGAGGAACTTAGACCACAGTTATAAAAGGATGAAATAGGATTTCTAGATTTGACAGGTTCACCATATTGAAGTCTTTGAGAATCTAGAATTACTGGATTTAGAAGGAACCGAATCACATGGCATACACTCCCCCCTCTTTATATCTGGGTTCCAAATTGAAACTTTATGAAAAACTACAAATTCTAATAATTTTCCACATTCTGAAAATTAATGATTGACACATTTGATTGATATATGTGTAGAGAAACATAAAGAACATTTTACCTTGTACAGCAAAATCTATGACTCTATCTATTAGTACTTTACAGAACAAATTCATCAAGGAAAGATTGTTATTTATCATTATATTTCACACAAAACATACCAAACTATTTTGAGATAATAAGTGTTTAATATACAAGTGAAAGAATAGTATGTATCCATACTTTTATTTTCAAATAATTTAGAGTTTTTCCATCTTCGATACTGGGGCCAGTTACTTGTTATTCTTTCTTAGTGATAAGGCAATCTTCATTCTGATTTCATGTAGATTCTTACTTTCTGGTGCTTTCAACCTATTGGTAATGTTTTTGTTAATCATCAGTCACTTTACTGTCTCCTGGCTGTATAGTTCTGGGGTATAACCTGCAAGATTTTATATAAGGAAGCTTCTGATCATAAGAAATGTATCACTCTTGGGAACCCATTACAAAGAGAATGTTGATTTTTATCAAATGGTGGGCAATTAGAGAAACCTCAAGGCATATTTAACTAAGTTGTTATAAGTAAACCTGATGCCTTGAAAAGCAAATGAGGCAATGTTCTCCAATAATCATTGCCCATGAATCAATAGGAAGAAATTGAACTGATTTTTAAGAAACAATGTACTATTTTCAGTGTTTCTCATTTGGATACATTTGTAGAAAGGAAGTAAATAAAGCTATAATGTTTTTGGACATACTGCTCATCTAAGTGGGAAATATTAACAACCAGCATAATTATAATATATTATGAATAACAGAAAAACATCAGTGACCACTGAATTATATCAAAAGCTGCTGTCAGCACACATATATTTGAAAGTGAAATAGATGTTACTTATTTCTTTCTATTCTTAGATTCATATAGTATCAGATGTATTCTGATATATGATAGCATATTATCAACAATTTATACTTTGTCCTCCCTCATACATTATAAACACTGTGGGTAGGTACTTACCTGCTCCTGCTTTTCTTTTTCTTAATTCTTTCCTTTTTGTTTTTCTCCAATATCTGTTTTCTTCTCATACCTTGGACAGTAAGGGGCATATATTGTGTGTTTAATATGTACTTTCCATGTAACTGAAATTTTTATCACAACTATGTGTTTCTGGTGTTACAAGATTATTTTATAAGATGAGTTAAGTAATTTGCCCAGAGCTACATTGGAAGTGACAATTGACAAAGATTCCAGTTCAAGTCTTTCTACCTTCAAAAGCCATACTGTGTCCACTGTGTCATTCATTCTCCAAAGCCTAGATCAGGGATAAAATTGTCATGTTCCAATAGTCTTTTGGAGATTCTAGTTCTCTTGTTACCACATAGTTGAGCAATGTTTGAATCTGGAAACTTTCATATCTTATAAGCTTCTGTGGTATTTCATAGCTATCAGAGTCACTATAGTCAGAAAAATGATTTTATGCAGTATCCTTGCAATCTGTCACCCGTGTGCACATCCTAGAGATCATAGTACAACTTTTTAGGCAGTTCAGTGTGAATGGTAAATGAAGGAACAAAAGTGCATTCACCTTTGGGTTATTTCTCACCCCAATTTTCTCCTGTTAGAATTATTACTTTGTATTTGAAGTGTGCTATACCCTCCATTTATTTGTAGGAGCTGTTGAATTGAATGAGATTAGTTTTCTATTTCTGTTGTCCAAAACATGGAAAATTTATCAATAAAAATAGGGGTGGTGCTATGGAAGAACTATCCTTTCAGAAAAAAGATGACTGCCTATGGTAAAAATATCAGAGAATTTCAGTATACTACTATTAAAATTTTTTGGACATGTCAGATTTAATTACATATGTTGTGGAGTATTATATTGTACCCACACAGATAACCTGATTTTCTAATTGTGACCAAACTACACTTCATCTAGTAAGAATAAAAAGATATATCTTTCCCTCTGTCTCTCTCTCTCTCACTGTCTACTCTGCCTGTCAAAAAAAAAAGAAAGAATAAACAGATATATATTGAACAAACTTATTTAACCATGTAAATATTTACTTATAATATTTAATATATTAATATTAATATTAATATTAATATAGCATTTATTATTAAAATATAAAATATTTAGAAGAGTCATTGTTATCAATTTCATAATTAAGTCATTCTTTTTTTTAGATGTTAATTTTCTGTGAGACATAGAGTTATAGAGACCCAGAGGGATAGACAGAGAGATCTTCCATCTGGTGGTTCACTCCTCAAATGGCTACAACTGCTAGGGCTGGCCCAGTCCAAAGCCAGAGACAGGATCATCTTCCAGGTCTCCCACTTGAGTTTAGGGGCCCAAACATTTGGACCATCTTCTTCTGCTTTCCCAGGCACATTAACAGGGAGCTGCTTTGAAGTGGAGCATCAGAGACTCAAACCAACACCCATAGGGATGTCACAGGTAGTATCTTTACCTGCCATGCCACAACACCAGCCCCTAAGTCATTTTTCAAACTCACACATTCATCTTCAGTATCATTAACTTTATTACAAACACATGTATTTATTGAATTACTCAACTTAAATAAATGAACTTTTTCCTTAGTTTCATCAAGATATTCAAGGTACAGCACTTTTGAAGCCACCAGGAGTTTTATCCCAAGTCACACAATATCATTAGCATTGTTTTTTTTGTTGTTGTTGTTGGTGGTGGTGTCTTCTTTTTTAAAGTTTCGTTTATTTATTTGAAAAGCAAAGTTATAGAGAGCAAGAGAGAGATATCTTTCACTTACAGGTTCACTCCCCAGGTAGCAAGAGTGGCCAGGATTGAGCCAGGCTGAAGCCAAGAGCATCTTCCAGGTCTCCCATGTGGGTGTGAAATCGGACAAGACCCCCTAAAATTTACACTGAAAGTTCCTTAGAACTTTAAAGTTCTTAGAACCCTTAAAGTTCCTTAGAAATGTTATCCGGGGTGCCACATGTATTACTGGAATTTGGGGTGCCATACGATTTCACCACGGGCTTATTACTAAATCCCCGATATTAATAAGCCCAAGAGGGTTCTTGCCTAATATTTAAAGAAGAATTCTAAATACCGGCACAGATAAACGAGGCAGCATGGTATGTTTTAAGCTTTTATTTAGTAAGAAAGATGCAGAAGAGAGTGAGAGCTTTATTTAGGGGAGAGAGGTGAATAGGGGTTCACACCAAGCACCAGGAACCAGCCACGTGGATGAGCATCTAGGCCAGGAAGCCTAGAGCACATGGCCCAAAGGCCATGCGCCCTGGAGGCGCGGGGCTACAGCAAGCCCCCTTTCTAGCAAGAGGCCAGGGAAAAAGAGCCGGGTGGGCCACACCATGTCCCGGCTTTTAACCCACTCCAAAGGGGAGTGGTTAATTAACCTGACTGGCTGGTGGGCACCCAGGTGTAGCCAGGTAGGGGAATGAGGCCACACAGGGGCATGGCAAAGGCATCAGGTAGGGGCATGAGGCCACACAGTGGTGTGGCAAAGGCGTGGTCTTCCAGTTCACAAATCTGATCAATTTTAACCTGTATGCCTGCCTACTTCAGGTGCAGGTGGCCAAGTACTTCCATTGCTTTCCTAGGCACATTAGCAAGAAGCTGGATTGAAAGACAAGCAGCCAGGTCTTGAGCTGGGCCCCATATGGGATGCTGGTGCTGCAGGCCATGGCTTTACCTGCTATGCCACAGTGCTGGCCCCTGTGCTCTTTCAATGCCACTCACTGCTTCCCTTACCTATTTCTAAGTTAAATTTTAAAGGGAGTTTTCATAAACATACTTTAAACTTAAAACTAGAAGTTAATTTCTTTATTAATGGCTATGAAGATTACTTCTCTGTTAAGATCGCATTCTTCCTTAAGTTCTTTTCTTCTGCTATTCAAACTAATATTAATTGAAGTCATTTTATGCTGCTGTATCTTCTCCAAACAAAATATTTGTGTTCAAAATATAGTGATTGAAATAGTGCCCTTTAATACCAGACCGTTTTAAGGACAACAAAAGACAGCTCTATTTTAATAAAGAATGATTTTTTAAAAGATTTCCTCCGAGTAGTTTAAAAAATCAGCTATAGCAGTCCTTTGGCTCTCTTTTCCTGTATCAATAATGAATGAAACATTTCTTATTTTCAATATAAAAGTATAAACATTAATCTACATATATAAATTTTGAATATTGTATTGTATAGTTTTGCTTTAACTACAAATATATACATATATGTGGATATGTATATGTGTGCATATGCATATGTGTATGTGTGTGTATTAAAAACAGAAGCAGTGGGAGCTAGTTTAATTAAATTTTAGAAAGGGATTGAGCTCTGGAATAAAATAATCTATGAAACAGGATAAGAGTAATAACAACAGGGGCCAGTGCTTGCACTACCATTGAAGACATCCCACACTGAAAAAGCCAAGGCTTGATACCCAGCTCCAGCCCTTGACTCCAGCTTCCTTCTAATGCAGACCCTGGGAGTCAATAAGGGAGTGTTCAAAGGATCAGGTTCCTGCCACCCAAGTGGGAGACATGCATTGAATTCCTGGAATTTAGAGGAGGAATTATTGGGTGAAAGGATGGGAGTTCTCTTTCCCTCTGTCTCGCTTGCCCTCCCTTGTTGTTTCTCTAGCTTTCAAATAATTAAATATATTTCTTAAAAAAATTATGAAGATGCTGTTATGGTACAGCAGGCTAAGCTGCTACTTGGGTTGCAGCACACATATCTGAGTGCTGGTTTGAATTCCATTTGATTCACTTCTAATCTAGCTTTTTGATAATGTGCCTGGAAAGAAGCAGATGATGGCTCAACTGCTTTGGCCCCCTGCCTCCCACAGGGAAAAGCAAGATAGCTCCTGGTTCTTGGCTTCAGCCTGGTGCAACCACAGTTGTTAAGGTTATTTGAGGGGTGAATCAGCAGATGGAATATTCCTCTCTCTTCGTTTGTCTCTCCCTCTCTCTCTATCACTCTTTCAAATAAATAAATAAACAAACACATATTTTAAAAGTGATAAAAATAATAATATATAATTTTATGCAGGGTTGGAAAATTCTAATTCTATTCGTATATTATACAGATTAAGAGTAATCATTTGTTTTATGCTTTCTTTGATAAAGTTTGTTTTAATAAATGACTTGGGTAACCTGCTCCTTCCAAATATTAAAAAGAGAAAATGGATATATAAAGTGAATACAAAAGAGTTATATAGGTCAAATTTTTACAACTCTTGACCACAATGTAAAACATATTTCCATATATACAGCCAAGCCATTTTATGCTTTCTTTATTGCCTCTTTGTTTCTCTACTATCTCTCAACTAGAGTCATAAGAATGGTATCATTCCGTGAAAAACACGTTGAATGATGTTTTTTATTAGCTATGCTTCACTCCTTTGGTTTCACTCAGTAAAAAAAAAAAGTTATGACAAAATCTAATCAAAAATATTAAAAGGAAATTGTCACTCTCTTTACTATAAAATGTAGAACAATTGCTACTGTGTGTTCTGCAATAATTTACTGTATATATAAGTGAATGGGCATACTGAAAGCTATCTGATGAGTAAGGGTGATAAATATTCATAAATACAGCTAATACTAAAACATTTTCATCTCTGCTACTTATTCCACTTTACTTATTTCTACTTGCTGGAGTGGTAGACATATTAAAATATTAATTTTCCGCTTTACTGGAATGATTTCAGAGTCAACTGCCATTAAAATTCTGAATGTAAATATGAAAAAAAGAGGATATGGCTCACATAATCCTCTTCATTCGTTTTTTAAACTATTTATTTGCTTTTTATAAAAATTGCTATGATTTCAAAAATTTTAATTGCCTTAGAAGATAAATGTAGAGGCCAGAGAAAGTGTCACAGTCTTGTGAAATATTGTTTGTTACTTAGAAAACACTGGATAGTTCCCTGCTAGAAGTTTTTTAAAAAGCGCAGCTTTTGGGAGGCAGGGCAATATAGAATGGCGAGGGCCACATTTCATGGTTGTAAAGAGTACTTCCTCTGTAGCCTTCTTCTTTTTCCTTTCAAATTTTATTTTAGGTATACAAACTTCATGCATTTCCTATATACAAATTTAGGAACATAGTGATTACTGAATATTTCAATTGTAGGGACAGGCTGAAAGATAGTACTAGGGGCAACTCTATGAGTTTGATGCAATTGCTCACATGTAGCAGTCTGGGAGTACTGACTATAAGTCAGGGTTTAGAAGCAAAGCTCTGATGAAGAGCTTTGTCATTGTTACTGATCAAAGAGGATTATAAACAATGGAGTCAGATTTTAACCTGGTGTAAAGATGAGATGATTTCTATCAATTCTTTATCTCTTAGGATTTTTCTCTTCTTCATGGCTAAATCCAATTGAATTGGATTGTTGGTTCTAACACCACATGAAATCTATTGCTAAAGCACACAAATGCTAAATACTAAAAATACTAAAAGGTGTACTTTAATAATTGCTATTTTTAAAAATTCTGCATTGTTGTGTGGGTGCTATGGCCCAGTGAGTTAAACCACTGCCTGGGATACCCACATCCTATTTCAGAGTGCCAGTTCTTGCCTTGGTTCCTCTGTTTTAGATTCATCTTCTTGCTAATTCATCCTGGGAGGCAGCAGGTGAAAGCCCCAGGCACCCTTATAAGATACCTGGATGAGGTTAGGGGATACTGGCTTCATTTGGCCAGCATCAGCTATTTTAGGTATTTGATGAGTGAACCAGCAGATGGACAATCTTCCTCCTTCTCTGCCACACTCTTTTTGTTTCTCTACCTTTCAAGTAAATGCGAATTAAAAGTAAAAACCTAAGCCGGCGCCGTGGCTTAACAGGCTAATCCTCCGCCTTGCGGCGCCGGCACACCGGGTTCTAGTCCCGGTTGGGGCACCGATCCTGTCCCGGTTGCCCCTCTTCCAGGCCAGCTCTCTGCTGTGGCCAGGGAGTGCAGTGGAGGATGGCCCAAGTCCTTGGGCCCTGCACCCCATGGGAGACCAGGAGAAGCACCTGGCTCCTGCCATCAGAACAGCGTGGTGCGCCGGCTGCAGCGCGCCTACCGCGGCGGCCATTGGAGTGTGAACCAATGGCAAAGGAAGACCTTTCTCTCTGTCTCTTTCTCTCACTATCCACTCTGCCTGTCAAAAAAAAAAAAAAAAAAGTAAAAGCCTACACCCTTTTTTTAAAAATTTTTACTACACCCTTTTTCAATAGTCATCAGAGCACGAGTTCCAAGCCCATCCCATCAGTGGCCACTCTAAAGCTTTGACATATTACAATGATGGCATAGAATATTTAGCTATTGACCACAATCTGCTTAGTTTAGACATGTTCTGAACTAAGTCTAACAACTGAGGGAATCTTTGGCAGGGGTTGATAGGAGAATGATTTCAGAGTCCATTTCCATTAATAATATCTCCCAACTTCTTTGCTTTCCACTCTGTACATCTCAAAATAATCCATGTGGCATCAGTAGCAAATAGCCAAGACTTTCTGAGTATTGTGCAGTTCTGATCATTGTATACCAATATTAACTCATTTAATACTTATAACCAATCACTGAGTGAGTTAGCTAGTATTCATGTTATTACCAGTTATCAGAGAATTAAGTAAATTTCAAGTAAGAAATTAATAAGCTAATAAGAAACAGGAGGAATCCAAACCCAAGCTTCCAGCCTCCTTGTTTTTACTACAATGATATAGTGCCTTACCCTAACTAAGGAACAAAAAAGAGACATTCTTTCTATGAAGATATTCAAAAAGTTCAAGGAAGTGCATACTATTAGAAGTACATAAATGGATTTCAAAATCTTTTGTACCAAAATAAATAGCTTTTAACTGATTTTCTACAACATTTTGAAATCCCACATCTTTTGTCTATTTCATAGCCATATATCCTAAACTCTTCTCCCCTTGCATATCATAATATCCGTACTTAATCTGTGTCATTTTAGAGAGCTAAACATTGAAGATAAGACAGCTGAGAATTACTGGGAAAACAAAAGTCACAGAAGGATCTTTGATACAGCAATGTAAGATATTCAAAATTGTTTACACTTTCGGACACAATGGTAATTTCCTGATCTGAGCACACGAAAGCATGTTCAATATTTATTTGTTCATTTATTCACTTGTTTGCTTCTTTCTGGATATTGTCCCTTGGTGTAAATGTTAGATTTCATTATGATTAGTACTAGGATTCTATTATATCTGATTAAAGCAATTCCTAATTGTTAGTTCTTTTACATATTATAATAATGCTCAAATTTCTCTTCATTATAATAATAAGTTACCACAAGATACAGAAATTATCATCATTAATATTTTGAGTAAAACCATTTATCTTATGCCACATAAATAAGCTTTAAAGAAATTTTTAAAAATATATTTTATTAGGAAATATTAAAGTTGTCTATTGAATGTAATACAATGTTGACTTCAGCCACCAACATTGGTTATAACACAACTTATTTTGACATCAGTGAGCAAGTTTTAATGAACTCAATATACTTCATACTGGTTCTAATTAAGTCAATTAAGATTTCACTAAAGTTGGGATTAAAGGTATTGCAATATTTTCACCATAAGACCCTTACTTCAAGAAATATTAAGCTATTCATACTCCTTGAACAAGATATATAATATATCTTGCCTTTCTTATACATAGTTTTCTTCTCGATTATTTCTAATTCAGTAAGTTACTACATATCCTTTAAATTATGCATTCAATGCTATACAAGGATCAATTTACAAAGACTTTCTGACTTTGTTCTCTGGGTTATATAACCTTCCCTTATGATAACAGCTGTATCATTTACCTGGTTATTTGTTAACTAGTTTTCCTTGTGCATGCTTTAGGAAAGCATGATTTACATCCTCCAAAACTATCATAGAGCACAGGCATGTTCTAAACAGATGAAAAAATATTTAAATAGTAACAAAAATAAGTAGTGAAAAGTCTCTTTTAATATAAATGAGAGGTCTTCAAATGGCTCATAAAATTCTACTTTATGAAAAAAGCTGTGCATGAATTTTGACTTTTTCTGTGTCAAAATAAATTCATATTATTTTGTTATAACATATCACAACAAGATCAAGTTTGAGAGACTGAGAGGAATACCTCATCAGTTTAAAAAAATGCTCCTATCAAAGCAACATGAATTCTGCTAAAATTGAACCAAGAACAAACATTAATTTATGACGAAAATTAGGTGAGAAAATTGTGAAATAATTGATGCTTTATGAAAATTCATGGAGTCAATGCTCAAGAGAAATCAGCAGCTATGAAATGGACAACTTATGTTTTCAGTTTTTTGAAATTTTTAATTTATTATTAATTTGAGAGACAGAGAGACAAAAGGAAAGAGAGAGAGTGCACCAGATGAAAAAGTTCCCGTCTCCTGGTTCACTCCCCAAAGCGTTGAGACTGGAGCCAGGTGCTGGGAATGCAATCTGAGCCTCCCATGTGGATGGCAGGAACCCAACGTCAGGAACATTCAAGCTGCCTCCCAAGGTCTGCACTGGCAGGAAGCTGAAGTCAGGAGCTGGAGCTGAGAATCAAACACAGGCATTCTGATGTGGGTGCAGGTTTTAAAACTGCTAGTTTAAATGTCCTCTCCAGATAACTCATTTTAGGAAAGAATGAGATAATCACTTGATGAAGCCTGCAGCAGCAGAACATCCAAATCAATGCGTGAGGAAAACAGTTACATATTAATATTTTTCCTGTCCTAATTCCAATGGACTGCCACTCAACAGCAGAAGCAACAGCCAACATCATAGACATCTCAATTTGTTCAGTTTATACAGTATTAACTTAAAAATGAAGCTAGGTTAAGCTTGCTGCTTACTATGTGCCCAAACTGTCATACCCACATCAGCAGCAAACAAGAGTAGACATTTAAACAAGTGAGATCATTTTGTTGAAGAATTTCCTCAAAGAACTGTCATGACTTTCCAAGGATGATACTGAAGAGCAACACAAAGAAATGGCTATCAAGAGATAGAAGGGGCCTGGTCCATGCAAAAATGGACCCCTTAGGAGCAGAGGGGGTGGCGACACTCTTTTGGGATGTTCAAGTTATTTTGCTTGGAATTTCTTTAGGACCAAGGATGATACCACCTAATTATTAGGAGAGTGTATTGATGTAGTTAGTCAGAACTTAGCAGAAAAACTCTTAGGAAGGATTCACCAGAATCCTTCTTCACCACAACAATGTTTCTACTAATTCGTCTGATCCAACAAGGGCAATATTGTCAGAGGTTTGATTGAAAATCATTAAGCATCATTCTTACAGCCTTGTTTCAGTACTTGTGGCATTTTTGTTTCTTAATATTAAGATAAAAGCTCTTTAAAGTACACTATTTGATATATTTAATATGTATAAGAGACGACACTGACATGGTTAACTTCCCAGGATATTTTACTTCTTTAGTATTGGACTAAATGACTGGTATTGCTTACAAAAATATCTTAAACTTGATGTCATTTATATTTAAAATTTTTATCTTTGAATTACATTTTCCACTTTTTGAAGCCTACTCATATATCACATAATAACATAGAGCTCCAGTAGAAAGATTCTGGGATGGCCAATTTCTAGGTCTCCTATAATTGCCTTCTATAATCTGCTACCATTAATTGTGAGTAAAACCTGGCGATAAGATGGAATAGTGACTATATTATAAATATATGTTGATATCTTAGCAGAGAAGAGAGGGCTAGAATGATACACTCACTCTAGATTATCTGGAAGCCATAGCTGTAGTTTCTGGCTTCTGACTTTGGCCTGGCTTAGCCTGGGTTGTTGCCAGTATTTGGGGAGTGAATCAGAAGATAGAAAATCAGTCTCTCTCTCTCTTCCTCTCTTTCCTTCTCTCTCTCTCTCTCTCTCTCATTTTACCTTTCAAATAAATAAATAAATATTTAGAAAAATAACAAAAAATAAAATAAAAGAATGCAGCTGCAATGATGTGGATCAGGCTGAGGTGAATTTAATGAATGTGGAAAAAAAGACCCCAAGCTTGAGATGAGAATCACAGACCTGGCTGACACTTTAATTTCAGCCCCTGAGACAATAGCAAAGGACCTAGCATAAGTGTCCTGGGCTACTGGCCCATGAATACTGTGAGATAATAAAGGAGTGTTGTCGGAAGGCACTGAGTTTGTGATAATTTGTCACACAACAGTAAAAGATGTAATAATTGTAAAATGCATTGGCATATAATATATGCCACCTTTTGTGCATAATTTGTCTAGTTTCCATATAATGCATGTTTGTTTCACATACAGACTACAACAGTTTCTGGTCCTATATATTTTTGGTTACTACTGTAAAAGCTTGTGAAGAATAAAGATATTAGATGTTAGCTACTTTATAAAAAATACTGATGTGCATTTTGCTTTTCATTCTAAATACTTAACCCCCTTTAAGTAACCCTTAAGATGTCTTGGTCAAAATCATTTCCAACTAATAATTTATTTATGTTATACATGAAAGAGGCTACTTAGAGATCATTATTTTCCTCCCACTGAACTTAGAGTGAAATACAAAATATGGCCATAAAACAAATTAATTAGATTAAAAACTATGCTTCAAATGCAGTTAGCTGATATTATAATGGGTTGTCAAGATTCACTGTGTTTTTTTCTGTGTATTTTAAACAAAATTGGTATTTTTGTTCTTTCTGATATTTATTGTGTAATTTGCATTTTATTTTTTTTTTATTATTTTTTTTATTTTTGACAGGCAGAGTGGACAGTGAGAGAGAGAGAGAGACAGAGAGAAAGGTCTTCCTTTGCCGTTGGTTCACCCTCTAATGGCCGCCGCGGTAGCGCGCTGCGGCCGGCGCACCGCGCTGTTCCGATGGCAGGAGCCAGGTGCTTCTCCTGGTCTCCCATGGGGTGCAGGACCCAAGCACTTGGGCCATCCTCCACTGCACTCCCTGGCCACAGCAGAGAGCTGGCCTGGAAGAGGGGCAACCGGGACAGGATCGGTGCCCCGACCGGGACTAGAACCCGGTGTGCCGGCGCCGCAAGGCGGAGGATTAGCCTGTTGAGCCACGGCGCCGGCCTATTGTGTAATTTAAAGAAAGGAGATTAAGCAAACACTTTAATGTCTCTTTAGATTTAGGAGTTTTTCCTTTTAGCAGAGTAAGAATGCTGGAAACAATTTGCTAATGCTTTAACATATTTTTAGGATGTAATAAATAGAATGAATGCTCAGTAATATCTGCAATATTTATATTTAACTATTTGATCTAATGGAAAGATATCACAGATAAATTATTTGCTGGTATGAAATTCAGAAAAGCATTAGAAAACAGCATGGTAGAGTGTCCATGAATATGTCATTGATGTAATAAATAGTTGTGTTGAACTTGAATTTACCAGTCAATTGTGTGATTTGGGTTATATATTTCATTTCTCTATATTTTGTTTCTTTGCAATATAGAAGTAATTAATACCTACATAAAAGGAATTTGCAAATAAATTACTTATTAGAGTAACTGCTCCACAAATTATATCAATTAATTATTTTATATTATCACTTTTGTTTTCATACTCTAACCATTTATCCTCTACATGCTATGTTTGCAAATGAAAAATACAGCCCACACTATTTTATTCCTCTGTAACTTATGATTACAAATGATATATGATGAGAATTTGGAATTAAGAAATATTGCAAAATAATTGTCCTCAGAATGGCAATTACTGCCTTATTTCATATTCAGGAAATTTAAATGTACCTAAATTGATACTGTATACATAATTGGAAACATTACCTCTAATTAAGTTTTATATTTTTGGAATAGAATGAAATTCAATTATTGGGGAGGGCATGGTAGTTCTCTATGTTAAGCCATTGTTTGGGATGCCTGAATCTCATTTCAGAGTTCCTCCCAGCTGTTTCCATCAGGCTCCTTGCTAATACATTTGGGCAACAGGATAATGGCTCAAGTGCTTGAGTTCCTATATCCCGTTTGAGAGACTCAGAGAGATTTCCTGATTCCAGGCTTCAGCCTGGCACAGACATAACTGTTGGAATTCCTTGGGCAGTGAACCTGCAGATGGAAGATCTCTTTCTCTGTCGGTCTCACTTTCTTTCTGTCACTTTGCCTTTCAAGCAAATAAAAAAAAAAAAAAAAGTAGCTACAGTGATTCTCACAAATCTTTTAACTTTACTGACCAAGAGAAATACATTGTATAGTTTACACAAGTTTATACTCTCACATATGTAACAGAAACAAAGTTTCATGAAATATTACTTGACATTTTTGGCTGATTAAAACAAAAAAATTTTGACAGTACTCTAAGAGTTCCATTCTTGGGAAGGTGAGATCTCCCTACTCTCTTTCTGAGTCTTGGTTGGCTCTGTAATTGCTCTGACCAAAGAGTAGATGGCAGTTCTAGGCCTTATGATACTAACAACTGCTACTATTGACAGTTTAGCTCCCAGCTTATAAGTGGTCTACCATTTGCATTTGTTGAGTAACTGATCACGTGAGGTGTGAGAAAGCATTGTGTGTCAACAGTCATCTATTCCCTTTAGCCCTAAAGTTAAAGTTTTGACTTTGTAATGATTTTTCACTATACACAGGTGAGTAAAAGTAGTTTGAAAACTTGAGTACGTGCATGAAGGAAAATCAGACTTCAAGGTCTCAATAGTGCCTGAGTGAAAACTGGGAGTTGAGGGAAAGGAGAATGATTACATGATCCTATTCCCATAAAGAGACAAGTAACTTCCCCTTCTGAGGTAGCTTGAGAGTTCCTGTAACTAGAGAATGCCCCATTATTTCTCTTTCTCCAACACTTCCAGTAATAGGCACAGGAAGGACATTATCTATACCTTCTCCTGGCCTGCTTAATCTACTGCAGAAAAATTTACAATGCAGCACTAGCATTAGGAGTATGAACTTTCAACACATCAGGTTTCAGTTTCACCCCCCTCCTCCACACTTACTTGCTGTTTGACCCAGGACTTCATTTTTATGAAACTCAGATGTTTCATCTGTAAAATCAAGCTAAAAATGCTAATCACATAGAATCACTTTTTTTAGTAAATGAAATTGCATTTACAAAGCAACACTCCTAAAGCATACAGAAGATGCATATTAAACATCAGCTATTATAATTCATAATTTCTATTACTCCCTATACACTTGAGACCCAGTTATTTTTCCTTATTCTTTAACTGGATAAAGGGACTAGAAATAATACTATTAAGCTAATGATATGGTAATTAAGAATAATTCTAATAATTTATATATTATTTAAGCTTCCTAACAAATCTCAGAAGTAATTTTTATTCCAAATTTTGATCTTAAGACATCAAGATACAGAGAAATCTAAACAGGTAAGCCAAACCCTTTAACCAAAACATGTAGCTTGAAAGCCTCTGCTTTTCTATACTGTGTTACCTTTTCTCCATTTTGCCCAGTATGCATATTAAAGGCTAGATGGATTTTGTACTTTGGAGAATAATTTGTATAACTCACAACTACTTATGAGAAACTTTTACTGCCAGTTTTCTTCACTTATTTTGCCACTTAAGAAAAAATTCATAATCCTCCAATGATATTTTTACAGCTGGTAAATATATTTATTTATGTTTTAATGAAAACCCAAGGTATTGAATACACCTATATGTAATAAAAGAATGTGGGTGAACTAATATTTATATGGTTGTTTTAAAATACTTTCAAAGATCATCTCATCTACCATCTTATTTAATTCTCGCATCCATCTTGTAAAATAGGCCCAGTAGATGTAATTCAACTTTAAAGAGTAGAACGCAAGATACAATAAAATAGAGCGGTCTAACTGGATAAACGTAATTCAGGACTTGCTGAGACTCAAAGTGAAAGTACACATTCACTGTCCACCACTCTTTAGGATTAACGCGTCCATGTAAGAGGCATTCTTCCTAAGGAAAGCTGAGACAAACAATAAAACAATTTTAACACACGAGCAGGTACATTGGGATATCTTCAAAATAATCATCTCATACTTGTCCTTTTAAGATACAAGTATCGTCAGGCCGGCGCTGCGGCTCAAACGGCTAATCGTCTGCCTTGCGGCGCCGGCACACCGGGTTCTAGTCCCGGTCGGAGCGCCAGATTCTGTCCCGGTTGCCCCTCTTCCAGGCCAGCTCTCTGCTGTGGCCAGGGAGTGCAGTGGAGGATGGCCCAAGTGCTTGGGCCCTGCACCCCATGGGAGACCAGGAGAAGCACCTGGCTCCTGGCTTCGGATCAGTGCGGTGCGCCGGCTGCAGCGCGGCTACCGCGGCGGCCATTGGAGGGTGAACCAATGGCAAAAGGAAGACCTTTCTCTCTCTCTCTCTCTCTATCTCTCACTGTCCACTCTGCCTGGCAATAATAAAATTAAAAAAAAAAAGATACAAGTATCCTCGATATATTACTCTAGATTAAAAAACAAAAACAAACAAAAAAAAAAACAAGAAGATTTCTGAAGAAATTATTAATGAAAAGGGAGAAATGCGAGAAAGAAAGAAAATGGAGAGGGACTTGGGGGAAACGTGCATCTGGAATGAAGATTTGACCCCTGGGAAAGGGAGGAGGAAGGAGCCAGAGAGATGGAGGGAAAGAAGAAAGAAAAGGAGTTGGTAGTCTGTAGTGCAGTCTTAAGAGCACGGACGAGCCTGAAAGAGTTGTTGAGTCAAAATTGCCCATTAGGCGCAGTAGGTGAGTCCCATATCTCCAAGCAATGGCCCTTCCTTAGCTTCCTTTTCAGTTGCTGTCTGAAAACAGAAGAGCATAGCCTTTGTTCAAATGTGGAGCTAGATTTCAGAGCACTACAAATTGGACCAGCAAACACTTTTGCTTCCTCTAGAAGGAAACTAAGAAATGATTTTGTGGTCATCATACTGAGCATGCTCTATCTGTTGGAAGTCATTTTTTTTTTTTTTACCACTGCCTGTTACAAGCTTTAGAATTATAGTAACCAGAAATACAATCCTAGTTGATAATATTCTGCCTTTGTGTTTTTGAAAATTATCTAACCATTACATGCCATTTGGCAATCTGGATAGGATATTTTGATCTCTCTGTCTCTACTTCTTTTAAGTGTGTGTAGTAAAACTTATTCTATAGGGTTGTGACAATAAAGGAGACAATATATTGTTAAATAAAAGTTTTAGGTTCCTGTGCTAGACTCAACAGATCAAACTGATGTAATATTTAATTGCAATAATGTAGCTTTAGTTCATTTCAGAAAGCTCTATAACAAATAAAGTTGTCTTTATACTTCACTTCCATTTTCTGTAAATGCTGTCAGATCATGTTGTCGGTGGGAGTTCTCACACCCTTTACTGGTTCTGGAAGCTGCCTGACTCATTAATCATTTTTGTTCCGTTCAGTTCTGTTTCACTTTTTGTGTTTTGTCATATAACTGCTCAAGTAAACACTGCTAGATTTAATTGATCTAAAGAATTGTCTTTGTAACAGGATCCTGAGGATAACTTCTCAACCCTGGGATGAATTTGAATCTACTGTGTTTATTATTGGTTTATTTATTTTGTTGTATACAGTGGTTGTGCATAAATTCTCTGTCATGGGTTTTTGTTTTAAGCTGTTTCAGTATGAGCACATTTTTGATCCAGATTGCCTTTGTAAGTCATAACAAAAACACTCGGTCAGATGGCTCACTGAGTCAGACAACCATTAGGTTGTCTGCTCCTCACCCCTGGAAAAAATAACAAGCAAAAATGAACTGGCTCAAGTAGGTAGATAAGACTAATAAAAGACAAGGAATTTATCTGGTATCAGGGAGTATGGAATTCTATCTTTTGAAGTATATTTAGAGTTAGTTTGTGTTGTAAGAGGACATATGACCTTTTTGAGGTTTGTGGTGGCTGTCTAGGTCAGAAAAAAATGGATTGGATTTAGGGTCTGGAACTATTTGTTTGAATTCCATCCATGTTCATGTGTAAGAATTTCCAGAATCTGGTGGCCAGTGCTGTGGCGCAGCAGGTTAACACCCTGGCCTGAAGCATCGGCATCCCATATGGGCGCCGGTTTGAGACCCGGCTTTTCCACTTTTGATCCAGCTCTCTGCCATGGCCTGGGAAAGCAGTAGAATGTGGCCCAAGTCCTTGGGCCCCATCACCTACATGAGATCCCCGGAGGAATCTCCTGGCTCCTGACTTCGGATTGGCGCAGCTCCAGCCATTGTGGCCAATTGGGGAGTGAACCATCGGATGGAAGACCTCTCTCTCTCTGCTTCTCCTCTCTCTGTGTAACTCTGACTTTAAGTAAAATAAATAAATCTTTTTTTAAAAAAAGAATTCACGGAATCTGTCTTTTATTTTAGAGAAATAGGTCAGCATTACAAGAAATTATTTGGAATTACAGTGGCCACAATGAGAAAATTTTAATTAGGATAAAGTTATTTGTTTATTGGGCATATTAAAAAATGAAGGATCTAAAATTCCTGTAGAAACAATGCAATGCATTCTTTAAATTAGCACACAGAGACTTTTAGAAGACTAAATGAAAAATAACTGCTTTATAAAAATTGAGCTCTTAGATCACTGTGTCTGCTTCTTTAATTACCTTTATACCTTGGTTTAAATCTTCAGCTCAGAAAAATAATGAAAGGTATCCTAGTCCAGCATGGGAGATGCTTTGTCTGCCCTGTTCATTAATTGGCCTCCTCCTGATCTCAGTTGTTTAGTTTAAAGAATGCAGGCTGTTTTGGAAAGCTGCCTATATTTGTTAGTTGGAGCATTACTTGTAGCAAAGGAAATTTACATCTCTGGAAGAAGTTTCCAATAACGGGGTTATCTTCCTGCTGCACTTGGCAGAGAGGAGGGCCCAAGTCCTGTAGGCTTTTACAATAGAAAAGATAAGACGAGTTATGGTCTTTGTAACAAACCTCAGCTTTGACCATTTGTTTTAAGGAGGATTCCTACTTGCACATTATTTTTTGTCTCTACAGATGATGATACTTAGGTCTGGAATCTGACTACAATGAACACCTATACTAATAATTGTTTAAGACAATAATCAAGCATGTCTATCAAAAGGGCAAGGGTCCCTTGTTTCAATTCACTTGCAGAAATGAGTGAAATAATTGGGGGATGAAGAAAATATTCTCAAAGTGAATGACTGCTGATAAAGGTGAATGGATTCTTAAAATAACAGATGATAATAAGTAACAAGGTCTGTCTGCATGTGGTAAAATCGTGTGTGATTCAGAGTTAATCTTCAGAGGACTGAAGAGGCTCTGTCTTTAGGCTTGTATAGAGAATTTAGAAAGCCCTGCCTTGCTTACCTTCTAGCAATCAGTATACTAAATTGATACATTTTGAGGTGGTCTTTCCTGAACTTTGTCAATGCCTAGCATTATATCATGAGAAATTCAGTATAATTTTAAAAGCAATATGTTTGGGTGAATATAAATGGGATAGATATTTATAAATGAGTGCACATTTCAGGAATCTTTTTTCGGCAATGGTGACCTTGAAGCTTATGTTGAATGAAGTGATAGATGTTTATGAAATATCTGAGCCATTGTTAAGGAAGCCAAAATACTGAAACTTGCTCCTCAATCATTCTGATTTTGTTGTTTATTAGAGGAGAAGAACCTGATGAAGACAGGATAAATCTGATACTGACTAGTGAGAGACTAGTCCATCAGAGTAGGTAACTAGTAATTTTTCTGAAGAGACAACAGTTGAAAAATGTGGAATGTCAGGGCCAGCGTGGTGGTGCAGTAAGTTAATCCTCTGCCTGCAGTGCCAGCATCCCATATGGGCGCTGGTTCCTGTCCCAGCTGCTCCTCTTCCAATCCAACTCTCTGCTATGGCCTGGGATAGCAATAAAGGACAGCCCAAGTCCTTGGGCTCCTGCACCCACCTTGGAGACTTGGAAGAAGCTCCTGGCTCTTGGCTTCAGATCTGCACAGCTCCAGCCATTGTGGCCATCCAGGGAGTGAACCAGCAGATGGAAGACCTCTCTCTCTGTCTCTACCTCTCTCTATAACTCTGTCTTTCAAATAAATAAAATAAATCTTAAGAATGTGGAATGTGTCCAGATTATTTGAAAACCATTGAGTATTGAAATTACAAGTTAGTTGAGACTGATAATCAATGCATGGAATTTCACATAGATTTGATCAACCTATGTATACTATATTGTTAAGTCCCAGAGACACAATGGCAAGCAAGGTAGATGTGGTTCCTTTCTCATAGAGTGTCATAGGAAAAACAGATATATACACAAGTACAAGTATGAAAATAAAGAAAATTAACCATCATGCCAAGTGCAGATATACTTCCTTTCCCCATGTTTGCCTTACTTCTGCTTCACAGCTACCATATTTTTTCCCATTTTTTTTTCCAACAGTGTTTGCTTACCCATGTCTTTGTGTCACATTTTGGTTAATCACACAATATTTCAAACTTTCTCATTATTACTAATCCATATGGTGTTCTGTGATCAGTGATCTTCAATGCTACTGTTGCTATTATTTTGGGGTGCTGAATTGCATTCATTTAAAAAGCAGACTTATTACATAAATGTGTGTGATCTAACTGCTCACTCTTCAAGCCATTCTCCCATCTCTCTCCCTGTATTCAGGCCTCCATATCCCCCTGAATATTGACAATATTGGACAATTAGTAACCCCATAACAGCCTCTAATTCTTCAAGGAAAAGTCATATATCTTTCACTTTGAATCAAAAACTAGCAATTAATAATGTTAGTAAAGGAAGCATGCTGAAAACTTAGTTGGCCAAAGGCTAGGCCTCCTGAATTAGCCAATTTGTGAATGCAAAGAAAAAGTTCATGAAGGAAATTAAAAATACTCCAGTGAACACATGAATAATAAGAAAGTGAAACAGCATTATTGCTGATATGTAGAATGTCTTAGTGGTCTGACTAGAAGATCAAACCTTCCACAACATTCTCTGACCCAAAGCCTAATCCAGAGCAAGTCTCTAAGTCTTTTCAATTCAACAAATTCTAGGAGAGATGAGGAAACTATGCAAAAGAAGTTTAAAGTTAGTTTGAAAGACTTAAAATTTCGAGGACAGATTGGTTCATGAGATTTAAAGATAAAAGCCATCTCCATTACATAGAATACAAGGCAAAAAAGCAAGTGTGGAGATATAACTTGCAGTAAGTTATACAGAAGAAATAGCTAGGACTACTGATGAAATATGGCTACACTAAACAAAAGATTTTCTTTCTTTTAAGATTTATTTATTTATTTGAAAGGCAGAGTTACACAGAGAGCGGAGAGGCAGAGAGAAAGGGAGGTCTTCCATCCGCTGGTTCACTCTCCAACTGGCCACAATGGTCAGAGCTGCGCCGATCGGAAGCCAGAAGCTTCTTACGAGCTCCCATGAGGGTGCAGAGGCCCAAGGACCTGGGCCATCTTCTACTGATTTCCCAGGCCATAGCAGAGAACTGGATTGGAAGTGGAGCAGCCGGGACATGAACCGGCGCCCATATGGGATGCTGGTGCCTCAGGCCGGGTTGTTAACCCACTATGCCACAGCACGCTGGCCCCAACAAAAGATTTTCAGTGATGATAATGTAGTATTATACCTGAAGAAGATGCTATCTAGGGTCATCATAGCTAGAGAGGAGAAGTCAATTTCTGCCTTCAAAGCATCAAAGGAAATGTTGATTCTCTTGTTAGGGGTTAACAGAGCTTGTGTTTATAAGGTGGCATCAATGCCCATTCACCATTTTGAAAATCCTAGGGCCTTTACAAATTATACTGAATCTCTTCTGCTTGGGCTCTATCAATGGAACAACAACTGATGAATGATTGAACATCTGTTTGCAACATGGTTTCTTGAATATTTTAAGCACACTTTTGAGACTTGCTCAAAATAGAAGATTCTTCTCACAATATTACTGGTATATTGACAATGTACCAGGTCACTTGAATTCTGACAGAAATGTACAAGAGTAATACTGTTTTCATGATTGCAAATACAGCATCTATTTTTCAGTGCATAAAACAAGAGTAATTTTGACTTTGAAGTTTTATTATTTAAGAAATATATTCCATAAAGCTATAGCTGTCATAGATAGGATTTTTTCTGAAATGACTGGCAACATAAATAGAAAGCTTTCTGGTAAGAATTAACTATTCTAAATGCCACTGAGAACATTTACGATTCACAGAAGGAAGTCAAAAACACTAACATTCACAAAACTTGGAAGAAGTTGATCCCAGTGTTCATGGATGACTATGAAGGAAATATCTGCAGATGTGGTAGAAACAACAAGGAAACTAGAATTACAATACAGCATGAAGCTGTGACTGAAGCTCTACAATCTTGTGAGCAAAGTTTCAGTGATAAGGATTTGCTCCACATGGATGAGCAAGGAAAGTAGTTTCTTGAGATGGAAACTACTCCTTGTGAAGATACCGTCAACATTGTTGAAATGACTACACAGTATCTAGAATACTACATAGACATAGTTCATAAGGCCGTGGTAGCAGGTTGAGAGTGCATTCTGTAATTTTGAGAGAAATTTTACTGTGAGAAAAATACTATCAAATAGCATCAGATGTTGCAGAGAAATCTTTCATGCAAAGCAGAGTCAATTATACAGCAAACTTCTTTGAGATCTTTTCATACTACCCCAAACTTTAGACCCATCAACCTGATTAGTTAGCAACAATCAAGACCTTTCACCAGTGGAAAAGATTTTAAATGATTGAATGGGTAAATTATTATTAATATTTTTAGCAATGAAGCTTTTTAACGGGTATGTACTTTTTAAATGTCTACTGCTATGGCACTTAATAGATTACAGTGCTACATTATAGCATAATATAACTTTAATATGCAATAGGGAAAATATTCAGGGACTCAATTAACTAAGGCATTGACTTCATTCTGGTGGTCTCAAATTGAACCCAAACTGATAACCTATAACACGAGAAAAAGGAAATTGTTCACTCATTAGTATGTGTAAAAATTAGTATGTGTAAAAATGAGTGTAAAAGTTCTCATGTTAGCACATTTTGTTGCCACTTATCTAATACATATTTGATAATGATGATTTCACAGTCATGTTTGATAATTAATCAATTTTGCTGGTGGAACATCTTGTTTTTATTCCATATCAGGAAGCTAGGTGTGTTTGGCTTGTAAGGGAGGAAGAAAGAAGAAAGAAAGGGAAGGGAAGGATTAGGTAGGGAAGGAAGGAAGGAGGAAAATGGAGAA
Organism: Lepus europaeus; assembly: GCF_033115175.1. Lineage (NCBI taxonomy): Eukaryota > Metazoa > Chordata > Mammalia > Lagomorpha > Leporidae > Lepus > Lepus europaeus. The sequence continues at coordinate 64,906,105 of NC_084831.1, forward strand.
TATTTGGAAGGATCAACTTTGTTAAAGAAATTTCATATGTGATCACACTGGCTAAAACTGGAGGGGAATGATTTATAATTTTTTTCTAAGAATTGAGCATTAATATAAACAATATAGCTATTTAAAATTAGAATATGATTCCCCTCTGTCAAATTAACAAGGTTTTCTAGGAGATTTAACCTGCTCTAACTAGGAAATGGAGCTTTATAGTTCTTCTGATTACTTAGGAAAGCAGTCATCTCTATGGAAGAGCTGGAAGTTTTCCTGTGACTATGAAGTTTTCAGTATTTGCCTTTGAAGTCTTTTGTCATTCTAATTTAATTAATGCTTAGTGCTTGTTGCACCCATGTCTTTATTTAATTAAAAATTTTAAAAACTATATTTTTATTTATTTGAAAGAAAAGAGATAGATAGGAGGCAGACAGACAGACGGACCTGGAGATTTCCTATTGACTGGTTTACTCCCCAAATACTTGAGAAGCCAGGTCTGAGTAAGTAGAAGCTGGGAACCAAATTTGGGTCTCCCACATGGGTAACAGAGACCCAACTACTTGATCATCACCTGCTGTCTTGCATGGTGTGCAATAGCAGGTGAGATTCAAACTCAGACATTCCTGTATGGGATGCTTGTGTCTCAAGCAGCATTTTAAATGCCAGATCAGATTTCCACACACTGTGCTTTACTTTGATCAAAATTTTAAACCATTGATATTTTTGATGGATTTCTCCAAATCTAGTTCGTTGTTAGGTTTTTTGACTTAAAGCTAATTTCTAATAAATCCAGAAAGGTTACTGGGATGTACAAAGGACACATACTAATCTAATTAGTCCTTTTTGATACATGAAATGTTTTATGAAACAGTGTCAAATAATATATGATGCTAGACCTTTGAGTTATAGTTGTATAAATGTGCTATAAATTATTTTAAACATGGTATAAAATTCATAGAAATCTTCAAGTCCTAGCATCTTATTAAATTCCAGTTATTATCTTAATATGTGTGTATAAAAATAACCAAATTTCATTGTCAACTGCATCATTATTATAATGAACTCTTGTAGCCGTTAGTCTTCAAGGAGACACATGGAAAAAAATCAGAAAACTACAAGCTTCTGCTAACTTGCAGATACCATGGGACTGACTAAACATTTCTAGAACTTCTAGTAAGAAATGTATTGCTTGTTAAGCTTGCTCATCCAACATGAGACAGAACAGGAATCAAGTGAATAAAAGGGAAATGCTTTGGTAGATTTTCTTTAGTTAGCCAGTGCTGAAATTGTAGATTCACAACTTGAATGAATTCGATAGGATTAATCTGGGTCAATTTGCCTGTTGTGGCCTATTTAATGCACAGTACTATGCCACTGAGTTAGAGAAATGGGATTGGCAATTGAAAGGAAGACAATTTAATATGATGTGTGTACTCATGAGAAGCATGAGCAGCCAGGCTTTGCTGAGTCTTTAGTATTCTAATGCTAAAGTTCTTCATGTTGATTTACCTATACACTTTATGGAGAAATGCTGGAACAATCCTCAAATTGGCTAGAATGGGGATTGACATTGTGTTACAGTGGGTTAAGCCACTGCTGGGAAACCCACAACCCAAATCAGAGTACATGGGATTGAGACCCACTTTCGCTTCTGGTCCAACTTCCTGATAATGCTACTGGGAGTCAGAAGATGATGCTCCAAGTACTTGCGTACCTTCCATGCATGTGGGAGACTCAGATGTACTTCCCAGCTTGAGGCTTTGGCCTAACAGAGCCTTTACTATTGTGGGCATTTGGAAAGTCAACCAGCCAATGGAAGATATCCCTCTCCCTTTTTCTCCTTCTCTCTCTGTCACTTTGCCTTTCAAATAATTTAACTGCTAAAATGGTTAGGACCATTGTTTGGCTGGTCAAGCCTATAACTTTGAGGAACAATTAATATTTGCTATCTGATGAAATATTTGAATATTTAGAAAGGGATTTTATTCAACTGGGCATTACTATGCTCTTGAAATTGACTACATTCTCTGTTTTAATAGAAGTTTTTCATGTAGGCCAATGCTACGACACTGGTTAAAAAAGTTATTAAAATGCATTTTAATGGAAAAGAATGTAATTGGACAGGTTTACAGTTAAACAGATTGTTCAGAGTAGCTTTGCCACTGTCCCTCTTATCCTCAGTCTTCTGGAAAGGTTGAAATGATAAATAACACTTTGATGTTAAATTTGGAAAGGTCAATTGCATTGCCTTGACCATGGGTAATACCATTAGCTTTAATGGACAAAATAGTTATTGGAAAGGCTATAGCCTTAATAATAAAGCCAAATATATCTCTTAGTCTCCTAAATTCTAATATGATGGAATAATTCAGAGTTTTAATGCATTGTGTCAAGTCATATTTTTATCAAGTTAAAAAACAAAAAGCATAAAACAAGACCTCTTCATGACCCATCGACTGATGGAAACTAAACTTTTCACAATATGGAACCTGAAGACTTGAAATTTTGCAAATAAAACCAGAGAAAATTCTCTTGAACTCCATTTGAAAAGACTATTCCAAGTTATCACACACACTACATTAAAGTTTCAGCATTTCCAACTTGGAATCATGTCTCACAATTTAAGGGGGCCTCTACAGAAATCTTTTGGAGACTTTCAGAAACCTGACAGAGAAAAAAGCTTTTTCCAATGTAGATGACTTCTGAAATGTGGATAGTTTTTCCCAATATGCTAGAACAAAACTCATCAAAAAACTCTTGGGGGCCAGTGCTTTGGCCCAGCAGGTTAATCCCATATGGGTGTTGGTTCTAGTCCCAGTTCCTATTCTTCTGATACAGCTCTCTGCTATGGTCTGGGAAAGCAATAGAAGATGGCCTAAGTGGTTGGGCCCCTGCACCCATGTGGGAAACCAGGAAGAAGCTCCTGGCTCTTGATTTCAAATCAGCCCAGCTCCAGCTGCTGTGGCTATTTGGGGAGTGAACCAGCAGATGGAAGACCTTTCTCTGTTTCTCCCACTCACTGTCTAACTATACCTCTCAAATAAATAAATAAAATCTTAAAAAAAAAAAAGACTCTTTTCCTTATTGCCACCACTGCCTCCTTCTCCTCCTCTTCCTTCTTCTTCTTCTCAAACATTCACTTATTTATTTTTTATTTGAAAGGCAGAGATATATAGAGAGAGAAGGAGAGAGATAAAGATTGCCCATACTCTGGTTTACACACCAAATGGCTGGGGCTAAGCCAGGCCGAAGCCAGGAACCAAGAACTTCTTCCAGGTTTCTCACGTGGGTGCAGGGGACCAATCACTTGGACCATCTTCCTCTGCTTTTTCAAGCACAATACCAGGGAGCTGAATTCGAAGTGGAGCACATGGGACTCAAACTGGTGCCCATCTGAGATGCCGGCAATGCAGATGGCTGCTTAACTTTCTATGCCACAGTGCTGGCCCCTCTTTTGCTGGCTAAGATAATGCTGTAATTACAAAGTTGTAGTTAGTGATTTACACAGGTAACTTGATGGGGCATGGAATTTGTAATGCTAAGCTTAGATCTTAGTATGATCTAAGGGTTCCTTTGGTCTATTTGGTAGCTAACATTGGTAAAATCCTTGGTACAATGTTTTGTTTCATTTTGTCCATTTTCTGGAATTGTTGTCTAGATTTATGTATTCTCCTTCCTGGCCTTAAATTAGTAATGGGATGTTAGATTCTATATGATTTGAATGGAAAGAGTCCTCTGCAGTTGCTAACTCTTTTTGTTGCATATGGTAACTACATTGAGTATTGTAGAACCCAGTTTGCAAAAAGAAAACAAAACAAAACAATACAAAACACCTACTGAACAGCATATTGTGTTAAGATGGATGTGCTTATCTGCTTGCTCTTTGATTTTTGTTTTTTGTTTCTTTCATTTGGTTTATGAAGATCTTTGCTGAGGAGCATGCCCCAAATTATTGGTATTAACCTTTTAATAGGCACAATGGTAGTCTGCCTGGGGCAATTCATTCTTTCAAAATGTCTTAAAAGTCTATGTACAAGCTATCTACTGAATGCTGTGATATCCCTTCAGTGGAAATGAAAGGAACTCAGGTTAATACGTGAGTATGCCTACACCATAATCTAAGAATGACCTACTGGTATTAGAAATCAACCTAGATTCTTCCTCCAATTCTTCCCTTTTTTCCATTCCTTTCTTTTCATATATTCCTGTCACCCTTTTTTATAATGCTCTCATACTCTTTTTGTCTAAAACATTAATTTCACAAGTATAGTTTCTCACCTAATTTATTTTCCTACACAAATGCTCACTATCAGAAAGAAGTACTGAATATATTAAATCAGAATGTGGTTGCCCTTTGAAATTAAATACCACATAATAGCACAGTCATTCATTCATTTCTTAATGGTAATTCAATAACTTCAAAATCATCTAGGGAATGCTTGATGTTTCTTGATGGATTTACAGAAGTGTGTAGAACACTATTAGTTTCATTATTTTTCTTCTTTAAATGTTCTATAATAATCAGGTAATAAACTAGCTTTATAAATTCAATTTTGTAGCCTAAGGTATTGCTTTTGAAAAAAAGTATTTAATAGCAAGTTCAATTTATGTAAAAATCAGCATTGTAGCACATTCATGGTGCAATTCATTACTTATGTTCTTTTAAAAAAAATCAGATCCATTAATAATCTTGTGAGATAAGTGGATGAGAGGAAGTTGACCTTTAACAAATTCAGCCTAATCAGTATTAGAACATTTGGTAAATACCTTGTTAGAATTGAAACATCTAGAAAGAACTTAAATATATGGATCAAAAGTAAAAGTTAGTTTGTGCCATAGTCACATAAGTGAAATTTATTTTGTCATTAGGTGCTTTGAATGTCAACAAAGATCATATTTCTAATGCACATGAAAAATTTTTCCTGTAGCTTATTAAAGTAGGAAATGTTAACTATCTTAAAATTTTATGTGATAGAGTATAACATAAATTTTATGAATGAATAAAATGTACATATCTTGCTTACTATATAGCATTAAAACGAGTTTTATCTGTTGATGACTTTAGTTCTTTTTTGGAGAAATTCCTGAACAACGATACTATCCAAGGAAGTGAGAGGCCATCAGTTTTAACTTCCAGTGTTTTGGGTTTATATTGCATTGTACCATTAAAAAGCCATTTTCTCTCAGTGATTCTGTGCCTCCTAATAGGCAGATATTAGGATATTTATCTACCTGGCAATATTCTCAGCCAATATTTGTCAGTCTTGGCACAATTATAGCGGAAAAGGACTGCAAAGGTAGGAAATAAAAAAGAATAGGCCATTAAGAAACTAAACATGCTTGCTGCAGAAGGGTGAATGTTTTCATGTTTCTCTCCTTTTTTGTTCACTTCAGGTATTTCTTTCATAAGCTGAAATTACTTATAATAATGACATAGCTGCTTCATGTATGTGCAGGATGGAGTTTATGAAAGCTATCCTATGTCTCCACTTGTGACTAAGAGAGTAAATGTGCATGAAAAACAACTTAAATGTGTTTCTTTGATTTGAAAATGTAACATCTGTCTTGAAAACCTACTGAACAGAAAGTAGGATCCTCAGGTAAGTGAGGGAAGTGAAATAAGCTGACTAGGGTATAAGTTTTAGGACTTTCTCCCATAGTTTAGAATTTTACTACTGATCTCTTGGATCCTAAGGCCATGGGAAAAGAAATATCCAAGAAGGATGACAAGGCCATGCTGTCATCCATAGGCAATTATCAGTCATAAATGTCTTTTTAAAAAAGATTTATTTATTTACTTGAAAATCAGAGTTACACAGATAGAGGAGAGGCAGAGAGAGGGGTCTTCCATCCACTGGTTCATTCCGCAATTGGCCATAACAGCCGGAGCTATGTCGATCTGAAGCCAGAAGCCAGGAACCAGAAGCTTCCTTCAGGTCTTCCCACATGGGTGCAGGGTCCCGAGGACTTGGGCCATCTTCTACTGCTTTCCCAGGCCATGGCAGGGAGCTGGGTCAGAAGTGGAGCAGCTGGGACTTAAACCGGCACCCATATGGGATGCTGGCACTTCAGGCAGCAGCTTTACCCGCTGTGCCAAAGCACTGGCCCCCATAAATGTCATTTAAAAAAAAATTAGTTATTTGAAAGTTAGAGTTAATGGGAGAGGGGAGAGAGAGAAAGAGATTGAGTTTCCTTCTGGTAGTTCACTTCCCAAATATCAAAGGCCAGGGATGGCAAGGCCAACATCAGGAGCCTGGAGCTCCATCTGTATCTCCCACATGGGTGACCAGGGCCCAAGCGCTTGACACATGCTCCGCTGCTTTCCCAGGTACATTAGCAGGGAGCTGGATTGTACGTAGAATAGCAGGAACTTAGTACTTACTATGAAACTTAAAAACACTACTAGCCGAACAATACCCTATACCTTGTGCGGTTGTGTGAATGCCGCCTGTTGAAATCTTTGCTTAGTATATACTAAGTTGATCTTCAGTATATGAAGGTAATTGAAAATGAAACTCGGGGGATTGTGTTGGAATCCCCTGGCACATTTCTAACTCCACCATTTGCGGCAAGTCCGATTGAGCATGTTCTAAATTGTACATCTCCTCCCTATCTTTTTCCACTCTTAAATTTAACAGGGATCACTTTTCAGTTAAAATTTAAACACCTAAGAATAATTGTGTGATAATTACAGAGTTCAACCACTAGTACTAGAACAACAACAACAACAACAAATACTAAAAAGGATAAAGTATTACATTGTACATCTAGAGTCAGGACAAGAGCTGATCAAGTCATTGTTTCTTATAGTGTCCATTTCACTTCAACAGGTTTCCCCTTTGGTGCTCAGTTGTCACCGATCAGGGAAAACAAATGATATTTTTCTCTTTGGGACTGGCTTAATTCACTCAGCATGATGTTTTCCAGATTGCTCCATCTTGTTGCAAATGACCGGGTTTCGTTGTTTCTTACTGCTGTATAGTATTCTATGGAGTACATGTCCCATAATTTCTTTATCCAGTCTACTGTTGATGGGCATTTGGGTTGGTTCCAGGTCTTAGCTACTGTGAATTGAGCTGCAATAAACATTAATGTGCAGATGGCTTTTTTATTAGCCAAATTAGTTTCCTTTGGGTAAATTCCAAGGAGTGGGATGGCTGGGTTGTATGGTAGGGTTATGTTCAGGTTTCTGAGGAATCTCCAGACAGACTTCCATAGTGGCTTAACCAATGCCATCGCACTAGTCCAAGTGATCAATTTCAGCTCACAATTGATGGCTCTGATAGGTCTAAGAGTCAAAGGGATCACACAAACAAGACAAGTGCCTGCTAATACTAACTGATAGAATCAAAAAGGGAGAGAAAGATCCAACCTGGGAAGCGGGATACACAGCAGACTCATAGAATGGCAGATGTCCTAAACAACACTCTGTCCTCAGAATCAGCCCTCAAGGCAATCGGATCTGGCTGAAGAGACCATGAGAGTATTGTAGGCATGGAAAGCCAAGATATCATGGAAAAAAAAAAAAGACCTAAATGAATGATCTCTGTGAGTGAGATCCCAGTGGAAAGAACGGGGCCATCAAAGAAGGAGGTACCTTTCTCTGAAGGGAGGAGATAACTTCCACTTTGACTATGACCCTATCGGAATAAGATCAAAGTCAGCGAACTCTAAAGGCTTCCATAGCCCTGGTAACTCATGACTAGAGCCTAGGGAGATTACTGACGCCATGAACAGGAGTGTCAAATTGTTAAGTCAGCAACAGGAGTCACTGTGTACTTACACCCCATGTGGGATCTGTCCTTAATGTGTTGTCTAATGTGAAGTGATGCTATAACTAGTACTGAAACAGTATTTTTTATACTTTGTGTTTCTGTGTGGGTACAAACTGATGAGGTCTTCACTAATTATATACTGAATCGATCTACTGTATATAAAGAGAATTGGAAATGAAAAAAAAAAAACAACCTGGTGTTAAATTGGAAATGGCATAGAAAATTAATTTTTTTAAAAAACTATTATGTAGGATCTCTGTCTTTAATGTGCTGTACATTGTTATTTAATGCTATAATTAGTACTCCAATGGTAGTTTTTTCACTTTATGTTGCTATATGGGCAAACTGTTGAAATCTTTACCTAATATGTACTAAACTGATCTTCTGTATATAAGGAGAATTGAAAATGAATCTTTATGTGGATGGAAGGGGAAAGGGAGCGGGAAAGGGGAGGGTTGTGGGTGGGAGGGAAGTTATGGGAAGGGGGAAGCCATTGTAACCCATAAGCTGTACTTTGGAAATTTATATTCATTAAGTAAAAGTTTAAAAAAAAAAAAAAGAAAATGAAACTCGAAAAAGGGCAGGATGGGAGAGGGAGAGGGGAAGGATACGGGAGGGAGGGAGGTGGGGGGGGAGCCACAACAATAAAAAAGTTGCAGTTTGTAAATTCACATTTATGAAATAAAAAATTAAAAAAATAAAAAATAAAAAAAGAATAGCAGGAACTTAAACCAGTACCCATATGGGGTGCTTGCATCGAAGGCTGTGGTGCTTTATGGCTATATCACAACACTGGCCACCATAAATATCTTTTTTTTTTTTTGGACAGGCAGAGTTAGACAGTGAGAGAGAGATAGAGAGAAAGGTCTTCCTTCCGCTGGTTCACCCCAACATGGACGCTACGGCTGGCGTGCTGCGCTGATCCGAAGCCAGGAGCCAGGTGCTTCCTCCTGGTCTCCCATGCAAGTGCAGGGACCAAGCACTTGGGCCATCCTCCACTGCCTTCCCAGGGCACAGCAGAAAGCTGGCCTGGAAGAGGAGCAACTGGGACAGAACCGGCGCCCCAACTGGGAGTGGAACTGGGGTGCCGGCGCCACAGGTGGAGGATTAGCCTAGTGAGCCAAGGTGCCGGCCAGCCATAAATATCTTAAAGAGAGTGTGGAATATTTTACCCTGATTATTAAATTAAAAATAAAGAATTGTAACTAAGTGTTTTAGTCTACGTCCTATAACACTTCTTGATATAGTAGGTATTTGTGCTAAATTTAATATTTAGTAACTTTTTTTTTGGCTAGAATATGATTTATTAAACACTATAACCATTAGAGACAAATGACTTTATATTTGATGTTATTTATATTAATTGAAGTATAAGATATTAGGCAGTTCAAATTCCAATTACAAATAAATGTAAAACACAATGACCCACATAATAAAAATGTAATTGTAGCAAAGGTAACAATCGAGAGTCACGTCAGGTAGGAAGGGAGAGCTACTGCAGGCAGTCAGTCAAGGAGCCTCTGTAAGTCTTCTACCTTCAACACTTGACCCTAAGATTACTCAGGGCATCAATACTGCCATCTGTGAACAAGGAAAACATGCATATAACAACATTTGTATGGGAAAGTCCTACAAGTGTCAGACATCACTTCTGTGTTTATTCCAATGGCTATACATAAAATGTTCATATAAATTGAGGAAAGCAAAGAACAAAATCCACCTCAATTTGCAGTATCTCTATGCAATGCATAGTCTTCACTGGTAGGTCATTCAATAACTACTTCTGGTTTCACACATGTAAACTCAAAAGACAAGCCATCTCTCCTTTCTAATCCAATATACATTGGTGATTTGTGGAAGGGCTATCTATAAAAATAATAGGACTAGAAATGTAGGAGTTGGGAAAACACTGAAACCGCAAGGATGAAGAACAGAATGATATTTTTTAGAGCAGACATTGTGAAGAATTCTAACATGGAAATGAAGGAAATTCTTTTATTGCAAATTGGATATTCACTCAAATAAAAACCTCAGTGTGCTACAGTTTTGCTCCCTAAAGAGCTATTTCTTGCCCATAAGTTTCCATGATCACAGCAGTACTGAGTATGGAGAACATAATTCACATAGGTGTTGGTAAAGATTTGTTTCTATCATTTTGCTTATACAAACTTAGCAAAAGTATTGTATTTAATAGAATGTTTACTATTCATATTCAGATTACTGATTATATTTTATCCTATCCCATTCAGGCTTCCACTGGGTGCCAAGATAAGGATTCTGGCAAAGTATTATTTATCATATTTGAACATAAAAGGCTTGGCTATTGCCCTTAAATATCTATTACATATTTAACAGAGGGAGAGACTTGGATTATTCAATGAGACATCTTTAATGGAAACATGACTATTTCTTTGGTAACAAGAAAATACTTTCTACTTTTCTTATTTAACATACAAATAAGTTCCAAATAAACCAAATGCTTCTTTAAAGTAAAATTATAACAATTTTTATAGAGAACAGATATTTTTGTCACCTTTAATTGCTAAAGCTAATTCTGAGAATATGTGAAACTCTTATTAGACAAAGTTATGAAGCTTTTGCATTAAAGAGATTTGACATTATCAAGTCTGATGAACGTGGCCTCAAAAAACAGTGGGATAAGATGGGATAAATGTCTCTATCTATTTATCTAATCATCTACTTAACTATCTGGATACTTCAGAAAGTTCATAGTAATTGTAAATAAAATATAAGTTTATTTGGGTATAAAAGAAAATCTGAAATTCATGCATATCTTTTCCATTATAGCATTTTCCCAAAACTTTTTGAAAACCCTTTTTATGGATGAATTTCAAAAGATTCTGCACCAAAATAAACTTGGTTTTTAATGTAATATTCATGAACTCTTTGAAGTATGCTCATATAACAATAGTAACAAACCAAGGGGAGTAAGCAGGTATATTAAAGCAAACTTTTATAATCAGTGAAATTAACATGTCATGAACAATAAATATATTATTTTACTGTTTTATAATCCAAGGGAAATCACTTAAGAAGCATTTCAGAAAATGTAAAATAAAGGAAATGACAATGAAATGAAAATAGTAACTAGAGAATAGCCACATAACAGAAAATAAGCCTGCACTATAGAAATAAAGTGATACTTGTGATATGTATAAAGATGTCTAGTAGCAAAGGAAACACCATGAACTCAGCATACAAAAGAGTCATCTCTACCCCCATGTTTACTTACTGCAGCTCAATTCACAATTGCTAAGATATGGTATCAACCCAGATATCCAACAATTGATGACTAGATAAAGAAATTATGGTATATATACACCATGGAATACTACTCAGTGATTACAAAAAAACAAATCCTGTCTTTTGCAACAAAATGGATGCACCTGGAAACCATTATATTTAGTAAAATAAGCCAATCCCACAAACACAAATGCCATATGTTTTCCCTGATCTGTGGTAACTTATAGAGTACCTAAAAGTAATCTATTGGAACAAAATTGAGATTTTGAGATTCTATGATTGTTTATAGTCCATGACTCAAATGTTGAGGAACAGTGTTTTTTTCTTACTATTTGTTGAACTCCTTACTTTGTGTAGAGTTAACCTTATGAGTAAAAGTAAACTGAAAACAGATCTTTGTAAACATTAATAGTGGGAATAAAAAGAGAGGAGGATGAAGGGTAGAGAGTGGATGGGAGGGAGGTTAGGGTGGAAAGTATCACTATGTTACTGAATTAGTATATATGAAATACATGAAATTTGTATACCTTAAATAAAATTTAAAAACAATAAATATTATGGCTATGTTAAAAATGATGATCAACTTTTATGCTAAAAGTGTTTACAAGAAACACTGATGGATTGAAAAACTATTAGGCTAAAAATTAAATAATTGGAAAAGATATTTTATCTGAAGGGTAACTAAAAAGAGAACTAAAAAAGAGGACTGGAGTGGCCCTGTAAGACAAAACAGAATTTAATAGGAACAGTTACTATAGAAATATAGGTGTATTTTATAATAGTAAAAACAAATCTAGACATACATTCACTTACCAATAGGACTTCAAAATACATGCACCAAAAACAAATAGAAAACAAAGAAGATATAGCTGAATCACACTGTATATTTTAATACCCATGTTCAGAAATTGATGAAACAACTAAATAGAAGGTCAACAAATAAATGGAAGTTTTGATCAGTGTTTTAAGTGAACTACATCTCACAGATATTTGTAGAACACTAAACCTGATAATAATAAAATATACGTCTTTAAATATTATTTGTTTGAGAGGTAGAGTTATAGACAGAGAGAGAGAGAGGTGGAGAGAGAAATCTTCCAACTGCTGGTTCACTCCCCAAGAGGCTGCAATGGCTGGAGTTGGGCTGATCTGAAGTCAGGAGCCAGGATCTTCTTCCAGGTATCCCACACCCCTGCAGGAGCCCAAGCACTTGGACTATCTTCTACTGCTTTCCCAGGCCATTAGCAGGTAGCTGGATCAGAAGTGGAGTAGCCAGGACTCGAACTGGCTCCTCGGGTAGAGACAACCTGCTACATCACAGTGCTGGCCCCTAATATGTATTACTTTTCAGTGCTCATCAAACATTCTCCATAATAGATGTTTGTTGGGCCATAATATAAATTCCAATATTAAAAAAGTTTAAAATATTATGTTCCTGACCAGATAGAATGAAATTAGAAGTCAATAAAATAAAAATAATTGGGATTGTTTTGTCTCTGATATGGCTTGAGAGTGTCCCCCTCATCCCCCAGGATCCATGTGTTGGAAACTTGGTCCTAAGTATGGTGATTTGTAGATGTTATGAATCTTCCAGAGTTGGAGTCTAGCAGAAGATGATTGAATTATAGGGGACATTGCCCTTAGAAGCAATGAATGTACTTCTCATTTGCTCCAGTTAATTCCTGGGGTAGGATTATTTTAAATGAGTAATCCTGGCTTGCTCTCTGGCTTCTTGCCTTGCCATGTGCTTTATCATTTTACACATGCTTTTAACAGGAAGTGACGCAGTTAGAGCCTCTCAAGAGCCAATGCCATGATATTTAGACTTTCAGCCTCCAAGTCTGTCAGCCAAATAAGCTTGTTTGCTTTATAAAGCACTCAACTCATGTATTTTGTTTAAGAAATATGAAATGGATGGATATGCAGCTATTCATTAATATGTGTAAATGTTATACCATACATCTCATATGCAGTGGATCAAAGACAAAATCACAAGGCAAAGTGAAAAATACATTAGATTCCTGGGAATAAAAACCCAACACTAGCAGTTATGGGAAAATTTCAAAGGCTGTGCTTAGCTCAAAACTTTTACATACAAATGCCAGTATTGAAGATAATGTGGCTTTCAATATAGAATACAAAATGTATAGAAATTAAACAGATATCTTGTTATATGATTGTCATTTTTAGCCCTTGTTTATCTTCTTGAGGATATGTGATCTTTCTACCTTTTATTTATTAAATATTATGGCTATTGGTGAATTAAATCTGTGAATATAGAGTGAATTAATACTTTGTCTTTGCAAAAACTGATGAAAGGAACAGAAGAGAGACAAAGAGTAAGACTGAGGACGGGGTAGGGATGTGTGCTTGTCTTCTTGAAACCATAGCTTAAGGAAGAAAAATCTCAAATCAATTATCTAAGCTTCCACTTACTAGAATACACAAGTTTAAACCAAATCCAAATAGGATAGACAATCAAGTTTGGAGTGAATATAATTGAAATATAAAAAGAACAATTGTGAAATAAGCATTGTTGCTTTTCTTTTTTTCTAGAAGATCATTGGTGTTGACAAACGTGTAGGTAGACTGACCAACAACAGGGACAGATGATTCACTGTACTAACATTAGCAGTGGAAGAGGAAGTATCAGTACCAAATTTAAAGAAGAAAAAGGCAAACAAGGAATAATAGGATGATTGTATGACAGCAATGTATATAACCTACAAGAGATGGACAATTTCCGAAACATCCATGAGATACTGACTCTGACTCAGAAAGAAATAGATAAATCTGAATAGACCTGTCACAAGTAAAACAATTGAACTGATAACAATAAGCAAAACGCAAAATAAAACAAATAAGGAACAAATTGCTTCAAACAGTTGAAGAAGGATAAATACTGATCATTTGTACAGTCTTTCAATAATTAGAAAAAGAGCTAGCATGTACAAATTCACTGTATAAATTGTTAACATTGCTCATTTCCATCTACTGATATCTAAAACTACACAAAGACATCACAAGATGCAGAATCCTCAACAAACAGCCATGAAACTTATTTCATAAATATCTACAAAGTGTTATATATCATGATTAACTTGGGTTACTTCTAATGATGTTGGTTTGGCATGTAGAAATCAATCATTTTATATTGTATATTAACAAAATAATGAAGAAAAATAACAACAAGCTCAATAATTGTAAAAAAGTAATTTGAGAAAATCGGACTCATTTTAAAGACAATAAACACATAATAGAGAGACACATTCTTAATTTGATACAGGCAATGTACAAGTATTACACTTAATGCTGAAAGGGAACTATTTCTTCCTATTATCAGAAATAAAACATGGGTGTCTACTTTTACCACTTTTGTTTTAATGATGTATTGGAAGTTCTATCCATGTGAACTAGACAAAAGAAAGAAATACAGATTCATATTGGAGAAGAAGTCATAAATGATCTGTCACAACTGACATGGTCTTATCATCATACTTTCCCCTTTCTTCTTATAAGGCTTAAATGTAATTGTCCATAATAGTGAGTATAACAAAGTATAAAAAGGAATGATAATAAAATGAGCATCATTTTTTTTTCTAGAAGACTAAAAGGTAATCTGTAGAAGTGAAACTGACACTTTGAGATGTGATGACTTTGAACAGTCCTTGTCTCAAATATTGAGAAACTTCTTTTTTTTTTTTCATACTATTTGTTGAACTCTACTTGCTGTAGGGTTAATATTTTGTGTATAAAGCTAAATTAAAATAGATCTCAGTGAAAAATAAGAATGGCAATAGGAGAGGGAGGAGGAAGAAGAGAGGAAGTGCAGATGGGAGGGGTGGTGGGATGGGAAGAATCACATTTCTTCCTACATTTGTATTTTCCTACATTGTTCCTACATTTGTATTTATGAAATGCATGATGTCATATACCTTAACAAATAAATAAATACAACAAAATAACATTTAAAAAAAAGATCAACAATGTTGACAAACTTGTAGGTAGATTGACCAAGAAAAATAACAAATGAGTCAGAGTACTACATTAATTGTTTTCTTGCATATGCCTTCAACTCACTTCCAATTTACCTACTGTCAATATCCTTGCCTGGCAATATCCAAACCCAGCTCTATAAAAACTCTACACCTGTCCTCTCAGAGCCTGAAAATGCACATGCAAAACCATAGCCATGCTTCTTGAGAAAACTTCAAATTGAGGTCCGTAAATCTTTCATAGCTTTCAGTGCTACCTAACAGTTCTGCTAGTTTGCTACCAAAATCTGTCCTTATACTTCTGAAGTATCTGCCTTGCTCCTAGCTATTTATGACTCTTGTATCTTCCTTTCTTCCTTGCAGTTTGAGAAAGGACTTTTTTTTCTTATTTCATTAAGAAAATAGAATAAGCAGAGAATTCGAACCTGCTCCCATCACCAAATCTACTGTCCTGCTTGTTCATATAGTTATATATTCTGCTTTTCTCAGTTCCAATGAGTCAAACTATACAAATTTTCCTACTCTTGCTTGCACTGAACTGTTCCCTTTTAATCATTGTTGGGATTTTCTGCCACATTTCTTTACTCAACTGTGTCCTCTCACTTGATTATTGCCAACCTTTTGTAAATACATCATAGCAATTGGTGCCTTGTAAATTTTCAAATTCCCTCTGAATCACATATTTCTCTCTAGCATTAGCCTCCCTTACAGGAAGACTTCTGAGTGTTCCCATAAGCACAGTTAGCATTCCCTATTCACCCATTATTCTTTGAATGCACTTCAATCAGGCCTTGTTTTCTGATGCTATCACTCTGGTATGCTACCAATTTTCCAGTGACTTCCATACTGCAAAGCTATAATCCTTCTCAATGTAGCAGTCAGATTTAACACAACTTATTATTTCCTCTGCCTTCACTCTTAAACACCGAAGTCTCTTGTTTTTATGTCACTTCAGTGTTTCTTCTCAATGTTTTCACTGCATTCTCCTCATCACTCAAAAATCTAACTATTTGAATATCCCTGAGATCCATTTTTAAATCACTTATCTAAAATTTTGAACTATTTAGAAATCTTATTTAGCCTCATTACTTTGCATGATACCCCAATGTCAATGGCTTCTTTACTTTCATTTCCAATTCCATTCATTTTACTTGCGTGTTCTTTTGCCTACTTCACCTCTCCACTTGGATGTCAAATAGGCATCTTAACCACAGTGTATCCCAGATCAAACTATTTCTCTGTACACACAAAATAATCTCTGACTATCCACTCTATTATTTGACAAAACTTCTTTTCTGAGTCCTTTTTATCCCACTCCACATCCAGTTCATTAGCAAATTTTCTCAGCATTAATGAATTTATCTCATATATTCTTTTTTTTTTTTTTTTGACAGGCAGAGTGGACAGTGAGAGAGAGACAGAGAGAAAGGTCTTCCTTTGCCATTGGTTCATCCTCCAATGGCCGCCGCGGTTGGCGCGCTGCGGCCAGCGCACCGCGCTGATCCGATGGCAGGAGCCAGGTGCTTATCCTGGTCTCCCATGGGGTGCAGGGCCCAAGGACTTGGGCCATCCTCCACTGCACTCCTTGGCCACAGCAGAGAGCTGGCCTGGAAGAGGGGCAACCGGGACAGGATCGGTGCCCCGACCAGGACTAGAACCCAGTGTGCCTGCGCCGCAAGGCGGAGGATTAGCCTAGTGAGCCGCGGCGCCGGCCAATTTATCTCATATATTCTTATTTTATATCAATCTACCATAGCAGCTTCACTCAAGTCACCTTCATTTTTCTCTTGGAAAATCATGGTAATCCCCTATTTGATCTCTCCCTGTCCACTATGGTTCTGGCATTCCAGAAGAGTTTATTATGCAAGTGAACTCTTGATTGCCTCTGAATGAATTTTCTAAAACTCTCTTTCACTGCTGCTTTACTGGCCTTCTTTTGGTGCCTCAAAATCATGCAAGACATCTGTAAACTTAATTTTCATTGATGCTATGATCATCTCATATCAGATAGTCCTGTAATTGTCTTCTTCATGTCATTCTGGTCTGCATAAAAATTATCTTCCATGCAGACTAGTCTAAAAACAGAAACTCTCTTTCCACATATTTATCTAGTTTCAAGTTTTTCATAATAATCATTATTACCTAACATTGCATACTATTTTGTTTCCTTATTATTTTTCTCCTCCTACACAGGAAAACTACTTGAGGGTAGCAACTCGAATTGTTTTGCTAATTTCTGTATTCTCAATGCTTAGTACAGCATTGCATGTTGAATTCATTACTGAAAAAGAAAAGTTATTTGAAATTTCTCAGTGCATCTCTCCATTTTTCTACTCATGTAATTCCTTTATTTTTATTATTTTGGAATTGTTATCACTACACAGTGAAATACTGTGCCATGTAAAAACTGGGAGAATTATTTATATTATGTTCTCCTATCTAGCACTCTGTACAAGGGGCCTACAAAAACACAGAAAATGTGTATTACGAAAAAATGATTTTTATTCCATTTACCTTGCATTTTTTGAAGTATCCTCATATGTGTATGAGTTTCTACATAACTACTAAGTGAACCAACCACAAAAAAAAAATTGCTGAAATATACTCAGCGATAAGCACAAAACCTTTAAAATATGAGATCAGGATTTTAATAATATATATAATATGTATATTATATAATATGATGTATATATACATATGCATCTACATTTTAAATTAAAATTATTAGGTTATTATATAGTTTTTGAAAGGAAAAACACCCATTTATGGAAAGACAAATGGATTATATTATTATCTCTATACATTATAAAATTATATGATTGATAATGTTATCTAATATAGTATTTATGGTTAGATGGTTGTTATTGATTTCTACTTAGAATAAAGAAAAATTCAAATTTAGAAACATTTTTAAAGAGTATTCAAATCTATAAAATATTTCTATAAAGTTTTAATGTTAAAAGCACGTTCATTTAAAGACAGTAACTTAATGGTATTTTATTATTTCCACAACCATTTTGATTGTATAGTAAAGTGAAATTTTCTAATCTGAATAAGCCTGGTGAACATATATATAATATATTTGGTTGAGTATTTAAATGAATATGTTATTTATTAAGGCACAATCCATTAAAAGAAGACTTTTATGGTTGTCTCACATTATTTCATTGAATTTTATTTCATGCATTATTCAAGATAAGAAGTGTCTTTCACAAGAAGTACTGTCATTTATAATCTTTAATTTGATACTGTAGACTTTTTGTTTATTTGTATGGTTTGGAATACCTTGCCTATATAAGCTTTGCATGTCCAAAGGCATGTATTATAATTTTGAAATGAGAAATCAAAATTCACATGTTATTAGACACTTCAGGGTCTTAGTATATAAATATTTTTCTGGCAACTTGCTCTTTTTGTCCAAACTTGATTTTTCTGAGGGAAAACAATAGGTCAGTATATTTTTAATAGATTTCAATATGTGAACATGTCAATCTCAAATATGACATAAGTGATGACAATGTACAAATTTAAAATACAGTACAGGGTGAACCCATTCCATAGAATTTAATAATAATTTGATAGACTTTAAAATATGTAAAAGTCTACATTAGCAAAAATTGTATAAACACAATATGCACATGGATACACACAAATTTCCCACACGAGTAACAAGATAGCTACATGTATATAGTGAACTAGAGAATTAAGGCAATTGTCTGGGTAAAGCAACCCTAAATAAAAGCCTTAATTGTCCAGAGAATAGTTTCAGTTTTACATTTCAATTTGTGTGTGAGAATATGCCTTGAATTACAGCCTCAGAAAGAAAAATTGTCACCTACTTTACAATTTGTCCTAAGGTCAGACAGTGAGAATCCCACCTTATATAAATCACAAGACAAAAAGCAATTGCTTTGTAGAATTGTCCAATGCCAGTACATTGTGTACATCTGAGGATGATTATTAATGAAAGAACATACATTCAGCCATAGTAGTTGAAGAGATAATTATTACACACAGCATATTGATTGCAATAACTAGTATTTAACTTATCTTTTTTTCAGACCAGGAAAAAAATGGCCCTTCAACACTTTATCTGCAGTTCCTTGAATAGGCTGAATATAGAGTAACTTTAAGAAATAACATTTTAAAAATTGAATGTATAAATAAAAGAAAAATAAAAACCGAATCATTTAGGCATTGATACTACCACGTTTTATTGATACTAACAAAATTATTCCTGAGCCTTTGTCAATAAAGTGTAAGAGAAAGGATGAATATTTTTCTTGTGAAGAGCTTAGTAATGAATATAAATGACCATACATTCAAAGAGTCTGAATTGACTGGTGATCATTTTGAAAGTAAGTTATACTGACCATTCTATGACATGTTATGTTTTGATACTTAGAAATTATACTAATAATAGTGAAATTAAAAACAATAATAAAATAATTAAGAAGTTGATATGTATAATTTATATTAATTGTCAGTAAATAAAGACATCCATCTTTCCTGAGACTGTTTATTTTGATTGATTTTTGTTTGCTAATCACACAAGTTATATCTTATTGTATACACTGGTATTTAAACATCAGTCTGCAACAATGAATCATGAGAACTTTGCCAATGTACTTAATTTTAAATCTACCAAAGAAGCTGGCATTATGATGAGGTAGAGTTACAGACAGTGAGAGGAAGAGACAGAGAGAAAGGTCTTCCTTCCGTTGGTTCACTCCACCGCCAATGACTGGTGCTATGCCCAACCAAAGCCAGGAGCCAGGAGGTTCTTCTGAGTCTCCCACATGGGTGCAGGGGCCCAAGGACATGGGCCATCTTGTACTGCTTTCCCAGGCCATTACAGAGTGCTGGATTGGAAGTGAAGCAGCCAGGTCTTGAACCAGCATCCATATGGATGCCAGTGCTTCAGGCCAGGGCATTAACCTATTGTGCCACGGCACCAGCCCCAAGACATTTTCTTGAATTGGGAAAACAAATCTGTATTTCAGAGAAACCAAGACCATTGTAATCCAGCCAGACTGGAGGAAATACTTGCAGAATGAAAATTCTAGTGAACTGTTAGGAATCCCCCTTGAATCTGCATGAATGGATAGATGATTTAGTAAATGAGAACTAGATTTCTGAGAGATTAATTTTGATTAATTTATTAGTGGGGTGCAGTATGTTTTCAATAGTTGCTTTCAAGAAATCTGATGGGTGATCTCTTCCCAGTCTGAAAAGATCCTTTTTAAATTATGAGTAGCTTCTTTTTGTATGTATAAATAATCTATGTTTAGAAATGTAGTAGTCACACAGGTCACATCTTTAGTATCTGTATATGTCAGCATCCTGTTCCCCACCTCTTCTGTGTGCTTATTTAACACGCACAAGGTAAAATGCATTAATAATTATAATCCTCATACTATCACAGTTTCTCTTCTGTCTGTTGATAGTACTTCATTTCTGGGAATTATAATATATACTTTGCTTGCCTCTTAACTGTGAAAGACTTATATCTATTAAATAGAAGGACGAGAGTGGCATCTGCGTACTGACCGTATCTCAAAGTACCATCTGTTGCCTTTACTAGGGAGTGTGTGTGAGTTATAGGGCTTGGATTTCTGACACTACTTGCACACTTAATGGATAGGTACATTAGCATTTTACTCCTTTAGGAGAGTGAATTTACTCTGTTTATTGGGGTGAATTTGGGGTAGGCAATGGATGGTTTTTGTCAATGTTGTTCCATTGTCCATTCACCGTTGGCTGTTTATTCAATTATGTTATTGTTATTCTTGGTATAATTTTTCACCCCTTTCTTGGCATCTTCTTGGTTGTATTTGTGTAGATTTTCAGAGACGCTGCAGTAGGAACTGTGACTATATAGTTTTTGAGTAAATAAGTTAGGAGCCTGGCCTGTCTTACTAAAGATATTGGAGAGTATTAGAACATTAGCCTTAAAAAGACAAATTAAGATTATAACTCATTATAGTAGACAAAAAGGAGGAACTTTATGAGTTATTTTGCAGAAAATTCATGTTTAAAACCTGATTCCCATAATAGAGTGAAGATGGCATTGGAGAAATTGAAAAAATAATGTTACAAAATGTAGTTTCTATTCTGAGTCCATTTTTATTGATTAAGATTCACCTGGAAGACATATATCTGCAGTTCATGAAATCATACAACATAGGCTTAGTGTAATCTATCTCACTTTCTTCATCTTGAACAGCTCCCAGTATTTCTGGCTTGAAAATTAAAGGTAAATTCCAATTTACACTAGTACCGTAACTCTGATTAAATATCTTGATCATTTATGCAAACATCACATTTGGCCTAATTTGGCCTTTGGAACTACTGGCTTCCATAGCAATATTGTTCTTTCTAAGCTGAGAAGATCAGGACAGAAAGTTGCAACAACTTTCTGAAAAAATGAAACATATGGACTTAGGGAGAACATGCTAAAGTGTTCATAATATAAATCTGATATTTAATGACAAGATATTATAAAGAAATGGTACTGGAGAGCCAATGATTGCGAATAAACAATCATCCAAGTGTTGTGAAAATCTACAATATTGATAATAAAAATAAAAGTAAGTTCAAGCATTTTGCTCAGAAATCCTTGGGAAAAATAATTGAAATGTTTTAATTACTGAAGAGATAGTGCATCACTTAAATAAAAGTGCCTTAAGTATTACATTAATCTGTTTTCCATTGCTATAAAAATATCCGAGACTGAGCAACTGTATAAAGAAAAAAATTGATTTAACTTAGAGTTCCAGAAGATCAAGGACATGGCATCAACATCTCCATGGCAGAAAGCGTTTCCGTGGCAAGAGCGCATGCAGCAGAAAATACATGATGAGACAGAAATCCAGACAGTTGCAAGGTCCAATTTGCTCTTTTCAGAATAACACATTTTCAAGGAACTCACTGGTGTCTCTTGAGACCTACATACATCTCTTTTAGGAGTGATGCCACCAAATGACCCTATGAAAAAAGAATAACTACCAAAATAGGATTATATGTATATATGTATATACATATGTGTGTATATGAGTTTAAAATAACATTAAATATATTCAGAAAAAGAAATTAAAATCACTGTTGACTCTCTTGAATTAATGAAATATTCATATCAGTGTTCAGGAAGATAGTGATCCCAAAAGGAAACATGAATTTTAAATAGATATGAAGAGTAAGGGAGTGGTTATAAATGCAAATAATTGAATGTTGAAAATATTACATGATAAAAATAATTTCTTCTAGAGTTTAAATATGTATAAGAAATAATTAAAAGTTCATGTCAAGTATAAAGCAGAGATGAATTGTATTCAAGTTCATCTAAAAGACTGATATTTTCTGAAAACTAATACTATTTTAAGTTGTTATATATCATGAATTCAGGTTTCTAAATCTTTTGCAGCCTCAATGGTGATAGAGTGTATAAATAACAATGTAGGTGAAGGAAAATAATATGAAGCCAAATATTTTGAAAATCTAAAATATTGAAATAAATGAAAAAAGAATATAAAACTGATAATGCAATTTAAAGATAATAAAATTAAAAGCATAAAATTTATTAATATGAACAGCAAAAGCTTGCTACAAAAAGCTGAAAGGACTTTGTAATACAAAAAAGTTAGAATCAAAACTCTCACATAAATAAAAATTTGAAATAGTTAAATAAAACATAATCAAGTAAATCTAGAAATGTTTCATGATTCATTGTTACTTAATTGTTACTCATTAGTATTAATCTATGGATTTGAGGATGTTTTAATGTTTGAATATGAGTAGTGCTACTCACCACAAAGATAGACTAAAAGAGAAAACTCCTTTGATTATCTAATAATCAAAGGGGAAATTATATGATGAAATTCAAGATGATTCAAATAAAAATGTGGTATAAACTGAGAATAGAAGGGAACTTTCTAATTACAAAGCTGAATTTAAAAATTTTTTATTTATATTAAGTGAAAAAATTCATGTATCTATTCTATTATTTTAAAAAAAATGTTTTTTTGAGAGGCATAGTTATAGACAGAGAGAGGTCTTCCATCTGCTGCCTCACTCACCAAATGGCCACAACTGCTGGAGCTGGACTGATCCCAGGCCAGGAACTAGGACTTTCTTCCAGGTCCAAAGAAGACTTGGAAGCACTTAGGACATCTTCCAGGCTTTCCCAGGCCATAAGCAAAAAGCTAGATCAGAAGAGGAGCAGGTGGGACACAAACTGGTGCCCATATTGGATGTCAGCACCTCAGGAGGAGTCTTAAACTGCTATGTCATAAAGCTGGCCCCCATGTATTTTGAACACACAGATTTAAGAGCATAATGATACTTCCCACATTACCTCCCTCCCACCAACTCCCATCCTTTCTCGTACTTTCTTTCTTATAATTTCTTTCTTTTAATTTTTACAATGACATACTTTCAGTTCATTTTATAACCATAAGCTTACCCTCCACTTAGTGAAAAATTCAATAAATAGTAAGGAGAAAAAAGCACTGCTCCTCAACAGTAGAGACAGGACTGTAACAATAATCAAATCTCAAAATGTCAATAGTGCTCATATACATTAAACATTTTGGGCTTCATTAGTTATTACAGGTCAGTGAAGACAGATGATATTTGTGGTTTTGGAACTGGCTTATTTCAACAAGTATAAAGAGTTTCGGTTGCATCCATTTTGTTGCAAAAGACAAGATTTCATTATTTTTATGGCTGAGTAATATACCATAGTGCATAAATTACTCATTTTATTTATCCAGTCATTGGTTGATGGACATCTGGGTTGATTCTGTATCTCAGCTATTATGAATTGATCTTTAATAAAAATGGTGGTATAGGTAACTCTTTTATATGCTGATGCCATTTCCTTTGGGTAAGTTCCCAGGCATGGGATGGCTGGATCATGTGATACATCTATTTTCAGATTTCTTAGGAATCTCCATACTGACTTCCATCATAGTTATACTAGATAACATTTCTACCAACAATGAATTAGGATTTCTTTTTCCCCACAAATCATGAACATATATTGTATCTTTTTTAATGATAGCCATTCTAACTTGAGTAAGATAAAACCACAGTGTGGTTTTTATTTGCATTTCCTTAAGGTTAGTGATCTTGAGCACTTTTTTGTGTGTCTGCCATTTGAATTTCATCTTTTAAAAATGCTTATTCAAGTCTATTTCCCATTTCTTAAATTGTTGTTGTTGAGTTTCTTGAGCTATTTATAGATTCGGAATATTAATCCTTTATCAGTTGCATAATTTGCAAAAATTTTCTCCCATTTTTCTGTTGCCTTTTCACTTTGTTGAATATTTCTTTTGTTGTGCAGATGCTTCTTAGTTTGATGTAATTCCATTTGTCTACTTTTGCTTTTATTGTTATGCTTCTGAGGTCTTTTCCAAGAACTCTTCTCCTATGCCAAAATTTTGCAGTTTTTCCAATGTTCTCCTCTAGTACCTTGATTGTGTCAAGTTGTAGGTTTACACCTTTAATCAATTTTGAGTCAATTTTTGTATAAGGTGTAAGGTAGATGTCTTACTTCTGAATACGAAGATCCAATTATCCCAACATCATTTGTTGAAGACTGTCCTTTATCCAGGGATTGATTTTAAGTCTTTTGTCACAGATTAGTTGGTTGTAGATGTGAGTATAGATTTCTGGAGTTTCTGTTCTGTCTCATTTTCTACATGTCTATATTTGTGCTGGTACTAGGCTATTTTGATTATAACTGCCCTGTAGTATGTCTTGAAATCTGGTATTGTGATATCTCAAGTATTTTTTTTTATTTAAGACTGCTTTAACTATTATAGGTCTCTTGTGTTTGCATATGAATTTTAGCATCATTTTTTCAAGATCTGAGCAGAAGGCCATTGGTATTTTGATTGGGATCACACCAATTTATAAAATTAGTTTCAGTAGTTTGGACATTTTCATGATATTTATTCTTCCAATTCATGAATACAGAAGATTTTTCTATTTTTTATGTCCTCTTCTGTTTCTTTTTATTGCTTTTGTAATTTTTAATGTAGAGGTGTTTCATCTCCTTGGATAAGTTTATTCCAAGGTATTTAAATTTTTTGAAGCAGTTGTGAATGGGATTGATCTTACAGCTCTTTTTAAGCCATGGCATTATCTGTGTATGCAAAGGCTATTGATTTTTCATGTGTTGATTTTATATCCTGAAACTTTACCAAACTCTTTTATGAGCTCCAATAGTCTCTTAATGGAATTTTTTGGTTCTCATATTTATAGAATTGGGTCATCTGCAAATAGGGAAAATTTGGTTTTCTCCTTCTAATTTGTATCCCATTGATTTCTTTTTCTTGCCTACTGGCTCTGGTTAAAATTCCAGAAAATGTGAAAATGAGCATCCTTGTCTTTTTCTGAGTCTTAGTAGAAATCCATTCAAATTTCCCCCATTCAGTATGACGCTGGATATTGGTTTGTCATATATTGCCTTGATTGTGTTGGGTTTTTGTTCCTTCTATACCCAGTTTTCTTAAGGTTTATCATCCTTAAAGGATATTTTACCAAAAGCTTATTCATCCCTGAATATCAGGGATAAATCTCATTTGGTCTGAATGAATGATCTTTCTAATGTATTTTTAGATTTGGTTAGCCAATATTTTGTTGACAATTTTCACATGTATGTTCATCAGGGATATTTGTCTATAGTTTCTTTTCTTTGTTGCATCTTTTTGTGGTTTTGTAATTAAGGTGATACTGACCTCATTGAAAGAGTGTGGAAGGATTCTCTCTTTTAATTATTTTGAAGAGTTTGGAAAGTATTGGAATTAGTTCTTTAAAGTCTGGTAGAATTCAGCAGTGAATCCATCTGGTCCTGTTTTTTTTTTCTTTGTTAGGAAGTCATTTATTACTAATTAAATCTCTGTCTTGCCTATTGGTCTGTTTAGGGTTTCTATGTATTCATGACTCAATTTTGGTAGATTGTATATGTCCAGGAATCTATACATTTATTCTAGAATTTCCAATTTGTTGGTTTGTAGTAATACCTGATGATTTTTTTTTAATCATTATATCCCCTTTTTAATCTCTGGTTTTATTGATCTGAGTCTTCCTCTTTTTTTGATTAGTTGGGCCAATGGTGTATCAATTTTGTTTTTTTAAAAAGTCAGCTATTTCAAGAAAACTTAGAGAACAAATGTCATACAAAATAGTAAATTTTTGAAAGGCTTTCCCCTGAGGTCAAAAATGAGGAAAGGATGATATAATATGCTGAAACATCAGTCATTATATACACACGGTAATATTCATAGCTACAAATAATAAAAAGAATAATACTCCCTAAATACATGATTAAAAATTTTGAAGTAAGAATTTGTCCTATATTATCCAGTAGGTCCCAAATGCAGGCAGAAGTTCCTTATAAGAGAGACGTGGAGGGAGTTTCATGTATAAAAGAAGACAAAATGAGTGTAAAGCAAAGATAAAATGGTATGGTCCCAAGCAAAGGAGTGCAAGTAGCCACTGAACCTGGAAAAATTAAGGAACAAATTGTCCTTTGGGGACTCAAAGATATGTAGAAACCTGTTGATACTTGAATCTAGTGCCAGAGTACTGATTTTAGACTACTGATCCCCAAATTTAGAAGAGATTAAAATTATGACATCTTAGATCAATATTTTTGTGGGTATTTTTTATAGCAGTTTGGTATAGATCTACTGTCATGGAGGCAAATCTCCAAAAGCAGTGAGAAGGTAAGCCTCAATGTACAAATGATTTTCAAGTAGACTTTTGTCACATTTCTTGCAAGACCATTGGCTGAAGCAATTTTCAGGTTGATTCCCAGAGCCACTGATATACAGGTAGATATGAATAATCAGGAAACATTATTGCAATCAATCCACTGCAGATGGATTTCACATTCAAATCAATTTATAATTTTCTTTTGCTTCTCTCTTTACTTTGAAGAAGTAAATGCACTAAAGTGGTTATTTTATTTTGAGAATAGTATTCAAGAAAGATACATTGAAATTAAATTGGTCACAAATAACTTAATTATGAAAAAATACTTAGTTTTATGCTAAATATTTATTTAAGTTTAAAAATTAGAAATGGACATCCACAGTATGATAATAATTCCAACTGTGTCACTTTTTTAACCCAAGACAATAAATGTGGTTTGAATGAACGTAGCATGCATCTTCTATTTTTGCATCTTGGAAAAGAGCCTCAAGTTAAAGTACATAATGGGATAGAACTGAGATGGGTATTTTCTCAGACAATGTTTGAGATGTTATTCACAAATACAGAATGAATAGATTCAGGGTAGCAAAATCAACAGATACCTGTTAAAAAGGTGATTTATTAATAGAAGGAAGAGAAAGGAAATTCAAAGACACTAGAGTTTAGAGGTTAATAGCACAAAGAGGAGTAAAAATCCAAAGTAATATTCTTTCCTATATTATCATCTCACTCAAGATTTTGTACATTTTGTTGCATACTTTTTTTTTAAGTAGGTTGTGTATGAATTGTATCATTATAGATGATAATTGTTTTAATTCTGCATATACCCAACTATTTCCTTTTAATTTTATTCTTCTTTTTAATTTTTTCCATTTTCTTTATGATACAGTTGATAATTTATTTACTGGAGACAAACAGATTCACTGAGTTTTCTTAAGCCAGAAATAAGGCACACAATATTTTTTAAATGGAGAGAATTTGGGATTTTTGACCTTTTGTGCTGTATTGAAGTTTCCGTTTGATATCAGCAGCAGGAGAATGATATTTATGCACAATTATATTCTGCAGCATGAAAGCAAAACTTTCTCATTGGTAATTATTTTCATATTCCATTTCCATTACCTAGTATCTCATGGACTTAGTCACATGGAACTGGGTAAAATTTGTTTGTGTAGAAATGAATAAACTTAATCTGTATACTGTAATATCGTAAATTATAATTATAAATTAAAAGAAGGAGAATTCAAAATAATAGTTTTAATATTTATGAAATATTATAGGATATGTATGTAGTGTAAAATGTATTTGTCTAACTTTATTCAAGATCTCTATTTAAAATATACAAAATGATTTTCAGGTAAATGAGAAGCAACTTAAACAAGAACAAAAATCGCAATTTCACAAAGGATGTATAACTTAGATTGAAAGTCATTGATATTATAATACACACACATTAATTAGTTTGATTCAATGGATATTTATTGTTAACTACCTGTCTACCTATCCTGGGTGTATTACTCGAATATGAGGATATTTCAAAAGTTCACTGGACTTGTGGTGTGGTGCAGTGGGTTAAGCTACCACATCGGATGCTGCATTCTAAATCAGAGTGCTGATTCAAGTCCCAGCTGTTCCTTTTCAAAGCTAGCTCTCTGCTAATGCTCTTGTGAAAGCAGTGAAAGATGCACCAAGTACTTGGGACTCTGTCACCCACGAGAGAGACCAGAAAGGAGTTCCTGGCTCCTGGCTTTTGGTTCCTACCATGTGGTCATCTAGAGACTGAACCACTGGGTGGATGATCTCTCTCTGTCACTCTGCCTTTCAAGTAATTAAATAAATAAATACGTATTTTTTTTAAAAAGTCATGGAAAATGGAATTACAGGATAAGTTTATTTTGGCTCAAAATACAGTTTAAATTCCATGCAATTGAGTAAACATAGAACAGAACCCCAAGAAATTTACAATTGCCACAACTCTTTTGGCAGTTTTTACAACTTTAAATTTTGCCTGGATTAAGACTTACATTAAACTAGTGACTAAAGGCAAACAATTTTACTGATTAGCACAACTATTAAAAGAGAGCCATGACTTATATACTCTGTGTTTATTAGGAATTGGATTTATTTAAATACAACAATTTTCACACATTAATGTTGAACTGAATGCATCCTATTCTCCTTTCCAACAAATGAGCACATATATTTTATCACCTCCACATTGGAGTGTCCTTGTACAGGGTGTAAATTACACAATGTTGAGCCTTGAAGTTAGTTAAATGAATTGCAAGAAAACCCTAATTTTGTTATCATGCTAAAATAATGTTAACATTCATGGTATATGGTTATACACACACACACAGACAGAGGAAAAAAACAGATTAAAAAACAGATTAAGCAGATATTTGGTGCAGAGAATTTTCCTTTCAAAAGGTTCAAAATAGAAATCAAAATCAAACTATTCAATTATAAAATTGAAACTCATTACTTTACTACCTTAACTATATTCAAGCTGTTTTTGCCTGAAAACATTGACCTAGTTAAAGTACTAAATGCATAAAAGAAGAGTCACCTTGGATGCTCCCATCACCCTGGAGCATGGAACAGACTCCCTGGCCATGCCCAGCACACACCTTTGGGTATTCAGTAAAGGAGCAGACACTCCACTAATCCACAGAGGAATAGTCTAAAGATAAAAGCCATCACAGGGGAAAAGATAAACCAAAAAGTACTTCCACAAATACTTAAAATTAATGCAGCAACTCAAGAAACAAGAATAAGGAAGAAAACATGAAGCCCATAAAGGAACACAGCAACACTTCAATACTTGAATGTGAAAATGAAGAGACTGAATAAATGCCAGAAACAGAATTAAAAAAAAAATTGACCATAATATTACATAGAAGTAATTAGTGGCAAATGCACAAATTACTGAAGTCTGTACATGACATGAAAAAAATTTCTCCCATAATATTGAGATCTTAAAAAAAATCAAAACGGAATGAAGAATTCAGCAAAACAAATAAAAAATGTGGTGGAAATCCTTATCAACAGACTTGGTGAGGCAAAAGAAAGAGTATTTGAGTAAGAAGACAAATCAAGGCCGGTGCCGAGACTCAATAGGATAATCCTCTGCCTTGCAGCACTGGCACACTGGGTTCTAGTCCCAGTTAGGGCACTGGATTCTGTCCCAGTTGCTCCTCTTCCAGTCCAGCTCTCTGCTGTGGCCTAGGAAGGCAATGGAGGATGGCCCAAGTGCTTGGGCCCTGCACCCGTATGGGAGACCAGGAGGAAGTACTTGACTCCTGGCTTCAGATCAGTGCAGTGCACTAGCCGCAGCACGCGGGCCATAGCAGCCACTGGGGGATGATCCAATGGAAAAGGAAGACCTTTATCTCTGTCTCTCTCTCTCTCACTGTCCACTCTGCCTGTCCAAGAAGAAAGAAAAAGAAAAAGAAAAAAAAAAGACAAATCAAGGGAAATTTTACAGTCATACCAAAAAAAAAAAAAAAAGAAAGAAAGAAAGAAAGAAATTAGAAAACCAAAAAACAGTGTTGGTGATGTATGGATTACTCTAAAATGACTCAACATATGAATCTTAGGAGTTACTGAACGTGTGGAAAGATGAATGGATTAGAAGGCCTTTTTTGTGAAATAATTACAGAAAACTTCCCTAATTTAGAGAAAGAAAGGGATGTCCAAATGCAGGAAGTACATACAACTAATAGATATGACCAGAAAAGATCTTCACCATGACAAATTGTACTCAAGCTCTCCACAGTAAAATAAAGGAATGATTCTAAAGTATGCATGAGAGAAACACCAGATTAATTTCCAAGGATCTCCAATTAGACTCACAGTGGACTTCTCATCAGAAACCCTACAAGCTAGGAGAGAATGGAAAGATATATTTCATGTCTTAAGAGAAAAAAATCTGTCAACTCAGAATGTTGAATCCTGCAAAGCTTTCATTTATGAATGAAGGTGAAATAAGGACCTTCCATAACAAACAGAAATTGAAAATATTTGTCACTACTCATCCAGCCTTACAAAAGATGCTTAAGGATGTGCTACACATAGAAACACAGAAACATGATCACCACTATGATAGAAGGTGAAAGCAAAAAAATCTCCCAGTAAAGGTACAAAGCATGGCTGACGCCATGGAGCAGTGGGTTAATCCTCTGCCTGTGGCACCGGCATCCCATAGGGGTGCCGGTTCTAGTCCCAGCTGCCCCTCTTCCAATCCAGCTCTCTGTTATGGACTGGGAAAGCAATAGAGGATGGCCCAAGTGATTGGGCCCCTGTACCCGCATGGGAGACCAGAAAGCTGGCTCCTGGTTTCAGATTGGCACAGCTCCGGCCATTGTGGCCATCTGGGGATTGAGCCAACAGAAGGAAGACCTTTCTCTCTGTTTCTCTCTCTCACTGTCTGTAACTCTACCTCTCAAATAAATAAATAAAATCTTCACCAAATAAAAGGTACAAAGGGAATCCAAAGTAAACAATAGGAATATTTATGGGAAAATGGCAGGGGCAAGTTGTTACATATTAATAGTCACCTTGAATGGCAATGTCCTCAACTCTCCAGTTAAAGGATACAGACTAGCTGGATGGGAAAAATGTATTTGCTGCCTACAAGAATCACATCTCACCAACAAAGATACACACCAACTGAAAGTGAAAGAATGGAAAAAGATATTCCAGGCTAACAGAAACCAAGAAAGAGCTGGGGTAACCATCCTAATATCAAAAACAGATTTTAACACAAAAACTGTTAAAAGAAATAAAAAATGGCACGGTGCAATAATTAAGGGATCAATTCAACAGGAAGATGTGAGTATAATAAATGAATATGCACCTAATTATAGGGCACCTGGTTATTTAAAAGAAATGGTGATGGATAAAGTTAAGATATAGACTCCCATACAATAGTAATGAGGGACTTCAATATCCCACTTTCAGCAATGGACAGATCAAACAGACAGAAAATAAACAAGAAAACAACAATTAATTGAAACTATAGACCAAATAGATACCTACAGAAATTTCCATCCTACTGTTGCAGAATACACATTTTTCTCACCAGTGCATGGAACTTACTCTAGGATAGATCACAGGCCATGCCATAAAGCAAGTATCAGCAAATTCAGAATTGAAATCATACCATGCATCTTCTTTGACCAAAATGGAGTAAAGCTGTAGATCAGCAACAAGATTCTCTAGAACATATGTAAACATACAGATACGAAGCAGTATGCTCATGAATGAACAGTGGGTCATAAGTGAAATCAAAAGATAAATCAAAAAATGTTGAGGAACAGTTTTTTTCGCATTATTTGTTGAAATCTTTCCTTAATATAGAGTTAAACTACGTACAAAAATAATTGAAAAAAGATTTAATAAAAAGAATAGGAATAGGAGAAGGAGGAGGAAGTAGGGTGGTAGTGGGAGTGGGAGAATGGGTATGGTGGGAAGAATCACTTTTTACTATGTTCTTAAAGTCGTATTTATGAAATACATAAGCTTGTATACCTTAAATAAAAGGCTTCTGCCCTTCATTCAGCCCAACTTCCAAAGTGACCACTGCAGCTGAGGGTATGGTCAAGTAGGGTCAGCAACATTGCAGGCAGAACTGTAAATTTCTTGTTAGAGATGCCCCCTGCCTTTACCTGGCCAGCTCTCCTCCCAGGCCAGCCAAGTAATGAATGTCAACAGAGTGCCTTCCCCTAGGAGGTTCATACCTCCCTTAGGATATACCCCATGTGAAGAGATAGATAGGTCTGGGCCTCTGAATTTACAAGGCCTAAAGCCCACCAGATTGTTATCAAGCCCCTTCTATCAGGTTCTATTTGCCTCTCAATCAGAAAAATTAGCACCTTTCTTAGCTCCTCTAATAATGACTCTGTCCTTTGTTCTAGGCCCTGTCTAGTGCACTTGGGCCTCATTCCTTTGTAATCATAACCTCTACTCTACCACCAATGGCTCTACTCCCAACCTATGTGTACTGATGGTCCTCTTCCGCACTTAATGCTATATAATTGTTCAAACCTGGTAAATGCCACTCTTAGGATCATTGGTTACTATTCTCACTCTGTCTTTTATGACCTTGTCTAAATATGATCAGAGTCGGTAAACTTGGAAGGCTTCCATAGCCTTGGCAACTCATGACGACAGCCTAGGGTGGTTACTGGCGCCATAAACTAGAGTGTCAATTTGTTGGGTCAACAACAGGAGCCACTGTGCACTTGCTCCTCATGTGAGATCTCTGTCCTTAATGTGCTGTACATTGTGATTTAATGCTATAACTAGTACTCAAACAGTATGTTTCACTTTGTGTTTCTATGTGGGTGCAAACTGTTGAAATCTTTATACTAAATTGATCTTCTGTATATAAAGAGAATTGAAAATGAATCTTGATGTGAATGGAAGGGGAGAAGGAGCAGGAGAGGTGAGGGTTGCGGGTGGGAGGGAAGTTATGGAAGGGGGAAGCCATTGTAATCTATAAGCTGTACTTTGGAAATTTATATTCATTAAATAAAAGTTAAAAAAATGTAAAAAATAAATAAATAAATAAATAAATAAATAAATAAATAAATAAAAGGCTTCTGGGAGGAGAAATCAAGAACATATTCACCCGGAGAAAAGACAGTCTCTTCAACAAATTTTGCTGGGAAAATGGGATTTCTGCATAAAGAAGTATGAAGCAAGATCCCTACCTTACACGTTACACAAAAATCTGTTCAAAATGGATCAAAGCCCTAAATCCCTGCCCAATGACATCAAATTACTAGAGAACCTTGGGGACCCCTGCTAGACAATGGCATAGGCAAAGATTTCTTGGAAAAGACCCCAGAAGCACTGGCAATTAAACCAAAATTGACAAATGGTATTATATCAAATTGAGAAGCTTCTGCACTGTAGAAGATATTGCAGCCAGATGGCCCTCACGTCCTGCACTGCAGAACAAACACTCAGCAAAAAGGCAACTGTCAGAATGCAAGAACATATTTGCAAACTATGCAATTGAGAAAGGATGCTATCCATAATTTATAAAGAGTTGAAGAAAATCATCAACAACAAAACAAACAATCCAGTTATGAAATGGGCAAATGACTTGAACATGCATAATTCCAAAAAGAGCATGAGGAAGGGGAAGCCCCACTTTGTTCCTAAATCTATATATGTGACATAAATGAAACTTGTATATTTAAACTAAAAAGAAAAAAAGAAGATGAAACAATGAAGAAATTCAAATGGCCAACAGATATATAAAAAATGCTTAGGATCACAGCCATTACAGAAATGTACATCAAAACCACAATGAGGTTTAGAAATATGCAAATCAAAACCACAATGAGCCAGTTAGAATGGCTTTCAAACAGAAATAAACAAAGAACAAATGCTGGCAAGCTTGTGGAGAAAAAGGTACCCTAACGCACTGTTGGTGGGAATGTAAACTGGTGCAGCCACTGTGGAAAACAGTATAGAGATATCTTAGAAAACTAAATATAGACCTCCCATATGATCCAGCCATCCCACTCCTGTAAATTTAGTCAAGCCAAAATAAATCAACATATGAAAGAGTGATCTGTACCCTCATGCTTATTGCAGCTCAAATCGTTAAGATATGGAATCAACCCAGATGTCCATCAAATGAAGACTGGATAATGAAATGATGGTGTATGTACACTACAGAATATTACATAGTAGTTAAAAAAAAATCAAAACAACAATGAGGTTTCACCTCACCCCAGTGAGAATGGCTCACATAAAGAAATCTACCAACAACAGATGCTGGCAAGGATGTGGGGAAAAAGGGGACACTAACCCACTGCTGGTGGGAATGCAAACTGGTAAAGCCACTGTGGAAGTCAGTCTGGAGATTCCTCAGAAACCTGAATATAACCCTACTATACAACCCAGCCATCCCACTCCCTGGAATTTACCCAAAGGAAATTAACTTGGCAAATAAAAGAGCTGTCTGTACCTTAATGTTTATTGCAGCTCATTCACAAAAGCTAAGATCTGGAGTAAACCTAAATGCCCATCAACAGTAGACTGGACAAAGAAATTATGGGACACGTACTCTATAGAATACTATATAGCAGTAAAAAAAACAAAAAACAAAAAACAAAAACCAAAAAACAATGAAATCCGGTCATTTGCAACAAAATGGAGGAATCGGGAAAACATCATACTGATCGAATTAAGCCAGTCTCAGAGGGACAAATGTCATATGTTCTCTCTGATCGGTGACAACTAACTGAGCACCAAATAGGAAAACTGTTGAAGTGAAAGGGACACTATGAGAAACAGTGACTTCATCAGCCCTTGTCCTGACTGTTGATGAACAACTTAATACTGTTTCCCTTTTAGTATTTTTTTGTTCTACTTAATACTATTGGTTGAACTCTTCAATTAACACACAATTATTCTTAGGTGTTGAAATTTGATCCTTGTTAAATATAAGAGTGGGAATAAGAGAGGGAGATGTACAATTTGGGACATGCTCAATTGGACTTGCCCCAAACGGTAGAGTTAGAAACGTCCAGGGGATTCCAATTCAATCCCATCAAGGTGCCATGTACCAATGCCATCTCACCAGTAAAAGTGATCAGTTTCAGTTCATAATTGATCATAGTGATAGGATTAAGTGTCAAAGGGATCACATAAACAAGACTAGTTTCTGCTAATGGTAACTGATATAATTAAAAAGGAGGGAACAATTCAACATGGGAAGCGGGATACACAGCAGACTCATAGCATGACAAATGCCCTAAACAACACTCTGGCCTCAGAATCAGCCCTTAAGGCATTTGGATCTGGCTGAAGAGCCCATGAGAATATTTCAGGCATGGAAAGCCGAGACACTGTGGCAAAAAAAATAAAATTAACTAAATGAAAGATCTCTGCGAGTGAGATCCCAGTAGAAAGAACTGGGCATCAAAGAAAGAGGTACCTTTCTCAGAAGGGAGGAGAGAACTTCCACTTAGACTATGACCTGGTCTAAATAAGATCAGAGTTGATGAACTCAAAAGGCTTCCATAGCTTTGACAACTCATGACAAGAGCCTCGGGTGATTACTGACGCTATAAACAAGAATGTCAACTGTTAAATCAACAACAGGAGTCACTATGCGCTTACTCCTCATGTAGGATCTCTGTCCTTACTTATGTGTTGCACTATGTGAATTAACGGTATTACTAGTACTCAAACAGTATTTTACACTTTGTGTTTCTGGGTGGGTGCAAACTGTTGAAATCTTTACTTAGTATATACTAAATTGATCTTCTGTATATAAAGATAATGAAAATGAATCTTGATGTGAATGGGATGGGAGAGGGAGCAGGAGATGGGAGGGTTGCAGGTGAGAGGGAGGTTATGGGGGGAAAGGCTGCTATAATCCAAAAACTGTACTTTAGAAATTTATATTTTTTAAATAAAAATAAAAAAAATAAAGAGCATTGCTTTAAGTAATAAAAAAATAAATAAATTCTGTCATTTGCAACAAAAATGGATACAACTTGAAATTATTATCCTTATTGAAATAAGCCAGTCCCAAAACACAAATACCATAAATTCTCCCCGATCTGCGTTAACTAATGAAGTACCTACAAGGTAATCTATAGCAGTGAAGTTGACACTTTTAGATGTGATGTGTGTGAACAGCCCTTGTCTTGACTGTTGATGGGCAGTGTTTGTTGTTGTTGTTTCTGCTCATACTAGTTGATGAACTTTTTATTTAGTGTAAGGTTAATCTTATGAGTATAAAGTTAAATGACAATAGATGGAAATAAAGGAGGGGAGAGGAAGATGTATAGGAGTATAGGTGGGAGGGAGGTAGGGTGGGAAGAATCACTATGTTCCTAAATTTGTATATATGGCATGCATCAAGTTTGGATACCTTAAATAAAAGTTTTCTTGGGAAAAAAGGAGATCCCACAGTGTCTGTTATAGAAAACTATAAATTGTAGATTTTTTACAATGAACTTGTAAATATAGATGTCAAACTTGAAGTGAGGACTCTTCTTCTAAATGTTATAAAGGAAATGCTGTATAAGACCCAACTGCATCTAGAACACATAAGGAAAAAGAACATGTGGTAGACCTAAATTCCCAGATCTTAAATTTGGCTGGTACACTGGACATACATGAATTCAATGAGAGTGCCAAGGGATGAAACCTCTCTTTGCCACTCTCTTTCTATGCCTCTCAAAAAATAAAAAATAAAAAAAGACTACATAGGGCAGCGGATATAATAGGCTAAGCCTCTGACTGCATCGCATTCGGGTGCCAGTCCCTTCCCTGGCTACTGCTCTTCATATACAGTACTCTGCTATGGTCTGGAAAAGCAGTAGTGGATGGCCCGAGTGCTTGGGCCCCTACAGCCACATGATAGACCCAGAAAAAGCTTCTGGTTTCTGCCTTTGGATTGTCCCAGCTCTGGCCGTTGTGGCCACTTGGGAAGTGAACCACCAGATGGAAGACATTTCTCTCTCACTCTCTCTCTCTTTGTGTAACTCTATCTCTAAATAAAATCTTTTAAAAAATACACCAAAAGACACCTAATCTTTCAAATGCTGAATTTCTTTTATTTTTTAAGACTCACTTATTTATTTGAAAGGCAAAGTTACATAGAGAGAAGGAGAGACAGAGAGAAGAGAATGTTCCATCTACTGGGTCACTACCCAGTGGCCTCAATAGCTGGGGCTGGGCTAGGCAAAAACCAAGATCCAGGAGCTTCATCTGAGTCTCCCACATGGGTACAGGGACCAAAGGGATTGGACTATCATCTGCTGTTTTCCCAGATGCTTTAGCAGAGAGCTAGATGGGAAGTGGATCAGCTGGGATATGAACCAGAACCCAAATGGATGCTAATTTTGCAGGCAGCAGATTAACTCACTAAACCACAACATCAGCTCGTAAATGCTATATTTATTACAAATGGCAATATGTTTGGCTTTCCCAATGATTGTTTCTCATAATGGATTTACACATTAAGCTCTTTTTTTTAACTTTTATTTAATGAATATAAATTTCCAGTGTACAGCTTATGGATTACAATGGCTTCCCCCTCCCATAACTTCCCTCCCACC
This sequence comes from Lepus europaeus, assembly GCF_033115175.1. Classification (NCBI taxonomy): domain Eukaryota; kingdom Metazoa; phylum Chordata; class Mammalia; order Lagomorpha; family Leporidae; genus Lepus; species Lepus europaeus. Next base: position 64,943,947 of record NC_084831.1, read on the forward strand.
CGCAACCCTCCCCTCTCCCGCTCCCTCTCCCCTTCCATTTGCATCAAGATTCATTTTCAATTCTCTTTATATACAGAAGATCAATTTAGTATAAAGATTTCAACAGTTTGCACCCACATAGAAACACAAAGTGAAACATACTGTTTGAGTACTAGTTATAGCATTAAATCACAATGTAAGCTCTCTTTTAAAAAGCTATTTTCGTTTGGCAATGATGGAGGTATTATACCTCCATCATTTCTGAAAATCTTTTCTTATGAGATGATGGATTAAAAAGTGAAATATTGGGGCCAGCTCTGTTGCTTAGAAGGTTAAGCATGTGCCTGCAGTGCCGGCAACCTATATGGGCACCGGTTGGAGTCCTGGCTGCTCCACTTCTCATCCAATTCCCTGAAAATTAGCCGGGGAAAGCAGTGGAAGATGGCTCATGACCCTAGACCCTGCATCCATTTGGAAGACCCTGAAGAAGCACCTGGCTCCTGTCATCAGTCTGGCCTAGCCCTGGTCAGTCGTGGCCATTTGGGGAGTGAACCAGCAGATGGAAGATTCCTCTCTGCCTCTCTCTCTCTCTCTCTCTCTCTCTCTCTAACTCTGACTTTCAAATAAATAAATAATTTTTTTAAAAGAAAGTATTGGTGTCCACTCCTGAATATGACACATATTGAGAGTGAACAGATAGCTCATCTCCCTCTTGTACCCATTTGTCTTTGAAGGTTTGAAAAGAATTTGGATAAAAAGAAATTGCATGTGGTTTTGAATAATTTTGACTTTAACTTGGGGCTTTCTAAGATGCATAGTCCTATTTTTTCTTGCTCTTTTTGCAGATAGAAGGAATACTGCTTTGTGGACAGCATGATTCCTTCTGACTGATTTAGGCAAGGTGTGAATAGCGCTGCAAAGCAGGAGGTGTAAAGCTGAGCTTTCAAAGTGACAGACTGGTTACAGAATGATTGAAGTGGTATATGTCCGATCACCTAAGTGATAGTCTTGGGAAAAAAGCAGGGTAGGGTAGGGAAAAGGAATTCAGAACTTATATTCATACTAGTTTCTTCTTTTTATTGTAGATTATTGTCATAGTATAGGAAGAAATATAAAATAGGTAACCTGGACTTATATTATTTTCATATGAAAAATAAAATATTTGAACATATAGAATATGCAAATATATTGGCAGATTTTATTACATTATAAAATTAAGATTTTTTGATACGTATTTTAGATATTTGGTATGTATCATACATAATGCGTATTTTTTCAGCACATGAAAAATTTTCAAGACAAATAATCATTAAGGAAATGTAAATTATATTCACAATTGGACTGCACTACAACACTAATGCAATACAGGAAGCTGAAGTATAAGTATTAATGAGTCTCTAGGGGATGGAGATCTCTCAAATATTCCTGGTAAGAAATAGTTATTTTATAAATAGTTGTATAAATTAATACTTTACATAGTGGTAAAAGAACAATGTGATGATTTATTTAGTAAACAAAGGTAAACCTACCATAGTGACCTAGCCATTCTACTCTAAAATATTTAACCCAGAGAAAAATAGAACATAAAACAAAATCTTACGCACACAATTTAAATGAGATTTCATTGTGTTAGCCAGAATATAGAAATGAAAAAAAAAAATAAACAGGTAAGCTAAAAAGATATGATATGGTATCTACTGAACAATGAAAAGAAATAAACCACTGATATACACAATAGCACAGATGACTTTATATTAGTTGTGATAATTAAAAGAAACCAGTCTCAAAACAAAATATACTCTATCATGCCATAAACTAATTTATATTGATTTATATAAAATAACACATATAAAAATTAATTCACAATGATGGAAAGCAAACTAATGATTACCTGTCATGATTACCATGAGATAACAATTGCAAGTGATGTATGTTCACTGTTTAGATTGTTTTAATGGTTCTTTGTCAAAACTTCTGAAGTTGCATGTAGTTGCATAATCTAAATATGTACAGTTCATTAGGATATCAATTATACCAGTAAAATTTGGCAAAAAAATTAAAATTTGATAAGATGTACAAAATTTACATTGTCTTTTCTGAAAGCTAGCTAGTGGTACTGTGGAAGAAGATGCAGGGGGGAGGGAATGAAGGCATGAACGCCAACTACTAGTTTAGTGTAATAGTTTCCAAACCTGGAATACTGTGCTGGGGATGGGTACTTTATGATTCATCAGTTCCTGCACCTGTCCTCTAAAATTTCATCTCAATAGCTATGTTATGAAAGTTGAGAATCTATAGTACCCTGATGATGATTGTGATTATAAAAAGTTTTTTTAAAGATTTATTTATTTATTTGAAAGTCAGAGTTACACAGAGAAAGAAGGAGAGGTAGAGAGAGAGAGAGAGAGAGAGAGAGAGAGAGAGAGAGAGAGAGAGAGTCTTACATCCACTGGTTCATTCCCCAATTGGCCACATTGGCTGGAGCTGCACCATTCTGAAGCCAGGAACCTGGAGCTTCTTCCAGGTCTCCCATGTGGGTGCAGGGGTCCAAGCACTTAGGCCATCTTCTACTGCTTTCCCAGGCCCTAACAGAAAGCTGAATCAGAAGAGGAGAAGCTGGCACTTGAATCGGAGCCCATATAGGATGCCGGCACTGTTGGCAACAGCTCTACCTGCTACGCCACAGCGCTGGCCCCTAGAAAGATTTTTAAAACACTTCTGTGAATACCCGTGCTCTCCTATACTAGAGAATACAATTTCAGGTGTGAAGGGTTAATTAGACTTAATTATTGGGATTCACTAAGATCTTGGTGTTCTCTCTCTTTAATTAATTAAATTTTTCCAAAATCTGAACATATTATGCAAAGTTAAGGGTTAAAAGTGCACAAAAAACTATAAAACAATAAAAATCATAAAAACTTCTTTTCAAATTTTATGACTGACCCTGATGTAATAAGCTTTATATTATTCTAATGAATGCTTTGTTCGATACCAAACTTCTAGCTCAAAACAGTTAATGTCATGTCTATTACCCTTGCAAACAGATTCTTAGCTCTTAGATTCTGATCTTACTCTACTAGAAAATTTAGCTTTCAGGGAAAATTACATAAGAATCTCTTGGAACACAATTTTGGATTGAATTGAATTCCCATTGCAAAAATGTAAATTTGAAATGAAAATTGTAAAGTGTATGAGGATAATGGTTTTAAATTATCTTAATGTTTTAAATATTCATATATTTAATTGAATCTTAAAGAAACAGAGAGGAAGGGAGACACACAAACACACCCACATTTTCCTAGTGCCAACATAAGCCCAATTTGGGCATGTCTGAATCAGGGAATCAGGAGCCAGGAACTCTATCCCTGATTGACAGGGACCATGTGCTTCGGCTGTCTTCAGCTCTCTTCTCAGGTACGTTAGCAGGAAGCTGGTTCAGAAGCAAAGCAACCAGTACTCAGATTGGCACTCTGATATGGTACACTGGCAATGAAGTGGAGGCTTAATCCAATATACCAGAATGACAACCTCAGGAGTTCTTAATTTAATCAGTAAACAGAATCATTGAGCATCAATTATGTTTCTGCAGCTGGAAAAACTTTAAGAACATGAAAAGGCTTATGTAAGAGAGGAGAATTTCTAGGTGGAAATGATAAATCTTCATGTAGGCACTTCATATGAACTTAATCCACAGGTAAGAAAACCATGCCAATAAAATCAATTTAGAGAACTCAGAATTAAAAACTCACCTGCAGAAGGAGATGCTACTTAGATTTCATGGAATTCTGTCAGAAATCTAGAGAGGAAAGCACTAGTATATTTTTTCTTTCTCTGAAAGAGAGCTGTCAGTTCAGCATAAAAGTAACATTTAGAAGTCCACAAAAATTTCATGTTGCATAAGTAATATGTACTCTGATGTCTTGCACACTGAATACAATTCTTTCTGTGTAATAGTGAATTTTTTAATTTATAAGAAAAATTTTTGCAATATCATAATGATTCAAAAGTATTTTTCATTAGAACTAGCTTTTTTTTTTTTTCTTTTGAAAGGCAGAGTGGACAGTGAGAGAGAGACAGAGAGAAAGGTCTTCCTTTGCCGTTGGTTCACCCTCCAATGGCCGCCGCGGTAGGCGCACTGCGGTCGGCGCACCACGCTGATCTGAAGGCAGGAGCCAGGTGCTTCTCCTGGTCTCCCATGGAGTGCAGGGCCCAAGGACCTGGGCCATCCTCCACTGCACTCCCGGGCCACAGCAGAGAGCTGGCCTGGAAGAGGGGCAACCGGGACAGAATCCGGTGTCCCAACCGGGACTAGAACCTGGTGTGCCAGCGCCACAAGGCGGAAGATTAGCCTATTGAGCCGTGGTGCCGGCCTAGAACTAGCTTTTATAATTCATGTTTGCTTAAATTTTCTTTGCAATTTGTTTTTCAATATCATGTATGCATCGCCTTTTCCAGATATTTATTTTTCAAAAATTGAAGGGTTTTCATTCAGAAAAGGGCTCTTTGGTGAAGTTTCCAGTCAAAAATTTTGTTCATTCTGCTAATCAGATTTTTTATTTACTTATTATGGACTGGTAATAAGTAAATTATTTTCTGGTTTCAAGTTCACATCTATAATTTGTGTATCTTATCTCTCAGTTTTGGCTTCTTTTTTCTTTAAGTAGTCTCTTTATTTTTTTTTTTTATTTATGTATTTATTTGAAAGTTAGAGTTATAGAGAGGAAGAGACAGAGTGAGCTGGATCTGCTGTATCTCTCCCCAAATGACTACAACAGCAAGGCAAGCCAAGCTGAAGCCAGAGCCTGGAGATTCATCTGGATCTCCCATGTTGGTTGCTGGGACCTAAGCTCTTGGACCATCTTCTACTACCTTCCTAGGTACATTAGCAGGGAACTGGATTGGAACTGAAACAACAGGGACAGGAACTGTGGCCAAAAGGGATACTGGCATTGAAGGCTGTGGCTTCACCCACTGTGCCATAACTACTGGCTTCCAGTGTTCTCCACTTAATAGTACAATTTTTCAAACATTTCTTGGGTCATGTTTTAGTGTTGTATATAAAAATTTTTGACTAACAAAATGTCAGTATCTACTTATCCAATGCTTTCTTACTGAAGTTTTACAATTTGGGTTTTTACCTTTAGCTTTGAAATTCGTATTGAATTATCTCTTTTAGATGCCACGAGGAAAGTTTATTTTATTTTATTATTTTATTTTTTGCATATGACTATTCAATGCATGAAATGATTATTATTTCTCATTGAGTTATTTTCACACCTTTATACAAATAAGTTGTCAATTTATGAGGTGGGGTCTCTATTTTGTTCCATTGACATACTGTTAATTTTAAAATAAATATTAAAAATGTAACTGCAGTTATAAAATAAATCTTAAAATCAAGACTTCTTTACCCTCCTATTTTTTTTATTCAATTTTTTTTGCTTTTCTTTGAATTACTCTGTTAATTTTAGAATCAGCTTATCAGTTTCTACAAAAAGTTTGTGCAAATTTTGCTTGGGGTGTCTTCAAAGCTGTCAATCAATTGGAGGAGTCCCCTGACCAATAAACAACCTTTATCATTTCACTTATCTTAACATGCTATTTCATTTCTCTCAGTAATTTCTAATAATCTTAAAAATATTTATTTTATTTATTTGAAAGAGTTACAGAGAAAAAGAGAGAGGGGGAGGGAATGAGGGAGAGAGAGAGAGAGAGAGAGAGAGAGAGATTGCATCCACTGGTTCTCTCCCCAAATGGCTGCAAAGACTGGTCTGGGCCAGGTTGAAGCCAGGAGCCCAGAGCTTCTTCCAGGTCTTCCATGTGAGTGTAGGAGCCCAAGAGCTTGGCCCAGCCTCTTCTGTATTCCCAGTCACATTAACAGGGAGCTGGATTGGAAGTGGGGCAGTTGAGATTCGAACTGGTGCCCATATGGGATGCCAGTGCTTCAGGGGTAGTTTAATTTTCTATGCCACAACATCAACCTGTAACAATTTTTAATATACATGTTCTGCCTATCTTTTGTCATATTTATCCAAAAGTATTATATTATGTTATCCTATTAAAATTTACACTGTGTTAAGTATCATTACAATTTCAATTTTATTAACATACAGAAATAAAATTAATTTTACATATTTACAATGTATCCTTAAGCCTTAATAAACTCATTTTTTATATACTGCATTGAATTTTTTATATACAAAGATGTTATTTATACACAAGGATATTTTGTTTCCTCTTTTTGAAATGGGTGAATTTTATTTCCTTCTTTTTGTTGTGGAAATAGTTAAAACCTCCAAACCAATGTTTAAAGTAATTAGTAAGAGTAGATATATTTGTATATTTCCTAATCTTAGAATGAACACATTCAATCTTATGTTAGTTATAACTGTGGTTTTTGCATATATCGCACATGGAGAAAGTGGCAATCCATTCATGATTTGTTAAGAGTTCTTATAGGAATGAATGACGAGTTGTGTTAAATGCTTTTGGTCAGCTATAAAGATCATCTCATGATAATTTTTTTTAGTTGGCATATATAAAAAAAATTAAATTGATTAACTTTTCAGTGTTAAACCATTTTGAATCTCTGGGCTAAAGCCTACTTGTTCATCACACATTATTTTTTTTTAATAATTGTTGAATTTTATTTGCCAAAGCATCTGTTAAAAAATATGTACCTGTGTTTATGATAGATAGTTTCTGAAAGTTTTCTTTTAGCATCTTCTTATTTTGGTATAAATGAGATACTAGCCTTATAAAGTGTGTTAGAATTACCTCTTATTTTATTTGGGGGAAGATATTGTTTACAAGTGGTAGTTTTTATTCCTAAATGTTGGATAGAATTCACCAGTGTAATTACCTGAGTCTAGAGGTGTGTTTTTAGAAAGGTGGGGTAGTGATAATCTAAACATTCAATTTCTTCATTGTTTAGATTTATGTGATTTTTAGTGAATGCAGTTTTTTTTAAGTGAATACAGTGCTTTTTAAAGAAGTTCCATGTAATCTAAACTATTAAATACTGGTGTACATGTGATCACAATACCTCTTGCTCAAAAACCAAGGTCATCCTTGTAAAATAATTGCAGTTGGAGATCTGAGACCCAGAAAGCTTTATTTCTCTTCACCAGCTTTGCTTCCTATAAGGCTCTACCAAGAGAGGCCACTAGAAAGAAGCTACACAGCTTCAGGAAGAGGGCTTTGCTTTCATTACCTACTTCCTACTTGGCTTACTTCACCAGGACTTCCATTGTACACACCATTCTTACCAAACCAAGCTGTATTCCACTCCAGGACATCAGTAAGAGGAGATGGGGTAAGATCCTCAGATGTGTGCCTGCAAGGAACATACGGACCCTCTTCTGATCTCAGAGACATCAGTTCTACTCGTCTTCCTCATAGTCTGTTTGTAGCATCTGGGGCCCATCCTTCAATCCACTGAGTTTCACTAATTTTCAACCCTTCCTTTTGTTCCCCAGCCACTCGGCTGGTGCCGAGTCCTGCAGATATGACCTCACTGATAGAGCGAGGTTTGTTTCCAGTTTGTCTTTTCAGTTCTTCAATCCCTAGGTAATAATGATTTATATTAAATTACATTTGCTATATTAACATGGATGGTTTCTGTCTTCCACCTTCACCTCAAGTGATGGAATAAGTATATATTAATTTCCACTTTATTCATATTACTTTAAATTTCCATGATGTTGAATTACTTATGAAAGTAAGTATAAGCAAACTAAAGAGTCTCATTTGGTTTCAATGCCTTTGATCTTCGAACTTGGATGCAAAGGAATAAATGGCTTGATGTATTTCCAACTTTTGCCTCTAATGGGGCACATAATATAATCTATTAAATAAAAAAGGAAAGAAAATGCATGTGAAAATGTTTAAGCACTACCTAGTTTTATTAGTCTGAGTAAAGCACAGACTAGACAACAGATATACTTTATAGTCTTAAAGATTAGAAATCAAGATTGTATTAAATCAGACTCCCGAATTATTCATGAGATTTGATTTGAGGAATAATACATGATGAGAAGAAAGAACCTCAATTGAGATGTAGTTTGATTGTCTCTAATTTCCAACTGATGTCTATGAATTTGCTTGTATTTGTAAGATTATTGTAAAAGCCTTGATATTCATTGCCTTCCTTAGCAATTTGAAATTCTAGGAAATATAAAATAGCTTTATAACATTGATGTTTCCTGCTATAGTATTGTATAATACTTGGCTTGACAGTCCATTATGGATTGATTGATACAGTAAAATTATAGCTTGAGACAAAGGTTTTTTTTTTAATCCCAAGTCTCCTGCATATACTTGGATAAACATTTTATATCATGTCAAGTATTAACTAGAGAATTTCATTGAGGGGCTGTTTATAAAAGTTACAGTGAAGCTATATACTCAGCAGTGTATACAGTAGCCTCTGTCTCAGCAAGAAGTAAACTGGCTGAATATTGCGGATTAATTTTAGGGGATCATTCTTGCTGCTTGAAAAGGATTCTACATAGCTGTAAAATTGGATCAGAGAATATTTTAGCTTAGCTGCAAATTTTGGGCTCATACTCGGGTCTGAAAATTTCACTATGCTGATTCATCACCTCAACTATGCAAAAATCATAAAGATTTACATTTTACATCTTATAGTCCTTTGATTCCTTCGCCTATCATTTGTAGGGTGACTATAAGGAAAGTATATAGCTAGAGCCTTCAGAAAGTTCATGGAAAATGCATGTTATGAATAAACTTTGCATGCATTCTTTTTTTGCAGCATAATATTTTAATTTTTCATTGCATTTATGTTCTTTTTGAAGTACTTTCATACTTACTTAAAATCCTTTGTAAAGGATACGTTCTTCATTGTATAGCCTCTGCTCTTGATGTAGTACTTGTATCATTAATACTTAGCATTTTCTGTTCTGTGTTATTTATTACATTTCATATGTAATCTTTATTATTCTCATATAGGTAGAGACTGTTGGATTGCCTTTGCCATTAAAATGACCCACTTGTTGCCACTCTCAATTTATTGCAGTGAAAAGTTACTAGGTTTAGGTATTTTTCTTTAAGGAACAACAGTACAAAACAAAGATGTATATTTTACATTTCTTTGGGATTTGTCCCATTGTTATTAAAAAGATTTTTAAAATATTTATTGTTTTAATTTACTTGAAAGAGAAAGAGAGAATGACAGGAGGGGAGGCAGAGGGGGGAGGGAGAGAAGATCTTTTATCTACTGGTTCACTCCCCAAATACTCCCCAACCATCCAGGAATGGGCCAGTTGAAGCCAGTTAGGATCTCCGCTTTCCATCTTGTTTCTCACATGGATGACCAGAACCTATGCACTTGAAAAATCATTTGCTGCTTCCTAAGATGCATTAATAAGAAACTGAGTAAGAAATGGAGTAACTGGTGGAATTTAACCAGCTTAAGAGGTTAACAGAAAACTAGATAATGAATCAAAACTTTTGAAATATATGTCTTTTATTAAGTAGTAAAAGTAAATATAAAAAAGAATCAAATGCAACTACATGTTGCAAGAAAATGTTATTATACAATGAATATCGTCGTATTATATGTATTGTGATTTATTTTGATGTGCCTGAATGGAGAATTATATTTACTTACGATTATTCTGTGTAGGGAGGCATCAGCTACAATACCACCAGGCATTTTTATTGCCATTTGCTTTTCTGTCTTTTTTCAAATCTCTTTCTCATTTTTGTCTCCTTTTGTTTGTCTTAAATTTCCTCTTAGTATATTTATCATGTCACCCAAGACTTCAAATTTTGATTAGCACTTTTATTTATATTAAAAAATATTTCTTAGATGTTATGGCCAGACAATACTGTTATTATAGTGCATATCATTGTTGCTATGGGATATTTAATATCCTCCTTAGAAATCTCAATAGCAAACTGGTAGTGGATCTATCACTTCACACAGCTTTAACTTACATGATATTAATTGCTTATATTTACTGAGAGCATACTATATGCCAGCTATAATTCCAGTAATTTCCTGTGTTGATTTAGCTAATGCTATTAGAAACATGTTTTTAAAACTCTACTTGACAGATGTTATTATTCTCAAGTTACAGAGTTACAAGACTAAAGATTAGAGAAGCCAGATAATTTCTCAAGTTTTTACAGGTATTAAGTTACAGTGCCAAGATTTCAACCTGGACAGTCTAGTACAAGAACATTAAGTTTGCAGTCAGTCTCTTTGCAATCAGTGCAATGAGTCTGATTGCACTAAAAGATACTCATAAATACATTCACCAGAGATCTCTAGAGTTTAACATAAAATAATAAAGCAAACCTCAGAGATACGCTGCATTGGTGTGACTGTGCCTCTGCTTTTTCATATTAGTTTTCTTGTATCATTTCCTTATGTTTAACATGGTACAAAAGAATAAACAAACTCAAAATTAATTTTCCTGCCAATTGGGAAGTCAAAATATTGTCACATAGTTCCAAAAAAGGATAACTTTAAATGTGAAATAATTAAACATTATAATTAGCAGTATGGTAGAAAAATGTAACTGTTCTTGAGTTTCATGAATACATTTTTCATTTTATGTGGGAAAATGTGTAATATACTCAGGGACAAAATGAGGAAAGAACATATGATACAGAAGGTGTTTTATAGTTAGGAAAAAATATATTGGTGCTTTCACCAGAATGCTATTTCTATCATTTTTATTTCTTTTATGCCAGTAGTTCTCAAAATTGCCATCAGATTTGGTTACTCTCATGCAAGAAATCTCAGGAAAGTTTATTAAAATCAGGTAGTGAATAAATAAGAATTGAAATAGAGTTATTGAGATTGTTACAGTATACCCAAATATGATTCTTACTTGCCAATATTAACTAATCCAGAAATAAATGATTTCACTGTTTACCTTTATAAGCAAGAATGAAATCTACAGTTCTCAGCTCCAAATCTGTCAGTATTTAAAGTAATTGTCTCTATGTATCAACATGACACTAAACTACTTGGCTAGTTTATTAACACTTTAAAAATGTCAAATCAACTTGTTGATGTTTTGAATGAGACAAAACAAATTCATAGATTAGCTAACATTTAATTTGTTCACGTATTCTCAAATTTGTATTGATAGTGGAAGGTTAAATTTTGCTTCTATATTGACCCATTTAAAAATTTTCCACTTTTCTACGTTCTAGTAGATCGTATATAAACTTCCATTCCACAGTTAATAAAGTTGTCAGAATGACTGACTTCTTTTAGTATTTATGTCATTTGGCAAATATTGAGAATGAACACTAACAATTCATGAAAACAGGTCATGTTGACGTATGTTCTTGGCCACTTGAAAAACCTATTCCAAGAGAACATTACTAAATCTCTTGCCAGAAGTTGTGAGATGGGAGTTTGTGCTATCCCCAAGAACAGTTTCTATCATATTGATGGCATTATTTTACAATATTCTACCCTATCTATTGTTCCTTCTTCAAGCTTTAAAATCTTTCCAACTTCACTTAGAGTGAGTAAACCGTATTATATATTTTTTATTTTTTAAATTCAGCCAGGGTCAAAATTCAAGGAAAATTGGGAAATTCAAAAGCTGTAAACCTCCTTAAATATTAAGCTGCCACAGTTCATCTTGCACAATTTTTGTGCTTCTGAATCTTCTGCAAGATATCTTTTACAGTAGCAGTGAGAAATTTATACAAATTCTTTCAAAATTTTATTTGAAAAAAAAAAAAAAACACATTGAGTTGTGCTGGAAGATTCTCACCACTACTAAAACTGTGTTTTCTCCTGATCTGCCCTCTATTCTCTGGAATAAGGGAGTGTAAGATCTCTACTTGCTGTCAGTTGGTGCTTTGTCTTATTCTTCCTCACAATGTTTGGAACCATTAACAATGATAATAATAATAGTAATAATAATAACAGTAAGTTAATAGTAATAATAATAATAGTAAGTTTAATTTCTCAGTTCTATTTACCCAGGTTAAGATCTAAAGAGTTTTGCATTGTTAACTTTTTTCTTTTTATTATTGTAAAGGGAACAAATTTCATGTGTTTCATAGGTACAGTTCTAAGAAGACAACCATACTCCCCTCTCTCCCCCTTTTCCTCTCAAAACTCCTCCTTCCTTCCTCTCTTTAATTTTTACAATGTTATGCTTTCAGTGCACTCTACAATCATTGTTAACTTTTTGAAGTCATTTAGAGAGTAATAAAGGCATTTTTCCTGTGTACATTAGGTTTATAGACTAAATATATCTATACTTTTTTTGTTTAATGCATTAATTTGTGACTGAAAGTTTGATCAGTATACTTGTTTTTAAATGAATTCTTTTAATTCTAGGGTAATGATAATTTGTTAATTTAATGTTTTAATATTTTAAATTTAAATTATGACAAAAAATTTAATGCTCAACTAAATAAATTTTTCAACAAATAAAAGGCAGAAAAAATCATAGCTCAGCAGGAATGTATACAAGGGCTATAAACCATAGCCAATTAACTATGTTCAACTTCATCTGTTTAATAATTAAATTTTAAAGGAGTCATAGATCATTAAATGATAGTATTAAATAACTTAATAAGTTGCTTGACAAATATTTAAAACAAACTTGACAAAACAACACATTTTCTGCAAATTGAATTTTGAAAGATGTGAAATAACTTAAGTCTAATACTTGGACTATTCATTTAGTATGTAGAATATTAATGATTATTCCCCTGTATGTAATTTTATAGTGAATTATCTTTCTCAAAATTGTTTTTATTTATTTCTCTGAGTTGAACATTGGCAATTTTACTTTATCCATATTTCAAATAATATTTTGATCAATCAAAATTAACTAAGTATAGACATTTTAAAGATCATAGAGATGTAACTCACTTTCCCCTTTTTTCCCTTCACTGAAGAACATTTTATATTCAACCAATGGAAATTAAATCTCTATAGATCTTCTAACTGAAAAATGACATGGACTTTTTCTTTATAATTTATTTTTTACTTATTTATTTATTTATTTATTTGTCAGGGAGAGAGACTAGAAGGAGAGGGAGAGAGAGAGAGAAAGAAGGAGAGAGAGAGAGAGAGAGAGAGAAGGAGAGAGAGAGAGAGAGAAAGTTTTATCTGTTGGTTCATTCCTCAGATACCCACAATAGCCAGAACTGATCCAGGACAAAAAAGGAGCCAGGAACTCCATCCAGACCTCCCAGAGAGTGGCACAAACTGAAGTAACTGAGCTGTCATATGGTGTGTCTTAGGTGCATTAGGTTCTGGGACTTAAACTGTGATTCTGATATGGGATGCTGATATCACGAGCTGTGGCTTACCCTGCAGTGCCACAATTCCTACTCTCAGGCTTTATTTAAATAAAGATTTACTTGACTCTTGGTAGAATTATGCTTTCTCTGTAAAACATGCAAACCTAAGCTACACAGAAAAAGTCTATTTAAATGCTTGGAGTACCACCAGATTACTTTGCTTTATCATTTATTTTTATTATTTCATAGAAATGTTGGCCTGCTTATCTGATTTACAAATGAGAAAAAGAAAAGCTCAGAGATATTGGAGAGGATTAGAATGCTAACCTTCAGACATTATAAGTCAATCCCAGATGGATGGAAAACTGCATCTATCAGCATTGAAACCAATGAAAAGTTTCAGACAGAGACCTTTGGAATGGCTCACTTAGAAATCAGAAATGTCATATAGCATAGGGTACCTCAAACCACACTGAGTCTGTCAATCTGAGGATGCTTTAATTTCCTAAAAGCTTTCATAAAAGTGTTAATTTGCAAATCCAAATTGGGCTCACCTTTTCTAATTAGGTGAAATTACAGTTGCCATATTATAATTAAAGGTTATGTGACAGACAGGAGTGTTTATTTGGATTATATCAGATTATTTTTCTAAGCTTCTGGATACTGTAGCTTTTGAAGAGCATGTATTTTTAAACTTTCTGACAAATACCTATTTTTATTTAGCGGTGGAGCTGTTCACTCTTTCTGAACTTGAAATGCAACTACGATTGTCTGTATTATGGGAATCACATTCAAATTCATTTCTCTCTCTACCAAACTGCCTAAAGGTATTGATGTCAGAATATTTCCGTCCTAATGAGCACATGTTTCTCAAAGATGGTATGAAAAATATCACTGTGCCTCAAACTGAATTGCAGTAATGCTACTTAATAATGCCTTTTAAAATGCCTTAAATTATACATCATAGGAATATTGAAATGCAGAGGTAATATGCAGGAATTGCTTTGCCAAAATAAGTCTCTTACCATTTTTGCCCATTGGCAAATGAAAAATGTGTGAAAAATATTTCTGCCCAAACTAAAAAGCCTAGAATCTGGCATTCCTTTACCCTACACCCTACCCCGTCAACTTGAATAACCTAGGGGCACCAAGAATCTCAATTCAGATTGCCTGGGGAGCAACGGGAAGGCTGCGGTTCTTTTCCTACTATAAAATGGGACAAATGACAAAAGTCATAAGAATTAAGATTTAATACATATAAAATGCCTAGAATATTGTTTAGTGAGTAGTTTGCTCTTGAGAAATGTTAATTATTTCTTTTGAACAGAGTTTGTGCTACATACGTTTTTCTTACTTTTATTGTAAAGTCTTTTTTTTTTTTTTTTTTTTTTTTGACAGGTAGAGTTACAGATAGTGAGAGACAGAGACAGAGACAGAGAAAGGTCTTTCTTTGGCTGGTTCACTCCCCAAATGGCCACTATGGCCGGCGCTGAGCCGATGCGAAACCAGGAGCCAGGTGCTTCCTCCTGGTCTCCCATGCGGGTGCAAGGGCCCAAACACTTGGGCCATCCTCCACTGCCCTCCTGGGCCACAGCAGAGAGCTGGACTGGAAGAGAAACAACCAGCGCCCATATGGGATGCCGGCGGCGCTGCAGGTGGAGGATTAACCAAGTGAGCCACGGTGCCGGCCCCTGTAAAGTCTTTAAGACAATTATTATTTTATTAAAATTCCTTAGTGTCCAAGTTTTTTTAAAAAGTACTCTCTTTTTTGGTGCTATGTAATTTGCAAATTATTAAATTAACAGTAGCATTATGTAACTCATCCCAGTAGTTCTTGGAGTTTGAATCAATACTCTGACTTTAGCTCATAAAATAGACTTACCTCAGGTTTGGACTGCAGTAGCCTCAACAAAAAATAAATCTAGAACATATTAATTTTATTCTTTACTGATTTTTCCTTTTAAATGATTTATTGACTTGAAAGTCACAGTTACAGGGAAGAAACAGAGAGAGATCTTCCATCAGTTGGTTCACTCAACTAATGTCAGCAATAGCCAGAGCTGGGCCATACTGAAGCCAGAAGCAGGAGCTTCTTCCATATCTCCCACGTGGGTGTAGGAGCTCTAGAACTTGGACCATCTTCTGCTGTTTTCACAGGCCATTAGCAAGGAACTGGATCAGTGGACAGCAACTAGAATTCAAACTGGAACACATATGGGATGATGGTGTAACTGGGGCAGCCGCAACTCTGGCCCTCCAATTTTTCACATTAAAAGTGTTTTCCTCACTATTTTAAATGTGCAATTATTTAAAATATGTCAATTTATGTCCAATATAGAATATAGAAGTATAATTGATAGTAAAAATGCGTTCTGAGAAAAATGAACAAATACAAATTTAAGACCAATGGGAATTTAAATGGGCATTTTCTTCTTTCATTTTTTCAATGGAAATTTATTGAATATGCATCATACGTAAGACACTGGAAATTTCATGTTATAATTAACTATATGAAAATTTTTTCTTTAGATTGCTTGTAGTCTCTTATGTTAACATAATATAGCTCTCATCTTTAATTTCCCTATGTTAAACCAAAAAGCATTTTATAAAAATGAACAGCTACTTTCTCTAAATGACTTTTGCTGTCATGACAACTAAAGCTCTCAATAGCAATGCCATGCAAAGATCAGGATCAGATTGTTATGTTAATAGAATGTTTCAAGTAATTAGATTATGAAGATACATTGTCTTTTCGAGTTCAGAGATTTGTATAACATTGCTAAACAAATGATTCTGAAAATATTAACTTGTTTACTTTCATCAGTTATTTTTGTCTGCTTCTAATATCACTGTTTTACAATCTTCTGTGATATACGTGTTAAGAATTGTCTAACTTATTCTTATTGATTTACTGATTATTTCCTGTTTTCCATTCTATTCAATGTCTCTTTCTGGTATCATTTTGGTTTTTCTGAAGTGTTTTAGCACATAGGCAAGAACACGCTGTAGGAATCATCCTGTTTAGCTCAGATGGACTGACACATAAGAATGTATGATTTGGGAGAATTCACAACATTATTTCAAGCTATTTTTCTGGGCTTTCTATTCATGTATGGATTCTTAAGACCTTTATGTCCTTCTGATTTTCACAATGTGTTTAGCTGGTTCTGTGTCTATATGTAGAGGACACAATCAGCAAATTCCTTGGTCTGAGCTGCTTGGCAATGTTGAAGTTGGGGAAACAAACCTGGCTGGAATCTGTCACTTACAGATCTATACTATGTCACTTTTTCCATCAGTGTGAATGGGCAAGTATAAACAAGTGTCAAAATAGATTGCTTGGACCGTGTTTTCCTTAGGATATTGAAGTCGCCTGGAGAACATTTTAGGTTGTTATTGGAACAAAACTCTTAATCCCGACATAACAAATAAAAGGTTATAGCATCCAAAGCACAGGGAAGGACTACCAAAGTGAGGCCAAAGATACAGCTGTATGTGACTCTTAGCAATTAAAAAATGGAGTCTGTACACAAAATGTGGATATAACTGCCACAAACTGGGAAAGCCGAGACTACACAAATGCCTTTGCATGAAGTTTTAAGTGAAATTTTAACAAATGCTTTTATTTTCATGATCTAAACGATTCATATATCTGGTATATATATACATAATTATATACATTGAGGAACTAATTTCAACATAAAAAGGAAATTCTGTTTTTAATAAAATAGATACAGATACTGCTTTTAGAATAAAAAAGTCCATCTACAAATCAGTATCTATTGTTTATGATGACTAACATAAAGGAGACTAATGCTGTACTTTAAGTAAAATAATACTGTTAATTTTACATTTATGTTTGCCTTCATTAGACAAATGCCAACTATATGCAAATAAAATTATTTACAAGTGATTGGTTATGTTAGAAATTCTACACACTACAAAGTTAACCTTACTATGTACTTAAATCATTCACTACATGAAATTACAATCTATTAATATTCAATCTTATCAAAAATGGATTTCTGAAACTCAAATTTAATTCTACATAATTCTACACATTTTTTGGTCAAGCTGCTGTTGTTTCCTCCTTCTCGTCCTTCTCTTCCTCCTTCTCCTTCTTTGAGACATACACACATATACCCAGACAGAGAAAGAGCTCTAATCTGCTGATTGATTCCCTGAAAGCCTGCAATAGCTGCTGTTGGGCTAGGACTAGAGCTAGGAACCAGGAACACAATCCAGGTTCATGCATATGTGAGAAAAACTCTTAAGAGCTAACCTAAACACCCACTCCTTTTTATGTTTTTTTTTTTTTTTTCGAATTTCTTCAACATTTGAGAATTACCTGCTATTCAAGGAAAATAAATCAGCTGACTACTCAGCCTTACTCAGGAATATTTCTAGGACTACAGATCTTGCTCTACATTCAGTCATATTTTCTCTGACTGTTGAGATAGAGAAATATTAATTAAGCTTGCTAACATCATGAAGCTGAATTAGCAAGGATACATAACACTGTAGTCAGAGAAAAGGTGATAAATTTTTATTTAAAATAATTTTATAAAACGAAAGAGAAGTCAAACAAATAAAGTTGTTCATAAAGAAGAAAATAACAGAACACTGATAATCAAATATAATTGACTTTTTATGTGGTTGCCAAGAATTCAATAAATATTTCAGGAAAATTTACTGACTGCAAGGGAATATTTCCTTGGGATCAAAAGCTGGGAGAGCTGCCAGAAGAAAAGAACCCCTCTTTACTTGGAAAGGATTAATAATAGAAGTTAAAATCCAGTCATGACTCAATATTGTTTCATTAGAGTTTACAAAGAAATAAAGAAAAGCTGGCTGGTAAACTAATCACCACATACATGAGTTATTCTTTCCAATTTTTACTGATTCAGTGAGCTTTAGAACATAAAGTAATGGGTGCTTTCCAGGGATTCATGTTTCAGACTTTTCCCTCTACTTTCCTCTTTCACTTCTTCCCTAAACTCACTCCACTGCAATATCTAATAACTAGAGCTATGTGCTTCCTATTACCCCAGATCAAGCATCATCCCGGTAGGTCCTGAAGCTCCCAATTCTTCTCTGCTCCACCCATCCCTGTTCCACATTGTTTCCATAGTGACCTTCCTCAAACAGCAATCTTATTGTCTTTCTGTTGCTTGATGACCTTCAACAGACTATTACTATCTAACATACCAGCTACTTAAATGACATATGTGCAAGAAGTAGACCAGGTTTGCCTCATCAGTGTCATTTCTGCCTTTTCCTTCATGCTCTGGCAATTTTGAACTTGTTATATTTCCCCACAAATAACGTGTCATTTACTCCATCAGTAACATTGTGCATGGCCCATTTACCAGAAACATTTCTTTCATTAGCTTACCTGGTTGGACTCTACTTATCATAAAAGGCTTATCTTAGAGCTCCCTACTCCATAAAAATATCCATGATATCATACTGTTACAGTTAAAGACCCATAAGACCATGTATTTGTTATCTCAGATTCTGAACTATCTTTTGCAATGCGGTCATCACTTTTTTTTTTTTTAATTTTTTAATTTGAGGTGGATGGGGAGGACTCTTTTCCTCTGGTTTACTTCCTCAATGGTCAGAATGACTGTGAGCTAAATCCAGATCTACCACACAGATGTCAGGAACCCAACCACTTAAACCACTGCCTACTACCTCCCAATGTCTGTATTAGCTGGGGTCAGGAGCCAGAGGTCAGTATTAAGCCAAGGTGCTCCCACACAGGATGTGGGTGCCTTAACTGCTAAGCCAAATGCCTATTCTACCTTTTTTTATTTTTGCAGCTTTATCAAAGCATAATTGATCTGAAATAAACTGCACATATTTAAGATGTAAAATTTGGTGAATCTTTACACACACACATACACATACGAAACTGGTACTACAACCAAGATAATAAGCATATTCATCACCTGCCAACATTTCTTGCTGCCCAACCTTCCTTTCTTCCTTTCAACCTCTTACCCAACTTCATCCTCAGACAAGCACTGTCTGTCACATTGTTTTGTATCTTTTTAACAATGTAAGTAAATAGAATCATAGAATATAGATCATTTGCTTTGGTCTGCTTACTTCAATCACCACAATTATTTTGAGGCTCATCAGTTTTGCTATATGTGGCAATGGTATAATTGCTGAGTAAGCTTCACATGGTATGGATGTACCAAAAGTTGATTATCCAGTTACCTGTTAATGGAAGTTGATGTGGAAATAAATCTTAATCAAGATCTTAGTGTGAGCATATGACTTCTTTTTTGTAGAATGGCTGTCATTCTTTAGGCATATACTTACTATTTATGGAAGTGACAATTTATTTACAAAAGAGTGTGTCATTTTACATTCTCATCAGCAGTATATTAGAGTTCCAATCTCTAACAACTGGGTGAGCAGTCATTTTAATCTTAGCCATTGTTATAAGTGGGTACGATATCTTCTTGTGGCTTTAACTTACATTTTCCTCATGACAAATGATATTTTCTGATTTATTACCCATATATTTTCTTTAAGAATATATACAAATAATTTGGAGAGCAAATATTGGCCTTTTCAGTATTGTAGTGTAATCTTTTATATGCTCTGATCCAGGTCCTTTGTAGAATATTTGTCTGGCAAACAATTTCTCCCTATATCTGCCTTGTCTTTTGTTTTCTTAATAATTTTTGAAGAGAATACATTTCAAATTTTGATGAGGTCTTATATTCACTTTATTTTTCTTTTGTAGTATGTATTTTTGTCCTATCTGTAATGACGACCTTTCTGAGTACTCTATTAAATTCTGCATGAGTAACAAGGTCTTTTTCCTCTGTTTGGTGAGATCATAAACTGTTTCCAGTCCCTTGTGTGAAGTTGGGCCTGCTCTTTTCCATTTTGTGCTTCTTTCCATTGCTTTAAGTCATTTCCTTACACATGTGTATTTGCCACTCCTCAGCTGAAGACTTGAGGAATCCCTCTGTAGAAACTGTTTCATCAATTCAGGAAAGTCATTGAGCCCTATTTATACCCCTTCTCTTTACTCCAGAACCAGTATATACTCTCCAAGCAGCAAACTAGGAAAGTTGAAGTGCTTCCCTTATTTGTTTCCCTCTTCTCAGGGTCACTTTCCTGAGCTGCCTATTGTCTAAAGATTAACAATTATTATTATATTTTGTTCTGTTTTTTCATTCTTTGAAGCAAGAGGGCAATCTAGCCCATTATTATATCATGACCATGATAAGAATAACATTTTTATGAGTCTATATCTCTCAATGGTGGGCTCAGGATCAAACCTGTATTGGTATTCAATAATTAACGTTGAAAAAAAGGAAACATTTTCCTTATATTGGTGAGTTTTTTTGGCAATGCAAAGACCAGTTTTTATTTTCTCCTTCTGTTTTAACTACAACCTGTTCTATTGCAGATTTCTAAAATGAGCTAGAAAAACAAAGGAGTATAGTTGAGAATACAAGCCCTTTAATCACTGCTGGGAATTTTTTTTTCTTATTTCTTATTCTTCAATTTGCTCAGATCACCTTGGCAATGGGAAAAGTCAAACATGGTTATCTTTTTGCATCTTTTTATATTAGCTTGAGTGACTGAAACTTGAGTGACTGAATAACCTAATGAACAAAAACCAAACCATACACGGATATAGAACTGTGACTTAACAACCTTCAGTGACTAGCTCACAAAGCCACATTACCACCTCTGTAGCCATCCCCCTCAATCAGTTCTTGATTAATAGACAACTTTCCTAATTTGTGGCAGCTTACAATTTATGACCAATGATTGAAAGTCAAATAAACTTCTCTTGATCAATCACAAAGGATAGCATGATTCTAGTTAGTTTATTTCTAGTCTCCCCATGCCAGCACCTCGTAATTAAGCATACCTGAAATCTTTCGTTTTCTACTACAATATTCCCTACTCTTCTGATAGGCTTTGAGTCTCTGCCAACTGCAAGCTGTAGTAAGCTCTAAATAAATAGCTTCTCCTTGTTTTTATTCAAGTGATCTTAATTTACTTTTATTTCCGTGGTAAATATAGTATTTCAATGGTAAATATAGTCCTAAAATATTATTACATGTGATAAACAATGTCAAAAATGAACTACGCCTATAAGTGGGGACATGGCCTAGTGTTTTGGTGAAGAGAAAAACCATTGAATATAAGAGCATGAATATTAAAGCAATTAAATAATTATATTTTCTTCACTAATATACTTAATAACAAAATTTTGACTTATTTTTTAAGAAATTTGTTTCTATTACTAAAGCAATAATTTATGACATCTTTTTATGCTGTTAAAGTGATATCCCAGTAGAAGCACCTGGCTTCTCGGCCACAGCGGCCATTGGGGGTGAACCAATGGAAAAGGAGGACCTTCCTCTCTGTCTCTCTCACTGTCCACTCCGCCTGTCAAAAATAAATAAATAAATAAATAAATAAATAAATAAATGAAGTGATATCCTTTCCAACCTTGGGTACAAGAAAAATCCAGGAGGCATTTAATTCATTATTTTCTGATTTGTTTGTTTCTGCTCCACTTACAATTGACCTGCTTGAAGGAAGGAAAAAGATAATAATATTTATTGCTCCACAATTTAGTGCCAGATACAGTTCTATAAAATGTCATTTAATTCATTCAGACACCATTCTAAGGAAATTGCTATCTTCACTTCGCAGTGAAGAAACTCAGACACAAAGAACCAAAATAAGCTGCCCAAGGTCACACAACTAACAATGATTTCTTTAACCAGTTGTGAAGTTTTGTCAACTTCCTCTGTGCTGTTGACATTTTGTTCCAGATAATTCTTGGGTGTACCACCCCGATATACTGTAGGATGATTAGCAGCATCCCTGGCCTCTGCCTTCTAGCTGCCAGTTGTAACTCTCCAGTCATGGTAATCAAAACGTTGCCAAAGAGTTTGAAATGTCCCATAAGAGGCAAAATCCCCCCCCCCATTGAATCTCACCACTGTAGATAATGGTTCTGTCCATCAGTTTTCCATCTGCTAACCTAAGCTTTCTCATGGATCATTTCTATAATATATCAGGTCAGCTTCTTACAGCACACACACACACACACCCATACACAGAGACTAAGTACTGTTCCCATTCTCTCCATGAAATTGGAATTGATTCATTTCAGCAGGGAATTCTTTCATTTTTGTAGTTGTCCTCTTGGGAGTCCATGTATTTAACAAGAGGACCCTGAAGGATATTCTGACAAAAGAGCTGATTGTTGCCCTCCCAATTGCTGGGGAAGGAATCGAAATTTGTGACCAATTTCATAATGATTAGTCAAGAAACATTGCTCTTTATTACTCTCCCACAATTTTCTCCTACCACTCTCCTCCTTTCCTTTGTTTTCAGTTCTCCTGCTTTCCTTCTCTGTTTTCTTTCTTTCCTCTTTCTCTTTTCCCTCCAGCCCCCTCCTCCCCCTCCTCTGTTTTCCTCCTTGTTTTCTATTCATCCTTTCTCCCTATCTCCCAAGTTCTGAATGCTACTAAAGACAGATTTCTGGATCTCTCTCTCTCTCTCTCTCTCTCTCTCTCCCTCTTTCACTCTCCCTCTCTTTTTTCCTGCCTCCCTCCTTGTCACTCTGCCTCTCTCTCTGCCTCTCCCTCTCCCTCTCTCTCTCCTTCTCCCTTTTGCCTCTGTAGATCCCTGCCAGTGCAGCTGTCCCATACAGCCTTTGATGCTTACTCTGTTATCTTTGGCACCAGCTCACAGGCTGCACTGGGCTCAAATTGGAACTCTTCCATCCCATCTCCTATCCTTTGTCCTGCAATATGGTTATCCTGGCGGCCACTCAGCTGCCTCCCAACATTAGAGTAAGTGACAAGATAGGGGATAGACTTTCTGAAGCCAGAGCTAAGCGGCTGAGCATCTTATAACAGCGAACAGCTTTGTAGCTGCTAATACTTTTTTTCCAAACACATGCAGAGGGTATTTTGAAATGAATTTCAGCATCTCTCACTTTTCCCTTAGCAAGCTGTGATACCTGGCAATGTTTTTCAAGGAAGTTATCTTTGAAAATCAGCCTGAGTTTAAATTATATTAATTTCATTGTCCATAGACTTGAAGTAACATATTTTCCAAATTTCATGGAGTGTGCCAAATATTTTTCAAGAGTGCAAGAACTTTGAATAAAAGGATGTGAAAGCACTAAAATCATCATTTCTTTAACTAATTCAACACTGTTTTAAACCTACTTCCTCATTTAAGATCTCATTTCTATTTAGAGCTAAATAAAATAATACATTAACTCTGAATCTAGGACAAATACTTTGATAGAAAATAAATGTCTCTGATCTGGGGATCTTGGGATTCACGCTACATCATCAATGAGAAGGGATTTATTTTGGCCTGTAACATCCTAACACTGACTGGAATTGGTCTAGATGATTTGAAGGAACTGAAATGTCAAACTCATATACTGCTCCAGTTCTGCATTACAGTAGGAAGTTCCATTGGAGAAAAATCTAATTTTAAGCATACCATGATTTCCTGCATAAACATGAGGTGTTAGGAACCCAAAGCTTTTCTTTAGAACACTGCTTGTACAAAAGATCCTTATCTGGTTCATTCTTGTTTGGTGCAATTCTGTGCAGAAAATCATGTGCTACACTTAGTCCCATTTGCTTATCCCACTATGCAGCCACCTGCAGACTGATTATTTCCTTTTAAAGCAGGAGTAAAATCTCCACATCCCTCCCTCCTCTAGGCAGCCTCAGCATAAAAGCAGCTCACACAATGATGTTTTGTGAGAATAGATCCCATTAACAACAACAACAACTTAGATTTATATAGTGCCTTATCACACATACAGCAAAGCAACTCGAGGCATTTTCTAAAATGGAAAGCATTTCCTTTTATTCCTCCAAAAATCCTTATTAAACAACAACCATAACAAAGTCTAACTTGAACATGGGAACCAAAAAGAGAAAAAATGATTTCTTTTTACTCTAAGTTAAGGTGAGGCCACTTCAAATTAAATTTCCCTTTGCATTGTTTTGTGAACAGATAACACTGGTATTTAGGGGCCTCATGAGAAAGACAGGAATGACAGAGGGTCTGTCTAAATTTAAAGAACTGGTTGCCTTAATCCACGTGTTTTGTTTTGTGTAGTACTTCCTTGGCAAGGTTTTGAGAAACTCAACTTTGTTACTATGATGTGCTGTCTTAGCTGTTTCAAGGTTGAGGTTAAAGTAGGATATTGATTTTGTTTTTTTCTTCCTGTGTGACTAAGAAGTCAGTGTACATGATTAGTCTTTACAGAATAACTTATAGAAGATGTCTTTTGCAATGAGATCTAGCTGTTATGGCTGTGGGTGACAAAATCAGTCCACAGTGTTTAAAGTAAATAATGTGTATAGGTATAAGATAGCTTCAATTTATAATGATTAAAAGTTATAAATCCTTTATAACAGAAGCATAACAAGAGCAAGTGCTGCGGTGTGGCAGGTTAAGCCACCACTTGTGATACCACATCTCATATTGGAGTGCCTGGTTCTCGCCTTTGTTACTCAACTTCTGATCAACTTCCTGATAATGAGTATCCTGGGAGGCAGCAGATGAGGGCTCAAATCCTTGAGACCCTGCTACGGACATGGGAGATCTAGATGGAGTTCTTGGCTCCTGCCCTCCAGTCTGGCTGAGCACACATGAACCTGCAAATAGGGAAATTTTTTTCTAATTATACTTTGGAAATAAATAAAAATTAGTATTTTAATATTCATAATATTATTATATTCATTTTCTTCATAATTATTTGATTTAACTTTGATAAACAGCATCATAGATCCTGTAACATCCAAAGTAGTTTCTATTTTTATTCCAAAATATTCTGTAGCAATTTTATTTATGATAAAAATGGTAATTGGAGTCAGATATATCTGGTTTGAATATCTGATTTAGTAATTATGAAAAGCCTGACACCAAAAACTAAGTGACTTATTTTTCACAATTTAACTTCTTTATAAAAATTTAGCAATATTGCAAGGAAGTATTGAGATACTAACTCTCAATAATGTCTGAGACTGATTAGACTGAAAGCACAGTGATGGTCCCAGAGTAGGGGTGGGGAGCTGGGAGAAGTGCTATGGTGAACTGTTACCTTTACAAAGCATTCAGATAATACCTGAGGCAGATCTGATGTGCCCAAAGAATAATCATTCCAATTTAAGAAATAAACATTAAGAACACAATCCAAAATCTTATTTTATGCAATGAAAACATATGGTATAAAAATTGAAAGCAGAAATCCAGAGCTTGTTTGGTTTATTTTTAGAGGAAATAGGGGTGAAAATAAGATAAACAAAAACAGCCACACTTTGAGAAAGTGTTTTTTTCAGTTAAAAGAAAAGAAAGAGAAACTTTCCGTGCCAATGGTCAGATAGAATAACATCTATACCAGGACAAGTAAGATAGAAAGAATCCCCCTTCATAACTGTCATCAAGAGATTCTGATTGTCCACAGTGTGGCTCTTAGGACTATTTTTAGCAAGTAACTAGGCTACTGGAAACATCCTTAACAAAGATGGTCAATAAAAAGTAAAGCACACTAGATGTATACAACAATACAATATCAGTGATGGTGGAAAACAAAAAAGAAATGACAAAAGAAAAAAGTCATTACCATAGATGTGATGCAGTTGATGCAATTGTGAGCAAACATTTTTTCAAGAAATAAGAAAAATTAAATAAATCAAATGCATTTATTAACAGAAGCATAAAGCTTAGCTAAAACAGTTATTGAAATACTGTAAGACAAGAAAAGGATATGAAGCAAGAGTTAGAAAACATAACTAAGGACTATGAAAAATATTTACCCTCCTAGATTTGTTAAGGAAAATGTTAAGCAAAAATATGTAGTGAAACAAAATGAGAGGAGAAAGCAAAATAAAATGAACAGGAAACAAGAGAAATTTAGACAAGGTTGCATATGCACAATTCTTTGCAATTTCTTTCACATTAATACTGGAAGTTGCCTAAAATTCCATCTGTGGAAATCATTGAATACAATGTTAGTATCCTTCACAGAAAATATTTTGAAGCAGAAAATAAAAATATAACTTGTAAAGTTAGCTATGGAATAATCTCATGAATATGATGTGAACAAAGATTGTTTGTAAGACATGTAAGCATGCTTGTATAATACTATCTCTCGTGTGTGTGCACATACATATGTGTTTGCAGCAACTTCTTTGTAAACATGTTATCTCAACAGGAAAAATAAAACTAATAACACTTATGGCCTCTGAGATGATAAATGAGTGGACGAAGGGAGAGGTAAGAGGTAAGTGGATGAGAGGAGAGGTGAGAATTTCTACCCTTTTAAAATATTCTAACATGTTAATTCATTAATTATTTTAAAATGATTATAAGGTAAATAAAATATGGCAAAGTGATTTGGTATGCATAAGTTATGAAAATTTTCAATTTATTCTATGATTAAAAACGCTAGACATGAATCATGTCATAGCAAGGTCGTCAACTCTCTCTTTTTTTAAGATTTATTTATTTATTTGAAAGTAAGAGTTACACAGAGAGGAGAGAGACAGAGAGAGAGAGCAAAATAGGTCTTCCATCCAATGGTTCACTCCCAATTGGTCGCAATGGCCGGAGCTGCACCTATCCAAAGCCAGGAGCCAGGAGCTTCTTCTGTGTCTCCCACGTGGGTTCTAGGGCTCAAGGACTTGTGCCATTGTCCATTGCTTTCCCAGGCCATAGCAGAAGCTGGATTGGAAGTGGAGCAGCCAGATCTCGAACCGGCGCCCATATGGGATGCCGGCACTTCAGGCCAGGACATTAACCTGCTGCACCACAGTGCCAGCACCATCAACAATCTTCTTTATTCAAATGCAGCAGTTTTCCCAGTGACTAAATGGCAATTTACCTCAACTTTCTACATTTGTGGGTGAACTGATTCTTCGTACTATATTTGTGCAGTCAATTCTAGATCTACTTCTTTTGCTCAGGATAATACTACACCATGAGTTACAAATTATTTCTGTATATAGACATGTAGTCTTAGAAATGCAGAACCATTTCATATACCTGAACATGGACACATGTTTCTTTTTACCACTTTCTTCCTTAAATCATGTACCTTCACTTTTGTCTACAGGATTCTTCATTACTTCCCATTAAATGCTCAACTATGCAGAAACCACTCAAATTCTTCCCCCAAAAAAGTTTGAAATCTACATCCTTCCCTCTTCAAACTTGCTCTAGTCTTACTCAATTATCATTTAAATTAGTGAATCAAAATCTGACTTTTCTACTTTTAAATTTCTCTTTAGTTTTTTTCTTTCCCCTCAAAACTCCAGCTAATGCTTGAGTTAAAGGGTCTTCTCATCCCCTACCTGAGCAGTGACCACATAAGAATGGAATGTTTGGCCTTCAAATCACTCTAAATTGACTTCCTAAGTTGCCATTTCTAATTTTGGACTGTGCCTTTCATTCCAAAAGCAGTTATATCCTTCACATATCCAAATTTATTCTGTCACTTGTTTTCATTAAATATTTTATTATCTCCTTGTTCCTTTAGGGTTAAGTTAAAATGCCTTAAATATGTTCAACACCTTCAATAATCTGATTTCTAATTATAGTACTTGCACTATTCTTTACTTTTCCTTTTTAAGATTCCTGTCTCACTGAACTTTTGGGTCTTTCTCCAAATATATCACTGCGCTTCCAGATTTTTTATGCCTTTGTACCAAAGAACTTGTCTTCTTGCAATGCATATCTACTTCTAATGACTGCTGAAATGTCACTCAAATGTCCAAACTGACCCAACTGTCACAACATTATTACAGTATCTCTGAGTTCACCAAGAAAATTTCTTCCTCTCCTCTTTTCCGTATGTAATTTACCAAATTATTTGTATGTTATTATGCTTAGATCATCCATTACACTGTATAGTGATTTCTGATCAATGTGCTTACTTCTCTTACTGTAAGACACACTCTTCCTAAGTTCTGAGCTGTGTCTCATCTCACAGTCTCAATGCATAACTTAAATGCAGACACATTAAAATCTTCAATAAATGCTTTGAGAAATTAATAAATAATTTTATTAATTTTAAATGTCTCATTTTTGTCATATTGGCATTTTCTATAATTAATAATTTTGTAAAACATTACATATCACTATTTTATAGATAATAAAATAAGAATTTGCAAAAATTAGATTGTTGCTTCTTTTTCCTGACACCAGGATAGATTATGCAAATCAACACCTATGCTGAAAAACTCTAAAAATAATGAATTATGTAATAAAAACATTTTAAAGGAATGAGAGCTGACAAGACAAAAATTACCAGAGGCCAAATGAAAGGAAAAGCAGAGCACAGGAGAAATAATCTTAGAAGTGGTTTTCTTTAAGAGAAAATTAACACCTTCATTTGACTGTTATATTTGAATTAAAAAATAAAAAAATAACAAAAACAGAATGAAACAAGGGATTCTGTCTCACAGTAGGCTATACCCCAAAACTGAATTATAAAACTGTTGCTCTATCAGGATCACACTGAATCAGAGGTGGAAAATTATTTTCTGACACTAATTTCCTGGATATGTTACCTGGCCTTAGTCCATGAGATCATCTAGGGAATTTCAATCTTTGAACTTGTTTTAAGGTAATCTTGCTCAATAATGACTCCAGTAAGTTTTCTAATAAAGCAAATGCAATTCTCTTTAAAAAATATATTTTCAATGTAACTCTGAAATATCTTATAAATATTTGTACTGGTAAGTTTACAAATGACTTTGCAAATGCAATATCCAGGATATAGCTAAAGGTAACCAGGGGAAAAGGGAATTGGACTACAAGATTGAGATCCAACAAAATCAACATACGATAGAGATCGACTTGCAAATATTTCAAATATTGATATTATCAACTGAAAGCACTAAAACCAACTATGTGCATTGTGTTTAAAAGGATATAAGAGTCCTGGAGATAACAGCACTATTGATGAAGAATGAAACATAACTCAAGGAATAAAAAATTTGTAATAACCAATGTAAAAATATATGGATGGCATAACTTCTGCATTCAACTGATTTTTAATCCACTTATCATACCTGATAGAAAAAAGGGAAGTAAAGAAGACTGTCAAGATATTTGTTATTAACAGAATGTATTTTCTCAAAATTGTAATAAAATCCCAAGCCCATAATAATGATGGGATCTGGGAAGTGTACAGGTTAAAAGAGTGAAATTCTCATGAGTGGAATTAGTGCCCTTATCAAAAGGAGTCTGGGGAGCTTTTTTTTCCTTTTCCCACAATTTGAAGATCATAGATAATTTGGCAATCTGCCCTTAAAGCAACCAAATATTTACCAGAATTCAATCATACTGACTCTGATCATAGAATTCCATAATCTAGAGCGATGTAAATAAATATATTTCTTTATTTTTAAGTCATGTAGTCTTGGTTACAGCAGCCTGAACTGAGATGATATTTGACATACCATTTTAAAAAAATTAAATAAAATCAACAAAACTTTCCAGCCTATGAAAGAAAACAAACAATTTAAGGGACCTCTGTTTTTCTGCTTGAAGGCATTTCCAGATACCAAGGAAGTGAACAGAAGTCCAGCAGCAACGTCTCTGTAAATTAAATGTTCACAGATCACAGATCATTGAGACTAAGTTTGAACTTGCAAGGCAAAATAGAGAAGAGAATATTCAGTGAAGAGAATACAGAACTTAACATCCTATTTATTCTGAAAATCAGAGAGAAAAGAGATTAATTCTATCCACTGATTCACTCTCCAGATGGCCGCAATGGTCAGGGCTGGACCAGCTAAAGCCAGAAGCCAGGAACTTCATCAATGTCTCCCACTATGGAAGAGAGTATGGAGATTCTATACATCCCTGACACTATGACTGTTCCTTCATCTCATAACTCCAAACTGAAAAGCATTATTCTCATAGTTCCGATCCATGTAGCTGAAAGAGTATGGAATTTGGCAAGATTCCTTGACACACAATTCATGTGATATCCTGAGCGACTGCTTGGGACAAGCAGCTTTACAAAGAAAAATTGTTGGGGCCAGTGCCGTGGCTCACTTGGTTAATCCTCTGCCTGTGGCGCCGGCATCCCATATGGGCACCGGGTTCTAGTCCCGGTTGCTCCTCTTCCAGTTCAGCTCTCTGCTGTGGCCCGGGAAGGCAGTGGAGGATGACCCAAGTCCTTGGGCCCCTGCACCCACATGGAAGACAAGGAGGAAGTTCCTGGCTCCCGGCTTTGGATCGGCGTAGCTCTGGCTGTTGCGGCCATTTGGGGGGTGAACCATCAGATGGAAGACCTTTCTCTCTGTCTTTCTCTCTCACTGTCTGTAACTCTACCTGTCAAATAAATAAATAAATAAATCTTAAAAAAAAAAAAAAGAAATCTGAAGACTGATCTACCGTTTAACCAAGCCAAGCTGCTTCTGGGAATTTACCCAAAGTATATAAAATTGACACATGAAAGAATTATCTTTAACCCATGTTTATAACAGCTGAATTTGCAATAACTAAGATATGGAATCAATCCAGATGTGTAGCAATTGTTGACTTGATGACTTGATAATGACATTTTTATACTCATATATATGCTTTATATATATATATATGCTTTATATATAATGTCAAATATTTTACATATATATATATATATGTTAGAACACTACTCCAACATAAAAATGAACGAAATGCTGTCTTTTGCAACAAAAGGCCATTATTCTTTGTGAAATAAGACAATCCCCAAAATGCGAGTATCATATATTTTATCTAATATGTGGTAGCTAATGAAATTGACATCTTGAGATATAATTGTTTATATACCTTGTCTATACTATGTAAGAACAATGGTTTTCTACTTTCCACTGATTGGATTATTTATTCAGTGGAGGATTAATCCTGTGATAATAAAGTAAGTTGAATGTATGCTATGACAAAAATTAAAAGAAAAATAAGAAAGAAGAAGGAGAGATGGTAGTGGAGAGGGAGGGCTGATGGGAAGTATCATTACGTTCTTAAAACTGTATAAAAACTGAAATCTGTTCTCTCTATATAAATAAATTTAAAAAGAAATTAGCATCTTTTATGAAACAGCTTAATCGAATGTCTGGCTCAAGATATCTCATAAGGCTTTCATTAGGGTGTTAAATGAGGATGTAGTCATTTTTGTATTTTTTTTTTTAGGATTGATTTGTTTATTTGAAAAGCAGTGTTACAGAGATCTTCCATGCACTGGTTTACTCTCCAAATGGCCAGGGCTTGGCCAGGCCGAAGTCAGGAGTGATATCCAGTCTCACACATGGGTGGCAAGGGCCCAAACACTTTGGTCATCCTCTACTGCTTTCCCCAGTTGATTAGCAGAGTGCTCGACTGGAAGTGGAGCAACCAGGACACGACTGGCATCAATATGGAATACCAACGTGGGTGATGGCTTAACCCACTGTGCCACAGCACCAGCCCCAAAGCTGCAATCATTTGAAGGTTAACCTGTGGGATAGCATGCTTCCTTTTGCTGTTAGTAGCCTTCAGCAACTCACTAAGTGTTGCCCAGTGATATCAGTCCCATAATATGTGAACTTCATAGAAATGCCTCCGCGATATCAGTTTGCTTTCCCTAGAATGATGGTCCCAAGAGAGAAAGTAACATACAAATTGAGAGAGACATAGAGACAGAGAGACAGAGATAGATGCCGTGGTCTTTTTACAACCTAATCTTGGCTATGACATCTTTTCAGTTTTATTGTATTGTGTTTTTTAGGTCTGGTCCAAACTGAGGGAACAAATAGTGCACCAGGGCATGAATACAAGGAAGTGAATGTCATCAAGGGTAATGTTATAGGCTGTCTACCCTAACATGCTCTCTGGTCTATCAGTGAGTCATTTCTCTCCCACCTGTAAATACACACACCTTGTCAACGTTTCCCCAAAGTATAATCTCATTATAACACAAGCTTGGATTGTGATCATCTAATTCAAATGTAGATAGGTGGAGCTCATGTGTGATTTTTTAAGTACAACTCCTCAAATCTGTTCCTTATGTCTTTTAGAGCTATGACAAAGAGATAAGTTGTCTGTCACCCACAAACCTGTTAGGAATGATTGGACAGGCATATGTAAACCACTGCAGAAATTTCTGTTTAAAATGGCAGAGGGAAAATGAGTACAGAAGAGTCTCTGTCTATAGAACTAAAATCAGTGGGAAAGGTATTTAAAGATCCTTGATTAATTCTCAGAGCTTGAGAAAAATTCACCATGACTGTTAGCAATGTCTTATTGTTTCTTGATTATACAATCAGAAGCATCCTTTTTTGTGAGAGATGGCACCAGATTGTTGGCAAATAATTGTTTTTTTTTTTCTTTCTGTATTCAGCCATTAGCATTTTAGGAGTCCATTGATTATTTTCATTTTGTACCATCCCTGTCCCTTTTAAGCTAAGCTGCCAGTGTTCCTTCTATTGCAATTCTCTAAAAAAAAAAAAAATGTGTTTATCTTCAGCGGACCCTACTGAGGCTCATTTCATTAAACAAAAGTAATATCCAATAATCTCTTCAAGTTAAACTTATCTCTGCCTTGCACTTTTGTTAATTACTATGAGGAATCACACAACAGTTTTCTATAATCTCATAATTTGAGAGGATCTGGAAACTACATCCTTAATCTCTTTATTGGATGTTTTCATGACCCTATAATATTCTGAAACCATATCTTTCATGTTATAGTGTGAAAAATGACTTTCAACTTATGCCTGGCATCATATATAAGAGAGAGGCAATAATAGATATTGAACAAACTGGATTTAACAGTTTTTTTCAAAGTGAACCTTGGAAATAATAGTCCAACACATTTGTTATATTCTGCCTGTTAGAAGTCACTGACTATGTCTAGTCAATACAAGAATAGGGGGTTAGTGGCCGGCGCCGTGGCTCAACAGGCTAATCCTCCACCTAGCGGCGCCAGCACACCAGGTTCTAGTCCCGGTCAGGGCGTCGGATTCTGTCCCGGTCGCTCCTCTTCCAGGCCAGCTCTCTGTTATGGCCCGGGAGTGCAGTGGAGGATGGCCCAAGTCCTTGGGCCCTGCACCCCATGGGAGACCAGGATAGGCACCTGGCTCCTGCCTTTGGATCAGCGCAGTGCGCTGGCCGCAGCGCGCCGGCCGCGGTGGCCATTGGAGGGTGAACCAACGGCAAAGGAAGACCTTTCTCTCTGTCTCTCTCTCTCACTGTCCACTCTGCCTGTCAAAAAAAAAAAAAAAAAAAAAAAGAATAGGGGGTTAGATGAAATTGACTACCAGGAAGATCTCACTGGAAGCCACTGCAAAGGTTACTTACTATACCATTACTAGAAAGCTATAAGCTGAGTGGCACTAAGAGTTCATACAAGGTGGGAAAACATTGTAATTCAAAACCAGTCAGATTGCAGAAAATTTGTTGCTCAAATTTGGCATACAGGGAAGATATTAGAAAGATTATGTCTTAGTAGATGAGATAAACTGCTTCCTAAATAGAGCCCTCAGTAAGTTCACATTAATAAGATTTTTAAAAAGCTAAGAACTAGAGGCTGGTGTTGTGGCATAGTAGGTGTACGCCACCACCTGTGATACAGGCTCCACTTTCAATCCAGCCCCCTGCTGATGCTCCTGGGAAAGCAGCAGAGATTGGCCAAAGTGCGTGGTTCTCTGCACCTATGTGAGAGACCCAGAAGAAGCTCTTGACTCCTGACTTTGGATGGACCCAATTCAGCCTTTACCACCATATGGGGAGTGAACCAACAGATGAAAGATATCCCTCTCTGTAACTGCCTTTCAAATAAATCAATAAATCTTTAGAAAGAAAAAGCTAAGAAATCATAAAGTTGATGTAAAGTAGTAAAGTATCCAGCATATGTATGTATGTCTTTGTGTTCATGTAGTGTGTTGTGTATGTTTGTGTGTGGATGTGTGGGTGTGGTGGAATAGAACGGGGTGTGCTTTAAAATTCTTATAGGAAGACTACAAGATGTGGACATTCATCAATGTAATATTAACTACATCCATTTCTCAAACTTTAATTTACATGTAAAGAGGAAGAAAAATGTGAACATAAACAAAAGTTAGACACCATCTAAAAATAAACACTTAAATGATATAGATGATATAATTAGCAGATGAGAAATTCTAAAAAAGTTCAAATATAGATCAAAGAAGAACTCTCAAAGGGAATAATAATATGCAGAAATAAAAATTAAAATACATTTTAAAATATGTATGCTATAGTTAAAGCAATGCTCACAAGGAAATATATAGCACTAAATCTTACAGTAGAGAAGATGGTCTCAAATTAGTAATCTAAATTCCTACCTTAATACTAGAAATAGAAGAATAAGGTATATCCAAAATACAGAGAAATAGTCCAAATATATCTACAGAAATAGAAACATAAAATTTGAATTAGGAAAGAAATATGGAAAATTTTAAAAAGAGCTAGTTTTTATTTAAACCATTTTATTAAAGATTTACTTACTATTTTGTAAAGTAGAATGACAGAGAGAAAGGAAGAGAAAGCTGGAAAGAGAAAGAGAAAGAGAGAGGGATCTTGCATCCACTGGCTTACCCCTCAAATACCTGCATAGACATGGGTTAGCAAGGCCAAAGCCAGGTGACAGGAACTCCATCCATCCATGTCTTTTATCTGAGTGACACGAATGCAAGTAGTTGGGCCATCATCTGTTGCCTTCCTAAGAACATTACCAGGAAACTGATCCAGAAGCACAGTTGAACTGGGACTTGAACTGGGACTTAGATGGGATGCCAGTGTCTAAAGTTGAGGCTTAACCTGCTGCATGACAACTCCAACTTGCAAGTTAATTTAAAAAAAAAAAAGAAAAACCTAAGGAAAATAGGTAATTCTGAGCATGACTGGCAGAAATAGTAAAAGGCGGTGCAAGACAGTAATATCCAGAATGAAACAGGAGTTATTACCACAATTCTGAAAGCCATTAAAATGATGGTAAGATGTTACCATGTGCAACTCCATTCTTCTAATTTCACCAATTTTGGGAAATTCACCAATACCTTGAAAAGCACAAGCTACCTAAATTCAGTAAAGATGAAATAGACAAAATTCAATTTTTATTTATATTTATTATATTTTATTTGAGAGGTTGAGAGACACACATACAAGATGTAAATACATCTGCTGATTCACTCCCCAAATGCCCATAAATGCTGGGAGTGGCCTAAGCTTAAATCAAGAGGTTGGAACTGAATGGAGGTCTCCTAGGAGGTGGCAGGGGCCCAACTACTTGAGCCATTTCTTGCTACCTCCCAGGATATGTATTGGCAGGTAGCTGGAATTCAGAGCCAGAACTACACATCAAATCCAGATCTTTGATATGGGGTGTGAACATTTTAACTGCTGGTTTTTGTCCTGGCTACTCTGCTTGTGATTCAGCACCCTATTCATGGCCTGGACAAAGCAGTAAGAGATGACCTAAGTACTTGGGCCTCTGTCACCCACATGAGAGACCTGGAAGAAGCTCCTGGTTCCTGGCTTCTGTGTGACCCAGCTTTGGCCATTATAGCCATCTGGGAAATGAACCAGCAGATGGAAGATCGATCTCTCTCTCTCTCTCTCTCTTTCTCTCTCTCTCTTCCCTCTCCCTGTGTGTGTGTGTGTGTGTGTAACTCTGACTTTCAAATAAATAAACAAACCTCAAAAAATTCTCAGCAAAATATTGGCAAGTCTAATTCAACATTGTGTGGAAATAAATATATTCCATAACTAGTTGAATAGCAAATGCTATAAGGTTAAAAAATACAATGTATAAAGCTTAGACAAGGAAGATATCTTTATTCACAGATGGCATGATGGCTTACTTCAGAAAGCATAAGAATTATACCAAAAAGATATTTGAATTTTTTATTTCCTGCATGCCTATATGAGTCCAGACTTTTAATTTTATCTTGTTTCTTCTTGGGCCCTAACTGTTTCCCCTGATTCCCAGGCTTTCAGATATGAACTAAAAGAAATTTCGAAATATTTCTCCATCTGTCTCCCTTATAAAATTCTGAACATGAAATGAAGAAAGGATGAAAATAGAAGTTTATAGCTCAATAGAAATAAAAATTATTAGATTTAAATCTATGAAAAATATCCTGGGGAAAGAACACAATAAGAATATTTG
The DNA here is from genome assembly GCF_033115175.1 of Lepus europaeus. Taxonomy (NCBI): domain Eukaryota; kingdom Metazoa; phylum Chordata; class Mammalia; order Lagomorpha; family Leporidae; genus Lepus; species Lepus europaeus. The sequence goes on from NC_084831.1 coordinate 64,980,380, forward strand.
TTTCATTCTAGGTTTATAAATTTAGTGAATACTTTCTAGAAATAGATTTTTCCTCACTGCATTGTAGACTGCTTGCCCCAAGCTCTTTTCAGTCGCTGAAAGCCACCATGTCATATTCATTGTTTTAGTGTAATTTGAGAATAAATTTAGTATTATTAGCATATTTCAAGACATGACATTTCAAATCTATTTATGCTGACACGAAACTATTATCTTAGATATCTCTTTCAAGATTGGAATGTAGGTGTACACAAAACATTTTCTTGGAATTTTTAGAGCTCTCAAATTGTATGATATAATTCAACATTTAATTGAGTAGGGCTTTTGTTGTTTCATCATTGTTTTCTTGCTATATTTTATCTCCTGCCAAATTTTGTGTTTTTGATAGTAGCACATACATTTTTGCTACCACCTCCTTGCAAAGTCAATAGACCTCAATCCAGACAAAATATTGGGCACGCAACAAGCATTTTGCGTATTTTCAGTTGAAGCCATTTAAAATTAATTTGTAATGTAGCAAAAGAATGGCCCAGAAGGGGAAAAATGTAGAAATCCATGGTGAGGTCAAAGCTCTGAGTAAAAGAAGAAGGGGCTTATCCTGGAATGTGATGAAAAGAACAGGGAAGAAAATGGGATATTTGCTGTCTCTGAGCCAACCCTCAGCAGCCAGCTCCATTGGAAAGCCTGAATCAGCAGCCTCATGGACCTAAATTAAACATTTTGCTAATATATAATTCTCTTCATTTTATCTGATTTTACTCGGGTATTAAGTAAATCAGATGTGGGCAAACCTTCTGCCAAATTAGTGAGTAGCTTTCAAATAACAAGAAAAATGATCACTTACAATATTCATTGAATCTTGTTAACATGAATTATAGTGAATGAAGACCTGCAGCAAGATTTATTAAAAATTCAAATTTTTGACAATTGCAGCATGGATTTGGCTATTGATGCATTGTTGGAGAAGCAAGATGAAAAGGAGACTTTCAACTTTGCAAATTAAGTTGGTTCATCACCTGCAGGAGGGAGACTAATAAGGACCCAAATGTTTTCTTCCATTTAATAAAAGATCTTCAAAATGACTGAGCCAGTACCCTGAAGCATATTTTTAAAATTTGGGGGGAATATGGAATTTCCCTTTTAAAAATCTAGCAATTTAGAGTTGTATTCTATTTTTTCAAAAACTGGTGAGGGCACCAGAATTATCATTGCTGCTTTGAATATCAAGATGTATTAAGCCATATATATATATATATATATATGCGTAATTTCTCAGACCAAAAGTCAATTTTAGCCTTGAAGACATGTGACCATTGCAGATCACTGTATTTATGTTATGCTCAACTGCATTTGCAGCTTCACAGTCTAGTAAACAACTAATTTTCCCAACACTGTTCACAGTGAGTTGAAGCACTTGCTATTGCCTATTCAGCATCTCTTTTAATTTGCAAGCAGCTCCATAAATCTTTCTTGGCTTCTAGGGACATAAAGACTCCTATGATGAAGTGGCCAGCATGGTGGCTTAACAAGCTGAAGGCTAGCTTTTTCCCTCCATGCATCCTGGGGACTACTGCCTTATTCCTGGCAAAGTACATCAGATTTTGAATTCTAGCCAGGGTAATTAGCACACTTTAGGATCTCAATACACAAAGCAGAATGGTCAGCATTAGCAAAGATGTCTTGTTGAGTGTTCCCTGAGTTGTATAAAAGAAAAAAGAAATAGCCAGCTGCAGCAGGTCTTCAGGACTCTAAGGAAAGTGACCCATTACACACATTTCCACCTTAGGGAGCACTGTAGAAATCAACAAGCTATGCTAGGAGGCAATGTCTTTATTACCTGTTTTCAAGTACATTTAAAGAAATAGGAATAAAGAACGATCTGAGAGTGCCCTTCACATTCCCTAGAAATCAAAGCCTAAGTATGAAAGCTGCATTTCCTAGAATATGGGTATCAACAAAACAAAGTTAAAACTTCTAGTAGAAGCAATCTAAGGCAGGGACTATGCTTGGTATATTCTGAAAATGTGATATAGCCAGCTGTTTAAAAATAAATTTGGTGTTGGGGCAAATGTGGTTGTTCTTTTAGGAAATTCATTATCAATTTATCATAAAGATTACATTGTCTAGCTTTAGCAGTAGTATTTTGAAAACTTGGCATCTATGGTTAAATCATTTGGAATTCTTTAGGGAGCCTCAAGACCTGTTATTAACATTCTAAACTATGAGCTTGATGTTAGACAGAATTCTCTGGAAAGTAGCATCAAATAGTTCACAAGTTGTTTCATACAAAGTTGTTCTCTGAGAGAGATAAAGTTGAATGTGCCATGCTTCTTTTTTTAAGAAAATAGACATTTTAAAAGAACTATATAAGGTTCACGGCAAAATTAAATGTTTACCCTGTCCGCACTATCCATATCTTCCCACAATCAACATTACACCAATGTGGTACATTGCTATAGTTAAAGAACCTATCCTGGCACATCATTATCGCCCAGAGTCCATAGGTTACATTAGAATTCACTCAGTGTTATACAGTATACAAGTTTTGTGAAATGGCATGTATTCACCACTGCAGTATCACATAGAGGATTCCACTGTACTGGGATTTTTCTGTGCCTTGTCTTATATTCTTTAGTTTCCCTTTACAGGAATGCCATATAGTGAGAATCATATAGTATGCTGCTATGCAATGCAAACTATAGTTTAGGTCATCCTAAGTCTCACACTATCTCAGAAGGACACCGACCACTCTGAACACCTAGCTGGTATCACTTGCCAGCCATGGAGGTTAAGGGCTATTACAAGTCTTCTGATAGCCATAGAGCTCAACAAGTTGGTTAAGGAGCTATTTTTGAAGCAAAGTGAAGGAATGTTGTTACACCATACCATTTTCCACCTCCAGCTCCCCATTAATTTGTGAAAGTATAAAAGCTTGTGTCTTCTATCTTTCTGTGTGGAGCTGAGCCTTGCTACAGCATTGCCTGCAGTAGCATTCCATGATGAGTTGCCTTCACAGTCTTTTCTGTTGTATGACTCTTCCTTTTTCACTTCTATCTCAAGACTCCTGCTCAGTTTGAGGTGTGGATGGGGCCAGGGTGAAAAAGGAGCCCTGTGGGGACAGTATATGATTCGCTATACTGTGGTAGCTGCTATTTCAGATTGGTTTCTTTCATTCAGTGATGTGCTTTTTAGTGTTCTTTCATGTCTTTTAATGGTTTCATAGTAGTTTTCTTTAGCATAGATAATTTTCCATTAACTGGGTGACTTACTTAAGAATATTTTGATCTCCTACAGATTTCCACAATTATGTGTAGTCATAATAAATATCCTTTGCAAGTCTTTGTGTGAACAAAATTTTTTATTCATTAGAGCAAATACTGAAGTGTACATTTACAAGACTGTATGGTTAAATGTGTGTTTGGTTCTGTAAGAAATTCCTAAACTGTCTTCCAAAGTGGCACTACTATTATGCATTCTCACTATTAGCAAATTATAGTTCACATTGCTCTACATACTACCAAGTATTTGGTGTTATCAATTTTTTGGGTTTTGGCCGTGTGTTGTAATTTTTTTTTAAAAAAAATATTTATTTGCATGAAGGACAGAGTTACAGAGAGGCAGAGGCAGAAGCAGATAGAGAGAGGTCTTCCATTTGCTGGTTCACTCCCCAGATAGCTGCAACAGCCAGAGCTAGGCTGATCCGAAGCCAGGAGCCAGGAGCTTCTCTCAGTCTCCTACGTGGGTGCAGGGGCCCAAGGACTTGGGCCATCTTCCACTGCTTTCCCAGGTCATAGCAGAGAGCTGGATTGGAAGTGGAGCAGCCGGGACATGAAACAGCGTCCATAAGGGATGCCGGCACTGCAGGCAGCAGCTTTACCCGCTATGCCACAGCTCCAGCCCCGTGCCGTACTTTTTGAAAATAAATTCCTCTGGTCAGCTCATGTAAGAACCATTCTGCCATACCAGTCCTATTATATATAGCAATATGACCCATATATAGAAAACATATTAAAATATTCCATATACTTATTATGTATATTAGGCAGTTTTCCATTATTATAATGAAGTACCTAGGGTAGGGTGATTTTATAAAGAAATGAGGTTTATTTAGCTTACAATTCTGGAGGTTCAAGGGGATGACGTTGGCATCAATTCAGCTCTTGTGAGGATGCCATGACAACGGCAGGCATGTGTGCAAGAGCAAAATGTCACATCACTAGAAACAAAGCTGATAATCTGGATAAGGTAAGGCTTGCTCTTTTTATTACAATCTATATCAAGAACTAACAAGGGTCTCATGGAGCTGCCTAAATCTATTCCAAGGATATGTTCCCAGTGACATAAAGACCCCCCCCCCACTGAGCCCCAACCAACACTGCCATAGTGGGAACCAAGCTACCTACCAAGACAGGAAAACTGTATCCCAACCGTAGCAGTATATAAGTGTATATGTGTGCAACTGTGTATGTATATATGTGTATGTATATGTGTTTGTGTGTGTGCCAGGGTCTTTAAGTCATGAAATACGATAATTAGCTCTTTTAATAGTAACTACCTAAGTACACATTTTAACAGAGAAATCTGTGGCTTTCTGTTATATTTAGCAATAGGTCACATGCACCAGAAGTACCAAGCAAAGCAATTGCACGACAAAAGTCTGTCATTAAGAACAAAACCATTTCTTTTATTTATTGACATTTTGCATAGCTTATTGTCTTTCATGAAAGTTCATGATAGATGCTCCAAATTATTATTTTGAGTTAGGAGAAGCTGGGCAAATCCACTTGGTATATTTTGATTATTACTATCTATTTCTCATTAACCTCTTGGTTGTGTTGTGGGAGTTACTGATCCATGTAGTAAAGATGAGAAAAATGTCAGTCTATCAAATTAAAAACTACAAAAAAACAAATTTCCAATAAAAGCTAAAGCAAATAGCACTTACTTTTTTTTTAATTCTTCAAACTCCTTGAAATTGTTATTTCCCCCACTTTGCTTTTTGATAAACAGAGGAAGCTCAGAACCACATATTAAGATTAAGGCAAGAATAATCACTTGGTTATTACAACAAGTATAATTCCAAATTAAAATTAAACTCCTGTTAGGAGGACATGCAAATAATTTGTTGAAAAGTAAAGTAATAAGCTCTAGACTAGGTTATTTCCTTAACTTAAATTATTATTGAATGTTTTTATTAAATCAGCCAGAAATGGTGCATGTCTGTGTATATGTGGATGTTTGTGTGTGTGTATATACACTCACATACCTAATTTTATCTCTATCAATCATTGTATGATTTATATAAGCTATTACTCTTGATCCTTTGGTTCATAACTTATTGATCACTAATGTATTAAATCTTCACTTTTAAAAATTTTATGCCTCTGAAGTAATATATGATTATTAAAGAAAATTAGGTTTCAGTAATGAGGAATATAAAGAAAATAAAAACAACAATAAAATTTTAAAATGTCTACAATTACATCATTGATGAACTTACAGAAAAAATGCTGACTTGTGATTCAGAGGCATAAAAATATCAATGAAAAGTGTTCTCTCTATGTCTTCTCTAAATCTATGCCTTTCAAATAAAAATTAAAGTGAGAAAGAGGGGCCGGTGCTTTGTCTCACTTGGTTAATCTTCTGCCTGCGGCGCCCGCATCCCATATGGGTGCTGGGTTCTAGTCCTGATTGATCCTCTTCCAGTCCAGCTCTCTGCTGTGGCCCAGGAGGGCAGTGGAGAATGGCCCAAGTGTTTGGGCTCTTGCACCTGAATGGGAGACCAGGAAGAAGCACCTGGCTCCTGGCTTTGGTTTGGCACAGCACTGGCCATAGCGGCCATTTGGGGCATTTTGGGAGTGAATCAATGGAAGGAAGACCTTTCTCTCTGTCTCTCTCTTTCACTGGCTAACTCTATCTGTCAAATAAAAAAATAAAGTGAGAAAGAAAGGAGCAGGTGCTTTGCACAGCAGTTAGATTCCTGCTTTGGACACCCGAATCCCAAATCAGAATGCCCTCTTGAGTACCGGCTTCTCTCCTTCCTACCCAGCTTCCTGTTATTGCACATGTTGGGAGGCAGTTATTGATAGCTCAGACATTTGAATCTTTGGCTTCTACATTTAAGAACTGACTTGAGCCCTAGCTATTGCAATCACTGGGAGAGTGAACCAGTGGGTGGAAGGTAACTCTCTCTTCCTCTACTTTTTAAATAAAAATGAAAATAATAAATTAAAAATTAAAAAAAACTGGCATCAATAGCATCTGAGCTCCATAGCTCTTCTTTTAAACTTTTTAAAATTTTATTTAAGGTATATAGATTTCATGTATTTCAGGAACATAGTGATACTTTCCACCCTTCTCTCCCTTCTGCCCACATTCCACACTTCCTCCTCCCTTTCCTATTCCCATCCTTATTTTTTACAAAGAACTATTTTCAGTTAATGTTATACACATAAAATTAGCCCTACACTAAGTAAAGAATTCAACAAATAGCATAAAGAAAAAAAACAACAACAACAGAAACACTATTTCTCAATAGTCAAGATAAGGGTTGTTAAACATTGCATCTCAAAGTGTCAATTTCATTTCTACAGATTACCTTTTAGGAATTCTATTAGTTACTACAGATCAGGTAGAACATATGGTGTTTGTCTTTTTGAGACTGGCTTATTTCACTAAATATAATGGTTTCAATTGCATTCATTTTGTTGCATATGACAGGATTCCATTTTTTCCCACTGTGTAGTGTTCCATAGTATATATACACCATAATTTCTTTATCCAGTCAACAATTGATGGACACCAGGATTAATTCCATATCTTAACTATTGTGAATTGAGCTGCAATAAATGTGGGTAAGGATCACTCTTTCATATCCTGCTTTCATTTCCTTTGGGTACATTCCCACAAGTGGTATGGTTGGGTTATATGATAGGTCTATATTGTGATTTCTGAGGTCTCTACATACTCTCTTCCATAGTGACTTCACCAGTCTACATTTCCACCAACAGTGGACCAGGGTACATTTTCCCCAAATCCCCACCAGCATTTATTTTTTGTTGATTTCTGTGTGAGAGCCATTCTAATTGGGGTGGGGTGAAACTTCATTGTGACTGACTTGCATTTCCCTGACGGCTAGTGATCCTGAGCATTTACTCAAGTGTCTGTTGGCCATTTGAATTTTCTCTCTTGAAAAATGATTATTCAAGTCCCTTGTCCATTTCTAAACCAAATTGTTTGTTTCATTGTGGTAGAGTTTCTTGAGCTCTTTATAGATTATGAATATTAATCCTTTATCAGTTGCATAGTTGACAAATATTTTCTCCCATTCTATCAGTTGCCACTTTACCTTGCTGAATGTTTCTTTTGCAGCATACAACCTTCTCAGCTTCTGGTTTTGATTGTCTCTGCTTCTGAGGTCTTTTCCAGGAAGTATTTGCAAATGTCAATGTCTTGCAGAGTTTCCCAATGTTCTCTAGTAACTTGATGATATTGGGTCATAGATTTAGGTCTTTATTACTTTTGAGTGGATTTTTGTGTTAGGTATAAGGTAGGAATTTTGTTTCATCCTTCAGCATGTGGAGATACAGTTTTCCCAGCATCATTTGTTGAAGAGACTGTCCTTGCTCCAGGAATTGATATAAACTGCTTTGTAGATGGGGGATAGATGTATTCTAATTCCATTGGTCTGCAAATCTGTTTTTGTGCCCTACAGAGCAGTTATATGTCTTGAAATCTGGTATTGTGAAGCCTCTGTCTTTGTTTTTATTGTTTAAGACTGCTTTAGCTATTCTTGGCTTCTTGTGTTTCCATATGAATTTTAGTATTATTTTTTCCAGATTTGAGAATAATATCATTGTTATTTTGATTGGCATCATGTTGAATCTATAAATTGCTTTCAGTAGTATGGGCATTTTGGAGATATGGAGTCTTCCAATCCATGAAAATGCGAGTTTTTTTTTTTCCATTTTCTTTTTGTCTTCTATTTCTTTTTTTAAGGGAAAGGGTTTATTGGGGAACATCCTACAGACCAGAGTGAAGGGGCAGCAAAGGAAAAAGAGAGAGAAAGAGAGTATAAGAGAGAAACAGAGAGGAGAGGAGCTAGCAAGGAGAGAAGAGAGCAGAGAGCAGGAGAGGCGAGCTAAGAGAGAACCAAGAGAGAGCATATATTCAGGAATGGGCTTTTAAAACTTTGCCTGAGGGTGGGCAGGGAAGCAGGAGCAGTGAATCCCATTAGGATGGGGGTGTCTTCTATTTCTTTAATGTTTTGTAATGTTCATCATAGAGATCTTTGACATCCTTGGTTAAATTTATTCCAAGGTATTTAATTGTTTTTTGCAGCTATTGTGAATGGGATTGATTTTTTTTTTTTTGACAGGCAGAGTGGACAGTGAGAGAGAGAGAGAGAGACAGAGAGAAAGGTCTTCCTTTGCTGTTGGTTCACCTTCCAATGGCTGCCGTGGCCGGCGCGCTGCGGCCAGCGCACCACTCTGATCCGAAGGCAGGAGCCAGGTGCCTATCCTGGTCTCCCATGGGGTGCAGGGCCCAAACACTTGGACCATCCTCCACTGCACTCCTGGGCCATAGCAGAGAGCTGGCCTGGAAGAGGGGCAACTGGGACAGAATCCGGCGCCCTGACCGGGACTAGAACCTGGTGTGCCGGCACCCCAAGGCGGAGGATTAGCCTGTTGAGCCACGGTGCTGGCCAGGGTTGATCTTAGAAGTTCTTTCTCAGCCATTGCATTGTCTGTGTATACAGTGATATTTGTCTGTTAATTTTATATCCTACCAGTTTACCAAACTGGCCTATGAGTTCCAATAGTCTCTTAGTAGAGTCTTTTGGATTCCCCACATATGGAACCATGCCATCTGCAAATAGAGATAGTTTGACTTCTTACTTTCTAATTTGTATCTCTTTGATTTATTTTTCTTGCCTAATAGTTCTGGATATATTGAATAGCGATGATGAGGACTATATTAAATAGGACTCTATTGAAGCAATGGTGAGAGTAGGCATCTTTGTCCAATTCCAGATTGTAGTGGTATTACTTCCAACTTTTCCTCCTTCAATAAGACACTAGCTATGGGTTAGTCAAAAATTGCCTTGGTTGTGTTGAGGAATCTTTCTTCTATATCCAATTTGCTTAAGGTTTTCATCATGAAAGTATGTTGTTTTTTATCAAATACTTTCTCTACATTTATTGAAATAATCATACAGTTTTTGTTATTCAGTTTGTTAATGTGATGTATCACATTTATTGATTTGTGAATGTGGAACCATCCCAGCATACCAGGGATAAATCTCACTTGGCCCTGATGAGCTCCATATGTCTTCATTTTTTTTTTTATCAAGCAAAGGCTCATTTTAGTGATGAAAATGAGAAGCAGTATGATTTTTATGAAGATAAAAATAAGTAAAACTATATTTAATGTTTTATTTTTAGTTATATTTATTATTTAAGATGCAAGAGGTGCATTATACCTATATGTTTTCATTATTAAAGGTATCATATTTTAAATGTTCTTTTTAGTAATTTTGTCACTTTCACTTAACTGTTTATACAAAAATTTCTCCACTCCCATAGAAATGGCTTAGCACCACTCTTTGCAATAATTCTTTTACTAAATGCTTTGTTAAGTAAATGTTCTATTACTTAGTTAGCTAATACATTATTTTACACATTTGAAATATGTCCAATATTTATAATCAAACCTTTTTAATTAAATTTTTTTATCTTTATAGGATTAGCAATTCCAACAAACATGTGTTTTTATATTTTTTAAATACTTCAAAATACTTCATAGAAATTTTATACAAACTTCTACTAACACTTCAGCTATATCTGAAAGTATCTAATGAATCTTTCACAGCTGTAAGGACAGCTAGGATATTTGGAAACCAGTCTATCCACTGATATTATCAACAGATTTAAAGAGTCTCTCCAGTTTCTCCACAAAGTTTTGGTGTCCTTGGAGAACATGCAATTCACAATTCTGGATTTAAAACAACTTTAAAAAATGTTTTCTTGAGCCAATGTGGTGGCACAAATGGGGTAAGCTACTGCCTGCAATACTGGCATTCAATATGGATGTTGGTTCAAGTCCTAGCTGTTCCATTTCATTTCTACCTACCCTCTGATGCACCTGGGAAATCATTCACGTGGGAGAACTGGAGGAAACTCCTTGCTCCTGGCTTCAGACTGACCTGACTGGGCCATTGAGGCCAGGCATTGGGCTGCATGTAGTCAGATGGAATAAGTTACTCATTTGTTCTTTTGACACATCAGCATAAAGAGGATGTGCATGAATCCATATTCTAGCCTGTTTAACTTAAGACATTGTACAGAATATATAATCATAGAAATAACATATTTGTAGAGAAATTAAATGAGGTAATCAGTTCACCAATACTGGTTTTTAAATAATGAAATTTACACAAATAGTGAAGAGGTAAAGGAATTAAATCAATTATTGGGGCCCAAAACAGCACATTTATAGGCATTCAGAGAGACAATGAAATTACTGTATATTGTGACTGCTATTTTAATAACATTACATTTTTATACAATTGATCATCATTTGGTCAACATAGTCTTTGAATATTTTGTACATCATTTTTCTTGGAATATTGTGTGACTGTATTCTAGATTAGTTCTCTTCTTGTCTTCTCATACATTGCTAATTGTCTGAATATTTGTGTCCATTCAAAATTCATGTGTTTAACTCTTAATCCCCAAAATGATGACTATAGAAGTTAGAGCATTTGGGATGGAGAGTTCATGAATAGGATTTGTCACCTTATTAAAGGAGCGCACTGGAGAGCAAGTCCTGATCAGATACCAGGTCTCCTGACATCTTGGTCTTGGAATTCACAACCTCAAAAGCTGCGAGTAATACACTTCTGTGTGTTATTAGCTACCTAGTTTATGGCATTTTGCTTTAGGAAGCCCAAAAGCATAAAAGCATAGATTTGATGTTGGAACATATATTCTCTCTCCTTAATCTTAAAATTTCCTTACTTTATAATATTTCCTAAAATCATTCAAATATGTGCAAATCTCTACTATGTTCAAAAAGGATAAACAAACAGATATTTAAAAGTTTCATATAACACCTGATTATATTTCCTACCATTACCATTTCACTGATGGGGACACTAAGATTTACAGGTAGTAAGAACCTTGACCAAGGTCACAAATGACATCAACTCCCTTGAGATCTTGGGCTGTGAATTGCAAAGACCATGTTCTTTCTAGCACTCAAATAGCACATTTCTGCTCTCAAATGTAATCTTGTCCTACTGTTCATACAGAATAAAGCACAAGATGCCATGGAGCTAATTTTTCTAAGATAGTCCTGAAATTGCCCACATATATTTTATCTTTTCCTACAGGGATCATGACAGGATGGCACTACCTAGTTCAATGAACCATGTTTTTCTGTAATTCAAGTACATTTCTTAACTAACTCCCCTTGTGAAAGATTAGCAGAGAATTGAGCCAGCTGCAAATACATTGTGCTTGATTTTTGTGAATTAGCATGAATACTAAAATTTCTAGAAAATTGATGGTTGGTGGAATTTACATAATTTTGGTCATATTAAGAACTTCCAGTTATTTAAATATGATTTGCCTCTTTCTGCAGTAATATCATGCTTTTTATGAAATAAAGATAACAGCTGAGACCTAATTCATTTAAATTCTATTATACAGTCACTGAGCAATATGATAAGTATCTCCTCCATAAAAAAAGATCCTTTGAGCATGAGTCATCTATGCTAATGTGACTTATTAATGCATTCACTTTTTATAGACCACTAGAAATTTCTTCGCACATATTTTCTTCATAGTGAATTAACTGTAGGTATTTTAGTCATCCATATAAAAACATTGTTTCATTTAGATTCTGGTATACCCCTGTGCACATAAAATGAAGAAAGACACTCCCAATTTGAATTTTCATCAGCACTTACTTTTGTATTTGTGATATCATCAAAATCAAGGGATTGTAAATTATCTGAATTTGTCCTCATTCTTACTATTTTTCTTCAATTTTTTTGTTGAAATGTTTCTTTAATCTAAAGCAAAAACTTCTACCTGCATTTTTCATCTCACTCCGTCCTCCATCTGAAGGACCTTGACCCATCAAGTATTCCCTCTAATGATGGAATCTTCAGATTCTATGTGTGTCCCTTGCTTTCCCTTCACCATACAATTCAGTTTCCTTGTCTGAAGTAACACACTTAAGGTCTACTCTTACAGCCAATCAACTGTACAGTGTTACTAACTACAGTCACCATACTATCAATTACATCTCTAGAACTTATGCATCCTACAGAACTGAGATGCTGTACACATGATTAACATCGTCATGTTTTCCCCAGCTCTTAGCCACTAGTAATCACCTATCTACTCTGTTTCTCTTAGTTCAACATTTTCAGATTGCACGTATCAGTGAGATGATACTGTATTTGTCTTTCTGTGTGTGGCTTATTTCACTTAGCATAATATACATCTTTTAGTTTATCAGTTATACCTCAAAAGTTCAAAAAATTAAAATAAGCTAACAAATAAATGAAAGCCTACATCAATGTTATGCGTTATGTCCCTTTCTACATATTATCATGTTTCTGCTTTTCCCCACTTAAAATTTCCATGTTCTCTTTTAAGTATTCTTTTTTCTATGCAGAATTTATTGAACATTTTAAATAGCATACACAAATTGTTGCTTTTCCCTTTGTTCCCTATATTTTCTTTTTTTTTCTTTTTTTTTTAACTTTTATTTAATGAATATAAATTTCCAGTATACAGCTTATGGATTACAATGGCTTCCCCTTCCCATAATTTCCCTCCCACCCGCAACCCTCCCCTCTCCCGCTCCCTCTCCCTTTCCATTCACATCAAGATTCATTTTCAATTCTATGTTCCCTATATTTTCTGACGTCTACTACCCATTTTCTAGCTTTATCACTCCCCTTAAACTGCTGATAGTTCCTTCAATGAAAATTCAGTTAATAAAAATTTCATAATAGTTTACCTTTTTTTCTTTTTCTTTATTCTATTTTCTCTTCACTTTCTATTTCGGCTGTTCTTTTGTCTTTTGTTTAAAAAGGTTTATTTATTTTATTTGAAAGGCAGAGTTACAGAGAAGCAGAGGCAGAGAAAGAGAGATTCCGTCTGCTGGTTCACTCCCCAGGTGTCTGAAACTGCCAAAGCCAGGAGCCAGGAGCTTCTTCCGGGTCTCCCACATGGATGCAGGGGCCCAAGGGCTTGGGCCAACTTATATTGCTTTCCCAGGCCATAGCAGAGAGCTGGATTGGAAGTGGAGCAGCGAGGACTCTAACCAATGCCCATATAGGATGCCAGCACTGCAGGCAGCAGCTTTCCCTTCTATACCACAGTGCCAGACTTTTTTTTTAGGTCTATTGATTCCAAATGCAGTGTAACAGAAATAGAGGGAGTCTCTCTCTCTCTCTCTCTCTCTCTCTCTCTCTCTCTCTCTCATGCACACACACACACACGAAACAGAGAGCAGAGAGGGAGAGAGAGTTATGGGCTGGGACAAAACCAGGAGCAAACAACTCCATTCAGTTCCCCCCTGTGAGTGTCAAGATTCCACATATTTGGGCAATCTTCTACTGATTTTGCTGGTACATTAGCAGGAAGCTGGATCAGAAACAGAGAGTAGCCAGAACTCCAACTGACATTCTACTGTGGAATGTCAGCATTCCAAGTGGCAGTGTAACCTACTGTGTCACAATGCAAACCTCCTGTGTTCTATGTTGATTCTTACTTCTACCTGCTCCCTGCTCCTTTATTCACACTTTCCAAAGTCTTCTAGCCATCCCTCTCTCTACTTTTCACCATCTCCCTAAGGAAATTTGATGTGTTCCATGGTTTCAAATACCACCTGTAGACAGATAAGTGCCAGAATTAATTTCCAGGATAAATATTTCCTCTGAGTTCCAGACACATAAACTCATTCAGTTTTCCTGATGGACATCTTCATAAATAAATATAGCTCACAGATATAATGTGTTTCATACATTATAATATAGCATAATATAAAACTATAAAGCATTACATATAAAATGTATATCTAAGTATAATATATACGACATATAAAGTTTTATATAGTACCGTTGCTATATTTCCACCTCTGAAGGGGAAATTATAATCTATCCAGTAGCATAAACATGAAACTATAAGTCATAATTGTCGTATCCTTTTCTCATCCATAAAACCTCAATTCATTCTGAAATTTTGTCAAATTAATTTCCTTATCTGTTTATTCTTTCTATTATCACTGTTGATTTCTTAATTAAAGATCCTATATTTTTCTTTTTCTGTTATTGGTGTCCTTTTAAATACCAGTTATTTGCTAAATTTTAAATCCCACCCTCTCATGCCAATTCATTATTCACATGTCATACACAGTGATCTTAAAAGTAATTTTGATAGATTGTGTCAGCCTTCTATCTGAAACCCTTTCATCATTCTCTACTGCCTGGCCACCTAGTATTTAAGAAATAGTTCACATTCCTCATTGTGGCTTTTTTGATGGTGTAATTCAGATTATCTCTGCTATAAATTCAAACTCATCCCCTTTATAATGCATGTTCCAGATATTTTGACCAGCTTGCATTTTTCTCCATGGAACTTTTCTCCCTTACTACAGGGTACTTATAAAATTTAGTCCCTTGACTCTTTGTTGTTGTTAACCAGTTACACATATTTTATTTGTTCTTAGAATAATTAACTTAGGTACTCTCTCATCTAATAAATATGATGCAGATATCCAATGTAGTTTTCATTTTTTGTCTGGACAAATTCTTGTTATAATTTAGACATGTACATAAAAGCATAGTTATCATGTTTTCTTGTCTGTTCTCTTGATAAGATTGTGAGTTTCTTACAGCAAAATTCACTCTTATTCATATCTTAGTTATATCTCTTACCATAGCAAGTAATAATAATAATAACAAACCAAAATGAAAAAGACATCAATTATAAAACATTGCACAAAAAGCTAAATTTAAACTGTTTACATGTGCTGATTCATTTGATCTCAACAACACAAATCAGCAGACGTTATTATTATTGCCATTTAAGCCGATAATGCAACTGAAGATAGAAAGGTTAGCAATTGGTCACAGAGCTCAAAAACAGCAGAGGTGGACTTCCAACAACATACTGAGGTGTTTATGTTCATGCTTGTAATATATTTTTTACTAGAAGAATTTTGATATCATTGACCAACACAAGCAGTAGATTAGGAGATTTGAAAAGAAATTTTAAATTTGTCTGGGGACATGTCGATATTAAAAGGAATAATATTTATACCACTAAACATAGCCACCACAATGAATGAGTTATTTAGCCTTTACAAGCCTTAGATTCCTAGTCTACTGTGTGAGAATAATGGCAGTATCAATTACACTGGATTATTACTAACACTCAATCAATGAGAAAGTACATTACACAATTATGCTTTTAGTAAATGCTAGTCTCTTTATTTTGTCACCATTATCATTTTCACCATTATCACTACTTTTATTAGAAATCAGCAGCAGCTCTTTCTAAGATCCAAGATTTGTTAATTCTAATTTGCATGCTATCTGATCATTTGATCATCAAATGTTATCATTTAGTGTGCAAGTTTTATGAAGAAAAAAAATTCCCTACAAAATCTTAATCTTACAGCTTTTTTAAAAGTCCAGAATATATATTTCTGATATATTTTGTTGTCACATTAATCAATGTTCTTTATAAGCAGCAGAAGGAGATTCTGTGTAACTTTGGTAAAAATGGGAATAGGTTATCAGGATACCGAATTATTTAACAGAAATGGTTGTGAATTTCCATATTTCATATAGGACAAGTATTATGAGGAATTCCTTTATAAGCAAATATTTGAAAAGTAAAGCAAGTAAAATCCTGTTTATCAAGCAATGGAGAGAATCACTTGCTCTCTCTTGGGTATTCTTGAGGGTCACAGATAAAGAAAATTCTCACAACTGTTGACACTTTGCTTTAGAAGTGGCTTGAACTCAGAATTTGTATGGAATCCTAGTCAGAGGTATAATCTAGCTGAATGGGATAGGTTTGGTGGCTGAAAGTCTGTGGCGAGTAATATATGTGTAGATTACGTTGAATATTTTCAAAAGTTAACATCACTTCCCATGAAAAAAATTCTACTGCTGCCAAGACTTCTACATGCATAGGATTATTTATCATTAATTTCCATTATGGTCTTACACTCCAGTCTTAGTATTTGCTAAATGTACTCATTATCATCATGGTCATGGGGCAGGGGTATAGACTGTTGAGGTGGGTTCATTCTGAGAGGAGGAGCATGGTGGGGGCAAGAGGCACAGAGTCACCACACAGACCCCGGGAGCTGGGTGAATGCAGGCCAGAGGGGAGCAGCCTGCAGACTTGTTTATTTCAGTTGGTACAGCAGCTTATATAGCCAACGCAACCAATCCGGTCAAGGGCAGTCTATGCCCTAACCAATCACAGCCTGTTGCCAGGCAGTTTCTGAAGCCATTCAATCATAGCCTGTTGTCAGTCAGGCTCCATTGTCATGTGGTTTCTGAAGCCATCCAATCACAGCCTGTGGCCAGGCAGTTTCTGTTGCCAGTGGCCATCTTGGCATGGCCTTCTCATTCCACCACAATAGACTATGGTAGTCTTAACAATGTAACATTTTATGCAATACCGATAACTTCAGTTATTCTTCTGAATTCTTAATTTTCAATGAATAGTCCCCAATTGGCATTATAACTTGAATAAACCAGAAGGTAACTATAGTTCACTTACTGATAGGTAAGTGACACTTTGGCAAATTGATTGTATTTTACCTTTTCCACTGGAGATAAGGCACAGTAAACTTCCCCTATTTGAAAGAGGTATTTATTTATTTCGTGTGAATCTGGATTTGAGTACCCCACTAATACTGTTTCTTAATGACACCCATGAACATAACAATGGCTTTGTATGGTGATTCCTCAAAATCACTTTTATGCAAGGAACATTCTACAAAGTAAAATAATACCTAAACAATAAATTTGTTGTCCATAATGCTCCTCTTCTCAGCTCAGACTATATACATATTAAAAAAATGAAATCTAAGTAATACTAACTACTATAAGAGGTAAGATTGGAGATGAGATTTAGTTTGACTAATAAAATGGGCTTGCTAATACTGAACCCCAATCAGTTCAGAACACACAGAAATAGACTGGCTAGAATTATGTGTCATCATATAACATGCAGCATGAGACAGAGAGCTTTGCTTCAGCAGGAGACACAGATTGTGACTTCACACATAGAGATAGTATTCAAAATTCATTGAATTTTTAATATATACTCCATTTTAATAGAGGTGGAGAGAATCCTAGATTTTTTATTAATTAATAACTTTTCATTAGCAGTAATATCAAAAGTAGAGAAGAATTTTTCATTGTTATTTATTGCTATTATATGATACCATGTCTTCCATTTTAAAGAATATGTTGATCAACATTTAATAGATTTTTCTGATTACTATAGTGAGAAAGTATTTTTCTTTTCTCTTTTGGGGATTTACTTATTTATTTGAAAGTTAGAGCTATGGAAAGGAAGAGACAGAGAGCAAGAGCTCATGCCACAGTGATAGAGAGAGAGAAAGAGAGAGAGAGAGATTAAAAGCACTTCTATCCACTGGAATATTCTTTACATGGTTGCAATGGCTAGGGCTGGACCGAGCTGAAGCCAGGACCCAAGAGCTTCTGGGTCTTCCATGTGGATAGCAGGGCCCCAAGCACTTGTGCCATCTTCTGCTGCTTCCTTACATGCATTATCAGGGAGCTGGATTAGAAATGGAGCAGCTGGACCTCAACTGGTACTCATATGGGACACTGGGTATGCCACAATGCTGACCTTGAGAAAGTATTTTTTATGAGCTTGGTGTTGAGTAGGCAGACAAGTAGTGTAGATGTGAAATGATGCCAATTTTGAGTAAGTTAATGGCAGCAGAGATAGAGAATAATGGCTAAAATTGAGATATTTTGATTTTAGAAATTTCATAAAAAAACAGTAAAATTTAAGAAAGATATCATGAAGGACTTTCAGTGTACTAGGTCTGTAACAGTGATCTTTATTGAGAAGTAAGCCTCAGAAGAGCACATTCATATTCATCATATTCCTGAGATACCTGAAACCTCTAAGTAGAATTCTTTAAGCTCAGATAAGAAATCATATGTAAACATGCATTTGGGATATGTTTGGATTTACATGTAATGGTCCTTTGAGGCAGAAAATTCAGAGTGAGAACTGAATTGGGCCTAGTATGGGCCCATGAGAACTGCTGCACTTATAACTTACATTCCTAATGTAATATTTAGTTTTTCATCTGTAGTGTCAATTTATCAATAAAATTAAAAACGCTTATTTGGAAACATTATCAGTTCTGCCAAGTCTCCTTTCAAACATTGTTTAATAGTTTCACTGTTAAAACCATGGCCCAAACTACACTAATCTATTCTCCATGTAATGGAGTTACTAGTCTGTTCCAAATTCTCAAGTGATCCCCTCACACCTGGACTACAGAGCCCTTATGGAAACCAGAAGGCTCTGTGCTTCTGTCCTTGCCTGGGACTCTGATTTCAGCTCAAATGCTTCTCATCATCACTCATGGCACTCAGCCACAGTGACCCTCTGAATATTTCTTAAGTATTTAGCCTATGTTTTCTTCTAGTAGTTTTGTGGTTTCCTGTTTTACATTTATGTCTTTAGCCCATTTTGAGTTCATTTTTGTATATGATGAGAAGTGCGGCAGAGGGTCTTATTTCATTCTTCTACATGTGGATATTGAATTTCCCAGTACCGTATATTAAAGAGATTGCCCTTTCCTCCATGTGACTTCAAGCCGGTTGGTTGCCTCTGAGCATCCATGCTTATAGTTCTCTTGGTCTCTATCTCATTTCCCACAAATACCCACGGCTTTCCCTTTATTCCAATATCTGTTCAAATACCAAATTGGCCTTCCTGTCTACACTATGATGGCACGATTCTGGCTTCCCTATTATGGAGATTTTTCTTTTAACCAGGTATTACCAGTCTTTGATTTTTTTCTATAATTCTTGTTAACAGACTCCATATTCACTTGTTTATTTATTAATTATCTCATTTCCACAAGAATGTGATTTGAGATTAACATTTTGTCCATTTTGATTATTTCTTGTAACAGTATACTGTCTAAAACCCAGTGGCATTCAAATATTTGTGGAAGAAATAAAAGGCAGAAATATAATAAATGAATTATGGATTTAAATATTAAAGTCATGTAATTACTTAGCCAATAAATATTGAATCATGATCTACCTACATCATTTTTTTTTAAATGAGGACAAAAAAAGGAATTTCAACTTCCTTAACTCAGGGTGAGAAAAACAATTGAAAACTTCCTTACTGACAAATAATCTAATAATTATTCAATCTGCTTTCTTTTTAGTACCGAGGGTTCTCCAGAGAGACAAAAGAAATGAGACAGACAGACATACACACAGATACAGACACATGGATACACGAAAGGGGATATTTTGGGAAACTGGCTCATGTGATTCAGTTTGAGAAGTTTCACAGTAGCCTGTCTATAAACTGGGGACTTTGAGATGTTAGTAGAGTGGCTCAGTTCAATTCCAGATCCAAGGAAACCGTCAGAGCATCTCTCAGTATGAGGACAAAGGCCTGAGAACCCAGGAGGCAGCTGGCCTAAGACCTGCAGTCCAAAGGCCAGGCAGTCTGAGCTCTAACACCGGATAACATAAGGTGAAGTGTATCCCAGCTCCCAGGGGTAGGGACACATGGGCTGCTTCTATTGAGGCAGACTTTTCCACCTAAGCCATGTAAACGCACAACTCCCTCACAGGCATAGAAAAAAAAAAAAATGCCTTACTAGGTTTCTAGGTATTCCTTCATCAATTTAAACTGATACTTTAAATAACCAGCACACTACTTTCTGATATTTCAGATCCTTTTCAAATCATCTTAGAGTTCTTTTCAAAAGTTAAGAGATGAACTTCTGGGACTTTATTTTCTGTTTGTCACAAACATGTTTACATGTAGCTACTTTTATTGGCCTTCATCTCCCTTTTGTATTAGCAAGAATTTCTCCATTGTAGTGTTTTGCTCCATTGGACAATTCAGATGCTCATTAAAATACAGTGAGATTTTGCTGAATCTATTGACTGCTACTTGTGCTTTAATGAGCATTAATGAGCTTTGTGATTGTCCTGTGGAGCAAAACTCATATCTCATTAGGTGGATTCCCAAAATGCCTAAAGGTGAGTAGACACAGCTTTAGATATATAAGGTAATTTCATACTTAATTAGTTTCTTACTTGCCACACCACAGACACACATGTGGAACTATGGCTTAAAACAGCAAAATTGTTTGCTGTCACAAGTCAATGAAATGGCAAAATTCACAAAGAGCCTCTATGAATAGTTTAAAACATTCTCTCTTGTGTTAACACATTAGCTTGCTATGACTAAATTCCCAGAAAATAGAGTACAACAAAGAAGAGTTAAAATGATTACTAACTTGAGTTGACATTGCCTTGTATTTCATATAGAATATGGCATTCTGAGACACCCACATGTATTTATGAAGATGTATACATCAATGATACCAGTTGTTCTTATTAATTGTATTTTTATCAGGTGGTAGAAAGTTTACACATCATATTTTTGTTTAAAGAAAACTCTAAAAGTTGGAACTATTATTTTCATGTTAGGAATAAGAACACTGATATATGAGGTCTGTTCTTGCTTTATTTTAAGTTTGTTAGGGCTGGTGTAACAAAGTATTTAACAAATACTAACATTAAAATGTAAATATTTAACAAATATTAACAAAGTATAACAGATTGGGTCACTTAAACAACAGAAATTTATATTCTCACAGTTCTGGAAACTAGAAGTCCAAGATCAAACTGTCAGCAGATTTGTTTGCTCTTGAGGTCTCTTTCCTTGACTTGCAAATGAATAGCTTTTCTTTGCACTTCCCAAGATCTTCTCCCTGTATGTTCATCCTCTGAGTTTCTTCTTCTTCTTAGAAGAACATCAATCCTCTTAGATTAGGCCCCGACCTATGATATCATTTAATCTGAATTATTTCTTTAAATTTGCTCTTCCTTTAAACTCAATCACTTACTATGCTGTTGGGATTATTATATATTAGAACTTCAATATATGAATTTTAAGGAACAATGGTTGCCAAAAGTCACAGTTTGTAAGAGATACCTTTGTGATTAGAATTCAGCTGTAACTGGTAAGTACAGGTTTCATTCTTTAAATTTGCATGGGACTCAGAGTAATGAGCATTAATCTAAAAAAAGATTGATGTATTTTAATTGCAAAAAGGCAATTTGTTGTATTGTTATAATAGATGAAGGATGATTTCAATTTATCTAATGGTTTTTAAGTTCTCATTTACTTTAAATAAGAGTTTCTTACATGTTATGTGGAAAATGAACTCTAACAAGAATGTAACAATCAATCAAAGTTATTATATATTGATTATTTTTTATTAAAGACATTAATCTTTAGTAAATTATTGAAGATTATGGTTTTAGATAGGTTTAAATAATACTTGTATTGATTCCAACACATGTTATCAAAGATGACTGTCTAGTTGCTATTACCTTTTGATATACCTAAGAAGTAGAAAGTTGGGAGTAAAATTCGTTTTATTATTAATGGTTAAAGTAGTTTGCCTGATAAGAATATAAGGTATGGGAATTTCTGCAGAATGATGCTCCCATATTGGGCTGGTTAAGGCTGCATTTGGTCTGAATAAAGTTGAAAGGCTGTCTCTTGGAACTCCAGTTTGCAGACTCTGGCTGTACAGGGCCCAGATACCATTCTAGTGAACATACTCTGACCCAAACACCAAACAATGAATTTATGGAATTTTTTGACATTATTCAGCAGGTTTGAGCTTGAATCACAGTTCTCCAAAATATGAATTTATGTAAGTGAGATTTCTCTGAATCCTTACAACTTCTACTGTTTACTGTACCATGGTGATTGAGACAGACATTTGGACTCAAACAGCTGTTAGTGCAAATCCTTGCTGTGTGCTTATCATATTGTTTCCTACCAGCTACCTCGATTCTCTGAGCCCAAACAATCCTTGAACAAAGGGAGACATATACATATAAACTTAATAGGACACCATGTTTTTATATCACCTAACAGGGTTCTTACTGTATAGTGAATGCTTGCCCTAGTCAATGGTAAACTGACGTAGCTTTATGATAATTTACAATTTTTAATTTACTGTGAGTGATTTACTTAAAGTCTGTGTTTGTCCTTTGAACTGAATTATATGAAAATGTAGATGGTGTTGTTACTTTTTAATCAGTTTCTTTTTTTAAAAAAGATGTATCTATTGACTGATTTGAATGGTAGAGTGACACAAAAAATCAGAGGTATATTCCAACTGATGATTCATTCCCCAATTTATCCTATAACAGCAAGGACTAGGCCAGGCTGAATCCAGGAACCAGAATCTCCATCCTCGTCTCCCACATGGGTGGCAGGAATACAAGAACTCAGGTCATCAGCTGCTACCTCTCAAGCATATTAGTGGGAAGATTCAGCAGCAGCAGAATAGCCTGGACCAGAACCAGCACTCTGATAGGGGATCCAGGCATCTCAAGTGCCAACTAAACTTGCTGTGCCACAATACCTGCCCCGCATTTTAATCTCTCTATAGTTAGTTCTCGATCCAGTACTTGATGTATTGAAGCTCCAGTAGATGTCCATTGAACAAATGCGAGAGTTAATTGGGACTTATGATTTGCCTGCTATGTCCAGGTGTCTTTGTAATATTCCAAGTCAAAGGACTTAAAGAACCAACAATAAAATGTGTATTCCACTATTCAGTAATAGTGTCTGTTGCTTATCAGCAGATGGAAATTTCAATAGAATAAATGAATCTATGATATTCAGCTGTGTGAACAGTGTGTTGATTCATTAGCCTTGATACATTTTTTGTATTCTCAGTTTCTTTGCAAAGACAGGGAAACTGTACTTAAAAGATTGTTTTTGCTTTTTCATAAACTGTGTTATGCATAATATTTCTTACATTATATGCAACATCTCCAACAGTTTCCAGCTGGAGAATCTTCAGATTAGTTTTGTCTAACATTGTGCTGAAAGTAAAACTTTAGAGAAAACAGTTCTTTTCAAAGATAGTTCTTAATTCATTCAACAATTAAGGAGCAGGAAGTTTTCTTGGCTCTTGTGAGGTATCATCAATGGTATAAGCAATATTCCCATCTTTTTGAGTGGGCAATAATGAATTAAATTAAATAAATTTAATTGAATAAATAAACCCACACTATATTTATAGGTGTCAATTATTACAGTAAAAAAAAACAAAGAGAAGAGGTCAAAATTGTCTGTTCTTCATAAATGCAAGACAGACAGGGCAGTGTTTTTGAGAAACTGAGAAAAGAGCAAAGATTTGTACAGCCAAGGGAGAAAAATCAAAGAATGTCTGAACCAAGGCCAGTCCAGGCAGAGAGAATAGCTACCTACAAGGTCTTAAGGTAAAGACAGTTAGGAGGACTGAAAAGAAGAGGAAGAAGGTAGGGAAGGGTAATAGTGGAAGGAGATGAGATCAGAGGAAAATTAAATTATCTTTGGCTAGAAAACACTGAGTATTATAGGCAAATTCTGTAAGAAAAGTTAAGCCATGAATTCTTCCAGTTAAGCCATGAATTCTTTCTTTTTAATTTTTATTTATTTATTTATTTATTTATTTATTTATTTATTTATTTGAAAGGCAGAGTTACAGAGGCAGACTCAGAGAGAGAGAGACGGTCTTACATCTGCTGGTTCACTTCCCAAGTGGCCGCAATGGCCGGAGCTGTGCCCATCTGAAGCCAGGAGCCAGGAGCTTCCTCTGGGTCTCTCATGCAGGTGCAGGGGCCTGAGGACTTGGGCCATCTTTTAGGGCTTTCCCAGGCCATAGCAGAGCAGGATCAGAAATGGAGCAGCCAGGACTCAAACTGGAGCCCATATGGAATGCCAGCACTGCAGATACCAACTTTACCTGCTACACCACAGCGCCGGCCCCAGGCCATGAATTCTTTAGGGAAGTAACAGCTCCTTTTTATATTCCCAGCTGCATATGCCATACAGTACATACTCCATAAAAGTGTGTTGAGGAAATAATCATTTGAAATTGATTATTCAATTTTTGCATGAGAAACATGAATCTGATTGCAAAAACTGATAAACTAAAATATTTATTATTTTTTCCATTAGAAAACCTTTTTTATACATTTTGATGGCTACATTTGTGTTATTTTTATAGGAAGTATCTCAGAGGTAGTATAGGTAAGACAATAGAGAAAAAAAGTATTTCACATGTCAGGGGAGGAAACAGAAAGAAAAGGAGAGAGAGAGAGAGAGAGAGAGAGAGAGAGAGAATTTTCCAACTGGTAAAACATTTTTATCCCTTTTTATGTGACTTCAAAATACTGATAATTTAGGAATTCCTTAACTATAATGTTTTTTTCTTTTTCAAGAGGATTTGTGAAAATTATGTAACCACAAACCAATTAAATTTGTTTTCATGCTTTAATCATCAGCCACTATTTCTGTTTTTTTTATTTTATTTTATTTTATTTTTATTTTTGACAGGCAGAGTGGACAGTGAGAGAGAGACAGAGAGAAAGGTCTTCCTTTTTGCCGTTGGTTCACCCTCCAATGGCTGCTGCGGTAGGCGCGCTGCGGCCGGCGCACCGCGCTGATCTGATGGCAGGAGCCAGGTGCTTCTCCTGGTCTCCCATGGGGTGCAGGGCCCAAGCACTTGGGCCATCCTCCACTGCACTCCCTGGCCACAGCAGAGAGCTGGCCTGGAAGAGGGGCAACCGGGACAGAGTCCGGTGCCCTGACCGGGACTAGAACCCGGTGTGCCAGCGCCGCAAAGGCGGAGGATTAGCCTGTTAAGCCACGGCGCCGGCCGTTTTTTTTTTTTTTTTTTTTAAAGAAAAGGGGAGACCTGGCATTGTATAGTTAGTTAAGCTGCCTGTTGCAATGTCAGCATCCTATGTAAGCCCCAGTTCATCTTGGCTGCTCCAGCTCCCGGCTAATGTGTGTGGGAAAACTTCAGATCAGAGGGTGAACCAAATGCTGGGGCCCCTATACCCATGTGTGAGACCTGGAAGAAACTCCTGGCTCCTGGCTTTGGCTTGGCCCAGCTATAGCTGTTGCAGTGGTTTGGGTAATCAACCAGAGAGAGGAAGACCTCTCTCTCTGTGTACCTCCCTCTCTGTCTCTGTAACTCTGTTTTTCAAATAAATAAAATAAAACAAGTAAAAAAAAACGGGGGAGGGATATCTCTGTCCTATTGTTAGATGTATGTTCACTTTCAATCATAACCAGAAAAAAAAATCTGGCTTATTTATGTGAATATCTGGTAAATTGATACAGATTAGTCTGACATGTGGAAAATATCTTTTTTTGTGAAAATATGAAATATTTCCATAATACCAAAATTTCTAAGGCAAATTTAGTCATTTAATAATACAATATCAATAGAAACTGCATTTATTAAAAAAAGATAAATTTTTAGGAAATTCAATCTAATGTTATAAAATTAGATGTTAAATTATAGAATTAAATATTTTCTATGATATTAGATAATGTTAACATATAATAGCCATTTAAGAGTTTCTTTGTGTTTGATAGATTTGCTCAAATATTAAAGTCATAATTTTTTGCCACAAGTTATCCTTGGCTTTTGAAAAAAAATAGAGAAAATAAATATATTGAAGGACCCTTATGGGGGGAGGGACAAGAAATTAGGCCTGGGCAAATATCAGGGGCTTCTTAAGAGGTTAGATGTTCCCCAGAGTCCAGCGGGCAGGACGTTCTCTGGGAAGGAAAAGTCAATCCCCTTCAGAGAATCTCTAGGCACGCCCAGAGCAGAACCGCCCCTCCCCTCCGGGAAACCTCTGGGCGTGCCCAGAGCAGAGCTGCCCCTCCCCTTCGGAGAGTCTCTAGGCGCGCACTTATGATGTCACTGCGACCAGCCAATCCTGTAACACCTCAGCACTCTCCCTCAGCACTCTCCCTCAGCATTCTCCGGTATGCTAATTGTCCCTCCGAACCAGCCAATCCCGTGCCACCTCTGCACTCTCCACCAGCATTCTTCGCCAGCGTTCTCCCATATGCTAATGGTCCCTCTGAACTGACCAATCCTATGCATGCGCATTAGGAATATGCTAATTCGTTGCCTATATAACCTGTGTGAAACTGCCGCTCAGGGCTCCTCACTGCCTGAGGTGGGGGCCCGTTTGCGCAAACGTTCAATAAAAACCTCGTGCTTTTTGCATCAACTGGTCTGGAGTCTGGATCTTTGGGCATCCTCCCGAGCAAGTGGGCATCTCTGCAACTGAGAGGTCCAACAATATAATTACTTGTCATGTATATCCAAGCAAAAATATCACTTAAATACATGTTCATCTCTTCACATGAATTTTATAATTAAACATCTATCATTTATCATTGGGAGATTACAACAGTGATTAAGATAATTACTGAAGCAAATATTCTATTCAAGTTAAAAATTTGTTCCACCCCAAACTAAACTTAAATTAGGAGTGTTTTCCTTTCTTTTTTGCTTTTTCTTATTTTTTTTGAAAAATGTTCTCTTGATTTTTTTTTCTGAATAATATTACAATATTAGAAATAGAAATTCCATTAGCAGGAAATTCCATGAATGGTAACAATGTCACCAAGGTGATTTCTTTGTCTATACTCAAATTCTAATGGTATTCCAAGTATGAACAATGTTTCTAGGAAAAGCCATCCTATTGAATTTACTCAACCAAAAGCACACTTATTAGTGAAAAAAACTTAGGTTGAAAGTTATTAACATGAGATTGGATTAAGATGGTGGAGTAGGGAAGGAGCTCTGTCTAGGACAAGATAATTATGAAAAAGTGGAGAAAGTGCAGTCTCACGGAAGAGTTAGGGAGGAAACGGCAGAGGAAACTCCAAATTAGAGGGACACAGGAGACCTAAGTAGAGGATGTGGACATGAACAAACCAGGATAAGAGCAGCTGAAAGCCTCCACACCAGCTTTGGAGAGAGGTGAGAAATGAGAGCACAGCAGCCCAAGCCACTGGTGATAAAGCTGCAGGAAAAACCTGGAGGGAATCTGGCTTTGATCCCTGTGGGGGACACTGTACCTGCCAAACTAGAGGAGAAAAAAAAGGGGGAGGGCACATTTCTCTCTCCCTCATAACCCTGCAATGGTGTTCTGTAAGAAGCTGCTAAGAATAAATGCCATTTTGGAAAATGTAACAGCTGTTCCAGTTCCTCTCCATGCCTAGCAACCAGCTGAGGAGACACTCCTGAGTCTGCGGAGGAGAAGTGATGGGAGCTAGGTACTCGTGACTGTGGGAGGCTTATGTGCCAGGACTGTGAAAACACTGAAACTGCAGGGCTTTGTAAACAGAGGCTGTGTGGGAAAGCTCAGGGGGGTGCTGGACATTGGGCAGTCACTGTGGGAGGCCCCACACCCTCAGGACTCTCTGGTTCCCTGGTGAGGGACATTGCTGGGGAATCTGAGCTATACTGAGAACTGCACAGATCCTTTGTGTGGTCCTTGTGGAAATGTAGACAAATATTATACCCAATGGGGCTACTGCACAGACACTGGTCTCCTTTAAGAGAGGATATGAGCTGAGTCTACGCCAACAGAAGAGAAAAAACTTCCTCTCTGATTATAAAAAAGAGAGAGGGGATTTACCACACAAAAGTGGGTGTCATCTTAACATACCCTTCATCCTGGAGGACTAAACAGAGCTCCCTGGCCACACCCACCAGATATTCCCTGAAAGCTGACACTACATTAATCCACATAGACATAGTCCAAAGATAAAATACACCACAAAAAGAGAAGAAACCAGTGAATATCTCCACAAATGCTGAATAATAAATCCACCAATTCAAGAAACAAGAATAAGGAAAAATCATGGCACCCCCAAAAGAATACAACACTTTAATACTACGTTAATAAAGAGTTAGAAGTACCGCCAGAAATGGGATTCAAAAAATTGATCATAGGCTTACTTAGAAGTAATAAGGAGCAAATGCATGAACTAATGAAATCCACACATGACATGAAAGAAAATTTCTCCCATGAAATTGACATCTTAAAGAGAAAGCAATATAAAATCTTGGAAATTGAGAATTCAAAAAAATGCAGTGGAAAGCTTTAACAACAGATGTGAAGCAGAAGAAGGAATATCTGACTTAGAAGATAAATCACAGGAAATTATACAGTGGAAAATACAAGAAGATGAAATTAGAAAACTAAAAAACACTGTTGGGAATCTATAGGATACTATCAAATGAACCAACATATAGGTTCAAGGAGTCCTAAAGGCATGGAAAGAGAGAAAGAATTAGAAATACTTTTTAGTGAAATAATAACAGAAAGCTTCCCTAATTGGGAGAAAGAAGGAGCCATCGAAGTACAGTAAGCACATAGAACTCCTAATAGACATGACCAGAAAAGATCTTCACCATAACACATTGTAATCAAACCCCACAGTAAAACATAAAGAAAAGATTCTAAAATGTGTAGGAGAGAAACACTGGATTACTTTTAGAGGATCTCCAATTAGACTCACAGCTGATTTCTCATCACAAACCCTACAGGCTAGCAGAGAATAGAGAGATATATTCCAAATCTTAAGAGAAAAAAAAAACTGTCAACCCACAATACTGTACACTGAAAAGCTCTCATTTATTAATAAGGTTAAATAAACACATTCTATAACAAACAGAAGTTGAAACAATTTGTCACCAGTTGTGCAACCCTGCAAAAGGTGCTTAAGGATGTGCTGCACACATAAACACAGAAATATGGTCACTACTGTGAAAGAAGAAAAAGGAAGAAAATCTCCCAATAAAAGTACAAAGGAATCCAAAGTAAAAAATAGGAATGTTTATGGGAAAATGCCAGGGCAAAATTGTTGCTTATAAGTAGTCACTTTGAATGTAAGTGGCCTCAGCTCTTCAATTAAAAGTCACAGACTGGCTGAATAGATTAAAAACAAAACCTATCTCTTTGCTGCCTACAAGAAATACATCTCACCAACAAAGATGCATGCAGACTGAAAATGAAAGAATGGAAAAAGATATTCCATGCTAACAGAAACCAAAGAAATAGTGGTGTAGCCATCCTAATTTCAAACAAAATAGACTTTAACACAAAAAACTGTTAAAAGAGACAAAGAAGGACACTATGTAATGATTAAAGGATCAATTTAACAGGAAGAAGTAACTATTATAAACATATATTCAACCAATTACAGGACACCTGGCTATTTAAAATAAATGTTAAGGGATCTAAAGAGAGACATTGACTCAAATATAGTAGCAATGGGGCATGTCAATTCCCCATTTTTATCAACCAGACAAAAAATCAATAAGGAAACAATAGAGTTAATTGAAACTATAGACCAAATGGACATAACAGATATCTACAGAACTTTTCATCCTACTGTTGCAGATGTGCACATTCTTCTCACCAGTGCATGGAACTTTCTGTAAGAATGACCACATGCTAGGCCATAAAGCAAGTCTCAGCAAGTTAAAAAAATTAAAATCACCCCATGTATCTTCAGAGACAACAATGGAATGAAGCTGGAGATCAGCAATTCAGGAATATCTAGAGCATTTGCAAACACAAGGAGACTGAACAACATGCTCCTTAGTGAACAGTGGGTCATAGAAGCAATCAAAAGAGAAATAAAATATTTCTAGAAATAAATGAAGACGACAATACAACATAGCAAAATTTATGGGATACAGCAAAAGCAGTGTTAAGAGGAAAGTTGATAGCAATATGTGCCTACATTAAAAAATTGGAAAGGCATCAAATAAATGAGCTGTCAGTGCATCTCAAGGATCTAGAAAAACAGCAAACCAAGCCCAAAACTAGTAGGATAAATGAAGTAATTAAAATTAGAAAAGGAAACAACAAAATTGTAACTAAAAATGCAAAATATCAGCAAAATGAAGAGCTTTTTTTTGAAAAAAAAAAACTAAAACAAAAACAAAAATTTAATTGACATACCATTGGCAAAACTAATCAATAACAACAAAAAAAAAGGAGAGTGAAGGTCCAAATGAAAAAAAAAATTAGGGAAGCAAAAGGAAATGCGACAATAGACACCACACAAATAAAAAGAATCATCAGAAATTACTACAAAGAGCTGTATGCCAACTAACTGGGAAACTTAAAAGAAATAGATACATTCCTGAACACATAGAAACTACCTAAATTGAGCCTAAGACCTAAGCAGACCAATTACCAAGATGGAAATTGAATCAGTAATATAGAGCATGTAACAAAGAAAAGCCCAGGACCGGATGGCTTCACTGCTGAATTCTACCAGACATTTAAAGAAGATCTAATTCCACTTATTCTCAAGTAACTCAAAACAATTTAAAGGGAGGGAATCCTCCCAAATTCTTTTTGTGATTCCAGCATCACCTTAATTTCTAAACCTGAAAAAGATACAACAGAGAAAGAGAACTACAGACCAATTTCCCTGATGAATATAGATGCAAAAATCCTCAACAAAATTCTAGCCAATTGAATCCAACAATACATCAGAAAGATTATTAACCTAGACCAAGTGGGATTTATCCCTAGGATGCAAGGATGGTTCAACATTAGCAAATCAATCAGTGGGATACATCAGATTAATAAACGGAAGAACAAAAACCATATGATTATGTCAAAAGATGAAAAGAAAGCATTTGATAAAATACAATACCCTTTCATGATTAAAACTCTAAATAATCTGATCCAGGTGTCTGCTATGGCCTGGGATAGCAGCAAATGTTGGCCCAAGTCCTTGGGCCCCTGCACCCATTTGGGAGACCTGGAAAAAGCTCCTGGTTTCAGATCAGCACAGCTCCTCCTATTGCAGTCATTTAGAGGTTGAACCAGTGGGTGTAAAACCTCTGTATTTCTCTCTGCCTCTGCCTCTCTGTAACTCTGCCTTTCAAATTAATTAATTAATTAATCTCAAAATAAAACATTACTTAAAATATATTTTTTGCAATTCATTTTGCTTATTTGTCCACTTGTCTGTGAGGCTAGAGATTAAATATTACAACTCTGACATGCCCTGTTTACAAAAAATCTTGGCATATAGAAAGCACTGAACTGATATTTCTTCTATTAGTCAATTGATCTGAATCTTAAAATAAGTAACTTGTTTCTGTCCCAAACAATTTAAAATATGTAATTATATGAAACTTCTTATTATCCAACATAATTACATGAATACATAATTAATATTATCATCCCAAAAGACAAACTTAAATATCTCAGTGAGGATTTCCAGTGTGAATTGTAAATGCTTACTTGCACACACAAGGAGTACTGTTCAAGTCAAGCCTAATGTGGATCAATGCAACTCTTCAGCTACTTGCAACAATGACATGTAGAACATTTGATGCAAGGTTTTCTTTTGAAAAGGATGACAGACAGAAATTAACACTCCTAAATGACTTTAATTACTTCTTCTCCCAGAAGCACCAATTATGGTACTCTCACGTGACTGCAAGGGATGCAAACTGTAGAATGCTAGGTTTATATTCTGTGACCACACAGTTTCTCTGGCCAAGTCATTTTGTCTACTGGCTTCAGTCATGTCTTCTCAGACAGATTGCAAGCATTGAAGAAAAAATATACCATCTCATTTTTATAACTCCTCGGGTAACTGAATTATAAGAAATATATGAAAGTAATTCAAGTTGGCTGCTATTTTGAAATTGTTTTTGTAGAAATTCCTTTATTTCCCCCATAAACTAGTGGTCACCACATAAATATCCACATGTGTTATTCGTTCTTGCCAGATTAAGTCGATATGAAAAGTTTCTAAATGTTTTACCTTATTGAAATTATGGTGATCCTTTGAGAAGGAGGGAGGAGTTGCGTTTACAATTAAGGCGTGTGCATCAAAAGCACTTAAAGAGATTTTGCAGATTTATATGTTATCCCTTGACTCCTAAAAAAAAATTGTTTTGTCGTCTAGAAGAAGCCATTTCATACGAAAATTTTCTCTAATTTTTGTTTAAACACCTGATATCTTAGAATAACTGATAAGTAGGAGTAGTTCAGGGGCTTAATTTGATAAGTCACCATCTGTGATGCCAGCATCTGGTATGGGTGTTGGTTCAAGCCCTGGCTGCTCTGCTTCTGATCCAAATCCCTGCTGATGTACCTAGGAAAGCAGAGGAGGATGACCCAATTCCTCATCCCCCTACCACCCCATGGGAGACCTGGATGAAACTCCTAGCTACTGGCTTCAGCCTGGCCTAGCCCTGGCCATTGTGGACATTTAGGGAGTGAACCAGCAGATGAAAGACCTCACTCTCTGTAACTCCATCTCTCAAGTAAATAAACTTTCTGACTTTCAAGTAAATAACTTTCAAGTAAATAAACAAATAAATAAATCTTTAAAAAAAGAAGAACATTTGGTAAGTCTACAAAATTTTCCAGAATTAAAGAGCATCATGGTGTGTCCAATTGATTCACAGCCTTATCAAGCTGGAGGAATACAGAATATCACACAGAAACTAACAATAAGTTACACTTCATATCACTTTATTTATTTGAAGCAATACTATTCATATCTTAGAATAATCATGACTTTGCTGTTTACATTGGATATTCAAGTAAAAACAATGGTTTATTCTTTTAATACATTCCAGTGTATTGGCATTAATTGATTTTCCACATAATATTTAGGATGGCATCCAGAGAACGTGATCTTTGCTTGTTCTTTTTTTAAAATATTTTTTAACAGGCAGAGTTAGACAGTGAGAGAGAGACAGAGTTATAGACACTGGGAGAGAGAGACAGAGAGAAAGGTCTTCCTTCCGTTGGTTCACTTGCCTAATGGCCACCACAGCCGGCGCTGCGCCTCTCTGAAGCCAGGGGCCAGGTGCTTCCTCCTTGTCTATCATGCTGGTGCAGGGACCCAAGAAGTAGGCCATATTCCACTGCCCTCCCGGGCCACAGCGGAGAGCTGGACTGGAAGAGGAGCAACTGGGACTAGAACCCCAGGTGCCGGCGCTGCAGTCAGAGGATTAGCCTAGTGAGCTGTGATGCTGGCCTGTGCTTGTTCTTATGCACAGAGTTTTAATACTTTCCTCAGCTTCTCGGTTATTTTAATTTTTTTAAATATTTTGCTCAGCTTCTTGGTTATTTATGAACATGCAAGTCTGCTTCAAAAAGTTGGTGGGAATATTAATTTCAAAGATAGGTTTATTTTGATGCAAAATATTTTCAAAATACATGTATAGTTATTTTCATAATATACATTTTCGATAATCCTTTTTAGTAACCCTGAGTGAGTTGTAGTGAATGCAATGACAAAAGTGAAGTATGCTATTTTCAGGTTTGGTTCACACATTAATCAACTAATTAAAAACATACTTCTAGGGATGAGCTTTGTGAACCAGTGAGCTAAGCTGGCACCTGCAACACTGATATCCCATTTCAGAGTGCCAGTTAGAATCCTGGTTGCTCAGATGATGCTCTGTTCTGGCTTCATCCTGGACCATCCCTGGTCTTTGTAGCTATTGTGAGCCAGCAGGTGGAAGATCTCTTTCTCCTTCTTTCTCTCTATACCTTCCCCACATCAATCTGCCTTTGAAATTAATAAATAAATCCTTAAAATCAAACCTATATTATTTTCTCCTCTGTCTGAATACAACAATAAAATATTGAAAATGCATTAGAATCTTTTGATCTGTAGTCAGAAGGGTAATCTATTGTGCAACTGGCCCACTCACTGAAAATGCATTAGATATCGGAGTCCCTATAGGTAGAACAAGTGTGGCTCCCTAAGCATGGATTTGGAAAGATCCTAAGAAACAATACTTGTGTTTTCTAATTCATGAATTAGAAGAAAACTTTATAATACAAATTTTTTTGAAATTTTGCAGTGCTTTGCTATAGCTATTGATATTTTATTAACTAATTGATTATTTTTATTTATATGAACACAAATAAATGGCATATTATTAGTTTCAAACAATACTATATAAAATCTATATACTGCTTTAAATATCTGCCTCAGAGTCTTTTCTTTCTGAAATAAAATTTTATTAGGTTTAGTTTATAAATCTTGGCCAGCACCACGGCTCAATAGGCTAATCCTCTGCCTGCGGCACCAGCACCTCAGATTCTAGTCCCGGTTGGGGCTCTGGATTCTGTCCCGGTTGCTCCTCTTCCAGTCCAGCTCCCTGCTGTGGCCCGGGAGGGCAGTGGAGGATGGCCCAAGTCCTTGGGCCCTGCACCTGCATGGTAGACCAGGAGAAGCACTTGGCTCCTGGCTTAGGATCGGCACAGCACCGGCTGTGGCGGCCATTAGGGGAGTAAGCCAATGGAAGGAAGACCTTTCTCTCCATCTCTCTCTCTCTCATTAACTCTATCTGTCAAAAAAAAAATACTTGAATTAGTACTGATGCCTCCCAAGGACTGTATTAGAAGGGAGCTGGATCCGGAGCTATAGCCAGAACTGGTTGTCCAATCTAAGGATTCTAATGTGGGAGACAGGCATATAATCTGGTAAATGCCTATCCCAGAAGCATATTTAATACAGGATATTAAATATTTACCAAAACTTTTGAATAATTAGTGGAGTGTGCTCATATCTGGGCTACAAAAATGTATCTCATACAAGATCCACAGCTCAAATTGACAAACCAAGTTTGCCACTCACATTGCAGTCAGTTAGGTGTGGGGTCAGGAAACCATCTCTGCATCAGATGAGTTACAGGACCAAGACTGAGGGACCTGAAAACACTGACACTGATATTATCTTCAACTGGCCACTGGAACACTCTTTCAGAAAACTCAAGGTCTCTATCAATGTACTTTTAAACAGTAAAAGACAAAGAAGTGACAGTAGACATGTCAGACTCCTGCTTTCCAAACTCAGGCAAGTACATGAGAATGATATAACTTAAGTTACATTTAGAACCCTAGATGTAAGGGAGTATGAAAACTTTCGTGGTGTGCGGTCCATCATCATTCAGGAATGCTTGTTAGGACAGATATGAGACAAATCATAGCTCCTATAGTGATCATCAGTGTGTACATTGGCATTCTATTTTGTTTTCTGAAGGTTACCTCATCACCGTCACATGTAATATTCTCAGTAGTAATCAATAGTTCTGTCATTCAAGATAAACTGCTAGACTCCAGGATATACCTAACCCAGAGTACATGCCCTTAAATGGTTTATAATGACATGACTTAATGATCAATAACCAAAAATCTAGAAGTAATTTTACTAAGTTCCCAATGTGTGCTCGAAATGCCATTATGCCTGCTGACAAACCTCTTACCAAAGGTGGCTTGTTGGTTGTTATGCTGATGCCTCTAACAATTCTGATAATCATAAGAAGGAATTTACTGTTTAACACCAGACAGTTATCTTTAATTTCTGATGAGAAATAAATAATATTTTGTGTGCTATTACACATTTTAAATGATAATGCTGACTGAAAATATGCCAGAAGTAAATGCTGCAACTGCCACTGAATGGCAGAGGAACTCAGAAAACCAAGAGGAATGACCTAAGTTTCCAAAAAGGCTAAGTATATGGCAAAAGTGGACACTGGGCTTACATTGTAGAGACATAAACAACATGATAGGTACTCATAGTAGGGAGGATTCCTCTGCTCTTCATTGATGTACAGAAAATCATTAACTGCAATAGGAATTACTTACTATGTTGGAGGAATAATAATCTTATCGTTAGGTGGATTAGAGTTTCATATAGGAAAACACAATTTTTTTCTTTTGATAACATTGCTATCAGTACTGCATTGTAATCACTGTTATAGCTGTGCACATTTCATAAAGATTGTCTCCTGCATTTCAGGAATGGATTTGTATCATTATGAGAAAGGGGCTGGGTGTGTGGTATTTCTCCATGATGCCAGATTATTTTGGCCAACATAGTGATAGTGGCAAGAGCAGAGGCTAAAGAGTGGACAGGATAAGAGGATAATTGTTAGTATCTTCATTTGTTTTTTGTTGTTATTGTTGAACATCTGTAACAGGCACTAGAGGAAATAATATAAATGACACAAGTTTCTAAGTGTCACTTCAGGATGGAGAAGCAAATTAGTATGTGTAATATAATGTGAATTAATTAAATTTTGTTTAAAGACAGAGAGATAAGAAAAATACATCCAACTAGGATGGATTTTTGTATAGATGTATGTATATTTGTATAGATCTATCAGAGAAGATATTATAAAAAGTCTCAAATGCAAATACTTTTTAAAAATTTCATAGGATAATGTATTTATCTTCCAAATTGAAAGACAAGACTTCATTAATGGAAACATGAAGAAAGGCATGTGAAAAGCAAAAAGATTTCTGAATAAAGAAGTAGATCAAATCAATAAGTTATCTGTTACATCTAAACTCCTTTTAATAATGATTAAAAAAACCAATTAAACATACACTATCTGAGAACATAGGGAAAGAAGAAAAGGTAATAAACTCTTGGCAGCTGATACAGAAATGAAAGACTAGTAACCCACATAGCCAATCCAGGAATAACACTGAATCTTAAACTGGCAGAGAGGAAAGTCGAAAATAAACCTGATGCATATCAGAGTCTCTTGAAAGATCCAAGGACTACATAAATAAGAGAATTCTGGAAACAGGATTAAGATAGAAATAAAAGCAAAGAAATGGTATTACATCTAACACAGAAGCCAACATGAAATATTTTAGAAAAACATTATCTTTGAAACTCATAGCAAACTAAAAAAGTGATATCATCAGAAGCATTAGTGAAATATGCACACATGATTTCAAATAAAAATAATAAGCCTGTGAAAAGTCAATGAGAGGAAGGAAGGAATAAGTAATAGTTAAGAAGATCAAGGTATAAATTTTAATATAAAAACTTAAGTTTTCAAAACATATTTGGGGCAAATAATATAATGAGTAAATAACTTTTAAGAATTTTTAAAAATATTTATTTTATCTGAAAGAGTTTCAGAGAGAGAGAGAGAGAGAGAGAAAGAGAAAGAGAGATCTTCCAAAGCTGGCTGACTCCTCAAGTAGCTGCAAAAGCCAGGGCTGGGCCCGCTGAAGCCAGGAGCCTGGAACTCCATCGAGATTCTCACATGGGATGCAGGGGCCCAAACACCCAGGCCACATTCTGCAGCTTTCTCAGGTGCATGATGCGGCCAGCGGATGGAAGATGTTTCTTTCTTTCTCTTTCTTTCTCCCTCCCTCCCTCCCTCCTTCTTTCCTTCCTTCCTCTCTCTGTATTTCAATATTTATTTAGTTATTTGTAAGGCAGAGCTATAGAGGCAGAGACAGAGAGACAAAGAGGTCTTCCATCTGCTGGTTCACTCTCCAGATGGCCGCAATGGCCAGAGCTGTGCCGACCAGAAGCCAGGAGCCAGGAGCTTCCTTTGGATCTCATACGTGAGTGCAGAGGCCCAAGGACTTGGGCCATCTTCTATGGCTTTCCCAGGCCATAGCAGAGAGCTAGATTGGAAGAGGAGCAGCTGGGACTAGAACCGGTGCCCATATGGGATGCTGGCACTGCAGACTACAGCTTTACCTGCTACAGCACAGTGCCGGCCCCAACTTTTCTTTCTGTGTCTCTGTCTCTCTCTTTCTTTAACTCTACCTCTCAAATAAATAAATAATATTTTTTAAAAACAGTATTTATAAAATACTTGAAAGTTTTTTCCTTTATATAGAAAAAAAGTAAAAAGAATTATAAATAATAAAATTTTCAAATATTATTTTTATCATTTTATCATATAATAAGATGAAGAAAATATGTATTTAAAAACATTTATACAGCATTTATGCTTCTGAAGCTATTAAAGCTTAAGATCGTCCTCAACCATTTTGCGACATTTTGCTGTATGGATATATTTGTGTGTGTGCATGTGCGTGTGTGCAAGGTCACCTAGGTGATCTCAGTGAGATCAACAAAAGAACTATAAATGGAAAAGATAGTTAATGGTCTTTAAACACAATAATATTAAAAATATAAACTAATATTTTAATGTCAACATACACTTGCATCCACACATAAACAACCATATGCACATATACATTATGTATGATTAGATATAATGTAAACTTTTAAGCCAATCTAACATTTCAACTCTTCCGTTGTCTCTGATGCTAGTCAGTGAAATTTGGAAAAAGGCAAAGTAGTATAATTTGAATCAATCTGGCAATATAGCAGGCAATCTCAGGCAAATTCCTATGGAACATGGCTAAATATTTGTTTATGTGTATGCGCTTAAATGCATGTGTGTATTTATGTAGTTTAACCCTACATGAATATTAAAGCTTAGCATTCAAACCTCTGTTTTTAGTTGCACATAGCTTTTTGTAATAAGTTGATTCATGGAGGGGAACCTTGGCCTGTGTTTAAACATTTTTGGAAAAGCTAAAAACTAATATTTTGAAAAAAAAAAAAAACTTTCCACTGTGCTTTTCAACCAGTATACAGCAGAATATTTGACACAGCTTCTCACGACTTACCCCAGCTTCTAAAAGACAGAACCAACCTTTCTCCTTTGTGCTTGAGAAAATAATATCTCAATCAATTAAAAACACCTCAAATGCAATCTATGAAATACCCTTCTCTATTCTACAATCAGCAACACTGATCAATAATGGTGCTCTCTTTTTCTCTTTTCTTTTGGATTTCATAAAGAACCATTTTTTATTCTGTGAGAAAAAAACTAAAGGAATAAAAAGAAATCCGACATTACAGTGAAAAATATGTAACCTTTCCACAGCAGGAGGGACGTTCACTGTGCAAACAGGTTATTTTAAATGACTAAGCGCTGGCTTTCTTGGTGCCCCTTATACAGAGTGATGATTGTTTACAAAACAGTTTACCCTGGAATGGACCTCTCTGGATGACTGTTAAGGAAACCAGAGGTGGCTATGACAGGTCCTTTATTAATCCCCAAATAATGATTTCAAACAAATGGCCAATTCTGGAACAAAGGACAGGAATAGCATTTACTCTTAATACTTTGCTCAGACCTTGGCCAGCATTGTAAGGACAAGATCACAGGATGCATTTTATTTGCATATTGTTCTATTAACCTTTACATTGGTTCAGCAAATGGAAGCTACATATGGAGCACCGAAGAAGTCACCACCCCTGCTTGAAAGGTTTTTGACCTAGATTCAAAAAAGGGGGAATGAGCACATTCATCTTGGCTAAATTCCAATGGTGTAATTACTTTCTGCCTACATAAAATTGTTCCCGCATTTCTCACTTGAGAAGTTGTTTTTCTACCTCCCTTCCTAAATGATGTTGTGCTGTGGAGTAACTGTCATATTCAACCCCACGGGTGCCTGCTTTTCAGTGGGTGGAGGAGTGATCTTTATAGATGAAACCAATAGGGCATTTGGAGATCCTTTTGTGTGAAAGGTGTAATATAAATCTAAAGTATTGTTCCGGTCCTTTGGGGGGCTCAGTTAACATGACATGCCAACACTAATCGGTAAGGCAGCTTGGTGAACCCAATCTATTATCAGGACTTGGTTCCACTTTAAGGAGGAATTTTAAAGTATATCTTTGGTTGTGCAAATGTCAAGTAATACCAATACTTGAGACCTCAAATGTACCTTTGCCTGAGAATGTCAAGATGCCACAGGAACTTTGTGCCTTCCTCTGCAGATTATAGTGTAGGAGGTAATTGAAGTGATACTAGCGGTGAATAGGGAATTATTTTAAACTGCTTCTGCTAAGGTAAAAGTCTCTGGTGCTGTGGTTCCTTACTGTAAATACAAGAAAATATCTCTTATAGCTATCAGCAAATTAAGCAACGATAGAAGCCATTTATAGTGTAACATATAGGCTTTTGTGCTGGTGCTGAAGATGTTTTTGATGAAATTCTTGTGATGTAGTTAGAAAAATTGAATCACCTTAGTATTACACTGAAATGACAGAGGAAGGAAAGCACATTATATTCTTAGAATTGTATCAATGAACTACATTAAATCTGCTCTCTTTGTATTAAAATGTAAAAGAAAAATTAAAAATGATAAATCTGGCTCTGTTAGGAACAGAAATTTACTATTTATCTAATCTATAACTTAACACAAGCATGCTGAAAGATATTAAACCAATAAGGCATCAATTATTTTCTCCATGAATATTTCAGAAAGATCCTTCTTGTATTTATATGAGAAAAACGTATTGTCTATGTTCTATGTGCTATATATAGTAGAATTAATTATATTTATTGGATTTACATGATAATTTATGTTTATTTATTATCTAAAAGTGTTAGATATACAGATTGCATACCAATATGCACAAAATATTAAAAACATGAGAAGATAACTAGAAATCATACAAAGAAAAAGAGGAAAATGCTACCACAAATTCAAGACAGAGTTAAATTTTATCTTTAGATTTTAGGCTTTTTTTTAAAAAGATTTATTTATTTATTTAAAAGGTATAGTTGCAGAGAGAGATTGAGAGACACATAGAGAGAGATCTTCTACTTTCTGGTTTACTCCCCAGATGGCCACAATGACCAGGGCTGGTCCAGACTGAGGCCAGGAGCCAGGAGCAAGGACATTAATCCGGGTGCCCCATGTAGTTGAAGGATCTCAAGTATCTAGACCATCTTCTACTGC
The DNA here is from genome assembly GCF_033115175.1 of Lepus europaeus. NCBI lineage: Eukaryota > Metazoa > Chordata > Mammalia > Lagomorpha > Leporidae > Lepus > Lepus europaeus. Next base: position 65,021,154 of record NC_084831.1, read on the forward strand.
TTTCCCAGGCACCCTAGTTTGGAGATGCATCAAAGGTGGGGCAGCCAGGACTTAAACTGGTACCCATATGGGATGCTGGCATCACAAGAGGTGGTTTAACTCTCTATGCCACAAAGTCGGTTGCTATTTTGAGTTTTTTAGCAGCAAAGGTTGACATATGAAAACATGTAAGAAAAATAGAAAAATGAAAAGTTGAGGTTGTTTTATTATTTGATAAAATAAGTGTGCCAGATTATTAGTCAAGAAAAACACTATGGGATGGTAAATGGTACATTGCCTTTTAAGTTAGTGGTTTTATGAATTCAGATGTATTTAGCATCTTTAATGCAGCTATGCTATACAATCAAATAAGTAACTTTGACTCTAGGAGTTTGATTTTGTGCAGATATTCAGAATCAGCACTGTTCAATATAAATACAATGTGAGCTATGTTATGTCCTTTTAAATGTCCTAGTAGCCACATTGAAAAAGATACAAGGAAATAAGTAAAATTAATCCTATAATATATTTTATTTTATCCAGTATATGCAATGTTCTGGTATTTATATATATATGCAAATACATATGTATTTCTATGATAAATATATAAAGTCATTAATGAGGTTTTTTTGCATATATAAGTGCAAGAGTTTGCATGTTCTCTCCAAAATCCACTTTGAAATTAAATTGCAAGGGCCGCCACTGTAGCTTAGCCAGTAAAGTTGCCACCTGCAGTGCCAGCATCCATATCGAGTCCCGGCTGCTCCACTTCTGATCGAGCTCTCTGCTATCACCTCAGACAACAGTAGAAGATGGCCCAAGTCCGTGGGCCCCTGCACACATGTGGGAGACCCGGGAGAAGCTCCTGTCTCCTGGCTTCAGATTGGCACAGCTCTGCCCATTGCAGCCAACTGGGGAATGAACCAGCGAATGGAAGACCTCTATCTCTGCCCCTCCTTCTTTCTGTGTAACTTTGACTTTCAAATAAATAAATAAATCTTAAAAAGAAAGAAATTAAATTGTCACTGTGATTGTAAGAGAATTAGAAGAGGAAATCTTTAGGTGACTAGCATGGAGCGGTGCTTTTATGAGTTAATTAAGGTCATTATCACAGAAGTGAATTAGTTATCATGGAAGGAGATTTTTTTGTTAGAAAAGCCAGTTCAGCTTCCTCAGCTTTCTTTTGCTTGCACACTCTTGCTATCTCACTGTGTGCTGTTTCTCTCCATGTTATAACACAGCAGGCAGGTCCACCCCAGAAACCAACACCTTGATCTTAGATTTTCTAACTCCAGAACAATAAGAAATAAATTTATTTTTTCATAAATTACAAAGTCTGTGGTATTCTGTTGTAGTATCACAAATCAGATATAGACATTAAGTCTTTCTAATTTGTTATGCATTTTTTATGAACTGAAGATTTGCATTCATTTCAGTTTTTTAAGTATTAAAATAGTGTGGTTCTAAGATATGTTGAGCTGTGAAGTTGGGTGTCATGATGCAAACTTTACACCATTTGGAGATGCTGAAATGTACACACAGAGGAGCATGAGTAGACATGTCTCTGTTACAGAATTAATATATACATGCTCTCGAGATGACATGACCATTGATTGCTTTGTCCAAACCTGCACTCATTTCCTTTTTCTTGTGTTTAGCGAATTTAGTGAACTTCTGAATACCTATTATATGTCTGAATATGCAGTGAAAATGTTTATCCTTTCTGTGGTAGATAGGCCATTAATCAGACATATTATTAGTCTAAACAACATAGGGAGTCTTATAGTCACTGAATCAGTAGAAACAAGCAAGATTAAATCCTTACTTATTAAGATTGAATTAATTTAGATGCAAAGAGTAGAAAGTGAACATGTATTACATCATGTGGAGAATTACTTGTGAAGAAAGAGAACGGCAGTGAAGTGGTGAAATTCCAGAATGCTACTTTAGATAGCATGGTCAGAAACCACTGAATCTAAAAATAGTAAATAGGTATATATGTCTCCAATGAGTGAAATGAGAGTAGATAATCAGAGTCAAAGTAGGATATGGACAAGAGCAATTTGGAGAGACAGAATGCCAAGCACAGAGAGTTCAAAATGGAATTTGGCTAGCAGATTAGCACACTCCAGTGATAATAATAATAAAAAAAATAGCATGTGTCGCTCAACAGCAGTTAGTGAAGTGGAGCTTGTTGAAAGATACTACAGTTGAGAACTGGGTGCCCAGAGAACTTAGAAGCCAATGGGGAGATGTGAGTAGAGAAATAATGTGGTATTTTTTTAGTTAATGAAAGCAAATATCCAGGGGCTGGGAGTTGGTCTAGTGGTTAAAATGCCCATGTATCACTTTGGAATTCCAGGGTCCAATTCCTGGCTCCAGTTCTTGATTCCAACTTTGTGCTATTGCAGATCCTGGAGGCCATGGTGATGGCTGAAGAAATTAAGGTCCTGTCACTCAAGTGGCACAGCTGAAAACACTTCTCAGTTCCTGATTTTAGGTGATTTGGCCATTTGGTCATTTGTGAATAAGTGGATAGGAGCTTTTTCATTATCTGTCTGTCTGTGTCTCTCAAAGGAAAAAAAAAAAAGTACATTTCTGGCTATACTTTTTAATGAAACAGAGGTGATAGTAGGAGAGGAATGAAATTAGGTATAGATCAGGTGAGAGATTGTGCTGTCTTGGTCTAGGATAGCAAAAGTAGTAAATCATCTTGATAAAAATAAAAATCACTTATTAATACAAAAGCCAATGACTTTATTTTACTTTTGGTTACAACTATTATTGGATAAACTGTTCTATCAACAGGGCAAGCCTATTCATAATATGCAAATTTAGTTTTGTGCTAATTGCCATACTGAATTCAATACAAATTGTTCATTCACATCTTTGACATACAGTGCACTCTGCTAGAATAGGAAGAAAAAATCCACATGGGTTTTATCCCCTTTGTTATGCTCTGTCTGGGGACTCATGGCCTAGAAAGGAAGAAAGGCGCCTGCTAGATCTGAAAAGAAAAATCAGACAGTGGTTATGTTACCAGGAAGGAGAAATCAAGGAAAATAGAAAATAAACACAAGGAGGATTAAATTAAACCAACAAATATATGAAAAAATTCTCAACATCACTAGCCATCAGGGAATTGCAAATCAAAACCACAAAGAGATATAATCTCACCCCTGTCAGAATGGCTAATATGTGAAATTGGAGAGCTGATGAGGATGTGGAGAAAAAGGAACTCTTTTACACTGTTGGTGAGAATGTAAATTAATGCACCACTGTGGGAAACCAGAAATAGACTTGCCATATGATCCAGCAATCCCACTACTGGGTATGTACCCACAAGACATGAGCACATTGTATCAAAGAGATAACTGCACCACCATGTTTATAGCGGTACTGCTCACAAAATTCAAAATATGATATCAAACTAGATGTTTATTGTCAGATGAATGGATAGATAAAATGTGTGTGTGTGTGTGTATTTGTGGGCCTCTTTAATGAACTATTAAGACTTTAATATAATTACAAGTGTTATCTTAGGGCTGACTTTGTGACATAGTGTGTAAATCTGCCACCTGCTGCTCCACTTCCAATCCAGTTCACTGCTAATGTGTCTGGAACAGCAGCAGAGGATGGCTCAAGTACTTGACCCCATGAGCCCATGTGGGAGATCTGGAAGAAGCTCTGGGCTTCTCTCTCTGGCCTGGCCCAGTTCTGGTTGTTGGGGCCACTTGGGAGGTGAACCAGCAGATAGAAGGTCTTTCTTTCTCTATCTCTTCTCCTCTCTCTATAACTCTGCATTTCAAATAAGGAAAAAATAAATCTTTTTTTTTAAATAAAAGATTTTGGTTTTGGAATTTAAGTAGAATTGAAAGTATGGAAGGACAATGATAGAAGAATGTTTAGGAAGGAATTTTTCTAGAAATATAATTTGAACAGTGGAATGTATGTGGAAGAGTACAGAGCAGGTCTGTAACATGTCAAATATTTTGGAGAAGAGAGGTTAAGTGGAACTGAGCTAAAGTCACAGTGTGAAGGGGTTTAAATATCTATATTTATGTATTTATTCACTGTGTCTTGGCACACCATGAAGATTTCATTAAAAGTGCAAGTTACAGAAATAAATTATTACTTAGGCTTATATTTTAGGGTTCAAGTTGTAAGACATATGAGAGGGAAGATGCAGGAAGAATGAGGGAGCTTTTATGAACATTTAAGAATGATTCATGAAAAATAGGACAAGGGTATAGAGTGGAAGAGGAAAAAATGATACAAAGGAAAAGAAAAATAAAATACAGTCAGAGTCAGTATTATTTAACAAAGGTTGAATAGTGGAATTGTGTAATTTTTACTGGGTCATAACTTCTAGATTTCTTTTCATTTGTATAAGTTAAGTGAAAGAATTTCTATGTAGTGATAATTGTAGGCCTTGAGAATATGTGACTTATCATAGAAGTGAACATGTCAAAGGGAAACAACCTGAGAGTAAGAAAGTATGTTAGGATACCTACTCCTGCTCTACCCTCCCTTGTACTTAGTGTGTTCTCACACATATGCACCAGCCATTAAACATTCACTGATTTGTTTTAGAGGTACATGTTGAGTATGTACTGTTGCCAAGCACAGTGTAGTACCCTTGAATGTCGCTTTGAAGACTCTACTCAGACTCTCCTGGTGAAGTTTAGTTGAAGACACAGAAAACAATAAAATTAAAATAAATTCAAACTTGGTAAAAGTTATGTAAGAAGTAAAGTGTTGTGTAAGTAATTAATACAGCCAGTTTAGGGTTTTGACAGATAGGAGAAATGAAACTCTTGTCCGTCCATCCTCTTTTCCTGTCTTTCTTTCTAAATTCCCCCACTTTAGATAGAAGTCAGAACTGGGATTTAAATTTTAGAGTCACTTGTATTTAGCTAATAATCAAAGCCATCTGACAGAGGACCAGATGAAATTAACTAGGTAGAAAATGTTGATAGAGAAAAAGGACTAGATCTGAGCTTTAGAACATTTCAAAACTCCAGTCTGAGGAGGGTAAAATGACTCTTGAATGGAGATTATGGAATGATCAGGAGACTACGCTGCAAGCAAAGGCACATAAAGCAATGAATCAACAGAACTAAAGAAGTTGGGAGAACTCAGCTTGGTTAGAATTGCTCAGAGGTGAGGCAGATACCAACAGAAATGTGACCATTGACTGTGGTAGCATACAGGCTATCGGAAGACAAATCCTTCACCTTCACCTCTCAATGCACAAAACTACTTAGGTCTACATTTGCATAGTTTATTTTTCCAAATATTTGCAATGAATGAACATTTTTTTATTATTACAAAGACACATCTTACTAGATAGTTAAATCCCTTCTCTCTCTCTCTCTCTCTCTCTCTCTATATATATATATATATATATACATATATATAGTAAGATTGATTTACTTATTTGAAAGACAGAGTTACAGAGAGGCAGAGGCAGAGAGAAAGAGGTAGAGAGGTCTTCCTTCTACTGGTTCATTCCCCAAATGGCCTCAACAGCTGGGACTGCACAGATCCAAAGCCAGGAGCCAGGGGCTTTTTCTGGGTCTCCCACAGGAGTGCAGGGGTCCAAGGACATAGGCCATGTTCCACTGCTTTCTTGGGCCATAGCAAAGAGCTGGATCAGAAGTGGAGCAGCTGGGACTCAAACCGGTGCCCATATAGGATGCTGGCACTGCAGGCACCAGCTTTACCTGCTACGCCATAGCCCCAAATCTCTCTCTTAAACTCAATTTTTGATTGTCTTCTTGAAAACAGCTGTGCCTAATATCTTTAGTTTTATAGAAATAAAGTTATGATACCCATTTATGTTGGTACTATACAATCTCCTGTATTTTGTTTTCTCCCTGAGAGACCAATGGGTTTTTAGTTTAGTAATGAAACATGGTGTTGAGAATCAGGATTTGATTAAGGTTTGGAAATTTTGAGAACAAGAAATTAGAAAACAGAGTGAGAAGTATTAAGAAGACATATTCTAATGACTAAACAGTGATAGTAGTTGGGAAAAATCTCAAGGTACCCCTTGTTTCTGAAGTTTGGTATAGTTAAGAAAAAAGAAAATGGAACTTTTCTTCTTATCCACAATTTTAGAAAGACATCCAAGGCATTACTTATGAGATATATTTCCATCAGTTTTTTTTTTTTTCTCAGCAGTATGGGAAGTTAAAATCTCCTGTTTGGTTGTTTTCTGTTTTTCTTTTCCCCTAAAATTCAATGTAAGAAAGACACAACAAAAATACAACTTGCATTTACTGTTGATTAAAGTGGAGTTGCCTAAAAGGGCGTGGTGAATTGCAGACACAATTGACCACTTAATTATGAAAGCCCTAACTATGTATAAAATATTGAAGCATATTATTAAACTATATTTTGGATCTGATGGATATACACATTGGCTAAATGAATAGATGTGCAAAGGAATGATGAAAAATTTGGCCTTTCTTTTATGTCCAAACAGTGTTTTATATTCATCGTTTTTTAATTTGTCAAATAAAATGTAAATATCACCAACCATTCAGTAATAAAATGCTGAACTAGAATCCAGTTTACATCTGGAAATAATGTGACATTAGATAGAAGATAGGTATAAGAAGGAAGTATGGATTAATCGCTTGTTATTAGAATGAGAATACTTCATTTCTTCTATCTGACCCTACTATCTGCTCTGTCCACTCTCCATCCTCCTCCAAGTACTTTGAGTCTCAGGAAGCTGACTATTTCAAGGTTCTTTATTACTCTCTGTTTTTCTCATATGGTCAGCCAATAGAACACCCCAGTAGGAGACAGAGGTTAGAAGAATGGTAAACTGCTTTAGGTTGTTTCTATCATTCCTATCTGGAGCATTCCTGCATATAGCTAGACTCTTCATTGCAGTACTTACTCCTTCTACTTGCCACTTAAAGGCTTAAGGTAAGAGTTCCCTGTTTCTATTAGGCCTAGAATACTACATTGAACAAAATTAAACCCTGATCATGTGCTGTAAATGATTGCTATATCAAAGTCTCTTTACTTTTTTTTAAAAAAAATATTTTATTTATTTACTTGACAGGCAGAGTTACAGATGGTGAGAGAGAGAGACAGACAGAGAGACAGAGAGACAGAGAGAAAGGTCTTCCTTCCTTTGGTTCACTCCCCAAGTGGCCACAACGGCCAGGGTTGCGCCGATCTGAAGCCAGGAGCCAGGTGCTTCTTCCTGGTCTCCCATGTGGGTGCAGGGGCCCAAAGGCTTGGGCCATCCTCCACTGCTTTCCCAGGCCACAGCAGAGAGCTGGAGTGGAAGAGGAGCAACCAGGACTAGAAACGGGTGCCCATGTGAGATGCTGGTGCCACAGGCGGAGGATTAACCAAATGAGCCATGGCGCCGGCCCTCAAAGCATCTTTAAATGAACAGATTGAACATGACGTATGCTTCCCTTCTGGAGTCAGTGATATGAAGGGCTCTCCTGTGAAAACAGCTCTTTGAACTGGAGAAGATTAGATATCACATGATGATATTAGATAATTGAATAGTGTTTGTAAGATCTGTCTCTTAATACTCAGTAAGAAAAACAACCCTTACTTCTCTAGGTGACTTCAGCCCTTTGGGACTAGAGCTCTGAGGTTCACCAGATTATTTTTAAACATGGAAAAATAAATTCAAATCCAGGGTTTTGGCAGGAAACATATGCAATGAGCTTAAAGATCTTTTAGTACCAGAAAGCAAACGTGTTCAAAGTACGAACGTGTAAGGACCTGGGTCAGCAGTGCGGCATAGAGGGTAAAAGCCGATGCCTGCAATGCCAGCATTACACATGGATGCCAGTTCATGTCCTGGCTTTTCCTTTTCCTTTCCAGCTCCTTGCTAATGTGCCCAGGAAAGTAGGAGAAGATGGCCCAGGTTCTTGGGCCCCTGCACCCACATGAAAGACCTGGAATAAGCTTCTGGCTCCTGGCTCCTGGTTTCAGTCTGGCCAAGTCCTACCTATTACAGCCATATGGGGAGTGAACCAGTAGATAGAAGATCCTCTGTCTCTGTCTCTCTCTCTTGCATTCTCCTCATCTTTCTGTAACTCTGCCTTTCAATAGAAAAATCTATAAAAAATAGTATAAGGATCTATCAAAGGAAAGATAGTCAACCTGAAAAACCTTCCAACGGACAAAACTAGAACAATTTAGCAACAGAACAGATAAAACATAGCATTGAATTGTAACCCAAAGCAAAAAATTCTGTACACAAATATATTAATCTATACTGCTACAAAGCAAAGGTTAATTAAATAAATAGAAGAATCTTCCCTGTGGAAGAACTCCATATAACATAGATAAACACTCCTCGTCAGTAATAGAGTTTGATTTCCCTCTTTCTCTGGTAGGTGGGCTAGACTGCAGTGTTTCGAAGCTCCTGAGCTGTGCAGTTTGGTTCTTCACTGAGAATTATGTGATTTATTTTCTGTAGATTGAAGGCTTATTCTCCCTGTTAATTTCATAGCCTTTGTAGTTTTGGTTAATTTAAGTGGTCCTAATTATGCTGGGGGTAGCAAGAAATAAATTGATCATTTGAAACACACACACACACACACACACACAATACCCCACACACCCCATCCTCTCCCCTTATGCAAACCTTCCTCTCTCCAGTGTTTTTTTCCAAGAGGATGCAAGTAGAACAAGCAGTGACTTTGCATGTTCCATTGATTTCTATAGACAGAGAAAAATGTACTTAATAGTTTTCCTGCAAATATTTATTGACTATGATTTCATCCTCTGACTACAGGAGAATAAAGGAATGTATCTTTTTGGACAGAGAGATGAGAAAACTTTCCTTATCCTACTCTCTGGTTGGTTCGGATACAAGTCAAGGTAAGAATAAAGAGGCTCATTATATCTATACTCCTAAGAACACTACAGAGGCACAAAGTCCACTGTTTTCAAAGAACATAGGATATGGTAGTCAACAATGTGTGACTGAAAATAACAATACATCAGCATTACTTTATTGAATACCTATCAATTTGAGGTGATTTATTACATAACAGTTGATATGGTGGGCTGAGTTGAAAATGAAACATTTTTTTTCCAATGAAACCATTTATTTAATGAGTAAACATGTCATAAGTGCAATTTTAGGAATAGAGTGATTCTTTCCATCATATTCGCTCTCCCACCCCCACACCCACCCAACCTTCTCCTCTCTTTCCCATTCCCAGTCCCATTCTCCATTAAGGAAAAAAAATGTTCTTAACGGTCAAGACAAGGGCTGTTCAAATCATTGCTTCTCAACGTGTTAATTTCACTTCTACAGATTTCCTTTTAGCGGATCTATTAGTTAAAACAGATCAGGGAGAACATATGATATTTGTCCCTTTGTGACTAGCTTATTTCACTAAGTATGATGTTTACAGATTCATCCATACTTTTGGAAATGATTGGATTTCATTTTTTTACCTCTGTGTAGTATTCCATAGAGTACATATCCAATAATTTCTTTATCCTCTCTTCAATGGACAGGTATTTATTTTGATTCCATGTCTTATTATTGTAAATTGAGCTGCATTAAACATGGAGGTGCATATAACTCTTATTTGCTGATTTCATTTTCGTGGTTAAATTCCCAGAAGTGGGACAACTGTGACAGGTGCTATTTCTATATTCAGATTTCCGAGGTTACTCCAGACTGATTTCCATAATGGTTTCACCAGTTTATATTCCCACCATCAGAGGATTAGGGTACATTTTTGCCACATCCTTGCCAGCATCTGCTGCTTGTTGAATTCTGTATGAGACTCATTCTAACCGGGGTGAAGTGAAACCTCATTGTGATTTTGATTTGCATTTCCCTGATGGCTAGTGATCCTGAGCATTTTTTCGTGTCTATTGGTCATTTGAATTTCCTTATTTATTTATTTGACAGGTAGAGTTACAGACAGTGCGAGAGAGAGACAGAGAGAAAGGTCTTCCTTCCATTGGTTCACTCCACAAATGGCCACTATGGCCAGGGCTGCGCCGATCCAAAGCCAGGAGCCAGGTACTTCTTCCTGGTCTCCCATGTGGGTGCAGGGGCCCAAAGGCTTGGGCCATCCTCCACTGCTTTCTCAGACCACTGCAGAGAGCTGGAGTGGAAGAGGAGCAACTGGGACTAGAACCAGCGCACATATGGGATGCAGGTGCTGCAGGCAGAGGATTAACCTATTGTGCCATGGCACCAATTTCCTCTTTTTGAAAAAATGTCTGTTTAAGACGTTGTTTCATTTGTTAACTGCGTTGTTTGTTTTGTTGTTGTGGAGTTTCTTGATCTCCTTATATATTTGGTTTACTATTCGTTTATCAGTTGCATGTTTGTAAATAATTTCTCCTATTCTGTTAGTTGCTTCTTCATTTTCCTGACATTTTTTTTATAGTACAGAAACTTCTCGATTTAATGTAATCTCATTTGTTGATTTTGGCTTCGATTGCCTGTGTCTATGGGGTCTTTTTCAAGAATGCTTTGCCTATGCCAATGTCTTGCAGGGTTTCCCCAATGTTCTCTAGTAATTTGATGATATCAGGTCATAGATTTAGGTCTTTAGTCCATTCTAAATGGATTTTTGTGTAAAGTGGAAGGTATGGTTTCTGCTTCAAACTCCTGCAATTGGAATTCCTGTCGTCCCAGCACCATTTGTTGAGGAGACTATCCTTGCTCCAGGGATTGGTTTTAGCTCCTTTTTTTTTTCAGATAAGTTGGTTGGAGATGCATGGATTGACTTGTGGCATTTCCATTCTGTTCCATTGGTCTATCCATCTGTTTTTGTGCCGATACCAGGCTGTTTTGATTATAATTGTCCTGTAGTATGTCTTGAAATCTGGTACTGTGATGCCTCTGGCTTTGTTTTTGTTGTATATGAATGCTTTAGGTATTTTGGGTCTCCTGTATTTCCATATGAATTTCACCATCATTTTCTATAGATCTGAGAAGAATGTCTTTGGTATTTTCACTGGTATCGCATTGAACAGTAAATTGCTTTTGGAAGAATGGACATTTTGATGATATTCATTCTTCCAATCCATGAACATGAAAGATTATTCTATTTTTTGTATTTTCTTTTATTTTTCTTTAATGTTTTGTAATTTTTATTGAAGGTATCTTTGAATCCTTGGTTAAAATTATTCCAAGGTATTTGATTTTTTTGTAGCTATTGTGAATGGGATTTATCTTAGAAGTTTTCTTCAGCTGTGGCATTGTCTGTGTATACAAAGTTTGTTGATTTTCTTAAATGATTTTATATCCTGATAATTTACCAAATTTTTATATGAATTCCAAGAATCTCTGGGTGAAGTCTTTTGGATCCTCTATATATAGAATCATGTTATCTGCAAAAAGAGATAGTCTGACTTCCTCAGTCCCAATTTGAATCGCTCTAATATGTTTTTCTTGTCTAAGGGCTCTGGATAAAACTTACAGGACCATATTGAATAGCAATATAGAGAGTGGGCATCCTTGTCTGGTTCTGGATCTCAGTGGGAATGCTTCCAACTTTTCCCCATTCAATAGGATGCTGGCCATGGGATTGCCATAAATTACCCTGATTGTTTTGAGGGATATTCTTTCTATATGCAGTTTGCTTAGAGTTTTCATCATGAAAGGGTGTTGTAATTTATCAAAGGCTTTTTCTGCTTCCATTGAGATAATCACATGGTTTTTGTTCAGCAGTTTGTTAATCTGATTTATCACATTGATTGATTTGCTTATGCTGAATCATCCTTGCATCCCAGGGATAAATCCCGCTTGGTCCAGGTGAACTTTTTGATGTGTGTTGGATTCAATTGGCCAGAATTTTATTGAGGATTTTTGCATCTATGTTCATCAGGGAAATTGGTCTGAAGTTCTCTTTCTCTTTTGTATCTTTTTCAGGTTTAGGAATTAATGTGATGCTGGCGTTATAGAAAGAAGTTGGGAGGATTCCCTCCCTTTCAATTGTTTTGAATAACTTGAGAAGTGGAGTTAGTTATTCTATAAAGGTCTGTTAGAATTCAGCAGAGAAGCCATCTGGTCCAGGGCTTTTCTTTGTTGGGATAGTCTTTATTACGGATTCAATTTCTGTCTTAATAATGGGTTTGCTTAGGTTTTCTATGTCTTCTTGGCTCAAATTAGGGTGGTTATATGTGTTCAGGAATCCATACATTTCTTCTAGGTTTCCCAGTTTGTTGGCATGTAGCTCTTTGTATTAGTTTGATGATTCTTTTTATTTGTGTGGTGTCTATTGTCGCATTTCCTTTTGCTTCCCTAATTTTATTTATTTGGACATTCTCTCTCCTTTGTTTTGGTTAGTTGTTCCAATGGTATGTCAGTTTTGTTTATTTTTTCAAAAAAAATAGCTCTTCATTTTACTGATCTTTTGTATTGTTTTTTGGTTACAATTTTGTTGATTTCTTTTCTAATTTTAATTACTTCATTTATCCTAATAGTTTTGGGTTTGTCTGATGTTTTTCTAGATCCTTGGGATGCATTGATAGTTCTTTATTTGGTGCCTTTCCAATTTCTTGATGTAAGCACCAGTTACTATAAACTTTCCTCTTAATGCAGCTTTTGCTGTATCCCATAAGTTTTGATATGTTGTGCTGCTGTCTTCATTTGTTTCCAGAAACTTTTTGATTTTTCTATGACCCACTGTTCATTCAGGAGCATGTTGTTCAATCTCCATGTGTTTTCATATGTTCTAGAGATTCCTGAGTGGCTGATTTCCAATTCATTTCACTGTGGTCCGAGAAGATGCATAATTTTGATTTTTTGAATTTGCTGAGACCTGTTTTATGGCCTAGCATGTGGTCAATCCTAGAGAAGTTCTATGCATTGCTGAGAAGTATGCTTATTCTGCAACAGTAGGATGAAAAGTTCTGTAGATATCTGTTAAGGTCCATTTGGCCTTTAGTGTCAATTAACTCTGTTGTTTTCTTATTGATTTTCTGTCTGGTTGATCTGTCCATTGCTGGAAGTGGGGTATTGAATTCCTCCATTCCTATTGTATTGGAGTCTATATTTCCATTTAGACCCCTTAACATTTCTTTTAAATAGTTGGTGTAGTTGGGTGCATATACGTTTATAATAGTTATATCTTCCTGTTAAATTAGTCCTTTACTCATTTCATATTGTCATTCTTTGTTTCTTTTAACAGTTTTTGTGTTAAAGTCTATTTTGTCTGATATTAGGATGGCTACAGCAGCTCTTTTTGTGGTTTGTGTTAGCATGGAGTATCTTTTTCCATCCTTTCACTTTCAGTCTGTGTGCCCCTTTGTTGGTGAAATGTGTTTCTTGTAGGCAGTCAATAGATGGGTTTTGTTTTTTAATCTATTCTGCAAGTCTGTGTCTTTTTAACTGGATAGTTAAAGCCACTTACATTCATGTTAACTATTGATAACTAATGTCTTTGCCCTGCCATTTTCCCAAAAATATTCATATTTTTTGGATTTCGTTTGTTCTTTTACTGGGAGTTTTTATTCCTTTACCTTCTTCCATAGTGATGACCATGTTTCTCTGTTTCTGTGTGCAGCACAACCTTAAGCATCTTCTGCAGGGCTATTTACGTGGCAACAAATTCTTTCAGTTTCTTTTTTTTTAATGGAAGGTCTTTATTTAACCTTCATTCATAAATCAGACTTTGCAGAGTATAGTATTCTGGGTTGACAGTTGTTTTTTTTTTTTTTTTTTCTCTTGAGACTTGGAATCTATCTCGCCATTATCTCCCAGCTTATAGGGTTTCTGAAGAGAAGTCTGCCGTGAGTCTTATTGGAGATCCACTGAAAGTAATCTGGCATTTCTCTCCTACACATTTTAGAATCTTTTCTTTATGTTTTACTCTGGAGAGTTTGATTACAGCGTGTCATGCTGAAGATCTTTTCTGGTCATGTCTATTAGGAGTTCTATGTGCTTCCCGTACTTGGATGTCCCTTTCTTTCTCCAAATTGGGGAAATTTTCTGTATGCTGGGTCATTTGATAGTATCCTGTAGATTCCCAACAATGTTCTTTAGTTTTCTAATTTCTTCTTCTTATGTTTGGTTTGACTGTATAATTTACTGTGCTTTGTTTTCTACATTGGATATTCCTTCATCATTTGTTCTTTTGTGGGCATCATGTTGTATTCCTTGTTCTTTTTTCTTGGACTGGTGCTTTTTTTATTCAGCATTTGTGCAGATACTTGTTGGTTTCTTTGATTTTTATCTTTGGAGGATGTCTGATTGGATTAATGGGGTGTCTGCTTTCAGGGAATACCTAGAGGCATGTGGTGGGAGGGGCCAGAGATCTCTGTTCAGTGCTCTAGGGTGAAAGACATGTCTGATGTATCACATCCAGGTTTGGTGTATTAAATCTCTTTTATTTTTTATTAATGGGAGGTTTCTTCTTGTTTCTTGGCATAAACTCAGCTGAGCTCCTCTCCTCGAAAGGGATCAATGCTGGGCACTAGCTCCAGTGAGTATATTATTTGTCTGCTCTGCCACAAGGACCACACAAAGGATCTGTATAGTTTCAGTATAAGCTCAGATTCCCCAGCAGTGGTTTTCATCAGGTAACCAGGATGTCCTGATCACGTGGAGCCTCCCATAGTGACTGCCCAATGTCCCAGAGACACTCTCTGAGTCCTCCCACGCAGCCCCAGTGTTTTCACTGTCCTTACACCTAATCCTCCCATAGTCATGAACACCCACCCCCTTGTCTATTCTTCCCACCAGACTCAAAAGTCTCCACTTGGCTGGTTGCTGGGTGCAGACATGCACTGGCACAGCTGTTACATATGTCCAAAATGGTGCCTGTTCTCCATCATCTTGTTACAGAATTACTTTGCAGGATGATCAGGGAGAGGGAAAACGTGTTTCCCTCCCACCTTTGTTTTTTCTCCTCTAGCTTGGCGGGTACACTATTCCACACAGGGATCTAAGCTGGATTTTGTCTAGGCTCTTCCTGCAGCTTTTTAAAAAGTGGCTTGGGCTGCTGCAGTCTGGTCTCACCTTGCTCTCTAATGCTGGTGCATTGGCTCTTGGCTGGCAGAGTCCTGAGAATTACATATTTCTAATATTGAGAAGTTTCAAAATGTTTCATGGAAAGTGTGGTATTTTATAAAGATTTTATTTATTTGCGAGGTAGAGTTACAAACAGAGGGAGGGAGAAACAGAGAAAATTTTTTCCATCTGCAGATTCACTCCCCAAATGTCCACAACAGCTGGAGCTCAGACAAACCAAACCCAGAAGCCAGGAGCTTCTTCCAGGTCTCCCATGAGGGTACCGATGTCCAAGAACTTGGATCATCTTCTATTGCTTTCCCAGGCCATAGCAGAGAGCTGAATTGGAAGAGAAGCAGCCAGGACAGGAACTGGCACCCAAATAGGGTGCTGGGGCTACAGGCAGTGGTTTAGCCTGCTGCAGCACAGCACCAGCCCAAAAGTGTGGTCTTTTATAAATATAGGAATAAAAAGCTAAATCTTTTGAGAAGAGCTTTTAAGTATGAATATGCTGTATGATCATCAAAGGTTACTTTAGTAGGCCAAATAAAACCAAAGCATTTTCATGAGTTGTCTTGTAGCTGTTGACTCTTAGAACAGCCATGAACAAATTTGAGTAGAAAGTGCCACTCTTAGAGGCCAGCGCTGTAGCACAGTGGATTAATGCCCGGGCCTGAAGCGCCCACATCCCAAATGGGTGCTGGTTCGAGACCCAGCTGCTCCATTTCCAATCCAGCTCTCTGCTATGGCCTAAGAAAGCAGTAGAGGATGGTCCAAGTCCTTGGGCCTCTGCACACATGTGGGAAACCTGGAAGAAGCTCCTGGCTTTGGATCGGTGCAGCTCAGGCCGTTGCGGCCAGTTGGGGAATGAACCATCAGATGGAAGACCTCTCTCTTTCTCTCTCTGCCTCTCCTCTCTCCTCACTCTGTGTAACTCTGACTTTCAAATTAATTAAAAAAAAAAAGTGTCACTCTTGGAGCCTGTGCTGTGGCACAACAGGTTAAGCCACTGTCAGCAATACCAGTGTCCCATATAGGCACTGGTTTGAGTACTAGCTTCTCCACTTCTGATCTAACTCCCTGCTGATGTGCTGGAAAAGCAGCTGAGGATGACCCAGTTGTTTGGGCCACTGCATGTATGAGGAGACCTGGAAAATCTCCTGGCTTCTGGCTTTGGCCTGGCCCAGGTTGCTTGTAATTGTGGCCATCTGTGGAGTGAACCAGTGATGGAAGCTCTCTCTCTCTCTGTCTCTCTCCCTTTCTCCCTGTAACTCTGATTTTTGAATAAGTAAATAAAACTACAAAAAGAAGGAGAAAGTGTCACTCTTACTACTAGAAACTTTGAAGGACATATTCCCAAATAAAATTGATTTTAGAAGAAAACATGTCAAGTTCTCTCAATTTGAGACACTTAATAGCATAGCAACCCAAACAGAGCAATCAAGACAAAATATGATTTGATCTTTCTGATATAACTTCAAAATGACTATTCGCCAACCATAATTAGTAAAAATGCTTCACATAAAGAGGATCAAACAAATGTCTGATTAAATGGCAAATTATTGAAAAGGTCAAATATCTACAAAAAGTCTCATAGAATATTTAAATCACTAGTAATCCTTACCTAAGATTACTAATTCTCTGGTTCTTAAATTTGATTAGAAATGAGTGCAAACAAACACAAACATTCAAATTTTCTCTGAAACAATACACATCATGGTGAACACAAATGCTGTGGATAAATAGCTCAAATTATTATGAATGCCAATATTTATAAGGAAGTAAAATGGCTAAATAAATTTAACTTGTATAAAACCCAGAATCCAAACCCAAAGTTAACCAAGAGAGAAAGAGAAATCGACGTTATCATTAAACTCAGTCTTTACAAGATACAGTTTTTGCAAGGTCTTTCTTTCTATACATGTCCCTTTATTTTTATTCTGTAATTCTAACATTATGCAAATATACTCCCTGATGGCAAAATCCTGGGCATCCTTAAAAATAGACTCAAGTCTATTGACTTTCCAATAAGTTTCTAAAATCCCTTTGTCTCCACTGATGTGAGATTTTCACATTCATTTGACATCTTTCTATTTTCATCGTGAAATTGTATTGGTTAACTATATATTTTTTTTTGCTTACCCAAAGGTAGAATTTCTCTCCTTTGGGGATTTGGGAAAAATCCCCACCTTTTGTAGCAAAAGCCTTACACAGATAGTGAAATCATAATTTAAAAAATAATTAGTAGAGGAGCTGGTGTTGTAGTGCAGTGGGGTTAAGCCACCATTTGAAGTGACGGCACCCTACGTGGGTGCCAGTTTGAGACCTGGCTGTACCACTTCTGATCCATCTCCCTGCTAATGTGCCTGGTAAAGCAGCTGAAGATGGCCCAAGTCTTGGACTGCTGCTACCCAAGTGGGAGACCTGGAAGAAGCTCTTGGCTCCTGGCTTTGGCCTAGCCCAACCCTGGCTGTTGGGGTAATTTTGGGAATGAACCAGTGGACAGAAGATTGCTCTCTCACTTTCTCTCTCCTTTCCTCTCCCCTCCTCTTTCTGTCTCTATAACTCTGCTTTTCAAATAAACAAATAAATCTTTTAAAACTTAATAATAATCAGTTGAATGCTACAATGCTACAGGAAATATTTGAGCTGTCTTAAGTAGCAGATGATTTAATAATCTAATGCATTTAAATAATTTGAAAAACTAGTGATGAGTTGAGGTGTATCAATGTCTATTTCTGTGCTAGGTACTCAGTTTCACAGGGAGAGCTTTTTTTTTTTTAAGATCAAATGTTTTTGTTTACAGGAAAAAAACTCATATGGGAAAATGGTTAATGTTAGATGCTGGAAGTTAGATAGTTGATAGATTTGTATCTCTACAACTTACCAGTGGTATGAATTTCAGTAATTTCTTCATGATGATATTGAACATGCCTTTTGAGCCTTGTTGGTTCCTATTTAAAGTAAATGCTATCAAGTTAATATAAAAGCAATGATCCTGTTTTACTGCAAAATTTATTTCACTAATGTTATATACAAAATATCAAAGTCTTGTCGGAATGTGACTGCCTTATTGAAAACCTTGACCCTTTGTTGCTACTCTGATTTGTATAGGTACTCTCATCTCTGGGTTTCCCTGAATGTACTTCCTTTTTAAATGATGACAGTTCTCTTGTTTCAAATCCCCTGAAATTCCTCACTGTCCATTCGTCTGTTTTTCTCTGATCTGTTGTAAGGCAGTTTTATTCTTCTCTTGACTTCTGTTCTCCTCCTCAGACTTCACCTTGGCACTGAACTCAGAGCAGAAAGGCTAAGTTAGACATCTTGTGAAGGTTGCTGAGGAGGTAACTGACTCATGCTCCTTAGAAACAGGGAGAGCTAATGTAAAGGACATTCTTTTGTCCTGTGACATCTTTTGTAGTATTAATTAAATAACCTATACAACTGTACATACATCCTAAATATGTCTTCGGGGTTTCCAAATGTGAGAATCCATAAAAAGTACTTTATAATTGTCATAAAAAGGGTATCAAAAGATGTCAGCTTTGAAATGTTTTGGTAAATAGCTGTCATGGCTCTAGTGGACGTTTCTTGGTAATTGCAGCATGCCCCATTGGCAAATCCATTTAACTTTATGCGGAATATCTGGAAATTCAGCCTAAATAATTTTCTAAGCCAAATGGATAAACATAATTTCCCAAATAAAATCATTAAATTATTTGAAATATTTCAACACACTTGGGTCTACCCCCTACAATCTAATATTTTTTACAATTAAAAGTAATTCTTCTAACAGAAGTATAAGCCAGAAACATAAGTTTCTCCTTTTGAAAGTTGCATGATATTTGAACTCTTTTCCTACTGTTTGTTAGGCATGATAGCCTATGGAAAATATGAATCTCTTACATTAATTCATTGAATTGTATTTTTTCTATCTTGTGTCACTCCGAAGCCCTGTGCATATATAAGTTGTAAGCATATAGAAATCCTTCCACTTATGAATTGCTGTGGGGAGCTACCCCCACATATAGCACTGTCATATGGAATTTTCCATACCTAGCCCTAACCTCGGGTTAAGGCGACCTGTTTACGCCAAGACTTGCCTGAGATATGCAGGTGTTCTAGACCTCTAACTGCATAACAGGATGTTATTGGTTGTTTGAATTTTATGTAACCTTTTGTTTGTTACGCTATACTGACTCTGTGTAACCATCTTTGAGCTTGTGGGGCTGTGGGTATATGTACTCGTTTCTTGCTGTGCTCCGGGCCGGTGGTTGAAGAGCCTCTCAAGAAGGCGGCCTCCGGTCCCTTGTTGCCAAGCTCTCTACCTTGGCTTGAAGGCTTCAAGGCATTAAACGCTGATGAACTGTGTCTTTGCTTAGTTTGTCGAGTGGCCGCCGACAAATTGCTAACATCACTCAAGTCCAAAACCTATTCTAGTGATGCATACAAGAAAATCTAATATCTGAGCATTTCTTTAAGTTGCGTCGAAATGGTTAACTCAATACATTTCTCTAAACTCAGTGACCATAGCTTCAAATCTTTTGTAAGGATGAACAAATATTAAAGCACACTGAAATAGGAAGGAAATACCAGAATTAACAATACCTTCTCTACATTGTACAAGTGCCAATATGAATAAGTAACACCTAAGAATAGTTCTGTATTTCTTTTTTCTATTTCAGAAGACAGATTTACTCTGATTTCATGGCTTGTATAACATCACGATTGTGCTTGATAGATGATAGATTTGATCATATTGCAAATACAGTTTCTCTACACTGATAACCACAATGAAATATCATTTCCTTTTAAATCAAAGGACCTAAGTATATCTTCCAGTCTAATTGCAAATGTACTTTAATAAGGCATGAAATCTACTATCCAACAGGACTCAATGTAGAAATACTCTGTACCCCAATATCCTGTTATTTAAGAAGTAGTCTGATTGCAGTGCTAGGAATCATAACTTGAAATTGTGGTTTTATTTCTTACCTTTATTAGATGTGGAAGGACAATGTTCTAATAAAATGTACTCTAAAATTGAGAAATGAATTAATGTAATTTAACAAAACAAGTGTTGCTTGAGTAACTCTCTAGGAGTAACAATGATTTTTGTTATTCTTTTAAGAAGTTGTTCTAGGTAGTGTTAAACTTTTCTATATTAATTGAAACCCATAATGTTTAGACATATTTATTTCAAATAAATTGAAATGACTGATGCCACTGAAAGGAGGTCTTATTCATTCTGACATTCTGTATTGTTGACACACATTGCAAGTTAATTATCTTTTAATTGGAAAAGATATATCAAAGTAACATGAAAAGTGATCTGAGTTCAAACCTATTTTTATTGCATAACTCTTTATTACATTCCCAGACTTATATCCTTCACATATTTTGTCTTGGAAGCTTTAAAACTAATTTGAAAAATGTCTGAAAATAACAAGAAGAAAATGTTGGCTATTTTCAGTTGGATATCATCTTTTAATTATCCATGTGATTATTGACTTTATTAATTTGTCCTCCATTTGTCAAGTTACTTATCTGTATTCCACCAATCATATTCATTTTCTCTAAACTTTTTAACTTTGAAGACTGACCACCTGTGATATCTCAACACATTAAACTATGTATTGCAAAATATGGCTGTTACCAAACAAGCAAAGAGTTGTATAGCCCAAATGATAAACTCACTAAGATATGAAAACTCACTAGCAAGTATCTCCTGCAGCTTACCAAAAGCTCATAGAGAATTATTCTAAGCAGTCCTAGACTTTCACCTAGTAATTTTGGAAAGGAAGGAAAATTTACATAGTAAATATGTATGGTTTATCATCATTTCTGAAATGTAGGCTGTGGTTTCTGATTTAATGTTGGTAGTATGCATAAAAAGGTTGATACAGCTTTTACATTTATACTTATTCTGTTTTGACTCTTGATACTGCTACTTACTGGCTGTTTGATCTTAAATAAATTGTTTAAACTTTTATGGATAATTTTCTTCATCTTTGAAATTGGCAAACAGTGATATCTGCCTCATAACTCTGCTATATGAACTAAGAAAGACACTGCAAGTGAACTCTGTAATATAATGCACATGCTTAATTTTGAAATAATGCAATGCTATTTAGTATTAATATGAAAACTAATTGTATCAGGTAAAATATATACTGTGATGCACAGTACACATTCAAAAGTTAAGAAAATAAAATGGCCATTATTTAGGTATTATTAGGTATTGTTTTTGTAATTGGAATGTACCTATTCTTTCTTCAATTACTCTCTTCTGAATATTTCTTGTAGGTTGGGCTCCATGAAAGCAGACTCATAAAGAAATCAGAGTTCAGGAATTTTGTGAAGGAGTTAAATCAGTATCTATAGAACAAGAGATGAAGATCAAACTGGGTAGTGGGAGAATCCGGGTAATAGTACCATCACAGCAAGGTTTCAACCAACTCTATTGTGAGTTCTGAAGTTGAATGACCCTTTGGGGGCGTCTTAATATAGTAAGGGGCCTGGTTCTATGTTAAACATTAATCAGACATTGGATGTAATCTTCTCTACATACAAAGCATACCTTGAGCACTGCAAGTTTCTCAAGCCAAGAGCAATTTCCTGAGATGACTTACAGCACTATAAACACTATGACCCTTGAGCATTGTCTTTCAGCAGTATTCCTACAATCTGGGAATATAAATTCTTCAGTCTTTAAAGGGGATCTAAAGCAGCAACTTCTAGTATCCATTGTATCATGTATTTCCTCAAATCTGACTTTCTTGGAATTTATTCAAAAACTATTTTTTCCTTATTTGATTTTCTTTTTTTTATTTACTAAATATAAATTTCCAAAGTACAGCTTATGGATTACAACGGCTTCCCCCCACCATAATTTCCCTCCCACTCGCACCCCCACCATCCCCCCACCATAATTTCCCTCCCACTCGCACCCCCACCATCTCCTGCTCCCTCTCCCATTCCATTCACATCAAGATTCATTTTCAATTATCTTTATATACAGAAGATCAATTTATTATATATTAAGTAAAGATTTCATCGGTTTGCACCCACACAGAAACACAAAGTGTAAAATACTATTTCAGTACTAGTTATAGCATCATTGCACATTAGACAACACATTAAGGACAGATCCCACATGAGAAGTAAGTACACAGTGACTCCTGTTGTTGACTTAACAATTTGACACTCTTGTTTATGGCGTCAATAATCTCCCTAGGCTCTAATCATGAGTGGCCAAGGCTATGGAAGCCTTTGGAGTTAGTCGACTTCGATCTTATTCCGACAGGGTCATAGTCAAAGTGGAAGTTCTCTCCTCCCTTCAGAGAAATGTATACCTCCTTCTTTGATGGCCTTGTTCTTTCCACTGGGATCTCACTTGCAGAGATCTTTCATTTAGGTCATTTTTTTTTCAAGAGTGTCTTGGCTTTCCATGCTTAAAATACTCTCATGGGCTCTTCAGCCAGATTCGAATGCCTTAAGGGCTGATTCTGAGGCCAGAGTGCTATTTAGGACATCTGCCATCCTATGAGTCTGCTGTGTATCCCGCTTCCCATGTTGGATCCTTCTCTCCCTTTTTAATTCTGTCAGTTAGTATTACCAAACACTAGTCTTGTTCGTGTGATCCCTTTGACTCTTAGACCTATCAGAGTCATCAATTGTGAAATGAGATTGATCACTTGGACTAGTGAGATGGCATTGGTACATGCCACCTTGATGGGGTTGTATTGGAATCCCCTGGCACGATTCTAACTCGGCCATTTGGGGCAAGTCCCAAATTGTACATATCCTCCCTCTCTTATTCCCACTCTTATATTTAACAGGGATCCCTTTTCAGTTAAATTTAAACACCTAAGAATAATTGTGTGTTAATTACAGAAAACTTATTAATGGCTGTACTTCTTTTGGTCTCTAGAAAAGAAGAGAACGTTTGCAAGCAGTGCATGTCACAGAAGTGAATAGAATGAATCCGTTGGGGCCGGCCCTGTGGCATAGCAGGTAAAGCCACTGCCTGCAGTGCCAGCATCCCATATGGGTGCCGGTTTGAGTCCCGACTGCTCCACTTCCAATCTGGCTCTCTACTATGGCCTGGGAAAGCTGTAGAAGATGGCCCAGGTCCTTGGACCCCTGTATCCACATGGGAGACCCAGAAGAAGCTCTTGTCTTCAGATCTGTATAGCTCTGGCCATTGCAGCCTCTTGGGGAGTGAACCAGCAGATGGAAGTCCCCCCCCATCTCTCTCGCTCTCTCTCTCTCTCTCTCCCTCTTTCTCTCTCTCTCTCTCTCTGTCTCTATCTCTATCTCTATCTCTATCTCTATCTCTATCTCTACCTCTATCTCTATCTCATCTCTATCTCTATCTCTATCTCTCCCTCTCTATAACTCTGCCTTTCAAATAAATAAAACAAAATCTTAAAAAAAAAGAATGAGTTCCTTAACAGTGTATTGCACCTCTTACACCTACTGGGCTTGGATGTGACAGCTTTTCTCTTTTTTGGAACATTTTAGACAACCATATATGGAGTCCTCGATATTGAAAGACAAGGAAGACTCAACTAAATTGTACCTTGTATGGTAATAAACATAATGAAAGAAAGCTTGCAAATAAATACAATTCCTTTGTGTAAAGAAAGTGCCATTATTCACCCTAAGGAAGAAAATTAGCTTAGGATTATTCATTAGAGATGGATAACCAACACTGTGTGCAGGATGGATGAAAATTGGTGATTTATGCCTGACAGCAAGTAGAACCTTATCAACATTATAATAGAGTGTATGTACACAGGTCAAAATAATGGGTCAAACCAGAAGCCCAATTTTACTATTTGAATTCATTTGTTTGCAGTGTTTTGATGACATAAAAGAAAATTTATTTGAAGAATACTTATTTAAAAAATCATATTCCAAGAAGTCAGAAAACCAACCTCCAGGGCATTTTTGGAGTCTCCACAGCAGGAGATTGTGACTTTTATCTCCAGAGGGCAGTCATTAACATGATTTAGCTGTGATGGCTCCTAGTGTAGGATTTCTTCCTTTTAAATTTCAGTACAGGAGGACTAATTGTGACAGTTTCAGATTCAGTGGTGCTCATTCTTAGATCAAATTGTGGTGGTCAATAATGAAATTATGTTGCACTTGTATCGAAACTCATGATAAATGTTGGGAAATTCAGAGGTGGTTTAGACAGAAGGATACTCTATATAAGTTAATATTTCCTATGTTGAGTTACAATATCCCACTGATTCTACATAAGCAAAGATCAAAAGTATGTGTGTGTGTGTGCACATTGTGTGTTGTTATTTGGAAGCAAATGACTGAGAGAAAAACATTTTAGATATCTGTTAAAATAAGATAAATTTACATCTTTGGTGGATTATTTAAACATACTTCTTCATGGAATAAAGAAAACTGAATGATTTATATGATTTATTCCAATATACAAGGCCTGAAATGGAAAAGAGCATGTTTCCCAAATAAAAGAATTAGATTTGAATAAATATTTATGCATATATGTCTGTGAATCTATTCTCACATTTATTTGTAAATCACAGGATAGCATTTCTCATTATCTATTCAAGTTTCAATAACGTTTAGTATTTTTCATTAATTTGCTTGGCAATGTATGATATGGTAAACCATACCTTAATTATTTTGCTGCTAGTATGTTGGGCAAGTAGCTATTCCATGTTAGTTGAAGATAAATATGAATTTATTTTAGAAAAGAATACCTAAGAATTTTATAAATGATTAACTGTGCCAACCAATAAAAATATGAATGAAAGTGTATTTCTATAGCCACTGATAGACTTTTTATTCTACAGCTAGGATTGACTATATTCCAGTCCAAAAATATTTTCACGTTTTGGTAGTAGGCTCTTGATATACAGAAATAAATATATAACAGAATTTTTTCATTAGTGAGGCTATTATACTTTGATTATAACACTTGCACAATTATATCTTCTGTTGTTATCAATCTGGTTAGGAACATTGTATGTTTTCTTATATGTTACAGAAGTTCTATTTGGTTTAATATGTGGCATTAATCTCTGTAATAGCTTAAATGGGCTAAGCATTCAGCCTGTCGTTTTTCTAAATCTGATAGAATCGAATAGTAAGTAGCTGAAATATTCTCGAGCTATATTACAGGCTTCAGTGATCACAAGAGCCTATGATTCATCCCAAAAGCAACGTTCTTTCCTAATATGTCTGATGTATTGCTTCTTATTGTAAATTTTCATATTCAAGTTGGTGACCCTGACGTTTGTTTTTATTGTTATTGTTCTTTCCCTTTGTGGCAATGATAGGAAAGCTAGTTTAAGGCCTCTGGCTGTTTATGTCTATCTCCAGTTAACAGTGATGTTGCTTTCCTGTGCTGGTTGTTTTCTTGCCAGTCTTTTTTGGATACCTGACTTCTGAGCAGATGCTCTTTTTAATTTCATCTCATGTTAATTTTAAATATTTATTCTTCAAATGTATTCGGTCTCCAGTAATCCAGGACTTGTTTTATTTTTTCATTGCCTTCATGGCTCTCATTGAATTTTTGTCTCAGGATTTACATGCCTATCTTCTAAGTATTGTTAGCTCAAAGAGGGCAACAAGTGTGTTTTTGTCATTTCTACAGAACTGGAGTCTAAGCAACTGACTGCATTCTAAACACCCAGTAACTTTTGATAGAAGGAAGAAGTGATAACAGAGAATAGCGGCAGAAAAGAAAACTTAGTGGATCAAAATGAAATCAACTAATGACAGCAAATAAAGGATTTGTTTCAAATTATTGGCTTGAAAACACTTTCATAGAATAATGTGTTTTCTGTGGGCTTTATGGCTTGCCTACTCTCCAACTGTCTCTTTAGAGGGATCTCCTATCTCCTTCTTTTAGAGATGCTTTTGATTTATTTTTGATTTACTGAATTCCCTTCTCATTCATTTCCTTCCCTTCCACTCTAGCTTAGTTCACTTTATTTTCATTCTCTTTGTTCCAGTAAATGTATTTTTCAAGTAATAGCATCTGGATAACTATTCCACTTCAAACATTTTTTTTTTCAAACTAGAAGTCAAAGATATGGCTCAAAGATCTCATATAATTTCTTAGGAACTACATTCTTACAAATGTACCCCCATGAGTTTTTTTTTTTTTTTTCATAGAACCCCAACGCATATATCTTTGCTAATTACTTGGGTTCCATCCCTGATTTTGTGCCATCCTGTAAACTCTAAACCTCAGTGTATACATTAGTTTATGTATCATTTTCATATTAATAAATGAACACGACTGTATGTGACTTCCTAGACAGTGGTGAAACATTTATGATTGCTGAAGCTTGATGCCTGAGAGCATTTCTGAGCTATGCTCTTTATTTGCTCGATCAGCTTAGTAAAGTGCTAAAATCTGAAGCACACATGCCTCATAGGGTTGTGGAGATAAAATGTGGAAGTGCATATAAAATCAAAAACTGAATTAAATGTATTTACCATTAATGCTTTTATTATTATAATATGTCATTGGTCTGTTTTCTTGACTGGTTCTTAACCAAATGCTTCGACCAGTCATCTTACAAGAAATGTGTTTCTAGTTCTAAGGAAAAATCTCCAAGCTATAATGTAAAAAATTATACCCTGATAATACCAGGCAAATAAGGGTGTTGAAATCAAATATCCTCAAATTAATTATAGATGTTCAATGATTAGTGGAGTTTGCCTACTTTGCCCAAACTGCTTGGAAAGCTTAGCTGTTCAACCTTTTATTGTTGTTGTTGTTGTTGTTGTTGCCTTTGGCCATAATTGGAGCTTTAAAAAATATGTATTATTTAAAGGAAAGGCAGTTACAAAAAGGGGGTGGGTAGGAAGAGACCTCTCCAGAAGGTCACAATAGCTGAGTTTGGGCCAAGCTGAAGCCCGGAGGCAGGAACTCTACCGGGTCTTCCAGGTGTGTGGCAAGAACCCAAGTACTTGGGCCATCTTCTGCTGCATTTCCAGGTGCAGGGAGTTTGATAGTAAGCAAAGCAGTCAGGACTTCAGTTGCTGTTCTGATATGGGGTGCCAGTGTAGCAGACAGCAGTTTAACCCACTGTGTCACAATGCCAGCCCCATAAATGGAAACTTCTACCAGCTGAACACTCCATAATTCTTTAACTATGCCCTCTCCTAAATTAGCTTAACCTTATGACATCAAAATTGATGCCTCTACAATGTTGTAGAGCTCATTCATTCTAAGGAAGATCATCCTTGCTTTCACTTTGGAGATGGAAAGCTGCAGTCTGTTGAATTTTCCTTCTATGTTTGAATATGCTGGATGAAAAATTTCTGGCACCGGAGTTATACTGTTTATGTTTGGTATCTGCCAAGCTTTTCCCCATGCTGCCCCAGCTTTGTTAAGGTTGATGTTGATATCACTTCTTTTCATATTTTCTTCAGAGTAATTTATTTATTTGAAATTCAGAGTTACAGAGAAAGAGGGAGAGACACAGAGGGAGATACAAAGAGATACAGAGAGAGAGAGAGAGAGAGAGAGAGAGAGAGAGAGAGATTTTTCTCTCTGTTGGTTCACTTTCCAGGAGTCTGCAATAGCCAGGGTTAGGCCCAGGTAGGCCAAAGCCAGGAGCCAGGAGCTTCATCCAGGTCTCCCACGTGGGTGGCAGGGGGACAAACATTGGACCATCTTCTGTTGCTTTTCCCAGGCCATTAGCATAGAGCTGAATTTGAAGTAGAGCAGCCAGGACATGAATTGATGCCAATATTAGATGTCAACATGGCAGGTGGTGGGTTTGCCTACTATGTCACAAGGTCAGCTTCTGATCTTACATTAACACTGTAAGTGGGCTTCCAGTTTTTAAATCAATCAGTACAGAACTGTAACTTTTTAAATAATATTTGAGGAAGTTCAAGTGTAGCCAACCAGAAAATGACGCTGCCTTGAACACAGAGATCAATACAGGAATGTTTCAATTAGTGGGGGGGGGGTCACCTCTGCATCTGATAATGATAATATTTTCTCATTCTTTCATTAATTTAGCTCCAGTCTCACCGAATACCTCAATTTTCTAACAATAGCCAGATGTAAGGCTACTCCTATGTCTGCAAGGCTACTCCTACCAATATCAGTAAAGCTCACTCTCTTGATTCTCTGCTAATATCATTTCATAGTGCAATTGCCATTGACTTTTTCATTAAAAAAAAGAAAACATAGAAAATACTCCCCTTAGAAACCTGTTGAAATGAAATGGACACTATAAGAAACAATGAACTGATCAGCTCTTGTCCTGACTCTAGATGTACAATGTAATACGTTATCCTTTTTAGTATTTGTTGTTGTTTTTGTTGTTGTTGTTCTAGTACTAGTGGTTGAACTCTGTAATTAACACACAATTACTCTTAGGTGTTTAAATTTTAACTGAAAGGTGATCCCTGTTAAATTAAAGAGTGGAAAAAGAGAGGGAGGAGATTTACAATTTGGGACATGCACAATCAGACTTGCCCCAAATGATGGAGTTAGAAATGTGCCAGGGGATTCCAATACAATCCCATCAAGGTGGCATGTACCAATGCCATCTCACTAGTCCAAGTGATCAATTTCAGTTCACATTCGATGGCTCTGATAGGTCTAAGAATCAAAGGGATCACACAAACAAGACAAGTGTCTGCTAATACTAACTGATAGAATCAAAAAGGGAGAGAAGGATCCAACATGGGAAGCGGGATACACAGCAGACTCATAGAATGGCAGATGTCCTAAATAGCACTCTGGCCTCAGAATCAGCCCTTAAGGCATTCGGATCTGGCTGAAGAGCCCATGAGAGTATTGTAGGCATGGAAAGCCAAGATACCATGGAAAAGAAAAAAGAAGAAGACCTAAATGAAAGATCTCTGTGAGTGAGAACCCAGTGGAAAGAACAGGGCCATCAAAGAAGGAGGTACCTTTCTCTGAAGGGAGGAGAGAACTTCCACTTTGACTATGACCCTATAAGAATAAGATCAAAGTCAGCGAACTCTAAAGGCTTCCATAGCCTTGGCAACTCATGACTAGAGCCTAGGGAGATTACTGATGCCATGAACAGGAGTGTCAAATTGTTAAGTCAGCAACAGAAGTCACTGTGTACTTACATTCCATGTTGGATCTGTCCTTAATGTGTTGTCTAATGTGCAATGATGCTATAACTAGTACTGAAACAGTATTTTTACACTTTGTGTTTCTGCGTGGGTACAAACTGATGAGATCTTTACTAATTATATACTGAATCGATCTTCTGTATATAAAGATAATTGGAAATGAAAAAAAAAACCTGGTGTTAAATTGGAAATGGCATAGAAAATTAATTAATTTAAAAAAATTATGTAGGATCTCTGTCTTTAATGTGCTGTACACTGTTATTTAATGCTATAACCAGTACTCCAAAAGTATTTTTTTTTTCACTTTGTGTTGCTGTATGGGGGCAAATTGTTGAAATCGTTACCTATTATATACTAAACTGATCTTCTGTATATAAAGAGAATTGAAAATGAATCATGATGTGATTGGAAGGGGAGAGGGAGCAGGAAAGGGGAGGGTTGTGGGTGGGAGGGAAGTTTTGGGAGGGGGAAGCCATTGTAACCCATAAGCTGTACTTTGGAAATTTATATTCATTAAATAAAAGTTTAATAAAAAACAAACAAACAAACAAACAAACAAAAAAACCTAACATTCGGGTTCTAGGAGTTCCTGAAGGCATGGAGAGGGAAAAAGGATTAGAAGGCCTTTTTAGTGAGATACTAGCAGAAAATTTCCCAGGTTTGGAGAAGGACAGAGGCATCGTAGTACAGGAAGCTTATAGAACCCCTAATAAACATGACCAAAAGAGATCCTCACCATGACATATTGTAATCAAACTCACCACAGTGAAACATAAAGAAAAGATTCTAAAATGTGCAAGAGAGAAACGTTCAGATTACCCTCAGAGGATCTCCAATTAGACTCACAGCAGACTTCTCATCAGAAACTCTACAAGCTAGAAGGGAATGGCGAGACATAGCCCAGGTACTAAGAGAGAAAAACTGCCAGCCCAGAATATTATATTCTGAAAGCTCTCATTTGTGAATGAAGGTGAAATAAAAACTTTTCATAGCAAACAGAAAGTGAAAGAATTTGTTACCACTCGTCCAGCCCTGCAAAAGATGCTTAAAGATGTGTTAAAGACAGAAACATGGTCATCAGTATGAAAGAAGGTAAAGGAAGGAAACCTCACAGCAAAAGATCACAGGAAGCTCAATTTCTCTTTGACATAGAATTAAACTCTGATGCTCTGTTAAAGCAATGTGTTAAAGTAATCTATTATGTTCTATTGATGACTGTTAAATACTAATTGTTCAAAAACAGCTGAATTTTTATTAAGAGCTATGAGTTATTTAAATATGTGCTTATTTTCAAAGATTTGAATAATCACCTTATAACAATGATCAAATTTGGTCTATGTTATGTCATAATTTTAAGGAATCTTATTTCAACCAGATATTTTGGATTTTGAGCCTTCTTGGTGTTCTTGACAGGCATTCAAAAAATCAAAGTTTCAAACAATCTGGACTCTAAAATTTCCAGTAAATCTTGGACTTTGGTTTTTCCAGTTTGGGCCCAACTGAAAAAATCTCTCATCTTATAGAGACACCAACTAATCTGGCTATTTGGATTATATTAGAAGTACTGTCAAGATGTGACGTGGTACTAAATTTTAAGTTTCTATAATGGAAAATGCTATTAATATAAATGTTTGAGAATTAAAAAGTCTAATGATCTTGTGTTACTAGACATGATAGTTATCTTAATGAGAAAGCCCCAGAGGCCTAAAGGGTTAAGTACTTGTAAAATCCTACAGGTGCTTTCAAAAATACTGTGAAGTAAGCAAGTGCCTCTTGTTGGTTGATTAGTTTATACTTTTAAACATGGCAACTTAAAGTCTCTTGTCATCCACAGTTATATATGATTTGCTGCTCCTAAAACTAAAGTGTTGTTAGTACTGGGTTTAGCTGTCCTCCTATAGGTTCCTATGGACTTTTTCCAGCCACTTGTATTGCATTCAGCATTTTGGGATGGCTCTGCAAACAGATGAAGCCAATAATGTATTAACAGTACCAACTGAGAGAAAGTGTGGTTAACTGAGGTTACTAAAAACAAAAAGCAATTCAAATTAATTGGCAATCTACAAAAAGAGTTAAAGATTTTAAAAGCTATTATTAAAATTGCTATATTGGTCTATGATGTTATGTAATATGTGTGCACATATTGTATGTCCACATGGGAAAATTTTATTAAGAATTTTATTTTAATTGGCTTATAGATAAGATTGTTCATAAATTTAAGCTGCTAAAATTAATCAAAGATACATTTTAATTCATGTGACCTAAATCTCTGCATCATATGTTTTATACTCGTTGGTAGAAAGAAACTAAAAATATTTTAGATGGTTGTGCTTAAGTTTACTGGTTAAACAAACTACACCATGTTAGATATTTAAGAGGTGTTTTCAAATACATGATTCTTAAAATTTATAGAAGGCATTGGACCTTCTGGTAAATGTTTTCTTAAGTTGTTATCTAATGGTTGAAACTGTTTGCTAAGTATTCATGTAATATTGCTATTGTCAGCAAGCGATCTAGGACTTGCTCCCTCATTTCTCTATTCTAAGCCCAACTTGTTCTTTCATTTCTCTATTCTCCTCAAGGCAGGTAACTAATTCTATTATGAAGGAAGCACAATTTAATCTTTAGACCTTATAAGAGAGATGGCTAACATTTTTCTGTCATAGCATAGCCAAAATAAGAGCTTAAATAATAATCTCATAGCTAGATTTACTTCGCCATCAGCGAAGTATACAATAAGTAGAAAAAACCTCCCTTTAAGACCAAAGGGAAAGAAAGTTTTAAAGTGAGAATATAATTTTCCTCATGGGCATTGTCTACCTTAGAAAAGCTACTCCAGAACATGCCTGTGACTATAGACTTGTAGTTCAGGCCACCGAAGTTTAGAGATGGGACTTGGGCACTCCCTTGACTTGCATCCTCTGGTCTGCTTTAACACAAACCAGGAGGAAAAGAAAGCTCGGCAACAGAAGCAATGGGTGACAGGCCTATTCATGGCTGATCTGTACAGTGATCTGCCTTCAAGGAGACCCAACAGGCCCGTCTACTGCAGTGGCTTTCAACGTGGTAAGCCTGAGCTTCAGCAGAAGTCAGCTATGAAGAGCCCGGGCAGCTCTGCCAAGAGTTGGATCACTGGAAATGGACCTGCCCTGGAGTCGAAGGATGCCCAGGTCAGAGCCACAGATCTTATTGGCTCTAAGCTGAAAAGCCCTTCACTCAGCCCAGCTTCCAAAGTGACCACCACAGCTGAGGGGATGGTCAAGTAGGGTCAGCAACATTGCAGGCAGAACTGTAAATTTCTTATTAGAGATGCCACCTGCCTTTACCTGGCCAGCTCTCCTCCCAGGCCAGCTAAGTAATGAAAGTCAACAGAGTGCCTTCCCCTAGGAGGTTCACACCTCCCTTAGGATGTACCCCATGTGAAGAGAGAGATAGGTCTGGGCCTCTTAACTTACAAGGCCTAAAGCCCACCAGATTATTATCAAGCCCCTTCTATCAGGTTCTATTTGCCTCTCAATCAGAAAAATTACTTGTAGCTTAGACAGCACCTTTCTTAGCTCCTCTAATAAGGACTCTGTCCTTTGTTCTAGACCCTGTCTAGCACACTTGGGCCTCATTCCTTCGTAATCATAACCTCTACTCTACCTCCAATGGCTCTACTCCCAACCTGTGTGTACTGATGGTCCTCTTCCCCACTTAATGCTGTATAATTGTTCAGACCTGGTTAATGCCACTCTTATGATCATTGGTTACTATCCTCACCCTGTCTTTTATGACCTTGTCTAAATATGATCAGAGTTGGCAAACTTGGAAGTCTTCCATAGCCTTGGCAACTCATGACGAGAGCCTAGGGTGGTTACTGGCGCCAAAAACTAGAGTGTCAATTTGTTGGGTCAACAACAGGAGTCACTGTGCACTTGCTCCTCATGTGAGATCTCTGTCCTTAATGTGCTGTACATTGTGATTTAATGCTATAACTAGTACTCAAACAGTATGTTTCACTTTGTGTTTCTATGTGGGTGCAAACTGTTGAAATCTTTACTTAATATATACTAAATTCATCTTCTGTATGTAAAGAGAATTGAAAATGAATCTTGATGTGAATGGATGGGAAGAGGGAGCGGGAGAGGGGAGGGTTGCGGGTGGGAGGTAAGTTATGGGAGGGGGAAGCCATTGTAATCCATAAGCTGTACATTGGAAATTTATATTCATTAAATAAAAGTTAAGAAATTAAAAAAAAATTTCTTATATTTTGGCTGAGAACGTTCACAGTTGTGAAAATTTCAAAAATATTCCCAGCATTTCATTTTGTGAGCCTTTCATAAAATCATAGTCTTTCTATAAATAGTCCAAATCCTTTAAAATCTAATTAAAATATCACTTCTTTTGTGAAGACTCCCAGTATTCCTTCAGAAAAATTTACTTGGTTCCTTCTTGTGGTTTCATAAAAATCAATTTATTAATCTTTATTATTAATTAATAAATTTATTAATAAATTTAAAATTTTATTAATAGATTTATTAATTAATTGTATTTTAATTGTAATTGACATTATTATTATATGATTACCTGAATTTAGTCACTGTATAATCTAGTAGACAATTTCCAGTAGAGGGCCAAATGTCTTTTATGTAGTATTTATTCGTTATATGATTACTGAATTAATGGTTGCCTGCAACAAATTCCTGTTTCTCACACAGGTCATTTCTGCTGCCATATGTTCTTTCAATTTTTTAAAAAAATTATTTACAGGATACAAATTTCATGTATTTCCTTTATACAGATTTAAGAACATACCCTACCCTCCCTTCTACCCATGCTCCCAACCTCCCTCCTCCTAATTCTCTTATTCCTGCTTAGTTTTTACAATGATCTACTTTCAGTTTACTCTATACTCATAAGATTAACCCTACATTGAGTAAAGAGTTCAGCAAATAGTAATAAGAAAAAAAATCATTCCTCAACAGTAGAGACAAGGGCTGTAAATAATCATCAAATCTAATAATGTCCATTTCACTCCTATATGTTACATTTTAGGTACTCTTTGGAGTATATATATGTTACATGCCTGGTGCTCTTTGGATCCATGTTCACCTAAGCTTACCTCACATTTCTTTATATCATTAATTGAATAACTGCATGCAAGCTATGTGTTTCCTCAGTTCATTTTCTTCACTCTCCAAATGGAAAATTGATGCTTTACAGAATTCTTGGGAAAATCATGGAAATAACTTTAAAATGTTTGATAGAGGGCAGGTTGGGTGCTGTCTATCTTGAATCAATTTCTGCAATAAAAACAAATGTAAGCAGTATTCATTAGAGATTTTGTTTCCACATTCTGATGGACATATTGGACATACTTAAACACAAGTGTTTCTTGAACATTTAGTATAGTTCTTTTTCTTCCTTAACAAACACTAACAAAGAATTTTCCAAATAACTTGCCATTTGCATTTTTTTCATCTGTGAAGAAGCATGTTTTGTAATCTTTTCTTGGATACTACTTTCAATGCGCTTAGTTGTTTTTCTTCTTCCTCAGGATGTTGAGATGTTTGGTTGCTGGTTACCAATGCATACTAATGTTATTTTGGCAGATTTTTCCTCCTGTTTCTATGCCTTTTGTAATTAAAATAAACAGTTGAGGATTTTCAACATAGGGATTACCAGCGTTTTCTTTCATTTTTATTCCTTCATAACTGTGTAGTAGAAGAAGCTCTTCCTCAAGCAAATCACAACATGCTTTCACTGGTTTATTTTTTCTCAATTGCCCTTAATCCCTTTTGGCTTGGGTAAGAATATTTCATATCTCTAAATGAGAATAAAGGAGCTTTAAACTGTCAGAATTTTCATAGTTATGTATGGGAAATAGAAGGAGTCTATATTATTTGAAGTTCTTTAAAATACATGTTTAATGAGCATGTTTCAGGGAAAAAATGGACTGAATAGTTGGACTCTTGACCTACATTAATTATATAAGTTTGAATACATGTATTTATGTTTGTCTTTGTCTTACTTAAGTTACATTATTAATAGACACAGTGGTATCCTTGGTAATTTTCTGCAATATCACACAAAGCTCAAAACCATTTCTACTCCTTCTATGAAAAAATGATCTACAACTCAACTTTGTACATAAATAGAGCATATCCAAGATTGCTATTATTGCCTTGATTTTAAAATTTTCTCCTCTCACAAGATTATGTAGGTGGGAAAAGGAAGCTGTTGATCTGAAATTCTACCAAATGTGAGAGTATACAGCCACTAATATGCCTTATCATATTTGCTTTAATTCCCACCATAAATCTGAAAGACCAAATGTTATTAAAAGTTTAAAAGCAGAAGACATTGATGCAGAGAAAAGGAAGACAATTAATATAGAAAGAAACGGGAGGTTACCCTGAGTATATGTGGACCCAAGGGGCACAGAGATATGTCATTCAGGAAAAAAGCATTTCAGTAATTTACTCAAAGCATACGGTTATGGGTTTAAGACAGCACTTGGTGCTCACATTCCCCCTATTGGCATGCCTGGGTTCAGTTTCTGACTCTGCTCCTGATTGCAGCTTCCCACTAATGCACATCCTGGATGGCATCAGAAAAATGGCTCAAATAGTTGGGCCCCTGCCTATGTGGAAGACCTGGATTGAGTTCTTGACTTCCAAGTTTGGCCTGGCTTATTTCTGATTTATTGTTGGCATTTGGTAGGTAGACAATGGATGGAAATTCCGTCTATTTTTCTGCCTTTCTCGATTAAAATAATTAAAAGTTTTAGCAATTTGATACAGAGAAGTTAGTCCACTTGCTTAAAATCACACAACCTTAAAGAACAGAATTATAGCTCCAAGTCAGGCCTTTTGACTCTGAAGTTCATGACTCTTTTCTGTAAAATGCTGCTTGCTTAGAGGACTTGGAATAAATCATACTGTATGGTAGAAGACACAGCAATAACTGCATATTTCGTGCTGAGTCAAATAACTATCTTTGTGATATATAAAACAACATGACATAACAGTCACACAGTCATTTTAAAGTATCTGGAAATCCACCCCAAAATTTTTCATAATTTCAATTGTGTATAATAACAAGAGGGTTAACTTTTGAAATGTTAAATTATAAGTATACCCATGCTGTGTATATATTCTTATAAAATCTGTTTTATGTAAAATAGATAACACATAGATCTAATTCTTCTCAAATGACATTGTTTTTACTAGATGGAACTGTCATCTGCTCTAATAACATGAAACTCTTATTTTATTGCAGCATCACAAGCAGCTACACTATGTTTTTCTGACAAGCTTTATTTTTACTTTATGCTTTATTCTTGAAGTTTCAGAAATTGATACTAGTCCTTTTCAAGACAATGTGTTTAATACAGTGGTGTAAGCATTTTTTTTCTTGTAACATAGTGAAAAATTCCAGATGATAGAGTTCTAATGTTAGCTTTATCTCCACTCATAACTTAGAAGCTTGTAGAATAAAATGATAGTTGAGCAAATATGTTATATTTCATTCATAAATAGCCATACTTTATTACCATAAATGCATTCATATTGATGATACCCATTCTATTATTTATGATTCAGGTTTTTAAATATTGTTTCCTGCTTCAGTACTCTGAAAAAATACTACACATATATATGCACATACAGAAGGTTCATATATTATTTCATTACAGAGCACTATTTTATTGTGATTACATTTGTGGATGTTTTAGTGATCATATTTTTAAAAAAACACTTTTTAACTTCTCTTCACCTTGCTTATCCTAAAAATCTATGCTTTTAGTTGTGTTACTCAGTCTTTGTATATATAAGGCTAATAATCTAAGTGCAACCTGGAAGGTCTCCAAATTATGAACATATAAATGGAGATTTCATGAAATTAAAAATGTGTACCCACAAAAGTACCTTAATTTTCATTAACTTTTCTTGTGCATAATATTTTATGATCACACACATTTACTTATACCTATATATTCATGTATGTTTATGTATATATACTGTCAAGACTAGCATTTATCAAACAGTTAGCATTTTACAGATAAAAAAATGAGATTTTTGGAGCCAGAAATTTATATATGAGTGATTTCAAAAATGTTATATGAGAGAAAAGCACAAAATCGTAAAAACAAAATTTAATATAAAACTAAATATAAAAGTGAATATTTACTTACAATGACTGTAATGTAAACTAAAAGTATGTCATCTCACAAAGAGAGAAAGAAAAGGAGAGAGAGAGAGAAGAATGGAATAACTTTGTATACTGAGAATTATGTCTATGAACTATATTGAATCTACTGTTTTTGCATTGTTTTCTAAATATTTGCTTATTTTTTTATGAAGTCAGAGTTACAAAAGAGATGATCCTAATGGCCAGTGCTAGGCCAAGCTAAAGCCAGGAAATTCACTGGGTCTCCCACATGGTTGACAGGAACCCAGACACTTGGGCCATCTTCTGATTTTCCCAGGCTATATAGGCAGAGCTGGATCACTAGTGGAGCAAACAGGGCACTTATTGAAATGCCACTTATATAGAATGTCAGGTTTGTAGTTGGTGGCATTACCCACTATGCCTCAAAGCCAGCCCTCCCCCCTTTAAAGATTTTATTTATTTATTTGGCAGGTAGAGCTACAGACAGAGAGAGGGAGAGGCAGAGAGAAAGGTCTTCCACCCATGGGTCACTCCCTAAATGGCTGCAATGGCCAGGATGAGACTGATCCTAAGTCAGGAGCCAGCAGATTCCTCCAGGTCTCCCATCAGGATACAAGGGCCCAAGCACTTGGGCCACCTTCCTCTACTTTCCCAGACCATAGGCAGAGAGGTGGATCAGAAGAGCAGCAGTGAGACATGAACCAGCACCCAAATGGGATGCTGGCCCCGCAGGCAGAGGCTTAGCCTACTACACTACAGCGCCGGCCCCCCAGCCCCTCTTTTTGCATTAATATCACATTAACATGAAAAAATAGGAAAAAAAATTAAAAATAAGTTATTACTAAATGTAAAACTTTGAAAGTCAAGCACTTACACAAAAAATCGCCAATCCAGAAAATATCCACATTTGAAAAAAAAAAATCTAAAGTCATACTTCGCTGGGGCAAGTGCTGTGGCACAATGAGTTAAAGCCCTGGCCAGAAGCGCTGGCATCCCATACGGGCACCGGTTCTAGTCCCAGCTGTTCCTCTTCTGATCCAGCTCTCTGATATGGCTTAGGAAAACAGTAGAAGATGTCCCAAGTCCTTGGGCTGCCTCACCCATGTGGAAGACCCGGAAGAAGCTCCTGGCTCCTGGCTTGCGATTGGCACAGCTCTGGCCATAGCGGCTATTTGGGGAGTGAACCAGTGGATAGAAGACCTCTCTCTCTGTCTCTATCTCTCTCTGTAACTCTTTCAAATAAATAAAATAAATATTTTTAAAAAAAGTCATACTTCGTTGCATATTATCTTATCATTTCTTTAAATCAGACTTTAAAAGACAATTTGCAAAGCTTATGTTTATTAAATAAATGGAACTCACAATTTGGAGTCTTCCCAGACACATATAAATATTCTATCCCAAGTACCTTCATTGATGAGCCCTTCCAACTATTTAAGGTAGAAATAATCTGATTAATATCAGTCTTGCAAAAACTCTTCCAGAACAAAGAGAAAGAGAAGAATAATTTAAAGTGCTATATTAGAGACCAAGATAACCCTAGTGCCAAATTCATACAATAAATCTGCAAGAAAAGAAAATTAAAGTTAAATTCTTTCATGAAAACAGATGCAAAGTAGGATAAATATTAGAAATCAGTCATATTTTGCTACCCTTATTCAATAAAGGAGAAATATCATACGATTAGCTCCATAGATGCAGGGAAATAATTTAATAAAATTTTACACTTGTTTGGTATATAAACATTCAAAAAAAATGAAGAAGAGAGAGGTACTCTTTAATATGATAAAGCAGATTTAGACCAATAACAACCTACAGCTAACAACTGATATAATGAGAAGTTATTGAACAGGTTCATGTCTGAAATTGGGAATGTGATGAGGATATCCACCACTGGCACTTGCAATCAATATCAGAATGGAGTTCCCATTTTGTGTAATAAAGAAAGAAATGAAAAAAAAATTATAGAGTCTGAAAAGTAAGAAGAAAGAATCCCTTATTTGTAGGTATAATAATCATTTGTGCAATAATCTACAAATTAATAGAAGAAATAATTGAGTCTAGTAATGTGATTAGTATATACATAAATACAATGCATTTTTATAAACACAAAAATTAGGAAATTAAGAAAAATACTATTTTTCAATTTCCAATAAAACGTCATATTCACTGAATGCTTCACTTTTTTCTACCTCTTTATTCTCATTTACATTTCAATCTTCTTTTCCAGCTAATATTAGTTTCAAAAAGCTTCTGTTTCTTTTCTTGTCATTAAAATGACATTTATTAAGAGCCTACTATGTAACAGGCCCAGGATAAGAAAAACAGCAGAGCCCAGAAGCTGACTAGAGACCTGATAATGATAGAGTTGATTCCAGTTGTTTCTCCCCCTCATTGCAGCAAAATGTACTGCATAAATTAGAATTAATAACAAGAAAATGCCCTTAAAAAAAAAAAAAGGATTCTTATCTCAGTTCTTCTCTGAAATTTTTTCTTCTTTTAATTTCTTTTAGTTTTTAGTTTTTTATAGGAGTCAATATAACTCATAGATAAAATTCTAAGAATGTAATGCTTTTTCGTTTTTCCCTCTCTCCCTCCCTCCTCCCTCCCCTCCCCTCCTCTCCCCTCCCCTCTCCTCTCCTTTCCTCTCCTTGCCTCGCTTCGCCTCTTCTCTCCTCTTGTCCTCTCCTCTCCTCTCCTCCTCTCCTCTCCCCTCTCCTCCCCTCCCTTATCAAGTGCATTAGTATGAGCTGGGTTGGATATGGAGCTGCTGGGTTATGAACTGGCACTCATATGGGGGGGCCATAGTGCCACAGTGCTGGTCTTAGTCTCAGATTTTAAATTCAGGTCTTTGATCTATCTTGAGTTGATGTTTGTATATGATGAGAGAAATGAATTTAATTTCATTCTTCTACAAGTACACATCCAGTTTTGCCAGCACAATTTGTTGTAGAGATTATCTTTATTCCAATGAATGGTCTGACCACTTGTGTCAGTTTGATATATGCCCATGAATTAATTTCTAGGCTTTCTAATCTGTTCCGCTGATCTAAATGTCAGGGTTTTTAAAGATTAATTTATTTATTTGAAAGTCATAGTTACACATAGAGAGAAGGGGGGGTGGGTCTTCCATCCGCTGGTTCACTCCCCAATTGGCTGCAACAGCCAGAGCTGTGCCAATCTGAAACCAGGAGCTAGGAGCTTCTTCCAGGTCTTCCAAATGGTTGCAGGGGCCCAAGAACTTGGGCTGTCTTCTACTGCTTTCCCAGGCCATAGCAGAGAGCTGGATTAGAAGTAGAGCAGTGAACCAGTGCCCATATGGGATGCTGGCACTGCAGGCAGCAGCTTTACCCGCTATACCACAGCCATGGCCCCCTAAATGTCGGTTTTTATGCCCGTACCATGCTGTTTTAACTGCTATTGCTTTGTAGTAGTCTTTGAAGAACAGTACTGTGATGCATCCAGCTTTATTTTTTAATACAGTATCACTTTGTTTATTTTAGGTCTTTTGTGATTCCATATGAATTTTAGGATTTTTTTTTCTTCTTCTACAATGAATGTTGTTGGTGTTTTGATAGGGATTTCATTGAGTTTATAGATTGCTTTAGGTAATATAGACATCTTAATGTTATTGATTCTTCAAATCATGAGCAAGGCATATCTTTCCTTTGTGTTGTGTCCTTGGTGATGTATTTTAGCAATGTTTAATTATTTTCAGTGTATCACTGCTCAGCCTTTTTGCTAAGATCAAGTGTAATTATTTTCAGCATACAGATCATTCACTTTTTGATTAAACTTATTCCTAAATATTTGATTTTTGTGGCTATTTTGAAAGGGATTCATTTTTTTAAATTTCTCTTTCAATGAGTTTGTCATTGTTGTTAAAAAAGCTACTGTTTTATGAACATTTATTTTGTAACCTCCAGCTCTACTGAATTAGTTTATCAATTCTAACAACTTAATGATGGAGTGTTTAGGTTTTTCCATGTACAACACCATATAATCTGCAAACATGAATGTTTTGACTTCCTCTTTTTCAATTTTGAGGCATCTTATTTATTTCTCCTCCTTGATTGTTCTTTCTATTATCAGTGCTGTATTGAATAAGAGTGTTGAATGCAAACATACATGTGTTGTTCCAGATATGTGGGGAAATGCTTTCAGCTTTTCCCCATTCAGTATTATATTGGCTGTTTATTTGTCATAAATAGCCTTTATAATTTTCAGGTAT
Organism: Lepus europaeus; assembly: GCF_033115175.1. Taxonomy (NCBI): domain Eukaryota; kingdom Metazoa; phylum Chordata; class Mammalia; order Lagomorpha; family Leporidae; genus Lepus; species Lepus europaeus. The sequence goes on from NC_084831.1 coordinate 65,062,625, forward strand.
GTTCCTTCTAAACCTAATCTATGGAGGGATTTTATCACGAAGGGGTATTAAATCTTTATCAAAGCTTTCTCCAGATCTACTGAGATGAGCATATGGTATTTGTTCATTGTTCTGTTGATGTAATTTATGATGTTTATTGATTTATAAATGTGGAACCACTCTTGCAACTTTTGTTTTTTCTTAAAACAGAAGAGAGAGATAACTAAATATTTCCATAGAAACATTTTTAATGATTTATTTGTTTAAGTAAAAACATAGTGACAGAGAGAAGTAAAGACAGAGGACAGAGAGATCTTCCATTTGTTGGTTCACTCTCAAAGACCCACAAAAGTCAGCATTTGCCAAGATACAAATCAATAGCCCAGAACTATCCTAGAGAAAGTTCCATGTACTGATGAAAAGAATGTGTATTTTTAAACTGTGGATGACATGTTTTGTATGTATCAGTTAGATCAATTTTATCCATAGTGTACATTAGCTCTGTTGCTTCTTTCTTGATTTCCTGTCTAACTCATTGATGATTGTGGGATGTTAAAACCCCCCATTCCTATTGTATTGGAGTCTATATCTTCCTTTAGATCCATTAATATTTGTTTCATTTATTTATATTTTTAAAAGATTTATTTATTTATTTAAAAGGAAGAGTCACAGAGAGGCAGAGAAAGAGAGAGAAAGATAGGTCTTCCATCTGCTGGTTCACTTCCCATATGGCTGCAATGGTTGGAGCTGTGCTGATCTGAAGCCAGGATCCAGGAACTTCTGGGTCTCCCAGGAAGGTGCAGGGGCCCTAGAACTTGGGCCGTCTTCCACTGCTTTCCCAGGCCATAGCAAAGAACTAGATTGGAAGTGGAGCAGCTGGGACTCTAACCAGTGCCCCTATGGGATGTTGGCACTGCAGGTTGCAGCTTTACTTACTACAATACAGCACTGGCCACTAACATTTGTTTTAAATTTTTAGGTGCCCTGGCATTAGGTGCATATACATTTAGTATCCTGTTGAATTGATCCCTTAATCATTAATGTAAAGTCCTACTTTATCTTTTAACATATTTTGTGTTAAAGTCAATTTTGTCTGATAATAGAATGGCTACCTCTGCTTGTTTTTGCTTTCTGTTACCATGGAATATCTCCTTCCATTCTATCACTTTAATCTGTGTCTATCTTTGTTGGTGATGTGTGCTTTTAAGGCAGCAAATAGATTGATCTTATAATCCATTCAGTCAGACTGCACCTTTTTTTATTTTTTATTTTTTGACAGGCAGAGTGGACAGTGAGAGAGAGAGAGAGACAGAGAGAAAGGTCTTCCTTTGCCGTTGGTTCACCCTCCAATGGCCGCCGTGGCCGGTGCGCTACAGCCGGCGCACCGCGCTGATCCGAAGCCAGGAGCCACGTGCTTCTCCTGGTCTCCCATGCGGGTGCAGGGCCCAAGGACTTGGGCCATCCTCCACTGCCTTCCTGGGCCATAGCAGAGAGCTGGCCTGGAAGAGGGGCAACCAGGACAGAATCCGGCGCCCCAACCGGGACTAGAACCCAGTGTGCTGACACTGCGAGGTGGAGGATTAGCCTATTGAGCCACGGTGCAAGCCCAGACTGTACCTTTTGATTGGAGAATTTAGGCTGCTTACAAGCAAGATTATTGTTGATAAGTAATGATTTAATCCTATCATTTTACTACAAATATTCCCATTGTTTGCTATGGATTTCTTTTATAACTTTACTAGGAGAATTCTGCCATCATATTCTTTCATAACTATGACTATCATTTTCTATTTTCAGTGTAGTACATCCATAAGAATACTTTGTAAGGCTGGGCAAGTAGTGATAAATTCTTTCAATTTCTATTTGTTTTGGAAGGTCTTTGTTTCACCTTCACTGGTAAAGGAGAGCTTTGCTGTCTATAGTATTCTGGGTTGACAGTTTCTTTTTTTTTAGGACTTGGGTTATCTCTCTCCATTTTTCTCTTGTCATAAACCAAGTCTCAAAAATCAAAAAAAGTAAAATCATACCATACATCTTTTCTGATCACAAAGGAATGAAGGTGGAAATTAACAACTTAAGAAACTCTAGAAAATGCGCAAACACAAGGATACTGAACAACATGCTCTTGAATGAACAGTGGGTCATAGAAGAAATCAAAGGGGAAATTGTAAACATCTTGGAAATGAATGAAGATGACAATATAACATATTAATATGTGTAGATACAGAAAGGAGAATGAAGAGGGAGGTATAGAGTAATTAGTGCCTACATCAAAACATTGGAAAAATATCAAGTAAATGAGCTATTAATTCATCTTAAAGACCTGGAAAAGCATCAAACTGAACCCCAAATTAATAGGAGCAAAGAAATAATTAAAATTAGAGAATAAATAAACAAAATAGAAACAAAAAAGAAAAATGCAAAAGACCAGTGATATAAAGAGCTTTTTTTTTTTTAAAAAAATTTATCTGTCTATCTAAGAGGCAGAATTACAGAGAGGGAAAGAGACAGAATGAGAGATCTTCCATGGTTCATTCCCCAGATAACTGCAACAGATGGAACTAGGCCAATCCAAAGCCAGGAGTCATGGGCTTCCCCCAGGTCTTCCAAGTGAGTGCAAAGTTCCAGGCACTCAGGCCATCTTCAATACTTTCACAGGCCACCAGCAGGGAGCTTGATAAGAAGTGGAGCATCCAGAACTTGAATTGGCATCTATATGGGATGACAGCACTGTAGGCAGAGGCTTAAGCCACTATGCCATAGTGCCAGTCCTAAAGCCATTTTTTTGAGAAATAAACAAAATTGATACACCATTGGCCAAACACAAAAAGAAAAGAGGGAGAAGATCCAAATATTAAAATCAGAGATGAAAAAGGAGATATAATAAGAGATATCACAGAAATAAGAAGAGTCACTAGGAATTACTACAAACAGCTCTAAGCCAACAAATTGGGAAATCTGGAAAGAATGGATAGATTCCTAGACATACAATCTACCAAAATTGAGTCATGAAGACTTCAAAAACCTAAACAGACCAATAATCAAGACAGAGATTGAATCAGTAATAAGGACCCTCCCAAGAAAGAAAATCCCAGGACAGGATGGTTTCCCTGCTGAATTCTGCAAGACTTTTAAAGAAGAATTAATTACAATTCTTCTCAAACTATTCAAAGCAATTTAAAGGGAGGGACTCCTTCAAACTCCTTTTATGAGTCCACATCACCTTAATTCCTAAACCAGTAAAAGAAACAACAGAGAAAGAGAACTATAGATCAATATCTCTGATGAACATAGAGGCAAAAATCCTCAATAAAATACTAGCTAATTGAATCCAACAACATATCAGAAAGATCATTAACCTAGACCAAGTAGGATTTATACCAGGTATGCAGGAATGGTTCAACATTTGCAAGTCAATAAATGTGATACATCCCATTAACAAACTGAAGAATAAAACCCCATGATTATCTCAATAGCTCCAGAGAGAGCATTTTGATAAAATACAACATCCTTTCATGATAAAAATCTTAAGCAAACTAGGTGTGGAAGTAGCATTCCTCAACACAATAAAGGCAATTTATGGCAAACCCACAGCCAGTCTCCTACTGAATGGGAAAAAGTTCAAAAGAATTTCCACTATGGTCCAGAAACATATGAGAGTGACCACTCTCAGTGGAGGATGGCCCAGGTGCTTGGGCCCTGCACCCCATGGGAGACCAGGAGAGGCACCTGGCTCCTGCCATCGGAACAGCGCGGTGCACCGGCCGCAGCGCGCCTACCGCGGCGGCCATTGAAGGCTGAACCAGCGGCAAAAGGAGGACCTTTCTCTCTGTCTCTCTCTCACTGTCCACTCTGCCTGTCAAAAAATAAAAAAAATAAAATAAAAAAAATAATAATATAACTCTAGAAGTTATAGCCAGAGTCTTTAGACAAGAAAAAGATATTAAAGGTATTAAATTGGAAAGGAGGAGGTCAAATTATCCCTGTTTGCAGATTACATGTTCTATACATAGGAGAGCCAAAAGACTCCACTACGAGACAATTGAGACTATTAAGAATGAGTTTGGTGAAGTTGTAGGATATAAAATCAATACACAAAAATCAAAAGTCTTTGTACATACAGATAATGCTATGGCTGAGAAAAAACTTGGAAGATCAGTTCCATTCAAAATAGCTATAAAAATTAAATTTTTACTTGGGATAAGTTTAACCAAGGAAGTGAAAGATCTCAATAATGAAAATTACAAAACATTGAAGAAAAAATAGAAGACACAAAAAATGGAAAAAATCTCCAATCCCATACTCCTAAGCAATTTACAAATTTGTTGAGATAACAATCAAAATAGCAAGGACATTCTTCTCAGATGTAAAATTCATATGGAAACACAAGGGATACCCATATAGCTAAACAATCTTAGCCAACAAAAACAAAGTCAGTCATCACAATACCAGATTTCAAGACTTACCTCAAGGCAATTATTAAAACAACCTGGTACTGGCACAAAAACAGGCATGTGGCCCATTGGAACAGAATATAAACTCCAGAAATCAATCTATGCATCTACAACCAATTAATCTTTGACACTGGAACTAAAAGCTGGTACATCTCATACCTTTATCTTTTCTAGCAGTCTGTGAGGCTATTAGAATCATGTAATGTTGCTTCCGGTAAATAGTGTCCTAATAGCTCATTTGCACTTTCTTATCTACTCTTTACCTCTGTGTCTTGCACTGTGCTTAAAGAGATTTCATAAACTTTATAAGTGAGCATTCTTGCTTCTGGTTGCACTTGACTATTGAGATGTATCAACAAGATCAGATTTCAGGAAGAGAAAACAAAAAGGACACTTAGTTTTTTAGTTCCCTCAACCAGGAGTACTTTGATCTCAACGAAAGGCCAGAGCTCCTGCCAAGTAAACCCATCATACAACTAAGCTCATAGGTAATAACAAACTGCACTTCTTGCCCCTTAGGGCTGCAAGTAAGATCTCTTCTTAGATGTAAACTACCAAATGTTTCACCAATTCTTGTCAGGCATTCATAACTCTGCTCTCATTCTATACGAGTTTCTCTACTAAACTATCCCAATTACTCTTTTGTAGATGATGTCAAATTCTTTCTTGAACACCATCTGATATACAAATATATAGAAATTATTTGGCCGGCACCATGGCTTAACAGGCTAATCCTCCACCTGTGGCGCCGGCACACCGGGTTCTAGTCCCGGTGGGGGCGCCGGATTCTAGGCCCCTCTTCCAGGCCAGCTCTCTGCTATGGCCCAGGAAGGCAGTGGAGGATGGCCCAAGTGCTTGGGCCCTGCACCCGCATGGGAGACCAGGAGAAGCACCTGGCTCCTGGCTTCGGATCAGCAAGATGCGCCGGCTGCAGCGGCAATTGGAGGGTGAACCAACGGCAAAAAGGAAGACCGTTCTCTCTGTCTCTCTCTCTCTCTCACTATCCCCTCTGTCAAAAAAAAAAAAAAAAAAGGATTCATCAAATATATAGAAATTATTTGAATGAAGTTTGCTCTTTAGATTAAACAAGATCATAATCCCAGTTTATTTGCCTTGGTGAATACACATCTGAGACAGTTATTTCATTCTGGAGTTTGATTTTAGTGAAATGATGTATGGAATGAGTTGTAAAATCATGGACTTCATAAACCCTTATTGACTGCAAAAATGCAGAGAAAAAATTTTCTTTTATTTTTCTCAGTGTTATTGTTCAAATATGATTTGTCTCCCCAAATCATCTTGCAGACATTTCAACCCCAAAGTCTTAGGTTAAGTGCTAATAGGTGGAGACTAGATTCAAGTATGATGTGTGGAGATGTGGGCTTTCATAAAAGAGTGGGTAGGATTGGGAACCCAGGATTGAATCATGGTGGCTTTTTAAAAATATTTATTAGAAAGGAAGAATGATAGAGAGAGGGGAAGAAGAGAGAGACAAAGTTTTCTTCCACTAGTTCACTGCCCAAATGACCACAAAATCCAGGGCTAGGATCTCCAGCCAAACCAGGAGCTAGGAACTCCATCCTGGTCTCCCACCTAGGTGGCCAGGACACAAATACTTGAGCCATCTTCAGTCACTTTCCCAGGCACATTAGCAGGAACCTGGGTTAGAATCAGAATGACTTGTACTCAAAGCAGAACTCCAATATGGGATGCCATCCTCTCAAGCATCTCAACCCACTGGATCATGCATGAGTACATCATAAGGAGAAGTCACATGAAAGAGCATACTCCCTGTATACCTTCTTCCTAGCTTGCCATGTAATGCTCTCTCTATATACATTCCAGCTATCCTAACCCTCATTAGATTAAAACCAATGGGGCCCCTTGTTCTTTAAGTGTGACCTCTATAAGTGTAAACCAGAATAAACCTTTTTCCTCTGTAAATGGCTTCTCCCAGTTATGTTAGTTGAATTAACAAAAGATGACTGATACACTTGGTAAAAGGCCATGTGCTTTTATTTATTTAAACTTTTATTTAGTAAATATAAATTTCCAAAGTATAGTTTATGGATTACAATGGCTTTTCCCCCCATAACTTCCCTCCCACCCACACCCCTCCCATCTCCTGCTCCCTCTCCCATTCCATTCACATCAAGATTCATTTTCAATTATCTTTATATACAGAAGATTGATTTAGTATATAAAATAGCAACCTTTTGAGATAATAATGCTGCATTAGAAGAAGATGAATATTCTCCTTGAAAGCATTAAAAAAAAAGGTCTGATCATCATTGTTTGGGCTTTCTACAGAATATTACTACAGGAGATAGAACAGTGGTTTGGATGTGGTTTTGGTGTGTCGTCCAAGGATTCGTGTGTTGGGATCTTGATCTCCAGTGTAGCAATGCTCAGAACTAGCGTAAACTTTAATAGATAGGGCCTGGAAGAAGATGTTTAGGTCTTAAACACTCTGCCTTTGGAAGGGATTAAGGTATCTCTGTGGAAGCTTGATTAGTTCTCATTGGGGGTTGTTATTAAAAAGGCAAGGCCTGAGCCTCCTTTCCAGATTACTTTCTCATGATGTGAGCTCTCCCTCTTGCATCTGACCCCACAATTGCGATATTAGACCGGGGGATTTCATCACAGCCAAGCTTACATCAACACCATGTGCCTTGATAAGATCTTTTTTTTTTTTTTTTTTTGGAGGTAAAATAGCAAGGTTTATTAAGAAGGAACATCTGTAAGGACGGATGGGCACCTCTCCAGACAGGACCTGAGAGAGAGTGCCCAGTCCCTCAGACTGGGGGAGGGGGGGGAGCTGCATGGGTGAGTGGAGAGTACACCTGGCCAGGCCAGGCCAGGCCAGGCGGGCAACTCAGCAAAGATGCAGAGAGCTGAGCGCGCAGTCCAGTTGAGGCTGGGGGTTTTAAGGAGATGGGTCTTGCTTCCCCACCTCTGCTCCTCTTGGAACAAAGGGCTTTTTGGATGTAAATAGAAAAACTTCTCTTGAAGGTCTGAAACAAAGGACTTTATGGATGCAAATGTTATCAGACCTGAGGAAGGGAGCAGGGTGTTTGAGATGCAGATACTGGGCTGCACCTGGGAGATTGTGGAAGATTTATCAGGCAGGAAGCAGGAGGGGTGAGGGCCTCCACCTGGCAGGTTATCAGGTAAAAGGGGGCAGGGCAGGCAGGATGTGAAATCTGGGCTTCCCCTGAAACATTGTTAGGATGACTTTGAGATGCAGATGCATATAGATGTCTTCTCTTTAGGCCTGTCACACACACATAAGCTCATAACTGACTTCCTACCTAACATTCCCCCCTCAAGAGGAATACCCAAAATTCTTTTTGGGATTATGGATGGAGTTCCGTCTTCTGTAACTTCTTCAAAGCTGGCATGTGGGCGTCGAGGGAGATTTTGGTATTTCCTCTTGCTATCTGTCTTATGGTATGTGACAGTAGCCTTAGAAAGACTGTGCTGCTCAGTCCAGGGGGCTGCTCAGGTCGTCCAGTGGGATGGGCTGGAAGCCTTGTCTGACGACAATTTGGAGTTCAACAGCTCTTAGTCTGCTAGAGACAAAACGAACAAGGGCATTAAAAACACACGGTCCAAAGAGAAGCAGCAAGATTACAGAAGTTATTGGGCCAAGGAGAGGAAATAGCCAAGAGTTCCATGACCAGATGTTAGGCCAGAAATCCCAGCCCTGCTTGGCCTGGTCCTGGAGCTGTTTGGAATTGTCCAGGAAAAGTACAAATTTGGGTTTGTACCTGTCCAGTCTGACCCAGAAACTACATTCTTCCTGGAGCATGGCACAGATACCCCCTGGAGCAGCAGTTAGCATGTTTAATACTTCTTTTTCTTATAACCTTTCGTGACTTCCACACACCCTCTTCAACTTACTTTAAACATTTCACCATTTCCATTCCAGTCTAGAGTAAACTAGCCATCAGGATAAAGTCACTCTTACAAACCATGTCCTTTCCTTATATAAAAAGCTCTTTCCTTTTTAGCCCTTCTTACCAACAACACTCTTTCCTTCTGAACCTTTCTTACCAAGCACACATTTCTATACTTGATGTTTTCCATAGAGCCTGGTTGGCTCTTCCTACCTTACCAGAAGACTGAGGTCTCCATGCAGAGTGAAGATGCCTTACAAATCCCTTGTGTGATCTAGAGCTCTGGTTAAGGCAATTAGTTCTGCTAGCTGAGCAAAAGTTCCTGGGGGCAGAGCACGTTTCAATAATGTGCCATGCTGTAACTGTTGCATACCCTGAGAAGCAGGTCCTGTCTGACAAAACTGTTTCTGTCTGTGAACCAAACCTCATCTGCATTAGTCAGGGGGCTTTTAGGTCCCTTCTGCTGGCATAGATCAAGACTATAGACTTGATCTATAGTCTCAGTACAGGAGTGGAGGGGACCACTTTCACCTGGAACTGGCATTAAAGTAACTGGGTTTAGAGTAAAGCATGAAACCTCAGTTATTTTGTTACAGTAACAGAGTAGAATAATACAGGTAGAATTTCAACTGCATTAGTTCCCAGGCCTTTTTATTCTGATTTTTTATTTAAGGGACTATTTGTACATGCTTTTAGAAAAGTTTATTGAGATGCGGGAAAGTGCTCATAATGACTCTATTCATGATATGATAGAAAATAAGTTTTTGGGGAATAAAGGTCCAATTCCCAGAAACACATTTGGCAAGTTTCAGTATATTGAAATATCTCATCTCTTGGTACCATTTTTATTCTTTCAAAAAGTGTGTAAACTGTATTGCATTTTATTAGAAAGGAATAGAAACCAATAGATAGAATATACTTGGAACTATATAGGTATTAAGGAAAGAGGCAGAGAAGGAACATGATACTTCATCACTATTACAGTCAGTAATTTCCTTTGTTGCTTCTATAAGTTTATAATGTTATAGTGTATATAATGTTAGTAGTGATTTTATGAAAGTTGAGTTTTTGGTTATAGTTTCTGTGCCTTAAAATACAGATATATTTGGTCTCGTATTCAACTCAAACTTCATGCTCCAAAGAAATTTTGAGTACAACATGTTTTGAGTAAGTATTTTCCTAATCTAATGATTTAGGAAGAAAACTTTCCTTCTCCTGCTGTCACTGAGTTTATGCAGTGAATTTATACAAGGATTTAATATCACCTAAATCACTGGGGCATGCCGCTTCAAGTGGGAAATCATATCTTATATAATGGTGCCTTCTTTCAAAAAAAATGAGAAAATAATGAACTTGCCTTACATCATGGAGAGTCTTAAGAAATGCCATCAATGAAAAAGATTGTGTTTTGTCTAGCTGGATATATAAAACCTACCAGCTTCTTAGATACCTCAGGTGTCAAAAATCAAGAGAAGATAGACAGTTTTACCTTCAGAAATAGGGTGAACTTTCTCACTGGGTGGTTCTGTTTGCCTTCATGAAACCCATCTCCTAGATATTTGGAATTGCAACCTTTTAAAAATAATGTAACTCTTTCCATTATTCAACTCTGAGTCCCTGAAAAGACAGTCTTGTGTGATATGTTCGCAGTGAGTGCTAATTTATGATTGGCATTCTGATGGAGAGCTGTCAGGTAGCCTTCTTTCTCTCTTCTCTATCTACATTGATTTATTGGTAGAAGGAAGATGCAATTGCAGTGGTAACTTTTTTCCATTTAGGCTTCAGAGATATAGTGCACACAATTTCCAATGATTAAACAGAATGCAGTTGACAGACTGCTGGTCGGCAGGCCTTCATTACTGGATCATTGAGAAGAAGTGACACAATTTTTAATGGCATTGGCTTTTTCTTTCTTGGATATTTGGGCCACAAGTGAACACAGTTTTGGCAGCTCCAACCTTAACTCCGTTTAGACATACAAAAGTCTTCTAATTTGGTACCCCAAATGCCAAATGTTGATTGGCAGTATTAGTTTCAGAGTGAAACATGATTGAAATGAGAGGTCCATTATAAATTAAGTGTATTCTGGGGGAAACACAGGGAAAGAATCAAGTACTTTCTCAAAATGTACCTGATACCTATTGGGAATAAGCATGATGTTTAATTATTTTTCAAAGAAGAAAATAGGCCAGACATATTTTAACAAAGAGATAAACAGAGTAGGAATAATACGAGAGCTTATATTCATCTCTGTCTCTGTCTGTTTTGTTTTTGCTTAAGTGCTCCTCCTCACTGCAAGAGCCTATGTTGGCCTATAATGAGGAAACATGGAATTTAGAAACACAAGTCTATGACAATTCAATATGATCTGATTCAAGTTAAGTGAATGCAATGACTAAAGATAATCAAAAGCTGAATTCAGGGAAAGTGACCCCTGAGTTTCTGCTGATGCTTTGATCTAAACTGCTCCACAACTGTATGCCACAAAACTTTAGATATCCAACTTAAAGAGGACAATTCTTGATAATTCAGTGATATTTTCATTAACTGCTAATTATTTTCCCATATAGTTCCACTCCAGAAAAGTGGACCTTATCATTATTATTTTTTTACACCAGGGTAGAATATTGAAACACCATCAAAAAATTCAAAAGATAAATATATTAAATATTAATATGAGGGGCCAGCATTGTGGCACAGCTGGTTAACGCCCTGGCCTGAAGCACCTGCATTCCATATGGGCACTGGTTTGAGTCCTGGCTGCTCCACTTCTGATCCAAATCTCTGCTATGGCCTGGAAAGGCAGTAGAAGATAATTCAAGTCCTTGGACCCCTGCACCCATGAGGGAGACCCAGAGGACGCTCCTGGCTCTTGACTTTGGATTAGCATAGCTCCAGCAGTTACAGTCAATTGAGGAGTGAACAAGCAGATAGAAGACTCCCCCCCCCTCCCTCTCTTTCTCTCTCTCTCTCTCTGTGTAACTCTGACTTTCAAATAAATAAATAAATCTTAAAAAAATTCAACAATTTGATTCAACTCAGGCTTCCTAAACATCTGCTATATGCAAGCCATCTGGTAAGTACTGAAATAAAGTATAACAATTTTAATTATGCAGTTTCTTTTTTTCCAAAGGTATCATTAATAATGTTCACAATAAATCCACTATTTGAGGCAAGTCCGATTGAGAATGTCCCAAACTGTACATCTCCTCCCTCTCTTTTTCCCCACTATTATATTAAACAGGGATCACTTTTCGGTTAAAATTTTAACACCTAAGAATAATTGTGTGTTAATTACAGAGTTCAACCAATAATATTAGAACAAAAAAATACTAAAATGGATAAAGTAGTACATTGTACATCAACAGTCAGGACAAGAGCTGATCAAGTCACTATTTCTCAGAGTGTCCATTTCATTTCAACAGGTTTCCCCTTTGGTGCTCAGTTAGTTGTCGCCAATCAGGGAGAACATATGATATTTGTCCCTTTGGGACTGGCTTAATTCACTCAGCATGATATTTTCCAGATTCCTCCACCTTGTTGCAAATGACCGGATTTAATTTTTTATGCTGCATAGTATTCAATAGAGTACATGTCCCATAATTTCTTTATCCAGTCTACTGTTGATGGGCATTTGGGTTGATTCCAGGTCTTAGCTATTGTGAATTGAGCTGCAATAAACAATAATGTGCAGACAGCTTTTTGTTTGCCAATTTAATTTCCTTTGAGTAAATTCCAAGGAGAGGGATGGCTGGGTTGTATGGTAGGGTTGTATTCATGTTTCTGAGGAATCTCCAGACTGACTTCCATAGTGGCTTGACCAGTTTGCATTCCCACCAACAGTGGGTTAGTGTCCCTTTTTCCCCACATCCTCTCCAGCATCTGCTGTTGGTAGATTTCTGGATGTGAGCCATTCTAACCGGGGTGAGGTGAAACCTCATTGAGTTTTGATTTGCATTTCCCTGATTGCTAGTGATCTTGAACATTTTTTCATGTGTCTGTTGGCCATTTGGATTTCCTGTTTGGAAAAATGTCTATTGAGGTCCTTGGCCCAGCTCTTAAGTGGGTTGTTTGTTTTGATGTTGTGGATTTTCTTGATTTCTTTGTAGATTCTGGTTATCAACTCTTTATCTGTTGCATAGTTTGTAAATCTTTTTTTCCCATTCTGTAGGTTGCCTCTTCACTTTCCTGACTGTTTCTTTTGAAGTACAGAAACTTCTCAATTTGATGCAATCCCAAATGTTAATTTTGGTTTTGACTGCCTGTGCTCCTGGGGTCTTTTCCAAGAAGTCTTTGCCTGTAAATATATCTTGCAGGGTTTCTCCAATGCTCTCTAATAATTTGATGGTTTCAGGTCATAGATTTAAGTCTTTAATCCATGTTAGTGGATTTTTGTGTAAGGTGAAAGGTATGGGTCTTGCTTCATGATTCTGCACGTGGAAATCCAATTTTCCCAGCACCTTTTATTGAACAGACTGTCCTTACTCCAGGGATTGGTTTTGGATCTTTGATAAAATATAAGTTGGCTGTAGATGTTTGGATTGATTTCTGGTCTGTCTTTCTTTCTTTCTTTCTTTCTTTCTTTCTTTCTTTCTTTCTTTCTTTATTTTTTTTTGACAGGCAGAGTGGACAGTGAGAGAGAGAGACAGAGAGAAAGGTCTTCCTTTTGCCGTTGGTTCACCCTCCAATGGCCGCCGCGGTAGCGCGCTGCGGCTGGCGCACCGCGCTATTCCGATGGCAGGAGCCAGGTGCTTCTCCTGGTCTCCCATGGGGTGCAGGGCCCAAGCACTTGGGCCATCCTCCACTGCACTCCCTAGCCACAGCAGAGAGCTGGCCTGGAAGAGGGGCAACCAGGACAGGATCGGTGCCCCAACCGGGACTAGAACCCGGTGTGCTGGCGCCGCAAGGCTGATTTCTGGTGTTTCTATTGTGTTCCATTGGTCTATCCATCTGTTTCTGTACCAGTACAATGCTGTTTTGATAACTAATGCCTTGTAGTATGTCCTGAAATCTGGTATTGTGATGCCTCCAGCTTTGTTTTGTTGTTGTACAAGATTGCTTTAGCTATTCAAGGTCTCCTGTGTCTCCACATGAATTTTAGCATCATTTTTTTCCAGATCTGAGAAGAAGGTCTTCGGTATTTTGATTGGTATCGCATGGAATCTGTAAATTGCTTTTGGGAGAATGGACATTTTGATTATATTGATTCTTCCAATCCATGAGCATGGAAAATTTTTCCATTTTTTGGTATCCTCTTCTATTTCTTTCTTTAAGATTTTGTTTTTTCATCGTAGAGATCTTTAACATCCTTGGTTAAATTTTTTCCAAGGTATTTGATTGTTTTTGTAGGTATTGTGAATGGGATTGATCTTAGAAGTTCTTCCTCAGCCATGGCATTGCTTGTGTATACAAAGGTGGAGTTAGAAACGTGCCAGGGGATTCCAATACAATCCCATCAAGGTGGCATGTACCAATGCCATCGCACTAGTCCAAGTGATCAATTTCAGTTCACAATTGATCACAGTGATAGGTCTAAGAGTCAAAGGGATCACATAAACAAGACTAGTGTCTGCTAATACTAACTGATAGAATCAAAAAGGGAGAGAAGGATCCAACATGGCAAGTGGGATACACAGCAGATTCATAGGATGGCAGATGTCCTAAATAGCACTCTGGCCTCAGAATCAGCCCTTAAGGCATTCGGATCTGGCTCAAGAGCCTATGAGAGTATTTTAGGCATGGAAAGCCAAGACACTCTGGGAAAAAAAAAAAAGATGACCTAAATGAAAGATCTCTGTGAGTGAGATCCCAGTGGAAAGAACGGGGCCATCAAAGAAGGAGGTACCTTTCTCTGAAGGGAGGAGAGAGCTTCCACTTTGACTATGATCCTGTCGGAATAAGATCGAAGTTGGCGAACTCAAAAGGCTTCCATAGCCTTGCAACTCATGACTAGAGCCTAGGGAGGTTACTGACGCCATAAACAAGAGTGTCAAATTGTTAAGTCAGCAACAGGAGTCACTATGTACCTACTTCTCATGTGGGATCCGTCCTTAATATGTTGTCCAATGTGAATTAATGCTATAACAAGTACTGAAACAGTATTTTACACTTTGTGTTTCTGTGTGGGTGCAAACTGTTGAAATCTTTACTTAATATATACTAAATCGATCTTCTGTATATAAAGATAATTGAAAATGAATCTTGATGTGAATGGAATGGGAGAGGGAGCAGGAGAAGGGAAGGGTGTGAGTGGGAGGGAAGTTATGGGGGGGCATTATGATCCATAAACTGTACTTTGGAAATTTATATTTACTAAATAAAAAAAATAATGTTCACAATAAATGCAGAACCCATATGATGTAATATCACAAATTGGAGGGGATATAACTACATATTCAGGCACCAGCTCTCTCAAAGTGATTCCTTTTCAAGAGCATCACAAAGCAAATAGAATCGAGATAAGCTTAGAACATTAAGAATGTGTAAGTTTGCTAAGTTTATTTTAATTTAATAAAAAAGCTACCAAAGTTGCACGATTAACTGAAATTCTCTGGTAGTCACCTGCTTGAATATGAATTTGTACGAGAAAAATTTTCACATAGCTATCCATCCATAAATGATAAATCATTTAACATAATAGGTGCTTTTTTCGAAGAGCTTAGTCACCTAATGTAGTAAACAAAACTTGTGCTTTGTAGAGCATCTTAGGCCAAATAAGACTTAGTTGAACTGATTTTTATGATTTCATCTCCAGTTTTCAAAAATGTAAGTGAAAATTCTAAACAGTATTTTAAGTGAAAAACAAGATGCAGGCTAATGTGTCCAAGTCACATATAATTAGAACAGGAGGACTATTTGTGACTCAAAATTAACACATCTGTTTCATATATTAGGTTAATGAAGAGTGAATTATTATGAAACATGCTTAGATTATATCTGAGAGCAAATGAAGCCATTGTCAATAGGAAGTATTTTGCTGCCATAATGTTGTTTTGGTCTTCTAGCTGCCAGTTAAACTATATTGGGATAAAGATACTATGGACAAAGAAATTTAACTTAGAACCAAGTTGTAGGTTAAAATGGCATCTTTTACAAAAATGGCCCTGGGCCTAGTTTAATATTTACTCTGCTAGACTGAACCCTTATATAATATAGAGGATAGAACCAAGCAATATTGATCAACACTAGCCAATTGACGCGCAAATGGGCACCTACCCAATATGGTTAAATGCAGGCATAGATGGTTCTCAGATGATAAGCAAATCATATGACTCTGCAGAGCTACATTTCTTCCAAGACTAGATAAAATGTCTAGAGTTGATGTTGGCATATGCTTCAAACTGAGGCTAGGGAAAGCTTAACACAGCTGAAAATATTCTACTTGAAAATGGGAGTGGAGGAGTGAAATGAGGATATTAATGAAGAGAACAATGATGCATAATATATGTCCCTTAAAATTAAGCTGGATATAAACTAAAACTTAAGGCAGAATGATTTGTCTGGGGTATTAGCACTGATTGCATTTGCTTTGAATCTCTATTTAGACTTGTTACACTTGATATACTTCAAATATGGGTACATGGACAAGTTTTGAAGAGGAAATTTTAGACTTAGATACACCTAAGCAGGATGCTTTGAAAGTAGCTTTATTTGGCCGGTACCGCAGCTCAATAGGCTAATCCTCTGCCTGCGGCGCCGGCATACCGGGTTCTAGTCCTGGTCAGGGCGCTGGCCTGGGAGTGCAGTGCAGGATGGCCCAAGTCCTTGGGCCCTGCACCCGCATGGGAGACCAGGAGAAGCACCTGGCTCCTGGCTCCGGATCAGCGCGGTGTGTTGGCCGCAGTGTGGCGGCTGCAGCGGCCATTGGAGGGTGAACCAACGGAAAAGGAAGACCTTTCTCTCTCTGTCTCTCTCTCTCACTGTCCACTCTGCCTGTCAAAATAAAAAAAAAAAAAAAAGAAAAAAGAAAAAAGAAAAAAGAAATAAATTAGATTTATTAAGTTACATACAGAAGTTAGATGAGAGAGAGAAAATTATGGGATAAGCGTTGGTCCCCACTGAGAGGAGAATGCCACATCATAGCAGAAGTGACTTGGGCGCATCAGATAGAAGAGACCTGGCAGTGTTCAACCCAACAATTCATAATCATAGTCTCCAGAAGCTGGATGAGAACCATGAGCCTTCCTTGAAACAAATGGCACAATCTGAAAATACTATGGATGAGAGAGAAGTCCTGAATGGAAGCTTTTTAACTGAAATTACTAATTAACCATATAAATAACTGAGTTTTCCAAGAAGTTAGTATTTGACATATAAATTGAGTTTGCTAAAAATGAACTTTTATTGTTTGAATTCATTAAATTCTCTGGAATTTATATTTTTTTTGTCTCCTTACCTTGTAAATTTTGACCCATATATTGTCAAGGAGCAAATACTATTATCCAATGATGTCTATTCCAATCAGGAAAACTATCTTATCTTGTGGCTAAAGATAACTGAATCTATAAACATCCACTGAAGTGATTACATAGATATTCATATTCACTCATGTGAATGATTTACAAACATTCATATGCACTAATATCAGAGAACTTCAAAAAGTTTGTCAAACAATGGAATTAAAAGCTGATTAAAGTTTTCTATTAATGTTTTAAAGTTCCTTTGTATTCCTGACATGTGTCAGTTATAGTTAGCACAATTTTTGAAGGTTTTAAAGAGTTGTTTCTTATTTTTGTCTATTTTGTAAATTGCTACAAAGTTATTTATTTTGCGATGATGCCTTGTTTTTAATTGCTTTAATGATTAGATTCAGTTAGGCCTTTATAAGCATCTCCTTTGTGCAAATTCTCTGATGGCATTTGGTATGTGCTAGAAATCATGCTAGGCACTATGGATCCAAGTGTGAATGATTTGTAACTTAAGAATCTTGCATCTAAAATACGGTTCCTTATAATTGAGGTGTTCTGAATTATTAGAATGGATAAAGGTAGAAAGAGAGAGAGTGATTACAAAGACCATTTTGTGATAATAGGTATAAGTCAACTAGGTTTTTCTTTCTTTTCTATGATGGCATTATCAAGTCACTGGTGTATTTCCCTGGTCCCATTTCCTTTTGATTGTGTTTACTCTGGAAACAGCTCACCTTAAGATTGGCCTCCTTGAATGCCACAATAACTTCCAAGTGATGTGAGAATAATGTACACATATGATACCTACAGAGTAATAATTATTTTAATATTAATATATTAATTCTGGTCAATTAAAAATTTATTTTTGACCAATATGCTTGAATTCTAGTTCTGACTCAACTTGTTACAAGCCAAGTGCAAGAGGCAAATATCTCAAGGTGCCACCCTAGAGTCTCTTCTTCTGATCATGTAATAAAACAATAGTCGAAACATTGTCATGAAGGGATTTATCTGATATAAAGATGTATAGTCCCCATCCAGTTGGCCTTAGGACACAAAGGCCTGAGCACATCAGATGAGCCCGTTAAAAGCAGCATTTTCACCAGTGTTGAAAGAAGTCAGAAAGAAGGAACAGAAGGATTCCCAAGCCAGAGAAGGACTCAACTGTATCATACAAGTTTTGAAAATGTTGCAGTCCACATGCCAATGATGATAGTAGATCTAGCAGCTGAGAGCTGCTCTAATAGGTAGTAAGAAAACCAGGGCCTCATTTCTACAACTGGGAAGGAACTGCATTTTGTCAAAAATTTTAATGAGTTTAAAAGTCTGTTCTCCACCAGAGCCTTCAGGTAAGATCTCAACCAGCCAATACTGGAATTCTTACGGGTAAACTGATTTACGCACAGTTATATAAACCTAAACTGTTTAATAAGCCAGATATGTCTGTCATGATCCAGGGCAGTGTGACCCGAGCAGTGAACCCATCCATATTATATCAGGCTTTCAAACACAGAACTTTTTATTAATAAAATAACTTTGTCTAACTATAATAGTAATTTGTCATACAACAATAGAAAACTAATATAGCGGGCAATTTTATTCAATTAAATTACAAGTAATAGGAATAAGTTTCGTTATAAAATAAGTGAATTACAGTACATATAGGTTTGTTTTGATACCTAAATAACATAAATGCTTTATAAAGAGTGCAAGGTTGTTGCCACTATTCATGGACCATCAGTAGGGCATATATTCATTGTGTTTAGAATCTCATTTTGGATACAGCTGTTGCTAACTTTTATATTGCATAGTCTTGCATTCTATTCTAACCCCTTGTCTGGGGTCTTTCATACAGCTTGTAAGAATCCCCTGATCTTTTAGCTTTTCAGGATTTTTATTGTTTAGGGAGCCTAACAAGTATGTATGCTAAATTGTGCTTTTTCACACTGAGGTCAGTTTTATATAATTTTTACCAATTACCCAGATTCATCTACTAGAGAACAAATATTGGTATCAGTTTGAAATAACAATTTTTGATTTTAATTTCTAAAAGATGTATGTATTTGAAAGGCAGAATGACAGAGAAGGATGGCAGGAGAGAGAGAGAGAATGAAAGAATCGAGAGATCCTCTGCATCCTGGTTCACTCCCAAACTGTTGGCATTAGGTTGTGCTGGGCCAGCCTGAAACCAGGAGCCAGGAACTCCATTTGAGTCTCCTATGTGGTGGCAGAAACTGAAAAATCTCTCAAATATATAGTAACAAGGAGATGGATTGGAAAGAGGCTGGACTCTATCCCATTCACTCCTATATGGGATGCAGGTATCCCAAGAGGCAGCTTAATCTTCTGTGCTACAAGCCATCTTCTGATTTGACTTATTAGTCTTATTTTTAATGGTACATAAGAAATTATACATATTTTGGGATATCATCTACTGTTTCTATACATGAATATATGTGTACAGCAAAATGACTGGTATATTAAAATGTTAACATATTTTTGATAAATTTTAACAATGTTTTTCCTCTACCAGTATTTTTATTCAAGTAATTAACCACACTGTCCTGTATCCTAAAAAGACAAATTGGGCTTATTAAACTGACAAATTAGGTTTGTGCAACCATAAATAAATCAGTTTATCAATGAGAACTTCCATATTTATGTATTAGAATATGGAATGGAATGTTCCCACATATATGGATGACTTTGTGAAACTTTTCTAAAAAATGGACATTAAAACTTTTTGAGGAGTATGCAATTGACATAGAGGTTAAATATCATTTGGGATACTCATATCCCACAACAGAGTACCTGAGTTTGGGTCCGTTGCTCTTTACTCTACCTTACTGTTAATATGAAGCTTGGGAGGTAATGGGTCACGTAGGTAATGGGTCACGTAGTTGAGTCCCTTCCTCCCATTCAAGAGACTGAGTTCCTGGCTCTGGGTTTTGGTCTGACCCAGCCCTGGCTACTGTGGGCATTTATGAAATTAAGAAGTGGATGGGAGATTTCTCTTTTCTCTCTATCTCTTTCTTTCTGTCCTTCAAATACAGTGAAAATCAATCAACTAATTAATTAATTTACAAAACTCTTAGAAGATTATTGAGGGTAGCACAAAAAAATGACTGCAAGGATGTAGAATGTAATTGAATGTAATTTGAATATTGTTATCATTCCTCCATGTGGAAAGCACAATAATTTGTAACCTTGGAAATGTTATTATTTGGACAATATTTCATAATTATCATTTTATACTAATGCCTCATAAAATAGCATACAGCTTTTATTATTTTAAATGTTGACTTAATCTGTTTTAGAATAAAACTGGAGATTTGAAAAGTTGTAAACATGTGGATAAAACTATGTTCATATTGAACCAAAAGTGTTGCTGCTTCTTGAAATGGAATGCAGTGATTCTCAATGAGAATCCCATTCAGGATAGCCAAGTGACTTTATTCTTGTTCAATAGTGCTTTTATTCACATCTGTTGTATCTGATGACATGGGACTAATTCCACTTAATGCAGAAGAATTTTTGAAATCATGTGTGCTGAATATATATCCCAAATATGAATAACGTATCTATTTCTAAATCATGCAGCAGAAATAACCCACCAGGCAATGAGGAGCAAGTGTTGGACCATTTGTATTTTCTGTGCTTAAATTACTCTTCTGTCTGTAACTTTAAACTGCCTCTAAATGAGGACACAATATCTGAGTGCTTTTAGAATGTCAAATCTTAGCTAACATATTCATATTCATTCCCAAATGTTTTTTCTGTATTTCCAGGGGATTTGTCTGAGGAGACAGAGATGTATTTTCAAAATTCTGTGACCTATAGAATTCAGTCCTTTCAGACAATGTAGTTATACTGCAAAGAGGCAAAACCATATCAAGAAAGCATAGACAGCTGGCCTGAACTATTTGCCAATTACTGTGTCTGGAATTGCACTCTGCCCTTCATGTACAGCTTTGTGGGGCCTGATATTATCTTTGATAGTGTGACAGTTTTGAAAAAGTTGGCCTAATGGTCAATTAAATTTCCAACTGTGCAAACTCATTGATTTGACGAATTTATATAATATCACTGAGCTTAGTCTCTGACCTATTTCACAGTTTCTCACTGATTGACAATCATTAATTCCATGTATTATTAAATTCTCTCTGGCTGTAGACTCGGTTTTCCAATTTGGAGGAGCCTAACTCACCCACAAAACCTAAGACTCAGAATTCTCTTCATTGACATCAACTGGAGGGCATGATTGGGATGTGAAAAATGTGAAGAAAAGACAGAATAGTAGAAACATTTTTCTTTGAACATTTAGGCATTTCAGTGAAAAGGGATAATAGTAAACCTTTCTTAAACATCAAACCACAAAACTTGTTTTATGTGACTGAAATTACATGGTCATTGTTACTTTTTAGTATTATTTTGGTAAGTTTGCCCTGTCTTATGGTTTTCTGTGGCTGTTCATACAATGAAGTAAAATATACGCAAATATATTCAAAATATCAGATGCTGGTGACCTGAAATTGTGAAAGGCATTTGATTCTTTCAGGATTTCAGCTGCACTGACTGTTGTGGATCAATGCAGGAGAAATATTAGCTCAAGAATTCTCTCATTACTCTCCACAGTTCCTACTATTTGGAATATAAATGTTGGACTAATTACATCCTTTATAAAAGAGAAGGAGGATTCCTTTCATCTTTTTTTGTGCTGTCCCTTCAGAACTGAGTGGCATGTTCCCTTTTATTTTGAATGAAGGAAGCACCTTCCCCACCAGAGAAAATTTCTCATGATAAAGGAAAATCACACAGAATGTGAAACCATGAAGTACTCTTCTTGACTGTCATTTATACCATGTAAAAAATATCAATTCTGTATGATTTCACAGAGTGAAAATTCACATTTCTTCCTTGTTAAAAGTTTGCTTGCTGAGGGATAAAATACTAATTACTTTTACGACATTAAGACTCTTTGCATAAGCTACTGCAGACCTATCATCATTCTTTTTCTAGGGTCACACCAGACACTCCATTCTCCGACTTATCTGTGCCTTGTTATCCTCCAACAGCCTCAATGACTCTGAACGCCTTTCCCCATGCCATTGTCAATGGTGTTCCTTTGATCTGTGGTATTGTCTACTGACCTTCTCTCTTTTTTTTTTCCTCTGTGTAAAGATCTTATGCCTCTGTTTCAAAATCAAGTTTGAATGCTACTCACTATCTAACGCCTTCTGTAGTCCCACAGGGCAGTGACCACATCTGAAATCTATCATATTTCTGTATTATATACAGGTATCATTCTTTCTGGCTTATTCATAGACAAGAGTGCTACTTTAAACATAGGACTGTGTTTAATTCATCTTGGGTGTTTACCATATGAGTATACAAGCAAGCGTATATTAACAAGACATGGGACCTAAAGGCACAGTAGCATGAGTATGACAGAGGTTTATTTATCTTGTATGATATAGTTCAGCTGGTGGGATGGCTGTGCTCTATGAAATTATTAAGGGACCCAGATTTTTTTCATTGCATTATTCTACTCCCTCTGTTGTGGTTATAATCTGTGTAATTAGAAATAGCTCCTTGCTTGAGTACTTTTCAGAGAATGGGAAAAAAAGGAGTGCTGGGAAGAAAACAAAACAAAATAAAATACTAGGTTCAATGCAATGATTTAGAACTTACCCGCAGTATGCATATCATATTTATACTTAAGATCACAGACTTAAATTCTCAGGACATTACTTAGCTATGAAACACTCTGTATCTTTCTTGGCAGTCAGGTGCCAAAGAACATCCTGATATTTGGTCTGAAATTTATTGGTGAAAAGAAGGATAGGATAATGTATGCAGGGGAATGATAAGCAGACTCTCACATTGTCCCCATACAGAAGAACTGACATATAAATTCTGTTACTAATGCTGATACTAATATTAATTTATATACATGCATGCCTAGGAAAGTGAGCTTGTTCACGTGTGTGTGAGGTCAATGGGCAATTGAATGAGTGAATGAATGACTAAGCACATGGAATTATGTACAGAAATTGACATAAAGAGTATCTTACCAGATACTGAAATGATCTTAAGAAATGATCAGGCTACAGTTCTATTGCTTAGAATTTATAATAGTTCAGCTGAATAAAATGATTATTATGATCCATTTCACTTGAATTCATTTTTGTCGCTAAAATTTATTGGTGCACAATAAGGTCTCTGAAAACCAAAAGGGTCTAATTCTGTACTGTATGAATGACCTACTTTTAACACTATATTGAATATTACATAGTGCTATAGGCATCTTATGTTTAGCATTCTGAATGTCATCTTAATTAACTTCAGGGGGAACTTAGAAACTGGGAATTTATCCATAGATAAAATAAAGATAGGATATATTGCAAAAGCTAGAATTTTCTAAATACCAAATAATAATTTATTTACTCCTTCTGAGACTAAAATGTTTACATAGCTATAATTATGCATTTATTAATTATATACATTAGTTTTAATTACCTGGGCATTTGTAAACCTATTCTATTACAATAGGAATATCAATATTTTGTCATCATTTAAGATAATCTTTTAAAACATTATAGTTTTCTGTCTTGATAGGTCAGGGTGTAGAAAAAATTTGAAACAGTTGATGATATTTACTCTTGAAATTATTTTATTATTAAATAGAAATTTTAAAAAAATTAATTTACAATATCTATAAACACTAGATGGAGCTCTATTACTAATGCCAATGTTAATAGTAATATATTTAGAACATTTCTGTGTGCTGCACACTCTTATGAAAGAACCTATTTTACAGATATTTTAAAAGTAAGTGTGCAAATATGGAATCTAGATGTGATGCAAACTTGTCATTTAAGCACACCTTCTTGTTAAAGATTACATGAATAAAAATTTAAGCTATTTTTTTCAATCATTCCCTCATACCTCCAATCTCTGATTGCTTATATGTGACCAGACAAGAACAAGAAAAGACCAGACCAGACCAATGTAAGTAGGAAAGAGTAGCTTTTCTTTTGATTCCTGGAGTACTTCATTCTTCAAATATCCTATGCCTTTAAGATACTTCAGGAGCACCTAAGATATTTCTTAATCACCCTGTAGTGTACATTAAGTAAAGGCATTCCATTCAGATTCAAGGAAGCCTATTAAATAGGCAAAAGATATACATATTTTATTACCCAATAGTTTAGAACCAACCAAAAAATTCCAGTATTAACAGAAAATTCTAGAGTGAAAATTTAATACTCTGCTTTTGCCCACTCCCACAATCACCAGAGCATAGTAGTAAGCAGTGTTCCCTGAAACAAAGACCTTGAATGATTCTGAAAAAAAAAAAATTCACCTCTCTGGATTCTTTCTGAAAATTTTCTGTAATTAGACTTCATCTACAGAATCAAATAGAAGAGCACTGAAACTAGCCATAGATCAAATACTTTTTTAAGTGTCCAAAAAAGAAGACATTTCCTTATACTGTCACTCCATATCCAATAGTGTAAAAGATTTTGCTAAGTACTCATAAGTCAAAATAAAGGTTATATATTCCAGCCTTCCTTTGCTGGACTGCTCATATGACTAAATTATGCTAGGAAATATGGATGACATATGCAACTTGTATTGCTTGTGTGTCTTCATTTTCCAGGAAAAGGAAGCCTTGATGATGGCTTCAAGTCAGTATGAAGACAGGAACTGAAGAAGAATCCAGAGTGGTACAGAGTGGTATAATGTGATAGACGAAAACTAATACTGCCATTCTGAATCCAACATATTTAGTTTGGGATGTATTTGAATAGCTGAAAACCTGAAAGAAAAGTAAAATTCTGTCTTCTTTAAGTCACCATTATTTTGATTTATTTATTATAACACTTAGACTAATATCCTATTATGAAAAAATGCTATTATGTGTTGGTTTTAGAAATGATTCCTTAGTAAGCAGTTCCATTTATGATAACAAATATTTCATAATGAAAAAGAATATGTAAGTGCTTCTTGTTTACTTTACTAAGCTCATAGTTCAACACAGAAGGGAAGATTCTCAGAATATTTTATTTATGTCTAGGAATAAGTTAATCAATTAGTCAATTAATTATATTTTTATTTGAAAGCCAGAGTGAGAGAGAGAGAGAGAGGGAGAGATAAAGGGAGAGAGGGAGAGAGAGAATCTTCCATCTGCTGGTTCACTCCCCAGATGGCTGCAACCGTCAGAGGTAGTTCAGGCTGATTCTAGGAGCTCAGAGATGCTTCTTTTAAATTGTAGTATTATAATTCCATTGTAATAATTCTATGTTGGAATGCATGATAATAATTATATTCAATGTAGTACTAATTATAATAAAAATTGGAAAAATAAAAAAATGCAATTAAAATTGTTAAGCTGTGGTATAAAATAAATAGCTAAAATGAGCTTTGCCTGTTGTTTTTCTTTTTTTTTTCTTTTTTTAAAGATTTATTTATTTATTTGAAAGTCAGAGTTACACAGAGAGAGGAGAGGCAGAGAGAGAGATAAAGGTCTTCCATCTGATGGTTCACTCTCCAGATGGTCTCAACGGCCGGAGCGCAAATCCGAAGCCAGGAGCCAGGATCTTCCAGGTCTCCCAGGTGGGTGCAGGGACCCAAGTTCTTGCGACATCCTTCACTGCTTTCCCAGACCATAGCAGAGAGCTGGATAGGAAGTGGAGCAGCCGAGTCTCTAAGCAGCTCCCATTTGGGATGCCTGGGATGCAGGTGCCTCAGGCCAGGGCGTTAACACACTGCACCACAGCACCAGCCCCTTGCCTGTTGCTTTTGAACCTCCCCTGGGGCACTGAGCTTAGCTACAACTGGATATTGTGCTTGACTCCTCTCCTCGCCTTACACATCACATCACCTGTGGCTGGGTTTGACTCCTGACTCTGCCAGTTGCTGACCATGTGTCATGAGGAAAGTTCCATACCCTCTCCTAGCCTCAATTTCCTCATCTGCGAAAGTAGTGCCTACCTCACTAGGTAACCAACTTCATACAGTGACTGACCAAGAACAGGCAAATCCTCAATGAAAATTATATTTTCACTAATGAGAAAATGTTATAATAATTTCTTTCTTTTTTTAAAAGTTACATGTGTTTGAAAGCTAGAGTCACACAAAGGGAGGAAAGGAGGAAGGTCAGAGTTCTGTTTAGGGCATCTGCTGTTCTATGAGTTTTCTGTGTATCCTGCTTCCCTTGTAGGATCATTCTCTCCTTTTTAATTCTATCAATTATTATTTGCAGACACTGGTCTTATTTATGCAATCCCTACCACATTAACAAACTGCAGAAGAAAAACCATATGATTCTCTCAATAGATGCAGAGAAAGCATTTGATAAGATACAACACCCTTTCATGATGAAAACTCTAAGCAAATTGGGTATAGAAAGAACATTCCTCAATACAATCAAAGCAATTTATGAAAAACCCACGTCCAGCATCCTATTGAATGGGGAATAGTTGGAAGCATTTCCACTGAGATCTGGTGCCAGACAAGGATGCCCACTCTCACCACTGCTATTCAATACAGTTCTGGAAGTTTTAGACAGAGCTATTAGGCTACAAAAAGAAATTAAAGGGATACAAATTGAGAAGGAAGAAGTCAAACTATCCCTCTTTGGTTCACATATTTCAATTGAACTAAGATTATCCTTCAAACCTAGTTTAAAAGGTCCAAATTCTTTTTCAATTTTAGGATCATACATCTATTGTAACAATTCTATGTTGGAATTCATAATAATAATTATTTTCTGCTATTTTTCAATAAGCCTAAGTAGATCTCTTGTCAAAGAAATGAAATACCTTTGAGATATGAGATATTTCTCATTTGAGTGATGAGATAATACACAAAACAAACACACACATTATAAAAATAATAAAATTCTACAAATCACATTTTGAAGAAAAAAAATGAATACTTTTATAATAACAGAAATATGGTCAGTAATATAACAGCATAGCAAATTTACAATAAAAGCTTTAGTTTAATGTGACTCTTCCTAGTTTGATTGTCACTCCACAGTCTTCCTTCATTGCTTTCTCTACCCTTACTCATCACTGTGCTTCCTCAAACCAGCCACTCTTCAGCCTAAAAATCTTTGCATGTTATCTGTTTGGTTGGAATTACTCTTCCCCCATTAGGTCAACCAGATTACACGTCTCCCTTTGTTCTCAAGTCTGTTCATATTCTATTTTTACTAGAAAGGACTTATTTGACTATTATAAAGTAAGTCACGTAAATGCCTATCACTCTTTTTTCATTTTTATTAATATAAAGAGAACAAATTTCATGTACTTCATGGATACAGTTCTAAGAAGATAATTATACTTCCGTCCCTCAATCTCACCTCCTTCCCTCCCTTTTTTTCCTTGAAATTTTGCAATAAAATAATTTTAATTTACTTTATAATCACAGGCAACACTAATCATAATGTTCAACAAGTAAAAGACTAGAAAGACCACTGTTTCATGGGATAATTAGACCAGGGCTAAAAACAATAATCAAATTCCAAGATGTTAATTTCACTCACATACATTAAATTTTTTATGTACTCTGTATATAAGCTACCAGCAATCCAAGAAAATGTGTGTATCTTTTTGGGTGTGACTTATTTCACTAAATAAAGTGGTCTCCAATTAGATTCATTTTGTTGCAAAAGACAGGATTTCAATTTTTATGGCTGAGTAGTAGTCTATCATGTATACACCACATTTTCTTTGTCCAGTCATCAGATGATGGACAACTAAGTTGATTTCATGTCTTAGGTCTATGAATTTAGCTGCAATAAGAATGAAGATACAGGTAGCTCTTTCATATGCTGATCTCATTTCCTTTGGCTATATTCCCAAAGTGGGATTGCAGGATCTTATGATATATCTATTTTTTAGTTTTCTGATAAATCACTATACTCACTTCCATAATGGTTGTAGCAGTTTATATCCCCACCAACAGTGTAATAATGTACTTTCTCTCTACATCATGGCCTGAATTTGTTATTTTTTTTCTTTTTTAGATGATTGGTAATGTAACAGGGGTGAGGTGAAACTTTATTGTGCTTTTCATTTGAAGTTCTATGATGGTTAGTGAATATTTTTTCACATGTCTGTTGTCCAATTGTATTTTATCCTTAAAAAATGCCTATTAATGTCCTTTGCCCAGTCCTTCATTGTATTGCTTATTTTGTTGTTGTTGAGTTTCTTGAGCTCCTTATATATCTTGCATATTAATCTTATCAGATTCATAGTTTGCAATTTTTTCCCATTCTGTGGGTTGCCTCTTTGGTGAGTGTTTCCTTTGCCAGGCAGAAACTTCTTAACTTGATATAATCCTAGAATAGAATAAAACCTCCAGAAATTAATCCCTGTATCTACAACCAACAAATCTTTGATAAATGAGCTCCTCAAATGGCTGCAATGGCTGGGGCTAGCCCAGGCTGCAGCCAGGAGCCAGGAACTCCATCTAGTTGTCCCACGTGAATGGTAGGATCCAAGCATTTGGGCCATCTTCCGCTGCTTTCCTAGGTACAATAACAGGGAGGAGCTGGATCAGAAGTGAATAGCTGGAATTTGAACCCAAGCTATAAGCAATGCTGGTATTCCAGGCAGCAGCCTAACCTGCTGTGCCACAATGCCAGCCTCATTAAAACTATTTTATGAGTACTTATTTTTTATTTTATTTTATTTTTTAATTTTTTTGACAGGCAGAGTGGACAGTGAAAGAGAGACAGAGAGAAAGACCTTTCTTTACCGTTGGTTCACCCTCTAATGGCCGGCGCACCGCGCTGATCCGAAGGCAGGAACCAGGTGCTTCTCCTGGTCTCCAATGGGGTGCAGGACCCAAGCACTTGAGCCATCCTCCACTGCACTCCCGGGCCACAGCGGAGAGCTGGCCTGGAAGAGGGGCAACCGGGACAGAATCCACTGCCCTGACTGGGACTAGAACCCAGTGTGCCAGCACCGCAGGCGGAGGATTAGCCTATTGAGCCGCAGCACCGGCCCTATGAGTACTTATTTTGTATATGAAATTGATCATATGGAAAAGAAAGATGCAGATATTAATGCTGTTTTGTAATAAAAACTATCAAAATAGAAGAGAGAATGCTTACTTGATTCCCTCTTTGAAAACTGCATTTGTCTTTATTGTCTTAACAGAATGCATTTCTCATGTAATTTAAAATTCTATCAAATTTAATAATTTACAAAACTCATTCTCACATGGCTATTTTTATCTCAAGCAGTGCTTGAGTTTCTTTCCTATAACTCAAAAATCATTATTTTTTAAAAAAGGTCTTCTCTACTTCTGTTTGTTTTTGTTTTGTGAGTATGCATCCTCGTGTGTCTGTTTTAGCATGAAGAAGAAGGCTTATATAGAATCTGTTGCTTGATGAACTGTATGAAACTGTATAGTATAACCAAAAGAATACATTTTTTAACTCTCTCCTACACATTATCTGACACCAGTGGTAGCAATAACGTATCTGCTAACAAAAATCTTAGAAGTAGGTGATTTTCAATTTCACATGCTGCATCTTCAAGATTCACTGGGCAATTCTTCAGTATTTTTTATTTATTTGATGCCTGACATGGCTTCATTATATATGTTTTCCTGCTTAATGATGTGTTCAGTGGATCTTTAGGACTTTGTAGGCAATTCTACCAGAGAAAAAATAACTAGCTGAATGTCTGTGATGAGTCAACAACATGTCTCTCTCTTCCTTTATCTAACAAATATTTATTAGGTACCTTCTGTGGGATAGATCATCCAGTGGGTTTCAGTGGGAAATGAAGGTGTGGGCAGAATTATTGGCAACTGACTTTAGTGATAGAACTTTTGTTTGTTTTTGTTTGTTTATTTGTTTGTTTGTTTGTTTTTTTGACAGGCAGAGTGGACAGTGAGAGAGAGACAGAGAGAAAGGTCTTCCTTTACCGTTAGTTCACCCTCCAATGGCCGCTGCGGTCGGCGCGCTGCAGCCAGTGCACCGCGCTGATCTGAAGCCAGGAGCCAGGTGCTTCTCCTGGGGTCTCCCATGGGGTGCAGGGCCCAAGCACTTGGGCCATCCTCCTCTGCACTCCCAGGCCACCGCAGAGAGCTGGACTGGAAGAGGGGCAATCAGGACAGAATCTGGCGCCCCGACCGGGACTAGAACCCGGTGTGCTGGCGCCGCAAGGTGGAGGATTAGCCTATCTGATACAACTTTTCTTATGCATATACCATTCTTTCTGATTAAATGGTTGCTAAGTATTTTAAAAAAAATTATCCTGACATTGAGATCATTCAAATTAACTTTGAAGTTCAGAAAGATATAAACATAACAAACTGGCTTCATATCTTCCACATTCAAGTTGTTATTCAATTTTGGCACACTTGCGTAAATCACAATATACTTATCCACTTAACCATTGAAGGACAATATGGTTGCTAATGACATTGCCACCGGTGCCACTAATAATCATACTACTATAACTTTCACTAGTACTAAACTAACCCTCAAATGCCTGCTCAATATTTGTTCAAAATAAAATCAAAATTCCTAACCATGGCCTGTGAGTCTCAATACGATCTAATCTTTGCTTAGCTAATCTTTTTTGGATTCTTTTCACTATTTTATTATTGGTCCATAATTGTGGCACATTTCAAGACTTTTATTCTTGCTGGTATGTTACTTTGAATGTTCACCTTCAGTTCGTTTTAAAATTCATATCATTAACTGACAAAATCATGTATTTATATGGCTCAAAGTGATCTTTCAACACATGCATATATTCTGGAATGAATAAATCAGAGTAATGATGTATCTATCATCTAAAGTGTTTATTATTTCTTTGGGTTGTGAACATTTAAAATTCTCTCTATTCTTATTTTACTATAACACATTTTTATTACTAATAATCACCTTACTAAGCACTAGAATACCAGGGTTTATTCCTTCTAACTGTGAGTTTGTACACACTTATCATAGTCTATTCTTTCTCCATTCACTCCTATCCCAGCCTGAAAACAGTATGGCGATTTCCAAAAAAATATAAATGAGAATGACCATCAGATCCCACAATCTTATACCTGGATCTATATCCAAAGGAAATGCAACCATTCAGCACAGTGATGTCTGCTTTTTATTTAGTTCTTTATATGGCTTCTCCTGATCATTAAGTTTCAAATTAGATGTCAGCATCTCAGAGAGACTTTTACCCATGGTCCTAAATGCAATAGTATCCCCTCCCCCACAAAGTCTTCACTTATTTTATCTTCCTCACTCACTCAGCAGTTCCCAACACCGTTTCTCTTCTGTGTTTATACATTTTAAAAAATGGGTTTACTGTCTATTGTTTTATTCTGGCCCTTATATTTCTCTAGAGAAGAGATTTTGTCTGTGCCATGAATTGCTGAGTCAGAGTTTACATATGTCCTTAGCATATATTATGCATATGTGTCAATGGATCTACTAGGTAAAACTTATGGAATGCTTATCTTGGTAGGCACTGAGATCCATACTTTGCTTACAAAATTTCATGTAATTTTCTGAATAACTATATTAATACGTTAACATTATTAATGTCAACCTCATTTTCCAATGGAAAAAACTGAAGGCTAGAAAGGTTAATGAATGCCTAAGGTCACAAAGCTAGTATAGTCTAGAGACATAATTTGCTGCTAAGAAGGTCTGACTGCTAAATCTAGCCCCTCGCCAATGTTCTATTTACAAGGAACACTGTCAGAAAATTTTCAAGCATGAAAGAAAGAGAAAGAGGGAAAATATCTATATCTGCCTTTTTATATTTGTAGAGATTTAGGGAGGATTTTGCTACAAACTTAATAATATGACAACTTCACTCAAATTAATTCTCTTAATATTATATGGATGTCAATCATATCCTCCTGTATGCACAATCACAATTATTAATTTGTGGAAATGTTTCAAGACAGGTGAAGGTAGAGAGTGATGTGAGGTAGTGTTATTATTCTAATATTTATTATTTAGAATATTCTTCGTGTTTTGAAGATGAATTCCAGTCATTAATATTCTCTGTCATGTTGCCTTGGTTACAATTACTCATAGTAACTGAAGCTGTCGGATACTGCAGACAAAGCATGGAGAGTATTTGGTCAGATTACCACTGAGTTAGATAGAATGAAAATCTAGTCATCTTCCAATTTAAAGCTTTCCAAATTCTCCTAAAATGCTTTTATTAGAAACATATGACATAAGTAAAATACATATTTAGATAATATCCTTATTTAAACAAATTCATTCCAAATTGATACCATTTGGCTTTCATGAATATTCTCATTCAGTCACATATTCAAAAACTTTGCTTTACATGCATTTTAAATGGACTTCAATTAGTGTTTTCCTGCTTAGTAAGTAAGCATTCAAAAAACATAGTATAAGTGACAAAGATATCACATAATTTTACTATAAAAAACCTGGATATGCAATGCTAGCAAATTATTATAAACTTGGAAAATAAGAACATTTTTTTTCCTTTTCCTTCCTTAAGGATATGGGCTCCAGAGCATTTTACTATCTCTAATCTCTATTGAAAACCCATAAATGTATGTGCAGAAAAAATAAAATTAAAGAAAAACATCAGGATAACACTGCTCATTTTTTATATGTTAAGAAGTTGAACTTTTATTATTGCTTTTCCCATATGTCCTGTTATCCCACGAAATGCAAGACAGTCAGTCTCCAAGTGTTAGGTCAGTCTCCAGTTGCCAGAAATAAAAAGAAACAACAGTCTACCCCAATTATTTTTATTGAATTATTTTTTTTTATTTTATGGCTAGAATATGATTCTTTTGTGCTACTGCTCACCTCTCATTTAGAGAGAACATAACTGGAACTACCTCATAAATTTGTTGCATAAAGGAAATATTTCAAGAACTCTATTATATAAAATTTTACTGCTAAAAATTGAATTGGTACTACATATACACTATAAGGATGTAAGTACATATATACTCCAATTACATATACACTGTAAGGAATTGGTAGTATATACACACTACATGGAAGTTATCTGAAAACATACTTTAGAGAATTTCTGATACCAGGAGAAACATTATGAGAGCTCACATACATTTCTTTGACAAACTCATAGAGAAGAATTTCATTATAAGTTTTATTATGTGGATATATGTTTGTATAGCCATGTGCAAATAAAGGAGACAACGTTTTCACATCTTATTTTTTATTTTTATTTTTTTATTTTTGACAGGCTGAGTGGATACTGAGAGAGAGAGAGAGAGAGAGAGAGACAGAGAGGTCTTCCTTTGCCGTTGGTTCACCCTCCAATGGCCCGTGCGGCCGGCGCACCGCGCTGATCCGAAGCCAGGAGCCAGGTGCTTCTCCTGGTCTCCAATGGGGTGCAGGGCCCAAGGACTTGAGCCATCCTCCACTGCACTCCCGGGCAATAGCAGAGAGCTGGCCTGGAAGAGGGGCAACCGGGACAGAATCCGGCGCCCCGACTGGGACTAGAACCTGGTGTGCCAGCGCCGCTAGGTGGAGGATTAGCCTGTTGAGCCATGGCGCAGGCCTCACATCTTATTCTTAAGGCAAATCCCTGGGTGTTTGGTTAGGGAGCTGAAGAGGGAAAATGCTGATGAGACTATGCTGACAGTCTGATTGGCTTTTTGAGAGAATAATCTTTTCCAAGTCCATTCAACTTGTTTCTAATACACACGTACCACAAACATGCAATCATTGATGAAAACTTCATTTCTTTACATTTAAGAGATATTGTTAATGTACTAAAATGATACAGGAGTTCCAGGAGTTCTCCATGGAAGGCAGGCACCCTAGCACTGCTGCATCCCTGGTTGCACATTTGCTGAAGTTGAATCGGAACTGGAGCCAGGACTGGAACCAAGTACTCAATATGTAATATAGGCATCTCAAGCAGCATCTTTAATAGCTAAGTCAAACACTGGCCCTTCTTTTCTGTCTTAATAAGTTGTAGACTCCCAAGGAAATAGCTACTTCCTTGATCATCTCCTGTGATGGGAAAAGAATTAGTTTTTTTGTTAAATTTATTTTGCATCCTGTACTGCACCATGTTAACTTTCAATAATAATCCCATAAAATAAGTAATTCTTTTTCCTCACTTCATATAAGTAAAACAAAGCTGATAGAAATTTATTTCTTTGCCTCAAATTATACAATCAGGACTTGATTATGGATGTCATAATGTGAAATCAGTAAGAATTTATATAGTGTTTGTGCATTTTTAAAATGTATTCTTCATTCTTTTATTTGAGAAGCAGGGAGACAGACAGAAAAAGAGAATCTGCATTGTTGAGAAGCTACAATCAAGAGCCACTGGTGGAAAATAAACATAGATATTCCATTGTGAGAGACATGTATAACACCTAGCAACTTAACCACTAAGCCAACCACCCAACCCTATTTTTGAATTTATAATCCTAACAATGATAATTAGAGATGACCAAGGCAAAAAGTTACATATAAAATAGCAAAGAAATGTACTGCTATACCAAATTGGTTTTGAACCATATTTAACACTCTTAACTGAATTGTTATACCAAAGTAGTACATAATATTATTTTTATTTACCTTATACCCTGTAAGTGAAGCCATTATTGTATTAATGTATCCTTTCTGACAGAATATATGATTTAGCAAGACTTTTCAAAATCTTCATTTTTGAGATATGCTAGAAAACAACTTTCTTCCTTCTTGTACATCCCAGTAATATTGAAAAGAGACTAGTTTGCATTAAAATAATTCAAAGGTCAAGGGTTCCTTATGATAAGATTGGATTCATTTTCAACTCATCTTTAGTTACTTGTAACAAGATATTAAAAAATAAGAAATAAGTCCTGACACCTCTGTCTAGTATGGAAGATGATATCTATGGTCACAAAGTTTCCATATTGTTGGCAATGGAGTTAAATAAGTCTAAGTCTAAAGAAATGTAGAGTTTTACACTCATATATTAATGGATGCCAATAGATATTAGCTAAAATTCCCATCACAGTACCATCCTAAAAGGTATTGCTTTAGCCAGTTCCAGAAAGAAGAGAAGAGAGAATACTTCTTACTCAAGAAACAAGACTGTTTAATCATCACAAAAGTTAATTTTTCCATGAAACTAGATAGTACTAAATATGTCAAAAAGAGGGAAGGTCCATAACTTTTATCTAAGGCCAAATGAGGAAATTGACAAGTGCTCCCACCCACTGCTCAAAAGCAACCAAAAAGCTGAATGAAAGAGACTAGAATAATTATTTATGTGCTCTGCAAACTGATGGAAGGAAAGCTTTGAGATGCATTTTATTTTTTCGTTTTTAAACTTTTATTTAATAAATATAAATTTTGAAAGTGCAACTTTTGGATTATAGCAGTTTTTCCCTCAAAACCACCCACCCACAAACAAAAACATCCCATCTCCTACTCCCTTTCCCATCCCATTCTTTATTATGATTCATTTGTAATTATCTTTATATACAGAAGATCAACTTAGTATATACTAAGTAAAGATTTCAATAGTTTGCACCCACACAGACACACAAAGTATAAAGTACTGTTTGAATACTAGTTTTACCATTAATTGACATAGTACAACACATTAAGAACAGAGATCCTATATGGGGAGTAAGTGCACAGTGACTCCTGTTGTTGATTTAACAATTGACACTCTTATTTAGTTATCATCTGAGGCTCCTGTCATGAGCTGAGAAGGCTATGGAAGCCTCCTGAGTTCACAAACTCTAACCTTATTTAGACAAGGCCATATTCAAAGTGGAAGTTCTCGCCTCCCTTCAGAGAAAGATACCTCCTTCTTTGATAGCCTGTTTTTTCTGCTTGGATCTCACTCACAGAGATCTTTCATTTAGGTGTTTTTTTGTTTGTTTGTTTGTTTTTTTTTCCACAGTGTCTTGGCTTTCCATGCCTGAAAAACTCATGGGCTTTTTACCCAGATCCGAATGCCTTAAGGGCCAATTCTGAGGCTAGAGTGCTGTTTAGCACATTTGCCATTCTACTTGTATGCTGTGTATCCCACTACCCATGTTGGATCGTTCTGAGATGCATTTTAGTTTGAGAATGGCTGAACTTTGTGGAATGACAGTGAGAATCTATAGTGCTCACCCATGTGGCTACTTCTCACAATTCTAACCATGTAGAAGTTTTTCCAGGGCAAGAAAAGCCATGAGGATAGGCAGTTAGGCTCTATAACATTGTCAAAAGTGTCAGTCTACTGGGAGTGTTGTACAATCCCCATAAACAATAGCATCGATGGGAGAATGAAAATTTTTGTGGTACGTAAATAAAATACCACTGTCTATTTGGTTTTGGTCATGGTAAGAGCAATCATATGCTTGGGGCGGCTCAAGATTGTTGATCACAATTCATATCATGTCATTAGCTAGCCACTAAACTACACTGACATATGACTCTTAACCAAAAATTTAAAAAAACTAACAAATAACACAAAAATAGACATTAGAGGTTACAAGATGTGAAAAAGATAGATTTCACAAATTTAGTCTAGGCATGTTCCTGAACCCCCACACAAAAGCACATCATAACACAAACAAAGAAAAAAAACAGCAAATTTGATTAAAAATATCAAAGAAACAACATTAATTAAAAAATAAACAATAGGATCTAGAGTTGTTACAATTTATTATTTAATAAAACATTGAGATATGTGGAGAAAGAGGGATGTTAAGAAGAGAGAAATAGCAAATATTGAATTTATCACATAACAAAAGAAAAGTATTTCTAAAGAGAAAAGAATGTATAACAAAGGTCACAACAGAATCAAAATATGTAAAATTATGAAAAAAAACAAAACAGAAATTATACAGATAAAATACAATTGAAGTAAATAAAAATTCCTTAGTTGGGCACAAAAACCAATTTTGCAGGACAGAACAAATGATTAATTTGAAGATAGATTAATATAACTTATTCTGTAAACACTGAAAAATATTTGGGGCCGGATTTGTGGCACAGTGGCTTAAGGTTACTGCTTATTGGGCCAGTATTCCATATCAAAGAGTCTGTTATAATCTTAGTTTCTCAGTTTCTGATATAGCTCCCTGCTAAAGTGCCTGGGAAGTCACCAGATAGTGTCCCAAGTGCTTGAGCCCCTTCTACACACATGGGCAAACTGGATAGGGTCCCTGGTACCTGGCTTTTGTCCTGGCTTGGTTCTAGCAATTGTGGTCATTTGGGGACTGAACCAACATCTTTCTCTCTCTCTCATTCTCTCTCCCTCTCTCGTTTTCCGCCATTTCTCTACCATCCTTTCAAATAAATTTTTTTAAAGTAGGAAGCATTTTTAAAATAGAAAGTATCTGCCGCTCACTAGGCTAACCCTTCGCCTGCAGCGCCAACACCCCAGGTTCTAGTCCCAGTTGGGGAGCCGGTCCTGTCCCGGTTGCTCCTCTTCTAGTCCAGCTCTCTGCTGTGGCCTGGGAGTGCAGTGGAGGATGGCCCAAGTGCTTGGGCCCTGTACCCACATGGGAGACCAGGAGGAAGCACCTGGCTCCTGGCTTCAGATCAGCACAGCGTGCTGGCTGTGGTGGTAAACCAACAGAAGGAAGACCTTTCTCTCTGCCTCTCTCTCTCACTGTCTAACTCTGCGTGTCAAAAAAAAAAATTATATATATTTTTATATATTATAAATTAGTGTAATTAATAAATAAAAATAAATGAAGAAAAATGAACAGAGACTTAAATATATGCAAGATAATACTAAGTGTATCAACACATTCATAATGGAAATCTCAAAAGAAGAGAAAGAAAACATAAAGAAATATGATAAAATAATAATTCAAAAATTCCTATTGATTAAAAACATTTTCTCTATAAGCTAAAGACAATAAATAAACCCTAAATTTCAAATGGAATAAATATACAAAGAGCTGTATGCTTGGATTTATCAAACTCTTGAAATAAAAACATCAGATCTTAAGAGCAGTGGAAGAAATGAAATTTGTGATGGACAAAGGTAGAGCCTCAATAAGGTTAATATAATTGTCTTCTTATTTGAAACCACGGAGCTCCAAATAGAATGGACTGACATATTCAGAATTCTAAAAGCACAAAAACAGAAAAACTAACAACAGTAGCAAAAAAAAAATTCTATCATCATCAAAACTTTTCAAAAGCTGAAGGCAAATATTGTAGATTCACAAGTAAACAAAAATTAAGATTATTCATTGATGACAAATCTTTCTTAAAAGTAATACCAAAATTCATTAAAATACAGAGAAATTGATATTAGTAATTTGAGCCCAAAGAAAGAAATGGTAAATATGCAGATTAGCATAAAAGATTATACATGTATGCATATTTTTATCTTTTTCTCTTAGCTTCCCTTAGCTTCTTTAAAACATATAACTCTAATGGAAGCCAAAATTATAATGGTGTGTTACATGGTTGACAACTAGAAACAAGAATGAACTAAAACCAAACCAAGCTAAACAATAGAAACAGTGATTAGAGCTGAAATAAATGAAATGGAAAAAAATTAATGCAATACATGATGCTAATGAAGCCAAAAATTTATTCTTTGAAGAGATTAACAAAAATGACAAAATTTAGCTACACTATCAAGAAAAAAAGAGAATAAACACAAATTATCAAAATGAGAAATGAAACAAGAGACATTACTACCAATCCTACAGAACTAAAAATTTATCAGGGGATAGTATGTACATCTTTATCACAAAATTAGACAACTTAGAGAAAGTAATTAAATTCCTAAAAAGATGAAAATTACCAAAATAACTCCATACAAAGCAGAAACTCACCTGGACTTATAACGAGTAAAAAATTTGCATAAGTGGGGCCTGTGTTGTGGCTTAGTGGGTTAAGCCACTGCTTGCAGCACCAGCATCCCATTTAGGTGCTGGTTCAATTCCCAACTGTTCCGCTTCTGATCCAGCTTCCTATTTTCCTGTTAATGCACCTGTGAAGACAGCAGAAGATGGCCCAAGCACTTAGGTTCCTGCACCCACGTGGGAGACCCTGAAGAGTTTCCTGGTTCCTGACTTTGGTACGGCCCAGGTCCTACCATTGTGGCCATCTGGGAAATGAACCAGCAAATGAAACATCTCTCACTTTTCTGTCTCTTCCTGTCTCTCTGTAACTCTACCTTCACGATAAAATAATCTTTAAAAAATTGAATTAATAAT
This sequence comes from Lepus europaeus, assembly GCF_033115175.1. Lineage (NCBI taxonomy): Eukaryota > Metazoa > Chordata > Mammalia > Lagomorpha > Leporidae > Lepus > Lepus europaeus. The sequence goes on from NC_084831.1 coordinate 65,101,559, forward strand.
TTAAAATATTAACCTCAAAAATTTATAAGTTCAAGTGGCTTCATTGCCAAATGTTATCAAATATTTACAAATAATAAATGATTACTCTTTCAAAAATTATAAAGGAGAAATATTTTCCTAATCATTCTATAAATTCAGTAAGATCTTAAGACTAAATCCAGAGATTAACACAAACAAATGAAACTACAAAAAAAGAATCAAGAAAAATTCCTTAACATAGTATAGGAAAATAAAATCAATTAATTTATTTAAAAGATACACTATGCTCTAGTGAGAATCATCTCAAGGTTGCAAGCTTGTTTTAATATCTGAAAATCAACTAATGACTATTCATATTAATAAAATAAGACTTTTTTCTGTAATAGGATGATTCATAAATATACTATACAGTTCACATGATAGCTGTTGGAAATTATTCAACTATTTTAAGTAAATAAATGAGCATTTCAATGTTCATTAAATAAATAAATTAACATAATTTTATTAAATAAATTTTTAATTCAAATAAACAAATATTTATAGGCAGAAAGCTGAATGTGGCATATGAATTGTACTTGCCAATCTTCAGAGAAAGCAGGAAGAAAAAAACCACATATTCATCTCAATACACTCAAAGGGACTTACCTAAAATTAAAAATGCAAAGCCTCCATAGCCATATGGTTTAAAAAAAAATTTGAGACAGCACTCTGATCTGCTGGTTCATTCCTCAAGTGCCTGCGACAGCTTGGGGCTTAAATGGAGATGTTGTGAACCCAATCCGGTTCTTCAGTATGAATGGCAGGAATCTAAATACTTGAGCCAGAAGGCTCAGTTCACTTAATTGGTTTCTCTGCTCCAGGTTTCCCAAGACCAAGGAGTCAGCCAACTGAAATCTATGGGAGTCTCCAGAAAGGGGTACTTCCAGGTCCCACTAGAGAAATCTGGGACTCTGGTTCTTTCCTTGCTGGCAGTCAGTAGGGGAGACTTGACTTCTAGAGACTGCCTGTGTTAATCCCCTGCTTTCCTGTGCTCCTCTCCCACAATGTTAGTCAAGTCTCTCTCATCTGAATCTTGACCTCCCCTTCTGCAGTAGCAGCTGCAGATAGCAGCTTAATAAGTCTCTGCCTTTAAGGTCTCAGATGATCAGACTGTGTCTACCCTGACAATCCAGGATAATCTTCCTAACAAATTCTACAATCTTTATTACAGCTGTACAGTCTCTTCTGTTGTGTGACACAGTTGACAGAATCCAAGGATTAGGGCATGAATGAATTTGGAGAGTGATTATTCTGTCTACCATTTTGGGCTCCTTAAACAACACTGACTTCTCCAATAGTGATTCAACAACTATATGCATCCATTTGAACAAGTTTGGAAATGTAGAGGAGGTAAGAAACTGAAACACATGTGGCTCTGTTTATTGTAGGTAAACAAGTCCCTATTGTTTTGGGTGGGAGAGAGGTTCCTTAATTAAACTGATGAAATTTGGACAACTATTGCAGTGAGGAAAGGAAATAAATATCTTTCTGTGAGTTCAGCCCTTAGGACCAACTTCACATAATGTACTTTTGACTACCACTGATGAATGTATATTTGGCTTGGATTTACATGGCTATGCTGTGAATGCTCATAGAATGTCAGGAGGAAGGACTACATGTAACGTAGTACTAACAACATGAGGATATAACAGCTGTAGCAACACCGTGAACCATGGGTGTCTATAACTGATGATTTTGCTGTTTGAAGCTTATACTCTCACAGGTAAATGGCAGCAGAGAACATATTATTACATTGGTTCTTTGTCTCACATGGAAGAATTTCTAAGCAGAAAAAACAAGGGGAAAAGCGAGATTTAATGGTTTAAAAGTAATATTCATTAGAGTCAAAGACCTCCAGCCAGAATGGATGGAGAGGGCCTGCAAGAGAAGCAAAACCCAAAGGACCCCATGGCATTGGGGTTTTCAGTATAATGTTGAAGGGAAAAAAGCTTGACAATTAGACTGGCATCCAGTTACTGTTAGGAAAATGGCGCAGTTTTATCTATGGTGCGATCTGCACCCTGATTTACATCCTACGCCCTGGCTCCCATTGCCATTGCTGGAAGCCAGGTGGCCACATGGCCCAACCACTGGTGTTAAGCTCCACCCCCATCCTAATGGGATTCGCTGCTCCTGCTTCCCTGCCCGCCCTCCGGCAAAGATTTAAAAGGTCCTGTTCCTGAACACGTGGCTCTCTTTTCTCTCTCTGCTTTCTCCTCTCTCTTGGCTCCTCTCCTCTTGTCTCTCTTCTCTCTGCTCTCTCTCTTCTTTCCTCGCTAGCTCCTCTCCTCCCTGTCTCTCTTATACTCTCCTTCTCTCCCTTTTTCCCCCTTTGCCCCTTCCCTCCATGCTGGTTTTCCCCAATAAACCTTTTCCTTACTCCGGTGATTGGTGTGTTTTGTGACTGCCTAACAGAAATACATAACAGTTACCAGGTGGGGGCAAAACCCATCAAAAGACGTGGTTTACAACCCTTTATCCTATCTGGCCTGCTCATGATAAAACAAAAAGCCATCTAGAAGGGTGGGATAGGTAACTTGTTTTCACAATAAACTGTGAGCTTAGATGCAGTCACCACTTCCTTGTTATTCTCATGGTAAATTTGGAGATTTTGAAGGAAGGAGGACATTTTGATATTGCTAAAGATAACCTTTTGGGGGGAAGCAAGCATTCTACTCCCCAAATTCCACTCTCCCACCCTGACTCCTCACAGTGCCAATAGAAGTAAACCCAGAAGTACTCACTAATATATCAGCACCTTGACATGGCTATAAGGTACACATCCTTTTGTTGTCCTTATTTTTATTTTTAATTAGTTTTTTTTTTCTTTTTTTAAAATTTTTATTTAGTAAATATAAATTTCCAAAGTACAGTTTATGGATTACAATGGCTTCCCCCACATAACTTCCCTCCCACTCATGCCCCTCCCATCTCTCGCTCCCTCTCCCATTCCATTCACATCAAGATTCATTTTCGATTCTTTTTATATACAGAAGATCGATTTAGTATATATTAAGTAAAGATTTCATCAGTTTGCACCCACACACAACATAAAGTCTAAAATACTGTTTCAGTACTAGTTATAGCATTACTTCACATTGGACAACACATTAAGGACAGATCCCACCTGAGAAGTAAGTACACAGTGATTCCTGTTGTTGACTTAACAATGTGACACTCTTGTTTATGGCGTCAATAATCACCCTAGGCTCTAGTCATGAGTTGCCAAGGCTATGGAAGCCTTTAGGGTTCGCCATTTTTAATTAGTTTTTAACAGATTCAACTCATTGATTAAGAATGTTATACTGCTATAGTTTTAATGATCTACAATTTTTTAAAAGTTACTGTATATAGGTGAAATTGTCATTTTTCCATTCAATTATCATTTATAGCCATTGTCTATATTGCCACTAAACTAGGGTATTTTTGCTTTTTCTTGTTAAACTTGTTATTCTGTGACATTCTAAGCCTTTTTTCTGTAATATAATTTTAAGATATTTTAACTCCAAATCTAAAAATAAAAAGAAAGGGAAAAGGAAAAAGGATGAGAGGAAGGAGTGGGGGAAAGAGAGAGAGAGGAAGGGAATACGAGGTGTACATATTGGGAAAAAAAATATTTAAAAGCTTTTTGTTGGTTTCTTAACAAGATAAGACAGTCTATAAAACCTCTCCTATGAAGGAGAAATTCAGAAGACGGTTCACTGACAGTCTGGCTAAAGTGAAAATTAATGGTGTTACTTTTCAATTCATCACCGCATGTTCAGAACCTAAAATATATATGCTCTCATGACTCAGTGGCTAGAAGTAATGCTCATTTTTATAATTTTGCCCAATAAACCTGTTAAGAGAGTTTCACCTATTGATTCAGGGCCTTTTGTTTAAACTTGGAAAGTTACCGACTAGCAGATTAAAGACAGATCAAACTGTGTGGCTCATTCATGTGGTTGTTCTTGGTAAGACACTATTTTCTGATGAATCTAACTGAAATCAAACTGCTAAGATTGCACCACCTAGAATGTCACCACTGTTGTTGGAATCCACCATCATACGAAACCTAGAGATGTATTCACCATTATACATTGTGCATAAGGCAGCAGATTCTATTTCTCATGCAGAAGCTACCATTGCATAGCAGACTTTAAGTCCTTCCAAAAGTTGTCTGGCTCTACCTTACTTATTTTCTAGGTCTATGTGCTTTTGCAAGGTCACTGATTGAGGTTCCTTCCCCAAAAGGAACTTGTTCCTTGTTAACTTGTTCCATGGATTATGATAAAGAAAAAACATTATAATGAATGTACCTATTTTTTTAAATTCAGGATTCTTTGCTGACCATTCCTGAAATGATATACTTCATATTTTCCATGGATGACAAACCCAGACTTGTCTGGCAGATGTAGCTTTAACATATCAGCCCACCCAAAAGGTGATGTAGGGAGTTAAACTTATTGCTGACTAATCCATGTCATTTTTTTGGTTGGATTGACATCATTCTTCATCATAAGTCTAATAGTCACTTTGCAGAGGACACTGCTTGCCCAAGGCCTGCATAGACCAAAATCAGATATAAATGATCTCTGCAAGTTTTACAAAATTATACTTATCCCTCTTGTACTTGATGTTTCCAAATATGATTTCTGAGCATGACAAACAACTGAGTGGGGAAGATAGTAAAGTTATAACTTTTAGAAAAAGAAACACCTGAATTTTTATTATTCAGTAAAACAACCACCAGGGAACCTGGGTGAGATCTTCTCAGATTCTGGAATTTATTGAGGTAGAGAGGAGAAGTATTTGTGACCTCTGCCTTTTAAAACATCTCTGAAATAAAACACCCAATGCACAGCTTCAAAAATATTGCAAGCACGTAAAATTTAGTTGGAAAGGATAAACTCAGAAGACTTGGGTAGCTCAACTCCTGCACATTCCAAAGAAAGGCCTGTGTTCAAGTATATCTTCTAGAAAGCTCATGGGAGAAAAGTTCTAAGCCCCTGGTATATTCTGCCTGAAAAGTTTATCCTAACAATGTGATTTATAGTGAAGGATTTTTTTTTTTTTTTGCTCTAGAGAAGATGCTGTTACCAAAAGTCTGATCTTTGTCAGTAGTGCTGAATCAGAATAACAAGGACAGGGCTTGAGGATAAAGACAGCAGAAAGTTTAATCTACTGATACATGAAGAGGTAGAAGACTGACGTCTCAGGAGCTACCATCCTCTGAGTAACGGAAGCTCAGGTTTATAAGGAGTTCAGAAGATAAAGTTGAGTTTGGAGGACAGGATTAATAGCATGCCAGAAATTACAGGTTGAGTCTCAGGAGTGAGCAACCAAACACTGAAACCAGTTGTGGATCCAATAACAGGACTTTTTTATTTTAAGAAATATCAAGCATCAGTGCATTGTCTTGAGAAACATGTTGAAGGAGAAATGATAACTTGATCTTAACATAGGTGAAACATAACAGTTTGTTCTGCATGGGTAAGTAGTTGAGAGACATTGTGTGGAAGCTAAAAGAGGTGAAACATTGCATTAGGAGATTGTATTGTGCTGTGGTCACCTACACCCCACCACACCTTGTTTAGTTACCTGTACCCCATTATACCCTTCACATTGTCTGAGTAACTGAAATTATTCACTCAAGCACTGGCTGCATGCTTATGTGACCGGCCCTCAATAAAATCTCTGGGTTTCTAACACTTCATGCATGCTGCAAAGCAATATTTCTAAGAGAATTAAGCTCTTCATTTGGCAACTCTGCTGTGAAGAGAGATCTGAAAGCTTGCTTCTGGTTTCCTGTGTACCTTATCCCATGTACCTTTTCCCTTTCTGATTAAAAAAGTTTATTTGAGAGAAAGTGGACTAACAGAGACAGAAAGCACACAACTGCTGATTCACTCACCAAACACCAACTTAATCTGGGAGCTGAGAATCAAATCCAGGTCTCCTTGCAGGTGGCAAGTATCTAACTAATTGAGACATTACCTGTTGCTTTCCAGGGCATGCATTATTAGGATGTTGGCATTGAGGGTAAAACCAAAACTTAACCTAGGCACTCCAGTATAGGGTGCGGGTCTCCCAGTAAATGTCATAACTACTACACAAGACATTTTTCCTTTTGCTAATTTTAAGTGACATTTTTTAATGTACTAAATCATAACTTTGATTATAACTTCTTTTCTGAGTCCTGTGAGTCATACTGGTGAATCATTGAGCCAAAGGGTGGCCTTAGGATCCCCTAAAGTAGTTCAGAAGGTTTGGATTGTGTTAGATTTGGATTGTGATTTTATTGGCAGTCATCTTTTGTACCAAATCCTTGTCATCAACCACATACTCAGCATTGGTGCAGGGGACCAGAAGAGACATGTGAGCTTCTATATTCTAGGAGCGGATAAATCTCAAGAATTCAAAGAATAATAATGCACAAAAGCAAAGACTAGGACATGACTTTAGTACTTGTAAAATGTCATTGTCTACAGATGTCTTCTATTCTCACTACTATGATCATCTCTCAATCAGCTCATTCAGGAGAGGAAACATCTAGTCTCGCATTAGTGACAACTGGACACAGGGAACAGACTGCTCTTAGGCAGTCCTTCCAAGAAAGACCTTCATTCATTTATTTGAACTACAATGAACTCCAAGGACCAGCAGCTACCCAAAAGTGTGTATTATAGGGAATGTCAAGCTCTTCCCCCAGAGTGATGCTCATCAGAATAGTAGGGCCCAATAATTGTAAACAATACTTTCTTGTCATAGTCACTATATCTGCCAATTGCACTATACTGTAGTCTGACCTGAACTTGCCATTTTTCCCAAAACAAAAAATTTCCACTATAGAAATGTCGAAAAGAAATCTTCCAATCTTAAACAAAAAACAAAACAGAAAAACACCCCAAACAGCAATAGATCATGCAGTCCTTAATCTCTGCAGAGATCTCCCAGAGGAACAGTAGACTCAAGTCTTTGCAAACCTTGTGGTAAGGTATTTCTACAAACAAACAGGCGGTAGGGCTGGTGCTGTGGAGTAGCAGGTAAAACCACTGCCTGCAGTGCTTGCATCCCATATAGGCACTGATTCGAGTCCTGGCTGCTCCTCTTCCAATCCAGCTCTCTGCTGTGGCCTGGGAAAGCAGTAGGAGATGGGCCAGGTCCCTGGGCCCCTGCACCTGCATGGGAGACCTGGAAGAAGCTCCCGGCTCCTGGCTCTTGCTTTGGATAGGCCCAACTCTGGTTGTAGCAGCCTTCTAGGGAGTGAATCAGTAGATGGAAGACCTTTCTTTCTCTCTGCCTCTCTGCCTCTTTGTAACTCTGCCTTCCAAATAAATAAATAAATCTTTAAAAAAAAAAAGAATGAACCAGTTGGTACAACAAAATGTGTTCCTGAATTTAGCTGAAGTGATTCTATTTGAGACCTGATAATCGTTAAGATCTAATCCCATTCAGTGAACTTACTGTTATGAATGACAGCTAGTACTCTAATTCTTCCTAGTAGGTCAATACAGAGACTACACTGTTATTAATACATGTTTTCTTTTTACTTAGATTAATTCATTAGACCAAGTGGCAATATCAGTATAGAAACTTAAGAGAATTCTATTTGACACTAGACGGTAGACGTGATGGTTTACAGAATGTGTTTAGCCCTCTTATTGAGAGTCCCTGGGTCATGGTTCAGGGAAATACTGGTTAACCTCATCCCTCTGGTTACAGTCTTTTGGCTATAAACTTAATTGCTACATGAAAGAAATTAAACAAACTGGTCTCAGTCTCTGTCAGGTTAACCAGAATAGCCAGTAGAATGGTATAACTACAGAAAATGTCATCAGAAGCCATCATAGTATAAAGAAGAGGAACATGCATGATTAAGAGATAATTTTCAATGATTCTGCATTTCTGTGCAACTGGCAGGTCAGACACTCACTGCTTTTGCTTCTGGACTATCTTTGCTGGACTGTTTTTGCTATGGCGTTGGTAATGTCAACAGCTTAGAAGACACCATGGTTTCCCTTTGCAACAATCTCATCCCTATTAAGACTCTACCTAAGCTTAGGTTTCCTTTCCTGATAACATCCACAGGCATCTGCGCCCATGCAGGTGTCATTCAGGTAGCATAAGGGAAAATGAAGCAAATATCCTAATGCATACCTGCCTTTTCCATCATGAGCAACACAGGTCTTTGTCTCTTACCTAGAAGTCTTGTGTCTTCTGCTAGCTTCTGTGAAAGTGTGACAGGCTAATTTGCTTGTAAGAAAACATCAAGCCCTTCACAATAAGGACACTCTGATCAGGAGTAATTCTTCATGGAATTCTTCATGGAATCCTTCACAATATACCTTCCATGGCTATCATAAAAACACCATGTTTCAACAGCTTCAGGGAAGCTGTTTTGTCAAGTTTGATAGTATATATGTAGGCTTTGTAATCAGAAGCAACTAAAGAGGAAATTAAGGCTTGCTGCTTGTGAAATTACAGTAGTATCTACAATGCAAGTGTATTATGACAAATAAATATAGTGATATCCATAGTAAAAATAATATTGAACAATTGGCATGTTGTCAATTGATGATTTCTTTTTCTTAAAGATTATTAAAGAATTGGACATTAAATTGAGAAACATATAAAAATAAGAGCACAAATAGGAATATGTGTGTGGTATTCATACCAGTTGTATACTTGCTTAATAGAGGAACTAAGAATATCTAAAAGTAGAAGCAGAAAAATACAAAAATTCCATCATATAGAACACCTGATTGTTAATATTTTAGTATTTTTTTAATATGGTCTAGCATGCAGATTTTAGAAACAGATTAAATACAATTTTATGTCTTAAAGCAGGAACATAGTTATAATGACTGATGAATTCATTTTCAAGAAAGAAAATATAAATATATTACAAGTCAGAAAGCTTGTCTTTTTAATTTTTATTCAGTCTATTAGATAAGAATATAAATAGGACATTCATAGAGACTTTAGCCTATCCATCTGGACATTCGCTGCTTTTGATTATAAAATCCTATTTGATCAGAACTTTTAATAAATTAAATTCTAGGCCTCTACAGAGAGAAAACCAGACACAAAATAATATTTAAAAAGCCTGAAAAATTCATTGTTGCATCAAAAAAATTCATTAATTATAGTAATTATCTATGATTGAGACTCTTTAAACATCTGCAGTGAAACAAGTGGCTATGGTTAAACATGCTCATTTCATATTTCAATCACTTCACCATTACTATTGTTAAAGAATTAGCTGGAAGTCATTAAGAAAGAAACTTTCAAAAAACCAATTCTGGCATATGACAGACACAGAATTGAAGAATTAATAAAGGAAAATGTGCCCAAACATTATGATCTCCACCATTATATATAAATTAGTATAAAAAAAGAAGAAAATCTAATTGACAATTAGCTTCGATTATACTTCTTTATTTAGATATTAGGATCATTAGTTATATTAACGAATTAAAGCCTGCAATGATGTAATTATAAAGAATTCTCTTTTAGGGAAGACAAAGACAATTTATTCATTCAAAAACATTTTGTGAGGTAACTATGGTGTGCCTGACCATACATTTGGGGAAATCTGGTAATGCTTTCACTTTTAATGATCCATTTTAATCATGGTTATGTCTGGAATCAGAAATTCCTTAAAAACTGAGACTATACATTATTGAGAATATCAAAGCAGTATCGTATAAATTTTATTTTTGTGATGCTATAAAATTATTATTAACAATAAATGAAAAATTCCAAACATATTATTAAATTAAAAGACTGAAAGATCAATATGCACATCATAACAATTTGGAAAATAAAGAATATTAAATAGGTAAACTGGGATATATCATTTAGCACATGCGGGTATTGGTGCTTCAGGTAATTTTATTTATTCTTTGTGCTTTTTGGGTTCTCAAAATTTTACCAATTAATGTTTATATATTTTTTAATCAGAAACAATTTTTATTTTTAACAGAAAAGATCACATATCACACATACCATTTCCTCAGGGCCTCATTTTGTTGAACAAAGCAACTTAAATGAAGGGTCTATTTTCTTTACATTTTTTAAAAAAGATTTATTTATTTATTTGAAAGGCAGGGTTATAGAGATGTAGAGGCAGAGAGAAAGAGAGAGAGAAGGAGAAAAAATAATCTTCCATACTCTGGTTCATTCCTCAGATGGCCACAATGGCCAGAGCTGCACCTATCCAAAGCCAGGAGCCAGGAGCTTCTTCCAGGTCTTCTATGGGGTGCAGGGGCCCAAGGACTTGGGCCATCTTCTACTGCTTTCCCAGGCTATAGCAGAGAGCTGGATCTAAAGTAGGAGCAGCTGGAACTCAAACCGGCACTCATATAGAATGCCAGTGCTATAGACCAGGGCTTTATTTATTTATTTTTGGCCTTTTTTTATTATTAAACTTTTATTTAATGAATATAAATTTCCAAAGTACAGCTTATGGGTTACAATGGCTTCCCCCCTCCCAAAATTTCCCTCCCACCCACAACCCTCCCCTTTCCCGCTCCCTCTCCCCTTCCAATCACATCAAGATTCATTTTCAATTCTCTTTATATACAGAAGATCAGTTTAGTGTATATTAGGTAACAATTTCAACAGTTTGCCCCCATATAGCAACACAAAGTGAAAAAAAATACTGTTGGAGTACTAAATAAGAGTGTATAGCACATTGAAGACAGAGATCCTACATAATATTTTTTTTAAAAAAATATTAATGTTCTATGCCATTTCCAATTTAACACCAGGTTGGTTTTTTTTTATTTTTTTCATTTCCAATTATCTTTATATACAGAAGATCGATTCAGTATATAATTAGTAAAGATCTCATCAGTTTGTACCCACGCAGAAACACAAAGTGTAAAAATACTGTTTCAGTACTAGTTATAGCATCACTGCACATTAGACAACACATTAAGGACAGATCCCACATGGGATGTAAGTACACAGTGACTTCTGTTGCTGACTTAACAATTTGACACTCCTGTTCATGGTGTCAGTAATCTCCCTAGGCTCTAGTCATGAGTTGCCAGGGCTATGGAAGCCTTTAGAATTCGCTGACTTTGATCTTATTCTTATAGGGTCATAGTCAAAGTGGAAGTTCTTTCCTCCCTTCAGAGAAAGGTACCTCCTTCGGGACCAGGGCTTTAACCCACTACGCCACAGCACAGGCCCCAAAATGTATTTGTTTATTAAAGATGTATTTTACGTTATTCAAAAGGCAGAGTGATACCAAGAGATTGGGAATCAGAGAGAGATCTTCCATCTGCTGGTTCACTCCTCAAATAATTACAACGGCCAGAGCTGGACTAGGCTGGAACTTCAACCAGGTTTTTCCTGTGAGAAGGTGATAGGGACCCAAGAACTTGGATCATCTGCTGATTTTCCAGGCACATTAGCAAAGAGCTGGGTCAGAAAGAGAGGAATTGGTATTCAAACTGGTGCTCTGGTATGAGATGCCAATGTTGCAGATGGTACTTAACCCTTACTAGGGAACTCTATAATTATTTTTACCCCAATGAAAATTATCACTGAATTTAAAGTAACTAAAATTATATAAAACTTGATTGTTTTTAAAGCACAACTTCAGCAAATAATAAAGCATATATGTAAATATATAATCTTACTTTTATGAACACATCAAATAGGTTTTAGTCCAAGAATACTTCAATTCCCTAATAATTTCGTTCCTCAAAGATCTGTGTGTACATTGAATTGTTCCAAATGATTCCCCATGTAATGTCAGAGATGTTATTCTGGGACTTTTCATTGATTTTAAATGGGATATGGTTCTCAGACACGGTATTCCATTTTTCAATTGTATTGACTAGCAAATAAGTCATTGTGAACAAATAATTAAGAATATTGAAATTCTTCCCCATTTCAGTCAAGTCAGTAATAGTAATTTATTTTGATCAAACAAAAATATGCATAAAATAATCAAACACATAGCTATTCATTTAATGACTGATACAAAATAGAGATTACTGTCTTAGTTAAGATATAAATTAGAAATTTTATTTTTAGGGCCTCCTTATATAAATATTGTGTACCTTAAATAATTAAGGACCAGGAATATGAGTTTTTTGATTGAGTTATTTATTTACATATTGAGAAAACTATAAATAGTTCTGAGGATACTAACAGTGAAAAAAATACTAGGACTATCACCCCAATCCCCAATCAGTGCCTTAATAAAGCTCATATTTAAGTACTTCATAAAGAATATAATGTTTAGGATATTTCTAATGATAATTGCCAGTAAAAAATTAAGCAGAGAGCAGAAAATAAAAAAGGAGTGAAGGTGCAGTTATAAATAAAGTGGAATCAAGGACTCATTGAGGAAAAAGAGAATTTACAGTATGAGGTACAAATAAAATGGCCCTAAAGCAGATTTGTCCCCGGCCAACTTGGCCTATGTGCCTATTGAGTAGTATGAACAGCAAGAGAGTAGCAGGAGATGAAATCACAAAGGCAATGGAAACAGCTGAGTGATAAGGTGGTCAGAGAGGAATGAAGCATTCAGCTCTGAGAACAAATTGTGAAGTTGTGTCTTTCTATGAGTGATATGGTAAACCCTTGGCTAGCCTTGATAAGAGTGGAGCTGATTGACTCCACTTTTACTAAACTCACTTGGACCACCTAGAAACCACTTATGAAAATACTGTAGCAAGCTGGGGCCAGGTAAAAAATGATGTGGATTAGACTACAGTGATAAAAATGGGTGAGGAAAATAGATTCATTTGGGGCTACCTTTGAAGACAGCAACGTTTGTATTTGCAGAGAGCAAGTGAAGAATCAAGGACCACTTGCTGGGCTTTGCCCTGCACAAGTGGAACCAAAGGAAGAGTATAAAATGAGTGAGTTACAGATTTTTTTTTCTTTTAACCAACACCTTTAAACACAACTGTAAAATGAATAAAAATATGTAACTTCTCCTGCCATGCCTCATGCATCATGTTGGGACAAGCAGTCAAAGTTCTTGAATCAATAATCATTTTGATTATACCCTTTCAGAGAAACAATGTATAAAAACATATTTCAGTGCAATTTCTGTGTAATCTGTTCCTTCTGTCCCATCAAGTGTGACAGTGTATTATTATATATTGACAGAAAACATCAATATGGATGATGTTAGACAGTGGGAGGAAAGCATTTTGGTGTGCTGGTTTTGTCTTCATAATAACAGCATTGATCTGTATTTCAGCTTTCCCGTTTTCAGCAGCTCGCAGTTAATTTGCCCGTATCTACATTGGTATGAGCAGTAATATGGTGAATGTCATATGGGATCTGCAATTCATAGAAACAGCTCTGCAGCCTAATGATTTTTGTCAATTGTGAATTAATTATTAATCTGATTTGTCCTCCTTTGTTCAGAATTCTGCAAGTGTTAGTAAACCAGAGTCTGCTCAAACTTTTAGTGGAATTGGTGTGATAATAAGCCACATTTTGCTTGCTTACTTTCGTCTTGCCTGATAGATAAATAATTTGGCTACTTTAAGGCTCTGAGATTGCATTGACTTGATGTTAATATTATTTACTGAAAATGAATATTCTGCTTAGTTTTTGTAATTTACATTCTCTTGTTTGATTGAGAATTTGAGCATTTTTTTTAAATGACACAAAGGTTTTCATGCTATTCTTGGGCCACCAAATCCTGGTAGCACTGAGGATAAAGGAAAGGACTTTGGAAATTAAATCAATCAATTTCAGATTTGAAACAATTAATTATAAAGACCCTGAAGTTCTTTATTTATGTTAATGCATGGATTATCTGCTGACAAAGGCTTCCCTTGACCTATCTTTCATCAGGCTCTTCTAAGTCTTGGCTGGATCAGGTTTGATCCTAGTCTTCCTGTTCTGTCCTTGTAGATTTCAGTTGGAGCAAGAATCCTACAAAATCAGTTTTGTAAAAAATCCCCCATTGTTGAATCTGACCCCCATCTCTACCTGACTAAATCCCTTGTCCCTAGGGTCAGTATCTTCTCTTCCTGGCCTTCCTCCAGGAAGAAGTCTTTTGTCAGTCCAAAAAGAAGCTCCCTGACCCCACCTGTTCATTCTTAGCATTTTCCACCCAGAGTCCCTAATTCAGGTACTTGCTTGTAAATCTTCACTTGTTTTGTTGGAGTCAGAATCAAATCCAATCTTTCTCCCCTGCCTCAAGAGCCCAATACAGTGATCCCTGTACCTATCACAGTAAGTCTTGTACTTTTTTTTTTTTTAACAAGAATCATCAACTTTTTATTCTTTAGTATTGCTTCACAGGTTTAAAATGAGCATTTAATGAGATATCCTAGCAGAGGACCTGGTCGTCAGTTTCTGTCAACTGCTTTGTCAGTGTGCCTATTCCATTGGAATGGGAGACAGACTGTGTGTCCTTTAAAGCAAACTTTTTCTTGTAGAGACTGCAGAATACATGGCTTTCTGTTTATACATCATAATGTTGACTATTTGATTTTCACAGCTAGAGATTAAGTAAAAAATTACTTCCTGGATTACTATATAAATTATCATACTAAAATAATTATTATACTAGTCACTTGCTCCATTCATTGCGTATAGATTAAACCTGTAAAGAAATCTGTGCATTAAAGTGATCTGCTGGGGACGGGGCTGTGGCACAGCAGGTTAAAGTCCCAGTCTGCAGCGCCAGCATCCCATATGGGCGCTGGTTCGAGTCCCGGCTGCTCTGCTTCTGATCTAGCTCTCTGCTATCATCTGGGAGAGCAGTGGAGGATGGGCCAAGCCCTTGGATCCCTATACCCTCATAGGAGATCCGGAAGAAGCTACTGGCTCCTAGCTTTGGATTGGTACAGCTCTGGCCGTTGCAGCCAATTGGGGAGTGAACCAGAAGATGGAAGATCCCGCTCTCTCTCTCTTTCTCTCTCTCTCTCTGCCTCTCCTTCTCTCTCTGTGTAAATCTGACTTTCAAATAAATAAATAAATCTTTAACAAAAAATCAACTAGGGTACAAACAAATTCATGGGAGTGTAAGGGGAAATACCAGTATTTAATCTGATAGGTTTTGAATTGGGATGTGAAAGAATAATGAGTTTAAAAAAATCTTAAAATGTCATGGACAAGTAACAAAGAATCAATGGAGAAAGATTCTAGATATGTTGGTCCTTTGCCCTTCTTGCTTTTATTTGGAAAGGAATCAACAAAGTACATGGAATACTGAGTGTCTGAGCAGGTCTTTTTTAGGCTGTCAGCAATCAGTATGAAAATGAAGAAAGCAATGACAGAGCATTGAAAAGAATAAAGCAGAATAACTTGGCCACTGAAAGAACTAAAGATTAATCAAGGCTAGAGAAACCTATGATAAAATTACTTAAGAAATATGAACAAATATTTGCCATTCTAAAACCTGCTTTTTCTATTCGAAATTTAACTGATGATGAAGACCAAATGCAGGCAACAAAAAGGAAGCTAAATATATAATATGCATCTAATTTATACCTTCCTATATGGCAGATTAAAATTGTCACAATTCTTTGCACAGACTCCATTGAAATGCATTCCATTTTTCTTCTCTTAGAATTTGGGTTGACTTGTGACTCTTTAACCATTGGAGTATTGCTGAAGTGAAGCTATATACATTTATACCTAGATTTCGACGGAACTGAAAGCCTTTGTCTTGGTTTCTGGGAGCCTGAGCCACCATCTAAAAGTCTAAGTAGCTTACTAAAGAAGCTTTGATGAAGATGCAGGTAGCCCAGATGAACCAAGCCCAGTCAACACATGTATTACTGGCTATAATTTAAGAACTACCCAGCTAAACCCTGAATAAATTCCTAACCCATAAAATTGTGAATTGTGATTATTGCTTTAGGCCACTTGTGTTTTATAATTTGTAATTGTATATTTATAATATGTATGTGTCTTGTGATACAGAAATAGATAACTTGAACAACTCACAAAATTTTAAACAGGAAAAGTTATCCTATTTCTCAAAACTTTATATGAAATAAGTTCATGGATTGATTTATCAAATAATAAATGCTATACATTCACAAAGGCTACCTTCCTCCTGCTCAAGGTTCACAGGTGATATAGGAAGTAGGGTCTTTCAGGAGCTGATTAGATCATGAGAGCAGCACCCTCACACATGGGATGAGTGCTCATATTAAAGAACCTCTAGAGAGCTGCTTTGCCCCTTCTACCATGTGAGCATACAGTAGGAAGGTTGCCATTTATGAACTAGAAACCAGAGACCAAGTCTGCTTATAACTAGATATTGAACTTCCTAGTCTCCAGGACTGTGACTAACAAGTATCTTTTAGTCCATCCAAGACATTTTATTTTAGCATCTAGAATGGAGTAAGTACGAAGTGTATAAACTGTATGTTGTCAAGTAAATGAGTGGGGAGCAATTGCGTGAATAATACAGGAAGCCCCGAAGTCTCAATCACATTTCCAACTATATTGTCATTGCTTATCCTTCCTGTCTTAATTGGCTAACTTAAATAAAATTGGAAACTAAACAAAAAATGTAGGAAAAAAATCTCAGAAATTGGGCCCCAAGCCCGTTTTATGGGAGCATATTTTGTTATCAAATGGTAAAACACATTCCTCAGATTCTTGTCACCAGCTTTCTTTTTCTTTACATTAACAAGTTCTGTTCTCAAATTCTGACTGACTGCCTTGGTGAAAATGAGATAAGCACCATGTTTCCCTACTGGATTTTGTTTAGCTTAAGTGCTTGAATGCACCATGTTCGTACATTGCTATTTAATGCTATAATTAGTAATCCAATGGTAGTTTTTTCACTTTATGTTGCTATATGGGCAAAATGTTGAAATCTTTACCTAATATATACTAAACTGGTCTTCTGTATACAAAGAGAATTGAAAATGAATCTTTACATGAATGGAAGGGGAAAGGGAGCGGGAAAGGGGAGGGTTGCGGGCAGGAGGGAAGTTATGGGAGGGGGGAAGCCATTGTAACCCATAAGCTATACTTTGGAAATTTATATTCATTAAATAAAAGTTTAATAAATAAAAAAAAAGAAATGTACCAGGGGATTCCAATACAATCCCATCAAGGTGGCATGTACCAATGCTATCTCACTAGTCCAAGTGATTAATTTCAGTTCACAACCGATGGCTCTGATAGGTCTAAAAATCAAAGGGATCACACAAACAAGACAAGTGTCTGCTAATACTAACTGATAGAATCAAAAAGGGAGAGAAAGATCCAACATGGGAAATGGGATACACAGCAGACTCATAGAATGGCAGATGTCCTAAACAACACTCTGGCCTCAGAATCAGCCCTTAAGGCATTCAGATCTGGCTGAAGAGCCCATGAGAGTATTGTAGGCACGGAAAGCCAAGACACCATGGAAAAGAAAAAAAGAAGAAGACCTAAATGAAAGATCTCTGTGAGTGAGATCCCAGTGGAAAGAACGGGGCCATCAAAGAAGGAAGTACCTTTCTCTGAAGGGAGGAGAGAACTTCCACTTTGACTATGACCCTGTCGGAATAAGATCAAAGTCAGCTAACTCTAAAGGCTTCCATAGCCCTGGCAACTCATGACTAGAGCCTAGGGAGATTACTGACACCATGAACAGGAATGTCAAATTGTTAAGTCAGCAACAGGAGTCACTGTGTACTTACATCCCATGTGGGATCTGTCCTTAATGTGTTGTCTAATGTGCAGTGATGCTATAACTAGTACTGAAACAGTATTTTTACACTTTGTGTTTCTGCGTGGGTACAAACTGATGTGATCTTTACTAATTATATACTGAATCGATCTTCTGTATATAAAGATAATTGGAAATGGAAAAAAAAAACCAACCTGGTGTTAAATTGGAAATGGCATAGAAAATTAATTAATTTTTTAAAAAAATATTATGTAGGATCTCTGTCTTTAATGTGCTGTACACTCTTATTTAATGCTATAACTAGTACTCAAACAGTATGTTTCACTTTGTGTTTCTATGTGAGTGCAAACTGTTGAAATCTTTACTTAATATATACTAAACTGATCTTCTGTATATAAAGAGAATTGAAAATGAATCATGATGTGATTGGAAGGGGAGAGGGAGCAGGAAAGGGGAGGGTTGTGGGTGGGAGGGAAGTTTTGGGAGGGGGAAGCCATTGTAACCCATAAGCAGTACTTTGGAAATTTATATTCATTAAATAAAAGTTTAATTAAAAAAAAAACCCTGGTGTGTAAGCAATAAAATCTTTCATTGCAAAGACAAAAAAAAAAAAAAACTTTCTGTAGAGTAGATGCTAGAGTTACTAGAAACTTGTATAGAGTTTTGATCTACCAATAAAGTTTATTTATCTATCTATTTATTTATTTCAGAGACAGAGCTCTCCCATCCATTGATTCATTCTCAAAATATCTTCAACAATATAAAGCAGGCAGACAGAATGCAATTCAGATACATGGATTGCAGGAACCAAGTTACATGGGCCAACTCGTCTACCTATAAGGGGCTGGAGTCAAAATCAGATCAGGAGTTCAGCCCAGGCTATGTGGATGTGGGGATCTTTTTTTTTTTTTCAAGATTTATTTATATATTTGAAAGAGAGAAAGAGATAAAAAGATCTTCTAATCATTGTTTCATTTTTCCAAGTTTGTGCAATAACTGACCTTGTCCAAGCCTAAGCGAGGAGTCTGTAATTGCATTGGGGTTGTCCAGGTAAATGTTATGGCCCAAATAGTTGGGCTTTTGCTGCTTTCTCAGGCTCATTAGCACAGCTGGATTAGAAGTGGAGGGGCTGGGGCTTGAACAGTTGCCCTTAGAGGATGCTGACATCACAGATGATGGCTTAAACTGCTGTACCCCAGTGCCTGCTCCTGTAGGCATCTTCAGTGCTAAGCCAAATACCCACCCTGATTTCCAGGCTTTACAATACCATCTTTTCCATTCTGTACTACATCGGTAGAAGCCATAAAATCTCACTCTAGGTAAAATGGAAAAATAAATTACAAATGCTTGACTTTCACTTGCCCATTAGAGAAGCAGCAATTCCTTAGCCATTCAGTTATACTCTTTGCCCAAAAAGGTTTCCAGCAAGCAAATTATCATTTCTAAGCCTGGAAACCATTCCTAGGGGTTAGCAGAATTGTCAAACATTTCTCAAGGTTTCAATCCTACAAAATAGACAAAGGTTGATTCTAATAGGAACCCCTCAATCTGCTAATGAAGATGTTTTCAAGCAAAGATATAGCATGATTTTTTAGATGGTAAAAATCTGATTTGTTTCTCTACTTTAACATTAAAGTAGCAATTTGCCAGTCACACAAAGTAATCTTGGCCATGTATCTAAACACATAAAACCAAAACACTTGTAGACTGTAGGTGTCTAATTTTCTGCTTGTCACCCTCATGTTATGAATTGGGGAATCAGGATGTTTTGTATAGCCTCTGTGAGTTCAGCGGTATTTCTGCTAGGCTAGAATTTGACATGGCCCTCTTAGCCTTCTAGACTTCTAGCTGATTTCTAATCCAGCCAATATATTATGAAAAACCAAAACATCCTAACATAGTAGATTCTAAAATCCTTACCTTTTAACAGAATAATGCAGATAATTTTTAACTATTAATTTTATTTATTTGAAAGGTAGAGTTACAGAGAGGCAGAGTTAGAGAAAGAGAGAAAGGTCTTCCATCTGCTGGTTCACTCCCTGGATGGCTGCAACGGTCAGAGCTGTGCTGATCCGAAGCCAGGAGCCAGGAGTTTCCTCTGGGTCTCCCACGCAAGGGCAGGGGCCTGAGGACTCCAGCCAGCTTCCACTGCTTTCCCAGGCTGCAGCAGAGAGCAGGATTTGAAGTGGAGCAGCCGGGACTCAGCTGTAAGTTCAAGTGTATTTGTGGATTCTAATATATGTTCAAAAATGTTCTCATATAAAGTCATCTTATTTTTTAAAATATTTAAATATAAAAGTTAAGAGAATGAAGACAGTTTTATTTCACTTTGTAAATTAGCAGCTGGGACTTGAATCATTGCCCCTATGGGATGCCGGCACTGCAAGGTTGCAGCATCACCCGCTACACCACAGCGCCGGCCCTTACCCTGGTTGATTTTAAACATTTTTATGTCATCAAATGTGTTCTTAGTGAAGATAAATATAAATAATAAGAATAAAGATGAATAAAAATGAAGATAAATAAAACAATAAAATAATTAAGAACATTTTAGATTTTAAAGTAATAAACCAGTTAAGTAAACTGACCCACACTTCTTTCAAGAATAATATATTCTTCAATGGTGTTCTGGTGACGTTCTTCAAATCTCTGCTTTGTTTGATGTTGTTTGGGACGTCATTGCTCTAGCTTTATTTAGGGAACTGAAATTATCTTTTGAAACGCTGTTATGAATAATGTCACTATTATTCTAAAATTCTGGCCATCATGATTGGAAACTATTCCTTCCTAATAAAGATTCCTAAACATATTTCAATAAACTTCTTTGAGTAATTCTGATATATTTTAAATCCTTGTTATATTGATATTTAGAAAGCAGTTTTTCTTTATAATACTAAAATGCTCCTGTTGGGTGTGAAAAGTGATTTGCCCACTGTGAAATCTCATTAGATATTGGAGTGAATAAATGAAAGAATGAATCAAAGAATTGGAAGCAGGGTTTTCGTCATAGTCAATTATTAGTTGAAAACACATAAACTATTGTGGCAAAGCAATTTTTGGAAAGAAACCTGGGAGAAGGTCTAGCAGAGAACTCTGACGTATGATTAATTAGAATTATTATCTATGTTCTCTACTTGAGAAGTAGAGTCTTTCAGTCAGCCTGAAGGAATAAAATTACGCTTACTCCCACAAAAAAATCCACATATAAAAAGAAGAAAATCAAACCATATTTGGTGGGGCTGACATTATGGTGCATCAGGTTGAGCCACCATCTACAATGCCAGCATCCCAAACAGACACCAATTTGAGTCCCAGTTGCTCCAGTTCCAATCCAGTTCCCTGCTAATGTACCTAGGGAAGCAGTGCAGGATGGTAAAAGAGCCTGGGTCTCTGCCACCCACATGGGAGACCTGAATGAAGTTCCCGGCTCTGGCTTCATCCTGGCCCATTGCCAGCCATTGCAGCTGTTTGGGGAGTGAATAAGCAGATGGAAGATCTCTTTATCTCTTTGTCTTTTGTCCCTCTTTCTGCATCACTCTGTTTTCAAACAATTTTAAAAATTCATATTTGTAAGTTCAAGTGTATATTTGGATTCTAACATATGTTCAAAAATGTCTGCATATAAAGTCATCCTATTTTAAAATATTTAAATATAAAAGTTAAGAGAATGAACACAGTTTTATTTCACTTTGTAAATAGGAATGAGCATTAACCTATTTTAAATTTTCAAATACAATCAATACTGCACAGTATTTATTAAAACTGATATGATAAACAATTTAAATTTCCTGAATATTTTCTCTTAACATGAGCTATGGCTATGAATGTTGATATAATAGTATTTTATTAACTTTGAGAAATATAGATTTTTAACTTACTATAAGAAAATTCTTCCTTTACTCTAATTTGTACAAATGATACTAAAAGCATATAGAGAGTCGGCAGTCCATAATATTTACCTAAATTTTGTTGAAGTTTCATCAAATGTTTAATTTGTATTGAATTTTAGCCCTCGTAACTACTAGTTTGCTCATGACTAACTAAAACCTATTACTAACTGACTTGACTTTAAAAAAAGTACATGATTTGTAGTTTTCGCGTAGCTGGAATAGATCTGAATAACCTTAAGGTACTATTAAAAATATTTAAAATGTCTTTAACATTTACAGGAATGTCTCACTTTGAACTAATATAAACCATTTTCAATCTATAAGTGGTTCAACTGCTTTTACTAACATATTGTATGTCTCTTTAGGAAGTTCCACAGTCTCTGTAAGGCAGTATAGATAATGAAATGGAAATTTCAATGAGACTTTTCCAGAGCTGTGAAGCAATTTAGTAGTTTTTAGAAAATGAATATCAATGAATGGATTGGTAGCCATATTAAACTTTATAAAATTTGGTCAGCTTAAAACTTCTTGTAGTCCCCCCTGTAAAATGATCTGTGTGTGTGTACATACATATATTTGTGTGTACATACACATATTTGTGAATATACATACAGAGTATATAGTTTTAAATAACACATAATAATTGTACATATTTATGTGATACAATATGATGCTCCCATATGTGTGCGCATGTGTTTGTATATTCATATATTTACACACACCATGTATTAATCCTGTCAGGGTATTTTAACACAGACATCATCTCAAGGATTTATCATGTCTTTGTATAAGAACATTCAAATTTCTCTCTTGAAATTTTCAATATAATATTAATTATAGTTATCTTATTATGTAATATTTTATTAACTTATTTTTAATTCTTTTGTTTATTTACATTTTATTCAAAATACAGGAGACAGAGAAACAGAGAGAGAGAAAAGAAGAGATCTTCCAGTCACTGGTTCACTCTCCAAATGCCCAGAACAGCAAGTGACAGACCAAGATGAAGCCAGGAGCCCACAGCTCAAATTGCTTCTCCCATGTAGGTGGCAGGAAACCAACTACTTGAGGCATCATTTGCTAACTCCCATGTCAGCAGAAAACTGGATAGGAAGTGGAGAAATTGGAACTCAAACCAGTCACTTCAATATGGAATGAGGGCTTTCCAAATGGTGACTTAACCATTGCAATATTTTTTATAATGTCTTTTATTTTCTTTTGGAGCACCAAAATTTCAACTTAATGGTCATTATTTATCTATATTAATGAATTTATAAATATTCAAATTCAATATCATATCTAGAATGCTGTTTAAGAGTTAGTTTGGGCACTAAGGAATAAAAATAATATTCAAGACAAAAATAATACTAATAGCAACTATGAGAGTCACTACCATGTCAATAGAATATTGTTCAATAGCACATTCACTATACATGCAGTCCTGTGCTAATCACTTTTCTTTTTTCTTTTCTTTTCTTTTTTTTTTTTTTTTTTTTTTTTGACAGGCAGAGTGGACAGTGAGAGAGAGAGACAGAGAGAAAGGTCTTCCTTTGCAGTTGGTTCACCCTCCAATGGCGCCCTGGCCGGCGCGCTGTGGCCAGCGCACCGTGCTGATCCGAAGCCGGAAGCCAGGTGCTTCTCCTGGTCTCCCATGGGGTGCAGGGCCCAAGCATTTAGACCATCCTCCACTGCACTCCTGGGCCACAGCAGAGAGCTGGCCTGGAAGAGGGGCAACTGGGACAGAATCCGGCGCCCCGACCGGGACTAGAACCCAGTGTGTTGGCGCCGCAAGGCAGAGGATTAGCCTGTTGAGCCACGGAGCCGGCCCACTAATCACTTTTCATACAGTATCTACTCTCTTGATTGTTGAGCACATGGAAGGTATTTTGCTATGCTTTATCTGTGGATGAAGAAACTAAGGCTAAAGGAGACTGAACATCTGGAATAATTAAATGCTAATTAAGTGGCAAAAATGAGATTCAAACTTAGTCCTAGTAGGTTCCTAAGTCATGGGCATATATCAAGCATCCAATGTCATACAATCTTGTCATTCATGCAATCAGTCATTGGCAGTCCAATTTTCTAATATTTATTAGTCACTATGCAAAAGATTTAGAGGAAAATAGGAAAAAGACAAGGCTCATGCTTAATATCAATCTAATTTAAGTAGAATCATTTATGTGCCACATAATAGTCATTGTGTGAGGATTGGTGGTACATAAATGGATAATAAAATCTATGCAAAATTCAGTAACTTAATATGCTTAGAGTGCTTAAGAGGACAAAAGAAGGACTGAAGACAGAAAGACTTAAGGGAAGGTATTGCAGTTGCATTTAAAAAGGAAACTGGAAAAGCAAAGGAAGGAGGGGCTTCCAAATAGGAATGATAACATTTGTGAAGATACGGAAATGATAATATGTGCATATAAGCACTTTGTGTTACTTAATTCAGAACTTGAGATATGGCTGGAGAACTGAACAGGACTACATGTTGGACAAAATTCTGTCTCCACAAACACGCAATGCTATTATATCCCTCAGTCTTTGCTCAGATTTTTACCTTTGGTTGGACTTCCTTTCAAATCTTGACTTGTCCAGATTATGAATATTTACCTAACAAAGACTGGAGGCCCTAATACATAGACTCCACACTGGAACACTACTAAATTGGTTCTGATTCCAATGTTGCCACAAAATAGTTGTGTGATCTGAGACTAGTATTTTTCTATTTTGTTCCTATATCATACAAGGTCATTTTTTAATCAAAGCATTTAATAAATGTTATTACATTTTCTTACAAATATAGGTCCTATTTGAGATTTTTTGTTATCCCTAAGAATTAATTTCTTATTTTATTGTGTTTATTCATTTATATATGTGTTTGTGTGATTATATATATATATATATATTGTATAATGTATAGATTAAATACTAAATAACTGTAATTGAATCAAAGGATGGAGGTGTGGTTTAATGATATGTAAACTGATGAATATTTAGAGGTTTAATTTTTTCAAGTAATTGAAATCAATTTAGAATCTGGATTAATTCTTTACTATCTAAGAAATAGTACAAGTCTCATATTCTTTACATATTTTATTGTACACACAAATTCAATTAAATAGTTGACAAAATTGTCTTTTAACTTCTATAAAGCAGCTAAAGAATGGTAACCTAGGTGAATCTTTCATTTATTTTGGAAAAGGAACTGATTATATTCATGAAATCATTTTCAAAGAAATATCAGATATGATACATGAATACTTTCTTGTGTTTTTCTCATATTCTAAAGTAAGAAAATATTATGCTTCTACTAACAGATACAAAATTATACAGAGAAAACAATTCTGAACTGGTCAAAATCTCATTAAAATTGTATGAGGAGAATTATGTATGCCTCATTTACAATTTTTCTTTGTAGCAGAGTATCAAATAATCCATGATTTGAGAGTAAACTTTAGTTTTACCCTAGACCCACTTGACCTTGTAAGTGTTTCTTGATTTTAAAGGATGACATTTAATTAAAACTGCCTTGTTGAAGTACGGTAATTATTGGTGCAGATAAAATAGAGTTACAGAAACTGAAGCCAGTGAATTGGTAAGAGCAACACAGATTTTTCTTAACATCATGGTGTGTCATTTACAAAATGTGATATACTATCTAGCTGTGTATCATTTAAAAGCACATCAAGTTTGCTGGTTGAATTAGCACACACAATTGTAGAAGAGGCATTTCAATTAAGCACAAAGTCAAACAGACTTCAAGATTTTTCTACCTTTATTTGCAACATTGCGGGTAAAATTATTCAAGCATTACATTGAAGAATGAGAACTGGAGTATGAAATCAGACCAAAATCTCTCCCTTTAATAGGGAATATCTTTCCATCTTCATAGTTTGCTGCTCTTCAATGAATGACATTTAGAAATGTATGAGTAATTTCTGAGTTTACTGGTCATTACCTCTTTAAAAATCCAAGGAAGTACTAAGTGCACTTTGAACCTTTCATAAGAAAATTTTTCATAATAAAGATTAAAACAAAATATGATTTTTATTTTTAATTCAGTGTCTTAGCTTCTGATTCCTTGTGATGCCAAACTACTTATGATTACACTTTCAATTCCACTTATATAGACTGTCAAAAAGTAAAAATAATTTAAAAAGTTATAGTCTTCATACAAAAACAAAGTTTTACTTCAAAATGACAGAAACTTCAAGAGTTCTCCTGATAAAAAGTCTATCTTATTTATTCCCCAGGCAGGTATGAGATATATTGTTTATACAATAGTTACAAGTAAAGATGTTATGAAAAATACATGTACATATCAACTGTATGTTGAGTATGAAATTTAAAATAATATCACCATTTTCATGTTGATATGCTCCTAAAATAATCTACAGAATTATTTGAAACAATTTGGAGTTTTCTGTATAATTTGGGTAACTAATATCACTCTAACAGAATATTAGCCTTTTTGTTCATTTTATTCTGACTTTGTTTTATTATTATTAAAATCAGTTTATTTGAACAGATTCTGCATGTTAACATTGTACTTCATAATCATTTATTGCTGACATTAAGATAGCAGGTGTTTAACATATTGTGTTCTGAACTGGTACCAATGTATAATGAATTTCCTGGTCCTTGAGGTATTTATTGGATTTTTTCAGAACCACTCTAATGACTAAGATAATAAATAGATTTTAAATAACTTTGGCTAATTGTATCTTTTCTTATTTCAATGAAGATATCATTTTCCTACATAGAACGTTGAGTGCTCATTCACATATTGATTTCTATAATCTTTAAATCAACTAGAAGGGAAGCATTCAATACAGAAGTGAAGTTTGTGGAGAGGGTGCATGTGATAATCACATTATTGTGTTTAACTCCTACAGGAGTAGCTTTTGTTTCAATTGATGACTCTGAAAAGCATAACTTTGCCTTCAAGAAAGGTAATTCTGGTGATTAAAAGAACATTCATTTCATGTAATGACTATGGCCTTGATGATGGTGGAGATGGTCTTTTAAGTTGCTCATGAACAATAATAAGTATATATACACTGATGTCCAAATTATACTAAAGGAAGATGTACATTTCAACTAAAATATACCACTTTTTTAAAACTTTTGTATATGAATTATAGTTGCAAATGAAAATAGCTGTATAACAAGGTTGTCTGCTATTTAATTGGAACTTGTCAACTCTTTTCTTTATAAATCATAAGGCACAATATAAAATACTTCAGTCAGATATGTTCTTTGTATAGATTGATTAGTAACATCAGTATGACAAGGAGTGAAATTCATTCAGTTTTTATTCCTTAAATCTTTTAACCACAATGACATTCCAAACAATTTTGTGTATAAAATTGTCCATATTGTTTGTTTGATTTAGATTCTTCCAAAAATGAAGAGGTAATACATAGAAAGAAATGTTTTATTTTTTTAAATCTTGCCAACTTTTATTTTCTTTGTTTTTATTGTTATTTTAAAACATATCTTGATATATATTCTAAAATATTTTATTATAAAAAAAAACTCTAAGAAAAATTTTAAATTCAAAGAGATTAAAAGATTCATTTAGGCTGGCGCCCTGGCTCACTTGGCTAATCCTCCACCTGTGCGCTGTCACCCCGGGTTCTAGTCTCGGTTGGGGCGCCAGATTCTATCCCGGTTGCTCCTCTTCCAGTCCAGCTCTCTGCTGTGGCCAGGGAAGGCAGTGGAGGATGGCCCAAGTCCTTGGGCCCTGCACCCACATGGGAGATCAGGAGGAAGCACCTGGCTCCTGGCTTCGGATCGGCGCAGCACGCCAGCCATGGCAGCCATTTAGGGGGTGAACCAATGGAAAAAGGAAGACTTTTCTCTCTGTCTCTCTCTCTCACTGTCTACCTCTGCCTGTCAAATAAAAAAAAAGTTATTTAATTTCATATTAAATGATTTTAATTCCCCATCGTTATATCTTAAAATGATTTCTAGTAGCTTAATCCATGTGGTTCAATGAGATTATGAAAGAATACTGATGGGACACTGCAATAAGGAGGAATAATTATCAGCAAGGTTTAGAACAGAGAAGTCTTGTGCAGACTTGTAAACTAATGACAATAAATGACTGGGGAAGAAAAGAGGAAAAATTACTGTAGAAAGAGGAGCTGAGGGAGCCTGTTCCTGAAATGAAGAGATAGTCAAAGACAGTAGTGATTTCCTCATTAGAAAAATGTACAGACAGAATGAAAGGTTAATTAAAGGCACAGAAACATATGCATTTAGAGAAACAAAAAATTGAGAGCAAATGCAATAAGAAAAAAAAAAAGATCACTGAACTACTTAGGGAGATTTGAAATGTTCAGATGCTACAGAAGAATGAAAGAATAGGGAGATCAACTAGGAATGCTAAAACTATTGTTAAGTAATATTGAATGTCAATTGAGAACCAGTGTCGTTGACCTGTAAATTGTCAAGAGTACATATGCGTCTTTCACCAACTTCATTCTAAAGAAAGAACTAACACAGGCAGAATATGCTCTTGCAATAATAGATTGTGAGGCCAAACATTTGAGTTTTAACAATCATGACAAGCCATTGGTGAAACTATAAGTGATGTATTTCTCATTTATTCAAACATTGATACTATATTTAATAGGCAGGAATTAATAATCTGTTCTTATAGATGATTAAAATAGCCTTTAAGACGTGAAGCTGTATGTTTTGGATCCTACGGCTTTCAAATGTCAAAGCCAGAATTAGAGTTTTGTCATATCTAATCAGAAATCTAGGGTTCTTTCCACTATGCAGCCTTGCCTCTCTTTTAGGAATGTGGCTTTTCAGGCCAAGAATGTTGACTCAAGAATCCTGGAAGTGTATTATAATAAAATGTCTCTACTCTCCAAATTAATTACTATTGGATTATGTCAAATAAAAGTGTGTAATCATTAAAAGTTTTGAATCATTATAGTTGTAAGAAAATCTCTCTTTGAGGAGAAATGCCTGTTCTTAGTGACTCTGAGGTTATAAAAGACGATGTCAACTTTTCTGTAATTTTAAGTATTAAAACTGATGGAACAAATACATTAGCCTCAGCCATCTCACTCATTGCCCAAAGATAGATAAATATTGGAATTTATTTCTTGCCTTTGAATCTCAATTGGGTCTCACACCCTATTGCCTTCATACCCCACCTCCACCGCCACCTAAAAGGCCAGTTGCTGGCATACCAGAAAGACCATTCCAAGAATACCCCTCTGCCTGATACCCTCTACCTAAACCCCATCCCTAGCCCTCCTAAAACATTTTTTAAAGCTTTTATTAATGAATATAAATTTCCAAAATACAGCTTATGGATTACAATGGCTTCTCCCCATAAGTCCCTCCCACCTGCAACCCTCCCCTTTCCCGGTCTCTCTCCTCTTCCATTCACATCATGATTCATTTTCAATTCTCTTTATATACAGAAAATCAGTTGAGTATATATAAAGTAAAGATTTCAACAGTTTGCCCTCACATAGCAACACAAAGTGAAAAATACTGTTGGAGTACCAGTTATAGCATTAAATCACAGTGTACAGCACATTAATGATGGAGATCCTACATGATTTTTTAAAAAAAATTGATTAATTTTCTATGTAATTTCCAATTTAACACCAAGGTTTTTTTTTCTTTTTTCTTTTTCATTTTCATTTATCTTTATATACAGAAGATCGCTTCAGTATATACTAAATAAAGATTTCATCAGTTTGCACCCACACAGAAACACAAAGTGTAAAAATACTGTTTCAGTACTAGTTATAGCATTACTTCACATTGGACAGCCCATTAAGGACAGATCCCACATGGGACGTAAGTACACAATGACTCTTGATATTGATTTAACAATTTAACATTCTTGTCTATGGCGTCAGCAATCTCCCTAGGCTCCAGTCATGAGTTGCCGAGACTATGGAAGCCTTTAACGTTCGCCAACTTCGATCTTATTCCGACAGGGTCATAGTCAAAGTGGAAGTTCTCTCCTCCCTTCAGAGAAAGGTACTTCCTTCTTTGATGGCCCCATTCTTCCCACTGGGATCTCACTCACAGAGATCTTTCATTTAGGTCTTTTTTTTTTTTTCCAGAGTGTCTTGTCTTTCCATGCCTAAAATACTCTCATAGGCTCTTCAGCCAGATCCAAATGCCTTAAGAGCTGATTCTGAGGCCAGAGTGCTATTTAGGACATCTGCCATTCTATGAGTCTGCTGTGTCTCCCATTTCCCATGTTGGATCGTTCTCTCCCTTTTTGATTTTATCAGTTAGTATTAGCAGACACTAGTCTTGTTTGTGTGATCCCTTTTACTCGTAGACCTATCAGTGTGATCAGTTGTGAGCTGAAATTGATCACATGGACCAGTGAGATGGCATTGGTACATGCCACCTTGATGGGATTCAATTGGAATCCCCTAGCACATTTCTAACTCCATCATTTGGGGCAAGTCCGATTGAGCATGTCCCCAATTGTACATCTCCTCCCTCTCTTTTTCTCATTCTTATATTTAACCAGGATCACTTTTCAGTTAAAATTTTAACACCTAAGAATAATTGTGTGTTAATTACAGAGTTCAACCAATAGTATTAGAACAAAAAAATACTAAAATGGATGAAGTATTACATTGTACAACAACAGTCAGCACAAGAGCTGATCAAGTTACTGTTTCTCATAGTGTCCATTTCACTTCAACAGGTTTCCCCTTTGGTGCTCAGTTAGTTGTCCCCGATCAGGGAAAACAAATGATATTTATCTCTTTGGGACAAGCTTAATTCACTCAGCATGATGTTTTCCAGATTCCTCCATCTTGTTGTAAATGACTGGATTTCATTGTTTTTGACAGCTGTATAGTATTCTATAGAGTACATGTCCCATAATTTCTTTATCCAGTCTGCTGTTGATGGGCATTTGGGTTGGTTCCAGGTCTTAGCTATTGTGAATTGAGCTGCAATAAACATTAATATGCAGACAGCTGTTTTGTTTGCCAATTTAATTTCCTTTGGGTAAATTCCAAGGAGTGGGATGGCAGGGTTGAATGGTAGGGCTATATTCAGGTTTCTGAGGAATCTCCAGACTGTCTTCCATAGTGGCTTAACCAGTTTGCATTCCCACCAACAGTGGGTTAGTGTCCCTTTTTCCCCACATCCTCAAATATAAAAAGGCCTGGCCTCTGGGGGTCAGGGCCTTCTGCCACGTGTTCCATCAGTGTGCATGCGGGCAGTTGGTCACCTACCTTTATGAATTTATTTTCTCTGAATTAATTCAGTCTGGCTATACATTCACACACTGTATCCCCTCTATTCTGCTTCTCTTTTACTAACAAAATCTTCTTTTGGTTCCCACAGAGCCAATAGTTGCCCTTTAGAAAGTTCAATAAAATAGTAACCTACGCTTGATAATGGATAATTCTCAGCCTTTAACTATTAAGAGATAGATACACCTTCAAATAACTATAACTATTTATTTCATAAATTATTCATTTTTTGGCTGTGTGTTTTATTTCCTGTGGGTAAAGAATAAAAGGTACAGATTTCATAGCTCTACACCCTGCAAACAATGCAGAATCCATTTTAGCATTGATTGGAGGCTTTGGGAAGAAAGTGAATTAAAAAATTGTCCACCATTGATATCAAGCTAACATGGATATAGTTCTTCTATCATGAGAATCTTCAGAACTGAGAATTCTCAATTTTTTCAATATAATCCAATCAAGACAAAAGGAATAGTGCTGATTTGTACTGCAAAAGTTGATAATGAATTGGGCAGAACCAACATAGACACTGGAATATTTAGAAACAGTTATTGTTTTACAGGCCATTTCTCATATTCTTTCTTTTAAAGATTTATTTATTTATTTGAAAGGTAGAGTTACAGAGAAGCAGAGACAGAGGCATAAGGAGAGAGATCTTCAAACTGCTGGCTCACCCCTCAAATGGCCAAAATGGCTGAGCCCATCTAAAGCCAGGAACCATGAGATTCTTCTGAGTTTCTTCTGGGCCATCTTCTATTGTTTTCCCAGGCCATAGCAGAGAGCTGGAATGGAAGTGGAGTAGCAGGGTCCCAAACGGGTGCCAATTGGGATGACAGCACTGCAGGCGGTGGTTTTATTTTTATTCTTTTTTTTTTTTTGACAGGCAGAGTTAGAGAGAGAGAGGGAGAGAGAGAGAGAGAGAGAGAGAGAGAGAGAGAGAAAGGTCTTCCTTCCATTGGTTCACCCCCCAGATGGCTGCCACAGCCGGCGTGCTGTGCCAATCCGAAGCCAGGAGCCAGATGCTTCCTCCTGGTCTCCCATGCGGGTGCAGGGCCCAAGCACTTGGGCCATCCTGCACTGCCTTCCCGGGCCACAGCAGAGAGCTGAACTGGAAGAGGAGCAACCGGGAACCACAGCATAGGCTCCAATTTCTCACACTCTTAAAACTCTTCAAAGAAGCTAAATTTTCAGAACTCTGAAAACTCCAAACAGCATCATTTCGAGGAATATATGACAAGGAGGAAATCAATTCCATAGCTTTGAAAGACAAGAGTTACTTTTAAAAAATGTGTACTGGTTGAAAAACAATTATAAAAATTAATAAATGAACCTTAAGATATTAAGACAGAATAAAAAGCTGAGAAGTAGATAGGCCTGTATTGAATAGGGGAAAATCTGGAATCTGTAGGGTTTTGTCTTTTGTTCTAATGATAGTATTTTAGACAAAAGGATCTATATGGTAGTAGTGGTATTCTGATGCTCCTAGTAGGATCTACAATGAAGGCCAGATATATTATGCCATAAATTCTAATAGATTCCGTGAGAAAAGCAGAGAATAACAAGTATGCAGTCTCCAACATGAACTTAAAATACTTGAGAGATAAAGGACAAGCAGAAATATCAGGTTTCAGGGAAGGTAGGAGATGGGTGTTTCAGACACGCAAGAGCCAGAACCAGAACCTAAGCAATAGGAGTCAAAAGCTAGATAAGTAAACTAATAGCAGACATTAGAGCCCAGGCTGACTCTTTCGTGAATTCCTGTTGGTTCTGAACAAGTGTAATTGACCTAACAAAAATGTTTTGCCTCTGTATTATAACATGCTGCACAGCTGATAGAAATTGGTGATGTATTTGGGCAGGAAAAGGAACTAGAGTTCTGACATCACCCCTGAGAATATCGTATCATTTAGATGGCAGATCCTGATCTGACACACCCAGAGAGTGCAGACATTTTGCGTGGCAATGATTTATTAGACCTAATTACAGCAGTTCTTATGAAGCATCTTCAAATGGAAACATACAAGTAACATGTACAAATTTTTCATCAAGCCACTTTCTTCTAAGGAAAGCACTGTGGGTATTGTAGGAAAAGAAATACTTTGAAGTTACCTTCTGGTTCTGACAATAGTTATGAATTTGAGCTAGTTGCCATTCTGAGCATTACTTAAAATTTCTAATATATAAAATGGGGCCATGGAATAGTCCAACTGCACTTTGGTGTTGAGTTGCTGGAAGCTTATAAACCCTATCTCCCTTCTTCAATTTCTGCCCCACATCTAGGAAAGAAAGCCTCTTTGGTACTTCCTCTAGTTTGTATAGGAAGTCAACCCCAGGCACAAAACTAACCATCATAAAAACCTCAAGTGTTCTCTTTTCTTTTTTTGTCAAACTATTTTGACTCCTACTAGGGAATCACCCTGCTCTCCCCAGAAAGACTCATTATATAAATAGTAAACTCGTGTGTGTGTGTGTGTGTGTGTGTGAATCTCAACTTCTGAACCAAATTTTGGGTCAGGAGACAATCCCACTTTTGTAGGTGTGACCTCAGGGGTCTAATTTAATAATTTAATACTTTTTAAATGTTCCCCTGATTTTTATTAGTGTAAGGGAAATATTTTTAATTTCAAGGGAATAGGCTTAGATACCAGAAATAAAATACAAGCCAGTACATCATTTACATATTCTTCATCTTGGCCATGAGTTCCAACAAGCTTTCACCAGAATCTTCCACTGTAACTGCTGGTATGGAATCTTCTTGCTGTTTTGGAACTGGTTATGCCACTGTAATTCCTTCAGGTAGGTCAGGAAATAATAAAATCCTATAACAATACAGTAGGTGAGGTCAAAACATTCTACCAAGCAAAATGTAAGATATAGTAAATTTACTTTGACAATTTCTTCCAAGTAAAAAATGTTTTGTTGTTGCCAGATTGATGACAAATAATATTTTTTTCTCTTAATCTGTACTATCATGGAAGACACAAAGCAAAGTCAGGGAACACTGTGTGCAGTTATTGATATACTGCAAAAATTTCAAGTCATTAAGTAGCTATCAGTTTTAAGCCCCTCTTCCCCTCCCAACAGATGCTTTAGTTCTGTCCTTTTTGAAAAGCTGGGCTGGTTTAGGATGGGAGCCAACTGAGTACATTTGCATCACATCATCACATGAGATGTTTCCTTAGGAGACACAGAACTATTTGGCCTATAAAAGTTCTATGAAGATTAAAGAAGCAGTGTCCAAGCAAAATAACCAATTAATTAAGGTGTGCTAATTCTTATCTCCTCCCACCTCAACCCAGTTACTTATAAGATGTAGACAGTCCTGTGCCCACAAGTTCAGATATGGTTGCCGAAAGTAAAGGAGAGAGTAGATAGCAAGATGATTTCTATTACTTTCACCAATAAGTTCTAAATAATGTGCATTACATAGACCCTCATTTATTATGGCTGCAACTTCATGATGATATTATTTCATAGAGGGAACAAGAAATTTAGATTTTAGTAACTCCTGGAGCCTTGAGGGAATAGAGCTAATAAAAGTTCTACAACACCTCTCTAGGGACGGTGATACAAATTCATAAAAAATCTACCCTTTGACTTTCTGAATGACAGTTGTCTCAAAACTCCTTTTATAGGCCAAAGTCATGGGAATTGTCAGAACAGAGCAAAAATAGCTGATTGTAAAACTCTAATACTGTTTATTGTAGAGGAAAATACTGCCAATCTTTCCTTTGTGTAAAAATAAGATGAATTACCAGCATACTGTGTAACAAGCATGAGAATTGGTGATATTTAATAATAAGAATTGAAGCCTGTGGAAGCCATGGAGCATTTTGAGTCTGAAAATGGCCAGACCGACAAGATGACCATTCCAGCTGTGGACAGCTCTAACACATCTGATTTGTTTTATGTTCACCACCAGATCATTCCTTCCATGGCTCAGGAGAGCACCCTTCCACCCCATCTGCTCGTCATACCCTGTAAGTGTGCTCTCCGTCCATGCTTTACTTACTTCCCCTCCAAGTCTAGTGGGATTGCAGAGTTAAAGTTAAGACTACAAAATAAAAACATAAATAACTTTAAAAAAAAGCAAGTGCCAATGTACCTAAAAGTAGTATATTCTAATAGAGTTTTAATTACATTCTCAGAATTTCCTTGAGCCCCAAAGCATGTTGAGTCTATTACAACCATTACACACATGTATATATACCCACAGAACAATTTATTCAGTCAGTGAGAAATATTTGTTAGTGTTTAGTGCTGTTGTGTACTTGGGAAACTGAATGAGGATTACATCACTTGTAATTCTATGGAATTCAGATGAGAGACAAAGTTGTCTACAGATAGAGAAAAAAGTCAAATAAAGTAGAAAATATTCTAAGGAAATTTTGGCAACTGGGGAGGGGGGAAAACATTTTAGGGTCTGGATTGATGTAAGGTAATACTCAGGTTCATGAAAGCCTGTATTATTTTGCAAGCTTGGTGCATATTGCGTGAATACTGGAGCTATAGTTGCAGGTATGTATATAAACAGGATCAAACCATAAAACTG
Organism: Lepus europaeus; assembly: GCF_033115175.1. Lineage (NCBI taxonomy): Eukaryota > Metazoa > Chordata > Mammalia > Lagomorpha > Leporidae > Lepus > Lepus europaeus. The sequence continues at coordinate 65,136,899 of NC_084831.1, forward strand.
GATAATTTGCTAAAAGAGGATTCTAAAGGAAGTTTCATAAGATACTACAGATATTACCGTTATTGTCATTACCAGAAAAGTTGGAATTTTGAAATTTGGAAGGATTTACAACAAAATATGCTTTAGGAAGGTAACCCGGGCAAATTAAGGATAATGTGTATGAGACAGGAAGTCTGGGGGAGTAGGTTGAATGTTATAATTACATTGAGGACAGTGGTTGTCTATGGAAAGTTACAAATGCAGTAAAGAGAGGAACTGGAATTATGACATTTTAAAGCAGTAACATGTTTTCATAACCATAATTATACATATTGGTGGGGTACAGTGTAACATTTCTTTTTTCTTCTTTATGATCCTAGAATCCTTTTTAAATATAAGATTTAACAATTTTAGCATTTTTCCACATTTATTTCTTATGTAGAGATCATATACATACACGTATATACTATTTTTTCTTAAAAACATGGACATAAATATTACATATGTGGGATTTATAACAATGATCATAAATCAAGGAAAGTAGGATATATATCATGTAGGTTATATAATTCAATAAAGACCAAATAATATAACATCTACATAATGTGAGAGAAAAATATATGTATGACATCACTTCTACATGTGAGAGAAAACGTATTATTAGGCTTTCTGTATCTGGCTTATTTCTCTTAGCATAGCAATCTCCAGTTCTATCCATTTTGTTGCTAACGTTAGCATTTCTTTATTTTTATCGATGACTAATACACTATGGTGAATATATACCATATTTTCTTTATCCAGTCATTAGCTGAAGGATACTGATATTGATTCCGTATCTTTGTTACTGTGTATTATACTGCTATAAACATGTGAGTTCAGGAATCTTTTTTGTATGCTAACTTCTTTTCCTTTGAATATATTCTCAGATGTGGGATAGCTAGGCTAATAGTATAGACCCATTTTATTTTCGAAGAATCTCCATATTATTTTCTGTAATGTTTGTACTAATGTACATTCCCATTAACAATGTAGTAGGATACTCATTTTTTTCATAACCTTTCTAGCATTTGTTATTTCTTTTAAATTTTCGGATAGTAGTCATTCAAACTGGAGTGAGATAATATCTTTTTGCGGTTTTTATATGCATTTCCATGATGGCTAGTGATCCTGAGCATTTTTCATATTTGTTGGTCATTTGAATTTATTCTTTTGAAAAATGCCTGTTAACATTCTTCCCTTTGCTTTTTTTCCTTTTTATTATATAAAGGGAACAAATTTCATGTATTTCATATATTTACTTTTAAGAGTATAACAATACTTCCTACTGTATCTTCCCTCCCTCCCTCCCTCTTCTTTTATTTTCTTTTTTTTTCTTTTTAACCTAATTTATTTTTAAAAAAATTTTACAAGGAACAAATTTCACAAATTGCATATGTACAGATTTAGGAACATAGTGATACTTCCCACCCTACTCTCCCTCCCTCCTGTGCTCCCAACTTTCTGTCTCCTGCCTCTCTATTCCTTGTCTTAATTTTTACAATGATCTACTTTCAGTTTACTTTATACTCATAAGATTAACCCTATACTAAGTAAAGAATTCAACAAATAGTAAGAAAAAAACACCTTTCCTCAACAGTAGAGACGAGCTGTAAACAACCATCAAATCTCAAAATGTTAATTTCACTCCTATATATTACATTTTTTGTACTCCATTAGTTACCACAGATTAAAGAAAATGTAAGGTATTTGTCTTTTGGGGATTGGCTTATTTCACTAAGTATAATGTTTCCCAGTTGCATCCATTTTGTTGCAAAAGACACAAAAAATAAATCTTAAAACAATAACAATAACAAAAAACTAGGGAATCAGAAGACATGCCCACTTGTTGACTCTGAACTCAGGAAAGACTGGAACCAACTTGATCTTGAAATATTTCTACTTTTTTAAAACTATAGAATGACTCATAGTGAGAATATTTCAATTGTGAAACCCCTGACCAGTGTACTGATTCAGTCTCAACTTTTGCTATTATTATGTTCATGTTTTTTTTATGTCTTTGTGGCCTCAATTTTGATAAATTATGTGTTCAGAAAGCTAGTCATGTCTTAGAGATATTGCAATTTGCTCTTATATGCTTGTTCATTATACATCCTAGTGACTCTTTTTATTTCTTTGATATCACTTGTACTTTCTTTTTTTCTCAGATTTTATTGATTGTAGTCTCCTCTCATTTGCTTTCAAGGTTATTATTGATAAGTAATGCTTGATTTGTCATTTTTTCTTAAAAATTTCTATTATTTGTTTTGAATATTCTTTGTTCTTTTATTAGTGGCTTTCCTACCCCCACATTCTCTGTTTCTCCACATCCTCCTTTCTCTGCTTCTGTATTTCGTATGTAGCATATCTTTAGGTTCCATTTGTAAGACTGACTTGGTGGTGATGAATTCTTTCAATTTTTAATTGTCCTGGAGGCTCTTTATTTCACCTTCACTTATGAATGAGTTTCTCTGGGTAAAGTATTCTAGGTTGGAATTTTCTTTCACGACTTGGACTATATAGCTCCATTCTCCTGTCCTGTGTAGTTTTTGTGAGAAAGCTGTGGTCAGTATCATGGGAGTGCCTGTAAAACTGACCTGGCATTTTTTCTCGCAAATTTTAGGAAACTCTGTATTTTAGTTTTGAAAGTTTCACTATAATATTTTGAGTTCTATGAGCTTATTGTATTTGGATGTCCATATTTTTCTCAAAATTGGGGAAATTTTCTGCTGCTATTTAATTGAATATATTTTGTAACCATTCTTTTTTTATATTCCATCAGGAATTCCCGGGACTCATATATTGGTTTGATTGACAATACCCCAGAGTTTTTGCACAGTGTTTCCATCTTATTGATTTTCTTCTCCTCTTCCTCTGCTTCCTCCTGTTCCTCCTCCTCCTCGACCTCCTTCTTCTTTATTGAGAAGAGGGGAAGAGGGGGTCAGGCTGAGATACTTAAAAATACCTGTCTTCTAAATCAGATACTTATATTTCTTCCTGATCTGGTCTATTTTTTTAAGATTTAATTTATTTATTTGGGAGGCAGGGTGACAGACAGAGGGAGTGACAGAGAAAGAGATCTATCTACTTATTTCTTCTACAAATGGCCACAATAACTGGGGCTTGGTCAAGTTCAAGCCAGGAGCCAGGAACTCCATCCAGGTATCTCACATAGGTGGCAGGGGTCCAAGCACTTGGGCCATCTTTTGCTGCCTTCCCAAGTGCATTTATAAGGAGCTGGGTTGGCATTGGAGAGGCCAGGACTGAAACAGGTGCTCTGATATGGGATGCTAATGACACAGGCAATAGACTAACCTGCTGTACCACAATGTCATTATCATAACCTAGTCTATTGTTATGGCTTCCTATTGTGTTTTTATGTAAGTTATTGAGCTCTTCATTTTTTATATTTTTGTTTGAGTATTTTTAAATATCTCTATTGCTTTAATGAATTTCTCATTAATTTTCAGATTCCATAATTTTGTCTAATTGCCTATTTTTTTCATGTATCTCTTTGAATAAACTTAAAATCATTCTTTTGAATTCTTTCTCAGACATTTCATCAGCCTCCCTTTCTTCCCAGTCTGATACTAGTGGCTCATGGTGCTCCTTTTGGGACATTGTATTGTCTTGCTTATTCATATTTCTTGTATCTCTATATTGATTTTTGTGCATCTGGAGGATTAGTTGTTCCTATCATTTTTTGAAGATCATTAGAGGTTTATTTCTAGAGATGCATCACTGGTTATTGGTAGACTGCTTCAGTTTTAGTTCCAGTTGCATTTGGTGTTATAGGTTCACTATCCCTTTATTTACTACAGTTGGTTTGAGCCTTAGTAGGTTTTGTGCTGTTCCTGTGGCTCAGTGTACTCTCTGAGATCCCTGTTTTGTAGTTCCCTGGTTGTCTCTTGCAGGAGAGCCTGGGGTGAAGTACTTCTCATGTGTCAGGAGCATCCCTTGCTGGCCCTGTGACTACACCCGGAACATAGATTCCCAGCCAATATCCAAGTTAGGAGCTAGAGTTGTGAGATCAATTCTGGCTCCATGAACAGGACAAATAGGCTCCTCGCTTCTGCCAATTTCTAGAGCTCCAAGAATTGCAGTGCTTGGTGAAGAATGAAGATCACACAGATACTGTCTGAGAGGCTGTTAGTTCTTTGCGAATGACTTCAGCTTTGTGACAGCAAAAGAAGCAGTCTTAGCCCACTGTCAGTGAGCTGCCCACTGAGCTTGGTTGTGTACAGAAACCTAACTGCCAAGCAACAAGTGAACAGCAGCACCAAGAATTCTTGCAGATTTGGTGAGGGGGGCTAGAGCCCTAAGCTCCACACCGTCCTAGACAGAGCATAGAACCTCTGGGCCAGATACCCCAGTAAACAGAAGGAATATACTACATGATGACGGGCATGATAAACCCAGTTCCAAGTCGCAGTGGGCAATGTGTTTCTGAATTAAATGTAGCACAGATGGCATAAGTCAAAGCTTTAAATGCATGCCTGCTTGGGGCCTGAGAACTCTGGCCACTGTTAGTGGGAGCAGCAGGAGTCTAGGGTGATAACTTTTGTAGGCAGGTACAGCCCCTCTGACTCTGGTAAGCATAGGAAGAGGGGTTGGAGCTGGCTGTTGTGGAGCTTAGTTCACCAGTCCTTCACTATGCCAGTGGGAACAGATTGATTTACTTTCACTGTGAGTGCATGTTCCCAGTGATATGGGGATACTCAGCAGAAAGATTAGGTAGGAATAAATGAGCTGCAAGGTTTTCTCACAATATCTGTATAGCTCTGCACTGTAACTCTACCCCTTACCTGTCAATTCAATATGCTCACTTTAACATTATGCACCTGTGTCTCCTCTGGGGCTAGAAAGGAGGAGAGGCCATGATGGCCACATGGAAGTTGAATTCTTTGTGGAGGTGCCATGAAGCTTTCAGAAACTCTCATACACATTAAACCATGCCCAAACTCCAATGCATTTTGTATATTCAATTAGGGGACCACCCCGTGGCCCATAAAAGGAATTTCTGCACCTAAGCAGTGACTCTTTTTTGCTTCTCGTCCTTACTGTTTGTATGTCTCTGGCCTCCTCCTATGGTCTTCACTTACAGGTAACTCTGGCCCATTCATGACAGTTATCTCTCCATGAGGTATTGTTAACACTCACATGTGAATGTACTCTCTCATGTTAAGTAAGTTTTACTTTCACTTGTGCACTGTATTTATGTCTCTTATTTGGATTCTTATCTCTGTGAGAGCAAGAACTTGCAATATAAAAATTGCAATACATATTCCCACAACACTAGCAATCTTCACCAACCCAGAAGTGCACATCATCCAGAGCACTGCACACTCCATATGCACACCCAGATTGTAGTGAAAGATCCATTCTCAATGCAAAGAGACCTATAAGCCCCTGTGGGCAGACTGGGATGGTGCACAGAACCCAGACTGAGTTCCAGTGTGCAAGGTTTCAGCTGCAATTTACTATGTTTTCAGTGGTCATAGGAGGGGTGGCAGTGGGAGCAGGATGATCCCTAGCTCTGAGGGGAGATGCCCTCCACTTCCAAAGTCCAAGGGGCTTGTCTTTCCCTTCTCCCACTCTCTTCTGAAGTACGGTGTGATGTGTGCCAAGATTCTCTTGGGCCCAGTAGAACCAGGCGGTGGGGAGTGGTGGGGGGCTCCGCTGGTCTTGCTAGAATGCAAGAATGTCCTTGGGGCCTTAGAAAGAAGACTCTGTGATTTTAAGCATGGTATCAATCGAGATGCTACCTCTGATGACAGTGTCATACCACAGCAGCCATTTGTTCAAAGGTTGAGGGAGGGAACAACACAAATTCATGTCTGAAGCAAAGGGGCTGTGAGTTTTGCAGGACGCTCTCCTCAGTGAAAATTCACATGGGAAATTCAGAGAGCGAGGGGTCATGGTTTTAGACACCACTAGTTTGATTCTTTTCCTTTCTCTGTGTTTCTGTGCCTGACCTCAGTATCTGACTGTATTCATACTGTTTTCCTACTGCATTCGCATGCTCTTCCTTGGTCACTCACCTACAGGAGGAGCTTCTTTGGTTTTCCTCAGTTGAAAAGGAGGTGAATGTTGTGCTTCTCTATATGGTCATCTTGGGTTTCTGGATTTTGGCTTTTCTTAATCATCAAGTACATGATATATCTTGAAGGGAATTTTAAATATAAAGTAAACATGAATATTTGTCCAATTGTCAGTGACCTTAAGATAACTGTAACTACCATTTTGTATATTTGTTGCTAATGTGTATATGTGCATGAATATATATATATTCAAATATTTATTTAGAGAGATACTGAAAGATACATACACATACTTCTTATATAAAGATATACAGAAATATAACCATATGAATAAAATTATACCTGGAATTTAGCTTCATGTTCTGTCATATTTGTCAATTTCTTATAAAACAAATTACATAATTCCATTGCATTCAATATCACTTCAATGATTCATAATATTTATAAACATTGTTTGAAATTGAGCTTATTCTTGATTTTTAGCCACTGTACAATATTGAGAATCTTGATTTACATTGACAACTGCTCAGCATAATTATTATCAATTTTAATTTTTTATTATGTTTTAATTTTTTTGTTAAATTGCTAATTTGATACATCAAATTATTTTTTACTATTGCCACTTCATTTCAACTTTTCAAAGTGTTCATTCACCATTTATAGATTGGAATGAATTGCATATTCATCAAAGACAAATTCTCCATGTTTTCATTGTCATTGGTTGCATATCGTAATGGCCCAAAAAAGTCAGTTGGGATGGAATTCTAAAGAATCCTCAAGACTGATTTGGTTAACATTTATGTCTTTGCTGTTGACTAGAAGTAGTTCTGAGTTGTTTATATGTTGGAGGACACTGAATAATTTGAAGTCCAGTGTCAATACCCTTTACTTTTATCAACAGATCTCAATTTGACTTTACCAGATGTCATGGTGTGACATGGGAACATCCAGTCATGACATTTCATCTTCCTTGTTATTATCATTGCTTCAGGGATAAGCATCTATCCAAGTGAAGTCAATCAAAGCTAATGAGACTCAATTTTTCCCAAGTAAATCAAACTCTCTGTACACTTGACTTGTTGATATTATAAACCTGGAGTAATTTGGGACAAAGCACTATCATTTAGAAATGACAGTGCAATAAAGCAGATGAAAAGGAATTTGGAATTTCACTAATCTTGAAGTCAAACTCAACTTTGTATTGTTCAGTTATGTGAATTTATGAAAGTCCCCTTGAAACCAATTTTAATTCAAATTTCTGTTACTTATATCAGAAAGTTTTAATTGGAATAATAATTTAAAATTCACAATCCTTATTGCAATTTATCAGTGAAAACTCTAATTAATCATTTTAAATGAAAAATAAAATGTTTGAGAAAACAAATCCTCAAATTATTCAACACTTCAAAATCAGTAGGATTTTAGATATTGAGGTCGGTCACTTTCCTTCAATATAAACATAATATAATGAGGTTTCCCAGAATCTTTTAAGTTTTTGAATTAACTGCATTCTATTGATCTAGAAAAATATTCTTCAGAAAAGTGATTAAAATTCATGAATATTTTATTTTTAAACAAATGACAGGATTTACTTTTTGTGTATTTACGATTGTTGGTTGTCTATATCATGATGCTGTTTAAAGTATTACAGATGTTATCCATATCATGAGCACAAGCTGAAACCATGTACCTTTAATCATTACAACACAGTTCTTTCCTAGCTCTCTCACTTTCTTAGGTTCCATATTAGTAAAGTAATATAGGACTTAGGTAAGCAAGTTTCAAATAAACACAATCTGTATGCTTTCCTTTCTTCCTGTTGAAAATGTTATTAGGCGGCCAGCTCTGCGGTATACCTGGTAGGGCGGCTGCCTGCAGCGCCATCATCCCATCTGGGTACCCGTTCCTGTCCTGGCTGCTCCACTTCCAATTCAGCTCTCTGCTTTGGCCTGGGAAACCCAGAGGAAGCTCCTGGACCCTGGCTTCAGATCCGCGCAGCTCCAGCCATTGCATTCAATAGAAGAGTGGACCAGCAGATGGAAAACCTCTCTTTCTGCTCTCCATCGCTCTCTGTGTAGCTCTTTCAAATAAAATAATTCTTAAAAAAAAAAAAAAGTATATGGCAGGCGCTGAGGCTCACTTGGCTAATCCTCCGCCTGCGGCGCCAGCACCCCAGGTTCTAGTCCCGGTTGGGGTTCTGGCTCTGTCACAGTTGCTCCTCTTCCAGTCCAGCTCTCTGCTGTGGCAAAGGAAGGCAGTGGAGGATGGCCCAAGTCCTTGGGCCCTGCACCCGCATGGGAGACCAGGAGGAAGCACCTGGTTCCTGGCTTCAGATAGGGGCAGCGCCGACCGTAGCTGTCATTTGTGGGGTGAACCAACAGAAGGAAGACCTTTCTCTCTGTCTCTCTCTCTCATTGTCTAACTCTGCCTGTCCAAAAAAAAAAAAAAAAAAGTTTGTTATTAGTGTATCTTGTCTTTACATTTATCATGTATAGAGAACATCAGTGGGAAGTAAGATATTTTGCTTTTTGATCATAAATATTTCTTTTCAACATAAAAGTGTTTGATATTGCTGTAAATAAGGACAGGTTTTTGTCCTCAGTGTCGTTTTTCTTGACTTTTATTGTAGCAACATGAGCCAAATTTCACCTATTTCTCTTTTCCCTAGCTTCATTATCTAAGTGATGCTTAGATGACATCCAAGCTAGACACCTGTATTTGTTGAATACAACTGGGTTTTCAGACTTACATACAATTTTCACATTATTTTTATCTTTTAAATATCATCTGTAGTATTCCCTTACTTTGTATCACTAACCCTTGACTTTTGCTTACTCCTCATAATTTCATGTTTAGATTGCTACCGTAATTTGCATGCACGGTTTCTCTGATTCTACTGTTTCCCTGAATTAGCAGATCAATCCTAAACCTGGCATGATAGGTGATTGTAGTAATTCATATAAAACAGAAATGTGATCATACATATATGCGTATTTCTGTTGGCATATATTTGTGTATATGAATGTATGTACTATATATGTGTGTATATACACTTATGAAAATATACATAAACCTAAACATATATAACATATGTGCAAGTCATCTCTGGGATTTATTTTCATACTGTATTGTTAACATTTAATCACATATCATTTTAATCTTCAGAACATATTGCATACATTTGGAATATTTACTTCTCTTTTTTGTTGAAGTGTAACATTTATTTTTATCTACTGAAAGCAGAAAAACATGAGCTAGAGAGAGATAGAAAAAGGAAGAGAGAGAGAAAGATTTTCCATCCATTAGCTCACTCCCAAGTATCTGCAACAGTCTGGACCAAGATAAAGCTAGAAACCTGGAACTCCATCCAGGTTTCTCCTGTGGGTAGCAGGGCCAAGCACTTTAATTATCAACTGGTGCAATTCTGGATGCATTAGCACAAAACTGAATGGGAAGTACGGTAGCTAGGAATAAAACTAGCACTTTGATGTGAGTTGTGAGTGTCCCGAGGCAGCTTAACCCACTGCACCACAATGCCCATCGCTAATCTTTTTTAAAAGTAAGAATCATATTCAGAATTTATTTTAAATTTCTGCTATGACAGGATTTCCCTGTCTACTCACTATTTTCCTGGTGCTTATCTATGAGGCTCGTGTTTTACCATATTTTCCCACCTACCTTTTCTTTCAGTCAAAAATCATTATTTATTAAGTTTCTACTTAAATAACCGTGTACTTAAAATACCTAATTATCACATCAACCCTATAATTTACACTGTATTATTTCATAGATGGGGGTATTGAATGATAGGGATCCCTGAGAAGAAATGACAATGCTTTTGCTAAGGTTATCATGGTTAGTGCGAGGTTGACTAACCACCTCTTCACACTACAAGCTTTAACAATACTCATTTATTTCATTTTAACAAAGGCAACTCTTTCTCTTCCCTCCATGACTCCCTTCCTATTTGAAACACTCCTCCGCTCCAACACACTTCAGCAACCCTCCCATGTACAACTTAAAAAACTTATGATAAACTTTGATCTAGAATATATGAAATGCTGTTTATTAGATTTTGAGGGTACTTGTACAACTTTTTTCTAATTTGCAAGTACTTAAGAAGCTATTCATGTAGGCCAATGATTATCAGCTATTCAGGACACACTGGGGGATTTTGAAACATATTTCAACAGTTTTGAAAAATATTTACCTTTCCAAAGTCATCATTTTAAGATTTGATTTTACTGCCTTAGTGATGTTCATGAACTTGGGATTCAGGAAGATCTAGGTTCTAGGCTGAATGCTGATTCTTTCATTATCAGCAGGAAAATCATAGTTATTAATTAAGGATATTTATTATTTGTCTCTAAAGTACAGTTTTTTCAATTGAAGTAAGGTAATTATAATACACTTTTTAGTGTTAGGTTATTACAAAGATTAAATAAGATAAGGCATGAAAAAATGACTAGAGCACTATATGTGATAAAATTATTTCCTTAATTAGTGTTATTATTATTGTTATTTTTGACAGTTGTAGTCGCTATTAGTTCCTTGAGACTTTTTCTTTCCAGATCCCATTGCTAACACATGAAATCTTCCAGTTATAATAGATACTATGATAAACTTTTTAGAACAATGCAAATCTGCTAGAGACCTGGTATTATCATTTAAAAATGGGTAGGATGTCTTTAAATAATAATTAAGTCTTGCTTCATGTGTGTATCCTGCTTTCAGAGGTTTTCAGATTTACAAATGAAGCGAAGCCTGAATATCTAAAAATATCTAAAAATAAATATGACATAACATATTTTCCACATGAAAAAATAATTTGATGAAGAAAACTTGAGGGACGCAAAGAATAATCATTAATTAGAACACATATTTCCTGCAAATTGCGTGAATACTATTATGTTTGTACTTTAAAAGTGTCAAATTACAAAGACTAACATAACACCTTTAAAACACTAAAGAAGTATAAACCTTCTAAAGAAGGAAAAAAAATTTAACAATACTGCAAATTATTTGTAAACCTTTAACAAGGTAAGTTATTACGATTGTGTTCAATGATTGAATATTGTTTTTAGTGCTATTTGTGTTTCAACATCCAGTAGATAAATACAACTTACTTTGGAAATCTACAGCCCTGTCACTGACTTGTTAATCACTTAGTGTTGGCTAAAACATTTCTTCTCTCTGAATCTCAGTTTTTTATCAGAGAAATCACATTTTGGGATATATAATGTCTAATCTGCATCAGTAGTTACATTGTGGATTAATAGGCATATCCTGGAAAAGCCTAGATCTAGAATTTTTTTAATAAGTTGCTTAATTTGGCACATTGCTTAGTCTGAGTCTCATTTATATTTTTCATTGAAAAAGTGGATAAATAATGCTTCCTTTACTGATTTGGTGTGCAGAAAATACATTAACCTAAGTGCTTTGCCTGGTATATAGTACACTTTCAATAAGTGTAAACTAATAGTAACATTTTTAAAATCTTAGAAAATGCTACCCTTAGTTGTACTCATTAATGTTTAATCAAAATCAATATTCTTTCAGTTGATTATTCACTTACTCATTGAACAAGCATTTTATTAGATTTGGATTATTTTTGATGCTCTCTAGGAGTCTCTTGGTAAAAACAGATGAACAAAATTGTCATGGACCTGGCCTTCATAAGTCATGTGGGAAAAATGGCAATACCTAAGAGAAACATGGTTAAGTAAGTAGTTGGAAAGTATCATATGTGCCAGGAACAGAAAAAAACAATTTGGGAGAGTTAAATAGAGTTTTCAAATTTTTTGGCAAAAGAGAACTTAATTAGGAAGTGTCGTTTAACCAGTAACCTGAAGTTTGAAAGAAAACAACAAAACTTGAAACAATCATTGTTGCAGGAAGGGCTATTTTGGACAAAGAAAGTGAAATACTGGGGCGCCGGTTCTGTCCCGGTTGCTCCTCTTCCAGTCCAGCTCTCTGCTGTGGCCCAGGAAGGCAGTGGAGGATGGCCCAAGTGCTTGGGCCTTGCACCTGCATGGGAGACCAGGAAGAAGCACCTGGCTCCTGGCTTCAGATTGGCGAAACGCCCCAGCCATAGTGGCCATTTGGGGGTGAACCAATGGAAGTAAGACCTTTCTCTCTCTGTCTCTGTCTCTCTCTCACTGTCTAACTCTGCCTGTCAAAGAAAAAAAAAGTGGAATAGTGCAGGGGTTTGAGGATTGTTGGAGAAAGAACATGGAATGATTTAAGAAAGAAAAATCTTTTGGGGTAAGTAACCAGCATAATGGTTAAGATGCCACACAGGAGTGCCTGGTTTTCAGTCCCAGTCCACTTCCAATTCCAGCTTCCTGCAAATGTTTACACTGAGATAAAGCAGATTATGCTCAAGTATTTGAGTGCCTGTCACCCACATGGGAGATGCAGATGGAGTCCTCAGCTCCTGGCTTTGGACTGCAGAGTCTCCTTTGTTGCAGGCATTTGGGAAATGAACCAGTGGATGGAAGATGTTTCCTCTATGTTTCTCTGCCTTTGAAATTAAAAAAGAAAGAAAGAAAGAAAACAAAAACTCTTGGCCAAAAGGACGTGAAGCATGATGAAAAAGCTAATAAGCACTGATGCAAGACTCTTGACAGGTACCAGGTTGTATTTGGCATCACAGAGTGTAAGAAGGTTGTTTTTTTTGTTTCCCAAGTTCAGTGTAAGTACAAAGTGATATCATTTGTAAATTTTCAAATAGAAAAATAAAATTGACTTGAATTTACTTTTTTAAAAGAGCATTCCAGGCTGGCGCCGCGGCTCACTAGGCTAATCCTCCGCCTGCAGCGCCAGCACCTCGGATTCTAGTCCCGGTTGGGGCACCGGTTCTGTCCCAGTTGCTCCTCTTCCAGTCCAGCTCTCTGCTGTGGCCCGGGAAGGCAGTGGAGGATGGCCCAAGTCCTTGGGCCCTGCACCCACATGGGAGACTAGGAGGAAGCACCTGGCTCCTGGCTTCGGATCTCAGTGCAGCGCTCCAGCTGTAGAGGCCATTTGGGGGGTAAACCAACGGAAGGAAGACCTTTCTCTCTGTCTCTCTCTCTCACTGTCTGACTCTGTCCAAAAAAAAAAAAAAAAAAAAAAAAAGAGCATTCCAGCTACTGACTAAGCTAATGTGTAGAAAATGTGCTAAATAAAGGAAAGGCCAGTGAAGTGACAGTATGGACAATAAAGCAAGATCTGATAGTGATATGAGTTGTAACACTGGATATGGAATGATAATAACAACAATGACAATGACTGAAAGACCAGTTCACATGTCCAGTGTGTGGATTGTGAAAGATTCTTTGAGATATTCATTATCTTGAGGAATTAACAGAGACAAACTTTATTCACTTGCTGAAGGAGGAAAGGTAGAAGACACCATTTGTTGCTGTGGATTCATTCTGAGAGGAAGAGTGTGATGGAGGCAAGAGGCATGGAGTCACCACATAGGCCCCACGAGTTGGCTGAAAGCAGGCCAGAGGAGAGCTGACCTCAGACTCATTTATTTCAGTTAGGACAGTAGCTTATATAGCCAAGGCAGCCAATCCGGTCAAGGGGTGGTTTATGCCGTAATCAATCACTGCCTGTTGCTAGGCAGGCTCCTTTGCCATGTGGCTTCTGAAGCAGTTCCTGAGTAACTGAAGCTGGCTTGCCCGCGGCCATCGAATGATGATGGGGCAGTTATTATAAGCACTTAAAAAGGGCAGAAATGCATTGTTTTGCTTTTGTTTTTGTTTTAAGCCAGTATGCTGGTTGTAGCCATGCTGGATGTACGTGGGGTGACAGAGATGCTGGGTAACTATTTGAGTATGTCTGTGGTTATTCTAGTAATTGACTAAACTTTCTCTATCGGTGTTTCTGACCTAGGAAAGAGAACAGCTATCGAGGGACTTCCCTCTCAGGAGTAAAATGGATTTACTTAGAAAAAGGAAAAGATTCTAAGGTTTAAAAGAAAACAATTATAGTGGATAAATTTCACTGGAAGCTTAGGATGTGCTGGATGCCATGGTAAACACTGGAAGTATAAATCATTTTAACTAAAATTTGTTAAATGTATTAAAATAAAATAATAAATAATAATAATAAAATAATAAAGTTTGTTAAATATGTTAAAACTTAAAGAGCTTGTCATTTGCTGCATAATGATGCTATTCCTAGTTATAAGCTACAAATAAATATCAAAATCTTGCTTTGAATTATATTGTTAACTTCACTGTAAAGGAGTTATCAGAGAAGATACACATTTTAAAATATTTATTTATTTGTTTTCATTTATTTGAAAGGCAGAAATAGAGAAAGGCAGACAAGCAGGAAGAGATTCCATTTGCTGGTTCATTGTCCCAAATGATTGCAACAACTAGAGATTTGCCAGGTCAAAGCCAGGAGCCCAGAACTCAATCCATGTTTGCCACTTAGGATACAGGGACTCAGCTACTTGAGTCATTACCTACTGTCTCCCAGGGTGTGCACTAGCAGGAAGTTGGATCAGAATCAGAGGCAAAACTCAAACCTCAACAATTTGATATGGAATGTGGGCATCCTAAGGCATTTTGACAGCTGCACAAAATGACCACTTCCTAGACACAGGTTTTAATGCACAATCTATAGATCTTAAATATATGATGTCTATGGAATCTAAGAGAGAATGAAGATCAAAGAACCAAAGGCAATTCTGAATATTTTCTTATTATAATTTCTATGTGAATGTACTGGGACAAGGATAGTTTATGAGTAGTATGAGAACATGGCATTTTGTGGGCTTGGTGTTTATATAAAGAAATATGGTAGCAACAAAAAGAAAGAGCTGTGGGGAAATTCTACATTTTTGTTTACATCATAAACAAAAGAGGAAATAAAAGGAAAGAGTTCCAGGAAAAGCCATAGAGATGAGAGTACACATCCAGGAATTCTTGAGAGCAGTTCAATAGGAGCAACATTTGAAGTGTTGAGAGAAGTGAGGGATTAGAAGTTTCTGATTTGGAAATAGGTGTTTGGTGATTTTGATTGATCACTTAAGTGAGATGGAGGATGGACAACAGGATGTACATACTAAATGATTGAATATGGCATGAACATTTGAAAACAGTGTATGTAAACGACTATCAAGACTAAAAATAAATTCATATTTTCCTACACAATTTCTATAAATTGTGTGAAGGAAATTGAGAGGTGTTAAAAAGTACAGAGACTATGAAAGAGTTACAGATGGTTTGAGGAGTGAGAGGTTTAAAATAGTCCACGTGGAGCATACAAGAAAATGATAACCAGGGAAAAGTGAAGAGTTACTGGAAGGTATAGACTATCCCTGTGTTTTTAGTCATAGAAGATAGCAATTTTTCTTGTTTGTTAACTTCCATATCAATATTTAGCTATGTGAATGTGCAGAAACCAAGTTATTAATCCATCCAAT
Source organism: Lepus europaeus (assembly GCF_033115175.1). Lineage (NCBI taxonomy): Eukaryota > Metazoa > Chordata > Mammalia > Lagomorpha > Leporidae > Lepus > Lepus europaeus. The sequence goes on from NC_084831.1 coordinate 65,152,379, forward strand.
AATTATGTTTTCTAAATCTTTCATCCAAGAAACACACACTGAGAGGAAGAGTCAGCAGAGATTAGAATATTGTAAAGTACTGATCATTACATTAATTGTGCCATAATAACTAGATAAAGTTAAAAATAAAAGAAGAAGGAAGGAATATTTGAGCCAAAAACTAGAGCAGGAATTGGGATACCTGAGATTTTGCAGGAACTTTCTGACATCAATAAGATCTAGAGTATGATAAACGTGCTGAGACAGAATAAAGGAAAGACCACCAAAAATAAAGAGGTTTGTGAATTTTTAGAATAGATTGTTACGCAATTTGTCCATTAGATGTTCACAGAACAAAATCATAAATGACAGGGAGAGGGTGTATGGGATTTCAATGAGTTTCACAAATTATAACAGAGGGGAAAGAAATAAACTCGCTAAGTATAAACCTCAAATGTGTAAAAGGCATTTTAAGGAAAAGTGTAGGAATGGTTTTCCAGGGTGACAGCATGCAGCAATATGCGCCAACCTGAAGGAGAGGGTCCCTTATAAAAAGAAGCTCTGTTTGAGTATGCCATAGACAAAGCATAATTGTCTTATGTAATCATTTTAATTAATAGTGCGTCCTCTTATAATTTCTATATTTGATATTCAACATATTTTTCAGAAAGTAGAAACAGAGCTCTTACCTCAATTTCTCAGTCCTACACCAAGCTCTTAAATTGGGAGGAAGAATTGAAAAGGAATGTTTATTTAAGCAAAAGAAAATCAGACTTACATTTCTTGACTAGATAAAATAACTGGGACAGGACTTATATTCCCAACTGAAGAACACTGATCTCATACATAAAATAATACATATCATGATATGGAATTACAGTTCTAAAGCCACTAAGTATCAGGCAATGAATGATTATAATATCTTACAGAAGGTAAACAATAGAGATCAACAGTATAATTTTCTTGATAAAATTTTTGGGCAACAAGGAAGGTTTAGGAAACCTAGGCAGCAGAGTTCAGAAGACAATGTTGAGTATGGAGTGAACAAAGTATCTAGGGTTTACAAAGTATGGGAAAAATCGGATAAATGGAGAAAATACCCCAGCTATCTAAGAGGGTGATATTTGGGTATTTAGATATTTGGGTATTTAGACTACTGATCATTGTGTACATTTGTGAAAACTACTCAGAGGAATAGTCATACCAATGATTAGGGAGAAGAGTATGGAGTGCTCACAGGGGACCCAGAATATTGTCTGTTCCCACTAGCCAGGCTGAATGAACTTGAATAGGCATATCTTATTTTACTTCAGCTTATCAAGCTTTGTAGATAGTATGCCTTTTAAAATTGGAGATTTTTTGGAACCTATTCCAGCGATGTGTTCTCAGGTTGTGTCAATAATACACATCTGAATAATTCTCACAATATTCCAAGCTTTGTCATTTTCTTCATATTTGCTTATCATGGTGATCTCTGATCAGTGATCTTTGATGTTGCTCTTGCAATTGTTTGGGGGGCAAGACTCATAATTATATAAGATAACACACTTAAAAAATAATTATTGTATGTGTTCTGATCAACCTGCCATTCTCCAGTCTCTCTGCTTAGCTTCAGGCTTCCACACTCCCTGAGACACAATTCATATTGAAATTAGGCCATTTAATAGCCAAATACCGACCTGTAAGAGTTCTAGTGAAAGGGAGAGTCACATATCTCTCACCATAAACAACAAACTAGAAAGTATTAGGAAAAGAATCACGCAATAATCTAATTAGAAGTGTAACTTGAAGGTGTCTAATGACAACACTTTAACAGATAAAGAGTTACTTTTTATGAATACACAGAGAATAGTTCCTCTCTTTTTTAATGATATATTTATTTATTTGAAAAACAGATTTACAGAGAGAGAGGGATAAAGGGAGAGAGAAACAGATCTCTCATCTTCTGGTTCAGTGCCCAACTGCCATGGTCAGAGTTGGGCCAGGTTGAAGCCAGGAGCCTGGAACTCCATGTGGGTCATCCACGTAGAAAGCACAGCCCAAAGACTTGGGCCATCTTCTGCGGCTTTCTCGTTCAAATTATCAGGAAGCTAGACCTGAAAAGGAGCAGCTAGGACTTGAACTGGTGCTCCAGTGCAATGCTGGCATTTCAGTCTGTGTCTGAACCAGCTGTGTCATATTCCAGGATCCATAATGTGTTTCTTGATATGGAATTTCCTACTGGTGAAATGCTGTGAATATTGTTGAAATGAAAACAAAAGATATAGAATATTACTTAAACACACTTGATAAGGCAGTGGCAGGATTTGAGAGGGCTGACTCTATTTTGAAAGGAGTTCTATATGCAAAATATTATGAAACAAAATCACGTTACAGAGAAATCTGTCGTGAAAAGGCAATGATTAAGCAGTCTTTGTTAGGAAAATGGAGCAGTTTTATCTATGGTGCTATCTACACCCTGACACCATCCTAGGCTCTAGCCCCGGACGCTGTGGCGGCCCAACCACCATTGTCAAACTCTACCCCCATCCTAATGGGATTCCATGCTCCTGCCTCCCTGCCCATCCTCTGGCAAAGTTTTAAAAGGACCTGTTCCTGAACACTTGGCTCTTTCTCTTGCTCTCTCTTCTCTCCTCGCTAGCTCCTCTCCTCTCTCTCTCTCTCTCCTCTCTGTTACACTCTCCTTCTCTCTCATTGTTCCTTCTTCACCCCTTCCCTCAGGTGTGCTGGGTTTTCCCTAATAAACTCTTTCCCTTACTTCAGTGTTTGGTGTGTTTTGTGACGGCCTAACAGTCTTCATTGTGTTTTCTTTTCTTTTTTTTGATTTATTTATTTGGAAGAGTTACACAGAGAGAGGAGAGGCAGAGAAAGAGAGTCTTCCATCTGCTGGCCCACTCCCTAATTGGCTGCAATGGTTGGAGCTGCACCCATCTGAAGCCAGTAGCCAGTGTGGAGTTCAGTTATAAGTAATTAATTCAAACCCTAAATTAGCTTAGATTAAGTACATTTGGAATTAAGACAATAATGTACAGTAAGTGATATGAAATTGGGGCAACATATTAAAGTCAAGCTAAATTTTGGCTTTAGGAGCTTTTAAGACCTGTTGTGAGAACCGCCGTTACTCCATGATAGGCCTTATTTTAAGCCAGAAAAGACAGACCTAAGGGTAAGGAGTGAAACTATTCCTGGAATTCAGATTCTTCCGCCTTCCTGTGTGACGCCTAGCCCCTAAGTTGCTCAAATGCACCAATAAAATGCATAAATTTAGGTAATTGCCATATAAGGAATAAGGAACTCTGCCTATGTGTGTAGTGACTTAATACTTGTTTACTCGAGTGCATACAAATGCTGGGAGGGGAAGGGACTGGGCTTCTCGCCTCAGCACTGCACTGCGTCGTATGTGCCGGTGGGAGACCCAGCCAGCTGGAAATAAATCCTCTTGCTGTTGCATCCAGTCTGCCTTTTGTGAGTTGCTTTGGGGAGGGTCTCATACTGGACACAACACCAGGAGCCAAGATCCAGGAGCTTCTTCATGGTCTCTCATGTGGTGCAATGGACCAAGGACTTGGGCCATCTTCTCCTGCTTTTCCCAGGCCATAGCAGAGCTGGACTGGAAGTGGAGCAGCCAGGCAGTGGCTTTATCTGCTATGCCACACCACTGGCCCCTTCATTGTGTTTTATTTAACGAAATTGCAATAATCACCTCAGCCTTCAGCAACCACCCATTCCAATCATTCAGTGGTCACCATCCATCAGCAAAAAGACTGTGACTCACTGAGACTGGGATATTAATGAGCATTTTTAAGCAACGAAGTGTTTTATGTTTTTTTAAAGGTATGTGCATTGTTTTTGGAGGTATTGCTATTGTATACTTACTACAATATAGTTTAAGAGTAACTTTTGCTGGTGCCCTGGTATAGTGGGTAAAGCTGTTGCCTGGCAGTGCTGGCATCCTATAAGGGTGCCATTTCGAGTCCCAGCTGCTCTATTCCAATCCAGCTCTCTGCTATGGCCTGGGAAAGCAGGAGGGGATGGCCCAAAAGCTTGAGCCCCTGCACCCGCTTGGGAGACCTGGAAGAAGCTCCTGGCTTCAGATCAGCACAGCTCTGGCCATTGTGGCCATCTGGGGAGTGAACCAGCAGATGGAAAACTCTTTCTCTGCCTCTGCCTCTCTGTAACTCTGCCTTTCAAATAAATAAATCTTTTTTTTAAAAGAAAAACTTTTATATACACACTGAGAAAATAAAAGCAATCTTGTGATTTGCTTCATTATGATACTTGCTTTCTTGTGGCAGTCTGGAATTTGCCCTGCAATATCTTTGATTTATGTCTGTAATCACAGAACACTGGGTTACTAATCCAGAAGAGTCTTTTGTCAGTAATTGGGAGTAATATCTGTTTTAACATGATTCTCTCTCTACCCAACAAAGTTTAAAATCAATATTCAAAAAGATCGCTGTTTCTGAGTAACTCAAATACATCTCAGAACAAAGATAAAAAATATCTATAGAAATAAAAAATTGTGCATAGAAAAATATTAAATTCACAGTGTCTGGTATCTCATCAAAGACACTAGAAATGCAAAGAGGCAAAAAGTACAAGACAAAATGAGACGAAAAATCAAACATTTAATATTGACCTAGAGCTGACATGGATGTCAGAATCAGAAGACAAAGTTGTTAGAAAAGCCAATATAATTCAATTATTTATATTCAAACATCAGGTAGAGATTGAAATATACAATAAAGGATGCAAAAAGATACAAATTGTAATGTCTGTGATAAAATGGCACAGCAGACATTACAGAAAGCACAGGAGTAAACTGAAAATACAGGGATAGCAACAATATGAAATTAACACGGAGGATTCATTGGCACACTGGTGAACATGCCACTTGGAATGTTCACATCCCATATTAGAATGTAAGGGCTTAAGGTCTACCTCTGCTTCTGTTTCCAGGTTCCTTCTGATGTGCTCCCTTGGGGACAGCAGGTGTTGGCTCACTTACTTGACTCCCCACCACTCACAAGGGAGAAAGATTGAATTCTGTGATTCTGGTTTTGGCATGGCCCACCCTTGGCTGTTGTAGGTATCTGAGGAGTGAACCAGAGGATGAAAGGTCTTTTTCATTCTCTCTTTCAAATAAAATTAATATAAAACAAATTTTTAGATAAAAGTTAACTGATTTTGGAAACTTTTAACTTTATATTGTGAGCATAACTCCAAAATTGATGAGAATTATAAACTTACACTACAGCAAACCCAAAGCACAAAGAAAACAAAAAGAAGTATAAGAATGTACATTAAATTAATCAAAATTAGGCATAAAGTAAAACACTAAAGGGGCCGTGTGGTAGCTTAGCTGATTAAACCACCACATGCAACATCAGCATCCCATATGGGCAATAGTTAGTGTCCTGGCTGCTCCTAATTATGATCTACCTCCTGTTAACTTGCCTGGGAAAGCACTGGAACATGGTCAAAGTGCTTGGGCCCCTGCCACCCATGTGAGAGATTTGGAAGAAGTTTCTGACTCCTGGCTTTGGCCAATATGTCCCTTTGGAGTGAGCCAACAGGAGGAAGATCTCTCTCTCTCTCTCTCTCTCTCTCTCTCCCTCTCCCCCTCTGTGCTTTGCTCTCTCTCTCTCTCTCTCTAACTCTGCCTTTCAAATAAATAAATAAAATCTTAAAAAAACATATAAAAGTGCCCAGAAAAAAGATTCTTTGTAAACAGACCAAAAAGAGTTGGAGTTACAATATCCATACATTTTTTACCAAAAGCAAAAGAAGTGTGACAAACTGGAAGAACAACTTTAATGTACTGAAAGATAAAAAAATAAGAACTTACAATTTTTAAGTTGAGGAAAATGTTTTATAAACCTGAAAATGAAATAAGGGCATTTTTTAATATCTAGAAGCTATGAGAATTTATCATTAGTAGTGCTAGACTACAAGCAATGTTAAAGGAAAATGACAAATGGAAATGGAAATCCACACAAATTGATGAAGAGCCACAACAGTGCACCTGTATGAGTAAATATACATGTTACTATTATATAATATTTTATATTTTATAACAGTGATTCTAAGAGATATTAATAATGCAGTTTTGAGTTTAAAGCATATGTAGAAATGTAATGCATGTATTACAAATGCTAGCTTTAGTAAAAGAAAGAATAGTATTTAAGTATTCTTACACTTTTTGTCAGGTGGTCTAACACCTCTTGAAGGTAGGATGTGTGTGATAAGTTACTAAAAATGCTGAACAACATTAAAATTACAGAATTTACTTTAACTAATATGCAATAAAATGAAATGAAATTAGAAAATATTCAATTCCAAATAAAGTAGAAAATGAGGAAACAGGGAATAAAGAATAGAAACAATAAATGGAAAAAAAAAAAACCAAAACAACAACAACAAAAAAACTTGACCCAAGGTTATTGTCTGCATGGGGCTGGTGTCTTCCTGTGTTGTTTATACAAATAAATCTGAGACAGGGAAAAAACAAACAAACAAACCAAAAGAACCACATAGTATATTTAAACTTAGCTTATAAAAATAGTCATGTTAATAGAAAGTGTTCCAGACATTTCAGTTAAAGGAAACAATTGTCAAGTTGCATAAAGAAGCAAATGCCAAGTAAATCATGCCTAAAAGGTACAAATATTAAATATAACTACAGAGAAATGAAAAGTAATTATGAAAATATTACCTTACATTGAAGATGAGATTTTGTAATGTGATTGATTTAAAGGCAATGAGTTGGAGAGATTATGTTGGATAATCTAAATGTGTCAAATATATCACATGTGTTTTTTTTTTTTTTTTTTGACAGGCAGAGTTAGACAGTGAGAGAGAGAGACAGAGAGAAAGGTCTTCCTTCCATTGGTTCACCCCACAAATGCCCACTGCGGCCGGTGCGCTGTGCCAATCTGAAGCCAGGAGCCAGATGCTTCCTCCTGGTCTCCCATGCGGGTGCAGGGCCCAAGCACTTGGGCCATCCTCCACTGCCTTCCCAGGCCACAGCAGAGAGCTGGACTGGAAGAGGAGCAACCGGGACAGAGCTGGTGACCCAACTGGGACTAGAACCCGGAGTACTGGCACCACAGGTGGAGGATTAGCATAGAGAGCCACAGCACCAGCCCATGTGTTCTTAAAAGTAGAGAATTTATTCAGTCACAGTCACAGGAAGATGTGAGTTGGAAGAACAGAGAGATGAAATGTTGCTGATTTTGAAAATGGAAGAAGGTGCCCCCATTCCAAGTAATGTGGGTTACTTTCACAAGTTAGATAAGGAAAAGCTATTGATTCTACTCTAGACAGATGCTCTGGGAAGGACCACAAGGCTTTCACCTTAACTTTCATTCAATTTCACTCAAATTCAATCATTCAATTTCATTCAGATTTCTATCGTACAGAAAAGATTCTAAATTTAGGTTACTTTATGTGTTTCCTAATTTGTTACATAAGCAATAAAAACTAAAACAATGGCACATGGATATGAAAAAATTAATTTCATAAAGACAAAAACCACTTCATCAAAAAGAATGCAGCCCTAAACAGGAAATGTATCAAACAGAGTTTCAAAAGAGGTGAAGTGAACTGATAGAATTGGCATACCCAAGAATATTGGAGGTTTTAATATTCTTCTCTCAAAAATTGGTCGAAGAATCACAGTAAAATATCAGGAACAACTGAAATCATTTAAACAGTTTTCACAAGCCTGACCTACTAATGTTATTGAACAGTCCTTTCAGCAACATCAGAAAAACACGTTCATTACAAGTGTTCTCAAATTATTTTCCAAAATATACCATACTCTTTTGTCATAAAACAATAAAATGATTTAAATGAAACAAAATCCATTTATAACTACAAATGTTTTAAGGTAAAAATCAATAAATATGGGCCTGGTGCTGTGGCGCAGCAGGTAAAGCCACCACCTGAAGTGCTGACATCCTATATGGGCACTGAGTCTGGTCCTGTGTACTCCACTTCTGATCGAGCTCTCTGCTGTGGCCTGGGAAAGCAGCAGAATATGGCCCAAGTGCTTGGGCCCTGCACCCGCGTGGGAGACCAGGAGGAAGCACCTGGCTCCTGGCTTCGGATCAGCCCAACTCCTGCTATTGCAGTCATCTGGGAAGTGAGCCAGTGGTAGAAGACTTTTCTTTCTCTGCCTCTGCCTCTCTGTAACTCTGCCTTTCAAATAAATGATAAATAAATAAATAAATCTTTAAAAAAATCAATAAATGTAGACTTTTTATGTTCCTATAAATAAATATATAACCCAGTGGGTAAGAGGCCCACATCCCACATCAGAGTATCTGGATTCACTTTCCAGCTCTCACTCCTGATTCATTTCCTGGGTGACAGTGATGATGGCTGAAGTAATTTAACTTCTGCCACCCACATGGGAGACCTGGATTGCATTCCTTGTTTCCAGTTTTGGTCACTGCCCCAGGAATAACCCAGCTCTGGCTACTGGAAGCATTTGGAGATTGAATCATTGGATGAGACTGCTCTTTCTCACTCTCTGAAATAAATAAATAAATAAATAAATAAATAAATAAATAAATAAATATTTTCAAAATTATCCTAATACTTAGAGATTAAAACACATTTCTAAATAAAACATGAATCAATGAAAAAATCAAAAGAGACATTAGAAATATTTTGACCTGAATACAAAGGAAACTCCAACATAAAAGAATTTACAAAAGCCAGGTAAAGCCTTAGGGAGAGATTTACAGCACTAAACATCAATATTATACAAAAAGAATTATTTAAGTCAATTACCTTAAGTTTTAACTGAAAAAATGAAGAGAATGAAAGAAAATTAATCCAAAATTAATATCATCAGTAAATAGTGGGGATCAGAGTAAGAGTCCATGAAATAAGTAACAAGAAAAAAAAAAGAAAAACAAATAAGAATTAATGAAATTGACGGCCTAAAAGCTAGTTTTTTGGGAAACTAGTAAAACTGATAAACTTCTAGTCATGCTAATCAAGAAAAATGAAGAGGACATCAATTCCTACTATCAGGAATAAGGTGACACTACTGCAAATTCTGCAATACTGAAAGAGAAGAATAGAATGGTATAAGTCATTTTATTCTCACAACTTGGATGAAATACAATAATTCTTTGAATAGCATAAACTAACAACATTACTCAAGAAAGCATACAGAAACTAAATAGCTCCATCATCTATAAATAGGTTGAATTTAATTCTTATTAAAACCTCTTACTATATAAAATTGAGACGGAGATGTGTTCATTAATTATTTCTACCAGATATTTATGAAATAAATAAGACTAATCCTGTTCAATCTCTCCAGAAAGAAGTACTTTTAACTAATTCAGTGGAGACAGCATTATCATGATTTCAAAACCAGATAGAAGCATTATAAAGACTACAGACCAACTCCTTCTCAGACATAGATACAATTATTCTAAATGATATGCTATCAAATTCAGTCTAACAACTATGAATAAACACATCATGATCCAGTGGAGCTAATCCCGGGAATACAAGGTTTAGCAATCTAAACTCAATTAAGGTAATTTATAGTCATTGGAAATCTGTTTTGTGGTTAATTCCCTTCATTCTGAATGAGTTCCAAGCACATATAATCTGCCTCGATATTTAAGAAACTGGTAAATTAAAATTCTAAATACATTGTAATGATGAGCTTTATGTAATAATTATATGTTCCTTCATTATTTTCTCTGTTTGTCATTTCCAACTAAAACGTAAGGTAGAGTCATTGCTCAGGACTTAGAACTCTGAATATATAAATACCTCCCTGACACATGTGGGAATTAAAGATCATTATCATTTGAAAAATTCTTAGTAAACACTTTCCCCCAGTGCATTTGCTCTGCATGTCACAAGCTTGAGACTGACTGAGGTAAAGTGGTTTAACATTGTATCTTTCCTAAAAATACTCTTTCACTATTTGCCTAGGAATCATCTTTGGAACAATTCACCTGAATTCCCCCTGGAACTTTATTCCTTTCAGTTCTACAATTGTCTCTTATACCAGTCTGAACAAACCCCATCCATAATCAATCCAAATATTCTATGATACCTACTGTTCCTTTTAACATCTTGGTCTATTTTAACATCCATGCTAACACTTGTATAGATGACCCATCCCTGCCTACCTTTACCCTCAGAAATCTTGAAATACTTAACTTTCATGACCTTTTACTTTGCTCTACCCCAGGCAAACACTCCCAATGTCTTTTGTTAATTTTTATCATAAAAATGGTAACTCATATCAAAAACCACATTTTCAGTATTCTACTCTACTTTGAATCCCCAAATTCTTTATTCTAACTCATTTACTTTTGCTCCAATAGACCTTCAATCATTCTAAGACTTAAAGTCAATTTTTGAATTTTCACTCATTTCCTCACTTCCTCCTTATCTATTTAAAATTCCTAATCCAAAAACATAATCATTCTTGCAAACATCTTAAATTCCTTATATCTTTTTTTTCTCCTGCCATACTCACTTGGAAGCATCAAGTACAAATGAGTATTGGCTTATAGTTTGTATATGTATCTGCAATGCTGAATGAATAACACAGCCACGTTTACTAGTGTTATTTAAAATGTATAACACAAAATCATGAAATGATATTTAATATTTTTGTACTTCATGCTACATTTTCCTATCAAATGTAATTTTCAGAAAATCCTAGCACATCTCCCTTTTCAGATGATGAACTCGTTTTCCTTTATGTTTTCTACTTCTTAATTAAGATTAATAATTATTATTACATTCACTGGATTCCCATTGCAATTAATATACAGTACAAAATGCTTATCTTGTCTTGCCGAATGGTACATTGACTAGCTCCTACACACTTTCTGACCTATATCTCTCAGTCTTCTCAAAACTTGCTACATTCTATTCACCTATTCATTAACTGTTGTTTTTAATGTTCTCTTCTATAACTGATTCATTAATTTTCAAAACAGTGAATTGACTTCCTGGATTCCTCCAAAAATGTCAATTTTTTCCCACATGCTTTACAAACTTACGAACTTGAAAATTTTGGATATTTTCAATTTAATTGAGAATTATTTTCATTGCTACTCAAATTGTCCCATCTTTGGCTAATATGTAACCCAACCCCCCCTCCCCCATATTCTGATTCTTTCTGGTGAGGCTGAAGTAATCACTGATGCCCTCTTTATTTTTCTGCTTTACAGCATGTTCCAGGTGTGCAGCCCCAGCCATGGGAAAATCTACATATTCAGAGATGCCTGTTTGCTTTTTTGGCAAGAAAAATTGTATAATCTGTGTTGCTACTTTTGCTAAAAACTTATGTTCTTTCACAAAGACACACAAATAGATAATGTTTTTCCTAAACCAGAGACTTCATTTGTATTTACTTTGTCTGGTGTAAGCTTCCATGAACATTTTTAGAATAAGTTCCTTGTTATCACTCAGGCTTATTTCAAAAGTCACACATTCTCAGTTCATCTAATCTGAAGTGTACTCCCTCACATCTATTTTTTATCGTATGCCCAATTTTATTTTTAAACTCTGAAATATTGTATTTATTTCTTATTTCTCTCCTCCTAGTCACCCTTATAGTAGAATAGAACAATGGAAAATCAGACCTGATCTTCCTTGTTCAGTGTTACATCTCCAGTGTTGACAACATGACCTGAATATAATAGTTTGTAAATTTTATTAAGTGAATTAATGAGATGGTTTAAAAACTGGTAGTTGTAGGGGTTTTGGGAGTAGACTAAGTGAGGGAAGATAAATTTCTGAAGTAGAAAACTATAGTGTATGATGCCATAATACAGAATACATGGCATTATACATTTAGCAAATCCTGTAGAATCTGCAATGAATCCTAATGAAAACCATTGTCTGTACTTAATAGTAATGGAGCAATATTGCCTAATTGGTTAAATATACCACACCACTGCAAGTGGTATGAAACGGAGCACAGGGAGAGAGACTATAAAGGGACTCTGTACTTTCTGCTCAATTCTTTATAAACATAAAACTTCTCTAGAAATTAAAATTTGTAATTTTTTTTTAAAAAAGCCCATGGGCTTCCAATCTTCAAATGCTGTCTGTTTAAAACTATCTTCCACATTTTTTCTAGAGTATTTTAAAAAGCAAATCTTATTACTCTCTTATTTATAATCCTCACAACACTCAAAGTGGATACAATTAAATTGAAAATATTGAATTTTACCATGTAGGGAATACTATATTAAACAAGCCAACCTATGTTTTTATTTTCCTGCATTTTCAATTTTCAGGAAAATCATTCATTTTAATTTCAGTGTCATAGAACATATCTACTTTGCTTTGATTCCTATGATAATAATGCTATACAACTTTAAAGAAGGATAGTTTAAACTACCTTGTATATATATATATATATATATATATGTATGTATATGTGTGTGTATAAAAAAGTACATATATATATATATACAAAAACTGGTGTGCTATTATTATTATGCTATTAATTTGTTCAATCTCCTAATTTATGATAAACTGATCTATCATGTATATAATTTTTCTCAAAAAATGTGTAGGCGCAACCAGTGCAGATGACACATACCCACCACAAATAATCCCCCGACAATTTTGAAATCTTAATATTAATCAGTTGAGTGCCAAGATGTCTGCTGGCGACAGGTTGTGATTGGATGGCTTTGGAAACCACATGACAACAGAGCCTGACTGACAACAGGCTGTGATTGCATGGCTTTGGAAACAGCCTGGCAACAGGCTGTGATTGGTTAGGGCATAGACCACCCCTTGACCAGATTGGCTGCCTTGGCTATATAAGCAGCTGTAGCAACTGAAATAAACGAGTCGAGTCTGCAGGTTGCTTGCCTAAGGTCTGCTTTCACCGGACTCCTGGAGTCTGTGTGGTGACTCTGTGCCTCTTGCCCCCATCACGCTCTCCCTCTCAGAAACAAATCCACTGCAATATATATATATATATATATATATATACATATATATACACATATATATATACACACACATATATATACTGATGCCCCACCACAAATAATCCCCCAACGATTTTGATTTTGAAATCTTAATATTAATCAGTTGAGTGCTGCTGATACAATGTTGAAAAAAATTCCTTCACTCTGTTTTTATGAAGTTTATTCTCTCTCTCTCTCTCTCTCTCTTTTTTTTTTTTTTTTTTTGACAGGCAGAGTTAGACAGTGAGAGAGACAGACAGAGAGAAAGGTCTTCCTTCCGTTGGTTCACCCCCCAAATGACCACTATGGCCAGCAAGCTGTGGTGATTCGAAGTCTGGAGCCAGGTGTTTCCTCCTGGTCTCCCATGCAGGTGCAGGGCCCAAGCACTTGGGCCATCCTCCACTGCCTTCCCGGGCCACAGCAGAGAACTGACTGGAAGAGGAGCAACTGGGACAGAGCCAGCACCCCAATCGGGACTAGAACCCGGGGTGCCGGTGCCGCAGGCAGAGGATTAGCCAAGTGAGCCATGGCGCCAGCCAATTCTCTTGAAGCATGGAAGATATACAATAAGTAATAACACAAATGTGGTTAAAATTGAAGCTATGATAATGCTCTGAAAGAGAGGTATACACAGTAAGAGATTACATGAAACACAGATTTTTTCTAAGGAGTCTATCCAAGGAAATATTCTGGTGATGAAGTCAAGCAGATATAAATATTAAGAAGAATAGTTATATACTAAACAAAAGAGAAATTTCATCTGCCAACCTTCACAGAGCAGGATTAACCAAAACGAGTAGAAGGAATTCAAAGAAGTCTTTGTGGCTTGGGAAGAATGAAGTTACAGATTTTTACAGGCAGTAGGCTGGGAATTTCTTACATCCATTTTTTTTAAACTTATTTATTTATTTGAAAGAATTACAAGGAGAATGAGAGAGAGAGAGAGAGAGAGAGAGAGAGAGAGAGAGAGAGAGAGTGTCTTTCATCCACTAATGTATTTCCAAAATGGCCAAAATGGTCCTGGCTGGAGCAGCTTGAAACCAGGAACCAGGAGTTTGATATAGGTCTCTAACATAGGTAGCAGCAGCCCAAACACTGTAACTCCTGCCAGTGCTTTTTCCGAAGTAGAGCAGCCAGGACACTAACTAATAGCTGTATGGAATGCTGGCATTGCTTTACCCTCCATACCACAATACCAGCTCCTCTGTCCATTTCAAGGTGTGTATTGTTTTATTTTCTTAAATTTAAAATTTTAGGGGCCAGTGCTATGGCATAGTGGGTAAAGTCACTACCTGTAGTACCGGCATTTCATATGGGCTCAACTTCCAATCCAGCTCCCTGTTAATGCACCTGGGGAAACAGTGGAAAATGGCCCCAAGTGCTTGGGCCCACCCACCTAGGACACCTGGCTCCTGGCTCCTGGTTTCAGATCAATCCAGCTCCTGCCATTGTGGCCATTTGGGGAGTGAACCAGAGGATGGAAGGATGGAAGATTCTCCCTCTCTGTCTCTCTCTGTGTGTACGTGTGTGTGTAACTCTGCTTTTCAAATAAATAAATCTTTAAAAAATTGTAAAATTCTATTTTCTATGACTAATGAGAAATCATTGAAAGTATTTCAACAAAATGCCATGCTGAGATTTGTGCTTTACACATCACAGTGATTATAGCTATTACAATATATTCTATGCTTTAAAAATAACCAAGAATAGAGCTAAACATTTTGAAAACAATAAGAAAGGTAAACATTTAGGATAATGCATATTTTAAATAACTTGATTTAAACATTCCACAATGTTTATATATATAAATACATACATAATTTTTACTCATGAATTAACAATAAACTTTTTTTTCATTTATTAAACTTTTATTTAATGAATATAAATTTCCAAAGTACAGCTTATGGGTTACAATGGCTTCCCCCCTCCCATAACTTCCCTCCCACCCGCAACCCTCCCCTTTCCTGCTCCCTCTCCCCTTCCATTCACATCAAGATTCATTTTCAATTCTCTTTATATACAGAAGATCAGTTTTTTATATATTAGGTAAAGATTTCAACAGTTTGC
This sequence comes from Lepus europaeus, assembly GCF_033115175.1. Taxonomy (NCBI): domain Eukaryota; kingdom Metazoa; phylum Chordata; class Mammalia; order Lagomorpha; family Leporidae; genus Lepus; species Lepus europaeus. The sequence continues at coordinate 65,167,411 of NC_084831.1, forward strand.
CCCCATATAGCAACACAAAGTGAAAAAATACTGTTGGAGTACTAATTATAGCATTAAATAACAGTGTACAGCACATTAATAATAAACTTTTAAAAGATCTTTGCTTTCGATTTGGGGCAAGATGGCGGAATAGGAAAGGAGCACACTGATAGTCCGGGAAGAGACAGTTTAATAAAAGTGGAGATACTGCAGGTTCAGGGAAGAGTAGGGGAAGAAACAGCAGAAGAAACTCTTCCGGAACTAGTGATTCACAGTGGACCTGCGTGGAGAGTGTGGGAGCCCAAGTTCGGGACACCAGTGGCAGACTCAACACACCAGCGCTGGAACGCAAGGTGAGCCAAAACTCAGTAGCCCGAGACACCAGCGGGAAAGCGGAAAGAGGAGACTAGAGGGAACGAGGCTTGAAACCCCGTAGGGAAAAGTTCACCAGGCTAGCTAGAAGAGAGAGAGGGAAAAAAAAGTGACCGATATGGACACGAGTTTCTCTCACTCTGCTCACCCCTCAAAGGCGAGCAAGACAAAGAGCAGGTGCCATTTTCGACATACGTCATAAGCAGAGCAACCTCAGGTCTGCACCAGCCCTGAGCCTAGCAGAAAAACCTGACTCTGGGGTGGGGTGAAATAACAGGAGATTAGCATCTAACTTGGCAACCCAGTGGGAGACTGCAGGAGAATTGGAGCCCACACTGAGGGCAGCACAGATTCCCTGTGTGGTCCTTGGGAAAGAGCTTCCGATCTCTGGCTCCTGTGGGTATATCATTCGCCTGCTAACTATCTCCAATTACGTTCAGCTGTGTGGAATTACTTCCCTTTTGAATCAAAAAAAAAAAAAAAAAGAATGAAAGAAAGATTTACCATGCCTAACCTTTGACACACCCTCAACCCTGAGGAACCAAACACAGCTCTCAGTCCACACTCATCTCAAGCCTCTAAGGCTGCACCAAAAGCAGATAGTACACTTAATATAGAGCCATAGTATAACAAGAAAAAACACCACAGTGAAGAAACCAAATATCTCCAACATGCCAAACAACAAACACAAAAACCGAGGTAACAAGAACAAGGAAGACACTATGATGCCCCCAAATGAAAAAGACACCCCAATTCAAGATTATGAAGGCACATCAGCAGGAAGCTGGGTCAGAAGCAGAGCATCTGGGACTCAAACTGATACTCTGATGAAGGATGCTAACATCACAAGCTGTGGATTAACCCACTGTGCCCAACAGGCAATCCCAACCATTGGTTTTCTTAACCCACTCTCCTCAATATTTTTGTCTTTTTGAAAGTGAGTCAGACCATTCACCCTTAATGATACTCTTCTTGTGATTAGAAGGTGAAGGAAGTAGTTTACCTTAAGGTCAATTGCTTTCACCATATGGCATATCTCTTTTCATATTCTAATTCATTATATACTCTGCAAGCATGTGACAAATACCTTGTTAGTGATAGAAACAAATTATGATCGCATAGATTCTCATATCTATCTTCTTTTACTGTATATTGAATATGCTTCCATTTGTTTTATAATGAACTCTTATACAGTTCTCTTGTGCACTGTTGCTTCATCATAGCTCTATTTTAAAAGACTATTTGGAAGGAATATGTACAGATTGCACATACAAAAGAGACAAAAATTAAAATAGTAAGCAGGCACTGATAAACTCAAAGACAGTAGCATTTAAGACTGATTGCAAAACCTATCCAGGGAACTGTAATCCAGAGATATGATTCTGAGACAGGAAAATGTGAATGATTTCACTAAGCTGTTGCTGGTGGTAAGAAAACTTCCTTATTATGTTAGTGGAGTACAATGTATTTGAATTATTTTCTATAATGTACAATAATCTAAATTAAGGAAAGTATATTAAAATTGCATAAAAATGTCAGTTCTCTCTGTATGTGAAACTTTAAAACATGATTAAACATATCAATATTCTTTATTTTTTTTTCTTTTTTCCCCTTATCCACTGTCTTAATTAATGGTTTCTTGTTCTTTAAATTTGCTTTGTGTAGTCCTTTTTAGGGAAGATTTTCTTGATTTACAGATCATAAGTGATGTTGTCTCCTTTGGAGCAAGGTATCCTCTAGGATTCTCTCTCCACAACTTCCAGGGGTCTCCATTCATTCATTCATTCATTCATTTAGCTTTTGTCTTGACCTTTAAAGGTTTGACATTTAATGATCATGGATTTTAACACTTATTTGCAGGCATTATACTGTGAGTCCTCTGATTTATTGGTTTCTATACACTATGAATTATTTTGTTAAACATGAAATAATTACAGTTTGCTTCAGCATTCTAAAACTAAATTTATCTTCAATATACAGGTATGTCTTTTGTCTTTGTAATTTAAATATTAATGGTAAAATAACTTATGCACTCATCTGGTAAACATATTTAAATTAATGCCATTAATTTAACAGTTGTCTTCTTTGGTTTGAGCTGCAATAACAAAGTACCATAGACCAGGCAGCTTGTAAACAACAGAAATTTGCTTGTCACACCTCCAGAGGCTGTAAGTTTGAAATCCAGGTATCCGTATGATTGAGCTCTGGTGAGGTGCTTTTCTGGGTTTCAAAGTGCCATCTTCTCATGGTATCCTCACAGGATGGGGAAATATGATGACAAGAGAGTTTTGTCATCTCTTTTAATAGGACATCAACGTTATTCTGAGGTTTCCACCCTCATGAGCTAATTTGTCTCCCAAAGGTCCCACCTCCTAATAACTTTACCTTGAGAGTTGGGATTTCAACATAAGAATTTTAAGGGACTCAAACATTATGTCTATAACAATGCAGTCTTCTCATTCATGAAATATTTCAAAAAACAAACTTTAAAAAGATGTCAACATTCCAGAGCATCTGGACTAAATTCCATGAATAAGCTCCCAGTTCTGGATTTGTGGTAACAACAGACCTGAGGAAACAGTAGTGATGGCACAGGTGACTGGGTTCCTGAAATCCATAGCCTAGATGGAATTCTTGGCTCCCAGATTCAGCATGGCTCATCCAGAGCTATTGTGGGCATTTGGAAAGTTAACCAGAGAAGGATGGGACTCTCTCCCATTCTCTTTCTCTCTCTCTCTCTCTCTCTCTCTCTCTCCCTGACTCTGCATCTTTAAAAAAGTGAAGGGTATATTGACACACCTGGTTCTATTTTTACATGATATACAATTAAATGCCAAGAAGCATAATCTTGCGTGACAGTTTCATTTCCTTGTTTTAAGATCAAATTTATTTAGGAAATTTACCTCAATGCACAATAGAACATTATTCTTAATCTATTACTAGCTATTGTGTGTGTAATATAAGCTAGGCAGAGAGGCCAGGAGGAAAAGGAGCTGAGAGATATCCAGCAGTTGCCCTGTCATAGGCAGGCAGCACCTAAAACCCCAACCCATTTTGTATTGGAGTGGCACACCCACTCCCTCATGATGCTCATGGCCTCACTCCCCGTTATGCATAAGACACCATGATATCGACATCCATACATATGGTGAATTCCACAGGGAGTTGTACTAAAGACCCACCCAAAGTCTATCCATCTGTATATTCAATTAGGACACCATCTCCACCTGACAGAGAGATAATGGCAACTTAGGCAGGTTGACTTTGCTCTCCTTTTGGAGAGAGGCTGCCTGCATCCACTTCTAAATGTATACTATCTCTTTAATCTCTTTAAATAACTGCCTCCTCCATTCTTGCCCCTTATCTTTGTCTCTGCTTTCAATTAGGTTCTCAAGCAGAGATAAGAACTTGGAGTAAACTCATCTGGGAACCTTGTTTTCGACAACACCTGTGTCTCATGGGCTTAAGAGTGTAAATGTCTTCAAACCGACCATTAGAACTGGATCTCTGATATTTTTGTGTCACTCTTAGGAAAAAAAAACAACAACAACAACAAAAAAACTTTCTCCAAACCATTCTTGCCAAAACAGAGCATCAGGTTAGTAATTATATTTATAGTCTATTATAAAACTTTAAAGATATTGTTTAAAATATGAGCCTTTCCTTCTTTTTCAGTAATTCTCTGTAGTAGAAAAAAGGAGTAGATTACCTACGTGCTGCTTCTGTGAACTAATTTGTATGTTACTTATGTGAGCTAATGTGGTGTTGATTTCCTCTGACTGTGTAATAAGTTTACAAATTACTGTCTTTTTGAGACACTTTTGTGAGTTACTCAGTAAACACTCATCACAAAGATCTCTAGTCTCTACTTCCCTAGACATATGTAACTATATCTCCATATCTCCTCTAGCTTGCTTTCTAGCTTTCTCTCTTGCTTCCTAGGCATTTGGCAATATCTTTACAATCTCTCTCAGCAAAAGTCCACTTGCTCTTCCTTTTGAACCTCTTTGCAGAATCTAAACCAACTACGGTCAAGTTTTCCTTGTGTATACTATAGGAAATATGCCCCTTTGATCTACCATCAGTGGGAGTGCAGTTATTTTCAATTATTCCCTGCTTTCCATTTAGCTGCCTGGCAGGTAGCTTCAGCTACAGACTTTTGCCCTTTAAAATTCTCACTTGTGAGCCTGACCCTCCTCCAGTATGTCACCACACTGCTGGGAATACAATCAAGCTCACTGAGTTATCTCTTTGAAGCTCTTCTCACCAAATTAAGGTCAGAAGACAGTCATCTCACCCAAAACCCTTGGGAGAAAGGACTCACAGCACAGTTCTTGTCAAAGAAATACTTCAAGTCCCAACTTACATCTTGGCTCTTCCAATTTCTCTGACAGGCTGGAGATGGTTGGTTGGATAAGAGTGGCAAAACAGTTAAATTCTTGTCCCTCTCCTTGACAAGTTAATATATTCTTTCAACATATGTTAAAATACAGGCTTTATCCTGAGACAGAAACAAGAACATATTGAGATAGAGCCTCATTTAATATATTTGTGAAATGTGTTAGTGTGTCTAATGCAGAAGACTTTGCTTTTATTTACTTTTCCCGTTAGGAGCTACCAAATTACTGTATAGCAAATGTTAAATTACACATAAGCACATCCAAACTGAGGTGCAGCATTTTTTCCAGTGATTTCCTGTGCTTACAAAATGGTGACACTTCTTCTCCTTCAGGTGCCTTCCAGGAGAGTTGTAAGCAAAAGAGTCTGAGCAGGGCCTAAATACACAGAGAGCAGATACATGGGATGCAGACAGAAGAAAGCACCCTTGGATTCCGATTCCAAGCTCTTGTCTTATTATAATATGTAAGGCATTCCCTTAGATTATGTGGTTTAAATCAACTTTGTAGGAATTGTCTCTAAAATGAAGCAAAAACATACATTCACAAGCTAGCTGTGATGAATAAACACAAAAAAGCGAGTAAAAGTAATCTATACAATGCAAAATGTAGCCTTTCTGAACATCAGTGACTTCGGCATGCTTTCCCAGACAAGGAAGAAGTGCTATAGTTGTTGAATAAAGGAAGACAAAAAAAATGTTCATTTAGCAGCATTTCTGATGGATTAGAGTAGTTGCCAACTGGAGGCAGAAAAATCAGTTGTGAAGACATTACAACACTTTTCATTCTTTAATAACAAGCAATATAAAACATAGGCAGAGATTAGAGAGAAAGAAAATAGTCTATTCATTTATTGAAGAAACTGAAATTGCAATGGAGGGTAGAACTTACAATGTTTCTCATAGACATTAGCATTGGCTAAATGCTCATGATGGGTTTAGAAATATACTGTGAACTGTAGCAAAGGGAGTGAGCTGATATGGTTACTATCCCACAGATGTTCCCTTGGCACTGTCCAAACCCAGATGTGTTCATAGCTTCCTGCTGCTAACTGTAGTCTGGATCCATGCTCCTCTACCTCAGATCTCTTTCTGACCAGAGTAAGGTACTTGATTCATGCTCAAGGCAGCTTGAAGGATTCTAGGAATTAGTGCACTCTGAAAGCCCTCATATAATGTCACCAAGGGCTTGGTGGATAAGAAGCCAATCATCCTTATCCATTGAATTAGGTAAGCACAAAAGTGCCCCAGGCTGTCTCCCAGTAATTTTAGTAGGATTGTACCTTACTTTCCGTGACAGAAACCTGCTCATTACAGCCTCCAGTAGTGATTTCCTTCCCTTCCTGTCTCACTTCCCTGTAACTGCATTCTAGGACTACTTCTCAGACAAACTAGCCATGTGCATCTAAAGCCTTATCTTGACTCTACTTCTGTGGAACACAACCCTAAGATGAGGAGGGACCAGAAGATATCTATATAATCTACTTGAAGAATGCTAGTAATTGAAGCACCTTTTATTACATTGAGACATTTACCCATCCCAATAAATCTTAATGTCCTCAGGGGCAATACTTATATATTACTCACTTGTGTCTTCTTTAGCAAGTGGGCTATTGTACTGCCCAGAAAGCAGCATAATAAATATCTGTTGAAAGGATAAACCAAAAAGAACTAAAATGTGTCTTTAATACAAGCAGTGCTCTTGGTTGTTGTAATAAACTGATAACCTTTGCATTCAAATCTTTCTCACATGACTTGCCTTCTAGATGCATGTACTTTATTCAGGAAATGGACTTCTATGTTTTTTTGAATCTGGTCAATATATTGTTATGCACATGCAGAAGCTCAACAGAACAAAACATACAGCTGCCCTGAGTTAGGTTGATAGCAGATGCATCATAGCTCCTTTTCTGTGGCCTTTGGTGTATATTGACAAAATCATAAGTTAAATGCCAGACTTTCAAATGTAAAGCAAAACTGTTTCCTATTACTGACTAAGCGATTATTGTGTTAGGCATTTCAGACTGATAGTTCATTCCACGGTGATTGGTTTACTGTTCTATGCATGCCATTTCGGGAACACATCCCAATTCCAACAGGAAAACAAGGTTTACCGTGACTTGAATGAAGCTGGAATTCTATTCTCTGTTGAGGACACTAATGTGAACATAAAACAGATTTAGAACCCAAAATTGGCAGAAAGTATTCCCTAAGGAATCCCTCAGTACTGTCTGCCATATGCAGCAGTCTCTCAATTCATGTGTTCCCCTTGCTTGATTGAGAGCTGGCTAACGAGGTGGCAACCATCCAGTTAGCTGATGTGAAGAGCAGAAACACCACACACACAGGTAAACAACACTAAGTCATTCTTTAGATGATTGTTTTATCTTTGCACAATACAATCAAGCTAATACATTTAGCAAAATATAAATTAAAATAGGAGGGAAAACATAGTTGGTTATGACATATAAGTTTTATTTAATAGGCTGTAAAACATACCATATGAGTGAGGTAATTATTTATAATCACCTCATTGCAAGGAAAGAACAATATTTCATTTGTAGATGGTGTTAAGGGTAGATGATATATTTTTAAAAAGCTGATGACTTGTTCTACTGACAATCTAACTTTTCTGTGGGTTGGGAAAATATTACTTTTCTATAGGAACAGATCTGTGAGTCTGGATGACCTCCATAAGGCTTGCTGGACAAATCCTCAGGAGAAGAGAATTTGAGACTTCTTCCACGAGTGGCAGATCTCTGCACTTCCCTTACTGATTTAGGAAGCATAGGTTAGAACCCAGGCCAAATGCCAAAAGTTCCAGGTGCAGAGCCCAACCTGTTGTTTCTGTTGTCTCAGAACATGCGCTCATCTGAAGTCAGAATGGTCCATGCTCTTGGCCCGCCATGCTGCAGTCGTTAAGGAACCGTTCAGGCCTCTCTGCGGCTGGATTGGAGCACATGAGATTCTTCCCAGACTCTGTTCATAAGTGTAACTGGCTGAAAAGGGAATTCACTTTTGCAGACTGCATCCAAACAGAGCAAGTGGAGTGAAAAAGGAGTGTGTGAAACTTGAAGTAGATTATCAAAGCTTAAGTTCATAATTGACTTCTTTTGTCTACATTTTTTTAAAGATTTATTTATTTGAAAGTCAGAGTTACAGAGAGAGAGGAGAGGCAGAGAGAGAGAGAGAGAGAGGTCTTCCATCCTATGGATCACTCCCCAGTTGGCTTCAACAGCTGGAGCTGCGCCCATCCGAAGCCAGGATCCAGGAGCATCTTCTGGGTCTTCCAGGTGGGTGTAGGGGTCCAAGGACTTGAGCCATCTTCTACTGCTTTCCCAGGCCATAGCAGAGAGCTGAATTGGAAATGGAGCAGCCGGGATTTGAACCAGCACCCATGTGGGATGCCAGAGCTGCAGGCTGTGCCTTTACTCATTACTCCACAGCACTGGCCCCGTCTACACTTTCTTAAAAGCCTTAACCTATCACAAGGGAAAGGATATGTATCCTGACAGAGAAACATGAGAGAGAAGTATTACTTGCAGAGGATAGAGAAAAATACAAATTGTTTCTTTAAAAAATTTTCAGTCTTTTTATTTGAATGGCAGAGAGAGAGAGAGGGACCTTCCATCTGCTGGTTCACTCTCCAAATGTCTGAAACAGCCAGGTCTGAGCCAGGCCGCACCCAAGTGTCAGAAACTGGGTTTTCCCTGTGAGGGGTAGGGAACAAGGTGCTTGAGCCATCATCTGCAGCCTTCCAGAATGGGTATTGACAGGATGCTGAATTGGAAGCAGAGCGAGGACTTGAACTAAGCACTCTGATAAGGGATATGGGCATTCTAAATGGCATCTTAGCTGCAGTGCCATAAATGCCTACACTTGAATTCTTAGATTTTGAAGGAGAAAATTTCCTCCAAGGAATAATTTTCTGTTGGAAAACGACAGCATCATCCTTCAAGCTCTCTCACCTGAATATACAAAATGTGAGGCTGAGATTTCTAAATCCCCAGTATTATACTTGTACACATCGAATGCTACCTTGCTGCCAAACATTAGTACTTGGATTTCTTAAAGTCCACTTGTCTAGGGAAATCTTTCCTAAAAAGTTTTATATGTCAACTTAATTAAAGGGGAATTAGGCATTACATTTGAATGGTATAGTCTTCTTATTATATCAGAGTAATGAAACACAGTTTTTTTTTTTTTTAACATAAAGGGTCTTCAAAGATTATGTGTTGTTAATGTATCCTTACAAAAACAGAAACAAATAGAACAACCCAATTCAATTATTTCCTAGGTAATAACAAAACTAATCTTAGATGATCCAATTTTTTTTTTTTTTTTTTGGCAGGCAGAGTGGACAGTAAGAGAGAGAGACAGAGGGAAAGGTCTTCCTTTGCCGTTGGTTCACCCTCCAATGGCCGCTGCGGCTGGCGCGCTGCGGCCGGAGCACCGCGTTGATCTGATGGCAGGAGCCAGGTGCTTCTCCTGGTCTCCCATGGGGTGCAGGGCCCAAGCACTTGGGCCATCCTCCATCTGCACTCCCTGGCAACAGCAGAGAGCTGGCCTGGAAGAGGGGCAACTGGGACAGAATCCGATGCCCCGACCGGGACTAGAACCCGGTGTGCCGGCGCCGCAAGGCGGAGGATTAGCCTGTTGAGCCACGGCGCCAGCCAGATGATCCAAATTCTAAAGCTAGTTTTCTACAACTTTTTGTCTGGATGCAACTTGGATTCAGGGCTTAGAAAAATACAGGAAATTTTTTTTTTTTAAGTAAAAAGGAGTGGATTACTAATAGAATCCATGTTATTAAGAGACTGATTTGGTAATTACAAAGGAACAGAAAATATAGACTTCCCCCAAAACACATTGCAGATAATAAAATAAATGTTATCTCTATGAGTGTGGGATAATAGAGATGTTATTAGAACCACTGATAAAAGAACATAATGCAGGGCTGGTTGCTGTGGAGCAGTGGGTTAACGCCCTTGCCTGAAGCGCCAGCATCCCATATGGGTGTCGGTTCGAGACCCAGCTACTCCGCAGCTCTCTGCTATGGCCTGGGAAAGCAGTAGAGGATGGCCCAAGTCCTTGGGCCCCTGCACTCGGATGGGAGACCCAGAAGAGGCTCCTCGCTCCTGGCTTCGGATTGGCAGCAGCCTTTGCAGCTAATTGGGGAGTGAACCATCGGATGGAAGACCTCTCTCTCTCTCTTTCTCTTTCTCTCTCTCTCTGCCTCTCCTCTCTCTGTGTTGCTCTGACTTTCAAATAAATAAATAAATCTTTTTTTTTTTTTTAAGAACATAATGCAACAAGATTCTCAGGCTTCAGAGGTAGTGTGTTGTGACATTCCTATGTCGCACCTAAGTAGCTATCATGGCATCTTGCCAAGTCTAGACATTCCCACAGATGCATCAGGGTAGAGTGTCAGTTTTCCCACATCAACTTGAGAGAAGTCTAGTTCTCTTCACTTCTTCCTTTGATACTAAATGTAGAGAAGAGACACCAGGTATTTAGCCTCCAAACCAAGATACACTTTTAATTGCTCAAAATGAATTTTTGCTGAAGTTATTCCCAGGGATAGTATTTATAAATCAGAACAAATATGTGACAAATCTGTGAGCTATGGTCACCCTATCTAAAAGTCATATGCCATTTTTGTTGAACCCTTGATGAAAAATACTGGCCCTTTACTAAAGCAATAACTTTTCTATATGGTGCAGTTAGGTAATAACTCTACTACCTTGTTGATAAGCTTAGCTCAAGCATTCTATGTAAGTCTCCTAAAGGTTTTTAGTTCAACTCTTTCAATTCCTTTCAAAACTATCTTCTACTTTGGGAGCAGCCACAGGAAAGTTAGGTATGGAGTCAGCTCTTTGCAACTTCACAGTTGTAGAATCAGTGAATCAGCTTCTCTTTGACAGGTTCACATATTACAGACAGATCTAAAACCTATGCACCTAAGCATTCTTTTACTCTTTCCCTCTGTTCCTTGTGGTTTGCCTGCTGAATACCAGTGTAATTGATAGATATTCCAAATTCTGTTATGCCTTCCATCTACTCTTTTGAATGATATTACTATCATTGACAATAGGCAACCCACTTTCTCTCTGCTTCAGGGAACTATTCTTTCAGATTCCATGGAAATCCACATTTTTCTGAAAGAAACACACAAATGATTCCAAGAACTCTACACTAATCAGATATATCCAAGGTGATTCTTTGGTACACTGCTCACCAAAGAAGGAACACACAGACACAAACACACACACACACACAACATATATGAGTATGCTGACACACACAAATTTCAGAACTCAAAATATCTCTCCATTATAGTTATCTCTTGTATTATTATTCATAATGCATTCTCTATTTCAGTGTCACATTTTCATGTTGCCATCTGCAATAGTCCACAGAGTTTATTGCTACTTGAATATAAAACATACTTTCTCAGGTATTGAAGTTACAGTTGAATCCATGTGAATTGGGGAGCTGGAGAATAGTTGAGCCAAATTTTTAGATTTGTATAACTTCAATAATAATACTTGAATAGCTGTTTGCAGTTTATCTAATGCTTTGATGTGCAAAATCATATCTCAAGCATCAGGGTCAATGTACAGACATTGTTCAGTAAAGAAATCCCACTTGAGAGGCTAATATGTGTTCTGTTAGCTTCCTTCCTTCCTTCCTTCCTTCCTTCCTTCCTTCCTTCCTTCCTTCCTTCCTTCCTTCCTTCCTCTATCCCTCCCTCCTCCTCCCCCTCCTTCCCTCTTTTCCTCCCTTCTTGCTTTTTAATTCCTTAATTCCCAGATTCCCTTCTTCCTACCTACCCTCCTTCCTATTTTTGTCCTCTCCTTCTTTTCTTCATCCCTTCTTTAACTTCTGTTTACTGTGTTTTGCTCAACAATTATGAATCCTGATTACTAAATGGCTGTAAGATATTCTAAAATGGTTTATTTATTTTTCCCAGAAATCTTTCATTTAAAGTATACCAATGTCATGTATTTCATAAATACAACTTCAGGAACATCTTCCCACTGTACCCTCCCTGCCACTTGCACTTCTACACTTCTTCCTCCTCTGTCTTCTATTCTCATTCTTATTTTTTAGTAGGATCCAGTTTCAATTAAATTTATACATATAAATGAACTCTATAATAAGTAAAGAGTTCAGCAAATAGTATAAGGAAAAAAAGCCTGTTCCTCAACAGTCAAGACAAGTGCTGCTCAAAGTCCTGTGTTCTCAGTTTGTCTCCCAGGGTTTTATTTGGGTGAGGAGCTGTTTGAAAGTGCTGCGGAAGCTTCTTCAAGAAGTGTGGCCTAGGGAAAGGGTTTAGGTCAGTTGAGAGCATCCATTCCCTCTGGATTCCTTTCTGACCATGTGGCCCTTCCCTCTTGTACATGCTCCTAGACTGTGGTGCCATCTGCCATGAGCTAGTGTAGTCAAGGGAGTCCCTTATCAGAGCTGGTACCATGTTATTTTGACTTTTATTCTCCATAACTGTGAACTAAATTAACCCTGCTTGTACTTAGTTTCAAGTACAAAAACTGGACTAACATATTTGCCGAACTACAATTCTCTTTTCTGCACTCAGCATTTTTAAAGGTAGTATTAAAAATCCCGATTGAGGCAAAACTCGTACTTCATAGAGAAGTGGTGGCAGTGACAGCCTCAAATTGTAAGATTTGGCCATTTAATTGAAATCACATGTTTCCTCTCAGTTTCATTTGCATGGGTTACAGGCTATAATTAACATCAAGTGGCAAGACGAGATCGAATACAATGGAGTCATGGAGTACTATCAGGGCACTGAAATTGAAACAAACTCTCATGCTGCTTAGCTATGCAAGACAGAGTCTGTGCAGCCACAGAGATGTGACTACAAAGTATGTAAAGAACAGCTGTGGGTGGAGGATGGAGTGGGGGTGCATTAAGTTCACCACTAAATGTAGTGGTGTATAAGATTGCATTATGTTTTGATACCCTCTCACTTGTCTTTAATGCTTAAAGTGTATTTTACTTGGTATTCTGGCCTTTTGCAACTTAACTTCTTGCAAAATCTTACCATATACATTTCCAATGCATATTGACTTTACATTTAAGTCTCTGCCAAAAACAAGTACAAAAAAATAAATGCATATTTTGCTTCTATGCTATTCCACTTTCTACTTCAGAGGCAAAAATGCTCTCTGCATACTCCTTCCCTTCAATAATTCCTTATAGTTTTGACTAATTCTTAATTACCATTCAGTAATCAACTCAACTGTCACAACTCTGGGGTTGCTTTTCCCAAGCATGCCCCACATTGAGTTAGGTTCTGCCATGATCTGAATGGCTATTTTCTTCCAAAATTAAACACTAAAATCTAAGCATAAAGTGGTTATTAGGAGTTGGGATCTTTGGGATGTGATAAAGCCATAAGGGCAATACCCTAATATGTGGAATTAGTGTTCTTATAATAGAGTCACCACAGAATTCACTGACTTCTTCTGTCATATGAGGACACAGGAGGAGTATGTACTAAAATACAAGCTCTTACTGGAGAACAAATCTGTTAGGGTTTTGATCTCAGGTTTTCCAGCCTCCAGCACAGTGAGAAATAAGATTTGTTGTTTATAAACCACCCATTCTATGATATTTTACCATAGTAGCCTCAATGGACTAAGACAGATTGCTTATTTCTATTACAGTATTTATCACAGTACTGTTATCTACCCAAGTGTAACTACAAATCTTTCAGGTTTTTTGCTGTCACTCTCCAATTCTTATTTCATAACGCAATGTCTGACACATATAAAGGGACCCATCCATAAGTACTTATCTCATAAATGAATGGCTTCTTCCTCCTCTGCACCAGATACCTAATTTGTGTTCAATCCACATAAATATTTTCTAGATCAAAATGTATAAACTTTCATATTGACAAGGAGTGCACATACTTTTGAAATTACAACACTGTTGAAATCTAGAGAGCCTATAAAAAGAGAAGATAACAATGAAATGGTAGGTGAGTTTTGTAATATTTTGGGAGCAGTGGCATTTTCAAGCTCTATATTTTCCTTATCCATTATTCTTTCTTCCAAATGAATTGTTATAATTATTGAATTCAGAATGAATGACACTGTGTCCTCTCAGAAGCAGCTCATCCTCAGAGGATGCCCAAGGTAATCTGTAGATAATTACTTCTAGCTGGGTTGCTCTAATCATATGCATGTGTTGGACCCCAGACCTTAGCTTTTGAAATGCTAGTTGCTCCTCAAGAGCTTTCTTCATTACTTTAATGGGATGTGAATAGGATTATCTCTCAGGACTGTTCTTCCTTGTACTGTATCTGCATGTTGTATAATTGAATCTCAAAGTGATCTTGGCAGTTCTAAATCAAATCTGTAGTGGTTCTATGAAGTTCATTTCTTATGTACTATAATCTATTTCCAGGAATTCTTTGTTAGCAATATTTGGAATCACTAGGTATAATAGTGATTTGTTGCAAACTAATTTCCACCATTGATTCCAGGATCTTTGTATCTTGGCTGTATTCAAAACAGTACCACATTCCAGCCCTGCAAGGTAATGCCACCTAGCTGGTACTGTAACTGTCTTCAAAAGGACAGTTAAAGTGGGATGTCTCCAGTTAGTAAATAATATAACACAAGTGAATTCCAGGAGAGTAAAATCATTGTCAAACGTCTTTGTCGTAAACTGGAGTACCTCAGTCAGAAGCAAAGTTGTGAGTGGAGTACCATGACATTGGATAAGGCATTCATTAAGTACATAGGAGAGGTTTTGGCAGAAGCACAACATGCAGTGATGGTAAATCTGTATCAAAAGTCAAATGTTTATTAAAATGAGAATAAAGTGCTGCTACTTCCTTTATGGAACTGTACAATGCAATCAATCTGTCACCAGGTAGCTGATTTATAAACTCAAGGTATGGTACTATATTGGAACATGGTTGCTATTTCTGGCAGATTGCGCACTCATCAGTGGCTATAGTCAGGTGGGCTTTGGAGAGTGGAAATCTAAATTTCTCAGCTCCTGCATGACTTCCACCCTTGTTACCATGGCCTCTCTATTCATGAGCATATTGAGATATGATTAAGGGGCTGGAGAAAGAGAGAAAGAGACTGATATCTACAGAATGGTCACTCTCCCCACTTGATTATTAAAATCTTCCTCTCCCTAAGTCACTCTAAGATAAGCATTCACTCATGACACAAATAACTACATTTGTCACGCAGAGAAGTTTAGTCACCTATCTCTTCCACAAATTCCCTTGAACTGTATTTTGAAAACATTTTCCTTTCAAATCCCTAATCAACCAGCCAATCATTTGGCTATATCCCATCAATTGGTATAAAATTGCTGGTCATTTCTCTTTCCATTGTAAGTGAATAACCAGGTACACTGCTTTATTTTTCTTTTTTTAAAACTTTTATTTAGTAAATATAATTTCCAAAGTACAGTTTATGGATTACAATGGCTTCCCCCCACCATAACTTCCCTCCCACCCGTACCCCTCCCATCTCCCACTCCCTCTCCCATTTCATTCACATCAAGATTCATTTTCAATTATCTTTATATACAGAAGATTGATTTAGTATATATTAAGTAAAGATTTCATCAGTTTGCACCCACACAGAACATAAAGTTGTGTAAAATACTGTTTCAGTACTAGTTATAGCATTAATTCACATTGAACAACACATTAAGGACAGAGATCCTACATGAGGAATAAATACACAATGACTCCTGTTGTTGACTTAACAAGTTGACACTCTTGTTTATGGCATCAGTAATCTCCCTAGGCTCAAGTCATGAGTTTTCAAGGCTATGGAATCCTTTTGAGTTCACTGACTTTGATCTTATTTAGACAAGGTCATAATCGAATTGGAAGTTCTCTCCTCCCTTCAGAGAAGGGTACCTCCTTCTTTGATGGCCCGTTCTTTCTACTGGGATCTCACTCACAGAGATCTTTCATTTAGTTCATTTTATTTTATTTTTTTTGCTACAGTGTCTTGGCTTTCCATGCCTGAGATACTCTCATGGGCTCTTCAGCCAGATACAAATGCCTTAAGGGCTGATTCTGAGGCCAGAGTGCTATTTAGGACATCTGCCATTCTATGAGTCTGCTGTGTATCCCGCTTCCCATGTTGGATCGTTCTCTCCCTTTTTTATTCTATTAGTTAGTATTAGCAGACACTAGTCTTGTTTGTGTGATTTTTTTTTTTTTGACAGGCAGAGTGGATAGTGAGAGAGAGAGACAGAGAGAAAGGTCTTCCTTTCACCCTCCAATGGCCACTGCGGCTGGCGCATCATGCTGATCTGAAGCCAGGAGCCAGGTTCTTTTCCTGGTCTCCCATGTGGGTGCAGGTCCCAAGGACTTGGGCCATCCTCCACTGCCTTCCCGGGCCATAGCAGAGAGCTGGCCTGGAAGAGGGACAACCAGGATAGAATCCGGCACCCCAACCAGGACTAGAACCTGGTGTGTGGGCGCCGCAAAAGGAGGATTAGTGTATGATTCCTTTGACACTTAGACCTATCAGTGTGATCAATTGTGAACTGAAATTGATCACTTGGACTAGTGAGATGACATTGGTACATGCAATTTTGATGGGATTGTATTGGAATCCCCTGGCACATTTCTAACTCCACCATTTGGAGCAAGTCCAACTGAGCATGTCCCAAATTGTACATCTCCTCCTTCTCTTATTCTCACTCTTACTGCTTTATTTTTCTAGTGGAAGAATTACCTTCACTAATGTCTTTCAAGAGTGTTCCCAAAAGGGCTGCAATACAGTAGGTGTTCACTTTAGGGTGATGAGCACATATCATGAAGCATCATCTGCAATTAATCTCTAGCTTGGTTTTCTTTTGCAGATTATTTTAATAATTTCATATATGTATCCAAATGTGCAGTCTAGAAGATAAAAGTGGTGTAGCAGGAGCTGCTTTTTAAGGTAAGTTGTTTGTGCTTTTAGGGACCGTTTGGGTCTCATCATGTGACTAACTCTAGCATTTGATGATTGAGTGCTACTGTGTACACTCAACATTGTCCTTTAGTGGGTAAGAAAATACATACAACATGAAATATCTCTTCTAAGAAGAAGAAGTTGTTGCATATGACACCACTAATGTGCAACAAAGAGGCACAATATCTAACAGGTCTCCTTGAATTTTGGAAGCAACACATTTGTTACTTAAGTATGTTACATGTTAGCTTGGTGGCCTATTGTCAATTTTTCAGCTTCTACTAAGGCCCAGTGACAGACTAAAACCTGTTTATCAGAAGCAGAGTACAGGTGATAATTTGGTACAGAAGTTAAGATGCCTGTTATGATGTGCACATCCCATATCAGAGGACTTGGGTTTGAGTCCAGGCTCTGTTGTGGAATCCAGCTTTCTACTAATGCATACCCTGGGAGGCAGCAGTGCTAAATCTTTTTTTTTTTTTTTAAGTTAGCAGTGCTAAATTGAGTATTTGATAATTTAAGTACTTGGTTTCTGCCACCCATTTGAGAGATATGGATTGAGTTCTTGGCTTCTGGTTCCCCTGTTGTTGAAACAGGAAATGCAAGATCTCTCTTAGCCTCTATGTTACTGTCTATTTTTCTCTGTCTTTCAAATAAATGAAAAGAATTACTTAAGAAAAATGATAACCTGTTTCTTCAATGGATCATAGGGCATTCCTCAAAAATCGTAAAGGCTTGTGATGCAATTGACTTACAGAGACATGTGAAAGTCTTCAAACATCATCACTATCTGCCCTTG
Source organism: Lepus europaeus (assembly GCF_033115175.1). Classification (NCBI taxonomy): domain Eukaryota; kingdom Metazoa; phylum Chordata; class Mammalia; order Lagomorpha; family Leporidae; genus Lepus; species Lepus europaeus. The sequence goes on from NC_084831.1 coordinate 65,184,929, forward strand.
ACAGTTCAAGAAGTATTGAATCTATTGGATCTGTTGTCTCAAGTAGCATAGCAGTTTTCACAACAGCCTATTGTGCAGTCTTCCCTTGCTCTAAGCTTCATTCTAAACAGTGTTTGGACAAGAGAATCAAAGCAAAGTGAGAAATGTATTGCCTCCAAAATTCAAGAAAGGTGATGTGCCTCTGTATTGCATATAGGTAAGATCAAATGCAAGAACTTATCCTTTTTCATAGAAGATATATCTCTTCATCTCCCACACTTCTGAGCAGCCAGAAATTTCATGGAGGTATAAGGCCCTTAGTTCTTGGATTTATTTCCCAGTTGCTGATATGCAAATGTATTTTCAATAAGTCTAGAATATTTGCTACTTTCTTGACAGGTCCAGTCAACACAGGCATCAATATAATGGACCAAGTGTGGTATCTTGTGGAGAAGAAAGACCATAAAGACATTTATGAACTAAATTATTATAGAGGTCCAGTATATTGACATGCCTATCAGAAAGATGATGAAAGTGTGTTCATGACTTGACCTGCTAAATATAGACTGCTTTTGGTGGAATTTAAGACAGGTTTGAAGAAAAGTTTATTTTCCAGATCAATAGTAGCATACTGCAAATCTTGGTATTCATCATTTTTCAGACAATTAAAACACATTTGGTATAGCAGCTCAAATTTAAATACAGTTGCCATCTGGGTAACTTAACATAATCCACTGTCATTCTCTAAGATCTGTTTATCTTCTGCACTAGCTAATAGTCAGAGTGAATGAAGATGTATGGGAATTCCAACACCTGCATACCTCAAATCTTTGATGGTGGCACTCATCTTTGCAATCCCTACAGGAATGCAGTGTTGTTTTTATCTTCTTGCATGAAAGTAGTTATAGCACCTCCCATTTGACATTTTCTATTATGATAAACTTCAATCCACAGGTCATGGAACTGACACACGTCAATAAATAATTAATACAGCAACAAACTCAATAGAAATTCAGATCAAATTATTTATTTTGGCTTTCAGATTTTTGGATGTCAACTCACATTCTTTTCAAACAGAGCCCATTCTCCCTTGCTGGAAGAAATAGTATGGCTATAAGAGTGGTGTTTGCCAATTATCTTTGGCAAAATACACTGAAAAAATTATTTTATGATCAGATTCCATCTTAGCTTGTAACTAATATGAAAAAAAGGAACACTTTAATAACCAAGAACCAAGGTATGTTTTATGTGTAGGTAACACACCATGTTTTTTATTGTCTAAGAGAAAGGAAACTAGGTTTAGAAAAACTGTAGGAATAAGAAAAATTTTATTTGAATATATAATAGTTTGGTTAGGTTTATTTTGGTTACCAAAATTCCACCATAGAATATGTCTGGCAAGATTTTAAGTTCTTGTTCTGATTATTTTTATAACTTGTAGCATTGAACTAGTTACTAAATTGTCATTTTTGTAAGCTATAAAGTGTGGTTGTAAGAAAGGTTTTCAAATAGCTCAAGGAGGCCAGTGCTGTGGCTCACTAGGCTAATCCTCCACCTGCAGCACCTGCACCCTTGGTTCTAGTCCCAGTCTGGGCGCCAGATTCTGTCCCAGTTGCTCCTTTTCCAGTCCAGCTCTCTGCTGTGGCCCGGGAGTGCAGTGGAGGATGGCCCAAGTTCTTGGGCGCCTGCAACCTCATAGGAGACCAGGAAGAAGCACCTAGCTCCTGGCTTCAGATTGGAACAGCACCGGCCGTAGTGGCCACTTAGGGGGTAAACCAACAGAAGGAAGATCCTTCTCTCTGTCTCTCTCTCTGTCTAATTCTGCCTGTCAAAAAAAAAAAAAAGTTCAAGGAAAACACATATGAAAAACTAGGTGTGGATTTCAAAAAATGTGTGCATCAAATTAAACTTATCTGGGGCCAGCACCCTGGCTCACTTGGCTAATCCTCTGCCTGCAGCACCTGCATCCCATATTGGTGCCGGGTTCTAGTCCCAGTTGCTCCTCTTCCAGTCCAGCTCTCTGCTGTGGCCCAGGACGGCAGTGGAGGATGGCCCAAGTGCTTGGGCAACTGCACCCACGTGGGTGACCAGGAAGAAGCACCTGGCTCCTAGCTTCGGATCAGTGCAGCGCCGGCCAAAGCAGCCATTTTGGGGGATGAACCAATGGAAGGAAGACCTTTCTCTCTGTCTCTCTCTATCTCACTGTCTATTTTATCTGTCAAAAAAGAAAATAAACTTACCTTTTAATTCCATTTTCCACAGACTGTGTGAAGTCCCCTGGTATAACTGCTTAGGCTTATTCTAGCTCTAAATTTTCATGTTTCTCCGAAGTGGATAGAACATGGTCAAAAACAAGAAACAGATACTGAAAGGTAATCAGTGCCCTCGCATAATCAGTGTTACATCAACCATTTGTAAGTATTTTTACTCGTACATGTCTAAACTTCATCTTTTTCAGGATAGTTTACAATTTTATAGAGGGACCAAAATGAACTCTTTCCTTGAAAAAGTAAAAGCTAAATGAAATCATCACCATGATGATTTTTACTCACAATATTCTTAAAATATTTTTTTCTCCTCTCCTATTTGTATATTCTAATTTGTTAAAGGCTTTTATGACACCTTATTTCCATTAGCTTTAAAAAATTTACAAATTATGTTACTTGAATAAATTTGAAATGATCCATCCAAGAAGCTAAAGAAAAGTTATTTTTATTTATATTAGAGTGCTTAACAGAATTTACTTGGGAAAAAAAACAACAAAAAACTATGTCTCCATCTCTGTTTCAGTGAATTACTATTACCTCCATCAGATAAGTTACTTGACTGTTTCTACAGAAATCCTACAAACAAATGCTGCACCATTAGGAAATAATGTCATATATTAAGCTTATCTGTAAGGATCTTAGAACAGGGCAGGCCTCATTCAACTTTCTTTATCTGAAGAAAACTTCACGTTTCTGTGAAGTCTAGTTTAACAGTCTGGAAAAAAAAAAAAAAAACCTCTTGTAACAAACAAACGTATCCTCAAAGGCTGTTGCTTCAAATGCCTATTAGTGTAGCATGAAAGAAAATGATAATACAATCGCATTTCACAGTGTGAAATGTGCAAAGTTGGATAGAGACAGCATGTGTTGTCATCGGTTAATGTGCAAATGTTAGCTGCCAGGGTGAAGCAACCAGGAGTGAACCCTGGAATGATTGCTTTCACCCTGAAATGTCAGCAAATCACAGAAGTGAAGAAGAGTAAGCAACTTTTCCTGAACATGATGAAAGTATTTACTAGAGCAGCAAAAATAACATATTTAATATTTATATTTTATTAACAGAGAGACAACTGTGCCTTTGCATGCTATGACTTCAGGAAGCAGAGGCTAGGCTTAATATGGAAATGCTTATTTTGATGTACCACCATATGTAGCGCCTTTCCTTTCCAGCTGGCTGGCCTTACCACCTCTCTCCATTCTTTTCTATCCAACCCAAAGCTCACCAGGAAACTGCTCCTAATTAGCTTTAGCCATTTTCCTGTTTCACAGACTTGTGGACTTTTAGACTATCAGCGCTGGAAAAGACTTTATAAATAATTTAGTTCAGCTCCATTTCTCCCCATCTCATTTAAATGACTGTGTGCATATGTGTAGGTAACACACCATGTTACTGTACATGTGTACAGTACACATGTACTGTACACACACAGGCATGCAAGTATGCACATGTATTTAAGATTCATATATGTTAGTATTCTTTTTCATCAACAAGCTATGTTTTAATTTTACTGGGAAATATTACTTAGTAAATTTTATTTGCATCCTTGGATGGATGAGATGAGAAGATCTTATTGACAAATTAAAGGAACTCACAATCAGCTTCGAGATTTCTTTTGGCAGGATGTTCACTGATATTGGATGCACCTTTTTGTAGATATACTGAGGGGAATACTGCAATAATGCTAGTAATATAGTCTGGAACAACTGTTTTTTAATGGTAAGTAGCCTGTCAGCCTCAAAAGTAAGACATATAGGATACAGCCTTAGGGAGAAATGTAAATCTACTTATATTGCCTTCAATATTTTAACAGCTTCCAACGTATCCTCTACTAAGATATTGGCTAATCTGAGATTAATGTTTGAAGAGCAACTTCTACCTTCCTGAGCCTAAGTTTTTTTTTTTTTATTAAACTTTTATTTAATGAATATAAATTTCCAAAGTACAGCTCATGGGTTACAATGGCTTCCCCCTCCCAAAACTTCCCTCCCACCCACAACCCTCCCCTTTCCTGCTCCCTCTCCCCTTCCAATCACATCATGATTCATTTTCAATTCTCTTTATATACAAAAGATCAGTTTAGTATAAATTAGGTAACGATTTCAAGTTTGCCCCCATATAGCAACACAAAGTGAAAAAAAAAAATACTGTTGGAGTACTAGTTATAGCATTAAATAAGAGTGTACAGCACATTAAAGGCAGAGATCCTACATAATATTTTTTTTAAAAAATTAATTAATTTTCTATGCCATTTCCAATTTAACACCAGGTTTTTCTTTTTTCATTTCCAATTTTCTTTATATACAGAAGATCGATTCAGTATATAATTAGTAAAGATCTCATCAGTTTGTACCCACGCAGAAACACAAAGTGTAAAAATACTGTTTCAGTACTAGTTATAGCATCACTGCACATTAGACAACACATTAAGGACAGATCCCACATGGGATGTAAGTACACAGTGACTCCTGTTGCTGACTTAACAATTTGACACTCCTGTTCATGGCATCAGTAATCTCCCTAGGCTCTAGTCATGAGTTGTCAGGGCTATGGAAGCCTTTAGAGTTCGCTGACTTTGATCTTATTCCGATAGGGTCACAGTCAAAGTGGAAGTTCTCTCCTCCCTTCAGAAAAAGGTACCTCCTTCTTTGATGGCCCCGTTCTTTCCACTGGGATCTCACACATAGAGATCTTTCATTTAGGTCTTCTTCTTTTTTTCTTTTCCATGGTATCTTGGCTTTCCATGCCTACAATACTCTCATGGGCTCTTCAGCCAGATCCGAAAGCCTTAAGGGCTGATTCTGAGGCCAGAGTGTTGTTTAGGACATCTGCCATTCTATGAGTCTGCTGTGTATCCCACTTCCCATGCTGGATCTTTCTCTCCCTTTTTGATTCTATCAGTTAGTATTAGCAGACACTTGTCTTGTTTGTGTGATACCTTTGTTTCTGAGCCTAAGTTTTTAATTTCTTTCTATGAAACATAAAGCAGAAATCGAATGGTTGGGTGATGGAGCATTAACACTAGCACCAACAGTAACTGTTAATGTCAGGTTACATAGCAAAGGCTTAACATGGCTTACCTGCAGGAAAACATGTTTTGTGGTAGGTGATTTTTAGTAGAGAATAGAAAACTGAATTGTTGGACAGTGCCGGAGGCAGGGGGAAGCTTGTCTGAGAAATAAGAATTGATAGCAAAATTAGAACTTGTAATAGTATCTCAGTGCTTCCTTAATGTCAGTGTTCTTAGCTATTCTTCACTTTTTCTTCAGAATGTTCATCTGTAATTTATTTAATTAGAAAGGGATTTGTTAAAGTATCTCATGCATGGTATTTTTAGAAGGACTGAAGAAAAAGATTTAAGCTCTTTTCTGGGTATGACTACCAGAACCACAACCACAAATGAGCCTGACAAAATTGCTTCTGCTTTAGGAAGCACCAAAATCAAGAAAGAACGATGAAAGTGGCCAGGTTCAGAACGGTTCCATCTCTTCCACAATGGACAGTTGCTGAATATGTAAGCTGATGGAATGGCTAATGATTCTGGAATCCTTTCTTTACCATATTTCACACTATCAAAATCAATATCTCATATTGCCATCTCTTTCTCTGGGTGACTTAATTCTGCATCTATGCTTCAAGTAGTGGATCTGAGCAGCAGAAATTATTTCATGATTTTTGTACTCTCCCTTTTTAATGGTTGATTTATTTATTTGAAAGGCAGAGTTACATAGAAGGGGAGAGAGAAAGAGAGAAACAGAGAGATATTCTATTTACTGGTTCACTCCCCAAATGGCCACAATGGCCAGGACTGGGCCCAGCCAACACGAGTAACCTGAAACTCCATCTGAGTCTTCCGCATGATGGTAGGGGTCCAATTACTTGGACCATCTTCTGCTGCTTCCAGATGCATGAAATGGAGCAGTCAGGACTCAAACCACAGGTTCCATGAGTTTTCACGCTTGTGCAATGGTAGTTGGGCAATGTAGTTGTAGGGTTTTGTTATCTTAACGTAACCAAGAGTAAATAAGCAAAATTTATGGAAAACTAATTTATAATTAAACAAATAGCCTGAGAACAACCCACCAAAATGTGCAAATATTATGCAATGTCTAATATATGTAAACTAATTAGTGTAAAGATTCACATTGGGAAATTAAGGAATGAAATGCATTACCTGTATTAGTTGTTTTTGGCCAATGCTGTGCTAGAGACTCTGAACCAAACAATGTGCCTAACAGGTGCCCATAGTCTCACACTATTTCACTCTGACAAGAGAGAGGCAGACACATACAGAAAGAGAGAAAGAATTGTGGATGAAGTAAATAAATAATGCTTATGTATCAGAAGAATTATCTCCCTTACGAGGGAGATTAATTTAAACACAATGAGAATATATTCTGTTGTTCACTTTACCCATGTGAAGTGTTAGTATGTATGTAATATAATGCAACCTTATTAGATTTGTTCATGATGAGCCATAGCAGAAGTACCCTCCACTTACAATGCTGGCATCCCATATTGAAATGCTTGTTAGGGTACTGGCTACTCCACTTCTGATCCTGCATTCCTGCTAGTGCACCTGAGAAAGCAGTGGAAGATGTGCCAAGTACTTAGTTCCCTGCCAGCCATTTGGGAGACCTGGATGGTGTTCCTTGCTCCTGGCTTCTACCTGGCCCAGTCCTTACTGTTGCACGTGTTTGCGGGGTCAACAAAAGAATGAAAGATCTCTCTCTTTCTCTGTGTCTCTCCTTATCTACCTGTTACTCTGCCTTTTGAGTAAATAAATAAATACATAAATATCTAAAAAATGATTGCCTTCATGTCTATATGCTTTATTGAAAATATTAGGAAAAGTAATGCCAGGTACTCATATAATTGGATAATATGTAATGAAAATAACGTTCATTCTCAAGAATAATTTTCTCCACTTATTTTTTGGGTACAAAACAGAGTTTATTTGTCAAATATTACTGATATATACTTTGCTATATCAGCACAGTATTTCCTATATGCTATAAGAAAGTTACAACACTGGAGTGAACATCTGGCCTTATGGTCAGTTAGGACACTCATGTCTGACATCAAAGTGTGAGTGTCAGTTTTTTTTTTTTTTTTAAGATGTATGTTATTTATTTGAAAGGCAGAGAGAGAGAGAGAGAGAGAGAGAGAGAGAAAGAGAGAGAGAGAGGGCTTCCCTCTGCTGGGTCACTCCTCAAATGGCTGCAACAACCAGGACTGGGAGAAAAACCAGGAGCTTCTTCCAGAATTCCCATTGGGTACAGGAGCCCAAGGACTTGCTCTTTTCTACTGCTTTCCCAGGCATATTAGCAGGGAGCTGGAAGTGAAACAGTGGCAATACAAACTGGTACCCTTATGGTACCCCAGCATCATAGGTGGCAGCTTTACCCTCCACTCCAAAACACCTGACCCTGTGTGTCAGTTCTGATTCTAGCTCCTGATTCAGTCCTAATGCAGACCCTGGGATGTGGCAGTGATGACTCAAGTGATTGCTTTCCTGCCAGCCACATAAGAAATCTGCATTGAGTTCCTTGATCCTGTCTTCAACCTCAGCCCAGCCACAATAACTGTAGGCATTCAGGGAGTAAACCAGCAGATGGGAGCTTCTCCCTTCATATTTCTAAACATAAATAAGTAAATAAATAGATTTCAATGTGAAAAGAAAGTCACTTAAAAACAGAAAGCCACATAACTCATTTGATTTTTATTGACAAATAATAAGTGGTAACAATAGTAGTTAGATATGTATTCAGGATTTTTACATGGGTCATTAAAATTTATTCTCAAAATATCTTGTATAGTAGACAGCCTAATGTTATTATTCTATCTATTTATTTCAAAAGGATAAATGCCAACATGATATAAGTGGACAAGCATGAGTGCAAGCTTTGATTTGCTCAAATCCCACTTAATCCAAAGAAAAGCCTATTTGTAGACTGGTCCTTTTCAGCCTCCTGGAAGAACCTTTTGACTATAATGCCATAGGTTGCCTTGTTTATATTTGATGCTTTGGGGGTACTTTGCTATGCTAGTTACCTTACAATATGATTTATGGTGAAGGCATATCTTTGCTGGTGTTGGGATCAGGGGGACATGAAGGGCTGATGTCTGAATAATCAAGGGATGTGAACGCTGCATGCATTTGTAATTAGTCCTCAATAAATAACCTCTGCACAACATGATTTGAGTAAACTTTTCCCATTGACGTCATTTCACACATGTTGTCACATGTAATTGCTAGAATTAAGCACACTCCAAAGCAACTCCATTGGGAGGGAACACCTGAAATACTTGCGGCTGTATCCTTAGGAACTGTGCTCCACGTACCTTTCTGCTTTGATGAGTTTTGTCTGTGTCCTTCAGCTGTAATAATCCATAACCATAGGAGTTTATGAGTCCTGTGAATCATTCCAGTGAGTCATTGAACATGGCCAGAACCTTAGGAAACCCTGACAGTAAGAAAAATGGAATATCACACAGATCTCCAAAATAAACTTCGGAATTTTTAATGAAAACCATCACACATTTTATTTTAGAGCATCTCTCTCTTTCTCTCACTCTCACTCTCGCTCTCTTTCCATTAATTAGCACAATTAAACAGAGCTGCAGGCATGTTACATTTCCTTTGGCAAAGTACATGAAATTACATGTTACAAGTGAGGGTGATTTGTCTTCCAATATTCACAAATATTTCTTTAAAAATTGAAATATTGTTTGTTCATGAATAGCAAAGCATAGCTGTGCTCTATAAATGAGATATGAAAAACTGAGTATTGTAATGAGCTACTAACTTATTTTTAGAGGTTCTCTCATACTTTCTGTTGTTATTTGGAAATATTTAATGGAGAAAATATTGATTCTACTTTTCAGTAGTCTCAGTAGGTGGTCCTCTCTCTGGCTTAGTTTGTAATAATGCTAGGCCCCCTTCTAGTAAGGAAATGTCACTGGCTTGGCATCCTATAGGTGAAAGAATTCCATGTGGACCTTCCCTTCACTCTTTTCTTTTCTTGTTGAATTACTTTCTCTTATATTGTTTTAAGACATTAATTGATATTGTAATGTTATTCTTTGATTTTATATGTTGCAATATGAAGAAGCCCCTGTGATGATCTAATATTCCTACAATTGATTAGAACTGTAAGTTTTACTTATTCTTTACCTATTCATTTAACCTATTCATTTTAAATGTTCAATCAAGATACACTTTTTTAAATGTGAATCTATATATATATATATATATATATATATGTGAATCATATATTTGAGGGGAATAATTTTGCGTTTGTTTAACTTGTGGAAATGGCTATATATTTAGAAAGCAATTAATTCTATTTGTTTGTAAACCAATGGAAACTTCCTATAATAAAAGTGAAAAATCATTAACAAGATTGGTTTTTCTTGAAATTATCTTTTCTTTGACTTTAAAATACTAGACCTATTAAAAGAAATTGCAATATTTGAAGCTATTTCAAATATTGTATATCCACAGAGGAAAAGGAGAGAAAAAAAATCAACAATACTTCAGTAGGATATAAACCCTGGAGAGCCAATGGATAGCTATATTCCATCTGGTTCATTCTCATTTTTAGGGTAGAAATACAAACTACAACTGAAATGACCTGGTGGTTTTCCATAGCTGGGCAACCAGCTGTTGCATTTGAGCCAGTTTTAATGTTCATATGTTAGTCAGTTAGGTTTCCTTTGAAATTATTTTCCAGTTTAATGAGATTCATGGATTTCCTTGACATGGAGGTTCTCTTCATGTCTTATATATTTATTCTTATCTCATTTTTTAAAGCTCTTAAAAATAAGAAACTATCACAACATGCTATTTTTTTTTTCTGGTTTTGACCATAGGCCATATTTACTATTCAAGAAGCAGAGCAACTGGAACACAAAAGCATGGCACAGAAGCCTTTTTATTATGGTCATATAGGATTATCTGAATCTCATTAACTGCTGTGGGTTTGTGCCTACAAGAAATATGCTTCATTATCATTGTAAACTTGCAAAATTTCCCTGTCTGAGACCAAGCTAAATAGAAATCTCTGGCTTGGTAACATTGTTAGAAACTGGTATTTTTATATATCATTCAAAATGTTGGTAATCTACTAATCTACTTGCTTTTTCTGTGGTTTAGCTGATCGTTTAAGCAATATCATTTCATACTAAAGTGTGCCTACTCTGGAGGCAGGCAATATAGATTGAATGCTAGCTTTGACATGCTCTATTTTTAGATTATCTTGGCAAGTTACCTTGTCTCTCTAAACCTCAACTAGTTTATCTATAAAATGAGAATAACAGTATCTATTTCTCTGGACATTTTTAAAGAATAAAGAGAATGCCAGTGAAACCAGTAGAACATAATAAAGCATTCATAAGTTTACTTTCTAAATTTATAAAAATTAAGTTATAAATATACTCTTTTTTAAAACTTGCCAAATGAAATAACATTGTTGACTATGATAAATAGACAAAATACAAAATACTTAAAAAGCAATGGAAAATTGTTTTCATTGTTAGTGTGAAAACTACTTTAAGAACACTAATCTAATCCCTAGAAATAATGCTAGGTATTAGATTCCCATGTCATCATATCAGATTAGAAATATATGACAGCAGCATCATGTTTTTGCCATTGTTTCACCCTTTATAAAAGGTATACTGTTTTCTTTTTTTTTTTTCTTAATTAAGGGGAACAGATTCCATATATTACATAGATGCAATTCTAAGAACATAATGATACTTCTCTCTTCCCTTCTTTCCTCTCCCCCTTCTCTCTTTATCTCTTTTCTGTTTTTAAAATAACATATTTCCAATTTATTTTATTGAATCTTGCCTTTTTTCCCTGAAAATGATACTAATTTTCAAATTTGATAATGACATTAGCTGGAAACAAATCAATGTCCAAGTCTAAAAGTTATCCTAACCACTGTATTTTAATCTTCATTTATAAAACTACAAGTTCTTCTCATACTGAGGTTGTGTTCTATGTATTTCTGATCCATTCTTCCCATAGTGCCAGGAGACAGAGTACACTCTAGCAGAATGACAAAATGTAGATTATAAAGCCAAGAAGCATACCTAAGGACTAAATACTGATTCTGCTCTACTTAATCTTTCTCTAGCTCAGTTTTACTATTGCTACAAAGTGAATCATGCGCCTTCTCCCTCTTTGCCCTGTGATTCAGTCATACTGAAGCATGTACAATTCTTACAGCTTTTTCTCACACTGATTATACTGATTTTGTTGACTTTTGTTGCACTTCTCTGATTTTTTTAACTGCTTCTCATCCATGAGACAAATAAAATGTTATTACCTAGGAAAAACCTTTTTTGATTCCACACACTGAACTCAGTAGAACAGTTACTCTTTTTTTGTAAGAATCCTCCCTTAATCTGCCCTTCTTTCCTATCCACCATACATGCAAATAACATGTAATGTGTTTTTCTAAATTATTTTAATATTTGTGTTTATATATTTAATTAACTATTTATCTCTCAAGTTTTGGAAGCTCATTTCCTTCTTTTAATAGAGTACTACTCTTTGGGATAAAAACCTGAATTTTACATTTTTTTAAAAGATTTATTTTATTTATTTGAAAGACAGAGTTACAGATTGAGAGGGAGAGACAGAGAGAAAGGTCCTTCCTCTGATTTTCACTCCCCAGATGGCCACAATAGCCGGAGCTGCACCAATCCGAAGCCAGGAGCCAGGAGCCTCCTCCGGGTCTCCCATGTGGGTGCAGGGGCCCACGCACTTGGGCCATCTTCTACTGCTTTCCCAGGCCATAGCAGAGAGCTGGATCGGAAGTGGAGCAGCCAGGATACCCTTCATGCCAGGGCTTTAACTCGCTGTGCCACATTGCAGGTCCTTAATTTTACATTCTTAATGTCTGCCATTGTTATGATTACTGCTAACTAGTAACAATGATTGTCCATTCCTTTTTGTTTGTTTTACTATTGCTTCAATATAACTGGAGAATGAGACATCTCACATCAAAACGGTGGTTACTTAAAGCCATTATCTCAAGAAGGCATGAGAAATATAAGAATCCAGGAGAACATTTTGAAAAACTCACCTCATGGGATTTTGATATGCTTTTAAAGTGTCAGATGATCAAGCTCTTCCAAGCAGTAGCAACTAATAAAAATGCTAGACTGATTTGCCCATATCCATAGATATGGCCATAAGGAGACAATTAAATAGTTTTAGACAATTTATGACTCATGGCTTAATAGCATGAAATTCATCTTTCCATCAGTTTGCTATGTCTGTCCTCCCTCTGCCCCTTGCCATCCCATGTCCCTTGTGGTTTTTGTGTGGGTAGGTCCAAGTAGATTCTACACAAATAGTAGTTCTGTAACTACAAAGGACTCTGAAGTTTTCAGCCCCTGCTGTTATATAAGGGTTTATGACAAAATTTGCATTCCCTTCCTCTGGTGTGAGAAATACTGTCTTGTGGAATGTCTCTGGGAATGGAGGGAGATGCCACTTAGCATTATCCTAGAATGCAACAAACAAAAACAACTCTAAATATCTCCAGGAGTCTGTTTTGTCTGATAGGACGTGGTTGTTCTCCCAAGTTCATGTGTTGGAGGGGTGGCTTCAGTGTGGCTGTACTGATGTGCTGGGGTCATTGCCTGGTGGAGCCAGATGGAGAACCCTTTGGAGAGCAGGTGGAATGGCCTCAGAAGGGGATGGTGGGAGCCTGTCTCTATCTGCTTGTGGTGATCTTTTCCTCCTGCATGTCCTCCTATGTTTTAATGCCCTCCACCATTCACCATGAGGTCTTCAATTAATCTAGGCAACACCAACACCTTGCTTTTGAATCTCTGGAATTGTGAGCTAAAAAAGTGTATTTTCTTTATAAAAGTAATCTGCCTATGTATGCCATGATAGTAATGAAAACACAGGTTAATACTCTATGTTTCTAAGGATTTCAGATAAATATCCTTGTGCACATCTACACATCTGTCAATACTCTCTGCCCAGAAGCTGTACATAAACACCAGACTCAGGGAAAATTATCTGCTACCACAGAGAGAACTGCACATATTCTTCACTTTGAGAATCATTTAAATATTTTAAATTGAGTATTTTATGTATGACAAGCAAAAATTCAAGATTCTAAATGAATTAGGGAAAAGTAAAGGTTAAAGCATAGACTTTTATGCTTGAATTCAGGGTGGGATACTCAAAATTTATTTTCATATTTTAATTTTTTCTTATAGATAATAATTTCTGTTGTCTGAAGTATACTCATATATATTTGTTAAAACATTGCTTTGATCAAGTATTGTGCTAATTTTCTACATTTAAAAATAAGCATTTCAAAAGAATATTTTCTCATAACTTATTTTTTTTTTTGACAGGCAGAGTGGACAGTAGAGGGTGACAGAGAGAAAGGTCTTCCTTTTGCCTGTTGGTTCACCCTCCAATGGCCGCCGTGGTAGGCGCGCTGCGGCCGGCGCACTGCGCTGATCCGATGGCAGGAGCCAGGTGCTTCTCCTGGTCTCCCATGGGGTGCAGGGCCCAAGCACTTGGGCCATCCTCCACTGCACTCCCTGGCCACAGCAGAGAGCTGGCCTGGAAGAGGGGCAACCGGGACAGAATCCGGTGCCCCGACCGGGACTAGAACCCGGTGTGCCGGCACCGCAAGGCAGAGGATTAGCCTAGTGAGCCACGGCTCCGGCGGTTTTCTCATAACTTATAAGAGGGAGAATAAAAATCAACATTGTGGCATAGGTGTTAAGTTGTTGCCTGTGATGCCAGCAACATACCTGGGTTCTGGTTCATGTTCTGGCTGCTTCATTTCTGATCCAACTTCCTAATAATTGCCTAGGAAAGCAGCAGAGGGTGGCTCAAGTGCTTGAGACCCTGCCATCCATGTGGGAGATCTAGAAGAAGCTCCTGGCTCCTACCTTTGTATAAGCCCAGTTTTGGCCATTGCAGTCATTTAGGGAGTAAACCAGCAGATGGAAGATCGATCTTATCTATACTCTGGAGGAGTATATACTTATATACTTATTACTTGTTGAATTCTTTATTTAATAGATGGTTAAGCTTGATGTTATAAAATAAACTAAAAGTATGACATTGTAAAAATTAAAGAAAAAGAATGAGAAAGGAAGGGGGAGGGAGGGTAGGAGCATGGGCAGGAGGGAGGTTAGAGTGGGAAGTATCATTGTGCTCTTAAATCTGCATATATGAAATACATCAAATTTGTTCACTTTATATAAATATTTTTTTAAAAAAAGAATAAAAGCACTACTACCATATTTTCCCCCAATCAAATAAAATAAATGCGTAGATATGCTGATATTTAAAATTTTTAAAAAGTACATGAATTACAGAATTGTTCCTGGTATAGATTTTTTGACTCAATCTTGTATTTATTTCCTTAGTAATATGACAAGTAATAACTTTTGGCATCATAACAGGCTTTAGTCTAAGAGATTTATTTAAATTATCTGACTTAATTCCAAAGTAAACCTGTGACTGGCTATTATGATTTTCTTTTACTTCATTTGATTTTCTTTTCTTCTCTTTTTATTTATTTATTATTCATTTATTTATTTGACAGGCAGAGTTAGACAGTGAGGGAGAGAGACAGAGAGAAAGGTCTTCCTTCCGTTGGTTCACCCCTCAAATGGCCACTATGGCCGGCATGGTGCAGTCGGTGCGCTGCGCCGATCCGAAGCCAGGAGCCAGGTGCTTCCTCCTGGTCTCCCATGCAGGTGCAGGGCCCAAGGACTTGGGCCATCCTCCACTGCACTCCCGGGCCACAGCAGAGAGCAGGACTGGAAGAGGAGCAACCGGGACAGAATCCGGCACCCCGACTGGGACTAGAACCCGAGGTGCCAGAGCCACAAGCGGAGGATTAGCCTAGTGAGCTCTGGTGCCAGCCTTTTCTTTTCTTTTTTTTTTTTTAAAAATTCCATTATTTATTTAAAAGCCAGAGTTACAGAGAGAAAGGAAGTGAGAGAAAGAGATCTCCTATCTGTTGTTTTACTCCCCTAACGGCCACAAAAGCAGGGGCTAGACTAGACCAAGACAGGAGCCTGGAGTTTCTTCCAGATCTCCCATATGGGTGCACGATCCCAAACATCTGGGGAATCTTCTGCTGCTTTCCCAGGCTATAGTAGGGAGCTGGATTGGATTTGGAGCAGCCAGAAGTCAATTGGTGTCTATATGGAATGCTAGCCTTGTAAACTGCAGCTTAAACCACTACACCAAGATGTCAGCCACCTATCATGATTTTCTGGATGATAGTATTATTAAATATCACTCCATTTTAAACTTAATGATGGCAGAATTTATTGCCACTTTGTTCAACAATTTGTATTCTATACTATGATACTTGGGCACAAATCATATAACTATTGTAAAGCCATAAATAAATACCTATTTTAGTGTGAAGATTCTGAGCTCTCACTGAACAAATAATTTTAGTTTCATAACGATAAAATGATGTATTTAGTTCATTGTCCATAATCTGCTTTGTTCTTCCAAAACTCACCCTTCTTTCTACAATTCTAATGTGTTGAATACCTGTCATCATGTAGAAACCGATCTAAGTAGATTTGTTCAGAAAGAGAGAGAGAGAGAGAGAGAGAGAGAGAGAGAGAGCAGAAGCAGCAGCAACAGAAGAAGAAGAAGAAGAAGAAGAAGAAGAAGAAGAAGAAGAAGAAGAAGAAGAAGAAGACGACGACGACGGAGGAGGAGGAGGAGGAGGAGGAGGAGGAAGTGGAGGAGGAGGAGAAGGAAGGGAGCGAAGAGGAAATAAAAGAGGAAAAAAGTTGTTTTATCTCAGAAAATCTATCTAGAAGTCACCTGCAGCTTAAATGTACATTTTCATTGCACAACAGAACCTTTCTTTCCTTACCTTCCCAGTACATTGCCTGTCTAGTTAAATTTATGACACTGAACCACATTTTGCTTTATTTTTCTGAAAGTGGTTTAAAAGTGTTCTGGAACTCTCCAAACAATAAAAACCTAACAAGAGCAGTGTTTTCTAAACAATAACTCATTTTTAAGTGGTCAATAAATACAAATAAGGCAAGTCCCCAAAGTTCTTCTTGTAACTTACTAGAAAGAACAAGGATTAAAAAGAAAAATCCATGTGGACCTGTGGCATAGTGACAGCTATATGGGTCCTTTCCAAGCTTGCACTGAACCCCAAGCCAGCTCAGTGTGGGTCATTTAGCAAAAAATGGTTGGAAAAAAACACCTGGAGGCAATGGCTCATGTCTTTTAGTTCAGCTTACCTTCAGAAATTCCACTAGATGAGATTGGAAGAAAATGTGAAATTTTACTAATTTTGCACTAATTTAGCTTTTCTTTAATACTAATTACTAGAACCCATATAATTAATACTGAGTATATAATGATCATATAAATCAGAAAAAAATAGGAATAAAAGTGCCATTAATAAATGTAAGGAAACAATTGGTTCAAATAAGGGTTCTTTCCGAAAACTGAACCCTGTGGCCATCCTAAAAATGATAATCTAGAATATATCCATATTTTTTAAATCCCAAAACAATAACCTGAGTCATATATTCTTTTTTTAAAAGATTTATTTTATTTATTTGAAAGAGTTACAGAGAGGGGTAGAGACAGAGAGAGAGGTAGGTCTTCCATCAGCTGGTTCACTCCCCAGATGGCAGCAATGGCCGGAGCTGTTCCGATTCGAAGCCAGGAGCGAGGAACTTCTTCCAGGTCTCTCACACAGGTCCAGGGGCCCAAGGAGTTGGGCCATCTTCTACTGCTATCCCAGGCCATAGCAGAAAGCTGGATGGGAAGAGGAGCAGCCAGGACTAGAACTGGAGCCCACACGGGATGCCAGCACTTCAGGCCAGGGCATTAACCTGCTGTAACAAAGCGCTGGGCCCAATCATATATTCTTAATATTTATGGTCACATATAAGATGAGACTTGTATGGTTTACAACAATCATACTTAGTTTTGATACTTCTCTAAAAATTCCTAATGGGTATCACAAACTTTCTTTCTTTGATCATTTAGTTCTTTATATAATTACTGTTTTAAAACTGATTAATTTATAAGACTATGAGAATGTTGAAAATAATTACTTCAGGAATTCAATGTGATTTTACAAGAAAGAAGGAAATACGACAAATTTAAAATATTAATTCTATATTCACAAGCTAGTTAGATTTGTCATTAATTTCCTTCCATCAGATGATTTCAAAAGTTAAGAAAGTCTTCCCATTTAAACACACACACACACACACACGAGTCTGGAAATCTCGTTTTATTACAACTACTATATGACTCCACCTAGAACATTAGGTTTTTATCTATGTTAGCTTCATTTTTCTGGAGAATGAAAACTAGAGGTTCACAAACAGTGATGCAGAAAATTGAGTAGTTAACCTTAAGTCAAATTATACTATCCTTACCTACAAAAATGTACACAGACTTTACTTGCACCTTGATTGTGCTATTCATGACTAACTTTAAACATAGATAATGGACAAAAATCAGGATCAATTTAATGGTGCCAAACAAATCTTAATTTTCCATTGAATAGATTATTAGAGGTATTCTCTGATGGCAATTGTGACACTATTTAAATAAAGCTCATTTTTTTTTTCCTTTCCAGTCCTCCACTGTTATCTTCACTAGTTGAAACTGGCTCAGATTTTGCCTTTGCTCTATGTAGTTAATCCTAAGCAGTTTATACTTTTGTTCATTTCTGAAGTTGGGGCTTGGGAGACTATTAATTTTTCCACCTCCTCTCTGCCTATTCTGAAACTACTACTGAAAGAATGTGTAACTTGTATTAGATGCTTATGAAGAAACCTGAGGAAGAGTTTCATTTCTGTCTTTAATGACATTTCCATAGAATTATATTACAGGTAATGAGAATCATGCAATTTTATCAACAGTTAATTTCATATAGGTACCTCCAGTAAATATTTGAACTGTATAAAATACCATCATTTTCTTGGGTTTAATTATTGAACTCAGTTGTTGGATGCCTGGGTCCCAGGTATTGTCTCTGATGCAGGAAGGAATTCAAGGAGGAGACACAAGTAATGTATAATAGAAGAATCAGTGGGAGTGCAGGTAAATTTGAGTTACATGTACCAAATAAAGTTTGGACATTGTTCTTTTTATATCATCTTGAGAAAAAGGAAAATGGAATATCCACTAGTGGTGGTGCTTTGGGCACTAGGAATTTGGTGACTGCCCATTTTCTGTCCTTTTTAGAAAGTCTTGAAAGTGTCATGGAACAGGTGGATGATGGGATTGTGTTAGTCATAGTAATTTTAATAAATATCACTACAATGAATGACAGGACATCTCTGGAACATGGATGGTTGTCTAGTTCCAGTCTGCACCAGTTTTGCTGCAATAGTGAGTTTGGCTTGTCCGGTAATGGATTGAGGTTTAGAAGCAACTCTAGGGGAAACTGTGGGACACATTTCCCACAGCTCTTTCTCTGTTACCTGTCTCCTTACCTATATCAACTCTAACTTCCCTCTATCTGGACTTAGCTTGATCAAGGATGTTAGCTATATGTACCATATTCTGTCTTCTAGCTTATTTCAATTGAGTCTTAAATGAAAATGTATTTGCTAGTTAAGTTATTATAGCATTAAGCAATGTGGCACAGGTTTTTTGATTTACTACATTTTACATTTACATGTAATATTCACAACAATCCTGCAGGATGACTATTGTGATTACCTTCATTTTATAAATAAAGGAGCTCTAAGAAATAACACAGTAAATGGAAGGCCAATGCAGCTGCTATTTTTAACCTTGAAAATTATCTACATGTATTGATAATTGTATATTCACCCATAATTCTCTACTGAAATAAGATTTAATTTATACCATCATATATTAAAATGAACTCCATAGTTTACAGTTGGCTTCAGACTTGACTTTATATAATTCTGTGACCCAAAATATCATCTTGTTTTGTATTGCATGGATTGGGTTCAATGAAATCAGTGTCTGTAATTTATTGCAACATTAACAAATGAATAATTTTTGATAAATCACAGCTGTTCATTCAAAGTTTCTATAAATGTCATTTCCTGAATTGGCAACAACTACCAGAAAATTAGTTTTATTTTTGCTTTGATATCAAGGTGCAATGTGATAGTTGTTGTGCATGCCAAAAATTTCTCGATATGTCCACTTCTTCAGATATCCCCAGTTTCATTCTGACAAGTATATGGTCTGGAAAAAGAACAAAATGAAGCACAAAAAGATAGACTTTTAAGATGTATAGACATACATATATAAATGTTCGCTTTAAATTATGCCCTTCACATAGTAATATAGTTTTCTTTCATCATTTTATGATGTTTATAATGAAGTCCATGTTAATGATATTAATATATCCATATCTGCTTTCAAAAATGGTATTTATATGCATACATACAATGTTCACATATAAAACAAACATAAAATGTTAAAAATTAATAAATCTGTGTGTGCTCATTGAGCTCTTTGTTTTCTGTTATTTGAAATAATTTAAAATAAAAAAGGCAAGATGAAAAATTGAGTTAAAATTATAATCTTTTGTTTTTAAAATTTATTTTTTAAATGTTTATTTATTTGAAAGGCAGAGTGACAGAGAGAAGTAAAGAGAGAGAGAGAGGTCTTCTATCTGCTGGTTCACTCCCCAAATGGCTGCAATGGCCAGAGCTGAGCTGATCTGAAGCCAGGAGCCATGTGCTTCTTGCAGGTCTTCTGTGTGGATACAGGGAACCAAGGAGCTGGCCATCTTCTACTGCTTTCCCACGCCATAATAGACAACTGGATTGGAAGCAAAGCAGCCAGGCCTTGAACTAGCAAACACATAGGATATCAGACCTACAGGCCAGGGCTTCTACCTGCTGTACCACAGTGTTGGCTCCAAATTTTTTTATTTATATAAAGTGAACATATTTCATGTATTTCATATATACAGACTTAAGAGCATAATGATACTTCCCACCTTATCCTCCCTCCTTCCCACACTCCCACCTCCCTCTTTCCTTTCTTATTTTTCTTTTTTTTTACACTGACGTGCTTTCAGTTTATTTTATAATCAAAAGCTTAACCCTCTACTAAATATACTATTCAACAAGTAGTAATAAAAAAAAAGTTCCTCAAAATGCCAGTTTCAGTCACATACATTACATTTTTTTACTTTGCATATTAGTTGCTACAACCTATGGAAAAGACATGACATTTGTCTTTTGGGAACTGGTTTATTTCACTAAGCATAATAATTTCTAGTTGCGAAAGACAGGATATTATTCTTATGTACAACTGAGTAGAGTTCCATAGTATTTGTGTGTGTGTGTGTGTGTATTTATAGGTATATATCTCATTTTCTTTATCCAGTCATCACTTGGTTGACATCTTGGTTGATTCCATATCTTAGCTATCATGAATTGAGCTGCAACTTAGATGTGGGTACAGCTAACCGTTTCATTTGCTGATTTCATTTTGTTTGGGTAGATTCCCAAGAGTGGGATGGCTGGGTCATATTGCAGATCTATTTTCAGATTTCAGAGGAATCTGCATTCTGTCTTTCACAATGGCAGTACTAGTTTGCATTCCCACCAACAATGGATTAGAGTACCTTTTTTCCCACATCCTCGGCCTGCATTTATTGTTTTGAGATTTTTGGATAATAGCCATTCTAACTGGGTTTAGGTCAAAATCCACTGTGGTTTTCACTTGCATTTCCCTTATAGCTAGTGATCCTAACCATCTTTTCATGTCTCTGTTGCCCATTTTAATTTTATCCTTTGAAAAATGCTTGTTCATGTCAGTTGCCTACTTCTTAACTGGATTATTTGTTTTGATGTGGTTGAGTTTCTTGAGTTCTTTATAGATTCTGGATATTAGTACTTTTTCAGTTACATAGTTTGCAAATATTTTATCTCATTTTGTCCTTGTCTTCATTTTGTTGAGTATTTCCTTTGCAGTGTGAAAGCTTCTTAGCTTGATGTAATTACTTGTCTATTTTGGGTGTTATTGTTTTTGTGCCTCCATGGTCTTTTCCAAGAAGTCTTTGCTTATGCCAATGTCTTGTAGAGCTTCCTCAATGTTTTCTTCTAGTAATTTGATGGTATCAGCATGGAGATTTAGATTCTTGATCCATTTTGAGTTGACTTTTTATAAGATGTAAGGTCAGAGTTTTGTTTCATACTTTTGCACATGAAGTCCCAATGTTCCCAGCACCAATTGTTGAAAAGGCTGTCCTTTCTCCAGGGATGGATTTAAACTCATTTGTCAAAGGTTAGTAAATTGTAAATGTGTGGATTAATTTCTGTGTTTCTATTTCATCTCATTGGTCTATATGTCTGTTTTTACTCCAGTTCCAGGTTGTTTTGATTGTAGCTGAAAATGTCTTAAAATCTAGTATGGAGGTACTTTCAGGTTTATTTTTGGTATTTAAGATTGCTTTAGCTGTTGACATTCCCATATGAATTTTAGCATTTTTTTTTAGATAGGAGAAGGATGTCCTTGGTATTTTGATTGGGATTGCATTGAATCTGTAAATTGCTTTGGATAGTATGCACATTTTGATGATATTAACTCTTTCAATCCAAATATATGGAAAATTTTTCTAGTTTTTGTGTCTTCTATTTATTTCTTTAATGTTTTTTAATTTTTAATGCAGAGATAATTCACATTCTTGGTTAAATTTATTCCATGGTATTTACATTTTTTGTAGCTATTGTAAATGGGACTGATCTTACAAATTCTTTCCAATCATGGCAATGTTTGTGTACTCTAAGGCTATTGATTTTTGTGTATTGATTTTAGATCATGCAACTTTACTAAGCTGTCTTATGAGTTCCAATAGTCTCTTACTGTAGTCTTTTGGTTTCCCTGTATATAGGATCATGTTATCTGCTAATAGGGATAATTTGACTTCCTCTTTTCCAATTTGTATACCTTTGATTTCTTTTTCTTACCTAATGACTGTGGCTAAAAATTCCAGAGCTATATTGAAAAGTAAGGGTGAAAGTGGCCACCTTTTTCTGCTTCTGGATCTTAGTGGAAATGTTTCTAAATTTTCCTCATTCAATATGATGCTGGCTGTTAGTTTTTCATATATTGCATTGATGTGTGTTGCTCTAAGCTCTTTCTATACCCAATTTGCTTAAGGTTTTTTTTTTATCATGAAAGAATGTTACATTTTATAGATGTTGTCTCTGAATCTATTGAGATAATCATGTTTTTTACCTTCAATTTATTAATGTGATATGTAACATTTGTTGATTTGCATATGTTAAACCATCCCTGCATATCAGGGATAAATTTCACTTGGTCCAGGTGAATGTTCTTTCTGATGTATTGTTGGATTTGATTAGTTAGTATTTTGTAGAGGATATTTGCAACTATGTTCATCAGGGATATTGGACTATAGTTCTTTCTTTGTTGGTGTTAGCAGCACTGTTTCAATAGCCCATCTATTCCAAATGTAATACCCTGTCTTATATGCCATAAGTTCTGAACAAGTCTAATCTTTAGGATATACCTTGACTGAAATTAGAAAATACCCTGACAATGGAAGTAGCTCTTTCCCCCAAGTCTAATAAGAGCCTCTTTCTGCATGAGCTGCTACTATGAACAGAAGACCGGGTATCAGAAATGGTCACATTAGCTCTTCCACCTCTTTCATGAAAGCTTTATAAATATCATTTATAGTTTGCACTGACACAGGAACAGCAGGATCATATTTGTGGGCTGCTTTTGCAAGAGGCACATCAGAATCATCTTCTGATTTTCTTTGGGGGGCATCAGTAGCCCTTTTATTCTCCCAACATACTCTCAGTGCAGTGGGCACAAATCAAGAATATCTGCCCTGGGATTAGTGATCTGTGGGTTGGCACTGATGGTTGCTGTGGCTTTCTTCTCAATAGTGGCTGCACCTGAATTATCTGTCTTGGGTCACTAAATCAAACTGGGTGGGTCACAAAACCCCTGGGTCTGGCAAGGGAGCTAGTGGGAATAGCCCAGGTCTGGCAGGTCCCAGTTGAGACACCAAAGATGGGCACATCACTATAGGATGAGGTGAAAGGATGCCTGGAAGTACAGGATGAGGTAGACTGGGTGGGAGTCCCCAAGGAAGAGGGCACGGAGACAGACCTGGAGGGAGACCAGGAGGAGGGCCAGAGAGTAGACCTGCTAGTAGTCATGCAGGTAAGAGTAAGGGCAAAAGGCCCTTGGAGTCCTGGCATTCCAGTTGCTCTCAGGGTTGGAGGAGCCCCTAGAGGCAGTCCAGGAGGAAGGCTTTTAGGTGGTCTTGGAGTCCATAAGGATGGAGCCGGTCTTGGTCCAAGAGGAGTATGTCGTGGCATGGGAGGTGTTTATATTAAAGAAGGAGGAGCAGACTGTGTGGGAACCTGATGCTGAAAAGCTGCAGATGTGCCATTAGAATAGGAGTCTTCTTTATGTTGCTTTTGTAATTGCTTTTCTGCTGCATAGTCATCAAAATCATTTTTATTGCCATCCTCTGATAATTCTTCTATTTCTCAGCCCTCCTCAGGGATTTCCTGACTTGCCATTCAGAGCATTATGGCTTGAAGAGGAGTCAGCTCCTGAACGTTCTTCTTTTTCTTCCTTGATTTTCCAGACAGATCAGCAAATCATACATGCAGACCTGATTTTTCTTCATTATTGTTTTATTCATTATCATCAGGATACACAAATTGCCCTCACCTCACTTTCTTCATCTGATCTGTCAGTGTCACTCTCAGCAGTGCTTTCTTCATTCTTAGGTTGATACATGTCCCCAGGAGATCCATTATCTTCACTTGTGCTGGAAACATCATTGTAATGACCCTGCTGAGCATGTTCAGGACTATGTAGCTCGTCTTCCTCTCACCTATAAGGGGGAAGATTCAGGGAAAACCCACTTTATGGCCATACATCTTAAGATCTGAGGAGAAAGTGAGCCCAAGAAGAGGTCTGGGAGGTTTTCCACTGGAGGCATACATGGAATACCATGTCCAAGATGAGTAAGTATAGAAACCACCCGAGTTGGTGGTCCATAAACTGAAGCTTTCTTGAAGATGAAGGGTGGCTGAGTACCAGGAGGTGGAATATCCTGGATCAAGGTGTTGGATCAAGGAACATGTGGCATACCTGGCAAAGGAATACTCTCCACTTCCACCCACTAAGCATTCTTGAGAGTGTCAAAATATTGGCTACGTTGAGCCCTCTTCCATTCGTATTCTACTTCTAGCTTTCTCACTTCTTTGTAAAAACCTGGATTCTCTTTTTCATGAATTTGGAGAATGCATTCAAAGGCTTCACACAACTTTTTTTTAAAGCTT
Source organism: Lepus europaeus (assembly GCF_033115175.1). Taxonomy (NCBI): domain Eukaryota; kingdom Metazoa; phylum Chordata; class Mammalia; order Lagomorpha; family Leporidae; genus Lepus; species Lepus europaeus. Next base: position 65,209,523 of record NC_084831.1, read on the forward strand.
TATTTTATTTATTTGAAAGTCAGAGTTATAGAGAGAGGTAGAGACAGAGAGAGAGGTCTTCCATCCACTGGTTCACTCTCCAGATGGCCACAATGGCTGGAGGTGCGCTGATCTGAAGCCAGGAGCCAGGAACAAGGAGCTTCCTCCGGGTTTCCCATGTGGGTGCAGGGGCCCAAGGACCTGAGCCATCTTCTACTGCTATCCCAGACCATAGCAGAGAGCTGGATCAGAAGACGAGCAGCCAGGACTAGAACTGGTGCCTATATGGGATGCCGGCACTTCAGGCCAGGGCTTTAACCCACTGCACCACTGTGCCGTCCCCACACAACTTTTTATGCTTGCCTTTCAGTACTTTCTCATTTAATTATGGCTGTTGCACTGGATTAAATTACATTTCATCCATTTTTTTCATATTCCAGTTAACCATCTTGAAATCCATAGTTCATATCATCATGTATTTTTTTGTTGTTCTTTATTTCTGTCTTCTGAACTGCTTTTCAGGCTTGGCTCATAAATTTTCCACTCTTGGTGAATGATGCAGATCTTTGTCTCATGTTGATGATGCAGATCTTTGTCTCATGTTGAGAATCTGTATGTTCTGCTTTTTCATAAGGGAAAAAAGTTATATTGGGTTTCCAGGACTGCAAGAAACTGGGAGGGGATGATGTTTGGCCTCCTTTATTCTGGAGAAGCCTTCACCTCTACTTAAGTCAACCACCCAGCAAGCCCCTGCCATATCAAAGCCTTGAGCCTCTTTACCATCCGCATGTCATTTATAATATCTCCTTTTTCATCTCTGATTTTATTAATTGGAGTCTTCTCTCCCATGCTTGTTTTCCTTCCTTCCTTCCTCCCTCCCTCCCTTCCTTCCTTCCTTCCTTCCTTCCTTCCTTCCTATTGGTGGAAAGCTGGTATATCAACTTTTCTTTTTTCTTTTTTTTCAAAGAAAGAGCTCTTCATCTCACTGGTCTTTTGTAGCATTTTTTTGGTGCAATTCTGTTTTTATTTTCTCTAATTTTTATTATCTCTTTCCTCCTATTAATTTTGGTTTTGGTTTACCACTGTTTTTCTAGGTTCTTAAGATACATTGTTAGTTCATTTATTTGATGCCTTTCCAATTTCTTGATGTAAGCATTAGTTGCTATAAAATTCCCTGTTAATACTGCTTTTACTGTATTTCAGAAGTTTTAATATGTTGCATTGTCATATTCATCCATTTAGTGGATTTTCAATTTCCTTTGTGATTTTCTTCTATGGCCCATTGTTCATTCAGGAATATGTTGTTCAGTCTCCACATGTTTGCATATTTTCTATTTTCTTAATTTTTTCATTTCCAGCTTCATTCCATTGTGGTTAGAAAAGATACATGGTATGATTTCAATATTTTGAATTTTTTGATTCTTGCTTTATGGCCTAGCATATGGTCTATCCTAGAGAAAGTTCTGCACACTGATGAAAAGAATGTGTATTCTTCAGTTGTGGGGTGAAATGTTTGTAGATATCAATTAAGTCCATTTGGTCCATAGCTTAGATTAGCTCTGCAGTTTCTTTGATTTTTTTTTCCTAGTTGATCTGTCCAATGAATCAATTGGGGTGTTAAAGACCCCAACACTATTGTATGGGATCTATGTCTCCCTTTAGATCCATTAACATTTATTTTAAATATCCAGGCTCCCTGACACTGGGTGCATATATATTTATTGTAGACATATCTTCCTGTTGAGTTGATCACTTAATCATTACATAACGCCCTTTTTTGTCTCTTTTAACAGTTTTTGTGTTAACATCTATTTTGTCTGATCTTAGGATGGCTGCTCTTGCTCTTTATTGCTTCTGTTAGCTTGGAATATCTTTTTCCATCCTTTCACTTTCAGTCTGTGTGTAGCTTTGTTGGTGAGATGTGTTTCTGTTTGTTGTAGAAAGTCTTTATTTCACCTTCATTAATAAATGACATCTCTGCAGGGTACTGTGATCTGATAGCTTATTTTATTTATTTAATTTTTTAGAACTTGAACTATGTCTCTCCATTCTCTCCCAGTCTGTAGGATTTTCTGATGAGAAATCAGTTGTCAGTCTAACTAATGATCCTGTGACAGTAATCTGGTATTTCTCTCATGCACATTTTAATTATTTATTTAAGATTTATTTTACTTATTTGAAAATCAGAGAGAGAGAGAGAGAGAAAGAGAGAGAGAGAGAGACCTTCCTTGGGCTGGTTCACTCTCAAATGGCTACAACAGCTGGGGCTGGGCCAGGCTGAAGGCTGAAGCCAGGAGTCCAGAGCTTCTTCCTGGTCTCCCACATGGATGCACCTGCCCAGGCACTTAGGCCATCTTCACTGTTTTCCCAGACCATAGCAGGGAGCTGGATCAGAAGTGAAGCAGCTAGGACTTAAACTGGCCCCCATATGGTTTGCCGGCACTACAGGCATGGGCTAAACTTCTCACACCACAATGTTGATTCCCTTATGCACATTTTAGACTCTTTTCTTAATGTTTTACTGTTGAAAGTTTAACTATAACATGTCATAGTAAAGGTCTTTTCTGGTCATGTCTGTTAGGATTTCTATGTGCTTCCCATACTTGGATATCCCTTTCTTTTTCAAATTAGTGAAGTTTTCTGTTACTATTTCGCTGAAACAATAATTCATTCTTTTTTTTCCATAACTTTAGGAACTCCTCAGACCCTTTTATTAGGTTGTTTGATAACACCCTATAAATATCAAGCACTATTTTCAGTTTTTCTATTTTTTTTTTCTTTTTGGTCTAAGAATCATTATAGTCTTTTATAAGACTATATTTAGTATTATAATACTGAACGGTCACAAGACAATCAAGCTACAATGGTGCATAAGAAAATCATGAGACAACTGAAAAGATTTCAATTTCCTGGTTGGAAATAAGTTAGATTATATATTGAAGATTTGTTTAATACAAATCTTAACAAGAGAGACATCTATCAGGACAATAGTGATGATTTCTGACACTTGTTCTGAATTTACCACTCATTTAAATTTGCACCAAGTAAAACTGCATTTCCTTTGGCTTTCCCATTCACAGGTGGTTTGAGCAATTATGAAGGAGAGGCCAATACTTGTAGATTACTGTTTTAATTATATTTTATTACATTTAAGAAAATAGAAATCCATGAACACTAGCTATAATCAACAAGGCAGGGTCTGTTTGAAGATTGCTGATTGGTTTTAGGAAATTAAGGAAATACTGAGTATTATGATATTATAAAGGAAATAAATGTTTTTCCATCTGGGTATTGTTGGGCAAGAGTTTACAAGTCCATTCATCAATTCTATCCCATTAATATCCATTAATTACAATGTGCCTTTTCTCTGTCTTGCTTCTGACTGACGCTCTCTTTAGGTACCTCTTCATTCAAAATCCAGAAGAAAATTGTTTCTGGTAAATAATATATTGGAAATCCAGTTGTCTCTAGCCGGAAACACAGGATCACATAATACATTGAGTTGGGCATGTCTCAGGGTTTTAACGTTGTAGAACATATTGAGTTAAAATGGGCATAATTGGCATACCAATTCCTTATCAAATATTTTTGTAGAAATTATATTAGGAAAGTTAATCTATTCTTGATTATATTTCTTGTCAAAAGTTATATAGTTCACTTCTTCCCATCAGCAAGACAGGAAATGCAAAGAATTCTGCCTCTGTTTTAAATTATCTAGAATTCAGTCTTTAAAATGCACCCACAGTTTTCTTAATCCTCTGACAATCACTGTTCTTATTTGCCATTGTAGGAATTTATGAAATGCTGGAGGAATTTATCACTTAGAATTGCCCTAGTTCTTACAAATGCTTTCTGTAAATTATTTTGTTATGTCTTTATGGAATAGAGCTTAATGATTTTTAGATTTCCTTGGATTATGCGGGACTATTAAAATTTTCACATTTATTTAGAAGTCATGAGTCTTATATTTCATGTCTCCTACCACTGCAAAAACATATTAGCATCCGAATTTGTTGTTTCCCTGAGTTTTTGCTAATTAACTATTTTTGACTAATTTTGTGTGACTCATACATGTTTAAAACTTGAACACCTAAGCCATGATATTCAAGATTATTATATACAGTTTGAAATATTTTATTATTACTTGTGAACAGTGCCACAGAAAAAAATTACAAAAAACTAGTAATTTAGAAATAAGGAATAAAGTTGTCAAAGTCTTATATTATATTGTAAGATAAATGAGTTATGTAGACTACATTTTTATGTAAGCAAAAATAAAATGTTCAGATGGAGAAGTCCATGTGCTCATCTGTGATGGAGGAAGAGTGAGATATTCCCAAAGACTTAAGATAGATATCAGATGTTTAAAAAAAAAAAAAAGAAAGAAAGAAGAAAATATTGTTATGCCAGTTGCAATCCATGTCACCGTAAGATGCCACTGGGGGGCAATCTCACTAGTCCAAGTGATAAATTTCAGTTCACAATTGATCACAATGATAGTTATAAGAGTCAAAGGAATCACACAAACAAGACTAGTGTCTGCTAATACTAACTGATAGAATGAAAAAGGGAGAGAATGATCCAACATGGGAAGCGGGATACACAGAAGACTCATAGAATGGCAGATGTCCTAAATAGCACTCTGGCCTCAGAATCAGCCCTTAAGGCATTTGGATCTGGCTGAAGAGCCCATGAGAATATTTTGAGCATGGAAAGCCAAGACACTGTAGCAAAAAAAAAAAAAAAAAAAAAACAAACAAAACCTAAACGAAAGATCTCTGCGAGTGAGATCCCAGTAGAAAGAAGAGGCCATCAAAGAAGGAGGTACCTTTCTCTGAAGGGAGGAGAGAACTTCCACTTTGACTATGACCTTGTCTAAATAAGATTGAAGTCAGTGAACTCAAAAGGATTCCATAACCTTGGCAACTCATGTCTAGAGCCTAGGGAGATTACTGATGCCATAAACAAGAGTGTCAAATTGTTAAGTCAACAACAGGAGTCATTGTTTACTTATTCCTCATGTAGGATCTCTGTCCTTAATGTGTTGTTCAATGTGAAGGAATGCTATAACTAGAACTGAAACAGTATTTTACACAACTTTATGTTCTGTGTGGGTGCAAACTGATGAAATCTTTACTCAATATATATTTTAAATCGATTTTCTGTATATAAAGAAAATTGAAAATGAATCTTGATGTGAATGGAATGGGAGAGGGAGTGGGAGATAGGAGGGGTCGAGTGGGAGGGAAGTTATGTGGGGGAAGCCATTGTAATCCATAAACTGTACTTTGGAAATTTATATTTACTAAATAAAAGTCTAAAAAATAATCAAATGCAAACAAATATGTAAAATATAAAATAATAGATGGTTTAAATCATCTGGGATGTCACTTGTATACATTTGGTGTTCAATTTCAGTGAATAAAAATAGTAGTTATTCTACTGAAGCTTGGGAAGCTGGTAATTAAGAAAGGTTTTTACTTAAGGAAAGGAGTGCCATATGGTTCTTCCAAGTAATATTTTATTTTTTGTTTTAAAGTTTTATTTTTGAGAGAGAGATAGAGAGGCAAAGGAGAGCTCTCACTTTCTGGTTCACTACTCAGATGCTCACAATAGCCAGTGGTTGGCCAGGCTGAATCCAGGTGCCAGAAATCACATTCAGGTCTCCCATGTGGGTGCAAGGAACCCGAGTACTCAAGTCATTACCTCCTAACTCCCCAGGTCTGAATTAGCAGGAAGCTAGAATCAGGAGCATAGCTAGTACTTGAAATATGAGATACAGGTGTCTTAGCTGGAGTCTCTTAACCTCCACTCCAAACACTTGTCCTCAGGTGATATGTTATCTAACATAGGCTCACATAAATGCCAACAATTCCTGTCCTACTCCTTATCATCACTGACTGCTGTGGTATAAGTGCTTGTGTCCCTCCAGAATTTATTTGTGGAAAGCTAATTACCAAAATGAGTATATTATAAGGTGGAGCTTCTGGGGGACATGATTAGGTCACACAGGCTTCATCAACACTGATGAGATGAATGACCTTATAACAGAGGTATGAGGGAGTTGCTCACCTGTTTTACTGTTTTGCAATTCTCCCTTTCTCCCCAAGAAAGGGTCACAGAGTTGAAGGCAGATAGCAGGGCCTAATGTGATACTACATTGGCTAAGGCCTTGCTTTAGTGTTCCCAGCCTCTAGGACTGAGAGAATTAAATTTTTATTATATGCAAGCTACCTGGTCTCAGATATCTTGCTATCACAGCACTATAAAACCAAGAAAATCACCAAGTAGAGGGCAAAAATGCATCCCTCTTTTCTATACACATTATGTAGGAAGTCATCTGAGGCATACTGTTTTCCTAGTAAGCTTGTCAGTTTACAAACAAAAATACAAGACACTCAGTAATATGTGGAAATCCAGATAAACAGTGGACACACTTTGGTATTTTCATATTAATATGCATCATGCATACATTAGTATAAGTATATCCCTTAAAATAGTTGGGACACACATATAGGTAAGAAATTTTTTTTTTTTTTTATTCTGAAAGTCAAATATAGCCAAGCATCTTGTTTTGTGTGTTGTTTTTTAGCAAGGGTGATCTTCAGGGCACTAGTGGATATTTATTTAACTTGATTTTCTAACTAGATAAAAGTGTTTGTGGGGGTTAAACCCACAGGCTGGGTGATTTCCTCCCCCACAAGGAGATACAGTTGAATCTGAGTGTAACAGACTTCAACTGCATTTTCTGGGTTCTCAATCACAAAGATCCAGAAATGTAGGCAGTAAATCGCTGTCTATTTGACTAACCTGTAATTTTCCTCAGTTGGCTAGATAATGCCAGTCATTTTAATTCCATTTCTCTGCATACTTTTTTCTCTTCAGCATTTTCCCCCTCAGGACAAAATGGAAGATGTCCATTATGCACTCTTATTGCCACTTTACAAGTGTCCCTGGGGCTCCACCTGTCGGACAGCTCTCTACTATCAGCAGTAGGGAGCCGGGAGACCCTGCCCACCTGGGAAAGACAGTGACACAATTCTTGACACAGTGTTTCTCTGATTTCTCAACTTCTGTGTCAAAATCAATTCAAAAGTAGAAAAAAATTGTAAGTAACGTGTAATAAAATCTCATGCGGTAATGACCAAAAGAAAATACTTCGCATACTTATATATTACAAGATGAATGGATCCATGATCTACATCAAAAGATTAAACAAAAACCAGGCCAACTGCCAAGTGGGTGTTTCAGGATCAAGAGTTAGCTGTAAAACAGGAGACCTGTGTTGTTTTCCCCTCCAGTCTGAGGGACTCAATCAATAAAACATGAAAAAAAATTCAAATGCATCTCCCTACTTTATAATCCTATGATAAAATATCTGACCAGAAAAAGAAATATAATATTATAAATACTTATCTTAGATATTGTATTATATGATTTCAAAAACTTAGGTGCATTGTTTAAACTACCACTCTGAAAGTCTGCATGGGCAAACTGAGGGCAGATCATCCTGTAGTGACTGGGACCACATTGTTGAAAACCCCCGCATGTGTTTTCCTGTACTGTGGGGTCTACTGTCAAAGCTCTGAGACTGTACCTTCCTCTCCCACAGGCTTTCTTGGAACCTTTGTTCTTTTCCTTCTTATTCCCTATCACATAGTGCAGTAGGTATGGTTGATTGACCATGCTGAATTTTTCTGAAAGGAAAAACCTAGCTCTAAGAATAGTGAAAGTAATACTGTGTATTGACTGCTTATGTGTTGTACACTGTGCTGAGCTCTTTCTAAAATTTATCTCCTTTAATCATCATAGCAATCTTATAAGCTAGATATAATTAACCTAATTTAGGTAATTTGTCCAAGGTGACCCAGATTCTAGATATTCTGAATTTAATTTCTAATTGTACCACAGATTCAAAGTTTCTAATCAGTATACCATAAAGCTGTGTGTTACATTAACCTTCTGCTAAGATATGGCATAGTGACTTACATAAAATATTTCCGCAATGAAACACGACAAAAACTTTATTAATGCTAAGGTTATATATTGAAGACCATGATGTTGCTACTGCTGCCTCTATTTCTTATTTTAAAAGTTATTTGAGAGGCAGAGAGAGAGTGAAAGAGAGAGAGAGAGTGAGCACGCTCCACTCCTGGTTCATCCCTCAAGTGCCTCCAACAACCTCTAACTAGGATCCATGCCTAAGCCTAAACTGACAATCAATCCTTCTCCCATATGGGTGACAGGCATCTAATCACTTGAGTCATAACTGCTACCTCACAGGGTGTGAATTAGCAGGAAGTGGGAGTCAGGAGCCAAGCCAGGACTGAACACAGATACTCTCACGTGGAACAACGAAGTCATAACTGAAGACCAAGCACCCGTCCCACTTCTTCCTTTTTTATTCTTTGGTATTGGCCATTTCTATTTCTCAGAAGAGAAGCAATACATTCTACTGCAATTAATAGTACTGTAAAATTATTTTTAACAATATGGTGAAAGTAAGGAGATATTAAGTATGTATATATGCATGAAGAGAAATGGTTAAGCAATATAATTACTTTGAGGAAATCAGGGTTAAGAAGAAATAAAAAGTAAATACAATTAAACAATCAAGGAAGAATGTTAGGGGCTGGCGCTGTGGTGTAGCTGGTAAAGCCACCACCTGCAGTTCCAGCATCCCATACGGGAGATGGTTCGAGACACGGCTGCTCCACTTCCCATCCAGCTATCTGCTATGGCCTGGGAAGGCAGTATAAGATGGCCCAAGTCCTTGGTTCCCTGCACACATGGGGGAGACCTGGAAGTAGCTCCTGGCTTTGGATGGCACAGCTCCAGCCATTGCGGCCATTTGGGGAGAGAATCAGCAGATGGAAGGCCTCTCTCTCTCTCACTCTCTTTCTCTTTCTCTCTCTGCCTCTTCGTAACTCTGCTTTTCAGATGAATAAAAAATCTTTCAGAAAAGCTGCTTCTGATTGGGTTTGACTATTCTAAAAAAAAAGATGAATTTTAAAACGTTGTGATATAAGTGTAAAAACATTTAAAATTTGAAAAATACAGGTAATGAAGACAAAAGTTACACTTACTGAAAAAACTGAAATATCTGTATAGCTAGGTATCTATTTCAGATGGTAAAAATGGGCCAAATGTCAAGGCCCTGTTCCTAATGGGCCCCAAAATAAATGTAGCCTTGATTAGAGTGTATAGTGACCCTGACAGAATTATGTAATTCTTGGATCTTCTTCTTCTAATGTATTGCATCAGTTTAGTGACAGAGGAAGTTTAAATTCTACAATATTATGATTTTACTAAATAATGATTGCTAAGGCACAACATTCTACTCTGTGTTTTGAGGAAACATCCATCTATGTACCCCACAAGTATTATTAGTAAATGCTAAATGAGAAAACTTGGAAACATAATTACTCATCCACTAAAGCTGCCCAATATGTAGTTTATTTCTGAGCCTTTCTATTTGTATTTATTTGCTAGCATTATAATTCTTTTCAATTACAAGTAGGAACATTTTTTCCACATAAGAAACATCAGTGTGTCTAAAACTGTAGAAAAAGACCAAAACATAAATCTTCTAACACTTCAATATGACTAACTTGATCGTTTAATCAAGGCAGATTTTCTTAAGTTAGTTTAAGCCTCTGCTAAAAACAGAACTTTTTATTCAAATGCAGTTTTATGCTTTAGGGAGTCCTTTTTATTTTAAAATAAATTATTTCTCTAATGCTTAAGTTGTATGTTCTGTTTTCTGATTGAAGATGCTGTCATATTTTTCAAGATTTTGCTTCTGAACAATTTCTGTTTGAATATTAACTGGCATTCACACCTAACACCTGTGTGATTGCTTGACTTTTCTGCTCAGTTTTATTAAAAAATTGCTATAATATTGCTTCTGAAGAACTTAGATATCATTTCCAATAGCCCTTTCACAATAGAACACCACCAAGAGGGAATGTCTATGTCCTTCATTGCAATGATTCGCTATCAGCCAAAAGTATTCAATTTCAAAAAACTCTGACCCTGACTTCACTCAGTTTGGAGTTATCATCATCTTACCAAAAAAAATCCATCCATTTATAAACGGAAGTACATTTTCTCATTTAGACATCCTCCCAAAAGGCATAAAAAGTAATTTTCTACTCTTGAAACTTCTGTGCTTAACACTTTATTTTGTCTGATCTTATGAAACATGATACAAGTAGATTTCACCAGGGTTATATGGAATAGAAAGTCTTGAGAACAATTAAACTGTTCTTTCATTTAATAAGCACCAAACTGAAACTAAAATCATATTCAAAATGATTCTGAAAAAAATGAGAGACTTCATTGCAGTGAACACAATTTTATCAATGCATTTCAATAAGCATTTATTGTAATAAAATGCATTTTCTTTTTTTTTAGTTTGCAAGGCACTTTGAGGTACCTTTGGCTTTTACAGAAACATTATAACTTTGATACAAGTAGATTATTGTTCTCACTTTAAGAAATGTGAAAACTAAAGTTCAGATATATGAAGAAACTAATTCTAGCCCAAATGGGTAGAGCAGAGTTACAACCAAATGAAATACATTATATATCTAGACATGCTTTTTTTTTCAGGATTCTTTTCTGCCTCCCAGTATAAGATAGATGCAGCAGCCTATTGATTCCTATACAAACAAGGTATAGGCCATGTGCTAGCCAAAATAAGAACTTAAATAATAATCTCATAGCTAGATTCACTTCGCCATCAGCGAAGTATACAGTAAGTAGAAAAAACCTCCCTTTCAGACCAAAGGGAAAGAAAGTTTTAAAGTGAGAATATAATTTTCCTCATGGGCATTGTCTACCTTAGAAAAACTACTACAGAACATGCCTGTGACTATAGACTTGTAGTTCAGGCCACCGAAGATTAGAGATGGGACTTGGGCACTCCCTTGACTTGCATCCTCTGGTCTGCTTTAACACAAACCAGGAGGAAAAGAAAGCTAGGCATCAGAAGCAATGGGTGGCAGGCCTATTAATGGCTGATCTGTACAGTGATCTGCCCTCAAGGAGACCCAACAGGCCAGTCCACTGCAGTGGCTTTCAATGTGGTAAGCCTGGGCTTCAGCAGAAGTCAGCTTGTGAAGAGCCCTGGCAGCTCTGCCAAGAGTTGGATCACTGGAAATGGACCTGCCCTGGAGTCGAAGGATGCCCAGGTCAGAGCCACAGATATTATTGGCTCTAAGCTGAAAAGCCCTTCACTCAGCCCAACTTCCAAAGTGACCACTGCAGCTGAGGGGATGGTCAAGTAGGGTCAGCAACATTGCAGGCAGAACTGTAAATTTCTTGTTAGAGATGCCCCCTGCCTTTACCTGGCCAGCTCTCCTCCCAGGCCAGCCAAGTAATGAGAGTCAACAGAGTGCCTTCCCCTAGGAGGTTCACACCTCCCTTAGGATATACCCCATGTGAAGAGATAGATAGGTCTGGGCCTCTTAACTTACAAGGCCTAAAGCCCACCAGATTATTATCAAGCCCCTTCTATCAGGTTCTATTTGCCTCTCAATCAGAAAACTTAATTGTAGCTTAGATAGCACCTTTCTTAGCACATCTAATAATGACTCTGTCCTTTGTTCTAGACCATGTCTAGCACACTTGGGCCTCATTCCTTTGTAATCATAACCTCTACCTCGAATGGCTCTACTCCCAACCTGTGTGTACTGATGGTCCTCTTCCCCACTTAATGCTGTATAATTGTTCAAACCTGGTAAATGCCACTCTTAGGATCCTTGGTTACTATCCTCACTCTGTCTTTTATGACCTTGTCTAAATATGATCAGAGTCGGCAAACTTGGAAGGCTTCCATAGCCTTGGCAACTCATGACGAGAGCCTAGGGTGGTTACTGGCGCCATAAACTAGAGTGTCAATTTGTTGGGTCAACTACAGGAGCCACTGTGCACTTGCTCCTCATGTGGGATCTCTGTCCTTAATGTGCTGTACATTGTGATTTAATGCTATAACTAGTACTCAAACAGTATGTTTCACTTTGTGTTTCTATGTGGGTGCAAACTGTTGAAATCTTTATACTAAATTGATCTTCTGTATATAAAGAGAATTGAAAATGAATCTTGATGCAAATGGAAGGGGAGAGGGGAGGGTTGCGGGTGGGAGGGAAGTTATGGGAGGGGGAAGCCATTGTAATCCATAAGCTGTACACTGGAAATTTATATTCATTAAATAAAAGTTAAAAAAATAAAAAATAAAAAAAACTCACTTAAAGTATACAAAAAAAAAAAAAGTAAAGGATAAGTAACCCAAAAGATGTAATATAGGAAAAATGTGATACATAATTATTTTTCTTACTTATTGTTTCTGTTTAAGCACTATAATGCAAACTCCAATAAGATGGAGAACTTAATCTGTTTTCAAGGGTGTATCCTCAGATTCTAGAATAATGCCTGATTATTATTCAAGTAATTTTGATTGAGTGAATGAATTACAAGACTGAAAATACCACTGAGCACTCAAGGAAGCATCAGAGTGAGCTAACTCTATGATCTGGACCCCACCTAAGTCTGTGAGATTACCTTCTACCATGCTCCAGACTGCTAACTATGTTTCAACTTCTTGGCCATCTCACACCACCAAAGCAGGAGTAGCTAAATATTTCTAGAACACATCCTTGCCCTTGTCACTCCATGTTGATGTGTGTGTATGCATTTCTTCATTTGGTAGTTGCAGGGAAGTTCAGTGATACCAGGGCTTCTGCTTCCCTAACTTTATCTTCAGCATTACAAAACCTTCTAATATAAGAAGCTGATATTTGATAGCTGCAGAAGTGAATATGGAAGCAGGGTAATAATTTGACAATTTGATTAGTAGCTTAACAGCTGCTAAAAATTTTAGCATGTGGGGCCGGCATTGTGACATAGCACGTTAAGTAACCCCCTACAGTTTCCAACATGAACATCCATTATGGGCACAGTTTGAATTCTGGCTGCCCCACTTCCAATCCAGCTCCCTGCTAATGCTCCTGGGAAAGCAGCAGAAGATGGCCTAGTGCTTGGGCTTCTGCTCTCATGTGGGAGACCCAGGTAAAGTTCCTGGTTCCTGGCTTCAGCTTGGCCCATCCCTGGCTGTTGTGGCCTTTTGCGGGAATGAACCAGAGGATGGAAGCTCTATCTCTATCTCTCCCTTTTTCTCTCTGTAACTCTGCCTATCAAATAAAATAAATAAACCAAAAAATTATCTTGAAGCAGTACATTAATAATGGAATCCAGTATGGTTCTTTTTTAGGTATTTAATCTGAGAAATATTGAGAAAACCCAATTGTTGGAAAATTGACACTCAAAGGGAATAATTTTGTTTTGGAGACCACCTTAAGGGACAGTGGACCAAAATACAGCTACTGAGACAGAAAGACAGAGTTTACATTTAGAGCTTCCAGGACCCTGAATGCCCTTCTAGGACTAGTTTCCATCAGCTCTAATAATGTAATGGTTCCTATTCATCTCAGGGATTGTGAGTTTGTGTTACCTGAAGTGATGTGTATTTTTACATCACAACTTTATTACTTAGCATCATCTGAAAAATCTGCTGCTTAAAACTCAAAGCATTCAATCAATACATGTCAATCAGATCTTCTTGGGTCCCTCCCCAATCAGTTCTTTTCTTTTCTAATTAGTATCCTATTTTCTTCATTACCTGTCTTAAATAATTCAAAACTAGAGTCCACTCTGCATCATCTTTCCAACATAGAACAAGTTCAGTGAAGAAAGATGATTGGAAACATCACTCATATCTTCTTCCAGCTTCATTGGTGTAGGGAGTTTCTAAAAATAGGAAGATCTCAGGGAGCTCTGCTATCCATCAATGTGTGATTTGAAGGACACTGAATGAATTGCCTAATCAAGCAAACTTCCATGATATACCCCCTGTGATTCCCTAAATGTCTATTTTGTGAGCCATTTTTAGAAGGCCCTCTAGATACAAGTACATTTAAATATAGCTACTGAACCATACTTATCACTCTGTAGAATTTTCAATATTAGGAGTCATAATAATGCAGTTATCCAGTGTGATGTATAAGAAGAGAAATTGACCAAAAAGTCATTTTATAATTTTATAAAACCTAAGTATTGGAACTTTATCTTTTCTTTTGACAGATGTTCCTTTCCCTCGCAAACTTACTGTCACTGTTTTATATTCTATATGAATACCACTTCAAACGTTGCTTTTTTGATCCCCTCTGCAGAAAGATTATGTCATAGAATTGAGTTAGTCGAATGATTTATCTATAAATAGGAAAATTACACACTTATACTTCCACACATATATCTTGCCTTCCACATACTTGTCAAGCTGCCTGTTGTATTGTCATAATCTAATTAGTCATTTCTAATAAAGAAAAATAAGAGGAAAAAAGTAAATAGAAAAAATGAAACAACAGCAAATAACTCATCATGTCATTTTCTAGATGAGGAAACTGTTTTTGAGAGATGACATGGCTTCAATAGAATCACACTGAGGGTCCTTGGACTGTGTAAATCCAACCAATCATTTGTGGGCATAAGAAATACAGGTGACGAAAGAGTTATAATTTTCTGGAAGGGCACTAAGGTACATTTTTTGGGGGAGAGCTCAGTATTTTAATTATGATTCCAAGGGGTGCACATGCCATTCTAAGCATCATTTCACTTGGCAACAGCATTCACGTTAATTTTGTTTGCTTTTTATGTCCTGGTTTCTAGTAATTTTCAAGCAAAATTTTGAGTAAAACAAGATCCTGATTATGCACTTGGCCAATATGGTTTATAGTGCAGTATTGTGATTCATTTTTTTAAACATCTGTATTATGTATATCCTTTGGAGCCAATCCATTTTATCAGTTAATTATGCATTTAGGCCGTTTTTTATAACAGATTATGCACTTCATAGAATGGGATTGCTTCTTCAAAGCCATTTTGGTCTATCATGTAATTAAGTAATTAAGCTTGATGCTCAATAAAGAAAATATCCTTTGAAAAATTACTGAAAAAGACAGACCATCAGTAGCATGCAATGTATTTTCTTCCACAGATTTGTTACCGAAAATATAATATATCATATGATAATATACGTTCTTGATTACTATAATATGAAAATGATGGAATAGTATTTCTGACTATAATGAAAGCATCAAGAGCAATTTATCCACATATAAATATAATTTCAACATAGCAAAATCTAGGGTGCTTTGAGAAAATCTGAGACTCATTTGTTTCTTAAGGAAAGGAAGGTAAGTTGTTTATAAGACAATATAAAAATTTAAAAATGTGCTTATTCTTTAAAAAATCTACACAAATATCAACAATTTCTTAGAAACATAATCCTGACATTGATGTGTTTTGTTTCTAGGCCTCATTTTTTTCTGAATTTTTATTTATTTATTTTCATCCTCTTTGAAAGACAGACAGATGGAGAGAAATGCTCTACCCACTGTTTCATGCCACCAAACCCATAACAGCCAGGGGTAGGCCAGGCCAATCCAGGAGCTCAGAACTCCATCTGGGTCTCCCACGTGGGCAGCAGAACCCACACACTTGGGCCACCCACTGGAGGCTATGTTGGAAGCTTTATTGAAAGAGGAGTAACCAGAACTTGAACCATGAACTCTGATACTGGATGTGGGTGTCCAAAGACATGTTTTAACTGACCTCAAAATACCTGCCCTCTAGTTCTCATTTTAACCTCAATGAAACTAACCAGATGCAGAAGGAAGACATATTTCCTTTTATCTGTAGTTGTTAATATATATGGATATACTATATATTTAATGATCGGTAATTACTTTCAAATTATGCGTATGAGTGAAATCAACATGTTTTCATTTGATTGTTGTTGATATCCTGCCTATGATCCTGCTGAACTATGAACTTCTTACAGTTTATTTGTTGACCTCTTTATCTAGTAGAACCTTAAGCCTTGCACTATAATGTACATTAAAAATATGTTATCTCCTGCTGGCGCCGCGGCTCAACAGGCTAATCCTCCGCCTAGTGGCGCTGGCACACCAGGTTCTAGTTCTGGTCAGGGCGCCGGATTCTGTCCCGGTTGCCCCTCTTCCAGGCCAGCTCTCTGCTATGGCCCGGGAGTGCAGGAAGCACCTGGCTCCTGCCTTCGGGTCGGCACAGTGCGCTGGCCGCAGCGCGCCGGCCGCGGTGGCCATTGGAGGGTGAACCAACTGCAAAGGAAGACCTTTCTCTGTCTCTCTCTCTCACTGTCCACTCTGCATGTCCAAAAAAATATGTTATCTCAACAATAAAAAAGAAATAAAGAAATTTTAGAAATTGATAATATTATAAGACTATTACATAATTATATAATTTCAAATCATGGACTGAGAGTGAAACAAAGACATTAAGAATGAAACAGTAGTTTATAAAGACTATTACTACAGCTTTTTGAGTCAATCAGAATTGTTTAATTTTAGAAATATTTAAAACACAGTTCAGAGACTTTGTTCAGCTCTAGTTATTAAGTTAAGCAAATCCCTGGATAATTTCATTTCCTTTCAGTGAGGACCAATGGTCTTATTTTTATTGTGACAATTAGAATAGACAAGACTATTGGTTACCCAGAGGGAAATGTACTGGGACCTAAGAAGATCAACACCTGAACATTAACAGCTATAGACACATTCTTGAAACACTAAACACATGGCTTGGTAATGATCATGGATAAAGGTGAGGCTGAACAAATTGTCACTAGGACTAGCAAAGCTTACAATTAAGTACAAAATGATTATGGATTCCATGCAAGGAAAAAGAAAAAAGCAAAAGGAAAGGATGAGAAAGGACGTTGGAATGAGAAGGACCACACTTCAGATGACTGAGAACAACGACCAAAGCATCGCTTGCTAAGGGAATTGCAGGCAACTTTCTAAGGCTGTTGCGTTAATGGGAATTTGGGATTGAAGATGGCTGTGGCAGGCAGTAAAACCGGAGTTTAAACAGAATCCCGGTTGATAAATTTATTAAGCAATCTCCTCCAGATAATGTGGAGCTAACTTGGTTTTAAAAAATAAATGTGAATGACCAGAAATATTGTTTAAAAGTTCACTAGGGCAGATAAAAGGAGAACGGATTGCAAAAGAAGTCCCTTGAAGTGCAGGAGTAAGTTGTCAAAGAGATAGTTCAGCCAAGAAGTTTGGAACTAAACTGAAGAAGTAGGATTAGTAATTGGAGCAAAAGGATGCCAGATCGCTAGGTTTATTTCAGATTCACAATCAATAGTACCTGAAGCTATTGGATAAAGTAGAGGGAGTATGGCAATCAGCCTCCAGGATGGACCCAAATGATTCCCTGCCCCTGGGGTTCACAGTCTTTTGCAGTTCCCTCCCTATTGAGACACCAGTTGGCCTGTGTGGCCAATAGAATACAGAATACATGATGGGGTGCCACTTTTGAGATTTGGTTAAAAATATTTTGTGTTTCCTTCTTAGACACAGTCTCTCTCTTGTGAATCTTATTCTCTCTGTGGAAGCCAGCTGTATGTCATGAGGAGCCATACAGAGAAATGGTTTATGTGGAATTAAGCATTCAGGCCAAAAATGTCATGAGTGAGCCATCTTGGACACATTTCTTTCAGACTCATTCAAGCATTCAGATGAGTCAGTTCCCAGTCAACAGTTCAACTGAAACTTCGTGAAAGACTCTGAGACAGTATAACACAACTCTAAGTATTATGATTCATTATATTTTAAGCTGCTAAATTTTATGGCATTTTTTATGCAGTAGGGTAACTAACATAAAGCAAAACAAAAAAACAATGCAAATTTTTTCAATCTGTGGAATCAGAAGATGATGGAACCATAAGAAGACAAATTTAACAAATGGAGTGTGGTGAGGGGGATTGACCCAGCAGTCAACACACCACTTAGGATGATGTATCTCATATCATAGGGCTTGGATTTGAGTCATGGCTTTGCTTCCAGTTTCAGCTTTCTGCAAATTCACACCTAGAAAAATAATTTGATAGGGAAGAGAAGTCATAAGTAGATCATTATCAGTGGATACAGAGCTCAAAAGAATTCTCTGTTTCTCTCTCAAAAAATTGACAATTAATTAATTTTTAAAAACTGTAAAAGTGAGAAATATCGATTTTAAAAATGATAGGTATTCTTATTTTGATGAGAGTTGAGATTGAAGATTATGTTTAGATTTCCACATCTGTTGGTGATTAGCCTTTCTTTGTAGAGGCTTATATACGGTTGCCCCTCTTCCAGGCCAGCTCTCGGCTGTGGTCAGGGAGTGCAGTGGGGGATGGCCCAAGTGCTTGGGCCCTGCACCCCATGGGAGACCAGGAGAAGCACCTGGCTCCTGCCATCGGATCAGCGCGGTGCGCTGGCAGCAGCGCGCCAACCGCGGCGGCCATTGGAGGGTGAACCAACGGCAAAGGAAGACCTTTCTCTCTCTCTCTCTCTCTCTCTCTCACTGTCCACTCTGCCTGTCAAAAAAAAAAAAAAAAAAAAAAAAAGAAGTATGGAGTTAATTAAACTATTTCTTCTTATTGTTCCTATGATTTGGAAATTGAGATGTTTCATCTTTTAAAAACTAGTATTTGGGCCTGTGCTGTGGCGTAGCAAGTTAAGTTGCGCCTACAGTGCCAGCATCCCATATTGGTGCCAATTCAAGGCCCGGCTGCTCCACTTCCAATCCAGCTCTCTGGTATGGCCTGGGAGGGCAGTGGAAGATAACCCAGGTCCTTGGTCCCCTGCACCCATGTGGGAGACGCAGAGAAGCTCCTTGCTCCTGGCTTCAGATCGGCGCTGCTCAGGCAGCTGCAGCCAACTGGGGACTGAACCAGCGGATGGAAGACCTCTCTCTCGCTGCCTCTCCTTCTCCCTCTGTGTAACTCAAATAAATAAATCTTTAAAAAAAAATTCTAGTATTAAAGTTGCTTGTTTATTACTGTCAACTGCTTGTGAACTTTCAGTTAAATATTTTTCACTTTTGCAAACAAATGTTTGCTGCCAGCACTGTGGTGTAGTAGGCTAACCCTCTGCCTACAGCTCTAACATCCCATATGGGCACCGGTTCTAGTCCCAGCTGCTCCTTTTCTGATCCAACACTCTGCTTATGGCCTGAGAAGGCAGTAAAAGATGGCCCAAGTTCTTCAGCCCCTGCACCCATGGGGGAGACCCAGAGGAAACTCCTGGCTCCTGGCTTCAGATCAGCCCAGCTCTGACTACTGTGGCCATGTGGGAGAGAACCAGCAGGTGGAAGACCGATCTCTCTGCCTCTCCCTCTATCTGTCTGTAACTGTGTCTCGCACATAAATAAATAAAATATTAAAAACAAATATTTATTTTAATTTTGTCATCAATCCTGGAATTATTTAAATTGTAAAAATGAGCCGGCACCGTGGCTCAACAGGCTAATCCTCCGCCTTGCAGCGCCGGCACACTGGGTTCTAGTCCCGATCGGGGGGCCAGATTCTGTCCTGGTTGCCCCTCTTCCAGGCCAGCTCTCTGCTGTGGCCCGGGAGTGCAGTGGAGGATGGCTCAAGTCCTTGGGCCCTGCACCCCATGGGAGACCAGGATAAAAACTTGGCTCCTGCCATCGGATCAGCGCGGTGCACCGACTGCGGCGGCCATTGGAGGGTGAACCAACTGCAAAGAAAGACCTTTCTCTCTGTCTCTCTCTCTCTCTCACTGTCCACTCTGCCTGTCAAAAAAAATATTGTAAAAATGTTACTTCTTATGTTCTTTTTCCACCTGTTATGTTTGAGCTCCAATATTCCCCTCTGAATTCTTCTATAAAAAGCATATAATTGCATATGTATACATGGGTATAAATATGTATATACATGTATATAAATATATACATGTGTATGTATATGTGTGTATATATGCATCAAAACTATATCATTATATATATATCATAAATTTTTTGCTTTCATGTAAAATATTTCTGTTGTCATCTTTTACAGCATTTTCTTAGAAATCTTATTCAATATTAAATTTAATTCCTTAAAATTCTTCTGGACAATTAAGATATTATTTATCAACCCATCACTTGGTAGAAGCTTATTCTTCAACTCAAATTTGAGTACCATTGAATTATTATTTGATAAATCTGTTGTAAGAATATTGCATTTTTCTGTCTTGCAGAAATCTCCCTTGGACAGTAAATAATAATCAATTCCAGTGTGTCATTTATTTATTACAGGGACTATGTAAAGTCTTTTTCATTAAGACGTTTTCAATCCTCATGGTTCCAGTTGCAATATAAAATTATATTTTAGTTGATTATAAGTTGATATGTGTTCCATTATAGTGTATCAATCTTTATAAATGACTAATGCACAAAAACAAATTTAAATTTGCAATGTTACTATCATTCTTTTATTTTCTTTAAAATCTGAGCATGTAATCATATTCCTATTTCACTTGATAAATGGTCTAAGTCAAAATAAATGTTTAATGATTTCATAGATAATATATGCTAGAATCATTGTTCACAGTTGGATATATTTTTCCTTCATATAAACTTCTGGATTCCTCAGAATGACTGAAAGCAGTAAAATACAGTATTTGTTAAACTGGAGAAGCACTTACAGTCCCAATCTTTTTTTTTTTTTTTAGATTTATTTTATATTTTTGAAAAACAGAGTTACAGAGAGAGGCAGAGACAGAGAGAGAGGTCTTCCATCTGCTGGTTCACTCCCCAGATGACTGCAATGGCCGGAGCTGCGCCGATCTGAAGCCAGGAGCCAGGAGATTCCTCCGGGTCTCCCAAGTGGATGCAGTGGCACAAGGGCTTGGGCCATCTTCTACTGCTATCCCAGACCATAGCAGAGAGCTGGATTGGAAGTGGAGCAGCCAGGACTAGAACCGGCACCCACATGGGATGTGGGAGCTTCAGGCCAGGGCTTTAACCCGCTGTGCCACAGCACCTGCCCCTAGTCCTAATCTTTAATTGTAAATGGGCATCTAATGAAAGTAGCAAGTTTGTACAAGTCTAAACAAAGAATGAACGATTTCATGAGGTTAATAATTTGATGCCGTTTCTTAAATAGTTGTTCAACCCATATTTCCTAATGAAGAAAGGGAAATACGGAGGACCACGGGCACAAGGACTCTCCTTTCTTCTGTTGGCATTGCTATGTATGGTATTGTGTCTCCCCAAAATTCACACGTGCAAACCCTGATGGCCAATCTGTCTGTATTTGGAGACAGAGCATTTAAGAAGTAATTATAATTAAATGAGGCCGTAAAGGTGGGTCCTTATCCAACAGTGTTAGTGTTTGCATTACAAGATATACCAGAATGCTCTGGATCTCCTGGTCTGCTTTTTCTCCCCACCCTCTCCCCTCCCTTCCCCTCTCCTATCCTCCCCTCTCTTCTTTCCTCCCCTCCCTTCCCCTCTCTTTTCTGTCCTCTCCTCTCTCTTCTCTCTCCTCTTCTCTGTCTCCTCTTCTCCCCTTCTTCCCCTGCCTCTCTGCAGCTAGCAGAAGGCATCATCTGCCTAACAGGAAGAGACTGCTTACCACAATCTGACCATGCTAGGAGCCTGATCTTGGGCATTCAGCCTCCAACATTATGTGTGCATCAGTTTCTATTGTAAGCCAGGTAGATGAAGATATTTTGTTGTGACGGTCCATGCTCATTCATAAAGCCTTAAGCAGTTAAGTTCTTGCAAAGAGACTGGCTTTTCTTTCTTCAGATAGGCAATTCTAGAGCATTTGTAGCTTGAGCATGTTGTGTACATGAAAGGATTTCTGTTTGTATGTCTTCTGACTCTATACTGTGTTTTCCTTGTACTCTCTTGTCTGAAACTCCATATCAATCTAATGACGTTTTAGCGCTGCCATATTTTGTTATTAACTCTGGCACTATAGACTCGTAGTTCAGAAACTCAGCTTGCTGACACAAGCATCTACTGGACCAACCATACCAAATTTAATATTAAAATAAGGGACTCCTAAGCATAAGATATGCCAATAACAAATAATACAATTACCAGTTAATGAAAGCATATTTAACATTACTAAACTTTTTGTCTCAATTTGGGTTTAGTTAGATTTCACACTTCAAATCTTTTAAACTGACTTACTTAACAATGAGTCAAATTGTCTTTAAGAGACAACCAAAACCGGCAATGCCTTTGATAATTCCCCAATTTCTTTTTTTTTTCATTTCATTTTCTATCAAGAATGAAGTATTTATTTCATAGAAATATTAACAGTTTGTTCTTTTACCATATTTAGTATACAGCATTGTCTTAGGTACCATAAAAACTGGTCATGGGCTGGCACTGTGGTGTAGTAGGTTAAGCCTCTGCCTGGGGCGCTGGCATTCTATATGGACACCTGTTTGTGTTCCAGCTGTACCACTTCCAATCCAGCTCCCTGCTGATAGCCTGGGTAAGCAGTGGAAGGTGGCCCAGGTCCTTGGGCCCCTGCACCTGCATGGAAGACCCAGAAGAGGCTCCTGGCTCCTGGCTTCAGATCAGCTCAACTTCAGCCGTTGCGGCCATTTGGGGAGTGAACCAATGCATAGAAGACCTCTCTGCCTTTAACTATGCCTCTCAAATAAAGAAATAAATCCTTTAAAATGATAGAAATAATTGATCCTGTTCTTTGGGGATATAAGAAACAAAGAGTCATTTTTACTGATTGGAACAGATTGAACATAATACTGTGCAAATCAAAGCAAAATAAATCTATCAGAGAAGACTTCTTGGAGGAGGTGAGCTATAGAGAATGGTGGCAGGCTCCCAGCTAGAGAGAAATGCTATGAGAAAAGGTCAGGAGACCAGAATTAACAAGGTAGTTACTGAGAAATGATGCCAGCCATGAGAATTTCCTAGAGGTCATTTTTTTCAGTAGAATAAGGAATAGTTAGCTGAGAGATGTTACATAATCAATCCAAGTTCAGCTTATAGTTTGTTTCATTCCTGAAAGCGTTACCTTATGATGTCATATGACATACATTGAATAGAACTGGGAGATAGGAGAGGGAATGTTGCTAGCCAGCTTTGGATCCTTATGCATATTATTTTACCTCTGGATCTCATAAAATTAGAGTTGGACTAGATGACTTCGGAGTTTCTTTTTTTAACTTTAAAAAATTATGAGAAGCAAGTGTTTAGCCTGGTGGTGCAGACAGCAGCATCCCACATCGGAATGCCTGGGTTCAGTTTTGGGCTCTGGCTCTGGCTCTGGCTCTGGCTCTTCCCGCTAATACAGACCCTGAGAGGCAGCAAGCGATGGCTCAAGTGATTGGGTCCCTACTGCCCACATGGGAAACCTGGATTGTGTTCCTGGCTCACAGCTTCAGCCCCCCTCCCTGCCCTTGACATTACAGGTATTTGGGGGTGAACCAGTAGATGGGAGCATGCCCTGTCTTTCTCTCCTTGTCCCTCTGCCTCTCGAAAAATGAAATTTTAATTATGACTGTTTGATCCAAACTTTCAGCACCTTTATGAGGTACTTCTTTAATATTCTCAGTTTTCTTTTTTTTTTTTAACTTTTATTTAATGAATATAAATTTCCAGTGTACAGCTTATGGATTACAATGACTTCCCCCTCCCATAACTTCCCTCCCACCCGCAACCCTCCCCTCTCCCGCTCCCTCTCCCCTTCCATTTGCATCAAGATTCATTTTCAATTCTCTTTATATACAGAAGATCAATTTCGTATAAAGATTTCAACAGTTTGCACCCACATAGAAACACAAAGTGAAACATACTGTTTGAGTACTAGTTATAGCATTAAATCACAATGTACAGCACATTAAGGACAGAGATCCCACATGAGGAGCAAGTGCACAGTGGCTCCTGTTGTTGACCCAACAAATTGACACTCTAGTTTATGGCGCCAGTAACCATCCTAGGCTCTCGTCATGAGTTGCCAAGGCTATGGAAGCCTTCCAAGTTTGCCGACTCTGATCATGTTTAGACAAGGTCATAAAAGACAGGGTGAGGATAGTAACCAATGATCCTAAGAGTGGCATTTACCAGGTTTGAACAATTATACAGCATTAAGTGGGGAAGAGGACCATCAGTACACACAGGTTGGGAGTAGAGCCATTGGTGGTAGAGTAGAGGTTATGATTACAAAGGAATGAGGCCCAAGTGCACTAGACAGGGCCTAGAACAAAGGACAGAGTCATTATTAGAGGAGCTAAGAAAGGTGCTGTCTAAGCTACAAGTAATTTTTCTGATTGAGAGGCAAATAGAACCTGATAGAAGGGGCTTGATAATAATTTGGTGGGCTTTAGGCCTTGTAAATTCAGAGGCCCAGACCTATCTATCTCTTCACATGGGGTATATCCTAAGGGAGGTGTGAACCTCCTAGGGGAAGGCACTCTGTTGACTTTCATTACTTGGCTGGCCTGGGAGGAGAGCTGGCCAGGTAAAGATAATTCCCCAATTTCATCTCTGATTACCTTTCCTTTTTTATATTGTGTCAGAAGCACACTGTTTTCTGAGTGTGGAATATTTAGAAAATGAGTACAATTATGTATAGCCCCTCTCAAAGAGGCAGAGTCTGTGTCCTTGACCCTTGAATCTGAGTTGGTCTTTTGACTTACTTTGGCTATGGAATGCAACACAAACAACAATTGGGAGTACCTGAAATTGGACCCAAAATAGCTGTGTACCCCTGTTCTCTTGTCTTTTCAACTCTTAAAGACTCTTGTGAGCAACTCCTGACTGGCCTAGCCTGTGTGGTGAGTAATTACACAGAGAGGGACCCAGTTGTTTCAGATTTCTCAAAGGCAGCCCGAGGAGAGTTAGCCTCAGTCCATCCACCGGTAACCATAGGTGTGTAAGTGAATGTAGACAAGGACAGTGAAAAAAAGCTCATTCCAGCCCAAATTATTCACGATCTCAATTCAGAATTTTAAATGGATGAGAAATGAAGTCTAATATTTCACCCTTAAAACTTTCAGGAAGGTAGCGTCATTTGAGTTACTTGTCTAATAGTATAATAATCTCAGCATGGAAATGAAACACTCTGATTGGTTAGGGCTAGAACATTCGTAGAATTTAGTGTACAGTGGCTGACAAAATAACAAGAATCATGAAGATACAGGAAGAATAGTTTTCCCAAAGAAATAAAGGAAAAATCTTTCTAGAGAGTGGAAGTTTTAGATTAATCTGAGCTATATAAACCAGGAGGATCAACAGTCTGCTTTGTCTTCTCTATATTCGTGCATATTAGTTTGGTCATGTTTATACATGTAACACTCATGGTTATTTCTATATATCATATATTATCTGCTTCTTATTGTTATTTTATTTTGTTTTCAAAGATTGTTACTGATTTATTTGAAAGGCAGAGTTACAGAGAAGAAAGGGAGAGACAGAGAGTGAGATCTTCCATCTCCTGATTCACTCCCCAAATGGCTGCAACAGCTGAAGATGGGCTGATCCTAGCTAGGAGCCAGGAGCTTCACCTGGGTTTCTGACAGGAGTGAGGGGCCCAAGCACTTGGATGTAAATCTCAGGACCTCTCTTTCCCAATCTGTAAGCATTCTTTCATGGTGACCTGTATGGAAATGATACATTTAACATGACAGATAATAGCGTCAATCTCATTAGAATATTTGTAAATTGAATTGAAGAATGAAGGTGAAATTTCCATTCCAGTGTCCTAAAGTGCTGATAATAAAGTACCATCCTCAGTTTTTTTTTTTAAATGTGTACTGATTTCCCTGTAATCACACTTGACAATGAAATCTAGAAATATTTTATGTACTGAAGTATTTCTCTTAAAAATGAGCTGGATTGAACAAAATCATTCTATTCAACTGATTTTCATCCTCTACTGTTGAACACAATCACAGAACAGTTCTTACATGGACTTGAGACTACTGAGTTGCTGAAATGCTAATTCAAAAGTTCTTGAGAAAATGTAATATGCATTGCCAATTTGTACAACACTTTCGAACTTAAAAGTTCGAAGTCCACTAGCTCTGTCGTGCTGAGGGAGATAATTGTTTTTAAATATAATCAAACTCTTGATGTTTTTATGCATAGAATAATAAGTCATTAAAAGCAACTTGAAGTTCATCCAATTATAGTTCCATTTCAATGCATTCTTGCCTGAAACTCCTTCAACCACCTATTAACACATACTGCTTTTTAAAACATTTATATAAATATCAAACATACAAAATATAACAATGAAAATCCATAAGCCATTACTTATTTTAGGTTAACATTTTTTCTCTAGCTGCTTTCTGACATAACCCTTCTATTCATTCTCTTAGTGTTTTGGACAAGAAACTAAAGAAACCAAGACGCGCACAAGACTATTGGGAGGAAAGGCACACACTTCATTATACATGCGGGCTTGACAAGTGTTGAGCCCCAACTTCTGGCATTCCTTTGTTTTTGTACCCCCAAATCAGGAAATTACAGTGACGTGGTTATTCCATGAGGCACCTAAGCATATTGAGAAAACTGTCTCAAGAATGTAGCTGGGCTTTTTGCAGAAGCCTCCTATTTCGGGAATTGCTGACAGGTGTGTGGTAGAACAGCGAAGCCAAAAAAAAGTCCCTGAAAAGCTCCTGAGCAGACAGTCCTTGGCCGCATCCTGTCTGATGCCCTAGAAATAGGCATCACACGTTGTTAATGCTAACATGTAGGAGTCTGTCAGGAAAAAAAACAACTATCGCGATGAACAACCCATAGCAAGCCTCCAGCACTAACAATCCATTGATCCTTTTAATCTTTAATATATTTTACAATAATTTGCAAATAGTAGGGTACTAAATCCTTTACTATGTTTATTATCAAGTAATTTATTCACATTGTATGATTAGCAATCTATAATGTATTTTTATTTCTGTTTCCCAAATGAGTTGAACATTCTTGTAGACATTTGCCTACACAAATGCTAATCTTTCTCGCTGAAAATCTCTAGTTATGAAAACAACTTTTTTTCAATTGTCAGTTTGAATTTCAATTCTTCAGACATCTTCCTTATGTCTTGAGTTTATAATGTGTGCTTTATGTTATTTTCGGTCAAGGCACTCTGCTTTTTTTTTTTTTAAACAATGTATTTAATGTTAGTTGTTTGTTACATGTAGGATAACTCGACAGACTATAAATTTAATCCTACTCTCCTATATTCTACACATAGCACAAGGTGTAGCACTCATTCTTGAAATTTGTTTGCCAAATAAATATATGAAAAAATGACAAAAATTATAAGAAATAAGGAATCAATACACTGAAAGATTATATGAAAAATAACAAGTGAATGTTATTGTTGAGTAGAAAACTTCAATTGCCTTTCTTTTTCGGAAGATGTGTATGTCTGTGTGTATGTATGTGTCTGTCTGTGTATCTGTACATGTAAGTCCCAGGTTTCTATTTTATAATTTTTTTCCCATTTTTGGTTAAGGCCAATTTCTCTTCTCCTCTTCTGTTCTCTCCTCATTCTCTATGTCTATCCATAGTCACTTCAAGTGTATCTCTTACAGAGGTCTTCATGTATAATCAAAGGAAGGGAGAAATAACAAAACATAGCAAAAAAAAAAAATCTCAAATCAGAAAAATTAGAAAAGCTCCCTGTGAACCAGCAGCACCTCATTTGTGAAGTCCACTCCAAATATCCCAACAGAATTAATATCAAATTAATTCATCTACTTTTGGAAAATAAAATCCTGAGTCAATACTGGGACAATGTTTTAATTATTTTCCAAGTGTTATTTTCAATAAATAAGCAGGAGAAAAACAAGAAAGACTAATTCAAATCCCCTTCAATATAAATGTTTTATGGCTTTCTATTATGAATAGAGAAGTCTGTAATAGTCTAGCATGCTGGTTTCCAATATTATTGAAAGATATCCCTTTAATTAAAATTCCAGGAAAAGAGAAACGATAAACATTTGGGGAAATTGAAATTCAATGTATGTTTGTGATTCAGAGTAGAGATTAGAATTTCAAAATATTTTACAAGTTGCATTGGAAGAATCCTCTTAATCACTTCTAACATTGTCCCAGATTTTGAACCAATAATTCTGTCATATTTCTTAATGTTAACTATTAGTAGCCTGCATTTTTGGTTCATATTTAAGGTTCTCAATTTTGTGAAATAGGTTGAGAAATTCTGTACTTAAAAATTTTGATCCATTGCAACTGGAAACCACTATACTTAGTGAAATAAGCCAGTCCCAAAGACAAATGCCATAGTTTTCCCTGATGTGTGGCAACTAATACAGCAATAGAAATGTAATGTATATTAGACCGACATTTTGAGATTTGATGATTGTTTACAACATGTCTCTACTGTTGAGCGACAGTGCTTTTTCTTCTTACTATTTGTTGAATTCTTTACTTAATATAGGGCTTATCTTATGTGTATAAAGTAAACTGAAAGTAGATCATTGTAAAAATTAAGACAGGGAGTAGGAGAGGGAGGAGGAATAGGGTAGGAGCATGGGAGGGAGGGAGGGTAGGGTGGGAGAATCACTATGTTCCCAAATGTGTATATATGAAAAACATGAAATGTGTTCCCTTAAAAAACTTAAAAAACAAAACAAAACAAAAAAAGCAACCAAACAGTGGTTGGTACCAATGGGAAGCAAGAAAGTAGGTTACTTTTATGTCTCCAGTTCTCAGCAGCCAAACTTAGTAGGAATCCAGCTTCCTACAGTTGATCCCAGTAACACCATCTTCTCCTTCTCCCTTTGTCTACAACTTTGGGGATTATTTCCTGCTTTCCTTCTCTCAGGTTTGTACTACTCTACCTTGCTTTTTTTGTTAGATTTCTGCCATATATAGCAAAGTCAATTTCCTATACCGATTTCGATTTCCTGTGTTGTAACTACTTAGAGTAGTTTATATCTGTTTTTTCTCTTCTTATCCCAGCTGATACAAAGGTTTCCTGAACGAGGGAAATCTGAACTGAGATCTGCGGTGTTCACTAGGCATTGTCTAAACAAAGAAGTGGGACATTTGATCAACTCTAAAAACAAACAAACAAAAAAAGTCTGAAAAATTCTTTGGTGTAATTTTTGGTCATAAATCATGGAAATTTTATGGCGCAATAAGTTGAGCATTTATATTTTATGGTACAAAAGTAACTCATACCTTCAAATCTCCCCCTCCCCCAAAATGACCCATGTGTATGAGGAGTATCAATCTTAAAGTAATGGTACATTTAGATACTCCTGTAAAACCTTAAATGCATTTTCAAAAAAATGAGCATATTTTTTATATGAAGTCAATGAATTCATCAGATTTTTACTTGTTCTTTGTATTAGTGAAAGTTGTTACAGTTATTTAGTATATCAGTACTTCAGTAGTTTGAGAAAAATGTTTTATTTCAGGACTATAAGTCATTTTCCCTCCACCATATATTTTGCATTGCTACCTTATAGTGATATTTATGTTGTAGACCTCTAGCATTTGGAAGCAAAATGCATACTCTGAAAGAAAAGCACATTTCCTTTGTAAGAATAGTACAACTCAAGTTCCTTAGTGAAAACTATCTTAGCTGTAGTTGATATGGAATATTCTAGGACTAAATTTTTTCATCCATCACATTTCTACCAAAATGTCTCTGTTCCTTTCAGTGTCTGAAGTGTATGTGATAATTTAGATAACATATAATGATATAAGAAATCCCTGGGCTATTATTTTATGGGATGAAGTCATCAATGTTTTTAAGAAACTTACCTAGCTCCTATTATTTTTATTATAGGGAAGATTTCCTGACAAGTATGAAACAGAATTTTCAAGTAGCTATTACTAAATGTTTAGCCTATTTCTCAAAACTGGAATGAGTTTGGGAAATATATAAGCTTTGTACAACAAGCAGTATGCAATGTATTATAGCCATTTTGTTTGGATAGTTCCTGGAAAGGTATCAGAACTATGTTGGTTTTTAATAAAGTGTGAATGACTCTAAAACTGTCATTATTGAAAATTACCATTATTATTTTTCTCACCATTCACTACCTTGATGATATACAGCCTGTCAAAAGTTTTCAATTTGGGTTAAAATTAGTTGCATTCAATTGAAGAACTTTAAAGATATTAGGATAAATGCATCCCATTATATAAAAGCACAAATTGTGCTTTTTAGGTAATAAGGTATTTTTATTCTCTAGCTTGCCATAAAAATCTTATTGAAATAATGAGTATTTTAGAAGATGATATAACATAAAAATTGGGTTCCAATTCCATAAGGGAAAAGTTAGACAATTTAGTACTGAAAAACTAGATTTTTTCTTTTTCAATCATAAAACCCTTCCTGACATTGTAGGCACACATGGACACACACAGAGACACACACATCTGAAAAATGGGAATTTAAGAAGTTCTCTCAGCTGGCTGTAGGAGAGCAATTGTCTTTTCAGAAAGAACCAGGCACAGACACAGACAAATTCTAATATGTCTTTTTTTTAAAAAAGATTAATTTATTTGAAACCTAGACAGAATTTTGGAATGAGGGAAGAAAAAGTGAGTGAGAGAGAGAGAGAGAGAGAGAGAGGAGATGTTGCATCTGCTGATTCAGCTCCTAGATGGTTGCAATGCCAGGGCTGGACCAGGCCAAAGCAAGGAGACAAGAGCTGCGTGTTGGTCTCTCATATGGTTGCAGAGGCCCAGGCACTTGGAACATGTTCCACTGCTTTCCCAGGCACATTAGCAGGGAGCTGGACCAGAAGTGGAGGAGGTGGAACTTGAACAGGTGCCCATATGGGATGCCAGCATTGCAGGCAGTAGATTTACCCACCATACCACAATGAAGATCCCCAGATGTCTTGTTATTTGAAGAATACATAGAAATGTCCATAAACCATTAAAGATGTTGATTTAAAAAATGAATTCTATAGTTTAATCCCAAATTATAATCTTTTCTTTATATATATATGCATATATTTATGAATATGTTATAGTTTTGAAGATATTGAGGAACAAACTAATAATGAACTGGAAATAGGCCTTAGGAATGGCAGCAATTAATTTGAAATCATTTTAGTACCTGATATTGGAATGAAGTTATCCCTGTTGACAAATACCTGTAAACCTCAAATATGAAACCTCTTTAGAGGAAGATAACTGGCAAATTTTTTCATTAAAGCACATTTTTTTTCTTTATGAGTCCTGGCAAAGAAGTCAGCCAAAACAAAATTGTTATGTGAAGAATCTAGGCAAAATGAATGAAGGAGAAAAGGAGCAAAATTAATACAAAGAGATCTATTGGGATCTGCACAGTAGCTAATCAAATTTATTAGTCTTTTCCAAAGAACCAATATTGTATCTGCAATTAAAAGCATTTTATATGAAAACACCAAACCTGACTATCCACATCATTGGATTTTACTAACAAGGAACTTACACAACCATTTCTAGAGTAAATAATAATAACAGTAATAATATAATTATTTCCCAACTTTGTGAGCTAAATATATTCTTCAAACTAACAACCCACACAAAATTTTAGGAGAATGGAAAATGACAGGTTTTCACACTTGGAACTATAGATGCATAACCCTTTTAAAAGTCACAAAAATCTTTGCTTAATATATACTGAACTGATCTTCTGTATATAAAGAGATTGAAAATGAATCTTGATGTGAATGGAAGGGGAGAGGGAGCGGGAAAGGGGAGGGTTGCGGGTGGGAGGGAAGTTTTGGGGGGGGGGAGCCATTGTAATCCATAAGCTGTACTTTGGAAATTTATATTCATTAAATAAAAGTTAAAAAAAGTCACAAAAATCTATCTAGAATGGGTAGAAATGATGTCACAGGGTGTATTTAGTTTAGAAATTTTTAAAAGATTATTTATTTATTTGAAAAACAGTTACAGAGAAAGAAGGAGAGAAAGAAAGAGATCTTCCATCTGCTGGCTTACTGCTCAAATGGCTACAACAGCTGATGGTGGGTCAGATTGTAGCCAACAGTCAGGAGTTCCTCTCTGTCTCCCACATGAGTGCAGAGATCCTAGCACTTAGGCCATCTTCCATTGCTTTCCCAGGCCCATTAGTAGCGAGCTGGATCAGGTGTGGAGCAGCTGCTACATGAACCGGCGGCACCCATTTGGGATGCCAGCATGTCAGGCAGCGGCATAACTCACTATGCCACAACGCTGAAAATTTAAGGTATGTTCTATGTTAAACAACAAACCAACACAACACATATAAACATAATAAAGGAGAGTAGGGCATTTGACTACTTCACTTTTTTTCAGAACTAGTATAAAATAAAATTAAAGGTTTATTTGTTTATTTGAAGAGCAGAGCATCAGAGAGAGAGGGAAGATGAGATGGGGAAGAGAGCGAGATTTGGTTCACTCCCCAAATGGCCACAACAAGCACATGTGAGTCAAGCTGAAGCCCAGAGCAAAGTACTCCATCTATGTGTCCAATATGGCTGGCAAGATGTCAAGCAATTGGAACACCATCCATTGTCCTTCTAGACAAATTAACAGGAAGCTGGACTAGAAGTAGAGTGGCAGGGACTTGAAATGGCACTCTGAAATGAGTTGAGCATGGTACAAGTAGGATTTAACTTGTTGAACCCCAACGCCAGCTCCTACAATGTGAAACTCAACACCATTTCATAATGAAACATTATTTAACTTCTTCAAATGAAAGTTTTGTGGAAACTTTACTTAATATTATAGCAGAGGCATGAAAATTATAGAACGTTTCTATTTATGTGAAAATAGTAAAAACGTTTAAGAACAAAAGCTGGACAAAATGCTTTTTTAAATCAAATATATTGTTTTATAAGAAATGATTTATAAGCAATCCAACCACATTAAATTTATGCTATTTCAATGGTTCATTTAATATTAAGTGTGAACAGCTGCTGGCAGAAAAGACTAGGTACAGAATTAAATTTGTGAAAAAGGATACTATTTGTCCTTAGATTAAAAAAGAATTGATAAGAATAAGATTCAATGTATTCTTGAGATTAGTGTCCTTGATAAATTTCATATTATGCTGCCAACCTTTTTGAAATTTATTGTAGGTTATAATGTATTAAATAATGTTAAATTTCCTAATAACATATTTATAATTATAAAATAGTGATTATTCTCCTAGTTTTGCATACATTTATACAATATAATTGACATTTAATTGAATAAAAAGAATCCATCTTGTTATCACAAGGCACATAAAACATTTTCATTTGTAACCTGATCAAGGCTTTCTCTATACCCATGTTTATTGCTTGAACCTTACCAGTTATACTTATCCAATTAATAAATATTAATATAATAGCCTATGGATCACTGTCCTCTCACTTGAGGATACTCCAGTCATAGTAGAAAATGTGAAAAAATATAAAATTATCAGCAGTGTACAATATAAAATGAGAAGTGTTATTACAAAGGAAAAAAAAAGCAGAACATATATTCAAAAAAAAGATTTCTGCATAAGTCAGCAATGGTTAAGGATTCTGTGCTTACTATTTATTTAGTATATCCTCTAAATCAGTGCCATCTTTATTTAAGTGGGAACAGGAAGCATTTTTACAGTAAATACAAAATACATGTTTTTCTTGATCTAGTGTATTGAAGGATTTCGTCTCTGTAGCAATTAAAAGTGTACTAGGCACAATATATATATTTCAGAGCATTTCTATATAAAATAGAATTTCATTACATTATAACTTAAGTGCTTTAAAAATATCCTTAATGTTATTTCAGGAATATTTGCTATTCCAGCAGGATGCCAGATCTCACCCTTCACAGAAGGGAATTACTCATTTGTCATCTCTTTTGCCATTCTAAATAGAGAGGGGAAGAAGAAAAGAGGAGGAGGGAGAAGGGAGGGAGGGGCTGGGGACTGGGAGAGAAGACAGAGGGAGACAAAGGGGCAAAGAGGAAAGGAGGGTAAAAAGAAAGCAGCTGCTGTCCATTAACTTTCTGTCTATAGGAGATGAAAGGAATACCTTAGGTATGGGAAAATTGATACCTGTAATCCATGTGCTTTTTCATTTTGTTTTGTTTCCCAATATTGATGAAATATCTGAGAATGGTCAACCAAGCTCAGAACAAAGACATCATTCATTTAGTTAATAAGTTATTACCTACCACTTGGCAGGTCCATAATATCAGTGGAACGTAAAATACACATTCCCTATCTCTCAACATTCTCTCTGCTTCAAACATTAGTTTTCCTACTAAAACCTCAAATTTTGTCTATGGCCGTATTTAGCTTAAATTCTGTATCTTATTTTTCTTTTTTTCTTGTTTTTTTTTTTTTTTACTTTCACCCTCTCACTTCAGCCTTTCTCATTGCCTGTGATTTAGACATTTTTGTGTGTTCTAGACAACAAAAATCTTATTGCTGTCTTTTTTCTGAAGGTGTTTTAATTAGCCAAGACTCTACCACCTCCCTTATAATGAGAGAGAGGGAGAGGGAGAGAGATATCTTCCACCCACTAGTCTACTAGTTCACTCCCCAAAAGGCTGCAAGAACTGGGGCTGGTCTGGGCTGAAGCCAGGTGCTCAGAACTCCATCCAGCTCTCCCCTCTTAGTGACTGGGGCCCAAGCACTTGGGCCATCTTCTGTTGCTTTCCCAGGCACATTAGCAGAAAGCAGAGAAGTTAGGATCCAAACCTAAGATAATTCTTTGTTATAATTATCATGCATTGGCTGTGACCCTGAGAATCTATTGCATTATTTTCCGTTAAATAAAAAAAAAGTTTTACAAGACATGTTGAGACTCTAGTTTTATTTTAATTTTTTTCTTTTTCCCATTCCAAGCAGATGCCAGTAAATAAATCAGCTTGGTCGAACTTTCTGGTCAAAGTTGCCAATTGCATCTTGACAAATCCTCTAGTTAATAAGAATTTCTGGTATTAGTTAACTTCTCTGCATTATTTTCAGTGTACCACTTATTTTCTGTGAAGTCACTATAATCTGCAAATGTTTTTCCCATCTCATCATCTATCTCCAGTGTCCTTTGCTGAGTGGATGTTCCTCAGTGTCTTACATTGGAGAGTCTTGGTGCTCAGTGATCTGCTCTAGTCCCATGGACTTAATAAATCTCTACTTTGATGACTCACAGATTTACTTCCAAGCTATGACATTTCTGATCTATGGAGCTATCTGTCAGCTGAATGTCTCCTCGTAAACTGGCATCTATAACTTAGCACGTTTAAAGCAAACCTCTTGATTTTCTCATCTGCACTAAACATACACACACACACACACAGACTTTGTCCTTTGTAGAAGTCCTGACTCGGATTAAGTCCTGCCTGATTAAACCAGATCTTGCAGTCATCCTTGATTCCTTTTTACTCATAATAAATGCATCCTAAAATAACCCCTTTCCACTCATTTTTCCAATTTTTTATAAATGTATTTATTCATATAGAGAACAGATTTCATCTATTTCTTCTTTTTAAGATTTATTTATTTATTTGAAAGGCAGAGTTACAGAGAGGCAGAGGCCGAGAGAGAGAGAGAGAGAGAGAGAGAGGTATTCCATCTGCTGGTTCACTCTCCAACTGGCCCATATGGGATGCCAGCACTGCAGGCAGTGGCTTTACCCACTATGCCACAGCACTGGGCCCTTACATATTTCATATATACCATTTTAAGACCATAACAATAGTTCTTGACCTTCTCCTGAGAAACCTCCCATCTGCTGTTTCACTCTGCAATGGTCTTCAGCAGAAGGGATGGGTGGGCACTGGAGCTAGGATCCAGGAATACAATCCATGTAGCATAGATGAACCATCAGTGTTACTTTCCAGGGACTGGATTGGCAGGAAGATGGAGTCGGGAAAAAAGCCAGAAATTAAACTCCGATATTCTGACATGAGACCTGGGCATTTTAACTTGCATTAACCTCTAGGCTAAACAACTCACTTTTCTACTCACGTGTTTTGGTTTATTATTATGCCTGTGTTATTATCTGAAATAATATATATACTTAACACTGTTTTATCCCTTGTTTCTTTTAACAGAATAAAAGGACCAAAAAGGTGCAGGACAGGGGCCGGTGCTGAGGCACAGCAGGTGAAGCTGCCATCTGCAGCACCAGCCATCCCAGATGGGTACCGGTTTGAGTTCTTGCTGCCATGCTTCTGATCCAGCTTCCTGCTGATCTGCATGATAAAAACATAGAAGATGGCCCAAGTGTTTAGGCCCCTGTACCCACATGCGAGACCCAGCAGCC
Organism: Lepus europaeus; assembly: GCF_033115175.1. Classification (NCBI taxonomy): domain Eukaryota; kingdom Metazoa; phylum Chordata; class Mammalia; order Lagomorpha; family Leporidae; genus Lepus; species Lepus europaeus. The sequence continues at coordinate 65,245,624 of NC_084831.1, forward strand.
ATTTGAGGAGTGAACCACAGGATGGAAGATTTCTCTCTCTCTCTCTCTCTCTCTCTCTCTCTCACTCTATATTTCTCTGTAATTCTGACTTTCAAAAAAAATGTGAGGACCTCATTGTCTGTATTTCCTAGAAATTCTGGCACATTATTTGCACTAAATAAATTATTTTTGAATGACTAAATGAGTATTAAATGATCAATGAGTATTTGGGTATAACAGTAGGCACCATCACATTGATGATAAAATATAAACCACAGTTTTTCATCTTTTGCCATCATTAAGGTAAACTGCTGCTCCATTTCCTGATTGTACTAAGACTGCCTCTTCTGATACTTTTCCTGCTGCCCCCCTTGAAGTTAAGGGGTCACTCTGCCAGGCTCCTCTAGTTGCTTGTGTACATCTCCACTCCAGTGACGGGGTATGTTGTAGACTTGTGCTTTCACCTCCTTTTTCAGCCCATGCATGCACTTCCACTACAGTGTATGTTTTATTTTCCATCTTGCTAGCACACAAAAGGTATTTGCAGAAGTATATGTTAGAACAGATGAGATTTAAAATGTTGTTTATGAGGATTTATTAGAGAGGTTCTTTTGAAATTCATTTCATATAGAGTTTACTTCTCAAAGAGCTTAATAACTTCCTCTCAATAAGCTCTGATGGATATATGTATTATTTTGCACTGAAATAAGGGCTCAATGTTCCCATAAATCCTGTCCTGTACTGTGCTGATAGAGGGATACTTTCAGAGTTTCCACATGCTAATTTCTGTCTAGAGATGATTTCTAAATATGATACAGTGCTCTAGTATATTTTTGGGAAAAGCAATATTCTGAGAACTTTCTCATGTCATGAAGAGTTTTCCATTGTGTTGATCTATGGCCCAACAGGGAAAATTAGTTACTGGCATTAACATTCATTGAGAATCTGTCTGTAGCATAATGATATCTAATATTACAATAGAAACAATACTAAGCATATCATTTCATGTAAAATTCCTATGAGTGAATTTTCTCACTATAAAATAAAGCCTGTTGAACTCTATACCATAGGGCATAACAACTTCAGTTCTAGTAGTAAAGGAGGCAACTATCAAACAAGTTTTTAGAGAACAGGTGACAAATATTACTTCATTCAGCATATTTAAAACAAGGGATGAATATTTTATGTAGTGAATCCTCTTTATCTATGATCTTTCTCCTAGAAAAAAGTTGATTGTGAAACTAGTAGCACTGGGTATGAAAGGAAAAACTATACAGTTCAAGTTTAGCTGCAATAGTTGACTCAATCCTGTTTCCATTTTCTGTTGCAGTGATCAGTAGAGCTCTTGACCCCCACGTGGTACAAACAGTTGTGTTTGAGCCCTGATTCTTCATCTCAAAATAAGCCTGAAAAAGTACTTCTTGTAATTTTGTTTTTCATATCTGATAAAATTTTGTGGCTGTCAGTTGGTAGCACATCATTTTCCAAAAGATTCTGAAATCCAGTTTCCCTTACATGTGAAAATCAAAATCTGTTTGGCATGAAGAGTGAGCAGGCTGCAGGAAAATTTGAAGTATTTTTAATGATCTAGACTGATTTCTCTATTCCAATTTTAGTATAGATAAAGTTACTGCAGTATTTTCATCTTTATCTTGTTCATTCTCTGTCTTCTTATTTAGCACAGTCCAAGAAACACATGGCAGGGTCATGATCTGATTTAAAAAAAAAAAAAAAAGATTTATTTTTTTATTTGAAAGAGTTACAGAAAGAAAGAGGAGAGACACAGAGAGAGAGATCTTCCACCTGTTGGTTCATTCCCCAAATGGACACAATAGCTGAAGTTGGGCAGACCAAATGCCAGGAGCCAAAAGTGTCATCCAGGTCTCCCTCATAGGTGCAGGGGCCCAAGGACTTGGGCCATCCCCCACTGCCTTCCCAGGCACATTAACAGGGAACTGGATCAGAAGTGGAGTAGCCAAGAACCTAACTGGAGTCATATGGGACGTCAGCACTGCAGATGGTGGTTTTTCCTGCTGAGTCACAGTGAAGGCCCTGATCTGATGTTACGATTGGGCACTGGAATTCTAAAATTAAAAACAAATCTAGTCACTGAATAGAGGTTACAAACATAGCCATAAAGTAAATAGTATTCCAGACAAAGGGCCAGGGTCCAGAAGCCAGAAATATGCCAAACATCTGAGACCATATGATGTTGGAGTGTACAGTAACCATTTAATAAGGCGAACATTTATGTAAAGCATGCCTCCAACCAGGAACACAGTGCTAGGACAATTCCAGAACCTCTTCCAATGCACCTCTCCCCCAAAATATAAAAATGTTCTGCCTTTAACAGCAGAATAAGTTTTATCTGTTTTAAATCATTTTCATGTGCACTTGTCCTTTTCTTTGGCATATTAAAGATGTTCAGTGGAAAGTGTCTAGTGTATGAAAACATCCCCTATTCTTTGCTTAAACTCATTCTACTCAATGAATACAGATTTATTATGTAGGCTGTTTTGGTTTGCAAAGCTTTCTCAGCTTCAGTGGAAAAGCAAGAAAAAATTTGAATAATATCAAAGTGATGCCTTCAAAAATACTAGATGTATACTTGAGGCATATTTGTCTAAAAATAATAGCATGGCATACTATGAAAGAAAGTTACATTTGGAGTCTACACAGAGACTATAAGATGTTGTTCAAATCACTGCATCTTTGAACTTGTTTCCCATCTGTAGAAAAGATCTAATATTACACAGAACATGGGACTATTATGGGAACTAAATGAAAAAACCTATGTGAAGTCCCTTGATTACCTGATTTATTCAGAGGATTTATTTGATCCTCAATGTTATTTGAATGATGTTAATGACTCTCATAAACTTTGTGATGCATATTAGGTGAACCGTGTGGAATAAGTTACAATTTAATTTATGAAGGTGGTTGAATTTAACCATTTTCCTAAAATATAAAACATTCTTTACTAAAGAAAGATTTTTGATGTTAAACTACATACCAGGCATTTTAAGTGCGATTTTCTTCATTTCTACAGAGTATAAATTTTAAAAGAATAAATAATTCTCTGGGTATTTCATTTAAAGCTTTGTCCTCAGATGTCCTTTGATGAATATTGTATTTATCGCCTCTGATGCCAGCCCATTTAACATACCAGGCTTCTCTAGCCGCTCTTTCAACTGTTGCGTTAGAGATGCTCAGAGGACAGGCAGCACAAAATAGCATGATTTGCATTCAATGCAGAATCAGCGCAGTTAAAGTTTCAGGTCTTAATGAAAGGTCATAAAATCTTACAGTACTGACCAAATAGATTTCTTAGAACATTAAATCCCCCCATGAATTCTCCTGTACCACTTTAAACACAAGTTAAAATTGCAAATCATAAATACTGAATGCTTTCTTCCTTAATGTAGGTTCACTATTGTAACCTTGTCTGGCAGAGACACTCCACTTTAAGGCCTGTAACATTTTCATTATCAGTGCTATCTCTGAGGGGTTGGTAGTGCAGCTGCTTCTGTTTGTAATGTGCTGAAAATGCTTATGCAGATATTTTTCTTGAAGTCAGCTGCTTGTGTAGCTCTTTCCCATCCTGGTTAAGACAAATGGAATATCTTTAGTTTTCAATTGCCTTTTCTATTATTGTCCAGTTAAAACTACAGTCATGAAATGGCGCATGTATGTTTATGAATATGTTATTTCTAGAGGCTTAGCATTCTTTTAATGTATTGATTTTCTGTTCTGTGTGTATGAATACTGTATATGAATGTATATGTAAGAACAAATAGTTTTTTTTTCTCAAATCCTAAGTTTCTTTGTGATGTAACAGGCACAAAATTAAAAAAAAAAAAAACCTCATTAAGATGTATGAAAACACCTCTACAATTAAGTTCCCTACTTGAGTGGCAAGAGTAGACTATTACAAAGATGAAGTACGCTGGAAGCATATAAAAACTTAAATGTTCTGAACTATATTGCATTTTAACAAAAGCAGTGGTTTCACTTGTTGATGAGACTATATAAGTATATTTTTTAATAAAATGAAAGGTTAATTGGGAATCAGTTTACTTCTATGTTATGTATAGGTGTTTGCTAAAATGTCTTTATTCTTAGTAATGGCACAGGTTCCCAGGCTAGAAACTACATATGTAAAAGCTAAACCATCATAGTTGTCAAGATCTTTTGAGGCATTTATTAATCAATTGGCAAACATAAAAGGAAAGCAATGTTGAAAGTTGAGAAAAGGAGAAAGGGACGCACTAGATGGATGGATTGTCTGTAATATCAGCTCTGACTATTGCATGCTTATGTACAAATGTTTATTATGAACAAAATTCATCATCCAGTTTTACCTGGCCTCTTAAATTCCTGATTTAATTTACTAAAAGGAAAGATAATCTCACATTCAAAAAGTCAAAGGTTTTATTAGCTACTTCACATTTTCCAAGCTTTATGTCTCAGATAAAATCCAGACAATAAAATAAAGAAAATAAACCACAATGATATTATACTATGTTCTCTAATCATCTCCCAGTGCCACTAACTGCCATCATGTATAATATACAGGTTGGAGAAGTTTTCTCATCTTAAAAATTCAAAGATTTACATCAGCAATAAATAAGCCATAGTCAGAAGACTTAGGGTACGATACCACATATTTTAATTTAGGCAAATTTTATATATTATATAAGAAGCCTAAAAAATATCTACCCTTGCCTAATTAATCCAAACAGATATTTTTTCCTAGATTTAAGGAGATATATTTTAAGTGATTATTTTGGAAAAGAAATATTAGAGTGCTTCAAAAAATCATGGAAAATGGAATGCAAAAATAAGTTTATTTTACAGTGAAAAATTGAAATACATGCACTTGAGGGTCTTTGAGAAGCTCATGGAAAACGAATATGATGAAATAACAGTGCATTGATTTTTATACTAAGCTAAGTCAATTTTTTTTAAATTAACTTTTTTGTTTTGAATCGAAGAGTGAGGGGAGAGAAAGAGAGAGAGAGAGAGAGAGAGAGAGAGAAGAGAGAGAGACCTAGGTCATCTGCTCGATAACTTACCAAATAACTGCAACAGCCAGGACCTAGGATTTCTTCAATTGGATTTCCTACCTGAGTGGCAGGGACCAAGGTACTTGAGCCATCAGTTGGGCCTCCCAGGGTGTACATTAGCAGGAAGTTAGAATGGGTAGTGTGGCTGGGACTTTAACCCAGGCATTCCAACATAGGATTTGTGCATCCCAAATGGTAGTTTAACCCCTGTGTCAAATGCCTGTTCCAAAACATATCTTATAATCCATTTCTACACAAGCTTTCTGTAGTACACGTGTATATGGTATCATAGTAAATATTATAGAAAACAAATTGATGCCTGCTTAGATTATTTTACTTTGAGAAGATAATTTCAGCTTTCTACTAATGTTGAATTTTGTGAAATAAAAAATTTTCTGTTCAAATGAATTAGCCTCAATTATATTTAAATATCTACTTACTATTCTTAGGCTTCTAACATGGCAGGCCTCAGTGTTTGTGTGTGTGTGTGTGTGTATGTATCTGTTTCTGAACTTGGATCAAAAAATAAATAGCTCTTGAGTTTCCCTTGGAAGACATTCTGCATTCTGATGCCACTTGAAATCTTTCCCTTCATTTATCAAGTAACAACTTAATTATTCTTTTTATTTCTTCCTTTCACTGAAATACTTGAAACTCTAATAGACTCTGTCTTATCAATTCAGAGTGAATAGTAACTCTGATACTGAGCCAGAAAAGAAGCAACTGGATTTACCAGGAGCTTTTTGAAGATCTTTATTTATGTACTAAGTAAATGAGAATGTCCTCTGTGTGTCCCTTTCATCCTGTCTTCTGCCCATACCTCTGTCACTAGGAGGGTCACTCTGTGACCCTGCAGTCCACTGATACAGTGAGGGTCACTTATTTCACTCATTTTCTCTTTTATCAAGTTGTCTTTGCTGGTCCTTGGTGTTGTGGTCAAGGGCGTGCCAAACAGTCCTGTCTGTCTGAATTGCAAATGTGTGACAGTGGTAATCATTCCTGTCTTCACATTTAGGGTGATTTGCATTTTGGCTGGCCACACTGCCAGTCCTGAGGGTTAGCACTGTCTGGTCATAGATAGAGTTAAAGATCACAAGATTAATACTAAAGTTTGGGTTTCCAGGAAGTAGCTTTGATCAGGAATACACATTCATTTTCCTAATATAAGTTTGGAATTTTTTTTTATCATAATAGGGTGTGTGTGTCCACATATGGCATGCCTTTCTTGATAACTTGCAAGCACCTAGTGAGTAAGACATATAAAAATAAATGTTCTTGTTTTTCTGGTCTTACTTCCCCCTTTGTCTGCTTTCTTTTTTTTCTCTTTTCAACTTTTATTTAATAAATACAAATTCCCAAAGTAAAACTCTTGAATTATATAGTAGCTTTTCCCTTCATGACCTCTCTCGTGCCTGCAACCATCCCATCTCCCACTCCCTCTCCCATTCCATTCTTCATCATGATTCATTTTCAATTATCTTTATATACAGAAGATCAACTTAGTATATATTAAGTAAAGATTTCAACAGACTGCACCCACAAATACACACAAAGTATAGAGTACTGTTTGAGTAGTAGTTTTACCATGAAATCTCATAGTACAACACATTAAGGACAGAGCTCCTATGTGGGGAGCAGGTGTACAGTGAATCCCGTTGTTGATTTGACAATTCACACTCTTATTTATGACATCAGTAATCACCCGAGGCTCTTGTCATGAGCTGCCAAGGCTATGGAAGCCTCCTGAGTTCACCAACTCTGATGTTATTCAGACAAGGCCATATTCAAAGTGAAAGTTCTCTCCACCTTTCAGAGAAAGGTACTGCCTTCTTTGATGGCCTGTTCTTTCCACTGCAATCTCACTTGCAGAAATCTTTTTAGGACATTTTTTTTTTTTTGCCACAATGTCTTGGCTTTCCATGCTTGCGAAACTCTCATGGGTTTTTTAGCCAGATCCGAATGCCTTAAGGGCTGATTCTGAGGCCAGAGTGCTGTTTAGGGCTTTTGCCATTCTATGAGTCTGCTGTGTATCCTGCTTCCCATGTGGGATAATTCTCTCCTTTTTAATTCTATCAAATATTTGCAGACACTGGTCTTATTTATGTAATCCCTTTGACATTTAATCCTATCTTTTTGACCAATTATGATCTTAAACGGATCACTTTAGCAAGTAAGATGGCATTGGTATATGCCACCTTGATGGGATTGTATTGGAATCCCCTGGCAGGTTTCTAGCTCTACGATTAGCGGTAAGTCCAAGTGAGCATGTGCCAGCTGTACATCTCCTCCCTCTCTTATTCACACTCTTACATTTAACAGGGATCACTTTTCAGTTAAATTTAAACTACTAAGAATAATTGTGTTTTAATTAAAGAGTTCAATCAATGGTGTTAAGTAGAACAAAAAAATACTGAAAGGAATAAAATAGTAAGTTGTTCCTTGACAGTCAGGACAAGGGCTGATCAAGTCACTGTTTCTCATAATGTTCATTACACTTCTACAGATTTCCTTTTAAGTGTTCAGTTAGTTGTCACCGATCAGGGAGAACATATGATATTTGTCCCTTTGGGACTGGCTTATTTCACTCAGCATGATGTTTTCCAGATTCCTCCATTTTGTTGCAAATTATCGGATTTCATTTTTTATGCTGTATAGTATTCTATAGAGTACATATCCTATAATTTCTTTATCCAGTCTTCTGTTGATGGGCATTTAGGTTGATTCCAGGTCTTAGCTATTGTGAATTGAGCTGCAATAAACATTGAGGTGCAGACAGCTCTTTTATTTGCCAATTTAATTTCCTTTGGGTAAATTCCAAGGAGTGGCATGGCTGGGTTTTGTGGTAGGGCTATATTCATGTTTCTAAGCAATCTCCAAACTGTCTTCCATAATGGCTTTACCAGTTTGCATTCCCACCAACAGTGGATTAGTGTCCCTTTTCCCTCAAATCCTCACCAGCATCTGTTGTTAGTTGATTTCTGTATGTAAGCCATTCTAACCGGGATGAGGTAAAACCGCATTGTGCTTTTGATTTGCATTTCCCTGACTGCTAGTGATCCTGAACATTTTTTCATGTGTCTGTTGGCCATTTGTATTTCCTCTTTTGAAAAATGTCTATTGAGGTCCTTGGCCCATCTCTTAAGTGGGTTGTTTGTTTTGTCATTGTGGAGTTTCTTGATCTCTTTGTAGATTCTGATTATTAATCTTTTATAGATTGCATAATTTGCAAATATTTTTTCCCATTCTGTCAGTTGCCTCTTCATTTCCCTGTTTCTTTAACAGTAGAGAAAACTTCTCAATTTGATGTACTCCCAATTATTAATTTTGGCTTTGACTGCCTGTGTCTTTGGGGTCTTTTCCAAAAGGTCTTTGCCTGTGCCTATATCTTGCAGGGTTACTCTGATGTTCTGTAACAATTTGATGGTGTCTGGTCATAGATTCAGATCTTTAATCCATGTTGAGTGAATTTTTGTGTAAGGTGTAAGTTATGGGTCTTGCTTTAAGCTTCTGCATGTTTTCCCAGCTCCATTTGTTGAATAGACTGTCCTTGTTCCAGGAATTGGTTTTAGATCTTTGATCAAATATAAGTTGGCTGTAGATTTCTGGTGTTTCTATTTTGTTCCAGTGGTCTATCCATCTGTTTCTTTATCAGTACCATGCTGTTTTGATTACCACTGCCCTGTAGTATGTCCTGAAATCTAGTATTGTGATGCCTCCAGCTTTGTTTTTGTTGTAGAACATTGCTTTAGCTATTTGAGGTCTACTGTGCCTCCACATAAATTTCAGCATCATTTTTTCCAGATCTCAGAAGAATGTCTTTGGTATTTTGATTGGTATCGCATGGAATCTATAAATTGCTTCTGGGAGAATGGACATTTTGATGATATCGATTCTTCCAATCCATGAGCATGGAAGATTTTTTCATTTTTTGGTATCCTCTTCTATTTCTTTCTTTAAGATTGTAATTCTCATAGTAGAGGTCTTTGACATCCTTGCTTAAGTTTATTCCAAGGTATTTGGTTGTTTTTGTGGCCTTTGTCTATGGGATTCATCTTAGCAGTTCTTTCTAAGCTGTGGCATTGCCTGTGTATACAAAAGCTGTTGATTTTTGTGCATTGATTTTATATCTTGCTATTTTGCCAAACTCTTCTATGGGTTCTAATAGTCTCTAATTCCCTAAATAAAGAATCCTATCATCTGCAAAGAGGGATAGTTTGACTTATTCCTTCCCAGTTTGTATCACTTTAATTTCTTTTTCTTGCCTAATGGCTCTGGCTAAAACTTCCAGTACTATATTGAATAGCAATGGTGAGAGTGGGCATCCCTGTCTGGTACCAGATCTCAGTGGAAATGCTTCGAACTTTTTCCCATTCAATAGGATGCTGGCCATGGGTTTTCCATAAATTGCTTTGATTGCATTGAGGAATGTTCCTTCTATACCCGATTTGCTTAGAGTTTTCATCGTGAAAGGGTGTTGTATTTTATCAAATGTTTTTTCTGCATCTATTGAGATAATCATATGGTTTTTCTTCTGCAGTCTGTTAATGTGGTGTATCACATTGATTTGTGAACATTGAATTTAATTATTTATTCCACATTAATTATTTAATGCATTTGTTAAATCAATGAGTTATTAACTGAAGTGAAGTAAATCAAGAATAGAGATACAAAACGTCTTAAATTCATTGACATGTACAATGTAAACGGTGAACTCACAGAAGTTTTGAGTAGAATGAGCCTTTCCAGGGGCTGGTGAAGGCAGAGATTTGGGACACATTGGTCTAAAGCTACAAAATTTCAGTCAGAAGGGGTAAATTCAAAAAATCCAGTGCAGAACATGGTGACATTTAACAAATAAATAATTTGTCATATTCTTAAAAGGGCTAAGAGTAAATTTTAAGTGTTGTCACTATTTAAAAATTAAGTAAAGTCATGGATCTGTTAATTGGACCTGATTTAATAATCATTTCAAAACACACAGATTTTTCAGGAGGTGGCTCAGGTAGTTGGGTCCCTGTAATCTGTAGAGGATGCCAGATTGAGTTTCAGCTCCCAGCTTTGGATGGGCCTTGCTCCTACTGTGACAAGAATTTGGGCATTGATCTAGCAGATGGGTGTTTCCTCTGGGTCTATTCTTTCTTTGTTTTTTTATCTTTAAAAAAATACATTTCAAAATGTAATGTTGTATATAATAAATATATATAATTTGATGATTAAATAAATAAGCCAATTATAGTCACCTACATCATTTTATGACATTTAATATGGACTTTGAGAACAAACAAAATCCATAAACAAGTACAGCAGTATAAGACCAAAAAGGTAAATAATTGGATTTGGTGATTGATTGGTCATTGGCCATCTTCCAGAACTTAGTATGAAGGGGCATAATGTGTGAATGGATCCTGAGTTAGGCAAGATTTCCACCAACTGACTAATGATAAAAAAGAGGTGTAATCACAGTTTAGATCACTACCATTTCCAAGGATAGCTGCAGTTTTGAAGGTGTGATTTTTAAGCACCTGGGAATGTATGTTGATTGACAGATATTGATAACTTTCAGTTTTAAAATTATACTTCATAGGCATTCTCTCAATTTCTATAGTATTTGTTATCAGTAACCTCCATCATTGTGGAACTAAAGCACATAAATAGCTTATTAAAACATAGATTGCTGTGATCCATCCACGGTGCTTATCATCATGAATGTTTAGTGAATCATGAGAATTATGTTTTCTATTTCCTAAGTGATACCAGCCTGGTGCATGGACAATAGTTTAAATATATTCAAAAATACTATTATAAAAAGAATCTTTTATTCCACACTGTAGTAGGTAAAGCTACAGATCATGTTAAATTTTGTTCATCTAGGAACAGAAAGGGAAGGGAGTATTATTCAAATTATCATGGGTATATAATGCACTGAGAATAAGCACCATCTCACTTAATATTGAAACATAACTGGCCATGCTGGAATAATTACTGACTAATCACTTATCTTGATGTGAGAAAGTGCTGACCTGAACAATCTTCTTTTTTCCAGATCTTGCTGGCAAAAGTTGACTTTTCTACATGCATAACCTTTGCAGCTCATGACTGATCATGATTTTCTCTTTTACACTTATTTAATAGAATAGTAATAATTTAACACTTAAAATTTATAAATACATTATACAACTTTTCAAACTTAAGAAAATAATTCATGCTTAAATAAATAATTATTTACATATCACAGTACGGGTTTGCTCTTTGTTAATATTGGAGTTCTTTGTTCTGTGTATCATAATTCATGACTTCTTCACAAGTAACTGGTTTTAACATTTTGTGACATTAAAAAATGAAAGAAAGTAGAAGAAATAAGGTTCAGACTTATTTTGTCATTAACTTGTGTTTTTGTTTTTAGATAATTTAAGATAGTGGAAGATTTAATAAAATAGTAGATTTTTTTCATTATTAAAAAGAGAACTGTGGATATCTGGGGGAAAAAAAAAACCACCATGTATTCTAAGATACTTAGAATTTTTGAATCATTTGTTTGTTAGTTCAGAGGTTTACAAATGCGTGGGCAGAATGAGAGACTGAGAAATGAGCTTCAAGAAGTCCTCTGTAGGGGCAGGTGGGTGTTCAGCTAAGCAGTTAAGGCATCACTTGAGAAGCCTGCCTCCCATGTCTCAGTACCTGGGTTTGAGTCGTGGCCATACTGATTCCAGCTTCCCGAAAATCTTCACACTAAGCAGGTGATGACTCAGGTACTAGAATCCCTTCAGATTGAATGCTGGGATCCTGGCTTCAGGCTGACCTTGCCCTGTCTATTATTGGCATTTGTCAAATTAACCAGCAGATGGAAGATTCCACTCTGTCTATCCCTGTCATTGTCTCTTTGTCTGTGTATTGCTGCTTTTAAAACAGATAAAAATAAATGAATTAACCAATGTAAAAAATCCAAAGTAAATCTAGTGATGTTAATGAATAATCATTTTATTGATCTTGAACTTTACATATATAGGATAATATTTTAGTATGTATTCAGCATATGATAGAAATTAAGAATAAAATTCATCAGGTCAGTGCTTTCTGAAATGTTAAAAAGTAAAACAAAGCAGTCATTATGATCAGATATTAGAAATGTAAATATTTGAATATTATTTCAATGCTCTTTCCTATCCACAGATAATAACACCATTTGATGTTTTGAGCTCACTTAGTGACCCTAGGTAAATCATTTGCATCTTTCCTTTGTAAAAATGAAGGTTTTGACTAAATGACCTTTAGATTCTTCTCAATGACAGCACATTTTGATTTTCTGATTTACTTTTTTCTGAATTTGGTATGTTGTGACAAAGAAAAGCTGAAGATTTGGAGAACAGCATTTTAAAAATATCTGTATGATTTTGGAAATCATTAAGACAATTAAATCCTTACAGTTCTTTCTTTGGATTCAAATCCCTGAAACATTCTCTTCACCATTTATTTTCCTATTATATTTTTGTTTTCATGTTTATGTAGCTATATTTTTTAAACATGACACCTATTTGAAAAGCAGAGAAAAACTGACCCAATTGAAATAATATCCTATGAAATTATCTGACTGTTCCTTCTTCAAATTCGAGCTGTGAACTAGGGAACTGTTAACAATAAGTTACACATTCAATGTGTAACAAATAATGATTCCTTGATAAATGTCTTTGTGGAAATAAATGTAACCAGAGGACAAATATATCTAATATTTATCCTATATTGATTCTATTTTGGACATTGTAAAAGATACAATGATGACAAACTCTGAAGTTCCTGTTCTGAGGATAGTTATTTTATAGAGATACTTCTAGCTTGCAAAATACATAATTGGAAAATCAATGTAATGGATATGCCTTGTTTTAATCTTCAGAGAAACATTTTATTAAATATATGTATCCATAATACAATATAATTAACAAATTAACAAATATTGATGATTATAGAAAGGAAGAAGTTTTTTAATAGTATAAACTAACACATAGAGAGCTTTAATTGACTTGGCCGTGACTGGAGGTGGAAGGCTTACTCTGCTCATATAATTCCTTTTCCATTAGTTCACATTGGAGCTTTCATGGCTATGATTAAGAATAATAGTTTTTATTAGGCTGTAAACATCATGCAGGCATATGTTCTTAGGCTTATTGCTTAATTTTATGTATTGAATTATTCCTGTAAGATGACATGGATGTGAGGATAGGACACAGGTGGGTCTCAGAAAAGCATGATACATTTACTTCTCACCACCTCTCCTTGCCAGACATACGTCTTTATCCTAATTGTGTTGTCCTACCTTTTCCAATGATACAAATAAATTAACAATGCTCAACATCTCAAACTTGATTTCACACTTCTTAGTGAGGTCTGTGAAATTTCCATGCTTCATCATTTACACTTACTCACAAAAAGTATGTGTGAAATAACTGTGAAGGCAGAGAAGTAAAACATGAAGATACAATAATTCATCTATAAAAATCTGTATGTGGGCTATGGGCACTGAGAGTACTTTTTTTTTGATGTTCAATTCCAACACTACAGAATTTTATATCTGTCTAAGAAATAGCAAAATGAATATTATAGGGATGCCAACATGAGGTGACACTGTAATTATCAGGCCTTTTCAAACTTCCCCATATTTTTCCTTATATTGACAATGGCTTAGGCATAGTATAATAATGTCTTATCTGTGTGAATTATATGTTTTTCCTCCTTTAAGCTTTTTTAGAAATCTTTTGTTAAACTTCAGCTTCAAAGTAATTTAAAAATCATACAGTTTATCATATTCTACATCTTTGGACTTAACTTATTGACAAATACTGGGTGTGAAACCATAGGCACAGTCTTCAAAAAAGCACACTTGGTATGGCTATTTATGAATTTACATTCTATAGAACTCATAGTCACCTTAATGGAAGAAATATTTACAGAGGCAATGATTCCACTTTTATATATATATATATATATATATATATATATATGCTTCTCATTTCTCTGTAACCATGTTATCATACTGCAGGTGCACCTACTGAATCATTCTCTCAAGGAGAAAAACAGGAAGTCTTATCTATTAATACAATTTTTCTCTATTCTATTAACGACATTTCAATTAATCAAGAACTAATCACATTTCGTTTTCTATTTTTGATTCTTCCCCTGGTCAGCACACAGGAAACAGTTGAGGTGTATGATAATCAAATGATTGTTCATAGTCGAATAAACATAATGCTGTTGCTTCACTAGCTCAGTGTATTCAAAAAATCCCCTGGCATATTTAGCTTGATTGTTTAAAACATTATACTAGATTTCTGATATTATAGATTTCAAATAGAATATGAGTGCAATGAGAAACTGCTTTTATCCATTTCTTTTTTTTAATTAAACTTTTATTTAATGAATATAAATTTCCAAAGCACAGCCCATGGGTTACAATGGCTTCCCCCTCCCAAAACTTCCCTCCCACCCACAACCCCCCCCCACTCCCTCTCCCCTTCCAATCACATCATGATTCATTTTCAATTCTCTTTTATATGACATGAAAATTGGATAAAAATTATGTTCTTTTAAAAAATAAACACAAATTAATAAGCCTAAACTCCAATCTTCATCATCCTTGTGGAAAAACATTAGTTTTTTTTGATAAGGATAGAGTGCCACACACATCTCAGATATATTTGGGACTACAAAAGTAATCCAGTAATCTTATAAAAGAGGAAGTAAATATTAGTTTTCCAAACAATCTCCATATTTAAAAATCCAACATATTTTGACTATTAGGTGGGCTATGGATGCCTAATTGCATATATAGTCAGTAACACAGTGCTTACTTCCATATCTCCTTAGAGAATTATATAAACTCATGCTACGCTCATTTTTATTTCCTATACCTTCCAAAATGATTCATCTTTTTTCAGGTATCATTACTAATGCATACACAGATGTATATTAAAATATTTTATTATCTTTTTAAAATTAAAATAACTAAAGATAAAATAACATGAATAGAAAATACTAATTATTTCATCTCTAAGCTAGTTACAAGTTTTTCCATACAGCTTACATTATCCCACTGATTCTGCTTGCCATATGACACAGCAATCTCTTTTATCAAAAGATATGAACACATTGTATCAAACAGATACTTGCACTACCAAGCTTATAGCAGCACTGTTCACAATTGCCAAAATATAAAATCAACCAAGTTATCCATCATTAGATGAATGGACAAAGAAAATGTGATATGAATATTATTCAACTACAAAAAAGAATGAAATTCTACCATTTGCATCAAAATGGATGCCATTGGAGGATATTATGCTGAGTGAAATAAGCTGGACTCAAAATGACAAATATCACATGTTCTCCCTTATATGTGGGAAATAAAATTATAAAAGAAAATGAAATTAAAAACAAAAGCAAGAAACCAAATAAATGCATATGTGTTTTAGTACTGCTATAAATATAATTTGGTCAAATTTTGTTTTATTTCTTTCTCAAATCGATGCTTGAGAATGATATACAACTATAGTTTTAATGACCTCTGATTATATTAAAATTTACTGATTATGCATTAAATGGCTTTATTTTTGTGTGGTTATTGTTTATAGCCCTTAGGTTTTTTTCCACTAATGAATTCTTATTTAGTGGAGCATTAAACCTTTAACTATAATGTTAAGTTAAAAATATGGTGGCTCAAAAATTAAGAAAAAAAGAGAAACAAAGAAAGGAAGGAAGAGAGGGAAGGAAAGAAAGAGGGAATGAGGAGGGGAGTATCAGTGTATTATTAGAATTATGTCTATGAACCACACTGAATCTATTCTCTTTGTAATAATATCACATTAACATGAGAATTCACCATTATTTTTTGTATTATCATTCATTTGCTGTGACCCTGAGAATCTAGTGTAATAATAAATCCCTTAAATAAATAAAAAAGGAATTACTTTGGAAAAAAGATGAATGTTTTGATTGTTTAATTTTCAGGGTTTACCATAGTATTATGTATAGCACACAGTAGCACAACAGAAGGACTTACTTTCTTTTTAAAATTATATTAAGAAAAGAAACATTTGGGAGTGCTAGGTTTTGAGTCCTTGGCTTCCTTCCAATTTTAGCTTCCCCTAATGCAGAGCCTGGGAGGCAGCACGTCATGGCTCAAGTATTTTTGTCTCTGTCATCTCTACGGGAAAACCAGAAGTTCTGGACTTCTGGCTTTGGCACAGACTCCCCCCACAAAACCCCTTCTCATTATGGTCATTTATAGAGCAAGCCAGAAAATGAAAAAAAAAAAATCTCTTTCTGTTTTTCTTTTTGTACCTATTTCTCTGCCCTTCAAATAAATAAATATTTAATTTTTTTCTCCCCCTCTCCCTCTCCTCTCCTTTCCTCCTCTTCTACTTTTCTCTTCCTTTGCCATGCTCTTCACTCTTTAACAAAATGAACTATGACAATTAATTAATATAATTAAATCTTTAGAACAAAACTCTCAGCTGGTATTTGACATCTCTAACTAAAAGAAATACATAATGTAGTAAATATTCATCTGACTATACATACAGATAAATGTCAAGAGCAGAACACGGCTATGAAACAAACATCCTGTGTATAAGGTATTGTAATGTAAAGTTAAACTAAGTAGTTTGTAGCTATTTTTGAGTAGTTAAGAAAAAGAAAAAAAATTAGTAGTTTACTGTAAATATATAGTTATAAATTATATTAAAATAAGCAGATGTACACATTTTCCCAGAGATTAGTAACATCCTGATAAAGTCTTTTATTTTCTGGAGATTTTTATTTGTTTATTTGAAATACAGAGTTACAGAGAGGCAGAGGAACAGAGAGAGGGAGGGAGGGGGAGAGATAGAGAAAGAGAGGCCTTCCATCAGCTGGTTCACTCCTCAAATGACCAGAGATGAGCAGATTTGAATCCAAAGCCAGGAGCCAGGAGCTTCTTCTGGGTCTCCCAAGTGGCTACAGGGGCCCAATAACTTTTTCTACTGCTTTCCCCAGGCCTTAGCAGAGAGCAGGAAAAGAAGTGCCATTCCCTAGTGTCTTAAGATAACAGCATATTTGATGTTTCAGAAACTTTGAACAAAAGAGAAAGATAAAGAAAACGAGCATAGATTTTACATTTGTTTTTCTATTTTGGTGGAATGAGATTAGTGTTTAAAATGTACATTGTAGTTATAATTCATCCTAGGGCTCCAATTGGTAAATGCATCCTTCCCCTGTATCTAGAGTTTTATGAAACTAACTTTTCTAGCGTATTTCTTAAGTAAATATAAAGGCATTAAATAGGTTTTGAAATGTTAGCCACCAAGTGGTATTAAACTACTATATTTAAATATGATATTTAATACCTTAATCTTAAAAAGACAATCAGAGAAAATGAAATTTAATAATGTATAATCTGAGCAGCTAATTATAACAAGAACTTAGAAGTGCAGACTTAACTGTGTGCCTGATATTGATCAGTCACCTCAGGAATAGCTAATGAGATCACTCATACTTCCTTGGGAAATAAGCAGAGGGCACTTGAGAATGGATATAGCATTGGTTCAAAACCAATTTTATTACAGTTTGGACATTTAAAAGTAGTTAAAATGCTGTAGAAAGGCAACTGGAAATCATTTGACTCTTCTTCTCTAATTAAAACTGCCTGATATGGATTAGTGATCCATGAAATAGGGGCAAGTTTAGTCCTTCTGATATTATGAATCTTGGCCATTTAATTGGTCCCCAGCATCTTGTTAATGATGCTCTATTCCACAAGATCACACATTTTTACCACGTGAGAAGGATTTTTTTTTTTTTCATTCTGGCTGATTCTCTATATTTTACTTTTTAAATCAAGACTAATTTCTTACACCTAAAAAATCTTCAAGATATATTCATGTCCTTGCTTTCTCTCTATGAACTACCAAAGAACACTCACCATATTGTGCAATAATAGACTGACATTATGAAACTTCCAGTGTTCCAAGACTGAGCCCATAAAGGGAAGAAAAGACAAGATAGTGAACGGTGAAATCTTTGGAATTTGGTTGAATAGGGTCTGAATTTTGACTACCAGATTATAAAGTGTTTGATTTTTGGACAATTCATTAATTTATCTTGTTAAGTCTCATTTTTTTTATTTATAAAGTGTAGATAGTAATAGCCATTTTGTGTGGATTAAATGATACGGGTAAAATATTTGGACTTATAACTATTAAATTAAATTAACTTATAGTATGTTCTATTGTTAATATAAATAATAACTATTTGGAATTCCACATCATTTACTTGCAATTTCAACTATAATTGTTCTACCAGTGGGAAATTTCCAAGTCCTACTTTTTTTTTCCATAAAGATTTATTTAACTTCTTAAACGTCAGGTACAGAGATTGAGAGAGAGAGAGAGAGACAGGGACAGAGACAGAGACAGAGACATTGTCCATTCACTGGTTTACTTCTCAAATGGCTGCAATGGCTGGGGCAGGGTTAGGTTGAAGGAGGAGTCAAGAGCTTCATCCAGGACTCCCAAATGATTGCAGGTTTCCAAGCACTAAGGCCATATTCTTCTCCTTTCCCAGGTACATTATCAGGGAGCTGGATCAGAAGTAGAACAGCCAGGACTCCAAAACCTCCAATATAAGCTGCTGGTGTCACAGGCAGCAGCTTTACACACTACCCCACAACACCCACCC
Source organism: Lepus europaeus (assembly GCF_033115175.1). NCBI lineage: Eukaryota > Metazoa > Chordata > Mammalia > Lagomorpha > Leporidae > Lepus > Lepus europaeus. The sequence continues at coordinate 65,264,370 of NC_084831.1, forward strand.
TTATGTCGTAATTTTTCATTCTAAGATACATTTAGTCAGAAAGCAGAACAGGAAGTAGTACCTCCTACTGTTGTCTAGAACTTATTTTATTTTTTAATAAACAAATGGTGGTCAATATGTATCATGTATTATAGTAGCCGCTTAAAGCACTAGTTCATTTGATTTTCATGAAGCCCTCACTGGGTAGATCCTCTCCTTCTCCCACGTCATTGTGAGACATCTGGGACACTGTGAACTTATGTAACATGCCTGAGGGTAGTTAGTAGCAGGAAATGGCAGAGCAGGGATTTTTATCCAGGCAGTCTTTGGTTTAAAAAACTGTCCTGTACTCTCTTACACAGCTCCACAGCACCAGGTTTTAATGAGACTGCTTCAGGCTCCACTTCCCTCCACAGTTGCTGATGGTTTTTTCAGAGCCAGACCTGCTGTCACCCTGGCATTTGCTCCCTTTCACAGTCGCTGACAAACCAGTGGCCCTCATTCCCGCTGCTTCCAGTTGCCTATTGCTCTAAGGAAATATACAGCTCTTTTTGCCTTGAAAGACAGTAAATTTTCATTTTATAGGTGTTAGCAAAACTAAACACTCCTTTGTATACACCCTCTTCCCTTTATTTCCATCAGTCAGATTCTTAAATTTTGGATTAATAGATTCAAGAATATCTGCGTTTTGAATATTAATGATGTCAGATTATTTTACAAGAAGGTAATGCCAAATTTTACTACCATCAATGACACATGAGAATGCCTTCTTCATTATAACTCACTAAAATATGGCATGCCATCAATATTCTCATTTTTTCCCTTATATAGGCAGGCTATTTGCTAGCTTATTTCTCCTGATTATAGTTTGTATTAAGGTGGCTATTGTGAGTTTACTGGAGATTTTATCTTTCCTAAATTAATACATGTACTTAAAAAACGTGGACTGCATGATAGAATGCTTGTCCTGTGTCTGGTCCTGGGCTAAGAGTGGTTTATCACCATTTACAGATGACTTATGGGAAGCTTATGTAGCATGCTCCAAACCACATGGACCAGTAAGGGCGAATGCTAGATACTAATTGTATTAATAACCCAGCAATATAAGTAACTACACTGTTCAAGTTCTAATCAAGTACTTTTATATACATTACCAATTTTCAGATGTGGCTCTCATCCTCTATGTTTTAAAGATGTTTTGTTGTCATTGTTTATTCAACAAATGAGAGTTCTGGAAGGATATTTTAGTTAGAATTTTTCCTGCCATTCATTAAGTCTACCTACTAGGAGCAGCAGGGACCACATAATTAATAATGAAATCATCACCTCTCTGATTTGTGAGGCAATAGAAAACTATAGCATGAGGACTCTAAGAATGTTTCTTCCATCCCTTCTTCATTACTTTTTAGCAATAAAAAAGGCATTCCAGAAAACTATCCCTCCATGGAGCTCAATACTCACAACTAACCAAATTATATATCCCTTATCGCTATGTGTACTGTAAGAATCCCTCATCTCCAGGTCATTGCTCATCCCCATTGCTCTACTTTTTTCAATCTTTCCAAAATATCATGAAATTTTTCCACTCTGCATTCTCCAATCCATCCATGGTTTATTGTCATGAATATCTATGGCCTTCAAACTGTTTCTGAAAATTCTCATTATTGTTCTGCTCTTAAGGAAAACTAACCTGTAGTAAGTATAAAACAGTTCTCTGGCATCTTCTCAAGTGGTGTCCTTCTCTCTCCAGCCTTTTACTACTAGGCTTGTAGGATACAGATATCTTTGATCTTCTATTCTGTTCCCCTAATGCCTATTAGCTTTGTATCTCATGTCACCATGTTACATAATACTCTATTGCTCATATTTGACATTTTCTGTTAACCCAGGTCTACATGTTCCTGCATGATTCTCAATATTGCTGTCTATCTATCCATGATCATTTTTCTAATATTAAACATACGTGAATTTTTAGCAATTTCAGCCTAAATGTGAGTTATTCTTTAACATCTCAACCTTTAAATCTTTGAACTCCTTAGATACAGATCTTTCTCACGCAATCTCAGGTGGAAATGCAATACTTTCAGAATATTAATTTAAAGCAGTCTGTCAGAGGCCCATATCCTCAGTATCAACATACTTTCAAAGAGCACTTCAATGAATCTGCTTAATCTCCAACCCCTTAACTTTAACACTGCTGCATTGTTTCTCATTCCTTGATTCCCCACTCTCTTCCTGTGGTCAATCATTATAATGACTTGTGTTGTCTCTCAATTTTATCATAACCTCTCTCATTTTGTTCTATTTGCTTGATAATGAAAATTTATCAGACTCTCATTCTTACATAGAAACGATTTTCAGCCTCTGTGTCCACACACTTTCCTTTCCTTTCTCTTATGGTAGTCAGGGAATCTCAACTTTGGCACTATTGACAATTTGGACTGCGTAATCTTTGTTGTGGGAGCTGCAGGCTGTTGAGCACCATTACTGACTTCTATCCACTAAATGCCAATAGAAACAACCTTCCAGTAGTGACTATCTAACATGTCCCTAGGCATTGCCAAATGTTGCCTGGCAGGGATAAGTAGATTCTCTCTCTTGTTGAAAACTGTGGTCATAGATGAATAGATATAGACCTAACTAAAACCAATTTTGTCTCTTGTACCTTTAACCCTTTTTATCTAGTTAAGGACATGATTCTAATAATTTGACTCTCCTTTTCTTTCTCTTATTCAATCTACTTTTGTTCTGTTTTCTTTCATTTTTATAAGTGTACAAATATGTCTATTTCTTCCTTTTAAAAAAGAAAAAAAAAGATTCACTTGATAAGAGCTTCCTCTCAATTGATTTTTGTAATTCTTTGTTTTTGCTCTATTTGAAACTGTAGAAGAGAGAAAAGAAATTAAAAAAAATAACTATTATGCACTTATCATAGCAAAGAATATGTAAAATAGACAGACTTCAAATTGGTCATAGATATGTTGGAAAAAGCAATCTTTATTATTTAAAGTTCATAACAAACAATTCTCTTAAGAAAATATTTGGGTCAGCTTTGAGTAAAACATATTTCTGTTTTAAATAAAGAAAAAAATTCTTTTTCTAAAAAAAAACAGTTTTTCATGTTGTCTCAGTATGACATATTTTCAATGTCCCTATTGTTTTTCTTTTTCCTTTTTTTAAAGATTTTATTTGTTTATTTGAGAGGTAGAGTTACAGACAGTGAGAGGGAGAGAAAGAGAGAAAGGTCTTTCTTCCATTGGTTCATTCCCCAGGTGGCCGCAATGGCCGGAGCTGCACTGATCCGAAGCCAGGAGCCAGGTGCTTCTTCCTGGTCTCCCATTCGAGTGCAGGGGCCCAAGCACTTGGGCCATCTTCCACTGCTTTCCCAAGCCACAGCAGAGAGCTGGATGGGAAGAGGAGCAGCCAAGACTAGAACCAGCACCCATAGAGGATGCCGGTGCTGCAAGTGGAGGATTAACCTACTGCGCCTCGGCGCTGGCCCCCAACCACTGTTGTTTTTAATAGCTATCTAGAATGTAAAGCTTTCAGGAATGGAAACTCTCTCTGAAATGCCGTTGGTCACATCAACTGAGGATAGGGAAAGAAGCCAAACTTTCTTTCTTAAGAAACAAAAGTTCTTTCATGAGTCGTCTAAACTCAGTTAGAATTTAGTTGTCTAATTTTCCTTATTTCTTGGACTCTACAATCTTGTTTTGCTCCCATTAATCCAAATAAACTACTGTATTTATAGTCACGGATTATGTTCACAGGACCAAACTTCATTGTTAATTTTCAGGGCTTTCCTTACTACACACATGAGATTCAGTTACATTAGGCAAAGTGAATTCCCTAATGCATTTTATTTATTTATTTATTTTTGCCCAGCTTGCATTATGCCCAGTTCACTAGATTCACATTCTTTTTTCATTGGTCACTATCTAGCAGCCTCCTTTATGGCTTTTCTCATTTTTCTGACTCTAAATATTAGAGTGCACCAAAGCTGACCACTTGCTCTTTTTCTTCTCTTTCCTATTTATATCTACCATTTTAGTGATGTCATGAATTTAAATTTCAGCTCTCAGCTACTGATTTTCAAAAGCATTTTTCCATCACAGATCTCTCTCAGAAATTCCAGAAGTGTGTGTCCTACTCTTTTCTTGCTGTCTTTACTTGAAAATCTGTTAAACATTTGTTTAGCTTATCACATCTAAAACCCAATTCTTAATTTCTTGTTTTTTTTAATTTTTTAGAATTTTTGACAGGCAGAGTGGACAGTGAGAGAGAGAGAGAGACAGAGAGAAAGGTCTTCCTTTTTATTTTTATTTTTATTTTTTTGACAGGCAGAGTGAACAGTGAGAGAGAGAGACAGAGAGAAAGGTCTCCCCCTTTGCCGTTGTTTCACCCTCCAATGGCCGCCGCGGCAGCGTGCTGCGGCCGGCGCACCGCGCCGTCCCGATGGCAGGAGCCAGGTGCCTCTCCTGGTCTCCCATGCGGGTGCAGAGCCCAAGCACTTGGGCCATCCTCCACTGCACTCCCTGGCCACAGCAGAGAGCTGGCCTGGAAGAGGGGCAACTGGGACAGAATCCGGCACCCCAGCCGGGACTAGAACCCAGTGTGCTGGCGCCGCAAGGTGGAGGATTAGCCTGTTAAGCCACGGCACCGGCCTACGTACCTCTTGATATTCACTGAAAGTACAGACATTCCACTAAGCTACAGAGGAATAGGTCAAAGATAAAAGCCATCAGAGGTTAAAAAAATAACTCCACAAATGCCTAAGAATAAATAAAGCAATTCAAGAAACAAGAATATGTGTGACACCATGACTCCTCTCCACCACCACCAAGGAACACAATAACATTTTAATATTAGACTGTGAAGATAAAGAGATTGATCAAATGCTGAAAACAGAATTGAAAAAAAAATCATAGAATTATTCAAAAGTAATCAGAAGCCATTCAACAAACTAAAGAAAACCATACATGACATGAATGAAAATATTCCCATGAAATTGAAATTTTAAAGAGAAATCACTTTGAAATATTAGAAATGAAAAATTCAATAGATCAAATAAAAGTGTGGTAGAAAGCCTTAACAAAAGATTTGGTGAGGCAGAAGAAAGAATTTTGGAGCTATAAGACAAATCTTCGGAAATCTTTTAGTCTGATCAAAAAATACATGATTAAATTAGAAAACTTGGAAATGGAGTTGGAAATTTATGGGATTTTATCAAACAACAACACACACAGGTTTAGGAGTTACTAAAGGTTTGAAAAGAGAGAACAAACTAGCAGGTCTATTAAGTGAAATAATTATAGAAAACTTCCTCCAATTTGGAGAATGAAAGGGACATACAATACAAGAAGAACTTCTAACAGACATAACCTAAAATATCTTCAGCACAACACATTGTATTCAGACTTTCCATAGTAAAGCACAAAGAAAATATTCTATAATGTGCATGGGAGAAATGCCAGAATACTTTCAGAGGATCTCTGATTAGACTGACTGTAATTCATTCTCCTCACATCAAAAACCCTACAGGATAGAAGAGAATGGGGAGATATTGTCCAAGATTTGGGAGAAGAAAGCTGTCAAGCCAGAAAACTATTCTGTGCAAAGTTCTCATTTATGAATTAAGAAGAAATAATGACCTTTCATAACAAACAGAAATTGAAAGAATTTTTCACCACTCATGCAGCCGTACAAAAGATGCTTAAGTATGTGCTACACACAGAAACAAGAAAGGTAGCTATTATTATGAAAAAATGTGAAGGCAAAAAATCTTCCAGTAAAAGTACAAAAGAAATCCAAAGAGTAGGAACAATTATGGAAAAACTGCAGGGCTCAATTGTTATTTATAAATAGTTACCTTGAATGTAAATTTCCTCAATTCTCCAGTTAAAAGATACCAACTGGCCAAATGGATTAAAAAACAAGACCCATCTATTTCCTACCTACAAAAACACATCTCACCAAAAAAGATATATGCAGACTTAAATTGAAATAGTGGAAAAAGATATCCCATGCTAATGGAAAGTAAAACAGGGCAGGTTTATCCACCCTAATATAAGACAAAATAGATTTTAACACAACAACTATTAAAAAAAATGACAGAGAAAGGCATATGTAATCATTAAGGAATCAATTCAACAGGAAGATGTGACTACAATAAATGCTAAAGCACCCAATTACAAAGCACCTGGATGTTGCAAAGAAATGTTAATGGATCTAAAGGGAGACATAGACTTCAATAAAATAGTAAATGGGAATTTAAACTTCCCAATTTCATTCATGGATAGATTAAGCAAACAGAAAATCAATAAACAGCAGAGCTAATCAAAACTATAAGCCAAAGGTACCTAACCAATATCTACAAAACTTTTCATCCTACAGTTGCAGAATGCACATTATTCTCATCAGTGCATGGAATTTTCTGTAAGATAGATCAAATACTAGGCCATAAAGCAAGTCTCAGAAAATTAAAAAAACAAAATCAAAATCGTACCATACATCTTCTCTAACCACAATGGGATGAAACTGGAAATCAATAACTCAATAATCTCTAGGACATATTCAAGCACATAGAAACTGAACAACATGCTCCTGAATGAATAGTGGGTCATAGGAGAAATCAAAAATTTTCTGAAAATTAATGAAGTCAACAATACATCATATCAAAACTTATGTGACACAGCAAAAGCAGTGCTAAGAGGGAGGTCTATTGGGGTAATTGGGGCCTACATAAAAAAATTGGAAAGGCATCAAACACATTAGATATCAATGTAATGCAAGGACTGAGAAAAACAACAAATCAAACCACAAATTAGTAGGAAGAAAGAAATAATTAAAACAAAGGAAGAAATAAACAAAATTACAACAAAAAATACAAAAGATCAGTGAAATGGATAGCTGTTTTTTTGAGAAAATAAACAAAATTGGCAACCATTTGCTGAACTAACCATTGATTTGGAGAAGACCCAAATCAATCAGAGATGAAAAAGAATATGCAACAAGCAGATACCACAGAAATACAAAGAACTTCAGAAATTATTACAAAGAGCTGTATTCCAACAAATCAAGAAACTTAGAGGAAATGATTAGATTCCTGGACAAACATTATCTACCAAAATTGAATCATGAAGACATAGAACACCTAAGCAGATCAATGATGAAGATTGAGATTGAATCAGTAATAAAGACACTTCCAAAAACGAAAAGCCCAGATCTTGATGGATTCATCACTGAATTCTGCCAGGCATTTAAGCAAGAACTAATTCCAATTTTTCTCAAGTTATTCAAAACAATTTTAACAAAAGCTATCCTCCCAAACTCCTTCTATGAATCCAGTATTACCTTAATTCCTAAACCAGAGAAACAGCAGAGAACAAGAACTACAGATCAATTTCCCTGATGAACATAGCAAAAATCCTTGATAAAATACTAACCAATCGAATCCAACAACAAATTAGAAAGATCATCTGGCCGGCGTCACAGCTCAATAGGCTAATCCTCTGCCTTGCTGTGCCGGCACCGCGGGTTCTAGTCCTGGTCGGGGTGCCAGATTCTGTCCCGGTTGCCCCTCTTCCAGGCCAGCTCTCTGCTGTGGCTGGGGAGTGCAGTGGAGGATGGCCCAAGTGCTTGGGCCCTGCACCCCATGGGAGACCAGGAGAAGCACCTGGCTCCTGCCATCAAATCAGCGTGGTGTGCCGGCCGCAGCTTGCCGGCCATGGCGTCCATTGGAGGGTGAACCAACGGCAAAGGAAGACTTTTCTCTCTGTCTCTCTCTCACTGTCCACTCTGCCTGTCAAAAAAAAAAAAAAAAAAGAAAGATCATCTACCTGGATTAAGTGGGATTTATCCCTGATGTGCAGAATGGTTCAACTTCCACACATTAATGAATGTGATACACCACATTAACCAAATGAACAAAAACCATGTGATCATCTCAATAGATGCAGAGAAAGCATTTGATAAAATACAACATCTTTTCATGATGAAAACCTTAAACAAATTGGATTAGAAGGAACACTCCTCAACCCAATCAACACTACACAAATCCACAGTCAGCATCCTATTGAATGGGGAAAAGTTGAAGGCATTCCCATTAAGACCCTAACCAGATAAGGAAGCTTACTCTCACTGTTGCTATTAAACATATTCCTTGCAGTTTTAACTAGAGCCATTAGGCACAAAAAAGATTTCAAAGTCACTCTCTAGAGAGAATTGTAGTTGAGAAGAAATTAAAACCAGCACTTACGACTATTCCAAAGGAACAGACACTTAGTCACACGTTTGCATTTTTCTTTTGGAAACAGATTTACTTTCTCCTGTTGTCCTTTTCCTCTTCTTTTTTCTTAGAGTTCTTTGCTTCTGGAAAAGAAAATCTTTGCAACAGTAATGTATGAATCATATTCAGTAAGAGAATCACATTTTATTCTTTTACACCGTGATTCATAACATAAATCAAAGGGAAAAGGAATATAAGTTAAAGGTTCCTAAAAATGATGAAAAATAAAAGATTGAAATTATTGATAGGCATATGGTTCTGGGAGGAAGTATCAACATAAAGTTGAAAATGATTCTCAACATTTACAACCCAAGGGCTTTTCCTTTGTTTTGTAATTTTTGTACATTGGCAATTATGCCTTCTCATTTTAAAATGCTACTCACTAATTTGAGTATTAAATGCAAGTTTTAAACTCTATCTCTATGTATGGGAAAAATTATAGATGTTAATGTAGTTATGAGAAAGAGCAAAATTTTTATATTCATAAAATCCTGTCTTGCTTCTTTCTTTTCCCCAAGAAAGAGTGAACCCCAATACTAATATGTGTGTTTGGACATGGCAGTATATACTCATGTATATTACACAAACATAAAAACCCACACACATTTATCTGATTTTTGTGTGACCAGTATTATGTAGGCATGCTGTCAAACATTCTTTCTATGGGAAGACATAACAAAAGCACTTTCATATAGCAAAATTCTTTTCTTAACTTCCTTAGTATAGTCTCAGAGATTCTTGTTCAGTCAGCTCATAACTGGCATTTGGATGCTTACGTTTAGAATTATACAAGCTTCAGCAGCTTATTTCATTTTGCAACCACTGCTGCTGACCCAGAAATGTTTACTTAGGTGACTTCTTGTGAAGTGTTCAAATTGCACCAAGTAGGCCCTGGAAATACATTACTCTGGAGTATGGTGCTATTTAGTTTAATATAGGCCACTGCATCAGTCATAGCTTAGAATGAAGGCAAACAGGTGAGTGAGACTCTGTAAGGTTGCTTAAGTTTGTGGTAGCATAATCTAAAATCTTATAATTGAGATGGCACAAGGGGTCATTAAGCAGACCTCCATATTTTACACATGTGGTGTCTGAATATCACTAAGGATAAGTGATTTTATTTTTTTAAAGATTTATTTATTTATTTGAAAGTCAGAGTTACATTAGAGAGAAGGAGAGACCGAGAGAGAGAGGTCTTCCATCCACTGGTTTACTCCCCAATTGGCCGCAACAGCTGGAGCTGTGCCAATATGAGGCCAGGAGCCAGGAGGTTCTTCTGTGTCTACCATATAGGTGCAGGGGCTCAGGCCTTGGGCCATCTTCTACTGCTTTCCCAGGACATAGCAGAGAGCTGGATTGGAAGTGGAGCAGCTGGGATTGAACCGGCGCCCATATGAGATGCCAGCATCGCTGGCCCCAAGCGATTTTTTTAAGACCTCACTACTAGTTCAGGTCTGGCATAAGAATTTGTATGGCCTGATGCCTGGTCTAGGCATATGTTCTTGTCATGAAGCAGCACAGGTTAATTAACAATCTGGGTACTACAAGAAGCTAAGCTGGGTAAACATTCTGTTTCTTACACTCCATTGACCTTTGGCACTCAAAAACCTAACTTCTAAGCTTCCATTACTCCTCCATAAAATGTGTGCTAAAACTGTGCCAGCCTGTTATGAGATGTGATGAGACAATGCATGAAAATACTTAGCACAGTGCCTGACAAATAGTAAACACTTAGGAAATTCTTGTAATGCCAGTGAACCTCAAGGGTTCTGTTTGTTCAATAAATATTTTATCATTATTAATTCTAGTTGTCAGTGACTATACACAGAAATGTTAAGAGCAGGCAATGATGTGTTTATTTAAGAAGATAAAAGTGCATAGTTATTTATTGATTTCATTATAAAACACAAACAGCATTATTATATTTTTATATACACCTGTTTGTGGATAAAATGAGAAATTTGCATTTCCTTTGGGCAACACCTAATTCCTTTTATATCTTTGTTACTTGCTGTGAAGTGGTTGCATCATTCCAGGAATGTAAAAGAAGTATTCTACAATGCTGGCTTATAAATATTAAAGGCATGGGTATGGCTTTTGGAAAATAGGGTGATCTAGTTTAGAAAGGAAGATTGAACAGTGGAAAAATTAGCAAATTTAAGACATGATTTTTGTGCTGTTTGATTATCAGAACAGAGAAATTCTACAATGAACTCTACAGTTTCTGACCCTGATACTGATATTGAACTGACAATTACAAAAGGCAGCTTGAGGGGATGGAATGATTCATTGGCAAAGAAACTAGGGCATCTGCTCTGCTTCTAGTACCCGTACTGTTTAAGCAAATATCAAGGGTCTAACAGCTTGATATGTATTCACGGCCCAGAACCCTCCAATTATACCGTGTGTCATGACATTGATGCAAATATTATCCACAACTATTTGAGAGAACAAAAAGTTTAAAAATGCAGTATTGTTGGAGTGCATTAACCTGCTCTCTGCTGCACTTCATGAGACAGTACAAGTACATGGCACAAACCGTTGCCTCTGAGCTGAAAGGAGTGTTAAGTTAAACACAGTGCTTAAAAAAGCTATTTATTGTTGCTTTGAAGACTACTATTTCATCATTACATTAAGTTGATGAATTTTGTTAAGGTACTAATGATGAGAGAATGTTGGAATCTTTCCTGCAGGTTCTGTCTTTATAAGGCAGCATTATCAAACTTTGACTTCCCCCAGTGTATGCTGACTCCTCTTGGTTTGCACTTTATCATAACCTAATAGTATCATTTGGGAATGAGAAAGGACTTGCTCAAATGCCATAACTGGAAGGAGGAAACTTTCTGCTCCTCTGTGAATGCCAGCTAGCTTAAATGGTGCTCTTTTCTCAATGTGGTGGCTCACTATTATGATAATAACAACTCTTTAACACATAAACTCTTGAAAATCAAAGAAATATTAAAAACAATCAACTGTGCACTAATACTTGACTGACTAATTTTTGATTCTCTTTAAGGTAACTAATTAGGACAACTGACTCAATTTCAGCTCAGAATGCATTTTTTCTAACACTAGGTTTGCATTTATCTAATGTCTGTAATTAAGGCAAATATTACATGTTAATACTTCTGTAGAACTGAAATGAACTTTAGAAAATCAAAGGCACTTTTTATTTGACTTGGAAGAAACCAAATTGTCCCAAATGATTCCATAGAGCTTTAAGATGATTCAAAACTGTTATTGTCTCTGATTTATCATGATGGTTTCCTACGTAAGAATTAACTACCTTTTTAATAGGACATAGGCAGAGGGAAGTTGCCATATTCTAAGAGGCCATTGTCCCATCTGGTCTGACTTTCTGCCTGGAGCCAACTAATTTTCTTTTACATCAAGCCTATATTACAATCATATGACTTTCGCTGGGTTTAAAGTCCCTGTGATACAATTTCGACACACAGGTGGTAGAAGGAATTGGACATTCACCAATGGAAAAACTGGTTTATGCCACCAAAAATTAAAATTTGGGTTAGTAATCCTGTGATGTAAAGAAAATTAGTAACTATAGACTGGATACAGAATCAGATTTATTTCTTGTACAATTGTTTTTTGTAATGTTTTCTGTTATACATATAATTTAGAGTTTTGAGGATATGTAAAATGACATTTAAAGACATTATTTTTTTTAAAAAAACTAATAATCATGTTCAGAACCATGGTAGTTTTAAATATATATATAGTTAGCTTAATTCTTATGAACATTGAAATTTTTCTTCTTAAATGTTAGATTATTTATTTATTTGAAAGACAGAGATTGAGAAAGACACACAGACAGAGCTCTCACCCACTGGTTCACTTCCCAAATGTTCACAATATCTTGGGCTGAGCCAGGAGCCAAGAACTTAATTCTTATCTCCCATCTGGATGGAAGAGTCCCAACCAACTGAACTCTCACTGTTGCCTCCCACAGTGCTCATTAGTGGGAAGCAGAAGTACTGGGTCCAGTACTCAGGTACTTCAAAACGGCATTTGGGTGTCTTAACCTCTAGCCCAAACATCCTTCCCTGAACACTGAATCTTCACACTGATGCTGACAGAGTATTCACCTGTGGAGAGAGAGGGCATGACAAGTTAGTTTCTAGTGCACTGGTTATGATATTACACTGAATTTAAAAGTTCATAGAAAACAAACCTACTTCAAATACTATAATTTTGTATGAAAGTTATTAGGGAAGTAATTTCAGCTTCATATATTGATAATTTTTTTCTATTTTTTAATTCTAAAATTGTCTGTATCCAATTTTCCTTAAAGCATTTTTTTTGGTGATCTTATGCAAGAGTCATACGGTTCAGATATATTTTAAAAGAGATTACAATTCTGAATTGGAAAAACTGTGTTTGAATCTTTAGTCTTTCATTTCCTTTTTTTTTTTTTTTTTTTTTTTTTTGACAGGCAGAGTGGATAGTGAGAGAGAGAGAGACAGAAAGGTCTTTCTTTGCCGTTGGTTCACCCTCCAATGGCCGCTGAGGCCTGAGCGCTGCAGCTGGTGCACCGCGCTGATCTGAAGCCAGGAGCCAGGTGCTTCTCCTGGTCTCCCACGGGGTGCAGGGCCCAAGCACTTGGGCCATCCTCCACTGCACTCCCCAGCCACAGCAGAGAGCTGGCCTGGAAGAGGGGCAACTGGGACAGAATCCAGCGCCCCGACCAGGACTAGAACCCGCGGTGCCGGCACAGCAAGGTGGAGGATTAGCCTTTTGAGCCGCTGCGCCGGCTAGTCTTTCATTTCTTTATCTATAGATGAGGAACCTAGAGTAGATTTTTTTTTTTTTAGATTTATTTTATTTATTTGCAAGACAGAGCTACAGAGAGAGGTCTTCCATCTGCTGGTTCACTCCCCAGATGGCCAAAATGGCCGGATCTGTGCCGATCTCAAGCCAGGAGTTTCTTCCGGGTCTCTCATGTGAGTGCAGGGGCCCAAGGACTTGGGCCATCTTCCACTGCCTTCCCAGGCCATAGCAGAGAGCTGGATTGGAAGGGTGTAGCTGGACTAGAACCGGTGCCCATATGGGGTGCTGGTGCTTCAGGCCAGGGCTTTAACCCGCTGCGCCACAGCGCTGGCACCAGTAAATATTTTTTAAGTAACCTTAAATACCAGGTCCTAAGACTATAGTTCTTCCTGATTATCATGAGCATGAAATTCCATGACTCTTCACTTTGGGTTCCTCTCATCTCAAAATAATTTTGTTTATGTATCAGAGAAAAAAACAGATTTCTTTACTATCATACATTGGATTATGGATTTTATACCAATTATTTGATTATTAAATTTCTGAGAAGCTCCTCTATATTTGAGAGTTAATTTGTTAATGATTTATTGTCTATTGGGTTTAAAATAATGAAAGTATTGGAAGCCATCAGGACTCACTCTGTTTAGTCAAGTCCATCAGAAACACAGCATGTAAATATTTTACCTTTTTGTACGTTGACTTTGCTATGTCCATAGGGTATTTTTTTCATGTGACAGACCTGCTCTCTGCAGAGTCAGGCTTGCTGATATTTCACAGTTTTTTTGGAGATAATTTATGTTTTTCTTTAGCAAGCCCACTGTGTGAGTAGAATAGAGTTCTATTATCCAGAGATGATTTCTTATCATCATCCTATCCTGTGCCAACATATAAGTAAGATCAGCCAAGTGAAAATAGGGCACAGCAAACCTAAGTTAGAGTTCTCAGTCTGCTACTTTCTAAATGCTTGACTGTGGACAGGTTACTTAATTCCTCAATGTCTCATTTTCTCATATAAAAATGAAATAGTTATATGTAACACATAGTGCAATTGTGAGACAATATAATGCATATTAGGGACCTTGTATAGTGCCTAATACATGTATATTATTCAATATATGAACATTAACACAAATATCATATCTACTACCAGAGTGTTTTAAGATATTTTCCCAAATGTAAATTTTGCATTTGAAAGAAAATTTAAAAACACAGATACAGTTATTATATTATTTATTAGGCTCAAAAGTTGGTTGTCATAACTCAAATCTATATTTAATCTCTGTTACTCAATCTGAATATAATTTTATGGATCATTGAATGATTAACATTGTAATTTACTTGAATAATATTTTAGTAAGTATCCTGTTTCATGAGTGAATTTATTTTTCAATTTTTAGATTTCTATGTGTGAGAGATGTTGAGAGAGAGAGAGAGAGAGAGAGAGAGAGAGAGAACTTGGTATTGCTATTTCACAATAATGTGGCTTATGAAGCTGAATACCTAGGACTCTCAAACATAAATTTTATTCCACATTTTTATGACTGACATAATGGAGCTCCTGTACTTCAAAAAATAATGTCTTTCTATCTATTTGTCTATCATCTATTCATCTGTCCCTCCAATTATATTTAAATTCTTCATAATATTTCTTAGTGGAAAATAAACCTGCTATCTTTGCCATTCTTGGAATCTCTATATCTTATTTTCACTATTTCTCACTTCCTCATCAACTCAGTTCAAATTTGATATCCAGAATGTCATTCTTGTCTATTATAATCCACAGATGGCTTCATTTTTCTTTAATATGCAATGTCTACAATGTGTACATTTTGTTTGGTAATTAATCATATGCTATCTTTTGTAATCATTTGACTTACTGTTCATCTCTCCTGTGATTTCAAATTTATTTGGCCACAGAGACAAAGGAAAAGTGCTTCAACCTTTATACCCCAAATGCCCAGAACACCTGGGGCTGGGTTGGCTGAAGCTGGTGGCTGAGAATCAAATGAATTTATCATATGTGTAGGAGGATCACAATGATGTGATCCATTTCACTGTCTCCCCGGGCCTGCAGAAGTAGGACAATGGAGTCAGGAGCTGCAGGGAAGTATCAAACCAAGTACTGTGATTTGGGACCCAGATGTTTTAACTGACATCTTAAGTATGAGGCCCCAACCCCACGCCTCATGCATAGTTACATATATTTCCAAATATGAGTGCTTAAGTCTTGCTATTTAAATTTTACAGGCAGTACCATCATAGGCTATGACTTATACTTCTTTGCTTGGACAATAAATATTGGCCAGTTTAATCTAAAAGCAAAGACTGCAGATGCAGACATGTCCATTAATGTCACAACTGAAAACACTAGTACTATTAAAACATGATTCACTAGAAATAGGAACGTAATAAAGTCCCTAGAGCATTGATTCTCTCTTTTCCAATTTGGCCAGTGAATGTCAGGTTCTACTTTCTTGTTAGTAGAGCTCAGGGAAAATAAGTGTCTGGCCTAAGCACAAATTAACAAAGCATGGTTGAACATTACTAGAGGACTTGGTTTCTGTGTCTCAAGAAAAAATATATTCATGACAGTTTAAATCTCAATTTAACTACTAGTAACTCTCCTTAAAATGTGTTTTGGCCAAAAACTACTTAACATTTCTCCTAGCCTGAGTTCGACTTTGCAGACTGTACCTCATTTCTCTACCTACATTTTTCTGCAGCTGCTGAAGTCTCTAAGGAATGTCAGTCCACGGAGACAGAGCCAGACGGCCCAAGTCTCTGCTGTTCTTGAGTTCCTGTTTTCAAGTAATGATTCGGATAAACTAGAGATCAGTTTCCTTTCCTGCAACTCTGGCAGCTGAAATTAATTCTCCAAAGACTCCTCTTTGGAGGCAAGCAGATGGTACACATGCACGTGTTTTAGTTTTGATTGTACCAGTTCTGAATAATTTAAAGTTCCAAATCTCTATAAAACTACTGTATTCCCATTTCCCAATACAATTTTTTTTCTTTTGCCTCAGAAATTCCTTCGTTATATTTTGACATTTGGCTGAAACTTCGTTCATTTTGTACTGGCTTCATTGTCACACACCTCCTGCTGTTCTTTGTTACAATTTTAGATAAGTATGGCTTTAGAAAACTAAGATGCTTTTAGAAACTATTCTGCTGGTGATTTTCCCCTTACCATTTGCAAAGCATTTTGTATACATAAACAGCACATTAGCCAAATGATGTTGTTATCACAGTTCCTGTTGGTCTGCACTTGGCTCTCGCTTTAGAATTACCCCAAATAGGTTTGCAGAGTTTTATAGTTGCAATATGAGGCACTCAATAATATGTATGAACTTAGGCATTTTTTTTCTTTTTCTATCATTCTGTTTGAGAAACTGCCAGTTCTGTCTCTGTTGAAGATTCACTGCTACTCTAGATGTAAGGAACACAAGAAGATAACATTCACAACCATCTTCAAGTGGATTTGAGCTTTTCCATCCAAATTTAAGTTTCCTCATCTTAATTTTAGAAGACTGAACATCAAGTTTCAGAATTATCTGTGCAACCTAGTGATTTGTGAACATGGATGTGTAGGCTCATTCTTATATATCCCCACACATCCACAACTACCCAGCTTAATTTGAAAACAATGATGTTGTAGGCACTAACGTTATGTTTTAGATGAGCTTTACTAAGTTTATCTCCATTATATTCTCCCCCTTCCATGGCTAAGACACAAGAATAGATAGAAAAACAAGTATGCTAAATTAGCACAAGTCATCATCAGGTGCAAGAAAATAAAGACTTAAACATATAATCACCTTAAAATGATTGTCATCTCATCTGTGAAGATGGAAAATGGTGTTCTCTATAATATGTAGTTATCCTTTACCAAAAGATGTTTTTATATTTTTATAGTTCACATAAACTTTATAATAATTATATCACTTTTAATCATTATATTTTGAATGCAGAAACTAAGCCTCATGAAGATTAAGTGATGTACTGTGTACAACCACCCCTGTAAGCAAGGACACATACAATAAGCAATGATATCCATCCTATTTTTTCCTGTATAAAGTAGAATAAAGGACATAGCATTTATAAAACAATCAAATAGATGTGTCTAGTATAACATTCTATTATTTTAAAGATAGAACTACTTAGGAAATAGGGTTCAAAGCATAGTATTTTTGTTATATATCTAAGGGAAGTTAGGAAAACAGAAACTTAGAACAATTGAAGAGAGCTTCAGAAATCTCACATATTTAATAGAACACTTCCCTAGGGACCTTAACAATTGCTATGCAGAATCAAAAATAAATAACTTTCATTGGTGTTTTGTCTCTCTTGATTTCAGCCTTTCAAGTGATGTGACTTCTACCACTTCCCTTGAGGGACAATTCCATAATCCAGCAGTTACCACTGCCTGGAAGTTTTTCATATATTCTTTTCAAATATACTTTTATCTAATACAATTTCATTTCTCATAGTTACACCAAATCTGAGCACATCACTAAATGATTTCTTAATCCTAGTGAGGATTATACTTTTAAACATTTGGCCAACTGGTGTTTTCTTCTATTGTTTCTCACTTTCCCAAGAGTTGCTTATTTACCTCTAACACACTTACTCCAGTAGGTCCTGCTCCTACCTTCATCATTTTCAAACTCTTCCCAGAATAGTCTCTAAAACTGTTTCCTCAGTGGGCTGAAGTCAGGCATATGAATATTTTTCTCTTCACTACAAAAATGTATTCTAAACATACCATTGAATGGGATTGGTGTTGTGGTTCAGCAGGTAAAGCCTCTGTGTGCCAACCTGGCATCACATATGAGCACTGGTTCCAGTCCCAGTAGCTCCAGTTTCAATCCAGCTCTGTGCTAATGCACCTGGAAAAGCAGTAGAAAATGGTCCAAAGAGCTTGGGTCCTGAACCATGTGGGAGACCCAGATGAAACTCCTAGTTTCAGCCTGGCCCAGCCTTACTGTTGGTGAGTAAACCAATGAATGCAAGAGCTCTGTCTCTGTGTTTTTCCTTCTCTTTCTATAACTGTATCTTTCAAATAAATTAAGAAAAAACCACCTTTTTTTAAAAAGAAAATAGTATTGATTTAGAACAACCTCCAAAACTGGTTAGAGTGATTGCTATAGAACCCTCCAAGCTTGGGTCTACTCTCCTGATGCATAGAAAGCCAATCATTGACATCAGGGTGATAGGAGAAAGGAAGTGCAAAGTGCAGAGCAAAGAGTTGGGCAGCTATCACCTAATTTCCAGACTTCCTAATGGGTTATGGGAGAAGTGTCTTATGGATTAAAGTTAGGATGAGTGGTGACTCTTTAGTGCATATCGAGATTCCTGGATGGCCAGCAGTGCTAAAGGTCTTCTTCGATTGGTTTGTAATATCATGTTCTTTAGGGGATTTTTTTGGTGGCCAAGTGGGCTTCAGTCAATCTGATGATTACTTGCAGATGGCAATAACTTTCTGCCTTGGACCTGGAATTCCCCAAAATAAACGCCTTGAGACAATATTGGGCGTCAAGTTGTTATCTATCGGAGAAGCAAATGACCTCACAAGTCCCATGATTAGAACCTTGTAGGCCTGGCTATAACAATCCTCTATACTGTGAGTTAATTTTTGTTATTAGTTGATTTGATATTAAAAAGACAAGACAAGGATGCTTTAAACTGAGGGAGTGAGGCTAGGAGGCTTGGGCCTGATGGTATCAACCATTTGTATAGTGGCTCATTTTCATTAGCGATATTTATACTTGTCAATTCAGAACAAAAAAAGCATAAATATGACAATCTGATTCTGAAACCATGCAATGAAAGTGGAATTTCAAAATCTCCAGAGTATCAAGGTGAGCCATGTGCAGAAGGATCCATAGTAAGAGACTTAAATATTTCTGTGACTACCTCAGTGGTAGTTATATCTAATGTGAAAATATTAGCTTGTGAGATATTTTAATTAGAATAGGAAATAGAGGATTACTACTTACCTTTTAAATACTATATCTAGAACCCTAAGAATGTCATACACTGATAGTTATTTTTCTTGTTTCCATGCCTTCCTTCAATTCTGATCCCGTCTGAGATTTATTTTCCATTTGTTTTTATTTAAGCTTTCTAAATTGTGTTTTTCTTGCTGTGTCCTCATGATTTATATTTTTAAATTCCATTTTGATTATCTTAAAGCTGAAATGCTCATATTGTGACAGATCATGTCTTACATGTATTAGTTTTAGGATATAGCTTCATTGTGCCATATTTGATATAAGGTTACATATTACAAAGCTCAACAGAGCCAATCTTGGTAGAAAATTGTTTTCACATTTAAATTGAACTAAAATTTATTTTGTCCAAAAAGCAATTATTAGATGTTTATGATATTCAGGAAAGGTGCTATGTTCTTGTTAGTTACACTTCACACTTCTTGTTCACGTCTACCATGAGGGACTATGTGAATAAATTTCATTTTTGTACATATTTAAAATTTTATACAGCAATGGACACAGGGTATACTGAGGCATAGCAGAGGAGCAGTGAGCCCAAGATCATGGAGCAGGGAGGGAGGAATGGGAACATTTTTTAAGGTGATGCTTCATTTGAGTGTTCAATGGGAGTAGTCTCTGCTAACACCTGGAATCTGTTACCAGGTTGATGGAGCTATGTGAGGAAGGTCACAAAGCCTAAACCAAGCTGATACGTTCAAAGAATTGCAACCATTTTATATTCCACAGGACGCAGTGGGGTTTAGATAAGAAAGAAGGTCAGGATAAAGCTGAAGAATTGAAAACAGTCGAATATATATCATAAAAAAGTCTAGGATATTTAACTTCAGGTTCCTTCAAACAATGACCTCCTGCCAAATCTTGTAGCTCCTGTTTTTGTGAATGCATATGTATTTGAATACAAAAACTCCACTTGCTTACATATTGTCTGTAATTGTGTTTAAAGTACAAATGTGGAGTTGACGTGGCAGAGGCTACATATCTTGTAAAGCTTAATACAAACCATCTGAGACTTTAAGGACCAAGCTTCCCGAGCATTGTTCCAGGGGATGTATAGCACCAGAAGGACTTGAGCCCAGAGACTGCATGACTGCTTCTTGCTTTCAGAATGTTGGATTTGGTGGCAGTGGGATCTAGAGTAGAGATGTCATAATACTTAATATTCTGTCATGCATTGATTTCTTTATGTTCATTGTTTCTTATCCCTTTCCTTTCTTTTTCTGTTCTATCTTCAAATTAAACCCCATTGTACACTAATGCCACCTGATATTTGTTCTCTTGCTCAAAACATTAATTACTAAGAATTTTATTATACAGGTTTGATGAAAAGCAGTAGTTTTACAAGAGTCATTTCTGAAATAAACCTTGATCTATGGTATATAAAACCTGAATTCCCATTCTTGATTGTATGCATTTAGTGTTTCTATAAAATATCAGCTGTAGTAGCCATAGTGCTTTATTCTTTACCAACTCTATGTAAAATATTTTCTTGATACAAATTTAATATAATGGAATTTCTTAATAGGGAAGAGAAATATAATTGAGAAAAATACTTCTTTGAAATTTTTATGAGAAACATACTCTTTTTTTGTATTTTTTTTGACAGGCAGAGTGGACAGTGAGAGAGAGAGAGACAGAGAGAAAGGTCTTCCTTTGCCATTGGTTCACCCTCCAATGGCCACCGCTGCCAGCGTGCTGTGGCCAGCGCACCACACTGATCTGAAGGCAGGAGCCAGGTGCTTCTGGTCTCCCATGGCGTGCAGGGCCCAAGCACTTGGGACATCCTCCAGTGCACTCCCAGGCCATAGCAGAGAGCTGGCCTGGAAGAGGGGCAACCGGGACAGAATCTGGTGCCCCGACCAGGTCTAGAACCCAGTGTGCCAGCGCTGCAGGCAGAGGATTAGCCTAGTGAGCAGCGGGGCTGGCCGAGAAACATACTCTTAAATTGTACATCATTCTAGCTCAAGATTTCTCAATCCCAGCATTATTGATAGTTTGGGAAAGAGGATTTTTGGTTGTAAGAGGGTGTCACATGTGTTGTAGCATGTTCAGCAGCATTCCTGGCCTCTACCTACTCAATGCTACAAACAACCTCTTACCTCAAATCTTGATAAACAGCAATACCTCAGATGTCCTGGGTACCAGACAATCCCTGAGGAGTAAAATAATGCTGGTTGAAAACCAACAAATCTTGTTGCTTTGTTGCCATTGTCTCAGAATGTATCTTTGATAAAAACAACACAAAAAGAACTAAAAATACATATATACATATATATATATATATATATATATATATATATATCTCCAAGAAGTTGAGATCACAAGCTAATGGGATGGTGACAATGGATACAATCCATGCTGTGTCCCAGTCTTCTTGAAAATTGACTTCATGTTGTAACATTTTGAATTCTTACAAAATCTTCATCATAAAAGCAAAGTATCAGATTTCAATTGTCTCATTTTTATATTCTATTGCTGTAGTTTGTTGACCTTTTCAGTATTCTAAGCAAGATTTTGAAAGAGCTGACCATTCTCTTCTCTTCCTATTAAAAAGTACAGTAACCTGTTGCTGGGATAGAAATGACTGGCCAACCAAGATGAAGAATTTCAAAAAGGTCAAAATGGTTCAGCACACTATATATTACATAGTATTTCTAAAGCATTTTGAATGTGAGCTTTAACAATTTTTTAATGAAATCTAAGCCAATGGTTAAAAAAGTAGAATATGATCTGATTAGTTCTCTTCCTACAGGCAAAGTAATTTGTTGTTATAGCCTTTGCCTGGTGGTAAGTTTGAGGCATTGGACTTTATATAACCCCCAGTCCGAATAACAATTTTTGATACTGTTAGCTAGGCTGCCTGAGCCCTGAAATAAGTACATCTCTGTGAGTCTACTCAGCTACATAGAATTTCCAAAGAAAATGTTAAAGCTCATTCAAATAAAAGACAGTAAAATTTCTGCTTCTTCAGCAACACTAAGAATTTTCACTTAATAAAGTGTCAGCATCAGCAATACCATTATCAATGGACATCTGGTTTTCATTCTCATACACATAGGCAGCAAATTCAAGGTCTGGTTTTGCATATTCAGTGAAGAAAATGTGTTTGAGAGGGGTAATGGAAAGGGTGGATGAGCTTCCATACTTTTTTCAGTTGGAACTAAATTTGACATTATATAGACATGAAAAAAATGCATTAAAACACAAGACTTGTGCTACCATAGGGATTTTAAAATGCAATATTTTTGACATATGTAAATGACATGAATTCTTGAATACAATAATCGTGTAAAATTGTACCTTTTCTCTTTGTATTTAGTACCTGGAAGTACCAAGGGAAACAGCTGCCGCCTGAAAACTCAACTGTACAAATACTGAATTCAAACAAAGGGTGGGGATTCTATATCAAAATGTATTTTCTACTTACAGCATGTGAAATCAATTTACAGGTGTTGTGGGAACAGAGGGAGAGGAGTGGCAAGAATAGTGTAAACTTAAAACACTGTTTTGGGACAAGTTTAGTGGTTTCTTTTTTTTTTATTGTAGAAGGGAAATGACTTCATCTTCAGATTTAACCTTTAAAATTTTAATAATGAAATTATTTTTTAAAGATTTCATTTATTTATTTGAGAGGTAGAGTTACATACAGTGAGAGAGAGAGACAGAGAGAGAGGTCATCCATCCACTGGTTCACTCCCCAAATGACCGCAATGGCCAGAACTTGGCTGATCTGAAGCCAGAGCCAGGAGCTTCCTCCGGGTCCCCCGTGTGGGTGCAGGGACCCAAGTGTGTGGGCCATCTTTTACTGCTTTTTTGGGCCATAGCAGAGAGCTGGATCAGAAGAGGAGCAGCTGGGACTAAAACTGGCACCCATTTGGGATGCCAGCACTACAGGAGGAGGATTAACCTACTGCGCCACAATGACGGCCCCATGAAATTATTTTTGACTTAGGAGTTAACATACTGAATGTGCTAAGACTGAAATTTGATAGTAGTAAATATGGTCAGTGCATATGTTATACCATTGAATGTCAAGAGTTCCTTAAGAATAATGAAAGGAGCAATTGTTTGTACAGTTAAGGTGTCGCTTAGAGTACTGGCTCCATGGTCCTGGCATGCCTGTGTTTGATCCCTGCACCATTCCAATTCCAGCTTCTTGTTCTTGCACACTGTAGAAGGCAGCAGGTATTGACTCAAGACCTTGGGTCCCTGCCACCCACATGGGAGATCTGAACTGAATTTCAAGCTCCTGGCTTTGGTGGGGCCCAGCTCCAGATCATGTGAGCATTTGGCAAGTGGGTGGATCAGCAGATGGCATATCTTTGTTCTTTCTGCATCTTTGTCTCTTTGCTTTTCAAATAAATAAATGAACATAAAAATTAAAAATCATGACATATTTACAATGAACATAGTGTTAGCACAATAGTTTTAAAATAGAATTTAAAATATTAAAGATAGTGGACAAAACATGGCTTAAAATTTAGGGTGCACACTTTCAGTTCATCACCATATACATATACATATACATATATATATATAAACATATATATAATGCACACACACACATATATATACACAGAGGGAGAGAAAAAAAGAGAAAGAGAGAGTTGAACATACACAGATACACCTACTGACTTCCACATTGCACAAAAACAGAGCACTGGAATCGAGACAATTAGATTGTTTGCTACAGAAAATATCGCTGTTCTAGAATCCTGTATATTCTTTTATTCTTCATTTTCTTTTTCTTTTTTACGAAGAGAGAAGAGGGAGGGAGGGAGAGAGAGAGAGAGAGAGAGAGAGAGAGAGAGAGAGAGAGAGAGACCAAGAGAGTTTGATCTCCTATCTGCTGATTCACTCATTAAATATGCACAATAACTAGGACTGGGGCAAGCCCATGAAAGGTGCCAGGAATTCAATCTCAGTATCCAGTGTGGATGGCAGGGACCCAAATACTTGAGCCCTCACCTGCTGCCTCAGAGGGTGCACATTATCAGGAAGCTGGAATCAACAGTGCAACCAGAACTCAATCCAGTTCTTCTAGTGAGGAATCTGGTTGTTGTTTCAAGTGGCATCTTAAGTCCTACAAGAAATGCCCACACCTGTTTTATTTTAATTAATAAAACTATTTTCATATGCTTCTATTTATGAGGTACAAAGTAACATTAAGATTCATATAGATTTCGTACATATTTTGTTAGATTTATATCTAAGTTATTTTCCTTTTGATAGTGGCAATGCCTTTCCAATTTAAATTCCATTTATTGTTGGTTCCTTTGTCAATAATCAGTTGCCTGTAAATACATGGATTCGTTTCTAGACAAATGGGGTTATATCAAATGAAGGAACTTCTGCAAAACAGAAGAAATGATCAACAGAATGAGAATCCAACTGACAAAATAAAAGAAAATATTTTCAAACTCTGCAACTGAAAAACGATGAATATCCAGAATATATATGAAGCTCAAAAAACTTTACAACATAAAAACAATCCAGTTAAGAAATGTGTAAAGGATTTGAATATACATATATCAAAAGAAGGAATACAAAGGCCCAGTGAATACGAGAACAGACTTAATATCACTAGGCATCAGAAATATGAAAATCAAACCACAATGAGGTATTATCTCATTTTAGTTATATTATAAAAAAGACAAAAAACAAATGATGATGAAGATATGATAAAAAGAATCATACATTGCTGATGGGAATGAAAATTTATACATCCATTGTGGGGAGCAGTATGAATGTTCCTCAAAAATCTTAAAACAGACCTACTTTATGCCCCTGCTTTCCCACTCCTCTTCTCCTGGAGAGCAGAAGCATCCTAGAAACCGATCACATACCTCCCCATTGTTGCAACTGCACCTCAGCTTACAATGTGGCCTGTAATAAATGGGGTGGCATGCTTCATTGCACTGCAGACCCTTCCAGCCTGTGTCATAGGAGCATCCATAAGGGTCTGCGAGACAGAACACATAGGACTTGCATCCCTCTGGTCTGCTACACCTTTCTTCACAAGTTCTGCCAAATATGTATAGTTCGCAAGCCTTCACACATGTCCTTCCCATAAAGCCTGGAGGGCAAATGCATTCTCCAGTATCTTCATGGCAGACACCATTGCTCATGCAAGCAGTACAGAGGTGGTTACATTCGCGTCCCCATTTCTGAGCCTCACATTGTGGACAGTTAGCCAGGTGAAGGCTCAAGTGGAGAGGTTTCTTTCTATGTACCCGACCAAGTACAGTCCAGCATCCTGGGGCTGCGCATGAGGTAAGTGCACTTCTAAACTTCTAAAATATCAGGTACTTCATGCCAGGGCACTGTATGGATGAAGGAACCAGTCTTGTAAATCACAGTATCTTCTTTAATCAATGCCTTTAGGAAAGGTATATTCACATTATCCCCCTTGTCCACAGTCATAGTTAAAGTAGCTAGTAGGAAGGAAGCTTGTTGCCTCATCTTCATGGTTCGTATCCTTATTGCTGCTCCTCGAACTTGCCCTTCACAGAATTAAGCATCATTGATCGTCCTGGCTCTCTTCTTAACGACTTTCTTAACCCACTCTCTGGTCACATCTTGAGTGACTTCCCGTGGATCCTGGTGTTGTTTCATTAAAGCTTCGAAGTCCCTTATTATAGTGATGGGTTAATGGGGGTGCTATACAGAGGCATTGCAGATGGGGATGTTTCAGTGTCAGATACAAGAGGCAGGGAATTGATCAAGATCAGGTCCATGGCACCTTCCACTGTTTCAGAAAGGAGCAAGCTGACTCCATGGACCAAAGAATGGACCAAAGAATCCATGCTTCCCCGAATCTCTCCATCCAGTGTCCACAGGTGTGCATCAGGTCCCAAGGATCCCAGCAAAAACCCAGAGGTTTGTGCCTTTTTCGTTCGCATGTTCCACTTTGTCTTGTTTACAAGTTGGAGGGAAGAAGGAACAGCAGCAAGCAGGCTGTAACTATCTCAATTTCTGTTGGAGCATAGCGAGTTTTAAGTTCCCTTTTCCTGTTTCCTTTGTATATTAAGATGGAAAGGGCTGTATCTTAAAGGCACTTCGTATCCACAGGGCTGTGAGCATGGCAAGCCCTATCCATCTTGCAATTCATCAAAATACTTATCTGTTGCCATTGCTTCTGCCCTGTGTGTGCGGCCATTTGTGGTATATGGGATTTTTGTTGAGAGTATCTTCTGGGAGGGAGAAGGAAGAAGGGAGAGGGGAAAGGAGACAGGGGAGAGGGGAGAGGGGAGGGGGGAAAGGGAGAATCCCAGATTCTCAGATCCCAGGGTTGGAGATCTGAGAATAACAAACCCTCCACCTAGGTATGGTACGTGCTGATGACCAGCCCTCTACAGGCTTCCAACAGCAGCTCTCTCCAGAGTCTGCTGAAGATTTTCCTGCCACAGGGGCTCTTGCTCAACACAATTTGAAAAGCAATGTTTGGAGAGAAGATTTGTGCGTTATTTTCCTGATTTTTGTAGGAAAGTTTTGCGTTTCCATTAAGTAGGATGTTAGCTATTGGAATTTCTTTATTAAGTTTAAAAAATTGCTCTATATTCTTAACTTGTTGAGATTTTTTATTGTAAATTATAAAGCTGAATTTTGCTTTCACATGCTTTTTGTACATCTATTATTCTGGTCATTTCTTTTTTTTTTCTCCTCAAGCTATGGATATTATGGATTAGATAGCTTGATTTTTGAATGTTGATGCAGCTTTCATATCAGGGATAAAGAAACACTACCTTTTAAACTACATTTGTAGTGCCGGCACCGCGGCTCACTAGGCTAATCCTCCGCCTTGCGGCGCCGGCACACCAGGTTCTAGTCCCGGTCGGGGCACCGATCCTGTCCTGGTTGCCCCTCTTCCAGGCCAGCTCTCTGCTGTGGCCAGGGAGTGCAGTGGAGGATGGCCCAAGTGCTTGGGCCCTGCACCCCATGGGAGACCAGGAGAAGCACCTGGCTCCTGCCATCGGATCAGCGCAGTGCGCCGGCCGCAGCGCGCCTACCGTGCCGGCCATTGGAGGGTGAACCAACGGCAAAAGGAAGACCTTTCTCTCTGTCTCTCTCTCACTGTCCACTCTGCCTGCCAAAAATAAAAAAATAAAAATAAAATAAAATAAATAAACTACATTTGTAAATAATTACGATTCTGCCCAGAAATCACTGACTCATAAAGAGAGGCAATGTATAATAGCTACTGAAAATGGAATACGGCAGTTTTATTAAAACAAACAACTGATTATCCTGTCTTATAGAATAGTATCTGACAATAAAAAATCAGCATTTCTCAATCCTTTTAAAAGTATGTGTATATACAAAGATGTCCATATGTATACGTATAGACATACATACATGCATATGCATACACATTTGCAAATATTTTTATGATGTTAACTCATGACAACAATTAAACTAGTTTTATAAATATTCTTAATATTACTTATGTATCCAGTACTCCTTCTTTGAGGAGACACATATTTTTCTTGAAAAACATTTCACAATCAACAACACAAAATGTAACTCACTGTATTATAGATCATGATGAAGAATTAAACTAGTATAATCTCTTTGACTACTTCAGTAACTTCAAAATAGAAACTAAATAAGCAACTGCTCGAATCACTTCTATTGTAAGTGAAGAAAGTCTAAACTAGTGACAAGTAAATAACAATAGTTAATTGAGTTACTTTGTAAATCCATGATGAAAGTCATTAATTTTAAGAAATGCTTTGTGTGTTTTGTGGTATGAAAACATTTGTGAAATTAGAGCTTATAACCCAGGGAAATATAGTGTAAATAATGTTAGACAGGGTTCAAGTTGCTCATATCAGAGCTCTCACTAAAACTCCTGAGCCCTCAAATGAGTGACTTTCTGC
This sequence comes from Lepus europaeus, assembly GCF_033115175.1. NCBI lineage: Eukaryota > Metazoa > Chordata > Mammalia > Lagomorpha > Leporidae > Lepus > Lepus europaeus. Next base: position 65,292,308 of record NC_084831.1, read on the forward strand.
CTTGGTCACCTCATTAGTAAAATAAGGTGATAAAAATTTTTAAAGACTTATTTTATTTGGAAGGCAGAATTATAGAGAGGCAGAGACAGAGAGAAAAGGTGGTGTTCCATCTGCTGCTTTGACTCCTTAATGGTGGCAATGACAGAAGCTGGGCCCATCTGAAGCCAGGAGCCAGGAGGTTCTTCTGGGTCTCCCACACATGTATAGGGGTCTAAGCACATGGAACATCTTCTGCCTCTTTCCCAGGCCATCAGCAGGGAGCTAGATTAGAAGTGGAGTAGCTAGGACTTTAATAGGCGCCTATATGGGTTGCTAGCAGTGCAGGTGGTAGCTTTATCCATTATGCAACAGTGTTGGCCTCAAAGTGATAAATTAAATGATCTCTAAACAAATTCTATTATTCAATGAGCTCAGAATTCTGTGTTATTACTCCTCACAACACACAAGTACACACACACACACACACATACAATCAATTTATCATGATTAAAGATAAAACAGTATGGTGTCACAGACCTGGGATCAAATCAAACATTTACTTTTTAGAAAGTAATATCTTTCGTGGGAGAAATATGTTCATTCCCTTCATCATCTATTTAAGTATCAATTCATTTTCCTCCAATGGAATTCGAGTAATCTTCAAAAGAAAATACTATCCACCATACCTAAGGTGGTTGGTCACACTATGTGATACATATTGATCTTTAAAATTCCTTGCAAAAACATACCATATTTTTAAGTGGGGAACAAGGCAGAATTTCTCTTTTGATCTACATCTCTCTTATATCTTTCTTCTGTCACCTTCTTTCACTCCCTCTCTTTTTAAGATCTATTTATTTATTTTTTTGAAGATTTATTTATTTGAAAGTCAGAGTTACACAGAGAGAGAAGAAGGGCCAGAGAGAGAGAGGGAGAGAGAGAGAGAGGTCTTCCATCCACTGGTTCACTCTCCATTTGGTTGCAAAAGCCAGAGCTGAGCTGATCCGAAGCCAGGAGTTTCTTCTGGGTCTCCCATGCAGATGCAGATGCCCAAAGACTTGTGCCCTCTTCTACCACTTTCCCAGTTCATAGTAGAGAGCTGGATCAGAGTGGAGCAGCCGGGATATGAAACCAGCCACCATATGGGATGCCAGCACTGCAGGCAGTGGCTTTACCCACTACACCACAGTGTAGGCCACATTAATATTTGTTTTATTTATTTGAAAGGCAGAGTTATCAAAAGAGGGAAGGAGAGATGGCCAGAAATCTTCTATCCTCTGGTTCACTCCCCATGATGACTGCAACAACCAGAGCTGGCCAAGCTGAACCCAGGAGTCAGGAGCTTTATCCAGGTCTCCCACATGTGTGAGAGGGTCCAAACACTTGGGCCATGTTCTTCAGCTCTTCCCAGGCCATTAGCACAGAGCTGATCTGAAGTGGAGCAGCCAGGACAAAAATCACCACCCATATTGGATGCTGGCATTGCGGACAGTGATTTTTACCTTCTGTGCCAGAATTTCAGCTCCTCTCATTCCCTCTTTGAATGAAACAATACACTTGTATTTCCACTATAACTTTGGTATCATTTCCATATGCTATCTACTCAACTCTATTCTCTATTATTAAGTAATATGGCATGCAATGTTAGCCTACTTAAATAACTTATGCAAACTCTTAAACATGTAATATATTGTGAATATTTAATATAAATATATATCATATTAATTAAAGATATCCTTCCTCATTCTGTATAAAACATTACACAGTGGATACTTCATCAAAATGATCTTGTCTATCATTAATTTGAAATTTTGTTTCTATTGACAATGACTTCTTCTCTCCTATAATGTTTCTTTTTAAAAGATTTATTTGTTTATTTGAAAGTCAGAATTACACACACACAGAGGAGAAGCAGAGAGAGAGAGGTCTTCCATCCGATGGTTCACTCCCAAATTGGCCGCAACGGCAGGAGCTGCACAGACCCGAAGCCAGGAGCTTCTTCCAGGTCTCCCATTTAGGTGAAGAGTCCCAAGGACTTGGGCCATCTTCTACTGCTTTCCCAGGCCACAGCAGAGAGCTGGATCGGAAGAGGAGCTGCTGGGACTAGAACCGTCGCCCATATGGGATGCCGGTGCTTCAGACCAGGGCATTAATACGCTGTGCCACAGTGCCGGCCCTCCAATAATGTTTTATAAAGGACTGCATGTATTATATTTATAATGAAACTGGAATAAGATTTATATCTTTTCTAAGATTTATTTTTTTTTTACATGAGAGGCATAGTTACAGATAGAGAGAGATACAGAGAGAGGACCTCCATCTGCTTGTTCACTTCCCTAATGGTTGCAATGGCAGAAGCTGGGCCCATCTGAAGCCAGGAGCTACGCGCTTCTTCTGGGTCTCCCACACAAGTATAGGGGCCTAAGCACTTGGGATATCTTCTATTGCTTTCCTAGGCCATCAGCAGGGAGTGGGAACCGAGGTGGAACAGCCAGGACTCTGAACCAGCACACCTATGAGATGCCGGCGCTGTGGCATTAACGGGTTAAGCATCCTTGCTGGCACTGCAAGTGGATGCTTAACCTACTATGCCACAGCGCTGACCTCTATTACTTTTCAATTATGATTATGCCATGGTAACCTATATAAATCTATACTTTTCATAAATTTCTGAAAAATCTTTTTTAAAAATTATAGTTAATTACTCAGTATTGACTATCATAATGAGCTATACAATAAAGAATCATAAAGTAATCACCATGCAAAAATGCATAATGTGTATATAGTAATTGTGGTAATTTTTTTAATGATAACTTGCCTAATTCAGTAGAAGTAACTAGAATGATCCAAATGTTATCATCTTATCCCTCTTGTCACAGGGAATAATAGTCTGAAGTTCAGGAGAAATGTTCTTCAGTTTAGACCGCAGAGGTACTATTTAATGAACTGCCACTTCGACGTGCTAAATGATACCTTAGTGGACTAAAAGAGAATACCTGCATCTAAAACTCGAATTTGCACTGTGGGAGCAGTTTACTTACCTGCCAAGTGATGACCTAATACATCATATTCTGAAATGCCAAGAGATCTATGCAATTATAATTGATAGCAAATGAAAGCTGCAGAAACTACTTTTTTCTCTTTTGGGACTTCCAAACATTAGGTCATCCATTCACCAGTGTATGATTTTACAAAGTAGGCACCTTATTAGGGCAGAGGGACTTCATATGACATTATCACTCAATAGCTCTTTTCATGATTTATTATGTGATATGATTCAGAGTTTTTAAAAAACAGCTCAGGTGTTCCCACTTAAAATCAATTAACTTTCCAATAAGCGGTTCTCTCTTTTTTAAAAAAATACAGCTTGATATTGTATAAATCTATTTTATACAATTTTTCATGATGAATATTTTATAGAATAGGGAAAATATGGCACACTACAAAAATAGAGTCTTGCAAAAATTTTGTTTTAAAAAAAGACCTTAGAAACTATTTTAGACTCTACCAACATGATGACAAGTACTGGACCATTAGCACTGTTCCAGCTCTCTGGAGATGATGTGCAGTTAATACCAAATTTCTAATGTACCCAATAAGGCATTTTAATATTAAATGTACTCACTGGCATATCATTTTGGGTACATTTTAGAAAATCTAAATGATAATATCCATAAAAGCTAAAATAAGTAACTCTGGTCAAGGTATCCAAAGGTTTAGTCCAAGGAGACAATGGGACAGAAAGTGCTATTTGGATGGCAATGAGAAGCAGGGTTGGAAAAGTAGATCACAAATTCACTTTGTTTTCCATTATTGTTTACCTAAATCCCCATTTAAAAAAAAATAACTCCTCAAAAGTTCTTTCTATTCAGCTACCATGTAATCTCTAGTAGTCAGTGGAAACAAGGAGTTTTAAAAATGTAAAAGAAATTATAAACCATCTACTTACAATAGTTTCTAATTATGGATGAAGAAACTAAATCAAAGAGAAGAATGGAATATGGTAAAATCTTATACAAACTATTGAAATCTTTACTTAGTATATACTAAGTTGACCTTCTGTATATAAAGATAACTAAAATTGAATCTTAATGAAGAATGGGATGGGAGAGGGAGTAGGCGATGGGATGGTTTGAGGGTGGGAGGGTGGTTATGAGGGGAAAACCACTATAATACAAAAGTTGTACTTTCTAAATTTATATTTATTAAATAAATGTTTTCTAAATGAAGAAAAAATCTTATATAGTTATTAAACAGTACATCCAACCAGCCACAGAAATCTGTTTTTCCCCTCTTGAGCCAAATTACATTTTAAAATAAATTGAGGTAGTTTAAAAGTTAAATCAAACAAAAATGAAGGTGATATTGTTTTAGTTAAGGAGATTCTGTAATTTTTATTTTATAAATCTTGAACCCCTTTTCAAGAGGCATAAGGAATGGCCTACTTACCATGTTTCTTTTCCTTTCTTTAAGCGTGCTGTTGGAAATAATGCACTTTGGGAATCTGTAGACTCTTTCTAAATATATGTCTGTCTGTCTGTCTATTTATCCGTCTGCCTATCTATCCATCAATCATCTTTTGATTTGGTGACCTGAGGATAGACTGTGAGGGAGAAAGAGCACAGGATTCGTGGGTGTGATGACACAAAAACAGAGGGACATGTCTGTGAATGAGCCATATTTTGCTCCTGGTTTTCTCCTCTCTGCATCCTATTCAAGTAATCTAGAAGTCACATTCCCATTTAAAGTAATACAGGTGTAATGAGAGGGCATACGGACCATCAAATGATTGTGGGTACAACAAACAGACTACACAATAAATCAATTTCCAAAGAGATGTAAAAAATGAGTGTTAAAATTTTCAGATGTGAGTACTAGCAAGACATTACCAAAGGCCAGTTATAACACATCATCACCTGACTTGTCCAGTCCAGAACCTGTAAAGATGCAATGTCAATCCACATGACCATATGGCACCAGGTGTTCCTGTCTTCACTGCTACTACTGAATGCGTGCACCTATACCCAAATCCTTTATCAACCTCAAAAAAGAAGGAGGAGTAAAACTGGGAGCGTTAACAACTCCTCTGAAATAAGATAGCTAAACAGAAAGATCCCCATGTGAATTTAATTTATATTTATAAATGTAAAAATCTTATTTAATTTAAAAATATATTTAATTGCTTCTTAGTGGAGTGTAAACTCAGAAAATATCACAGTAATTACAAACAACAAAGAAGCTATATTTTCGTACACATTTGAGATATTGTGGTGGTTCAAATTTTAATGTTGTTATCTGGCATGAAATATAGATGAGATGAAGCTATGTCAAAGTATGTTTAAAAGAATCAGTATATCAGATCAGAAAGGAGGAAAGAGCGAGCCTTGCACATCTCCTTAAGTATCTTGTGATGATAAAACAATAGCTAGAAAAGCCGAAATTTCTCATCTCTCAATTTGGTAGTTTTGTTGATTCGTTGAAAGTAGAACCTATATGATATAGAACACCTCAGAAGAATTATGATATTGACAAAATAAACAAAAATGGCTATGTGTTTTGTAATGTAGAGGGGTTCCAGAAAATAGGGTAACACATTGAGTAACCAAATTCAGAAAAGAAGTAGAAGAAGCCTCTTTCTCCCCTAGAATATAGAGTACAAGAATCAGAATGATCTTCATTCACCACACTCTGTTAATGCCCTCTCTGAAGGGGTTAGAACCTTCGTTACTAATGAACAGCCCTCTATATACTCCCAACATCCTTCGTGGCTCAATATTTTAAAGAACACAGAGAAATATTAACAGTATAAAGCAGAACATTTGAATTAAACAGATGTGAAGCCACACCAAAGTGTGGAAAAGCAACACTAAGAAAATGGGGCACTAAAGACAACAATGAATGAACTAACAATGAAAAATACATAGTAAACACAGAAACGCTTTGACATTAGTACAATTAACTTAGAAGGACATAGGAGGATACTAAGACCATAAAACAAAAGACTACGGGGCAGGCGCTGTGGCGCAGTAGGTTAATCCTCCACCTGCAGTGCCGGCATCCCATATTGGCACTGGGTTCTAGTCCGGGTTGCTCTCTTCCAGTCCAGTTCTCTGCTGTGGCCCAGGAGGACAGTGGAGGATGGCGATAATTTGGAAGTGAACCAATGGAAGGAAGACCTTTCTCCCTGTCTCTTTCTTTCACTGTCTGTAACTCTACCTCTCAAATAAATAAATAAAATCTTAAAAAAAACTACTGTACTTAAAGGAAAGAAACCACAGAATCCAAAAGTAAAAATTCGAGTCCAAAAAATCAAATGAGTGGCCTGAGGAGCAGAACAAATATAATTGAAGAACACATGATTATGTCACAGTAACTCAATTAAGGGTTTCTCTCAGGAAGACTAGCAAAGGAAAAGAGGCTTTCCCTCTTCTATACTGTGGTAGACTAGAGACTAGATTGTTCACTTTTTAGCATGCAGATAAAAACTATATTACAGCCAAATTAAAATTATGTTACTGAACTTGGAATAAAATAATAGCATTCTCAGTAGAGGTGATAGTAGCATTACAGTAATATCAGAGTGCTTTACAAGTTTATATAATATAAGTATTATTACAGTAATACAGAGTGCTTTAAAGTTGGGGTGTTCCTAGAATAGTCCAGGGAGCATAGAGTAGTAGGAGTTAATATTTCTGCCACCAAATGATAATAGTGGAGACTTTGAGCTTGTTTAAAGGAAGAGAGATGAATTTTGCATATAGGACTATATCTGAACCACACAAAGCAGTTATATCCTTAAAGAATAGAGAAATAAATAAAAAAATAAAATTATTCTTGGAAACAAAGAGGTCAGTTGAGGAAATCATTCTCTCTATGGCACGTCTAGGTGTAATTTAAACAATGTTTGTTTATCTTAGGAATTTGAAATCCTAAGCCTGTGCACATACTGGAATAGGATTTTTATTTCCATCACACATGTAGCCTGAGAAATATGAGTTGAGAAATTAAAGTATTTCACATTTGGTAGAACCTCTCTGGAGCCTGGAAAAAGCAAATACAAATACTTTTTGAAAAATAGATTATCATTGCAGGTCTCTCAATATTCCCCCAAATTAGATGAATAAGCTTAGGCTCATAATAAAGTATCACCAAAGCCAAGAATAAATGTTCCATCATTAAAGGGCATAATAACAATATTTATATTTCCAAAAGAATTTCAAATTGAAAATATGATTTTCAAATCAAAAAATAATTATATATGCAATAAAAATTCTGTTATAATTTATAATACATATCATTTGGATTTTTTGTCCCAAATTATATGGTTGTTAAGACTTCAGATCGTAGCTAATTTTATTTTTGGTTAGTATTGTCCTAGTGGTTTGATGGGTGTAGGAATAAATCTTAGAAAGTAATGAACTTTGCCATTGAACTAAGTTCAATGGCAAAAAGGTAGATCAGAAATAGTAGGCAGCACTTAAGTAGACAATAAATTTATCTATAATTCGGTAATCAAGAAAAACCTTAAAGATTATGACATTGAACCAAAAACATGAGTAAGGCAAAAAGTGAGGGTTTTGACATAAAAAAAAAAAATATGACTTCCTAGATCAAATGGAAAGTAGTACCTGTGGCACTGTTTTATACAGCCTGGGAGTGAAAATGGATTTTCTTTTTTTTTTTTTTTTTTACATTTTGTTTAAGGATATAAGAAGTAAAGAATTCTCATAATTTGACAGAATCAGACAGCTTGGAAAAGTTAAAGTATTTATTATCTAGTTCTTTAAAGAGAGTACTTATTCACTCCTGACTAGAATAAAAACATTTGATGGAAGGAAGAATAAATCAAAAATATACATTTTAAATGGAACCTGTAAAGCTAATCACCTCTTTATAAAATAATGAATATGGGTCCTATACTCATAACACACAGTGAAGTCCATTTTAATAGGTTGAATAAAAAAATATAAAAGATAAAATCCTAATACCTTTTCAAGAGATTATAGGAAAATGTATTTAGTATTAAGGATGGAAAATTATTTCTTAATTAAAAGTAACATGTGTTAACTGTAAAAGAAAATACTAATCAAGATGCTTATATTTTTAAATTTTACCAAATAAAATAAATAAGTTTCTCAAATTGTATCAACTACATGGATCAGTATAAAAAGTAGATGGCATTTATAGTATATGGAAAACAACCAATAATTAGTACATTGAACATATTAGTGATTTATAACTATTCATGGAAATAAAACAAGCAGTATAAGCTAGCATTAACTAGGCAATGTTATAAACAGAACTTGTTGTGAAGAGGAAATAAGATTAGCATTTATATATGTGGAAAACATTTATCCTCATCAATCATACAATATGGCTAATTAATAATACAATGATATAAAATTCTTCAAGAACTAGGTTGACAGATACTAAGAAATTTGGATTGAGGTTGTGAACCAATGGAAACATTGTACATTATATTAGTAGCGTAAATTAAAATAAATTTTTTTGCAAATTATTTGTCTCTTGCTTGTGAAATTGAAAATCTCTATAATCTGCAATACTCCTGGATATGTTTCAGTTTAATTTGAGACCACACCAGTAAGACAGTGGGAAATTGAGACAGAGAAGGTGGAAGACAAAGATAGTAAGTGATAACGAATTCTGTGTATGACAAACTTAACATCACATTGAATGGAGCACAATCTGACAGTATTTCCTCTAAGATCTGGAATTAAGACAAGTACATCTACTCTCCCTGCTTTTACTAATTCTGTTAATGGATCTTTTAGCCACAGCAATCAGGCAAGAGAAAGAATTCGCATTCAGATAGGAAAGAAGAAGTGAAATTATCCATACTTGCAGAAGAGATGATTCTATATAGAGAAAGATCTAAGTACTCCACAAGAGACTATTAGAACTGATTAAAAAAATCAGTAAGGTTGTAGGTTGCAAAATCAATACACAAGAATCAATAGCAGTTTATAATCTAATAATAAACCTGATGAGAAAAAATTATAAAGGCAATCCTACTCACAATAACTAGGAAAACATTGAAATAGCTTGTAGTGCACTTAAGCAAGGATATGAAAGATCTCTACAGTTAAAATTACAAAACACAGAAAGAAATTGAAGAATACACAGAAAAGTGGAAAGACACCCCACCACCAGGTTTATGGATTTTAAGAATTAATAGTGTTTAAGATGCACATACTACCCAAAGCAATTTACAGATTCAGTATGATTGCCATAAGAATATATATTATATTTTTCATACAACTAGAGAAAACAGTTCTGAAATTTATATGGAAGTATGAAAGTCCCTGAATAGCCAAAGCAATCCTCAATGAAAAGAATAAAATTGAAATAATCACAATCCCAGATCTCAAGACATACTATACAACTATTTTAACCATAACAACATAATAACAGCATAAAAACAAACACATAGACCAATGGAACAGAATAGTGATCCCAGAAATGAATTCATGCAACCACAGCCAAATGATCTTTCACAAAGTTGCCAAAAACCTACAGTGCGGAAAGAACAGTCTTTTCCTTATCTGATGCTGCATAAAATTGATGTTCATATGCAGAAGATTAAAACTTGAATCTTCAACTGTCACTCCATAGAAAAGTCAACTTGAAATGGATCCAAAATGTAAATGTAAGACCTGAGGGGCCGGCATTGTGGTGCAGTGGTTAAAGTTACCTCCTGGAATGCCAGCCTCCCATATCAGCACTTGCACGTGTTCCGTCTGTTCCATTTCTAATCCTGCTCCCTGCTGAAGGTGTGGGAAAAGCAGTGGAAGATAGTCCAAATGCTTGGGACCCTGCTACCCATGTGGGAGACCTGGAAGAAACTTCTGGCTCCTGGCTTCAACCTTGCCCAGCCTATGAGAGAGAGAGAGAGAGAAAGAGAGAGAGAGAACTGAAACTATGAAACTACTAAAAGACAACATTTGGGAAACAATTCAAGGCATCAGTATAGGCAATGACTTTTTGAACTCCAAAACACAGACAACAATAACAAAGCTAGGTAAACAGAATTATATCAAACTAAACTTTCCGCATAGAGAAAAAAATCAACAGAGTGAAGAGACAACAAACAGAATGGGAGAAAATATTTGAAAACTATGCATTTGAAACAGGATTAGTAGGCAGAATACAAAAGAATCTTTAAAAAAAACCCTCAACAATATAAAAGTAATCTAGGGCCGCCTCATGGCTCAATAGGCTAATCCTCCACCTAGTGGCACCAGCACACTGTGTTCTAGTCCCGGTAGGGGCGCTGGATTATGTCCCGGTTGCCCCTCTTCCAGGCCAGCTCTCTGCTATGGCCAGGGAGTGCAGTGGAGGATGGCCCAAGTGCTTGGGCCCTGCACCCGCATGGGAGACCAGGAGAAGCACCTGGCTCCTGCCATCGGATCAGCGCAGTGCGCTGGCAGCAGTGTGCCGGCCGCGGCAGCCATTGGAGGGTGAACTTAGAATAGACATTCCTAAAAAGATAATATGTAAGTTGCTAATGACTACATGGAAAAGTGCCCAATATCACTGGCGATCAGAAATTGCAAATCAAAAACCACAATGAGGAATCATCTCACTCCAGTTTCATTGGCTATTTAAAAAAAAAAAAACACAAAAAATTAATAAATGCTGGTGAGGATGTGGTATAAAGTGATACTTGATACATTGTTGGTAGAAATGCAAATTAGTACATCAATTATGGAGAGCAGAATGGAGGTTGACATAAGACTTAATTATCAATTATCCCATGTCTGTGTATTTTTCTGGAATAAAATAATTTGTAGCACTGTTCAAATCTCCAGGATAGATAATTAACCTAGTTTTCCAATGACTGATGAATGGATAAAGAAAATGGTGTGGGTATATACAATGGAGTATTAAAACATACAGCAGAATGAAATCCTGAAACAAGCAATAAAATGTATATAACTAGGGATTTTATGGTAAGAGTAATAAACCAGACATTAAAATACAAATGTGTATTTTCACTCTCACATGTTGAGATTAAAAAATAATTATCTGAACTTATAATAGTAATTACTAGAGTATGGGAAGAGTGGGAAAGTGGGGATAGAAGAGGATTGAATATTGGATACCAAAACAAAGTGATATAGAAGTAACAAGTGTTCCATAACACAGTGTCATAATTGTCACTCACAATAATGCATTAACAGGAGCAAGCATTGTGGCATAGCACATAAAGCTACTATACTGACATCACTCCATTTCCAATCCAGCTTCCTGACAATAGCCTAGGAAAGAAATAGAAGATGGCCCAAGGACTTATTATACTGGTTGTCTCCAGAACGAGGAGTAGCCTGTAGGATCATCCCACTTGTTCTAGGATAAATGTGAAGCATTAATTTATACTTGAGTTTCACTCAGTTATTGAGTTCTACTTCCCAGCATCATTCATTTCCCAGGGCTTCTGACTTGCTGGATGGAAAAGCATGCATCAAAATCCAAAGGATATTGTTGGGTCTTAGTCCACCCGTACAAGGATGGACTGGGTCCGAGGAAAGGTAAGCGCGCTGCTCGCCAGTTCCCCAGCCTCCCGGTGCCGGAGACAATCAGACGCAGCGGGGAGCCAAGTCTAGCAAGGACTCAGTCACCTTTTGCATAATAGTACCTTTTATAACACAAAACTGCAGAGTCATTGGGGCAGGGCTAAGGGCCAACCAATCACTTAAAAAATCACCTTATGGGGGGATTTCTATAGGACTAGCCCTATGTCTATACACTTGTTACTAGTTTTGTTACCTCCCCTGATGTTGGGCAGCCAGTTAGTTTTAGTGGTAAACAACTTTGGATTCCGCCCATCTTACTTCCTCTGGGCGCCATCTTACTTGGCTCCGCGTGGCTTCGTTCTGCGCAGCTCGGGCGGGGGCACCCTGGAGCAGCTGCGCATGCGGAGCCCCCGGGCCTGGCCTGGCCTGGCCGCGCTCATGCCCCACAGGATATCATCAGCGAAGTTAATACATCAGGATGTGTTTGATGAATACTCATGATAGACAAGGTAAAGTTTGAGGTATACAGAGGGTACATCAGCCATGTACATACAGGGAAATATCTCACATATATTTGAGAACATAGCAAAATACACATAGAAACGTTGCATTTAATCACACACATCACTAAATGAGCTCTCAAATAAAACTCAAGTGAATTAGAGATCTTACCCAATATCCTATTTTGTTAGTAAAATCAAGGGTAAGCCAAGTGAAAAAGACTAAAATAAAGCCTGTTGAACTCTGGAACATAGTGGCTTTCCAAGTCCTCAAACAATTGAAAGACCAAATCAAATAACGTTTACAAAGCACTTAGAGCAGAATGTCCTGAAGAAAAGATACACATTTTTTGTTTTTAAATAAACTGGTATTATTTAATGTTTTTTACAGTAAATGAAAAAAATCAAACATCAGCTACATACATAAATCCTTGCTGCTCATTAATTTGTATGAAACAGTAAATGATTATTGTTTGTAAAAGCATCCAATTGATTATTGGGGTTTTGGTAAAATTGGTTTTTGAACTTTAAGGAGATAAATTTAAAAATGAATATATGGATATATTCCAATTTCGATTTTCAGCTTACCTCCAATTTTGATTTTTTGTTTACCATAGACAATAAATATCACAATATGCATGACTGATATTGAAAGTATTCAAAATAGCTCATATTCAAGGCAGGTGTTTGGCAGAGCAGTTAAGAAGTTCCTGAATTCATATCACAGTGCCTGGTTTCGGGTCCTATCCTGTTTCCCAATTCCTGCTAACGTACACCTGGGGTTGTGGAGAGGGACAGCAGTGATAGCTCAAATAATTGGATATTGAACACCCATCTGAGAGACCCAAATTGGGTTCCCAGCTCCCAGCTTTGACTTGTACAAGTCCCAGGCATTTGAAGATGAACCAGCAGATTTGAACTTTCTCTCTCTGTGTGTGTGTGTATCAGTCTGTGTTTCTCAGTCTCTCTGACTCACAAATAAATAAAAATTAAAAAAAATTAAAATTAACACCTACTTGTATAACACTGATTAGTTTGTCTTTGCATAAAAATTTGAAAGTGAATGTCCTCTGTTAATCCCTATTGCTTCACCAGAGGCTGTTTACTGCTTTTCACTGCACAGTACACAGATAGATTGAAATAAATCAATTCCAAAAACATTATTTTTCTAAAATCTCCTTTTCATCAATTTCAGTTCATTCAATGATTTTGTCCATTCTACTAATAGCATGAAACAATGTTGTAGAGAATATAGACATGAGTTTGGTTAATATTGTAAGATAATATGCTCTGGAATCATTTGAGCATTGGCTGTGGAGAAAATCTGATCTTATTATCTTTTATATAGAGAAAATATTCACTTGAATAAATTTTAGCATACAAAATGAGTCTCTGTTTAAAAAGATGAAGACTTAAAATGTCAACTCTAAATATATTTATGTACTTATTTTGAGGTTCTAAATTTGAAAGATAGCAGCCTTGTAGTTTGCTTCTTTGTACTTTGTTTTATTTTCTGTTGTTTTCCTTGTACCTGCTTCTGTACTTGGTGAAGACCCTTCAGATCAAAGCCATTTCTGTTGAATGAACCATCACATAAAGAAAATTGATTCCAAAACTGAACGGAAAGCTTGAGGAAAGGGTGAGAGATTGTATAGAAACTCTCCCCTAAAACCATTCTCCATCTCGGCAACTCTGGAAGTCTCTTTTGGAAGACTTGTTTGGAGGTAGTTTATGCCTGCCGTGAGTGTCTTTTCTGAAAATCAGTGCCTATTTTGCCCCTCTCCTGCTCTCAAAATTTGGTGACACTCTTTTTTTCTTCTCCCCATACTATTTTGTTGACTGAGAAAATGTAAGACCATTCATTTTCATTTCTGTATATACATGACAAGTATCTACATTAGGTTTTAGAAATAATATTTTACTCTCCTCGGTTCTAATGGTATATTGAAAACCACTCTTTGTATAAACATAGATGATTTCCACTGCAGCAGACTTTTAAGTGGAAGTGAGATTTCACATGTGTCTGTATAATCATATATTTTCATTTTAATTAATAAAACCAGAGATGTTATAATTCTTGCCTCTTCTGAAAGTTTTGCACCCCTTTAGTACTTCTATTCTGTTGTTTACTAAGCAGCTGAAGATTCATTTATTATTTTTGTTTTCCTTTATTTTTATTTATCCATTAGGCTACTAGATGTTAAAGTTAGAGTTTGGATATTCTCATACCTAAACATATCAGAAAATGTTCTTAAATACAGTGTGTCCTGAAGGTCAAATAACACTTTGTCTCAGAGATTGTTTACATTTTTAAAGAATTTTAAAATGGTTTTAAATTAATTCTAAAATGTTATTCCTTATTTGTTACATCATATATTTTGAGGTGAAATAATAGTTCTTGAATAAATATTACAGTATACTTTTATTTTCCCAGTGTAGTTGAATTCCTTAGCAACCCACATATTTAATACATAGCAACACATAAAATAGAGTAACCTGTTTCCGTCAGTATGATTTCCAATTATAACCCAGGATATTCTTTGGAATAATTATATTCTATATATCCTGCCAATTTGCATTATTTACAGTTTTACTTTCCCTTTGGAAGACACAATTCTTTATAAATTCACACTTCATTTTTTGTTTGTAGAAAACAGCCATACTGACTCAAGTATTTTCTGAAATCCTTCTGCAAACTGCTACTTAAATATTGGCATGGACAAATGTGAATGACTTTGGGCAAAGTCATGAAGCATTCTATACAGCCTAGTGCAAAATTGTATTGACATTGCTGTGTTTATCTTTATTTATATGTTAGGTACTGAAATAGATTCTTATTGGAAGAGAAACCTTTGACTTTTATATGTGAATTCAAGTAAATTCTTTATATCTATAGCATTTTGATACGAATAGAGATAATAGATATGATGGATCTAATTTCCCAAGAAGAATCTTATTAATAAAAGTGTCTGGTTAGAATTATACTTTATATCTTACAGAATAATAACTGAATGGGTCTAATATGCTTCTAAACATTACATGTGTTAAATGAATCTTTCTTTTTCATTGCACAACTGTTATATCCTAGCTATATTGATTTAATGAGTACTAAACTGAATTTTTAATTTAGGATTGATATACACAAATGCATATATCAATTTTTCTAATTTTAGTTAAAATTTAATTAACTCTGTAATAGGTTAGAAATGAAAATTTAAAAGCCATTGACAAGTAATATATTTTAATGTCACTCTCAAATTATGATCATAACCCTTTCTGTTTTTTTAATACAATATCATGTCTCTAAAAATAGCCAAACAGAGCTAAAAGCTTATCAAGTTTGTTAAAATAAAATTGTCACATAACTTGGAATAAAGAAATAGTATGACAATTAAGGTAAACAATATTTCCTTTCATATATTTGTAAGCTATTGTCTGCTCAAATTCATACCTTTATTAATGCATCTATAATTGCCTTTAATGAAGTGCTTTAAAGAACTATTTGAAACTGTTCATTATAAAGACATTTTTCTTAGCAATTTTTCTAATTTTCAGCATGACAAGAAATAAAAATATTTTCTCTCCATGCCCCTCACTTCCCATCTTCTCCGTCATCCTCTTCTTCTCTTGTGTGCCACTCCAGGATAAGCATGTCTCTTCTTCTTCTCTGTCCCTCCAGATTTTCACATGTGAGCATTTGCACACACTTACACACAATAGAGTAAAAAGCAGATTTTAAAGCAACTGTGTTTACTCTGAGCGCTAGCTATTATTATTTCTAGATGTGCGACATTGGGAAAATACTGACTTGGTTTATCAGTTTTCTCATCTTTAGCACAGACATGATGTACAAATCTGTCTCACATAATTGTAATGAAACATGAATGAGTTACATAAGACACTGTTGGCAACAATAAATAACACGTGTTGACATATGAAGAAAATTAAAAATGGATAATTGGTACAAATATATTTGAAAATGGAAATAACTTTTCTGATCAGATATTGAAGTTTATATGGTGAGAAGCTGGGAATTTTCTTCAAGACTAACAGTACAACCTAGGCTTAGTGAATTTAAAGTTGTTGTATATATAGATGTTTGTGCAGATACATCAATATGTGGGGCTAGACAGGTAGATACTGTAGGCCCTTAGGTAATAAGAATTAAAATAATTTTGGATTTTTAACTTGGAGGTAACATTTAAGGACCCAGTGATATTAAACTTAAGATTATGTTATTTTAGTATAGACATGGCTTATATAATATAAAATAATAGAAATAAAACATAATAGAAAATAAAACACTGTTTCGCCATCAAGCTAAATTTCTTTGAGAATAGGTGCTAATTCAGTTTTTATGACTGTGATTTCTCTAAAACAATGTAGGTTCTCATCACTTTAAGGTTTTGCAAAGAATTATTCTACAGTTTTGCAAGTTAAACCATTATACTCTTTTAACTTGAATAGGCAAGGCATTGATTGTAGTAGATTGTATTAATTCCTTCCTGTGCTATAGTTACTCCTGTCTTAAGCATCTTCCTTTGATTGTAATTTCTAACTTCAACCTTCTTATCATTGATTACAAGCGTTCAGCTCTCTGATCAGGTTTAGACAATTCTCTATCCCAAGAATTTGGAATCTGGACCCAGCTGTAATTATTCTCTACATGTTAGTCATCTTTTTGCTTCTGTATGGAAATACCTAAAGCACACTGAATTTATAAAGAAAAGATTTATTTTGACTCATAGTTCTGGAGGTTCAAGGTCTTTAGCTTCACCTGGCAACAGCCTGGTCATGGCAGAATCCCAAGGTGCACACAGTATCACATAACAAGAGACAGAGAGCTTACATAGTTGTTTATGTCTGTGTGGTCTTTCCTTTTCTGTGAATACAGAATTCAGTCAAGGTGCTTACCCTTATAATCCAATATAATCACTTTCCAAAGACTGCATCTCTAAACATTATTCTCAGGGTGGACAATGGGGGCATTAGTGAAGACATCATTTAGGACCTCTGCATTCCATTTTGAAGTGCTTTGTTCAGGTTCAGGACTTCTTTCCATCCAGCTTCCTGCTAATACACACCAAGAGAGACTGCAGATGATGGTTCATGTGCTTGGGTCCCTGCCAACCACGTACAAGACCTGGATTGAGTTATTGGCTCCCAGCTTCAGCCTGAATGAGTCCCAGCTATTGTGGGCATTTCAGATATCAAGCAGTAGATGGAAAATCTCCTGGTATCCCTCTACCTCTCTTTCTTTCCTGTAAAATGACAATAAATAAATAATATTTTAAAAAAGGTATCACCCAAATTAAGTTTTCACTCTGCTGATATCACTGACATAAAGCTTTGAGGATCAAAATTCTGTCCAAGTTGTGGGAAAAATGCTATACATACTGTAGCACTCTCGTTCATTTTTTGTGGCCATTATATAATACAAGAGATTGAGTAATACATAACAGAAAGAAACTCATTTATTTAAAAATCTGTTACTTATTTTTACTTCTTTATTTTCATTGTATTTGAAATGTGTAGAGATGGAGAGACAGGGAAAGAAAGAGAGAGAAAGAGAGACAGAGAGATATAGATAGAGAGAGAACTTTCCTTTCACTGGGTTCCCTCTCCAAATGCCTGCAACAACTCAGTACTAGGCCATGCTAAAGCCTGGAGCCTGCAAGTTTCCCAAATGGATGGCAGAGACCCAAGTATTTGAGCTGTTATCTACTACTTTCCAGGGTGTGCATTAGCGGAAAACTTTATCTAAAGAAGAGCTGTGACTCAAATCAAGCACTGCACTGTGGAATACAGGTATCTCAAATAGTGACTTCTGTGCCAAATATCCACCCCAAGGAAAGAAATTTCTCACTGTTCTGGAGCCTGGAACACCCAATAACATGGCTATGCTCTGGTGAGGGCCTTCTTGTTGCCTTCTATCTCAAGGTATCACAAGGTGAGAGTGTGACAGCACATTAATGCAGGCTTCTCACCTTCTTCGTATAAAGCTACTCATATTATCCTGAGGGCTGCAGACACATGAACACACTACTTCTTAATCACCTTCCAAAGGCTCTGATTTCAAATACTATCAATAAGTGAATTTTTGGATTAGGCTTTCTTTTTTTTTTTTTCAAATTATAATTGAATTTCATTTTTTCAAAGGAGTGCACATGAAGGCTGTTGTAAATTACCTGTTTTCCAGAATATAGTAAGACTTAGGAAGAACATGGATTTTGAATAATTAAAATACTTTTATGCCACAGGAAGAATTCCACATGCAGGTCTTTTTATTTTTAATATGGAAAGGAATTTACATAAATTATGTAAACGTGGTTGTGTGAATTTAATGATGCAAGTTTTTCTAGCTTTTACTTTCTTTTTTAAATTAGAGTTTTTAGTGTTTTGAAATTCCACCATAATTCTTTTTTAAAATTTTTTTAAAACTTTTATTTAGTAAATACAAATTTCCAAAGTACAGTTTATGGATTACAATGGCTTTTTCCCCCCCAATAACTTCCCTCCCACCCGCACCCCTCCCATCTCCCACTTCTTCTCCCATTCCATTCACATGAACATTCATTTTCAATTATCTTTATATACAGAAGATCGATTTAGTATATATTAAGTAAAGATTTCATCAGTTTGCACCCACACAGAACATAAAGTGCAAAATACTGTTTGAGTACTAATTATAGCATTCATTCACATTAGACAACACATTAAGGACAGAGATCCCACATGAGTTGTAAGTACACAGTGACTCCTGTTGTTGACTTAACAATTTGATATCTTGTTTATGGTGTCAGTAATCTCCCTAGGCTATATTCATGAGTTGCCAAGGCTATGGAAGCCTTTTGAGTTCGCTGACTTCAATCTTATTCAGACAAGGTCATAGTCAAAGTGGAAGTTCAATCCTCCCCTCAGAGAAAGGTACCTACTTTTTTGATGGCCCCATTCTTTCTGCTGGGATCTCACTCACAGAGATCTTTAATTTAGGTCCTCTGTTTCTTTTTTTTTTCCCCTGGTGTCTTGGCTTTCCATGCCTAAAATAGGCTTTCAACACATGAATTTGGGGTGGCAGGGGATATAGTCAAAACATAGCAGTTATGCTGTAGTTAGAACTAAACTAATGTGAATGTATGAGTTGAATGCCTGCCATGTATATGGAGAAAAAGCAGAAGAGACACAGTTTGTAGAGAAAAAGGAATAAAACAAATAAGCAAGAAGGAGCAGAAAGGCAAGGTCATGTTGTCATCATGGATGGAGAAATGATAAGACAATAATTTCTCCTAGATATCTGACAACCCTAGTCCTTGATCCAAACTGGGTCAGGGTTAGTAAAGTTTTTATGGGATACTATAAGGTACCAGTTGCTTTCTAGAATAACCCATAATTTTGCTAAAACTAGCAAATAGCAATGATTGAAATCCTGGATATAGTGCAAGAAAAGCTTTGAAGTTTGCATACTTTGTTTTTGCATTTTGAAATAATGAAAATCAAAATTCCATAGATATAATATAAAAATATGGCAAATGTGTACTTGGCAATATATTAAATTTGGGCAAAATTATGAATCAGTAAATAATAGCTGATAGATTGATTAGTACAATGAATCAGACTCTCTTGAACATATTTTTGTTAACAATGTTAATTGCTTTTAGACATTTAATCCTTCAGTTACTCTATTCTAGGAATTTTGCTAGTGTTTGCGTGGAGGACCCCTAGAGCACCTCTTCTGGTTAAGGTCCGCTGCTTTATTGCCTGGAACTGGAACCCCCTCTCTCATCCCCTGCCCCCAGGGGCTGTGGCTTTCAGTGCCTCTGCATTCCTTTATCCTTCAAAAGCAGGCAGCTTCACACTGTCCATTTGCAACATGGTGCAGGGACTTCCTGGAGTTATTTTTTAAGGGCAGTCTGGTGTACAAATGTACACTTCCTTTGTGTCATTGCTGTTAATGAAATCATATTCACTTATTGTTCACAAAGCCTACCTAGCAACAACCCTCCTTCCCCTCTGGCAGGGCTATCAAATGAGAGGCCCTCTGGGCCACCACTATGTGCAATAGCAGGTGGTGCCTGGTTTAGTACAGGCGGTGCTGAGGTGGGGCTGGCAGGTGGTTGCTGAGTCCTGGCCTGAGGCTCAAGTCTGGTGAAGGTGAATACTGCTGCTGTAGCTGTTCCTGTAATCTGGTGGTAATGAAGCCGCAGCCCTGCCTGTGCACAGGGCTTCTTTAGATCCACTCTCTGCTCTAGCCATGGATGGAAATCTAATGCTGCCGATGTAATACAAACCTTAATGCTAAATAACCAGTAATCAGGTGACCCGGGAAACAGTGGTGAAAAATGTGCAGTGCTTGATCTGAATACTTTTTTACCACTGCATCTGGCATGACAATTACTCCTTTCAGTTTGTCTTCCATCTCAGTAAAGCATTTTAAATGTATAAAAAGAATGGAATCCTGTCTTTTTACATCAAAGAAGCTTAATATCATTGGATCTTGTTGTGTGGCTAATGTTTCTTATTTTTAATTAAATTTTATTCATTAAAGTTCATTTGTTAAAAAGATAAAGAATTCAAATGATAATGTAAATATAATATTTTGGACATTTCTAAATAAGATATGTAGTTTCATAAAATTCTGAAGACAATATAGAAATATTGTCTGATGGGATTACAATGAAATATATATTTAGTGATAAAAAGGAAACATTTCCCATTTAGTTTAATTCTTCCTTTTTAAAAAAATTATATAAAATGAATAAATTTCATGTTTTTCATATATACAGATTTAGGACCATAGTGATACTTCCTACCCTACTTTCCAACCTGAGGGTGATCCTGTGCCTGGCTTGGAGACTGCCTGCCTAGCCCATGGAGGAGGTTAAGAGAGCATGGCACACTATGCCCCCTGGGCAAAAACCCTTGTGGAGGACTCAGCACACTGAGATTTCCACATAGGACTTGACTGCTGGCAGACAGTAGGAGCCCGAGGCACACTTCCCCCACCCCCATTTCTTGTTGAGAGGTCTTGTAAAACAGCTCCTGAGTATGGCCCAGACCCATAAGACCACCTGGAAGGTTACGTAGGCTTGACCTTCAAGCTGTTTGGAAAAGCATAGAGGTGCCAGTATCTGCTTTATGCTATAGAATTAGTGTTGCTACCCTGAGCTAGCTACTCTCCTTTGCATGCCCTATAAAAGCTTGTGCCCAACTGTTAATAAACAGGCATGTTCACCAAAATTGTCTCTGGTGTTTCTTGTCAAAGAACGCTTTCATCCAACCATCCTGGCAGTGTGGGCCTTGCAGGATGAGCCCACACCCTCCTGCCCACACTCTTACACTCCCTCAAACTTCCTTTCTTATTCTTTCTTTCAATTTCTACAATAACATACTTTCAGTATATTTTATAAGATTAGTCATCTACTAAGTAAAGAATTCAACAAATAGTAATTCATAATAGCTAAGAAGAAAAAAAATACTGTTGCTCAACAGTAGAGATAAAGGCTTGTAAACAGTAAGCAATTCTCCAAATGTCAATTTCACTCATATACATTACATTATTTTGTACTCTATCTGTTACTACAGATCGGGGAAAACATATGGTATTTGTCTTTTGGGAACTACCTTATTTTACTAAGTACAATGGTTTTCAGCTCCATCCATTTTGTTGCTAAAGATAGGATTTCATTTTTATAACAGCTAAATCGCATTCCATAGTGTGTACTTACTACATTTTGTTTATCCAGTCATTGGTTTATCAGCATATGGGTTGATTGCATATCTTAGCTATTGTAGGTTGAGCTTCTATAAACGTGGGGATACAGATAACTCTTTAATATGGTGATTTCATTTCTTTTCGGTAAATTTCCAGGAGTGGCATGGCTCGGTTATATGATATATCTATTTTCACATTTCTGAAGAATCTCCATACTGATTTCCATAATGGTTGTACTAGCTTACATTCCCATCAACAGTGGATTAGGGTACTTTTTTCTCACATCATTGCCAGCATTTATTATTTGTTGATTTCTGAGAATGGGAATGAGGGCCATTCTAACTGGCATGAGGTGAAACCTCATTGTAGTGTTATTTTGCATTTCCCTGATTGCCAGTGATCCTGAGCGTTCTTTTCATGTGTCCATTATCTATTTGATTTTATTTTTTAAAAAAATTCCTATTCAGATCCTCTGTCCATTTCATAACTGGATCATTTTATTGTTGTGTTTCTTAAGCTCATTAACTCTAATTAAAGTACTTATAACATTTAAACATTTTTTTTTTAAATTTTTATTTATTTTGACAGGCAGAGTGGATAGTGAGAGAGAGAGACAGAGAGAAAGGTCTTCCTTTTTGCCATTGGTTCACCCTCCAATGGCCGCTGCGGCCAGCGCATCGCGCCGATCCGAAGCCAGGAGCCAGGTACTTCTGGTCTCCCATGCGGGTGCAGGGCCCAAGCACTTGGGCCATCCTCCACTGACTTCCCGGGCCATAGCAGAGAGCTGGCCTGGAAGAGGGGCAACCGGGATAGAATCTGGCACCCCAACCGGGACTAGAACCCGATGTACTGGCGCCGCAAGGCGGAGGATTAGCCTGTTAAGCCAAGGCGCCGGCCTAATTAAAGTACTTATAACATTTAAATAGCAATTAATGATATAGTTAATATGTAAACACCAATTTTCAAATGTGTATCTAATTTTCTTAAATTGTCCATTTATTGTGAGAATTAGAATAGAGCACAGAGTTAGTAATGTGTTTTTTTGTGTGTGTTTTGTTTTGTTTTGTTTTGTTTTTTGGTTTTTTTACAGGCAGAGTGGACAGTGAGAGAGAGAGACAGAGAGAAAGATCTTGCTTTTCTGTTGGTTCACCCCCCAGTGGCTGCTGCGGCCGGCACGCTAAGGCTGGCGCACCATGCTGATCCGAAGCCAGGAGCCAGGTGCTTCTCCTGGTTTCCCATGGGGTGCAGGGCCCAAGCACTTGAGCCATCCTCCACAGCACTCCAGGGCCATAGCAGAGAGCTGGCCTGGAAGAGGAGCAACCGGGACAGAATCCTGCACCCCGACCGGGACTAGAACCCGAAGTGCCGGCGCTGCAGGCGGAGGATTGGCCTATTGAGCACTGCGGCACCAATGCAATGTCTTGTATTTCACTATTATTAATTTATTTTCTGTGATTGAACTCTTGATAGTTTTTAATTTTCTCGTTTAAAAAATTTTAACAGCCAAATAAAACTGTACATATTTAAGAGATACTATGTGATATATTATGACATGTGTACATTCTGTATTGTCTGATCCATATATATATATATATATATCCTTTCAATCATTTAATATTTTCTTATAGTGAGAACATCCAAAAATCCTATCTTCTATTTATTTTGAGAAATATGCAGTAAATAAATATTATCTATCTTTTCCCTACTGTGCCTTAGAACCACAGAAGTTATTACTGCTCTCTACCATTAATCTGGTAACCATCGATCAACTTTTCCTAATCTTTTCTTCCCCACCTTTATTATCTGACTTTGTAAGGACAATTATATAATTTAAAAAAAAAATTTTTAAAAATTTGAGAACCATAGTGACAGAGGGAAAGAAAAAGATCCTCCATCAAATGCCCACAATAGCCAGAGCTGGGGCAGATTGAAACCAGGAACAAGGAATTCATCCTGATCTCCCCTACAGGTGGAGGGACCCATGTACTTGCAACACCATCTGCTGTTTTCCCAGGTGCGTTAGCAGGAGGCTGTATCAAAAGCAGAGCATCCCATACTTGAACTGGCACTGTGATATGTGATGCCAGTATTGAAAGCTACATATTTTTCTTTTTAAAGATTTATTTTATTTATTTGAAAGACAGGGTTACAGAGAGAGGTAGAGACAGAGAGAGGTCTTCCATCCTCTGGTTCACTCTCCAGATGGCCGCAACTGCTGGAGCTGCGCCAATCCGAAGTCAGGAGCCAGAATCTTCTTCCAGGTCTCCCATGTGGGTGCAGGGGCCCAAGGACTTGGGCCACCTTCTACTGATATCCCAGATCATAGCAGAGAACTGGATCAGAAGAGGAGCAGCCAGAACTCGAAGCAGTGCCCATATAGGATGCTGGTGCTTCAGGTCAGGGCTTTGACCCACTACGCCACAGTGCTGACCCCAAAAGCTACATCTTAACTTTCACCACCACAACACTGGCCATCAAAATTATATTTTCAAATTTTGTGAGATCATACATTTTTCAGACTCAACATACAGGTAGGACCATGTGATATTTGCCCTTCTGTGCTTGGTTTATTTCACTTAATATAATGATGTCCAGTTCTTTCCATATGGCTGCACGTGACATGGTTTCAGTCTTTTTATGGCCGCATAGTATTCCATTGGGTATATGCACAATGTTTTGTTCATTCATTCATAAATCAATGGATACTTAGATTCTTTCTCTTTCCAGCCTATTGTGACTGGTGCTGCAATAAGCATAAGAGTGCAGATGTGTCTATAATCTATGGATTTCATTTTCTTTGGATATACACCCAGAAGTGAGTCTGCTAAATCATATTGTAGTTCTATTTTTATGTTTTTGGGAACTCCCATTCTGTTTTCAACAATGATTATATTAACTTACACTCCTAGCAACAGTGTACAAGTGTTCCCTTAACTCCATATCCTTGCTAACACTTGGTATCTTCTGTCTTTTTAATAACAACCCAGTGAGGTGCTTTCTCATCCTAGAATGGATTTGCATTTCCCTGATGATTAGTGATGTTGAGTATTGTTCATGTACTTCTTGGTTATTATGTCTACCTTTGAAAACTACCTTCTTAGATCTACTGCCCATTTGTAAATTTTTTTTGTCATTGAGTTGATTGAGTTATTTATATATTCTGGGTATTAACTCCTTGTCAAGATGTATAGGTTGCAAATATTTTCTTTCTGTAGGTTGTTTCATTGCTCTGTTGATTTTTTCCATTGCTGGGCAGAAGTTGTTTAGTTCAATGAAAACCCATTTGTCTGTTGTTTAATTTTGTTTCCTGTGCTCCTGTAGTCTGAGTCAGAAAATTTCTGTCCATTACAAAGTCCCAAAGGATTGGCTCAATGTTTGTTTTTTTTCTAATATTTTCAAAGTTTCAGGTCCCACATTCATATATTTAATACATTTTGAATTGATTTTTAGGGGTCTAATTTCATTCTGCCACATGTGTATATCCAATTTGCCATCACCATCTTTTCCCAATGTGAGTTCTCAGCACAACTTCCGTTGCCCTGGCTGCTCCACTTCGGATCCAGCTCCCTGTTAATGTACTTGGGAAAGCAGCAGAAAATGGCCCAAGTTCTTGGGCTCCTGCACTCATATGTGAGACCCAGAAGAAGCTCCCAGCTCTTGGCTTCACCTTGGCCCAGCACTGACTGTTGTGGCCATTTGGGGAGTAAACCAGCGGATAGAAGGCCTCTCTCTGTCTCCCCCTCCTCTTTCTCTGTAACTGTGCCTTTCGAGTAAATGAATAAATCTTAAAAAAAAGACTCATAGAATTCAACAGTGAGGCCATCTGGCCCTACAATTTTTTTTTTAATTGGAGGCACTTTTCACTACACTTATTATTGGTATGTGTAGGTATTCCATTCCCTCATGATCCAATCTAGTAAGATGTGTGTCCAAGTATTTGTTCATGTCTCCTAAGTTATCAGATTTATTGCCGTATAGTTTATTATCTTTCTGGTTTGGGTTGCAGGCACAAATTTCTGTAAACTTCCCTTTTAGTATGGCTTTTGCTGTATTTCATAGGTTTTGGTACGTTACGTTGATTTTCATTTGCTTCAAGAAATTTTTTCAATTTTCTCCTTGATTTCTTTCTTGAAGCATTGGTTGTTCAGGAAACAAGTTGTTTAATTGTTATGTATTTGGCTAGTTTTACAACTCTGTTGTTTTGTTGATATCTATTTTTATTTTGCTATCAGAAACGATACTTCATGATTTGTATCATTTTAAATGTGTTGAGATTTATTTTGTGAGCTACCACATGATCTATCTTGGGAAATCTTCAAGTGTTATTGAGCACAATATTTATTCTGCAAGTGTTTAATGGAAAGTTCTGTAGATGCCTTTTAGGTCTAATTGATCTAGGGTGAAATTTAGCTCTGCTGCTGCTTTGCTTTATGTCTAGAAGATCAGTCCATCCCTGAAAGTGAAGTTTTAAAGTCACTATTATTTCATTGGATTCTATGTTTCCCTTAACATCTATGAATATTTGCTTTATATATTTTTGTGCTCCAATAGTGAGTGCATATATTTTATTTTCCTGTTGCTAGATTGAAACCTTTGTTATTATATAATGATGTTCTTGATTTTTTTTTTTACTTATTTGGAATTAAAACATACTTTATTTGATAGAAGTATGGCTAGTCCTGCTTTCTTGCATGGAATATTACTTTGATATTTAAAGTAATTATTGATACATAAGCTCTTCCTACTTCAATTTTGATAAATGTTTTGTGTTTAAATTGTAGTCCCTTTCTTTGTGCCTTAATTAGAATCTTAATTGATGGCTAAGTAATTTTTCTCTAGTGATATACTTTAATTCTTTGGTTACTCTTGGTAAGTTTATATGTAGATTTTGCCTTGAGGCTACTTTGAGGTTTGCAAACAACTTCTTTGGGATATAACAAGCTATCTTGAAATGATGACAATTTAAACATTATAAATTAAGACAAAAGACAAACAAAAAACAGAGATATAAGGCTTCTTAATTAAGCACTCTACATTAAATATTGCATTTGACCTCTTCTTATAATGTAGGCTTAATATTTACTACAGTTGTTATAATTTTTTGTAAGCTTTCTCAGTGAAGGTATAGTAATTTACACATTTTTATAATACTAGAGTATTCTTAATTTGGTGGTATAATTATACTTACTAATGATTTTTCTACCTTCTGTATTTTCTTCTTACTTGTTCGTATCTCTTGCTTCTTGTTGGAAGAACTCCTTTAATATAGCTTATAACACAGATCTGGCAGTGATGAATCTTCTTAGTTTCACACAAGGAATGTCTTTATCTTTGATATTTGGATAACAGCCTTGCTGGACACAATATTGTTGGATGACGATTGTTTTATTCAGTACTGTAAAAGTTTCATTTCACTCCTTGTCACCTGTAAGCTTTCTATTGAGAAATTTTCAGTCAGGGGAATTGGGATCCCTTTCTCTTTTACTTGCTTTTTTTCTCTTGAAGATGTGAGAGTCCTCTGTTTATCTTTAACCTCATAAAGCTTGATTATAACACATTTATGGTGAATTTGGTTAGATTGAACCTGACTGCTAACCTTTGACATTCCTATACCTTGAAGCTTTTTTATTTATCAAGCTTTGGAAAGTTTTTTGTCATTATCTTTTTGAATTTTTTAACCTTTTTAGCATTCTCAAGATTTTCTTAAATTCCAGCATTAAAAGAATTCATCAGTTTCATAGTATTCCATATTTGCTCTAAGTTTTCTTGACTTTTCCTGACTCTTCTTACTCCTCCAAATGTATCTTTTCAAATAGCCATCTTTTTCATTGATTCCTTTGTTAGATCTTTCTCTCATTGATGCATTCTATCACATTTTATTGCTGCACTTAATGTATTTTTCAGATGACATATTTCTGCTTGATTTTGCTTAATTACTCTGCTCTCTTTACCAAGTCTCTCTGTTGGAATATTAAATTGTTTCTCGGTGTTGTTTTAAAGTGTGTTGTGTTTCCTCAAAACAGCTGTTTTTAAAACTTCAACTGAGCATTTGGAAATTTCAATTCCTCAGTGATTTCTGGCACCTTATTTTGCTCTGGAGAGGAGGTCACGGTTCCCAGGAAGTTCCTGATGCTTACTGGAGTATATATCATCTGGATTCTATAGCGCTTGTGAAGGTAAAGTGGCTTGTGTATAGCAGTTAACATTTGTGTCTCTGTGGGTAGATGGTCACTAGAGCTTCTTACTCAGCCACCATTGTGGCTCCACCTCCCATGACAAATATTTAAACATCTTGCAGAACATAGACCTCTGAGCTAAACCTGGTCTGCATACAAGTTTGGGATATAAAAGAATCAGACTTTCTTTATCATTCTTGGATTATTTCTCAATTTCTAGGCTCTTGTAGCTCCTTCTTTTCTTTACAATTTTACTGATTATTTATAAAATATTTTTCTTTTTATATTTCATTCAGAACTCCTAAAGCTTCAAGAGGGATAGCAACTCATTATTTCATCTCTATCAGTCAGAAGTCTGTTTTACATATTTTGACTCTAAAATTTGTTATTGATTTTAATACACTTTTTGTGGTCTTCTTTTTTATTCTCATCCTAAAATATTCTATGCACATAGATACTTAGAGTATGGCATAAATTCATAGCGGCATCCAAACCACTCAAGTATCCAAATGTTCTAGTCCAAATCTGATGTGCAGATTTTAAGGTTGAAATTGCAGTAAGCCTTTCTCTTTTTCTTTTTTTTTTTAAAGATTTATTTATTTGAATGTCACAGTTACAGAGAGGCAGAGGCAGAGGCAGAGTGAGAAAGAAAAAGAGAGAGAGAGAGAGAGAGAGAGAGGTCTCCAATCCCCTGGTTCACTCCGCAGATAGCTGCAATGGCTGGAGCTCAGGTTGATCTGAAGCCAGGGGCCAGGAGCTTCTTCTGGGTCTCCATGTGGGTACAGGGGCCCAAGGACCTGGGCCATCTTCTACTGCTTTCCCAGGCAATAGCAGAGAGCTGGATAGGAAGAGGAGCAGCCAGGACTTGAACCGGTGCCCATATGGGATGCTGGCACTGCAGGCAGTGGCTTTACCTGCTACACCACAGTGCTAACCTCAGTGCTATATTTATTCAATATATAGCTTCTGGATTTATGGTAGTACATTGCCATTCCTGACAAGCCATGGTTGACATCACCCAGAGTGTCTTCTCTCTTGGACACTTACAACTGAGCCACAATATACCCGCGCGTATCACCACAGGTACAGATACATAAGAAACCATGGACAGATCCTTTTTCCTAAGAATAGAAATTCACAAAACTACACAATCCTTAGTTGTTTTTAATTTTGATGGCTGAGACACTCAGAGGCAGGAAATGATCTTCTACCTACTTGTTTCAACCCTAAAGTTTCCCAACAGCTGGACCAGCACTGATTAAGCCAGGAGGTGAAAGTGCAGTCTGGGTTTTCCATTTTAATGGCAAGATCCAAGTATTTGAACCACCACCCGGTGTCTCCCAGTATGTGCATTAGCAGGATGCTGGGATCAGAAGTGGAACTGACACAAATCTGAATATTCATACCAGAATGCAGACATTCCAAGTGCTTTATTAAGCATTGCATCAAAGACCTTTCCCCAAACCAATTAACTTTAAACCTGAATCCGTAATATTAAGCTTCTTCACAGTTGGCCAACTGTGTTTCTACTGAGTGGACCTGTATGATCTGTTCGATCTGCTCTTCATCCCCAGGCACATTTTAGTATGACAAACCTACAAAGCATATATCTTAATTTGGATTGAATATGCCGGTCACTCTTGCTACTCACTCAAGTTAACAAGGTTATGAAAAGATCAGAGAAAATATCCAGTGATACACAATGGCCTCAGATTCCAAATCTCAGGAGATGAGAGGACAGCAATATCTTGGCACCACAGAGTTCAATATATAGACCAGCTAGCTCACATTAGCCACCTACTCAAGGAAGCACTTTCTTCTGTGAACTTGCTCCCCCTCATGTTTTCATGCCCTCACTCTTTCTCTGGCCTCAAGTCCCAAATAAGCCACTAGTATGTGCTCTGTCCAGTCTCAGCCTTTGTTTAGCTGATTTTTACTGCTGATTTTTCCTTTGCTACACTGGGAGTACAAGGAATAGCAGTGGCACCAATCCGCATGCTCAGCAAGGAGTCTACGTTGGTTTTGCATCCTGGGGAGCAATTCGTTTAACGCTATGTGAAATCTCATCACAAGCTCTGGTGTAAATCTGTGTTTTTTTCTTCCTTTACCTAACTGTTTGTCATTGGGGAATTTTGAGCCCAAAAGCTATCATTCTGTCCATCTGGGTCATTAGGAGAACTGAATGCAGATGACAAGTCCATTTTCAGCATTCTTGTTGATGTCTCGTGTCCTTGGGGTTACTTTCACCGCACCAAGGCGGCTGCTGGACGCCGCTGTGGCTGCCACATTGTCGTGCAGGGCCCTCTCCCACCACGTGGGACCATGAGACCGGGGCCAACCTCAATGGCCTCCTCCAGGGCCCACCACCCAGCTGCAGTCCTCAGCCGCCTCTGTTTGAAAGGCATCTTTTTTGGGGCAGGGCTGTCACCATATTTCCTTCACCAACTTGTTGCCTGTGACTCACCCCCCCACCCCCCAGTCACTTCTTTCATATTTTGTCATGGGAAAAGTAAAACAATGGCTGTTACAAACTGGACTCTGTGCCTAAGGCCCCCGCCATTTTGGCTGGTGGGGTGTGTGTTAAGAGGCAGCCGTCTATACACTTTTTTTTTTTTTTTTTTTTGACAGGCAGAGTTAGACAGAGAGAG
Source organism: Lepus europaeus (assembly GCF_033115175.1). Classification (NCBI taxonomy): domain Eukaryota; kingdom Metazoa; phylum Chordata; class Mammalia; order Lagomorpha; family Leporidae; genus Lepus; species Lepus europaeus. The sequence goes on from NC_084831.1 coordinate 65,322,857, forward strand.
AGACAGAGAGAAAGGGAGAAAGGTCTTCCTTATGTTGGTTCACTCCCCAAATGGCCACTACGACCGGCGCACCGCGCTGATGCGAAGCCAGGAGCCAGGTGCTTCCTCCTGGTTTCCCATGCGGGTGCAGGGCCCAAGCACTTGGGCCATCCTCCACTGCCCTCCTGGGCCACAGCAGAGAGCTGGACTGGAAGAGGAGCAACCGGCACAGAATCCGGCACCCCAACCGGGACTAGAACCCAGGGTGCTGGCACTGCAGGTGGAGGATTAACCAAGTGAGCCACGGTGCCGGCTGTCTATACACTTTTAATAATGAATTTTCTAAGTCTGAAATGTGAATGTTTCTCTTGAATTTTCAAAAAAAAAGTCTATAAAATCCTCTGTTGTTAATTATAACAATGCATTTTCTCTTATAGTATACCCATTACAATTATCATATTGGTTTTGATTTAAAACTGAATTAAAATGGTGATTGCAGCATATTTCCTTGATTTCTCCTTAACATTAAATCAATTTCATAATTTGGCCCTTAAATATGATGATATAACTATTACAAATGCTTTTTAGCACATTAAAAAGTGTCTCAAAGTGTGTTTCAGCATACATATCACTAAGAATGTTGTTTCCTTCGTAGATATTCTGTTCATTTAAAATCCATTTTTCTCACAATGATATCCATAACACTGATATCTTTACATTTCAGCTATGAACATTTTGAAATATATTAATATATTTTCCATCTCAATCAGTTAATTGTGGATTAAACTCTACTTAGTCAAGACATACTCATTATTTACTATCAAAGAATTTACTTACAAATGCTTTAGACTGACACTAAATATGTGTTATTATTGTGATTGATAATGTGTGTAGATACATGTGCATACATAAACATGTGCATACCTCTACTTATTTCTTGAGGTACTTCAAAATGTTTAAAAATAGTGAAATTAAAAGTTAAATTTGTTTTTATGCAAATTTTTGAACCGCACATCTATTATTCAACCATTTTCCCTTTTGTGTGAAGGACATGTTTGAAGATACCAAGCAGATTCCTGAAACTGTAAATAGTACTGAACTCAATAATCAATATATAGTATGTTTTTTTCCTATAGATACACATGACAAAGTTTATTTATAGTTTAGGTACAATCAGATATTAATAAGAATCAGTAATAATTTATAATATTATACTATAATACATATTATTTAAAGCTTATGAAGAGTTTATCTATGGAATTGTTCATTGAATATTTTCCAACTGCATTTAACCTACAATAAATAAGAGTGCAAAAAGTGATAATTAGAAATATGGGGATTGGAAAAGTTGAATATGAGGAGAAACAGATCTGGTATCAGCAAAAGTATAGTTTCTTTTTTTTTTTTTTTTTTTTTGGACAGGCAGAGAGAAAGACAGGACAGTGAGAGAAAGACAGAGAGAAAGGTCTTCATTCTGTTGGTTTACTCCCCAAATGGCTGCTAAGGCTGGTGCACTGTGCAGATCCGAAGCCAGGAGTCAGGCTCTTCCTCCTGGTCTCCCATGCAGGTGCAGGGCCCAAGCACGTGGGCCGTCCTCCACTGCCCTCCTTGGTCACATGGTCACAGCAGAGAGCTGGACTGGAAGAAGAGCAACCGGGACAGAACCGGCACCCTGACTGGGACTAGAACCTGGAGTGTCAGTGCCGCAGGTGGAGGATTAGCCTAGTGAGCTGCAGCACCAGCCAAAAGTATAGTTTCAAACAATAGAAAATAATTTTCAAAATATTTAAATATCTTACCATACATGGTACTTAGTCAAGATCATTGGGCTGTTGAATAATGTCTAGAAGAATTAGAGTAGCAAGAATTGAGTTGAAAATCAAGGAATGATTCTAAGTCCGACACAGACTGGTTCCAATTAATAAATCTCCTCAAGTTCCTGAAAATGTTGTATGACTAACTTTCACCACAGCTCCATTATCTGCACTTTGTTCTTCAGTCAAATGTATGCTTTATCCACCTCTAGAGTACGTCAACATAGGAAGAACTCAATTACTAGGTAGTAAGTAGGAAGGACAAATTCCATAGTTGTTATGTTCTTAAATTGCCTATGAATGTTATTTGGGGCAATAGAGTGATGAAAATGTGTAGCTTTATTGTTATTCTTATTAAGAAACTCACTTTCTAAAATACTGTTTCAGTACTAGTTATAGCATTACTTTACATTGAACAACACATTAAGGACAGATCCCACATGAGGAGTAAGTACACAGTGACTCCTGTTGTTGACTTAACAATTTGACACTCTTGTTTATGGCGTCAGTAATCTCCCTAGGCTCTATTCATGAGTTGCCAAGGCTATGGAAGCCTTTTGAGTTCGCTGACTTCGTATTTTACACTTTGTGTTTCTGTGTGGGTGCAAACTGATGATATCTTTACTTAATATATACTAAATCGATCTTCTGTGTATAAAGATAATTGAAAGTGAATGTTGATGTGAATGGAATGCGAGAGGAAGCAGGAGATGGAAGGGGTGCGAGTGGGAGGGAAGTTAGGGAAGCCATTGTAATCCATAAACTGTAATTTGGAAATTTATGTTTACTAAATAAAAGTTAAAAATAAAAGAAACTCACTTTCTTCTGAGTATAAGAATCAGCACAAGAATGCAAACTGGGAAGATGATAAAAGTGATAACCCTTGTTTCAGGTGCTGGTTTAGCAATAGACAAGTCACCTATTGTTGTTCTGTTATGTACTTTTCTGAAGGGAATGCTCTGGAAGATGCACTCTCTTCCTGATCCTAACACAATAAAGAAATGGACCTAAAGGGACACTGTGTTTCCAGGCCATGGAGGCAAGCAGCAGAAAACATAGCAGGCATTCAGACAGGAGTACAGGCAAGAGATCAAAAGAGTCTCAGAGATCCAAGTATATAATCAATTTATATTTGTCCACAAGTATACAAGTTCCCATGGTGTGAGGCATAAATCTGCTTTGGGTTGTGTTTTTTGTATGCCTGGTACTACAAGAGTCGTGATTAAATTCCTCTTTTTCAGCATTTTCCAGGACTTAAGAAGTGTATTTTCAATGTTGACTTGATTTTGAAAACATATAGAATATTTCCATTATCATTGATTTTTCAAATACGTTGTGATGAAGTTTTAAATAACCCTGTACTTCAAAATTTAGGTCAATTTTCAGTTAATTTTTCTATATGATATGTGATAAGCCTTTTTTTATGGCAAAATAAATCCTTTTTCCAATTGAATGATGCTATACCTACTGTGAAAATCATTAGACCATATAGACATAGGTTATTTTTCCTAAGCTATTCTATTCTATTCTATTCTATTCTATTCTATTCTATTCATCTATATATCTGTCATTACTCTATATCACAATGTCCTTGGAATCAATAGTATTTGTTTATTACTGGTAATCAAATCTTAGATAAAATATATATTATACTTTTTCAAATGTATTGATATATATATATATTAATTCCTTCTCTGTTCATTATTTTTATCCTTTATAGTTTTCTTGATTTTTTTAATATTTAATTTAAAGGCAGAGAGATTGAGAGAGGGAAAGATGACAGAGAGAGAGAGAGAGAGTGTGAAAGAGAGAGGGATCTTCCATCGACTCATTCACTAACAAAATAGTAGCAGTAGCCAGTTCTGGGAAATCCATTCTGGTTTCCCTTATGGCTGGGCCATTTTCTGCTGCTTCCCAGGCTCACTAGCAGGAAACTGGGTTGGAAGCAGTATGGCTTGGACTTGAACAGGCACTCTGATTTGGAATGACAGAATTGCCAATGATGAATTAAACCACTAAGGCACAGTGCTAGCCTAGATTTCTTGTTCTTTTCTAATTTGGAAGCCTTTTGATCTAATCTATTTTTTCTCTGATTTTAAACAACTGGAACTTTATAAGTTCCTTTAGTCTGTATTTTATCTTCTCAAAATAGGTGATATATTGCTTTCTTATTTTAGCAGCTTGCCAATAATATCTGTGTATATGTTTTACATTTACTCAATATCTTATTGATCTATATTTATTAACATGATTAATTATTGAGTTTTTAATTTTGTTATATCTCATTTATACAAAGTTAAATTTGCTAGTTTCTGGAACATATGGTTTTTGAATGATTCGCTTTCGTTAACATTTCCATATACATCTCAAATATTAGTGAAAATCCATACATATTTTGGAAATTTTCATTTCTCATAGAAATATTAACCTGTACCAAACTCAAGGTATTAGAACATGACATGCAAAGGTCAAAAGAAAATAAGCATTTGCAGTTTGGATAAATGACATTATAATTGTCTGTAGCAGCCAATAAAACAGGAAGGCAAATACTCTGCAATAACTCATTAATTTTAAATATAAAATACATCTGCAGAAATTATAAACAACTGTCTTAATGTATCACTTAGCCTGTGTAGTTTCAAATGTGCCCAAGGACTCTAATATGCAGTAATAAATCAATCAAGAGAGAAGACATCTGAGTTTTGATTTGTGGGAGAGATTTATGACCTTTTTCTGCTTTGTAAGGAGAACATACTGTCATCTAAAAGTACATTTTTGCATATGACTGATGAATATCCATGCATGCCTACAGCAAGGGAAATTTAATTAGAAAAGATTCTAATTTTAATTGAAGAACAAGGTTGTTTGCTTTTGATTAGAATTTCCTTTCACATATTCTTACATCTTTTCTCCAAAAACTACATTTAAATAACTTTAGTAAAATTCAGGAGCATGCACCTCTACAATGGGTAAAGGTGCATATGCGAAGACAAAACTTAGGCCATTAATTAGAATAGAGACAAAAAATCAGTGCCTGGAAGATTTATTTCAGCTTCCTTGTTTTTTACCCAAAATAGGGTATTGAGTTTTGATGTGAACTTAAAAATACATTTTCAAGTCAATCATTTTCTTCTTTTTGGTTTAAACCATCCTAATCCAAACACCATGAGTTTCATTAGAGCTATAACACTTAATAATAATCACCCCTGTTATTTTTCGATCTCAAGTACTTAAAAGTGGATATTTCCTCATCAAACCCTTTTATATGCACTGACATTTGGATTCCATTTAGGTAGTTTATTTTTCTTTTCTTTTCTTTTTTTTTTTTTTTTGACAGGCAGAGTGGATAGTGAGAGAGAGAGACAGAGAGAGAAATGTCTTCCTTTTGCCGTTGGTTCACCCTCCAATGGCCGCTGCGGCCAGCTCATCACGCTGATCCGAAGCCAGGAGCCAGGTGCTTCTCCTGGTCTCCCATGCAGGTGCAGGGCCCAAGGACTTGGGCCAACCTCCACTGCCTTCCCGGGCCATAGCAGAGAGCTGGCCTGGAAGAGCGGCAACTGAGATAGACTCCGGCGCCCCGACCGGGACTAGAATCCGGTGTGCCGCGGCCACAAGGCGGAGGATTAGCCTGTTGAGCCATGGTGCTGGCCCCATTTAGGTACTTTTCATGTCTTAGTATTTAATTAATTCCTGATTTTATCATGCAGTGTAATAATTGTACAGTTATTAGACACGTACAAGTAATGGCTTCCATTGCTGTTTTTCTGGGACAAAGAGATTGACTTGACTGAAACTTGAAAATTTTTTATGTAATTATTCTAGTATTTGTTGTAATTATTCTAATATTTGTTGTGAGTAATTGAAGCACAAGTGTGTGTGATTGTCAGAATGCATCGAAACCTAAAAGTAATGAAGTATCACTCTATGTAATATAATTAGAACTTGATTTATAAAAGTAATAGAAAGACTGAATTTAAAAAGGAACTATACTTTTGAGGAGATTTCCTTTTAGTTGGAGTAGACAACCAACAACTGACAAATTCTACAAAGTTAACAAGTGATTTATTATTATTAAATTATATATTTTTATTGTTAGTTGACATATAGCTGTAAACATTTGTGGGATTCAGTTGTATAACTCAACACAAGCACATAATGCCTAATGATGAAATCAGAATAATTAGCATTTCAGTCTCCTCAGACTTTTATCATTTCTTCTTATTGGGAACTTTCCAACTCCCTTCTTCTAGATATATATCAAACATGTAAAAAATGTTGTGAACTTTAGTTACCTTACTATATTGTATAAAATGAGAATTGATTTCTCTTTCTGTGTATCATTGTCAGCATTTTTTTCTTTTGTCTTTTTCATAATAGCCAATCTAACTAGAGTGAGCCAGTATCTCATTGTGGTTTTGATTTGCATTTCCTAGATGATGTTGAAGATTTTTTTCACATGCATGTTGGTCACTTGTAAATCTTCATTTGAGAAATGCATTTATTTTTATTATGACCAATAGTGGAGAAATAATAGAATTTTTCTGATGAAATGCTTAATATAGAAATAAATAATGACAATGCAGTAAAAGCGGTTAAGTAGTTAGTAACAGTTCTCATAGGCCGCAACCCAGTGCTATACCTGGCTTGGCCACAAGGAGGGTCACGTACCAATAATAATGAGATAGAAAGCAAATATGCAAATTGCTAAATTTTTAAGTAATGAAAGTTTACCAGTTATTTTCTAATTGCTTCTATTTTATTTTCAGATTTAGAAGCAAGTATTAGAAAATAGAAGAAAAATGATAGCAGGAATTATGTTTACAGAATTACTTTGAATTTAACACAGATTGAAATAAAAATCAGTTGCTATTTCATCTCATTATTTTTAATGGACTCTGTATTCTAGCTATCTTTTGATGAACATCATAAACTCCCATAATAGTAGTGACTTTTAGAATTAGTTCTCCATGCTATCTAAATTCAAAGCATTGGAAGAATATGTCTTATGAAATGCTTTTTTTCAGCTTTTTGAAGAATTGAGAGAGATAATATAGTAAGAACTTGAATACAATGATGTATACATTTATATGGTCCTGTGAGTTACTGAACAATAGATCTAAAAAAACACACTCTTTTTTTGAGAAAATGGCTTCTCTTGATTTGTTCTAAAGCCAGCTGAAATATTAGTTTTCTTTGCAGGCCTTTCTGTTTCTCCTTTGCCAAGTAGGATTTGAACTTAACTGCATGTGCCCACTTTAGGCGTGTCTCCATCATAACACTCACTGTACCAGCTCACAGTACCTAGTTCTGTGCAGTGATCCTAATCTATTTATAAAGAAATGACAATCTAACACATTTGCATTTCCACAATATGTACAATAAAGATATGAAACCAAAGAAGCAATAAAAGCTTATTGTAATGAGTTGAATAACCTATCCTCTTACAAATAAACTTCACTTCAGCATGACTAATGGACATAGATTTGTACTCTTTAAAGCATATGTTCTTTAACAAAATAACATAGTAATTCAGTGGCAGAGCTGGCAAAATCAATAACAAAACAATTTCAAAATGCAAAACACCCCCATACTTCTGCTATACCAAAACTCAGGAAAATATTTTTTACATATGAATTTTACTATGAAAGAAAATTCTGTTGTCTAGAGAATGAATATCAAAAACTCAGATATTAAGAAGATATGTTAGTGCTAAAATATATATGTTGTGACATTAGATATGAATTTATAATTCCATAAGACATTGGGTACAAATAGCTTTTTTATGCTTTCAAATACATATTTTCATGGCACTAAAGAATACAATCACATTCCATTTCATATAGTATTATACAAATAAAAGTAATTTTATTCAAAAACACTGTATTTCAAGTAAAAATTTTCATATAGTCTGAGTTTTTCCTACTAAAACAAATTTTTTTCCTTCTAGTTTCATGATGTTTTGGAAATGAATGGTTGTTGAGTTCATCTGTATAAAAATTTGGAAAGAGATCACCAAAATGCTTATGGCTATACTCTATTCTAGAGAAAAGAAATTGTCAAAGATTTTTCGGTGCATATAAGAAGAATGGTATTGTGATTTTTATAGGTGCTCATATATGAAGATTCTTAGCAAAGGTTGAAATACAGTGTTGAAACTGGAAAAAAACTTTTTGAAAATTATAATAGCAATGATACACTGTCATATAATGTCTAAAAAGAACACTATAGAATAGTGCATTCTTACATGTGAAGTTTTAGATATATATTGATACCTATTGAAAGTCCTATATTTTTAGCTCCTCCCCCAAATTATTCTCTCACTATTCACCAAGAATTTGGCAAATCCCTTGTTGAATAATGTTGAGTGGATATCTCATGGTTTTTTCTCTTCGATTTAACATGTAGAATGCTGTTTTAAAGGTAAAGTTAGAACCTGACTGGGATCTTTTTGTGTGTGTCCAAAAAAGTCCTAACCAGAACCGAGTCCTAAAGAATTGACACTTGTACTCTATTTAACAGGACTGCTATGTGTGTGTATGTGTGTATAACTCCAGTTTAAGAAAAACAAACACTCAGCAGCAAGCCATGCTTTACCTACAACAGAAATCAGTGTCATTCATTTTGAAATAAGCAGCTGTTGCCATGGTGAGAATTTGACTGAGATACCACTTGCTCTCCAGTCTATTATTTCAAAATCCTGAATATAGTCTCTTTGTGACCATGGCAGCTGAACATTCTGGAAGGATTTAGTAGTAGCAGAAATACATTCTCTGCTTAGAGTAACCATAGAGTATTTAACAGGTTATTCAGTATTCAAAATATTAAATCTTTACCATATGTATGATACCATTGCAAGTTCATTTGTATGGAATCAAAGTTAAAAACTGCAAAAAAAAAAAAAACATTCAAGATAAATAGATGTCGGGAGAGAGGCAAGATGGCGGAATGGGAAGGGAGCACACTATTAGTCTAGGGGAGAGACAGGTTAATAAAAGTGGAGATACTGCAGGGTCAAGGAAGAGTAGGGGAAGAAACAGCAGAGGAAACTCTTCCAGAACTAGTGAGTCACAGTGGACCTGCGTGGAGAGCGTGGGAGCCCAAGTTCGGGACACCAGCGGCAGACTCAACACACCAGCGCTGGAACGTGAGGTGAGCCGAACCTCAATAGCCCAAGACACTAGTGGGCAAGCAGAAAGAGGAGACTAGAGGGAACGAGGCTTGAAACTCCGTGGGGAAAAGTTCACCAGGCTAACTAGAAGAGAGAGAGGAAAAAAAAAAAAGTGACCGATACGGACATGAGTTTCTTTCTCTCCGCTCACCTCTCAAAGGCGAGCAAGACAAAGAGCAGGCGCCATTTTGGATATACGTCATAAGCAGGGCGACCTCAGGTCTGCACCGGCCCTGAGCCTAGCAGAAAAACCTGACTCTAGGGGGAGGGGTGAAATAACAGGAGATTAGCATCTAACTTGGCAACCCAGTGGGAGACTGCAGGAGAATTAGAGCCCACACTGAGGGCAGCACAGATTCCCTGTGTGGTCCTTGGGAAAGAGCTTCCAATCTCTGGCTCCTGTGGGTATATCATTTGCCTGCTAACTACCTCCAATTATGTTCAGCTATGCGAAATTACTTCCCTTTTGAATCAAAAAAAGAAAGAAAGATAGATAGATTTACCACACCTAACCTGGGAGTGTCATCTTTGACACACCCTCAACCCTGAGGAACCAAACACAGCTCTCAGTTCACATTCATCTCAAGCCTCTAAGGCTCCACCGAAAGCAGACAGTCCACTTAATATAGGGCCATAGTGTAACAAGAAAAAACACCACAGTGAAGAAACCAAATATCTCCAACATGCCAAACAACAAACGCAAAAACCAAGCTAACAAGAACAAGGAAGACACTATGACGCCCCCAAATGAAAAAGACACCCCAATTCAAGATTATGAAGATGAGGAGATAGAAGCAGTGCAAGAAGCGGATCTCAAAAAATTGATAAGAACATTAAGAAGTTCTCAAAAACAAATTCTTGAACTACAGAAATCCTTAATGGACAAGATAGAAAATCTCTCTCGTGAAAATGAAATATTAAGGAGGAATCAAAATGGAATGAAACAACTAGTAGAACAAGAAACTGTGATAGTGACGAGAAATCATAATGAAATGAAGAATTCAATAGATCAAATGACAAACACATTAGAGAGCCTTAAAAACAGAGTCAGTGAAGCAGAAGAGAGAATATCGGACTTAGAAGACAGAGAACAGGAAAGTATACAGTCAAACCAAAGAAAAGAAGAAGAAATTAGAAATCTAAAAAATATTATCAGGAATCTACAGGATACTATTAAAAAAACCAACATTCGGGTTCTAGGAGTTCCTGAAGGCACGGAGAGGGAGAAAGGATTAGAAGGCATTTTTAGTGAGATACTAGCAGAAAATTTCCCAGGTTTGGAGAAGGACAGAGGCACCTTAGTACAGGAAGCTTATAGAACCCCTAATAAACATGACCAAAAGAGATCCTCACCACGACATGTTGTAATCAAACTCACCACAGTGAAACATAAAGAAAAGATCCTAAAATGTGCAAGAGAGAAACGTCAGATTACTCTTAGAGGATCTCCAATTAGACTCATAGCAGTCTTCTAATCAGAAACCCTACAAGCTAGGAAAGAATGGCGAGACATAGCCCAGGTACTAAGAGAGAAAAACTGCCAACCCAGAATATTATATCCTGCAAAGCTCTCATTTGTGAATGAAGGTGAAATTAAGACTTTTCATAGCAAACAGAAACTGAAAGAATTTGTTGCCACTCGTCCTGCCCTGCAAAAGATGCTTAAAGATGTGTTACACACAGAAACACAGAAACATGGTCACCAATATGAAAGAAGGTAAAGGAAGGAAACCTCACAGCAAAAGATCACAGGAAGCTCAATTTCTCTTTGACATAGAATTAAACTCTGATGCTCTGTTAAAGCAATGTGTTAAAGTAATCTATTATGTTCTCTTGATGTCTGTTAAATTCTAATTGTTCAAAAACAGCTGAATTTTTATTAAGAGCTATGGGTTATTTAAATATGTGCTTATTTTCAAAGATTTGAATAATCACCTTGTAACATGATCAAATTTAGTCTATGTTATGTCATAATTTTAAGGAATCTTATTTCAACCAGATATTTTGGATTTTGAGCCTTCTTGGCATTCTTGACAGGCATTCAAAAAATCAAAGTTTCAAACAATCTGGTCTCTACAATTTCCAGTAAATCCTGGAATTTGGTTTTTCCAGTTTGGGCCCAACTGAAAAAATCGAAGGACCTATGTCTCTCATCTTATAGAGACACCAACTAATCAGTCTATTTGGAGTATATTAGAAGGACTGTCAAGATGTGATGTGGTACCAAACTTTAAGTTTCTATAATGGAAAATGCTATAAATACAAATGTTTGAGAATTAAAAAGTCTAATGATCTTGTGTTACTAGACATGGTAGTTATCTTAATGAGAAAGCCCCAGAGTCCTAAAGGGTTAAATACTTGTAAAATCCTACAGGTGCTTTCAAAAATACTGTGAAGTAAGCAAGTGCCTCTTGTTGGTTGATGAGTTTATAATTTTAAACATGGCGACTTAAAGTCTTTTGTCATCCACAGTTATATATGATTTGCTGCTCATAAAACTAAAGCGTTGTTGGTTCTGTGTTTAGCTGTCTCCTATAGGTTCCTATGGACTTTTTCCAGCCACTTCTATTGTATTCAGTACTTTGGGATGGCTCTGTAAATAGATGAAGCCAATAATGTATTAACAGTACCAACTGAGAGAAAGTATGGTTAACTGAGGTTACTAAAAACAAAAAGCAATTCAAATCAATTGGCAAACTACAAAAAGTGTTAAAGATTTTAAAAGCTATTATTAAAATTGCTTATGTTTTAAAGTTGTTGGTAGAAAGAAACTAAAAACATTTTATATGGTTGTGCTTAAGTTTACTGGTTAAACAAACTACACCATGTTAGATACTTAAGAGGTGTTTTCAAATACATGATTCTTAAAATTTATAGAAGGCATTGGACCTTCTGGTAAATGTTTTCTTAAGTTGTTATCTAATGGTTGAAACGGTTTGCTAAGTATTCATGTGATATTGCTATTCTCAGCAAGTGATCTAGGACTTGCTCCCTCATTTCTTTATTCTAAGCCCAACTTGTTCTTTCATTTCTCTATTCTCTTCAAGGTAGGAAACTAACTCTATTATGAAGGAATCTGTAGGACACACAATTTAATCTTTAGACCTTATAAAAGAGATGGCTAACATTTTTCTGTAATAGCATAACCAAAATAAGAACTTAAATAATAATCTCATAGCTAGATTCTCTTCACCATCAGCGAAGTATACAGTAAGTAGAAAAAACCTCCCTTTCAGACCAAAGGGAAAGAAAGTTTTAAAGTGAGAATATAATTTTCCTCATGGGCATTGTCTACCTTAGAAAAACTACTACAGAACATGCCTGTGACTATAGACTTGTAGTTCAGGCCACTGAAGATTAGAGATGGGACTTGGGTACTCCCTTGACTTGCATCCTCTGGTCTGCTTTAACACAAACCACGAGGAAAAGAAAGCTCGGCATCAGAAGCAATGGGTGGCAGGCCTATTAATGGCTGATCTGTACAGTGATCTGCCCTCAAGAAGACCCCACAGGCCAGTCCACTGCAGTGGCTTTCAATATGGTAAGCATGGGCTTCAGCAGAAGTCAGCTTGTGAAGAGCCCTGGCAGCTGTGCCAAGAGTTGGATCACTGGAAATGGACCTGCCCTGGAGTCGAAGGATGCCCAGGTCAGAGCCACAGATCTTAGTGGCTCTAAGCTGAAAAGCCCTTCACTCAGCCCAACTTCCAAAGTGACCACTGCAGCTGAGGGTATGGTCAAGTAGGGTCAGCAACATTGCAGGCAGAACTGTAAATTTCTTGTTAGAGATGCCGCCTGCCTATACCTGGCCAGCTCTCCTCCCAGGCCAGCCAAGTAATGAAAGGTAACAGAGTGCCTTCCCCTAGGAGGTTCACACCTCCCTTAGGATATACCTCATGTGAAGAGATAGATAGGTCTGGGCCTCTTAACTTACAAGGCCTAAAGCTCACCAGATTATTATCAAGCCCCTTCTATCAGGTTCTATTTGCCTCTCAATCAGAAAACTTAATTGTAGCTTAGACAGCACCTTTCTTAGCTCCTCTAATAATGACTCTGTCCTTTGTTCTAGGCCCTGTCTAGCACACTTGGGCCTCATTCCTTTGTAATCATAACCTCTGCTCTACCACCAATGGCTCTACTCCCAACCTGTGTGTACTGATGGTCCTCTTCCCCACTTAATGCTGTATAATGGTTCAAACCTGGTAAATGCCACTCTTAGGATCATTGGTTAATATCCTCACTCTGTCTTTTATGACCTTGTCTAAATATGATCAGAATCGGCAAACTTGGAAGGCTTCCATAGCCTTGGCAACTCATGACGACAGCCTAGGATGGTTACTGGCACCATAAACTAGAGTGTCAATTTGTTGGGTCAACAACAGGAGCCACTGTGCACTTGCTCCTCATGTGGGATCTCTGTCCTTAATGTGCTGTACATTTTGATTTAATGCTATAACTAGTACTCAAACAGTATGTTTCACTTTGTGTTTCTATGTGGGTGCAAACTGTTGAAATCTTTATACTAAATTGATCTTCTGTATATAAAGAGAATTGAAAATGAATCTTGATGCAAATGGAAGGGGAGAGGGAGCGGGAGAGGGGAGGGTTGCGGGTGGGAGGGAAGTTATGGGAGGGGGAAGCCATTGTAATCCATAAGCTGTACACTGGAAATTTATATTCATTAAATAAAAGTTAAAAAAAATGAATAGATGTCATACAATACATAAGTATTTAAATTGAACATTAAATGAAAACATGATACATGATTCAAAAGATCACAAAAATATGGGTTCTTCAAAGAATGATAAATATAATTAGACCTGAGGAGAATTATGTAGCTCTTAGATTAGGTGAAAAGAAAAAGAAAGGCTTTCTTGGGGTAGAAATTGAAACAGATTTTGAAGAACAGTGAAGATTTGGATGAGCTAAATAAAACTGACTATATTTATTTTCTTTTGAAAATTACCGCAAGGGGACCTAACAAGACTGAGCGGGGGTGGCGTGGTGGGGTGGTATAGATTACAAATTTCAGAATGCATGCATTGATCAACATATAGCATTCCAGAGAATGGACTTTGGAACAAGATGGAGAGTGATTTTCAAGGTCAAGCAGAAGTACCAATGCTAGAATATGGCTTAAAGTTGTGAGCAAAAAGAAAAATTTTACCTTTAATATTTATTTATTTATTTCAGGAGGAAAAAGAGACACAGAGAGAGCACACTTCCATCAGCTGCTTCCTTCCAAATGCCTGCAATGACCACAGGTTGAGTGCTAAAGCCAGGAGCCTGGAACACAATCCAGATCTCCCAGGTGGATGGCAGGGACCCAACCACTTGAGCCATCACTTGCTGTCTCCAAAGATGTACATTAGCAGGAAATCAGAATCTGGAACAAAGCCAGGACTCAAAATCAAACACATTCATATGTGATGAGGGGATCCCAATCAGTAGCTTAAATTCTATGCCACAGTTATCTGTCAGAGAAGGAGAGGCAGAGAGAGAGAGAGAGAGAGAGAGAGAGAGAGAGAGAGAGTCTTCCATCTGCTGGTTCACTCCCCAATTGGCTGCAACGGCCAGAGCTGTTCTGATCTAAAGCCAGGTGCCAGGAGCTTCTTTTGGGTCTCCCATGCGGGTGCAGGGGCCCAAGGACTTGGGCCATCTGCTACTGCTTTCCCAGGGGCATTTGCAGGAAGCCGGATTGGAAAGTGGAGCAGCCAGGACTTGAACTGGTGTCCAAATGCTGGCACTGCTGGTGGTGGTCTCACCTGCTATGCCACAGTGCAGGCCCTGGGATGTATATCTTTGACATTGTTATTTGAAGATGTTATATAACTGCAAGCATCAATCCTTTTATGATTTAAGTTTGCTAACTGCTGAGGTGTTTTCACAGGTACTGTGGTGAATATATTTTAGCATGTATTTTCTCAGATATGAGTCTAAAGGCTGCCTTTTAGTTTCTACAGAGAGCCAGCTGAGGCCCAGTGTCTCTCGCTGACTGCTCTCTATGTTCTCCTACTAACATTTTTCCACAACCCCACTTCACAAAAGGCTGGCAGGTGATGATTGTGATAATGTTGATTACTACGCTGAATCTCAATTTTTTTCAACTCGTTTCTGTTCAGTCTACTCCAAAATATCTTAACCACTGGTGACAATTTAAAGTAGCTACTCCTTTACTACTCATTCACTCCTTCAAAAACTGATATTTTATTTATCTGCATCAGAGAGAATTTTTTCCTTCATTTTAGTGGCCATCTCTGCAGCATTTAGTATTGTTGGTAACGCCCTCTCTTTTGAAAAACTCCTGATTTTTGCATCCCACATAAAACGCCTTGTTAGGTTTTCTTCATGCCAACAGGATCGTTCACTTTTGTCTTCTTAGGGGCTCTACTTCTCCATCTTACCCCTTAATATTTGAAATTCCTCTGATTTTCTCAAATTCTGACATGTACATATTTCTGGATAATTTCCTTTAGTGAAATTATTTGACCAATTAACATACGTTCTGATAACTCAAAATTCATTTATCTTATTACATCAATTTGCCTGTCACTTCCCTGTCTAACTCATAACAACCACTTCCCACGAACAGATTCACAATCTCCAGAAAATAGGAATTTATCACAAGATGTTTCATGGTTTTGTCTGTGCTCTCTCTCAAGCTCTGTCTTTGCAACTACCTATTTTACACTTTTGTCATTCCCAATATACACTATGCAGCTTCCCCCTTTATGCAGACTGCCTCTTCTGCTTGTAAAAGCCTCCTGTTGTTCACAGTTGCATACAGTTCATTTGTCTTGTTAAGTCATATTGAAATGTCTAAGATGCATTGCAATTCATTCAGTCGCTATTGATTTTCTACATACCCCTTCCATGTGCCCAACTTCCTGGTATACTAAACTCCTTAATTTCATGCTTCGTTAATGACTATTTGTATTGTTTTGCCATTACTCTGATGTAATCTTTGATAAATAACTGCCTTAGTACTTGTCTCACTGCAGTGTATACTGTGTTCTTTAAAAAAGAAAAAAAACTAAACAAAATAATACAAAAAAGTATGCCTTCTATAGTTTTTGCCCTTAGAAAAACAAAATACCAAATAAAAAGTATAGTAAGCTGCTCAACATTGAATGAACAATGCAATAATGAAACTATGGCCCACCATTCAATTAAAAACATAACCAGTGGAGAAAGTGGTATCTGCCTCCTTCCATTAGTTTCTACATAGTCAGAAACAATGAACACCATATAACGCTTATAAATTGTATTATGAATATTCACATGCATTATTTAAAAATCACAATGCATGCTATGAGGGGAAAATAGGCCAAAAATAGGGATTTTGGATTTAATAGAGATTTTATCTATTTGTTTGAGAGGCAGAGTTACTAAGAGACATACAGTTCTCTTCCACTCAGTGGTTCACTCCTCGAATGACCGCAACAGCAAGAGGTGGGCGAATCAAAATCCAGGAGCCGAGATCTTCCCCGGGGTCTCCCACATGAGTGCAGGAGCAAGAGTACTTGGGCCATCTCCGCTGCCCTCCCAGGGACATTAGCAAGGATCTGGACCAGAAGTGGAGAGCCAGGACTTGAACTGGCTCCCACATGAGATACTGGTCCCACAGGCAGCCGCTCTAACCTCAGCGCTGGCCCCACTAGATAGTTTTAAGAGCAGAGTGGACATAGCAAAGCAGGCATACAACAAACTACAAATATGTGCTTGCATAGTATCCAGTGTTAAGTACAGAATCCAAAACACATGGAAAAATACAGAAAACTGAATATGAATGATGTTGGGCCAAAGAAAGTTTTGAACATATGTAATTGTAGTCATGAAAGAAAGAGGATAACATAAAATTTGCAGATACACTGACATAACTCTGTCTTTTTTTTTTTTTTTTTTTTTTTTGGACAGGCAAAGTGGACAGTGAGAGAGAAAGAGACAGAAAGAAAGGTCTTCCTTTTTGCCGTTGGTTCACCCTCCAATGGCTGCTGCGGCCGGCACATCGCGCTGATCCAAAGGCAGGAGCCAGGTGCTTCTCCTGGTCTCCCATGCGGGTGCAGGGCCCAAGGACCTGGACCATCCTCCACTGCACTCCCAGGCCATAGCAGAGAGCTGGCCTGGAAGAGGAGCAACTGGGACAGAATCCGGTGCCCCGACCGGGACTAGAACCCGGCGTGCCGGCGCCGCAGGCAGAGGATTAGCCTATTGAGCCACGGGGCAAGCCATAACTCTGTCTCTTTAAATGTAAGAATGGAAGAAGACATCCAGATTAAGAGAAAAAGAGAAGAGCTTTGTTTCTGGATGTTCATTCTAAGAGAAATATGAATATCATGAGTATTAAAAAGACATCTTCATGCAGAGATTAAAATATACACGCAGAAAGTATAAGGAAACACAGATGATGACGAGGTGATTGGGAAATTTTATTATTATGTTGTGTGTTTTAAAATATATACAAAATTAAAATGCATGTTAATAACATAAAGATTTATTTTATTTATTTGAAAGTCAGAGTTACAAACAGAGGGAGAAAAAGGTCTTTCATCCTCTGGTTCACTCCCCAATTGGCCGCAATGGCCAGAGCTGTGCTGATCTGAAGCCAGGAGCCAGGAGCTTCTTCCGGGCCTCCCACACGGATGCAGGGGCCCAACCACTTGAGCCATCTTGTACTACTTTTCCAGGCCATAACAGAGAGCTGGATCGTTAGTGGAGCAGCCGGGACTTGAAATGGCGTCCATATGGCATGCTGGCACTGCAGGCAGCAGCTTTACCAGCTTCGCCACAGGTCTGGCCCCATGTGAATAACATAAAATCTGGGATGCATTTAATAGAATTAAATGGTTCTAAATTTCTAGTCCTGTATGGGAAGTGATAAAAGTATCATTTATATTATACATAAAAAACATAAGAGAATGTTTTATTTCTATATGATCTCTAAAATTATTATAAAATGAATAGTTTAAGGTAATCAAAAGGAAAAATGAAATAAAAAAGTACATGTGAGTAGTCTTGACGGAAGGAGGGAAAAGTACTTACAGCAGGCATAATAAACAGAAAATATAGCTTATCTCTTAAATTGAGATTAAAAAATGTCAGCATTTATATGAAGCATATTTGAATTCCAAATAAAAAGAAAGTTTACCACAAAAAGCACATTGAATAATATTCTACTTATAAGAAACAGTCTTTCATATAAGTTATGGAAATTTCATAGGGGCTGGCAGCATGGTGCAGTGGGTATAGCCTCCACCTGCAGTGTTGGCATCACATATGGTCACCAGTTCGAGTCCCAGCTGCTCCACTTCCAATCCAGATCCCTGCTAACACAATGGGAAATCAGCTCAGGATGGCTCAAGTGCTTGGGCCCCTGCACTCATGTGGGAGACCCGGAAAAATCTCCTGAATCCTGGCTACAGCCTTGCCCCAGCCTTGGCCATTGTGGCCATTTAGGGAGTAAGCCAATGGAAAGATCTCTTTCTCTCCCTCTCCCTCTTTCTCTCTTCCTCTTTCCCTCCTGTCCTCTCTCTCCCATTCCTTTTCTCTCTGTAACTCTGCCTTCCAAATAAATAAGAAATCTTTAGAAAAAGAAATTTCATGGAAATACTCCATTAAACATATGGAAAAGATATTCCCTGCAAACAGGAGATGTACTCCTCCTCTCTTCCCTGAAATCACACAAAATATGAAATCCGTACTATGTGAGAAAACATAAATTTAAAAGAGGAGATGGTTCAAGAGAAATAGGTGTGTTACATTATTGCAGAAGGGAATAAAATAATGATACATCTGTGCGTATGTGGTAATTATAGCCTCAGAATATGTATAGCAAACAGTGACAGAATTAAAAGAAAAGAGACATACACATGCTCATGCTGGGGAATTTAACAATAGATGCAGACAATAAATCATAAGGCACATAGAAAATCTGAAAAACCATTACATAACATTGATGTAATTGTCATTTTGGAATACATCATCCAATGTCAAAAGAATCTACGTGTTTTTAAAGCACCCATGAGATTCAGAAACTGATCACCTGCTGGTCACGAAGCACATGTAACCTTCTTTTCAAGTAGGGGTCTTAGACAAAACCTAACCGCTGTCAATAGCAACTCTGAGCAACTTATAGTGATTAACTACTGTGTGGAAAACACGTCCTTCAGTGTAGGAGACAGGTGGCATACTTCTTTAAAAGAGTGATAGCAATTCTCTTTCTAGAATATAATCAGTCAATACTCAAAAAACAATAATTAAAAAAAGAAAAAGCAAGGTTTTTTTTTTTTTTCTTTTACTAGTTTAAAACAGGGTGTATCTGATTTTCTGGCTTGGTGTATTTCATCTTTTTTGCATTTTGGATTTGTGAGTTTTACTGAGGTTAAACCCTCAGCACTAAGGGATTCCAGCTGAGGCATTTCTTAAACCTCTTCAAATGCATTACTCTTGAGGGAGGAATTAGAGTTTAACACCAAAGTTATTTTGGTATTTATATTATCTTGGGGAAGACAGAGGAGATTCTTACACAAATATGGAAAGAAAATTAAAATTTCCTATCAAAATTTCTGGTTAGAAAATCTTTCTAGTGAGTTGGTTCAATTATTAATACCCTAAATGAGGATTTGTTATCATTTATAGAAAATATTTGGCTTATCGGTCAGTTATATTAACAATATAATCTATAATCATCAATATTAAAATGTTATAGGGAAGAGTATAAGTGAAATAGATTAGCAAACATATAAGTATTATTCAATATAAGTGAAATGATAGAAAAACTATTTCCTTTATTGTAGTCATTATGCTTTATTTCTCCCTTACTGTAATATTTTCATGCTGTTTACTAAACAGTACATCCTAAGACATAGTTGTTAATTTGTTGAATTAAATATAATAACCTGAAAAGGAAACAGTAAGAAACTACAAGATGTGGAGAAACTTTGTTTGCTTTTCGTACTAGAGATTTTTTACCTATAAATATGGACTTAATATCAAATATTGGTCTAGCTTAATATTCTTAGTGAAAACATTTCATTATGTTAGCTTTCAGTCAAAGAGGTTATAAGGTGTCTAGGCAGTTTATTTTGGGGAATTGGAAAAGCAGACATTAACTGACATTGATTCTTAACATGTCCTTCTATCTTCTGCATGCAAAATGTTCCACCTGTTCGGTAAACTCTGTTAAAGATCATTCAAAACCATTTTGAAAGTAAATATCGGGGCAGGCACTGTGGAGCAGTGGGTAGAGCTGCTGCCAGCAGTACCAACATCCCATATGGGTGTCAGTTCGAGTCCCAGCTGCTTCTCTTCTGATCCAGCTCTCTGCTATCACCTGGGACAGCAGTGGCAGATGACCTAAATGTTTGGGTCTCTGCACCCATGTGGGAAACCAGGAGGAGTTCCTGGCTCCTGGCTTCGGATTGGCCCATCTCCAGACGTTGCAGCCATTTGGAGAATGAACCACATGAAAATTCTGTGTGTGTGTGTGTGTGTCTGTTTCTCTCTCTCTGTAACTCTGCTCTTCAAAGAAATAAATGAATCTTTGAAAAAAGAATGTAAATGACTATTAGATCAAGAAAAGCCATTACTACTAATGTGTCTCTATGTGTATTTATCATGTAGTATTTGTTGATAATGGACAGTTGGTGTTTAATCTTTTAAAATTATGAGTGTTAACAAACACACGCATGCCCTTTAACTGTACTATGCTGTCACTTTAATTTGTTAAAGTTAACCAAGGGAATTTGATCATCACTTTTTTGTTCTTTTCCTCTTATATTCTCTTACTGAGTATAAAATAAAAGTACCATTGTGGTAACCCCAGCTCTCACAGATTTTTAAAAGATTTAGTATGTATATTTCTGTCTATAATGCATTTAAATTTTAAAGGTTCTCAGGGCATAATAACTAAATGATCTCAGTCTCTCTCAAATTAAGACCAACCATACAGATTTTTTTCTTATTATTCTTGCTTATGAAGTTAATCCTCACTGAGCTCTCATAAAGACTTCTTTAAGTCTCCCAGGTGAGGGAGAAACAGCCCTAATGAGCATGAATCAGTGGCATTTGATCCCTACCATGGTAAAATGCCCACACAGATATAATCTTTTGCTCTTCCAAGGGCTTTTAACTCTGAGAATAAAGAATTCAAAATCTCCAACATCAGCAAGCCTTTAAACTAGTTCCTTCTTTTACCAAAAAGCTAACCCTCCATTATCTTTGCAAAAATAAAACTACAAGTGTTTTATGGGTTTCATTTGGAGAGCATGTGGGCATTGTAGTAGAAAAGGGACCTATATTCCTCCTATTAAAGTTCCTTTTCTTCCATTTGAACAGGGAAATATTTCCTTCCAGACCTTATTGAGCCAAATTGGCGAGTAGGAAGAAATGAGTTTATGCCGTGAGTCAGAGAAGTTACCACATAAGTGTGGATTTATATTTGAAATATTTTAGATGAATTAAGTGTTCTTTTGGGAAATATCTAGAAAGTACACACAAACATAGATGCACCAAATGGAAACAGCAACTATAAATTAAGTACTTTCTCATTACCCCCTGACTAGAAACAATAACCTCTCCTCCAATAAGCACACAGTCTCAGAAAAAAAGATTAGTGTACCCAAAGGGCAAGGCAAGCAGATATATCTTGTGATGTGTTCAAACAATCGTAAAGCTGTACCTCAGGCTGATGAAAGGTGGGAATGAATTAGAGAGGTCTAGGTGAATTATAGGGGTGGGAATCTTCCATAAAGGAGGCCCAGCTGTCTGCCTCAAGGTGCTTGACCCTGGCAACAGACAACAGGAGCAGTCTAACAAGAGACAGCTGTTGCAAAGGGGAAAAAAAGGAAATAAGTGAGATTCTCATAATTGAGTTCTGGCCAGGGCACAAAGTGTACTCCATCATGTGGTCTTTCAAGCTTGGGTTAAATTCAAAGTCTCATAACACAAATAGCATTACAGTGAGTCTGTCACTGGTTGCACAGTGCCTTCTGTATATAATGCCTACATATGCCTATACATAATGGTGATCATAATTACTGTCAAGTTTGGATAGTCATAAGAAGAGATTTTATTTTTCCATCTAAAAAATACAACAGCTAAAAGAAAGCATAGGAAATTATATGAGAGAATCTCAACAAACTTGAAGAATTCTTGAGAATTTCTCTCTGACACATACTCAGTTCTTGATGCTTTCTGTGGCTGTTCTCATTAAATTTTACACAACAGAAAGCCTGAACAAAAGCCTGTGCAATGATAGGGAACAATGATTCACTTTTGCAAGGAAAAGAAGATTTATGGAGGAAATCACTTCTAACTGACAGTCGCTGATATCAGTCCTTAGTTCATAGAAAGTGACTGGGACCTGATAGATCCTTCTCTGTTCATCATAAAGTCTGTTTTTCTTGTCTTAGCAATGAGTCGAAAAATGAATAATGATCACATTGATGTGGGGAAAAGGACTTCATTTTATAGCTGGAGAAAAAGTTTTACAAATTCAACACTGAAACATTAAAATATGCAGGTTAGACACCTGAATGTATTTCACAGAATGGTGTCCTTACCCTTTTAAAAAGAAAATGTTTATATATAACACTGGATCTTAAATGCATATACATTTAGAAATAAAAATAAGTGTCAAAATATGCCAGGCAACCCAATAAATGTGAATTTTTTGAAAATTATGCCACTGATATTTTAGTATTCAAAGCAAATGAAAAGCACATAACAGCTCACTCAATTTCTTGCGACTAGAAGTTTGTCTATTAAGTAAATACCGATGTATGTTGCTAACTGGACTGCATTATTTGTATAGTAGTCTCCCCTTATTTGCAGTTTCATTTTCCATATATATAATTGCCCAAAGCCAATGGTGGTTTGCAAACAGCAAATGGAAAATTCCAGAAATAAATGGTTCACAAGTTTTAAGTAACTGTTACTACAGCATGCTGACATAGTGTTCTATTTAATTAATAGTTTTTCATCACTTACTACAGCTAATTTATATACAAAACTTTTTCATAGGCATTTATGTATTGAAAAAAAGCATTTGTAATGGTTTATTACCATCCACCCATGATTTTTGCCATCCACCAGAGAGTCAATCTTTGTGAGGGAACGAATTAGGCTTCTTACACGTACTTGTAACTTAACTGGAGAAAGGAAATCTCTAAAACATCTCTGTCATTTAATCTGGTTTTTTTTAAGATTTATTTATTTATTTGAAAGTCAGATTTACACGGAGAGAGGAGAGGCAAAGAGAGAGAGCGAAAGTGAGCGAGCAGTCTTCCATCCACTGGCTCACTCCCCAGTTGGCTGAAATGGCCGGCAATGCGCCAATCTGAAGCCAGGAGCCAGGAGCTTCTTCTGGGTCTCCCTTGCCAGTGGAGAGGTGCAAGGACTTGGGCCTTCTTCTACTGCTTTCCCAGGTCACATCAGAGAGCTGGATCAGAAGTGGAGTAATCGGGTCTCTAACTGGCGCCCAAATGGGATGCTGTCACTTCAGGCCAGGGCATTAACCCGCTGCACTTTAGCGCTGGCCCTTTAATCTGTTCTTAAAGGTACATCATTTTCCTAGGATACCTGTATTGTTGCCAAGAATCATATCAAATATGATTTTTGGTTTGCTATGTTGATGATAAGTGACTACCCTATTCATATTCGTCTAATAAATGAAATTTATTATAAAAGAACCATGATGAGTGATAAAAAATCCCATGAAATACAGTAACAGGAGTAATAGCTATAGTAGACTCCTTAGTATGGAGTTTCTCTGGAGATAAAAGAGTACTTGATTTAAGATGATGTAGGTGATTTGCAGCAGCATCTGGCTAGGAAAAACTCCTTTGCTATGTGAAAACAAATGCAATCATCAATCAATACAGTACTATATAGCATACAGCTATCAAAACTGGAGATCTTTTAAAAGACTAATGTAGACTGGAGTCTGGCCTTGACCATACCTTGATACACATTTCCTAAGAAAGTAGCTCAAAAACCCAGGGGAGGGTTATGCATTATAAGTCATTTAAATTGTTGCTTGAGATGCCCTTAAGGTAACCTTTATTGAAGTTCGTAAATGAGTCTCAGCTACTCCACTTCTGATCAGCTCCTTGTTAATGCATCCTGAGAGGCAACAGCTGATGGCTCAAATAGTTGGTTCTTTGATACCCAAGTGGGAGATCCAGATTGAATTTCTATCTTCAGGCTTCAATCAGGCCCAGGCTTCCCCTTGGCTGTTGGGGAATTTGGCTCCTCCAGGGCTCCCACATGGGTGCAGGGCCCCAGAGGTTGGGCCATCATCCACTGCCTTTCCAGGCACATCAACAGAGAGCTGGATAGGAAGTGGAGCAGCTGGGATGCAAACCGGCACCCATATGGGATGTTGGCACTATAGGCGGTGGCTTTATCTGCTGTGCATCATAAACAAATTAATATAAATTCATATTTATTATAGCTGACTATTTTTTTAAAGTGTTTTTCAAGATGCACCCGGTATTTCAATTGAGGTCATTACCAGGAGCATTCAATCTGTCATTTATAAAATGATAATATTGGCTCCTGGTTTTATCCTGGTCTAGTTGTTGTGGCCACTTAAGGAGCACAGCAGCAGATGGAAGATCTCTCTCTCTCTCTCGGTAACTCTGCCTTGCAAAGAAACAAAATAAAATCTTAAAAAATTGTTTATGTAAATTAAGATATAGTCAAGGCCGGTGCCATGGCTCAATAGGCTAATCCTCTGCCTGCAGCACCGGCACCCCGGGTTCTAGTCCCGGTTGGGGCGCCAGAATCTGTCCCAGTTGCTCCTCTTCCAGTCCAGCTCTCTTCTGTGGCCTGGGAAGGCAGTGGAGGATGGCCCAAGTGCTTGGGTCCTGCACCTGCATGGGAGACCTGGAGGAAGCACCTGGCTCCTGGCTTCAGATCGGTGCAGCGTGCTGGCTGTAGCAGCCACTTGGGTGGGGGTGAACCAACAGAAAAAGGAAGGCCTTTCTCTCTGTCTCTCTCTCTCTCTAACTCTGCCTGTCCAAAAAAAAAAAAAAAGATGTAGTCAAAGCAACAGCATATATTTTTCTAAACACACTTAAATACAAAGCAATGCATGGAACAATTTAAAATTGTTACCTGAGAGAGAGAATGGAATAGGGACAGGAAGAAGAGAATAAAAATAATTAGATAAACAAAGAAAAGCGGGGAAGTCAATTAAAAATATGCAAAAATCTTCAGGAGAAAAATTTACTCAATCTCTTTATTAAAAACAGCACTTAAGGCCGGCACCGTGGCTTAACAGGCTAATCCTCCGCCTTGCGGCGCCGGCACACCGGGTTCTAGTCTCGGTCGGGGCGCTGGATTCTATCCCGGTTGCCCCTCTTCCAGGCCAGCTCTCTGCTATGGCCCGGGAAGGCAGTGGAGGATGGCCCAAGTCCTTGGGCCCTGCACCTGCATGGAAGACCAGGAGAAGCACCTGGCTCCTGGCTTCGGTTCAGCAAGATGCGCCGGCCGCAGCGGCCATTGGAGGGTGAACCAATGGCAAAAAGGAAGACCTTTCTCTCTGTCTCTCTCTCTCTCACAATACACTCTGCCTGTCAAAACAAACAAACAAACAAACAAAGAACAGCACTTAATTTGAGAGATAGAGAAATTAAGCAGATAGAGATTTCTTTAAACATCTTAAAGATTTTGTTAAAGATGATATTGGAAAATAAAGCTGCGAGATGAAGTACTAGTTAATACTTCATATTCAGATTAGATAGGTTAATTTATTCACAGTTGTGGAATGGAGCAAATAGAGGTTCGTTGTGTGGGATTCATATCAGAATGTTAAACAGGGGTCTGGCACTGTGGCTTAACTGGTAAAACCACCTCCTGTAGTGCCAGCATCCAGTATGGGTGCCAGTTGGAGTCTTGGCTGCTCCACTTCCCATCTAGCTCTCAGCTGTGGCCTGGGAAAGCAGTAGAAGATGGCCCCCAAGTCCTAGGGCCCCTACACCCGCATGGGAGACCCGGAAGAAGCTCCTAGCTCCTGGCTTCAGATCGGCACATCTCTGGCCTTTGCAGCCATTGGGGAGTGAACCATGGAATGGAAGATCTCTTTCCCTCTCTCTCTCTCTCTGTCTCTCTCTTCCTCTCCCTCTCCACTCTCTGTATAACTCTGACTTTCAAATAAATAAGTAAAAGCTAAAAAAATAATGTTACACAGATTTTTAAGAGTGGTGCAGAATAGCTGTCCTATGCAGGTAAGTATATAGCAAAGCAAAGAGGAAAGGCAGTAGCAGACTCGAGGCTGTGCCACTCCTCTCTCAAACTCAGTCTTAGTCAAATTGCTGTTATTCCTGGAGGAGATTTATGCAGCAGGAAAGGAAAAAAGCTGGCAGGACATGCCTTGTGGGTGTTCCTCCACATCGAGTGGATGAGGTGTCCCTCCCAGACAACATTAAACATCAACCCGATTTTCAGATCTATTCTCTCAAAAGTACAGTACCCATCGTTCATGTGAATATTGATATTGATATTTTTATTAGATGATATATGTGAATAGACTTTGATGGGTCAAATAAGGAAAACAAATATGTAACAACATTGGATTGATAAACGTTCGGCGAAATAAAGGAAATAGAATTCTGTCTTGAAGATACAGATAGATAACATACATTGAAACAATGTACAAAACAAAGAATATTTTTAGGAGAAATATTTGGAGTCATTAAATAGATTCTATTTTGAAGAACAGATGTGAATGGATTGAGATTAAAACAGAGATGGAGATAGAATTAATAGACAAGACTAAAAATACAAAAGGAATTCTCAGAAGGCAGTAAGCTGCAGAAGATAATGTTAAGGAAAATAAGACAATGATGATGTAAAGAATCTTAAAAAAATAAAAAAAGTACATGAGCAAATATTAAAAATGAGAAGGGAATTATAAAAATTGTCCAGTTTGTTGGTTATTAAAGTAACTGAAAAGTTCTAAAAAGTAAAAATAAATAAAATGAAATAGAAAGTTTAAAATGGTAAATATCAAAATTTATTTAACTTAGTCTCACTTTAATATAGTTCTTTAAGAATATAATTTTATATATATTTGAAAATTTTTAACATTTCCATAATAGAAAACTTGCCTGTGGGGAGTCTTTGATAAAATAACCACCAGATAAAAATTATATATGGATCCCATATGGGCACCGGATTCTGTCCCGGTTGCTCCTCTTCCAGTCCAACTCTCTGTTGTGGCCCGGGAAGGCAGTGGAGGATGGCCCAAGTACTTGGGCTCCTGCACCCACATGGGAGACCAGAAAGAAGCACCTGGCTCCTCGCTTCAGATCGGCACAGTGCCAGCCATAGCGGTCATTTGGGGGGTGAACCAATGGAAGGAAGACCTTTCTCTCTGTCTCTCTCTCTCACTATCTATAAATCTACCTGTCAAATAAGTTAAAATTTATATATGCAAAATATAGATATTTAACAATGAAATTTATAAACAGAAAAAATAACATATCCAGACAGCTCAGTTACATGATAAATTATTATGTGTTCATTTAGAAAAATTTTGAACACTATTTATGACATGGAATTTTTCATGACATAGTGAAAATGCAATAAAACTATGTTGTTATTTCATCTTATAATAATTTTTATGACTTGTTAGCATATATATAATAGATATATTTGAATAAAAAGGATGAGCAAGAGAGTTATTTTTAAATGAAGAAATCAAGGGTGATTTATGCTGACATCTTTATTATTTTGCTATTCTAATACAAACATAGAACCTACTTTGTCTTATTAATGAGAAAAAGTCAACTGAGTGTAAAGAAAATTAATACAGATTACAGCTTAAAAGAGATAATTTCCTTGAACATGTTCAGTTGGGGTTGCTTGAAGATATTCAGAAAATACTTTGGAACATAGAAATATACTCTAAGTCATAGAGATCTGGAAGTGTCCATTCATCAGTAATCCACACCACAGGTAGTCAAAACAATGGGAATAAGTGTGATAATCCTGAGAGAGTCAATAGACAAGGACAGAAACTTAATATGCACACACCCTGGGATATCTCAGCCTCTGGTGCAAAGTAAATTAGAAAATATTGTTGGATTTTATTATAAGAAATTGTATACTTTTAATTTTTTTCACACCATTATATTGTCCTTCATACCCCTACAAATCAAAACAAATAAATCTAAATCTTTAAAGTAAGTAAAAAAGGAGCAGACTGGATCAGAAATGAAAGTATATTGAAAAGTTCTAAAGGTTTTTGGGCATGTATGCATAGGTTGTCAGCAAAGTATAAAATTTCTCAAGTTCTGAATTGCAGTTTGCACCCAGTATTCCTATTGAGGTCATTATCAGGAGCATTCAACCTGTCATTTAGAATAAGTCAATATTATCATTTTATAAATGTGCAATAGTTGGAGAAGAAATTATCAAAAACACCTTTACTGAGGCTGGCATTATGATGTTGCAAGTAAAGCCGCAGCCTGTGATACTGGCATCCCAAATGACCACAGGTTCAAGTCCCAGCTGCTCCACTTCGGATCCAGCTCTGTGCTAATGACCTGGCAAAGCAGCAGAAAAGGCCTAAATGTTAGAGACCCTAACATCCATGTGGGAGACCTGGATGAGGCTCTGGGCTCCTGGTCTCACCCTGGCTCAGCCCTGGATATTTCAGCTATTTAGGCAGTAAACCAGCAGACTGAGGACCTGTGTGTATGTGTGTGTGTGTGTGCGCGTGTCTGTTACTCTTTCAAATAAAAAAAAATAAATTGTCAAAAAAACCATTTGCTTCCATTCAATACCTGTAATAGCATCTTTCTATAATTTAACTCAATAATAAATCATAGGCTACAAAAAACATATTTTATGGTACTTATGTTTGAGTCAAGTGTTTTAACCTGCTGTGCTACATTGCCCACTCCCCAACCTTTTAAAAAAAAGTTGTTTTTATTTATTTATTTACAAGGCAGAGTAACAGATATGGAAAGAGAGAATGTTCAATTAAACTTTTATTATGTAAAAGCTTTTTACAATATTTTTACATATTTATAGATTATAATGAGACATTACAATACATGTATACCGTGTATACTGATCCAAACAAATTAATCAAATTTCCTTTCTGCTGAAATTACTTTATAATTATAGGCTTGGAGACTCTTTCTTCTGTATTTTCACAAAATGTATACTTGGTGAGTATGAGCCCTAGTCTTCCTGCTAGGCTGTGTAACACTGAAAACTTATTCTTTCTACCCAACTCTGATTTAGTATCCATTATCCGAACTACCTCAATACTCTAGCTTCCTGTCTCTTATTCTGTTTCAGACTGAGTTATGTTTTAGCTTCCACATTAGAGGAAGAACATGCAGCATTTGTTTTTCTTGCTTATTTCACTTTAAAAGATGTCCTCTAATTGTTGAAATAACAAGATTTTATTCTTTATATTGATGAATTATATTACATTGTGTATGTATGCCACATTTTCTTTATCCATTCATCCAGTGATAGACACTTTGGTTAATTCCATGTCTTGAATATTGTGAAGAATGTCGCAATAAACATAGTGGAGCAGGCTTCTTGGATATAATGATTTCAATTATTTTGTATATATTCTCAGTTTAGAGATTCCTGGATCATATGACAGTGCTATTTTTAGTGTTTAAAGAAATCTCCATATTGCTTTCCATAGTGCATATATATATATATATATATATATATATATTTTTGACAGGCAGAGTGGATAGTGAGAGAGAGAGAGACAGAGAGAAAGGTTTTCCTTTTTGTCGTTGGTTCACCCTCCAATGGCCGCTGCGGCCGGCACATCTTGCTGATCCGAAGCCAGGAGCCAGGTGCTTCTCCTGGTCTCCCATGCAGGTGCAGGGCCCAAGCACCCTGGCCATCCTCCACTGCCTTCCCGGGCCATAGCAGAGAGCTGGCCTGGAAGAGGGGCAACCGGGATAGAATCCGGCGCCCCAACCGGGACTAGAACCCGGTGTGCTGGCGCCGCAAGGCAGAGGATTAGCCTGTTAAGCCATGGCGCCGGCCAGATATATATATATATATATATATATATATATATATATATATATATATCTGTCTTAATAGTGTACAAGAGTTCCCCTCACTCCACATACTCCCAAATATTTGTTGCTTTCTGCCTTTTTGGTTGTAGCCATTCTAAAAGGGGAGAGGTGGTACCTCTTTGTAGTTTTGATTTGCATTTGCCTTATAAATAGTAATGTTGAGCATTTTTACATATATTTGTTGGGGGGACCAGTATTGTGGTGCAGCAGTTAAAGCCACTGCCTGAGAAGTCGCATCCCATATGGACACTTGTTCCAGACCCAGCTACTTCACTTCTCATCCATCTCCCTGCTATTGTGCCTGGGAAAGCAGCAGAGGATGGCCCTAGTGCTTAGGCCCCTGCACTTACATGGGAGATCTGGAAGAATATCCTGACTCCTGGATTCAGATCAGCTCATCTGTGGCCTTACAGACATTTGGGGAATGAATTAGTGGATGGAAGATTGTGTGTGTGTATATGTGTGTGTGTGTGTGTTCCTCTCTGTGTAACTCTGCCTTTCAAATAAATAAATAAATCTTAAAAACATATTTGTTCATCATTTGTATTTCTTCTTTTTGAGAACTATCCACTCATTTTCTTTGATCTTTTCTTAACTGGTTTCATTGATCTTTTGTTGAATCTTTTGAATTATTATATATATATGGAATATCAATCATTTTGTCAGATAAGTTGTTGAAAATATTTTCTCTCATCCTATAGGTGTTTATTCACTCTATTGATTATTTCCTTTACTGTACAGAAGCTTCTGAGTTTGACATAATCTTATTTGTCTAGTTATTGCCTCCTACACTAATGTCATGAAATGTATCCCCTATGTATTTCTGTAGTAACTTCAGACTTTCAGGTGTTGGATTTAAAAGTTTTTAATCCAACTTGAGTTAAATTTGTGTGTGGTTAGAGATAGGGAATGTTACTTTATTCTTCTACAAATGTATATCCAGTTTTATAACCATTTATGAAAAAACTGTTTTAATGCATGTTCTTGGCACCTTAGTCAAAAGACAGTGGGTTTTATGTTTGTGAATAATACCTTTTAATTCTGTATTCTTCTCAATTGATCTTCTGTGTTAGTTTCTCATGCCAGTACCATGCTGTTTTGATTATTATAGCTATGTAGTATGGTTTGAAATCGAATATTGTGATTCCTCAAGCTTTTATTTTATCCTGAGGATTGCTGGGACTTTTTGGGATTTTTGTTATTCCACATGAATTTTAGAATTATTTATTCTAGCTCTTTAAAGAATGGCATTGATATTTTCATAGGGATTACATTGAATCTATTAGGTCATATTAAATAGTATGGGCATTTTAACAATATTAATTCTTCAATCTGTGAAGAATGATAACTTTCCACATTTTTGTGTTCTGGATAATTTCTTTCTTCAAACTTTTAAAATATTTATTGAAGATGATATTCAGTTT
The DNA here is from genome assembly GCF_033115175.1 of Lepus europaeus. Taxonomy (NCBI): domain Eukaryota; kingdom Metazoa; phylum Chordata; class Mammalia; order Lagomorpha; family Leporidae; genus Lepus; species Lepus europaeus. The sequence goes on from NC_084831.1 coordinate 65,354,313, forward strand.
TTGGTGAAATTTAATATTTTTGCCATTGCTAATGAGTTTTCTTTATGGATTTCTCTTTCAGCAAGTTTATCATCATGGTATAAAAACACTACTTCTGGGGCTGGTGCTGAGATGTAGAGGATTAAGCTGACAGCTGCAATACTGGCAACACATTTGGGGACTGGTTCGAGACCGGGCTTCTCATTTCCTATCTTGCTAATGAGTCTGGTTAAGCAGTGGAGAATGGCCCAAGTGTTTGTGCCCTGGCACCCACATGGGTGACCCAGAAGAAGATCATGGATCGTGGATTCTGACTGGCTCAGCACAAGACATTGTGGCCATTTGACGTGTTTCAGATTTGAGAGGAAATATATTTAGCTTTTTCCCCATCCAGTATGTTATTGGATGTGGGTTTATCATATACAGTTTTTATAATTTTGAAACATGTTTCTTTTTTATAAAGTAATGTTTAATTTTTTAATTATTTATTTATTTATTTGAAAGAGTTACACAGAGGCAGAGAGAGAGAGAAAGAAAGAGAGAGAGAGAGGTCTTCTGTCTGCTGGTTAAATCCCCAAATGACCACAAAGGATGGAGCTGGGCTGAACTGAAGCAAGGATCCAGGAGCTTTTCCAGATCTCCCATGTGGGTGCAGGGGCCCAAGGACTTGGGCCCTCTTCTGCTTTCCCAGGCATTAGTAGAGAGTTGGATCAGAAGTGGAACAGCTGGGACTGGAACCTGCACCTATATGGGATGCCAGCACAGCAAGCAGCAGTTTTATGTGCTACACTACCGTGCCAACCCCATTACTAATGTTGAATCTTATCAAGTGCTTTTTCTGCATCCATTGAGATGATCAGGTGATTTTTATTCCTCCTGTTGATGGGTTTTATTATGCTGATTGATTTATGAATGTTGAGCCATCCTTATATCCTTCTGTTAAATACAACTTGAGCATAAGTTGAACTTTTTAATTTAGTGTTGGATTTCTTTTGCTAGCTTGTTGAGAATTTTTGAATCCATGTTCATCAAGGATATTGGTCTGTAGTTTTCTTGTTGTGTTGTGTTCCTGGTTTTGATATCAGAATAATGCTGGCCTAAATAAAGAAGGTTGGTACTTTAGAATAGCTTGGGAAATATTCAAGTTAGTTCTTTAAATAAAGAATTCAGGTCCAAAGCTGTCATGTCCTGGAACTTTCAGTGTTGGAAGACTTTTAATTAATGTTTCAATACCATTACTTGTTATTGATCTGTTTAAGGTTCTATATCTTCTTGATTTAATCTGATAGGTTGTGTGCATCTAGGAATTTATTAATCTCTTTGAGGTTTTCCAGTTATCATATAGTTGTAGCTTCCTGTAGCCCTATATATTTCTGTGGTATCAATTGTAATACCTCATTTTTCATCTCTAACTTAATTACTTGACTTTAATCCCTTTCTTAATGAATTTGGATAAAGTTTTATTATTTTGTTTGTCTTTTCAAAAAATACCTTTTGTTCTGTTGATCTTTTATGGGATTTTTGGTCTTAATTTCATTTATTTCTATTATGATTTCCATTATTTTTTGCTTCCTAATAATTTTGGTTTCAGTCCCTTCTTGATTTTCTAACTCCTTGAGATGTCTTGTAAGGTTGAATATTTAAAAACACTATTTGTTTAATGTATGCACATATTGCTATATTCCACAGATTTTGATACATTCTATTTCAACTTTCATTTTGTTTGGTGAAAGTTTTAAATTTCCTTTATAGTTTCTTGAACGATCTATTGGTCATGCAGAAGCATATAATTCAATTTCCACGTATTTGCAAATTTTCCATTATTCTTTTTGTTAATAATTGTTGGTTTTATTCCTTTATGATCTGAGAAGACATGTAGAATGATTTTCACTTTTTAAAACAATGAGTCTTGATTTGTGGCCTAATATATTTTATATCTTTGAAAACATTGTATATGCTGATGACATTGTGTATTCTGTAGCTGCTTGATGAAATGTTCTGCAATTATATGTTATGTCCTTTTGCTGTGTAGTATAGTTCTAATCTAATGCATCTTTCTTGGTTTTCTGACTGAGTGATGTGGCCATTGAAGACAGTTTGGTTTGAAGTGCCCATTATTATTGTATTGGAGTCTATATCTGCATTTAGGATGTGTGTATATATACACACTTGTTCCCTGGCTTCCTAAATATATATACACACTTCCTAAATATGCATACATATATATGTATATAAATATATAATATATTTGAGTAGCCTTGTTTTGGATGCACATATATATATAGTTGTTATTTCTTAATAATAAATTGATCCTCATCAATATACACAGTAGTTTTGTCTCTTTTTGTTGCTTTTCATTTAAAGTCTTTTTTTTTTCTCTAATACTAATAGAGCTATTTTAATCATGCTTGGTCTCTATTTGTAAGGTATACCTTTTCTTAACCCTTCAGTTGCAGCCTTCCACAGTAGGAGAGACCAAAATAATTGGTAGTAGAGGCTAAAAATAATTGGGTCATCCCCTGATGCTTTTCTCAGGTCGTTCACCAGGAGCTGGACTGGAAGTGGAGCAGATAGGAATTGAACCTGGGATGCCAGCATCACAGGCAGTGGCTTAATTCACTATGCCACAATACTGGCCCCTGATTCTTTAACTTCTAATATAGGACTCCCTTCAGGATTTCTTGTAGGGGCTGATGTGATGATGAATTCTACTTTCTGGGAGAGACTTTATTTATCCTTTACTTCTAAGATATAGCTTTGCTAGGCATAGCATTTTTGGTTGGAAATTTTCCTCTCAAGACTCTGAGTATAGCATACAAATCTCCTCTCATTAAGATTTTTGCTGCTAAGTTTGAGTCTAATGGATTTTCCTTTATAAGTAATGTTGTTTATCAATGTCTTTATGATTAACTCTTTATCCTGAAATTTTGATAATTTGACTGTAACACGCCTTGAAGTAGGTTTTTTTTTTTTTGTCCTTTTCTTTTTTTTTTTTTTTTTTTCATTTTTGACAGGCAGAGTGGACAGTGAGAGAGAGACAGAGAGAAAGGTCTTCCTTTAGCCATTGGTTCACCCTCCAATGGCCGCCACGGTAGCGCGCTGCGGCCGGCGCACCGCGCTGATCCGATGGCAGGAGCCAGGTGCTTCTCCTGGTCTCCCATGCGGGTGCAGGGCCCAAGCACTTGGGCCATCCTCCACTGCACTCCCTGGCCACAGCAGAGAGCTGGCCTGGAAGAGGGGCAACCGGGACAGGATCGGTGCCCCGACCGGGACTAGAACCCGGTGTGCCGGCGCCGCAAGGCGGAGGATTAGCCTAGTGAGCCGCGGCGCCGGCTTTTTTGTCCTTTTCTTATTTGGGTTGAGTCTGTTTGGCTTCCTTTGATATGAATGTCCATATTTCTTTTAAGACTTAAGAAGTTTTCATGTATGATTTTCATTTTCATTTTGTGAGTTTTCAATAGCTTTTTTTTCTCTTGTCTTTCAGGTATACCAATGGTACAGATATTTGTTCAGTCATGGTATTTCTTGTGTCTGATAGGATTTCTTTATTATTTTTCATTCTTTTCTCTTTCTTTTTCCCTCACTGAATTCTTTTAGGTCTTGTCCTCAAGATCAGAAATTTCACTTGGTCCTTTCTTGTGTTGATACTCTCAGTTGTATTTTTTACTTCATTGATTGAAGTTTTCAGGTATAAAATTCCAGTTTGATTCTTTTTAATGATTTCTCTCTGTTGAATTTCTCATTCATATCATGAATTGTTTTTCTCCTGTCTTTGAAATGAGTGTGAAATGGGGACAACTCAGGTAGTGGTTTAGATTGCTATACAGAAACATCTTCCTTTCTTTCTCCCAAAACACTTTACATATTTATGTATTTGTTAATTCATTCATTTTAAAGACAAAGTGACACAGAGAGAGGACAAACAGAGAAAATTTCACAAAAAGATCATCTTAAGTGATTTAAACTGTTAAAACACACCATTTATAAAAGTATTGGAACCAATACTGATAAAAATTTTGAGGAAAGAAGAAAAAGAGAAATTTAGAAAATAACATTAATAGAATATTTAGAATTTTTAGAATTCCAAATAAATGGAGAGGTATCTATCACCATTATCTCATTAGTTCAGTGAGTGCTTTGCAAACTTGATGTGATTATGTCTATTTTGAAACATATAATTTTGATAAATCCCATAGGAGTCAAACATAACAGAGATAATTAAGTATGGGAGATTATTTTAATACTGACAATTTTCTAGAAATTAAAAAAAGTCTAAACTGACAATTTGATTCTAAATTTAGTGGAAAATGCTTCTTTAAAAATCCAATTTTGAAAAATAAAAAGAAAGAAAACTTATAATATATAATTTTAAAACTTTCCATAAAACTACAGTCCTAAATAGAATGCTATGTTGCCAAAGATACAGACATACACATCAATGGAACTGAATATTAAGTTCAGAAAGATCCTCAGCCAATTGTTTTCACCCAGGTACCAAAGTAGTTTAATAGAAAGAGTGAATTTTAAAACAAATTTTTCTTTAAAAATGTCATGAATAAATGTACTATGAAATGAATAATGGGCCTAAACATAAATGCTTAAACTATAAATGTTCAAGAAAAAAAGAAGAAAACTATTTAATCTTGGGTTATACAAAAATTTTGTATGAATTTGTTACCAGAGTAATATAAATTGAAATTCAACAAAATTAAAAACATTTCTTCACTAGAAGACACAATTAAGAAAATGAAAATACAAGCTGCAAATGCAGACAAAATATTTACAAAACATATATCTGATACAGTAATTGTATAGAACATTAAACATAAATACTTAAAATTCAATAATAAGAGAACCAGCCATATTAAAATGAAAGAAAATATTTGAAGAGCTACTTCACCAAAGAGTGGCTAATAAGCTTATGAAAAGATTCTTAATATAACTTATTATTTGGAAAGTGCAAAAAAAAAAAAAAACACAACAACTGAAATGCAACTGTATGCCCACTGCAAAGAATAAAATTTAAAAGGATGAACAATATACATGTTTAAAAGAAAGAAAGTGGAATAACTCTATCTTTCATAAATTTCATGTGAAAATACAAAACTGTACATACACTTTTATTTTCACTAAAAGTTAAAACACACACTACACTACCTAGCAGTCCAACTCCTAGCCATAGAAGAATGCAACTATCTATCTACATAGAACAACTAACACAAATGTTCATATATTTCAGCATAATTGTTTAAAAAAAAGCCTGGAAATAGAGATTGGCTTCATGGCCTTGCATGTTAAGATGTCTCTTGCAATGCTGCCATCCCATATCAAAGCACGTGTTGAGGCCTGATTGCTCTGCTTCCACTTCAAATCCCTGCTACTATGCCTGGGAAAGCATGGCCAATGTATTTAGACCCTTGCCACCCAGGAGGGAAATCAGGATGGAGTTCCACATTCCAGGCTTCTGCCTGGCCCAGCTGCAGCTGTCACAGCCACTTGAGAAGTGAACCAGCAGATGGAAAATCTCTTCCTCTCCCTCTCTGTCACTCTGCCTTTCAAATAAATAAATATACCTTAATTTTTTTTTAAACAATACATTTGTCATCAAGAACTAAAGCAGATCCTTTTAATAGAATATATCATTATTGATAACTAGTAATGATAAAAAGACTACTTATTCATGCAAAAGCATGCATGAATCTCAAAAGCATTTTGCTGCAAGAGAGAACTCGGACACAATGGAAGTATAATGATTTCATTTATGTAAAATTTTAGAAAAGACAAAATAATTTTGACAGAAATCATACCTATGGTTTCCAGAGCAGCTATCAGAGGATGAGATTAATTTCAAAGTGGCATGAGAAAGCTTTGGGGTGACGTAAAACGTTCTATATGTCAATTGTTAAGTTAGTTATATAAACACATACATTTGTCAGAAGTTATTGACTTAGACACACAATCAATGAATTATTTTATACATGTATTATAGAACAATGAAAGTGACTTTACTGAAGTCAAATCAGATATTCTATTCATACTGTTAGTTTGATAATATGCCTCCTATAGTCTTATCATTAATCATGTTCAAAGTAGGTAAAATATTTTTCTTTAATAATCTTATCATCTAGGAGTTTGTTGACTCTCCATTTATAGATTCAGTAAGAAAATAAATGGTTATAAATGCATTTTGAAAACACAAGTATTTTGTGATTTTAGTCTGCTTGTCATATCTTTTAAATAATCTTGCAAACTGTAGCTTGACATTATTTTCCATTGATAAACCATAGGTCATCTTTGAATGAAATAAATCTTGGATAATAAACCTTTCTAATTTGTATTTTACTATAGTAGAGCTATCTAACATATTCCTTACTGAGTCATAATATAAGAAAGAAAAACATTGAAAGTAATAGATTATTAAGAATATTTATAATTCAAACTGAGTAACAGAACATGTCAATTTAATTAAATGTAATTAATATTTTAAATAACCTATAAACAATTTTTTTATTTGACCAGTGGAGTTACAGAAAGTGAGAGAGAGACAGAGAGAAAGGTCTTCCTCCCAGTGGTTTACTCCCCAAATGGCCGCTGCTGCTGGCGCTGCCACGATCTGAAGCCAGGAGCCAGATGTTTCTTCCTAGTCCCCCATGCAAGTGCAAGGGCCCAAGCACTTGGACCATCCTCCACTGCCCTCCCAAGGCACAGCAGAGAGTTGGACTGGAAGAGGAGCAACCGGGACTAGAACCCAGCGCCCATATGGGATGCCGGCGCAGCAGGTGGAGGATTAACTTAGTGAGCTGTGGCGCTGGCCCCCACATGCACAATTTAATATCCAGATTTTCCAGAAAAATGGGATTATCACCTGCTTTAAATAAATATAGAAATCTCAATTTACTTTGCTAGACTTTGTATGAAAAGAATTAATATTTTAGTCCGACTTTGTATGAAAAGAATTAATATTTTAGTCCTATTATGAGTCAATTGCTTAGAGTCTACTCATTATTCATTCAACAAACAAATATATTCTGATCCCTTACTAGTTATGAATAGTCTCTTATTGATGTGGTGGTGTCAGTGGTCATTAGCATAGACAAAATGATACCTGGTCCAAGATAGTGCAGAGCATACACTTAAATAATTTTAAAAGCAATGTAGCAACAGAGAAAAACAACTGACCCCAAAACCTAGAATAATAATAAGGTATCAAAACTACCATATATCACAAAGGCAGCTAAACATCATGCCAAATCCCAGCATCCCTCTTATCTTCCAGGAGGCATATTGTTGTCCTGAATTGAGATTATCCTTAATAGTTTTCTTTTTAGTCAGCCTTGGCAATTTGGCAAATTTGTTTATTGTTGCTGTAAGTCAACCTCTTGGAAGTATCTTCCTTTGTAATGATTCAAAAACTAGAAATAACTGAGTGTCTGCTATCTTCACATTATAGAGATGTGAGAATTCTTTACAAGCTCAGTTTGATACTGCACTATTACTTATCTGCACCTGATGCTTTCCATTTTCCTTCATCTTCTACCCATGGTTTTATACCCTATAGCTTATATATTATTGCTATCACTATCTAATCTTCACATTCAACACTCTTGGTAGGGATTATCAAAGCAAATGGTAATTTCTATGGCTCCATATGTGGGTGATGGATCATATCATATAACCAATACAGATAAAAACGATTGCAGACTGAATCATTATTTTCTGTTTATTCTAAATTTTTCAGCACAATGACTCACATAGGCAGCATCATCTATGTTCATGTGTACCTCTAATTCTAAAGGATAGCTGTGAAATTCTTCTAAGAATGCTTTCACACACTTGTACTCTCTTCAATGAAAATATGAAAGAATCTGACTGGAAAGTGAGAGGCCAGTATGCCTTCTTTGTCGCACTTAATATCCTGGCTCTTCTGCTTCTGATCCAACTTATTAATGTTAGGAAGCAGTGGGTGATGGGTCAGGTACTTGGGTCCTTGACACTCATGTGGATATCCCAGATTGTCCCCCAGGACTCCTGGATTCAGCCTAGCCAAGCTCTGGTATTTTAGACATTTGGGGGAATGAAACAGTGGATAGAACATATCTCTTCCTCTTTCTCTCTGCCTTTCAGGTAAAATAAAAATGAAATAAATTTTTAAAAAATCAAAATCAGGGGCGGAGCCAAGATGGTGGATAGTGAGGACGTGCGCCGATAGTCTGGAAAATGAAGTTTCATAAAAGTGGAATTACTGTAGCCTCAGGAAAAGATTCAAGAAAAAAACTGCAGAGGAAACGCTTCCGGATCTAGTGGATGTGACACAGAGGACCTACAAGGAGCCCACCGCGTGGAAAACCAACCGCGGGAGCCTAGCCACAGAATCTCCCCAGCGCAGGAATGAACAGGAGGTAAGACAAAAGCCTCAGAAATTCGAGACATTAGTGGGGAAAGGCAGAGGCCCCTCCCTTCACTTGAGCAAAACAAAGAGCAGGCACCATTTTACATATGTAAAGTGGCAATGAATACACAAACTCAGTAACTTTGGGTCTAAGGTGAAACTTGAGAACACATTGAGGGCTGCATAAATTCCTTGTGTGGCCCCAGGGGTAGATGAAACGAATACTCACAGAGGCCAGATTTCAACTACCCTCAATTCCACTCAGCCATTCGGAATTAGTTCCCAACTGAGTCAAAAAAAAAAAAAAAAAAAAAAAAAAAAAGAGAGAGAGAGAGAGAGATCCAGCAAGGAGCAAGGTGAGTCACTTTTTACACAGCCTTAAACCTGAAGAATCAAGCAGAGCTCTCTGGCCACACCCATCACAGCCTCTAAGGATCCATCAAAGCAGACAGCCCACTTAGAGGCATAGTATAACAAGAAAAAATCACCACAGCAAAAAAAAAAAAACAAAAACAAAACAAACAAACAAACAAAAAAAAACATAAATTATCTCCAACATGCCAAACAACAAATGTAGAAGCCAGGTAACAAGAGCAAGGAAGACACTATGATGCCCCCAAATGAACAAGACACCCCAATCCACTCTTATATTCAAAAGGGATCGCTTTTCAGTTAAATTTAAACACCTAAGAATAATTGTGTGTTAATTAAAGAGTTCAACCAATGGCTTTAAGTAGAGCAAAAAAATACTAAAAGGGGTAAAATAGTGAGTTGTTCCTCGATAGTCAGGACAAGGGCTGATAAAGTTATTTTTTCTCATAGTGTACATTTCACTTCAACAGATTTCCTTTTAGGAGCTCAGTTAGCTGTCACTGATCAGGAGAACATATGATATTTGTCCTTTTGGGACTGGCTTATTTCACTCAGCATGAGGTTTTCCAGATTGCTCCATTTTGTTGCAAATGATCGGATTTCATTTTTTAATGCTGTATAGTATTCTATAGAGTACATGTCCCATAATTTCTTTATCCAGTCTACTGTTGATGGGCATTTAGGTTGATTCCAAGTCTTAGCTATTGTGAATTGACTTGCAATAAACTTGAGGTGCAGACAGCTCTTTTATTTGCCAATTTAATTTCCTTTGGTTAAATTCCGTAAAGTGGGGTGGCGGAGTTGTATGATAGCGTTATATTCAGGTTTCTGATGTATCTCCAAACTGAATTCCATAGTGGCTTTACCAGTTTGCATTCCACACCAACAATAGGTTAGTGTCCCTTTTCCCCACATCCTCCCCAGCATCTGTTGTTGGTAGATTGCTGTATCTAAGCCATTCTAATAGGGGTGAGGTGAAACCTCATTGTGGTTTTGATTTGCATTTTTCCCTGATGGCTAGTGATCCTGAACATTTTTTCATGTGTCTGTTGGCCCTTTGGATTTCCTCTTTTGAAAAAAAAGTCTATTGAGGTCCTTGGCCCATCTCTTAAGTGGGTTGTTTGTTTTGATGTGGAGTTTCTTGATCTCTTTGTAGATTCTGGTTATTAACCCTTTATCTGTTGCATGGTTTGCAAATATTTTTCCCATTCTGTCAGTAGCCTCTTCACTTTCCTGACTATTTCTTTTGCTGTACAGAAACTTCTCAATTTGATGTAATCCCAATTGTTAATTTTGCTTTGACTGCCTGTGCTTCCAGGGTCTTTTCCAAGAAGTCTTTTCCTGTGCCTGTGTCTTGCAAGGTTTCTCCAATGTTCTGTAATAATTTGATGGTGTCGGGTCATAGATTTAGATCTTTAATCCATGTTGAGTGGATTTTTGTGTAAGGTGTAACTTGTGGGTCTTGTTTCATGCTTCTGCATGTGGAAATCCAGTTTTCTGAGCACCATTTGTTGAATAGACTGTCCTTGTTCCAGGAATTGGTTTTAGATCCTTGATCGAATATAAGTTCTCTGTAGATGTTTGGATTGATTTATGGAGTTTCTATTCTGTTCCATTGGTCTATGCATCTGTTTCTGTACCAGTACCATGCTGTTTTGCTTGTAACTTCCCTGTAGTATGCCCTGAAATCTGGTATTGTGATGCCTCTGGTTTTCTTTTGTTGTAGAAGATTGCTTTAGCTATTTGAGGTCTCCTGTGCATCCATATAAATTTCAGCATAATTTTTTTTCCAGATCTGAGAAGAATGTCTTTGGTATTTTGATTGGTATCACAGAATCTGAAAGTTGCTTTTGGGAGAATGGACATTTAGAAATATTGATTCTTCCAATCCATGAGCATAGGAGATTTTTTTCCATTTTTTTGGTATCCTCTTCTATTTCTTTCTTTAAGGTCTTCTAATTCTCATCGTAGAGATCTTTGACATCTTTGGATAAGTTTATTCCAAGGTATTTGATTGTTTTTGTAGCTGTTGTGAATGGAATTGATCTTAGAAGTTCTTCCTCAGCTGTGGCATTGCCTGTGTATACAAAGGCTGTTGATTTTTGTGCATTGATTTTATATCCCGCTACTTTGCCAAACTCTTTGATGAGTTCCAGTAGTCTCTTAGTAGAGTTCTTTGGATCCCCTAAATAAAGAATCATATCATCTGCAAAGAGGGGTAGTTTTTGTTCCTTCCCAATTTATATCGCTTTAATTCCTTTTTCTTGCTTAATGTCTCTGGCTAAAACTTCCAGTTGAATATGTTGAATAGCAGTGGTGAGAGTGGGCATCCCGGTCTGGTACCAGATCTCAGAGAAAATGCTTCCAACTTTTCCCCATTCTATAAAATGCTGGCTGTAGATTTTTCATAAATTATTTTGATTGTATTGAGGAATGTTCCTTCTATACCCAATTTTCTTAGAGTTTTCATCATGATAGGGTGTTGTATTTTATCAAATGTTTTCTCTGCATCTATTGTGATAATCATATGGTTTTTCTTCTGCAGTTTGTTAATGTGGTGTATCACATTGATTGATTTGCGAATGTTGATCCTTCCTTTCATACCAGGGATAAATCTCTCTTGGTCTGGGTGGATGATCTTTCTGATGTGTTGTTGCATTCTATTAGCCAGAATTTTATTGAGGATTTTTGCATCTATGTTCATCAGGGAAATTGGTCTGTAATTCTCTTTCTCTGCTGCATCTTTTTCAGTTTTAGGAATTAAGGTGATGTTGGCTTCATAGAAAGAATTTGGGAGGATTCCCTCTTTTTCAATTGTTTGGAATAGTTTGAGAAGAATTGGTGTTAGTTCTTCTTTAAATGTCTGGTAGAATTCAGCAGTGAATCCATCTGGTCCTGGGCTTTTCTTTGTTGAGAAGTCCTTTATTACTGATCCAATTTCTGTCTCAGTTATATGTCTGTTTAGGTTTTTATGTCTTCATAGTTCAATTTAGATAAGTTATATGTGTTCAGGAATCTATCCATTTTTAGATTTCCCTATTTGCTGGCATACAACTCTTTGTAGTAATTTCTGATGATTCTTTTTTATTTCTGTGGTGTCTGTTGTTACATTCCCTTTTTCATCTCTGATTTTATTGATTTGGGTCTTTTTCTTTTAGTTGGGCCAATGGTGTGTCAGTTTGTTTATTTTTTCAAAAAAAAAAAAAACACAGCTCTTCATTTGGCTGATCTTTTGTAATTTTTTTTTTTGGATTCAAGCCTGTTGATTTCTTCTCTAATTTTAATTATTTCTCTTCTCCTACTAGATTTGAGTCTGGTTTGAGATGCATTGATAGCTCATTTATTTGATGCCTTTCCAATTTCTTGATGTAGGCACCTATTGCTATAATCTTTCCTCTTAACACTGCTTTTGCTGTATCCCATAGGTTTTAGTATGTTGTGCTGTTATCCTCATTTACTTCCAGAAAGTTTTTGATTTCTCTTTTGATTTCTTCTATGACCCAGTGTTCATTCAGGAGCATGTTGTTCAGTCTCCATGTGTTTGCATATGCTCTCAGGATTCCTGAATTGCTAATTTCCAGCTTCATTCCATGATTATCTGAGTAGATGCATGATATGATTTTGATTATTTTACATTTGCTGAGACTTGCTTTATGGCCTAGTATGTGTCCATCTTAGAGTAGGTTCCATGTACTACTGAATAGAATGTGTATTCTTTAATTGCAGGATGAAAGGATGTGTAGATATCTGTTAGATCCATTTGGTCTATATTGTTGATTACATTTGTAAGAGACATCTTCCTGTTGAATTGATCCCTTAATCATTATGTAGTGCCCCACTTTGTCTGTCTTAACAGTTTTTGTGTTAAAGTTTATTTTGTCTGATATTAATACGGCTACACCTGCCTTTTTTTGGTTTCTGTTGGCATGGAATATCTTTTTCCAACCTTTCACTTTCAGTCTGCATGCATCTTTGTTGGAAAGATGTGTTTCTTGTAGGAAGCAAATAGATGTTTTTTAAAGATTTTTTTAAACTTTTATTTAGTAAATATAAATTTCCAAAGTACAGTTTATGGATTACAATAGCTTCCCCCCCAATAACTTCCCTCCCACCCACACCCCTGGCATCTCCCACTCCCTCGCCCATTCCATTCACATCAACATTCATTTTCAATTATCTTTATATACAGAAGATCGATTTAGTATATATTAAGTAAAGATTTCATCAATTTGCACACACACAGAACATAAAGTGTAAAATACTGTTTCAGTACTAGTTATAGCATTAATTCACATTGGACAACACATAAAGGACAGAGATCTCACATGAGAAGTAAGTACACAGTGACTCCTGTTGGTGGCTTAACAATTCGACACTCCTGTTTATGGCGTCAGTAATCTCCCTAGGCTCTAGTCATGAGTTGCCAAGGCTATGGTGGCCTTTTGAGTTCGCTGACTTCGATCTTATTCAGACAAGGTCATAGTCAAAGTGGAAGTTCTCTCCTCCCTTCAGAGAAAGGTACCTCCTTCTTTGATGGCCCTGTTCTTTCTACTGGGATCTCACTTGCAGAGATCTTTCATTTAGCTCCTCTTTTCTTTTTTCTTTTTTTTCAGAGTGTCTTGGCTTCCCATGCCTAAAATACCCTCATGTTTCTCTTCAGCCAGATCCGAATGCCTTAAGGACTGATTCTGAGGCCAGAGTGCTGTTTAGGACATCTGCCATTCTATGAGTCTGCTGTGTATCCTGCTTCCCTTGTTGTATTGTTCTCTCCCTTTCTTATTCTATCAGTTAGTATTAGCACACACTAGTCTCTCCATGCCTTCAGGAACTCCTAGATCCTGAATGTTGGGTTTTTAATAGTATCCTGCAGATTCCCAACAATATTTTTTAGATTTCTAATTTCCTCTTCTTTTCTTTGGTTTGACTATATACTTTCCTGTGCTCTGTCTTCTAAGTCTGATATTCTCTCTTCTACTTCACTGATTCTATATTTAAGGCTCTCAAATGTGTTTTCCAGTTGTTCTACTGAATTCTTCTTTTCATTTTGATTTCTCTTCACTATACAATTTCATTTTTTACTAGTTTCTTCATTTCATTTTGATTCCTCCTTAAGATTTCATTTTCATGAGAGAGACTTTCTGTTTTGCCCTGCATGGATTTCTGTAGTTCATGCATTTGTTTTGAAAACTTCTAAATGTTCTTATCATAAATTTTTTGTATTCTGTATCTTGCATTTCTTCTATCTCATCATCTTCCTAATCTTGTATTGGAGTGTCCTGTTCGTTTGGGATTGTCATGATGTCTTCCTTGTTCTTGTTTCCTCAGTTTCTGCTTTTGTTTCTTGGCATTGTGGAGATATTCTTTGGTTTCTTCTTCTTTTTTTTTTTCTCACTGTGGTAGCTTTTCTCATTATACTATGATTCTAAATTAAGTAGACTATCTGCTGTTGGTGACTCTCCAGAGGCTTGTGGTGGGTTTGGCCAGAGAGCTCTGTTCAGTTCTTCAGGGTTAAGGGTTTGCCAAAGTGGCACACCCAGGTTTGGCATGGTAAATCTTCTCTCCCTCTTTTTTTTTTTTAATTCAGAAGGGAAATAATTTTGCTCAGCTGAGCTCTTCTCCTTGATGGCAATCTGTGCCTGAGCACTAGCCCTAGTGGGTATAATATTTGTCTGCTCTGTCCCAAGGACCACACAAAAGATCTGTGCAGCCCTCAGTATAAGCTCAGATTCCCCTGCAATGTCTCTCACCAGGTAGCCAAGGTTACTGAGTTTGTGGCGTCTTACACCGAGACTGCTCATGTCTCAGCCACACTGTGAGTTACACCACACACCCTCATTTTTTTTTTTTTCACTGTCCTGGTTCATGAGCCCAACACATTCACTAGGTCTTAGTCTCCTGTTATTTCTCTCCACCAGAGTCAAGTTTTTCTGCTTGATTGAAGGCAAGCGCAGCCCCGTGCTGGCACAGCTGTTATGTATGTCCAAAATGGCACCTGCTCTATTGTCTTGTGCTCCTTTGTAAGGTGTGTGGAGACAGAGAATTGTGTCCATACTGTCCCTTTTATTTTTTTTCTCTCCTCTAGTTAGGCTGGTGTACTTTCCTCCATGGGGCTTCAAGCCTTGTTCCCTCTAGGCTCTTCCTGCCACTTTTCCACCAGTGTCTTGGGCTACTGTGGTTTCACCTCACCTCTGTTACCAGCACTGGTGCAGAGGAGAAGATTTTCGGCAGCTGGTTTCCCGAGCTGTGGGCATCTGTGTCCTCCATGAAGATCGACATGTCCCTCTGATTCTGGAAGAGTTCCCTCTGGAGTTTTTTTTTTTTTCCCTAACTCTTCCCTGAGACTTCACTATCTCCACTTTTATTAAACTATCTTTTCCTAGACTGTCATTGAGCTCCCTTCCTATTCCTCCATCTTGGGCCCCTCCTCCTTGGGCCCAATTCTAATTAAACTTGTCTCATTGTTAAAGCTTTAAAAACAGTATTTTTCACAAAATACTCACATATTATAGTATACTGATGGTTTATGTAGTCATCTCTTTATTTTAATATAAGGCATAAAATCCCTGAAACATTGAATCCATCCTCAAGAAAAATGAATTGTGTTATTTGTTACTCATTCTTGATAGATTCAGTTATTCTTAGATTTATGTGTCAATTCAAATGAGAATGCAATGTTTCCCAATATCTTTTTAAAAATCAAGGATTAGCAATTTTAATTTGAACTGCTTTATTCACAGACCTTCAACTGGCAGAAGACAAGCTGTAGAATAGATGACAGAAGTTCGTACATCTTTGAAGATAAATTTTGAAGATATTTAACAACTGAATAAAATATTTTATGAATAGGCAGAGTGTCATTCTTGTAATTATTTTGTTCCAAGTGTTGTTTCTCTAAATGTTTTATAGCAAAATAATAAGACTAAAGAACATTTTCCTCCATTGTTTTTCACTCCTTGCTATGCCATAATATAACCTCAGTTCTTTCAATGCCTAAATTAACACCACTCATTCAATTATGTATTTTCTATTTAGTTTATTAAGGATTTACTTATTTATTTGAAAGTCAGAGTTACAGAGAGACAGGGAGAAACAGAAATGGAGGAAGATATTTCATCCGCTGCTTCATGCCCCAAGTGACCTGAATGGCTGGGGCAGGGCCAAGCCAAAGCCAAGAGTCTGGAGCTTTTTTCAGGTCTCCCAGGTGGGTAGCAGGGGCCCAAGCACTTGGGTCATCTTCTGCTGCTTTCTCAGGCCCGTTCACAGAGAGAGCTGGATTGGAAGTGGAGCAGTCCGGTGTCGAACCAGCGCCCATAATGGATGCCAGCATCACAGGCAATGGCTTTACCTGTTACACCACAATGTTGGCCCACAATTATGTATTTTGCAAATTATGTGATTAACAAATATATTCGGGGCACTAAAGTTGTCATACTACAAAGTTAATTGACTGATTAGATAAGATCTTTATTAAATCTCTACTAAAATTTCAAACTTTTTATATTAAACATGGAGAACTCTGTGTCATCTAATTCTTAAGTGCATTAGAAAAATCCATGTATATTTTCAATTTCAATTGATTTATAGACCATTTTATTGGAATCAATTTATAAGCTGTAATCCTGAACCAAAAGCACACATTTTCTGAAATGAAACCAGTTATTATCTGTTTCATAATTTGAAACTTCCCTTTCAAGATTCCATGTGAGTCACAAATGAGCACTCACTTTCCACCCTATTCTCATGTTCCTCACGTTTTTATGAGATGTGTACGTACCTCAGTGCCTTGGCTCGAGTTGTCTACCTCCCTACATTATACAGTATCCTCCCCCATCTGGAAGATGTCTAATTGCTTTTTCTTCAAAGTTACCTCCCTGCAAAGCTTGCATAGATATACACCCACCACACTTGTCATTCGGCAATAGTGATAGGGTAGTTATATGAACTACTTATGTTTATTTATTACCTGACTTACCACAATCAATCTTGTTTTATTTGTTTATAATAGCAATTAGACAATGAATATACAGCCACTAGAACACTAGAAATGCATTTTGTATCCTCTTGTTTTTAAAGTATTATTTATTTATTTGGAAGATAGCCTGACAGAAGCAGATGAAGAAACACAGACAGAGAGACAGAGACAGAGACAGAGAGAGAGAGAGAGAGATCTTCTCTCTGCTGGTTCTCTTCCCAAATGCCCACAACAGCCAGGGATAGGCAAGGCTGAATCATGGAGCCAGAAATTCCATGTTATTCTGACACATGGGCAGCAGGGGCCCAAGTCCTTGAGCCATTTGCCCTTGCCTTCTCAGGTGTATTAGCAGGAAGCAGCATCAAAAGTGAAGCAGCCAGGACTTAAACCAGGACGCTTATATGGGATGCTGGCAATGCAAGCAGCATCTTTAGCCACTGTTCCAGAATACTGTCTTCCAGCAAAGCCCTTTTAAATACCTTATAACAAAGATAATTTTTTTCTCTTACATTTGTAAATACAAACTTGTCTGGACTTCTTTCATTCAATAGTAATTCGTAAACTTCACACATTGCATTAGATAGTTGTGGTTTGTTCATCTTCATTCCTATTTAGAATTTAGGTAAACATCACTTTACTTATGTAATCAACTTTTAATAGTCATTTGAGTATTTTTAAGATTTTGGGTTTTAGTCACAGTGCTTCCCTGAGTATTCTGATGCATGCCTGCTGATAAACACAGGCACACACACATATGGTACACTTGTAGAATATGTCCTAGATATATACCTAAAAGTAAAATGTGGATGGATGCAGATATTCAGGTTTGCTGAAAACTACCAAGCAGTTTGCAAACTGAATGAGCCAATGCATTCTCCAGGAAAGCATGTGGGAAAAGTCTGGCAATCATTTTCTACATTTATGTCGACTGTAGTGGCTCTTTTCATATGATGTTCCTAACTTTTCCTTAATGACTAATCCCCACACAGTAAGGACCTTTCCACACTTGCATTGGTCATTGACATAACCTGTCCATTGAGGTAATCATTCAAGTCATCACTCTTTCCACTCTTTAAAAAAATGTAATAATTGATTTTATCTAACTCCTAAAAATATCCACATTATTATTTCTACACATAAACACTATTAAAATTGTTAGTGCACATTCTTTTTGCCTACTAAAATTTTAAAATGTGATGTATAAGGCTTGCCACAAAACACACCAAACACAGAGTTAGAGAGAAAGGTTTACTGTCAGGTAGGGGAAGCCTAACGGGCGGGAGGAGAGGGCGAGAGGGTAAGAGAGGAGGAGAGAGTAAAAGAGAGAGATCAAGAGAAGGCAGTTGTTCAGGAACAGGTCTAGTCAAACCTTTGCTGGCCTGTGGGCAGGGAAGTAGGAGCAGCAAATCCTAGTAAGGTGGGTGTGGAGCTGACACTGGTGGTTCGGCCATGGGGCTTAGGAACAAAGCCTACTGTGCAGTGTGGTATGGGGGCCCAAGGCCTAATATGGTGTCCGAGGCACAGATAACGCCACAGATAAGACTGTGCCAATTTACTAACATTTCCCCCTTTTGTTTTTTATGAAGTAGGTGTTATATGGGATTATATCGTCCCCAAAAGCCCAAGATGGGTGGAGGGAAGATGATCTGTCTTTAGAGCTACTTTTACTAACATGATGCATTTTGTACATACAACATATGAGGTATAAACTCATTTCTATCTCTGTGGCCATAGAGGTTCTGGTAACTTTCTTGTTGGGCAGGACAAATATAGAGTTCTAGTTAAGAATGCTAATAAACCATGTCTGGTAGGAACACTTGAAGCCCACATTTGTTTCAATGCTGCCTGAAGATCAATAACCTAAGTTCAATGTCAGGTTTTAGAACTCTTAATAGCTGAGAATCCTGGAAAAAAGTTACTTACTTGAGTGTGTCTCTGTTTCTTCATTCATAAAATGAGGAGTCTGGCGCTTACCTGACAAGTTGGTGATGAGTTATATAAATTTCCTGGCACAAGGTAGTTGCTTCATAACTAGATGCTCTTAAAACTACAATTAAATATTATTTTTTTTTTTTTGTTGCACGGACATTAACAGAATTTGAGTATAATATTCTTGATCCAAAAACTTTACATACGGCCGGCGCCGTGGCTCAACAGGCTAATCCTCCGCCTTGCGGCGCCGGCACACAGGGTTCTAGTCCCGGTCGGGGCACCGATCCTGTCCCGGTTGCCCCTCTTCCAGGCCAGCTCTCTGCTGTGGCCAGGGAGTGCAGTGGAGGATGGCCCAAGTGTTTGGGCTCTGCACCCCATGGGAGACCAGGATAAGCACCTGGCTCCTGCCATCGGAACAGCGCGGTGCGCCGGCCGTAGCGCGCTACCGCGGCGGCCATTGGAGGGTGAACCAACGGCAAAAAGGAAGACCTTTCTCTCTGTCTCTCTCTCACTGACCACTCTGCCTGTCAAAAAAAATAAATAAATAAATATAAAAAAAAACTTTACATAATTTACTATTCCATACACACCTAGTAATGCAACTTTAAGCCATTGACCATAATAGAAACTAAATATATGTTATCTAAAAACAAAAGAGAGAGAATGAAAGAAAGAAAAGAAAAAAGGCAAGGAAAGGAAAAGAAAGGAAAGAAAGAAGGAGGAGAAGGAGGAGAAGGAGGGAAGAAGAGAAGGACGTTGAGAGTATCAGCATATTCTTAAAACTGTATCCATGTATTACATTGAATCTGTTCTCTTTGCATTAATATCATATTAACATGAAAAATAGGGTGAAAATAAAAAAGAACAAAATAAAGAAATAAAAAAGCTCTTCATTTTCTCAATTTTATTTATTCAAATAGAAAATTGCTGATGTTTAATCCAAATTAATTTTATGTATTTTATGATACATAATAAGATTAAAATAGATATTTCTATTCTTAGAGAGAAAACTGTGAGCATGTATAAATTGAAAGCCACGTAGCTGTCCTACAAACCAGCCTCGACCAAAGAGTGTAGGCATTGCCTGAAGCATCAAGCTAGTGCATTTGGTACTGCATATGCATATTTGCACTCACTCATATCTTATTGTTTTCTAACGCATTGATTAAATGTCATTTTGCTGTTAAAATGAGCAGGAACCTTTGATTAAAATATTAGTCATCTATAGTTCTGGAAGCCAAACTATTCCCCTAGCAAGGGCCTGTGTCCTGTAATTTTCTATGTCATAACATCATGAAGATATGCTTTTCAAATATATTTCTAAATGATGGCCTAGGAGAAGGGCTCATACAAATAATGCAATCAGTTTGTTTTCACTCATCTGAAGTCTAAAGAAACCCATCAAGAGAAAAAAGAGAAGAGTTCGCATGACAGATATATCAATATACTGTAGATACACTCAGTATTAGTAGATCCCATATTTGCAAACTGGTCAACAGAGTAAAATTTATTTGTAACTTCAAAATCAATACTTGAAGCTGTTTTTGAGTCATTCACAGACACAGGCATGGGTAAAGCAGTGAACTGTGTTGTATGCTCCTAGATGAGGTGAAACAAAGCAATACTCTGCCTTTTTGTTCAGTTTTCATCTGTAGGCAAGTGTCCTTTAGACAATCTGTTTAGTGCCATGTGGTTTTTGCTGTTGCCTTCCTGTGGTTTTTGTTGGTGATTTCAACACCAACATAATGAAGTGTCACAGTTAGAATTGCCCCCAAATCAAAATGCTGTCTAGTGTTCTAGCTCACTCACTCGTTCTCTGTAACTGCCTTTCAGATAAATAAAGTAAATTTTCAAATAAGAAAAATATTCTCTAAGAACCTCTATTGAACACAATCTAAGTTCTTGCTCCATTCCTAATTTTATGTTAACATAGACATTTGCTTAAAGCCTGATTTTCAGAAGTTTTGCGAATACCCACTATGCAGGATGTTGTCACATTTTTTCTTATTTTCTTTTTTTGTTTTGCCTTAAAATATACTTGAGATTTCAGTGGTATGTTGGTGGCATCATTTATAAACATAGTTTGTGAAATCAAGATTGCTTGTAAGTTTTTATAAGTATACATTGCTAATTGAGATACAATTAATGGAGTGTAAATATTTTTAATATATTATCAGAAAATATGTAGGAGAACTTTTTAAAGATTTATTTATTTATTTGAAAAATCAGAGTTACAGAGAAAGAGAGAGAGAGAGAGAGAGAGAGAGAGAGAGAAAGAGATGAGAGAGAGAGAGAGAGAGAATCTTCCATCCGTTGATTAACTCTCCAAATGGCTGTGATGGCCCAAGCTGGGTCTGTCCAAAGCCAGGAGCTAGGAGCTTCTTCCAGATCTCCCACATGGGTGCAGGGGCCCAAAGACTTGAACCACCTTCTACTGTTTTCCCAGGTACTTTAGAGGGGAGCTGGATTGGAAGTGGAACAATCAGACTGGAACTGGTGCCCACATGGGTTGCCAGTGCCACAGACTACAGCTTTACCTGTTACACCACAACACTGGCCCCAGAGGAACTTTTTTATTTGGAATTTCTTAGCATACATGTCATAATGTTTACCTGGAAATAAAAATGTGCAACAACAAAAAAGATATTATTCTCCATGGGATTCATTTTAATGATATATAAATTTGGTATGAGGGACTATAAGATTTATTTATCACAACCTATGATGTATGGTGTTCATTCTTTCTCCACAAGAGATACATTCCAGAACCCCCCTTCCCTGAAAATAGCTAAAACTGTGTATAAATACAAGCCATATATTTACCTATTTTCTCTATTACTGTGATACAGTTTAATTTATAAATGAGGTACAAAAAGAAATTAACAATACTGATAATAAAATAGAACAATTATAAAAGTATACTGTACTAGAAGTTGTAAACATGGTCTCTGTCTCTCAAAAATCATTTTTTACTTTCATCTTTTCTCCTAAAAGAAATATTTTACTGCTTTTCTTTGCCATAAGCAGTAACCAGCCTCACTACTCTTGTTATTTGGGGCCATTATTAATTAAAGGTGCAAACACTGTAATATCATGACAGTCAATTTTCTACCTGAGATCAGCAATAAGTGACTTATAGGTGTCTAAAGAACATAGCATGGATGTGCTGGACAAAGCAATGACTGTTCCAGATCAGACAGAGCAGGACGGAGTAGAGTTCTTCATGCTACTCAGAAGAATCAAACTAAAACTTGTGAATAGTTTATTTTTGGATCTTGTTAAATGAAATCATTAACAATTGACCACAGTCTAAAGAAAAAATATGAATAAAGGGGAACTACTTTGGTGGTAAGTTTTGACTTATTTGAATTTTAATGCTAGGGGAAGAAAACAGACATATCACCTATGTTTTGGAAAACAGCAAAGTCATTTTTTAAAATTGCTCAGTAAATATTTGTTCAACACAACTAGATCATTTCCCTAAGTGACCATGTAATAGTTGGCTTAAATGGTTTCTTATCATGTTGTTCATATACCCTTACTTTAATTTTTTCTACTCAATCTAGTAGGCAACCTTCATGAGAAGGATTGTTGATGTTTTGTAGTTACTGATTCTAAAATCCAGGTCTATTATTTATTTTCTGTGTCATTATGTAAGTTATCTTATATAAGTAAACCTCTATTTGCATATGCTCATTTTGTGTTTCTCATTATATTTTTTATTATTATTCACTTGTCTGACCTAGACTGTAAACTACTTCTAGGTAGAAGAAAAATGGTTACTTTTGCCTTACTCTGGGTTAGCTTACACACAGTGCAAGGGAACCACTATAAATGCTGGATAGAAATAAAATATAAGTATAGTGAACAAAAATGGGAAGAGAATGATAACAAATAAATTAAGATACTCTCATTTTGAGTGAAAGGCACTAACACAAGTTACACTGTCCCAATAGATTAATTATCTTTAAAATATTTTATTCAAGATTGTTGGTTTGTATATCTTCTTAAAATTAACTTTTATACCTTAAAGTTTCAGTGCATTCAGAAACTAAAATTTTTGATATTTTATTATTTCTTTCAAATAATTAGATAATAAAAATTATTGGTCTAAACAATTTAGCATTCAATTTCAAACTATGTTTATTGAAAGAAGAATGAGAAGACATTTATAATAGATAGTATCATTTTTAAATCACTGTGTTTCTTTTATTAAATTTAAACCTACTCAAACAATTCTTTCAATATTTTTATACAGTACAAGAAGTGCCACATGGCTTTATTAGTTGTCAGATGTGTATCATGTACTCATTTTACTGTAGCATTTTCTTTTTTTAAGATTTGTTTATTTATTTGAGAGGCAGAGTTACACACAGAGAGAAAGATAGACAGAGACAGGGAGAGAGATATGTCCTATTCTTTAGTTCACTCTTCAAATAACCACAGTGACTGTGGCTGAGCCATGCTCAACCAAGAGCCAGGAGCCTCTTCTGGTTCTCCCACGTGGGTGCAGAGGCCCAAGGACTTGGCCATCTTCCACTGCTTTCCCAGACACACTACCAGGGAGCTGGATCATAAGTGGAGCACCTGGGATTCAAATCGGTGCCCATATAGGATTCTGGTGGGGCAGAACACAGTTTTTACCTGCTGAACCACAACACTGGCAACTACTATAACATATTCATACATTCTAATGTGTAAGATATTTATTGAAAATTCTGGAGGAATCATTTTTCTAGATTTCTCATGTAAACACTGAGATTAAAATTTATCAGAAAAAACTATGATTTGTTTAATGTGCATTTCTGTTAAATATATTTTTTGTGACTTTGAGAGATGGTAGACTATTGATTAAGTCATACATCAAAACCACCATCTTCTGGGTTTTTATGTTTCATTCATCATTTTTATATTATGTTAATGGATTATTTTAGATATGTTAATATGGCTGCCAGAGACATCAATTTTCTTAACTGTTGTTCATCATCAATTGAATACAAAGAGAATTCTTGACCTGGTTCAGCTCCACATCTAAGCCACATGCTTTTCATTTAATGTCTGAGAAGACTCCACACTTACAGTCAGCACAGCAGATGTAACCAGTCCTCAACCCTTCTCCAGAAAATGTCTTAACAAACAGAAATAACTCAGATGATAATTCTTCATTTTTTAATAATTTAAAAAATATTTATTTAGTTGAGTGGAGAGAGAGAGAGAGAGAGAGAGAGAGAGAGAGAGAGAGAGAATAGAGAGCCAGAGAGCTTCCTTCTGCTGATTTATTCCTCAAATGCCAACAACAGCCCAGGTTGCTGAAGCAGGGAATCAGAATTCTAAGTCTTCAAAAAATGTGTGACATCATTCCAATCAAAGTTACTGTCAGTGTCTCCTAGGATATACATTATTAGAAACCTGGAATCAGGAGTCGGAACTAGGAGTCAAACCGAGGTACTGGGATGTGCCTGTTAAAACTGGTACCTAAACTCCTAGATCAAATGCATGCTCCTGATTTGATACTTTTACTAAAATAATTAAAGAACATAATATTGGAGAAGTACAAGAGTACTTCCTGTACTCTCAATAGGCCTGATCAAAGTAATAAAGCTTCTGCAACCTACACTGCCTCATTCGATTCTTAAAACAGCTAGGGAAGCCCACATGTATGAGTCTATTTCAAAATTTCATTGAAAATTGAACTTAAAAGATGTTTATTTTATTTTTCATTTATTTATTTATTTATTTTTGACAGGCAGAGTGGATAGTGAGAGAGAGAGAGACAGAGAGAAAGGTTTTCCTTTTTGCCGTTGGTTCACCCTCCAATGGCCGCTGTGGCCGGCGCATCTCGCTGATCCGAAGGCAGGAGCCAGGTGCTTCTCCTGGTCTCCCATGCGGGTGCAGGGCCCAAGGACTTGGGCCATCCTCCACTGCCTTCCCGGGCCATAGCAGAGAGCTGGCCTGGAAGAGGGGCAACTGGGATAGAATCCGGTGCCCCAACCGGTACTAGAACCTGGTGTGCTGGCGCCGCAAGGCGGAGGATTAGCCTGTTAAGCCACAGCACCAGCCAAAAGATGTTTATTTTTGTTAAAAAACTTTACTCCATGTCTAGTTTTTTTTAAAAATATTCATTCATATACCATTTTAAAAACATCCTATGCAGAGCACAAGTATACTCCCCGTTTCTTGTTGCCTAAAATTGTGAGTAAAATAGCAATGTTCAGAGAAAAGTGAATCAGTGTTACAATATGCTAAAGCAAGATAAATAATTGGGTCTTACAATAATCATTTCTGATTTCCCACCTGCAGCCTACACACTTTAGAGGGACCTGTGCTGTGGGACAAATATGCATGTGGTGACAGTAGTTTGGGAACTGCTCTTCCATACAATTTCAAAGTTTGGAGCAAAACAAAGGCTGCAAATTAGGATGAAAAACACAAAAAATTCACAGTGAGAGTTTTCTGCATTTTAGTAAAGTTTAGTAGAGTAGAGGTGAGAAAGTTTTCCTGAGGGTCATATTAACATTGTAGGAAATCTGGCCAGCACTGTGGCTCTCTAGGCTAATCCTCTACCTGCGGTGCCAGCACCCAGGTTCTAGTCCCGGTTGGGGCGTCGGTTCTGTCCCGGTTGCTCCTCTTCTAGTCAAGCTCTATGTTGTGGCCCGGGAAGGCAGTGGAGGATGGCCCAAGCACTTGGGCCCTGCACCCCCATGGGAGACCAGGAGAAGCACCTGGCTCCTGGCTTCGGATCAGCGCAGCGTGCAGGCCATAGCAGCCATCTGGGGAGTGAACCAACGGAAGGAAGACCTTTCTCTCTGTCTCTCTCCACTGTCTAACTCTGCCTGTCAAAAATAATTAAAATCATAGGAAATCAAAATGGTAAGAGATACCTTGATATATTCCCTGCTCAATGAAATTACCAGGGGGAGCAGAGGGCTTCTTCTCCATTGCGGGAATTAAGAATATATCAGTGGGGCATCGTGGCTCACTTGGTTAATCCTCCACCTGCGGTGCCAGCATCCTATATGGGCACCGGGTTCTAGTCCTGGCTGCTTCTCTTCCAGTCCAGCTCTCTGCTATGGCCCGGGAGGGCAGTGGAAAATGGCCCTAGTGCTTGGGCCCTGCACCTGCATGGGAGACCAGAAGGAAGCACCTGGCTTCTGGTTTCAGATCGGTGTGCGCTGGCCATGGTGGCCATTTGGGGAGTGAACCAGAGAAGGAAGACCTTTCTCTCTGTCTCTCCTTCTCACTGTCTGTAACTACCTATCTAATAAATAAATTAAAAAAAAAAAAACCTGTCAATATCCTTTGTTCATTTCTCAACTGTATTGTTTTTTTGTTGTTGTGGAGTTGCTTGAGCTTTTTATATATAATAGGTGTATAACTTTTATCAGATGCATAGTTTGCAAATATTTTAACCCACTCTGTAGATTGCCTCTTCACTTTGTGTTTTCTTTGTTCTACAGAAGCTTCTCGACTTGGTGTAATTCTATGTGTCTATTTTTGCTTTAATTGCTTTTGCTTCTGGGGTCTTATCCAATATGTCTTGTCTGTGCCAATGTCTTTTTATGTTTCCACTGTTTTGTAATTTGAGGGTTTCAGGTCTTAGGTTTAGGTCCTTGATACACTGTGAATTGATTTTTGTGTAAGACCTAAGATAGGGGTCTTGTTTCATACTTTTGCATGTAGAGATCCAGTTTACTCAAACCATTTGTTAATGAGGCTGTCCTTTTTCCTGGGGCTATTTTTAGCCCATTTTTCAAAAATTAGTTGCATGTAGATGTGTGGATTATTTTATGGGTTTTATGTTTTGTTCCTTTGTGCAACATATCTATTTTTGTGCTAGTACCAGGCTGTTTTGATTATAACTGCCTCATAGTGTGTCTTAAAATCTGGTATTGGGATGCCTCCAGTGTTGTTTTTATTGTTTAAGATTGCTTTAGCTATTTTGGGTCTCTTGTGTTTTCATATGAATTTTTGGATTTTTTCTAGCTCTGAGGAGAACATCCTTGGGTTTTGATAAGGGAACACATTGAATCTGTAAATTATTTTGGGTAGTAGGAACATTTTGATGATATACAATCCTTCCTATCCATGCAAATATAAGATCTTTCATTTTTTAGTGACTTCTATTTCTTTCCGTAATATTTTGTAATTTTCATTGTAGAGATATTTCACATATTGTGTTATATTTATCTCAAGGTAATTAATTATTTTGTAATTATTCTGAATGGGACTGATCCTATGAGTTTATTTTCAGCCATGGCATTGTTGGTGCATACAAATGCTATCGATTTTTGTGTTTAGATTTTTATATCCTGTGAATTTGCTGAACTCTCTTGTGAGTTCCAATTTTCTCTTAATGGACTTTCTTTGTTTTCCCTATATAAATGAATACATCATCTGTAAACAGGGATAATTTGAGTTCTTCTTTTCTAATTTGTATCACTTTGATTAGTTTTTTCTTGCTTAATGACGCTGGCTAGTACTTCCCAAATATAAGGAAATGACATGGTGAAACTGGGCATCCATATCTGTTTCTAGATCTTAGTGCATATGCTTCCAGTTTTTCCCTATTCAGTATGATGGTGGTTGAGAGTTTTTCATGTTTTTCCTTGATTGTGTTGAGATACATTCATTCTATACCCAACTTGCTTAGGTTTTTATCATGAAAGGATGTAGTATTTTATCAAATGCTTTCTCTGCATCTACTAATATAATCACATGGTGTTTATTCTTCAATATGCTAATGAATCACATTGATTTTCATATGTTGAACCATCACTATATCCCTGGATAAATCCCACTTGGCCCAGGAAGATAATTTTTGGATGTATTTTATTGAGGATTTTTACATTTATGTTCATCAGGCATATTGGTTTATAGCTCCCTTTGCTGTATCTACTTCTAGTTTTGGAATTAAAGTGATTCTGGCCTCATAGAAGGAATTTGGAAGGAGTCTCTCACTGTCAATAGTTTTAAATAGTTTGAGAAGAATTGGATTAGTCTTCTTTAGATATTTGGTAGAATTCAGCAGTAAAGCCATCTATTCTGGGCTTTTCTTTATTTGAAGGTCTTTATTATTGATTCATTCTCATCTTGGTTATTTCTCTTTTTAGCTTTTCTATGTCTTCATAACCCTATTTTGTTAGATTGTGTCCAGATATCTATCCGTTTCCTCTAGATTTTCCAATTTGTTGATATATAGCTGTTTGTAGTAATCCATCATGATTCTTTTTAGTTCTGTGGTATCCATTTTAATGTCTTCTTTGTCATCTCTGATTTTATTGATTTGAGTTTTCTCCCATTTTTTCAGCTGGGCCAATAGTATATCAAATTTATTTCCTTCCTCTCCCAACCTCCCCCCCTCCAAAAAAAAAAAAAAAAAAGCCAGGTCTGCATTTCACAAATCTTTCATAGGATTTTATAATTTAAATTTTGTTTATCTCTTTTATTATTTTTTAATTTTATTTAAGTTATACAAATGCCATGTATTTCATATATAGAGATTTAGGAACACAATGATACTCCTTCCTTACTCTGTCTCCCTCCCACCCATGCTCCACCATTCTTCCTCTGCACTTTCACATTCCCACTCTTAATTTTTACAAAGATCTATTTTCACTTTACTGAATGATAGTAAAGTTAATGCTACACAAAATAAAAGAGCTCAAAAAATAGTATGAAGAAAAATATACTGCTCCTAAATGGAAGAGACAAGGGCTGATAACAATCATTGAATCTCAAAATGTTTATTTCACTCAAACGCATTACATTTCAGGTACTCTGAAAAGGAAATATGATCTCTGTCTTCTTGGACTGGCTTATTGCATTAAGTATAATGTTTTACAGTTGCATCCATTTTGTTGCAAAAGACAGGATTTCATTTTTTAAATTGCTGAGTAGCACTCCATAGCGTATATGTACCATAGTTTCTTTAACCAGCCGTCAGCTGATGGGCATCTGGATTGAAGCCATGTTTTGGCTACTGTGAATTGAGGTGTGATAAACATGGGGGTACAAATCACTCTTTCATATGATGATTTCCTCTTGTTTGGGAAAATTTCCAGCAGTGCATTGGCTGGATCATATGATAGGTCTATATTCAAATTTCTGAGGTATCTCAATATTGTCATTCACAGTAGCTGTACCAGTTTGTATTCCCACCAATAGTGAATTAGGGTAGCTTTTTTTTCCCTCACATCATCTCCAGCATATGTTGTTTGTAGATTTCTGTATTAGAGCCATTGTAATTCGAGTGAGATAAAACCTCATTGTGGTTTTGATTTGAATTTCCCTGATGGCTAGTGATCCTGAGCATTTTTTCATGGGTCTGTTGGCCATTTGAATTTCTTCTCTTGAAATATGCCTGTTCAAGTCCTTTGCCCATTTTTTAACTGCATTGTTTATTTCATTGTTACTGAATTTCTTGAGCTCTTCATAGATTTTGGATGTTAGTCCTTTATCAGTGTGTGGTTTGCAAATATTTTCTCCCATTCTTTTTGTTGCCTCTTCACTCTGCTAAGTGGTTCTTCTGCAGTGCAGAAGCTTTTCAGCTTGATGTAATCTCATTTGTCAATTTTGGCTTTGATTGCCTATGTTTCTGAGGTCTTTTCTCAAAAAGTCTTTGCCTATGCCATGGTCTTGCAGAGTTTACCCAATTTTCTTTAGTAACTTGATGGTATTGAGGTATAGATTTATATATTTTATACATTTGAGTGGATTTCTATGTAAGGTGTATGGTAGTTGCCTAGTTAAATACTTTTGCTTGTGTAGATCCAGTTTTTTCAGAACCATTTGTTGAAGAGACAGTCTTTGCTCTGGGGATTGATTGTTATTCCTTGGTCAAACAAGATGCATGGATTAATTTTTGGCATTTCTATTCTGTGCATTGGTCTACACATGTTTTTGGCCCAGTACCAGGCTGTTTTGCTTATAACTGCTCTGTAGTATGTCTTCAAATCTGATGTTGTGATGCAACCAATAATACAGGAGATTTTTTCTATGACCCACTGTTATTCAGGAACATGTCATTCAGTCTCTATGTGTTTTCATAAATCTAGAGATTCTTGAATTATTGATTTCTAGCTTCATTCCATTATGATCAGAGAAGATACACGAGATTATTTCAATTTTTTTTTTTAATTTTCTGAGACTTGCTTTATGGTCTAGCGTGTGGTCTATCCTAGAGAATGTTTCATGCACATATGAGTAGAATGTGTGTTCTGGAACTATGGGTTGAAAACTTTTGATATATGTTAGGTCCATTTGGTCCATAGCATAAATTAGCTTTGTTTTTTCTTTATTGATTTTCTGTCTAGTTGATATATTCATTGGTGATAACTGAAAGTTGAAGTCTCCTGTTACAATTGTTTCTGAGTATATGTCTCTCTTTAGATCCAATAACATTTCTTTTGAATAGTCATGTGCCCTGTAATTGGGTGTTTAAACACTTATTATAGTCACATCTTCCTGTTGAATTGATCTCAATCATTGCATTGTGCCCTTCTTCATCTCTTTTAACAGTTTCTGTGTTAAAGTCTATTTTGTCTGATATTAGGATGGCAATAGCTGCCCTTTCTGCTTTATGTTAGCTTGAAATATCTTTTTCCATCCTTTCACTTTCAGTCCGTGTGTATCTTTGTTGTGGAGATGTGTTTCTTATAGGGAGCAAATAGATGGTCTTGTTTTTTAACCTAATTTGCTACTCTGTATAAATTAATTTTGGAATCTTGGCCATTTACAGTCAAGGTGACTATTGATAAGTAATGACTTGACTCTGCCATTTTTTCCATAAATATTCTTATTGTTTGCCTTGGATTTCTTTTATACTTTTAAGAGGGGAAATTGCCTTCACATTCTTTCATAATGCTGGGGCTATATTTCTGTGTTTCTCTGTATAGCATATCATTAGGAACCTTTTGTAAGACTTGATGAGTGGTGACAAATTCTTTCAATTTCTGTTTGCTATGGAAGGTCTTTATTTTACTTTGATGCATAAATGAGAGCCCGGCAGGGTACAATATTCTGGGTTGACAGATTTTTTCTTTCTTTTAAGGCTTGGACTATGTCTCACTAAACTCTCCTAGTCTGTAGGGTTTCTGATGAGTCAGCTGTGAGTCTAATTTGAGATCCTGTAATCTGGTAATCTGGAAATTTCTTGTGCATATTTTAGTAATCTGGTGTTTCTTTTGTGCATATTTTAGATTTTTTTGTTTTACTGTGGAAAATTTGACTCAATTTATTGTGGTTAAGATATTTTCTGGTCATATCTGTTAGGAGTTTCACATGCTTCCTGTATGTGGCTGTCCCTATCTTTCTCCAAACTTGGGGAAGTTTTCTTTAATTATTTCATTAAATAGGCCATTGTGTCCACTGTATTTTTTCAAGAACACCTAAGATCCATTTGTTTGTTCATTTGATACTATACCATAAATCTGCAACACATTTTTTTAATTTACTAATTTTTTTTTTTTGGTTTGACTGAAAGATTTCCAAAGATTTGTCTTCCTTCTTACATATTTTTTCTTCTACCTCACCAAATCTGCTGTTAAGACTTTCCACTGCATTTTTATTTGATCTATTGAATTCTTCAATTCTACTATTTATACTTTTATTTCTCTGTAAAATCTCAATTTCATGAGAAAAATTTCCTTTCATGTCATGTATGGTTTTCTTTTGATTGCTTTTGAGTAATCTTTATTATTTTTTTAATTCATGCTATTTCTTTTCTCTCTCTTTTTCTCTTTTTTTTTTTTTTTTTTTTTTTGGACATGCAGAGTTAGACAGTGAGAGAGAGAGACAGAGAGAAAGGTCTTCCTTTTCCATTGGTTCACCTCCCAAATGGCTGCTACGGGCGGCGTGCTGCACAGATCCGAAGCCAGGAGCCAGGTGCTTCCTCCTGGTCTCCCATGCGGGTGCAGGGCCCAAGCACTTGGGCCATCTTCTACTGCCTTTCCGGGCCACAGCAGAGAGCTGGACTGGAAGAGGAGCAATCAAGACAGAATCCAGCGCCCCAACCAGGACTAGAACCTGGGGTGCTGGCACTGCAGGTGGAGGATTAGCCAAGTAAGCCACAACGCCGGCACGAGTAATCTTTATTAATTTTTAAAATTTCTTTTCCAGCATTTTTTCAATCACTTCATCTTCATATTGTAATATTGAAATGTTGTTGTATTCCCTTGTGTATGTGTTGGGGAGTGGGTCATGGTGTCTTCTTTTTTTTTGTTTCTTGAATTTCTGCTTTTATGTTTAGACACTTGTGGATAGAATTGTGTTTTCCTCCCCCTCTCTGGTGGCTTTTATCTTTGAGCTACGCCTCTGTGATTTAGTGGAATGTCTGCACTTTCAGTGATTACCAAGAGATTTATGGTATATGTGGCCAGAGAGCTCTGCTTGGTGCTCCAGGATGGGGCAAGTATCCATGGTAACACCCCTGCTGCGTGTGGTAGATCTCTTCCTGTCTACAGAAGAGGGGCGTGGAATGATCATCTCTTTTGGTGTGATCACCCCCTTACTTCCTCTCCTCCAAGCTGAGCAATGCATGGGTTTTAGTCCCCAGCATGTTCAATACTCTTCTGTGCTACCATATGAACTGCACAAATGATCTGTGCGATCCTCACTGTGAGCACGGTTTCCATTGCAATGACCCACCACAGGCAACCAGGAGCTCCCAGCATGTGAAGTCATACCCAGTGTTACCTAGGACCCAGCTATGCTCTGCACCTTCTCATGTTACCACTGAGTCCCCACAGTCTCAGTGCTCAAGGCTACTACAGTTGCTTGTTGCAGAGTTTTCTCTCTGTCTGCTCGCATTTACAGTCAACAGAAAGGCAGATGTTCCCTAAGCCAGCTCTACCAAGGCCTCATGATCCTGGGAGGCTGGGGGTCACCTCACAGGCCTACATGGGTGCCCAGCCATCTCCCAGTGAAGCTACAAGTCAGCAGGAACTGAGATTTTTCTGTCCACTAGAATCTCTGGAATACACGTGTACACAAATGCCGCTGTCTAAATGTGGCTCTCTACCCACCATTGCCACCAGTACTGTCTCAGCCAGTTGCTGTACACATTCACAAAGGCTTCCATGGCTCCCATCCAAACCCAAAATCATACCTGCCCTTTCTCAGCTGTTGTGGAGAGGTTGGGGAGAGGTAAACGTGCCCCTTTACATCCATTGAATCTGTGGGCAACTGCTAGGAACTAATAGCCTTCAGAAAGGTTCAAATCAAGATTCAAGCCATGCTCACCTTCCACTTATATCACCATGGGTTTCCTGTGCCTTGTCTTATCTCCGTCTCCAAGCTACTACCCATTCCTGCTCTCAGCTGCTCCAGTTGTGTGTTGTATCTGCGTTCCTGCTGAGCATCCGCACCCTCCACACAGGTCAATGGCATTCCTCTTCTTGTTAATATTTCCAGTGCAGTTTTCTCTCCAGTTCTCCCCTGAGAGTACATTTTTTATGTTTTTTGTTTTTGTTTGTTTGTTTACTAATTATCTGTAGCCCAGCACAGTATGTTGTTCCCTAATGCCATCTTGGGATATCTTGTTTATTTCTTCTCTAATTTTTATTATTTCATTCCTCCTATTAATTTGAGGTTTGGTTTGTTATTGTTTTTCTAGTTTCTTGAATTGCTTGTGAGATCACTAATTTGATAATTTTCCAATTTCTTTATGTAGGCACTAACTGCTATAAACTTTTCCTTTACACTGCTTTTGCTGTATCCCATATGTTTTCATGTTGTGCTGTCACCTTTATTTTCTCAAGGGACTTTTTGATTTCGGCTATGACCCACAGTTCATTCAGGAGTATGGTTTTCAGTCTCCATGTGTTATTATATTTTCCAGAGTTTCTCATGCTGTTAATTCATTCCATTATGATTAGAAAAGGTAAATGGTAAGATATCGATTTTGGGAGTGCTGGCAATTAGATGCATAGGTTAACCTGCCATCTGCAATGTCTGCATACCACTTGGGTGCTGATCCAATTCTGGGCTGCTCCACTTCTAATTCAACTCCCTGCTATTGTGCCTAAGCAAGCAGCCCAATATGGCGTAAGTGTTGGTGCCCTTGTACCCATGTGAGAGACATGGATGAAACTTCTGGTTCCTGGCTTTGGTCTGGCTCAGCTCTGGCCATTGCAGCCATTTTGTCAATGAACCAGCAGATGGAATCTCTCACTCTCTCTCTCTCTCTCTTTCTCTCTCTCTCTCTGGTTCTCTTCCTCTCTTTGTAACTCTTTCAAATAAATATATAAAATTTTAAATGAAAAATCTGAGACTTGTTTCATGGCCTAGCATGTGGTCTATCCTAGAGAATATTTCATGCACTGATAAAAAGAATATATATTCTGTGGCAGTGGTATGAAATGTTCTGCAGATATCCATTAGATATATTTGATTGATAGTGTAGATTAGCTCTTTACATCTTTGTTGATTTTTTAAATAGTTGATTTGTCCACTATAGAAAGTGGGTTATTGAAGTACCTCTTTATTATTGTATTGGAATATTCATCTCCTATATATCCATTAACATTTGTTTTAAACATCTGGGTATCCTAGCATTAAGTGCATATGCATTTTCTGTATCATATATTTGTGTTAATTTTTATCATAATCATTATACACTGATATTCTTTGTCTCTTTTACCAGTTTTTGTCTTAAAGTCTGTTTTTTGATATTAAAATAGCTGCTCTGCTCATTTTTTATTTATTAACATGGAATAGATTTTCCAATTTTTTCACTTTCAGTCTGTGTATATCCTTGTTGGTAACGTGTTTCTTTTAGGCAGCATACAGATAGATTTTATCTTTTTAATCCATTCAGCCAGTCTATATCTTTCAAATTGGAGAACCTGGTCTATTTACATTTAGGTTACTATTGATAAATAATGTGTTAGTCCTGCAATTTTCCATAAATTTTTTATTTGTTTTGTATCTACTTTACTATTACTAACAGGTTTGTGACTTTATATTATTTCATGATGCTGATTATCTTTCTCCATCGCTTTGCAGAGTACATCCGTATGTTTCATTTGTAAGGCTGGTGTGGTGGTGACAAATCCAATTTTTGTCTTGGAAGGTCTTTAATTCACCTTCATTAAAAAATGAGAGCTTTACTGGGTACATTACACTCAGTTGACAGATTTTGTTTTGTTTTGCATTATACTGTTTTGTTTTATTTTAAGGACTTGGACAATATCTCTCCATTCTCTTCTAGCCTCTAGGGTTTCTGATAAGAAATCTGCTGTCAACCTAATTGGAGATACTTTAAAGAAAACATGGCATTACTCTCTTGCACATTTTAAGATCTTTTATTTATGTTTTACATTTGAAAATTTGAACATAATGTGTTATAGAAAAGATCTCCTTGATCATGTCTATTGGAGTTCTATATGCTCCTTGTACATGGATATCCATATCCTTCTCCAATTCAGGGAAATTTTCACTGAATATGTTTTCTAAGTCATTCGGCTTTTCCATTCCTAAGGGAATGCCTAAAACATATGTATTTGGTCACTTGATGGTATCCCATAAATCCTGAACATTGTTTTTGGTTTTTCTGATTCTTTTATTCTTTTTTGTTTCTGAAGCAGACATTTCAAAAGAATTGTGTTCTAACTTGGAAATTTTTTTCTTCTGTTTCTTTGAGTCTATTGTTAATGCTTTCCACTAAATTTTTTACTTGATTCATTGAATTCTTCATTTCTAATATTTCAGTTTGATTCTTCCTTTATATATATATATATATATATATATATATATTATATTTGACAGGCAGAGTGGACAGTGAGAGAGAGAGAGACAGAGAGAAAGGTCTTCCTTTTTACCATTGGTACACCCTCCAATGGCCGCCGCGGTTGGCACGCTGCGGCCATCCTCCAAGCACTTGGGCCATCCTCCACTGCACTCCCTGGCCACAGCAGAGAGCTGGCCTGGAAGAGGGGCATCCGGTACAGAATCTGGTGCCCCGACCGGGACTAGAACCCGGTGTGCCAGCACCGCAAGGCGGGGGATTAGCCTAGTGAGCCGCAGCGCCGGCCCTTCCTTAATATTTTTACCTCTGTCAGGATTTCTTTCCCATGTTATGTATGGGTTTCTTTAACTCATGCAATTGATTCTGATGGTTTCTGAGTAATCTTACAATTAGTTTATTGAATTCATTTTCTGGCATTTAATCAATCTCCTTATCTTCATAGTCTAATATTGAAATATTACTGATTTCCTTTTGAGGAGTCATATTGTGTTTGTTGCTCATTTTTCTTCTATTTCTTTGTGTAAACTTCTATATATCTGGAAAAACGCTTTTGATATCTCTTCTGAAAGCGTGGATTTTGGGAATATGCTTGTATGGATAAGTGTAATTCCTGTGATTTACAGAGGATATCCAGAGTTGTGTGCTGGGTAGGGGCCAAAAAAGAAACTTGAAAGTCCATCCAGATCTCCCATGTGAACTGTAGGGGCCTATCCACTTTAGCCATCTTCCTTCCATCCTCCCAAGATAAGTTAGAAGAAAACTAGAATGGAAGCAGACCAGCTGGAATTTGAACTTGACACTCCAATATGGTCTGTGGATATCACCAGTGACAGTTGAACCCACTGTGCCACAAAACTATTTTTCTTTTATCAACTGTGACCATAAGGTTTTCTAGTTATTGATGTTATCTGGAAGTGTTATAGTTTTAAATGGTATATTTTGTTGGCTGTCAGGTATAAATTAAATACTAATTCTCACTTTTAAAAATGAATATCTAGTTGATTCTACTTTATTTTTAAAAAATAATTTCCACATTGAATTTTATTGACACATTTTTTTTAAATTAGCTGGTCATATACATGTAGGTATATTTATGGATTCCATGTAGCTTCATGTGAGCCTTCTGAATCATGCTACATTGTTTTTATTACAGTGGCTTTATATTAATAATTGAAATTTGTTGGGGAAACTCCTCTGCATTTGTTTTAATATAATGCTTATTTAATTCCATGTCTTCTTCATATCCATATAAATTTTCAGAATAAAAAATATTTAGAGACATATTTAATCAGGGCCCAAGTTGTGACATAGTGGTTAAAGCTGCCAACTGCAACACCAGCATCCCATACAGGCACCAGTTCAAGTCCCAGCAGCTCTACTTCCAATCCAGCTCTCTGAAAATGCACCTTGGAAAGCAACAGAAGATGGATTAAGTGCTTAGACCATTGTACCCACATGGGAAACCTGAGGAAACTCATGGCTCCTGGTTTCAGACTGTTCCATCCCTGGTCATTGAGACCATTTGGGGAGTGAAACAACTGATGGAAGACTCTGCTGTCTTTCTCTCTCTCAATCTCTCTCGTTCTCATTCTCTCTCTAACTCTGCCTTCCAAATTAATAAAGTATATCTTAAAAAAAGAAATAGATTTAACCAAAAAGATGAAAAATATCTATAGTAAAATTTGTAACACACTGCTTAAATGAATTTAAAATTATAAAAAGATGTCCCTTTTTCAATGATCGAAAGAATTAGCATTATTAAAATGCCTAGAATCCCCAAAATGCTATATAGATTAATTGTAATTCTTAACAGAATACCAATGACTGCTTCATAGTGATAAAAATGATAATATAATTCACAACAAACCATAAAATACTTCAAATAGTCAAAGAAATCTTGAGCAAGCAGAACAAACCATAAAATACTTCAAATAGTCAAATAGTCAAAGAAATCTTGAGCAAGCAGAACAAAGCAGTGATAGTCTTAGTAATAATATATACAAAAAAGCTATGTTAGTAAAATAGCATGGTATTGGCATAAATATAGGCACATAGACCAGTGGAATAAAATGGAAACTCTAGCAGTAAATTCATACAACATGCTTTAAAATAATGGTGTCAGAAAATGATTTTTTGTGTGCAGAAGATTGAAATCTGACATTCACTATCTCAGTTTTTACAAAACTCAACAAAAATGGATAAAATACCTAAATGCAAGATCTTAATCTACAAAATCTGAGAAGACATTATAGGAGAAATGTGTCAATACACTAGAAGGGACAATTGTTTTATCATCCCTTAAATGCTAAAATTGACAAACGGGAATTCTATCAGACTAAAAATTTCTTCTTGGCAAACGAACCTATCAACAGAGTGAAGAGACAGCCTACAGAATGTGGGAAAACATTTGTAAACTATTCATCTGACAAAAGATTAAAAGCAAGCATATATAAGGTAATGAAAATTTGAATAATAATTTAAAAATCCAGTTAAGAAATGAGAAAATAACTTACAAAGATGTTTCTCAAACGAACAATAACAAATGACCAAAAATATATGAGGAAATGCTCAATTTCATTAGCCAAAAGGAAAATGCAAACCAAAAACTTAATGAAATATTACCTCATTCCAGTTAAATTTGCTATTATAAAAAAAGATAAAAGATAATACTCTTGGCAGTGATATGGAGCACTTGCACTTTGATTTAGGTTTATAAATTAGTATAGCCGTAATAGAAAATAATATAGCATTCTTCAAAAGATAAAACATAAATTTATGGATCCAATACTGGGTATATATCTAAAGAAAAAGAAATCAGTCTCTCATTGAAGCGCTTGGACACTCATGTTTATTACAGCATGATTCATAATAGCCAAGAAATGGAAACAACCTAAGTGGTCATCAACTAATGCATAAATAAAAAATGGTACATATGCAAAAGTGAAATAGTAACCATAGAAAAAGAATGAAATCTTGACATTACAACAACATGAATGAAACTGAAGATAATTTTGTTAAGGTAAATTAGGCAGGCACAGCAAAGCAAGTGCTGCATGATCTCATTAGTGGAATTTAAAAAAGTTGAACCCATGTAAGTTGAGAGAAGAATTGTGTTTACTGTTGACTTGGGAGAGAAGGGATAAGGGTGGAATGGGAAAAAAAAAAGATTAATTATTGAGTACCAAGTGACAGATAGAGGCCCTGGTATTGTTTTGAATAGTAGATTAACTGTAGCTAATGATAATGTACTGATGTTTTTTCTAAAAATAGTTGAAGAAATTATCTTCAATATTTCACCACAAAGAGTTATAAATGTTTGAGGATATGGGTATGTTTACTCTGATTGGAACACTATACAGTTTATGCATGTATCAAAACATAAATTGGCACCCCATAAACTGCATAATTTAATGCACAATTTTAAAAGGAAGAACAAAAAACCAGGAATCCTGAGTTAGGCATATCACTTACTGATTAATACCATGGTTAGGATGCTTGTGTCCCACATTGGAGGACCTGGATTTGACACCCAGGTATGGCTCCTGACTCCAGCTTTCTATTTTTTAAAAATATTTATTTATTTATTTGAAAATCAGAGCTGCACAGAGAAGGAAGGAGAGGCAGAGAGAGAGAGAGAGAAGAGAGAGGTCTTCCATCTGTTGGTTCACTCCCCAGTTGCTGCAATGGCCAGAGCTGGGCTCATCCAAAGCCAGGAGCCAGGAGCTTCTTCCAGGTCTCCCACGTGGGTGCAGGGGCCCAAGGATTTGGGCCATCTTCTATTGCTTTCCCAGGCCACAGCAGAGAGCTGGATCAGAAGTGGAGCAACCGGGCCGGCGCCGTGGCTCAACAGGCTAATCCTCCGCCTTGCGGCGCTGGCACACCGGGTTCTAGTCCCGGTCGGGGCACCGATCCTGTCCCGGTTGCCCCTCTTCCAGGCCAGCTCTCTGCTGTGGCCAGGGAGTGCAGTGGAGGATGGCCCAAGTCCTTGGGCTCTGCACCCCATGGGAGACCAGGATAAGCACCTGGCTCCTGCCATCGGAACAGCGCGGTGCGCCGGCCGCAGCGTGCCAACCGCGGCGGCCATTGGAGGGTGAACCAACGGCAAAAGGAAGACCTTTCTCTCTGTCTCTCTCTCTCTCACTGTCCACTCTGCCTGTCAAAAAAAAAAAAAAAAAAAGTGGAGCAACCGGAATTCGAAACAGCGCCCATATGGAATGCTAGCATTGCAGGCGGCAGCTTTACCCAGTATGCCACAGCACAGGCCCACCAGGTTTCAATTAATATGGACTCTGAGGAACAGTAGTACCAGCTTAAGTAATTGGGAAACTGCTATTCATGTGGTAGAACTGGATTGACATACAAGTTCAGTTTCAGTCTCTCAAATCAATAAACTAGATTCTGATTTCTGTCTAAAGATAGGGGCAAGGAAAGAAAGGGAAGGGGGAGGGTGGAGAAGGGAGTCCTCACATTTCATTTGTGAGAATGTAAACTGGACAGCCATTATAAAACACAGTTTAGAGGTTCTTCAAAAATATGGAAAAAAGCAGTACTATATGGTCCAGCTTTCTAACTTTTTAGTTTATATCCAATGAAAGTTAAATCACTATTTTCAAGCCATACCTGCACTCCCATATTCATTGCAGCATTATTAACTATTGTCTAATTGTAAAACCACTTAATTTATTTGACATTTTTTTCAGTTTTATTACTGTACACTTCAGCTCCAGAATTTTTTTTTAATTTTATTCCTAGTTCTTTGATGATATTATTTGCATGTATATAATTTTTCTAACTTTTAAGCCTGTTTATTGTTGTTCTCCTTTCACTTAGGGAGCATCTTTAAGGTTATACTTTTTAATCTTTGCCAAATAATACAAAGTCTTCATTTTCTGTTAAGTGTCTATTTTTTGAAATTTATTTCATTACTTTGAATGAGCTATGCTTCCCTGTTCCTTCACAAATGTATACCAAGTAAAATTATTTAATCTCTTTTTAATTCACCTGTACAACAGTTATTTTAAACTTCATTATTTTCAAATTAATTATTTTCAAGTTTTTTATTCATGTTTTCTATTATTTGAAGTTGTTTTCATACATTCTATCTTAAAATGTAAAGTATAGGGGCTAGTGCTGTGGGGTAGTGGCACTGGCATCTCATTTGGGTGCCTGTTTGAGCCCTGGCTGCTCCACTTCTGATCCAGCTCCCTGCGAATGGCCGGGGAAAACAGCAGAGTGTAGCTCAAGTGCTTGGGTCCTGGCACCCAGGTGGGAGACTTGATGCAGCTCCTGACTCCTGGCTTCAGAAGGGCCTCACCGTTGTGGCCCTTTAGGGAGTGAACCAGCAGATGGAAAATCAATCTCTCTCTCTCTCTTCCTCCTCTCTCTGTAACTGCCTTCAAATAAATAACTAAATCTTAAAGAATATAAAGTACAATACAAAGTTTTCACCATACCTTGTTTATTGCCATATATTTCATTTTTATTCTGTTTTGGTTTAACATAAATACAAATGTGTTATTATTTGATACTATTACTTTTTATTTATCAACTTATTTTTTGTGATTTGTACTTTGTTTCATTGTTCCTGCATATGTTCTTACTATACATATTACTATACATTTTATTTTAGTCATTCTTATGTTTTTCTTTTGATCTGTACAGTTTGACATGATTCATGTTTTCTGAATATGTGAATTGAGATAATGTGATTTTAGAAAATATGTATTATAGGCATTAAACATAATATTATACATTGTAATATATAAATTGAATAAATATAATATAAATATTATACATTGAAATGTGTATGTGCATACACTCCAAATGTCTTTTCTTCTGGCAGCCCAATTCTACATATTTTGGATATTTGCAAATTTTCTACATTTAATGTTGATTTATACTATTTCCTGTCTCTGTCTTTGTTTTCCATTCAGGAGTACCTCTAGGTTTATTGTTTATTTTTCCAACTATGTATAACCAGTTATTTAATTCACATATTGGGTTGTTGTACACTTAATTCAATGTCTTAAATTTTTTAAAACATTTATTTTTTAGATCCTCTTCAGAATTTTTGAATTGCTTCTTTGTACTTCATGTCTTCAACCCTTTATTAATTTCTGCATGTTATAATTGCAATAACTGAATATTTTTAGGTTTCATTTTTCTTTTTATATATATATCTATCTATATCTATATGTATCTATCTATATCTATATCTATA
This sequence comes from Lepus europaeus, assembly GCF_033115175.1. Classification (NCBI taxonomy): domain Eukaryota; kingdom Metazoa; phylum Chordata; class Mammalia; order Lagomorpha; family Leporidae; genus Lepus; species Lepus europaeus. The sequence goes on from NC_084831.1 coordinate 65,395,921, forward strand.
TATCTATATCTATATCTATATCTATATCTATATCTATATCTATATTCTCTGTCTGCTTATAGTACTAAGAGGACGATAAGCCCTCACCCAGATCCACTTAAAGGGTCAAGGTTACTTTGTTAAAAACTAATGATAGACCAGTGCCAAAGAAAGTACTTGACAAATTTGAAAAATTACTTTATGCTGTAAGTTAACGAACTCCTCAATGGATGAAAGAGGCATGTCTAGAGAATATACAGCATTCTTAAACAAATTTGGAGCACCTGAGCATCAAAGTAAATCCTGAATATAATGGATTATAGAGTTAGTAAAATAAACATCTATGAATTCACCTGTATGAAAATAAATAAAGTAAAAATGCAAATATTTGTGCATATTTTATTGTTACTGAAACTTAAAAATGTTGACAAAATGGCCAGCGCCATGGCTCACTAGGCGAATCCTCTGCCTTGCGGCGCCGGCACCCCGGGTTCTAGTCCCGGTCAGGGCACCGGATTCTGTCCCGGTTGCCCCTCTTCCAGGCCAGCTCTCTGCTGTGTCCAGGGAGTGCAGTGGAGGATGGCCCAAGTCCTTGGGCCCTGCACCCCGTGGGAGACCAGGATAAGCACCTGGCTCCTGCCATTGGATCAGCGTGGTGCGCCGGCCACGGTGCACCGGCCACGGCGGTCATTGGAGGGTGAACCAACGGCAAAGGAAGACCTTTCTCTCTCTCTCTCTCTCTCACTGTCCACTCTGCCTGCCACAAAAAAAAAAAAAATGTTGACAATTCTAGTTGTTTAAATAATATTGTTGATATATGTGCATTTTAACAAATGTGTAATTAGCATTTGTGCATATGCCATTATATCAGTTATATCTCAACAAAATACAAGGAGAGAGATGCAGAAAGAGAGAAGGAAAGCAAAAGAGATTCAAAGAACACAATTTTTCTTCAAAACAATTCATTGAATTTTTGGAAAGTAAAATACAGGTAGTTTAAAATATTATAAAATATATTTAGATGTCTTATAAAATCATAAGCACAGCTTCCGTGTCTAGTCTATAAACAACCTGAGAATCAGTCAGTTGTGATAAGTGATGTTGACATGAATCTGGACCTGTGTGTGTGTGCAGAAAAACACACAAAATCACACACACGCACACAGAAACACATTTATTTCATATTTTGTTGTTTTTTTTCAAGTCATGTTTCTTGAAATTTATTCTATTAGAATTTTTGAGCATTGGAAGGAAGGCGAGTCCACCCAAAGTAATTTGATGAGGTATCTGCTTCTGCTGGTATTTGCGAGTTCTTTATAGTTCCAATTTTAGTATATATGCTGCTGAAGTGAGCCCTGGGACCTTTTTTAAATACAAGATTACTTTTAGAATGTACTCACATTGTTAAGTTTTTCAAGCTATCCTATTTGAATGAATTCTGTCTACAAGCATATTTTAGAGACCTGCTATTACTCAGCCAAAACTACCCTTTTTAAAGTTGAAAGAAGAAAAAATATTCTCCATCCTAGAATTTTCTAGCCAGAAATTTTTATAAGAAAGTCATGGTTAGTATTTCTCTTTAGATTTATGATGTGGAAAATGGCGAGAATGCATGTTTTTCACAGTGTATAACTTCAACAGTTGGAAGGTTTGCTCTTTAGAATTTAAAGTGCAGTTAATATAAACAGTGATAATCAATTTGCCTTCATCTCAAACTGAAAAACATTAAAATGTACCTATATATTCTCTACCATATACTTTATTTACATGCACAAACATACGTCCATGTATGCATATCTATGTTGGAAAAGTTAGGTTGCTCCTTACTTTAAGTTAATGGAAATATATATTAGAACAGGGTTTCTAAAGGGTGATTTTTAAAAGTTCACATATTTTCATAATGGTACTTTATTCTAAAGAAATATTTTAGGTTCTGAAAAGTAGCTAGAAGAATACTTACTGCAAAATTAGTTAGAAGTGAAGAGAAAATAATAAAACTGCAAGCAATTTAAATAGCAAACTAAGCAACATATAAGAATAAAATAATATGCACTATTGTAATGTGATACTACATATTTTATTTAAAAAAATGTCCGGAGGGGCATTTGGAACAGCAGTTAAAGTGTCCACATTCCATAATGGAGTATGTGGGTTTTCTTCTCAGCTCTGGAACCTTATTCTAGATCCCTGCTAATGTATGCCTGAGAGAACAGGATGGAGTTCTTACTTTCTGGAATTCAGCATGGACCAGCCCCAGCTGTTATGGGAATTTTAAGAGTCAAGCAGAGCCCTGGCACTGTGGTGTAGCACGTAGGGCCACTACCTGCAGTGCTGGCATCCTATATGGGCACCAGTTAGAGTCCTGGCTGCTCCACTTCTGATCCTGCTCTCTGCTATAACAAGGTAAAGTAATAGAAGATGCCCCAAGTCCTTAAGTGGTAGGGCCAAGATTGAAACTCAGGCAATGGCCCTATAGTGTTTGTGTCTCTAAGCCCATGAACCTAAACTTGTAACATAATATTAATATCTTTTACTAGATTGCATGTAATATATTTACTGTCCAAAGATTATTGACATTAGAAATTACAACAATTCAAATCAATTGGCAATCTAGAAAAAGAGTTAAAGATTTTAAAAGCCATTATTAAAATTGCTATATTGGTCTATTATGTTATGTTATATGTGTGTACATATTATATGTCCACATGGGAAAATTTTATTAAGAGTTTTATTTTAATTGGCTTATAATAAGATTGTCCATAAAGTTAAGCTGCTAAAATTAATCAAAGATACATTTTAATTCGTGTGACCTGAATCTCTGTTTTATACTTGTTAGTAGAAAGAAACTAAAAACAATTTATATGGTTGTGCTCAGGTTTACTGGTTAAACAAACTACACCATGTTAGATATTTAAGAGGTGTTTTCAAATACATGATTCTTAAATTTATAGAAGGCATTGGACCTTCTGGTAAATGTTTTCTTAAGTTGTTATCTAATGGTTGAAACTATTTGCTAAGTATTCATGTAATATTGCTATTGTCAGCAAGTGATCTAGGACTTGCTCCCTCATTTCTCTATTCTAAGCCCAACTTGTTCTTTCATTTATCTATTCTCCTCAAGGTAGGAAACTAATTTTATTATAAAGAAATCTGTAGGATGCACTATTTAATCTTTAGATCTTATAAAAGAGATGGCTAACATTTTTCTGTAATAGCATAGCCAAAATAAAAGCTTAAATGATAATCTCATAGCTAGATTTACTTCGCCATCAGTGAAGTAAACAGTAAGTAGAAAAAACCTCCCTTTCAGACCAAAGGGAAAGAAAGTTTTAAAGTGAGAATATAATTTTCCTCATGGGCATTGTCTACCTTAGAAAAACTACTACAGACTATAGACTATAGACTTGTAGTTCAGGCCACTGAAGATTAGAGATGGGACTTGGGAACTCCCTTGACTTGCATCCTCTGGTCTGCTTTAACACAAACCAGGAGGAAAAGAAAGCTAGGCATCAGAAGCAATGGGTGGCAGGCCTATTAATGGCTGATCTGTACAGTGATCTGCCCTCAAGGAGACCCAACAGGCCAGTCCACTGCAGTGGCTTTCAATGTGGTAAGCATGGGCTTCAGCAGAAGTCAGCTTGTGAAGAGCCCTGGCAGCTCTGCCAAGAGTTGGATCACTGGAAATGGACCTGCCCTGGAGTCGAAGGATGCCCAGGTCAGAGCCACAGATCTTATTGGCTCTAAGCTGAAAAGCCCTTCACTCAGCCCAACTTCCAAAGTGACCACTGCAGCTGAGGGGACGGCCAAGTAGGGCCAGCAACATTGCAGGCAGAACTGTAAATTTCTTGTTAGAGATGCCACCTGCCTTTACCTGGCCAGCTCTCCTCCCAGGCCAGCCAAGTAATGAAAGTCAACAGAGTGCCTTCCCCTAGGAGGTTCACACCTCCCTTAGTATGTACCCCATGTGAAGAGATAGATATGTCTGGGACTCTTAACTTACAAGGCCTAAAGCCCAACAGATTATTATCAAGCCCCTTCTATCAGGTTCTATTTGCCTCTCAATCAGAAAAATTACTTGTAGCTTAGACAGCATCTTTCTTAGCTCCTCTAATAATGACTCTGTCCTTTGTTCTAGGCCCTGTCTAGTGCACTTGGGCCTCATTCCTTTGTAATCATAACCTCTACTCTACCACCAATGGCTCTACTCCCAACCTGTGTGTACTGATGGTCCTCTTCCCCACTTAATGCTGTATAATTGTTCAGACCTGGTAAATGCCACTCTTAGGATCATTGGTTACTATCCTCACCCTGTCTTTTATGATCTTGTCTAAATATGATCAGAGTCAGTGAACTTGGAAGGCTTCCATAGCCTTGGCAACTCATGACGACAGCCTAGGGTGGTTACTGGCGCCATAGAGTGTCAATTTGTTGGGTCAACAACAGGAGTCACTGTGCACTTGCTCCTCATGTGGGATCTCTGTCCTTAATGTGCTGTACATTGTGATTTAATGCTATAACTAGTACTCAAACAGTATGTTTCACTTTGTGTTTCTATGTGGGTGCAAACTGTTGAAATCTTTACTTAATGTGTACTGAATTGATATTCTGTATATAAAGATACTTGAAAATGAATCTTGATGTGAATGGAAAGGGAGAGGGAGTGGGAGAGGGGAGGGTTGTGGGTGGGAGGAAAGTAATGGGAGGGGGAAGCCATTGTAATCCATAAGCTGTACATTGGAAATTTATATTCATTAAATAAAAGTTAAAAAAAGAAATTACTAAATAAAAATAGCACAGCAATATAGTAAATATGTCAATATAAACGGTATTTTTGTGATGAAATTTTGGAGATTTTTGAGGTTATGCTGTGCTTTTCTGCCTCCAAATATGTACAATAAGAAAAAAAAAAAAATATATATATATATATATATATATATGTGCCTGTTATTTTAAAACAGATTTAGTTATTTTATTTGAAAGGCAGAGTTACAGAGAGAAATGGAGAGACACAGAGAGTTATCTTCCATCTGATGGTTCACTTCCCAAATGGTTAACAATAATCAGGGCTGAGTCATGCCATATCCAGAAGCCCAGAGATTCTTTGGGGCCTCCCAAGTGATTACAGGATCCCAAGGACTTGGACCATTGTCTGCTTCTTTTCCAGGCCATTATCAGGGAGCTAGGTTGAAAGTGGAATAGCCAGGACATGAACCTGTGCCCATAAGGGATGACGTCATTGAAGGTGATGGCTTACCTCACTATACCACAATGTGAGTCACAGACTATTTTTTCTACACAATAAACTTATGTGAAAGAAAATAGGTAGCAAACTATAACTTATAATGAAATAAGAAAATACAATAAAGGAAATAATCGTAGAATTTAAGTAACTAACTGGAACTAAAACTGTAGATTGTTGTATTTGCTCATATACTTAGGTATAACACCAACAAGCTTTTCAGAATATACAAAATTCAAAAAATTTCTCAGACTGGACTATACGTAAGTGTGGTTACCCTTTTCAGACTAGTCTGTAGTACGTGCATCTATATTTTTATTACTATAATCATTAATTTGAGTTTCCAATTTTGACATTGTTCATTATGAGTATTTGATTGCATAGAATGGTAAATACTTCAGAGAAATTAAGTAAAGTGGGATTTCCTCTTCTCACAAACAGATGGTAATAACTAATGCAGAACACGTAATTTGCCTACACTGCTTAGGTTAAGGTTGAGTTATTCTTCTCTTCCGGTGGTTGTTAATATGTTGTTTTGTTGTCTAGTAGAACATACATGTCCTTCTTTGGTGGCTAATTGCTGTAGATATCACAGTGGTTCTCTCATGGAGAATTAGCCTGCCATCAACACTGAGAAGAGCTTCTTCTTATAGATGCCATGGTGCTTAATTTTCTATCATTAAATTTTCAACAGTTCATGGGTTCTTAGGAACCAGGAATAATGGTTCTGGCTGTGCTGTTTCCATCTTGAGGCTGATTTCACATAATAAAATTGATGTATTTTGAGTTCCTTGCTTCTTCATTAGTTTGCATTGAGTTAATGCAACATTTGTTTCTATTAAACAGATATTTGATCACAACTATTTTGTGATATTTAGTAATATATAAAAGTAGGTTACTATGAAAAGCAGCATAGTATCATAAGTACTCATTTTCATTCCAAACACTAACTAAAATTTTAAATTTGAGCATGTTATTTTGTTTCTCAGGTAGTCAAGTTCTTTATCTATAAAAAACTAATAAAAAATCTTGCCCAGATAAACATGGGTAACTAAACTATATTATTTCTTTAATTTCCTCTCATGGTCTGTTGGCTGTGTAGAATGTTTTATGAAATGGCATGACTTTCAAGGTTTGCTGGGAAGATATTTAGGAATTTAGTGGTTCTTCTGATGTGTCAAAGAAGAGTTCTTTAAGTTAATGGCTTTGTAAAACCCTTGTAGAAAAGGAAGAAAGTGAGAAAATTAACTTATCTATGCTTTTCATCTTCACTCTGTTGACAAGGTTTGCATAATGTCCAAAAATATAATTCTGTGCTGGGGAGGGTCATTTGCTACAGCAGTTATTATACTGCTTGCAATACTCATATTCCATATTAGAATGTCTTCTTCAAGTCCTGGCTATTCCATTTCTAATCCACCTTCCTGGTAATGCACACCCAAGGAAGCAGCAGATCATGGTTCAGGTAGTTGTGTTCCTGCTGCCCATATAAACTACTCAATGGATTGAGTTTCTGGCTATTCGTTTTGGCTTGTCCCAGCCCTGGTTGCATTAGGTATTCAAGGGGAGAGAACAGTATACAGAAGTTCTCTTTTCTCTTTGCTTCTGCCTTTCTTTTTCTGTCTCTCTGACTTTCATATAAAAATGAAATTAACTATATTTTTTAAATGTAAGGAGTTTAGAATGTGAATACTAACATAAAACATGTCACTTAAAAATGATTCCCTCTATAAGGACTCCTTTGTTATCAAACTAAGAATAACATTGATATGGAACATTATGAAATTAAGGTCTGACACACTTGTGTTTAGGTCTGAACTACCTATATTTCCTAACTTCTGGCCTTTGTTATCAAAGTATAGAAGGTTAGAAGTATAAAATTACTTGAGAGGACTTTGGGGCTACCCAAATTCCTAGGGATGGAGATTAAAGTGATTGTATAATAGATAATGATAAATTAGCACTATTGGATACACAGATATTGTGCTGTACATCTTTTATATAATTTTAATATGAAAACTATAAAATTATCACCATTTTACAGATGAAAACCTGATATTTATAGATGCGAGTAATTTGTACAGTGCCATGCTACTAATTACTTGTAGAGCAAAAATATGTGCTTTGCCAATTTATGGAATAACAAAATCAACTTAAAAAAAAGCACCATCCACATGCACACATACCAATCTTCAAACTCTTCCAAGAGATGGAAGATGAGGTAAAATTACCAACCTATACTAGAAAGGCAATGTTTACCTGAAACCAAAATTAGACAAAAACAACACCATAGGACAGACCAATATTCCTTATGACTATCATTGTAGAAATCGTCAAAAATATTAATAAATGGAATCTAGCAACACAAAGAATGATTAAATAACATCACTAAGTGAACTTTATCCCATGAGTGCAAGATCAGTTAAAAAATCACTATGTTCCTAAAGTATTTGTGAAATGCATGAAGTTTGTGTACCTTAAAGAAAAGGTTTTCTGGAAAAAAAGTGTTCGATGAACAACAAAAAAAGCAATTTTATGTAATGCTTGATATTATAGTGATAATATAGAGGACACACAGTACATGATCAACTCAATAGGTACAGAACAAACATTCAACAGATTCTCATATCCATGTATGATAAAAAAAAAAGTAACAAGTAGAAACAGGAACTTCTTCAACATGAAAAAGGATGTCTATGAAAAATCCAAAGTTAACTCATATTTATCGTTGAAAGATTAAATGCTTTCCTTGTAAGGACATGGAAAAGAAAGGGTGTGAAGGGTACCCACTCTCACAATTTCTGTTGAGCTATATTCCCCAGGCAACTGCCAAAACAACCGGACAAGAAGAAGATATAAAGATGATCCAAATTAGAAAGCAAAAAAAAAAAATTATATTTCCTAATGACAGGAGCCTTTATAGAGGTAATTCTAAGAAGCCTCACTACAAAGCTATAATGTTAATGAAAAAAGTTTGACAAGTTTACAGATTAAAAATCAATAAGGAAATAGCAATTATATTATATACTCTAGCAAAGGATAGGTTGAGAACGAAATCAAGGCTACAATTGCAATTATATTTGTATATAAAACTATACATTCTAAAAAATTAGGAAACAAATTGTACAATATGTCATATTGATGAGGTGGGCACTTTTGGTCTCCCTTTTTATATGTGAAGTCTGTGACATTTTACCATTAAATAACCTGCATAAAATTTCATAAAAAGAATTTTTGACATTTAAATAATTCAAGTGATTCTATTCCTCATTCTTTATCCTGATCACTGCACAACGTTTTCTCTAACTATACAATAGCTTAGAAACATCAGCATGTAGAGGCAATATAATACTTCATTGAACACAGGGATAGTGGGATATTTACAGACAGGTGACTCAAATGGACAGCACAAATGGAGCTCTGAATATCAATCAGGAAAGCCTCCATATTCAGTGGAAAATTGGGGACATGTGAAACAAAACCTGAAGCATCATGAACATAGAAAAATTATAGAAACAATGCACCTGTGTTAAGGAGCATCATCAAGACTCTACTTATAACTCAGGCAGTTGTAGAAATATTGTCTCTACTCTGAGTCAACCCTTGCTGTAAGTAAAAGTTCCTTCCTTCCCCTCCCCTCCCCTCCTCTCCTCCCCTCCCCCCTCCTTCCTCCCCTCCCCTTCCCTCTCCTCTCCTCTGCTCTCCTCTCTCCTCTCCTCTGCTCTGCTCTCCTCTCCTTTCCTCTGCTCCCCTCCCCTCCCCCCTCCCTCCTCCCCTCCCCTCCCCTCCTCCTCTTTCCCTCCCCTCCCTCCTCCCCTCCCCTCCCCCCCTCTTTTCTTGGCTCACTGCTTATGAACACATATAAAGTTACTAGTCATGTGAGTAGAGTAATGATGGTAGAAAGCATATAAAAGGAAAACCAGGGGCTAGTATGACAGCGTAGCAGGTTAAGCCACCACCAATGATACCATTGTCACCTATGAGCACTGGTACATGCTCTCATGTGTTGTTCAGCTTTTTTCTGTATAGTGTAAATTACCCATGGTATAGCTGCTTTTGTCAAGGGCCAAAATTCTGATGAGAGATCACACTAGTCAGTTTTAGAGGTCTTTTGCCATTTTGCTCACGAGAGTAGTATTATTGATGCAAACAAAATCACACATTACTCTTCTTTCATCAACCAGTCTTCTTGGATTCATGAAAATTAGGTCTTACCAAGAAATGGGTTTTATGATGCTTAATTTATCAATTTGCCTAAGATAATAGCTATTCAGGGTTTCTGAAAAATCAACTAAAATGTTATGTTTCCATACTCATACATAGCCACATTAACTACGTTAATACACCATCGTAAATCTAACTGTGAGTTTATATTGGCTTGTTATGTTCTTTCATCTATCACCTTAGCCTGATTAATTTTTATTCAGAATATATATATATATGAATATATATATGTATATATATATATATATGCTTATGGCAGTAAGGAGACTGTTCACTTGGGGTTAGTGTAGGCAATTTAATTATTGGTTTTTAAATCTGGAAATAATAAAATTATATTCATGTGCTTTTATGAAGTTAGCAATTTATGTAAAGTGATCATTACTATGTTGCAGTTAACAACTCTTATCCTTTAAAAACCTATCTCATTTAATGTCATTTAATGAGCCACTAAATATATTCAAGAGTTCATTAGAATCATTCAAATGTTCCGAAAAACATAAATGTGAAGTATGCACAGCTGAAGATGGTTCAACACAGTGTGTAAGACATAAAATATGTCTTGAGCTATAGTTCAAATGTGTGCTTTCCCCACTGAGAAAATCCAGACGTGTGTTCTTCCCATTGAGCTCTAAAAGTTGCAACAGATTTTCCTCCAAAGCTCCTTAAAGCTAGAAAACTCTGTTCTCATCCTTTATGCTCTAGGCAGAAATTGAATCCACCAGTTGTATACAATGCTGGAAAAGGTTTTCTTATTGCATTACTTGTCCTAGATTTTTTTTTCCTTTGAGTAAGATATAATGAATAATAATTTCATGTATGAATCAAAATTTTATAATTTCCTTCAAAAAGATCTCATATTTATCACTGTTATCTGAGTAATGCTTCCCCTAGAAGAGCAAAATCAGATAGTATGTGAATGCTTTGCCTTTTTGACTGGGATCAGTCAGGGACAGGCATTTTCTCAATGTGAGCCTGGAGGTATTTCTAACAAAGAGATACATGTTTGTTTGCTATTCTCTTAGAAGAGGGAATGAATTTGTTTCAAGAGTAGAATATTACTGTTGTCAATTTAGAAAGCCCGAAATGTATGTACCAAGAAAACACATAAAATGCCATATGCCTTCACCCCTAAAATTATGATAATAAAAATGCTAATAATGTGTCTATTCCACATAATTCAAATGTCTTAATTTCCCTATATGCAAGAAATGAGTGGGCAAATTTATCTCATCTCTTGGCCAGGGGCGTTGTGAGGAATTAATTTCAGAATAATTTTTCTGTTCTTCGATGAAAGTCATGAGGACTATAGTAATAAGAATTATGTTATATAGCACTCTTTATATTCCAGACAGGTTGTGTTTTGGAAATTTGTACTCTTCGGGTTTTTAAAATGATTATTTATGCCAAAACTTTTTTCCAATTGCTTTTGATAAGCCTCATAAATGCAATGAATTACTTGTGCTTTCTTTTTAAAGCTGACTTTGAATCTTTTAAGACAAGTTTCTCAGTCACAATAGACTTGTTTCTACTTGCAGTGCATATTGTGGTCTCAACTGCAGCCTCCTGCAGGGTCTAAGGTTTCCTGCTGAGTTTCACATGACCAACATTATCACAGCACTGCTTGCTACCCACTGCTTGTTTACTTCATATTCTAAACGCAAATTTAGTTGTCTCTCTCCCCTCCCAGATGTTAGTTGTAATTTAATAAGTGATATGCCTTCTTAAATTTTTGAAACCAGGTTATTGTGCATTTTCACATTAAGATGGTAGCCAGCCCAGTGTTTTCTTCAGACTTCCAATGAACACATAGAAAGAAAAGGAAAGTTATGGCAGCAATGCGAACTCGGAAAATTAGTTAAAATCTATCAGACCTTAATAGAATTTCTAATAGGCAACAGATGCTGATATGGAATATCAGGCCAAAGCAGGAAATTAGTAAATTTGAGCCTATACCCAATGTGTTTCTCTGCCTCGCAGGTGTTTATTACTTCCTGACCTGAGGGAAGGCAGTCATACTTCATACCACATTGGATCTGCTTTATGAGGCAGGCAGGCAATAAAGATGACTTCACCTTCCTGTCCCCCCATTGGTATTTCTTTTTGTCTGCACCACTCATCAAATAAATTTCTCTGCAGTGTTACCGGAAGGAGGAGTGGGAAAGCAGTAGAGCGCTACATCACAGAATGTGGATTTAGTGCTTGAAAATGGGCAGAACAGAGCCCTCTGGGGGTGCAGTTTTATTGGATTGTTTTTAGGCAAGAGAAGAATTGTAGATTGCTTCAAACTGCCTGGAAAATGTGCCATCGTTGCAAACTGAAGATCAGGGATGGTGAGCCTCCATCCTGCAAAGCCATGCTAGATGAATGACTGCTAGATATTGCAAATGTGGCTTTGGTCTAAAGCAAAACATAAATGGGTTATCAGCAAAACAGAGACACTTTTACCAGCCACTAGGCTAATGCTTTTCAGCAGGTGCTCAATGTACTGCCTGAATCAGCCTTACTTCGTTAACTTGTTAAATGTGTGTATTCCTCAGTCTCCTTTTCCTCACAATTTCTAGCTTTGTTGTGAGAAGAGCATCACAGTTCCATTGACTTACAACAACAAACATCTGTTTTCTACCCAGGGTTGCTGGGGCTTTGCTTCACGTGTGTCCTTGTTCTTGAACAATGACTGAAGGACAGCTGTTCCTTGGGACATGAGATTCTCCTAATAGTGGGAAGAATCCAGAAATGGATCAGATCCATACACTTGCTTACGGTTTATTTATTTAATTGAAATGCAGAAAGGGAAGAAAAGAGAGAGAGACAGAGACACAGACAGAGAGAGATCTTCCATCTTCTTTTCTCTCTCCAAATTCTTGCAACAGTTATGGCTGCCCCAGGCCAAAGGCAGGAGTGTGGATATTGTTTTTTAAGGTTCTCCGTGTACAGCAAGAATCTGAGTTATACCGATAAATTCTTCCTGGAAGTCCGAGAATAAATTTCCTTAAATTAAAGTATCATAGATATGTATGATATATGTTTCAACAGTTCATCAGCTTTTTAAAAAGATTAATTTTTATTTATTGAGAAGCAAACAAGCAGAGTGGTCTTATCTATTGATTAGGGGCCCAAGCACTTGAGCCATTACCTGTTGCTTCCAAGGATGCATTAGCAGGAAACTGCCTTTAAAGTAGAGAAGCCACGTCTCAAGTCAGGTACTCCGAATTGAGATACAGTTGTCCTACGTGGTGTCTTAACTTGCTGCACCACAACTCTGGCTCATGTAATTTTATTTGAAACAAACTCTTGAATGTGGCATATGTTGTATAGACATACTCCATTGCTCAAAGCAAGAAAATAGGAATGTACCACAAACCATATAGCAACACATGGGAACATGTATCCCTTTAAAAGGAACTGGAAATGTAATTGTTAAAAATACCAGTTTCCCAGAAACCTAGAAAATATTTTTATAGGCCAAGTGTGGCACATGATTTTTATTTTATCAGTCTGATCATATCATTGCAATACATATTTAATTGGAGACACTGAGCCATGTGAGTAGTGATGTGTTTTATGTTCTTTCTTTTATGATAAAGTTGGGGTCTGCTCAATAAGCATGCAGAAAGCTTATTTTGAGAAAAATGCATATTGAGTTATATTTTTAGAATCATTTCATTTTATAGTATTATATCAATAAATGGAGACTAAGATTGGATAAATAATGAAATCATGTAAAATTAATAAGCCCAGCTACCTGCAAAAGCTAAGTGGCCTTTTCTCCCAGTCTTGGCTAGGACCAGCTTTAAGCCACATCCATCAAACTGTCCCCACAAGGGTCCAGAGGACCCCCCCCCATTTCCTCTCCTCTATGAAATGGTTAATGCTACTCTTAGGATCATTGGTTACTATTCTCAACCCTGTCTTTTATACTACAGTGTCTAAGTGTTTACAGCAAGTTATAATGGAACAAACGAAGGCCTTCAACAACCAGGCGGTCAACCAAATGCTGCTACAGCAATATACTCGGCTCCCCACCCAGGAGACAGCAGCCTGAGACATTGTCCCATGCCAGCAAAGAGTACCTCATCACCCCATGTCAGCAGGAAGTAGCTCTAAAGACAGATCATCGTCCCTCTACCCCCCTGGACTTTTGGGACTAATGTAACCCCATACAAATCCTGCTTTATAAAAAACAAAAGGGGGGAATGTTAGGAAACTGGCGCAGTTTTAGCCAGGTGGCTGCACAGCCCAGCTACCTGAGCCAGGCTCCACCCCCATCCTAATGGGATTCACTGCTCCTGCTTCCCTGCTCGCCCTCAGGCAAAGTTTTAAAAGGGCCTGTTCCTGAACACGTGCTCTCTTGGCTCTGCTCCCTGCTCTTTTGGCCTCTCTTGGCTTCTCTCTTCCTCTCCTCTCTCTTCTCCCTCCTCTCTGTCTCTCTCTCTTACAGTCTACTTCTCTTTTTCCTTCGCCGCCCCTTCACTCCGGTCTGTTGAGTGTTCCCCAATAAACCCTTTCCCTTAAAATAAATAAATAAATAAATAAATAACAGATTAGGAAATAACCAGTCAAGTAATGGGACTTGAAGAGATACTCAATACTAAACATTTAATCTGAGTTAGCAGTACTGGTGATTATAATTGACAGTGCATAATATTGAACCTACAATACAGTCAATAATTTTAAAAAATTAGTGCTAAATATAGAGTAGTATATAAAGAAGATGAAGTGAATAAGGAGAGGATAATAGGTATATAAATCACAAAATATAAATTAAATATTCAAATGACTAATATCACAAACAGAAGAAAATACAGGAGAATTAAAATTATTAAAAGCCTGCCTATTAGGAGAACACAGTGAATATCAGACAAGTTGTTTAAATATCCAAATCTAAACACACATACACACACACACACACACACACAAAGAGGGCTTTAAAACACTCAGGGACAGAGAATGCATTTAGTCAAGAGTTAATATGTCTAGGTCCCACACAAATGTACTTGGGTTTGGTTCCCAGCTTTTACTACTGATTTTGGCTTCCTGCCAGTGGGAAACAGCATTGATGGTTCTAGTAATTGGGATGCTGTCTTTCACATGGGAAACCCGGATAGCATTCCCAAATTTCTGTTTTGGTCCTGGCCCTGCCCAGGCTATTGCAGGCACTGGGAGGTTGTATCAGTGCAAGAGACCACACTGTCTATCTGTTTGCTTCTCTCTAGATTTCAAATAAGTAAGAGTTAGCCTTTTAAAACACTGAAAATATTTTTATAGGCCAAATGTATATATAATATACTTTTGTAATGTATATATAATATACTTAACAAAACTTTGATTTAAGGATTTTATTTTCAAATGTCTGGGAAAAATTATCAGACTATCTCAAAATCCTGCTCTATGCTGAGAACCTTAAGCCAACAAAACAATATCTATAGATATTTGAAGGAAAATATTGTGATTTAGCAATTCAACTTCCCCATCTATGGACAACATGGCACTCCCATATTTTCAAGCTGAAAAAATTACTTTTTTTCTCCTATTTATACTTGATGTATTTTTTAAATATTCCAAAGGTAATTCTCATAAAAATTACACAAAGAAGCATAATTTACATTGATATAAAATTACAACCTCATAATATAAATGAGAAATTTTTGGGAAAAAAGAATGCTAAATTTCTTATCTTTTATATATTCTAAAGACCCAATAGTATATGAATGAAGAAATTAGATCAGAATTCATCCAAATAATATGGTCATTGAAACATTCAACAAATGTTAACATTCCCTATTTGTACGTTTAGGTAAAACTCATTAAACATAATATATTAAAATGTACATGTTATATGTGATTTTGCTAGATATTCATGAAGGGAAATGAATAAAGTTATCAATACTAATGATCATACCACGTCTCCAGATCCATTAAATTTTCTGATAAAGTAAGCAAAGGAGAAATTATTGATTCCTTGAAGAGATGAAGAAAATATAGAACAATAGTCTGTTTTGTCTTCTAGAGCTAGAGAGTAATTTAGAAAAAATGAAACGTCGCATAATGCAATAGTGGAGGTATGACAGGGATACAAGAGCCAATGGAAAGAACTCAAGATCAATACCAACAGTGAGAAGATATATTGATTGTATGTATCCTTCATATACTATGAAGAAAATGACAGTTTACCTGATACCTGCATCCAAAACCCATAAACTCTACACATCAGACAAATGTCAGTTGAAAGATGTTCTACTAAATATCTGATCCAAACTCCTCTATACTTTGAAAATCACCAAAAACAAGAAAAATTCAAGGAACTGTTGCAGAGCACAGCAAGCTAAAGGGACATGACATCTAAATGAAGCAGGTGTTCTAAATGGGATCACAGAACAGAAAAGAGATCTCCAAATGCAAAAATTTGGGAAATCTAAATAAGGTATTGACATCAGCTAATAATACATCATTATTGGTTCACTAAATGTAACAAAGTTACTATACTAAAATAAAATGTTTTAAGAGAAATTGTATACTGGGTATGTGGGAACTCTTGACTATCATAATTGTTCTGTAAACTTCAACATTTCATAAAATAAATCATATTTTTAGTAAAAAAGATAGCATTTCAGTGATTTGAGAATTAAGATATTAATAGAAATGAATTTGCATTAATTTTCCTATCATAAAATGACATTTTTTAAAAAACATGAAAATGATTTTTATTCTGGAAATATGTGGTAGACTGATGAAAAAAGAGTAAAATGATAATTCATGATTTAAGCTTTTTAGTTCATGCTATACAGGGGGAATTGCAAAGATCTGTAAATTCACCAAGCTATAAAAACATATGAGATTTAAAATTCCTTATGGTAAAAATTAGGATGTTGTTGATAACATTGTAAAAATTATTTGGTTGACAATTAATGGATAAATGTTCTAGCTCTATCTTGAACAATTAACAAGCTGGGGTGGAAGCTCTTTACCCTATCTGTAGTCCCTCATTTTATTAAGGTAAAATGACTAACTTGTTGCTACTGATACAATAAAGAATAAAGTATAAAGTGTAAGCCCTATCATGTTTATTTAATACCATGCCTCTGACTTTACATAAGCTTTTGTTCAGTTTTGAAAAAAAACCCATTTTATTTGTCATCTATTGTAACATTTTATACTATTTATTCAAAAGAGTTTTAAAATATATTCTTCCTTGAGTTCACAAAGAAAGCAAAAAATATAACTTCTTTTGTAAAATTAGAACTCTACCTTTGATGCATAGTTTAGTGTAGTTACTCATCATGTTTGTCTTTTAGCCTTGGCTTCCAGGAAGCTTTGAGCCATGTGTTGCCCTCTAATCATAAGACCATTACTCAGACTAAGGTTTTAAGTATAATAATTCACTTCCTAATATTTTTGTTTTGTGATTTGTTTTCATTTGTAGAGTTAATATAAAAATGATGATTTTTTTCTCTTAGAAATATTCAAAATATGTGTTTATGGTGTGTGTGTGTATGTGTGTGTAATGAACAATGCATGTTATTATCATTCACTTGCTGAAGGCAATAAAGTATTAATCTATAGAATATCAGAACTTTTGCTTTGAAATTATTATTTAGATACTTCAGAATTGTCTCTATTTTATGCTGACATCTATATAATTTTTAACATTGTAGCTGTACCTCCATTTTGGAACAGCTGTACACTAATTTGAGTAATGTGCAATTTAGTGTTAGTAATTCAATAATCCCAAGTAAAGCCTTCTGTTAAAATGTCATATATTTTATTAACTGGATGAAGTATTTGATAAGGAAACTAATCAATTAAATTTTCAATTGAATATTCTAGTTGTAAATCAAATATCCCCTCTCTAAAATGCTATGGTTCTTAAAATATCTAATGAATAAACTTAGACTTGTTAATAAAAACACAGAATTATTCTTCTTTAAAAGAAATAGGACTATTGCAAATGTAAGGATTTTTAAACCAAGATTGTATGAGTTTCTGTGACTTTTTTTTTATTTCCAACATTTCTCCTTTTAATAAAGTGATTCATGAAGAGGTTTCTATATTTTAAGCAGTATCATCCATGTATCCTAAATGTTCAAATTGATCTCAGATCAACTCCAATCTCTGATTTATTGCTTTGCCAGATCCCTATGTGAAAACATACGTGGTCTAACAGTGTTGCCCACCTTCAATTGGTACCTGCACATCCCACTGAAGCAGTGGGTACTCAACCATATCCCCTGGCTCCTCCATCTGGTTGAATCATTTTTCCTTCAGTGATGGACAATTTAATTTTGTATTTATCACACTGAAGTTACCATATAGTATTTAAAGTAAATTATTTTGCAATTGAAAGTGTCCACAAAACAGTTTTCTGTGTTTATCCAAATGTCTTGAGCAAATTTAATAACACAGCTTGTAAACTAATTGTTGAATAATTAGAATCATCCTATAAAGAAAGTTCTGCATTCTTAGAGGGAAAATCTGCATTGACACACTAATTTATCTTGTTGAAGATCTTAATGTAATATTTACAATTAATTTTTGGTTAGGTCTTTTGTAATAAAGATAAATAAAGGACCTCAAAAATTAATGGAGCCCAATATTTATCAACTTTACTCAATCAACCAACCAAAATTTAAGGCAAAAAAGTAACCCCATATTATTTTGTTTATCCACTAATCCAAACAAAATTATCAATTTTTTCCTTTGATTCTTACTTTTTAAATGCATTTTTTTTAAGAGTGACAGAAGCTCAACCAACAGACTGGGAGCTTCCAATTAACCACTAGTTCACTCCCCAAATACCTGCTACAATGCTGGGAGATGGGAACTGAACCCAGGTCTCCCATGAGGTGACAGGGATCTAATTATCTGAACCAGTACTGTTGCTTTCCAACATTTGCATCAGCAGGATCCTGGAAAGAAGCTAGAGTTGAAGTGAAACCCAGACACTCTCATTCTTGTTTCAAATGGCAATTTAACTTATAAGCCAAACACCTATCCCTCTGCCATTAGCTTTTTTCCCCCTAGTCTCTCTCCCTCTGTTCATTACTAAATGTTACAGTATTTAGCGCTTTGATTGTATTGAGGAATGTTCCTTCTACACCCAATTTGCTTAGAGTTTTCATTATGAAAGAGTGTTGAATTGTATTGAATGCTTTCTCTGAATCTATTAAGAGAATCATATGGTTTTTCTTCTGCAGTTTGTTAATGTGGTGTATCACATTGATTGATCTGCAAACACTGAATAATCCCTGCATACCAGGGATAAATCCCACTTGGTCTGGGTGGATGATCTTTCTGATATGTTGTTGCATTCTATTGGCCAGAATTTTATTGAGGATTTTTGCATCTATGTTCATCAGGGATTTTGGTCTGTAATTGTCTTCCAATGCTGCATCTTTCTCTGGCTTAGGGATTAAGGTGATGCTGGCTTCATAGAATTTGGGAGGATTTCCTCTGTTTTTCGATAGTTCTGAATAGTTTGAGAAGAATTTGCGTTAGTTCTTCTTTAAATGTCTGGTAGAATTCAGCAGTGAATCCATCTGATCTTGGGCTTTTTTTGTTGGGAGTGCATTTATTACTGTTTCAATTTCTTTCTCAGTTATGGGTCCATTTAGGTTTTCTATGTCTTCCTGGTTCAATTTAGGTAAATTGTATGTGTCCAGGAATCTATCCATTTCTGATAGATTTCCCTGTTTGCTGGCATACAACTCTTTGTAGTAATTTCTGATGATTCTTTTTTATTTCTGTGGTGTCTGTTGTTACATTTCCTTTTTCATCTTTGATTTTTATTGATTTGGGTCTTTTCTTTTTTTAGTTAGTTGAGCCAATGGTGTGTAAATTTTATTCATTTTTTCAAAAAACAGCTCTTCGTTTGGCTGATTTTTTGTAATTATTTTTTGATTCAATCCTGTTGATTTCTTCTCTGATTTTAATTATTTCTCTTCTCCCACTAGATTTGGGTTTGGTTTGCTGCAGTTTTTCTAGATCCTTGAGATGCATTGAAAGCTCATTTATTTGTTGCCTTTCCAATTTGTTGATGTAGGCACCTATTGCTATAAACTTTCCTCTCAACACTGCTTTTGCCGTATCCAATAAGTTTTGATGTGTTGTTATCCTCATTTACTTCCAGAAAGTTTTTGATTTCTCTTTTGATGTCTTCTATGACCCAGTGTTCATTCAGGAGCATGTTGTTCAGTCTCCATGTGTTTGCATATGCTCTAGGGATACCTGAGTTGCTAATTTCCACCTTCATTCCATTGTGGTCTGAAAAGCTGCATGGTATGATTTCGATTCTTTTTTTTTTTTGCTGAGACTTGCTTTATGGCATAATATGTGGTCAATCCTAGGGAAGTTTCCATGCACTGATGAGAAGAAAGTAAATTCTTTAAATGTAGGATTGAAAGTTCTGTAGATATCTGTTAGATCCATTTGGGCAATAGTGTCAATTAAATCTGCTGTTTCCTTGTTGATCTTCTGTCTGGTTGATCTGTCTATTTCTGAGAGTGGAATATTGAAGTCCCCCAGTACTATTGTATTGGAATCTAAGTCTCCCTTTCAGTCCCTTAACATATCTTTTAAATAACCTGGTGCCCTGTAATAAGGTGAATATACATTTATATTAGTTACGTGCCAGGGGATTCCAATTCAATCCCATCAAGGTGGCATGTACCAATGCCATCTCACTAGTCAAAGTGATCAATTTCAGTTCAGAATTGATCTTAATGATAGGTCTAAGAGTCAAAGGGATCACATAAACAAGACTAGTTTCTGAAAATACTAACTGATAGAATAAAAAAGGGAGAAAACAATCCAACATGGGAAGCGGGATACACAGCAGACTCATAGAATGGCAGATGTCCTAAATAGCACTCTGGCCTCAGAATCAACCCTTAAGGCATTCAGATCTGGCTGAAGAGCCCATGAGAGTATTTCAGGCATGGAAAGCCAAGACACTCTGGCAAAAAAAAAAAAAAAAAAAAAAAAAAAGACCTAAATGAAAGATCTCTGTGAGTGAGATCCCAGTGGGAAGAACAGGTCATCAAAGAAGGCGGTACCTTTCTCTAAAGGGAGGAGAGAACTTCCACTTTGACTATGACCCTGTCTGAATAAAATCAAAGTCGCTGAACTCAAAAGGCCTCCATAGCCTTGACAACTCACGACAAGAGTGTAAAGAGATTACTGATGCCATAAACATGAGTGTCAAATTGTTAAGTCAACAACAGGAGTCACTGTGCACTTACTCCTCATGTAGGATCTCTCTCCTTAATGTGCTGTACATTGTGACTTAATGCTATAACTACTACTCAAACAGTATTTTACACTTTGTGTTTCTGTGTGGGTGCAAAGTGTTGAAAGCTTTACTTAATATATGCTAAATTGATCTTCTGTATATAAAGAGAATTGAAAATGTATCTTGATGTGAATGGAATGGGAGAGGGAGCAGAAGAGGGGAGGGTTGGGGGTGGGAAGGAAATTATGGGGGGGAAGCCATTGTAATCCACAAGCTGTACTTTGGAAATGTATGTTCATTAAATAAAGGTTAAAAAAAGTAATACAGAATTTTTCATTGCTTCAGTCTTAAATAATTCTTCTTTCCTGGACTGTCATGCCTCATCACACATTAGCCACTACTTTAAGAAACAAAAAAGTCAAAGCTAATCATTAATTTCATTTTAATTTTAAATATACCATATGCATTCATTGGCACATCTGTTTCATTTAACTCAAAAATATATCCTAATCCATCAGCTTATTTTCATTTCCACATCTACCATATACAATTAATTCATTTCTATCTCTCCCTTAGATTTCTGCAATAATTTCTTAGCTATTCTTCCTGTGTTTAGTTTTGCCAGCCCCAAATCCATTCTTGATGACAAACCAGAGTGATATTTATCACAAAGTAATCAGATAATTTTCTTCTCATTTTTGCTTATAAAATATGACTCCTGCTTCTTCCAGCTCTATCTTTAAATTGTACCATTACCATGGCCACCATTGTGACATAGAGGGTAAAGCTACCAGCTGGGATGCCAAATCATATATGGAAATAGGTTCAGGTCCCAGCTGCTCCATTTCTGATCCCTTCTAATGCCCTAGGAAAAGCAGAGGAAGGTGGCCCAACTGTTTGGACCCTCATATCAAAATGGGAGATCTGGATGAAGCTCCTGGCTCCTGGCTTTGGGCTGGCCCAGCTCAAGCAATTGTTGCCATCTCAGGAGGCAACCAAGAGATGGAGGATCTCTCTCTCTCTCTCTCTCTCTCTCTCTCTCTCTCTCTCTCTGCCTCTCCTGACTCTCTCTCTCCCTCTCTCTTTGTCTATTTCTACTTCTGTCTTTGTAATGTTGACTTACAAATAAAATCAACTAAAATCAACCTAAAAATGTACCATTTCTGTAAAGTATTACACTTTATACATTTACCTATCAAAATTTTATTATTTTTTGAATACTTATTTACTTGTTTGAAAGGCAGAGCCACAGAGAGGCAGAGGGAGAGAGAGAAACAGACAGACAGAGAGACAGAGAGAGAGACGACTTCCATCTGCTGGTTCACTCCCCAGATGGCTGCAATGGCCAGAGCTGTGCTGATCTGAAGCCAGGAGCCAGGAGTTTCCTCCAGGTGTCCCACATGGGTGCAGGGGCCCAAGGGCTTGGGCCATTTTGTGCTGCTTTCCAAGGTCATAGCAGAGAGCTGGATTGGAAGTGGAGCAGCTGGACTCGAACCAGCACCCATATTGGATGCTGGCACTGCAGAAGGCAGCTTTACCTGCTATGCCAAAGAGACGGCCCCACATGATTTGCTTTTAACAATGGAATATAAGAAATATGATTTGAAGAGTGTCTTGGAAAACACTTCTCTGGCTTCAGAATCAGCCCCTAAGGCATTCAGATCCGGCTAAAAAGTCCATTAGAGTTTCTTAGGCATGGAAAGCCAAGATACTGTGGAAAAAAAAAAAAACACAAAAAACAACTAAATGAAAGATCTCTGTGAGTGAGAGCCCAGTAGAAAGAACGGGCCATCAAAGAAGGAGGTACCTTTCTCTGAAGAGAGAAGAGAACTTCCACTTTGATTATGGTCATGTCGAAATGAGGTCAGAGCTTGTGAACTCGAGGCTTCCATAGCCTTGGCAGCTCATGAAAAGAGCCTCGGGTGACTACTGATGTCATAAATAAGAGTGCCAATTGTTAAATCAACAACGGGAGTCACTGTGCACTTACTCCCTATGTAGGATCTCTGTCCTTAATTTGTTGTACTATGAGAATTAATAGTAAAACTACTACTCAAACAGTATTTTATACTTTGTGTATCTGTGTGGATGCAAACTGTTAAAATCTTAGTATTTCCAAGTTGATCTTCTGTATATATAAAGATAATTGAAAATGAATCTTGATCAAGAATGGGATGGGAGAGGGAGTAGGAGATGGGATGGTTGTGGGTGGTAGGGAGATTATGGGGGGAAAGGCTGCTATAATACAAAAGTTTTACTTTGGAAATATATATTTATTAAATAAAAGTTAAAAAAATAAAACACTTGCACAATTTTGCTTGCTTGCAAGTATGCCCCTGCCAAGACCAAGAAAAAGAAATATTTGAGGCTGGCGCCGTGGCTCAACAGGCTAATCCTCCGCCTTGCGGCGCCGGCACACCAGGTTCTAGTCCCGGTCGGGGCACCGATCCTGTCCCGGTTGCCCCTCTTCCAGGCCAGCTCTCTGCTGTGGCCAGGGTGTGCAGTGGAGGATGGCCCAGGTGCTTGGGCCCTGCACCCCATGGGAGACCAGGAGAAGCACCTGGCTCCTGCCATCGGAACAGCGCAGTGCGCCGGCCGCAGCGCGCTACCGCGGCGGCCATTGGAGGGTGAACCAACGGCAAAAGGAAGACCTTTCTCTCTGTCTCTCTCTCTCTCACTGTCCACTCTACCTGTCAAAAAAAAAAAAAAAAAAGAAAAGAAAAAGAAATATTTGAATTATCCACATGTCCCAGGAGGTCAAAAAACACTATAAGTCATTGTCAATTAGCTCAGAATGCACATATGAGTGAACCTGAGCTCTTCAAAATGGTTTAGCTTAACTAGTTAATATCAGCTTCGTGAGTCATTACACAAACTCATTAGAAATAACAAACTGTTGTCTTAAAATGCCACTTGCTTTTGGGGTTATTTTTGGACTGATCAGCTAACTGATAAGATACTCACTAACTTTTCTCATCAAATGTAGCAAAGATTGAATATCTAGATATAAAATAATAACCCAGTTTGCAAATATTCAAAGATCATTCATCCAGGTCTCTCTGAGAATTTTAACCTACACACAATTGAAAATGCTCAGAACATTGTCATGATGTGTAGTTTGAATGGAAAAAAAAATTGGAAAGGTCTCATAAGCAAGGTTTTTTTTTTTTTTATCTTCTTTCCTGTCCTCCATCTTCCATCCTTCTTTCTCATCTGAAAATACTCATAAAAATTAGAACTCCCCTTCCCCAATGTTGGTCACAGACACTGGAACTTCTCTCCCGCAAAGCAAGCCATGAACAGCATTCTCTCTTCTCCCTTGATGTCCCTCATTCCTTGTAACAAACCTAGGTGAAGGAATGCTGCACAGAAAGATTAAGAAAAAGATGAAAAGATGGACCTTGCTGTGTTTCCTACCTGGGACTGTTACCATTTGATCATGCACTTTTGTCTAATCACTTTTCAACATGGCTGTCCATTCTCTATCATAGCTAAGCCTAAAAATAAACAATTTTCCTTTGTTTTAAGGTCTTCATTTCTGAAAGCTACCAGATCACAAAATTTTGAGTAAGTTAAGTTGTTCTGCTTTTCCCTTGTTTATCTGTCTTGTGTCATGGGAGTATCAGCTGTGACCTTTGTGATGGTTGAAGAAGCATAGTACATCTTTCTATTCCTATTCAGAAAGGAAATTGATGAATGAGTACTCCAAATTTATTTTTCTAGAATAGTAATAATTTAAAGATTATTGGCATCTCATGGCTTTATGTTTAATTTTGACACATGTCATAAGAAAGAGAATGTTTCTAATTAGTGAATTAGGGAACAATTCACAAAATATAAGCCTGATTTCTCTTCAGAGAGAGGTAAAAGAATATTGTTTGAGAATCATGTTTCCTTCTGTCCAATTACTTTAGAATCAAGTTTATATGTATTTCAAGATAAAATATTTGTGCTATTTTTTCAATCTTCTCAGTTTTTCCTAAATGTTTGTTTTCATTACTCAACCCTTTCCAATATCAAGCTCATTTCTCATATCTGCTGCTCTAATTGTGTAAACAGACAATTAAAGCCTATCAGATCGGTTTTCATAGAGATAGTGCTCTATACTCTGTAAATTGTATGCAAAGCCCAGCCCTAACACATGCGATATAAATTTACAATTGACACCCTTGTTAGACTAATCTAGACAAATGTCTGATTATATGGCTCCAAGCTGCTCAGGAAAATTCAGATAGGAACAGAATCATGAATGAGCCACCTGATCTGAATTACTAAAAGGTAGAGAATGCCAATGAGCAACCCTCTTAGGTTTCTGTTTTGAATATTTCAATCATACCTGGGATTAATAACTACAAATCTCCATGCAGTTAAGAAACTTGGTAGTCATTAATGTTATTTAATCAGCATTTCTGGCTTCCAAAGACATTTCCAAGACCTTTCTGTTTGGGTGGAAGAATGTGAACAATTTTGGTTTATTAATTGCAAATAGGAAGAACTCATGTAACTGGACAACATTTTAGTTGCTGATAGAAGAGCCTCCAGACTCTCTTTCCCACTGGCATTTTGATCAGCAATATTTCGTCTCATGACTTCTCCATTCAACTGGGTCCTGAAGAAAAGAGAAATTGTTTCAGAGCAGCAAGACTGACAAACACCTTACCTAAGTTTATAGTTAAGTGTAAGTGCAGTTATACATGAGGGTACTTCAGTGAGCTTATGGAAAAAAAAACAATGGAATTCATTGAGTTTATTGTGGTTTAAAAATTTTTACATCCATGCATAGTTTTTTAGAGAATATGCATTTTCATTGAATTTTCTGAATAATTTTTGCATAAAAGACATAGAAGAAAATTTATCAAGTTATTTCATTAATTATTTTGGGCTAGAAATTGTAGTAGCTTCCTTTCTTGTTTTGCTGGTCTAAACTTTGCAGTTATTTAATGGATATATCATCCTTTTTGTTGGAAATGATAATCTTTTAAAATGTACATATTCTGGGGTTGGTGTTCTATGAAGTAGTTAAGATAACGCTTAGGATGTCCACATCTTCATTGGAGTGCTTGTTTTTGAGTACCAGCTCTGCCTCTAATTCCACCTTCTTGCTAATGTGCACCCTGGGAGACAGCAAGTAGGTTCAACTATGTTGTTCTCTGTTACCCAGATGGGAAACTTGATTTTTTTCCCAGGATCCCAGCTATGGCCTGGTTCTATCCCACTCTTCTAGGCATTTGTAGGAAGAGTAAATGGAGGTGTTTCTTCTCTCTCTCTCTCTATTATTCTTTTTCTAACTTTCAAATAAACAAAAATAAATAAATTAAAAAATTAATTATGTATATGTTTTCTTCATGTGGTTGGCAAATACACTGAAAAATTAATGATACTTATATAGTATATATTATGATGGTACTTCAAAATGGTCATAAAATGGAATTAAAATAATTTTATTGGGGTATAAAATTAAATTTACACATAGCTTTTTCATAAAGTGAATTTTCCATAAAATTTTTGAAGATCCTTCATACATGTGGATCTCATATATATTTGTGCCAAAATAAATTTACATTTTAATTCTGTTTGCCAATTCTGTTTGTTTATATTATGGTCTTTTGCCCATTTCTTATTTGTGCTATTTTTTTCCTCTTGCCCTGTGTGAGTTATTTTTACATTTTGGATATTAACATTTTGTCACATACGTGGTTGGCAAAATTTTCCCCTTTCTATTTAATTTTAGTGATTGCTTATTTGTTATCAGAAGATTTTTTAAAGGTTTATTTATTTATTTGAAAGGCAGAGTTATAGAGAGTCAGAGAAAGAGAGAGAGGTCTTCCATCTGCTGAATCACTCCTCAAATGGCCACAACGACTGGAGCTGCACTGATCCAAAACCAGGACCCAGGAGTTAGGAGCTTCTTCTGGGTCTCTCATGTGGGTACAGATGCCCACGGACTTGAGCCATATTCTATTGCCTTCCCAGGCCATAAGAGAGAACTGGATCAGAAGTGGAGCTACTTGGGCCCATATGGGATGCCAGCACTGCAGGTGGCAGCTTACCTGCTACACCACAACGCTAACCCCAAGATTTTTTTTTTCCTTTAGTTTGATTTAGTCCTATTCATTTATTTTTGCTTTTGTGGACTCAGTTTTTGGTTTGATATCCAAAAAGTCCTTTCTATGGCCAATGTTTAGGATCCTTTGCCCTTTGTTCTCTGGATTTTTATATTTTCTGGTCTTATATTTAAGGTTCTTATTCACTTAGAGTAGATATTTCTCTTTTTAATAGACAAAGGTCAAATTTTGAGTTATTTGAATGTGGAAATACAATTTTATAAGCAATGTTTATTGAAGAGAATATCCTCATTTTTTCTTCTTGGTACACTTTTATATGTGGAGTCTAAGAACCAAAACTTCAAATAAAAAGCGGCAGAGCAAAAGCATGATTATCATGGATAATGATGGTGGAAATTGAGAGATGTACATAAGAGAATTCTGATTACTAGATATGTGGGATGAACAAGTTCAAAGATGCAACCTGAGGACTATGACTAATAAAATTGTACTGTACTTGGGAATCAATCTAAATGAGTATATTTTTGCTTCTCTTGCCATGAAAACAAAACCAAAAAATAACTGAGTTGGTGGATACATTAATTTGCTTTACTATGGTAAGCTTTTTGTTATCCATATGTGTCCTATAACATTAGTTGTACACCTTAAATAAAAACAAGAGAGTTTATTTAAAAATAAAAAAAATCAAGTATTTAATCATAAAGAAAAGCTGAAGAACTACTCCAAAATAAAGAATAACAATTATATTCAACAATGAAATGAAAAGTGTAAATCTAGATTGGATCCTGGAATGAGATAAAAATATAACTATCAAGAATATTTTGGGGGCTGACATTGGCACATAGGGTAAAGCCACCACCTGTAGTGCCAGCATCCCATATGGTCAATGGTTCGATTCCTGGCTGCTCCTCCTCTGAGCCAACTCTCAGCTATAGCTAGGGTAAGCAGTAGATGGTGGCCCAAGTCCTTGCACCCACATGGGAGATCCAGAAGAAGCCCCTGTCTCCTGGCTTCAGATCAGCCTAGTTCTGTCCCTTGTGGACATTTGGGGAATGCATCATGAGATAAAAGACCTCTCTTTTTCTCTCTGCCTCACCTCATTGTAAATCTGTCTTTCAAATAAATAAATAAATCTTTTAAAAGAAAGAATATTTTGGATATAACTGACAAAATTTGAGTGTAGACTATGAATTAAATAGTGAAAATATACCAATGCTAAATCTTGTGTGTTTTAATAACAGTACCATTGTTATCATAAGAGAATATCCTTTTAAGAAATACACACTGGGCCAGCACTGAGATGTAGTAGGCTAAGCTTCTGCATGTGGTGCCAGCATACCTTCTGGGCGCTGATTGAAACCCGACTGCTCCTGTTCCTATCCAGCTCTGTGCTTGTGGCCTGGGAAAGCAGAGGAGGATGGCCCAAGAGCTTGGGCCTTTGTACCTGCATGGGAAACCTAGAAGAAGCTCCTGGCTTCTGGTTTTGGATCAGCTCAGCTCTGATCATTGTGGTTATTTGGGGAGTGAACCAGCGAATAGAAGATCTTTCTTTCTGTCTTTCCCTCTCTCTGTCTATGACTCTGTCTCTCAAATAAATAAATGAAAATCATTTTAAAAAAATGCACACTGATGCATTTAATAAAAAGAGAGATACTGAAATTCACATTGGTAGACTTGGAATAAGCTATATAGTACTCTATGTCAGTAGGCTTTATGCAATCAATTGAAAGCATTAACTTTACTGATCTCCCCTTAGAAGAAATGCATCCAGAAGACAACTTTTGAACTTGAACTATAACATTTGTTTTTCCCTCATGGCCTGCCCTGCAGATCCTAGTATTCCAAACCTTTATAGATATATAAGCCAATTCCTTAAACAAAAGTTCTCTTTCTCTGCTCATTATCTTTCTCTCCACACACACATACACGCACACACACACACTCACACACATATGCACACATGGCCCAACGAACAGTCTTCAAAATGTTAATTGAAAGTGCATGTAATGGAAATACTGGGCATGGATTTCAAAATTCTCTTGCACGTCCATTTTTCAACAAAGGTTTTGAAGTTTTGAAGTTCCCCCTCATTTCTTTAAGGAAGCTATGAAATATACCTACAGACATATGAAAATTTGCTTAACATTTTATGAGGGAAATGTAAATCAAAACTACTAGGAGATACTACTTTATGCATGTTAGGATGGATATTGCCAAAAGGTCAAAAGACAACAAATGTTGATCAGGATATAGAAAAAAAAGGAAACTCTTGTACATTGCTACTGAGAATGGAAATTAATACAGTCTTTGTTGAGAATATTATGGTGCTTTCTAAAGAAACTAAAAATTGAAATAACAGAGATGCAGCAATCTCTCTTCTGAGCATTTACCCAAAGGAAATGAACTCACAACCATATAAAGATATCTGCATTCCCATGTTCATTGCATCATTTTTCACAATAGTCAAGATATGGAAGGAACTTAGGTGAGTGTCAACAAAGGAACAAAGAAATTGTGATATATAAATATATATTTGTACATATATACACACACACCTATGTGTATATGCTATGTGCGTATGTACATATGCATGTATCACATATATAAATAATATTTGTACTTAAAAATGAGGAGACCTCATCATGCACTACTATATGCATGAAACTAGAAAATGTTTTGTTGAATTAAAGTAATCCATAAAAAGAAAGGAAAACAATGTGTGGTCTTACTTGTAAGTAGGACTTAAATCATTAAAATTAAAATTTAATCTCAAAAAAAAAAAAAACCTGTGCGGAAAAATCCAGTAATCCTGAACAAATATCTGGGCATGATGGCCCCACTTAGCTGGTGCACAAAATTGAACACTCACCAGCAGGTATTATCCTTAACTAAAATATACCTTATGTATCCCCAGGTGATAAGGCAAGGAATGCATGTAACTTAAGTACAATCAAGGAGAGTTCTTTCTTGGGAACTCAAAATATTTTCAATGTATCATCATTTGGGTTTGCAAACTCTAACAGTTTCTCAATTCTAGGATTTCTTCGCATCCAGCAAAGATTGAAATCAACCTCTATGTATTCTATAGAAACATAAAGAGGAAGATGTCTGACAATAATTTTATTACTCTCTCCATATGTGCCTTAAGCCACTAAATATTAGCACTCTTTTTGATGCTACGTAACTCAGGGCATCCAGACAAATGTTTCATTAGCTAATAATCCACCTCTTTTTGAACATGCAATTTAGAGTTGATCTTCTGTCACTTGCTAACACCAAATAAGGCTCTGACCTATTCTAGTTACTGCTGTCTTAATAAAAGCATAGTAGAGTAAAAGTTAGAAGCTACAGCAATACATATTTAGGCATTATAGGATCAAATGTCAGATACAGTTGTTAGTGCCTGTCCCAACCCAATATTCCCTAGTAAGATGAAGAAAATAATATTGTCATTGAATCCTGGACATTTTGGTATTAAGACCACACAATTTATCTTTTGAATATATTTAGGTATGGAAATATACCTTATAACCTCTCCACTGAAAAACTATGCATTATTATGTAACTATCCTTACATATAAGATACTGGCATTTCTATAAAAAAGACAACTCATAAAATTTCTTTACTTTCTTGTGTTTAAAATATTTGCCTATTATTCCCTGGCACCACCCAAACATTCTGCTTTCTTTCAAAGTAAATAACATGGAGGAAACTGTTGATTATGTTATGACTAGTCCACAGCAGCTCAGGTGTAACAGAACAGCAACCATTGCTGCCTGCAGTGTTTGAGAATTAAAACACAATGCTCTAGCTGTGTCTGATGATTTAGGAAACAATAGGTCAGCATTTGCCACTCATTAAAAAAAATAAGATTTGTAAAGCACTGCAACATACCAAAACAACCATGTAAAGTATTATTAGAAACAAACTGAGAAAGGTGACTTGCCAACTATTGAAAATTATAATAGTAATAGCAGCATTAAAACTCCCTTGATAGTACTATTATTCTAATATGTATTACATATATTACCATATTTGACTCACAATAACTGTATTAAATGAGTAAAGTAAGTCTCTTCTTAAAAGACACCTCTTTCTCCACTTAGGAGTTCTCATCACCATTTGTATACCTTGGATGCTACTTCATTCTTAGACAACTATGGGGATTTAAAGGACTCTTCACAGCTGATGTTGTTGCAAGTAAATCATTTGGTTATCTCTGCTTCATTTTTTTATCTCTAGCAGGGTATTGATTTTATACTTATTACCAATCCTCTCAGCCCTATTTCTTTTCTTGTTCATGCCTAAGAATGTAATGTGGAAACTATCTGATTATTATATTGCTTTTTTTAGCCTTAGAGACTAACCCCTAGAACTTCATGCAGGGGTTTGCTATCTGTAACCAAATCTTGGTGTCCACAGAATTGTAATGTTAAGCATGGAATTGGAGTCATAAATGAATTTCATTTAGGCATCTCAGTACTTTTTGCATCCACCTCATCTTTTAAAAAGAGTAGCTAGTGTTTACCTCACATTTTTTTAAGGTGAGGATTTTTTTTGTGTGTGCTTAGTACAAAGCCTAATGCATAGTAAAAAATCATGAGACAATAAAGATTTCCCATTATTTATCTATACTAGCACTATGGTTTACTGCTTAATATTTCTTTTTCTAACAGTTTTATTGTCCTGTTATCTTTTGTCTATTACCATAATCACTGGATTATATATGATTGTGCATATTTGGTCTTAATATATTATCTTGAATTACTATTATTTACCTTTATGCTAACCAAATCCACTAGGTAAGCTATATTCTAGATGCTGTTTACTATTCTATCACCTATTTCAAATAAACAGTTTATAATAATATAAATAAAATGGAAGGACCATGTTTGATATACCCCCTGCACCCACATGGGAGACCAGGAGGAAGCACCTGGCTTCCAGTTTCGGATGGGCGCAGTGCCATCCATAGCAGCCATTTGTGGGGAAAAACCAACAGAAAGAAGACCTTTCTCTCTGTCTCTCTCTCTCTCACTGTCTTTAACTCTACCTATCAAATAAATTTTAAAAAATAATAAAAATAAAAACAATATATTTGGGTAAATTTCAAATGGATGTTGTTATAATTGTTCATTTATAAAGCATTTCCAAGGAATCAGTTTACCCAGATAAATATGTCATTAAATAATATTTCCAAAATATTAAGTCAATGTTTCTAAAATATTTTATTTTTTTGTAGAAGTCTTTCCAAAAAATTTATTCAAGTTCTTGCTCTCAAAAATAACATGACAAAGTTGTTGTAACTTTCTATGTACTTCTATTGTGCTATTCAACTTCAAGCAGAAAGATTATTCTAAACAATTTAGGCTGATTTGTTTAAAGATATGTATCAAATAAGTGTTATACCTCCTAACATGTACATGTAATGATTGCTCCATTAGTCTAGCTTTCCTACTGCCACATATTTTGTTGAAAGACACATCATGCACAAGTATGCATGAAAAACTGTAATTGCAGTTGAATAAACCCAAAATTGAGAGACCTTGAATATTGCTGATCTTTTAATTTCTGAAATAGATAGTACAACATAATTCCCATTTTATTTGTTTTCTGTTAGTATGTTTCTTATTCTTTTCCTTGGTCCTTCAGAATATATTGTGTGATTTGGGCCAGGAAATCCATAACTCTACCATTTAGTATACAATTGCTGTGTTCCATGGCATCAGTAGTAAAGGATACATGATAAGTGAAGCAAAAAGTGTGCACTATTCAGTAGTAAAGAAAAGTGAATTAGATTGTGGCAAGGTAATTGGGCCAGTAAGATTGCCATTATTATGTATAGTAGTAGAAATTTTGAGTGTTCAGCTGAAATCTACCATTTAGTCACAATCAAGGAAGTGTGTATAGATGTCTAATTGGTAATTATCAAACATCATATTTCAAGATCTGAAGACAAACTAAGAATCATGATTGGAAATGAAATAAATTAACAGCAACACATCAAGTGGTCAATGTGGATAACACTATCTCCTCTGTTTGAACTAAATAGTATAGATGGAAGTGAATAAACTTTGTAACTATATAGTCATCACTAGCATATTTTTGTGATAAATATTTAAGGCATATTTTTAGATTAAAAAAAGTTTAACACAGCTCCAGTTATGGTTAGATTAAGGAAAAGGGCATTATCCTTAGTTTGAGGGACATTTCAATGCTTTTGACATATCTGGCACTTGGATTTTCTTTGAAACCAGAACTCCAAAAGTTCCCAGTGGCTACATTTCCTATTTTAAATGGGCTAGGTTAGACACATGACATCCTCAAATCCTAGAGTATATCACAATTTATGAGCACAGCCAACATCACTATTGAGGAGAATTGCATTTCCCAGAATATCTTGTGTTAAACTTAGTGAACTCATTGACAATATGGCAGCCATCTGCCATCCTGTGGTAGCTGAGGACAGAATACACACATAAGAAAGAGGTCACAGAATGCTCACATCAGATGATTTCTGAGTGATTCCCTCACCTACTTCCCTATGATGGTTCATTCTATAGACTGTCTTTACCAGGCTTGTGGTACCCAGAATTTTGTAAGGCACTAGTGTAGATCTTTAATTTTCCTCAAGGGCATTGTCTACCTTAGAAAAACTACTACAGAACATGCCTGTGACTATAGACTTGTAGTTCAGGCCACTGAAGATTAGAGATGGGACTTGAGCACTCCCTTGACTTGCATCCTCTGGTCTGCTTTAACACAAACCAGGAGAAAAGAAAGCTCGGCATCAGAAGCAATGGGTGGCAGGCCTATTAATGGCTGATCTGTACAGTGATCTGCCCTCAAGGAGACCCCACAGGCCAGTCCACTGCAGTGGCTTTCAAAGTGGTAAGCATGGGCTTCAGCAGAAGTCAGATTGTGAAGAGCCCTGGCAGCTCTGCCAAGAGTTGGATCACTGGAAATGGACCTGCCCTGGAGTCGAAGGATGCCCAGGTCAGAGCCACAGATCTTATTGGCTCTAAGCTGAAAAGCCCTTCACTCAGCCCAACTTCCAAAGTGACCACTGCAGCTGAGCGGATGGTCAAGTAGGGTCAGCAACATTGCAGGCAGAACTGTAAATTTCTTGTTAGAGATGCCCCCTGCCTTTACCTGGCCAGCTCTCCTCCCAGGCCAGCCAAGTAATGAGAGTCAACAGAGTGCCTTCCCCTAGGAGGTTCACACCTCCCTTAGTATGTACCCCATGTGAAGAGATAGATATGTCTGGGCCTCTTATCTTACAAGGCCTAAAGCTCACCAGATTATTATCAAGCCCCTTCTATCAGGTTCTATTTGCCTCTCAATCAGAAAAATTACTTGTAGCTTAGACAGCACCTTTCTTAGCTCCTCTAATAATGACTCTGTCCTTTGTTCTAGGCCCTGTCTAGTGCACTTGGGCCTCATTCCTTTGTAATCATAACCTCTACTCTACCACCAATGGCTCTACTCCCAACCTCTGTGTACTGATGGTCCTCTTCCCCACTTAATGCTGTATAATTGTTCAAACCTGGTAAATGCCACTCTTAGGATCATTGGTTACTATCCTCACTCTGTCTTTTATGACCTTGTCTAAATATGATCAGGGTCGGCAAACTTGGAAGGCTTCCATAGCCTTGGCAACTCATGACGACAGCCTAGGATGGTTACTGGCGCCATAAACTAGAGTGTCAATTTGTTGGGTCAACAACAGGAGCCACTGTGCACTTGCTCCTCATGTGGGATCTCTGTCCTTAATGTGCTGTACATTTTGATTTAATGCTATAACTAGTACTCAAACAGTATGTTTTACTTTGTGTTTCTATGTGGGTGCAAACTGTTGAAATCTTTATACTAAATTGATCTTCTGTATATAAAGAGAATTGAAAAGGAATCTTGATGCAAATGGAAGGGGAGAGGGAGCGGGAGAGGGGAGGGTTGCGGGTGGGAGGGAAGTTATGGGAGGGGGAAGCCATTGTAATCCATAAGCTGTACACTGGAAATTTATATTCATTGAATAAAAGTTAAAAAAAAAATATTTATTTATTTGAAAGGCAAAGGGACAGAGAGAGCGAGAGAGAGAGAGAGAGAGAGAGAGAGATCTTCTTTCCTCTGGTTCACTCCCCAAATTGCTGCAACAGACAAAACAGAGCCTAGCCAAAGCCAGAAGCCAAGGATTCTATCACAGTCTCCCACATGGGATTCAGGGACTCATGTATTTGAGTCACCTTCTGCTGCTTCCCTAGAATACAAATGAGCTGTGTCAGAAGTAGAGTGGCTGGACACTCAATCTAAAACTCTGACATGGCTGCAAGTGTTTCAAGTGGCAGCTTAAACCACTGCCAATACCCTCCCCAGTGTAGATATTTCTGAGAAAATATTTTTTTAGAAGTGAATAGCATTTATGAAAGTAGATTTGATTATCTTACATGACATTTCATAATGTGAGTTGGCCTAATTCAATTAATTTAAGATCTTAAAAGTTTCTTTGGTCACCTGAAGAAGGAATTTTGTTTTCAGACTAACTCCAGACTAGATTGTCTACCAATCTGTATCTATCATCTAGCTGTTCTCTTTGTGTAGATAACTCTAATCTTACCCATATTCAGCATAATTACAAAGAAATTGTCATTCATTCAAAATATTACTAGAAGAACACTCAAGATATTACTAGAAGACAATGTGGTAGATCCAGTGATATTTACTATTTGTTAACTATCAACAGTCTCAAACTAATGACATCTTGATACTTACAACAGTTGTAATATGGCCATGAATTAATGCTTTCATTCCTCTTTAGAAGTAATGATTTCACATCACTTATGATTAGATTAGATTTATGAAACATTTGCCACACAGGAATGAATTTGCCAATATCAGGTTTCTACTAATATACCTTTCTACTGTAAAAACCTTGGTTCACCCATGTTAGTATAGAATCTCAGCATCTTCCCCTCAAATAAAGTTTTTTTAAAGTTTTTTTTAACATTTATTTAATAAATATAAATTTCCAAAGTACAACTTTTGGATTATAGCAGCTTTTCCCCTCCATTACCTCCCTCCACCAGCAACCATCCCATCTCCCACTCCCTCTCCCATCCCATTCACATCAAATAAAGTTTTTTTAAAAATTTTATTTGGGTAGAGTTACAGACAGAGAAAGGGAGAGAGAGACAGAGATAGAAAGAGAGATTTTCTGCTGGTTCACTCCCCAATTGGATGCAATGGCAACAGCTGGGCTATCTGAAGCCAGGAGCCAGGAGCAAAGAGCTCTTGGGGGTCTCCCATGCCAGTGCAGGAGCCCAAGCACTTGGGCCACCTACTGCTTTCCCAGGTCATAGAAGAGAGCTGGATCAAAGAGCAGCCAGGACACAAATCAGTGCCCATAATGGATGCTGGCACTGCAAGTGGAGGCTTAGCCTACTACATCACAGCACAGGACCCAAAATTTAAAACAAAATAAAAGGCTTTGACTTTAATAATATTGAAGAATTCCCGATACTCAAGCAAAAGTCAATACTTATGCAAAAGTCAATTTTGAGGAAATTAGAGCAGACAAGTAATATTGAACTCTATAGAGAGAATCGTCAATATTAGGAATAGTTTTATTTTCCTAAGATGATAGGATAGCATATAGCTCGGGAATTCAACCTTTGATCTCACCGATATTCATCTTTGTAAGTTGTCACTGAGATAGTTTCAAGTCAGGGTCAAGAACTACTGGAGCACATGAGAGGTGAGGATTAAATATTAGGACAGAATTCAGAAAGACAAGATTCCTTTTCTCCAAAAATGTTTAAGGATGAAAGATAGCCAGAGCATTCTGAATTGCATCTGTCATTTCCTAGCACTTAAAATGGCTGAAGAATTACTGAACGACAGAGGGGAAATTAATTTCCATAACCCCTCAACAACTTCAAAATAGAAGAGGTTATGAAAAATGAGATACAATTTCATAATGCATTTCACAGAGGATTTGGAGATCTTTTAGGTTAGGTGACAGACTCACTTGACGATGACATAAGGTAGACACAGGCAGAAGCCATTTTTCCTCTTTTCTTCTATGAAAACAACCACTTCCTACCCCAATCTTGTGACACATTGTTCCAAGATTGTGATGGTTGAATTCCTTAGTCTTGGATTCAACAGAAGCAGTTACTTACAGATGGGAGTGCAGACCCAACAAAAGATCAAATGTAATGCTGCATTTGTAATAGTTATAAGCAGAGGTGCTGGTGCTGGTAGCAACATCAGATGAAATGTGGTAATTAGAAAGAAAGTGAAATCTGGAGGTAGAAATGGATCCTCCAGAACATGTATGCATTAGTTACAGAGATTATATTTTGGTACCCCAAAATGAGAATTTAATGGGCATTTGATGCATGTTGTTCATACTGAGGGAAGAGTGGTCACTGAGGATCCTTCTGCTTCTAAATCATGTCTAAACAATCAACAGAATTCTAGAATCACACACACTGGTTTTAAACTATCCTGTTAGTGCTAGCAATGTTGCCTATATGGTTAAGCCACAGCTTGTCACACAGGCATCCCGTGTTGGAGTGGCCCTTTTGAGATCTGATTCCTTTGCTTCCTATCCAATTTCCAGTTAATGCACCTAGAAAGGCAGCAGAGAATCCTTCAAGTACTTGGGCTCCTGCCACCCAAATATGAATCTGGGATGAATTTCCTGCCTTCTGGCTCCTAACTTCAGCTTGGACCAGACCTGGCTTTGTAGTTATTTGGGAAGTAAACCAGTGGAAATAAGATTCTCTCTCTCTCTCTCTCTCTCTCTCTCTCTCTCTCTCTCTCCCTCTCTTTGATTTCTTCACCCTTTCAATAAATAAATAAATAAATGATGTCTATCATAACTTTATACACACATACTTGCTCAAAGATATACACTGTAGTATCCAATAATAACAGAATTTATAGTGTATAAAAGAAGAAAATTAACTAAGGCTGTGTAGTCATTTCTGATTTACATTGACCACTGACATTGAAGTGATAATTAAATTCTTCGGTTTACAAGTAAGATGCTTTTTTATCACATACTACCACACTTACTGTAATTTCCCTCTTATTTTGTGTTCAGATAAATATGACAGAAGAAAAATAAGAGAAGTGTGCAATTCTGAGTTGACAATGCACTGCTATGTTCAGGCTTACCATTGGATTTTGTTTAATTCTAAATTTACATCAATGTCATTTGAAATTTCTCATTTAGCCAAGTATACCATGATTTTCTATAGTTCTTCACACTTTCTAGTGTGTTAGCATTTTACTCTATGTTGTTGCTCCTTAGGAAAAATCTTTGAGTTTCAACGTTTTGAAATTGTATCTGGGTTAGCACTCAGCAACTCACATATTATTTTGGAGAAAATTAGTAAATAAAGTAGCTCTATATACTTTTTACAAATAGATAAATCAAGCTTTCCAATTTATCTGAGAATGCATGACAGTGTATGCACCATATCTTTCACTTGATCCATTTTTTTATTTCTTATTCCCATTCTGTTTGTAAATTAATTTTATTTTATTACAACAGAAATGATGGTGTACTTTTCATGCTGAAATAAATTATGCTACTTCTCCCAAGAAGATATCTGACCCTTTAAGGATGTATAACAAAAATATCCATGTTACTGAAGTGATTCTAGAATTTGGCATTTTTCTAGGTTTAAGAGGCAAGAACAATCTTTATGTAAAGTGCAAGAAATTTCAACTCTAAACAGCCAAATGTTCAAATTTCATACAGAATACACAAGTCAAGATTGATAACCAACTTCCAAACAGTGTTTCTAAGTGTTTATAAGAAATTTTAAAATGTCAATAAAATTTATAGGAGGCTAGACTATAATTATTATGAAGCATGTGGAAGAGGGAGTGATGGATTCTTGATAAAAATCTGGTTTTAGTCTCTCAGCTATTTGAACAAGGAGAAAAAATAAGCTCTGTATTTTAGCTGCCAAGGCAATATGTTAAATATAATTTTGTGGTGAATAACTTAAGTGTGTATTAGTTGCAAAACTTCTGATTGTTGGCATTTGCTCTCCAAAATTCTGGATTGAAAGGAGGGTGCTTTGTTTCACAATGTGCATTAATTAAAATGAAGTACATATATGGGGAAATAACAACAAACTGTATCTCATCTCCTTGTGGGATTCTAAGCAATACTGCAGTCCTGCTCTCTAAAGCTGCACAGACTACAGGCTGCAGATGTTTGAGGGAAGGATATTTGCTTTCACCAGCATTTTTCTGACCACAAGGGATTCCCAGTTGGTTCTAGACAAAGGCAACAGAGGCTTTGTCTCCTTCCAGGTGTCAGGCAGCTAACCTCTAGAGAGTTGGGCTTTTTGTGTAGTATACCTGCTGTTTAACCACCTTTCCCATAAGCAGATTTCTTTAGAGAACGCAGTTTGCAGAGCATGGCAATAAGATGTATAAGTTAACATTATAAGAAAATGTAAACAACACTGTTTTTCATAGATGTCACAAATAGGTTCAGAGTACATACTCTGTTAAATAGAACAGAAGGCTACTTAATGGTTTGAAAAGATTAGAGAGGCTGAATGAATTGTCTTAAATCTACTTTTTTCTCTAGTAGGATGAGGAGATGTCCCTAGAGTATTGGTGCAGACATTTGCTGGGATAAAAGAGGGAGCTATAATTGTGATTAATAGATATTTAAAACTCAAATACAAGTTCTGCATTAATAAAGTATGTATTTTTTAGCTTACTTTGATCTTTGTTCCTCACTGAGATTCTTGATGAAACTAATTATTTACAAATACAATAATTTTCATATGCTATTTCATCATGATGCTAATACCTAATTACATACTTGGCTCATGAAGGTTTTCAAATTTTGCTTATCTTCAAAAGACTGCTTTAATTTTTAAGTATTTTTTTTTGTTTCAATTCTTATGGTTGAGCTAGCCTATTCTTTTTTAAAATCTGTTTTCAGTGGCTTATAAATTTCCCCCTGGAAGGTCTTATCCTAGAGATGATTTCTTTTTGAATTTTAAGAAAAAAATCCATTCATTACTTTTTGAAAATCAGATGCTAAAAGCAATGATGGGTAAATGGAATGCTTAATTTCCTGAATAGGATGCACGCTGGCACTATCTTGTTTTCTGATTAGGGCTGACTCTCTAGGGCCAATATTCATGCTCATGGATTTTTGGCTTTCCTTGATTCTCAAAACAGCTAACAGAAGGTAGAATAGCTTATCAGTACCCTGTGCTCTGTTTCTGAAACTCAAACAATAAGCTTCTCGCAAGTATTACCTGAAAGATATTTTTTTTCTTTGCCTTAGTCAGAAACAGACAGAAGGAAAC
Source organism: Lepus europaeus (assembly GCF_033115175.1). Taxonomy (NCBI): domain Eukaryota; kingdom Metazoa; phylum Chordata; class Mammalia; order Lagomorpha; family Leporidae; genus Lepus; species Lepus europaeus. Next base: position 65,436,005 of record NC_084831.1, read on the forward strand.
AACCCAGGACCCCAGAAGTTGCTGATTAAAAAGTTACTTCTCTTTACTAAAAATTGTCTAAATCTTTATTCTTTCTTTTTGTTGTTGATTTATCATAGTCTTGAGACAGTGCTCTCTGTCTGGGTAATTTTATTGGCCGGTCACATGAATCCTACTGGGTCCATGGTGAGTTGGATACTATGCAGACCAATGAAATCCGTTATAGGTCAGGATCTATTTTATTTTCCTTTGAGAAACTCTAATCATCAGAAAATAGGAGAAACCATCTTGACAGCCTCTCACTGATAAGCATCTTTAGGGAGTTGGAAAGTCTGGAGACTAAGTGATGTCTCTGAATCCACAACTTGTTCCTGCAAAATACCCCTTGATCCAAATGAAGCAGCCCAAACCACCCAATTCATCAAAACATAAACCACATTTTTGCCAATGGCTGTACTTTATTCACCATAGTTGAAATAAATAAACCCATGAATTTAATGCCAAAATATATGTGATTTTCTCTGGTGTTGCACCTTTGAATTATTTCCCAGGTATTTCTTATTAAAATGGACTTATATTCATTATTTGGTTAGTGAATTCCACATCCCTCTTTTTTTTTATGTACACATATATCACTGAACTACTAAGGGATTCCAAGAGCTGACATTGTATCTTAAGTTATAAATACAGTGATAAAACATTGATATAGTCAAGAAATAGCAAGACTGAAATTAGAATAATGGAGAACTAGAGTGGAAGAAAAGTGACAAATTCAAAACATCATGTATTTCCTTATTCGGTTAAAAGAGATTCATGAATTTTTCTGGGTCACATAACTTGTTCAATGGTTTTATCTCCAAAGTTCACATATTGTCAATGTGATAACATTAAGAGATGAGGACTTTAAGTAGGGTTAGGCAAGACAGCTCCTCCTTTTTTTTTCAAGAGGCTTCTTCCAGCACTGTGCTAAGTTTACCCTCCCAACTTCCACCACAAGAGATTATATATTCCCCCTCTCCATAGGATGCAGCAGGAGAACAGACTTCACCAAACAAGTAAATTTGCCAGTGCCTCAATGTTGAGCTTCCCAACCTCTGGAAATATAAGAAAACAAATTTGTATTCTTCTAAATTACCCAGTCTCAAGTTAAAGCAGCACAGATAGACTAAGACAGGTTCATTGTAGCAAAGTGCATATTTTGACATAGACTTCCTAGCTCTGTGACTTACTTCATGGATCTCTACCTGGTTGTATAGTGTTATTTGAGTGTATAAGTTCAGTAATGATGATATGGTAATTATTATGAAAATAAAACAATGACTTCCAACAATATTACTGATGATAGTAGGCCTATGGAAAAGTAGCTTTATGCCTTATGTTCTTCAGTTTATTTAATAATTACAAGAAAGAGACTTAACTTCATTGTAATAGTTGTGTTATAACAGTATATTCAATAGCATGAATAAGATTAACTTGTGAGATCTTGGGCAAATCAAAACATATTAAGGCAGGGCTAGTTTTCTTTAAACAGAAACTTTTTTTTTTTCAGGTATTTGTTAGCATTCCAAATTTTAAGATTCTGTGAGTCTATGATATTAAGATTATTATTGAGAGGATCTTTGAAATAATTATAGCTCTCATTTTACCATCCACAGATTTATTTAAGTCATATAGTGACTCTGTAAAGAAAAAAATGAGAAAGACATAGAACATCTTTAAGCATTCCAACAATAGTTTGGTAAACAACTTAGGCAAACTCTGTTGAGGCTTGTAGGATATATTACTAACTGAAATTTGAGCTAAAGACAGGCCGTGGCCAATGGTTACGACTCTTGCTTCTCACTTTGCAAAGCCCAGGTTTGCTTCCCAGCTCTGGCTCCTGATTCTAGCTTCCTGCTAGTGCAGCCCCTGAGAGGCAATGGTGATCGCCTAAGTAACCGGGCTATTGCCACCACCTGGGAGACCTGGATTGAGTTCCTGTCAGTCAGCTATGGCTAATCCAACCCTGGCTGACATGAGCATGTGGGGAGTGAAACAGCAGCTCGTTCTCCGTTTCTTTCTCTCTCTCTCTCATAAATATAAAAATAAATAAATAATAAATAAATAAATCACCTCTTAAATAAAGGATAGACACACTTACATTACATATTTGGCAAATCAGTACTATCAACAGTGATCTCTGTGATCTCATTACTTTATTGAGGAAAAACAAAACAATTTTCTTCAAATGAGGAAATTGTAAGCATTAAAAATAAAAAGCAAAAACTTTGATTCACTTTCTCTCCCTTCTCTCTGTATATGTGCAAATGCATGTAATAGTTATACAAAGTAATTAACTATATATGTATATATAATACGTTATGTAAAGCTAAAACTTTCATTTTCTGCTCTGGTGATAGAAGGATATGCAGAGTTTATAGACTGTGCTTAAAATCAATATCAGAAGTGAATGTGTCCCTCAGAGGTTAAATCATCTCTTGGTATATCTGATTCCCATTATCAGAATACCTGGTTAAAGTTCTGGCTATTCCATTTCTGATACAACTTCCTGCTACTGCACAACCCGGGAGGCAGCAAGTGATGGTCTAAGTACTTGGGTCCTTGTCACCCATGTGAGAGTCCTGGATGGAATGAGAGGTTCCTGGCTTTGGCCCCACAAGCCTGGCCTATTGTAGGCATTCACCAGTGAACTGTCTGATGGATAATCTCTCTGTGTCTGTTTCTTTATCTGTATCTTCACCTTTCAAATAAAATGAAAATAAATTTAAATTTTTTTAAAACAATACTCAAGATTCAGAAAATATCCCTGTCCAAGATCTAAGGTCTAAGATACTTAATCATCCAACCAAAAAATTCAGGGTACGTCTTGAATAACTATCAACAGTGCTCCATGCATGAACTCCATATTGTAACACCATAATATAAAAATCAGTCCAATAGAAAACAATTCAAATGGATATGTTCATGTTAACCCTGGAGAAATAGTTTTTCCTCTATTTCAGAGTCCGATAGATTACACAGATATCACAATACTATTATGTTTCAAAAATTCAGTATGAAAAAATCAGATCTTTTGAACCTTATTATACAACTATGAAATAGGTGATAAACTCAAAATAGCAGGTTTGAAAAATAAATTGAAGATTAAATGGATAAACAAACAGTCACCCTGATCCTATTGTGGGTCTGATTGGATCTTTTAGAGATGGCTATTGCTACTGACCTTAATGATGACCTTGTGAAAATGTCTCTTTCAAATGAAGGTTACCATGCTCTGACTGATAGACACAAACAGAACCAAGCTGCAGATGATAGGCTAAAAAAGTCAATGGAGGTGCTCAGGACTACTCAATAACACCTTTCAAAAATAAGGATTCTACCAAATAAATAAATAAAGAAGTCTCATGAAACAAAAGTTGAATTCAGGCTATGAGTCTCTGAAATGTCCATCTGTCTTCCTATACTCTATGAATTCGTGTTTATCTCCTTGAAAGGAGATTGTTCCAATTCAGATTCTTTCTAAAAGCAGGTCCAAAGAACTGAAGGGTTAAAGAATTTGTAAAAGTTTACAACGTAAATTAACAGATGTGGTCTATAAAAGCAAAAATGTTCAAAAAATCTATCATGTATTTTTAATTTCTTTTTTTTTCATTTTTTTCTGTTTTTTTTTTAATTTAACTTTTATTTAATGAATATAAATTTCCAAAGTACAGCTTATGGGTTACAATGGCTTCCCCCTCCCAAAACTTCCCTCCCACCCACAACCCTCCCCTTTCCCGCTCCCTCTCCCCTTCCAATCACATCATGATTCATTTTCAATTCTCTTTATATACAGAAGATCAGTTTAGTATATATTAGGTAAAGATTTCAACAGTTTGCCCCATATAGCAACACAAAGTGAAAAAACTACCGTTGGAGTACTAGTTATAGCATTAAATAACAGTATACAGCACATTAAAGACAGATATCCTACATAATATTTTTTTAAAAAATAATTAATTTTCTATGCCATTTCCAATTTAACACCAGTTTTATTTTTTTATTTCCAATTATCTTTATATACAGAAGATCGATTCAGTATATAATTAGTAAAGATCTCATCAGTTTGTACCCACGCAGAACCACAAAGTGTAAAAATACTGTTTCAGTACTAGTTATAGCATCACTGCACATTAGAGAACACATTAAGGACAGATCCCACATGGGATGTAAGTACACAGTGACTCCTGTTGTTGACTTAACAATTTGACACTCCTGTTCATGGCGTCAGTAATCTCCCTAGGCTCTAGTCATGAGTTGCCAGGGCTATGGAAGACTTTAGAGTTCGCTGACTTTGATCTTATTCCGATAGGGTCATAGTCAAAGTGGAAGTTCTCTCCTCCCTTCAGAGAAAGGTACCTCCTTCTTTGATGGCCCCGTTCTTTAAACTGGGATCTCACTCGCAGAGATCTTTCATTTAGGTCTTCTTTTTTTTTTTTTAATTGCATCAAATTGAGAAGTTTCTGTACTTCAAAAGAAACAGTCAGGAAAGTGAAGAGGCAACCGACAGAATGGGAAAAAATATTGGCAAACTATACTACAGATAAAGGGTTGATAACCAGAATCTACAAAGAAATCAAGAAACTCCACAACATCAAAACAAACAACCCACTTAACAGACGGGCCAAGGTCCTCAATAGACATTTTTCCAAAGAGGAATCCAAATGGCCAACAGGCACATGAAAAAATGTTCAAGATCACTAGCAATCAGAGAAATGCAAATCAAAACCACAAGTAGGTTTGGACTCACCCCAGGTACAATGGCTCACATTCAGACATCTACCAACAATAGATGCTGGCAAGGATGTGGGGAAAAAGGGACACTAACCCACTGTTGGTGGGAATGCAAACTGGTTAAGCCACTATGGAAGTCTGTCTGGAGATTCCTCAGAAACCTGAATATAACCCTACCATACAACCCAGCCATCCCACTCCTTGGAATTTGCCCAAAGGAAATTAATTTGGCAAACAAAAAATCCATCTGCACATTAATGTTTATTGCAGCTCAATTCACAATAGCTAAGACCTGGAACCAACCCAAATGCCCATCAACAGTAGACTGGATAAAGAAATTATGGGACATGTACTCCATAGAATACTATACAGCAGTAAGGAACAATGAAACCCAGTCATTTGCAACAAGATGGAGGAATCTGGAAAACATCATGCTGAGTGAATTAAGCCAGTCCCAAAGAGACAAATATCATTTGTTTTCCCTGATCGGCGACAACTGAGCACCAAAGGGGAAACCTGTTGAAGTGAAATGGACACTATAAGAAACAGTGACCTGATCAGCTCTTGTCCTGACTCTAGATGTACAATGTAATACTTTATCCTTTTTAGTATTTGTTGTTGTTGTTCTAGTACTAGTGGTACTGTACTTTACTAGTGGAACTGTGTAATTAATACACAATTATTCTTAGGTGTTTAAATTTAACTGAAAAGTGATCCCTGTTAAATTTAAGAGTGGAAAAAGAGAGGGAGGAGATGTACAATTTGGAACATGCACAATCAGACTTGCCAAAATTATGGAGTTAGAAATGTACCAGGGGATTCCAATACAATCCCATCAAGGTGGCATGTGCCAATGCCATCTCACTAGTCAAAGTGATCAATTTCAGTTCACATTCGATGGCTCTGATAGGTCTAAGAATCAAAGGGATCACACAAACAAGACAAGTGTCTGCTAATACTAACTAATAGAATCAAAAAGGGAGAGAAAGATCCAACATGGGAAGCGGGATACACAGCAGACTCATAGAATGGCAGATGTCCTAAACAACACTCTGGCCTCAGAATCAGCCCTTAAGGCATTCGGATCTGGCTGAAGAGCCCATGAGAGTATTGTAGGCATGGAAAGCCAAGATACCATGGAAAAGAAAAAAAAAAAAAAAGAAGACCTAAATGAAAGATCTCTGCAAGTATTTTTAACTTCTTAGTAATTTTTATGCTCTCTTGATATCCTATGAACAATAAGTAAGTTCATAAAGTTTAAGACCATCACTTCAAATGATTAAGTTAATAAGAGTCAACACTCCAAGATTTCAAACATGCCATTTCTCTTTATTTTTTGTTGACTTTTATTTAGCTTAATCATATTTTAAGCCCAACTAGAAGGACTGGATAAAGAGATTTCTTAGGAATATGGCACAATTCAGCTTTGTGTAGATCTTATCCCTGCCTGTTTCTGTAAGATAAGTAGTGATCTTGGCTATCATTCACATATTTTCTTGCAGAGGGAGAATCCCTCATTTTGTCCCTTCTGTTTCAATTGCTCAAATGCATATTGGAGGTGTGAAAGCCAGCTGTCAAATGTGAAATCACCAGATGTTCTGTTGTAAGTAGTTGCTAAAGGCATAACATTTAATTTCTGAGCCCGAATTTGTCAATATGTGAAATATAATTGGTATTATGAGGGTGCTTCACCTTGGTAGCTGTTCTTTCACAGCTCCAGAGACAGCAATAAAATCTATGGAGACATGTTCAGAACTCATGACTTTAATTGTTTTATTTATGGAAGCAGGAATTAAAATCCTTTGATCAAAAAATGAGAAAGAGTTGACTCCCATACATCCAATGATAAGTTTGTACTTCTTAAATTAACTCATTTGAGAAACAGAATGAGAAAGAGAGACATAGATTGAGAGAGAGAAGGAGAGAGAGAAGATCCCATCCATTTGTCCACTCCCGAAATGCCTGTAATGGTTGGAATTAAGAGCTGTAAAATCAATGCAGGTGTCTCACATGGGTGACAGCAACTCAACTTGTGTAATCACTGGATGTTTCCCTCAATCTGTATTAGCAGAAAGCTGGAATTTAGAACTAGAAATGAGTATTAAATCCAGGTCATCTAATATGGGACTTGTTCATTCTAAGCTACGACTTTGCCCCAGGATGAAAGACCTCACCCTGATATTTTGTAGTGTGTGTGTGTGTGCTACAGCAAACAATATTTAAGACAACAACAATAAAGAATAAAGTAGATCTGTCTCACAGGCCCAAAGTTTGTAGAAAAATTAATGCAAAATCAGTCACTCATTAGCACTTTCAATATTTATTAATTAAGATAATATACATGTGACTTGACTGACAAAAATACATTCTAGAATAAAAAAGTAGGAGACAAATTAATATGTATTAGACAAGATTTATAGGCTACATCAAATAAGCTGGACTCTAAACACATTAATGCCACGTGATCATCATGGTCATCATGACTGCCCCATTTCATGATCTATTGAGAGGCTGTCATAATTAGTCATGGGTAAGTAACAATAAGAAACACAAAAACAGTATGAAACAGTACATTTCAAACAAAAAATTCCTGTGTGTCTGCTCTGTTGAAGCATGTTGAAAGGTGAGATGGTGTAGCTAAAATATTCGGAGTACTGGAGAAGGGAGGATACACTGTGGGAGAACACTGGTGTTCCAGAGTGGCTCTTTGAATTTTTAGCTGAAATCTGATTTGTGTATGTGTTAGAAGAATCCACCAGGACCAGGGAAGTATCACACATGTGACTTTTATATACCTGTTAAACCATAATGTACATGAGAGTTCACACGAAACCAGAAATACTTTGTGCTTCTGTTAGAGAGATAGGAAAATAATCTAATACATGAGCCATAAGGTCGAGTTCTCAAGATGTAGCACCACAAAAAGATTTTACCATAGAGCCGAGGGAAAATTATCCCTAAAGTTAAGGCTTCCCAGGACCTTTATATGATAAATAAAGGAAGTCTCAATGGGACCAAACTGTTTACAAGAGACTGAACTATCTGAAAGGAAACGAAAATTCTATACTAATTAAAGGAATAAGGTAGATTCCAGAATGCAAATTAGTTAACATATTTGGCATCAGATTAAACAAGATAAAAGCATAGAATAAAATAATACATAGTTAAAAGGTAAAAGCAACCAATAGAAATATACCCTAAAAAACAGAAATAATGAAAGCAACAGACAAAAACATTTAAATTGCTGTTGAAAATCCTTTTCATCTGTTTGTGACAGTACAATAATGCATGAAAGTGAGGATAAATTCTATAGCAGAGTAATAAAAACTAATACTGAATTTCTAAAGGTAAGAATTGCAATATTTAGAAACTAAACAATTAAATATTATGTAGTTGGACATTACAGCAATATATTATAACCAAAATAAATATTAAAGGGAGAAAGAGAATAACATTAGAAAAAAGAGTGCTTCATCAAGCATAGGATATTATCAATCAATCTCATATATGTATAATTGTACTACCATAAGGGAGAAAAAGTTAACATAAGCATAAGCAAAATAATATATAAGATATAGAAGTATTTAAAACATGGTAAAATTATAAACCCATATACGAGATTTTGAAGAATTCTTCCCAAAAATATAAAGAAAATAACATCAAGGTGTACTATAATCAAATATGTAAAAACCCATGGTAACCAAAATATCCTAAAAGAAGTCAGAAAAAGAAAAAAAAATAGCAAGAAATGTACAGGGGAGAAAAGAATGATAGCTGCTTTTGTAGAAATGTGCAAACAATGGACAGTTTTAAAATGCTGAAACTAGGGGCTGGTATTGTGGCTTAGTGGGTAAAGCTGCCACCTTCGCGGGATGGGGAGTGGGGGCATTCCATGTGGATGTTGGTTTGAGTCCCTGCTGCTCCACTTCCCATCTGCTGTGGCCTGGGAAAGCAGCAGCAGATGACCTGAGTACTGGCCCCTGCATCATGTATGTGGGAGACCCGGGGAAGGCTCCTGCTTCCTGGCTTCAGATCAGTTCAGCTCTGGCATGGCTGTTGTGGCCATTTGGGGAATAAACCAATGGATGGAAGACCTCTTTCTCTCTCTTTGCCTCTGCTTCTCTGTAATCCTGACTTTCAAATAAATGAATAAAATCTTTAAAAAAAAGATAAAAAATACTGAAATCAAAAAAAGTTACTTAGAAAATATAATTTTAAAAATTGAATGTATAAATAAATTGGTCTCTCCCCTTAGACAAACAAAAGCTTAGATAACTAATGAGAAGTGTAGCAATATAACAATTGTTAATGAAGTCCCTTAGGCAAAAAGAAAATTATAACAGATGGAAACTTGAATGTAGACAAACAAATGAAGATAATAAGAAAAGTAAATATATGGGTAAATATAAAAACATTTTAAATCTCATTTTAAAAACTTCTTAAGAGCATCAATAAGTTTAAAGAAAAAAATACCATGTTATATATTTCAAAAAATATATGGAATTAAAATATATAACAGCAATAACTTAAGTGCTATAAAGGGAAATGAGAGTTTGTGTTATAAGCATTTTATATTGCATATGATATTTATATTATTTTGACTATATTTGATAAAATATATATTATAAATCTTAAGGTAGTCACTTTAAAATGAAACAGTGATGTTTGTAGCTAATAAAACAATATTACAGATTAAAGTGAATTCTAAATTTTCCTCAATCTAAACAGGAAGAGAAAGGAAACAAAGGGTTAAGGTACAACTAGAAATCAGGCAGCTAAATGGTAGACATTATGTTGATCATGTAGATACAGCATTAAATGCAAAAGTTCTAACCACATAAATAAAAGGCAGCTATGGAATGATTGGTTTAAAAAACTGCCCAGCAAGATGCTGTTTATAAAAAGCAAATATAAGATATAGAAAAAACTAAGTGTATAATAAAAGTATAGATGCAGATATACTATACAAACATCATTGAAAAGTAAGCTGGGATATAAACATTAATATCACAAAAGAGAAAGTACCAATACTAGAGAAATAGATTATTGATAAAAGGCTTACATCATCAAGATGACACAGTATTAAATATGTATAGATAAAAAAGATAAAATTTATGTACAAGAAACAAAGCTGACAGTGTGAAAAAGAAAAGTACAAAGTCCACAGGGATGACAGAGGTTTGATCTAATAATTAAGACACCATTTGGAATACTCATATCTGGTATCAGAGTGCCCGGGTTCAAGTCCTGGCTCCACTTCCAGTTTCAGTAGGAGGCAGTAGGTGTTGACTTAAGTAGCTGGGTCCATACTGCCCAGATGGGAGACCTGAACTGATGTTCCATCTCCCAGTTTTGGTCTGGACCAGCTGTTGCAGATATCTGAAGAGTGAATCAGGAATGGGGGCATTCTCTCTTTCTCTCTCTCAAAAAAAAAAAAAAAAAGTGTAGGTAATAACTAATTTAAAAGATAAAATCCACAATTATAGCTAAATATATTAAAATTAAAATTTTAATAATTGGTAGAAAATAGATATCAAAATTAGTATATATGAATGGTTTGGATAGTATTATCTAATAATTTTCTCTAATTAATATTCTTAGAACGATTCAGACAACTAGAGTAAAAGACACATTCTTTTCTAGTGCATCTGGAAAATCACTAAGATGCATTGCATTCTGAACCATGAACTAATTCTTATGACATAAAATACTCAAAATTGTACAAAATGTGTTTCTGATATCCAATAAAAGTAAATTATTTTTAAATAATAAAGAGATACCTGGAATTCTTATATTTAAGAATATAAAGGAATTATTTTAAAGAATTCATGGATCAAAGAAGAAAGAAAAATGGATAAAATGTTACTCATTAATGAAAATGAAAAATAAAAATATCAGTATTTATCAGGTGAAATTTCAGTAATATCAAGGAAACTTATAGCTTTAGAGGTTTATTGGAAACATGGAAAGCTAGAGCCAGTGCTGTGCATAGCAGGTAAAGCCACCACCTACAGTGCTGCCATCCCATATGAGTGCTGGTTTGAGTCCTGGCTGCTCCATTTTCGATCCAGCTCTCTGCTATGGCCTGAGAAAGGAGAAAAAGATGGCCCAAGTGCTTAGGTCCTAGCACCTGTGTGGGATATCCTAAGAAGCTCCCTGCTTCTGGCTTTGGATTGGCGCAGTCCAGCCATTCGAACTAAACCAGCTGATCGAAGACCACAGTTTTGCTAGGTAACATGAAGGTGTTTAATATATATAAAGTTCTTGATTAATTAATGAGACAATCCTAGAAGTATGAATAACTCATATTTTAATATCATAATGAAAGATAGCTTAATTACATAAACAGTTAAATATGCATGAATAAAACTATATATGTTTAAAATAATATTTTAATTAAAATGCATAAATATATTTATTTTTCAAAATTTTAAATGTGGAAAAAGGCATTTCTTGAGAACTCTAGCCTCAGTTCCACATTGTATTTCTAGAATAAAGAACACTTAAATGCCAATAACTATGTTGACAAATATTGAATACTTTTACTTTGAGTAGGAACATAGAGCCGTGAGCAGAGACCATCTAGTTTCTTTATATTTCCATTCTTTGACAATTAACTTGAATATAATATGATGAAATAGTTTTTAGTCATTTATCTTTAAAAAAACTTTTAAAACTTGTTAAAATTTTTATAAAAAAGACCTTTCTTATAATACTTTATTATATATTAAAATATGATAATATAATAATAAATATTTTCAGTGTAAACACTCTTGGGAACAAACACATTTGAACATGGGTAAAGATGCAATCCAATTTGTAAAGGTAGAAGTGTGCCTAAGAATTACCCAGTACTCTTGAGTATAGGATTTCTATTCTGCCTATCAAGGAGTAGGTGTTACTGGATCGGCACAGTCAAACAGAAAATTACTTAAACAAACAATGTAAAACAAACTGTTCCAGAAATTGGACCACAGTCCAATTTCTGTGATTCCTGGCAAAGGGAAACAAGAGCAGGTAACTATATGGCTTTCTACTTGTTATCAGGAGGGATCACATGAAGCTCTCAGCCATCACATTGAGCTGTGGAGACATAAAATTAGAGTTTAAGGAGATTGATGGGGCTAGAATTTTGAGGGGAGAATGAGAGATGAATGAACTCTTTGCCAAAAGAGCTGTAGAATCTGCATATGGATTTGCTTAAATGTTTCACTAAATACTAAGCCTAAACAGTAGGGTAAGATTGCACAGGTCCTGACAAACAAGTACAGAAGAAAAAATCTTACAAGGGAGCTGAGAGGTGAAATTTCCTGAGCATTCATGTATTTAGTTTGGAGAGGTCAGACTACAGTTGTTTTTTTTGTTTTGTTTTGTTTTGTTTTTTGTTTGTTTTTTTTTTTATTGAAATTGTAAGGCATTTATTAGGGACATCAGAGTAGAGTACAAAACTTTTCAAACGGCAGATATTTCCTATGGGGAAATTACAGATAATTTTCTTTCAATAAACATGTTTTAAGTTTTATTTATTTGAAAGGAAGAGTGAAAGAGAGAGGGAAAGACAGAAAGAGAAAGAGAAAGGGAGAGAGAGAATCTTCAGTCTCTTGCTTCACTCTACAAGTAGTTAAAACAGGCAGGTTTAGGCCAGGTTGAAGCCACGGAGGCAAGAACTCCATCTGGATCTCCTACGTGGGTAGGAGGGGCCCAAGTACATGGGCCATCAGTTACTATCTTCCCAGGTGCTTTAACAGGAAGCTGGATTAGAAGCAGAGCTGCTGAAACTTGGAAATGATACTCTGGCATCACAAGTTTTGTAGACAACTTTCCTTGCCACAATTCAGGAGGGTTATTGCTGGCATTTAGTGTGTAGAGGATACATTTACTACTAAATATCCCACAAAGCACACACCACCTCTTATAAAAAAATAATTCTTCAACTCCAAATGTGAAAATTACTGAAGTTGAGTAACTTCCTCTGGTAGTATAGTTGAACTATTCTTGGAGTAAAATCTTCAGAGATTCCCTAAACACATTGGTGTAAATTTAGCCTAGGATGTGAAAGATCATTACAGCGAAAATTATAAGGACCTGACACTGTGGCATAGCAGATAAAGCTGCTGCCTGCAGAGCCAGTATCCTATATGGGCTCTGGTTCAAGTCCTGGGTGCTCCACATCTGATCCAGCTCTCTTCTGTGGCCTGTGAGAGCAGTGGAAGATGGCCCAAGTCCTTGGGCCCATGCAACCACATGTGAAACCTGGAATAATCTCCTGGATCCTGGTTTCAAATCAACCCAGCTTCAGCTGTTAAGGCCATTTGAGGAGTGAACCAGCAGGTGGAAGACCTCTCTTTATCTCTCTCTCTTTCTTTCTGCCTTTCCTACTCTCTCTTTGTAACTCTTTTAAATAAATAAATCTTTTTTAAAAAATAATAAAATAGTAGTGAAAAAATGGAAGACATAAAAAGATGAAAAATTTTTTCTGTGTTCATGGGTTGGAAAATTAATATTGTCAAAATATCTGCAACCTAGAACAATTTACAGAAACAATGCAATTCCCACAGGAATTCTAATAAGATTCCTAACAAAACTAGAATAACCATCCTAAAATTCATATAGAAATATAACAGAGGCATAGCAATCTTAAACAAAAACAGCAAAAAGTTAGCAACAAAAGAAAAACCAAAGGCATCACATTACCAAATTCAAGTCATACCACAGGGCTATTATGACTAAAACATCCTAGTACTTGCATTAACATACACAAGTAGACCAATGGAACACAACAGAAACCCTAGGTATAAATTCACATATCAACAGCCAACTTGTCTTTGATAAACATGCTAAAAATATTCCTTGTTGTAAGGACAGTCTCAGGCCGGCGCCACGGCTCAATAGGCTAATCCTCCGCCTTGCGGCACTGGCACACCGGATTCTAGTCCCGGTCGAGGTGCCAGATTCTGTCCCGGTTGCCCCTCTTCCAGGCCAGCTCTCTGCTGTGGCCCGGGAGTGCAGTGGAGGATGGCCCAAGTGCTTGGGCCCTACACCCCATGGGAGACCAGAATAAGCACCTGGCTCTTGCCTTCGGATCAGCGTGGTGCGCCAGCTGCAGCTGCCATTGGAGGGTGAACCAGTGGCAAAAGGAAGACTTTTCTCTCTGTCTCTCTCTCACTGTCCATTTTACCTGTCAAAATAAATAAATAAATAAATAAATAAATGGACAGTCTCTCCTACAGGTAGGGTTGCAAAAATTGGATTTCTACTTATAGAATGATAGAAGACCCTACCTTACATCACATACAAAAAACAACTCAAAATGGAACAAGTTTCTAAGTTTAAAACCCGAAACTATCAAACTACTAGAGGAAAATGCAGGGAAAACATTGTAAGATATTGACCTAGGCAAACACTTTATGGGTAAGATCCAAAAGCACAGGCAAGAAAAGGTAGACAAATAGCAAAGGTAGACAAATAGGATTACGTCAAGCTAAGAATCTCTGCACAGCAAAGGAAGCAGTTAATAAATTGATGAGATAAGTAACACAATGAAAGAAAATATTTGGAAACTATGCTTCTGATAAAGTTTTATGATCCATAGTAGGGGCCAGCACTGTGGTGCAGTAGATTAAAGCCCTGGACTGCAGTGCTGGAATCCCATATGGGCTCCAGTTTGAGTCTTGGCTGCTCCACTTCTGATCCATAAAAACTAAACTAAAATAAATCCATAATATATAAAGAAATTCAACAGCAAAGATAAACAACCTAATTGATAAATAAGCAAAGGATATGAATATACAGTTTTTAAAAAGAAATACAAATAGCTAACAGGCACAGTAAAAGATGCTCAGAATCACTTGCCATCAGAAAAATGCAAACAAAAATGACAATGAGGTATTCTCTCACACCAATTAGAATGACTTATATACAAAAAAGAATGATAAATGCTACAAGTTTGCGGAAAAAAAGAGTATCCTAATACACAGCTGGTGAGAATGCAAATTAGTCCAGCCATCATGGAGAAAATTATGGGGATTCCACAAAAACTAAAAATAAATCTACCATGTGACCTAGTTGTCCTACTCCTGGGAATATATCCAAAGTAAGTGAACTCAACATTTGAAAGAGTTATCAGCACTAGCATGTTTCTAGAAGTCTGAATCACAAAAAAAAGTTACATAATCTAGAAGTCCATCATCTGATTACTGATTAAAGACAATGTGATATATGTGTGTGTATGTGTGTGTATGCGTATGTGATGGAATGTTGGAATGCTACTCAGCCATAAAAAAGAATGAAATCCTTACAATTGAAGAAAAATTAATAGACCTGGAAATCATTATGCTAACTGAATAAGCCAGGCACTGAAGATAAATATTATGTTTTTTTTTAATTTGTGGAAGTGAATTTACATATATATATATGTTTATGTGTATATATATGTATAAAGTATATATATTATATATGTAGAGAGAGATAGAATTAAAAACTTGTCCCAGGCCAAAGCAGAGAGCTAGTTCAGAAGAAGAGCAGTCAGGACTTGAACTGGTGCCCATATGGGATGCTGGTGCAGCAGGCAGATGATTAACTTATTGAGCCACAGTGCCAGTTGTTACTTTTCTTCTTTTAATCTATCTATTGTAACATCATTTCAGCAAATCTTTACATAGTATTCTTATATGATCATTGACAACATCATTTTCACCATATTTTCTGGGAAACAGATTGATGAAACCCCCAATTTTCACTTAGATACATTCGAAGGCTATATCATACAAATGTAAAATATAATTAAATAAATCACTTTAAAATAAATTCGCATTTTAAGAATTAAATAGAGCCTGAATAGTCATGGACTGGGCATTCCTGATGCTATTTTTGCTACACCTTCAATGAAAAGTTAGAGATAGCTGGAGGGGTGTGTGTCTCTGTGTGTGTCTGTTTGGAGTAGTCTTTTAGCAAAACTGTAAATTGTCCTTGGCTTAATTTTATCATTACAATGTCATCATCCTCTGTTTCATGTTCTTCAAACTGATCAGTCATAGTATTTGTCAAAGATAGACAGTGTAACAGGTTACTGTATCATTGTCAATAATACTGAATGTCTATACAAACTGCATACTGCAATGTCTCAGAATATTACAAAGTGCTGTGTTTGCATAGCCATCAATTGAATTTAGAAAGGAATCCCAGAAGGGGTTCATTTGCGCAGCATTTACATTGCCATTCTTGTCAATTAGCTCAAACATAAGCCAATTCAGTAGACACTTATCAGGCCAAACTAAAGAAAAATAAACCAGTTCATTTTAGATTACCTAACAGGAGGTATAAATATAGTAATGCAAATAAAGAAAAATATAATGAATGTCAAACTGAAACTTAATACTTTCAGTGTCATAAATATTTCAGAACACTAATTTTATTTGATTTAGTGTGTGCATGTGGGTGTGTGTGTATGTATTTTTTCTTCCTTTCAAACCTAAATCCATCCTTGAGAAACACAGGCAGTTGTCTTTTTCTTTCTTTTCCTTTTTTTTTTTTTTTTTTGAGATACATTTATTTATTTGAAAAGAAGAGAGGTTGAGAGAGACATAGAGAGAGACAGGGAGAGAGAGAGACAGAGAGAGAGAGAGAGACAGAGAGAGAGAGATCTTCCATCTCTGGTTTACTCCTCAAATGCCCACGTTTGTGAGGACTGGGGCAGGCTGAAAGTAGGAGCCAAGAATCCACTGTGGGTCTGCCAAGTTGAGTGGTAAGAATCCGAATACTTGGAACTTCATTCTGCTGCCTCCAAGGTACCTTAGCAGGAAGCTGGAATGGAGTAGAGGTGGGAATTGATCCCAGTCACTTGGATACAGGATGTGGGTGTACCAAGTGACAGTTTAATCTGCTGTGCCACAACAACCACCCCAGACATTAAAAAAAAAAAAAGTTTTGTTTCTGAAGAATTTTAAGCTTACAAAACAAAAATTGTGAAGCAGCACAATGATTTCCCATATACCTCAAACCCAGATTCCTTTATTATTAGCTTCTTATATTGGTATTAGATATCTGTCTCCTCAATGAACCACACCCTCAGATAAAGTTACTGATCCAAATTTTAAGGCAGCTAAGAATCCTCCATATGCCTGGAGGGTGGACCAGTGGATGAAAGATCTCAATTTTCCTCTCTCTCTTTCTCTCTCTCTCATCCCATCCTCTGTCACTCTGTCTTTCAAATAAATGAACAAATCTTTTAAAAAACCAGCTAACCAGTCCAGAGCTGTGGCTCACTACGCTAATCCTCCACCTGCGGTGCTGGCACCCTGGGTTCTAGTCTCTGTTGGAGCACCTGTTCTGTCCTGGTTGCTCTTCTTCCAGTCCAGCAATCTGCTGTGGCCCAGGTGTACAGTAGAGGATGGCCCAAAGTGCTTGGGCCCTGCACCAGCATGGGAGACCAGGAGGAAGCACCTGGCTCCTGGTTTCGGATCAGCCCTTGTGGGGGTGAACCAACAGAAAAAGGAAGACCTTTCTCTTTCTCTCTCTCTCTCTCTCTCTCTCTCTCTCTCACTATCTAACTTTGCCTGTCAAAAAAAACAAAACAAAACAAAACAAAACAAAACAAAACAAAACCAAAAAACAACTAACCAATATAGGCATGTAGATTTTCAAATACATATTTTGCAATACCCATGGCTACTTATTGTCAATTATGTTGCTTTTTATATTCTCCAAGTAGATCTGTTCCACAAGTATCAAAAATTAGCCAAATTCATAGGTTGGTTTTAAGAAATTGCTAAATATTTCCTTGTTTCAGTATTTAGATACATAAAACATCACTTGTGCCCATCAACAGTAGACTGGATAAAGAAATTATGGGACATGTACTCTATAGCATACTATACAGCAGTCAAAAACAATGAAATCCAGTCATTTGCAACAAAATGGAGGAATCTGGAAAACATTATGCTGAGTGAATTAAGCCAGTCCCAAAGGGACGAATATCATATGTTCTCCCTGATCAGCAACAACTAACTGAGCAACAAAGGGGAAACCTGTTGAAGTGAAATGGGCACTATGAGAAACAGTGACTTGATCAGCCGTTGTCCTGACTGTTGATGTACAATGTAAGAATGTATCTCTTTTAGTATTTTTTTTTTGTTCTAGTACTATTGGTTGAACTCTGTAATTAACACACAATTATTCTTTGGTGTTTAAATTTAACTGAAAAGTGATCCCTGTTAAATATAAGAGTGGGAAAAAGAGAGGGAGGAGATGTACAATTTGGGACATGCTCAAGCTGACTTGCCCCAAATGGTGGAGTTAGAAATGTGCCAGGGATTCCAATACAATCCCATCAAGGTGGCATGTACCAATGCCATCTCACTAGTCCAAGTGATCAATTTCAGTTCACAATTGATCACACTGATAGGTCTAAGAGTCAAAGGGATCACACAAACAAGACAAGTGTCTGCTAATACTAACTGATAGAATCAAAAAGGAAGAGAATGATCCAACATGGGAAGCGGGATACACAGCAGACTCATAGAATGGCTGATGTCATAAATAACACTCTGGCCTCAGAATCAGCTCTTAAGGCATTCGGATCTGATTCAAGAGCCCATGAGAGTATTTTAGGCATGGAAAGCCAAGACACTCTGGCAAAAAAACAAAACAAAACAAAACAAAACAAAACAAAACAAAACAAAAAACAAAAAACAAAACCTAAATGAAAGATCTCTGTGAGTGAGATCCCAGTGGAAAGAATGGGGCCATCAAGGAAGGAGGTACCTTTCTCTGAAGGGAGGAGAGAACTTCCACTTTGACTATGACCCTGTCTGAATAAGATCGAAGTCAGCGAACTCAAAAGGCTTCCATAGCCTTGGCAACTCATGACTAGAGCCTAGGGAGATTACTGACGCCATAAACAAGAATGTCAAATTGTTAAGTGAACTATAGGTGTCATTGTGTACTTACTTCTCATGTTTGATCTGTCCTTAATATGTTGTCCAATGTGAATTAATGCTATAACTAGTACTCAAACAGTATTTTATACTTTGTGTTTCTGTGTGGGTGCAAACTGATGCAATCTTTACTTAATATATACTAAATCGATCTTCTGTATATAAAGATAATTGAAAATGAATCTTGATGTGAATAGAATGAGAGAGGGAGCGGGAGATAGGAGGGGTGCAAGTGGGTGGGAAGTTATGGGGGGAAGCCATTGTAATCCATAAACTGTACTTTGGAAATTTATATTTACTAAATAAAAGTTAAAAAAAATAATAAAAAAGGAAACTTGTAGGCAAAAAAAAAAGAAAATGAATTCTAACATTCTCAAAGCATTCAAAGCAGTTTACTTTGTTAATAGAAAGAGTATATTGCTTGCAAAATCCAGATGCAGTGTGAATATTGGACATGGATTTTGTTTCCCTAAAACATCAACTGTCAGTTTAAAACTGGCATTAATGCTTTATACATTCTTTGTGTGCTTGCTATTCCTATTAAAGCTTTGGGAAATTGTATATGTTGAAACAGAACATGAAGTTCTTGAGCCAAGAGCATAGGTATCTTACATTTACCCAAGATGACAATACAGCAACATTGTATTCCAAATGCATGTTTGTCTTAGATTTTGTCAAGAGTGTCAAACAAGGATTTTCTGTACCTTTTTTCTCC
Organism: Lepus europaeus; assembly: GCF_033115175.1. Taxonomy (NCBI): domain Eukaryota; kingdom Metazoa; phylum Chordata; class Mammalia; order Lagomorpha; family Leporidae; genus Lepus; species Lepus europaeus. Next base: position 65,455,406 of record NC_084831.1, read on the forward strand.
CTGCCCATATGCCACCTCCTCCTTTCTATTCCCTTCAACATCCTATGATTGCCTGCCAGGGTAAGGACCATGTTCACAGTGTCCGCCAAATTCTTTCCTTTGTCTTAACTAGGAAATTAATTGAATTGACTCTTCTCTGAAGTTAAAATTAGAACCAGGAGGCATCATCAGCTTCTGTGCTTGAATAACAGCTGCTAGGTGGCAAAGGTCATAGCTTAGTAATATCTTTATCAGCCTAGAAGGCAATATACTGCTGGGAATATAGAAAGTACTTAATCTTATAACAACAGTTAACAAATTAAGTACAGAAGACGTCCAGGGTACTCTATTTGTTTTGTAACTAAGTGAAATTCATCAGTGGATTTAAATAACTTTCAAGATCTATGCTGTTAAGTGATAAAACATTCATAATAAAAATTCTAGAGTCCCATGTTTGGTGTAGTGGTGACCATGCTGCTTGGCACACCTACTTGTGCTATTAGAATGCTGCTATGAGTCGGATCCTGATTCCAGCTTCCTACTATTACAAACTCTGGGAGGCAGCAAGTGATGGCTCCATTTGCTCCCTGCTACTCACATGAGACTTGACTGGACTTGAGTAGTAGGCCCCTGGCTTTGGCCTGGCCCAACTGTGGTGGTTGTGGGCATTAGGGAAGTAAATTCACATATGGGAGTTTTATTTCTGTTTTCTACCCCTCTTCTTTCAAATAAAAAAAAAAAGTCTTAAATAATTCTTTAATAATCTTTTTCTGTAATTGTAAAATTATTTTAATGAAAAATAACCAAAGAGTGCTTGCATGTTATATTTAAAGAGCACAGCAATGATTTAACAGACATATCAAAGAGTATAACTAATATTTAATAAATAAAAATTTTATTTCCTTTGAAATATTTAAGATTATGAAATAGAAAAAGAAACACTTTGAAATTACTCTTTGAGTGCACCTGTCTGTATTTTTTCCCTCTCCCAAAAAATTGAAAGTTTGTTAAATTTGTTTGCATTATTGTTTTTCCCACATTTCATGAAATATACATATAACGTAATAGTACTTTGAAATTTAGCCTGATTAATATTGAATTATTGGTTTTATCCATTTCTGTTGTTACAAGTTAATCCATTGTCTGAATGGATCTAATTTTGTTTATCCTTTCTATTGATAGATGTCTCATTTTTTTTCCAGTTTTTTATCTTATATAAGTAATAATACTATATATTCTTATGCATATTTCTTTGCACAAAAGTGGAAAGACTACTCATATATTACTAATACAATTGGTGGGTAATAAATATTTACTTTTCTCCTTTTGATTGATAAGGTATAGTTTTAATTTTTTCTGAATCATATTTTAATTTAATTCTTTCAGAAATAAGACATTTCCTAATGGTATAATGAGGTTATCACAGATGTTTTTGCTTAACATGAAAACCTAAATTAAACATGAATTGCATTCTTAGAATTTCTAATTTGAATGTTTAGAAACCTTGAGATAATTACTCGTAAATATTCACCCATAATTTTATTTTCCTTTACTTCTAGACAAAATATAAATATAAGTCTTTGTTTTCAAAAATAGCATTTCCTACATATTCACAACTTGCAAATAATTCACTGGTAGGTAAAATTCAAATTTTTATTTGACAGGTACATTGTAATGATCATAAATCTCTGTGGTAATTGATAATTCATGTACACTATACACTAACTAAAACACTTACAATGTGTTCATCCAAGTTAATGGAGGAATAGCATATTTGCTAATTAATCATGTTGTACTATGTCAAAAGTAAGAGAAATTTCAGTCAGCTATAACTTATTCCATTACATGAGGTTGAATATTTCTGTTGGTGTTACTCCCAATTAATGTTTAGAAAGAAAAAATTCTTATCAACTTTTTCTATTATAAAGTTAAATTTAAAAACATGTATCTAAACCCATTTAACATAATTTTTAAACTCATAATGATAGACATCTAACTTATTGGATAATGTCAAACTTTTCTATGGTGGTTTTGTAAAATTATATATAAACGCACTGAAATAACAAGAATTATATTTGAAAATGTTGTGGCCTTCGCTATGGCCCAGCAGGTTAAGCCTCTACCTTCAGGGCTGGCATCTCATAGAGGTGGCGGTTCCAGTTCTGACTGCTTCACTTCTGATCCAGCTCCCTGATAATGTGCCTAGGAATACAGCAGCAGAAGGCCCATGTCTCTGGGCCCCTGCCACCCATGTGGGAGACCCACAAGAAGCTGCTGGCTCGTGGCTAATGCTTGGGACAGCCCCAGTTTTTGCAGCCATTTGTGGAGTGAACCAGTGGATGGAAGATCTTTCTCTCTCTGTTTCTCCCTCTCTCTTTTTGTAATTCTGCCTTTCAAATAAATAATAAATAAGTCTTTTAAAAAAAGACGTTTTTAATGGAATTTAAAAATAAGCTTATAATGGTGAAAAATTTTAAAATCCCTGCATAAGTTTTTCATAATATAAATATCCCATGAATATTATGATGAACCTTTTATTTGTAGCAACATATAAGATATCTCATTTCTTTACATAGGATTAATATTTTGTATTGTCAGACTTTTTAATTTTTTTTACTAGATGGAGGCTATGATCTAGTGTCTGATATTCATCTTGCATTATTAATGAGGTTGAGCATCATTTTTTTTATTTATTGGACATTAACATTTTCTCATCTGTGAAATGCGTATTAGATACCTCATCAGGTTTTCTACAAACAATGGAGTGGCTGACTACGAATTAAGGAACTAAACACCAACATTCAGATTCTGGCACTACCACCTAATACCTGTGAGACTGAGTCACATTTTTAAAATTTCTTGCTTAATATTATCATCTCAGAATCTAAAATTATCAAAGAACTCTTGTAATGATTAAAATTAATATTTAAAATCCACTTTAAGAAGTATCTTCATATAACCACACCTATAAATATTAATTATTACTATTTCTCTATAAAATTATTTTTAATGTAGATTGAAGTTATGGGATTGGGGCAAGAAAAATAATAGGAACTGTTTAGAGGAAATAATGCTATGTATCTGTAAATGGTTTCCACATATTTATAGGGATCAGAGCTTTGGAACTGGGGATGGCTGAAAGAAAGCATTCACAATGAAGCTTACCAAGCACAAATCATCCTACATAAGTTTGTTTCTCTTAAGATATAATAAATTAGAGAGTTTAAGTCAATAAAGATTGAAACGGCAGCCTAATATGTGCTAGCTTTCTGAAATTGCAAGCAGCTAGTCCTCTGAGTTCAAAATGAGAAATAAGTATTTTAGTTGAAAATAAGATAAATAGGAATTTAACAAGTAAGCTTTAGACAGTAATAGGAATACAGATATTTCTCCTGTTTAGTTTCCCTTTATATGTCTAATTAACCTTTACTTACTGAGAAACCATTCTAATTTGATTGACAGCTCCAGAGTTGGCATCAGTAAGATGAGTTGACAAACTCTGCTGGAAAATTATGCTTTATTAATACATCATTAAACACTTTAAATGGATTCCAATGGTGTATGTCTAAGGAAGGAAATAATTCAGCATTTGTTAGTTACTGACAGAGTACAGAACTGAATTTACATTATAAGTCTCACACTAAAAATCTTAATGTACCAGCAATTGAATTACACATTACAAAATGATTATGTATGTCATCTGCCTCTTTGCAAGGGAGAACTATAAATGTTAACGATTATACATTTTTATCCAGTCAAAAGGATATTATCATATAGTAACATGAGCTTGAAAAGTATGAGTTCAAATAAAATGAAACTTAGATTTATTTTCATTATGTATGTGATGAGTGTTTAATCCACTTATTGTTTGAAACTGAATGATGTCATGTGTAGCTGAAATACAATTTGATTTGTACTTTGTTTTTAAAGCACACACAATCAGTAAGATATTTGTGATTTTAAAGTCCCACTGTATTTTTCTCTATATGCTAACATGCTAAATCACTTCAAGGAAAAAATAGTGCTTGAGTATACTCACAGTTACACTTTTATTTTAATACTGGCCAACATTCTAAATTAAAGATATGTTTTTACTGCCTAAATAGTTTATCATATTCTTGAATCTACAGGAGAACTCAGAAAAAATATTTGTAGATGTTTTATTTCATTCATGTTTACATGTACAATATAAAAATATTGCCTTGGAGATACGTCATATGTGAAATTTTAAAATATAGCAGGCATGTGGTGCAGCAGTTAAGTTGCTGCTTGGGACAAGCACATGCATCCCATATTGTTGTGTCTAGCTCACACCTCAACTTCTCTCTTCCCATCCAGCTTCCTGCTAATGTGCACCTTGGGAGGCTGCAAATGATGGCTCGGGTATTGTGTCCCTGCTCTCCACGTGGGACACATGGATGGAGTTTTGGTTCCTGGTTCAGCTGTTGCGGGCATTTGGTAAAGTAAACCAGTGGATGGAAGATTTCTTTGCATGTATTTCAATCTCTACCTTCCTCCACACTCAATGTCTTGCTGCCTTTCCAATAACATAAAAATAAATAAAAATATTTTCACCATATATATGTTTTTAAATGAATATGGTATGAGTAATACTTTAAAAAATATACAAGGTCTTTTTAATTTCTATATAATTAAAAGTCATTACAAATTATGCTGGCTTCTACATGAAGAATAGCCTTATAGGTAAAGTCTATGAGATGGTTCTACAAACACTCATGCAGAGAATCTATAGTTTTCTTATGTATGTTACATAATTCATGCATGAAAACATTTCAATACTTTTTAAAATTTTTATTGATTTATTTTCATTTTTATCTAAGAAGAGGAGAGAGAGAGAGAGAGAGAGAGAGAGAGAGAGAGAGAGAGAAAGATTGAATCTTCCATGCATTGGTTCTCTCTAAATGTTGACAACAGCCAGCGCTGGGCCAGACCTAGGCTAGAGGCTGGGGAGTCCATCTAGGTTTACCACATGAGAGGCAGATACAGGTGCTTGAGACATCTTCTGCTGTTTCCCAGGGTGCGCATTAGCAAGAAGCTAGATGAAAAGCAGAACAAGGACTCAAATTAGGCATTTTGATATAGGATGCAGGCGTCCCAAGTGAAGACTTACCTACTGTACCAATCTCCTGCCCTGAAATATTTTATATGCTGAAAATGAATAACTGCATACATTCAATCTCTTATTATCCTATATCTTTAAAGCAAGCAACTAAACAATTGAAATTGTGAATAACTACAATCTTCAACAGACAAAAATGTTAGAAGCATTGAAAAAGAAACACTTAGTTGCTTCCATAGATACCTTTAGAATCCTCTTACCTATAAATAAAACAATGTGTGGGGCTGGCACTGTGGCACAGAGAGTTAATGCCCTGTCCTGAAGCGCTGGTATCCCATATGGGTGCCGGTTCGAGACCCGGCTGCTCCAATTCCAATCCAGCTCTCTGCTATGGCCTGGGAAAGGAGCAGAAGATGGCTTAAGTCCCTGGGCCCCTGCACCCACATGGGAGACCTGAAAGAAGCTCCTGGCTCCTGGCTTCAGATTGGCCCAGCTCCAGCTGTTGCAGCCAATTGGGGAGTGAACCAGCAGATGGAAGACCTCTCTCTCTCTCTCTCTCTGTGTGTGTGTGTGTGTGAATAAATAAATCTTTAAAAAAAAAAACAATGTGTAATTTCCCTTCTGCAAAATACATACACTAGTAACAATCAATGAATGCTTAGGTTATAGTGGGCACTGGTACTATGTAAAGACAAATTACCACAAAAGCTATTTCTGAAACTGTGGAGAATCATGTATCCATGCAAACTTGTGTTAAAATTGTAGTTTATGGAAAAAGTTATTCACATACATTTTACTAGGTGGGAATGTACAGAAGAAGAATAGCTATCATTGAATTCACAGTTTAGATAGGATCAAGATAGTGAAGCCAGAAAGAAAAATGATCAAGGAGAGGGCAGCCAAGAGCAAGACATAAGCTCTGTTTGTAAAATGAAAGTAAGGGAAAGTGAAACCAAAGGTAGATAGAAATGATACTGAAAAAAGAGTGTGATAAGGAAAGCAAGAATCATAAACTCACAATCAATTTTACACACTGCACTTATGTTAGAAGTCATAGCCAGGGGATCAGATGCCAAAATAAAACCTTCTGGACAAAGAAAAAAAACTGACATAATGTTAAAAAGAAATTCTCTTATACAAATTTGTTTATCTGTGATTAGTCCCTGGAAGCATACTTTATATATTCTCCCTTTGGAATTTTTTAATATCAATATTTTACAATAAATCCAAACTTCCTTTATTCAACTCGATAGAGTATATTCTGATTAGAATGGCAGAAGATAGAATTGAACCTGCTTTCATGTGAGTATTTAATCTGAAAATACTGTGATAATCCTGTCACTCTGTTTTTTCTCTGTGTGTTTGGGAAGACATTAAGTGATAACAAGAAATACAGGTGTCATAATCCACTGTTTGCAGGAATGTAAACTGGTCCAGCCACTCTGGAAGACTGTATGGAGATATCTCAGAAATCTCAATATAGACCTACCATTTGACCTAGCCATCCCACTCCTGGGAATTTACCCAAAAGAAATAAAATCAGCATATGAAATAGTTATTTAAACCCTCATGTTTATTGCATCTCAATTCGTAATAGCTAAGACATGAAATCAACCCAAATATTTGTCGACTAAAGAGTCTACTGAAGACTGGTTAAAGAAATTATGGATTATGCACACCATGGACTACTACAGAGTAGTAAAAAAAGATGTCCTACCATTTGCAAGAAAAAAAAAATGGATGCAACTGGAAAACATTATACTTATGAAATAAACCAGTCCCGAGAAGACAAATATCATATGTTCTCCCTGATCTGTAGTAACTGATAGAGTATCTAAAAGGTAATCTAAAGAAGTAAAATTGACACTTTGAAATGTTATGACTTTGAACAGCCCTTGTCACCGGTAGTTATAGAGTAATAGAACTGAAGTTGCATGCTAAAATGTAATAGGTAAGAACCCAAATAAATATCAGGAAGATATTTTTATAGGAAGGCCAGACTTTGTCAGACAATTTTAGACAATGCACAGTATCATCCAAAAAGAGATATGGAATATGCTCCAAAAGCCAAAAGGATTACTTAGATTATAGCAACTAGTAAAAATGGAAAGAAAACAAATAATAAAATGATGCCACATCTCAGGCAGGATGAAAAAAATATATATTTAGAAGTATATATGCAGATAAGAAAATCCTGTAAAAGAGCCAAGACCTTAATCAAGGAAGATTATAACTATACCAGTGCCAACAAGGCTGATGATAGGAGGATGCCTTTAGAAGGTAGCACACATGGAGACAATTTAATGGATAATGTATAGATAATATTTATAATGAAAACATATCTGCATATACCATGAAGTTAAATTTTAGAAAGACACTGGAAGAAATGATAAACTTGGTTGTTGATAAAAAGAATCATGGGGAAAGTGAAGAAAGAAAAGAGGACAGTATTGCACAGTGATTAAAAACCAAGATAGTTTTAGGTAGTGCAGTGTAGGAGATTCCACCATTCAATGAATGCAGTGAACACATACTGTGGCTAAAGCACATGATTTTAGAGACTAACACAAAATTGGATAACGCGTATTTCCCAACCTCAAAAAATAGTTTGAATTTAAGGATTATTTACTGGCTTCTATAATTAATATACCAAGTGTTTAATTTATTGTAGCCTCAAAACAGATTTGTTAAATACAAGACACTAGTTTTTAGTAAAATCTTTTGATTCAAGTAATAGAACTTCTCAAAACTTAATCCTGGGGGGACTAAAAGAACTTGGATGATAGATATCAAAACACAATTAGAAAGAACAAATTCAAGTGTTCTACATCACACTTAGGGGGACTATATTTCATAATAATCCATTATGTATTTTATACAGAACTGACAAAACTCAACAGCTCCAAACATAAAGAAATTATTAGTAGATAGTAATGCTGGTTCCTATATTTGACAATACACCTTATGTATATATATTGATATATCACACTGTGCCCCATAAGAATGTGAGATTACTATATACTAATTAAAAAGAAATAAATCAAATATATCATTTTGTTGCGGGGAAATGGCAACATACAGGTAGAAAAGAACAAGGTGATGGAAATGAATTATTAAACTGAAAAGTCAAATTAATAAATTAAAGTAAACAAAAGCAAGTAGTCATGAGATAGTCTTCTGAAAGTACATGGAAAATGTACGTAGCCTTTCATTTTTCCACAAACTTTTTGATGCTCCTTCATATGTGATTCATGCTTGTGGTAAAAGCAAGTTTCTTCAGGATAACTACATTATCAAGATGGAAAGCAGTGAACTGCACAAGAGTATCAGTACATCTCATCAGCTTCCATCTCATGCTAGTAGGTCCCAGCCTGCTTACTATCTTCCCCTTTGAATTTCTTTCCCAGTGAAATTCAAGATCTAGCATTGGGAATAGAGAACATACCCTTCTGTATTGTTAAATCACCTTCCACAATTGTGTAAGCCAATTGCTTATTACAAATTCCTAAATATATACCATATGCCAACAAAAATCCACTAGGAGATAATTTAGGATAAAAAAGAGTCTTTGTTTCAGGAAGCAATTTGCAAAATGAGCCTTAAGTATACTATGAAAGTACTGTCTAAAAGGAACCAAGAAAGGGGACTTTTTTATTATTATTATTATTTTTAAAGAGAAAGTTCCTGCTCAGATTCCTACTCAGGTCCACTATGCTAATGAGAGATACATGATGTAAGCTTGCAGGCAGGAAGTGCTCAGTCCTGATTGGTTGATAACTTAAAACTAACCACAGGTCAGTTCTATGGCCAAATCTGGGTGGTGAAATAAGACTTTTCAGAGGCTGTGTATCTTAGCGGTCTAAAGAGAAATCCAATTGAGCAAGGGCCGCAGAGTGGTTTTCAGAGCATAATAGAGCATGTGTGTATAGTCTAGTCAGCAAATTGTTGCTTGGCTCCAGTTTGCATTTTAGGTCCCATTTTTACCATGCACACAAAGACCAAGCAGTGACACTGGACTTCTCAGAAGAGAGAGGCTTTAGTCTTATGATTCACCAGCAAAGGAGGCAGGAAGTATGATAAAAATCTGTCTCCTCAACTGGAGGTTTAGGGAAAGTTTTAAGGATTGGGAAAAACTGGTATGAGAAATCATTGGTGAAGCCAATTTTGATTTGAGGGGCTTGGAATCAAGCAATTTATGGTAAAGTTTAGTAAACAGTCTCTGACATCTAAGTTCCAATTGTGATCCATTCTCTTTGGTTCCACAAGTTATATTTCACCTCCCTCTGCATGTACCCATGTCCTTTTGTGCTTATGTGACTCTCTCGTAAACAATTCTCTTAAGGGAACAGGAAGTCATTCAGACTCAACTTTTTCTAGGGTTTATAAACACAAATTGTATTTGTGTATATGCATGTGTGTGTACGCACACATGTGTATGTTTGTGTGTGCACTATACTGTTTGTGAGTTTCTGGAATTGGTTCTCTGAACAGATTAGATTTAGAGGCAATAATGTCTGGCTCACACTGGTAAGTTATAGCCGAGCACAGCAAAAACTCAAATCACATTAATCCAAAACTACAACCAAGTACTTATAGAAGTCAGGGCTCTGGATGATCTCAGAATATTTTGATTAAAATAAATGCATAATGGAATTAGTTAGGTGTTTCTATCTGTGCTGCAGAACATAAGAAAAGAAATTGATAGGCTTAGGACCCTCAATTCCCAGCTCAAGACCTCATGAAAGACCTGAAAACTTTTGACTTCTCTAAACAAAACCTCTGTCTCCTGTAGGTATAAGGTCAAGATTTCTGAAAAAACGAACCCAAAGTCACATTTTGCAAGTGAGTTAATTACAATGCAAATGAAATTTCCAAACTCACAAAGTCACCTTTTCAAAGTTAGGCATTGACTGAGGAGGAATAGAATCCTGAAAATTGAAATAGAAACACATGAATGAATTCCAACAAAAGTGGGGATCTCCATAAGTTCTCAAGCTATAAAGCTTTAGGTCCCTAAATTCTGTTGACTCATCTTTGCCGGTAGAAGAAGGCCTTCCAGTCTACCTGCAAATTTGGTCTCTTTTGGCCAGAAGAACATGCACATTCCTTGCTGATGTTTATGTCACTGCTGGATCTCTGCAGTACTCAACTTAACCATCTCTCTTTGCTCTGGATACATAATTAGACACAAATATTGGCATGCACAAAAGAGTGAAGAACAAATTGCCTGGTTTCCATGAGAAGGATCCTAAAATTTGGAATGAGGTTATATCTTATTCTGTATAGCCTCTTTAAAAAACTACCATGTATCATGTGTCTTAAAAACAACAGAAACTTATTCTTAGAATGCTGGCATTTAAAATGTCTAAGGCCAAAATGTTGTTTAACTCAGCATCAGGATAAGACCTATTTCTTAGTTCAGAGATCGCTTCCCTTCACTATGTCTTTGCAAGTGAGTTCCAAGCATTATATTTTATAAGAACACTAATCCCATTTGTGAGGGATTCGTCTTCATGGTATAATTATCTCTCCAAAGTCTCCTATCCCCCAATATCATCACCTTGAGGTTTAGGGTTTTATCATAAATTTTGAGGGGGTCACAATTATTCAGGCATTTGCAAGCTGGGAACAATATGTCACTGAACCTGGAGACATTGAATCTCTAAACTCTATTGTATTTTCTTTGTCAGTGCAAGCATTCCTTCTGTTCTTGTCTGAGGACGTTAACCTTGGCTTTGCCTAAGGAATTTGTAATATAGAGTACCCTAATATAGTACCCAATACAGACGTTGCTGATTTTTCTCAGGAAATACCCTTGCTAATCTTCTTTGCATCTAGACCTAAAATTAGAGTCAAGCCTCAGCAAGCTTCACAAAGTGAGGTAAAAAATATGACCCACAAGGTGATATATACATAATGCATAATTTTTCTGATTTAAAAAGATAACAATTGGGAGAACATATAGTTGCGTGAGTAGTAGGGGTAAGAGAACAAGGTAAAAGGTATATAAAGGTGGCTAAGGCTTAATTTATTGATTTGGACCCTCTAAGCAGAAACTGTAGGTTCACTACTATAACTGAAGGGTTTAGGAAGGTTTCTAAAGCATTGCTTAGTAGACAGATGGGAATGTGAATCAAAAAGAGGCCTATGATGAAGTTGAAATGCTAGAAGTTCATTGGTATATTGTAGAGGAACATATCCAAAGCTTTAGACATTTCGGAATCTTAGAGTGTTTCATCATGCAATATCTCACATCCTCTTGAAAGGTCAAGAACACATTTTTTTAAACAAAAAATGGGAGAAATTATCAGTTCCAGGCCAGAGAGGGATGCTCATCATACTTGAAAATCTCTGGGACAATACTTCTTTGTAGGTCAGAAATGATAATAGTAATGGATACCATGAAACTGAGGACTCAATGCAATGGAAATGACAGAATCCTAGAATATCAACAGCCAAGTGGCAGCAATTTCGAACCAAAGAAAAAGTGATCATAATAGTTATAATGGATGCAGGAGATAAAACAATAATCAAAATACATGACCTTACATGCAGAGATGTTTGGCTTTTGCTACTTGATCAGGTGGTCCATATAAATGAAACATATGGGGAAATTACTATATTTTAATGAAACTCATGAGAAAATTATTATATTTTTCACTTTAATTCAAACTATGGATAATTTGACTCTAGGAGGAAGAAAAGTTTGGAACCAGAAACCCTAGAATTTGTTACCACATTGTATTGGTCAAAGCAATCAAAGTCAGCCCACATCCAAAAAGAAGGGAAATAATTTCCCTTATTTATTTGGATATTCATACTGAGAGGAAAGAGATTATTTCTAAGAGAGCATCAATTACAGACTACCCTGTAGTCACAATAATTATATGCATCTTCTATGGCATGCAATCATCCCTAAAAATCCTCCCTAAAATATTTTATTCACTAGAGTATTGATTCATAATTCAGGGTCTCATCATTATCAGGTATGGATTAATAGCCTTAGAAGTACTGCCCTGGAAAAAGTGACTCGTGAATTTTCTGCTTTTCAGAGACCTGTTGTCTTTACCCCTATACTCATTTACCTTACACCTCCTTGTGCATAAAGAATGACACAAAAACTAAGTACATTTTTTTAACTCTAACCAGAAGTATATTGCTAAATCCCCAACTCCAGAGGAAAATGCTGGTTTTTGTTTAGGACACAATTTTGCTTCTAGAAGTAATTCTCAAAGTCTGTTGACTCCTCCCTGGAATTGTCACCCTGCCCTCTCATTCATTCACTATTTTCCCTTAGAAAGGGGCATGTATGTAGGTTTATATGACTTGATTATGTATTAAGTTTTCAATGTTATTTTCAGTTAATGATATAACAATTCCTTTACAAATTTTGAGGACTTGCTGCACATAAAGCTATAATAAAACCTACTTAGACAAATGTGTAACCAGAAATATCATTAGATAGTAATTCTCTCATTACTTAAAGTTTCAACAGTGTGTAATTTACAGAGAAAACCTTGGGTTTGACCTTTTGTTTAACTAACTAAAAATATCTGGAGAGCTTCTTCTGGGCTGGCGACATTTGTAGTGAGATATAATTCATCTTCCCCATCTGCATGTTCTAGGCTTGAAATATTTTTCCAAATTTATTCTGAAAACAGAATAACCCCTTCGTTTCTTAATTTATTTTATTTTACTTATTTATTTGAGGAGTTGAACAAATGAGAGACAGACTATATAGGGAGAGAAAGAGGGGTCCCATCTTTTGCTTTACTCTCCAAATTCCTGCAACAGCCTTCCCAGGGCTGGGCTGAAGCTGGGAGATACAAACCTAATACAAATTTCCAACAAAGCGGGTAGGAACTCCAGCATTGCATTAGCGGGAAGCTGGAGTCAGGAATTCCGTCTGGGCTTAAAATCCAATATAGAAAAAATTCACGTGGGCATTTTATATGGCTTCTTAACTGTCATGCTAAATGTCAGCCCCATATTTTAAAAAATTGGGTGATCCCTTCATATTTGTTCTATGATCTCAACTTTATTATATGCAGCTAAGTGAAACTATTTAATAATTTCATCATTTAGCTGAAAGTCTTTTAGCAAAAGTTTGAAATTCACTAAGCGTTGTTATTTTTTTTCTTCAGAGGTAGATAATTTTATGTGACAACTTGGGTATGGTACAGAGCTCAGTTGTTAGTTAAACACCAATTTAAATGTTGCTGTAAAGATGATTTTTGAATATGAATGACATTTAAATTACAGACTTTGAATAAGATAGATTAGCTTTCATAATGTAGGTGGACCTCATTCAATCAAGTGAAGGCTTTAAAAGAAAGGCTGAAATTTCCCAAAGAAGAATCAACTCTGCCTCAATATGGCAACATAAAAAATCCGCCTGAGGCCCCTGCTTGCTGATGTGTGTTGCAAAATTCAGACAGAAGATTTTTATGTGAATACCATCTGCATATACTCCATTCTAAAAATTCATACCAGATAACTCCCTCAATCACATGCTTATTGCATGTTTAAATTAATGTAATCCATGTCTCTGTTTTTCTGGAGAACACAAACAGATTATTGTGTTGATAATACTTTGAGAGAAATGGAATCTTAAGAATGAGTGTTCTGAATTGATTATGTGACTTCTTGAGTTGCTTCCTTAATCTGACTGGATGTGATGGCCGTATTGTTACTATTTCCCATAGTAAAAGGAGCACTATTAGACAATGGCACGATATAGCTACAGAGGTATGCACAATACTACTACTGGATACTTCTAACTAAATAGATAAAAGAGATGAAGTTCTGGCTGGTCCTGTATTTTGTACCCTAGAACAGTGTGTCAAAATCACTCATATAGTAAAATTGTCTCCTTGCTCTTATTTGATGGACAAAGTGAGGAAAGAGATAAATGGACTTAAGGGTTCTAATTACCAGATCAAACAATACAGATAATCTGAAAATTTCTTTGTTTTTCTTGAATAATATTATCTTTTGGAGTCACAAAGTATGTATGTATTACTAGAAACTAAACCAAGATCTCCTCTTACCATTGGTTGTATTATAATGCAAATTGACTTCTAACCTAATAGAGTACCTACCTTTAAAGTCAGAAAATTGGGTGAGATAAAATGGGTTCTTGAAAATAGAAATGAGGATATATGAGAAAGTCCTGATCAAGTTGGAGTCACTGAACAGCTAAGTTCTTTCCCAACAGAATCATTCCTTCTACCCACATTGAGGTGGTTAACTCTGCTCTAAGAACCTATAAGAGCCTCTGCAAGTTATTTGACTTGCAAGAAACTCCTAATTTTCCCCAAGACTCATCCCCACCTCTGTCTTTACTTTCTGACCTTTAACTAGACCCAAGTAGAGTCATTTTCATTATCCATGGGACATTTGTTCCAGGACCCCCAGAGAAAGAAATGTCCAAATCTTATATATGTCATTTTTTCACATAAACAATGCATATCTTCTTTTGTATTTTAAATCATTTAGATTGCTTATAATATCCAATACAAGGTAATTGCTATAAATATGATACAGTATTTAAATAATAGTTTAGAGAGTAATGATAAAAATAGTCTATATGTTCAATAAAGATGCAATTTGTGTGTATTTTTTATCTGCAGTTGTTTTAATCTGTGGATACGAAATCCATGTGCATTTGAGTTCTGTGGTCAATCTTCTCTGTAGATAAGAGATTATGGTGTAAACTGTTGCCACTGGATTGGGAAGCATAAATACAATGACAGTAATTGGATTTACAAACTGAAGAGCCAGGTGGCAGCACTTAATTGCAAAGGAGACTATGGTTATCACAATGAAGGTCATAGTAATACTTAAAATGGTTTGAATTACATAGACTTTTTTCATTGGTTAGTTGATCATGATCCACCTAGAAGTGAAACAGATGTGAAGTTTGCTAAATTCTTCCTTGATCTGTAAAAGCTTAATATTCTAGGAGAAGTAAACAGAAATCTAACTTAAATCAATAGTCAATCAATTCCCATAGTTGAATCCGTTTAGAACTTTCTGAATGAAGAAAATATAAGTTCCCCTTGGGGAAAGACAATACTACATGGCTAAAAATTTGTATTGTTATCATTCTCAGACTCTGCAAAGGAAATTTTAGCTTTTTATCAGGATGGCTATGCAATAGAGAAAAAGAAATACTCAGGCTTTTCAAGGATTATTAGACAATGACTCTTAATTGTCAACTCTAGGATTCCCCTCAAATATCACTGTAATTCATCAGTCAGAGTAAGGATTCCTGGATGCCAGATGGTCAATGGAATCTTAGCTTGGGATCATCTCTGAGTGGGTGCATTGAATTCCCACACCTATTTTGCAGCATTTCCTTTGTCCTACATGAAAAATTTAATATGCATACTAAAAAGCCGGCAGGATACAATGACTCTTGGAAAGGAAAAGCACAGTTAAAACCACTAAAACCAGTCTACCTAAGAAAATCATAAACCAAAAGCAAAACTATTCCTGTTGGAATTGCAGAACTTAGTGATATCATTAGGGACTCGAAGGGTACACAGATGTTAATTCCAACTGATCTCCATTAAATTTAGTTATTTAGACAGTGCAGATAACATATCTTCGGGAATGATAGTGGTTACTGATAGCTTAAGTAGGCAATGACTTCAATTTTAGCAGTTTAAGCTTAAATTTAAACAAAGAAAGTTGTGCTAGCTATTGACCAGTCATGGTTTCATTACTCAAGAAAATTAACATATTTCCTGATGTCTAATATGCAGCCTTTGATCTAGAATATAATTTGTCTTTTTAATAAAAACCAACAGAAAGAATTTGCATAGAGCTGGTCAGGACAGCAATATACTATCCTTTCCTATTTCAGTGGTATAGCCACTCTTTAGATCTATGTAGCTATTAAGTTATAGACATCTTGATTACCTTACCTTCCTAAGCATATCTCATCGGTTCATCACATTGATGATTTGCTTATTGTACTTACCAAATAAAACGTAGCAAATATTTTTGATTTATTGATGAACATTTTTGTGTATCCAAGGATAGAAATTAAATATGATAATTCAGGTGCCTTCTGCCTCAGTGAAATTATGAGGAGCCCAGTGGTGTAGAGCATGTTGATAGAAACCTCCTTAAGTAAAGGAAAACTTGTTATTGCATTTGATTCCTTCTACAACCAAAATCAGAGGCACCTTGCCTGGAAGGCATCTTTGAATTTGAAAAGCAACACATTACTCATTTTGGTAGGCTACTCCAGTCCGTCCACCAAGAAAAATTACTATTTTTGAATGAAGCCTGAGATAGAAGAAGGCTGTAAATAAATCCAGACTTCTGTAAAAGCTGTTCTGTTCACGGGGTCATATGATTCAGCAAATCCAATGGTGGTTAAAGAGCTTGTGCACAGAGAGATTCCACTGTAGCCTTAAGTAAGTCTCTATAAGTGAATAACAGCACAGGCTGTTAGAATTTTGTTACAAATCCCTGTCGTCCTCTGCAAATAACTACTTTCCTTTTTGAGAGACAGTTTTTTGTTTGTTATTGAACTCAGTAGATATTAACCAAGGGTCACTGAATTACCATGTGACCTGAGTATCCCATCGTGAGCTGGAAGTCAGCAAACCTACACAGTTGTGAACTTGGGTGTCAATCACCAAATAGCAATAGGGTCTATGAAGTCAAGCAGCAGGAGGCCCTAGAGGCACAAGTAAGTTCTATTAAGAAGTGATCCAACTCTACATGGTCCCCACTCCTGCTACATTGCTTTTTCTTTACCTTGCACCTGTAATTATTTCTAATTATGACTATGTTATTCATAATGCACAAACTATTGGATAGTAAAGCATTTTACAGGCAATGATTTTATACTTAAAATTTCATGGAATAAAGTTAGTATTTCACCACTTTAAATTATGTCTACTTTTTGTTGGCAAGGATATAATTTATCAGGGCTTCATCCAATATATTGGGCTGTTTCTCTCATAATCCAGACTCATGAATCTGAGAATCAAAGGTGAAAATGGAAATGACACTACTCACAATTACCTTTAATAATCCTCTAGTGAAAGTTTGCTTCCAGTTCTTAGGTCTTTGTTATCTGCTTACCTAGTGATATTAGTTCCAAAGGCAGGAATAATTCCATCAGGTGACACAGCAGTGCCTCCACTGAACTAGAAATTGTGACTGTAGCTTGGTCACTTCAGTTCCTCATACCTCTGAATAAACTGACTGAAATGTGAGTTACTTTATTGGCTGGATTGATTGGTCCTGACTAGTTTGGAGTACGGGTACACAATATGAGTAAGTATGTCTGGAATACAGGAGAAGCTTTAGGGAATTCCTTTGTAATGCTAAGTCAATGGAAAACTTCAACACTCCAATGTCAGTGTAATTACCCATGATCTGAATCCTTCAGTCATGGAGTTTGGGTTATCTCAGTAGCTAAAGAACAATGAACAGCTACTGAAGAGAGGGAAATTGCAATGGACATGGTGGGAAAAACTAATTAGATATATCAGTTTAAGTCACATAGCCAGCTGAAAAAGGACAAAAATTGTTCTATGGATTCCTTTTGTTAGGAACATATTTGTGTGTATATAGATAGATAAACGATAAAGCAAATATTTTTGTTTTCTTTCTGCTCTTATCTTCTTTTTTTTAAAAGATCCATTTTATTTATTTGAAAGACAGAGCTACAGAGAGAGAGGTGGAGCCAGGGAGAGAAGTCTTCCATCCACTGGTTTACTCCCTAAATGACTGCACCAGCCAGAGCTGAGCTGATACGAAGCCAGGAACCAGGAGCTTCTTCTGGGTCTTCTATGTGGGTAAAGGGGCCCATGAACTTGGGCCATCTTCTACTGCTTTCCCAGGCCACAGCAGATAACTGGATTGAAAGTGGAGCAGCCTAGACTTGAATTGGTGCTCATATAGGTTGCTGGAGCTGCAGTCTGTGGCTTTAACCTGCTGTGCCACAGCACCGGGCCCTATCTTCTGTCTTAATTCATTTGGGTTGTCATAGAAAAGGTAACATAGACATGTGGCTTATAAGATATTTTCCCACAGTTCTGGAAGATAAGTCCAATATCAAGGCACCATTCAGTGTTTAGTTGAAGGTCTCTGGTTCAAAGATGGTCATCTTTTCACTGTGTCCTCATTTGGCATCAAGGATCAGAGATTTCTTTAGGCTCCCCCCTTTTTTTTATAAAGCCACAACATTAATGAGGGTAGAACCCTCATTACCTAATCACCTCCAAAATAAATCCCATTTGAATACCATCATATTAGAGATTAGGTTTCAAATATGAACTTGGGATATGGGGGAGACACATACTTTCAGAACATTGTAGTCCCTTGTCATATAATGTATATGAAATTCTGTAATAATATTATTTTTATCGTATCTCACAGAATTTGTTACAAAATATTAAGAAGAGTGAGCCTCACCTGAAGACTTTCTATCCTCTTCGGAGGAGGATTAGTGCATCGACCTTTTGCAGAACATATTTTATTATGTTAGAGAAAGTACGATTTTGTCATTTTCTTTATTTGGGTTAGAGTAGGGTTTAAGGTAATCTGTATTCTCAAACTGACAAGGGGCAGACTGTGAGGATTATTTTTACTTGACAATTGGCTATGCTTACTAGAATTGGTTAGTTGTTCAGTCAAGCACAATTCTGGATATTGCTATGAAGAATTTTTAAATACAACTGACCATTACATCAATAAAATTTGTGTAAAGCAGACTATCCCCTATAACACAGGTAGGCCATATCCAATCAAGTAAAGGAATTAAGAGCAAAGACTGAAGTTAAAAAAGGAAAAAGCAATTGTGCTCAAGGTTACAATATGGCATACAAGCCTGAGATACCTGGCTTTCCCTGCAATTTTTAGATTTAAGATGACAATTAAAATTCTTCCCCAGCGCTGGCCCTGTGGTGTAGTGGGTAATGCCACAGCCTATAGTGCTGGCATCCCATGTGGGCGCTGATTCAAGTCCTGGCTGTTCCACTTCTGATCCAGCTCTGTGCTATGGTCTTGGAAACTACTGGAAGATAGGCCCAAATGCTTAGGCTTATGCACTGTGTGGGAGACCTGGAAGAACCTCCTGGCTCCTGGAGCAGGTTTGGCCATTGCAGCCATCTGGGGAGTGAACCAGCCAATGGAAGACCTTTCTCTCTCTCTCTGCCTCTTCTCTCTGTGTAACTCTGACTTTCAAATAAATAAAGAAATCTTTAAAAAATTCTTACCCTACTCTCCACCATCTGAGCCCATTATATAGATTTTAGACTTGCCAGTCACCACAATTACATGTGTCAGTTCTTTAAAGTAAATATCATTCTCTGTCTCTTGTTATGCAGTGTATCTATTACCTATATATCTATCATCTATCCACACATTCTAGTATTCACACACACAAACACACACACACACATACACACACATAGTGTTAGTCAAGGCTCTCAAAAGCTGCAAATCAGGAGCTAAAAAAACCCAAAATCTACCTATCAGTTGTCTGTAGCTTCAAAGTAATTTGCAAAGGAATTATTAGATGTTCAGAAATTTGTGGAGCCCTACATGACTGCTTGTCAATGATGGATGAAAATTGATAGCTTTGGCTTTTGTTCCTCTTTTCAAATCTTCTGTTAAGTATTCTCATGGTACAATATCACTATGTAAATACTTGAATGCAACACATCCTGGGGAACATAAGTATTATTTTGGACCTAATGATAAAGGATAGAACATAGAACAAGGTGATGAAAAATGGTATTTTGAATTCAGGTGATCTTTTTGACAAAATGAGAAGAACATGTTCCCTTAGGTTTATTTTATATTGAGTTTATAAAAGTTTTATTTTAAGCGTGTCAATTGTTAAATCAACAACAGGAGTCACTGTATGCCTGCTCCCCATGTAGGATCTCTGTCCTTAATGTGTTGTACTATGTGAATTAACTATGTGAATAACTAGTACTCAAACAGTACTTTATACTTTGTATGTCTGTGTGGGTACAGTCTGTTGAAATCTTTACTTAGTATATACTAAGTTGCTCTTCTGTATATAAAGAGAATTGAAAATAAATCTTGATGAAGAATGGGATGGGAGAGAGAGTGGGAGATGGGATGGTTGCAGGTGGGAGGGGGGCAAAAAGCCACTGTAATCCAAAAGTTGTACTTTGGAAATTTATGTTTATTAAATAAAAGTTGAAAAAAAAGAAAAAAAGTTCTATTATAAACTTATTTTTAAAATTTTATTCCTAAATGGTTGTTATTTCTCTATTTATTTATTTTATTTATTTGAAAGGTAAAGTTATATATAGAGAGGGAGAGATTGAGAGAGAAAGAGACACACACGTACACACAGACAGAGAGATCTTCCATCCATTTGTTCACTCCCCAAACAGCTGCAACAGCCAGGACTGGGTCAGGTTGAAGGCAGGAAATTGGAAATCTGTCTGGGTCTCCCATGTGGGTTGCGAGGGCCCAAGAACTTGGGACATTTTCTACTGCTTTCCTGGGTGCATTAGCAAGGAGCTGGATCAGAAGAACAGTCAGGATCTGAACTGGTGCCCATATGGGATGCTGATGTAGAGGGCTATAGCTTAACCCATTGTGTCCTAATACTGGTCCCTGGTTACTATCTGGTCAGAGTGATACTTGTATATAACTAGAGAGAAAAGGTAAAAATAAGGTAAAGTTAATACCAATCATAATTTGATCATGCTCAATACAGGGTTGGGATTTTATCAAAATGCACCTTAGTCCATGGTATTTGGAAACAGAATTTGGGTGCTTAATCCTGCTGCATAGAAGTGAACTCCTACAAGGAATGAGAAGTGCAAACAGTATACAAGTATAGTGACTTGTTCTGTGAATTAAACAATGATTGACACTCAATGGATTCCCATCTATTGTCCAGTATATTGCATATTGATGAAGGACAAGTTTCCATATCCTTATGTTTTGCCCAGGTATCATCTGTTAAACTTTCATCTCAAATATTATTCCAAGTCTACACTAACCTCAGAGAGCTATTCAGTCTGCCAATTATACTACCACTTCTGTTCTTTTTTTTTTTTTTTTTTTTTTTGGACAGGCAGAGTGGACAGTGAGAGAGAGACAGAGAGAAAGGTCTTCCTTTTTGCCGTTGGTTCACCCTCCAATGGCCACTGCAGCCGGCGCATTGCGCTGATTCGAAGCCAGGAGCCAGGTGCTTCTCCCAGTCTCCCATGCGGGTGCAGGGCCCAAGGACTTGGGCCATCCTCCACTGCACTCCTGGGCCATAGCAGAGAGCTGGCCTGGAAGAGGGGCAACCGGGATAGAACCCGGCGCCCCAACCAGGACTAGAACCCGGGGTGCCAGCGCTGCAAGGCGGAGGATTAGACTGTTAAGCCACAGCACCAGCCTCATATTTTTATAATATACTTTCCACACTTCTATCTTATTTATCAGTGTACAAGTGTAATTCTTCATTTGGAAAAACATATTTGAGGGTAAGCATCACATTCCCTTTGTCAATGAGATAAAATTTTTAATGGTAGGGATCTAGGCTGTTAAACAGTTAATTCACAATAGAAAATAAACTTCAAGAACTGCATCAATTATCTTGGGAGGAAAACAGGCAGAGGAAAATAAGATAATTGGAGATATTCATACTGTATGTGCATGCGTATTTGTGTGTACATGTGTAAAGAATGAAGAAACTATAGTTTTAAATGAAAACAAACAAAGAGTTTATTGCTAGCTGGTGTCATATGGTAAATAAGAAATTAAAATTAAGGACATATCTCTTTCCTAATCTAAAAAATAAATGGTACTTCCAGCAATGATCAAAGCTGGGCACTACTTTCTACTCTACTTTCATAACACTTAGCACTAAACTATGCTTATTTGTATATATCCTGTGTGTCATTAGATTTTAATGTTTTTATGGTCCTTGTGAATGACTCGCTTTTTATATATCCTGGTTTCCTCATCCCTTAACACAATGCCTGCAACATACTAGATGTCTCCAAGACTGTCCTAATGAGCTATGGAAGGAAGAAGAGAATGAACTTCTAATTCTAATCAATTAATTTAATCAGTTTTAAATTATTCATGATAAAAACACCTTCCATTGGATAAAAACTTATACTTTGGGGGAAAATGTAGAAATTTGCAACAAACAGGGTAGTAAACTTATTAAAATGTTAAAATATGAATTTCAATAATCATCTGTACTGAAACTATAACTGGTATTTTTTGTTGCTAAATCGTAGCTTTAGGCAAGGTCACTTGTGTCTGACATAGTAAATAGAAATTTCAGCTGATAGCCCAAACATTTTAAACATTCATCTCATATGTGCACAAATGACATCCCAAAGAATCAAGTGAGACTCTCATTTTCAAAGCACTGAATTATACATGTACAAATCATAGATGAGGTATAATATATTGAAGGACTTGGAAAATACATTGACAGGACAAAAATATTATTTTATCTAACAATCACAGAAAATAAGTAATTACTGGAGAATAATTAAGCATGCACAATCACTTGAATGAATGGTTTTGAAAAATATATTTTTAAATAAAACTGATAGACTTATTAAAGAATATATAAAAGATTCTTTTCAGAAGCAATCAGAATAAGAATATAATATTTAAGATAATTAGGTGATCAGTTTCAAATAAATTCAAATTTTCCAAAAAAACTCTCCTTGTACTTCAAGTGACCTTTGCAATAGCAAACAGGAAATGAATCCGTTGCATTTTGATTCAGGGCTTTAGGAGCTCTGATTTTTGAAGAATGTTTAATAGGTGTATTTTTGATACCATTAGCTTAGCATTTACATTTTTATGCTAATATCTGTTCTTCATAATCACGTGCATGGTATCAGAACTGACAGTATTCTTTGAAATTACGAATGCTCTTTCCAGCATTCCTTTCTCATTATATACACGTGAGTGTGTATTTAGGAACATGTACATATAAACCATTTTAGTTTTTCCTCAGTAAAGTCTTAGTGGTGTGATTCCTAGACAGTTGGAAACTCCACAGTGACCTCATGATTCTGCAGCTTTGACAGATATTTAAGTATGACATCATCAGGATGGCATCTGAACATGGATATGGGGCCACACACCAAATCTATCCTTCCCACTGTGACTGGTAAAGATAAAACATGAACAAAATGATGACAAGAAACATATAAGGCTGGACTACTTTCTTCCCACTACTATGTACCATGTAGGTTTCCTGATACAATTCACAGATGGGAGACTCTGAGTGGTTTCTTCAGGAAAAATCTTTTGTAATCAGTAGGTTGCAATTGTAGGGAAGAGAAATCCTTCTGTCACAATTTCCAGATGAAATCATGCCATTTTAGTTATTTCTAAAAAAAACGGTATAAAGAAAGGACAGTAATTCAGCTATCAGTCAGTCCTTAATGAAGTGGATTATCAATATCCATAATTCCTAAAAGCTTTTTAACTTTCTATTGAACTGAACGTGAGATATTGAACATGATATATTTAATTATAAGGCTTCATATTTATTATTTTCTGGCTTTCATATTTAAAATTTTTAAATAAATTTAAAAACTCCTCTCAGGAAATGCTATGTAACAAAGTTTCATTGACAGCCTGCAAGCCACACATGCCATGATTTTATGACGTTGATAACATCCATGTGGATTTACAAGCTGAGGGAACAAGCCTTGTTACATCTGATGAAAAGGCATCCAGGAAGAATCATGCTTATCATAAATGCCTAGACCTAGAATGGCAGGAAACACATGGGGAAAACCGTGGCAGCAGTGGATGTCAGGGAAGAGGGCAGGAAGTGTCTCTGGAGAAGCAGTCCTGGTTGACTAATGAAGCCCACTAACGCTTAGTAAGGAATTGGAATCTCAAGTGTAATTAGAAATCATGGGATGAGGATGGGAGAAATTATGATTACATAAATTAAAGATTAATTTTGGACAAATTCCTTTAAAATTTTTATTACTTCAAAGTCACGCACACATACACACACAAATATATATATATACATATACATATATATATATGTATATATATTTGGTTTGCCTTCGATAAACAGTTTTTCAGTGTTGAATGAAGAAAATTAAGGCTTGAAAATGTATTTTTTAGTAAAGAAGTGCATTTGTTGGTTGGTGGTTATTTGTTAACTCTTAAGTAGTATCTACTTGTGCCTTCAATGCTAGTTTCACCCATACCACACACTTCAATGTGAACAAATTATTAATGCAAGCCTGATGAAGTTAATTCCCAACATAAACCAACTACATAGAGACCAGCATTACTCTATAATATAAAGATCATAATTGTTCTAGAAGCATTTACTTCTTTTCATCTACATAAAAGCCTAAGAAAGAGAGTGAGAGAAAGTTAGAGACACAAAGACAGATCTTCCATTTATTGATTAACTCACCAAATGCCCACGAACTGAGCTGTCTCAGGCAAAAGCAAAGAGCCTGGAACTCCATCCAGGACTCCCATGTAGATCACTCCATGTGGTGCCCAAAGACACATTATTGGGAAGCTGGATTGGAAGCAGAGGAGACAAGACTTGTACTTGGTACTCTAATATGGGATGCAGATGCTCCAAGCTGTGGTTTAATCTGCTATGCCACAATGGTCACCTAAAATCATAATACTTAATATGTTAACATGGGCTGTAAAAGTGCCCATGAATTCATTCTGTCCCTCATTATAATCACACTTTATATCTCCTCACGCTTCAGCTACAGGTGCTTTATTTATTTATTTATTTTATATTTAGTCCCTTGAACACAGCATGCTTTCTATTTTCTCACTTCCTTGGCACATGCTCCTATGACATTTCTGAGGAAAACCTCACCAGATGCCTCAGACTATACCAGTCCCTTCCCTACCTCCATGTCACACACTCTACACAATGGAAGCAAATCTCTATAAGGAAGCGACCTATTTTCTTTTCCTTTGCATCCCCAGTTCTCAGCACGGCACCTGGCACATGATGAATGCTCAATAACCATTGGTGAATTAATGAATCATTGACCTTCCATCAAGAGTGTATCCATCAAGAGTGTATCCATCAAGGTTGTAAAAAGCAATCTTTTTTTTAAAACTTTTATTTAATGAATATAAAATTTCAATGTACAGCTTATGGATTACAATGGCTCCCCCCCCCCTTTACCTTCCCTCCCACCCACAACCCTCCCCTTTCCCGCTCCCTCTCCCCTTCCATTCACATCAAGGTTCATTTTCAATCCTCTTTATATACAGAAGATTAGTTTAGTATATATTAAGTAAAAATTTCAACAGTTTGCCCCCACATAGCAACACAAAGTGAAAAATACTGTTGGAGTACTAGTTATAGCATTAAATCACAATGTACAGCATATTAAGGACAGAGATCCTACATGATATTAAGCCAAAATACCATGGAAAAGAAAAAAAAGAAGAAGACCTAAATGAAAGATCTCTGTGAGTGAGATCCCAGTGGAAAGAACAGGGCCATCACAGAAGGAGGTACCTTTCTCTGAAGGGAGGAGAGAACTTCCACTGTGACTATGACCCTATCGGAATAAGATCAAAGTCAGCTAACTCTAAAGGCTTCCATAGCCTTGGCAACTCATGACTAGAGCCTAGGGAGATTACTGATGCCATAAACAAGAGTGTCAAATTGTTAAGTCAACAACAGGAGTCACTGTGTACTTACTTCTCATGTGGGATCTGTCCTTAATGTGTTATCTAATGTGAAGTGATGCTATAACTAGTACTGAAACAGTATTTTTACACTTTGTGTTTCTGTGTGCAAACTGATGAAATCTTTACTTAATATATACTGAATCGATCTTCTGTATATAAAGATAATTGGAAATGAAAAAAAAAAAAAACCTGGTGTTAAATTGGAAATGGAATAGAAAATTAATTAATTTTTAAAAAAATATTATGTAGGATCTCTGTCTTTAATGTGCTGTACACTGTTATTTAATGCTATAACTAGTACTCCAACGGTAGTTTTTTCACTTTGTGTTGCTATATGGGGGCAAACTGTTGAAATCTTTACTTAATATATACTAAACTGATCTTCTGTATATAAAGAGAATTGAAAATGAATCTTTTTGTGAATGGAAGGGGAGAGGGAGTGGGAAAGGGGAGGGTTGCGGGTGGGAGGGAAGTTATGGGAGGGGGGAAGCCATTGTAATCCATAAGCTGTACTTTGGAAATTTATATTCATTAAATAAAAGTTTAATAAATAAAAAATTGATTAATTTTCTATGCAATTTCCAATTTAACACTAAGTTTTTTTTTTCGTTTTAAATGATCTTTATATACAGAAGATCGATTTAGTACATACTAAGTAAAGATTTCATCAGTTTGCACTCACACAGAAAAACAAAGTGTAAAAATACTGTTTTAGTACTAGTTATAGAATTACTTCACATTGGACAACACATTAAGGACAGATCCCACATGAGACATAAGTACACAGTGACTCCTGTTGTTGACTTAACACTTTGACACTCTTGTTTATGGCGTCAGTAATCTCCCTAGGCTCTAGTCATGAGTTGCCAAGGCTATGGAAGCCTTTAGAGTTCGCTGACTTCGATCTTATTCAGACAGGTCATAGTCACAGTGGAAGTTCTCTCCTCCCTTCAGAGAAAGGTACCTCCTTCTTTGATGGCCCCGTTCTTTCCACTGGGATCTCACTTGCAGAGATCTTTCATTTAGGTTTTTTTTTTTTTTTTTTTTTTTTTTTTTTTTTTTTTTTTTTTTTTTTTTTCCCCCAGAGTGTCTTGGCTTTCCATGCCTAAACACTGTCATGGGCTCTTGAGCTAGATCCGAATGCCTTAAGGGCTGATTCTGAGGCCAGAGTGCTACTTAGGACATCTGCCAATCTGGAAAAGATCATGCTGAGTGAATTAAGCCAGTCCCAAAGAGAAAAATATCATTTGTTTTCCCTGATTGGAGACAACTAACTGAGCAACAAAGGGGAAACCTGTTGAAGTGAAATGGACACTATAAGAAACAGTGACCTGATCAGCTCTTGTCCTGACTGTTGATGTACAATGTAAATCTTTATCCATTTTAGTATTTTTTTTGTACTAGTACTATTGGTTGAACTCTGTAATTAACACACAATTATTCTTTGGTGTTTAAATTTTAACTGAAAAGTGATCCCTGTTAAATCTGAGTGGGAAAAAGAGAGGGAGGAGATGTACATTTTGGGGCATGCTCAAGCTGACTTGCCCCAAATGGTGGAGTTAGAAACGTGCCAGGGGATTCCAATACAATCCCATCAAGGTGGCATGTGCCAATGCCATCTCACTAGTCCAAGTGATCATCTTCAGTTCACAATTGATCACACTGATAGGTCTAAGAGTCAAAGGGATCACACAAACAAGATTAGTGTCTGCTAACACTAACTGATAGAATCAAAAAAGGAAAAAACTATCCAACATGGGAAGCGGGATACACAGCAGACTCCTAGACTGGCAATGTCCTAAAAAACCAATCTTTTTATGTGTGCAAGTGTTCAAGAATTTTCCTCAATAACAATTACATATGAAATCAAATATATTGAAAGCAACTGTTATATCTACTGAGATGGAAATTCACCTTATTCCACTATTAGTAATTGATTTTAATGTTAATTTATCATATCATCCTATAAAATGTCCAGTTAGATGATTGATTAAATATAATTCTATACTATATCATCTGTGTTTTGGATGCTGCCTTTCCCTATACTTTTAGAATAAATTGAAAATATGGACAATTGTATTATTCTCGTCATATTCTAAATCAAAAGTGCATTTTTTGTTGTTTTTATGTTAACCCGATTTTATTTTCTTCTTTTTATGCTTTTACTTTTGTTCATTGCCTACATTTAAAAAATACTACTATTTAGTTTATTTGTTTGAAAGGAAGAGAGAGAGAGAGAGAAAGGAGCAGGTTTACCATTCACATGTTTACTTCCAAAATGCCTACATCAACCAGGACAGGGACAGAAGCCAGGAGCCAAGAACTCTATCACGGCCTCCCACATGGGTTGTAGGGTCCCTCTTACTTGAGCCATCACTTTCTGCCTCCTTAATGTCCCACATGGGAGACACAGATACTTTATCTTTACTTTCTCCCCTTCCTGTTTTAATAGGAAGTGGGAATCAGTAGTAGAGTCTGGACTTGAACAAAGAGCTCAGATATTGCACAATGGCATCCCGTGTATCATCTTAACCATTTAACCAAATGTCTACCTCTTTTTTTTTTAATTCCTCTAAACACTCAATTGTTCTCTTCAAATAATCCAACTTGAGATGTGAATTTACCTATAAATTTTAAGTGAAACTGCATAAAGATGAAGATGGACTGATTATGTTCAGTTTTTCTCTGCATCCGCCTGAAGATTTATTATTTGTTTTCTAGGTGGACTGATAAAAAATCAAGCAGTACTTGGGAGGTGAAATATGTGCGTTCAGGCTGGGAGTGCACAAGTGGTCTTGTTTGTCTTTCGTTTGTGTTTTCCTCCAGAGGAATTGAACTTTAATCAATAATTGTCTGTTATTATTCTAAGTTTTTGTTTGTTTGTTTGTTTTGTTTTTTGTTTTTTGTTTTTGGTCAAGCAAAAGTTTTGGTAAACACATTTGCTTTTCAAGGGTAGGGCCAGAGTTACAGAAACGTAAAGGTATTTGAGATGTACTATATATCTTCTCAATGTGTCTCTAAACAAGGATATTTTTTCTACCAACTTGCAAACTCAAGGGGCATTTGGTTAAGTTATGTACTGTTCATCAATTTATGCCTAAATGACAGCTTGTTTTCTTAAGCCACTGTTGAGATTTTTTTTCTGCTTTATAGAAATTTTTAATAGTGATTGCTTCATAGATGGCTAGTTTTATACAGAATGAACAATACAGCACTTTGTCAAAGCGTTGCTTCAATGCTGTGTGTTTACACCAGTTCCTGTACTGAATTCAGCAGTACACTTTGCATTGCCTGGAGGTATGGTTTTTAATCTGTCAGTAGATAAAATGTCCTCTAACATAAAAAAAAAAAAATCAGTTTACTTCAGACTTAAACATTATGTGAAATATAAAGTAGGTTTATATATAATCTTAAAAGCAAAAGACAATTATGTTAGCATCCTTTAATGTGAGCTAATCCTGCCTTTATAAAAGCAACAGCATTCTGTTGCTGTTTAGACCTCTTCTAAAATGTGGCCTTAGATATGTAGGTGAAGAGAAATCAGAATGAATTTTGTTTGGATATGTTCATGCCTATGAAAATATCTTCAACTTTCATAAACTTAGTAACTCTTTGTATATTCTCTAAGTGATGGAAAAATCACATAGGTAGAAGAATTGCCCTAGGTCTTAGAGCTAACTTAAGAAAAAAGTTGTTCTCATTTTCTTATTTTAGTGGATGCCATTCTTGTCATTATATCAAATACAACTACTTCAAATCCTATTATTGTGAAATACAGGTCCTTGTTAAAGCACTGATCCTTTACCTTCCTACCAGTGATAGATATGGGCTCAAGAAGGCACAATAACTGACTCTCTATCCATATCTAATGGTCAGAAATGAGTAGATTTTTACATAGTGAGATATTCTTGATACACATTTGTTTGGTGTTTCAAATGGGAAAGTGTGTTTTCTCTGTTTTTAGGTTTGTTTACAGTTACCATTACATAGTGATGCTCAATTATAATTGAGATTTACTAAAATAGTAAATTAGAAATATACAAATATATACTTGAACCATCAAGTTTTCAAAATTAGAGCTAGTGCATATTATTTTATTTGCAATTGTTATGGTATTGTCTTGCATCTGCAGTCTTAGCATGCTTCCAGCTTTGTTTTTATTTTTTCTAGTATCTCCCTATGTTCATGCAAGAGAGTATATGAACTCTTTCAGTCACTTTTTGATATTTAATTCGTACTGGGCTATGTGACTTTTACTGAAAACAATGAATAGTTTCTATATTTTCTTTTCCTCTTCCTCTTCTTGAATAATTTTCTATGGCAGTTCTGTGCTTTCTGTAACTTGCATTCCACCATTGTGTGTGTGTGTGTGTGTGTGTTGCTTTTGCTTCTCTCTTCTCACTGTTGCATGGTGCTCACTCTCCATGGTTCTTTAATTTTCCCTTCTTTCTTTTTGCCTTCATGTTTTCCTGTCGATGGTGCCCTGTGTTCTTCCATAAGTAAATGTGTGTAGGAAATGTGTCTTGGAAATTTTGGGGGGATACTTCTTTACTTTCTGTGTCCCCAAATACTGATTCCCTTACTCATTCTTTGTTTATCCTTTTATCCGATTTCCACTAGGAAGGATTACGTACTTTCTTATGGCTTCAGGAAGAGCGGAGTATTCTAAAGAAGACCATCTATCACTCTCCCATTCATCTACAAATACGAAGCTTAATTCTGAGATACTTACTTGATTATCTATTTCAAATCATGCCTTTATCAGTGACCCACAATAGGAACAACACAATCTAAGCCTAGGACCAATGGAACAGAGAAGTATATTATGTGAGGTATGAGAAGAAGTTTAAGTTTTTCTGACTGGTAAAAGAAAAAGGTGAGGAAATAAATAATTTCAGCAAAATAGGTTTCCTTCAGAATATTTTTGTCCCTTAAAAAGTATTTTAAGTAATTTTAACTTCAGGAATAAGAGAGTTGCTAAAAATGATTTTTTTTTTTTGCTTTTGAATTTTCAGTTTGCTTTTCAAGCGGAAGGATGAGCCAGACAGCCTGAGGTTCTAGTTTGCTTCATGTGCTAATCGACCATATACATTAGATATTTTCCACTTATATAACATGAAAACTTTAGTTTTAAACTCAAAAGTAGAGTAAAAGTCAGCTGTAACTGACAGCAGAAAATTATGATTATATTGGAGGCTATACAGAAACTACTATACCATATCTTAGCTCTTTCCCTGTCTGGTTGGTTACATAAAATTTTGATCCTTAGAGAAATGAGAGAATTTCTGTTTTATGAGGACAAGAAATGGTTACCACTGACTCATAACTGCTACTGAGCATGGCAGTACTTGGTCTACCATGGAGTAGCATGGAAAGGTTCATGTGTTTTTAGGAAAAGGCCTGAAAGCTAGGCCCTCTTACAGCTTATGATTTTTCGTCATTATGAGAAAAATGCAACACTTAGCCTCTCCAACCTTACTCTCAACTATAGTATAAACAGAATTCTTAGGGTTATTGCAAAAAGAGGTAAAAGATGATTAAATTGCTAAAATATGCATCAGTCTGGGTGTTTTCCCAAGTTGTTTTTTTTTTCTTTCTTTCTCACTGCATTTTTTCTTTTTTCCTTCTTTGCTCATTGTTCTTCATTTCTTCGTTCACCTCTTTCAGAGTGAATAGGTTGCATGATTACAGAAGCAGTCTTATTAGCCTCAAAGTTCAAGAAACTCTTTGTCAAAATGGAAAGTTATTATAGCAACCTAAATATTGTGCCTGCATTTTTTCATGCCCTAAGGGATGAAATAAAGGCTTATGTTGAATGGCTTTTCCTCTGCCCTCGAATTTATGATATGTGTATGTTTCTTTCTTGGAACAATATATGGCATTCTCATATATTTAATACCTTGTCACATACCTTCTGGTAGAAAAGGTTTAGAGAGTACAGTTTTCTGGCCCTGTAATATATAAAAACATTGCAAGCAGTAGCAGACAACATTAATAAAAACATATATGGTATTCCTTAAAAGAAAATCCTCAGACAACCCTGCCCAGTTCAACTTGCAGTATCAGACTAGCTTGAAGTGGAAATTACAATAGCCCATTACAAAAACTTCAATTAAAACAAAGTTGTAATTTTTGGTGTGTGTTAGAGATGTGAAATGATAGGCAATCAAAATAAATAAGGGTTCTGAGACTAGTGAAAATCTGAGTTTTTTTAATGGGAAGAAATTCTATATTTTCCTTACATTATGGAACTATCTTTTATTTCAGCTTATACATAGACAATCAGGGTGGGGCTGGTGTGATGACACAGCTGGTAAAGTTGCCACATTCATTGTCAGCATCCCATGTAGTTGCTGGGTCATGTCTCAGATGTTCCACTTCCCATCCAGCTCCCTACTAATGGCCTGGGAAAAACAACAGAAGATGGTACAAGTATTTGCACTCATGCCACCCACACAGGAGATGTGAGTGAAGCTCCTGGCTCCTGGTTATTGCCAAGAGTGAAGCCAAAGATGAAGACTGTCCCTTTCACTCTCTCTCACTCTTTCTCTCTCTCTCTCCCCATGTGTGTGTGTATGTCTCACTCTCATTTTCCAACTCTTTCTTTAAAAAAAAAAAAGATTTATTTTAAACATTTATTTATTTATTTGTAAGTCAGTTACACAGAAAGAGAAGGAGAGGCAGAGAGAGGGAGAGAGGTCTTCCATCCACTGGTTCACTCCCCGGATGGCCGCAACAGCAGGAGCTGTGCTGATCCAAAGCCAGGAGCCAGGAGCTTCTTACGGGTCTCCCACATGGGTACAGGGGCCCAAGGACTTGTGCCATCTTCCACTGCCTTCCCAGGCCATAGCAGAGAGCTGGATAGGAAGTGGAGCAGCCGGGTCTCGAAATGGCACCCATATGGGATGCCGACACTGCAGGTGGCAGCTTTACCCACTATGCCACAGGGCTGCCCACTGACTTTCAAAATAAATTAATGAATCTTTAGGAAGACAAGAAGAGGATATCCTGTGGAAAATGAGAAAACAATATTATATTGTAGCAACAGATTGTCAGACATAAGTTTGTATTGTTTGAGCTACTAAAATTTTATGAATTGGTGTATATGAGCATATCATGAATCATGAGGATCTTCTAAAACATCTGAGAAATGGGAATTAACTGAGCAACAGGAAGTCTGTAATTTAACAGACTGAACACAGGAGAATCTCCTGAGGTGAAGAATCGGGAATGTTATTCATCCAATGTTGTTCTTACTTTTCCTCATGTCTTCACTGCTTCTCCTATTACAGTAAATACATTGATCAAAAAGAGGAAGAAAGTAGCAGGAACATATAGATAAGAATTTTTTTTTCCTGTTACCTTATATAATGTCTGTTTTGCTGCTGACATTAGTGAGTGCCCAGTGAATACGAACGTAGGAAATATCTATATCATAACTAAAAATGTTTCTTCAAGCATTTTTTCTAAATTTATTTTAATGCCCTTAATCCTCTGTAGCATTTGAGGTACAATGATGTCACCTGATCAGGCCTTGCTAATGCAATGAAATTTGTCCTCAGTGCCCCATCCCTCATCCATCATTCCAGATACCCTCAGATTTGTTTTTAGATTTTGTACTTTTCTCTTATTCTTCATAATTAATGATGCATAACACATTGTGCAATAAAACTCATTACAGTTGTAATTTGTCTCTGTCCAACTCTTATTGCTATTTATTAGAAATACCCATTTTTAGTTACTTCATATTTAAATTTATTTTTCTGCATAATAAACATTATTTTGCCCTCATCTTCTTTCCTTTGCATGCTTATTCCTTCCTTCCTTACCATTTGATTTTTTAAAATTTTATTTATTTATTTGAGAGGTAGAGTTACAGACAGTGAGAGGGAGAGACAGAGAGTAAGATCTTCCCTCCATTGGTTCACTCCCCAGATGGCCTCAACAGCCGGAGCTGCACCTATCTGAAGCCAGGAGCCAGGTGCTTCCTCCTGGTCTCCAATGTGGGTGCAGGGGACCAAGCACTTGGGCCATCTTCCACTGCTTTTCCAGGCCACAGCAGAGAGCTGGATTGGAAGAGGAGCAGCCGGGACTAGTACTGGTGCCCATATGAGATTCCGGCGCTGCAGGTAGAGGATTAACCCAGTGCGCCACGGCGCCAGCCCCTACCATTTGTTTTTAAGATCTCCATTTGGAGCTCTTTCTACAATCTGCCCTTTAATTAATGATATTCATTTACTGAAATCTGGAACCTTGTCATAATAGAAAATTTGCAGGTGCTATACGTGATACCTTCTTTATATTAAAGCACAGTCTTTTGAAAGGATGAGTCATCTGTAATTATCTTCTTCATGTTGATAGAATTAATTATACGGAAGATTTGTGTGCAACTTCACAATAAGATGCTGAGTACCCATCAATTTTTTTTGCAAAATCCCTCACTCCCTTAAAATTGAAGCAAGTGAAGAAAAATTGAACACCAAAGCCAGAACCAAAGAAAAGAAGGAAAATGTCAGGGTGATGTGTTTTTACTATGTTATTCATAATAATACTTTTGACAAAATAAAACTTTTGAGCAATGATATTAAATATGTATTTTTAAACATGCAAATAGAGTTGGAGAATTGAGATAACTGTCCAGATAACACGGACCCTACAAGAATTTCACTACAAACTTATAATGAGGCAAAATTATATGTCAATGTATGTATTTTACCCTAACTTGAATGAGTTTTGCCAATTTTTTTCTACAAAAGAAACAAAAGAGACATTTTAAGTATATTTTAATGTAAACTATGTGAACACTTATAAAGATTAAATTTGGCCTAAGGGTCGTTTTTCTTGACATACAAAGGAATGTAGCTGTATAGCCCTTGATGTTTTGACTCTCAGTTTTAAGTTAATATTTTCTTTCTCCAAGGAGAAAGAATTTTTAACCACAAATAAGGGTCTGAAATTAATTTTGTACATTTCAAAGTGCTCACCACTTTTCCTGGATTTAATTATAATTATGTCAATTTGTTATATTTAATCTGTAATTACAATAACTGCTTTGCATTTATTTTTAGTACAGTTCAGAGAGGGGTTGAACAGGTTGTGTATACTGTGTGTGTTAATGACACTTTAAGAGCCCATAGATTCAATGTGTATTTACTTAGTGGAATTACACATTAAGAAACCTCTCCATTAAGGAAACAAATGTAAAAACAAAGTTCCTAAATTCAAACCATGAAATCAAATACAAATATAGTATTGCATGAAAGGAAATCTGATTTTCAATATAGGTGGCAGATTGTCTTGTTTTAGTCATCTCCATTTTAGAATATTGTGTGCTCTCTTATTATTGGGGCACAAATGGACTGGTTATAATAACATTTAATATTTTTTATTTTGGAAAAAAGTTACAAAGAGCCTGATGTAGTGGTCCTCAACTTTATTAATATTACTATGTTATTCAAAATGTGGCATTAATGACTAAGAAAATAGATATTTAATTAATTTGTCTCTCTATCCCAAGAAATATGATATATTAATTATTCTAGATATTATGAATCTGGAAGACAACCTTACCTCTTAGAATGGTCCTATGTGTAAATGTAGTAAGTAAATGTCTATGTAATTTAATGGTCAAATATTTTGATTTTTCTTAACTTAGTTATGATGGGTCTTCAAAAAGTTATAGAAGAGGCATATTATGAAAAAAATTCATAGATAGTAATATTTTGTACCAAAATAACTTGTACTTTCTGTTGTATGAGTTTGATTTGTTCTGTTTTTAGATACTAAGAAGGATAAGACATCAGTTTGGAAAGAACTGTAAATGCAAAGATGTTCTGCTAAAATTAAAGTAAGAATAAACATCAAGTTGATGGTAAAACTTGTATAAGAGAATGGAGAAGTAGCTGATATTTTACAAAACATATATGGGGACAATGCTTCAAAGAATTAATAGTTTACAAATGGGTAGCTCCCTTTCTCTCTGTCTCTCTCTCTCACTGTCTATAACTCTACTTGACAAAGAAAAATAAAATAAAATAAAATAAAATAAAATAAAATAAAAAAAGGGGTCGGTGATGTGGCTCACTTGGTTAATCCTCTGCCTTCGGCGTCTACATCCCATATGGGCACTGGATTCTGTTCCCGGTTACTCCTCTTCCAGCCCAGCTCTCAGCTGTGGCCCAGGAGGGCAGTGGAGGATGGCCCAAGTGCTTGGTCCCCTGGACCCACATGGGAGACCAGGAAGAAGCACCTGGCTCCTGGCTTTGAACGGCCGCAGCAGCCATTTGGGGAGTGAACCAACAGAAGGAAGACCTTTCTCTCTGTCTCTGTCTCTCTCTCTCACTCTCTATAACTCTACCTGTCAAATAAAAAAAAAAAGAAAATAAAAGAAGAGACAAATGGGTAGCTCATTTTAACAAGGGGCAAGATGATGTTGAGGATGAAGCTCACAGCAACATTCCATACACATAAGTTTACAAGGGAAAAAAAAAAAAACACCTCATTTTGCTTATTCCCTAATTGAAGAGAACTAATGATTAACAGCACAAAAAATAGCTAATGATATAGATTTCCTAACAGATCTACTGACATAATACAAAGCAAAAATTTTTTTGTTGAATGAAACTTTCTCAGTGGGTGCCAAAAGTATTGCACCCAGATCAGCAACAGAAAAAAGCAGAGGTTTCAATGGAAATTTTAAACAAATACAAATCCTGTGGTATTTTTTGAAGGTATGAAATGTGACTTTGCTAGTACCGTCCTGAAGACAAAACACAATCAAAGCAATGGCAATCAAGAGGTGAAAGGAGTCCAGTTAAAACAAAAGTGGACTAGTCAACCTGCCATCAGGGAAATGTAAATAAAAACCACAATGAGGTTTTACTTCACTCTAGTCAGGACAGCTATCATCCAAAAGTCAAAATATAACAAATGCTGGTGAGTATGTGAAGCAAAAGTTACTCTAATGTAGTATTTGTGGGCATGTAAATTAGTACAACCATTATGGAATACAATATGGAGATTCCAAGATAAACTGAAAAGAGATCTACCATAGGACCCAGCCAACCTACTCATGGAAATTTACCCAAATGAAATAAAATTGGACAGTTATCTGTACCCTGATGTTTCTTTTTTTTTTTAAATTTATTTTGACAGGCAGAGTGGACAGTAAGAGAGACAGAGAGAAAGGTCTTCCTTTTGCCGTTGGTTCACCCTCCAATGGCCGCTGTGGCCGGGCACTGCGCTGAATCAAAGCCAGGAGCCAGGTGCTTCTCTTGGTCTCCCATGTGGGTGCAGGGCCCAAAACTTGGGCCATCCTCCACTGCACTCCTGGGCCACAACAGAGAGCTGGACTGGAAGAGGGGCAACCGAGACAGAATCTGGCACCCCGACCAGGACTAGAACCAGCAGTGCCAGCGCCGCAGGCGGTGGATTAGCCTAGTGAGCAGTGGCACCGGCCTGTACCCTGATGTTTATAGCAGCTAATCTCACGATAGCTGAGATATGTAATCAACACAGATATCCATCAACAAATGACTGGACAAATCAACTGTGATATATATATATACTGATTTAATGCTACTCAACTGTAAAAAAGAATGAAGTCCTGTTTTTCATAACAAAATGGATGAAACTGGAGACCACTATGGTTAGTGAAGTAAACCAGTCCAAAAAGGCAAATATCAGATATTTTCCCCAATTTGTGGTAACTAATATACAGAGTACAAAAAGCATA
Source organism: Lepus europaeus (assembly GCF_033115175.1). NCBI lineage: Eukaryota > Metazoa > Chordata > Mammalia > Lagomorpha > Leporidae > Lepus > Lepus europaeus. The sequence goes on from NC_084831.1 coordinate 65,492,890, forward strand.
ATGTATGTGAGTAAAATTGACATTTTGAGATTTGATTATTCATAGCCTGTGCTTATACTCTTGAGGAGCAGTGATTTTTCTACCTACTACTGATTGAATTCTTTATTAGGTAGAGGGTTAAACTTTTGATTATAAAATTAATTGAAATTGAAAATGTTTTATTGTAAAGATTAAAATAAAAACAAGGAAAGGAGGAGGAAACAGGGTGGGAGTGGAAATATCATTATGCTTTAAAAACTGTATATATGAAATCCATGAAATATGCTTCCTTTATATAAACAAAAAAATAAAAAAAGAGTAGACTAGTCAAAAGCAAAGATGGTGACAACAGATTTGGAGATGCCCAAGGCAGGCTGTCTGGAAGGCAAAAGATTGCTAACAACTGCATATTATTAGAGTTTTTTGAGAAAGTTAGAGCTTTAGCAGAAAAATATCCAGGGAAGCATCACAAGAGTGTTTCTCACCATAGCAGCGTGTGTGATCAAACAAGTGTGACTTTATGAATATTTCAATGGGAAATTATTAGGCATTTACCATACAGTTCTGGTTTGGCTCTTTCTGATTTCTTTTAGCAGCTAAAACTTGATAAATCTTTAAAGAACACTCATTTTTTCCTCAGTTAATAATGTGGAATACACTGCATTGACCTGGTTAAGTTCCTAGCACCCTCAGTTCTTTAGGAGTGCACTAAATAGTTATTTTCTTTGCTTACGAAAGTGTCTTGAACTTGATAGAACTTATGTTGAGAAACAAAGTTTGCATGCTTCTTTTTTATCTTTTAAGTACACATTTCCCCAAGTCTTTTGAAGTCCCTACATATGTTCTGTTTGTATATGTTTCTTTATATTCTTAAACTTTGATTTCCTTTCCTGTAATGTGGTCACGACTTAGAATTATAAAAAGGTCCAAAATGACGCCTGCTCTGTCTTGCTCGCCTTTGAGAGGTGAGTGGAGAGAGAGAAACTTGTGTCTGTATCGGTCACTTTTTTTATTTTTTTCCTATCTCCCTTCTAGTTAGCCTGGTGAACTTTTCCCCACGGAGTTTCAAGCCTCGTTCCCTCTAGCCTCCTCTTTCCGCTTGCCCGCTGGTGTCTCGGGCTATTGAGGTTCGGCTCACCTCGCGTTCCAGCGCTGGTGTGTTGAGTCTGCCGCTGGTGTCCCGAACTTGGGCTCCCACGCTCTCCACGCAGGTCCACTGTGAATCACTAGTTCCGGAAGAGTTTCCTCTGCTGTTTCATCCCCTACTCTTCCTTGACCCTGCAGTATCTCCACTTATATTAAACTTTCTCTCCCCCAGGACTAATAGTGTGCTCCCTGCCTATTCCGCCATCTTGCCGCTCCATATGTCATAAGCAGGGCGACCTCAGGTCTGCACCAGCCCTGAGCCTAGCAGAAAAACCTGACTCTGGGGGGAGGGGTGAAATAACAGGAGATTAGCATCTAACTTGGCAACCCAGTGGGAGACTGCAGGAGAACTGGAGCCCACACTGAGGGCAGCAGAGATTCCCTGTGTGGTCCTTGGGAAAGAGCTTCCAATCTCTGGCTCCTGTGGGTATATCATTTGCCTGCTAACTACCTCCAATTACGTTCAGCTGTGCGGAATTACTTCCCTTTTAAATCAAAAAAAGAAAGAGAGATTTACCACACCTAACCTGGGAGTGTCATCTTTGACACACCCTCAAACCTGAGGAACCAAACACAGCTCTCAGTCCACACTCATCTCAAGCCTCTAAGGCTCCACTGAAAGCAGACAGTCCACTTAATATAGAGCCATAGTGTAACAAGAAAAAACACCACAGTGAAGAAACCAAATATCTCCAACATGCCATACAACAAACGCAAAAACCAAGCTAACAAGAACAAGGAAGACACTATGACGCCCCCAAATGAAAAAGACACCCCAATTCAAGATTATGAAGATGAAGAGATAGAGGAAATGCAAGAAGCAGATCTCAAAAAATTGATAAGAACATTAAGAAGTTCTCAAAAACAAATTCTTGAACTACAGAAATCCTTCATGGACAAGATAGAAAATCTCTCTCGTGAAAGTGAAATATTAAGGAGGAATCAAAATGAAATGAAACAACTAGTGGAACAAGAAATTCTGATAGTGACTAGAAATCATAATGAAATGAAGAGTTCAATAGATCAAATGACAAACACATTAGAGAGCCTTAAAAACAGAATGGGCGAAGCAGAAGAGAGAATATCAGACTTAGAAGACAGAGAACAGGAAAGGAAACAGGCAAACCAAAGAAAAGAAGAAGAAATTATAAAACTAAAAAATATTGTCGGGAATCTACAGGATACTATTAAAAAACCCAACATTCGGGTTCTAGGAGTTCCTGAAGGCATGGAGAGGGAGAAAGGATTAGAAGGCATTTTCAGTGAGATACTAGCAGAAAACTTCCCAGGTTTGGAGAAGGACAGAGGCATCTTAGTACAGGAAGCTTATAGAACCCCTAATAAACATGACCAAAAGAGATCCTCACCACGACATGTTGTAATCAAACTCACCACAGTGAAACATAAAGAAAAGATCCTAAAATGTGCAAGAGAGAAACGTCAGATTACTCTTAGAGGATCTCCAATTAGACTCACAGCAGACTTCTCATCAGAAACCCTACAAGCTAGAAGGGAATGGCAAGACATAGCCCAGGTACTAAGAGAGAAAAACTGCCAGCCCAGAATACTATATCCTGCAAAGCTCTCATTTGTGAATGAAGGTGAAATTAAGACTTTTCATAGCAAACAGAAACTGAAAGAATTTGTTGCCACTCATCCTGCCCTGCAAAAGATGCTTAAAGATGTGTTACACACAGAAACACAGAAACATGGTCACCAATATGAAAGAAGGTAAAGGAAGGAAACCTCACAGCAAAAGATCACAGGAAGCTCAATTTCTCTTTGACATAGAATTAAACTCTGATGCTCTGTTAAAGCAATGTGTTAAACTAATCTATTATGTTCTCTTGATGTCTGTTAAATTCTAATTGTTCAAAAACAGCTGAATTTTTATTAAGAGCTATGGGTTATTTAAATATGTGCTTTTTTCAAAAATTTGAATAATCACCTTGTAACAATGATCAAATTTGGTCTATGTTATGTCATGATTTTAAGAAATCTTATTTCAACCAGATATTTTGGATTTTGAGCCTTCTTGGCATTCTTAACAGGCATTCAAAAAATCAAAGTTTCAAACAATCTGGTCTCTAAAATTTCCAGTAAATCCTGGACTTTGGTTTTTCCAGTTTGGGCCCAACTAAAAAAATCGAACGACCTATGTCTCTCATCTTATAGAGACACCAACTAATCAGTCTATTTGGAGTATATTAGAAGGACTGTCAAGATGTGATGTGGTACCAGACTTCAAGTTTCTATAATGGAAAATGCTATTAATACAAATGTTTGAGAATTAAAAAGTCTAATGATCTTGTGTTACTAGACATGATACTTATCTTAATGAGAAAGCCCCAGAGGCCTAAAGGGTTAAATACTTGTAAAATCCTACAGGTGCTTTCAAAAATACTGTGAAGTAAGCAAGTGCCTCTTGTTGGTTGATGAGTTTATAATTTTTTTTTAACTTTTATTTAATGAATAAAAATTTCCAGTGTACAGCTTATGGATTACAATGGCTTCCCCCCCCCCCATAACTACCCTCCCACCCGCAACCCTCCCCTCTCCCGCTCCCTCTCCCCTTCCTTTTGCATCAAGATTCATTTTCAATTCTCTTTATATACAGAAGATCAATTTAGTATAAAGATTTCAACAGTTTGCACCCACATAGAAACACAAAGTGAAACATACTGTTTGAGTACTAGTTATAGCATTAAAACACAATGTACAGCACATTAAGGACAGAGATCACACATGAGGAGCAAGTGCACAGTGGCTCCTGTTGTTGACCCAACAAATTGACACTCTAGTTTATGCGCCAGTAACCACCCTAGGCTGTCGTCATGAGTTGCCAAGGCTATGGAAGCCTTCCAAGTTTGCCGACTCTGATCATATTTAGACAAGGTCATCAAAGACAGAGTGAGCATAGTAACCAATGATCCTAAGAGTGGCATTTACCAGGTTTCAACAATTATACAGCATTAAGTGGGGAAGAGGACCATCAGTACACACAGGTTGGGAGTAGAGCCATTGGTGGTAGAGTAGAGGTTATGATTACAAAGGAATGAGGCCCAAGTGCACTAGACAGGGCCTAGAACAAAGGACAGAGTCATTATTAGAGGAGCTAAGAAAGGTGCTGTCTAAGCTACAATTAAGTTTTCTGATTGAGAGGCAAATAGAACCTGATAGAAGGGGCTTGATAATAATCTGGTGGGCTTTAGGCCTTGTAAATTCAGAGTCCCAGACCTATCTATCTCTTCACATGGGGTATATCCTAAGGGAGGTGTGAACCTCCTAGGGGAAGGCACTCTGTTGACTTTCATTACTTGGCTGGCCTGGGAGGAGAGCTGGCCAGGTAAAGGCAGGTGGCATCTCTAACAAGAAATTTACAGTTCTGCCTGCAATGTTGCTGACCCTACTTGACCATCCCCTCAGCTGCAGTGGTCACTTTGGAAGTTGGGCTGAGTGAAGGGCTTTTCAGCTTAGAGCCAATAAGATCTGTGGCTCTGACCTGGGCATCCTTCGACTCCAGGGCAGGTCCATTTCCAGTGATCCAACTCTTGGCACAGCTGCCAGGGCTCTTCACAAGCTGACTTCTGCTGAAGCCCAGGCTTACCACATTGAAAGCCACTGCAGTGGACTGGCCTGTTGGGTCTCCTTGAGGGCAGATCACTGTACAGATCAGCCATTAATAGGCCTGCCACCCATTGCTTCTGATGCTGAGCTTTCTTTTCCTCCTGGTTTGTGTTAAAGCAGACCAGAGGATGCAAGTCAAGGGAGTTCCCGTTTCCCATCTCTAATCTTCGGTGGCCTGAACTACAAGTCTATAGTCACAGGCATGTTCTGTAGTAGTTTTTCTAAGGTAGACAATGCCCATGAGGAAAATTATATTCTCACTTTAAAACTTTCTTTCCCTTTGGTCTGAAAGGGAGGTTTTTTCTACTTACTGTATACTTCGCTGATGGCGAAGTAAATCTAGCTATGAGATTATTATTTAAGTTCTTATTTTGGCTATGCTATTGTAGAAAAATGTTAGCCATCTCTTTTATAAGGTCTAAAGATTAAATTGTGCATCCTACAGATTCCTTCATAATAGAATCAGTTTCCTACCTTGAAGAGAATAGAGAAATGAAAGAACAAGTTGGGCTTAGAATAGAGAAATGAGGGAACAAGTCCTAGATCGCTTGCTGACAATAGCAATATCACATGAATACTTAGCACCGTTTCAACCATTAGATAACAACTTAAGAAAACATTTACCAGAAGGTCCGATGCCTTCTATAAATTTTAAGAATCATGTATTTGAAAACACCTCTTAAATATCTAACATGGTGTAGTTTGTTTAGCCAGTAAACTTAAGCACAACCATCTAAAATGTTTTTAGTTTCTTTCTACCAACAAGTCTAAAACATATGATACACAGATTCAGGTCCCACAAATTAAAATGTATCTTTGATTGATTTTAGCAGCTTAAATTTATGGGCAATCTTATCTATAAGCCATTTAAAATAAAACTCTTAATAAAATTTCCCCATGTGGACATACAATATGTACACACATATAATATTAAATATATAATAAACATATAATATTAAATATAATATTAAATAATATATATTTATAAATATATATTATATATATAAATATATAATATATATATATAAATATATATATATATATAAATAATATATATTTAAAATTATAAACTCATCAACCAACAAGAGGCACTTGCTTACTTCACAGTATTTTTGAAAGCACCTGTAGGATTTTACAAGTATTTAACCCTTTAAGCCTCTGGGGCTTTCTCATTAAGATAAGTATCATGTCTAGTAACACAAGATCATTAGACTTTTTAATTCTCAAACATTTGTATTAATAGCATTTTCCATTATAGAAACTTAAAGTCTGGTACCACAGGACTGTCAAGATGAGTTTATAATTTTAAACATGGCGACTTAAAGTCTTTTGTCATCCACAGTTATATATGATGTGCTGCTCATAAAACTAAAGCGTTGTTGGTTCTGTGTTTTGCTGTCCTCCTATAGGTTCCTATGGACTTTTTCCAGCCACTTTTATTGTATTCAGTACTTTGGGATGGCTCTGTAAACAGATGAAGCCAATAATGTATTAACAGTACCAACTGAGAGAAAGTATGGTTAACTGAGGTTACTAAAAACAAAAAGCAATTCAAATCAATTTGCAATCTACAAAAAGAGTTAAAGATTTTAAAAGCTATCATTAAAATTGCTATATTGGTCTATTATGCTATATTATATGTGTGTACATATTGTATGTCCACATGGGGAAATTTTATTAGGAGTTTTATTTTAAATGGCTTATAGATAAGATTGTCCATAAATTTAAGCTGCTAAAATCAATCAAAGATACATTTTAATTTGTGGGACCTGAATCTGTGTATCATATGTTTTAGACTTGTTGGTAGAAAGAAACTAAAAACATTTTAGATGGTTGTGCTTAAGTTTACTGGCTAAACAAACTACACCATGTTAGATATTTAAGAGGTGTTTTCAAATACATGATTCTTAAAATTTATAGAAGGCATTGGAACTTCTGGTAAATGTTTTCTTAAGTTGTTATCTAATAGTTGAAACGGTTTGCTAAGTATTCATGTGATATTGCTATTGTCAGCAAGCGATCTAGGACTTGTTCCCTCATTTCTCTATTCTAAGCCCAACTTGTTCTTTCATTTCTCTATTCTCTTCAAGGTAGGAAACTAATTCTATTATGAAGGAATCTGTAGGATGCACAATTTAATCTTTAGACCTTATAAAAGAGATGGCTAACATTTTTCTGCAATAGCATAGCCAAAATAAGAACTTAAATAATAATCTCATAGCTAGATTTACTTCGCCATCAGCGAAGTATACAGTAAGTAGAAAAAACCTCCCTTTCAGACCAAAGGGAAAGAAAGTTTTAAAGTGAGAATATAATTTTCCTCATGGGCATTGTCTACCTTAGAAAAACTACTACAGAACATGCCTGTGACTATAGACTTGTAGTTCAGGCCACCGAAGATTAGAGATGGGAAACGGGAACTCCCTTGACTTGCATCCTCTGGTCTGCTTTAACACAAACCAGGAGGAAAAGAAAGCTCAGCATCAGAAGCAATGGGTGGCAGGCCTATTAATGGCTGATCTGTACAGTGATCTGCCCTCAAGGAGACCCAACAGGCCAGTCCACTGCAGTGGCTTTCAATGTGGTAAGCCTGGGCTTCAGCAGAAGTCAGCTTGTGAAGAGCCCTGGCAGCTGTGCCAAGAGTTGGATCACTGGAAATGGACCTGCCCTGGAGTCGAAGGATGCCCAGGTCAGAGCCACAGATCTTATTGGCTCTAAGCTGAAAAGCCCTTCACTCAGCCCAACTTCCAAAGTGACCACTGCAGCTGAGGGGATGGTCAAGTAGGGTCAGCAACATTGCAGGCAGAACTGTAAATTTCTTGTTAGAGATGCCACCTGCCTTTACCTGGCCAGCTCTCCTCCCAGGCCAGCCAAGTAATGAAAGTCAACAGAGTGCCTTCCCCTAGGAGGTTCACACCTCCCTTAGGATATACCCCATGTGAAGAGATAGATAGGTCTGGGACTCTGAATTTACAAGGCCTAAAGCCCACCAGATTATTATCAAGCCCCTTCTATCAGGTTCTATTTGCCTCTCAATCAGAAAACTTAATTGTAGCTTAGACAGCACCTTTCTTAGCTCCTCTAATAATGACTCTGTCCTTTGTTCTAGGCCCTGTCTAGTGCACTTGGGCCTCATTCCTTTGTAATCATAACCTCTACTCTACCACCAATGGCTCTACTCCCAACCTGTGTGTACTGATGGTCCTCTTCCCCACTTAATGCTGTATAATTGTTGAAACCTGGTAAATGCCACTCTTAGGATCATTGGTTACTATGCTCACTCTGTCTTTGATGACCTTGTCTAAATATGATCAGAGTCGGCAAACTTGGAAGGCTTCCATAGCCTTGGCAACTCATGACGACAGCCTAGGGTGGTTACTGGCGCCATAAACTAGAGTGTCAATTTGTTGGGTCAACAACAGGAGCCACTGTGCACTTGCTCCTCATGTGGGATCTCTGTCCTTAATGTGTTGTACATTGTGATTTAATGCTATAACAAGTACTCAAACAGTATGTTTCAATTTGTGTTTCTATGTGGGTGCAAACTGTTGAAATCTTTATACTAAATTGATCTTCTGTATATAAAGAGAATTGAAAATGAATCTTGATGCAAAAGGAAGGGGAGAGGGAGCGGGAGAGGGGAGGGTTGCGGGTGGGAGGGAAGCTATGGGAGGGGGAAGCCATTGTAATCCATAAGCTGTACACTGGAAATTTATATTCATTAAATAAAAGTTAAAAAAAAGAATGATAAAAAGTATTAAGTATTAATGTGTGTGAAATTAGTTCATCACCTACATTATGAGTAACGCATAGGGAGGTTGCTGAAATATGTATCTTTAGTATTAGTGTTTTCCTGTTTCCTTTTACATCTTCTGATTAAATAAGCATTTTTCTTGAACTTTAACAAGTTTGACATGGTGTATACAAATCTTAATGGAAATATTTTTATTATAATCCTTTTTACTTTTTTGAAATATTAAAAAAACTAAAAGTATGGCAAAAGCTATTACAGCATTTCATTGTATGGTTGCATGGTTAGTGACTGGGGAGTTAGCACAGTAATTTGTTTTTATTGGTACATTTGTAATGAAGGCAAGCTCTTGAAAATTAGTTGTCTGCTCCTAAACTCTTAGGTGTGTTTTGTATGATTGATATTAAACTGAAATGAGGTATTCTTGAAAGACCTTTTATTTTGGAGCTCACCAAATTTAAAGATGGGGAAAATTCTAGATGCACCCATCTAAAAGTTTTATTTTTATATCTAATCTCTCTCTTTTTTCAGATTTATTTATTTATTTGAAGGCAGTATTACACACACACACAGAGAGAGAGAGAGAAGAGAGAGAGAGAGAGAGAGAGAGAGAGAGAGAGAGGTCCTCTATCTACTGGTCCACTCCCTAGATGGGAGCAACAGCTGCAGCTGTGCCAATCTGAAGCCAGGAACCAGGAGCCTCCTCTGGGTCTCCCACGTGGGAGCAGCAGTCCAAGGACCTGGGCCATCTTCCACTGACCTCCCAGGCCACAGAAGAGAGCTGGATGGGAAGTGGAGCAGCCTGATCTTGAACCAGCACTCACCTGGGATGCTGGCACTGCAGGCTGTGGCTTTAAGCACTACACCAAGCACTGGCCCCTCTAATCTTTTATATCTCATCTTTTGCATTAAGTTTCTGTTTAATTGAAAGGTTGATACATGAAGTTTATTTATTAACATACTTAAACTACATAATGTATTTCTAAGAATATACAAATGAGTTAATAATACATATGGAGTACCATTCCTTAATTTATCTGAGAATATACACAGGCTATTGTCTGAAAACTGATTGAGAAAAAAATAGTGCTTTTTAAATATGCCTATACACAATTTTAAATCCTTTTATGAATCATTAGAAAATGAGGGTGAAATGAATAAGCAATGTTATAAAATGATATGGCATTAACATCCACAATGATATTAATAAGAAAAGAGGCTTAGAAAGACATTAGAAAACTAATTCACAGAGAAAATAATGAAATTAGTTCCATAAATGGTTATTTTGAATATTGTCAATTTTTATATTTCTATTTCAAGAATGGATATAAATGTGATTTAATATGATTGATGGATCTTATGAGACTACAGAGATTTAAAGTCCAAACATTTGGATTTTATGGGTTTAGAATAAAATAAAAAGGAACCTAGGTGGTCAAAGAATGGCATGATACAGATAATAATTTAAAAATAATTGAATCAAATGATCTTTTATTTTTTTTTCCTTTCTACTTCCATGCTCAAAAGCTTGTAATCACTGTTGGGGCAAAACTCTTAGGAAATAAGGAAACTTAAAATGTGTGGGATACCTATTATATGTAATTAATCTTGCACAAATTTATTTTACTTAGACTTCTTAACAGTCTTAGAAGGCAAATCAAGTATCTCAAAATGGTAGCACTGGATAATAAGCCTTACAGACAAGTTTTATTTTCTGAAGGGAATGTTTCAACAACATTTTGGAATCTAAATTCTTTTGAGCAAGACATATTCTCTCACAGCCCACCACCTGTCTTAATACTGTTAGTTACCATAAGTGACTGCTCCCAAAAGCCTTCATTATGGTAGAATTTAGGATTTTGGTATAACAAGAACAGAAACTTTTGCCCAGAGATTTGAGGCAAATTTCTCAAGTTCAAACAGTGAACACATGGCATGGAGGGAATTCAAAGGATTGAAGTTTTCTCAGTGTTCACTTCCCTCTGCTACCCCTTATATTATCATCTCCATTTCTGTCATGGAAAGTAAAATGGCCCCCAAAGATATCCAAATCCCAATTCCCTGAAAATATGGACATATTACTGTACCTGGTAAAAGATAACTCAACAATTTATCATACAGCAATTATCCTGCATGGCCTAGGAGACCTCAGTTGAATCACAGAGGTCCTTAAATGTAGAGGACCTTCCTGCTGGACCAGAGAGCTAAGAGAGAAGGAAGTAAGATTTAATATGAAAGGAGGTAGATCTGCATAGGCTGCCACTGAAGATGGAAGGAGAGAGTAAGGGACCAGGAATGTGGGGAAAAAGGGACACTAACCCACTGTTGGTGGGAATGCAAATTGGTTAAGCCACTATGGAAATCAGTCTGGAGATTCCTCAGAAAACTGAATATAACCCTACCATACAACCCAGCTATCCCACTCCTTGGAATTTGCCCAAAGGAAATTAATTTGGCAAACAAAAAATCCATCTGCACATTAATGTTTATTGCAGCTCAATTCACAATAGGTAAGACCTGGAACCAACCCAAATGCCCATCAACAGTAGACTGGATAAAGAAATTATGGGACACATACTCTATAGAATACTATACAGCAGTCAAAAACAATGAAACCAGGTAATATGCAACTAGATGGAGGAATCTGGAAAACATTATGCTGAGTGAATTAAGCCAGACCCAAAGGGACAAATATCATATGCTCTCCCTGATCAGTGACAACTAACTGAACACCAAAGGGGAAACCTGTTGAAGTGAAATGGACACTATGAAAAACAGTGACTTGATCAGCCCTTGTCCTGACTGTTCATGTACAATGTAATACTTTATCCATTTTAGTATTTTTTTTTTGTTCTAGTACTATTGGTTGAACTCTGTAATTAACACACAATTATTCTTAGGTGTTTAAATTTAACTGAAAAGTGATCCCTGTTAAATATAAGAATGGGAATAACAGAGGGAGGAGATGTACATTTTGGGGCATGCTCAAGCTGACTTGCCCCAAATGGTGGAGTTAGAAACGTGCCAGGGAATTCCAATACAATCCCATCAAGGTGGCATGTACCAATGCCATCTCACTAGTCCAAGTGATCAATTTCAGTTCACAATTGATCACACTGATAGGTCTAAGAGTCAAAGGGATCACACGAACAAGACTAGTGTCTGCTAATACTAACTGATAGAATCAAAAATGGAGAGAACGATCCAACATGGGAAGCAGGATACAGAGCAGATTCATAGAATGGCAGATGTCCTAAATAGCACTCTGGCCTCAGAATCAGCCCTTAAGGCATTCGGATCTGGCTGAAAAGCCCATGAGAGTATTTTAGGCATGGAAAGCCAAGACACTCTGGGGAAAAAAAAAATAAAAAAAAAAATAAAAAACACCTAAATGAAAGATCTCTGCGAGTGTGATCCCAGTGGAAAGAACAGGGCTATCAAAAAGGAGGTACCTTTCTCTGAAGGGAGGAGAGAACTTCCACTTTGACTATGACCCTGTTGGAATAAGATTGAAGTCGGCAAACTCAAAAGGCTTCCATAGCCTTGGCAACTCATGACTAGAGCCTAGAGAGATTACTGACACCCTAAACAGGAGTGCCAAATTGTTAAGTCAACAACAGGAGTCACTGTGTACTTACTTCTCATGTGGGATCCGTCCTTAATGCGTTGTCCAATGTGAAGTAATTCTATAACTAGTACTGAAACAGTATTTTTACACTTTGTGTTTCTGTGTGCAAACTGATGAAATCTTTACTTAATATATAGTGAATCGATCTTCTGTATATAAAGATAATTGAAAATGAAAAAAAAATAAATCCCTATGAATTTGTCCCATTCCCACTCTATGAGAACCAACATACTTGGATTAAATTAGGTTTCCAGAAATATAGACTCCTATAACTGTGTTGGATTTAACCCCAAGAGAAGGACCCCATCTACCCATATACCCCAGAAGTGGTAGAGTCAAAGGTCTTGAATAAGACTGGAAGCTCAGTATTGTCCTCATCATCAGAGGACTCAACTATTACAACTGGTGGGTAGCCCAAGGGGTGGTGACCCCTCCTCCCAGGGCATGGATGGTTTTCCCATATCTCTGTCGGCTGCATTGCTTTTTCTACCTCCCACCAGCTGTTTTGTCTTCTGCCTCTCATAGGTTGTTTTTGGGTTTCAGCAGTTGCACTATCACTCTGTGCTTCACTGTGTGCCACCAGGGCTTTGAATCTTGCCTTTCAGGGAGTTCTGGCCTACTGACTCAGGAAAAACAGAAGACCTGGGTAGTCCTCACCTTAGATGCTCTGGTTGTGCACCCTGGCTGCTTTTCCTAGAAGACTCAGCTTGTCTGTGGCCCTAGGCTTCTGCTATGATCCATCCATGCCATTACATCTTCAGTCCACTCCCTACCATGGAGAGGGATTGTAATGCCAGCTAATGCTCATCTTCTCTGCAACCCCAGGCATCCATATGGTGCTGCAGTTATAGCCCCTGGTGGGCATATATAGCCTAAGCCCAGCATCCGGGAGAGGCCAGCCCACAGCACCTGTATAGCTGAGTGGCCTTGCCCCACCACAAGGAGAACATGCTGCAATCCTGAGTGCTTGATCCCAGTGCTTTAAAGGGTCTGCACCACGGACCCCATTGAGGAGTCGGGCCGGTTGGGACTGTGGAAAATGGACCATTCCTCCGTTACACCCACACATGTTAAAAGGGCATGAAACTTACAAGCAAGTGTGGTGTGATCAACACCAGGTGGGTGCCTCATCTTGGGAACTTGCCTGCCACCCTCACATGCTACCAGCAGCTTTTCTTATAGCAGAATCATTTTTATCTGTAGCTTGGTCTTCAGCTCTTTTCCCAGGTGTTAGGGTGCCTTTACTTCTGCTTTAATTTTTTTTTTTTTGACAGGCAGAGTGGACAGTGAGAGAGAGAGAGAGAGAGACAGAGAGAAAGGTCTTCCTTTGCCGTTGGTTCACTCTCTAATGGCCGCCGCGGTAGCGCGCTGCGGCCAGCGCACCGCGCTGTTCCAATGGCAGGAGCCAGGTGCTTCTCCTGGTCTCCCATGGGGTGCAGGACCCAAGCACTTGGGCCATCCTCCACTGCACTCCCTGGCCACAGCAGAGAGCTGGCCTGGAAGAGGGACAACCGGGACAGGATCGGTGCCCCGACCGGGACTAGAACCCAGTGTGCCGGCGCCACAAGGCGGGGGATTAGCCTGTTGAGCCACGGCGCCGGCCTACTTCTGCTTTATTAGGGTCATGTGAGTCAACGTCTCTCACTGCTCCCAAAGCTGCTGTAGTTGCCCCTCCATTTCCCTCACCCCTTCCTCAAAAGAAGGGGAGGTGGAGTGCATGGGCTTGGGCTGGAATTTATCACAGCTGCTTTCAAAGTTTCAGCTTTTTTCCATTTACTTTTTCCCTAAGTTGTTTTGCAAGCTCCACTTTTACTGAATCTCTGTATGCAATTCAATATTATCCTCTGCCCACAAGGCAGTGAGAATGACCCACTCCATTGCATCGGCCATTACCTGGGCATCCCTCTGACTCTTCTTCATCTCCTTTAAGGCAATCAGCAACCCCCATTCTTAGTTCTCAGTCTGCAGTGGGGCATTGCATCCTGCCCACTAGGTGGTTGGAAAGATCCACCCAGCAGCCCTTGTGCCTTTCTGGTATTCTCCCTTCTTGGATATTTTTCCGCATCCATGGAATGCCTTCTTTTCATGAGTGGGCGTGCATTCTACTCCAGCGTACTCTTAAGGTGTTTCCCTGACCCACAAGACGATAGCCACTAGACACCATACACATGTGGCTGGCCATCCCTGAATTCCACTCTCCAACTCCATACTCACCTGAGAAGAATTCTGCTGACTATACCAAAGCATGTGCCCATGGCTTATGGCCCAAGACAAGTAAATATTAATTACACCTGATCAGAGAAAAACTTAGAGTTGTCTGTGAGTTACTATCTCCCTTACTCACAGTAGCAGTGAGAAATGCACAAGGAACAGCCACTTGGACCCAAGGGCAGTGGGGCTTCAGGAGATATCCACCTTTGTGTCCATGGCAAGAATCAAATGCAGACACAGAGACATCTGCACACATTGCCTCATCAACCAATAGCCACACCCAACAATAACTGCATATAGACACATATCCATACCTCCACAAGCAGCCACTGCTAGCCATGCCACTCAATTTGCTTATATGGGCTTTCAGACAATAGTGTCCCAGAGCCAAACCATTATATAGTAGAGTTTTCAGCATCTGGACAAGCAAGTGGAGCTGATGGTTACCATGACACCAGTTACTACAGAGGCACAAAGACATGGGAGCACAGAGACAAGTGGGTAAGTGCAAAAGGCATGGGAACTTGAAAACTTCTCATTCCCGAGTTCATCTCAACAATATCTGATGTCAAGGCACTAACTGGATACCTGCTCATGACTACTGTATCCATGTTAAAATGTTACTAGGACCCTTATTCTTTCTGTGCTAGAGTAGGAAAGGCTGAACTCCTTCCAGTGCCTGTTTTGCTCTTTCAGTTAGTTTCACTCAGACATATTGTAGCTGTAGCTACAATCTGGGAGATGAGAGACAAGCATACTGGTTTTTCTCTTTTTTATTTGATATGTGTCTGTGTGGGTGTGTGTGTCGAAGAGACTTCCCTTTGGATGGATGGTAGTGTGGGAAAAAAAGTTAGGTCCTATCAGATATGAGATTAAAGCTTATTTAGATTTATTAAATAATATAGAAAAATACTGGCCTGATTTGCTATCAACGTCCCCAGTCATTGGGTAGGAAGACAAAACCGTGACTAATGATAACATTTTGCATTTTTTCATCTGATATCATTGTGTTCAACTCAGCTCTAGCACCTTGTCATTACCAAGCATGATGTCGACTTTGAAGACTTCTGTTTTCCCTGAACTTTAGCTTGACTTCCAACAAATTTGAGCCTTGAGGTCTCTATACCCAAGCCATGTTTGTTTCATGATCCACTGTCAGCCAACCACCTGATTCCCAGTACAAAATTAACAAGTTGGATAATTGACATTCACAGTCCATTGCCCTGATATAATATGGTTATTGTAGAAAAAGTTGAGCCTCCATAGTGTCATGCAAAATATACAGAATAAAAGATATATTTCTGGGTTCTGCTGACATTGTGAGAACACTGTTTGCAGTAACAAGAAAATAGCTAAAGCATAACTCTGAATAAAAATATATCCTGATTTCTACTTTATAGTAACTATCCCAAAGCAAGTACAATTTTCTAATAATAAAAATGCAATTAACTATTTAACCTTAATATAATCTTACTCTATCTGTGTGGTTTTGTTGCTATGGGCTATGGGCAAAATTTCTACTGCAATTGAATGTTGTGAAGATTAAGGGAAAGTGACAATGGATATGGTGGCATGTTTCCCGATCTTAGTCTAAAATTCTACTATAGGCAAAGGAAGATATTTCATTTAGGTGGGATATGATCTTGAAAGATCCTAAAGTCAGTTAGTTGGAGGGAAATGTGGGCTTTTGGGTCAGGTTCTTGGGAAGAAGGTGATGGCATTTGTCTCTAGATGAGCTATTATTAGATTCTGAGTGCTCTTGCTTTCTGAAAGACTTCTTTACATTTCTGTGCTCTGTTTGAAATTATACTAACTACAATAGATGTTCAGCTGATAAAACACAATTACTCTTTCCAAAAGTCACTGAACCCACAGATAAATTTGATAATGATACTGAAGTCCTCTTTTTATTAAGGAGGCAACTCCAAAGGGACTCTATTGAGCCTAGAGCTTCATCTCATGTCAATCAGCTCTGGGTTAAGAATTATGATTTCATAGCTATTTTTGTAATAATTTTATTCAGGAATAGTTAACTGTAATGAGTTTTCCTTATGTTTTATGGAATAAAGCTTTTTTTAGAAATATTGCCTTCTAAATTCCTACATCAATGAAGTATTATTAGCACTATTATTCCCATTTTCATGGAGGGGAAGCTGAGACATATAGAAGCTATGAAATTGAAGTTTTAAAACCATCTATAGAGAAAATGACAATCTAGACTTCAACGCCAGGGTGTTAGTGGATCACATTTTAAAAAAGTTGTACACACTGTTCTTTATGCAAATTGTTAAGATTGAAATAATACCATCACAGTATTGGCAAACAAATCTCTCCTATCAGATCTAGATACATGCTCAGTTTATTCCTTTTAATCACTCAATGTTTAAATATTCAGAGGATTGGCCTTCTCTATTGTAGATAGGGACAATCTCCCAAATGAGATTATTTAAAGAAATTATTCAGAAAAAAATTTTTCTGGAATAAATTAGTGGATAGTCAAAGTATCACTATGGGGATGAGCATATAGCTTAGTGGTTAGGAAATCTATTGAGGTGCCTATATTCTATATTAGAGTTCCTGGTTTGAGTCGTGGCTCCAATTTTTGTGCCAGTTTCTGGGTGACATGTGACTGGGAGCAAGCAGATGATCTCCCAAGTACTTGTGTCTGTGCCACCTATATATGGGAGACACAAATTGCACTATTGTCTGTTGCTTCAGCCTGTTGTAGGCCCAGCTATTACTGGGCATTTAGGGAGTGAACCCAGCAGGTGAAAATCTCTCCCTCTGTCTCTGTCTCTCTGCCTCTCAGGAAAAATGACCATAATAATTTCCAGCCATGGGAGGAAACTCTCACCATCCCCACTTAGACTTGATGAGTTTTCCATGCTCTGCATTCTGTCAGTGTGTAAATTAATGTATGAAAATTACCTACTTACCTTCTTATCCTCTGCCACAAGGCTGAAAGACCTTTGTGGGCAGACAGTGTATTTCTTAATATTATATGAAACAGGAAGTGCTCAAAAATATTTTGCTAAAAGATGAAATTAATTTCCATGATTCAAGAACCTTATCATACATGAGCACATTTCTAATACTTCTCTACAGTAAAGGACCCAAAGGACTTAACAACAAAACTGTGAAATAAAACGAATCTACTTTATATCCCTTGTCTTTATTTTTTTCCCCACTTTCTAATGTCAAGGTAATGTCCTGGTTTAATTGGTTTCTACCTTCCCTGACTATTCCTATGCATATTATTTGATGCTTAAAAAAGAGAGCTGTCAAAGGCTTGCTTATATCAGTACATTAATGTAGATGTTCCAAATTCTGATACTTTCTGCAAAACCAGATGGATTTTATGAGGGGTCTTCAGAGCATTCATGTTGAATGTGAAAATGTAAAGCCACCTATATTTATTCTCTGATGAGTGCAGCTACACATACAGTATTAAAAAGTTGGATAAGAGAGACTTAGATTGTCTGAGCATAATACGTTTGTTAAAATAAATTAGTTATGTATTGTGAAAAAAAGAAAAAAAGTAGATAAACACTAAAGGAAGAGGAACAAAGTTGGGGATGGAGGAAGGAGTAGAATAAAAGGAAGGGCAAACCTATGGTATCTGAAATAGCTATGAGTCTTGAAAAGTCAAGTGTTTTACTAGTGTAAAGTTAACTCACTTTTCCATACCTTAATTTTGCTGAGACCATGCAAATAATGTGATATGAACCCCAATAAACTGTTTTTCCCCCACAATTAACCATTTTATCTGTTTATCTGCTTTATTTGAGACTTATATTGATTCATTTAACATTAATTTTACATAGACATTACACCTGCATCTTCCTAAAGGTAATATTTACTACAGCAATTGAAATGCATAATTTGACAGAAAACATAAACACAGCCAATAATTAGCTGATTTACAACTTGGTTTAGATAACATTTTCAATTATTAAAATAATTAGTGAAATTGAATTCAAGATAAGAATAACTCATATTAATTTGAATTTGTCCTTGAAGCTACTTTCTGACCCATTTTAACATACTACCTGTTGAAATATTCATAAGATAAATTTTAGGCTTTGTGTTTAAGGTGACTTTTTTCAGTTCACTTTACATTTTTTGAAATTTCCTTCTTTTCCCCAGGTAAAAAGTTCTCGAACATGTCAATACACATTACTTTAGTT
This sequence comes from Lepus europaeus, assembly GCF_033115175.1. Classification (NCBI taxonomy): domain Eukaryota; kingdom Metazoa; phylum Chordata; class Mammalia; order Lagomorpha; family Leporidae; genus Lepus; species Lepus europaeus. The sequence continues at coordinate 65,511,419 of NC_084831.1, forward strand.
CATTTTTTTGAGAGTCTGTGTCCTGTAGTAAAAGATATGTGAAAATTCAGTTGATCTCTGCTTTTTGGACTCCAATACACGATAGAGAAGTTGTAGGGCCTTTATTTGTGACAGTGTTTAAACCATAAACATTAACATGTGATCATTTCAAGTTTAGGTGATTGATTTGCACTGAAATGCCAACAGCACTCATAAGACAAAGAGCTATGAACATTGAAGCAAACATGATTACTTTCTGAAGCAGTGCCCAAATTGTTACTGTTTTTCAAAATGAGCCTTGACTATTAATTTAGCATTTTATATAATAGAAATGCTTAATGACTTATGACATAAATAAATACATTGGTGGTGGAATGCTTTCTCCCTCTTACAAAAGATGTTTTGTACAGTGCTGTCAGTACCAAAGAATGGTGGACAAAAATGTTATATATTTCTGTTTCTCTAGCATAATCATGTTTTTCTCTAGCCAAGTTTTTTACAATTTGTATGTCGGTCTCTGTCATCAACAGAAATTTATTATATACTAAAAAAGCTTTGTAGGAAAAATGTAAGCATGGACGATTTCTTCCCATGCCTTTTTTAAGTTGCACCGGCCTGCGTTTATGACTTAGAGCAGACACCCACATTCATTTGCTTTGTCTTACAACCTGTGTATTTCATTTGAGTATATTTTTTCAAACAAAATAAAAAACACTTTTATTATACAATGAAAGAAAATTGAAAATGGATATTTTGCTTTCCTTTTCGGTTTTTGTGAAGTCTTAGTTCTCTACCTTTTATGACTCACAATCTGAAGAAATACTGGGAAATGAATTCCAGAAATTCTCCAGAGTCCTCATGCATGAGAGACAATCGATTCAGGCTGACTTGAAGCCAATGAAAATCTTATTTCCAATTTTTTGACATAATCTGGAACCATCTCTTGGTTCCAGAAGGATCTTATTTTTTTTCAACTTTTATTTAATAAATATAAATTTCCAAAGTACAACTTTTGGATTATAGTGACTTTTCCCCCTATAATCTCCCTCCCACCTGCAACCATCCTATCTTCTACTCCCTCTCCCATCCCATTCTTCATCAAGATTCATTTTCAATTATCTTTATATACAGAAGATCAACTTAGTATATACTAAGTAAAGATTTCAACAGACTGCACCCACACAGACACACAAAGTATAGAGTACTGTTTGAGTAGTAGTTTTACTGTTAATTCGTATAAGATCCCAGAAGAACCTTATACTTTATATATATTAAAAAAAACCTAGTCATAGCAGACATACCCTGGTAGATCTGTCTGTGGTCTATGGTCTCCTACTCGATAAGAAAATTAAAAATCACCCAGCAGGTGCCCATGACTTGCAATGAAAAAATAATTCGGAAAACAGGATAGTTTAATAACTGCATCTAACATTCTTCTCTCTTGCTAAAATTATATTTTATATAGCTATGTCATTTTTAGCAATATAAGTAAATTAGGCAAGAAATCTTATCTCAACCCTTTAATGATCATGACTTTAAAACGTTTTAATCAAGAACACTGTGAAGATCACAATATTCTTTCTGCTGTTAAATGCTGTGATGTTTTGCTGAAATATAAAAAGTTTTCCTGCAGGATTATCTTTGTTTTACTGGATTTTGTAGTCTGTACCCATCAAAGTCTTAAACTGAGACTTATTGGAGAACAAGATTATTTTCACAATAAAGGTCTCAGGGTTTGGTTTAACCAAGATCTGTGCAGCCTTTTACACCTTTCATGCAAATACTTTTCTTCTTAAAGTACAAGGATAGTTTTAAAAATTTGTAGTAAATAGAATAAAAGATAAGTTTATTTTAGTTCAAAACATTTTGAAATGCATGCATAGTTTTTTATAATATATGTATATATTGTCATGAAGTTTTTAAAGATACCTTCTATGAATGAATTACAAAACTTTTTGCAATGAAGTAAAATTATCTTTTAGTCCCATTTTCATTAAATTTTGAAGTACCCTTGCATTTGTATTATCATCTAGCAATGCCTACGGGATATTTAAAGCAAAGAAAATAAACTGGAGAATATTCTGATATGTTAAAAATGTAAGAGAGTTTCTAATTGAGGACAACTTAATATTATCAAACTTTTTTTTTCAAACTCCATTTCAGGAGCAGTGTGTAAGGCTCCAATGGTCACAATCCCCATGCTCCTGGCAGGGTGTTCTAGAAAGGTCAAAAAGTTAGTGGAAAATGGAGTTAAAAATATTTATTTTAAGCAAATAACTCTAAAAGTTGCGCATAGTTTTCTCAGAATATGCATTTTCCATGACCTTTATGAATATATATGGATATATATTATATATGTATATGTAATATATTTTATATTACAGGGAGATAATGAAAACAGTGTAAAATGTCTCATGAATCTATTTTCTAATCCAACGTTAGATCTATTTAAATATGGAAGTTAGTTCCAATAAATCGAAATAAAGTGCTCTGTATTTATTGATTGTAGGGTGAAAAGCCTGCTGTTTTGGATAACAGTAATTTTTTCACTTATTTTGAAAAGCCTTTAAGGAATCTACATAGATAAAGAAAAGATACACTAGGATGACACACTAGGTTGTCACACTAGGTTGTAGTCATAATAATTCACTGGCCCCCTTTCCCATTCCTTCTGGATTTAGCATGGCTCTGTTCTCCCTTACTAATAATTTAAACAAGCTTTGTGGACTGATTTTTGGCCTGTAGCTTTATGAACCGTTTTATTGTTCCTAGTTCTATGTACTACAGGAAAAATAACTCCTCCTTGTCTTCTCCTGTAGATGATGTTGAATGCGTATGCAGGAACAGTACTCTCTGTGTCAAGCAGATGTGCATTAAGCATACAGCCCTCTGAGAAAATAAGGCAAACAAACATGAGTTTGAATTGCTGATTTCCATTATGTAAGATTTTCACTTTGGCTTGTATCTAACTATTGGTATAACGTCATTGAATATGATGTTGGGGATTTCTTCAATTTCAAGAGACAGAAAAAGCTGGGCTCTTTAAAACTGACAAATGGGATTACATCAAGCTGAGAAGCTTCTGCATTGCAACAGAAACACTCAGCAAAATGGAGAAGCAACTGACAGATTGACAGAAATTATTTGAAAACTATGCAACTGATAAAGGGTTAATATCCAGAATCTACAAAGAGCTCAAGGAACTCAACAACAACAAAACAAACAATCCAGTTAAGAAATGGGCAAAGGACTTGAACAAGCTCTTTCAAGAGAGGAAATTCAAATGGCCAGAAGACACTTGAAAAAATGCTCAGGATCACTAGATACGAGTGAAATGCAAATTCAAATCACAATGAGGTTAACCTCACCCCTAGAATGGCTGTCACACAGAAATCAACAAGCAACAAATGCTGATGAGAATATGGGGAAAAATGTACTATAATCCACTGTTGGTGGGAATGCAAACTGGTACGGCCACTGTGGAAGACAGTATGGAGACATCTCAGAAACCTGAACATAAAGCTACTGTATGAATCACCTATTTCACTTCTGACAATTTACCCAAACCAAAAGAAATCAGCATATGAAAGAGTTAGCTGTACCCCACCATGTTCATTGCAGCTCAATTCACAATAGCTAAGATATGGAATCAAGCCAGATGTCCATCAACTGATGACTGATGACTGATAAAATAAACTATAGTATTTATACATTATAGAGTGCTAATGAGCTGTAAACAAAATGAAATCCTGTTTTTCACAATTAAATGGATGCAACTGGAAGCAATTATACTAGTGAAATAAGCCAGTCCTCAAAAGACAGACTTTTTTTTTCTGACAGGCAGATTTAGACAGTGAGAGAGAGAGAGACAGAGAGAAAGGTCTTCCTATCCATTGGTTCACCCCCCAAGTGGCTGCTACGGCAGGCGCGCTGCACCGATCTGAAGCCAGGAGCCAGGTGCTTCCTCCTGGTCTCCCATGGAGTGCAGGGCCCAAGCACTTGGGCCATCCTCCACTGCACTCCCGGGCCACAGCAGAGAGCTGGACTGGAAGAGGAGCAACCGGGACAGAGTCCAGTGCCCTGACCGAGACTAGAACCCGGTGTGCCAGCTCCACAGGTGGAGGATTAGCCTAGTGAGCCGTGGCGCTGGCCAAAAAGACAGATATTTGTTTTGCCTCATCTACGGTAACTAACAGAGTACCTGAAATGTAATGTATTGGCGTGAAATGGACATTTTGAGAGTTCATGATTGTTCATAGCCCTTGTTTCTTTTGTTGAGGAGCAGTGTTCTTTTCTTCTTACTATTTGGTGAACTCTTTACTTAGTGTAGGGTTAACCTTAAAAGTGTAAAGTAAATCACAAATGGATATTTGTAAAAATTAAGTGTGGGAAGAGGAGATGGATGAGGAAGAAGGGTTGGAGTATGGGAATGAAGGAGGGTAGGATGGGAAATGTCACTATGTTCCTAAACTTGTATATATGAAATAAATGAAATTTGTATAACTTAAAATTTTTAAAAAAAAAAAGCTGGGCCGGCGCCGTGGCTCAACAGGCTAATCCTCCGCCTTGTGGCGCCAGCACACCGGGTTCTAGTGCCGGTCGGGGCACCGATCCTGTCCCGGTTGCCCCTCTTCCAGGCCAGCTCTCTGCTGTGGCCAGGGAGTGCAGTGGAGGATGGCCCAAGTGCTTGGGCCCTGCACCCCATGGGAGACCAGGAGAAGCACCTGGCTCCTGGCTTCGGAACAGCGCGGTGCGCCGGCTGCAGCGCGCTACCGCGGCGGCCATTGGAGGGTGAACCAACGGCAAAAGGAAGACCTTTCTCTCTGTCTCTCTCTCACTGTCCACTCTGCCTGTCAAAAAAAAATAAAAAAAAAAAAAAAGAAAAAGCTGGACTCTAGCATCTCAAACAGTGTTCTTCCCTTCATGATATAATTATAACAGGGTTTGTTAGCATAAACATCAAGTATGTAACTGAAGATGAAGAACTAACTATGAATACTCAAAATTAGAAAGAGTTCTGCTAGAGTAAAACAAGAAACAAAATTAAATACAAAAACAATAGCTCCTGGACAATGAATGAAGGATAGAGTTAAGGATCAACTACATGAGGGGTCATTCTGATTTTGCTTGATGTGTGTGAGTAACATTACTTTATTTCATGTAAATTTTGCTTATAGCAATATAACCCATATCATGAGTGTTGCAACCATTCACTGATATATTTTATCCTCTTCATCAAAGTGTAGATGCTCCTCAACTTATTACTGAATCACATCTGGATAAACCTATCTCAAGTAGAAAATATCATAGGTCAATAATGCATTTCAAACCCCTAACTTCCCTAATATCATGGCTTAGAGACACAGCACATGGCAGAGTATCAGAGGATTACCCTCCTGATCATGTGGCTGACAGGGAGCTGTGGCTAGGCACAGCTGCTCCAGCTGCTGCTCAGCATTGTACAACAGCACCATTGGGCATATCACTAGGCCAAAGGAGGTCAAATTCAGAATATGGATTTTATTGCTTTTGTATCATGGTAAAGTTGAAAAATTGTACTTTGAACTTTTGTTGGTCTTATGCCAATGAAGTGTGGATATAAGTGACAAAAGTCATAGCTAGTGGGAGGATTTAAGAACAAATACTCAACTTTTCCACTTCTCACTCTGTGTGGTGATTGTTGGGTGTAGAGTTCATATAAGAGTGGTAAGACAAATTTGGTCCAAAACATGGAGGGATGCAGCCAAGCAGAGTGGCCTGGACATAGGAAATGAAGCTCCTCAGTCAACAATAAACTTTTTAGTTAATACAGGCGATTTTGTGTTTATTATCTCAGTTCCATAAAAAAAATGTGCCTAAGTTTAGAAATGACAGTAGACTGATGATAGTCCTTCAAACACAGTGTAGGTTTAATCTTCAATAAATCTCCTTACTGAATTTATAAAATCTTGAATTAAAGGACTCTTCTAAGAAGTACACGTCAAATGATTCTCCATGATTTCCCCCAGGAAGTTGGCACTGCAAGTTTGGAAAGCAGCAGTTCGTACTTCTTCCTTAGTAGAATTTTAATGTGAGTAGATTATAGATGATTTTTACCTTGCTGAATGTGTCTCCTGTATTTTTCAAGTCTGTACTCAAAACCAACTGAATCTTGCATGAATGTTGCATTTAACATACACAGTGTGCAAAACATCTAAGAAACATCCACAAGAATATCTTATTCTGATTTATTACTGACTAAAGCAATGCTCCTTGGCAATAATGAAGTCGTGTTTTATTGCTGTCCTTTTAACATGAAAAATGTGGTAATAGAAGAATGAGTGTGACTGTATTACAAAGAACTGGGGAAAGTTTTCACACTAAACTGACATTACTCTTCAGCCCTGGAGATTCTTAGAACGTATCAAATTAGAAAACCTAGATACAAAAAAAGTTATATGTCATTACTATCTTGTCCAGTTTATGCTTGATTGCAAATCTTGAGCATCAGGAATGTGCTTATATTTTCTCCCTAACTTCCTATCACATCCTAAGCTAAACTCTAAGACCTATAATGCTTTCATCACAAATCTAAATGATACTTAACATCCTGGTAGTATTGTGAAGGTAATCATAATAAGTATTATAAATGCCTGGTACATACACATTTTTCTGAATATTTTTCATTTAGAAATATAAAGCTACTCTAGTATTTTTAAAGTTGTTGAAATAAATTACAACATTTATCTTATTCAGAATTTCTATGATGTTTTGTATTTGAATTATGTGCTCTCTCAGTTTAAACATTTGATTTTCAAGTTGTATTGCACTGTGCCTTGTATTTGCATGTTTTAAATTTCATATTAATAATTATTATTACATTTCATTATAACACAGCCCGTGATTTAATTTGTAAAATTCATTCACAGTTGATGAGATAATAGAGATTTTGGAATATTATGTGGATGCTCAAAGGTCACAATGATCCAGCCAGTGCTTCTAGCTTCTTAGTTTGTTGTTCATTCCACTAAGTACAAGGTAATGTCAGGATGATGCTTGGATAAATGAAAGGTGGATGCATGAGACATCTGTCAACTCAATCTAAGACCATTTAGTGCTCAACAATAACAACAGCATAATGAGAATAATACCAATCACAGAAACTTGATTCAGCTGGAAAATGTTTTAGCTACAAAATTACAAAATAGACAAATCTTCCTTTGGTGACAAAATCTGCTTTCTTGCCCTGGAGTATTTTTCGAGTTTCACTAGAAAGGACCGAGGCTGCAAGGTCTATACTTTCTTGATACTTTTCAGATTATCATTTCTGTAATTTCTGTTGATTGTTCACATTTGATGTCTATAAGTTATGACAATTTCCTGCCAAGAAGATATTTCAATGTTTTGTTCCCATCTTAGGTCCAGCTCAAAAAACAACAAAATGCACACACACACACACTACACACATGCACACACACACGCTATGTATAAATACATTATCCACACATGTGACAGTACTGCAAAGTTTGTGGAAAATGCATTTAAAAGATAAGGTTATTTTGGTGCAAATATTTTGGAAATCCATACATAAAAAGAATTTTCAAAAGGTTAATAAAGAAATGTTTAATATTAAAAATTATGCATGGATTTAAAAATATACCAACATAAACTCCTTTTAACATCATTTTTCTAAAAGCTGTTTGAAGTACCCTCATGTGTAGGGCCGGCACTGTGGCTCAATAGACTAATCCTCTGTCTGTTGCTCCGGCACCCCGGATTCTGTCCCGGTTGCTCCTCTTCCAGTCCAGCTCTCTGCTGTGGCCCGGGAAGGCAGGGGAGGATGGCCCAAGTCCTTGGGCCCTGTACCCGCATGGGAGACCAGGAGAAGCACCTGGCTTCTGGCTTCAGGTCAGCGTGGTGCGCGGGCCGCAGCCGCCATTGGGGGGTGAACCAATGGAAAAAGGAAGACTTTTCTCTCTGTCTCTCTCTCTCTCACTGTCCACTCTGCCTGTCAAAAAAAAAAAAAAAAAGAAAAAGAAATACCCTCATGTTAAGTGTGTGTATGTATGTGTGTTTAGAAAAGTGTATATGTATGTGTGTATATACACACACATACACATGTATATGGATATATATGGATATGGATCAAATTGTGAAGTAGTTGACCTCAAAGCCTATTTGAATCAAATTGGGCACATTTCAATAATCATTCAAGCACTATCCTGTCTGTGAAGAGATACTGATTCACTTCCTTCCCACTAAGAATAGAAAATGGACCACATTTCTGCTCCTATATCACCTCCCTCACATTTGATTTTAGCACTTTCCATTCTGCACTTGAGTTATCTCTGTGCATCTCTGTCCTTCCTGATTATTTCTTAATGCATTTAGGTCAAGGAGTGCACTTTTTAAAAAAAAATGGCATCTAATATTCTGAGGGTCATGTGGTGTCAATGTCCATCATTCACTTTAAGAATAGAATGAATAATTATTAGAGATAGAAGATCAAGAAAAATGATAATTACAGACTAAATATTTTGTTCTTCATGTTTCATGCCTTTCTTTCATGCTTATAATGAATGTCTTCTAATCTATGCTCCTGAATCAAAGCTTAGAAACTTATCAATTAAAATTTGCATTCTGTGAATACGATGCTCTTTTCTACACCCAAAAAAACACTTAATATTTTTATCAGCCTCCCATTTCACAAACAGGGACTGCCTGTGCAGTCTAATCAATGCCACATAGAATGCTGCCAAATAAGCATTTTTTTCTTACCCTGGCCAGTAAAGTAACATAATAGTAAAATGAAAAAAATGCAAAGTCTAAATGAACCAATGAAATTTATTTGATGACAGGATTTTGTGGCTAAGAACCACTATGTTCCTAAATTTGTATTTATGAAATACATAAATTGTATATACATTAAATAAGAGGTTTCTGGGGAAAATATTTCAGTCTTTGATAAGATGATGATTCCCTAAGTGAATAAATGTAAAATCTGGTCCTATAATAAGCTCCAATAACAGCAAGCACTGAAAAGATTAGCTCTGTGTGGCGTCCATTTCTCATGGTATCCATTTTTCCTTTGTGGCATAGGAAATAACTTCTACACTGTAGTTCTGCTTCTTTCAGACAGACTCTTACCTAAAGGAAGAATAGTGATATTCAATATAAAATTACTCAGAAGGTGCTGCAATATACATACGTAAATATCCCAATCCTGTCCACACATATAGTCAAAGAGAAGGATTCTAATGTTTGTGCTGCTGGGGATTGATGGATAGAGAATTCTAGGGTATAGAAATGTGCCTAATTAACATATGCTCCCCATCAAAACCAAATTTATTTTGATTTTTACAAGCCTCATTTTATGTTATATGAAACACATTTCTTTTTTTCAAATTTGAGTTAATACAGGTATTTGTACAAATATTTATATTTTCAGCCAGTGCCGAGGCTCACTAGGCTAATCCTCCGCCTGTGATGCTGGCACACCAGGTTCTAGTCCCCGTCGGGGCACCGGATTCTGTCCCAGTTGCTCCTCTTCCAGGCCAGCTCTCTACTGTGGCCCGGGAGTGCAGTGGAAGATGGACCAAGTGGTTGGGCCCTGCACCTGCATGGGAGACCAGAGAAGCACCTGGCTCTTGGCTTCAGATCAGCATGGTGTGCCGGCCGTAGCTGCCATTAGGGGGTGAACCAACGGAAATGAAAGACCTTTCTCTCTCTCTCTCTCTGTCACTGCCCACTCTGCCTGTAAAAAAAATATTTATATTTTCTTTTAATACAATAGAATGTAATGGTTTATAACCAAGAGGTGACTTTTATTTGTCCCTGTGCCTACTAGTTTGTCTAAACTGCTTTATGATCAAATGAATGAGAAATCTAGTTGGAAAGAACAGAGCTGTACGATTCATGCTCTGGTTGCTCTTGAACAAAAATTAATCTGCATTTTATCTCTCGGCCTCTGTTGTGGTATGCATATGGTGTTGAGTGTTGCCCACTGACTGGAGACCCCTGTGTTAAAGCAGACAGCTGAAACATGGTATTTTAGGGTATTATTGATGTAACATAGGTTCTAAGTGTCAGTCTTATGGAATTATTTTTCTTTATTTGATTTATTTTTCTTGGCTTTTTAATAAAGTATGTACATGGTAATTACCCATGGGGTTACTTGACTCAGCATTCAATCAAATTCATGATAAGTGAATAGACATGTTCCAAAAATTCAGGTTTCTCAAGTGTAAAAGCAGGTTTATAATTTCTGGAGCAAAATGATAATGAAAAAGCTGTGGAAAGTAATTTTATTTCAGTATTCATTGTTATAATCTTATTTAAATGTGTAAGTATATATTATACATATTATATATGCATATAAATGTACACGTATACATTTATTCCTAGGCTATTTATAGAGGAACATAACAACATCTGTTATAGGAGGCTTGCCATTCCTATTTAATTGATTTTGTAAAAAATAAAAAAATAATAGGGAGCAAAGTTGGGACAGAAATCAAAACATCCATAAAAAGATACCAAATCATAAATGCAAGTTTATTAATAACCATATGAAAAGTTAAGATTATCATCAAACCTTATATAGGTTTGTGAGTAATTTTGTTGTCCCAGCACTCATGTTTGTCAGTAGTTACACATAGCTGATCAATTCAGTCTTCATGCTCTATTTTGTTTCTCTACTGTGCATTTGTGATTCACAAAATCATTGTGAAAACATAATCACCTTTGGATCCTTTACTTTACACATATTTTCATAATCTGCATTCTTTCATTCACTTACCCAACGACAACCACTAAAAACAAAAACACAATTAATGCAGGCCTATACTCAGATAACCGTATAGATCAGTGCTCAAATAAAGATGAATAGATGAATTCATGAGAGTAGCTCCTAAATTAAACAGCATAGGGATGCATTTTCAGAGTTAGGCATAATGATAATCATAAGCATGTGTGAATCATAAGGATGTGTGAGTAGATTAGATAATTTTGAAGTGGAAAGCTATGGTGAGTACACAGGTAGATCTATTAGTCAATAAGAAAAAAAAAGACTGCTTAAAAAATTGAGTACTAAAGGGGAGGGTTGCGGGTGGGAGGGAAGTTATGGGAGGGGGGAAGCCATTGTAACCCATAAGCTGTACTTTGGAAATTTATATTCATTAAATAAAAGTTTAATAAATGAAAAAAATTAAGTGCTTGGGGCTGTCATTGTAGCACAGTAGGTTAAGCCACTACTTGCAATGTCGACATCCCATGTTGGAGCACCAGGTTGAGTCCCGGCTACTCAGTTGTGATCCAGTTTCTCACTAAGGTCCCTGAGAAGGCAGAGAACTATATAGTTCAAATGTTTGTCATCTTGCTGCTCATGTGAAATGCTAGGATGGAGTTCTTTGCTCCTGTCTTCGATAGGCCCAGACCTGGCTGTCACAGTTATTTGGATAATGAACCAGCAGATGGAATATCCCCCGTTCCTCTATCTCTAATGCTCTCTCTCTCAATAAAATGCACAAATATTAAAATAAAATCAAGAGGCTGGCACTATGGCATAGCGAGTAAGACTGGAACCTGCAATACAGCATCCCATATGGGTGCCCATTCAAGTATAGGCTGCTCCATTTCTGATCTAGCTCCCTGATAATGGCCTTGGAAAAAGTAGCAGAAGATGGCTCAATTGTTTGGACTCCTTTCAACGTTAATTCTCCTAGTACAACTCATTAAGGACAGAGGTCCTAAATGGGGAATAAGTGCACAGTGACTCCTGTTGTTATTTTAACACTCTTATTTATGATGTCAGTAATCGTCTGAGGCTGTTGACATGAGTTGCCAAGGCTATTTAAGCCTCTTGAATCCACAATCTCTGTCAGTATTTTAAAAAGGCCATGAGCAAAGTGGAAGTTCTCTATTCCCTTTAGAAAAATGTAAATCCTTCTTTGATGGCCCCTTCTTTCCCTTGGGGTCACATTCACAGAAATCCTTCATGTAGGATTTTTTTTTTTTTTTTTTGCCACAGTGTCTTGATTTTCCATGCCTGAAATTCTCTCATGGGCTTTTCAGTCAATCAGAATTCCTGAAGGACTGATTCTGAGGTCAAAGTGCTATTTAGAGTGATTGTCATTCTATGAGCCTACTGTGTGAACTGCTTCCCATGTTGAAACACTCCCTCCTTTTTAATTCTATTATTATGACCAGACACTTGATCTTATTTATATGATCCCTTTAACAATTAATCTTACCTATATGATCAATTTAACACTTAATAATATCACTTTAACACATAAGGTGACATTTTTACCACCCAGATTAATGGGATTTAGGGCTCCGTGGCAAGTTTTTAAACTATACCCTTAGAAGTAGGCCCTTAGGAATGTATGCAGAACTATAAAGCTTTACAGTTACAAGCTTATTCCTCCCTCTCTTATCCTCACTCTTATTATTTACTGGGATTTATTTCCATTGACTTTATACACATATGATTAACTCTATGTTAGATAAAGAGTTCAACAAATAGTATTAAGAAGAAAAAAAAAAAAACTGTTCCTTGACAGTCAAGACAAGGGCTGTTCAAGTCATTGATTCTCAAAGTGTCAATTCCACTTCTACAGACTTTTTTTCAGGTGCTCTGATATCACAGATCAGGAAGAACACATCGCATGTGTCTCTTGGGACTGGCTTATTTCACTAAGTATAATGTTTTTCCAGATTTATTCATTTTGTTGCACATGACCAGATTTCATTTTTTTTGTTACTGCTGTGTAGTATTCCATAGAGTACTTATCCCATAAAATCTTTATCCAGTCTTCAGTTGATGGGCATTTAGATTGATTCCATGTCTTAGCTATTATGAATTGAGCTGCAATAAACGTGTGGGTACAGATAACTCTTTTATTTGCTGATTTCTTTTTTTTTTTTTTGACAGGTAGAGTTATAGACGGTGACAAAGAGAGACAAAGGTCGTCCTTCTGTTGGTTCACTCCCCAAATGGCTGCAACAGCCAGAGCTGCACCGATCCAAAGCCAGGAGCCAGGTGCTTCTTCCTGCTCTCCCATGCAGGTGCAGGGGTCCAAGCACTTGGGCCGTCCTCCACTGCCCTCCCAGGCCATAGCAAAGAGCTGGACTTAAAGAGGAGCAGCCGGGACTAGAACCGGCACCCATATGTGTTGCCAGCACTGTAGGCGGAGGATTAACTAAGTGAGCCACGGTGCTGGCCTCTTATTTGCTGATTTTCATTTTCCGTGGGTAAAATACCAGGAGTGGGATGGCTGGATCATATGGTAGCACTATATCAGATTTCTGAGGTATCTCCAAAGTGTCTTCCATAGTGTTTTTACCAGTTTACAGTCCCACCAACAGTGGATTAGGGTACCTTTTCCCCCCACATCCTCCTCAGCATTTGTTGTTTGTTGATTTAAGGAGATTATTTTAAAATACATTTTATATTTTCCAAGTTGCAGCAGGAAGACAGGAATGACACACATTTATAGCCACTGTATTTGGTTGTTGAAGAAAGTAATTATGCTGGCTGCAAATATCCAGTGTTATACCAAAGACAAAACGACAATGTATTTACCTCATTGTGTGGTTGCTTGAGTGAGACTGACTGGTTTAATGAAAGATACATTCTTTTCCATTTTTAGAAAGGAGGAACCCAGTCTTCCTTAAAATTTTGTTCAGTTTTTCAAACTTAAATTACTGCAGCTGCCTAATCTAAGAACCCAATACACATTTGCAACATTTCCATTTCTGTTTCCATTATCTAGAAGGTGAAACAATATTTGAACCAACTTTCTGTGATTTAATATTAAATGCATCAAAAGAGATCAACTCAGAATATAAATAGCATGTTTAATATGTCTGAAGTAAATGATAATTGCTACATAACTGCATAGTAAAAAGTACAGTTTAGCAACTCAGAGGAAAGCTGATCTTTATGAAAGATGCTATTTATTTTATTTTTTCCAGTGTATTGAATTAGCCTGTATATTATCCTTCCATGGAACACCTCCACGTCCAATTTTTATGATACTCTGGGTAGAGTTTTGCCAAGAAAGCTCATGTGCGAGCCTAAATCTCCTACAATAGCAAGTGGTTGTAAGTGAATAGTGGATAAAATGCTGTTCTTGTCACAATGTTGAAGAGTTTGGCATGCCCGGACTGAATCTATGCCTGGTGTACAAAGCTCATTAGGAAATTTCAGAAAAAGTGATTATACAGATGGAGGACCCCCACAGACTCTTTATGTGTAGTTTGTAAACAGAGAAGAATTTTTATTTTCAATATTTTCCTATATATCATTCTTTATCTCTTCCTAATGAAATATTTAATCACTTTATTAAAAAATTAAAAACAATTTTAAATATTAATAGATCTGCAAGAAAAATATATGCAAATACAGTAACAGTAAGACTTCAATACTCTGCTTTCAACAATTGATAAAACGTATAGAAGGAAAACAACAAGGAAACATTGGCTGTGAGCTCACTTTGAACTACATGGACCTACATACAGAACATTCCATCCAACAGCAGCAGAAAACACATTCTCAAGAACACACCAAGCATTCTCTAGAATGGGTCACATATTAACGAGTTAGTGTGCATCAGTCATAAAAATTTAATATTAAAGTAACATCAGGTATCTTTTTCAGACCACAATGGTAACAAAATGGAAATTAACAAGAGAAACTTTAGTGAATTTCACAAATATGTGGAAAATAAACTTTCTCTTGAACAGCGATAATAAAAAAGAGTGAACCAAAAACTTAAAACTTATAGGACATAACAAAAGTAATTATAAGAGGGAAGTTTATAGAAATAGAAGCCTATGTAAGAAAAGAAGCAGGTGGGCTTTTGGTGCAGCAATTGAGATGCCATTTTCATTTAAGCAAGTGCAACAAATTAGATACATCTGTTGCAAAACAGTGACCAAAATTATCATAATGTTAATTTGAAAATTATTAGGACAATAGATCTTAAATATTCAACCATCAAAATCCGGTGTGCGTGGTGATGGATATATACTTGTTTACTTGACTTAATCATTGAAAAAGCATACAAATCTCAGAACATTGTGCTGTACACCATACATACATAGTATTTTTATTTCCCAGTTAAATTTAAGAAAAAAACTACTATTTCCCAGTATTATGATAGTGATTGAATCCTCTAATTTGTTTTGTTCTTTGACTTCCTTTTTAGATTTATTAATACTTTTGGTTAAATATGAAAATTTATAAATAACTTTGTAAAACTATATTTTATTCTACATACAGGCAAACTCTAAAATATATCTTTCTAAAATCCTCTTGTGCCCATGTTTTTCACTGAGCCAAATGTATTTTTAGCCAAGTAATTAATACCAGGAAGATAAAATTATCTTCTAATTTAATATAAAAAATTCATAACTGAGATCTTAATGGTAAGAAATATCTTATGGAATTAAAAAGCAGAGCATTAATTTGTTCAATGATAAAATATGAAACTTCTAATTTAAGGAATTTTCACTGTCTTCATAAAAAATAGATCTTATGAGCCACCTCAACCTAGATGTTGAAGAAGAGATGTGGCTACAAACCTAACTGCTCTGCATGTAAGTTGAAGCTCAAGAAAACTGAATGTACTAAAAGAGACTTGTGATAAACTAAGAGATTCATTTGTGTGGGGAAAAAAGGTCCATCAAGAATATGCCACAAGTATAGATTAGGGATCTTTGAAATAGAGAAATACTGAGAATTTTGCAAATGGAAAATTAAAACCCCTATTTAAAATTAATATCCTATAATTGCCAATAGATAGAAAACTACTATAGTTCTCCAATGAAACATGTCATGGGGCAGGTCAGTAATAAGACCTTCTTCCCATTCAGATAACCTTTTATTTATTCTCTAGCAGAATCAGTGATTGTCTTTATCAAGTAAATGTCTATCTAAAAAGTTGAAGGCATTTTTACATACAAATAACCACAGGATCTGTCATTGTGGTAAGCTGTGACTTTCGAGGTAGGTATTCTTTATTGGGATGCCAGTTTTGGTACCAATTCAAGACCTGGCTGTGCCAATTCTGATCCAGTTTCCTGCAAATGTGTCCAGGAAGGTATTAGAATATGGCCCAAACATTTTGGCCCAAAACCCATCTGGGAAACATGGATGGAGTTTTTGGCTCATGGCTTCAACTTGACTCAGATTTAGCTGTGATCTTACCCCTGAATTCATTGTCACGCCCATTTAGGGAGTGAATCAGTGGTTGGAAGATTTTCTCTATTGCTCATTCTCTCTCTCTCTCTCTCTCTCTCTCTCTCTCTCTCTCTCTCTCCCTTTCTCATTGACACTCTGCATTTCAAGTAAAGAAATCTTAAAAAAAAACCATATAATTTATTATCTAACTTTACAAATTAGGAATTTAACACAAGACAAACAGATAAAGTTACACAGGATATATTCTTCGGTTGAATTCAATTACACAAATAAAAAAAAGTTTTGGGAACCTAAGAGACCGCATTAAGAATACGATGCCATTGTCTTTGTTTTGTTATGACTCTTGTTGCTCTTTCAGTTACTCGACATTATCCCAGACCTTTTAATTCTCTTTCCTTGGGAAGCACTACATACACATTTGCTTACATTCTACCATGCTGTAATGTTCTTAAACATACTGTAAGTTTAAAAAAAAAGAGACAAGAAAAGAAAAAAAAAAGCTAGAGATTGTCTTTAAACAAAATAACTATATACAATTGTTATGTATAGGAAGATTCTATTGAGTATAACTAATTGATGAGTCCAGTATCTTCTACTATTTGAGAATGGATGTTAATATGACTGCTCTGGCGTAACAGAGCAAGACATCCCACATAGAGTGTTGTGGTAAGGAAAAATTGTGGCTGGGTAGAGATTAAAGAGATCTGAGCTATCAACAAATTTACTGGGGTTCTTGGACCTCTTTTCTAGTTTTCAGATAGGTCACAGAGAAATAAGGAATATTAACTACATTAGTTGCATGGGCATATATCCAAGGACCCTCTAGGCATAATGATTTAATTTATTTTGCATTATTTTAGACACAATACTACTACCTATCATGACTACAACATAAATTTTTAAATAATTATATATTAATTGAGAGTTCAAGAAACACACACACACACACACACAAACAGAGGGAGGGAGGCAGACAGATAGAGAGAGAAAGAGAGAGAGAGAGAGAGAGAGAGAGAGAGAGAGATAGGCAGAGACCAGAGTTTTCCCATCTAAAAGGGAATCTCCTAAAACGACATCTGGGGCCAAAAGAGGTTGAAGCCATAACCAGAAACTGAACCTAGATCTTTCCATGTGAGTGACAAGGAATCAACTGCTTGAGTCATCACATGCTGCCTCCTAGGGTCTGCACTGATGGGGAGCTGGAGTCAGGAGCTGCAGCCAAGTATCAAAACCAGACACTTAAATGTGGGCACGGGCATCTTTTTTTTAACTTTTATTTAATAAATATAAATTTCCAAAGTACAACTTTAGGATTATAGTGTTCCCCCCCAAAAAAAACCTCCCTCCCACCTGCAACCATCCCATCTCCCACTCCCTCTCCCATTCTATTCACATCAAGATTCATTTTCAATTCTCTTTATATACAGAAGATCAACTTAGTATATACTAAGTAAAGATTTCAACAGTTTGCACCTACACAGAAACACAAAGTGTAAAGTACTGTTTGAGTATCAGTTATAGCATTAATTCACATTGTACAACACATTAAGGACAGGGATCCTATTATGGGGAGTAAGTGCACAGTGACTCCTGTTGTTGATTTAACAATTGACACTCTTAGTTATGGCATCAGTAATCACCTTAGGCTCTAGTTTTGAGTTGCCAAGGCTATGGAAGCCTCTTGAGTTCGCCAACTCTGATCTTATTTAGACAAGGTCATAGTCAAAGTAGAAGTTCTCTCCTCCCTAAGGAGAAAGGTATCTCCTTCTTTGATGGCCCTTTCTTTCCGTTGGGATCTCACTCTCAGAGATCTTCCATTTAGGTCATTTTTTTTTCCAGAGTGCCTTGGCTTTCCATGCCTGAAATGCTTCCATGGGCTTTTTAGCCAGATCTAAATGTCTTAAGGGCTGATTCTGAGGCCAGAGTGCTGTTTAGGACATCTGCCATTCTATGAGTCTGCTGTGTATCCCACTTCCCATGTTGGATTGTTCTTTCCTTTTTAATTCTATCAGTTAGTATTAGCAGACACTACTCTTGTTTATATGATTCCTTTGACTCTTAATCCTATCATTATGATTAATTATGAACTGAAACTTATCCCTTTACTAGTGAGATGGCATGGACATCTTAACTGGTGTCTTACCACAAGGCTAATTACTAAACATTTCTAGAAATTAAAATATTGTATTATACAAAGACTGTAACCAACATTTTCTTCTATACCACGAGATTTAAATATTTCAGTTAAATCATGTTTTCTAACTTG
This sequence comes from Lepus europaeus, assembly GCF_033115175.1. Classification (NCBI taxonomy): domain Eukaryota; kingdom Metazoa; phylum Chordata; class Mammalia; order Lagomorpha; family Leporidae; genus Lepus; species Lepus europaeus. Next base: position 65,529,850 of record NC_084831.1, read on the forward strand.
GAGATTACATTAAGATGATCATAGAGACTCTGTAGGTTTATGACATTTGCAATCTGCATTTCACAAGCATTTCAAGCCTATGGATATGAATGAGTGTCCAAAGCACTAGGTGGAATAACATCTGTTTCTTTTTTATACCAATCATTTGCCTTCCCAACCAAACTTAATTTATTGGAAACCAGGAACTCTGTCTCATGGATTCACATGTAAGTCCACATGTATCTGAGCATGCTGCTTCTCTCCACCTCCTCCAAAGGCAGTTTCATGTTTATTTCTAGTTAAGTTGGTCAATAAATACTGCTGCTGCATTGCTGCAGGTGGCAATTCCTAACACACTAAGCTCAGCTCTTTGGTTGCCACTGGCAGCATCTCTGTCTCCTTTGTCACAAGGCTCAGCATTTCTCTACAGTTGGCCATGCCACACAGCAGGAGGAGTAGGTTCCTACCATTCTGATTTCTTGTGACTTTTGATAGCCCAGCTTTCAGGTGGAATACTGAGAACAGCAGGAGGATAGGATCAAAGGATCATTCCCTCTTATGAGAGTAACCATAGGCTTTGCTATTTGTACAGTAACATATTTCATAGTTCAGTGAAAAAGCCCGTTCAGCATTTTGGAAAAAATACTTAATATGATCTATCATTATCTTTCATTGCCTCAGAAATGAGTTCTTTGTATACTGTAGACCAATTCCACTCCTTTATGATGAAGATATGTAAATAGTTTTATTAAAAATATGAGCTATTTCATTCTCTATTTCACTCTAAAATTTATTTTCTTCTAAGTGTCTAATTATTTTTCCTGTCAATAGTCTTCTCTTGAATATCCTACCAGTTTCCTATCTATCACCACAGTTTGTGAATCCCCCAAATAGACCTAGTTTATGTTTTTCCCCAGAGTTTCTCCACCCCAGAGACAAGTAGATTTCAATTAGGAACTGGTGTACAATTTACCAGATGTCTTGAGATATTTCAGCACTTAAAATAAATGTAGACTAAAATTGATATCAGTGAAATACTTCAAGACACACAGGGAGTAAAACAAAAACCCATTGGTGAGATCTACCACTGTTGTAGAGTTGTATATTAGTTTAGATTTCTGTTTTACCCCTTTACCTGTTTCTGTACTTTCCAAGAAAGTTATTATGATGATGTATGAGGTTTTAAAATTAAATTAGAAAAAAAAAATAAAATGACTTCTATCTGATTCCCATCAGAAAGCAGCAAGATTGCTGGATCCTAGTCCTAAACGAAAATCGAGAGAAATTCCAGAAAAAGTGCAGAGTTAAAACTTGAAAAGAAGCTGAAAACTTGAAGAAATTCTTGACTGATGGGGGACTGCATGAGTAGTCCATAGGAGGAGCATATCCTACTTACTGTAAAAGGAAAACTTAAAGGGACAAAAGAAACTGCAGGACTTTACCTTGGTTCTTCCTCCAACATTGTGTTAGTATAAACATAGTGGGCAAAATAAGCTGTATAATTCTCCTGTTGTTTCTCCACCAAAATTCTGTTGGGGTACAGTTGTGGCAATTCTGCCTCTGATGTAAGTGCCTTCAAAAGTAAAACCAGATTAACAGAGACCTCTGTCTATCTGTATTTGTGATAACACATGGGAACTAGTTGACTTGTGGTGTTGCTTCTCTAACCATTTAGGAAGTGCCTTCACATATCTAGGGTATAACAAATAAGGTTATTACATGAAGAGTTGGTTTATGGAGTGAGGCGTGCTCTGAGCTGGGGCTACCATCACCTTACAGATCAGTCTACCTGTCAGAGGTTGGACAGAGAGCTATCTTTGTTTACATATTGACTATCAAAAGAGGGGTTACATGGCAGCCGAGAGCTGTTTTTTTAAAAAAAGTCTGCTTGTAAGTTCGGTCCTTGGCTGGTATCTGGGAACTTGGCTTCTGAAATAATCCCAAAGGATAAGACTACATTATTTATTCAAGAAATGTTTTACAGTGAAAACCTTTTCTTCTGAGAGTCTGCAAGTTTTGTCACTGCTATGCTGAATGCCATATGACCAAATTCCATTAATAAACATGAATTCTGAATCTTCAACCGGCTCACCTTGGCAGAAATATCATAGAGGTGTCACTGAATGTTTCCTGCTGGAGGCGAGGCACAATCTCAGGAACCCCTCATGAAAAGTACCCATAGGAAAATTGCATATGGATTTCCCCATTTTTGTTGGTTATTTTTTCCTTGTTGGTCTTTGATGTTTCTCTGCAATAAATCTGAGCTGTGAGTACAAGCATATGCTAATCCTCTTGAGTCATTTTGACTGAGTCATCAAATGTGTAGGAAGTCTCAGTACACTGGAAATATTGACAAAGCAACTGATAAGCCCCAGGGAATGCAAGGTCCAAGGCCAGAATAACAGCACCTTTGAAGAGCACAGCTATCACTAAAGAGAAGCAAATATTGGAGTCTCACTTTCATCAGAAGCAAAATGTTAGAACAGATGGGTCCAAAATTTAAAATCATTTTAAAAAACATTCTAAAAGAGAGGAGAATTTGACAATTGGGATAAGAAGAGATGCGTGGAGTAGCCTCTAACTGGTTGAGAGTCAATCTGCATGCTGTGCTATAATTCGCTTCTCCCAGGTATTTTATTAGGTGGTTTTCCCATGTGGGTTTTAATTATCATCCTTGTCTCTCTATTCTGTATTTTGTGATTTGAAGAAAATTCAGGTAAAATGCTAGGTAGCTTCCATTTTAGACATACATTTAATTGCTCCTTTTAATGAGTCAAAAGTGATGTTCTATCTTCAGGTTCAGTTTACATTTCACAATATCTGTGAATCATCTTATATTCAATTTCCTCATTACTGATTCTGTACCATATGAAGTTACAAGACTTTTTGTATAGCATTACTTGTAATGTCCTCAGACTATATTTCATTGGTGTATGCCCACTTTGTGAAGGTAACATTTTGGGAAATAGTGACTACATCTTACTGAGGTACTTTCTAGCACTCTGTGAGAATATATTGGATGATTTCGCATTACTAAAGCAGAAAGTATGTCATAAAAATAATAATTGCAATTGCTAGCGTTTATTGAACACTTACTATGTGTCATTAATTCTTCAATGTTCCACTTTTATTAACTCATTTAAGCCTCAAAACAGTTTATGAGTAAAGACCTTATATTTTCTCCATTTAAAAGATGAAATAACTGGAACACATAAGAATTAAATAGCTTTCCTAAGGTAAAACTGCCACTAAGTGGAAAAAACTAAGGTTAAAATAAATGCAGTCCAGTTCCAGAGGCTGAACTGTGTAAATGTTATGTGAAACTGCTTCACATAATTGGTGAGTAATATTTGAATTACCTGATTTAGCAAATATCAAAGCAAAATATAATACCAGTTTAAAAAGTCATGGACAGGCCTAAGGGAAACAAGAAGGTAGTTATTAAGAATAACTTGTTACAAGGAGTGAATTAGGACATGGAGACTACAAAACCCTAACAGTGCAGGAAGTTCTAAAGGATAAGGGCAAGAGCCTAGTATTTAACTGTTTCTGGGGCAGAAGGTCTCAGTCACAAACACTGTTAGAATTTAGCCATGGGCCAACCATGGCCTAGGATTCAGGGAGCTAAAGGAACACACACACAGGCTTTTCACTCCTGGTGCCCCACAGTAAAGCCTCCACACTCAGAACAAGGCCATGACACAATCTCTAGGCAAGTGGGGATTAGCCCAACATACTAAAGCTCATGATCCATGATCATGAAAGGCATTGTAATTCACGAAAACACAAGATAAGAGTACTATATCAGAAACTGAAAGACCTGGCACAGCTGTTTGACAGAGGCATTTAGTCACTACATTGGTTATCATCTCACAGCAGATTTCCTGAGTTATGAGTTTCAGCTCCATTCCTGATCCCAACTTTCTGCTAATGCTCACCCTGGAGGCAGTAGATGATGGCTGTAATAGTTAGGTCCCTGCCACACACTTGGGAGTCCTAGATTGAAGTCCCAGCTGCTGGCTTTGACCTAGCCAGACCTGGTTATTTGGGGTATTTGAGAAATGAACTAGTGTTTTGAGCCCTCTCAGACTGTTTGTCTGAATGTCTGTCTCTCTCTCTGCCTTCAAGTAATAACTAAAACGATAAAAATAATTAGAGATCAAAATACATGTGTTGTACTGCTGTAAGTTATACACAGATCCCTAACTGTGACACTTCAGGCAAGTCACTTTGTTTCTTAGGGTCTGTATTATCTTATTTAAAAATAATTTAAAAAGTCCCATGAACTCTAGGCTTTCATAAAGATTTAACAATTAAGATTTATACATTATATCAATTTTCTATGCAAAGTATATGAAGAGAAAGACTTTAGGAAATGAGATTCAGAATTATTTAAGGAAGCAGAATGATTATGAGAATGCAATGACCTGCTTAAAGAAAATTAAGAGAACAGTGGGAAAGGTCATGTGTAGGGTTTGCTAAGAACAATAAATTATTAACAAAGGGAAATTTAGCCCTGGAGAAGGTAGAAAAATGAAATACAACAGAGAACACAAGGAAATTCAGATTAATGGATGAATTCTTAAGCATCAGTCCAGTTTACTATGATGTAATCCAAATTATAATAAACCAAAAAGGCAATAAAATAACCTAGACATGTATTTTTTTTAATCATTAGAAATAAATGCATTATGGATTAACCAAAAGAACAGGTAAATTTAAGATCAAAGCTCATAAATTTAAATTTTCATACAGTACTTAGAGAGAATAAAGGAGATGTTTATTTGAAAGTGCTTTGAAAGCCTTAAATTGCCACTCAAATATTGTTGACCTTTTTGTGGAGATCAATCTATTGGTATCTTAATGGATTTTTTTCTAGTTAGAAATTGCTGGGATGTTTCTAAACACATATTTTTGAAAGAGGAATCAAGGGTCACAACAAAAATATGACATGGATAAAATACAGTCATTAGTATGGTAGATTATATTACTATTCACCAAAAATTCCAGTTCCTGTCTCCCTGTGATGCTCCTTTGTGTAAGAAGATGATGTTCTGTTGAACACTGAAGTTGCCTTAAGACTTTCTTTGTCTAAGCAAATATTTGTGGAAGACACTTGAGTTACTTTGGGGCAGAAGTTCAAGAACTGGCATCTCTTTCCATCTTTCACAATGAGTAGTAATGTGCTGTAGAACACTTCTTACTTAACCTGATTCCCAGAGTGATGGTGATGTGCAATAAAACCACAACATTAACATATACGACTACAGAGAAAGAAATTTTATTGCTGTACATGACGGTGATTCTTGTGTTCAATTTTACTGTAGCATCTAGTATGTTGACTAATATGATTAGTTTTCCACTAAATTTCCATTACTTTGCATTTCTGAGCAGATTTTGGTAACTTAATTACTGTTTTTGTAGTTAAATTATAGTTCAAGGTACATATTTCCAAAGGGGTGCATACTTACTGCCACTTACTGCCCAATAGATTTAGGGTAGGAATACTGTGCTTATTTTCTTCACTCTCAAATTGAAAATGGATCTGAACTTGTGAGTTGTACTTTGAGATCATAGAATAAGGAATTATTCATTGTGCTAACCTGAATGACTGTGAGTTCTCCTTAAAGGAAATGCAGAGATTTTAATCTCTGTATACATTTGTTCATTATTTATCTTTGAAATTATTTCTTGGGTTTATTTTTTGAATCATTTTTTAAACATTTATTTATTTATTTGAAAGGCAGAATTACAGAGCAGAGGCAGAGAGTGACTTCCATCCGCTGGTTCACTCTGCAAATGACTACAATGGCCGGAGCTGTGCTGATCCGATTCCAGGAGCTTGGAGCCTCTTGCAGGTCTCCCATGTAGGTGCAGCGGCCAAGGACTTGGGCCATCATCTACTGCTTCCCAGGCCATAGCATAGAGTTGTATCAGAAATGGAGCAGTTGAGACTTGAACCAGTGGCCATATAAGATGCCAGCACTGCAGATGGCAGCCTCACCCACTATGCCACAGCATCAACCACTCTTTGAACCTTTTACATCATCCTCAAAATTAATTATTTTATATGTTCAATACTGCCATAGATATTTCACTGAATGGTAAAGCTGATATCAAAGGTTTTATCCATTGCAGAGAATAAAATCTGTTCAACACAAGTCATAACTTGTGGAGATTGCAATGTCTTTGTATGTGTATTCCTAATCCTAAACAACATTCAGCAATACATATAAAGAAAAAATTAAAGAGAGGATAAAAGGCAAGAAAAGACAAGAAGAAAGAAGGAACATAAAGAGAAGTAGAAATAAATGTTTTCAATTTTCTTTACATACAGAAGATCAATTTTGTATATATTAAGTAAAGATTTCAACAATTTGCACCCACACAGAAACACAAAGTGAAAAATACTGCTTGAGTACAAGTTATAAAATTAAATCACAATGTACAGCACATTAAGGACAGAGATCCTAAATGAGGAGTAAGTGTACAGTGACTCTTGTTGTTGATTTAACAATCTTAGTTATGGCGTCAGTAATCAAACTAGGCTCTTGTCATGAGTTGCCAAGGCTATGGAGGCCTTTTGAGTTCGTGACTCTGATCATATTTAGACAAGGTCATAGTCAAAGTGGAAGTTCTCTCCTCCCTAAGGAGAAAGGTACCTCCTTCTTTGATGACCTGTTCTTTCCACTGGGATCTCACTCTCAGAGATCTTTCATTTAGGTTTTTGTTGTTGTTTTTTTTTTGTTTTGTTTTTTGTTTTTTTTTTTTTTTTTTTTTGCCAGAGTGTCTTGGCTTTTCATGCCTGAAATAATCTCATGGGATTTTTTTTTATTTAGTAAATATAAATTTCCAAAGAAAAGTTAATGGATTGCAATGGCTTTCTCCCCCCATAATTTCCCTCCCGCTCGCACCCCTCCTGTCTCCTGCTCTCTCTCCCATTCCATTCACATCAAGATTCATTTTCAATTATCTTTATATACAGAAGATTGATTTAGTATATATTAAGTAAAGATTTCATCAGTTTGCACTCACACAGAAACACAAAGTATAAAATACTGTTTCAGTACGAGTTATAGCATTACTTCACAATGGACAACACATTAAGGACAGATCCCACATAAGAAGTAAGTACACAGTGACTCCTGTTGTTGACTTAACAATTTGGCACTCTTGTTTATGGTGTCAGTAATCTCTCTAGGCTCTAGTCATGAGTTGCCAAGGCTATGGAAGCCTTTTGAGTTTGCCGACTTCAATCTTATTCCAACAGGGTCATAGACAAAGTGGAAGTTCTCTCCTCCCTTCAGAGAAAGGTACCTCCTTCTTTTATGGCCCAGTTCTTTCCACTGGGATCTCATTTGCAGAGATCTTTCATTTAGGTTTTATTTTTTTTCCAGAGTGTCTTGGCTTTCCATGTCTAAACATTGTCATGGGCTCTTGAGCTAGATCCAAATGCCTTAAGGGCTGATTCTGAGGCCAGAGTGCTATTTAGGACATCTTCCATTCTATGAGTCTGCTGTGTATCCCATTTCCCATGATGGATTTCATGGGCTTTTCAGCTGGATCCAAATGCAGGCTGACTCTGAGGCCGGAGTGCTGTTTAGGACATCCACCATTCTATGAGCCTGCTGTGTATCCCATTTGCCATGTTTGATCCTTCTCTCCCTTTTTTTGATTCTATCAGTTAGTATTTTCAGACACTAGTCTAGTTTATGTTATCCCTTTGACTCTTAGTGTTGTCATTATGATCAATTGTGAACTGAAATTGATTACTTGAACTAGTGAGATGGCATTGGTACATGCCACCTTGATGGGATTGAATTGGAATCCTCTGGTATGTTTCTAACTCTACCATTTTGGGCAAGTCTGATTGAGCATGTCCCAAATTGTACATCTCTTCCCTCCCTTATTCCCACTCTTATATTTAACAGGGATCACTTTTCAGTTAAGTTTCAACATTTAGGAATAACTGTGTATTAAATACAGAATTCAACCAATAGTATTACGTAGAATCTTGATATGAATGGAAGGGGAGAGGGAGCGGGTGAGGGGAGGGTTGCAGGTGGGAGGGAAGTTATGTGGGGGACCCATTGTAATCCATAAGCTGTACTTTTGAAATTTGTATTCATTAAATAAAAGTTTAAAAAAAAGAAAGTTCCCCAAAGCAATCCTGATGTCCCTCCTTAATCTGAAGAGCTGAATGACAAATCTCCATTCTTTCTCCAGAGACTAGAGGAGGGGTAGAATTACTTTTGATTGCAATGAGGATATAGCCCTTGGAGTCCTTTTATGGGAGATACTCTCTTATTAGACTCTCCTCCTATGTGAACCAAAGCTTAACCAGCCATTGCCCAAGCCCAGAAATCCATGTGTTCAAAGTCAACAGTTACAGCTACTGACACCAAGATAAAAGCAGTGAGCGAAATAAGCCAGTCCTAAGGGGACAAATATCATATGTTCTCCCTGATCAGTGACAACTAACCTAGCACCAAAAAGGAAACCTGTTGAAGTGAAATGGACACTGGGAGAAACAGTGACTTGATCAGCCCTTGTCCTGACTGTCGATGAACAACTTAATACTTTATCCCTTCTAGTATTTTTATTTGTTGTTCTACATAATACTATTGGTTGAATTCTATAATTAACACACAAATATTCTTTGGTGTTTAAATTTAACTGAAAAATGATCCCTGTTAAATATAAGAGTCGAATAAGAAAGGGAGGAGATGTACAATTTGGGTCATGCTCAATCGGACTTGCCCCAAATGGCAGTGAGAAATGTGCCAGGGGATTCTAATTCAATCCCATCAAGATAGCATGTACCAATGTCATCTCACTAGTCAAAGTGATCAGTTTCAGTTCACAATTGATCATAATGATAGGATTAAGAGTCAAATTGATCACATAAACAAGACTAGTGTCTGCTAATACCAACTGATAGAATTAAAAAGGAGAGAACGATCCAACATGGCAAGTGGGATACACAGCAGACTCATAGAAGGGCGGATGTCCTAAACAGCACTCTGGCCTCAGAATCAGCCCTTAAGGCATTCAGACCCAGCTGAAGAGCCCATGAGAGTATTTTAGGTAAGGAAAGCCAAGACACTCTGGGAAAAAAAAAAAAAACAAGCAAACAAACAAAAAAATACCTTTCTCTGAAGGAAGGAGAGAACTTCCACTTTGACTTGATGACCTTGTCTAAATAAGATCAGAGTTGGTTAACTCAAGAGGCTTCCATAGCCTTGACAACTCATGACAAGAGCCTACGGTGATTACTGGTGCCATAACTAAGAGTGTCAATTGTTAAGTCATCAACAGGAGTCACTGTGCACTTACTCCCCATGTGGGATCTCTGTTCTTAGTGTGGATTAATGGTATATAACTAGTACTCAAACAGTAATTCACACTTTGTGTTTCTGTGTGGGTGCAAACTGTTGAAATCTTTACTTAGTATATACTAAGTTGATCTTCTGTATATAAAGTTAATTGAAAATGAATCTTGATGTAAATGGAATGGGAGAGGGAGTGGGAGATGGGAGTGTTGCGGGTAGGAGGTAAGTTATGGGGGGGAAAGCCACTGTAATACAAAAGCTGTACTTTGGAAATTTATATTTATTAAATAAAAGTTAAAATAAATTTAAAAAAAGAAATAAATGTACTATCTGCAATGGTTACTCAAGGAATGGAGAGATTATATCTTCTTCAAAGAAAAAGAGGCCATCAACCTGAAATTTGTGACAGTATCAAAAACTGAGAATGCATGTGTAGCACATGTGCTGTATATTAGAGGCTGGTTTACTATGAAGTAGATGAAACTTAAGTATCAATCTTCTTGCTTGCACTGAATCTTCCAAAATCCTGGGTTGAGGAGGTTTTGTAAAACATATTCATGCAGTGAATCTTATTGTAACACAATTTTGAAGTACCGTGAAGACTCTTTTTCGTACTCTGATTTTCCTTTCTCATGCTCTTGGTTCACATATCATTGGATTGAACATAAATTTTTTGGAATCTGACTGGAGAAAGTTGAGCTGGGAGTACATTTACTTTTGTCTTTAATCATATAATTGTGTGATTCATAGTCACTCCTGTGTATTTAAGTGCATTAGTAACTGAAGTGGTGTACCAATAAATTCTAGGAATACATTTTCTGCACTTAATATGATTTTATACAATGAAGATATAGGATTATTAAATGTATTACTACTTACACTTCCTAAACACTGAGCCCTACAAATGTGTACTTAATGAGGAAAAATAAAATTTAGAGCAAGCAGATAGTCTGTAGAAATCCCTTCTAAACATCAAACAGATGCAGAAAATTCCAAGTGGAAGATAATTGTTGCAATCAATGCACAGTCAGAGCAGATTCTATTTTATCAGTAATCTCATTACTAGAGTAGTATGTAGAATGATAAAAAAAAAAAACTGTACTTAGTTTTTTTCCATGAATTTAAAGCTTTTATTTATGTATTTATGTAACTTATGCATTTGAAATATAGAACGAGAAAGAGAGAGAGAGAGAGAGAGAGAGAAATCATCCATCCATCGATTCACTCTCCAAATGGACACAACAGTCAGGGCTTTCCTAGGAAAAGGATAGGAGCTGGGGACTCAATTTTGATCTGCCATGTGAGTTTCAAAACCCACAGCAGCTTCAGTGATCACAGAACCACATAACATCTATATGTGGGTAACAGAAATAGGACATTATGTAAAGATTACAGCACTGGAAAAGTTTTTTTTTTTTTTTTTTGACAGGCAGAGTGGACAGTGAGAGAGAGAGAGAGAGAAAGAAAGGTCTTCCTTTGCCGTTGGTTCACCCTCCAATGGCCGCCGCGGTTGGCGCACCGCGCTGATCCGATGGCAGGAGCCAGGTGCTTCTCCTGGTCTCCCATGGGGTGCAGGACCCAAGCACTTGGGCCATCCTCCACTGCACTCCTGGGCCACAGCAGAGAGCTGGCCTGGAAGAGGGGCAACCGGGACAGGATCAGTGCCCCGACCGGGACTAGAACCCGGTGTGCCGGCGCCGCAAGGTGGAGGATTAGCCTAGTGAGCCGCGGCGCCGGCCGCACTGGAAAAGTTTTGAACATGCTAAATTCAAAAGTATTTGTGGGGGAGGATAACATGACAATACATAAATGTGTGGAACGTTGAACAACATTTTAATAATTTAAATAACCCTTGGAAACTTTAACTGGACTGGAAAACATGTCTGTAGACGAGGAACAAGAATAATGATGAAGTGTCCTGTTAAGAGGTAATTATGTAAAAGTGATAGAAGATGATATAAAAATGCATTAAAGAAAAATAGATATGTAAAGTTATCACGAACTGAAGACTCATCCTAAATATTAAAGAATAATGATAAATCGGGACCAGCATTGTGACACAGCAGGTTAATCTGCTGCCTGTAATGCTGTGATCCTATATAAAAAACATGAGTTCAAGTCCTGGCTGCAGTGTTTCTGATCAAGCTTTCTGTTAGTGTGCATGGGAAAACAGCAGAAGATGGGCCAAGTACCTTGCCCCTGCCACCCATGTGGGAGATCCAGATAGAGTTTGAGTCTCCTGGCTTTGGCCTGACCTGCAGTGGCTGTTGCACCATTTGGGGAGAGAGCCAGTGTATGGAAGAATCTTTCTCTCTCTACCTCTCACTCTCTCTATTGCTCTGTCTTTGAAATAAATAAAATATTTTTAAGAAAGGCATTTTACAATTGATATGGCCATTTCAAGGTGATAGCTGATAGTGACAACAATGGTCATTAGTAATAAATTTTTAAAAAGTGAGGTTGACTGAAGGATGTATTTGAGTATGTGTTTGAAAAAGAAAAAAAAATCATCCAAACTCTCCTTCCTTTTCAAGACCAGTTTCTTTCACTCTTTTCTCTTTTATGGAACAACTTCTAGGAAGAGATTTCGATAGTCATGACTTCCATTTCAGGAACTCTTAGTCACTTGCCAAGCTACTCCTATCTGAAATCCAATGCCTGCTCTCCTTTGAAACTACTTTTTCAAAGATTATCGGCATTTTCCATATTTTGCAATATCAGTAAATATTAGTTTGCTCTTATTTTGCCAGATATCTCAGCAGTATTTGAAAACAGTAAGCATTCTCTATTAAAATAATTTCCCTTTATAACCCCTTTGGTTTTTAATTCCACAACCTCTCTACTTTTTCTATGCTCCTAAAATCAATTATAGATCTTCTCTATTTCCATTTTATAATCTCTTTTTGAAAGATAACCTTCAAATCTTCTATTATTATATCTATGTCTATTATATATAAAGATATATATATAATAGACATAGATATAATATATATTATATAATATATATATAATATACATAGATATAATATATATAAAGATATATAATATACATAGATATAATATATATAAAGATATAATATATATATTATATATCTTTTGCTTGTAATATGTATATATTTTATTATGCATAATTTATACTTATTCTTTCATTCTACAAACAATTCAAAATATCTTGAAGAATAACTGAATATGAAGATTTTTAACTCTTGAGGCTGGCACTGTGGCATAGCAGATAAAAGTATGGCCTGCAGTGTCAGCATCCTATATGGGATTCTCTCTCATTCTCTCTCTCTCTCTGCCTATGTCTCTCTGTAACTCTGTCTTCCAAATAAACAACTCTTTTATAAAAATGTTTTAACTTTTATTGTCTTCCTGTGTTTCATAGCATATTTGGGTATATCGTCTATTAAAATAATGTGAAAAATCACATGATCATTATTTGAATATCCATAAAGCAAGTTCAGAAACAAGCAAAAATAATCATGGCAAATAGTTTATCTGAAAGGTACAATAAATATCAGCAACACAGTAGAGAAATTATACACTGAAAGAAAATCAGCCAATAAAGGATGTGTTAATAGAGTGGGTATTACACAGACCAAATAGCACTTAACCCATAAGGTAAATATTTGATGATTTGGTGAAAAACACTCAAAATAATATTATCCCAGTTAAAAGGAGAGGAGATTGACTCACTTTCATAAGACTCCTGGAAATTCTTGGATAAGGCCTGTTCCTGGTTGATGTTTCTTTCCTAGTACACCCAAATGTGGAATGGATTGACTGTCACACTTCTGAGAAAAACTCTCAGATACAAAATTCAAATATTAGCCATTGGAATAATTTTGATTATGGGAAAGCAGTAATATCTAAATAATGTATAAACTGGGCACTCTGTAACTGCTGCAATTATTCTTTGTGCAATTCACCTTCATTTTCACTCCACATAAAACTCACCACTTATTCAAGGCATTGTATTAAATTAAAATTACAAAGAGGAATAGTGGGACAGGTCAGATTGGTAGAAGAAGCCATTGCAGCCGGTCTCAAGAACAATTGGCATTTGTCTCTTTCCTCTGCCATCCATTCAAGTGTTCTTTCACAAGAGATTTATTTTGTGTTTCTGAACTCCAGATTGGCATCATCAGATCATGTTTACTGCAATTACCCATTTACAATTACTATTGTGTCTTAAAACATGATGCAATAACCAATCACCTGGACCCAGAAGTTATTCCTCCACTGCTAACTATAATAAAAATTTATATCAATTCTGTTATTCTTTTTATTGCCTAATAATGCACTGTAGGATAATGCCAACATAATCATCCAAACTGTAACTTTATTTTTAGATAAATTTCTGCTCTCTAAAAGTGAAAGTGTGCTTCCTCAAAAAAAGTGGACCTCCATATCAATGGGTTCTAAATATGTGGGGACAAAAAGGATAAAATTCTTGAGTTGATCATTGAGAATAATGTTGAGAAGTACTTCTCTTTTCACTTCCAGGTTAGCCTGCCAATAAACAAATGCCTATCAGCATGTGACATCATACTCATATAATGCACATTGGTTCAAAACATACAACTCTATAATACTCCAACTCTACTGGGTGTCATTTCTGAGAATACACATTAGCTATGGTTTTCAAAGATAATCCCAGCATGCTGACAGGATAGTTACTTCTGGATTATGTAGGATATGGAAGGATCAGTGATTATCATGATCAAATGCCCATGATTGTGTCTCTGTATCTGTAAAGCTGATGCTTCTCCATTGAAAGATGGGTTGTTCCCACTTCCTGTCATAAATTATCACTATTATTACCAATTTTATACTTTCCTCATTTATATTAAATGTACTCAGCATGACTACCACAAATGAGAGTGATAGTTAAGTTTATGGTAGTCCTCATCAAAGATCATGACTAGGTTTTTATAAGGGCTAGAAGAGTAAAAATAAATAAAAAAATAAATAAGGGGAAAAAAGTGACCAGCACATCTGCACTTATGATTTTACCCACTGAGAGAATTTCACTTATATTTGATCACTTGCATGTGCTCAAAAAGTATAATAATGTTTTTAACTTTCATTGATGCAGCAAGCTTACCCATCATAGATAGACATTGTCTTTATATACATTACAAAAGTTCTGTGCCATTTCTTGCACCTTCTTATGAAGACATTTTTATAGATGAAAGAAGTGGTTCATGAGTGACAATTCTGAGTACAAATGAATTTGATTCCCAGGGCTAAGCAATCAGTTTCCTGGAGGACCTAGGAACATGCTGAGAGTAGCTTTTCAAATTCTGAACTGTTCCCTGCTGCAGATCACATGCTATTGTTCTAGAATCTACTGAAGCTCCTTTTTTTGAAGTTGCCCATGTTTCACATGGTAACCTCATCTACTACAAATGCCTCTAGCATTTGTATCTTATTGCATAAGCAGGAGGCATGTTTAAGTACTGCTTGCCTGAGCTTTTTTCCCTCTGGATCATCACCAAAATTAGTGGTCATCTGTCTCAACTGATCCATTAGCTGGAAAAAATTATGTGCTTCCTGCATCACACAAAGGAACCTAAAAATGTATGATTTTTAAAATTGGTAACATGCAAGGTAGACGCTACATTCTTTCTCTTGGATGTGTAGCTCAAAAACGTTCACTTTAATGGATTCCTAAATATTTTACTAATGTGTTGATCAGCTGAAGCTTTTTAAGTTTTGTATTGTACACTCTTTTGCATGGCTTCATTGGAGTTTCTAGAGAATGACTTACATCTTACTGTCCATGGTTGTATTAGTTAGCTTTGTGATTATCTAAACTATCAGAGATAGCTACATAGGAAGGAAGATGGTTTATTTTGGCTTAAAGCTATAGAGAGTCACATTCCAAAGTTGGGCAGACCGACTGATTCAAATATCAGGTAAGGTTGTAGCATGGCAGAGATATGATCACAACTGGAATCAGGAGGCAGAGAGAGAGAAAGACAGCAAGCATGCTTGATTCACATAATGAACCTTCTAATGACAATTACCTTCTTAGGTCAGGCTGTCAATGTCCTAAAGATCTCCTACCAGCCCAGCTCCAAGAAACCATAACTGGATCAAGTCCCCTCCTCTTAATCCCTTAATTATTAACATTAATCTAATGACCATTGACATAAGACTCTGGGGATCACATCTCCAAAACTTTGGCCTTTTGGGGATACATAAACTATCATCTAGATAGTAAAAATGGTTAATCAACAAAACAGTTTCAATATAGTGTGAAACATCAGTGTTCTACAGAATGTCCAAAGTCTTGTAAAACACGTATTTTGTAGCCCTGGTGCAAGATCCTGTATATATCTTACAATTTGTTCTGTGATTATATCCCAGTGTCTCTTCCATGTAAAGTTCTTCAGATGCTTCTCTATAAAAAGCATTGAAAAGACCACATTTGAAAGATCAATAATATCTCCTCTCTGCTGTGAAGCTATTGATCTGGTGGCTATGTTCTCATCAATTCCTGTCATAAATTGTCAGTATCATTAGTTAGCCTGTACATTATTTGCATTAAATACACACAATTTAACTACTACAAATGAGAGTGATAGTTAAGCTTATGATAGTCCTCATCAAAGACCATGACTCAGCCAGTTTTTATTAGGGCCAGACTAGTGACTTAAGGTGACTATCACAACTTCAACCTTTAAGTTCCAAACGTGGCACTAATAATCCTTCTATTACAACTTCTGGCTTTGCATGTCCAGGCTGTAGTATTAAGGGCATCCCTTAACATTCCCTGCATTGCAACTCTTATTCACAAGAGGGATTCTTAGTATCTATTAATTATGAAATAGCAGACCAGAGATTATTATCACTTCACTTACTATAGAATCGTTATTCCTGTCTGCCCAGTTAGTGATCCCATTCTAGAGACTTAACCTAAGAATCAGTTTCTAATCACCCATTTTCCAAATATTTGCATTTGGAATCTCTAAAATATAGATCTTGTTAAAAGCCTTCAATTTTAAGTACTTAATTTTGGAGGTTCAGGAAGAATGAAGATGGAAATTGGAAATTGATGAAAGGAAATGATGTCAGCATTCCATCTCTTTCTGGTGACTGATGCTTAATCATATTGGGAAACCATGCAAACTATTGTTTCCAGAATTAATAATGGTTTGAGCACTGATTTGTTAATATTTATTAGCTATTTTTGGAGGGCTTCTATGGAGTGGTGATATTTCTTAATATTTAGCCTCTCATGTGTAAGGTACAATGGTCTTCAATGTTTTCTGAAATAAATACTCAGACACAATGATGCAGCGACTCACTACTGAAATTTAGCAATAATCCAGCCCATAAGCAAATGTTGAATTCTGAGCTTATACTAAAAGTTCTTTATTAGTAAATACTCTGGATCACAAGCTTTCTCTGGGATTATTCTGAACAAGCCAAAATATTTGGTAACCTTATCTTTCCATATCTAAGTATTCTCTTCACTCTCATATTCTCCGCACTGCACCAGAGTGATCGTCTCCAAATTAAGTCCCATCAAGTGATCCCCTGGTGTCAAACACTAGTGGCTTGCTGTGGTTCAAAGGGTGAAGTAAAATTTCCTGAACATGGACTATGCACTTTATCCTCATATGTTCCAGGGCCTTTGCATATGCAATTCCTGCTACTTTGGACAGATTTCCCTCTTTTATTTCATATTTCAGAGCAAACATCACTTTATTAGTGTCAATAATTAATATCTTACCTATTGGTGTTTTTATTTTTTATATTAAGACAGTGTCATTTATTATGGAGAATTTTAAGACTCTATAGACACAAGTTAGCATTCACAGCTAAGACGAAATGGGGAAATATTTTAAAATATTAGTATGCTTGGACTACCATAGCAAAATACCATAGACATAATGACTTAAACAACTGACAGTCATTTTCTCACAGTTCTGGAAACTGGGAAGTTCAAGATCAAATGCTGGAAATTAAGGATTCATTCGAATGCCTCTTCTCATGAACTATTTTCTGTGTTCTTACAGGACCTGTTTTTTGAACATGTGCATAGAAAAAGATGCATCTCTTCTCCTCTTGTAAGGGCAATGCTATGAACTAAACTTTCACATCTCCCTGAAATCCCTAGGTTGATATCCTAATTCTCCTTGTGATAGTGTCAGGAGATGGAGCCTTTGTGAGATGGCAGGGTCATGAGAGTGCAGGCCTCATGATTGGATTGATTTCTTTATCAGCGGACACATAAAGAGATCCTGCTTCTTTTCCACTCTTTACTGTGTGAGGACACAGAAAAAAGATGGCCATCTGCAAACAAAGAAGAGTGTTTTCCTCAGCCCTGGACTATGCAGATATCCTGAGTACTCAGCCTCCAGAATTCTGAGCAACACATTTTGGCTGCTATGTCACCCCGTCTATGCTGGGTATTGCTGTTATAGCAACCTGAACAAATTAAGCACAAACATGATTCTAAAAAGTGAGGTGCTGCCTTAATAAATATGTAGAAATATAAATGTATCTTTAGAACTTTATAATGGATAGAGACTAGAATGTTATAGTGCATTAACAAAGGAAAAAAAAACAATATTATCAAAAAGGGTCTTTTGAAGGTAATACTGATATGTGCTCATAAAGAAATAAGAAAAAGAGAAAGCCTCACTTAAAAATTCTGAAAGAATGCAAAAATAATTATAAACAACACAGAAGTAGACATACAGGCAGCAAAAGGCATTCTGAGAACGTCTATGATGGAAATGAGGAACATATTAATGTATAGTAGGGAAAAGGAGATCTTCACTTTAAAGTGACAAAGAGCTTGGCTGAATTGTGTTTGTGTTCCAGTGTTGTGGAAGTAGACCTTGCAAGTGATGAATTTGGGTATTTAGCTGGCAGAATTTGGTCCTCCTGACTAGTTATAATAAAATGTGAGAAGAGAAATAAATCAAAGAACTTGTTAAGCAAAAAGGCAATGAAGTTAAAGATTTGGAAAATTCTCTGCCTATTCAAATAGCAATATATGAGA
This sequence comes from Lepus europaeus, assembly GCF_033115175.1. Lineage (NCBI taxonomy): Eukaryota > Metazoa > Chordata > Mammalia > Lagomorpha > Leporidae > Lepus > Lepus europaeus. The sequence continues at coordinate 65,548,183 of NC_084831.1, forward strand.
AAGAACATTCAAAGAGAGCATGGCGGATGCAAGAAGCAAATATTTGGCAACAAAAGAAGTATGGGAGTGAGTTACAGACTCACTTAGACAATCCAGAAGGAAAGTTTTTAGCAGCAGATGGGGAGGGACACGGAATAGAATGAAGGAAGGGTGTCAGACTTCTTGTATTCATAGGATGGGATAATAAATAAACTCTGCTGTGAACCTAACCTATTCTTCAGCAAAAAGGAAAAACATCCCTAATGGTAAATCAGAGATCATTAGAGGCACTGCCTAGGTTTCAGCAGGACCAGTGTTCTCCAACAGAAGTGGTACAGGCGGTAGTCCCTGAGGTATGAACCGCATCAGGTAGTCACAGTGTCAGAAGGCCCTGATGGTCTCAGAGAGGCGATGTGAACAGCACCGAGATGAGCAATTAGTGTGACATGGCCTTCTTTGTGGATGCTGCGGCAGAGCACCTAAGTAAACAGTGTTGTTTTCATCCTTTCTGTTGTTAAAGGGCTGGACTTTGTTTTGTTAAGGATTTGCCTTGCTAGGTTTTGATCATATTTTGCCTTATTTTCCTTTTTTTTTTTTTTTTTGGAATGGAAATGTCTTGTCTTTCTTATGCCTATCTAGCCATTATATTTTGGAAGTGCATAACTTGTTGGCTTCATAGGTTCAGAACTGGAAGGAATTTTGCATCACTAGGAATTACATCCTAGAAGTACATCCATAATTGCTTTAGATATTTAGATGGCCTACTCCAGGGACATTCAGTCATTTGCCCAGTAAACCAACAGTTTGCAAGACCTCTTTCTAGCTCTCTATCTCTTTCTTTAAGATAAAATGAAAATGAATTGATACAAATTAAGAAATCAAAAACTTGGGACTTTAGAGTTGATGCTGGAGTTAGGTAAGACATATGGGGATGTTGGGATGTATTTGAAAACTTCTAATGTATTCTGTGTGTTATACAAACATAAATTTGGGGATCTGGGGCAGAATACTAAGGAGCAAATGATTATCTTTCCAAAAGTTCATATGTTGGAGGAGGCATCCTCATTATGCGTTGTGCTTTGTGTTTTTCTGTTTGTTTTATTTTGAGAAAGAGAGATATTTGCTATTCTTGCCTCTTTGAGAAGAGACAGAATGGAGTTTGCTTACTCTTTATATATCTACTATATGAGGACACATCAAAAGTCTAGTCATATGGAAAACAAGACGAGTGCCTTCAAAAGAACTTGATAGCACTGCATGTTCTAGGACTTTCCAGTCTCCAGAACTGAGAAATAATTTTGGTTGCATGGATCATTCAGTCTATAGCATCCTTATTACGACATTGCAAAGTGATTAAGATAAAGCATTCCTCCCATGATAAGGGCCCATTGTTGTGATCTCATTTAACCCTAATGACCTCTAAAGGACTCATCTCCAAATACCAGCGGAGTGGGGCCTAAGGCTTCAACACATGAAGCTTAAGTGGATCCTATTTAGTCTACTGCTTTAAGCATTCCTATTACACCATTTCTCTGTGAAACACTTCTGATTATACTTTACTTTTTTTTTTTTTAATTTTGGAATGAGTACTAGTGTACCTGTAACCTCTTAAAGGCTGCACATACATTGCACAATTGTCACGAACTATTGCATTGAGCCAAATTTGTCTGAATTACAATTTGATGCACCTAAATATATTTCCAATGTAATGTGTGCAATGTGAATCAAGGTATAGGTATTGTGTGCTTGTTAAAGAGGACAGAATATTGATGTTGTGCTTATATAGCAATCTAGGAGATCAGTGCAATGCTAGCAATTGACACTGGAATTTTGAGGTCTTCGCTGTCCATAGGTTCATCACAGGCATATTTTTTGTTTCTGCTTTGCTCCTTCAAATAGTGATGCTGTCTACATAGGGATATGCAGTAGATTTCAATAGTTTCCTTCTCAGCAGTAGTAGGGTGTTATAATTCAAGATGGACAATAAATACTGAGACTTAGTATAGACCTCTCAGGTTAAGGGCAGTCTTCCTAAACTCCCCCTCACTTCAGACTTCAGAGACAAGCTTCGGATTCTGGAGTTACCTAATCAACACATGCTTCTGATCAACTCTATAAATTTGAGGGTTCCCACCACCCCCTGTGCTTTCATAATTAACCATACACTTCACAGGACTTGGGAAAGCATTATACTGACAGTTTTATTACAAAATATTTGAATCAGACCTAGTCAAGAAGACATGCACAAGATGAGGTCTGGCAGGGGTCCAAATACCAAGCATTCATGCCCCTCAGGGTCCTGCCATCTTCCCAGCCCATGTGATCAAAAAGCCAGGAAACTCAACCCAACCAGGTGTTCAGAGATTTCTTTTTTTGGAGGGCAGAACGGGGCTTCACTGCATAGACATTATTGAATGGGCAATTGGCTCTGTCCCAGGATTGAATTTCTAATTTCTCTTCCCTTCCTGGAGGTCAAGCTGATATCAAATGCCTCTACAGCCTGAACCTACTAAACACATGGTTGACTTTTGCCACATGACCAATTTCATCCTTGAACTATTTAGGGGTCAATCATGAGTAACTTATAAGCATAAACTCAGCAGTGTTCCCAGGAACTCACCAGAAATTACAGAAAATTCTACAGTTTTGAAACTGGGTGCCAGAAACACAGGGCAAAGATCAGACAAATGTATTTTTACATGATGGAGATGGAGAATATTATCTATATTCCCTGGGGTCAGGTTATTAACAAATCAAGTCTCCAGAACTTCTTGTTGAATAAGGGACCTACAGTAGATTTCAATAGTTTCTTTCTCATCAGTAGTAGGGCATTATAATATAGAATGTCTGTATAGAAACAACTACCTTTAATCTATTTTTGGAATGATATAATTAATTACCCAGCTATTTTGACTATGAGAAATATAAATCACTGGTCTATTTCAATATGCTGAAAATAATATTTTTTTCTGCTGTTCATCTAGTTAGTGGATTTGGTTTAACAATTATACATAATTATTTTTACCTGAGAAGTATAATGTAGAAATGACCTTTATCAGAAATAAATAATGATATTTTGTTTCTAGATGGTCCTTGAAAACTATGAAGCTTATGATCTTAAGTAATCTTAAGTGTCACAAATGGGAAAAATATTTTTTTTATTTGACAGATAGAGTTAGACAGTGAAAGAGAAAGACAGAGAGAAAGATCTTCCTTCCATTGGTTCACCCCCTAAATGGCTGCTATGGCTGGCACTGTGCTGATCCGAAGCCAGGAGCCAGGTACTTCCTCCTGATCTCCTATGCGGGTGCAGGGGCCCAAGCACTTGTGCCATCCTCCACTGCCCTTGCGGGCCACAGCAGAGTGCTGGTCTGGAAGAGGAGCAGCTTGGACTAGAACCCGGTGCCCATGTGGGATGCCGGCGCCACAGATGGAAGATTAGCCAAGTGAGCCACAGTGCCGGCCCCAAAATAAATTCTTACACTGCATTCTCAGTGTGCAATTTAGCTCATTGCCAAAAAAAAATTGGTTTATTTCTTTAGTCACTGTATTTTGATTAGGATGATTATCAATTAGTTTAAAATAATGAAGTTTAGTGGTTTAACCATTTTAACTTTAAAACCCAGCACATTATCCAGCCCTATGCTTTCTTTTTTTAACTTTTATTTAATAAATTTAAATTTCCAAAGTATAGCTTTTGGATTATAGTGGCTTTCCCCCGTTCCCCCATAACTTCCCTCCCACCCACAACCATCCCATCTCCCACTCCGTCTCCTATCTCATTCACATCAAGATTCATTTTCAATTATCTTTATATATAGAATATCAATTTAGTATATTTTAAGTAAAGATTTCATCAGTTTGCGCCCACACAGAAACACAAAGTGTAAAGTACTGTTTGGTTACTAGTTATACCATTGATTCACATAGCACAACACATTAAGGACAGAGATCCTACATGGGGAGTAAGTGCACAATGACTCCTGTTGTTGATTTAACAATTGACACTCTTGTTTATGGCGTCAGTAATCACCCTAGGCTCTTATTATGAGTTGCCAAGGCTATGGAAGCCTTTTGAGTTCACCAACTCCGCTTTTATTTAGACAAGGCCATAGTCAAAGTGGAAGTTCTCTCCTCCCTTCAGAGAAAGGTACCTTCTTCTTTGATGGACCTTTCTTTCCACTGGGATCTCACTCACAGAGATTCTTCACTTAGGTTTTTTTGTTTGTTTTGCTTTGTTTTGTTTTGTTTTTTGCCACAATGTCTTAATGTCTTGCTTTTCATGCCTGAAATACTCCCATGGGCTTTTTAGCTGGATCTGAATGCTTGAAGGGCTGAATCTGAGGCCAGAGTGCTGTTTAGGACAGCTGCCATTCTATGAGTCTGCTGTGTGTCCTGCTTCCCATGTTGGATCATTCTCTCCTTTTTAATTCTAACAGTTAGTATTAGCAGACACTAGTCTTGTTTATGTGATCCCTTTAACTTTTTTTTTTTTGGCAGATAGAGTGGACAGTAAGAGAGAGACAGAGAGAAAGGTTTTCCTTCCATTGGTTCACCCCCAAATGGCCGCTACGGCAGGCACGCTGTGCCGATCCAAAGCCAGGAGCCAGGTGCTTCCTCCTGGTCTCCCATGTGGGTGCAGGGCCCAAGCACTTCGGCCTTCCTCCACTGCACTTCTGGGCCACAGCAGAGAGCTGGACTGGAAGAGGAGCAACCGGGACAGAATCTTGCGCCCCAACTGGGTCTAGAACCTAGGGTGCCAGCGCTGCAGGCGGAGGATTAGTTTAGTGAGCAGTGGCGCCGGCCAATCCCTTTGACTCTTAATCCTATCATTATGATCAATTATGAACTGAAACTGATCACTTTGACTAGTGAGATGGCATTGGTACATGCCACCTTGATGGGATTGAATTGGAATCCCCTGGCATGTTTCTAACTCTACCGTTTGGGGCAAGTCCGATGGAGCATGTGCCAAACTGTACATCTCCCTCTCTTATTCCCACTCTTATGTTTAACAGGGATTACTTTTTGGTTAAATTTAAACACCTAAGAATAATTGTGTGTTAGTTAAAGAGTTCAACCAATAGTATTAAGTAGAACAACAAAGAAAACCATTCTGAGGCCGGCGCCGTGGCTTAACAGGCTAATCCTCTGCCTTGCGGCACGGGCACACCGGGTTCTAATCCCGGTTGGGGCGCCGGATTCTATCCCGGTTGCCCCTCTTCCAGGCCAGCTCTCTGCTATGGCCCAGGAAGGCAGTGGAGGATGGCCCAAGTGCTTGGGCCCTGCACCCGCATAGGAGACCAGGAGAAGCACCTGGCTCCTGGCTTCAGATCAGCGCGATGCACCGGCCGCAGCGGCCATTGGAGGGTGAACCAATGGCAAAGGAAGACCTTTCTCTCTGTCTCTCTGTCACTATCCACTCTGCCTGTCAAAAAAAAAAAAAAAAAAAAGAAAAGAAAACCATTCTGAAAGAGATAGAGTATTACGTTGTTGCTCGACAGTCAGGACAAGTGCTGATCAAGTCATTGTTTCTTATAGTGTCCATTTCACTTCAACAGGTTTCCTTACCTGCAGCCCTATGCTTTCATAAGAAAATTTGCAAAGGTCAAATTGAGGACAGGACACAACAAAATTTGCATTCCATTTTTTTTCCACTGGAGTAAACCTATCTGCTATTGATAATAAAATTATAGATTTTTTTCAAGAGACAAAATTAAAATAAAAAAAAATTACGTGTCCATAGTTTGTTTATTAACCTATCAGTTCACAGACTGAAGCATTAAATGTCTTACTTAAATCTTGGGCCTTTGGATCTCCTATTTTAACTAAGCATAATTTTGTGTGACCCTCAGCGCTACCTTTTTTTTTTTTAATATTTGTTTATTTGAAAGGCATATTTAGAGAGAGAGAGAGAGAGAATCTTCCATCTCCTGATTCACTCCTCAAATGGCCACAAAGGTAAGGAGCTCAGAGATTCTTCCAAATATCCTATGTGAGTGTAGGCACTGGGCCATCATCTACTGCCCTCCCAGGTACATTAGCAGGGAGCCGGATGGAAGTTGAGAAGTCAGGTCTAGAACCAGCTCCCACTTGGGATGGTGGCATCGCAGGCAGAGGGAGGTTTTACCTGCTATGCCACAACGCCAACCCCACTGACTTATTAGTGCCTGCTTTGTTTCTTTTTGTTTTGAAATTTCTTAGATTTCTCAGTGGTTAGGTAAAGAAGAAAGATAAAGTAAACTGAAGGGAATTTGATAGCAGGAATGAAACATTCTATTTATTTTATTGAAAATACAACTTTATAAGGCTCTCTTCATCTACTGAAAGAATGTGAACCCATTTCATTTCCAATGCCCTCCTGTTGAAGTACATTCCTCATTCAATATTCTTATCCTTTTAAATTATGCTACATAATGGCCCTTCCCATTTAAAGTATTAACAAGGGATACCCCAGGACTAAATGTTTCCATCAAATGTATGTGGATCTTGCTTGCACTCAAGATCCATACTGCAAGAAATGGATTTGCTCATACAATTAAATATAAGCAGTCAAGAGTTAAGCAGACTTCTATTGCCTCTTACCAGACAAACTTGAGTGGAGGTAATGCAGGAAGAGCCTTAACCTTTAAAACTGTGGCTTTCTGCCATGCCTATATTAAAGCATGCATGGTGCAGGGTCTGGGCATTAACGATAATGGGAATTTAAAATTCGAAACTGAATATACTGAAGGAAATTGTTGCAGAACCTAATTAGCCATATGCAGCCTAAACCACTCAGCTTTTAGGAGCAGCGTGAGTGCTCTGAAGGTGGCAATGGCAGGCAAGAGTGTGAATGTGCAAAGGTTTAAGTGAAAGGGCTTCATTATCACTACCATCATCACTCTGCTTTAGCCCTTCATTGACACTGACCTGTTATGTTCCAAATGGCCTGAAACATTTGCCCTGTTTCTGCTACCCTTTAGTCAATTTCTCTAGTCTTTCTTCTTTCTTTCATATTTTTCAAACTACTACTTGGATGAAAATATTTCCTAAGACACAGATATAAACATATCACTTCTATATACAATTCTTTTAAACCACTATTATATGTAGTCATAAATCACCATAAGAAGCACATCTCTTACTACTTGGCCCCTACTTACTCATCCATCTGGATCTTACACTAAGATATAATTTGATTGCTTTGACTCATATTGTAGGACAATACAAATTCTGTGTCACATTTAAGTATATCCTGGAAATAAACAAGATTCTAATCAAGACTGCAATTCACATATTATATTCAGTCTTCTTATACACACTCTGTTTTTATAAAAAGTTCGAGAGTGGCAGAGAATTAATTGAAAGATTTTCTACTAGGTAATTGTGTCAAGAGAGACTTTTCATTCTTCTCAGCGTCTTATTGCTAAAAAAAATTTCTTCCAGAGTACATCATATTTCTATGGCCCATAATACAGTAACCTATCCATAATACCAAGTTACAAAATCATGAAATTTCAGAGATTAAAACAGACTTCATAATCAGCTATCTATCTATCTATCCATGTATATATACACACAAAGGTTTTGGAATCCTATGGATTCAGTAATTAATGTTCCATTGTGATTCATAGGAAGTTAGATAGTTGCTCTGCAGGGAGACTGTTTTTGAATTGGGACTCAAGGGAGTAGGATAGGAAACAAAAGGTCAGACCAAGGGTGATAAAATTCCTAAATCCTTTTCAGTTCAATAGTTCTAATCTAATATACTCTTCATAAATATCAGACAGATAACTAACCTTCTGTGGGTTTAAGTACCTTACTTAGGTCGTACAACTATGAATTGAAAAGTTTCATTAAGTCTGACTTCAAAGTCACACGTTATTTCCATCATACCCTGTATCTCTCCTCAAACAACATATAAACATACATTTGGCTCCCTATTTTTCTGCCACTCAAGGTTGATTTGAATCCTGTAGGTATAGTCAGTTAATAAAAATATGAGCCACTTTCTACAGTCTAAAGTTAATAGTAATTACAATGAGTGACAAAATATTATTTAGCATTGGAAAGTTAGAAATCTGTGTGTGTTGAAGCATTCATCCACAAGTGGATTGACTGAGAAAATATCCCAAAAGAAAAGTCAACTGGGGGGACTGGCACTGTGGTGCAACAGATTAAACTCATAGCTTACAGACCTGGCATCCCATATCGGTGTTGAATCAAGAATTAGCTGCTCCACTTCTGACCCAGCTCCCTGCTGATGTGCATCAGAAAGCATCAGAGGATTTCCCAAGTGCTTGTGCCTCTGCACCCATGTGGAAACCCAGATGAAGCTCCTGCCTCCTGGCTTCAGCCTGGCCCAGCCGCATCCCCAGCCTTTGCAGCCATCTGTGGAGTGAACCAGTACATGGAAGACCTCTCTCTCTTTTTCTCACTCCCTCTCTGTAACTCTGCCTTTCAAATAAATAACAAAAATCTTAAAAAAATAGTAAAGTCAATTTGGGCTTCAGTTGAACTTGGGAAACATACAGAATTTTATTTGTGTGTAGGCACGTGTGTGTGCATGTGCTGGTGGGAAAGGGGTTAAAGTAATTTAATGAGAAAGAGTAGTTGAAGCTTAGTGCTAGTAGGCTGATGTTCCAGTTCAATGAATAGCTCAGAAATTTCACAACGTTCAGAGCTGGCACTGTGGTATAGCAGGTAAGGCCGCAATCTTTGGTGCCTGCATCCCATAAGGGCACCGGTTCATGTCACAGTGACTCCACTGGGAAAGCAGTGCCTGGGAAAGCAGCAGATGATGGCCCAAGTGCATGGGCCCCTGAACCTGCATGGATGACCCAGCAGAAGCTCCTGGCTCCTGGCTTCGGATTGGCCTAGCCATTTGGTTAGTGAACCAGTGGATGGAAGACCTTTCTCTCTGTGTCTCCTTCTCTCTGTCTATAATTCTTACCTCTCATGTAAATAAATAAAATCTTTAAAAAAATTCACCAAGTCCTACCCATTTTTAAATTTTGTTTTCTAGAATAAATTTCGAGATTTGTCAGAAGTTAAATAAGAAAATAAATTTTTTCTGGGAACTTTTTAGAGGGATTTATTTATTTATTTATTTGAAAAGCAGAGTTACATAGAGAGAGAGAGAGAAAGAGAGAGACTCTTCCATCTGCTGGTTCACTCCGTAAATGGCCACAATGGCTGACTGAGCCAGGCTAAAGCCAAGAATCAAAGCTTCACCCAGGTCTCCCACGTGGGTGGCAGGGGCCCAAGTACTTGAGCCATCCTCCGCTGTTTTTTCAGGCACATTAGCAGGGAGCAGCTGGTGTCGCAGGCAGAAGCTTTTTCCTTTATGACACAATGCCAGCCCCATTTGGAAAAGTTTTTAAAAGGAAGACTTTTAATACCACATCTTACTCTTTTGGAAATCAGTGGTCTATTATACCTCAAATATTTGAAGTAATATACCAAATAATTTAAGCAATGTTATTCAAAGTCTTCCAAGGTTTGACCAGGAACTCTTCATTTGCAGAACATATATGAATGAGTATATTCAAAATGTTTGTAAGGGGTGATATTGTGGCAAATCTAGTTAAACTGCCACCAGGGATGCCCACATCCCACATCAGAAGGCCAGCCTGAGTCCTCGCTCTTCCATTTTCTGACTCAGCATCCTCCTAATGCATCCTGAGAGGCAGCAGATAATGGCTCAAGTGCTTGAGGTCTTTGCAACAGAATAGGAGACATAGATAGAGGTCCAGATTCCTCATTTCTGCCTGGCACAGCGCTGGCTTTTGCAGGCACTTGGGGAGTAGGTCAGCAGTTGGAAGATCTCTGTGTCTGTCTCTGCTTTTCAAGTAGATAACAATAATTAATGTTTATTGCAGCTAAGACCTGGACCCAACCCAAATGCCCATCAACAGTAGACTGGATAAAGAAATTATGGGACATGTACTCCATAGAATACTATACAGCAGTAAGGAACAATGAAATCCGGGCATTTGCAACAAGATGGAGGAATCTGGAAAACATCATGCTGAGTGAATTAAGCCAGTCCCAAAGAGACAAATATCATTTGTTTTCCCTGATTGGCGACAACTAACTGAGCACCAAAGGGGAAACCTGTTGAAGTGAAATGGACGCTATAAGAAACAATGACCTGATCAGCTCTTATCCTGACTGTTGATATACAATGTAATACTTTATCCTTTATAATATTTTGTTGTTGTTTTTCTAGTACTAGTGGTTGAACTCTGTAATTAACACACAATTATTCTTTGGTGTTTAAATTTTAACTGAAAAATGATTCCTGCTAAATATAAGAGTGGGAAAAAGAGAGGGAGGAGATGTACAATTTGGGACATGCTCAGTCGGACTTGCCCCAAATGGTGGAGTTAGAAACGTGCCAGGGGATTCCAATACAATCCCATCAAGGTGGCATGTACCAATTCCATCTCACTAGTCCAAGTGATCAACTTCAGTTCACAATTGATGACTCTGATAGGTCTAAGAGTCAAAGGGATCACACAAACAAGACTAGTGTCTGCTAATACTAACTGATAGAATCATAAAGGGAAAAAATAAATAATAATTTTTAAAAATATTTCTGAAAAAATTGAATTAAATGATGTTACTTTTGGTACAAAAGTGTTGAAATCCAATTCAAGACAGCCATATAGGCTGTGGCTCACTTGGCTAATTCTCTGCCTTTGGCGCCAGCATCCCAGGTTCTAGTTCCGGTCGGGAAACCGGATTCTGTCCCAGTTGTTCCTCTTCCTGTCCAGCTCTTTGCTGTGGTCCGGGAAGGCAGTGGAAGATGGCCCAAGTGCTTTGGCCCTGCTCCAGCATGGGAGACCAGGAGGAAGCACCTGGCTCCTGGTTTCAGATCAGCGCAGTGTGCCGGCCGTCACAGCCATCTGGGGGTGAACCAATGGAAGGGAGGCCTTTCTCTCTGTCTCTCTCTCCCTGTCTAACTCTGCCTGTAAAAAAAAAAAAAAAAAAAAAAAGACAGCCATATAAAGAAATCCTGCATTGCTTCCTCCTCTACTGACGAAGCTCAAAGCAGCTGTGTCTGGACGTGAGTACCCTCGGAAGAGCCACTGATGTTGTAGAGAACAGTGGGAACCAGTGGAACACTGATAGGTGTGGCATCATGGAGAGAGAAAGAGGAACGAAGCCAAACCATGATGTCTGAAGCCAGGCCTCACTAGCAGGAAATTTTCTGATGAGGAGGGCAAGTATGAGACAGAGAGGTTAGGTGGAGCCGGTTAAGCAAACCACTAACGTGGCTGATCCTGGAGAGGAATCCAGCTGCCACAGGCCTGCAGCTCAGGTCTGGAAAATTCAGGGCTCCCTGACTTCAGTGAGAGAGATTGCATGGTTCCCCTCTCCACCCCACAGAGCAGGAACTGTGGCAGGGAGGTACCATGTCTTGAAAGGTGTGGCTCTCACAATCCAGCCTGAGGCAGGAGAGAGAGGCTCTTGCTTGTCTTCTTCCCTTAGGCCCCAAAGACATTCCTGACTTCTAACCTGGTAGACTGAGCCCCACAGGTCTAGCTGGGTCCAATGGAGTAGGGGCAGCCCCATAACCCAGGCGCACACAACACTCTACACCACAACAGGTAGTGTGGGCGGTACAGACAGCGTAGACAGACTCTAGGACTCTGGAAATAAGAGGACCTGTCCTGTCAGAATTGTAGTTAATCCTCTTCCCCACTGCCTCCTGTCCTCTGACCATTTGCAAAATTTCAGATTGTAGCTGGTTTCCCATACTACCATGGCTTGCTGGGACATGTGGAGCAGAGTTCCTATACTCTACCTTAGTCCAGTGTGGAGCTCAAGGATCCAAATTTCAGTCCCTCTCATGGAAGCTGTCAAGGTTTGAGAGCTGCTGCTCACATGCTCAGGCCTGAGGTAGCTGCTCCCAGCTGAATTCAGCAAGCAGCCCATGGAGAGTGGCCCAGGAGAGCTTGGCCTGTTGTTAGAAAGTCAGTCACTCTCACACATGGAGCCACTCTCTCAGGGGGCATCCGCGGGTCATGCTTTCTCCATCCAGCATTAGTGCAATTCTTGCAACACTGGATCTGGGAAGTGATTTGTGAAGCGCTTAATGCACCCAGCATCTAGAGCCAGCATTTATCACACAACTTCAGTGCTCAGTTTGGATACTGACTAGAAATCTGTGTACTAGGCACTCACAAAATCATCAAAGCCTGCTCACAATACCTGAGATGCTCATCACCCCAGAACCTCACTCTGGAGATGGCTAGGGACCTTTGTGACAGGAATCTCACTGAGCCAGAGCAATACCCAGATCCCTACTGTGGCTAACAACAATTATAGCAAATAAAGACATTGGGAGACTACCCATAAAAGTGTAACTCAAATTAAAGCTGAAGAACTCTATCAAATCACTCTTTTTTCATAAAGCACATTTTCCATGAACTTTGGAAAATTCTGAGTTTTCAGCAGGGCAAATTTCATATTGATACATAAAATGATGAAATATGCTATTATAATATTCTGATATTCCTAACTTGTGTACTCTGTTTAATAATTGTTTTTGTTCCATCCATTTAAATATATTTTTTATGGGGGCCAACATCGTGGTGCAGCAGATTAAGGTGCCACCAACAATGCCAGCATCCCATATGGGATGAGTCCCAGCTGCTCTACATCAGATCCAGATCTCTACTAATGCAACTGGGAAAGCAGTGGGAGATGTATCCCTGCCATCCAGGTGGGAGATCAGATGAAATTTCTGGCTCCTGGGTTCAGCCTGGCCCAACCCTGGCTGTTGGGAAGAGTGAATCAGTGGATGGAAGATTCTCTTTCTCTCTCTCTGTCACTCTGTAACTCTGCCTTTCAAATAAATAAATATTTTAAAAGTAAATATTTTGCTATGTGTCTTGTCCAGAGAACGCATTCCATTAGAATCACCTTCCATGAGTCAAGTATTGACTAATGGGACAAAGATATAGGAATCTTTGATTTCCATAACCCAGTAATTTGCAGTTCAGTGGAAGAAAATATACTTAAATATTAATTTTTTCTAAAGATTTATTTATTTGAAAGTCAGAGTTACAGAGACAGACAAAAATCTTCCATCTGCAGGTTCACTCCCCAAATGGTTACAATGGACAGAGCTGGGCTGATCCTAAATTAGGAGCTAGGAGCTTCTTCCAGGTCTCCCATGTGCGTGCAGAGGTCATCCTCCACTGCTTTCCCAGGCACATTAGCAGGAAACCAGTGCCATATGGGATACAGGCACTACAGATGGCATCCTTACCCACTATGCCACAGTGCTGGCCCCCCAAATACTAATAACAGATCTTCCTGACCTAAACAACACTACAATAAAAATAAAAAAAAAAAACCTAAAAAGGTGCTTTTACTAAAAAAATAATTACTTGGGAGCTTCCTATGTAAATATTCATGTTTCTCAAAACTCATAATATTTTTGTATTATTTCAAAGCCTGAAACAAATGGAAAACTTTAGTTATCCATGTTACTAAATATTCATTGGTCACAGTATTTTACATAGCTGAAGTTTTGATCATAGATTCAGAGTCTTGAACTTTTCTAGTTTTCTAAAGTACTGTGTTCTATAATGTTTGCAAGAGACTAAATGCATAGTCATTGTAAACTTTTCTTTATGCTGTGATAATGATCCTGTGGTCTTAACTGCCCTAGCAATGCATCATGACTTAATACCTACTACAGATGTGTTAAGTGTTTTGATGATATCCTTTACTAGCAGGCATGATCAGACAGTTATTGTGGGAGGTATACAGGAAAATTACTAGCATAATTAATCAGAAGCCAGACCAGGCCTGAATATTCCTTTGCTAACCACTGCCTAATTATGTCCTCTTTAATTATAGTGAGTTCAAGATAGTCCCTTTATTGCTCTGGGGGGGTTATTTTGGAGCACATTAACACAGAAATTGTTGTACAGTATTTTAATGAGGCTATGTGGTAGCATAGGTAAAAGAGTATATAATTGATGAAAAGCTAGTTTATAGTGAATAATTTTTAAGGCCTAAAATCTATTGAGTTGTGTTTAATGGTACAACAATGGATAGCTGTAAAAAAGCTCTCATTTTAATGAACATATAACTTTTTGATGCTCAAAATCAATATTTTAAAACGTATTTTAGTAATCCTTAAAGTTAAGTTAAAAATAACTTATCTGAAAATAATGGTTCCTTGAGTTAACTAGTCACATCTTATTGGTCACTTTGATTAAAATCTGTTGGGTTTTACTTATTATAACTATAAATGGTACTTATAACTAGAACCCCCATCATTTATCTTTCAGAAAAACATAGTAATATGATTTATTATAATAATATCTTCAGTCCTTTAATCTCATCCAGCTATTAAGGAACCAATGGAACTCACAAAGGATTACTAATACTATATTTTCTAGTGTCTTTGTGATTCTGGATTTTAAATGTTGGGCATAGAATGTCTGGGTCTTTGATAAAATATTATGTAGGATATTTCCATGAGGCGACTTCTGGGTAAGACTGACATTTGAATGTGTATATATGGAAAGCAGATTGTCTTCCCAATTATAAGTAGGTCTCACTCAGTCTTTTAAAGATGTGAATAGAACAAATGGTAGAATAAAGGATAATTCACTCTGATTAACTATTTTAAAACTGGAACCTTGGTCTTCTGCTCTTAGCCTCATCATACACCTGTGGTTTTCTTGGTTCTCAGTCCTTTGTAGTAGAGTTGGAATGACATCATGAGCTCTCCTGGATTGCTGATTTATAGACAGCAGGTTGTGGGACGTCTTAGCTTCCATAGTCACTTGAACCAAATCGTTATAATCTCTGTCTCTCTGTCTCCCTCTCTCTCTGTATGTGTATTTCTGTGTATTTCTTATTGTTTGTTTTTCTCTGGAGAACACTGAATAATTCTTTGAGATAGCAACATTTACAACAGCATCAATGCATTTTGCATTGTTCTTTAAAAAATGTAACTTATTTTTTATTTTAGAAATATTCTTAATAAAGAATCATTCTTTTCTGAAGAAAAAATTAGAACAAAAATAGTAACAAACTAAAGTTATTATGCAATTAAGAATGACTATAGGGCTATTCAAGCTTGATATGAATTTAAAAAGAGAATGAGATATTAATACACAAAAAAAGTTTTTTGTGTGTTTGAGTTGTTTATTTCTTATGAGTCATTGTTATTGTAGTGCAAGTTATATTCTCAGAAAGACGGTAAGGCATTATTTTTCAACTGAGGGAAGATCTGAAAGCAAATTCAGTAAAATTCTGAGTAGCATTAACATTTAAAAAGTTGATGGGGTAGTCACAGCAACCTGAAACACCTCTCAGGATGCCCACATCCCAAATTGGATTGTTTGAAATCTACCCCTCACTCCACTTCCAATTCAGCTTCCTGCTAATGTGTACCATGGGAGACCATGGGTGATGGCTAAAGTACTTGGGGTCCTGAAATCTGCATGGGAGGTCTGGATGCAGTTCCTGGATATTGGATTCAGCCTGGCTCAACCCCAGTTACTGCAGTCACTGAGAGAGTGAATAAGCGGATGGAAGAGCTTTCTCTCTCCCTCTCTCTTCCAAACTAAAACTAGATAAATCAACTTTAAAAATTACTCTTTAGCCGGTGCAGTGGCTCACTAGGCTAATCCTCCACCTGCGGCGCCAGCACACCGGGTTCCAGTCCCAGTTGGGGCGCCGGATTCTGTCCCGGTTGCCCCTCTTCCAGTCCAGCTCTCTGCTATGGCCCGGGAGTGCAGTGGAGGATGGCCCAAGTGCTTGGGCCCTGCACCCCATGGGAGACCAGGAGAAGCACCTGGCTCCTGGCTTTGGATCAACGCAGTGCGCCAGACTGCCGTGGCCATTGGAGGGTGAACCAATGGCAAAGGAAGACCTTTCTCTCTGTCTCTCTCTCTCTCACTGTCCACTCTGCCTGACCCCCCCCAAAAAATACTCTTTACAAATAAATAAATAAAATAAAACTCAGTGTACTAGTAGACTAAATGATTTTCTTTTTTAATGGTAGGATATTGGCCAAAACTGGCATACATCAAGGAGCAAAGGATTTAGCAACAAAATGCATGGA
The DNA here is from genome assembly GCF_033115175.1 of Lepus europaeus. Lineage (NCBI taxonomy): Eukaryota > Metazoa > Chordata > Mammalia > Lagomorpha > Leporidae > Lepus > Lepus europaeus. The sequence goes on from NC_084831.1 coordinate 65,564,246, forward strand.
TTCAAGAAAAAAGAATACAGTGTTTATTTTAATCTTTTTTAGTTTTTAAAAGAGGCAATATGGTTCATAGATACAATTCCAAGAATATAATGTTTTGTCCTTTCTTCTCCCTTATTTATTTTTATATGAAACACTTTTATTATTAATGAAAGCTTGGTATGTTAGGTTATAAAGATGCATAAAATTTGTACAAAAATTCAATGTGAATTTAGAACATTTAATATTTGATTGCATATAATAGAATAAGAGATCCTAGATAGATCTCGTGTAGGATCTGAGGAAAGCCAACTCTTACAGGGATCATTAAAGGTTCAGTTAAAATGCCAGCTTAATAATACAGTGCAAAGAGTTACTATACATAAAGATGCATAATTGTTGTGTTAGGCAGTGCGTAGAATGCATCAGTACTTTAAAAGGCAATGTGGGAAAATAATTTTGAGAATGACATTCAGTAAAATTCACTGAAATAAAAAATCCTCAAGAATAATAAATACAGCACAAAGAAGTAAAATTAAAGTTGCCAAAATTCAATACATTTCACAGATGAGAAAGTACTCCTTTAAAAGCATATTGCTTAATTTTAAAGTAATTGGGATTTCTTCTGGAAGTTAAATAAGAAATAAGATTACTTGTTCTGGCATTGCATATTCACACAGAAATTCTTGAAGTAGAGTTAAGTAGACTTCAGTGTTCATAGCTATACTATTTTGCACTCTGCATAACATGCCAGTTATTTCTGATACAGTTATTCATTATAAATTAGACAATATTGACTCTCAGTTATGGTAAGTTATGACAATATTGACGGTTCCAGAAGAAAAGAATGGCACACCTTTACTTGTTAAGTAATATACAATAAGTTCAAAATTTCCCTTATGTTTGATTGCCAATATTTTCTTTTCTTTCTTTTTTTTTTTTTTTTTTTTTTTTGACAGGCAGAGTTAGACAGTGAGAGAGAGACAGAGAGAAAGTTCTTCCTTCCATTGGTTCACCCCCCCAAAATGGCTGCTACGGCCAGCACTGCATCGATCTGAAGCCAGGAGCCCTGCACCTTCTCCTGGTCTCCCATGCAGTTACAGGAGCGCAAGCACTTGGGCCATCCTCTACTGCCCTCTCGGGCCACAGCAGAGAGCTGGACTGGAAGAGGAGCAACCGGGAGTAGAACCCGACACCCATATAGGATGATGGTACTGCAGGCGGAAGATTAACCAAGTGAGCCATGGCTCCGGCCCCCTGATTGCTGATATTTTCTAGAAGTCACTATGGTTTGTTTAATTTTTTTTTCTGTTCTGTCTTTCGTCTCTCCATAAATTTAGCATTGTTACTTTTCCAATGAATTATCTGGTGTTAATCTCTTACAATGCATTTTTCATTGCAGGTAATATATGCTTTATTACTATAAACTGGATTTGAGTCTCTTTTCCATCTTTCATTTCTCTCATATTCATGTCTTTCACTTGAACATGTATGTTTTCCCTAGCTATATCATATTTTCTTTTCTCTTTATATACTTGTTTATTTATTGGTTACAGACCACTGTAACTTTTAGTTTGGTGCTTGGTTTTATTCAGATACTTTGGAATTTATTCTGTGATGGATTTTTACTTAAAATTATTCTTCGAAGCTGCCTTTTAATCATTGCTTGGAAGCCCAAATAGTTGTTCTAGTGTGCCCACTATTAACCAGTACCTGAAAACTATAACCAATTTCATGTTTTAAGAAATATTTCCACTCAAGTGATGGGGACACAAAATATTCTCTGTCTTTAAAAAGTTTCATTGATTGCTCTGCCCATTAATTTCCAACGGTTCTTTCTCAGACTGTAGACATTTTCTTATGTAGATAAACTGGTACATTCCAAGCCAAAGACATGAAGTGAAGATTCTGCCTATCTACCATGCTCTTTCTTTTTATAGCCTCTCTTTTTTTGTATTATTTTGCTACAAAGAATCTACCCATTATTCTCTTTAAGCCTTGTTGCTTTACCTCATTGAGACCTCTGATTTCTGTCTGATTTCTTTCCCTCCTGTGTCTAGCATTTCCTACCCCACACTACATAGGACAGGCATCCATCTCAGTCTTTCCCCTTTTAACTGTTTCTTTTTTCTAATGTCTGAAAACTGTTTCATGTATTTTTTGTCTAACTTTATACATATTTAATGTGAGAGAGTAAATTCTTTCCCTACCATTTCTTCATGATTTAAAATGGAAGTTCCGATTCCTTAGGCTTTTTAATTTTTTTAAATTTTATGTAAGTTATACCAACTGTATGCATTTCATATCCACAGAATTAAGAACATATTGACTCACTCTACCCTGACCTCCCTCCTGCTCACACTCCCATCTTTTTTGCTCCTCTCTTTCTTCTATTCCCACTCTTAATTTTTACAAATATCTATTTTCAGTTTACTTTGTATTTATAAGATTAACTCTACAGTTAGTAAAGTGTTCAACAAATAGTATGAGGAAAAAAAATGTTCCTCAACAAGCACAGTAAGTGATCATCAAAATGCAAAATGTCAATTTACTCTATTAGTTACCCCACATCAGGGAAAACATATGGTATTTTTCTTTTTGGGACTGGCTTATTTCACTAAATGTAAAGGTTTCCAGTTGCATCCAAGTTGCTTCAAAAGACAGGATTTCATATTTTTTTCAGGTGAGTATTACTCCATATTGTAAATATACCATAATTTCTTTATCCAGTCAACAGTTGATGGGCATCTTGGTTGATTCCATATCTTGGCTATTGTGAATTGTGCTACACTGAACATGGAGGTACAGATAATTTTTTTTCAGATGCTGATTTCATTTCCCTTGTGTAAATTCTAAGGAATGGTATGGCTGGATAATAAGGTAGGTCTATATTCAGGTTTCTGAGGTATCTCCATACTGTCCTTCATAGTGGCTGTGCTGGTTTACATTCCCCAAAACAGTAGTTAAAGTACATTTTCCACACATCCTAGCCAGCATTTGTTATTTCTTCATTTCTGTATGAGAGCCATTCTAACTAGAGTGAGGTGAAACATCTTTGTGTCTTTGATTTCATTTCCCTCATGGCTAGTGATCCTGAGCATATTATCAAGTGTTTGTTGGCCATTTGAATTTCCTCTCTTGAAAAATACCTTTTCAAGTCCTTTGCAGATTTATTACATGGATTATTAGTTTTGTTGTTGTTGACTTCCTTGAACTGTTTATAGATTCTAGATGTTAATCATTTATCATATGCATCATTTGCTAATATTTTCTCCTATTCTGTAGGTTGGCTCTTTTCCTTACTGAGTGTTTCTTTTATAGTGCGGAAGATTCTCAGCTTGATGTATTCTCAGTTGTCAATGATGGCATTGAATGCCTCTGCTTCTGAGATCTTATCCACAGTCTTTGCCCATGCCAATGTCTTGCAGAGTTTCCCCAATGTTCTCTAATATGTTGATGGTATCATGTTGTAGATTTAAGTCTTTGATCCATTTTGAGTGTTTTTTTTTTTTTTTTGTAAGGTGTAAGGTAGGAATGCTATATAGTACTTTCTCATGTTGAGATCCTGTTTTCCCATCACCATTTGTTCAAGAGATTGTCCTTGCTCCAGTGATTGATTTTAGCTATTCGGGGTCTCCAATGTTTCCATATGGATTTTAGCATCGTTTTTTTTCTAGATCTGAGAAGAATTTCATTGGTATTTTGATTGGGATCACATTGCATCTGTAAATTGTTTTTGGTAGTAATGATATTTGAATGTTATTAATTCTTCTAATCCTCAAAAATTGAAGATTTTTCTACTTTTTTTTTAGACTGGCAGAGTGGACAGTAGAGGGAGACAGAGAGAAAGGTCTTCCTTTGTTCCGTTGGTTCACCCTCCAATGGCCGCCGCGGCCGGTGCACCACGGCCGGGGCACCACGCTGATCCGAAGGCAGGAGCCAGGTGCTTATCCTGGTCTCCCATGGGGTGCAGGGCCCAAGCACTTGGGCCATCCTCCACTGCACTCCCTGGCCATAGCAGAGAGTTGGCCTGGAAGAGGGGCAACCTGGACAGAATCTGGCGCCCCGACTGGGACTAGAACCCTGTGTGCTGGTGCCACAAGGCGGAGGATTAGCCTACTGAGCCATGGCGCCGGCCCAGATTTTTCTACTTTTTAATGTCTTCCATATCTTTCTTTAATGTTATAATTTTCATCTTATAAGTCTTTGACATCTTTGGTTAAATATATTCCAAGGTATTTAATTTTTTGTAAATGTGTGAATGTGGTTGATCTTAGAAATTCTTTCTCAGTCATGGCATTGTCTGTGTATAAAAATGCTATTGATTTTTGTTTGTTATTTTATATCCTGTATTTTACCAAACTCTTTATGGGTTCCTATGGTCTCTTAGTGGAGTCTTTTGGTTCCCTTGTATATAGAATAAGGTTGTCTACAAATAGGGATAATTTGACTCACTCCTTTTGAATTTATATCCTTTGATATTTTGTATTGCCTAATAGCACTGACGAAAACTTCCAGGACTATACTGAACAGTAATGTTGAGAGTGTGGGGACGGCACAGTGGCTAACATGGCTAATCCTCCGCCTGCGGCGCCAGCATTCCATATGGGCACCAGTTTCTAGTCCCGGTTGCTCCTCTTCCAGTCCAGCTCTATGCTGTGGCCCAGGAGGGCAGTGAAGGATGGCCCAAGTTCTTGGGTTCCTGCACCCACATGGGAGAGCAGGAAGAAGCTCCAGGCTCCTGGCTTTGAATCAGGGCAGTGCCAGCCATTGCAGCCATCTGGGGGTGAACCAACGGAAGGAAGACCTTTCTCTCTGTCTCTCTCTCACTGTGTAACTGTATCTGTCAAATAAATTAAAAAAAGAGAGAGAGAGAGAGTACATCCTTATCTGGTGTCAGATCTTAGAAGGAATGCTTCCAATTTTTCTCCATACAGTAAGATGCTTGTTGTGGGTTTCTCATAAATTGTCCTGATTATGTTAAGGAATATTCCTTGTATAGATGATTTGTTTAAGATTCTCATCATGATATAATGTTGTATTTTATCAAATGCTTTCGCTGCATCTATTGAGATAATCAGATGGTTGTTGTTCTTCAGCTGGTTAATGTAATGTATCTCATTTGTTGATTTGAGAATGTTGAACCATCCCTGCATACCAGAGATAAATCCCACTTGGTGTGGGTGAGTGTTCTGTCTGATGTGTTGTTGGAGTCAATTAGCTAGTTTGTTGTTGAGGATTTCTGCATCTATGTTCATCAGGGATATCGGTCTTTAGTTCTGTCTCTGTTGTATCTTTTTCTGGTTTAGAAATTGAGGTGATGCTGGCTTCATAGAAGGAGTTTGGGAGCCTTCCCTTCCTTTCAATTGTTTTCAATAGCTTGAGAAGTATTAGAATTTTTCTTCTTTAAAAGTCTGTTAGAATTCACCTGTGAATCCATCTGGTCTTGGGCTTTTCTTTATTTTTAAAGCCTTTATTATTGATTCTTGGTAATTGATCTGTTTAGATTTTCTATGCCTTCCTGACTTAATTTTGATAGATTGTATGTGTCCAGGAATCTGCTCACTTCTTCTAGATTTTCTGATTTGTTGGCCATTAGGTCTTTGAAGTAACTCATGGTGATTCTTTTTATTTCTATGGTTATCTTGTGTTACATTTCTTTTTTCATCTCTGAGTCAGTTGATTTGGAACTTTTCCATCTTTTTTTTAGTTGGAACAATAGTGTATCCTCTTTGTTTTTAAAAAAATGCAGCTCTTCTTTTTCACTGATCTTTTGTATTTTTGTTTCAATTTTGTATATTTCTTCTGTAATTGTAATTATCCTTTTTGGATTGTTTTTTTAGGTCCTTGAGATGCATTGAAAGCTCATTTATTTGACACTATTCAATTTCTTGATGTAGGCTCCAAATGCTATAAACTTTCTTTTTATCACTGCTTTTGTTGTATCCTATGTGTTTTGATTTATTGTTTTGTCCTCTTTCTTTGTTTCCAGAAACAGTTGGATTTTTTCTTTGACATTCTGTTCATTCAGGAGATGTTGTTTAGTCTCTTTTGTTTTTGTATATTTTCTAGAGATCCTTGAGTTGTTAATTTCAAGCTTAATTTCACTGTTGCCAGAAAATATGCATGGTATGATTTTGAGGTTTTTGAATTTCTGAGACTCATATGATAGCCTATCATATAGTCCATCCTAGAGAAAGACTAATGCACTGCTGAGAACAATGTTTATTCTGTAACTGCAGAATGAAAGGTTATGCAGATATCAGTTAGGTCCATTTACTCCATAGTGTCAATTACCTCTGCTGTTTCTTTGTTGATTTTCTGTCTAGTTGATTTATCCATTGATGAAAGTGGAATGTTGAAGTCCTCTATTACTATTGTATTGATGTCTATGTCTCCCTTTAGATCCATTAACATTCGTTTTAAATTGCCAGGTGCACTGGCATTGGATGAATATACATTTATTATAGTCATATCTTCTTGTTGAATTGATCATTTAATCATTTTGTAGTGCCCTTCAATGTCTCTTTTAAAATTGATTGATTGATTGATTGATTTGAAAGGCAGAATAACAGAGAGAACTCTTCCAAGTATGTGTTCACTCCCCAGATGGCACAATTCCACATCTCTTTCTTTTTTTTAATCTTGAAAGTATCCAGAAGTCAGGTGCATGTGGAATTGTAATTCACATAAGAAAATATTGGAATAGTCATGGCATCAGGGGAATAATGAAGAGTGGAGTGCAGGTGCCTGATAGGCCTGGGATTCAGGCTCATGATGAAAGTGGTGTGCCAAACCTGCAGCCATGCTGCATTTTTCCAGCACAACCTCAGCAGCTGAACCCAAATGGAAGAGAGAGATGCTGGGTAGTTCATGCAGGACTATGATACAGGTAATAGAAATTTTAATTCCATGTTACCTTTTGGCCTACAGGAATTTGCCACTTAGAGATTTTTCTTTTTTTTAACTTCTTTTTAGTAAATATAATTTCCAAAGTACAGTTTATGGATTACAATGGTTTCCCCCCAAAAAAACTTCCCTCCCACTCGCACCCCTCCTATCTCCTGCTCCCTCTCCCATTCTATTCACATCAAGATTCATTTTCAATTATCTTTATATACAGAAGATAGATTTAATATATATTAAATAAAGATTTCATCAGTTTGCCCCCACACAGAACATGAAGTGTAAAATACTGTTTGAGTAATAATTATAGCATTAATTCACATTGAACAACACATTAAGGACAGAGATCCTACATGAGGAGTAAGTGCACAGTGACTCCTGTTGTTGATTTAACAATTGACACTCTTAGTTATGGCATCATTAATCTCCCTAGGCTCTAGTCATGAGTTGCCAAGGCTATTGAAGCCTCTTGAGTTTGCTGACTTTGATCTTATTTAGACAAGGTCATAGTCAAAGTGGAAGTTCTCTCCTCCCTTCAGAGAAAGGTACCTCCTTCTTTGAAGGCCCGTTCTTTCCACTGGGATCTCACTCACAGAGATCTTTCATTTAGGTCCTATTTTTTTTTTCCAGAGTGTCTTGGCTTTCCATGCCTAAAATACTCTCATGAGCTCTTCAGCCAGATCCAAATGCCTTAAGGGCTGATTCTGAGGCCAGAGTGCTGTTTAGGACATCTTCCATTCTATGAGTCTGCTGTGTATCCTGCTTTCCTTGTTGCATCATTTTCTTCCTTTTTGATTCTATCAGTTAGTATTAGCAGACACTAGTCTTGTTTGTGTGATCCTTTTGACTCTTAGACCTATCAGTGTGATCAATTGTGAACTGAAATTGATCACTTGGACTAGTGAGATGGCATTGGCACATGCAATCTTGATGGGATTTTATTGGAATTCCCTGGCAGATTTCTAACTCCACCATTTGGGGCAAGTCCGATTGAGCATGTCCCAAATTGTACATCTCCTCCCTTTCTTATTCCCACTCTAAAAATTAACAGACATTTTTTTTTTTAATTTTTGACAGGCAGAGTGGACAATGAGAGAGAGAGAGACAGAGAGAAAGGTCTTCCTTTGCTATTGGTTCACCCTCCAATGGCTGCCGTGGCTGGCCCACTGCAGCTGGCACACCACAACAGGCATAACTTTTAAGTTAAATTTAAACACCTAAGAATAAATTTGTGTTAATTACAGAGTTCTACTAATAGTATTAACTAGAACAAAAAAAATACTAAAAGGGATAAAGTATTAAATTGTACATCAATAGTCAGGACAAGGGCTGATCAAGTCACTGTTTTTCATAGTGTCCCTTTCACTTCAACAGGTTTCCTTTTTGGTGCTCCGTTAGTTGTCACCATTCAGGGAGAACATATGATATTTGTCCCTGTGGGACTGGCTTAATTCACTCAGCATGATGTGTTCCAGATGCCTCCATTTTGTTGCAAATGACCGGATTTCATTGTTCCTTACTGCTGTATAGTATTCTATAGAGTACATGTCCCATAATTTCTTTATCCAGTCTACTGTTGATGGGCATTTGGGTTGATTACAGATCTTAGCTATTGTGAACTGAGCTGCAATAAACATTAAGGTGCAGACTGCTTTTTTCTTTGCCAATTTAATTTTCTTTGGGCAAATTTCAGGGAGTGGGATGGCTAGGGTGAACATTTTTTCATGTGTCTGTTGGCCATTTGGATTTCCTCTTTGGGAAAATGTCTATTGAGGTCCTTGGCCCATCTCTTAAGTGGGTTGTTTGTTTTGTTGTTGTGGAGTTTCTTGATCTCTTTGTAGATTCTGGTTATTAACCCTTTATCTGTTGCATAGTTTGCAAATATTTTTCCCATTCTGTCAGTTGCCTCTTCACTTTCCTGACTGTTTCTTTTGAAATACAGAAACTTCTCAATTTGATGCAATTCCAATAGTTAATTTTGGCTTTGACTGCCTGTGCCTCCATGGTCTTTTCCAAGAAGTCCTTGCTGGTACCTATATCTTGCATGGTTTCTCCATTGTTCTCTAATAAGTTGATGGTTTCAGGTCAAAGATTTAAGTCTTTAATCCATGTTGAGTGAGTTTTTGTGTTAGGTGAAAAGTTGCGGTCTTCCTTCATGCTTCTGCAAGTGGAAATCCAATTTTCCAAGCATCATTTATTGAATGGACTGTCCTTACTCCAGGGATTAGTTTTGGATCTTTGATCAAATATAAGTTGGCTGTAGATGTTTGGATTGATTTCTGGTGTTTCTATTCTGTTCCATTGGTCTATCCATCTGTTTCTCTACCAGTACCATGCTGTTTTGATAACAACTGCCCTATAGAATGTCCTGAAATCTGGTATTGTGGTGCTTCTGGTATTGTTTTTGTTGTACAAGATTGCGTTAGCTATTCGAGGTCTCCTGTGTCTCCATATGAATTTCAGCATTATTTTTTCCAGAACTAAGAAGAATGCCTTTAGTATTTTGATTGGTATTGCATTGAAACTATAAATTGCTTTTTGGAGAATGGACATTTTGATGATATTGATTCTTCCAATCCATGAGCATGGAAGATTTTTCCATTTTTTGGTATCTTCTTCTATTTCTTCCTTTAAGGTTTTGTAATTCTCATCGTAGAGATCTTTAACGTCCTTGGTTAAGTTTATTCCAAGGTATTTGATTGTTTTTGTAGCTATTGTGAATGGGATTGATCTTAGAAGTTCTTCCTCAGCTGTGGCATTGCCTGTGTATACAAAGACTGTTGATTTTTGTGCATTGATATTATATCCTGCTACTTTGCCAAACTCTTCGATGAGTTCCAATAGTCTCTTAGTAGAGTTCTTTGGGTCCCCTAAATAAAGAATCATATCATCTGCAAAGAGGGATAGTTTGAGTTCTTCCTTCCCAATTTGTATCCATTTAATTTATTTTTCTTGCCTAATAGCTCTGGCTAAAACTTCCAGAACTATATTGAATAGCGATGGTGAGAGTGGGCATCCTTGTCTGGTACCAGATCTCATTGGAAATGTTTCCAACTTTCCCCATTCAATAGGATGCTGGCAGTGGGTTTTTCATAAATTTCTTTGATTGTATTGAGGAATGTTCCTTGCATACCCAGTTTGCTTAGAGTTTTCTTCATGAAAGGGTGGTGTATTTTATCAAATGCTTTCTCTGCATCTATTGAGAGAATCATATGGTTTTTCTTCTGCAGTCCGTTAATGTGGTGTATCACATTGTTTGATTTGTGAACCGCGAACCATCCCTGTTTACCTGTTTCAATTTCTTTCTTAGTTATGGGTCTGTTTAGGTTTTCTATGTCTTCCTGGTTCAATTTAGGTAGGTTGCATGTGTCCAGCAATCTTTCCATTTCTGATAGATTTCCCTGTTTGCTGGCATACAAGTCCTTGTAGTAATTTCTTATGACTTTTTATTTCTGTGGTGTCTGTTGTTACATTTTCTTTTTCATCTCTGATTTTATTGATTTGGGTCTTTTCTTTTTTGGTTAGTTGGGCCAAGGGAGTGTCAATTTTGTTTATTTTTTCAAAAAACAGCTTTTCACTTGGCTGATTTTTTGTAATTTTTTTTTGGATTGAATCCTATTGATTTCTTCTCTGATTTTAATTATTTCTCTTCTACTAGACTTGGGTCTGGTTTGCTGCAGTTTTTCTAGATCCTTGAGATGACTTGAAAGCTCATCTATTTGGTGCCTTTCCAATTTCTTGATATAGGCACCTATTGTTATAAACTTTCCTCTTAACACTGCTTTTGCTGTATCCCATAAGTTTTGGTATGTTGTGCTGTTATCCTCATTTACTTCAGAAAGTTTTTGATTTCTCTTTTGATGTCTTCTATGACCCATTGTTCATTCAGGAGCATGTTGTTCAATCTCCATGTGTTTGCATAGGCTCTAGGGATTCCTGAGTTACTAATTTCCAACTTCATTTCCCTATGATCTGAGAAGCTGTATCGTATGATTCTAATGCTTTTGAATTTGCTGAGACTTGCTTTGTGGCCTAGTATTTGTTCAATCCTAGAGTCGGTTCCATGTGCCGCTGAAAAGAATGTAAATATTTATGTGTAGGATGAAAAGTTCTGTAGATATCTGTTAGATCCATTTGGGTTATAGTGTTGTTTAAATCTACTGTATCCTTGTTGATCTTCTTTCCTATTGATCTGTCTATTTCTCACAGTGGAGTATTGAAGTCCCCCATTACTATTATATTGGAGTCTACGTCTCCCTTTAAGTCCCTTAACAAATATTTTAAATAAACCAGTGCCCTGTAATTAGGTGCATATACATTGATAATCATTATATCTTCCTGTTGAACTGATCCCTTAATCATTAGATAGTGCCCCTCTTGTCTCTCTTAACAGTTTTTGTGTTAAAGTTTATTTTGTCTGATAATAAAATGGCTACACCTGCTCTTTTTTCATTTCTGTGGGCATGGTATATCTTTTTCCAGCCTTCACTTTCAGTCTGCAAGCATCTTTGTTGGAAGGATGTGTTTCTTGTAAGCAGCAAATAGATGGGTTTTTTCCTTAACCCAATCAGCCAATCTGTTTGATCTGTTGTTCCCTTTATTGGAATCCCTTTCCTCTTTAGTCTTGTTTCTTTATTCAACACTCCACTGCTATACCTGGCATCTGGTTCATGAGTTTTAGGTTCCCATGGATAGTTTCAGTGGCAGTTGCCAGGAATTCTTAATTCTTGTGTTCTATATGCCTTGAAAACTAGCACCACAGGAACAATGTCAAGATCTACCACGAACAAGGGATATTCTTGAAGCTCAATTATGAAAAAAATCTTTCCTGAAAGACCAATGAAACGAATTAGCATATCTGTGCCTGTTATGGAAGGAACAGTTGGGAATATCTTTGCCATGGTTTCAAGATTTTTCTCCCATTATCTTATTCATTAACATATACTGTCCTGTGCTTATGCTTATCTGTTTAGTGGGTAGTTCTCAGTGACTTTCCTGTCCCCAAGACATCAACAGCTTTTCTTTCTCTCACTGGCCTTGTGGAAAAATTTCCAAATCTTTCTATTCTGTCCCTTCTTGCACCTGATTCTAACTGTAAAAAATACTAAGAGAAGCGATTAACACCTTTACTTCTGCCAAACACTTTGCTGCTTTGAAATCTCTTCTGCTAAACAATCCAATCCATCATCTTTAAGGACAGCATCCCACAAGCTCTCCAGACAGTGAGACAAGGCAACCAACATCATCACCAGCATTCAACATGTGTGGTCTTTTTTTCAGCTACCAATGGTAATCTCATTTCCATCTGAAACCTCATCAGCATAGCCTGAACTACCTACATTTCAACCAGCATTCTGGTCTTCTTGTTACTAAAAGCTTAGTGCTTATACCTGGTGCCAAATCAAAATGACAAGATTTTGAGGGGAAAGAAAGAGAATATTTACTGACAGATGAGAGAGTAGCAGATCTCTTTGTCTCCCAAACTACCAGCCTATGACAAGGATATTTGGGGTTTTTTAAAGAGGCTACAAGGATAAGTGTGCTGGTATGAGGAATTCCTGAAGGAGCTGCAAGTCTCTGGTATCGGTGCTGAGACTTGTCACTAGATCCACATCAGTGCATTGCTTCCTATTTTGTCATGGTAGACTTTAGGTCCAAAGATGGTGAGATTGGACATAGCTAGCCAGGCCATCCTGGTCTGCAAAAGAAGTTGCAATACAAGGCAATGTACACAGTAAGACATGGGTGACCAGGAAGCCAGTAGTCCAGGTCAAAAGCATACCTTCTTTACTTTACATGCAATATAAGTACACTCTGAGCTCCCATCACAAATCTGTTGGTTCTGAAGCAGTGTTACGTGATGATCAAGGTGATCTCAGTTTTTGTCTAACATCAAAGAATTTCCACTCAGACAGGGACAGTAAGCACTGCAAGATTTATTGGGGTGAGAAGCCTCCTACCACAACAGTTAGGAGTGGGAGACTCAAGAGAAGAGTTGCCTGGGGAGCCTGAGAATACTGGTTCTTTTCATGAACAGAAGTGACTACCTACATTTAACCAATCAGGGAAGGAATGAAATAACAGGTAACCACCAATCAGAGGGCTAGAATAACAACCAATCAGAGGCAGGAATAAAATACATTAGAGGGCTGAAACTTGCAATCCTTTCTAGCCTACTCTCATGAGAAAAACCAATTAGAGGACTGGCATTGATAATCCTGTTCAGTCTACTAAACACTGGAATAAAAACAGGTGTTGCTAAATGCAACCTCTGGGAAGAACCAAGCACTTTGTTCACTCTTAAAGGGACTCTGCTCCTTTTCCTATTTTAACAGGGACATTACCTAACTGTGTAACTCCTTACAACAGCAGTAGTGGGTCATTGTTCTTAGCTGCTTGGGTTCTTGTCTCATGATGAGGGAGCATGAAAGGACTGACCCAGAAAGGTGAGTGCATATTGAAACAAAGTTTAGTGGAGAGAATTGCATCTGATAGACCGGGAGGGCATCTCAGAATAGAACTGACAACCCAATCTGTATTCAGATAAGATTTTTTATGGATCTGTGGATGGGTGCTTTAATTTCTCCTCCTGCCCTTCCCTCTCTGGGATATGACCTCCTAGAGGGATTCCTGGGTATAGAATTCCTGAAATTCCTTTTAGAATTTCATAATGGATCTAATAGCCCCCTTGATATAGAGCTGGAAAATTCTCCTAAGCTGCTCCCAGGAGAGTTGGGATCCACCTAACAGGGTTACAGAGATCAAGGGCAAGACTTTTGATACACAAATACTGTTCTGCTTCAAATTCTTGCTTCCGTATTTCTCTCTTTATTCTGCCACACATGCTCATTTCCTTCAACCTCCCTTACATAGCCTCTCCTAGGTAGTCTACATAGGTACTTGAACATATGGGTCACCATTTATTTTGGAGAGGCCCTCCGTTGGCCTGCAATCACATTTTGTCTCTATATATGGAAAAAATTCTAGGAGGATACATTCAAGGAAGAAAGCAAGATTTATTTAAAAGCAAATGGAGCCGGCGCTGCGGCTGAATAGGCTAATCCTCTGCCTTGCGGCGCCTGCACACTGGGTTCTAGTCCCGGTCGGGGCGCCAGATTCTGTCCCGGTTGCCTCTCTTCTGGGCCAGCTCTCTGCTGTGGCCAGGGAGTGCAGTGAAGGATGGCCCAAGTGCTTGGGCCCTGCACCCGCATGGGAGACCAGGATAAGCACCTGGCTCCTGGCTTCGGATCAGCATGGTGTGCTGGTCGCGGCGGCCATTGGAAGGTGAACCAACGGCAAAGGAAGACCTTTCTCTCTGTCTCTCTCTCTCTCTCACTGTCCACTCTGCCTGTCAAAAAAAAAAAAAAAAAGCAAATGGAAAGTACATTCTCAGAAAGAATTGCGGGCTTAATTGAATATTCAAAGGAGATGGTGTTTGAGGCAAGGATTGAGTATTTCCCAATTCTTTGCCACTTTTTTAAACCTTGAAATTGTCAGGAATACAAGGGCACATGGGGCTGCAGTGCATATAGGGAAATCACAGAATCAGGTGCATTATATGAGTGTAGTTCAAGTGCATTATTTGGGTGCATGTGCAAACTCTACAGCCATGTTGTAAGTTTCTACCTAGTGGAACCTGACAGCTTCATCTGTAAGGAAGGGTGCATCGGAGACTGCAGTGCGGGTGCTGCCAGTCCTCACTTCCTTGCTACCTTGCTACCTACATCAGAAGAGATACATCAGAAGACAGCCATCATTTGCTGCCTTCCAGTATGTTCATTAGGAGGAAACTGAATCAGAAACAGAGCAGCCGAAAGTCAAGCTAGACATGCTAGTATGAGATGCAGGCATCCCAAGCTGAGACTTTAGCTGCTGCACAAAATGTATGGCCCTTGAATCTTCTTCAAAGATTACCATTCATTACAATGTAGGTTGTTCAAGCATGCTGCTCCAAACTCTTCTAGCTTCTGTCCATTACCTTGTTCTATATCTGTTTCCACATTTTTGGATATTTGTAAGAGCATCACATCTACTTTTCTGTCATCAATTTTCTTTCTTTTTTTCCACATAGGCTGTTTGGAAAAATATTATAATAATAATAGGAATATTATCCTATGGGATAATTTTCACTTTGTGTTGCTATGTGGGGGCAAACTGTTGAAATCTTTATTTAATCTATACTAAACAGATCTTCTGTATATAAAGAGAATTGAAAATGAATCTTGATGTGAATGGAACGGGAGAGGGAGCGGGAAAGGGGAGGGTTGTGAGTGGGAGGGAAGTTATGGGTGGGGGGAAGCCATTGTAATCCATAAGCTGTATTTTGGAAATTTATATTCACTAAATAAAAGTTTTAAAAAATCACACAAAAAATGAAAATCAAATGGACAAAAATTAATTTAAAATAGGATAAACTTAAGCCAAACCATGTAGATAACTACTGAGTAAGTAAATAACCCAAACTCCAGTTATAAAGCAGAGATTTTCTAATCATATTTAGAAAACAAGACCTGACTTTTAATCTATGGAAATCCATGTCTGGGACTGGTGCCGTGGTGCTGTAGGTTAATTCTCCTGTGGGGCCGGCATCCCATATGGGTACAGGTTCCAGTCCTGGTAGCTCCTCTTCCAGTCCAGCTCTCTGCTGTGGCCCGAGAAAGCAGTAGAAGATGGCCCAATTGAGTGGGCCCCTACACAAGCATGGGAGACTGGTAAGAAGTAAGAAGCACCTGACTCCTGGCTTTCTGTCGGCACAGTTCCAGCCATTGCAGCCATTTGGGGAGTGAATCAACAGAAGGAAGACCTTTCTCCCTGTCTCTCCTTCTCTCTGTCTGTAACTCTACCTATCAAATAAATAAATAAAATCTTTTAAAAAAAAGAAATGCATGTCAAATATATAGGACAGCATCTGGCGCCTCGACCGGCTAATCCTCCACCTGCGGCGCCAGCATCCCTGGTTCTAGTCCCGGTCGAGGCGCCAGATGCTGTCCTGGTAGCCTCTCTTCCAGTCCAGCTTGAATTCTTGGAATTTTTGATTTTAGTATATGTGCTGCTGCAGTGAGCATGGAAGTTTTTGGTTTTATAAGAGTTTCAAATGAGTTTACATTGACTCTCAGATGAGACATTGGACTTTGACCAAAGTCCAAGTAATGAAAAGCTAACTCATACCATGCAAAACCCTAATCATAATGTTTATCATGTTTATCATATGTTTATTAAGCAAAATAACCTTGAGAACAAGAGAAATTAACAAAGATGAGGTATACTTCATAATAATAAAATACTCTCTACAGCTGGGTGATTTAATATTATTAGATATGTATGCACATGCCATAAAAATGTATTTCTCAATAAAATAGACAAATTCACAAATATAGTTGGGGAAATAAATAGAAAATTATAATGATTATAAATATTTTCAAAACATTATCAATCTACTAGTCCTAGTTGATATTTATAGTCTTCTCCATTTATAAACAGTAAAATTTTATCTTTGAAAGTATTCAGAGTACTTTTTTCTTACTTTTTTTTAATATAAAGAGTACAGAGTTTATGTATTTCAGAGATACATTTCTAAGAACTTAAGAATACTTCTGTGCCTCCCCTATCCCTCCTCATTCTGCTGATTCTTTTGTTCTTTCAATTTTTGTGATAGTCTACTTCCAATTTACATTATACTGACAGTCTTAATAGTCCACTAAATACAGTGCTCAACCTTTTAAAAAGTCAAAAGACCTCTTTTACACAGGAATATAGCCAAGGGCTATAAATGATAATCAGATCATATGATGTTAATTTCACTCTTATATTTTTTATTTTTTTTCTTTTAGCAACCTACATTAACTACTACAAATTAGAGAAAACAGTATATTTGTTTTTGGGTCTGGCTTATTTCACTAAGCATAAGGGCTCCAGTTGCATCCATTGTGTTGGAAAAGATGGGATTTCATTCTTTTTTACAGCTGAGTAGTAGTCCACAGTGTTTGTATAAATTTTCTTTAACCAGACATTGGTTGGTGGACATCTGGATTGATTCCATTTCTTAGCTATTGTCAATTAGCTGCAATAAATGGTACAGATAATGCTGTCATATGCTGATCTCATTTCATCTGGGTAAATTCCTAGACGTAAGATGGCTGGGTCATATTTTAGATCTATTTTCAGCTGTTTGAGGTATTTCCATTCTGTCTTCTATAATGGTTATACCAGTTTACATTTCCTAACAGCATATTAAGGGACCATTTTTTCTCACCAGCATTTAATATTTTTTGATTTTTGGATGATAGCCATTCTAACTGGGGTGAAGTAAAACCTTGTGGTGATTTTTATTTGCATTTCCCTGATGGCTAGTGATCTTGAGCATTTTTTCATATGTCTGCTTGGCCACTTCTATTTCATCCTTTGAAAAATACCTGTTGGTGTTTTTTGCCCATTTCTTAAATAGATTGTTCATTTTGTTTTTGTTGAGCTTCTTGAGTTCTTTATATATTCTGCATATGAATCCTTTATCAGATGCAGTTTGCAAATATACTCTCACATTATGTCAGTTACTTCATAATTCTGTTGAGTGTTTTCTTTTCTATGAAGAAACTTAGCTTGAGGTAGTCCCATTCATCTGTTTTTAAATTTATTGCCTTTATTGCCTATGCTTCTCAGTCATTCCAAGAAGCTTTTCCCTATGCCAATGTCTTGTGGTCTTTTCCCTATGTTTTTGAGTGCATTTTTAGAAAGAAAAATATAAAAATATAAATTCTTAAGTTTCAAATATTTTGAAAGTATTGAATAGTGTCAGAA
Source organism: Lepus europaeus (assembly GCF_033115175.1). Classification (NCBI taxonomy): domain Eukaryota; kingdom Metazoa; phylum Chordata; class Mammalia; order Lagomorpha; family Leporidae; genus Lepus; species Lepus europaeus. Next base: position 65,581,922 of record NC_084831.1, read on the forward strand.
AATGTTAGTTTAACCATAACTTGAGAAAATTAGAAATAAATTAGTAATATATGTGAGGGAAATTTATAAATTAAAAACATACAGAAAAAAGAATTTATCAAGAGAAATTATTGTGAGTTGTATAAAAATAAAAACCACAATATAGCAAAAGCAGTGAAAAATGACTGTAACATAAATTGCAGTACAAACTGTTAGTATTGGAAGAAATGTACCATAAATTATATGTATTTCTACATTTAGAATGTAGTTTAAAAGAGAAATGCAGTATAAGATGGAAAATGTAATACAAAGGGGAAAATTAAATTTAAAAATGGAATTTTAAATGCTAAACATGGGATTAAAATGAAATAGCAAGTAAAAGAATGCATACATTTCTCAAAAAACACCACACAATTAAAAATTCTTCTAAGTAGGATTTTCAATTCATGAGATGACATACATCATATAACAAAAATGAAATATTCACATCATTGGGGTGTATATTTTTAAAAGGAAATTAAAAAATAATATTTTGCCAATAACTTTAATAAATTTGAGAAAATCAACCCTTTTTCAAAAGTCAAACTTACTGAAAATGAGTACAAATAATTTCCAAAAACTGTATATTCAGATATCTGTTAAAACATTTGTGCCAGGGGATTCCAATACAATCCCATCAAGATTGAATGTACCAATGCCATCTCACTAGTCCAAGTAATCAATTTCAGTTCACAATTGATCACACTGATAGGTCTAAGAGTCAAAGGGATCACACAAACAAGACTAGTGTCTGCTAATACTAACTGATAGAATCAAAAAGGGAGAGAACGATTCATTATGGGAAGTGGGATACACAGTAGACTCATAGAATGGAAGATGTCCTAAACAGCACTCTGGCCTCAGAATCAGCCCTTAAGGCATTCGGATATGGCTGAAGAGTCCATGAGAGTATTTTAGGCATAGAAAGCCAAGACACTTTGGGAAAAAAAAAAAAAAAAAAAAAAACTAAATGAAAGATCTCTGCAAGTGAGATCCCAATGCCCAATGGAAAGAACAGGGCCATCAAAGAAGGAGGTGCCTTTCTCTGAAGGGAGGAGAGAACTTCCATTTTCACTATGACCCTGTCTGAATAAGATCGAAGTCGGCAAACTCAAAAGGCTTCCATAGCCTTGGCAAGTCATGAATAGAGCCTAGGGAGATTACTGAAGCCATAAACAAGAGTGCCAAATTGTTAAGTCAACAACAGGAGTCACTGTGTACTTACTTCTCATGTGGGATCTGTCCTTAATGTGTTGTCCAATGTGAAATAATGCTATAACTAGTACTGAAACAGTATTTTACACTTTATGTTATGGTGGGTGCAAACTGATGAAATCTTTACTTAATATATACTAAATCAATCTTCTGTATATAAAGATAATTGAAAATGAATCTTGATGTGAATGGAATGGGAGAGGGGGCGGGATATGGGGGGGGTGCGAGTGGGAGGGATATTATGGGGGGTGGAATCCATTGTAATCCATAAACTGTACTTTGGAAATTTATATTTACTAAATAAAAAAAAATTCAATTTTCCATTAATGGTGTCTCTCCAAAAAGAACTTCATTCCTGTATGACTTTACTTTAGCATTCCTTAATTATTTTTATCAAACATTCACAAAATACAAATGTTAACTTTATCTTATAGGTAATAACAAAGGAAAAATATTTACAATTTTTTTAAGTCCTATTTTTTAAATGTCAGGACATGGTAAAACAAAACAAAAGCTTTAAAACCAATGCTCTTAGTAAACCCCAAAACACTTAAAAATTATTGAACACTTGGGTCTAGCTTCCCCCATCAATGCAATAGTTAATGATCAAATCTTATTTATCCTGGAGCTGGTGCTATGGCACAGCAGGTTAACACCCTGGCCTGAAGCGCCGGCATCTCATATGTGGACGTTCGAGACCCAGATGCTCCACTTAGATCCAGCTCTCTGCTATGTCCTGGGAAAGCAGTAGAAGATGGTCCAAGTCCTTGGGCTTCTACCAGCGTGGAAGGCCTGGAGGAAGCTCCTGGCTCCTGGCTTTGGATAGTCACAGCTCTGGCCATTACGGCCAATTGGGGAGTGAATCAACTGATGGAAGACCTCTCTCTCTCTCTCTCTCTCTCCTCTCTTTGTAACTCTGACTTTCAAATAAATAAATAAATCTTAAAAAAATTCCTTAAAAAAACATTGTATTTATCCTTGGAATGCATGTTTGCTTTAATATTTGCAGCCAATAAATATCATTTGTTAAAAAAGGTAAGAACTATACATTCATTATCACATCTGAAGAAACAACATTTGACAATATTCACAATTTGCTCATGATTATAAACACTACTGCTGGTGCTAGAGTTGTGGTGTAGGTGGTTGTGCCACAATCTGCCACACAAGTCATCCTGCTCCACTTCTTATACATCTCGCTAATGTGCCTGGGAAAGCAATGGAGGATGGCCTAAGTGCTTGGATCTCTGCATTCATGTGGCAAACCCAGAAGAAGTTCTTGTCTCCTAGCTTCAGCCTGCCTGGCTCACCTCTGGCATCTGCTGTCATTTGGGGGAGTGTACCAGTAGATGGAATGTCTCCCACCTTACTTCTCTCCCTAATTCTCTGTAATTCTGCCTTTCAAATAAATAGATAGATAGATAGATAGATAGATAGATAGATAGATAGATAAACTTTATGGAGCCCACTCTCCTTAATTCTCTCTCCATTCATAGCAGAGTAAAAGGAAATAGTGAGATGACACCAAAACTCAAGTTTTCCTCTAGATAGGAAAATAAGAGACATAGACACATTTTCAAGTTTAGCTTTTTCCAGGAGGCTAAACTTTGGTGAAAATTCCCTGAATCTGGGGGCTGCTGGGAGGAAAAAGCTATTTTACTGAGTTAAAGCACAAAGTGATGGAGAAAAACACTTTTAACCTATCGTTGGAGGTGAGAAAGAGAATATTCATTCAACATTCTAGGTTGTGGAGGTGTTTCTCAGGGACATTGATTCTGCTACCCTCTTCTGGGAGCTCTGAAGACACCTCGCATGCTCTAGATGCCTGAGGGTTTCTTGCAGTCAGCTGCTGCTCCAACTAAATTCTAGTACCACACATAGACACCAGAGAGAGCAAGATATTGTGGGTTTCTAAACATAGAAACCAGAAGATGAAAATAACAAAGGATCTCCATGGTTAGAAATTTGCCTACACCAATCTTGAGACTGAATCACACAAAATATTTGAGAACATTTTAGAAACTACAGCTAGACCAGTATTTACATATGTTTTCCTCTGTAAAGCTAGGTTGTAAAGACTAAAAATGGTTTTCTCAAATGTGCAAATGCCACCATAAAGTAAAAGAGCACAAATAAGAACAGGAAAGAATGAGGCAATCAAGGGAACAAATTAATATATTGATTCTAAAAAAAATTAATTACTTCACAAGGAATTCAAATTCATCATGATAGAAATATTCAATGAGCCCAGGAAAATGATAAATGAACAACATCAGAATTTCAACAATATGAAAAAAATAGAGAAGAATTAAACAGAAATTTTAGATTGTAAGAATACAAAAACTGAATTGAAAGTTCTTTAGAGAAGTTTAAAAGTAGCCTTGATGAAACAGAAGATAGAATTGAGGAACTCAAAGCTAGGTCACTTATGATGATGTATTCAGAGTTGTAATAGAAAACTGAGTGAAGAAAAGAATTGACCCTATCGAATGAAACAAAATACACTTATAGAAGTTATAGAAAATTAAGAGAGAGAAAAACACAGAAAGATATTTGAAAAAATAAAGGACAAAACATTCCCAATCTGAGGAAGAAATGGGACATCTTCATTCAAGAGGATGCTAATATGGATAAGTTCAAACACATCCATACTAAGATAAATTATAACTGAACAGCTAAGTCAAAGAATGAATTTTGAAAGCAGCAAGAAAAAAAATAACATATACAAAGGATTCTCCAAATAACAAATGTCTAATCCATCAATTTCTCAGCAAAAGGCTTGCAGAAGAGATTAGAATGATACGTTCAAACAAACAAACAAAAAAAGTAGATAATTCTGCAAATCAAGTTACTATATCTGGCAAAACTGTCCTTAAAAAAATGAAAAAGAAATAGACTTTCTCAGATAAATAAGAGGTAAGGGAATTCATCATCACTAAACCTGCCTTACGGTTAACTAAAAGAAGTCCTTCAATTCAGAAAGAAAGGACAGTATTAGGCAAACACAGATAAGTATATAGCTTTCTGATAAAGGTAATAAGTAGACAAATAAAGAGTACTATAATATTTTGCATGTAAATCAATTTAAATTCTGGTATGGAATTTAAAAAGCAAATATTTTTAAAATCTAAGAGTTTAAAAATGCATATGTGTATATATAATATGAAACACATAATTTGTAGCATCATTAATGCAAACTGGGTTTTGTAGGATAAGTACAACATATAAATATTGTATTTAGTTGAAGTTCACTTCAAGTTAAACAAGAATTTTTGTAGGTATAAGCTGCTTTATGCAAGTTCGATTGATGACCCCTCAAATACTCGTAAAAGATACACAAAGGAAAATGAGAAAGAAATCAACACATGTCACAACAGAAACATCAATGAAACTTAAAGGAGCTATTAAAAGGAAAAGAGGGATAAGATCTTCTGTATATAATTAGAAATGAATCTTAATGAAGAATGGGATGGGAGAGTGAGTAGGAGATGGATGGTTTGAGCATGGGAGGATGGTTATGGGGGAAAAAAACCAATATAATCCAAAAGTTGTACTTTTGAAATTATACTTATTAAATAAAAGTTTAAAAAAGAAGCAATAAGAAGTTATAATATAGAAAATAAGAAAAAATTGCAATAGTAAGCATTTCATTATCAGCAATTATTTTAAATGTAAATAATTTAAATTCCCTAAAAAAAGTCATATTATTTGAATGGATAAATCTAAGACACAACTATATACTGTTTAAAAGAGACTCATTTTAGATTTGAATGCACATATAGGGTGAGCGTAAATACATAGAAAAATATTTTCCATGGTTACAGTAACAACAGGAAGCGAGGGAGACCACATCTATGTCAGATAAAATAGACTTTTGGTAAAAAATATTTAGAAGAGGAAAAGAAGGACATTATATAATGATAAAGGGTAAATCACCAGAAAGATATAATAGTTACAAATAAATTTTTGGTAAATTATAAATTATTTCTATTATGTACCTAACATCAAATATTCAGAGAACTAGGGAGGGCATTGTGGTACTGCAAACTACTGCTTGGGGCACCTGATTTGCAAATTGGCATATGTGCAGCTACTGCACATATGATCCAGAATTCTACTAATGCATCTTGCAAGGCAACAGAAAATGCTACAAGTTCTTGGTGCTCTATCACCCGTGTGGGAGGACTTGATGGATCAATAATCTCTGGATTAAAAAAGAAATCAAGAGATACTTAGAAAATATCTTGAGACAAACACACACTAAATGCACCACACCATAAAGAGTGCAATATAACAAATTTAACAGGAGATAGGAAATAAATAAAGATTACAGTAAATATCAATTAAAGTAATTTAATGGGGCTGACATTTTGATACTTTTTGCAATGCCAGTTTAGATACTACTTGCAATGCCAGTTTCCTATATCAGAGTTCTGGTTTGAGTCCCAACTGCTTTTCTTTCTTCCTTCCTCCCTTCCTTCCTTCCTTCCTTCCTTCCTTCCTTCCTTCCTTCCTTCCTTCCTTTCTTTCTTTCTTTTTTAAGACTTACTTATTTTTACTTGAAAGGCAGAGTTACAGAGAAGCAGAGGCAGAGAGAGAGAGAGAGAGAGAGAGAGAGAGAGAGAGAGAGAGAGTTTTCTATCCTCCGGTTCACTCCCCAGATGGCCACAACAGCCCAAGTTATGCCGATCCGAAGCCAGGAGCCAGAAGCTTCTTCCAGATCTCCCACGTGGGTGCAGGATCCCAAGCACTTGGGCCATCCTCCACTGCTTTCCCAGGCATAGCAAGGAGCTGGATAAGGAGCAATTGGGACTCTAAAGGTGCCCATATGGAATGCCAGTGCTGCAGGCTGTGGCTTTACCCACTACACCACAGCCCCTGCTTTGTTTTCAGTACAGCTTCCTGCTAATGAGCCTAGGAAAGCAGCAGAAGATAGCCCAAGTACTTTAGCTGGTGCCACAGATGTCGAAGAGCAGGGTGATGTTACTGGCTTTTTAATTTAGCCTAGCCCAGCCCTGGAGGTTGTGTCTATTTGGGAAGTGAATCATTGAACGAGAGTGCTCTCTCTCTCTCTCTCTCTCTCTCCTTTTCTCTCTGTTTCTGTTCCTTTCAAATAAATAATTAGATAGTAAAAGTTGTATTTTGAGAAGATCAACCAAATTAATAAACATGGAGCTAGAAAAATAAAAAAGTAAACAAAATTTGAAAATAAAGATATGTTATAACGTTCTCAGAAATTAAAAAAAATGACTATTATGAACAGCACTACATAAAAAAGGACAACCTTAAAGAAATGGAGAAGTTCAAAGTTCTATATAGATTGAATCATGAAGGAACTGGTAATCTGAACAGAGCTGTAAAGAGACTGAGTCAGTAATCAAAACTCTCCCATCCTTCATCTTAGAAAAGCCCAAGATCAAGTATGATTACTTGAGAATTATGCCAGCATTACCCTAATTGCAAAGCTATACAAATACATTAAACTATAATAAAACTCTAGGACAATATCTTGATGAATATGGATTCAAATTCCTTAACACAATAAATTCTATGGCACATGAAAAGGATTATACTCTATGATCAAATGAGATAGGGAAACAGGTTTAGTATACAAAAATAATAAATATGATTAACTATGACAACAAAATGAAGTAGAGAAAACATACGGACATTTCCATGAAAGCAGAAAATACTTTTGACAATACTTAACACCCTTTCATGATAAAAACAATCAGCAAACTAAGAATAACTTTAATATTATTGGCCGGCGCCGTGGCTCAACAGGCTAATCCTCCGCCTTGTGGCGCCAGCACACCGGGTTCTAGTCCCGGTCGGGGCACCGATCCTGTCCCGGTTGCCCCTCTTCCAGGCCAGCTCTCTGCTATGGCCAGGGAGTGCAGTGGAGGATGGCCCAAGTGTTTGGGCTCTGCACCCCATGGGAGACCAGGATAAGCACCTGGCTCCTGCCATCGGAACAGCGCGGTGCGCCGGCCGCAGCGCGCCTACCGCGGCGGCCATTGGAGGGTGAACCAACGGCAAAGGAAGACCTTTCTCTCTGTCTCTCTCTCTCTCACTGTCCACTCTGCCTGTCAAAAATAAAAAAAAAAATAATAAAAATAATTAAAAAAAAGAATAACTTTAATATTATAAAAACTACATATTAACTACCATAGGTACCAGGAAACCAAATTGAAAAAAATAAACTACAAGTTTTTCTGTAAGACTGGAAATAAGGCAAAGATGATAATTCCATTTTTGTTTTAACATTTATCCTACGTATTTGAAAGATGTAGTTACAGAGAGAGAGGGAGAGAGAGAGAGAGAGAGTTCTTTCATCCACTGGTTCACTTCCCAAGTGATGGCAATGGCCAGAGATGGGCCAGGAAGGCTGAAGCCAGGAGCCAGGGGCTTCTTCCAGATCTTCCACATACATGCAGAGACTGAAGTGCTCGGGTTGTCCTCTATTGCTTTCTCAGGCAAATTTACAGGGGGCTGGATTGGAAGTGGTGCAGCTGTGATGCAAACAAGCACCCATATGGGATGCAGACACTGTAGGCTGCAGTTTATCCCCCTACACAACAATGGCAGTCTCAAGACACCCATTCTTCACATTTCTGTTCAACAGTATTAGGTAGAACAATTAGGCAAGAAAAATAAATGCATAAATGCATTCAGATTGGGAGTGATGCATAATGACATAATTTTATATGTAGATAATAAACTTTTAACAACAGCTAAAAACACTTTTAGAAGAAATAAGAAACTCCAACCATTGCATGGTACAAAATCAACATACAAACATCAGTTAAATGCCTATATAAAAAATAAAGCCCTAAAAATAAATAAATAATTCCAATTATTAAATAACTTGAAAATAGATAACATACTTAAGACTAATATTAACAAAGGATGTTAGAAACGTACACACTGAAAACTACAAAATATCACCAAAATTTATCATCTAAATAAATGCAAAGATATTCCATGTTCATGGATTAGAAGACTTAAGTCTTTAAATGTCCATATTACCCATTGTCATCCACTGATGCCTACTAGAAATGAAATATATAAAGTTCTAGGACATATCATGGTAAATACAGATGCAAAAATCCTTAACAAATATTAGCAAATCAAATTCCATGTCACATTATAAGGATTATGCTACCCCTAATGACATTTTAAGTAGGATTAAAAAATTCTAAAATTCATATAGAACCACAAAAGGGATCAAATGACCAAAACAATCTGAAAGAATAATGAAGTCAGAAGTTGCACACCTTACCTTGTGATTTTATCATATATTATAAATATTCAGTAATCAAAAAGTATGATACTAGCAGAAATATAAACACAGAGTCCACTGAGCAAAATAGAAAATCCACAAAAATATTCATGTATGTGTTGCCAAATAATTTGTGATGGAGTTACTATGAGTATACAATGAGGTATGATAGTCTATTTCACATGGTTAGGATAACTGCATATCTGTGTATGAAATAATGTTATAACGTTCTCAGAAATTAAAAAAAATGACTATTATGAACAGCACTACATAAAAAAGGACAACCTTACCTGTGTGTACTGAATATATACACATGATTAAATCAAAGGTAACAGCTTAGTAAAGAAACAATCTAAAGAATAAGAGAAATGTTTGGAAACTATATAGCTGATAAAGTTAATATCCAAAAAGATAAGGACATTTATCACACAATGCCAGCAACAAAAGACCCAAATAACTCAATTTAAAAATGTGCATAAACCTAGACATTTCTCCAAAGAATTTATGCAAACAGCTAATAGATATAAGAAAAGATGATCAATATCATTAAATATCAGAAAAATGCAAATCAAAACTATAATGAAATATCAATTCACATAAAAATAAATATCAATAAATACTGGATGATTTTCTGAATAAATTAAATCTCTTGTGTACTGTTGGTCTAAATGTAAAATGGTGCAGTTATAAAGGAAAATAGTATGTAATTTCTTCAAAAATTTTAAGTGAGTACTACCATATTACTCAGGAATCCTTCTTGTAGGTACTTGTGCAAAGAGAGTTGAAAATAGGATGTTGAAGAGATTTCTTACCCACATGTGCATTTCAACATTACATATAAAAGGAAGAGTATGAATCAACCTAAGTAACTATTAACTAATGAGTGAATAAAGAATTTTATAATACATCGAATTAAGTATTATTCAGTCTCAAAAGTGTAGAAAATCCTGCCATCTGCTACAGTTAAAACCTTGAGAACATTACATTAAGTGGAATAAGTAAGTCACTGAAAGATAAACTTGACATGGTTCCATTTTTATATCTAACGTAGTCAGACAGATAGAAACAGGAAGTAACATGGTGGTTTCCAGTGGCTGAGGTGGAAGTATATGACAGTGGCTGGTTAATGTACAGAATTTGAATTATTCAGGATGAAAAAACTTCTATATATCTGTTGTACAACCATGTGTGTTTAATCAACAACACTGTATCGTACCTTAAAAAAGTTTATTAAGGAGGTAGGTTTCCTGTTAGTATTATTTTACTACAGTAATAAAAAAGTAGATGAAATGAGAATAAAGGAAAGTGAGTGTTCAATGGAATAAGAGTTGTGTGTTGTTTAAGGTGTTATTTCTGTAACAGATCTGCGAGCTTCACATCACATCAGACTTCACGAAATATTGCAGAAGTATTGTAACAAAAACATCAAGATACCAGCATACAAATAAACAACTAGACCAGTGGAATGAATTGAGATTCTAGAAATGAATTTACAAATCTATTGTGAGTTTATCTTTGACAAAAATGTATGCCAAAAGCATACATTGGATAAAAGAGTCTCTTTGATACATGCTGCTGAGAAACTGGATATCCATAGGCAGAAGACTGAAATTTGACCCCTAGCCCTACCTCTTATCCCATACAAAATCCAACACAAAAGGGATCAAAGGTCTAAATGTAAGACCTGAAACCATGAAGAGAAAAGTAGGGGTAACTCTCAAGACATTAGCATTGGCAACTAATTTTTAATACCCAAAGCACAAGCAATGAAATAAAAAAAAAATAAATAACTCAGATTACACCAAAACTAAGAATCTTCTTCGTGGTAAAGGAAACAGTTAATAGAGTGAAGAAGCAGCTAGTAAAAAGGAAGAAAATATTTGTAAACTACTTATATGACAAAAGATTCATATCCAGCATACATAAGAAACTCAGAAACTCAAGAGCAATAACAACAACAAAAAACAGTCAGCTAAGAAATGGGCAGAGGGCCAGCGCCGCAGCTCAGTAGGCTAATCCTCCGCCTTGTGGCGCCAGCACACCGGGTTCTAGTCCCGGTCGGGGCACTGATCCTGTCCCGGTTGCCCCTCTTCCAGGCCAGCTCTCTGCTGTGGCCAGGGAGTGCAGTGGAGGATGGCCCAAGTGCTTGGGCCCTGCACCCCATGGGAGACCAGGAGAAGCACCTGGCTCCTGGCTTCGGATCAACGCGGTGCGCCAGCCGCAGCGCGCCTACCGCGGCGGCCATTGTAGGGTGAACGAACGGCAAAAGGAAGACCTTTCTCTCTGTCTCCCTCTACTGTCCACTCTGCCTGTCCAAAAAAAAAAAAAAAAAAAAGAAATGGGCAAAGGATCTGAATAGACATTTATCAAAAAGGAAATATAAATGATCAATGAATACATGAAAAAATTCATTATCACTGGCCAGCAAGGAAATGTAAATCAAAACTACAGTAACATGTAGGTATTGTCAAATAGCAAGAATAGGTACTATCAAAAAGTCCACAACAAATGCTAGTGAGATGTGGAGTAAATACTGCTGGCAGGATGGTGTGTTGCCTCAAAAAATTAAAAATATATCTATCCTATGACCCAGATGTCCCACTTCTGGGTATATGCAATCAGCATGTAGTGATACGTCTGCACTCCCATGTTTATTGAAACACTTTTTACAATAATCAAGATATAGAGTCGCAGACATTTGGCATATCAAAGATGCCACTTACACTTGCAATGTCCACAACCCATATTTGTGTACTTGAGTTTGATTCCTGCCTCCACTCTTGCTTCCAGTTTCCTGGAACAAATGTACATTTTAAAAATTAGCACAAACATACAAAAATTAGCTAACACACCCCTTGGGAAGTAGAAGGTGGTGGGAATCCGCTGCTTGAGTCATCACCGATGGCTCCCAGGGTCTGCATCGGCCAGAGCTGCAGGAGCCAGAGCTGCAGGGAATCAAACCCAACTTCTGAGGATTTCCTGCTATATCTAGCTGTCCCAAGAAGAAACATCAGCAGGAGGTTGACTGGGTGTGTGGATGCCCTAAGACAAAGAACTTAACAGGACTCTAGAGTTAGAGGAGGATATGTTCCCAAGGACATTCTATCCAAAGAAATTTAGCAACTGATTTAAATAATCTTCATAATGATGCTAAGACAGACTGACTCTATTTTAAAAGCATATTCCCTTTTTCCTTACTCTAGATTCTCATGGATTTGGATTCCTTGAACTACATGAACTATTAACCTGACCACATATTTCTTCTGTCGGAAAATGAATGGAGCCTGCTAAACCCCTTTGCCTGTTCATCAACTCTTTTGGACTCATTTTTGCTGTGGTCTTCAGGTTTTTTCTTAGGTTTCTGAAGTTGATGATCATTATTCCCCAAGCAGAACTGAGTCCATTATGTGTGTCTGAAGTCTTTTCCTTCCTGATATCTCTATCTTTAAAGCTGTTGTCCATATGGAGTTCTCTGGAATCATTGACCAATTTGGTCTCATACCCAGGTGCTTAGACAGAACAATAGGTCACACTCTTAATCAGTGGCAGAATAAGAACTTTTTGAAAAGTTGATGGAAACCACCATAAACTTTGCCTACTTTTCCAAGAAAAATGTTTTTCTAGGTAATCCAAACGAGTAAGTTTATCCACCAAGGAGGACAGCCTGACATTTTCAGTAAGAGTAAAATTTGGACACAATATAAATGAGATGTCAATTCCTTAAAGGATGCTGCAGTTGAGTAATTCTGAGTGTGCTCACTATTCTGTGGGAATTGTGACCTCTGACTGCAAACAACACTGGTAGCTGAATGGTGAACACGTGTGTTGAAATACAAAAATTATTCCAGCACTAAAATGTTTAATATTTTTAACATTGGAAAAAAAGTGGTATATATTAATCGTCAAATACTGAACTGAGATGTATTTTTAACTGATGATTGGATCATTGATGAATTACAAAAGAACATTTCTGTAGAGGGTAAGATCACAGTTAATGAGTGGAAGATGCCAGAAAAACAATAATAAACCATAAAAAGAAGTAAGAATTGGTTATCAATGGAGACAAAATAAAAATTGCTATAGAATAGAAGGAAGGTTTTGTGATTTAGAGGGCACATTTAAAGGCTTCTGGATGCCTGGTAAAATTCCATTTCCTGGCATTTACAGCAGTTATTATGTGGATTTGTGCTAATTTTTTAAAATGTACATTTGTTTTATATTTTTGTATATATTTTGTTTCATTTATTTAATGGGAACAATACACGTATTTTTATATTCTCATGGAAAAGACCTAATTGAAAATAGAGATTGGTAAATAAAAACTGCTAGCAGAATACTCTTCTTTAAAAATACAATATTTATTTATTTATTTAAAAGAACATAAAAGACAGGAGGAGACACAGAAAGGAAAAAGAAATTTTTAATCAGCTGGTTCTCTCCCCAGAGAGCCACAACTGTTAGGGCTTAATGAGGCTGATGGCAAGGATAGAAACAGCATCATGGTTTCCCACATGGATGCCAAGGATATATTCAACTATTTCTCAGGTACATTAGCAGGAAGCTGGATTAGAAGCAGGGTACCTGGTAGTGAAATCAGCATTATGACATAAGATGTCAGCATTGGAAGCAGAAACTTAACCTGCTGTGCCAAATGCCAGAAGGCATTCAAAGATGGACCCTAGTAGAATTTGGCTTTACTTAGGAGAAAAAGAAGCTTATTTATAATAATACTTTAGTTGGAAAGTGAGCATAGATTTAAGTAGGTGGCCAAATGAGAATCTGGACATATGGACATTCGGACGTATGTTCTAACTTCCACTTCCCAGCTTCATTTAGACAAGAGATTGTCAAATGTCTTTGGAGTTTGAGGAAAGGGGGCTAAAAGTTTGATGTGACAAGAGAATTTACACAACTGAAAATCAAGAAAGAAAGGAAAGGACTGAAATAGAAAAATGCAATAGGATTGCTTGAATCAATAACTGCCACTTGCAGTTAATGGTTATGATCTCAAAATAACAGAACCATCACGTAGCTTTTTTATTTTATTTTTTATTTTTTTAATTAAACTTTTATCTAATGAATATAAATTTCCAAAGTACAGCTTATGGGTTACAATGGCTTCCCCCTCCCAAAACTTCCCTCCCACCCACAACCCTCCCATTTCCCACTCCCTCTCCCCTTCCAATCACATCATGATTCATTTTCAATTCTCTTTATATACAGAAGATCAGTTTAGTATATATTAGGTAACGATTTCAACAGTTTGTCCCCCTATAGAAACACAAAGTGAAAAAAAATACTGTTGGAGTACTTGTTATCGCATTACATAAGAGTCTACAGCACATTAAAGACAGAGATCCTACGTAATATTTTTTTTAAAAATTAATTAATTTTCTATGCCATTTCCAATTTAACACCAGGTTTTTTTTTTTTCATTTCCAATTATCTTTATATACAGAAGATTGATTCAGTATATAATTAGTAAAGATCTCATCAGTTTGTACCCACGCAGAAACACAAAGTGTAAAAATACTGTTTCAGTACTAGTTATAGCATCACTGCACATTAGAGAACACATTAAGGACAGATCTCATATGGGATGTAAGTACACAGTGACTTCTGTTGCTGACTTAACAATTTGACACTCCTGTTCATGGCGTCAGTAATCTCCCTAGGCTCTAGTCATGAGTTGCCAGGGCTATGGAAGCCTTTAGAGTTCTCTGACTTTGATCTTATTCCGATAGGGTCATAGTCAAAGTGGAAGTTCTCTCCTCCCTTCAGAGAAAGGTACCTCCTTCTTTGATGGCCCCGTTCTTTCCACTGGGATCTCACTCACAGAGATCTTTCATTTAGGTCTTCTTGTTTTTTTTCTTTTCCATGGTATCTTGGCTTTCCATGCCTACAATACTCTCATGGGCTCTTCATCCAGATCCGAATGCCTTAAGGGCTGATTCTGAGGCCAGAGTGTTGTTTAGGACGTCTGCCATTCTATGAGTCTGCTGTGTATCCCCCTTCCCATGTTGGATCATTCTCTCCCTTTTTGATTCTATCAGTTAGTATTAGCAGACACTTGTCTTGTTTGTGTGATCCCTTTGATTCTTAGACCTATCAGAGCCATCGAATGTGAACTGAAATTGATCACATGGACTAGTGAGATGGCATTGGTACATGCCACCTTGATGGGATTGTACTGGAATCCCCTGGCACATTTTTAACTCCATCATTTGGGGCAAGTCTGATTGTGCATGTCCCAAATTGTACATCTCCTCCCTCTCTTTTTCCACTCTGAAATTTAACAGGGATCACCTTTCAGTTAAAATTTAAACACCTAAGAAAAATTGTGTATTAAATACAGAGTTCAACCACTAGTACTAGAAAAACAACAACAACAAATACTAAAAAGGATAAAGTATTACATTGTACATCTAGAGTCAGGACAAGAGCTGATCAGGTCATTGTTTCTTGTAGTGTCCATTTCACTTCAACAGGTTTCCCCTTTGGTGCTCAGTTGTCGCCGATCAGGGAAAACAAATGATATTTGTCTCTTTGGGACTGGCTTAATTCACTCAGCATGATGTTTTCCAGATTCCTCCATCTTGTTGCAAATGTCTGGGTTTCATTGTTCCTTACGGCTGTATAGTATTCTATGGAGTACATGTCCCATAATTTCTTTATCCAATCTACTGTTGATGGGCATTTGGGTTGGTTCCAGGTCTTAGCTATTGTGAATTGAGCTGCAATAAACATTAAGGTGCAGACAGCTTTTTTATTTGCCAAATTAATTTCCTTTGGGTAAATTCCAAGGAGTGGGATGGCTGGGTTGTATGGTAGGGTTATGTTCAGGTTTCTGAGGAATCTCCAGACTGACTTCCATAGTGGCTTCACCAGTTTGCATTCCCACCAACAGTGGGTTAGTGTCCCTTTTTCCCCACATCCTCTCCAGCCTCTATTGTTGGTAGATTTCTGAATGTGAACCATTCTCACAGGGGTGAGGTGAAACCTCATTGTGGTTTTGATTTGCATTTCTCTGATTGCTAGTGATCTTGAACATTTTTTCATGTGTCTGTTGGCCATTTGGATTTCCTCTTTTGAAAAATGTCTATTGAAGTCCTTGACCCATCTCTTCAGTGGGTTGTTTGTTCTGTTGTTGTGGATTTTCTTGATTTCTTTGTAGATTCTGGTTATCAACCCTTTATCTGTAGTATAGTTTGCAATTATTTTTTCCCATTCTGTTGGTTGCCTCTTCACTTTCCCGACTGTTTCTTTTGAAGTACAGAAACTTCTCAATTTGATGCAATCCCAAATGTTAATTTTGTTCTTGACTGCCTGTGCTCCTGGGGCCTTTTCCAAGAAGTCTTTGCCTGTACCTATATCTTGCAGGGTTTCTCCAATGCTTTCTAATAATTTGATGGTTTTGGGTCGTAGATTTAAGTCTTTAATCCATGTTGAGTGAATTTTTGTGTAAGGTGAAAGGTATGGGTCTTGCTTCAGGCTTCTGCACGTGGAAATCCAATTTTCCAAGCACCATTTATTGAATAGGCTGTCCTTATTCCAGGGATTAGTTTTGGATCTTTGATCAAATATAAGTTGGTTGTAGATGTTTGGATTGATTTCTGGTGTTTTTATTCTATTCCATTGGTCTATCCATCTGTTTCTCTACCAGTACCATGCTGTTTTGATAACAACTGCCTTGTAGTATGACCTGAAATCTGGTATTGTGATGCCTCCGGCTTTGTTTTTGTTGTACAAGATTGCTTTAACTATTCGAGGTCTTCTGTGTCTCCATATGAATTTCAGCATCATTTTTTTCCAGATCTGAGAAGAAGGTCTTCGGTATCTTGATTGGTATTGCATTGAATGTATAAATTGCTTTTGGGAGAATAGACATTTTGATGATATTGATTCTTCCAGTCCATGAGCATGGAAGATTTCTCCATTTTTTGGTATCCTCTTCTATTTCTTTCTGTAAGGTTTTGTAGTTTTCATCGTAGAGATCTTTAACGTCCTTGGTTAAGTTTATTCCAAGGTATTTGATTGTTTTTGTAGCTATTGTGAATGGGATTGATTTTAGAAGTTCTTCCTCAGCCGTGGCATTGCCTGTGTATACAAAGACTGTTGATTTTTGTGCATTGATTTTATATCCTGCTACTTTGCCAAACTCTTCGATGAGTTCCAATAGTCTCTTAGTTGAGTTCTTTGGGTCCCCTAAATAAAGAATCATATCATCTGCAAAGAGGGATAGTTTGAGTTCTTCCTTCCCAATTTGTATCCCTTTAATTTCTTTTTCTTACCTAATAACTCTGGCTAAAACTTCCAAAACTATATTGAATAGCTGTGGTGAGAGTGGGCATCCCTGTCTGGTACCAGATCTCAGCAGAAATGCTTCCAACTTTTCCCCATTCAATAGGATGTTGGCCGTGGGCTCTTCATATATTGCTTTGATTGTATTGAGAAATGTTCCTTCCATACCCAGTTTGCTTAGAGTTTTCATCATGAAAGAGTGTTGTATTTTATCAAATGCTTTCTCTGTGTCTATTGAGAGAATCATATGGTTTTTCTTCTGCAGTCTGTTAATGTAGTGTATTACGTTGATTGTTTTGCGAACGTTGAACCATCCCTGCATACCAGGGATAAATCCCACTTGGTCTGGGTGGATGATCTTTCTGATGTGTTGTTGCAGTCTATTGGCCAGAATTTTATTGAGGATTTTTGCATCTATGTTCATCAGGGATATTGGTCTGTAATTCTCTTTCAATGCTGCATCTTTTTCCGGCTTAGGAATTAAGGTGATGCTGGCTTCATAGAAAGAATTTGGGAGGATTCCCTCTTTTTCAATAGTTTTGAATAGTTTAAGAAGAATTTGAGTTAGTTCTTCTCTAAATGTCTGGTAGAACTCAGCAGTGAATCCATCTGGCCCTGGGCTTTTCTTTGTTGGAAGGGCCTTTATTACTGTTTCAATTTCTGTGTAAGTTATGGGCCTGTTTAGGTTTTCTATGTCTTCCTGGCTCAATTTAGGTAGGTTGTATGTGTCCAAGAATCTGTCCATTTCTGATAGATTTCCCTGTTTGCTGGCATACAAGTCCTTGTAGTAATTTCTGATGATTCTTTTTATTTCTGTGGTGTCTGTTGTTACATTTCCCTTTTTATCTCTGATCCTATTGATTTGGGTCTTTTCTCTTCTTCTTTTAGTTATTTGGGCCAATGGGGTGTCAATTTTGTTTACTTTTTCAAAAAACCAGCTCCTCGTTTGGCTGATTTTTTGTAATGTTTTTTTTTTTTTGGATTCAATCCTGTTGATTTCTTCTTTGATTTTAATTATTTCTCTTCTCCTACTGGGTTTGGGTTTGGTTTGCTGCAGATTTTCCAGATCCTTGAGATGACTTGAAAGCTCATCTATTTGGTGCCTTTCCAATTTCTTGATGTAGGCACCTATTGATATAAACTTTCCTCTTAACACTGCTTTTGTTGTATCCCATAGGTTTTGGTATGTTGTGCTGTTATCCTCATTTACTTCCAGAAAATTTTTGATTTCTCTTTTAATTTCTTCTATGACCCATTGTTCATTCAGGAGCATGTTGTTCAATCTCCATGTGTTTGCACGTGCTCTAGGGATTCCCGAGTTGCTAATTTCCAATTTCATTCCTTTGTGGTCTGGGAAGCTGCATGGTATGATTCTAATTCTTTTGAATTTGCTGAGACTTGCTTTATGGCCTAGTATGTGGTCAATCCTAGAGAAGGTTCCATGTACTGCTGAGAAGAATGTAAAGTCCTTAGATGTAGGATGAAATGTTCTGTGGATATCTGTTAGATCCATTTGGGCTATAGTGTCATTTAAATCTGCTGTCTCCTTGTTGATCTTCTGTCCTGATGATCTGTCTATCTCTGCGAGTGGAGTATTGAAGTCCCCCAGTACTATTGTATTGGGGTCTAAGTCTCCCTTTAAGTCCCTTAACAAGTCTTTTAAATAAACCGATGCCCTGTAATTAGGTGCAAATACATTGATAATCGTTATATCTTCCTGTTGAATGGATCCCTTAATTATTAAATAGTGCCCCTCTTTTTCTCTCCTAACAGTTTTTGTGGTAAAGTTTATGTTGTCCGATATTAAGATGGCTACTCCCGCTCTTTTTTCATTTCTGTTGGCGTGGTATATATTTTTCCAGCGTTTCACTTTCAGTCTGTATGCATCATTGTTGGAAAGATGAGTTTCTTGTAAGCAGCAAAAAGATGGGTTTTGTTCCTTCACCCAATCAGCCAATCTGTGTCTTTTAACTGGACTGTTCAAGCCATTAACATTCAATGTGACTATTGAGAAGGAGTAACTTTGCCCTGTCATTTGCCAAAGATTTTTTTCTAATATCTGGTTTGAGACTCCTGTGATCTTTTGCTATGAGGTTTCCTTCCTTTACCTTCTTTCATATTGATGACCGTGTTTCTGTGTTTCTGTATGTAACACATCTTTAAGCATCTTTTGCAGGGCTGGACGAGTGGCGACAAATTCTCTCAATTTCTGTTTGCTGTGAAAGGTCTTTATTTCACCTTCATTCACAAATGAGAGCTTTGCAGGATATAATAGTCTGGGCTGGCAGTTTTTCTTTCTTAGTACCTGAGCTATATCTCGCCATTCTCTCCTAGCTTGTAGGGTTTCTGGTGAGAAGTCAGCTGTGAGTCTAATTGGAGATCCTCTGAGAGTAATCTGGCATTTCTCTCTTGCACATTTTAGGATCTTTTCTTTGTGTTTCACTGTGGTGAGTTTGATTACGACATGTCGTGGTGAGGATCTCTTTTGGTCATGTTTATTAGGGGTTCTATAAGCTTCCTGTACTAGGATGTCTCTGTCCTTCTCCAAACCTGGGAAAATTTCTGCTAGTATCTCACTAAAAAGGCCTTCTAATCCTTTCTCCCTCTCCATGCCTTCAGGAACTCCTAGAACCCGATTGTTCGGTTTTTTAATAGTATCCTGTAGATTCCTGAAAGTATTTTTTAGATTTCTGATTTCTTCTTTTCTTTGATTTGACTGTTTCCTTTCCTGTTCTCTGTCTTCTAATTCCGATATTCTCTCTTCTGCTTCACCCATTCTGTTTTTAAGGCTTTCTAATGTGTTTGTCATTTGATCTATTGAGTTCTTCATTTCATTGTGGTTTTTTGTCACTAACACAGTTTCATGTTCTACTAGTTGTTTCATTTCATTTTGATTCCTCCTTAATATTTCATTTTCACGAGAGAGATTTTCTATCTTGTCCATTAAG
The DNA here is from genome assembly GCF_033115175.1 of Lepus europaeus. Classification (NCBI taxonomy): domain Eukaryota; kingdom Metazoa; phylum Chordata; class Mammalia; order Lagomorpha; family Leporidae; genus Lepus; species Lepus europaeus. The sequence goes on from NC_084831.1 coordinate 65,601,686, forward strand.
GATTTCTGTAGTTCAAGAATTTGTTTTTGAGAACTTCTTAATGTTCTTATCATTTTTTTGAGATCTGCTTCTTGCATTTCCTCTATCTCTTCATCTTCATAATCTTGGATTGGGGTGTCTTGTACATTTGGGGGCATTATAGTGTCTTCCTTGCTCTTGTTACCTCAGCTTCTATGTTTGTTGTTTGGCATGTTGGAGAAAATTTATGGTTTTTTGTTTGTTTGTTTGTTTGTTTTTTTTTTTGGCTGTGGTGTTTTTTTCTCGTTATACTATGCCTCTAAGTGGGCTGTCTGCTTTGATGGATCCTTAGAGGCTGTGATGGGTGTGGCCAGAGAACTCTGCTTGATTCTTCAGGTTTAAGGCTGTGCAAAAAACGACTCACCCAGATTGTTCTCTCCCTTGCTCCTTCCTGGATTGCTCTCTCTCTCTCTCTCTCTTTTTTTTTTTTTTTGACTCAGTTGGAAAGTTATTTGGTACAGGTGAGTGGAATTGAGTGTAGTTGAAATCTGGCCTCTGTGAGTATTCGTTTGATCTACCCCTGGAACCAAACAAAGAGTTTATGCAGCCCTCAATGTGTTTTCAAATTTCACAGAAGTTCCAAGGTTACTGAGTTTGTGAACTCCTTGGAGGCGCTTTACATATGTAAAATGGTGCCTGCTCTTTGTTTTGCTCAGAGGCTTCTGCTTTTCCCCCCCAATGTCTCGGGTTTCTGATGCCTTTGTCTTACCTCCCATTGGTTCCCGTGCTGGGGAGATTCTGAGGCTGGTCTCCCGCGGTTGGGTTTCCACGCGGTGGGCTCCCTGTAGGTCCTCTGTGTCACATCCACTAGATCTGGAAGCGTTTCCTCTGCAGTTTTTTTCTTTAATCTTTTCCTGAGGCTACAGTAATTCCACTTTTATGAAACTTTATTTTCCCAAACTACGGCGCACGTCCTCACTATCTGCCATCTTGGCTCCGCCCCCCATCATGTAGCTTTTTTTTTTTTAACTTTTATTTAATGAATATAAATTTCCAGTGTACAGCTTATGGATTACAATGGCTTCCCCCTCCCATAGCTTCCCTCCCGCCCGCAACCCTCCCCTCTCCCACGCCCTCTCCCCTTCCATTTGCATCAAGATTCATTTTCAATTCTCTTTATATTCAGAAGATCAATTTAGTATAAAGAGTTCAACAGTTTGCACCCACATAGAAACACAAAGTGAAACATACTGTTTGAGTACTAGTTATAACATTAAATCAAAATGTACAGCACATTAAGGACAGAGATCCCACATGAGGAGCAAGTGCACAGTGGCTCCTGTTGTTGACCCAACAAATTGACACTCTAGTTTAGGCATCATGTCTTATATTTAGGTCTTTGATAAATGTTGAGTGGATTTTTATAAGGTGTAAGGTTAGTGTCTTGTTTCATACTTCTGAATGCAGATTATGCAGTTTGCACAGCACCATTTGTTGAAGAGACTGTTCTTGGTCTAAGGATTGATTTTAGTTGATTTATCAAAGATAAGTTGGATATAAATGCATGTATTGATTTCTGGAGTTTCTATTCTATTTTTTTTAACAAATATCTTCCTTTTTTTATATATTTTTTTTAACTTTTATTTAATGAATATAAATTTCCAGTGTACAGCTTATGGATTACAATGACTTCCCCCTCCCATAACTTCCCTCCCACCCACAACCCTCCCCTCTCCCGCTCCCTCTCCCCTTCCATTCACATCAAGATTCATTTTCAATTCTCTTTATATACAGAAGATCAATTTAGTATAAAGATTTCAACAGTTTGCACCCACATAGAAACACAAAGTGAAACATACTGTTTGAGTACTAGTTATAGCATTAAATCAAAATGTACAGCACATTAAGGACAGAGATCCCACATGAGGAGCAAGTGCACAGTGGCTCTTGTTGTTGACCCAACAAATTGACACTCTAGTTTATGGCGCCAGTAACCACCCTAGGCTCTTGTCATGAGTTGCCAAGGCTATGGAAGCCTTCCAAGTTTGCCGACTCTGATCATATTTAGACAAGGTCATAAAAGACAGAGTGAGGATAGTAACCAATGATCCTAAGAGTGGCATTTACCAGGTTTGAACAGTTATACAGCATTAAGTGGGGAAGAGGACCATCAGTACACACAGGTTGGGAGTAGAGCCATTGGTGGTAGAGTAGAGGTTATGATTACAAAGGAATGAGGCCCAAGTGCGCTAGACAGGGCCTAGAACAAAGGACAGAGTCATTATTAAAGGAGCTAAGAAAGGTGCTGTCTAAGCTACAATTAAGTTTTCTGATTGAGAGGCAAATAGAACCTGATAGAAGGGGCTTGATAATAATCTGGTGGGCTTTAGGCCTTGTAAGTTAAGAGGCCCAGACCTATCTATCTCTTCACATGGGGTATATCCTAAGGGAGGTGTGAACCTCCTAGGGGAAGGCACTCTGTTGACTTACATTCCTTGGCTGGCCTGGGAGGAGAGCTGGCCAGGTAAAGGCAGGGGGCATCTCTAACAAGAAATTTACAGTTCTGCCTGCAATGTTGCTGACCCTACTTGACCATACCCTCAGCTGCGGTGGTCACTTTGGAAGTTGGGCTGAGTGAAGGGCTTTTCAGCTTAGAGCCAATAAGATCTGTGGCTCTGACCTGGGCATCCTTCGACTCCAGGGCAGGTCCATTTCCAGTCATCCAACTCTTGGCAGAGCTGCCAGGGCTCTTCACAAGCTGACTTCTGCTGAAGCCCATGCTTACCACATTGAAAGCCACTGCAGTGGACTGGCCTGTTGGGTCTCCTTGAGGGCAGATCACTGTACAGATCAGCCATTAATAGGCCTGCCACCCATTGCTTCTGATGCCTAGCTTTCTTTTCCTCCTGGTTTGTGTTAAAGCAGGCCAGAGGATGCAAGTCAAGGGAGTGCCTGTATCCCATCTCTAATCTTCAGTGGCCTGAACTACAAGTCTATAGTCACAGGCATGTTCTGTAGAAGTTTTTCTAAGGTAGACAATGCCCATGAGGAAAATTATATTCTCACTTTAAAACTTTCTTTCCCTTTGGTCTGAAAGGGAGGTTTTTTCTACTTACTGTATACTTCGCTGATGGCGAAGTGAATCTAGCTATGAGATTATTATTTAAGTTCTTATTTTGGCTATGCTATTACAGAAAAATGTTAGCCATCTCTTTTATAAGGTCTAAAGATTAAATTGTGCGTCCTACAGATTCCTTCATAATAGAATTAGTGTAACAAGAAAAAACACCACAGTGAAGAAACCAAATATCTCCAACATGCCACACAACAAACGCAAAAACCGAGGTAACAAGAACAAGGAAGACACTATGACGCCCCCAAATGAAAAAGACACCCCAATTCAAGATTATGAAGATGATGAGATCGAAGAAATGCAAGATACGGATTTCAAAAAATTGATAAGAACATTAAGAAGTTCTCAAAAACAAATTCTTGAACTACAGAAATCCTTAATGGACAAGATAGAAAATCTCTCTCATGAAAATGAAATATTAAGGAGGAATCAAAATGAAATGAAACAACTAGTAGAACATGAAACTGTGATAGTGACAAAAAACCACACTGAAATGAAGAACTCAATAGATCAAATGACAAACACATTAGAGAGCCTTAAAAACAGAATGGGCAAAGCAAAAGAGAGAATATCAGACTTAGAAGACAGAGAACAGGAAAGGAAACAGGCAAACCAAAGAAAAGAAGAAGAAATTAGAAATCTAAAAAATATTGTCGGGAATCTACAGGATACTATTAAAAAACCTAATATTCGGGTCCTAGGAGTTCCTGAAGGCATGGAGAGGAAGAAAGGATTAGAAGGCCTTTTCAGTGAGATACTAGCAGAAAATTTCCCAGGTTTGGAGAAGGACAGATGCATCTTAGTACAGGAAGCTTATAGAACCCCTAATAAACATGACCAAAAGAGATCCTCACCATGACACATCGTAATCAAACTCACCACAGTGAAACACAAAGAAAAGATTCTAAAAGGTGCAAGAGAGAAAAGTCAGATCACTCTCAGAGGATCTCCAATTAGACTCACAGCAGACTTCTCATCAGAAACCCTACAAGCTAGAAGGTAATGGCGAGATATAGCCCAGGTACTAAGAGAGAAAAACTGCCAGCCCAGACTATTATATCCTGCAAAGCTCTCATTTCTGAATGAAGGTGAAATTAAGACTTTTCATAGCAAACAGAAACTGAAAGAATTTGTTGCCACTCATCCTGCCCTGCAAAAGATGGTTAAAGATGTGTTACACACAGAAACACAGAAACATGGTCACCAATATGAAAGAAGGTAAAGGAAGGAAACCTCACAGCAAAAAAATCACAGAAAGCAAAATTTCTCTTTGTCATAGAATTAAACTCTGATGCTCTGTTAAAGCAATGTGTTAAAGTAATCTAAAAACAAAAAGCAATTCAAATCAATTGGCAATCTACAAAAAGAGTTAAAGATTTTAAAAGCTATTATTAGAATTGCTATATTGGTCTATTATGCTATGTTATATGTGTGTACATATTGTATGTCCACATAGGAAATTTTATTAAGAGTTTTATTTTAAATGGCTTATAGATAAGATTGTCCATAAATTTAAGCTGCTAAAATCAATCAAAGATACATTTTAATTCGTGTGACCTGAATCTGTGTATCATATGTTTTAAACTTGTTGGTAGAAAGAAACTAAAAACATTTTAGATGGTTGTGCTTAAGTTTACTGGCTAAACAAACTACACCATGTTAGATATTTAAGAGGTGTTTTCAAATACATGATTCTTAAAATTTATAGAAGGCATTGGACCTTCTGGTAAATGTTTTCTTAAGTTGTAATCTAATGGTTGAAACGGTTTGCTAAGTATTCATGTGATATTGCTATTGTCAGCAAGCGATCTAGGACTTGCTCCCTCATTTCTCTATTCTAAGCCCAACTTATTCTTTCATTTCTCTATTCTCTTCAAGGTAGGAAACTAATTCTATCATGTAGCTTTTTTAAAGGTATTGTTTTTGACAGGTAAATAAGAAGTGACAAAAAAAGGTCAAGGGAAGTGGAACTTTCTGAAATTAAGTAATTGAATAATTAATTTTTCATCAAGGCAGAAAGGAAGTAAAGAATGAAAATTTCAAAAGGCAGTGAATAAAGGTTTGTGGCATGAAATAATTATTGGAATTCAAGTATTTGGGAATAAGCAACTAATAAGCTAGGTTTAGACATAAAGGTATAATCCCAGTAAAGATGGAATTAAAGTAATTCTATGGTATAAATATGAGATTGAACTAGTAAAGAAGGGACATATATAAGATGATTAAGGGCACAGAGATAAAATAATTGAAAGATACACATACTGATAATATAGTCTATACTTGACTTTGGATTTATAGGAAAGTATGACAGCCATGGTTACACAGAATGCAATGACTAAGGATTCAAAATTTCTAAGACACCAAAAGTTTTGGTCAAGTAGTCTTTTGAGAATTTCAGGATTATTTAATCAGATAAAATTGAGATATTTGGGGAGGAAAAAGGAGGAACTTTTTGAAATGGTAGGTAGAAGCAATAAAGACACCTATGTCTCCTCAGGCTTCATGTTTCAAAGGTCAGGATGCAAAGAGTCACTGATTTTTGTTAGAACAAGAAGATGTAGGAGACATCCTATTGGAGGACTGAAGATTTCCTGTTGAATTATAAGAATAATCAGAAAGTGCACCAAATGGAAGTTAGGATCTCAGACCCTGCAATGGATGGTGTCAGCCCTCACAGAGAACAGACACCAGAGGATACACAAACTCGGCAACCCTGGGTATTGTGATGGAATTGACACAGAGACTGGTCAAAAGATTTAATACTATTCATTTAAAAATTTCTTTATTATTTTCATTTTATTTGAAAGGCAGACAGAGTGCACACATGAGAGAGAAATGAGTAGAAGGAGAGACAGAGACAGAAAGAGAGATCTTCCATATGTTGGTTTAATTTTGCTCAATAGCTGGGGGTAGGCCATGATGAAGCCAGGATCCAAGTAGGGTAATAGGGAACATAGTACTTGAGCTATTACCTGCTGCCTCCTAGTGTGCATATTAACAAGAAACTGGATCAGAAGCAGAAGAGCTGAGACTTGAACAGCCACTCTGTTATGGGATACAGGTATCCCAAAGGGTGTCTAAACCACCTCATACCTTATTTCAGTCCTGTAGGTCTGAGAACCAAATGAAAGGTGGTCATTGGGATACAAAATCCAAAAAGAGATGATCCCATCTAGACACTAGAAATTTCTGATCTCTTCTTAATAGTGTCCAGTACAGGAAATGCTGAATATGGAATATATTGGTTATATAAGGGTTTTTTTTTTTAATGTTAAAATTCTCCATCTTATAACTATTAAGTTACCTTTTTTTTTATTTTATTTTTTGACAGGCAGAGTGGACAGTGGGAGAGACAGAGAGAAAGGCCTTCCTTTGCCATTGGTTCCCTCCAATGGCCGCCACAGTAGGCGCGCTGTGGCCGGCGCACCACGCTGATCCGATGGCAGGAGGCAGGTGCCTATCCTGGTCTCCCATGGGGTGCAGGGCCCAAGCACTTGAGCCATCCTCCACTGCACTCCCTGGCCACAGCAGAGAGCTGGCATGGAAGAGGGGCAGCCGGGACAGAACTGGCGCCCCGACCGGGACTAGAACCCGGTGTGCCGGTGCCGCAAGGCAGAGGATTAGCCTAGTGAGCAGCTGTGCTGGCTAAGTTACCTTTTCTTTTTAAAATTTATTTCTGATCTCTATTTCTATAAAGCACTTTTTGAAAATGCTATTCCTTACTCATAAAATATCTTTAATTCATAAGTTTGTACATACTATTGAACATGTGATTATTTTTTTTCTTTTCCTACACTTGAATTTGCAAAAATTCCAATAGAAATAATAGATTCCTCTTACATGTTAGTACTTTTGAATTACTTGGAGGAATAATTTTTTTTTTTTTTGACAGGCAGAGTGGACAGTGAGAGAGAGAGACAGAGAGAAAGGTCTTCCTTTTGCCGTTGGTTCACCCTACAATGGCCGCAGCGGTAGCGCGCTGCGGCCAGCGCACTGTGCTGTTCCGATGGCAGGAGCCAGGTGCTTCTCCTGGTCTCCCATGCGGGTGCAGAGCCCAAACACTTGGGCCATCCTCCACTGCACTCCCTGGCCACAGCAGAGAGCTGGCCTGGAAGAGGGGCAACCGGGACAGGATCGGTGCCCCGACCGGGACTAGAACCCGGTGTGCTGGCGCCGCAAGGCGGAGGATTAGCCTATTGAGCCACGGCGCCGGCTGGAGGAATAATTTTCTTTTTTAAGTATGGTATTCCAGTCAAAATGTCTAAGAAAATGATTTGTCAATAAATTAACAAGTCAGTTTGTAAAAATTTTTGTCCCCTAGTTTTTTTTTTTTTTGTAAGATTTAATGATAAAAGTGAAAAAAATTTCTTTTAAAGGCAATAATATTTATTGAATAATTGTTTTGTATCAAGAAGTGATAACACAGCAATGATAAAGTTAGTCCTTGATGCTTGGTTCTTATGCAAGAACCTACAGAAACTCTACAGAGAAGCAGATGTGAAAATGTAATGGTGTGATAAATTAGGTTTTAAAATATGCCTTATTTATTGGAAATGCAAGGGTACAGAGAGCAAAGGAGACATACATACATACACACACACACAGAGAGAGAGAGAGAGAGAGAGAGAGAGAGAGAGACAGGGAGAGGGAGAGGGAGAGAGAGAAATTTTCATTTTGCTGGTTCACTTCCCAAATGGCTGTAGTGGCCAAGCTGGGGCAGGTTGAAGCCAGGATCCTGGAATTGCTTCCCTGTCTCCTATGTGCATGGAAGAAACCTGAGCACTTGGCCATCTTTTGCTACTTTTTTTTTTTTTAAGATTTATTTATTTACTTGAAAGAGAGAGTTACAGAGAAGTAGAGGCAGAGAGATAGAGAAATCTTCCACCCACTGGTTCACACCCCAGGTGGCCTCAATGTCCATAGCTGTTCCTATCTGAAGCCAGGAGCATTTTCTAGGTCTCCCACATGGGTGCAGGAGCCCAAGAATTTGGGCCATCCTCCACAGAGAACTGGGTGGGAAGTGGAGCAGCTGTCTCGAACTGACGCCCATATGGGATGCCAACACTGTGGACGGCGGCTTTACCTATTATACCACAGTGCAGGCCCTCAATTTTTTGTACTTTTCCAGGCTTATTAGCAGGGAGCTGCTGGAACTTGAATTGGCACTCATGGATGCCGGTGCTGCAGGAGGCAACTTAACCTGCTGCAACACAATGCCTCAGTTTTCTTATTTATTTGTTAACATCTCTGTAAATTGATTTGAAAGCCTGTTATCACTAGTAAAAACTATACTGAAGTGTCAGAGGTAAAGTTAGCCTCTTAGAGGTTTATTTATTTGTTTTTTATTATTAGCTTTCAAAATATGGAAAGTTTTACATACATGATAACCAGAATAATATGACAAAATGAATATTGTAACTCCATTGTACTCACTACATAAACACAACTTCGGAAAGATTGTGCTATTTTCACATTTACGGAACAATGAAACAGTACAGCTCTTGTCTTTCTTATGTGGATCATGGCTATTTCTTTTAGATGATAAAAGAAATAAAAAATAAATGAAACATATGTAATTATGGATTTGCTTCTTGGAAAAGAAGTTAATGATTAAACTTATGCAAACAAGCTTATAAGTTATTTAATGCATCAATTTTTCAATATTAGCAAAGTGAATATGTATTTATGCCATAACATTCTATTAGGATATAAGTGAGAGCAACTTTGTTCTGCAAACACTTTCTTGCCCAAATGTGTTTCCTGATAAAGAATTTTGTGTTCACAATGAAAAGTACTCAAGGTAATTATCATCTGTATTCTGAAATAAATATCTAATTTAACTAGTTATTTATACATAAAACACAAGTTACATAGTTCCCTGTTGTTGGTGAAGAGATTTACTACAATGGAAATCAAGTGAAGCACTTTGTAAAATGTTAAGATTTTTTAAACAAATCCAAAAATAAACTTTAATATAATAAACCCTTCCTTTAGTGTGTGATGCTTCGGAACATTTGATTACATGGCTAGTCAAATCATCTTCCTACCTATACAATAGGATATAATATGCTTTCTTCATAACACATAAATTCATTAATATGAATGCAATCTTTCACACGAAATAAATTTTCATCGTGATTCATCACTATCATAGTACAACTAATATAACCTTCTTTCTCATCTTTAAAATTGAAGATACTTTTACTTAATAGTTTATCAAACAAATTTTATCCACCAGCTTACAATTCTCATAAAGGAAAGATAGAAACTGCTTTTCCTATGAACCATATCAGACTTTATCTGAATGAGAGAGTCCATAACGCTAACTGAAAACAAATTTCAGAAAAGGAAAAATCAAATTAATTTGTATATGTTGTTCTTATTTGATAAAAATTAATGCATCACTGTGAAAGATTATATTCCAAGGATCGGAGGTATTACCTTTTCTTTTTTGCCATTTTTTCAAAAGATGATGACAAAAGCAAGTTATAAGAGAAAATTAATGAATACTGTTCAATTAATTCTTATCAGGTGTTTTCCAGATTCCTAAAAATTCTAGGCTAAAATATTAAAAGATAAGTAAGGTGCCGGCGCCGCGGCTCACGGCTCACTAGGCTAATCCTCTGCCTTGCGTCCCAGGCACACCGGGTTCTAGTCCCGGTCGGGGCGCCGGTCCTGTCCTGGTTGCCCCTCTTCAAGGCCAGCTCTCTGCTATGGCCAGGGAGTGCAGTGGAGGATGGCCCAAGTGCTTGGGCCCTGCACCCCATGGGAGACCAGGAGAAGCACCTGGCTCCTGCCATCGGATCAGCGTGGTGCGCCGGCCACAGCGCGCCTACTGTGGCGGCCATTGGAGGGTGAACCAATGGCAAAAGGAAGACCTTTCTCTCTGTCTCTCTCTCACTGTCCACTCTGCCTGTCAAAAAAAAAAAAAAAAAAAAGATAAGTAAGGCAAAGTCTCTACAGTCTATACCATTAATGTCTACATGGACATAGAGATACATAAATACAATATTATGACCCATTATGAAATATGATCTTGAAAATTATTAAAAGGAGTAATTATAAGCTTAAGTTTTCAAAACAAAAATGAATTTTACTCTTCAAGATTTTTCAAATTGATACTCCATCTGAGCTAAACCATATTAGACAATAATAAGTTAGGTAAACATGTTTATTAATGTATTACCATCCCAGATATAATTATTAGGTTTCTACTTTGTCAGTCAAGACTTCTCTCTTTTCTATTGTGTAGATACTCAGTCCATGAAAATATTCAAACTGCTCAAGATTAAATACAAAATTTGTCTTCCGCAAGACTCTACTAGACCGTCACTGTATAGAGCTTAATCTGATTTTGCTATCTGTTTTAGAATCCTGGGACTCTAATCTTCTAATAATAGCACATTTCAAAGACTACCATTACATAAAATTTTGATTTCTGAGACTCCTAGAGGATGTCACTACTGATGGTCATTTTTTAAATTTATTTTATTTTTAAATTTTTTTTATTTTTTTAAATTTTTTATTTCATAAATGTGAATTTACAAAGTGCAACTTTTGTATTGTTGTGGCTTTCCCCCTAACCTCCCTCCCTCCTGTGGCCCTCCCCTCTCCCTCTCCCATCCCACCCTTTATCGAGTTTCATTTTCAATTACCTTCATATACTGAAGATCAACTTAGTATATACTAAGCAAGGATTTCAACAGGCTGCATTCACACAACCGCACAAGGTATAGGGTACTGTTCGACTAGTAGTGTTTTTAAGTTTCATAGTAAAACACATTAAGGACAGAGATCCTACGGGGGGAGCATGTACCCAGTGACTCCCGTTGTTGATTTAACAATTGGCACTCTTATTTATGAAGTCAGCAATCACCCGAGACTCTTGCTATGAGCTGTCTAGGCTATGGAAGTCCCTTGAGTTCACCGACTCTGAACTTGTTTAGTCAAGGCCGTGTCACAGTGGAGGTTCCTTCCTCCCTTCAGAGAAAAGCGCCTCTCTCCTTGATGGCCTGTTCCTTCTGCTGGGGTCTTGTTCACCAGGGTCTTTCATTTAGATTGTTTTTTTGCCATCGTATCATGGCTTTCCATGCCTGTGAGCCTCTCATGGACCTTTTAGCCAGATCCGAATGTCCCAAGGGTTGATTCTGAGGCAGGAGTGCTGTTTTGGACATTTGCTATTCTATGAGTCTGCTGTGTGTCCTGCTTCCCCCGCTGGATCATTCTCTCCCTTTTAATTATATCCTTCATTATTTGCTTACACTGGTCTTATTTGTGAAATCTCTTCGACACATACCCTATCTTTTTGATCGGTTGTGAATTTATACTTATCACTTTACCAAGTGCGCTGGCATTGGTACCTGCCTCCTTGGTAAAATTGATTTGAAATCCCCTGGCACATTTCTAGTTCCACCATTGGAGGTAAGTCCGAGTGAACATGTGCCAACCTATATATCTCCTCCCTCTCTTATTCCCACTCCTATGTTTAACAGAGATCACTTTTCTGTTAATTTTAAATGCCTAAGAATGATTGTGCATTGATTACAGAGTTCAACCAGTGGTCTTATGTAGAACAAACAGAGCAACAACAACAACCACAACAACAAAAATACTAAAAGGAATAAAATAGTAAGTTGTTCCTCAACAGTCTAGGCAAGAGGAACACTTATTATTATTTTTTTTTGACAGGCAGAGTGGAAAGTGAGAGAGAGAGACAGAGAGAAAGGTCTTCCTTTTGCCGTTGGTTCACCCTCCAATGGCTGCTGCGGCCGGCGCACCACGCTGATCCGAAGCCAGGAGCCAGGTGCTTCTCCTGGTCTCCCATGCGGGTGCAGGGCCCAAGCACTTGGGCCATCCTCCACTGCACTCCCGGGCCACAGCAGAGAGCTGGCCTGGAAGAGGGGCAAGCGGGACAGAATCTGGTGCACCAACCGGGACTAGAACCCTGTGTGCCGGCGCCACTAGGCGGAGGATTAGCCTGTTGAGCCACGGCACTGGCCTGATAGTCATTTTTCACAAAGATCTATTTTCAGTTAACTTTATACCCATAAGGTTAACCCTACATTAAGTAAAGAGTTCAACAAATAGTATGAAGAAAAAAAAAAAAAAACACTTTCCCAACAGTTGAGAGAATAGCTGTTCTCAATCATCACATCCTGAATGTTAATTTCACTCCTTTTGATTACCTTTTAGATAATCTATTAGTTGCCACAGATCAGTGAGAATATATGGTATTTGTCTTTGGGTACTTGCTTATTTCACTAAATTTAATGATTGCCGGTTACATCCATTTTGTTGTGAACACAGATATTCAATTTTTTTAATGCTGTGTAGTATTCTATAGTGCATGTATATCATAATTTCTTTATTCATCCTTCAGTTTATGTCCTAGTTGATTGTATATCAGATAGGTGAATTTAGCTGCAATAAGCATGGAGGTATAGACCATGCTTCAGTATGCTGATATCTTTTCGTTTGGGTAAATTCACAGCAGTGGCATATGGCTGGGTCATATAGTAGATCTACTTTCAGATTTCTGAGGTATTTCTATACTGTCTTTCACAGTGGCTTCACCACTTTATATTCCTATGAACAGTAGATTAGGATACCTTTTTCCCCCACATCCTCCCCAGTATTGTTTGTTGATGTACGTATGAAAGCTGTTCTAGGGCTGGCACCATGACTCACTTGGTTAATCCTCGCCTGTGGCGCCAGTATCCCATATGGGTGCCTGGTTCTAGTCCTGGTTGCTCCTCTTCCAATCCAGCTCTCCGCTGTGGCCCAGGAAGGCAGTGGAGGATGGCCCAGGTGCTTGGGCCCCTGCATCTGCATGGAAGACCAGGAGGAAGCACCTGGCTCCTGGCTTCGGATCAGCATGGCTACGGCTGTAGCAGCCATTTTGGGGGTGAACCAACAGAAGGAAGACCTTTCTCTCTGTCTCTCTCTTTACTGTCTAACTCTATCTGTCAAATGAAAAAAAAAACAAAAAAGAAGAAGAAGAAGAAAGCTAATGTAACCTTGTTGAGGTGAAGCCTCATTGTGGTTTTGACTTGCATTTACCTGATGGCTAGTGATCCTGAACATTTCACTTTTAAATGTGTCTGTTGCCCATTTGAATTTCCTCTCTTGAAAAATACCTAATCAAGTCCTTTGCCCATTTCTTACTGGAGTGTTTGTTTGTTGTTATTGAGTTATTTGAGTACTTTATAGATTATGGATAGTAATCCTTTTTCAATTGCACAGTTTCTAAATATTTTTCCCATTCCATCCTGTCAGTTTTCTCTTCACTTTGCTAAATAATTCTTTTACACTGCAGCAGCTTCTCAGCTAGATGGATTCCCATTTTTCAACTTGGCATTGATTCTCTCTGCTTCTGGGCTCTTTTCCAATAAGTCTTCACCTATAGCAATGACTTTTTCCGTTTTCCCAATGTTCTCTAATAATTTCTTGGTAGGGTGTTGTAGATTTATATCTTTGATCCATTTTGAGTGGATTTTTGTGTAAGGTCTAAGGTTGGTATCCTGTTTCATACTTCTCTACATGGAAGTCCAGCTTTTGCAGCAACATTTGTTGAAGAGGCTGTCCTTATTGCAGCAATTGATTTTAGCTCATTTTTTAAACACAAGTTTGTTCTAGATGTGTGGATTGATTTCTGGAGTTTCTATTCTGTTTCAGTGGTCTGCACTACAGTTTTGTGTCAATACCATGCTGTTTTGATTATAACTGACCTGTAGTATGTCTTGAGATCTGGCATTGTGATGCTTTCAACTTTGTTTATGTTGTTTAAGAATGCTTTAGCTATTTGGGGTCTTCTGTGTTTCCATATAAATTTTAGCACCATTTTTTCTAGATCTGAGAAGAATGTCATTGGTAGTTTAATTGAGAACAAATTTATTCTATAAATTGCTTTTGCCAGTATGGACATTTTGATGATATTAATTCTCCCAATCCATTAACATGAAAGATATTTTTTGTGTCTTCTTCTATTTCTTTCTTTAGTGTATTCTAATTTCTATGCCAGAGATTTTGACATACTTATTTAAATTTATTCCTATTTATTAAATATTATTGTAACTATTGTGAATGGGACTTATCTTAGAAGTTCTTTCTCAGCCATGACATTGTCTGGGTATAAAAAGACTATTGATTTAGCATGTCAATATTATATCCTGCCCATTTGTCACACTCTTTTATGAGTCCCAGGACAGCGTTTTTGATCCCCTACATATAGAATCATGTTAATTGAAAATAGGGATAGTTTGATGCCCTCTTTTCCAATTTTTAACTTTGATTTCTTTTTCTTGCCTAATGACTCAAGCTCAAACTTCCAGGACCACATTGAATAGCAATGGTGAAAGTGGGTGTACTTTTCTTGTTCTGGATCTTGGTGGAAATGCTTCCAATTTTCCCTCATTCAATAAGATGCTGGCTGTGGGTATGTAATAGATTGACTTGATTATATTGAGGAATGGTCCTTGTATACCCAGTTTATTTATTATGTTCATCATGAAAGGATATTGTATTTTATCAAATTCTTTCTCTGCATTTATTGAGATAATCATCTGATTTTGTTTTTCAATTTTTTAAATATCCTGTATCATATTTATTGATTTGCAAATGTTGAAACATCACTTCATACAAATGATAAGTCCCATTTGGTCCAGGTGAATGATCTTTCAGATGTGTTCTTGGATTCAATTAGCTAGTATGTTGTTGAGGATTTTTGCAATTACATACATTAAGAATATTGGTCTTTAGTCTCTTTTTCTGTTGTATCTTTTTCTGGTTTAGTAATTACAGTGATGCAGGCTTAATAGAAGGTTTTTGGGAGGATTCCCTCCCTTTCAATTGTTTGAATAGCTTGAGAAGGATTGGAATTAGGTCTTCTTTAAATGTCTGGTAGAATTTAGCAGCAAAGCTATCCAGTCTTGTGCTTTAATTTGTTGGGAGGGTCTTTATAACTGATGCAATCTCTGTCATGGTTATTGTGCTGTTTATGTATTCTTTCTTCATAACTCAGTTTCAGTATGTCCTGGAAGCCATCCGTTTCTTCTAGGTTTCCCAATTTGTTGGTATACAGCTCTATGTAGTAATTCCTTATGGTTTTGTTTTACTTCTCTGTTATCTGTTGTTAAATTTCCCTTTTCATTTCTGATTTAATTGGTTGGGACTTCTCCATCATTTTTTGTTCGATGGCCAATGGTGCATCAATTTTGTTTATTTTTACATTTTACTGATCTATTTTTAGTTTTGATTTGTTTATTTCTTCTATAATTCTAATTATCTCTTTCATCCTAATAATTTGGTTTTGGTTATTGTTTTTCTAGGTCCCTAAGATGCATTGATAGCTCATTGATTTGGCACTTTTTCAATTTATAGATCAGTTCCATGCACTAATGATAAGAATGTGCATTCTACAACTGTACAATGAAAATTTCTGTAGATATCAGTTAGTTTCACAATGTCAGTTAGCTCTTTTCTTTCTTTTTTTATGTACTGTCTGGTAGACCTGTCCACTGTTTAAAATGTGGTGTTGAAGTTCCCCATTAATATTGTCTTGGAGTTTATATCTCCTTTCAGATACATTAACATTTCTTTTAAATAACTAGGTGCCCTTCAGTAGGATGATAATCCCTTAATCATTACACAGTGCACTCTGTCTCTGTTAAGTTTTTGCATTAAAGTTTATTTTGTCTGATATTAGGATATCTACACAAGCTATTTTTTTTTTTATTTCTATAGGATGCAGTATCTTTTTTTCATCAGTTTCAGTATCTGTATATTTGTTGGTGGGGTATATTTCTTTAAGGCAGTAAACAGATGTTTCTTTTTTTAATCCATTCTTCCAGTGTGTATCTTTTAATTGGGGAGTTTAAGCCATTCACTTTCAGTGGCTCTGCCATTTTTCCATAATTGTCTCTATATTTTACTTTGGATTCCCTTTATCACATTACTGGGAGGTTTCTGCTTTCACTTTCTTCCATAACAACTACCCAGTATTGGGGTTTAGCACAATCTTAAGCAAGTTTTTTTTAAGGCTGGACAAGTGGTGACAAATTCTTTCAATTTATTTTTATTATGGAATGTCTTTATTTCATATTCATTCATAAATGTGAGCTTTTTAGGGTACCATATTCTGGGTTGATGCCCGTTTTAGGTGACGCCTAAAATGGAAATGGTAGATCTCTTCAATTTTTTTTTCAAAAGGGAGGATTTGCTCACCTCTATTGACATAATCACACCCTCACCTCCTCTCTTCCAAGGTGATCAGTGCCTGGGTGTTAATCCACAGCAGGTGCAATACTCATCTGTGTTGCCATAAGAACTGCATAAAGGACCTGTGTGTCTTCAGTGTGAGCACAGATCCTGTTCCAACGACCCCCGTCCCCCCAAGTAATCCGGGAGCTCAGTGAGTGTGGAGCTGCTCACAGTGGCACACAAATCTCCCATAGTCATGGGGTTCAGAGGATCTCTGCACCACTAGACTGTCCCATCCACAAAGATGCAGACACTCTCAGAGCAGATTGCCTGTTGGTGCTCCATCTAGGTGATTTGAGTCCAGAGCCTGTTAATCCAGTAGGGATACCTCACAGTCCTACTTGGGTGCCAAATCTCCTGTAAATGCTCCAAGTAAGCAGGACTTGAAGTCAATGGGGAATTTGGATTTTTCCCCCAGGACAGAAATCCCTGGATCCCATATATTCACAGGAACCACAGGTCACAGCCCCTTCTCATTTAACAGAGGTGTTTTCTCAGTCCTGTTTGCTGGGTGAGTGCACCCAAGCCACTACTTCAGCTGCTAACAAGATGGTGTCCGTCTCATCTTGTCCAGTTACTGGGCTTGTACACGAGAACTGCTACAGCTGTTATGTGTGTCCAACATGATGCCTCCCTCTCTCAGCCAATTGCCGGGAACCATTGATGGGGGGACAGGGAGAGAGAAATGTGCTCCATTTTTTCCAGCATGTTAAGAGGTATCCGGCGCCGTGGCTCAACAGGCTAATCCTCCGCCTTGCGGCGCCGGCACACCGGGTTCTAGTCCCGGTCGGGGCACCGATCCTGTCCCGCTTGCCCCTCTTCCAGGCCAGCTCTCTGCTGTGGCCAGGGAGTGCAGTGGAGGATGGCCCAAGTGTTTGGGCTCTGCACCCCATGGGAGACCAGGATAAGCACCTGGCTCCTGCCATCGGAACAGCGCGGTGCGCCGGCCGCAGCGTGCTACCACGGCGGCCATTGGAGGGTGAACCAACGGCAAAGGAAGACCTTTCTCTCTGTCTCTCTCTCTCTCACTGTCCACTCTGCCTGTCAAAAATAATAAAATAAAAAAAAATAAATAAATAAAGAGGTATCCTGTCCCCAACAGGGCTCACAGCAGATTCTTCCCCCAGCTGTATCACAAGTGGTGTGGGCTGCTGCGGTCTTATCTCCTCTCTCTCCAAAGCTGGCCTTCTCTTGGGCTCTTGACTGCTGGCATCGTGCTGTGTCTGTGCTCCTGCTGTGCATCTGCACCTTCCACATAAACTCAGGATCCCTCTCTCTTCCATAGAATTTCTGCTGCAGTTTTCTCCCTAAGTCTCCCCTGAACCATTTTCCCCTAGGCTAGAGCAATAAGCTCCTTCCTGATTCCAACATCTTGAAACCTTGTGCTATATATATGTTAATAAGGCTAGTTATGTTTATTCTATGTCCCCTTGTTGAATTTTTTAAATAATTTCAATTACATCTCATTTGAGGAATTTTTTCATACATCTCCTTCTCTGAAAACATTTCTCAACTAAACTAATTTCTTCCATTAAAGAATGACTTACTCCATCTTCTCTGCTTCTAAGCCCATCATTTATACCAGATTTGCAAAAGTGATTGTTTTCCTATATCTTGAAAAAAATTAAAAGGTGTGCTATACTCATTTAAATATGTATTAAATCTCTGTTACATACTTTTTCTCATCACCTGGGATGCAAAAAAAAAATCTTTATATCTCTCCCTTAAAACGGTGACTAGCATAAAACCAGAATCAGTGTATACTGAGTGAAGACATGAGTGATAATCACCCAAGAAAGTTGCTTTGAGATTATTATTTTCAGAAATGTTGGGGACTGAGGAACTATTTGTTGATTACTGAATGTTTCCCAGTTCTGAATTTTATTTCAGAGCTGAAACTGATTATATTTGAAATATCTTTCTCTACTTTACAATTTCTCTAAATGATTAATTCCCATTTTAGGATAATTTAGCTCGTTTCTCATTTTCAGCATTAATGGTATAAGCATCCTTACAGAAACAAGACTTTTTTTCTGACTATAGAAACTAGACTGGTCTTTGCAGCCAGAGTTATTTTTTAGAGGTTCGAAGTTTCCCAAGATCTTTTGTAACTTCTGTTTGAAGTATCAAAATAGGTCTAGCAGGCTGACACCTTTTGTGTTCATTCTATATTGCTAAAGATAAGTACTATAACATCTGTTACAATGTCACTGGGGATTTTTTAAGTAAAATCACATATTCAAATCTTTGTAGAAGTCACTTAGTCTTCCCATCAAATTCTTTCTATTTTCTTTAAATGTTTCTACTAAACTCTTCATAGAATTTTCTGTTACAGTTTGGTTAACAATACTGATTGTGAATGCTCTCTGATGACTTGCTGTCAAGATTCAAAATCCAGTGGCACTCAAATAAATGAGTGATGTCAGTGATATAATACTATATAACAAGTGTGAAGACATTTAAATTCCTGTACTTGTAATAGAAGAAAATTTATTTGAAGAGAGAAGAGTTGAGAGCAAAAGCTGTGTGGTGGGAAGTGTGAATTTCTTTGAGGGAGGATGTGTTTCTTTGCAAGGCTGCCTCTTACCATGATGAATAAAAGTAAGTTCTGGCTGTGCGTCTGCTTTCTTGCAATCTGGATAGCAACCAATTCAAAGCTTTCCACCTCCTTATACTTACTGCCAGTCTTTAGGTGTTTCTCCCCAATCTCCACCACAGAGAATTTAAAATCATGGTGCTGAAGTTCCTGCACTTCCCTAAACTATTTTCTGAACTCAGAAAAATTTTCCCAACCAAAATTACACTTTGATTTTCCTGTTTTACTATCATTCTCTTGCAAGTGCAGAATTTTTCAAAGTCTGTACATTGCGGAATAAAACGATTCAATATAGAAGCAAATATGAGAACCCAGCTGTCCTCTAAAAAACCAAATATCGAAGAGATTGAAAACAATACAACCCCAGTGTTACCACTGCTTCTGTGTTGCAAAATTGGGTTTTATTTTTCCATAAAAATTTGTTAACATGTAATGAAGTTTTTATAATAATTATTAGTATTATGCAAAATTATATTTAGTTATTTGACATGTAGAGTCTCTCTCTCTCTCTCTCACACACACACACACACACACATAGAGAGAGAGAGCAAGTGACAGAGAGAGATCTTCATTCTGCTTGTTCAGTGGCTGGTCCAGGCCAATGCCAGGAGCCCAGAAATCCAACCGAGTTTCCCACGTGGGGTGCAGGGTTTGAATTTCTTGGGGCATCATCCTTGCCTTTCCAGTTACTTTATCAGCAAGCTCATTGCCATTCCAATATGTGATGTCAGCATCACAAGGGGGTTCTTTATCAGCTGTATCACAACGCTGGTTGGCCCCAAGTTTTTATTATTTCTAAATTAATTACCATATTAAAGCATTTCTTACTTCTAATCCTTAATATGTAAATATCAGCAGCAACAATACAGAGGAACCATGATTCTCAGTCATTTTTAAGAATGTAAAGGAATCCTGAGGCCAAAAAGTTGAGAACTACTGATCTAGGAATTCAACTTTCTTTTACACACTCCTAGGATTTTGTAATGCTTTTTTATTTATTGCTTAGATAATTGTATAACTCCTGTTCTACCATATAATGTTGCCTGCTCTGAGAAACAAGTTCATTAAGTGTTCTTCCATCATAATTCCCTTTTCACAATATCCAAAGGAATTCTTGTTTAATACCTACTTCCCTCATACCTCAGACACATATTATAGTAGGAAGTGAATGAAAGTTAGATTGTGGAATGATAATTTAATGAATTACTGATACTTTAATATATGCATACCTTTCCACTCACATATACATATTTGTGAGGGATATTCAAAAAGTTTGTGGAAAGTAAATATCATGAAAATTATGCATGAATTTTATTTTTTTGCAACAAAGGAATTTTATTTTAAAAATCTCTTTTATATTACGTTTTTGAGGTTCTTGGGTATATTCAATTACACTATCCACAAATATTTCCAGGTTCTTTTAAAAACAAAACAGATTTATATATTTATTTTTAAAGACAGAGAGTGGGGGAAGGGTAGGGGTGGGGAGAAGGAAGAAAGGGAGAGAGATGGAGTGATTACTACCATCACTGGATCATTTCCCAAATGTCTGCAAAAGCCAGGACTGGGTGAGGCTGAAGCCAGGAACCAAGAAATTCCTCTGGGTCTTCAAAGTGGATGACAGGAACCCAAATACTTGGACCATCATCTGCCATCTACCAGGTTCATCAGCAGGAAGTTGGATTGCAAGTGTGGAGTAACTGGGACTCAGTTATGATATGCAGGCAATCCAAGTAGTGGCATGGCTGCATGCTGTGCCAGTCACTGCCATGCCATGGTGCTTGCCCTGTCCATATTCTTTTGTACCCTTCTGTTTGAAGTCAAAAGCAGAAATTGCTCATGAGTTCTTAGCATATGCTTTTCAAATCTTCAGCTAATGACAGAAATTGTACAAAGGCACAGAGAATGAAGAGGACATATATCGGAAGACAGCAAAATAGAAAAGTGTGTGTGTGTGTGTATGTGTGTGTATTAGTTAAAGTTAACAAGTTGAGAGTGTTGAAAAAGAAGACCTAGTATTTCTTGAAGTCTTGAATCAATGGAATGGGCAGACATTACAGGGAATAGTTCTACAGTCAGTTTAAGCTAAGCAGAATCTAATCACTGAAGTTCTCAAAGTGTTCAAATTTTCCTATGTCATGGGATACAAAGAACTATCTTACTATCAGATTCTAGGGAATCACTTAAGGTTTAATCAGTGACAAATCCTATGATACTCATTTTAGCAATTAGCACAGTAGCTCCAATGTTTATGTAAGTCAAGACTGACTCAATTTCCACTAGCTTACTTCAAAAAATTCAATCAGGAGCTCAAGGTCATACTAAATTTAAAATAAAATATATACAAATAGTCATTTATTGCTCAACTGAGCTTATAGAATAAAGTTAATAATGTTTATACACTGAAATTAAGTAAATCTGGAGCAGGCATTTGGCACAGTGGTTAAGATGCCTCTCAGGATGCTCACGTCCCGTGTCAGAGTACCTCATTTCAAGTCTCAGCTCTGCCCTGATTCTGGCATCTCACTAATGTGCACCCTGGGAAGCAGCAGTGACAGCTCAACTAGTTGGTTCCCTGCCATCTACATGGGGGAGCCAGATTTTGTTCCCAGTTCCTGGCTTCAGCTTGGCCCAGCTCTTACTGTTAGATATTTGAGAAGTTAACCAGCAGAAGGGAGGCTTCTATCCCTCTGTCTCTTTTCTTTTAAATAAAATTAAGTTAGTAAAAATTTTAAAAATTGGGTTAAATCTGCTTTTCTATTGTGCATGCTCCCTTCTGATTAACAAATAACATTGGAATGAAATTTTCTTATATAGTCTTGCCACATTAATGAATTATAAGAATTAAGAAACATAATAAAAATAACTTTAGAAAGCAGTTACATATTCTAAATTCATTGCTCGCAATAAAGGAAAGACAGGAAGTAAGATTACTTGCTCAAGGCCACAGAGCTGCCTAGCTTTTTGGTCTTTTTGAGTTACTCTAGGAACTGATCTATAGGAAGAACTTGGGGTTTTCTTATTAAAGAACAGAAGGCATGCTTCATGTTTCTCTCTAGTGTGCTTTTTTTCCCAGGGAGAGTAATATTGAATATTAAAAAAATACAAGCCTATAAAGGGACACAGAAGAAATTATCCCTGAGCCAAGATACAGAATTCAAGTGCAAAATTGAACTTCTTCTGTTAATTCTCAGGCACCCTCGAGCTAATACTTTGAAACAAGTCTTCTGTTTTAGGGGTTCTACACAAATTAGGAAGTTGATCCTTCAAAGCAAATTTCAGCAAAAATGGCACAAGACGTCCATGGTGTGTTCCTGGAGACCTCTATTAGCAACACAGAAATTAGTCTAGATAGACATACCTGAATTTTTTATGTTTCAAATTTTCTATGTTGATAAAACCATCAGGTAAAACTCTTGTATAAAGTAAGCAGTTTTCCATTTTAAGTATATTATACTCCTCCATTTGACTTTATTATGTATTCTCAGCCATGAAATGTGAAATATATATAAAAAAAAAAGATTTTAAAGCTCATGCCTGAAGGAATGTTATTTTCTGACTATTTAACTGAATTATTTTTAAAGAAAGGATCCAAGCCCCATATTTTAAGCTGAGCTAACATGATACTCATAGAGCATGATGACCTCTATTTTACCCAAAGGTGAATATTTTTCTGATGCAAATGATAATCTACACTATCAATAATCAATGATCAACCTACACATTACACAAATAAGTGGAGGTCTAGGATTATTGTCAGATGGACTAAACTGGGAAGGGAAGGGTTTAAACAATATACATGTGAACTGTTAACGTGTCAGATGTGCACAGCAATGGTGTGCTGGACTCGGCTTACACTGCCTCAGGAGAATCAATCGTCAAAATTTCAGAACTTTTGGGGCCAGCATTGTGCTGTAGCAGGTAAAGTCGTCTCTGCAATGCCAGCAGTTCCTATGGGCACCATTTCATGTGCCAGCTGTTCAATTTCCCATCCAACTCCCTGCTAATAGCCTTGGAAAGAAGCAGAAAATGGTCCAATTTCTTGGGCTTTTGCCCCGCACCTGGGAGATCCTGATGAAGTTCCTGGCTCCTGGATTCATCCTGGCTCTAGCCCTGGCAGATGCAGTCACTTGGGGAATGAACCAGCAGATGGAAGACCTCTCAGTCTGTCTTTCCCTCTTTCTATAACTCTGACTTTCAAATAAAAAATTAACCTTTAAAAAGTATTTCAGAACTTTTGTGATCTAGTCGAAATCAAATGGTGGCTTGAAAATGGCCATGGTGCATGTATTATAACATAGAAATTGGTAAGAGCTATGAAATCCTTTTCACACCCTCACCCAACAGAGAATAGTCTGTTATGTGTTTATTCTCACACTCATGTATACAAGACCAATGATAGCATCTCCATTTTGTAGTGATACAAATATAATTTTTTAAAATGTAACTCTCTTCAAATAACAATACTATTAAGATTATGTCAAAATTAGATAAATGAAGTACTTTTCAGTTTGACCATCTAATCAATCCTCTCTTTATTTTTTAAAAAATTCTATTCCTTTAGGTAATTTGAGTAAAACAAAATAAAATTTAACCTTCATTAAAATGTTAATGTGGGGCCAGTGCTGTGGCTCACCTGGTTAATCCTCCGCCTGCGGCGCCAGTATCCCATATGGGCGCCAGGTTCTAGTCCCGGTTGCTCCTCTTCCAGTCCAGCTCTCTGCTGTAGCCCGGGGGGGCAGTGGAGGAATGGACCAGGTGCTTGGGCCCCTGCATCTGCATGGAAGACCAGGAAGAAGACCAGGCTCCTGGCTTCTGATCGGCACAGCGCAGGCTGTAGTGGCCATTGGGGAGTGAACCAATGGAAGAAAGACCTTTCTCTCTGTCTCTCTCTCTCACTGTTTATGACTACCTGTCAAATAAATTTTTTAAAAATGTTAATGCACAACTTCCCTTTATCGATCTATTAGGGTAGTCTAAGAATATAAGTTCTGAGATTTTCTGTTCTATGAATACAATTGTCTCAATACAAAAGTGCCTGAGTATTTCTCATTTCAAGCTTAACAATTATACTTATTTGCTAACAAGCATCTCTTTACTCTCTAATTTCCCTAAAATACTTAAAATATGTGTTATATATTACACTAGTTATGCAATATTATTACCTATTTTTTTATTTTCTGATACTCTATTTTTTTCACGTTTTTCTAATATTAATACAAAGGAAACAGATTCAGTGTGGTTCTTAGATACAATTCTCAGAATATAATGATATTCACTTCTTCATAACCTCTCCTATTCTCTCTCCCCCTCCCTCCCTTCCATCCTTCTTTCCTTTCTTCTTTCTTTCATTTTTCCTCCCTCCCTTGCTTCCTTCCTTCCTTCCTTCATTATTTTCTAATTTTTGAGATAACATTTTTAACATTACAATCAAGGGTTTGATGCTCTGTCAAATACATCAGTAATACAGGCAAGCACTATAAATAACAATTGAATAGAAAGATGACCATTTCACCCATATACAGTAAGTTTTAAAATAATCACAGATCATTAAACCTCTAGCAGTACAGCGTTTTTAACCCTTAGTTTGACAAATATATAAAACACAGTTTCACAAAAAATATGTTTGCAGCAATACCAATACACACAGGCATTATTATTTTCTATTTTGGGATTTTTTTTTCTAATTTTAGCTACCACGTACAAGGGAGAGCATGCAGTATTTGTCTTTCTGTGTTCGGCTTATTTACACAACATCATCTTCTCCAGTTGAATGCATTTTGATGCAAGTGGTAGCAGTACATTCATTTTTGTAGCTAAATAATACTTCATTGTGTGGAGACTATATATAATGTATATGTAATCCCATTTTTAAAATCCATTCATCTGATATTGGACACGTTGGTGTGAACTCTGTTGATGTACACATGTGATGAAGGCATCTTATTGATAAAGACTATTCATGTCTTTTGGGCATATGATCAATAGTGGGATTACCTTATCATATGGAAAGTCTATTTCTAGTTTGTGAAAGAAATCTTTACACTGTATTCTAGAGTTTGACAATATTATATTGGTAAACTTTGCACCTATGTGTCTTTAAGGATATTGGTCTGTGGTTTTGTTTGCATTTTTGTCTTTGGTATTTGTATCAGAGTGCTGTTTGTCTCCTAAAAAACTTTTACAGAATTCAATACTGTTCAATATTTTTGAATAATTTAAAAAAGTATTGGAGTTAGCTCTTTAAGTGTTTTGTACAATTCAGTAGTGCAGTCATCATGTCTTGAACTTTCCTTTGATCGAATACTTTTAATTACTGCTTCAATCTCATTGCTTGTTATAAGTCTGCTTAAATTTTCTGTATCTTCATTTAATCTTGATAGATTATATGTATTCAGTAATTTATACATATTTGGAGGTTTACTAGCATGTAGTTTTTCATATTAGTTTCTTATGATCCTTTGTATTTAATTTGTATTGGTTATAACGTCTTTTTTGTCATCTCTAATTTAATGTATTTAAGATATTTCTCTGTTTTTCATTGTTAGTCTGGCTAATTTGTCTTTTTTTGTTTCTTTTCTCAAAAAAAGCTTTTGGTTTTTTTGATTTCTATATTGTTTTCTTAGTATCAATTTCATTTATTTCTGCTCTGATCCTTATTCTTTCTTGCCTCCTTTGATTTGGGGTTTGGTTTGTTCCTGTTTCCCTTAGTCTTCAAGATACATCAATGGATCTTTTATTTGAGACATTTCTCTTTTTTAAATGTAACCATGTAATGTTATAAACTTCCTTCTTAAAATTGCTGTTGCAGTATCCCAGATTTTGATATGCTGTGATTTCATTTTCGATTATTTTAAGAAACCTTTTAATTTATTTTTTTTAACTTTCTTCAATGACCTATTGTTTACTTCCCATGTATTTATGAGTGTTCCATTGTTCTTCTTGTTGATTTCTAGTTGTATGCCTTTGCAGTCTGAGAAGATACACGGTATGATTACAGTATTTTTAAATTTGCTTGGGGCCAGCGCTATGGCATAGCTAGTAAAGCTGACACCTGCAGTTCCTGCATCCCATATGAAACCGGTTCGAGTCCCAGTTGCTCTACTTCTGATTCAGCTCTCTGCTATGGCCTGGGAAAGCAGTAGAAGATGACCAAGTCCTTTGGTTCCTGCACCGGATGGGAGACATGGAAGAAGCTCCTGGCTCCTGCCTCCTGGCTTCAGATCAGACAGCTCCAGCAGTTGTGGCCATCTGGGGATTAAATCAGTGAATGGAAGACCTCTATCTTTTCTCTCTCTCTCTCTCTCTCTCTCTCTCTGTCTAACTCTGCCTTTCAAATAAATAAATAAGCAAATCTTTAAAAAATAAATTTGCTGAGTCTTGATTTATGCCCTAATATATAGTCTATCCTAGAAAATGTTCTGTGTGTTAATGAGAGAATAATGTATATTCTGCAGCTCTTGAATAAAAAGTCCTGTAAATGCTTTTAGGTCCATTTACTCAATTGCATGTTTCAAATCTGATGTATCTTTATTGATTTTCTGTCTTGATAATCTGCCCTTTGATGATAGTGGAGTGTTGAAGACCCTAGTATTGTTGTATTGGAGTCTATCTATCCATTTAGGTCTAATAATATTTCCTGTGTATATCTGAGTGGTCTTGTGTTGAGTGAATATATAAATGTGTGTATATATGTATATATATTTATGATTATTATGTCTTCCTGCTGAACTGAACCTGATATGAAAATATGATAATAATACGTCCTTATTTGTCTCTTTTTACAGGTTTTTAAATTTAAAGTCTGTTTTATTTGACGTGCAGATAGCTATTCTTGCTCATTTTTGATTTCCATTTATCTGGTGAATCTTTTTCTAACCCTTCACTTTCAGTCTATGTGTGTATTTATTTGCATGGTGAGTTTCTTGTAGGCAACATATAGTGGGGTCTTGGGTTTTTATGTATTAACTGTTGAATTTAATCCATTTACTTTAATGATTAGTATTGATAGATTAAAAACTCTGTCATTTTTTTTTATTGGATACTGATTTTACCTGCTCTGTTTGTGAACTTGGTGGCATTATGTATTTTCTTAATGTTTGCTTCTTTTTTTAAAAAAAATATTTATTTATTTTAGAGGCAGAGTTACAGAGATAGGGAGAGAGAGAGAGAGAGAGAGAGTGAGAGAGAGAGAGGTCTTCCATCAACTGGTTCATTCCCCAAATGGCCGCAATGGCTGGATCTGACCCAGTCTGAAGCCAGGAGCCAGGAGCTTCTTCCAGGTCTCCCACACTTTCCCAGGCCATTAACAGAGAGCTGGATTGGAAGTGGATCACCCAGGACAGGAACGGGCGCCCATATAGGATGTGGGTACCACAGGCAGAGGCTTAACCTACTATGCCACAGTGCAAGCCGATTGATGTTTGCCTCTAAGGCAAGACTCCATTCAGAATGAGCACGTCTCTGGGGCTAATAACTGATAACCCCCACAGTTGCAGGATGCAGGGGATCTGTCCTCCATCCCACAAGCTGCTCTGACTCTCACTGATGAGTTCTGGTAGCAGCAGTGCAGAGATGAATAGTAACACTTTCACAGCCATGCCTGGCAATCTGCAGGGGTTGGGGAGAGAAAGGAGACAATGGGATTTCTCTCCTTGGAGCATAACAATCGCTCAGATTCCAGTCAGCTCCCCGGGCTAAAGTTCCCCTCAGTGAATAACTGGAATGCTCCCTCCAAGAAATCTGTGGGTGGAGGGGCATTCACTAACATCTTCCTACCTTGACTTGGAAAAATGAAGAGTCCCAGCCAGCAGCTGGTGCAATGCATGGCTGGCCTCAGCCACCTGAGTGTCCTCTGCTCATGTGCCAAAGAGACTTTGTTTCTGTTGTTGCTCTTATGTCTCCAATGAATATTTCTGTCAGATACTGAAAATGTGGTGCGTTCTTTCTTTCTTTCTTTCTTTCTTTCTTTCTTTCTTTCTTTCTTTCGTTCTCTCACTTTCCTTCCTTCCTTCCTTCTTTTTCTTTTTCCTTCCTTCTTTTTCTTTCTTTTCCTTCTCTTTCTTCCTTCCTTTTTTCTGTTTTTGTTCCCTTCTTTTTTGTATCCTACTGTGGCTGCAGTCAATGTGGCTTAACCCTATTCAGCCATCTAGCATCCCTGTTACCTAATTTCCATCTCAAAATCATTGATGTTATTTTGTAGACTTTTATAAAGAAAATTGAGATGCTATGAAATTAAGATTTTCAGTGGTCTAACTGCTGATTCACTTAGGAGAGAATCTTACTTCAGATTTTAAAATTACTATTTCTTTTGAAGAAGCTTTCCATATATATCAAAATAATAAATTGCTTTTCATTACAATAAAGACAACTCAAAAACTTTAATTATTATTCACATCATTTATTGGTATAGCCCTAAACCCAGCCTGATCCACAACACATGTCACCTTCCTGATCTCACCTGCGTATTAAATCTCTAATATTGCTTTGTTTGAAGGAATAAGTATATATAGTTATCCTTAATTTTTTATTCCCTTAGCATGGAGCAGACTTGTGCTTATTTTTTTTTTTCAACGCAAAACATAATTTACAGACTTAGCTTGCATATACGACGCTATTACACTTTACTCAAATGTTCTTCTCAGTATATATGTAGCCACATGTACACACATACATCCTGGGAAATCATGAAATGTAACCTTCCTGAGCTTCAGAATGAAAATGAAGTTGTAGACTGTATCTTTTACATATCATCTTTTTGTTTAGTACAGTAAAAGTGTATTGAATGATGAATACAATTGTGACATTATGTTGGATTTAGAAACAGAAAAGTAAATAAGATAGAATTTGTTCTCGCCATAACACAATAATGTGTTTTTTATGAAGATAGTTAATTTTAATTTGCTATAAGTGCTGTATACTCACGTCATGGATATAACTCTTGAAATTCTCTTTCAAGAGTATAAGATCATTTTCTAATATTTCCAAATATCTACAATTTTCTCTTTATCGTTTTTATTATTTCCTATGTGCCGTCTATATTTCATTGGCAAAGATAACTCAAGCTATTTTTCTTTTCATTACCTGTCTGTGATCTTTGTGGTGCTTTTTTTTTTTTTTAATATTTTCTAGCTTAGGGACTGGCATTGTGTCATAACAAGTTAACCTTCCTCCTGGGTTGCTGACATCTTATATGGGTGCTGTTTTGAGACCTGGCTGTTCCACTTCTGATCCAGCTCTCTGCTATGGCCTGGGAAAGCAATGGAAGATGCCCCAAGTGCTTGAGCTCCTGTACCCACGTGAGAACCCTAGAAGAAACTCCCAGACCTTGGCTTTAGCTCAGCCTAGCCTTGACCATTGTGGACATCTGGGGAATGAACCACCGGATGGAAGACCTCTCTCTCTCTCTGTCTCTCTTTCTCTCTCCATAATTCAGCCTCTCAAAAAATAAATAAATGTTTTTTTTTTTTTTTATTTAGACATGGTGGTTTAACACACTTTGCCACAGTGCCGGTCTCTATAAAGTTTTTCCTTTTAATAATCTACAAGAATCTCTATGTTTTTATTATTTTTAGTGCATTAACATTTAATATGATGACCGATGCAGTTAGAATCATATCTTCCTTTCTCTTTTGGCCTTTCCTGAGATTATTGTCCAGTTTGTATATCTGATGTCCTGGAATGTTACTGGCATGGTTTCCGAAGAGAACTCCATTATTATTCTTAACCTTATTAATTTATAGATAAAGTGTCCACAATTCAATTTTCTTTCTAGTTTTTCTCTTTATTTTTGTATTTCTACAATTAGAAAATAATAGTCTTGGGGCCAGAGCTGTGGCACAGTGAGTTAATGCCCTGGCCTGGGGTGTCGGCATCCCATATAGACGCTGGTTCAAGATCCGGCTGCTCCACTTCCAATCCTGCTCCCTGCTATGGACTGGGAAAGCAGTAGAAGATGGCCCAACTCCTTGGACCCTGCACCTGTGTGGGAGTCCTGGAAGAAGCTCCTGGCTCCTGGTTTCAGATCGGCGTAGCTCTGGTCATTGCAGCCAATTGGGGAGTGAACCATCAGATGGAAGACCTCTCTCTCTGCCTCTCCTCTCTCTGTGTAACTCTGACTTTCAAATAAATAAATCTCTAAAAAAAAAGGGAAAATAATAGTCATGCAAGTTTTTGTTTGGTTTGGTGATTTTTGTCACTTTTTTTTCATAAAATCTTAGTATTTTGGACATGTAGTTTTGTGTCTGTCATGAATTTTTAAAAATCCACCATTATAACTGCAAAGATTTCTTCTTGTTTATTTGTTTATTTCCTACATCCTAAGCACTCATAACTTATCCACTTTGATATTATCACATGTTTGTTTAATATTTTGTTCTTTTTTCTTTTCTTTTCTTTTTTGATTTTCAATTTCAAAATTTTCTATTAATCCATATTCAAGTTGTCTATTTCTTTCTTGGGCTGTATCAAATCCATTGATAAATTCTTAAAATAATATTAATTTTAATTATTTTTTATTCATTTTATTTCATTTGAAAGGCAGAGTGACAGAGAAGAGGAGGGTGGTGGAAGGAAGGGAAGGAGGGGGGAGAGAGAGAGAGTTCTTCTATCTGCTGGTTCACTTTTCAAATGATTGCAATGGGTAGGACTGAGCCAGGCCAAAGACAATAGGCAAGAGTTTTATCTGGGTCTCCTATGTGGGCATGAGCAGAGAGTTGGATCAGAAGTGGAGCACCCAGGACTGGAGTCTGTACTCATATGGATAATTAACTGTGAATTGTGTTTTTGATTTCTAGCATTTCCTTTTGTTTCTCTCATACAGTTTCCATCTCTGTGTGCATTAAACATGCTGGACATGCTGTCTGCATCATTCATTAGCATCTTTTTCGTATTAGTAAAATTTATGTTAATTTTCTGGTCTGATGATTCTAACATCTGTGCCAAGATTTTATCCGGTTCTGTTGATTGCCTAGTTTCTTTAGAGTATGCTTTTTTTTTTTTTTTTTGACTTTTCAACGTGCGTATAATTTTTGGAAAACTGAATATGCTATATCAGAATATAGCAACTTAGACTAAAAGGTCTTTTATATGAGGATTTATGGTTTTCTGGACAGAGTTTTTACTCTGACCACATGTGTGTGTCCTTGGCATTGTCTCCCCTCTTGACTTTTTTTAACTTTTCTATTTACTCCTCTTTAGCATCTGTACCTTTAAGCTCTTTGAACTTCAACACAGCACTATTATTTCAAGGTCCTATTGGTACAAAGCAAGGAATAGGGCACAGGAACATTTTGAAATTCACATCTGACTGTGTTGGTGCCTTCTGTCTTCAGCTTGGTCAGCACCTGCTATTGTGGCCATTTGGGTAGTCAATCGGCAGATGGAAGATCTCTCTCAGCACATGTAAGATCTCTCTCTGTCTCTCTTCCTCTCTCTGTAACTCTACCTTTCAAATAAAATATTTTCTAGCCCAATAGTTGTCTCTGTACCCACCCCCTACACACATACACACAATCATTTGAGTCCTGGTATCTGAATTGGCATGTGGCATCCAGCTAATCTTATTTAGACTGCAAATACAAACTTTGTGACAGCATTTTATGGTAAAAAAACGGCAGGTGCATAATAACAACACTCCATATGATAGTGAGATTATCTTTGAAAATTAAATATATCTTTGAGCTGAGAAAATATTATGGTGTTTGTCCATGTTGACATTAATTTCCACAAAATTAATAACCATGTTGTATGTGTTTGTTAATATAGACTACAAATGTGGAAGAATCCATACTAACATAAATTGGAAAATCAAGAGATTCTTTGAAAATCATAAGCAGATGCAGTAAGATTTAGGAAGTGAATGAGCTGGAGATAAGAGGAAGAATTTGGTTATTTTATTTAGTTACCTGAAATATGACCATCCCACATGAAAAAGAGATTTATGACATGGTTGTGGCTATTGATTGATAAGGAATATGAAGAGGAATTTATTATAAAGAAAATATAAAACTTTACTACTATTGAAATGAACTAGATAGCCATTTAACCCTCACAACATGATAAAAACACATGAAATGATATGATTCAGATATCAGAGATTAAGCTAAATTTAACCAGTGTCTTATCAGTCCGTGTAAGTTATAGCTATTGACCTGGAAAGCGTGCCTAAGTTACACACTGTTGGGGGTATGCTGCCACCTTTGGCTGTGAGAGAGTAGACAGTTTCTTCAACTGAGGAAAATAGGAACAAAAAGGGTAAAATGAAAAAAAAATGAAGGAAAGCACCTTAGAGCTCTCCAGGCACCTACAGTTTGAAGGACTAACATCCCAGCAATAGGCAAACTCAAGTAAATGAGTCCAACGTTCATTCCCCCCACCCCCACCCCCAAGGTGTCTGCCGATTTGTAAGACCCGTCCGACTCTGGGAAGCCCAGCGGTAAATGGTGGCCACAGATTTAGAAGCTGAGGAGACTTTGGCAGTGATGTAAGCAGTCAGAGTCCAGGTGCAACTAAAGAGAACGGAACCTGAAACACGGTGGCACTTTCATTTGTTTCCCCTAAAGAGCAACCTCCTTGGAGTAAATACAGAGTAGAGACATTAATGCTCTTAAAAGATGGAATTCAGATTCAAATCAGCCCAAATTCACACTGAATTGGGGTCATTTACCCTTGTACTTTGTGTCACAATCAAAGTAAATCCAGGCTGGAAGGTAACGTCATTCAGAGCCTCTACATTTTGTTTTAATATATAATGTTTATCATTCAATGAAAATTCACCAAGTATACCAGTGAAAAAATGAAGAAAACAGTCATTTAATGCCATTAACTTCTGCATCTGATAAATGGTTATGTTACACATAAAATATTTGAAAAAAATGAAAAATTATATTTTAAAATATTTATAGACCCAAAGAATTAACAGAGTTTATAAAAACTAAAACTACAGGGATCAAGAGATGTGTGGCTGGCGCCGCGGCTCACTAGGCTAATCCTCCACCTTGCAGTGCCGGCACACCGGGTTCCAGTCCCGGTCGGGGCGCCGGATTCTGTCCCGGTTGCCCCTCTTCTAGGCCAGCTCTCTGCTATGGCCTGGAAGTGTAGTGGAGGATGACCCAAGTCCTTGGGCCCTGCACCCGCATGGGAGACCAGGATAAGCACCTGGCTCCTGGCTTCGGATCAGTGCGGTGCGCCGGCCGCGGCGGCCATTGGAGGGTGAACCAATGGCAAAGGAAGACCTTTCTCTCTGTCTCTCTCTCTCACTGTCCACTCTGCCTGTCAAAAAAAACAAAAACAAAAACAAAAACAAAAACAAAACAAAAAAACAAAAAAGCAAAAGATGTGTGTGGCCTGTCAGTTAAAGCCCCGGTTAAGATACTGGTATCTCATATCAAAGTGCCTGTGTTCCTTGCCCACCTCTGGCTCCATCCTGATGAGGCTGACCTTGAATGGCACCAGGTGTTGACTTCAGTAATTGGTTTTCTGCCAACCAAGTGGAAAACCTACATTGTGTTCAAGGCTCCAAGCTTTGGGCTTGCCTTCCCCATCCCTCGCCAGCTTCAATCCAGTACAGGCAGTTGGGGAATAAACCAGTGGATAGAAACACTATCTGTCTCTGTCTCTTTCTGTCCTTTTCTCTCTCTGACTCATCTAAGTAAACATTGGAATAAACTAAAAATCGCTGTGAGCAAAAATTCCTAATAGTAAAGAAATTTTTGAAAATAGCCAGTCATCAGAGCTGGCACTGTGGTGTAGCGGGTAAAGCCGCCACCTGCAGTGCTGGCATCCCATATGTACACCGGTTCATGTCCCAGCTGCTCCACTTCTGATCCAGCTCTCTCTTCTATGGCCCAGGAAAGAAGTGGAGGGTGGCCCAAGTCCTTGGGCCCATGCACTCACATGGAAGACCCAGAAGAAGCTCCTGCCTCCTGGCTTTGGATTGGTGCAGTTCCAGCCATTGCAGCCAATTAGGGAGTGAACCAGCAGATGGAAGACCTCTCTCTCTCTCTCTCTCTCTCTCTCTCTCTCTCTCTCTGCCTCTCTGTAACTCTGCATTTCAAATAAATAAAGAAAGAAAAAAGAAAATAGTCAGCCATCTTCTCAGAGTTGATGTTGTACTGAAGATCATGCTGGGCTAAACAGTGGGATCCAATGGAGGGAAATTGAAACTGGTGGAGAATTATCAAATCTGTGACTTGTAACTCTAGCATGACTGATTGAAATCTAGAAAAGCCCCAAACACAAAATAGTGGTAACCCATTAGCTTTCTGGGATGGTGTAGCTGGTAGGCAGAAACATGCACACAAGAAAAGGCAGAGCAGAAGAGTAAAATTTTTTGTGCTTTGAGATGCTTAAAATAAATGTCTGCTGGAGAAAAGTTGCAGCAAACACACGCACAAATAAGCACACACACAGTCGACCTCAAGATGTTAGATAGAATTTACAGGTATATAAACCAAGAAGACAAAAACTTGGCTCCAATCTGTTGAAGAATAGTCCTTGAGTGTTAATGAATTAGGGAACTGGTGGGTTCTCCATCAGAAACCCAGAAAGAACAGAACCAAGGAGCAGAAATAAATCAGGCATGGTCAAATTTAAATTAAGTCCAAAATTAGTTCAACTCATGAACTGATTAAGATGAGAGAAAATTCCTAACACCCCATGACAGGGAGATGAGGTATGCCTCTCTGGTGGGTGATTCCATCTAATGTTTTTTTTTCTTTCTTTTTCTTTTCTTTTTTTTTTTTTCTTTTGGACAGGCAGAGTGGACAGAGAGAGAGAGAAAGAGAGAGAGAGAGAGAGAGAGAGAGAGAAGTCTTCTTTTTGCCATTGGTTCACCCTCCAATGGCCGCCACAGCCAGCATGCTGCGGCCAGCACAACGCACTGAACCGAAGCCAGGAGCCAGGTGCTTCTCCTGGTCTCCCATATGCGTGCAGAGCCCAAGGACCTGGATCATCCTCCATTGCACTCCCGGGCCACAGCAGAGAGCTGGCCTGGAAGAGGGGCAACCGCGAAAGAATCCGGTGCCCTGACTGGGACTAGAACCCTGTGTGCCAGCGCCGGAGCAGGAGAATTAGCCTATTGAGCGGCGGTATCGGCCTCCATCTAATGTTTCCAGAGGCAACACACACGTATAAACACACACATACCCCCACACACATTTTTTTCATTTACATTAATTTTTAAACTTTTATTTAATAAATATAAATTTCCAAAGTACAGCTTTTGGATTACTGTGGCTTTCCACCCCCATAATTTCCCTCCCACCTGCAACCCTTCCATCTCCTGCTCCCTCTCCCGTTCCATTTCCTCAAGATTCATTTTCAATTCTCTTTATATACAGAAGATAAATTTAGCATATATTAAGCAAATATTTCAACAGTTTGCACCCACACCTAAACACGAAGTGTGAAGTACTGTTGAGTACTAGTTATAGTATTAATTCACATTGTACAACACATTAAGGACAGAGATCCCACATGGGGAGTAAGTGGACAATGACTCCTGTTATTGACTTAACAAATTGACACTCTTGTTTATGGCATCAGTAATCACCCGAGGCTCTTGTCATGAGCTCCCAAGGCTATGGAAGCCTTTTGAGTTCTCCAATTCCGATTTAATTAGACAAGGTCATAGTCAAAGTTCTCTCCTCCCTTCAGAGAAAGGTACCTCCTTCTTTGATGGCCCATTCTTTCCACTGGGATCTCACTCTCAGAGATCTTTCATTTAGGACAGTTTTTTTTTTTTTTTTTTTTTTTTTTTTTTTTGCCAGAGTGTCTTGGCTTTCCATGCCTAAAATACTCTCATGAGCTCTTCAGCCAGATCTGAATGCCTTAAGGGCTGATTCTGAGGCCAGAGTGCTATTTAGGACATCTTCCATTCTATGAGTCTGCTGTGTATCCCGCTTCCCATGTTGGAACATTCTCTCCTTTTTAATTCTATCAGTTAGCATTAGCAGACACTAGTCTTGTTTAGGTGATCCCTTTGACTCTTAATCCTATCATTATGATCAATTGTGAACTAAAATTGATCAGTTTGACTAGTGAGATGTCATTGGTGCATGCCATCTTGATGGGATTGAATTGGAATCCCCTGGCACATTTGTAACTCTGCCATTTTGGGCCAGATTGAGCATGTCCCAAATTATACATCTCTTCCCTCTCTTATTCCCACTCTTATATTTAACAGGCATCAATTTTTAGTTAAATTTTAACACCTAAGAAAAATTCTGTGTTAATTAAAGAGTTCAACAAATAGTATTAAATAGAACAAAAATACTAAAAAGGGATAAAGTACCAAGCTGTTCATCAACTTTCAGGACAAAGCTCATCAAGTCACTGTTTCTCATAATGTCCATTTCATTTCAACAAGTTTCCTTTTTGGTGCTCGGTTAGTTGTCACCAATCAGGGGAACATATGATATTTTTCAATTTGGGACTGGTTTATTTCACTCAGCGTGATGTTTTCCAGATTCCTTCATTTTGTTGCAAATGACTGGATTTCATTGTTTTTTTGTTGTTGTTGTTTGTTTGTTTGTTTGTTTTTTACTGCTGTATAGTATTCTATAGAGTACATGTCCTATAATTTTTTTTTATCCAGTCTACTGTTGATTGGTATTTACGTTGATTCCAGGTTTTAGCTATTGTGAATTGAGCTGCAATAAACATTAAGGTGCAGACAGCTTTTTTGTTTGCCAATTTAATTTCCTTTGGGTAAATTCCAAGGAGTGGGATGGCTGGGTTGTATGGTAGGGTTATATTCAGGTTTCTGAGGAATTGCCAGACTGACTTCCATAGTGGCTTTACCAGTTTGTATTCCCACCGACAGTGACTCCCACACATATTTAATGCTAAGCAAATATTGAAAATTACTCAGTAGTTGGATTTCATTAAAATTTGGATTTCATTAAAATTAAAATTTTTGCTCTGTGAAAACATGCTTGTAAAGAATGAATGGACAAGGCTCAAATAGAAAAGAATATTGGCAAAATATCTTCTAACACAGGTGTGTTATCCCAAATATACAAGGAATATTTAACACTTAACAATCACTAAACAACCAACCCAATTAAAAATGGACGAAAGACCTTACTAGACACCTCATCAAAGAAGATATGTATTTGGCAAATGAACATACAAAAAGATCCTCCATATTTTATGTCACTAGAAAATGCAAATTAATACAAAAAATCCACACATCTACTTGGAAAGCCAAAATCTAGAACACTGACAGCACTAAATTCTGGGTAGCACATAGTACTGCAAGTTCACTTAATTCTTGATGGTAAAAATGCAAAATAGCACTGCCACATTGGATTACAGTTTAGTATTTTCTTAGAAAATGAAGCATTCTCATTCCATATGATCTACAATAATGATTATTGGTATTTACACTAAGGAGTTAAAAGCATATGTCCATGGAAATATCTGAACACAGTTGCTTATAGCAGAATTATTCCTAATTCCTGAACCTTAAAAGCAACTCAGATGTCTTTAGTGAGTGAATGGATTGATAGACTATGGTACCTATAATGAAATACTATGCAGTGGTGAAAAAAAATAAGCTATCATGACATTAAAAAACATGGGAAATATTAAGTGCAAAATATTAAGTGATAAAGGCCAGTTTGCAAAGGTTACGTAGTCTATGATTCCAACACTCTGACATTCTATGGAGACAGTAAAAAGATCAGTGAGTCTCAGAATTTTAACTGGTGGAGTAGAGAAGATTTTAAGGGCAGTGAGACAATTCTATATTCTAAAATAATGAATATAAGCCATTATACATGTGTCCAAACCCATATGATGTACACCAAGAATCCACCACAGCTCCAGCACTGACCCTAATAAATTAGACTTAACCAGGTATTAAAATTCTGTTCATCCAAAAGCAAAACCAATGCTGAGAAAATAAATGTGCAAGGCACAGACAGGAAAATATAGTTTCAAAACATACATCAGACGAAAGTACAGTGCGAATGACATAAAGGACTCTTACAGCCTAAGTATAAATAAAAGAAACAGCCCAATAAAATGAAAAAAAAAATCAGACACTTATGAAATAAGATGTGTTACTGAACAATAACTTCATGAAAAGTGTTGAACATCTCTAATCATCAAGGAAATGTAAATTAACATAACAATGAAAAACTGGTAAACATGCAGTACAATGACTCAATTAAGAAAGAAGGGCATCACCAAATTGTGTTGATGGCTTGTAGTGACAGTATTAGTGTTAACATAAAACTATAAAAGTACTTCTTTTATACTGTAGATAAAAGTAGAAGACTCTTGACAATGTCTTAAAAATTAAATACCCTAAAATCTGATACTTTACTCCTAGAGTTTACCATAAAGATATGAAAACACATGCTCATATAAAGATCAGTATAATAATGTTCATAGCCACTTTATTGATAATAGGTGCAGATTAGGAACAACCAGAGTGTCCATCAAAAGCTGAATAAACTCTCGTATATCCATACACTGAAAGAGTACTGTGCAAATATATGAAGTACTAATAAGCAAGACCACTAAGATGAATCTTAGAAACGTGAAGCTGAGTGAAAGAAGCTTTAGAAAAATGAAACATAGCACTTGGTTTTTGGATTTCTAGTATAGGAAAAATGGAACTATAGTGAAGAAAAAAATCACAATAATGTTATTTGAGATGAGGGGTTGATTGAGAAAGGACAGGACAGGACTTAATGGAATGATGGGACTGCTTCTTGTCATTATACCTGTTTGAGTTACACAGGCATAACATTGGTCAAAACTCAGTAAATATACACCTACGATGCTTAGATTCTGTTGTATATACAACATATCTAGGTGATGACTAAAACTCAGGAAGCAAAATTTAAAATCAATTCAGCAAAGAATATAACATGCAAATTAATCTTAAAGTCAGGAAAGAAATGAAGAAAACTGAAAGAAATGAAGGAAAGTAGAGGTTATGAAATATAAGTAAGAATCTTTATATAGAGAGGTGGATAGACAGATAAAATGTTTGACTTGAAAAATCTGAGTGAAGAAACCAAAGATTTGCATTTAGCATACCAATCAGCGTTGAGTAAGCTCCTCACAGATAAAACTGGAAAGCAGAGTCTTACTATCCTGGCTGATTTTTTGCCCAAAAAATACCATCTAGTATGGTTTATCATGGGTATTATCTGCTCTAAAAGTGGTACTTATCTTATGTTGCAAATTAATTAATTAGATGATTTAATTTATGTGTCAATCATCTGTAAGTCGGGTTATTATAAGTCAATATTTCTGTATTCAGTTTAACCTTAAGAAACTGATAAAAATAAACTCTGCATGGTTAAACTATAAAAAAGACACTTGGCCGGAGCCGCAGCTCAACAGGCTAATCCTCCGCCTAGCGGCACTGGCACACCGGGTTCTAGTCCCGGTCTGGGCGCCGGATTCTGTCCCGGTTGCCCCTCTTCCAGGCCAGCTCTCTGCTATGGCCCGGGAGTGCAGTGGAGGATGGCCCAAGTGCTCGGGCCCTGCACCCGCATGGGAGACCAGGATAAGCACCTGGCTCCTGCCTTCGGATCAGCGCAGTGCGCGGACTGCAGCATGCCGGCTGCAGCAGCCATTGGAGGGTGAACCAAAGGCAAAAGGAAGACCTTTCTCTCTGTCTCTCTCTCTCACTGTCCACTCTGCCTGTCAAAAAATAAATAAATAAAAAATGTTAAAAAAGACACTCAACCAGAGTAAATTAAAGCAATTCATGAAGTTGAGACCTTGTTGATTATTTTAGTTATATATTTTCCATCGCTGTCACTCTCTTTAATTTTCTATAAAAGAGATGTCATTACCTATTGTGAAGTTATGAAAAATAGATTAATGAAGTATATCCCAAATGTTAAAGAAATTGAAGAGGGAGCAATTAATTAGCCTGAGAAAGTTAACAAGGAAACTTCAGTAAATGCAGTGTTTGAAAAATAAATTTTTAAAGTTGCTCAGAGATTATTGTACACATATCAGGAACTTACTAACTTCCCTTCTCAAAAACGGTGACATTATAACTAGCTGAAGTGGAAAAATCTTTCTAGACATGTTAAAATTGTGCATGTTTATGTATGTAGGTGTGTGTGTGTGTGTGTGCCTGAGGATGGCTGAAAAGTTTGTGGAAAATAGGATTAAAAGATAAGTTTGCTTTGGTGTAAATTTTTTAAATAAATGCATACTGGTTTCATAATACACACTTCTCATGATCTTTTTGAAACCAAAAAGTTTTATTCACAAAATTCTATTTTTTTTTTAAATAGACATCGATTGGGGCTGGCATTGTGGCACAGTGGGTAAAACCACCGCCTACAACTCCAATATCCTATATCAGTGACAATTAGTGTGCTGACTGCCCCAGTTTTGATCCAGATCCCTGCTAATGGCCTGAGAAAAGCAGCAGAATATGGCCCATGCATTTGGCCACTTCCTCCTATGTGGAGGACCCGGATAAAGCTCCTGGCTGCTGATTTTGGTCAGGCCCATACCTAACCGTTGCAATCATTTGGGGAGTGAACCAGCCAGTGGAAAATCAATCTGTCTCTCTCTCTCTCACTCTCTCACCTCCCCATCTCTGTCTCTCTCCTTCTCTCCATGTAACTATGACTTTCTAATGAATAAAAAAAAAATCTTAAATATATTTTAATTCAATTTTCTGCAGATTTTTTATACCTTCCTATATAGTTCATATATTTATATATGTTCACATCATTGCATTTGATTGTATTTTCATTGTTTTGATTAAGAAAAGACTTAATATACCAATTTTGCAAATCCTCAAGAATTCTGGTTCCCTTTTCTCCATATCCTTGCTAACATTTGCTATATTTTGTCTTTTGGATAATAGCCATCTTACCAGGTGTCAGATGAAGGCTCAGTGTGGGTTTTAAAGTGCATTTTCATTATGATTAGTAGAGCTAAGAATATCTTCATATACCTGTTAAAATAAATATGCATTAAATACTAGAATATAATATTTCACTTTGCCAATGATATAAAGCATTTTTAACTGTCAATGAGCCTTTTCTTGGAAAATATTTTCTCAACTATGTAGTTCTTTATTTTGGACATGAAATTCTATTCATAAAGAAATGTGATTTTCAGTGTCACTTCTTTTGAGTACTTTAGAACTGTAAAGTATGCTGCTGTCAGAAAATCTATGCATCTCTAAAGCAAATCTTATTATGTCTAAAACAAAATAGCATGTAGTATAAGTTATGAATGCTGTTATAATTTTCCAATTTCACAATATTTACTTTTGCTCATGTTATTTATAGAATGAATTCTCAATAGTGACATTAGATATATAGCACGTAAGAAGATTTGAGGAGTATTTTAAAGTTTTTAAACTTATTTTGTAGGAAGAGAAAGAAAGAAGAGAAAGAGAGAAGGGAAAGAGTGAGCTCCCATCTGCTAGATAACTCCCCAAATGACTGCAAGGACTGGAACCAAGCCAAATCTGAAACTGGGGGCTGGGAACTCAATCCAGGTGTCTCACTTGGAAGCAGGAATCCAATTACTTGATCCATCGCTCTTTCCTCTGAGCGGCTGGATTAGTGGAAAGCTGAAGTGAGTAGCCCAGTGTGGGTATTGAACCCAAGCATCCCACATGAGATGCAGGCATCTTTACCACTTCTTAACCACTAGACCAAATATCTATCCCAAGAAGCATTTTAATCAGCATGTGATAGCCACATTTATAATGAGTATTAGTGTGGTACTGTGGAAAAGGATGAGAATTTTACAAACTGTATGTGAGTCTTGGTTCCAACTCAAACACAATAATATTTAACAAAAATTTGCTAAGACATTGTGATCATTATTGCCTGCTCTATAAAATGAACACTAAGCATGATTCATACACATTAATAAATAATATTAAATAGCAGATTAGAACTCAGAACATTGTCCTTCATCCCCCATAATTCTTTCTGCTTCATCTAAGTTTTTTGATTGACTGTATCCTTGCAGTATTTACTTAGCTTAATGTCTATGACAAACTGATCTTTGGGACAAACTCAGTGATGTGATTGTCAGATGGGTGAAAAGAAAATCAGTTATTAAAATATAGAGGCTTCTTTATTCATGAAGCTATCTTTTATGTGTGTGTGTGCCTTCATATTTAGATATGTGTGTTGACTACCTTTACATGTGCCCCTTTGTCCTGATACTTTGT
Source organism: Lepus europaeus (assembly GCF_033115175.1). NCBI lineage: Eukaryota > Metazoa > Chordata > Mammalia > Lagomorpha > Leporidae > Lepus > Lepus europaeus. The sequence goes on from NC_084831.1 coordinate 65,643,818, forward strand.
GCATCCAAGGATGCAATTTTAGTACATATTGTATGGAAGATTGAGTATAGTGACATGCCTGTAGATGATCTGAGCACATTTGTTTTAGAGACAGAGATGAAATTAAGGTATTTACTATCTAGATAAAAGGAAGATATCAAAATATATGGATTTTTGAGAAAAATAGACATTTTAAATATTTTCATTAAAACAATAAAGAAATAGCTAGTAGCTTCATAAGGAATCCCATATTTATTATCTATCTGGCTCTGCTTTCTCAGTTGCTGGCAACAATCTTTCACTGTTAGTAATTACATGGTGTTGTGTTCCCACATACAGTTGATTTGTACTTCAACAAATATTTCACATACTAAAAAGAGAGAATATGTATATCATCTCGAACTCATTTTTCTCTGTAACACAGGAGACTGAATATGGTCTGTTCTACTTAACTTATGAAATGGTATGATTTTAAATTTATTGCTTCCAATCCCTTGGTATATGTTGCCTGTGAAATATTCTTTTCTCTTTATGTTGAAATTTGTATACACAAAACTCTGTCAAAACTATTTTTCTTATATATCATTTCTCTTTCTAGACTACCTAGTTTTTTTTAAAATATTTTATGGCATTGTCTGGATGTTCCCTGATTTTATTAAATTGATATAGTTTTCTAAACATCAAATGCCTTTTTGGCTTAATGATGAAACATTATGTGTTTTTATCTACTCAGTATTTGTATTCTTACAGAATACAAGAACATAGTCTTGTTTAAATTAATGATCTTCTGTATATAAAGAGAATTGAAAATGAATCTTGAAAATGAATCTTGATGTAAATGGAAGGGGAGAGGGAGAGGGAGAGGGGAGGGTTGCGGGTGGGAGGGAAGTTATGGGAGGGGGAAACCACTGTAATCCATAAGCTGTACACTGGAAATTTATATTCATTAAATAAAAGTTAAAAAAAAGAAAAAAAATAATGTATAAACAGTTTTTGTTAAAATATCCTCTCTCTGTGATATCAAGTAACTTTTCTTATTGACCATGGTGAACACTGTTAAAATTAATCTTTCTTAACACAATATTTCTCAGTCACTTTAAGTTATTTCTCAATTAGGTTTATGAACTTCATCCTTTCTGAGTTTGCTTGCTTTGCCTTTTGGATGCTGTATATCCTAAAAACTAATATTATACCAACTGTTTTAACACAAAAGAGATATTTTAAAATGTGAATAGCTTTAGTAAAAATGATATTAAGCACAGTCATTATTAGAATAAACGCACATTTTCTCAGCATGAATAATTTCTGGTATATTAGTAGAATGAATTCAATTTTATTGGTTGAATTTTTAGTTTCTACTGTTAAATCTTATCTGCCCCATATCTCTCCACGTTACAGGAAAAGAGATTTTATATAAATGCGGGTTATGCCCAACTTAATAGTTTTATTTGTATAGGAAGTATTAATTCATATCCAGAAGAATATCTACAGTTTTAATTAGTGACTAAGAAACCCACGTTTTCAGCTTACGTGTACATACAAATACTAAGACATTTTCAAAATTTGTAAGAATTCTAGTTGATATTCTATTACATAAAGTTTCATGTTTAAGAAAATACTGAAGACTACCTCAACTTAACAAATTGTGCTTATGCAAGACACAGTTTCTAGAATCTGGCAGCATGCCACACCAGAAAAAGTTCTCAATTATCTCTTTTACAAGGTGGTGAGATACTTTTGTTTTTTACCAGAAAGATGAGAAACGCCAGACAGACCTGATTAGTGCTATCTGGGCCTTGTCTTGTTTGGGCGTAATTTGGTAGGCTTCAGCCTGGGATTTGCTTAAGGGTTGGCTGCAGTGATTGGCTGAGACTAAGTTGCTTAGTTAAAATGTACACATCTGGATTAGTTTGCAATCTGCTTTTTATGATACTATGTTGTGATTCACTTATATAATGAGGCCCTTGTGTGTCAAATCCATCATTCAAGAATAGCAGCTGGTTTATGCCAACTTATCATATTCAACATCTGTAACTGCATAACTGGATAGAAATAGTTTGAGTTATCTTTTCCTTCAGTGTCACTAAACTTTGTAGATAAAATAACATAATATTTCTAAATAAATTTATTTATTATTTAATTTATTTATTATTTATTTGAGAGGCAGAGATAATGACAAAAGAGAGAGAGGGAGAGAGAAAGAGAGAGAGTTAGAGAGAGAGAAAAATAGAAAGTCAGGCACACAGAAAGAGCACCATTCATTGGTTCACGGACCAATTAACTACAATGGGCTAGGCCTGGGCCAGGCCTAAGCCAAGGTAATTTAGTCCTGATGTCCCACATAGACAGCGGGGATTTAAACACTTTAGTCATCATTTGCTGCTTCCAGAAGTGTGAATTAGCAGGAAACTGGAATTGGGAGTGAAGCTGAGATTTGAACTCAGCCACTCCAGTATGGCAAATGGGAATCCCAACAGATAATCCGACTGCTATGGCACATATCCACTGCTGAAGTGCACATACTCATGAAAAACTATTAGTTATAGTTTGTGTTTTGCTATTGATAATTTTACATGAATGTTATTCAAATAATAAAATCTACCATTTTTCCATGTAATATCCATACTCCTCTTTTACTCTTGAATACTGGTTATTCAGATAAGCAAATCATACTCTATTTACATAATTCATATTATTTTATAATTTATGGCTATTACTGAATTTAGATTAGTGGTTCCTACATTTGTTGATAACTACAGAATTTCATTTTTACTCTATTCTTTTTTTAAGACTTATTTATTTGAAAGGTCAAGTTATATATAGAGAGATGAGGAGACAGAGAGAATTCTTCTATCTGCTAGTTCACTCCCCAAATGGCCACAACAGCCAAGGCTGGGCCCAGCTGAAGCCAGGAGCCAGGAACTACTTGTGGGTCTCCACTATGCGTGCAGGGTCCTGTACTTGGGCCATCTTCATTGCTTTCCCGGGTGTATTAGCAGGGAGCCAAATAGGAAGTGGAGCAGCCAGGACTTGAATTGGTATCCATATGGTATGCTAGCACTGCAGGGAGTGTGGTTTAACCTGCTATGCTACAGCACTGGCCCTTACGCGAGTTTTCTTTTGAGAAAAATATATGGTCTTCCATAACGCCAACATTTTTGATTGATACTGGGGATTGAAAAGTAAACAATAAGATTCCTAAATTGGTGTTGTAGAAAAATTTCTATGATCTCTTTAGTCTACATCTAGGAATAAAGTTGCACACATTAAATGTCAAAGTATATGCCATATTTTAATAATTAAGAAAATAAAAGTTATATATAAGAAATTACATGTTCAATTGATAGTTTGTGCCAGTGAAATACATGTGAACATTTTATAGAAACAAATTATAAAGCACTTGATTATTTTAGAGAATTAAGTAATCAAGTTTTTATTTAAAAATATTACATCTGAACCTGCAAATAAAAGTGCACACAATATATGTTTAATGCACTACCTTGAATGCAATTTTTTTTTTTATTCCTCAGAATGGAATAGATTTTTCAAGCAATTGTTTTTCCTTAGCTGTCTCGGAATGGGATGGTGAAAGATGTTATCATTTTCATATTTTTTCATACACAAAGCCAGGAGTAATTGACTCTGTTTTGTGGAAGATGATGTATTCACCATCTCTTATTTTGTTATCACCGTTGTCTGATAGTTTGTTTTATAAAAAAAGGCAAAGTGCAGCTGTCTCCTATGTGATTTACAGTATAGAGGGCCGTAGAGATTTCATCTCGGGTAAAAAATGTATCTAATAAACTTGAATAAGGTTTCTTTAGTTTTCCATTTTTGAGTTGATGCTCAGGCAGATACCATATTTATAGTTTGGGGTGTTTATTCAATATTTTTTGCAGACAGTGGCTCTGAGTCTAACAGTGAAAAAGGTGTATATTGCTCACGTTGGGAGGTGCGTCAGTTCTTTGAGAATATCAGAGAGGATTTAATGTTACTTTTCACTCACTCTCTCTAACCATTTCTTTCACTTAGGGAGGGCCAACTGTTTTCATATTTGTTTACTTTCCTCTTCATTGTTTGCCAGAAAAATCAAATGAAAATGCATCAGGAAAATATAAAGATACCTGAAACCTGAATGAGAACACAGGGTGTCATTAGCTTCCTACAAAAGTGACCTGTTACAAGTTAGTTAACTACTCAGAACTATAATCTTTCCAGCAGTTAAAAGGTGATAGCTCCTATTTACTGAATCATAATCTCTATTTATGTAGCTATATATATCTACATGGAAATATTCTATATGTAAAGATGATGTGTAGTTACATAAGAGTATGTTGTGAGATATGTGTCATGAAGTGACTTCAACACTGTGCTAACATCCTGAAGTATACTTACATTAACCATGATGGCCATGCTGTCACCAGACTACATAATCATACTTAATTAACATTGTATATGTGGTACATCATTGACTTAAAAGTCACTATGCAGTGCATGGCTGTACAATATAATCTAGTGTATGTGGTCAATAAATTCATGTTTATATAAAATTCCAAAAATATCAGTAATTATTATTTTAACTCATTAACATATTTTGCAATGCCAAGTTAACCTTTTTTGTTAGCAGTAATATCTGTTCAGACAGTGACAGCGTTGTGACTCAGTGTGTGCACAGTATTTGATAAATCACTGGGTATATGAGGTTCTTATGCAGAATGTAAATTTCTTCTTTCTGTGACCTCTGAGTGGCCTCTGTTGTAGTTCAAGTCCTCATCTTCTCTGTACTAGACAAATGATTCACATTTACTTTACAAAGACTTTTCCAATGACTTTTCTAATGACAGTGAATATATAAAAGAATTAGTTTCAAATTTGAAAAGAGCACTTTTTAGCCTGCAGATCTTCACTGATATATGGTCTTATAAGATTTAGCTGAAGTTCCTCAATAAAATTGACAAAGTCCTTTAAAATGTTTTCTTTACTTTATTCACTAATTTCTTCAACATTTTTGATATCTTGGGTACCAAGTAATGTGATTATGACATTTAGTACTTCATAGTAACATAAAACTTGCTCACTATTTTTGCCTTTATTTTTGAACTGAAATTCATATAATATGTATTTTTGTATTAAAATTACATTCATTTTTAAATGATATAATTCAGTGCCTTTTAGTACTGTCACAATGTTATATGGCCATTACCACTAACTAATAATGGTACATTTTCACCATTTTAGTGCCATTCCTCATACCAACTCATAAGTCATTCCTCATTTACCATTTCCCCAGGCCCTGGCAACCACTAACCTACTCTCTATCCTTGGTTTGTCTTTTCTGGCTATTTCATATAAATGGTATGTAATATATGATCTTTTATACCTAGTTCTCTCATTTACTGTGATAATTTCAAGGTTCATCCACTTCATGTATATATCAGTAGTTTATTATTTTTATGGGTGAATGATATTCAATTGTACTTACATGAAATATTTTGCTTAGCCAGTCATCAACTGGAAGCTTCATGTTATATATTCGACTAGTCTTCAAAAAATATATCAATTTATCTACCTCTCTTCCCAAAGGCAATAGGGGATTATAGATACATAAAATTACAACTAATGCTTAGCTTTGAGTGGTGGATTTTAATTTTGCCACTTATTTGCTTTGACGAGACTTAATCTACTACTATAGTTACTGTATTACACATATATCACAAATTAACAATTCCTATTTAATAATATATAAAACTATTAAGTATGCACTTTGTGAAATACAGACAGCTGAGTAATTTTCTCTCTGTATATAAAATGTTCCTATCACTTATACACTTAGAATATTCTATGCATTTAGAATATTTGTATTCCTATATAATATATATGCACATAAAATATGTAAATATAAACCCTTTAATAACTCTACCAGGTATCAGTTATTAAAACCTGTTTAGGGCTGGCGCCATGGTTCAATAGGTTAATCCTCCTCCTGCAGCGCCGGCATACCGGGTTCTAGTCCTGGTCAGGGCGCCGGATTCTGTCCCGGTTGCTCCTCTTCCAGGCCAGCTCTCTGCTGTGGCCCGGGAGTGCAATGGAGGATAGCCCAAGTCCTTGGACCCTGCACCCCATGGGAGACCAGGAGTAGCACCTGGCTCCTGCCTTCGGATCAGCACAGTGTGCCGGCCGCGGCAGCCATTGGAGGGTGAACCAACGGCAAAAGGAAGATGTTTCTCTCTGTCTCTCTCACTGTCCACTCTGCCTGTCCAAAAAAAAAAAAAAAAACAAAACAAAACAAAAAAAAACAAACAAACAAAAAAAAACTGTTTAAAGATTAACAGTAAGCTAACTTGCTAAAATCTTAGGAAGCAAGAACTAATTTGTGGTTTTACTGTGCTCTCACTTATCTACCTGGTATTATGTTCAGTTTTGCTAATGGCCATTCATCTGGTTTAATGCCAGGGACATAGAAGGCCTTAAAATTAGACCAATTATTCCTCTTGGCATCAAATAAATATCCTGACACATAGTAGAGGACCCCAAAATTGGATGACTTGAATTCTCACTTCATTCTAAGATCTCTGCTGTAAAATGTTCTGCAGCTAGAATATTGAGGTAATTTCCATCCTGTAATTGAAGAAAATACTCCTTTCAGAACAAAGAATATCTTAATTTTATTTCTAAAAAGAGGAAAGATAATATCCCTTTTACTAGAAGTTAATAATTACCTGACAAAAATGACAGTGATTCTAATTCTCATCAAATGGTTTTTTTTTTTTTTTTTGAGATCTAAGGAAGACAATACTGATGGAAAGAAAAAAAAAAAAAGAATCTACTAATGTGTTCCACTATGTTGTAACACCTATAGGTTATTTTATATGCAGAAGCACAATCAGAAAGATAACTCGTTTTCTTCCACTTTCTAAATTTGAGTAAATCTTTTGTTCTTGCTGCTCTTTCAATGGTATTAAATACAGCTTTATGCCCTGCTAATGATGGAACAATTGCATACCTATTTTCTTCTCATCTGAAATATAAAGAAAACATTCCTCAGTCATTTATTCTAAAACAATGTAACCTGGTGCTATGAGAAGTCAACATTTTACTTTTTTCTAGCTTTCTCTCTGCTTTTATATTCTTTCATATGTATACTAATTTCATATTAGTGTCCCTCAAACTCCAATAGAAAGAAAACAATGATAAAATCATCTAGAAATTTATATCAGTAATTAGCAAGAATACATTTCTCACTCTTATCAACATGTCAAAAATTGTAATTTTCTTTAGATGATGATGCTCACTGTCCTATACTTGATGTCAAAAAGTGTTATCAGACTCAATAAAAGATAAACTAGTTTAAAGTGTCCCTCTTCTTTTCTCTCTCTCATTAGAACGCGTCTCATTCTGAATGTGTTGTGTTCTCCTCTGTAACGAAATTCGATAAATGTATAAGAATCTCCACTGTTGGTAATCTTGTAGATGAGTATAATTACATGAATTGGATCCACATACCGTGCATACTAGGTACCTTCCCTCACAATTTCCTTGATGTCCTCAAAGTGTATTTATCTACATGTGCTGTGCAGTGTTGTGAACATTCTTATACTAAAGAGAAAAAATGTCAGATATGGATCTGAAATTCAAATTTAACTGAATGCCTTATACTTTTATTTGCTAAATCTAACAGCAAAATATGAAAATTTTTTTAATAAAAATCAAACTAACAAGATTTCCAGGAAAGGATGAAAAGTTTCCAAGGGATTAAGATGATTAAAATATCTTAAACACTTGTTTGATTGATAATATGTTGCCTATGAACCAAAGAGAAAAGAGATTAAGTTCTTGTATGATTTATTCAAATAGACAAGTTTTTTATTTTATAAGATTTACTCATTTATTTTGAAAGTCAGTTAGAGAGAGAGAGAGAGAGAGAGAGAGAGAGAGAGAGAGATCTTCCATGCAGAGGTTCATTCTCCAGATAGCCACACGGCCAGCACTGAGCCAGTCAAGAGCTCCGCCCAGTCTCCCATGTTAGTGGCAAGGGTCCAAACTCCTGGATCATCCTCTATAGCTTTTCCAAGGTCATTAATAGGGAGTGGGATTGGAAATGGAGCAACTGGGACATAAACCTGTGCCCATAAGGGATGCTGATGTTAGCCACTATGCCACAATAGCCCTTCTAACAGACAAAAATTCAAATAAATGCTGTATTCCATGTGTGTTTAACATGTGTGTGCATATATATGATTTTATGCTCAGTTGCATTTTGCAAACATCATTGTTCACATATGTTAAAAAGGTGCCCATAAGGAAAAAATACATTGTATCTCATAAATGTATACAATTATTGCATGCCAATAAAAACAAATAATCTAATAAAAATTTCAAGTTCAGGCCTGAAAGTATCTTATATTTAAGCTACATCATACTATAGAAGCTATTTGTAATATCTGTATTTTCATATTTTATAATAGGCATGCAAATTCAACAGTTTGCAATATGGAAGACTACACATAAATTAAATTTCAACAATTATTTGCAACTTTAACTTTTAAAGCTTTTGGAAAAATATTTTCCGTGGAAAATTTATCTATTTAAAGTATGATTGCTTTGGACTTGATATGAAGAAACTTAGAAACAGATGGCTGTTTCAAAAGTAATGCCTACAAAGTACAATTGAAAAGTCAATACTCAAAAAGAAAACTTGGAAGTCTTTCTTGATATAATTGTCAAAAGAAATCTGGCATCCAAATTTGGAAAATGTAACTTTCAGTATGTATTTTTCATAAATTTCAAATAAACAAAAATAAATTTGCTGATGTATATACTAACAATGTAAATAGTTGTAATCTCTTAAATGACTCTTGTGCTATGTCAAATTCCTAGTTAACTTCACCTTTCGTTGGTAATTTTCCAACATCTTCAACTGTGGCATAGCTAAACAACAACATTATCTTTCTATGACATGTGGTAAATATTTGATAATCGTGGGGCCGGCGCTGTGGCTCACCTGGTTAATCCTCTGCTTACAGTGCTGGCATTCCATATGAGCACCGGGTTCTAGTCCTGGTTGCTCCTCTTCCAGTCCAGCTCTCTGCTGTGCCCTGGGAGTGCAGTGGAGGATGGCCCAAGTGCTTGGGCCCCTGCACCCGCATGGGAGACCAGGAGGAAGCACCTGGCTCCTGGCTTCAGATCAGCACAGCACCAGCAGTAGCAGCTGTTTGGGGGGTGAAACGATGGAAGGAAGACCTTTTTCTCTGTCTCTTTTTCTCACTAACTCTGTCAAATAAAATAAAAAAAATTAAAAATGCTTTATAATAGTTAAATGATAAAAATTACTGGACTTTGTTATATTATCCATACATTTTATCTCAGGTATATCTTTTGAATGTCTGGGGAAATGGCAATATAGAACAAATATTGTATATGAATTTTACTTTTAACTCACAAGGACATAGTTCCTATTGAAATCTGAGCAAAAATAACTTACATTGAATGATAGTTTCCTCTTTGTGTCTATTTTATTCTAGCCAATGAATTCAAATACTTTTCAAGTATTATACTGAATATGAAAAAAATCTTGCATTGTAATTGAAAAATCAATGCCATTGTTACACATGTGACATCATTTAGAATTCTGCCATTAACTGTCCACATTGACCTTTTACTAACCAAGTTAAATCTGCTAGATCTAAGATTATGTGTTTGCAATTACTCAGATTTTATTACCACATTGGAAGATAATTCACTTTTTCATGGAACCCAGAAATAGAGGGGAAATATAATCCTTTCCAAAGTTCAACATTTTCTGTAGTCAAAGTAAACGCCAATGCTTACTCACATACAATCAGGAGAGAATTTGGATGGCTATTTTAAAATAATCTTTTGCAAAGTGTTTCATTTTTAAAGTTAATTCGGCATTTAGCAGTAGATCAGCATACAAAGTCAGTTGAAACTTTTTAAAAAGTATTTTACCAGCATTTATTTAACGGAAATCTCTTAACTGTCTGTTCACCCATTATTTTATCCACAAGATGCTCAATACAACTAATTTATAGAAAATTAATATATTATCATATTGAACAAGTTACTAGGAATGCTGATACTAATCATTTAGGGCTCTATTACCATGACCATCTATGGTGATTTTACCCTAAGTGTCTCATTATTCCTGTATGCATTGACACATTCTTCAGAATGGATATGACATAGTCATGGCAAAAAACTGATTTATTTTTGCAACTCTTCAGCCCATTTTCATTATATTTTTCATTTGTAAATATTTTTGAGATAATATTTTTAATTTATGTTATTGTCAAAGGCACATACTTTAAATAAAGGAGAAAACTGTGCATCATTATAACCTTTACCTAAATGCTCAAGGGACAAAATCATAATTTAGAATTGGCACAGCAGTTAAATAGCTTCTTGTGATGCTTGCATTCCATATTAGAGTCGCTGGGGATTTCAGCTTTCTGCTAATGTGCACCTGGGGAAGGTAGCTTATGATGGCTCAAATCATTGGGTCCTTGCAACCCACAAAGGATAACTGGCTGGAGGTCTAGGTTTCTGCTTTCAGCCTTCCCTAACCCCTTATTGTTGTGGGTATTTTTTGAGTGAACCAGTAGATGAGAGATTCTCTGTCTCTCTCACTCTCTCCTTTTCAAATAAATGCATTTGTTTTAAAAATTAAAATAATACATGTCTTAAAATTAGTATGAAGATAAACAAAAAAGGAGTAGGAGTGTACTCCAAAAATGAATTACTATTTTTGTGAATGTTTAAGTAAGTCTTAGATAGCAAAGGTGGCAGAATAGGGAGAAGATATGTTGCTTTTTTTTTTTTTTTTTTTTAACAGACAGAGTGGATAGTGAGAGAGAAAGACAGAGAGAAAGGTCTTCCTTTGCCATCGATTCGCCCTCCAATGGCCGCTGCGGCCGGCGCGTTGTGGCTGGCACACCGCGCTGATCCGAAGCTAGGAGCCAGGTGCTTCTCCTCGTCTCCCATGCGGGTGCAGGGCCCAATCACTTGGGCCATCCTTCACTGCCCTCCCGGGCCACTGCAGAGCTGGACTGGAAGAGGGGCAACCGGGACAGAATCTGGCTCCCAAACCGGGACTAGAACCTGGTGTGCTGGCACCGCAGGCAGAGGATTAGCCTATTGAACCATGGCGCTGGCCAGATATGCTGCTTTTGACCATGAGAAGCTACACTAGGAACAAGGGAAGGAATGTATTCCCAAGGGACAGCTGACAGCCTACAGAATAGAAGAAAGACTCCATGGAGCAGCAAAGACTGTTTCAATATGCAGCAGATGGCAGGATGCTACTAGCAACTTCCTTGGCCAGTAGCTGGTGGGGACATCATCTTCCCCTGATGAGATGAGAGGAGCCTGCGAGTAGTCGGTGCACTGCTGGAGATCTTATCTGAGGCAGAATTCTGTGGTCCCCAATGACTCTGAGACAATTTGGAGAGCTGGAACTGGGATGGAGGCAGGGCTCCCACTTGGCTCTGTGAAGGGAGGGCACATTGCATCACCCCCATCCCCACCCAAAGCACTCAGGTGCTGGCAGAGTTCCATCTTCCCAGAACAAGGCAAGTAGAGGCAGATGCAGCACACATACCACTGTTGAATTTTTGTCTGAAGGAGAAACATCAACAGTCAGGGCAAGGGCTGATCAAGTCACTGTTTCTCATAGTGTCTCTTTCACTTCAACAGGTTTCCTTTTTTGTGGTTGGTTAGTTGTCACCGATCACTGAAAACATATGATCTGGAAAAACACTTGTTGATATCTCCTCTGAAGACTTTTTTCTTGGATTGATGACTCTGTGGCTTAGAGGAATGGTTGCACCTTCGATTTATATCCAGAGGAGTGTGCTGAGTGAAACCAGGGAGAACTAAGCAGTGTTATTGTGAATGGCATGGTTACAGAATGATACCAATTTTGGGTGTGGTAGATCTTTATTATGAGTAGGAAAAGAGGGGAATGATCACAGTAATTAGTTCATAATCTCAGTTCTTCTCTGTTCCAAGATGAATCAATTGTCTAGGGCCAGCTTGCCAAATATTCTCAGGTTCATGAATGATCTATGCACTCTGAAGTTTGAAGGCAAAGTGTTGGATGTTCCTCCTCAGCACTCAGGGACTTTTGCGCTTCTGGAGTGACACTGATTGATTTTCCATAGATCCAGTCACACACCATGCCCTATTCAATTGTATGGCCTATGTATAACTCACACAGTCACAAGATTCCCACAGTCACAGTTGCAAAGTCATGGGATCCAAAGGATACACTCTCTGTCTTTTTTTTTTTTTTTTTTTTTTTTTTGACAGGCAGAGTGGACAGTTAGAGAGAGAAACAGAAATGTATTCCTTTTCTGTTGGTTCACCCTCAATGGCTGCTGATCCGAAGCCAGGAGCCAGGTGCTTCTCCTGGTCTCCCATGCGGGTGCAGGGTCCAAGGTCTTTGGCCATCCTCCACTGCACTCCCGGGCCACAGCAGAGAGCTGGCTTGGAAGAGGGGCAACCGGGACAGAATCCGGGGCCCCCACGGGACTAGAACCCGGTGTGCCGGCGCCGCAGGTGGAAGATTAGCCTAGTGAGCCGCGGCGCCGGCCTACTCTCAGTCTTGCAAGCTTCCCTGTCCTGAAATTGAGTCACCCCAGCCCCACAACCATCTGCCTGCCCACCCGTGGTCTGGTTCTTAGGTGTGGGAAGGGGAGGGAAGCAATGCATACCCCCCTTCACAGAGCTAAGTGGGTGCCTTGACCCCCACCAAGTCTCCAGGCCAGACAACTATATGTGTTAATTTTATTTTTGTATACTATCTTCACTTCTGGAATCTATAGCTTTTACATGATTTTTAAAAATCATCTGAGAGGCAGAGCTAAAAAAAATAATATCTTGGGAGGTCTCATTTGCATACTTAACAGACAGAGACAGAGAGAAAGAGGGATCTGATCTTCTGGTTCACTCGCCAAACAACTTCAATGATTGAGAACACAATGCAAATCTCCAGTTTCCCATGCAGATGTCAGGGAACCAATTGTTTGAGCCATCACAGCTGCCTCTCAGAGTCTGCACTGGCAGAAAGATGAAAATAAGAGCCAAAGCCAAATATTCAACTCAGTTATATCAATGTAGAAAGTGGACATATTAACCACTTGGTATATGCCTGCCCCCATACATGGAATTTGAAAGTCTTGACACTACAAAATATGCAATACTTGAATTGTCTTGCTTGATTTTTAATCTAATCCTAAATAGATGGAACCCAAACTAATCAATCCAAAGCAGTAACATATGAGGCGTATTTAAGGTTAAATTTGGGCTGGCATGGTGTCTTAGTGAAGTAAGGCACTGCCTGCAATGCTGACACCCCTTATGGGCATCAGTTCAAGTTCTGACTGCTCCATTTCCATTTCAGCTTCCTGTTAATGTGTCAGAGAAAGCACCAGAAGATGACCCAAGTGCATGAGCCCCTGCACCCACATGGGAAAAACCAGAAGAAACTCCTGGTTCTTGGCTTCCGCCTGGAACAGTCCTAGTCATTGTGACCATTTGAGGAGTGAACCAACAGATGGAAGATCTCTTTTGAACATTATCTTTCAAATAAATAAAATAAATCATTTTAACAAAAGTAAATTTATATAAAATTAGAAAATTCTTTGCACATAAACAACTACATTGATCAATGCAAATAGTACTCATTTATAGATATCTTTTCAAACTAATGACATGGACACAAAAAATGTGAGTAGTTACTTATATTACTCTTCTTTATAGAAATAAATGGATTTTTATTGAGTGAAATAACTGTAAATATTAATTAGATTGTTAAAGTGTTGAGATTTCCCTGAGATCAGGCAAAGTGTATAAAGCTGTTAGAAGTCAGGAATAAGAGATACATCTACCAGCATCTGCAGTTCCATTTAAGAAGTCACTAAAATAATTGTCAATATAGTAGAATAACTGATGTTTTATAGTGATACTTAGAAAAGATCTTATCCACATAAATTTTTTGAGGACCACATAATCTACAGAAAAAAGCTAATGTGTGGAATAATGTATTCCACAACTATGGGAGGCGTGTCTTTGAGGGCTTAGTGGAAGCTTTGCCCAAGTTTTCCTGCGGTAGAACTATGCGCAGATAGTCCCTGACTTACAATGTTTTGACAAATGGTTTAACTGTGATGATGTGAAAGTGATATGCATTTAGTGAAAAAATACCATGAATTTTGAATTTTAATAATTTCTGCACTAGTGCTACATGGTCTGGTCTTCTCTCTGGGGATGCTGGGCAGAGAAGTGAGCAGCAGCTCTCTGTCAGCTGGAATCCTAAGAGTCATAACCAATCAACAACAAAGATTCTACAGTGCATAGTCCTAAGTAGGACTCTGGATAAGTTAAGAATAATCAATAATTTTTTAAAAAAATATTTATTTGAAAGAGTGATAGAGAGAAAGAGAAAAAAAATAGCTCCCGTTGGCTGTTTCACTCCCCAAAGGCAAGAAACTGTAACTTTGTCCATGTTTCCAATGTGTGTGGCAGGGACCCACCACTTGGGATGTTTTATGCTGTTTTCCAAGGCATATTAGTAGGGAACTAATTTTAAGCAGAGCAGCCATCTTTGCAGGTGATGGATCAACCTGTTGTGCCACAATATTGTCATACTATGCATTTTTGAATTACCATATTTTCAATGAAAGATGCATATGAGTTCAGAAACAACTGTATTGAGACCCTCTACAAATACTGTTTCAGCATTTTAAAAGTGTCTCAAAGCCTATGTTTCTACATTAGTTTTACTCCTCTTCACCTTTCTTCCAGAGCTGTCCTTTGAACCAACATCATTAATTTTTCCATTGTCTTTTTTTGAATTCTAGTTACCTATTGTACCCAAAAACACGATTTCATTGTTATCAATAGATAATAGAGAGTTAATGCAATCTGCCTGCATGAAATTACAGCAATTTCAACATTGTGACAACAGTAAAACTGGCAAATAAGCATAAAGAAGAAATGGAGTGATTTTTTTGTTTTTAAAAATTTATTGTAGAGAGGTAACAGATTTCATGCACTTCACGGATATACAGCTTTACTAACGTAAAGATCGCTTCTCTGCCTTTCGGCTAAGATCAAGTGAAGAGCATAATATAGAGAACAGGAAGAGAGCTTACTGCACTAAGTTAGAGGAAGATAGTTTAAAAAAAAGTTGAGAGAGTGCATTCTCAGCAGTGAGTTAGAGAGAAGACTAGAGTGGAAATTCCATGGAAGGAAGAGGGACCCATGGATCTACATGGAGAGTGTGGACATGTAGCATGAAGACAGTCATAACACGAAACTCCAGTAGCCAAGAGCCTGAGAGAACACCAGCTTTGGAGAGTGAGGTGAAATCAGACAGCAACAGCCCATGCTGCTGGTGATATAGCTGGGAGGAGATCCTGGCATGAGTCAGCCTGGAGCCATGTGGGGGACAGGATACTTGCTAACAAAGTGAAAAAATGGGACAGGTTTATTCCTCCTCGTCCCTCTCACAATGGTGCCTGGCAAATGTCTAAGAGAGGGTGGGCAGCATTTTGGACATATGTAACAGCTATACCAGCACCTGTGTGCATGCCTAGCAACTGGCCAACATGAGACAGATGCCATCTTGACAGTAACTGCAGCACTGGCACAGGTGCATGAATGCAGTAATCGGTAGCAGGAAAGCACCACTGTGAAACAACAAGGCCTATGACCACTGGCTCCTCTGTACACGTGTGATCCAGGGATTTTCCTAAGGGAAAAATCCACATTTCTCATTGATTTCCAGTCAGACTGGTAGAGCTGTATGCCAGCAAATCAGGAAATTTAGAAGGAACGGATGCATTCCTGCAAACAGGCAATATACCAAAAATGATTCATGAAGACCAAGAAAACCTACACAGACAAATAACCAAGACAGAGATAGAACCAGTAATAAAGACCCTCCCAAAAACTTAGAGCCCAGGACCAAATGGCTTTTCTGCTGAATTCTAACAGACATTGAACAAAGAACTAATTCCAATTGTTTTCAAACTATCAAAATAATTTAAATAGAAGGAAATTCCCGAACTCCTTCTGTGAAGTCAGCATCACCTTAACTCCTAAACCAGAAAAAATAGAACACAGAAAGATAACTATAATCTAATATTCTTGATGAACATAGATGCAAAAACCCTAAACAAAATACCAGCTAATGTAATCCAACAACACATCAGAAAGATGATTCACACAAGGATGCCCACTCTCACCACTGATCTTCAATATGGTCCTCAAAGTTTTAACCAGAGCTATTAGGAAAGAAAAGAAATCAATGCAAGACACAAATTGGAAAAGGGGAAGTCAAATTTTCCATATTTGCAGTTGACATTATTCTATATAGAGAGGAACCAAAGGACTCCATTAAGATATTATTGGAACTAATATAACAGTTAGATCAAGTGGCAGGATATAAAATTAGCATACAAAAATCAATAGCCTTTGTATACACAGACAATGCTATGGCTGAGAAAGAACACGTAAGAGCAACCCAATTCAAAATAGCTACAAAAAATTAAATATGTTGAATAAATTTAACCAAGGATGCCAAAGATTTCTATGTTGAAAATTACAAAATATTAAAGAAATAAAAAAGAAAACAATTGACAACCTTCCATGTTCATGAATTGGAAGAATTAATATCATCAAAATGATGAAATAAATTTACAAATTTAATGCAATTCCAATCAAACTACAGAGGACATTCTTCTGAGCTCTACAAAAAATTATGTAAAAATTCATATAGAAACACAAGAGATCCCAAATAGTTAAAACAATCTTAAACAACAAAATCAAAGTTGCAGACATCACACAATATCAGCTCTCAAAATATGCTACAGGTTACAGTTGTTACCAAAACATTCTGGTATTGGCACAAAAACAAACATGTAGAACAATAGAATAGAATGGATACTCCAGAAATCAATCCATGCAACTCATCTACAAACAACTTGTCTTTGGCACAGGAGCTAACATAAATCCCTGGAGAAAGGACAGTCTCTTCAACAAATGGTGCTGGGAAAACTGGATTTTCACATGCAGAACTATAAAACAAGATGCTCAGTTTATATCTTACAGTAAAAAATCCACTAAAAATGGATCTAAATTTATCACCTGATGTCATCAAATTACCACAGAGCATTGGAAAAACCTGCAAGATATTGGCCTCAGCAAAGACTTCTTGGAAAAGACATAAGAAGCACAGGTAATCAAAACTAAAATTGACAAATGGAACTGCATCAAATTGAGAAACTTCTGCACTGCAAAAGAAACACTCAGCAAAGTGAAGAGGCAATCAACTGGGAGAAAATATTTGCAAACTATGCAACTGATAAATGATTGAAATCTAGAATATATAAAGAGCTCAAGAAACTCAACAACAACAAAGCAAACAATCCAGTTAAGAAATGGACAAAATACTTGAACAAGCATTTTTCAGGAGAGGAAATTCAAATGGCCAACAGACACATGAAAAAATGCTCAGCATCACTCACCATCAGGGAAATGAAAATAAAACCACAATGAAGTTTCACTTCAGCACAGTTAGAATGGCTCTCATGAAGACATCTATAAAAAACAAATGCTGCTGAGTATGTAAGGAAAAATATATCCTAATCCATTATTTATAGGAATGTAAATTGGTACACCCATGACTTAAGACAGTATGAAGATACATTAGAAATCTTAATCTAGATCTACCATATAACCCAGCTATCCACTTTCCGGGAATTTACCCAAACCAAAAGAAATCACAAATGAAAGAGTGATTTGTACCCCTTTATTTACCACACCTCAATTTACAATAGCTAAGATATGGAATCAACACAGATGTCCATCAACTGAAGACTGGATAAATAAATTATGGTATATATTCAATATGGAGTACTACATAGCAGTAAAAAAAATGAAATCCTGATGTTTCCAACAAAATGGATGCAACTGGAAACCATTACGCTTCATGAAATAAGCTAGTGCAAAAAATATGAATGTCATATGTTCTCTCTGATCTGTGGTATCTAATAGAGTACCTAAAATGTAATCTATAGGACTGAAGTTCACACTTTGTGATACAATGATTTTGAATAGTCCTTATCTCAACTGTCCACTAACAGCTTTTTTTTCCTTCATATTATTTATTGAACTCCTTACTTAGTATAGAGTTAATCTTTTGATCATTAAGTATACTGAAAATAGATTTTTGTAAAAAATAGTATTGGGAATAGGAGAGGGAGGAGAAAGAAGAGCCAAGTGTGGACAAGGGGGAGGGAAGAATCACTATGTTCTAAATTTTGTATATATGAAATATATGAAGCTTATATAACTTAAATAAAATTTTAAAAAGAACATAATGATACTTGCTATGTCCCTCTTTCTTCTTGTCTTATTTTTCTTTTAATTTTTGAAATGACATACTTTTTTACTATATAATGAGAAGCTTACTCTTCCACTAAATAAAGAATTTAAATAGCATTAAGTAGGAAAAAAAATCACTGTTGGATGCACTTACTTAAAGAGTGTTTAGGCACTATGAGATTACTAAATGGAAAGATCCCATGATGAGG
Organism: Lepus europaeus; assembly: GCF_033115175.1. Taxonomy (NCBI): domain Eukaryota; kingdom Metazoa; phylum Chordata; class Mammalia; order Lagomorpha; family Leporidae; genus Lepus; species Lepus europaeus. The sequence goes on from NC_084831.1 coordinate 65,662,411, forward strand.
AAGGATTTTTTTCTCCCGAGTGCACATATCCTCATCTCCCTTGCCTCACTGTAGGCCTACTCTACTCACCAGCATTTTCCAATTATATCCCATTCTACGTTAATTGCCCCAAATTTATCATTGTTGCTCTCTAACTTTCTTCACTTGGGCCATACATAATACACTCTTAATTCTTTCCTTTTATTTCACTAGTAAGATGTGTGCATTTCTCTCTTTGATAGTCCATGTACATTTCCATAATTTCTAATTTCTAAATATAAGGTTGCCTAGAGCTTTGAATTAATGCTTATTTATTGTCTTCCTTATCTATCTTTATTCCCTTGGCAATCTAGCCAGTTTTGTGCTTCTAAGTGTTATGTGCATTGTAGTTCTTACTAACTCCATATGCTCATCCCAATTCTGAACTCTAACAGTGTTGTCTGCTAGAATTTCTGTGATGATGTTGATGGTTTACATCTTCTCTTTAGTTATGGTAGCCACATATGAATATTGTGCATCTGAATTGGAACTAGCTAGTAAGAATTTGGAATTGAATTGTTGGTTTATTTAATTTTAATTAATTTAAATTTAAAATGCCATGGGGATAGTGGTTATTGCCAAATAAGGCCACACAACTGTAGGTAAATAATTTTAGCTGCTATCTCAACCTAATCACTTGATTCCCTAAAATGAAGCATGAGATGATCATTACTTCTTTCTCTTACAACCAGCTCTAATCTGTTAGTAAATTCTGTCAGTTTTATTTTAAAATTATATCCAAAATCTGACCATGCACAGCACCTTATCTGTGACTTCCTTTGAACAAAGTCATGTTTTGTATTGTTTTTTTCATTTGAAGCATTTGCAATAGATCGATCTTTGGTGTCCTGATTGAACTTTCATTGCATGTTCACTTGTCCTCAACAGACTATCTGGAGTAGATTTCTGAAAACATAATCTGAACAGAACATTCATTTGCTGAAAAGTTTCAGATGCTTTCCTTTTTCACCAGTTGAGCAGCCAGTATTCTCACAATGGCCTCAGACGCTTAAATTGGCCATTCCCTTTGCCTTACCATTTTTCTCTGTATGCTGGCCAATTTGAGGTTGCCCTGAGCGTAATAGGCATCACCCTGTGGACAGGTTATTTCAGTATTTCTCCCTACAATCTGGAGTCTCAAGACATCTGCGTGGCTCCCTAATGCAACTCCCTCAAGTCTTTGGGCAAATAGTTACCTTCTTTAAGAGATTACTTTAGTAACTTATTTAAAATTGCAATCCAGCCCTATATTCTCTATTCCTTCTTCTGTGTCTAGTGGTTGGTTGTGGACCCTATATTCTCTAATGCATCTATAGTATATGTAATTCAGAACTACTTTCATAACCCTCTAAAAATTAGGCCTGAACAATTATTCTCAATTTTTTTTCCCTCAAGGCCCTGGAAACCATTAATCTACCTTGTACCTCTATGAATTTTCCTCACCTGGACAATTCATGAAATCAAATCATACAGGCCGGCGCCTAGGCTCACTAGGCTAATCCTCTGCCTTGTGGCGCCGGCACACCGGGTTCTAGTCCCGGTTGGGGCACCGATCCTGTCCCGGTTGCCCCTCTTCCAGGCCAGCTCTCTGCTGTGGCCAGGGAGTGCAGTGGAGGATGGCCCAAGTGCTTGGGCCCTGCACCCCATGGGAGACCAGGAGAAGCACCTGGCTCCTGCCATCAGATCTGCGCGGTGCACCGGCCGCAGCGCGCCTACCGCGGCGGTCATTGGAGGGTGAACCAATGGCAAAAGGAAAACCTTTCTCTCTGTCTCTCTCTCACTGTCCACTCTGCCTGTCAAAAATAAAAAAAAAAAATAAATTTAAAAAATAAAAAAAATAAAATCATACAATATGTGGCTTTGTCTCCCACCTCTTTCAATTAGAAAAAAAAAATAAGGGAAAGGATTTATTGGGGGAGACTCAACAGACAGGAAGGAAGGGGTGAAGAAGGAAAAAGAGGGAACAGGTTCTTTTAAAACTTTGCCAGGGGCCAGCAGAAACATAGACGCAGCTAATCCCATTAGGATGGGGGTGGACCTGACACTGGTGGTTGGGCCATGTGATCACCTGGCTTCCAGCAGTGGCTGTAGGAGCTAGAGCCTAGGATGGTGTCAGGGTGTAGATCGCAGCATAGATAAGAGTGTGCCATTTTACTAATATTCTCCCTTTGTTTTTTTTTTTCTTTTTAAATAAAGCAGGAGCTGTATGGGATTACATTAGTCCCAAAAAGTCCAGGAAGGGTAGAGGGAGGATGATCTGTCTTTAGAGCTACTTCCTGCTGACATGGGGTGAAGAGGTAGCCTCTGCTGGCAGGGGGCGATGTCTCAAGCCACTATCTCCGGGGTGGGGAGCTGAGTTTATCCCCGCAGCAGCATTTGGTTGACCGCCTGGTTGCTGAAGGCCTTGGATCATTCCATTATCAACTCCTGGAAACACTTAAGCAGACACAGTAGTATAAATACAGGCTGAGAATAGCAACCAATGATCCTAAGAGTGGAGAATAAAATTTTCAAAGACTGTCCATGTTTTTTTTTTTTTTAACTTTTATTTAATGAATATAAATTTCCAGTGTACAGCTTATGGATTACAATGGCTTCCCCCCCCCATAACTTCCCTCCCACCCGCAACCCTCCCCCCTCCCGCTCCCTCTCCCCTTCCATTTGCATCAAGATTCATTTTCAATTCTCTTTATATACAGAAGATCAATTTAGTATAAAGATTTCAACAGTTTGCACCTACATAGAAACACAAAGTGAAACATACTGTTTGAGTACTAGTTATAGCATTAAATCAAAATGTACAGCACATTAAGGACAGAGATCCCACATGAGGAGCAAGTGCACAGTGGCTCCTGTTGTTGACCTAACAAATTGACACTCTAGTTTATGGCGCCAGTAACCATCTTAGGCTGTCGTCATGAGTTGCCAAGGCTATGGAAGCCTTCCAAGTTTTCCGACTCTGATCATATTTAGACAAGGTCATAAAAGACAGAGTGAGGATAGTAACCAATGATCCTAAGAGTGGCATTTACCAGGTTTGAACAATTATACAGCATTAAGTGGGGAAGAGGACCATCAGTACACACATGTTGGGAGTAGAGCCATTGGTGGTAGAGTAGAGGTTATGATTACAAAGGAATGAGGCCCAAGTGCACTAGACAGGGCCTAGAACAAAGGACAGAGTCATTATTAGAGGAGCTAAGAAAGGTGCTGTCTAAGCTACAATTAAGTTTTCTGATTGAGAGGCAAATAGAACCTGACAGAAGCGGCTTGATAATAATCTGGTGGGCTTTAGGCTGTCCATGTTTTAGTAGATGCTAGTGCTTCATTTTCTTTTTTTAATATATGATTAGTTATATATTTTATAAATATACTACATTTTAGTTATACTTTCATACAATGATGGAAATTTGGATTGTGAAAGGCTATTTTGGCTATTTTGGATAATGCTACTTTGAAAATTTAATTAAAAGTAATTGTTTAGGGGCTGGCACTGTTGAATGGCAGATTCAAGGCTGCTGCCTATAGTGCCAGCATACCATATGGGCATCAGTTTGAATCCCCTCAGCTCCACTTCCAATCCAGCTCTCTGCTATGGCCTCAGAAGCAGTGGAGGATGGCCTAAGTCCTTGGGTCCCTGCACCCATGTGGGAGACCTGGAAGAAGCACCTGGCTCCTGGCTTTGGATTGGAGCAACTATGGCCATTGTGGCCATTTGGGGAGTGAACTTCAATTCTCTCTCTCTCTCTTTCTCCTTCTCTCTTTTTGCCTCTCTGTAACTCTCTGGCTTTCAAATAAATACATCTTTAAAACACAAAATAAAATAATTGTTTAAACATCTGTTTTAATTCTGTTGGATATATATTTAGGAATTCCTGTAGTACTGTTACTTTAAAAATCACTGTATATGGGTAAAACAGTCATTTTTTCATTCAATTATTATTCATAGTCATTATCTATATTCCACCAAACTAGGGTCTTTTTGCTTTTTGCTTGTTAATCTTATTTGGTGAAGTATCAAGCATTTTTACTGTAACATAAATTAAAATATTTTACCTCAAAAATCTAAAAAAAGAAAGGGAGAAGGAATGGGGGGAGGAAAGAGGGTGGCAGACAAAGGAAATATTATTTTCATGGATAAGATAAAAAGATAATTTAGGCAAATGTGAGAAAAAAAAAACTAAAAAAAAATTGTATTTTCAGGGTTAATTTCTGAATTTCAGATTCTCTTCCATTGTGCTCTCTAATCTAATGCCAGAACCATACTCATAGTATAATTACCACTTTTTTAGTAACTTTGAAAATTGAGAAGTGAGAGAACCCTTACTTTAATTTTCTTTTGCAAGATAGTATCGTTTATTCTAGATGCATTGCATTTCTGCAAATATTAAAATCAGCTTTCCAATTTCCTAACAAATCATTCATCTTATATTGAGTTGAATTTGTAGCTAATTTGGGGGAGTTCTACCATTTTAAAAATATTAGTCTTTGTAGACAATAAACATAGGAAGTTTTAAAGTTTCTTATACTTCCTATAATTTATTTTGTTATATACAGCAGAATTTCTTGTACATATCTTGTACTTTTGTTAAATTTATTTCTAAATAATTTATTTTATTGACATTGGAATATTATGATTAAATTATTTTAAGTTTGCTTTTCAAATTTCTTGAGCTTTCTTTCATTTTTAAATTGCTTAATGTTCATGAGTAGAAATGCAAAACATGTGGGACTAGCACTGGGTATAGCTGGTAAAGCTACCACCTGAGATGCTAACCTCCCAGGTGGGTGTCAGTTCAGGTCCCAGCTGCTCCATTTCTTATGCAGCTCTCTGCTAATAGCTTGGTAAAAGCAGCAGAAGATGGTCCAAGTGTTTGTGCTCCTACCCCCCATGTGGGAGACATGGATGAAACTCCCGACTCCTGGCTTCAGCCTGGCTCAGTCTTGGCCATTGTGGCCATCTGGGCAGTGAATCAGCAGATGGAAGATACCTCTTTCTGCCTTTCCCTCTTTCTCTGTAACTCTGAATTTCAAATAAATAAGTAAAGTTTTATAAAAAAAATAGCACAACACATTTTAAAGGCTTTTTTTAAAAATAACACAACAGTTTTCAGTTCCCAATAAAATTGAGAGCAAAAATACAGATATTTTTTCCATAAACTCTTGTCTCCAAATTTGCATAACCTCCAAAAATTATCGGTGTAACTCACCAGAGTGGCATTTGTAACAATTGATAAATTTACATTTACACATAACAATCATTCCAAGTTCTTAATTTATATTCTATGGATTTATAAAAATGTATAATTTCATATACCCAGCATTATAGTATTGTATAAAGAAGGTTCACTGCCCTAAAAAATTCACTCTGCTCCACAATTCATCCCTCCTTGGCCTCAAGTCCTGGCGACAACTGAATATTTAATGGTTTTAATAGTTTTGCCTTTGGCCAAATATCATATAGTTGGAATTTTACAGTAGGTAGCTGTTTGAGCTTGACTTCTTTCACTTAGAAATATGCATTTAAGTTTCCTCCAAGACTTTTCATGGTTTGATATCTCATTTATGTTCAGAGTTGAATAATATTACATTATGTTTGCCATGGTCTTTATACCTTTTCACATACTGAAGGACATTGTGATTGCTTCAAATTAGCAAGAAAGAATAAAAGCATTTTTTCAATTTCTGTGAGGACATACATTTTAAACTCATTTGAGAGATAAGTTTTCAAATTGAAATAAAAAGAAACAGAATTAGAGCATTATGGTAAAATGATGTTATTATTTTTCTAGGAAACTGCCAAGTTGTCTTCCAAAAGGACTATACCATTTTTCATTCCCACCAAGAATGAATTAAAGTATTGGTTGGTGCACAACATCCTCACCAAAATTTGCTGCTTCAGTGTAATGGCGTTCTGCCATTCTAATAAATAAGTGGTAGCATTTTATTGTTGTATTACTTTGCATTTCCCCAAGGAAATAAGACATAGAGTATATTTTCATACACTTATTTGCCATATGGTATGCCTTTTTTCACAATTTATTAAGGTTTTTATCCATTATTACACGTGCTGTTTATGTTCTTATTTCTAAGTTGTAAATGTGTTTCATATATTTATTGTATTAACCTTTTATCAGAACATTTTTGCAAATATTTTCTTCCTAATTGTGCCTCTACTTTTGATAAATTGACCTTGTCATTTTCAGTGCAGAAGCTTTTTTCCCCTTTATTTTGATGGTCTTACTTATTATTTCCTCTATGAATCATGCCTTCGACCTTGCATTAAAAATCATTGTCATATGGAAAACCATTGAGACTTTATCGTATGTTACCTTATAAATTTCTTAGAGTTTTCTCTGTCCTATTAGGTCTATGATCTATTTTGATTTATTTTTTTGTGAAGAATGTAATATCTGTCTAGCTTTATTTTCATGGATGCCTAATTGTTCTAGTACCACTGTTGAAATTGCCTTTACCACAGCCAGCACTGCAGCTAACTTGGCTAATCCTCCTCCTGCGGTGCCGGCACCCCAGGTTCTATTTCCAGTTGGGGCACCAGATTCTGTCCCAGTGGCTCCTCTTCCAGTCCAGCTCTCTACTGTGGCCCAGGAAGGCAGTGGAGGATGGCCCAAGTGCTTGGGCCCTGCACCCACATGGGAGACCAGGAGGAAGCACCTGGCTCCTGACTTCGGATCAGTGCAGCGCGCCAGCCATGGCAGCCATCTGGGGGGTGACAACGGAAGGAAGACCTTTCTCTCTGTTTCTCACTATCTCACTCTGCCTGTCAAAAAAATAAAATAAAATAAAAAATAAAAAAAAAAGAAAGAAAGAAAAGAAATCGCCTTTGCCTTTGTCTCTTTGTCAAAACTCAGTTAACTATGTATTTGGGTTTGATTCTCTATTCAGTGGTGGATTCAATGGTAGATTCTTCCACCAATACCATACCTTCTTGATTCTTGTACCTTATAGTAAGTATTGAAGTAGTAATGCCAGTCTTACAGCTTTGTTCTTCTACTTTAAAACTGTGTAGGTCCTCTTGTTATTTTTTTTTCTTTATATATGAAGATTAAAATTAGTCTGTCAACACATACAAAAAAGTTTTGCTGAAAGTTTGACTAACCTTGTATTGCTCTAAAGAAAAATTTTGGAGAACACTAATCTTGACAATAACAGTCTCCTTATCCTTGAACATGGACCAGTCTAAATTTATTTTGTTCCCTTCTTTGATTTCTTTCACAAGGGTTTTGTTTATTTGCTCATACAGATTCTATAAATATTTTGTTGAATTTAAACTATTTCATCTTTGAGGGCAATAATATACATTATTTATTTATTTATAGACTTCACTTCCTGGTATATAAGAAGGTGAATAATGTTTGTATATTAATCTGGCATTCTTACACCTTGCTAAAGTTGTATATTTGTCCCTAGAGTTCAATATTGTGTCATTTTTTTTCTACGTACTCAATCATGTCATTGCAAGCAAAGACAATTTTATTTATCCATTTCTACAGTTTCTCTTTTTTATCCCATTTTCTTGCTTTATTGCATTATCTAGGACTTTCAGTTCAATATCGCAATGAAATAATTGAAAGAAATTATTCCTGCTTTAATCTTGATGTTAATTCAGTAAAAAACAAACAAACAAAACAAAAGAAAAAAAAACTTCTAGTTTCTCCCCAGTAAATATCAGTTTATCTGTAAGCTTTTTGTACTTTTCTTTACAAGGTAAGGAACTCCCCATATTCCCAGCTCACTGATTGTTTTCATCATGAACACGTTTTGGATTATATCAAATTTTTTTTCTTTAATCTCAATAATATCATGTGAGATTTATTTTTTAGCCTTTGACCAGATAGATTGCATTAATTGATATTTAATTATTGAACCAGCCTTGCATATCTGGGATAAATTCCTCTTTGTCCCACATTACAATCCATTTTAGACATTGGTAGATTCCATTTGCTAATATTTTGTTGATAATGTTTGCATCTATGTTCGTGAGAGAGATTGGTCTGTAATTTTCTTTCCTTGTAATTTTGTAGGTTTGAATTTAAGGCAATACTGGTCTCCAAATAAGAGCATATCCAATGTTCTTTGTTTTGCAAGAGATTTAAAGGAATTTATGTAATTTCTTCCTTAAATGTTTGGTAATATACAATAGTGAACCCATTTATGCCTAGTACTTTCTGTTTAGGAAGATTACTGTTATAATTCAACTTACTTAATAATTTGTATCCTCTTTTTTTCTTGGAGAGTTTATAAGTGTTTTAGTTTTTTTAACTTTTCAAATAACTGGCTTTTGTTTTTGTTAATTTCTCTATCTTCTAGTTTCAATTTTATTGACTTATTTTTATTTTTGTTAATCTTTTTTGTATTCTGTCAATTTAATTTCTTCTTATTTTTCTATTTTTATAAAGCAGAAATTTAGATGATTCATTTTAGATATTTTGCCTTTCCCAGTATATGCAACTAATGCTATAAATTTGCATCTAAGCCTCTGCTTTCTATGAATTGCAGAAATTTTGATTTTATGTTTTGATTTTTATCAAAAAATTAGATGTCATATTGGATGCCAGCATTGCAGGCAACAGCTTTATCTGCTAAGTCACAGTGCCAGCCCCTAGGATTATTTTCTTTAAATTTTCTGTAATTTGACTGTTTCCCTACATGTAGTTATTTTTTCTTCATTATTAACTTAACCTGTTTTGTGTTCTCTGCATCTTGCTTCCCTGATTTGCTGTCTGACATTAATTTGGGAAATTCTCAGATTTAGTTTTTAATATTTATTTTGTTCTTTTCTCTCTGTTTTCCTCTTCTGATATACTCATGGTGCGTATTCTACATCTTTTATAGTTGTACTATATCCTCTTATAATGTTTTATTTTTAATTTTGTTTCTTTTTTCTCCACTATTTAAAAGGATATTTCTACTAATGGTTGTTGTGGGCTTTTGGAAAGTGTTCTAGGAGATGTAAGATTCATCTCCATGTCTCTTTCTCACTCTCTGTCATTCTGCCTTTGAAATAATTAAATTCTGGGGCTGGCATTGTGACATAGTGGTTAAAGTCAGTGCCTATGATGCCAGCATCCTATAGGAGCAGCATTTCCTGTTTCAGCTGCTCCACTTCCCATCCAGCTCCCTGCTAATAACTTTTGAAAGGCAGTGGAAGATGGCCCAAGTACTTGAGACCCTACTACCCATAGAGGAGTCCCAGATGAAACTCCAGGCTCCTGGCTTAGACCTGGCCCCGTACTGAAAGTTGAAGCCGTCTTGGGAGGGAACCAACACATACAAGATATCACTCTCTCTGTATCTCTCATTATATCTCTGAAATTCAAATAATAAATGTATCTTTTAAAAAGAAATGAAGGAGGCTGGTGCCGCGGCTCACTAGGCTAATCCTCTGCCTGCGGTGACAGCACCATGGCTTCTAGTCCCGGTTGGGGCGCTGGATTCTGTCCTGGTTGCTCCTCTCCCAGTCCAGCTCTCGGCTGTGGCCCGGGAAGGCAGTGGAGGATGGCCCAAGTGCTTGGGCCCCTGCACTCACATGGGAGACTGGGAGGAAGCACATGGATCCTGGCTTCGGATCAGCACAGCGCCAACCATGGCGGCATGAACCAGTGGAAGTAAAAGGGAGTGAACCAACAACGGAAGGAAGACCTTTCTCTCTGTCTCCCTCTCTCACTGTCTAACTCTGCCTGTCAAAAAAAAAAAAAAAATGAAGGAATCTTTAAAATTTTTTCCATCTATTAATTCCAAAACTTCTGCTAAGAGGTTATTATGTCATGAAAATGCCCCTGATTTTGTTAATTAATTTATTTTGTTTATTTCAAAGGCAGAATTACAGACAAAGAATGAGAGAGACATAGAAAGATGAGAGTTACATCTCCTAGAGCACTTTCCAAATGCTGGCAACAGCCATCAACAGAGATCGCCTTTAAAGAACAGAGAAGGGCCAGCGTCTCAGCTTGCTAGGCTAATCCTCCGCCTGCAGCGCTGGCACACCAGGTTCTAGTCCCAGTCGGGGTGCCAGATTCTGTCCTGGTTGCTCCTCTTCCGGTCCAGCTCTCTGCTGTGGCCCAGGAGTGCAGTGGAGGGTGGCCTAGGTCCTTGGGCACTGCACCCACATGGGGGACCAAGAGAAGCATCTGGCTCCTGGCTTAGGATTGGCACGGGGCGCTGGCCATGGCAGCCATTGAGGGGGGTGAACCAATGGAAAAGGAAGACCTTTCTCTCTGTCTCTCTCTTTCACTGTCCACTCTGCCTGTAAAAAACAAACAAAAAAAACCAAAAACAAAAAAAGAAAAAAGACAAAAAATTTAAAGCAATAAAACATTAAATGAGGATACAGTACAGTACACTACAGTAGAATGCACAATGTGAGTATATCAGAAGAAGAAAACAATGAACAAAATAAATATTAGAAAAAATGACTGAGAACTCCCCAAATTAATGTCAGAGAGCTTTATAAAGGCCTGAAATACATGCTATTCATTTTGCTTGCCCTTCTTCCTTCTAACATGTGAAGACATGGGGATTATCCACTAGGGAAGATGTTATAACAGTTGTCATCTTGGAAACAGAAAAGACTGCTCTCTGGTATATTTCAAAATCATTCTGCTGCCTGACACAAGAGGAGATATTTACCTGGTACGTATAGTGACAACTTGGTTAAGCTTCTGGTGGTAAAACTCAAATTTGTATTTCCTGTATAGATCTGTTTAGTGTTTCCTGATTTGTTGAGTGCTACTAACATAAGTGATACCTGGAATTGTGAATTATTTTTGTTGCATCTATTGAAATAGCCATGTGATTTTTATATTATTTCATAAATATGATAAATTACATTGATTTTTCTCTCAGTAGGAACTTCTATTCCTTAGAAGAATTTGACTTAATCATGGTATTTTTTCCTGTAAAAAGATATTTTGTTTTTTAATTTTGAGTTTTGGTTAATAATTCAATTCTTGTGTGAGTGTGTGTGTGTGTGTGACATGCATGCACATACACACATGATACTTTATTTCTTCTTTTAAAAAGCCTATTTATTTATTTGAAATGCAGAGTTACAAAGAGATGGAGAGAGAAACAGACAGGGAGGAATCTTCTTATCCTCTAGTTCACTCCCCAAATGACCACAATGGTCAGGGCCAGGCCAGGTTGAAGACGAAGCCTGGATCTCCACTCGGGTCTCCCATTAGGGTGTCAGGAGACCAAGTGCTTTGGCCATCATCTGCTGCTTTTCCCGATGCATTAGTAGGGATCTGAATCAGAAATGGAGCAGCAGGGATTGAACCAGTGCTCATATGAAACTCTGCATCACAGGCAGAAGCTCAGTCTGCTGATCCATGATGCCAACTCCTTATTTCTTTTTTTGTCAGTTTCCAAACTTCTGTCTCTTCTCAGAATTTTATCCAAATTATTTATTTTTTGACACAATTACACTTTTCTGTTCTCTTGTTTTATTTTTTGTTTACATTTAGTAGTGGTATCACATCTTTTATTAATGATTTCAGTCATTTGACGTCTTTTACTTTTATTCTTGGTCAGTCTAGTTAACATTTTATGAATTTTAAAAAAGCTTTTTGGTTTGTTGATATTATAAATTATTTTTCTACTATATTTACCTGTGCTCTAGTTTTTGTTATTCTCTTCCTCTTGCTTTCACTGGGTTAAATGTGTTAAAGGCAGTTTCTGAAAGTAAAGCTTACATTACAGATTTGAGATTTTCCTTTTTTTAAAAATTATAGGCATTTACAGTTAAAATTTTCCTGAAAACACTGATTTTTGAGCATTCCATAAGTTAGATTACCTCATGTTTTTAATTTTACCTTTCTTAATGAATGTTTGAACATCCTTGTCATTTCTTCTCTAAACCATTAACTATTTAGAAGGGTATGATTTAATTTTCACGGACTTGTGAATTTCTGAAAACTCAGCCCTTGTATTCTAATTTAATTCAAGTGTGATCAAAAAACAAACCCTGTGTATTATTTTAATCTTTGGGGATTCATGGAGTCATCTTTTTTGACCCCATATAGTTTATCCTGTAGAATACTGTACCATTTCTTTATAAAAGTGTATACATTGTTTTGTTTTGTGGTTTTTTTTTTTTTTTACTTTTTTCAGAGTGTGCAGTTTTCTGAAACAATCTGTTAAATTTAGGAGGTTGTGATGTTGTTAATGTTCTCTGTTTCCATATTGCTATTCTGCCTAACATTTCTATTATTGAAGTCCTAATATTGAAGTCCACAATGATTATTAAATTATCTCCTTTTTTCTAGTCTCATTAAATTCTGCTTCATATAATACAGACGATTTTTAAGTTAGATGTGTCTTCATAATTTTCATGTAACTTTCATCTGTTTGAGTATTTGAGTATAAAGAATAACCGTAGTAGATAACATAGAATATATGGGTTTTTCTATACATTCTGCTCTGCCAATCTTTTACTTCTGATTTAGTGCTTAGTTTATAGTTAGTGTAATGTTTATGTTTAGTGGAATATTGGCTGATATGGTATGAAGCATATCAATTAGCTATTTGCTTTCTATTTGTCTGATGTCTTTTTATTCTTTGATTGTTTTCTGACATTATGTTTAAAATTTACTTCTGTCATTAAATTTTGTTGTTGCTTCTCTTGCTATATTTTTGAGCTATTCCCTTTATTGTTTTCCTGTATTTTCTGTTGCATAACAGAATATCTGAGATAAGGTAATTTATACATAAAATTATTTACCTAATGATCCTGAATGCAAAGAAGTGCAAGATCATGTAATCACATCTGGAAAGGGCTGTATACTATGCCGTAGATGGTACAGTAACAGAAGTTATGCTATGGTGACAGTGGAGTCAAGAATGCTGAACTAGCGAATGTGAAAGAAAGCAGGATGTGCAAGGAAGCCTGAGGTTAGATGCCAGGATTTCTTTATTACAACCTACTCTCAAGAGAACCAATACATTTCCATGAGAGTCCTCATGACGGTGGAGCTCCCACGACCCCACCTCCACCCAGCACCTCTGCATTGAGAACTTAACTCACAAATCAGTTTTGTTGGGGCCAAATCATGTTTGAACCATAGCATTTGAGAAATTCATTAATATTTTATCTATTAAGATGTAGTTTCCATTCATATAAACCAACATTAGGTTTTTTAAAAGTATATAATAACTTAGCTCCATTATAGATACATTTGTTCCTGGCTTCTTTGTAATGCTATTACCGCACAGATTTTATTTTTAACATTTTACTATTTTGATTTATTGTTCTAATTCTGTAAAGCTTGAATTCCCTTTCATGTACAGTACTGAAATCTCTGCTTAATTAGTCAAATAGCCATAAAATTATTGGACAGGAATTTTCTTAAGATAATTAAACTAATACAAATAAGTCTTCTAGTCACTGCTGAGTGACTCTGCCTGTGTGTGTGTTTTTTTAAGATTTATTTATTTATTTATATGAAAGCATTACACAGAGAGAAAAGGAGAGGCAGAGAGAGAGAGAGAGAGAGACAGAGAGAGGTCTTCCATTCCCTGGTTCACTTCAGAGAGAGAGAGAGAGAGAGGTCTTCCATTCCATGGTTCACTTCCCAGTTGACTGCAATGCTGGAGCTACACAAATCCAAAGCCAGGAGCCAGGAGCTTTTCTGGGTCTTCCATGTGGGTGCAGGGACCCAAGCACTTGGGCCATTTTCTACTGCTTTCCCAGGCCACAGCAGAGAGCTTGATCAGAAGTGGAGTGGCAGGGTCTCAAATTGGCACCAATATGGGATGCTGGCACTGCAGGTGGCATCTACCCACTATGCACAGCATTGACCCCATGCCTGTGTGTTAAGACAAGACTTAACATGCCCAAGAAGACAGTTTACAGCTCTGTTACTATTTCTTACATTTGCAACTTTCCAGGTTGAACTATTAAGACTATCTCCTCCTTTCTGGACTATTACACAGCACTGTATATGTGCATGGCCTTATTTAATCCCAGGAATCTTTCAAGGTTTAAAAATCCACCAACTTGCAACAGATATAATATTTATTTTAATCTGCTAATGATTTTTGGTCAACATCTTCAAATAACTGGCAATACCATCTCAAACAGTTGCAATACTAATCAAATTTTGTTCATAAGCTTTAAAAAAATGTCTGGGAAAAGGAGAAGTTTGTAGAGTGAGCTCAAGACTGATAAAATAATGATAAATAATTGTGTTTTGAGGGAATTCAATACTCATCTGACTTCTCCAGGTCCTGCTAGCATACTGTGTTTTACAGTTACCATATTGCTGAAATATTTTTATTTTCAAAACATCATAGATCTTGAAAATACTATGAGATTAAGGCCAGTTAAAACCCAGATGTCATCAACTGATGACTGGATAAAGAAATTGTGGTATATATACACAAAAGAATACAACTCAGTTGCAAAAAAGAATGAAATCCTATCTTTTGCAACAAAGTAGATATAACTGGAGACCCTTTTGCTTAGTGAAATAAGGCAGTCCCCCAAAAATAAATATCATATGTTTTCCCTGATTTGTGGTATCTAATAGAGATGACCAAAAAATGTAATTTATATAAGCAAACTGACATTTTGAGATGTGATTACTTTATAGCCCTTGTGAGGAACAAGGGTTTTCTACTTACTTTATTCTTTATTTATACTTTGAATTCTTTATTTAGTGGAGGAATAGCTTGTGATTAGAAAATAAATTGAAATCTTGACATTGTAAAAATTAAAAGAAAAACAAGAGAGGAAGGAGGAGTGTGAACAGGAGCAAAAGAAGAATAGAGGGAAGGTAGGGTGACAAGTGTTATTATGCTCTTAAAACTGCATATGTGAAATACATGAAATTTATTCCTTTTGTATTTAAAATAAAAAACAAAATTCATTTTTCCTACCAAGATTCTGCCATTTTTCTGGAGTCCACAATTTTTAAATTATTGAGATAAATTCACAAAATTCTTTTAAATACTTGATTTTTGACTTTTCCAGCACTTTCACTGATTTATTTATTTACCTCTTTATTTAAAAGACAGAATGATAGAGAGAGAAAATGAGAAAGACAGAGGCAGAGACAGAGTGATAGAGGATCTTCAGTATGCTGGTTCATTCCCCACATGCCAACAATATCAGGTGGAGGCCAGGACACAGTCAAGAACCAGGAACTCCATCTTTGTCTTTCACAAGGGCAGCAGAGGCCGAAGTACTTGAACCATGTTCCTCTTCCTTCTCAGGCACATTAGCAAGAAGTTGGATTGTAAGTGGATAACAAGGATTTAAATGAACATTTTAGTATGGGATGCTGGCATAATAAGCAGTGTCTCAACCCACTGTACCATGAAACAGTTCCTCTTGTTTGTGTGTGTGTGTGTGTTTGCTTGCTTTATGAGATAATTTTCAGAGGGTCTTACTCCACCAGTGTAAGAAAGGAAAAACTTCATATAATATATTCTTGTGATCTAATATGGAAGGGGAAGAACTCTCAAACTAATAATGAGACAATTGAAGATAAATGTTAAAAGTTTTTTTTTTTTTTTATAAAATGTAGAATGATCAAGTGAAAAAAAAATTGACAGGAAGTGTTAGACAGTGAGAGAGAGAGACAGAGAGAAAGGTCTTCCTTCCGTTGGTTCACCCCCAAATGGCCGCCACAGCCAACGCACTGCACTGATCTGAAGCCTGGAGCCAGGTGCTTCCTCCTGGTCTCCAATGCAGGTGCAGGGTCCAAGCACTTGGGCCATCCTCCACTGCCTTCCCGGGCCACAGCCGAGAGCTGGACTGGAAGAGGAACAACCGGGACAGAATCCGGCGCCCCAACTGGGACTAGAACTCAGGGTGCCAGCGCTGCAGGCGGAGGATTAGCCTAGTGAGCCACGGCTCCAGCTGTAAAATTTTAAATTCTGTTTTTCAATTAAAATTTGGAGAGTAGATATAATCTGTGGATTGTGTCTGAAAAAATGCAATGTATTGGGAAAAGATGGCGGCTGTTCGATGACATTGAGGCCGCATTGGGCGGTTTCAAGTCAGGGTGATGGCAGGAGAGCTGGCTGACAAAAAGGGCAGAGATGTGTCACCTTTTAAGGAGGAAAGGAAGCACTCACGGAGCCCTGACAGAGAGCGGGATAGGGACAGGGACCGAGACCGGAAGTCTTCCCCCGCTAAAGAGCGGTTAAAATGCAATGTATTAATTACAAGTATTGATAATATATAGCAATATCTCTGCACTAATTATACCATTTAATTTTGACAATATCTGTATGAGGTGATTGGAGCAGAAAGAAAAAAATGAGGTACAGAAAGGGATGAGAACTTGAGCAAAGCCTAATATACCAGAGACCCGAGAATGGGTAGTCATATTGTGAAGTCCATGGACAAGGCCATCGTAGTTTTCTCCTATTCCTAATATAGAACAGTTTAAAGCCATAGACACTGCTGTCACATGGAGAAAAAAGGTATTTGAAGATCCCTTTTAACACAATTTCTTGATGCCTACCTTTGGACAGTGCAGAAAATAGACCAAAAATATTTATTAACTTAGTTACTATTACTTAAATACAGTGTGTTATAAATTGGTAATTGTAATATATTGTAGTGTCCTAAATTCCTCTTTGCTCTGACTCATTTCTTTAAGAACAATTTTATCATTCCAAAACTCAAATTTCTTTAATGCCAAATGAAATATTTGAGTATATCACCTTTAATATGTATTCCAATCAACACATTCTATGTTTGTCAAATATAACAAAATTCATAATATATATTGATTTTCAACCAAAAGTAACTGCTGCATGTAATTATTCAAAATATAAAGGCATAGATTCTATATTCAAAGAGAGTTAATAAAATCATGAAATAGAAATAGATCAGAACAGATCAAGAATAGTTTGGTGCAGTCTGAAATTTTATCATTAGCTATGTAGACAGTTCTCACAGTTGATGAAAATGCAGCTGAAGTGGTGTTTAATTGGAAATTTCTTGATTAGCCACTGCAACTCTAATGAATGCAAATTTCAACACTTTCAAAATTATATCCTACTGTGTGGATCTTTTTTATGCAATCAGCAACAAAACGAAGTACTGCTTTACTAAAATGATGTCAAAAGTTATTATTCATTGTTAATCTAATCAAAATTCATTTTGTATCATTCTGAAAATTTTTTTCCAGAGGATTTTGTTTATAGAACAGAGTTTGATTCTTTTACAATCTTAACTCTAAACTATTAAAAATAAAATCTATCAGAAACAAAATGAATTTTAAGCCATTTGTTTCAAGAACATATCATCAAGAAAGAATCCATTTTTGTAGGTCTTCTCCTTTCACGTATTTAAATCATACCTATCAAGAACAAGATTTGGTATCACTGGGGATTGTCTTGAGAAATAGCCCCTTTCTTTAAAGCTCAAAATGTTAATGCCATGATGTAATTAAGAAAGAAAAATTTTGAAAATTGGAAGAAAATGCAAAGATCTCCATTTTATAAACATACATTAATGGATTCATGGTCATGGATTGAGAGAACTGGGAAGAAATGTGAAGTTTCCCAATTCAATTATTTTAGTTCAAAGGGGAGAGAAAATCTCTTATCTGTCCCTACTCCTCCCCACAACACACTTCTTGGTGATTTACATTCATACATTAATAATGGAAGATAAATCAAATACTTGCATACCTGTTGAGCGCTTGCTGCTAAACCATATTGCATTTTTGAAAAGTCAATTTGTTTGCATTGACACAGGGTAAACAAAAATTTCTCAAATAAAAACTGACTTTGGTTTCTTCAATGGAAATCAGAACTTTCACATATTAGCCACACACAATAACTTCTTCTTTATCAAGTATATTTAAGTATTGTATCCTAAACTAATTTGATAGGTACTACAGCATAATCACTAAGTATAGCTAAGTAATATTCATAAGATGTTTAGTAATATCAGAAAAGACTATCACAAATCAATGTGATATTTATTGAAAATAGAAATTCATGATAGTGTATTTTTGGGAATTTTTAATTTACTTTGGAATTTATGTACATCTGTGAATTTTTGTATTATCTGATGATTGAATCCCGTAAGATTAATAGAAAACATAGATAACATTCATTTCCACTTCTGAGTTTAACCGTAGCCACTGTAGATCATTTTCATGTTGAGTCTCCAGCTGACCTCCAAGAGACTTTTTCTAGAATATTTGCCGCCTACTTGAAAAAAAAAAAAAACAGAATTGAAATAAAATTAATGTCTCTGAAATAATCTTTAACTCCCAAAAGACAAAAGGGAAATATTCCAATCTCTCTATATATGAGGCAATAGGCAGAATAACCCAGTCACCAGTCTACCTTTCACAGACTTGCTCCCTCCTCTCTTTCAAGCTTCCCATTGTCTCACGTGTTTCTCCTTGTGTCTTCACCCAAAATCCTTTCTTATGGTAACAAAATAAAATAAGAAATGATCAAAAATCTTCATTTTAATTATTAAAATTATAACAATGAGTCTCTAGAGTTTCTCACACTTATATTCATAGAATTTATAATCTGTTGGCATAATGTTGAATGTGATTATGTAAAATAACACATGTAAATTGGTTACATGTGGATTTCCATCCTTGCGACTTCAAAATACCCTGACAATCTTAGGATATACAGTAGAAGAGTCAGACCTGAGTATAGGAGCAGTAACCTGATGTTCTATTTACAAGGTGAGATGGAGGTGGATTGTTGTTTAGAGACCTAAGTTTCTGATTTGAGATTCTTCTAAGATGCAAGTTTCTATTTCAAATTGGATACACCTTTTATTTAAAAGGTTAATTAGTTCATCTCAGTTTCCACTTTATTTAAATTTTTATTTTAATTCTTAATTAGTTTTTAACAGTTTCAATGTGTTTTGTAGATACAATTCTAAGAACATGATGATATTCCCTTCTTCCCCCCCTCCTTTTCCACTCAACCTCCTTACTTCTCCATTTGTTTATTTCTTTCATTTTTGAGAAAAGAAATACAAATGACCAACATATATAAAAAAATGCTTATTACCAGCCATCAGGGAAATGCAAATTAAAACCACAATGAGATATCATCTCACTCCTTTCAGAACGGGTAAAATTCAAAACCCAGTAATAAATGCTGGTGAAGATGTGGACAAAGGGGAACACTTGTACACTGTTGATGAAAATATAAATTAGTGTAGCCACTGTGGAAAACAGTGTTGAGAGACCTGGATGATGCTCCTGGGTTTGGCCTGGCTCAGTACTGGCCATTGAGGACATCTGAGGAGTGAACCAAAAGAACCACCCCATGTGTATGTGCATATGTGTGTGTGTGTGTGTCTCCCTCTCTCTGTAACACTTGCAAAATAAATAATTTTTTTAAAGCTACTTAGCCAAATAACTGATGTGAGGATGAAGGTGGAGGATAGAAATAGAGATTCTAGTGAGAAAGTGTTAATAAGCAAAAGTTGATACTAGTTAAAGTGATAAGGTCAGATTTATTTAGTAGCATACTGTTGCAATAGGATACTAGCCCAGTGCAATTATTACACAGGTTGTTTTCATTTCAGAGGGAAAATGAGAAAGTAAACAGGAACACACTACAATCAGGGAAGTGAAAAGTTACAAAAAGCAGGAAGATGTAGGAGTTGGATCATGTTGAATCTCATCTGGCTTTGTTAACTAGTACTTATAAAAGCTTTACTCCTGTATTTTCATAGGGTCTTGGAGACAGGGGCCCTATCGTTTTTCTTTTTTAAAATATTTATTAATTTTTTAGAAAGAGTGAGAGAAAGAGAAATCTTCCATCTGCTAGTTCACTCCCTAAATGGCCACAACAGCCCAGATTGGGATCGATCGAGGCTGGGAGTCAGAAGCTTCATCCAGGTTGTCTGCATGGGTGCAGGGCATTAAGCACTTGGGCCATCCTCCGCTGCTCCCTCAGGTGCGTTATCAGGGAGCTGAATTGGAAGTGAAGCAGTCAGGACTGTAACCAGCTCCCATATGGAATGCCATCCCTGCAGAGTGGCTTAACCCACTAAACCACAGTGCCAGCACCCCCCCTCCATCTTTAAGTTATGATTGGAAGAGACATTAATTATTTTGGCAGCCTTGAGTTTCTCATGTCCAAGGGTGATTCCAGTATTGTATCCATAATTGATAGAAAAAATGTTTGTCCTTTATTCAAATATTTATGGATTAAAGATGAGTCCTAATTGAGAAGAGAGCTCAGAGGCCTGACTGGAGTTTGATCAAGGAATGTTTGTCAAGAATATATAATACATAATAGCAGAGACAAAAATAGTATTTTACGTATTTAAGTACTATTATTAATAAGTCATGATATAGATTATTATGCATTAAGAGGTGAATTACAAAATAAAGATCCAATACATGAGCAGCTCATTTGCCACTTCTACCAAGTCAGCTATGTATACCTTGGTTCTTTTTTAAAGATTTATTTATGTATTTGAAAGGCATACTTACAGAGAAGCAGAGGCAGAAAGAGAGAGAGGGAGAGAGAGAGCGAGACATTTTCCATCTGCTGGTTCACTCCCCAGTTGGCCACAAAGGCCACAGCTGCGCAGATCCAAAGCCAGGAGCCAGGAGCTTCTTCCGGGTCTCCCACACAGGTGCAGGGACCCAAGGACTTGGGTCATCTTCTACCACTTTCCCAGGCCCTAGCAGAGAGCTAGATCTGAAGTGGAGTGGCTGGGACTCTAACCGACACCCATATAGGATGCTAGGACTGCAGGCGGTGGCTTTACTTGCTATGCCACAGTGCTGGCCCCACCTTAGTTCTTGACAGCAACTCTTTCCCAAGTGGAGACAATGAAGCTCTGCTTGTCAGCAATGGTTCCTTGGTTGCTGTTGCTGGGAACCGGAGACTAGCAGGGTCTCAGGGCATTTTCATTGCCTAAACCCTGAAGCCAACTTTGTCACTTTTGCTTCAGAGTTTGTCATCCAGAGCTAATTAAATTATAACTGATTGAACACCGATCTGAATGAGGTTGCACAGAAAATAAGGACTAAGTAGAAGGAAATGAGCATTTTAAAGATAAAAATGAAACATAGAAATCTTGGAAAAGAAAGGAACTAGAACTATATCTGAATAAGTTCTAGTAGAAATTTATGGAAATTTTCTGTATGGTATCAAGTATCAATATGACTTACCTTCTTATATATTCCAACGTATATTTTGAAGACTTATCTTTCCAAGAGAAGGGATCTAAGTATTTCTGCTTAAATTTTCATCTTCTCCCAGACCACTGGCTTTGGAAGGATAGGTGTTCATAAATAACCAGAAATTGCTCTAATACTCTCCCAATTGTACAGAATGCATTCTGAAAAAGAGGAAACCATAGTAGCAATTATTCAATGTGGGAGTATCTAGTAAATAGGAATAAGGAAATTCTTAAGAAATAAAAGGCATGTTAATAGGATACCCTATAAGTAGTAATGTTTACCAGGTCAATAAACTAAAGAATTAGCTGTCATATATCACACCTTAACACAGGGCCAACTCCTTTTGGCCACAATGTACTTGCCCTTCTCAGAAGGTGATGGGCAAAGACCATAAATAAAACAAGTTCTATAACTACTGAATACTACATATAGTATTTCAGAGATGACATAGAACATATAGTATGGTGAAAAGGGATAATTTTTTCTCATTGAAGTTCCAAAGAACCCTCAAATATTGGAATAATTGAAAGTAGCAAAGTAGTCTATATAGATATATTCTACTCTGTAATACAAAAGCTGTAGTCAAAGAAAGGATGTGCATTGGATGTCATGGTAAAGAGAAGGTGTGGCAGATAGAGTTGCTGTCAAAGCTGAGTTAGGATAATTGGGAATAACAGACTTTAAATTGTTCCTTACCCAAGACTGAGAAGAAAGGCAGCCAAACAAACACTGTCAATGTAAATGAGAAAATTAGTGGGAGTGGATTTGACTTATGTATCAGCTGAAAAGGACCAAAGATTTGGGGAAATATAGTAGTCTTAATGATTGAAAAATAGACTCCTGGGTCTCCAAAGAGATTTAAGCAGAGGAAATGTGCCCATGGACCTCTTCAAGAGACAAAGAATGTGGTTGAGTAAACAATGCCAAACCTGTGGAGTGGAGCAAACGGGACCACATATTGTCTTTAGCATGAGACAAAGTCACCCTGTAAAAGCTGGTATGCAGAGGATCCCACACAGGCATAAAATGAGAGATGCAGCAGGACATCAGCGGATTAGCTCCAGTGAAAGCCAAGATAGCACTGAATCAACAGAAAAAGACTGCAAAGCTATGCTGGAGCAATCACCTCAGATTGTCTGTGCCAAAGAGCTAGAGATATTCTTTTATCAGCATAAACACAGACCAGTAGCATTCTTCCACAGTGATGTTAGTTAAATGTCCCCTGAATCCAGACATAATCCCAATACACGAGGCAAGTAGACCAGCTATTCAAGCTGACTAAAAATTAAATTGAAGTGACTGATAAATCACTGCAATCAGCCTAATTTGGCTAAAAGCCCTCAGATTAACCTTTTAGCTCCAAACAGGCTGGATCTCAGATTCAGACACTCAAATCAGTTCTAGAAATTAAGAACTCTATGGAAACTTGTATTGTTTCTTTTAAATGTTCCTTAAATTAGCGCACACACACACACACACACAGCAGAAATGCTAGTGAATATGTGGAATTTTAAGGGGCATCAGGCAAAAATGCTTTGAGAAATTACATTGTTGTAATAAAGGTAAGTAAAGAGAAACAAACAGATGTGAAGTTTTGGACCGAGACTCTAAAATCCACAGTGCTAAGAGAACGTTATGAAAAGAGGTGCAGAACAGGGAGGAGGCAGAATGCGAATCTACAGCCAGACTGCATTTGTTCACAGAGGAGGGCGACCAACTGTCAGCGTGCACACTGACAGAGCATGCAGCAGAAGGACCCGACCCCAGGGGCTGGGCCTTTTTATATCTTAGGAGGGCTAGGAGTTGGCGTGGGGGTAAAGGACAGCAGGCAGAAGGGAATTTCTGAAACTGGTCTTTCAGGTGGTTGAGCAGGTCCTCCAGAACCTGGGGGAGAATTTGGGGATGGGGTGTGAAGCCAATAGAGTGTGAGATCCTGTTGGGTTTCAAGGGCAAGGAATAAATTCCAATATTTATCTATCTTTTGGACAATGAGCAAGGATGGCTAATGCTTATGTCTTTGTTCCATCAGAGAGTATGATTCATGTATGGAGGATGAATTGAAACAATAGTTGTTTGGAACATCACATGCCAGCATTGATCATTTTATCAGAGAGTGATTATTCAACTGGTAGCATACATTTGCAACAAAATGGAGGAATCTGGAAAACCTCATGCTGAGTGAATGAAGCCAATCCCAAGGGGACAAATATCATATATTCTCCTTGATCGGTGACAACTAACTGAGCACCAAAAAGGAAACCTGTTGAAGTGAAATAGACACTATGAGAAAGAGTGACTTGATCAGCACTTGTCCTGACTATTGATGAACAACTTAATACCTTATCCATTTTAATATTTTTTTGTTCTAATAATACTATTGGTTGAACTCTTTAATTAACACAGAATTATTCTTAGGTGTTGAAATTTAACTGAAAAGTGATCCCTGTTAAATATAAGAGTGGGAATAAGAGAGGGAGGAGATGTGCAATTTGGGACATGCTCAATAGGACTTGTGCCAAACGGTAGAGTTAGAAACATACCAGGGGATTCCAATTCAATCCCAACAAGGTGGCATGTACCAATGCCATCTCACTAATCAATGTGATCAATTTCAGTTAACAATTGATCATAATGATAGGATTAAGAGTGAAAGGGATCACATCACATAAACAAGACTAGTGTCTACTAATATTAACTGATAGAATTAAAAAGGAGAGAAGGATCCAACATGGGAAGCAGGATACACAGCAGACTAATAGGATGGCAGATGTCCTAAACAGCATTCTGGCCTCAGAATCAGCCTTTAAGGCATTCAGATCCGGCTGAAGAGCCCATGAGTGTATTTTAGGCATGGAAAGCCAAGACACTCTGGCAAAAAAAAAAAAAAAAAAACCTAAATGAAAGGTTTCTGCGAGGGAGATCCCAGGGGAAACAATGGGCCATCAAAGAAGGAGGTAACTTTCTCTAAAGGGAGGAGAGAACTTCCAATCTGACTATGACCTTGTCTAAATAAGATCAGAGTCGACGAACTCAAAAGGCTTTCATAGCCTTGGCAACTCATGACAAGAGCGTAGGGTGATTACTGATGCCTTAAACAAGGGTGTCAACTGAACTGTTAAGTCAACAACAGGAGTCATTGTGCACTTACTCCTCATGTAGGATCTCTGTCCTTAATGTGTTGTACAATGTGAATTAATGCTATAACTAGTACTCAAACAGTACTTTACACTTTGTGTTTCTGTGTGGGTGCAAACTGTTGAAATCTTTGCTTAATATATACTAAATCGATCTTCTGTATATAAAGATAATTGAAAATGAATCTTGATGTGAATGGAAGGAGAGAGGGAGCAGGAGATGGAAGGAGTGCGGGTGGGAGGGAAGTTATGGGGGGTAAAACCATTGTAATCCATAAGCTGTACTTTGGAAATTTATTAAATAAAGTTTAAAAAAGATTCAGAAAAACAAGAATTAAACATGATAGAGGAGTTATAGACCAAATGGAACTCATTAGTTACTAATTTAATTTTCTTCTGAATGTAAATTTTCTCAATTGTGGAACAGAGCAATGATCAATTAAACTGCACTGTTAGATTATTTTTATCTCAACATCTTTTCATCTTACTAAATTAACTATGCTTTTAAGACAGCCATTCAAAATTGATTATTGATCATAAGCTTTAAATTAACCCCACAATTATTCCACATATGCAAATAGATTTTTAAGCAATACTGACTTTGCATTTGGTAGGGATTAGAAAATGAGAAGACTGGCATATTTGTCCAGCTCATCTTTTAGTGGTATTTAAAATAAGTATTCCTATTATCAATAAATGATTAAAATAGAAATATGGAATCATATTCACCTTAAATCCATCTTAAGCAATACTTTTATTTTTTGAGTAATTCACAACTAGTATAGGGATGTCTTGCATTTCTTATTTTGTGATGCTGTTTTTCTTAATTTTATTTATTAATTTGAGAGAGATATTGAAAGTGAAAGAGAGAGAAAGAGAGAGAAAGATAGAGAAAGAGAGAGAGAGAGGTCCTATCCACTGATACACTGTACAAAAGCCTCCAATAGTTAGGGGCTTTGCCAGCCTGTAGCCAGGAGCCTGAAACTCCATCCAGGTCTCTCACATTGGTAGCAGAGATCCAACCACTTGAGCCATCACTGGATATATATTGGCAAACAGCTATAACTGGCAATGGATACCAGAGTCAAATTCAGGTATACCAACTTGAGTTGCAGGCATGCTAAATGGAGAAATAAAATTCTAAGCCCAATGCCTGTCCCCAAAATGTTATTTTAAAATATAACTGAAATTTGCAGGCATTTAATTTGCACAATAAACACTAGTTCTACATTTGTAAAAAGGAAAAATGAAACAATAAAAGTATTCAATAGTAAAGAATTCCATCCTTTATGAGAATCTTAATTTTTGAAATGCCTATAACAACTGTTGAAGAAAGTATAATTAAGCAAAGTCTTATTATTATACCTGACAGTTGATGTGAACACAATAAAATAGACTTAATTTTGATTACTTTCTTACCACTTACTAATAAGAGTATTATCAAACTTTTGTAATAAATTTAAAGGAAGTGGGAAAGCTAAAAAGATTTTTTTTTTAATCTGTTACCTTGTCAGGTATAGGTTTTGATACCACCAATATATGGGACAGGAGTGTATTTAAGATATATTACAGTAGGACAACTAATCAGAAAATAAAGGTGTCTTGAAGTCTGTTTTTGGAAATAGTGATGCTGGAATTAAAACATTCATGAACCTCTGTGTGACCTTATTTACAGAACAAATAAAAAAATTTCATGGATCAATTCTGAACTTAGAAGCAAATTGTTTCACATCTAAATACTTACAAAAAGGAACTTTTAAAAGTCAGCAAAAAGAACAAAGCTCAATCAGTAAATGAAATAAAAGAGAGGGGAGAAGAAACGAAAGAATAGTGATAATAAAAGGCATGAAGTAAGATAATTTATAGAAAGCCCAAATAAATACATTTTAAAGATTAATGTACTAAATTTACCAATTGAGAAAAGAGATCGTTAGTTTGAAATTAAATAACCATAAAAGACAGAGAGGATTGTTTGAGGAGAGATTATTCACAGCAGCGGAATAA
Source organism: Lepus europaeus (assembly GCF_033115175.1). NCBI lineage: Eukaryota > Metazoa > Chordata > Mammalia > Lagomorpha > Leporidae > Lepus > Lepus europaeus. The sequence goes on from NC_084831.1 coordinate 65,688,734, forward strand.
GGAAGGGAGCTTGAACTTAGCCCATTTGAGTTTTCTTTGATTTCACCAGATGTCAAAATAGCTCATGATATGAGATATTAATTTTGCAACTTATAGTGCAAAACCAGTGCAAAAAAGACCACAAATAAATAAATATACAAATAATAGACAGAAAAATAATTAAAACGTTATATGTAAATGAAATATTAAGTGAATGTTAGAATGGCTAAAATCAGTAAGACCTGCGCTTTTTTTAATATTAAATAATTATAAAATAGATGATTAAATACAATTAAGTAAGTAATTGTATTTTTCTTTCTTCAACTTTAGGAAACAGAAACAGTAAAATAAAAATAAGAAAAGCTAACAAAGTTAATCAATACAATTATAGACATCATATAAAAGTTTTTGATGGTGAGGCAAAAATGCAAATTGAGTCACCTACTATGTTTTCAACCTTCTTCTAAGTGTACATTATTGTACTGCATCAATGAAAAAGCTGAAAACTACATTTCTTAGATTCCTTTGCAGTTAGATTCCAGAAGAATTATAGGCTTTATTGATTAATTGTATTTGGAGTGGTTATACTCAACTGAACTTGGGAATGAATTTGAAACTAAGTTCCACTGAAAATTTGGCAATATGCGAGGCATTTATTTTTATTGTTGCATCTCTGGTTCACCCAGTGTGGCTCTGGAGTCAGTAAATCTGGGAACAGATTTCTGATCTCTGGATGGCAATGAAACTGTAGCTTCCTGCAGCCAACACTGTGGTAACACTTTCCTGATCTAATGTGAAATACTCATCAAGCCAGCAGCTGTGATGGCTGACTTTTTGGCCAAGTTTCTTATAATGGCAAGGATAGACGATCATTGGCAGGCCACTCATTTGATGTTGTTTATGTAGTTGTTCCTAGAGACTTAGTCAAACATTTTCCCATTCAACTTTTTCCATCATTTAAACAACTACATCAAGTTCTGCTTAAAGTTTCCGTTGTTTCTTTACTGTTAACAGAAGGACATGAATACAATTCTGAAAGTCAGAAGCATGTAACTACAAAAATGGTGCGATATGATAAGGATATACATGCTTTTTAAAAATGAAATTATAAATTCTGCTTACCCTGAAATTTTGTTCTAATATTTATATAAAAGAATTCTCTTACAAAATGTTTAGATAATGCGAAGTTGTTATAGTACATAATTGTAATGATGCATGGAGAGACAGGTAAAACACATTAACAGTAAATTAATAGCAAAGAAGTTAAGAGTCATTATTCAATCATGTCTATTTATTATGGAATTTAAGTCAGGAATTGGACATTAGACTGTGAAAGCACTGAGGAACAAGAGACTGTGATCTGCCCTTATTTATCTCATCTTCAGAGTAGGGAAGGACAGTTGAAAAGTGAAAATGATTTTACATCTTATGCTATGCAAAAAATAGGTTATAGCATTTAAAAAAGGAAAAAGAAAATTACTAAATTATATATATATATATATATATACAATTTTTACTTGGCAGTTGAAATAATTTTTTAAGTAGTTAAATTTTCAATTGTGTAAAGTTATCACTGTCTACCTCCAGGAGGTGCAGGCAGTCAAAGCCAAAATTAACTATTGGGATTGCATCAAATTGAGAAGTTTCTATACTGCAAAAGAAACAGTCAGGAGAGTGAAAAGGCAACCGACAGAATGGGAAAAATATTTGCAAACTATACTACAGATAAAGGATTAATAACCAGAATCCACAAAGAGATCAAGAAACTCCACAACAACAAAACAAACAACCCACTTAAGAGATGGGCCAAGGACCTCAATAGACATTTTTCAAAAGAGGAAATCCAAATGGCCAACAGACACATGAAAAAATGTTGAATATCACTAGCAATCAGAGAAATGCAAATCAAAACCACAATGAGGTTTCACCTCACCCCGGTTAGAATGGCTCACATTCAGAAATCTACCAACAGTAGATGCTGGAGAGGATATGGGGAAAAAGGGACACTAACCCACTGTTGGTGGGAATGCAAACTGGTTAAGCCACTATGGAAGTCAGTCTGGAGATTCCTCAGAAACCTGAATATAACCCTAGCATACAACCCAGCCATCCCACTCCTTGGAATTTGCCCAAAGGAAATTAAATTGGCAAACAAAAAAGCTGTCTGCACCTTAATATTTATTGCTGCTCAATTCACAACAGCTAAGACCTGGAACCAACCCAAATGCCCATCAACAGTAGACTGGATAAGGAAATTGTAGGACATGTACTCTATAGAATACTATACAGCAGTCAAAAACAGTGAAATCCGTTCATTTGCAACAAGATGGAGGAATATGGAAAACATTATGCTGAGTGAAATAAGCCAGTCCCAAAGGGACAAATATCATATGTTCTCCCTGATCAGGGACAACTAACCGAGCACCAAAAGGAAACCTGTTGAAGTGAAATGGACACTGTGAGAAACGGTCACTTGATCAGCCCTTGCCCTGACTGTTGATGAACAACTTGATACGTTATCCCTCTTAGTATTTTTTTTTTGTCTGTTCTACTTAGTACTATTGGTTGAATTATGTAATTAATACACAGTTATTCTTAACTGTTGAAACTTAACTGAAAAGTGATCCCTGTTAAATATAAGAGTGGGAATAAGAGAGGGAAGAGATGTACAATTTGGGACGTGCTCAAGCTGACTTGCCCCAAACGGTAGAGTTAGAAACATACCAGGGGATTCCAATTCAATCCCATCAAGGTGGCATGTACCAATGCCATCTCACTAGTTCAAGTGATCAATTTCAGTTCACAACTCATCACACTTATAGGTTTAAGAGTCAAAGGGATCACATAAACAAGACTATTGTCTGCAAATACTAACTGATAGAATTTAAAAAGGAGAGAATGATCCAACATGGGAAGCGTGATACACAGCAGACTCATAGAATGGCGGATGTCCTAAACAGCACTCTGGCCTCAGAATCAGCCCTAAGGCATTCGGATCCAGCTGAAAAGCTCATGAGAGGATTTCAGGCATGGAAAACCAAGACACTCTGGCAAAATAAAATAAAATAAAATAAAATAAAATAAAAATGACCTAAATGAAAGATCTCTGCAAGTGAGATCCCAGTGGAAAGAACAGGTCATAAAGAAGGAGGTATCTTTCTCTGAAGGGAGGAGAGAACTTCCACTTTGACCTTGTCTAAATATGATCAGAGTAGGTGAACTCAAGAGGCTTCCATAGCCTTGGCAACTCATGAAAAGAGCGCAGGGTGATTACTGATGCCATAAACAAGAGTGTCGATTTGTTAAGTCAACAACAGGAGTCACTGTGCATTTACTCCTCATGTAGGATCTCTGTCCTTAATGTGCTGTACATTGTGATTTAATGCTAAAACTAGTACTCAAACAGTATATTTCACTTTGTGTTTCTATGCGGGTGCAAACTGTTGAAATCTTTGCTTAATATATACTAAATCGATCTTCTGTATATAAAGAGAATTGAAAATGAATCTTGATGTGAATGGAAGGGGAGAGGGAGTGGGAAAGGGGAGGGTTGGTGGGTGGGAGGGAAGGTAAGGGGGGGTGAGCCATTGTAATCCATAAGCTGTACATTGGAAATTTATATTCATTAAATAAAAGTTTAAAAAAATCTACATATAAAAAAAATCTACATTAAAAATCTACATTAAAAAAAAAAAAAAAAACAAGGGCCGGCGCCACGGCTCACTAGGCTAATCCTCCGCCTTGCGGCGCTGGCACACTGGGTTCTAGTCCCGGTCGGGGCACCAATCCTGTCCCGGTTGCCCCTCTTCCAGGCCAGCTCTCTGCTGTGGCCAGGGAGTGCAGTGGAGGATGGCCCAAGTGCTTGGGCCCTGCACCCCATGGGAGACCAGGAGAAGCACCTGGCTCCTGCCATTGGATCAGCGCGGTGCACCGGCCACAGCGCGCCAACCACGGCGGCAATTGGAGGGTGAACCAACGGCAAAAGGAAGACCTTTCTCTCTGTCTCTCTCTCACTGTCCACTCTGCCTGTAAAAAAACAAACAAACAAAAACAAGAAAGGAGCCAGTGCTGTGACATATAGGGTAAAACCGTGGCCTGCAGTGCCAGCATCCCCTTTGGGCGCCTGTCGAGTCCCAGCTGCTCCACTTTTGATCTAGCTCTCTGCTATGGCCTGCAAAAGTGGTAGAAGATGGCCCAAGTCCTTGGGCCCCTGCACCCGTGTTGGAGACCCGGAAGAAGTTCCTGGCTTCTGGCTTCAGATCTGCGCAGCTCTAGCCATTGCAGCCAACTGGGGAGCTAATCAGCAGACTAAAGATCTCTCTCTCTCTCTCTGTCTGTCTCTCTCTCTGCCTCTCTTTCTCTCTCTGTGTTAACTCTGACTTTCAAATAAATAAATCTTTAAAAAAAGCAAGACTGTGTTGAGGGGTAGGTAGCACTGTAGTGTAGCAAATAAAGCTGCTACCACTTGTTATGCTGGCATCTCATATGGGTGCCGGTTCATGTCCTGAGTGTTCCACTTCCAATCCAGCACCCTGCTAATGTATTTGGGAAAGTAGTGTCTGATGGCCCAAATGCTTGGGTGTCTATTCCCACATGGGAGACCTGGACGAATATCCTGGGTCCTGGTTTTGATCTGTCCCAACCCTGGCCTTTGCACTCATTTGGTAGTGAAACAGTGATTGAAATATCTCTCTTTCTTGCCTCTCTCTCTGCCTCTCCCTGACTTTCTCTCTCTGTCTTTAAGTTCCTTTCAGATAAAACAAATCTTAAAAAAAAAATGGAAATACTCAGAATGTTCATCAATATGCCAGGAAATGTGAGATAATTGCAAAAAGGGGTTCTATACTGTATGCAGTAGTTTAAAAAGATAGGAAAAATTTAATTTTGAAGCCATTTAGAATAATCCATATATACCAGTGGCATATAAATATTTAGTTTTTCATTTTTATTAATTACTTAAAAACATTAACACTGTAGTAATAAATAACATTTCTGTCTACATACTTATCTAAGTCAAATAATAAGAATAAATTATACATGTTAAAATAGTGGAATTGATTGCCCCTGGGGGTTGGAACTAAGGAGATTGGACATTTTTAAAACTAATTGTAGAAATATTTGCAATGTTTCATCTGTTCATGAAGAGCCTTAAAACAAAAATAATTACAATTTGGTAGTAGTTACTTCTACAAGTGGGATTTAAAAAATTATCTAGATTTATATTATATGCATATAGATATCTATATTTAGATAGATCATACTTTCATATTTCTTCAAAAAAAGAAAAAAGGGAAGAGGAAGGAAGGAAGGAAGGAAGGAAGGAAGGGAGGAAGGAAGGAAGGAAGGGAGGAAGGAAGGAAGGAAATGAAGGAGGGAAAATCCAATTTCAATGTTGGGGGCTGGAGAAAATGTAGCAAAGAATGACTGACCATTGCTCAGGGATCAGAGAGGGAACTAACATTAAGAGGATTATAAAGTAAATTAAAAATTTCAAGTCCCTAAAGATACACTTTTTACTAATCATAGGTAAAATGGGTTGATTTTCAGGTGTCAGGTATCCAATGAAAGAAGCAATTTTAAGTGGAAGTTCAACATAGCAATTAAGATGCTTCTTGGAATGCATCTCAATATTGAAATGTTTAGGTTGAGTCTAGGCTCTGCTCTCAATTCCAGCTTCCTGATAATGTTACCCCTAAAAGGCAACAGGTGATAACTCAAGTAATTGTATTTCTGCCAACTACTTGGAAGATCTGTTGTATTCCTAGCTTCTGGCTTCAGCATAGCCCAGATCCAGTGATTGCTTGTTCCCTCTCTCTCCAGCACCACTGACTTTGTAATATATGTTTAAAAACTTTAAAAAAGAGATCATTGAAGTTTGCATACCAGTGAAAGTAATTTATAAAACATTTTGCAGAAAAATTACCCAAAATAATTTGGTCATTAGTGTATCAGTCTTGAGGATATTCTGGTGAGCCCATTACTTCTTCATTTTATTAATGCTTTCTCACCAAATAATTGTGAAGATACTCAGTATCTATATTTGGAAAATAATATAATCTTGCTCTAGATATGGTTGGTTTCTTGTGATCCTCTTCCTTACTACTCTAACCAGTTTTGGTACTGGTAGTGTTATCGGAGAAGCAAAAGGTCCTTGTCTTTGTGCAAGAAAGAATTCAGGTGTGAGACAGAGAGTAGTGGAAAGCAAAATAGCAAGGTTTATTAGGGTAAGGACATCCATAAGAATGGATGGGCACTTCTCCAGACAGAACCTGAGAGAGAGTGCCTAGTGCACATTTAGGCTGGGACTTTTAGGGAGATGGGTCTTGCCTTCCTGCCTCTTCTCTCCCCTCTCCTTCTTCTCCTCCCAGAATAAAGGAGTTGTTGGATATAAATACAAAAAAATTCCTTTCTGAGTTTTTCTCATTGAAGTTATCAGACAGGGGAAGCCTGGCTGGTGTCATCCTGACTTAGAGGAAGGATGTTTATCAGGCCAGGTAGAAGGGGCAGGACTCCCTGGAAGGTCAGCAGGATCCGGCAGGACCTTTGAAATGCAGATACTGGGCTGCACCTGGAAGGTTATTGGGATGACTTTGAGATGTGGATGTTGGACTGCTGTAGATGTCAATTCCTTAGGTCTTTGTCACACACACATAAGCTCATTTCTGACTTCCTACCTGACAGTAGCTCCATTCCATTTTGAGATTATGGGGCAAAGACAATGCCTGAGAACGTAGAATAAAAGGTGAAGTCTTAATCTTGGATAATATGTGTAAGTTACTGTTGAACTGGCTTAACATCTTTCAAGCCCTATGCTATGTGAAAAATGAATAAATCTGTAAAAAATTACAATTTTATACATTAATGCTTTTAACCAACCACATCACTGACAAAAACTAAGTGTAAGGATATGTGAAAAAGCACTGGTGGTTGGTGAACCCCATCTCAGATGTAGCTCTTTCTCACTTTTCTTATATGAGTTAATGTAAGCACTCCCTAAGTGAGTTGGCATTTTCATCTGATGATGAGAAAGCTGGCTTTAATATTAGCTTAGGAAATACATAAAGAGATATCAATTCATATTTATCTAATTCACAAGCAGGGGTACACTATATGGATTCATTGCAATAACAATATAATTACAGTATGGATGACCAGGAAAAGGATATGTAAATTCACAAAAATGAAACTGTCTGGCTTTGTACTGAATGATACAAATAACAGTATTTTTTCACTTTGTGTTGCTATCTGGGGGAAAACTGTTGAAATCTTTACTTAATATATACTAAACTGATCTTCTGTATAAAAAGAAAATTGAAAATGAATCTTGATGTGAATGGAAGGGGAGAGGGAGCGGGAAAGGGGAGGGTTGCGGGTGGGAGGGAAGTTATGAGAGGGGGGAAGCCATTGTAATCCATAAGCTGTACTTTGGAAATTTATATTCATTAAATAAAAGTTTAATTAAAAAAAAAAGAGTTGGTAGAGGCCGGCGCCACGGCTCAATAGGCTAATCCTCTACCTGCGGCACTGGCACACCAAGTTCTAGTCCCGGTCAGGGCGCTGGATTCTGTCCCGGTTGCCCCTCTTCAAGGCCAACTCTCTGCTGTGGCCCGGGAGTGCAGTGGAAGATGGCCCAAGTGCTTGGGCCCTGCACCCAACTGGGAGACCAGGAGAAGCACCTGGAAGCCTTCGGATCAGCGCAGTGTGCCAACTGCAGCGGCCATTGGAGGGTGAACCAATGGCAAAAGGAAGACCTTTCTCTCTATCTCTCTCTGTCACTGTCCACTCTGCCTGTCAAAAAAAAAAAAAAAAAGAGTTTGTAGGTTAGGCATCTTGATTGGAGTCCCTAATCAGCTGTCTGATTGGTGAACAGTTTTGTCAGCCTCAAATGCTTATGTGAAAATTGAGAATAATAAGTACTGCTTCAAAAACTTGTTTATGAAAAAAAAATATGACTAAATACTGTCATTTTTAGTTAGCACCTATTAAATGTTTGTAATGGACTTCCTTTTCATAAGGATTAGTTTCATACAAGACAAAATTTAAAATCTTGATTTCTAAAATCAATTGAAGAAAAACCTCACCTTCTTAGTCAATTATATTTTAGTAGTTACATAAACCAAACTCCCAGTTATCAGAGGCTCCCTCTGTATTGAGTGCATATGTAAGAATTTATACCTAATGGATATATAGATTATGTGGTAAAACAAATGAATTTGAATAATATATTTTCATATTGTTAGAAGAAAAATTGCATTTCATATGAGCATCTTATTTGTACACATTTTTGTTCAGTATTTATAAATTCTAAAGCTTCATGTGCACAAATCTGCGTAACTTTTGTTCATTTAAATTTCACACATTTGAGTTTTATTATGAAGATATTAATATTAGCTATTAAACTGAATATGACTTCTTAAAATTATTAATTTATTTGTCATGCAGAATGACCAGAGAAAGAGAGAGTCCATCTTTTAGTGTGCTTTCCAAATGACCACAGCCACCAAGGCTGGTCCAGGCAGAAGCCAGAACCCCAGAACTCCAACAGGGTCTCTCCTGTGGTTAGCAGTTGCCCAAGTAATAGGACAATCTTCCTCTGCTTTCTCAACTCCATTAGCAGGATCTGAATCAAGAGTAGAACAACTGGGAGCTAAGTCAGCACCTTAATATGGGATTCAAGTGTCACAAGAGTGACTTGATTGGCTATACCACAATCCCGGCCCTCATAAATATGTTTTAAAGACACAATACACCAAGTATGGCATCATATTAGCTACACAGTAAAGCTCTTTAGAAAAAAAAAGAAAAAAGAAAAAAAAGACAGGTAGAACTGCAATAAATACAGTAACTTTTTTTTTTATTTTCCTTGCTCAAGGTGTTGTCCATTGAAGGTTAACACCAACAAACATAAATATTATTGGTTTTGAAGGAAGTGTTCATAAAGTTCTCTAAAATTTTGATTTAGTTACCTGGTGTTACATGATGTTGGCACAGAAATGGTCTTCTACAAGAGACACTTAATTTTATATAATGTCACTTAAAATAGAATGATTGACATGTATTCTTGTTGTTTGATACTTTAAAAAAACCTGATAGCACAAAATGGCATTAGATATAAAATAATTAAATATGAATTAGATTCTTAATATTTATTTAGTGATATAACCATAGGGAGTACAATGTATGGTGAAATATAACATAGCTTTATATCTGGATCCTGAGGAAATAAAGACATACTAGCGTCCAGAGTGAGGATGAAACTTTTTTTTTGTAAAGATTTATTTATTTATTTATTTGAAAGAGTTACATAAAGAGAGAAGGAGAGGCAGAGATAAGAGTGAAGTCTTCCATCAGTTGATTCTCTCACCAACTAGCAGCAACTGCCAGAGCTGTGCTGATCTGAAGCCAGGAGCCAGGAGCTTCTTCCAGATCACCCATGTGGGTAGAGGGGCCTAAAGACTGGGTCCGTCTTCCATTGCGTCCCCAGGCCATAGCAGAGAGTTGGATCTGAAGTGGAGCAGCTGGACTTGAACTGGCATCCATATGGGATACTGGTATTTCAAGGGGCTGCTTTACTCACTACACCACAGTGCAGGCCCATGAAATATTTATGGAGAAGATAACATGTTGGATATTTAATTAAAGTTACTGTTTGAGGGAATAAAGCAGAGTGACAAAATATCTATTTGTTATATTTTCAAAGAAAGAGCCAGTTATTTGCTGATATCTTACAAAATCATTTAGAAATAATTAGTGCCTTGAACAGGCAAGGGTGTAGCAGGTGAACAAAAACTTTTCAAGCCATCAAAGTTCATTTCACAAAAAGAAAGAGCTATATTTTTTGAACAAAAAAAAACAAAACAAATAATACAATTCAGTTGAGAAATGTTTTAGAGACAATGTTTGTCTTTTTGTCTAAGATACATTTTCTTAGAAATGACAAAACTGATTGCAGTCCAGAACATGTCACTTGGTAGGTATAGACATTAAGTTAGTTATGTAATCTCCATGTGTGTTTGTTTTCTCATTTGCTTCAAATTTAACTAAGAATGTGAAAGATTTCTAGAATGAAAATTACAAAAACTTAAAGAAATAAATAGAGGGACACAAAAAATGTGGAAAAAATCTTCCGGTTTGTGGATTAGAAGAGTTATAATTAAATGTCCATAATATACAAAATGATTTATAGATTCAATGTGATCATAATCTAAATACCAGCAATATTCTTCTCAGATCTAGATAAAAACTATGCTAAAATTCATATGGAAGTATAAGAAACTCTGAATAGGTAAAGCAATATAAATAACAAAAACTAAGTTGGAGGCATCAGAATACCAGATTTCAAGACACACTACAGGGCAGTTAAAATCAAAACAACCTGGTACTGGGTCAAATATAGACACGTCGATCAATGGAACAAAATAGAAATCCAAGAAACCAACCCATGCATCTACAACCAACTAATTTTTGATAAATAAACTAAAAATCAATCCCTGGAGAAAGGGCAGTCTCTCAAACAAATGGTGCTGTGAAAATTGGATCTAGACATGCAGAAAATTGAAACAAGACCCATACTTGACACACTACACAAAATAGACTCCAAATGCTTCAAAGGTCTAAATCTATGACTTGGTACCATTGCATTACTAGAGAACATTTGGAAAGCTCTGGAAGACATTAGCATAGGCAAAGACGCCAGAAGCACAGGCAGTCAAAGCCCAAGCAGAAAAGTAAGATTGCATCAAGATAAAAAGCTTCTGCACTGCAAAGGAAACACTCAACAAATTGAAGAGAAAACTTACAGAATGGGAGAAAATAATTGCAAAATACAACTGATGAAGGATTAATATACAGGATCTATAAATAGCTCAAGAAATTCAACAACAAAACAGATAATCCAGTTAAGAAATGGGAAACTATATGAACCAGCATCTTTTAAAGGATGAAGTACAAATGGCCAACAGACATGGAAAAATGCTCAAGATCACTAGTCATCAGGTAAATGCAAATAAAAAGTACAATAAGGTTTTACAAAGTCAAAAAGCAATAAATGCTGGGGAGGATATGGGTAAAATGTAGCCTGATACACTATTGCTGAGAATGCAAGCTAATATAAATATTATGGAAGACAATATGCAGATTTCTCAGAAATCTGAAAATAGATCTATCATATTACCCAGCCATCCCACTCCTGGGTATTTACACAAAGGAAATGAAAGTAAAATATAAATTAACTGTGCCCCCATGTTTATTGTAACTCAAATCAAAATAGCTAAGATATTGAATTAACCTAGTAGTTCATTAACTGGTGACTCATTAAAAAATATGGTACATATATACTATAGAATACTATTCAGCCATAAAAAAGACTGAAATCTTATCTTTTGAATCATAATGGATGCAACTGGAAATGCCTATTCTTAGTGAAATATGCAAGTCTCAATAAGGCAAATATCATATATTTTCTCTGATATGTGGCAGTTAATATTGAACACAAAAAAGTATAAAGAACAAAATAGATATCTTGTGATTTGATTTACACATTTGGTTCTCATTTATATTATGTAAATTGTGGTCTTCCTACTTTTTACTTGTTTAATATTATGTTTAGTGGTGAATTAAGCCTATTATTTTGAAGTAAATGTCTTTGCAATAATCAAAGAAAAGTAAAGAGGGGGCATTGAAGGGAAAGAGGAATTATGATTATCGTCTTTGAACTGTATATATAATTAATGAAATCTGTTCTCTTTATATTCATAAAAATTAAAAAAATTATGAATGGGAAAAAAGAAAATATAGTATATATAGATGATGGAATTCTACTCAGCCATAAAATTTAAAGAAATCTTGACTTTTACAACAAAATGCATGCAACTGGAGACTTGTGCTCAGTGAAGTAAGTTTGATCTAAAAAGACAAACATTATTTGTTTTCATTGATTTGTGTGACTTAATATAAAGAGTACAAAACAGTATAATGTATATAAGTAAAACTGACATATTGAGATTTGATTATTTTTTTTTATTTTGAGATTGGATTATTTTACTCCTGTGGAACTGTGACCTCTGTTCTTGGCCATTAATTAACTGGTAATTTTAAACATGTGACTTCTAAGTAAACTGAAAGATTGTTATTAAAAAAATTAAAAGGAAACTAAGGAAGGAAGAAAGGAAGAAAGGAAGGGAAGAAGGAAAGGAGGAAGGAAGGAAGGAAGGAAGGAAGGAAGGAAGGAAGGAAGGAAGGAAGGAAGGAAGGAAGGAAGGAAGGAAGGGGAAGAAACAGTGAGATGTATCATTATGGAATTGAAATTTATATGTGATATACTTGAAATCTGTTCTCTTTATATAAATAAATAACAGTAATTTCAACAATGTGGTTTTGTAAAAAGGTATTTTGATAATTCCTTCTGAACTGCTGAAAATGGTGTGAGTGATAGGATAAGACAATTACTGCTTTTTAAAAAATATTTATTTTTTGAAAATCAGAATTACAGAGAAAGGGAGAGAGGGACACAGAGAGAAATATCTTCTAACCACTGGTTCACTCCTCAGCTGGCTGCATTGGCTTGGGCTCTTCCAGCTTGACTCCAGGAGCCAGGAGCTTCATCCAAGTCTCCCACATGGGTGCAAGGGCTCTGGAACTAGTGCCATCCTCCAATGGTTTCCCAGGAGCATTAGCAGGGAGCTGAATCAGAAGTGAAGACAGAACTTGAACAGGAGTCCAGAGGGGATGTTAGTGTCACAGGTGGAGATCTTACCTCTCTTCCAGAACGTCAGTCCTGACAAATAGTTTTTAAAAATTAGAATTTTGTGGGGTCCATATTCTTATAATCTAGCTTTCTAAGGCATGATGTCAATGTTATTGATATGTCTGGAATTCTGTCTGACTTCAAGTTCAATAAGTGTCTCTGTGTGGAGGAGGATGGTGGATTACTAAGTTGACAAATTTATGAATTTCTAGTATAAGTCATATTCTTGAGACTAATTTTATATTATGACCCTATGGAGAGACTGTAAGTACCATTTCACCCAAAAATGAGATGGTGGGGTCAACGTAATCTAGAGAATTAAAGACAACCTCTCTGGTTAATTAGGATGTATAGGAAGAAGAACTGGTAGAGGAAAAAGAAAATGAGCTAGCTCTCAATGACTTCAGGCTTCATCAGCCCTTCATGTCATGAAGGGTGACAGAATGGAAGAGACAGAAAGAAAGGAAAGCATCTTTTTTGCTGGCTTCTAATTTTGCTAATATTTGCCAGAGAACAATAGTACATTTTATGTTTTGTTGCTCCCAAATTCAACAGGACTACTTAGACATTTAAATTATTTTCTAGGTTCTATTCTAACATATTAGAGAATTTATTTTATCTATTATAGATCTGTAGATTATTCCAGTGCACTGTTTGTAGTTAGGAAGAAATAGTAAATTAAGACAGTAAATAATATGAGCAAAGCTTCATCCTTTTAAATCTTTTCTAATCAATGTTAATAAATGGATTAGGGCATGAATAGCAGAAGCTATCATATTTCTAAACATATTTCTATTTAAAAAATGAGTCAACTTCATTATTTAACATTGTAATAATAAAAGAAGCAATTGACAAATGCAACTTTAATACATATAACAATGTTATAACTTGCTCTAAATATATTAGATATATAAATAACTTACAAATAGATCACATAATCTAAAGGTCAATCTTGAGTTTCTTCTCTGATAATCATTCATCTTACATCTCTTTCTTGTTTTTTAATGAAATAATTCTATGATCAAGCATTTGGAGTAAATATCACAAATCAAATCAACCCTTGGGGTAATTTTATTGTAAATGAGTATAATACAGACCCAGTGACTTCCTTCAGTTATCAGCACAGAACAAACAAATTACCAATATGTATGTACTTTTAAAAATCTGTACCACAATAAAATCTCGCCATAATTGGATTCAAATATTGTTGATAGCACGCTTTTGGATATAATAGACTGTTAGTTTTCAAACCAAAAAATATTAGTACTCTATGAAGCATTTCTTTGGTTTTTAGGGAGGAAAGCATAATCACTGTGTTCATGTTTAATTTATATACGGTCTGTCACCTCAAACTACATCTCAATTTCATCACAAAAACTCAAGTTCTAAAGCATAAAAAATTTCCCAGTAGGGTTTCCGAATTCCAAGCATTTAATAAGCACTAGTGCAGATGATGAAAGCAAGAAAACTGAGTTCTAATTTCAGCTCTGCTGCGGAAGGTACAATCTAAAATAACTAACTTACTTTCCTTGTGATTTTGTATATTTGTAAGTAAGCTATAAAGTACTTTTCTTTATACAAACATCTTGCAAATAAAGCTAGTGACATTTGTTGAGTAAATTATTGCATATTTTGAAGAAATGTTCACCAATAAGTGATTGTAACAAACTAAGTAAATAGAAGTCACCATATGAAGACATATAAATTCATTATACTGGAGGAGGCAAATGAGCTTGGATGCATTTTATGACAAGAAAAGGCAAGTAAAATTTTGCATTACTCACATAATTCATATTTAAAGAAATATGTATTGGTAACATTACTGCTTGCCTAAGTGACACATTAAACAGCATTTTTTTAGAGTTCTTCATTTATATAGCTCTTGGATAAAGCATATTTGGCCTACTAATGGATGATACTAATGCTAAGGGTAATCATGTGCTACATTTACATATTATATTTATTTTGCTATGCTAGGAGTTTTTTCACAACACTGACCTCATTTTTCTTTCGATGACATTCTTGTGAGGTAAGCAGTACATGTAACTTGGTAATAAATATAAAATATAGACCAGAAGACTGTGTATGTAATCAAAAGAGAAGAAAGAAACTTACCAATGCACACAAAAAAAGTGCTATCTTACTGTTTTCTTCAATAGCCATCAGGAAATGCAACTGAAAACTACAATGAGATATCATCTCACCCCTGCTCGAATGGCTACTATAAAAAATACAGAAAGTAAATAATGTGGGTGAGGATGTGGAAAGTGGCAAACTCTTATATACTCTTTGTGGGAATGTAAATTAATGTGAATTCACTGTGGAAAACAGTAAAGCAGTTTCTTTAAAAACTGGAAATAGGACTTCCATATAATCTAGCAATTCCTCTACAGGATGTATATCTTAAAGACATGAAATCACTTTATCAAATAAATACTTGCTCTGATATATAAATCATAGCACTGTTCACAGCAGCCTAAAAACAGAAGCAACTATGTTGTCTATCGTTAGATAATATTTCATTATGTGCATATACCACCTTTTCTTTATCAAAAGATAAATAGATAAAGAAAATGTGATGTATATTCAAAAGGTTGTATATATATACAGAATGGAATATTATTGAACTTTATAACAAAATGAAAATCCTATTATTTGCAAGGAAATCATGTTAATTGAAATACGCCAGATCTGAAAGACAAATATGCCATGTTGTCTCTCATATATGGAAGATAAAATCAACCTGAACGTAGGACAGTGATTACTAGAAGATGAAAGGGGTAGGAGAGGATAGAGGGAGTTTGGATAATGGACACCAAGTAGAGTTATAGGGAAGAAATAAGTTGCCATTGTTACACAGAATGCTGGGGAGAGTCTAGTTCACAATAGCTAAGTACATGCATTATGAACCACTAAACAAAAGACTCCAAGCCTCCAATCATAAAGTAATGGGAAAGAAGGGGAAATATTAGTTACTGTGATTTGATCAGTACACACTTTATACATCTATTGAAAGGTCATGCTGTAGCTTATAAATACATAAAATTATTACCTAAATTAAAAAATAAATCTGGAATTTTCTCACAGTGGAACTGGTACTTGGATTAAAATTCCTTTCCGTTTCCCAACATGGAGTTGTTTCATCATTAAAAGTTCCTTGGAACTGGAGGAGTGGTGACACAACTCTTTCCTTCTTGATTTCTTCAATGTAACTTTTCTTATGTTTGTCACGATATGGTGCATCAATTTCTCACCTGGCTTCCATAGCTCTTGTGAATGTGACTTGCTGTGTGTATAATTGTTCACATTGCTTTCTCTGTAGGGAAGTGGTTTTCAGAGTTCTTACTCAGAGCCATCTTGGTTTCATAGGAAACAAAACAAAACAAAAAAATTGGTAAAAAATTATGTAAATATCATTAATACAGGAGAAAAACCCTAGTTGCTGTCATATACCTAATTCTGCACCATAACCAGGGGATCCTCAAGGACAAACTATTTCCTATGAGAGTAAGACAATAAATGTTGAAAGTAAGAACAAGAGAAAACACAAAATTAACAAAGGCAACACATTAATATTAATATCATTAGAATTTCTATACTACCCAAAGCAATTTATACCTTCAATGCAATCCCAATCCATATCCAATCATAATCAAAACACTAATGACAATTTTTTTCAGATCTAGAAAAAAAATGCAAAAATTCAAATGTAAGCAAAGGGACCCTAATAGCTAGAACGGTCTTCTACAATAAAACAAAGTCAGATAAATCACAATGTAAGATTTCAAGACATACTACAGGGCAGTTATAATAAAAAGAATCTAACTGGCACATAAATAGATTTGTAGACCAATGGAACAGAATAGAAATCCAAGAAATTAATCCAGACAGTTACAATCAATTATTCTTTAGCAAATGAGATAGAATCAATCCTTGGAAAAAAGAGAGTATCTTCAACAAATGGTATTGGAAAATTGGATTTACTCAGGCAGAACAATGAAACAAGACCCATACCCTACACCCTACACAAAAATAGACTCACAATCAAGGGTCTAAATCTATGACCTGCTTCCATCAAATTACTAGAAAAAAACACAGAGAAACACAAGACATTGACATATACCAAGACTTCTTGGGAAAGACCCTAGAAGCACAGGCAATCAAAGCAAAAATAGAAAAATGGAATTACATCTAGCTAAGAAGCTTCTACACTGCAAAGGAAGCACTCAACAAAGTGACAGAATGGGAGAAAATATTTGCAAGCTATGCAACTAATAAAGGATTTATATCCAGGATCTATAAGGGGTTCACAAAACTCAACAGGGGTTGGCACTGGGACATAGCAGTCCCAGCATCCCAGATGCTCTGTTTCTTATCCAGCTATCTGCTATGGCCTGGGAAAGCAGTAGAAAATGGCCCAAGTCATTGGGCCCCTGCACCCACATGGGAGATCTGGAAGAAGCTTCTGTCTCCTGGCTTTGGATCAGTGCAGCCCTGGCCATTGCAGCCAATTGGTAAGTGAACCAGCAGATGGACAACCTTTCTCTCTCTCTTCCTCTTCTTCTCTCTCTGTGTGTAATGCTGACTTTAAAATAAATAATAAATAAATGTTTAAAAAATACCTCAACAAAAACAAAACAATCCAGTTAACAAATTGACAAAGGACACGAACAACTATTTTCAAAAGATGAAATTCAAATGGGAAACAGATACATGAAAAAATGCTTAGGATCAGTAGCCATCAGGGAAATGCGAATCAAAACCAAAATGAGGTTTCACTTCACCCTAGTTGATACAGTTATCACCCAAAACTCAAAAAAAATCAAATGCTGTCAATTGAAAAAATCGTGTTCCCCCATGTTTACTTCAGCTCAATTTAGAATAGCTAAGATATGGAATCAATTAATTTGTCCATCAGCTCATGACTGGATAAAGAAATTTATATATACATATATATATAATATATATACACACATATATATGTCATTGTATATATCCATGAGTCTTTATATAAAATATATATATCTTAAGATATATAAATATAAATATATAATATATTTCTCTATAAATTTATATATAATATATGATATATAAAATATTTAATATATTTATAATATATATATATATATATCCACTATTGTGAGTTGAGCTCCTATAAACATATTGCACAGATAACTATTTCATATACTGATATAATTTTTTCTAGGTAAATTTCCAGGAGTGGGATCTCAGCATCATATTCTAGATGTATTGTCAGATTTCTGAGGGATCTCTATACTGTCTTCCATAATGGTTGTACAAGTGTAGATTCCACCAATAATGAATTAGGGTACCTTTTTCTCTCATCCTTACCAGCATTTGCTATTTTTTTGATTTCATATTAGAGCTGTTCTAGCTGGGGTGAGGTGGAAGCTAATTGTGATTAGTATTTGCATTTCCCTATGGCTTATGATCCTGAATATCTTTTCATGAATCTATTGGCCATTTGTACTTCATCCTTAAAAATGTCTGTTTATCCCCACGCATTTTTTTCTGTCTTTTTTTCTTTTTTTTTACAGGCAGAGTGGACAGTGAGAGAGAGAGACAGAGAGAAAGCTCTTCCTTTTGCCGTTGGTTTACCCTCCAATGGCCGCCGCGGTTGGCGCACTGCGGCCTGCGCACCGCGCTGATCCGATGGCAGGAGCCAGGTGCTTCTCCTGGTCTCCCATGGGGTGCAGGGCCCAAGCACTTGGGCCATCCTCCACTGCACTCCCTGGCCACAGCAGAGAGCTGGCCTGGAAGAGGGGCAACTGGGACAGAATCTGGCGCCCTGACTGGGAATAGAACCTGGTGTGCCAGCGCCGCAAGGCAGAGGATTAGCCTAGTGAGCCGGGTGCTGGCCATCCCCACGCATTTCTTAACTGGATTGTTTGTTTCATTGTGGTTGGGTTTCTTGAGCTCTTTATGTATCATGGGTGGTAACCCTTTATCAGATAAAGTTTGGAAACATTTTCTCCCATTCCATCCATTTCCTTTTGTTGAGTGTTTCCTTTGTTGTGCAGAAACTTCTTAACTGATGTAATTCCATTTGTCTAATTTTGCCTTTATTGTCTGTGTTTATGTGGTGTTTTCCAAGAAGTGTTTGCATATGCCAATGTCTCCAAATTAATTAATCCTATTTGTGGTTCTTGGTTCTTGTGGCCCTGGAAAACTAGTTCCAGTGTGGTGACAATGTTTCATATTTTAATAATGTAGTAATAAAATGCTTCTACATATTTGATGTAATTCACAGGATCATACACAAAAAAGAGTGAATTTTATTTTATTTTATTTTTTAAAGATATATTTATTTATTTGAAAGTCAGAGTTACATACAGGCAGTTGAAGAGACACAGAGAGATGAGAGACCCTCCAACCTCTGGTTCACTCACAAATGGCCACAATGACTGGAGCTAGGCTCATTTACAGCCAGGAGTCAAGAGCTTCTTCCAGGACTCCATATGGGGCTCAAGCACTTAGGCAATCTTCTACTGCCTTAGGCACTTAGGCAATCTTCAAGTGAAAAATAAAACACAGTTTAGGAAGACACATATTATTATTCTCAAAATATACCACCATGGGGCTGGCGCCATGGCTCACTAGGCTAATCATCTGCCTGAGGGGAAAGCATCATGGGTTCTAGTCCTGGTCGGGGTGCCAGATTCTGTCCCGGTTGCTCCTCTTCCAGTCTAGCTCTCTGCTGTGGCCCAGGGAGGCAGTGGAGGATGGCCCAAGTGCTTGGGCCCTGTACCCACATGGGAGACCAGGAGGAAGCACCTGGCTCCTGGCTTCGGATCAGCTCAACACCGGCCGTAGTGGCCATTTGGGGGGTGAAACAATGGAAGGAAGACCTCTCTCTCTCTCTCTCTCTCTCTCTCTCACTGTCTAAGTCTGCCTGTCAAAAAAATACATATATACTACCATAACATAAAATTTAAAAAAGGATATAAGAATTAAGCAAGCATTTCTCAAATAATTTATACAGATTATCATAATCAGAGAAATTTTAAATAACGCCATAATTTTGTTAGATACCCATTATAACGACTAAAGTTAAAAGTTTCACAATTCCAAAGAAGTGGTGAGATCAAAATTAACTAAATGTAGAGTTAGTTATTGTTCTAGTTAATTGAAATTCATCTTACTAGTTTACAAATCTGGTTGGTAATTTCTTGAAATCAGAATCCAGTAGTTACCATAAAATCTAGGAAATACCCCCATTTATCAAAAGCATCATCGTATCAGGTAGCTATAAGAAAATATCATAAACCTATAGGCTTATCAGCAACAGAAATTCATTTCTAACAGTTCAGTAGGGTGGAACTAGGTTGAAAACTCTAGATTTACATTATTGTCATTTGGGGAAAGAGGTGAGGGAGTTCTCTAGGGTCTCTTTGCAAAGGGCACTGATCCCATCTGTGACATAAACTCCTTCAGATACTCATCCTCCAAATATTCATCATATTGGGGATTAATTTTTAACAAATCAATCTGTGGGAGAGCATGTTAACTCTGCCTGTGGTAGGAATGAAAAAAAAAAAAAAACTATCCAAAGAGACACATAATAACTTCATCCAAAACAGCTGACAATAATACAAATATCCTCCAAATGAAAGGTTGATACACATGTGTACTATATTCATACAAAATAATGCTATTTCAGGAGACAGTATTGAGTAGTTAAGTACGCAGGCTTAAAGTCAGAGAGAAATATATTCAATGTTACCTCTATCATGTATCATAGAGATTTGATAAAATTCCTGAATCTTTCTAAACCTCACTTCAAAAATCACTTTCATATTCATTGGGTTATTCCACTGAATACTCATAAGGTTTTTTTATAGAATATTAAGTAATATGTTCAGTGTTTTGTAATGATTATCACCATAACGTAAATAACCATATATTGAATAAATAAATTAATGAGTGAATAAAAGAAGGAATCAGTAGTCAACCAATGAATTTTCCTTATCAAGGTGCCATTTACTTAGCTGAAAATCTGTCAGGTGAATGATATGGGATGACTAATGAATCCATGACCTCAAAGGACAAGTCAGTCAGTGGTAGAGGGCCACAGTTTATCAAATTTATGACTTTAACCATAGGAAAAGTCAGATATAAAAACCCTTCTATTTTTCTATCTGTTAGTAATGGATGAAACTTTATCCTTTTAATATTTCTATTTACTTTGTCTTGACTAAAAAAGAGCTCCCCTCATCTCTCTTCTTATTATATGGAATAAAAAAATAGGACAATAGTTAATTTATTCTCATTTCCCCATAGTTTTTGGCATCCTAGAGAATTTTGTCATTCTTTTGCATTAACAAAAGTTGTCTTTTAAATTCATATAGTCTATAATTGTATGATCGCTTTAATAAGCAAAGCTCAAACAATTTTTGAGACCCATGCTCTTACAGCAAAACAGAGTTACTCCTTGAATAAGCTATATTTTAATTTTCCTCGTGCATTTAACTCAAATTCTCGTTATATGGCTAAAATTATCAATAAATAAAATATTTCCAAAACTGCATACCTTTTTAAAGATTAATTTATTTGAAAAGCAGAGTTATAGAGGGAGAAGGATAGCCAGAGAGAGGAGACATCTTACATCTATTTATTCACTCCGCAAATGCCCACAACAGCCAGGAGTAGGCTGGGCCAAAGACAGGAGTTAGGGGTCTCATCTGTGTTTTCCATGGGGTACAGGAGTCCAAGTATGTCAGCTATCTCCCTCTGCTCCTCAGGCCCATTATCAGGGAGCTTATATTAGAAGAGGAACAGCCAGGACTTGAATCGGTGTCCATATGGGATGCAGCACCACAGGTGGCATCTTACACACTATGCCACAATACTGGCCCAAAAACTCTGTACACATTGCTTAAAATATGCTCTTCATTAGGCAGAAAACATAGTATTGAGAAAATCTAAGCCCAAATCAATGTGTATGTCTTAAAGCATTTTAAAACATGCCAAGAGAGGAACAGACATTTGGTCTACTGGTTCAGGTACCTATATCCCATATCTGAATGACTGGGTTTGAGAGATGGCTCCAGTTCTTAACTCTAGCTTTATACTAATGCAAACTCTGTGAGGTACTGCTGATGATTAAAGAGTTTGAATTAATTTCTACCACCCACTGGAAGACCTGTATTGAATTCAAGACTCTCACCTTTAGCCTGAGGGCCCCTGGGGCTGTTGCAAGCATTTGGGGAACAAATCAGCATATGTGGTCTTCCACCTCTGAAATTAATTAGTTAATAAATTAATTTAAGGTCCCCATAATATGTACTCTCTTGAGCATGAAGACATAAACAGAACAATTTACCATCCTTCCAACAAGTAGCTAAAAATAAAACAATGTATGAAACAACAGTTTAACAGATATTAGAGAGCAAGCAATGACAAGTATGGACATACAAGAGATAGAGAATGAATAGATAGAGGTGAATACTATAATTTAGCCAGCCTGTCACCTAGTTAGAGTTTTCATGATGTAATATGGTTAAGGGGACATTTGCAGAACCTAGATGTTTCTCAGATTTGAGGAAATGGAGTTAGATGTCCAGGTGGTTTGTAAGGCAATCTACCAAAGATTTTGAGAACCAAAGAGGCAGAAAGTGAAATATAATGAGAAAATTAGAATTAAAAATGCTACCACGTTTTTCAAATGTTTTGTACGTTATTTAAATATTGAACATATAAGGGCTGGCATTGTGGTATAGCAAGGAAGGCTGCAGTCTGTGATGCTGGCACCTCGTCTGGGTACTGGTTCTTGTCCTGGCTGCTTCACTTCCTAGAGAAAGAAAATACAATCTTCTTTAAAAAGTTCAGTTTACTCAAGGTGGTAAGGAAGTTATAATTGCTTTGAACATTCAAACAAAGAAAACTCATGGATTGATTTTTTTCTTTGTTGCTGATGTTCAATGACTTTACTATCATGTCAAGAATTAAGAAATTGTCAGCTGACTGATAATTATGATTCAGGGAGTATTTTGTTTGAATAGGTGAATCATTCTATCCAAGTTTTAAAAAAAATCACAATTTTTATCAGTGCTTCTCAAACTCCTATGAGTATATGACTTTACCAGATATCTTGTTAAATTACAGATTCTTATTAGAATATCTGGAGTGGGACATGAGATACAGCATTTCTTATCAGCTTTGAGGGTGATATGTTAGTTTCCTATTGCTACTGTAGCAAATTTTCACAATATCTAAATTACAAAGTGATAGAAACTTTTATTTTATAGTTAAGGAAATTTAAAGTCCAAAACTAGTCTCAGTGAATTAAAAGAAAAGATTTTGACAGATGTGGTGACTTTCTTTCTGGAGACTTCAGTGGTGAGTAGCTTTCCAGCTTCCAGAACCTGTGAATGTTTCTTGGCTCTTGGCCTCACATCAATCACCTTGACCACTATGTCAGTGATCTCAAGTCTTGTTCTTCTGACTCTAACCCTCTTACCTTCCAATTATAGGGACTTTTGTGAACACATTGGGCCCACTGGGATACTCCCTATTTCATAACATTTAATGAAATCACACCTGCAAAATCCCTTTTACCATATACTGTGACATACTCATGGATTTTGAGAATTAAGACATGGACACCTTTGGAGCGTTATTTAGCCTACTACAGCAGCAGATGCAATGCTGCTGGTCTGTGGGTGACATTTTAATACGGAATCTCTAACGTCCAAAGACAATTGCATGTCCTGGACAGAGAATTACTTTATGTATCCGCTGATAACTTAAATGTAATACAGAAACTGAGCTGACAATAAGTGGCTTCTGTGTGACACCCAAATTGTAAAAAGATATATAATTTATTTATTAGGCCATGAATTTACAAAATTTTGACTATATATATATATATATATATAGTATATGTAGTATCTCGATATTCTATTTCCAAACTAAAGAAATGTACATGCCTTTCTGAAAAACAATTGTGAATATACAGGGAAGGGACAGAGAGAGCTTAGCATTGCATACTCTGCATAGAATTACATATCCTATAATCCTTCTTGTTTCTATCTTCTCAATGTTCTATCTCCATTTATTATCGTGCCTAATTTGTATATGTGTGATTTCATTTAACTGCTGCCTCTCTCCAGTACATAAAACCTCCATAAGGAAAGCAATTTTTCCTTCATCCTGATCATTTTCTTCCCATTTATTTCCTTCTATTCCAGTTTCTCTGCTTCCCTGCACCCGTCTGTCTCACTCATTCCCCCCTTCTACCTTCCTTCCTCCCGTACTTCCTTGATTCCCTTCTTCCCTCCCTTCCTCCTCTCTTCTTCCTTTTCTTTCTCCTTTCTCTCTTTGTTTCTTTGTTCACTAGTAGTTTGATGTATGCATGTATGTACCATGTATTCCATTATTGCCTTACTTTCTAAGATTGTAAACAGTGAATGATTAATTTAAATAAAATCATTCTTATGCTTCTATTGTGATGAATACAAAGTTTCTTTTTTAAATCTTAAATTTGTATTAATAAATTATTGTTATTAGCTTACACTCCTACCTTGTAAAAATCTTAATTTGAATTCTTATATTGCTATTTTGTGATTTTATTATTTCTTTTATTTTTACCTTTACTTTAAAAGTAAATAAATAGATGAAATAAAGTAAGTAAATGAAATAAAAAAGTAATTTTAAGTAAGAAAATGAGCTAAAATTAGGTGATGTGAAGCATTGAGAAAGAAGACTAAGACAGAAGAATGAAAATAGCAGAGCATCCATGTGCTGAGGGATAGCATGCAGCACAGATGATTACTAGACTCCAGAAATTAATCCACACATCTAAAACCAACTGGCCACTGACAAAAGAGCTAAAATCACTTCCTGGAGAAAAGACAATCTCATAAACAAACAGTGTTGGGAACATTGGATCTCTTCAAGCAGAAGTATCAAACAAGACACTCATCTTTCACCCTATAAAATATCAACTCACAATGGATAATGTACCTAAATCTATGACCTGAAACCATCAATTTACTAGAGGAAAGCATATAGTAGACACGCAAGGACTTGGCATATGCCTAGACTTCTTGGATAAGACCCCAAAAGCACAGACAATAAAGAGAAAATTATAAAAATGGCATTATATCAATCTAAGAAGCTCTACACCTCAAAGGAAACACTCAACAATTAAAGAGACAACCTATAGAATGAAAGAATATATTTGCAGGGTTGGCGCTGTGGTGCAGTAGGTTAAAGCTCTGTCCTGAAGCGCTGGCATCCCATGTGGGCACCAGTTCCAGTCTCCATTGCTTCTCTTCTGATCCAGCTCTCTGCTATGGCCTGGGGAAGTGGTAGAAGATGATCCAAGTCCTTGGGACCCCACACCCACATGGGAGACCTGGAAGAAGCCCCTTGCTCCTGGCTTCAGATTGGCGCAGCTCCAGCTATTGCAGCCATCTGGGGAGTGAACCAGTGGATGGAAGACCTCTCTCTGTAACTCTGTCTTTTAAAGAAATAAAATAAGTCTTAAAAAAGCATATATTTGCAAATTATACATCAAAGAAAGGCTTAATATCAGGGACTCATAAGAAACTCCAGAAACACAGCAACATTGTGGAATAGTCATGACATAACCAATGCACATATGGAATGACAGCATCACGGGACATGGCTTTGCCCACTACACTACAATGTTGGACCAAAGAAAAAAACTTAAAGCCAATGATTAATAAACTAAACTCTTCAATGCATTACTTTTTATACCATGCTGATTCATTTATGTTATCTTCCATTATAGCTTTAAGGTGTATGTATTGAAAATAAGGAATATTGGGGTCAGACTTTTTTTTTTTAATGAATATAAATTTCCAAAGTACAGCTTGTGGATTACAATGGCTTCCCCCCATAATTTCCCTCCCACCCACAACCTTCCACTTTCCCGCTCCCTCTCCCCTTCCACTCACATCAAGATTCATTTTCAATTCTCTTTATATAAAGAAGATGATGGAGTGAAGCCATCATCTAAAATGACAACATCCCATATGGGCACCGGTTTGTGTCCTGAATTCTCAACTTCTGATATGCCTCCCTGTTTATGATCTGGAAAAGCATAGGGTGATGACCCAATTATTTGGACTTCTGCACCCATGTGGGAGAAACAAATGAAACCCCTGGCATGGGGCTTCAGCCTTGCCCAGCCCTGGTCATTACCACCATTTGGGGAATGAACCAGTGAATGAAAGATCTCTCTCTCTCTCTCTCTCTCTCTCTGTGTGTGTGTGTGTGTCTTTCTCTCTCTGTGTGTCTCCCTCTCTCTATCATTCTAACTCTTTAAATTAAAAAAATCTTTAAAAAAGGTAAGGAATCATAACTAGTACTGAAACAGTATTTTTATACTTTGCGTTTCTGTGTGGGCACAAACTGATGAGGTCTTTACTAATCATATACTGAAGTGATCTTCTGTATATAAAGAGAATTGGAAATGAAAAAAAAAAAAAACAACCTGGTGTTAAAATGGAAATGGCATAGAAAATTAATTAATTTAAAAAAATATGTAGGATCTCTGTCTTTAATGTGCTGTACATTGCTATTTAATGCTATAATTAGTAATCCAATGGTAGTTTTTACACTTTATGTTGCTATATGAGCAAAATGTTGAAATCTTTACCTAATATATACTAAACTGATCTTCTGTATACAAAGAGAATTGAAAATGAATCTTTACATGAATGGAAGGGGAAAGGGAGCGGGAAAGGGGAGGGTTGCGGGCGGGAGGGAAGTTATGGGAGGGGGGAAGCCATTGTAACCCATAAGCTATACTTTGGAAATTTATATTCATTAAATAAAAGTTTAAAAAAAAAGGTAAGGAATCAAATTTGTAACTAAATTTGAAAAAGATTGCAAATGCTATGTAACATCATGATTATAATCCCCAGGAAAAAAAAAAATGGATAACTTTGGAGCAAAACTGACCATAGCACCCCTAACACACCAGTGTAAACACTGACATATCAACTCTTTATTATATTATTGATTGAATAGTTTACAGGCTATTTTATTCACTTTCTGTTGATATAAAAGAATATCTGAGACTAAGCAGTTTATAAGCAATAGGAGTTTATTTGTTTCACGGTTCTGGAGGCTCGAAAGTGCAAGAGCATTGTTCTATCTCTGGCAAGTTACTTCATGCTTTGTTTCATGGTGGAAAGTGGAAGGCAAGAGAGGGTGACAGCAAAGAATAAAGAGGTAAGCAACCTCCTTGTTATTTATATCAAGACTATTCTTTTGATAGGTAACCCACTCCTGCCATAAGGGTATTAATATATTCATTAGGATTCTGTGAATCCTCATGAATTAATCATCACTGATTAGTCCCCACCACATCTCAACACTATTGAAATAAAAATTAAATTTACATTTATGCAAGTGAGGTGTTGAAGTCCTCTCTTACCATTGTATTGGAGTCTATGTCTGCTTTTAGATTCATTAACATTTCCGTTAAATAACCAGGCACCCAGTAATTGGGTGTGTATTCATTTATTATAGTCAGATATTTCTTTTGAATTGTTTCCTTAATCATTTCATGTGCTATTCTGCGTCTCTTAAGTTTTGTGTTAAACTCTATTTTGTCTGATATTAGGATGGCAGCACCTGCATTTTTTGCTTTCTGTTAGCATAGAGTAACTTTTTCCATACTTTCACTTTCAGTCAACATGTATCTTTTTTTGCTTAGAGGTGTTTCTTTTTTTTTTTTTTTTTTGACAGGAAGAGTTAGACAGTGAGAGAGAGAGAGAGAGAGAGAGAGAGAGAGGTCTTCTTTTTCTGTTGGTTCACCCCCCAATGGCTGCTATGGCCAGCGCATTGTGCCGATCTGAAGCCAGGAGCCAGGTGCTTCCTCCTGGTCTCCCATGCAGGTGCAGGGCCCAAGCACTTGGGCCATCCTTCACTGCCCTTCTGGGCCACAGCAGAGAGCTGGACTGGAAGAAGAGCAACCAGGTGAGAGGTGTTTCTTGTAAGCAGCAAATACATGGGTCTTTTTCTTAATCCATTCAGCCACCCTGTATCTTTAACTGGAGAGTTTAAACCATTTACATTCAAGGTAACTATTGATAAGTAATAATTTGTCCTTGACATTTTCCATACCTATTACTATTTTTCACTTTGGCTTTATTTTGTACTTTTACTTGGGAATTTTCTGCCTTCACATTCATTCATAATGATGGCTATTTTTCTGTGTTTCTGTGTGTAGCACAACCTTAAAAATCTTTGTTATGACTAGATGATGGTGACAAATATGTTCAATTTCTGTTTGTTATGGAAGGTCTTTCTTTTACCTTAATTCATGAATGAGAACTTTGCAGGGTACAGTATTCTAGGTTGAAAGTTTTTTTTTTTCTTTAAGGCTTGGACCATGCCTCCCCATTCTCTTGTAGCCTGAAGAGTTTCAGATGAAAAGTCAGCTGTGAGTCTATTTGGAGATACTCTGAAAGTAATTTGGCATTCCTTTTGTGCACATTTTAGAATCTTTTCTTTATGTTTTACTGTAGAGGGTTTAACTACAATGTGTTATGATGAAGACGTGTTGTTATACAGATCCTTTCTGGTCTTTTCTGTAAGGGGTTTTATGTGATTTCTTTTTTTTAAACTTTTATTTAGTAAATATAAATTTTCAAAGTACAGTTTATGCGTTACAATGGCTTTCCCCTCCATAACTTCCCTCCCACACGCACCCCTCCCATCTCCCGCTCCCTCTCCCATTTCATTCACATCAAGATTCATTTTTAATTATCCTTATATAAGGAAGATCAATTTAGTATATATTAAGTAAAGATTTCATCAGTTTGCACCCACACAGAAACACAAAGTGTAAAATACTGTTTCAGTACTAGTTATAGCATTACTTTACATTGCACAACACATTAAAGACAGATCCCACATGAGAAGTAAGTACACAGTGACTCCTGTTGTTGATTAACAATTTAACACTCTTGTTTATGGCGTCAGTAATCTCCCTAGGCTCTAGTCATGAGTTGCCAGGGCTATGGAAGCCTTTTGAGTTTGCAAACTTCGATCTTACTCAGACAGGGACATAGTCAAAGTGGAAGTTCTCTCCTCCCTTCAGAGAAAGGTACCTCCTTCTTTGATGGCCCCATTCTTTCCACTGGGATCTCACTTGCAGAGATCTTTCATTTAGGTCTTCTTCTTTTTTTTTTCCCAGAGTGACTTGGCTTTAATGCCTAAAATACTCTCATGGGCTCTTCAGCAAAATCCGAAAGCCTTAAGGGCTGATTCTGAGGCCAGAGTGCTATTTAGGACATCTTCCTTTCTATGAGTCTGCTGTGTATCCCACTTCCCATGTTGGATCGTTCTCTCCATTTTTGATTATATCAGTTAGTATTAGCAGGCACTTGTCTTGTTTGTGTGATCCCTTTTACTCTTACACCTATCAGAGTCATCAATTGTGAACTGAAATTGATCACTTGGACTAGTGAGATGGCATTGGTAAATGCCACCTTGATGGGATTGTATTGGAATCCCCTGGTATGTTTCTAACTCCACCATTTGGGGCAAGTCTGATTGGGCATGTCCCAGATTGTACATCTCCTCCCTCTCTTATTCCCACTCTTATATTTAACAGGGATCAATTTTCGGTTCCGTTTAAATACCTAAAAATAATTGTGTGTTAATTAAAGAGTTCAACCAATAGTATTAATTAGAACCAAAAAATATTAAAAGGGATAAAGTATTACATTGTACATCAACAGTCAGGACAACGGCTGATCAAGTCACCATTTCTCATAGTGTCCATTTCACTTCAACAGGTTTCCCCTTTGGTGCTCAGTTAGTTGTTGTCGATCAGGGAGAACATATGATAATTGTCCCTTTGGAACTGGCTTAATTCACTCAGTATAATGTTTTCCAGATTCCTCCATCTTGTTGCAAATGACCGGATTTCATTGTTTTTGACTGCTGTATAATATTCTGTAGAGTACATGTCCCATATTTCTTTATCCAGTCTACTGTGGATGGGCATTTAGGATGATTCCAGGTCTTAGCTACTGTGAATTGAGCTGCAATAAACATTAATTTGCAGATGGCTTCTTTGTTTGCCAAATTAATTTCCTTTGGGTAAATTCCAAGGGGTGGGATGGCTGGGTTGAAGGTAGGGTTATATTCAGGTTTCTGAGGAATCTCCAGACTGACTTCCATAGTGGCTTAACCAGTTTGCATTACCACCAACAGTGGGTTAGTGTCCCTTTTTCCCCACATCCTTGCCAGCATCTATTGTTGGTAGATTTCTGAATGTGAGCCATTCTCTCCAGGGTGAAGTGAAACCTCATTGTGATTTCTGTACTTAGGCATCCCTTTCTTTCTCCAAGCTGGAGAAGTTTTCTAGTCCATTCCTTCTTTCTACACCTTTAGGAGCTCATAAGGTCTGTATATTGGGTGGTTTGATAATATCACATAAATTTCCAAATTGTTTTTTTAATTTTTCAAATTTATTCTTTTTTACTACTATTATTTTTGGTCTGACTGAAATCTTTCCAGAGATTTGTCTTCTAGATTGGGTATCCTTTCTTCTACCTCACCAAGTCTGCTATTAAGGCTTTCTACTACAGTTTATTTGATTTGAATTATTCTTTTTAAATGTTTCATTTTGACTTTTCTTTAAAATCTCAGTTTCATGGGAAGAAATTTCATTTGTATCATGTATGGTTTCTTTAGTTTGTTGATTTGCTTCTGATCGCCTTTAAGTTATCTTATGATTAATTTTTTGAATTCCATTTTTGGCATTTATCAATCTATTCATCTTTACACTTGAACATTGAAATATTATTTTAGGCCAGCGCCGTGGCTCAACAGGCTAATACTCCACCTAGCGGCGCTGGCACACCGGGTTCTAGTCCTGGTTGCCCCTCTTCCAGGCCAGCTCTCTGCTGTGGCCAGGGAGTGCAGTGGAGGATGGCCCAAGTTGTTGGGTCCTGCACCCCATGGGAGACCAGGATAAACACCTGGCTCCTGCCTTTGGAACAGCACAGTGCGCCGGCCACAGCGCACCAGCCGCAGCAGTCAGTGGAGGGTGAACCAATGGCAAAAGGAAGACTTTTCTCTCTGTCTCTCTCTCTCACTATCCACTCTGCCTGTCAAAAAGTAAAAAAAAAAAAGAAAAAAGAAAATAAATATTATTTTGTTCATCTGGAAGGGGTCATAGTGTCTTCCTTATTCTTGTTTCTTGAATTTCTGCATTTATTTTTAGGCATTTGTGGAGTTCATTGTTGATTGTTTTCCTCTTACGGCTTTTGTCTTTGGCCTATGCCTCTGTGGCTTAGTGGAATGTCTGGACTTTCAGTGAAAACCAAGAGGTGTGTAGTGGGTATCACTAGGGAGCTCTTGTCAGTGCTCTAAGGTGGGACAAATATCCAGAGTAACACGTGAGTTTGGTGTTGTAGATCTCCACTTGTTTACAAAAATGGGGGACTCATCACCTCTGCTCATGTGACCAGTCCCTCACTTCTTTTCCTTCAGCCTGAGCAATGCCTAGATGAACCCTACAGATTATCTGTGTAGTCCTCACTATGAGCAGGGTTCCCACTGCAACACCCTACCCCTGGCAACCAAGGAGCTCTGAGCATGTGGAGCCACACACACTCAACCCATGTGACAAACCATTTTCCTCACATCCCTGTGGTCATTTATCTTACAAATAGCTGTTAAATTTCTATGGTTAAAGGTAAATGATGAAAAACTGTTTTTCTCAGTTGAACTGTGTCCACTTATGATTGATGAATAAGCTTATGAAAACCTCGTTGCTAGACTCTAAGAATATACACTCATGACCAAAGTATATAGATTCCAGTACTCTGATAGGAAAACTCCATCACATTTTACATCAATGATACTTTGAGTCCTGCAGTTTGATATCCTCATATAGCTTTTTACTCATAAGCCCATAACATTACTATACTTTTAGAATGCTATCCGTATTTTAAACACTCTTCCTTATGAAAGACATATGGTTGAAATGTACCTTACATTTTTCTTTTAAGGATATTTATTTTACATTGAAATTTTTGTACTCGCTCTGAAAACTTGTTTAAAAATATGTAAGCTCTACAATAGAGAGAAACATAACAAGAAAATTAAATTCATTTTTTCTGTTTTGAATCTCATCTTTTTTGTCTTCATTTGTTTCATTTTTAAAGCTATATTCTCATAGGAAAACAGGATGACAAAACTTACATGCAAAAATTATATAAAGACAATTTACCCAATGACTTCATATGTTCCTCTGCTGGTAGAGAGTGCTTTCTCAGAATTACTGACATTTTGGTAACCTTAAATTATGTTCTTACAGATAATGCAACAATATCTCATCATAGCTGACCTATTGGAATGGAAGTGATTCATTGCGATAATTTTTCATATTGAGACTACCAAAGTTTAACAATTACCAAGGATCATATGCCTAGAAAGGAAGATCAAGGACCACCATATAAATAGGGTGTGGGTATGTGTTTCACTCGTAAGAGAGTGGAGATTACAATACAATTAAAAACATGGTGTAAGGTACATGACTTTCACCTCAATGCTTGTCTCTTTCTTATGTCATTTCACAGGATAAAAAGTGACAGGATATAAGTCATGGAATTGGTGTTTAAATACATGGGCTTGACAGTGCCCCAGCAATGATCTAACTATATTTCCTCATAGAATAAACAAGTGTTAGCATAAGAAACCTTTAGTAACTCCCAAGACATTTCTCTAAGAGCACATACTAGGGACATACACATGCTGCTAGAATAAGAAAACTCAAGAAATCACCATGGCCTATTATTCACAATTTCCAAGTCATAGTACCTAAGCTCTTTGTTTGAATATCATTTAAAACAGTATGATGACTACCAGAAAAAAATAGAATATTTAAAAATAACATAGTTTAAGTATGCTAGTTTAAGTTTAGGTATGCTAAAGATAGTAAAATAATTTTGTTTGGGGGGGGTGGTATTACTAAGCCATGAATTCTGTTAGAGTCGATAATTATTTTAAGTGGGATTCTAGGAGAGGTACAGGTGTCAAACAACTATAGTGTGGTCTGTTTCTGTGCTTATTTAGAAGGTAGATATAAGAATGCTTCATCAGTTTGTCCTTGTAGTCATTATATCGGTTTGCCATCTTTCAATTTGCAGTTATTTGCAAATGTATCAAGTGTAATGGGCTCTGTTCAGCAAGCTATGGTCTTTGTTGGTTGCTTCTCATATAGTCAAGGGCATACTAAACACATTCTTGGAATGGTTCCCTCTTTCAATCACTATGCCAATAATCATTTAGAATACAAGTGGATTCTTTTCATTTAGAACAACCAGGTGGCTGAAAAGAGTCAGTTAATAAGCAATCAGCAAAATCAAAAGCAATAATGAAGCCCTTCAAGGTTTTGTGCTGTATTGCCTGATATGTAATCTCTATTTTGTGAGTAAATATACAGTATGCCTTGCAGTTGAATGACTTTGCTGATGCCACATTCCACTCTTTGTAAGATAATTCAGCTTTGAAGTTCCACAGCCAGGAGAGATCTAACATCTGTTTGAAGACATTACCTTCCATGATTGAAGACTCTCACTGCTGCAAGATAGGCTTTCTACTGCTAGCACAATTTACAGGATGGCCTGTCAATTTATCTTTTATCTGTAGAAAGAAGTAAAAAACAGTAACTACAAAAAGTTTATTGGATCTATTCATCTAATATCTCAAAAAATATTCTGTAATTAGATTTTATATGAAAGCTATGTTGGTACTTCAAATATTAACTTTCAGCATTTTTCTTCCCCATCATAATCTATTCTGACACAAAATTTGGGGAAATTATTACATTCCATATTACTTTTACATAGATTAGACTATTGCTTCTCTGATGACATAGTCAATATTTCTTTTTATCCTTAATATTATTTTCTTTTATGTACCAGATACAGTGTCAATCTGAATAAGATCAAAGTTTAAGTCAGAAAGGATCTTCAAAAGCATATAACAGTCTCCATTTCTTGATCTTATTTGATGAGTCTAGTTTTACTAGGTTATTATGTGTCCCAGATTGACTAAGAGTTAATATCTAATGGAGGAGATAAGGTCCTAACAGACCCAGGAGTCATTCCAAATAGGAAAGTGCACTGCCTCTGCTGCTTCACCATCTTTTATCCCTGTGACTCTTTAAATGCTCACTATTCACCTCGCAGAGAGAGACCATCAATGTCCTTCTTTTGAACACATGATTTCAGAATTTCAAATTTCTGCTCACCATTAGTTCTATTTCACAGGGAGCCCTTCATCAGTGACAATTTTATTATCATTTGAACATTATGCTATAATACGTGCATATCCTGCAAATCACTAATTTGCTCCAGAATATATGTAGAAGCCTCTTCTCATGTGAATGCATTTAATATCTCATGATATTAAAGAACAAGGATCTTAAAAGCTAAAAACAGAAGGAAATCAAAGCAACATTGTATTAATGCATGAAGACATACCTTGTATCCCAGGCCTTCTTATATACCCATTTTGCCATTGTGCATGATATCATACATTATGAATTCATGAAAATAATCAAAATCTAATAACTCCAATTTCATGTTTTGCATTTGACAATTGGTTGGACAATTAAATTTGTTGTGTATGTCTTATTTCATCACAAATTACAAACCCCACATTTTGTTTCAACTCTAAGGATAAATCCATTCAATCTGAGGATTCTTCTAATGCTACATAAATTTGACAAATATTTTCATATTTACTATTTCAAATTATATATTTAGACAGCATGCTAATTTAGACAGTCAATTTTTATTCCACAGATTATGTCTAAATGCCAAATACCTGCTGTAAATTCATTTAAACCATTTAAATGACAACAGATACAACAGTATCTTCTTAACAAAGAAGTATAAAAAGTAGACATGACAGCCAAGATGGTGGAATAGGGAAGGAGCTTACTGCTCTAACCTAGGAGAAGATAAAAAAAAGTGGAGAGAGTGCAGTTTCAGGGACAAGTTGGGGAGAAAACTTGTTGGGGACTCCAGCAACTGAGAGCCTCAGCACCAGCTCTGGAGTGAGGTGAGACTAACTATAGAAGCCCAAACCACTGGCAATAGAGCTGTGGGAATAGCCTTGCAGGATTCAGCTTGGAGCTCTTTGGGGGACAGTAAACCCGCAAACCAAGAGGGAAGAAGGGGGGGGCACATTTCTCTCTCCCTGCTGACCCAGCACTGGCATCCTATAACTAGCCGAGAGAAGGCAAGTGACATTTTGGACACACACAGCAGCTACAACAGCTCATGTCTGCATGCCCAACAACCAGTGGAGAGAAGCTGCCTGAAACTGGCTGTGATAATTAACAGGAGACTGTCAGCTTATGACTGTGAGATCCTTATATCCTGGGACTCTGAAAATATGGTGGCTGTGTAGGAGGATATAGGATATGGCTGGGACTTTGGGCAGCCACCATGGTTGGCTCCACACAATCAGAGCTCCCTGATTCCCTTGTGAGTGGAATTGCTGCAAGATCCATGGTCACACCAAGGATTGCATGGATCATTTGTGTGGTTCTTGTGGCATTGCAGATGAAAATTGTATCCACTGGGGCTGCTGCCTAGGCATTGGTCTCCTTTGAGGAGAGGTAGTGAGTGTAAGACTATGCCAACAGAGTTCAACAAAGCTCTCCTCTGATAAAAGAAGAAAAAAGAGATTATAATACCCAATTTTGGTGTCTCCTTAGGCATACCACTCACACAGGAGCACTGAACAGAGCTCCCTAACACACACATCTGTGTATTCATGGAAAGAATGGACATGCACTAAGCCACAGAAGCTTAGTCCAAAGATAAAAGCCACCATTGGGTGCGGCGGGACAACAACCAGTATCACCACAAATGCCTAATAATAAAGGCAGCAATTCAAGAAACAAAAATAAGGAAGACAACATGACACCCCCAAAAAACATGATACTGGAAATTGGAAAGACATGAAATAAAAGGGCTATGATTTCACCTCAAGGACCTAGAAAAACAACAGCAAACCAAAACCAAAACCAGTAGGAGAAAAGTAATAATTAAAATTAGATAAGAAATAAACAAAATTGACACACCATTGGTCCAACTAACCAAAAAAAAAAAAAAAAAAAAAAAGAGGGAGAAGACCCAAATCCATAAAATTAGAGAAAAGAAGTGAAATGTAACAACAGACACCACAGAAATAAAAAGAATCATCAGAAATTACTACAATGAGCTATATGCAAACAAATCAGAAAAACCTAGAAAAAATGAATAGATTCATGGACATATACAATTTATCTAAATTGAGCCATGAAGACAGAAAACCTAGATAGACAAATAACCAAGCCAGAGATTGAGTCAGTAATAAAGACCCCTCCCAATAAAGAAAAGCCCAAGACTGGATGACTTCACAGCTGAATTCTATCAGACATTTAAAAAAGAACCTACTCCAATTTTTCTCAAACTATTCAAAACAAAGACATAAAAAAGGGAAAAATCTTCCAAGCTCAAGGATTGGAAGAATCAATATTATCCAAATGTTCATACTACCAAAAGCAATTTACAGATTCAATGTGATACCAAGAACATTCTTCTCAGGTATTGAAAATATGCTGAAATGCATATGGAAACACAGGAGACGTCAAATAGATAAAGCAATCTTATACAACAAAAACAAGGCAGGAGACATCATGATATCTATTTTCAAGACATAATACAGGGAAGTTATAATCAAAACAGCCTGGCACTGGCAGAAAAATAGAAGTGTAGACCAAGGAACAGAATAGAAACTCCCAAAATCAATCCACACATCTACAATCAACTTATCTTTGACAAAGTAGCTAAAATCAATCCCTGGAACAAGGGCAGTCTCTTCAACAAGTGGAGCTGGGAAAACTGGGTCTCCACATGCAGAAATATGAAACAAGACTCCTGCCTTACATCTTACACAAAATCCACTCAAAATGGATTAGTGACCTAAATCTATGATCCTGATACCTCTAGATTATTAGAGAACATTGGGGAAACACTGAAGACATAGTGAAAGAGCTCTTAGAAAAGACCCCAGAGGCACAGGCAATCAATGCCAAAATTGCCATGGGATTACATCATATTGAGAAGCTTCTGCACTGCAAAAGAAATACTCAGCAAAGTAAAGAGGCAACCAACAGAATGAGAGAAATTGTTTGTAAATTATGCAACTGATAAACGATTAATAACAAGAATACATAAAGAAATCAAGAAATTCAACAACAGCAAAACAAGGAATCCATGTAAGAAATGGGCAGATGAGTTAAACAGCCTTTTTCAAAAGAGAAAATCCAAATAGCCAAAAGACACATGAAAAACTGCTTATGATCACTATCCATCAGGGAAATGCAAATCAAGGTTAAAACTTACCCCCTTTAGAATGGCTTTCCTACAAAAATCAACAAACAACATATGCTAGTGAGGAGGTAGGTTAAAAGGTACCCTAATCCACTCTTGGTAGGAATGTAAACTGGTTCAGCCACTATGGAAGATAGTATAGAGATTTCCTCAGAAATCTGAACATGCACCTACCATATGTCCCAGCCAATCCACACCTTGGAATTTATCCAAGGGAAACGAAGCCAGCATATAAAGAATTATCTGTATCCCCATGCTTATTGCAGCTCAATTCACAATAGCTAAGGCATGGAAACAACCCAAATGTCTGTCAAATGAAGACTTGATAAATAAATTGTGGGATATATACACCATGGACTTCTACAGAGCAGTAAAAAACTAATGAAAACCTGTCATTTGCAACAAAATGGATGAAACTGGAAAACATCATACTTAGTGAAATAAAACAGTCCCAAAAAGAGAAAAAATTATCCTTATTAAAAAGCATATTTCAGGGGACTTCATGGTGCAAATATGGCATATCTGATTCCTAGAAGCATATTTTATGTTATTGTTATCTTTTCCTTTGGTTTTATTATGATAATATGGTCCTTGATGGAACACATAGAAAAAAAATTGAAAAATATGATTTTTTTGTGAAAACCTGGGATTTCATTTGGCCCAACAGTTAAGATTCCAATATGGGACAACCATGTCCCATATTGAAGTACATTGATTTAATTTATAACTTTGGCTCCTGATTCTAGCTTCTTGCCTATGCATGCCCTGCGTAACAGTAGTGATGGATCAAATAGTGGGATCCTTGGCACTCCTGTGAGAGACTTGGATTCTGTTGTTATCTCCTGATTCTAGTGACAGCTCAAACCCCTGGCCACGGTAGGCATTTGATACATGGATCAGCTGATGGACAGGACCTTTCTCTCTCATTCTCTGTCTCTAAAATACTAATTAAATAATTGATTTTCTAAAAAAGTTGGCATATTAAACAAATAATTTGTCTTTTTTTACTAATGAACTCATTTGAAAGACAACAATGGTATATACAAGACAGAGACAGAGAGAGAGAATGAATGTTCACCTCTGTTGGTTCATTCTACAAATGTCATAAAGACCAAGGCTGCATCTGACTAAAACTTGAAACAGAACTCAATCTGGATCTCCCACAGAGTGGAAGGAAGCCAAGTACTAGCTATCATCTATAAGTGTCTCCCAGGGTCTGCAATGACAGAAAGCTGGTTTGGGAACAGAGTCAGCACTTAAACCTAGACACAAGAATATGTATGTGAGAACCCCAAGTAGCATCTTAAAATCTAGGACAAATACCTATCTCCCAAATATTTAAATATTAACAATATTCCAATCTGCCATCAAATGGTTTGCATGGAAAATATCTCATGTTATTTAGAACCATTATCTATTCTCACTTTTTTTGAAAAATTATTATATCACAAAAGTTTCCTTGGGATACCCAAATGGCTCAATAAGGTGAAGCCACAATGACTACAGCCACACTAGACTACAAAATTAAAAAATAATAATAATAATAAAACACACATAAAGACACACACACACAACCCCCCCCCCCAAAAAAAAAAAAAAAACACTAAAAGGACCATTTTCCAGAGGCCTGACTGACATACATTTTCATTGCAATGTTACAAAAGCAGTGAAGACTCCATGGGGCAGTGAAGAAACAGGACAGAGACGGGATTAAAGCTGACCATGCAGTGTAACCAGCTGCCAGCTAGGAGTCATCTTCTTACCACATCCATACAGGAAAAAGTTACATCATCCCCCAGTCATCCAAAACTTTAGCAAGGGAAAATTCGTGAGTTGA
The DNA here is from genome assembly GCF_033115175.1 of Lepus europaeus. Classification (NCBI taxonomy): domain Eukaryota; kingdom Metazoa; phylum Chordata; class Mammalia; order Lagomorpha; family Leporidae; genus Lepus; species Lepus europaeus. Next base: position 65,727,708 of record NC_084831.1, read on the forward strand.
CTAGGGTTTGAGCAACTGCAGGGCTCCAAGAAGGGAAGCCACATTGCTTCCCTACCTTCCCCACCATTGGAAATTACCAGGTTCTTCAGTGAAAATTTGCGCAATTAGTCTCTGCACCATTGCTGCAAGAAGCGGTCAGAGTCAAGACAACTTGTGGGGCAGCAGACAAATCCTTTGCATTCTGAAACTGTGGGAGTTTGGGGGCACTAAACCTACAGCAATGTTCACTCTTGTGACCCAGGAGATTCTCCTTAGCTTCTGGGATTAGCACCAGCAACAGCCCCCTAAAAAGTCTGCTTCCACCAAAATTGTAACAATCAGTTCTAATCTCTTCAATCCCACCACAACCTAACTAGTGAGCCTAAGAACCTACCCTCACTCCACTTCTCTGGATCCATACTTGCCAGAGCAGGTATGTATTCCTTATAGTCACATTGTGAGACTACAGCATCGTGTAGTTCCACAGAGTAGGGCTGTTGTTATAAGCTGTAGCATCAGTTGTACTCTCCTAGCAAGATCTGAGGAAGGGCCTATCCATATCACACAGTCTTGGGGTCATAGCAATTGCTTCTACAAGCCCCAGTATCACTCAGGTTTGCCAAAAGGACAAGAATACAGCTTGTTTTGTCTTCTTCAGCACCAAGATCAAGGCACTCATTATCATGATACCGCATGTGACTGATGCCAAACCCTTTGTGCACTAGAGACACATCTATGAAAACCCATACTTATCTCAATGTCAGACTATCTTAAATGCAGCAAACTAGACCACTGAGTCACTTACATATTGATTAAAACAAATTAAAAAATCACTCAGAGGCTACAGTTCTGGGCTCACCTTGAACCAAAGCCAAAGCCCCAAGCCAAGTGATATCTCATGTTCCATCTAAAACAAAAGCTCTTTTCCAAGAAAATCTTATCCATAAGCAAAAAGGGATTATTACACCAGATATGGAGATGTCAGTGTAGGGACAAAGGAAATATAAAGAATGAAGGCAGCAGGACACTTTGAAAGAACACAATAATTCTCCAGAATTAGGTCCTGATCTGAAGGAAACCTATATAATTCAAAAATAATTCAAAATAATTATTCTAAGGAAACTCAATGTCACGCAAGATAATACAGATATAAATGAGGAAATCAGTGAGTGACATGTATGAAAATATTACTAAGGAGATAGAAATCATTAAGAGGGGCTGGCACCGTGGGTCAACAGGCTAATGCTCCGCCTTGTGGTGCCAGCATACCGGGTTGTAGTCCCGGTTGGGGCACCAGATTCTGTCCCGGTTGCCCCTCTTCCAGGTCAGCTCTCTGCTATGGCCCAGGAGTGCAGTGGAGAATGGCCCAACTCCTTGGGTCCTGCATCCCATGGGAGACCAGGAGAAGCACCTGGCTCCTGCCTTCAGATCAGTGCGGTGTGCCGGCCGCAGCGCACCGGCCACAGCGGCCATTGGAGGTGAACCAACGGCAAAAGAAGACATTTCTCTCTGTCTCTCTCTCTCACTGTCCACTCTGCCTGTCAAAAAAAAGAAAAGAAATCATTAAGAAGAACCAAATATAATTTTTGAGATGAAATTTTTAGTCAGTAAAATAAGAAATGCAATTGAGAGCTTTAACAGCAGAATAGACCAAGTGTAAGAAAGAATTTCTAATCTCAAGAATGAAACTTTTGAAATAGCTGAATCAGACAAATAATAAAGAGAAAAAAATTTAAAAGAATGAAGAAAATCTATGTGACATTTGAGATAACATTAAATGAGCAAATAATTGTATTAAAGATATTCCTGAAAGAAAAGAGAAAGAAAAATAATTGATAACCTGATAAATGAAATAATACTTGAGAATTCCCCTTGTCTTGAAAGAGACACAGACATCTACATACAGGAAGCACAAAAGATCCCAAACAGGGTCAACCAAATGAGGCCTTCTCCAAGGCATAATGTAGTCAGATTTTCAAAGTTAGGTACATGGAGACAATCGTAATAATACTAAGAGAAAAACATTAAGTTACATATGAAGGGAATCCAATTAGAATAACATCAAACTTCTCAACAGAAACCCTACAGTATAGAAGAGAATGGGATGATATATTAAAGGTCTTAAAAGAAAAAAAAATCTTCCAACTAAGAATATTATATGTAGTGAATATATCCTTTAGAAGTGAAGGACAAATAAGTTATTTTCCAAATAAGCAAAATGGAGAGAATTCACCACCACCAAGCCAGCCCTACAGGAAATTCTGAAGGGAGCCTTGCATTATAAGTAAATATCATGATGACACATGGCACCACCACACTCACTAACAGAGAAGGTTAAGTCAGTATGCAGTCAGCAAAATGATGGATGTTAGTTCTTATCTATCAAAACTAATCATGAATGTAAGTGGGTTGAAATCAACAGCCAAAGGACTTATGTTGGCTGAATGATTCAAAGAAACAAACAAACAACAACAAAAAACAAGACCCCAGTATGTGCTTCCTACAAGAAACTGACTTCACTAATAAAGATGCACATGGACTGAAAGTGAAGGGCTAGAAAAAAAAATACCATGCAAAAGAAAACCAAAACAAGCAGGAGTAGCTGATTATTCTCATAGAAGATTAATCAGACTTTAAATTGGAAAAAGGGAAAAGAAGGACATTATAGTATTATACCTTCGTCAAACCAAAGGTGAAGAGTCTTATACTACTATAGTTTAATGATCTGTGATTATTTTAAAATCTACTGTATAATAGTGAAATGATCATCTATGTTTTACTTGTTGATCTCTTTATTTAGTTGAGCCTTAAGCTGTTGTGTTAAAGTTAATTAAAATATGCTGAAAATAAAGAAGGAAGGAAAGAAGGAAAAAAAGGATGAATTAGAGTAGGGAAGAGAAGGATAGGAGGAAGAAAGGAAATATCATTTTGATTTTAGAATTGTTTCTATACACCACATTAAATCAGTTTTCTTTGTAATAATCTTACATTAACGTGAATAAATGTTGTGTGAGAAAAAAAAAATTTTCTTATTCTCATTATATCCAGAAGGATAGAACTACCATGATTACATTGTAATCACTATTTCAAGACAACTGAAGGTGTGTGGTCCAGGAAATAGACACAAAGTTCATCCAATCTGAAAGTTCCAGATTCAGTTTACATACATCCATGTGGCAGTGATTCATTTCTGCACACTGCAATGTCAGAACAATGGCAAAACGAGGCTGGAGTGATGTTCTTGAAGATGTTCTTGAAAATTGGCATTAGTATTTTCTATTACTTAGCACTCATGAAATAAGGCAATGTTATTGTCAGAACTGAAAGAGTTGATAAAAGGAGGGAGGGAAAGTTTGATGCGTTCCTTCCAATACACTATTAGAGCAGCGAAGAGGGACTGGGCAAAGTAGGTTATTTTACTTTTTAAATAAACATTTAGGACTGACATAATTCATGAGCTAGCCTCAAGTATGCGTTGGGAATCAAACATCTATAGAAATGATAGATACTTATCATAACATCAAAATATTTGAAAATAAAACACTCTAATATTTGTAGGTGTCAAAAAAGAGTATAGGAAAACAAGAAACATGTCTATGTGAATATGTAGAGATATGGCAATAATAGCTATTAAAATAAAACCATTTGATTCTTCTATGCTAATTGGCATTTCCTTTTTTTTAAAAAAATAGTTTTGTCTATTTATTTGAAAGTTAGAGTTAAACAGAGAGAGAATGAGAGGCAGAGAGAGAGAGAGAGAGAGGTCTTCCATCTGCTTGTTCACCTTCCAATTGGCTGCAAGGCCTGGAGCTGCACCAATCCGAAGCCAGGAGGGAAGAGCTTCTTTCAGGTCTCCCATGTGGGTGCAGGGGCCCAAGGACTTGGGTCAACTTCTACTGCTTTCCCAGATCATAGCAAAGAGCTGGATTCTAAGTGGAGCAGTTGGGACTAGAACCGGCACCCATTTGGGATGCTGGCACTGCAGGCTTTACCCATGACGCCACAGCACCGGCCCCAATATCACATTCCTTATATGCTCTCCATCCTATATCTCCTTTTTCCATTTCCCTCTTGAATATTTCCCTCTCTCCCACCATTTCATTCATTTTTATACCTATTTCTAACAATTTTGTGATACTTTCATCATAACTATTTATTATAGAAATCTTCACAGGTCTTGTAGAAAATACTTTTAATATGTAATAGACATTATAGGCCAATAATATTCTATTGAAACTGAAGGGACTTGTAATCAACAATGCAAATTAGTAGAGACCTGCAGGCTCTGGGTGTGAAAGAAATTGAGTTAGTTCTAAAATCAATCAGATGAAATGTAAGCTGTCACTAATAATGACAGAAACACTAACTTCCAGGATTAAACGCATACCTTTTTGGACTGCTGCTATTTTCTACTGCCAAATCATTTGGCATTCGCTCGTGTATGTGGTCATCAGTGGCAGATTAGTAACTAAAATTATGCAGATTTCTCACTAGAGATTATATTTTTTTTCATCTTGCTTTTATCATGTTCCACAAATCTCAGTTTCCCTACCTTGCACATTAACTGAATACACACACACACACACACACATATATATATATACTATTTGATGATGATTCTTGTGCAAAAGAGTCAAAAATTCCCCTACAATTTGGTGCCTATGATAGATTTTTCAAATCATTTAACTTTTAAAAAATAATATCAAAATATTATTGTTTTATTTCATAGTTTTTAAAGTGTCAATTTTATGAGAATAATTGAGATTCATTTTGATAAATATACTCAAATGATAAATAAGACAATCTCTACTATAGATTAAAGAACAGCTTGTTTCCTTTGAATTAAATTTTTATGATAAAACAAAAATAATTTTCTATTTCCTATAATTTATGATATTATTACCATATCCTGTTCCATAAAACGACAATGAACAAAAGCACTCCTGCTGCTGCAATCTGTCCAAGGAAGCTTCTTCAAAATATATTGTTTTCATTCCGATCTGTAGCTGAGATTAGAAGAAGTATGATTATTCTCACAGTATTTGTTGGATATAAAAGACACTAAAAATATGATATTTGTTCAATTCAAATTATAAATAGGCAAAGCTCTCTGAGTAAGAATCATGTGCTTTTAAAATGTATTTTTGTCTGTCAGCTTTCTATGTTTATTATTATTGGCATTTGTTCCCTATTTATACATAAATAAACCAATATGAATTGCTACACCCTACAATCAATATGATAAAAATCCAGTGCCAAGTATAAATGTATGCAGCCTTATAAACATCACTTTATGATTTGGAGAATGATATCAAACGGGAAGAACCAAGTTTGATAGCACATAACTAACCCATAGGCTCAGTGTTTCTATAGGTTTCAGTAGATCATGAGCTGTTGCATAAATTACACTGTCAGAAAATGAAATTAGGTACTGGGATTGCAGCTAGGAGGGTTAAGCCAGTGCTCCAGACACTGGCACCCCATATTTGGATTCTCCACTTCCAGTTAAACCATTCAGTTAATGCATCCTGGGAGGCAGCAGGTGATGGTACAAGCACTTGGTCCCCTGCCACTCACGTTGGACACCCAGATGGATTTCCAGTCTCCTGGCTTTGATCTGGCCCAGCCCCAAACCTTTAAGCCTTTTGGAGTGTGAACCAATAGTTGGAAGATCTTTCAGTCTCTCTCTCCATCTCTCTGTCAATTTGTCTTTCAAATAAAACAAAATAGACAAAATTAAGAGCACTCCTTTCAGGGCCAGCACTGTGGCATAATAGGCATGGCCGCTGCCTGTATTGCCGGCATCCCATATGAATGCCAGTTCAAACCCTGGCTTCTCCACTTCCAATCCAGCTCTCTGCTATGGCCTGGGAAAGCAGTGGAAGATGGCTGAAGTCCTTGGGCCTCTGCACCCACATGGGAGATCCAAAAGAAGCTCCTGGCTCCTGGCTTCAGATCAGCACAGCTCTGGCTGTTGTGCCATTTGGGAAGTGAACCAGTGGATGGAAGACCTTCCCCCATCCCCCCGCCTCTCTGTAACTCTGCCTTTCTCTACATCTTCTCGAACATTTGTTCACTGTATAATAGCTGCTCTGAGAGGTAATGCTGTCGTTTTGATTTAGAGATTTCCAGGTTGGCTAGAGATATTGAGGATTTTTTCCTGTATTTGTTGGCAATTTGTGTTTCTTCTTTTTGCGAAGTGTCATTTCAGGTCCTTTGCCCATTTCATAACTGGATTGATTTGTTGTTGTTGTTGTTTTTACTGATTTTTTTTGAGTTGTTTGCTGATATATGGTGAAATCAAAAATCTTTCCCTTTGATTATTGTGTTTTGCCCATATCTATTTTCCTGTTTTATTTAGTGGGTCCATTAAAACTTTGACTATAGTGTAAATTTAAAATATATTAACTTAATAAATAATAAATATATAAGACAAAGTAAAAACTTAGTTTACAAAATTATTTGTTTCTTTTTTAAAGATTCACTCATTTACTGGAAAGGCAGAGTTACAGGCAGGAGGAAGAGAGAAAAAGATCTTCTATCTTCAGGTAAACTTCTCAAATGGCCACACAACAGGGGGGCTATTCCAGGTTGAAGGGCTGAAGCCCTGAGTCAGGAACTCCATCTATATATACCACATGGGTGACAGGGGTCCAAGTACTTGGACCATCTACAATTGCTTTTATAGTCAAATTAGCAGGAATTTGTATCAGAAGTGGAGCAATTAGTACCTAATCCTTGTGTCTTTTTTCTTTCTTTAATGTTTTACAATTTTCATTGTAGAGATCCTTCATCCACTTGGTTAGATTTATTTCAAGATATTTTAATTTTTATGGCTATTATGAATGGGATTGACCTTAGAAGTTTTTTCTCAGCATAATATTGTCTCTAAATATAAAAGCTACAGATTTTTGGGTGTTAATTTTATGTACTGGAACTTTACCAGACTCTTATGCATTCCAAATGTTGATGAAGAACTTCGTTTAATGATAGAGTCAAAATCCCGTTTTCTCATGGAACATTACAAAAGTCCTACACTAGGATGAAGGGATTATTCAGGCTAAGAATGTCTCCCATTTCTCATTTGTTTATGTGAAAAAATCCCTGGGGGAGTTCCCATGAGCAGTAGTCAGACTAAGCCAAGGCAGGAATCTCAAATATTAGGATTCTTCCTCCACCAGCAATGCAAAATTTATTACAATTCCTATTACTTAAGATTCCCCCATCTCCTCCCCACTAAGGTTCTCATTAGATAATGGCTAACTGTTGAAATATGAGCTGCTTTACACAGACTCCAAAACCTAGGGGAGGAAACAGGGAAAGGAATATAGATCACAGAAATTCCACACTTAAGGAGTAACAGAAATGAGGAAATAAACATCCCAGAACAACAGAGCAAAATTCAGAATCTATCCAGACACTAAAAATTTGGTGGATTCTTTTGCATGAAAGATTCTGGATTTTGAATTGTCCATGTTGGAGAAACTCAGCATATATCAATAAGGGCTCACTCACAGTGAGAAAATATTGATAACATGTGTGAATCGGACCATATAGATCCAAGCTCGGCAGAATGAAAATTAGAGAAAAGGAAGGGTATGAAGTATTTATGGGCAGAGTCTGGAGAAGGCATCATCTCTAAAGATGCCCAAGAAATGGTGGAAGAGGGGAGAATTTCCTCGAACCTTGTCAATCAAAGGCAAAAGAAAAAAGTAATGCATGAAAGAGATCTTTCAAAACAAGACGGTATCAAAGGATTGCAAAGAAGTTTAAAGAAAGAATTTTTTCTTTTTTTTTTGCTAAAAATGCTGATATCATCAAAGGGAAAAACACTCCTTTTTATTCTATTTTTAAATCGGATTTTGTTTGTCATCTCAAGGGTTTCTCCTGTCAGCAGCTGCAGTAGTTATATAAAGGAACCTGAATACACACAGATATATTTTGAAACCTGGAAAATTTAACCTAAAGTGCATTTTAGCTTTGGAGTGCCCTTGGGGGTAGAACTGAATTGCTCAGGAGATGAATAATGGGATTCATTATGACCAGTTGAAATCTAACATAACCCAAGGTATTCCTTTGCTGTTGAACAGCTTAGAGACTGTGAAGAGTAATGCAGCTTCACTCAAGTGATTTCTTATCCTGCCACCAAAACCATCAACAAAAGGGCATTTTCCCCTTACAAAGATAAGGTGTATCTATGTTAAATAGATTTAGGGCAGAGAAAAATATTATTTACATATTCTAATGATCTTGACTTAGCTATTTTTAGTTATTGTAATCCAAAAACATGTTATTTGTCTGACTTCCTGTCAAAAAAGATTTGGCCAATATTTAGTGTGTGTAAAGGACGGCCTATACCTTTTGCTTTTGTAAGTGTGCCTGTATGGGCTCTGGTTTGTGTCCCAGCTGCTCCCCTTCTGATCCAGTTCTCTGCTAAGGGCAGGGGAAAGCAGTAGAAGACGGCTCAAGAGCTAGGGTCTCTGAACCAATGTGGGAGATCCGGAAGAAGCTCCTGGCTCCTGGCTCCTGGCTCCTGTTTTTGGATTGGCTTAGCTGCTCATTGTGGCCATTTCGGGAGTGAACCAGTGGAAAGAAGACTTCTCTCTGTATCTTTCGCTCTCTCTGTCTGTAACTCTAACACTCAAATAAATAAATGAATCTTAAAAAAAAAAATTATGGCCCAGTCTTACAGACATACAAAAATGCAATGTGGCTCAAGAATCTGTATGTAGGAAGTTCTGATTAAAATAAAACTGCCACTTGGGAAAGCAGTAGAAGATGGCCCACGTGCTTGAGCCCCTGCATCCGTGTGGAAGACCAGGAAGAGACTCCTGGCTCCTGGTTTCGGATCGGCACAGCTCCAGCTGTTGCGGCCATTTGGGGAGTGAACCAATGAAAGGAAAACCTTCCTCTCTGTCTCTTCATCTCACTATATGTAACTCTACATCTCAAATAAATAAAATCTTTAAAAAAATACAGCTTCCACATTTATTTAAAAAGACATTGTGACTGAAGGGAATTAAAAGGATTTGTCCAACCTACTTATTGTCAAATTTTAGATCCGAACCCTAATATGCTGATGTCCAATCCTCATTTCCACATAAGCCATCTGTTTCCATTTTATGATTGGATCAATTAGTATAGCATTTGCTGGCATCAGTAATCAACTCACAAACTCAAATATTTAACACAATTAAAATGTATTTGCTCCTTTCAAACCAACAAAGAGTTCTACCTGGAGACTGAATCCCATAGGCACCTCTAATCACCTAACTATGCCACTGGCTAAAGCTTTGGCTTCTTCTATATAAGGAAGATAGACAAGAAAGTTCATCTTCTTAACTATCTTAGGAGATGTGACACTAATTAACACATACATATGCCAATACTGAAGAGTCTGGATGATTTTGGTAGTCCCAGAATGGGCTTTAGAAAATAGAGTCTCTGGGTGACTAAGTTTGTAATGAAATTCTAAATATCTATTTCTTCATGGAAGCCATACAGCATTTCACTTTAAACCCATTTAAGTGCACTTATTAGCATCCTATCCCCTACATTTTAATAGAATTTCCCGTCTCAAAAGTGTCCAGATTTGAATGAGAGATTATTTGAACACCCAATGTATTAGCCACAATTCTCTTAAACAATTGAATAACTATTTTTGTTGTTATTTGATTTGAGCTTTTTTTTAATATATGCAGGAAATGAATATACCAACGTTATAATATTTTGCTGTAGATATCATTCAATATACAGTTTGGCCTGTCTACCCCAAAGAAAACACTTAAAAATAATGACTATTTTAAAAATATTTTCCAAACGCATTTAAAACTAATAATTTTAAAAAGACTACTATATATGAGAAATTTATCCAAAATAGCATTATGGCAAGTTTTAGGTCTATGTAATATATATTTTAATAAACTCATATGCAGATTATTAAAAAACAGCTGGATATTCTAAGTCATGGTGAATTTTTAAAGCCCATGTTGGAGGAAAATTTAAATATTCAGTAATAGTATGCCTAAAAGGAAGTTGACAACCAATGCTCTCTGATGCCTGGAGGTAAAATAATTCAATATATGTCCCTTCAAGCTCCTTATAGACCCTTAGTGCTATAATAAATTCCTCTGCAGAGGATAATTTAAATATATAAGAATATTTAAGTATGATATGATAAAGCAAGTGAAATGTAGTAATGGTTCCTTGAAGCAATATTATGTACTAGCCTTCCATGATAGCATGTAAGATTTGCTTAGGAACTATATCTGAGAAACAGAACTTAACATGACAAAGTGTTGAGATCCCATAATAGAAGCAATATTCTGTCTCTTGAAATATAATGAAGCTCCATTTCATTAAAGTGCAATTGTCAACTTTGGAGAAATGATACAACTTTGTTATGTCAAAATAGCACAAACAAATAGAAGAGAACATGAAATAAAAAAAAAAATGTCGGGGCAGCAGCATGTATATTTGATAAGATGTCTTCTACCATGACTTTTTCAGAATGGGAAAATATCAAATATGAACCTGGTAGATAGAACCTATTCAATTTATTTTCTTCCAGTCTGTCTGCCCTTACCCCAATACCCTCTCTGTTCCTCATCTTCAGTCACAAAGTGAAATAAACATAGCTGTCATATGTCACTGTCATAGTGACGATTGCATAAAATCTTAAATGTTTTTGAGCTCTGAAATAAAAGCCTGACCAGTGCATTCTGACTTGAAACCTCATAAATTCTTAAATGTACTGTTCAATAGCAAATGTTCTGAAACCTTCCCAATAATGACTCATGCCACACACACACACAAAGGAAAACAAGAAGAAATGGATGTCTTCATTCTCTTAATAGAAAATGTCAAAAGTTTTATTTTTAATATCTTGGTCTACAGAACGACCTGTCACTTTTGACTGTTCTATGATTTATTATCAAAGTTATATGAATGGCCTTTTGGGGTTATAGTCTATTATGTACATCTTCATTCACTAAGATTTTACTAATCACTCTTTGAAATATAAGATTAATAATTAGAAATAATTATATGTATTTTCTGAAAACATGCTATGGTGCAATGTAAGGCAAAATACTAGGAATGATTCTGGTAATTCATTTTAATGGAGTATCACAAATAATTTTATATAGAAGTGACCTTAAGTAATATTACATCCAACCACTGATTTTTTCAACTCAAGGAGGGATGGACGTTAACTTACTTCCCCACATCTCTCCAAAATCTGGTGTCTGAGCTAGAACTGGTATTGCATCTTTCAATTTTTATTCTGTACCCTTTCTGTGACATTTTATATCTGTCTGATTGAATGCTCACATAAACAGTGAGGTGAAGTTAGAGTGATCATCAGCATTGACATAGGGCAGATGAAGAGCCTAAAACATTGGCTTAAGCAATATGATCATTTTAGAAAGATAGCATGATACATATATGTAATTTATGAATCATGTAAAGAATGTGTGTGGGGCCTGCACAATGGCTCACTTGGCTAATCCTCCACCTGTGGTGCCGGCATCCCATATGGGTGCCAGGTTCTAGTCCTGGTTGCTCCTCTTCCAGTCCAGCTCTCTGCTGTGGCCCAGGAAGGCAGTGGAGGATGGCCCAAGTGCTTGGGCTCCTGCACCCGCATGGGAGACCAGTAAGAAGCACCTGGCTCCTGGCTTCGGATCGGTGCAGCGCCGGCCATAGCGGCCATTTGGGGGGTGAATCAATGGAAGGAAGACCTTTCTCTCTGTCTCTCTCTCTCACTGTCTATAGCTCTACCTGTCAAATAAAAAAAAAATCACATTGTTCATCATAAATGAATGTATGATGTATATATTAAAAAAAAAGAGAGAATGTGTGCTTTCAATTATATGCCATAGTGTTTTTGGAGGCCTATTACACCAGCAAGCCTATTTTCCCCTAAAATTTCTAAACGTACTTGCTGGATCATTGTGCTACCTTGCTCAGAGATAAGCAGCATTATGTATAGCACCTCTATGTAAATAATTCGAAAATTTACATATGTTTATGTAACACATAGTTTGCAAATAAGTGATAACTTCTGGATAAAAGCAAGGATTAAGGTGTTTCTATACAAAACAAAAATGTAGGAATCGTTTTGTATAGGTTCAATGGTTACTCTGACTTCCTTGATCTTCTTAGAATAAAGGATATCTATGACAAAAAGGTTGAATAACATTTTGTCTTGGAGTAAACGACAATTCAAGACAGCAAAACTAAGCAAGCCTTAGAATGAGCTAATATCTTCCTCTTATGTTAGTTCAGATGTCAGTAGTTCTCAACGAGCAAGTATAAGAATCGCCTGGAAAATTTGTTAACACAGATATGCAATGTCTCAATTCCAGAGTTCCTGATATGGTATGTCCAAATGAAGTGTGAGCATAAACACTTCTGAATTCCCAGGTGATGTCGATGTTGTTGCTTTAGGGACTCTTTCAGTAGCCCTTGTGTAATTGTTTGATTGACCTAATTATTGTGTGAGATTAAATGCGTATGTACAAGTAACAGGTGTTTCCTCATTTTCTCAGTTGCCTCTTCTCTTGAACATTTTTGGATGGGTGTTTGGTAATTCAAATTCTATAATTTAAATCTAAATTCAAGATGTGCTCACAAACATAATAATTGGCTTTTCACTTAAATTAAAACAAATTAGATGAAGTGGTATGTAAACCATAATCTCTACAACTGTAAAAAATATCTGTGCTCTTTTTCACACAACCATATGCGTATTTTTGAGAGAAATATATCTTTAGTGCTTCAGTCACCTCCTATCAATAAATTAATTTACTCCAAGAATAGCTAAATTTTACAAATTGTTTGAGAGCTAAACAATGTTTATGGCTAGTATGCATCTAAGAATAAAATAAGGTTTTAAAAAACTCTCAGATGTTCAAAACTCATTCACTAAATTATTTGAAATAAAGAAAAAATAAAATACAGCAGAATTAAATATAGATTTGAAAAAAGAAAGCAAGAGTAAGTGTGACTTCCAAAGATTGATGTGCGAAGTTGACAAAAGTGAATAGCATCTACTATTTTCTGTGCTATCTGCAGGAAGTACACAACAGAAGCCTACCACAGATTATTAAATATCTGTGCAGATAATAGAACAGTCTTACTCCAAGAAAAATTCTTCAGTTGCTAAATTAAAACTATGGGGGATATTAACTTTATTTCTTACATGTTCAATATAGTTTTGAAAAAGCATTATAATAATATTAAAGGACAGTTATTCTACATACTGTATATATAAACATACTAAATGCTCATAAGTTTGTGAAATACCAACTAGTATAATACTTAACCCTTTAAATAGAAGAAGAATTTGAAGCACAGCAAAATTACTGTTGTTGTGTGGTTATGTAGTAAAAGATGGAACCACGTTTAAAACTCCAGGGAGACTAGGACCCACATACTTTCTGTATTCAGCTGCATAACGGAGGCAGTAAAAAAGACTAGTGTGGATAGAGCAGTTAATGAATCAAACAGTATAGTCAGAAGAAGTGGTAGAAATCTGGATAGCTATGTGGAAAGCTTATGGAAACTGTGTGGAAGCTTATGTTTGCCCTTTGGCTTTAAATTTGAGACCAGAGTCCTATGAAGGGTTTGGAGTAGAAGATGTAATCTAGCATATTTAAAATGCCCACTTGCAATGTCATTTGATGAAAGTATGTAATTCCTTCTAAATAACTAGTGCAAGTATTCAGAATTAAACTACTTGTAATGATTAAACTTTTAATATGGCTTAGATTGTATGCTCTCCATTGAGAAATATTAGCAAAATAAAAATAATGAATCTAGATCTTTGCTAATATGGGCCTGGACATTTTTCCAGGAACACTCATTATGTTGGTGATGCTTCTCTGTCTCCTTGTTGCTAGCCTCCACTCTCTTCTATTTCAAACTTGTTCTGTATAATTTGGCAAATTTAGCAATTCTTGAACATGGTTTTTCCTTTGGTATTCTCTTACTTAAAGTCTTTCAGTGTCTTCCAGTTGTCAAATATGTGTACTTTAGTGTAGGTATGAAAGTTCCAATTACATTTACTCCTTTTTTACTTTCTTACATAAGTGTAATATACATATAAATGATTATATTAAATGGTGAATTTTCACAAACTGAATACATCATATAAATTACTTTCAGATAAAGAAAAAACATGCCCAGTAATACATTGGCTTCTCTGATACCCTTTCTCAAACACCACCACCACCCCATGCACAAAAAATGTAGGCATTGTCTTAATTTCTAACATGATACATATAGAAATACAAATGAAATACATAAAAATTACTAGTCCTTTGTATCTTATACTGGGTATATACATATATAGTGTACATATATATTCATATGCTTTTGTTTATAGTTTACAAATTATGAGTTTGAGATTTATTCACATAGTTGTATGTCAATGTAGCTAAATTATTATCTCTGCATTATTCCATAATGTAAATATACAGCATTATGTTTATCAAGTGTTCTGATGAGCATTTTATTGGGTTTAGTTGCCAGTTGGAGGCATTATAAATTGTGATACTATAAATATTGTTGCATATATCTTTTAATTAACATGCATAGGTTGCTGTGGGATTTATAACTGAGATAAAATTTCTGGGTCAGGATGTTTGCACATGCCCATATTTGGTAGGTACTATCAATTGCACTTTCCACCAGCAATGTGAGAATGAACCAGTTGCTCAACATCTGTGATGAATTAAACACCAGCCCAATTTCTTCAATATTCTTCCCAGGGTGTGTGTGGAATTCACTCCTTCACCACTGAATCTTGGTGGAAATTGTGACTGCACTGCTGAAATAAAATAATAGAGGTAAAATTATCCATTTCTCCCACATATGACATGCAAAGAACACGGGACTCCCAAGTAGTCATTTTAGGTTTGAATATCTTGAGACTGAAGTGATGGTGAGAACTTGTGTACATTTTCTAGGTGACAGTCCCAATAAAATCCTGATTTCCAATCATTCCCACCAAGGGACCCAGCCATTAGACAATACACTGAGGACCCTCTAGTAATAGCCTACTGCCTTACTAGATATTGCTAACCAAGAGAGTTTCTACGCCTTCTGTGTTAGCCCATTCAGGCTGCTACAACTACACATCATAGACTGTGTGACTCAGGATACTAGCCATCAGGGAAATGCGAAACATAAACACAATGAAGTTTCACCTCACCCCAGTTAGGATGGCTTTCATATAGAAATCAACAAATGATAAATGTTGGCCAGGATGTGGGAAGAAGGTACCCTAATCCACTGTTGGTGGGAATGTAAACTGGTTCAGCCACCGTGGAAGAAAGAATAAGTTTACCATATAATCCAACAATCCCACTCCTGGGAATTTATCCAAACCAAATAAAATTAGCAGATGAAAGAGTTATCAGTATCCTACGTTCATTGCAGCTCTGTTCACAATAGATAAGATATGGAGTCATCCCAGATGTCAACAACTGATGATCAGATAAAAAAATTATGGTATATATTCCATATACACTATGCAATACTACTCAGCAGTAAAAAAGCATAAAATTCTGTGTTTTGCAACAAAATACATGTAACTGGAAAGCATTATACTTAGCAAAATAAGCCAGTCCCAAAAAACCAAATACCACATTTTCTCTGATCTATTGTACCAAAAATATATTGTATTGGAGTGAAATTGACATTTTGAGCTTTGATGATTGTTTACAGACCCTGTCTCTACTGTTCTTTTTTTTTTTTTTAAAGATTTTTATTTATTTACTTGAAAGTCAGAGTTACACAGAGAGAAAGGAGAGGCAAAGAGAGAAAAAAAATCTTCCATCTGCTGGTTCAATGTTTTTTTTTTTGTTTGTTTGTTTGTTTTGTTTTTTTTTTTTTGACAGGCAGAGTGGACAGTGAGAGAGAGACAGAGAGAAAGGTCTTCCTTTTTGCCATTGGTTCACCCTCCAATGGCTCCCGCGGTAGCGCGCTGCGGCCAGCGCACCGCGCTGATCTGAAGGCAGGAGCCAGGTACTTAGTCCTGGTCTCCTATGGGGTGCAGGGCCCAAGCACTTGGGCCATCCTCCACTGCACTCCCTGGCCACAGCAGAGAGCTGGCCTGGAAGAGGGGCAACCGGGACAGGATCGATGCCCCGACCAGGACTAGAACCCGGTGTGCTGGCGCCGCAAGGCGGAGGATTAGCCTGTTGAGCCACAGCGCCGGCTTCAATGTTTTTAATAGGTGCAGGGCGATTCAGGTTATCCACCCCATTTAAGTAAGCTTGATTCATTTGTGTTTTTAATTAATTTGCTTATTTTATAAGTTGTCAAATACATCAGAATAAACTTACTCATAACATGTCCCTATGATCCCTTCTAAATACATAGCACCTGGACTGTTATCCTACTTGTAATATACATCTGTTTCCTGTAACATGTCTGACCAGAGAGTTATCAACACCATTGCTTTTCTCAAAACTGTCTTTCAGCTTCATTCTTTTTTTAATCATTTATCTTGCTACTCATTATGTATTTTAATATTGTTTTCTGCATATGTCTTATTCTGGATTGAGTATTTTAATTTGAATTATTATTATTATTATTATTATTATTTTTTACAAGCAGAGTGGACAGTGAGAGAGAGAGACAGAGAGAAAGGTCTTCCTTTGCCGTTGGTTCACCCTCTAATGGCCGCCGCGGCCAGTGCACTGTGCCGATCTGAAGCCAGGAGCCAGGTGTTTATCCTGGTCTCCCATGGGGTGCAGGGCCCAAGCACTTGGGCCATCCTCCACTGCACTCCTTGGCCATAGCAGAGAGCTGGCCTGGAAGAGGGGCAACTGGGACAGAATCCAGTGCCCTGACCGGGACTAGAACCTGATGTGCTGGCGCCGCTAGGCGGAGAATTAGCCTATTGAGCCACGGCGCTGGACTGAATTATCTTGTTCTTGATTTGTATTTTTTTGTATTCAGTTTATATTATTCATTTGAAATTCTTCTGAGCTGGTTTTAAGATAATATTACACTCAACAAATAGGAGTGTATTAAAAATTATACTTTTATTTCTTCTCACCTACTTTTTGTGCCATTGTGACACAATTCTATTATAAACATCATCAATGATATATTTTTGTTGTTTTACTTAAATAAGTATCTTTTAAATAGAATTAGATGAGGGGCAAAAGAAAACTATTAGCTACATTCTTAACATTCTCGAGTGCCCTACGTACACCTGTGTCCGGATTTCTACATACTATTTTGTTTTTCTTCTTCTTTTATGGCCTTTTATTTTTTTGATATACTACTAATAAATACTTTCAGTATTTGTGTATCTGAATAAAAAACAATTCTGGTATTATTTTCTTTTTCCTACTTTGCATTATATTTTATTGTATTAAAATTTTTAAATTATCATACTACCTTCACATTTTTCTATATGCCTCTGTGAATTTTTAAACACACATAGGTTGATAGCAACATAAACACATTGTAGGACACAAAGCAGAGTCCCCACTTCATTTTTATCTTTTAATTTAAAATTTTATTTATTATTAATGTTATATTTATATGCATGATATGTACACATATACATACTCAAAAAAGTACTTAAAACTATTGAAATTCAGTTAACAAACATGTTAAGCTTTATTAGGAAAGATACAAAAATATAAGTGATTAAAAAGCATAGCTATTTTAAATTTAGTTTAGATAATCCCAATATCTGAAATGTGTCCACTGTCCATTGCTTTTCCTGTTTTTCCTTTTTTTCCTCAGATTACTTCCCCTTGGAATCCTTATCTTGAGTGTGTTCTGCTTTGATATCCAGAGTAATTTTGAAAACCAAATTTCAAGTTTCCTAGCATTAGAAAATGCTCTCAGAGAGAAGAAAGAATGTTTTTCTTCTTAGCACTGAGTTGCCCTTCTGGCATTCTGCTTTCCTTTACATTTTTTTTATCAATAATATGTTTAAAATATCCTAAGATGGAATTTTTATAACATATACTTTAGTTTTAAAGATTATAGGAGAAATATATCATATTCATATACTACACCATATTTTCATATATTCATATATATACTTTCTTATAGATTGTTACTGTATCATATTTTCATCAGTTTAGGAATTCTTATTTTGAAATAATACATTTGCAGGGTGACATTCTTATTTAAAAAATTCAACTAAAAATAAAGGGAAAAAAATCTCTCCATCCACCAATGGCATCTTGTTCCCACTATTCCAATTTGGCATTTTTATTTTGGCCACATTTTTCTACAAATCTCTGATTTTCCTCTAAGGATTTTCTGTTAACAGTTGTTACCATGTCCTTTGTGCAACTTTTAAATTAATATTGTGTTAAGGGATATTTTCTGAGTTCCTCCTTTCAGAAACAGTATGTACCACGGCTGTGCGAGGACAGAGAGCATGCCCCCTGCATCTCCCCTGCTGCTGGGTACAGCTCTCTACACATCACAGACATTCGGTAATGTTTGCTCACTTGAATGAGATTACAGGAATTTTAAAGAAAAACGCTTTCTTGGATATTTAATTCTTTCTGCCATATCACCTAACATTGTCAGGAGTTGAAATTCACAAAAGAATTGCTGAATTCAATGCTGTAGATGTTGAATTCCGATGAGAAATACAACAGAGAAGGAAATGTTGTATCTGTATGTGGGTTTCAGCCATAGTCTTGTTGTATTCAGTTTTCAGGAATACCAAAGAATTTCCAAAACAATGGATTTGTACCTCAGATTTGTACTCCATGTGAAGATAATCATCCTTAGAGTAATCTTCCTACTTTTACCTTTCTCTCCTTCTAATTAGTTCACAATACCACAGTCAAATTTACCTTCTTAGAAGTTTAATTTGATCATGTCATTCTTATATGCTACAAAATTTTCACCTTAGACTGAAGCCCATTTCCCTTAAAGTGGTCAGGCTTTCTAAGTCACGTCCGGATGATGTGAGAGAATACCAGACAGAGTGGCTGAAATGGTGGGCATTTATTTCTTACTGTATTTTAAAATATGAGGCTCAAGACCGAGTTGCTGGGTAACTCAGTTCCTGTTAGGGACTTCTAGAGAGGGCTATCCTTCTACCCTTCACTCCCCACATGGCTGGAATGGCCAGAGCTGAGCCTATTCGAAGCCAAGAGAGGAGCTTCCTCTGGGTCTCCCACGTGGATTCAAGGGTCCAAGCACTTGGGCCATCTTCTACTGCTTTCTCAGGCCACAGCACAGAGCTGGATCAGAAGAGGGGCAGCAGGACTGCTGGAGCTGCAGTGGAAGATTAACGTACAGTGCCACGGCAGGGCCACTAGAAGGCATTTCTTGTGTTCTCACATAGTGCAGAAAAAGATAACCTCTCTGTCTTTTATTAAAAGATTATTCATCACATAATGACAGTTCCTTTGTCATGTTATTGCTTAAAAACTTTAACATATGGTGCTTTAACATATGGTAGTTGTTGGATCATAAACATTCAGTCTATAGAAAAGATATCACATAACATAACCATGTTACTTCTCTGATTTCTTCTTCTGCCATACACTACTTGCTAAGCTTCTCCCACATTAGCCTCCCTACTCTTGCTTAAATACACTGTATACTTCTCTTTCAAGAATTGTGGAATATTCTGTATATTGTCTCTACCAGGAAACATAATCACCCAAATATTCTTTTACCTTTCTCAGTCAAATCCTTCATTTCTCTGTTGAAATACTACCTCTTTGTGATATCTTCCCTCTGTTCAAAGTGGTATTTATTTAATGTTTATATTTATTTGAAAGGAAGAGACAGAGACAGACAGAGATCTTCCAGGGCCCTAGAACTCAACGTGAGTGTCAGGAATGGGTGGCAAGGACCCAAGTATTTGAACCATCATCTGTTGTACCACATGGTGCACACTAACAAGAAGCTGGAATCAGAAGTGGAGCTAGGACTCAAACCCTCGAACTCCAATACCCAATGCGACAAATACTTAACCTCAAAAGTGGTACTATTCACCTCATCATTTCTTCCTTAGTCCTTCATCAGCTTGGTGTTGTACTTATTTATTATCCCTTTTAATTTTTATTTTCAAACTAAATTTATGATCTTGAGTATATAGCGTATAATTTGTTCACTAGCATGTGTGCCAGCACCTGAAAACTGAGACAGTTAACTGCTCAGTAAGTATTTCTTAAAGATATGAATGAACAAATGAACGGATGTTTATATCATTGTACTGTGGACTCTGGTTTTGAAATGCATTATGGTTTTCTCTAAAGTCTAAAGCAACTTTGCAAAAATATTATTAGCTCAAAATTATAGAAAATGAAATCAAGAAGTTCAGAACCATGCTCAAGGCTACACTAAAAAATAATAATTAGCAAGTTTGAGCTTCACACAAGAGTCTTTTCTCTTTTCAAGCTCAAATCTTTTCCTTTGTATCATGCTGAGATGGAAATTGAATGCAAAGAATTTAACACTGTTCTGATAATTTTACAGTGTCGTTTAACATTAGCTTCTGGTCTGTATGTGTCATTATATAAAGAAATAATCCTATGGCAAAGGATTTTAAAACTCACACCACACATTATAGTAAATGATAAAAATCTGAAATTGAATGAAAATAAAGCTGTTTGCAACTCAGTTAGATTCTGTATAGCACTGGGATAATAACACTTTAATGAAAGGAAGTTATTATACGCTGCATTTTTAGGTCTCAACCTTGACATTTGCTACAATACAGTGGGCATCATATTCTGAGATGCACACCTTGAGAATTGTTTGCAAGGAAGCCTTCTCTTCCACAAACATTCACTTTGAATGAATTAGTCAACCTGCATGGTGCTATAATTCACGGGAAATATCACAGGAATAAAATTACTCATCAAGACCAGAATTCTAAAAGGAATTATTCTACAATTTTATCACATGCTTAGTGAACTGTCACTTTTCTCTCTGCATCTCATATAGTCCAGGTACTTTGGATTTTTACCTAAAATATGAGAATGAATAAACTTGTACTTAGGATTGGATGCAGTTTCTAAACTCTTTTTTCTCAAGTGGTGATTGATTACAAAATTTGTTACAAAATGAATTAATTCTCTGGTTCTCCTTAGATGATCATATTATGAATATCTTAACTATAGGTTTATGATTTTTATTTTATTGGTTAGTAGATATATGTTTTTGATGATCCTGCCATGTGAATGTTTAATAGATCCAAAATTTGACTCAATTTAATTCAACTCGAAAGTAGTTTCAGGGATTTTGGCTTTTGGGAGGCATTGTCTTACATGCTTTTGGATCATCCAGTAGGATGGAAAAAAAGTTGAGTGATACACACAGAAACTAATCCAAAGCATTTACACTCTTATGTAATGAGGAACAAGGATGCACTAGATCAACCTCAAATCATGTGTTCAAATTCACCATTGTTCAGGCTGCTGGACTTTAAACTATTTTTGTAAAATTACTGACATACGTAAACAAACACATAAAGTTATATCTAAACAATAAGAAGAGTCAAAGTTTAGGTTAATCAGTAGAAGGCTTGGTTTACCTACCTAAATAACAATCTTAAAAATACTGAACCTGAAGAACGTAGTATTTATGCTTTAAATTTTATTAAAACCACATGATATGAAAACATGTATGCATCTTTCTACTTAATTAGACTCTCTTTTAATTTAGATTATCTTCTTGATAGTCTTTGCTTCCTCTGGGAAAGGATCTGAGCATTTGATGAGCAAATTGAAAAACTCAAGTATAGCTATGGTAAATCCATCTTCAATATGACATTTACCCTCAGCTAAATTGGAGACTCCATTAACCATCCCTTCCTACTTTCTCATTATCTCTGTTTCCATATTTATCCATCATATTTTAAAACACAGTTTAAAAGCTTAGATAACCTGAAAAGAATTTCTCTCTAGGAAATTAACCTTTCTGTCTCTGAGTATATCCATATATAATGGATATAGTATTTAGTCTACAATATTTTAAAATATAAGAGGGAATGCTTTCTAAAAAATAAAAACATTTTAAAAGATTATGAGTATTCTCCATAGACAGGAGATATTATCTCAATGTTGATACAACTCTAATTATTATATATAATTATATGATTTTGAAAATAGATAGGTTTGGTTATTCTAAATTGAAGAATTAATAGTGGTAAAATATCAAAGGTTTGAGGAGTCAACCACAGGAGAAAAAATGATTTTTACAAAGCCACTGAAAGACTCATGAAATATAACTTACACAAGATCATATGTTACCCATTAATTCACCATCAAACATTCATTCCTCTATACAAATTCTTCCATCTATCCATCCACTCAGAAAGCATAAACTAAACACAAATAATGCAATAGTGAGCAAAACATATCCTATGTTTTGAAGGAGGTTACCAGATCCAGGAAAGAGCCTGGATAGTAGCAAAGTGTTTTCTATTTATTTATTTATTTATTTGACAGATAGAGTTAGAATGTGAGGGAGAGAGACAGAAAAGTCTTCCTTTAGTTGTTTCACCCCCTAAATGGCTGCTATGGCTGGAGCTATGCTGATCTGAAGCCAGGAACCAGGTACTTCCTCCTGGTCTCCCACGCAGGTGCAGGGGCTCAAGCACTTGGGCCATCCTCCACTGCCCTCCCAGGCCACAGCAGAGAGCCAGACTGGAAGAGGCGCAACCGGGACTAAAACCTGGTGCCCGCCGGCGCCGCAGCTCACTAGGCTAATCCTCCACCTTGTGGCGCCGGCACACCGGGTTCTAGTCCTGGTCGGGGCACCGATCCTGTCCCGGTTGCCCCTCTTCCAGGCCAGCTTTCTGCGTGGCCAGGGAGTGCAGTGGAGGATGGCCCAAGTCCTTGGGCCCTGCACCCCATGGGAGACCAGGAGAAGCACCTGGCTCCTGCCATCGCATCAGCGCGATGCGCAGGTCGCAGCGCGCCTACCGCGGCGGCCATTGGAGGGTGAACCAACGGCAAAGGAAGACCTTTCTCTCTGTCTCTCTCTCTCACTATCCACTCTGCCTGTCAAAAAATAAAAATAAAAAATAAAATAAAACCTGGTGCCCATATGGGATGCCAGCACCACAGGCGGAGGATTAACCAAGCGAGCCCAAGTGAGCCACGGCAGTGCCGGCACCTGCGAAGTGTTTGCAAAAGAGAACTATTTAATATCAACAAACAATTGAGATTCAAAAACAAATATAAGATGCCACGTGCAAAATCCCTCAATCTCTTCAGAAACATACATTTAATCTAGTTATTCTAGTTAGCTAGTTTAAGGTTCTTCTGCCATTAAAATAATATGATTCCATAGTTTTCTCTACCCATCTGGAGACCATTCTTTTGAATGAATTGGAGAAACCTCAAGAGGCACTAGTTTGTCAATCATTTACACTTTTGGCATCCTTTTTATATTTGAATGCAGTGAAAGACACTGCTTGTATACAGGGATGGAAAAGATGATTCTTCTCCCAAACTGTTCAAAATCTAGTAGGGATGATAAATTTTAATATGAGAGTTAGATATGCGCAAATGCATAAGCTTAGGAGAGAAGAATTCTACTGAAAAATGCAAGAAATATTTTGAATAGAGACCCACTCCCAAGCAAACTTTTCTGTTAGTTCAATTCTATTTATAATTTGCAATTAATTTTACCAGGTCAGTCTCTATTGTTGTGTTTATTCAATAGAATTGATTGAATATTCACAACTAAACAGAGTCTGTCATAATCACAAGGGGTATAAAAAAGGGAAAAGAAAACTTGTGGCTTGAAAAATATAGCATAGCAAGGTCAGAAAAGAAACAATTTCCGAGTCCTATTCGGGGCCTTACTACATGTTGAAGCTCTACAAGCACTCCAGCAAGAAAATAACACAAAATGTTTATCCTTATCTTGGAGCTTGTACTCTAATAAGATAAAACAGGAAATGAAAAATTATGGATAATATACTCATTATTTCGTATAAGATGTTGACAGGCCATTGGAAAAGCTATTATAATGGTATTTCTGAATTGCTATGATATCATGGCTGAGTAACCATCAGATGGGAAAACAACTGATAATCAAAGGCTTCCTAAGATGAGTTTTGAAAGTCAATAAGAATTATGTGGGCCAGTGTTGTGGGATAGTGAGCTAAGCTATCCCCTAGAGCACTGGAATCTCATATCAGAGAGCCAGTTAGAGTTCCAGCTACCTACCTTCTGATTCAGTTACCTGGTAAGGTACTTTGGAAGGCAGCCGAAGCTGGACCATGTACTTATGCCTCTGTCATCTATGGGTGGTGACCTAGATGTGTCTCTTACCGTCAGCCTTGTCCAGTCCTGGCTGTGTGGCCCTTAGGGCATGAGCCATCTCTCTCACTATGTGTTTCAAATAAATTAAATCTTAAAAAAAATAATAATTATGTAATTGTTAAATGAGGGGAAGAGTATGTTATATAGGGAGAACAGTCCCTACATCATTCAACTTTCTTAGGACCTTTGAATAGCATAGAAGGGCATAAAAAAAATTCCTGTGGCTTTCATGGGAAACAAGGACATACACAAAAGAATTGTAAAGCAGTTGAGATACTGGAGGCAGTGCTGTATCTGGTTATCACTAAGTATGAAGCTAATCTCTGAAGGCCATGGTAGGAATGCGATTTAAGTGGTAGATGTAGCAGTTACTAGGCTCTAAAAGACTAGTACACCTCAAGCAGATTAGATTGCAGAAGTGAAACTAACCTGATAAATGCCTGAATAATATTATGCCATATGCTTCCTATTATGGTAATGCTATTTGTGGCAAAAGTTGGGAGAAAATAAGAAAGAGTGTAGATTGATCAAGTCATCCAAAGATGACTGGATACTTACAACCTTTTTTTTTTTTTTTTTTTTTTTTTTTTTTTTTTTTTTTTTTGACAGGCAGAGTGGACAGTGAGAGAGAGAGACAGAGAGAAAGGTTTTCCTTTGCCGTTGGTTCACCCTCCAATGGCCACTGCGGCTGGTGCACCGCACTGATCTGATGCCAAGAGCCAGGTGTTTATCCTGGTCTCCCATGCGGGTGCAGGGCCCAAGGACTTGGGCCATCCTCCGCTGCACTCCCGGGCCACAGCAGAGAGCTGGCCTGGAAGAGGTGCAACCGGGACAGAATCCGGCGCCCTGTCTGGGACTAGAACCCGGTCTGCCAGCGCCGCAGGCAGAGAATTAGCTTAGTGAGCCATGGCGGTGGCCATGATACTTATAACTTTTGATGTAAAACTTAATTGACAAATATTATTGGCCCGCGCCGTGGCTCATTTGGCTTATCCTCCACCTGCGGCACCAGTATCCCGGGTTCTAGTCCCATTTGGGTGCTGGGTTCTGTCCCGGTTGCTCCTCTTCCAGTCCAGCTTTCTGCTGTGGCCTGGGAGCCCAAGTTCTTGGGCCCTGCACCCATATGGGAGACCAGGAGGAGGCATTTGGCTCCTGTCTTTGGATCAGCAATGCTCTGGCGGTAGTGGCCATTTGGGGAGTGAACCAACAAAAGGAAGAAATTTCTCTCTCTCGCTCGCTCTCTAACTCTGCTTGTAAAAAAAAAAAAATAGACAAATATTATTTATTGCTACTGAATGAAATAATTCAATACTTTTGAAAGGAACTTTATCTATGACACAAAGAGCATATTGGATATTTTAGATATTTTTCTTTGTTATTAATAAATGTAATTATCTGGAAGATTGAATATGGTTCCTAGAAAACACAATAACAAAGTTTAGAAAAGAAATAAATAAAATCTGTAAAAATAAATAAATTATTACAATGCAATTGGCCCTAAACCTAGGTACTTTCACAGATGAATTATTCTCTAATTCAGATTTCTAAAGTATTTGTTATACAGAAAAAGAAGTAAAGCTTTAAAGTCTTAGAATGTAACTAAAGCTTTAGCATATAAAATTCATCTCAGGGAGGTAAAGATATTGTAATAGAAAATTAGTAAAACAACATAGAGGTTGAAACAAGTACTGTTGCTGATGTGTGATTATTTTTAACATAGAAATAGCAGTTTTAAGTATCAACATATGATACTGAATTATCATACAGAAATAGTTATATAAATTATGGTTGGTTGATATGAAGGCCATTGAAAAATGAGTGTCTATTCTATAAATATTTTTGATTAGTATTTTTATACCTTTTTTCATTCTTTTTTTTTTTCTTTTTAAATATATATTATATGACCATAGAGTTACAGAGAGACAGAGAGTTCCTCCATCCACCAGGTCACTCCCAAATGGCCACAACAGCCAGTACTGGGCCAGCCTGAAGCCAAGAGCCAGGAGTTTCTTTCAGGTCTCCCATAGGGATGCAGGGGCCCAGGTACTTGAGCTATCTTCTGTTGTGTTCCCAGGAGCATTAGCAGGGAGATGGATTGGAAGTTGAGCAGCTGGGACTATAACCAGTGCCCATATGGGATTTGGAGTCACAGGCTACAACTTTACCTTATAAACCACAATGCAGGTCCCATATTTCTCCACTCTTTGTTCATTATTAACACTACTGCTGCAAGCAATTGAGTACAATCCTTTGGTAGACTTAAATTTTTGCTTCTCTCTGATATTAAGGTGTAGAATTTCTGGGTCACAGGGCAAGTAATTTTTAAACAAATATAAAATTGTCATAATTCAAAATGCACCATTTTAAATTCTATTAGCAATATAGGAGAATTTACTGCCCCTTGTTCTTGTCAACAATCAACATAATCAGCATTTTAAAAATTATCCTCCTCAGTGAGAATACAATGGCAGGCTTGTTATTTATTTGGCAATTTTTGATAATTCAATGGTGTTTATCACTTTTTATGTTCTTATTAGTCATGCTTATATAGATACCTATATATATTTATAAAGATTTTATTTATTTGAAAGTTAGAGTTCCATAGAGAGAGAAAGGGAGAGTCAGAGAGATCTTCCATCCACTGGTTTACTTCCCAGATGGCTGCAATAGCCAGAGCTCGGCCAATCTGAAGCCAGAAGGCAGGAGCTTTTCTGGGTCTCCCATGTGAGTGGAGGGGACCCAGCACTTGGGCCATTCTCTGCCGCTTTCCCAGACACATTAGCATGGAGTTGGATTGCAAGAGGAGCAGCAGGATCGCCAACCAGCACACATATTGAATGCTAGAGCTTCAGGCAGCAGCTTTACCTGCCACGCCATCTATATAATCTTTTCTGAAATGTCTAAATTTTTGTTCATTTTAATTACTATTTTCTTTAAGTGTGATCTCAGTCACATCTAAATTTCTTCAGTTCTTGATCCTCTCTTCAGTTTCAGATAATCCATTTTAGAAAGCTCTTGCTTTCTTTGCAAGAGTTAGAACTTAATATTATGAGACAGTTTGTTTTTTTTTTAAATTAGTATCAATGTTACTAACTACAAATTAAGTATATCCTTCTCTTTTTATAAATGCTTGATTTTTTCCAATATAATCATGTAAATAAGAAACAGATACGCTATATTTTGTTTTAAATTTAAATACACAAAAGAAACAGTTACCATGACCTCAATGCATAAAAATGTTCTTAAAATATCATAGTTCACTTAAAAATTAGAATTCATGGTGGAAATGGAGAAACCAAACACATATGAAAACTTTGCCTATCCCTCACATCTTTTAATGACAACTTCTCTCTGATCTAGGTCAATAGTTCTATCATGCATCTTTTTTTTTCCCTGCAGCTTTTTATTACTAAAAAAATAAAGTGCTCCCATATAATTGCTAGAATGAAATACGTACAAAACATATATGGTTAAGAACTGTTTTAACAACACTATGCTGAGTGAAGCAACACATTGTTCAGGGGTCACACTGCTTGCTTACATAAAATAAAATACTCATAATGTGCATAAGTTATATGGTTGCCTAAATGAAACATTCACATCTCCCACACTCATAATTTTTTTAATCTTATAAATATAAATAAATCAAATATTAAGAAGACTGAACACTCAGATAAATTATGTGTGCTTCCTTTTTTGGTTTTGGATTTTTAACATACTATTCTCTGTATGAATGGTACAATATCTTACCATATTGAGTTTGAATGATATACTAATGATTCAAATTTTTATTTTTAGTTCTTAGGGTAGTGACTAACAGAAAAAATGTTTACCCTATAGCTATGTGAGGTAGATATTGTGTGTTACAGAAAAAGGGACGATTCAGAAAGATCAATTGCTTGCCCAAAGTCACACAACTAGTACAGAATTTAAACCATCTGTCTGTTAAATCCACATCATTTAGACTATAATAGTGCTATCACTATTAAAAGGATACACTAATTGAAGTTAGATTAAACATAAATAGTACTTCAAAATTAGTTATTTAGTGTAGCTTAAAATTATGATAAAATATATGTAGAAACAAGAATAAATCCTGAAATTATATTTTAATTGGAACAGTGGGCCTTAAATTCATTCATGATTTCTCCCAATCGAAATTGCCTTATCTCATATAGGAAAAAATATTATTTTTGTAATAAAACTTAATTATTTATTTATTTGTAAGGCAGAGAAACAGAGGGATTTCCCATCTTCTGGCTTACTCTCCAATTACCCACAGTATTAGGGATTGGACCAATCAAAATCCAGGAGCTGAGATCTGAGCTCAATATAGATCTTCCACATCAGTGGAGAGGGACCCAATGGCTTGAGTCATCATGCTATTTCCCAGGGTGTGCATCAGCAGGAAAGCAAACTGAAAGCAGGGCTAGGACTCAAATCCAGGAACTTTAATGTAGGATGCTAGTGTCCCAAGCAGCATCTTAACCTCTACACCAAATGCCTACTCTTCCATTATTTTAGTGGCAAGAATCTCTATTTCATGATAATGAATTGCTTTGCCACTCCTTTAATTTCGTTAAAATAATTTTGTGTACACTAGTCAAATGAATTTAGAACTTACTGATTCTTTGTTAAATACTTTATTTATTTGAAAGAGTTACAGTGAAAAAGGGAGAGGCAGAGAGAGAGAGAGAGAGAGAGAGCACTCTTCCATCTGATGGTTCACTCCCAAAATGGCATCAATAACTAGGGCTGGGACAACCAGAAACCAGGACCCAGGAGCTTCATCTGAGTCTCCCACTTGGGTATAGGAGCCCAAACAGTTGAGTCCTCTCTGCTGCCCTCTCAGGCACATTATAGCAGGGAGGTGGATCAGAAGTGGAGCAGCCAGGACTCAAACCAGTGTCCAAATGGGATGCTGGTGCTGCAGACAGTGGCTTAACCAGCTGGGCCGCAGCACCAGCCCCTTGTTGATGCTTCTTAAAGACTTAATGAGATGGTGGGGATAAAACAGGAAAGGAGAATATTGTAGGTAAGGTAAAGTCAGCAAAAACTCATTTGATCTAGAATGAAAGATAGAAACAGAACAAATGCTGAAAGTTTCTGAACATTAAATGTCAACAACAAAATCTTAACAAGCATTCCCTTTATAAGGTGAACAGATCATAAGATTCACAGAGCAGCAATGAGTAAACAAGAGGAAGACTGACTAGATAACTTTCATTTGCCTCATCAGATGTTCTTTCCACATTTGTGCCTCTTTCCAAACCCACCTGAAGAAACTCATTCTACCTATCATCACGTGAGCAGGACATTGAGCTCTCTTAACAGCTGGCTTCATTTGTGTGTGTCTGATGGAAGGCACAGAAATAACCATGGTTATGAGAGGAGGTAAAGGTGTACACTTCTCCTATTGTGTTCGTGCTTGATCTGCATAGCTGGACTGAATGGAGATCCTCTGGTTTCCTTTCATCTCCTATATCATCAGCTACTTACTCCCTTCATAACCACTGCCATAGCGAGTCTACCTTAGAGATCTGTGGGTTTTTGCCAGATGAATGTGACTTATCTCAATACCCAATTCTGACTCCTGCAGCACATATGGTACAAAACCAATGACACATAAAGAAATGCAGAGTCCTGTTTATTGTTCAGCTATCAAATGGAATAGCCAACTGATTTTGTAACAAGGAAAGTGAAGTACCCATAGGGAGGAATTTTGGAGACACATAAAAGAAAAATCAAGTAAAGAGAATGTTATGTTGAAAGCTACCCATTGGATGGACAATTTCAAGGAACAGTGTCTGCTTTTAATAGGTGTGGATAATGATTCTGGGGCCAAGCAAATTAAATTAGGGGAGTGAACCAACGGAAGGAAGACTTTCTTTCAGTCTCTCTCTCTCACTGCCTGTAACTCTAGCTCTCAAGTAAATAAATAAAATATTTTTAAAAACAAAAGAAAGAAAAGAAGATGAACAGTAAGGTAACGCATCACCTTGCATTTTGTTCCATTAGAATATCACTTCAAGTTTTCTGCCTCTACATCTGTGAAAGTGCACACTGCACATAAAACATTAAGAATTAAAATTCCCATACAGTTATGTTTATTAAAGAATGATCTAATACATAAAAATGATGTAGATGTGACAGATAAGTTATGTGTCTCAGTTTCACTCAGATCTTTCCAATTTCATTTTTGCTATTGTGTTTCTTTGTAATTTTGAGAGATGTGAATATAAGCTTTGTTTTTCTTTTTTCATCAGCCAATTTCTCCTACCACTTTTCTAATTTCTTTTATTTATTTTTTGGTATCAGATTTCCTGCATTTCATTTATACAGTTTTAGGAACATAATGCTACTTCCCATACTCCTTCCCTAACATCCTCCCTACTTCTGCCTTTTTTATTTTTTCTTTTAATTTTCACAACGGCAGCCTTTCAATTTACCTTACACCTCCACTAAATGAAGAATTCAACAGGTACTAAGAAGAAAGGCCACTGTTCCTCAGGAGTATAGACATGGGCCATGAACAATAATAAAATCTCAAGTTGTTAATTTCACTCATATGCTTTTTTGTAGTCTATATATTAGTTACCACATATCAGAGAAAATATATGATAATTTCTTTTTGGAACTGGCTTATTTAACTAACCATAATGGTCTCCAAATGCATGCATTTTATTGCAAAACACAAGATTTCATTCTTATTTACTTATTTGTGTGTTTATTTATTTGCAATGCAGTGTGACAGAGAGAGAAACAAACATCTATTTGCTGGTTCATTCTTCAAATGCTCTAACAGCATGAGCTGGATCAAATTGAGCCAGGAACTTGGAACTCCATGTGGTTCTCCCTTATAAGTTGCAACCATCCAAGTACCTCAGCTATTTTCTATTGTATTCACTGGTGCATTAGTAGGGAGTAGGATTGGAAACAGGGTAGCCAGGATTCAAATAAACATTCCAGTATGGGATGTGTTCCAAGCAGAGGCTTGATCTGCTCTACCAAAATGCTCGTCCACTCTTCCTAATTTTTTTTTTGTTGTTGTTTAAGATTTACTTATTTATTGGAAAATCAGAGCTGCACAGAGAAAGAAGGAGAGGCAGGGAAAGAGAGAGAGGGAGGGGGAGAGAGAGAGAGAGAGAGAAAGAGAGAGAGAGAGAGGTCTCCCATCCACTGGTTCACTCCCCAATTAGCTGCAATGGCTAGAGCTATGCTGATCTGAAGCCAGGAGCCAGGAGCTTCTTCCAGGTCTCCCACATGTGGGCAGAGGCCCAGGGACTTGGGCCATCTTCAACTGCTTTCCCAGGCCATAACAGAGGGTTGGATTGGAAGTGGAGCAGCTGGGACTTGAACAAGAGCACATATGGGATGCTGGCACTGCAGGTGGCAGCTTTACCCACTATGCCACAGTGCCAGCCCCTCTTCCTACTTTCTAAGGAAGTGCTAAACAATAATTTAAAGTTTGAATTGTATTTTCTATAGATCATTTATGGAATTTAGTACTGGGGAAGGGATTATGGGACAGCAAGTTAAGCCACTTCTTGGAATGCTTCCATTCCATATCAGTGTGCCTTGGATAGAGTCCCTCTGTTTTTGACTCAGATTATTGCTAATGATCCTGGGAAGCAGTAGATGATAGCCCAAATATACGAGTTCTGGCAGTCACATGGGAGACACAGATGGAGTTTCTGGATTCTGGCTTCAATCTGGTCCAACTCTGAATATTGCAGACATTTGGGATGTTGAACCAGTAGATAAAACATGCCTCTCTCACTCACTATTTTCTTATTCTGTCAGTCACTCGGTTATTCAAATAAATGAATAAATGAATAAATAAATAAATCTTTAAAGAATGATATTTGTTATCGGTAAATTTGGCTTGTGTCATGATGATAGGCAAGCAAACTTCAGAGTTGTTAATGTTATTTTATTTCCTATTCTTAATCTGGAATTTAATCACCTTATATTTTAAAATATTATTTGAAATATACACATACACACATTCATAAAATATGGCCATATTATGCTTTACTACATACTTGCATATTTTTTCACATGCATCTCTTCCACAGTCTTGCATTCTTTTTCACCAGATTAAATTAGCTGATCTTTAGGCCTTCTGTAAACCAAAAACCTTGGAATTCATTCCTTGGCTTCTTAAGTTATATCTTGTTTTCCAAAATTTACAAAATTGACTATCCATTACTGATATAGATTTTCATAAACTAGGAACAGATAGAAACCTAATAACCACTTTGAAAGCAGTTTAGCAATTTCATAAAAATTTAAATGTACATCTACCATACGGTCCCTCATTCTACTTCAAGATTTCTCCCCAAGAGAAATGAAAGATACATTCATGCAAAGACTTACACAGGCATGTTTATGGAAAAAACATTATTTTTTTCAAAATAGTTCCTGGACTGGCATTGTGGTGCAGTGGACTATGCTGTAGCTTGCAACACTGACATCTCATATTAAGATGCTTGTTGAGTCTGAGATGCTCAACTTCTGATTTGGCTTCCTGCTTATGTTCCTGGGAAGATAATAAGATATGACTAAAATACTTGCTAACCATGTGGGAGACCATACCGCTAGAGTTCCTGGTTCCTGGCTTCTGACTGGTCCAGATCTGGCTGTTGAACATTTGAAAAGTGAACCTGCAGATGAAAAATCTCTCTCCGCGCCCCCCCTCTTTCTGTGTGTGTGTGCGTGTGTGTGTTTGTGTATTTTCTTTGCTCTTTGTCACTGATTTTCAAATATATACATACATACAAACATACATGCATACATCTAAACATAATATCTCCAAACAAAAAACTACAGAAATATCTATCAATATTTGTATGGACATATTCATACAGTAGAATACTGTTTAGTAATAACAAAAGTGAACTCAATATATTCTGTAACATGGAAGAATCTCAAAATAATAGTGATAAGTGAAAGAAGAAAAACAAAGTATACATGGTATGCTTCCATTTCTATAACATTTTCAGACACTTAAATTTAGTGTATAGTGACACAAATTACATCTGCTTACCTGGGAATAGAGGGAGGAATGGGAAAGCATGGTAAGGGGAATGAAGGTAGATTCACAAAGTGACCTAAGGAAGATATGGATTTTTTTGTCCTGGGTATAGTGTAGTCGACATGAATCCACTGGATCACATAAAATTATGTGACAACCTGTAAGTCTGTTTTCCATCATACCTGAAATGGCTTAAGACCAGAAATCCAATACAGACAGGTAATTAATTTGGGCTAATAACCACTTTTGAAAAAAGTTTAGGAGTTTATCTTAGCAGTTTATTAGCTCACAAATTGAGTTAATTAATCCATTAATAGTATATCAACAATAATGATTAAAATAAAACTCTGCATTATAGACACTCTGTTAAGATCCTAGTAGACATTATCACATGCAATTTTATCATAAAATAGTCCTATATAGTAGATATGAATTTCCCTAATGTTATGATAAGAAACTGAGAGTTGGAGAAATTGGGCACCTTTCTTATTAATACTAATGGAGTTGATTTTTTGAACTCATTTATTATTATTTAGAATCTGAGATGTCATTTTAAAATACCAGAGGATTTGATTTTTGAATGTAATTATTTTGATTTTAGATGAGATGTCATATTTTAAGTATTATGTGTATTCAGTGTATTATAAAGACATATCTGTGTGTGATTTCTAATAAATGCAATGATGATAATCAAGCCATGTTATTGGTATGTATTCATAATTCTATGAATTTTACAGGACTACTATATTTTTAAAGATTTTAAAAACATAGATGGGTATTTTATCTGATTTGATTCAACAATGATTTGCAAGAAGTCAAAATCAGTGTTGAATTCCTTTTAAATAGCAATAGATATATATAGCTGTTTGAACAGTGAAGGCACCTTTATCCAGCTTTCTATTCTCTTGGTTTTAAAGATACTCATCCAGTGCAATGCAGCGTGAGATTTCACTTAATTAACTTAGGGCTTTTTTATGTTTATAGGTATCTTGTTCATCTTCTAGCACAGCTGGAAGACTGAATTCTCTCCTTGAGACACTTCATTTGTATATCACAGAACTCTAATGACCACATGTATTTAAGTCTATCTGATACAGTATATTTCTTTTCAATTTTTTGAGTTAATATGTTTCAACTGAATTCTAGCTCATGTGCATAAAATGGTTATTGGCTTGCAAGATTCATGCATAGATACAAATAGAATAAGATAAATTACAATATGAAAAAAGAAACAAAAGTAGTTCATTTACAATGCCAAATCAATAGCTTGCTGTTTTATTGCATAATATGGTAACAGAATTGTTTTGACTGAATAATTCATCTCAAAAGGAATATTCAACTTGTTTTATAGAACACACATCGAAGAACAGTTAAAAGATGAAAGGTTAATGGAATCAGGCTGCCAAGAAAATAGAACATTTCTCCCCTTTAAAAAAAAACACACTCTCACTCTTGCCCAATTCTTGTACATTTTTAATTAATGAGCTGTGGAAATAAGTCAGGAAACTATTTCTAGAATTCAGGAAATTAAAAATATAATTAAGAGTACATATTATCATGATGTAGGAAGATAGTGTATCTGTCATCAAAAAGTAATTTGGTCTCTCAAATCTCTTCTCATCGATATACAATCAAATAAACTTGAGGAATTGAGGCATAACCTTGCTCAGAGAGGTATACAATTTGAGATTTCTACAGTTCCTTATACACACACTCACACCATACACACACATATACAAATTCACAACCATGAAGGCACAGATTTGAATTAAAATTTCAAGAGGTCTTTGCAATTCTCTTTTAAAATATGGCCAAGAGATGGAACAAAGTATACATAGAGATTAAATTTGATAAAGGATTCAGTAAAAATATGCATCTTTAAGCATGTTTAATATTTATTTGAGAGAGATAGAGGTAGATGGAGCTAGAGATAGAGATACAAAGAGAGAGAGAGAGAGAGAGAGAGAGAGAGAGAGAGAGAAATAGCGAGCTAACTCACATGCATTGGTTCACTCTCCCAAACATCCCAACAACCAAAACTCGGAACCAGGAACCCAATCCATGTCTCCCACATAGGAAGCAGGAACCTAATCTCATGGTGTACAACTGCTGCTTCCCTGGATCTGGATTGGCAATAAGGTGGATTCAGGAACCTAGACAGGAATCAAAACTCAGGCGCTGGGGGCCAGCACTGTGGCATAGTGGGTAAAGCCACAATCTGTTGCACTGGCATCCCCTGTGGGTGTTGGTTTGTGTGTCAGCTGTTCTGATGCAGTCCAGTTCCCTGCTAATGCTCCTGTGAGAGCAGCAGATCATGGCCCAATTTTTTGGGAACTCTGCACCCATGTGGGAGACCTGGAGGAAGCTGCTGGCTCCTGGCTTCAGACAGGCCCAGCTCAAGTCGTTGCAGCCATTTGGGGAGTGAACCAGGAGATGGAAAAATCTCTCTCTTTCTCTCTCTGTCCCCCCCCCCATAACTCTGCCTTTCAGATAAATACATAAATCTTAAAAAACAAAACAAAACAAAACCACGGGCACTTCAAGGTGAAAAGGATATCTTGCCTGCAAAGCCAAATACCTGTCCTAAAGTACACATCAAAGAAAATCTGATGAATAAAACGAATGTAGGACACTCCAGTTTAGTTAATAATTATCACTAAATATCTTATTTAACACATTTTTGGCCTTTGTTAATCCAGAGAGTCATTTCATCTCTAATCTGTACTTTTCCACTTACACAAATTTTCTTAACATTTAAAGGATGTATTTATTTATTTTAGAAGTAGAATTAGAGAGGGGGAGGGGCAGAGACAGAGAGAAAGATCTTCCATCAGCTGGTTTACTCCCCAAAGAGCAACAATGGCCAGAGCTGGGCCAATCCAAATCAAGAGCCAGGAGCCTCTTCCAGGACTCCCAAGTGAGTGCAGGGACCCAAGCATTTGGGCCCTTCTCCACTGCTTTCCCAGGCCATTAGCAGAGAGCTGGATTGGAAGAAGAGGAGATGGGACATGAACCAGTGCCCACCTGGCATGCCAGCTCAGCTGACAGAGGCTTGGTCCACAAAGTTACAGCAGCGGCCCCTTAACAACATTGTTAAAATAAAATTAACCATTGTTTAGGTCATTTTAAAAATAAAATTACAGTCACACTTTTACAAAAGTGTGTAAATCTTGGCGCATTCCAAAAATTCTCACTTAGAATATGTGTTTTAAAATGATCCCTGAATGATTCCTACACACATTAAAGTCTGAGAAACTTGGTATCATTCTATATACATATAATTTACTTTTTTGTTGCTATGACTTGGTGGCTTAGACATTTTTCTCAACTATCTAAAGGATAAACCATTTTAGCTTTGGAAAAGTATTTCAGTTGTTTAGCACCAATTCTTATTGTGTTACTGGTGCAAACAAGAATACTTGAAAATGTTTGTAGAAAATGCAATTAAAAGATAAATTTATTTTCTTGTAAAAATCTTGAGTCCATGGATATCAAGGGTCTTCAAAGATACATGGAAAGTAGGTATTACAGAAAGATTATACATGGCTCCCAATTTGGTTTTGCAGCAAAATAAACTAATCTTTTAATTCCATTTTCTACAAATTTTGAAATACCATTATAGTAACATGTGATTAAAAACAATAACCACTTACTGAATGAATTCAATGTACTACTACACCAAATTACCATTTATGACCAAACTTTGTCTTTCAGTATTTCCATCTAAAGAGAATTTACAATCTTTTCAGAAGAATAAAATCATTCCTCTGAAATTCTTTCACTTGCCTTGTGATTCTCAAGAAACTAAAGCCACTGTAACTATACTTATTTCTTAAATCAGGAATGATTGCAGTCATGATGCCATCCAAGTCTTCCACATGGCAGGCACCCAAGTACTACAGCCATGTTCTGTTCTTCTCAGGCACATTAGCAGGGTGCTGGATCAGAAGTGGAATAGATTAAGCAACCCGATATAGGATGTGGAATTTCCAAGCAGCAAGTTAACCCACTAAGCCACAAGCTAGCATTTTTAATGGGATTCTAGAAAAATAGGTAAAAGAGGAAATCTAAATTGGGGGTAGACTTTAGTTATTAATAATATACAGTATATCAAAATTGTCTCATTTTGCAGAAATATACCACATTATAGCAGCACAGTTCACAATAGCCAAAATTTGAAACCAACCAAGGTGTCCATCATCAGAAGAATGGATTAAAAACACACACACACACACACACACAAAATATGGTATATTTACACAATGGGATATTATTCAGCTATAAAAAAGAATGGAATTCTACCATTTGCAGCAAAATGGATGCAACTGGAGGATATCATGTTGAGTGAAATAAGCTGAGCCCAGATAGACAAATACCACAGGTTCTTACTTATATGTGGTAGCTAAAATTAAAAAAAAAATGATAAAAAGAAAGAAATGTCTGTTTATATCAGTATCACTGCAAATACCATTTTGTAAAACGTTGTTTTATAACTTTGTCAAACCAATGGTTAAGAATGCTGTACTGGGGACGACGGCAGGGCTCACTTGGCTAATCCTCTGCCTGTGGTGCCAGCATCACACATGGGTGCCAAGTTCTAGTGCCGGTTGCTCCTCTTCCAGCCCAGCTCTCTTCTGTGGCCCAGGGAGGCAGTGGAGAATGACCAAAGTGCTTGGGCCCTGCACATGCATGGGAGACCAGGAGGAAACACCAGGCTTCTGGCTTCGGATCATGGCAGCACCAGCTGTAGCGGCCATTTGAGGGGTGAACCAATGGAAGGAAGACCTTTCTGTCTCTCTCTCTCTCTCTCTCTCTCTCTCACTGTCTAATTCTATCTGTGCAATAAAAAAAGGAGAGAAAAAAGAAAGTTATACTATTTTAGTTTTAATGCTCTGTATATGGGTGAAATTGTCATTTTTCCATTCAATTATAATTAATAGCTGTTTATGTCCACTAAACAAGGGTCTGTTTCCTTTTTTCTTATTAAATATTTTATTTGGTCAAGTATTAAGCCTTTTAATTGTAATGAAATTTTAAAATATGTTATCTCAAAAACAAAGAAAAAAAAATGTAGAAGGAAAGAGGGTAAGATGGAGAGAAGAGAATGCAATTATGATATTACAACTGGATCTACAAATCACACTGAATTTTTTAAAAGCTAAAAATTAAAATTAAAAATTAATAAGAATGTGTCTCCAGAATATGGAGACAGATGTTTGTCTAGCAGTTGAGAAATTAGTTAAGAAACTTGTGTGCATATCAGATTCCTTGGGTTTGATTCTTGGCTATGGCTTCCAATTCCAGCTCCTAATAATACAGACTTTACAATGCAGAAATGAAGGGTCACATAACTGGATTCTTTCCACCATGTGGGAGACCTGGTTAACATTATGGTTCCTGGTTTGAGGTTGGCCTGGTGCTGGCTTTTGCAGGCAATTGGGATGTGGACCAGTGGATGAGCACTGTCTCTGTCTGTCAGTCTTTCTATCACTGTTTCTTTCTCTCTCACTCACTCACACTCAACCTCTTATTAACTCTCAAACAAAAATAAATAAATAAAGTGAAGAGAGAGTATATATAAAAGTCACTGCTCTTTCTTGTAATGGAGCTATTTCTCCATTTGTGTAGGAATCTCCTGTGATTAGGCTGCAAGTTGTCACAAGAAACTATATTTACATTTGAATATATATATATCCTTCAGAAAATTAAATACATTGATATACTATCCAACATAAAAACTGTTCCTAATTTTAACAGTATTTGTGAATGTATTGATCCCCAAAGGAGTAGGGCCATCTCTGATAAGGATGTCAGCCAAATCAACCAAGTTGCTGAACCAAAGTTTAGAAAAAAAAGGAATGAGAAGCTAAGGAGGTGGCTAACAAGGCTTGTAACACATCTTCTCTCATAAATATTTAAAATTTTACTTTTTGTTAGTGAAGTTGGTTATTGTTTAGTCCTTTCTTATTTTCCTGGTGGGCTACAGGCTTTATACTTTTTACTCACTGAACTCTTTATTTATTTATTTATTTATTTATTTATTTATTTATTTTTTGACAGGCAGAGTGGATAGTGAGAGAGAGACAGAGAGAAAGGTCTTCCTTTGCTGTTGGTTCACCCTCCAATGGCCGCTGCGGCCAGCGCATCGTGCTGATCCGAAGCCAGGAGCCAGGTGCTTCTCCTGGTCTCCCATGCGGGTGCAGGGCCCAAGGACTTGGGCCATCCTCCACTGCCTTCCCGGGCCATAGCAGAGAGCTGGCTTGGAAGAGGGGCAACCGGGATAGAATCCGGCGCCCCAACCGGGACTAGAACCTGGGGTGCCAGCGCCGCATGGCAGAGGATTAGCCTGTTAAGCCACGGCGCCGGCCCTCACTGAACACTTTATTTAGTAGATCCATTAAACCTTTGAGTATAATGTAAATTAAAATATCTCAAAAATAGTAAAAAATTAAAAAAAAACGCTTTAAATCGATTAATTAATAAAATACCTGTTGTGGCTTGGATATGACTTCAATATGTTGCAAGCATGGTCCCCAACATTGCAGTGTTATGGTGATGGAACTGTTAAGATATGGAGAATAGTGGAGAGGAGTTAGGTTGTAGGTGTTGGTCTCTCATGGAGTGAATTAATTCTTGGAAGAGCAGGTTGTTATAAAGAGCATGCCTGGGGCGGGCACCATGGCTCACTTGATTAATCCGCCCTATATGGGGGATACTCATATGGGCGCCGGGTTTTAGTCCTGGTTGCTCCTCTTCCAGCCCAGCTCTCTGCTGTGGCCCAGGAGGGCAGTGGAGGATGGTCCAAGTGCTTGGGTGCCTGTACCTGCATGGGAGACCAGGAGGAGGCACGTGGCTCCTGTCTTTGGATCAGCGCAGCGTGCCGGCCATAGTAGCCATGGCGGGGGAGGGGGGAACCAACGGAAGGAAGACCTTTCTCTCTGTCTCTCTCTCACTGTCTATAACTCTACCTATCAAATAAATATAAAAATTTTTTAAAAATTTTAAAAAAAGAATGTACCTGACCCTCCCCAGTCTCTGACTTCCTGCATTGCTATGTGTCTTAGTCCACAGGCAAATCCAAAGTTGTGAGGTCATCCACAGTGAGGCCCTAACTGGAGTCCAGCAGATGCAAGTACATGCTCTTGAACCACCAGAACTCTGAGCTATATAAGCCTCTTTTCCTTGCCAAGTATCCAGCCTCTGGAATCTTCTAGAAACAAAACACAGACTAGGAGAGTGTGCTTTAAGAAAAGTGCAACTAGATTTGTTTTGGAAGTAGATCACCTCAAATCAAAGTTAGAAAGAACAGTGTATTTATAATTGGAATTGCCTAATTGCCATAAGAAGAAAAAATGCTCTGAAAATATACCTATACCTGTATGGAATCACACTGAGCAGGAATTATTCCTACAATTGTTCCTTCCCTTGGGTCATTTAAATGGTTTAAATTCCATTTAGATATTAGTCCTACAGAAGCACCATAATTACCGAAGATAAATGCCTCATCTACTTTCAAATCTTCATTAAAATTAGCTTTGTTATTTTTGTGGTGCCCAATAGCACAGCTATTAGAGTTAAGAGTCTGTCAGCATTTCCATTTACAAACTCTGTTTTTTTTAGGGTTCATTATCTTTTCTGTTTTGAATTGCATTAGCCTGAAAATTAGCTGTCAGCATGAATATGTATTATATTACCCAAACTCCATGTACACATCAGTTTGGCAATATAGAAGGCAGAGATCAGTAACCTCTTTCCTCCTTCTTCATAAAATTCTAAGGTGTGTTGACTGCTTGATTATCTCATGACCAGGCACGTATTGAGCCTTTCAGTCATGAACTTTCTCAGAGAATTGGTCCTAAATTTGACCTAATCATTTTGATATTTAAAATTTTATGAAGAAGTCAAATTGAATATGTACTGTACTTGCTTTGGATGTACAATCCATTTTAAAGCTTCTGGACCAAATTACAGTCTCACATAATTAGAGATCTAGGAGAACTCTCTCCCTCTCTCAAAAAAGTGAGGGACATGTGATTTGTGTTGTTTCAACGAAATAATAAAAGCAGAGTAAATCACAGTGAGTGTCATTTTATTCATTTTGTTAGAGCCATTTCTTCACTTTCAAGTGGGCAATGACAGGAGGTGATGCGGCAATCACAACAGAAGCAGCAGCCGCAGGGCACAGGAAATGGAGTAAAAAGCATCTGGAATCCAGGTCACACTGTGTAACCCTTCTGTCCAGAGTAAAACCTGCAAAGACTCTCCATCTCTCGCAAATCCACTACTCATTTACTAACCTGTCACCACCTGTCTCAGCACCAGGCATCTTTGAATTATCACTGTTTATCAGAAAAAAGACAAGATCTTCCATTGTTTTCATTTTCTTTTTAAATTAGAACGTGGGAGAGGGGGCAAGATAAGTTAGATCAGAAGAAACAAGCCCCTGTACTTTGTTTAAATATAGAATATGGTATGGCACATGATCTGTCAGAAATAAATAATAAATCTGCCCCTATCACCATGGCCACAGGCAGTTGACACTGATAGGAGAAAAATATTGTCTCATAGGAAATGTTTGAGTGATCACCTCACCTATTTGTAAGGGAAGTGAAAATTGAAGTGAAAAATGAGAGAAAGACAGACCAGAATATTATAATCATTTTCACCACATATGTGATTATTTTGCCTGAATATGTAGGCCAGAGCTAAAGATTTATAGTGGCTACTCTCTACAGAAAGGAACAACTATGAAGAGTGCTATTTAAAAGCCGTCGACATGAAAACAAGAATCTGAAATATTTTTCCAACATTGAACCAATAGTGTGATTGAGATTTAAAAATAAAATTTTAAAAATGACAAGGCATTAGATGCAAGATGTCAGAACTTATAGTGAAGAAACACCATATGAAAAGTCTAATGCTTTATTAAAAGATGATCATATTTTGCCACTTAACTTATTAACCTTCCCAATAGAATTTTCATGCTTGAATAGTGGTTATTTACTATGCTGGGTATTAACTATTGCTGATCATTTGGAATATCCTATCCATGATGAACTTTGAGATCTTCATTACTATAATTTTGTCTTCTGAATTTGAGTTATACTTACAAGATAATCCAAACAATTTGTAATAGATCTTCCATTTTACTTGATTGCAAATGAACAAATTGAAGTTGCCAGATAGTTCAAGCTACATACCCAGTTATAGAGCCATCAATTCAAGTGACAATTTCTGCGAATCTGTGTTCTCAACACTTTTCCTTTCAGGATCCTGCAAAAAAGACAGAGAAGACACAATCACTGCCCTTACGCAATGGTAGAGAAGAAGAAAGAAAGAATTATTAATTAAAACACAACACTTTAAAATAAAGTTATTTAGATTCATTGACGTCAAGTTACTTGGTACATTGCTCATAGAACATGTGCTATTTTAACTGCAATCATTAGTTCTCTATTGTTGAGGGCAAAGGGGAGCATTCCCAAACTGCAGTATGCACTGTTGCATAAGCAATCACAAAATTAATATAAAGCAAAATATCAGAACAGAAGAAAATGTTGTAGGATGAGAGGCCATGACATATAGTAATGAAAACTGTTTGATGGACACACAAATGAATTAGTGATTAATAATAATTACCTAAGCTAACATTCATTACACATTGTGTGCCTCTATATTTAGCAAGGACTGGAGATGAATTTGGTCCTGTTTTATTATTCCTCTTTTACAGATGCAGGAAGGGTGGGAATATTGAATTCGAGCTGATTATTCTACATCACACAGCAATTAAGTGCAGAGCCAGGCTTGAATCCAGACCATCAATTTTAAGACAACTTATTTAACTCATGATGTCTTCTCGTACATAAGAGCTATTCATGTTGTACAGTATGTGGGGCATGAGCCTGGCCAGGCCAGGCCAGGCCAGGCCCGGCCCGGCCCGGGTGCCCCCGCCCGAGCTGGAGCCAAGTAAGATGGCGCCCAGAGGAAGTAAGATGGGCGGAATCCAAAGTTGTTTACCACTAAAACTAATTGGCTGCGCAACAACAAGGGAGGTAACAAAACTAGTAACAAGTGTATAGACATAGGGCTAGTCCTATAGAAATCCCCCCATAAGGTGATTTTTTAAGTGATTGGTTGGTCCTTAGCCCTGCCCCAATGACTGCAGTTTTGTGTCATAAAAGGTACTATTATGCAGAAGGTGACTGAGTCCTTGCTAGACTTGGCTCCCCGCTGCGTCTGATTGTCTCCGGGACCAGGAGGCTGGGGAACGGGCGAGCGGCGCGCTTACCTTTCCTCGGACCCAGTCCATCCTTGTACGGGTGGACTAAGACCCAACATCTGGCGCCCAACGTGCGGCATGAACAGTTACTTTTCGGCCGGGGCTAAGCGGTCTCTCAGGGTAAGTGAAAACCTTAGTATGGTTTATGCAGTTTCGTCCCAAAAGGACCTGGCCTTAAAGGCCTTAGGCTATATGTTAAAAAGTGTCTGGGTAGCTGTCATAACCTTGGCCCTTTGGATTCAGACGGCCAATCTCTTTTCTTGGAACACTTGGTTATGGGTGGAAAAACTCACCCTTAAGAGGGAGAGACACTTTGATACTGCCCTTAAAGCATCCTTCCACCCAGACGCTATAACCCTAGCTTCGGAGGGCGAGAGGGAGAAAGAGGAAGTGCAGGACTTGGGAGAGCCTAAAGCCTCAGAGGAAGATGGCGGGGAGAGAAAATGGGCTAAGTTTGATCAGGAATGCAGAGAGCCTGTGGAGGCACTAACTGTTGAGGTAAAAACGAAAGTAAAAATCGTCCCGTCTAGCCCATCCACCCTAGAAGGGCCGGGACCACCCCCATACCTCCCCGGGGCAGAGGCGGCCTCCCCCTATGTAGAGCCACGGAGGGAGCTTTGTGATCGGGGCACTTATGATTGCCCAGGAGGGGAGAGGAGAAATGAGGCGACCTTTGCCGGAAGCTTATCCGGTGGACATAAAGCAG
Organism: Lepus europaeus; assembly: GCF_033115175.1. NCBI lineage: Eukaryota > Metazoa > Chordata > Mammalia > Lagomorpha > Leporidae > Lepus > Lepus europaeus. Next base: position 65,771,996 of record NC_084831.1, read on the forward strand.
CATAGGGAAGTGAACTCTGGGCCAGGGAACCTGCTGCTTCAGGCCTACCCTGTTAATTTAGCTCCAGGCGGCAACAGAGCTCTGGAGTGGTATCTCTGGGAAGCGAAGGACTTAAAGGAGCTTCTCAAGGCAGTGGTGGAAGACGGGCCAAATTCCCCCTGGGCCCAAACCCTGCTGCAAGATATAGCCTATCACCCATGCGTCCCCAAGGACTGGTTGGACGTGGCCAAGGCAGTCCTCCCAAGTTTCCAGTTCATAAAGTGGTGCGCCTTCTTTAAGGAGGAGTGCTGGGTGAGAGCCAAAGCTAAGGAAACAGCCCAGCCAGCTATCCCTATTACATATGCTATGCTGGCTGGGATGGGGGAAGGGTTCTCTACGGGGATCCAGCAAGCTGTGCTACCTGCTCCGTACTGTGAACAAGTGAGGCAGGCAGGACTTAATGCTTGGTACAATCAGGATGAGGGGCCCACCGAATCTCCCATCGCGGGGGTGCGACAAAAGCCAGGAAAGTCACTGCCAAATTTTGTAGTTAGGGTCGAACACAGTCTCCGTTGTAAGTTGCTGGCTGGGGACCTTCGGGATCAGTTTGTTAAAATGCTTGTTTGGGAAGAAATGAATGCTAATCATCTGAAGGCCTGCGCTGGCCTGAGGGAGCCTCATAAATCCCCAGAGGCAGTTAAGGTGGAGCCTTCAGGTGTGGCGGCAACCCCTAAAAGCCCAACACTGCCTCAATGCACTGCGCCTCCAATTCCGCCCATGTGGCCACCCCTTTATGGTTATTCCCCTCCCTTGAATCGCCAGCCGCCATCTTGTAAACAGCGTGCCTACTCAACCCCACAGCCAGTCCTGCTAGGCCCCAACGTGCACAGTCTTCCCCGTAAATGGGGGACCATGGCTTTTCTCTGCACTCTCTTCCAGTCAGTGTAGCCTGTTGCACCAGTGCAGGCCACAGCTAGATACTCTAGGGAGACTAGTCCTTGGGCTGCTTTTTTCCTCTCCATTTACAATTCAATGCTGTCCTCACTAGGAGGGAGAAGAAAAAATGCCTTTGGCTACCACTGGCCTTACCTAAAGGAACAAAAACTTTCATCCATTAACCCTTTTCAACCTAATGAGTCTTTATTTGCAGTTAATGAAACTTTTTCTCCAGCACTACGGAAGTCTCTCATTCCCTGCCGCTTTGTTTCAGATGTGTTTCCCTGTCCTAAGCAATGGGCTCCCATGCTGATGACTAGCTCTTTTCTGTGCTGCTGTAGTTAACTTATCTGAGAGTTTGTGTCTTGAAGGTTTCGTGTTTTATTGGATTTGTCTGTCTTTAATGTTTGAGTGATTACCTAACTCTGATCAGATCTACCCCACAGCTTTGGTTAAAATACTCAGGTTATACGTACTGGTTTTTGGATGAGTAGTTTGACTCTCTAACAGTTTAAATTCTCAAATGGAGTCTACCAACTTTGGGACTTCCAGTAGGATCCCTGGAACTCTCAAAGGATGGGACTCTAAATTTGTTAAAGTAACAACTGTTTGAGTCAATTCAAATTATGCAAAGTATATTAAAACGTTGTGAATAATGTCAGACCTGTGCTGTATTCATGTTTTTGCTTTCCAGCTAGAGTGGTCTTATAAAAATGAGAGTAAATTCTGTGTATACAAGCCCTTATATTGTTAACTAAAGTAAGCCAATACAGATTGGTTCAGAGAATTAAGTTAATGCCAAAGCCCTTCGGTTTGCTTGGTAGCTCACTTGCTTGGTTTTATGCTTTAAACTTGTTTCTCTTAACGATAAAGATCTTTTCAAAGTTGTTAACATGTACTAGTGTCCATGTTTGCTGTCCAGGAGGAGTTAATGGTGTGGTATTCATTAATAACTCAGTGTCTTATGTATTGTGTACTTTTCACATCTTAAATTTGATAAGAGAGTTAGCATGTATTCTCATAGATTGTCCATACATGACAATTCAAAACTATGTAAAAGTAACTACAGGTATAAAGTTTCAAAAGGTGTGAGCAAGTCATGAAAGGTTTTAAAAGGTTTACAACTTTAAAATTGTTTACAGAGTTTTCTTTAAGTTGAGTGCTAATGCCAAAATTACATTGACCTAAAGTTGAAGTAAAAAATGTGCACTAATGTTAGTAAATATCTGGAACTGGTCTAAGTCGTAAATTTTGGAATCTGTTTTTGCAAAAACTGTAACGTCTCTTTTTAACAGTGTCTGCTTAATGGGTTACTCTGCCATTTCTAAAGTTAGGTCCTTTTTAGCTCTGTTAAATAGTTCTGCGTTATGTGCGAATTTTGTGTGCTAACTCTTATGTTCAAGGTGTTTATTTCTGGTTTCCAAGGTAATCTAGTGTATACTGTCTCTGTTAAGTTCAAATTAATAAAAAACATTGTTAAATATCGTTATAATTAGATCTACTCTAAAAGTGTTAAGATCACCCTGTCTAATGAAGGGTTATCATTTCAGGATGTTAAAAAATTCTACTCTAAGTTCTGTTGGCACCTTTAACAAACTTTATAAAAATCAAAGTTCTAAATTCTCTAAACTTTTGGTATCTCCAAAAGGGCCCTTGGAAATATCAAAAGATATATCTCTCATCTTACAGAAATAATAACCAATTGAGATGTTTAAAAGTGCTGCCAAGATGTAAAATGATTCAACACTCTACTAAAATTCCTCACAACCCACAGGAACAGGCTATGGTGGAAAAAAACCATCAATGCCTCAAAAAACAGTTATTAAAACAAAAAGGGGGAGTGGCTACCCCCCATCTACAGTTACATAAGGCCTTGTTCACCATCAATATTTTAAATTTTTTGAAAGGGTCAAGGGAGTCAAGGTTCCAAAAACATTGGGGACATTTAACCCTTAAACCTCAGAGATGGAGAGACCCTCTCACCCGACTCTGGAGAGGGCCTGACCCACTGATTGAGTTGGGAAGAGGATTTGGCTGTGTGTTCCCCATAGGGGAGTTGACTCCAATTTGAATACTGGCCAGAAATATCAGGCCTATGCCCGATGCAAGTAACAACCCACCCAGGGAGCAGTTTGCCCCTGAGGGAGATCCCCTTGTCTTTCCTCTTTCAGAAATGGATGGAGATCGAAATCCAAAGGCAGGTGATGATGCACTGTGATCCTGACAAGAAGTGCCCAGCCCAGTGACGGGGGATTCGATGACCCAAACGAGATCATCAAAACACTTCAGGAGGACCTGAAAAAGACGAAGAGAACTCCAAGAAAGCCTCTTTTGGACGAGCCTTAATGGACTCTTTCCCTACCTCTTCTCTCTTCTTGGACTGCTTCTTGCCCTGCTTTTAATCCTTGCTATTGGCCCATGCATAATGAATAGGCTTATACAGTTTATTCAACAGCGCATAGAGGCAACAAGGGTAAGACAGGTTGAGGTTCATTACTAGAGACTGCTAGCCACAGAGGGCTACGATCCCCTGAACTGGGGAAGCACCCCCGGTGCTCTCCACATTGCCAATGACGGGTAAGATTCCGGATGGACCGGAACAACCTAAGACAGGCGGTGGAGAAAGCTCACCACGCCCCCATAATTACAAGTCACGCGACACCCCAAGACGGGTAAAGCACCCAGCGTCCTGCACCAACCTAAGACAGGGCTCATGGCCAAGCTGCCTGGGTTACCAATGACGGGTAAGGGCAAGGACGGCTGGGGGCAACCTAAGACAGGGACCGCGTGCTAAAACAAAAAGGGGGAATCTGTGGGGCATGAGCCTGGCCAGGCCAGGCCAGGCCAGGCCCGGCCCGGCCCGGGTGCCCCCGCCCGAGCTGGAGCCAAGTAAGATGGCGCCCAGAGGAAGTAAGATGGGCGGAATCCAAAGTTGTTTACCACTAAAACTAATTGGCTGCGCAACAACAAGGGAGGTAACAAAACTAGTAACAAGTGTATAGACATAGGGCTAGTCCTATAGAAATCCCCCCATAAGGTGATTTTTTAAGTGATTGGTTGGTCCTTAGCCCTGCCCCAATGACTCTGCAGTTTTGTGTCATAAAAGGTACTATTATGCAGAAGGTGACTGAGTCCTTGCTAGACTTGGCTCCCCGCTGGGAACGGGCGAGCGGCGCGCTTACCTTTCCTCGGACCCAGTCCATCCTTGTACGGGTGGACTAAGACCCAACAACAGTAGTGTAGAAACACTTCCGTTGCTTTATTGTGAACAATAACTTGTTTTTGAGTAAAATTTTGTTAAAATCCTGATCATTTTTAGTACGTTTTCAGCTTGTGAAAATATATGTGTCTTATTATGCCAGTTTCAGGAGCTATGATCTTCTGAATGGATTTTCTGGAAAATTTCAGCAAAAATCACCTATTTATATGGAAGAGGTCTTAAACTTTTCCTCCTCTATAGCCTGTAGAAATTGATTCCTAGTGTTAACTTCCAGCCATTTATTATTATTGCAATTTTAAATGATAAGCGTTTGCTGGAGCAACTACGTAAAAAAATAACACTGTGGTGGTGAATTAGTAGGCAATGAGGTCACAAGATAGTACTTGATTTTTAATATAAAAGCTTCACTTCTGTTTCTACCAGAAATTTTAGTGGGTAACTATCACCTTTTTATTGTTGATTTTGTGTAGTGATGCTCCTACTCTGAAATAAAGTATTACATTTATAGCCAAGAGTCAGTGCTTCACTTGTGAAAGTATTAATTGTCTAAAGTGAAGTGAGATGATGGGTGTAATTTTGTCTTATTGAAATCTTACTTACCTGGTTTAAATTTATTAGTTTATTACATTTTCACAATAACATTATAATATAGGTATTTTATCAGTGCTAGGATTATAGTGAAGTGATTCATGTAAGTGGTGGGTCAAATCTCATCATTCTGCAAAATTGATAGTTTGTTCAGCCTTGATATTTCATATCAATTTTATTTTAAAAAATATTATATTAACATATCAGTATATAAATGAACATATTTTAGGATGGTTCCCTATGTTTTGCATAGAATTCCAGCTGTTTATTTTTTATCTGCATTTTGCAAATATAGGAGTTGGTATTTACCTTTTACAGTATCCACCTTGTATTGTCTACTATAAGAAATATTGGTGATTATTTTTTCTCCAGAGAATATTACAGACACTATTATCTCTCTATCTTTAAAAAAAAAATTTATTCATTTATTTGAGAGGCAGAGTGACAGAGAGAGAGGGAGAGACAGAGAGAGATCTTCCATCTAAACGATCACAGCAGCTAGAACTGGACGGATCTGAAGCCAGGAGCCAGGAGCTTCTACTGGGTCTCCTGCATGGCTGCAGGGGCCCAAGTATTTGGGCCCCCTTTCACTACTTTCCCAAGTCATTTGAAGGGAGCTGGATAAAAAGTGGAGCAGCTGGAACTTGAAATGGCACCCATATAGGATGCGGGTGCTGCAGGTGGAGAGAATGTCAGCTCCAATCTCTCTACCTTTTTAATCATGCGATTCCTCCATTCCTCTAGCCCAAACTATGTTTGCGATGTATCAAATACAGAACTTTAAAAAAACAAACTGATCAACAAGCTGATAGGATGTAGTTAATTTTTTAAATGAAAAGGGAGAATAGAGGTGAGGCATTTAGAAATATTAAAAAAAAAAAATGCTCGTTTTTCATTGGAGGTGATAAGTCCTAAGGGGTTAGACACAGAGACTAGATAAGTAGTCCCTGGTCAAAAATATTCAGGCAAATACAAGTAAAACTCTGATGCAAAAATTGTATTTAGGATTGAATGGAGCAGACTGATTTACTTTATTAGTATCACAGGGGACTACTTAGGATGTTTGGATAAATACTTACTGCATCAGCTCCCCAGAAGTTGTCCACCACATTTCCATCATCTTCCAACAACCAGTTCAGGGAGTAAGAAACTTAATAATGATTTTCTTGAAAATTCCTGTTTCTTCCCCCAAATTATAGAATACGAATATAGACTAATATATACCGTGAGTAGATCTGGAAGTATGCTGTCTCCCAATTATTGCATTCACTCCTTGCAAAATGTAAGTTTTTACAGAGTAAGATATAGGTCCTACACTCATTTCCCTCTACATCATCAGCATATAGTCCATTGTCCAAAACTGTGGGACCCAAACTATAATATTCACTTAACATCATCTGACTCTATGCTAGGCTATGGGGAAAATATGACACCTGGTAAATATTAAAATGTTTCCAACAGTACCAGTCTCATTGGTCATCCCACTCTAAAATTTAAGTCTATGATTGTTTTTACTTCTGTGCCACTATAGACCTTCACTAGCTTTAAAGAAAAAGGTAAATGTTCAAAGTGCCAATTTTTATTACTTGTAGTTACTACAGTATTTGTAGTGATTAATGTATTTCATCATCTCTCTTTGCTCTTGGTAAAGAGAATGCTTTTAAACTTTTCAATGACTTTGTGTTTTCTCTTAAAGAAAAAAAAATTGCTTTAATTGGTGCAAAAGGCCTTACACATATTCTTTCTCAAGAACTTCTCCAACATTATCTTCTGCTCATCTATAGCTCACACTTATTGAAGACACTGACACTTTGGCTTGCTTTAACATACTAATGTTGATGGACATTTGTGTGATATTCTTCCCCTTAGCGTTCAGTCACCCCTCAATTTGTGATAAATAGCTTATTTGTCCTCAAGCTACAATACTTTTTCTGACACCCCATTCTTAGATAAGCGTCTTTCTTCTTTTTTTCTCATAGCATCTATATACTTCAAACCTTATATTTTAAACTGAGTTAATTGTATGTTGATAGTTTCTGCAGTAATCTGTAAATTATTTGCGAGTAGGAACGAAAGTATTTTTTCTTTTTTTTTTTTAAATTTCATCCATAGAACTTAATACAGTCTAACACACAGCAAGTATGTGATATATATTTTTGAACAAAATTGAATAGTTGGACAAATACATGGAGATATTATGAAGGAGTAACATATGAATTTGGAAGTTATTAACACATGAAGAGTTTGATCAAATTCAGAGGCTGTTTTTAAACATCTCTTGCTACTTTAGTCATAAAAGAGTCACAACGTAGAATCATTCCCCTTCCCAGTTTTCAAAAGCAACTAGGTATGGCAACACATTTTACTAACTGCCAATGTCATGTAGGCCTAATTGCCTCCCATCATCTTCAGGAATCCGGCTATAACAGGTGGCTGATGGGGCCAGCCTTGTTACCAAGTCGCTGCAGTGTCTGCTCAAGTTCTCCCTACTAGGCTTCCTGCTAATGTGCTTGAGAAGGCAGCAGTAGATGGTCCAAATATGTGGGTCCCTGTTACCCACATGGGAGACCAGAGCAGAGTTTCTCACTCCTGGCTTCAGGAGGGCCCAGACTTGGCAGTTGGAGCTGTTTTGGAATCTAACCAGGAAATAGAAGTTCTCTGTCTGTCTCTCTCTGTAACTGTGCTTCCCAAATAGATCAATCAGTCAATGAATCTTCAACACAACTGAGGTCCCTTCTTTTTGTGGCTGAAACAGCCATTTCAGACCATAAAAGAGCTTTGAGAATCAAAGCTGTGCATTGCAGAAAATACACTAACACCATGGAGTGAAACTACCATAGTATTTAAGGACACCTTGACTATCTGAATGTGCATATGATAGAGAAATTTACTTAATCCCATGTAATTTAGAATCATATAGTTGCTAAACCAATCCATTATTAGTTTTAAAGGGGAGTGGAAAAGATCCATAACAGTATATCATTTAAATGTATGATAAAATTTAAAAATAAAAATAAAGCAGAGTTCTGAAAAGTTGAAGAGAACTATACAAGGAATTACCAGCAAAAACACAGTCTTCAAACATACATAAGAATCTTCCCCTTGGCCGGCACCATGGCTCACTTGGTTAATCCTCCGCCTGCGGCACTGGCATCCCATATGGGTGCCAGTTCTAGTCCTGGCTGCTCCTCTTCCAGTCCAGCTCTCTGCTGTGGCCTGAGAAGGCAGTAGACGATGGCCTAAGTGCTTGGCCCCTGCACCCGCATGGGAGACCAGGAGGAAGCACCTGGCTCCTGGCTTCAGAGCGGCTTAGCCCCGGCCGTTGCAGCCATTTGGGGAGTGAACCAACGGAAGGAAGACTCTCTCTCTCTCTCTCTCTCTCTCACTGTCTCTAACTCTACCTGCCAAATAAATAAATAAATAAATCTTTTAAAAATAAAAGAATCTTCCCCATTTTTCTCTACAGTGGCCTGCCTCCCTTACCCCAAACCCACTCTATGCTTACTTGTATCATACCCTCAGTCAAACCGCTCTGCAAGGTGCTGTCATGTTGTATACCACCACCAATAATCTGTGAGATCCCTGGTAAAGTTACATTGGAGTAATTCTTTATAACTCTATTTCATATTAATAGCTTCACAGAGCACTACCAACAAAGACTGAGTATATTATCAGATTCCATTAAGTTCTTTACCTCTTCTTCAAATGCAAGTATCATTGAGATTAATCCAAAGCTATATACTGGAGATAATTTTCTAAATAATTTTCCTTAAATTATCCAGGTAACTGAAACTAATCTACTATGTACTATATGAAACAACCAAATAGAAATTTATTTTGCACACGATTTTACCATCTTCTTCTCATTTGTTATTGATTTCAAAGTGTAACCTCATATGGTGCTTTGGCTCAGCAAATCCTTTTAGATCGTATCAATCTTCTCACATATATTCTTCCCCTTAGGTATAAAAGTAACGGTAATGGCCTGAAAGCATTGCAATGCCTTAACAATGGGTATGGAAGGGAGAAGGGGGGTTAAGTAGCATTATCATTCTTTAACTGAAATCAATTTAGCACATTTTAATGCTCAGAATTTTTCGTTCTTATTCAAATGAAAATTCCTCAAATGTGCTGCCTCCATTTGCAGAACAAATCATTATGGAGAGAAGTGTATGATATCTATTCATATCTAGCATATATTTTGAATTTCAGGACATGTGTCAGTATGAATGTTTTTTTCTTTCCCTTTATAAATTATTTTAAAATGTTAAATCAAGTTTGAGCTATAAGCATCATACAAATGTCTTTGTACTGCCTAATAAATTATGCTGGTTGAATTTTTTTCTTAAATTATTTTTAATAAGTAAGGAATCTAAATGGAAATGAATCATATGCTTGCACCATTGCTGTCAAAATGAGTTTGCATAAAAAGAATATGTATTAATATTGCATAGAAAGACCTTTAGGATATAAAAATGTGGTTATAGTATTTCTGAAAAGAATAATTTTCTGACTAAAAGTTTAGGAGCAGTATTATATTCTTTGATATTGTTACATTAAATACTAACACATTAAAATGCCAAAATGAAAATGCTCATATTAAAATACTTTATGTCACATTTTGCACAATATACCAGTTTTTTACCATCCCACTTCTTCTTTTTAACCCTTTTTTGTTTTCTTAGATCAAATGAGAATTAATTCATCACTGTGGTCTTCCAGTCACGTTTCCAAGCTTTTTGGGTTTAGGTCTTGCCTCCTGACATTGGTGACTCTATGAAGAAACAAAATGAAAGATAGCAGAGGACTTTTTCCATTCTTGGAGCAATTTTCCCCAACTTTGCAAACTTCAATGTTTGTAATATAAAACTGCCTCCAGTGAAATTCTATAAAATTATTTTAATAAAAGCATTTGGAAAGTACATATCTAAGAATAATTATTATCAAGAAAGTAGAGTAACTCAGGGGTAAGTTATCCTGGATTATTTTGGAAAATTCAATGGTAAAAGTAAACATTATTTGTCCCATTGCTAAAACTTTGTATCGAAGTGACATCTACTAACCTTTAAAGAACTATCAGAGTCAATCATACTGGAACTTCAGATTGTACTCAAACAGCTGCAGCATGCAGGAGTATACATGTAGAGGAAAGAGGTAGTAATATGCAGTGAATTTCAGTTTTCTCATAGCGGGCACCTTCCCCTAGGTTCAAAGCAGGCACCTGTGGAGGAGAAGGATTTTCAAGGTGCAGCTTGCTTGTGCCAGAATGAGCAATAAGAACAGCATCCTCCCAAAACAGAGATGAACACTTTCGTGTGACCATTAGGTTATTGAGGGACTGGAATAGGGACTGAACATTGCTTCCACCTCTCTAGTCTAAAGCAGTGTCCCAGGCAACATCTGTCAAGGGAACTTAAATATTCACTCAGAGAAATCCTTGACAGGTTACTGGCTAACATGGTAATGTCAGAACAGAGATTTCAGGGACCTCATTTAACAAAGAAAATGGTCTTTAAAAAAATTAGTTTGAAACTTACTAAACATAGGGATAATTGTAGCCCTTAAGAAGAAAAAAAAAACAAGAATCCAAGGGAACCTTGGAAAACATGAAATCTAGAGCTAGCACATTGCATTATTGAAAGTGTATAGTTCTCAAGAACAATTATAGAACATTAAAAGAACTAGGAAAGGATGATCTTCTCATGGGAAGGAAAGAAAACAACAGATGGCACCCACACAGACACCCAGCATGGATTTTGTAGAGAAAGACTTATAAACTGTCTTAAAAATGCTCAAAGAGCTAAACAATACAAGATTCCCTTTTGAAATAAATAAATAAATAAATAAATAAAACAGCTTTGAAACTGGAGAGAACAGCCCCACAATATGGTGAAAACAATGTTAGTAAGGAGATTTTCAAATGATTAATTGTGGCTGAATTTCATTTAAAGAAAAAGAAATCTCTATATTGCAGAGGCCACTATACTGCAAATAGTTACACTATATATTTGCCAAAATGAGTCACAAAGAAATTATTATATTTTAATGCAGGTAAAAACAAGTTAATAGAAATAAAACAGATGAAGAATATAAATAGATTATTAGAAAATGATACAACCCAAACTGGCAATAACCAAACTAAAAAAAAGAAGGAAACATTCAAACTCTCCCAATTACATAAACATTGTCAAGTATTGAGAAATGCTGGTTGAGGTTATTGGGAATAATTTCAAGAAAAAAAAAAAAAACAGAAAATAATTTAGGAAAAGAAAACCAGAATCTCCACAATATACGTATTAAGACCCTTTCTTCTGACAACCTATTTCTGAGATTCTAACCTAAAGAAATAATCAGGAATTTGGACAAAAATTTCATATTGAGACACTGAACATTATAATTTGTGAGAGAAATGACTTTATAACGCAAACAATTTAGGGGCAGACATTTGGTGCACTGGTTAAGTCGCTGCTTAGGATGCCTACAGATTGGAGTGTTGGGTTAGAGTCCTGGCAACTCTGCTTCTAATCCAGGATACTGCCAATGCACATTCTGGGCAGCAGCAGGTAATGACGCAAGTGCTTCAATCCCTGCTACTCCTTTGGGAGACCCAGGCGGATTCTTCGCTCCTGGCTTCTGCCTGGCTCAGCCCTCACTATTGGAGGTACTTGGAGGGTAAACTCCAGCCTGTTAACTTCCATGGTACACATTAACAGAAAGTGGGGATGAGAAGCGGACCGAGAGCCTGAACCCACACAGTCCTATATGGGATATGGGTGTCCTGAGTAGATTTTTAACCATTGCACCAAATGCTCGCCCTGAAAAGGCAGATAGTAAACCTGTCAAAAAGTGGAAAACAGCTCTCTGCTATGGCCAGGGAAAGCAGTGGAAGATGGCCCAAGTCCTTGGGCCCCTGCACCCAATGTGGGAGACCCGGAAGAAGTTCCTGGCTCCCGGCTTCAGATAGGCACAGCTCCAACCATTGCAGCCATCTGGGGAGTGAATCAGCAGATGGAAGACCTCTCTCTATAACTATGTCTTTCAAATAAATAAAATAAATCTTTTAAAAAAATGGAAAACAGACAAATGATAGAAAATAAAAGGATAGAAAACCTAACAATCACTAAGTATAAGCAACCTTGTGTGGCTACATAAATGTCAAATAAGTAGGCTCCAAGGAAAAGAATATTATCAGTAATAGTTTCAGTGACAAGCAAGTATATTAATAAAAACAAAATCTGACAACCTTAAATTTGTAGCTACCACGATTGAAGTTCAAAATACATAGAACAAATTCATCAGATATAAAGAAGAAAAAGCTACGAATTTAAAAGTGCCTCTTTTTATATTCAAATAACAAATAAAACCATAAAACTGTAGGTGAATAGAAGATGTGAATGAGTTTAATATCCAACGTGACCCAGCAGACAAAAAGAGAACATTACATCTAACCACAAGACAATGTATGTGGAACACCCACTTATATCTTTTAACCTAGGAATATTATAAACCTAAAATACTTTTTTAAAAAGATTTATTTATTTATTTGAAAGTTGAGTTACACAGAGAGAGAGGAGAGGCAGAGAGAGAGAGAAAGGTCTTCCATCCACTGGTTCACTCCTCAACTGGCCGCAATGGCCGGAGCTGTGCCAATCTGAAACCAGGAGCCAGGAGGTTCCTCCAGGTCTCCCAAGTGACCCAAGCACTTGGGCCATCTTCTACTGCTTTCCCAGGCCACAGCAGAGAGCTGGATCGGAAGTGAAGCAGCCAGGACTCGAATCAGCACTCATATGGGATGCTGGCAGTGCAGGAGGCAGCTTTACCAGCTACACCACCGTGCTGGCCCCAAATCTAAAATACTTTATCAGTTTGAGATGTTATAGAACATGCTGTCGAACCACACCAGAATAAATTACAAATGAGTATTTAAAACAGCTGGAAAAGTCCTAAATAACTAGAAATTAAAGAGCTACTTCTTAATAACCTATAATTCAAATAAAATTAACAAAGGAGATTTTACTTGTATATGTGTAAACACAGAGATGAGTATGCAATTTATAGGTATTATGATTAAATAATCTGTTAATATTTATGGAATGAAAGTAAGCCAGAGCTTAGGAGTAAAACGTACAGATCTAAACACTTTCTTAGAAAAGAACAAAGTTTCAAATTGTATAATGAAAGAAGATATAAATGAAAAGGGATCTATAACACAATTGTGGATTGAAAAACTCCATATAATGGTAGTCATTCCACACAAATGAATCTATTCATTCAAGTTAGTGCTTATAAAAAGCTATTCACAATTATTTCTATTTTTTAAAGATTTAATTTAATGTATTTAAAAGGCAAAATTATAGAGAGGGAGAGAAATGGAGTAAAAAGACATGAAATAAAAGAAATATTCCATCTGCTGGTTCCTTCTCCAAAAGGCTACCATGGTTATGATTGGGATAAGCTATAGTCAGGACCTTGGAACTACAGCCAGGTCTTCTATCTTGTAGCAGATGTCCAAGGTCTTGGAATATTATCTACTGCCGTCCTAGGTACATTAGCAGGGAGCTGGAGCTGGAACGGAAGTGGAGTAGTCAGTACTCAAACTGGTGCTCCAATATAGAATGTGGGTGTTGTTAGCAGTGGCTTAACCTGCTTTACCACAAAGTCATCCCAACACGTCATGTTTATCTTTACTGTTTTTCTGATTATTTTTTCTGTCTTTCACTAAGCGAAGACTGTCAAAGTTTCTAACTACTGTGGGATTAATTGTGGATTGTGGGTTAATCTACTTTACTTTCCAATATTTTCAGTTTTGGATTGACGTGATTTGGATCTCTGCTATGTAATGCACATGCATGTATCTTCTTTCATTGTGGATATATTCTTCTTTCTGAATTCTACATTATCAGATAGTAACACAACCAATCTACTTTTTTTTTGAGTTTTGCTTTTACAGTACATATATTTCTGTCCTTTCAGTTTTTAGTCCATATTTACCTTCTTTTTTTTAAGATAACTTATTTTTAATTTACAGTGTAATCAAAGACTTAATGTTTCAGTGAATAAAGAGTTCAGCAAACAAAAAAATATACCTTAGTTCAGCAGGAATTATTGCTAATTTCCTTTCACTTTCAACTTCCTGTTTATTGTGGATTTCCTACAAACAACATTTGGATGCTTGCTTAAATCCAATTTGACAATCTTTGTCTTTGATTTAGTATGTCTTGACCATTGAGAATTAATTTCATTTTTGATCTGGCTTATTTATTGCCTCTGTATTACTTTTTTCCTTGTTCATTTACTCTGTTGTTTTTTCTTGATTCCTCCTTATATTTGGCTTATTTTGGATCATTTTTATCAGTGTTGCATTTTATTTACATTTGGATTTTTTAGGTACACCTTCCTATTATTTGTTGAAAGGTTTCTTCCAGGTCTCCCATGTGGGTAGCAGAGGCCCAAGCTGTCGGGCTGTCTTCTGCTATTTTTCCCAGGCCTTTAGCTGGGCACATGATTGGAAGCGGAACACCCAGGACACAAAGGGTGCCCATTTAGGATGCAGGTGTTGCAGGTAGTAGCTTGACCCAATGTGCTAGAATGCCAGACCCTATTTACATTTTTTCTCTTAATTTTTTGAGATAACACACTTTCAATTTGCTTTATAATCATAGGTTCAGTGCTTCTCTAAAGAAAGAGCTCTGCAGGTGAAAGGAAAATGAACCACTGCCCCAGAAGGGTGGAGACAAGGGTTCTAGAAAGAATCGAATCACAGCATGTCAGCTTAGCTCAAACCAAATCAGAATAAACATGATATTTGTCTTTGGGACATGGTATATTTTAGCCAAAATGAAAAGCTTAAACAGTCTCTTTAAGCAAAACGTATTTATAGTTTTGACTATAAATAAACCAAAAAAATGATAATAAACAAAAATTGATAATCTAATTTGATTTATGGACAACCCGCTTTTAAAAATCTAATGAAAATAAATACAAATGAATAAGAATTTTATTGTTTAGCAGATCTGCTGTGATTATCCAATATATTATGCATATAAAATGTTGTACATTTTTGAATGATTGCATTTATTTCACCTATAATCAGATTTTTTTTAGATTTATTTATTTATTTAAAAGTAGAGTTACAGAGAAGCAGAGACAGAGTGAGAGAGACAGAAAGAGAGAGAGAGAGACGTCTTTCATCTACTGGTTCACTCCCCAAATGGCTGCAACAGTCAGAGCTGTGCCAATCCGAAGCCAGGAGCTTCTTCTGGGTCTCCCACAAGGGTGCAGGGGCCCAAGGACTTGGGCCTTCTACTGCTTTCTCAGGCCATAGCAGAGAGCTGAATTGCAAGTGAAGCGCCCGGGACTAGAACCCTGTGCCCATAAAGGATGCCAGCACTGAGGGAGGAGGCTTTACTCACTGCACCATAGTGCCAGCCTTCGATTTCTTTTCGATTTTCTCAAAGTGTCCAACTGAAATCAATCTGCTTGTCAATATTTCCAAAATTAATAAGCTGTGTGGGTTCTTGCCACAAATTCAGAGAATTCTGAATCCTGGCTCAAATAGACCAGGTAGCATGGGAAGTTTGTTAAGCTTTCTATTTAGTGAGAGAAATGCACAGGGGAGTGAAGGCTTTAAGGGAGAAAGAAAAGTCCAGAAATTAAGCTGGGATCCATACCGAGCAGAGCACAGGCCAAGAGCCACATACAGTGAATGCTTGGTTATGAGCCTCCACAAGCAGCTTAGCAGGAGCAGCGAAGCGAACAAAGGCTGAGAGAGGGCGAGCAGCCTAAAGGTGCGGGGCAACAGGGCAACAAAGGGCAATGGTGGCGAAAGAATGGCTGGGCCCCACCATGTTCCAGGCCTTTTATTCACTTCCAAAGGGGCATGGTCATGTAGCCTGATTGTAAGGTGGACATACAGGTGGGGTCAGGTAGGGGGATGAGATCACACAGGGGTGTGGTCTTCCAGCTCACAAATTTAATCAATTTTATCCTATCTGCCTGCCTACATCATTCTCCCCTCAGACTCCATTCCCTTTATCCTAAGGGATGTTGAAGGGTGTAGAGTTCATATCTTCTACAGCTGCTTCCTGCTTATGAGGGCGTAGCACAGGCTCTGCCTGTCCTGGGTCTGGAAGTCTCAGTCTATCATCTAGCAAATTCACTTTATGAGCTGGAGGAGTTTCAGTCATCACCAGTGGCTGTGTCCTCTGTATGGCCACTTATTCCCATAATTAAGTAAATAATTTATTCCCATAAATAAGTAAAACTGGAACAAAACCCATTGCAAGTGGAATGCCCCTTAAGATGAAAAGAACATATCTTACTCCCAGATAGTTGGTGACCCTTATGTAGATTATAAACTCATTTAGCTTGAGCATAGAGAGTTATAATAGAAGAACCCATTAAAGAGTTTTATTGTCAATAACAATTTCCAGAGAGAATCAAAAGAGGCAGGTACAGCATGGCTGCTTTAAGGTGCAGCAGCCTTGATGTGGTGAAAGCAAAAGCTTTACTTATCTTTTACTTAAGATCTTTGATTGGCTAACAGGAATTATGAGGCATGCCCTTTTTTAATTTTTTTTTTTTGACAGGCAGAGTTAGAGAGAGAGAGAGACAGAGAGAAAGGTCTTCCTTTTTTCCATTGGTTCACCCCCCAAGTGGCCACTACGGCTGGCGCCTTGCGACCAGTGCACTGCACTGATCCAAAGCCAGGAGCCAAGTGCTTCCTCCTGGTCTCCCATGTGGGTGCAGGGTCCAAGGACCTGGGCCATCCTCCACTGCACTCCCGGGCCACAGCAGAGAGCTGGCCTGGAAGAGGAGCAACTGGGACAGAATCCAGCACCCTGACTGGAACTAGAACCTGGTGTGCCAGTGCCGCAGGCGGAGGATTAGCCTATTGAGTTGCGGCACCAGCCAGGCATGCCTTTTTGAGTTCACCTGTGAAGATTTAAGAGTTACAATTTAATCCTAATTTCACAGAGGTAGTGGTGCTCAGTAGTACCTGGTAAGGTCTCTTCCATTTGACCTGCAACTGATCTGAAGAGGATCTGTCTGTGAATGTCTTGCTTAGGAATCCCTAATGTTGGAACTTTTGTTAAAAGCTCTTTAATTCTTTGGAACACCTTCTATAGCTCCCCTGTCCAGCATAGTGTGTCTGGGGCAGGGCCTTTTAAAGCCTTGTAGAAAGGCTTGGAATACAATCCTGGAATCCATATTCCATGGAGTCTTGCCATCAGTGATTCCCAGTGTTGGAGATTCTGTCAGAAACTCCTTAATTCTTTGAAACAACTTTTTTAGCTCCTCTGTCCAGCAGTGTGTGCATCAGAGCCTTCTAAAGCTTATACAAAAGCTTGGAATCAAAATTTTAGAATCCAAATTCCACAGAGTCCTGCCGTTCCCAGAAATATCCTTAGCTGCCTTTTTAAATAGAATACCTTCCCTTCCCTTTGATGTAGGCAGGCAGATAGGATAAAATTGATTAAATTTGTGTGCTGAGAGACCACGCCTATACCACACCCCTGTGTGATCTCATCCCCCTACCTAACCCCACCTGTGTGCCCACCTTACAATCAGGCTACATGACCACACCCATTTGGAAGTGGATAAAAAGCCTGGAACACAGTGGGGCCCAGCCATTCTTTCGCCACCATTGACCTTTGTCGCCCAGTTGCCCTGCACCTTCGGGGCTGCCTGCCCTCTCAGCCTTTGTTCGCCTCGCTGCTGGTGCTAAGCTGCTTGTGGAGGCTCATAACCAAGCGTTCACTGGATGTGGCTCTTGGCCCGCGCTCTGCTCGGTATGGACCCCAACTTAATTTCCAGACTTTTCTTTTCCCTTAAAGCCTTCACCCCCTTAAAAAAAACTTCCCATGCTGCCTGGTCTATTTGAGTCAGAATTCAGAATTCTTCTCTGAATTTGTGGCAAGAATCCACACAGCTCATTAATTCCAGAAATATTGATAAGCAGATTGGTTTCATAACTATTTAGTTAATTGTATTTATTACTTTAAAATATTCTAGATTAAATATAATTAAGCACATTATTTTCAAATCTAGTGATGTTTCTAGTGAACTCTCAGGAGGGCATTTTATTTTACCATGTAAGCGTCTTCCTTTTTTAATTTTTAACATAGCACCCAAGTATTCTAGAGTTCTACAAAACCATTTTTAAAGCACCTCTTAAATATCCATCTGCATTAATATTAACAGATAAGTCTCAATAGAAAATTATGTCATGGAATTAGTCAGGAAATTAGTTGACTCATAGCATTGTTAAAAAGGAAATAATACTGCTTTGTTATTAAATTGGAATTGGATACAGCGGAGGACATTAGTTTTACTATGAAGGTCTATAACAAAAATTAAGAGGAGGTTTATTATATTAATGTCGAAGTAATTCTGCAGTTTAAAAGCAATGAACAGTCATTCCATGGAAGGGAATATCGATATTCACTTGACTGCTATGAATTGCGCTATAGAATATGGTAAAAATGAGGATTCTATTAGATCCAAATGAATACACAGTTTACAGATAAATGATGAAAACAATAGAACTCTTATTTCTTTATATATTTTTTTTGACAGCTAGAGTGGACAGTGAAAGAGAGAGACAGAGAGAAAGGTCTTCCTTTTTTGCCGTTGGTTCACCCTCCAATGGCCGCTGTGGCCGGCGCATCTCGCTGATCCGAAGCCAGGAGCCAGGTGCTTATCCTGGTCTCCCATGCGGGTGCAGGGCCCAAGCACTTGGGCCATCCTCCACTGCCTTCCCAGGCCACAGCAGAGAGCTGGCCTGGAAGAGGGGCAACCGGGACAGAATCCAGCGCCCCAACCAGGACTAGAACCCGGTGTGCCGAGGCCGCAAGGCGGAGGATTAGCCTGTTAAGCCACGGCGCCGGCCTATTTCTTTTTATTTTTAAGTGGACTGTCTCTCCCTCTTTCTGTCTGTAACTGTAATATCAAATAAATAAATAAAATAAAAACTTTTTTTTTTGACAGGCAGAGTGGACAGTGAGAGAGAGAGACAGAGAGAAAGGTCTTCCTTTGCCGTTGGTTCACCCTCCAATGGCCACTGTGGCTGGCGCACTGCACTGATCCGAAGGCAGGAGCCAGGTGCTTCTCCTGGTCTCCCATGGGGTGCATGGCCCAAGCACTTGGGCCATCCTCCACTGCACTCCCGGCCACAGCAGAGAGCTGGCCTTGAAGAGGGGCAACCGGGACAGAATCCAGCGCCTCAACCGGGACTAGAACCTGGTGTGCCGGTGCCGCAAGACAGAGGATTAGCCTGTTGAGCCACGGTGCCAGCCACTTTTTTCTTTCTTTTTTTTTTTTTTTTTAAAGACATGTCAGTTAACATGGAATTAGTATTTACTACTGTCTAGCAGCACACTTGTTTTCTCATTTCACATTTGGCACACATTATTTGCACACCTACTGTAAATGGAAGCAATTAGAAGCAAGCATTTTAAATGGCACAATAATTTACAGAGAAGTTTGGTAACTGAAGTGAGGTTTGATTATCTAAAGTCTCTTGATTTCAACCTACAAAATCAAACTATAAACTGCTTTTTTGTACTTCAGTATTTAATTATAGAAAAATAACAAAATATATGATCATCCTCAAATGTTTTATCACAAAAATTCATAAAATAACAAATGTTTTTAAATTGCAAAGTTCTCATCTAATCTTGTTTTCATAATTGAAGCTATTTAAGTATATTATTGTCATGATGTAGATCTATGTCTTCTGAATTACAAAAAAAGGGACTAAATCTATTATTCCTTCTTGAACAGATCTGCTTTTAATTTTGGTAGGATAGACAAAGTAATTTTTTCTTTGACTAAGTTCATGAAGATTCTAAACTAATTTTCAGTAAAACAAGAAGTCTTCCTAAAATAAACAAAACAAACAAACAAAAAACACTTGAAATAGGACTGCCTTAGGACCCAGCAATCTTACTGCATGGTGTCCACATTGCATAGATGTATTCAAATATGATGAATCCCATAAATAGATATAATTATTGTTGATAAAATTTTAAAATTGCACTGTCATGGAGCTTCCTGAAGCACCAGCATCCCACATAGGTGTTGGTTTGAGTCCTGGCTGCTCCACTCCTGATCCAGGTCTCTGCTATGTCCTGGGAAAGCAGTAGAAGATGGCCCAAGTCTTAGGTTCCCTGCACCTGTGTGGGAGATCCAGAAGAAGTTTCTGGCTCCTTGCTTCAGATAAGCTTGGCTCTAGCAGTTGCTACTATTTGGGGAGTGAACCAGTATATGGAAGACCTCTCTCTCTATGTCTCTGTCTT
This sequence comes from Lepus europaeus, assembly GCF_033115175.1. Taxonomy (NCBI): domain Eukaryota; kingdom Metazoa; phylum Chordata; class Mammalia; order Lagomorpha; family Leporidae; genus Lepus; species Lepus europaeus. The sequence goes on from NC_084831.1 coordinate 65,792,018, forward strand.
TCTATGTCTCTGCCTTTCAAATAGATAAATAAATCTGTAAAAAAATTTTAATATTATGTATGCAGTTTCATCATATGCTAAAGTCACTTTAATTTCTTAAGTGGTTGCCTTTTAATCCTAGACTTAATTTAATGTGACATTTTTTGTCCTAAGTCACAAAATTGGAATTATCAAATAATTCATGTATACATAGAAATTCTCTGGCAGAAAGATACTGTGTAAATATTCTATGATATATAACCTGCTTTCCAGTATGCTCTATTTGTTATGCTTTTATTTTGTGCATTACCTTTAGCTTATATAGATAGAACAAGAATATAATTCCACTGGTTAAAAAAAATTCCTACACTTTGATTCAGTTTAAACAGCAAATACTTTGTAATATGATCTCTCTTTTATTGGATTAGTTTTTTCAAATGTTCCAGAAACTAGGTTGTTTATAAATAATCCATATGGCAATATAAGTATTTGTGGAGGAGTTAAACTGTTGCATATGTTTTAGAGAGCTGATGTAGAAAAAATCAGCTGCAAATCCAAAATGAAAACAAAGCTTATGTCTCCCAAAATGTTTCTTTATATTTGTTTAGCATTTTAATTTCTTTACACTTATTTAGTATTGTAATATCTTAAGTTCTTCTTAACTACTTTAAACATTTTTATTTTGTTTTTCTCTGTTATGCTTTGTTTCTCTCTATCACAGGAATCCTAAAATAGTTGATTCTACTGAAATTGGAAATAGAGGCCTTGCATCTCATATTTGCACTCTAATATTCTGTCAGGAGACAGAATGGATTTGTGTACTGTGGGTGATCCTGTGCCTGGCTGAGAGACTGCCTGCCTGGCCTGTGCAGGAGGTAAAGAGGGCATAGCAATAGCACACCATGCCTCCTGGGGAAGACCCTTGTTGGGGACTCAGCACACTGAGATCCACACATGACCTGACTGCTAGCAGGTGGCAGGGACCCAAAGCACATTTCCCCCACCCCCACTTCCTGTTGAGGGTCCTTGTGATTGTCAACAGGTAAATAGCTTCCAGGTGTGGCTCAGACCCCTAAGACTACCTGGAAGGCTAAGTAGGCTATGTTACCTTCAACCTGACTGGAGATGCATAGCAGCACTGGTATCGGCTTTATCCTGTAGAATTAGTGTTGCTACCAGGAACTAGCTACTCCCCTTTGCCTGCCTTATAAAAGCTTGTGCCTAACTGTTAATAAACATGTTCCCTGAAACTGTCCCCAGTGCTTCTTGTTGAAGAACACCGTCACCTCACCATCCGACAGTGTAGGCCTTGTAGCCTGAGCCCATATGTATACTTTCTGCCTTGTCTAGGGTCAGGGCTTCCTTGTCTTACCTTTTGTCTTGGAGAATAAATAGGACCACAATCAGGCAGACCTCATTAGCCTATTGAGTCTGATTAAGGAGTCAACTTGAATTCTGTTTAAACAAAATTGTATACACCTTGTTTTTGGCTTTCCACACTTTTGAAATTTCTGATATCAATAATTTAAAAATAAGTGTAATAGTTGTCCAAAAATTAATAGTTAAGATTGCTTAGTACATATAATTTATCTTTTTGATGTAGAAAAACATTTTTATCTTCTTGATATTTGAGAAAACTATTAGATATTTCTATTATGTAGATATATAACAAGAATTGTAATTTATGAAAAATATGCTATTTATTTTTGCATTTTTATATGTATGAATATACATTATGAGTGTAGTCCTCATCATCATGGAACTCAGATCAATGAGCTTTGACAAACATATCCATGTGAGTTCATATAACAGTAAGATACAGAGTATTTTGAACATTCCCAAAAAATACCTTATACCTGTTTGTATAGTTCATTATTTTCTATTCTAACAGCCTCTAGTAGCCATTCACTTTTTTCTTGTCCTAGTTTTTTTTTTTTTCCTTTGGTTTATTTGTTGATATGGCTATATAAGCATATAAACAATTAAACAGTTTTCATAATATCATATTCATGAATTTGTCATTTTTAAGTCAAATACCCAAGTGTTATTTATTTGGATTGTGTCTAGTTTGGGATGTTATGAAAAAAGCTGTTAGCAAAGTGATTTTTTTCAAAGGAACAAAAGCATTCCATTGAAAAAAGTGGTCTTCTCAACAAATGGTGATGGCACAACCTGACATGCACACCCAAAACATCAATCTAGACACTTAAACACTTTCCAAAAATTAACTCAAAATAGGTCACAGACCTAAATGTAAAACACAAAACTATAAAAGTCCTAGAAGACAATATAAAAGAAAATCCAGATGAAATTGTGTTTGTCAATGTCTTTTTTGATGCGACACCAAAGGCGTAATCCATTAAAGACAGAATTATTAAAAGGCGTTTCATTAATTTTTAAAAATAACCTGTGATCTACAAATGTTACAGTTAATAGAATGGATGGTCAAGCCACAGACTCAAATAAAAGACTTACAAAAAAGAGTTACCCACTTCAGAACTATTATCCAATATATTAAAAACTATTAAAATTCAATGATAATAAAATAACAACTCAATTAAAAATCAGCTCACGCTTCAACAGACAGCTCACCAAAAAAAAAAAAAAATACAGATATTGAGGAAGTCATGAAAAAATGAACCACTGTATTTTATTAGGGAATTACCAATTAAAACTGAGATAACACCACAAATCCATTAGCATGGCCAAAATACAGGAAACTGACCAGATCATAAGCAATTGGGGATGTGTAACAGAGCTTTACTCATTGTAAGAATGCAAAATGATGCGAACATTACAGAACATATCTTGGCAGTTTCTTACAAAATCAAACATGTTCTTACCATATGATAAAGCAATTAGGGTGCTTGAAATTTACCCAATACATTTAAATTTGTTGCAAATCCTTGCAGATAGATGTTGATAGCAACTTTGTTCACAACTACTCAAACTTGAAACTAACCATGATGTCCATCAACAGATGAATGCAGAAACTCTAGTTTATATCCGGACATGCAATATTATTTAATGTTATTAGGAAATGAACTGTTGAACCTTAGAAAGACATGGAAAAATAGGAATGCTTGATTGAATGATAATTGTAAGATAGGTAAATGTTTTTTAAAAATTAAGAAACTTACATTCATATTGCTAAATCAAAGTAGACATTCTGAGAAGACTGCATATTTTGTAACTCAGCTACTTAACTTTCTGGAAAAGGAAAAACAATTGAAAAAATGAAAAGTACACTGGTTGTTGGGGGTTAAGGATGAGAGAGGAATTGATAGATGGTACATGCAGGACATTTAGTACATTAAAACTATCTTGATGATACTGTAATGGCACACATATTTCATTACACATTTTTCCAGACCTTTAGAATGTACAATACCTACAGATTCCTTCATAATAGAATTAGTTCCCTACCTTAAAGAGAATAGAGAAATGAAAGAACAAGTTGGGCTTAGAATAGAGAAATGAGGGAGCAAGTCCTAGATCACTTGCTGACAATAGCAATATTACATGAATACTTAGCAAACCGTTTCAACCCTTAGATAAGAACTTAATAAAACATTTACCAGAAGGTCCAATGCCTTCTATAAATTTTAAGAATCATGTATTTGAAAACACCTCTTAAATATCTAAGATGGTGTAGTTTGTTTAACCAGTAAACTTAAGCACAACCATATAAAATGTTTTTAGTTTCTTTCTACCAACAAGTTTGAAACATATGATACACAGATTCAGGTCACACAAATTAAAATGTATCTTTGATTGATTTTAGCAGCTTAAATTTATGGACAATCTTATCTAAAAGCCAATTAAAATAAAACTCTTAATAAAATTTCCCCATGTGGACATACAATATGTACGCACATATAACATAGCATAATAGACCAATATCAAAATCCAAAATATCTGGTTGAACTAAGATTCCTTAAAATCATGACATAACATAGACCAAATTGGATCATTGTTACAAGGTGATTATTCAAGTCTTTGAAAATAAGCACATAGTTAATTAACCCATAGCTCTTAATAAAAATTCAGCTGTTTTTGAACAATTAGAATTTAACAGACATCAAGAGAACATAATAGATTACTTTAACACATTGCTCTAACAGTGCATCAGAGTTTAATTCTATGTCAAAGAGAAATTGAGCTTCCTGTGATCTTTTGCTGTGAGGTTTCCTTCCTTTACCTTCTTTCATATTGGTGACCATGTTTCTGTGTTTCTGTGTGTAACACATCTTTAAGCATCTTTTGCAGGGCAGGATGAGTGGCAACAAATTCTTTCAGTTTCTGTTTGCTATGAAAAGTCTTAATTTCACCTTCATTCACAAATGAGAGCTTTGCAGGATATAATATTCTGGGCTGGCAGTTTTTCTCTCTTAGTACCTGGGCTATGTCTCGCCATTCCCTTCTAGCTTGTAGGGTTTCTGATGAGAAGTCTGCTGTGAGTCTAATTGGAGATCCTCTGAGAGTAATCTGACGATTCTCTCTTGCACCTTTTAGAATCTTTTCTTTATGTTTCACTGTGGTGAGTTTGATTACAATGTGTCGTGGTGAGGATCTCTTTTGGTCATGTTTATTAGGGGTTCTATAAGCTTCCTGTACTAAGATGCCTCTGTCCTCCAAACCTGGGAAATTTTCTGCTAGTATCTCACTGAAAATGCCTTCTAATCCTTTCTCCCTCTCCATGCCTTCAGGAACTCCTAGAACCCGAATATTAGATTTTTTAATAGTATCCTGTAGATTCCCGACCATATTTTTTAGATTTCTAATTTCTTCTTCTTTTCTTTGGTTTGCCTGTTTCCTTTCCTGTTCTCTGTCTTCTAAGTCTGATATTCTCTCTTCTGCTTCGCCCATTCTGTTTTTAAGGCTCTCTAATGTGTTTGTCATTTGATCTATTGAATTCTTCATTTCATTATGATTTCTCGTCACAATCACCATTTCTTGTTCCACTAGTTGTTTCATTTCATTTTGATTCCTCCTTAATATTTCACTTTCACGAGAGAGATTTTCTATCTTGTCCTTTAAGGATTTCTGTAGTTCAAGAATTTGTTTCTGAGAACTTCTTAATGTTCTTATCAATTGTTTGAGATCCGCTTCTTGCATTTCTTCCATCTCATCATCTTCATAATCTTGAATTGGGGTGTCTTTTTCATTTGGGGGCGTCATAGTGTCTTCCTTGTTCTTGTTAGCTTGGTTTTTGCGTTTGTTGTTTGGCATGTTGGAGATATTTGGTTTCTTCACTGTGGTGTTTTTTTTTTTTTTCTTGTTACACTATGACTCTAGATTAAGTGGACTGTCTGCTTTTGGTGGAGCCTTAGAGGCTTGAGATGGGTGTGGACTGAGAGCTGTGTTTGGTTCCTCAGGGTTGAGGGTGTGTCAAGATGACACTCCCAGGTTAGGTGTGGTAAATGTCTCTTTCTTTTGTTGATTCAAAAGGGAAGTAATTCTGCACAGCTGAATGTAATTGGAGGTAGTTAGCAGGCAAATGATATACCCACAGGAGCCAGAGATTGGAAGCTCTTTCCCAAGGACCACACAGGGAATCTCCACTGCCCTCGGTGTGGGCTCCAATTCTCCTGCAGTCTCCCACTGGGTTGCCAAGTTAGATGCTAATCTCCAGTTATTTCACCCCTCCCCCCAGAGTCAGGTTTTTCTGCTAGGCTCAGGGCCGGTGCAGACCTGAGGTCGCCCTGCTTATGACGTATGTCCAAAATGGCGCCTGCTCTTTGTCTTGCTCGCCCTTGAGGGGTGAGCGGAGAGAGAGAAACTCGTGTCCGTTTCGGTCACTTTTTTTTTTCCCTCTCTCTCTTCTAGTTAGCCTGGTGAACTTTTCCTCACGGAGTTTCAAGCCTCGTTCCTTCTAGCCTCCTCTTTCCGCTTTTTTTTTTTTTTTTTGCTAGAATTTACAATTTGCTAGAATGTACAATACCAAGAGTGACCCATCAGGTAAACTGTAGTCTATGGCTAACAATTATGTGTCACTATATTATTTTCTCAACACTAAAATAAGGGATGTTGATAATGGGAGAAATTATTTTGTGGTGGTGTGATAGAGGACTTTGTCTTTTAATAAGCTTGTTTCTAACTAACATGATTAAGGTTGTGATAGAAGTCTCCCCTGGTGAGACAGAAAAAAAGAATGCTCATTATCTTCTTGCCTATGAGTGATTCAACTATAGTTATTATCTGCTTACGTGTAGCCATTTCAAGTTATGCTTGCTAGTACAGAGCAATGGTTATACGCCTTGCTGGATAAAGTATTGCTCAGTGTATATGGAAAAATCATCGGTAACCATATATGCATGCTCAGTATTGCATCAATTCCTGTGGCCAACATGCAGCATTAAAATATCCAATAAAATCTAAGCATGTTGCCATATAAGAGACAAAGAAGCTAAAGCCATATATAAGAAAATATCTCTCTTTATTGGGGCTCAGACTTTTGGATAAGAAGGTCCACCTAGGGCTTATACCAGCATAAATAATAAAAGACTACTACCTGTAAAAGGTCTTGGAGTCTTGTCTCTGTACACAAATCCCCATAACAGTGGAGGAGAAGGTACACAGAATGCTTCTGCATCTTTCTCTTTATTTTTCCATGAGTGTAAAATTTCTATACAAAATAAAGTACTTGAATCATCATTCTAAATGCTGTTGCTGGCATTAATTTAAGGGAGTTCTTGTGCATACATTTTTTTCCCATTTCTTTTACATAAAAACCAGAAATTGGAATGCTGGATTGAATGACTGTCTTTACCATTAACTTTATACTTCCAACTTGTTTTCCAAAGTTGCAATGCTGTTTTGGATTCTCACTAATAATGGGTGAGAGTTCTACTATTCCACATCCTCAATAGCATTTGATATCAATTATCATTTTAAGTTTAGCCATTCTAAAAGGAATGTAATAGTATGAGTACAGCTGTATTTTTTTAAATGAAAGATGTTGAGAAAATTGTGATGCTATTTTGTGTTAATTATGTATCTTTACTTTCATTTTACCTGAAACATAGAAAGCCATGAGGAGACAAAAAGTCCTCATACTTCCAAATGTCTGCAACAGCCCAGGTTCTGTCTGACCAAAGCCAGGAGCCAAACATTCAATCCAGGTCTACCCTGTGGGTAACAGTGATTCAAGTAACTGAGCCATCATCCATTGCCTCCCAAGATGCACATTATCAGGCAGTTGAATCAAATTTGGAGGAGCCAGGACTCAGATCAAGGTCTTCAAGATGGGATGCAGGTGTCCAAAGCAGTGTCTTAATTTCTGTGCAAATTCCAGCCTCCAAACTTATTTTTTAAAATCCATTTTCCATTAGTGTTTTGAAGGATCCTTAAATATAACAAGATCAAGTATCTCATATATAATATCAATAACTCAGTAACATTAATTATCTTGTCTGATGAATGTCATTGATATATATTTTCTAATTTCTAGAACAAAACTATTATTTTTGAAAGAAATTGTAAATTATTTAATCACAGAGAAGATCAATCTACCATATTTACTTAAATATCACACTAAATGTTATTCCAGATAGCTTTTCTTTTTCTCAACTGTTAATTCAAGGTCCTCTTCACCACTAAATTAGATATTTGGAGTAATCTACTTCTCTCATCCCATAATTTCATCCTTCAATCCCTCTTCTATCCTTACTACTACAAACTGGGACTAGTTGTACTCTTCATGGTTACATCTTACTATAATATATTCCTGACACATTCCTTAATTCTTGTTCTTTCAAGTCCATCCTCTTAATATATCCTAAAATATTCCACTCTCATTTTTCCTACATCAGTTTTGCTTTTTCTATTTTTTATTATTAATACAAAGATAACAGACTTCATATATATTTCATAGATAAAATTCTAAGAACATAGCTCTACTTTCTTCCTTCCCTCCATCCTCCCCACCTCCTTTTTCAATTTTTGTGATAACTACATCAATTTCGGGATTAAAGTTCTCTATTGGAATGACATTGCCTGTGTAATGATGTATAAATTCTTTAACATGACAAATTGAAGTTCTCATTATCTAATCCCTGGATTTTGCTCCAGATTCACCTAAGTTTTCACAGTTTAAATTTCAGCAACAGAAATCACTTAGGTAATTATTAATAATGCCACAGTTTGTTTTGATTTTCTCCCTTTCCTTACATACATTAATCTTATTAAACAAATAAACTCTGTTTCTATTATGTACACTCTATGTGTCTGATACAGTGTTGCAGTGTTGGACATCAAGTGGAGACATTAAAGACACTCTTTTTTTTAAGATTTATTTTAAAGTCAGAATTACAGAGACATGGAGAGACAGAGTGAGTGAGAGAGAGAAAAAGAGAGAGAGAGAGAGAGAGAGAGAGAGAGATCTTTCATCTTCTGGTTTAATCCCCAGATTCTTGCTGCAATGTCTGGGCTGGGCCAAGGCAAAGCCATGGGTGAGGAATAAGGAGCCAGGAGCCAGGAGTTTCATCCAATCTCCCATGTAGGTAGCAAGGGTCCAAACACTTGGGCCATTGTCTGCTGTTTTTCCCAGGCCAGTAACAAAGGGTGTTGGATCAGAAGTGGAGCTGCTGGGACAAAAACCAGCATGCAAATGGGTTGCCAGCATCTGAGTCAGTGGCTTTACTTGCCATACCACAATGCCAGCCCATAAAAGCACTTTCTGAAATCACTAATGCTTATTATCTGTAGATGCTTTTAAGCTATTTCAGATAAAACGTTATTTTATCTGCATAAATAAGAAAGTTAATCTTTGAATTGTAACTGTCATATGTTAGTTCAAAATATTTCTGTTTAATTTTGAGAATGGACCAGAGAAAAATCATACATAAATCAATTTATTTGAATTAATTTTGAGTTTGAAATTTATGCCAAAGTTTTAGTAACTCATAAATAAGATGAGTATGTAATCTTTGTTTTTGCATTTATTTAAGATGGACCACATGATGTTCTGATTTACATACACATAGTGAAGTGATTACTATAGCTAGGGCAATTAAGATATATTATAATTACTTGTGTGTGTGTATGTGGGTGTTTGTGTGGTAAAAGCATCTAGAACCTATTCTCTTAGCAAATTTGTAGAATATAGTGCAGTATAATTAACAATAGAATTGATGTTCTACATTAGATCTCTAAACTTCTTATCCATCTTGCATACCAGGAACTTTGTACCCTTTAACCTTCATCTACCTTTCTTTCCCTCCCTGCATCCAGCCCTGGTAACCACTGTACTACTCTGTTTCCACCTACTCAACTTATTTTTAAATTCCCTATAAGAGAGATCTAGATCTTCATACTAATCCCAAACATCCCTTTCTTATTAAACCTCAAGCGATAGCAGTTTCCAAAACAGAAGGCAATTTAGCCCTTTTTGTGCTTAGAATTTTACCCATCACTTTGGATAGACACAATTCCTTAATTGCTTTGTTGCAACAACAATTTATGTGCTTTTAAAATGAGTTTAATTCTCTTTTAAGTTTTTCTTATAAAAACATGCTGCGCATTGAAATCAAATAAATTATCCACACAGCAGATTTGAATATCTCTTCTTCCACCAATAAAACTAAATCCCCCCAGACTCAGACTCAGTAAAGCATATTATACAGAAAATCTTGTTGGAAAATTCAAAAGGGAAAATATTTGTACCTGTATTATAAATCTCCCTCTTCTCCCAAATAGGCTAATAAGGTAATAATTTAAACCTAAATTTTAAAAAGATTATGGTCTGAACTACAACTAAAAATAACAGATTATAGTATCATTAAAGAGCAATTTTATAGCTAACTTTAGAGAAATTTTAATATCCCAATAATGATTTAAATCATTTTCAAAAATCACAGACATCTTACAGCTAACCACGAAAGTGTTCTGCTCACATTTATTTCATTGTCATACTGCAGTGATGATCATTGGGAAAAACAACATTGAGCACTTGATGTTAAGAATTTAAAGATATTAGACTACAGTTGACTACAGTTGGAGCATTATACCTTGAAAATTTAGTTAGGCTTTATAACATGAAATTAAGACTTACAAAAACATTATTCTCCATGGTTTACATTTTAGGGACTTTAATGTTAAGGTGAAAGGAAAGGATTCCAAGGTCTGCATGTGGACAAAGTAACGAACACCCAACAGCCTATTGTGTACACGAAAACAACTGCACCTGTCTTTTGGTTAGATTTGTGGATAAAAAATTGAGTATATCTCCAATTTGTGAGTTATTTTTTCCCCACATTAAGTGTGTAGGCACAGCAGAACTTTCTCCAAGCATTTGCTTTCACTTAGAAAAAAAACACAGATTGATACTTTCTTCTGAATTTAAAGTCTTCAAATGTGCTGGAAAATGTAAAGTCTCAATGTTGGCCTTTATTGTACAGATCTCTGGGATATAGCTTACAACCTTTGCTTCTCCATCCTACTTTTACTCAAAGGAGACTTTTTAAGGCAGCAAGTCATGCATCTCAAATGATATTTTCTTGATTTCCTTCCAAGGGTGAATGAGGGCCAGAAAATAAACTGCCAAAATGACTTATCAGGGATCTCTACTTCTGAATTGGCCACTTTTAGTGAAGCTCACAACCCACTAATAAATCTTATTAAGCTGTGGAACTGATTGAAGCAAACCTAGAAACATTAGACAAATGCCTACTTTCATGACACATATCAGTACTAGTCTTACAGTCCTTGTTTAACATAAGTGTTCAGATAGTTTTATTTCACGGCATATGAAATCACTCTGCTTCATGAAAGCTTCTAGTACTAAAATAAAAACAGTGACTGCAACTTTCCACTTAAACATCCAACTCAACTGCCATGCACTTGATAGATACTGAAGATAATCCTAAAACTAACTCTGAAAGCTATGGACACAATGTAGGTACACAGGACAGGCTGAGACTCAGCAATTAGGCTATTAAACAGGAGTATCATGTAAACTGTAATGCGAAGTTCTTGGACAAAAGGAAGGATATAACACTTCAAGGACATAAAAAATATTTTTTTGCTAAACTGCTGTGACATTTAATATTGAGCAACTTCTACAAAATCCATTTTAGATTTCTTGATTCCTGTACTAGAATATACATTCTGTGAGCTTTCACCTTCCTAGGTACAGTTGCATTATATACAGAAACCCAAGCCTCAATTTTCTAATATGAATGAAAGAAAGATGAATTCTAATTCATGTTTTCATTCAATCAGTAGCTAGAGTATCTCTACTATAGGAATATTTTCCTGTCTTTAAAGGTATAAATTTGAGGGCCAGAGCTGCGACTCTATAGGCTAATCTTCCACCTGTGGTGCCGGCACCCTGGGTTCTAGTCCAGGTTGGGGCACTGGATTCTGTTCCAGTTGCTCCTCTTCCAGTCCAGCTCTCTGCTGTGGCCTGGGAGTGCAGTGGAGGATGGCCCAAGGGCTTGGGCCCTGCACCCACGTGGGAGACCAGGAGGAAGCACCTGGCTCCTGGCTTCAGATCGGCACAGAAAATGAACCAACGGAAGGAAGACCTTTCTCTCTGTCTCTCTCTTTCACTGTCTAAATCTGCCTGTCAAAAAAAGTGTAAATTTGATACATAGGAAATTTTCATCATATGAGTGTTTATCTTTGTTCGTATTAGTTTAGCTAACATTAAAATCAAATCTTTTTTTTTTTTTTTTTTTTTTACTTTTCTGTGCCTAAAACTTCTTACCCAGTGTTCATTAAAGAAAATCAGATGCAGGAGGAGGGGAATGGTTATTTTTGCAACTCCATGGTTTCAACTCTCACTAAATATCTAATGTCCTGGTCATTTTGATTTTGTATATTACTTCACTTACTAATTGCTTAATGAATCTAGACTAATAATAAAAATATCATGATTGAAATATTGCCAGGATGGAAATCTGCCAAAAATTTTGCAAGGGAAGGAATCATTGAATTTATGTAATGTATTGTCACTTTATTTATATTTCTATTTTAAAAAATTTAAGTTATGAAAAAGCTGAAGAGTTGGGCAGTGGGGACCAAGAAAGTGCTTTTTGAGTGGGACATAGACATATGTTGTATTTACATAGTATGAAAACTCTTCATGGCCCCTTTTGAATTCTGCAAGAGGATCTGACCTTGAAAGTTGAAGACCCACTGACATTGTACAATGCACATTAAAGCTGCGACCACAGCCAGGGAGGGGTGACCCTTTCCAGCTTATGACAAGAAAAGGTCTCTACCCAAAGTCATTAGTGACTCTCTTTTTGCATCTTTTAGCTGAGGTTGATTGTACCCTTCTGGGAGTGTAGAGGGCTTGCCTCAGAGTGTTGCACCATAGAAATATATTGAGAAATGCCCTACAATTCAATAACTTGTGTGTTAGGAGCAGTAACACCAAGGCTCTCCTTTGCATGTGGCCAATACAAAGTGCTTACTTTATTAATAAAATTTTTATAGAAAGCTTTTATTTAATAAATATAAATTTCATAAGTAAAAAAATTTAAGTTATGAATGTAGTCATCTCTCTATAGTAAGAATAGATGATACATGCTTCTTTTTCTGCCTGCTGAATTTTCCTCTTAGACAGGCTTGCTTTTTTGTGCTTTATCTTGAAAGACTCCTTCTCTTGAAATTAAAGATCTGTGTGTGCCTGCTGATTCTACTTTACAATTGTTTTGAGTCAGAAAGAATACAAAGAAGCAAAGACTTACTTTTTTCTTACCCATTTGAAGGGATTCCCACTAGTTATTTTTAAAACATCATACCCACACAGATGTGTGAATAATGTTAAGAATATAAGGTAATTTTATGCATATCAGGAAATATGCCAGAATTATATTCATCCATCCTATCATTCAACAAATACTTATTGAGGAAATTCCATTTGACAAACATTTTCCTGGATGTTGGGGATATAAAAAATGCAACTTGTACTCAAGTAGCTTGTAAAGTCTAACAGCAAAAAATATAAGAAAATAAACACCATAAATAATGTTAGTTGAATGGGTGTTTGAAATAGTTATTAAGACTCAGCTTGGGGTGCCTCCATCCCGTATCTGTTCCTGGGTTGGACTCCTGGTTATGATCCCAATTCCAGCTTCCTGCTAATGCACATTCTGTTAGGCAGCAAGTGATGACTCAAGAACTTGGGTCCTTGCTACCCACCTGTTAGATCTGGATTCAGCTCCTGGTCCCACATTCCACCTGACTCAGTTCCAGTAGCTGTGGTCATTTGGGGAATGAAACAATCGTTGAGCAATCTCTCCTTCTATGAATAAATAAATAAATTTTAAAAGATTGTTGGGTGTTGTAACAGAGCTATGTTGAATGTAGCATAGGGACACAGAGGCTGTCAGGGGTTGTCTAAAGTCTGGAATATCTTAAAGAGAATTACCTCACACACACACACACACACACACTCATCCCACATATGGCCTTCCCATTAACAAAGTATTCATTATATATTTAACTAAACAAAGTTTCTGAATTATCTCTGAAGTTGGGCTGCCAGGATAAACACCCACATCCCTGCTGTGTCCAAGCTCTGTTCCAAGTTTTATTATCCTTCAAATAAATTTCTCTAAAAATGTTGTTAATATAGCAGAGTTGTTTAAAAATATTAGTGAAAAAATGCATCTATGCTTACCATAGATTCCTGGCACATAGAAAGTATATGTGCTGCTATGAGAAACAATAAGAAATGCAGATAAGCAAAAATATCTATTTATGTATACAATATATTCCTCCAAAATAATATCAATAATGCTGTTTCTCTTCCTTTACATAATTAACTAGTATGTTTTCGCTCTTGTTTATGTATGGATGAATTTCAACATATATGATTTCTTTCACAAAGTCAGTAGTCATGTTTTTTCATTTGAAAGCTTTTGTAACTAAAATCATCTCATATTAATAAATATTAGTATACAACATTTTTGTTAATGGCCAACTAGTATTATGTTGAATAAGTGCATGATAATTATTGAGGTTCTTCTGCTATAGACAGCTATATTGATTTCTTATTTTCATGCATACATAAAATGCCATGATGAATATATTTGTAATTTAATTGTCCTATGGTTAAGTAGGACTTTAGAATTCATTTTTTAAGGTGGAATTGCTCTGTCTAATGCAATGCATTTTTATAAAGCTGCAGAATATAAAATATAAACTGAAAATGAAATTCTACTGTAAAAATCCATCTAAATCTGCAACGAAAAGCTTATTATAGATGTTTACCTAAAATTAAAATATGCGCCAATAAACAGCTAAAATGGATAAAGTATTGCCCTACATTTACCAAGTAACTAATCATCACCCAACTCTACATATTCATCAAAATCTATACAAAAAGTACACAGAAGACTCCTGTTGCAAGGTTTGTTCTCCTTCCTGTATTAAACAACATATTTGTGAAAATCAGTTTCTTTTATGATTTTATTTCACCTACCATTTGTATAAAATTTCACAAGAGGATTTTCTTAATGGGGAGAGAAGCAAGGATGAGTTGTGCAAAGGTGTTCCTGAAATGATGACAGAAGCAAATTTTATCCCTTTGTAGAAAACAAGGACTTTCTGAGCCAGTCTTGGTTCCTTTGTTCTCTTGAAAACAACAGTAAAAATTAGCTCCAATAATTTCAATTCCCTTTTGAAGCTTTACATTGAAGCTCTACATTGAATGAACTGACTTTAAAAAGTACTTTTAAACATATTTTCCTCTTAAGAGGTGTTGTAACTTTTAATTTGGATGATAGTGACAATGTTTGATTTGCACTCATGAATATTTATGTGCTCAGGAAGTTTCCAAAGAACAACAATATTTCAAAGTAACTAAACCCAAAAATATTTTTTTCTTATGCACATGTTGGGCATAAACAATGGGTCAGGCTTTCTCTTCTGATGCTGGGCCCTCCTTAGATCTCAATGTGGAGATCAGCCCCAGTGAACCTGACTCTGTGGGAAACTCAAATACTCACAGCCTCTCCTTTCTCCAAATTGAGCACTCGCACTCTACGTAAAGCCTCACATGGTAATTGTTATTCTCACAACAGCTTTGTAGGTTAATGCTTTATGTCTGTTCTTCAGATGAGAAACATGAGAATTGAGCTAGGTTTTGAAACCTGGCATCTCAAAAAAGGTAACCCTGGAACTTACATCCCACTTTATTGATTCTCATTTTCTTCCTTTATTTTGTCCTAACAAATATTTTTAGTTCATATGCTCCCTAGCTGAGCACACCACAACCAGGTGATGAACCCAACAACCTCTTTGCCTGGGGTGGAGAATGCAGTACCACCATTGTCCCTCTGCCTTGATACCACATCTTTCTTTAGTTTTACAATATTGAATTTCCTTTTCATATTTAAACCAATGCAATAGTCTTTGCAACAAATTGATGTTCAGGTTTGCATAGGTTTTATACAATGCTAAACAATTTTTTAATAATAAAACATTCTACGGAGCCTGCATAGTGGTGTACCAAGTTAAGCTGCTGCCTGCAATGCTGGCATACCACATGGGAATCCATTCAAGTCCCAGAATGCTCCACTTCTCATTCAACTCCCTGCTAATGTACCTAGGAAAACAGTAGACTCTGGCACCTGCACCTACTGGGGAGACCAGGATGAAGTTTTTGGCTCCTGGCTTCAGCCCAGCCTAGTCCTGGACATTATGGCCATGTGAGGAGTGAACCAGTGGATAGAAGATCTCTCTCGCGCGCGCGCACGCGCGCTTTTTTTGTAACTCTGGCTTTCAGATAAATAAATAACTCTTTAAAAAATTCAAATACCATTGTAGAAAGATTTGCTGTTTTGGTGTATGTGAGACAGAATTATTTTTTATTTTTATTTTTTAGAGATGTATTTTAGTTATTTGGAAAGCAGAGTTACGGAGAGAGAGGGATAGAGATCTTCCATCCCCTGGTTCATTTCCTAAATGACAGCAATATCCAGGGCTGGGCCAGACTGAAGCCAGGAGTCAGGAGCTTCATCCAGTTCTCCCCTGTGGGTGCGAGGGCCTAAGATTTTGAACCTTTTTTGCTGATTTTCCCAGGGATTAACAGGGAACTGGATCACAAATGGAGCAGTTGGGACTCAGACTGGAACACATATGGGATACCAGCATCGCAGGTGTCAGCTTTACCCTCTATGCTAAAGTGCTGGCCCTAAGAGAAAGATTTTTGAATGTGAGATATCTGGACCAAAAGATTATATGTTTTAAAATATATTACCATATTAATTTCTAGAAAAGTGGTAGCAACTTGCATTCTCAGAGATACTATGAAATAATGGGCATAATGGATAATGATGGCCACATTAAGCATCAAAAGGTAGAATCTAGGTCCTGGGACTGATCTTGTGTACCGTCCAGGAGGGGGAGAAACTTTTTAGTATTTGCAGTAGGTAGTGATTTGGGTGACTCTATGTAACAGGGTAGTCTTTACGCTCAGGAATACATTCCTCAGCAATTTGTTCACCATAGAGTGGTCCAGGTAAAGTTTCACACTATCTTTCAGGGAACTTCACAGCTTTATTTAAAATCTCCCAAGAGCTTGTAATGAGTTTTACTTTAAATAAAATCCATACTTTTTTTTTATTATAGTTCAGACAGACATTCAAAATCTGCAACTAACTTCTATCCCATGTCTTACCTTACACACTCTACAACTGGCCACGTTGGCTTTTTTTCTGACTAGGTTGTTCTTTCCTTTAGTACTTGGTACTTAATGTTCCTTTGGCTAGGACTTCTTACACCAGTGCTGTCTGTTAATCAACTGGGTTTTAGTAAAACTCAATATTTGTTCATGATAAGTTTAATTTGTTTTTAATTTTTTCTTTTCTCTCTTCAGAGATGGTAGAATTTTATATTCTCATTGAAGCTATGGAGTTGTGATGACTAATGTTTCATAATTTACATAGCTAATTTCATTTACCTTTGATGTTTTCATCACATTTTCAAACATTATAATTTTTGCCTCTTTAATGCTACACTTCTGTCCCTGATAGCACTTAACATGGAATTTTGCATATTGCAAGTGCTAAAAAATTTTGTTGAATAGATTGTCATCAGGAAACATATCTTCCATATAAATTATATTTTTCTAGGGTCTGGATATAAAAAATAAAACCTCTTTTCTGTAGAAGCTTAAAATCTACACCTCTCCATTACATATTCTCTAAATCACTACAGACTTCTATGCCATCTTTAATGGAACCACGAATTTTATGTGCGACTATGAATGCCTGTGTGAGTGTGTGTGTGTGTGTATTTAATATGTTAACTCAGATGACTTTAATGTCAGTGAATTATATTAAGTAGAACCAGAAAGGCAATGAAGCTTGAGCAAATATTATAAATTCATACATCCAATATTTCAAATGTTTAATTAGCTATCCCAGCATGATCCCTTCCAGGTATAGTATTGTTTAATTTACCAGCGATATACAGCTTTATTCTTTTCCCTTTGTGATGGTAATATTTTTATTGAACTATTTGATTCAGTTTTCCTGAAGGAAACTAAAGAAAGGGTCAAGAGACAGCTTTGAATGGCTTCCCCAACGTCTTTGCAGAAAACTGACGAAATTCTCATTTAAATTGCCTTTCACACAGAAAGTTTGTGCACAGAAGAAACCAATCTGATGGTTCATTTTAAGAATAAAGTATTTGAGAAATGACTTTTATTGTATTGCATTCATGTTACTTGAGGGCATCTAGGCATATGAACTACAGTGCAATTTCTTAAACTGTATATTTTGTGTTCGCATAAACTACTGTACCATTGGGCAGTTATAGAAAAGAAATATCAAAAAGTTAACAACAAATTTGCTAGAAGTAAGAAGCTTGGATTCTACAAGACTGGGAATGTGGAAATCAGTGACATTGCTAGAAAAATAGCCTTGTTTGGGAGCTTAGTGTGTGATATAAGCTGTACTCATTAGGCATATGGGGTAAACTGAGAACTGCTAGCATCTGTAAGAATAAGGTGATACCCTAAGGAGCTACAGGAAGAAAGTGACACTGAATTCCTTTCAAAATGTTAAAAAAAAGTCTTGATTTCCAGAATATCATAACAAATAAGAAAATTTAGAACTGGAAAGCAGGGAAAATAAGAAAGAGAATGATTTCCTGGATGTGATTTACTCTATGATTCTCGTGGTCCTGAAAATGACAGGTTGAAATTAAAACACTCTATAAATATGATGTTATTTGTAGATACAGTCTCCCCAGTTTTAATCAAGTAATAGGAGTTTTTTTATAGTTGGCCTTCAACCAATATGAGTGTAGGAAGTATTTATAAGTATCAAGTCATTTAGAAACAAGTACAGAAACACGGTTGAGCCATCAGGTGAGTATGGAGGCAGAAATCATAGTAACACATCTATAACTCAAAGTATGCCGGGGTTGGGTGAGAATACTGCAAGCTGGAAGAGACAAGGGAAGATTTTCCTGTAGAGGATTCAATAAGAACAAAGATCTGCCAAAATGTTGACTTTATTTCTCCAATCCACGAAAGTGAAAGAATGAATTTCTTATTGTTTTTATTAAGACTTCTTGCTTTATGAGTACTTGTTGCACTTTGTTATGGTCTCCTATAAAATTAATATAAGATTGTTTTTGTTTGGAATGCTATAGTAACATCCATCTAATATTATCCAAATAATCTCCATTTCAGTAATCTATAGGTAATCCCTGCTTGGGATACCTGCATTCCATATCAGAGTGCTGGTTTGATTCATGACTGCTCCACTCTGACTCAGTTTCCGGATAATGCATCCTGGGAAGAAGCAGATGATGGCTGAAGTGCTTGGATCCCTGGCACCCACATGGGAGACCCAGATGGAGTTCTAGGCTTCTGGATTTGGCTTGTCACAGCCTGGGCTGCTATTGGCATCTGGGGAGTATATCAGCAGACAGAAGAACTTTGTACATATGTCTATCTCCCCATCACTATGCCTTTCAAGTAGATGAAAATAAATGAAAATTTAAAATAATAAAATTAGAAAAAATATGACTGCATCATTACCAAAGTTCTCAAGGCACCAGGATAAGAAAATTTTACAAAGTACCTACACTTAAATACTCATTGCTGGAATATCTCTTTGTTACAATCTGATATTTGTATAAACAAGCACATCATCATGACAATTAGCAAGAGAATTGATTCTTTTTTCTCAATTAATTTTTTTTTTAATTTCATGTGTTTCAGACATACATATTTAGGAGCATCGTAATACAACCCAACATATCCTCCCTCCAACCCACACTCCATCTGCCTGCCTTCCTCCTTCCTTTGTTATTCTTTCTTTTATTTTTTACAATAGTATTCTTGCAGTTAATTTTGTAATCATAAGCATAACCCTCCACTAAGTAAACAATTCAACAAATAGTAAGTGGAGAAAAAACAGTTCTGCAACAGTAAAGACAACGGCTTTAAACAATAATCAATTCTCAAAATGTCAATTTTGCAGATTACATTACACTGATTGTGCATTCACTGAATTCCCACAGTGCCCACAGGGTAGAGGATCTACTCTACCACAATAGCCTGTCCCATCCGTGAAGAGAAAAGAAACGCTGCCGCAGCCAGCTGCTTGTTGATGCTGTGCCTTGGCAATTCGAGCCGCAGAACCTGCGATAGGTTGAGAGGATGGGTGCACCTCATCTTGGCCAGTCTTAAAGTCAGTGGGGAATGCAGATCTTTCCCCTCTGGCAGAGTTACCTGTTCATTCACATGCAAAAGCCATTACAATTTCTACTGGTGTCAAATGGAACTGTCTCCTGCCTGTTGCTGGGAGGGATGCCCTTTTACAGGGATGGGAAAAAAGAAATGCATCTTCCAAACCCTTTTTAAGGTGGCTACCCTGCCCCCTACCAGGGCTCCTGGTCCACAAGGTTCTCACCCGGGCAAAATCTCACCGGGCAAAAAGTGTCCTTGGCTGCCACAGTCTGCTCTCACCTCACTCTCAGAAGCTGGCTTTTCCTCCAGTCCCAAGTTGTAGGAGTCATGGGTGGTGTTCCTGCTCACGGCTGCATGACTGCACTTTCCAGGTCATTCTTTTTTCTGTAGAAAAATCACTGCAAACTTCTTTCCAACTCTCCCCTGGAAATGCACTTCCTCCACTTTCCTTCTGCTACATTCCCATTATAAAAATCATCACATCTTTCCCCTATTCAACCATTTTGGAATCCCTTAGCTTGTTTTCAGTTAATTGAGATAGCCTTGTAAATCTAGGATTTTTAAAATTATTGAATTTTTATAAGTACCTTCTTTATATGAAGATACCTGTTTTTATAAATATTTATGTAATATAGTAAAACAATATGGTGAAAAGTAGATTTTTAGAGTGTATATGTGAAGAGTCTATTGCTACATATCAGTGTTTCAAATGTTTGGTAATACTCATAATGACTCTGTATGAAAAATGTATTCTTAACTCATGAACCACTACTAAAGTATTTAGTCAAACACTACATTAAGACTTATTATATGGAGATGGAGGAACAGGGAGGGAGCTTACTGCTCTAGTCTAGGGCATGCTAGTTTTAAAAAAGGGGGGAAAAAGTATAGTCTCAGGGAAGAGTGAGGGAGAAAGTTGCAGTGGAAACTCCACTCAAGTTAGAAGGATGCTATGGATCATGTGGACATGTAGTAAGAACACAGACACAACATAGGCCACCAGCAACTGAGAGCCTCAGTATCAGCTTCAGAGAGTGAGGTGAGACCAGACTGCAGCAGCCCAAGCCATTGTTGATAAAGGTATGTAGAAAGCCTTGTAGAGTCCAGCTTGAAGCCCTGTGGGGTACAGTATACCTGCCAAACTAGAGGGAAAAAGGGGGGGCACCATTCTCTCTCCTGACCACCCAACAATGGTGTCCTATAACTAGCTGAGTGAGGGCAAGTACCATTTTGGACATAAGTAAGATCTGCACTAACTCATGTTCATGTGCACAGCAACCAGCTGAGAGGAGTCACCTGAGTCTGGCTAGGAGAATTGACAAGTGGCTGGGTACTCATGACTGTGTAAGTCTTGTGTGCTGGGACTGCGAAAACCCTGTGGCTGTGTGAGCTGGCACAGGGTGTGTCTGTGTCTCTGGGAAATTGCTATGGGTTGCTCCACATGCTTCTGGCTCCCTGATTCCCTGGTGAGGGTCATTGCTACAGGATCCATGCTCACATTGAGGACTGCACAGATCCTTTGTGTGGTTTTTGATGAATATTGCACCCACTGGGGTTAGTGCCCAGGAACTGGCCACTTTGGAGGAGAGGGGGCAGGGGAGAGACTATGCCAACAGAGCTGATTAAACCCTCTCATGTGATAAAAAATAAAGGAGGATATTTACAACATCCAATTGTGTGTTACCTTGGATACTCCTCTTACCATGGAGCACTGAACAGAGTTCCCAGGCCACACCTAGCACATACCTCTGGATATTCACTGAAGGAACAGACATTTCACTGAGCCACAGTGGCATATTAAAATATAAAATCAATCAGAGAGGGAAAAAATATCTCCACAAATGACTAAAAATAAATGCAGAAATTCAAGAAACAATAAGGAAGAGCTTATGATGCCCCAAAGGTATACAACACTTCAATACTGGAATGTGAAGACAAAGAGATTGATGAAATGCCAGAAATTGAATTCAAAAAATAGATTGGTAGGATTACTTAGAAGTAATCAGAATCAAATCAATGAATTAAAGAAATCCATACATGACATGAATGAAAATTTTTCCCATAAAATTGAGATTTTAAAGAGAAATCAAAATAAAATATTAGAAATGAAGAATTAAATAGATCAAATAAAAAATGCAATGGAAAGCCTTAACAACAAACTCAGCAAGAGAGATGAAAGAATTTCCTAGTTAGAAAACAAACCTCAAAAAAGGAGAAAAAAGAAATTAGAAAAGTTAAAAACAGTGTTGGAAATTTATGCAATAACATCAAACGACCCAACATTTTGGTCCTAGGAGTTCCAAGACATGGAAAAAGAGAATGGATGAGAAGTCATTTTTAGTGAAATACTTAAAGAAGACTTCCCCAATTTGGACAAAGAAAAGGGGTGTCAACGTACAGAAATCACATGAAACTCTTAATAGATATGACCAGAAAAGATCTTCACATGATACATTTTCATCACCTTTCCATAGTAAAACATAAAGGGATTATTGTAAAATGTGCTGAAAAGAAATACCAGTTTACTTTCATAAGATCTCCAATTAGAATCACATCTAATCTCTCATCAGAAATCCTACAGGGTAGGAGAGAATGGCAAGATGTATTCCAAACCTTAAGAGAAAAATAATTGCCAGACAAGAATACTGTACCATGAAAAGCTCTAATTTATTAATGAAAGTGAAATAAACATCTTCTACAACAAGCAGAAATTGAAATTAATCACCACTGTCCAGTCTTATAAAACATGTTTAAGGATGTGCTACACACAGAAACATAGAAATATGGTCATCACTATGAAAGGACATGAAGGCAGAAAATCTCCCAGTAAAAGTATAAAAGAAATCCAAAATAGATAATATGATTTTTTGGGGGACAATGGCAGGGCCAAGTCATAATAATTACCAATGTAAATGGCCTCAACTCTCCATTTAAAAGATACAGACTGATTAATGGATTGAAAAACAAGATGCATCTATTTGCTGCCAACAGAAACATATCTTTCCAACAAGGATACACACAGACTGAAAGTGAAAGGATGGAAGAAGATATTCCATGCTAGCAGAAACCAAAAAAAGAGCTGGTGTAGCCATCCTAATATCAGACAAAATAGACTTTAACACTGTTAAAAAAGACAAAGAAGGACACTATATAATGATAAAGGTATCAATTCAACAGGAAGATATGGCTATTATAAATGTATATTCATCTAATTACAGGGCACCTGGCTATTTAAAAGAAATGTTAATGGATCTAAAGGGAGACATAGACTCCAATACAACAGTAATGGGGGAGATCAATTCTCCACTTTCAGCGAAGAACAGACCAACCATACAGAAAATCAGCAAGGAAACAACAAAGAACCAATGGACCTAACAGATTTCTACAGAACATTTCATCCAATAGTTGTATAATACACATTTGTCCCTCCAGTTCATGAAACTTTTTTTGGCTAGACCACATTCTAGGCCATAAAGCAAATCTAAGCAAATTTGAAAATTGAAATCATACCATGCATCTTCTAGACCACAATGGAATGAAGCTGGAAATCAGCAACTCAAGAATCTCTAAAGGATATGCAAACACATGGAGACTCAACAATAAGCTCTTGAGTGAACTGTAGGTCATAGGGAAATCAAAAGAGAAGTTAAAAATTCTTGGAAATGGCTGAAGATGACAATACAGTGTATCAAAAACTTACAGGATATAGCAAAAAGCAGTGTTAAAAGGATGTGAAGGTGATCAGGCTGACATCTGTCATGTTATTGATTCCCATTTTGAATCAGCTGACCCAGCTGTAAGGTGGGTTTCCCTTTCTTCCCTCACCCTCCATGTGTGTCCCTTCTGAAGTTGCCTGCTCACTTGAAGAGTCTAGAGCAATTGGTGCCTACATGAAGAAATTTAAATGGCATCAAAAAAGTGAGCTATCAATGCATCTAAATGACCCCTAGAAAAACAATGAACCAAACCCAAAATTAGTAAGAGAAAATAAATAACTAAATTAGAGAAGGAATAATAAAATTGAAAAAAATACAATAGATTAGCAAAACTAAGAGCTTGTTTTTTGAAAAAATAAGCATAATTGATACACTAACAAAAATGAGGGAGAAGACCTAAATCATTAAAATTAGAGAAGAAAAATGAACTATAACAACAGATACCACAGAAATAAAAATTAAATAATCAGGAATTTCTACAAAGAGTTGTATTACAACTAGTTGGGAAACTTGGGAAAAAATGTATAAATTCTGGGACACATCAACCAAATTTGAATCATGAAGATAGAAAACATAACTAAACCATAAACAATGATACAGCTGAGAAAGAATATTTAAGATCAATCCCCTTCACAATAGATACAAAAAAATTAAATGCCTTAAAATAGCATTAACCAAGGATTTCAAAGATCTTTACAATGAGAATTATAAAACATTAAGGAAAGAAATAGAAGAAAACACAAAGAAATGGCAAAATCTTCCATGTTCATAGATTGCAAGAAACAATGTCATCAAAATGTCCATACTTCTGAAAGCAATTAACAAATTCAATATGATTCCAATCAATATACCAAGAACATTTTTCTTAGAAACAGAGAAAAGATGCTGAGAGGTATATGGAACCACAGGAGACCCTGAATAAGTAAAAAAAAAAAATCATATTCAATAGGAACATAACTAGAGGCATCACAATACCAGATTTCAAGACATACCATGGGGTAGTTATATTCAAAACAGCTTAGCACTGGCACAAAAATATATGAGTAGACCAAAGGAACAGAACAGAAACTCGAGAAATTAATCCATGCAGCTACAACCAATTTATCTTTGAGAAATGAACTAAAATCAATCCCTGGAGCAAGGATAATCTCTTAATAAATGGTGCCTGGAAAACAAAATCTCCATAAGCAAAATTATGAAGCTAGACCCAGATCTTACAACTTACACAAAAGTCCACTCAAAACTGATATAACACTTGAATCTGCAACTTGATACTATCAAATCATTAGAGGACAATGGGAAAATCCTGCAAAACATTGGTGTAAGCAAAGAATTCTTGGAAAAGACACCAGAAGCACAACCAAAGCCAAAATTTACAAAATGAAGTACATCAAACTGAGAAGCTTCTGCACCGCAAAAGAAAAACTCAGTAAATTGAAGACAGAACTGATAGAATGGGATAAATTCCCTGCAATTATGCGACTGATAAAGGATTAACATCTAGAATATATAAAAACTCAAGAAACTCAAGAACAACAAAACAAACAATCCAGTTAAGAAATATGCAAGGCCGGCGCCACGGCTTAATAGGCTAATCCTCTGACTGCAGTGCTGGCACACCAGGTTCTAGTCCCGGTAGGGGTGCCAGATCCTGTCCTGGTTGCTCCTCTTCCAGTCCAGCTCTCTGTTGTGGCCCAGGAGTGCAGTGGAGGATGGCCCAAGTGCTTGGGCCCTGCACCCACCTGGGAGACCGGGAGAAGCACCTGGCTCTGGTTTTGGATCAGCATGGTGCACCGGCTGCAGCGCACCAGCCGCAGCGGCCCTTGTAGGGTGAACCAACGGAAAAGGAAGACCTTTCTCTCTGTCTCTCTCTCTCTCTCTCTCTCTCACTGTCCACTCTGCCTGTCAAAAAAAAGATATATGCAAATGTCATGAACAGGCATTTTTCAAAAGAATAATACAAATGGCCAACAGACACATGAAAAAATACTCAGGATCACTTGCTTTCAGAGAAATGCAAATGAAAAGCAAAATGAGGTTTCACCTCATCCCCATTAGAATGACTGAAATACAGAAATCAACAAACAACAAATGCTGGTGAGTATATGGGGAAAAAGGTACACTAATCCACTCTTGGTGAGAATGTAAACTGGTACTGCCACTGTGGAAGACAGTATGGAGATACCTCAGAAATCTGAATATAGACCTACCATATGACCCAATTGTCCTACTCCTGGGAATTTACCCAAAGGAGTAAAACGATATATGAAGGAGTTTTCTGTACCCCCATGTTTGTTGCAGCTCTATTTGCAATCACTAAGCTATGGAATCAACCCAGATTCCTATCAACTGAAGGCTAAAGAAAATATGGGATATGTACACAATGAATACTACACAGCAATAAAAAATGAAGTCTTGTCATTTGCAACAAAATAGATGCAACTGGAAACCATTGTATTTAGTAATATAACCAAGACCCAAAACAACAAACATCATATTTCTCCCTGACTTGTGGTAACTAATAGAGTACCTAAAGGCAATCTTTAGAAGTGAATTTGACACTGTGAAAAGTGATGATTCAGAACAACCCTTTTCTTTACTGTTTAGGAACAGTTTTTTCATCTTATTTGTTGAACTCTGTACTTAATGTAGGATTAATCTTATGTGTATAAAGTTAATTGAAAATAGATCTTAGTAACAAATAATAATGTGAATAGAAGAGGGATATGGAACAAGGGTAGGAGTGTGGATAGGAGGGAGTATAGGGTGAGAAGAATCAGTATGTTCCTAAATTTGCATTTGTTAAATGCATGAAGTTGTTGTATCTCATTTCTTCTAAGCCAGTTCTTCCCTACCTTTCAGTGCTACTCTTTAAATTTCCTTAGGCAAAGTTAATCTCTCTTCCTTCCACAGATCAAAGTCAATCTCTGGCCTGCTGTGTTCACACACATTGGTAGAGAAATAAAATGCTTAAATAAATAAATAATAAATCCATCTTACTTCCCATTACATTGAGTCATCATTACTTTTTCTCCTTTTCTTTCTTCGACTTTGATAATGAAATCCTACCCACTTTCTGAAAGTCTAAGTCTCAGAACTGGTTTCATATTCTGCTTAATGATTCTAATAGTGATCAAATGAATTCTTTTACATTACATGAAATAGAGTTGAATATCATTAATTTCTTGTCACTCTTCAATTAGTATTTATTATACATCTACTATTTGTCAAATATACCTGCTAGAGAGGAAAAGATTAAAAAAATAAAAACTCACTGGCGCCGTGGCTCAACAGGCTAATCCTCTGTCTAGCGGCACTGGTACACCGGGTTCTAGTCCTGGTTGGGGTGCCGGATTCTGTCCCGGTTGCCCCTCTTCCAGGCCAGCTCTCTGCTATGGCCCGGGAGTGCAGTGGAGGATGGCCCAAGTGCTTGGGCCCTGCACCCCATGGGAGACCAGGATAAGTACCTGGCTCCTGCCTTCAGATCAGCGTGGTGCACCGGCCGCAGCGCACCGGCCACGGATGCCATTGGAGGGTGAACAATAGCAAAGGAAGACCTTTCTCTCTGCCTCTCTCTCTCTCACTGTCCACTCTGCCTGTCAAAAATTAAAATAAATAAATAAAAACTCTTTTCTCTAAGAACTCATAACCCTCTCATGAAAGTAGATCTGCAAACAAATGAATTGCCATTCATTATGGTAAATGCTACTAGAGGGACAAAAACTGTCATCATCAACAATGGAGTCTTTCTACCCGATGACACTTTGAAAGACACACTGACATAACATTTAACTTGTTTTAGGGGAGGTTCTGCAAATGTTTACTTGCTTCCTTTGTTTTCTGCTTTGAATCTTCTTAACAGGAATATTCTACATTTAGGGCCCTTAAATGTATATGTGTTAATTTATTACTTCTCACCAATAGACATGCAAACACCATGTATCTGTTCCAGGGATAATTTGCAGAAAACTCTCTCAAATATTGTCTTCTCTTAATACTTGATTATACACAGGATACAGTGGAGAACTCTGAGGCCTTAACAAATCATAGTATGAAGATAATACTTGCTTGGGTCCCTGAACAACTATATGGAGTGTCGCCTGACAAATACCTAAAGTGTAATCTACTATGTTATATCATGAGATTTTGGACCTACTTTTTATAGCAATGAGTCCACCCTTATTAATGTAATACCTTTATGTCAAACCGATAAAAGATCTTTTCAATCAAGGAGGGTCTGAAGTATATTTTAGGCATAAAGAAAAGTATGTATAAATCAATCAAGTCACAAAAATTTAGTGGAATAGCCAGAGAAAAAGATCATCTGTGAAAAGTGTAATGTCCTATGGGAATGCAGAGGGACATTTAAGGAAATTTCAGGAATAGAATAATAAGTTGGACAGGTTTTTAAAGGCTTTTATGCATCAAGGAAAGAAAAAGGAAACCAACAACAGGGAAGTTTTTTAAAGTGAAAGACTGTGAATGCCATGAGCCTTTCTATCATCCATCTTTCCTTCCCATTTTTCTGTTTCTGGGTTTTTTTTTTTTTTTGTTTGTTTTTTTTTTGCCTTTTTAGAGGATATAATAGTCCATAGCATGGTTAATGGTCTTGCTTTGAGAAAGAACTGATGGCTGGGAAGTCAGTGGGCATATCATTGAAACAATTCAGATATGACAGTGTTAGGCCTGTGGGTAGTAGGGAATTTTGCCTTGACAAAATCAGTTTCCCTGTTGAAGTAGATGGTATAACTTACTTGACAGAATAAGCAACCCCATTTTTTTTTCCTAAGTCTTCATCTTTCTGGACTTCTTTAAAGTGTCTTTTGTCTAACTCAGGGGATACATGCTCTTCACCAAATACTTTAGTCAATTGTTAGTCATATTAAAGTTCTTCAAACTGTATCTGTCCTTTTCCTCTGAAAATAAGTTCAATACTGAATCTAATTTTAACAAGCTGATTGTTTTGAATGAGGGTCCTGTTCTCAAGTAAAAAAGAATAAAGAGCTTTAGGATTTCCAGAATCAGATAACCCCTCTGGGTCTTAGAAAACATAATTTTTTGTTAGAAGATCACAGGCAAGAGAACAAAGCAGATAATGCTTATGTGGATTGAGAGAAGTAAGAACATAGATGTAATTTATATGTTCTTATTTTCAGATGCATACCTTCAGAAAAAAGTTAATCCAGTTGTACTGTGGTAGGAATTCTCTGGAAGAAATCACTTACCAGGAAATTTGTAAGAGAAAGCATGGCCCCAAATGCTTTGAAATATCATCCACACATGTAATATTGACTGTATATCTTTCTATGTTTTGTACATGCTGAAAATGTGCAAGCTCATTTAATCCTTAACCCACAGTATAGTTTTCTCATTCTAGAGAAACCAAAGCAAATAGTGGTTTAATAAAGTGTCCAATGTCACATAACTAGTACATTAAGGCTTTCCAGACAAATAAAACCAATAGGGTATGAAAATATAGACAGGGCTTATTTTAAGGAATTGCCTTATCCTATTCTGGGGATTGGCAAGCTCTAATTCTGTAGAACTTGCCAAATAGACTGAAATCCCAGGAAAAATGTTGCCCCTTGAGTCCTAAGATATTCTCCAGTCACAATTCACTCTTATGAGGGAGAACTCAAATTTTTGTTTTAAGAATTTCAATTGACTTGATGAAGCCTGCCCATAATACATTAATTTGCATTGCTCAAATTCTGGTCTGAAGTTCTAGATGTTAACATCACAATATTGTAAAAATTTTGCAATATTTTATTCATGTGAGATGTGGGAAAGAGTAAAGATGTTAGAACACATGATTGTCTGATCCCTATGGCCTTACTTTTCCTACAGTGCGTCTCCCAGTGTCAGGAAGCCAGCCTACAAAGTCCAGCCCTGGAGAGGACTGCAGAACTGTGACCGTCAGCATTATGTGTTGGTGAAGTCAGTTCTAACTCAGACTATTTGGGATTGTTGCTCTTATCGATTTGCTTGCTTCACTCTGAGTTGTAACAGTCTGTTATATTTTAATTGCCAGGGCTAAAATATCCCTTAAAATCATATTGCGAACACAAATTGAGCTGATTTTGAGCAACAACAGCACTGCTGTTATAAGGGTGAATATAATTGTTGTTGTTGTACTAGCCATGGAGACTAATTAAATAAATCTCCTGATTACCCATCCTATTAATATTGAACAACTCATGTGTGAACAGATGGATCACATTTTGACAGTTTTTGTCCAAGTGTTTTTTAGAAAATAGACCCTGACTCCATTTCAGCCAAACTTGTTTTAGCAAGTCAAAGTTTCTAAAAACTTAGAAGTATTACTCAGATCTCAAAGCAAACAGAATATATTTTGTAGTTCAATTGGCAATAGAACCAATGAGCATGTGGATTCTATATATTTCACGCTGGCACATCATGCTTCAAACTGAAAATTTAAGTGAAAAATATTAACTGCAATGTAATTATATTGTAATGTAGTGACATTATGCATCCTGAGTAGAGACACACACTCGTCCTAGTCAATAGTCATTGAAATTCGCTAGAATTGGTAACTGGATCAAACTACTTAGTAAAGAGGCACAACAAATAACACCATCATCAAGGAAAGGAATCTTGGATCCATTGCTGGACTACTAAGTTCTCCTCTGAGAGTGCTATAAAAATAGTTACTGTGTATTGAGTGTAGGTACAATATGCATCCACTAGGCAAAAAAAAATTAAATATATTATCCTACTGTATTCAATTCATAGGACAGCATTGAAATGTCAATATTTCTGCCTCCATATTACATATTAGGCTACTGAAGCTTAGAAAGAATATATAACGTGTTATTATTAAGTAGTGCTTTCCAGAGCTGGAAGTTGGATTCATTTTTTTCTAACTCTTGAACATCTTTTCCTCTTCACATTAAATTTCTGGCTCCACATGATTTTTCTTTACTTCGAATTTTAAGAGTACTGATCTAACTAGTTTTTAAGTGAAAACCAGAATTTATCTCCATTTTATATTTTGCATGCAACATTGACTCTGCTTGAAATATATTTCTACCTATAGAGTATATGTCCCATAATTTCTTTATCCAGTCTACTGTTGATGGGCATTTGGGTTGGTTCCAGGTCTTAGCTATTGTGAATTGAGCTGCAATAAACATTAATGTGCAGATGGCTTTTTTGTTTGCCAATTTAATTTCCTTTGGGTAAATTCCAAGGAGTGGGATGGCTGGGTTGTTTGGTAGGGTTATGTTCAGGTTTCTGAGGAATCTCCAGACTGACTTCCATAGTGGCTTAAACAGTTTGCATTCCCACCACCAGTGGGTTAGTGTCCCTTTTTCCCCACATCCTCTCCAGCAACTGTTGTTGGTAGATTTCTGAATATGAGCCATTCTAACCAGGGTGAGGTGAAACCTCATTGTGGTTTTGATTTGCATTTCTCTGATTGCTAGTGATCTTGAACATTTTTTAATGTGTCTGTTGGCCATTTGGATTTCCTCTTTCAAAAAGTGTCTATTGAGGTCATTGGCCCATCTCTTAAGTGGGTTGTTTGTTTTGATGTTGTGGATTTTCTTGATTTCTTTGTAGATTCTGGTTATCAACCCTTTATCTGTTGCATAGTTTGCAAATATTTTTTTCCCATTCTGTCAGTTGCCTATTCACTTTCCTGACTGTTTCTTTTGAAGAACAGAAACTTCTCAATTTGATGCAATCCCAAATGTTAATTTTGGCTTTGACTGCCTGTGTTTCTGGGGTCTTTTCCAAGAAGACTTTGCCTGTGCCTATATCTTGCAGGGTTTCTCCAATGCTCTCTAATAATTTGATGGTGTTGGGTTGTAGATTTAAGTCTTTAATCCATGTTGAGTGAATTTTTGTGTAAGGTGAAAGGTAGGGTTCTTGCTTCATGCTTCTGCACATGGAAATCCAATTTTCCCAGCACCATTTATGGAATAGACTATCCTTATTCTAGGGATTGGTTTTGGATCCTTGATCAAATATAAGTTGGCTGTAGATGTTTGGATTGATTTCTGGTATTTCTATTCTGTTCCATTGGTCTATCCATCTGTTTCTGTACCATGCTGTTTTGATAACAACTGCCCTATAGTATGCCCTGAAATCTGGTATTGTGATGCCTCCGGCTTTGTTTTTGTTGTACAAGATTGCTTTGGCTATTCGAGGTCTCCTGTGTCTCCATGTGAATTTCAGCATCATTTTTTCCAGATCTGAGAAGAATGTCTTCGGTATCTTGATTGGTATTGCATTGAATGTATAAATTGCTTTTGGGAGAATGGACATTTTGATGATATTGATTCTTCCAATCCATGAGCATGGAAGATTTCTCCATTTTTTTGGTATCCTCTTCTATTTCTTTCTTTAAGGTTTTGTAATTTTCATCGTAGAGATCTTTAATGTACTTGGTTAAGTTTATTCCAAGGTATTTGATTGTTTTTGTAGCTATTGTGAATGGGATTGATCTTAGAAGTTCTTCCTCTGCCGCGACATTGCCTGTGTATACAAAGGCTGTTGATTTTTGTGGATTGATTTTATATCCTGCTACTTTGCCAAACTCTTCGATGAGTTCCAATAGTCTCTTAGTAGAGTTCTTTGGGTCCCCTAAATTCAGAATCATATCGTCTGCAAAGAGGGATAGTTTGAGTTCTTCCTTCCCAATTTGTATCCCTTTAATTTCTTTTTCTTGCTTAATAGCTCTGGCTAAAACTTCCAGAACTATATTGAATAGCAGTGGTGAGAGTGGGCATCCCTGTCTGGTACCAGATCTCAGCGGAAATGCTTCCAACTTTTCCCCATTCAATAGGATGTTGGCCATGGGTTTTTCATAAATTGCTTTGTTTGTATTGAGGAATGTTCCTTCCATACCCAGTTTGCTTAGAGTTTTCATCATGAAAGGGTGTTGTATTTTATCAAATGCTTTCTCTGCATCTATTGAGAGAATCATATGGTTTTTCTTCTGCAGTCTGTTAATGTGGTGTATCACGTTGATTGTTTTGCGAACACTGAACCATCCCTGCATACCAATAGACATTTTTCAAAAGAGGAAATCCAAATGGCCAACAGACACATTAAAAAATGTTCAAGATCACTAGCCATCAGAGAAATACAAATCAAAACCACAATGAGGTTTCACCTCACCCCGGTTAGAATGGCTCATATTCAGAAATCTACCAACAACAGATGCTGGAGAGGATGTGGGGAAAAAGGGACACTAACCCACTGGTGGTGGGAATGCAAACTGGTTAAGCCACTATGGAAATCAGTCTGGAGATTCCTCAGAAACCTGAACATAACCCTACCATACAACCCAGCCATCCCACTCCTTGGAATTTACCCAAAGGAAATTAAATTGGCAAACAAAAAAGCCATCTGCACATTAATGTTTATTGCAGCTCAATTCACAATAGCTAAGACCTGGAACCAACCCAAATGCCCATCAACAGTAGACTGGATAAAGAAATTATGGGGATTTTTTTTTTTTTTGACAGGCAGAGTGGATAGTGAGAGAGAGAGACAGAGAGAAAGGTCTTCCTTTGCCATTGGTTCACCCTCCAATGGCCGCTGCGGCCAGTGCATCTCGCTGATCCGAAGCCAGGAGCCAGGTGCTTCTCCTGTTCAAACCTGGTAAATGCCACTCTTAGGATCATTGGTTACTATCCTCACCCTGTCTTTTATGACCTTGTCTAAATATGAGCAGAGTCGGCAAACTTGGAAGGCTTCCATAGCCTTGGCAACTCATGACGACAGCCTAGGATGGTTACTGGCGCCATAAACTAGAGTGTCAATTTGTTGGGTCAACAACAGGAGCCACTGTGCACTTGCTCCTCATGTGGGATCTCTGTCCTTAATGTGCTGTACATTGTGATTTAATGCTATAACTAGTACTCAAACAGTATGTTTCACTTTGTGTTTCTATGTGGGTGCAAACTGTTGAAATCTTTATACTAAATTGATCTTCTGTATATAAAAGAATTGAAAATGAATCTTGATGCAAATGGGAGGGGAGAGGGAGCGGGAGAGGGGAGGGTTGCGGGTGGGAGGGAAGTTATGGGAGGGGGAAGCCATTGTAATCCATAAGCTGTACACTGGAAATTTATATTCATTAAATAAAAGTTAAAAAAAAAAGATAAAAAAAGAAATTATGGGACATATACTCTATATGTAGAAATATATTTCAAGCAGAGTCAATGTTGCATGCAATTTGTCTTTTTTACTTTTTATCAGTCCTAAATTCCAAGCTCTTTAAACTACAACATGGTGAGTTTAAGGTTAGAAAAAGGGGAAGGCACTGTGGAGTAGTAAGTGAAGCATCTGCCTGTGGCACCAGCATCCCCTATGGGTGCCAGTTTGTGTCCTGGCTGCTCCTCTTCCAATCCAGCTATCTGCTAATGACCTGGGAAAGCTACAGAAGATGGCCCCACAGTGCTTGGCCCCTTGCCCCTGCATCGGAGACCCAGAAGAAGTGTTTGGCTCCTAGCTTAGAATGGGCTCAGCTCCAGCTGTTGCAACCAATTGGGGAGTGAACCATCGGATGGGAGACCTCTCTCTCTCTCTTTTCCTCTCTCTCTCTCTCCTTCTTTCTGTATGTTACTCTACCTTTCAAATAAATAAATAAAATCTTATAAATTTTAAAAAAAGATTAGAAAAAAATCCAGCTTTTCGCCTATGCTAATCCTAATTGTGCCAGTCATAAAGCTCTTACAGTGCTGTGGCTTCTTGATGAGGATTCCAAGGTTCAGGCAATCAGTATGTCCCTTGTCTTCATCTTAGAGACTAGATTACTAGTTAGGAAATGCCTAAAGACCCATGAAAACAGCAATAGAGAGAATTTATATTCAGTGCTATGAATCTCAGCGTTGGAGAGAGGAGTTTTATTACAGTGCTGCTCTGTTAGGGGATGTGTTGAACTTCAGAGTTAATGAAAACAGCTATTTCTGAAGCAGCTTAAAATTCTTACCTTTCCCTAATGCATTCTCTCTCTGTTGCCTCCCATCCCAACACACACACACACACACACTATCTTTCATTTAAGGCATCTTTTAATTCAGCAAAATTTGTTAGGTATATATTGCAATGAATGATGGAATATTAAATTTAATCATAGTCTAAATTTATGCAAGGTACAAATTTCAAAATTTTTATGCTCTAATGGAATGGATGCAGAGAACTATATGTTAAAATAAATATGTGTACACCTCACAAGAAATTTCCACATTAAGTGCTATTGTTGTTTTTAAAAAAGTAAGGATTTGGCCAGCGCCACAGCTCACTAGGCTAATCCTCCACCTGTGGCACAGCTCCGGCACCCCGGGGTTCTAATCCCTGTTGGGGTGCCGAATTCTATCCTGGTTGCCCTTCTTCCAGTCCAGCTCTCTGCTGTGGCCCGGGAAGGCAGTGGAGGATGGCCAAGGTCCTTGGGCTCTGCACCCGCATGGGAGACCAAGAGGAAGCACCTGGCTCCTGGCTTGAGATCGGTGCAGCGCGCCAGCCGTAGTGGCCATTTTGGGGGTGAACCAATGGAATGAAGACCTTTCTCTCTGTCTCTCTCACCGTCTAACTCTGCCTGTCAAAAAAAAAAAAAAAAAGAAAAAAATATGATTTCTGGATAAAAGGTCAGATAAGGTGTTGTTTTGGTCAACTTTTGCTGTTATAATAGCAAAAATTTATAAACAATAAAAATTTATTTCTCACAGTTTTAGAGATTGTGAAGTCCAATTTCAGGCAGCAGCACATCCCATGTCTGGTAAAGGCTCATTCCTCTTGCAGTATCTTTACATTGCTTTCTGCTCCCTCAGACCTCATTTATAAGGCCATTCATCCCATTCATATAGGTTCTGCCTATATCTCCCAAAGGCATCACACTTCTTAATACTACTGCATTTCATATTAACTTTCAGCATTTATTTGGGGGGAGAACACACATATTCAGACTAGAGAATGAAACTTGGAGTATATTTGTTCTGAAGCTTTCTTGAAGAGTGGTCTACATCTGGTACTTGGCCTAGTGGTTAATACATCCGGTTCTGAATGCCTGGATTTGAGAAGCAACTCTGTTCATGATTCCAGTTTACTGCTAATGTGCTGGGGAGGCAGCAGAGTACAGTGCAAGTGGTTAAGCCCCTGCCACTCATGTGAAAAACCTGGTTATTGAGTTCTTGGCTCTTGACCTTGTCAAGCTGTGCCTTGTCCCGGCACAGGCCTGACAATTGGGAGCATTTGAGGTGTTATCCAGAGTGTGGGAGATCTCTGCCTCTCCTTTTCCCTGTCTCTCTGCCCTTCAAATAAATAAAACAAATAATATACAGAAGAAAGAAAAGTTGAAGACTGTCCTCTTAGTAATTATTTTAGGAAGCATACAAATGATGACTTTTTGTCACAGAGACTCTTGGGACTGTATTAATTAATTAATACATTAGTTGTTATATTGGTATCAATTATATAAACAAACTATTAATTTACAATTTAGTAAGTATTGAAAAATCTACTTTTCCTTTTAGTACTCTCTTCCATATTAGTACAATGAGTCTTTATCATTGTAGTACACTATAGAAGATATCCATATTTGTTTGATGATGAATGAGTGAATGAACAAAGTCTTTTTTATTTTTATTTTCACTTCCCTTGAGAACTGGAAGTTGCTTTAGCATATAAAAGCTTTTTGAGGATTTGTAAAATGGTGATCACAGGAACTTAAAATTCATTATAAGAAATCTCTATTAATAAAACTATTTTGGTGCTTTGAGTATTATAAGAACAGTGTATTTTTGTTTCCATATTGATGATGAATGTTTACAGGGATTGCTTTTATTCTTCGAATATAAGCAAAAATATAAAACTAAACAAAAATGATAAAATAAGATTTATAACGAAGAGGTCAGGAACTCCACAGAAAGTGATACTTAGATAAAAGGAGTGACAATAATTACCTGTGTATCTGTCATTCCAAACTAACTTTCTGCTTCATGCACTGTCAGTTAAATTACTTGGAGTATCAGTGGTTGTTAGGTATCAGGGGATGTGGAATATCTCATGATGATTTCTACTAATCAATTTTAGAATTTATGAGTAGATGTATCCCATTTGCTTTGGGCAGATGAAAAGAATTGTCAACCATGCTTGCTAAAATCACTTTGAAAATTTTGCAACTGTTTTAAGAATGT
This sequence comes from Lepus europaeus, assembly GCF_033115175.1. NCBI lineage: Eukaryota > Metazoa > Chordata > Mammalia > Lagomorpha > Leporidae > Lepus > Lepus europaeus. The sequence continues at coordinate 65,828,542 of NC_084831.1, forward strand.
CAGATTTGCCTGGAAGCCTTGTTATGGTGAGATCTAAATATGAGGATAACAAAAAATGTGCTCTCCAAGCTCACCTTCCTATTAGTTCGCCTATCCATTGAAAAGAAAAGTTCAAGGGCCACACTGAAGCTGGTAACAAGCTGTAGACATCTGGACAGAGAAGTATCTCAGGGAGTTATTCTAAAGCAGAACTCATCTATCCCTCAGGGGTAAGGTTATCTCTCCATGCTCAGTCTAATAATTAGAATATTATACTTATTCTAATATTATACAAAGAATTGTATCTAAAGCATGTGAATCATTTTATCAGTCTTGTCTTACATTATCAAACACAAAAGGACATCATAAAGTTCCTTGAAGAATAAAACTAAATATAGCAGTTTATTTTAGTGTAAAAATTCTTAAAAACAGTTGCATAATTTTTCCATAGCATGCATTTTCCAAATCTAACGAAAATAAATTTTTATGAAAAATATTGTTTTTCACTAATTACTTTCATGCTTTTTTCCATTTTCTGTAAACTGTTTGAAGTATTCTAACATTCTTTGAAAATATTTAATAGCAGCCTTATATTATATCATGTGTTTGAATAATTAAGTTTTAAGCAATAAAACATCATTGTCTAATAGGTTACTTTGATATTTCTACTATGAAAATAATTCTGAGTATCCTTTATGAAATTAACATATTTCTGGTTATCAAATGAGAAATGTAGAAATTAAGAATATAAAAGAATATAAACATTGAAGTTTATTAACGTGAATTGTATAACTGCTTTCAGAAAGAATATACTAGAAACAAAAGAATAAGAGAATATTCTTTAAATTATGACAATCTTCATTGGGTAGTACATATCTGTATAACAAGGCTTTTGCAATTGAACCAAAATAGGTTTTTATTTTAATATGTAGAGGATAAATGTTTGATGTAGTGGTGAGACACTGCTTGGAATTCTCACTTCCTGTGCCGGAGTGCATGGGTTCATATTACAGCTCAGCTTCTGATAGTCTAGGAGATAACAATGATGTTTCAAATAGTTGAGTCCCTTTCAGCACTGCACTGAGTTCCTGGTTCCTGGTTTCAGCCTGGCCCAGCCCCAGCTGTTGTGGGCATTTGAGGAGTGACGGCTGACGGAGGATCCCTCTTTTTCTCCGGCTCTCTCTATCCTTTTACTTTCCAATAAGTAAATAAACAAACAAGCAAAACAAATGAAAGACTGAAATGTGACAACTTTAAATTAAGGTTAGGTTTAAAATAATAGATATTTTTACCACTGAGGTTTATATTATGTTATATTTATTAGCAACTTAGATATTATCTTTAAACCAATGAGTTAACATTGCCTATTTTCTCAATCAGGTTAGTTGTGTCTGTTGTTGGTGTGTTTTTGTGTGTTATTGATTTGTGGGACTTTATTTGTTAAAACCATTAACTATCTCTCTCTCTCTCACTGTCCACTCTGCCTGTCAAAAAAAAAAAAAAAAAAGCTGGCGCCGTGGCTCAACAGGCTAATCCTCCACCTAGCGGTGCCGGCACACCAGGTTCTAGTCCTGGTTGGGGCGCCGGATTATATCCCGGTTGCCCCTCTTCCAGGCCAGCTCTCTGCTATGGCCCGGGAGTGCAGTGGAGGATGGCCCAAGTGCTTGGGCCTTGCACCCCATGGGAGACCAGGAGAAGCACCTGGCTCCTGCCTTCGGATCAGCATGGTGCGCCGGCCGCGGCGGCCATTGGAGGGTGAACCAATGGCAAAGGAAGACCTTTCTCTCTGTCTCTCTCTCTCACTGTCCACTCTGCCTGTCAAAAATAAAATAAAAATTAAAAAAAAATTAAAAAACCATTAACTTGACTACTTTGTTACAAATATTTAATCCTATCTTTACAGATACTTTAAAATATTAAATCTCATCTGGAAAAATGAAGTGCAAATTTCCAAGCAATGCTCAAAACTCTGATTTCATCATAGTGTTGTTCAGTTATCCAGTCCACTATGGAAAGATTATTTGGAAGGTTGAAACATCATCAATTTATTTTTGGGGGCACAGGAATTCCTAACTTCAAATTAGCTAAATGATTGTTAGTCTCCAGTACACAAGCTTACATACTCCTATTTGAAAAAGTGGCTATTTAACTAAAGATGGAAGCTCAAAGAAAACCTTTAAATCTAAATGACTGATTTGGCTTCAAATCTGAGAAACTAAGATGGCTTATATCTGTATTTACACCAAAATAGTCAGCCATATGATTTAATTTAAAAAGTTTTTAGTAGAAAGGCCCACAAAGACCGATTAGTCTAGCGTTCATGGAAATCATAATATTGCCCTAGGATAAGCATGTTCTTGTGGCCAGAAGCCTTCAGGCAGAAATTCATTGTTGCTACAGGGTATTTGCAAGTGTTAAAGTATTCATGTTTTGTTAAACACTTATTTGGTATTATTTGTTCTATACCTTCTCCTGTAATAGTCAATCCCTTGATAGGTACACAAAAGCTCTAGCAAATGCTTCTAATAAATTCTGTTAATTTTCCAAGTATACTTTTAAAAGTAACTGAATCTGGGATACATTCTCTTATCCCCATATCTCGATCAGCTGCAAGTTTTAGGTGCTTGGAAATCACCTTCTACTTTCTCTATCAGTGTGCTTTTCCTGTTTTGGTATCAGTTTTGCCTGCAGTTCTCCACCTCTGTTAGATTATATATTCTGTGTGGTAGGATCTGTTACTGCACCTATTTTCAGTATGTAGTCATAGGGACAAGACATTATAGGTAGTGAATAATTATCAGATACATCAAATAGATTAATAGTCATAAATTCACTTTCAATGTTGAGTTGTAGGTGAAATAAGATTTTTTTAAAGATTTATTTATTTATTTGAAAGTCAGAGTTACACACAGAGAGAGGAGAGGCAGAGAGAGAGAGAGAGAGAGAGAGAGAGAGAGAGAGAGAGAGGTCTTCCAACCACTGGTTCACTCCACAAATGGCCGCAACGGCCAGAGCTGCGCCGATCGAAGCCAGGAGCCAGGAGCTTCTTCCTGGTCTCTCACATGAGTTCAGGGGCCCAAGCACTTGGGCCATCTTCTACTGCTTTCCCAGGCCACAGCAGAGAGCTGGATGGGAAGTGGAGCAGCCAGGACTCGAACTGGCATCCATATAGAATGTCGGCGCTTCAGGCCAGGGTGTTAACCTGCTGTGCCACAGCGCCGGCCCCTGAAATAAGATTTCTTAAAGAGTATATACTGGTTCATGTTGTGCCAAGTTAGGAAAATTGGTCACTATTTTCCAGAATGATCTTCTCTGTGCATTTGTAAAGGCAAGCTGAAAACAAAAATAAAGTGATTAGGCAAAAGTGAACAGAAAGCATTACTATCAAGGTTGTTACAATTACCTAAGTGGCAGATGGATGCCCAGCTATTTCTTACTGTTCCCTATTTCACATTCAATTCATATTCCTGATTTCTGGCCACGCCAACCAGTAGCAGATTCAAGACCACCATTAAGGATGCCACTGGCGCCAGTTTTGTGGCACAGAAAGTTAAGCTGCTGCCTGCAAAGTTGACTTCCCTTATGAACACTGGCTTGAGTCCCTGTTGCTGCACTTCCAATCTGGCTGCCTGCCAATGGGCCTGGGAAAGCCACAGAAGATCGCCCACGTACATCTGCCACCCCTGTGACACACTAGATTTAGTTCCAGGTTCCTGGCTTCTATCTAGCCCCGCTCTGGCCATCACAGCTATTTAAAGAGTGTACCAGCAGATGGAAGATCTTCCCAACTCTACCCCCTTTTTTTCTCTCACTGTAACTTTCAAATCAATCAACAAACCTTTAAAAAAATGGCTATGGACCTGCAACACTAATGACTACACAGGAAGAACACTCCCCCCCCCCCCCCCAGTGTGGTAGCAGCAAGTCTATTTTCACAATCTCTCTTGGATGTTTGAATATCTTTGACTACTACTACTACTTCTTCTTCTTCTTCTTCTTCTTCTTCTTCTTCTTCTTCTTCTTCTTCTTTTGACAGGCAGAGTGGACAGTGAGAAAGAGAGACAGAGAGAAAGGTCTTCCTTTGCCGCTGGTTCACCCTCCAATGGCCGCTGCGGCCGGTGCGCTGCAGCCAGCGCACCACGCTTGTCTGAAGCCAGGAGCCAGGTGCTTATCCTGGTCTCCCATGGGGTACAGGGCCCAAGCACTTGGGTCATCCTCCACTGCACTCCTTGGGCACAGCAGAGAGCTGGCCTGGAAGAGGGGCAACCGGGACAGAATCTGGTGCCCCGACTGGGACTAGAACCTGGTGTGCTAGTGCCACAAGGTGGAGGATTAGGCTATTGAGCTGCGGTGCCGGCCATATCCTTGACTTCTTTTATTATCCTGCAAACTTCAACTTACTTTAGACATTTTGGTTATCCTCTGTTGCTCTGATCCTTCCACTTCCTAAATTTTCCATATTTGTTATTTCTAATTCCTATAACAAATCATAATTCCCATCATAGGTCTAATAGATATTTTTACCATCCAAATGCAGAATGATAAGGGCATCACAGTATTTAAGAGCAAGGATGTACCATAATTTAATAAACTGCTTTCATATTGTCATCTATTGAGTTTGTTCTCATCTTTTCAATATTAACACTATGATGAACAATTTCACTTATGATTCTTTATTAAAATGTCTGCATACATTGGAACGTTGATCTTGACACATTTTATAGGATGCTGGAATTCTATCTCGGCATGTGTTTTATTCTTCCAGGGAGTCATCCAAATGATTGAGATAAATACCTGTGGTTAGAACCGCCTGTCTTGTGGTACAGGGAGAGGCAGCCGCATTGCAAAGTAGTGTGCACAGCAGAAATAAGCATGACCTATGAAGCGAATGCTGAAGACGTCAGTGAAAGCCATCCAGGAATCAACTAGCAAGAGACTTGCCTGACAGTATCCACCCTGTTATGAGTAGTGGTGAATAGACAGGAGGATGCCAGGGACTGAGAGCTGACCTGCTAAGGAAGTCAGAGAATATCCAGCTCCTTAGAAAAATTTCAGTTGAATGTTTCCATGGAGAAAATCCCTGAGCAAGCCAGTGCTCCAAAGATGCATTCATGAGAGTAATAAAAGTCCCGTTTAAAATTCACTTTTTGTAGTATCGTGATAATAGCAAGTCACAAATATATCAGTAAAATAAGTATTCTATTAATCTATTATCTCTTCTGTCTTCCTCACAACAATTAAAAGTGAAGAGAAAACCATCAGAATGGGAGAAAATATTTGCAAACTATTTACCTGATAAAGGATTAAAGTCTAAAATATATAAACAGCTCAAGAAACCCAACAACAATTCAAATAAGCCAGTGAAGAAACGGACAAAGGACATAAACAGGCATTTTTCAAAGGATGAAATCCAAATGGCCAACAGACACATGAAAAAATGGTCAGGATCACTAGCCACCAGGGAAATGCAAATAAAGCCACAGTGAGATTTCACCTCATCCCAGTTAGCATGGCTCTCATACATAAATCAACAAATAACAAATGCTTGGGAGGATGTTCATAAAAAAAAATAACATATCCTAATACCGTGTTGGTGGAGATGTAAACCAGTCCAATCACTATGTAAGACAGTATGGACATTCCTCAGAAATCTGAAAATTGACCCAGCCATTACACTCCTGGGAAATTACCCAAAGGAAATGAAATCAGCCTATGAAAGATTTTTTGTACACTCATAATTTATTATAATTCATGATAACTAAGATATGTAATCAACCCAGATGTCTATCAACCAATCTCTGGATAGAAAAAATGTTGTAGGGGCTGGTACTGTGGCGAGTAGGTTAAGCCTCCACCTGTGGTGTCATATCCCATATGGATTTCAGTTTGTGTCTCAGCTGCTCCTCTTCTGATCCAGCTCTCTGCTATGGCCTGGGAAGATGGCCCAAAGCTTGGCCCCCTGCACCCAATTGGAAGACCCAAAAGAAAAACCTGGTTCCTGGCTTCACATCAGCTCAGCTTTGTCCTTTATGACTATGTGGGGAGTGAACAAGCAGATTATAGACCTTTCTCTGTTTCTCCCTTTCTCTGTCTGTAACTCTGCCACTCAAATAAATACACCTTTTTAAAAAAAAAAAAATGAAAGTTTGGTATACATACATGATGGAATAGTACTCAGCCATAAAAAAGAATGAAACTCTCTCTATTTTGTAACAAAATGAATGCAACTAGAGACCATATGCTTAATGTAAAAAACCAGTCCCAAAAGTCAAATATCATTTTCTTTGATTTGCACTAATATATAGAGTACACAAAATGTAACGTGCATGAGTGAAATTGTCATGTTGAGATTTGATTATTGTTTATAGCCCTTATCTATACACCATGAACAGAGGTCTGTCTACTTGTGGAATTCTTTATTTATTGGAGGATTAGGCCAGTAACTATAAATTAAAATTAAAATTAAATTAAAATCATGCTATTGTAAAAATTAAAAGAAAAACAAAGAATGAAAGAAGGAGAAAGAAGAGATTGTTGGAAGCATCATTATGGGCTCAAAACTGTATATATGAAATACATGAAATACATTATTTTTATGTAAATAAAAATTTAAAAAGAAAACAACAATTAGAGAATGGGTAGACATACAAAGGAAAGAAATATCAAGTACAGAATATGGAGAAGAGATGGACCAGATTCTTCCTCCTTCAATATAGAATTTCCAGATTCAAAGTGCCATAAATTAGTGGAGGGAGTAAAAGAGTATTGTTCAAGGAAACCAAAAGGTTTAAGTTCCAGCTCATTTACTTACCAGTTGATAGTCTTGGGCAGCTCATTCAATTTTTATAAATGTGGCACCATACCAGGAAAAACAAAACAAAAAGGAAAAAGTGGTTGATAAATCCTTACAGAGTTCATTAGAAATTTTAGAGCTCTACTTACGTAATATCTCATTCCATCCTATTCTTATTCAGCTACTATTATTTTCTATTTATATATATATATATATATATATATATATACACAAATGGGAAAATTAAATTTTATAGATTTCTTGATTTTTCTAAAGTAATATCGAAAGTTAGAGGCAATGTCAGATTTTCTGATGATAATGTTTATTTCCACTTAACAAATTCTCCATATCTCTTGTGAATCCTCTGGCTTAAAAGAATAACTGTTTGTTATTTCTCATGTTTTGGGCACTTGATTGCCATCAGCTGTTCCACATGATACTGGTAAGCTCTAAAATACCAGGTTCATATTTGGACTGGAGTATCAAGGGTAGATCAGTTATGTAACAAAATTGATATTTTCTGTCCACTGGTCATTCAGGCTGGGTTGTGAAACAGAGTCTAAACATGTTTCTACAGATGGCTTGGACTTCCTGTAGGATGGTGACTTTTTCTAAAAGGATGATTCCTAAAATAAAATATCTAAAACATGAAGAAAGAAGGTGTAATACAATCTTTGAATTAAAACAATGTCACTCTTAATAAATTTTACTGAACACTGAGAAACAGCCTATGTTTAGGAGTATGGGATCTAACAATGATGTGGATACTTGGGAAATAGAATCACTGTGGAGGGTCAGAGTGATTAAACCATCACACTGACTTTAAAGCCGCTGCCTTGACTTGTTTTGTTTGTGATAGTATCTGCCCCAATGATTTCAGATTATAGTTGGTAAAGATTAAATAGAAAATCATTAATGACTCATTATAGTAGAATTATTTTTCTTTGTCACTATACAATTAGAGTACTCTGGTAATACGTTAGCAGAAATCTACAGTAAATTATATGTTTTGGACGTCTGTCTATCCTTCTGCTGAAATACCTCATATCTAAAATACAGAATGAGAACATACATTTCAATGTCAATTTGATCTGTATTAAAATCCTGAAATCACCAATTACTAACTGTGTAATTCTAAAATAGTAATACATGATGTTATTGAGCTCTGGTGTACTTGTCAACATAAAAGAGAATAATAATTAAGTATGTATAAAATATCCACTTCTCTTGTTCAGTGTGAATGAAAAATAATACAGTTAATAAGAATGCTTAGTATGAGGCCTTACATGTAATGCGTTGTTAAAAAACAGTAAACTTTTATTATATTTAGAACAATTAAGTGTAGAAATATAAATTTTAGACTATAAACAGTGAGCAGAAAATGCACCTTTATTTTTCTTTACAATAGAATTTAATTTCTATTTTAAGATTCCATTTTTATAAGGGGTACTTTTAACTCAGTTAATTCAAGGAAATTTCAATACCTTTACACACTCGTCACCTTTCCTAAAGGTGGAATCTAAGCATGCGAGTTGGACAGAGAAGTCTGTTCTACTTACTACTATTGGTTTAATTCTGTAATTAATACACAGTTATTCTTAAGTGTTGAAACTTAACTGAAAAGTGATTCCTGTTAAATATAAGAGTGGGAATAAGAGCGGGAAGAGATGTACAATCTGGGACATGCTCAAGCTGACTTGCCCCAAATGATAGAGTTAGAAACATACCAGGGGATTCCAATTCAATCCCATCAAAGTGGCGTGTACCAATGGCATCTCAGTAGTCCAAGTGATCAATTTCTGTTCACAATTGATCACACTGATAGGTCTAAGAATCAAAGGGATCACATAAACAAGACTAGTGTCTGCTAATACTAACTGATAGAATCAAAAAGGGAGAGAACAATCCAACATGGGAAGCAGGATACACAGCAGACTCATAAAATGGCAGATGTGCTAAACAGCACTCTGGCCTCAGAATCAGCCCTTAAGGCATTCAGATCCAGCTGAAAAGCCCATGAGAGAATTTCAGGCATGGAAAGCCAAGACATTCTGGAAAAAAAAAAAAAAAAAAAAAAAAAAAACCAACCAAACAAACACCTAAATGAAAGATCTCCGTGAGTGAGATTCCAGTGGAAAGAAAGGGTCATCAAAGAAGGAGGTACCTTTCTCTGATGGAAGGGGAGAACTTCCACTTTGACTATGACCTTGTCTAAATATGATAAGAGTCAGTGAACTCAAAAGGCTTCCACAGCCTTGGCAACTCATGACAAGAGCCTACGGTGATTACTGATGCCATAAACAAGAGCGTCAATTTGTTAAGTCAACAACAGGAGTCACTGTGCATTTACTCCTCATGTGGGATCTCTGTCCTTAATGCACTGTACCTTGTGATTTAACGCTACAACTAGTACTCAAACAGTATTTTTCACTTTGTGTTTCTGTGTGGGTGCAAACTGTTGAAATCTTTACTTAATATATACTCAACTGATCTTCTGTATATAAGGAGAATTGAAAGTGAATCTTGCTGTCAATGGAAGGGGAGAGGGAGCAGGAAAGGGGAGGGTTGTGGGTGGGAGGGAAGTTATTGGGGGGAAAGCCATTGTAATCCATAAGCTGTACTTTGGAAATTTATATGCATTAAATAAAAGTTAAAAAAAAAAAAAAAACTTTGGGAACCTTGGTGAGCAAAAAATGTTGTATGCTCTGTTCCCCTCTGGATATTGAGAAAATGGACAATGCTCCTTTAAAAAAATATATTTATTTCTTTATTTGAAAGGCAGAGTTACACAGAGGGAGAAGGAAAGGCAGAGAGAGAGGTCTTCCACCTTCTGGTTCACTCCCCAGTTGGCCCAATGGCCAGATACATGCCAAGCCGAAGGCAGCAGCTAGAAGCTTCTTCTGGGTTTTCCACATAGGTGCGGGGGCCCAAGGACTTGGGCCATCTTCCACTGCCTTCCAAGGCCATAGCAGAGAGCTGGATCAGACATGGAGCATCCAGTACTTGAATCAGCACCCATACTGGATGTCGGCACTACAGCCAGCAGCTTTACCCAGTACGTCACAGCCCCAGCCCCCCTCATGTGTTTTTTGTTTTTTTTTTTTTTTCATTTTGCTTGTAGAATATGGTACAATGGAGCCTAAAACTCTGTAAGTTGTACCAGTTACCTGATGATTCTAAATAGATTTGGGAACAAAACAACAAAAACAAACACTGGAAGCGACCTGTTTTTAGGTTCAGTATATGGCAAAAATGTCCTAACCTGAAGGAGGATATTTTAGAAAATGGCAGGCTAATTATTTGCTTGGAGGCTACACACACTTACTCTGTCATGTACTGTATCTAGAGCACCACAAAACCAAAGATACAATCCTCGGAAATAGGGTGGTAAGGCAATATATGCAACTGATGTAGATTACAGTTCTTTCCACCATTGTAATAAGAATTAAAAAAAAAAAAAGGTTTATTCAAATACAGAGAGAAAATCACATTTTTGTACCTGAATTTCTCACTAAGATTTCTATCAAATTCATATGCATCTGAAAGAAATAGAATTACAAATTTCCCACCAATTTTCATATCACACAGAAGTTGTAGTTCTGATATCAGATATGAAAACCTTTATCACCAGCTTACCATAAAATGAGGTTAAAGAGTCATTCACATTGTTAGACAAAATAGCCTGCGAGTCTAATTGGAAATGTTCTAAATTGGACACTTTAAATTACTTCCATGTATAACCCTAGGAGTACCTATGCTAAGTTTCCAAATTTTGGAATTTTGTATTTAGGTTTGTGAGTTTTCTTTTAAGTAGGGTTGAAGGGATTAACAGAAAATGAAATACTATAGTGACAGACTGTCAATCAAGTAAGTGTAAAGTACTTAAGCACAGGATATCAAAACTTAGACTCCACAGAGATCTTCCTGGCAGTGTCTCAAAAGCTCATTTTCAAGTATGAAGGACAGGAATATTCACTTCTAATGAGTTTTCATTTGTCCTGCTATGGCAGGGGAGTTAAGATCTCAAAACAATTGGGCCGCTGTGTCTTAATATATCATTTTCTCTTGTTTTTCAAGTAGCACAGTGTTGTGTTTATATAGTGTCTTGTCAAACTTCATAAATCAACTTCTGAGACAGAGGATAAACAGTCACATCACAAAAAGCATGTGCACAAATGCTGGAGCTCACAAGTCACAGCTCACTGAGCAGCCTTCCCAAAGCGTCCACCTCAGCTCCTGTCAGCTACTTGCCCAGAATGTGCTGCATTTGCATCTCTGATTTCACAGAACTCACCCAGGCTGATGACATGCAATCAGAGCTTCAGAAACAAGCCAATGAGTTCTTTTCCTTGCAAAGTTTTTGTTCTTTACTTCCCAGTGGAGACAATGGATCCAATATCTCAGAAACAGTGTGACGTGGCCAAATCATTCCTTTTGTATTTCAATATTTCACTAAACGGGATCTAGTATGATTTTTCTAAATCAGTGTGAAGTTTCTTATGATGGACTATTGTATATATTCAATCACTTCGGCTTTATAATTAGTTCTTAAGAAAAAGCTGAGGGCACCGGTGCTGCGGTGTAGTGGGTAAACCTGCCGCCTGTAGAGCTAGCATCCCATATGAATGCTGGTTTGAGTCCCGGCAGCACCACTTCCAATCCAGCTCTCTGCTATGGCCTGGGAAAGCTGTAGAAGATTTCTCAAGTCCTTGGGTCCCTGCACACGGGTGGGAGATCTGGAAGATGCTACTGGCTCCTGGCTTTGGATCAGTACAGCTCTGGCTGTTGAGGCCCAACTAGGGAGTGAACCAGCAGATGGAAGACCTCTCTCTCTGCCTCTCCTTCTTTCTCTATGTAACTCTGACTTCCAAATAAATAAATAAATCTTTAAAAAAGAAAGCTGAGGAGAATCATTGAATCATTGAACTGAAAGTCGAAAGATAAAACCACTGTGTAAACTTCTAACTTGCTGTATTATTCAACATCTGTTAATACAAAGAGACACTCAGGACAAATAATTTTAAAAAGAGGAAAGGTTCATTTATTTCATGGTTTTGGAGTTTTTAAGTCCAAGTCCGGTTGCTCCATTGGTTGGGCACCTGATGAAGCAGCAGATGGCAATGACTGAGCACTTGTGGAAGAAGTTTCATTTGACAAACTAGGAAGCAGGGAGAGGGGCTGTGCCCAGCTGATGCTTCTGTAACCAATTGTCCCATGGCAATTATCCCAACAGCATGCTTCCCATGATGAAGGACTCTCCCACAAGACTCACCTCCTAAACTACTTAATTCACTAAACTCTCACCCTCTCAGGAATATTAATAAAACTTGGGAGATTATCTGTCTACACAGGTTTGGAAATCAAAACACGTTCAGGGCCAGGCACTGTGGTATAGTAGGTTCATACTGTTTGCGGCACTGGATTCCTATATGGGTGCCTGTTCTAGTTCCAGCTGATCCTCTGCTATGGGCTGGGAAAGCAGTGGAAGAGGGCCCAAGCCCTTGGGCCCCTGCACCTACATGAGAGGCCCGGAAGAAGCTCCTGGCTCTTGTCTTCGGATCCTTGAAGCTCTGGCCATTGCGGCCATTTGGGGAGTGAGCCAATGGTTGGAGGACTTTTCTCTCTGTCTCTCCCTCTCACTCTCTGTAACTCTACCCCTCAAATAAATAAATAAATAGTTTTTTTTAAAAAAAAAAACATTCAAGTTATAGGATTTGAAAAGGAAGCAAGTTGACAAACACACCTGGCCCACAGTTGGAATAAAAGGATGCTGGTTAAGCTGCACTGTACCAGATAAGTTCATATGACTCTTCGGTTATGAAGACAAAAGCATGTGTAAGCCAATAAAAAATTCAAGATTTCACAAAAGGAAAAACATTAAGCTATTGATTCTCAATATTTGTCATCACCCTAAGTCTCTTAATTATCAATGAATATTCTTTACCTTAGGACTTATCCATTATAAACTGAAGTGTTTTTTTAAGAATTATGTTTTGGGGGCCGGTGCCATGGCTCACTAGGTTAATCCTCTGTCTGTGGTGCAAGCATCCCATGTGGGCACTGGTTCTAGTCACAGTTGCTCCTCTTCCAGTCCAGCTCTCTGCTGTGGCCCGGAGAGGCAGTGGAGGCTGGCCCAAGTGCTTGGGCCCCTGCACCCACATGGGAGACCTGGAGGGGGCAACCTGGCTCCTGGTTTCGGATCGGCACAGTTCCGGCAGTTGCATCCATTTGGGAAGTGAACCAGTGGAAGGAAGACCTTTTTCTCTCTTTCTCTCTCTCACTGACTGTAACTCTGCCTGTCAAATAAATAAATAAATAACAATCTTAAAAAAAAGAATTATGTTTTGCCCATTTTGATATTTTACTCATACAAGGTGAAATGCTTCTCCTTTGATTAATACATCCACATTATTATTACATTTTCTTTATGGACTGCACAAGTTTAACTATGATGAAATTAAAGATAAATAACAAGAGCCACACAGAAAGTCACTTATGGCATATTCAAATATGCATGTTTATTCCACATCAAGGGGCAAGACAAACAGAGAATGTGAAAATACTTTCTAATAAGATGTTTCTCCTCATTCCTGAAAATTTATTGGGGCAGCATAAAAAAAGTATAAATGTTGAGTGTGACTTTATGCTAAATTTTATGCATGTCATATTTTAATTGTCCAGAAATTCTGTAAATGAGGGACTACTCATCTGGCCATTTTAAAGGTAAAGAAAAGGATGTATAGAAAAAGTAAGTTGTTTGTGAGCAGCTACTTGGACAATAAATCATAAAACCAAGGATCAAACTCAGGATGCCTGATTCCAGAATCCCTAATTATATGCACTACAATTGTCTATAGGAAGAGAATTGTTTTTCTTATTTTTTTTAAATTTTCATTTTGTTAGTTTTGAAAAGATTAAATGTTTTTTTTGTGAGTACAGTTCTTTGTTAATATGAACAAATTTCATGTATTTCATATATACAGATTTAGGAGCATAGTGATTCTTTCCATACTTCCCTCCCTCTCATTCTTTCATGGTCCCTCAGCATTCATTTCTCATTCTTTCTTCTAATTTTTACAATGACATACTTTCAGTTTATTTTATAATCCTAAGATAAACCCTCAACTAATTAAAGAATTCAACAAATAATAATAACAAAAATAAAACTGTTCAGCAGCAGAGAGAAGGTCTGTAATAATTCTCAGAATGTCAGTTTTACTCATGTACATTGCATTTCTCATGCACATTTTAGAATATTTTCTTTATGTTTTACTGCTGAAGATTTGACTGCAATGTGTCATAGTTAACATCTTTCCTGGTCATGCTTACTAGGAATACTATATGCTTCTTTTACTCACGTGTCCCTTCTTTCTCCAAATCAGGGAATTTTTCCGTACTATTTTAATGAATAGATCTTCCAATCTATTCTCTCTTCCCACACCTGTAAGAACTCCTAAGACCCATATGTTGGGTCATCAGATGGTATCCCATAAATGTTCAATAATTTTTTTTTATTTTTCTAATTTCTTTTTATTTTTGGTGCTATTGAGATATTTCTAAAGACTTGTCTTCTATCTCAGATATTGTTCTTCTGCCTCACCAAATCTGTTGTTCAAGATATCCACTGTATTTTCATTTGACATATTGAATTCTTCATTTCTAATATTTCAGTTTGATTTCTCTTCAAAATCTCTATCTCACAGGAGAATTTTTCACCCAAGTCATGTATGGATTTCTTTAAACATGAATTTGCTTCTCATTGCTTTTGAGTAATCCTATGATCAATCTTTTTTAAGTCTTTTTCAGTCACTTTATCAATCTTGTCATCTTCACATTCTAATTTGAAGTGGTTTGTGTTCCTTTGGGGGAGTCATGTTATCTTATTTGTTCTTGTTTCTTATACTTCTGCATTTATTTTTAGGCATTTGTGGAGACACTTGTTAGTTTTCTTCTCTAATGGTTTTATCTTTGAACTATGCCACTGTGGCTTTAGTGGAGTGTCTGCTCCTTCAATGAATGCCCAGAGGCATGTGCTTGGTGGGACCAGAGAGCTCTGTTCAGTGTTCAAGGGTGAGGCAAGCATTTAGGGTGAGTGAGATGGTGGCAGAGCTCCTCTACTATCTGCATGAGGGAGGGTATGATCACATCTGTTTGTATAATCACACCCTCACCTCCTCTCTTCCAATATGACAAATATTCAGGATTAGCCCACAGTGGGCAAACCTTCACCCATGCTGGCACATGAGCTGCACAAATGATCTGTGCAGACCTAAGCATGAGTACTGAAACCTCTGCAATGATCCACCCCAGGAAGTTAGCCAGCTCTGAGCCTGACTGCCCAGAGACCCAGCTACACAGCCACAGAATCCCCAAGTCTCAACAATCAAGGCTCTCATAGTTCCAGGGTGCAGACAATCCCTGCTTTGTTCTGTGAGCTAGCCCCATTCATGGAGAGCGCAGAGATGTTCTAAGAGTAAGCTGCCTGTAGGTGCTCCATCCACATTGGCATTTTGAGTCCTGAAGCTTGTGAACAGTTGAGAAGATGGGGATATCTTGCAATCCTAAGTGACTTCCCAGCCCCCTGTTAATCCTCCAAGTCAGCCTCAAAGTCAAGGGAAACATTGCCACGACAGCCTCTACTGTTGTCACGATGGTGCCTTCTCCTGGCTGGTTGCTGGATGCCCATGTGGGGTGATGGGTAGACAGAAATGTTCTTTTTCTTCCCTGGATTAGGTGGATCTCTTGTCCCCTGCTAGGGCTCAAGGCCAGACTCAATGTCAGTGTGGTTCACAAAGTTCTCTCTCATAAATATTATCATTGGCATGGTGATATTAGACAAATGGATGGAAGACAAAGATAAAAACTTGAAAGCAACAAGAGAAAACACACCTTAGCACTTATAGGAGATCTTCAAGATTAAACACTGATCTTTGGAATGGCATTGTTTTTTAGGCAATTAAGCCATCTCTTGTAATGCCAGCATACCATATCAGAGTGCCATTTCAAGTCCTAGTTGCCCCACTTCTGATCTCACTTCTTGCTAGTTCACCTGCAAATGCACAAGATGGCCCAATACTTGAGCTCCTGTCACCCATATTGGGGATCAGGATGGAGATTCTGACTCCTGACTTTGGCCTGGCCCAGCCTTGGTTATTTTTGTCTTTGCAGACTAGATGGAAAACCTTCCTTTTTCTTGGTCTCTCCTTCTCTCTGTCACTTTATATTTCAAATAAATAAATAGACCTTTAATAAATACATTTATGATCTCATCACAAATGACAAAAGATAAGACAGTTGGCGGATATCTTTAGTGTTGAGAGAAAAGAAAAAAAACCTTTCAATTCAGGTAACATCTCCCACAAAATGAAGGAGAATTTAAATATTTCCAGATAAACAAGAACTAGAAAATCTATTGCTAGCATATTTATTTACAAAAAAAGAGTGTCCATTAGGACAAATTTGAAGGATATCAAAATGTAATGAATCCACATGAGAACATGAAGGGCATTGATAAAGACAACTTCACAAGTGAATATAAAATGAAACAAAAATTGTAACAATTTTTCTCTTATCTGTTTTAAATAATAGTATGCAAAATGATAGTTAAGCATTATAGCATTCAACTTATCATTATATAGCAATAATTGTTCAAAAAAGAGGAAAAGAAATATGGATTCAAGTCATGTTAAGAACACAAGGAAAATATACAAATGGTTAATCAGCAAATAAAAAATATATTCAGCATCATTAATCTTTAAATGACAATATTTCATTTCAAACCTACTGGAGTGGCTAAAACTAAAAAGACGTACAAAAATTTATTTTTTACTAAAATGTAGGTAAATTTGAATTCCCACATACTGCTTGTGAGAGGGTAAAATAGGCAGTTATTTTGAAAAAAAAAAACTATATATATATATATATATATATATATAGTTTTCTCAAGATGCTAGAGTTTATTACTCCAAATTTTGACTTTCCAGTATATAGTCAAAAGAAATTAAAACATGTTTAAATAAAAAGTTTTAATAGAAATGTTCATGCAACAATTCTTAATTACCAGAAGTGCAGACAACTCAAATGGGTGGGAGGGCTGTTGCCAGTAATTTAAGCCACCACTTAAGACACCAGTATCAGGTTTCAGAGTGCTGGTTTGAATCTTGACTGTTCTGCTTCCAACCCAGCTCCTGCAAATGTACCTGGGAAAGGAAAAGAAGATGACCCAAGAATATGAGCACCTGACTTTCATGTGGGAAACCCCAGAAAGAGTTCTGGGCTCCTTTCCTGCCATTGGGCCTATTTGGGGAGTGAAATGATGAATGGAACTCTTTCTCTGTCTTTCTCTCTATTCTATCTCTCTATTCTTCATCCTAATTGCCTGTTAAATAAATAAATAAAAACCTTTTTACCAAAAAGTACATCCATGGTGTAGCATATTATCTGACAATAGAATGGAAAATGAAGTACTGGAACATAGTGTTATAAAGATGAATCTTGAAAGCATTAAAAATGCTAAAATGAGCCACATGAATACATGACATACTATGTCATTATATTTATATTACTGTCTACAAAATAAAAAGCATAAAGAGATCAGCAGTAGATTTAATGGTTGTCTGTTATAAGAGGAATTGATATCCATAAAAAGTGATCACTAAGTGGCTCAGGGTGTTTTTTAACCATTGAAAATATTCTAAATTTATAAAATTAGATTGTGATGTGGTTCTTGGTTACTTGGCAATTTGTTTGGAAGGTTAACAACAAGCACAAGGGGCCAAGTGGAAGTCATTTGAATTCTGGTATATTTGTGAACTGAGAGACACATACTTATTAGAACGATTTCCATTGATAATGATTATACGCTGTAAGTGAGGACATTTGACAATTGTAGAAAAAAGCCCTCAGAATTCTCTAAAATTAATATGTTAGTGCAATCACAAGAGTGTGTGTGTGTGAGTGTGTTTCTTCGTTTGTATCCAGACCATCTGGAGACTTGTGCTAATATGTGAACAAATAACAATTATAGTGCCTTAAAATCCAAAGGAAGAGGGCTTAGACAAAATTGAAAAATTGCTTTCTTGAATTATAATTGATTGAGGTTTTTTAAATGTTGTGGCAAACTTAAATGAAACATGTATTTTTAAAAACTTACACATTTCTTGAGTGAGGGTCATATAATAGAAAATGATTGCATATATATATATATATATATATATATATATATACTTATAGAAAATGGTTACATATATATGTTGTCATTGTATTATTCTTTTTTAGAAATATACATATATTTGTATATATATATAAACTATTTAGTAATTGTGTACTTTATATCCTGAATTAGAGATTGTAATTTTTTAAGTTAAAAAATTTCAAGTAGGTAGCCTCTAGGTGACAATCACATTCAAAAGTAAGGTTTGGTTTTTGCTTTTTGTGCAGTGGCCCAAGAAAGCTATAACCTGAACATAATAGTTCTATGGAATGACTCCATGTTTTCTGACTAACAATGTTATATTGCACAAGTATACTATATATCACCCACTACTTTCAAATAAAAACCTACCTTAGCTACTAAGAAAGTAATAAAGCTCTGATAGTTATAATGAATCCTTAAATCCTGAGTGAATTACTGAATGGATACAGGCATTTCAATTACCTTCTTCTTCCAAGATGGTATGAAACAAACATTCACTCATGAAGTATGAATTACTTTCTTAGCACCTACAAATTATTTTTCTATTTTAGTGTTAGAAGGACATGTTTCCAAGACAATGTTAAAAAATTTATGTTCAGTTAAAATACATTTTTGAAATATTTTTTCATTTTCAATTTAACATATAAAAGTCATTAATTATAAAGATAAAAGTGTAACTCATTCAAAAATGTCATCATAACAAATGTGTAATTAAGATTTTGTATTCAAAGAATTGCTACAATGCAGCATCTACAGAGTACTGTTTTGTCACAACTGTTGCTGACCTCTGATGTCTTGCCTTTACCAGCAATGATTTTCTGAAATGATTGAGGATAATATTGTTTTTCTTTCCTTTGTTCCACCAAACTCTGTTATCAGGCCAAAAACTTGTTATAATGATATCCACTTTAGAAATTAGTATTGCCCAGCTAATATAATTATGTTGTATATGTATCTAGGCTGGATTTTGTTACTGTTTTATAAGCAAAAATCTATTTCCATGTTTGAAATTTTTCATCCTGCCTAGGACCAATTCACCATCCTAATTCTTAATGTATTCATCTATTAATTTATTCAACAAATGCTGTCTATAGAATGCAGCAAATAACATTGTTGAAAATGTGACATAAACCAAATAGAAATGGCTAAGTTTTTCTGGCTTAAAAAGTTATAAATTCAAAGGCTGGTGAAGTAATTAAATTGTGGAGAGTAATATGAGATATATCCATAGATTAAATGGGACAATATAATGAGGTATAAAGTATAGGGAGAAAAGAAATGGTTATTCCCTAGACCAAGTTGATAGCAGGATTGAGGTAAAAAACAAAAAAAACAAAACAAACAAAAAAAAAACAAAAAAACAAAACTTTACAATTAGAATAAAGCAGGAAGAAGGAAGAAAATAAGGGTCTATGTTGCTGTCATTAGAAGCAAGTGTAATATGACAGAAATTCACATTTGTTTTTGCTGTTTCTTAGTTGTGTCTGTGGAGGGAGCATTAGATTCAAGATGCTCATATGATGCATGTATATGCATAATTAAAGAGCAGGAGAGATCCTGAACTTCAGATAGGATTTTAAAGGAAATCTGAGCCACTCAAGGTGACTGACTGCATAATTTCTGACCAGTTTAAGAGCAATGAAGAGGAGGCTCTGCAGGACATGTAATGGAACCTTTGAGGTAGAGTTCTGGAAGACCAGCCTATTGCATATTCTCAAAAGAGGAGATTAATTACTCTTGCCAAACACTAACAATAGGAAAATTATACAGGGAGTGAGTTATACTCATTAGAATTGGCATATTATTAAAGCAATAGGGAAAACATTTCAGACATGGGAGGAAGTAGTTTTAATAAAGTGATGAAGGCAGAAATAGGATTGCTATAGGTTACAGAGTAGGTTGTAAGCAGCCAGGTTTATCTTTATGAAGTACATATAACATTAATCACTCTGTATTTAAAATCAAGATTGTCCTTAAACATAAGATAAAATAGTACTGTTATACCATAACCTCTCCAAACTCATCCTAAACCATTGCCTTCTACGTAAAATGCTTCCCACTCAACACTTAACAAAAAGTGCTGTTTGCTTCCATGGAAAGACAAAGCTTTCATGCTTAAAAAATTATTTATTTGAAGGCCAGCACTGTGGCTCAATAGGCTAATCCTCCGCCTGCGGCGCCGGCACACCAGGTTCTAGTCCCGGTCAGGGCGCCGGATTCTGTCCTGGTTGCCCCTCTTCCATGCCAGCTCTCTGCTGTGGCCCGGGAGTACAGTGGAGGATGGCCCGAGTGCTTGAGCCCTGCACCCCATGGGAGACTAGGAGAAGCACCTGTTCCTGCCTTCGGATCAGCGTGGTGTGCCAGCTGCAGCATGCCGGCCGTGGCAGCCATTGGAGGGTGAACCAATGGCAAAGTAAAACCTTTCTCTCTGTCTCTCTCTCTCACTGTGCACTCTGCCTGTCAAAAAAAAAAATATTTATTTGAAAGGAAGAGTTTTATATAGAGAAGAAGATACAGAGAGAGAAAGAGAGGTATCATCTTCTGAGGCTTTCCCATGCCAAAACAGAGAGCTGTATGAGAAGTAAAGTAGCCAGGACATGAACCAGTGCCGATATAGCATGCTGGCAAACCAGACAATAGCTTGCCCTACTACACCACAATGTTGGCCCCATCACTCTTTTGTTTTAAAGTTTGTTTTTTATTGATTTTTTTTAGTGCTCTTTGTATTTGTTATACCTTAACTACCCATCTCTGATATACAGTCCAAAATTGTTTCTAGTGACTACATTAATGGTATATTAAGTGTTAAATTGATCATATTAAGCATTGAAGTGAACATATAGATAGGATTAAGTGTTAAACTGATCATATAAATAGGATCAAGTGTCTGGTAATAATAATAGATTGAATTAAAAGGGAGAGAATGTCCAACATGGAAAGCAGTCCACACAGCAGACTCATAGAATGACAATCACTTTAAGTAACACTCTGACCTAAGAATCAGCCTTTAAGTCTTCCTGGTCTGGCTGAAAAGCCCATGAGAGCATTTCAGGGATGGAAAGCCAAGACACTGTGGCAAAAAAATGTTCTAAATGAAGTGTCTCGGTGAATAAGATCCCAGCAGAAAAAGTGGCCATCAAAGAAGGACGTACTTTTCTCTAAAGGGAGGAGAGAACTAACACATTGCATATAGCCTTGTTGAAATACTGATGGAGTTTGTGGACTCAAAAGGCTACCATAGCCTTGGCAGCTCACTTGGCTAATCCTCTGCCTGTGGCACCGGCACACCAGGTTCTAGTCCTGGTCAGGGTGCAAGATTCTGTCCTGGTTTCTCCTCTTCCAGTCCAGCTCTCTGCTGTGGCCTGGGAGGGCAGTGAAGGATGGCCCAAGTGATTGGGCTCTGCATCCACATGGGAGACCCAGAGGAAGCACCTGGCTCCTGGCTTTGGATCGGTGCAGCACACTGGCCGTGGCGGCCATTTTGGGGTGATGGGGTGAACCAACAGAAGGAAGACCTTTCTCTCTCTCACTGTCTAACTCTGCCTGTGAAAAAAGAAAAAAGAGCTTTGGGTGGTCACTGATGTTATATATAAGAATGTTAATTGTTAAATTAACAACAGGGAGTCACTATGCACTAACTCCTGATGCAGGACCTCTGTCCTCAATGAGTTGTATAATGAGAGTTAACTGTAAAACTACTTCTCAGTTTTTGTGTGTGTATGCATGTGTGGGCAAATTTTCGAAATCTTTACTTAGTACAGAGTTGGTCTTCTGTGTACAAGGTTAATTGAAAATGAATCTTAATAGAGAATGGGACTGGGAATGGAGAGGGAAGTGAAAGAGGTGTGGGAGTGTGGGTGGTAAGGCAGATATGGTGTGAAGAAAAACTATATTCCAAAAATCGTATTATGAAATTTGTATTCCTTAAATAAATTAATTAATTTAAAAAATTCTTAATCTTTCAGCCACCAATGGAAAAACTGAAAAAACAAATATACAGCCAAACTACAAAACCAATCATCTAATGCAGATATTGTCTTTTAAATATGTAAATGAGGTGATTAAAACCTCAGATTGAAACTTCTCAGGAGCTTTCCATCATAGCTGGAAAAAAGTCTCGCCACAGGCTGAAAGGCCTGGATAGCACTACCTGTCCCTGTCTCTCTCAACACTCTGGCACCATACTTTCCCGCACTCTTTCCTCTATAAGCACACTGACCTTCTTTTAGTTCCTAAAATAACTCACATTTGTTTTCTTTGCAGGTTTCTGAACATAACTTTGCTTACCATCTTCTTTAAACTCAGTCTCAGTTTAAATAATACCTCCTCAAATGCTCTCCTGCTTGTTTTCGTAGATTTTATTTATTACATATCCTTATCATTTTGTTGTTGATCTCCCCAAAAGAATGAAGTTCCATTAGGACTTGGTCTCCATTTTGTTCACTGCTGTGGTTCAAATACCTTGTATTAGATTTTACAATTTTTTTTGAATGAATAAATGAATGAATGGGAGTTGTCGTTCTTGAGTAAATGAAAGAAATTGTGTGGGTTTGCCTTTTTTAGTAAAATAAAGGATGTGTGCATTTTAAGTATTGTTGAGAAATAGCCATGTTTGTTGACACATTCAATATATAGCAAAGAGAAAGGAAAATGGACAGAAAAAAAATCCCTGAAAGATTTAAAGCAGCACTATTCTCTATAGTAACTTACACTTTCTATTTCATATAAGCCACTCATTTTTGCTTTAAGATGATAATTTTTCAAGCCCTGTGGTAACAATTTCAAGCCAACAATTGTATTTTTGAAATATACTATTCTTATGAGAAAAGAACTCAAGAAAAAACAGTGCTTGAAAATGAGGTCAATAAGAAAGACAATTTCAGAATCCTTTACTTGCACTAATATACGTCATACAGCATGAGGCAAATGGGACTAACACAATACCACAAGAAATCTAGGGAAAAATTATTTCTCCAATTTTCAAGAGGTAGAAGGCATAGGTATATATCTTTGGTTGACTTTCTGTACCTCTCATATCAGAGCATTTCAACAGCTTCTTGACTATGCTGTAGCAAAATGTTTCCTAAAGAATACAAAATGAACCCAGATTTCTTCCAGAAACATTTCTCACACTATTTATTCAGCTGTAACTGTTCTAAATATTCTAAAAGTATAGTTAAAAATTAAATACACATACACACATATATTTACCACCTACACCACAATTAAGTGTTGTATCATTATGCTCTTAAAACCGTATACATGAAATAAATGAAGTGTGTTCCCTTCTTATAAATTAAAAAAAATGAAGATATGATGGAAAGGGAGTTTTTAAAGGGAGCCTATTTTTATATGATAAAGTAAATGAACAATTTATTTCTGATCTTAGAAAATTTCACTAGGTTCTCAAATGATTGCCCAATTTCAGAATTGCCTATTGAATCCATAAACCAGAATTACTCCTCTAAAATATAAAATTGAATCAATATAGCTAAATTGATTTCTACCTTACATTTCCTAAAATACTTCATGATTCACCAGGGTTGATTCCCTCAAATTCTTTTCTTCATCTGGCTCTTTTCTTTCTCTTTCCATTTTATCCAATCCATGCCCCAACTACTAATCTTATGTTCTTGGCAAGCTAAACTGTTTTCCATCATTGAAAAACATCCATGCAGTAAAGCCTCTGATGCTTATCACATGTGGTTTCATTTTTTTCTGAAATATTAGAATGGCTTTGACCCTAGCAATACTTTTGACCATTTCCTACATATTCCTTTATTAATATCTTCAGGTCTTTCCTAACTCAACACTTCAGTTGGAATTCCCCTTAGAGATTCCTTTAATAATCTGAAACTATAAAACTAAAATTATCACATGTTAATGTGATTTTTTTAAATAAAGAACTGTAATGTGGAACTTGGAAGGAAACTACAGTGAACAAATGTTTGTCTAAGCACTAGATGTAATTTTTTCCATTATTTAATTTTCTAATTACAGGCAGTGTGACATACACAGACACACACACACACACACACAGAAAGAGAGAGAGAGAGAGGAGAGAGGTATCTTCCATCATTGGTTCAATACTCAAATGATTACAACAGCCAGGTCTGGGTCCAGTCCAATGCCAGGAGCTTCAAACTCTATTTGATCTTCCATGTGAGTTAGAGGGGTCCAAGGCCTTGAGCCATATTGTGATTCATCCCAAGACACATCAGCAGGAAGCTGGATTAGAAGTGGTGATACTGGGACACAAATTGGCACTTAAGAGATATTAATTTGTTTACCATGATGTATCATATGGCCCACATATGATATATATATCATATATATATGATGTATCATATGTCCAGAATAAAGCAAAAGACCTTCTCAGCCTCTATTTCTTCATCTGAATGGTGGAATTAATAAATAATTTATTAATAAATAATTTATTTGGTGTACTAATTGATTACGGAACGTAGCATGTTCTAAGGCATTTAATAATAACTTAATATATACTAATCTCTGTTGATTTATTTACCAATTATTCATAAGCTCATAGAGAACAGTGAATTTGTTGTTTGTCCCTTTGTAATCTAATGATTGATGTAATATTAAAACTTAATAATTCTCAATACATATTATTGGAAAACAAGATTAATTTTAATAGCTACAACCATGCAGTGAGGCACAGAAACTTTTTAAGCTACTGTCATAACAGACTCCAAAGTATACTTAGTGTATGACATTCAAAAATTAATTTTCTCAAACAGAATTTTCACATTTATTTTCACTAACTACCAACCAACTTTCTTTAGATTTTTTCTAAAGACTTTGATTAATTTTTCCATCTAAGTCACCAGCTTAAACTGTAAATTTTCAGAAATGATAAATATCTTTTAGGTTCAATATCTTTTTTCTAAAAGTGTTTTATAAATGGTATATAATCTTAATGAAAATAATGTATGTAAATTTAGTATTGACTTCCTTGTAGTGTCTTTAGAGGGTATATAGTTAAGCTCATTTTAAAGACTGCTAGAAGCAATTATTGTCAAAGCAGTAATAGATAAAGAAAGCATAGTGGTATCAAGGAAAAAACAGCCAGGCAATCTGATTTGAACATACAGATAATTTACATTTGTCTGTGATTTTAGGAGCATCTCCGAAACTCTTTCTAATTCACTATCCTCAACAATGTTGTGTTACACCTAAATGTGATAAACAAAGTTAAGGCAGTTAAAATCTTTTAAAATGTACAAATTCAAGATGGCGGAATAGGAAGGAAGCACATTGATAGTTCGTCAAGACACACGTTAATATAAGTGGAGATACTGCAGGGTCAAGGAAGAGTAGGGGAAGAAACAGCAGAGGAAACTCTTTCGGAACTAGTGATTCACAGTGGACCTGCGTGGAGAGCGTGGGAGCCCAAGTTCGGGACAGCAGCGGCAGACTCAACGCACCAGCGCTGGAATGCGAGCTGTGCGGAATTACTTCCCTTTTGAATCAAAAAAAGAAAGAGAGATTTACCACGCCTAACCTGGGAGTGTCATCTTTGACACACCCTCAGCCCTGAGGAACCAAACACAGCTCTCAGTCCACACTCATCTCAAGCCTCTAAGGCTCCACCGAAAGCAGACAGTCCACTTAATAAGGAGCCATAGTGTAACAAGAAAAAACACCACAGTGAAGAAACCAAATATCTCCAACATGCCAAACAACAAACGCAAAAACCAAGCTAACAAGAACAAGGAAGACACTATGACGCCCCCAAATGAAAAAGACACCCCAATTCAAGATTATGAAGATGATGAGATCGAAGAAATGCAAGAAGCGGATCTCAAAAAATTGCTAAGAACATTAAGAACTTCTCAAAAACAAATTCTTGAACTACAGAAATCCTTCATGGACAAGATAGAAAATCTCTCTCGTGAAAATGAAATATTAAGGAGGAATGAAAATGAAATGAAACAACTAGTGGAACAAGAAACTCTGATAGTGACGAGAAATCATAATGAAATGAAGAATTCAATAGATCAAATGACAAACACATTAGAGAGCCTTAAAAACAGAATGGGCGAAGCAGAAGAGAGAATATCGGACTTAGAAGACAGAGAACAGGAAAGGAAACAGGCAAACCAAAGAAAAGAAGAAGAAATCAGAAATCTAAAAAATATTGTCGGGAATCTACAGGATACTATTAAAAAACCCAACATTCGAGTTCTAGGAGTTCCTGAAGGCATGGAGAGGGAGAAAGGATTAGAAGGCATTTTCAGTGAGATACTAGCAGAAAATTTCCCAGGTTTGGAGAAGGACAGAGGCATCTTAGTACAGGAAGCTTATAGAACCCCTAATAAACATGACCAAAAGAGATCCTCACCACGACATGTTGTAATCAAACTCACCACAGTGAAACACAAAGAAAAGATCCTAAAAGATGCAAGAGAGAAACGTCAGATTACTCTTAGAGGATCTCCAATTAGACTCACAGCAGACTTCTCATCAGAAACCCTACAAGCTAGAAGGGAATGGCGAGACATAGCCCAGGTACTAAGAGAGAACAACTGCCAGCCCAGAATACTATATCCTGCAAAGCTCTCATTTGTGAATGAAGGTGAAATTAAGACTTTTCATAGCAAACAGAAACTGAAAGAATTTGTTGCCACTCATCCTGCCCTGCAAAAGATGCTTAAAGATGTGTTACACACAGAAACACAGAAACATGGTCACCAATATGAAAGAAGGTAAAGGAAGGAAACCTCACAGCAAAAGATCACAGGAAGCTCAATTTCTCTTTGACATAGAATTAAACTCTAATGCTCTGTTAAAGCAATGTGTTAAAGTAATCTATTGTGTTCTCTTGATGTCTGTTAAATTCTAATTGTTCAAAAACAGCTGAATTTTTATTAAGATCTATGGGTTATGTAAATATGTGCTTATTTTCAAAGATTTGAATAATCACCTTGTAACAAGATCAAATTTGGTCTATGAGTTTATAATTTTAAACATGGCGACTTAAAGTCTTTTGTCATCCACAGTTATATATGATTTGCTGCTCATAAAACTAAAGCGTTGTTGGTTCTGTGTGTAGCTGTCCTCCTATGGGTTCCTATGGACTTTTTCCAGCCACTTCCATTGTATTTGGGTATGTATTTGGGTATTGTATTTGTACTTTGGGATGGCTCTGTAAACAGATGAAGCCAATAATGTATTAACAGTACCAACTGAGAGAAAGTATGGTTAACTGAGGTTACTAAAAAAGCAATTCAAATCAATTGGCAATCTACAAAAAGAGTTAAAGATTTTAAAAGCTATTATTAAAAACGCTATATTGGTCTATTATGCTATGTTAAATGTGTGTACATATTGTATGTCCACATGGGGAAATTTTATTAAGAGTCTTATATTAAATGGCTTATAGATAAGATTGTCCATAAATTTAAGCTGCTAAAATCAATCAAAGATACATTTTAATTTGAGTGACCTGAATCTATGTATCATATGTTTTAAACTTGTAGGTAGAAAGAAACTAAAAACATTTTATATGGTTGTGCTTAAGTTTGCTGTTTAAACAAACTACACCATGTTAGATATTTAAGAGGTATTTTCAAATACATGATTCTTAAAATTTATAGAAGGCATTGGACCTTCTGGTAAATGTTTTCTTAAGTTGTTATCTAATGGTTGAAACTGTTTGCTAAGTATTCATGTGATATTGCTATTGTCAGCAAGCGATCTAGGACTTGCTCCCTCATTTCTCTATTCTAAGCCCAACTTGTTCTTTCATTTCTCTATTCTCTTCAAGATAGGAAACTAAATCTATTATGAAGGAATCTGTAGGACGCACAATTTAATCTTTAGACCTTATAAAAGAGATGGCTAACATTTTTCTGTAATAGCATAGCCAAAATAAGAACTTAAATAATAATCTCATAGCTAGATTCACTTCGCCATCAGCAAAGTATACAGTAAGTAGAAAAAACCTCCCTTTCAGACCAAAGGGAAAGAAAGTTTTAAAGTGAGAATATAATTTTCCTCATGGGCATTGTCTACCTTAGAAAAACTACTACAGAACATGCCTGTGACTATAGACTTGTAGTTCAGGCCACCGAAGATTAGAGATGGGACACGGGCACTCCCTTGACTTGCATCGTCTGGTCTGCTTTAACACAAACCAGAAGGAAAAGAAAGCTAGGCATCAGAAGCAATGGGTGGCAGGCCTATTAATGGCTGATCTATACAGTGATCTGCCCTCAAGGAGACCCAACAGGCCAGTCCACTGCAGTGGCTTTCAATGAGGTAAGCCTGGGCTTCAGCAGAAGTCAGCTTGTGAAGAGCCCTGGCAGCTCTGCCAAGAGTTGGATCACTGGAAATGGACCTGCCCTGGAGTCGAAGGATGCCCAGGTCAGAGCCACAGATCTTATTGGCTCTAAGCTGAAAAGCCCTTCACTCAGCCCAACTTCCAAAGTGACCACTGCAGCTGAGGGGACAGCCAAGTAGGGTCAGCAACATTGCAGGCAGAACTATAAATTTCTTGTTAGAGATGCCCCCTGCCTTTACCTGGCCAGCTCTCCTCCCAGGCCAGCCAAGTAATGAAAGTCAACAGAGTGCCTTCCCCTAGGAGGTTCACACCTCCCTTAGGATATACCCCATGTGAAGAGATAGATAGGTCTGGGCCTCTTAACTTACAAGGCCTAAAGCCCACCAGATTATTATCAAGCCCCTTCTATCAGGTTCTATTTGCCTCTCAATCAGAAAAATTACTTGTAGCTTAGACAGCACCTTTCTTAGCTCCTCTAATAATGACTCTGTCCTTTGTTCTAGACCCTGTCTAGCGTACTTGGGCCTCATTCCTTTGTAATCATAACCTCTACTCTACCACCAATGGCTCTACTCCCAACATGTGTGTACTGATGGTCCTCTTCCCCACTTAATGCTGTATAATTGTTCAAACCTGGTTAATGCCACTCTTAGGATCATTGGTTACTATCCTCACTCTGTCTTTTATGACCTTGTCTAAATATGATCAGAGTCGGCAAACTTGGAAGGCTTCCATAGCCTTGGCAACTCATGACGACAGCCTAGGGTGGTTACTGGTGCCATAAACTAGAGTGTCAATTTGTTGGGCCAACAACAGGAGCCACTGTGCACTTGCTCCTCATGTGGGATCTCTGTCCTTAATGTGCTGTACATTTTGATTTGATGCTATAACTAGTACTCAAACAGTATGTTTCACTTTGTGTGTCTATGTGGGTGCAAACTGTTGAAACCTTTATACTAAATTGATCTTCTGTATATAAAGAGAATTGAAAATGAATCTTGATGCAAATGGAAGGGGAGAGGGAGTGGGAGAGGGGAGGGTTGCGGGTGGGAGGGAAGTTATGGGAGGGGAAAGCCGCTGTAATCCATAAGCTGTACACTGGAAATTTATATTCATTAAATAAAAGTTAAAAAAAAAAAGAACTCTAAATTCTAATGAAATTATAGAAATTGAGGGGGTGCAAATGCATTTGTTTATTCAACTTTCTTACTAAAAAGGGAAGAAAAGTCAATTAAATCATTTATAACTAATATGCCTACAATTGATTTCTAAAGATATATTTTGGACAGGTTTGAAAACCGTATTTTCTCTAAAAATATGTGTGTCAGGATTGGGACTGTTGCCTGGTATTTAGCCTCTTGATTGTAAGCCCACATTCCATCTTGAAAACCTGCATTCGAGTCCTGGCTCCACCACCAGGTCCAGCTTCCTGGTGAATGCAGTCTAGGAAATGGCAGTGATAGCTCATGCAGTCGATCCTTTCCTTCCACATGTTGAGACGTGGATTGACTTCTAGTTCCTAGCTTTCTCTTTTAAAATATGTAAACAATGCATGTGTCTAGTGAGTTTACGTTGAAAATATGATGAAAACAATGTAATTCACAAACACTGTAAAATAGCAGAAGAGAGGTTAGGGTGCTGTTTTAAACAGTAAACCATTCTTGCCTCAGTATCTGCAATATGTGTTTCTGTGTTTTCATTCCAATAAAGAAACAGACCAGGCCAAAGGAAAAGTACAAGATGACATAGCAGGTATGGTTTCTAGGCAGTTATAGAATAAATTTATGTACGTGTGTGAAGGCAGAACATAGAAATATTTGTTTCTGTTTTCCATGTTGGCATCAATTCATGTGATCCATGAAAATCCATATAAATCAAGTACTATTGTACAATATAGTACTATAAATTTTAATTTCTTTTGTAAAAGGTCACAATTGTTGTTTTATATTGATATTATTTATTTTATTTTATTAATCTTTTATTTTGGCACTACGTAGCCTATCCCTTGAGTTTCAGTTGTCTCATGTTAGCTCATTGTCTTGTTGCCTTAAAGTTATAGCCTGGAAGTTTTACAAAAAATAGAGAGATTATCTTTTTGGCAAACCTCTGTTTTAATAGTTTTATCTGATAGTGTAATCTGATAGTTTCACTGGGTATGGAATTCATCACTAAATAGGTATTCTCAAATAACAGCAGAGAAATCATTACATTTTCTTCTGACTTCCCTTGCAGTAATTGGATTTAGTTTTTATCAACATTATAAACTGATCAACCCAATTATCCTATGTAAGTAGTCTATTATTTGTGGTAAGCTTTCCATTCTTTCTTTGTCTTTTGATGTACAAAAATTTCTATATAATTCTCATGGATGACATAGCAGAAATCTCCACTATTTAATTATTTCTTCCTGTCCAAAAATCCCCATGTTTTTAAAAATTATCTTCCTTCTATGACAAGGACATTATATGTTCTTTTACTCACATAAAATTTATTTTAACCATTTTGACATAATTACATATTCATAAGATATTACAGAGAGATCCCAAGTACTCTTCACGTAGTTTCCACTAATATCTAAAAGTTACTGATCATTTAAAACTTCTACACTGTAGTTTTTTGAGTATAGACAAATGCTGTAAACAAAAATCAAATCTCAAATTGTCAATTTCACTATTATACATTACATTTTTGTACTGTATTTATTAGCTACCACAAATCAGAGAAAATATATTTGTCTTTTTGGGACTGGCTCATTTTACTAAGCGCAATGATCTCAAATTGAATCATTGTTTCACATGACAAGATTTTATTCTTTTTTATGCCTGAGTAATATTTCTTAATGTATGTATAGCAAATTTTCTTTGTCAAAGCATCAGTTTATGACATCTGGTTTGATTCAGTACCTTAGCTATTGTGAACTGAGCTACAGTAAACACGATGTACAGATAACTCTTTCATATATTGATTTCATATCCTTTGGGTAAATTCCCAGGAGTAGGAAGACTGCTTCATGTGATCTATTTTCAGATTTCTCAGGAATCTCCATACTGTCTTCCTTATTCATTGTGCTAGTTTACATCCCCACCAGCAGTGCATTAGGGTACTTTTTCCTCCACTTTTTCACCAATATTTTTATGTTAGTCATTTAATTGGGGTGAGATAAAACCTCATTATGATTTTTCTATACATTTCCCTGATGGCTAGTGATCCTGAGCATCATTTAATATGCCTATTGGCCGTGTGTATTTAGTCCTTTGAAAAATGACTGTTCATCCCTTTACTCAATGTAGGATTAATCTTATGAGTATAAAGTTAACTGAAAATAGAACTTTGTAAAAAATAAGAATGGGAGTAGGAGAGGGAAGAGAGAGAAGAATATGAGTTCAGGTGGGAGGGATGATACAGTGGAAAGAATCACTATGTTCCTAAATTTCTACATACGAAATGCATGAAGTTTTTACACCTTATATAAAACTTTAAAAAAAGAAAACTGACTTTCCACATCCTTGTCTGTTTCTTAAGTGAATTGTTTGTTTTCTTGTTGCTGAGTTTCTAGAGCTCCTTATGCATTCTGGATATTAATACTTTATCAGATGTATAGTTTTCAATTCTTTTCTCCCATTTTATCAGTTACATGTTGACTTTGTTGAGTATTTCTTGGTATGCATAAGCTTCTTAGCTTGATGTAATCCTATTTTCTATTTTGATTTCATTGCCTGTGCTTCTGGGGACTCATCCAAGAAGTGTTTGAAAAGGTCAATCTTGCAGTATTTCCTTTATGTTTTCTTCTAGTAATTTGATACACCTCTTAGATTTAGATCTTTG
This sequence comes from Lepus europaeus, assembly GCF_033115175.1. Classification (NCBI taxonomy): domain Eukaryota; kingdom Metazoa; phylum Chordata; class Mammalia; order Lagomorpha; family Leporidae; genus Lepus; species Lepus europaeus. Next base: position 65,860,636 of record NC_084831.1, read on the forward strand.
ATCCACTGCAAGTTGATTTTTGTGTAGTGTATAAGGTAGCTTTATTTCATGTGGAGATCCAATTTTCCCAACATCATTTGTTGAAGAGACTCCTTTCTCCAGGTAGTGATTTTAACTTATTAGTCAAAGATTAATTGGTTGCAGATGTGTGGATTAATTTCTGGGTGTCTAATCTGCTCCATTGGTTGACATCTCAATTTTGTGTGCCAATACCAGGCTGTTTTGATTATAACTACTCTTCAATGTCTTGACAGCTGGTATTATAAAGCTTTCAACTTTTTTATTGTTGAAGACTGTATTCACTGTTTGGAGTCTGTTATGTTTCCATTCAAATTTTAGGGTCCTTTTTCCCAGATCTGAGAAGAATGTATTGATATTTTGATGGAGATTGCATTAATCTATAAATTGCTGTGAGTAGTGTGAATATTTTCATGATAGTATTTATTGTAATCCATGAACATGAAAGGTTTTCTATTTTTGTTTTCTTCTATTTCTTTCCTTAATTTTTTTCTAGTTTTAATTTTAGAAATATTTCATATCATTTGTTAAAGTTTTTGTAGCTTTTGTGAATATAACTCATCCTATAAGTCTTTTTCTGACAAGATAGAATAAGATGGTTGTAGATGCATGGATTGATTTCTGGAGTTTCTATTCTGCTCCATTGGTCTACACATCTGTTATTATGAAAGTAACACACTGCTTTGATGATAGTTTGCTTGTAGTATGTCTTGAAACATAGTACTGTGGTATTTCCTCCTTTGTTGTTGTTGTATAAAATTGGTTTAGCTATTTGGGCTCTCTTGTGTTTTCATATGAATTTAATCATATTTTTTTGTTTTTGAGAAGGATGTCATTATTTTGATTAGTTCATATTAAATTTGTAAATTGATTTCAGCAGTATGGGCATTTGGATGATACTTATTGCTCAAATCCATGAACATGGAAGATTTTCCATTTTTTTGTGTCTTCTATTTCTTTCTTTGATGTTTTGTCAATTTCATCAAAGAGATCTTTGATATTCTTATTTAAATATATTACAAAGTTTTTAATTTTCTTTTTGTAGGTATTGTGAATAGGATTGATGTTTAAAGTTCTTTCTTAGCCAGGGAATTATCTGTGTATACAAAGGCTATTGATTTTTATGTGCAAAATTTATATCCTGCCACTTTACCAAATCCTTTTATGCGTTCTAAAAGTCTCTCGGTGGAGTCCTTTGGATACGCTATACGTAATCATGTAATCTGCAAATAAAGATGGTTTGACTTCCTTCTTTCCAATTTATGTCTCTTTGATTTATGTTTCTTGTCTTATGGTTCTCGCTAGATCTTCCAGGACTATATTGAATAACAATTTTGAAAGTGGGTATTTTGGTTCCAGATCTTAGTGAATATGGTTCCAACATTTCCCCATTAATATGATGTTGCCTATGGGTTAGCTGTAGATTTTTCTTGATTATCTTCAGGAATGTTCCTTCTATAATCAATTTGCTTAATGTTTTATTCATGAAAGACTATTGTATTTTATCAAATGTTTTCTCTGCATCAATTGAGATGATCATATGGATTTTGTTCTTTAGTTTGTTAATGTGATATACCACATTTATTGATTTGCAAGTATTGAACCATCCTTGCATACCAGAGATAATTCCCACTTTGATGGATTCAATAGGCTAGTATTTTGTTGAGGATTTTTGTGTCTATGTTCATCAGGGATATTATGCTATAGTTCTCTTTCTCCTTTGTATCTTTTACTGGTTTAGGAATTGAGGTGATGCTGGCTTCATAGAAGGAGTTTGGCAGGATACCCTCCCTTACAGTTGTTCTGAAAAGCTTGAGAAGAATCTGAATAAGTTCTTTAAATGTGTGGGAGAATTCAGCAATGAATCCATCTGTTCCTTGCTTTTCTTTATTGGGAGGCTTTCTTACCAATTAAATTTCCATCTTGAATATTGGTTTGCTTAGGCTTTCTAAGTGTTCATGACTCAGTTTTAGCAGATTGTCTATGTCAAAGAATCTATCCATTTATTCTAGTGTTGAGGTTGATTTCTTTTCTGAGAATATTCGTTCTGAGAGGAGGAGTGTGGTGGGGGCAAGAGGCTCAGAGTCACCACACAGATCCCAGGTGTCAGGTGAAAGCAGGCCTGAGGTAAGCAGCCTGCAGACTCGTTTATTTCAGTTGCTACAGCTGCTTATATAGTCAAGGCAGCCAGTCTGGTCAAGGGGCAGTCTATGCCCTAACCAATCACAGCCTGTTGCCAGGCAGTTTCTGAAACCATCCAATCACAGCCTGTTGTCAGTCAGGCTCTGTTGTCATGTGGTTTCTGAAGCCATCCAATCACGGTCTGTTGCCAGGCAGTTTCTGTTGTCAGAGGCCATCTTGGCATGACCTTCTCACCTTCTCATGACCTTCTCACCTTCTCATTCCAGCACACTTATGACCTTCTCACCTTCTCAGTCCACCATAGTCTAGGTTTCTAAATTTGTTGGCATACTGTCCTTATAGTAATTCCTGGTGATGCTTTCTATTTCTGAGGTATCTATTTATACATTTCATTTTTCATATCTAATTTTATTAACTTGGATCTTGTCCCTCTTTTGTTTTGGTTAGCTGTGCCAATGATGTGTCAATTTTTTTTTTCAAAAAGTAGTTCTTCATTTGAGGGATAATTTGTATTTTTGTATTTTATTTACTTCTAATTTTAATGATTTCTTTTATCACAAAAATTTAGGATTATGTTTTTTGTCTTTCTAGGTACTTGAGATGTGCTGATAGCTCATTTGTTGGTGATATTTCCAATTTCTTCATGTAGGCAGCAATTGCTATAATATTCCCTCTTACCATTGTTTTTGCTATATCACATAAGTTTTGATATGATGTGTTGTCTTCATTCATTTCAGAATTTTTTGATTTTTCTTTTGATTTCCTCTATTATTATTTAAATATTTATTTATTTATTTGAGAGTTACACAGAGAGAGAAGAAGAGGCAGAGAGAGAGAGAGGTCTTCCATCCACTGGTTCACTCCCCAATTAGAGAGGTCTTCCATCCACTGGTTCTCTCCCCAATTGACCACAATGGCCAAAGCTGCATCAAATCAAATCCAGTTGCCATGAGGTTCCTTTTGGTCTTCCCACACAGGTGCAGGAGCTCAAGGTCTTGGGCTATCTTCTACTGCTTTCCCAGGCCATACCAGAGAGCTAGATAGGAAATGGAGCAGATGGAACTTGAACCAGCACCCATATGAGATGCCGGCACCGCAGGCCGTGGCTTTACCTGCTACGCCACAGTGCTGGCCCTAATTTCTTCTATTATTTTCTGTTCACTGAGGAGCATGTTGTTCAGTATCAAATTGTTTGCATATGTTCTAGAGATTCTTGAGTTTTTGATTTCCCTCTTATATACATTGTCATCAGAAGATGCATGGTATGGTTTTGAATTTTTTGAATTTCTGGGGAATCACTTTATGGCCTAACATGTAGTCTATCCTGCAGAAAGTTCCATGCACTGATGAGAGGAATGTGTATTCTGCAACTGTAGGATGAAAAGTTCTGTAGATATCAGTTAGGTCCATTTGGTCCATAGAGTCAATTAGCTCTGTTGTTTCTCTCTAGTTGGTCTATCCATTGATGAAAGTGGAGTGAAGTCGCCCATTACTATTTTATTGGAGTCTATGTCTCCCTTTCAATCCATTAATATGTATTTTAAATAATCAGATACCTTATAATTTGGTGCATATACATTTATTATTGTCACATTTTCCTCTTGACCCCTTAATCATTACATAGTTCCCTTCTTTGTCTTTTTAACATTTTTTGTGTTAAACTGTATTTTGTCTATTAGGATGCCTACACCTGCCACCTTTTAGAATGGAATATCTTTTTCCATACATTCATTTTTAATCTGTTTTTTTTTTTTGGTGAGGTGTTTTTCTTATAGGCAGCAAACATATGGATTTTCTTTTTTAATCCATTCAGCCAGTCTGTATCTTTAACTAGAGAATTTAGGTCAATTACATTCAAAGTTACCATTGATAAGTAACATTTTGATAGTTCCATTTTTCCCAAAATATTCTTGTTATTTCCTTTGTATTTCCTTTGTACTTTTACTGAGAGATTATCTGCCTTCACATTCTTTCATAAAGATGCCTATCTTTCTATGTTTCTCTGTGTGGCACATGCTTAAGCATCATTTGTAAGGCTGAACAAATGCCAAAAAATTCTTCCAATTTCTGATTCTTATGGAAGATCTTTATGTCACTTTCATTCATAAATAAGAGCTTTGAAGGGTACAGTATTCTGGGGTGATAGGTTTTTTTTAATTTTCTCTTTTTTACTTTGACTATCAATGTCTCTCCATTCTCTCCTAAACTGTTGAGTTTCTGAGGAGAAGACAATTGTGTTTGTAATTGGTGATTCTCTGATATTAATATGGTGTTTTTTCTTGTGCATATTTTAGAATCTTTTCTTTATGTTTCACTGAGGAGAGTTTTACTACAATGCATTGTAGTGAAGATATTTTCTGGTCATGTCTATTAAGAGTTGTATGTGCTTCCTGTATTTGGACATCCCTTTCTTTCTCTGAATTGGGGAAAATTTTTGTAATTATTTCACTAAATAGACCTTCTAATAGTATTAATTAGAACAAAAAAATACTAAAAGGGATAAAGTATTAAGTTGTTCATCAACAGTCAGAGCAAGGGCTGATCAAGTCACTGTTTACCATATGTCCATTTCACTTCAACAGGTCTCTTTTTTGGTGCTGTGTTAGTTGTCACTGATCAGGGAGAACATAAGATATTTGTCCCTTTGGGACTGGCTTATTTCACTCAGAATGATGTTTTTCAGATTCCTCCATTTTGTTGCAAATGACCAGATTTCATTGCTTTTGACTGCTGTATAGTATTCTATAGAGTACATGTCCCATAATTTCTTTATCCAGTCTACTGTTGATGGGCATTTAGGTTGATTCCAGGTCTTAGCTATTGCGAATTGAGCTGCAATAAACATTAAGGTGCAGACAGCTTTTTTGTTTGCCAATTTAATTTCCTTTGGGTAAATTCCAATGAGTGGGATGGCTGGGTTGTATGGTAGGGTTATGTTCAGGTTTCTCAGGAATCTCCAGACAGACTTCCATAGTGGCTTAACCAGTTTGCATTCCCACCACCAGTGGGTTAGTGTCCCTTTTTCCCCACATCCTCTCCAGCATCTGTTGTTGGTAGATTTCTGAATGTGAGCCATTCTAACCAGGGTGAGGTGAAACCTCATTGTGGTTTTGATTTGCATTTCCCTGATTGCTAGTGATCCTGAACCTTTTGTCTTGTGCCTGTTGGCTATTTGGATTTCCTCTTTTGAAAAATTTCTATTGAGGTCCGTGGCCCATCTCTTAAGTGGGTTGTTTGTTTTGTCGTTGTGGAGTTTCTTGATCTCATTGTAGATTCTGGTTATTAATCCTGTATCTATTGCATTGTTCGCAAATATTTTTTTTTCCCATTCTGTCAGTTGCCTCTTCACTTTCCTGTGGAAACTCTTAATATCAGATTTGGTGATGCAGAGAAAAGAATATCAGAGGTAAAAGTAAAATCTTTGGACATAATCAGACAGAAAAGAGAAAATGAAGAAAACCCAAGGTAATTTAATTTAAGTAATATTTCTTTTTCCATTAATGATGTTTATAGAGGTATGTGTATAAACCCTTTATTTTATTCTGGAAATTCTACTTTTTGATTTAAATGTTCTATGTAATTTTTGATAACATTTTCTATTATGTAAGTGTTGTTCCAGTATCTCGAACTTTTGTGTACTGGGGTTTATACAAATTATAGCTTTTCTTTATTAATAAAAATATCTGTTCCCAAGTGTCCTAACATTTTGTTTTCTATTTTTTTCTTTATTCACATACAATACTAGTATCATAGGGTACATTCATTTGTAAAATTAATTTTGTTAACAGGAAGTTCAGACCACAGCGCATTTTGAACCAGAAATGACCCAATTCTTCTTCCTGATTAAAAGGCTCTGGCACCATGCCCTAGCTACATGTAGATATCTCTCCTGAAATGTTTCCTCATGAGGAATATTTGTGTCCCTTCTCTTAGCAGTATTGTTTGATTCCACTAAAGAGACTCTAAGCATGCTGAGCTCCAAAACTTCTCTACAAATTTATGTAATTATTATCTATCAAGAATAACACCAAAGTAATATCCAAGAACAAATGTTGTTCATTGCCTTCCATTTATACCATAAAGGAAACTCATTAATTGATTCTTTATCAAAATAAAGGTATATTACAAAATGATTTGATACCTCCACCTTTGGTAGAGAAATATATAGCAAACTGTTAGTGACAGACACCCTCAGGAAGAAAGATAAAGAGGTAAAAGGAATATTATGTTGTATCTCACTGGACCCCCATACTACTGGAAAAATTATGTGAAAGAAATTGAAAAGTACACAAAAACAACAGTAGCAAAAACTCTGGACAGATGAGAGATAACACTTTATTTGTTATATCTCCCTCTAAAAAGCATTTCCCTTCTGCATATTTTGTCCCTAATGTACACAAGATCACTCACACAGAATTCTCTCCCTATGTCTCAGGAATGGAACATTAGGTATCAGAAAATCCTGTATCTATAGTTTTCATTATTTTCAGCCAATAAAATAAAAAAGCAGCAATTAAAACATGAAGTTTCATCATATTTTGTAAAGGAAAAATTATTTTGATTGCAAAAGCAATGGAAGAAACTTCATAGAGAACAACTAAAAGATTTGACTACATAAAATTCTAAACTGTACCACAATAATAAAATACACAAAAGAACAAATAAAATGATTAGCTCTTTCCAAATTAACTACCTATTTTCACCTTCGACAAAGATTTCATTAAAACTGTAATTAAGAACAAGATTAGAAAAGAAAACAGGAAAATGACATCTTATTTATTAAGTCTATACAGATTGTTCAACTTTATTATTAATAAATGTAATTAAATTTCACTGAAAAACCATATACAGAATTTTAAATATATAATTCAGCAAAATTAATGAAATCCATTAAATAATTATTGTTTATGGAGCATTTATGCTTATGACACATTACATTATATGTTTGACATGAAACTATTAATTAATTCCATGTCCTGACATCACGAGTTAAGTAAATTACTACATTTTAAAGAAATCATGCCTAGAATTTTCTACATTTTCCCATTTGTGAATCTGGTTAATTTCATAGCCTAGCATTAACTAACATACTCTTTTATTTTTTTTAATTTTTATAAAGATTTTATTTATTTATTTGAGAGGTAGAGTTACAGACAGTGAGAGAGAGAGATAGAGAGAAAGGTCTTCCTTCCATTGGTTTACTCCACAAATGGCCACAAAGGCCGGAGCTGTGCTGGTCTGAAGCCATGAGTCAGGTGCTTCTTCTTGGTCTCCCATGTGGGTGCAGGGGCCCAAGCGCTTGGACCATCTTCCACTGCCCTCCCGGACCACAGCAGAAAGCTGGATTGGAAGAGAAGCAGCCGGAACTAGAACCAGCACCCATATGCCATACATGCACCAAAGAAGGAGGATTAACCTATTGTGCCATGCCGCTGGCCCCAATACTAACCCTTTTATAATAGTTATTATTTAAGGCTACCTAATTAATATGAATAATTTAAAAATTGTCTTTACCTTGTATTGAGTAACAAAGTGAATACTTAAGTGACGTTCATTTATGCATTGGTAGATACTAGAAACATTTTCCGGGGCCAGCGTTGTGATATAGCAGGTAAACACGCCTGCAGTGCCGGCATCTCATATGCATCCTGGTTTAAGTCCTGGCTGATCCACTTCCGATCCAGCGCGCTGCTATGGCCTGGGAAAGCAGTGGAAGAAGGCCCGAGTTCTTGGGCCCCTGCACCTGCATGGGAGACTGGAAGAACTCCTGGTTCCTGACTTCGGATGGGCACAGTTCTGGCCAATGTGGCCAACTGGGGAGTTAATCAGCAGTACAAGACACCCCCCCCACCTCTCCTTTACTGTGCCTCTCTGAATCTCAGATAAATGAATAAATATTGTATAAAGAAACAATTATTCAATCCAAATTAAGAGCTATAAAATAGCGAAAATCTTAATCCAGTTTCCTTTTTCAGAAATCTATCTCTAGACAGACTCTGATATGACAAGATTTATGCAAAAGCATATATATATATATATATATATATATATATATCACAATACTCTTTGCAATAACAAAATATTGTAGAGGCTAACTAGTAATACTGAGGTAGGAAAATGAATGATTATATGTCATATAATGCAAAAAAAACCCACAACCATAATGTATATTTAATCACATGTAAATTAATTCCAAATATATAAAATCTATAAATTGGAAAAAAATTCATTAAAAATTGTGGCAAATTGCACTGGGCAAAGCTTTTCAACATCCTGGTAACAGAAATGAAAATATTAGGAAAGGAATGAAAGCAGAGAGGAAGTGGCAGTATCGGCAAAACATTCTAAGTTGGATCTAGTTTCCATATACTTTAAGTGAAAGCTCCAGGATAAGGTGTGATGCTACAGCAATCTGCTATCCTAATATATGGTAGCATTTGGCTGTATTTGTTAACTGTTTTATGTTACATCTGTGGTTCCTAACTATTGTAATTACATTGTATTTTCGCATTCACATGTGTTAAAATACACATATACATACCCACACAGAAACATGCCAAATGTTACCATTAGTTATTTCTGAGTATAATTATGGATTATTTTATATTCTTTGTTATGCTCATCTACTTTTAAAATAATTTTTTAACTTTTATTTAATGAATATAAATTTTATAATGAATATGAGTTACTTTTACATTAAGAATAAAGTGGATGTATTTTTAAATGGTAACACCACATAATGGAAATGACTAATTTTGATGGATGGATAAATAATATAGTAAACATAATCTATCAAAAAGCTTTTGGAATAACAAATACTTAGTAAGTAAACTAATATTAGTATATTAATTCTAAAATTATTAAATACATTCCTTTCATACTAACTTATGTGCCAGCTCAGAAAGTATGCTAAAAATTATAATGTGCAGACTCTATTATAATTTTTATTTCTTTGCCACCATACATCTTATATTCTAGGGAGAATACAGAATGAATGGATCAAGATTACACCTAAGGCAAAATTGTATACCATTGTTTTATAATCTTTAATGTTTGAGATGCAGGGGCTCTTGAGAAATATCATTCAGCACTACAATTTCTCAAACTGTACATGATTCATATTCCTATATAAGCTATGTCAGAAAAATTACTAAGGAAGCCAAATTGAATAAAATCCTTTAAATAATGATAGTATAACTTTCCGTCCCTCCTCTTAAAAATATCATGCATTTCTCCTCTTTATTACTCTGTTGACAATGATTCCACATTGAAGCTATATGGAAACCCATTCTATGCAGTTTAATTGGATGAAATGGATTATATTTTGTTAAGTCCATTATAATTATAAATTCAATAGTATCATCACAAAGCCAACTTAACATGAATTATTAGGCGATACCTATTTTTTAAATATGAAGTCTTTTCATTTTTTCCTTCTTTTATTATATTTATTTGAGAAATTCAAGTACTGAATTAGAAATAAATATTATAACATTATACCTGTGACTCCTCACTCCAGTTTAATTCCTGCAAGCAGTTTTATACATATGGCATTTAGAGTGACAGCATTCATATTCCTTAAGCTGAACACAAATGTGACTGGACCTGGTGCAAAAGCTTTCTCATTGCAATCATCCTGCTGTCCTCTTATAGACAGTCTCGTGTACTCTCCCTGAAGAACTCTGACAGAATCTTGTTGCCACTCCTCCATTTCTTAAAGTCTTACTTCTTAAAGGACAATAGTCAGTCTTCACTGTCCCTTTTTGAAGGAGACATCCTTCAGATTCTTCAGAACATAATCTACAAGACTGACGAAGCCTACCACCAGCCCCACTTCCCAAATCCCACTTACAATGGCAGCCTTTTACAGATACACAAAGATTTATTATAGTTAACAAAAACTTTGCTTTTTGATGATCCCTTCCCATCACTACTTCAAAGAAGAATGAGAAGCAGAAGAGAGAAAAGAGTGAAATAGAAATCATACTCCTTCTAATCCTGTGAATAATATTGGAATAATGTCCATCTTACAATTCAAAATTAAAGCTACATATGCAACTATTGCTCCCCTATGAATCCTCAAAAACTAGCAGGATAGAAGCTTCATGTTACAGCATGGGGATTTCTTTATGAAATAACATATTCTATAAATGACTTGTCAAATTCCTTATGGGGCAACTACATATGACATACCAAAAGAAGCAAAATCTGCAAAACAAAGACTTCTACAACATGTAATGAGATGGCACGATTTCTTGTGAATGGTTTTCAGATTTTGGTCTCTCCATTAATACAGTGTTGCTCCAATTCTTGCGTCTCAGGAAGTCAGCCATTGTTTTGCAATTAAGCTTTTCTGGGCTTGCAGACTTGATGAACTCAGGGGAACTTTTGGTGCCCTTATGGTTCTGTCCTTGTAAAGAGAGTTGACATTAGCTTAATAAGAACTGTAAGGTGCAAATCCACAATTAGATCTTTCCTTTTGGTGGAAGAACCATCAGGTCCATGCCTGCAAAACATATAGAAAGGTTTCAGGCTGTCAGTGGGGAAGTAGTGGAAAACTAACCCAAAAATCATAGTGATTGTATTGTTAACCATGAGATATTTCTCTAGGACAATGGGGACAGGATGGAGAATACCAGTTAGCCTGAATGTATCATATGTGAACTCCAACATTTAGCTGCCTTGTACAATAAACCTGAAATCAAATAACAACACACACTTACAAACCTCGCTGTCTAGAGATGGTGAGCAGCTGTTGTTACAATCAAAACTGAAGCATATTCAAATGAGAGAATGGCAGTTTTAATTGCTGGGAACCCTAAGGGCAAGCTATCCTCAGCAATATGAATTAGATGCTGTGGGACAAAAGAACAACTTCTGCATGGATAGGCCATCTGCACTATGCTGATCTTGCCAAGAAGCATACAAATCTGCAATTGACATTGCAGAAAAGAAACCAGGACCTTGGCTCCTCTGTCATTTTCCAGGCCATGTTGGGTGAGGCAGCTTCCAGGCCAGTCTCACAGCCAAGGAAAGTAAAATAAGTGGATCTCAACCCTTGAGTTCTGAGTTCCTAAGTGTGTTCTTGTATGACACTGCTTCCAACTGACTTCACAAGATGTCACATTTTAGTTGGATACAATGTTCCTTTGAACTCTTTCTCTCTTAAAGCATTTATATTTCATGGGATATGTGTTGGTTTTTATTAACAACATAATGAAGTAACACAAATGTGGAGGCTTAAATCAATATCCATCTATCATCTCATAGTTCTAGAATTTATGACTCTGAAATGGATTTTATGAGCTAAATCCAAGTTATTTGAAGAAGTGTTCCTTCCTCCATCTTGAAAGTAGTTTCTACCAAATTGGTCACTTCATTATTTCATCTATTCTAATATGCTTATATTGCCCCTTCTGATAACGTGGGGTCGACCCAGATCTTCCACAAGAATCTTCTTATCTCAAGACTTTGAAGTTAATCATATCTGCAAAGTCATTTTTTACCATGTAAAAAGTCACAGATTCTGATGCTTAGAATGTGAACATGCTGAGTGCAGGTGAGGGAAGGGGAGAGAATCATTCTGTCTGCCCCAGACGGCTAGCTCTCTCTCTCTCTCTCTCTCTCTCTATATATATATATATATATGTGTGTGTGTGTGTGTGTGTGTGTGTATGTATGTATGTATATATCACATGTATTATATGATATATATCATATATGTAAATCATATATATGGTTTATTTATGCATTTATATATATATATATATATATATATATATATGATTTATTTATTGACTTGAAAGTCACAGTTACAGAGAGGCAGAGGCAGAGAGAGAAGAGGTCTTCCATCTGCTGGTTCACTCCCCAAATGGCCAAAATGCCCAGGTCTGGGCCAATCCAACGCTGGGAGCCAGGAGCTTCTTTCTGGGTCTCCCACATGGATGCAGGGACTCAAGTTCTTGGCCCATCTTCTACTGTTTTCCCAGTCCACAGCAGAGAGCTGTATCAGAAGTGGAGCAGCTTGGAATTGAACCTTCACTGATGCAGGATGCTGGCATTGCAGGTGGAGGCTTTATCAGGAATGCCATATTGCAGGTTCCCAGGCTATATATTTATATTCTAAGTATGTGTATTTCTACAAAAAGAAAAAAATAACTTTTAAAGGACATGAGAAAATACAAAAGGCATAGACACACTGAATGCCTGAATGAGGATTCAACATGTCTACAACAGTGTTATGAACAAAGGATATATAAGGGTGTACTTTTTTTGCATTTTTTTTCTTTTTTTTTTGACATGCAGAGTGGACAGTGAGAGAGTGAGACAGAGAGAAAGACCTTCCTTCCGTTGGTTCACTCCTCAATAGCCACTGTGGCTGGTGCACTGTGGCCAGCACACCACACTGATCCAAAGGCAGGAGCCAGGTGCTTCCTTCTGGTCTCCCATGCAGGTGCAGGGCCCAAGCACTTGGGCCATCCTCCACTGCACTCCTGGGCCACAGCAGTGAGCTGGACTAGAAGAGGAGCAACCGGGATAGAATCCAGTCCGGTGCCCCGACTGGGATAGAAACCTGTGTGCCGGCACCACAGGTGGAGGATTAGGATATTGAGCCATGGCGCCGGGCAAGGGTGTCCTTTTGTATATAGAATTTAAATACTTTAAGTAAATTTAACCAAGGATGTGAAATTGCTGCGATGAAAATTATAAAACATTATGGAAAGAAATATGAGACACCAAAAATAGACAAATATCCCATGTTCATGGATTGGAAGAATTAATATTTTTAAAATATCCATACTACACAAAGCAATCTACAGATTAATGTGATTCCAAACAAAATATCAAGGGCACACTTCACAGAACTAGAAAAAAGACATAAATTTCATATAGAAACTTAAGAGACCCAATGGCTACAGCAATCTTAAATAAACAAACACAAAAACTAAGCTAGAGGTATCACAGAACCAGGTTTCAATATAGGTTATAGGAGAGTTATATCAAAAGCTGCCTTGTACTGGCACAAAAATAGATATGTGGGCCAATGGAACAGATAGAAACCCAAGAAATGAATTCACATATCTACAACCAATTAATCTTTGATAAATTAGCTAACATCATTTTCTGGAAAAAGAACAGTCTCTTCAACAAATGATATTTAAAAAATGGATTTCCCCAGGCAGATGTATGAAACAAGATTCCTACCTTACACCCTATACCAAAAATCTGCCTGCAGTAGGTTAAAGATCCAAACATAAGACCCAAAACTATCAAATTACAGGAGGGAAACAGAGTGAAAAGGCTCCAAGACATTGGCCTAGGCAAAAACTTCTTGGCTAAGACTCCAGAAGCACAGAAAATAAAATAAAAAATAGACAAAAGGGATTACATCAAGCTAAGAAGCTTCTGCACAGCAAAGGAAGCACTTAACAAACTGGAGAGGCAATTGACATAATGGGAAAATATTTACAAACAATTCATTTGATAAAGAATTAATATCTGAAATACATAAGCAGTTCAAAAAATCCACTCAAGAAATGGGCAGAGAAGTTGAACAGAAATTTTTCAAAGAATGAAATAAACATGGCCAAGAAAAATATGAAAAAAGTACTCAGGATCATTAGCCATCAGGGAAATTAAAATGAAAATCACAATGATGTTTTTTCTTGTCCCAGTTACAATGACTATCATGAAAACAATAAAAAAATAACAAATGCTACTATAGAGGTTGAGAAGAAGATATCCTCAAACACTGTTCTTGGGAATGCTAACTAGTACAGTAACTTTTAGGCAAGAAGTATGGAAATTCCTCAGAAATCTGAAAACAGATCTACCATGTGACCTAGCTATCTCACTCCTGGGAGTTTATCCCATGAAAAATAAATCAGTATTTGAAAGAGTTATTTGCAGTTCCATGTTAATCACAGCTCAATTCTCAATAGCTATGATATAAGCAATTCAAATGTCCATAAAATGATGACTGGAAAAAGAAAATGTGTTATACATACATTATGAAATACTACTCAGCCATAAAAGAATGACATCCTATCTTTTGCAACCAAATGGGTTCAACTGTCAGCCATTATGCTTCTGAAATAAGCCAGTCTCAAAAAGACAAATATAAGTTTTCTTTGATATCTGTCAGTTAATACAGAAGACACACACAAAAAAGAAAGGAGTCAAAAGAACATTCAGGGATATGATTCTTTATTTTAGCCCCTGTTTATACTTCTGTGTAATTGTGGTTTTCCTGTTATTTCCTTGTTGAACATTATGATTAGTGGTGAATTAAGCCTGTGAATGTAGAGTAGATTAAAATTATGTGTTTGCAAAAAGTGATAAGAGAAGATGAGGGGGGATGGGAACAATATTAGGGGTGGGGAAGTAGGGGAGTGACAGACATGTGGTTGTCTTGTTGAAACAGTACCTATGGAATTCATGAAATCTGTTATGTTTATATGAATTAAGAATTTTAAAATAGTAAGAATAAAAAGAATGCTGTAGATGTACATGATGGAATACTACTAATCCATAAAAAGAATGAAATATTACCATTTGCAATAACATTAATGCAGCTAGAGACCATTATGCTTAATGAAATATGCCAGACCCAAAGAGACAAATATCATGTTTTCTTTGATTTATAGCTAATACAGAGAGCACAGAAAATGTAATGTATATAAATGAAATTGACATCTTAAAATGTGATTATTGTTTATAACTTTCATCTATCCTCCCACAGAACAATGGTCTTTCAAATTTGTACTTGTTGAATTCTTTAGTGGAGGATTAAAAAGCCTGTGACTATGAAGTGGATTGAAATTTTTGTTACTGCAAAAATTAAAAGAAAAAAAGGTAGGAAGGGCAAGAGAGGGAGGTTTGAAAGTATCATTATGAGTTTAAAATTCTACATATGAAATCTGTTCTCTTTATGTAAATACAAAAGACATACTACAAAATTATTGTATTGGTGTATATACGTCCCCTTCATGTGTATAATCAGATATACATGTGTAATGACCACATCTCTTCACCTCCTTTATACCAGGAATGACTTTTTCTGGACTCTAAACCTGGCTCAATAGCAGAAATAAGGGTTGGGTGCACACACTGTAACTTGTAAGGGCTTTAATAGTCATTTATGCTATTATGTCACAATGGTGGTAAATGTGAATGTTGAGTGAAATAGAATTATATCCATTTCCACTAAAGAAGTATTCGGTAAAGGAGCAATGGAGGACCTCCCCTCCTCCCTGTGTTCATGTTCAGCCATAGACCTTTCTAAGTTTTCAGAACAAATTATGTCTCATTCACATTTCTCTGTCTTTACAGTAATCACTCCCCCTCAGAACTCATGGTACTGTAAGAGGTACTGCAGCTTAGTCATCCTGTGCTTTTCACAGCTATTCAAGTACTTTGCACATCTCTAATCAGTTAATTTGAGTTGAACTGAATCAGATGGTTTTATGACAGTATATATCTTAAAATAACTTTTTTTCACTAATAAAAGGAGTTTGCCACACATGATAAAAGGAAACAAAACTTTTTACTCTCAATTACTGACTCTTTAGTATTCAAGTATATAAAAATCAGATAGAATATATATATATATACACACACACATACACATACACACACAGATTCTAGATTTTCACCATCAGGGAATATAATACAATAGAACCCAAGTACTTTCATTTTAATAATAAGCTTAAGATATAGTGATCTAGGTATTCCTGTCTTATAATTCATAATACTTTTCTGTCAATACAGAACATGGTAATTCCTATGAACAATGAACTACATAGAATCATCTCCTCATTAAGACTAGTAAGGTCTGTTAGTATATAATTTGCTTGCTGAATAGAGTCGTCCATAGAGAAGGGTGGAGATAATAGATGGGTGCACAAAAAGCACACTCTGAATTCCTAATGCCATCTGGAAAGTAGCATCTGGTGCTGAATTTGGAATTTCCTGTCTCCTATCATATGCCATAAAGACCAGCTGGGGGTCTTACTTAGATTTCTCTACTCAGAACTCTTCAATACAAATGAATTAATTTCTACAGTGCATTCATTTTGAAGTAGTGAGAGTTTGGTACGGTGGTTAAAGATAGTTTTTAGATGCTTCATCCTGTACCACAGTGCCTGTGTTTGAGATCTGACCCTGCTCTCTATTTTAGCTTTCTGTTAATGTGCACCCAAGAAGACAGCAGATGATGTTCCAAGTTCTTGGGTTCCCGTCTTCCACATGGGAGACCTAGATTGAGTTAACATTTCCTGGTTTTGCCTAGTCTCATTTGCTGTTACAAGAATTTGGGGAGAGAAACAATGGCTGGATGATCTCTCCCTCCCTCTCTATTTCTCAATAGCTTTCAATTAAACAGATAAATAGTTAAAAATATTTCTGGTGTGTATATGAAATGATATGAAAAAAGAGCGGGAATAGAAAAAAGAGAAGCTAAAATGAACATGTACCCTCAGTTTCTTATTTGAGCTAATTCATATTGAAATACAAATATGGTCTCTGCTGGTTCTATATCCCCTGTCTTGGATCTATAAGTTTCATTGTACTGCTCTATTTTCAGTAGCTGGAAATATAATGAGAATATATTTATGAGATAGAAGAAAATTGTAATGTAATTTTAAGAAAAAGATACATTTACAGGTATTATTTTACTTTCAAAAATATTTATATGTAATCAAGTTCTTATGTATTTTGGGGCATTTAAATTTGGTACTGTCTCTCTCTTTCTCTCTCTCATGTGCATGTGTGCGCACGCATACACATACACACGCACGCCACATGATGTTAACTCATCTTGTCTTCATATTACACTGGTATTTATTTGTAAGGTCCATATCCCTTCACAGATGTCTCAAGGTTCTCCTCCATAGAGTATCTCTACACTTGGTTTACAATTCAATAAAACTAAAATAAATATATGATTCCATTTATTCTACATGTATGCCATTCACCACCTCTCTGTTCACATGAGCATTTTATTGGCAAAATATTATTCAAAGTTTACAGGAAAACATGGACTTAATTGGTATAAGATGATTTTTAAAGATACATTAACAAAAATGACCATAGTCTTCCTGTCCTGTCATAGCAAGCAATTTTGTCATCAGAACTATTCCCTCAGAGTATTAAAACTTTTATATTTACCTTCGACCATTTGACAGAAATATAAAAGTAATCACCTCATTGAACTCTGTTCTTTGATCGCATCCAAACATAGTCACCAAAAATAAGTATTCAAAACTACGTACTATGGATAAACTCATCTTATAGTTGTGAATACTACCAATCTTTAAACATTCTCCCTTTTATAAATATTATCATTGTGTGTACAACGGGATAAAGGACTTAATTAGAAATTCTGTGATATAAAAGTGTGTGTGTGTGTGAGAAGAGGGGGAAAGGAATAGCTAGAAAAAATGAGAATAATTTTTCACTGACATTTAAAAATCTTTATCAAGATAATGCTAACATCTACAAATAAGTGCTACACAAAATAGAGTGTCCAATATTTACTTAAGAGATTCAGAACTCTTTAGAACAGTAGAAGTGAAAGAAAAAAAAATCTTGGTATAATTAACAAAGACTTCCTGAACAACAACAACAAAAAAGAATTAGAGTAAAAAGCAGTGTCTGGAAAATCTCTCAGTAGTGGGGAGAAAGGTGGTGAGGAGAGAATATTTTATATAACTAATAAAGAAAGAAGAAAAGAAAAAAGAAAAATAACCTATAATGTTAGAGAGTTTAGAATGACCAAGAAAAACCATGGAGTCCATTCAGGATTAATTTTGAGAATAATTGAGAGTAATTCAGAAATTGAGTTAAGGAAACATAGTTATGAGTATCATGATTATAAGCTATGCAGTTAAGAATACAATTATCCCTCACTATTTTTGGGTTCTACATCTAAAGTATCAATCAACCACAGGTTTAAAAACATTTGAAAAATTATTGTATGTAATGAACCTGCACAAACATTTTTCATCATTATTCCCTAGAGAACACAGCAAATGACTTTTTATACAGAATTTATATCATATTAGATAGAGCATAGGGCAGGCATGATTACACAGCTGGTTAAGCCATAGCCTTATATGCCCACATTTCTTATTGGAGTACCTGGAATCACATCATGCCTCCATTCTGCAAATTGGGTTTTTGATAATGTGCCTAGGAAACAACAGATGATGTCACAGTGCTTAATTCCGTATGAGATTGGGATGGAATTCCTGGCTCACAGTTTAGACCTATTACAGGTATTTGGGGAGTGAACTAGAAGACTGAAGATCTGTCTCACACTCCTGTTGTGTGTGTGTGTGTGTGTGTCTGCCTCTTTGCCTTTCAAATAAAAAAATGAATAAATGAATAAATATTTTAAAAAATATACAACGGACTGTGCACAGGTCAGATGAAAATATAATGGCATCTTATAAAACAAGCTTGAGCATCCCAGTCCTGGAGCTAATCCCTACAGATACCAAGGCATAACGGAATATTCTATAGCTACTGTGGACGAATATCATATGCTTTCATGATTTGTGGTAACTAAAACAGAGCACAAAAACATGTAATGTATGTAAGCAAAATAGACATTTTGAGGTTTGATTATTTTTTATACCCTGAACAGTGATTTTCCTGCTTACTTCTTGTTGAATTCTTTATTTAGTGTATAGTTAAGCTTGTAATTATAAAAGTTATTGAAAGCATGTCATTGTAAAAATTAAAAGAAAAACAAAAAATGAAGGAAGAAGTACTGGGGGAGTGAGAGAAGGAGGATAGGGTAGGAAGTATCATTATGTTCTTAAAAATATACATGTAAAATACATGAAAATTTCCCCTCTATACAAAGGTTTCAAAAATTAAATAAAAAAAAGTTGAGACCCTGATAAAAGTCACAGCTCACCAGAATAGGAGAAATTATGAGATTAAATAGTCACTCACTTTCTGATATTTTCAAAGCAGCAATAAAAAATTAGTACATCAGCAGCCTAAAATTAAATTTCAAA
This sequence comes from Lepus europaeus, assembly GCF_033115175.1. Taxonomy (NCBI): domain Eukaryota; kingdom Metazoa; phylum Chordata; class Mammalia; order Lagomorpha; family Leporidae; genus Lepus; species Lepus europaeus. The sequence continues at coordinate 65,879,823 of NC_084831.1, forward strand.
AATATCAAACTGATTATGTTTGACTTTCCATGTCTGACAATATAGTTCAAGCTCGGGCAGACAAAAGACCAAATGCCCAAAAAGATAAATTCACCATCTCTGATTATCAATAAAATTACCAGACATATTATTATGCAATCCATAATAAAGAAGAAAACACATATTTACACTAACAATACAATTATAGTTATATAAATAACAATGCAATTATTGTTAAATCTGTATATTTTATGTTAAAAAGTAGAATAAATAATATGAAAGATATGAAAGACATTCAAATCTAAATTCTAGAGAAGATAATAGGAATCTGTGAATATATCACGTAAAATTGGGGCCAAGGCTGTGCAGTAGCAGGATAAGCTGATGCCTGCAGTGTCAGCATCCCATATGGACACCAGTTGGATTCCCAGCTGCTCCACTTCTGATCCAGCTCCTTTCTAGTGCACCTGGGAAAGAAATGGAAGATGCCCCAAATTCTTGAGCCCCTGCATGCACTTGAGAGATTTGGATAAAGCTCCTGGCTCCTGGCTCCTGGCTTTGATCTGACCCAGCCCTGGCTATTGTGGCCATCAAAATGTGAACCAGTAGATAGACGATTTCTCTCTCTCTGTAACTGTACCTTTCAAATAAATAAAATAAAACTTAATAAAACTTAAAATGCACTTAATTAAATCAAATATGTAATAGAAAATGCAGAAGAAAACTAGTGAGCTTGTTCATTCAAAAAAACCTCTACATAACCAGATATAAACAGGAATGAAAAAATATTGTATAGAATGTCAGTAACCGAGAGGATAATTTCAAACAGACATACATATGGCTTATCAAATTAGCAAAGTAAAAGTAGATACATAATTTCTACAGTTTTTCCAATTCACTGAAACAAACTTATCAATCTAAAATTATTCTGAATATATTCTATATAAATGTATATACATATATACGTATATATAAACTAGGTATATATAAACTATAGTATGATGCAGTATAACAAAATTACTTAAGGCAAGCCATTTAAAAATCAAAAATAGAGGATGGTGCTGTAATGAAGCAGGCTAAGCCTTTGCCTGCAGTGCCAGCATCCCATGTGGGCATCGGTTCTTGTCCAGGATGCTCCTCTTATGATCCAGCTCTCTGCTTATGGCCTGGGAAAGCAGTGTAAAATGGCTCAAGTACTTGGGTCCCTGCACCCACATGGGAAACCTGGAAGAAGCTTTGGCTTCTGACTTTGGATGGAGTCAGCTCTGGCCAATGTGGACATTTGTGGAGTGAACCAGCAGAAGGAAGACCTTTCTCTCTATCTCTTTCTCTTCTGTAACTCTACCTCTCAAATAAATAAATGAAATCTTTCAAAAAATAAAACAAATATATGCAAATAAATTGAAAAATCCAAGTAAAAAGATTCATTATGGATGAAAATAGAAAAAAAAAATGACAGGAACAGATTTCTCTCTGGAATCAATGCAAGTTAGAAAACAATGGACAAGCATTACTTTCATGGTACTGAAAATAAAGAATAAACTAATATTCCTAAGAATTTGCACCCTCTTTTAAATAAGTAATACATATAGTTCACATCTACATAAATATATTAGTTCCTGGAAAACTTACATTATAATAAATTTCAAAAGAAGACTTTTAGTGCAAAGGAAAATAAAACAAAGAGAAACTTATTTCATACAAAGGTGTGAAGAGCACTGGTAATAGTAATAACATAATATAGACAACATAATTATAAAAACTTCCCTTATTAAACATTATTTTAAACTAAAACAGTATTTTAAATTAAAACAATATTTTAAGGACTTCATATTCAAGTATACAGTATCATTTGCTGATATATTGTGATGAATCATCAACGAAGTAAAATGAAGTGTTTTAAGTAGTACATCAAAAATGAAGTAAGAAACATTATTCAAATAATCCAAAAGTCAGAAGAAGGAGATTAATGATGCTACACTGGGACCACTATTTGCCCAGGCAGTTAATACATTTTGGGGCATCTGCACCCCACCTTAGCATTCTTGGGCTCTATTCTCAGCTCCTGTTTTTAGCAGCCTGCTAATCTGTACTCTTGAGGATGACAATGATGGCTTAAGTGGTTTGATTCCTGTCGCCCATATGGGGTACCTGGCTGCAGTTACTGCTCAGGTTCCAGCTCCACACCAGTCCTGGCTATAGCAGTTATTCAATGCACTAAGCAGTGGATGTAAGCTCTCTCTGTCTGTCTGTCTGTATGTCAGCCTTTCTCTCCATCCCTAAAAAAAAAAATGGCAAACAAAATACGTGGTGCAAAGAATAGACAAATAGTTAAGAGTGACACAAATATATAATAATTATTACATGAAAAATACCTAACACAATTTTCAGATTGAGTGAAGAAACAAAACATAATTAGTTGTATAGACAGCCTTTGAAAGTTTCCTTTAAATGTATACTTAGAAAAAACATAGGATAAAAGCTAAGGAGATGGAAAAGTATATCATGAAATTATAATGGTTAGATACATGGTCCTCATAATATTTATGAAAACTGCTTATTATGAAAAAAATATGCATAGATTTCAAAGTTTTTGGTAACAAAATGAAATCATAATAACATCATTTATTATCATAATAAGCTCTAGTTTGAGGAAGTAAGATATCTAACATATCCAATTGAAAAAATAAAATCCATTTAGAGCAACATGAATTCTCCTGATGCAATTTAAGTCTTTGTTTGTTTGTTTGTCAGGCAGAGAGAGACAGAGAGAAAGGTCTTCCTTCCATTGGTTCACCCCCCAAATGGCCGCTATAGCCAGGGCGCCACAGCCTGCGTGCTGCGCCAATCCGAAACCAGAAGCCAGGTGCTTCCTCCTGGTCTCCCATGCTGATGCTAGGCCCAAGAACCTGGGCCATCCTCCACTGCAGAGAGCTGGACTGGAAGAGGAGCAACTGGGACAGAATCCTGCGCCCCGACCTGGACTAGAAATCAGGGTGCTGGCGCCACAGGCGGAGGATTAGCCTAGTGAGCCATGGCACCAGCCGCAATTTAAGTCTTGACCAAACTTCCTGCTTTCTGGGTACCAAAACTATTGTGCCCAGATTGACTGCTGACAAGAGTAGGATTTTCGATGGAAATATTTAGTAAGTAGAACCAAGTTCCAAAGGCATTTCTTCCAATAATTATAATAAGAGATCAAGCATGTCTTTACTAATATGATCATAAAAAATAATCAGATGTAACAATGGATACCACAGAAATGAAAAGAATCACCAGGAATGACAATAAACAACCATAAGCCAAGCAATTGGAAACCTAAAAGATTTGGATAGATTTCTGGACTTACATAATCTACTAGAATTGAATTATGAAAACCTAGAAAATTTAAACAGAACAATAACCAAGACATAGATTGAATGAATAATAATGACCCTCCATACAAAAAAAAAAAAAAAAAAAAGACTGGATAGCTTCAATGCTGAATTCTTTGAGACTTTTAAAGAAAAACAAATTCCAATACTTCTAAAACTATTCAAAACAATTGAAAAGAAGGAAATCCTCCCAAATTTTTTCAATTAGACCAGCATCATCTTAATTCCAGAAAGATACAGAAAAAGATACAACAAAGAAATAGAATCATAGACCAATGTCCCTGATGAACATAGATGCAAAAATTCTCAACAATTCTAGTAATAAAATTCAACAAAGAGATACCTTGAGGAAATTATTTTGCTGTACTGTAATTGACCTTCTGAATATTGATTATTGATAATAGTTATATGAATTCATACATGAAGTAAAATTGTGTATATTTGCCTATACACAACATACACCAATTTTTAAAAGGTAAAACCTGAAATATTCACATTGTTTAGTTAACAGCAATGTACCAAAATTATTGTTTGAGTTTTGATGTTGTACTGTACTTATATAAGGTATTTCTATTGGAATATGCTCTATATTATTTGTGAAGTTTTCTATGAATATAGAATTATTCAAAATTTAAAAAAAGGATGGACATTTCATTTTAGACTTTTTGTATTTTGATCTTAACCATAGTGTCTGAAGCTAAATTAATGTAGCATATTTTGTTAATGCTAGTTATTCAGTTTTAAATAGTATTTTTGATATGGGATAATTTATTACTACTATAATTGAAGAAATTAAATTGTTCCCTAGGATTCAAATCGAATAAATATTGCCTATGTTATGTCTACTAACTGTTAAATTGCTGTAAAAATGTAACCATACTGGTTTATTTATTATCTTCCTAGTTTAAGCATGAGGGAAGCTTCCATATAAAAATATCCTTACCTTCATCACAACCCCTCCTGTAATTCCAATGCATCCCAATGGCTGTAAAAATGACCATTCTTTCGTGGGTCTGCAATACCTTTTATATGCTTCAATCAGTATATGTGTCTAGTTATTTAAGATAAATATCTTGCTATCTAGATACTGCATTGTTTTCTTTTTCTCATTTGCCTATTAAACTGACTCATCTTGCTATCTCATTAAAAGTTTTTTCTATAACATTGATTTGTCTGTTTTACAGTTCTCTCCATAAATTAACTGATTTATGTCACCCAAGCTAGGAACTTCAGAGTTAACCAAGACCTTTCCCTGTCCTTCATACATATTTGGACAATTAATAAATATTTGGTTGTCTTTTTATACCTCCAGTTTTTTTTTTCCTTTCATGTTTACTCTGATGATTCAGTTTTTTTTTTTCATTCTCTGTTAACACAATTCGATAGTCTGCCTTCACATTTGTGTCCCTCATTCATCATTTATACTCTTTCTGACAAAAATAGTCATTTCACTCTGTTTTCTGTGTTCTTTAACTTTCTCACTCCTAGATCAATTTCCATATCAGGTTTCACTTCTATACCACCCACATAAATGCAAGAGAAGAGAATCACCTCATTAGGATTAGAACATGACTGATATTTCCTAAATATCATATAAGAGAGTGACAGTCAGGTTTTCTACCTTCATCTTTAGAATCAAAAACATATGGGTAACTCATCAACAATCAGAATACTATCCCTCCAGGCTCCAGCTAAAATATTTACAATTAAATTGAATCATCCAGCACTTGCTAAAAGCTCAGCTCAAGATCTAATGGCTGAATTAGAGGTGTATTTTCAGTACAGCCTATGTTTGTATTTAGTTAAATCACACAAGCATTGTACTTGGTGTATATCACTTTAGTTTTGCTTCTTTGTATAAATGTTATCTATGAATTGCGATTTGAAGTTATGACATATAACTTGCTTTTTATATAACAATAAAAGCTAAACTAAGCAAATGGACTACATAAAACTCAGAAGTGTTGCACAGCAAAGAAAATGATCAATAGAGAGCAGAGACATCCAATAGAATGGGAAAAAAAATGCAAGCCACCTATCTGACAAAGAATTAATATCCTGACTATGTCAGCAACTTAAAAAAAAAAAAACTGAACAGCAATAAATAGCCAATCCAATTGAGAAGTGGGCAAAGGAATTCAATAGACAGTTCTCAAAAGAAGTAACACAAACGGCCAACAAATATATGAAAAAAAAGTGTTCAGCATCACTAGCCATCGGGAGATACATATCAAAACCACAACGAGATATCATCTCACTCTGTCAGAATAGCTAAAACCGAAAACGCAGAGAATAAAAGCGCTGAGGAGGATGTGGACAAAGGGGGACAGTTATACACAGTTGGTGGGAATGTAATAAAAACTAACTAAAATGAAAAAGAAAAAGTATGATAAAAAGAAATTCAAGCAAATTTCTACTTCCTTTCCACTTTGAGTAAGTTTGAGAAGTTTGTTCTTTTTTTAAAGGTTTGCAGTATTCTAATAAGTCTGGGACTGAAATTTTGCATGCAGTTACATGTTTGTTCATTGGTACTTTGATTTTTCAAATATTAATTAAACATATTTATATATTAGGAGTTTCTTATTTTTTGGTTTTGTTGAATTATTTTTAAAATGTGGAGTATTTTGATATCTGTTCTAAAATGATACTCCTAAGTATCGCAGACAATCCTCTTAGTATCTTGTAAATGTCTACAAGTACTGTAATGAATACTTCTGTTTTCATTTCTGAAATTTGTGTTTCTTTGTCATTTCCCACAGTGAATTTTGCTAGTTTATATTAACTTTGTTCATGCGTTTTTTTAAAACCTACCTTTCCTTTTATATATGTTTCTGCATTGCATTTTTGTCACACGCATTTTGTTGACAACTGCTCTACTTTTTTCTTGCCTCTATTCCAAATTCTTTCTGGCATATAATTTCAGTTAAGAAGGAAACCTAAGTGATTGGATTTATTCTTCAATTTAAACTTATTCACTGAAGCTGTAAATTTCCTCTAAATATGGATTTATATGGCATCTCATGTGTTCCTCCCTGTGCTTCCAAATCCTGTACCTGCAGGCCTTGTCTGCCTCTCAGTGTCTCCAGACGCATGTGCTTGTAGTTCTGCCTGGTTTTGTGCATCTCTAATCTTGTTCTTGGAAATCATGTTACATGCAGTTTCTCCGTCTTATGATTGTGACCCATTTTTGTCCTTGTAATTTTGTCATTTTTAATACCTATTTTTGTCATTCAAACCACATGCCAAAAGTCTCCATTTTGGGGGCTGGCACTGTGGCATAGCAGGTTGTGCAGCTTTCCTGCAATCCTGGTTTCCCTTATGGGTACCAGTTGGTTCTAGTTTGCTCCCTGCTAATGTTCCTGGGATAGCAGAGGAAGATGGCTCAGGTACTTGTCTCCTGCACTCATATGGGATATTTAATGACTAAAACTGCTTTGTATATTTTGATACTGGATTGTATAATGTTATAAGTTTACAAAACAGCTGGGTAAATATGTAGGCAAGTTTGCCGCACTTATAATGATATAATTAGTCTTTTTAATAATGTGTCCAAATGTCTTGTAAAGAACCATTCTCATTCTTACCATTAATGGAGAATTTTGAATATTCCACATCCCTGAAAACTATTGACATTGTAATGTTTATTTTATTATAAATATCCATATAGATGTTTAGTATTTCTATTTCATTGCAGTTTTAATTTGTACTTTCTTAATACAGAATTCACACTTCACCTCATAATTCCCTAATGTTCTGTATATTTTTTGTGCTTATTTCTATCTGTAGGTAGTGAATGTAAGGATGACTCTTCATATATTTGTCCAAGTTTTTAAGTGGATAATTTGTCAGCTTATTGGGTTTTACAAGGTCTTGATAAATTTTGCATGAAATTCCTGTTGATATGGGCTTTGCAAATTTCATCTCTCAGGGAAGGGCATGTCTTTCATTGTTTGAAAAGCGTATTTTTTCAACAGAAGACATTTTCAATTTAAACAAGTCCACATGATTTTTTAATGGACCATGTCATCAATGTTACATGTAAAACTTAGCAATAAACTAAACATATAATTTTTCTCAAAAATAAATCAGCTCTCGTGACAGTTTCTTTTCATTCCTTTTCTATTGCCTATTTTTCACAGTGATGTATCTTGATAGCTTCACTGCAGTCACCTTAAGGAAAATATGTGTATTGCATAAATCCTGTATTCTTTACAGTTTGACATAATGCTAGACATTGGTAGAGTGAGTGGCTTTTGAAAATAAGCTATAATTCTTGATATATTAATTTCATACCTACATTATATAATAAAACTATTAACTATAGATGGATTTAATTCTCCAATATATTCTATTTTTGCATTTTTATTTAAAAATTTCACATAAAGTTGTATAGGTTTATGGGATACTATATGATGTTCTGTTATATGTAAATATTGTATAATGCTAATTCAGGATAAATATATTTATCCTTGCAATGATTTAGCATTTCTTATAGTGAGAACATCTAAAATGTATGTTCTAGTTTTTTTTTAAATAGAGACACATATAATAAATTAATGTTATCTATCTTCACTTTCCTGTGAAATAGGCATTCAGAACATCTTCTTCTATTGAGCTACAACCTAATATTTGTCACTCAGCCTTTCCTATCTCTATCCCCTACTTTCTTTCCAAGTTTCTGGCAACAATCATTATATATTTTTTGAAGATGTATTATTGATTGAAAGGCAGATTTACAGAAAGAGAGACACACAGAGAGAGAGAGAGAGAGAAGAGACAGAGAAAGAAATAGAACTTCAACTCCCAGCTTCAATCCCCAAATGGCCACAATGGCAAGGGCTTGGCCAATCGAAGCCGGGAGCCAGAACCTTCCTCTTGGTCTCCCACATGGGTTCAGGGGCCCAAGCATTTGTGCCATCTTCTGCTGCCTTTCTCAGGCACATTAGCAGAGAACTGGAAGGGAAGTGGAGCAGGTGGTACTCAAAGCAGTGCCCATATGGAATGACAGCACTGCATGTGGAGGCTTTATCCACTGTTACACAACACAGGCTCCCACTATAATATTTGTAAATTCCATGATATCACTTATTTTTAGTCTCTACATAGAGGTAATTTGCTAATTGTCTTTCTATTCTTTGCTTATTTTATGTAACTTAATGATCTCCAGCTCCATAATGTTTTTACAAATGGCAAAATTTCATCCTCTTTGATGGCTAAATAATATAAAATTGTGTGTATGTGCCACATTTCTTTAATAATTCATTCATTGAGGGACACTTAGGTTGCTTTCATTTCTTGGTTTTTGTGCATAGTGCTGCAATAAACATGGTTGGGTTGCTATCTCTTCAATGGAAGGATTTTATTTCCCTTGGATACATACGCAGAAATGGGATCATATGTAATTCTATTTTTAGGGTTTTTTTTTTTTTGAAGAGACTCCCTACTGGTCACTACAATGGCTGTATTAATTTATATTCCTTCTGTGAGTTTGCAAGTGTCCCCTTTCCTCCATATGTTTGACAACACTTGCTACATTTTATATTTTTTAAGATTTTATTGCAGAATGGTATAAATTTTTAAAACACAAATTGTGAGGTAGTAATACAAAGAGTTACTGTTACCCTTCACCTAACTTCATCTATTAACGTCTCATATGGGTATCTGTTATATTAATGAGTCATACTCATCTTCTCCTATTCTGTAATCCAGACTCCTTTTACCACTGCCACTCCTCAACCATCCAGGATGGAGGTAATATCTCACTGTGGTTTGGTTTGCATTTCACTGATAATTAGTGATAAACATTTCACTGATAATTAGTGATGTTGAACATTTTTTCTTGTGTATTTGTATGTACTCTTTGAGAAATATTTGTTTAGATCTATTGCACATTTTTAATTGTACTGCTTATCCTTTTTTGCCATTGATTTGAGTTATTTATACAGTGTAGGTATTAACTCCTTGTCAGATGAATAGTTTGAAAATATTTTCCAATTTGAAAGTCTCCTTTGCTCATTTGATTATTTCCTTTGCTATACAAAAACTGTTTTGTTAATGAAATTCAATTTATCTATTTTTGCTTTTTTTCCTATGCTTTTGGACTCTGATTCAGACCTCATTTTAATTGGCCATTCCAATGTCCTGAAGTTTTCCCTAGGTTTTCTCCTAACAGTCTCAAGAGTCTCAGATCTCACATTTAGGATTTAATCCATTATTTTGATCTGATTTTTGTACATGTATAGAAATGTGGGGCCTAGTAGCATTTTTCTGCATGTGTAAATCCAATTTTTCCAATAATGTTTATTAATAGAATATGATTTAAAAATGCATGTTCTTAAGACATATGTCAAAGATCAGCTGGCTGTAGATCCATGGGTTTACTCCAAGCTCTCTCTTATACAGCATTTTTGTATTTATCCCTTTTTATGAGACCATTAGGCTCTTTTATTTACTTTAGCTTTGTAACATATTTTAAAGCCACACTCACGCTTTGTTCTTTTTGCTTAAGATTGCTTTGGCTATCTGGGGTCTTTTGAGGATCCACACAAAGTTTTGTAATGTTTTTCCAGTTTCATGGAAAATATTATTGATATTTTAATAAGGATTTCATTGACTCCATAAATCACTTTGAGTAGTATGCACATTCTAGTAATACTGATACTTCTATGAACTTATGATGTTTTTCTTTATCTTTGTTTCCTCTACAAACTTTCCCATATATATATATATATATATATATATATATATATATACAATTATTGTAGTTTCAATTGTAGAGACTATCACTTCTTTGATTAAATTTATTCATTAGTATTTATATTTTCTGTCAATATTGGAAATAGGATTACTTTCTTGATTTATTTTTCTGATAACTCACTATGCCTATAACAGTGCTACTGATTTTTGTTCATTGACTTTTTACCCTAAATCTTTCCTGAATTTTTATTAGCTATATGAGTTTTCTGGTTGAGTTTTTGGGATTGGTTTTGTATAAGATCATGTCATTTTTTTTCTTGCATAATAGCTTTGGCTAAAACTTCCAGAACTATATTGAATAGCATTGGTGAGAGTGGGCATCCCTGTCTGGTACCAGATCTCAGTGGAAATGCTTCCAACTTTTCCCCATTCAATAGGATGCTGGCTGTGGGTTTTCATAAACTGCTTTGATTGTATTGGGGAATGTTCCTTCCATACCCAGTTTGCTTAGAGTTTTCATCATGAAAGGGTGTTGTATTTTATCAAATGCTTTCTCTGTGTCTATTGAGATAATCATATGGTATTTATTCTGCAGTCTGCTAATCTGGTGTATCACGTTGATTGATCTGCAAACACTGAATGATCCCTACATACCAGGGATAAATCCCCCTTGGTCTGGGTTGATGATTTTTCTGATGTGTTGTTGTATTCTATTGGCCAGAATTTTATTGAGGATTTTTGCATCTATGTTCATCAGGGATATTGGTCTGTAATTTTCTTTCAATGCTGCATCTTTTTCCAGCTTAGGAATTAAGGTGATGCTGGCTACATAGAAAGAATTTGGGAGGATTCCAATCTTTTTTGATTGTTCTGAATAGTTTGAGAAGAATTGGAGTTAGTTCTACTTTAAAAGTGAATCCATCTGGTCCTGGGCTTTTCTTTGTTGGGAGGGCCTTTATTACTGATTCAATTTCTGTCTCAGTTATGGGTCTGATTAGGTAGGGTGCGTGTATCCAGGCATCTATCCATTTCTGATAGATTTCCCTGTTTGCTGGCATAAAGTCCTATTAGTAATTTCTGATAATTCTTTTTATTTCTGTGGTGTCTGTTGTTACGTTTCCTTTTTCATCTCTGATTTTATTGATTTGGGTCTTTTCTCTTCTTTTTTTTTAATTAGTTGGGCCAATGGGGTGTCAATTTTGTTTATTTTTTTAATTGTTTTAACTTTTATTTAATGAATATAAATTTCCAAAGTACAGCTTATGGATTACAATGACTCCCCCCTCATATATATATATATATAGTAAAGATTTCATCAGTTTGCACCCACACAGAAACACAAATTGTAAAATATTGTTTCAGTACTTGTTATAGCATCACTTCACATTGGACAACACATTAAGGACAGATCCCACATGAGACGAAAGTGCACAGTGACTCCTGTTGTTGATTTAACAATTTGACACTCTTGTATATGGCGTCAGTAATCTCCCTAGGCTCTAGTCATGAGTTTCCAAGGCTATGGAAGCCTTTAGAGTTCGCCGACTTTGATCTTATTCTAACAGGGTCATAGTCAAAGTGGAAATTTTGTTTATTTTTTCAAAAAAAAAAAAAACAGCTCCTCGTTTGGCTAATTTTTTGTAATTTCTTTTTATTCAATCCTATTGATTTCTTCTCTGATTTTAATTATTTCTCTTCTCCTACTAGATTTGGGTCTGGTTTGTTGCAGTTTTTCTAGATCGTTGTGATGAATTGGAAACTCATTTATTTGGTGCCTTTCCAATTTCTTGATGAAGGCACCTATTGCTATAAACTTTGCTCTTAACACTGCTGTTGCTGAATTCCATAAGTTTTGGTATGTTGTGCTGTTATCCTCATATACTTCCAGAAAGTTTTTGATTTCTCTTTTGATTTCTTCTATGACCCATTGTTGATTCAGAAGCATGTTGTTCAATCTCCACGTGTTTGCATATGCTCTAGGGATTGCTGAGTTGCTAATCTCCAACTTTATTCCCCTATGGTCTGAGAAGCTGCATCGTATGATTCTAATTATTTTGAATTTGCTGAGACTTGCTTTATGGCCTAGTATGTGGTTAATCCTAGAGTAGGTTTCATGTGCTGCTGAGAAGAATGTAAATCTTTTAAGTGTAGGATGAAAAGTTCTGTAGATATCTGTTAGATCCCAGTGGAAAGAACGGGCCATCAAAGAAGGAAGTACCTTTCTCTGAAGGGAGAACTTCCACTTTGACTATGACCCCGTCGGAATAAGATCGAAGTCAGCGAACTCTAAAGGCTTCCATAGCCTTGGAAACTCATGACTAGAGCATAGGGAGATTACTGACGCCATATATAAGAGTGTCAAATTGTTAAATCAACAACAGGAATCACTGTGTACTCACTTCTCATGTGGGCTCTCTGCCCTTAATATGTTGTTCAGTGTGAATTAATGCTATAACTAGTACTCAAACAGTATTTTACACTTTATGTTCTGTGTGGGTGCAAACTGATGAAATCTTTACTTAATATATTCTAAATCAATCTTCTGTATATAAAGATAATTGAAAATGCCAGCGCCGCGGCTCACTAGGCTAATCCTCCGCCTTGCGGTGCCAGCATCCCGGGTTCTAGTCCCAGTCGGAGCCCCGGATTCTGTTCCGGTTGCCCCTCTTCCAGGCCAACTCTCTGCTGTGGCCCGGGAGTGCAGTGGAAGATGGCCCAAGTGCTTGGGCCCTGCACCCCATGGAAGACCAGGCTCCTGCACCTGGCTCCTGCACGCCGGCCGCGGCGGCCATTGGAGGGTGAACCAACAGCAAAGGAAGATCTTTCTCTCTGTCTCTCTTTCTCACTGTCCACTCTGTCTGTCAAAAAAAAAAAAGAAAAGAAAAGAAAAAAGAAAGAAAAGAGAAAGAAAATGAATCTTATGAATCTTGAAGTGAATGGAATGGGAGAGGGAGCGGGAGATGAGAGGTGTGGGGATGGGAGGAAAGTTATGGGGAAAAAAAGCCATTGTAATCCATAAACTGTACTTTGGAAATTTGTATTTACTAAATAAAAGTTTTAAAAAAATGTAGAAAAAGAAACATATTCAAAGAGATAAGATTCAAACTGCTGTTCCAATACAGTATGCTTTCATTGCAAATGGTGACTTAACCTGCCACACAGCATACTGCCCCACCCCCTTTTCAATTTTTATGGCCTTTATTTCTTCCTTTTGCTTAATTGTGCTGGAAAGGACTCCTAATATGTGGAATAAAAGTGGCAAAGGTGTACATTATTTTCTTGTTTCAGATATTAGAGAGAAAGTCGTTAGTTTTTCTCCATTCAATATGATATTAGTGGTTTAGGGTATGTTCATTCTAAACCAAATTTAGTCAAGGCTTTTTTTTTTTTAATTTATTTGACTGATAGAGTTAGATAGTGAGAGAGAGAGAGACAGAGAGAAAGGTCTTCCTTCTGTTGCTTCATTCCCCAAATGGCTGCTATGGCCGGAACTATGCTTATCTGAATACAGGAGCCAGGTGCTTCCTCCTGGTCTCCCATGTGGGTGCAGGGGCCCAAGCACTTGGGTCATCTTCCACTGCCATCCTGGTCCACAGCAGAGAGCTGGACTGAAAGAGGAGCAACCAGGAGTAGAAGCTGGTGCCCATGTGGGATACTGGCGCCACAGGGGGAGGATTAACCAAGTTAGCCACGGCACTGGCCCAGTCAAGCTTTTGTGATGAGAGGATGTCGACTTCTATAAAAGGCTTTTAAGCATCTATTGAGATGACCATATGATTTTGTTCTCCATTTGTTGATGTGTGTGTTGAACCATCCTTACGTCTTTGGTATAAATCCTACTTGTTCATGATGAGTCATCTTTTCAATGTGCTGTTGGTTATGATTTTTTGAATTTTGTTGAGGATTTTTGCATCTGTCTTCATCAATGGTATAGGCTGATGTAGCTTTCCTTCTTTGTTGTATCTTGTCTTGGTTTTGGTATGAAGTAATGCTGACCACATTAGAATGAATGTGGAAAAAATCTGTCCTCTTTTGTTTTGTGAAATAATCTAAGAAAGACTGGTGCTAAATCTTCTCTAAATGTTTGGTAAAACTCAGGTGCAAAGCCATCCACTCCTGGGATTTTTTTTCTGTGAAATTTTTTGATTACTGATTCAATCTTGGAATTTTTATTTTTTGTATTGAAACTTTTATCATTATGTAATGACTTTCTTGGCCTCTTTCCACTTTTTTTAAATTTAAAATTATTTCATTTGATAGAAGTACAGCTATTCCTGCTAATTTAATAGCATTCAATTTGCATGAAATATTTTAGATATTTACATATTTAGAAATTTAGATTTTAGATATTTAGATATTCTAATTCCTCATGATTCAGTTTGGTAAAATATGTGTGCCCAAGAATTTGCCCATATTTTTAGGTTAGAAAATTTGTTGTCATAGAATTGTCCATAGTAATCTCTAATAATGCTTTTTATTTCCGTGGTATCAATGATACATTATCCAGATTTGTCTCTGATTTTAGGTATTGGAAAATTCTTCTTTCTTAGTTAGCATAGTTAAGGGTTTATCAATTCTTTGTATGTTTTCAATGAATGAGCTCTTCATTGCACTTTTTTCCTCTGTCACTTATCTGTACTCTATTTCTGTCTCCCAATGTCACATATGCCACATTTGATTTGCTCTTGTTTTTCTAGTTGCTTGAAGTGTGTCAATAAGTTATATGAGTTATTTCTAGTTTTTTTTATTTTAATGCAGGCATTCATTGCTAGAAACTTCCCTCTTAGGACTGTTTTTTCCACATCCCACAGGTTTTGAAATATTGTGATATTTTATTCATTCTTTTCAGAAATTATTTAATTTATTTTCTCTCTTTTAATTCATTATTTTATAAAGAGTAACTTGTTTATTTTTTATGTATTTGTGTATTATTATTGTTGTTACTTATTATTATTATTGATTTCTACTTGTATTTTAATGTAGTCAGAAAAGATTCTTCACATGGTATTTATTCTCTTTATTTTTTTAGAAGTTGTTTTGTGACTATCATGTTCTATCCTCAAAAATATTCCATGATTCCAACTACTATTGGGTAGAATGTGTATTCTGGATAGAAAGTTCTGTAGATGTCTGTTAGATCCAAATTATCTAGTTCAAATTAAGTCTGCTGTTTAGTATTGATTTTTTGTGTATATGCCCTGTTCATTTCTGAAAGAGTGATTTTTTTAAACTTTTATTTAATGAATATAAATTTCCAAAGTACAACTTATGGATTACAATGGCTTTCCCCCCATAACTTCCCTCCCACCCGCAACCCTCCCCTTTCCCTCTCCGTCTCCCCTTCATTTCACATCAAGATTCATTTTCAATTCTCTTTATATATAGAAGATCAGTTTAGTATATATTAAGTAAAGATTTCAACAGTTTGCACCCACATAGCAACACAAAGTGAAAAATACTTTTGCAGTACTAGTTATAGCATTAAATCACAATGTACAGCACATTAAGGACAGAGATCCTACATGATATTTTTTAAAAAATTGATTAATTTTCTGTGCAATTTCCAATTTAAAACCAAGGTTTTTTTTTTCCATTTTCAATTATCTTTATATACAGAAGATCGATTCAGTATATACTAAGTAAGGATTTCATCAGTTTGCACCCACACAGAAACACAAGGTGTAAAAATACTGTTTCAGTAGTAGTTATAGCATTACTTCACATTGGACAACACATTAAGGACAGATCCCACATGAGACGAAAGTACACAGTGACTCCTGTTGTTGATTTAACATGGGCTCTTCAGCCAGATCCAAATGCCTTAAGGGTTGATTCTGAGGCTAGAGTGCTATTTAGGACATCTGCTATTCTATGGTTCTGCTGTGTCTCCCACTTCCCATATTGGATCGTTCTCTCCCTTTTTGATTCTATCAGTTAGTATTAGCAGACACTAGTCTTGTTTGTGTGTGCCCTTTGACTCTTAGACCTATAAGTGTGATCAATTGTGAACTGAAATTGATCACTTGGACTAGTGAGATGGCATTGGTACATGCCACCTTGATGGGATTGTATTGGAATCCCCTGGCACGTTTCTATCTCCACCATTTGGTCCGATTGAGCATGTCCTGAATTGTACATCTCCTCCCTCTCTTTTCCCACTCTTATATTTAACAGGGATCACTTTTCAGTTAAAATTTAAACACCTAAGAATAATTGTGTGTTAATTACAGAGTTCAACCACCAGTACTAGAACAAAAAAATAATAAAATGGATAAAGTGTTAAATTGTACATCAACAGTCAAAGAGGGATTTTAAAGAACTTTACTAGTTTGGTATTGCACTTTGTCTCTCCCTTAAGATCTATTAATATTTTGCTTAGGTACTTGAGTGCTGCATTATTGTGTGTGTTTGCATTTACAAATTTTAATTTGTTTGTTGTATTGAACCCTTTATCATTATGTAATGGCCTTCTTGGCCTGTTTCCACTTTCTTTTAATTTAAAATTATTTCATTTGATAAAAGTATGGCTATTCCTGAAAACTTAGTAGGGTGTGATTTGCATGAAACATTTTGTTTTATCTTTCCACTCTCAGTGCATTTGGGTCTCGTCTGGTGAAGTGTGATTCCTATACACAGGATACAGTTGGCTCCTCTGTTTTAAGTGTATTTGGTCACATTTATGGTAACTATAAACAGGTGTAATATACTACCACCATTTTTATACTTTATTTTGTTATAATGCATTTCTTTATTTTGCCCCAAAATTACAATCATCATTTGTGATTAAGTGATTTTTTCTGGTGGTGTACTTCAATTCCTTGCTCATTATTTTTGTTAAATCTATGTATAGATTTTGCCCTGTGGTTATTTGAGGCTTAGAAAAACCTTTTGTCTATAACAAGCTATCTTGAAATGATAACAATTTAACATTGATTATAAAAACAGGAGGCCGGTGCCGCAGCTCACTTGGCTAATCCTCTGCCCGTGGCACTGGCGCCTGGGATCTAGTCCCGTTTGGAGTGCCGGATTCTGTCCTGGTTGCTCCTCTTCCAGTCCAGCTCTCTGCTGTGACCCGGGAGTGCAGTAGATGATGGCCCAAGTCCTTGGGCCTTGCACTGGCATGGGAGTCCAGGAGGAAGCACCTGGCTCCTGGCTTCGGATCGGTGCAGTGCACCGGCTGTAGCAACCATTTGGGGGTGAACCAATGGAAGGAAGTCCTTTCTCTATGTCTCTCTGTCTCTCACTGTCTAACTCTGCCTGTCCAAAAAAAAAAAAAAAAAAGAAAGAAAGAAAAACAGGAAATGGGATAAAGAAAGAAACAAAGATAGAAAATCCTAATAAACAACTCTACATTTGTGTTCCATTCTGCAACATATTTTGAGGTTCGATGTGAGATTGTTGAGTTTCCATATCGTCAGTCTCGTAACATTTTAGTACAGTATTTACAACTTTTTAATGATAAATAATATAATTTATAAAAATATAATTTATACATCATGTTTACAAAAATCGAGCATTCCGTATATATGTAAATAATTTTACCCGTGAAGTTTTTATCTTCTTTTTAGCTGTTATTTCAGTTTGAAGTATGCCTTTTAATGTTGCTTATAACAGAGGTCTGGTTGTGATAAATTCTCTCTATTTTAGTTTAGGAACGTCTTTGTTTCTCCCTTATACCTGAAGTTAGCTTTTCTGGATACAGTATTCTTGGCTGGCATTCTTTCCCTTTAGTACTGTGCAAATCTCATCCTGGTGCCTCCTGGCTTTTAAGGTTTCTATTGAGAAGTCTGAACTTTATGAATTGGGAGTCCTTTATGTGTTATTTCCTTCTTTTTCTCCTTCTTCTCCTGCCCTTCTTCTTCTTCTCCTCCCCCTCCTCCCTATTCTTGTTCCTCTTCCTCCACCTTCTCCTCCTTCTTTGTTAGCTTTGAGAATGCTATCTTAAGAACTAGCCTTTGTAGGGCTTGATTACAATATGTCTCAGGGTAACTTGCTTGAGCTGAATCTGATTGGTGACCTCAGATATTTCTCTACTTGGGTAGTTGCATCTCTTTCTAGTTTTTGGAAGTTTGCTGCCATATCTCTAAGTATGTTTTCTGCTGCTTTAGCATCCTAAAGTTCCTCTTGAATTCCAATAACTTGAACATTTTCTCTTTCCATGCTATCTCATATTTCTCATAAGCTTTTTTTTAAAGGAAAGGAGTACCTTTATTGAGTTAGGAAACTTTGGCAAATCAATACAGTACTTTTCAATGTAACAAAATCATATTTTTATTGGTGTCATATATTCTTATAGTGCTAAATGTTCACTCCAATTATATCATGTAAGTACCAAATCCAGACATTGGTTTTTCAGCAGAGCAAGTTATTTTATACAACTTAAAGTCTTTTAAAATTGTACAGTTTCTCCTTTTACAGTGAATTCCATAATGCAAGCTGTTGAATTCTACAGCAGTAGCATAGTGGTGTGTTCAGAAGAGGTGGCTGTTTTTTTTCTGGGGTTGGTCCAAAGCAAGGTAGAGTTCCCCATGGGTGGTCAAAGACGTGTTCTGTGGTCCAGATTTTCAATGTGCCGGTAGCCTTGGGATGTCCGGGCTGTGCTAGGGGACAAGGAGGCAAAGAGGCTACCCCTGCCCCCTCTCCATCCCCAGCGCCCCAGCCTACCTTCTCCAAAGTTTTATTCATTTGCTTTGACTCAGATATTTTTACTTCTCCAACTGTATATTTCCAAGTAGGCTGTTTTTCAGCACACAGATTCTTTCTTCTGTGTGATCTATTTTGGTTTTGATGACTTAAATCATGTTTTAATTTTACTTAGAATAATTTTCAGCAAAAGGGTTTGATTTGCTTAATTATTTGCATCTCTCTGTCAAATCTCTCAGTGTATTGGATCCCCTTTGTGTTCTCATTCATTCCATGTATTTTTCTTAAAACAGCAATTTTGAAATTTTCATCTGATTATTTGGAAATATCAATTCTTAGAGGTTGGATACTGGCCCCTAATTTTGTTCTTTAAATGAGGTCACAATTCTCTGGAATGTGGAATATATCATCCTCTGTGTTGAAGGACTGGTTTTTGTAATCTGACTTTGTAGCTATCCTCAAAATTCTAAGCAAGATGTTCTACTACTAAGGTGAGCTGTGGTCTGTCTGCTGCTGAGGTGGGGTCACCGCATGATAT
The DNA here is from genome assembly GCF_033115175.1 of Lepus europaeus. Classification (NCBI taxonomy): domain Eukaryota; kingdom Metazoa; phylum Chordata; class Mammalia; order Lagomorpha; family Leporidae; genus Lepus; species Lepus europaeus. The sequence continues at coordinate 65,899,053 of NC_084831.1, forward strand.
TGCACCTATCAGCCACTGCTGATAATGGCAGTGGTACGTATGTGGTGGGGAATGAAAACATGGAACGCCACTGGGCACTGTAGTATGTCCCGAAGGTTCACCATCTGAGACTGCTCTCATATGAGACTGCTCATTGCATCAGTCTAGAGCTTAACTCCAAAACACTTATGTGATTCCTTGCTTTCCGTTTCAGGATGTAGGAAAGGTGATAATGGCAGCTCCCCAGCTAATAAGACAGTTCCTGCATGGGTTAATCTGGGTCTCACAATCACTAGGCCCCTTGCAGGCTTGGGGGAGAGAGCCAAGACTAGACTGTGGCATCAGGACACCTGTTCTCGCATGATGCTGGGACAGGTCCAGGGCCTGGCTTCTGTAACTCTTATGAGGAAAAGTTGGAGTATGTGTAGCTGTTCCCCTGGCAAATCTGTGGAAAGATTGTCACTGGAGCTTCTTATTCAGTGCCAACTTCACTACATTCCTTAATTTATTTTAAATGTACAACATAGGGGCCGGCGCTGTGGTGTAGCTGGTAAAGCCACCGCCTGAAGTGCCGGCATCCCACATGGGCGCCTGTTCGTGTCCTGGCTGCTCCACTTCTGATCCAGCTCTCTGCTATGGCCTGGGAAAGCAATAAAAGATGGTCCAAGTCCTTGGGCACCTGCACCCCGGTGGGAGACCCAGAAGAGGCTCCTGGCTTCGGATTGGCACAGCTCCGGCCATTGCAGCCAATTGAGGAGGGAACCAGTGGATGGAAGACCTTTCTCTCTCTCTGCCTCTCCTTCTCTCTGTGTAACTCTGACTTTCAAATAAATAAATAAATCCTTTTTTAAAAAAAGGTACAACATATGATTTCAGTTTAATGGTACACCAACTAATAGACATCACATATTTTCCTTGGAAAAATAAGGAAATTAAACCAAATGTTAAAATTTGCCCAAGGGACCAGCGCTGTGGTAAAGCATGTAAAGCTGCCTTCTGCAGTGCCGACATCCCATATGGTCTAGGTTCATGTCCCAGCTGCTCCACTTCCAATTCAGCTCTCTACTGTGGCCTGGGAAAGCAGTAGAATATGCCCTTGGGTCCCTGCATCCACATTGGAGTCCCGGAAGAAGCTCCTGGCTTCAGATCATCCCAGCTTCTGCCATCACAGCCATTTGGGGAGTGAACCAACAGATGAAAGACCTCTCTCTCTCTCTCTCTTTCTCTCTCTCCCTTTGCCTCTCTGAAACTCTGCCTTTCAAATAAATAAATAAATCTTTTAAAAAACTTTACCCAAAACTATACATATTCATTTTGTAGCTGAGAGCTTCTAAGTCCAGTACTCATTCTACTCTATTGCCTTGCTATTCTTGTGTAAAATACTGTTTATTACTACTACAGAAATCATTTTAAAAAGTAGAATCTATACAAACTCATACTTGAAGATTCTCAGAGTTTTATGTTAAACAATGAAAAATTCCATTTGAATAATTATACAAGTGCTATTTAATACAAATCTGAAATAGTATTTATAAAAATATATGTAAAATCTAAGTAGCTTTCTCTTCAATTAGTTGCTATACTGTTTTCTTATTTCAGTAAATTTGTACTCAATAATCAAACTATCCAAATTACATTGTGTGAAATGTACTTGTATTTTTTACAATTTAAAAATCTGTGCCCAATCTGAAATTGTCTTGCAACATAAAAGCCTGAAAATTCAAATGTTTTATATGTAAGATGGTTGAACAGCTATGGTAATTAAAACAATTGGCAAAGATAATACCAGAGTCAGATAATGCAAAGAAAATGGATTGTAATTAATTCTATGATGAGTTTCCAAAATCTATTATTAACTAATTGATATGGATATAGTAAGCTATATCATTATTAAAGTATTTTCATTTATTTGTGCAACTTTCTTTTTATTATGTTTTATTACTATTTAAAATTTTAGCATTTTCCTATATTCATTTCATATATAGATCTATACATACTAACATATACTATTTGTCTTGAAAACAGGAATATTAACATAACAAAATGTGAGATTCATAATAATGATCACAACATGAGGAAAGAGGAAATATTGTCATGTACATGGTATAATTCAGTGAAGCAATATTTATGACTAAATAGCAAACAATATGACATCTACACAGTTTAGAAATACAGAATGCTTCACAAATTTTCTCACTATCTTTGTACAGGTCCTGCAGGGTCTTAGTCCACCCGAACAAGGATGGACTGGGCCCAAGGAAAGGTAAGTGCGCCACTTACCCATTTCCCAGCCTCATTATCCCGGAGACAATCAGAAGCAGCGGGGAGCCAAGTCAATGAATAATTCGTTTATTGCACACAGAACAAAGCCTTTAAAAGCATAAAACTGCAGAGTCATTGGGGCAGGGCATAAGGACCAACCAATCACTTAAATGGTCATTTTACAGGGCAATTTTTGTAGGACTAGCCATATGTCTATACACTCGTTATCAGTTGTCACTTCCCTTGATGTTGCACAGCCGATTAGCTTTGGTGGTAAACAATTTTATGTTCCACCCACCTTACTTCCTTTGGGCGCCATCTTTGAATTGCTTCATGTGCCCAATTTCCCCGCAAGGTCCCATGCTGATCTTCTCTGTATCATGTTAATTTCAGTATGTGTGTTGCTGAAGTAAGCACCATTCATGCAATTTTCAACAAATATGAGTTGAGGACCCATTATCTGAAATCCTTACAATTCATATACTGTCTTTTTCTTACAGAGAGTAAGCAAAATAATTTGATCAAAACCATGAGTTAGGTTAAAAAAAAAGAACTTATTTATTAGTAAATTCAAAATTACTTAAATATTATGAAATAAACACTTCAGTTATTTCCTAAAATATCCATAGATTTACCTCAAAAGCAAAACATAAACATACACTGCTTCTTACTCTGGGATTTTATATTAAGAAATCAGTGTCAGAGTTTGCATATTTCTAAATCTATTTTTATTTTCTGTAACAGTTTTTGGCAATACAAAGTTTCTTATTTCTGTCTCCATCATAGGCTACTTCAGCATGTTTAATCATATTGAAGTCAACATCTTCTTAGTGATCAATTAATTGACAGCAAATCAAAATGGAACTTGGACTTTGAAGTTTCCCAAACTGAGCTAAAACACTAGTTCTTTAAATTATTTACTTTAACAAGTTAATTTTGCAGCAACTAGACTTCAATTTACTTTTCCATAAAATGTAAATAATTTCTATAAAGCTTTTTCTATATTTGTGAATAATTATACAGCTATATGGAAGAGATGTATTATATAGATGTTAGAAATACTAAATGAAAAAAGCAATTAAGTATTTAGTAGAGCTATGGGACAGTAAAATATAAAGAATTTCAGTTATTACTGCCTCTTATTTTTCACATTGTTCTAATAATTTTTCTGCTTATTTATTTCTTTTTTTCCATGCACATTCTCCAATGTTAACAGAAAATATATACTCATTAATGTTAGAAGCTGATTTTGTTATTTGTTTCATAGTTTTACATTAGTTATTAAGCTTACTACTTTAATATTTAAATATAACATTGGTGGTGCCAGTACTAAGGCCTAGTGGGTAAAGCCACCACCTGCAGTGCTGGTGTCCCATATGGGTGTTGGCTCAGGTACTGGCTGCTCCACTTCTAATCCAGCTCTCTGCTGTGGCCTGGGAAAGCAGCTGAAGCTGGTGCAAGTATTTGGTTCCCTGCACACACGTGGGAGACCCAGAAGAGTCTTCTGACTCCTGGCTTCAGATTGGCTCAGCTCTGGCCATTGCAGCCATTTGGGATGGAATACCTCTCTCTCTCTCTCTCTCTCTCTATATATATATATATATATATATATAGATAGATAGATAGATATAAATATAGATATATATGTCTCTACCTCTGTAGCTCTGCCTTTCAAATAAATAAATAAATAAATATTTTTAAAAACTTTACTTAAAAATTTTTTAAAATAAATATAAAATTGGTGATTTCCCTAACACAATTTATCAGAAATAGACTGATAGAATGCTATATTATACCTTTAAAAGATCTAGAGAATTATTACTTATGTATTAGTAGTAAATTAAAAATTTTTCATTTCAAAATTAATTTGCTGATATTTTAAACCATTACTTAAAATACAGAATTAGGTTAAATCAGTTAGCAAAACAACATAGCATAAGATACAAGTGTTATTTCTTAACATAATTTGTAGAGTTTCTATTTTATCTCTCTTTTATCATAGAGTACAATTTAAAGAATTAATACAAAACAAATATTTCCAAGTTTTTGGTAATAAGCAATAATCCTAGAGATAGAAAACTATCTTTCTAACTTACAGTATATATTTATATGAATATGTGTATGTTATAAGAAAGACTTTTAATTGGTTTTATTTTCAAGCTTTAAATACTATTTTTTTCATGTGGGTGTTGTCTTAGGAGTATCTTTATAAATTCACATTTCAGAAGGCTGTTTTCTGGTCATTTTGTACTAGTGTTAGGAAAAACAATAAATCTTATGCATGCCTTGGTTTTCATTCATTAAACTGAAAAAAAAAAATCCAAACAACCCATTAAAACTGTATACATGATAACACAGTAATCATAGATCTAATTCGGACATGAGTTATTAAGTGCAAGCCATATGTTATGTTCATAAATGTATTAAATATTCACAAATTAGTCTTGATCATTTACAACTTTTAAATTATAAATTTTAGATTATGATTAGAATGTCAATCAGAATTAAAAACCAAAAATTCCAGAAATATTCATATTCTTGTTACCTAGTATTCCGGAGTGAGTAAGCAACAAGCAACCAGTTTGCCATGTGCCCTTTATATCTGAAAGGCCACCTGCCAGCTCATTCCCATTTTCCCCTCAATGGGTTATCAGATGAATATAAATTAGTACAGTTAGGAGGTTTGCTGTAAGAGCTGCATTTCCTAATCCACTGTGAAATGGGTCAGATGGCAGCACTTACTTCAATACTGCTAGTCAGATCCAAAGTCATGAAGTGCGACTTGCAAACCATTGTCTCCAAAATGATTATCACACACAGGCGAGGCAGCATGACAATGATTGAGTGTCAATTAGTCCAGTCCAAAGGTAACCCGTCCAAATTGTTAGAGAGTTTTAAAATAAAACATGTGTTCCCAATTCCCCTTAATACCCAATTGGCAGCAATTCATCAGCAAAATCTGTTTCACAGGGCAAGTTGTTAATGTGCCTTTCTCAAAGGTAGCAGACAGATGTGCAAAGAGGTAGTCAAGAAAGAGAAGATACTGTATGCTGTCATTTTAGCTAATGACAAATAGTCTTAACAGGACTTCTAAAATATGCTTTGAAATTATTCTGATAGTTGCACACTATCCTTCTGAAACAGCACAACTATTTAGACCACTTATATTTAAATATATAAAATGATATAAAATTATTTATATGTCATAAACCTCTCTTTATTTTCTTGGTTTTTTTTTTAAAGATTTATTTATATATTTGAAAGGCAGAGTTACAGAGAGGCAGAGGCAGAAAGATCAAGAGTGAGAGTGAGAATGAGAGTCTTCCATCTGCTGGTTTACACCCCAGATGGCCACAAAGACCAGAGGTGTACTGTTCCAAAGCCAGGATCCAGGAGCTTCTCCCAGTCTCCCACACAGGTGCAGGGGCCTAAGGACTTGGGCCATCTTCCACTGTCTTCCCAGGCCATAGCAGTGAACTGGATGGGAAGTGGAGCAGCCAGGACCTGAACTGGCACCCGTATGGGATGCTGGCACTGCAGGTTGCGGCTTTACCCACTAGGCCGCAACCCCTAAAATGGGCAAATCTTAAAAACTATACAAAAATGTATTTAATGACTACATTATACAAATTTTAAAAACAGAAAAGTATTTGCATCTCTCCCTAAGACAGAATAGTTGTTATCATTTTAATCTCCTTTAGCACTTCCTTAGTAAATAACTACTAAATGTACATATATATATATATATATGACTATAATTCTATGGTTTTAGACAAATGAGCAGCTTTGACTGTGATGCCAGAGGGAAGAAACACCACAAGGTGTGCTGCAGACGATCATACCCCCCACCCAGACAGTGCTGAGTTCAATTTGATCTTTGTTTCTGCTCAGCTGCTGAAACAGTGTTGAGTGAAACAAGAAAGGGCACCAGGAAAGGGAAAAGGAGAAGGGGCTGGGGAAAGAAACACAAGTAGGGGTTGACAAAGGCTCTATTCTACCCAATACCAACTGGGCTCATCTGGGCCCTCTAGGCCTTGAGCATGCTTGTCCAGTGTGCCTTGCCATGCTCATTGAGAGCTTCCCACCCTCAAACTCTAGTCACTCCTAGTGCCTTAAATTCCTCACTCCCAAAGCCCAGCAGATACTTAAATACTCTGGCCTACTTTCAGCAAAATTCTCTTAATGTCAGCCTAGCAAAAATCTCCCTTACCCTGAATATTTCCTGTCAGTAATATTCTATCTACCTGCTCACTCAACAGCCTTCACCTCTATGTGAGAAGATGAAATCCATCACAAATCATCTATATTCTTTATTAGTTGAATTTTCAGTACTTAAACACATGAATATGAGTCCCCAGTGTTCTTAGAGACACAGCTTTAATAGAAAGTTTCATAGTTTGTTTCCTGTCAATGAACTTTGCCTAAAATCTGGATTTCTTTTAATCCAGAGTGATTTTTTCATGATTTCCAGATCGAGAAATAAAACTAAATCTTACTTTTCAATAGCGTTTGTCTCTAGGCTTCCTTCTGCTACATAAAGAATCATGTGAAAACCTGAAATGAGGACTTAGAGTGAATTTTATGATAGTTCTGGCTAATGAAAATCAGAACTTAGAGATTCCTCTACATGTCCAGCCAGGAAGTGACTTCTTCATCAGTGGCATCTACACAAATTTTTATACACTTGTTTATCATTGTTGATAATGTAGACACAACTGAAAACAAAGATAACATTTTAATTAAAATTATTTTAAATCAAAATTATTACTATTGTGATTTCTCAGAACTTGTAATAATTTTTGGCATGACAAAATCAAATTCAAGCACGTTTCTCTAGATCCAGAAAGAAACTTAAATGATATTTATCAGCATGCTGTGCTGGGGCATGAGCCAATATGTTTATAAATTGCAAACTTTAAAGTCACATGTTTGAAAGCACTTAAGAGAAAGTTCAACATGATCAATGAATACAAAAAGGACATTGGGAAGACCACAGCTGTCTTTCCCTTCATTTTCCTCTACAAACTTTAATGAGCAGAATTTAGTTATGTTAACCTTTCCTTCTTAAGTTGTCATTCACCATTTAATGATGTTTATATTTCTCTGAATTCCCTCTAGTGAATGTGTTTGTCCTCCATGTTGACATAACCTTTAATATGATTTTATTTCTGTGTGTATTCTACAATAACTATGCCATCTTTGAATAAAATAATCTGCTGGTGTCTGGAACATATTTTTGGAGTTACACTGTATATTATAATCAGCAAGAGCTTGTATGCATTGCTATTAGGTAGTGAGCCTGTTACTCTCTCTCACTTTGAAATATAAGTAATTAGAGCTATTGAGGTTCTTCTATCTTCTCCTGGTGTCTCCCAATAAAATTTCCTAACATTACAATAATTGCTGTGTGGAAATCATGAGATAATGGGGCCGGTGTTGTGGCTCACTTGGTTAATCCTCTACCTGTTGCACCAGCATTCAATATGGGCACCGGGTTCTACTCCTGGTTGCTCCTATTCCAGTCCAACTCTCGGCTGTGGCCTGGAAATGCAGTGGAGGATGGCCCAAGTGTTTGGGCTCCTGCACCCGCATGGGAGACCAGGAAGAAGCACCTGGCTCCTAGCTTCAGATCAGCTCAGCGCCAGCTGTAGCGGCCATTTGGGGAGTGAACCAACAAAAGGAAGACCTTTCTCTCTGTCTCTCTCTCACTGTATATAACTCTACCTGTCAAAAAAAAAAGAAAGAAAGAAAAAAAAAGAAAATCATGAGCTAAAACGCCTCTACTCTCAGCTGTTGCTCTTTCTTACTAACCAACTGTATGAGTATAACTATCAAAACCACCATCAACACCATTCCTTTCGGAATCACCTCATCACTCACAGGACAATCATCACTCACCAGCAGCTCACCACTATCCTGTCATCATTTCTGCCTATGCCATTACCTCCCCACCAGCATCATCATTATCAAATCCACAGTCACCTCAAGAATAGCACAACTACTATAATCACAGCCTCCATCATCTCATTTCTTGTATCATCTCACTGCCAGCACCATCACCATAGTCAGAGCCACCATAGACATGACCGTCACCACACTATCACCAAGGAAAAGCACAGAATACCCTCCCATATTTGCAAAAACAGTAGTTCTCACCTATGCAATGAAACAATTAATTTCATAGCCAATTCTAAAACTCCTGAAGAAATTGAGAAGGAAAATTTTTGCAATTCTAGTTGAAAAATAATCTTTAAGGTATTCAAAGACAAAAATAAAATCTATCAAATAAGTAAATATTATCTAGAACAGATATTTGATAATATGCCAATCAATTCTAAAATAAAAATTCTATAAGCATTTTAGGAAATTCCAAGATGGCAGAATAGAGAGAGAGCTTACTGGAGTAGGCCAGGACAATATGGTTTTTAAAAAAGTGGAGAGAGTACAATCTCAGGGAATAGTTACGGAGAAAACTGCAGTGGAAACTCCACAGAAGGAAGAGGGATGCTGTGACATGGAGGGTGTCGATGCCCAGCATGAATGTGAACACAACACAGGAGCTGAGCAGCAGAAACTCTCACCACCAGCTAAGGAGAGTCAAATGAGACAAGACTATAGCAGCCAAAGCCACACTGGCAATATAGCTGTGAAGAAAGCCTGGTGTGAGTATGGCCTAGAGCCCGAAGGGGGCAGGGTAACTGCCATTCTAGAGTGATAAAAGTGGGCATGTTTATCTCTCTCCTTCCCCCCTACAATAGTGCTAAGAGAGTGTGGACGCCATCTCAGACACACCTAATACCTGCAACAGCTTGTGTCCCTTTGCCCAAGAATCAGCCAACAGGTGACACCTGAGTTTGGCTGGCAGGATTGACCTAGGACTGTTTGGGCCCCTAGCATCCCAACACATCACAGGCAATGGGGCTCAGACTACCTAGGAGGAGTACCCACAGGCAGATGGCTCTGGGAACATCTCCTTCTCTCTATAGACTGGACAGATTATCAGGGAAGAATGGCTCCTCAGAGCCCCATGATTTGGGAGCCTTGTGGACTGGAATTCTGGAAGGACTATAACTGCAAGGGAGGGTGCAAGGTATGGCTGGTTCTCTGGGCAGTCACAGTGGGTGGCTCCACATGCTCACGGATCCCTGAATATTTGGAGTTGGTCATTGTGGTAGGAACTGCGACCACACTGAGGACTGAATAGATCTTTATGTGGTTCTTGTGGCATTACAGATGAACATTGCCCCCACTGGGACTCATGCCCAATCTTTGATCACCTTGGAAGAGAGTACATAAGAGTTAGGCTATGTCAACAGAACTAATCAAACACTCCCCTCTGATAAAAAATAATCTACCCAAAACAACTTGAGTGTCACCCTGTATATTTCTCCCACCCAGGAGCATGGAGCAGAGCACCCAGCACATGCATTTGAGTATTCACTGAAAGAGCAGACATTCTACCAAGCTACAGAGTCATAGTCCAGAGACAAAAGCAATCAGAGAAAAAAAAAATTAGCAAGTATCTCTAAAAAACCCCAAAATAAATGTAGAAATTCAAGAAACAAGAATAAGGAAGACAACATGATGCCCCTAAAGGAACACAACAACATTTCAATAGTAGAATGTGAAGATGAAGATATTGATGAAATTCTGGAAATGAAATTCAAAATATTAATCATAGGATTATTCAAAATCAATCCAAACTAAATCCATGAAATAAAGAAATTCATACATGACATGAAAGAAAAATTTTCCCATGAAATTGAGATTTTAAAGAGAAATCAAAATGAAATATTAGAAATGAAGGATTCAATATATCAACTAAAATGCAACAATAAGCCTTAACGAAAGACTCAGTGAGACACAAAAAGAATATCCAAGTTAGAAAACAAATCTCTTGGAATTTTGCAGTCAGACCAAAAAAACAAGAGGAAATTAGAAAACTTAAAACATTGTCAGAGATGTATGGGATAATATCAAATGACTCAACATATAAGTATTAGGAGTTTCTGAAGGTATGGAAAGAGAGAATGTTTCAGAAGATCTATTTAGTAAAATAATGATAGAAAACATCCATAATTTGGAGAAAAGGACACCCAAGTACTAGAGGCACATAGAACTCCTAATAGATATGTCCAAGAAAAGAGTTTTACCACAACACATTGTAGTCAAGCTTTTCACAGTAAAACATAAGGAAAGATTCTAAAATATGCCAGATTAGTTTCATAGAATCTTCAATTAGACTCAGAGCTAAATTCTCATCAGAAGCTCTACAGGCCAGGAGAGAATGGTGAGACAAAGTCCAACTGTAAACCCAAAATAATGTACACTGCTAAGCTCTAATTTTGAATAAAGGTGAGTTAAAGACCTTACATAATAAAGAAATTGAAAGAATTTGTTACCACTTTGTCCCGCATTACAAAATATCCATAAGTGTGTGCTAAACTCAGAAACACAGAGAGATAGTCATTAATATGAAAATTTTTTATTATTTATTTGACAGGTAGAGCACTCGGGCCATCCTCCACTGACTTCACAGGGCACAACAGAGAGCTGGACTGGAAGAGAAGCAACCAGAACTAGAACCTGGTGCCCACATGGAATGCTGGCACCGCGGGCAGAGAAAATATGCCAGTAAAAGTACAAAAGAAATCCAAAAAAGTAAATCAGAAAATTAATGGAAACATGGCAGAGCCAACTTCTACTTATCAATAGTTACCTTGAAAGTAAATGGCTTCAGCTCTTCAATTAAAATATTCAGAGTGGCTCAATGGATTAAAAAACAATACTCATCTATTTGCTACCTACAACAAACACATCTCATTAACAGAGACAACCAGGTTTGGTAAAGTAACAGGATATAAAATCAACATACAAAAATTGGTTACCATTTTATACACAACCCATGCCATGGCTGAGAAAGAAATTCTAAAATTAACTCCGTTCACAGTAGTTACAAAAATGTTGTATACCTTGGAATAAATTTAACCAAGGATGCTAAAAACCTCTACCATGAAATTTATAAAACATTAAAAAATAAACAGAAGACAAAAAATGGAAAAATCTTCCTCTCTCTGTCTTTCAAATAAATAAAATATACATTTCCAAAAAAAATGAGGAAATTCAAATGGTCAACTGACCCTTGGAAAAATGCTCAGGATCACTAGCCATTATGGAAATGCAAATGAAAACCACAGTGAGGTTTTACCTCAACCCAGTTAGAATGCCTTTAAACAGAAATCCACAAACAATAACCACTGTTGAGGATGTGGAGATAAAGATACCCTAATCCAGTGTTAGTGGGAATGTAAACTGGTACAGCCACAGTGGAATGCTGTATGAAGTCACCCTATAAAACTGAATATAGACTTACTATATGACCCAGCCAGCCCACCCTGGGAATTGACCCAAAGGCAATGAAATCAGCATATGAAACATTTAACTGCCCCCTCCCCTTTTTTTGTTGTAGTTCAATTCACAATTGTTGAAGATCCGATAAAGAAATTATGGCATATGTACACAGTAGAAAAAAAAAGAAAAATGAAATGTTGTCATTTGCAAAAAGTGGATGCAAATGAAAACCATTTACTTAGTGAAATAAACCAGTCCCAAAAAGAAAAAAAAATTCCATATGTTCTCCTTGATCTGTGGTAACTAATAGAGAACCTAAAAGTAATATATAGATGTGAAATAGACACTTCGAGATGCAATGATTTTGAAAGCCTTTGTTTCAACTGTTTGGGAACAGTTTTTTTTTTTGTTTTGTTTTGTTATGGTTTTTTTTCGTGCTATTTGTTGAAATCTTAGAGTAGGGTTAATCTTATTTGTATAAAGTAGGCCGGCACCACGGCTCACTAGGCTTATCCTCCGCCTTGCGGCGCCAGCACACCGGGTTCTAGTCCCGGTCGGGGCACTGATCCTGTCCCGGTTGCCCCTCTTCCAGGCTAGCTCTCTGCTGTGGCCAGGGAGTGCAGTGGAGGATGGCCCAAGTGCTTGGGCCCTGCACCCCATGGGAGACCAGGAGAGGCACCTGGCTCCTGCCATCGGATCAGCACGGTGCGCCGGCCGCAGCGCGCCAGCCGCGGCGGCCATTGGAGGGTGAACCAATGGCAAAAGGAAGACCTTTCTCTCTATCTCTCTCTCACTGTCCTCTCTGCCTGTCAAAAATAAAAAAAATAATAATAAGAAGAAATAAAAAAAATAAAGTTAATTAAAAATAAAACTTTGTAAAAATTAAGAATGGGAGTAGGAGAGCGAGGAGGAAGTAGGGTTGGAATTTGTGCAGGATGGAGTGTAGGGTGGGAAGAATCAGTGCATTCCTAAATGTTATGCATGAAATGCATGAAGTTTGTTTCCCTTAAGTAAAAGTTTTCCTAGGATTAAATAAATAAATAAATAAATAAAATGACTTTTACGTTGGAAAAAAATTTCTATGAGCAAATACATGTAAGATTATAACCGCATTGACTTAGAGTTTTAATTTTCAATTGGGACTTCTAAAACAAATGAACTATGATAATGTTTAGTTTAGAGCTAGAGTTCAATTCTCTGACTTAAAGGTTAACAGGTATCTACAAAGTGAAGATCAGTGTCCCATACTACATAGGATGTTGTTTTTTAATTATCAAAGTTGACAGATGATCATAAAATAGAAGAACAGATACCATCCTATTGCATGTTTCTCTGACATAATATTCCAATGAAAATTTCTGGCTATCTCACAGAATGCCATAGTATCACAAATTTTCTGTATTTTCAAGAACAATGCTAGAAATCAATGCTTGTTCATAATATCCCAGAGGTACAAGCATTTGACTTGGTGGTAGAGGAACAATTTTTGACAACCACATCCTTTATTTATGTACCTGGTTTTACTCCTGGCTCTGCTTTTGATTCCAATTTCAATATAAGGCACACCCTAGGAACAGCAATGGTGGCTCAGGTACATTGGTCCCTTCCATCTACATGGGAGACACAGAGTGAGTTCTAGAATCTTAACTTTGGCCTGATCAAGCTCCAAGTGTTGATGGAATTCACGAATTGAATCAGCAGATGGAATATCTTTCTCTGTATTTCTATATTTCTCTCTGCCTCTCTCTCTCTCTCTCTTTCACATAAATAAAGAAATTTAAAAATCCATAATATTTTATTCAATTGACTTACAGCCACAGGCAAACAAACGTAACAATGGAACTTGATGAAAATAAGAATTTAGCTCTCAGTTTTGTACACGAAGGAATGAATCTTAGTGAGAAGAGGAGTATTTTTCTCCCAAACTTGATATAAAAAGTTATAAACTAGAATGTACTAAAAACTCTGGCTTAGAGATTCAAGACAAAATAACCTTAATTTATGACCTAGTAACCACACATGCATTATTTACTCAAGAAGAAAAATAAAAGACATTCACAAAAACTCAACACGATATTTGTAAAGAGCATGGATCCCTTATTGTCTCCAAACTGGAAACGACCCACATGTTCCCTAGTTAACAAATGCATGGCCGCATTATGGTACATCCATCTAATGGGATATTATTGAGAATGAAAAGGAACAATATATGAATATATTCAACACATGGATCTTAAAAGTGCTAAAGGTAAAAGAAATCATACACAAAAGACTTTATGCTACATGATTCCATTTGTATGATTCCGTTCATAGTCTCTAAAAAGCCAACTTATAAGGCTGCTGTAAGATCTAATTTTGATGTTTTCCTATATTTTATGGAAGGAAATTCAAAAAGTTTAAGTATTAATTGTCAAAAATAAATGAAGAATGATCACCTCATGATCAGATTAAGCTGAATAGCTGTCTATTATACTAATAAAGAAAATAACTTTGCCTACATTAATGCAATTATTTACTGTGTAGAACCAATGTGCCAAGTCCCAAGTATTACTATAATGAACTGATTTTTTCTCTCTCTCCTTTATCCTTCCATCCCCACAGAATTCAAGAAAAGCTATGTGAATACATACCAAGAAGGTAATCTTTCACAACACTTCGATCTTAGACTTCCAGACTTCAATACTCCTATACATAAAGGTGTTCCTTAAGCTAAATAGCCCATATTTTGTTAAACAGTCTGAATTAACATAAGCATCAAACAATTTTCTAATTATGAGGTTTTTTTAAGAAAAAACCTAGAAGATCAAACATACCTCATCATCAATGATGAAAGTAAAAATAAGAGAATATAGGAATGTGTCATGCTACAAAGATAAGTATCATGGTATCTCTCAATTTTTTATGTTCTTCAAAGGTCAAAACTACTACATCACAAAAACGTAATGTAATAAAGCTTATAAATTGTGTGTGCTTTTTATTTACATTTTACAATATGTTACCATAAAACTTAAATTACTAAAATCAGAAATGGCAAAATCAAGTCACATTATTTGTGATTTTGGCAATATTCTAGACTTCAAAAAATAGAAACTTATCCAATTGCCAATGGTCATAATGACTACAAAATTACTTATAAAACTAGTTTGTTTATTGACCCACAATTTTGAGAGGCTTGTACTCACAATTCTTTATGGGCTAAAAGAGAAGATATTGACCTAGTTTATATATTTGTATTTTACTTGGGTTTTGATTTCTTTGAATTGTGTTAGTCGAGGAGTTCTTCCCACAATTGAAGAACTGTATTAAACTATAATCTAAATTTATTTCACAAAGTTACTGAGAAATTCGTTCATGGTTTTGTATCCAAGTTTCCTAAGATTAGCTTCCACAGTAACAGTAATAATAATAGCAAATATTTATGGTGAACTATTATGCATATGACACTACTTAATCTCATAACAACCTATATAAAGTAGACCCTATTGTGACCATTTTATTAATGACGCCAGTAGCTAACATGCTTGTCCTGGACTAAGCTGGGTGCTATGCCTGAATTGACTCCTTCAGTGATTACAGTGGCAATGAGCCTTCCAAAGTACATTGGAGATGCATTGACTGTTTACTAAGAGGCATATTTATTCTCAATTAACAGAAAAGTTAAAACATAGAGATATGAAGTAACTTGTCCTGTACCACACAGCAAATATGACTAAAGTATTGTTTCATTCAAATGACTCTAAATATGAATCACTATTCTGCCTTTCTACAAAAACAAGAACCAAAACTTCCATGTAAAACAAAATATGAAATTATTTGAATTTGACTCAAATGAAATATTTATAACAATACTGTGCTGTCCTAGCTTCATGATATGCATATATTCACTACAACACATTTTTAAGAATATTACATAGGTCCTATATAACACAGTAACACATGTAATAATTTTATCTTTAATTCTCGAGTTTTAATATCATAATCTAATCTTAATACCTAATCATTATTCTGTGGATAAAAGGGCTGTAAATGGCTAGATTACTTAGTTTTCCTTAGTGAATATGATATAATTGGGATTTTGTTCATGTTATTTAAACAGTCAATTGTACAATTTCACCTTTTGATAAAGGACTGTGTTATTTCACGCTACTTTTCTAGAGTGATCACATATTCTGCATGGTGTAGTAATAGGGGTGCTACTTTGAATTATTGGATGCCTTCTGCTGTACTTTTAATTGCAACTTCCTGTTCACATGCATCCTGAGAGTCAGCAGGTGAGACTCAAGCACTTGAGTATTTGTTACCCATATCAGAGACCCAGGTGGATTTCTGGGTTTCCAGCTTCCAAACCTTGCCCAGTCTCAGCTGTTGTGGGCATCTGTAGAGTGAATCAACAAATGGAAGGTCACTCTCTATCTTTGTCATTTTCTGTCAGTCTGTTCTCTGTAGCTGTCCCTCTCTCTCAGCTGTTAAAGTAAAGAGAATTAAAGACATTAAAAAGTTTTTTTTCTTCTTTTAGCATCTAGACTTCCATTTGAAAATAAAAGAAAATTCAACTCAAGTTTGTTAAAATCAAAGGTTAATTCATCGCCTTCCATAATGGCACATGCCAGCAAAGCTTTGGTTTGAAAGTCAAGCATCATTAGGTCTTTGGGACCTATTTCTGTCTCTAAGATTTGTATTCCATTTAAATTACCTCATCCCAGGACCTAAGGCTTCTCATCATACTATAGTAGATATGTTCTTTGTTTCAACCAGACCTAAGTAAATCAAAAGAGAAAACATCTTTCTTTCAGAATACCTTGGTAAGCTTGATTTGAGACGGTTACACAAGCTCAATCAGAGGCAGCCAGAGAAATGTGTCATCAGCTATCAAAATCTAAGAATACTATTTGGAACATTCTATGAACTCAAGAGATGCTCACTGTTTGTATCAATAACCAACCCTGATTTTCATTCTATCTCTGGAGGGAGAAGACTAAGTGACAGGAGTACCAGAAGGTAAACTGGGAATGCTGTTACTCAGGGAAGCACTGTGGATGCTGACCAATCTTAAACCTCATCCACACCACTGTCATCAACTGGGAGTTTTAATTTTCTCTTACAGGCACTATTCTATTCTTTCAGTATGGAAATCCATTTTATGTATGGAGAATAAGCTTCACTTTTTCTGATTTTTCACAAAATTGATTTAGCTTTTCTTTTTAATTTGCAAGATTGTCACAGTAGATATTACTTCTAGATTCATTTTTTTCAATATTTTCTCCCTCTCTACTTCAATTTTGATGATTGCTATTGATCTGCTTTCAAGTTTAATGAAACTTCAAATTCAATCTCCTGTGAAGCCCACCCAAAAGTCAAAGCTTAAGATTTCTAAAACACTGTTTTTTAGTTCTAAAAATTCTGATTCTATTTTAAAGTGTCAGTTTCTACTTAAAATCATCACTGTCTTCACACATTAGCTCTAGATTTTATGAATTTGCTTTACAATATGTTTAATTATCTATTGATGTATTTTCTAATTATTCTAATAACTTGGCCTTTTGTGAATATATAGTGTATAAAAAGGACTGTGAAAAATGAAATATGCATAAATACACACGTATAGGCATGCTTTATGTATTTCTGGTTGTTATTAGCAAACTTGTAAAAATTCTTTTTAAAAACTATGTGTAGTTTTTGATGGGCTTTAATGACATAGAAAATTAAATAATCTGTAATACCTGTAATTGCTATATGTTGATTTCTTTATATTTTCTTACTATTGCATTGATATTTGTTCAATATTTTCTTGAAAGTTTTATTTGTTTGAAAAGTAGAGTAACATGGCCAGCGCCATGGCTTAACAGGCTAATCCTCTGCCTTGCAGCACTGGCACACCGGGTTCTAGTCCCCGTTGGGGCCCCGGATTCTGTCCCGGTTGCCCCTCTTCCAGGCCAGCTCTCTGCTATGGCCCGGGAAGGCAGTGGAGGATGGCCCAAGTCCTTGGGCCCTGCACCTGCACGGGAGACCAGGAGAAGCGCCTGGCTCCTGGCTTCGGATCAGTGAGATGCGCCGGCCACGGCAGCCATTGGAGGGTGAACCAACGGCAAAAAGGAAGACCTCTCTCTCTCTCTCTCACTATCCACTCTGCCTGTCAAAAAAAAAAATAAAATAAAATAAAAGAAAGAAAAGTAGAGTAACAGAGAAAGAGGGAGTGACAGAGAGAAATCTCTGATCTGCTGATTCACTCCCCAAATGACGACAGTAGACAGGGTTGGGCCAGGCTGCAACCAGGAGCCAGTAATTCCATCTCTGTCTCCCACGTGTGTCTACCACTTTCCCTGGTACATTAGTAGGGAGTTAGATTGGAAGTGGAGCAGCTGAGACTTGTACCAGCACCCACATGGAATGCCATAATTTCAGGAAGCTGCTCTGCACCACAATATCAGCCCCAAATTTTTTCAATGGAAGACCAATCACCAGCAAGTATTCTGAATTATTGATATTAAATGGAATTGCACTAATATTTTACCATTAACATTATATCTTATTTTGCTTATTTTGTCTGTTCTTAGCTGTTGTAAATAATTTTCTATGAGTATTCTTTAACATGAGCACGATTTGCATTACATGAAATGCTGTTACTGCTTTAGCCAAAAAAGATTAGATGCTTTTTTCGTTTTTCTTTTTTTAAGATTTATTTGTTTGTTTGAAAGTCAGAGTTACACACAGAGAGAAGGAGAGGCAGAGGGAGAGAGAGAAAGGTCTCACAACTGCTGGTTCACTCCCCAATTGACTGTGACAAACAGAGTTGGGCGAATCCTAAGCCAGGAACCAGGAACCTCTTCTGTGTCTCCCACACGGGAGCAGGGGCCCAAGCACTTGGGCTACCCTCTGCTGCTTTCCCAGGCCACAACACAGAGCTGGATTGGAAGTGGAGCAGCTGGGTATCAAACCATTGTCCATAGGGGATGCAGGCACTGCAGGTGATGGCTTTACTTGCTATGCCACCGCACTAGCCCTCAAGATGCTTTTTTCTTAACATATTATTTCAGTCAGTAAAATTAATCCATTCTTAATAATAAACTAGTCCTGCATTCCTGCAATAAGTAAAAAAAAAAAAAATTACTTTTCTGGATTTGCCCTGTTTATAGTTTACTTTAGAATGTTGCATCAATGTTTGTTACAAATTGGCCTGTAATTTCCCACTGTTGTATTATTATGCCTTCTTTTGTGATTAATGCATTCTATTGTCATAAAAAGAAAGGAGAATATCTATTGCTTTGACTCTGGAATTACGTGTGAATAGTTGAAAATATTATATCCTATAAAATGTAGTAGAGCTTGAATTTATACTAATTAGCAGAAATGTGTTACTTGTGGGAGTGTTAACTACTGATTTGATTTCTAACAGAACAATTAAATTAAGATTCATGGATAGTTTAGTAAATCGTACTTTGTTACAAGTATGCTTATTCTAAATTAAAATATTGACATTAAACTGTCAAAATATTCTCTTGTTTTTTAATCTGTTAAATACATATAATTTTACTCATTTCCAGTATCATTTACTAAATTTAAATGGCTATTTTTATTTTTTCTCTATTTTCTCTCTTTACAAATGCAATATTTTTTGCCTTTTTGGCCTCTTTATTGTGTATGTTTTCTTTTTTAGTTTCTAATTTTATGGATTTTTATATTTATGAAATTTTTATACATTATTTTCTATGAACTTTCAATTCATATTTTTACTAATAAAAAGAGAACTGGTGTAATTTAGTGCATAGAGAAATTCAAATATAATGGTATTGACCTTCATCGCTCTCTCTCCACCCTCCTTCTGTCTTTATTTTTAAAAATTTTTTCAATAACATATTTTTACTTTACTTCATAGCCAAAGGCTTAATGTTTCAATAAATAAAATGTTCAACAAGTAAAAAGTAGAAAGATCATTGTTCAGCAAATATAGACAAGGCTATAAATAATAATTAGATCCAAAGCTATCTATTTCACATATGTACCTTAAATTTTTTTTGTACATTTCACTTTTGTACATTAATTTTTAAATATTCTTTTTATATATTGACTACCATAGTCAGAGAACACAGGAGGTATCTGTATTTTTAGTTCTTGCTTATTTCACTAAGCATAATGATTTTCAGCTGCAAACATTTTGGTGCAAAAGTCAGGATTTCATCATGGCTCAGGAGTATTTTCCTTCATGGATATATACCATATTTTTTTTCCAGTTGGTGGCTATCCAGTTGACGGATATCTCGGTTGATTCCATGACAGAGCTGTTGTGAATTGAGCTGCCGTTTGCATCGGTGTACATGCAATGCTTTCATATGCTGATTGCATTTCCTTTGCATATATTCCCACGAGTGATATAGCTGGGTCATGTGAAAGATCTGCTTTTAGTTTTCTGAAGACTCTCCATACTGTCTTCCATAAATGACTGTACCAGTTTAAGTTCCGACCTACAGGGTGTTAGGGAACATTTTTCTCTACATCCTTGCCAGCATTTGTTAGTATTTGCTTTTGAATGACTGGCAATTTAACTTAGGTGAGGAAAAGGACACAAACATTTTTCAAAGGATGAAACACAAAGGGCCAACAAACACAGGTAACAATTCTCAGGATCACTAGCATCAAGGAAATGCAAATAGAAAACCACAATGGGGTATCACCTCACTCTACTACTTTTTAAACTGTGATTTAGCGTAGTCTTTGGAACTTTCAGTATTTTCTTTAATTACAATTTATCGAGACTGGCACTGTGGCATAGTGGGTAAAGCTGCCGCCTGTGGGGCTCGAAGCCTATATGTGTGCTGGTTCAAGTTCTGGCTGCTCCACTTCTGATCCGGCTCTCTGCTATGGCCTCAGATAGCAATGGAAGATGGCCCAATTTCTTGGGCCCCTGCACCCTCACCAGAGACCCGGAAGAAGCTCCTGGCTCCTGGCTTCGGATCACCGCGGCTCCGGCTGTTGTGGCCAGTTGGGGAGTGAACCAGCAGATGGAAGATCTCTTTCTCTTTCTCTGTGCCTCTCCTGCTCTCTCTAACACTGATTTTCAAATAACTAAATAAATCTTAAAATTAATAAAATGTAGCCGGCGCCGCGGCTCACTAGGCTAATCCTCCGCCTTGCGGCGCTGGCACACCGGGTTCTAGTCCCGGTCGGGGCACCGATCCTCCCGGTTGCCCCTCTTCCAGGCCAGCTCTCTGCTGTGGCCAGGGAGTGCAGTGGAGGATGGCCCAAGTGCTTGGGCCCTGCACCCCATGGGAGACCAGGAGAAGCACCTGGCTCCTGCCATCGGATCAGCGTGGTGTGCCGGCCGCAGCGCGCCTACCACGGCGGCCATTGGAGGGTGAACCAACGGCAAAAGGAAGACCTTTCTCTCTGTCTCTCTCTCACTGTCCACTCTGCCTGTCAAAAATAAAAAAAAAAAATTAATAAAATGTATCTATTTGAAAGGCAGAATGACAGAGACAAAAAGTAATAGAGAAAAAGAAGGATCTTCCATCTGCTGGTTCACTCTCCAAATGCTTTCAATGGGCAAGCTGAAACCAGGAGCCAGTAACTGTGTGTCTCCCACATCAGAAGCAGAGATTGAAATATCTAAACCAACATCTACTGATGCCAAGGGGTATTTGCAGGAAGCTGAAGGGAAACAAGTGACAGAGACTCAAACCAGGCACTCTGATATGGAATGTGGGTATTCCAGGTGATAGCTAACTCCCTGTGCCCACAATATTTAAACATTCCTCTGTCATTGCATCCCACAACTTTAGTTTTTTCATGGTGACATTATTGTAAATATATTATTTGTTCTTTGTCCCTGGATTCTCACTTGGCACCTAAATTTTGTGCCAGAATTAAACTAATCAAGTTTCCTGGCATTTTCTAAATGGTGGGGCTTATTTTTTATTCATTTATTTTTTTTCATTTTACTTTGTAACGGAAGTGCACCACGTTTCAGATTCGCTTTATGTGAGGATTCTGCTTTGAGATTTTCCACCTTCAGTTTTATTCTGCTGTGGACTTTAATTTCAGTTCTTCATCTTCTTTCCTGATGTCATTGTGCAGAATTTTAGTAACCTTAGTTGGTTCCTCTAAGAAATTTCAGGTTGAATTCCACGTTTGATACCCATTACTTCTCAGAGCTGTTACCTTAACATGCTTTTGAGGACTTAACAATTCTTTTCTCTTGTGCTACTCAATGGTACTTCACAAAGTTAATTTTAATATATTTTCTCCTGCTTTATGGTATTCTATGTTTTTATGGTATTCTATGCTTCAATTTTTAAAATCCTTACTTGGTAGTTTCCAATCTGCTTCCTCACAATGTGAGAAATGGAAAAATGAAACAACAGGAAGATACATTCCCCCCTTAGGGATTTTATATTAAGGTCTGTGAGGGCTTATTTTGAGCTATTGTTTTGTCCATAGTTAAAAATTTTGCTAATGACCATCTTGAGAATATCTACTTCCTTCTTTAATGTTTTAGTTTCCTGAGCCAAAGGATGGCTTTAAACAGAGATTCTACTTGGAATCTCCAAAATTTGATTACATAAAATTTCAATTTGTTTGAATCAAATTAATTTGAATCAGTTGTAATTTAAATAAATGTAAGTGGTACATTTGATCTTTTCTTAGATATTAAATTTCATTAGTTAATAGTTGTAGTGTGCATTGTTAAAAATAATTCAGTGTTTATTTTAATCATCTGATGGTGTATTCCATCAGAATACACCTAGTTGTTCTTGAATAGGTTTTCTTTATCCTCCGTATAGCCACATCTCATCCAGGTCTAAGTACTTTCCTGTCAGAAAGTTATATGTTAAATTTTTATATCTTTACAATACTGAGATTTCTTCCAGATTAAGAAAGCATGTGAATTAAGTTTGAAAAGTGGATAGATGAGAGAGAGAAACAGAGAAAGACCTTCTATTCATAGTTTCACTCCCCAAGTATCTGCAAGTCTTTTACAAATAGAAAGTTGAACATTTTCTCTCAAATATATCCAGAAGTAGAATTTAAAAATACTCATGGGAAACATGATAGTAAATACTGCCCTTCCAAATGAACTTCTGACTTTTTATGGCAGTTAAGTTTCTAATTTGTTGGGTTATTTACCAAAAAATTTATAGGTATGGACATTTTAAAAAGTCCCTAAAGTTTTTAGTAATGATAAGATTAATATGCTTTATTAAAATTACTAATGTTTCTCTAAAACAGGAAACTTAATTAACAATTATCAAAATAGCAATGAAATTTCTAACCAGCTTGATATTTATACAACTGATATTGCATATTTTAATATAAAACCTACATTTCTGAGTGCATTAAGATTTAAAGACTATTCATATATTTCCTTCTCATGCTTATTTCTTGACAATATTCTTAAAATATGCTTTCTACTATTTCAGAAACATTACACATTCATGTGGAATTACTCTAGCTTGAACTTTCTCTCTGCACACATACATGCTAAATCAAGGCTCAGTGACTGCCCAAACAGTGATGACCTCTCAATAGGGGTGACATTAAAATTTTTTTGTGGTTTACGGTTTGGACAAAAGTAACATATAACTTCCAGAAGCTTCCATCCGAAGCATACTTTCATAGCTCTTTGTTCATCTTTCTCTTTTGTGTCAGTGACTTTTAGATGGTAAAAAATGCAGCTCTAGCTTTAAGCTTTGCTCTTTTAGCACTTGCAGATTGTAACATATATATTTTTCTGGGCTCCTACTAACACATAAAGATGATGCTATTATGACACCTCAGAAAGAGAAAAAGGGAACGAATGCAAGAGATAGGACATGGACTATTTTGAGAGTAAAATACTTATGCAAGTATTATTGAACTCTTATAATAAAAACACTTTCCTGAGAAGAATGAATATTATTTTGGAGTAGGTGTGGTGTCCAATTTTTTTTACAAAGACTTGATGATTTCCAACACTGTGTGTGATACAATCTTACAAGACAAGCAGTCTCACGAACCATACTCCTCCTTGAATAATATACTAGGTGGTTTCTTGTATTTGAAATGTCAGTACGTAGCGGTTTATTAAAATGTGTGCAAGTAAATGCATTTATTCCTTCAGAATAAATCACATAGTTGCTTAATTTTATTTACTATTGTAAAATACCTGTAACATTACAGCAAATATGGCAAGTAAAGATCAAGTGCACATTTGATGGATCTCTCAAGTAAACAAAAGGAGTGTATCCATGACAACCAAGCCACTAGGATTCATTGGTATGTGAATAAGGTACTCTTTAGCATTATGCAGATTCTTTCAAAAATTGACAGGTAGTTACAAGGATGGAAGTTATGAATGTGTAAATTGTAAGTATATTACATGTTGCTGAATTTTTTCATGATTTACTTGACTAAAGTACTAAAAATATTCTTTTCCAAGACTGACACTGGCAAGAATCAAGTTTGCTAGCCTTTGCTTTGAATTTCATTTGAGAGGGAAGGGCTTTGGGGATTTAACTTTATTTATTTTGTTTTTTAGGTTTGGGGAGGAGGGGGAGAGACATAGTGGAAACAAATTCCTTCAAGAAACTGAGAAAAAAATGTTTTTAAAATACAATTATCTTGCAGTTCTGCTTCTTAGAAGGAAAAACATGGGAGTAAATTTGAATTATACTAATTTTTCAAAAAAATAGACAAGAGCGCATATGTGGCATACAAGGTTAAGCCTCTACCTGCAGTGCTCACATCCTATGTGGGTGCCGATTCAGTCCTGGCTGATGCAACTTCCAACCCAGCTCCCTGCTAATGTGCTTGGTAAAGCAGCAGAAGATGGCCCAAGTACTTGGGCCCCTGCTCCCATGTGGGGGAATCAGAATTAGCTCCTCGTTCCTGGCTTCTGACTTTGGCCTGGCACAGCCCTGGCCTTTGCAGCCATTTGGGGATTGAAGCAGCAGATCTTGATCTCTGTTGGTCTCTCTGTCTCTCTGTCTCTCTGTCTCTCTCTCCCCACTTCTATCTCTGCCTTTGAATAAATAATTCTTTTTAAAAAAAGAGCCTAAACATTCTATGTATTAGCTGTTTTGTTGAAGTGAAGCTTAGTAGAAGAATCTTTTTATTTTTATTTTTTAATTTTTTGACAGGCAGAGTGGACAGTGAGAGAGAGAGACAGAGAGAAAGGTCCTCCTTTTGCCGTTGGTTCACCCTGGAATGGCAGCCGCAGCTGGCGTGCTGCGGCCAGCGCACAGCGCCGATCTGATGGCAGGAACCAGGTGCTTCTCCTGGTCTCCCATGGGGTGCAGGGCCCAAGCACTTGGGCCATCCTCCACTGCACTCCCTGGCCACAGCAGAGAGCTGGCCTGGAAGAGGGGCAACTGGGACAGAATCCGGTGCCCCGACCGGGACTAGAACCTGGTGTGCCGGCGCCGCAGGCGGAGGATTAGCCTAGTGAGCCGCGGCGCCGGCCAGAGAATAATTTTTTAAAATATAAAGTTATGTAATTTTCTTAAAATTTTCATGTAGGATATTGCACTTTTGCCTAGAATAATTCTGCTTCCCTCAATGTGAATATAAATATCCTCCTCCACAATCTATAAATATTGCATGTAGATTATATGTAAACATGCATGTAATTCAACAAACATCACCTGTAATCTTGTGATCTTCCCTATTTCCAAGAGAATGAACACATGCTCCTAAAAGTGTTTGCTACCTAAATCAGTAAGCACAAAGCACCATTTATGTCTGTCAATAGGATTTGTCCTATCACTATATGAATGTAAAACATGGAACTGAAAGAGATGGTATATGAATGATTGTGCCATGGGAGACAGGATTATGGGAAATTAAAGGAAAGTGAAAAATGCATGTTTTATGTAATCAGGATATTTAAAGGCTACAGAAAAAAGTTTAAATGTACAAAATGTCAAGGCTATGGTACTCCTGTATTCTTTTTGATGAATTTATGAAATAATGAACTTTATCCAACTTACAGATGATTGGCGAGAACTTTAGGATGAAGATTGTGGATTTTCTTTGGATTAACTCTAGACTGAAACAATATTTGGAACAAACGAAGAGATGTAATGGGTAAAGAAACTGTAACACATAATTAATAAAATTAGCAGAATAAACTCATCAAGGAATGCAAAAAATAGGTAAAAACCAAATGATAACAGTTAAAAAGGAAAAAAAAAATCAGAAGGTAAAACACTAAGAAAGCAGCAAGTATAGGCAAACTAAAATCATATGAACATATCAATAATAAATCTAACAAAAATATGACCTTCTATAAAAGCAAAATATATTAAAAGCTCTATGAATTTATAAGAATTAATTCATTGATAAAATATTACATTGGAATTAAAGCAAACTATACAAGAAGATATATATGTTATGCATGGAGCTGGCATTGTGGCATAGTGGGTTAGGATACCATCTGCAGTACTCTCATCCAATATGAGCACTGATTCGAGTCCTGGCTATTCTACTTCCCAACAGGGTCCCTGCTAATGCTCCTGGGGAACCAAGGTAGAATGGCCTAAGTCTTTGGGCTCCTGTACCCACCAAGGAGAACCACAAGAAGCTCCTGGCTTCCGCCTACCCTAGTCCTGGCCATTGCAGCCATTTGGGGAGTGAACCAGGGATGGAAGAATCTTCCGTGCCTTTGTCTCTCCCTCTCTCCCTCTCTCTTTCTGTAGTATACTTTTCAAATAAATAAATCCTTAACAATTACATGACACATGCATTTTAATGTAGAGTTTTTATAACTTTTCTAAATTAGAAAAAAGAAAAATCAGAAAATAAATCTTTGAATGAGATTGCTTAAATGTTCAAAGGGAAATAAAATAAACTTGATTCTAATTTAACCTGTCTGCCTCAATTGTGTGAGGTTAAAGAAATGAAATAGAAGAGGTAGAAAAGAAGCTACACTCATCTGAAGATATCCTTTCAAATATGTTTTACTTTGGAAACATATTAGCGTTCTACATGTTCAAAATATCAAACTTAATTTTAATTCAGAGATATCTCCTCAAGTTGAATACAGAGACATGAACAAAATTATCTTGCAAATGAGTGGTATAAACACACTTTAAGCAAAAAAAAAAAATGCAATACTAATTCTTGCAGCTTTTGAAGAAAGTACTTTGACTTCTTACTCTGAATCTAAAAATCTGTTTTACTTCTAGGTATTTTTAAATAAAATAAATCTTCTTAAAAAAGGTGCTTTATGAAATCAACGTCAGGAAAATTAAAATTAAAATTAAAATTAAAACTAAAATAAAAGTTTTATTTCATACCTACCATAATGACAAACATTAAAAATAATAGTTTTAAGTGCTATTGGGAGTGTGTGGTAACGAGAACTCTTGTACATTATTGGTAAGGGTAATTGGAGCAATCACTTTGGAACACAGTTTGATATTATCTACAAATAAATGAATGCATACTTTTCTACTAAGCAAATCCAATATTAGGATTTAGCCCTAAAGAGCACTTCCTTGTATACCCTAAGGGAAAAAAAACACAGATATGTTCATAACTGCTTTATTCTTAATAGTGAAATTCTCTGAATAATCCAAATGTCCATTGAGTATAAATTGGATAAATGGATTGTGTCGTAATCATAGAATGAAATACAACACAAACTTAAAACAATTGAACTACAGTGGGCATTATGACTAACAGTTAAGATTTATAAATCTAGTTCAATTTTTCTATATGGTGAAAAGTAGGTATCTAATTTGATTCTTCCACATATTTGTATCTAGTGTTGCCAGCAACATTTATTGAAGATATTAAACCTTCATATATTCTTCAATATATAATTAAACCTTATATTCTTCAATATATAATCTTGGCACTTTGTCAAAAACCAGTTGATTGTGTATTTAGGTTAATTTCTAGGCTCTCTATTCTGTCCTGTTGATGTATGTGTCTTTTTATACCAGTATTATACTGTTTTAATTATGAAATCTTTGCCTCCAGCTTAATATGTTTTCCTCTGCATTACTTTTGCTATTTTGGACTTTTGTGACTCCACATGTTTTATCATTGTTTTTGTTAATATCTTAGAGATGTCATCAGCATTTTGCTGAGGATTGCATTGAATCTGTAGATTGCGTCAGATTGTATAAACATTTTAATGATGTTGAATCTTTTAACCATAACCGAGGTACATCTCCATTTTTGTGTTTCTTTGATAATTTCTTTTAATCAATGCTTTACAGTTTTGACTGTGGAGATCTTTTGTGTCTTTAAAATAATGTCTTCCTATATATTTTTGTTTTTGTGGCTCTTGTGAATGGGATTTCTGTTTTGATTTCTCTATTAGCAAGTTCATCACAAGTAAATGAAAAAGCTACTGATTTTAGTATATTTATTTCGTTATCTACAATTTTATTAAATTGGTTTTACAAATCTGGAATTTCCAGCAAGATGGCAGAATAGGAAGGGAGCACACTGATAGTCCGGGAAGAGTGGAGATACTGCAGGTTCAAGGAAGAGGTGGGGAAGAAACAGCAGAGGAAACTCTTCCAGAACTAGTCATTCATGGTGGACATGTGTGGAGAGAGCGGGAGCCCATGGCTTGGGACACCAGCGGCGGAATCTACGCACCAGCACTGGAACGCGAGGTGAGCTGAACCTCAATAGCCCGAGACACCAGCAGGAAAGCAGAAGGAGGAGCCTAAAGAGAACGAGGCTTGAAGCCCCATGGGAAAAAGTTCACCAGGCTAACTAGAGGAGAGAGAGGAAAAAAAGGGACCAGTACGAACACGAGTTTCTCTCTCT
Source organism: Lepus europaeus (assembly GCF_033115175.1). Classification (NCBI taxonomy): domain Eukaryota; kingdom Metazoa; phylum Chordata; class Mammalia; order Lagomorpha; family Leporidae; genus Lepus; species Lepus europaeus. The sequence continues at coordinate 65,927,403 of NC_084831.1, forward strand.
CCACTCGCCTCTCAAAGGTGAGCAAAACAAACAAGGCAAAAAAAAAAAAAAAAAAAGGGGCTGGCGCCGTGGCTCAACAGGCACTGGCACACCAGGTTCTAGTCCTGGTTGGGGCATCAGATTCTGTCCTGGTTGCCCCTCTTCCAGGCCAGCTCTCTGCTATGGCCCGGGAAGGCAGTAGAGGATGACCCAAGTGCTTGGGCCCTGCACCCGCATGGGAGACCAGGAGAAGCACCTGGCTCCTGCCTTCAGATCAGCATGGTGCGCTGGCCACAGTGCACCGGCCGTGGCAGCCATTGGAGGGTGAATCAATGGCAAAGGAAGGCCTTTCTTCCTGTCTCTCTCTCACTGTCCACTCTGCCTGTCAAAAAATTTTAAAAAAAGAGCAGGCACCATTTTGATCATACAGAAAAGCTGCACAACTTCAGGGCTGCGCCCGCCCTCAACCAAGCTGAAAAACCTGACTCTTAGGGGGGATGGGTGAAATAACAGGAGATTAGGACCTAGTGAATGTGTGGAGCTAATGAACTGAGACTGTGAAAAAAGAGACAGTGGGTGAGAAAACTTATGGAGTTCACGTGAGTACTCTCCAGAGATGCTACAATTCGGTAACATTGGCAACCCAATTAGAGACTGCAGGAGAATTTCAGCCCACATTGAGTGCAGCACAGATTCCCTGTGTGGTCCTTAGAAAAGAACAGGTGAATGTTATACCCACAGGAGCCAGAAATTGGAAGCTGACTACCTTCAATTCCACTCAGCTGTGCAGAATTACTTCCCTTCTGAAAAAAAAAAAAAAAGTCACCTTTGGCATACCCTTAACCCTGAGGAACCAAACAGAGCTCTCTGGCCACACCCATCTCAAGCCTCTAAGGCTCCATCAAAAGCAGACAGTCCACTTAACACAGTCATAGTATAAAGAGAAAAAAAAAAAAAAACCACAGCGAGGGAAGAAGAATCCAAAGAATATCTCCACAATTCCAAGCAACAAATGCAGAAACTGAGGAAACAAGAAAAAGGAAGACATTATGACACCCCCAAATGAACAAGACACCCCAAGCCAAGATTATGAAGATGATGAGATGGAAGAAATGCAAGATACCAATTTAAAAATATTTATGATAAGAACAATTAGAAGTTTTCAAAAACAAATGCTTCAGCTATGGAATTCCTTACTAGAGAGAATAGAAAATCTCTTTTGAGAAAATGAAATCTTAAGGAGGGATCAAAATGAAACACAGAAACTAGTAGAAGAGGAAAGTGTGATAGTGAAGAGAAATCAAAATGAAAAGAACTCAATAGATCAAATAAAAACACATTAGAGAGCCTTAAAAACAGAATGGGTGAAGCAGAAGAGAGAATATCGGACTTAGAAGACAGAGAACAGGAAAGGAAACAGTCAAACCAAAGAAAAGAAGAAAAAAATTAGAAATCTAAAAAATATTGTCGGGAATCTACAGGATACTATTGAAAAACCCAACATTAGGGTTCTAGGAGTTCCTGAAGGCATGGAGAAGGAGAAAGGATTAGAAGGCCTTTTTAGTGAGATACTAGCAGAAAACGTCCCGGGTTTGGAGAAGGACAGAGACATCCTAGTATAGGAAGCTCATAGAACCCCTAACAAACATGACCAAAAGAGATCCTCACCACGACACATCGTAATCAAACTCACCACAGTGAAACATAAAGATTCTAAACTGTGCAAGAGAGACATGTCAGATTACTCTCAGAGGATTTCCAATTAGACTCACAGCAGACTTCTCATCAGAAACCCTACAAGCTAGAAGGGAATGGCGAGACATAGCCCAGGTACTAAGAGAGAAAAATTGCCAGCCCAGAATATTATATCCTGCAAAGCTCTCATTTATGAATGAAGGTGAAATAAAGACCTTTCATAGCAAACAGAAATTGAACGAAATTGTCACCACTTGTTCAGCCCTGCAAAAGATGCTTAAAGATGTGTTACACACAGAAACACAGAAACATGGCCATCAATATAAAAGAAGGTAAAGGAAGGAAACCTCACAGCAAAAGATCACAGGGAATTCAAAGCATATATTAGAAAATATCTTTGGCAAATGGCAGGGCAAAGTTACCACTTATCAATAGTCACATTGAACGTTAATGGCCTGAACTGTCCAGTTAAAAGACACAGATTGGCTGATTGGGTTAAGGAACAAAACCCATCTATTTGCGGTATGCAATGATGCATACAGACTGAAAGTGAAAGGCTGGAAAAAGATATACCAAGCCAACAGAAATGAAAAAAGAGTGGGCGTAGCCATCTTAATATCGGACAACATAAACTTTACCACAAAAACTGTCAGGAGAGACAAAGAGGGGCACTATCTAATGATTAAGGGATCAATTCAACACGAAGATACAACGATTATGAATGTATATGCGCCTAATTACAGGGCACTGGTTTATTTAAAAGATTTGTCAAGGGACCTAAAGGGAGAATAAGACTCCAATACAGTAGCACTGGGGGACTTCAATACTCCGCTCTCAGAAATAGAGAGATCAACTGGAGAGAAGATCAACAAGGATACAGTAGATTTAAATGACACTATAGCCCAAATGGATCTAACAGATATCTACAGGACTTTTCATACTACACATAAAGAATTTACATTCTTCTCAGCAGTACATGGAACCTTCTCTAGGAATGACCACATACTAGGCCATAAAGCAAGTCTCAGCAAATTCAAAAGAATTAGAATCATACCATGCAGCTTCTCAGACCATAAAGGAATGAAGTTGGAAATTAGCAACTCAGCAATCCCTAGAGCATATGCAAACACGTGGAGATTGAACAACATGCTACTGAATAAACACTGAATCATAAGGAAATCAACGAGGATAACAACACAACATATTAAAACTTATGGGATTCAGCAAAAGCAGTGTTAAGAGGAAAGATATATGTATATATGATGTAGGTGCCTACATCAAGAAATTGGAAAGGCACCAATAAATAAGTTTTCAATTCATCTCAAGGATCTAGAAAAACTGCAGCAAACCAGACCTAAATCTAGTAGGAGAAGAGAAATAATTAAAATCAGAGAAGAAATCAACAGGATTGAATAAAAAAAAATATTACAAAAAATCAGCCAAACGAGGAGCTGGTTTTTTGAAAAAATAAACAAAATTGACACCCCATTGGCGCAACTAACTAAAAAAAAAGAAAAGAAAAGACCCAAATAAATAAAATCAGAGATGAAAAAGGAAACATAACAACAGACACTACAGAAATAAAATGAATTATCAGAAATTACTACAAGGACATGTATGCCAAAAAACAGGGAAACCTATCAGAAATGGATAGATTCCTGGACACATGCAACCTACCTAAATTAAATCAGGAAGACATAAAAACTTAAACAGATCCATAACCAAGTCAGAAATTGAATCAGTAATAAAGGCCCTCCCAACAAAGAAAAGCCCAGGATCAGATGGATTCACTGCTGAATTCTATCAGACATTTAAAGAAGAACTAACTCCAATTCTTCTCAAACTATTCAGAACAATTGAAAAAGAGGGAATCCTCCCAAATTCTTTCTATGAAGCCAGCATCACCTTAATTCCTAAGCCGAAAATAGATGCAGCATTGAAAGAGAATTACAGACCAATATCCCTGATGAACATAGATGCAAAGATCCTCAATAAAATTCTGGCCAATGGAATACAACAACACATCAGAAAAATCATCCACCCAGACCAAGTGGGATTTATCCCTGGTATCCAGGGATGGTTCAACACCAGCAAATCAATCAATGTGGTACACCACATTAACAGACTGCAGAAGAAAAACCATATGATTATCTCAATAGATGCAGAGAAAGCATTAGATAAAATTCAACACCCTTTCATGATGAAAACTCTAAGCAAATTGGGTATACAAGGATCATTTCTCAATACAATCAAAGCAATTTATGAAAAACCCACAGCCAGCATCCTATTGAATGGGGAAAAGTTGGAAGCATTCCCACTGAGATCTGGTACCAGACAGGGATGCCCACTCTCACCACTGCTCTTCAATATAGTTCTGGAAGTCTTAGCCAGAGCCATCAGGCAAGAAAAAGAAATTAAAAGGATATAAATTAGGAAGGAAGAAGTCAAACTATCCCTCTTTGCAAACAATATGATTCTTTATTTAGGGGATCCAAAGAACTCTACGAAGAGACTATTGGAACTCATAGAAGAGTTTGGCAAAGTAGCAGGATATAAAATCAATGCACAAAAATCAACAGTCTTTGTATACACAGGCAATGCCACAGTTGAGAAAGAACTGCTAAGATCAATCCCATTCACAATAGCTACAAAAACAATCAAATACCTTGGAATAAACTTAACTAAGGATGTTAAAAATCTCTACGATGAGAATTACAAAATCTTTTTTTTCCTTTTTCTTTTTCAATTTATTTACAGAAGCTGAACAGATTTCATGTATTTAATATACAGATTTAGGTACATAGTGCTACTTCCCACTCTACCCACCCCCTGCCAGCCCATATTCCCCTACTCCTTCTTCTTTCCTGCTTTATTCTCTGTTTTAACTTATACAATACATACTTTCAATTTATTTTATTTTATTTTATTTTTTATTTAGTAAATATTGATTTCCAAAGTACAGTTTATGGATTACAATGGCTTTCCCACCCATTATTTCCCTCCCACTCACACCCCTCCCATCTCCTGCTCCCTCTCCCATTCCATTCACATCAAGATTCATTTTCAATTATCTTTATATATAGAAGTTCAATTTAGTATATATTAAGTAAAGATTTCATCAGTTTGCACCCACACAGAAACACAAAGTGTAAAATACTGTTTCAATACTTGTTATAGCATTACTTCACATTGGACAACACATTAAGGACAGATCCCACATGAGGAGTAAGTACACAGTGACTCCTGCTGTTGACTTAACAATTTGACACTCTTGTTTATGGTGTCAGTAATCTCCCTAGGCTCTAGTCATGAGTTGCCAAGGCTATGGAAACCTTTTGAGTTCGCCGACTTTGATCTTGTTCCGACAGGGTCACAGTCAAAATGGAAGTTCTCTCATCCCTTCAGAGAAAGGTACCTCCTTCTTTGATGGCCCTGTTCTTTCCACTGGATCTCACTCGCAGAGATCTTTCAGTTAGGTTTTTTTTTTTTTACAGATTGTCTTGGCTTTCCATGCCTAAAATACTCTCATGGGCTCTTCAGCCATATCTGAATGCCTTGAGGGCTGATTCTTAGGCCAGAGTGCTGTTCAGGACATCTGCCATTCTATGAGTCTGTTGTGTATCCCAGTTCCCATCATGGATCATTCTCTCCCTTTCTGATTTTATCAGTTAGTATTAACAGACACTAGTCTTGTTTCTTTGATCCCTTTGACTCTTAGATCTATCAGTATGATCAACTGTGAACTGAAATTGATCACTTGGACTAGTAAGATGGCATTGGTTCATGCCACCTTGATGGGATTGTATTGGAATCCCCTGGCACGTTTCTAACTCCACCATTTGGGGCAAGTCTGATTGAGCATGTCTCAAATTGTACATATCTTCCCTCTCTTATTTCCACTCTTATATTTAACAGGGATCACTTTTCAGTTAAGTTTCAACACTTAAGAATGACTGTGTATTAATTATAGAATTCAACCAATAATATTAAGTAGAACAACCAAAAAAATACTAAAAGGGATAAAGTATTAAGTTGTTCATCAACAGTCAGGGCAAGGGCTGATCAAGTCACCGTTTCTCATAGTGTCCCTTTCACTTTAATAGGTTTCCTTTTTTTGGTTGGTTAGTTGTCACCGTTCAGGGAGAACATATGATATTTGTCCTTTTGGGACTGGCTTAATTCACTCAGCATGATGTTTTCCAGATTCCCCCATTTTGTTGCAAATGACCGGATTTCATTGTTTTTTTACTGCTATATAGTATTCTATAGAGTACATATCCCATAATTTCTTTATCCAGTCTACTGCTGATGGGCATTTAGGTTGATTCCAGGTCTTAGCTATTGTGAATTGAGTAGTTCTGAGTGTGTGGAGCCATACCAACTGACTCTTCAGAGACTCAGGTATACCCAGCATCCTCTTGTACAACCCTTGTGTTCTCATAGTTTCAGTGCACAAGGCTTCCACAGTTTCTGGATGCAGAGATCTCCCCTCACTTACCCTACCAGACTCTCATGTCCACAGAGAGGCAGATGTTCCCTAAGTCAACCCTATGTATGTGGCTTGAGCCACGGAGCCTATAGTATATTCGGAGGTTGGTGTGCCTCAAAGTCCTATGTGACATCATCTGCTGCCTCATATAATGTGCATTATCAGCAAATGATATGAAGTAGTGTAACCAGGACTTGAAACAGGCACCCTGGATAAGGGATGTGAGTATCCCATATGACAGATTAATCTGCTGTGTCATAATGCCTGCCCTGAGATGTGATTTATTTTGTGTGCATGCCAAAATAATTATATTCTTTATTTCCACTTTTCAACAATTTTTTGAACTACTCTCATATATATGTACCTATGACAAACTTTAATTTAAAAGTCACAGTAAGTGGTACTAATAAGAAAATAGAAAATTTGCCAGTGCTGCATCTCACTAGGCTAATCCCCTACCTGAGGTGCCAGCACCCCGGGTTCTAGTCCCGGTTGGGGTGACAGATTCTGTCCCGGTTGCACCTCTTCCAGTCCAACTCTCTGCTGTGGCCCGGTAAGGAAATGCAGGATGGCCCAGGTCCTTGGGCCCTGCACCTACATGGGAGACCAGGAGGAAGCACCTGGCTCCTGGCTTCGGATCGGTGCAGCGCCAGCCGTAGAGGACATTTGGGGGGTGAACAAATGGAAGGAAGACCTTTCTCTCTGTCTCTCTCTCTCTCACTGTCTAACTCTACCTGTCAAAAAATAAAATAAAATAGAAAATTTATACAATATATTGTGATTAAAATTATTCAAAACTTATGAACTGTTTATACCTGGAGTTCTCCATTTATTATTTCACAGCATGGTTGACCACATATAACTAAAAATAAAACAGAAAATAGCAGATAAATGGGGGACCACTGTAATTAAAACACTATTTTTCCCACACTGGCAATATCTCTTTTTAATCAATGCATGTGGATTATTTGTATTTAATGTACCTATTGATATCTTATATTTAAGCCTGCCAATTACAGTTGTTTTATGTTTGTTATTTGCTTTTTCTCACTTTCAATTTTCCTATCTTCCTATGTATTGCACATATTTTTAAATTCTATTTTGATTTATATACAATGATTTTTAACAACCTTAAATAAGCTAGTTGTTACACATAGAAATATTTAATACATGAAATGTGGTCTGTTTGGACATATGGAAACACCCATAATGCCATCAATATAAAGAAGCCAATAGACATGTCCAATCCTCCCCAAAACTTCCTTGTGTTTCTTTGCATCTGAATTTGCTTGTGTGTGAGTGTTTTTGTGTTAATAACACTTAAAATGAGATTTTAACAAACAAACTTAGAAGGACATAATACCATATTGTCAATTATAGGCATTACACTACTAAGTTATTCTTTGACCACAACCGAAACAACAACCATTGAACAATGACTCCTCATTTCTCCCTCCCCACAGCCCATCTCCTAGTATAAAACATCAGTGTTTTATTTTCTGCCCCTATGAGCTTGATTGTGTCAGAGTCTTATAAGGAAGTGCATAATATTCTTCTGTGACAGTATTTATAGTTATTTTGAGTGTATATTTTGTATAGTCATTTAATGACTGTCCTAGTCATTACTTTATGAATACCTATGACCACCTATTAGTATCAACATTTTTCCTCCTTCAAGTATGGGAATCATACCTCCTTTTATACTCTACACATTCCAACTATATGATTATCTTAAATGTTTTTCCATGAGGCACCATCTTTGATAATCATAATTTTTAACCTCAACCACCAAATAATTTCTCAGATGGAGAAGGATAGTCTATTGTATCTATGTACTCATCCACTGTTACTGTTTTCACTATGGTGATCCAGGATTTCTTCTTCTATTATTTCCTTTCTGCTTAGAGAAACTCTTTTGGCCATTCTTTTAGAGTACATCTACTGACAACAAATTCTGTTCCTTTTCCTTCATCTGACATTACATTGATTTTTTTTCTCTTCCTTGGCAGATATTTTCAGTAGATATAGAATTCTGAGTTGACAGTTCTCTTACAGAGGCTGTGTCCTTCATTCTAGCAATATATATGGTTTCTGATGATGGGTCTGTGCCATTCATATTGTTTTTCCCCTGTAGGTTATACTTTATTTCTTTTGGGCAGTTTTAAAATTTTCTCTTTGCAGTTGTTAGAAGTTTGATAATGATGTATCTTGACATTTACAGTAATGCACCACATAACAATGTTTCAGTCAATGACACACCACATACACTACTGATGTTCTGATAAGATTACATTTCCTGATGATGCTGTATGTATACTCCATGATGTTCTAATAAGGTTTGAACAAATAATGCATTTCTCAGAATGTATCCTTGTCACTAAGTGACACATGACTGTATCTCTTTGGATTTTTCCTTCCTTGATTCCAAACAGCTTCTCAAAGCTGTAGATGATATCTTTTTACCAAATTTGGGGAAATTTCAGACATTATTTCCTCAAATACTTTCTCAGAAGCACTTGCTCTACTTTCCGTTATCTTCTGTATTTGGAGGATGCTGACAACTGAAATGTTAAAGCTTTTGCTATGAGCATACATGTTCAACACTTTATTTTCTCAGTCTGTCTTCCCCATGTTGTTCAGTGTTAGCATACTGTTGGTATTGGCTTCTGCTCATCCTATTTCTCATTCACATTGAGCTTTTACTGTTTTGGTATGATTTTTTCCTTGAAAACTGAACACTTGAGGTATTATGAAATTCTGTGTGTGTGTGTGTGTGTGTTTATATATGGAGAGAGAGTGAGGGGAAAGCTTTTGCTCAACATGTGATAATACAATACATAATAATAAAGGCATTCTCAAATGTTACTGCTTACATTTGCAAAAATTACATGGTATGTTTATATTCCAGGATAGCAGTGACTAATAAATCTTATACAATATATATCAAGTTTAATAAGTATTCAATAAACTATGATTATATACATGGAAAACAGAATTTTAAAAGATTTCAGTACGAAAAAGCCTGATAGAAAAAATAAGGCAAAAACAAACTAATGTGAAGATTAACACTAGACAGAAATTAATATGCAGTCAATGAAGCTGATCCTTAAGTGCTTTGATTATCAACTACATTCCAGTCTTTATATGTGTTTCTGTTTAATTATCAATATCATATTATGAGGTAGTTAGTGTTATCAACCCATTTAGCAAAGGAAGACACTGGGAAAGGGAGAGAAAAAAGTACTCTTGTATTTCATACCAGGCCATGGTTCCTGACTGCAGTTCCCTTTGAAGAAGGTTTTGGGGGTAGAGATGAAGGCTCAAAGAATTGAATTTTTGCCACCCACATGGGAGATCTACAATTGAGTTCCTGACTTCTGACTTTGGTCTGGCCCAGCCTTATTCATTGCAGGCATTTAAGGTCACTTTCTCTCTGTGTCTGTTTCTCTCTCTCTTTCTTTGACTATAATTATTTCTGGCTTTGTCTCTCCATCTCAAATAAATAAATATGTAATAAATATTTACAAAGAGAGAGAAGTACTTTCCCTCATGCTGCATTCAAAGAAAACCTTACGTGCAGTGAGCTTATAACTCTGAATAGGTACTATCTCACCAGAAAATGAGCATTTCCCCCTTGAAAATATGAAAATTTCCCAAATGACCTCTCCAAATTTTACAACGTTTTATATGTATATGTAAAATATGTAATATGTATGCAGTATTAAGTATCAATATAATATATTTCTGATGTCTGGAATTATGGGAACAAAATAGTCAAGTCTTTTGAAACCATCCAAATAAACATTACTCTGATAAAACGCATTTAAATAAAATTCTAACAAGAGTTTGCTAGATTCACAAAATGTAAGGAGTAATGTGTGAATTTATTTTTATATTTATTTGAAAGGCAGAGTTACAGAGAGAAAGAGGCAGAGAGAGAGAGAGAGAGGTCTTCCATCTGCTTTTTCACTCTCCAAATGGCCAAAATGGCTGAAACTGAGCAGATCCAAAGCCAGGAGCTAGGAGCCTCTTCCAGGTCTCCTACACAGGTATAAGCACATGGCCAAGCACCTGGGCCATTCTATATGGCCATAGCTGAGAGCTGGATCAGAAGGGGAGCAGCCGGGGCTAGTATTGGCACCCATATGGGGCCTCACCTGCTAAGCCATAGTGACTGCCCATATGTGGATTCTCCTAAGGAAGGCCTATAGGGTATTCAGGCATCCAAAAACATTATAGCAGTAAAAGAGGGCCATGGAACTGAATCAGGGAACTATATATGTTTACACAGAACCCAGCTTGTGAATGAGAATCAATACTTCATAAGCCATGTAAAAGGAATTGCACCAAATCCAAAGACAGGCAAAAGTACTTGCTAAAATTGAGCTTCAAAACATTTCCCGTGAAGAAATATTTCTCATAAAACTACAGATAATGAATATGAAGAAGACAAAGAAGACATGAGTAGGTTCAGGAGGAGTCTTGATGATATCAGGGTAAAATAAGGAAGAGATGTTGATGAATGGGATTAGAATGATGGTACTGAATTTGGAATGTTATAGAAGAATTTAAGAAATGATAATTGTTGCCATGGTGAGTCAAGTATAAATCCTTGTTACAATTAAATATGGATTGGTGATGCCAATATAACTTTTGAAATTTAATTTTGTTGATATCCTATTTTCAATGTGTTTATAGAATTTTATTCTTTTATCTTTAAATATAAAGATACCTTTACTGAATTGTTTCTTCAAAGAGTGAAAAAAGTAGCAATTCCTTGGAAAGATATAAAGCTATACCTAGTGTCATTTGCATAATAATTGGTATTCTCTATAAACACATTCTCAGCATTACACATAAAATTTTAGACTTCAGATGAATGGCTTAAGTTCTTGAAAATACTGACTGCATAACCATGATGCACAGTTGAAGAAAATCACTTGAAATAACAAATTGTATTTATAGGCTTTTCACTATCATGAAAATATTGTTTTAAATTATTTGAATTATTCTTTTTTTTTTTTTTTTTTGACAGGCAGAGTGGATAGTGAGAGAGACAGAGAGAAAGGTCTTCCTTTTTGCCGTTGGTTCACCCTCCAATGGCCGCTGCGGACGGCGCCTCTCGCTGATCCGAAGCCAGGAGCCAGGTGCTTCTCCTGGTCTCCCATGCGGGTATAGGGCCCAAGTACTTGGGCCATCCTCCACTGCCTTCCCGGGCCATAACAGAGAGCTGGCCTGGATGAGGGGCAACCGGGATAGATTCCGGCGCCCCAACCGGGGCTAGAACCCGGTGTGCCAGTGCTGCAAGGTGGAGGATTAGCCTGTTAAGCCACGGTGCTGGCCATTTGAATTATTTTTTAACTCAAAAATTCATAGAAGCACTTCCCTCAATTTTAAATTATTTACCCAACCTTATTTTAAATTATTTAAATTATTCTTTAATTCAAAAATTCATAGAGGAATTTCCCCCAGCACTATATAAATTTAAATTTAACCAAGTTTAGGAGACAGAGTCTTGACTATCAATTGTTTTATGTAATTAACTTTGACTAATTTATTGGTTATTCATACTAATGGTATATAAGGGATATTTCATACATGTTGATCACCATGTGTTTATTTTACTCTACTCAGAAAATAACTGTCAATTGATGATAATCTTTTATTTTATGATATGGTTTTCAGTATTAAATTGAAAAAAATCATTGAATTTCAGTTTTAACTTTGAGATATAGATAGCTGAAGAAAGCACTACTTCCACAGTTATAACAAGAAAGTAAATAATACCACAACATTATACTTTTTATGTTCCTCATAGAGAACTGAGAAAAACCCAAAATCTCAAAAGAAATGGGTACCTACAAAGAGCAACAGGACTAGAATGACTCTGATACTGCATCTCTGAGCAGTGCCCAGAGAAGAGTAAAAAGCTAATAAGCTTCATCTATGAGTCTTAAACTGCATAAGGTCAAATGTGAGCTAACATAAGAGTGTCAAGATCTTACTGACTGAAGATGGGTGATCCACAACAGGTTCCATGTTTTTCCTTCAAGAAATTCTGTAAGAGTTCATAGGCTGATAGTGAAGAAAGAGGAGAATCAGAGAAAGTACAGTTTTTGTTCTGGCAGGAAAAAGAGGAACAGCAGCTACTATTAAATATGTCCTTCTGATTATTAACCTATCTTCCCTATAGGAAAGGAGCTATATCTGCAATGGAAGAGCCAAGAAAATGAAAAAAAAATTAAAATTAAAATCTATAAGTGGGGTGCATTGATACAAACTTATGTGTCTTTGGGATAAGAACCAGGAAAATGGTATAAAACCATTACATCTTTAGGGGGACTGGAATATCTGCACAGTCAGAAGCCCACGATTCAAGTTCACAGTGGCATCCTGAAATTGAAGCTTAAGCAAAAAATGTCATTTCATTCCTAACTACCATCTATACAGCAAATGAGTCAGGTAAACATATATAACAAAACAGTTCTAGAAAAGATTATTTAACTATATAACACAAGTGAGAAGTACATTTGCTGGAGGAATTTGAGGTCCCTTGTGGTCTGGGGTCACCACAGTGACTATAAAGTTCAAATGTATTCTACTCTCTAGTAGATAAAAATAAACTATTATACTAACTGCCTAATAGAAAGAAAAATAAATACATCTTCAAGTATAAACATTATTTCATTCAGCATCTACTACCTTATGTAACATGTACATGTTTCAAGAACAACATATATAAACTTAAGAAATGTAAAAAGCAGTCTGAACCAACTAAGTAATCACTTGAACCACATTCAAGTATGATACAATGTTATTACTATAAGACAAAGACATAAAATAATAATGATAAATATGTCACAGCTCCAGTACACAAGAAACAATACGATAGAGAAGATAGGTAATTTCAGCAAAGAGAAAAGCTGTAGGAAAAATAAACTGGAATGCTACAAGTAGACAATATAGTAAAGAAGTAAACAATATCTTCAAGAAGTTCACCAGTGGACTTGACTCTTACATAGAAAGAATCAATACATCTAGGTCGGCGCCGCGGCTCACTTGGCTAATCATCTTCCTGCGGCACTGGCAACCCGGGTTCTAGTCCCAGTTGCTCCTCTTCCAGTCCAGCTCTCTGCTGTGGCCCTGGAAGGTAGTGGAGGATGGCCAAGGTGCTTGGGCCCTGCACCCGCATGGGAAACCAGGAGGAGGCACCTGGCTCCTGGCTTCGGATAGGCGCAGCGCGCCAGCCATAGATGCCATTTGGGGAGGTGAACCAATGGAAAAGGAAGACCTTTCTCTCTGTCTCTCTCTCTCTCTCTCACTGTCTAACTCTGCCTGTCAAAAAAAAAAAAAATCAATACCTCTAAAAATGTATCAATACAAATTATTCAACTGAAATACAAAAGGGAAAAGTGAAAACAAACACAAACAAAAGATAATATACAAGAGTTGCAGGACAATGCAGAAGTGAACATAAAGAAACAATAGAAACCACTGTACCCAAAACGGATTATTAAAAAAAAAAAAAATGAAGTTAATGATGCTCTAGTCAGACTACTCTAGAAAAGGATGGAAGAGGCCGGTGCCGTGGCTTAACAGACTAATCCTCCACCTTGCGGCACCGGCACACCGGGTTCTAGTCCCAGTTAGGGCGCCGGAATCTATCCCGGTTGCCCCTCTTCCAGGCCAGTTTTCTGCTATGGCCCGGGAAGGCAGTGGAGGATGGCCAAGTGCTTGGGCCCTGCACCCGCATGGGAGACCAGGAGAAGCACCTGGCTCCTGGCTTCAGATCAGCGCGATGAGCCGTCCGCAGTAGCCATTGGAGGTGAACCAACGGCAAAAAGGAAGACCTTTCTCTCTGCCTCTCTCCCTCTCTCTCTCACTATCCACTCTGCCTGTCCAAAAAAAAAAAAAAAAAAAGGATGGAAGAATACATAAATAACAACACCACAAAGAAAATATGAATCTTCTATATTGCCTCACAGGTATTGGAAGTAGAGTAAAAGGATACCACAAGGAACTTTATGCCTATAACACTGAAAATGTACACGAAAAATCAGAAAAGGCCAACAATCACTCAAGAACTAATAAACTGCATTTTCAAACAAGGAAACTCTAGAACCATATATTTTCTTTGGTGGCCCATATCCAATATTCAAATAACAAATAGTGTTAATTTCTATACAACCTTTTCCAGGATGGAGAACAGGACAGAATGCTTACCAATCTATTTTATGATTTCAGATTTACCCTAATACCAAAACCAGAAGGAAGTAAAGCTACAGAACAGTAACCATCATAAACCTAGACATAAAAATCTTCAATAAATATAAATAAATCAAATTTAGTAATGTATTTTAAAAGAAATGATAAAAGGTAGTCAATTGCTTTCATTACAAGAAATCAAGGCTGATTTAACATTTAACAACCAAATTATGTTCTATGGTTTGAACTGTATGCCCAAAACTTACATGTTGCAGCCCTAATCCCTAGTGTGAATATATATGGAAGTATGAGTGGGGCGTTTACAATGGTTGTTAAAGTGAAATGAGGTTATAAGTTAAAGAACCTAATCCAATATGTCCATTGTCCTTAGAGGAAAAGACCCTAGAGATGCATAAACATGTGTGCCCATATGCAAACACACTCACACATGTAGGATGCAACAAGATAGCAGCTATTAGCCAAGGAGATATATTTCAGGAGAAATCAAGCCTATCACCACTTTGTCTTGGACTTCCAGTGCTAGGACTAAGAGTAAACAAATTTTGTTATTTAAAAGTCTGCACTATTTTGCTATGGCTGTTATCACAATCTAATATACCATGTAAATCACTATATTAACAAACTAAGTTAAACAATCACAATAATAAAAAATTAATGATCATATAAATAGAGGTAGCATGAATATATTCATAAGAAAAATTACATGAAATTCTTAGAAATCTAAAAATGAAATGGAAATATTTTCATCCAAGAAGAATCATCTAGAAAAACCTATAGCTACCATTACATTTAATAGTAATATACTGAATATTCCCCCCCAGGGCTAAATGTATTCTCTCTCATCACTTCTATTCAACATAACAATGAAATTTCTAGCTAATGCAATAAGTCAAGACTAAAAACACACACAGTTTAAAACTGAATAAATAAAACCGTCCCTGTTTTCAGAGGACATGATTTTCTATATAGAAAAGTCATAATGATTTTTTTAAAAGCCTGAGTTAACGAGTCATAAGTTTCAAGACCAACATGCATACCTCATTGATCTATATATCAGCAGGTAAAAATATATATAGATTTTTTAGAAAATTAATTTATAATATAAAATGAAAGGCTCATATTTCTAATAAAATATCTTCAGGATCAATGTGTTTAAAATTATAATATATTGATGACAAAATCAAACAAAAGCTAAATAAGTAGAAATAGGTTAAATGGTCTTGAATTGGAAAAACTCAATATTGTTAAGATACCAATTCTCCCTCACTTTGATCTCTATATTTAACACAGTTTCAAAGAAAATCCTTTTGCTTGATAGATACCTACAATCTGGGTCTAAAATTGTTATGGAACATGAAGGACATGGGAGAAACAAAACAATTCTGACAGAAAATAACATTTGGAGGACTCACATTACCTGATTTCAAGACATAGTATAAAACTACAGTAATCATGACCGTAGGGTCTTGATGGAAATATAGATACATGGATCAATAAAGCAGAGAGTCTAGAAACAGACACAAAATATACAGCAACTTATTTCTAAGATATAAGTTTAATAGAGAAAAGATAGACTTTTCAACAATTGGATAGATCAAGTGAATATTCATTTGGAAAATCATGCACTTGAATATGTGCCCTGCATTTTTTCATAACAACAACTCAAATCATAGTTCTCAATGTGAAATATAAAATTATACAATCTCTGGAAGAAAAAATAGGAGAAAATATGCATAACCTTGGATTTGATGATCATATTTTAGATAGGACAGCAAAATCATGAACTGTGAAACACACACAAAATGAGATATAGGACTTCATTACACTGAAACTTTTTTTGTGCAAAATAATCTGTTAAGTGAATAAAAGCACAATTCACAGACAAGGAGACTTTATTTGACAATGGTATATAAAAGATCTATATAACGATTATGAATGTGTGTACCTCAACAACCAGAAAAGAAACAAGTCAGGAAAAAAACTGGTAGCAGATCTAGATATATTTCTCCAAAAATATAGACACATAAATTCATGAAAAAAATACTCAACTTTATTAGTCATTATGTAAGTGCAACTTAAAACCAAAAGGCCACAACATACCCATATTATAATATAATGACTGAAGAAAATTGAAGAAAATAAATAATGAAAAGAAAACAAAGCAGAGTATCAGAAATCTTCACTTACTGTTCGTGGGGATGCAACATAGTACACATATCTTGCTAAACATATCCATAATTTATTGTAATGTTAAGCATACATTTATTAAGGGTGCCTGCAATCCCATTCTTAGATATTTATTCCAGTGAATCAAAATTTTCTGTTCATACAGAACCTGCATGTAATGGTGTATTGCAGCTTTATTGACAGTAATCAAAGTCTGGGAATAGCAAGATGCTTCCAAAAGGTGAATGAATACATACACTGCTGTCCATTCATAACCTGAATTACTAATCAGATCCAAGAATTGATTTGTTTATTCACACAATAGGAATTTTCCTTAAATACATTTTGTTGCTTGAAAAAGCAAGAAGTAAAAGACTGCATGTTGAATTATTCCATTTGTATGGCATTTAGGAAAAGGTAAAATTAGAAAAATGAAAGACTGATTGGATACTGTCAGGAACTGCAAGATGCATGGCTGAGGGTCTTGTGCTGTGGTCCAGTGGATTAAGTCACCACTTGTGAGGTTGGCATTCCATATTGGAGTGCAAGTTTGAGACCCAGCTACTCAGCTTCCTACTAATGCACCTGGGAAGGCAATAGAAGGTGGTCCATATACTTGGCCCCCTGCCATGCATTTGGGAGATTGGTATGGATATGAAGACTCCTTCCTTTGGCCCATGTTGCAGTCATTTGGAAAGCAAAGAAAAAGATAGTACTTTCTCTCCCTCCTCCTCTGCCTCCCTCTCCTTTCTCTCCCCATCTTTCTTTCTCTTCCTCCCCCTCACCTTTTTTCTCCTCTCTGTCCTCTTTATCTGTTCTCCTTTTCAAATAAATAAATCTTAAAAAGAAGAGGAATGACTGAGTGAAAGAGGGTCTACTAGAGAATGTTTCCATAACGCAATTGCTCCGTGTGACACATTAGAGCTACATATAGGATTCTGAGCATTTTCGAAATCAATGGAATAGCACAACAGATTGAACTTCATGTGAAATATACAGAAAACTGCACTGTGCTGTGCTGCCACCCTATGATTATCAATAAGTTAGGTGCATTAAATGCACTCTTAAGTTATTGTATTTTCAACTAAGAATGGATTGATCTAGATGTAACCACATCATAGATCAAGGTACATCTGTGTAATTCAAAGAATAAAATAAATACTCAGGATTATATTGATATAATTAAATGATTTAATTTTAAAAAAGGTGGAGAGAAAGGGGCAAACCTTTTTCAGACAAATTCCAAATAACAAATGTGGAATAAATGAGAGAAATAGAAAATCATCATTAAAACACCAGTTTTACTTGCTGCAGGCGAGATCCAATGATGAATGATGTAATTAGCACACAGACATTAAGAAGAAAAATGTCATCGCCTCAAAGTACCTCCTAGCAAGTATTTTTTAATTATTTTGATCATTTAACTTGTGCCTATTAAGTCTATGATGCTTCTCCTTCCAAGAGGTGACATCTATTTTCTTTTCCTTTGAATGAGTGAATGAGTGACTTGTTTTTGATGAGTGGAATTTGAAAAAGGATAAAGAGAAATGTAACACTGTGGTGCAGAAGCTTGGCAAATCACCATCTTACCCAAATGACCAAAGATATCTATCGTTTTAGGATTGGACCTGTGAAACACATGTCATCTCTTTTCTTTATATTAGCCAAATTTTTAAAAGTCTACATGATCAGTAATAAGTCTTAATATTGTTACTCTTTATTCCTGAGGTGATACAATATGAAGAGTGTTCCCATTTTTAGTAACCTTCCTGAAAAATCCTTAATCCTAATTTAAACATTAGAAAGTATTAAACAATCACAAATTGAGGGACATTCTACAAAACACCTGACCAGCACTTTTCAAAGTGTGAAAGACAAGACTGGGGATCCTCAATATACATAAAAAAATTAGAAATGATGACTAAATTGAAGTAAGCAAGTGCCTCTTGTGGGTTGATGAGTTTATAATTTTAAACATGGCGACTTAAAGTCTTTTGTCATCCACAGTTATATATGATGTGCTGCTCATAAAACTAAAGCATTGTTGGTTCTGTGTTTAGCTGTCCTCCTATAGGTTCCTATGGACTTTTTCCAGCCACTTTTGTTGTATTCAGTACTTTGGGATGGCTCTGTAAACAGATGAAGCCAATAATATATTAACAGTACCAACTGAGAGAAAGTATGGTTAACTGAGGTTACTAAAAACAAAAAGCAATTCAAATCAATTGGCAAGCCACAAAAAGAGTTAAAGATTTTAAAAGCTATTATTAAAATTGCTATATTGGTCTATTATGCTATGTTATATGTGTGTACATATTGTATGTCCACATGGGGAAATTTTATTAAGAGTTTTATTTTAAATGGCTTATAGATAAGATTGTCCATAAATTTAAGCTGCTAAAATCAATCCAAGATACATTTTAATTTGTGGGACCTGAATCTGTGTATCATATGTTTTAGACTTGTTGGTAGAAAGAAACTAAAAACATTTTAGATGGTTGTGCTTAAGTTTACTGGCTAAACAATCTACACCATGTTAGATATTTAAGAGGTGTTTTCAAATACATGATTCTTAAAATTTATAGAAGGCATTGGACCTTCTGGTAAATGTTTTCTTAAGTTGTTATCTAATGGTTGAAAGGGTTTGCTAAGTATTCATGTGATATTGCTATTGTCAGCAAGCAATCTAGGATTGGTCCCTCATTTCTCTATTCTAAGCCCAACTTGTTCTTTCATTTCTCTATTCTCTTCAAGGTAGGAAACTAATTCTATTATGAAGGAATCTGTAGGACGCACAATTTAATCTTTAGACCTTATAAAAGAGATGGCTAACATTTTTCTGTAATAGCATTGCAAAAATAAGAACTTAAATAATAATCTCATAGCTAGATTCACTTCGCCATCAGCGAAGTATACAGTAAGTAGAAAAAACCTCCCTTTCAGACCAAAGGGAAAGAAAGTTTTAAAGTGAGAATATAATTTTCCTCATGGGCATTGTCTACCTTAGAAAAACTACTACAGAACATGCCTGTGACTATAGACTTGTAGTTCAGGCAGGCCACCGAAGATTAGAGATGGGACTTGGGCACTCCCTTGACTTGCATCCTCTGGTCTGCTTGAACACAAACCAGGAGGAAAAGAAAGCTAGGCATCAGAAGCAATGGGTGGCAGGCCTATTAATGGCTGATCTATACAGTGCTCTGCCCTCAAGGAGACCCAACAGGCCAGTCCACTGCAGTGGCTTTCAATGTGGTAAGCCTGGGCTTCAGCAGAAGTCAGCTTGTGAAGAGCCCTGGCAGCTCTGCCAAGAGTTGGATCACTGGAAATGGACCTGCCCTGGAGTCGAAGGATGCCCAGGTCAGAGCCACAGATCTTATTGGCTCTAAGCTGAAAAGCCCTTCACTCAGCCCAACTTCCAAAGTGACCACTGCAGCTGAGGGGATGGTCAAGTAGGGTCAGCAACATTGCAGGCAGAACTGTAAATTTCTTGTTAGTGATGCCACCTGCCTTTACCTGGCCAGCTCTCCTCCCAGGCCAGCCAAGTAATGAAAGTCAACAGAGTGCCTTCCCCAAGGAGGTGCACACCTCCCTGAGGATATACCCCATGTGAAGAGATAGATAGGTCTGGGCCTCTGAATTTACAAGGCCTAAAGCCCACCAGATTATTATCAAGCCCCTTCTATCAGGTTCTATTTGCCTCTCAATCAGAAAAATTACTTGTAGCTTAGACAGCACCTTAGCTCCTCTAATAATGACTCTGTCCTTTGTTCTAGGCCCTGTCTAGTGCACTTGGGCCTCATTCCTTTGTAATCATAACCTCTACTCTACCACCAATGGCTCTACTCCCAACCTGTGTGTACTGATGGTCCTCTTCCCCACTTAATGCTGTATAATTGTTCAAACCTGGTAAATGCCACTCTTAGGATCATTGGTTACTATCCTCACTCTGTCTTTTATGACCTTGTCTAAATATGATCAGAGTCGGCAAACTTGGAAGGCTTCCATAGCCTTGGCAACTCATGACGACAGTCTAGGATGGTTACTGGCGCCATAAATAGAGTGTCAATTTGTTGGGTCAACAACAGGAGCCACTGTGCTGTTGCTCCTCATGCGGGATCTCTGTCCTTAATGTGCTGTCCATTGAGATTTAATGCTATAACTAGTACTCAAACAGTATGTTTCACTTTGTGTTTCTATGTGGGTGCAAACTGTTTAAATCTTTATACTAAATTGATCTTCTGTATATAAAGAGAATTGAAAATGAATCTTGATGCAAATGGAAGGGGAGAGGGAGCGGGAGAGGGGAGGGTTGCGGGTGGGAAGGAAGTTATGGGAGGGGGAAGCCATTGTAATCCATAAGCTGTACACTGGAAATTTATATTCATTAAATAAAAGTTAAAAAAAAAGAAATGATGACTAAATTGTATATTGGCACACAAAATGACATTAGTTAAAATGACTGCTGAAATCTGAATAGAGTATATTATTTAATTAATGGTGTTTTCTGATATTATTTTTTCCTTGTTTGAAAAATATATCGCTGTTATGTGAGATGAAATTTGTTGTTTATGGGAGCCAAGTATATAATTTTGCAAACCTTTATTTCAACAAAGTAAGTTAAATATGTCACTGAACACTTTATATATATATATATATATATATATATATATAATAGGTAAGATTAATATAATGATATACAGTACAGATGTAATGTAATGCATGCTATAATACAATAAATACATAATTTGAAAATGATTTTAATGCACTTAACCTACTGAATATCATAACTTGGCAGCTCAGCACATGGTAGGTTTCTTTATATTTCACATAAAGATCAATTTTTGTGTTGTGCTATTCTATTGACTGTGAAACTAGGCAGAATCAGATATAGCACTGATATATCATGCAGAGTAGTTGCACCACATAAATATAGCATGCAATATAAAACATATAATATAATATATATTACATATATTGGGTCTAGCATTGTAAGTCATTTGGTAGTAGGTTATCTCCTATCTGTTAATGATATATGAGGAGTAAACTTGGTCTTTCTTCTGTACATATTATCAAAAATTTTAGCAATTAAATGAAGATTTGTAATTTGGGGGGAAAGTTGAAATACTTTATTGGCTTACCAAAGAGATTTTGTGTTTGATTTGCTATTAGCTGGCAATCTGAACATTTGCTTAATTACCTATTACTGATCATAGTCTCTTGGTGGAGTCTTTCAGTTTGCCTAAGTATAGAATCTGACTATTGCATATAAACTGTATCCACATTCCTGCAGAACAGTGGTTTTTATACTTTTCAGTTATAGGACTCTTCATTTATAGGAAATAAATATAACTAAGATTATAAAGTAAACAATATGTTATTGCAAAAGAATAAAACAAAGAGAGGAAGTAAAGGAGAAGGAGGGGGCAATATCATTATATTCTTAGAAATGTATCTATGAAATATATGAAATCTTCATATTAATAAAATATGAAATGTTAAAAAAGTTATGTCTTTTTTTTTGACAGGCAGAGTTAGACAGTGAGAGAAAGAGACAGAGACAGAGACAGAAAGGTCTTCCTTTATCTGTTGGTTCATCCCCCAAGTGACCGCTACGGCCAGTGTGCTGCACCGATTCGAAGCTAGGAGCCAGGTGCTTCCTCCTGGTCTCCCATGTAGGTGCAGGAGCCCAAGCACTTGGGCCATCCTCCACTGCCTTCCCGGGCCACAGCAGAGAGCTGGACTGGAAGAGGAGCAACCGGGACAGAATCCGGCGTCCCAACCAGGACTAGAACCTGGGGTGCCAGTGCCACAGGTGGAGGATTAGTCAAGTGAGCCATGACGCCAGCCTCAAATAGTGTCTTAAGAAACAAATAGGGTCTTAAGGACAGTATATATACAAAGGAAATGATATATTAAAATATAGTTCTTTTGCTAAAGATCTATTGTTTTCTGTGCTACCTGACCCATTTCAAACACAGGCATACAGTGAACTAGAGTACACGCCATCGTCTTTAAGTTATTTCTTTTCCCTGGCCTACAAAGCCAAAGTAGGCCATTAAACTTTGTAAAGAAATAGATACAAAAGGCATTAAAAATATAAATGGAGTACTTCAAGTATGGCACTATAATGAGAAAGTGATTTGTCTTTTTTATAAGCCTACATGAAGCACAAAGAAAGGTGATTACAGCACCAGATTTATGGAATGTTATGGATAGATTTTTTAAAAAAAACTTTTAAGATATAGTTTTTTATTTGCCTGGAATTGCTGTTTCAGGTAGTGGAATAACAAATAACAAACTATTCCATTTCTGGAGCTTAACTTTCAAATAGAATAAAATTGTATTCCTCTGAAACACATGTTTGCTTTCTGTACAACATTATCCAGACATTGATAACTTCTCCAGATAGCCTTAAATCACAACATTTAAAGACTTCTGTACTTATGCATTCACTTTTGTGCAAATGCAATAGCTATATACAATAAATCTCATCCGAATGTAGCAGCGAGTAAGAAAATTATGTATTAATGCTATATAATAGGTTTATAGTTAAATAAATTTCACAAAGGCAGAGGTCTTTCATTGTTAGCTTTCCCTTTAGCAATGTTTCCCTGTGATGAAGTTAGGGATCAGATAACCTTTTTATGCAGTATATGCCCAATAGCACTGTACATTCAATATCTGCAGCATTATTCTATAGACCTTTTCATTTTGCATGCAAAATGAATACAAAATAAAGAAGATAAATGAAATATAAAATGTAAAACTTGAACATTTATCACATGCAAATGTGTACAGAAAGGAGAGAAAAATAGAACAAAATTTGGGGTAGCAATAAAAAATAAAGCAAATAGATAAATTTATAGCATTAGATTTTCTATAACAGCTAAGGTAGGCTTTGTTAAAGCACAGATGCCATGAAATTGGTTGTGAGAACTGCATAATCGCCTCTATTGAGAAGCATTCCTCCTGAAGGCGAGATCTCACATTTATCTATGATTTCCTTTCTCTTAAGTATTTTAACATTATTACTTTCAAGAAAAATCAAAACATTTGCATGAAGCTCCATCTGACTGATTTACATGTTCTATGGAAGACTGAAGTGGTTGCAATTTATTATAGATTGAGAAATTAACAATTAGCCAGTGAAAAGTTGACCTCCAGTCATGATAAGTATCATTATTGTTATTGTCAAAATACCTACTATTTGTTGTGACACTGTTTTAGGAATGGAAGAACTTCAAATTAGTATTATAAGGTATGAATGCTCCTATTGAATCTGGAATGTGTTTATAACATTATTTTATAGAGTTTATTAAGGTGATGCTGATGAAGCTCTTTAAAACCTCTACATTGGAATTTCTGAAACTGGACAAGGGTGGAACCTGTGTTGCACAGCAAAAAAAAAAAAAAAAAAAAAAAAAAACCAGACTTGAAAAAACTCCGTTCTACTTTCAGAACATACTTTGTCAAAATTCATATTTACAATTACCAAATTGAAACTTACACATTTAAAATTATTTCCTCCCTATCCTTGGCAAATTAGACTAAATGTGAATAAAGGCATTCCTTGATATTACATGATTTTTTTGCACTTTCTATAGTTTTATTCTCAATTTTGTACACAACTGTTTGACAGCTTCAATAGCATTGATTGATTTTACTGGAGTTAACTTTTCATTTTCCAATTAACAATAAAATGCATTCAGATGTTTGTTGCTGTTGCTTCCTGCTTCCTCTAACCAGGCATAGCTTATCCCAGTAGGCTCCAAATACTAACCTCACATTTCTTTCCTAGCAGCATGATTTTCTGATGAGCTTTAAGAAACAAAGTTAAGTATGTATATGTTATGATAGATTCTCAGGCAAATGCAAATAATGCAATTTGAAAATTAAGGAAGAAAATATTTTCCAGTTCTGAAAAACAATTCTCAATTTTAGAGCTTTTCATTAAAAGGTTGCTGTCTGATTGTCTTCGATCCTATGTCGTTGACCTTCCTGGAGGCATTTGGTAGAGAACTCATTTAGCAAGATTTGCGCTAAATTGTTTCTATGTACTTTTGTATGTACTTAGCAGATATTTTTGTTTGTTTCATCAAAAATTTTACTGCCCGGTAGAAGGCAGAAGAACTACATCTGTTTTAGATGTTAACAGTGAAATAAACAAAGGTTGGAACCAGCACTGTGGCATAGCGGCTAAAGCCAACACTTGCAGAGCTGGCATTCCATATGGGTGTCAGTTCTAGTCTCTGATGCTCTACTTCTAATCCAATTTCCTGCTAATGCCCCAAGGAAACCAATAGAAGATGGCCCAATTGCTTGGGCCCCTGCACTCTTGTGGGGGACCCTGAAGAAGTTCCTGGCTCCTGGCTTTGGATTGACCCAGCTCCAGCCATTGCGGGCATTTGGGGAGTGAACCAGTAGTTGGAAGATCTCTAGATCTCTCTCTGTGTGTACATCTCTCTCTCTCTCTCTCTCTCTCTCTCTCTCTCTCTCTCTCTCTGACTTTGCCTTTCAAATACATTTTTAAAAATCTTAAAAAAAAGAAAATCACAGAATATACACAGCAAACAGGAACACTAGCCCAGGTAAAATAAGTAATGCAGGCAGAGCTGGAGAATTTACTGTTTAGGGCAATACTTCAGAAGTATTATTATCAAAGCAAAGTGATGCAGTAAGTTTCAGCTGAGCTCTTCTAGCTTCTCAATAAACTGTTCCGGGTGAAAACGGCAGTGGAGAAAGATGACCTCAGTTCTTTTTCTCATGTGAAAGAATTTCCATATGGACAAGGGAGAGAGAAAAGCAGAATTTATTTAAGTCAGATAACTCCTGCAGCGGCAATTGGGGATCGGGGGCTGGGCTCCAAGAGAGGTAGACCTTTGAACTGTGAGAGTCTGGGTCTTATAAACACACTTGCACATGAAGACAAAAAACCATCAGAAGGATGGGATTGGTGACTTGTTTTAACAGTAAACTGGGAACTCAGAAGGGTGGAATCACCACTCCCATGATAGTCTCATGACTGGAAGCTCCCAAGCAGTGGGATAGGCACTACCCTACTAAAAATGCTAAAGATAACTTTCGGAGAAAGCAACTATTTTGCACCCATGGTCATGAATTCTAAGCACTGACAACTGCCCTAAGGCCCTGTTGTGCCCAGATCGTTGCATCCCCGAATGCCGCCAGAGACTTGAACACACCAAAATGCAAGAGCAAGGTTAATTTAGGAAGTACAAGCTGCAGCAGGGATCCCCATCTACTCGATCGCGCAGCGGAGGGCAGAGGCCTCTTTTAAAGGCCGGTTACGTCATCGAGGGGTGTGGAGTAACAGTGGATTGGCTGGGGTGACCTCTGGTACTTCCTGATCGAACACGGTTGTTCCTGATTGAGTCAGACCTGGGGGAATTCCTTATATGGTGAACGCTAGCAAGCTATTCCTTTGTAACTTTCAGAGTGAGGCTGCTTTCAAGGGAAGTCGGGCCTGCCTCTCCGAATGGAGGCGCTTTTTCGAAACATGGTTACTCCGGCCGCCCTTCAGCCCCAGTTTACACTATGTGACATAAAAGTAGACTATGAGAAGTAACAGTAGCAGCAGGCAAACCAGAATACATACAAGAGTAGGTTGGAAAGGATGATAAGAGAACTCCAACAAGTGCAAATCACTTGATTAGTGTCTACCCATCTCTCATGAACAAAATTCTGTTGTTCTAACAGCTATGGCAAAAATTGACTCTCCCTATCTAAATAAAGTTTTCTGAATTAAAAAAAAAAAAACAAAGGGCCAGCGCTGCAGTGTAGGGGGTTAGGCTGCTGCCTGCAGTGTCAGCATCCCATATGGTTGCTGGTTCAAGTCCCAGCTGATCCACTTCCGATCCAGCTCTCTGCTCTGGCCTGAGAAAGCAGTGAAAAATGGCCCAAGTACTTTGTCCCCTGCACCTGTGTGGGAGATCTGGAGGAAGCTCCTGGCTCCTGGCTTCAGATAGGCATAGCTCTGGCCGTTGTGACCAGTTAGGGAGTGAACCAGCACATGGAAGACCACTCTCTCTCTGCCTCTCCTTCTCTCTCTGTGTAACTCTGACTTTAAAATACGTAAATCTTAAAAAAAAAAAAAAAATTGAGCAACGTTATACTGGAGTGTGGGTGAAATGTTTTATTTTATAATGGTGAGTGGCTTTGTGAGGAGGTAGGAATGAAGGTTGGAATGAGGAAAGGGGAAGTCTCTTTAAGAGGGTACAAAATGCATGCTTCTCCCCAGAAGCTGCCTTTAGCAAGGTAAAAGTAACAATCCCATTTCTGGGCTTCCAACTTTATAGGAATATAGCAATAAAGTAGTGATCCCACCCTTCTGAGCTTTTAGTTTATCAAGTGATGGCTTTTTTTTTTTTTTTTTTTTTTTTCTTGCTTGATCCTGAGTAAGTTAGACAGGATTGATTCTGGCCTTTTGACAAGTTTTGTCCCCACCTTTTGATTGATTGTTAGCTGCTGCTAGTCTGTCCACCCCACCAACACCAAAAAAAAAAAAAAAAAGGCTCTACCATAACAGTTTCTGAGGTCTGCTTCTTTGGAGACCCTATCCTAGCTGCTGTGGCAGGAGATTTCTGACTTAAATAAATCTTGCTTTGCTTGCTGCCTGGTCCACATGGAAATACTCCTATGCGAGACAAGAACCGAGGTTGTCTTTCTTCACTCCCATTTTACGTGTTACATTTTAACCTAGACGAACAGCAATGGAGGCACATTGAAATAAGAAAACTGTATTCTGCCACCAAGTCAACCACAGGAGTAAAATTTTGTACCCCATTTCATGCCTTGAACAGAGATACTGTTTTATGTAAGAGAACCTCAGAACATCAATAAGAAAAATTTAAAACAGAAAATAAGTACATCTAATTGATATTTATAATAGAAAATTTTGAAAAGAGAAAAAGAAATTGTTATATTGCAAAATGAAATAAAATATGAGGAGAAATGTTAATAAGTCTATAAGAAATCACAATTTTGTATAGATTAAACATTCTGATTAACAGAAAATAACTCAGATATGATTTAAGAAATAAACAACATTGTTTTCAAAAGAAACATAAAAATAATGCAAAGAGAGCAAAAAGATATTTACTGGCAAGAACAGAGACAGTAAGTTTAATATCTGAAAATGTTTTAAGATGCATATTCAAAAAAGATGAACAAAGATACTCATAACAAAACAAATTGAGAAAAATGAGGACAAAAATCAGAAAGAAACTTAACCACAGAATCAGCAGAACATTTTTTAATCACTCAGAAATTTTATGAACAAATAAAGATTTTTAAAAAATTGAAAAAACATAGAATGCTAATATTTGTCATAAGAGAAAGATGGAAATTAGAGAGAACCTCATGAGTCAATGTGGAAAGAGAACCAAATCATGATGGAGAAAGATAGTGGAAGAAACAGCTTTATTCATAGAAAACAGGGAATCATGGAAACTTCTACAATGGTGGAATAAAATAGTCGAAGCTGCAATTTAGGAATATAAATGAATTGCCATCGTCATGATGACATATCAACTATCCCATTTTCCTAAAGACTGAGAGAATTCCTGGGATTCAGGAATTATACCAGTAAAACAACAAATAAACAAACAAAAAAAGTCCTTAATGAACTGGGAAGTCAGTTAACCTAGCTTCAAGAAAAAGAAAAAAAAAAGACATTAACTCATGGTGTAACTCATGATAAAAGAAAGTCACATTTAGCAATCTGAGAAATGTCCTTTATTATCTTAGTGCTGGGGGTGAATTAAAGCACACACACCTTGGTGCTATAAAACAAATGCTCCAACTTACAAATGGAAGAGGAGACAATAGAAAATGAGGTCAAGGGGCTGGAGCTCTGGTGCAGTGTGTTAAAGCCCCAGGCTGCAGTGCTGGCATCTCATATGAGCACTCGTTTGTGTTCTAGCTACTCCTCTTCCGATCCAGCTCTGCCTAT
This sequence comes from Lepus europaeus, assembly GCF_033115175.1. Lineage (NCBI taxonomy): Eukaryota > Metazoa > Chordata > Mammalia > Lagomorpha > Leporidae > Lepus > Lepus europaeus. The sequence continues at coordinate 65,955,926 of NC_084831.1, forward strand.
TGCCTGAGAAAGCAGCAGAGGATGGCCCAAATCCTTGGGGCCCTGTGCTCCACATTGGAGACTCAGAAGAAATTCCTGTCTCCTGACTTCGGATCAACTCAACTCCAGCCTTTGTGGCCATTTGGAGAGTGAACCAGCAAATGGAAGACTCTCTCTCTCTCTCTCTCTCTCTCTCTCTCTCTCTCTCTTTCTCTGTGTGTGTGTGTGTCTCTCTCTCTTTCCCTCCCTTTCTCTCTATCTCTATCTATCTCTGTAACTGTCTTTAAAAAAATAAAATAATTCTTTTTTTTTTTTTTCAGAAAAAAGAAAAAAAAAAAAAAGAAATGTGGTCAAGATCTTCCAATTAATGATCTGGAAGTCCAACGCATGGAACTACAGCTGACCTGATAAAAGTTAACCATTTTCTCAAGGAAAAAAAAAAAAAGCATTCTAAGTCTTTCAAGGAGAAGCTCTGCTCATCTTTCTTTTTCTACATGTGAAGTTATTTTTCTCCATCATTTTAAGAGTATCTCTGCCATTGGGTATAAAATCATTCTGTAGATTGCTGAAGCAGGCTTCGGTTGTTTTTTGGGGGGGACTTCTTTGGGGGGACATTTTGGGATGTTCATCAATGTAAAGAAAATATTTTGTGAAACTTAAGGTAAGTACTGGGAGCTTTTCATACAGGTGACTGTATTCATTTTTGCACTATACTTCCTAGATGGACAGAGAATATGAAAGACAGATAATTCTGCCTAGACCCATCAGACTCACACTGAAGCATGCTTTTATATTTGTAAATTATGACAGAGGTTGTCCACAATCAATTTGTCTTTCTTACTTGAATTTGAGTGGGAGGAGGTAGTAGATTCAAATGGACAGTGACAGGGACATCAAGGAACTGACATGAAAATACTAAAACCATAAATATCTCTTCCAACTTGAATTTTAATGAAGAAAATAAATGGTCATCCGTAAAAGGAAAAACACTGCTGAAAAAAAGGCAAAAGAATATTATCAGGAAATCTCAGTACAAGAACACATATCTAAGCACAATAGAAATATGAAATTTTGTGAGACTTCATCTAACAGGGAAAAAATGTTAGGCTAGCTTTTACAAAAGGACACAGAAAGTGATAGAGAAAGAATAATATTGAGGTAAAGATGCTTCGGGAAATCAAAGAAAAATTGGGGAATAATTCAAGGTCCCCAAAATGCAATAACAGAATTTAATATAATACACACTCCATTGCAACACATATTTTATGTACAAAAGATGGAAAAATATTGAAAAGAAATCTGACCACTAATATGCAAGCATGAGAACTTCTTGGGACCAGCATTGTGGCATAGCAAGTTAAGCCTCCCCCTGTGACACTGTCATCCCATACGTGCACTGGTTGAGGTCCTGGCTGCTTCTCTTTTGATGCAGCTCTCTTCTATGGCCTGAGAAAGCAGTAGAAGATGGCAACAAGTGCTTGGGCCCCTGTACCCATGTGAGAAACCCAAAAGAAGCTCCTGCCTCCTGGCTTCAAATCAACCTAGCTCCGGCCATTGCTCCCATTTGGGGAGTGAACCAGTAGACAGAAGACCTCTCTCTCTGTCTCTCCTTTCCTCTGGCTATAACTCTACCTCTCAAATAAATAAAATATTTTAAAAAGGAAGCAAAACAAATAATGTAAAGTATAATAATGATGGTAAAACAGTAGAGAAGGAGAATGAAGTTAATTATGGTAACAATAGAATAATATCTATGTGCTAAGACAGATCATAAATACAGGCAAAATATTCAACAATCAAAAAATTTAGCATGCATATAAACTCTCTGACATAGTTAAGCAAATAAATGGTTCACCTCTCTAATATTTGAATACCTACAAGAAGGACACAAACATAGACCTCATGAAGGTTGAATCATGAAGAAGTGGAATATATGCCCAGAATAATAATTAGTAAGAAGATTAATACAGTGACAATAAGTTTCCATCAAAAAAGAATTCAGGGCCAGAGATTTCAGATCTGAATACTACCCAAAATTTAAAGAATTAACAATAATCCCTCATAATTAAGTCTAAAAATAGAAGAGAAGGTCATTCTCCCAGAGTCATCCTATTTAGCCAGCATCACCTTAATAACAAAACCAGACAAGAACATAATATAAAATAAACCATAAACCAATATCCTTGGAGCAAAATAGATGCAAAAATCCTCAATAAAATTCTAGAAAATATAATCCAACATGATCACATAGGATTCATTATTCATAAGATTCATATAATCACCATGATCACATAGGATTCATTCCAGGAATGCAAGGATTGTTCAACATAAGCAAATCTATACACATGATACAACACCTCAAAAGAATGAAGAACAATGATAATCTGGTGATCTCAATAGCTAAGAACATTTGATAAAATACAACATCTCTTTGTTATAAAATCTCAATAAATTAGGTATGGAAGGAATGTACATCATCATAATAGATGTCATACATAACAACAAAACCTAATATCATCCTGAATGGGGAAAATTGAAGGCTTTCTCTCTAAAATATGGATTAAGGTAAGGATGCCATGCCTCACCATTTTCATTCAACAAAGTACTAGAATTCCTAGACAGGGACCTGAAATCAGTCTACTGAATAGTCATTTGTACCCCCACATTTAGGTAATACTATCATTCATAGCCAAGAAATGGAAAAAAAATAGTTGTGCATCAACTGATCAATGGGTTTAGAAGATGTGAAATATATGAACAGCAGAATATTATTCATCTATGAGGAAGAATGAAATCTTATCATTTGCAATAACATGGATTTGCTTATTTTCTTATTTGATGAAATAAGTAAAGCACAGAAATACAATTATCACATGGTTTCACTTGGATGTGGAATCTAAAAAAAAACTTGTCCCATAGAAGTTAAGATTGGAATTGTGGTTAAATAGAGGCTGGAGAAATTATATAGACAACACATATGCATCATATATATTAACCATACATATGTTAAGAAAAAAATTAGTTTAAATGAATCCTAAATACTTGAGGAGACAGACATGATTACTATTATTTCAACACTACACAATTTGCACATGTATCAAAACTTCACAAGACACCCCATAAATATGAATATTACTGTAGTATCAATTTAAACTTTTACTTGGTCTGTGTGACTCTGAGTCAATTGTTATTTCATATTTGCTTTCACAATTGCAGAAATATGAATAGGACATACTTACTTAAAAGACTTAAAATCATCAGAAGAATTAAAAACTCAATATATATCTTCAAAGTCACTACTGTAACTCACATTCAGTTTGTTAAGTAATACATGAAAAATCTACATAACTGCTATAAACAAAGAAACAGTGAACTATTTGAGATTAAAAATAGGTGGTATCTTATTGAATAACAATATGAATTATTTTCCTTTCTTTTCTTATTTAAAAGAGAAGAATGACAATGAGGGGTAAGATCACATTCTTATTCCACTATCATAGCTGAACTTGAAGAATGAAGTTAGATTCTGTAGTATGAAGATATAAACATAAACATATGCGTGTTTCAGTAGTAGGTGACTGTGTTAAAGAAAGCCTTAACAGGCTCCAAAGTGTGCAGCTGTGGCTGCTCGTGTGGCGTGGCTGATGGGGAGGCTGCGGCCTTCAGGAGCCATGTTGTAAACAGTCTTCCAGAAGGGTTCCCTTGCCCCGATGTGGAAAGAGACAAGTATGCTCCCTGGCCCACAGATTTTAGTAACTTCTATTAGGGCTGGAGAAATCAAGCAGCAGCCTCAGGTGTGCAAGTCTCATCGTCAGGATGAACTTCCCCTCGAGTTCTGTTTACGTACCAAGAGGTGCAATGAAGAACGTTCTATTAAATAAGAAGGTTTTGGGAAAAAAAAAGAAAGCCTTAAAAAGAAAAATATCTTTCTGGGAGCAATAGATCATAAGCAATGGTTTAACAAAATGTAATATAGTGGAAGAAACTTCTACTAAAATAGAATGTAAAGGATTAAAAATCATGTTAATTTACATAGATAAATAGATGAGGATATAGAAAAATAAATAATAGATTAGATAGAATACTGTATCTTGGTATATTACATATATTACATATATATGTATATATTACATATATTATATAACCAATGGCCCTCAATGAATGAAAAGCAAGATATATCATACAATAAAAGGACAACATGTCTTCCAAATTTCTACAGCAAGTTTATTGGTACATGTAGAATAAGATTAATGCACAGGGCCAGCCCTGTGGCATTGTAGGTTAAGCCTCCCACTGTGGTACTGGCATCCCGTATGTACCCCAGTTCATGTCCCAGATGCTCCTCTTCCAATGCAGCTCTCTGCTTGTGGCCTTGGAAAGCAGTAGAAGATGGCCCAAGTCCTTGGGCTCCTGCACCCTGTGGGAGCCCAAAAGAAGCTCCTGGTTCCTGGCTTTGGAACGGCCAAACTCCAGCCTTTGTGGCCATTTGGGAAGTGAACCAGAGGATGGATAACTTTTCTCTCTGTTTCTCTCTCTCTCTGTTTGTAACTCTACCTCTCAAATAAATAAATAATCATTAACAAAAGGATTAGTTCACAAGAATGTGAACAGCAACTGTATAGATAATGACACACATCTAGAAACAATCTAAAAACCCACTAGTAGGGAGTTAGTTACATATATCATGGTATATATATATATATATATATATATATATATATATATAATGAAATAGTGTGACTCTTCAGGTAACGGGATTAGACATCATTGCATTAGAGTATGTGTGATTAAGTGAAAAAAATGAAACAATATGAAGAACATCCCCAATGGTAGTGTTCCTGTATATTCGTAAAAGCCACAGATGTGCATATTTTTTCAAGAAATGTTTCTTAATAAAAATCGCCAAATATTGTCATTATTTATCAATGTGCTAGACAGATGGATGTTAGGGATATGGATGTGCCATTTCTATTGCATTACTTTTGAATTCCATGTGTCAAATTTATTTTAATACATTTTTTAGAAGAAAATGTCCTGAACATGTTATTTAGAGTTGACGTTAAATGAAATGACTAAGAAAACTAAAAAAAATGTCTAAATATTTTCAACTAACAAGTCTATTGCCATGTACTGGCATTATGCAATATTACTTAGATAGAATTATAAGTATGCATTGTCAGAAATGGAGAAGTGAGGACATTTGTTTACTGCTATAATTAATACCTTTCATCAAAAGCATAAATTTGTCCTTCAAGAGAGAACACACAGTTCAGGTTGTATGAGAAAAATTGCCCAAACGAAAATAATTATTCAGTTAGAATTTGACTGTATAGATAATTGATAGTTGGGGTACAGAACAGTAGCCGAGAAATGTTGGGGGAATTGGCTATACACACACAGACACACACATATACTGCATATATACATACACTATATACACATATATATCTCCATCTATAATGAACCATTGGCACATACAATGCACTGGAATCACACAATTTTAAAATGTGAACTTGAGGTAGGCCTTTAGTACAGAGGTTAAGATACCACTTGGGAGGCCCATATCTCCTATTGGAGTGCCTGGGTACAAGTGCTGACTGTGCTTCCAATTTTATTTTCCTACTAATGTACACCCTGGTAGGAAACAGGTGCTGGCCCAAGTACTTGGCATCCTGCCACTCATGTGGGGGAACTGATATGAATTCCTGGCTCCTGGCTTTGGCCTTTCTCAGCCCCAGCTATTGCAAACATTTGGGGTGTGAGTGAACCAACAGATGAAACATCTCTTTCTGTCTCTCTCTCTCTACCTCTGAAAAATAAAGAAAGAAACAAATAAATTTAAAGTATAACCATGAGTGAAGACAGGGAGATAATCCTTTTCAATGACATAATTTTTACTATAACAAAGTTGATTTTGATCCTAGATTAATATACAAGTGACATATATCCAGAAGCATATTAAGGCAGATGTTTTTCCTACCAAAAGATTAAGGAAGATTTAAGCAATAGTTCTTAGTGCCTTCTAGAAATCCCTTGCATGCATAAATCAGATTTAACGATATTATCAGTTCCTTTTGTACATACTGCTGCTATGTCATCCTGCACCCATTAGGCCCTTCTCCCATAATAATCAAGTTTTGGTAGAGCATATGACCCGGACTAGATAACCTAACAGTTCTTAATTTCTCTTGTGACTTAATATGGTTCAGTAACTAAGTTCTCAGTAGTTGAATGAGAAAAGAACTAAATGTGTGCAATGACTCCTCAGATGCTTCAAGGGAACAAATATACCTTGACTGTACTTTTTTCCATTTCATGACGTATGGAGCACAGACGACAAGAAAGTTTCCTCAACCATACAGATATGGAAAGTCTCCTAGAGGATGATGACATAAAAAGTTGTAAGACATCCAGGTTCCCAAGTTCCCACTGTAACAAAATGAAAAATAAATCTCTATTGCATAACAGCCAGTATACGTGTGGGTTGTTTTGCCATGATTTAGCCATTATTCTGTATTCTAAATCAGTAGAGCAGGATTGTGATGTAGTGACTTGAATAAAGTCAAAGACAGAATTGGCAGTTAACTTTGGCTATCTTGATTACATCTAAAATTCTTCTCAATATCTTTTCCTATATCACTTTCAGCCCAAATAGCTTCATGTCTTTGATATCATTAGAATAATCATTTGTCTTAGGGTCTATTTTTATTTTTTTTCAACACTGGAGTTACTATACAAAAGGTTTCTAAGAAAATGTGGAAGTTACATATTTCCTGAATTTTAGAAATCACTCAGAAAAAAAAATACTATGTCTCTGAAAGTAGAAACACATTGAATTTTTTCAAGGATAGGTGCTTTCATATAGTCAGAGCTATAAAAGGTGAATTAGGGGCTGGCACTGTGGTGCAGCAGGTTAAAACCCTGGCCTGAAGTGCTGGCATGCCATATGGGCACCGATTCTAGTCTTCTGATCCAGTCTAGTTCTTCTGATCCATCTCTGTGCTAATGCCTGGGAATGCAGTAGAAGATGATTCAAGTCCTTGGGCCCCTTCATCCATGTGGGAAACCCTGAGGAAGCTTCTGGCTCTTGGCTTCGGATCAGCGCAGCTCTGGTCGTTGCGGCAATCTAGGGAGTGAACTAGCAGATGGAAGACCTCTCTTTCTGTCTCTACCTCTCTGTGTATCTCTGTCTTTCAAATAAATAAAATAAATCTTTAAAAAAAGGTGAATTAAAATAATGCATGGAAGCTCCTAGAACAGTAGTGGGCACTCCCAGAATCTAGTAATCTAGTTATTCCCACACTCTTAGCTAAGTATTTCCTTATCTGATGGAGAAACATATATTCCAATTATTTTCTCTAACACCTGCAACTTTAAAATATATCACTATCTATATAATATAGATATCAATTATAACAATATCAATAAAATAACAGATCCTGTTGATAATATCTCCTCTTAAAATACAAAGAACTCATAAGATGAGTTTAACAGCCTTTATTCTGAAGCAAAAAGTGAGACAGTAGCCATGGATGTAGCTATGTGAAATTACAATCAAGATAGCAAAGAATTGTGGTAACCTCAACCGAACCTGAATATGTTTCAAGAGATTCAGTCTTATATTTACCTAGTCTGGATTTATGTTTCCCTAGCAACTATAATTATATACACATGGTAGTATCATATGATTTTGTGTATACATAAGAATCTTTTAATATTATTTATAATTAAAATATCTAACAATGTGGTAATGAAAATACAACGTAGCATATTAATGTGGGTGCAGACAGAAAGTTACTAGAACATAAATTTGGTAAATTCAAGTATTTGGGTATTTTATAAAGTAAAGAACAAAAGTGATTTTAAAATTGAACATAGGTTAAATATGAGATTTAAGAGTCTCCCTTAAATCCAAGTTACTAATCTGGAAAAATGTTTGCACTTTTAATACACCAAAGAAACTTGTTTCCCTTATGTGTGTGTTTATTAGCACTCTTTCCTTTGCTTGAAATTTCTTACTCCTGTTTATGTAGATATCCTTTCAACCAACTGGTATCTCTGCTTTATGACTATCATCTTTCTGCGATTAACCTTTATGATGTCTTTGAACTTCTCTTGTGATCGTTGTGTATAAAATGCTTTCAAAATATTGAGTGCTAGACAGTGAGTCAGTCATTTGGTGGAGAGTTTTACTATCTTCTATGAAGTCTTTTGATGGAGATTCTGATTCAGAAAGCCCAATGCCACAGGCCAAGTGAAAAATGAAACCACAATTTTAGATCAGGTGTTTTTTATTCCAAAACATTCTCCAATATAGTATAAAACTGACCTGAAGAAATTTATGTATCATATGGGATTATGCTAAGTGAAATCAGCCAGACCCAGAATCCATACACCACATGTTTTCTCTTATCTATAGAAGTTAATATAGAGAGAGTATAAAAAGTATGAGGACATCATACTTTTGGCATACAGTTATAAATATTGATTCACAGAATTATACTACATACATGACAATGTGCCCTCCATTCCCTGCTTTTTTTTATTAAACTTTTCTTTAATGAATATAAATTTCCAAAGTACAGCTTATGGGTTACAATGGCTTCCCCCTCCCAAAACTTCCCTCCCACCCACAACCCTCCCCTTTCCCGCTCCCTCTCCCCTTCCAATCACATCATGATTCATTTACTTTTCTTTTTTTTTTAACTTTTATTTAATGAATATAAATTTCCAGTGTACAGCTTATGGATTACAATGGCTTCCCCCTCCCATAACTTCCCTCCCACCCGCAACCCTCCCCTCTCCCACTCCCTCTCCCCTTCCATTTGCATCAAGATTCATTTTCAATTCTCTTTATATACAGAAGATCAATTTAGTATAAAGATTTCAACAGTTTGCACCCACATAGAAACACAAAGTGAAACATACTGTTTGAGTACTAGTTATAGCATTAAATCACAATGTACAGCACATTAAGGACAGAGATCCCCACATGAGGAGCAAGTGCACAGTGGCTCTTGTTGTTGACCCAACAAATTGACACTCTCGTTTATGGCGCCAGTAACCATCCTAGGCTGTCGTCATGAGTTGCCAAGGCTATGGAAGCCTTCCAAGTTTGCCGACTCTGATCATATTTAGACAAGGTCATAAAAGACAGAGTGAGGATAGTAACCAATGATCCTAAGAGTGGCATTTACCAGGTTTGAACAATTATACAGCATTAAGTGGGGAAGAGGACCATCAGTACACACAGGTAGGGAGTAGAGCCATTGGTGGTAGAGTGGAGGTTATGATTACAAAGGAATGAGGCCCAAGTGCACTAGACAGGGCCTAGAACAAAGGACAGAGTCATTATTAGAGGAGCTAAGAAAGGTGCTGTCTAAGCTACAAGTAATTTTTCTGATTGAGAGGCAAATAGAACCTGATAGAAGGGGCTTGATAATAATCTGGTGGGCATTAGGCCTTGTAAATTCAGAGGCCCAGACCTACCTATCTCTTCACATGGGGTATATCCTAAGGGAGGTGTGAATCTCCTAGGGGAACGCACTCTGTTGACTTTCATTACTTGGCTGGCCTGGGAGGAGAGCTGGGCAGGTAAAGGCAGGTGGCATCACTAACAAGAAATTTACAGTTCTGCCTGCAATGTTGCTGACCCTACTTGACCATACCCTCAACTGCAGTGGTCACTTTGGAAGCTGGGCAGAGTGAAGGGCTTTTCAGCTTAGAGCCAATAAGATCTGTGGGTCTGACCTGGGCATCCTTCGACTCCAGGGCAGGTCCATTTCCAGTGATCCAACACTTGGCACAGCTGCCAGGGCTCTTCACAAGCTGACTTCTGCTGAAGCCCAGGCTTACCACATTGAAAGCCACTGCAGTGGACTGGCCTGTTGGGACTCCTTGAGGGCAGATCACTGTATAGATCAGCCATTAATAGGCCTGCCACCCATTGCTTCTGATGCCGAGCTTTCTTTTCCTCCTGGTTTGTGTTAAAGCAGACCAGAGGATGCAAGTCAAGGGAGTGCCCAAGTCCCATCTCTATTCTTCAGTGGCCTGAACTACAAGTCTATAGTCACAGGCATGTTCTGTAGTAGTTTTTCTAAGGTAGACAATGCCCATGAGGAAAATTATATTCTCACTTTAAAACTTTCTTTCCCTTTGGTCTGAAAGGGAGGTTTTTTCTACTTACTGTATACTTCACTGATGGCGAAGTGAATCTAGCTATGAGATTATTATTTAAGTTCTTATTTTGGCTATGCTATTACAGAAAAATGTTAGCCATCTCTTTTATAAGGTCTAAAGATTAAATTGTGCATCCTACAGATTCCTTTATAATAGAATTAGTTTCCTACCTTGAAGAGAATAGAGAAATGAAAGAACAAGTTGGGCTTAGAATAGAGAAATGAAGGAGCAAGTCCTAGATCGCTTGCTGACAACAGCAATATCACATGAATACTTAGCAAATAGTTTCAACCATTAGATAACAACTTAAGAAAACATTTACCAGAAGGTCCAATGCCTTCTATAAATTTTAAGAATCATGTATTTGAAAACACCTCTTAAATATCTAACATGGTGTAGTTTGTTTAACCAGTAAACTTAAGCACAACCATCTAAAATGTTTTTAGTTTCTTTTTCCCAACACGTTTAAAACATATGATACACAGATTCAGGTCACACAAATTAAAATCTATCTTTGATTGATTTTAGCAGCTTAAATTTATGGACAATCTTTTCTATAAGCCATTTAAAATAAAACTCTTAATAAAATTTCCCCATGTGGACATACAATATGTACACACATATAACATAGCATAATAGACCAATTTAGCAATTTTAATAATAGCTTTTAAAATCTTTAACTCTTTTTGTAGATTGCCAACTGATTTGAATTGCTTTTTGTTTTTAGTAACCTCAGTTAACCATACTTTCTCTCAGTTGGTACTGTTAATACATTATTGGCTTCATCTGTTTACAGAGCCATCCCAAAGTACTGAATACAATAAAAGTGGCTGGAAAAAGTCCATAGGAACCTATAGGTGGACAGCTAAACACAGAACCAACAATACTTTAGTTTTATGAGCAGCACATCATATATAACTATGGATGACAAAAGACTTTAAGTCGCCATGTTTAAAATTATAAACTCATCAACCAACAAGAGGCACTTGCTTACTTCACAGTATTTTTGAAAGCACCTGTAGGATTTTACAAGTATTTAACCCTTTATGCCTCTGGGGCTTTCTCATTAAGATAACTATCATGTCTAGTAACACAAGATCATTAGACTTTTTAATTCTCAAACATTTGTATTAATAGCATTTTCCATTATAGAAACTTAAAGTCTGGTACCACATCACATCTTGACAGTCCTTCTAATATAATCCAAATAGACTGATTCGTTGGTGTCTCTATAAGATGAGAGACATAGGTCCTTCGATTTTTTCAGTTGGGCCCAAACTGGAAAAACCAAAGTCCAGGATTTACTGGAAATTTTAGAGACCAGATTGTTTGAAACTTTGATTTTTTGAATGCCTGTCAAGAATGCCAAGAAGGCTCAAAATCCAAAATATCTGGTTGAAATAAGATTCCTTAAAATCATGACATAACATAGACCAAATTTGATCATTGTTACAAGGTGATTATTCAAATCTTTGAAAATAAGCACATATTTAAATAACCCATAGCTCTTAATAAAAATTCAGCTGTTTTTGAACAATTAGAATTTAACAGACATCAAGAGAACATAATAGATTACTTTAACACATTGATTTAACAGAGCATCAGAGTTTAATTCTATGTCAGAGAGAAATTGAGCTTCCTGTGATCTTTTGCTGTGAGGTTTCCTTCCTTTACCTTCTTTCATATTGGTGACCATGTTTCTGTGTTTCTGTGTGTAACACATCTTTAAGCATCTTTTGCAGGGCAGGATAAGTGGCAACAAATTCTTTCAGTTTCTGTTTGCTATGAAAAGTCTTAATTTCACCTTCATTCACAAATGAGAGCTTTGCAGGATATAGTATTCTGGGCTGGCAGTTTTTCTCTCTTAGTACCTGGGCTATGTCTTGCCATTCCCTTCTAGCTTGTAGGGTTTCTGATGAGAAGTCTGCTGTGAGTCTAATTGGAGATCCTCTGAAAGTAATCTGACGTTTCTCTCTTGCACCTTTTAGGATCTTTTCTTTGTGTTTCACTGTGGTGAGTTTGATTACAATGTGTCGTGGTGAGGATCTCTTTTGGTCATGTTTATTAGGGGTTCTATAAGCTTCCTGTACTAAGATGCCTCTGTCCTTCTCCAAACCTGGGAAATTTTCTGCTAGTATCTCGCTGAAAATGCCTTCTAATCCTTTCTTCCTCTCCATGCCTTCAGGAACTCCTAGAACCCTAATGTTGGGTTTTTTAATAGTATCCTGTAGATTCCCGACAATATTTTTTAGATTTCTAATTTCTTCTTCTTTTCTTTGGTTTGCCTGTTTCCTTTCCTGTTCTCTGTCTTCTAGTCTGATATTCTCTCTTCTGCTTCGCCCATTCTGTTTTTAAGGCTCTCTAATGTGTTTGTCATTTGATCTATTGAATTCTTCATTTCATTATGATTTCTCGTCACTATCACAGTTTCTTGTTCCACTAGTTGTTTCATTTCATTTTGATTCCTCCTTAATATTTCATTTTCACGAGAGAGATTTTCTATCTTGTCCATTAAGGATTTCTGTAGTTCAAGAATTTGTTTTTGAGAGCTTCTTAGTGTTCTTATCAATTTTTTGAGATCCGCTTCTTGCATTTCTTCCATCTCATCATCTTCATAATCTTGAATTGGGGTGTCTTTTTCATTTGGGGGCATCATAGTGTCTTCCTTGTTCTTGTTAGCTTGGTTTTTGCGTTTGTTGTTTGGCATGTTGGAGATATTTGGTTTCTTCACTGTGGTGTATTTTCTTGTTACGCTATGGCTCTATATGAAGTGGACTGTCTACTTTCAGTGGAGCTTTAGAGGCTTGAGATGAGTGTGGACTGAGAGCTGGGTTTGGTTCCTCAGGGTTGAGGGTGTGTCAAAGATGACACTCCCAGGTTAGGTGTGGTAAATCTCTCTCTCTTTTTTTGATTCAAAAGGGAAGTAATTCCGCACAGCTGAACGTAATTGGAGGTAGTTAGCAGGCAAATGATATACCTACAGGAGCCAGAGATCAGAAGCTCTTTCCCAAGGACCACACAGGGAATCTCTGCTGCCCTCAGTGTGGGCTCCAATTCTCCTGCAGTCTCCCACTGGGTTGCCAACTTAGATGCTAATCTCCTGTTATTTCACCCCTCCCCCCAGAGTCAGGTGTTTTTGCTAGGCTCAGGGCTGGTGCAGACCTGAGGTCGCCCTGCTTATGACGTATGTCCAAAATGGCGCCTGCTCTGTCTTGCTCGCCTTTGAGAGGTGAACGGAGAGAGAGAAACTTGTGTCCGTATCGGTCACTTTTTTTATTTTTTTCCTCTCTCTCTTCTAGTTAGCCTGGTGAATTTTTCCCCACGGAGTTTCAAGCCTCGTTCCCTCTAGCCTCCTCTTTCCGCTTGCCCGCTGGTGTCTCGGGCTATTGAGGTTCGGCTCACCTCGCATTCCAGCGCTGGTTTGTTGAGTCTGCCGCTGGTGCCCCGAACTTGGGCTCCCACGCTCTCCACGCAGGTCCACTGTGAATCACTAGTTCCGGAAGAGTTTCCTCTGCTGTTTCATCCCCTACTCTTCCTTGACCCTGCAGTATCTCCACTTATATTAAACTGTCTCTCCCCCGGACTAATAGTGTGCTTCCTGCCTATTCCGCCATCTTGCCGCTCCCATGATTCATTTTCAATTCTCTTTATATACAGAAGATCAGTTTAGTATATATTAGGTAACGATTTCACCAGTTTGCCCCCATATAGCAACACAATGTGAAAGAAAATACTGTTGGAGTACTAGTTATAGCATTAAATAAGAGTGTACAGCACATTAAAGACAGAGATCCTACATAATATTTTTTTTAAATTAATTAATTTTCTATGCCATTTCCAATTTAACACCAGGTTTTTTTTTTTTTCATTTCCAATTATCTTTATATACAGAAGATTGATTCATTTTTCAGGAATCTCACATTGTGATATTAGTATCAACCTTTCCAAGAAAAATATTATATGTACATATATATAATATCTATATATGAAATGAATATGACAAAATGTTAAAAATGTTCAATCATAAAAAAGAATAATTGCCAAATTGAAATCAATTTTGTACTTTCCTGTAATTCTACCTATCAATGGCATGAAATACACAAACTGTCTAGGTTTGAGGGTTATACCAGAAAAGAAAATTGACAAAGTCTCTCCCATCATGAGATTTTATTCTTACAGGGAATGTGTGTGTGTGTGTGTGTGTGTGTGTGTGTGTGTGTGAGAGAGAGAGAGAGAGAGAGAGAGAGAAAGAGAAAGAGCGCTTTTCAAATATAGTTGTCAGGAAGACGACAAAACAGTCTGATAACAGAAATTAATGGAGGCTGTAGTTCCTTAGATTAGGTCAAAGAAGCTTCTCTGGGACTTAAATAATTAATAATATTTAACATGAAATGTTCTAGAGGATGAGCTTTGCACGTCGAGATCATAGAGAGTGCAAATACCTGGACAAGAACAAGTTTGGAGGATTTAAAAAATAAGCAGGAAGTCGTGTATCTGGAAATTTCTGTGTAAGAATGAACTGATGTGATGTGAGGCTTGAGAAGGCTGGAGCTAGATTACATATGGCTGAGCAATGTGTCTTGGATATTATGCTGAACTTTCAGGCTTAAAACACAGGAATCTGTGCAATTTTCAAAAATGAGTCTCATAGTGGGTGAAGAAGAAAACTTGGAGATCAGAAGAAAGAGTGGGCAATAGAAGCACAATGAAGAGGTTAACACAATACTCTACATAAGAAATGATGACAGCTAGAACCAAGAAGGGGTATGGGAAAGATATGTGGATTTGAGACTCCATTAGGCAAGCAGTGTGAACCAAACATGTCAATAGGTTGTATGTGGGGAGTGAAGAATATAGGGCATCATGGTTTGAATATTTTTGTTTCCTCCAAATTTGTTTTGAAATGTAATCTCGAAATCAGGAGTAATGAGTTCTAATGAAAGGTGTTTAGTCATGAAGACTGCCCCCATGAATAGCTTCAAGCTGCTAGATAAGAGGCTAGTGGGAAAGGGCTTGTCTTGCCTCCTGGAGTTTTTCGGCCATTCTTCCCCTCTAGGGGATGCAGAGTTCAAGGTGAGCTCTTGGAAGTAGAGACTGGGCTCTCGCCAGACATCAAATTTGCCTTAGAGTTAAGTTCTCAGCATCCAGAACTGGGAAAGAAATATTCTTTTCTTTATAAATTATCCATCATCAGCCATTCTGTTATATCAGCACAAACTACCAAACACAAAGAGGGGACTAACAGAACGTTTAGTCATATACATTGGAACCAAGTAAGCCTGAATTCAAATCTAGGCCATGTTTGGCCCTGCAATTTTGATCAATAAATTTGTCCCCTGTTACCTTCACTTTCCTCATCTGCAAATTGAGACCATATCTACCATCCGACATAAACATTTAATAAAGGTCAATAATAGTATTAGTACTATGTTTACTGCAACCTGAAAAGCACCAATTGAATTGAGATTCTAATTGAAATCATATTTTCTTTTTTTTTTAATCTTTTTTTTTTGACAGGCAGAGTAGACAGTGAGAGAGAGAGAGACAGAGAGAAAGGTCTTACTTTGCCATTGGTTCACCCTCCAATGGCTGCCGCGGCCGGCGCGCTATGGCCGGCGCACCACGCTGATCTGAAGCCGGGAGCCAGGTGCTTCTCCTGGTCTCCCATGGGGTTCAGGGCCCAAGCACTTGGGCCATCCTCCACTGCGCTCCAGGGCCATAGCAGAGAGCTGGACTGGAAGAGGGGCAACTGGGACAGAATCCGGCGCCCCGACTGGGACTAGAACCCGGTGTGCCGGCGCTGCTAAGCGGAGGATTAGCCTGTTGAGCCGCGGCGCCGGCCCGGAATCATGATATTTACAAACCTGTTAAATAGTTGCTAGTCTGTTAAAAGCTAACAACATTTGTTTTCCTTTTTTTATTGCCAGAAATTCAATATGATACATAAAATATTGACTGAGTGGCCACCTAACAACAAAAGAGAACTGTGACAGGCAGGAGAAAATTAAAAACAAACAAGAAATAGTCCTTGCTTTCAGAAACCCCAAAGTTTACCAAGGGGAAACATTACACTTGGCAAAACATTACTCTCACCATGAGTTAAATGCAGCAATGTCATCATATAAAAATTATAATGTTGACATATGAAAAACTTCAAAAAGTTTGTGGGATATAGAATATCATGTTCATTTCTCTGTGAAATTTTTGAAGTCCCCTCATATCTGTGGGTGAAGGAGCTTGTATATCTGGGTAAGTGCAGACATATGTCATTGGAGAATATTATAAAGAAGAATTTTCCTGGGCGTAGTGCAGAAAAGGGTCAAAAGGAGGACATACTATATTGAAGAACAGCATCAGTAAATGGAAAAACACACTTGAAACAGTATGGAACCAAACCTGGGTCCATTCAGCAACCCAAAAATTGACACTGGAAGTAGTGACAGAAAGAGTTTGCTTTGCACGGTGCCAGATAAGGATAACTGGAGGCTAATGTCCAAGGTCCTGCACAGCCTGCTGGCTTTCAGGCTAGGATTTTTTAAGGTAAATACACGGATTAGGGGCACAGGGTGCATAATAACCACAAGACTGTTAAGTGGTAAGGTGAGCAGGGTGAGCAGGAGATAGCTCAGCACTCTCATCATCAGCCTTCTGATTCCAGCCAGTTTGAGGTCGATGGATCTGGGGTCAGCGTTCTCCATCTGGTAAGGTTTCTGTTCCTGTAAAACACACCCAGCAGGTACAGCTAGAAATTATCTACAACCTTAAAGGGGATTTGAAGATCCTGTGACTCTGATTCATGGCTGACAGTGTAGCTCAGGTTACGATTACTGTGGCTCAGCCTGCTTTGACAGTTCATGCATGCACTTCTAGTCTTTATCACTTGCTGCCTAGTTCAATTCTCATGGTCTGAACTCATGTCTGAAAAACTCTGGTACAGTGTTTCGTTACTGTTCAACCTCAAGTGTGATTCCTGAATAGAGAGCAGTGTAATTTAACTAGTTCTGAGAAGACAGAGTAGCAACAGCATGCTGGATAAGGCAGGCAAGACAGAGACCCTGCTCTATTGATGTCTGCTGAACTCTAAGGCAGGCTGAGGCAAGACTTTAAAAGCCATGCTACAGAGTTGGCTCAGCGGCTCGCTAGGCTAATCCTCTGCCTACAGCGCTGGCATCCCGGGTTCTAGTCCCGGTAGGAGCGCCGGATTCTGTCCGGGTTGCTCCTCTTCCAGTCCAGCTCTCTGCTGTGGCCCGGGAAGGCAGTGGAGGATGGTCTAAGTGCTTGGGCCCTGCACCCTCATGGAGTGCCAGCCACAGTGTGCCGGCTGTAGCGGTCATTTGGGGGTGAACCAACGGAAGACCTGTCTCTCTGCCTCTCACTGTCTAACTCTGCCTGTTTAAAAAAAAAAAAAAAAAAAAAAAAGCTATGCTGGAGAGTTAGAAGCTATTTGCACAGGCAACACAATATCTGAGTTTCAAGCATTACCAAATGTATATTTTAAAAATATTACCCTTTGGTTTTTGAAACTTAAATCAGAGTAAAAACTGGGATTTTCATTTTGCTTTTGCTTTTATTTTTGGTTGTTGTTGGATGGAGGTAGAAGTGGCATAATGTGGCATAATTTGATAATTATTAGCCATATAGAGTTTTTATTATGCTTTTTGTCCTCTCATAGTCAGTCATTCATTAGCAAAGTGAAGGTCACAAAAACAAGTCAGGGACATAAACCTAACTCGCAGCTCCAGATTTTTGGAACAATAATTTATGCAGCTAAATAATGTGAACATATGCCTGGATGCTGCCTGATAGGGGGAAGGCTCGATTTTTACATGTAAAAATTACCTTTATATGCACAAAATAAATGATAAAAGCTGTGCCACTTTTAATCAATCCGTATTGCTGGAACTAGGCTCTATAGCTATTAAAAGACTTCTACTTCCCTCGACTTCCTTATGCCATGCAGCTTAGTCATGCCTCCTTGAGCACATGGAGGCATGAATAAACTTTAAAAGAGAAAGAGGAATATGCCTTCACTGGTTCTGTAAACATAGCAGCTGATGTGTTTGCCCTAAAGGGAGAGATCTGCCACTTTGTAAGTTAAGCCTGAGTGAATTGCAAGCCTTCTAGACAGATACTCGGGAAACACATTGGCAAAGTTTTAAAATAAAATCATTACCCTGCTTCCACGGCACAGGACATGGAGGGAAGCTGGGCCTTTGGAAAGGCAGGCTGAAAGGTTCAAGCAGAAAGGTCTGTGCCTTTTGTGATCATTAGACTCTGATGCAGCAACCTTCAGAGACCTGCTTGGCAAATGAGGAATTGAAATTAGCCAGTACCTTGTTCAAGGTCGTTTGAGTGGAAGCCCTAGGACTGCAGCTCAGCCTCATGAAAGCACATGCAGTGGATTTTCCAGCCTTTGGCTACACATATCCAGTGGTAAGGGCCGTGATTGGGTATGATTTCACCCTGTCTCTTCATTGTGGAGTTACTTACATTGGAGAAGTGTAGCTTTATGGTGTCCTAATCCAGTCTTGCTTCTTTCTCACCATAGAAATATAAATCTGTTACAATCTCACACTGTTTTCTTTCAATGCGTTCATCCATTCATTCATCAGACATTTCTTAAGCACCTGTGGTCTGAGTGCTGTGGTAAAACCCCAAAGGAGTTCATAATAGTGAGTAAAGGAGCAGAGACAGACACTAAGCATATAATCAGCAGAGGGTATGGGAACTATTTGAAGTGTTTTTAAAGAAGAAGAGAAGCATACATGAAATTGAGTGATAAACCCTTATTCTTGCCCTCTAATTGGCTGAAAACATAGTACTTAAGTTTCTGCTAAGCCCATAAGAAATGCAAGGTGCCAGACACAGATACATGCAGATTCAATTCTTAACCTGGACTTAAGCAAAAAGAGATGTTTTCTGCAACACCACCTGGTCTGACTAAGTTGGAAAATCTCCTAATTTGTGACATTAAGGTAACAGACCGCAAAAGCAGTAATATGATTTAAAACAAGTGAATCTCAGTTGAAATCACATCAATTCACCTGCAGGATTCCTTTACTTAGATTAAATTGTTAATAGATCAGACCCTTGAGACATTGATCTTGGTGAGCATTTGGCCTGTGGTAGATATGCCTTTCATACACTTCCCCAATGTCTTTAAAAGTTCTCACAAGGTAGCTGCAATAGAAGCATGACAAAGGATCTTTGAAATGAATCAGTTTCTAGAAACCATGCCTTATCAAGAGACTGGAAAACATAATGTGCCTATCCTTTCCTTCAAACTTGAACAAAGAAAAATGACCAATAAAATAAACTGCTTGAATTTAAAAATCCACTTACCTCCTAAAAACAAGGTAATTAAATGCCATTTCAATTTTTATACAAAGGATTCACTAGGGCCTGATATCATAAAACCTTGAAGTCATGAATAAGTTACCATTTACCTGTGAAAGAGGCTTTAGAACAGCTCAGAGCTTTCAAGTTGTTTTCGATCTTTTTTCCTCTTACTTTTTTTCCATTAAGAATAAGTCAACAAAGAGCATTTTAGAAGGAAAAATGTACTTACGTTCAATGTAATAAATAATATATTTAGGTTTATACATTGACTTAAATGATTATGATGCTTCTTATGCTTCTGTTAAATTTTGTACATCCTATCTTCTTCAAAGCCTGCAATGCTTTAAAATCTCTACCCTTAGCGTTGAATAACAAAAGTAAGAATATTTATACTTGATTTTAAATTATTCTTCAGTCATTGACAGTAAAATTCTTTCCTAGTTTTAGGGAAAGGGTTCTGCAGAATGCATCTCTGTTAAGGAGAAATCTGAGGCTTCCCTTGAGTGATGGAATCCAGTGCAATGACTGGCATTGTGGTGCAATGGTTAAGCTGTTCTTTACAATGCAGGCATTACATATTAGAGTTACAGCTGCTCTCCTGCTGGTTCAGTTCCCATATAATGCATCTGAGAAAGCAGTAGATGATGACCCAAATACTTGGGCCCCTGCCACTGATGTGGGCTGGAGTTCCAAGCTCCTGGTTAGGCCTGGCCCAGCCCTGACTGTTGCAACCAATTAGGGAGTAAATCAGTGAATAGAAGTGTTCTCCATCTCCCATTCTCTCACTATCTCCCTCATTTACTGTCTCTCCTTCTCCCTCTCTGTCATTCTGCCTTTCAAATAAATAAATAAGCCATTATGGGAAAACAAAAAGAGAAACTCAAAAGGCCTGCTGATACCTGTGACTGGGCATAAGAGGGAGACTAATAGATATACATAAACTAGCACTATCTATGATTAAAAAAAGAAACACACACACACACACAGTTGTGCTCTTACCTTTTCAATGACTCTAACTTATCTGGCACTCTTTTTAAATCTTTTTTTTTTTTAATTTTTATTTTTGACAGGCAGAGTGGACAGTGAGAGAGAGAGAGACAGAGAGAAAGGTCTTCCTTTTGCCGTTGGTTCACACTCCAATGGCCGCCACGGTAGCGCGCTGCGGCCGGCGCACCGTGCTGTTCCGATGGCAAGAGCCAGGTGCTTCTCCTGGTCTCCCATGGGGTGCAGAGCCCAAACACTTGGGCTATCCTCCACTGCACTCCCTGGCCACAGCAGAGAGCTGGCCTGGAAGAGGGGCAACCGGGATAGGATCGGTGCCCCGACCGGGACTAGAACCCGGTGTGCCGGCGCTGCAAGGCGGAGGATTAGCCTGTTGAGCCACGGCGCTGGCCTATCTGGCACTCTTTTAAATGCTGGATTCTCTGGCTGTGTTTACATCTGTCTTGTCTGATAGACCTGTGACTTTACTACTTACTATCTGCCCTGATATTTTGCAGACATTATTACTATCAAATAAATTTCTTATTGTTTGTCTCAAAAGTTGCCAGTATCAGATTGACCTTGGTGACTTGTTAAAAATGAAGATTACCACAAACCTACTTTTGAGCAGAGAACTGAGAAAACTTTGTTTCAAACAAGGACTCTGAATGATAGTTTTGCTCAAGTTAAAGCTGAAGAATCATTGAATTACCATGTAAAAAATCTTTGGTATCAGCATTCATCTATAAAATCTTGAGCTGTATTTTTATTTAACTCAGCTTAGTCATGAGTTACCTCATTTCCTTTTTTAAGTTGCAAAAACTGCATGAGTGAGTAAAGGAAAGGATTTAAAGTAAGGCAAACATGAGTTCAATTTTGTTTCAATCTCTTCATGGATAGAACAGATAAATTGATAGTACGGTTGGATTATGGTCTGCCTACTTCCAGGGCATAAAACCCCATGAAAACAGTGTCCAAGAGCACCTAACTTACTGTGCATCTTCAGAACCTTGACAGTCACCAGCAAGTCATAATTGTTCAAAAATGTATGTATTATGAGTTTGTTGTAGAAATTAATTTGATGAAATGCATGCATAAATTATAGTGGTACCGTGAAAGTAAACTGAACAGTGATTATTATGATCAGTTTAAAATTTGAGAAGTTCCATGATCAGCAAAATTATTACCACTCTGTACTGATTCTCTAGAAGAAAAATGAGATTTTACTCAGAAATACATGCAGGCTCAGCAAATTAGGAAGGTGATTATGATTCAGAGAAGCATTGTCATGTGATAGAAAATGTGTAATTAGACTGTGACTTTCCTCAAAAACATGGATGTGTTTCAAATACGTATAGAAGCACTTAGAAGGTCCTCATTTATTAGTAGTTTAGATTTAGAAATTCTTTGCAATAAAGTTGGAAAAGCACCAGCTAGTCTTTTGTTAATGGCTTAGACAATTTTAAAGGAGAATAAAAGGTATTAACACCTTTCCAGATAACTAAACTTGCACTACTTATGTTTTTGCTGCTAGAGAGTGTGAACACTTTTAAGGAGCCCAAAAATGTCTTTGAAAGAAAACCAGTAGGATGGATGGATAGAGGATAGATAGATAGATAGACAGACAGCCAGCCCGAAAGGTAGGTAATAGATCAAGGGGAAGGCAGGGGGAATTATAGGAATTTACTAACATGATATAAAGGCAAAAAGGTTTCCATTATATGCTGTTTGCCAACTTGAGAACCAGAAAAATCCATGGCATAGCTGAACCCAAGTACATACTTCTGAGAACCAAGGGAGTTGATAGCGATACTTTGATTCTAAAAGACAGACTTGGATTTATGATGCTCGAAGGCAGGAGATGGATGTGTTAGCTGAAGAAGGGAAAGAAAGCTAATTTACCTTTCTTCTGCCTTTTTGTTCTATCTAGACACTCAATCAATTGAATGGTGCCCACCCACATTGGGAGAAGATGGATCTTCCTTTCTCAGCCCATTGTTTCAAATGCCAATCTTTCCCATAAAGACTCTCATAGACATTCCCATAAATAATGCTATACCACCACCTGGATTTCCCTTATCAATAAAATTGACACCTAAAATTAACAGTGGGAAACTGTCCCTGAAATGAATTTGTTCATACTGAAAACAGATAATTTGAGTCATATTAACTCAAAACCTGAGTGAAACCTGAAAATCAAATAATATTTCTCTAATAAATGTTCAAAAAGCACTTCAAAATTTATCAAGTTTAAATGACTTCTTTGCTAATACCTAACAGTGAGAAAAAGGAAATTTAATATTCCAGGAGAGCCCTGAGCTTGGGCCAGGAAATGTCTGCTGAGTCCCTTCCCAGATCCTTACCATCAACCTTGATTGGTCTTTGAAGTCAGCCTAGGGATGGAAATGGTGCCGCATTGGAAGTAGCAGCAACAAGAGCTCCAGATGTTCTGACAGGTGGTCTCCAGGAAGACTTCACTATCAGGGCAATTAATATGGATGTGACCTTCATTCTGAAACAAGCCATAGAAGCTTTTTGATATTTTCCACATTTCAGGTCTGAGACTATTTCACAGCAGTCAAGATCAGTTAGAACAAACGTATTAAGGCTTCTGGGTTCAGATATACATGGTGTGTTAAGAGGAGAGACTGTTTATCATAGAGGGTATAAACTATTTTGTTTCTCTCTTCTATAAATGACAAAACTGTATCTAGTAATCTCCCTCTAGACGTCCACCCTTGTTCACACCACACACCCACCCTCCCACATCTCTACATATCTATAAATAGATACACATATACCCACATTTGTACATTTTATACCTTAAATTGTGGGATTATATTGAGTTATGTAATGCACACTGCATTTTCCTTGTCTCATAGACTTTACAAAGAATATATTTATTGTTTATAATGTGAAAAATTCTACTCATATTTCAAGTTTAACTTTGACTTTGTTTCTGCCAAAATCTTGCACTACCTAACCTTACCTAAATACTATTTTCTCTATGCTTACAAAGTATCCTACAACTATCAAAATCCCTTCACTCCTTATTGTATTACATTGAAATATAAGTATCCTTTATTGTTTGCTTGTAAATTGGAAGATTTAATATCTGTTCCACATTTTTTGTCTAAGGAATACAACTTTATGCATTTGATATATATAAATTTGGAAACACAGTGATCCTTCTACCACCATCTCCTTCTCACCCATACTACCTCCTTTCTTCCTCCTCCCTCTTCCTTTCTCATTCTTACTTTTCACAGAGATCAATTTTCATTTAATTTTATACTCATAAGATTAACTCTACACTAAGTAGAGTACTATGAAGAAAAAAGAAAAAGAGAGAAAAAAACAAACTAACAAGAAAAACATTGTTGCTTGACAGTCGGGGCAAGGGCTGTTCAAAATCATCAGCATTTCGAGGTTTCAGTTTCCCTCCTAGAGATTACATTTTAAGTACTCTAGTAGTTACCACAGATCAGAGAGACCATATGGTATTTGTCTTTTCATGACTGGCTTATTTCACTAAGTATAATGGTTTCCAGTTGCATCCATTTGTTGCAAATAACAGGAAATAATTTTTTTTTCTGCTGTGTAGTATTTCATCGTGTATATATACCAAACCTTCTTTATCCAGTCTTCAGTTGATGGACATCTGGATTTATTCCAAATCTTAGCTATTGTAATTGAACTGAAATGTACATGGGGATGCAGATCACTCTTTCATATGTTGATTTCATTTTCTTTGATAAATTTTCAGGGGTGGTATGACTGGGTTATATGGTAGGTCTATATTCAGCTCTCTGAGATATCCCCATACTGTGTTCCACATGGGTGTACCAGTTTCCATTCCCACCAACAGTGGATTAGGGTACCCTTCTCCCCAATCCTTGCTAGCATTTGTTGTTTGTTGATTTCTATAGGAGAGACATTCTAACATGGGTGGGATGAAACCTCATTATGGTTTTGATTTTCATTTCCCTGATGGCTAGCAATTTTGAGCATTTTCATTATCTATTGGCCATTTGAATTTCCTCTCATGAAAAATGTCTGTTCAGGTCCTTTGTCCATTTCTTGACTATGTTTGTTTTGTAGCCGTTGAGTTTCTTGAGCTCTTTATAGATTCTGGAAGTTAATCCTTTATTAGTTGCATAGTTTGCAAATATTTTATCCTATTCTTTCTGTTACCTCTTTGCTGAGTGTTTCTTTTGCAGTGCAGAAACTTCTCAGTTTCATGTAATCCCACTTGTCAATTTTGGCTTTGATTGCCTGTGTTTCTGAAGTCTTTTCCAAGAAGTCTTTCCCTATGCAAATGTCTTGTAGCATTTCTCCCAATGTTCTCCATTAATTTGATGGTATATTGTCATAGATTTAGGTCACTGATTCATTTTGGGTAGATTTTTGTGTAAGGTGTAAGGTAGAGGTTTTGTTTAATACTCAGTATGCAGAGATCGAGTCTTCCCCACACCAGTTGTTGAAGTAACTGTCTTCACTCCAGGGGTTGATTTTTGTTCCTTTGTCAAAATAAGTTGGTTATAGAGGCATGGATTAATTTCTGGATTTTCTATTCTGCTCCACTGGTCTATACATCTGCTTTTATGCCAATACCAGACTGTTTTGATTGCAAATGTCCTGTAGTATATCCTCAGATCTGGTATTGTGATGCCTCCAATTTTGTTTTAATTGTTTAAGATTGCTTAGCTATTTGGGGCTTTTCTGTTTCCATATGAATTTTAGCATCGTTTTCTCTGGATCTGAGAAGAATATTGTTGGTGTTTTGATTGGGATCACATTGAATCTCTAAATTGCTTTCAGTAGTCCGGACATTTTGCTGATGTTGATTCTTCCAATCAATGACTATTAAAAAAAATTTCTACTTTTTTATGTCTTCTTTTATTTATTTCTTTAATGTTTTGAAATTTTCATCACAGAGATCTTTGACTTTCTTGGTTAAATTTATTCCAAGGCATTTAAAATTTTGTAGCTATTCTGAATGGGACTTTTCTTAGAAGTTCTACCTCAGCTATGGCATTGTCTGCATATTCAAATGTTACTGATTTTTGTGTGTTGATTTTATATCTTGCTACTTTACCAAACTCTTTTACAAGTTCCAATAGTCTCTTTATGGAGTCTTTTGGGTTCCCTATATATAGAATCATGACATAGCAAACAGAGATAGTTTCACTTCTTTCTTCCTTATTTGTATCCCTTTAATTTCTTTTTCTTGCTTGATGGCTCAGAGTACAACTTCTAGGACTATATCATATAACAACAGTGAGAGCAGGCATCCTTACCTGGTTCTGGATCTTAATGGGAATGCCTCCAATTTTCCCCCATTCAGTAGGATGCTGGCTGAGAATTTGTTATAAATTGCTTTGATTATGTTGAGGAATATTCCTTCTATACCAAGTTCGCTGAAGGTTTTCATCATAAAACAGTATTGAATTTTTTCAAATGCTTTCTCTGTATCTATTAATATAATCATATGTTTTTTGGTCTTCAGTGTGTTAATGTGGTGTATCACCCTTATTGATTTTTTGGATGTTGCATGATCCCTGCATACCAGGTATAAATTCTACTTGGTCTGGGTGAATGATCTTTCTGATGCATCGTTGGATTTGCTTGGCTAGTATTTTGTTGAGGATTTTCATATTTGTGTTCATCAGGGATATTGATCTATCATTCTCTTTCTTTGTCCTATCTTTTTCTGACTTAGGAATTCAGCTGATACAGGCTTCATAGAAAATTTTGGGAGGATTCCCTCTCTTTCAGTTCTTTGAATAGCTTGAGAAGAACTGGAATTATTTCTTTAAATTTCTGATAGAATTCATCAATGAAGCCATCAGAGCCTGAGCATTTCTTTGTTGGAAGGGTCTTTATTATTCAATCTGTTTTGGTTATTGGTTTGTATGTCTTCATGACGTGATTTAGGTAGCTTGTATGCATCCAGGAATCTATCAATTATAGTCTGTGTCTCAGATCTTTTATATAGCCAGGTGCCCTGTAATTGGATGCATCTACATTTATTATAGTCACGTCATCCTGTTGTATTCCTCCCTCATTCATTATATAGTATCCTTCTCTGTCTCTTTTAACAGTTTGGGTTGAAGTCTATTTTGTCTGATGGCTACACTTCCCCTTTTTTTCGTTCCAATAGCATGGAATATTTTTTTCCATCCTTTCACCTTCAGTCTACTTATATCTTTGCTGTTGAGATATGCTTCTTGTAGGCACAAAACAAATGGGTCTTGTTTTTTAATCCATTTGACAAGTCTGTATCTTTAAGGCTTGTAGATTTAAGGCCATTTTCATTCAGAATAACTATTGATAAGTAACTATTTGGCCATACCATTTTTCGGTGAATATTCCTGTCATTTACTTTGGATTTCTTTTGTACTTTTACTGGGGGGATTTTCCGTCTTCACATTCTTTCATAATGATGGCTTTCTTTCTGTGTGTCTGTGTGTAGAACATCTTTTACCATCTTTTGGAAAGCTGGACAAGTGGTAACAAATTATTTCAATTTCTATTTGTTATGGAAGGTCTTTATTTTACCTTCTCTCATACATGAAAGCTTTGCAGGGTACAGTACTCTGGGTTGACAGTTTTTTTTTTTTTTCTCTTAAGATTTGGACTATATCTATTTTCTTCTAAACTGTAGGGTTTCTAATGAGACGTCAGCTCTGAGCTACTTGGAGATCCTCTGAAAGAAAACTGGCATTTCCCTCATGCACATTTTTGAATTTTTTCTTTATGCTTTACTGTGGAAAATCAGTCTACAATGTGTTGTGGTGAAGATCTTTTCTGGTCATGTCTATTAGGAGTCCTATGTGCTTTCTGTACTTGGACATTCCTTTCTTTCTCCAAATCAGGGCATTTTTCTGTAACCATTCCACTAAATAGGCCTTCTACTCCTTTCTCTCTTTTCACATCTTCAGGAATTCCTAACACCTATATGTTGGGTCATTTGAAAAATCCCATAGATCTCCAACACTGTTTTTAAGTTTTCTGATTTTTCTTCTATTTTTAGTTCAGGCTATAAAATTCTCAGAGATTTGCCTTATACCTCAGACAATTTTCTTCTGTCTCACCAACTGCATTTTTTATTTGATCTATGGAATCCTTCATTTCTAATATTTGATTTGATTTCCCTTTAAAATCTCAATTTCCTGGGAAACATTTTTATTTATATCATATACAATTGTCTTAGTTCATAGATGTATTTCTGATTGATTTTAAGTGTTCCTATGATTAATTTTTTTAATTCCACTTATAGCATTTCATTAATTTCTTCATATTCACATTCTAATATTTTTAAAAGATTTATTTTATTTATTTGAAAGACAGAGTTACAGAGAGAGGTAGAGAAAGAGAAAGTGAGGTCTTCCAAGCACTGGTTCACTCCCTAGATGGATACAATGGCCGGAGCTGTGCTGATCTGAATTCAGGAGCCAAGAGCTTCTTACAGGTCTCCCTCATGGGTGCAGGGGCCCAATGACTTAGGCCATCTTATACTGTTTCTCAGGCCATAGCAGAGAGCTGGATCAGAAGAGGAGCAGCTGGGACTAGAACTGGCACTTATATGGGAAACTGGCACTTCAGGCCAGGGCTTTAACCCACTGTGCCACAGCACCAGCCCCCACATTCTAATATTTAAATGTAGTTGTGCTCCTTTAGAGGGGTCATAGTATCTTAATTATTCTCGTTTCTTGAATTTCTGCATTCATTTATTTTTAGGCATTTGTAGAATGATTATTTTTCTCTTATGGCTTTAACTTTGAACTATGCCTTTATGGCTTAGTGGAATGTCTGCACTTTCACTGAAGACCAAGAGGTGTGTGGTAGGTGTGGCCAGGGAGCTCTGCTCAGTGCTACAGGATGGGGCGAGTATCTAGGATAACACTCAAGTTGGGCGTGGTAGCTCTCCTCTGGTTAACTGAATGGAGAGGAATGGTCACTTCTGTTGGTATGCCAATCCCTTCTTCTCCATGCTGAAGAATGCCTATGAGTTAGCCCCCAGTACATTCAATACTCATCTCCACCATCATATGAACCACGCATGTGCTCTGTGCAGTCCTTCCTGTGAGCATGGTTCCCTTTGCTATGAGCTGCTCTAGTCTACTAAGGAGCTCTGAGAGTATTCAGCAACACTTTGTGGTTACCCAGAAACCAGCTACACCCTGCCACCTCTCACACAGTCACAGTGTTTTCTTAGTCTTAGCACCCAGGGTTCTCAGGATCAAGGAGGGCAAGTAGAGCCACTCCTCCTTGCTAGTCCATCCTGTTTGAAGGGATACTGAGGTATTCCCAGAGTGGCTCTCCGTGTGTGTTCCAGCCCATTGGATCAAGTCTGGTCCTCCCAATCAGATTCAAAGTCAGTGTGGAACACGGGTTTTTCTCTCTAGTAAGATCTCTGGATCACAGGTGCATAGAATACCTGCCAGGCACAGGCACACTCACTTCACAATTGTGTTGGGCACATAGGAGAGTCCCACAGGTGGTGATTCACTTTTGTAGGGAAGGCTCTCCCTCCCCAGTGCCATGTGGGTGCAGCTGGCTTGGTGGAGACCATCCCCCACAGTTGCTCTTTTTTTTCAACTTTTATTTAATAAATATAAATTTCCAAAGTACAACTTTTGAATTATAGTGGCTTTTCCCCCCCATAACCTCACTCCCACCCACAACCATCCCATCTCCCACTCCCTCTCACATCCCATTCTTCATCAATATTCATTTTTAATTATCTTTATATACAGAAGATCAACTTAGTATATACTAAGTAAAGATTTCAACAGACTGCACCCACACAGAAACACAAAGTATAGAGTACTGTTTGAGTAGTAGTTTTACCATTAATTTGCATAGGACAACAAATCAAGGACAGAGGTCCTACATGGGGAGCAGGTGCACAGTGACTCCTGTTGTTGATTTAACCATTGACACTCTTATTTATGACATCAGTAATCATCTGAAGCTCTTGTCATGAGCTACCAAGGCTATGGAAGCCTCTTGAGTTCACCAACTCTGATCTTATTTAGACAAGGCCATATTCAAAGTAGAAGTTCTCTCTTCCCTTCAGAGAAAGGCAACTCCTTCTTTGATGGCCCATTCTTTCCACTGGGATCTCACTCACAGAGATCTTTAATTTAGGTCATTTTTTTTGTGACAGTGTCTTGGTTTTCCATGCCTAAAATACTCTCATAGGCTCTTCAGCCGGATCGAATGCCTTAAGGGCTGATTCTGAAGCCAGCGTGCTGTTTAGGGCATTTGCCATTCTATTAGTCTGCTGTGTGGCCTGCTTCCCATGAAGGACCATTCTTTCCTTTTTAAATTCTATCCATTATTATTTGCAGACACTAGTCTTGGTTATGTGATCCCTTTGACTCTTAATCCTATCTTTTTGATCAATTATGAACTTAAACTGATCATTGTAACAAGTAAGATGGCATCAGTACATGCCACCTTGATGGGATTGAATTGGAATCCCCTGGCACATTTCTAACTCCACCATTGAGGGTAAGTCTGAGTGAGCATGTGCCGAACTGTACATCTCCTCCCTCGCCAATGCCATGTGGGTGCAGCTGGCTTGATAGAGATTATCCCCTGCATTTGCTCTTAAACTTCTGTGGTTGCCCCTGCTAACAGGGTGAAGAGTAACCCCAATAGTTGCTGGATGTGCGCACAAGACTTGGAGCAGCTGCTACCTGTATATGTCCAAAAAATGGTGCCAGCCCTCCCACCACTGACTGTAGTTGCTGTTGTATGTGGGAGAAAGGGAAAGAGAGGGACGTGTTACTTTCTCCCCCTGCTCTGGGTGAGCAGCTACCCCACTGCCCTGAGTGATCCAGGTCAGATTCAAAACGATGCAGTTCACTAAGCTCTCTACAGCTGTATCAACAGTGGCATGGGCCTGTGAAGTCAGATTTCACCTGGTTTTCCAGGACAGGCTTTTTTTTTCCGGACCCAAACTTCTGGGTCTTTGGTTGTTTCATTGCTCCTTGCTGCATGTCTGCACTGTGCCCACAAGTCTGGGTCATTTCTACCTGCTTTCACAGGACCTCCCACTGCAGTTTTCCCTGCAACTTTACCCTGAGACTGCACTTTTTCTGCATTTTTATATATATTTTGCTTAGCCTGTATCAGACCACCTTGTTGCCATTCCACCATCTTGGAGCCCTCGATAAGTGAGTATCTTAAGGTCTAAGATTTCTCCAGAGCAAGGACCTTGTCTTGTATTCCCAGACCTTAGTGTCCTATACATGCTATATTCTATCCTAACTAGAGTGTGTATACCAGTTATTTCTACCTAGAAAAGATAGTATAATGCATAGCTTGGTGCTGAAATGTGAAAATATAATTGGCTAATGCAATAAATGTAATTCTGTGTCTACGAAGTACTTTTGGTAAACTCACAAATTTACTGATATCTTCATGTTGAGGTGGTCATTTGACAAAATAAGATTTAAAAAACTGGATTGTGTTTACTAGTGTGGGGTAACGAATCCCAAGTTTTTATTATAGAATCTGTAATATTTGATTAAACTTAAAACTTATTTTAATAATTCCTTTGATCAAATATTAAGTTTAGTTGTATAAAAAGATTTGATTTCTCACAATGTTTCTAATGCATAAAACATGATACTACTACAGGCATGCTTATTATCACCAAATAATTATGACTTACAAATGGTTTATGTTTCTCTTGCAAATCTTGCTGAATTATTTATTCCTCTTATCTTGAACCACCTACTCTGTTTTATCCCAGTTCTCTTTTTGAGAAGTGAGATTGTAAAATCATGACAGTAATCTGAGTTATAAATTTTTCACGTGGTATTCTTCTTTTCCATTATTGTCACACTTTAATCACCTATTTCACTTTAGACCCTAAGACTGATTGAAATATCACAAAGTTATGTCTTTAAATACATTCCTGAGATCTTAATCACATACCATTTTAGGTTCAACTAACATTTTCTGAGAGCTAATAATGTAGTAGTCCATCTGAAATTTCTCACAATTCTCTGAAATGTTTACTCTCAGAAGTAATTTAGTATAATAGGCAAACTTCACCAACTTAATACCTTCTTTCAAATCATTAATAAATATGTCATATAAACCATCTGCCTCTCTAATCTGCTTTTGTTAAATGGCCTGAGGCTGATTCTGTGTGTAAGTTTCCTTAATTGCCCTTCATACTGTGGTTAACTATTTCTCCAAATGGGAAAGTCTCCTCTAAGTTCTTTGTTCATCACTAGTTGCAAGAGAATGTTTCCCTAAGGGAACAGGATTCCACTGTGGAAACAGACTTTTCCTTGCATGATCACAGCAAAAATTACCAGCATCAATGACTCAGTGTTACACACCACAAAACTAACTGTATGCTTCCATTTGTCTTGCAAAGCACTAAAAAAGCTATTCAAAGTAGCAATGTATTCATGAAAGCAGTAAATTGGTTCTTCATAAAATCTTTCCAATTTATAGCTGAAGTTGCCAACTCTGTAATAATTATGCCCAATCCTTATCATTTTCAACATGAGATAATTTTCATTCTTATGTTATTTGATTTATAAACCTTTGCCTTTGAACTACAGTGGACATTAACCACATTTTATGAAAAATTTCTCCTTTGTCGGAGGAAAACAATCCATAAAACAAAATGAACTACTACAAGATGTTTCCTTCAAGTAAGAACCAGGAATGATGCCACTTTCCCCAAAATGATGACTGTAAGTTTAAAAGGAAGATTTTAAAAATCAAGTATAAGTCCCACTTGGAGTACTTGAGTTCAAGTCTTTCTGCTCAGGATCCTGACTCCAGCTTCAAGCCAATGCAGTCCTCAGGAGGACAACAGTGATGGCTCAAGTAATTGGG
This sequence comes from Lepus europaeus, assembly GCF_033115175.1. Taxonomy (NCBI): domain Eukaryota; kingdom Metazoa; phylum Chordata; class Mammalia; order Lagomorpha; family Leporidae; genus Lepus; species Lepus europaeus. The sequence continues at coordinate 65,988,281 of NC_084831.1, forward strand.
TTCCTTCTACCCACATGGGAGACCTAGACAAGGTTTTTGGTTCGCACCTGGCTGTGAGGCTAAAAGAATGGCTTCAAAGACAATTTCTGTGAACTAGGTTACCAGAAACTAACTATGGTCAAAGCAAGACTTTATGCATTTCATAAAGAACAGAACCTATTGTTCCTTGTCTTCCACAGTTAGGCCTTGATGATAATTCTATGAATCTCTTGTCCATTTCTTTCCCTTCCCCTACTTCACCAAGAACATCATTCATAAAATAAATTAGAATTAGTTAAATCCTCCCCAATAAATAAAATCTGTAGCCATAGACAAAACTGCAGAATGAGACTCAGCAAGTTGATCTGTTAAATGGGAAGTAAGATACTTCTGGGCTTCAATTGTATTTTCTAAATCAGCTTTCTTCCCTTCAGTCTTCTTCAAACATGTTCGAAAGCTGCGTGCTAAAAGCTCTTGCTTTTCTGGCTTTCAGGAAAGGACTTGAGACGACCTCAGACCTTCACTTTCAGTTGCCATTGTCTAGTGTTGCTGTTACTCCTTTCTGTGTCCTCTTACTTAGTTCTGTCTGCATTTTAGCACCTGTTTCTACAATGTTTAGGAAACTTCCTTACTGTTCTTAGGTTTTGAAAGTCTCAGCAATCCAAAAATCTTTGTGCCAAGGAATGTCTCAGGTATCAGAAAGCTAGTGTAGCTGTGTCTAACAGTTATCCCATGAAAACCTTGTATGGATTTTTGAATGTTCACGGAAGATAGACTACTGGTGAATGGGAATAAAAGAACATCCCATAATATTTTCAAACAAACAATACCTTGATTTCTGGACCTGGTATTTCTGAATATCTTGGTTTAAAATGAAAATGCATCAAACGGTTTTCCAGATTCTGGAAAAATGAGCCCAACTAGAATCCTAGCAGTAACTTTGGTCCTAAAAGAATCTATGTTAGACATACAGAAAATATTCTCAAGCATCCACCAATCCATCAGTTCGTTCAGGAGAGAAGTCTAATGACAGCATTTGATATCTATAACAAATTGTACATATATAAAGTTTTTAAACAAATGAACTCATCAGTTCATAATATTTATTTTAATGTAATCTTTAGTATACAAAACCAATGGTACCTTTATACTGTATTTTATTTGGAAGTTTTGGTGAGTTGTATTATTTTGGTTTTGGCCAACAGTTACAACTTGAGCTACTCAGTTCAGTGATAAACTGAACTGGCATTCTTCATTTTGCCAAGTTCTTTCATAAGCCTACTCAGTACCCTGGATTTTAATGAAAGAAGGAATGGAAAAAAACTCAGCATTGTACAAGGCATAGAAGTTTGAATGACAAATGTGTTATACATCTAATACAAAGGTCATCTTTAAGATGAAAATCTGAAATGATCTCCTGGGGTTATCTTATGCTCTGAAGACAAGAAAAGTAAACTGGCAAAAACAGGGCCAAGGCCAAAACAGGAAAAGAGAAACAAGCACTTAATGAGGTAATTGCAATGTAGTGAGGCCTGAACATGTAACAGATTAATATGTGTTTGGTAACTTTTTCAAAGTTGGACCTCTTGCAAGATGTAAAATAAAATAATTTGAAGCCAAGTTCATCTAAATAGAAGTAACATATGTCCAGGAATTTTTCCGGTACTATTGAGGAGAAAAGAACTAATGACAGATAATAGGCATTAAACACTCACTGCATGCCAAGTGCTTGTCTAAATATTTTATATATAACCTCATTTATCATTCCTCAACATTATAGACATTGTTATAATGCTATTATGTGAATATACATATGTGTTTTTTATAAATATAAAAATAAAAACATAGGAAATGTCTAACTACTTTTTTTCCAAAGATGTATGTATGTATGTATGTATGTATATGCATGTGTGTGTGTGTGTGTGTGTTTGAAAAACAGTGAAACATAGAGTGAGAGAGAGTGTTCATTCTTCCATCTACAGGAATCCTCCCACAATTACCAATGCTGGATCAAGCTGAAGCCAGGCATCTGGAACAACATACAACTCACCCACATGGGTGGCAGGGGCCCAAGCACTCCAGAAAATTAGCAGGGAAATGGATTGCAATTAGAGGAGCTAGGATAATTGGCACCCATATGGTATTCTGACTTTGCTTGCTATGATTTAACACACTATGCCACAATGCAAGTCCTTTAACTAGTTTTTTTCAATGTTGCCCATCTCACAAAAGCTTGGTTTTGAATAACATAATTTTGACATCATAGCTCAAGTTCTTAACCACTGTGCTTCTTAACATGTGACATCTGATCTCTAAGGAATTACCGTTTCAGAACCAGAATTGCATAGTTGTTACACACAATGCATTCATGCATTCATTCAGTGAACATATATTAAGTGTTGTCATGTATGATGAACTCTGTTAGCAACTGGGCATCCAAAGAAAGGTAAATTGGCATCTGCCTTTGGTACTTTATAGTAGTAACAGCACCAACAATCAAACACAAACACAGACAGCTGTTAAACTTACATGGATTCATATTTGATACAAATCACAAAATCTACATTGGGCAAGAATGGAAAAGAAATAGAATACTGAATGAGAAATGGAAGGGATGGTGGCATTTATTTCAGATAAGTACAGAGTCATGGTACATGTCTAGAGATTTAATTAAAATTAACACTCAAAGTATCCTGTGCCAGTCCATTTTTTGGAGATAAGAAAACTATTAGGAAATAAAAACTAGAAGGAAAAAATCCTATTCTATTGGAGTTCATGTTTGATAAACCTTCAATTTATTATATTACTTTTATCAATGGAAATATGTGCACCAGTTGGAGACCCAACTGCTCTACTTATGATTCATCTCTTCGCTATGGCCTGGAAAAGCAGTAGAAGATAGCCCAACTCCTCGGGCCCCTGTATCCATGTTAGAGACTCAGAAGAAGCTCCTGGCTCCTGGCTTCAAGTCAGCCCAACTCCACTGTTGCAGCCACTTGGGGAATGAACTAGTGGATGGAAGATACCTCTCTCTTTCTCTCTGCCTTTGCCAATCTGTAACCTTAACTTTCAAATAAATAAATAAACCTTTAAAAAAGAAACAAATAATTGTTATTTAGTCTTCAGCTTTTCAGACTCACAAAATATTAGATACTGATGATATTCAAATCTTATCCCTTTGCTAGATTAACATGACATCATTTTCCTTCCATTTGTAGTTAGTAAAGTCATACCCATTTCTATATTTAAACCCTCCATTGAGCTATTGGTTTTATTGTTACTAGTATAGGAGCAAATGGAGGTGCATGTCAATCTCTCTCTCTTTCTCTTAGTGCTTGGCATTCCCCACACACATACTTGACTATCTTAGATCAAGTAATACCTAGTTTTAAAAAGATTCTGCATCTTTACCCTAAATCTATACCATATCCTACTTTATTCTAAAATATTCCTTTTCAACTGGCATTCTAAGATTCTAAAATTTCTAAAAAAATTCTTAAAATATAAGATTTTTTTCACATATTTTATGCTTTTGACCTTATGGCAAAGAGTCAAATTAAATGTGAGGAAACAAAGGCACTGCCCAATCTGGCTTAAGAACAGAAGTCCATTTGAATCTGCTGCTCTTCTCAAGTAGTTCCTAGGGTCCAGGCTGAATGGATATAATTTTGCAGCTACTAATTTTCTACTGGATTCAAAAAAAGCCATGAAAAAAAAATGTAAGGGCCAAAGAAAGAGCCTTTTAATGCATTTTGCAATTTATGCAAATCTATACCTACTATAGCTCGCGATTTAGGAAATTACCTTAAACCATTTTCCATTCACCCACCATTAACCTAGCTTGACGAATGTCCACTAACTTCCCTACACTTAAGGCACTACAAAATCTCCCATTTTCCCACCAGCTGGTTTTTATTTTACTCAAAAGACTCTTGCCACCGGCAGTGGTCATCAGTCACCATACAGAGCCTCCCCACTTTTGTTTTAGAGGAAACCTTTCAAACAAGTCCTTAGAAAGAAGTGCCTTCGAATCATTTCTCCTTCATGTCACACATGCATCACTGAAAACAAAGCTGGAATATTTTTTTTTTAATTTTTGATGCAGCTATACTTCAGGGACTGTGCAGTTGGAGAACAGATTTACCTGTATCATTTCTGATGTGTAAGCATCCCTGAGTGATGCACATGTTGGCATCTTTCTTTTCCTGCTTGAGCTTACCTGTCAACTTGGAAAGGAGCAAACAACAGCTGATTTCCCATCCAAATTCCTTTGAAAACAGAGTCTCAGAAAGAAACTCTGTCAGAACGAGCAGTTGTTTGGAGAGGTTCTGTTCACATGATACCGTGTTGCTACAGAATCCATTTTTATCTTGTTCTTGCAGGAGCAGACCTGTTTCTGTCTTATGAAATGTGTGTAATTTTTTTACTCTTTTTGATCCTCAGAATGTAATTGTAAACTCTCATTGAATCATGTTGATATGATGTAGGTTTTTTTTTTTTTCCCATGTTGATCCCTTTATTCAGTGAGAAAGCTGGAATTTGAACTGACTGGATTGGAAAAAAATCTTTGATATTCTAGAAATTTTAAATGTTTATTATGTCACTGAATTTCCCGAGGACAGGAAGATAATTGTTATTGTATCACTGTGTTATCGTTTATTGATGTAGTATCATAATGAGGAGGTAGTTATCCATGTTTTAAAAGAAAAAAAAATTATTCTTTATAAAACGTGTAAATGTATTCATTTACATGTTCAGGAAAAAATGTTGATGCTGCCACACTTAAATGCGTTTAGTCAACAGTCATTATTTGCCCTCTATAACCTGTCATATGAGCATCACTTTGAAAATGAGGCTGTTTTGATCTTAAGATCTCATTTTTCTTCTTACCCTTAGGAAGGAACTTTTACAATTTTTAATGAATTTCAACTTGAAGTGCTAGTTATTTCAGATTTTCCACTTCTTCAGAATAAGACAATCTCAAACTGAAAAGCTTTCATCTTAGATATCTTTCTCTCTCTCTACATATATATATATATAATATTATATAATACAATATAATCATGAAAATAATAAATGAAATCAATCATTTCTCTGTTTCTGAGTTGTATTCCAAAATACAGAGGTTGGCTTGGGGGCAATTCTAAACATATTTTTTCTTAAATGATTACAAAGTCAATGGAATTAAGAATCAGAAAGTTTTAAACTAACAGTTATACTGAAGACTCTTCTTTACTGCTTATTTTCTATCAGTGTGCACCAAATAATTACCCCTTTGTTTTCCTTATAAAGGGTCCCTAGCAGCATGAGATACTCGATTTATACCATTCCTTCTCTGGGCTGCATTTCCTCTTGTTTATGATCTGGAATATGATCAAAAAGAGATTTCTTCACCACTCCTTACCCGTTTCCTACATCTCTGGTGTGGCTATCACTCAACAAAAATATTCATAATTAAAACACCAAGTTCTCTGACCTGACAAAAGAGCCCAACAGCAATAAAACTACTGTTATGGATTTGGTTTTTCATGTCTGTTCCGCCTCGGTTGTTACTTTTTAATCATCACTCCCACCAGGTATTGTCTGCCTATTGAGATAGAAGCTAAATGAGCTAAAAATTCTATCATGTTTACATCAGCAGTAGCCACTATCGATATTACCAACTCATTAGAAAAAGAAATTTAAAAGAAACAAATAAAAGTTCTTTTTTTCTCATTTTCAAAAGGTTTCAGATCCCAGCACCTAATGATGATTGCTCAAAGTTCAAAAGGTAGAGATGCAGTTAAATCTCCATATGAGACAGGCTTGTTATTTTTGTTTACACATTTATAAATATTCAATAAAATGCTACCTTATTATTCACTCATTTCATTACAGATTAAAGACATATTTTGTTTGTTAAAGAGTACAAAAGACTCTATATTAGCCAAAGCGCACAAACTTAAAAAATAAATAAATAAATAAAATTGCCATTATCAGTAATATGTATTACATATATAGTCAATTCCAGCTAAGACAAGGTTGGAAAATCCAGACAATTGCACATTATAAACAAAAGTTGAATTCAACATCAAATTATGTTACCCATGACTGAAATACCACTAAGGTTCTTTTTATAGAATGTTTTAAGTTGTATTCTGTAGGTTGGTCTACTATTTAACACTTACCTCTCCCAACAAAATCTAACATTATATGTCATTCCACTAATACTTGACAACTGTGCTTCCACATAGAGCTTCTTTGCCTACACTATTGCATAATTCAAAGCTTTGAATATTATTTCAGAATAAGCAAACCTATGCCCACTAGCAACTATGTTTACTTTAATCAGAAAAATAAAACTAAAATAAATTTTCTTAACAACTGTATCAATTAACTACAAACACTTTATGTAATAATCTTCCTATCTATATTTCATTATTTCCCTCACTTTAGTCATTAGCAAAAATAATTGATTACTTACAAACAAACATCCTTGTTTAACATACAGTAGGTATATTTTCTTGTCATTTGGTTGAGGGTAAAACTTAAAAAATGCTTTTGTGAAAGTTTAAATATTTGCTGTATATTTGCTGTCCTTTCATTACATGACAAATGCTAGTACTCTCATGTAAATAGATTTATTTGTTTCAAGTATTTTCCGGTAGACTAGAAATTATTTGATCTTTTAAATTAGATTAACTTCTAAATAATGACAATTACTTCTTTAAGTCATTCTGGGGCCAGTGTTGTGGTGTGGGGGCTAAAGCCTCCACCTGCAACAATGGCACTCTATGTGGGAGTGGGAGCTAGTTTGAGTCCACTCCCTATCGAGCTTCCTGCTAATGGCCTGAGAAAAGCAGAAGATATCCTGAGTCCTTGGGATCTGCCCCTAAGTGGAAGACCCAAAGAAGCTGCTTGCTCCTGGCTTCATGACCATTGCAGCCATGTGGGAGTGAATCAGTGGATGGAAGATCTCTCTCTGTCTCTCCTTCTCTCTGTAACTCTGACTTTTAAATAAATAAATACTTATTTTAAAAAGGTGTGAACTCAGTAACATAATATACATCTCCCATAATCCTCATATCCCATCTGATCCATCTTATCTATTTTTTTTCTAATTTTTACCTATTGAACGTTACAATTAGAGTTACCTTAAGCCTTGATTATAAAGTAAATTGAAAGTATGTTATTGCAAAAATTAAAGGAACAAAGAAAGGAAAAAGGAAGGAAAGAAGTAGTGAAGGAAGCAGGAGGTGGAGAGGGAAAAAGGGGGGAAATATGGTTATATACTTGGATTTTATCTATGAGATCTGTTCTCTTTTGATATTAATAAAAAAGTCTGCACCAATATTTGAATATACCCACCAAAATATTTATATAAGAATACACCATCTTTACTATAGTAGTCACCCTCAGAATCTGTACCAATCTCTCAATACATTCTGATACTGTCCTTAAAGAATTCTAATCTGAGAAGCAGCATGTAGAATGAATAAATTGCCTGAGATTCTCAATTGGACATACTTGAGGAAAACATACAGCTTCATAGTATCATCAGCCTTATGAAATACTAGTTAATCTCTCTTTCTTTAAATATTATTTATTTGAGAGTTAGAGTGACAGACATTGAGAGGTAGAGACAGAGGTCTTCCTTCCTGTGGTTCACTCCCAGGTTGGCTAAAATGGCCAGAGTTGCGCTGATCCGAAGCAAGGAGCCAGATGCCTCCTCCTGGTCTCCCATGCGGGTGCAGGGGCCCAAGGACTTGGGCTATCCTATACTGCTTTCCCAGGCCATTAGCAGAGAGCTGGATTGGAAGAGGGGCAGCCAGGACTAGAACCAGTGCCCATTTGGGATGCAGGCGCCGCAGGTGGAGGATTAACCTACTGTGCCACGGAACCGGCCCCTAGTTAATCTCTTTATTTCAGTTGTTGCCTTGTGAAATTAAGTTCATGATAATAGCATCTACCCCTAAATTGTGAAAAGGGTGATGAGAGTATAAAGAAATTAACATATGCTGAGCATATTGTTTGGCACATACTAGGACCTAAATATGAGCAATTTTATATGAAAGAATGACATATTTTAAAATTAAGTCTTAACCTAAAATAAAAATTAAATTAGTCTGGAGGTATAGCACAGAATGCCATATAAAGAGACTCAAAGTTACTTTAAAAAATGTATTGATGGGGGCTGGCACTGTGGCTTAGAGGGTAAAGCTGCAGCGTGCAGTGCTGGCATCCCAGATGGGCGCCGGTTTGAGTCCAGCTGCTCCACTTCTGATCCAGCTCTCTGCTGTGGCCTGGGAAAGCAGTAAAAGATGGCCCAAGTCCTTGGGCCTCTGCACCCAGAAGAGAGCCCCAGAAGAAGCTCCTGGCTCCTGGTTTCGGATTCGTGTAGCTCCGACCGTTGCAGCCAATTTTGGAGTGATCCAGCAGGTGGAAGACCTCTCTCTCTCTTTCTCTCTCTCTCTCTCTCTCTCTCTCTCTCTCAGCAACTCTGACTTTCAAATAAATAAATATATCTTTAAAAATGTATTGAGGGCTGACATTGCAGCATAATGAATAAAGCTGCCACCTGCGACATCAGCATCCCATACAGGTGCCAGTCCTTGTCGCAGCCACGCCACTTCTCATCCAGCTCCCTGTTTATGGCCTAGGAAAATCAGTAAAGGATGGTCCAAGTACTTAGGCCTCTGTGGTAGGTATATGTGGGAGACTCAGATGAAGGTCTTGGATTCTGGTTTCAGCCTGACTCAGCCCTAGCCATTGTGACCATATGATGAGTGAACCAGTGGATGGCAGATCGCCCTTTCTCTGTCTTTCTCTCTGTAACTCTGCCTTTCAAATAAATAATCTTTAAAAAATTAAGAAGTAAAATTCAAATGTATTGTATTCTGAAGGTGATAGGGTTATAAATGTTCATTTGTCCTAGTTTTCCTTTTCTTTTTTTTTTTACAGAATCATGGTTTTCCATGATGATGCCTCAGTTCCTACAGGAACTTGAGAGGAGGGCTTCATATGCAGGTCATATGTAGTAGCCTGAAGTGCTCAGATAGAAAACAAATACTTAGAAAAATTGTGAATTGAAACATGGGATAGGATTTTTCCAAAATACTTTTTTAAATTACTAATAAGGAATGCCAGATGATAATGTACAATGAAATGTATTTAATAAGATATAGTTGAAAGAGCATTGATTTCCAAGCCAAAGATGTTGGGTTTTGTTATTGCTTTAGTACTTAAAAATAATGCAACCCCAGGCAAGTTATTAAACTTATGAGATTACATATCAGTAAATTGATATAAGTTTTTGCTGCAGTCTAACAAAGGAAGGTTTCAATACAGTATGCAGAATATTTAGCCATAAATCCTTCATTTTCTAAGACAAATAAGCAAGTTCCACTGGGATGAATAAAGGAAGGGCCTATATGTGCTATAGAGAACAGTGAAGAGTAAGTTTAATCTACACTAATGATGGCTATCATAATATCTATAACAGCACAAATATTTAATTATACATTATTTAATTATATATTATTCTCACAATAAACCATCTAAATGAAAGTAAATTCACTCTTTCATGTATGACTATCAATGAAATGATCTGTTAGAGGCTGGTGCTGTGGCACAGTGGGTTAACGCTCAGGCCTAAAGTGCCGTCATCCCGTATGGGTGCTGGTTTGAATCCCAGCTGCTCCACATCTGATCCAGCTCTCTGTCATGGCCTGGGAAAGCAGTAGAAGATGGGCCAAGTCCTTGGGCTCCTGCATCCACATGGGAGACCAGGAGGAGGCACCTGGCTCCTGGCTTCGGTTTGGCGCAGCTCTGGCTATTGCAGCCAACTGGCCGTTGCGGCCAATTTGGGAGTGAACCATCATATGCAAGACCTCTCTCTCTCTCTCTCTCTCTCTCTCTCCTTCTCTCTCTCTTTCCGTCTCTTCTTTCTCTGTTTAGCTCTTTCAAATAAATAAATAAATCTTAAAAAATAATTTGTTAAAAGATTATTTTGTTGTTATTGAGAAGACAGGAGGAGAGGAGAAAGCCATAATAAATGCCCTTAAGCAATTTTGCTTGAGGTTAAAATAGAAGCCAGCTAAGTGGATTCATGTTACTACAGATTTGTGCTCCTGATTTTTAGTTGGGATGTCAGTTATGTCTGCCAAACCTATCATGTGATTCTGCTGGGTTTCCCTTGACAATCCCAGCGGAGGCTATTCCAAACATTCTGCCAGCTCTCTCAGATAATCACGTCTCTCTTCACTTTTATCAGTTGCCTTTAAAGTTCACTTCAGAGGAAAAAGGTTACGTATCTGTCACTTGGCATAATGAAATCCTGTGAACTTTTTTTCCTACAAATACATACCTGAATAAATAACTGTCTTATTTTGTTTTCCCTGTCATTTCAGTATAAAGAAATAATTCTTTGTGTTCTGTGCTCTGAATACGCCTTCCAGGGGCCACTTTTCTCTGTTTCTCTAACTTCTTTCCCTCCCCTGATCATTGAGAACATGAACACACTCAAGTATCTTTGATGTTAAATTATCAATAATAACAAAAAAGCAGTAAATAACCATTACCCAATTAATAATGAAGTGAGATGAAAGAGGAGTCTACAGTCATTGCCACCCCTTTCTTTACTACTCATTTACTTTTCCATTCACTTATAATCTGCACATTTTTTTCACCCACAATTAAAATTCATTTACTTGGATTGACAAGTGACCCACTGCAAGTTAATCATCCCCAATCCAAAATCTAAAATGCTCCAAAATTGGAAACTTTTTGAATGCTGACATGGCATAAGTAGAAGTTATCTGTGGGTCACAATCAAATAAAGGTACACAAAAGCACTGTATAGAATTATCTTCAGGATGTGTGTGTGTGTGTGTGTGTGTATATATATATATATTCACACATATATAAGAAACACAATAAATGTATTTTATGTTATCATTATGAAGCACCCATGTATAACGTGGACCCCCTTCACCAAGATATTTACATGAATATTCAAAATACGAAACGTTTCTGGTTTAAAGCATTTCAGAGCAAGGACACTAGATCTGTAATTGCAAATTAGAATGGACACTTTAAAGTTATAATCCTATTTGTCTCCTCTGAGTTACTGATGTTGTTAATCTTTTTCTTAGTATTACAACAGTTCCCTCAATTCACTACTTCATCTTCTATTTCCTCCGAACTATCATTTTCCACAGTATAACTCTGAAAGTTAGTTTCTGGAGGGACTTTTGTTCTTCATCTTCTTTGCTATGTGGTTTTGAAAAAAAATATTTAGAATATATTCAAATTTTTACTAAGTTGAGTCATTCCCTTCAATGTCATTCTCTGAACACTTTCATTTTACTTTCCCTCAAGCACGCTAAACTCAGTAAGTTCTGACTACAATTCATCATGTTAGTACCAAACTTTGATTCTTGCCTATATACAGCAATTTTACAAAATGACACCAATGAGATACTCAAGTTTGAGTGTCGATTCCTGTATTTGCTTCCCAAATTCAATTACTCATTAATTTTTTCAACTCCTGCTTTAAATCTTTTTTTTTCTTATTCCAACTTTCCATTCACAGTTTGATCTAATCAGAGGTGGCTTGAAATTCTACACCACTTTGCAGATGACTACCTGCTTCAATTGGTTCACATCTCATCTATACTGCTGATGTGGGTCTCATTCGGTTCCCTATCCAGGTTCTCCTCTTTGAGTATAGTCCCTTGGTACCAACAGAAAGGGAGCAGTCACAAAAATGTGAGCATACTTTCATTGGCACTTGCACAGATATCATCCAATTTTCATGGCTCCATCCCTACACCTTCTACTTACATATCCATTTGTCAACGTATACTCCAGTGTATGCTCACTCTTAAAATTACTGGTTTGTACCTTGCCCAACACACATGGAACAGTAAGAGGTAGAAATATAGGGGGATAACATAAAAGCCTGATGACTAAATTAGGTCAGAGTAACCACCCACCAAGTTTTAACCTTGGCCCACATCTTCATTTTTTTGTTAATAGCCTGGATATTTTTTGGTATCTAAGTCTCCACTATTAATATAAATATCGATCAGAATTCAGGCCCCAATATAAATACAGTTATTTTCAATTTGTATTCCCAAATCTCATCACAGAACAGATACTCTGTAGCTTTACTCTGTGCCAGAAAATAAAACCAGGAGCCTCATAGAATTAACAAATTAACCTTAAGTGCAATCTTTTGGACTTGTCTCAACAATCAGTCATTTATCCAACAAAGGAAAGAGAGAACAAGCATGTGATAGCAGCCAGTTACTTATATCACTGACAGTTGAACTCTAGGCATCCCCGGCTTCCTACATGTGAATTTGACTTCCACTTTCTTCACTGTCTCTCTTTCACTTTAAAATTATAAGACATTAAATTTTGAAAGGCATGCAAAGTATATAATTTTTAGCTCCACTATATAGAGATCAGCCTATATTTTCTAAAAGCCAATGGGGAAGGGAACTAAATCTGTTTGATTCATCACCGCGTCTTTGCTACATGAGAAATTCCCAGATCACGTTTTGCACTGTTTAAATGTTCTTGAATAGATAAGCTATTAAGTTACTAATATTCACAATTTGGAGATTTTTATAGAGATCTATATTTTCATCATTCCCTTCTAGAAAGTCCTCTAGAGTGGAGTGATTTTTGGTTCTGATGGTGATTTAAAAATATATGATTTAGATACTTTAATAAACAATTAAATGATATGGCAAACTGTATGAATCTATGTATTCAGGAATTAGGACAATGACCAAGCACAACTGTTGTCTCAGAAATCTTGAAAGAAAGGAAACACTGTAGGTTAGGACCAGCAGTGTGTTTGCTTTCTGCTTGGCAACACTCTCCAAGGTTAGTACATAGCTCAAGGATCTTGGATATTGTTACTTGGAGAAAGAGTAGATTCCAATGTGGTTGATTTGCCAAAACTTTTGTGGGCACCCAAAGAAAAAGGACACACTTGGAGGATAACCAGAAAAACATATAGACTTACTTAACTCTGGGGCCAAAAACTATTTCCATGGATACATAGATTGCATAAGAATTACTATTTATTAGCTGGGTCTCATCCTTTCGTTCAGATAACAGAAACATATACTGCAAACACAAATGTTAGAATTATCAAACAATGTCATAAAAGTACATGTTACAGACGCATGCAAGTATGAAAACATAAACATAGTTAATGAATGGAGAAAGAACCTCAAGAGAGAAAGAGAAAAACAAAAGCAATCCAAGAAAATAAATAGAAACTCTATATCTGAAAAATATAGTATCTGGACTATCATAGGAACAATATATAAAAAAGCAACATAAAGTATCAGACCGTGAGTGTATGTAAAATTGGTTTCTGTTTTTAAAAGAAGCAAATAACAACATTACTATAACAAAAAGATTTATGTGGTTATCTCGATAGATGCAAAATACTTAATAATGTGGGTTTTTTATTTGTGCATAAAGCTGTGTGCACATGCATACGCATGCATATCCTTAGTTACTAAAATATTGAATGGATAAACGTTGAAAAAAATTCAATCAAGAATAAACCAAGTATATCCACTGGCCAATTAAGTTCTACTGTGAATGAGAGGAAAGTTAACATAATGAGGAAAAAGCTGACATAATGTTTGCAAATACAGACACATCATTACATAGGCAGAAGATATTAAAATATATACACATACATTACTAATTATAATATCATAGCAAAGTCATTGAACAGAAGGTTAATGGAAAATTCAATTAGGCTTTTTTAATAGTGAAACAAATGGGAAGAATTTAAAAATATACATCATTTATACTATCATTGAAATACAAATTACACATATATGAATTGAAAACATCAGAGAGAGAGAATTATATTGAAAGTAAAAAAATAAGTTAAAATCACTTAAGCAATAAAAATGGAGATATCATAAAATATGCATTTTTTTCAATTTTTAAAAACCTTTTTTATGTGAGTACAGATTTTATTTATTTATTTATTTTGTAGGTACACTCCCAAGAATAAAACCATACTTCCCACATTCTCTATTTCCCTCCTTCAATACACCTCCTTCCTTCCTTTTTTTCTTTAATTTTCTTAAAAAATGTAATTTCAGTCTACTCTGTAATCACAGGCTTAATGCACCACCAGCCATAATATTGAATGTGTAAAAAGTAGAAAGACATTAGTCCCATAGAACAATAAACAAGAGCTAACAAACAACAATCAAATCAAAAGATGTCTTTTGTTCCCATTTTTCTTACTTTTATGATTTCAATTAATGCAAGTTGACATACATATTTAATGCCATGAAGTTGAAATTCTAACAGTCTTTCTCAAGAGGGATTGTCAAACTGAGTCTAAAATGTATATAAAATTTATAAGGACATAGAATTGCCAAAACATTCAGCAGATGCAGAAATAGAATACCTAGGCAGACAAATAATGAGTTCAAAGGTAGAATCAGTGATAAAAAAAAAAAAATCCCATTGAAAAAAAGCTCAGGACAAGAGGCTTTACTGCTGAATTCTTGCAAATGGTTAAAGAAGAATTAACAATAATCTTTCTTAAGTTACTCAAAAAAAAACCTAAAAAATAAGGGAATTCTTACAAATTTATATGAAGTCAGTATTACTTTGATACCAAAACCACAGAAGGGCACAACAAGTGTCCTTGGTGAACATAGAAGCAAAAATCCTCAGCACATTAAAAACATCAAACGGGATTCAACCTAGGGATGCAAGATCTCAGCATGTGAAAATTGACAAATGTGATGCACAACATCAACAGAATGTAGGACAAAAATCATCTGAACATGTTAATAGATGCATTAGATAAAATTCAACACCTCTCCATGATAGAAATTCTGATCAAATGTGGAACAGAAGGAACATATCAACACAGTAAAGGCCATATACAAGGCAAAAGTTAATAGCATACTGAATTTGATACAAGTAAAGCCTTTTCCTCTACAATGTAGCACAAGATAAGGATGTCCACTGTTACCATTTTTATTCCACATAATAATGAACATCTCAGAGCAGTGTGGCAAGGAAAAAAATAAACAGCATCCAAATTAGAAAGGAGGAAGTTGGGGCCGGCTCTGTGGCAGGGCAGGTTAAGCCACTGCCCACAATGCCAGCATCCCATATGGGTGCCAGTTTGAGACCTGGATGCTTCATTTCTTATCCAGCCTCTCTGCTGTGGCCTGGGAAAGCAGTAGAGGATGGCCCAAGTCTTTAGGCTCCTGCTCCCACATGGGAAACCCAGAGGAGACTCCTGGTTCCTTGGCCATTGCAGCCTATTCGGAAGTGAACCAGCAGATGGAAGATCCCTCTCTATCTTCTCTTTCTCTGCCTTTCTCTCTCTCTCTCTCTCTCTCTCTCTCTCTCCTCACTGCCTCTCCCGCCTCCCTTTCTCTCTCACTGTAACTCTGACTTTCAAATAAATATATGTATCTTTAAAAAAAAAGAGAGAAAGGAGGAAGTCAAAGTGTCACTGTTTGCAGGTGACATTATCTTAAATAAAAAATTCAAAATTCAAAGACTCCACAAAAAATCACACAGATTCAGAAAATATGCATAATACAAATATGCAAAATCCATGTTGCAGTATACATATTTAATGAAATCCCATGCCAATTAGAAATAACTATCCTAAAATTCATATGAATCCATGAAAGACGGAGAGTGGCCAAAAAGATCCTGAGCAAAAGATAAAATAAAAAATCAGGTGGAGGCATCACTTCAAAGCATACTACAAAGTTATTGTAATTAAAACAGCATGGTACTGGCATTAAAAACCAGACTATATAACAAAGGAATAGAATAGAGAGCTCAGAAATTAATCTGCATGCATACAACTGATTTATGATAAAAGTGCCCAGATCATACATTGATTAAAGGATAATATTTTCAATAAATTGTACTGACAGAACTGGTTGGGTATACACAGAAGAATGAAATAAGATCTGTACCTCTCACTAAACACAAAAGTCAGATCAGGATGGACCAAAATACCTAAATTCTTAAAAAAGATTTTATTTATTTATTTATTTATTTTGCTTTATTTTATTGATTTTTTAATTTATCCCCCCAAAGAAACATTTTTTTAAGGAATATAGGCTTCATGAATTTCATAAGTACAACTTTAGGAATATACTGATTCTTTTCACCATACCTGCCCTCCCACCAACTCTCCCACTCCTATTCCTCCTCCATCTCTCATTCCAAATCACATTCTCCACTAAGATCCATTTTTTATTAACTTTATACACAGAAGACCAACTTTATACTAAGTAAAGCATTCAACAATTTGTATGGAAACATAACCCATAAAACAACAAAACAATGTAAAAAAAGAAAATGTTCCTCAACAGTCGAGACAAGTGCTGTTAAAAGTCATTGCATCTTGAAATCAATTTCACTCCTTTTTTTAGAAACTTAATTAACTTTAAAGAAGCACCCAATAATTATGCATCTTTTGTGAGCACTTAGACATAACGCAACTCTGAGGACAGAAGTTCTGCATGGGAGGTTAGTGCACAGTATCTTCTGTTGTTAATTTAAAAATTAACACTCTTGGGTATGACATCAGTGATCACCCAAGGTTCTTGACATGAGATGCCTAGGCTATGGAAGACTTTTGCATCCAAAAACTCCATCAGTATTTAGTCAAGGCCATAAGCAAAGTGGAGTTTCTCTCCTCCCTTCAGAGAAAAGTACCTCCTTCTTGATGACCACTTCTTTCCACTAGGACCCCATCCACCCAGGTCCCTCATGTAGGACTTTTTTGCCACAGTGTCTGAGATGCTCTCATGGGCTTATTAGACAGACCAGAATGCCTTAAGGGATGACTCTGTGGTCAGAGTGCTATTTAAAGTGATTGTCGAAGAGCGGCGAGATGGCAGAATAGGAAGGGAGCACACTGATAGTCCAGGAAGAGACAGTTTAATAAAAGTGGAGATACTGCAGGTTCAAGGAAGAGTAGGGGAAGAAACAGCAGAGGAAACTCTTCCGGAACTAGTGATTCACAGTGGACCTGCGTGGAGAGCGTAGGAGCCCACAGTTCGAGACACCAGTGGCAGACTCAACACACCAGCACTGGAACGTGAGGTGAGCCAAACCTCAACAGCCCGAGACACCGGCAGGGAAGCAGAAAGAGGAAACTAGAGCGAATGAGGCTTGAAACCCTGTGGGGAAAAGTTCACCTGACTAACTAGAAGAGAGAGAGAAAAGAAAAAAAAAAGTGACTGATATGGACACGCGTTTCCCTCTCTCCGCCCACCTTTCAAAGGCGAGCAAGACAAAGAGCAGGCACCATTTTGGACATACATCATAAGCAGGGTGACCTCAGGTCTGCACTGGCCCTGAGCCTAGCAGAAAAACCTGACTCTAGGGGAGGGAGTGAAATAACAGGATATTGGGACATAGTGAATGTGTGTTGCTAAAGAACTGAGACTGTGAAAAAAGAGACGGTGGGGGAGAGAACTCATGGAATTCACGTGAGTACTCTCCAGAGACGCAACAATTCGGTAACCTTGGCAACCGAGTGGGAGACTGCAGGAGAATTGGAGCCCACACTGAGGGCAGCAGAGATTCCCTGTGTGGTCCTTGGGAAAGAGCTTTTGATCTCTGGCTCCTGTGGGTATATCATTCGCCTGCTAACTACCTCCAGTTCTGTTCAGTTGTGAGGAATTACTTCCCTTTTGAATCAAAAAAAAAAAAAAAATAGAGAGAGAGAGAGAGATTTACTACGCCTAACCTGATAAATGTTCGTTGAACACAATGAGTTAATAAACGAACAGTAGCATCTGAAATTAATCTACACAAAGGAATCTTGTGGCTACCCAATAAGTCATGTTGGTCTATGGCACCATAGATATCTTGGGAAAACATTTGAATTATACTTTTTACCTTATAACATAATAATTTCCAAGTGAGTCAAAGATATAAATGCTGAAAAATCCATGCAATAATAGAAAATTTATAGAGATTATTTTACACCTTCAGAGTAAGGAAGTCTTTCAATTTTTTTTTAAGATTTACTTATTTGAAAGGCAAAGCGAGAGAGGGAGGGGTGGGGGAAATGAGAGAGTGAAATCTTCCATCTGCTGATTTACTCTACAAATGGCCCCAACAACCAGAGCTGGGCCAATCGGAAGCCAGGAGTCAGGAACTTCTCCCAGGTCTCCCACATAGGTACGGGGGTCCAAGTATTTGAGACATCTGCTGCTTTCTCAGGTGCATTGATAGGGAGCTGGATGAGAAATGGAACAGCCGGGATTCCAACTACTACCCATATGGGATCCTGCACTACAGGTGGCAACTTTACCTCCTATGCCACAGTGCTGGCCCCTGGAAATCTTTCCTAATTGTAACAAAAATTCTAGCACCATAAAAGAAAAGATTGATCATTAGAGCACAAAATATAAACTATAATTTGGAATATTTCCTTGCTAAATAAACTCAAAAGGCAAAAAAAAATGATATGGAAACAACATCCGAATTAACAGAGTATAAATGGGTTAGTCTTCCTGATTTGTGAGTATATACATAGATATGATAATAACCAACCTAGTAGAAACTATCAACAAAGGAATGAAAAAAACATTTCTTTGTAAAGGATATACGAAATATTTTTAAATGTAAAGAGATGTTCAATAAGTGAATGAGAAGTAGAGACATATAAATGTTGAGTTTGATAACACCTTTGTTGGCAGAGTGGTGGGGCAGTCGCATAAGATTTGATAAAAATATCCATTAGTACAATACCTATGAATGAAAATTTGACTATATTTATAAAAATTACAGATCCACACAGCCTTTGCTTTAGCAATTAGATTTCTAGAAATTTATATCTCATTCATACTAGTACTTGTTCAAACTAGCTATATTCAAATGTGTTCATTACAACTTTGTCTATAACAGCAAAGTATTGACAACTTTTTAAACGGACATTAGTAGAAAATTCACATTAAGTAACTTACGTTACACAGAAGTAACATGCATTACATTAAATAAAAGAAAAATGAGATGTTTTTATATGAATGTGCAACAACTTCCAACGTATGATACTAATTAGAATAGCAGTTGCAAATAGAATTTATAATACCAAATTACTTGTATTAAGAAAGCAAGAAAAACCATATTTTTGTATTCTAATATATGTATTCATATAAGATTATGTATATAATTATATATATGAACATATATATGTTTTAAATCTCTGGTATAACATTTAGGATATCAGGAGCAAAAACTGTGATTAGGGGGTGATGAAATATACAGGTGGAGGAAGAGTAGGAGGACAGTGTTTCACTATTATACTCAATTTATGAACTTTGTAAATCATAACTCTTCAACAGTATAAATTTTCTATTTAAAACATACAGTGATATTAAGATAAGAAATTAACTCTATACAAAGTACAGACCAGTCATCTTAATTCTACCAAACCATGTGTCATTCCCTAATATTGGTTTTCAGGTCATTGTTCTCTGGCATATATGTCCAAGTAAATTCCAAAAGGATGTTGCAACACTGATGATTCACAATTTTATTAGCCAGAAGCTCTGTTGGGAATATTATCAATCTCCTAGTCACATACAAAAAAGAAACATAAAGTAAAAAGACATAAATCACAGAAATCAAGATAGAATAAAAGCAAAATGCCAAAACCTTACGGGAATGTCCACTAAATGCTGGAAAAAAGGAAGTAGATTGAAGATTGAAACCGAATTTTAATTTATGATTCCAAGAGAGTCTATTTATAACCAGCAAAATATATTTTGAATATTCTAAAAATTAAAACACAGTACTCCAGAAGAACAAAAGAGATTTGTATAGTTTCATTCAAGATACAAAGTAATGGTTGAACAAATGCTGAAGAAAACAAGGATGGTATTAGCTTGTAGTAGGTGTTCAGTTTTCCAGCAATATAAATAAACCTTCTTTATCACATTTCCTATGTTTAATTCACCAGAGCCTTTCCAGCTACACTTCTTTCATCAAGGGAGATTGCTAAAATATGGCATGATGTATTTTAGTGAAAGTAACATAATTTCCCATGTTGTTTTATTTTTATTATTCCATATGTGCATTTCTGAAACTTCTTTCATTTGACTTGCTACCGGTGTTAAAATATTTGCATGATAGGTCATTGATATCTTCAAGTACAAAAGCAAATGGAAAAGAAGAAAAGAAACAGATGCATAATGCCTACTTAGGCTTGGACAGCAACATTTGAAAACAGCACAACCGAATTCACTGATTTTATTTAATTGAATTCGAAACTTTTGGAGCTGTCTCCTTGGAAATGTCCCTTTCTACACAGAAAAGTTTGAATCAGTTGACTCTAAAATAATCTGAAAGTTTAGGAATAAGTGTTATCTGTATGTTACTCAGAAATTTTAATAGAAAGAATAAAAGTGACTAACATTTCATTGCATTGAATATCAGAAATATCTTTCATTTGAAAACATTTGCGGACAATTTACAGATCCAAAATGTGACAGGATTTATCTTTTCCAAATTTGGTTTTCTGATTTAACCAATGAGGCAGGCTTTTCATTCAGAAATTCTTCCATTTTGGATTTGCTTTGGCTTAATCTTTATTATTTATTTATTTATTTATTTATTTTTGACAGACAAGTGGATAGTGAGAGAGAGAGACAGAGAGAAAGGTCTTCCTTTTTGCCGTTGGTTCACCCTCCAATGGCCGCTGCAGACGGCGCCTCTCGCTGATCCGAAGCCAGGAGCCAGGTGCTTCTCCTGGTCTCCCATGCGGGTTCAGGGCCTAAGCCCTTGGGTCATCCTCCACTGCCTTCCCGGGCCATAGCAGAGAGCTGGCCTGGAAGAGGGGCAACCGGGATAGAATCCGGTGCCCCAACCGGGACTAGAACCCGGTGTGCTGGCGCCGCAAGGCGGAGGATTAGCCTGTTAAGCCACGGCGCCTGCCATTAATTTTCCTTTAGATCAAAGCAAAGGCACAGGCTCTAATTCTGAGGTTACTGTTTCTTTCCTCTTATAGAGTAACTGGCATTTTGTTTGTTCTTTACTTGGGTAACTGTGGCCATTGAGAATATCCAGCAGTTGTTGAGGTTTTATTTGCGGTTTACATAAACCTCTTGATTCTTTTGTAGGTGTTCCGTCAGAATAAAGAACAAAACATATGGACTTTCCCCTTCCTTTTCACACCCATAGAGATATGTATTAAAAGAAATTTTGGGGGATATCTTTTAACAGACATCACATAGCAAGCATTTTGCCCTATTGTTTGATATAAATTTTGTATCCACGGGAAAAGCCATGTCTCAAATTCCACCGTGTTTTATTTCTTAAATTAGAGACCAATAAATTACAATGATAATCCAATCCATAGTTACAACCACTATTCTGATTATATTTTTAATTTCCTTGCTCACCTGCATTTACATCATTTCAATTAACATAACTTTTGAAGAGAATTATCTCACATATAATTAAATGATTAAAGATGAGTTAGTCTTATGAGATGAGTAGAACAGGATTAGAAGAAGGGGGCAATAAAGCAACGCTCACAGCAGGACCAAGATGGTTGGTGACATTGGCTTCCTTCAGTGATTTTATAATTCATACAAGGACATCAATAAAACAAAAGAAGGAAAGAACCTAAATGTAACTCTTCAGAGAAGAGGGAGCAGATTTGAAAGTGAGATACACTAAGTGAGCATATTCAGAATGGAAATTACAGGGTTTGCTGTAAACTTTTTGCACTAGACAAAGATAAGTGCCCAGCCAAAATGTTGCTACCAGTGCTTTCACATTCCCCCAGCATTTTCTCTTTGACAGTGATCTGATAGGCAGAAACACTTCACTTCCAGTTCATTGACAGACCTTCATTAAAACTGACATGGGAAACAACAGTCTACAAGACAAGTTCCCACAGAATGCATGGTAATGATAGTAATGGAAAGGAGTTATTTATATTGGCATTGAAAAGAGGTTACATATAGAACATGGAAAAGTTTCATTACCCAGTTATGACGAATATTACAAAATCAAGAAATTGCAATATCAATCATCAGGCATGACACTGGAATATTTAGCAACTTCATACCTATGGAAGTGAGTGAAAAAGATTATGCATTATTTTTCTAAAATGTATGCCTACTCCTTTGCTGAAAGAATGTCTGTGATTATTATATGGGATGCTGAAGCCAGCACTAGAATATCTGTAATTATTAACTTTCTTTAGAACACATACAATTCAAAGATGAGACTCTATACTTCATCATATCAGAAAGGTAAATTTTAACTTTGAATCTTTTGATCCATATTTGTTTTACAGAATTTCCTATAAAACACTGGATTTCCTAATGTAGAGTATACAAAGTCATGATATTCTCTGTTCTGAGGCATTTTTAGCCTAATCATTTATGATTGTCTCCTTGGCTATCACATAACCCAGTGAGGCAATAAGATCAACCAAGAGTTAACAAATAACATGATTTTTAATGGCAAGCTGAGAAATAAGCACATTTTTAGAATAAATAAAATCATGTAGGATCTGTCCTTAATGTGTTGTCCAATGTGAAGTTTTTATACTTTGTGTTTCTGTGTGGGGGCAAACTGATGAAATCTTTACTTAATATATATTAAATCAATTTTCTGTATATAAAGATAATTGAAAATGAATCTTGATGTGAATGGAATGGGAGAGGGAGTGGGAGATGGGAGGGGTGCGAGTGGGAGGGAAATTATGGGGGGGGGGCATTGTAATCCATAAACTGTACTTTGGAAATTTACATTTACTAAATAAAAAAATATTTTTCAAACATTGAATACATTCATTTTTCTCCTCTAAATTTCTAATTGAGAGGGATGTTGAAAGATTACTGGACTCAGATTCTCAAAGCTGGGACTCAACACTTTTCTACATCTTAAAACAGGCTGTATATCTGAGCAAATTTCATCTTCACTTTTCTCATTTATAGCATAAAAGTAGGCTTAGGTTTCCTTCCAAGACTAGCATTCTGTAATGTTTTTTAGCACGTCTGCATGTGAATCAAATATAACAAAGGAAAAAGGTACATAGGAGAAGGAGTTTATGATTATGATGGTAAAGGATCTTGTTTCTCATCTGGGTTTACTATTATCCTAACTCTAAGACTCCTAACACATTCTTTAGACTCTGTAGTCATTGGTTTGTTCAAATGTAAAGTGCAAACATGCTCTGGATCAGAAGTTTTCCGTAGTTCTTCTCAGAGGCTAAGTACTTTGCCGCTTGCAGATGAAAGAATTATGATCTTCCATTCAGTGGCTTCCACTCTGTATCCAGATGCAAGATGCTTATTAAGGGAGGCAATTACTATAATTTTGCTAATCTTTCCACTTCCAAAATCTCCCTAATAATTCCTCTCGAGTGCCAACTGGTATATTTTTCCACCTAACATGCATGTTGATTTAGAAACTGTTGTCCAAATATGTCTTTTTTTTAAACTTAAGTTTACTTTAGTTGTTAATGCAGTAAAAACCAGCACCCAGTTCACTGTCCTGCACAAGTTGATGTGAATGAATAGCCACCACAACAATATTATCCAGCTTATGGGAAGGAAGGCATCACACATGGCTCAATAACTCGATGCCATTTACTAATTCACTGATTTGGATGGGCTTAAATTCCTGTAATCATAGGAAATCATTAGACTCATGTGGTTTTAAAACTAGATGGGAGTAGGTGTCATCTAGTTTAATTACATATCTTATATAAATATTATCTGCATATTTTTAGTACATCATCAACCCTGCATATTTTTTTTTAAATTACACTGGTATACATACACAAGGTATGTTATCTTCCTTTCTGAAGTTTTCTATGACACTATTGTGTATGAAAATCATTTTTTTAAAGTTTCAAATCCATGCCTTGTTACTCTGTTACTAACAAGTTACCTTCACCTAGAGTATCCATGATCATATGTTCCTGCATGAGTAAGGATTTTTGGATCCTTTCTTTTTTTAAAAAAATAAAATTATTTATTTTTTGAAAGATCCACAGAGAAAGAGGAAGAGATAAAGGGATCACCCATCTGTTGGTTCACTTTGTCCTGGTTCATGCTGAACCAGGACAAAGCCAGGATTCAGGAGCTTCATGCAGTTTGATCGTGTGGGTTCAGGGGCCCAAACACTCAGGCCATATTCCACTGTTTTCTGAGGTCATCAGTAAGCACATAGGGCAGGCAGTGCAGTAGCTGGGATATGAACGGGAGCCCATCAGGGATGCCAGCATTACAGGTGGTGGTTTTGCTGCCTCCACCACAGTGTTGGCTCCATTGGGCCTGACTTGGTAAGTCCTTAGTTTATAGAAAGACTCTGAAGCCCTTATTTGAGAGTATGAAGGTTATTCCTCCAGGAAAATAGCTATGAATGAGGACCAACTGCCTTGGGCAGGTTCTATTTAAACCTGAAAATATCCATTAGTTACTTTTGATATACTAGAAATAGTAGCTTTGGGAAATTGGGATTTCAAGATTGGGATGAAGAAGAGTTGGTAAACAGTAACTGCAACATACCTGAGAATAAGAACACTGGATTAAAGTGGTCCAAGATAGATTTTCTAAGGAAGTTGAGATAAGTGAAAGTTTTTTAAATCCACACACTACCCAAGTCAGAGGATGGTGGGCAGTGGGTGGGAGGCTGCACAGTCTCTTTCTTCAGATCATGACACAAAGTTAATATTGCAAGATCAATGGACCCAAGTCTACATAACATACTGACAGTGTGAAGATGGAGGAAAAAATTGTACAGATCAGGGATTGCAGAGTAAATGTGGACGTGAAGGGAACTCGGGATTTCTGCTTGGGGGGTTGGGAAACATGGCTAAAGATAAATGTTCTTTCTTTCTTTTGTTAATATTTATTTGTTTGAAAGGCAGAGTGACAGAGAGAAGGAGAGAGAGAGAGAGAGAGAGAGAGAGAGAGAGAGAGAGAGAATCTTCCATCTGCTAGCTGACTTCCCAAATAGTCTCAACAGCCAGTACTGAGCCAGGCCAAAACCAGGAGATCGTAGCATCTTCTGGGTGCATGGGCCCAAGCACTTGGGTCATCCTCTGCTTCTTTCCTAGCACATTAGCACAAAGCTGGATCAAAAGTGGAGCAGCTGCAACCCAAATCAGCAACCATTTAGAACAGACATATTCCGACCTTCACCTGCTGAGCCACAGCACTTGTCCCCAGATAAATGTTCTTTAAATGTCCACATTTATTATTTTGTAGCAATAAATGTCACAATGACTTCAGACTTTGATCAAATGCTGTCTCTTTCAATCAATAACTGTAGATTCTGGGTCAAAGTGACTTAACTGCTTTGAACCTCAATATCCCACATATAAAATAGAACAAATAGTGTACATTCCATATTGGGTTGTTCAGACCAAATGAGATAATTCATATGTTCAGTTAGAATTTTGCCTGCAAGGTAGTAAGTGCTGAATAAATAGTGGTTATCCTTTCATATTGAAGTTGTGAACCTCTTTTCTCCTTCATCCAATTTTTGTTTGATGGAGGCTCCCTGGGCTTAAGCTACAAAGTTCTAGTTCCATGTTGCTATCAGTCTTCTGAAAATAATAATTCAAGTTTCTTAATTTTAGTATTATGATAGTTTCTTTACTAGATACTTTTCTTCTGGAAACAAAGCGTTTATCATATCATTAATTCCATCGAAAGGCATAGCAACCATTTCTGTGTGGTAACTGCTGAATTAGATGTTCTCAAACACCAAAATCAAATAGTCTGCACTATTAATAGCAATACTTATTCAGCTCCTTCCCTCTTTATAGCACTTTATCAACATTAACTAATTAGTCCTTACACTTTTGCAGGGAAGGTAAATAATTTTTACCTCCTGGCTAGAGAAAATCAAAGTTGAGGTTAAGTGGTTTGCCCACTCAGGGCAGTAGCCTTAGGCCATATTTAAGCCCCCAAATTAGGGCATTTTAATTTTCATTAATTTACTTTGGGAGCTGTATTGAATTTTAATGTTAACTTACTATTCTGTATTGCCTTGTACTATTTCTGTCATATAGTTGATGGAAAAAACAAAATTCATTGCTGTGTGAATCTAAATAGAAAAATTTCCAGAACTACTGATCACCATAGATCTAAATGACAACAATAACTCTCAGAGCACTTATTTAACAACCTGGCAATTGTCAGTCATTTCATTTGGCATGTATTTGCTTCACACACACACACACACACACATACACATACAAGACACAACACACATATAGAGATACCTCCTTAATTACATAATAGGAACCAAGTTCCTTAATGTTACTGTAATTATCTCAGTATCTCTCAAAATCATATGATAGTAGCAAACTATCTTGTCATATAGAAAGTGCTTAAGAGAAAAAAACCTTGCTGTCACCTCCCAATTCTTTCCTTTTCTACTCTGAATGTTCATTTAGTCATCCTATATACATCTAGTCAAATTACAAACACAGAACATAAAATATGTGTCCAAATATCTCCCTGTTCAAAGTCAGAAATATGTACATGTAGTGCCACCACCTTCAAGGTCTTTTCAACCCTTTTCTCATGATTTTTATATGGAGTTCATTGAAACATACCAATATCATAGTAATTTTTTAAAATATGTGTTTTATTTCTTTGAAAGGCAGAGTTACAGAAAGAGAGGATGACACAAAGACAAAGAGATATTTCATCGACTGGTTCACTCCCTGTTGCTGTGGATTTCTTCTGAGAGGATTCGTTCTGAGAGGAAGAGCATGGTAGGGACAAGAGGCATGGAGTCACCACACAGACCCTGGGAGTCTGGTGAAAGCAAGACTGAGGCAAGCAGCCCACAGACTCATTTCTTTCTTTCTTTTTTTTTTTTTTTTTTTTGACAGGCAGAGTGGATAGTAGAGAGAGACAGAGAGAAAGGTCTTCCTTTTGCCATTGGTTCACCCTCCAATGGCCGCCGCGGTAGGCGTGCTGCGGGCGGCGCACCGCGCTGTTCCGATGGCAGGAGCCAGGTGCTTCTCCTGGTCTCCCATGGGGTGCAGGGCCCAAGCACTTGGGCCATCCTCCACTGCACTCCCTGGCCACAGCAGAGAGCTGGCCTGGAAGAGGGGCAACCGGGACAGGATCGGTGCCCCGACCGGGACTAGAACCCGGTGTGCCGGCGCCGCAAGGCGGAGGATTAGCCTGTTAAGCCACGGCGCCGGCGACTCATTTATTTCAGTTGGTACAACAGCTTATATAGCCAAGACCAGCCAATCCGGTCAAGGGGCAGTCTATGCCCCAACCAATCATAGCCTGTTGCCAGGCAGTTTCCAAAGCCATCCAATCACAGCCTGTTGCTAGTCAGGCTCTTGTTGCCAGCAGTTTCTGAAACCATCCAATCACGGCCTGCCGTCAGTCAGGCTCTGTTGTCATGTGGTTTCCTCTATTGTCATGTGATCTCCGAAGCCATCCAATCATGGCCTGCTACAAGGCAGTTTCTGTTGTCAGCGGCCATCTTGGCATGACCTTTTCACCTCAGCGGCCATCTTGATATGACCTTTTCACTTCATTCCACCACAACTCCCTAAATAGCCCAATGACAAGGGTTGGGCCAGATTGAAGCCAGTATCCTGTACCTGGTTTTCTTATATGAGTGGTGGGGAGTTTTATGTTTACATTTTACATTTTTACATACATACCCCAATTTGGGAAATTTTCTGCTGCATTCCCAGATGCATTAGCAGGGAGCTGGGTAAGAAGTGGAGCAGCCAAGACTCAAACTGGCATTCTGATAGGGGTGCCATGCACCACAGGTGGTGACGTCATCCACTGTGCCACAGCACCGGCCCCAGCCATAATAATTTTTTTTTTGACAGGCAGAGTGGACAGTGAGAGAGAGACAGAAAGAAAGGTCTTCCTTTTGCCGTTGGTTCACCCTCCAATGGCCGCCGCGGCCGGCGCACTGCACTGATCCGATGGCAGGAGCCAGGTGCTTCTCCTGGTCTCCCATGGGGTGCAGGGCCCAAGAACTTGGGCCATCCTCCACTGCACTCCCTGGCCACAGCAGAGAGCTGGCCTGGAAGAGGGGCAACCGGGACAGGATCGGTGCCCCGACCGGGACTAGACCCCAGTGTGCCAGCGCCGCAAGGCGGAGGATTAGTCTAGTGAGCCGCGGCGCCAGCCCCAGCCATAATAATTTAAACCTCATAATGTGACTACTACTTAAGAGTTTTATGATCTATTAGAGTAGAAAAGTGATATCCCAAGTCAAATATATGTCTCACTGTATGATGTAAAGCAAGTATTTAGTGAAATTTTGGCAAAGAAAGAAATAGTGATACATATATATTACATATTATTTATATATATATATGTGTGTGTGTGTGTGTGTGTGTATCGTACCTTCTTCTAGACCAAATTTTACTGCTGATTTATTTCTTAGAATTTAGCTCATATTAATTTTATTGTACACCAAATAAACAAACACAGAACAAAAATATTTGTTGTTTGTCTACACTTGGGTTTTCTAATCTTTTTTTCACTTCTTCTCTTCAATCCTCACATCATCAAAAGTGTAGGTCCTCCTATAATCTTACTCCAGGCAAATTTCTGCAGGAGTGGATACATACAGCATTGTGTAAAGGGTTTAGTAATTAATATTTGCAAATATTTGTGAATTTAGCAGAAATTTCAGATTCAGGGCCTGTATAATTAACATTTTATACTGTCTCTGCATGAACCCAAATATGTTCCTATTTACTTTATCTTATTACCTTTAATAAAGAACTAAAGCAAAATATTTTTAACCTTTGAGCCAATAGATACGTCACCTTTTCTGATGCTCTGGAAATGGTTGCTTGAAATCAA
Organism: Lepus europaeus; assembly: GCF_033115175.1. Lineage (NCBI taxonomy): Eukaryota > Metazoa > Chordata > Mammalia > Lagomorpha > Leporidae > Lepus > Lepus europaeus. The sequence continues at coordinate 66,017,128 of NC_084831.1, forward strand.
AGAAATTTTCTTACGTTTTGTGAGACTGTATTATCCTAGCCATTGGCTATGTAAAAGAATGAAAAACAAGATCGTGGGAACTTTCATAGTCATCAGTTTTTGTCTGATGGAAAAATGCCAAGCCAAGTAAGGGAATCTCCAAGAGAATTCCTAAGAGAGGTGTTTTGACTGCAAGAAGGTCTACATTGGCTATCTTATTTCCTGAACAGATTTGTGATCATGTAGCATCTTCAATGATTTACTTTTTGTGCTCGTTTAATAGTGATGTGAAGGAAGTTTGGGAAAACTTGAGCATAGAGTCAGTCCTCAGTGGAGCAACTTGCACTCCCACAGCTTCACAGTAATAAATACATGGGTTTCACACAAGCCAAGTACGTGATGCACAAGGTACTCGGACTTTAGCCATCTTGTTAACGCAATGACTCTGAAAAAGAAGACCCTAGCAAGAGGATGTGGGATCTCAAAGGCTTTGAGAAACATAAGTCACTCTGCAGAGGCCTGTACAAAGAAGAACTTCCTTAACTGCACGGTGAAGAGGTCCCAAATGTGCGCTCTAATGTCTGGATGATTGCATTATGAGGATGTTTTGGACATTTTATGGAAAAAATTGAATCAAATATAAGTTTATTTTGGCACAAAACAAATTCTGGAATCCATAGACTTTTTTTCATAATAAACCTTTTTCCCTTTTTGAAGATATCCAATGAAGATGGCCAGAGACTGTTAGTGCCTCATAGAATCCCCTCCTATTGAGTAAATTCCAACGCTCTAGCAATGAAAAGAACCCAGAAGGAAGAAAGGGAGGAAGAATAAAGTCATAGCTCATGTACCATCATAACTAAAGGAAGGTATAGACATTCCTGATAATTACAATGGTTCCATGATCCAAAAAGTCAGCTGGTTACAGGGATTTCATGCAGGAATGCAAGTTCAGTCTTGCTGAAAATTCCAGCAAATATGCTTCACAGAAGCCTTGCTTACTAAATTACTACTCAAGTCTCAATCTTAATTTTCAGTCGGGTTAGGAAATGGGAGGAATAACAATGGAGATGATATTGAAATTTCTAACCTATAGCAAAGTAGATTAGACTGAAAATGAATGGACAGCTTTGAGATTTACCTGTAATATCATCAATGGCCTGAAAATATGGTTTTGACAGAGATCATGACTAAAAGTGGTAATTTGAGAAAAATAAAACTATTTTACACTTATATACCCATTGAATACAGATTTTCAATAAACTGGTTAGAATGACATTCAATAATTGTCTAACAAAATTATTAGCCATGTTTAATATCTAATATCCAATTCTCCAAATACTATTGTAATTTTACTTCTGGAAAATCATTATCTGTTTTAGAGTCTTGATTATACTTGACATGATGCTTTTCCTTATAGTGAAAACTGTCGGTAGTAATCACTCTTAGCTGTTCTGCTAGTAGTAGACATCTAGTTGAATGAATAAAAACAAACAAATAGGTAGGTAAATAGATATTTTGGTGATTGTGTAGTATAACATTACAATGGAAAATACGTGGTTGTTAAATAAATTATCAGCCATCTTTTTCAAGAGTCAATGACAGGATATTCTCATCTTACACATTCCCTAGCAGATTGTTTTAAAAACTCCTCATACTAACCATATGTGTATATTTTCAACTTTCTGATCCAAGAATTTCAAGAACACAATAAAATAAAAAGTAGTACTATATCACATAGACTTCTTGAAGCCTGTGAGTCTGAATGACAGTCTGTCATTGGTGCCCTATTATACACACAGATGGATTATGGCTTATCTAATGCCTGTGATCTGATAATAGCTCTATAATCAGTTCCATAACTCTGACCAATGACCTCTATTAAGTCAAAAATCTGTCTAGAATATCTATATGATATTTTTGTTTGTCTTTTATACATTTTTAAATTACTATTACATTTATCAGACACATGCTCCATAATAAAAAGGGAGGGTCCCAGACAACGGAGTCAGTTCTCAGGGAGCACAGTAAATTCTCTTCACAACAAATATGTTGACCCTATAGTGTCAGGAGTACCAAAGGGGACAGATTTTGATAAAAATAACAGTGATGATTCTTGAATAAATTTTAAAATTATGAAATAGAAAAGAACAAGCCTTTCCTGTAATCAAGTGCATGCCTTATTATTTCTTAATCCGAGTGATCCAAGTTCAATGCATTTAATTTTAGAAATCTAATTGTAGCAAATTCAAGAAGATACATACATTTCTAAGCAATAAATAGAGCCATTTCTTTTTCCTTATCTCACAAATAAAAGGATCAGTGCTAGAAACAGCTGCAACTCCAAAAAGATAGGCTCAGTGTCTCAGAAAACCTGGTTTGGGTTTTTCTAAATGGTCTAAATGAATAGCCAGTTCCATTTCTCTGCCCCCAGGAAAAGGATACGAATGAAGGGTCCTTTCAGACAGCTGCAAATATGAATGATTAAAGTGGCTCAGACAATGGAAGAATAAAACCTGCATTTGCAGATGTCACCTTCAAAATAGTGTGGATTTGACAGCTTTGTTTTTGTCTGCTCCTACCACCTAAGAACAAGCAAATTGATTTTAAAATGAGGAACCAATATGTTCGTTTTCATGAAATATTCCAGCCAAACGGGGCTTTGTATTTTTGCTTTCTATCCAGAGGCTGACGCACTGCAATAGTATTATTTTCTATAACCATAGAGCTGATTTTCTCTTTAGCAGTCAATTGAATGCAAAGATATGTAAACAAAGAGAGTCCTTAGCAATTTTGATTTTCATGTAATTTCATGGGGATTTAGTATCTCTCCAAGATTATTATGTTAAGTGTCTTTTACTGATCTTCAATTTGATTTGGCACATTTTCCTTTTTAGATTGCCCTTGTCAACTATGCCAATAGCAATCATCATCAAGGAATGTGTAGGGATGCTCAATTTTTATAAATTTTAATTCTCACTTTTTCTAAGAGAAAAAGAGGAATTTTTGTGAAGTAGAGGGTGGGATGGTGTGGTAGCAGAAGGCATTTTCACCTTCTCTCTTCTGATAAAGATAAGATGGTATGAAACTAAGTTTTCTGTAAATTTCCAATGTTTTACTATTTTATTTCACTTCTATTTCTGGTTTTCATGGAACTTTGTGTTTCATTTTATATCTTACAGTTCTTTTCTCTATCTCCATACCCACATCCTATTAAAATAGCATTTTACAGAGGAAGCTGTATTTTATAGAATTTTAATGGAAGCTAAGGTGCAATAATTACATGGTGGCAAATTTGAAAATTGTACATTAAGTCTTCTAATGTTTCAAAAGACACAGGATGGATTTTTTTTTTTTTTTTTGACAGGCAGAGTAGACAGTGAGAGAGAGAGACAGAAACAAAGGTCTTCCTTTGCCGCTGGTTCACCCTCCAATGGCTGCCGCAGCTGGCGAGCTGCAGCCAGCGCACCGTGGTGATCCGAAGCCAGGAGCCAAATGCTTCTCCTGGTCTCTCATGCAGGTGCAGAGCCCAAGAATTTGGGCCATCCTCCACTGCACTCCTGGGCCACAGCAGAGAGCTGGCCTAAAAGAGGGGCAACCGGGACAGAATCCGGCACCCCAACCGGGACAAGAACCCAGTGTGCCAGCGCCGCAGGCAGAGGATTAGCCTATTGAGCCACAGCGCTGGCCTCAGGATGGATTTTCATTCATAAGAGCTTCAGCATTTCCAAATGCCTTATGGTTCTCACTTCTCCGCCTTCTTTCACTTTTCTTTCAAAATTGTGTTTACTTGTTATGCAGAAACATTCTATTGCTTCTTCTTTGTCTTTCTCCAAAAGATACCCTTAAGTCTCATTTATCTTTCCTAGAAAATTGATGAGTCCTTTACTAGAAGGGAATTCTTCAAATGATATCTGTTGATTGGATAATTAACATGAGTCAAACCTGTACCATCCTGCTTCCCTCTTACTATGCATTGGTTTAGTTTTTCTTCTTTGAATCATACCTGCATCATTTCCTTCTTAGACTCTTTGCATTTACTTCTTCTTCCATTTGATCTATTTGACGCCAAGTTATTATTTTTTCTTATATCACCTTGTCATCTAAATATCACCCAAAGGCATCTCAGGGAATCATTCTTTGACTGATCCATTTAAATAAAACTTTCATCATATACTCAATGTGACTTTCTACCATTAAACCTGTGTTTCTAACACAAATTCTTCCATAAAATTAATCTGCTTATATACTTCAATTCTAATGTATTTTCTGAAGGCAGTGCCACATCACTGCCATTGCTTGTGCTGCACCCAACAGTAGCATCAATCACAGCACACTTCTCCACATGAAATCCACACATTCCTCCATAACCAAGTCTCCACATCCAGAAGCATCCAGATGTCTTAACTCTAGATCTTCACCCTGGCTATAAAGGCAGTGACAGGATTCTCACTGTGGGTACAGTGGGTATCTCCCTGGATGCTGGAATTTCTCCTAGGGTTAAGAAGTTGAAATAGCAAATTGTTTTTCACTTTTACTCTTTGAGTAGTCTTTTCCAATTCTTATTTATTTATTTTTTAATATGAAAAAAAATTTTTCACCTGTCTCAAAGCTAAAGACCTTCCTATTGTGCTAGTCATTTTTCAGTCAAGGCAAAACAAGTAGTTAGAACTCGTCACTCATACTTCTCTGCTAAAGAATATGTAAGTAATCCCCCATTATCATAGCAAATACTATTGGAAAAAATTATTTTTCCTTATGAGGAATTTAAAAGTAAAGTCATACTCCACTTCAAAAAATCACTTATCTGTTTTCCACCATCAAACAAGAGAGAATGGAAACACTTTATATGTTTAGAATTTCAGAATTTTATTTCATTCATTTTAAATGAAGGTAGGTAAAATCTGTTTCAAAATCTGTAAGTTTACATACATCATGCACTGATGGGCACTGGGGGTTTTAGCTCTGCATTCATTACCTGTAATGAAAACTCTGCGGAACAGTCATCTGTATCTACAGAAGTTACAGAGAAAAAGGGCTTCTCCATTATATTATCACTTAATCTATCCCTAGGACAAGAGACGGATATTCTCTACAATTTATTTTCTAAAAAGTATGTGATCCTTAGACAATGGGGCCTAATTCGTGCCATTTTCCTACAATCTCTAAAGTTGTCTCTCATTCCTAACCTCTGGAAAGGTAAGAGAAATTCTTATCATCCATAAAAGACATGATTTTCATTTGAGTCTCCTTGGTTTGTGATTTAATACATCCATGCTGTCCAAAGTTATTAGACTGTATGTATTTAAACAAAGACATCTGGTGTTTCATTATCATACCTAGTTAAAGTGACCATTCTATCAGCTTGAAATGATGAAAAACTGGCTTCATTATTAGAAGTCCATTTTTACTTGTATCATAATAACAGCTAACATTCATTGAGAAATTACTCTATTTAGGATACTTTGCTATTGCTAATAACATGTTTTAATCTTCGCAACAAGCCTAAGTGGATGTTATTTTTTCTTCCCATATTAGAACTAAGACAAGACAGGTTTAAAAAGTGAAATAACTTACTTCAGATCATAACATTTGGCAGGACTGAAATTTTGTCCCAGGTTTCATTAATTCCAGAGACCCTTTCATTAATAGGTTACTAAGTTAATGTGACATTGATACTGCAAAAAGCATCTAGTCTCATTTTGCAGTTAGTGCTTTATCTACAGTTTGATTTTTCTTTAAGCTTTCTTAATTCATTTTAAGACTGCTGATTTTGTCAGACATTAGATAATCATAAACACACAAAAAAAGAAGGCAACTTCTTGTTTTTGCGTTATAAAGTCTGAAGATCATCGATATTTTCCTGGTGATCTTACCAGGTGTTTCTAAAGCATAACCTTGAATGGCTTCTTTGAACTAGGTAGAAATTCAAAGGAAGTGACTCTACCATATGTTACTGTAAAACCAATCATTTTGCCAATAACTTCCCCTTTACAAATCAACCTAGTAGGATTTCTTGAATAATACAAATAAATGTTTCTAATTATTATGTTTAATTCACTTTAATTTTTTTTTCTTATTGGTATATATTTCTAATAAAAAGTATATTAGGGAAAGTGTATATATAATTATTTAATTCATTTTAAAATATAAAATGTTATTATTGTTTATGAAAAAGGGTTCATTTTACCTTTCCAGAGTATAGGAATGAGAGGCAACTTCAGAAATTTGAGGCTGACATTGTAACATAAATGTAGAGCCACTCCCTGTATTGCCAGCATCCCAGATGGGTGCTGGTTCAAGTCTTCAGTCTAGCTGTCTGTCTTCCAGTCTAGCTCCCTGCTATTGCACCTGGGAAAGCAGTGGAAGATGGATCAAGTCCTTGGGTCCCTGCCCCCACAGGAGCAATACAGAAGTTCCTGGTTTTGGACTTTCTCAGCCTTGGACTTTGTGGTCATTTTGGGACTGAACCAGTAGATAGAAGATTTCTCTCTCTCTCTCTCCTTTCTCTCTCTCTTAACTCTGCCTTTCAAATACATAAAATAAGTCTTAAAAAAAGGAATCTGTGAAAAATGGCAACAATTATCCCTGATCACATATGGGTCACACACTTCCACAAAATATAGTGTAGGGAGTATGCTTCTCTTACTCTGGTGACAGATTAAATGGCGTAGTATTTATGTAACTCTTTTCTTCTACAACTTCTGTGAATACAGATGAACTGTTTAGCTGGAATTTCCACACAGATACTTATATAGTAGCCCATAAGCCCACTTCAGGGCCCTCTTTTTCCTAAATACTTAAGGAAGAGTGCAAAGAAAAGAAGTGGAATAGTTTCACAAACATCTTTTTCTAAAACAACCAGTAAATTTTCTAGTGAAGACTTCAGCTATTGAGGTACTAAAGGATTAATATCTGAGTAGATACACTTAGATGACATATAAATATTTCCAAAAATTCTTGATAATTCCATACCCCTACTCAGCTTCTTGACTTTCCTTCATTTTAGCTGATCATCACTTCATCATCCCCATTACTGTAGTCAAAAATTACTGACTCTCTTGAAACTACTACTTTCGTTCATCAATAGATTAAAATTTATTTGCATTATATTTTAAAAATATGTAAATATTATTTCAACATAATCCCAAAAATGGGGAGGAGGCAATAGGTTGTTGTGCTATATCAGGGAGGAGGTGGGATATCCATGAGTTGATTATGAATTAAATGGTATTTGCATTGTGGGGTGAGAGCATTCACTCTACTTTTCAAGGTCATTGAAGGCGTTTTTCATAATGTATGTGCATATAATATATATGTAATATATATGTATACCTCTCTGTTTCATAGACAGAAACAGAACTGTAGTGAGAGACAGAGTGCAATCTGAATCAAAAGTAGCATTTTGAGGAATAATTGCCAGTCCCCTATGAAGTCTCCTCGCCCCTTAGAGTTTCTTTTAAAAGAAACAGAATAATACTTTCAGAACTTAATTTCTGCTGGAAAGCCTGCAGGTTATTCCCAAGCTGCCCAACCTAAACATCAAGTGTTTTACCATACCCTTCTTGTCCTTTCCACACCCTTCTCCTCCCGGTCCTCAGTCTATTTCAGGCACAGTGAACTCTGTGTTCTTGATGGATCACACTTCCAGGCTCTTCAAGGCTCTACTTGGAACTAGCATAGAAGTCACAAAGACCTGATTTCCATCATTTCCATAAATACGTTGTTCTCATTTGTAAAATGCCTAATATCTAACATCATTATGAAAACAAAATGTGATAATACATATAAAGTACCCATAAGTTGCCAAGCATGTAAGCTACATAAATTCCAGGTGGCATTATCTTTCTTTTCCTTGTCCTGAGACTACCCTGTGTGCTGATATTCCATGCTTTCTTCTCCATATCTTAGCATAATACAATTTTTGATAAATTTCAGAACACTAATAAGCATTTAATTAATATATGAATAAGAATATGTTCTGTCAAATATTTCTGTGTTTATAATGCTACGTGTTTTGCCTCCTACCATGATGTGAAAAAACCATAAGCAACCTGTATCCAAAACTCTCTGTCTGATATTGTTTTTCTTGAATGAATCAATTATTAATAGATGGTTTACTATTGCCTTGCTTCATACAGATACAGCCTCAGGGTAAAAGCATCTTCACAAAATAAAAAAAAAACATATTGGGAGGTAGAAACCAAACATAGGCACATCCTAGACTCACTAGCAATAACTGTTAAAGCTCCTTATCTTTCTTGGTAGAATAAGCAAAAGAGCATTAGACTGATGTAAAATTCTTTTAGGCAACTTGAGTATAGGTTATGTAAATGATTGGGGAGAACAGAAGAACAAAACAACATGAGCAGCAAGGAAGAATGTCTTCAAGTTATTTCTGATTCATTTATGAGGCAAGAATAATAGACCACATCCAGGGAACAAAGCAGAATAGATAAAGACAACTTCTTTAAAAAATCCGCTTACAAATGAAAGGAGTGCATTGAGAGTAGCTTACACCACCTCTTCTTCCCAGAGTGTTCTGCCATCCTGAAGGCTCCCTCCCAGAGCAAATTAAGTCTTGTTTGTAACAGGGCTTCAGGCATCTGTTGCCTACATTACCTTGCATCTATAGTTCTTAGGCTTGAACATCCTTATACTAAAACAATATTTTGAAAATTATTTTGTGTGGCATATAAAATGACCACTTAAGGGCAAATTGATTTTTTAGCAAATTTTTAAAAATATAAGTAATATGTATGTAAATAAATATGTACTCAAACAACATAATAGTAGGCATTAAATTCAATGAGATTGCAGTGTAACTTGAAGTGATATGGAACTTGTCATTTAAGTCTTGGGGCCTTTGAAAAAGACATGCAACTGATTCTATCTATCTATTAATGTCAGTGAATTGATATAGGTCATTGTCGTCAGAAAATTAATCTTGTCAAATTGGACAGCTATTTTTCCCCTCTGAAGTTCAGAAATGCAGTAGAATTCCAGCTTTAAAATGTATGGATGGTTTTAACATCTTAAATAATGATAACTACAGTTCTTTTCCCCTTCAAGAAGAGATGAAAATAACAGTTTTGAGTCACTGGATCTTGAGGAATTTCTCAGCCTTGGAATTTTTGTACATACTTTCAAACAATCTCATAAATGATAAGTGAATGAAAGGGAGAAATATTATTTAGGTGCTTCAGAAACTTGACCCAGTGATCTACGAAATAACGAACAGTTGAGTACATTGATGATCTGTATTTCATTAAGGAAATGATATTTTTTCAGCTCCATTTATTTTTGCAGATTTCAATGATATTATGCTTTTCTATGAAAGAATGAGCTCCATGGGAGTCTTCTATCTCCTGTATGAATGAAAACTCTTTTCATTTTTATTTGTCATTGTGGGTCAGAGACTCTTCTCAACACAGACTAACCCACCAGGGTTCATAATTAGAGACATAACAGGTGAGTACTTGAGAGCGGCAAGATGGCGGAATAGGAAGGGAACACACTATTAGTCCGGGGAAGAGACAGTTTAATAAAAGTGGAGATACTGCAGGGTCAAGGAAGAGTAGGGGAAGAAACAGCAGAGGAAACTCTTCTGGAACTAGTGATTCACAGTGGACCTGCGTGGAGAGCGTGGGAGCCCAAGTTCGGGACACCAGCGACAGACTCAACACACCAGCGCTGGAACGCGAGGTGAGCTGAACCTCAATAGCCCAAGACACCAGCGGGCAAGTGGAAAGAGGAGACTAGAGGGAACGAGGCTTGAAACTCCGTGGGAAAAAGTTCACCAGGCTAACTAGAAGAGAGAGAGGAAAAAAAAAAGTGACCTATACGGACACGAGTTTCTCTCTCTCCGCTCACCTCTCAAAGGCGAGCAAGACAAAGAGCAGGCACCATTTTGACATACGTCAAAAGCAGGGCAACCTCAGGTCTGCACTGGCCCTGAGCCTAGCAGAAAAACCTGACTCTGGGGGGAGGGGTGAAATAACAGGAGATTAGGATCTAACTTGGCAACCCAGTGGGAGACTGCAGGAGAATTGGAGCCCACACAGAGGGCAGCAGAGTTTCCCTGTGTGGTCCTTGGGAAAGAGCTTCCGATCTCTGGCTCCTGTGGGTATATCATTTGCCTGCTAACTACCTCCAATTACATTCAGCTGTGCGGAATTACTTCCCTTTTGAATCAAAAAAAGAAAGAAAGAAAGAAAGAGATTTACCACACCTAACCTGGGAGTGTCATCTTTGACACACCCTCAACCCTGAGGAACCAAACACAGCTCTCAGTCCACACTCATCTCAAGCCTCTAAGGCTCCACTGAAAGCAGACAGTCCACTTAATATAGAGCCATAGTGTAACAAGAAAAAACACCACAGTGAAGAAACCAAATATCTCCAACATGCCAAACAACAAACGCAAAAACCGAGGTAACAAGAACAAGGAAGACACTATGATGCCCCCAAATGAAAAAGACACCCCAATTCAAGATTATGAAGATGATGAGATCGAAGAAATGCAAGAAGCGGATCTCAAAAAATTGATAAGAACACTAAGAAGCTCTCAAAAAGAAAGTCTTGAACTACAGAAATCCTTGATGGACAAGATAGAAAATCTCTCTCGTGAAAAATGAAATATTAAGGAGGAATCAAAATTAATCAAAGTTTGTTTTTTAAAACAGTCCTTCTTGAAGTAGATTGTATCTGCTTGTTTTGCGATAATTTTAATGATGTACTTAATGGATATTAGTAGATGGTTCTTCAGGGACAGATATAAAGACAACTGCACTTGGCAAAGAAGGGCTTATCTATTGTTTATGGCATGAATAAAATAAGCCCAAGCCTAAACAGCATTGAACGTATACTCCATTATTCGCTTTGGGCAAGTGGTTTGCTTGAAACTTTTTATTTAAAGTGCATTTTTATAACTAATACATACAGGTTTTAGAAATTTGGTGAATAGTTTCAGAGTATCATACATGGTAAATAAAAATGTCTTCCCATGTTAGAAAAACCACATTGGTGACTGATTTTAATAATACTTGTATGAAAGTGAATATGGAAAGTAAAGAATAAACTAATTGTTTTGAACTATACGTGAGCATACACACACAGACATGCACATTTCCCTTTAAAATATTGGGGGTTTTTCTTATAGTCTTAAAGTTCTAACTTGCCCCATATTTAACTTGAATGTTCAAATCTATGTCAATCCCTGCCTATGAAAAGAGAGAAAAGCAGAAGTTATAGAAATAATTTTTAAGGATGTTAACACAGAAGTTGCATATTTTGGCTCTGCTTTTAGACCCTTAGCACAAACTTAACATAAATGGTCCTATATAGCATCAAGAGAAACTAGAAGATGTAGTCTGTACCAAGAGATTTATATGTGTTGTTGCTATTCAAAGAGTTCCATTACTAAAGAAAAAAAATAGATATTGAACACTGGGGTATAGTTTGTGGTTTATATCTCATGGACTTGTGAAGGTTTTTTTTGTTTGTTTGTTTGTTTGTTTGTTTTGTAGCTAAGCATCTGTCCTACTTTCTTCAGCATCATGAATTTCCCATGTGGAAAACTGCCTCTTCTATTTTGTCCCTGTAATACTTAATCTGTTCTCCATTCTCTGATTCTAGGAGTGAGGTATGCTACCAAAACCATATACATTAGAATAACTTTAATTTGCTGATCACAGGATTCATTCTGGAGTGGATATTAAACTTACATATGAACAAATAAAAAATCCTTAATTTTGAATAGGAACTACATTCTTTTCCATTTTTTGTAAATATGAAGCATGACTTTCTTGGCAGCCATATACCCATAACATGGAACTTGAGAATAAAGCCAGTATAGAGTAAAGACAAATCAAAGAATGAAGATAGATAAGGTCTTCATTACTCTCCATAAACCCAGAATGCACTCTGTTTTGACTCCTATTTATCTCTACATTTTTCAATATAAAAATGCTAACTAATATTTTATTGATATAAACCATTGCAAGGAAGTGCATAAGTAAAATAATTAATTTTAATAGTTTTTGATGACAACTCTATGGTATAATGAAGTCATGTTACACTTACTCTGTGAATAGTTTTGCACAATTTTGGAAATGTTTTCATTGATTGTCATCTTCTTCTTTCTTCTTTCTCCTTCTGTTTCTCTTTCTCCTTGTTCTTCTTCCTCTTCTTCTCCTACTCCTTCTTCTTCTTCCTCTTCCCCCTCCCTTTCCTCATCCATTCCCCTTCCCCTCCCCTTCTTCTCCCTCTTCCTTTTCTTCTTCTTCGTCTGACTGAAAACTTTCCAAATATTTGTTTTCTAGCTCTGATATTCTTTATTCTGCCTCCATGAGTCTGTTGTTAAAGGCTTTCAACTAACATATTGAATTATTTATTTCTAACATTTAATTTTGAAATCTCTTCACAATCTCAATTTTGTGGGAGAATGCTTCATTGGTGTAATGCATAGATTTCTTTATTACATGATTTTGCTTCTATATGATTCTGAGGAATCTTATAATCAATCTTTTGAATTCCATTTCAGGCATTTTCCTCTTCACATTCTAATACTGAAGTGTTGTTGTGTTGTGACCATCATACTTTTCCCCTTATTCTGATTCCTTAAATTTTCCTATTTATTTTTAGGCATATGTGGAAATACTTGATTTTTTTTTTCTTCTGGTGGCTTTTACCTTTGGACTATGCTGTGGCTTAGTGGACTGACTGCTCTTTCATTGAATACCTAGAAGTGTACACTGGGTATGGCCAGGGAGCTGTGGCCACTGCTCCAGGGTAGGGCAGGTATGACACCCAAGGATGTCAGGGTGACACCCAAGTTGGGCATGGTTCTCTATTTAACAGAAAGGAGGGTATGATCACCTCTGTTAGAATAATTACAATCTCACCTCCTCTCTTCCAAGGTGATCAATGCCTATATGTTTTCCCAAAGTGGGTACAGTATTCATCTCTGATGTCATATGAACTGCACAAAGGATCTGTGCAGCTCTCAGTGTGAGCATGAATCTCTTTACAATGACCCGCTCCAGGCAATCAGGGATCTCTGAGCATATGGAGCCACTCACACTGATTGCCCAGAGGCACAGCTACACCCTGCAATTTCATGTGTAGTCACAGAATTTCCACAGTCTCAGAACACAAGGCTCCCACAGTCAAAGGGTGCAGAGGATCCAGTTTGTCTGGCTAGCCTGTCCTGTCCACAGAGAAGCAGAGATGTTCCCAGAGCCACCTGCCTGTGGGTGCCCTGCCCAGGTGGTTTGAGCCCCATATCCTGTGATATGTTAAGAGCATGAGGGAACCTCACAGTCCTAGTTGGGTGCTCAGTTCCTTGTCAGTCTTCCCATTCAGACTTAAAGGCACTGGGGAGTGAGGACTTTTCCCTGTGGTAGAATCCTTGGATCACACACAGCACAGCTGCTGGCCATAATCACTACTTGTTTCACTATGGTGTCTTCTCCCTACTGGCTAGTCAAGTGTGTGACTTTGAGCTGCTATCACCACTACTGCTAGCAAGATGTTGTCTTGTCCTGGTCAGTTGCTTGGTGTGCATGTAAGAGCTTCCACAGCTGCTGCTTATGTCCAAAAGGTACCCACCCACTTTCAGGTGGATTTGTATGCTGGGGTTGGAGGGATAGAGCAATGTGCTCTTTTTTTTAATTTATTTTTCTGGGTTAGTCAGTACCCTATCACCATTAGGGCTCTCTAAACCTGACTCACCAACCTCTCCTTCTGACTATATCACCAGTGGTACAGGCTACTGCTGTACCACTCCACTCTCTCTCCAAAGCTGGCACTTTCTCTGGCTCTTGACTACTGGAGTTGTGTGTTGTGTCCATGCACATTTCAGATATTTGCACCTTCAACACAGATTTATAACAGCTGTCTTCCATCTGTAGAATTTCCAAGGCAGTTTTCTCTAACTCTCCCTTGAGAATGCACTTCCTATTTTTTTTAAACTATTTTCCCATAGCTGAGAGTAGTATGCACTTTTCCTATTCTACCATCTTTGAATCCTCAATTTCATTTTTCCTAGTATAGCCCTTGAATGGACATTCTGATACTCTGATATTGGATGTGGGAAGCCCTGTGTTAAGCTTAACCTGCCCCATAAGGCCTACACTGATATTTTAAACATCATCTTTATTTTTTGAACAAAGCAAAATTAGGAAGGATGTGCAGAGATCTCCAATATACTCTCTGCTCTAACACCTAGTCTCCTGTAAATTTCTTAGCATTCCATTATCACCTGAATTCCATATTATACGTTGATTAAGGCTTATTCTTGTTTTTGCATATTCTATGCTTTTCAACTAACATATAATGGCATATATTTGTCTTTCAAACTGACTTCTTAAAATTATTATATATTGAGATTTCTCCATTCTTTTTTTTTTTGGCATTATAGCTTCTGTTTAGCTCTGCATAATATTGCATGTTTGCATGGACCATCATTTATCCACCACTTACTGAAAGACATCTTGTTGCTTCTGAGTTTGGGAAATTACAAGTAAAGCTACATAAACAGCCACGTGTAGGTATTTGTGAGGATGTAAACTTTCAAGAAAGATAAGAAAGTGTCAAATTGTCTTGCAGAGTGATTACTTTCATTCCTACCATAAATTAATAAATTTCCCTGTTGTTCCATACCATTACCAGCATTTCATGTTGTCAGGATATTGGGTTGTAGTTATTTTAATAGGTGTTATTGATGTATCATTGTTGTTTTAGTTTGCAATTTTCCAATAATATATGATATGGAGCATCTTTTCATATGCTTATTTTACATATGAGTATCTTCTTTACCAAGCTGTCCAGTTTTTGACCCATTTTTTTTACTCAGTTTATTTTCTTACTGAGTTTTAAGTGTCATTTTTGTATCTGGATAACATTCTTTTGTCAGATACGTTTCTTGCCATGTTTTTCTCACCAACTATAACTTGGCTTTCTTATTCTATTTAAACTGTCTTTCACAGAGCAGAAGTTTTAATGAAGTTCAGTTTTTAATTATTCAATTATTTCCTTTATGGACAGCAATATTGATGTCGTATATATAAAAAGTCATTAGCGTTCTCAAAATCATCTATAGTTTTTCATACATTATCTTCCAGAAGTGTCATAGTTTTTCCTTTTTAATGTAGGTATAGGGAGGTCGTTTTTGAATAGTTGTTCCAGCACCATTTCTTGAAGGGGATCTTTTACTTTTACTCCTTTTTCAAAAATGAGTCGACTTTATTTATAGGGGTCTATTCTGGTTTCTTGAGTCTGTCCATTTTTTGCCAAGACCACATTGCCTAATTCCTGTAACCTTATGGTAATCTTCAAATCAGATAATGTCTTTTTTTTCCTTCCATGTTATGTTGTCTATTCTAGATCATTTGCCTCCCTTTATAACCTGAGTTCAATGACATTTATGGAAGGTGAATCAAATACTTTCTTGTAATTAAGCCACTCGATCCAAATAATCTTTGCAATAGCAATGGCTTTCCTTCACTGAATGGATAATATTAATGACTTATCATCAGTGGAGCACGGGATTAAAAATTTTGTGATTATTTTGTGATTAACAAGTAAACAGGTTTTCTATTGTTGTTCAGTAAATAAATTTGCAACTTAGTTTGGAGGTAGATGCTTGGCATAGGTTAAGGAGTAACCATGTTTCATTATACAGTGAATGAATTGACACAAAGAGATTAAAAAATTCAATGCTGAAAACTGGTAAAGCCACTATGGAAGATGGTTTGGAGATACCTCAGAAATCTGAATATAGACCTACCATATGACCCAGACATCCCATTCCTTGGAATTTACACAATGGAAATAAAATTGGCAAATAAAAGAGCTATCTTAAAAAAAATACTAAAATGGATAAAGTACTAGTGGTTGAATTCTGTAATTAACACACAATTATTCTTAGGTGTTTAAATTTTAACTGAAAAGTTATCCCTGTTACATATAAGAGTGGGAATAGGAGAGGGAGGAGATGTACAATTTGGGACATGCTCAATTGGACTTCCCCCAAATGCTGGAGTTAGAAACGTGCCAGGGGATTCCAATACAATCCCATCAAGGTGGCATGTAGCAATGCCATCTCACTAGTCCAAGTGATCAATCTCAGTTCACAATTGATCACACTGATAGGTCTAAGAGTCAAAGGGCACACACAAACAAGACTAATGTCTGCTAATACTAACTGATAGAATCAAAAAGGGAGAGAAGGATCCAACATGGGAAGCGGGATACACAGCAGAATCATAGAATGGCAGATGTCCTAAATAACACTCTGGCCTCAGAATCAGCCCTTAAAGGCATTCGGATCTGGCTGAAGAGCCCATGAGAGTATTTTAGGCATGGAAAGCCAAGACACTCTGGCAAAAAAAAAAAAAAAAAAAAAAAAAACAACCAACCTAAATGAAAGATCTCTGCGACTGAGATCCCAGTGGAAAGAACGGGGCCATCAAAGAAGGAAGTACCTTTCTCTGAAGGGAGGAGAGAACTTCCACTTTGACTATGACCCTGTCGGAATAAGATCGAAGTTGGCAAACCCTAAAGGCTTCCATAGCCTCGGCAACTCATGACTAGAGTCTAGGGAGATTACTGACACCATAAACAAGAGTGTCAAGTTGTTAAATCAACAACAGGAGTCACTGTGTACTTACGTCTCATGTGGCATCTGTCCTTAATGTGTTGCCCAATGTGAAGTAATGCTATAACTAGTACTGAACAGTATTTTTACACCTTGTGTTTCTGTGTGGGTGCAAACTGATGAAATCTTTACTTAGTATATACTGAATTGATCTTCTTTATATAAAGATAATTGAAAGTGAAAAAAAAAACTTGGTGTTAAATTGGAAATTGCATAGAAAATTAATCAATTCTTAAAAAAAATCATGTAGGATCTCTGTCCTTAATGTGCTGTACATTGTGATTTAATGCTATAACTAGTACTCCAACAGTATTTTTCACTTGGTGTTGCTATGTGAGGGCAAACTGTTGAAATCTTTACTTAACATGTACTAAACTGATCTTCTGAATATAAAGAGAATTGAAAATGAATCTTGATGTGAATGGAAGGGGAGAGGGAGCAGGAAAGGGGAGGGTTGTGGGTGGGAGAGAAGTTATGGGGGGGAGCCATTGTAATCCATAAGCTGTACTTTGGAAATTTATATTCATTAAATACAAGTTTAAAAAAATAAAAATAAAATAAAATAAAAGAGCTATCTTCACCTCAATGTTTATTGCAGCTCAATTCACAATAGCTAAGACATAAAATCAACCTAAATGCCCATCAACAGAACACTGAAAAGAAATTATGTGATATGTACTCTATGGAATACTACACAGCAGTTAAAAAAAAATGAAATCTAGTCATTTGTAACAACATGGAGGAATCTGGAAA
Organism: Lepus europaeus; assembly: GCF_033115175.1. Classification (NCBI taxonomy): domain Eukaryota; kingdom Metazoa; phylum Chordata; class Mammalia; order Lagomorpha; family Leporidae; genus Lepus; species Lepus europaeus. The sequence continues at coordinate 66,034,520 of NC_084831.1, forward strand.
ACATAATGCTGAGTGAAATAAGCCAGTCCCAAAGGGACAAATATCATATGTTCTCTCTGATCTGTGACAACTAACTGAGCACCTAAAAGGAAACCTGTAGAAATGAAACTGACACCATGAGAAGCAATGACTTGATCAGCCCTAGGTCCTGACTGTCGAGGAACAGCTTACTATTTTATTCTTTTTAGTATTTTATTTTTCTACATAATACCATTGGTTGAACACTTTACTTAACACAAAATTATTCTTAGGTTTTTAAATGCAATTGAGGCGGGCGCTGTGGCTCACTAAGCTAATACTCTGCCTGCGGCTCTGGCACCCCAGGTTCTAGTGCTATTTGGGGTGCCAGGTACTAGTCTCAGTTGCTCCTCTTCCAGTCCAGCTCTCTGTTGTGGCCCGGGAGGGCTGTGGAGGATGGCCCAAATGCTTGGGTCCCTGCACCTGCATGGGAGACCAGGAGGAAGCACCTGGCTCCTGGCTTCAGATTGGTGCAGTGCCGGCCATAGCAGCCATCAGGGGAGTGAAGCAATGGAAGGAAGACCTTTCTCTCTTCTCTCTCTCACTGTCTGTAACTCTCTCTCTGTCTCTCTCTCACTGTCTAACTCACCCTGGCAAAAAAAATAAAAATAAATAAATCCAACTGAAAACTGATCTTTGTTAAAAATAAGAGTGGGAATAAGTGAGGGGGGAGATGTAGAGTTTGACACATGTTCCCTCGGAATTACCAGCAATGGTAGAGCTAGAAATGTTCCAGGAGACTCCAAATCCCATTAAGTTGGCAGATACCAAAGCCATCTTGGTGGTTAAAGTGATCAGTTTAAGATAACTGATAATAAAGATAGGAATAAGTGTCAAAGAGATCACATAATTAAGATCAAGTGTCTGCTAATAACACTAGATAGACTTTAAAAGGAGAGAATGATCCAACATAGGAAGCAGGCCACACAGCAGACTCATAGAATGACAAATGCCCTAAACAGCACTCTAACCTCAGAATTGGCACTTAAGGCATTCTGATCTGGCTAAAAAGCCCATTAGAGCATTTGAGGCATGGAAAGCCAAGACACTCTGGCAAAAAATGACCTACATGAAAGATCCCTGTGAGTGAGATCCTAGTGGAAAGGGACCATCAGAAAAGGAGATACCTTTCTCCGAAGGGAAGAGAGAACTTCTACTTTGCTTATGGCCTTGTCTAAATAAGATCAGAGTTTGTGGACTCAAGATACTTCCATAGCCTTGGCAGTTCATGACAAGAGCCTTGGGTGATTACTGACATCATAAATAAGAGTATCTATTGTTAAATCAACAACAGGGGTCACTGTACACTTGTTCCCTATTTAGGATCTCTGTCCCTAATGAGCTGTACTATGAAAATTAATGGTAAAACTTGTCTTCAAACAGTACTTTAAACTGTGTGTGTCCATGTGGGTGCAAACTGTTGAAATCTTTACTTAGTATAAAGTTGATCTTCTGTATATATAGTTAAAAATGAATCTTAACAAAGAATGGGATGGGAGAGGGAGTAGGAGGTGGGATGGTTTGGGTTGGAAGGGCATGTACTTGGGGAAGAACCGCTATATTACTAAAGCTGAACCTATGAAATTTATATTTATTAAATAAAAGCTTTCTATATAAAAATTCAATGCTGATATAAGAGGTCATATTTCTACTTTAAATCTGTTTACTTTAGGGTAGTTATGGAAAGTATACTAGTATAAAGTAGATCCTATAGTTCTATTTAGAAAATCTGATCTAGTCCTGCCATGTTTTATGTGGTCAGGTGTTTGATCTCAAGCAGGACAATTATTTTTTCATAATCACTACAACCAAAAGCATAATTTCTTCTAAATATAAGAGCTAGAATTATGCTTTCCCGATATATTTCAGTTCTTTCTTCACAGCATTGGGATAGGTAATGCATGAGAATTTGTAGCACTTAGGTATAAAGAAGGTATGCAGAAATAATAATTTTATTCTCAGCATAGTAGTAGTCCTCAATCCACTTTGTCATCACACTTGGCTATATCACTGAGGAGAAAGTTTCTCTTCTTAATTAATAAAACAAACTGTTATTAAATGCTACATTCTGTCTCCAGTGTAAGAGAATTAGGAAGAAAGAGATGATTTTCTATTTTATGGCATTTTAAATATTACATTGTTAAAGAAAGCAAAATTAGATATTAGATTCAACTAATGTTTTTCCTCATTCAGATTTTTTTCTAGGGAGCTTTTATTTAATAAATAAAATTTCATAGGTACAGCTTTTCAAATATAGCAATTCTCCCCCATACCTGCCCTCCTACCCCCAAACCATCCCACCTCCTACTCCCTCTCCCATCCCATTCTTTGTTAAGATTCATTTTTAACTATCATTATATACAGAAGATCAACTTTATACTAAGTAAAGATGTCAACAGTTTGCACCCACATGGACACACACAGTTTAAAGTACTGTTTGAAGACAAGTTTTACCATTAATTTTCATAGTACAGCTCATTAGGGACAGAGATCCTATATGGGGAGCAAGCGCACAGTGATGCCTGTTGTTGATTTAACAATGGAAACTCTTATTTATGATGTCAATGATCATCCAAGGCTCTTGTCATGAGCTACAAAAGCTATGGAAGCCTTTTGAGACCACTAACTACATCAGTGATCTAGACAGGGCCTCTTTACTTTCCTGTTTCTTTTGCAGTACAAAAACTTCTCAATTTGATGTAATCAAAGTTGTTGATTTTGGCTTTGGCTGGCTGTGCCTCTGTGGTCTTTTCCAAGAAGTCTTTGCCTGTGCCAATATCATGCAGGGTTTCTCCAATGTTCTCTAATAATTTGATGGTGTCAGGTTGTAAAATATATCTTTAATCCATGTAGTGTGGATTTTTGTATAAGGTATAAGATAGGTTCTTGATTCATACTTCTGCATGTGGAAATCCAGTTTTCCCAGCACCAATAGTTGAATAGAATGTCCTTGCTCCAGGAATTGATTTTAGATCAATTTTAGTTGGTTGTAGATTCTTGCATTGATATCCAGTGTATCTATTCTGTTCCATTGGTCTATCCATCTGCTTTTGTACCAGTACCAGGCTGTTTTGGTTATAACTGCCCTATAGTAGGTCTTGAAATCTGGTATTGTTATGTCTCCAGCTTTATTTTTGTTGTCCACGATTGAGATCTCTGTGCCTCCATGTGAATTTCAGCATAAATTTTTCTAAATCTGAGAAGAATGTCTTTGGTATTTTGATTGCTAGCACACTGATTCTGTAAATTGCTTTTGGAAAAATGGACATTTTGATTATATTGATTCTTCCAATCCATGAACATGGAAGATTTTTTTTTTTCATTTTTTGTATCCTCTTCCATTTCTTTTTTTAATGTTTTGTAATTCTCATCGTAGGGATCTTTGAAATCCTTGGTTAAGTTTATTCCAAGGTATTTGATTTTTAATACTTGAATGGGATTGACTGTAGAAGTTCTTTCTGAGCCATGGCATTATCTGTGTATAAAAAGGCTGTTAATTTTTGTGAATTAATTTTATTTCCTGCTACTTTACCTAACTCTTCTATGAGTTCCAATAGTCTCTTAGTGGAGTTCTTTGGATCCCCTATATAAAGAGTCATGACATGTGCAAAGAGAGACCATTTGACTTCTTCCTTCCAAATTTGTGTCCTTTGATTTCTGTTTCTTGCCTAATGGCTCCAGCCAAAACTTCCAGTAAAATACTGAATAGCAATGGTAAGAGTAGGCATCCCTGTGTGATATCAGATCTCAGAGGGAATGCTTCCAACTTTTCCCCATTCAATTTGATGCTGGTTGTGCGTTTGTCATACACTGCCTTGCTTGTGTTGTGAAATGTTCCTTCCATACACAGTTTGCTTAGAGTTTTCATCATTAAAGGGTGTTGTTTTTTATCAAATTCTTTCTCTGTATCCATTGAGATAATCATATGGTTTTCGTTCAGCAGTTGGTTAATGTAGTGTATCATGTTGATTAATTTGCAAATGTTGAAGCAGCCCTGCATGCTAGGGATAAATCCCACTTGGTCTGGATGGATGATCTTTCTAATGTGTTGTTAGATTCTATTGGCTAGAATTTTTTTGAGAAATTTTGCATCTATGTTCATCATGGAAATCGGTCTGTGATTCTCTTCCTCTGCTGTATCTTTTTCATGTTTAGGAAGTAAGGTGATGCTGGCTTCATGCGAAGAATTCAGGAAGATTCCCTCTCTTTAAATTGTTTTGAATAGCTGAAAAAAATTGGAGTTAGTTTTATGTGCTTTCTTTCTTTTTTTTTTTTTTTTTTTTTGACAGGCAGAGTGGACAGTGAGAGAGAGAGAGACAGAGAGAAAGGTCTTCCTTTGCCATTGGTTCACCCTCCAATGGCCTCCGTGGCCGGCACTCTGTGGCCGGCGCACTGCTTGATCTGAAGACAGGAGCCAGGTGCTTCTCCTGGTCTCCTAGGCGGGTGCAGGGCCCAAGCACTTGGGCCATCCTCCACTGCACTCTCTGGCCACAGCAGAGAGTTGGCCTGGAAGAGAGGCAACCGGGACAGAATCCAGTGCCCCGACTGGGACTAGAACCCAGTGTGCTGGCGCCGCAAGGCGGAGGATTAACCTATTGAGCCACAGCGCCGGCATGGAGTTAGTTTTAGTTTAAATGTCTTGTCAAATTCAGCAATGAATCCATACAGACCAGGACTTTTATTTGTTGGGAGGGCCTTTATTATTGATTCAATTGCTGTCCTGGTTATGGGTCTGTTTAGGTTTCCTATGTCTTCATGGCTCAATTTAGGTAAGTTGTGTGTGTCCAGGAATTTATCCACTTCCGTTAGGTTTCCCAGTTTGTTGACATATAACCTTTTATAGTATTTTTTTTTTTTGCCAGTCAGTGTTAGACAGTGAGAGAGAGACAGAGTTATAGACAATGAGAGAGAAAGGTCTTCCTTCAGATGGTTCACTCCCCTGATGGCTGCTAAGGCCAGCGGACTGCGCAGATCCAAAGCCAGGAGCCGGGTACTTCCTCCCTGTCTCTCATGGGGGTGCAGGGACCCAAGCACTTGGGCCATCTTCCACTGCCCTCCCGGGCCACAGTAGAGAGCTGGACTGGAAGAGGAGCAACCGAGACTAATCCCCAGTGTCCCAACTGGGACTAGAACCCAGGATGCTGGTACTGCAGGCAGAGGATTAGCCAAGTGAGCCATGGCACTGGCCATATAATAATTTCTGATGATTCTTTTTATTTCTGGGTGTTTGTTGTTACATTTCCTTTTTCATCTCTGATTTTATTGATTTGGTTCTTCTCTCTCCATTTTTTTTTTTTTGGTTATTTGGACCAATGATGTGTCAATTTTGTCTATTTTTTCGAAAAACCAACTCTTCGTTTTGCTAATCTTTTGTAGTGCTTTTATTTTGGATTCAGTTTGGTTAATTTCTTCTTTCTTTTCTCCTATTCATTTTGAGTTTGCTTTACTGTTGCTTTTCTAGATCCTTGAGATGCATTGATAGCTCATTTATTTTGTGCCTTTCCAATTTCTTGATTTAGACACCTATTGCTATAAACATTCCTCTTAACACTGCTTTTGCTGTATCCCATAAGTCTTGATATGTTGTATTGTCATCTTAATTTGGTTCCAGAACTTTTTTGATTTCTCTTCGATTTCTTCTATGAACCACTGTTCATTCAGGAGCATCTTGTTCAGTCTCCATGTGTTTGCATATCCTCTAGAGATTCCTGAGTTGCTGATTTCCAGCTTCATTCCACTGTGGTCTGAGAGGACACATGGTATGATATTGATTATTTTGAATTTGCTGAGACTTGTTTTATGGCCTAGTATGTGGTCAATCCTAGAGAAACTTCCATTGCAGTGCTAAGAAGAATGTGTATTCTGCAACTGTAGGATAAAAAGTTCTGTAGATATCTGTTAGGTCCATTTAGTCTATAGTGTTGATTAAAATGCTGTTTCCATGTTGAGTTTCTGTCTGGTTGAGCTGTCCATGTTTAAAGTGGAGTATTGAAGCCCCACAATACTATTTGTATTGGAGTCTAAATCTCCCTTTAAATCACTTAACATATCTTTTAAATGGCCAGGTGCCCTGTAATTAGGGGCATATACATTTATTATAGTTACAACTTCTTGTTGAATTGATCCCTTAATCATTAGATAGTGTCCTGCTTTGTCTCTTTTAACAGTTTTTGTGTTAAAGTCTATTTTGTCTGCTATTAGGATGGCTACAGCAGCTCTTTTTTTTGGTTTCTGTTGGCATGTAATATCTTTTTCCATCCTTTCACTTTCAGTATGCATGTGTCTTTCTTGGGGAGATGTGTTTCTTTTAGGCAGCAAATCGATGGGTTTTGTTTTTAATCCATTCAACCAGTCCGTGTCTTTTAAAAGGGAGTTGAGACCATTTACATTCAAGGTGACTCTTGATAAATAATGACTTTGCCCTGCCATTTTTCCAAAAATATTCCTAATTTATACTTTGAACTTTCTTTGATCTTTTACTGAGAGATTTTTTTCCTTTACCTTCTTTTGTACGATGATCATGTTTCTGTGTTTTAAGTGCAACACATCTTTAAGTATCTTTTTGAGAGATGGATGGATGGTGACAAATTTCTGTGTTATGGAAGGTGTTTATTGCACCTTCATTCACAAATGAGAGCTTTCAAGGGTATACTATTCTGGGATGGCAGTTTTAATTTTTTTTTCTCTTAAGAGTTTGAGTATATCTCTCCATTCTCTCCTAGCCTGTAGAGATTCTGATGAGAAGTCCACTGTGAGTCTAATTGGAGATCCTCTGAAAGTAATCTGACATTTCTCTTATACACATTTTAGAATCTTCTCTTTTTGTTTCACTATGGTGAGTCTGATTACAATGTATTGTAGTGAGGATCTTCCCTGGTCGTGTCTATTGGGCGTTCTTTGTGCTTCTTGTACTTGGATGTCCCTTTCTTTCTCCAAACTAAAGAAGTTTTCTGCCTTCTAATTCTTTGTCTCTTTCCATGCCTTCAGGAACTCCTAGAACTCCATGTTTTTTTATAGTATCCTTTAGATTCTCAATAGCATTTTTTTTAGTTTTCTAATTTCTTTTTCTTGTCTTCAGTTTGACTGTATACTTTCCTGTGCTTTGTCTTCTAAGTCTGATATTCTCTTTTTTTGTTGTTGTTTTTTGACAGGCAGAGTGGACAGTGAGAGAGAGAGACAGAGAAAAAGGTCTTCCTTTGCCATTGGTTCACCCCTCAATGGCCGCCGCTGCTGGCACACTGCAGCCGGCGCATTGTGCTGATCTGAAGCCAGGAGCCAGGTGCTTTTTCCTGGTCTCCCATGTGGGTGCATGACCCAAGCACTTGGGCCATCCTCCACTGCACTCACAGGCCATAGCAGAGAGCTGCCCTGGAAGATGGGTAACCAGGACAGAATCTGACACCCCAACTGGGACTAGAACCTGGTGTGCCAGCGCAGCAGGTAAAGGATTAGCCTATTGAGCCGTGGCACTGGCCTCACTGATTCTCTTTTTAAGGCTCTCCAATGCATTTTTTATTTGTTCTGAATACTTTTTTTGAATTCTTATTATTGAATTATTCATTTAACTTTGGTTACTCTTTAGGCTCTCAATTTCATGGGATAAATTTTATTTCATGTTCTGCATGGATTTCAGTAGTTCATATATTTGCTTTTGATTACTTCTATGTAATGTTACGCTACGTTTTTTTGAGTTCTGTTTCTTGCATTTCTTCTATCTCATTGTCCTTGCAATCTAATATTGAAGTGTCATGTTCTTTTGGGGGTGTCATGTTGTCTCCCTTATTCTTGCTGCTTGGATTGGTGCATTTGTTGTCCGGCATTTGTGGATACTTTTTTTTTTTCCTGTGGTAGCTTTTATTGTTGTCTGTGAGTCTTTAGATAAGTGGAATATCTGCTTTCAATGAATCTCTAGAGGCTTGTTGTGGATGTGGCCAGAGAGCTCTGTTCAATTCTCTAGGGTTAAAGACATACCTAAGGTAACACACTCAGATTTGGCTTGATAAATCATCTCTCTCTCTCTCTCTCTCTCTCTCTCTCTCTCTTTTTTAATCAGAAGAGCGGTATATTCTGCTCAGCTGAATATGGGTTTAGAAGGAACATTTTTGAATGGGTTTAGAAGGAACATTCCTCAACACAATCAAGGCAATTTATGACAAACTCATGTCAATGTCACAATGAATGGGAAAGTTTGGAAGCATTCCCACTGACATCTGGAGCCAGACAAGGATACCCACTCTCACCAATATTATTCAATATAGTACTAGAAGTTTTAGCCAGATCCATTAGGCAAGAAAAATAAATTAAAGGGATTCAAATCAGGAAAGAGAAAGTAAAACTATCTGTATTTGTAGATGACATGAGTCTATATCTAGAGGATCCGAAAGACTCCACCAAGAGACTATTGAAACTCATAGAAGAGTTTTGTAAAGTAGCAGGATATAACATCAATACAAAAAATAACAACAGATTTTGTATAAACAGACAATGCCACAGCTGATAAAGAACTTCTAAGATCAATCACATTCACAATAGCTACAAAAAAAATCAAATACCTTGGACTAAATTTAACCAAGAATGTCAAAGTTGTCTACAATGAGAATTATAAAATATTAAAGAAAGTTATAAAAAAGTTATAAAAATGGGAAAAAACTTCCATGCTCATGAATTGGAAGAGTTAATATCATAAAAAGTTTCATTCTTCTAAAAGCAATTATCAGATTCAATGTAATATCAATCAAAATACCAAAGCCATTCTCAGATCTGGAAAAAAATGATGGTGAAAAGTCTTATGGAAACACAGGAAAGCTTGCTCAGCTAAAGCAATCTTATACAACAAAATCAAATATGGAGGCACCACAAGACCAGATTTCAAGACATACTACAAGGCAGTTATAATCAACCAGCATGGTACTAGTACAAAAACAGATGGATAGTTCAATGGAACAGAGTAGAAATGCCAAAAATCACTCCAAGCATTTACAACCAATTTATATTCAACAAAGGAGCTAAAACCAATCCTTGGTTTGACAGTTTCTTCAACAAATGCTGCTGGGAAAAATGCATTTCCACATGCAGAAATATGAAGCAAGATGCCTATTTTAGGGACTTTACACCTGACACAGCAGACTCATAGAATGACAGTCACTCTAAAGAGCACGCTGACCTCAGAATCAGTCCTCAAGACATTCTGATCTAACTGAGAAGCCCATGAGAGCATTTCAGCATGGAATGCCAATAAACTGTGGCAAAAAATGTCTTTCATGAAAGATATCTGTGAGACCCCAGTGGAAAGAAAGGGCCATCAAAAAAGGATGTACATTTCTCTGAAGGGAGGAGAGAACTTCCACTTTGCTTATAGTCTGGTCTAAATACTGACAGAGATTGTGGACTCAAAAGGCTTCCATAGCCTTGGCAGCTCATGTCAAGAGCCTCAGGTGATCACTGACATCTTATATAAGAGTTTTAATTGTTAAAAACAACAGTCGTCATTGTGCACTTACTTCCCATGAAGGACCTCTGTCCTCGATGAGTTGTACTATGAGAATTAACTGTAAAACTTGTTCTCAGACAGTTTTTTTATATTTGTGTGTGTGTGCACATGCACGCAAACTATTGAAATCTTTACTTAGTATAGAGTTGGTCTTCTGTGTATAAAGTTAATTGAATCTTAATGGAAAATGAGACTGGGAAAGGAGAGGGAGGAGGAGGTGGAGTGGGAGGATGGATATGGTGGGAAGAATCATTATATTCCTAAAGTTGTACTTATTAATTGTACTCATTAAATAAAAGGTTTCTTTGGAATAAAAAAGAAAGTAAGCCTTTCTCTCTGTCTCTCTCTCACTATCCACTCTGCCTGTCAAAAAATAAATAAATAAATAAATATCATAAAAAAAAGAAAGTAATAGTGACAACTAATCTGCCAGATCTTCAAATATAAACATGGGGACACAGAAGTATGAGAATGCAAGACAATTTGATGACTCAAAGGGGACACAATAATGTTGTAATATCAGATCCCACAAAAGAGAAGATTTATTAAATGGCTAGTAAATAATTCAAAAATGATCATGAGAATATTCAAAGGAAAAAAGAGAGGATATAGATAGATCATGAAGTGAAATAGAGAAATCAATTAATCATATAATTGAAAAAAACAGCAAACAAGTAAGAATTTTGACAAAGTACCAAAAGAAATACAAGGTTCAGTGAACCAAATAAGAGATGCAGCTGTATGCCTCAACAACAGACTATATCAAGCTTAAGAATACATTTTTAAACTTCATAATAGAAGTTTTCAAATATCTCATTCATATAAAAAAGAAAAACTACACAAAAAATTACACGAAAATGGATACATCTTCTAAAATATTTGGGACACAAATAAAGGAACCTATATTTGAATTATGGATATTCTTGAGAGAAAAGCCAAGAGTAAAAGCATAGAAAACATCTTCAATGAAATTGTTGCTTACAAATCAAAGGAAAAAAAATATCCTCGAAATGTACAAAGATGACAATACAACATATCAAAAGTTATGGATACAGAAAAAGCAGTGTTAAGAAGTAAGTTTATAGCAATTAGTGTCTATTTAAAGAAAAAAGGAAGATGTCAAGTAAATGAGCTATCAACACATCTCAAGGACCTGGAAAAACAAGAACAAACCAAACTCAAAGTTAGTAGAAAGAAAGAAATAATTAAAATTACTGAAAAATATTGAAAGAAAATCACAATATTTAAGATAAGTGAAATGAAGAGCTGTTTTTTTGGAGTCAACAAAATTGATACACCATTAACCCATCTTAATAAAAATAAAAAAGAGGGAGGAGACTCAGATCAGTGGACTCTGTAACTACAAATACCAAAAAAATAAAAATAATCATCAAGAGCCAGTATGAAGTGATATATGCCAGCAAATCAGACAAAGTGTAGACAAAATGGATAAGATTCCTGGACACTTACATATACACTTATCTGCACTTTATTTCATAAACATAAACAGATATTTCCAAATCAATATTCTTGTAAATTTATTTAACATTAGTCTACCTACTAGAGGAAGTCAAACTGTACTGAAATGAATATTCAAACCAAATATGAGTACTGTTGTTAAAAGTGGAGAGTCAGTTTCCACTATAATGCACTCAGAGAATATTCAAGCTAGCTCATATGGGATTGTTGAAGTAGCATCAGCCTAACACAGTTTATTCTCAGATTCCAGTAGGACTAATGTTAGCTCTGAGTCTTCCTATCTCCCTGTATCTCTCTCCCATTCACATCTTCCAATATCACTATTAGGTGCTAGGTCTTACTTCCTCTCCCTATCTGTCATGATTATATATCTTGCATTGTAGAACTATAAGGGTAGAAAACAGCTGGCCTCTGTGTTTATACTGAAAAATACATTGCAGATCTGGTAGAACTGCACAGTCATATGGCACCTCCTTCCACTCATACAAATTTGGGTATTTGAAAACTGACAATGACTTCTTACTAAGACTTTGTGTTCCATAGTTGTTTTGTCTTCTGTTGGCTCCCTTATGGTCTGGTCTTATATCCTGCTGGTTCCTGTCCTTTTCTATCATCTAAGCCTGAAGTGACCATTTTATGTTAAACTACTATCACCAATCTGTGCACCTTGCTTGAAGCTTAAGTATAGACGTCCTGGTAGTAATCACATTTCTAATATATAAAAGTTGTAAACTTGCTCTAGCTAATAAGTGAACTTTTAAAATGTGCCACTCCCCTATTAACCTCACAGCGGCTATCTACTGTATATGACTGAAAACAAGAAAATCTTTGTAAAACCAAAGCGGTGATTCTTCCATTATGTGGTACAGAACTTCATTGCTTGCAGGTTAAAAACTGTGGGAAGACTATATCCTTATCTGTTTAATTAATGATGTAGGCTTTTAAACTTGGTTTTCATAAGAAATCAGTTGTTGCCTGGTAACAGATTTGCCTGTGGGCTCCCAGAAGTAGCTGGGCTTTGTAAGCACAGCACCCTGTTGTCTTATAAATAGGGCAGTAAAGCTTGCTCAGAAATGCCTTAAGCATTCAGTGGCTCTTATCCAGTGTACACATCTAATTCTAGGTGGGAAGTTTTCTTCACCAGAGAGATACTCAAATGGACAAACAGGAAGAAGAGGAATGATCCTGAATTCCATTTTAGCCTAATAGCATGGGGAAGACAAGAGACCAGGGACATGTTTGCTCTTATTTTCCAAACTAAAAAAGAAAAAAAAAAACCTACTCGAGAATAGTATTAATTAGTTGAAAATAAAAATAAATCATGATGTGTAGACAATTTAGCTTCAGGACAAACAAAAACACAGCAGGATAATGGCAAACAATGTGATCAAAACAGAGACATGAAAAAAGCTCTCCTTAGAGAAATCGATTCTGTAAGTTTTGTATTGTGAGACCTGAGCCTGAACCAAGGTGTAGCTATTTTAAATTAGGCCTCCATCTTGTAACTTGGGCCTGACCAGGCCCTGAACCCTAAGCCAGAAGTAAATAAAGAACTTCCCTTGCAGTAAACTCTCCTCCCAACAGCCGATTAACAGATAACAGAGAAATACCTAGAGTTCCTGGTGTCTTCTCAGGGCAGATAAGGTGATTGATAGCTACCCGAGACCCTGCAGTTCGGCACATACACCCCAGCAGCTCGGACCCTATGCTTCGGCCAATCAGTTCAAAAGGCATCAACCCCAAAGCCATCCAACCACCTTTAGTAGGTCCGTTCCCGCCACTGGATGCACTAATCAATTCTAGGAGATGTCCTTTGAATTTCCCGCTGGATGAGATGATTTGCTAAATGGTACCATGATGTATAGAATGTCTCTGAAAACCCTATTAAAACCCTGTTAACTGAAGGGTCAGGGCTCTCAATTCAGACCAGCTGCTTTGGTGTTGATTGAGAGACCAGACCCGGACCTGTAATAAAACTCTCATATGCTTTACAGTGGTATCGGCTCCTTGGGGGTCTTTGGGGACGACTGAAGTGGGCATAACATTTGGGGGCCCTCCCGGGATCCTCAAAATCCAAGGACTCCCAAACCGGAGAGTTGAAAGCTGACCAGTCAGTACATGTGTATTCGTTCTTGTCCTGTCTTGTCTGTATTGGCGCTTTTGGTAATTACCAGTCTGCATTCTGTAGGGTCAGCAAAGGGCCTAGGCGGAAGCGCTGGAGGGCCGCTGACCGGGGGTCTTGGAATACGTTCCAATTCCTCCATTAGTAGGGGACGAGGCTCCCCACCTTAGTAGGAATGAAGCGGGTCGCTCCCTCAGCGTGGCAGGACCTTCCATTTTTGTCTTTTTTGTTTTGTTCAGTGTCTTTTTTTGTGAGTCTGTTTGGTGTTTGTTTTTGGCTGTTTGTATTTACCTTTCTGAAACTCTTACAATGGGACGGACTTAGACAACTCTTAGAAAGGGAGACTAACCACCCTATGTTCTGCAGATTGGCCTATCTTTGAAGTAGGGTGGGCGCCTGAGGACACCCTTGACCTTGATACTACCTGTTCAGTTAAAACTGATTTTTTCCCCAAATCAAATTCCCTACATCCTGGCCTGGCAAGATCTGGTAGAAACTCCCTTACTTGGTTAAAGCCTTTTTTTACTCCCTCAGGAACAGCCTTTGAAGGAGATTTTAGCCGTCCAGGACTGTCCCGGCAAAGCAGATAAAAAGAAAACTAAGACTTCAGCCTTCGCTCTATTCTGTTTTACAGGGCGACTCCGAAGAAGATTTAATTTTCCCTCCTCCCTACCAGCCGCCCCGCCCTGGCTGTGGGGCCGGCAGTGGGGGCACAGGATAAGGTACAAGAAGCAGCTCCCTAGGGGCCAGCACATTCCACCACTCTCCCTTTATATGCAGCAGGGAAACCCCTGCTGAGCCATTAGCAAGTGCTGGGAACCTCCTGTGTGCTCAAAGCTGGCCCTTTGAGCCTCAACCTGCAGGACTCAGCTGGGGCCCAGGAATGGCAGGTGGAGAGGATGGGAAGGCACACCTCTGGACTCATTCCTAGGGATCCTAACTCCCGGAGCCACACCTGTTCCCCCCAGACTGACTCCCCATGGCCGACCAAATGGGGCAAGTGGACTGATCTCCTGGACTTCAGGACCCGGTAAGTTGCCCTGGGGCGCTCTGTACTCAGGCCCGCCTTTGCGAGGAAGGGGAGGCTTCTGTTGCCCCCCTACCAGGCACCAGTCTGGTGTCTGTAATGGAAGAGAGTACATATGTGGTGTGAATGTGTTTGTGGCTCCAGGGCCCTGTGGCTACGGAGTCTGAATGGGCCCTAACCTGCAGCTCCGTGTTCGCCAAGCGAGCGAAGCAATCCCACTCTGGATCAGTGCCTGTTCCCGAGGTCTTTGTCTCTTGTTTTGTGCAACCAAGGGGGGCACATTATGGGAAAATTCCATTCAGAACCAACTGTTCTAAACTGTATGATAAAATCTTTAAAAGGGTTGCAAGCATAAAACTGTGTTCTAAGTAAAAAAAGAGGGACATTTTAGACTTTTTAACTCTCTGTTTTGTGGTATGTTAACTGCACCCCTTTGCTGGGAGTGAAGGGATAAAAGGTCAGCTGCCTGTTGGCATGGGGTAGTGATAACTTAAAATTCTCCTAAATCAAGTTAATCTCTGGTGAGCTTTTCACCCAGGACACCCCAGCCCCCTGGCCCACAGTCACTCTTGGGACCCGTCTTGCAGCTGCCGGAACAACTCTGTTTCAGAGGCGGTACTGTTGACTGGGTGCAGTCTGGGAGCTGGCAGCGGGTGCTGTTATTCACTGCTGGGATGGATGGTGGCTTCTTCCCGACAGACACTTTTTGTCCCAGATTACCTGGCGTACTCCCTGCTTCATCAGCTTCATGGAAACACTCACACGGGGAAAACAGCTAGAAGCTCTGGTCAACTGGTATTATCTGACTGTGCTCCCCATGCTTGACAGAAATGTAACTCAGAGATGCTAAACTTGTGCCTGCAGCAATGCCAAACAGGGGCCCTCACAGCCACCAGGAATATGAAGAACAGGACGAAGCCTCTTTGGAGGCCTAGAGATAGACTTTGCTAAGTTACTACCCAGCAGAGGCTAAGGATACCTGTTGTTACTGTTTGTACTACTCAGGCTGGGTGGAGTCCTTCCACACCAGAACAGAGAAAGCCAGAAAAGGCAGCAGAGTTTTGCTGATTAAGATTTCACCCAGGTATAGGGTGCCTACCACAATTGAAAGATTAAGGCTGAAATTTGATGTGTTGCCTTGTTTAGAAATGTTGTCTTAATTTAAAGATTCTTGACAGGTTGTTCCAAAATGTAAATCAAAAAAATTGGTAAATAAAAAATCACAAATATAAAAATATGTACTTAATAAAAAAGGTTAAAAAAGAATTTTTAAATAAAAAAAAACATGGTTCATAAAAATGACCTCACACTAATGGCTAGTTTACTCTAAACTAAAATGGAAAAGAAAGTTTTAAGTAAGTTACAGAAGGTGTAAAAAAAGTCACAGAATGTTATAAAAAAGTTTTTTGGTTACAAAACTATTAGTCTATTTTTCTTTGACATAAAATCAAAATCTGATCCTCTGTTAAAGCAATGAGTTAAAGTAATCTATTATGTTCTCTTGATGTCTCTGTTAAATTCTAATTGTTTAAAAACAGCTAACTTTTTTATTAAGAGCTATGGGTTATTTAAATGTGTTTACTTTCAGGCATTTAAATAATCACCTTGTAACAATGATAAAATTTGGTCTATATTATGTCATCATGTTAAAAAATCTTATTTCAACCAGATATTTTGGATTTTGAGCCTTCTTGGCATCCTTGACAGTCATTCAAAAAAATTAAAATTTCAAGCATTTAAACTATGACAATTTACAAATTGTCCCTTGGAAATTGTCGAAGAACATATGTCTCTCATCTTGTAGAGACACCAACTAATCAGGCTCTTTGGACTATATTAGAAGTACTGTCAAGATGTGAAGTGGTGCTAAATTTTAAGTTTCTATAATATAAAATGGCATTGATACAAATGTCTGAGAATTAAAAAGTCTAATGATCTTGTATTACTAGACATGATGGTTATCTTAATAAGAAAGTCTCAGAGGCCTAGAGTTAAATGCTTTGTAAAATCCTACAGGTGCTTTCAAAAATATTGTAAAGTAAGCAAGTGCCTCTTGTTGGTTAATGAGTTTATAATTTTAAATGTGGCAACTTAAAGTCTTGTCATCCACAGTTTTGTATATCAGATTTGCTGCTCATAAAACTGAAGCATTGTTGGTTCTGTGTTTAGCTGTCCTATAGGTTCTGATGAACTTTTTCCAGCCATATCTATTGTATTCAGTACCTTGGGCTGGCTCTGTAAACAGATGAAGCCAATACTGTATTAAAGTTACGAACTAAAAAAGAGTATGGTTAACTGAGGTTACTAAAAACAAAAAGTAATTCAAATCAATTGGTAATTTACAAACAGGAGTTAGATTTTTTTAAAACAGCTATTATTGAAACTTCTATGGTCTATTATGTTATGTTATATATGTATATATATTGTATGTCTACATGGAAAAATTTATTAAGTTTTATTTTTAATTGGCTTATAGATAAAAGATTGTCCATAAATTTAAACAGCTAAAATTATTCAAAGATATAGTTTAATTCATGTGACCTGAATCTCTGTATCAGATGTTTTAATTTTGTTTGTGGAAAAAAACTAAAGACATTCTGTATGCTCGTGCTTAAGTTTGGTTAAACAATCTACATCATGTTAGATATTTAAGAGATGTTTCCAAATATATGTATTTTTAATATTTGTGAAAGGCATTGACTCTTCTGGTAAATGATTTCTTAAATTGTTATCTAATGGTTGAAACTGTTTGCCGAGTTTTCATGTGATATTGCTATTGTCAGTAAGCCATCCGGGACTTGCTCCCTCATTTCTCTATTCTAAGCCCAACTTGTTCTCTCATTTCTCTATTCTCTTCAAGGTAGGAAACTAATTCTATTATGAAGGGATCTCCAAGATGCAAAATTTGATTTTAGATCTTATAAAAGAAATGGCTGGCCGGCGCCGTGGCTTAACAGGCTAATCCTCTGCCTTGCGACGCCGGCACACTGGGTTCTGGTCCCGGTTGGGGCGCCGGATTCTGTCCCGGTGGCCCCTCTTCCAGGCCAGCTCTCTGCTATGGCCCCGGAAGGCAGTGGAAGATGGCCCAAGTGCTTGGGCCTTGCACCCGCATGGGAGACCAGGAGAAGCACCTGGCTCCTGGCTTTGGATCAGCAAGATGCGCCAGCCGCGGCGGCCATTGGAGGGTGAACCAACAGCAAAAAGGAAGACCTTTCTCTCTGTCTCTCTCTCTCTCTCTCACTATCCACTCTGCCTGTCAAAAAAAAAAAAAAAAAAAAAAAAAAAAAAAAAAAAGAAATGGCTAACATTTTTCTGTAATAGCATAGCCAAAATAAAAGCTTAAATTATAATTTCATAGCTAGATTTACTTCACCATCAGCAAAGTAAACAATAAATAAAAAAGACCTCCCTGTCAAAACAGTAAGTTTTAAATAAGGACATAGCTTTCCTCATAGACATTGTCTATCTCAGAAAAAACTACTGCAGAACCTGCCTATGACTATAGACTTCTAGTCTACCTCAGAAAAACGACTGCAGAACATGCCTATGACTATAGACTTATCTAGTTTAGGCCACCAAAGATTAGAGATGGGACCTGAGCACCCCCTTGACTTGCATCCTCTGGTCTACTTTAACAAAAAGCAGGAGAAAAAAAAAACTAGGTATCAAAAACAATGGGTGGCAGGCCTATTAAGGGCTGCTCTGTACAGTGATCTGCCCTCAAGGATTGAATTCCCTGCAGGATGAGATGATTTGCTAAATGGTACCATGATGTATAGAATGTCTCTGAAAACCCTATAAAAACCCTGTTAACTGAAGGGTCGGGGCTCTCAATTCAGACCCGCTGTGTCGGTGTTGATTGAGAGACCAGGCCCGGACCTGTAATAAAACTCTCGTGTGCTTTACAGTGGTATCAGCTCCTTGGTGGTCTTTGGGGACAACTGAACTGGGTATAACAGTATCTTTGGGCAGGGGGACAGGTTTTCTTCAGTGAAGATAACCGTTTTCCATGCTATCTTTTGTGGCTTGTATAAAACTATCTTGTATTTATCCTATATAAGCATCTGTTTTTTTCTATGACAATACAAGTTTCAAGAGGATGGAGTGCTTTTCTTCTTCTTCAGCTATGTTCACAATACATAGAACAGAACATGACACAAGGTATGTTCCTAGCAAATGTTTTCTGAATAAATGTTCCAAGTATTTTAAGTAGACAGCGGGCTCTTTAAGGACAGGAAAACCATGAAATTCTGCTTTGTCTGTCTGTATTTTTTAAAAAATTTCCATTGCCCAATACATAGTTGTTTTTCATTAATGCTTTATTAATTGAATGGTAGCATGAGTGAATGGGTGGGAGGATGTATGGATGTTTCGGTAGATGAGAAGAATAGATAAAAGGATAAATGAATAACTGAAGGAAGAACAGAAGGAAGGGACAATGAAAACACCTTCCTCAAGATAGAGGTAAAAGCTACAACATAGAAGACCACCATCTAGTGGTGAATGGATAACTATCGTGAAAATAGCTCAAAGCAGCCAGTTTTTAGGATGTGCTTCAGAATGCACTTTTGATTCATTCCACATGACGACTTCACAGGGCAGAATAAAAATATTACCATACCCACTTTAAAAATTCATTTAATCGCAAAAGTTGTCTGGAATAATTCCTTTTAACATTTTCAATTTATCGAGTTTCTACTATATCCTGGGCATTTTTTTCAAATTATTCCTGATCTTTAGCATGTATCGAAATAGGCAATATTTTTCCCTTCATGCTGACCAAACTAAGGCAAAAGAGGATATAAGACTTCCAAAGACTGCATATAAGTTAAGTTAAATATACCTATGTTATTCAAAATGGAAGACAAGCATTTTATAAATATTAAAATTGTATAAACATCCAAATGAATGTTTAAAGTCTGAAACCAATTTAATGTTACAGTTTTTACATGGAAAATAAATTAATGACTGTGAATTGTCACTGTTATTGATACGATCTGGGATAGAAAGTCAAGAAGGTAGAAAAAACATAATAAGAATTATACATTTGGTGAGAAGGTCTGATTTTGTTGATTGTTGTTATCACTACTATTCTTATTTTTCCTATATTTATTAAAGATTTGAGGAAATTTGTATTCATTGATGATCTACTTGACAAAAACGAAGAAGCATGGCTGTCATTTGACAATAAAGTACTTAACAGGAGGGTTAAGTTATCAATTCCAGAGTTGTGAATTGGGGTGGGTTTTTTTAGGGGGAGGGATATATACAATAATATTGTGATACTACTTTCAGTTCCATCAATTACTGCCTAGAGTTTCACAAATAGTAAATGAAAAAAAAATAGCAAAAGTTGGAGCAGGAAGAGGGAACATTTATAAGAACAAATGTCAGTCAAACTTTCATGTTTCTCATGCTATCAATATACAATGATTTACGTTAGCATTACCTGAGTCTCAAAGTAAATCATTATCATTTTTTCTAAAAGAAAAAATTATTTCTTGAAATGAACTTGTGTTTTCTAAGTTATACAATCTTTCTTATTAAAAGAGTGGCATTGAAAGAAATGAAAAATGAAGTCCATTAAACAAAGAATATTTTTTCTGTCCTTGAAGTAACCAATTGTATCATAGACATTAGTGTTGTAACCTGTGTGAAGTGGCACATAAAATACAAAATGAATTGCCCATCTTTCTATATATTTATAATAGTTCTCTCTTGAAATAGTTAATCATCGTGTTGCATCTGTCACATTGGAAACACATCAACTTACTAGAAATTCTAGGAAGGGCTAGGAAAAATAATAAATCAATAGTTTTGAAAATATAATGTCACAGTTTGTGCCAAATGGAGCAGAGAATCCAACGTAAAATGTACTATAATTAAAACTATTTAAATTAATTTATTTCTTGAAATTCAGACTCTTTAAACAAAACCTATGAAGACTTAAACTTAGAATCCTAATAATTTCATTGTCTCATTTCTACTGGGTTGTTTTTTGAAAAGAGGAGTGATTTTTATTACTCAGAATCACAAATATATTCATTTATACTCTATTTTACCATTAATAAGAAATAACTGCTT
This sequence comes from Lepus europaeus, assembly GCF_033115175.1. Lineage (NCBI taxonomy): Eukaryota > Metazoa > Chordata > Mammalia > Lagomorpha > Leporidae > Lepus > Lepus europaeus. Next base: position 66,054,740 of record NC_084831.1, read on the forward strand.
TCAATAAGCCTTTAGTGATGTATATTTGTTTAAGGATAAGCTACAAGCAACTTCAGTAATAGTATCAGTGTGTCACATGGATTAAGCATGCGGACTCTAGAATCAAAATGCCTCCTTTCCAGCACTCAAGAATCACAACTTCATACTATAGCAAACTCATAAAATTGAGATAATGAAAGTAACTATCTTATAGGTTTACTATAAAGATCAAAGAAAATCAATAATATTAGATATCATTATTATATATTATTTAATTATTAATCTGATACGCATAGAGACAGAGATTGAAAGAGAGCTAACAGAGATTGCCCATATTCTAGTTCACTCTCCAGTCAATGCCCACAACAGCCAGGACTCGGCCAGGGTGAAGCCCTGAGCCCAGAACTCGATCTGGGTCTCCCACATGGGTGGCAGAGCCCCAAGTACTTGAGCCAAATTTGCTGCCTCCCACAGCGCAGATTATCAGGAAGCTGGAATCAGTAGTAGAGCTGGTACTTGAACCTAGGCACTGTGATGTGGGATGCATCTTAACACCTACAATGATCAATTTAAGTTTCATAAGACTTATAAATATGCACATTTGGGGGCGGCTCTGTGGTGGAGCTGGTAAAGCCACTGCCTGCAGTGCAGGCATCACCTATGGGCTCTGGTTCAAGTTCCCGTTGCTTAAGTTATGCTCCAGCTCTCTGCTATGGCCTGGGAAAAGCAGTAGAAGATGGTCCAAGTCCTTGGACTTTTTACCCACATGAGAGAATTGGAAGAAGCTCCTGGCTCCTGGCTTTGGATCAGCTCAGCTCCGGCCATTGTGATCATTTGGAGAGGGTACCAGCAGAATGGACGACCTCTCTCTCTAGCTCTCTGCCTCTCGTTCTCTAGCTGTGTAACTCTGACTTTAAAATAAATAAATAAATCTTTTAAAAAATGAACATTTTTTCCTAGCACCATTACCTAAAGTATAGTACTTTGTTCAGAAAACAACAGGTGCTTAATAATTCTGTTGTGACAAAGTGAGTGAATGTATGAGAAAGGGGATGGAAAATTGAATAGTTAAAAAATGTACCCATCACTTGACCAGCTAATTCATTTTTATAATGGAAAATTTAATATTCAATCTGTAATTTTGTTTCAATTGAATCATTCAGCTGTTAGTGTTAAGTTAACAAAATATATGCTCATTGAGCAGAATTGTTTCAGTGTTGTAAGGTACAGGCAGTTTTCTCCAAAACTAATTTTCAATGATCATGATGTTACTAAGCATTTAGAGTAATTTGTGAAAGTTGTGGAAAATTTTGGCAAGTTTGGAAAGGTCCTTCTGTACAGTAAATGTACACATTCATATATTCTAGGTGACCTATCATTTTCAGTGGGTAGAGGGACTTATATTTCCTGAATTAGGAGGTAGAGGTACTGATTGTGATTTAGTGACTGATAGCAAGGACCAGAAACTTTAAAATTTTCCCATTTTGACTTGAAAAAAGAGTAATGACATTAATTGTCAATCAACAATTATTAAGCACCTATTCTTTCTGTTCTGCAAATTTTCCTATATAATATTTAAGTTACTCATGAAGGCAACTTCATCTGAGGCTTAAAGAAGATACCAAATGCACTTTTAGTCACACAGATATAACACAGCAAAGGTGTAACCAAAACTGAATTGTGTCACATTCTGCAACCTCCTCTTATCTGACTATATTATTCTTCCTTTAACTAAATCTATTCCATTATACAAAAGGACAATACTTCCTAAACTGTGTTCCCGAGAAATACTGATGTTCCTTGGAATCTAAGTTAAAATATGTCTTTTCAGATAGTAATCTATGTCAATTTTGGAAAATGCTGCATTTTTGGGTTCTACAATAAATTTTGTTTATCATTATATCTTTCACAGCAAATACTGGAATTTGCACATGTTATTTTATATTGATGTTGTATTAACAATGAGGAGTAGCAATAAGAAAAATTAATATTGGTATATAAATGATTTTTAGTGTATTTTATAGGAAATAAGATCATTTAGCTTAATCTAATTGTGACTTTTGAAAAAGCTAGTGTTTATTGACAGATATATGCTAGTTGAAAAGCATTTTGAAAAGGAAACAGCATTGAGCACTCTGTAGCTGCATGTATGAGTTCAATGACAAAGCAACTATACTTATTGTTTTTTATTCTAAATGAGCAAGAAATATGAGCCCCTTTGTCACAGACGAACTGAAATCATAAGTGAGGAGTAATTGCACATGAAATAAGAATTTCATAGAGACTTAGATTACTTTGGTTAAGGTCAAATGAAATTCTAATGCCTGATACCAATTTCATGTACTTTAAATAAAGCCTATATATTTTATTTGAGACAATGCATTTTTTTTCCAAAGCACATTTCCTCCACAGCAACAATAAAATGTAGGGAGCGAGTCATAGTGATGGCATTTCAGAAGGATATTTATTCAATCAGTAGTTAAAAAAATCTTATCTAATCATCTACTTCTAATCATATTTTGAAGAAATCAGATTCTTTTTAATGATCAGACCCTAGCTTCCACACAATAGCCACTATTTGCAGATGTTTACCAGTTCATTATATTACATACAGTGCTATCAGACCACCAAAATATATGGTCTCTCTGGTGTAATGTTATGCCTGGGAACACTTGCTAGCCCTCTGTTAGCTAAGGGATGCTACATGACTTCTTCTGGCCAATAAAATATGAGCACAAGTGTTAAGTGTCAATTATGGGGCCAGCGCCGCGGCTCACTAGGCTAATCCTCCACCTTGCGGCGCCAGCACACTGGGTTCTAGTCCCGGTCGGGGCACCGGATTCTTTCCTGGTTGCCCCTCTTCCAGGCCAGCTCTCTGCTGTGGCCAGGGAGTGCAGTGGAGGATGGCCCAAGTGCTTGGGCCCTGCACCCCATGGGAGACCAGGAGAAGCCCCTGGCTCCTGCCATCGGATCAGAGTGGTGCACCGGCCGCAGCATGCTACCGCGGCGGCCATTGGAGGGTGAACCAATGGCAAAGGAAGACCTTTCTCTCTGTCTCTCTCTCTCACTGTCCACTCTGCCTGTCAAAAAAAAAAAAAAAAAAAAGTGTCAATTATGGGCTTAGATCTAGTACACACGTAATTCTTTCATTTTTGGACAATTTAAAAACCTTGTTTCAGAGATGGCAGATTCATGACCTGATAGGAGCCTGACTCTCTGAGGGACGCCACATGGAAGAGAGCCACCTTGTGAAGCTACTTGATAAGAAATTCAGCATTGTAATTTACGTGAACAACAAAACATTGCTTTGAGCACGCTAATTTGAAGCTTCCTTCTTTAAAGCTATCTAGACAATTAGGAACCTTAGAGGAAATTCTCATTGCAGTTTAAAATTAATCAATTACTAACAGGAAAGTTGTTCTTAAGGAATATCCTGTTAATAAAAGAACTGTTCTTTGATATGAATTTCTCTAGCATCTTTTTTCTTTTGTATGTCAATCTTCATTTCATAAAATTTTGAGCACTTATTATATCCTACTTATTAAACATGTATATTCAGTCTCTATATTCTAGGAGTTCTGAATCATGTTAAAGAGATGACACTCAAAAATTATAAAATATCGTGGCAACTACCAGAAGTAGACATAAAGAGCATGGGAGAACAGACACATTAGCATTTCAGCTTTCTTTGGGATATCAGGGAAATTTTCCTCTGATAGTCAATTTTTAATTTGAAAATTAGGAACAACAGTTTGGAAGATATCCTAGAAGATTTATAGATATTTCAGACCGATGAAACCATATGAGAAATGACACACAATTTTAAAAGGCATGGAACAAAGAGAAGCTCAATAGGATAAAGTTCAGTGGTAAAGGGTTGGGGAGGAATTGAGAAGTAGAGATCAAAGATATGGATATCAGACAGGCAAACTAGATTTGGAATTAAGGTTATGAAGTGACGTATATCTTACAAAATACTTTCTTTCCATAGGCTTTTCAATAAATTTCTTTAGTAATTCTGCTGCAACTATTCAGTCTCAATATCTGTCTGCCAATTTGAACTTTAGGCTAGACTCTGAATAACCACTTTGTATTCATCATGATATATACCAGAGTGAACATATTAAAATATACATAATGTACAGTGCTTAAACAAAATCAGTTTGATGAGTAACAACTGAATTTTGAAATAGTCCAAAGCAATTGCAGAGTTGGAGTGAAAAGAAAATTTTTGAAATATGTGCTAAAGTCCTCTTCAAAGGAAGGTGACCATATTAGAGACCCTTTTCTATGAGGTAGAGTTGTAGGAAATGGGAGAGAGCATAGTCCTATGAAATGCATTTGCTGTGGACTACTTATTCTAGGAAGAACATTTAGTACTGACCTCTATGTCAGTGGAGTACCATAGGACAGCTGTATTTCTGGTTGGACAGAAAATGTAGAAACAAAAGAATGCATATTGAATGGATGAGGAAGGTGGCCAATTTCTATTTTAGAAACCCAAAAGTAATTTGGGCCAATAGAAAGTTCTAGAAAAAGAATTATTTGTCATAGAAATTCTTGAAAATCATAGATTACAGAAAATAGAGTGGAAAATACTAGCGAGAGAGAGAGAAAGAGGTCTTTCATCCACTGGTTCATTTCCCAGTTGGCCACAATGGCCGGAGCTACACCAATCCGAAGCCATGAGCCAGGAGCTTCTTCCGGGTCTCCCATGTGCATGTAGGGGCCCAAAGGCTTGAGCCATCTTCTACTGCTTTCCCAGGCCACAGCAGAGAGCTGGATTTGAAGTGGCCAATATCCAGCAGAGAGCTGGATTGAACAGGTGCCCATATAGGATGCCAGTGCTTCAGCCCAGGGTGTTAAACTGCTGAGCCCCCATACCTTGACTGTATAATTTTGAGAATCACAGCATATCATTCTACATCAAATATTGCCATTTTTCAATATGTGAACTTTGAGAATAACAAAAATGAATTGAGTAAATGATCCTTAGTTATGTATATTATGTTATGTGATTGTAGAAGATCACTGTTTCACTTATCTTTATGGTTGTTTCAACACATCATCACGCATCGAGTGTGGCTATTCTGTCTTCCTTCAACTTGAATTCCTTTGAAGGCAAGATACATGCTTTACTCACTCTATTTTCAGATTAATCATGAAAGCTGATGCTTTTGAATTATTTGTATTAATAAAAGTTTTTAAAAATAAAGAAACCCACTTATACTAGTTTCAATTTACTACATCACCATAAAAATAAAATATTTAAATTAACTTTATTGAAAAAATAATTAATTTCATCAAAAATAATTGTATAAAAATAATTGATTTTATTGAAAAAATGAAAAGTCTTGAAATAGTTCCACTTAAAGGCTGTTTGTTCATTTGTCTGTAGATGTATTGTCATTTTCTTCACATTTCATGAAAATTTAGCCATATTTATGAAGTAATCATCAAAAATGGAATACCCGTGTCTTTTTTTCAATTAATTTTTTACCTGCTGCATTTTTCTAAAGTATAAGGGAATGATAAGCTACCCAGTAATTTAATTGATCATATTTTTGTAATAGAAATGATAGATTTGTTTTCTCCCAGATATTAGAATGATATGAATGAATAGTATTTTTCTCATTCTCAGCTGAAATTATGGAGACAATATATATACTTGTAATGTAAAAGCATCTAATATTTTATAGCTTTATGTTTTGAAAGGCTGAGTAAAACAGAAAGCAAGTGAGAGGCAAAGATACAGAGAGAGAGAGAGAGAGAGAGATTTTTCATCCATTGTTTCACTCCCCAAATGGCTTTTCAACAACTAGAACTGAGTCCAAAACTAAGAGCACAGAACTATTAGCTCTCCCACGAACTGACAGGAGCCCAAGTATTTAGACTATCATCTGTTGCCTCCCCAGGAACATTATCTGGGATCTGGATCCTGAGCAGAGCAGTCAGGACTCAAAAAGGCACTCTGATGTGGGATGCCAGCATTATAAGCAGTGGCTAAACCTGCTGTGTCAGAACACCAGCCCAAATACATAAGCCTGTAAATTCAAAATGCCAAGTAATGTAATTAAATGCAAATTAAACCATTTGTTTTTAGAATTGATATCTTTGACTCAATCAATTTATTTGGTTTTCACAGCACTATCAAATAGAAACATCCAATAGAGAAATGAATAAAAAGGAAAAATCTAGTTTCCATATTATTAATTTGCAAGCTATGACTAAAAGTTTTGTGTAAGAAATTTAGATTGAAATTGTGATTAAGCAGATAAGAAATAATTGATGGCAGATTATAATGAAATTGTTTGGTAACTGGTGATATGATGGAATTGATGCTATTTTGTTTAAATAGAAAGAAATATTCTCTCTCTTATAAAGGTTGTGAAGAAATCTTTCTCAATTAAGTTGTGATGGTGCAAGCACATCATCTGCAAAATTATCATTCTGTCTAAATCTGCCACAATAGAAACATCATTATGTAATTATTAAACTGAAATATTAATTTGTTTAGGAATGATATTTCTTCCTATGATGTATTGTCTGTAAGTGTACATGTGTTCACTTGATCATGAACAACAACAATAAAAAGTCAAATGACTAAATTTCTTTTTATCATTTAACATTTTATCATAAACTTATTTTTATCTTTGACTAAACTTCTATTACTTGACTAAACTTCTTTTTATCATTTGGCTGCTTTTACATTAACTTATTGTTCCCAAGACAGGGACAACTATAATTTAACTTCCTAATTAGATGTTGATTAATCAGATATTAGATTTAATAAATGATTATAACTATTAATAAAATAGACAATCACCTTGATGAGTGTCAGTTTTATCCATTAACTCTTATTAAACAAAAGACTTACTGAGCATCGGCAATATGTGTTATGAACTTACCTAGGAAGAAAATGATCTGCCAGCATGTTAAATATAACAGCGTTCACAACATTACATTGTTTTAGGAAACAACTTTAAAATATTAATTTAATTTACAAAAGAAGAAAAATATAGAGCAGCTGATATTTTTTAAACAGTTTTAGAGGTGCAGTGTGCATTCATGAAATCACATCCTAGGTCAAGATTTAGAACACATCCAGTACCTCAGAATGGTTCCTGGTGTCTCCAAGTGTACTACTCTTTACTTATATTCAAAAGTAGCAAACTACTCTTAAAACATTGTCCAATAGACTACTATTAATTATCCTGAACTTCCAACAAATAAAATTGTTTGGCATATAATATTTTGCATCCAAATACTTTTCTTCCATGTAATGTATGAGAGATTCCCTCTGTTGTTGCAAACATTGGTAAACTATTCATTACATTGTTCTTTAGTGTTTTGATTTATTAATATGTTGCATTTTATTGGTCAATATTCTGGCTAGTTTTATTGATCATTTTGTTTTTTGTTACTTGTTTTAATCTCATGAAAAAGACTAGTTATGCATAATCTTATGCATGTTTTTGATGGACATATGCACTTATTTTCTTGGAAATATACTTAGCAGAAGATAAAACTACGACTAATTTTATTAGACACTTTGAAGTGGTTTTCCAAAATACTTGGGCCAATTTACATTCTCACTACCAATATATAAAGGCTCCTTATACCATTTTCTTGTCATTTCTTATTATTTCAGTCTTTTTTAATTTTAGTCATTCTGCTAAGTGTATTAGCATTGATAATGTTTTTACACAGGGAAAACATGTAAATGAAGCTAATCCCTGGAAAAATAATAACTTATGTTTGATAATATAATAGCTGTTTGTTAAATATCCCAATGATAACAAGTAGAAAAATTATAAAATACACATGCTATTTATATTTTGGATGCAAAAACAAAGTGTTTTCTGTTGAAATTTTAAGAGGACAACAAAATAGTCCCCTGTTGCATTTCCTAACTGAAACTTTTTGAGAAACACAACACATTATACCTACAAGTGGATAAGAAATAAAGATAATTAAAAATGAATCTTAATGAAGAATGGGATGTGAGAGGGAGTAGGAGATGGGATGGTTTGCAGGTGGGAGGATGGTTGTGGGGGGAAAACCACTATAATCCAAAAGTTGTACTTTCAAAATTTGTATTCATTAAATGAAAGTTTCTAAAAAAAGAGAGAAAAAAAAGTTTATATTTCAGAGAGTACAAAAGTTTGATCTATGGTGCATAGAACAATACATTGTGTTTAAAATAAAAATCCCTCAGAATTAAAAAAATAAATAATCTTTTATTACATTGCTAAAATTGTTTGGGTACTGTGCCTTTAGATATGCAACCATTGTTCCCACTTTACTAGACAGTTCGACTGTTGGCATAGATGAGAGGAAATCTAAGAGACAAAATTTGTCTAACAAATGTGGCCAGCATGAATGAAAGCAGATTAAATACATTCTCATCGCAGGCTCAGTAGACTGGAAGAGAAAGCAAAGAAAGACAAACTGAAAGAAGGGACTTTTCTCAAGATGAACAATTAGATAATTCCCCAGGAAGTAGAGAGAAAAAATAGTTTTCAGGATTGATGGTAGTACCAATATGTTGAAGTCTCTCCACATGGCTTCAGAAAAGCCAGATAAATTTCTTCCACCTGCAGTTTCCTGAAATAGCTGTTTATTAATTACGCACCATTATTCATAATACTACAATTTGTATTACCCGTTTGTCCTTATGTGAACCCTCTAATAAAGATAAACCTTTTGAAGACAAAGAACCATTTTTTAATATCCAGGCTGAGCAGTATATCTGCATTAATTCAAATAGAAGGAAAGTGGTTGTCCAGTTGAAGAAATTCAAGCAGAGAGAACTCGGGACCAAGGGAAACAGAATCAGCTGAAGTAGAGACACACATAGGACATTTAAAACATTTCATGGAAAATGCATTTTATGGGAAAGCTGTGCAAGGATTTCAGAAAAATTTCCACATCGAAATAAAATTATACTTTAATTCCATGTTTCCAATGAAATTTACTGAAAATGAAACATTTAAGTGAAAGACTACTTACTGAAGAAGAAACCTCGGGATTGGTAGCTTTGGGATCTGCAAGGAGGGAAGGCCTATACTTCCGGGAATGGAGAGTCCCTACCTGTACTTCCGGGGAAGAAAAGTCCCTGTCAAGGTCCCTGTGGGTGCTTAAAGGTCAACCAATGAGGATCAGACCCGCCTCAACCTTTAACCCCCATGCCCTGAGTCTATAAAAGGAGCCCTCCCAATCTCTGACGTGCGACTTCCCCGGCCCCCACTTTGTTGGGACCTGGGAACCTCGCCCGGGAGCGGAATCCCAAAAAACGCTTGTGAATTAATTGATTCATCTGCCTGGGAAGATTTGTTAGGTGCCGGACACCTTGCAGGGATCAAAATGCAGCAAACCAAGATTCTACTTCTAATGGAAGAGAAAAATAATTTCTATCAAGGAAGATGAAAACTCAGGAACAATGGACTATAGCCGTTTTGTTCTGTAATGAATCTGGTGAGTCATAAAGTCCAGCACATCTGAGCCTCCAATCATGATAATCGCTCTTATGCTATTTACATTTCATATAGTTGTTTTAGTTGATGTAGGCTTGACATTTGTTTAACATTCCTGTTAAACAGTTAAATGACTGTTTTTAGAGAATTCCGTTATAATTTATCATTTGTATTTTTTACCTCATTTTTGCTACAATTTTTGGAGGTCTTTTTCTATAGCATTTACTACAGGGTTACGATATACAGTTTTTATCAATCCACTTCATTTTGATATTGTACTACTTCAGGTCCATTGCTAGAACTTTAAAAATTTATACATCTGTTTGTCAGCACCTCCTATCAGTCACATTGTGCTATTCTTTGTATCATATCTACATTTGTTATACAGCTCATAGCAATAGCAGTTTTTCCTCAAAACAATCATGAATTTTATAGAAATTTAGGGGAAAATATTTTATAATTATCCACATAATTATAATCCCTGGTGATCTTTGTTTCTCTCTAATAATATTCTCATCTGGCATTTTATCACTTCAGATCATGGATCCTCCCTTGGAAATTAATTTTTTAAATATATATATATATATTTATTTATTTGAAAGAAGGAGTGTCAGAAAGGGAGCGGCATGGAGGGAGAGGAGACACACACACACACACAGGGGTAGGGAGAGAGAGAGAAAGAGAGAAAGAAAGAGAGAAAGAGAGAATCTGCTGATTCATTCCTTAAATTGGCCGCAATAGCCTGGGCTGGGCCGGACTAAAGTCAGAAGCCGGGAAATCCATCATGGTCACCTGATCTGTAGCAGGAATCTAAGCTCTTGGGCATTCATCTTCTGCTTTCCTGAGCTGAGTAGCGTGGAGCTGGATAGGAAGCAGAGCAGCAAGGATGTGAACTGGCACTATGATATGGAATGCCAGCACTGCAGGCTGTGGCTTAACACACTGTGCCCAACGTTGACTTCCCTTACAATGAACTTCCTTAATTTTTGTTTTTCAGAATATACCTGAATTAGCATTTACATTAGAAGATTTCCCCCAGGTATATAATTTTTTCTTCCTTTTATCCCTTACAGTTTCACTGTCATCATTTTTTTAAACATTTATTTATTTATTTGGAAGTCAGAGTTACAGAGAGGGCGAAGCAAAGAGAAAGAGAGAGAGAGAGAGAGAGAGATCTTCCAACCACGGGTTCACTCCCCAAATGGCTGCCACAGCTGGGGCTGGGCCAGGTCAAAGCAAGGAACAAGAAGCTTCATCCACTTCTCCCACATGGGTGCAGGCACCCAAGGACTTGGGCCATCTTTCTCTGCTTTCTCAGCAAAGAACTGGAATGGAAGTTGAGCAACCCAGCACTATAAATGGCATCCACATGGGATGCCAGGGTGAAAAGGCACTTTAGCTTTACCCAAAAATGCCGCAACCCTGGCCCCAATTCCACCTTCATCTAAATTACATTATTATTTATAAGAATGACATAGGATTTTAAATTTTCTTTCCTTTTTTAATGTGTACTCTCACTCTAGCTGATTTCATTTTCTCTTTATCTTTGATCATCTCAGAATGACTATAATATTATTAATTTGTATTTGTTCTTCCATAGGGTTTATGTATTTTCAAACCATAATATTGTGACTTTTACTATATCTGGGAGATTTTCATCAATTGTTTCACAAGTAATTTTTTATGCTTGCCTTTCTCCCTTCTTTGCTTCTGAGACTTCATTTATTTTGTATTATAGCTTCTTATGTTTTATTTAGTTATTTATTTGAAAAGGAGAGGGACAGAGAGGAGGAGGTGGAGGGGGAAGGGGTAGAGAGAGAGAGAGAAAGAGAGAGAGAGAGATCATTTGATCTTCCATCTGTGGGTTCATTCTCAAGATTTCTGCAACAGTTAGGGTTGGGCCAGGCTGGAGCCAGGGGCCAGAAACTCCATCCATGTTTCTCACGTAAATGACAGAAGCCCACATACTTAGACCACTAGGTGGAACTCAATCTTAAGTGCTCTGTTATTAGATGCCTAACATTCCAAGCAACAGCTGAACCCACTAAACTACAATGCCTACTCCAAGAACTTTTGATATCACGAGTACTTTAAGTTCTATTTATTGATGGGAGTCATTTTTTTTCTTTGTGTTCTTCATTTTAGATACCTTATACTGATTTATCGTCCTGTCTACTGGCTCATATTTCATCCATATTTTTTTAAAATCATCTTTGTATTTATCTTTCATGTACTTTCCTGTTGATTTATTTCAAGCGTATTTTCATTTATATCAGTGTACATACTGTAACAGCATTTTATTTTATTATTTTTAAAGATTTATGTATTTATTTGAAAGTTAGAGTTACAAAGAGAGAACAAGGAGAGGCAGAGAGAGATGGAGAGAGAGAGAGAGAGAGAGAGATTGGTCTTCCATCCGTTGGTTCACTCTCCAATTGGCCACAATGGCCAGAACTGTGCCTATCCAAAGCCAGAAGCCAGAAGCCTCTTCCAGTTCTTGCACATGGGTACAGGGGCCCAAGGACATGGGTCATCCTTTACTGTTTTCCTAGGCCAAAGCAGAGAGCTGGATCAGAAGTGGAGCAGCTGGGACTCAAACAGGCACCTTATGGGATGCCAGCACTGCAGGTAGCAGCTTTACCCGCTAAGCCACAGCACCGGACCCACAACAGCATTTTAAAATCCTTTTCTAATCAAGTTAGAATCTAGGAATAAGTCTCCAGTGATCATCTCTCATGTGGAATAATATATTAAGTCAATGAATAATGTAATTCAATGTTCTCTCATAGACATTATATTTTAGTGGAAGATAGAAGACAACAAACAAGATGGCAGAATAGGGAGGGCACTTAATGCTCTACTCTAGGAGAAGATAGTTTTTAAAAGTGGAGAGAGGGCAGTCTCAGGGAAGAGTTAGGGAGAAAACAGCAGAGGAATCTAGAGGGACACTATGGACCTACGTGGAGGGTATGGACACTTGCAACTCAGGACTCCAGCAGCCAAGAACCTTAGCACCAGCTCTGGAGAGTGAGCTGAAACCAGACTGCAGCAGCCCAAGCCACTGGCAATAGAACTGCAGGAAGAGCCTGGCAGGAATCCGACTAGGAGCCCTGTGGGGGACAGTGTACCTTTTGAGGGACAGTGTACCAAACTAGAGGGAAAAAAGGGGAGGACACATTTCTCTCTCCCCAACCACCCTAACCTGCATTCTTAACAAAACGGGAGAGGGCAGGGGCCACTTTGGATGTAAGCAACAGCCGTGCCAACTTGTGTGCCATGCACCCAGCAACTAGTTGAGCAGAGACGCCTGAGTCAGGTGGGGAGAACTGACAGGGGGATGGGTGCTCCTGACTGTGAGCCGTTTGTGTGCCCGGACTGGGTAAACACTGTGGCAGTGTAGGAGGGCTCAGGGTGTGGCTGGGACTTCGGGCAGTCACTGTGGGAGACTCCACATACTCAGGGCTCCCTAATTCTCTGGTGAGGGTCATTGCTGTGGAATCCGTGCTTATACCCTGGACTGCACAGATTCTTTGTATGGTTCTTGTGGCAGTGCAGACGAATATTGTACCCACTAGGGCTAGCACCCAGGCACTGGTATCCTTTGAGCAAGAGAGGAGGTGAACATAGCACTATAGCACAGAGCAGAACAAACCTACTTTTTGATTAAAAAAAAAAAAAAGTGGGGATTTACCATGCTCAACCTGGGTGTCATCTTAGACATTCCCCTTACTCTGGGGCACTGATCAGAGCTCCCTGGCCAAACCCACTACAAAACTTTAGATATTCACTGAAAAAGCAGATATTCCACAAATCCACAGATGCATAGTCTAGACAGAAAACCCATCACAGGGAAAAAACAAAACAAAACAAGTATCTCCACAAATGCTGAATAATAAATGAAGCAATTCAAGAATCAAGAGGGAAGACAACATGACACCCTGAAAAGAACACAACACTTCAATACCAAAATGTGAAGATGAAGAGACTGAAGAAATTACTTAGAAGTAATCAGAAGCAAATCCATGAAGTAAAAAAATCAGTACATGACATGAAAGAATATTTCTCCCATGAAATTGAGATTTTAAAGTGAAATCAAAAACATTCCTCAATACAATTAAAGCAGTTTATGACAAACCCATGGCCACTATACTATTGAATGGGGAAAAGTTGGAAGCATTCCCACTGAGATCTGGAACCACAGAAGGACACCCATTCTCCTCTTTGCTATTCAGTATAGTCCCGGAAGTTTTAGTCGGTGCCATTAGGCAAGAAAAAGAAATCAAAGGAATATGAGTTGGGAAGGAGGAAGCAAACTATCATGATTTGCATATGACATGATTCTATGTATAGGGATCCAAAAGACTCCACTAAGAGACTATTGGAACTCATAGAATGATTTGGTAAAGTAGCAGGTTATAAAATCCACACTCAAAAATCAACCTCCTTTGTATACATAGACAATGCCACAGCTGAGAAAGAACTTCTAAGATTAGTCCCAATCATAATAGCTACAAAAAAATCAAATACTTTGGAATAAATTTAATCAAGGATGTCCAAGATCTCTACAATGAGAACTACAAAATATTAAAGGAAGAAAGAGAAGATAAAAAAAAAAAACCTTCCATGTCATGGATTGGAAAAATTAATAATATCATTAAAATGCCCATACTACAGAAAAATATTTACAGATTCAATGTGATACCAATCAAAATTCCAAGGATATTCTTCTTAGATCTAGAAATAAAGATGCTAAAATTCATATGGAAGCACAGGAGATCCCCAAATAGCTAAAGCAATCTTACACAACAAAAACAAAGCTGGAGGCATCACAATACCAGATTTCAAGACAATTACAATCAAAACAGCCTGGCACTGGTACAGAAACAAATGGATAGACCAATGGAACAGAATAAAAATGCCATAAATCAATCTATGTATCTACAACCAACTGATCTTTGATAAAGGAGCTAAACTCAATCTCTGGAGCATGGATAGTCTTCAACAAATCGTGCTGGGGAACTTGATCTCCACATGCAGAAGTATGAAGAAAAACCCCTACCTTACACCTTACACAAAAATCCACTCAAAATGGACTAAAGACCTAAATCTATACCATGATACCATCAAATTATTAGAGAACAGTGTTGAAACCCTGCAAGCCATCAGCATAGACAAAGAGTACTTGGAAAAGACTCCAGAGGCACAGGCAATCGGACCAAAATTGACAAATGGGATTGCATCAAACTGAGAATCTTCTTTACTGCAAAAGAAACACTCAGCAAAGTGAAGAGGCAACAGAAAGAATGGGAGAAATCATTTGCAAACTATCCAACTGATAAAGGATTAATAACCGGAATATATAAAGAGCTCAATGAACACAGCAACAACAAAACAACCCAGGTAAGAAATGGGCCAAAGACTTAAAAAGACATTTTTCTTTTTCTTTTCTTTTTGAGATTCTTTTATTTATTTATTTGAGAGGTAGAGTTACAGACAGTGAGAGAGAGAGACAGAAAGAAAGGTCTTCCATCCACTGGTTCACTCCCCAAATGCCTGCAATGGCCGAAGCTTAGCCTATCAGAAACCAGGAGCCAGGAGCTTCTTCTGGGCCTTCCTTATGGGACCAGGGACCCATGCACTTGGGCCACCTTCTACTGCTTTCCCAGGCCATAGCAGAGAGCTGGATCAGAAGAGGAGCAGCTAGAAGTAGAAATGGCGCCCACATGGGATGCCAGCCCCGCAGGACAATATTAACCTACCACACCATAGCGCTGGCTCCTGAAACAGTTAATTTTTCAAAAGAGGAAATCTAAATGGCCAACAGACACATGAAAAAAAGGCTCAGTAGCCATCAAGGAAATTCATATCAAAACCACAGTGAGGTTTCACCTCACCCCCATTAGAATGGCTTTCATACAGAAATCAACAAACAATAAATGCTAGTAAGGATGTGGATAAAAAGGTACCCTAATCCACTGTTGGTGGGAATGTAAACTGGTGCAGCCACTTTGGAAGATATTATGGATACCTCAGAAATCTGAATATAGACCTACCCTATGACCCAGCTTTTTACTCCTTGGAATTTACCCAAGGGAAATGAAATCAGCATATAAAAGAGTTATCTGCACCCCCACATTTATTCCAGCTCAATTCATAATAGCTGAGACATGGAATCAATCCAAATGCCTGTCAACTAAAGACTGGATAAAGAAATTATGGGATATGTATACCATGGAATATTACACAGTGATTAAAAAAATAAAATTCAGTCATTTGCAACAAAATGAATGAAACTGGAAATAGTGAAATAAGCCAGTCCCAAAGGGAAAAATACCGTATGTTCTCCCTGAGCTGCAGTAACTAGCAGAGCGCCTAAAAGGAAATCTGTAGAAGTGAACTTGACACTGAGAAACAATGACTTTGAGTAGCCCTTGTTGTGTTGAGGAACAGTTTTGTTTTTTTTTTCATACTATTTGATGAACTCTTTACTTAACATAAGATAAATCATACATTTATAAAGTTAATTGAAAATATAAGTAAAAAATAAAAGTGGGAATAGGAGAGGGAGGAGGAAGGGGGTGGAAAGAATCACCATGTTCCTAAAGTTGTAATTACAAAATGTATGAAGTTTCTATTTTTTAAATAAAAGTTTTCTGGGGAAAAATGAATTATATTACATATTAGAAGATAATTGTCATAGAAAAGAAATGCAAGTTGCTGAGATAATTTTATAACTTTAAGCAAAGTGATTAAAGAAGACTTTACTGAAACAATCTTAAACATTTGAAGAAATGAGGGTGCAAGAATGTATCTATTTGTGATAAAAGCTCTAGGCAAAATCATAAAACTTATAAACACCATTAGATAAGAGTTTTCATGGTGTTTATGTAGAAGCAACTGGTCTTAAACTAGAAATGAGCAGGGAGGGGATTGCTGTAGGGCAGAGATTAGATAAATAGTGGGAGGTCACATCAAGTCCTGGCTTGTAGGCCATTTTTAAACTTTAGTGTTTATTCTTTAGAAGGTGGAAATCATTAGACAGTTGTTAGAACACTGGCAATATCTGACCTAATTTTTAAAAGAATAATTTCATTAATATATTAAAAAGATATTAGAAAAATCCAAGATTAAAAGCAAGGAACAAGGAACAAGGAAATGGACCACTGTAATTATCTAATAAAGGAAAAGGTAATTGCTAGGACCAGAGTGAAAGCAATTAATTCATAAGAAATGAATATCATGTGCTTTGAAGATAAAGTGAAACATATTTTCTGATGATGTTGTAAGTTTTGCAAGAAACAGTGGAGTAAAGGTTGATTTTAAAGTTTTTGATTTCATCATTTTGAGAACACAATCACTAAGAATGAAGAAAGACTGTGGTTAGAACAAATTTAGAGCATGAAGAACACAAAAGTTTGCTCTTGTTAAATTTGCAATATCTGAGAGACATCCTAGTGGATATATAAAGAGAGCAATCATCAATAAGAAGTTTGGAGTTCAAGGGACAGGTCCAAGTTATAGATATATGCTCAAGAACAATCAAAATATAGGGAGTGTTTGAAAACACATAGATGAGTGAGAGTGTCCATGAAGTGAAGAGGATGACATAGCGTGGCAAAATACAGAGAGCAAAGGACTAAGCCCTGAGACAGCATTACACTAAGAGTCAGGAAGACTGAAGTAGGTGTGGTCCTAAGAGCTGCTAAAACTCTTTTTTTTTTTTTTTCTGTTTTATTTAGTGAGATCAGAAACAATGTCTTTGACTAACCTGAGCATGGGATACCAAGTCTTATAAATGTGTATTCAAGGATGCAGGAAAAAATTCATCATACATTAGCAAAAGTGAATACATTAGAATATCTTGTGTGAATATATGGCTACGTGAAGGACATGGTAATAAATAGAGTCATTAGAAAAGGAATATTCAGAACACAAAAGAGAATTTATAGAAATTAATATATGATGCCAGACATGAAAGTTTCAATAAATTCAGGGAAACCTCTCAAAATAAAAAGAAGTAAGTTGCTATAAAATAGAAATGCAATTACACAAGGCATCTAATTTATAATCACAATTTCATAAATTAAGTCAAGAAGACAATTATTGATATAGAAAAATCCTGATATCTAAATAATAGTAGTTTCATAAAGAAAGAAAAAAAATACAGAAAAAAATTTCAAAGAATAGTAATAAAAGAAAACTATTGAGATAATTATCAAAATCTCAATGCTAAAAAAAAAAAAAAAGAGAGATGTTAAATACTGATTCCAAATTTAAAAACACAATAGATAAAAAGATGGGGGGAATGTCACACAAAGTCCCATTAATATAAGATGAAAATTCAATATTAGAAACCGGAGTGCAAAGGTACAGTGTTTTCAAACAACAGAGGGGAGTAAACTATTTATTCAGCCAATATATCCATCAAATGTGAGACTGCTGACATTTTCAGATTTGCAAGTACTGCAAAAGATTATTTTTCATGTGCCCTTTCAGAAGAATCTACTAAAATCTTTGCTCTATCAAAATGAGAAAATCATAAAGAGCAAGAGTTTGGACATTAAACAGGATCTTCATTGCAGGGAAAGGGCATTCTGTACAAGAAGGTGAAGAGAGAGTCTAGGATGAGCACATTCAAAACAGTCAGTTCTGATTACTCTATGAGGGCAGCGAGTCACGGAAATAATGATTAAAAGAAAAATGCAAAACCCTAGATTGCTGACTGGTATAAGCAGTAGCAATGCAATTTATCACATGGTTCCTTTTCATTGCCTCCCAATACTTCTTTCTCTACCTTGTCCCCTTCCCAACATAGCCCTCATTTTATTTGACATAGCAGCCAAGAAAATTTTTCTTAAAAACATAGGTTAGATTGTGCCACTTCTCTGTTCAAATACTAAAAACTAATTTCCTTCATAAGAGAAGTTGGAATCTTGGGGCTGGCACTGTGGTGCAGCTGGTTGAAACCCTGGCCTGAAGTGCCGGCATCCCATATGGAAACTGGTTCTAGTCCCAGCTGCTCCTCTTCCAATCCAGCTCTCTGCTATGGCCTGGGAAAGCAGTAGAGGATGCCCCAAGTCCTTGGGCCCCTGGACCCACGTGGGAGAGACCCAGAAAAAGCTCCTGGCTCCTGGCTTGGGATCAGTGTGGCTCCGGCAGTTGCAGCCATCTGGGGAATGAACCAGTGGATGGAAGACCTCTTTCTCTACCTCTGGCTCTCACTGTAACTCTATCTTTCAAATAAATAAAATATTTTTTTTTAAAGTTGGAATCTAAAGAATGACCTATACCCAGGCTATTTTTAAATTATTTATTTATTTGTTTTTAGATATTTATTTGACAGGTAGAGTTTACAGACAGTGAGAGAGAGAGTCAGAGAAAGGTCTTCTTGCTATTGGTTTACTCTCTAAACGGTCACAACGGCTGGAGCTGTGCCAAACTGAAGTTGGGAGCCAGGAGTTTCTTCCTGGTCTCCCATGCGGGTGCAGGGCCCAAGCACTTGGGCCATCCTCCACTGCACTCCAGGGCCACAGCAGAAAACTGGACTGGAAGAGGAACAACTGGGACAGAATCCGGCACCCATATGGAATGCTGGCGCTGCAGGCGGAAGATTAACCTACTGTGACACGGCACAGGCTATTGGGCTGTTTCCTAACTTCCTCTCTTCCTTACTTCATCAGTTCTCAACACACATGCTCTTGTAACATTCCATAGCTTTTAGCCATTCTAACATTAAAGATAATACGTTTTATTTATTATAATATTGTTTAGTAACTGTCTCTGCAGCCAAACCATTAGCTAAAAGTTTTCAGAGTGCTTTTTATGGAATACTGTATGTCCCAGACTCTCCAAGCAGTACCTAGCAACCTTAAAACACTCAGTGAATGTATCTTGGAGATACATATTTCTGCCAGAGTTTGAGGATGAATTAACAAAAATTATTATGAAGTTAAACAAATTTTTTAAAAAAGCCCTGTAGTCATTTCCAAGGAAAAAAGTTGTTCAATAAATAAAGTGAAATGGTAGTTATTACCTGACATTCTTGTGAATATATTTACATGTTATTAATAAAGTAAACTACATTTTGCTATGGACAAAATCAATGAAATACACTTAATAGGAAAAGTGTATGGATAGTGTGCTTGTATGTCTGTGTGTGTGCATGTGTGTGTAATAAGTACAAGAAATTAACCCTCTTATTTAATTTCAGGATGCCAAAAATAATATCAACCTGAAAATTTTGAATTTCATTGCAAAGACCTTTTGAATAAAATTTAGTACAGGATAGATGTTTAGCTTAGCAGTTAAGACACATATGTTCCCTTTGGGTATACCTGAGTTCCCTGCCCAACTGCAGCTCTTGATTGCAGCTTCTTGTAATGTGGATACTGGGAGACAGAGGTGATGACCCAAGTGATTGGTTTGCTAAATCCTCCATCTACATTGGAGACTTGGATTGAAATTCCAGCTCACAACTTTGGCTCTGGCTCAGACTAAGATATCATAGATGTGTGGCGAGTGGACTAGTATATGACAGTGCTCACCCTCTCTCTCTCTTTCTCTCCTCTCTCCTCCCTCTCTCTCACTTTGCCTCCTCTGGGAAGCGCAAACCAGAGAAGATGGGTCAGGGAAGCATTTGATTTTTCATAATGGGAAAAAAAAAACATTGAACACGGATGTTTGATTTTTTTCAATAATAATTTTAATTCTATTCATTATTTTCTTAACTATTCATGGCCATAAGTTTTGATTACTTAATAACCAAAAATTAAAATCACTACATAAATTAAGCTCCTTTTTTAGTCAAAGGACCAGAGAACCAACAAAATAGCTTAGTCAAATTGTATATAAATTTGATCCTTTATTTAATCACAACTACTATTAAAGTTATGTCACAGTGGCACAAATAGCTAATTTAGTGTTTATTAAAACCTATAAAGCCAGCCATACATGTCTCATTTATGTAACATTTGCCATGATTATAATGCATCTAATTTACATGGCTCTATCATAAAACAGGAGGATTTATAATTCTTTGGCTGTGTAAGGGAGTGGCTTTCAACTATGCTCCAAAGGTCTTAACATAAATTTGACTTACAGTGAGTGAAAAATGTTATCCCTTTACTCAAATCACAAGAGAACAAAATA
This sequence comes from Lepus europaeus, assembly GCF_033115175.1. Taxonomy (NCBI): domain Eukaryota; kingdom Metazoa; phylum Chordata; class Mammalia; order Lagomorpha; family Leporidae; genus Lepus; species Lepus europaeus. The sequence continues at coordinate 66,075,343 of NC_084831.1, forward strand.
GGACAATTCCAGAAAGACTAGAATTCTGGGATGTTGAAAATATGCAACAGCAAAAAAAAAAAAAAAAAAAAAAAAAAAAAAAAAAAAAACTTTTAAAAGATGAAAACTCAAATACAAATAATTATTTTAATCGTGGGATTTTTCTGAAAATATTTTGTATATGTGTCATTTAATTTTAAAATCCAATCTACTAAGTGAGCTAAAGCAGGAAAAAGTGGTGCCTAGTTTTTGTTACTCAGTGCCAGATTGCAAACTTATTACCTCTGTCCAAAATACTTTCTAGCTTTGCAACTGACTTTTGAGCACAGGTGAATGGCCAAGTTAAATCTCATTGCATAATATGGTTTAAATTTGTTATCTCTAAATTTGGTTCATAAAGAAAAATATTTTTTCAGTAAACTCTAAACAAAAACCATAGTCCCAATTGGAACAAATCCATCCTGCTTACCTTACATTTGGAAGGTCAGTTGTCTACTGTATATTCTCTTCTGCGTTGAATCAGCATGAGATCACATAGTCTTATTTTATTTGACTTAATTCTGATTTACAGTTTCACTAGGTATCAATGGGGGCACTGTGTACTGCCTGTTTTTCACATAAGCTGCAATATACATCTGTTAGGAAAATAACCTGGTTTATGTTAAGATTCTTTTTCTTATTGGTAAGACAAATTCTTCCATTCCTCTTGTTTATTTCTGAAGACATTCCTTTTTAACTCTCTTACTGGTAATATACACTTAGTTTCAATCATATATAAGATTTCACTTTCATTCATGGTAAAATAAAAATACAATATGCACTCTGGTTCATTGAGCCTAACTTTAATTAGCAATCACTATATGCAGACCTCTTTGTGGGATGTTAAATGACATGTATCATGTTTCTGATCATTAAAAATGTCACACATTGGCTAGATGACTGATTTTCATGTTTGCAGATAACACACTTTTTTTTCTATTATATATGGAGAAGAAGAATCCATTCTGAGATGGAATATTTTGCAGTAAAGAATTTAGCTTTGCTAGCAGACAGGTCTGGATTTGGCCTTAGCTTATAGGAGGTGGTCTATAAACCCCTGGAATGCCATGCTGGTAAGAGCGTTTTGTATTTCTTGAGGTCTTATATCATCCCAAATAGGCTGACAATGTGATTTTATGAGAAGGAGGGCTGGGGGAGGTTGCTGCAGTCATAGTTTCTGTTGAATCTTCCACAAGTATATTACTGTTTCCATCACTTGAGTAACTCTGACTAGCAGGGACTAGAACTCAAGCTGTTCTATTTGTCTTATAACACATTTAATTAGGATGACTATCAATAGAAATCCAAGTATCAGGATGAGGCCAACCTATGTGCTGACCTCAGATATATCTCCTAAGTCTTCAGACACTACTAACTTAACAATTTCCACAAATCCTCAGCATCTAATTTAGAAATTCTGGCAGATTTTTGCTCAAGTTTATATACTGACCTTTCAATAATTTTTGTGTTAACCTTTTCATTTGGCCCAAGACATCACCAGCCTGGAACAGCCAAGGGTGTTAACAATTGTTCAGATTTTTCATTGACCAGAAGGGGTGATGTCTACAGCAAGTCTGTCATACCTAATAACCCTGGCCAGTGACTTGACATCGACTTGAATATCAGGTGGGGCCAAAGCAGTATAAATTAATCACCTCAGTTAATGTCAAGGTCAAATTCCATTACTTTTTTTTTTCTAATTGGAGAACTCCCATTGTACAGATAACTGTCTATAGCATGCACATAAGTCATAAAATAGTTATCTCTCTAGGAAATCAAGTAACAAGGATAGCATTATTTTAGAGAGGTCTCCATAGAGGGCTGCATATTATCTGGTGGAGTTTCCTTAAATAAGTAAAAGTCTCAGGTTGGACATTTGGTCTAATAATTAAAGTTCTGCTTGTAACACACACATCCCATGTTGGGATTCTAGTCCCAGCTCTGTGCCTGATTCCAATTTCCTGCTAATACATACTCTAGGAGGCAGTAGATGATGACAACGGTAGTTGTGTCCCTGCCACTCAGGTAGGAGACCCAGATTGGGCTCCTAGTTCCTGACTTCAGCTTGTCCCACCCCTACTGTGAGCACTGGGCAGTGATTCAACAGATGAAATATTTCTATCTTTACATCTCTCAAATAAATAAGATAAATCAGTGAAAAAATTTAAATAAGTGAAGATACTAATAAACATTCTTAAAATCCAAGTCATTGTGCTTTGAGGAAGTAGTAAAGTTAGTATCTGTCTTCCACACAAAAAGTATATTGCATGGCACAGACAAGGAAAGAAAATGCTGCTTATGGTTGATAGGACACTCTAAGTGGGCATGATATGAATTGGAAGACATTGGTTGCCATTGTTTCCAAAATAGCCCTTCAATCAACTCATATGCCTTAGAATTTCTGGTTCAATTCAAATATTTGAATCCAGTTCTTGTTTTGGAGAGACTTCTTGGAGGTAGTCAATTCAATCTATTCTATTTTCCCATGTTATTAGGTGGGTAGTGTGTGTCCTATAGAGAAATTGAAAGAAGTCCATTGGGATGGGAATAGAGTCCAATGTAGACATGTTTTGGTTGAGTAGTACAGGATCCAGGGTTCTAAACTGCTATTTCAATATATTTCTTAGTGAGGTTAAGGGAGACTGGAAGTCGAGTTAAGGTCAGTTGAGTCATCTGAGAGAGGGAAAGGAGAGGATGTCAACCCAGCAGTCATTAAATTTAAGGTACTTAAAATAGTTTAGGGGAGTCATACAGGATGTTTTACTTCATTAAATATGTTGAAGGTTAAAGAATGTCTGAAAATCAAGTGATCATTAACACTATTCTCTCTGCCACATCTCTGAAGTTCTAAGCTATCCTCACCCTAGATTTTGGAGTTTCAACCCTCTATCACCACAAAATCATTGTGTTCCTATCTCAATAGCTACAGCTCAACTGTTGTTTTCCAAAAATCTCCTATACATCACTCGATTTGTCCAGAAAAGCCAGGTGAAAGAGTATTTTTTTTAAATAAAACTCAATTAGAACTAAGTTTGACTCTCCTTCTGTCCCCTTTTCTACGATGACTTGGAGGATGCTCTAGCTAGCTGACCTAGTTTTCCTGTTGTGAAGGAAAAGCAGGTTATGCTCAAAGATGGTCAGAGTAGAATTCTGAATTTCATCAACTTCATACATGTTTTTTACTCTTTTTTAGATCATTTTCTTCCTCACCTATCCAATTCCCATTCTTTCTAACTACAAGTGTCTCCAACAAAAATTATTTTACATTTCAGACAAACTTAGTTTGCTTTTTGTCTTCTTCAATAAATATTTTCATAATGTGCAAAATTGCCTAAATTGATCTCCAAGTTCCTTACACCAGCCTTTGTCAGCCTGTAGTATATTTATTTCAATCATGTATCTGCAGCATTTAGCACAGAACCTGGCACAAACTGATACTAATAAATAAAAGTAAAATAAGTGAATTTAAAAACATAGAAAAACAAAATGCTAACAAAATAATATCAAATTTTCATTAAAATGTTCAAAGGTAAGAAGCCATGACTCAACAGTCTCACTGCAAAGACAGCAAAGCCTTATAGTTTTACTCACATTTATAACTTTTTAAAAAAGATTTATTTTATTTATTTGAAAGAGTTACAAAGAGAGGTAGAGACACACAAGAGAGAGAGATCTTCCATCTGCTGGTTCACTCCCCAGATGGCTGCAACGGCCAGAGCTGTGAAGCCCGGAGCCAGGAGCCTCTTCTGGGTCTCACACGTGGGTGCAGGGGCTCAAGGAGTTGGGCCATCTTCCACTGCTATCCCATGCCATAGCAGAGAGCGGGATCGGAAGAGGAGTAGCCGGGACTCGAACCAGCGCCCATATGGGATCCCAACTCTTCAGGCTAGGGCTTTAACCCTCTGTGCCACAGTGCTGCCCCCCACATTTATTTTTTTTTATTTTTATTTTTTATTTTTATAATTGCAGCATTATCTGTAACAATAAAAATTAGTAACTAAATGCTTAAGAGGGAGAGAATTATTAAATACCTTGTGTGATATCTATGTTGCAAAACATGCAGCCATGCAACGAATAAGTTAAAGCTATATACATTGAAATAATAATCATGCTCATATGAGAAGAAACGAGCAGTTAGGATTATATATAATATTATTTCACCATTTTTAGAAAACAAGCTATGTGCTTTCAGGTAGTTAAAAAGATTAAGGCAGAGAGTGATAGGGAGAGCAAAACAGACAGAGACCCATAGATCCAGGGAAAAGGAAGAAATGCCATAACCATATCTATAGATAGATTACTTCTGAAGATAAACAGGAGATGCTCAAAAAGCTCATTTTTTTTTCTACCAAAAATGTTTGAAAACAAGGGTAATTTTTTATTCTTATTTCTCAAATAGTTTAAGTGATAACTCAAAAAAGCATCCAGGGGGAATTCCATGATGGCAGAATAGAGAATGAAGTACTGCACTAGGCTAGGGATAAATAGTTAAAAAACAAAACAAAACCAAAAACAAGTATAGGCAGTGCACTCTCAGGGGAGAATTAGAAAGAAATTTGATATTGGTCTATTATGCTATGTTATATGTGCGTACATATTGTATGTCCACATGGGGAAATTTTATTAAGAGTTTTATTTTAAATGGCTTTTAGATAAGATTGTCCATAAATTTAAGCTGCTAAAATCAATCAAAGATACATTTTAATTTGTATGACCTGAATCTGTGTATCATATGTTTTAAACTTGTTGGTAGAAAGAAACTAAAAACATTTTATATGGTTGTGCTTAAGTTTACTGGTTAAACAAACTACACCATGTTAGATATTTAAGAGGTGTTTTCAAATACATGATTCTTAAAATTTATAGAAGGCATTGGATCTTCCGGTAAATGTTTTATTAAGTTCTTATCTAAGGCTTGAAACGGTTTGCTAAGTATTCATGCAATATTGCTATTGTCAGCAAGTGATCTAGGACTTGCTCCCTCATTTCTCTATTCTAAGCCCAACTTGTTCTTTCACTTCTCTATTCTCTTCAAGGTAGGGAACTAATTCTATTATGAAGGAATCTGTAGGATGCACAATTTAATCTTTAGACCTTATAAGAGATGGCTAACATTTTTCCGTAATAGCATAGCCAAAATAAGAACTTAACTAATAATCTCATAGCTAGATTCACATCGCCATCAGCGAAGTATACAGTAAGTAGAAAAAAAAAACCTCCCTTTCAGACCAAAGGGAAAGAAAGTTTTAAAGTGAGAATATAATTTTCCTCATGGGCATTGTCTACCTTAGAAAAACTACTACAGAACATGCCTGTGACTATAGACTTGTAGTTCAGGCCACCAAAGATTAGAGATGGGACACGGGCACTCCCTTGACTTGCATCGTCTGGTCTGCTTTAACACAAACCAGGAGGAAAAGAAAGCTAGGCATCAGAAGCAATGGGTGGCAGGCCTATTAATGGCTGATCTGTACAGTGATCTGCCCTCAAGGAGACCCAACAGGCCAGTCCACTGCAGTGGCTTTCAATGTGGTAAGCCTGGGCTTCAGCAGAAGTCAGCTTGTGAAGAGCCCTGGCAGCTCTGCCAAGAGTTGGATCACTGGAAATGGACCTGCCCTGGAATCGAAGGATGCCCAGGTCAGACCCACAGATCTTATTGGCTCCAAGCTGAAAAGCCCTTCACTCGGCCCAACTTCCAAAGTGACCACTGCAGTTGAGGGGACAGCCAAGTAGGGTCAGCAACATTGCAGGCAGAACTGTAAATTTCTTGTTAGAGATGCCCCCTGCCTTTACCTGGTCAGCTCTCCTCCCAGGCCAGCCAAGTAATGAAAGTCAACAGAGTGCCTTCCCCTAGGAGGTTCACACCTCCCTTAGGATATACCCCATGTGAAGAGATAGATAGGTCTGGGCCTCTTAACAAGGCCTAAAGCCCACCAGATTATTATCAAGCCCCTTCTATCAGGTTCTATTTGCCTCTCAATCAGAAAAATTACTTGTAGCTTAGACAGCACCTTTCTTAGCTCCTCTAATAATGACTCTGTCCTTTGTTCTAGACCCTGTCTAGTCCACGTGGGCCTCATTCCTTTGTAATCATAACCTCTACTCTACCACCAATGGCTCTACTCCCAACCTGTGTGTACTGATGGTCCTCTTCCCCACTTAATGCTGTATAATTGTTCAAACGTGGTAAATGCCACTCTTAGGATCATTGGTTACTATCCTCACTCTGTCTTTTATGACCTTGTCTAAATATGATCAGAGTCGGCAAACTTGGAAGGCTTCCATAGCCTTGGCAACTCATGACGACAGCCTAGGGTGGTTACTGGCGCCATAAACTAGAGTGTCAATTTGTTGTGTCAACAACAGGAGCCACTGTGCGCTTGCTCCTGATGTGGGATCTCTGTCCTTAATGTACTGTACATTTTGATTTAATGCTATAACTAGTACTCAAACAGTATGTTTCACTTTGTGTTTCTATGTGGGTGCAAACTGTTGAAGTATTTATACTAAATTGATCTTCTGTATATAAAGAGAATTGAAAATGAATCTTGATGTGAATGGAAAGGGAGAGGGAGCGGGAGAGGGGAGGGTTGTGGGTGGGAGGGAAATTATGGGAAGGGGAAGCCATTGTAATCCATAAGCTGTATACTGAAAATTTATATTCATTAAATAAAAGTTAAAAAAAATTAAAAAAAAAAAAAAGAAAACCACACTGGAAATTCAACAAAAGGAAGAGGAATGTTGTTGACCAGTTTGGAAGTTGCAGACATGCAGTACAAACAAGGACACAACACATAATTGTGGCAGTCTAGAGCTGGGGCATGTGGCAGCGTGGAGACGGCAGTGAGAGCAGACTGCAGCAACCCATAGTGATAGAGCCAAAGGTAGAGCATCCTGTGAGTTCAGCCTGGAGGCTAGGTGCTGGCTGTTATCCACAGTCCTATTGGAAATAAAAGGTGCATGTTTATCTGCCCAACCTCCCCACAACTGTGCCTATTGCCCAGTTGAGAAAGGGTGGGCATCATTTTGGGCTTGTGCGTCAGCTGTGGAAGCCTTTGTGGCTAAGACAGGACACCACCTTCTTGGCAGTACTGTGGCAGTGGTGGGGAGAGGGCAACATTTGGCCATTGGCTATTGTGTACATGTATGATCCAGAGATTCTAGCAGAGGGAAATTCCACTGTCCCTACTGACTTTAAGCCAGACTAGGAAGATTGACAGGTGGGTGGGTACCCACACAGGACTAAGGCACCTATAGCCTCTCAACATACTACAGGCCCTGGGTCTCAAGTCTCCCAGGGAAAACTGGTTCAGGGATAATCTACCTCTCTGTGGACAAGACAGGATGGCAGGGCAGACCTGAACCTCTGCACCCAGCACCTGTGGGAGCCTTGTGTGCTGAGACTGTGGGGATGTGGTGTCTACACAAGAAGATACAGAGTGTAGCTGGGTCTCTGGACAATCAGTGGGTGTGGTTCCATATTCTCAGAGTTCCTTGATTGCCTGGAGCTGATCATTGCAGTAGGAACCCTGCTTGGAGTAAGAACCACACAGATGATTTGTATGGTTTATATGGAGGAGTGAATGTGTTGAATGCTCTAGGGGGCAATACCCAGGCATTTATTAGATTGAAAGAGAGGATGTGAGGGGATGATCACACCAACAGAGGTGACCATTCTGTCCTTTTTGTTAACAAGATGAGATCTACAATCCCAAGCTGGGTGTAACCCTAGACCCTGGAGCACTGACCAGAGTTCCCAGGCCACACCCAGCAGACAACACTAGGTATTCATCAAAGAGCAGGTATTCTACTAAGCCACAGAGGCATAGTTCAAAAGTAAAAACCATCAGAGGAAAAAATCAACAAGTAACTTCACGAATGCATAAAAATAAATTCAGAAATTCAAGAAGTAAGAATAAGGAAGACATCATGAACCACCCCACAAAGGAACAAAACATTTCAACACTAGAATTTGAAGATGAAGATTGATAAAATGCCAGAAATGGAATTCAAAAGACTAATCATAAAATTACTCAAAAGTAATAAGAAGCAAATCCATAAAGAAATTCATATATGAATGAATTAAAAATTTTTCATGAAACTGATATTTTAAAAGAAATCAAAATCAAATATTACAAATGAAGAATTCAATTGATCAAATAAAAACACAATGGAAAGCCTTAAAAACAGACTTGGTTATACAAAAGAAAGAATATCCAAGCTAGAAGATAAATCTTTGAAAATCTTTCAGTCAGACTAAATAAAACAAAAAAGAACAATGAGAAGAAATGAGAAAATTGAAAAACAGTGTTGTAGATTTAGTGAATATTATCAAATGATCCAACATATAGGTCATAGGAGTTCCTGAACTTGTGGGAAGAGAGGATGGCCTAGAAGTCTTATTTATTGAAATACTCACAGAAAACTTCCCCAATTTGTTCAAAGAATGGGACATCCAACTACAGGAAATGCATAGAATTCCTAACAGGCATGACCAGAAAGGATTTCACCACAATACATTGCAGTCAACCTTCTACCATTAAACATAAAAAATAGATTCTAATATGTGCACAAGAGAAATGCTAGATTGCTTTCAGAGGATCTCCAATTAAATTCACAGCTGTCTTATCATAAATCCTACCAGCTAAGAGTGAATGGCAAGACATAGTCCAAGTCTTAAGAGAAAATTAAAACTGTTAACCCAGAATACTAAACCCTGCAAAGATCTCATTTATGAATGAAGGTGAAATGAAGACCTTTTATAACATACAGAAATTGAAAGAATTTGTCTTCTCCACTCCTTCAGCCTTATAAAAGATGTTTAAAGATGTGCTACACACAGAAACACATAAAGATAGCCATCATTATGAAAGAATGTGAAGGCAGAAAATATCCCAGTAATGCTGTAGAAGAAATAAAAAAATATAAATACTTATGGAAAAATAGCAGGGTCAAGTTCTTATATATCAATAGTTACCTTTAATGTAAATGACTTCAATTGTCCAGTTAAAGATAGAGACTGGCTAAATGGATTAAAAAATAAGACCCATCTGTTGGCTGCCTACAAGAATCACATCTCACCAGCAAAGATACATGCAGATTGAAAGTGAAAAAATGGAAAAAATACATTCATTGCTAATGGAAAGCAATTAAGGGCAGGAGTAGCCATCCTAATACCAGACAAAATAGACTGTAACACAAAAATTGTGAAAGATGAAAAATGGCACTATGTAATGATTAAGGATCAATTCAACAGGAAGATCTGACTATAATAAAAGTGTATGCATCCAATTACAGGGCACCGGGCTATTAAGAAGAAATGTTAATGGGTCTAATGTGAGAAATAGACTCCAATACAACAGTAACAAGGAATTCAACATCCCACTTTCATTGATGGACACATCTACTTGGCAGAAATTCAACAAAGAAACAATAGAGCTAATTGACACTATGGACTAAATGGACCTAACTGATATCTACAAACTTTGCATCTTTATAGTTGCATAATAAACATTCTTCTTATCAGTGCATGGAACTTTCTCTAGGATATATCATGTGCAAGGCCATAAAAGAAAGTCTCAACAAATTAAAAAAAAAAATCGAAATCATACCATGTTCTTCTCTGACCACAATGGTATGCAGCTGGAAATCAACAACTCAAGAATCTCTAGACCATATGCACTCACACAGAGACTGAACAACATGTTCCTAAATAAACAGTGGGTCAAAGAGGAAATGAAAAGAGAAATTTAAAAATTTCTTGAAATGAAGGTAGACAATAATGCTTCATATCAAATCTTAAGGGATACAGCAAAAGCAAGGTTAAGAAGAAAGTTTAGGGGCCAGCGCTGTGGCACAGCATGTTAATGCTTTGGCCTGAAGCACCAGCATCCCATATGGATGCTGGTTCGAGACCCAGCTGCTCCACTTCTGATCCAGCTCTCTGCTATGGCCTGGGAAAGCAGTAGAAGATGGCCCAAGTCCTTGAACCCCTGCACCAGTGTGGGAGACCTAGAGGAAGCTCCTGTATCCTGGCTTCAGATCTGCACAGCTCCAGCCGTTGCAGTCATCTGTGGAGTGAACCAGCAGATGGAAGACCTCTCTCTCTCTCTCTCTGTCTCTCTCTCTGCCTTTTCTCTCTCTGTGTAACTGACTTTCAAGTAAATAAATAAATCTTTAAAAAATACAAAAAAAATCAATGAAATTAAGAGCTGATTTTATGAAAAATTAGACATAAGTGATATACCATGGCCCAACTAAGCAAAAAAAGAAGAGATAAGACCCAAATCAATAGAATCAGAGAGGAAAAGGAAATGTAGCAATATATACTACAGAAACAAAAAGAATCCACAGGAATTTCTACAGAGCTGTATACCTAAAAATTGGGAAACCTCGCTGAAATGGATGGATTCTTGAACACATACAATCTACCAAAATTGAGTCATGAAGAATCAGAAGGCTTAAACAGTCCAATAACCAAGACAGAGATTGAATCAATAATAAGAACTTCCCAACAAAGAAGAGTGCAAGACCTGATAGCTTCACTGCTGAATTCTACCAGACATTTAAAGAACAAATTCCAATTCTTCACAAACTATTCAAAACAATTGAAAGGGAGGAAATCATCTCCAACATTTTCTAGGAAGCATACATCACCTTAATTCCTAAATTAGAAAAAAAGACAAAACAGAGAAAGAGACTTATGGACCAATAGCCCTGCTGAACATAGAGGAAAACATCCTCAACAAAATACTAGCTGATCGAATCTAACAACACAATTAGATAATCATTCATCTGTGCCATGTGAGATTTATCCCTGGTATGCGGGGATGGCTCAACATTTACAGATCAGTAAATGTGATATAACACATTACAAACTGAGGAACAAAAATTATATGGTTATCTCAGTGGATGCAGAGAAATAATTTGATAAAGTACAACATACTTTCATTATGAAAACCTTAAGCAAAGTGGGTACAGAAGAAATATTTCCCACACAATCAGGGCAATTTATGACAAACCTATAGCCAGAATCCTATTGAATGGGTAAAAGTGGGAAGCATTGCCCCTATGATCCAGAACCAGACAGGATGCCCACTCTGACCATTGCTATTCAATATATTTCTTGAAGATTTAGCCAGGGCCATTAGGCAAGAAAATTAAATCAAATATATGTGAATTGGAAAAGGATGAAGCCAAACTATCGTTATTTGCAGATGACATGATGCTATATATACTACATCTAAAAGATTCCACCAAAAGACTATTGTTACTCACAAAAGAGTTGGGAAAAGTGGCAGGATATAAAATTGACACTGAAAAATCAATATCCTTTGTATACACAGAAAATGGCTGGGCTGAGAAAGAACTTTTAAGATCAATCCAATTCACAATAGCCACAAAATATTTAAATACCTTGAAATAAATTTAACCAAATGTCAAGATCTCTATAATGAAATTACAAAAAATTAAAGAATTAAGTAGAAGAAAACATAACAAAATGAAGAAACCTTCCATGTTCATGATTAGAAAAATCAACATCATCAAAATGCTCATACTACCTAAAGTAATTTACAGATTCAATGTGATCTCAATAAAAATATGAATGATTTTCTTCTCAAATCTAGAAAAAATGTTGCTAAAATTCATATGAAAACACAAGGGACCCCAAATAACTAAAGCAATCTTATATACAACTATAACAAACCCAGAGGCATTACAACATCAGATTTTAAGACCTACTTCAGGGCAGTTATAATCGAAACAGCCTGGCACTGGCACAAAAACAGATGTGTGGACTAATGAAACCAAATAGAAACTCCAGAAATAATTCCACAGATCTACACCCAACTTATCTTTGACAAGGGAACTAAAATCAATTCCTGAAGCAACTAATGGTACTTGGATAACTAGATCTCCATATGTGGAAATATGAAACAAGACCCCTACCTTACACCTTACCAAAAAATCCACTCAAAGTGGATCAAAGAACTAAATCTATGACCCAATACCATCAAATTATTAGTGAACAATGGGAAAACTATGCAAAACATTGGCATAGGCAAAGACTTATTGGAAAAGACCCCAGTGGTGCAGGCAATCAAAGACAAAATTATTAAGCAGTAATGATTACATCAAACTGAGACGCTTCTTCACTGCAAAAGAAACACTCAGAAAAATGAAGATGAAACAGACAGAATGGGACAAACTATTTCCAAACTACACAATTGATAAAGGATTAATATCCATAACATATAAAGTGTTTAAGAAATTCAACAACCGCAAAACAAACAATCCAGTTAAGACATGGGCAAAAGAGTTGAATAGGCATTTTTCAAGAGAGGAAATTCAAATGACCAACAGACATTTAAAAAATTATCAGGATTACTAACCATCAGGGAAACACAAATCAAAACCACCATGAGGTTTCACCTAACTCAGTTAGAATGTCTCTCATACAAAAATCAACAAAGAACAAATGTTTGTGTGGATGTGGAGAAAAAGATAACGTAATCTGCTGTTAGTGGGAATGTAAGCTGGTACAGCCACTGTTGAAGATAGTATGGAGATACATCAAAAAATCTGATAATAGGCCTACCATATGATCCAGCCATCCCATTCCTGAGAATTTGCCCAAACCAAATCAGCATTTGAAAGAATTATCTCTACTCCCATGTTCTTTCCTGCTCAATTCACAATAGCTAAGATACGGAATCAACCAAGATATCCATCAACTGTTGTACACATATACATATATTGTATACATATGTATATTGTTATATCTTAATGTTAGCCGTCGCAAAGCACACCGGACACCGGAGTAAGGGAAAGGGTTTATTGGGGAACACCCAACAGACCAGAGTGAAGGGGCAGTGAAGGAAAAAGAGAAGGAGACTGTAAGAGAGAGAGAGAGGAAGGAGAAGAGAGACAAGAGGAGGAGAGAAGCCAAGAGAGGCCAAGAGAGCAAGGAGCAGAGCCAAGAGAGCACGTGTTCAGGAACAGGCCCTTTTAAAACTTTGCCTGAGGGCAGGCAGGGAAGCAGGAGCAGTGAATCCCATTAGGATGGGGGTGGAGCCTGGCTCAGGTAGCTGCGCTGTGCTGCCACCTGGCTAAAACTGTGCCAGTTTCCTAACATATATACATATTAAACATGTACATATTACATATATACATACATGCATATATAGACATGTGCATACATGCATATATACATATACATACACTATTCAGAACTACTCAGCTGTAGAAAAAATGAAATCAGGTCTTTTGCAACAAAATGGATGCAACTGAAATCCATTATACTTAGTGATATAAGCCAGTCCCTAAAAGATAGATTCCATGTTTTCCCTGATCCGAGGTCACTAATAGAGTACCTAAAATGTGTGTAAAGTATTGAAGTGAAATGGAAATTTTGAGATTCATTGGTTATTTACACTTTTTTTTTCTTTTGATGAACAGTGTTTTGTTTTGTTTTTTCCTTTGTACTATTTGTTGAACTCTTTTACTTAGTTTAGGGTTAATGTAATGATCATTAAGTTAAGTGAAAGCAGATTTTGGCAAAAATTAACAGTGGGAATGGGAGAAGGAGGAGAAAGAATATTTGGAACATGGGCATGAAGGAGGATGTGGTGGGAAGTATCAATATGTTCTTAAATCTGTATGTATAAAATACTTGAAACTTTTATAAGTTAAATAATGTTTTTTTTAAAAAAGCACTCAAATATTAACAGTATTATTCTTGTAAGTTAATTGAAGGTAAATTCTCATTATATTATTCTGTATTTTTCACTAATAGTCACCTATATTTTCTTAATGTTATGTAAGATACTTTCTTGAAAAATCTAGAAAAGCAATATACATGTTTTTATTTTATCTTCCACACCATTCATCTTGAAAGGAAACACACTGTGATATAGGTCAAAATTTTATGTTCGGTTACCATTGATGCAAGATTTAAGCATTGGAGTCAACACAGATAGAATGAAGAAAATATTAATATATTTCATATCAATTATTAGAAAATATTCTTCTGTGCTTCTCTGCCATCAAAAATAGATGTACCATTTGAAATTTATACATATATATAAATACATATATATATATATATATATAATAGTATTGTGAAAATTCACTTTGTTTATTTTCTCATAGTTCCTGGGTTTGTGTTTGGCACACACAGATTTAAAAAATGCTTATTGAACATCAGAATCATTGAATAACTCTAAAGCTATAAAATCAAGTCAATTAAAAAGAAAAGGGACATTTAATTCCCCTAGGGAGGTTTTTCTGCAACAAAATTTAACAGCCCAAGGGAAATATCCATTTTGTAGTTGAACTCTTTATGGCTGAAACTGCATGGGGCGTTGTGATAGATATGTTTCCTGAAGGTTGCCTTTGTCTAACTGTTAGCAACTCACCAGGTGGCTGTAACTGTGGAAAAATATTTAGTTCTTTAAACATTCCAGTTAGTGCAGTAGTTCTTTAAACAGTGACAAATAGCAAGCATTTCTCCATAGTTTATAACCTTTTACTTAATAGGTTTTCCAGTGGGAGTGAAAGCTCCTATTTAGTCAACATTTAGTTAATGTTATTTTTCTAATTATCCAATATGACTAATTTAAAATGTCTTAACTTTTAATCAAATTATCTTTTTGCCACAGCATGACTATCTTTTCAAATACATAGTTTTATATTTCTCAGCCTACTCAATATTCCAAAACTGCTCTCCTTTAAATTGTGAATTAAGACAACATTATTGATAAGCATGTTGTGTTCCAAATCTACGCACACAAAAAAATCCTGTCTTTTAAAGGAATCCAATTATGTACTGGTAACATGTGCAAAGCACTGGAATATTTTTCTACCCCTTTTTGACCTTCACTTTAGTCATTCCTCTATTCTAAAAATGTATCAATTTCCTTATGTTACAATCTGTCTATTCTATAAAGTCCAGTGAATTATCACTTCTCCTTGAAGACGAATTGATGCTCCTTATTCAGAAGTGATTCTTTCCTTGCACGAATCCATAAGATAGTATTTTATTTGCATCTGAATATGGTTATGTACTGGGCAATCTGTTTTCACCTATTTATATCTTTCAATTCTTCAATCATTGATTTAATATTCTTTGAAGTATTCAATAAGCATTAATTAAGAGCATTCTATATGGCAGGGCCACTTCCAGACACTGAAAAAATCAAAGCAAGCATGAAGCAATCTTTTTCTTTTAGGGAATTTACCATCTGGATTTTGTATTTAGAGCATCCCAGCTCATGCTAAAATTAATCTGGTCTTACAATATTATAATGGAAGGAACTTGAGAAAAGAGGTTAGTCATATTTATTCTCGATACTCCTTTGCTCACTACAGAGCATTTTACATAATAGGCATCACAATATCTTTTGATGAATGGATAATTTATACTTAAATAGTGTTTCATCATTTACACAACACACTGTAATACATTTTCTTAATTCTCTTTGCAACCATTTAAGATATACACAATTAACTCTGTTTCAAAAATATAACTAAATTTCAAATGCCCATTCATTTATACACAAAGTATATAAAGAATTTCCAAAGATTTCTTACATAGTAAAAAAAATCTGCATTTCAGTGGTCAAGAAAGTTTACAAGCTAAATATTATGACCATGTTTTCTACCAAAATAACAAATTCATGATGCTAAAACAACTACAATTATATGAAATAGGCAACAATACCATATACCAAGCATTGTCAAAAAACATATCTTAAACATGGTGCTGAAAGAGCATAGAAAAAGGAACTTCTGAAACTGACGACCAATATGATAAGACACTAATAATCACTAGTAATCTAAATATTGCCTCTATAATTGCCACCAAGCATAAAGTATTAATAGTCTAGCTTATAATTTTAAAAAAACCTTAAATGATTATAGAGGACATCCAATGTAGAAGTAAAATAATAGGTCACTGAGTGAATGCACAGATAGGTCTAATACTAGCTTCTTGTTGTTAGAGAATAATGACTCATTCTCCTGTACATCACATAGCTTTCATGACCATATACTCCTTTGATCTCTATTTCACATGTTGTTAAAATAACACCTGGAGAAAAATACATTATAGTTGAACAGTTGAAGACATATTTGTCTTACTTACTGAGTTGTGAGCACATGAAACCTAGAAATCATCAATAATCAAATAGTCTCTACACCACATATGCCTGTTTCTAAAAATATGAAATGCCCCATCATGCTTTAGTAAACTGTATCAAAATATGTTCCTGTAACAAATGCAGTTGATGCCCAGACAGTTCTTGTGTATAAGCCTGGTTTCTCTGTCCCTGGTCACTTGCATCAATAGCTGCTAATGGCTCTCATCTACACTCTTCTGCTAATGCAAACTATCTTACAGGGGATGTGATTATGCTCCTCTCTCCCAAGGTTCAACAGTATCTGACTGATAGAGGTCACAGAACCCCGGATCTTTTGGTTCCACAGTACAATTCACATGCCAGCTCCTTAGAGAATCAAGCCTGAGGTACGGTGCTATTGAAACCACATCTTTACATAGCTGTCTTTCCTCTCCTGTAACTCAGCTTTCTCTTGGGAGTTCTCCTTTAAGGAATCACTTACACAAGTGTTCCTGCCACAGAATATTTCTAAGGAACAAGAAGTAAGACAATAGTCAAGCCACAGATGGATACATCTGGCCCCTGAAGCATTTCTCCAGTGTAAGTCAATTTGTCTACAACTTCTAAATTATTCAGCCATTCTAGTTTGGAAGATGGGATGTTGAAGAGATCCTTTGTTATATTATTCTCAAGTTTTTGTACATAAATTATTCTGGAACATCAGCTCATCATTTTTTTTCTCTCCAACTTCCACTTCATCAAAATTTCCAACTGTGTTTTCTAAGGTAGGCAATCACTCAGGAAAATGCATAGACCCATAAACTCTCTAAATTATAACAAAAATACTACATGAAATGTTAAATATCTGTAATATCTTTAAGCCTCACATGTTTAAATGTTTCTTGAGCTATTATTTTAAAGTTATTTTTGTAGGTAAATATCCTGTGCATTGACCATTCAATCTTTATCTTCTCTTTTCTCAGTAAATCATGTGTCTATCTGCTCTTTCCACCTGCTCACGTGTTGGCATGAATGAAACACACAGCATGTACGTCAAGTTTATTGTGCAACAGAAAATATTGGACCCATGTACCTCCTTTGGAGGAGAGAAGAAATTAAGAAGAGATAACTAGAGGAAGAAGGAGGGGAAAGACAAAGATATGAGGAAGGGAAAAGGCTGAGGACATACAGTGCCTGGGAAACTGACATCGGAGAAAGCTGAGGCACAATGCACAACTGGCAGACTGTACAAAATTTCTTTCCTTAACACAGAGAGGCCCTCTTTGGTCAGCTGAATTATAGAAACTGGGAATTAACTCCATTGGTAATGTTCATATGCTGTTCAGTAACTTGTGTGAAAGAAAACCCAAAGAGACACCTCACACTGTGGCAAGAGAGTGCGAATGGCACGAAGATGCAATGCACATAATTTCCCATTGTTAAAACTTAGGTAGATGTAAAGAAAGACCTTGCCAGCAAGTTTCCTAGTGTCGATTTTGCAGAGATAGCTCATCTGGCACAGTTCCTGTACTTCATTGTGCACTGACTTGTAGGAGCAGGCAACACTTTTTCATTAATGTTTCTGCTCACTGCCCTGATAAATCAGTTTTTATCTACTTAGCTTTATGTATTGCTAGTCAATGGCACAAAAGTCAACTATTGGGTACAATTAAAGATGTTATACCATTCAGGTCTATGTGTTTGAGTCTATACACACTGAACAAAGAGATTATTATAGTAATCATATGAGATTTTAATGATGGTATAAATATATTGACTATTCTCTCCTCAGTGGTACACAAAGGGGAACTCTCAGGCTTCCGAGGTCAATTTGTTACAACCACAGTCATTTTTCCATTATTATTTCTATCTGGCCAGAAGACAACACTACAAGCTTTACTCTGCTGCTGTGCATGCTGGTGTTCCCAAAGTGGCTCACTGACAGAAGCTGCTCTCCCCTGAATCAAATGTTAGAAATTTCAAGAAAAGATCCCAAATCCTTCACCATCTCACCTGGTAGAAGAAACACCACTGGAGGCACCTGGGATTAGCTTTTTCCTCACAAAGAACTAATGGTTTGCACTTGGGTTCCTTATCTTCTAACACTTATGCCATGCCCAGGTTTCTGAAAAATACAATATATGGCCTCAGAAAAATGTACCATATTATTTCTGTCTCTGAGCATCTAGACTGGCAATTTAGGAAAAATCTCCAGCATGTACATTTTTCAAAACTAAAGATTTTAATGAATCTTTTTAATCTTGAAAAAAATAAACAATTAATATCAAACTTGGAGTATAGAGATAGGTATTAAAACTAAAGTATGTTGAAACCAGCACTATCTACCTGCAGTGCCAGTATCCTATATGGGTGCGGTTTAATTCCTAGCTGTTCCACTTCTGATCCAGCTCCCTGCTAATGCACCCAGGAAATCAAAGATAGTCCAAGTCCTTGGGGCCCTGCGTCCATGTGGGAGACCTGGATGAAACTCCTGGCTTTTGGCTTCACCCTGACACTAGTATGGCCATTCCAGCCAGACACACATATGTGTGTGTATACTTCTGCAATATGGATTTGCAAAGCTTCCTAGTACCAATCCATTATTGTTTCATTTTTTGAAAAATTCAGTGAAAATAATATTTAAAACTACCTGTATATCAAAAATATGACATCCACATCATTTTGATACTCTCTCTCCATATGTTAACTTCCACATAAGAAAGAAAACATGCCAGCATTTGTCTTTCTTTGTCTGACTTATTTCACTTAACATAATGATCTCTACTTCCGTCCATTTTGTTGCAAATGTTGGAGTTAATTCATTTGTAGGCTGAGTTATATTCCATGTATTCATTCAACCAGTATGTATTCTTTGCTGAGATATTTAATTCATTTCTATTTTAAGGTTAATATTGACAAATTATGACTTGGTCTTGAAATTTTTCCTTAAGAAATCCCTATGGTTTGTTTTCAATATCCATTCTTTTTACTAGAAGGTTTCCTACCTTTGATGATGATTGTCTTTCTCTGTCTCTACATGTAGCACACCAGTAAGCATCATTTTTAAGGTTGAATAGGAGGTGATGAATTCTTTCAATTTTTACTTGTCTTGGAAGGTCTTTATTCCACCTTCTTTCATGAATGAGAGCATTGCTAGATAATGTATTCTAAGTTGTAAGTTTTTTCATTTAAGAATTTAGAAAATATCTCTGTTCATTCCTGTTTCTGTTGAGAAAACTCTGTCAATCTGATGGGCAGTCCTTTAAAAACATGGAATCCTTCACAAATTTGCCTGTCATCCTTGTGCAGGGGTCATGATATTCTCTATGTTATTCCAATTTTAGAACGCATGCTGCCAAAGTCATAAAGCCAGCATTTGATCATTCCTTTCAAAATATTACCCTGTTTTCTACATTTGCAGAACATATGTGATCTCATCTTTTCCCTTTCATCTAGAATTTTATGTCTTTACAGTAATATGTCCCCACCATTTAATATTGTTCCTTCCATATGTGTTTTCTCTAGGGAGATGGAAAATCCCCTTAATAAACCTTAATGTTAACCTCATAAGATTGAAATTATATGAGGCATGTTTCTGTGTTGGAATATATTTTTTGCATGTTAAAGCTTGTATCTCAATATGAGGTCAACAATATTTTAGAAATAAAAATGACTATGAAGTGTCCTTGCTTCTTTTGTCTGCATTTGTTAATTAGCAGGATTCACCCTTATGGCATATTTTTTAGTTTTCCAAGTGTGGTCAAACCATTTCTCACTTCTTTTCAAGTCTTCTGTCTTAATATATTTTTATAAAATACAACCTGAAACAAAAATTTCATAAGTCCGAGATTTATTAAGAGGTCCTGCAGCTGATGTCTAGAAAGAAAGGAAGACAGTTTATCTGGAGACTTTTATTTTTTTCTCCTTTATCTCAATGCCAACAATTGGCTAGGGACATTAATTTCAGCAAACGTCCAGGTTGTATCAATGAGACACTCCAGGAAGCTTCTCTCAAAGTCCTATCCCTTGCCTGCTAGTGTGAAACACTGTCTAAGTCCAGATTGGCAGAAGGTGTCAGGTCTATTTGCATCTGGCCTAAGATCATCAAATACCAAAGCTCTTATTATTTTGGGACCAGGGGAAGTCAAATAAGACCTTGACTTTAATTCTGAAGAAGTCAAAAGACAAGTGACAGTGTTATATGAGATAACATGGCTTTTCCTGAGCAGATGGCTAAAGATAGGAGCTAAAGCATCAATTAGCTATGGAATAAAATGAATCAGGAGACATCATAGGTGGATTCATGCAGATTACACACATATTCCCATGGTATCTGACTTTGAGATACTGTATGAAAACTAAGAACCAAATGTCTTCACTTCTTTCCTTTTTTTAAAAAAAAAAGATTTATTTATTTATTTTATTTGAAAGAGTTACAGAAATAGAAAGAGAAAAAGAGAATTCTTTTATCTGCTGGTTCACTTCAAATGGCCACAATGCCCAGGGCTGGGATAGGCTGAACCCAGGAAACTGAAGCTTCATCTGGGTCTCAAATGTGGGTGAAGGGGCTCAAAGACTTGGACCATCCTCATCACTTTCCCATGTGCATTAACAGGGAACTGGAGAGGAAGTGGAGCAGTCAAGTCTCAAACTGGCTCTGATATGGGATACTGGCATTGCAGGTGGTTTATCCTACTACGCCACAACGCCTGACCATATCGCGTCTTTGTTGAGGCAGGAGGTACAAGCTCAATCTTTAAGGTACAGAGTGAATATACCAACATATTAAAATCATTTATAGTCACAAATTTATGTATATATATATATATATATATATATATATATATTTCCAAAGTCCATTTTCACAAGGTAGGAAGCCCCTCTACAGTCATTCATCCAAAAAATTACCTGTATTTTTGTCCTGATTTGAACTTGAATGATAGTAACCACAAAATTGGTATTGGTTTCAATAGTAAATACTAAAGACAGATAGATATTAATTTCAAATTAAAGTACATATTACTCTCCTAGAAATAATAAAACAGCAAAGGAAATGCATATCTGTGGTAGACTCTGCAGTAGAAAATATTTAAAATAGCAGAGCACTGACTGAAACACTTATTGCTAGTTTCCCTAGGGAATTCTTCTAAAATTACAGGAAAACACAGCACATATGCCAAAAGAAATTATACTAATAGCTTGTGTTTATAATAAGAATATTAAGGAAATGAAAAGCAGTTTTGGCAATCAACTAACTTTTGGGATTCTGTTGGATATGTAATATTTGAGAATATAATCAATAATTTCTGGTTTATGCATTGGTTTAGTAGTTCTGTTTTACCTCAAAATTCACTAGAAAGAGAAATATTACATTCATTGTTTCTCTTTTTATTGCATTCTTTCTTGAAACCAACTAATTAAACCCAAATGGAAATGATTCCACAGTTGCATGAAAAATTCTATTGCAGTGATCACCAGTGTCTTTCAAAATACACAACCAATGACCTGATATCTCTGAAAATATTAGACACAGGCAATGGAATTGATCTTTTTTCCTTTATAAGTATTTTCTTCACTTGAATTCTGGACAAAACACACTCGAAAACAATGTTTCACTTTAAGAGCCACTTGTCCTCACTATCATTGACAGTTTATGCTCCTCTTACATCCTTCTCAGTGTTTCAGAGATGTCATCTCTTCTAATCGCTATCTACCTGCAATTCCAAGGAAAACACATCTAGTTCTATCTAGAAAAGATTACTCATATTCTGATTATTTTGAAAAGTTTGTGTCTGGTCTTGAACATTATCTTTAACTGCATGCCTATAAACCCAATTTACTTCTACATCTCCATTCCACACCTAAAAGGGATCTCACTATCAATGATCAGAACAGAATCCTTTTTCTTCTGTGTATATTCTTTCTCCCTCAAGATTTCAAAATAAATTAAATAGGCCGGCGCCCCGGCTCAATAGGCTAATCCTCCACCTGCGGCGCCGGCACATCAGGTTCTAGTCCGGGTCGGGGCGTCGGATTCTGCCCCAGTTGCCCCTCTTCCAGGCCAGCTCTCTGCTATGGCCCAGGAGTGCAGTGGAGGATGGCCCAAGTGCTTGGGCCCTGCACCTCATGGGAGACTAGGAGGAAGCACCTGGCTTCTGCCTTTGGATCAGCGCGGTGCGCCAGCCGCAGCACACCAGCCGTGGTGGCCATTGGAGGGTGAACCAACCGCAAAGGAAGACCTTTCTCTCTGTCTCTCTCACTGTCCACTCTGCCTGTCAAAAAAAAAAAAAAGTTACAAAATAAATTAAATAATTTCAAGAGGAAGTTGAGTCAAAAAATCCCAAGTTATCTTTGACTCTTATTTTTCTTCCAAATTCTTTATTGAACCCACAAGCAAAAACTAATGCATTAAGCATCACCGCGGCTCACTAGGCTAATCCTCCGCCTTGCGGCGCCGGCACACCGGGTTCTAGTCCCGGTCGGGGCACCAATCCTGTCCCGGTTGCCCCTCTTCCAGGCCAGCTCTCTGCTGTGGCCAGGGAGTGCAGTGGAGGATGGCCCAAGTGCTTGGGCCCTGCACCCCATGGGAGACCAGGATAAGTACCTGGCTCCTGCCATCAGATCAGCGCGCTGCGCTGGCCGCAGCACGCCTACCGCGGCGGCCATTGGAGGGTGAACCAATGGCAAAAGGAAGACCTTTCTCTCTGTCTATCTCTCACTGTCCACTCTGCCTGTCAAAATATATATATATATATATATATATATATATATATATCCCACTATTTCTTTATATAACCATTATGTGGGCCTTGGCACCAACCTGTATTCCTTGGACTGCTGATTGCATTGAGTTCCTAATTTCATTCTGTTAAAGTACATTGTCTACACAGCATGTCAAACGTACTGCTCCCCTCATTTTCTTATCCAACTCAGCCATGATCACTATGGGGAAGAAAGATGATTTTTGTCGTACGCATCTTTCTAGGGAATTTGGCAAATTAGTGCTGGCATTGTGGTACAGCAGTTAAGCCACCACTTGCAAAGCTGGCATTCTATATCAAAACACCAGTTCAATACCAGCTGCTCCACTTAACAATCAAACTCCCTGTAAATGCACTTGGAAAGGGTAGCAAAAGAGGCCCAAGTGCTTGTACACCTGCCACCAAGATGGCCCAGCCCTGACCATCCCAGCTATTTGGTGCATGAATCAGCAGGTAGAAGATCTCTTTCTCTTTCTCTATCTCTCTTTGCCTCTCTCTCTTTCTCTCTCTCTCTCTCTCTCTCTCTCTCTCTGCTTTTTAAAGAAATTAAATTTAAAAAAAGAAATGAATTGAACATTTTAAAAAAAAATTTTGACAAATAAGCTGTATAGAATTTTTTTTCATATTGCTTCTCTGTCCTAAGGTTCTAAGTTACCTTTCTTTTCTGAAAACTTAATTAATACGAAATAATTTTAATTGACTACATTTGGCACTTAAAAAGTATCACATGACTACAGGATCAACTACAAAACAGCTTCTAACTAGACATTTTTAAAAGATGTCCAAGTGTTTTCTTACTGAACATTTTAAGCACATAATTAAACACATTTTAAACCTAGTGTTTTGATCACACTTTATTCACACTCCCTGTAAGTTCCAGAAAATCTGCATTTTAGTAAAATATGTGTAAATCAATTCAAATCAATGCAGTAGAGAGATATATTTAAAGAAGTTGTACAGTGAATCTTTTCTAAGAATATACTTTATTAAATGAATCATCACTCATAAAAAAATCTCATTTTTAATTCTAGAATTTTATGTATTAGACTTAGATATTACAGGGTTCCCCAGACCTCAAAATTCTCGAGTCTAAAAAAAGTTTTATTTTGATTCTTCTATGAGGAGTAAAAACACTTTTAATAGTTTGATTGAATTATAATCTTAATTTGGATTCATAATTGACATATTTCTGTTCCTGAAACCTCTTAAGGACTACTTCTATGGACTGCATTTGAACCTCTCTCCAATCATCATTATCTGACATAATTAAATTTAAATAATGAGTTCCTTTTTGCCTTTCTTTGTTACTACATTGTATTATAAATAAGTATATGCAAATGTAAGAAAGATCACTTATTATCTATAATCCATTGGTTTTCAACTTACAATTTTTATATTTTATACTGAACTTTTATTTGTAGTTATGTGTTCATTTTTTTGTGTATTTGCACATTAATGAAAAGGTTGTCTTTTATACTTTAGGATATTTGCTATCCCTAGTTTCTAACCATATATTACCTCACAGCATGACAATCAAAAAATATATCCAGATCTTGGTCTAGAAAATATATTCAGACCTTGTTTCTGGGAAACAACACTGAACTTAATCAAGAACTGCAAATCTCTTCCACTGTCCCAGCTTCCAGATATAATGCTCTTTATCCATGTATTCCCATTCTGTCTGTCCGTCTATCATCTATCTATTATATATATTATCTTTCTATTGGCTTATTAGTCACAGCACCATAACTCCAACTACTCCTAGATGTGTGAAATATTTATTCTTCAAAATCACTAAGTAGCCAGCCCTTTCTTCAATTCTAATCAGCTCATAAAGAGCACATTTGTTTAGATGTGTCTTTTCTTTCTATTCTTCTGTCTCCTTTGATAGGTGTTAGATGTTGATGTTGATGATAGATTAGGTAGACAGACAGATGATAGATAGATGGGCAGATATGTGCACACACACTTTCCTCCTCATATATATGTGTGTACGTATGTGTAGAGTATATAAGTGTGTGTGAAGAGTGTCGGTTTGGTTGGCAGTGTATGCATAGATTGAATTAGAGTAAATATAAGTTAAATATGGGGGTCATCAATATTTGTGGAAATGTGTATTATGAAAACTATGTATAAATGTCAAACTTTCATTGTACCATATTTATCTCTTATTTAATTTTGCATGAATTTTCTGAAGTGTCCTCAAACTTGCATATTATAATTTTCCTTGAAACCTTAAACTATATTGAACAAGTGTGGGAGGGAGGGGGTGCAAGCGAGGGAGGAAGAGAATATTGTTATGTTCTTAGAATTGTATCTAAAAATCACATTGAATATGTTAAAGACTAATTAAAATAAAAATAAAAAATATAAAAACTTAAATCCAAAAAGTCTGTATTGATTTAAATGTATGCATTTTCTTGTTTATCTTAGTGTATTAGCTATTTTAAAAAGCATCTCAGTTTTCCTATGGAGTTTCACATGGGCTAGATTTGCTAGTCATATCTCCACAGTGATTCTGTGACCCTCTATAATTTCTGGTAGTTGAATACAGAGTTATGAAGGTTTTCACACCTCCAACTTAGGGGACAACACTTCAATGCTATGCATGACAAGGTTAGTTCTCTCCATGACCTGCTCCTACCAATGCTTTTTCAGTTGAACCTAAAACTAAGCTCAAATTACAGCAGTCCTCTAAGGATGAGATTCAAAATGATGCCAATAAGGATATGTATATATATACATAATGATGCCCATATATATGTATAAATACAAAATGATGCCCATAAGGAGATAGATTATATATATATATATATATATACATATATATATATATATATACACACATATTATATATAAACACTGCAGGAGAACGACTTGAATTTTCTAATTTATACAGATAGGAATCCAGGAAACATGTGTGAAAATGTTAAAAACTAAGGTTGTGGGATAAGTGTGGAAGGAACATAAAGTTGGAACAGACTATATTTAATGATATGGATTCACCAAGCAGATCCTACTTTGAATGATAAAGCTTAGAGACTTAGAAAGGGTTCTTCCAGTAGTTTGGTTAGATGAAACATAGATTAAAAGATGGTTCCCCATGAGTAAGTTGGAAATTCTCTACTTCCCTTTATTTAATGTAAAGAAAAGGGATTCAGAGTATTAGGCAATTTGGAATTTTAGAGCACATTTATCATTTAAGATCTACTCACTTATTCTTGGAGATTCCAAAAGGCATATTTTGCCTTAATTCTTTGAGAAATAAATGTTCATGGGATTACTCCCAGGACTGTTAAAGACCTCTGTGATTGCTCTGTTCTTGAGATCACAGTCTACAGTGGGTACTGCAGACAATCCTCCGGGAAGCCCAAATGTATTGAGAATAGCTGGATCCCAGGAATTCAGAGGTCCAGTGGCAATACTCAGCTGACAAAATGAGAGTGTTATCAGGATGGGCAGTGAAGTCAAAGAAGCAATTAGAGTAATTTGGCTTGCACAGACTAAATGATCATTGAATCCTTTCAACTACCCAAGATGTCTAAGTCAAGACACCAAAAACCTAATTTGAATCATAAGATTTTCAAAATCCCTCACTCAATTCCAATTATTTCCCAGACCTTCAAGTTGACAGAAGAATCCCTTAAGTAAAGAGAGGTCACATTGCCCTGAGAAATGACACCACAAACCACTGGATATTTACAGTTAATATTTCTCCTAGCCTTCTCCATAGGTACCTATAGTCTTTCATCAAGGTAATAGCAAGGAAAAGGACATAATTTGACCTTACCTTTGGAGGACTACTGAATTTTAGCTCTGAACTGACACTGATTACAAAACAGCACTTGGCCTATGAAGGCCAAGTAATCAAGGGAACTTTACTTGAAGTCTGCTGCACTGTGGACCCAGTGGGTCCCCAAATGCATCCTGTAGTTATCCCCCCAGTTCCAGAAGTGCATAATTGAATGGGCACACATAGCAGCTGACAAAATCTCCACACTGAATCCTTGACCTATGGAACAGGGATTGCTATAGGAGAAAAGGACAAGAGGAAATCATTAGAACTGATTCTAGCTATGAAAAATAGTAAACAAAATCAATATTGCATCACTGGAGGAGTAGCAGAGATTGGTGCTACCATCAAGGTCTTGGAAGATACAGGAGAGGTGATACCCATGATATCCCCATTAAACTCTCTTATTTGGTTGTGAAGACGACAGATGGATTTTGGAGAATTAAACTAAAATAGTGTAAACTTAACCAGGTGGTGCTTCCAATTGCAGCTGCTCTACCAGATATAGTTTCATTGCTTGAGCAAATTAATTCAAAGTCTGGTACCTAGTATGAAGCTATTGATCTGACAAATATGTTTTTCTCCATGGCTTTCCATAAGGCTCAGCCAAAACAGTTTGCTTTAAACTGAAAAGTCTAGCAATATTGTGCTATCACAGGGTTAAATCAACTCTTAGAGATTTAAGTCATAATTTGGTTCACAGGGTTTTTTGTTGTCTTCCCTTCCACGAGATATAAAATATTGCACTGTTATCAATGACACTGTGCTGATTGAACCTAGTGAACAAGAAGTAACTACTCTAGATTTATTAGTCAGATGTTTGTAGATCAGAGGATAGGAAATAAATCCAAATTAAATTCAAAGGTCTTCTATCTCACTATAATTCTGAGGGGCCTAGTGGTGGAGGACATGTTGAAATATTTCTTCAAAGGGGAAGGAGTTCATCTGGCTTCTACAACCAAAAAAGAACACCAAATAAAGTTCTTTAGCTCCTGGAGACAACATATTCCTCATACTATATTATTGCCTTTTCCCATTTATTCAGTGTTCTGAACAGCTGCTAGTTCTGAGTGGGGCCCAGAGAATAAACAGCTCTGTAGCAGATCCAGGCTGCTGTGCAAGCTGCTCTACCACTTGACCCACATAACCCAGAAGATCCACTAGTCTTTTCTTTTTTAAGATTTTGTTATTTACTTGAAAGGCAGAGTTTACACGGACTGGAAGAGACATAGAGGGAGAGAGAGAGGGAGAGGGAGAGGGAGAGAAAAAGAGATATCCCATCCACTGGTTCACTCCACAGATGGTTGCAAAGGACTTTACTTCTTCAGAAAGGATTCTTGTTGTGTTTTCATTTTATATATGATTGTTAGTTCATGTTAAGCAGAATTAAATCTTTCTTCTTGCAATTATTTAGAGATTAAGTATGATGTAAGGAGATCTGTATGGGTGCCTGGTTAATAAGGGATAAACTTATGGTGGTTAATTTTATGTGTCAACTCAACTGAGCTAAGGGATGATCAGACAGATGGTAAAATATATAATCCTGGATATGTCTGTGAGGGCATTTCTGAAATAAATTAGCATTTGAATATTCAGGGTGAGTAAAGAATATCACTCTTAACAATGTCAGTTGGCATCATATAATTCACTGAAGAACTACATAGGACAAAAAATGAAGCAAGGGCAAATTCATTTCTGTTTGATTTGATGCATTCGTCTTCTCCTGCCATTGTACATGGTGCTCTTGGTTCTGAGGCCTTTAGATATGAATCGAATCACAAAACTCTTTTTGCTGGTTCTCCAGTTTGTGGAAAGTTGATAATGGGATTTATTGTCCTCCATTATCCTGTAAACCAATTCCTATAATAGATCTTCTGATATATCTCTTTCTATCTAGCTATCATTTTTCATCTACTGTATACCATTGCTGTCTATGATCTATAATTTTCTATTTCCCATTGATTCTGTTTCTCTGAAGAACCCTGCATAATATAGACGACTTACAGCATTCTGTTTCCCTCCATTATAAGGTACATGATCCCTTCAATTGTTTGTGCTTTTTTTTTTTCAGATTATGTAGCTCATTATGGGTTACAAATTGGCAATATTCTATTATTATTCTTTTCCAACTTCTTAGCTGGAACACTTCCGTCAATAAAAAACACCCCTCATTTGAGATTGATCAGGAATGGAGATTGTTTACAAAGATAAATACTCAATACTTTCATCTGTTGACCAATTTTTATAGCAATAACTAATTGTATTATAATCTATCAACAATGATTAATCAGTTTTATTTTTTCACATTCTTATCATTACACACTCATGGATTTAAACATTGGATGCATTTTTAACCCACTCCAGCTATTTAGTTTTTTTAAATGCTTAAATTTTCCCATATTTCCATATTTTTTTCCAGTAGGATCTCTTTGAATTGACTCTTGAATCCTCTTTATTCTAAATTTCAAATTTTTAAATTTTTAAAATTTATTTGTAAACAGGAGAGCTGAGGGAAAGAGAGAGACTATTTCTTAGACAAATAAATTATAAGGAAAAACAGATGGAGCAAATTTCTTGTCAAAAGAGATTTATAGAGGGTGAAGCATAACAAAATGCATGGTTAGAGATGAACATTTGGGTGATAAAATTAGAAAGAATGAAAAGTGGTTGCCATAAGATTCAGAACTGTGATTATTTCAAAAAGAGGGTAGGGTTTGTGTTAGCATGGGTGATTGGTAAAACTCTATTTTATAACTTAGATGTGGTCACCATGGTGTTGTATTTCTTTTATGGAGTTCTCTATATTTGATAGATTTTAGAATTAAAAACAATGTTTTTAAAAACTCCAAAAATAAAAATCTTTAAAAAGTTTTCTTACTGCTTTTTCTTATCAGATGAATGTCTTCATCCTGTATTTTTCCAAATCTGGTTCTAACCATTTCTCCATGCACAGAAGACCCAAAATTAATATGGTAAACAAATTGATGACTTGTCTGTATATCAATGTTGTCAAGTATATAGATGTTTCTCTATTTACAATGATACAACTTAAGACTTTTCAACTTTATTGTGGTACTTCAGATTCTGAATTTTCATCTTATCCCAGGCCAATGATATATGGTGCAATACTCTCTCATGAGAGAGAGGGTGGGAGCAGTCATATGGTTGCAAGGGTAAACAATTGATACTGTTTACAACAGGACAGTGTTGCTGAGCTAGGCTGTTCAGTAGACTAGACGTGGTAAATGCATTTTTGCATAATTATATTTCCAACTTCCAATGGGCTGATATCAACCCTGGCATAATTTGGGGAATGTTTGTTTATTTACATCTGTTTAACTTCCCCCATTTTGAAATCATGTATGACATATAAATCGTACAAGACTATTTGTTGAATAAATATCAAGCACAAAATGATAATAATTAGTGAGAAAACCACCATTGGAGTTTAATTAAAAAGCACAGAGTTAGAGTCAAATAGTGTTTTGAATCTAGCTCCTCTGTTAACTAGCTCTGTGATCTTGTCAAACTGCTTAATCTTTTTGAGGGCGTTTTCTCACTCTGAAAATGGAATTACAATGCTTTCCTGTCTTTAGATTTAGTAGTAGCTTAGAATATTTCACCATTATGTGTTCCAGCATATTTTCTGATGCATGCACACAATAAATAATGTTAGTTTTTGTTATCATCATCATCATCATCATCAATCAACCCCAATCTGTCAGGAAAATCTACCTCTTTCCTCTTAGAACCTGGTAAATTAAAAGGAAATTACTTCAAGCTACATTCAAGGAAAATGGAATTAGAATATTGTCCGTATTTCCCGTGACCTTTTGAATGATCCTTCATGATCACGTGCCCTCCTCCTGATAATATACGTGTGTGTATATCTACATACTTGCAATGCAGAAACCACAGATTACTGCAGAAAGGGTAAAAAGCTGCAGTCTAAAGAAATGATAACTGAGCATTGCTTTCTCTTTTGCTACTAACTTAACCTATTATCTTCTGTACCTTTCCTATCTACTGCTGTGCACTGAACTGAGAGTTTCAATGTTTGCTTCATAATAACTTCCCAAACTCTCTTACTGGTCAGTGTACTGAATAATTCTTCCATTTTGTGCTTACTCCCTTGGATTGATTTCCATCTCCTGGAGAAATGAAGATTTGTCTTGAACTCCAGCAGCCATTTGAGTGTCTGGATTATAAACCAGATGACTTGTCACAGGCATCTTTGTGGAGGAATAGAGTGGTTGTGATTTTTGAGGCTAAGACTATTATGCCAATTTAAATGGGTGCGACCACTTGCCCTGAATTCTTACTTATTCCATCAACAAGAGCACTTTAAATTTTCTTGCAGGATTGAAAAACACTCTCTGGTTGAGTGACACCTTTAGGAAAACCAATATCTCAGTTCAGAGATTCCATTGCTGAGAGACTGGGGAAAAAAAGAAACCTTTAAAAAATAAGACAAAGCAAAACAAACCTAATGCCTGTCTTTATGAAGACTCAGCACATGCCTTGTTCTACCCCTGAACAAGCTAAACAGATTTAATTGCCTTTTCATATGTCAAAATCAGCCTGTCCAGAGGGACACAATAAGAGAAGCTTGTACAGGAACATTTTACACTGTATCTGTTCTTGGAGCAATGGTGCTTGTGTTTCCAAGGCTGTCAATTAAGCATATTTTTCCCTAGCACATATTCATTAAGACATAGTTGCCAACTTCATTGCCACTGCATTTTTTATTATATACATTAGTTCTGGTTGAAGGACAATTTAGGAATGTTTTTATGGGGAATAAAGAGGACCTCTGGCTGAATAATTTTTCTATCATTTATTATATTATACTAGCAGAGCAAAATGGCTTTGTGTCCCTAATGATACACTCTTATCTACATTTGACTTCGTCAAATCCCTTGAAGATCTTTTTTGAATAATGTTCTCTTACCACAGAATTTGTTCAGATCCAGACCAAATATAGATTTATTGGTCTTGCATTGAAGATATGTTACTAAATATCAGTGGATACGGAAATATGCAGCAAATAGACAAAGGAGTTTTATTATAAATTATGATAGAATTCTATCAAAAGAGTGAATCAAGCTACTGTGTATGTAGGCATAGGAGTGGAACACAGAAAGAGACAAAGAAACAGAATAACTAACAAACAAAATACATAGCAGAGCAAATGATGTCTTGGAACAAAACAGATATTCATGAGAATACCTTTGAGTGAATGTGATCAATAGATTGTTTTCCAGCTCTGTCTCAGTGGATTTTCTCCTGGTCCTAAGAAAGTACAGAAAACAATCACTGCTCTTCAAAGATTGTGACCTACTTTGAGGCACAGAGCTCTCCCAGTTTTAAACATGGTAAGAATGCATCATGTTTAAATTGAGAGAGTTATAATTCTCAAAGAGATGAATCAAAAATGCTTTCACAATTTGGCATCACTTTATGGCAGTTGCTTGAAATCTCATGGAGCCCTCAATGGAAAGGGCAGAAGACAGGGGCACCACCAGGATGCCATGGCTTGGGGGCTCTGTGAAAGATTCACGTAGCTGCTAAGATGGCTTCTATTGTCTCATCTGTCTCATGACAGATGCAGAGAAGCATACTGCAAGACAGACAGAAGAACAAAGGACATTAATCGGTGAATTATTTTGCCATTATGAAAGGGAAGAGAAGGAAATGAAATGGGCGAGGAGGAATTAAGTCATTACATAATATCAACAAAACTTCAGCTGATCCTGTGGTGGGTTCTGAATACAGGGTAAGTCTTTTGAGTCACATGGAGTTGGATGGAGAGTGTCCGACTGTTAATTCCCATTCAGTCAGTTATTTGGTGCGAGGTGAGAAGGACTTGTGATTTGGAATGAGACAATTCTCTTAGCTGGCAGCTACAGGATTTATTTGTGAACATCACACCCAGATGCTGGGTAGATGCCAGATACTCCATCACATTTCATAAAACACTGGAAATGATATTTTCTCAAAGTAATGCTGTAATAATTAAATTTAATCAATTTATTTCTGGACATATAGCCAGGGCTCAGAAAACAGAATTTAAATTTGGGGCTGGCACTGTGGTGTAGTATGTTAATGCCCTGGCCTGAAGTGCCGGCATCTCATTTGGGCACCAGTTTGAAATTCGGCTGCTCCACTTCCGTTCAAGCTCTCTGCTACGGCCTAGGAAAGCAGTAGAAGATGGCCCGAGTCCTTGGGCCCCTGCACCCACACGGGAGACCTGGAAGAAGCTCCTGGTTCCTGGCTCCTGGCTTCTAATAGGCACAGCTCCAGCTATTGCGGCCAATTGGGGAGTGAACCAGCGGATGAAAGACGTCTCTCTCTCTCTCTCTCTCTCTCTCTCTCTCTGCCGCTCTCCTCTCTGTGTAACTCTGACTTTCAAATAAATAAATAAATCTTTAAAAAAAAACCAGCAGTTAAATTTGTCTTTTATTTCAATAAAAAGTTTTACAAACTTTGAGACGTGAAAATTTGTGTGGAAGGTATATCTGCTAGTTTCTTTTTATCTTCTGGAAGTTGGAACAATTTTTATTTTAATAATAATTATATTATCTAATTGTCACAATAACTTTATAAAATAAGTGTTAATGTGCATTTTCTTTGTCAGTGGATGAAACTGAATCTTGGATGAATTTAACGATATTTACATAAATTGACAAAGATCAAAGATACTCTTTTAGGACTGTAAAGAAGTGTACTTCAGAATGAGGGGGCACATTGCATTCAGATGTCCACAGATGGTCTACTGTGTCTACAGAAAACTAACTGAGGACCTGAGTTTTCAGAGAGAAGTATAAATGGATTCGTAACATAAATAACCTTTCATAATTTGGAAAGGAACTCAGCGATTCAGTTTATATGATGAGACATTGAAATATTTTAAGCAAGACAATGATCTTAGGAATTTTCTAGAAGTTCATGGTAACTAGATAAATGGAGAAAAGGCTGGAGGTGGAAGTCACTAAAGACACTAAAATGTAAAAAAAAAAAAATAGCAGTATATATGATGGAAGGGTATATAAGAACAAGTTCTTGTATACAAGATACAAGAACTCAGAAAGAGATAAAGCAAACATGACTTAGTAAAGCCTACATATTATTCATTTATTTAAAATGTTTTGAACTTTCTATTTTAGAAAATAATCTTGTATCCTTGCCAATTTCTCGACAGTCGTTTGAGAAAAACACACACAATGGTTTCTAACTTTTATTAGTATTTTTAAGAAAATCAAAGCACCAATGCACTTCACTTTCATCTTGCAACTCTGATTCCTCTTACTGCCCATTTCAAAAATTTTCTCTGCCTTATGATTCTTTTTTCTTCTCATTTAATTGAAATATTTTATGCAGAATGAATATGTTGTTTAATTCAAACATCACAGTAATCCTTGATGCTCAAAGAAAGGAGTCCCATAGTTCATATCACTTAACTCAATAACAGATGGAGTCGTATTTACATAGTAGTCCACTGTGGTATTGACAAAGCCGTCTATCTATGATTCCTAGGGATCCTCCACCCCTGTAGCCACATTCAACTCTAGATTACAGAATTCTTTGCGTACAGCCATAAGCAGAGAATACTGTGCAGATTTTTTTTTAATTAAACTTTTATTTAATGAATATAAATTTCCAAAATATAGCTTATGGGTTACAATGGCTTCCCCCCTCCCATAACTTCCCTCCCGCCCGCAACCCTCCCCTTTCCCACTCCCTTTCCCCTTCCATTCATGTAAAGATTCATTTTCAATTCTCTTTGTATACAGAAGATCAGTTTAGTGTATATTAGGTAAAGATTTCAACATTTTGCCCATAAAGCAACATCGAGTGAAAAAACTACCATTGGATTACTAATTATAGCATTAAATAGCAATGTACAGCACATTAAAGACAGAGATCCTACGTAATTTTTTTTCAAATTAATTAATTTTCTATGCCATTTCCATTTTAACACCAGGTTGTTTTTTTTTTTTCATTTCCAATTCTCTTTATATACAGTAGATCAATTCAGTATATAATTAGCAAAGACCTCATCAGTCTGCGCCCTCACAGAAACGCAAAGTATAAAATTTAAAAGAGAGGTGCTCATAGGGCTTGATAGAAATAGCACTATTTTTGTTCATATTTCATTTGCTTTGTAGCAATCAGATAGCCATACCTAAATTCAGTTGAATCTGACGAGGGGAATGTAGCATTAAGCAAGAATATAGGAAACAGACTTCAGTGTAAGATTTTTGTTCTGATCATGGTAGATATTAACTAGTACTTGAATTAACTGGTATCTCAATTTCATTAACTAATACTGCAAATATTTTTTTGTTGAAGGAGATCCTGGTAAAAAGCAGAAGTTGGAACAAAAAGAGTAAGAGCAGAATTTAGCTGCTGATAACTGAATGTGGGTCAGAGTTTGAAGTCTGAGTACAGCCTAGTCAATAACTGGGTAGAGCACTAATCACATTTCAGTAGAACAAAGCACACTCCAGAACCCCAGCAATTTGCCTTTATAATGTGCAGACACAATCACAGTGCAGTAGAAGGGAAGTTATAAACCACAGTAACAAAAAAATTCAATGAACAGAAACAGATGCCAAAATGAATTAAATGCTGAAATTAGCAGAAAATAATTTTTAAATGTGATAATTACTATTTCAAAGAAAATAAAACACATGATAAAATGTTGAAACATCTCAGCAAATCATTTAGGAGCTGTAATAACAAACAAATAGAAATCCAGTGGTTGAAAAGGATAATCACTGACCAAAAATAATAAATAAATAAATCAAGCAAGCAAGCAAAAGATAATGGACTTGATTGGTCTCAGAACAGATTTGAGGCAGCAAAACAAAGTTGGTAAACTTGAAGTTAGGTCAGTATAAATTGTCCATACAAAGAAAGGGAAAATAAAGTTAAGGGAAATGAAGGTGACTTAGAGAACTGTGGGATGCTACCAGCTGATCTAAATGTGTGCACAGCAGTTCACTCTGATTCATGATTTTGCTTCTGTAGCCAAATAGCAAAGTATAGCTGTGGTCTGAAAATATTCCAAGGAAAATTCCAGAAATAAGAAATTCATAAGTTATAAGTAAATTTTATTTTAGAAGAGAATTTTTCTGTTTTATTATTAGTTATGGTTAGTCTCTTAATTTGCCTAACTTACAAATTACACTTTATTAGGGCTGGTGTTGTGTTATAACAGATAAAGCTGCCATCTGTGGTGCTGGCATCCCATATGGGCACTGGTTTGAGTACCGGCTGCTCTGTTTTCCATCCAGCCCCCTACTAAAGGCCTGGGAAAGCAGCAGATGATGGCCCAAGTGCCTGCTCCCCTCACCCAAGTGAGAGACTCAGAAGAAACTCCTGGCTCTCCTGGTTTTGGACTGGCCCAGCTCCAGCCATTGTCACCATTCTGGGAGTAAACCAGCAGATGGAAGATCTCTCTCTATCTTTCTCTGCCTCTCTCTCTCTCTCTCTCTCTCTCTCTCTCTCTCTCTTTCTCCTCTGCTTTTCAAATAAGTAAATAAATCTGTAAAAAAATTTACACTTTATCATGCATATGTATGCATGGAAAAATATAGTATATGAGAAGAACAATTCTATCCATGGCTTCACGTATCCCCTGAGGATCTTGGATAACATTCCCTACAGATAAAGGGGATTACACTGTTTACATGTTATAGGAGGAAATAAAAGAGAAAATAGAGCAGACAAATAGTTATACACTCATGGCAGAAAGACAGCACATAAAGATACAAGAATTTGTATATATCTGGAAGAAAAATTACCAAGTATATTTCAAGGTGACCTTGAACTTCTTTTTGATTTTAGATGGTATACCAATATATGCAATTAAAGCAATGTGTTCAAAACTTTCTTGAATCAATTATTTTAGCTTTTCAAGTATGTTCATTAATTTTACATAAAGTTAAGATCCTTCATTCTTCTTTGTGTTGCATTTGAGTTTATATTTATAATTTCCTAAACACCTCTAATGATGGTTGGACTCCAAAACACTGAAAGAATCAAATACTTATGGGGTGTGCAGTGATGGTAACTCTCATTTACTATCAAGATGAATGCAAAATGAGACAGCAACTTCAAAAATAGTTTGCCAGTTCTTACAAACCAAATATAGCCTTACCATATGATCCAGCAATCATGCTCCTTGATATTTACACAAGTGAGTTAGAAAACTTATTTCTATGCAAAAATCTGTACAGGAATGTTTATAGAAGGTTTCTTCATGATTGCCAAAACTTGGAAGCAATTAAAATGTCATTTAATACATGAATAGGTAAATAAATTACACTTTTATTCATATAATAATATTCAGAAATAAAAATAAATAAGCAATCAAGCTATAAAAGACTTAGCATATTGCTCAGTGAAAAAAGTCAATCTAAAATGGCTCCATACTGTGTGATTCTGACTAACTGACATTCCAGAAAACAGACAAAAATATCAGTGGTTTTCAAGGTTCCAGAGTGTGAGAAGGGAATAGGAAAAGAAGACTGGGTATGGAGCGCAGGAGATTTTAAATTAGTGCAGCTGCCTTGGTCAAAATGATGCTTTAATGGTGAATATATGTCACAGAGTTGCCAAAAACCATGGAATTCACAACACAGAGTGAAGAAATCAATGTAGCCTGTGGATTTAGTTACGAAAATGGGTCAATATTGTCCCATTCATTGTAGCAAATGTAATGCAGGATATTAAAAATGTAAATGCAGGGTGTTAATAAAGGAATCAAGAGGAGGGCCACCTAGGGACTACATAGGAACTCTCTGTATTTTCTATTAAATTTTTCTAGAAAAATAAAACATGTTTTTTTTTTTTTAAAGAACATTGTCTATTTTTAAGCATCTTGGGCTTGTGAGTTCTTTTTTTTAAGATTTACTCATTGGGCAGGCACCGTGGCTCACTTGGTTAAACCTCTGCCTGCTGCAACGACATCCCATATGGGCGCCGGGTTCTAGTCCCAGTTGCTCCTCTTCCAGTCCAGCTATCTGCTGTGGCCTGGGAAGGCAGTGGAGGATGGCCCAAGTGCTTGGGCCCCTGCACCTGCATAGGAGACCAGGAAGAAGCTCCTGGCTCCTAGCTTTGGATAGGCGCAGCACCGGCCATAGCAGTCATTTGGGGAGTGAACCACTGGAAGGAAGATCTTTCTGTCTGTCTCTCTCTCTCACTGTCTGTAAACTATATCTGTCAAAAAAATTTACATATTTATTTTGAAAGTTAGTTATAGAGAGAGATGAAGAGAGAGCGATCTTTCACCCGCTGTGCTAGTTCAACCCCCAAATGGCTACAATGGTCAGGGCTGGGCCAGGCCAAAGCCAAGAGACTGGAATTCCTGTAGTAGGTGGTGGTGGCCTAAGCAGTTAGGCCATCTTCCACTGCTTTATCAGGGAGCTGGACAGGAAACAGAGCAGCCAAGTCTCCAACCAGAGCTCATATGGCTTAACCCAATGCAGCACAATGCTAGTTCCATGAGTTTATTTTATGAATCTTCTGAGTAATAAAAGAGTGGTCCCCTTGGTAGAACTGAATACATGTATTCTGTTAGCATTATTTTGTACAAACTGATCATGGGTTTTTTTCTTGTTTGAGTTCAGAAACCAATGTTTTAGAGACTAAGCTTTTAGAGAGGTCTCATCTGTGCAAGCAAGCAATTGGTGAATTGTATACTCTGAACTTCTTTTAAGCAATCCACTGCTTTATTATATAAATGGTGATTACTTTGCATTGAGGGTTTGCTGCACGGCCTGGAGAGTGTCTGTTGACATTCATTCTCTGATATTCTGAAAAGACAATGTTACTAGATGGTTACTGCAGGTGTGTGAATGACAGCTCCCTAGAGTACACTTACCATTGACAATTCCTTACTCATTCGCTAGTATGAGGCTGCAGTGACAGGTGTGAGGAAGTTCCTCATGACAGGCAGAGAAGAGTACTTTGGCAATCATTCAGAAAACATTACAGGATACTTGAGGACTTGATCTCTCTCTCCTCCTGCGATTTTGCCAACTTACCTTTTGTAGTATTCTGCTAAATGTTTTGTTCCTGTGGATTCACTCATACTATAAATACAAGCATGAATTTTTCTTCCTAAAGTTACCTGAAAAGTAAAGGAAAAGAAGTCACAATGTATAGTAAAATAAATGCATCCCCGGAGTCGTAACCTACTTGAAACTGGTGTGTTCCTTTTGAAGAGATTAAACATGAATTTTCTACAGCCACGGGCCTGAAAGAAATATTGAAGAATGAATAAATTCTCTTCTGCTGGAGGGTAAGATACAAAAAAAAAATGTGTCACTGTACCTATGTAGAGGGATACAATGTTGAAATAAGAATGATGATAGTAATAGTGATGTTTTAATTTATAAAACAAATATTTTGGGGAAATACATAATTTTAATGCTTTATCACACTAAAAAATTTACCATCTGTCCTTGAAATAATGTTCTATGACTTTATACTTCAGAAAAATGAGGCTTTATACATTTGTTTATCCTGTCTATGATAACAGACTAAGGAGAAACCCAGGATTTAATTCAAGTCTTCCTATTTTGAGGTGAAATATGGTCAAACTAATTGTACATTAGCTAAAACAGATACATTAATCACGCAGATAATACCTGGAAAGAATACTTTTGAATGGCCTGTGTGTACTTTCAGGAATTCCTCAGACACTAACATATGACAGAAATCTCACCTATTCCTGGGAAGAATTTCCTGCTGGAGTTATCTGAGCCATTGCATAAAAACTTCTATGTAGATCATGTTCCACTTCAAAGATATCTGTTCTGAAATATAGTCTCCCCTAATATTTTATGGTTTTATCTCTCCTTCTCAAAAATAAATCGTGTTGCCACTAAACAAAAGACAATTTAATTTTGATTCATAGCAGTTAAAGGATATTCAATGATAATTATAGTCAACATGTCTGATCAGACTCCCTGGTATCTTCAAGAATATCTTAATCTTCTATAGTTTATTTATCCTAAACCAGAATGGCCATTCTTTGGAACCTTCAGTTTAGAAAACAGGGATCAGCACTCTGCTGGTTTGAGAACGCAGAGTTTAGTACTTTAGTTGTATTACACTCATATAAATTTTCTAGTTCTTGCAAAAACAATGATCTGTCACTCAAAATGACAACTCCTCACTCACTTTTTAGCTTAAGTTAATAAAGCAATCTGTACTGATAAGAGGAGAGAAAAGGTAAGTAAAGTTAGGTATGACTGAACTTCATAATTTGAAAGATTAGCCTAGGACTGGTTTCTGATGAAAAAAAAAAGATATAAAAAAGACTTCTAGTTTAACATGATGCACTAAGGACACAAGGCTATCATTTGTTCCATATGAGACCTGAGTGAAATGATGGGAAAGGGGGAAAAAAGTAATAACAAAAAAAGAAGGGTGGTACTATTTCAAACACATGTTAAAAATAGATCACAAGGAAGAATTTCTGACTTATGAAGCTAGGGGAAAGTACTGAATACAAGTATAAGAAGCAAGCTGCAGCCAAGAAATAAACCTATTTGCCCTCCAGCACCCTAAAGAGATTCAGAAACCAAACACTTCAAGTACTTCAGAGAGAGGAAGAGAGAACAGAGTTCTAGGGGATTGATAGAAGGAGATAGGAGAGCAATCCCCTACAAGCCTTGTAACTTCTGACTATGTAGCACAGCTATAAGTCATTTATTGTTCACAAAAGAAAAGTTTGTTTTTTTGTTTTTTGTTTTTGTTTTTGTTTTTGTTTTTCCTGAAGAAAATGATGTCCAGAAACTCACTGGAAAGAACAAATAACAGCATGCCCAAGAAAACCCCCGCAGCTGCTGACTCCTGGTGGCCAAAGCATATGGGGGATCAAGACTACCCACCAACAACATGGTCAGGTCCAACATTCTGTTCACAGATGTATGGAACATTGGAACAATTTGAGTCATTTAAGATCTGGGAGTTTACCCAAGTGAAGAAAGCCTTATATTCGCATTCCTGCACTCATAGGTAGTAATTAAATCTTAATTATATGCCAGGAAGTATTCTAGACACTGGGGAAACAGCAGGGAACAGAAAATAAACATAAATGCCTGCTTTCACAAAGCGCAGTGGGAGACAAATGAATCCAGAAAATTTACAAAATGACAGATTCGATAAATGTTTTGGAGGAAACCAAAGAAGAAGAGAGGGAAGGAGAAGGGAGGTGAAATTGTGGATCATGCTTTTTCAAGAGCCCTTGTGGAGAAGAGTTATTTGTGCACAGACCCGACAGAAACATCCACTGATAGGCATGCAAGTGGATATCTTTAAGAAGCAACAACAAAAAATGGAAGCATGAGAGGTAAAATGCAAAGCTTTCAGCTCAGATTATACTTGGACATTCAACTAAAACCATGGAAGGATGAATGTCTATGATTTAGTTCATGTATAGGCATCTATAGGGATAAAAAAACTCAGAGGAATAAAGTGAAGTGAAATTGTAAGGGCCATGTAAATTATTGCAAAGATTTTTGGCTTTTTTACATTCACAAATGTAATTATGCACAAATGTAATTATACAGCTCAGTGAATATTGGCAAATAAATAGTGGTGTGTAACCATCAGCTGGATCAGGATAAAGAACTTTATTGTCACCCCAGAAAGTTTCCTGCAATTCTTTCTCTCATTTCCCTGCAACCAGTCAACCAATATTCTGATTTCTATCACCATAGATTAACCATGTATATTTCTGACACTACACACATTTAATCATCCAGCATGTATTTTTACTATCTGATTTCTTTAGCTTAACAAATTGTGAGGAATAGCTGTGATTGTATCAGTAATTCATTTCCTTTTAATGCTGTCCTATAAATACACATAGTGTATCAACGTTCTAGTTCACAAGACTTTAATTGTATGTCTTTCTCTTGCATGAAGAGATGGCAGTGGTATTACAGGGTCATAGAGTGGAGACAGTTAAAATAATTGGAAACTATTCAAAAGGTTGTACCACTGTACACTCTTGCCATCAATCTATAAAAGACCCAGTTGCTCTGCCTCTTCTGTAGAATGCCATAATGTCAGTATTCTCAACTTAATCTATTTTCCTAATAATTAATGATGCCAAACATTTTTACAGAATTAGCATTTATATATCTTCATCATAAATGGAACACCTTTTCTATTTTTCTGACCATTTTATTTGGCACATTTGATTTTAAACATTAATTAGCTGGGATTCTTTATTCTGATATTAGTCTATTTTCAGGTCTAAGTATTACAAATATTTCTCCCAACCTGTAGCTTGTGTTTCTATTCTTTTTATAAATTTTTTGAATTTGATATATGTTGTTGAGAGTTTTATTGGGGATAGGTTTTGGATTTCATTAAATTATTTTTCTAAACCTTTTAAAATACTCAAAAATTTGGTGTTCATTTCTTGGATATTTATTTCTGAATGTTTATTTTATGATGAAAAATATACCATATGACTTCAATACTTTAAACATTAAGATTGTGGGTTTTGGTCAATATAATTTCAAGCACAGTTGGAATAAATATGAATTCTGTCCTTTTTGAGGGTAGTATTCTATAAATACCAATTATTTCATTTATACTAATAGTATGGTTTTAACAACGCTGATGTCAGTAACTTTGGAGGAATTCCACTCTTTCCACATTAACTCAACTTTGTCCGAAAAGCTTTACTCAGTTTAAAAAGCATTAAAAAGCATATAGATTCAAAATATGAAGTAAAACTGTCATCTCAAATGACTTTTTCATGGACATAAAAATATTACGGGTGCTATAAACTAAATTTGCTGAAGCTAAGTGAATTTAGCTATTTATTACTATAAAAAAGTAAATATTCTGTCCTTAATGTGCTGTACATTGTGATTTAATGCTATAACTAGTACTCAAACAGTATGTTTCACTTTGTGTTTCTATGTGGGTGCAAACTGTTGAAATCTTTATACTAAATTGATCTTCTGTATGTAAATAGAATTGAGGATGAATCTTGATGTGAATGGAAAGGGAGAGGGAGCGGGAGAGGGGAGGGTTGCGGGTGGGAGGGAAGTTATGGGAGGGGGAAGCCATTGTAATCCATAAGCTGTACACTGGAAATTTATATTCATTAAATAAAAGTTAAAAAAAAAAGTAAATGTTACGGGCAGAGGTGGGAGATTCAACCATGATTTCTACAGATCTTTAATTGTAAGCTTCCCAAATTCGAGCAGTTTTTTTGTGGGACACTATGGATATCTAACCCTGAAATGGACTTTCATTGCAATATGAAATATATTGTGGGTTCCAGGAAGCAAGTTTGCTGATGGATAATGGAAAATGGTGTCCTGGGAGAAGTACTCCTTTGGGAGACAGCAATGGAATGGGGCAGACTGACAGCAACTGGCAAGAGCAGCTAAGTAGAATTCCTGGAGGCCCCATTCAGGAAAGGGTGGACCTCTGCTATGGGTCTATCAAGATATGTCACCCTTCCTAGGGCATGCAACTCATTGAAGTAAAGGGAACAGGCCAGGCTATGACACAATACACAATAGTGCATGGCTTACCTTTGGTGTTTGCATGAGGGGAATGGGAATCAGGAAGAACTGGATGTATCAACTGCTCTGCCTGACCTTTTGCAAAGGTGACAAATCACCTAGGTATACATTTACATATAAAGTGAAGTCTTGAGAGCATGTTAGTTCTTGAAAGTGTTGCTAACTTGATAGGCAAAATGGAAATGTTATTTAATCAGAAATACCTTGGCTTGCCCAGTTGTGCTCTTAATAAATGAACCTACTGGGGGCCAGTGCTGTGGCGTAATGGGTGGAGCTGCTGCCTGCAGTGCTGGCATCCCATATGGGCTGCTCTACTTCGGATCCAGTTCTCTGCCATGGCTTGGGAAAGCAATAGAAGATGGCCCAAGTCCTTGGGCCCCTACACCCACGTGGAAGACCTGGAAGAAACTCCTAGCTTCGGATTGCTACAGCTCTGGCTGTTGCAGTCAATTGGGAGAGTGGACTAGCGGATGGAAGGCCTTTCTCTCTCTCTCCCTCTGCTTCTGTCTCTCCTTTTCTGTGTAACTCAGAATTTCAAATAAATAAATTTTAAAAAATAAAAAAGTAAATATATAAATATCAAATGAATTTGTATCGGAAGAATTAAACTTTTAAAAATATCATTAAATAACATCAAATGTGAAATAGTCACAAATTAACAAAATGTGTAAATATCTGTCAAATGAAAACAGCACAATATAACTGAGAAAAATTAAAGAATATCTAAATAAAAGGAAAGTTGGATAATGTTTATAATTTGAAAGACAATATAGTTAATATTTTACCTTTTCTTAAACAGATCCATGAGTCTAATGCAATTCCAATCAAGATCTCAGCAGAGTTTCTATTTTCTTCTTCACCAAAATTGATTAATGTATACAATAATTTATGTGGCAAAAATATGATGATTAAACAAATTTTTAAATTAATAATGAAAGAAAAGCACTACTTAATTTCACAATATAAACACACAGTGTTAAGCTGAAAAATGTTGGCATAAGGATATACCATAGAATAGTGGAAACAACATAAATGTACATGTATACATTTATTCAATTAATTTTACACCAAGATATTAAGATAATTCAAATGATGCTGGAAAATTAACCTTTTATTTAGACCCAAATAAATTTTTAGCATACTTCATATTGTCACAAAAATGAATTCAAAAGGACTTAAAGCTACTTTAAGTAAAATGTGAAACTACAGGATTTCTGGAGGTTAGCACCAGAAAAATTCTGTAGATTCTAGACCTGGGCACAACTTTTTGGTAAGACAGAAAAATTTAATAAAAAAGAGGGCCAGTATGTGGCATAGTGGGTA
This sequence comes from Lepus europaeus, assembly GCF_033115175.1. NCBI lineage: Eukaryota > Metazoa > Chordata > Mammalia > Lagomorpha > Leporidae > Lepus > Lepus europaeus. The sequence goes on from NC_084831.1 coordinate 66,119,927, forward strand.
GAGCCACTGCCTGTGAAGCCAAGATGCTCTATGGGCACTGACTGTGTCTTGGCTGCTCTACTTCTGATCCCTCCCTGCTAGTGATCCTGGGAAAACAGCGGAAGATGGCCCAGGTGCTTGTGCACCTACTGTCTAATGAGAGACCTGGAGGAAACTCTCGGCTCCTGGCCTTGCCCTGGCCTAGCCCTGGCCATTGTGGCTGTCTGGGGAGTAAACCAGAGGATAAAAGATTTTCTCTCTCTCTCTCTCTCTCTCTCTCTCTCTCTCTCTCTCTCTCAATTCTGCTTTCAAATAAATAAATAACTCTTTTTAAAAAAATTTAAACTGCATCTGATTAAAATTAGAAACTTGTGATTTTCCAAAGGCAGCTTTAAAAATTAAAAAGCAAGGGGCAGGTGTTTGGCCAAGTGGTTAAGAATCTCGCATCCCACATTGGAGTTTCTAAATGTGCCATACCTGGCTCTGAATCTGACTCCAGCTTCTTGTGAATGCAGAAGCTGTGAGGCAATAGTGATGGCAGAAGCGGCTGGGCTCCTGCCACCACTTGGAATATCCAGATTGAGCTCCTGGTTCACGACTGTGGCCCAGCCTGAGACTATTGTAGACATTGCAGAGCAAACCATCAGAAGGAAAGTGTCTGTCTCTTTCTATTTCTTTCTCTGTCTATGCCTCTCAAATAAACAAATAAATAAATAATAAATAAGGGAACTAAACCATAAATTTAAAGATAAAAATCAAGTTATACACTATAGGAAAATATGTACAATATGACAAACTATTTATATATAGGATATGTAAATAACTATCATATAATGATATTTCAATTTAAAATCAAGAGGGCAATATGAACAAAAACTTAACAAACAAGATAAATAAATGATAAGTAATCTTTAGCATAATTAACATTCAGGGAAATTCAAATTTAATACACATTGAGGAAGCAGTATATACCGACTAACTGGCTATAATTTTTTAAAGATATATTTTTATTATTTATATGAAAGTCAAAGTTACACAGATAAAGAAGGAGAGGCGGGGTGGGGGGTTCCTCCATCCACTGGTTCACTCCCCAGTTGGCCGCAATAGCCAGAGCTGCTCCAACCCGAAGCCAGGAGCCAGGAGCTTCCTCTTGGTCTCCCACATGGGTGCGGGGGTCCAAGGACTTGGGCCATCCTCTACCGCTTTTCCAGGCCACAGCAGAGAGCTGGATCAGAAGTGGAGCAGCCAGGATTCAAATCGGCACCCATATGGGATGCTGGCACTGGAGGCGGCGGCTTTACCCACTAAGCCACATAAATGTCTATAATTAAAACAACTAGTAGGGCTGGTGCTAAGGTATAGTAGGTAAAGTTGCTGCCTGCGAAGCCCAGATCCCTTATGGGTGCTGATTCATGTCCCGGCTGCTCAATTTCTGACATAGCTTCCTTCTAATGGTCAGAAAAATAAAGTAGCAGAAGATGGTTCAAGTGCTTGGGCCCCTGCCACCCATGTGGGAGACCCAAATGAGACTCCAGGGTCTTGGCTTCAATCTGGCCCGGCACTGACTGTTGAAACCATCGGGGAAGTGAACCAAGGTATGGAGGACCTCTCTTTCTGTCTCTCACCCTCTCTCTGTAATTCTGACTTTCAAATAAATCTTTAACATAAATAAGTAAGTAAAACAACCAGCAAAATAAAGTGTCAGTGAGCATGTTTAACAACTGGAACATTCAATATTAAGTGATAGAAACAAAATAGCACAAGAACTTAGAAACTTATTTCAGAAAATTCTTATAAATTTAATTATACACTTTGTATAATTCAGGAATCCTGAGTGTTTACATGAAAGACATAAAATAATATGGCTACCCATACACACATATTCTCTCTCTCTTTCTCTCTCTCTCACACACACACATACAAACCTCTAATTGTTTATGAAATCCTCAAATTTGAAATCACTGTTAATGAGTGAATGGATTGATTATTGTTTTCATACACAATAAAACATCACTCAATAGTAAAAAACAAAAAGTAATAAACTACACTCAACAGCACAGATGAATCTCAAAAATATTTTGAGCAAAAGAAACTCTTGCAGAAGAATTCTACCATACAATTTCAAGGTCTATGTAATTATAGAACAAGGAAGGATACTCTATTTTAGTAGAAGGCATATCAGTGGTGATCTTGAACTTGGGGTGAGAGGTGATTACAAGAAACATGAAGGAAATATCAGTAGTGATGAAATTATACTATATTTTGAGTGTGGTGGTACTTTCCAGAGTGTGTGAATTTGATTAAACTCATCCAATTATTTCTCAAACAACACATTTTATTATATAGAATATAGATATTAATAAAGGCAAGCATTTAGCCTGACAATTAAGGTGAGCTTGTCCCACGTCAGAGTGCCTAGGTTCAACACTCATCTCCAGTCCTGATTCCAGATTCCTTATAAAGAAGATACTGGGGGCAGCAGGTGCTGACTCAAGTAGTTAGGTTCTCACTACCTATGTGCAAAATGTGGATAGTGTTTCCAGCAGATGGCTTTGGCTTCCTGCTCCTAGCCATGACCCTTGCATATGTTTATGGAGTGGATGGGACATGTCTCTCTCTCTCTCTCTCTCTCTCTCTCTCTCTCTCTGTCTCTCTCATTCTCTCTCTCAGAGCATTTAGGGCATCTGAAACATCTGTTTCTCTATTTGTCTAAATTTATCAACAAATTTATTTCCCTCAACACATAATCAGTTGATATCAAGGTAACTACTAGAAGATTATTCCAAGACATCTTATAGCTTTAAAAAAGGTGACCTTGAGATCAAAATAATTATTTGCTAAGCATTCTTCACAGAAATCTCTGGAGATCCAAGAAAACACATGAACTATAAACTTTCTATATCTGAGCTTACAAAATTGTGCAAGCCTGTCCTATAATGAATAATTAATAGAGTAACATTTAAAATCTAGCTTGATTCAGATGTAAATATCACTGGAAGGAATGTCCAACAGTATAGAGAGCTGAAAAATTGTGAAATTGATTATTGTTCAGAAAACCTCAGTGTCTTCTTGAGAGAATCATAGTGATATTAATGTGTTCTGCTCCATTTCCATCACCAGCTCTTCAATTTGGGGAGAAGGTTGATAATCTTGAAACAGGGCATATACAAAAATAGCTGCTTTGAATGTTGCAAAGGAAAATAGGAACAGAAATCAGGACTTTAAAGCATCGTGGGGGCCAGTGCTGTGGCACAGTAAGTTCAAACTTTGCCTGAAGTGCCAGCATCCCATATGAGCACCGGTTCCTGTACTGGCTGCTCCTCTTCTGATCCAGCTCTCTGCTACGGCCTGGGAAAGCAATGAGAGATAGCCCAAGTCCTTGGACCCTTGCACCTGTGTGGGAGACTCGGAGGAAGCTCCTGGCCACTGGCTTCGAATTGGTTCAGCTCCGGCCATTGTGGCCATTTGGGGAATGAACTCAAATGGATTCCAGTGGATGGAAGACCTTGCTCTCTATCTCTCCCTCTCACTATCTGTAACTATATTTCTCAAGTAAAAAAAATAAATAAATAAAAAATCTTAAAATCAAAAAGCATTGTATACATTTCACCATGAGTTTGGTAATTTTGTTTATTGTTAATAATTATCTCACATACATATCTGACTGGTTATGATGAAGGATGTTATAGATTGTTTCTATTGGTAATCAAGTCTGAAGAACAACTGTGGGCCTGAGTAATAGGGAATGATACTGAAACAGAGAATCTAGACTGTGTTCCTGAGGTCTGCACCCAAGAGGAAAGAATTCCTTGAAAGCTTTTTTGGAAACTCTTGATAAGCTGGGCTGAGCACTAAAATACCATAGAGTATTTCCTACCTAGAGTAATCTCACCTGGTGAAGAAAAACAAATAGATTGTGTTGATTAACCAGTACTAAAAAACTAGTGCTTAGACTTTTGAACTTCAGTCCATCACAGAATGCATTTTACACCAAAGCTTAGCATACAACACAGACATACACCCCTTTCGAAACTATTTCATAATACTTTGGTTGGTTACTCTAAAATTTGTATGATTTTGCATTATATTCCCTAAAATTCCACTAAAGATCTGAATACAATGATAATAATGTTTGTGAATTTAATCTGACTATTTCTTTTTTTGTAAAATTTTTGCCAGGCAGAGTTAGAGAGAGAGAGAGAGACAGAGAGAGAGAGTTATAGATAGTGAGAGTGAGACAGAGAGAAAGGTCTTCCTTCCATTCAATGTGAATATTTCTTATTCTGGATAGACTTGGAAAATGATGCAAATAGTTAAATAATAACCTAGCAATAACTGAAATCAACTAATTGTGTTTTATCCCACTTTTCTCCAGATCTTGGATCAGGCAGTTTTGGTAAGTTATGGCAGGTGTTTCTTGGTGCAAAAAAGAAGAAATATTTCTGATCATCCAGAGATAAGATCTTTTAACCCACTTTGACTTCAAGATAATCCATTGGTCAAGAATGGGGACAAAGTTTATGGCTATGAATCTTCAGCTAAGTTTCTGAAGGTCAACAAATTTTGAAGCCAGCATTGTGGCATTAGTGGGTGAAGCTGCTACCTGTGAAGCTAGCATCTGATATGAATGCCAATTCCTGTCATGGCTGTTTAAATTCCAATCCAGTTCCCAGCTAGTGGCTTGGAAAAAGCAGTGGAACATGGCCCAAGTGTTTGGGTCTCTGCCAACCTCAGAAGAGACCTAGATGAAGTTCCTGGTTCCTAGGAACTGGAGAGCCTAGCCCAGCCCTGTCCATTTTGATGACTTGGGTAGTGAATCAACAGATGGAAGATCTCTCTGTGTCTCTCCCTTTCTCTCTGTAACTCTGACTTTCAAATAAGCAAATACATATTTTTAAAGTCAACAACTTTTAACATCACATGAAGGGAGTCTGGTGGCTTTTTGACAATCTTTGCCAGTAAGAAAAACTGCATCCATTCTAGTATATTGTGCTTAGAGGAAAAATAGGGCAAACTTCATCAAGTAATTTTCATTTTTTTTTTTCAGATGATTGAGGTAGTGAGATAGGAGTTCACCTTCTAAATGGTTTTAACAGAGCAATAATTTACCTATCTGATGCTATTGTTCAAAAATATGAGAACTGAACATACAATAACTTCACTCAGTCCTTATTTTATTTGGGCAACTTACAGATGATTCAATTATGATAATAATTAGGTCAGATCAGAGAATTAAACTTTCCCTGACCTTTTCAGGAGTTAGAATTAAGTGACATCAAATATAAATTTCAATAAGGTATATTGTATGATTTTATAGAATGAGGAAAATAGGAAAAAATCCAAAATCATCTTTCATTTTGTTATAATATTTTATTAAAATGTAAATATTCCTAGATAATGAAGAACAATTTAATGTCCATTAAACTTATGTTGTGTTCTTCCAATAAAATAAAAACTCTATCTAGCTTGGCAGATGAAGATCTAAATATTTCAAATATATAAGCCAAGTTTTCAAAGTTTAATTTTTTGCTAATAGAGATTGTTTTTGAATGGAGTAATTTGCCTATTATAAAAGAGTAGCTGGCAATAAATGACTCAAAATAGCAGCAAAAACATTGAAATTTAAAGTGTAGTGAAGTGGTCATGTTGCACCTACTTTCAAATGAATTGAAGAGTAAATAGATGTTGTGGAAATTTATCCAACTCATTAGATTCAATAAATATTTTTTATTTCAACTATGGTATAGGTGCTAGGTATATTTAGCAATATTGAAAAAACCTATTCTCCGGCCGGCGCCGTGGCTCAACAGGCTAATCCTCCGCCTAGCTGTGCCGGCACACCGGGTTCCAGTCCCGGTTGGGGTACCGGATTCTGTCCCGGTTGCCCCTCTTCCAGGCCAGCTCTCTGCTATGGCCCGAGAGTACAGGGGAGGATGGCCCAAGTGCTTGGGCCCTGCACCCCATGGGAGACCAGGATAAGTACCTGGCTCCTGCCTTTGGATCAGCACACTGTGCCGGCCACAGCGCTGGCTGCGGCGGCCATTGGAGGGTGAATCAACGGCAAAGGAAGACCTTTCTCTCTGTCTCTCTCTCTCATTGTCCACTCTGCCTGTCAAAAAAAGAAAGAAAGAAAAAACCTATTCTCGTTTAATTTGTAATCTAATGGTGAACTTAAGGATGAGAAAAGAAAATAAGCAAAATGCATTAGTAAAACACTATTAAGTTAAATAATGATATGCATAATCTGAGGGAAAATAGAACTAGAAATGGGAAATGGATGCTTATATGTTTACATATAGTAGTATATGAAAATTGCATCAAGAAGAAAATATAGGATGGGCATTTAGCTGAGCAATTATGATGCTGGCTAAGATGCTCTTATTCCACATTGGAGTGTCCAGGTTTCATATCTTCTCCATCTGCTGATTCCCACTTTCTGCTACTGCAGGCCCTGAAAAGCAGCCATGGTGGCTTAAGCAGTTGGTTTCCTACCACCTACCTGAGAGACATGGATTAAGTACCAGGCTTCTAACTATGAACCTGACTCAGCCCTGTCATTGAGGGCACTTGGGGACTGAACCAGTGGATGTGAGATCTCTCCCTCTCTCTCTCTCTCTCTGTGTATGTGTGTGCATGTGTGTGCTTTTCTCTGTCCCTCAAATAAACAAACACAATTTTAAAAATAACATAACATTTAAATAATTGTAATAAATAAGATAATCCAGGTAGAAATTTATTCTGAAAGTTTGAAGCACTGTTTTGAAATGTGGATCACTTACAAGTACATTTCTAACTCAACTTTTTTGGGCGGACAGGCAGAGTTAGACAGTGAGAGAGAGAGAGAGAAAGGTCTTCCTTTTTCTGTTGGTTCACCCCCCAAAAGGCTGCAACAGCAGCGCACTGCACCAATCCGAAACCAGGAGCCAGGTGCTTCCTCCTGGTCTCCCATGCAGTTACAGGGCCCAAGCACTTGGGCCATCCTCCACTGCCCTCCTGGGCCACAGCAGAGAGCTGAACTGGAAGAGGAGCAACTGGGACAGAATCCGGTGCCCCAACCAGGACTAGAACCCGGGGTGCCGGCGCCTCAGGCAGAGGATTAACCAAGTGAGCCGCAGCGCCACCCTCTAACTCAATTTTTAAGAAGGTATTTGAAAAATTGGAAAAGAGCTTAAAGGATCTGACTTTTTGCCTATTTCTTCTCTTTTACCAAAGGAACATCTGCCAAGACAAAGAAAGAAGACAAGTACCTGAGTTATCTATTCTATTGATAACACAATATGTATCTCCTGAGGTAATGTTACTTATATTTAAAAGAAGGAATTGATTTACATAAGGAATACTTTTAATAGGAAATTCTGGTGGAGCACTGCCTATGATACATAAATTTAGAATCCACATATTTATAAGATATGGATCTTTGAATATTTTAACCTGGTTGTGTTACAAAAAGACTAAGGAATTCCTCACTTGGAGACCTTAATTGGCTCTGTGAGCCAAAGAACATGTATTGATGAGGAAAGAAAAAATCTGGAATTAGTCCTCAGTTTCCAAAATAATTCAATGCTTCATCTAGCATCTTGATTTCTAATGACTTTGAAATTATTATTAGAATGTGATAGTAAAATTTCTGATTCATGTGAATTTGATTTCAGAATCCAATCATTTGGGTCACTTCAAGGTAGTATACAAGATGACATATATTTTTAAGTTTGAAGTTACTCAATGCTGTATTCCTAAAGTATTTATTTTACTTAATATTAAGTTATCCTGGTAGACATCTATTATTTATGCCTAACATCTTTTCTCCCCTTTCAGTAGTAAGATTCTACTTTTTTGTAGAGATCTGACTTTTTCAGTAGAGAACTATGCCTTGTTTTTCATGTGGCTCTGTTGGGATTACAATCAAAGTTTGTTTGCCTACTCCCCACTGCCTTCTCTTTTTCAAGGAGATGTACAAATCAAGATTGACTAATTAAGTCCTCTTTTCATGGATTTAGATCTTGAGCAAAGTAACACGAAAGAAAATGATGAGAGGCAATGGCAATGTACTGAAGGTATTGTTAATTTATTCTTCTCTTTTAGACTCCTTAAATTGCCTTGGTTGAAGTAGTAACTAAAGTGAAAATAGTCTGTACTCTTGATGTGAAGTGGATGTGTATATTTTACATTTCAGATATATGGAAGGCAATCTGTAAAATCAAAAAGTTTCATCATCTGAAATTTATTATTCATGTATAATCACTTACATAGAGGACTGATCCATTGCTACTGAGGATGTACCATAGTATCTTGATATAAAGAGGCCAAACAGAAAGGATTCTTACACTTCAGTGGGATTATTAGGAGAGAATATTAAAATTCAAAATCATGTATCCCATCTTAATTCAGTAGATCTAACTTTTGAACAAACATCCAGGCTTTTCCAAGGAATGGCAATTGGGAATATGGGAGCACACTGAACTACACAGGCCTCACATCCTTCTCATTATTAATACTGTGCTACTGGACTTTCAGATAGTCTGTAAGAATTTCCACTGTCTCTGGAAATGGATGATGTGTGTGTGTGTGTGTAACAGATTGGGTATACAAGAGCAGAAAGGAATGGAAAATTACCCTAAGACTTAATTAAATTGCCCCCCAAAAGAAATTGAAGTGAATGACATAATGCTGATCAAAGGTGAATACTGGTTACAGGTAAAATATTTGAAAGTTTACAGAAAAAGAAGCAGCAGATTTAAGCAAACACTGTTGCTGAAAGAAGGGAAGATAGATGGATGGATGGATGGATGGATAGATAGATGATAGATAGATACTGGCCATGAAGAAAAAAAGGAGGTAATAGATTATGAATAAATGAAGCAAGATTCATCAACACTTCACCCCAATGATACCTGGGCACACTTGTTATCCATAGAAAATACTGCACTTAGAAGGGCTCTCAAATGAAGAACCCATTGCAGGGAATTAATAAAATAAGGAAGACAGTTCCATATAAAACTAATGAAAACAACTAGAAAATACTTGTTAAAATTTTCTTATTAAGGGGCCAGCACTGTGATGCAGTGGGATAAAGCCCCAGTCTGCAGTGCTGGCATCCCATATGGGTGCCTGTTCAGGTCCTGGCTGCTCCACTTCAGATCCAACTCTCTGCTATGGCCTGGGAAAACAGTAGAAGATAGCCCAAGTCCTTGAGCCCCTCCACCTGCATGGGAGACCTGGAAGAAGCTCTTGGCTCCTGGCTTTGGATCAGTGCAGCTCTGGCCATTGCAGCCGTCTGGGAAGTGAAACAGCGGATGGAAGACCTTTCTCTCTCTCTCTCTCTCTCTCTCTCTCTCTCTCTCTCTCTCTCTCTGCCTCTGCCTCTGCCTCTGCCTCTCTGTAACTCTGCCTTAAAATATATCTTTTAAAAAAGTGATTATTACTAGAACTAGAGAAGAGGTATCTTTATAAAAAGAAAAAAAAACAACTCTGCCTTTGCTTTAGGCACCTAATTTCCCAGATAAAATACTTTCCTGGCTGGCTGGTGCAGTGGGTTAAGCTGATCATCAAGACAGCTTCCAATCTAGCTTCCTGCTAGTATGTACTGGGAGGCAGCAGATGATGGTTTACCTGCTTGAGGTCCTGCACCCACACGGAGACCCAATGCCATTCCAGGTTCCCAGCTTCTGCCTGGCCCTACTCAAAGGCTTTTGTGTGTCATTGAGATATGAACAGTGAAAGAAAACTCTAACACTACCACTCCGTCTCCCCTAGCCTGCCAGGCCCCATCCTGCTGCTCTACCTTTCAAAAATTGATAAATAAATATTTTCCTCCCAAAATACACAAAGTAGAAAATAATACCTAACCCATACTGAATCAAATGTAGTCAAAACAGCATGTGGATAAATGAAGAAACACTTTGAATCTGAATATCCAAACAAATAAACAAGCAGGAAAAACTGGAAGAAATGAAAGAATAATGTTCAAAAAAGAAGTAAAATAATGAGATGAAATTATTTTAGAAATACAAACTTAACCATAAGGAACTGAAAGGAAAACACATTAAACAAAAACGTAGTCAGCGGCAAAAGAGAAAAACTAAAATGACTAAAATAAGCAAGCAAGGAAAAAAATGCCTTAGAAATTTGGCTGAAATGAAAAACAGGCAAAGGAAGGTAGTGATATGTATCATTAATATCCCCGAAAAATAAAGTCGAAACAATATTATAAGCTAATAATTAAATTGACTTTTTAAGAATATTTTCAAATATATTGAACCTGTACTTATTTGTTGGCAGATCACATTACCTACTGGCAAAAAATGACCACAAACAATAGCAAGTCTCTCTCTCTCTCTCTCTCTCTCTCTCTCTCTCTCTCCCTTACTCTCTCTCTTTCTCTCTCTATCCTGGTTGCTCTCTTTCAAATAAATGAATAAATCTTTAAAATATTTTCACATGTGTCCAATGAAATTAATCAAAGTTGAAATTATATAATCTGAGTTACAATGATTGTCACAGATCACAATATTTTGAATTTGTATCAACAGTTATTTTTCACAAATATTCCCTCATACAATGTTTCTCAAACTTTCCTATATGTACCTCTGGTCCAATGGAAGTGAATATGTCTTTTCTGGTTTGGTCATACAGGATATGCAATTACAACAAGGATACCTTTTCTTAAACTCTGTAATCATTTAAAAGTTATTCAACATTGGTATTGCATCGATTATATTCATATCCATATAAAATGAATTTTGCATCCCCCTTCATTATAATCACTTGTTTGTATATAACTTCAACTCCTTTGCTTGTCTTCCATTCTTTGTTTGCCCCTGAAAAGTCCCATTCCTAATTAAATGTATCTGTCTTCTCACTCCTTGTCTGCTCTTGAGAAGCTAAAAATAACTGAAGAAAAAACTCATAGCCATGCTTATTCATCTCATTTTAAATTCACAACTCCTAACTGTGAGTTATCTCTTCTACATAACCATCAATTAATCTCCCACTATTATTGAGAATGATTTCACACATTCTTCTCTTTCCTTATTCTTCCAGTACATCTTAATAATTGAGGTGGCCAAGAATCTTGTGGTAAGAAAATCACCTGAGGTAGGATGTGTAGATTACTAGATCTCAATGTGCCCCATACTAATCTTCACCCATGTAATAATGTGGTGCAAATGGGGGGGGGAAGCCTCTTTCTCAAGACACTTTAGCAATATCTCCCAGGAAACTGCTAAAATAACTATACAAAACCAGAATGAATGTGAGGTGACTATTTTTCTTAGAATTTTATAATACAAAACCACAAGTAGCAGCTTGAACTATGCCAATCTGATGATCATTTTTATGTAAAAACCAAAAGTGGAAATACTAACAGAAGAAAAATTCTACATTTTAAATTTCATGAAAAGAGGGAAAATATCTCAGCACCTAAATGAACAGAGGAAGAAAGAAGAGAAAAAGGGGAAGAGGTAAATTTATTCTAACAATCTTCTTTTAATTGGGGGCAGAATGATGAATTATAACATGATGAAAAAATGTATCCTGAGTAAGAGAAAATCGCTCTCATGTTCATAAATATAGCAGAGCATCATGTATTGAATTGAATATGAAAAGAAAGCAAAGAATAATTGGAGTAGAACTTCTAAGAAGGAAGAGAAACAAGTAAAACTAGCAGTAATTTGATTGAACAAAGTTTAAAATGGTAAAATAGAACATAAACATAAAATTAGCTTTAAAATACAGAATAAATAAAATTGGATTAGAAGCTAAAACTAAGACAAATGATGTTTAGAACAAAGACAATTAACAAACATATCTATGCAGTAAGATTTAAGGAGAGAGTACTCTAAAAATGACCTGAATTCTCTGAGACTGCCCTTCTCTATGAAATTTTGTTGTTCCTTCCATCAAGAAGCGAAAGTTATCATCTCATTCCATAGCTGTAAGCTATTTTTGAACTTGCTTTGGCTGGTTTTGGTAGGAGTAACAAAGTTTCATTCACGACTTGTCTCACAGAACTTTGCCATCATTATGGAAAAAAAGAATTGTGCATGTTGGCTGGAGTGTGAAAGCCACAATGGAAAAAAAGGAAAGTACAGTTTTATCTTTATCATCTAAGCCTACTCTAGATGAGCCTATAATCAGCTAACCTCTGAACATTTAAGTACACCCAACATAGTTCATCAGAACAATTTACCTAGCTTGTAGCTTGCAGTAGACAAATGAGTAGCTCAGCCAATGTAGGCAAACTAACTAGCAGTCTCATTTGCAAGAATAAATAGTTGTTATTTTACAGTTCTAAGATGTAGATGTTTTGTTGCTTGGAACAGCTGCCACTAAGCTCTGGAGTGGCTTAGGTTAGTTAATTATGGCGATAATTTTATATTTGTATTGAAATAAAGAGATAGTATACAAATGGTGTCTGCAGGAAGCAAGGTTAGTAAAACTAATTTCAGACAATATGAAATTTAAGCTTGAAAATAGTAAATAGGATGGAGTGATTTGATGATAAAAGACATAGGTAAGGCAATTTAACCCTAATAAAAATGTAGACATTTTAAAGGCCAGCTTCTGTAGCATTAGGCCAGTTACAATGGAAATTTTAGAAAATTTTTAATTACCAAAAAATTCCATAAACTAATAGATCACTAATAAAGGGCTCCTAAATAATTCTTATGTAAAAGAAAAGTAAAACTATCTATTAGGAATGAAAATGAAAGTACTTTGCAATAAATCTAAAGATAAAGCAAGCATAATATTAAGACTAAGAGTGTAATCTCCCATTCAAGTACTAACCAGGCCCAACCCTGCTCAGCTTCAGAGATCAGATGAAAACAGGAGCATTCAGGCTGGTATGGCCACAGACTAAAAGTATAATCTTAATTGTGGTTATCATGAAAGAATACCAAAAATCAATGAATTCAGAATCCTTCTTTGAAATTTAGGGAAAAAAACTAAGTACACCAAAGGAAATTGGAAAGAATAAATTCATCAAGGACTAAAACTAATTAAATAGAAACAATAGATTAAGATTGTTTAAATGAGAAAATAATATTGACAAAAATTTTTTAAAAAAGAAAATAATATTGATAAACCACTTTTTTTTTTTTGACAGGCAGAGTGTGGACAGTGAGAGAGAGAGACAGAGAGAAAGGTCTTCCTTTTGTCATTGGTTCACCCTCCAATGGCCGCTGCGGCTGGTGCACTGCAACCGGCGCACCACGCTGATCCGAAGCCAGGAGCCAGGTGCTTCTCCTGGTCACCCATGGGGTGCAGGGCCCAAGGACTTGGGCCATCCTCCACTGCACTCCTGGGTCACAGAAGAGAGCTGGCCTTGAAAAAAAGCCACTGCGCTAGCTGACAAACCACTTTTTTTAATTTTTTTTTTTTTTATTTTTGACAGGCAGAGTGGACAGTGAGAGAGAGAGACAGAGAGAAAGGTCTTCCTTTTTGCCGTTGGTTCACCCTCCAATGGCCGCTGCGGCCAGCGCATCTCGCTGATCCGAAGCCAGGAGCCAGGAGCTTCCTCCAGGTCTCCCATGCGGGTGCAGGGCCCAAGGACTTGGGCCATCCTCCACTGCCTTCCCGGGCCACAGAAGAGAGCTGGCCTGGAAGAGGGGCAACCGGGATAGAATCCGGCGCCCCAACCGGGACTAGAACCTGGTGTGCCAGCGCCGCAAGGCGGAGGATTAGCCTGTTAAGCCACGGCGCCAGCCAGACAAACCACTTTTAACATACTAAAGAAGACATGAAAAAGTTAAATTGCCGAAATAGATTTTCCATCTTGAGTAAAAATAAATATACTCTTCTTTAGGCAACATAGAAACAATTCAAATTTCAATAACAAAATGTGGGAAAAAACGAAAATCTTGTAAAAACATTCTAGAGTGTTACATGTGTAAAGGATATGATATCTTGGGGCCAGTGCTGTGGCTCATTTGGTTAATCCTCCGCCTGCTGCGACGGCATCCCATATGGGCACCGGGTTCTAGTCCCGGCTGCTCCTCTTCCTTTCCAGGTCTCTGCTGTGGCCTGGGAGGCCAGTGGAGGATGGCGCAAGTGCTTAGACCCCTGCACCTGCATGGGAGACCAGGAGGAAGCACCTGGCTCCTGGCTTCGGATCAGCTCAGCACCCGCCGTAGCGGCCATTTGGGGAGTTAACCAATGGAAGGAAGACCTTTGTCTCTCTCTCTCTCTCTCACTGTCTATAACTACCTGTCAAATAAATAAAGCTAAAAAAAAAAGTATGATATTATTCAATCAAGATTAAAATCACATTACTAAGAAGTGATAACATAAATTTTAAAATGTTGTAATGATAGATAAAAACTTCAGCAGAAGTAATGTGAATCTAGAATAAAATTTGTAATTCAGAAATATTTATAAACAGAGTTTAGTATCTGCATGGGATTAATTAGTGAAAGATAGGAATAAAATTTTATAGCATAGTAAATTCAAATGACAGAAATAAAAAGAGATGCTTAAATTTGCTAGTAGTCACGGAAATAAAAATTAACAATAAAAATATTTTACTTCTGCTAGATTGTCCAAAAATTCAGAAATAGTTCTAAGATATGTTACATGGAAAGGGATTTTCTCATAGACTGAAGATGGAAAATTGAATTGCTTAGATGTTAGAGACATGAGTTTTTCAGTTTCCACTGTGTTAAATCTAGAAATACCATTAATCTAGCATTTTATTACCAGGACTATAAGCCATAAAAATAAATGCTCATGTAAGACCTAGGTAGAAATGTACATATTGAAACACTGTTGTAGGGAAAATCACTAGAAACAAACAAAAAAATTAATCATTGAATAAAATACAATCACATCATAGACTATATTGACTATATTGGAACTACTAACAAAGAATCATTAGACCTATATAAGATGATTAGAACATAATTCCACTATAATTTTGAAGAGAAAAGTATTTCAGAAGGCTAGAAAATATGATGATAACTCTATAAATGAAACCTCATTTAAAAAACATATTATGTATGTGAACATACAGGCTCAAATATTATTATAGACACTGAAAGGTATGTGTAAGGAGAATATTTACTAGATTATTTGTAAGAACAGAAACAAAAGAGTTAAGGAAAGTGATGGAGAAGTTTAAGACTCCTTGGTACCAGGCACATTCATTCATATCCTAAGTTAATATAAGTAACACTCTTGGAGTTGTAAATATGAGAATATTTTAAAAACTTTATTAAGTATCTACAAAAGTGGCCTGGATGAAGCTGGAGTGTTCATTGTGAAAGATATGTTTTCTTATTTGTGTTACCAGAATTGACAAGGATTTGTAATCAACTAGTTTATTTGGAAAGGGCATCAACAAGGGAGTGGTACGGTGATTCAGGTAAAGGAAGACAGTCAATGGGTTCACCTTATGAAGCTAGCTATCACAGAGAACCATTGGGTGATTGGAGCTTAATCTCATGTGAAGCTTTGAGAAATGATATAAATTATATACCTTATCATTATCCCATCCAAAGTCTGTGTGAGATATGCAATGTGAGTTTCCATCATCATCCAAGTAACATTATTTGAGGGTTGTTTCTAGAGTATTAATTCTTCAACTACATCAGTTTTCAGCATGCATCATCATTGTTGCCTTCTATGGTTCCAGGGACAAAATTATCAGTGGCAGAGAAAGCAATAATAACAAAAGTATCCTGTAAAAGTTAAGATCTGAATGATATGACAAAGGTTTTATAGCATCCAATGTAACTTTGAATATCACTCTAAAGAGTTGAAAATATATTCTAGCTGTCATACGGAATAAAAAATATGGATTTGATTTTGTCTTTTGGTGAAAGATATTGAATGATCATGAGTGCTTTCTGTAAAATAAATCAGACAACAGTGTGAAGATTATACTACATGATGAGTGTAGAGTAATGGTGGAAATTCAGGTGAAAGATGAACTATTGAAGAATGGATGGTAGTAATGATATCCCTTTACTTAAAACTACTATAGACTTGCAAGCTCATTAGATGTGTGAATCTAGGGCTAGGAAATAATCAGAAAGATTGGTAAAAGTGTTTCGAGACAAATGAGATAGAACTGGACCTCAAAAAATAAGATGGAGATCCAGAAAGAGAAATTGTATAAATTCTTAATGTTAGATAACAATATGGGTTCACTTCTCCATCTTAAGATACTTAGATTTTAAAATCTTGATTATGAGATTATGATTTCCAACAGTTCAACTTGATGTAATGCAGTAACCTATAGTAACAAAATTGAGATTTTTTTTTGTTTTACACTTTTTTCTCTCCTTAGTGTAAACAAGGTTATGTGAGAAACTTAGACAGAATTTACCTACATTTATGGAGTAAATTAAAATATTTGAATGCTGTCAAAATTTTTTGTTTAAACTTTGGATTTTCATTTTTGAGATAACATTTTTTCAATTTACATTATAGTCAAAGGCTTAATGCTTCACTAAATAAAGTGTTCATCAAACAAAAATCAAAAAGGCCATAGTTCAGCAAAATACAGGAAAGGGCCATAAACAAAAATCAAATGAAAAGATGTCAATCTTAGCACTGTACAGTAAAATTCAAGGTGGTCACAGATTATCAAAACTAGGGTAGTATATACGTCCAGACATTCTGCCAAATAGGGATTCATAACAAGGTTTGGGAAAACACTGTATTTGTTGCAAAACTGAAAGACAAGGCAGTTTTTTCCTTTCTATAATTCATTTTAGCACTAACATGTAAGGGAGAACATGCAGACTCTGTATTCAGTTTTTTTTTTTTTTTTTACTCAACATGATGTCATCCTAAAATCCAAAAATTAAAAAATAATAAATGTATGTGAGGATGTGGAGGAAAACATACCCTAATATAATGTTGGTAGGAATGTAAACTAGTACAATTGTAATGAAAGACAGTCTGAGGATTCCTCAGAAATCTGATAATAAACCTACCATATGACCCAGCTATCTCACTCCTGGTAATATCCTCAAAGAAAATGAAATCGGAGAGCGGCAAGATGGCGGAATAGGCACGGAGCACACTATTAGTCCGGGGGAGAGACAGTTTAATATAAGTGGAGATACTGCAGGGTCAAGGAAGAGTAGGGGATGAAACAGCAGAGGAAACTCTTCCGGAACTAGTGATTCACAGTGCACATGCGTGGAGAGCATGGGAGCCCAAGTTCGGGATACCAGCTGCAGACTCAACACACCAGCGCTGGAACGCGAGGTGAGCCGAACCTCAATAGCCCGAGACACCAGCGGGCAAGTGGAAAGAGGAGGCTAGAGGGAACGAGGCTTGAAACTCTGTGGGGAAAAATTCACCAGACCAACTAGAAGAGAGAGAGGGAAAAAATAAAAAGGTGACCAATACGGACACAAGTTTCTCTGTCTCCGCTCACCTCTCAAAGGCGAGCAAGACAGAGCAGGCGCCATTTTGGACATACGTCATAAGCAGGGCGACCTCAGGTCTGCACTGGCCCTGAGCCTAGCAGAAACACCTGACTCTGGGGGGAGGGGTGAAATAACAGGAGATTAGCATCTAACTTGGCAACCCAGTGAGAGACTGCAGGAGAATTGGAGCCCATACTGAGGGCAGCAGAGATTCCCTGTGTGGTCCTTGGGAAAGAGCTTCTGATCTCTGGCTCCTGTGGGTATATCATTTGCCTGCTAACTACCTCCAATTACATTCAGCTGTGGGGAATTACTTCCCTTTTGAATCAAAAAAAGAGAGATTTACCACAACTAACCTGGGAGTGTCATCTTTGACACACCCACAACCCTGAGGAACCAAACACAGCTCTCAGTCCACACTCATCTCAAGCCTCTAAGGTTCCACTGAAAGCAGACAGTCCACTTAATATAGAGCCATAGTGTAACAAGAAAAAACACCACAGTGAAGAAACCAAATATCTCCAACATGCCACACAACAAATGCAAAAACCAAACTAACAAGAACAAGGAAGACACTATGATGGCCCCAAATGAAAAAGACACCCCAATTCAAAATTATGAAGATGATGAGATTGAAGAAATGCAAGAAGTGGATCTCAAAAAATTGATAAGAACATTAAGAAGTTCTCAAAAACAAATTCTTGAACTACAGAAATCCTTCATGGACAAGATAGAAAATCTCTCTCGTGAAAATGAAATATTAAGGAGGAATCAAAATGAAATGAAACAACTAGTGGAACAAGAAACTGTGATAGTGACGAGAAATCATAATGAAATGAAGAATTCAATAGATCAAATGACAAACACATTAGAGAGCCTTAAAAACAGAATGGGTGAAGCAGAAGAGAGAATATCAGACTTAGAAGACAGAGAACAGGAAAGGAAACAGGCAAACCAAAGAAAAGAAGAAGAAATTAGAAATCTAAAAAATATTGTCGGGAACCTACAGGATACTATTAAAAAACCCAACATTCGGGTTCTAGGAGTTCCTGAAGGCATGGAGAGGGAGAAAGGATTAGAAGGCATTTTCAGTGAGATACTAGCAGAAAATTTCCCAGGTTTGGAGAAGAACAGAGGCATCTTAGTACAGGAAGCTTATAGAACCCCAATTAAACATGACCAAAAGAGATCCTCACCACGACATGTTGTAATCAAACTCACCACAGTGAAACATAAAGAAAAGATCCTAAATTGTGCAAGAGAGAAACGCCAGATTACTCTCAGAGGATCTCCAATTAGACTCACAGCAGACTTCTCATCAGAAACCCTACAAGCTAGAAGGGAATGGCGAGACATAGCCCAGGTACTAAGAGAGAAAAACTGCCAGCCCAGAATACTATATCCTGCAAAGCTCTCATTTGTGAATGAAGGTGAAATTAAGACTTTTCATAGCAAACAGAAACTGAAAGAATTTGTTGCCACTCGTCCAGCCCTGCAAAAGATGCTTAAAGATGTGTTACACACAGAAACACAGAAACATGGTCACCAATATGAAAGAAGGTAAAGGAAGGAAACCTCACAGCAAAAGATCACAGGAAGCTCAATTTCTCTTTGACATAGAATTAAACTCTGATGCTCTGTTAAAGCAATGCGTTAAAGTAATCTATTATGTTCTCTTGATGTCTGTGAAATTCTAATTGTTCAAAAACAGCTGAATTTTTATTAAGAGCTATGGGTTATTTAAATATGTGCTTATTTTCAAAGATTTGAATAATCACCTTGTAACAATGATCAAATTTGGTCTATGTTATGTCATGATTTTAAGGAATCTTATTTCAACTAGATATTTTGGATTTTGAGCCTTCTTGGCATTCTTGACAGGCATTCAAAAAATCAAAGTTTCAAACAATCTGGTCTCTAAAATTTCCAGTAAATCCTGGACTTTGGTTTTTCCAGTTTGGGCCCAACTGAAAAAATCGAAGGACCTATGTCTCTCATCTTATAGAGACACCAACTAATCAGTCTATTTGGATTATATTAGAAGGACTGTCAAGATGTGATGTGGTACCAGACTTTAAGTTTCTATAATGGAAAATGCTATTAATACAAATGTTTGAGAATTAAAAAGTCTAATGATCTTGTGTTACTAGATATGATAGTTATCTTAATGAGAAAGCACCAGAGGCCTAAAGGGTTAAATACTTGTAAAATCCTACAGGTGCTTTCAAAAATACTGTGAAGTAAGCAAGTGCCTCTTGTTGGTTGATGAGTTTATAATTTTAAACATGGCGACTTAAAGTCTTTTGTCATCCACAGTTATATATGATGTGCTGCTCATAAAACTAAAGCGTTGTTGGTTCTGTGTTTAGCTGTCCTCCTATAGGTTCCTATGGACTTTTTCCAGCCACTTCTATTATATTCAGTACTTTTGGATGGCTCTGTAAACAGATGAAGCCAATAATGTATTAACAGTACCAACTGAGAGAAAGTATGGTTAACTGAGGTTACTAAAAACAAAAGCAATTCAAATCAATTGGCAATCTACAAAAAGAGTTAAAGATTTTAAAAGCTATTATTAAAATTGCTATATTGGTCTACTATGCTATGTTATATGTGTGTACATATTGTATGTCCACATGGGGAAGTTTTATTAAGAGTTTTATTTTAAATGGCTTTAGATAAGATTGTCCATAAATTTAAGCTGCTAAAATCAATCAAAGATACATTTTAATTTGTGTGACCTGAATCTGTGTATCATATATTTTAAACTTGTTGGTAGAAAGAAACTAAAAACATTTTAGATGGTTGTGCTTAAGTTTACTGGTTAAACAAACTACACCATGTTAGATATTTAAGAGGTGTTTTCAAATACATGATTCTTAAAATTTATAGAAGGCATTGGACCTTCTGGTAAATGTTTTCTTAAGTTGTTATCTAATGGTTGAAACGGTTTGCTAAGTATTCATGTGATATTGCTATTGTCAGCAAGCGATCTAGGACTTGCTCCCTCATTTCTCTATTCTAAGCCCAACTTCTTTCATTTCTCTATTCTCTTCAAGGTAGGAAACTAATTCTCTTATGAAGGAATCTGTAGGACGCACAATTTAATCTTTAGACTTTATAAAAGAGATGGCTAACATTTTTCTGTAATAGCATAGCCAAAATAAGAACTTAAATAATAATCTCATAGCTAGATTCACTTTGCCATCAGCCAAGTACACATTAAGTAGAAAAAAACCTCCCTTTCAGACCAAAGGGAAAGAAAGTTTTTAAGTAAGAATATGATTTTCCTCATGGGCATTGTCTACCTTAGAAAAACTACTACAGAACATGCCAGTGACTATAGACTTGTAGTTCAGGTCACCGAAGATTAGAGATGGGACACGGGCACTCCCTTGACTTGCATCCTCTGGTCTGCTTTAACACAAACCAGGAGGAAAAGAAAGCTCGGCATCAGAAGCAATGGGTGGCAGGCCTATTAATGGCTGATCTGTACAGTGATCTGCCCCCAAGGAGACCCAACAGGCCAGTCCACTGCAGTGGCTTTCAATGTGGTAAGCCTGGGTTTCAGCAGAAGTCAGCTTCTGAAGAGCCCTGGCAGCTCTGCCAAGAGTTGGATCACTGGAAATGGAACTGCCCTGGAGTCGAAGGATGCCCAGGTCAGAGCCACAGATCTTTTTGGCTCTAAGCTGAAATGCCCTTCACTCAGCCCAACTTCCAAAGTGACCACTGCAGCTGAGGGGATGGCCAAGTAGGGTCAGCAACATTGCAGGCAGAACTGTAAATTTCTTGTTAGAGAGGCGCCCTGCCTTTACCTGGCCAGCTCTCCTCCCAGGCCAGCCTAGTAATGAAAGTCAACAGAGTGCCTTCCCATAGGAGGTTCACACCTCCCTTAGGATATACCCCATGTGAAGAGATAGATAGGCCTGGGCTTCTGAATTTACAAGGCCTAAAGCCCACCAGATTATTATCAAGCCCCTTCTATCAGGTTCTATTTGCCTCTCAATCAGAAAAATTACTTGTAGCTTAGACAGCACCTTTCTTAGCTCCTCTAATAATGACTCTGTCCTTTGTTCTAGACCCTGTCTAGCGCACTTGGGCCTCATTCCTTTGTAATCATAACCTCTACTCTACCACCAATGGCTTTATTCCCAACCTGTGTGTACTGATGGTACTCTTCCCCACTTAATGCTGTATAATTGTTCAAACCTGGTTAAGGGGGGGCGGAGCCAAGATGGCGGATAGTGAGGACGTGTGCCTTAGTTTGGGAAAATAAACTTTCATAAAAGTGGAATTACTGCAGCCTCAGGAAAAGACTCAAGAAAAAAACTGCAGAGGAAACGCTTCCGGATCTCGTGGACGAGACACAGAGGACTTACAGGGAACCCACCGCGTGGAAAACCAACCGAGACGAGCCGAGTGGCAGCGGCGGGAGAGGAGCCAGAGCCTCAGAATCTCGCCAGCGCGGGAACGGAGGAGGAGGGTAAGACAAAGACCTGAGAAGTCCGAGACATTGGGGGGAGGGGGAACAGAGGCCTCTCCCTTCACTCACCAAGCAAAACAAAGAGCACCGCGATTTTACATATGTAAAGCTCAGCCAAACTCAGTATCTTTAGCGAAATTGGAGAACACATTGAGGGCTGCATAATCTCTGTGTATGGTCCCAGGGGTAGATCAAACGAATACTCACAAAGGCCAGATTTCAACTACACTCAACTCCACTCCCAACTGAGTCAAAAAAAAAAAAAAAAAAAAAAAAGAGAGAGAGAGAGAGAGAGCGAGCCAGCAAGCAGCAAGTGAGTGAGAAATCTGGGAGAGTTGCTCTGTACACAGCCTTAAACCTGAAGAAACAAGCATAGCTCTCTGGCCACACCCATCACAGCCCCTAAGGCTCCAACAAAGCAGACAGCTCACTTAGAGGCATAGTATAACGAGAGAAAAAAACAAAAACAAAAACACCACAAATTATCTCTAACATGCCAAGAAAGAAACATAGAAGCGGAGGTTCCAAGAACAGGGAAGGCACTATGACGCCCCCAAGTGAACAAGACACGCCAATGCAAGATTATGAAGATTATGAGATAGAAGAAATGAAAGATACAGATTTCAAAAAATTTATGATAAGAACATTAAGAAGTTCTCAAAAACAAATTCTTGAACTACAGAAATCCTTAATGGACAAGATAGAAAATCTCTCCCGTGAAAATGAAATATTAAGGAGGAATCAAAATGAAATGAAAAAACTAGTGGAACATAAATCTGAGATAGTGACAAAAAACCTCAATGAAATGAAGAACTCAATAGATCAAATGGCAAACACATTAGAGAGCCTTAAAAACAGAATGGGTGAAGCAGAAGAGAGAATATCAGAATTAGAAGACAGAGAACAGGAAAGGAAACAGTCAAATCAAAGAAAAGAAGAAGAAATCAGAAATCTAAAAAATACTGTCAGGAACCTACAGGATACTATTAAAAAACCTAACATTCGGGTTCTAGGAGTTCCTGAAGGCATGGAAAGGGAGAAAGGATTAGAAGGCCTTTTTAGTGAGATACTAGCAGAAAATTTCCCAAGTTTGGAGAAGGACAGAGACATCCTAGTACAGGAAGCTCAGAGAACCCCTAATAAACACGATCAAAAGAGATCCTCACCACGACACGTCGTAATCAAACTCACCACAGTGAAACACAAAGAAAAGATCCTAAAATGTGCAAGAGAGAAACGCCAGATTACTCTCAGAGGATCTCCAATTAGACTCACAGCAGACTTCTCATCAGAAACCCTACAAGCCAGGAGAGAATGGCGAGATATAGCCCAGGTACTAAGAGAGAAAAACTGCCAGCCCAGAATATTATATCCTGCAAAGCTCTCATTTGTGAATGAAGGTGAAATTAAGACCTTTCACAGCAAACAGAAATTGAAAGAATTTGTCGCCACTCGTCCAGCCCTGCAAAAGATGCTTAAAGATGTGTTACATACAGAAACACAGAAACACGGTCACCAATATGAAAGAAGTTAAAGGAAGGAAACCTCACAGCAAAAGATCACAGGAATCTCAAACCAGATATTAGAAAACATCTTTGGCAAATGGCAGGGCAAAGTCACTCCTTCTCAATAGTCACATTGAATGTTAATGGCTTGAACTGTCCAGTTAAAAGACACCGATTGGCTGACTGGGTTAAGGAACAAAACCCATCCTTTTGCTGCTTACAAGAAACCCATCTATCCAACAATGATCCATACAAGCTGAGAGTGAAAGGCTGGAAAAAGATATACCACGCCAACAGAAATGAAAAGAGAGCGGGCGTAGCCATCTTAATATCGGACAACATAAACTTTACCACAAAAACTGTTAGGAGAGACAAAGAGGGGCACTATATAATGATTAAGGGATCCATTCAACAGGAAGATATAACGATTATCAACATATATGCACCTAATCATAGGGCACCAGCTTATTTAAAAGACTTGTTAAGGGACTTAAAGGGAGACTTAGACCCCAATACAATAGTACTGGGGGACTTCAATACTCCACTCTCAGAGATAGACAGATCAACAGGACAGAAGATCAACAAGGAGACAGTAGATGTAAATGACACTATAGCCCAAATGGATCTAACAGATATCTACAGAACATTTCATCCGACATCTAAGGACTTTACATTCTTCTCAGCAGTACATGGAACCCTCTCTAGGATTGACCACATACTAGGCCATAAAGCAAGTCTAAGCAAATTCAAAAGAATTAGAATCATACCATGCAGCTTCTCAGACCACAAAGGAATGAAATTGGAAATTGGCAACTCAGGAATCCCTAGAGCACGTGCAAACACATGGAGATTGAACAACATGCTCCTGAATGAACAATGGGTCATAGAAGAAATTAAAAGAGAAATCAAAAATTTTCTGGAAGTAAATGAGGATAACAGCACAACATACCAAAACCTATGGGATACAACAAAAGCAGTGTTAAGAGGAAAGTTTATATCAATAGGTGCCTACATCAAGAAATTGGAAAGGCACCAAATAGATGAGCTTTCAAGTCATCTCAAGGATCTAGAAAATCTGCAGCAAGCCAAACCCAAACCCAGTAGGAGAAGAGAAATAATTAAAATCAGAGAAGAAATCAACAGGATTGAATCCAAAAAAACATTACAAAAAATCAGCCAAACGAGGAGCTGGTTTTTTGAAAAAATAAACAAAATTGACACCCCATTGGCCCAACTAACTAAAAAAAGAAGAGAAAAGACCCAAATCAATAGGATCAGAGATGAAATTGGAAACGTAACAACAGACGCCACAGAAATAAAAAGAATCATCAGAAATTACTACAAGGACTTGTATGCCAGCAAACAGGGAAATCTATCAGAAATGGACAGATTCTTGGACACATACAACCTCCCTAAATTGAGCCAGGAAGACATAGAAAACCTAAACAGACCAATAACTGACACAGAAATTGAAACAGTAATAAAGGCCCTCCCAACAAAGAAAAGCCCAGGGCCAGATGGATTCACTGCTGAGTTCTACCAGATATTTAGAGAAGAACTAACTCCAATTCTTCTCAAACTATTCAGAGCAATCGAAAAAGAGGGAATCCTCCCAAATTCTTTCTATGAAGCCACCATCACCTTAATTCCTAAGCCAGAAAGAGACGCAACATTGAAAGAGAATTACAGACCAATATCCCTGATGAACATAGATGCAAAAATCCTCAATAAAATTCTGGCCAATAGAATGCAACAACACATCAGAAAGATCATCCACCCAGACCAAGTGGGATTCATCCCCGGTATGCAGGGATGGTTCAACATTCGCAAAACAATCAACGTAATACACTACATTAACAGACTGCAGAAGAAAAACCATATGATTCTCTCAATAGATGCAGAGAAAGCATTTGATAAAATACAACACCCTTTCATGATGAAAACTCTAAGCAAACTGGGTATGGAAGGAACATTCCTTAATACAATCAAAGCAATATATGAAAAACCCACGGCCAACATCCTATTGAATGGGGAAAAGTTGGAAGCATTTCCACTGAAATCTGGTACCAGACAGGGATGCCCTCTCTCACCACTGCTATTCAATATAGTTCTGGAAGTTTTGGCCAGAGCTATTAGGCAAGAAAAAGAAATTAAAGGGATACAAATCGGGAAGGACGAACTCAAACTATCCCTCTTTGCAGATGATATGATTCTTTATTTAGGGGACCCAAAGAACTCTACTAAGAGACTGCTGGAACTCATCGAAGAGTTTGGCAAAGTAGCAGGATATAAAATCAATGCACAAAAATCAACAGCCTTTGTATACACAGGCAATGCTTCGGCTGAGGAAGAACTTCTAAAATCAATCCCATTCACAATAGCTACAAAAACAATCAAATACCTTGGAATAAACTTAACCAAAGACGTTAAGGATCTCTACGATGAAAACTACAAAACCTTAAAGAAAGAAATAGAAGAGGATACCAAAAAATGGAGAAATCTTCCATGCTCATGGATTGGAAGAATCAATATCATCAAAATGTCTATTCTCCCAAAAGCAATTTATACATTCAATGCAATACCCATTAAGATCCCGAAGACCTTCTTCTCAGATCTAGAAAAAACGATGCTGAAATTCATATGGAGACACAGAAGACCTCGAATAGCCAAAGCAATCCTGTACAACAAAAACAAAGCCGGAGGCATCACAATACCTGATTTTAGGACATACTACAGGGCAGTTGTTATCAAAACAGCATGGTACTGGTACAGAAACAGATGGATAGACCAATGGAACAGAATAGAAACACCAGAAATCAATCCAAACATCTACAGCCAACTTATATTTGACCAAAGATCCAAATCTAATCCCTGGAATAAGGACAGTCTATTCAATAAATGGTGCTGGGAAAATTGGATTTCCACGTGCAGAAGCTTGAAGCAAGACCCATACCTATCACCTTACACAAAAATCCACTCAACATGGATTAAAGACTTAAATCTACGACCCGAAACCATCAAATTATTAGAGAGCATTGGAGAAACCCTGCAAGATATAGGCACAGGCAAAGACTTCCTGGAAAATACTCCAACAGCACAGGCAGTCAAAACCAAAATTAACATTTGGGATTGCATCAAATTGAGAAGTTTCTGTACTTCAAAAGAAACAGTCAGGAAAGTGAAGAGGCAACCAACAGAATGGGAAAAAATATTTGCAAACTATACTACAGATAAAGGATTGATAACCAGAATCTACAAAGAAATCAAGAAAATCCACAACAACAAAACAAACAACCCACTAAAGAGATGGGCCAAAGACCTCAATAGACATTTTTCGAAAGAGGAAATACAAATGGCCAACAGACACATGAAAAAATGTTCAAGATCACTAGCAATCAGAGAAATGCAAATCAAAACCACAATGAGGTTCCATCTCACCCCGGTGAGAATGGCTCACATTCAGAAATCTACCAACAACAGATGCTGGAGAGGATGTGGGGAAAAAGGGACACTAACCCACTGTTGGTGGGAATGCAAACTGGTTAAGCCACTATGGAAGTCTGTCTGGAGATTCCTCAGAAACCTGAACATAACCCTACCATACAACCCAGCCATCCCACTCCTTGGAATTTACCCAAAGGAAATTAATTTGGCTAATAAAAAAGCCATCTGCACGTTAATGTTTATTGCAGCTCAATTCACAATAGCTAAGACCTGGAACCAACCCAAATGCCCATCAACAGTAGACTGGATAAAGAAATTATGGGACATGTACTCCATAGAATACTATACAGCAGTAAGAAACAACGAAACCCAGTCATTTGCAACAAGATGGAGCAATCTGGAAAACATCATGCTGAGTGAATTAAGCCAGACCCAAAGAGAAAAATATCATTTGTTTTCCCTGATCGGTGACAACTGAGCACCAAAGGGGAAACCTGTTAAGTGAAACGGACACTATAAGCAACAATGAACTGATCAGCTCCTGTCCTGACTTTAGATGTACAATGTAATACTTTATCCATTTTAGTATTTGTTGTTATTGTTGTTGTTCTAGTACTATTGGTTGAACTCAGTAATTAACACACAATTATTCTTAGGTGTTTAAATTTTAACTGAAAAGTGATCCCTGTTAAATCTAAGAGTAGAAAAAGAGAGGGAGGAGATGAACAATTTGGAACATGCTCAATCGGTCTGGCCGCAAATGGTGGAGTTAGAAACGTGCCAGGGGATTCCAACACAATTCCATCAAGATGGCATGTACCAATGCCATCGCACTAGTCCAAGTGACCAATTTCAGCTCACAATTGATAGCTCTGATAGGTCTAAGACTCAAAGAGATCACACAAACAAGACAAGTATCTGCTAATACTAACTGATAGAATCAAAAAGGGAGAGAAAGATCCAACATGGGAAGTGGGATACACAGCAGACTCATAGGATGGCAGATGTCCTAAACAACACTCTGGCCTCAGAATCAGCCCTCAGGGCATTCGGATCTGGCTGAAGAGCCCATGGGAGTATAGCAGGCATGGAAAGCCAAGATATCATGGGAAAAAAAAAAAAAAAAAGACCTAAATGAATGATCTCTGTGAGTGAGATCCCAGTGGAAAGAACGGGGCCATCAAAGAAGGAGGTACCTTTCTCCGAAGGGAGGAGAGAACCTCCACTTTGACTATGACCCTATCGGAATAAGATCAAAGTCAGCGAACTCTAAAGGCTTCCATAGCCCTGGCAACTCATGACTAGAGCCTAGGGAGATTACTGACGCCATGAACAGGAGTGTCAAATTGTTAAATCAGCAACAGGAGTCACTGTGTACTTACACCCCATGTGGGATCTGTCCCTAATGTGTCGTCTAAAGCCAAGTGATGCTACGACTGGTACTGAAACGGTATTTTTATACTTTGCGTTTCTGTGTGGGCGCAGACTGATGAGGTCTTTACTAATTATATACTGAAGTGATCTTCTGTATATAAAGAGAATTGGAAATGAAAAAAAAAAATAACCTGGTGTTAAAATGGAAATGGCATAGAAAATTAATTAATTTGAAAAAAAAAATTCTGTAGGATCTCTGTCTTTAATGTGCTGTACATTGCTATTTAATGCTATAATTAGTAATCCAATGGTAGTTTTTTCACTTGATGTTGCTATATGGGCAAAAAGTTGAAATCTTTACCTAATATATACTAAACTGATCTTCTGTATACAAAGAGAATTGAAAATGAATCTTTACATGAATGGAAGGGGAAAGGGAGCGGGAAAGGGGAGGGTAGCGGGCGGGAGGGAAGTTATGGGAGGGGGGAAGCCATTGTAACCCATAAGCTATACTTTGGAAATCTATATTCATTAAATAAAAGTTTAATAAAAAAAAAAAAAAAAAAAAAAAAAAAAAACAAACCTGGTTAATGCCACTCTTAGGATCATTGGTTACTATCCTCACTATGTTTTTTATGACCTTCTCTAAATGTGATCAGAGTCGGCAAACTTGGAAGGCTTCCATAGCCTTGGCAACTCATGACGACAGCCTGGGGTGGTTACTGGCGCCATAAACTAGAGTATCAATTTGTTGGGTCAACAGCAGGAGCCACTGTGCACTTGCTCCTCATGTGGGATCTCTGTTCTTAATGTGCTGTACATTGTGATTTAATGCTATAACTAGTACTCAAACAGTATGTTTCACTTTGTGTTTCTATGTGGGTGCAAACTGTTGAAATCTTTATACTAAATTGATCTTCTGTATATAAAGAGAATTGAAAATGAATCTTGATGTGAATGGAAGGGGAGAGGGAGCGGGAGAGGGGAGGGTTGTGGGTGGGAGGGAAGTTATGGGAGGGGGAAGCCATTGTAATCCATAAGCTGTACACTGGAAATTTATATTCATTAAATAAAAGTTAAAAAAAAAGAAAATGAAATCATTATGTGAATATGTTATTTATACTGTCATGTTTATAGCACTTCAATTCACAATAGCTAAGCTATGGTATTAACCCAGATGTCCATCAACTGACAACTAAGTAAAGAAAATGTGGCATATATACACAATGGAATACTACTCAGCCATAAAAATAATGAAATTTTGTCTTTGGCAACAAAATGCATGCAACTGGAGACCACCATGATTAGTGAGTCTTAAAAAAATCAAGTATTTTCTCTGATATGTGAGAGTTAATATAGAAAATAAAAGATTTATGAGAATGAAACAGACATCTTATGATATGACTATTGTGGATATCATTTATGTTTCTACTTTTCACATGTTGAGCATTATGGTTACTGGTATATTAAGCCTATGATTATAATGTAAATTGAAAATATATCATTGCAAAAATTAAAGGAAAAAAGGAAAGGGAAGAAGGAATAAGAGAGGGTAGGAGGAAGTATGATTAATTTTTTAGAATTTTATTTATGAATTATATTAAATCTGTTCTCTTTCTATTAATAAAACTTTTTAAAAATCTTCCAGTTGCAACAATTTTGATACAAATCAATTCATTCTTATTTTATAGCTGAATAATATCTCATTGTGTATCTATGCATACATATTTGTTTATGCATAAATACATGTATAACAATTTTTATCATTTCATCTAATGCAAGACATCTTGGTTGATTCCATATTTTGGTTATTGTGAATAGGGCTGCTATAAACATGGTGGTTCAGGAATCTCTTTGATACAATGTGTTCACATCTGTAAGGTATATACCCAGCAGTGGAATTGCCTGATCAAATGGCAAGTCTATTGCTAGCTTTCTAAAAAAACTCTCTAGTGTTTTGCACAGGGATTGCAATAACATACATTCCCACCAGTAGTGTAGAAGAATCTCCCTTTCTCCACATCCATGTCAGAATTTGTTACTTTCTGTCTTTAGGATAATAGCTGTTCTCACAGGGTTCAGGTGAAGTCTCATTGTGGTTTGATTAACATTTCCCTGATGGCTGGTGATACTGGTCATTTTTGTCAATAATCAGTTCACTGTATGTATGTGGATTTTCTGGGCTCTTGATTCTATTCCAATGACCCACGTGTCTTATTTTATTACACATTGATTTTCATAGTGTTGCAATATTTGTTGAAGTCAGGTATTGGGATATCTCTGACTTGATCCCCTTGCCAGATCATTTTTTTTTATTCTGGATATTTCATTATCCATGTGAAATTTAGGATATTTTTCTAATTCTGTAAAGAATGTTTATAATGATTCTATGAAACTGTAGATTGCTTTAGATAATAGAGACATTTTATTGAATATTAATACTTCCAACCATAAGCAAGGAACATATTTCCATTATTTTTGTATTCTTTATTACATCTTCATCAATGTTTTATAATTTTCATTGTAGAGATCTTCCACTCCTTTATTTAAATGTATTCCAAAATATTTTATTTTGTGGCTATTTTAAATGGAATTTCTTTCTTGCTTTCTCTTTTTTTTTCTGCTCATCATTACCTTGTAAAACTGCTTTTCGCTACTCTCTACTCTCCACTTATCACAAGGCTTCTCACATCTGAACTGTGGGGATATTTCCTTACATATCAAACAATGCTCTTATAATGCAATTCAATTTTGACACTATGTCACTATGAGCTAGTATCTATAAATCTCTTTGAATTTATTAATTTTCCAGAACGACTCATAGGAATTTAACTACAATTAGTCATTTTTAAGGGTACATAAAGAGATTTTGGAAAAATAAAATTCAAATATATGAACCTTTTATGCAATTTTTTAAATCATGCACAAAAATATTTTAAAGATTCATTTATTTTTGTGAATGTTAGAGTTACAGAGAGAGGGAGAGATGGAGAAAGAGAGAGGAAGATCTATCTACTGGTTCACTCCCCACATGGCTGCAATAGCTAAGTTGGGCAAGGCCAAAGCCAGGAGCCAGGAGCATCAACCAGGTCTCCCACATGGTTAGTGGGGAGCCAAACACTTGGGCTGGCTTCTGCTTTTCCAAGGCCTTTAGCAGCGAGCTCATTCATAAGTGGAGCAGCTGGGTGCAAACCAGCACCTACATGGGATGCCAGCATTGTAGATGGTAGATTTACCTGCTACGCCACAACACCAGCCCACAACTATTACATTCCACATATTTCCCATGAATTTCATGATCTCGCATATTGTATTATAAATGATATTGTAAGATCTACAGCTGAACAGTTAGATGAAAAAGATGCATAGGGTGAGGGATAGGAGAAAGGGCACAGAGATTCCAGAAACCTACCCAGAAGGTAGTTCACCTAACCAGAAGCTCACTGAACCCTGGCATTTTATGTCTCTATGGAAGTTTCATCAAATAGGTATAATTAACTGAATCATTGGGCACTGATGGTAAACTCAACTTTCAAACACTATCTCCTCTTCAGACATGGGTGTGGGGAGAGTGAATGTCTCAACTTTCTAGTCAGACATTGACCTTTTGGGTGATTAGCCCCCAGCTGAAACTATGTAGGAATCCCCAGTTATCAGTCATCTCATTTACATAGAAATGTCATTTTTGTAAATCTGGAAATTTCAAGGGTTAGGAACTGTGTGTCAGGAAACCGAGACAGAGACCAAATATATATTTTACAGAAACATATAGGCTATATGATTAAATAAACAAGCAGCATGTAAAGTATCACCTTGTTAATTAACATAATTAACATAAGCAAGAAAACAATTTGTCATGTGTAATGACTTTGCCTAAATTGTTTAAATCTTCAAATGTAAATTCTAAAACTAATAAAATTTCAAATAACTTTTAGATGTCAATTTTAAAGTTTAGGTTACAGAAAGTTATATTCTACCTCAAGGAGTAGTATGCATGTATTTTTGAGTGATATAGATTAGGTCTATATGTTTTACTTCTCAAAGGGAAATTATCCCTAAGAAATGGAGAGACAGTGTGCAAGGATTTGACATAGATGGAGAACCCTGCATACTACAAATGAAAGAGTTCAGAGCTTTTAAATTGCACTATGTAAACTGAAGAGCCTGCTTAAATAACAGATCCATCCTTCTTTCTCTTTTCAAATAAATTGAAAACAAAATGCTGACTTCATAAAAAAATAGTGAAAAAGCAGTATTCCAGAAGAAGCGTGAAATTTAATTATTATGCAAAACTTATAGAAAAATGTACTTCTTAATGTTTTACATGAATGTGCTGGGTAATAATTTTGAGAATAATAAATATTCAGAAATAAAAAAAAATAGGTAGCAATGCTTTGAGGGGTGACTTCCCATTGAGATTATTTGTCAGCATCTATTTGATGTGTAGTAAAATAGGCACAGAGAAAGCACAAATTCACTTACAGGCATTTGTCTACAACCCTAGACAAAGGATTTACTGAGGAAGTTTATGCATTGAAAATGCAAGTCCAAAGGCTCCTTTTATATTAGCTAGCATTTGTCTCTTCTAAGATCCAATCTGTTCAACAGACTTCAACTATGTTCCTATATTGCAACAATAAAGGACTGCAATTAAAAACATTTTAAATTTGACTTTGCACACTGCTCAAAGCTTTTCCAGAGGAAATAATGTGTGTCTTTTACAACAGCCCATTCTTCATTCTCTCTTAAATTAACTGCATAAAATGTGAGCAAATTTCCATGTCTAGTTAGAACTCATTATTCAGTGAAGTCTCCTGGAATTAGGATTTTTTAATCATTTTTTCCTGTGCTCTTTAAGCATCTTTCTAACTGAAACAATCCCAAAGAACACTAATATCATTGTACCTATTAATTCTTATTTGCTTTTCATGAAATGGTAAGAAGCATGGATTTTTTCACATTGACCATGTATGTGTGTGTGCAAGTACATTTTAAAATATATTTATTACCAAAAAAAGATGTAACTGGAACCTTGCAAATATAATATTGAAGATCATGACTCAGAGATTAAACCTAGAATAAATAGCCAACAAGATAAAAAAAAGAATAAGGAGACATACAATGAAGTCTTAAATATTTTAAGTTTCGTTGTCTGGCATGATCATTTTGTAGATTTAATTTAAAGATGTCATAAGCACTATTTGCTACTGTGCTGCTGATGCTGCTGCCACCACACTCCTCACAATGTCAGTCAGGGTCCATGTCAAATCATAATGTGATGCTGTCAAATTTGTAACTTGGAGCCTTTTCGCTTTTTCACTTTTATTTCCAGAATTTCCAGATGCAACCCTGACAATTTTAAGGAGCTCGTGTTCCATAGAACATGTCTGATCTAAATCCTACTATCAGCAAATGATTTCATGTTTCTTATTTGTTTACAAAATGAACTGTAGCAAGTCAATAGCCAAAGTTAAAATAATTCTGTTTAAGAAAAATAATGGCACTTTTAACCAGATTCTACTGGGATAATGAGATCTTTTCTATCAGGAAAACATATTTACAGAGACAGGGATCTAAAAAAGCTGAGAAATCCAGCATAGCATAATTATATACAACTTATCCTAAAAGAATAAAAACAAATTATGCTAAATGTATGTCTATAAATAACCATTATTATTAAGCCATGAAAAAATCTGAGGTTAGAATTATGATCAGTTTAGCAAAAAATTAAGGGTTTGGTTTTTACCAGTTTGTAGCAACATCAGCCATATCATTAGACAAGTGATAATAAAGGGCGAACATTGTGACATAGCAGGTAAAGCCACCACATGCAACACTGGCATCCCACATGGGTACCAATTTGTGTTCCGGCTACTACTGATCCAGCTCACTGCTAATGCTCCTGTGAAAAGTAGTGTAAGATGGCTAAAGTGCTTAGGACGCTGCCACTTACGTGGGAAACCTGTAATAAGATCATGGCTCCTGAATTCAGCCTGACCTATCCCTAGCATTATGGCCATCTAGGGATTGAACCAGAGGGTGGAAGATTCTCTTTCTCTGTCTCACTTTTTCTCTCTCTCCCTCTGTTTGTGTGTGTGTGCACATGCGTACACATCCCTCTCTATAACGCTTTAAAATAAATAAATACCAGCATAATGAAGTATCTAAAATCACCATATTTGAATATTGTGAGTACATTTCATTACAAACCTTCTCTTACCAAAGGCTTAACTGAGCATTCAAATTAGTTCATCAACCCTGAACATAATGATTAAATGAAAAAGTAAGAAACTAAATAAAAAACTGCTGTGCTTTCAAGGGTACCCTATGTTTTGAACACGTGACACTGTTATTCTCAGGATACTAGTTTAGGCTTCAAAAACTAAGCTTCATGGTAGCTACTATCTTCTTAAAATAAATAAACTAGTGCCAGCATTGCGATATAATGGGTAAGACCACTGCCTGGGACACTGACAACACATATGGGTGACAGTACAGGTCCTGGCTGCACCATTTTGTATCCAGCTTTCTGCTAATGCGACTGGGAAAGCAGTGGAAGGTGGGTCAAGTGTTTGTCCCCTGCCATCCATGTAGGAGTTGCAGATGAAGCTACTGGGCTTTACCCCAGTCGATTCCTGGCATTGTGGCCATCTGGGGAGTAACCCAGTTGATAGGAGATTCTCTCTGCTTCTGTATCTCTCCCTCTCTCTCTGTAACTCTGACTTCAAATAAATAAATAAATATATTTTTTAAAAAATATAAATTAACAGACCAGAGGGGTATACAACAGCCACATGGCAATAGGTATTCTACTATTATTACCAAAATGCTGAAATATGGCTTTAAGATTTTTATAGTAGGACTATAATTGCATCACTTCTAAAATCATGAGAAACTAATGATGAGAAATCAAGGCCATGGGATTCAAAGAGGTCAAAATATATTATGACCTGTATCACATCACATCTTGTTGCATGCCATCTCTTCTTATAATTCAAGAAAGAAGCTGCTATTGCCCTGTGGTTTTTTTTCAGTTGAAGGTTTGTTCAGCTATATTTCTCCTCTGAATTTTGAGAAGCCTTGTTCTTCAAATTGTCTTTTCTTTTCTATCACCACATTATTATCTAGCAATGGTTGCCTTAGCAACTCTTTAATAAGGCTGCAACTCTCAAAACTTGCTTTTGCTGGAGAGTCTTCACACAGCCTTTCTAATGAAGCCAATAGCTTGTGCTAATAATTATGCAAAAACATAATTTCTGATAAGAAATGTATTTGAGAAGCTTAAATATTTAATTATTTTCTTTTTTAGTAATATAAATAAAACAGATTTCATGTATTTCATAGGTACAGTTCTGATAACCATATTTAATATATTTTATTAAACATATAAGAGATTACTGAATGTATATATCAATAGTCTAAGTTGTTGTATAAAATAATAAATAATTATAGCATTTGACATTAGCTAAGCATCATTTTTCAAGATAATAGATATGTTTATGACCATTACTTGTCAACTTTCTCAAATAAGTAAATTCATGTTAACAGGGGTTGGTTCAGCAGATAGGATTACTATAGTATATAAATTTAAATAATAGCAATATTTCTCTTAATGTATTATACTTCCTTTTAAGCTTCTATAATTTAATGTTAATAATATATGTTCAATAATTGGCTTGCAAATTTCTAGAAAAATAAAATATTGGAACTTGAAATCTAGTAACTTATTATCTTGAGCCTATCAATAGGTTAGTTAATTGCTGAAGGTTACATTACTCCTAAGGACTGTGATATTTATATGTAATAGAGCTATTGAGGGGAGAAGATTCAAAGAAATGTGGCTATAGAGTTATCTTAGAAGTTCTAAGTGTTCCCTATCAGCACTGTCTACTCAAGCTCAACTTCTCTGGCATATGTCTCTCTGCTTGTGATGTCCCTGGAAATTTCTTACTCAGTACCTACCACTTAGTGTCACCGTAAGTTTTTTTTTTTTTCTTATTCGTTTTCTTTTGCTTTTAGTTTACATGAAAAAATTGTACATATTTATGTGGTATCATTCAATGTTTCTACACAGGTATATACTCTATAATGCCCAATAAGAATAAACATTAACTATTTCCTCAAACATCCAATTTTTATTTGATAAAAAAATTCAAAATCTTTTCTTCTAGTTTTATATGTGAATATATATATATATATATATATATATATATATATATATTATTCTTATCTATAGTCACTTTAGTATGTCATGGAACACCAGAACTTTTTTCTTTAACTCAGTACTTGTTGAACAATCTTTCCCTACAACTCCATGCTTCCTGTTCTCTGTAGACTGTTACTCACAATTCTTCTTTCAATTTCTACGGAATACCAAGTTACAGGATTCCATCTTTCTTTATGGATGACTAATATTTCATTGTACATATGTAGCATATTTTCTTTTTCCATTAATCACTATATGGACATTTATTTGTTTTCCCTCCTTGGCTACTATGAATAGTGTTTTAATAAACATGGGAGTGGGCTGGTGCCGTGGCTCAACAGGCTAATCCTCCGTCTTGCGGCGCCAGCACACAGGGTTCTAGTCCCGGTCGGGGCACTGGATTCTGTCCCGGTTGCCCCTCTTCCAGGCCAGCTCTCTGCTGTGGCCAGGGAGTGCAGTGGAGGATGCCCCAAGTGCTTGGGCCCTGCACCCCATGGGAGACCAGGAGAAGCACCTGGCTCCTGCCATCGGATCAGCATGGTGCGCCGGCCACAGCGCGCCAGCCGCGGCAGCCATTGGAGGGTGAACCAACGGCAAAAGGAAGACCTTTCTCTCTGTCTCTCTCTCTCACTGTCCACTCTGTCAAAAAAAAAAAAAAAAAACATGGGAGTGAAGACATCTTTTTGACATTGATTATTGATTTTTTTAAAAGATTTATTCTATTTATTTTAAAGACAGAGTCTTGGAGAGAGGTAGAGACAGAGAGAGAGGTCCTTCATCTGATGGTTCACTCCCCAGGTGGCTGCAACAGGCAGAGCTGCACAGATCCAAAACTAGGAGCCAGGGGCCTCCTCCAGGTCGCCCACTTGGGTGCAGGGGCCCAAGGACTTGGGCCATTTTCTACTGCTTTCCCAGGCCACAGCAGAGAGCTGGATCAGAAGAGGAGCAGCTGGGACTAGAACTAGTGCCCATATGGGATGCCAGCGCTTCAGGCCAGGGCTTTAACCTGCTGTGCCGCTACACCACAGCGCTGTCCCCCTTTGACATTGATTTTATTTCCCTTAGATATTTTCCCAATCGTGGGATTGCTGGAACATATAGTAATTCTATTTTCAGGTCCTGGAGGATTCTCTACAATATTTTCCATGGTGGCTATAATAGTTTGTATTCCCACTAGCAATGTGCATGTGTTCCCTTTGCTCCACATTTTCAACAACACATGTGAGGTTTTATCTTCTTGATTACAGCCAGTCTACCCTGAGTGAGGAGATATTTTAGTGACTTTGATTTGCATTTCTCCAGAGATATTGACCATCTTCTAATGCACTTGTTGGTCATGGTATGTTTTCCTTTGAGAAATGTACATTTAAACCTACTGCCCATTTGCAATTGGAGGTTTGGTTTTTGTTGTTTTTTTTTTTTTTTTTTAATATTGTGTTGTTTGAGCACTTTAAGCATTCTGGTCATTAACCCTTTGTTAGATATATAACTGAACAGTTTTCTCCCATTCCACAGATTGTCTCCACCCTGTTGATCATGTCCTTTACTGTGCAGAATTATCTATGGTTGCCTTTGTTTCCTGCACTTTTGGGTCTGATACCCCCCGCAGCACACATGCAAAATCCTTGCCTATTACAATGTCCTAAAGCATAACTCCTATGTTTTCTTTAGTATTTTTAAAGATTTAGTTTTATGTCTTCAATCCATTTTGAGTTGACTTTAGTACAGGGTGAGAGATAGGGGTCTACTTTCATTTTGCTGCAGGTATATATCCAGTTTAGTTATGAAAATGCTATTCATTTTCCAGTGACTGCTCTTAGCACCTTTGTGAAAGGTCATTTAGCTGCAGGTGCATGAGCTTGTTTCTAGGGTATCTATTCTGTTCTGTTGGTCCATATGTCTGTCTTTATGGCAATAATGTGGTATTGTGATAGTGTGGCTCTGGAATCTATTTTGGAGTCAAGTAGCATAATGCCTCCTAATTTGTTATTTTTGTTTAATTTCACTTTGGATACCTCAGGTATTTTTTCAGTCCACACAAATTTTACTAGAGCCTTTCGAAGAAAATGTCATTGGTATTTTGAAAAGTATTACATTGATTCTGTAAATTCGTTTTGCATTTTAACAATATTGATTATTCCAAGCCATGATGTGGAATATTTTTCTAGTTTTTATATGTCTTCTTCAATTTATTTTATCAATGTTTTATAGTTTTCATTTCAGAGATGTTTCATCTCTGGTTAAATTCATTCTTAGCTACTATTATTTTGTAGCTATTGGAAATGAGTTTGCATTTTTTGTATTTTATTCTGATAATTTTCTATTGGTGTATAACAATGCTACTGATATTAGAATCTTAACTTTGTATTTACTACTTTCCTAAATTCAACTATTATTCCTAATGGTATTTATTTCTAATACTTATTGGTGGAGACTTTGATGTTTTCTCCACATAAGATCATGTTAACCAGAAAAATTGTACAATTTTACGTCCTTCCTATTTGCACTCCCTTTATTTTTTCTCTTGTCTAATTGCTCTGGCAAGGAATTCAAGTACTGTGATGGACAACAGCAGTGAAAGTGGACAGCCTTTGCTTATTACAGACAATAGGGAGAAAGTCTTCAAATTTTGTCAATTCATGTGATGGTATTGTGTTGAGGTCTGCTCTTATATACCTAATCTTTAAGAGTTTTTGTCATTAAGAAATGCTAGATTTTATCAAATGCCTTCTCTACATCAACTGAGATGATTATATGCTATTATATTTTTATCTGTTAATGTGGTTTATCAAATTTATAGATTTGTATGTGTTAAACAATCTTTGCATCCTTGGAATTAATCCCACTTGGTCATGGTGAATAATTTTCAATCTTATGCTGAATTTGGTTTGCTAATATCTTGTTGAGAAATTTTTCATCACATTTCAGAAGGAATATTGGCCTGTAATTTTCTCTTCTTGTTGTATTCTTGCTTGATTTGGGTATCAAAATAATGTTGGCCTCCTAAAATGAGTTTACAAGGATCCTTTTATCTTCTATTTTTTGGACTAATTCAACAGAATTTCTCTTGATACTTCAAATTTGTGGTAGCATTCAGCAGTAATGCCATCTAGTCTAAGGCTTTACCTAGATGAGAGATTCTTTACTACTGTTTCACATTTCTTATTTTTTATTATTCATAGGTATTCTATTTCTTCATGATTCTATCTTGGCATGGTGTATGTGTCCTATACCTTTTCCATTTCTTCCAGGTTATCAAATATGATGCTATATAGTTGCTCATAGTCATCTCTAATAATCCATTGTATTTTTGTCTTGTCAGTTGTAATGTCTCCCTTTCATATCTGGTGTTTTTCCCTCTCTCCTTTTTTCTTAGTTAGGCCAGCAAATCATTTGCCAATTTTGCTTATCTTTTCAAAGAACCATCTCTTCCTTACATATACGGTTTTGTACAACTTTTTTATTTTCTATTGTCTGCTCTGAGTTTCATTATTCTTTTTACTTCTTTATGTTTGATTTCTTCTTGTCCTATTCATTGAGGTACAGCAATGAATTTTTTATTTGTAATCTTCCTGCTTTGTTGTTGTAAGTATCAATTCTTCTAAACTTCTATCCCATTATTGATTTTGCTATATCCCACAGATTTTGTGTTTCATTTTTCATTCACTTCAAGAAATTATTTAACTTCCTCCTTAATTTCTACTTTGATCCACTGGTTGTATAAGAATAATTTCCTTAATTTCCAAGTATTTAGATAGCTAACAAAGTTTTACTTGTTATTGAATTCTAGATTTCTTTCATTGTGGTTAGAAAATATACACAATATGATTCGAGTATTTTTTAATTTTTGAGTTATTTTGTAACCAAGATTTGCACTAGGGAATGCTCTATTGAGTAGAACATGTATTCTGTACCCATTGGACAACATATTCTGTAGGCATCTGTGGGTTCCAATTGATATACAGTACAAATGAGCTCTTCTGATTCTTTGTTTATTTTCCGTCTGAGTGTTCTGTCCATTTCTGATAAGCAGGTGTTAAAGTTTTCTACCATCACTGTAGTGGAGTCTCTCTATAGGACTATTAATATCAGCTTTATGCATTTGATTGCATATGTATTTACAATTATTTTTTCCTCTTTCTGGATGGAATATATCATCATTACCCAATGACCTTCCTTATATTTAATTGCTTTTGATTTAGAATGCATTTTATTTGATATAAATATGGCTATTACTGCTTGCATTTAGGTTGAATTGGCATGGAATATCTTTCTGTTTTTATATAAATGTATTTTTTGACAGGTAGAGTGGATAGTGAGAGAGAGAGACAGAGAGAAAGGTCTTCCTTTTTGCCGTTGGTTCACCCTCCAATGGCCGCTGCAGCCGGCGCATCTCGCTGATCCGAAGCCAGGAGCCAGGTGCTTCTCCTGGTCTTCCATGAGGGTGCAGGGCCCAAGGACTTGGGCCATCCTCCACTGCCTTCCCGGGCCACAGCAGAGAGTTGGCCTGGAAGAGGGGCAACTGGGATAGAATCCGGTGCCCCAACCGGGACTAGAACTTGGTGTGCCTGCGCCGCAAGGAGGAGGATTAGCCTGTTAAGCCACGGCGCCGGCCTCTGTTTTTATATTAAGTCTATATGTGTCAATAGAAGTGAACAGAATTTCTTGTAAGATACATATAATTAGCTCTTGATTTTTTTTATCCATTCAATCACTCTATACCTTTTAGTCAGATAATTTAATCGATTAACACTTAAGGCACTTATTCATAGGTAAGGTTTTACTATTGTTGTCTTGTTTATTTTTTTAATTGTAGCTACTATCTTTCTCCATCTTTTACAATATTCCTTTGTGGTGTCAGTAATCTCCCTAGGCTCTAGCCATGATTTGCCAAGGCTATGGAAGCCTTTAGGGTTCGCCGACTTTGATCTTATTCCGATAGGGTCATAGTCAAAGTGGAAGTTCTCTCCTCACTTCAGAGAAAAGCACCTCCTTCTTTGATTACTGATGCCATAAACAAGAGTGTCAAATTGTTAAATCAACAACAGGAGTCACTGTGTACTTATGTCTCATGTGGGATCTGTCCTTAATGTGTAGTCCAATGTGAAGTAATGCTATAACTAGTGCTAAAACAGTATTTTTACACTTTGTGTTTCTGTGTGGGTGTAAACTGATGAAATCTTCACTTGGTATATACTGAATTGATCTTCTGTATATAAAGATAATTGGAAATGAAAAAAAAAACCTGGTGTTAAATTGGAAATGGCATAGAAAATTAATCAATTTTTAAAAAATATCATGTAGGATCTCTGTCATTACTGTGCTGTACACTGTTATTTAATGCTATAACTAGTACTCCAACAGTATTTTTTCACTTGGTGTTGCTATGTGAGGGCAAACTGTTGAAATCTTTACTTAATATATACTAAACTGATCTTCTATATGTAAAGAGGATTGAAAATGAATCTTGATGTGAATGTAAGGGGAGAGGGAGCGGGAAAGGGGAGGGTTGCGAGTGGGAGGGAAGTTATTGGGGGGGGGAGCCATTGTAATCCATAAGCTGTACTTTGGAAATTTATATTCATTAAATAAAAGTTTAAAAAAGAATAAATGTTAATATAAACTAGAAAAAATATTCCTTTGTGATTCTGTGTTTTCTATTTATTTAGTATTTATATAGTATATATAAATATACATATATTTATTTAGTATTTTATTTGGTATTTAGTGTTTTGATTCTGTGCTTATTATTTTGGTTAAGTGCATTTGAGATGTTTGCTTTGTTGTTACTATAACACTTAAAAATGAATTTTGGATATCTAAACCCATTTTGAAATTATGCCAATTTGATATTTATTATAAAGAAGAGAAAATAAGCCTAAAAGAAAAGAGGTAACAGGCCGGTGCCGCGACTCAATAGGCTAATCCTCTGCCTGCGGCGCCAACACCCCAGGTTCTAGTCCCAGTCGGGGCACCGGATTCTGTCCTGGTTGCCTCTCTTCCAGGCCAGCTCTCTGCTGTGGCCCGGGAGTGCAGTGGAGGATGGCCCAAGTCCTTGGGCCCTGCACCCGCATGGGAGACCAGGAGAGGCACCTGGCTCCTGGCTTCAGATCAGTGCAATGCTCCAGCCACAGCGCGCTGGCCGCGGCGGCCATTGGAGGGTGAACCAACTGCAAAAGGAAGACCTTTCTCTCTGTCTCTTTCTCTCACTGTCCACACTCTGCCTGTCAAAAAAAAAAAAAAAAAAAAAAGAGAGAGGTAACAAATGAAAATAATTCTAGACTTACATTCCACTTCTTCATACATTTTAAGCTATTTTTAAGATTTATTTATCTTTTGGAAATGCAGATTTACAGAGAGAGAGGGAGATACAGAAAGAGAGAAAGTGAAGATCTTCCACATGCTGGTTTACTCTCCCAAATGGCTGCATTGGCCAGGGCTGGATCAGGCCAAAGCCGGGAGCCAGAAGCTTCACCCAGATCTGCCACTAAGGTGACAGGGCCCAAACACTTGGGTCATCTTCCACTGCTTTTCCCAGGCCATGAAAAGGGGGCTAGATTAGAAGAGGAGTAACCAGGATACAAACTAGCATCCATATGGGTTGCTGGTGTTGTAGGCAGCATCATTACCTACTATGTCACAATATTGGCTCTCATTTTGCATTTTTTTGTCTTATTGTAATATCTTTCTATTATGCCTGCTTAACATAGTATCAGTATTATTTTTAAATTGGTTATTTTCCATCTATATTTTCTACATTGGTTGTCTCTTAAGATTTCAATGTAGTTGCTTTTAGTCATCACACTAAAGATATGAAAAGTTTAGGTGTCATGTGTACTATATCAGAGCATTGCAAATTTGTGTAGCTAAAATAATCACCATTGAGCTTTCTACCTTACACTACTTTCTTCTTATTCGTTAACAA
This sequence comes from Lepus europaeus, assembly GCF_033115175.1. Taxonomy (NCBI): domain Eukaryota; kingdom Metazoa; phylum Chordata; class Mammalia; order Lagomorpha; family Leporidae; genus Lepus; species Lepus europaeus. The sequence continues at coordinate 66,163,221 of NC_084831.1, forward strand.
CCCTTTCTTTCAATTGAGATATTCCATTTAGCATTTATTGTAAGACACATTTGTTGTTACATGTTTTCAGGGTTTATTTGTCTGGCAATGTCCTTTATGTTGTCTTCTTATCTAAAGGATCATTTCATTAGGTATACTATTCTTTTTTTAAAGATTTATTCTATTCATTTTAAAGAGTTGCAAAGAGAGGTAGAGACAGAGAGAGAGGTCTTCCATCTGCTGGTTCACTCCCCAGATGGCCGCAAAGGCCGGAGCTGAGCTGATCCAAAGCCAGGAGCCAGGAGATTCCTCTAGGTCTCCTACATGGGTGCAGGGGCCCAAGCACTTGGGCCATCTTCTACTGCTTTCCCCGGCCAAAGCAGAGAGCTGGATCTGAAGAGGAGCAGCCGGGACTAGAACTGTGCCCATATGAGATACCGGTGCTTCAGGCTAGGGCTTTAACCTGCTGTGCTACAGCACCAGTCCCAGGTATACTATCCTTTACTGGAAGTTTTTCTCCTTAAGAACTGTGAAAGTCTCATCCCATTCACTCCTGACCTGTAAGGATTCTGCTGAGAAGTCTAGAGTCAGGCTTCACTGACACCCCTTTTTGCATTTTCTGTTTATTTTCTACTGTAACTTTGAGAATATTATCATTATCTTTAATTGAAAACCTTAATTATAATATATCTTTGGTTATAATTGGTAGAGTTGAAACTGACTGATGATATCTGACCTTCTTTTACCTAGAAAATGGTACACTTCCTAGATTTAAGAGTTTTCCTGTTAATATATCTTTGACCATGGTTTCTACCCTTTGGCACTCCCAAGTCCCACTTGAACCCCATTAGTCAGGTTGTTGCTTTTTTTCATACAATACCAAAGTTCTTGACATCATTATTAATTCCACTTGATTCTTTTTTTTTTAATTTGAAAGTCAGAGTTACAGAGAGGCAGAGAGAGGGAGAGAGAGTGAGAGAGAGCAAGAGAGAGAGAGCGCGCCCTGATTCATTCCCCAGATGGCCACAATGGCCAGAGCTGCGCTGATCCAAAGCCAGGAGCCAGGAGCTTCTTTCGGCTCTCCCACACAGATGCAGGGGCCCAAGGACTTGGCCATTTTCTACTGCCACAGTTTCTCAGGCCACAGCAGAGAACTGGATTGGAAGTGAAGCAGCTAGGACTCAAACCCGCGCCCATATGGGATGCTGGCACTGCAGGCAGCAGCCTTTGCTGCTTGACACAGTGACAGCCCCTCCACTTGATTCTTTTTCTTTTTATCCTTCTGTGTATTTTCAAATTGCCTATCTTTGACTCTATTGATTCTTTTTTCTATTTGATCTATGCTAATATTGAAGCCTTCTTTTACATTTTTAATTTCATTTAATGTAGTTTTCAGTTAAATGTATCTGACTTCTTACAAATTATTTCCATCTTCTGTCTAGTCTATCTCTTGGAGCATTAGTTCCCCTTTGTTCTCTTGAAGTTCACTGAGTTTCCTTAAAGCAACTATTTTGAATTCTTTATCCAAACATTCAAAAATGTCAGATTCTAGGTGGTTGATTTCTGGCTCTTCATTTTGTTCATTAGATAGAGTCATAGTTCCCTGAGAGTTTTTGGCGTTTGTTGGTCTATGGTTTTATCTATGTGTTAAAGGATTAATGTCTTCATGATTGAATTTCATCTGTGCATGTCCTTCAGGGAATCCTAAGCAGTGCACTTACTCCGTAGCATATGGATTCTTCTACCATTTCAGCACTAGGTGGCACCAAAACTGAGATTTGCTGAAAGTCTGCTGCCGGTTTGCCTTACTGCTGTGGTAAAGCCTTGGACTCAGATTTATCATGTATCTACAGTCGGCATGTCACTAAGACTTTACTGGGGAGGCAATAAAAAAGGGGTAGTTTGCCCCTACAAATTTCCCTTGGGGCCACAATCGGTCCAGACACCCGACCCTGTGGCAACCAACAAACACTGCAGCACCACGGTAAAACCATATCCACATTGCTATGATCTGTCTGCTGCTGAAATCAACTCTGTGGCCTGAGGCTGCTGCCACTGTGTATGGGGACCATTAGGATATTCCCAGTGATTTGCTTTTCCAACTTGCCCATAAGTTCCAAGAAGTTATCATGTAGTTCCTTGCTGTATGTCCTAGATTGGAGAAGGGGTGATGAAAGAAGTCCCCTAGTCAGCCAGCCTGTCACTAAACCGGGTCACAACTGCCTCTCACAATCTTCAGGCTCTGCACAGTCTTATAGGTGTTTGCAAGGCCCACATGAAACTGATGCTGATATGTGACAAAATAAGCCTATCCCACTGGTCACACATCCCTGATGCCAGGAAAATTCTACAGGGTCCTCCTGTAGCACTGGCTTGGGGATAAATCTTCGGGTTACTGAGGTGCTGGCTCTCACAACAGTAGCCTAGTTCTGAGCTCTGAGCCATTTTTTTTTATTATTACTGTAGTAGGCCTGGTACTGTGTTTCAAGTCTGAGATCTGGTCTTAACTCATTCTTCCTCTCTTGGTGACAGACAAGGTATTTTGTCCATCCTATACTACTTGGGCCTGAAAGAGGTGTGATGTGGCCAATTCCTTCTTTGCTCCTTAAATATTTCTCATCTTATCATTATATTAAAACCAGGGCATGCCGTCTCTCATCTGGTTTCTGTAGCTTTGGTGAAGGCTACTTGGTGCATGAATAGCTGTTTAAATTAGTATCTCTGGGGGGAGATGATCACCAATTATCTCACTCCACTGCCATCTTGCTCCACCTCATTGGTCACTACAATTTTATGACATAAACATATCTTGATATGTTAAAATATCAACTCATGGTCTGATACCTACCCACTTTCATTGTTAATCTGAGAATGTGCTTCTCAGCTTTGAATCAGTCAACCTCCTTCCTCTCGAATGAACCTCTTTTCAGTTTGAACTATTCCTCTTCATTCTTTGCACTTTTTCTACCAGTTTCTTCCTTCAGATGCCCAACCTCACAATGACCTTAAGAGAAAATGGGCACCGTGTGAGAGAGCATGTTGAAAGGAGATCAGAGCATGGAACTCCTCAAACCCAAGGACTGGCAGTAACAAATGAGTCATCACTGACCAACAGCCTCAGCAAGCAGTGCTTAGGGCTAACAAAACAGTGAAGAATTGAAATTTTTTTGACACCCATTTATTACCTTTTCATCACTCTCCTTATGTATTCTCAGATGAGCTGTCTCTTCTTTCCTGTTTCTTTACTCTCAACTGTGCTGCCCTTCTCCATGACTAGGTCATCCAGACCCTGCTCATGGGAACATAGTCAAAGAACCTTTCTCCTTTATCTACCTCCTCCACATTAACTGAGGATGTCAGTCCTCCATAATATTTTGTTAATGCCTGTACTATGATCAAGAGCAATCTATTAAGCAGAAATGTATGGGATGCATTTTATGTATATACACTAACATATATTCAGAAATTCAGAGATAAATATAACTGGAAAATATTCCTACACCTAGATCATACTTTTTTGGAATACATAAACTAATGATAGCAGAAGTTGTTTTGGAAAAAGTGTGAATCAGTTTGGTTTTTACTCATCCTCAAATCTCATTGTGTATGTATACACCCAGCTTGATTATATTCAGGTTCAATCTTGACATCAGCTTAATTACAATAGAAACATAAGTCTACCATCAGAAGAGAAAAAAAAAAGCTGTTATTTTCAAGCTCTTTATTGCTCTAATTAAGGATCAGTAGTATTATTTCCTAGTTTTAAAATCAGAGATGGGGTGAGAGATACTATCTAGAATGAAAATATCCCAAAGGGAATCATATTTGGATTCAATAAACGTTTATGGAACATTTACTATGTGACAGGTACTAGGCTAGAGATTTTCCAAATGTCATTTAATCCTTTCTTACAACCTTCTATTTTACGGGTGAGAGAACAAAGTTATCTGACAAATTAATCCCAAGGCTCTTAGGAGCTTGAGCATGGCTACTGGGGAAAATAACACAAACACCAATGTCCTATTACATATGAGAGGACAGAATATAATATAATTAATTCATTGTTACATGAGTATTAACAAAATAAATAAAGCCATGCATATTCCCTAATAACACGCTGTAAGGAATGATTCCATGGTTGATTCTACATGGGCAACATGTGTGCATTTGTTACTGGTACTAAAAGAAACAATTACTGTTTTCAATTTATTGTTATTTGGATTTATTTGTTTGTTTTGTTTAAATGGGAAAAGAAGCGCTATGGGCAGAGGTTGTGCAGATGAAGTACAATAAATTGCCATGAAACTTGTATGACATTCCAATTCAACCCTAAACGTTATGAAATTCGAAGCAAGATAATCTAGCATGAAGCAATACTTAGGCTTTAGCCCTCTCTGGTTTTGTAATTGTTTACTCTTCTTTGCCCTATGAATTCTTTATGACTCAGCATATCAAAAATGCACCAACAGTTGCAGCAGATAAAAGATCCTCCCCCAAGTGCAATCCATGGGGAGAACACCATTGGAGACCAAAAGAGCTGTCTGACCTTTCTCAGTGCATTCACTGTTTGGGAAGTATGGTTTTCATAGTAGCCACTCCACTATCATCACAAAGCACCTCACTTCTGAAATATCTGTCCCTCTCAAGATAGACTGCTTGATGAAATTATTAAGTAACAATTTATCCAAAACACTTCTCTTCTCACTTTCTATTTAGCTATAATTTTGTTAGTCATAAAGTATGAATCAAAAATTCAGTAATCATATGTTCTTTGAGTTTGCCCTAGTAGCTCACAAAGGGATGACATACCTATAATCACATAGTTTTGTTGTTTTTTTTTTTTTAACTGTTATATTTCTAAAAAAGCCTTAAAGGAACTTATACTGTGAGTGTAAAGGAGGAACGAGTTTATACTGAGAATATAAGGGAGTTCATGTTGTGAGAATGCATATATATTTATATAATAAACTATATCCAGACTATATTCACACAGTCATATGATATGAACCGAATATTTTAGAGTTAAAAGTATTCTTAAAATGAATGAACCTATAAAATGAGTCTATATCATTTAGCTGGGGTATCAACAAAGAAATATCTATAGATTCATACTTACTTAGAATTATTTATACAGATTATAGAATGTCTAATTACAAGTAGAGTCCATTTGAAAAATCATGAATCATAATTTATATTGGATTTATAACAGAAAATGTATATATAAATGTATAACCCACAGACAAAAATGAGTTACTTTCTTGGCATTTTAAGTAATCAGAAAAACACAGGGCAGGTTTTTAAAGAATTCATATCTTGCTTTCTCTGATGCCGTGGTGTTCTTTTAAAAAGATTGAAAAAGACTAGAATTCATTACAAGTCCTTAATTGCCAGTTTCCCTACAAAATAGATGTTTATGTGCAGGCATCAGAATAGCTACCATTCATTTGAGGGAGATCTTGTACAGCGAAGTTTAAATAAACAGCAATGTTTTACTAAGTTTGCAAAAGCATAATTAGTCCTAGAGGCACAATATTTTTAAGCGTGAAATACTCGCTCTCCAGCTGTACTATTTGGTTTTGTAGTTTCCAAAGCGGCTTTATAGCCATTGCGTTGAAGTCCAAGCTTTCTCCTGACTGACAAGCACTTCACTTTGTGTGTGCTCTCAGAAACAGAACAATACATTGCCACAGTTTCTTTGATGGAAGTTATCTGCTACTTTTTTTTTTTAGTTCAGTACTGCATATAAACACTTCAGAACTGATTCCACGGAGGCCTGGTAGCATTAATTTGTATTTATTCTGTCATGCTGTTATATTAGGGATGAAATAACTGATTGGGAAATTCATGTTTGGGTAGAAATGCTATTTTAAATATGTTTTCTACAGTTATATATGAGGATCATAATATTAATTTCTCTTTTTTCTAACAAAAATCTAGTAGAAACCATTTTGAAATATCTAGATATTTTTGTTTTCAAGTAAAAATTTCAAAATTTCTTTAATGTGTATAGTAAATACCAAAATCAGTGTTTATAAAATAGTATTATTTTAAGAAATTTGTAAGTAATGCAACCTTCTTATTACAGCTAGTTCAATTAGTATATTTTGAGGTTTACTAGGACCAAAGTCACAGACCATAACATCAAGTGTTGATCACATTTAAATCAGTACACTATGCCATTCACATGGTGGAGTGTGTGTATTTATAATCTCATTCACTTGAAGACAGTAAGTCTCTGATTGCTAATATAAAGAATCCGAATATATACATACATACCATTCAGTCCAAGTTCATTACTGCTATTTAAGAAAAAATATATCGAGATGGATGTTTAAATGCTAGATGATAGGTAGGTAGATGGATAAATAGGTAAAGGAATAGATATTTTGTCTCTTTTTATTTGTCAACAAGCTACTTACCCTTTTTTGAGTAGTTACTGATGGTGTCTCAAGGTGGAATACCTTGCATACCTGTTTCTACTGTTCAGATCTTATCCATATTTAAAAATAAACCAAATTCTACCGCCTGTATAAAATCTTCCCCTGTCCTATCAAACGGGAGGTACTTTCTTCCCATCTTCACTGAACTTTTGAAAACAAGGACCATGATTTTCTTTTTTTATTTTTAAATTTCTTGTCAAATGGTAGATATTTAAAGACAATGGGTATGATAAAATCTTGTATCTTATTCTATAATACAAAGCAAATAAGGGATGTTTTGAGACCTCACATAATCTTGAGTCAAAGATCAGTTATAATGTCTCTGCTTAAACATCATAACCTCTGCCTCTAAAGAACAGAATTATCTGCTCTATTTTTCATGACAATTATTAATATTACAGTAAAGAAAAATAAAAATATAGGAACCCATGTTGTGAGGCACAATTAGGCCAACTTTTGCTATGTTTGCATCCCATATCAGAGTGCCAGTTTGAGTTCTGACTGCTCTGTTTCTGATATAGCTTCCTGAAAATGGACATGATAAAGGCAGAGGAAGATAACTTGGGCCACTGTCACCTATGTAGGAGACCAGGATGGAGTTTCTGGCTCCTGAATTCATATGAATGTTGTGGCTGTTTGGAGAGTTAATGAGCAACAAGAAGATTTGTCTCCATCTGTCACTCTGTCTTTCAAATAAATGAAACATTAAAAATACATAAAAATAAAAATGAAAACATAAATCCACAGCAAGAGAGTGACAAAGAAGACAAAAGCAGACAGAAATCTGATAGAGGTGTGGGATTTAACTAGGAAAAGCTGATGTAGCTACATCATGAATCAGCAATCATGACCTAGGCATGATGAGGGCTAGGGCCAGAGATGGGCATATTTTCAGAGTATAAATATGCATGCCTAGAACAAGATGAAGCAATTGAAAATTTTATGTTGAGAGGATTGACATAATCAGATCTATATTTTGTGAAGGCAGACCTGGATAAACATTTTGGATATGTGTGCATGTTAAAGACATGGTTTAAACTTCCTAGGTATCCATAATATTTTACAACTATTAAACATTACATTGGGGGCCAGCTTTTTGGCATAGCAGGTAAAGCTGCCACTGTGACTCCAGCATCTCATATGAGTACTGGTTCAAATCCTGACTACTCCACTTCCAATCTAGCTCCTTGCTAAGGTCCTAGAAAAAGCACTGGAAAGTGACCCAAGTACTTGGGCCCTGATCATCCCTGTGAGAAAACCAGAAGAAACTCCTGACTCCTGGCTGCAGCCTGGCACAGCCCCAGCCATTGTGGCTATTTGGGGACTGAACCAGTGGATGGAAGATTCTCTCTCTCTCTCTCTCTCTCTCTCTCTCTCTTTCTGACTCTAACTCTCAAATAAATTAACAAATCTTTAAAAGAAATTACATTATCTAAATTTAGGCTAGAGACCTGGAAAGATTCATTATTAATAGACAAGCTTCAAGAGGTTATATAATTAAATTATTACATTTTTGTAATAGCTAAGAGTGCATGCATGCATATACTCTGTGTGTGTGTGTGTGTGTGTGTAGGGCTTCAACTGTGAGACTTGAAGAATCTGCTACCAATAGGTTAAACACACATGTAAATCTAAGCGTTCACACATCCATCCAACCTTATAAGTTACTCTGAAGTTTACTTATCTTATTGTGTGAATTTTGATGTATTATCATTCTTTGCATACTGACCTATATGCCTTTTGAGATCCTAGAGGTCACAGGTTTCATTTTACATTTAATATTTATTTCCAGGACTCACCAACAACTAATACAGAATGGGTTACTGCATTTTTCAATTAAAAGAATAAATGAATGTTGAGAATTCTGCCTGCAAATCAACAGTCATCTCTCCTGTGAGTTTTTACTCCTTTTCTCATATTTGACAAAAATTTCCATTGGTTTAGTGATTTTTAAACACATTTATTCTTCTCCCCTAATTAAGTGTGGCTGCTCTTAAAAGACAGAATACATGTTAAGCTTTGTCTCCTCTGCTCCATTTGGCACAGTGCTAAGTATGGGATGGATATCAGAGTGTTCCACATATTGACAGACAATTAAGAGGTCATTCTTTAAAACATGAGAATATCTATGACTTTCTGATTTCAAAATGGATTTTCATCTAGCAATAATCCAATAACATAATTGCTTATAACCATTTATTTCATGCAAACACACACACACACTCACACATGCATGCACATAGGCACTACATTACAAAGGCCTGTGACTGGTGAAATTGTACACTTTTTTACATTAGAAACGTACTGAAATACATATTATATCAACAATATCAGTGATCATTTGGCCTAGAGATGTCGCAAATCTTAATTTCTTAGTGTATTCATTCTCGATTCTTAAGGTCTTAATTCTAAATTGGTTCAATACTCTAGAATGGAATGTAGAAGTTATGGTGCCCATTCCAATACCTAACATCATTGTTGAGAAGGAGATAGGGAAATTTCAAAATGATGTTAAAATGAAATAGAATGAGGAAAGCATATTTCAGCAAAAAGAAGCTAACCATTATCTTTAAATCAGTGACATAGTTTACAGTAATAACTAAGAGTGACTGTGGTATGCCAGGAAACGAGCTATAGAATTTCCCAGGGGTATTTAATATAACCTTCACAGATATCCTAATACGGTGCTCTTTCAATTTATGAATAGCAAATTGGAGTTTTGTAAGCTTAAATCAGATAAATAAGACATGTAAGATGTTGGATTAAGGTTCACACCTAGTTTTGATAGCATCAAAATACATATTCTTTAATTCTAAAGCATATCAAGTTTTATTATACTTGTTTCTAAAATGCATTCTTCAACAACATATTTACTTCTAAGCATTTACTTTATGCAATATATTTTACTCAGTGTTGTGAAGAGAAAGATAAATATGTCAAAATATATTCAATAATTTCACTTTCTAAGCAATTACTTTTAATATATCCATTTATTTCCTTTCCCTGTTGCTACGATGGTATCATAAAATAAATGAAACAGAATTATTTGTATTGAAATGACTGAATAAATGTAGGGCACTCTGAGTTCACTAGACAAAAGCATTCTATGAATTTAAGGTATTGTAATTATTATGAATTGGTGCAAAAACTCCATGGTTCATTTTGTCATGTACTTTGACTCTATCTTTCAAGTGTAACCTTCTATACCCGATTTTGCTAGCTATTTCAATTACTCATTTTTAAGGAGGAACTAAATACATAGATTACCATTTCACTTCCACTTGAATTAGCATGAGATCATGATATTGGGTGGTGAGACACAGAAGGAAGGGACATCAAGCCATTTTGCAAAAGAGCTTAAACACAAAGAGAAAGAGTATTTCAATGCTGAACTGCACAGTTGCAATTCTAGACATATTCTTATCTTGGCAGAGGGCATATTTCCACTCACAGATATAGTGTTTAGAAAAAAGGAATCCATGTGGATCAACTGTGATTTGTTATATAATTTTGTTTTTCTCAGGAAAGTTTGTGAAAACTCTGAATAGCAGTAATGCCTACTATTAAAAAATAAACTCATAAATATGAAAGTAAAAACAATTCATTTTTCTAAAATTACCATTTATTTTATTCTTTTATTTATTTGACAGGTAGAGTTTAGACAGTGACAGAGAGAGAGACAGAGAGAAAGGTCTTCCTTCCGTTGGTTTACTCCCCAAATGGCCACTACAGTCAGCACTCTGCCAGTCTGAAGCCAGTAGTCAGGTGCTTTTTCCTGGTCTCCCATGCAGATACAGGGCCCAAACACTTGGGCCTGGAAGGGCCACAGCAGAGAGCTGGACTGGAGGAGGAGCAACCAGGACTAGAACCGGCACCCATATGGGATGCTGGTGCAGAAGGTGGAGGATTAACCAAGTGAACCACGGCGCCAGCCCCTAAAATTACCATTTGATTTCAGTCTTTATTAGCTCTTGTCTGGATTGATAAATGTATAGTAATTAGGCTTTTATAGATAAGAAATTTCCAGTCTTCATGGATACCCCTGTTTTTTTTCCCATTTCATTGATGTCTATGATTATACTCTAAGCTCTCTTTAGAAATTTGATTTATATTTTGCATGTGTATATGCTATATTGACATGATAAACTTTCAATTCAGTTACATTATGAACTTCAGAAAAAGAAGAATCATTACAGTTTGTCCAATGTCACTGAATTTAGATTTAAAAAATAAAATTAAAAAAAAATTAAAACTAATACATTTAGAAATTGCTTCTAAATAAATTTAAGTGGCAAAGGGAATGGCTGTTAGAAAAATAGTTCCCCAAAGGAAGAGGAAATATTCCACATGCTGATTCGCTCCACAAAGGGATCCCAGTGGCTGGAATGGGCCAGGCCAAAACCAAAGCCTGGGACTTCATCCAGGGCTCCCATGTAGGTGGTAGGGCACAAGCACTTGGGCCATCTTCTGCTTTCCCAGGCACATCAGTGGGTATCTGGATTGAAAGTGGAGCAGACAGGTGTCAAAGCAGCACTCCCCTATGGGATGATAGTGTCACAAACAGCAGTTTAATCTGTTGTGTCATAATGTTGACCTTTTTTCTAGGCTTAAGAAGACAGTAACATTGCTAGAACATTAGTTCTAGATTTGCAGTTTTTTGTTTTTTGTTTTTTTTTTTTTTTTTTTATATAAACAATAGAGGAAATGGATGTTGTTTGAAAGGGTGTACCCACCACATTTCATCTGTTCTACTCTTGTAACTAGTTCCAAGTCCTCCAAATCGGGGAAAACATCCTGAATTGAGTTTGACAGCATTCTTCTATTTTTTCTATTCATACTTTACTCTCCTTTCCATAGAAAGAGATACATATTTATTCTTGATATTATATTTTATTGATGTCCTCTAAAAATAACATTTCTGGCCATATTTTAGGCAATGATGAAAACTTGTCTTTTATACCTTTTGGTAAATATATGAGCACATTATTTTGGCCAGTTTATGGAATATTTTCAGATTATCTCCATAAGGGAGGAAAGTGTATTCAAAGATTACAGAGGGAGATTATAAAGTATTGGTTTGATCTTTTCCTTATGTACAATTTTCTCAACATGGGAAAAATTAAAGCAATATTTAAAATTCACAAAATTAATGTGAACATATGAAATATTAATAACAGGTAGGTTTGCAATCATTGAAAGACTTTAAAGATTGGAAAAATTTTTGTTTTTTCATGATTATACTCCATGGATAGTTAAGTTATAGAAACCACCAAGTCTATAAACATTCCTTTTTTTTAATTTACTTATTTTATTTGAAAGGCACAGTCATAGAAAAATCATGGAAAGTCAGAGAAAGACAGAGAGAGAGAGAGAGAGAGATCTCCTATCTGCTTGTTCACTCTCCAAATGGCCACAATGGCTGGACCTGGACCAGAGGGTAGCCAGGAGTTAGGAGCTTCTTCCAGGTCCCCAACATGGGTGCAGGGGCCCAAGTACTTGGGCCATCTTCTGTTGCTTTCCCAGACACATTAACAGGAAGCTGGACTGGAAGTGGAGCAGCCAGGACTTGAACATAAGGCTGCAGGAAGTGGTTTAACCAGCTATGACACAGTGCCGACTCCCACAAACATTTCTAGAGTGGTACCTTTAGTGTACATTGTCACACTGGTCTGGTATCATATGATTTTGTTAACTTGGTTCAAATCTTTTCATAAGGAGTTGTCAAAATTACATGATTAAATTTCTTAAAACAATTAAATGTTCAAGTTAAAAGCTGAAACTGTGGGGCAGTCATAGTTAAGACTCTGATTAAGACGCCCATTTCTCATTGTCAGAGTATCTGGTTCAAGAACCAGTTATAGCTTCTCATTTATGCAAACCTCCACGCACCCATGTGGGAATCCTGGATCAAATTTCTGGCTCCTGGTTTTAGTCCCGGCCTAGCCCTGTTTGTTGCAGTCATTTGTCTTTGAACTAGTGGATGAGAGTACTCTCTCTTTATCTCTCTCTCTTCTCTGTGTGTGTGGAAGGAAGGAAGGAAGGGAGGAAGGAAGGAAGGAAGGGAGAGAGGGAGGAAGGAGGGAGGGAGGAAGGGGGAGAGAGAGAGAGAAAGAAAGAAAGAAAGAAGTCAAATTAAGTCTGTAGTTGATTTAAAAAAATCAAAGATAAATGCAGAACATAAAATGAAAAGTAAACATCCTTTTGTCCCAACCTCATCTGTAACTCGTTTTCCAAATGTAACCTCAGATTGTATGTGTCCTTCCAAAAATTATCTCTTAACTGATTCCCAAGTGTTTATCTATTTTTTTTTCTTGATAAATGATACCATGATGTCTATGCCTTCATACACATTTCACACTTACTAGTTGGCAAAAGAGTCTACATCAATTACTTCAATTCCAGCTTTTGATGTTTTAGAGAAGACTGTCATATGCACATCACATTCACATATATTTGCTCACTTGTTCAAATATGCATTGCACATTACAGTTTTCCCTGGGGGCCAGGAGGGAGTGCATTTTCTCTCTGTTCCAAACCAATATCCATATTAGAGATAATGAATTGAGCACTTCACAAAAGTGTTGGTTGACATTTGATCCATCAGTAAATAAATAAACCAGAGACACACTCAATCTGACTAGCTCAGAATCAGTTTTGAAGGAGCTCTGAGGAATTCAGCTAGTAACTTTTCTTCTGTTTTCTATTCACCATTTTGGTCTTTATACGTTCCTTATTGTGATCCTGGTAACTTTCTTTCTACTACCTGATTTGAGTCACATGACTTGTCATTTTCAGAATTCACAGTAGAATACTGGCAGTTTCATGTTATCATATTTTATTTTCTTACTTAAAAATGCTGGAAGTACAAATAGCTCTTGGTGCCCAGTATCATATCCCAGATTTTGCTATACAATTGTAGTTATACCACTAGTAATCACATTAATATAATTTACTTCCTACAGCTGCCTCCCCAAACCATAACTATTTCACTACCAAATGGTTGCAATTCACTGTTTTGAATTAGGATTATTATTCTTAGGTTTACTTCACTTAAAAATGTAATAAAATCTGGAAACATGTACAAAATCAGCTGCATACTTTTATTCTTTCTATAACTACTGTGAATTTATTACCAATTCTATATTATCTATTAATTACATTATCTATCCCATGGCTTTTCCCTTTTTTGTAAGCATTTATTTTATTTTATTATCATTTTTATGTTTTATTCTTTCATTTTTTTAAATTTTTGAGATAACATTTTTAATTTACATTATATTCAAAGGCTTAATGCTTCCATTAAAAAAAGAGTTCAACATATGAGAAGTAAAAGGCAGAAATATAAGCAAAGGCTATAAACAATAATCAAATGAAAAAATGTGCACTTCACTCATATACAGTAAATTTCAAGGTAGTGACAGTTCATTCAAACTATAGTAGTATATCAGTCTTAACAATTTTATCCATAGCTTTTCTTAATATTAATAAATAACTCTGTTTTAGAAAACATGCTTACTTCCTAAAATGCAAGCTTTGTACCATCAAATAGAAAAGGCACACTCCTCTTTCAGGAGGTTAGACTTTTCAGTTCATTTCTTTCCCCTTTTGCCTTGATGGCTGTAGAATCAGAGCTAACATAAGAGATACCTGAAATATGAAATGATTTATAAATCCCTAACTTTTACCCAGCTTTGAAACTAAGTGTATTTCAAACATGATTCATTCCACAGCTAGATGTAAAATTTAAATTTCCATATTGAAAATAAAATAATAACTTATTTTATTAGTTTCATATGTCTTCTTCAAAAATCAACTACAATAAATGGAAAAAATTGAAAACTATAATAGTTAATTTGAAGTCATTCTGATTATTAAATTAATCATCTTCCAAAATCAGTAAAAGTGTTTTTGAAATAGTATATAGGTCATAATTACATTTTGGCTTAACTTGAAAAATAATTTAATATTCTGAATTTCATATATGTAAAATAGATGAAGGTAAGCTAATAAAATATTCTTTAAAGAAACAGATTGAAAATTATGAGATAAAAATCAGTTTCACATTATATAAACAGGAATATGTACTTGCATTATAATTGCATGAAAATTCGGTTTTCAAAAATGTTTTTGGTTTAGGAATAGGCATGTTTTATTATTCTCATTTATTGAGGTAAATTGGCAAGTAAAAATTACATATACTTAAGGTGATGATTTGATATGCATATACACTGTAAAATGAGTACCATAATCCAGCTAATTAACACTTCCATCACTTCATATACTTTCCACTATTTTGTTTGTTGTAAGAATATTAAAAATATACTTACCTTAGTAAATCTCAAGTACATGATTTAGCATTATTAACTATTGTCCTTCTGCTATACATTAGATTCCCAAACTCACTAACCACATAACTGAAAACGTTGAACCTCTTGCCAATATTTCCTAATTCCCATCACCCTATCCTCAGCCCCAGACAAACACCACTCTACTTTGCTTCTGTGAGTTTGACTTTTTTCGATTCCAGGTAAAGTGAAATCATACAGTACTTGTTTTTATGTGTCTAGATTATTTCATTTAGCATAATACACTCCTGTACTATACATGTTGTTGCAAATGGTGGGGTTTTCTTTTCATAAGTGTGATATTATTTTATTCAAATTTAGGTTCTTCCCATTGCTTGGCTAAAATAAATATCTGAAAATTTCTAAAGTTTAAAACAGTGTTGCATTGTTCATAGCAAAATAAAAACTTCAACTAATATCATGTTCTGTTTAACATGTTATTCTTTGCCTTATAGAGGTAAAGGTGAGGAAAATATCTGAGTAAATGTACACAAATTAAAAATAGAATATTTTAACTAGTGTGGTTTAATGCACTTGAGGAAAGTCAAACTAATTACAACTACTTCATAAATATTTATAATTGAAATGGAAGCAGAAGGTTTTGTACCCAAAAGATCATCATAATTAAAAATTAAGTTATATATGGTATCAACAAGTGAACTTATCCATGAGGTATCTTTCTGGCATATGTATCTAAGCCCAGTGCTTAACCATGCTTATGTTCCTGTCTCATTTACCAAAAATATATTCCTTTCCCATATTTTGGGGAAGGAATGATCACTGAACCACTCCATTATATCTTCATGACTAGCTTAGTGGCTAGCATGATTCCTGGTGTGCAAGGTAATAAAACAAGATGATGCAGTCTGATCATTCAAAGTGTCAGAATGGAAGAATATGAAATCTCATTAAGTATACTGGCAAGTAGCCTTGTATTTATGAATCAAAGTTCTCAATTCCCACCAGAAGTAAGTAAAGGCATCTGTTACCACATTCTGTTCAAATGAAGGCATGTGTTCTGCACAGAATTCCAAAATCAAGTGTAGTCTGCAAACTCGTGCTTTGGAAACCAATTTTCCTTTGAATTTTTACTTTAATTTAAGTGTTGAGGTATGTTGCACGTGATATCATCTATTATTTCAAGCATAACCTAATTCACTGTATCTAACAACTTTTGTGTGTTGACCCCAAATAAATCAACAAGATGTGGCTACTTATTTTATTATGTCATTTATTTAATGGATAAATATGTTGCTTTTAATTAGTTGTGTCTTTTGTAAAATGAGAAAATGACCTACTTCATTGCATTGCTTTCAGTACCGGTATCAACTGCTGCCTATTCTAGCAGGTAGCAGGACTGTGGCTTTATTATTGCAGAGAGGGGGGTGATGTCAAAGGTGAAAGAAGCAATGGTAGTTCCTTATGATTATTAAGAACTGAGACTTGGACAATAGAGAGGGAAAAGAAGGGTGTAGAAGAACCACGAGGAAAAGAAAAGCTTTCTCAGGTCTAAACAATAAAGTGGTCCCCCTGGGTTGCAGGTGGAGAGAGACCCGTGAGTCTTGTATGGTTGCCCTACTCTGAGAAGAAAGGTTACATGGTGTATCTCGTGACACAAACTAATGCAAGTGTTTTCCAGCATTTTAAAAAAGATTTCCCTTTTCTAATCATTGTAGAAAAGTGAGAGAGACCCTGGGTCAGGAAGGATCATGTGATCATGTACAACAGATGCCTGTGAATCACAGTGACCTGAGTCAGACACCTGATGATGAAAGGCCTCTTTGTCCCAAATGGTGTAAACGCCCACAGTTTTGACACAATTCTAGAAGAATAAGGAGAACTGTATACACATGACAGTCTTAGAATGTTAGTTCAATTAAATGGAGCTCACAAGCAACATACAGCTGATTGCAGAAATAGATGATATATCATGCTTCATGTACACCTATGTTCAGAGATGCATACATGCTCTGGTATCTATCACAGTGCATGGTATTTAATAGGTATATAATAAGTATGAAATATTGTTTTTACTTTTGTTAAAAATAAAATAAAAATAAAAAAGCCATACAATTTCTAACAGGAAATTTCTAAAACCTCTCAGTTTCATATATAAATAGAACATGAAAAATTCACACTTCAAATAAAGAAATAAAAATTTAAATTTTCAAAACTCTATTCCACAGATAATCTATCTACAAAAACCAAAAGAATAAGTTTATATACTGGTAACCCAATCTCTCTTTGACATGTCTCCCTGTGTTGAAAAATTCCAACTCCATAATATCCATAATGGGTTTACTATATTGCTTCTATTTCAAGTAGAAATTCAAAATCTATAGTTATCCTCTATCTAACACTGGAGTGGAAAAAATATTTTAATGAGACAATTGATAAAATTCAAATAAAATTTAGTTAGTCCATAGCAATATACTAATGTTGGGTTCATAGTTTAGATGAATATAACAAAATAATACAAACTGAAAAGAGGTGTTGGGTATACAAAAATTCTCTGTACAATATTTATAACTTTTCTGTGAATTAAAATATAAACATTGAGGTTTTTTTAACCAATAAATGATTTGATGCATACATTTCTTTGCATTGAAGGGATTCAATCTGAAATAAACACCAGCTTCAGCTAGAAAATATTCTATGAAATTAATATTGAATGCATTCTGAATAGTTTTTTTAGTCATTTTTTAAAACAGTTTGAAAATGAATTGCAAAATGTATATTGTTATCAAATACTTATTGAGAACCTACTCTGTAAAGAGAGCTGAATTAGCTATAGATCATTATCTAACTAGAGATATAAATATGTATACAAATAATTATGATTCAGTAGGAAGAGTTATGTTTCCTAATAAAAGAGTTTACAATATTACAGAAATTTTTAAGAGAAAAAATATCTTCTCAAGTACTAGATCAAGGAAAATTTAAGGAAGAAGCTTTTTTTTTTTTTGGCAGGCAGAGTTAGACAGTGAGAGAGAGAGAGACAGAGAGAAAGGTCTTCCTTCCATTGATTCACCCCCAAAATAGCTGCTATGGCCAGTGCGCCATGCCGATCCAAAGCCAGAAGCCCGGTGCCTCCTCCTGGTCTCCCATGCGGGTGCAGGGACCCAAGCACTTGGGTCATCCTCCACTGCCTTTCCAGGCTACAGCAGAGAGCTGGACTGGAAGAGGAGCAACCGGGACTAGAAACCAGCGCCCATATGGGATGCCGGTGCCACAGTTGGAGGATTAACCAAGTGAGCCACGGCACCGGCCCCAAGGAAGAAGTTCTATTTGAAGTGAGCTTTGAATGATCATTTCCTTTTGACTGTAAATTGATTAGTGAAATGACATGACAAAAATATATAGTATATAAGACAATAGGGTATATAGAATTGAGGAGACATAAAAAATTACAGTGTAAAATAAAGGAGGAAGGTAAGTTTCTAGAATTTTGCAGAGCATATTAAAGACCAAGTAGTTGTGTTATATACAATTTTGCAGGGTTTTGACTTAGCAGTTCTGACAAGACACCTGTTTCAAAAGGTAGTATTCTTCTACAAATAGTGTCTTATTTTAATACAGAATCATAGGAGCTAGCACTGTGGCATAATGGGTAAAGCCACTGCCTGCTGTGCTGGCATCCCATATGCATGCCTGTGGAGACCTGCTGCTCCTCTTCTGATCCAGCTCTCTGCTATGGCTTGGGAAGGCAGTAGAAGATGGTCCAAGTGCTTGGGTCTCTGTACCAATGTGAGAGACCTGGAAGCAGTTCCTAGTTCTTGGGTTCACATAGGCTCAGCTCTGACCATTGCTGCCATTTGGGTGTGAACTACCCGATGGAAGACCTCTCTCTCTCTCTCTGCCTCTACCTCTCTGAAACTGCCTTTCAAATAAATAAATAAATAAATATTGAAAAAAAAAATACAGAATCATGGAAGTTTCCAAAACTTTTTCCACTTAGTAGGATAAATTAAAATCCTCCAGGGGACAGATCCTGAGGAACAGAGCAAGCCATCAGCTAGAAAAGTTCAATAGTTTATCAAAAGAAAATGTTGGCCGGTGCCGTGGCTCACTTGGTTAATCCTCTGCCTGTGGCGCCGGCACCCTGGCTTCTAGTCCCAGTTGGGGTGCCGGATTCTGTCCCGGTTGCTCCTCTTCCAGTCCAGCTCTCTGCTGTGGCCCGGAAGTGCAGTGGAGGATGGCCCAGGTGCTTGGGCCCTGCACCCGCGTGGGAGACCAGGAGGAGGCACCTGGCTCCTGGCTTTGGATCTGCTCAGTGCCAGCCTTAACGGCCATTAGGGGAGTGAACCAACGGAAGGAAGACCTTTCTCTCTGTTCTTTCTCACTGTCTATAACTCTCTTTCTGTCTCTCTCTCTCACTGTCTAACTCTGCCTGTCAAAAAAATGTAAAAAAATTTAAAAAATTAAAAATAAGTAAATAAATAAAAAAGAAAATGTTGACATATGCCAAGCGGTGACATGAAAAATCTATTATTTCCAAGCACAGAAAGTAACTCATTTATCTATAGGACAACAAAGGGTCAAGCTATGTAAGCAATGACAATAAAATTCTGTAGGAAAACATATTGTTAGCATAATGAAATCAGATATCAGTGCCCAAGGTACTGTGCTTCTATTTATGACAGCAATGCAAATTTACCAAAAAAAAAAAAAAAAAAAAAGTTTTATAGCTCTAGTACCTAGCCCTAGTTCATGGAAGATGAAGTAGCAAGTTAGAAATGGTTACCAGATTCTTGCCCAAATCCATGGAGAATTCCTTTCAATCCATGTCCATACAAAAGGAGGCTTTAATGCAACCATTGACTGCATAACAAATCTAAGACTTGACAGGCAACACTTATGCTAACTAAAGAACACTTGGAAGAATAACTCCTTGGCCAAGGTAACACTTTCAATAGAAATCCATATTTGGTTCTCTGAGTAACAAAGAAAATAGGCAGTCTTAGGCTTAGAAATGTAGCAGGGACCTGTGCTATGGTATTGCAAGTGAAGCCTCCACCTGTATTACCAGCATCCCATATGGGCACCAGTTTGTAACCTGGCTGCTCCACTTCTAATTCAGTTCCTGCCCAATGTTCTGGGAGAGCAGCAGGAGATGGCCTAAGTTTTTGGGCCCCTGCAAAGCATGTAGGAGACCTGGAAGAAGCTCCTGGCTCCTGGCTTCAGCATAGCCCAGTCTTGGCTGTGGCAGCCATTTACGGAGTGAACCAGCAGATGGGAGCTATTTCTCTCTCTCTCACCCTTCTCTATCTGTAACTTTGATTTTAAAATAAACAACTAAATATTAAAAAAAAGAAATGTTGGAGGTATAAAAGATAAAATCAGGACCCTCAGGATAATCAATACTAAATATTGTAAGTTTAGTTATGTTGAATCACAATGGGGGGGGTGGGGCAAGGGGACAGTGTTGTGTATCAATAGATTAAGTCTCTGCTTACTACACCAGCATCCCATATCAGAGTGCCAATTCAATTCTTTGCTGCTTTACTTCATATTTAGCTTTCTGTCAATGAGTCTGGTAAGGCATAAGGCAGTGGAAGGTAGCCCAAGTACTTGTGCTCTACCACCTATGTGAGAGACAAGAATGGAGTTCCTGGTTCCTAGCTTCAGCCTGGCTGTCTCTCTCTCTCTCTCTCTCTCTCTCTCTCTCTCTCTCTCATTCTTCCTTTCAAATAAGTAGTAATTAAATCTTTTAAAAAATCAAACCACACAGGAATGTCTCTGTGCATGAGGGTGGTAGATAAAGGGTATTAGGTATCCTGCTTTTTCCACTGCTATCCTCACAAACTTGGACAGGTTAAGCAATCCAATAGATCCGTGCCACCTAGGTTAAATGCACCTACTTTCTTTGGTGAAAAATGGTTCAAATGGAGAGGTCATCATAAATCTCTGAACTATAACCATGATTGTGTTATACCCCATGACTATAAATTGAATGTTGTGTTATGGATACAGTAGGATTTGTCTCCTCAAACCCATGTGGATATTTAAACTCTGATGTCTTAATGTTAATGATTGATTATTTGATTAAGGGTAGAGACTTCATCTCATCAGGGTAACTGAGAAGTGGGGTTGGTGGGAGGTCTTTGGTCACTGGGAGAATTCCCTCAGTGGTGAGGTTTCATTATTTCAGTTTAAATTTGGCCTAGTTTCTATCTTTCCTGGCTCATTATGTGAACATGTGTCTGCACCCACTATAAGCAGCCTCCACCAGATGTCCAAATCTTTAATCTCAACTGTAACCTGAAATGAAACTTTTCTTTCTCAAATGAGCTTCTCTCAGATATTTTAGTAAGGTCAATGAAAGTTGAGCTAATACATTCTTCCATGAGATTTTAACACATGTAATTTTTCTCACCCCATTTGAGCATTCTATATCTATTTCTAGGTCAAATAGTTTCCATCTTTAAAGAATTTATTTGATCATCACTAAATATATCTTCAATAATATTCAAGTGGATTATTTACAGAAAATTCAGCTTAAAATTTATGAACAGGTTAGTAAATTCAAATGAATGATAAGGTAAAATTGAGATGATTAACATTTCTGCTTTTATTTTCCAGAAATCAACAAAATATTATAAATTATTTCGAGTAAGTAAAAAAATAGCATAAACTCTTCAAAGAAAAGAAAAAAAAATTTGCTTGATATATTTCTGAATGGACTATAATAAAAAAATAAAGTTGGGGGCTGGATATTTGGCCCTGGTACCATAAAGGAGTGACTGGATTCAAGTCACACTTCTGCTTTCAAACCTAGCTTTCTGTTAATGTGCACCCAGGGGAGGTGGGGAGCAGCAGGTGTTGCCCCAAGTGCTTGTGTTTCTGCCACTCACATAGGAGACCCAGATTGAGTTCCAGGTTCCTGGCATCAGCCTGAGTGTAAGAATTTGAAGAATGAGTCAGTGGAAGAAAGATTTATCTGTGTGTGTCTGCATGCCTGTTTGACTCTCTATATCACTTCATCTCTAAAATGAATACAAAATAAGTAAATTTTTAGAATTTCAATAGGAAAAGGAAATGGTTAGTATTTTTCATTTTATATAGCAATGGAAACTTTACCTAGAAGATATATTGTATTTTTAAAAGATTTATTTATTTATTTGAAAGTCAGAGTTACACAGAGAGAGAAGAGGCAGAGAGAGAGAGAGAGAGAGAGAGAGAGAGAGAGAGAGGTCTTCCATCCGATGGTTCACTCCCCAATTGGCCACAACAGCCGGAGTTGTGTCAATCCGAAGCCAAGAGCCAGGAGCCTCCTCCTCTGTGTCTCCCACGTGGGTGCAGGGCCCAAGGCCTTGGGCCATCTTCTACTGCTTTTTTCAGGACATAGCAGAGAGCTTGATAGGAAGTGGAGCAGCCAAGTCTTGAACTGGAGCCAATATGGGATGTCAGTGCTTCAGGCCAGGGCATTAACCCACTGAGCTACAGTGCCGGCCCCAGAACATATATTTTTAAAAAAATTTTGTGGCAGCCTCTTACAGACTTTGAAAACCTGTGAGGCCACTAGATTTAAGTTGTTAGGAAAAGTTCTTTCTGAACAGTTACCAGAGGAAAGCTCTTTGATTTGGAGAAAATAGATGGGTGCTTTCTTTGTAATCCCACAGTGCTACTCTAATGTATCTTTGAGAAACAAAAAATATAAGAGATTTGAAAAAGTAGTAATATCTTAATTCTTACTTGTGTTAGATGTGTGATATGTGGACTTTAGATACTAGCATTTCAAATGAAAGTCACATAAGACTTAAACAAGTTTGTTTTTTTTTTTTTTTTTCAAAAAGCTTGATCTCTGTGAGACAAAGACTCTAAATACTGTGAACTAGGAGATTCACAAAGTGCTAGCATTAGGATTTAGTCAGTTTAATTCAGAATGTGTCTATTTAATTTGAAATAGCCACATGTGACTAACAGCTAACATATTGAACAAAGTAGTTCTAGAACATTAATTCTTTTTATAGTTTCTTTAAATAAAAGATATTACCGTTGCCAAATCCTATCATTACTAATAACTGCAATCCTCTGTATCAATATATCAATATTATACATCCAATTTGGCCACCATCTATTTTTCTTCCAGGTCATTCCTTCCAGTACCCCAACATCAACTATCATTTATCACTTTGAATCTATTAATCTTAACACATTTTCACATATCCATCTCCTTTTCATTATCAGTGTGATGTAATGTATTCAGTTATAATAATTCAGCTCTTCAGCCCCTTGCTTCTCTCTTTGTCAAACTCTGAAGCTGAATGTAGAAGAGAAAAGGATGCAACCATGATAGTCAATCTTGCTTTAGACCTTTGGCTACAGATTTCAGTGCTGCCAGGAAAACATTCTCTATATTGTTTATCAATTTCCTTCAGTACTCTTCTAAATAAATACCTACAACCTTGTTTTTCCCACTCAAGTCCTAATATTTCCTCTCCTTCAAAAACCTCAACTAAGGATTTGATTTCCGATTGCACTAAGAGATTTCAGTGAAGAACTTTTTCAAACTCACATTATCAAATCACCCACTGGCCAACATTCTCACCCATAAACACTGCCTCTTTACCTGAGGCCATTTATAGATCAGATTCCTAAAAAGCCAATTCTTCCTTTTTGTGTCATATCTCCTCATCTGTTGCATTTTTTTTCTCTTACATCTGTGCAAGAAAGAAGATAAAGGAACTGCTTAAAGAGATAAAGACATAGGCTGCTGGCTATTAAAGAAGAAAACATTCTCCAAGTATAGAAAAAAATATGCTATTGAGATTAGAATTCTTAAATAAAGCATACCATTGGACAAGTCACTTAACCAGAGAGAAATTTCCATGTAGTAACTGTAGCAGTGTTCCAACCTTATTCAAGAATATACATCCCCAAAGCTGACATGGTCTAGGAAAATAAGCACTTTAGCAACAACTATAAGAAGAAATGAGGCCGGCACCACGGCTCAATAGGCTAATCCTCCACCTGTGGCGCCGGCACACTGGGTTCTAGTTCCGGTCGGGGTGCCGGATTCTGTCCCGGTTACCCCTCTTCCAGGACAGCTTTCTACTGTGGCCCGGGAGTGCAGTGGAGGATGGCCCAAGTGCTTGGGCCCTGCACCCCATGGGACACCAGGAGAAGCACCTGGCTCCTGCCATCGGATCAGTGCGGTGCGCCGGCTGCAGCGCGCTGGCCGCGGCGGCCATTGGAGGGTGAACCAATGGCAAAAGGAAGACCTTTCTGTCTCTCTCTCTCACTGTCCACTCTGCCTGTCAAAAAAAAAAAAAAGAAGAAGAAATGAAACAATGATCATTTTTTCATTTTCTGGTCTTTTTACTTCTTGTGATTCTCATATAACCCAAGGAAGAATAAAGGATCACTACAAGTTCAATTTGAAGTTCTCACCTTATGGATAAGGATAACTTAATCAGATTTAATTTGGTTTAGAAAAAAAATAGCCAAAGTGATATCTCTGAATTTAAATGTGGTGATTAAAAATTCATACCTAGGGGCTGCCATCTACAGTGTCAGCATCCCATATGGACACTGGTTAGAGCTGCAGATGCTACCTGCTAATGTGCCTGGGAAAGTAGTGAATGATGGCCCAAGTGCTTGGAAACTTTCACCTGAGCTCAGGCCATTGCAGCCATTTGGGAAGTGAACCAGTGGATAGATTTCTGTCTATCTCTTCTTCTCTCTGTCTCTCCTTCTCTCTATAATTCTGCCTTATAAATAAATAAATAAACCTTTAGAAAAGATCACACCTAGTCCATATATGGCACAGTGCACCAACAATAAGGGCAAAAATAGACAAATAGGATTAAATAAAGCTAAGAAGATTCTACACAGAAAAAGAAACACTCAACAAAGTAAAGAGCAACTGACAGAAGGGGAGAAAATATTTTTACAGTATACATATGATAAAGACTAATATCCAGGATATATAAGCTTACGAATTCAACAACAAAACAATCTAATTAAAAAGTGTGTTAAGGATTTGAACAGGCATGTTTCTTTATTTATTTATTTATTTGACAGATAGAGTACGGTAGTGAGAGAGAGACAAAGGTCTTCCTTCCGTTGATTCACCCCCCAAATGGCTGCCATGGCCAGAGTTTGCCAATCCGAAGCCAGGAGCCAGGTACCTCTTCCTGGTCTCCGACGCAGGTACAGGCGCCCGAGACCTTGGGCCATCCTCCACTGCATTCCCGGGCCACGGCAGAGAGCTGGACTGGAAGAGGAGCAACTGGGACTAGAACCTGGCACCCATATGGGATGCCGGCACCGCAGGCGGAGAATTAACCAAGTGCGCCACGGTGCCGGCCCCTGAACAGGTATGTTGCAAAGAGTAAAGTACAAATGTCCAACAGACACACGAAAAGATGTTCAGAATCACTAGCTACCAGGGAAATGCAAATAAAAACCACAATGAGGCTTCATCTCAGCTCAGTTAGAAAGGCTATCATTGAAAAATCAAAAATAACACATGCTGGTGAAGAATTGGTGAAAAGGTATCCTAGTACACTGCTGGTGGTATTGTAAACCAATATAATCATTATGGAAGACATTATGAAGATTCCTCACAAACCCGAAAATGTATCTACCATCCTGCTCCTGGGAATTTACCCAAAGGAACTGAAATCAGCTTATGAAAGAGTTATCTGTACCCCCATATTTATAGCAGCTCAATTCACAATAGCTAACATAAATACTCAACCCAGAAATCCAAAATCTGATTACTCGATGAAGAAAATGTCCTATGGGGCCAGCCCTGTGGTATAGCAGGTAAAACCATCACATACAGTGCCAACGTCCCATAAGGGTGCCGGTTCAAGTCCCAGCTGCTCCACTTCCAATCCAGCTCTCTGCTATGGCTTGGGAAAGCAGTAGAAGATGGCTCAAGTCCTTGGGCCCCTGCACCCAAATGGAAGTTCCAGAAGAAGATCCTGGCTCCTGTCTTTGGATTGGTCCAGCTCCAGCTATTGTGGCCATTTGGGGAGTGAACCAGCAGATAGAAGTCTTTCTCTCTCACTCTCTCTCTCTTTCACTCTCTCTCTCTCTCTCTCTCTATTCCTCTACCTCTGTGTATCTTTGCCTTCCAAATAAATCAATAAATCTTAAAAATAGAAAATGTCATGTATAGAGTACTAAATCAAGTTATATTTTCAGTCCAGACACACTTGGCAAGGACACACTGACCTACTTTACAGGTGTCAAAGTTGCTAAGAGATGATTCATTCTGGTTATAGTGATGGCATATTCAGGCAATCATAGACTAATAGCCAGTTCAGCAAACTATAATACGCACATGTCAGACAGATTAGAGTCACGGATCATCTAGGTACCCTGACCACCTAAGATCAATGACCCAAAAGCAACTGATAAAATACATTATACTACCACCATGGACCTGGTGACTTTTACCTTGTCATCCTAGAAACCATCTCTCCATATTATCATTGGCAACAGTATCAGCACGGAGTAAAATAGTCTGAGCTTACACAGATTCTACAAGGCCAACCATTTCCTAAGTTTCAGTTTGATGTGGTTTGCCAATTAGCACCTCAAGATACAAATATAAATGTGTCTTGCAAGAACTACTCTAATCTTTGACAAAGAAATGTTGTAAGAAGGTAATGATAATTTTTTGAGATTCGATTGACCACTGCTCAGTCTGACACAGGGAAAAATATAGGATAACATATCCTTGTATACTCTGTAGCTTGGTGCTCTATCAAGAGCATTATAATTTTATTAATTCAGTGCTGTATTTGAACTTTTTTAAATATAGAAATTGAAAAATATATAATAAACATTATTGACAACTATTAAATATTCTAAATATATATAAATATATATAAAACTGTGTAAAAATTATTCTAACTATATCCTGAAAGATGTAAAAAAGAGAGAGAGAGAGAGAGAGAGAATAGGAAAAAAACTCCAAATGGACAGTATATTAAATAAAATAAAATAAAATAAAATAAAATAAAATAAAATAAAAAGTAATTTCAAGGGATAAATTTGCAAAAAGCAGGAAAGCCAGTAGTTGAGTATTTCATTCATGAATATATCCATGTTGTATTAAATAATTATTTATTAAACTTATTTTTGCTCTCCTCATGTTATGTTATGCATTGAGAAGGGAATGATGGATACTAGAATAAGATTTCTTTTAAAAAGAAATAGAAAATGTGTTGAGTGAAGCAAGACAAAGTAGGGCTGTAAAGCCTGATTAATGACATTTTGAGTACTAATTAATTGATGTTCAATAGATATTTTGTATTTGATGATTTATCTAATACAGAGTATAAAGCTACATGAGGACATTGGTAAGAAAGGATATAAAATGTGTAAAACAAAACAAAACAAAAACTTAACTGATTTTGTCAGTCTCTAAATGTAGAAATGAGAAAAAAAGAATCCTAAACATGGAAAAATATAATGAAGCCTTAATAGTCATTTCAGATAAAAATATATTCCTAAAGTAACATTTCTTTAGAATTATTATAAATGGGCAACTAAATAAATCATCTCATGTTTAACAAATCAGTATCTTGCAAAATACGGATTTCATTTTTAACTTGGCAAAGCAGTTTTGCAGCTGTCAATGAATAACTCAGGAAAATCTGAGCAACAAAAGAGCCATTATATGGAGAAGAGAAATTCCAGAGGAATAATGGAAAGCTTACTTAGGGAAAAATAATAATTTTCAATATATTTAAATACATATTTAGATCTCTCAGCTGCATTTTTGTCTGTACAAATGAAATGACTGATTTTGAAGATTTCCATAAAGAATTTATATAGACCCTTATTATTAAATAAATAAATAAATAAAAGATAAACTCCTTCCCTGCTGTTTTCAGTGAGCAGAGTAAGACAAACCAACTGACAATCTTTTCTAATCATTTAAAATTTATGGGAAACAGCATTTTCCAAGGTTGTGCTCAGACCTTCTCAGATAGTCATTAAATTGCAAGATTTGGGGGAAGAACAACTATAATTTTTTCCCATAGACTGTGAAAGACTTCATAGCATAGACATTAATATCATAATTTTGGCACTCATATTACCTTAGTTCAAATTCTTGTAGCACTATCTATTAGTTGTATGACCTAGCTTTCTCTGCCTTAATTTCTCACATGTAAGATGGGGATGCTAATCCCAGAATCCATGACCTATGGTAGTGTGAATCAGGATCACAATTCATTGGTGCATTGAGTCTGGTGAGGCAGCACACCTGTGCACACAATTTACATAAAATGATTCTATTACTTATAAACAGTCAGCACCCAAGATTCAAAAAAGTTGTCCAGAGCAGATAGTCTCATTTGCTTGGGCCTCATTACCAAAATTGACTGACACTGGAAAGCGATTCAATTCAGTTTTACCTCCCAGGGTATCACATGACTTGTTGGGTAAAGGCACTGAAAGACATCCTGTTTTCAGCCAGGACTAGAACAGAGCCTGGTCTGTACCAGACCGTCCTGTCTTATCTTAGGATGTTGTGCTGCCAGTACCTTCTATAGTTTTGCTTGAGAACTACAATTAAGAAAAGAGGGAAAATTAAATCATTCCAAGGTTACCTGGAGAAGTGTACCACAAAATGTTGGAGTAAATATAAAACATACTGCATAGCATAGTGCTTGGTCACATAAGACCTTACTGTGAATGACCAACATACCTGACTTCACTGTGGAGAAAATATTAAAGATAATTAAAATAGTAATAATAACTGAAGAAACACAAATCCAGATGTTGTAGACAAAGACAAGCAGGGACAGGGCAAGATGAAGAAAGGAAAAAGAAAATGAGGGCCGGCGCCGTGGCTCAACAGGCTAATCCTCCGCCTTGCGGCGCCGGCACACCGGGTTCTAGTCCCGGTCGGGGCACCGATCCTGTCCCGGTTGCCCCTCTTCCAGGCCAACTCTCTGCTGTGGCCAGGGAGTGCAGTGGAGGATGGCCCAAGTCCTTGGGCCCTGCACCCCATGGGAGACCAGGAGAAGCACCTGGCTCCTGCCATCGGATCAGCGCGGTGCGCCGGCCGCAGCGCGCTACCGCGGCGGCCATTGGAGGGTGAACCAACGGCAAAAGGAAGACCTTTCTCCCTGTCTCTCTCTCACTGTCCACTCTGCCTGTCAAAAAAAAAAAAAAAAAAAAAAAGAAAAGAAAAAGAAAAAGAAAATGAGAGAAGGCAAAGTTTAAGTTTAAAAGTGTAAATTAAGAAAAGAGAGAAAAAGATAATGTCCTTTCTAGGAAAGAGAAAAGTGATGGCCATAACAATGATGTATCACCTGCATCCTGTTCTTTAGTCCCCTTTGTTAGAATTTATGTAGGCCAATTATGACTATCTAGCACTTTTGATACAGCACTCTAATTAAGCCAAAACTCAATATGGCTATTGGACTAAATGCATCACACAATTCATTTTGTAACTGACCACTAATACTCAAAGTATGAGGTAAATCATCCTTCCCCCCCGCAGTCATGGAGGCGGTGATTACTAGCTATAGGATTTGCCAACAATCAATATAAAGGAAAGCTATTGTTTCTGAGCTATATCCCACAGTTTTGAAAGCTTGTTCATTTATTTTCTTCTTTCATCCTATTCAAGATAGGGGTTAGAAATCAATCCTTGCCACAAAAGTCCATGGTGGAAATAGGCAGATCATGAGGTCCCATAGCCAGGGGTCCTCAATGACAGCTGAGGCACCCAATGAAAAATCATGCAGGAAAGTAGATACTCTATGAGAACTCAATAGGAGAAATTACAAAGAATTTGGCTATTTTATTTCATTTTGAGTTTTATCATGTGATTCATGTGATAGGATTTTTGGATATATATGGTATTAATAATGTTGAGATTTATCAATAGTGGTGAAGAATAACTGGATGTTTCAGCCTTAAATCCATTAATTTTTATATTAAATTAACCTTTCTTAGTCTTTTTTTATTTCCCAAATACCTGCAGTAGTTCTGAGCTGGATACTGAATCCTGGAACCAAAGCCTGGAGCCTGGAACTCAATCTGGGTCTCTCATGTGGTTGGCAGAAACCCAATCCCTTCAGTCATCACCATGGTCTCCCAGGGTCTGCATTGGCAGGACGCTGGAGTCAGGAGCTGGAGATAGGTACTGACTTCAGGTGGTCTGATGTGAGACATGGGCATGTTAACCACTAGGCCACTGTCTCCTGTTAGCACTTTTTAAAACATATTTTTATTTCATTTATTTGAAGGGCAGAGAGACATAGAAAGAGAGAAGCAGAGAGATCATCCATCTTCTGCTTCACTATCTAAATATCTTATAATAGTCAGAACCAAGCCAGGCCCAAATCAAGAGTGTGGAACTCAAGCTGGGTCTTCCATGTGAGTGGCAAGGACCTAAGTACTTGATCCATCATCCGCTGCCTCTCATGGTTCATGTTAGCAGGAATCAGAAGCTGGACCCTGAAGCACAGAGGAACTTTGTACCCACACACTCAAATATGAGATGTGGGCATCCCAAGAGGTGTCTTAATTGCTCTTCCAAATTCCTACCCATATTCATCACTTTTGGTTGATTTCAGTCATCAAACAATAATTCTAAGTAATTCCACATTTAAATTCTGACTGCCTTTCAATAGGTAGAGTTCTGTGTATTTATGACCTGGGTCTCTATGGATTCTAATTTGGACAAAAAGAAAAGCATTCAAGCATCCAACCTTCTTAATATGAACAGAAGCCCTTTTCTTCATGATAACATTGTCATGCTTCCTTGTAAAAGGTAGAAAACATCTAAATATATATAACAACCATATGGAAAATTTTAAATATTGCACAAGGAAGAAGTGTCCTCACATTGTTGTAAGTAATCTTGGAACAACTGTTGGACACATAGGTAAAACTAGTGCTGTATGAAGATGAAGCTGGATTAAACCAGTTAACAATGGAAGAAAAAAAAAATCAATAAGTTGCTTCAAATGGTAATGCTTTGAACTTTAAAGATTAAAAAAATGGCTGTTGGGAAAATTTATAAAACTCTAGTATAGTTTCTAAAATTAATGTTTTTCACAGTGTTGCTACAAAAGTTGAGTTTGAGATTGAATTTAGAATGTCATGTGGCACTATTTAACCATTATTCTGTCCTAATTAAATATGTGTACAGGGGCTGGTGTTTTGGCTCACTTGGTTAATCCTCTGTCTGTGGCGCTGGCATCCCATATGGGTATCAGGTTCTAGTCCCGGTTGCCCCTCTTTCAGTCCAGCTCTGTGCTGTGGCCCGGAAAGGCAGCGGAGGTTGGCCTAAGTGCTTGGGTTCCTGCACCCCCGTAGGAGACCAGGAAAAGCACCTGGCTCCTGCCTTCGGATCAGCGCAGTACGCCAGCCATTGCAGCCATTTGGGTGATGAACCAACAGAAGGAAGACCTTTCTCTCTGTCTCTCTCTCTTATTGTCTAACTCTGCCTGTCTAATAAAAAGAAAAGTGTATATATGTCTAATACTTCAGCCATTCTATTTTAAGAAATACTGATTAATTAAAATTGTAGCTTAAATTATGTAAATATAGGCAAAATTAGCTTTAGTATTAGTTTTATTTTTTAGGATAAATCTCCAATCAAATGCCATGCTCTACCACATTCAGAATAAATTTTTGTGCTTACTTTAGAAGATTCATTTTTGTCTGTTATTTTATGCTAAGTCCCTCAAACAACAAGGACCTCATGTGTATATATAAGTGTATGTTTTGTGATGTACTCCACTAAAAATTCTGGTAATAGCCCTGTCTTCAACTCCCTGACAATGTGTTTCATTTAATTCTGAACACAAGAGGATATTTCTGCAAGGGTCTGGAGGGATTCATAAATTCAGCCAACTAGAGATTATCTGGCATTCACCTTCCCAGAGAATATAGTAATGATTTAAAATAGGAAAACACACAAAAAAAGGCCAAGTATCTCATATCAGAACAAAAGTCACTCTGTATTAAAGAAACATATTTTTTTTTATTTTTTATTAAACTTTTATTTAATGAATATAAATTTCCAAAGTACAGCTTATGGGTTACAATGGCTTCCCCCTCCCAAAACTTCCCTCCCACCCACAACCCTCCCCTTTCCCGCTCCCTCTCCCCTTCCAATCACATCATGATTCATTTTCAATTCTCTTTATATACAGAAGATCAGTTTAGTATATATTAGGTAAAGATTTCAACAGTTTGCCCCCATATAGCAACACAAAGTGAAAAAAAATACTGTTGGAGTACTAGTTATAGCATTAAATAAGAGTGTACATCACATTAAAGACAGAGATCCTACATAATATTTTTTTAATTAATTAATTTTCTATGCCACTTCCAATTTAACACCAGGTTGTTTTTTTTTTTTTTTCATTTCCAATTATCTTTATATACAGAAGATCGATTCAGTATATAATTAGTAAATATCTCATCGGTTTGTACCCATGCAGAAACACAAAGTGTAAAAATACTGTGTCAGTACTAGTTATAGCATCACTGCACATTAGACAACACATTAAGGACAGATCTCACATGGGATGTAAGTACACAGTGACTTCTGTTGCTGACTTAACAATTTGACACTCCATAGAATACTAGACAGCAGTAAGAAACAATGAAACCCAGTCATTTGCAACAAGATGTAGGAATCTGTAAAACATCATGCTGAGTGAATTAAGCCAGTCCCAAAGAGAAAAATATCATTTGTTTTCCCTGATCCAAAGGGGAAACCTGTTGAAGTAAAATGGACACTATAAGAAACAGTGACCTGATCAGCTCTTGTCCTGACTCTAGATGTACAATGTAATACTTTTTAGTATTTGTTGTTGTGGTTGTTGTTCTAGTACTAGTGGTTGAACTCTGTAATTAACACACAATTATTCTTAGGTGTTTAAATTTTAACTGAAAAGTGATCCCTGTTAAATTTAAGAGTGGAAAAAGAGAGGGAGGAGATGTACAATTTGGGACATGCTCAATCGGACTTGCCCCAAATTATGGAGTTAGAAATGTGCCAGGGAATTCCAATACAATCCCATCAAGGTGGCATGTACCAATGCCATCTCACTAGTCAAAGTGATCACTTTCAGTTCACAATTGATGGCTCTGATAGGTCTAAGAGTCAAAGGGATCACACAGACAAGACAAGTGTCAGCTAATACTAACTGATAGAATCAAAAAGGGAGAGAAAGATCCAACATGGGAAGCGGGATACACAGCAGAATCATAGAATGGCAGATGTCCTAAACAACACTCTGGCCTCAGAATCAGCCCTTAAGGCATTCGGATCTGGCTGAAGAGCCTATGAGAGTATTGTAGGCACGGAAAGCCAAGATACCATGGGGGTAAAAAAAAAAAAAAAAAAAAAAAAAAACAAGAAGAAGACCTAAATGAAAGATCTCTGTGAGTGAGATCCCAGTGGAAAGAACGGGGCCATCAAAGAAGGAGGTACCTTTCTCTGAAGGGAGGAGAGAACTTCCACTTTGACTATGACCCTATCGGAATAAGATCAAAGTCAGCAAACTCTAAAAGCTTCCATAGCCTTGGCAACTCATGACTAGAGCCTAGGGAGATTACTGACGCCATGAACAAGAGTGTCAAATTGTTAAGAAACATATTTCTAAAACAATTTTCTACCTTAGCCTTCTTAATGTGTAAAGAATACCAGAAAACTAATAAACAGTAAGCAATGTCATTACTTTTATTACCTGATATGCTAATGATAAGTTGCATTTTGGAGTTAGTGGAGAAGATATAACAATTCCCAAAGGTTTAAAATATTAACATTAGGCTATTTAAATAGTAACTAATCAAGCAAACTCTTGGAAATTATTGCATATACATGAGTGTTTAAATTTGTGTTATTCATACTCAAGTATGAGTCAAAGACTACAGAGGTTTTATAGGTGAAGTTAACCATGCTAAAAGAAAAATGCGTTAATAGTAATCATTTCTATGTCACTTTTGTTCTAGCGTTTTCTTTGGAATTGGAAGGTCTTTCTTTATGTATTCTTTTTCAAAGATCTGCTTGCTAGTATTTATTTTTCCAATAAAAGTTGCTCTTACTTACAATGTCTCATTTTTTTCTGAAGAGAATCTCCTCATTTCAGTGTACCAGGTGTGGACAGTCTGTGCAGTATTGCCACACTTGCTGAGCCTATCTTTCCACCTAATATTACTTGTTCAACAGCAACAAAGGTTAAATGGCCTCAAATGTCCTCAAAGCTTTAACTATTTAAACTCACAGTATCAACAGCCTTACTTCTTTAAAGAATACCTATTGTCTTTTAGACTTTAATAAAGTATCAGAATTCTCCAAGTGATTGAAAGTTAATGAGCATTTAAGAAGGCTTCACAGGTACCTTGTTAAGTACTGTGCAGCCTAAATAGCTTCAGGAGAGAAGCAAACAGACAATGAAGTTATAAGGCAAGATGATAAGTGGAAAATAAATTGTATCTGTTCTCTCTGTCTACCATAAGAATTAGTTTCAACACACTGGTAACAACAATTTGATATACTCTTCTTTCTAAAAGTAGAAGTCTGCAGAGTGGGCATTTAGCCTATTTGTTACCAGGCTGGTTAAAATCCTCTTGTCTCATATTGGTGCACCTCAGCTCCATACCCAGTTCTAGGTCCTGACTTCAGCTTCCTGCTAATACAGACACCAGGAGGCAGGGTATAGATTGAAACAGAAAAAAAAAAATAAGCAAAAATTGAATAATTTAAAACATCTGCTCTAAAGTGCAGCAGCATTATTCTTTTGGCAAAAAGAGTGGAAATGATAATTTCACTAATTACATAGCGAGAACAAATTAAAAATTCATTTTCAAACAATTGCTGTTAATGTCATAAAGTCAGATGGTAAATGATCTGACTTCTGCAGATGGTACTCCCCAATAACTATTGAAATCAGCATTATGATGCTTAACACAGATAAACCAGGTAAGCAAGATCACTTTTAGCATCTCACTGTGTCTTGACTTTTTTCCGCCTGGTTGGACTGCCTGTGGTTTGTTCAATTGTGATCATGGCAGCACAGTGACCTATAGAAAGATGAAAGAGCTCCCCTATTACTCAACTAGTATTGGCAGAACTAGGGCAT
The DNA here is from genome assembly GCF_033115175.1 of Lepus europaeus. Taxonomy (NCBI): domain Eukaryota; kingdom Metazoa; phylum Chordata; class Mammalia; order Lagomorpha; family Leporidae; genus Lepus; species Lepus europaeus. The sequence continues at coordinate 66,198,069 of NC_084831.1, forward strand.
GAACCCATATGTTTTATGCTTCCAAGTCCAGTTGTTCCACTGAAAGAAAAAAGCCTTTGCTAGTACTTAGAAAGAAGAAAGTTACATGACCATAGAATAAACTCAGATGAAGAAATTCCATCAGCAATTTGCGCTGGCAAAAAGAGAAGTAATTAGAGGTCACGCATGACAACCAGAGTAGGAAGCCCAAAATGGAAACTGAGGATAGGCAATGTGCTTTTGTTTTTTGAATCCTAGCAACAACATCCTGTTAACTGCGTTTTAATCACACGATTTGTAACACCATCAACGAGGACATTATGTCTTAGATAGTATTGTTGGAAGAGTATAGTTGTTCATATTAAATTGGTTTTCAACTATAAAGTTAATTTTAATTTTCTACAAAACACCCTATTTTCCTTCTTATATTTAAAATGTCAAGATTCTTTTCAATACATTAAAAAACACTAGGATTGCTATCATTCCAAGAGACCAACTATTCACTCCCAGAAGAATCTTCTTAATGCTGAAGCACATTTCCATCTTCATATCATCAGGAAATAGTGCTGAAGAAGAGCATGATATGTGGGGCCAGAGGGAAGAACATGAGCCCTAGTTCGCCACTCACAGCCACTCATTTGTAGGTATTTCATTTAATCTCCCTAAGCCTCAGTTTGCTCATCTATAAAATGAAAACAATCAGATTATGGTCCTGTATGTTTTGTTCATGTGTGTATGTCTAATACAACATTTTATGCTGATAAAATGCACAGGACAATTGTCTAAACCATATTAAATATTCAAAAATATTATCAATTATAAGATGCAGAAACTTGATATTCATCTATAAATCACAAATAATATTATATGTTTTATTGCTAGAGTTCTATTGATGTCAAGTGAGATAACATATGCAAGACACCATTGTAATGTGTGAAATATCATCATAAAGCAGTGTTTTGTGGTCAAGTCTGAAAAGCAAACCTAAATTACCTAAATTACCTCCTCCATAACAGAGATAAGAAATATAATAGTAACTAGAGAAACACAAAAGGAACCCACACAAGGGTAGGTGATTGGAGCAGTAGTTAAGACAACCCTTAGGGGCCGGCGCCGTGGCTCAACAGGCTAATCTTCCGCCTTGAGGCGCCAGCACACCGGGTTCTAGTCCCAGTCGGGGCGCCGGATTCTGTCCCAGTTGCCCCTCTTCCAGGACAGCTCTCTGCTGTGGCCAGGGAGTGCAGTGGAGGATGGCCCAAGTGCTTGGGCCCTACACCCCATGGGAGACCAGGAGAAGCACCTAGCTCCTGCCATCGGATCAGCGCGGTGCGCCAGCCGCAGCACACTGGCCGCGGCAGCCATTGGAAGGTGAACCAACTGTAAAAGGAAGATCTTTCTCTCTGTCTCTCTCTCTCTCACTGTCCACTCTGTCAAAAATTTAAAAAAAAAAAAAAAAAAAAAAAAAGACAACCCTTAGGATTCCCACGTCTCATATTGAAGTGCCTATGTTCAAGTCCTGGCTTGCTCCTGGTTCCAGTTTCTGGTTAATGTCCATACTAAGAAACAGCTTTGATGGATCAAATAACTGGATTCCTGCCATCCACCTAGGAAACCTGCACTGAGTTCCTGGCTTCCACCTTCAGTCGGATTCAACTCAAATTTTGTGATCATTTGAGGAGTGCACTGCTGGATGGAAGTTCTATCTCTCTCTCCCTCTCTCTCTCCCTCCCTCCCTCCCTCGTTCTCAGATAAATAAATAATTTTAAAAGCATAAAAAGAAAGAATACACATGTGAATGGCATAAGGCAGTATTCTAGATATCTATGGCATACCAAGTATGAACTCTTAATATATCAGACTATATTGATTCTCAAAATGAATCATTCTCTTTTCAAAATGAGAAGTTGAAAATATTTATAGGCAGTACTGGTTTATCTTCAAGGTTTGATGATGAACACAAACCAAAGTCCTGCTATGGTATGAATATGCTCCCCCTCCCCAAATTCTTCTCTTGGAAAATTAATCCCAAATGTAACAGTGTTGGGAGATGGGGCCTAATAGGAACTACTTAGGTCAGAAAGGCCCCACTCTCTTGAACAGATGAATGCCCCTATGAAAAGGGTTTGCAGAGATAGGATTGTTGTCTTGCAATCTTTCTCCGCGATCTTCCATCATAAGGTGACATAGCAAAAAGGCACATTGGCACTTTGATCTTACTTTTCAGGTCTAAAACTATAAGAAATTAATTTCTCTTCATTTTAAGCTACTCATTGTTTGGTGTTTAGTTATAATATCACAAACAGACTAAGGCAAGACTCATCCTAAAAACAAATAAAATGACAAAAATCAATTAGTTTTTTTTAGAAAACATGGAAATGGGGCCGGTGCCGCAGCTCAACAGGCTAATCCTCTGCCTTGCGGCACAAGCACACAGGGTTCTAGTCCCGGTCAGGGTGCCGGATTCTGTCCTGGTTGCCCCTCTTCCAGGACAGCTCTCTGCTGTGGCCAGGGAGTGCAGTGGAGGATGGCCCAAGTCCTTGGGCTCTGCACCCCATGGGAGACCAGGAGAAGCACCTGGCTCCTGCCATCGGATCAGAGCAGTGTGCCGGCCGCAGTGCGCCAACTGTGGCGGCCATTGGAGGGTGAACCAATGGCAAAGGAAGACCTTTCTCTCTGTCTCTCTCTCTCACTGTCCACTCTGCCTGTCAAAGAAAAAAAAAAGAAAAAGAAAACATGGAAATGGGGTTGGCATTGTGCTACAATGGGTTAATCCTATGTCTGCAACACCCACGCCCTATTTCAGAGCCCCTGTTTTAGTCCAGGCTGCTCCACTTCCATCCAGCTCCCTGATAAAGTGCCTGAGAAAGAAACAGAGGATGGCCCAAGCACTAGGGCTCCAACACTCACGTGAGAGATCCAGATGGAGTTACTGGCTCCTGGTTTGGGGTTGTTCCAGCCTTAACCTTTGTGGCCTTTGAGAGGGTGAGCCCATGGATGGAAGAACTCTTTTTTTCTCTGTCTCTCCCTGTCATTCTGTATTTAAAATAAATAAATCTTTTTTCAAAAAAAAGAAAGAAATATCTTGTCTACATGTTCACCCCCAGATGCCCACAACTAGTATTTGTCAAAGCTGAATCCAAGATCCAAGAACTCCATCCAATTCTCCCATGTGGGTGGAGGAAGTAGTATTTGCCACCATCTGGCACCTCCCAGGCACATTAGCAGGAACATGGATGTGAAGCAAAAGTGATGCTGAGACTCCATACCAGGCATTCTGATACAGGATGCAGGCATTCCAAGTGGCAGCTTAATCACGGCCCTATAATGCCAGCCCCCCCATCTTCTATTTTTTTAACAACAATATCAAAAGTGATAGGTCTACACCAAGATTTCTTGTACAATCTGTATTGTATGTTAAGCATTTAATCCCTGACTCCATTCAGCACCCAGACAAGTTTTTTGAGTGATTTCCCCTGTTAGGTAAGATTCTTTCTTCACAACTCCTTTTATCTACTCCTGACAAGAATTGGAAAACTTAATCAGTGAAACAATAAGAACATGAACAAGGACAACAAAAAGATATCAAGAGGAAAAATAATTCCAAAAGAATACATTTTAAAAAGAGATCAAGTTCAAGAAATAAAAGTTAATAGAAAAGATACAGGAGGTCATATTGGCTATTATTATGGTTATTAAGAATGTTAGAATCCATAATTTCACAAAATACTTTTACTGAAATATTAGCTTAATAAACTCTCTAAAACCATCTTGGATGTTAGTGTCAACACAGCAGGAGTATTACTGGACAGTGGTGGGCATTGTTTTCAATAAGAATAATTTTTATGTTTTGTTTATTTGTTTGTTTTTAAGGGAGCAACTGAAAGGGAAACAGTGAGATCTCTGGATTTGACATTCATCTCATATTATTTTTGATAATAAAAGAACAGAAGACTGGCCGGCGCCGTGGCTCAACAGGCTAATCCTCCGCCTTGCGGCGCCGGCACACCGGGTTCTAGTCCCGGTCGGGGCACCGATCCTGTCCCGGTTGCCCCTCTTCCAGGCCAGCTCTCTGCTGTGGCCAGGGAGTGCAGTGGAGGATGGCCCAAGTGTTTGGGCTCTGCACCCCAGGGGAGACCAGGATAAGCACCTGGCTCCTGCCATCGGAACAGCGCGGTGCGCCGGCCGCAGCGCGCCTACCGCGGCGGCCATTGGAGGGTGAACCAACGGCAAAAGGAAGACCTTTCTCTCTGTCTCTCTCTCTCACTGTCCACTCTGCCTGTCAAAAATAAAAAAAAAAAAAAAAAAAAATTAAAAAAAAAAAAAAAAAAAAAAGAACAGAAGACTAAAAATCAAAGCAGTTCCTGACTTCATCATAGTAGTCTAGATATATCTGATTTAAGGTGGTTTAGGGTAGTCTTAATTAAATCATTTAGATGAAAGAAAAGTCTGTTTTTCCTACCTTTTTTTCATATTTAAAATCTTTGGCTTCCTGAAAATTTTTCCACTATTGGAGGAAGTATGTGTATCAAAATCTTTTGTGTTAATTCTTAGAGTTTCCTTTTTTTTCCTTCAAAAATTGATTCTGATTTCATTTTATGTTTAATTGAGCTGGCCAAAAATAAAAAAGCAATCTAATAAACACATGGATGCTAATTTCTGGTTATGTTCATGCTATACAGCAATATTGGTTTTGTTTTTTTAATTTCTGGGGTTCTGGCTGTAATTTGCCCATCTGTAGAGGTAGGAAGCAATCTGAAATTACATCTCTGTGTATAACTATGGAACGTGGAAAGCTCACAGGGTGAAAGCAGGCATCTATTAATATAGTAAGAAACACAGGGATGGAATCAAATCCCAAACAAAAATTACTGTTTTGAAATCCAATTTATCATATTAAAATCCTTGTGGAGCAATTCCTTCTTCAGATTTACCTTTATAGTAATGAGAACATAATTTGGTATGCCATGATCTACAGCCTCATACCACCTGTTTGCTAATTTGTGAACAAGGACAACAAGGAAACTTGCCCAAATCAATGAACAAGTTAGGTAAGTTTCAAGATTCTGAAAAAGAAGTTGGAAGATAGGAGTTGACATTATGCTGAGCGGTCCCTTTACAATGATGAATGTCATGAATTCTATTTGCTACTAGAAATGTTAAAGCAGGTTTGCCTGAACTGTTTCCTATCTAAACAACAGTTTTAATATTTGAATGTCCATATGTGGCACATTGGATTTATCAAAAGCAGGTTAAGCTAGGATTTGTTCAGTAGTTTGGGAAGATTAGAGATATTTGTGGAGCATCCCTCTTAAAAAGGCCATGACTAGGACTTCAATAATAATCAGAAAGGGTAAGCACCACTCGTATTATTAGAAACTGGTATGGGAACGCTGTGAAGTTTATTTAACTTGAGGAGCACATCATAACTTCACTAGTCTGTGCTTTCATTACCATTTTGCTACCATGTCTTTGTTTATGCATCTTAAGTCTTATTCAGCATGAAAAATAACCAGTAGAAAATCCCAACAGCTGTAGCTGACCGTTCATTCTCTTGCCAGTTATAATTGCTCCTGAAAGTGGTACTCATTCTATAATTTCATGTCATAAAAACCATAGAATTCGATAGAACACACCTCAAAAATTGGAGGCTGGCAATTCGTCCTTTGGAATGTTGAATACATTTTTTCAAAGTTTGAATAAATTTACAGAGGGTGTATCTTCTATACATAGTGATGCCCATTCTTCTGGATCAACATTTATATTGCTATCTGCCACCTGAAGCTATTTGAATTTGCTACCCCTTCATTAGACAAATAGAAACCTTAGCTAATATGTGGCATTCAAAATGGTTATCAATTAAAATTTTAAAAGTATAGTTTTCAGTGTTTCTCTCCTCTGGAAACATGTGTCTTTATAATTCTGTACACAGGCAAATCCTTAGATTTTCCTAAGGTTTGATAGATGTCAAAGCAAGTGACATGTGGAATCTCTGCTTGGACTTTTCTTCACCGAATTCAGTTTTCTTTTGTGTTCACACATAAAGTTATTTATTTGTGCAAGCAGATAAAGATGTACCAGTTAAAGTTGAATTCAAACAATTTTCTTTTGTGTTTATAAATTTTCTTTCTTCATTTCCTCTTAGGTATCCTGAGTACAGATTGGACGTGCTAATTTTTTACAATGATATATCATTTACTGTAATTTTTGCATTCACGTTCAGCTTCTATCAACAGTATTAGAAGTGTTTGGTATTTTCAATTATCTATTTATTTGTGCTCTTAGTGGTGTAAGAGGGACATTGAAGTTAGCTTCAATCAGAGTCATTTTAATAATGGTAGCTTACCTAGAATTGAAAAATTAAATACTAATCATAAATAATATAGGATTTTATCTGAAGCAGCTTTCTTTGATTATCTATCATAGATGTATCTTAATATTATCCAGCAATTTGTGCTTGTATTTTATTAACATTTATTGTGAATAAATTCTTCCCTCAATTTTGAAATTTGTTGAGACCAGAAAAGTTCCATTTTTTGCTGTCACTTCGTGATGAATCTTACTGTGATGAATTATTAGGACAATGGAAATTAAGCAAGAGTGAAGGTTATAATTGTAGAAGGAAATAAATCTGCAACTCTTAGAGAGAACAGTAGGTTAGAAGATTTAATTCTTATTTTAAAGGTTCCTGTCACAATATGGTAACACTAGACATCAGGATTTGAAAGATGGCTTCAAAATCTCACTGACAACATTCCTAAGTGGCCAACTTTTCAAGTGTCATTGTGTGGGGTCTTTGTAGCTAACTTTTTTATCCTTACCATGATTTGAAGGAGCTAGTCTTTACAGAATGAGAAGTTAAGAATATGTTGTTTTGCAAAAAGTCAGGCAAGTTAGGGAAGAAAAGTGAAATTAACCTTTTTAGCTCAGTATGTGACATGCAATCATTGGAAAGAAATCTCAGGCCCCCCAAAATGTAAATGTGAGTGCAACTTCCTGATCTATATTAGCTTATCAGAATTAACTAACAAGCAGAATGTGTTCATGTCACAAATTGTGATTGAGAGCAATTATCATAAAATCTGAAATTTCTAAGGGAAATAGAATGGACGCAAATGTCAACGTTTTATAAATGTTTCCCTGCTTGTTTTCAATTTGTTTTCTGGTGAATTAGCTCATAATTATGATTTTTATGCCATGTGTTTTTCTCCATGGGAAATGCAAAAGGAATGCAAAATTAAATATATTTCTGAACCAGAAAGACACTGACATTGATTGGGTATCTTACAAAATATTCAATAACCCTAACAGTGATTTGTAATACCAATGCTATCTTCTTTTTACAGATGAGAGAATGTAGGTCTTGAAAAACTTTAATAGTATTACAAAGGTTAGGCAACTAGTAAAAGGGTATCATGATTTGACCCTAAGCCTATTTAACCAAGTTTTTTTTTTTTCTAATGCTCTGTATCATTTGCAATCCATGCAAACAAACATCAATTTTGGCCATTTATTAGCATCAGAATGCCAAGGTTCAAATGTTAGACTTTTGCATGGACACCTCCTAAGCCTGCCTGAACATTATTCTTCTAGTGATATAGGTCATAATTAGGTGTATAGATATTTCATCTATTCTATTAGGAACATGAATAAGATAAAGTTAAAAATACAAGTTTTTTTTTTTTTAGAAGCTTTTCTTTATGTTTTACTGTTGAATGTTTGACAACACTGTATCGTTTAAATTGTATTTTGAAGAATGAGAAGTATTTAAGAAGAACAGATGAAAATACAAGAAAAGGAAATATTTGAAAGATATTCCAAACTCTGGAAATGCAGGTCATAGGCCAGAAGCAGATAAGTATAGGAAATGTTCAAAGACTTATCAACAGGGTTGTGAAATTGTCTAATAGTTATCTGTAGAAGAGAAATGAAGATGTAAAAAACACCCTGAATATAGACTATCACTGATTGTATATGTTGCTGGCAGGAAGGAGATATGCATAACTTAAATACATGCTTATACTATTGCTGAAATGTAATCCCGTTCTTTTCTCCATGAACATATGTTTGGGGCATTTTGACTCTGATACTAGAAGTCCTTGTTTTCATAAAAACATTGGTGTATCTGAGTAACAAAATGTTTTTTGTGGGCATAAACCTCTCACTACATCTTTTTCTTGATTGATACTTTTGGAGAATGTTATGAGATTTCTATTTGAGAAAAATAAAAGATGCCTACTAAAAATATAGAGCAATTTATAAAGCCATTATCATTTCCCAATATTTATTGAAGTTCTGGATTTTCCACGTTCAAAGTAGATTTTAAATCTTTTCTTGTTAAGTACACACAGTTTATATTAATTTTATTATGCATGAAAATATGATAATTTCAGAATGCCTTTTTTTTTTTTGGACAGACAGAGTGGATAGTGAGAGAGAGAGACAGAGAGAAAGGTCTTCCTTTTGCCGTTGGTTCACCCTCCAATGGTTGCTGCGGCCGGCGCATTGTGCTGATCCGAAGCCAGGAGCCAGGTGCTTTTTCCTGGTCTCCCATGCGGGTGCAGGGCCCAAGGACTTGGGCCATCCTGCACTGCCCTCCTGGGCCATAGTAGAGAGCTGGCCTGGAAGAGGGGCAACTGGGATAGAATCCAGCGCCCCAACCGGGACTAGAACCCGGTGTGCCGGCACCACAAGGCGGAGGATTAGCCTGTTAAGCCACGGTGCCGGCCCAGAATGCCTATCTTGACATCTTTCATGAGGGACTAATATTTTAAACTCTTTGATATATTTAATTTATGAAATTCCAGAGATTGTCACGTATGTGGTAACATTTACTGTGCTTATCAAACATATGCTTACAACTTTTTGTTTGGTGGGTTGTTAAAGTTTAATTATTCAGTACATAAAATTGTGTGGTTGTCCAATGGATGACGTTGGGAATATAGGCAGTTAAGTTTATCCAATAAAATGAATACATTAATATATTTTGAATTCTGCATACTCACTAATCTCATTAGCTTCCATGACAGGTGCAAAACAGTTAAAAAAAAAAAAACTTTCATTGAAAATATGCAGAGCATTCGACTGTAAGTAAATACCAGTAAGAAGAGCAATGAAGATCATTTCATTGTTTGCAGAGTGGGAATGAGGCCCTAAAGATTTGGAATGTTAATATTTGCATTGGTGTTAGTTCAAGAGTAGTTCTGTGTGTAGTTCAACAATTTTTGTCTTCTTGATGTAAAATTAAATATATGGATATTGGACTCTTTCTTCCTCTATTTTTTGGAATCACTAAGGATGCATGGACCTTGTATGCTCCTCTGTCTCCATGACTGTTTCCCTTGGTGGAAGTATTCAATGCATATTCAGAACAGAAAACTAGTGATATGAAGGCTCTGTCCTCAAGTAATATGTTGTGGTGTTTTACCTTTGATGTTAATCCAAAAAAGAAAGACTAAACAAATATGTATGTAGACAAATTGGCTGAAATTTCAGTTTATAAAACTCCTCTCAATTCTTTTATGTGACTATTAATAATGTTTTTTTTTCTTCCCTTGAGTTAGAACTTTGAGATCTGTGCTATTCCAGTCTCTGTACAGTACAATTCTAGCTAATGAAGATTTGAGTTTTTACTAGTCCCACATAGAAAAATGTTCTTTATGGCATTTATTATTGTACAATAATCCTCTTTTGGCTTTTACTGATAATGAGTGCTCACTTTAGTGGGTAAAACCCAGTCATTCTTGAACTAAATCAAATGGAAACAGATATGAAGAAGTGAAAAACTATATAAACAGTAAAATCAAAGTATTTGTACAGCTTCACTCTCCTTTGATTAAAGTTCCCCAGGAACATACTTAAACGAGAGAGACTAAATTACTATAATTAGTGCTGAGATCTGCCAAGCAGTTTTACCTGACTAAACTAAGAATGTTAAGCTTTTAAGTGATTGTAATTTTTTTTTTCTTGTAGGAAAACATATTTACTGGATTCACAATTTCCTTTTCCTATCTGTGAACAGTTATTCTGTGAGTTACAGATTGATATAATTAAAATCAAAATATAGGTTTGAATTTATGCAGTCTACTTGGACTTGTTCTGTTCCATGGCCCCAATCTGATCTCTAGACACAAACTGTCTTGACAATGTGAGTCAAACCAATGGGCAGAATGACAGAATGCAGACCGTGGGTCTTTGTGCTCAACATCAAGTCTAATAGTACAATGGAATTCCGTTTGAAACTACGTCTAGGGACTGGCCCTGTGGTGTAGCGGGTTAAGCTGCCACAAGCAGTGCTGGCATCCTATATGGGCACCAGTTCAAGTCCTGCTTCTCCACTTCGGATCCAGCTCTCTGCTATGGCCTGGGTAAGCAGTAGAAGATGGCCCAAGTCCTTGGGCCTCTGCACCCACGTGGGAGACACAGAGGAGGAAGCTCCTGGCTTCTGACTTTAGATTAGCGCAGCTCCAGATGTTGTGGCCAATTGGGAGTGAACCATCAGATCGAAGACCTCTCTCTCTCTCTCTCTCTCTCTCTCTGCCTATCCTCTCTCTCTGTAACTCTGACTTTCAAATAAATAAATAAATCTTTTCTTTAAAAAAGTACATCTATGGAGTATGCACTGACTGTTGGTATTCAAATAATCAGAACAAATTTCAATTATTAATTGAGGCTCTACTTACTGAAAGTGTATTTTGTACCATGCATTTTATGTTTATTATTTCTAATCATTAAACTAAACATACAAAGTAGTAATTCTTACTGCTATTTTCACACATGAGAAAACTGAGGATTGAAAGATTAAGTAACTTGCTCTAAATTGAATAGTTACTACTGATGGATTGGAGGCTTTTACTTTGGTCTATCCAGACAACTCAGGAAAAAATTACTGGAATTACTAAGCTTAACTGTAGCAGAAGAGAATTTTATTAGTTTTATGTTGCTATTTAGCAAATTATCATGAACTTAGTGTCTTAAAATATAACCGTAGTTTTTGTGGCATAAGTAATAAATATGTATATTAATAATTTATAATAATTTATATACGAATTATGTGTTTTACATTTTACATTCTATTTTACATATCTATCATAATGTAATGAAGGGAGTAGAGTCTCACCACCTTCACCATATTTTATTGTTTAGAATTGAGTCATAGTCTCATTCATACTCACTGTTAGGGTACTCTATAAAGGCATAAACAACTGGGAGGTCATTTGAGAATTGATTGATCCACCATTCATGCCTTCTAGTAATCAGGATAAAGCACAATAATTAGGATGTTCCCATAAGTTCATCCCTTTCTAACCTTCAGTTTATTTTGAACACAATTTATTATTCCTGTTTTATCTGTATGTTCTTGAAGGCCTTGCTGTTTGTACAAGACATTTATGAACAATAAGAGTAATGTCACTGTTCTTGCCTTTATCTCAATGTTCTGAATGATTTATTTCCAAAGAGTAAGTTATTCAGGTTCACTGGTGTATGGTTGCTTAAGTAAAATATTCAGAAAGAAAAAAGACACTCCAGTATAAAATCATTCAAAAATATTAAAATAAAAACCAAAAAGAGGCATAAGATTATGAGTGCTATGACCATGGAAAGTTCAGCTCTTTGCTCTTATTTTTGGTTAAACATAGATGGAACAGCTTTATTTTCAAATATTTAAGGGCAAAATTGCATTTCCTTCTCTTCCTTTCCTTCCCTTTTCCAACACTCCACTTCCCTCCTTCCCTTTCTCTTTCTTTCCTCCTCACCTCTCCCTCCCTTCCTTCCCTCCCTTTTTCTCTCTCATTTTTGCCTTTCTTTTCTTCCTTTCTCTTCCTCTTCCTCTTTCTCTTTCTCTTTCTTTCTTTCATCCTTTCTTTCTTTCATCTCTTCTTTCTTTCATGGTCCTCCCTTTTTTGCCCCTTATGCAGTGTTGAAATGTAAAAGAATGAGGCTTTTTTTCTAACTCTACTTCCTATTGCCTTTACACTTGTCGATTTCATTTTCTTTATCTATAGAATGAGGAAGTTAGTTGAGCTAAGATATTGCTACAAGGTGATATATAGAGAAAGAGACAACCTAACTGCTTCAGGCAGCATCTCACAGATAAGAATCATTAACTGGAGTTACAATAAAAATACTGGAGTGATGTGATTCCATTGTCAGAGTAAACTGACTAAACTGAGTAAACTGACTAAAAGCCACCCACACATACACATGATATGAATGTTGAGATGTTACATGGCACGTGAGCAATATCTGACTCATGAAAACTCTACTGGTCATTTCTGGTAAGTACATGCCTTCATTAATATTAAAGACTCAGAACTAAAAGAGACTAAAACACTATGAAGTCCTTTTTCCATTGGCCTACGGAAGCCTGATCCAACAGTTGCTCATAAATAAGAATCATGATTTTATGTATTACTGCTAATGTTAGATTAACAGTGACTGTTCTTTATCTTTCTGACCCATATTTAGACCACAACATTTATGTCAGAATGACTTATTTATTATACATTGTTACATTATACAATCTTTTGTATGAGAAATAGTCCTTCTTTTTTAAGATTTATTTATTTGTTGGGATTGGAACTACAGCACAACAGGTTTAGCCAAGGCCTGAAATACTGCCCTCCCATATGGGTGCTGGTTCAAGTCTTAGCTGCTCCACTTCCAATCCATTTCCCTGCTAAGTCCTGGGAAAGCAGCAGTAGATGGCTCAAGTAATTGAGCCCCGGCAACCTACCTGGGAGATTTAGATGCAGCTCCTGGCTCCTGGCGTCAGCCTTGCCCAGCCCCAGCCATTGTGGCCATTTGAGGAGTGAAACAGCAGAAGGAAGATCTCTATATCTCTCACTCTCTCTCTCTCTCTCTCTCTCTCTCTCTCTGTCCTTCCTCTGTAAGTCTGCCTTTCAAATAAATAAATCTTTAAAAAATATTACATATTTGAAAAACAGAGAGAGGAGAGACACTGAGAGTAATAGACAAAGAGAGAGAAAGATAAGGAGAGAGAGAGAGAGAGAAGTTTCATCCTTTGGTTCATTCCTCAAATACCCATAACAGCTAGAGCTATGCCACACTGACACCAGGAGCCTGGAATTCCATCATGGTCTCCTATATGGGGGAACAGGACCCAAGTAATTAGGCTATCAATTGCTTCCTTGTCAGACACATTAGCAGGAAGCTGGATTGGAAGCTGAGCAGCTGGGACTTGAACTTGCACTCCAATATAGGATACTGATATTACAAGTGGTGGCTTACTCCACTGTACCACAGGGCCTGCAGCTGAGATACATCTATTCTTATCTGGATTCAGAAGTACTCTCTGTTCACATTATGATATACAATATCATATCATTATGCTATGTAATGGCCTTAGTATATGTTTAGTCTCAGTTTCAAGGTATTTCTTATTGTTGCTGTTGTTAAGATTTACTCAACAAATGGCCGCAACAGGTGGGACTGGGCGAGACTGAAGCCAGGAGCCAGGAACTCCATCCAGGTCTCCCACGTGGATAGCAGAAACCTGAACATGTGGGCCATCTTTTTCTGCTTTCCTAGGTGCCAGCAAGGAGCTGAATCCAAAGTGGAACAGCTGGGACTCCAACCAGTGCTCAGATATGGAATGTTGCCATCAACTCTTGTGACACATTTTCTCTTTCTCTCTCTCAAATGAATGAAAGGCAACAAATAAATTGTTTCTTGTTTAAACCCAGAAGATGAGGTACTTTAAGTGTCCTTCCCACTTTTCATTTCAAACCTCTAACATGGAACGATGTCTTGAGCCCAAGATTCATCTCCAAACCATTTAATTTAAAAGTAATGTTTAGCTGATTCAAACCACTAAGATGCCACGTCTTTATCTTGGGTCTCATTTATCAAATATCGATATTTGAAGAGCATACATTGAACAATACCCCATTGTTATTTATACTTATCCAAAACAACCCAGCTAATTAGCAGAATCAGACATTATTCAGAATGAAATTTTAAATGTCCACTAGGTTAGAAGGGCTAGCTACACAATAAAGCAAGAAATAGTATGGTATCAGATTACTGGTGAAACTATTAGAAATATTGGACAGGAAAGTATGTTCTTTTTCTGTTTTTTTTTTTTTTTGTATTGAGTATTTTATTTATATAAGTTGAACAGATTTCATAAATACAGATTTAGGGGGATAGGAGCATCCTCTCCTCCCTCCCACCCTCCTTCCTCCTTCCTTTCTTATTCTTTTTTTCATGTTTACAATGACATAATTTCAGTTTATATTATAATCATAAACCTACATCTCCACTTAGTAAAGAATTCAACAAATAGTGAGAAAAAAGCATTGTTCTTCAATAGTGGAGACAAGGGCAGCAAACGAAAACCAAATCTCAAAATATCAATTTCTCTCATATACGTTATATTTTTGTACTGTATCAGCCACCAGAGATTAGGTAAAATATATGATATTTGTCTTTATGGGGCTGGCTTATTTCACTAAGTATAATGGTTTCCAGTTGCATCCATTTTATTGCAAATGACAGGATTTCAATTTTTATGGCTGAGTTGTATTCCATTATATATATATATATATATATATATATATATATATATATACACACACCCCATTTTCTTTATCCAGTCATCAGTTGATTGGTATCTGGGTTGATTGAGGTGCAGTAAACATGAGGGTACAGATCACTTTTGTATGCTGATTTTATTTAGTTTGGGTAAGTTCCCAGGAGTGGGATAAATGGGTCACATGGTAGGTCAATTTTCAGATTTCTGAAGAATCTCCATACTGTATTCCACAAGGGCTGTACTAGTTTGCATTGCCACTAAGAGTGAATTAAGTACCTTTTCCCCCACATCTTCAATAGCATTTATTGTTTTCTGATTTTTGGATGATAGAAACCACAATGAGGTTTCACATCACCCCAGTTAGAATGGAAAGCATATTCCTTTCTTCCTTTAAATATTTTATTTATTTATTTGAGAAGTAGAGCTACAAACAGAGAGAAGGAGAGACAGAAAGAAATGTCTTGCAGCTATTGGTTCACTCCCCAAATAGCCGCAACGGCTGTAGCTGGCCTATCAAAAGCCAGGAGCCAGGAGCTTCCTCAGGGTATCCAAGGTGAGTACAGGGGCCCAAGTACTTAGGCAATCATTCATTGTTTTCCCAGGCCATAGCAGAGAGCTGGATCAGAAGAGGAGCAGGGGCCAGCACATGGTGTAGTGGGTAAAGCTGCCACCTGCAGTGCTGGCACCCCATATGGGCACCAGTTGGAGTTCCAGCTGCTCCACTTCCGATTCAGCTCTCTGCTATGGCCTGGGAAAGCAATGGAGGAAAGAAATTGGGCCCCAGCACCCCTGTTGGAGACCAGGAAGAAGCTCTTGGCACCTGGTTTCAGATCTCCCCACCCTGGCTGTTGCAGACATCTGGGGAGTGAACCAGTGGATGGAAGAGTTTCCCCTCTCTCCTGTAACTCTGCCTTTCAAGTAAATAAATACATCTTAAGAAGGAGAAAAAAAAAAAAAAAGAATAGCAACCGGGATAGGAACTGGAGCCCAGATAGCATGCTGGTGCCACAGGTGGAAGCTTAGCTTACTATGCCACAATGCCCATCCCAGAAGAGAAAGTATCGTCTTATCAACCCAAAATGCAAGTTATTGTTACACAGCACAATTAACACAATATGTACCTATGGCTTCTTAAGTGGATCAAGCAGAAGTGACAAAAGAAGCAAGATGGAAAAATGAAACCACAATGTATTTTGACTGAATATAACATTGAGTTCCTACATTCTGTGTAAGGACACAGAGGGCAGAAATACCAAAAAATAAAAATACATGAAATGAGTAACTATAAATCCACATTGATATTAAATGAATGATCAAATAAGTAAGTGAAGATTAAGAGACAAATTTCTTATGTAGAAGAATTTCAAGTATTCCCTGTAAATGTCTCTCTTCCCCAAAAAGCAGCAGAACATAACCTCTAGCCTTTGAGCATACATTACACACAGTGACTTCTCTCCATGGGGTACAGTGTGGAAAGGGGGAGGATGAGTAACCATTATAGTGGAGAAACATAACAAACACTACCTTGATTGGGTGGTCATTATCACAACAACAATGAAAATCAAGTTGATTATGCCCTTGATATTTTATGATGAAAACTGTTTTACCTCTATGGTCTTCCTCCTGAGAACACATTAATATCAGCCTAATCATGGCCAGTGCTGCGGCTCAATAGGCTAATGCTCTGCCTGAGGCGCCTGCACACCGGGTTCTAGTCCCGGTCGGGGTGCCGGATTCTGTCCCAGTAGCTCCTCTTCCAGTCCAGCTCTCTGCTATGGCCCGGGAATGCAGTGGAAGATGGCCCAAGTGCTTGGGCCCTGCACCCGCATGGGAGATCAGGAGAAGCACCTGATCTTCGGATCAGACTTCAGATCAGCACGCTGCAGCGCTGCAGCGGCCATTAAGAGGTGAACCAATGGAAAAAGAAGAACCTTCTCTCTGTCTCTCTCTCTCACTGCCCACTCTGCCTGTCAAAAAAAAATTAAAAAAAAAAAATCAGCCAAATCATGAGAAACATCAGATGAATGCTAACTGAGGAACATCCTGTAATGAATCTGACCAGGATTTCTCAAAATTGTTAAGGTCATCGTAAATAATGAAAGTCTGAGCAATCGTCACAGCTATGTCTGCTCTGGTTAATAATCATGCATCAATATTTGTTCTTCAGTTGTGACAGATGTCAGATGTACATAATAAAATGCACCATGATGAGATATATGGGAACTCTAATCCATCTTCACAGTTTTTAAAAAAAAATACAGAATTGTTCTAAAGTGAAAACAAATTTTAAAAAATACATGATGAGGTATATTTGTGTAGCAGTTAAGACATTGCTTGATGTCTCCAAACTAGTTTCTCCATGGTTTTGATTATGGAGAACACAACATCATAGTGCAGCCAACAGGACTTTTAAAAATATAAAATAAAATTGATATAACTGGGGCTAATGTTGTGGCAGTGCCAGTGCAAGTGCTGACTGTTCTACTACTAATTCAGCTCATTTTTAAGGCACCTTGGAGATCAGCAGACTATGGGCCAAGTGCTTGGGCCCCTGTGCCCACATGGGAGACCTGGAAGAAGTTCCTGGCTCCTGGTTTCAGCCTGGCCTGGGCCCAGCCTTTGCCATTTTGAGAGCAGATGGAATCTCTCTCTCTCCCTCTCTCTCTCTCTCTCTCTCTCTCTCTCTGTCTTTTATCCTCTCTGTAACTCTGCCTTTCAAATAAATAAAAACTTGAAAATATCTTAAAAAAAACTGATGTGTTTGCTTATCTGACTTAGTTTTAAGTCAGGCCTCTGCTTATCCATATTGATAGACACTGATTTAAATTCCGAATGATTTATTATGCCATGTACTCAAGAATGGAGGCTTAAAAAGATTAATTGTATTTCTGCATCTTCCTAAGCTATGATCTCAATTAAGAAAATGGAAACTTGAAATATCATTATTTATTTTTGGTGATTATATCATATTGTTATATTTGCCCATAGGGTTTTCTGATCACAAACATTAGAAAAGTCATTTTCTACTGATACTCATTCTATTGAGTGCCACAAAAAAAGAAACTCCTCAAGCACAAATTAGAAGAAAAAAAATAATATATTTGAAAACCTACCATCCTCTCCTCCATTTATTTTCCTAAACAAGTTTGATATTGGCAATTTCAATGATGCAATATTTCTTTTAAAAGAAATAGAACATTTCTATGTTTAAAATAGTATTTCTTTTAAAAACATTTTAAAAGGAAAAGGAAGTTTATATAATTAGAAAGCATTTTTTAAAATAAAATTTGGTTAAATTGTATATAATGGTATAACTTTATTCTCTTTACTGTAGCTTAATTCTTTAATAGCCTTCCTGTTTTAAATTTCATACTGAGTTTCAAATCATCAATTTACTCTTGATCTATACAGTGATGTGTTAGACATGAGCTGTATAAAATATATTCATTGATGTTATCTGTTGCTAATAAAATTTTCCTTAAAACTCGAAGTTAAATAAGGGCATATTTATTATCTAAGAGTTCCTCTGTGTTATGAGTTCAGAGACAGTGTAACTGGGTGGTTCTGTCCCAGGGTGTGTTATGAGCCTATAATCAAGTTGTCAATCAGAATTGCGTTCCATCTTAAGGCTCGACTGAGAATGGTCTGTATCTGGGCTCATTCTTGTGGCTGTCGGCAGTACTCAGAAGATCTGCTTCCAAACTCTCATGGGACTCTTCACAGTGCTAATTTATAAGATGGCAGCTGGCTTCTCTAAAGCGAGTGTTATGTATAGGAGGAAGAGTAGGAGGGAGGGAGCGAAAGAGAGA
The DNA here is from genome assembly GCF_033115175.1 of Lepus europaeus. Classification (NCBI taxonomy): domain Eukaryota; kingdom Metazoa; phylum Chordata; class Mammalia; order Lagomorpha; family Leporidae; genus Lepus; species Lepus europaeus. The sequence continues at coordinate 66,216,411 of NC_084831.1, forward strand.
GAGTGAGAGGGAAAATCAAACCAGAGCTGCACTTCTGTGTAATATAATATTGGGAGTAAAATCTCACCATTCCTACAACATTCTCTTTGTTAGAAGTGAGACCATTCAGTTCCTGCTGCAGAGAAAGGGATGTAAAAGGACATGAATACCAGGAAGTACGGATCATTGGGCACCTTCTTAAGAGTAGCCTACAACTGACAGCTAGTATGTTTCCCTTTCTTCTGAACATGTTGCCAAATAGAAGCAAACAGAACACTGCAACTTCCATTTCACATGAAACTGGGAGACATATATAATATCTATATTTTAAGGTAACCATAAAGGCTATGAAAATCAGTTGTGGTCTTTCAAAAATGCTAAGAGAGTAAATAGAGAGGAAAAGTACAGAAAATGATAAGTAATATAGAGATTGTAGCAATAATGAGGATAACCTTGTAAGTTATTACTCAAACCAGAAATTAACTGGGTGTAATTTCACTCACTAAGAGAAATTCAAATATAAAGTACTTAAGAAACTATTCGATAAAAGGGCCCATTATTGGCAAAGTTCTCTATGTTTAACAGCTACCATTTTCATATATCATGATGAGAACTCAAATTGGCACACATATACAGTGTAATTTGTGAATATATATCAAAATTATACCTATATATATATATATATATATCTTCCAATTATGTTCATCTCACCTCTGAGAATTTACCTTATGAATATCCTACATGCATGGCATATTATTTATTGAAACATTATATATAATAGCAAATGTTTGAAAACAATGTCAATATTCATAAATAAATAGCTGATTAAATAAAGTGTCAGATCCCAAAATGAAATGCTAGGACACTCTTTTTTTTAAGATTTATTTATTTATTTGAAATGCAGAGTTACAGACAAGCAGAGGCAGAGAGAGAAAGACAGATCTTCCACCTGCTAGTTCACTCCCCAGATAACCACAACAGCTGGAACTGCACTGATCCAAAGCCAGGAAGCAGGAGCCTCTTCTGGGTATCCCACGTGGGTGCAGGGGCCCAAGGACTTGGGCCATCTTCTACAGCTTCCCCAGGCCATGGCAGAGAGCTGGATCAGAAATGGAGCAGCCGGCACATGAACCTGAGCCCACATGGAATGCTGGCACTGCAGAGGCCTTACCAGCTACACCACAGTGCCAGCCCTACTATGACTCTCTTAACAAAGAAAAATAGCACGAGCATGCCATTTGTGTGTCGATATCGGAATATCTTCAAGGCACACTTTAAGTAAACAAAGGTCTTGATCAGTATTTCTAGTATATTTTGTTTGCACAAGAAAGGAGGATGCTTTGATTTTGCTATTCTTGACATAACAAGTGACCACAAGTTTCAGTGATTTAATACAATGCAAATTTATCTTGGAGTGCTACATGCCTCACAAAAGGCAAGTGTCAGTAGGTCTCCATTCCTTTCTGCAGGCTCCAGAGTAGAATCATTGTTCTTTCCCATTCAGATTGTGACAAAATTTGGTTTCTTGTACTTGCAGGAACTTCTGAAGGCCCTTCTTTTCTTCTGGAAACTTGTGGATCTCTTGGCTCTTGGCGCAAGGTCCACCTCCTACATATTCAAAGATAGCACTGATGTGCTAAGTCCCTGTCACATTTTGTATTTCTGCTGCTCCTCCTTTCCTGGTAGTAGTTTTCTGCCAGGTTATTTTGTGGTCTTCTTTTAATTCTAAAGGCAAATATAATTTTAATGGATCCAATGCAATAATTCAGGTTAATGCCCCTCTTTTTTTAAACTTTGTAAACTTAATCCCTTCTTCAAAAGTATCTTTGGTGATGGAAGATAATATAAGCCCATGGTCCAAGAATTTGAAAGTGGACAACTTTGGGGACCACAAATAATGTGCATACAAATTTGTTTAAAGCACAATATGAAGGGAAATACTTAACAAACTATAAACAATTTGTTATGTGTTCTAAAAACTAGGAAGATGGGATGAAAAACAAACATGATGGGAGAATTAACACTACATATCTTTCATCATATTTTGATAGCCACATGGTATATTACCCATCTAAGAATTCAATAAAGAAAAAAATGAATGAAGTTCTGGTAAAATGGTGAGAAACACACAAGTGCACATTTACTTAGGGCTTTACCCTCTCTTCCTAAGTATGTGTAATAAAATTCTTATTGTGAATTATAGTTCACTTTACAGATCCTAGCAAACAATTCAGAGTAGCGTGAATAGTTCCTTACTTGGATGGCACAGCTTTTCTCTTTTAATACAGGGTATCTTATTTTCCTTTGAAATTGATTTTTAAAGTTTATTCAATATTTCCTATTTTTTTTATTTCTACAGGTCTATTTTGTTTAGTTTTCCAGAAAAATAAGTATTCTGCCACTATACTTTATTAGTGAATTTAATTTACTGAACTCTGAAATTCAGGTAAAATATAAAATATCTTAGGTCTTAATATTCATTTTAGAATATGTCTTTGATATGAAGTTCTTCATATTTATTTATTTTTCAATGTTGCATTGTGATTTAGATTCCTCATGATTGGTAAAACTGTAACCAGCTGGGTTCAAACATTATAGTTACCATAAAATTATTAGTTCCTGAAATATACTTTTATGTCTATTGTACAGGGCAGTACTTTAAAATACAGCTTTGTCTTCAAAATCAAATTTGCCCTAATTTCATTCTTACAATATTTCTACTGACTAATTTATCATCCCTCAGTTTGATCAATTTCAGCGATTCTCTATGCAAAAAAAAAAAAAAAGGAAAATGCCGTGTGTCAGCTCTCTAATTCATCAAGTGTGATGATTTGATTTCCAGATAGTCCAAAAGCTGAGATGGTAGTGAGAGTCAATGCTGAAGCATCTACCTGCATGAATTACTTCACATTTTTTCCACTCAAATTTTTTCCACACACTAAATGAGAATGCAATAGTTCTATCTCATTTTTATGCTGCCATTCCAAGAACAAGCTGACAAATAATTTGCTCTGTCTTGAAAATCTGAACACCTAGCAAAACATCCAAGAAGTAAATAGCAACCAACACCAACACATGCACACACACAAACACAAGGAGTTTGGTTGAAACTGTGCCTAATGGGGCTTTTAACAAAGTTATCAGTTTTGTATTTAAGCCACTAAGACAAAACACAGACAAGAGTATGCATAAATTGAAAGGCTGTTACACAGCGCACTTGAAAATGTTATATTTACATAGCAACCAGCTTATTATATTTACATGAACATCTGGCACAGGTTCACTAAAATCTTAAAAACAGATGGACATGAAGAAAGAACTAGTAATTAACAAAGCTATATGTTGATTAAATCAGCATGTGGTTAATTTTGGTGATTGCTGATCTTTATTAGGGGTGATGAGACTTTTCAAAATCAAATCTCTTTAACAGGCATGTCATTGACCAAGGAGGCAGTGATAACTACTCTGGTTATCAGCATGCTATTCCACTGGTTACCACAATATCCTAACTATACAAGGCATATTCACAGGCATAAAATTCAAAACTTAAGATTATATTTCTTCTGAAGCCCTCCTGTAAATTGTATGCAGAGGGAAGTTGAGCATCAACACAGTTATCGCTTGGGAATAATCACATACAGAGATGTACATTAATTGAATGTTGTTTCTATGTTCTGAATCATTTCTGTTGACTCAGTGCCTCCCGCTGCCCTTCATCCATCCTCAAGTCACATTGTGTACTTCTCTGAGTTCTCCAAATAGGCACCCTCTGGTTGCCAAGCAACCACAGCTTTTCACAAGGACGGGTGCCATGTGTACTTAAACTGCAGTTGGCCCTTTCTTCTTTAACTTAAGTTAAGAAAAATAAACATATGACAGGTAGAGCTATGTAGGTTTTGGAAGAGGATACCAACAACTCGAGCACCACTAACAGACCAATACTGCTTTTGAGAAGTGCCCAGATAGATTTCGTTTTAAAAAGTCTTAACTACTATATTACGCTAACAAAGTAACCAATTCATTAAAAATAAAACTCCATTTTTCAAAAAATAGCAGATATTTTATATCCAATATTAAATGAATGGACAGCTACTCCTTGGCATTTCTTTCAAGCATTTATCTCATAGAGTTTCAATGTGGATATATAGATTGTCAGTTGTGACAGCCAATGGTCAATCAATCTATAGCTCAAGCAAGAATACAGTCTTTATCTAGATGGACTTTATCTACGTTTAATGACCTTGATGTCCAGAAATATGCATCTAGAATTTACTCACTTGTTTTAGCACTAATTCCAAAAAGATGATGAATTTTAGAGAATTAATTAATCTTGTCTGAATCAAAGAATGAATCCGAAGGCTTTAAAAATCCATGATTTATTCAACATTCAAGAAATAATATACCTCACTATACATTAAATTTAGCTCACTTTCTTTGAAGATTTATTTTTTTGAAAGAGAAAGATAGAGATAGAGAGAGATAAAGAGAAAGCCAGAGAGAGAATGATCATCCATATGCCAGCTCACTCCCCAAATGGCCTCAATGACCAAGGTTAGACCAAGCAAAAGCCTGTAGCCTGGAACTCCACCCAGGTCTCCCACCTTGGTGGCGGGGCCCAAAACTTGGGCCATCTTCTGCTGCTTTCTCAGGTGAATTAGCAGGAAGTCACTCCAAAGCAGAGTTCCCGGACTTGCAACAGCGCTCAGGTGAGATGCTTGTGCTAGTCTGCTATAACAGAACACTAGCCCATGGTTTACTTCACTTAAAATAACATTTATTTCCTTATTTTTCTATTTGTAAATTTTATAATGTTACGACACAATAGATGATTTTATTTACATCACATTGTGTGTCCTTGAGTTAACTATTTTCTTAAATGTCATTAAAGACTGGTATAACTGATATTTGTCATCAAAATATTGAGAGTCTTAAGTAGAGTTTTTTTTTCCACCAAGCTAAATTTCAGTTAGATGACATGTGAATTACAGAAGAGAAATGTATTTTAATCAGAGATGAGGAGAGCGGCAAGATGGCGGAATAAGAAGGGAGCACACTGATAGTCCGGGGAGAGACAGTTTAATAAAAGTGGAGATACTGCAGGTTCAAGGAAGAGTAGGAGAAGAAACAGCAGAGGAAACTCTTCCAGAACTAGTGATTCACTGTGGACCTGCGTGGAGAACGTGTGAGCCCAAGTTTGGGACACCAGCGGCAGACTCAACACACCAGCGCTGGGAAAAGTTCACCAGGCTAACTAGAAGAGAGAGAGAGAAAAAAAAAAGTGACCTATACGGACACAAGATTCTCTCTCCACTCACCTCTCAAAGGCGAGCAAGACAAAGAGCAGACACCATTCTGCACATAGGTCATAAGCAGGGCGACCTCAGGGTTGCACCAGCCCTGAGCCTAGCAGAAAAACCTGACTCTGGGGAGGGGTGAAATAACAGGAGATTAGGACCTAATGAATGTGTGGTGCTGGTGAACTGAGACTGTGAAGAAGGAGACTGTGGGGGAGAGAACTCACAGAATTTACTTGAGTGCTCTCCAGAGATGCTACAGTTCGGTAGCCTTGGCAACCCAGTGGGAGACTGCAGGAGAATTTGAGCCCACACTGAGGGCAGCACAGATTCCCTGTATGGTCCTTGGGAAAGAGCTTCTGATCTCTGGCTGCTGTGGGTATATCATTCGCCTGATAACGACCTCCAATTACGTTCAGCTGTGTGGAATTACTTCCCTTTTGAATCAAAAATAAAAAAGAAAGAAAAAAAAGAGAGAATTACCACACATAACCCGGGAGTGTCATGTTTGGCACACCCTCAACCCTGAGGAACCAAACAGAGCTCTCAGGTCACACCCATCTCAAGCCTCTAAGGCTCCATCCAAAGCAGACAGTCTACTTAATCTAGAGTCATAGTATAATAAGAAAAAACACCACAGTGAAGAAACCAAAGAATATCTCCAATATGCCAAACAAATGCAAAAACCGAGGTAACAAGAACAAGGAAGACATTATGACGCTCCCAAATGAAAAAGACACCCCAATTCAAGATTATGAAGATGATGAGATAGAAGAAATGCAAGAAGCAGATCTCAAAAAATTGATAAGAACATTAAGAAGTTCTCAAAAACAAATTCTTGAACTACAGAAATCCTTACTGGACAGGATAGAAAATCTGTCGTGTGAAAATGAAATATTAAGGAGGAATCAAAATGAAATGAAACAACTAGTAGAACATGAAACTGTGATAGTGACGAGAAATCATAATGAAATGAAGAACTCAATAGATCAAATGACAAACACATTAGAGAGCCTTAAAAACAGAATGGGTGAAGCAGAAGAGAGAATATTGGACTTAGAAGACAGAGAACAGGAAAGGAAACAAGCAAACCAAAGAAAAGAAGAGGAAATTAGAAATCTAAAAAATATTGTTGGGAATCTACAGGATACTATTAAAAAACCCAACATTCGGGTTCTAGCAGTTCCTGAAGGCATGGAGAGAGAGAAAGGATTAGAAGGCCTTTATAGAGAGATACTTGCAGAGAACTTCCCGGGTCTGGAGAAGGACAGAGACATCCTAGTACAGGAAGCTCATAGAACCTCTAACAAACATGACCAAAAGAGATCCTCACCACGACACGTCGTAATCAAACTCACCACAGTGAAACATAAAGAAAAGATCCTAAAAGGTGCAAGAGAGAAACGTCAGATCACTCTTAGAGGATCTCCAATTAGACTCACAGCAGACTTCTCATCAGAAACCCTACAAGCTAGAAGGGAATGGCGAGACATAGCCCAGGTACTAAGAGAGAAAAACTGCCAGTCCAGAATATTATATCCTGCAAACCTCTCATTTGTGAATGAAGGTGAAATAAAGACTTTTCATAGCAAATAGAAATTGAAAGAATTTGTTGCCACTTGTCCTGTCCTGCAAAAGATGCTTAAAGATGTGTTACACACAGAAACACAAAAATACGGTCATCAATATGAAAGAAGGTGTAGGAAGGAAACCTCACAGCAAAAGATCACAGGAAGCTCAATTTCTCTTTGACATAGAATTCTGATTCTCTATTAAAGCAATGTGTTAAAATAATCTATTATGTTCTCTTGATGTCTGTTAAATTCTAATTGTTCATAAACAGCTGAATTTTTATTAAGAGCAATGGGTTATTTAAATTTGTGCTTATTTTCAGAGATTGGAATAATCACCTTGTAACAATGATCAAATTTGGTCTATATTATGTCATGATTTTAAGGAATCTTATTTCAACCAGATATTTTGGATTTTGAGCCTTCTTGGCATTCTTTACAGGCATTCAAAAAATCAAAGTTTCAGGCCAGCGCCGTGGCTCACTAGGCTAATCCTCCGCCTTGCAGCGCCGGCACACCGGGTTCTAGTCCAGGTTGGGGCGCCAGTTCTGTCCCGGCTGCCCCTCTTCCAGGCCAGCTCTCTGCTGTGGCCAGGGAGTGCAGTGGAGGATGGCCCAGGTCCTTGGGCACTGCACCCCATGGGAGACCAGGAGAAGCACCTGGCTCCTGCAATCGGAGCAGCGCTCCTACCACGGCGGCCATTGGAGGGTGAACCAACGGCAAAAAGGAAGACCTTTCTCTCTGTCTCTCTCTCTCTCACTGTCCACTCTGCCTGTCAAAAAAAAAAAAAAAATCAAAGTTTCAAACAATCCGTACTCTAAAATATCCAGTAAATCTTGGACTTTGGTTTCTGCAGTTTGGGCCCAACTGAAAAAATCAAAGGACATATGTCTCCTATCATATAGAGACACCAGCTAATCCGGCTATTTGGATTATATTAGAAGTACTGTCAAGATGTGACGTGGTACTAAATTTTAAGTTTCTATAATGGAAAATGCTATTAATATAAATGTTTGAGAATTAAAAAGTCTAATGATCTTGTGTTACTAGACATGATAGTTATCTTAATGAGAAAGCCCCAGAGGCCTAAAGGGTTAAATACTTGTAAAATCCTACAGGTGCTTTCAAGAATACTGTGAAGTAAACAAGTGCCTCTTATTGGTTGATGAGTTTATAATTTTAAACATGGCAACTTAAAGTCTTTTGTCATCCACAGTTATATATGATTTGATGCTCATAAAACTAAAGCTTTGTTGGTTCTGTGTTTAGCTGTCCTCCTATAGGTTCCTGTGGACTTTTTACAGCCACTTCGATTGTATTCAGTACTTTGGGTTGGCTCTGTAAGCAGATGAAGCCAATAATATATTAACAGTACCAACTGAGAGAAAGTATGGTTAACTGAGGTTACTAAAAACAAAAAGCAATTCAAATCAATTGGCAATCTACACAAAGAGTTAAAGATTTTAAAAGCTATTATTAAAATTGCTATATTGGTCTATTATGTTATGTTATATGTGTGTAAATATTGTATGTCCACATGGGAAAATATTATTAAGAATTTTATTTTAATTGGCTTATAGATAAGATTTTCCATAAATTTAAGCTCCTAAAATTAATCAAAGATACATTTTAATTTGTGTGACCTGAATCTCTGTATCACATGTTTTATACTTGTTCATAGAAAGAAACTAAAAACATTTTATATGTTTGTGGTTAAGTTTACTGGTTAAACAAACTACACCATGTTAGATATTTAAGAGGTGTTTCCAAATACATGATTCTTAAAATTTATAGAAGGCATTGGACCTTCTGGTAAATGTTTTCTTAAGTTGTTATCTAATGGTTGAAACGGTTTGCTAAGTATCCATGTGATATTGCTATTGTCAGCAAACGATCTAGGACTTGCTCCCTCATTTCTCTATTCTAAGCCCAACTTGTTCTTTCATTTCTCTATTCTCCTCAAAGTAGGAAACTAATTCTATTATAAAGGAATCTGTAGGATGCACAATTTAATCTTTAGACCTTATAAAAGAGATGGCTAACATTTTTCTGTAATAGCATAGCCAAAATAAGAACTTAAATAATAATCTCATAGCTAGATTCACTTCGCCATCAGTAAGTATAGAGTAAGTAGAAAAAACCCCCCTTTCAGACCAAAGGAAAAGAAAGTTTTAAAGTGAGAATATAATTTTCCTCATGGGCATTGTCTACCTTAGAAAAACTACTACAGAACATGCCAGTGACTATAGACTTGTAGTTTAGGCCACCAAAGATTAGAGATGGGACACGGGCACTCCCTTGACTTGCATCCTCTGGTCTGCTTTAACACAAACCAGGAGGAAAAGAAAGCTCGGCATCAGAAGCAATGGGTGGCAGGCCTATTAATGGCTGATCTGTACAGTGCTCTGCCCTCAAGGAGACCCAACAGGCCAGTCCACTGCAGTGGCTTTCAATGCGGTAAGCCTGGGCTTCAGCAGAAGTCAACTTGTGAAGAGCCCTGGCAGCTCTGCCAAGAGTTGGATCACTGGAAATGGACCTGCCCTGGAGTCGAAGGATGCCCAGGTCAGAGCCACAGATCTTATTGGCTCTAAGCTGAAAAGCCCTTCACTCAGCCCAACTTCCAAAGTGACCACTGCAGCTGAGGGGACGGCCAAGTAGGGTCAGCAACATTGCAGGCAGAACTGTAAATTTCTTGTTAGAGATGCCACCTGCCTTTACCTGGCCAGCTAAGCAATGAAAGTTCCCCTAGGAGGTTCAAACCTCCCTTAGGATGTACCCCATGTGAAGAGATAGATAGGTCTGGGCCTCTTAACTTACAAGGCCTGAAGCCCACCAGATTATTATCAAGCCCCTTCTGTCAGGTTCTATTTGCCTCAATCAGAAAACTTAATTGTAGCTTAGCACCTTTCTTAGCTCCTCTAATAATGACTCTGTCCTTTGTTCTAGACCCTGTCTAGCGCACTTGGGCCTCATTCCTTTGTAATCATAACCTCTACTCTACCACCAATGGCTCTACTCCCAACCTGTGTGTACTGATGGTCCTCTTCCCCACTTAATGCTGTATAATTGTTCAAACCTGGTAAATGCCACTCTTAGGATCATTGGTTACTATCCTCACTATGTTTTTTATGACCTTGTCTAAATATGATCAGAGTCAGCAAACTTGGAAGGCTTCCATAGCCTTGGCAACTCATGACGACAGCCTGGGGTGGTTACTGGCGCCATAAACTAGAGTGTCAATTTGTTGGGTCAACAACAGGAGCCACTGTGCACTTGCTCCTCATGTGGGATCTCTGTCCTTAATGTGCTGTACATTGTGATTTAATGCTATAACTAGTACTCCAACAGTATGTTTCACTTTGTGTTTCTATGTGGGTGCAAACTGTTGAAATCTTTACTTAATATATACTAAATTGATCTTCTGTATATAAAGAGAATTGAAAATGAATCTTGATGTGCATTGAAGGGGAGAGGGTGCGGGAGAGGGGAGGGTTGCGGGTGTGAGGGAAGTTATGGGGGGGAAGCCATTGTAATCCATAAGCTGTACATTGGAACTTTATATTCATTAAATAAAAGTTAAAAAAATAAAAAAAAACAAAAAATAAATCAGAGATGATATGAACAGTGCTTATTGTGTTAGCCAAGGACTCTGGTCAAATTGCCTTGATCTTGGCTCTAACACATACAAGCTGCACAAGCTTGAACACCTCTTTCTTTAAAATTCCTCAGTTTTATCATTGGAATATCAGTATGATAATTATAGCAACTAGATAGATGTTTAACATTTAAATGAGATAATAAATGCACAGTATTTCATACCTGACATGTTGGAAATAATATATATAAACAATAACTATTCAACCTGCTCGCTGTACCTTTTCCTTTCATGTGCTCAGTAGGTTTAAATATTAATCTTTAAGAATTCAGGACTAGAATTTTCTCTTTAGTCTCTTTTCTTTTGGGAGGATTGTGATGCATGTCTTCTCTTAGAAGCCCATGAAGCTTTCTCTAACAAAGAGTGCTGAAAAATTCTTGTACTTGCACCAATTTCATAACCCATATTTTTGTGTTTAAGTGCAACTCTAATATTTTGGAGTTTCTGTTTATTTTAGAATTTATAGACTGGTTCCTATTTCATTTGTTCATATAAAAATGCTACCAATATGGAATAATTAGGAATCAGACAGAATACAAGGTCATTGGTAAAATTTCCAATTAGTGGCAGTAAAGCCTGAAAGTGGAGGTAACAACACCACCTCAGGTATAGGGTGGATCTTTTCTGTGTCAAGCCATTACTTGTCTCATTGTCATATATTGATTCTGTAAAGCAGTGCATGAAAAATATACTAAACTTGAAACAGAAAAATCATCTCTTTAATCTTATAGAGCTGCAAGTATGAGTTAATTCAAGGGATGAGAAGCAACAGGAAAGGGAAGAACTGCAAACTGATAAAGAAATCTACCTCTGAGGCAGACTTTCCATTGATTTCTACTTTTGATTAAAAGTACTCAACAACAAAATATGTATTTATTATGCAATATTTTTGGTTATTATACATGTTTTTAAAGGTAAGATTTATTAAATTTTCTGTCAAATTGTGTTGTTTGCATTGCAAACTAAACCAAGACACATATTCTCTACTCCTCAGTAGATACTTTTATTGGTTTACATCAGTTACTGATCTGTTCTCTGTCATTTACCAACGGATTTTACCCTTCTTTAACAAGCTTTTCTCTTAAATTTATTTCAATGTAAAGGATGAGACAAATAAGAATCACTAATTGAGCTCAAAATACTGAGTAAACAACAAAATTTCATTTTGGATTTTATTTCTTTTTTTTCTATCATAAAACAATATATAATTTCAGGGAATGTAAAATAACTCATTCTCTACTTAAAGAATTGTGATGTGTTTTATTATCAGTTAAATTTGGAGATCAGTTTCCAGAAATAAGCTAAAAGTACTAGAATTTTATCCTGGTATAAAACACTACAAATATAGCTACACATACACACATTCTCACACATACATACAACATGCAAATACAAACAAAACACATAAAACCTTGAAGAAGCTGAACTAAAAATGCCAAAAAATTGGTTTCACACAGAACATTTGCTATGACAAAGTGCATTTACCTGAAGACTTAGCAGCAGATAAATAAAATAGAATCCTGAGAAAAATTAACAGTAAATGCATAATTACTTACTAATCAAAGAAGAAAGAATCATGGATACCGAAAATACTTATAAGCTAATAACAATGAAATATGAAAATTTGGGCATTAAAGTAATGTTTTTCCTACAGGAGAATTTGAAATCACAAATTCTTATATTAATGGAGAAAAAAAATCTGAAAATGATGAGGTAAGATTTTGATTTTAGAGGCCACTGCTGTGGTGCAGCAGGTTAAATCCCCGGGCTGCAGTGCCTGCATCCCATAGGAGCAAAAGTTTGAGTCTCAGCTGCTCCACTTCTGAACCAGCTCCCAGCTAATGTGCCTGGGAACACAGCCGAGGATGACCCAAATCCTTGGGCCCCTGCACCGATGTAGGAGTCCCAGAAGAAGCTCCTGGCTCTTCACTTCGGATCAGCTCAGCTCTGGCTGCTGTGGCCAATTGGGGATTGAACCAGCAGATGGAAGAACACGCTCTCTGTCTCTGTCTTGGTCTGTAACTGTTTCAAATAAATAAAATAAATCTTTAAAAAATTTTGATATTAAAAGAAAAATAGTCCATAATCCAAATAAGTTTAACAAATAAAATGATTATGAAAAGAACAGAAAATAATGAAATTGGAGGGCCGGCGCCATGGCTCACTTGGTTAATCCTCTGCCTGCGGAGCCGGCATCCCATATGGGCACTGGGTTCTAGTCCCAGCTGCTCCTCTTCCAGTCCAGCTCTCTGCTGTGGCCCGGGAAGGCAGTGGAGGATGGCCCAAGTGCTTGGGCCCTGCACCTGCATGGGAGACCAGGAGAAGCACCTGGCTCCTGGCTTTGGATCAGCACAGCACTGGCCATAGCGGCCATTTGGCGGGGGGGGGGGGGGTGAACCAATGGAAGGAAGACCTTTCTCTGTCTCTCTCTCTCACTGTCTATAACTCTACTGGTCAAATAATTAAAAAAAATTAAAAAGAAAAATGTGGATAATGAGAACTCTTAGACTCTTATGAATATAGATATCAATATTCTAAGTTCAATATACAACATTATAGCAATTTAAAGATGTCATTTACAACAGTTACAATAAGTTACAATTAGTCATTGAGAAATAACTGCAATAGAGAATATGTAAGAGAAAAAATTAAAAGTTCTACTATGCCACAGTATCAGCCCCAAAGGTCTAAACAGATGACTACAACAACATCCTCAATGAATAAAAGGCTCAATGTTACAGATATCTCTAAAATATATAGATATTTAGATATATCTAAAATATAATGTCAATCAAACTAAATACATGTGATATCAATCAATAGCCCTGCAGAAGTTTTGGAGAATTTGATACATTGATTTTAACATTTATATGACAAGCAAAGGGTCAAGAATATCCAAAACTCTGGTAAGGAACAGTGTTGAGGATCTTTATAAGACTTGAATATTTATTATAAATCTCTTCAATAGTATGGTGTCAGCACAGAAATAAACAGATTAGTAGGAGAAACAAAAATTTTACCCAGAAATGGATGCACATGTACGGAAACTCGATACATACAGTGGATAATGACACAGCAAATGGATAGTCTGGGACTAGAATCCTTAAACTCATGTGAATAATGAAAGAGTAAATGAGTAAATATGTAATCAAATAGATGATAGTTACAAATAGATAATGTCGATAAAAATAAGCAACTTCAGACTATGAATTATCTTTCTGGGCTGTCTGAATATCCATTCAATAAGCCAGGTAAACTGAATCTTCTACTTGACTTTTATCTGTGTCAATGCAGTCTGAAAGACATTTGAAAGAAAGGGGGATGTTGTGAGCAATTGACCTTTTCTTAGGAAAGGCAGTAGTGATATCTTTGGGCGCTACAGTAACACCAAATAAGTCGCACAAAAGGAAGGTCACGTTTTATTGAAAAAGGGGGAAACACCGTGGAGAAATTTATTTTCCTGTCTAGATAATTGAATGTCTTGCACAGAAAACAAAAGACATGAAGTTTTTAAAGGGACCATTATGCTTGTTGCCTGAGCTTTAGTGCAATGCCTTATCACATTAGCATGGCATTCTGTGGAAAACTGTGTCTAGTATCACCACGCTCGCCAGCTTAACTACAAGGTCATCTGAACTTCCAGGAGAGAGTTCCTTAGATCAAGTTCAGCCACACCCTGTCAGGTTGAAGCATTAAGAGCCTCATCATCAGGTTTAAAAGGCAAGGTTGTATCCTGTAGCACTTTATAATAACAGTAAATTATTTTTCCAAGCCTCTTAAACATGGCCTTGTCAAGGAGTGAACATGCAAAACTGACCTTATCAGAGAGGCAAAATGGGATTCCAATTAAAATTGCACTGGAGAAGGGTTGATGAGGGAGACAGTCTCAGACTCGCAATGTAGGCCTCACAGATAAGAAAGGCTGCCATATGTTATAGCACCTTCATTCACATTCACTGATTGCAGAGTCCAACAAAACATTACGTGAAATCATTTCAGTTAGCATGGATGCTACTGTCAAGATTAGATTAATTAAACAGATAAATCCAAAGCATGGATTAAAAACATCTAATAACTTGAAAAAGTCAAAATATGAGCCAGGTAGTACCTCCAAGAAGTTTCTAAAATTTTCCCTCCAGCATGGCATGATTGGAAAATCTACAGTTTTGAAGAAAAAAATAGACCACAAGCCAGGTAAGTATAAGCTGAAGTTTGTCATTTGCCAGAAATATGGTCTTGGTGCTTATCATGGCTGAAGTAGGATGCACAGTATATCCACAGGAACTAGGCAGTTTCACATTGTCATCCAATGTAACAAGAAATGGCATTATATATTTGTTAGCATTTTTTTTAAATTTTCTTAATTCAAGGCTGTATTTCAGTAAGTTACCTGATGAATGAGCAATGACTAAGGATATGGGGAGAAGCAATATTTGAGTTCTGTCTGAACGGGCAGGTGTTTGGCACAGTACTAAATGCCACTTAAGATGCCCTGATCCTATATTGGAGTCCCTGAGGTCAAGTCTAGGCTCTGCACCTGATCCAGCTTCATGCTGCTGCACACCCTGGGAGACAGCAGATGATAAGTCAACTACTGGAACCACTGACACCGATTTGGGAGACTAGGAACAAGTACTGACTCCTGGGGCCAGTGCTGTGTAGTAGTGGGTAAAGCCTCTGCCTGCAGTGTTGGCATCTCATATGGATGCCAGTTCAAGTCCTGGCAGCTCCACTTCTGATCTAGCTCTCTGCTGTGGCCTGGGAAAGCAGTAGAAGATGGCCCAAGTCCTTGGGCCCCCTGTACCAGTGTGGAAGACCCTGAAGAAGCTACTGGCTGCTGGTTTTGGATCAGTGCTATTCCAGCCATTGCAGTCAATCGGGGAGTGAACCATCAGATGGAAGACCTCTTTCTCTCTCTCTGCTTCTCCTCTCTCTGTGTAACTCTGACTTTCAAATAAATAAATAAATCTTAAAAAAGAAAATGTGTTATTTCATGTCTCTTGCAGACCTGTATCCTGAGGTTACCTGTGCACTCTGACCATAAGTTATAGTTTTCCAGAGCCCTAAAGAACAGTCCCAACCACTCATTCCAATTTTATTCAAGGGCACACATCATAGAAGAAATGTTTATTGATGAACTAGAATGACATATATGGGATATATACACATACATATGTATATGAGAGACATATAAACTAATTATAGCAATCTTTCAAAAGACTGGAAAACTATCACAAAAAGCAAAATATTCCTAAAATACAACACAGCTCTCCAGAAATCAGATTTCTTTCTCTATATATTATTGATTCTAACCATGGAAAAAACTCCTTAGATTCTTCCAATTCCTGTTAAAATGAGGTACTTGGGGGAAAAAAAGAACTATTAATGTTGAGACTTTAGAAATAAATGATCTCTGTCTTGCAATTAAAATAATCTTTCACCTGGGAGAGAGAGAGAACTAAGAGAAAAGACAAAAGTAGCTTGGTTCAAATGATGACTTTTAGAATAATTTTCCCTTTCTGGCCGCATTTTACTCTAATGACCATGCTAATCTAGTCTTGATTAGCATGACCATGAAAATAATTATCATTTATATGCAATTTTAAATCTTAAAAGCCTTTTTAAAAATGTACTTTCCTGCTACAGGACATGCAATATTGACTAAAGTCATGAATTCATTACTGTATTTCTAATTTCTTTTTTCCTGAAGGCTATAAATGTATATCTTACAACGTATCCAAGTGCCAATACTAGCTCATTGACTATGAATTGAATCCTTAAAGTATCTTTCGCTAATTCATGTTTTAGAATTTTACTTTATATCTTAATATCTTCTTTGGTATAACACATGGGGAGACATTTTCTAAAGTTTTGTAAATATAAAATATGTAATATATATGTATATAAAACTTTTGCGCATAAGAAACAAATTTCTGGCCTTCATTATTTCTTCATTTACATAATTCTTTAGCATCAAGGATTCAAACATCCTTTAATCTTGTTAATGCTTTTGTCTTGGTTGTATAGATGCAGAATTCTTTCAAAAGTCTGGGGAACTATATGCATAAATATCTTTCTCATCACTGATAATTACATGAGTAGATATACTTGCTTTTTCCTAAACAAATAGATGTATTTATGCCTGTAGAGTTGCACCTACCTTAGAATTACACTACCAAGTGGTTTATGGAAAATATTGAAACTGTAGATTTTAACGATACTAAATATATCTAACGAAAAACAAAATAGCACTTTAAAGAGTGCAATTTTTTAAATTTAAAGTATTATATTTGAAAAGTTTTTCTTTATGAAAACTTAAAAAACTGCACATGTTCTGAGGGGAAATGACAAATGGCAAGCATTCTTGAGTATTAATAAAAGTTTAAGATAACTTTCACATTTGCAAACATGACAGTTCTTGACCATAAGCACCATGAAATTTGAGAGATAATCTATCACGATAATAAGAATGTGTCTCAGGAAAACACTCACATGATTTTGTCCAAATAACACAGTGTTATGAAATGATAGGGAAATGGATGTACAAAATACAAAGACTCCAGGTATCCTAAAATATTTTTTATTCAATTTTTTTCAGTGAGGTTGAAAAACACAACAAAACACTTCTCTTTTATAGAATATTGGCCTGAGGCACACATTGCTTTGAGATGCTAAGAATACCAGATGTCTGCTCCATTTCTAAAAAGAGAGTCCTTTTATGACTTTGAGGGCAGACAGGTTCAGGTGTGGTTCCCAAATTGGGGCAGACTCACTTAAGGACTGTTAGAAGAAGTGTAGTTTCTGGCACTTCATCCTGGAGGTTTTTGTTTAATAGTTTAGGGAGTTCAGTCTGGGAAACTATTTTTATCGAGTACTTCAGGCACTTTGGTGAAAGACATCTACCTGACCTGGATGTAGGATTCACGCATAGTTGAAAAAAAGATGAAATTCCAGTAAGTTGATGTGGGAATTGAGCCTCCATGCTGCTATACCCTGCCTATGTGTGTATGTTTGGAGATCACTCTGACCCTATCAACTTCAGTGTCCTCATCTGTAATACCAGTGTATTATGAAAACCAAATGAGACAAAGATAATATAAAGGCACAGTCAGCAAGAAAAAAAACATGAAATAAATATTACTTGCAAAGGAACATCTACTGAGACTCTTGCAGTTTAAAATAAGAAAATGTGTTTGGTAGGGAAGATATCAAGTTACATATCAGTAAATATATTGATGCCTTTGCTTATTTACTGGTTTTCTATCCAGGCATTATATGCTAAATTAAAGCTCATACTCTGATGTGAAACATATTAGGATCATATTCCAACTTTCCACTTCCTATTTTATAATATGGAAAGGATTACTTTATCTCTTTATGTCTTCTTTTCCTCATCTATAAAATTAGTTTGCTAATAATGTCTAATACTCTAAGGAAAAATACTTATCATAGTCTCTGAAATATATAAGTAAAATGTTATTATTATGGATTGTGTATATGCCTGTGGTTGATAAATAAAATAATTGTGCTTTCCTGTACTTACAGTCAAATACTTTACATTTAAAATGTTACAACTTTGATAGTGTTATCATAGCAAGATAAAGAAATCTATGAGATTCCAAAAATGGCATACTTGACCTAATTTCAGGACTACCTGGAGCATGAAGGTGAGACTTCTTTTAGATTCTGATATTTTTAAAAGGCTGAGAAGGAATTACTCACATAAAGAATGTGGGAGGATGAAAGTGTATGGAAAGAAAGAAAAGACAGTAGATACAAGGGTCAAGAGCAGAAACAGAAATGGTGATTGTGTAACACCAAAGGAAAGTCATATTGCTAAGTTTAGAAACAGAACGTGAGATCGATAGAATACAAAACTGAGGAATTCCATAGAGAAAGTATGCAAGCTCTTGAGGCCTTTTAAAATATTTTTCTAATGAAACCAAGACAAAAGAGAGAAAATTCGCTCACATTAGAATTATGGTGAACTGAATACAGAGACTAAATATTGGAAGTAGCAATAAAGGAGAAAGATGAAACAATTCTAAATAACCATGCATTCAAAAACTATGAATATATAAATAATGCAAGAGTTATAGAGATTATAAAGAGAAAAAGAAATCTATAAATATAATGTAAGATTATTACACACTTCTCACAAACTAAAAAATTAAGAGCAGAGATCTGAGAAAAGGCATACTAGCAAAACTGGTCTAATTGACATATGCAGAAAAATAGATCACAATAAAAGAATATATTGTTTTTAACATGCACATAACATAATTTACCATCTGTGAGATAATAAAGAAGCCTTAGCTAAACTTAAAAGATTGTCTGTGTGGGTGGTAGTCAGTCAGGAATGTATAATAATAAGTAGAAAATACCTAAGGACTTGCAAATTAAGTAATAGAACTCTAAATAGCACATGAATCAAAGAATTCACAAGGCAATTTAACACCATCTTAACTGAAAACACAAAAAATTTGAAGGACACAATATAACTTTGTATATAGTATGTATAGCCTATAATGCATTGATTTGAAAGTAAGAAAGGCTTAGAATCAGCTATCAAAATAAAGTAGGATAAATGAAATAATATGAAAAAAATAGCAAAAGTTAACAAAATAAAAATAAACCATAAGGTAGGAAAAACTTGTCAAAAATTGTTTAACAGAAAGGTAATAAGTCACAGATACTCAGAAAGGCTAATGAAAAAAAAAAAAAAGGTGGGGCTGGATTTGTGGTGTGGTGATATAATCCCATAGGACAATGGTCTGAATCCTGGATGCTCCATTTCTGATCCAGCTAGTGCTTGGGCTCCTGCAATGTGGGAGACCCAGATGAAGCCCAGCCTCAGTCATTGTAGACATCTGGGGAGTGAACGGGTGGATAGAAGATCTCCTATTTTCTGTCTCTCATTCTCTTTCTGATTAAAATAAATAAATATATAAATAAATAAATATATATTGGAAAAGAGAAAAGACCAGTCACTAATTTCACATATAAAAACTATCACTACAGATCCTATAAATTTTAAAAAGATAGTAGCATATTATGCTCAATCTGATAAACCTGAAAATATTAATGAAATGGTCAGATTCTAGGAGAAAGGGTCCAGTGCTGTGGTGTAGAGGTAAAGCCTCCTCCTGCAGTGCCTGCAACCATCTTGGCATTCATTCTAGTCCTGGCTGCTCCATTTTTGATGCAGCTCTCTAATATGGCCTGGGAAAAGCAGTAGAAGATGGCCCAAGTCCTTGGGCCCCTGCACCTGCATGGGAGACCCAGAAGAAGCTCCTGGCTGCTGGCTTCAGATCGGCACAATTCTGGCCGTTGCAGCCAATTAGGGAGTGAACCAGCTGATGGAAGACATCTCTCTCTCTCTGCCCCTCCTTCTCCATCTGTGTAACTCTGACTTTCAAATAAATAAATAAATTTTAAAAAACAAAAAAGACAACAAAAATTGAAACAAAAAAAATGAAAGCCACAAACTATTGTATATGTATTTATGAGAGAGGAAGAGAGGCCATAGACAGTAAATACAGACATTACACTAAAATTCTAAAGAATGGATATTCTCCTCTACTGCTAGCAAGTGTAAATTTATTTAGCTACATTGGAAAAAATTTGACTAAATTTACTTAGATTGAACATATATGTAACTTATAATCTATCAATTCATTCTCAGAAATGCAAATGTGTATGAACTACAACTCATGTAAAGAATTTTATAGCACTATGTAACAGCCCCAATCTAAAAACAACCAGAGATATCTATTAACTGTTGAATATATGGCATAAATATAGTATGGCAAATTATATGACAATATTCACTATATATGAACAGACACAGATCGAATTATACAACAAGCATTTCTAGGAGTATATGCAAGAAAAGTAAGTATATGCAGTAATACAAAACATTTATGACAGTATACAGAAGAATTTCATATTACCATTTAACAGTTCCAAGTTGGTGGATGAAGAAATATATTGTGGTATATTCATACAATGAAATATTACAAAGAGATGAATGTAATAAAACTATCAACACAACAGTAGGTGAAAGAAGCCAGACACAATGGAATGAAGACTATATGGTTTCACTTATGCATATAAAGACATGAATGTTTGGAGTTAATGTATGGTTATAAAATAAAAGTGGTTATCTCTTTTTTAAAAAAGATTTTATTTATTTATTTGGGAGAGTTATAGAGAGAGGAAGAGACAGAAAAGTATTCCATCTTCTGGTTCACTTGCCAAATGGCCTCAATGGCCCGAGCTGGGCCATTCCAAAGCCAGGAGCCAGGAGCTTCTTCCGGGTCTCCTGTTTGCGTACAAGGGCCTAAGCACTTAGCCCATCTTCTAATGCTTTCCCAGGCCATCAGAAGAGAGCTGGACAAGCCAGCCAAACAGGCAAAGGTTTAGCCTACTATGCCACAGAGCCAGCTCCCAAATGATTACTTTTGATGATTGAGACACTACCCTATGATATTCTGGAAAAACTTTTTTGGGGTCTTTTCATAAAGATTTCTTACTTATTTATTCACCTGAAAGGACAACAGAGAGGGTGAGACACATGAGAGAAAGAGATAAATCTTCCATCTGCTGATTAACTCCCCAAACAGCTACAACAGCTATGGTTGGGCCAGGCTGAAACCAGGAGCCTGGAACTCCATCCAGCTCTCCCACATGAGTAGCAGGGGCCCAAGTGCTTGAGCCATTGTCCACTGCCTTTCCAAGTGCATTAGAAGGAAGAGAAGCCAAACCTATAAGCTGCACATATGGGATTCTGGAGTCCTGAACAGGAGCTTAAGGCCCTGCACCACAGCACAATTCCTCCCTGCTGTTTTGTGTGTTTGTTTGTTTTCCTTTTCTTTACAACACAGAGAAACAGGGAGGGAGAAGGAGAAGGAGAAAAGGGAAAGAAGAAGAAACACAGAGACAGAGATCTTCCACCTGCTAGTTCACTCCTGGAATACTGCTGGACCTGGGCCACCAAAGCCTGAAACTCAATCTGTGTCTGTCATGTAAGTAGTAGAAACCAAAAAACTTAAGTCATCACTTTTGCATCACTAAGTTTCCATTATCAAGAAGCTTGAATTGGAAGTTTGGCAGAACTTCAACACTGGCAATCTGATAGCAGGTGTGGACATCCCTTGTGGCTTCCTATGTGCTGTACCAAACTGCCCAACTCCCACGCTGAGTGTTTTATTTCTTATTTTTGTGCTCTTCCCATGAATGTGTTTACTTTCTGATAATTTGCTGAACTTTACATCCATGATTTGTGTTCTTTTCTGTATGTAAGAAGAAAGAAACAATCTCTGGTGCAGGCATTGCAGTGTAATAAGGAAAGCAGCCACCTGCGATGATGATGTCCTATATGGGTGCCAGTTCATGTCCCAGATGCTTCACTTCCAAACCTGCTCTCTGTTGATGGCCTAGGAAAAATCAGTGGAAGATGTCCCAAGTGGTTGGGCCCCTGCAACCCACATGGGAGACCTGGAAGAAGATTTTGGCTACTGGCTTTGGTCTGGTACAGCCCTCACCATTGCAAACAGCTGGGGAATGAACCAGCAGATGGAAATCTAATTATCTGTGTGTGCGTGTGTGTGTTTCTGTCTCTCCCTTTCTCTGTCTGTAACGCTGATTTTCAAATAAATAAATCTTTTAAATATATATATATATATTTATAAAAAGTAAGAAGCAATGTTACATTACCACAGTTGTCCAAGACTGTTAAAGATATAGGAAGCTAAAGCTGTCACCTTTGTCTTTGAGTATACATCCAAAAGTAGTAGAGATCAAGTTGATTCTGCAATAAGAAGCATTGTCTTTTAAAAAAAAGTCCATAACTAAAAGAATACCAAAAATGGAATGTATAGAAATTGACATTTTGATATTCAATTATATTTATATTTATATATTATATCTATAATATAATATATATAATATATTATATAATATATAATATATAACATATATAATATATATTTTTATATATATAAATATATATATTATATTTATAGTCCTTGTGTCTACCATTGAGGAACAGCGGCTTTTTTTTTTTCCTTATGATTTGTCAAACTCTTTACTTAGCGTATGGTTGATCTTATCAGATAAAGTGAACTAACAGTAGATCATTGCAGAAATTAAGAGAGGGAATAAGAGAGGAAGGAGGAGGAAGGGTGGAATTTCAGGCGGGAGGGAGGGTAGGATGGGAAGTATCACTATGTTCCTAAATTTGAAATAAACAAATAAATAACTTTTTCAAAAAAGAATTCCATAGGTCAATTTATTAAGTCAATTGATAATTTATTAACTCATTTATCCTTGCATCCATCAGGGTCTATCCAGGAAATAAATTGACCCAAAACTTTCCAAAGAAATTCTTTGGAAGAATGATAGAAAAGCTGGGAAAATGATTAAGGACCATGAGACAACTCTGAGACCTGCAGTGTGTGAAAGAGATTTGAGCCTTAGGGCTGTAAGACCCTGGGCAGAGGTGCTGTTATCAGATCCTAGAGCCAGAGGGTCCAGCTGATGTTGAGCCATGGAGGACACAAAGCTGCTGCCAAAGCCAAAGAAGCAGAGCCCACCTCCTTGAGTCCTTTCAGTAGTCTCTCTGAGAATCAAAGGGGAAATGAAAATGGCAATTGTAATCTATTGAAAGTAGTGGAAGGGTGGGGCAAAGATCTAATAGCAAGCAGGGAGCTGACTGGCATAATAATCCAATTAGATGGGAATGATTGAAGTCCTAACACAACAAATGCAATGAAGTCTGAAAGCTATCTTGTTCTAAATATCCCTATGATTTGGTAGGTTTCCAGGCAGGAGGAGACAAGGCATGCTTCCTTAAAAGCATTAGCAATTTGCTTGGAAAGGGAACAGTTCAGGCTTTATTTAGGCTTTCAGCCTGTCTCTCCCACTTCCCAGCTATAGAATGTCTCCAAGCCTTTTATTTTTAATCTTCAAACTGCATTTAGAAATAGTCCCCTTACTGAACAGACACACGCACACACAAAGACATAGTGAGTATAAAGAGATTAGCACAGTGCCTCAACTGACAGTAACAATAGTACCATAGATAGCATTATTAGAAATCAGGAAGAAAATAATGAAAATTGTTACTTTACCAAAGGCCGCACAAAATCTTGCTTTTGTCAATTTTTTTCTGTATTTAACTGTATACTTTTATCAAAATTCACCAAATCTAAATATTGTAGAATATGTTTTTATGTATCCCTAAGAAAGGAAAATACACAAACCATGACAGAATATAACTTCCCCCACCCCATTAGAATTACATGTCACTAAAACTTAGGCAGCTTTTGTTTAAAGTCAGCAGGAAGTTTTGGGCAAATTGACATCAGTTGTCTTATCAACACCATCCTCCACAATGCAAGTATTGATCATACCAACCTCTTGCTACTTTGAAAATTTACATTTGTCATTGTCAACTTATTTTTACTTACTGATGCTTTGCCTAACACATGATAGAAAATTCCAGACAGGTGTCTCAGTAAGAGAATGTAACTAGCTCTCTGCTTATAAAATTCTTCTTTTATTTTTCTAAAAAAAATTTACTTGAGAGATGAGAGAGAGAAAGAGAAATAGAGAGAGAGAGAGAGAAAAACTTATCTGCAGGTTCATTCCACAAATGTCTGCAATTGCCTGGGCTAGACCAAGGATGGGGCTGACACCAGAAGCCAGCAACTCAACCCAGGTCTCCCATGTGGGTGGCAGAAACCCAAGTATTTGAATCATCACCAATGCCTTCCAGGGTTTGCTTTAGCAGGAAGCTGGAGTCTGGAGCCAGAGTGAAAATTCAAAGCTGGGTACTCAGATGGTGAACTTTGGTGACTTAACCAGCATTTTTGCTCTAGACTAAAGCACAACATCTTCCTGGCTACTATAAAATATTTGTTTATGGCTTTATAGGAAACTGAAATTTCAGCCCTTTCTCTTAAAACAAATATTTCCTTCAAACATATCAAATTAATGTCACTGTATTCTTCCTGGTACTTTCTTTCTTTCTTTTTTTTTTTTTTTTTTTGACAGGCAGAGTGGATAGTGAGAGAGAGACAGAGAGAAAGGGCTTCCTTTTGCCGTTGGTTCACCCTCCAATGGCCGCCGCGGTAGGCGCGCTGCGGCCGGCGCACCGCGCTGATCCGATGGCAGGAGCCAGGTGCTTCTCCTGGTCTCCCATGGGGTGCAGGGCCCAAGCACTTGGGCCATCCTCCACTGCACTCCCTGGCCACAGCAGAGAGATGTCCTGGAAGAGGGGCAACCGGGACAGGATCAGTGCCCCGACCGGGACTAGAACCTGGTGTGCCGGCGCCGCAAGGCGGAGGGTTAGCCTAGTGAGCCGCGGCGCCGGCCTCCTGGTACTTTCTGTTTATAAAATGCTTTTGTTAAATCTTACATCACAGTGTAAAATTTTAGAAGTTATTTTAAGTGGTAAGTAATTTTCAAACCATTTAACATTGTCAAAGACTCGTTTTATGTATTTGAAAGGCACAGTGACAGAGAGAGTATAAAGAGACAGACACACACAGAGAGATCTTCCCTCCGCTTGTTCACTACCCAAATGGCTGCAAAAGCCTAGGTTAGGCCAGGTCGAAGCCAGGTGACAGGAGCTCCATCTGGGTTTCCTACATGGGTGGCGGTGTCCAGAGTACTTGGGCCATCTACTGTTGCATTTCCGGGTGCATTAGCAGGAAGCTGGACTGGAAACAGATCAGCCAAGACTAGACCTGTACTCTGATAGAGCTACTGCTGATGCAGGGAGGCAGCAGATAAATAGCCCCAGTACCTGTGCTCCTGCCACCCATGGTAGACCAGGATGAAATTCCTGCCTACTGGCCTCAGCCTCAGTAAGTTCTTGTTGCAGTCATTTGGGGAGTGAATCAGTGAGTGGAAAATATCTTGGTCTGTCTGTTTCTCCCTCTCTCTCTGTCACTCTAACTTTAATAATAATATGTTTAATGATAATAAATTTATTTATTAAATAAATAAAACTTGAAAAAAGTAGAAATTGAAGTTTTATAGATAATTTTCTAAAATCAACAATTAATTTTTCACAAACATTTGCTTTAAAAACTGAATTTTGGGGGCCGGTGCTGTGGTGTACCAGGTTAAGCCATGGCCTACAGAGCCAGAATGCCATATGGGAACCTGTTCAAGTCTCCGCTGCTCCACTTCTAATCCACCTCCCTTCTAATGCTCTTGGGAAGGCAGTAGAGAATGGCCCAGATTCCAGGGCCCCTGCACCCATGTAGGAGACTGGAAGAAGTTCCTGGCTCCATGCTTTGGCCTGGTCTAGCCCTGGTCCTTGTGGCTATTTGAGGAGTGAACTAGTGGATAGAAAGTTTCTCTCTCTCTGTCTTTTCTTCTCTCTGTAACTCTTTCAAATAAATAAATAAATATTTTTTTAAAAAATAACCTGCATTTTATGGAATGCTGAAATGAATAGTTGTTGAAATATAATTTGTCATGAGAGTCACCCAGGTCTTTAGATCTTAAAGAGCTAAAAAAAGGGAAGGGAAGCAAGGCACATGATCACCATTTGCTTAGGAGTAGTGAGCAGGCATGAAGATTCTAAAATTGAACTTAATATGGACATGAAAAATTATTATTGAAACAAACATATCTAAGATATTTGGAAGAATGTGATGGCTCATAGAACTGATAATCCATTACTAATAGTACCTAATATAACATTGAATTACATTTTTTTTTATTTCCTACATAGTTAAACAATTCAACACCGCTGACAGATGAATCAATGCGTTTATCTCTGGCCTATACAGGAAGAAAGGATTCAGTAATTAGCTATTTTCAGGCAACCTCAGATAGAGACTGGTAGAGATAAAATTTTGAAAGTTTGTGGCTGGTATCTGAATTTGCTTCATCCTGATGCAGGGTGACATTAACCAGAAGTTGCTAAAACACGCACTTGGTCGATTATAACCACAGCCTGACAGATAGTAACTGAGGGAGATAGATTAAATCAACTTGAAGCAAAAAAAAAAAAAAAAAGTGGGTTATGATTCACAAACAAAATAAATTCTCAGTGGGTTCCGGAGGGAAGAGGGAGTCTGGATTGTTTTATCTAAGCCTGGAGCAGAACTATCAGGAAACACCACAGCATGTGGCACCACAAAAATCTACTGGGGGCCAAGATTTCCTTATTTGAATTTCCAAAAGAACCTAAAGAGATATTATTTTGCTAATGACTAAGAATAGAGCTAATCAGGATGCTTTTATGGCAACATTGTTAGTACTTATAAGAGGACT
This sequence comes from Lepus europaeus, assembly GCF_033115175.1. Taxonomy (NCBI): domain Eukaryota; kingdom Metazoa; phylum Chordata; class Mammalia; order Lagomorpha; family Leporidae; genus Lepus; species Lepus europaeus. Next base: position 66,243,206 of record NC_084831.1, read on the forward strand.
GATTGGTACAGGTGGAAAACAGGCTCACAATTCCTAGAATATGTTAAAATACCTAGAACTGAAAATCCTCCTTCAGTGCTTCATTCCATTCACCTCTAATCCTTTCCTTAAATACAGATAACACATAAATTAGAGCTACAATTACTAGTGGATTAATGTGTAAAATGTATATGCTTTATTTAAGGTACAACTATTTGAATCTCAATTAACTTTAGTTAATTGATAGTTTGTCATAACCAAAGGCATAAACATATGAATGCATGTAAGGGATCTACCGGTGCAGGAACATACAGACTAGTGGAGAAATTACACCTATAAGTATCTAATTGTATTAAAAGCAGACTAAAGTAGGACTGAAATACCGTACTGAAGCAATCAGAGAGGGGATGATTAATTACAATTGGAGAGATCAGTGTCAGTGACAGCCTCTCTGAGGAGACCGTATTTAAGTCTCTTTTGAAGGATTTCAATAAATAATGTGGGGAAGATGATTTCAAGCTGAGAAACTGCATGAGTAAAGGCAAGGAACCTTGAAAGTGCTGTTATTTTTGGAAAATAGGGAAAAAATTTCCAAACAGAATGTAGGTTACAAAGAAGAATAATAAGCTTCAACTTGTTTGAGCTTCTGATATGTTAGCTGGTTATTTTTAGTTTACTTAATATTTTGTATTCTGCTTACATGTGTTTAAATGTACACTGTGGTCGAGTTTACTTGTCATTTGCCTTTATTATCTTTTTTTTGCCAGTTTTATTTTTCAAGTTAAATCACACAATACATTACATTTCTCATTCTCTTTTAGTGTGGCATCGCCATACCTCAAACAAGTCATGGTGTCTGGTTACCCTCATATCCAGTTTGGTCTTATTGAAGTAGGCAGGCATACAGGTTAAAATTGATCAGATTTGTGAACTGGAAGACCACGCCTTTGCCACGCCCCTGTGTGACTTCATGCCCCTACCTGATGCCTTTCCCATGCCCCTGTGTGGCCTCATTCCCCTACCTGGCCACACCTCGGTGCCCACCAGCCAATCAGGTTAATTAACCACTCCCCTTCTTCTTCTTCCCTGGCCTCTTGTCAGGAGGGAGCTTGCTATAGTCCCGCGCCTCCAGGGCACATGGCCCTCAGGACATGTGCTCCAGGCTTCCTGGCCCAGATACAGGCCTAGATGCTCATGCATGTGTTTGGTTCTTGGTGCTTGGTATGAACCCCTATTCGCTTCTCTCTCTTAAATAAAGCTGTCACTCTCCTATGCATCTTTCTCACTAAATAAAAGCTTAAAATGTACCATGCTGCCTCGTTTATCTGTGGAAGTATTTAGAATTCCTCTCTAAATATTAGACAAGAACCTTCTTGGGCTTATTAATATCGGGGATTTAGTAATAAGCCCGTGGTGAAATCATAAGGCACCCCAAATTCCGGTAGCACATGTGGCACCCCGGATAGCATTTCTAGGGAACTTTAAGGGGCCACATTTCAGGGTAGAATTTAGGAGGTCTTGTCTGATTTCATTATAACTTGTTAGTTACAACAACAAAACACAGTGGAAGTGATGCCACAGGACTTCTGATACAAAGTCAGAAAAGGCCATGCAGCTGTTTCATGGCTCTCTCAGAGCAATCATTCCCAGAACAGGTCTTCTTGGACCCCAGCTGATAGATAATTAGTAGCCCAAGTGACTTGGACAGGACACAAGTAGGTGCTCTGGGCAATAGTATCTCATAATCCCAACCTGAGCCACCCCAGCCCAGATACCAGGCATGTGATAGAAAAAGGGACTTTAGAAATGGATTCTTTGTCCTGTGGTTTCAGTCTTTCAAAAAAAGGGACTTTAGAAATGGATTCTTTGTCCTGTGGTTTCAGTCTTTCATTCATCTGCTTCAAGACATTTGAGTCTCCTCAGTTGAGATCCACGGCATTGTGGAGCAGAGATTAGTTTGCCCTTGTGTCTATTTTTTGCTTTAATGACCTGCAAAATCTGTGAGCATACTACCATTATTGGTACGGCATTATGCCACACAATTTAGAGGAATTTGATATTATTAAATAGTAACTGAAAAAGTTTTCTTTCAAGAGGAAAGAAATTATAGCTTGGACGTGGTTACCTACTCATCTACCTATTCCACAGCCTTTCTTGCAGCTTCATGGGACATAAGCCAAAGTTCTTGTCAAAGGAGAGTGCTGAAATGATACGTGAACTTCCTGAACTATCACCTAATATTTTTCAGTGGACAGATACATTCTCAAGGATATCCCTTTGACCCAACTGAAAGTTTGTAGTAAGAATAATATCCTTCAGAATTACAGAGAAATAAGATAACAGGAACCCACGACTATGCATCAAGCTGTATTTAAACTACTATAAGAGAGAAAAGAACATTTATTATTTGTAATAGCAGCTTATTGTTACAGTATCTGTGGCATATGTATTAAGGATTCCTTCATTTTCTCTCACAAAAGAGGGAGAGACTAGAAATCAGTGACGACTATAGTTTTGTGAGATCACTGACTTCAGCCAGCTTCCTCTGGATGTTGTGTCGTCAGTACTGTCTGGAAAGATGGCAACAGGGGATAGTTTGTAGAGTTTGTGTTGAAAACTGTTCTCTTAAGGAAAGCCTCGCTCTAACCTAAACAATTTTGAAAATTGAGTTCAGTCAAAAGTGGAAGTAAGGACTTACTTTTGTCTAGTAGTATTAAGGACTTGCTCTCCACTTCCAGTTTCAAAATAATAGAATAAAAATTATTCTCTTCATTTTATCCACCTAAGATAAGACAAGAAGAAGCAAAAACTACTTTAATAAAATAGAGATATTTGTAAACCTGAAAAATAATATACAAATGTTGAAAAGGTAGTACTATCACATTGCAAGCAAAGAAAAGGAATGCCAATCCTTAATACAACCGGGCTGTCGTGCAGGTGGGTGAAAAAGAGAATGACTTCGACAAGAAACAAGGTAACTGGAAACCAGGAAAGGCCATGGGAACTGGAAGAATCAGTATTATAGACAGGGTATGACAGGATATGACATAGAACTAGAAATAAGAGGATAATCTGAAATTAAAAAAAAATAATGAACTCCTTGTTCTCTACCAGCATCTGTAATCTCCAGGTGGAATACTGGAAGTACCAGCAGACAGGTAGGTTTTTATCTGGGAAATTGGGTGCCTAAAGCAAAGATAAATAGTTTTTTTTAAAGATACCTCTTTTCTAGTTTTAGTAAGAATCTATTTTTTAAAAAAGATTTATTTATTTATTTGAGACACAAAGTTACAGAGAGGCAGAGGCAGAGAGAGAGAGACAGGTCTTCCATCTGCTGGTTCACTTCCCAGATAGTCGCAATGGCTGGGGCTGCAGCGAACCAAAGCCAAGAGCCAGGAGCCAGGAGCTTCTTTCAGGTCTCCTACATGGGTACAGGGCCCAAAGACTTGGGCCATCTTCCACTGTTTTCCCAGGCCATAGCAAGAGCTGGATTGGAAGTGGAGCAGCCAGGACTCAAACTGGCACCCATACAGGATGGCAGCACTGCAGGTGGTGTTTTACCTGCTATACCACAGAATCAGCCCCAAGATAAATAGATTTGAAAATTCTTGTCCAAAGCCCAAGTTGTTGTGTTAAATTCCAGCAAGCCATCAACCTCACCTACACAAAGATATTCCAATAAGCAACTTACTACCTCACTCAAATATGAAAGAATAGGACAAAAGTTTAGAATATATCTTATGGTTGAAAAAGGCTATAATGTGAGAGAAAAGGTCAATGTAAGTACATGTGACAAAAATCTCCAAGGAAATATACTAATCAGCTTCACATTATTACATCAAAATATCTGAGATGACCAACTCTGTAAAGAGTAAAGGTCTCCTTACTCACAGTTTTGGAAGGTCAAAGTCCAAGAATCATGGACTCTGATAAGAGTACAGATGGAGAAACATTTTATCAGTTACAAATATGTTTGGAAAAGCTTTGAACTTCAGACAGAAGTCAAAGAGAGAGAGAGAGAGAGAGAGAGAGAGAGAGAGAGAGGAAGGAATCTTTAGTCCCTTCTCAGGACACACTCCCAATGCTATAAAGGCCTGCCATTTGGTCCCACCTACCAAGGGTTCCACCATCACCCTGAAGATGAAGGCTTTAATCATGAAATTTTAGGTGACACCCAAACCAATAACCAAACAATAGCAGAAAATGAATGAAAAAATAAAACATTGCTAAATTCATTCTTCTCAGAGGCACAAATAGAGAATGCATCCATGAAAACTGAATGATATAAAGAGCTTTTGAAAATTAAAAATACCCCAAGTTCGGGACACCAGCGGCAGACTCAACGCACCAGCACTGGAACGCAAGGTGAGCCGAACCACAATAGCCCGAGACACCAGCGGGCAAGCGGAAAGAGGAGGCTAGAGGGAACGAGGCTTGAAACTTCGTGGGGAAAAGTTCACCAGGCTAACTAGAAGAGAGAGAGGAAAAAAATTAAAAAAAGCGACCGATACGGACACAAGTTTCTCTCTCTCCGCTCACCTCTCAAAGGCGAGCAAAACAAAGAGCAGGCGCCATTTTGGACATACGTCAAAAGCAGGGCGACCTCAGGTCTGCACCAGCCCTGAGCCTAGCAGAAAAACCTGACTCTGGGGGGAGGGGTGAAATAACAGGAGATTAGCATCTAACTTGGCAACCCAGTGGGAGACTGCAGGAGAATTGGAGCCCATACTGAGGGCAGCATAGATTCCCTGTGTGGTCCTTGGGAAAGAGCTTCTGATCTCTGGCTCCTGTGGGTATATCATTTGCCTGCTAATTACCTCCAATTACGTTCAGCTGTGCGGAATTACTTCCCTTTTGAATCAAAAAAGAGAGAGATTTACCACACCTAACCTGGGAGTGTCATCTTTGACACACCCTCAGCCCTGAGGAACCAAACACAGCTCTCAGTCCACACTCATCTCAAGCCTCTAAGGCACCACTGAAAGCAGACAGTCCACTTAATATAGAGCCATAGTGTAACAAGAAAAAACACCACAGTGAAGAAACCAATATCTCCAACATGCCAAACAACAAACGCAAAAACCAAGCTAACAAGAACAAGGAAGACACTATGACACCCCCAAATGAAAAAGACACCCCAATTCAAGATTATGAAGATGAGGAGATTTAAGAAACGCAAGAAGCAGATCTCAAAAAATTGATAAGAACATTAAGAAGTTCTCAAAAACAAATTCTTGAACTACAGAAATCCTTAATGGACAAGATAGAAAATCTCTCTCATGAAAATGAAATATTAAGGAGGAATCAAAATGAAATGAAACAACTAGTGGAACAAGAAATGGTGATAGTGACGAGAAATCATAATGAAATGAAGAATTCAATAGATCAAATGACAAACACATTAGAGAGTCTTAAAAACAGAATGGGCGAAGCAGAAGAGAGAATATCGGACTTAGAAGACAGAGAACAGGAAAGGAAACAATCAAATCAAAGAAAAGAAGAAGAAATCAGAAATCTAAAAAATACTGTCAGGAATCTACAGGATACTCTTAAAAAACCCAACATTCGGGTTCTAGGAGTACTTGAAGGCATGGAGAGAGAGAAAGGATTAGAAGGCCTTTTTAGTGAGATACTAGCAGAAAATTTCCCAGGTTTGGAGAAAGACAGAGACATCCTAATACAGGAAGCTCATAGAACCCCTAATAAACATGACCAAAAGAGATCCTCACCACGACACGTCATAATCAAACTCACCACAGTGAAACACAAAGAAAAGATCCTAAAATGTGCAAGAGAGAAACGCCAGATTACTCTCAGAGGATCTCCAATTAGACTCACAGCTGACTTCTCTTCAGAAACCCTACAAGCTAGGAGAGAATGGCGAGACATAGCCCAGGTGCTAAGAGAGAAAAACTGCCAGCCCAGAATATTATATCCTGCAAAGCTCTCATTTATGAATGAAGGTGAAATAAAGACCTTTCACAGCAAACAGAAATTGAAAGAATTTGTCGCCACTCGTCCAGCCCTGCAAAAGATGCTTAAAGATGTGTTACATACAGAAACACAGAAACACGGTCACCATTATGAAAGAAGGTAAAGGTAGGAAACCTCACACCAAAAGATCACAGGAATCTCAAACCATATATTAGAAAGTATCTTTGGCTAATGGCAGGGCAAAGTTACTCCTCAATAGTCACATTGAATGTTAGTGGCTTGAACTGTCCAGTTAAAAGACACCGATTGGCTGATTGGGTTAAGGAACAAAACCCATCCTTTTGCTGCTTACAAGAAACCCATCTATCCAACAATGATCCATACAGGCTGAGAGTGAAAGGCTGAAAAAAGATATACCACGCCAACAGAAATGAAAAGAGAGCGGGCGTAGCCATCTTAATATCGGACAACATAAACTTTACCACAAAAACTGTTAAGAAAGATAAAGAGGGGCACTTTCTAATGATTAAGGGATCCATTCAACAGGAAGATATAACGATTATCAATGTATATGCACCTAATTACAGGGCACCAGCTTATTTAAAAGACTTGTTAAGGGACTTAAAGGGAGACTTAGACCCCAATACAATAGTACTGGGGGACTTCAATACTCCACTCTCAGAGATAGACAGATCAACAGGACAGAAGATCAACAAGGAGACAGTAGATTTAAATGACACTATAGCCCAAATGGATCTAACAGATATCTACAGAACATTTCATCCTACATCTAAGGACTTTACATTCTTCTCAGCAGTACATGGAACCCTCTCTAGGATTGACCACATACTAGGCCATAAAGCAAGTCTCAGCAAATTCAAAAGAATTAGAATCATACCATGCAGCTTCTCAGACCACAAAGGAATGAAATTGGAAATTGGCAACTCAGGAATCCCTAGAGCACATGCAAATACATGGAGATTGAACAACATGCTCCTGAATGAACAATGGGTCATAGAAGAAATTAAAAGAGAAATCAAAAATTTTCTGGAAGTAAATGAGGATAAAAGCACAACATACCAAAACCTATGGGATACAACAAAAGCAGTGTTAAGAGGAAAGTTTATATCAATAGGTGCCTACATCAAGAAATTGGAAAGGCACCAACCAGATGAGCTTTCAAGTCATCTCAAGGATCTAGAAAATCTGCAGCAAACCAAACCCAAACCCAGTAGGAGAAGAGAAATAATTAAAATCAGAGAAGAAATCAACAGGATTGAATCCAAAAAAACATTACAAAAAATCAGCCAAACGAGGAGCTGGTTTTTTGAAAAAATAAACAAAATTGACACCCCATTGGCCCAACTCACTAAAAAAAGAAGAGAAAAGACCCAAATCAATAGGATCAGAGATGAAATGGGAAACGTAACAACAGACGCCACAGAAATAAAAAGAATCATCAGAAATTACTACAAGGACTTGTATGCCAGCAAATGGGGAAATCTATCAGAAATGGACAGATTCTTGGACACATACAACCTCCCTAAATTGAGCCAGGAAGACATAGAAAACCTAAACAGACCAATAACTGACACAGAAATTGAAACAGTAATAAAGGCCCTCCCAACAAAGAAAAGCCCAGGGCCAGATGGATTCACTGCTGAGTTCTACCAGACATTTAGAGAAGAACTAACTCCAATTCTTCTCAAACTATTCAGAGCAATCGAAAAAGAGGGAATCCTCCCAAATTCTTTCTATGAAGCCACCATCACCTTAATTCCTAAGCCAGAAAGAGACGCAACATTGAAAGAGAATTACAGACCAATATCCCTGATGAACATAGATGCAAAAATACTCAATAAAATTCTGGCCAATAGAATGCAACAACACATCAGAAAGATCATCCACCCAGACCAAGTGGGATTCATCCCCGGTAGGTATGCAGGGATGGTTCAACATTTGCAAAACAATCAACGTAATACACTACATTAACAAACTGCAGAAGAAAAACCATATGATTCTCTCAATAGACGCAGAGAAAGCATTTGATAAAATACAACACCCTTTCATGATGAAAACTCTAAGAAAACTGGGTATGGAAGGAACATTCCTTAATACAATCAAAGCAATATATGAAAAACCCACGGCCAACATCCTATTGAATGGGGAAAAGTTGGAAGCATTTCCACTGAAATCTGGTACCAGACAGGGATGCCCTGTCTCACCACTGCTATTCAATATAGTTCTGGAAGTTTTGGCCAGAGCTATTAGGCAAGAAAAAGAAATTAAAGGGATACAAATCAGGAAGGACGAACTCAAACTATCCCTCTTTGCAGATGATATGATTCTGTATTTAGGGGACCCGAAGAACTCTACTAAGAGACTATTGGAACTCATAGAAGAGTTTGGCAAAGTAGCAGGATATAAAATCAATGCACAAAAACAAATAGCCTTTGTATACACAGGCAATGCCACGGCTGAGGAAGAACTTCTAAAATCAATCCCATTCACAATAGCTACAAAAACAATCAAATACCTTGGAATAAACTTAACCAAAGACGTTAAAGATCTCTATGATGAAAACTACAAAACCTTACAGAAAGAAATAGAAGAGGATACCAAAAAATGGAGAAATCTTCCATGCTCATGGATTGGAAGAATCAATATCATCAAAATGTCTATTCTCCCAAAAGCAATTTATACTTTCAATGCAATACCCATCAAGATCCCGAAGACCTTCTTCTCAGATCTGGAAAAAATGATGCTGAAATTCATATGGAGACACAGAAGACCTCGAATAGCCAAAGCAATCCTGTACAACAAAAACAAAGCCGGAGGCATCACAATACCTGATTTTAGGACATACTACAGGGCAGTTGTTATCAAAACAGCATGGTACTGGTACAGCAACAGATGGATAGACCAATGGAACAGAATAGAAACACCAGAAATCAATCCAAACATCTACAGCCAACTTATATTTGACCAAAGATCCAAATCTAATCCCTGGAATAAGAACAGTCTATTCAATAAATGGTGCTGGGAAAATTGGATTTCCACATGCAGAAGCTTGAAGCAAGACCCATACCTATCACCTTACACAAAAATTCACTCAACATGGATTAAAGACTTAAATCTATGACCCGAAACCATCAAATTATTAGAGAGCATTGGAGAAACCCTGCAAGATATAGGCACAGGCAAAGACTTCCTGGAAAATACTCCAACAGCACAGGCAGTCAAAACCAAAATTAACATTTGGGATTGCATCAAATTGAGAAGTTTCTGTACTTCAAAAGAAACAGTCAGGAAAGTGAAGAGGCAACCAACAGAATGGGAAAAAATATTCGCAAACTATACTACAGATAAAGGATTGATAACCAGAATCTACAAAGAAATCAAGAAAATCCACAACAACAAAACAAACAACCCACTTAAGAGATGGGCCAAGGACCTCAATAGACATTTTTCAAAAGAGGAAATCCAAATGGCCAACAGACACATGAAAAAATGTTCAAGATCACTAGCAATCAGAGAAATGCAAATCAAAACCACAATGAGGTTCCACCTCACTCCGGTTAGAATGGCTCACATTCAGAAATCTACCAACAACAGATGCTGGAGAGGATGTGGGGAAAAAGGGACACTAACCCACTGTTGGTGGGAATGCAAACTGGTTAAGCCACTATGGAAGTCAGTCTGGAGATTCCTCAGAAACCTGAACATAACCCTACCATACAACCCAGCCATCCCACTCCTTGGGATTTACCCAAAGGAAATTAATTTGGCAAATAAAAAAGACATCTGCACATTAATGTTTATTGCAGCTCAATTCACAATAGCTAAGACCTGGAATCAACCCAAATGCCCATCAACAGTAGACTGGATAAAGAAATTATGGGACATGTACTCCATAGAATACTATACAGCAGTAAGAAACAACGAAACCCAGTCATTTGCAACAAGATGGAGCAATCTGGAAAACATCATGCTGAGTGAATTAAGCCAGTCCCAAATTGAAAAATATCATTTGTTTTCCCTGATCGGTGATAACTGAGCGCCAAAGGGGAAACCTGTTAAGTGAAATGGACACTATAAGCAACAATGAACTGATCAGCTCCTGTCCTGACTTTAGATGTACAATGTAATACTTTATCCTTTTTAGTATTTGTTGTTGTTGTTGTTGTTCTAGTACTATTGGTTGAACTCAGTAATTAACACACAATTATTCTTAGGTGTTTAAATTTTAACTGAAAAGTGATCCCTGTTAAATCTAAGAGTGGAAAAAGAGAGGGAGGAGATGAACAATTTGGAACATGCTCAATCGGACTGGCTGCAAATGGTGGAGTTACAAATGTGCCAGGGGATTCCAACACAATCCCATCAAGATGGCATGTACCAATGCCATCGCACTAGTCCAAGTGATCAATTTCAGCTCACAATTGATAGCTCTGATAGCTCTAAGAGTCAAAGAGATCACACAAACAAGACAAGTATCCGCTAATACTAACTGATAGAATCAAAAAGGGAGAGAAAGATCCAACATGGGAAGTGGGATACACAGCAGACTCATAGAATGGCAGATGTCCTAAACAACACTCTGGCCTCAGAATCAGCCCTCAAGGCATTCAGATCTGGCTGAAGAGCCCATGAGAGTATAGCAGGCATGGAAAGCCAAGAACCATGGAAAAAAAAAAAAAGACCTAAATGAATGATCTCTGTGAGTGAGATCCCAGTGGAAAGAACGGGGCCATCAAAGAAGGAGGTACCCTTCTCCGAAGGGAGGAGAGAACTTCCACTTTGACTATGACCCTATCAGAATAAGATCAAAGTCAGCGAACTCTAAAGGCTTCCATAGCCCTGGCAACTCATGACTAGAGCCTAGGGAGATTACTGACGCCATGAACAGGAGTGTCAGATTGGTAAATCAGCAACAGGAGTCACTGTGTACTTACACCCCATGTGGGATCTGTCCCTAATGTGTCGTCTAAAGCGAAGTGATGCTATAACTAGTACTGAAACAGTATTTTTATACTTTGCATTTCTGTGTGGGCACAAACTGATGAGGTCTTTACTAATTATATACTGAAGTGATCTTCTGTATATAAAGAGAATTGGAAATGAAAAAAAAAAAAAAAAACAACCTGGTGTTAAAATGGAAATGGCATAGAAAATTAATTAATTTGAAAAAAAAATTATGTAGGATCTCTGTCTTTAATGTGCTGTACATTGCTATTTAATGCTATAATTAGTAATCCAATGGTAGTTTTTTCACTTTATGTTGCTATATGGGCAAAATGTTGAAATCTTTACCTAATATATACTAAACTGATCTTCTGTATACAAAGAGAATTGAAAATGAATCTTTACATTAATGGAAGGGGAAAGGGAGCGGGAAAGGGGAGGGTTGCGGGCGGGAGGGAAGTTATGGGAGGGGGGAAGCCATTGTAACCCATAAGCTATACTTTGGAAATTTATATTCATTAAATAAAAGTTTAATAAAAAAAAAGAAAAAAAAAAGAAAATTAAAATACCCTACTCTACTTTTTACATATTCTTTTTAATTTTTAATTTTTTGCTGGTCTTTCAAAAAATAGTAGAAAATATATCTATCTAACACACACACACACAAATACAAGACAGAGAAAAGAAAAAAATAGAAAAATTCTATAAAAGAGGTTGAAGATCTGACTACTATGACCTCTAGGATGAGATATAAACAAAAACAATGGAGAAGAAGTTGTCAAGAAGCAATCCAAGAATATCTTGTAGACTGTTAAGATATAAGACTCCATTCTGAAAAGATCCATAAGTACCTAAAACAATACATTGTAAAAGAACTATGTGAAGATAAACTCTCAGGATGAATTTCATAACACTAGGGAGAAGAGAAAATTTAACTCCCTAAAACCAAAGAAAGTTTTAAATGTAAAGGATTAAAAATAACAGTGGCTTCAGACATCCCAATAGAAATGTTGAAAACTAGAAAACTTATTTTCAAGGTCACACTCTAAAACTATACAGACTATCAATGAAGTGTGGGGATAGAATAAAAATAATTTCAAACCTTGAACTCCTTAAACTTTTATTTTCCAGATATCTTTCATTAAGGAGCTACTAGATGATGAGGAAAAAATACTCATTGAATAGATTAAGTTTGTAATTGTTTTGGCCACATATTGGTGCTACTCAATATGGGAAGTATTGATAAAATGTTCTAAAAACAATAAACAAAAGAAAAACTGTAATTAGTAAGCCTTCAAAATTAAAGTTTTATGCTAGAAATAAATAAAATTAGAGTAGCACACATGTTGACTCAGTGGTAAAGAACATTTATATAATCTTAATGAAAATGTTGATTATTCATTCAACAAAATTTTAACTACATATATAAGGGCACTTCAAAAGGTTCATGAAATTAAAAATACATGAATTTTTATGCAAAAAATTTGAAATTCATTTATAAGCTTTATTTAATACATAATTTTAGTGAACTTTTTGAAGACCCCTTCTATGCATGAACTTCAAGTATTTTTGCAAGAAAATAAATTCATGTTTAAATTGAATTTTTCTCTAACTTTTAAAGTACCCTTGTATACTAGAACAATATAAAAAGGATAAAGAAAGGCCTTGTGTTGTGATCCAGTATTTTAAGCTGCCACTATAATACTGATATTCCATACTGAAGTGTCAGTTGAGTCTTGGCAAATACCCTACCAACTCAGCTTCCTGACAGTGCACCCAGGGAAGCAGCAGAACTTGGCCCAAGAAGGTGGGCCCCTTGCACCCATAGGAGAGAGCAGCCCTGGCTGGTTTAGCCATTAGCCATTAGGGGAGTTAACAGATGGAAGGTCTCTCTCTCTCTCTCTCTCTCTCAGTGACAATGTCTTTCACTTACTATAAAATCAATCTTTTTCTAACTATAGAAAAAAATCAAGATAGAAACATACATCAAAGTGGTTTATTTTTTAGTTCACTGGTTTTAATATATAAAATATATTACAATATATAAAATATATTTTAATTCACTGGTTTTAATATATAAAATTATGAATTGGTTCTTTGTAAAGAAAAAAATTAATTGCCTAGCTAGATTAAGAAAAACAGGAATTGATTCCAGTAAACAAATTCAAAGAGAAGAGAAGATACTACAACTGATACTAAAGAAATATAGCATCACTATGGACTATTAAGAGAAACAAATTAGAAAATTTAGATGAAGAAATGGCTAATTTCTGGACACATATGGCTTATGAGACTTGAAACACAAATACATAGAAAACATGAATAGCTCAACAATAAGTAACAAGACAGAAGGGAGAGAGAAGGAGAGAGGGAGGGAGGGAGGGAGAGGGAGAGAGAGAGAGAGAAAACCTTCATCTTTAATTTGTTGGTTCATTCCCCAAATACAATAGCCAGGTCTTAGGCTGAATCCAGGAGCCAGGAACTCCATCACTGCCTCCCACGTGGATGGCAGAGGCACAAGTCTTGGGCTATCTTTTGCTGCCGTCCCAGCTCATTGGTGGAAAAGTGGTTTGGAAGTGGATAGCCAAGTCTCGACTGTCACTCCAATATGGGATGCTAGCTTCACAGGCTTCAGCTTAACTCGCTGTGCCACAGCATTGGCCCCAAATGGATTCTATTATCGATTTCAAGTGATTTCATTTATTCAGGGCCATTTTATAAGGAGTTGATTATCTATTCCCCTACCTCCTGAATTGGATTTTTGGTCTTACAGCTCACTCAGTCCAATGAAATACATTGAAAACAATGCTGTTTTAGGAAGGGAGGGAGGAAAGTAGGAAGTCAAGAAAATTGGAGAGATAATTTAAAGGAGGAGATGTGAGGCCTTCAGGCAGGGATAGGGGTCTCTGGGCCCCTCAGACGTAGGTGGAATCTCCTGCACAAGCAGGTTACAAGTTCTATGTGAGCAGGCTGAAAACTCTGGCTGGAAAGCTTGTTTCCACGTCCTGGCATCTCCCCTACTGTAAGCCTCCTGTTCAGTATGTGTGAGCCTATGGTTTTAAGCAAGCTTCAAGTTAGTTGCAATCTTCCAGCCAGAACTAGCAGAGGAGGGGGCTGAGCCCTTAAGGGGAACAGAGTTGTCTCCAAAAAATCCCTGCTTTCTCCATGGGTGGCCCCAAGCTAACCAACATAGAGTATGTTAAAACCCTGTCCAATGGGCACCCCTATAGAATGACCCAATGAAAAGACAATAATGCCTTGAAAACCCTGGGCACTTCATCAAAGCCAATATCCCATTTGTGCATTCTGTCTGGTCTTCTCTCTCAGAATAGATGCTTTACTGTTGCTTTGCAAACCAAAGTAAAGCTTTGCTTCTTCTTGGCAAATTGTTTCCCAGCTTTTTATTTCTTTACAAAGCTGAGGAGGAGAACCCACGAAACCCACTTCAGTAACCATATCTGGTAACAGGTGAGAAAAAACAAAGGAAAAGGAAGGATTCGTGCTGAGGCATAGCGAGTAAGGCTGCCACCTGCAGTGCCAGCATCTCATATGGGGGCCAGTTCATTTCCCGGCTGCTCCTCTTCCGATCCAGCTCTCTACTATGGTCTGGGAAAGCAGTAGAAGATGGCCCAAGTCCTTGGACCCCTGCATCTGCATGAGAGACCTAGAAGAAGCTTTTGGCTCCTGGCTTCGGATCAGCTCAGCTCCAGCCATTGTGACCATCTGGAGAATGAACCAGCTGATGGAAGATCTCTCTCTCTCTCTCTCTCTCTCTCTCTCTCCATCTCTGTAACTTTGCCTTTCAAATAAATAAATAAATCTTTAAAAAAAAAGGAAAGGAAACACAAGTGTATGTGTCTGCCAAACAGGACTATTTTTTTTAAACATATTTATTTATTTATTTTTTTATTTTTTATTAAACTTTTATTTAATGAATATAAATTTCCAAAGTATAGCTTATGGGTTACAATGGCTTCCCCCCTCCCATAACTTCCCTCCCGCCCGCAACCCTCCCCTTTCCCGCTCCCTTTCCCCTTCCATTCATGTAAAGATTCATTTTCAATTCTCTTTGTATACAGAAGATCAGTTTAGTATATATTAGGTAAAGATTTCAACAGTTTGCCCATATAGCAACATAAAGTGAAAAAACTACCATTGGATTACTAATTATAGCCAAATATCCAACCTTTAGGTTTATATTTTTCATATGTGTTTATACAACACACTTGGAATATTTTGTGCATAGTGATTACATAAACTTAAATGATCAGATTAAGGTAAATTATGCTTTATATATGGAAGGAAAAAGAGAATACAATTTGGAATATGTGTATAGATTTAGGCAATAGCAATTATAAACATTCCTAAGAATTTAAAATGGAAACAGAAATCACTAAACAATTTGTGATATGGTGCCTGTTAAAACTAACCAAATCCACTGGTAATCCTTTAATTGCATCAAAAAATTGAAGAAAATTAGAATTTCTCCTAAATAGTCCTGTGCTGTGGTTTGCTTCCCAAGGCCCTCAGATTCTACTTTATTCCTCAAATACAGAAAAAGAATAACAGTGATACTCTATGAGCGTATTTGGAGTTGATTCTCATTTAATGGGCCATGCCTCAGTTACAGGGTCACCCTAGATACAAGGGAGTGGGAAGATGGAGTCAGTAATAATTCTAGGAAGATTAGTACACAACTGTGGATGCGAGCTGAGTGGTTACATAATCACCAAATGCAATAGAATCCAGTGTTCTGATACAGTTCCTGTCAGGAAACCTAGGCTTTCTTCTTCCTGGATTTCTAAGTCCTTTTATGTTATGACTGGGATGAAAATGACCCCTACTCATTTGACCTTCAAGAGAATAATCTACCATATTTTTTTTAACATTTGGGATTAAAAGGGTAAGTTATAGCTGCACACATACAAATGTAGTCATCAGATTTATTTATTAAGAGCTTCTTCAATAACAGATTAGTTATGCTATAGATCACAGACTATCTTTTGTGTACAAATGATTTATAAAGTACCAGTTTCATTACAAGGAAATGTTCGCAGCATTATAAAAGTACTTCACAGTAAATGAATAAAAGTACTATATTAGCAATAAAGAAATAAACCTTGTAGAACATATCACACAGTATGTTACTTTGATCATATTTGAGTTATAGGAAGGAGTATTCTGTATCAGAACTTGGACACGTGCATCTTTCTTTCTTATAAACTTTTGAACGTTGTTTTTCCCAAGCATAGAGTTAGCAATAGGCTTGAAACACTCTTTGTTGAATAAGGAAAGATTTTCTAAATAATTAATTTGTCATCTCATTTAGCATGTCAATAAGCCAGCATCAGTTGATAATAGAATTTTTTTTTTTTTTGGACAGGCAGAGTTAAACAGTGAGAGAGACAGAGACAGAGAGAAAGATTTTCCTTTTCCCGTTGGTTCATACCTCAAGTGGCAGCTACAGCCGGCGCACTGCACCTATCTGAAGCCAGGAGCCAGGTGCTTCTTCCTGGTCTCCCATACGGGTGCTGGGCCCAAGCACTTGGGCCATCCTCCACTGCACTCCCGGGCCACGGCAGAGAAATGAACTGGAAGAGCAATTGGGACAAAATCCGGTGCCCCGACCGCGACTAGAACCTAGGGTACCATTGCCACAGGCAGAGGATTAGTCTAGTGAGCCATGGAGCCGGGCGATAATAGAAATTTACACAAGGGTCATCATATGGCCCAGATGGAACTGAAGTATTGGAGGTAGAAAATGATAGAGATGGGAGTAGATAGTCAAGCCATTGCCCCAAGCTAAGTGCTGGAGAGCTTTAGGGAATATGACAAGGGAGGACTTTGCTGTATCTCCCACTGTTAATTCCAAGAGGACAATGCCTCAACCTATGCCTGGAAGAAGGCATATCAGAAAACAGAGTGGTGCATAGTATTTAGGCAGGTCAGACGTCTGAGGTTAGTTTTCTAGGTTGCTATGTGGACTAAATCTCACAGACTTTCAAGCATGGCCCAAATTCTCATACCAAAATTAGGCAATACAATGTACATCTGACTGAGGAACTTACACAAGGGTCCATGACAGAGGCAGAAGCAAAGTCTACAAGAGACAGTCTGCATCAGAACACATATGTGATACAATTAGAATTTCGGAAGAAACCAAACACTAGCCAAGTCTCAAAAGGTCATTAACATTTTGAAACTTTCTCAAAATATCCTAACTTATAACCATGGTCAGAACCACTTCCTTTGGGGAAATGTCCTAGCCTTCATCAGTCTCCAACTTTAAGAAAATGTATGTAATGTGTTTTCACTAGCAATATATTTGATTTTCTAGTTAATTCCACTGATAAACCTTGAAGTAAACTTGTTCTAATAAACTAGGCAACAGAGATAGGAATCAAACTGACTCCTTATTCAAAATTTATTTTTTTTCACTTAGTGTAGCATATGATGTCTGTTGTTTGCTGTGTTCTCATTCTGCCCTTATTTAAGTTACATAATTTATGAAATGGCTCTTTCAGATACTCTCTATGACAAGGGCTTTATAGGAGGTCTTGTATCCATTTGGATCCATCTGACTCAAAAATTACAAAACGTTTGTAGCTAAGTGCCTGGTGTGGGTTTAAAGTGACTGAAGACACAAAGGCTCAAGACATCCATTGCCATGGAACACAAGCATAAAACTCCACTTTAACATCACTCCTTAAAAAAGTCTTTCAAACTGAGAGATTGCCATGATTTAAAAAGAGATTCTTTCTCTGTTAGATTAGCTTAAAATAAAGCATTGTATTATAACTTTTCCTAGAAAATCATGTATTATAGAAAAGAGACACAATTAAGTTAATCCAACATGAATAGAGACACTGCCTTATGCAAGGTTTCACTTCTGACAACAAAAAGTGCATAGTCTTACAGAGAAGCCAAACACTACAAGGATCATAAATCAGTATGTATCAAATGCTGTGCCAATATATTACATAAAAGTTCAGTTAGCTCTCAGAGTAGTTACAGTTAAGGGTCATTATATATACTTTACAAAGAAGACTGAGGATAAGGAAATAAAAACATGTTCCCATAATCACACAGCTACTAAATTGTAAAGCCTTCTTATAATGTGACTTATGCCAAAATAGGAGTAATAGAATTGGACATGTTTATCTTCTTTAAAGATAAGTATAGGGAGAGATTCTTAAAAAGTCGACATCTAAGGCATGCCCTGTGGCACAGTGGGATAAACCATAACCTGTAGCGCCCTATTCTATATGGGCTGTGTTTGGAATCCTGGCTGTTCCACTTCCTATCCAGCTCCCTAATGATGCACCTGGGAAAGCAGTGGAAAATTGCCCAAATGCTTGGGCATCTGAACTCCTCTGAGAGACCCAGATGAAACTCCTGGCTCCTGACTTCAGCCTGGCCCAGCCCTGGCCATTGTGGCAATTTGGGGAGTGAACAAGCTGACAGAAGATCTCTCTCTTTCTTGGTCCCTCTCTCTCTCTATGTATATATATATATCTGTTTCTGTAACCATTTCAAATGAATAAATAAATCTTTTTTTTTTAAGTTAACATCTGAGGAAGTGTCATTTAAAGTTTACACGAGAGCTTGAGAGACAAATCAGGGAACACACACAAAATGGGACACAATATATAATGTGTCTTCCAAATCAGATACATTTTTTTTCTTTGCAGTAATCCTAGTGATTCATCCTCAAGATCAGTTGTGTAGATACTAAGATGTCAGGGTAAGATCAAGTCTATATCTGAGATGTAGTTGTAAATTTTGTTATAAGGCAACTTTTGTTTCCAGTGAATGGGGGAGAGGTAGGAAATTTATGGAGTAAGCACACCACACCATTTCATAAATGTTCCCTAGTGAGAGACTGCGAATGAGTCTGAGAGACACAATAAGCCCATGAAGGGTCAGTGTTCTGATTAGCAAAATAAATACAAATCCCCAGTTTTCATTTCTGGCACAGCCACGGCCTGGTGAGGCCAAGCTAGCTGATAGTCCCGTTTTTAAACATATACTTCTGCCAGCTGACACTATCCATCAATCTCATAGATACCATTTACCACATTATATTGCACTTATTCATTTGGATAATGATTTTGTCCACCAGACTGAAAACTTCTAAAAGGCAGGAAATCACAAGCCAAGGCTCCTATATACCATTTATGATCCCTAACAGGCACTCACCATGTGATGGTTGAGTCAAACTGAAATAATGCTCATTGCTGATAGCAAACATCATCTCAAACTAAAATGACAGCCTATTAACCTAGCCTGAAACTCCAAATCACTCTCTAATCCAAAAGACGTATTCACATTTCCATAGTGAATTGATCAAACCAGAATATGCTGGTAGATGCCAAAAGGACCAGATGTACTTCTCTATGTATTTTCCTTAGGCTTTTTAGTCCATATGGCTCTCACCATTCCTATAATGAGACTTTAGGTTTAAGATTTCATAAGTCCATCATTTCCAGAATGCATAGCCCAGACACAGAGAGCTCAGGATATTTTTTCCCAAGTTTACTTGGCACTGGATCATAGTGTGATGAATTTATTATGTACAGCAGAAGGCATGGTACTTTTTAAAAGCAAAGTGCCAGAAACAGAAGCCCATTGATGAAAAAAAAATTAAAACTTTGCCAGTTTTCTCCAAATACCATCAGAATAAACTATCGTCAAATACAAGTAGTCTTCTCCATAAATAACAGCATGGAGCAAATCTATTGCACTCTCAACTCTTTGAGAAGATTAAAAATAAGCAGAAAACATCCATCTAATGTTCCTATACAAGTACAGCAACATGTGAATATTAGCGTTTGGAACCAGCTAACTGAATAGGTAAGGTTACAGGATAACATTAAGCAGAAGTTTCCAAGAGTATATAAGCTAATAATTATGACACTAAAAGAATGTACTGATTTTTGCAATACAGTTTCAATCCCATAAAACATTGTAAATGACAACTGCATTTTGATGAGCAGAAAAATGCCTTGTATAAAGGGACTTTGCCTTCAAGCTTTTTATAATAATGTACCATAAACTCAAGGGATCTTCTTTCATTTTTCTGTGGAAACACCGTTTTGCTTCATTTCCTGACACTGCACCTTTGATTATGCCAGAGTGTCTCTACTTCCCATTGTAGTCTAGTAAACTTAATTATACCAGCATTTTCCAATTTACACTGGAAATAATACCTAAAAATCTGGTTTTAGTTATAGCATTGCTCTACATCCAAATATAGGCAGTAAATGCATGCATTGCCATCAAATATGAATGCTATATGTGGAGTAAAATTAAAAAGCTTTGTGTCTTACCATCTATTTCCTTTAAAAGATGCTATTAAATTTATATTATTAAAGTATTACATATCCACATTGATATTGTTGGGGTGCTGTCTCATAAGATCCAGGAAATTAAACACTGAAATCAAAGAACCAAATTTAAAACAAACCATTGGGAGTAAACACACACAAATTTCTGTCCTGGTAATGAAATCCAATCCTCTGGAATTTCATTGTATTTCTTTACTGGTTAAATTTTCCTTTTCCCTAGGCAATCAAAGATACTTAAGTATTTTTCGACTGAACATATTTTTTCTTTTGTAGTAGGATAAGGAAGCTAAAAAATCAATTCCAAAAATATTTAACAACACTGAAAGTTATTGATTACTTTATCCAATTTTCCAGGAAATTATAATACTTTACTTTCTCATTAAGAACATGCATCCTCTTTCATCAGTTAATTTTAAAATATCAGCATTTATTACATCAACTTCAAAAAGTCTATCAATGGAGAAGGTTCATAAAAATGCTATTTTATATTGTTAAAAATCTTGACTCCTGGCCGGCGCCGTGGCTTAACAGGCTAATCCTCCACCTTGCGGCACCGGCACACAGGGTTCTAGTCCCGGTTGGGGCACTGGATTCTATCCCGGTTGCCCCTCTTCCAGGCCAGCTCTCTGCTGTGGCCCGGGAAGGCAGTGGAGGATGGCCCAAGTCCTTGGGCCCTGCACCCCATGGGAGACCAGGAGAAGCGCCTGGCTCCTGGCGTCGGATCAGCGAGATGCGCCGGCCGCAGCAGCCATTGGAGGGTGAACCAACGGCAAAAGGAAGACCTTTCTCCCTGTCTCTCTCTCTCTCACTGTCCACTCTGCCTGTCAAAAATAAAAATAAAAAAATAAAATAAAAATAAAAATCTTGACTCCTAATGGGCTTAGTTGATTCAGTAGATGTGTATTGAGTCCTGTGGGAAGTAACTGAATGACAACGAATGGGTTCTGAGGATTTAAAGGCCATTTGCCTCAAGATATCCCCTATCTGACAAAGAAGATAAGAAAAACCTATGACCAACTATTATACCATGAAAATATATGACAAATGCTATTCTTAAAATACGAACTTCTGTTGGGTTTTAAACGAGCAAAAAATAATATGGATAAATCAATATGAAATTCCTTTCAATGGGAGATGGAACTTGAATAAGAAGGATTTGGCAAGAGATTGTAAAAAAGGCAAGGTATATTATTAAGGAAAGGCCAAGATAGTTTTACTGGAGTTGGAAATAAATCACATAATTTCAGAAGAAAGGGGTTTAAAAAATGAAATTGAATTGGTTACATTCAGATATAAATTTTAAGATGAAGAGAACTTTCAAACTGGAGAAATGTCTTAAACAAAAATATATGCATGTATAAGAAAAATT
This sequence comes from Lepus europaeus, assembly GCF_033115175.1. Classification (NCBI taxonomy): domain Eukaryota; kingdom Metazoa; phylum Chordata; class Mammalia; order Lagomorpha; family Leporidae; genus Lepus; species Lepus europaeus. The sequence continues at coordinate 66,264,800 of NC_084831.1, forward strand.
AAAGATTGAAGTTTTGAACAGACTCAGTAGGAAAAAAGGTCATAATCAAAAATATGGTATTAGTGCTGATTATTTAGCATTTCGAGGTCTATTTTAAAGTTTGTGATCCAGTGCTAATTTTATAATTATATCATAAGATAAAAGGTAATAGGGCAAACAAATTATGAGAAAAAACAGAGAAATTTAAATTCCTAATAAATTTGAAGCAAATAAAATAATTTTAAGATAATTTTGTAATGACAAAATGCACAAATAACAATGTTAAGAGTAAAAAGGATATGATCTAACTTTTAAAAAAGCATCCCAGGGGTGGAGTTGTGGCATAGTTCATTAAGCCACCACATACAACACTGGCGACCCATATTGGAATGCAAGGTCAGGTCTCAGCTGCTCCAACTGTGGTCCAGCTTCCTGAACATCACCTGGGAAAGCAGCAGTGGGCCCCTGCCACTCATCTGAGACAACTGATTGTAGAACTGCACTCCTGGCTTCAGCAGGGCCCAGTTCTAGCTGTTGCAGGCATTTGAGAAGTGAAGCAGCAGATGGAAGATCTCTTCCTCTCTCCCTCCGTGTTACTCTGCCTTTCAATTAAATCAATTAAAGAAATACACAAATATAAATAAACCTCTAAAATATATAGAGGAAAGATTTCTAGGAAGTACATCTGCTTAATAGAAGTTTTTCTTTTTTTTAAGATTTAATTATTTGAAAGTCAGAGTTACACAAAGAGGAGAGGCAGAGAGAGAGAGAGAGAGAGAGAGAGAGAGAGAGAGAGAGAGGGGAGGTCATCCATCTGCTGCTTCACTCCCCAAATGACCACAACGGCCGGGGCTGTGCTGAACCGAAGCCAGGAATAAGGAGCTTCTTCCAGGTCTCTCACATGGGTGCAGGGGCCCAAGGACTTGAGCCATCTTCTACTGTTTTCCCAGGCCATAGCAGATAGCTGGATGGGAAGTGGTGCAGCCGGGACTCAAACTGGCGCCCATATGGAATGCTGGCACTGCAGGCGGCAGCTTTACCCACTACGCCACAGCACTGGCCCCTTAATAGAAGTTTGATTGAATAATGAAAATATAATTTAATTTCATTCTTCAAATCTTTCCATACTTTCTAAATGCTCCAAAACTATTCCTTGATAATACACACATTTCTTTTTTTTTTTTTTTAATTTTTTTTTTTGACAGATAGAGCTAGTGTGACAGAGAGATAGAGAGAAAGGTCTTCCTTTTCCTGTTGGTTCACCCCCCAAATGGCCGCTACAGCCGGAGCTATGCCGATCAGAAGCCAGGAGCCAGGTACTTCCTCCTGGTCTCCAACACTGGTGCAGGAGCCCAAGCACTTGGGCCATCCTCCACTGCCCTCCCGGGCCACAGCAGAGAGCTGGACTGGAAGAGGAGCAACCGGGATTAGAACCGGGTGCCCATATGGGATGCCGGCACCACAGGTGGAGGATTAGCCAAGTGAGCCGTGGCGCCGGCCCCAGTAGACAAATTTCAACAGCCATAAACCTTAATTTTTTCTTTTTAAAATCCCAAAGAAATTGTTCTCTTCCCATCAGAAGCACCTTCTTGTCTTATACTCACTAATTCAGGTACATCCATATTATTCATTAGATTTTCTTCACTGAGAAAAATAGTTCAGAGCTTTCCTTTATCTCCCTAATTATTTTAAAAATGAATCAGTTCACGTTTCCATTTGTTAAGAGATAGATATTTACCTCATCTGTAATCAGTGTAGAATCATGGACATCATACTGAACTTTGAGGGTGAAAAGAGGAACTGGGAAATTAAGTAGTTATAGAAATTTCACTCCTGAAGAAACACAACTGAAGGATAAAGACAAAGGGAACTAATTTCAGTATAATTAAAAATAACCATTGCTGACTCTTAATCCTACTTCATAAAAGAGAGACCACAAAAAGAACTGTGATCCACTTACAATCTTAGAAATTCAAGATACATCTAGTGATCCCCACTGATGCGCTTGACATGGGTACAGGGAGAAAGCTTCTCTCTAGCTTACAATTATCAGAAATAGCTAGCTTGTAGTTGTAATTATATAAATGCCACTCTGAGAGTTAAGGGCTAAGGGAGCAATTCACAAAATTAAACACAGATAAGCAATTTTCTGAATTCTCTTTAATTTGATGATGAACAGCCCAGTGGAATATGAACTGTGGATAAAATCATGTCCCCAGGATGGTTTTCTGTAATAGCCACAAGCTCCAAAGCCTTATGAATCTGTTTGGTTTTACCCAACTTGAAATCAGTTAGGGTAGAGCTGTTACTAATCCAAAGGTGTGTGTGAGCTGGCTGAAGTACACAGCATAATAAAGCTGTGGTCCAGTTGTATAGTTCCATCCAGGATTCACATGCAGAGTTCTCCATTGTTTGTTAATAAGCTGTCATTTTTATGATGCCAAGAGAATGAGAGAGAGCTTTCAAGCCTTTCATGTCCCCTAACTCCTTTATATACTCTTTTCATTCTCAGGAACATCCTATTCCTATTCAAATCCTGATGAAGAATGTTTTGAGAAGAATGGAGGAATTTGAAGTCAAATGAAACAAAGAGTTACCACAGAGGAAAAGGTTTTTTTTTTTTTTATTAAACTTTTATTTAATGAATATAAATTTCCAAAGTACAGCTTATGGGTTACAATGGCTTCCCCCTCCCAAAACTTCCCTCCCACCCACAACCCTCCCCTTTCCCGTTCCCTCTCCCCTTCCAATCACATCATGATTCATTTTCAATTCTCTTTATATACAGAAGATCAGTTTAGTATATATTAGGTAAAGATTTCAACAGTTTGCCCCCATATAGCAACAGAAAGTGAAAAAAAAATACTGTTGGAGTACTAGTTATAGCATTAAATAAGAGTGTACAGCACATTAAAGACAGAGATCCTACATAATATTTTTTTTTAAATTAATCAATTTTCTATGCCATTTCCAATTTAACACCAGGTTTTTTTTTTTTCATTTCCAATTATCTTTATATACAGAAGATCAATTCAATATAATTAGTAAAGATCTCATCAGTTTGTACCCATGCAGAAACACAAACTGTAAAAATACTGTTTCAGTACTAGTTATAGCATCACTGCACATTAGACAACACATTAAGGACAGATCCCACATGGGTTGTAAGTACACAGTGGCTTCTGTTGCTGAGTTAACAATTTGACACTCCTGTTCATGGCATCAGTAATCTCCCTAGGCTCTAGTCATGAGTTGCCAGGGTTATGGAAGCCTTTAGAGTTCGCTGACTTTGATGTACAATGTAATACTTTATCCTTTTTAGTATTTGTTGTTGTTGTTGTTGTTCTAGTACTAGTGGTTGAACTCTGTAATTAACACACAATTATTCTTAGGTGTTTAAATTTTAACTGAAAAGTGATCCCTGTTAAATTTAAGAGTGGAAAAAGAGAGGGAGGAGATGTACAATTTGGGACATGCTCAATCGGACTTGCCCCAAATTATGGAGTTAGAAATGTGCCAGGGAATTCCAATACAATCCCATCAAGGTGGCATGTACCAATGCCATCTCACTAGTCAAAGTGATCACTTTCAGTTCACAATTGATGGCTCTGATAGGTCTAAGAGTCAAAGGGATCACACAGACAAGACAAGTGTCAGCTAATACTAACTGATAGAATCAAAAAGGGAGAGAAAGATCCAACATGGGAAGCGGGATACACAGCAGAATCATAGAATGGCAGATGTCCTAAACAACACTCTGGCCTCAGAATCAGCCCTTAAGGCATTCAGATATGGCTGAAGAGCCCATGAGAGTATTTTAGGCATGGAAAGCCAAGATACCATGGAAAAGAAAAAAAAAAAAAGAAGAAGAAGAAGACCTAAATGAAAGGTCTCTGTTAGTGAGATCCCAGTGGAAAGAACGGGGCCATCAAAGAAGGAGGTACCTTTCTCTGAAGGGAGGAGAGAATTTCCACTTTGAATATGACCCTATCGGAATAAGATCAAAGTCAGGAAAAGTTTTTAAACACTTACCCCAATCAGCTCTTCTAATAACTGGGGCACAGTGTCTCTTTTCTGTTTAATCAGAACAGCTGAGCATGTCAAAAAGTGATTCGTGCTTTATCTTTTCCTAAATCTATAACCAAATATTTTGCCACATTTCACCTCCCATCTTGTACACCAGCCATCCTAAGCTTCTAGCGAATCCTCAAATCTGCATGCTCTCTTCCTCTGTAACTTCTGTTTTCTTTGTGGAAATTCAGCATCTCTGCCTGCTCTTCATCTCCCCAAATTCCTCCATACTATCCCTACTCAAGCCCACAATATGCTTATGTTGTAAAATGAATAAATGCCTTCATTTAAAAGGAGCATTTGAATTTGTTCTGAAATCCAATTATCTGTGTTTGCATCTATTAAACTACAGTACAGCTTGTATTTATTAAAAATCCAGATTGATCAGAGACAAGCCACCCTGGAATAGTCAGTGATAGAAGCAGAACAGATAGAAAATTGGGAATTTACTAAAATTACAAAGCACATACACCAAAGAAATAATTTTTTGATCCTTCTATTTTTTGTGACTCTGGTAGAACATAAATTCTTCAGAGAAATGTAGAGTCATTGAGATTAGTCACTAATGTAATGGTAGTATGAGGCATTTCATGGATCCTCTCTCCAGCGAAGCAACCATACTTGGGGAAAATAATAATTTTTTTAACTTTTATTTAATGAATATAAATTTCCAGTGTACAGCTTATGGATTACAATGGCTTCCCCCTCCCATAGCTTCCCTCCCACCCGCAACCCTCCCCTCTCCCGCTCCCTCTCCCCTTCCATTCACATCAAGATTCCTTTTCAATTCTCTTTATATACAGAAGATCAATTTAGTATAAAGATTTCAACAGTTTGCACCCACAAAGAAACACAAAGTGAAACATACTGTTTGAGTACTAGTTATAGCATTAAATCAAAATGCACAGTACATTAAGGACAGAGATCCCACATGAGGAGCAAGTGCACAGTGGCTCCTGTTGTTGACCCAACAAATTGACACTCTAGTTTATGGCGCCAGTAACCACCCTAGGCTGTCGTCATGAGTTGCCAAGGCTATGGAAGCCTTCCAAGTTTGCCGACTCTGATCACATTTAGACAAGGTCATAAAAAACATAGTGAGGATAGTAACCAATGATCCTAAGAGTGGCATTTACCAGGTTTGAACAATTATACAGCATTAAGTGGGGAAGAGGACCATCAGTACACATAGGTTGGGAGTAGAGCCATTGGTGGTTGGGCTTAGAATAGAGAAATGAGGGACCAAGTCCTAGATCGCTTGCTGACAATAGCAATATCACATGGATACTTAGCAAACCGTTTCAACCATTAGATAACAACTTAAGAAAACATTTACCAGAAGGTTCAATGCCTTCTATAAATTTTAAGAATCATGTATTTGAAAACACCTCTTAAATATCTAACATGGTGTAGTTTGTTTAACCAGTAAACTTAAGCACAACCATATAAAATGTTTTTAGTTTCTTTCTACCAACAAGTTTAAAACATATGATACACAGATTCAGGTCACACAAATTAAAATGTATCTTTGATTGATATTAGCAGCTTAAATTTATGGACAATCTTATCTATAAGCCATTTAAAATAAAACTCTTAATAAAATTTCCCCATGTGGACATACAATATGTACACACATATAACATAGCATAATAGACCAATATAGCAATTTTAATAATAGCTTTTAAAATCTTTAACTCTTTTTGTAGATTTCCAATTGATTTGAATTGCTTTTTGTTTTTAGTAACCTCAGTTAACCCTACTTTCTCTCAGTTGGTACTGTTAATACATTATTGGCTTCATCTGTTTACAGAGCCATCCCAAAGTACTGAATATGATAGAAGTGGCTGGATAAAGTCCATAGGAAAATTATAATTTTTAAAGATTTATTTATTTATGTGAAAGGCAGAGTTACAGAGAGGCAGAGGCACAAAGAGAAGTCTTCCATGCGCTGGGAGTGATCCCATCTTCCATCTGGGGAGTGATGCCCAGGTGACCGCAATGGCTGGAGTTGCGCCCATTTGAAGCCAAGAGACAGGAGCATTTCCAGGTCCTCCATGTGGGTGCAGGGGTCCAGGGACTTGAGCCATTTTCTACTGCTGTCCCAGGCCATAGCAGAGAGCTGGATTGGAAATGGAGCAGCCCGGACAAGAACTATGCCTACATTGCTGGACCCAATTATAATTTTTAAACACAATCATTTAGCAGCACATGTTTGATGTTAAGATGTTGCTTGGGACAACAACATGCCATTGTACATTGCCTGGGTTTAAGTCCCAGTTGCAATTCAGATTCCAGATTCCTGATAATGTGCACTCTGGAAGATAGCAGTACTTGAGTCCCTGCCATTCACATCACATGACATACCCAGTTTGAGTTTTCAACTGCTGGCTTCAAGATAGGGAATCAACTTCAGCATCCATAAATAGATGAATGGATAAAGAAAAAAATGAATGAATGGATAAACAAATGCAATGAATTACTGTTCAATCTTAAATAAATAAGGAATTCTGCCGTTTGGAAAAACATAGATGAACCTATAGGACATTATGCCAAGTGGAATAAATCATACACAGGACAAATTTTATGTGATTTCAGTTAAATGTAAAATCTAAGATCGAATCCAGAGATCAGAGAGCAAATTGGTGGTTGCCACGAATCAAGGTTGGTTGGAGGGGTCAGCGCCATGGCTCACTTGGTTAATCCTCTGCCTGCAGTGCTGGCATCCCATATGGGTTCAGGTTCTAGTACTGGTTGCTCCTCTTCCAGTCCGCTCTCTGCTGTGTCCCGGGAGGGCTCTCTCCATGCGGGTGCAGGGAGACCAGGAGGAAGTACCTGGCTCCTGCTTTTGGATAGGTGCAACTCTGGCCATTGGGGCCATTTGGGGAGTGAACCAGCGGAAGGAAGACCTTTCTCTCTGCCTCTCTCTCTCACTGTCTATAACTCTACCTGCCAAAACCAAAACAAACAAACAAACAAAGATTGGTTGGAGAGGTAGGCAGAGAAGGGATGTGATGGTATTGGTTAAAGTGTAAATATTTCAGTTATGCAGGAAAAATAAGCTCCAGAGAACCATTGTAGAGTATTGTGGCTATAGTTAATAATTATAATAACAATGAGAGAGTTTTTACCATGGCAGTTATGACATTGGTTAAGGCTCCTATGCCCTATATCAGAGTAACTGGGTTTGATGCCTAGCTCTTGTCTTCAGCCTCCAACAAACACAGACCTTTGACATGATTTGGCTATTTTACTACAAGTGATGTGGCCATTTTACTACCTCCATGGGAAACCTGGATTGCATTCCCAGCTGCTAGCTTCTGCCCCACTGGCCATTGCAAGTATTTGTGGAGAGAACCAGCAAATAGGAGTTCTCTCCCTCTCTCTGTCTCAGAAAGCAAGAAAGCGGGAAGGGAAGGGAGAGGGAAGAGAAGAGAGGGGAGGAGAGGGTTAGGGAGGGGAGAGGAGGGGGAAGAAGAAGAGAGAAGAGAAAAAATAAAATGAAAAAATTATATATATATATACACATATTTATAACCAAACATGACCTTGTATGTCATATATATATATATATATATATATATATATACATATATATATTCTTTAATTAAGCTAGGAGTGATATAATGGACCCAATGTCCATCAACAGGAAATGTTACAAGCAAATTGTGCACATATGTGCAGTGGAATATCACTAAGCAAAAATAAGTAACAGACTATCGATACACCCAACCACTTAGATGAAAAATAATAGAGGGACACAAAGGGAAATTCTGAAGAGACAGCAGTGCTGTATACTTCAATTGATTTTATTGGTTACATGAGTATACACTTTGTCCAAATTTATTTATTAACTGGTGCATTTGGGTTGGCATTTTGGTGTAGTGAGGTTAAGCCATCACCACCGAGGCCAACACCACATGTAGGTGCCAGTTCCTCTTTCAACCATTCCACTCCCCATCCAGCTCTCTGCTAATGGCCTGGGAAAAGCAGCAGAAATGGGCCAAGTGTTTGGGCCACTGCAGCCCACATGGGAGACCCAAAAGAAACTCTGGCCTCCAGGCTTTGGCCTGGGCCGTTTCCAGCCATTGCAGCTATATGGGGAGTGAACCAATGGATGGAAGATCTCTCTCTTTCTCTCTGTTTCTTCCTTTCTCACTGTAATTCTGATTTTCAAATAAACAGACAAATCTTCTTTTTAAAAAATGGTGTATACTGCTGTGTCCTTATAATTCAATATTTTAGAATGAAGTTAAAATTCTTTAAAATGACAGAGAAAAACCTAACAAAGGAATGAGGCATAATATGGGTGAACCTTATGCTAAGTGAAAGAAGCCAGTCACAAAGGGCCACATATTTTATGGTTCTGTTTGAATGAAATATCCAGAATAGGCAAATCTATCTAGATGTAAAGTATATTAGTGGTTGCTTAGGAGTAAGGGCAGGGAATTGGGAAAAATGGTAAATGATCATGAAAGCATACTGGGTCTCTTTTAGGAGTGATAAAATCATCTTAAATTTGTGTCGATGGTTTTACGACATGTGAATATGTTAAAAAATTGAATTGTATACTTTAAATGAGTGAGTTGTATGGTATGCGAATATCTCTAGAAACAGTTGTACTTTTGAAATCACTGTGATCTCCTCATGGACATATACAGAGCAGCAAGATTATCTTACAGTATTTTAATAGTCAACACTACAGAGATCATTGATATCACAGAGGCAGAGTCTGGAGAAAAAGGAATTTGACATTACTTTCAGCAGCTGCAGAATGGAATCACTACATTGGTTTTCTAACAAGCAACTTAATCTGTTAAATTTGCACTGGATATTTTGACAAAACACTTAAGAATCAGTTTTTGAATAACAAAACAATTTACAGGTGAAACACTTCTTTTTTTTATTACACTTTCATCAATAGTTATTAGCAGAGGTCTGGGAAATTATGTCCATTAGTTTCCACAGATGTCCTTTTCTAACAAATGTTTTGTTTTTGTTGAAATATTTTTGGTTTTATCTACTGATTCTCCTAGCTGAAAAAATTAATTGAACAGTGATTGGAGAGAAAAACAGATGCATAAATTTTCAAGAAAACTAGTCTCAATAGAATCATAAACTACTATTGAAAAAAATGTTTACACAGAAATACAATGTACATAACCATTGGAAAGAGGATTTTTAGTAACTATAACAAAAACATATTGTGAAATTTAAAAATTAATAAAATAAAGGGGCCGGCACTGTGACTCACTTGGTTAATCCTCCGCCTGCGGCACTGGCATCCCATATGGGCACCAGGTTCTAGTCCTGGTTGCTCCTCTTCCACTCTAGCTCTCCGCTGTGGCAAAGGAGGGCAGTGGAGGATGGCCCAAGTGCTTAGGCCCCTGCACCAGTATGGGATACCAGGAAGAAGCTCCTGGCTCCTGGCTTCAGATTAGCACAACGTTGGCAATAATGGCCATTTTGGGGGTGAACCAATGGAAGGAAGACTATTCTCTCTGTCTCTCTCTCTAACTGTCTAACTCTACCTAGAAATAAAAAAAAAAAATTCTAGATGATAATTAGATTATTATATTTTAAAAGTAAGAAAAGTTCTCTTTTAAAAAGATGCATACTAGAGCCAGAACTATAGCACATCTGGTTAAAACCCCAGCCTGCAGTGCCCACACCTCATATGAGCTCCTGTTCGAGACCAGGATGCTCCACTTCCAATCCAGCCCCTTGCTAGTGCAACTGTGAAAGCAGCAAAGGATGGCCCAAGTCCCTGGGCCCCTGCACACACATGGGAGAATCATTAGAAGCTCCTGGCTCCTGATTTCAGATCGCCTCAGATCTGGGCATTGTGGCCATGTGGGAGTAAACCAGAGGATGGAAGACCTGTCTCTCCCCATCTCTGTTTCTACCTCTCTCTGTAACTCTTTCAAATAAATAAAATAAATCTAAAAAAGGACACATACTCATTTCAGTTACATAATATGTCATAATTTCCTTTTAAAAAAAACTAAAACCGGCCAGCGCCGTGGCTCAATAGGCTAATCCTAAGCCTGCGGCACCAGCACACCGGGTTCTAGTCCCGGTCGGGGTGCCGGATTCTGTCCCGGTTGCCCCTCTTCCAGGCCAGCTCTCTGCTGTGGCCCAGGAGTGCAGTGGAGGATGGCCCAAGTGTTTGGGCCCTGCACCCCATGGGAGACCAGGAGAAGCACCTGGCTCTTGGCTTTGGATCAGCACGCTGTGCTGGCCACAGCACGCCGGCCGTGGCGACCTTAAGGTTCTGTTAAATTACATAGGAAATATGAACTGAAAGGATAATTATTTCCATGTGGTTTTAGTTTTTTTTTATTTTTTATTTTATTTTTTACAGGCAGAGTAGGCAGAGAGAGAGAGAGACAGAGAGAAAGGTCTTCTTTTGCCGTTGGTTCACTCCCCAAATGGTTGCCACTGCCAGCGCACTGCACCAATCCGAAGCCAGGAGCCAGGTGCTTCCTCCTGGTCTCCCATATGGGTGCAGGGCCCAAGTACTTGGGCTATCCTCCAATGCCTTCCCAGGCCACAGCAGTGAGCTAGGACTGGAAGAGGAGCAACCGAGACAGAAACGGTGCCCCCAACAAAGACTAAAACCCAGAGTACTGGTGCTGCAGGCAGAGGATTAGCCTAGTGAGCCGCGGCACCAGCCCAGTAAGTCTTGAAATATGGTATTGTGATGCATCTGCCATTGCATTAATTTAGATTGCTTTGGCTATTCAGTATGTCTTGTATTTCCATATCAATTTAAGATTTTTTTTTTCTAGATCAGAGAAGAATTGCTTTGAGTAGTATGCATGTTTTGATATTAATAATTCCAATACATGAACATGGATGATTTTTCCATTTATTGTGTCTTCTTCTATTACATTATGACTCTGTAATTTTCATTGTAAAACTCTTTTTTTCCCTTGGTAAAAATTGTCCCAAGGTATTTACATTTTTTGTAACTATTTTGAATGGGACTGATCATACAAGTATTTTCTTAGCCACAGCATTGTTATGTATATGAATGTGATTGAATTTTGCATGTTGGGTTTATAATCCTATAACTTTATTGCATTCTCTTGAATTCCAATGCTCTATTACTGGAGTATTTGGTTCTCCTATGTAAAGTATCATGTCATTTTCAAACAGGGTAATTTGTTTTCCTCTTTTCCAAATATTTTTAACTTTTATTTAAAAATATAGATTTCCAAAATATAGCTTTTGGATTACAATGGCTTTCCCCCCCATAGCTTCCCTCCCACCCACAAACCTCGCATCTCCCGATACCTCTCTCATCCCATTCACATCAAGATCCATTTTCAATTATTTTTATATACAGAACAATTTAGTATATATTAAGTAAAGATATCAATAGTTTGCACCCACACAGAAACACAAAGTATAAAATACTGTTTGAGTACTAGTTAGCATTCACATTGGACACACATTAAGCACAGAGTTCCTACATGGGGACTAAGTGCACAGTGACTCTTGTTGTTGATTTAACAATTTGACACTCTTGTTTATGAGGTCAGTAATCACCCGAAGCTCTTGTCATGAGTTGCCAAGGCTATGAAAGGCTCTTGAGTTCGCCAAATCCGATCTTATTAGACAAGGTCATAGTCAAAGTGGAATTTCTCTCCTACCTTCAGAGAAAGGTATGTCCTTCTTTGATGGCCTGTTCTTTCTGCTGGGATCTCACTCTCAGAGATCTTTCATTTAGGTCTTTCATTTTTTTCTTCCTTTTTTTTTTTTTTTTTTTTTTTTTGCCAGAGTGTCTTGGCTTTCCATGCCTGAAATACTCTCATGGGCTCTTCAGTCAGATCTGAATGCCTTAAGGGATGATTCTGAGGCCAGAGTGCTGTTTAGCACTCTGCCATTCTATGAGTCTGTTATGTATCCCGCTTCCCATGTTGGATTGTTCTCTCGTTTTTATTCTATCAGTTAGTATTAGCAGACACTAGTCTTGTTTATGTGATCCCTTTGAGTCTTAATCTGTTCATTATGATAATTGTGAACTGAAACTGATCACTTCGACTAGTGAGATGGCATTGGTACATGCCACCTTCATGGGATTGAATTGGAATCCCCAGACACGTTTCTAACTCTACCGTTTGGGGCAAGTCCGATTGAGCATTTCCCAAACTGTACATCTCCTCACCCTCTTATTCCCACTCTTATATATAACAGAGACCACTTTTCAGTTAAATTTGAACACCTAAGAAGAATTGTGTGTTAACTAAAAAGAGTTCAACCAATAGTATTAAGTAGAACAAAAAAAAAATCTTAAAGGAATAAAGTATTAAGTTGTTCCTCAACAGTCAGGACAAGGGCTGATCAAGTCATTGTATGACATAGTGTTCAATTCACTTCAACAGGTTACCTTTTTGGTGCTCGGTTAGTTGTCACCAATCAGGGGGAACATATGATATTTGCCCCTTTGCGACTGGCTTATTTCACTCAGCATGATGTCTTCCATATTCCTCCATTTTGTTGCAAAACAGATTTCATTTTTTTGCTGCTTTATAATATCCTATAGAGTACATATTCCATAATTTCTTTATCCAGTCTACTGTTGATGGGCATTTAGGTTGATTCCAGGTCTTAGCTATTGTGAATGAGCTGCAATAAACATTGAGGTGAAGACAGTTTTTTATTTGCCAATTTAATTTCCTTTGGGTAAATTCCAAGGAGTGGGATGGCTGGGTTGTATGGTAGGGTTATATTCAGGTTTCTGAGGAATCTCCAAACTGACTTCTATAATGGCTTTACCAGTTTGCATTCCCACCAACAGTGGGTTAGTGTTCTTTTTCCCCCACATCCTCTCCAGCATCTATTGTTGGTAGATTTCTGAATGTGAGCCATTCTAACCGAGTGCAGTGAAACCTCATTGTGGTTTTGATTTGCATTTCCCTGATGCTAGTTATCCTGAACATTTTTTCATGTGTCTGTTGGCCATTTGGATTTCCTCTTTTGAAAAATGTCTATTGAGGTCCTTGGCCCATCTCTTAAGTGGGTTGTTTGTTTTGTTGTTGTGGAGTTTCTTGATCTCTTTGTAGATTCTGTTTATTAATCCTTAATCTGTTGAATAGTTTGCAAATATTTTTCCCATTCTGTTGGTTGCCTCTTCACTTTCCTGACTGCTTCTTTTGCAGTACAGAAACTTCTCAATTTGATGCAATCCCAAATGTTAATTTTTGCTTTGACTGCCTGTGCTTCTGGGGTCTTTTCCAAGAAGTCTTTGCCAGTACCTATATCTTGCAGGGTTTCTCCAATGTTCCCTAATAACTTGAAGGTGTCAGGTCATAGATTTAGATCTTTAATCCATATTGAGTGGATATTTGTGTGAGCTGTAAAGTAGGAGTCTTGCTTCATGCTTCTGCATGTGGAAATCCAGTTTTCCCCACACCATTTGTTGAATAGACTGTCCTTAATCCAGAAATTGGTTTTATATCCTTGATAAAATATAAGTTGGCTGTAGATGTTTAGATTGATATCTGATGTTTCTATTCTGTTCCATTGGTCTATCCATCTGTTTCTGTACCAGTACCATGCTGTTTTGATTATAACTGCCCTGTAGTATGCCCTGAAATCTGGTATTGTGATGCCTCCGGCTTTGTTTTGGTTGTCCAAGGTTGCTTTAGCTATTCTAGGTCTCCTGTGCCTCCATATGAATTCCAACACCATTTTTTCTAGATCTGAGAAGAATGTCTTTGGTATTTTGATTGGTAACACATTGAATCTATAAATTGCTTTTGGGAGAATGGACATTTTGATGATGTTGATTCTTCCAATCCATGAGCATGGAAGATTTTTGCATTTTTTGGTATCCTCATCTATTTATTTCTTTAAGGTTTTGTAATGCTCATCATAGAGATTTTTTACGTCCTTAGTTAAGCTCTATTGGCCAGAATTTTATTGAGGATTTTTGCATCTATGTTCATCAGGGATATTGGTCTGTAATTTTCTTTCAATGCTGCATCTTTTTCAGAGTTAGGATTTAAGGGTGATGCTGGCTTCATAGAAAGAATTTGGGAGGATTCCCTCTTTTTCGATTGTTCTGAATAGTTTGAGAAGAATTGGAGTTAGTTCTTCTTTGAATGTCTGGTAGAATTCAGCCGTGAATCCATCTGGTCCTGGGCTTTTCTCTGTTGGGAAGGACTTTTTTACTGTTTCAATTTCTGTCTCGGTTATGGGTCTGTTTATGTTTTCTATGTCTTCCTGGTTCAATTTAGGTAGGTTGCATGTGTCCAGGAATCCATCCATTTCTAATATATTTCCCTGTTTGCTGGTTTTTTTTTAAAGTTTATTTTGCATGATATTAAGATGACCAAGCCTTCTCTTTTTTGGTTTCCATTTTCATGGAGTATCTTTTTCCAACCTTTCACTTTCAGTCTGCATGCATCTTTGATGGAAAGATGTGTTTCTTGTAAGCAGCAAATAGATGAGTTTTGTTTTTTAACCCATTCAGCCAGTCTTTGTCTTTTAACTGGATAGTTGAGACCACATTGAATGTTAATGGCCTGAACTGTCCAATTAAAAGACACAGATTGGCTGATTGGGTTAAGGAACAAAACCCATCTTTTTGCTGCTTACAAGAAACACATCTTTCCAACAAAGATACATACAGACTGAAAGTGAAAGGCTGGAAAACGATATACCATGCCAACAGAAATGAAAAAAGAGCGGGCATAATCATCTTAATATTGGACAACATAAACATTAACACAAAAACTGTTAAGAGAGACAAGGAGGGGCACCATATAATGATTAAGGGATCAATTCAACAGGAAGATATAACGATTATCAATGTATATGCACCTAATTACAGGGCACCAGTTTATGTAAAAGATAAATTAAGGGACTTAAAGGGAGACTTAGACTTTAATACAATAGTACTGGGGGACTTCAATACTCCACTCTCAGAAATACACAGATCAACAGGACAGAAGATCAACAAGGAGACAGTAGATTTAAACAAAACTATAGCCCAAATGGATCTAACAGATACCTACACAACTTGTCATACTACACATAAAGCATTTGCATTCTTCTCAGCAGTACATGGAACCTACTCTAGGACTGACCACATACAAGGCCATAAAGCAAGTCTCAGCAAATTCAAAAGAATTAGAATCAAATGATGCAGCTTCTCAGACCATAAAGGAATGAAGTTGGAAATTAGCAACTCAGGAATCCCTAGAGCATATGCAAACACATGGAGATTGAACAACATGCCCCTGAATGAACAATGGGTCATAGAAGAAATTAAAAGAGAAATCAAAACTTTCTGGAAGTAAATGAGGATAACAGCACAACATATCAAACCTTATGGGATACGGCAAAAGCAGTGTTAAGAGGAAAGTATATATCAATAGGTCTCTACATCAAGAAATTGGAAAGGTACCAAATAAATGAGCTTTCAATGCATCTCAAGGTTCTAGAAAAACTACAGCAAACCTGACCCAAAACTATTAGAAGAAGAGAAATAATTAAAATCAGAGAAGAAATCAACAGGATTGAATCCAAAAAAATTACAAAAGATCAGCCAAGTAAAGAGCTGGTGTTTTGAAAAAATAAACAAATTGACACACCATTGGCCCAACTAAATAAAAAAGACCCAAATCAATAAAATCAGAGATGAAAAAGGGAATGTAACAACAGACACCACAGAAATAAAACGAATCATCAGAAATTACTACAAAGAGTTGTATGCCAGCAAACAGGGAAATCTATCGGAAATGGATAAATTCCTGGACACATGCAACCTTCCTAAATTGAACCATGAAAACATAGAAAAAACTAAACAGACCCATAACTGAGACAGAAAATGAATCAGTAATAAAGCCCCCTCCTTTTCAATTTTTTATCAGTTTGATTTCTCTTTCTTGCCTGACGGTATATCTAAAACTTCCAAGTATATATAGAATAGTAATAGTGAGAGTGAATAGAGAATGAATCCATCTCTGTTTCCAGATCTTAGTGGAAATGCTTCCAGCTTTTCTCCATTCAATATTATGCTGTCTGTGGCTTTGTCATATATTTCCTTGAGTTTGTTGACGTGTTTTCATTCTATACTCAATTCTTTAAGGTGTTTGTCAGGAAAGGATGTTGTATTTTGTCAAATACTTTCTTTACTATAATGATTTAAAATATGGTTTTTATTCTTTTTTTTAACTTTTATTTAATGAATATAAATTTCCAGTGTACAGCTTATGGATTACAATGGCTTCCCCCTCCCATAACTTCCCTCCCACCCGCAACCCTCCCTCTCCCGCTCCCTCTCCCCTTCCATTCACATCAAGATTCATTTTCAATTCTCTTTATATACAGAAGATTAATTTAGTATAAAGATTTCAACAGTTTGCACCCACATAGAAACATAAAGTGAAACATACTGTTTGAGTACTAGTTATAGCATTAAATCAAAATGCACAGTACATTAAGGACAGAGATCCCACATGAGGAGCAAGTGCACAGTGGCTCCTGTTGTTGACCCAACAAATTGACACTCTAGTTTATGGCACCAGTAACCACTCTAGGCTGTTGTCATGAGTTGCCAAGGCTATGGAAGCCTTCCACGTTTGCCGACTCTGATCATATTTAGACAAGGTCATAAAAGACAGAGTGAGGATAGTAATTTTATTCTTAATTTTGTAAATGTGATGTATCATTTTTATTGATTTTTGTATGTTGAACCACCGTTGTATCCATGGGATAAATCTCACTTGATCCAGGTAGATGATCCTTTTGATATCTTATTAAACTTGGTTAGTTAGTATTTTGTTGAAGATTTTTGCATCTATGTTCATCAGAAATATTGGTCTATAGTTCCTTTTTTGTTGTATTTCATTCTGGGTTTTGGAAGTAAGGTGATACCAGCTTCATAGAAAGTGTTTGGGTAGATTCTTCCCATTAAGTTGTTTTGAATAGTTTGAGAGAATTTGAATTAGTTCTTCTTTAAAGTTTGGTAGAATTCAGTAATGAATTCATCCAGTCTTGGGCTTTCATTTTTGGTAATATCTTATTTTTTGTTTATTTTATTTTTGTTTTTATTTGACAGAGTTATAGACAGTGAGAGAGAGACAGAGAGAAAGGTCTTCCTTCCGTTGTTTCACTCCCCTAATGGCTGCTACAGCCATCACTGCGCCAATCCGAAGCAGGAGCCGGGTGCTTCCTCCCAGTCTCCCATGAGGGTGCAGGAACCCAAGGACCTGGGCCATCCTCCACTGCCCTCTCAGGCCACAGCAGAGAGCTGGACTGGAAGAGGAGCAACCGGGACTAGTACCCTGCACCCCATCTGGGACTAGAACCCGGGTTGCCGGCGCTGCAGGAGGAGGATTAGCCAACTGAGCCACAGCGCTGGCCCAGTAATATCTTATCAAGATTCAGCCTTGGTCTTTTTTTATTGGTCTATTCAGTTTTCAGTGTCTTCATGGCTCAATTTTGGTAAATATATGCTTCCAGAAATCTACCCTTTTTTATATTCTCCATCCTTTGGCATATAGCTGTTTGTAATGATTCCTGATAATTAATTTTTATTTCTGTAACATCAGTTGTAACATCTCCATTTCATTTCTGATTATATTAATTGGGTCTTCGCCCTTTTTCTTGTTAGTTGTGACAATAGTTTATCAATTTTGTTTTTTATTTTTAAAGAACAGCTCTTCATTTTACTTATCTCTCAGATTTTAAAAAAATTTTAATTTCAATTTGTTTATTCCTTCTGCACTTTTTGTTATTTCTATCCTTCTAGTATATTTGGGGTTCTAAGCACTTTCTCTTCTTGATTGTCTATCTTTCTCAGAATTGGGGAAATCTTCTGCTATTATTTCACTGAATAAGTTTTCTAAGTCATTTTCCCATAACTTCAGGAGTACCTAAGACACATATATTTGGTGATTTGATGGTACCCCATAGATCACAAACATTGCTTCCGGTTTTTCCAATTTCTTCTCTTTTTTATTGTCTGAGTGAGTGAGATATTTCAAAAGACTTACCTTCTAGCTCAAATATTCTTTATTGTACCTCACCCTGTCTGTAATATTTTCCTTTGTTTTATTTATTTGACTTATTAAATTTTTCATTTC
This sequence comes from Lepus europaeus, assembly GCF_033115175.1. Lineage (NCBI taxonomy): Eukaryota > Metazoa > Chordata > Mammalia > Lagomorpha > Leporidae > Lepus > Lepus europaeus. The sequence goes on from NC_084831.1 coordinate 66,282,949, forward strand.
TAATAGTTTTATTTGATTTTTCTTTAATATCTCTATCTCCTTATAGAATTTCTCATCCATGTCATGAAAATTTTCCTTATTTCATGGAACTGCTTCTCTGATTTTGGGGTAGTCTTATAATCATTCATTTGAATTCCTTTCCAGGCATTTTGTGAAGCCCCTCAGCTGCACATTCCAATATCAATGAATTGTGGTGTTACTTTGGGGAAGTAATATTGCTTTCTTCCTGCATGCTGCTTGTATTTCTACATTTATTTTTACACATCTGGAAAATTACTTGTTGGCATCTCTTCTGAAGGCTATGTTCTTGAAAATGTGCCTCTACAGCTTGGTGGAATGCTACAACTTCCAGCAGATATCCAGAGGTGTTTCCTGGGTGGGACTAGGAGCTCTGGTCAGTATTTGGGGAGATACAAGTGTTCAGAATGACACACAAGTTAGGTGTGGTAGATATCCTCTGATTATTGTTAGAAGGGGGAAGTGACATTGATGCTAGCCCTTTTCTGTTGCAAGATGAAGCAACTGATTCACTGCCTACAGCGAATCCACATTGCCTGTACATCCTACCCAATCAGTTGTACAAACTTCACAGAGCACTTATGAACTCCACAGTGTGAAGGCAGAGCCCTCCATGAGGACCCTCCCCATCACTCAGAAGGTTCTGAGTCTGTTAAGAACTCACACAATCACAGGATTCCCACAGTCATAGGGTACATATGATCCAGTCTCTGATCTGTGAGCTGCCTAAAGCCAAGAGCAAGCCATTTGGCACAGACTCGTCAGAGCTCTCCTTAGCAAATTGTGTCTGGCATTTTGGTGGGGGGAGGAGAAGGAAGCAACAAGTTCTCCCTTCACAGAGCTAAATGGATGACTTGTGCCCTGCAAGCTGTTCAGGCCAGACTCAAAGTCTGTGGGGTTCATGGAGTTCTCCACAATCATCAATAGAGTGCAGGCTGTTCAGCCTCCATTCACTTTGCTCTGGGAAGATGGAATTTAAGCACTGGCCAGCTGCCATTGGAGTCACTGGTAGCATACTGACAAATGCTGCCTTTTTGTACACGGTCCTTGCTACTCCATAGAATCTCTGTTCTTTTCGTAGGCTTTCTGCTGAAAATTTCTCAACAATTGTCTCCTGGGTACGTGGTCCTTCCTTTGTTATTCTGTTATCTCCCATGGCTAAAATCAGTGTGTCTACTTATTTTCATTAATCTTAAATTCACCAGAATTTTTATAGATATTTAAATTAAATAATATGTAGTATGATTCTGAATTTTTATGGCCAATGTACATCTACAGTCACACAATTAAATCATATTGGCAATGAGGGTTTCTTATCCTTTTTCACTTTTATTATATTCCCTTATTTATTCATTTAACACATCTGTACTAAATCCTAAACGATTTTCACATAGTTTTCAAATTATGTATTCACATCTCACTTTCCAACAGGACCAAGAGTTTTTAGTCCATTTTCGAGCAATATAAGAATAAGCACTGAAAGCACAAAGGAACTAAGAATCATATGGGACAAATAGTACAGCTCCGCTTACTGTTTCATCTTCCTCAACAGCAAACAGAAGCTCAACAGAACACAACACAGTAGCAAGCTGCATAACAGCACAACTACATTAATTTTATTAATCTCAATCATTTAAAAAAAGTATATTGTGGATTATTCAATATTTTGTCTTTCAAAACTCAAAAAAAAGAACTCATTGTTTTATTTTTTAAATTGTGGAAAAATATACATAGCATAAAATTAACCATCTCAGCCTCTTTTAAGTTTGTATCAGTGTTCCAATTGCATTCACAATGTACAACCATCATCATCCTCCATCTCCATACCTCTTTTTATCTCACAAAACTGAAGCTCAATAGCCATTAAGTAGCAACAATTCCTCCAGCCCATAGCATGCACCATTCTATTTCCTGTCTTTATGACTTTACTTACTTTCTATAACAAAATGTAGATGGAATCATATAGCTTTTTTTTTTTTTCAGTAACCAGTTAATTTTAGTCAGCATTATGTTCTTATGGTTCGAAAACCTTGGGGCATATGTCAGAATTTACTTCCTTTTTGAGAGCAGTAATTTTTAATTTTTTTTTTTTGTTATCTGAAAAGCAAAGTTACAGAGAGAAAGAAGAGACAAAGACAGAGAGACAGAGAGTCAGACAGAGAGATGTTCCATCTGCTGGTTTACTCCCCAATCAAGCATTAGGTTAGATCCTAGGCCAGGCTGAACAAACCTCGATCCAATAACTTCATCTGGGTTTCCCACTTGGGTGGCAGGGGCCCCAGCACTTGGGCCATTTTCTACTGATTTCCTAGACACAATAGCAGGAAGCTGAATCAGAAGTGGTGCAGCCAGGAGATAAACTGCTGTCCATATAGGATGTCAGTGCTGCGGCTTTCAGCTTAACCTGCTGCACCATGGCACTGGCCCCAAGGTCAGTAATGTTTTATACACACACATATAAACACACACATGCACATGCATGCATGTACACATTTTGGCTGACAATTATGTTGCTTCCATTTTTTAACTACAGTAATGTTACAAAACATGGGCGTATAAATAATTTTCTTTCCTACTTTCGATTCTGTAAGTGCAATTAGTAGATCACATAGTAATTCATTTTCTAAAAATATTTATATACTTATACATGACTTTGAAATAGTTTCTCCCATTCTATAAACTATCCTTCTATTCCATTCATAGTTTCTTTCGACATAAAATTTTTGAAAAATTTAAAAAGTTAAATTTGTCTATTTTTTCTTTTGTTGCCTGTGACTTTCATGATGTATGCAAGAAATCATTGCCAAATCCATTGTCTTCAAGCTTATGATCTACATTTTTTCTAATAATTTTGTAGTGTAAGAACTTATATGTAGGGTTTTTATTAACTTTGAGTTAATTTTTGTATATTATGTTATATCATGGTTCAATTGTATTCATTCAAATATGGTTATACAGTTTTGTTAGCAAAAGAAAAAAAGATGTTTTCCCCAATGGAATGGTTGTATACCATTTAAAAACCAACTGTGAGTATTTGTTGCTTGGTGATCTGTTTTTTCCACTGCTATATATTTCTACTTTTATGTATTTTCACATTGTTTTCAGTAATATGGATTTATGTTTTTTAAAATCAGGAAGTATTAGTCTTCCAAATTTATTTGTGTTTTCAAGATTGTCTTGGCTATTCAAGATTCCTTGAGATTCCATATGAATTTTAGGATGTGTTTTTCTGTTTCTACATAAAAGATTGTTGAGGTTTTCATAGGGATTTATTGAATCTTACATCATTTTGAGTAGTCTCTACATTTAAATTACATGGCCTTTCAATCAATGAACGTAGGATGTATTTCCATCCATTTATGTATTGCAAATATCTTTCAATATAATCTTTTTCAGATTTATTTGTTTATTTGAAAAGCAGAGTTACAGATAGGCAGAGGCAGGGAGAGAGAGAGAGAGAGAAAGAGAGAGAGAGAGAGAGAAAGTCTTCCATCTGCTGGTTCACTCCCCAGATGGCTGCAATGGCCGGAGCTGCGCCGATCTGAAGCCAGGATCCAGGATCTTCTTCTGGGTCTCCCACGTGGGAATGGGGGCCCAAATTCATGGGCCATCTTCTACTGCTTTTCCAGGTCTTATTAGAGAGCTGGAGCAGAGCGGAGCTTGAACCTGCACCCATATTGGATGCTGGTGCTGCAGTCGGTGGCTTTACCTGCTACGCCACAGCGCTGGCCCCATCAATAGTATTTTTATAAGTACTTCATCTTCTTGGTTAATTTAATTCCTAGGCATTTTATTTGGTTTGATTTTATTGTAAAGCAAACTAATTGAAACACTGAATTTCTGGCATTCAAACAAGCTGGGTCAGGGAGGCAGATTTTTGTCCTAAAGATGCTGATTGGAATCCCATGTCCCATGTTAGAATACTTAGGTTCACTACTCCACTCTATCTCCTGATCCCAGCTTTTCACAAATGAAGACCCTGTGAAACGGTGTGTGTGCATGTGTATGTGTAGTGGGGTTGGTGAAAATAAACCCAAAGCCCACCAAGAGAATAGGTAAGCAAATTCTGGCATATCTGTTAAAAGAAATAAGACTCAATAATGAGAATGAACAGCCTACTGATGCATCCAACCTCTTGGACGAATCTCAAATTATGTTTACAGAAAGAAACTAGAACAAAAGTGTATACACTATATGATTTCATTTTTATGAGGTCCAACAAATGGCCAAAACTAGAATGATTCAAGAAAGTGTGTTGCTACCACCCATGTGAGAAATCTGGGTTGAATTTCTAGATCCCAGGTTTGCCTCAGCCCAGTGCTGGTGTTTTAGCTATTTGGCTCAAATTTCTCTAATAAATAAATAATTAAAAAAAAAAAACCAAGCTGGTCTACATAGGCAGAGCTCAAAGCCTTAACATTTATTATGTAAAGCAATTGCCTGAGCCATTCTGTGCATCTCCTTTCTCATCTTTACAATAACAATAGTAGTAGTTCATAGGGTAATCATGTGCTTATAATAGTTCCTGGCACATATTAAGTATTTAAGGACAGTTAGCTATTTGGATACTACAAAAAATAGAATAAAATAGTCCTACTTTTCAGGTAGATTACAGTGTTAAATAAATTAATGCAAAATTCTTATAATTCATTCAATTACATCTATCAAAGCTCTAACAGTGCAAATGGTACTCAAAGATGAATAATAGCTTTTTACCTTCAAGAAACTATCATCTCTGTTCAGAAATTTTCACTATCTCCTCAAAGCTTACAGCTTAGTGTCATATTTTGGAATACAAGGTAAGAAAATAGGATGAAACACTGTAAGCTGATATTTCACAAATCTCATATATAAAATCATCCACTGCTCCATAAATCTGTCCCATGATGATTAGACTCTGGACGTTACTCGTGCTATCTTCTCTGCCATGAGTATTATTCCATCTTCAGCAATTTAAATATTTAAATTCTACATAAGGCTCAGCTTGAAATTTTTCCTACCCCCAGATTAACTATTTCCCTTCTTTCCCAGAACTTCCAGTAGCACAGCTCATCTTTCTAATAGAGCTTAATTTATCCTGACTTCTATCCATTTACTCTCCTATGGTTACTCACAACTCGTATTATCTTTGTGTGCTTTAAGCATTCCTGTAATGTTTAGGATTAGGGCTTTTAATGCCATAATACTCAGTAGATGTTTTTAAATAAATAAGCTGAATTTCCTCATTGGGGCAACTGTTAACATATTAAATCTAGCAGTCAACCTAATTAATATTACTAATAGCAAAATCAATTAGATTAATGTGTCATACTTTTACTTTTTAATATATGTTAAATACCATGAATGAGTTTGTACCAAAGGGATGTTAGGAAAGGGAGCAAGATTTATAAATAAATTTAGGTGAGTATTTACTGTATGTCAGACATATTATTTTATAGTTTACTCAGAACAATATTTTTTGAAGAAACAAAAACACACAATACGAAAGATAGGTTAAGTAGCCTATCCAATATCACTGAACCAGCAAATAGATAAGTCATCAAATAACACAGGTCCTTGTAACTCAAAGTCCATGTGTTTGTAGCATCCTCCTTGTCATTTTTCTGTCTTTCAACACAAAACCTGGGTTCAAAACTGTTGATGTGGATATTGGAACTTAAATGCAGTATATAAAATTGTAGCAATAACTCAAAAAAATAAAATTAGTAAATAATATTGATGACTATCCACTTTAAAAAACAAACCATGAAACCAAATATCTGTTCCATTGTAAATAAAGTAGAAGCACTGTTTTAAACTTTCCTACGTTTTAACATGGTACATATAGAAATAGGATATACATTGAGGTAGAATATTAATATTTTTGCCAGGGAAATTATTAGTTTATGCACTATAAACCCATGAATACGAACAGTACCAATCTCATCCTACATTAAACTAATCAAAACAAATTACTTTTATTAAGAAAACAGAGAAGAAGCAATAAAACACTGAATGTAATGTAATTCATCAGCACTGGAAAGCAAGTAGAAAGTACATCAAAAAATGCTTTGGACACTAAAATGTGAAATGTACATATATCCCATCATCTATAAAACACTAAATGGAGAATGTACTTTTTGTGACCATAAAAGAAAAAGGAAAGCACTAAGAACATTTCCTTTCCACAAGTGACATAATTTCTTACAACTCTTCTTTGTAACACTTTCAGAAATAATTACTACAAGTAAGAAACTTTTTATGGTCTTTGATGATTATAGAAAATTGATAAAAATGGAATTTGAGATGAAGGCAGTGCAAGGAATATACACAGATAAAGTTCCATAAAATGTGAAAACCACAAGACAGAAAATCAACAAGAAGCAACAGAGCTTATCTATACTGTGGGCCAAAAGGACCTAACTGGTATCTACAGAACATTTCACTCCACAGTTGCAGAACACACATTCTTCTCATCAGTACATGGAATTTTATCTAGAATGCACTATATGCCAGGCCTTAAAGCAAGTCTCAGCAAATTCAAAAAAAATAAAAATAATGCCATTCATGTTCTCTGACCACAATGGAATGAAGCTGGAAATCAATAACTCAAGAATATCTAGATCATATGCAAACACATGCAGACTGAATAATATAATCGTGAATGAATAGTGGGTCACAGGATAAATAAAAAAGATGTCAAAAATATCTGGAAATGAATGAAGATGATAATATGTCATATCAAATCTTATGGGATACAGCAAAAGCAGTGTTAGGAGGGAAGTTAATAGTAATTTGTGCCTACATGAAGAAATTAGAAAAGTACCAAATGAATGAACTATCAGTGCATCTCAAGGACCTAGAAAAACATCAACAAATCAAACCCAAAATTAGCAGAAGGAAAGCAGTAGTTAAATTAGAGAAACAATAAACAAAATTGAAAATTGAAAAAAAAAAACAGTGAAATAAAGAGCTGGTTTTTTGAAAAAAGAAAAAAAAAAACAAAATTGAAAAAATTTAAGGCCTACCTAACAAAAAAAAAAAAAAATGGAGAAGACCAAATAAGTAAAATCAGAGATGAAAAAGGAAGTGTAGGCCAGCACCACGGCTCACTAGGCTAATCCTCTGCCTACAGCACCAGCACACTGGGTTCTAATGCCAGTTGTGGTGCCGGATTCTGTCCTGGTTGCTCCTCTTCCAGTCCAGCTCTCTGCTGTGGCCCAGGAGTGCAGTGGAGGATGGCCCAAGTGCTTGGGCCCAGAACCTGCATGGGAGACCAGCAGAAGCACCTGGCTCCTGCCTTCGGATCAGAACGGTGCACTGGTCGCAGCGCGCCAGCTGCAGTGGCCACTGGGGGGTGAACCAACAGAAAAGGAAGACCTTTCTCTCTGTCTCTCTCTCTCTCACTGTCCACTCTGCCTGACCAAAAAAAAAAAAAAAAGAAAAAGAAAAAAAGAAAAAAAGAAAGAAAGAAAGAAAGAAAGAAAAAAAGAAAGAAAGAAAGAGCTAGTGTAGCAATAGATATCACAGAAATAGAAAGAATCTTAGGAATTACTACAAAGAGTTGCATGCCAACAAATTGGGAAACCTAGATGAAATGGATAGATTTCCGGAAACATGCAATTTAACCAAATAGAGTCACAAAGACATAGAAAATCTAAACAGACCAATAACCAAGATGGAGATTGAATCAGTAATAAACACCATCCCAACAAATAAAAGCACAAGTCTGAACAGCTTCATGGCTGACATCTGCCAGACATTTAAAGATGAACTAATTCCAATCATTCTCAACCTATTCAAAACTATTGAAAGGGAGGGAATCTTCCCAAACTCCTTCTATGAGATATGCTTCACCTTAATTCCTACATCACAAAAAGATATGCAAAGAAAGAGAACTATAGACCAATATTCCTGATGAACATAGATGAAAAAATCTTCAATAAAATACTAGCTAATGGAATACAACAACACATCAGAAAAATCATTCACTTGTACCAAGGCATAATTCAACATTCACTAATCAATAAATGTGATATATCACATTAACAAATTGAAGAACAGAAGATATATGATTATCTAATTAGGTGCAGAGAAAGCATTTGATAAAATACAACACGCTTTCATGGTGAAAACCTTAAGCAAATTGTGTTTGGGAGGAACATTCCTCAACACAACAAACTCATGACAGACCAGCAGTCAGCATCCTATTGAACTGGGAAAAATTGGAAGCATTCTCCCTAGGATCCTGAACCAGGCCAGGATGCCCACTCTCAGCATTGTTATTCGATATAGTCCTGGAAGTTTTAGCCAGAGCCATTAGGCAAGAAAAAAAAAAGGATTCAAATTGGAAATGAGAAAGTCAAATATCTATATTTGCTAATGACATCCTATTTATAGCAGATCCAAAAACTCCACTCAGATACTACTGGAACTCATAAAAGTGTTGGATAAATTGTCAGGACATAAAAATCAACACAGAAAATTCAATAGTCTTTGTATAAACAGACAATGACATGGCTGAGAAAGAACTTTTGAGATCAATTCCAGGCCGGCGCCACAGATCACTAGGCTAATCTTCCACCTGCAGTACCGGCACACTGGGTTTTAGTCCGGTTGGGGCGCCGGATTATGTCCCTTTTGCTCCTCTTCCAGTCCAGCTCTCTGCTGTGGCCTGGGAAGGCAGTGGAGGATGGCCCAGGTGCTTGGGCCCTGCACCCGCATGGGAAACCAGGAGGAAGCACCTGGCTCCTGGCTTCGGATCAGCACATTGCGCCAGCCGCAACGCACCAGCCATAGCAGCCACTTGGGGGGTGAACCAATGGAAAAAGGAAGACCTCTCTCTCTCTCTGTCTCTCACTGTCTAACTGTGCCTGTCAAAAAAAAAAAATCACTTCCATTCATGATAGCTATAAAAAAAATTAAATACCTTGGAATAAATTTAAGCAAGGATGTCAAGGATCTCAGAGATGAAAATTAAAAAAAAAAAAAAGCATTAAAGAGGGACAAGCACCATGGCACAGTGAGTTAATCCTCCATCTGCGGTGCCTGCATTCAATATGTGTGCCAGTTCTAGTCCCGACTGCCCCTCTTCTGATCCAGCTCTCTGCTATGGGAGGGCAGTGGAGGATGGCCCAGGTACTTGGGCCCCTGCACCTTCATGGGCGACCAAGAAGAAGCGCCTGACTCCTGGCTTCGGATTGGTGTAGCTCCAGCCATTGTGGCCATTTGGGGAGTGAGCCAACGGACGGAAGACTTTTCTCTCACTGTCTGTGACTCTGCCTCTCGAATAAATAAATAAAATCTTTAAATAAAAAGCATTGAAGAAAGAAATAGAATAAAACATAAAATTCTTCCATGTTCATGGATTGGAAGAAGCAACATCATCAAAATGCACATACTACCAAAAGCAATTTACATATTTGATGCAATCCCAACCAATATTACAACAACAATCTAGAAAAAATAATGCTACAATTCATATGAAAACACAAAAGACCCCAAATAGCTAAAGCAATCTTATACAACAAAACCAAAAATGGAGGCATTGCAATACCAGATTTTAAGACATACTATAGGGTAGTTACAATCAAAACAACCTGGTACTGACACAGAAACAGATTTTTAGATCAACAGAATAGAATAGAAACTCCAGAAATCAAGCCAAGCATCTATAGCTAACTTATCCTTGACAAAGAAGCTAAAATCAATTCTTAGAGCAAAGATAGTCACTTTAACAAATGCTGCTGGGAAAACTGTATCTCCCCATACAGAAGTATGAAACTAGACCCTTACCCTACACCTTACACAAAAATCTACTCAAAATGAATCAAAGACCTCAATCTAATACTCAATATCATCAAATTACTAGAGAACATTGGGGAAATTCTGCAAAACATTGCATAGGCAAAGACTTCCTGGAAAAGACCCAGAAGCGTAGGAAATCAAAACCAAAATGGACAAATGGGATTACTTCAAGCTGAGAAGCTTCTGCCCTGCAAACGAAAACTCAGCAAAATGAGGAGACAACCAACAGTATGGGTGAAAATATTTGCAAGCTATGCAGCTAATAAAGGAATTAATATTCAGAATATATAAAGATTTTAAGAAATCCAACAATAGCAAAACAAACAATCCAGTTAAGAGATGGTCAAAGGACTTGAACGGGCATTTTTCAAGAGAAAATTCTAATGGCCAACAAACACTGGAGAAAGTCGTCAGGATCACTAGCTATCAGGGAAATGCAAATCTAAGTTACCACGAGTTTCACCTCACTCCAATTAGAACAGCTCTCATACAGAAATCAACAAACAACAAATGCTGGTGAGGATGTGGGGAAAAGGTACTCTAATCCTCTGTTGGTGGGAATGTAAACTGGTGTAGCCATTGTGGATAACAGATTGAAGAAACCTCAGTAATTTTAATATAGACCTATCAAATGATCCATCAAGGAAATCAGCATATGAAAAATTATCTGTACCCTCATGTTCTTTGCAGCTCAGTTCATAAATAGCAAAGATATTGAATCAACCCAGATGTCTTTCAACTTTACTGCATAAAGAAATTATATATATATATATAATGGAATACTACTCATCTGTAAAAAAAAATTGAAATCTTGTCTTTGCAACAAAATCAATGCAACTGGAAACCATTATAAGTAGTGAGGTAAACCAGTCCCAGAAAAACAGATACCATATGTTTTCCCTGGTCTGGGGTAACAGAGTACCTAAAATGTAACGTCTTGTAGTGAAATGTACATTTTGAGATTAGATGGCTGTTTGCAGCTCTTGTCTCTACTGTTGAGCAACAGTGCTTTTCCTTCATAATATTGGTTGAACTCTTTATTTAGTGTAGGATTAACCTTACAATCATTCATAAACTGTATATAGTAATAGATATTTGTAAAAATTAGAATGGGAATAGGAGAGGGAGGAGGAATAAGGGTTGGAGTGTGGGTGTGAGGGAGAGTAGAGTGGCAAGTATCACTATGTTCCTAAAACTGTATATACCAAATACATGAAACATATATAACTTAAATAAAATTTGAAAAAATGTGCAACTGAATGACAATCAATTATTTTAGATCAAATGATTTCCAATTTGAGCACATACATTTCTGATATCAATATTCTCCCTCAACACGCCAAGTGCCAGGATTTAGGATTGTAGTGAGACACTGAGACACTGCTTGGTCCACCATAGATTAAACAGCTTCCTGGGTTTTCACGGAAGTTTCTTGATTCAACAAAACAGAATGCTAGATAAAAAAGTGGATTGAGAAGTATTTGAGTTTTGATAGAAACAATATCTTTTTCTGCTTCCTACTTGCCCAAGAAATCCCTTAGAATTCAATGTGTTTTAAATATAATGGAGGCTAAATAAAAGCAGATGTTTTATATCACACAACCTATGATACAAACATTTTGAGTCCTCCAGTGAGACAGTTCTCTAATTTCCCCAAGTGTCCTAAAATGAAGATAAGGAAAGCAAGGCCTACAGAATCATAAGGAATAAACACGTGAAGCAATAAATTTGCTAAAATAAATGTAGAGATGATAGAATGTATTCTCAAAATGAGGAGGGAGGCAGAAAAAATAACATCTAATATCACAAAATATATAGTAAAGCTTTGGTTTTGTTATATCTTTATAAAGGAATTTCTCTCTTATTCAATATTTTGTTCTCAACACCTAATCTTATGCCCGGATAATACTTTTTAGTTAATGGGTGAGTATTCCATAATCTAGTATGCTAAATAAAATATCTGGATAGTTCTCATGTATACATGAAGTCATATAAATAAAGACCTAATATATTTTTATATCTTTCAAATGAAATTTCTGAATATAACCTACTTGTTACCCATATGGTAAAAGATATATATATAGGTTGAAAATATTTTGTTATTTTACAGAGCAATTCTAAACAAAATGTTCTTATAAAGACCTGTTTCTAAATGGAAAATGGAAATATAATGATGGCTAACTTTGCACCATAAATATTGTATGTTTTATTTCATTTAATTCATACTATTTTTCTATAAACTCATTGTTATTATTAACCATTCTAGAAGAAAAACAACTGAGGCACTGAAAAATTAACTTGCCTATGGTAAAAATATAGTAAATGTGACCATTTGAACTTTAAAACTCAGCATATGGCCCCCAAACATTTACTCTTAGCATTACACCATATATTATAGAGTTGGGATTTTGTAAAAAAAATCACTTTTCCTTAATGTCCTCTATTTTAAAGCAGATTTTTTTTTTCGACAGGCAGAGTGGACAGTGAGAGAGAGAGAGACAGGGAGAAAAGTCTTCTTTTGTCATTGGTTCACCCTCCAATGGCAGCCGCGGCTGGCACGCTGCAGCCAACGCACCACACTGATCCGAAGGCAGGAGCCAGGTGCTTCTCCTGGTCTCCCATGGGGTGCAGGGTCCAAGCACTTGGGCCATCCTCCACTGCACTCCTGGGCGGCAGCAGAGAGCTGGACTGGAAGAGGAGCAACTGGGACAGAATCCGGCACCCCGACCGGGACTAGAACCCAGTGTGCTGGCGCCGCAGGCGGAGGATTAGCCTAGTGAGCCTCAGCTCTGGCCTAAAGCAGAAATATTTTAAGTGATTTATAAAACGGTATGAAATGTGGAAAGAATGATTGGAAATTTACATTATAACCTCCAGAAAATGCACATTAAATCTTATAGAATTATTATTTATGGTTATGTAACAGAATTTTATTGTCTAATGATAAGCACACAAAAATAGATGTGTGTGTATATTTGTGTGTGTGTATGCGAGAAAGAGAAAGAGAGATCCTATCCATTATGTTCCTCCTCTACTACAATGTGGGCACATCTCCATTAGGCTCTTTTCTTCCTCCTAAACCTTAAACCTGGGTAGGAATTTGTAGCTTCCTTGACCTATGGAAGTGGTGGAAACATTAGCCAAATTTTAAAGTAGGAGGAAAAAAATGGCAGTATGGTTTTCATGTCACTTTCTTCAGCTCCTTGCCTTAAAATCTGGCTGCCCTTTATGAAAACACCCAGGCCACAGAGAGAGGCCACATGTGGATGTTTGGAACAAAACTGTCATCCATGTCACAAACAACAGCAGTCAGACCTATGAGAGAATGACAATCTGATGATTCTGGTCCCTAGACTTCAGTTCTTCCAGCTGTTACTGTACATTTCATTGATAGAAGGTGAGCTATCCTGATACACTCTGTCTGAAATTCTCTCCCACAGAAGTAATCAGAGATAATTAGTGATTATTGTTGTTTTTAACAACTAAGGTTTTAGGGATATAACAATATAGAAAGAAAAAGCAGGTTTTTTTTATTAAAATTTTCCTGTAGAATTTGATCATAAAATATTAGGAATAGGCCCAGCACTGTGGTGTAGTAAATTAAGCCACTATCTGCAGGACCCACATCTCATATGGGCAGCTGTTTGTGTCCCAGCTGCTTCTATTCCAATTCAACTCTCTGCTTATGGCCTGGGAAAGCAGTGGAAGATGACCCAAACTCTTGGGCCCCTGCACCCACATTGGAGACCTGGGAGAAGCTTTTTGCTTCTGGCTTTGGATCGCCTCAGCACTGCTCGTCACGGCCATTTGGAGATTGAGCCAGCAGATGGAAGACGCTTCTCTCTGTCTCTCCCTCTCTCTGCCTGTTACTCACCTCTCAAATAAATAAATAAAATACTAAAGAAAATATTAGGAATTCATGTGCTCTTTAAATGTTTCCAGATACATTAATCATACCTACATTACAACTTGGGTGAAGAATAAGGGTTGTATAACCAAAAAATATTATGGAATGAGGAAACATGTCATAGTGAGAAACATGGAACCTTGTTGAAACTGTCCAGATTCAGTCAAAGTTTCACTGTGAGAAATTTTCTTTACTTCTATATGGCCTCATTTCCTCATCTAGGCAGTGGAAATGACAGTAGTAGCTCTGGTAACCACACCATTTCAAAACCTCTATCTAGCAACAAATTATGTCCCCTTAATTAACCTCAATTTTTAAAGTGCTGCACAACCTTGGAAGGTATAACAAATAATCAAGGAAGACATCATAATTTGGGAATGACTTTGTTCCTCTTATTCTCTCTCTCTCTCTTTTTTTTTTTTTTTTGACAGGCAGAGTGGACAGTGAGAGAGAGAGGGACAGAGAGAAAGGTCTTCCTTTTCCATTGGTTCACCCCCCAATGGCTACTGCAGTCGGCGCGGGCGCGCTACCACAGCCAGGAGCCAGGTGCTTCTCCTGGTCTCCCATGCAGGTGCAGGGCCCAAGCACTTGGGCCATCCTCCACTGCACTTCTGGGCCACAGCAGAGAGCTGGCCTGAAAGAGGAGCAACCAGGACAGAATCCGGCGCCCTGACCGGGACTAGAAACTGGTGTGCCGGCGCCACAAGGTGGAGGATTAGCCTAGTGAGCCGTGGCGCCGGCCATGTTCCTCTTATTCTCATATCATAGTGAATTTTCTCACCCAGAAACTAACAATTTTATAAAAATCAGTTTATTTATTTATTTATTTATTTATTTATTTATTTTTATTTTTGACAGGCAGAGTGGACAGTGAGAGAGAGACAGAGAGAAAGGGCTTCCTTTTGCCGTTGGTTCACCCTCCAATGGCCGCTGCGGTAGGCGCGCTGCGGCCGGCGCACCGCGCTGATCCGATGGCAGGAGCCAGGTGCTTCTCCTGGTCTCCCATGGGGTGCAGGGCCCAAGCACTTGGGCCATCCTCCACTGCACTCCCTGGCCACAGCAGAGAGCTGGCCTGGAAGAGGGGCAACCGGGACAGGATCGGTGCCCCGACCGGGACTAGAACCCGGTGTGCCGGTGCTGCAAGGCAGAGGATTAGCCTTGTGAGCCACGGCACCGGCCTAAAAATCAGTTTTTAAAAATTAGGTACTATAGTGCAAAAGCAATCATCACATGATTCTTATTTAACACTATACGTAGAATGCACGCATTTCTTTAAGTACCATAACTTTATTAAAAGAGAAGTAAATATATATGTATAGTCATGTATCACACAATGATGTTTAGTAAACAGCAGACTGCTTATTTGATGTGACTCTATAAGATTATAATGGAACTAAAAATTTCCTATAATCTAGAAACATGGTAGTCACTGAAACATCATAGCACAACTCATAACTCATGTGTTTGTCATAAAGGTTGTGAAAACAAGCCTACTGTGCTTCAAGTCATATGAAACTATATATAGCACATATCAGAGCTTTCGAAAGTTAATTTAATAATATAATTAAAATATGAGTTTATTTTGGTGCAAAAATTTTACAAAAAGTAGTTTTCATAATATATATTTGAAAAAATATTTTTTCCAATTTTTATTTATATAAGGTGAACAAATTTCACGTATTTAACATGTATAGATTTAGGATAATGCTAGTATTTCATATCCTACACTCTTTCCTGAACACAAACCCACCATCCCTCCTCTTCCTTTCTTATTCTTTTAATGTTTACAGTGATCTAATTTCAGTGTACTTTATACTCATAAGATTAACACTACACACTAAGTAAGCAATTAAACAAATAGTAAGAGGAAAAAAAACCACTTTTCCTCAACAGTAGAGACAAGGACTGTTGTAAACAATTATCAAATCTCCATCTGTTAATTTCACTCAAATACTTTACATTTTTTTGTACAGCTCAGGGAAAACCTATGATATTTGTCATTTGGGGACTGGCTTATTTCATGAAGTATATTGGTTTCAGTTGCATCTGTTTGTTGCAAAAGACAGAATTTCATTCTTTTTTACAGCAGAGTGGTATACCATAGTGTATATATACCACATTTTATTCATCCAGTTGCAGTTGATGGGCATCAGGGTTGATTCCATATCTTAGCTACTGTAAATTGAGCAGCAATAAACATGCAGGTATAGATAACTCTTCCATATATTGATTTTATTTCATTAAGTTAAGTTCCCAGGAGTGGCATGGCTGGGTCATATGGTAGATCTATTTTCAGATTTCTGAAGTGTCTCCATACTGCATTCTGCACAGTTTACATTCCCACCAACAGTGGATTAGAGTACCTTTTTTTCCATATCCTGGCCAGCACTTATTATTTGTTGATTTCTGTACGAGAGCCAGTTTAAAAGGGGTGAGGTGAAAATTCAATGTAGTTTTGATTTATTTTTCCCTGATGGCTAGTGATACTGAGCATTTTTCATTTGTCTGTTGACCATTTAATTTCCTCTTTTGAAAATGCCAATTTATGTCTTTACCCATTTCTTGATTGTTTGATTTGTTGTTGTTGAGTTTCTTGAGCTCTTTGTAGAGTCTGAATATTATTCCTTTATCAGTTATGCAGCTTACAAATATTTTCACCCATTCTGTCAGTAGCCTCTTCATTTTGTTGAATGTTTCCTTTGTGGTAAAGAAGCTTCTTAGCTTTATGTAATCCCAATTTTCTATTTTTGCTTTTATTTTTTTTTCAGCTTTTATTTAATAAATATAAATCTCCAAAGTACAACTTTTGAATTATAGCAGCTCTTTCCCCCATTACGTCCCTCCCTCCTACAACCATCCCATCTCTCACTCTCTCTCCCATCCATTCTTCATCATGATTCATTTTCAATTATCTTTATATACAGAAGATCAACTTAATATATACTAAGTAAATATTTCAACAGACTGCACCCAGAAAAACACACAAAGCATAGAGTACTGTTTGAGTAGTAGTTTTACTACTAATACTCATAGTACAACACATTAATTGCAGAGGTCCTACATGGGGAGCAGGTGCACAGTGACTCCCATTGTTGATTTAACAGTTGACACTCTTATTTATGATGTCAGTGATCACCTGAGGCTCTTGTCATGAGCTGCTTTTATTGCCTGTGCTTCTTGGGTGTTTCCCAAGAATTCTTTTCCTATGCCAGTATAGGGTAGAGTTTATCCAATGTTTTCCTCTAATAGTTTGATGGTATCCAGTGATGGAAATTGGTTTTTTACCTATTTTCTTTATTTTTGTATAAGTGTTCTGTAAGTTATGAAGTAGGGGTCTTGCTCCATACTACTGAATATGTAGATCCAATTTCCCAGAATCATTATGTGAAGAGACTGTCCTTTCTCAAAGGATGGATTGTAGCTTGTTTGCCAAAAATTAGTTGATTGTAGATGAACAGATACTTTTTTGGAGTTTCTAATCTGTTCCATTGGTTTATATGTCTATTGTGTGCCAATATCAGGCTTTTTTGACTATAATTATCATGTAGTATGTGTTGAAATCCAGTATTGTGATACCTCTGGCTTTGATTTTGTTGTTTAAGATTTGCTTTAGCTATTTGGGGCCTCTTATGTTTCCATATGAATTTTAGGATTACTTTTTCTAGATCTGAGAAGAATGTTGTTGGTATTTTTGTTGGGATTGCGTTGAATCTGTAAATTGCTTTCGTCAGTGTAGTCATTTTGATTATATTAGTTCCTCCAATCCACAACGATCCATACAATTTTCATTATACAGACTTTTCACCTTCTTTGTTAAATTGATTCCAAGGTATTTAAATATTTTTGTAGCTATTATGAAGATTGATCTTACAAGTTCTTTCTAAGCCATGGCATTGTCTGTGTACAAAGGCTATTGATTTTTGTGTTTTGCTTTTATAACCTACATCTTTGCCAAACTCTCTTATAAGTTATATTCTCTTAGTGGAGTCTTTTGGATACCCTGTATATAGATCATGTCATCTGCAAACAGGGCTAATTTGACTTCTGCCTTTCCAATTTATATACCTTTGATTTTTTTTTTTTTTTGGCCAATTGGGTCTGCTAAATCTTACTGAAATTTATTGAATAGGAATGATGAAAGTGGGCTCCTTTGTCTGGTTGCTGATCTTAGTGAAAATGTTTCCAACTTTTCCCACTTCAATAGAATGTTAACTGTGGGTTTGTCATAAAATGCCTTAATTGTATTGAGGAATGTTCCTTCTATACTCATTTTGCTTAAGGTTTTTATCATGAGAGGAGGTTATATTTTCTCAAATGCTTACTCTGAATCTATTGAGATAATCATATGGTTTTTATTCTCTGGTTTGTTAATGTTATGTATCACATTGATTGATTTGCTTTTGTAGAACCAATCCTGCATACAAGGGATAAATCCCACTAGGTCCAAATGAATGACCTTTCTGATTCACTGTTGGATTAGTTTAGCTAGTATTACATTGAACATTTTTGCATCTATGTTCATCAGGGATATTTGTCTATAATTCTTTCTCTGTTGTACATTTCTCTGGTTTTGGAATTAAGGCGATGATGACCTCAAAGAAGGAATTTGGGAGAACTACCTCCCTTTCAATTTTTTTGAATAGATTGAGAAGCATTGGAATTAGTTCTTCTTTAAATGTCTAGTAGATTTTAGCCATGAAGATACTCAGTCCTATGCTTTTCTTTTTTGGGAGGGTGTTTATTACTGATTCAATTTCCTTCTTGGTTATTGGCCAATTTAGGTTTTCTATGCCTTCATGACTCAATTTTGGTAGATTGTATTATCTGTAAATCTAATCATTTATTCTGCATTTTCCAGTTTGTTGGCATATAGCTTTTCATTTTAATTCCTCATTATTCTTTTTATTACTTTCATATATGTTGTTACATCCTTCTTCCTCTCTAATTTTATTGACTTGGTCTTCTCTCTCCCTCTCTTTCTCTCTTTTTTTTTTTTTTTTTTTTTTGACAGGCAGAGTGGACAGTGTGAGAGAGAGACAGAGAGAAAGGGCTTCCTTTTGCCTTTGGTTCACCCTCCAATGGCCGCTGCATCCAGCACACCACGCTGATCCAAAGGCAGGAGCCAGGTGCTTCTCCTGGTCTCCCATGGGGTGCAGGGCCCAAGCACTTGGGCCATCCTCCACTGCCTTCCTGGGCCATAGCGGAGAGCTGGCCTGGAAGAGGGGCAACTGGGATAGAATCCGGCGCCCCAACTGGGACTAGAACCCGGTGTGCTGGCGCTGCAAGGTGGAGGATTAGCCTGTTGAGCCATGGCGCCGGCAAGTCTTCTCTCTCTTTTATGATTAGTTGAGCCAATGGTCTATCAATTTTATTTATTTTTCAAAAAATCAGCTATTTTTTCACTGATCTTTTATATTTTTGTTTCAATTGTTTATTTCTTATCTGTTATTCTGAATGTCTTTATAAAAAAAAAACTTTACTGTAAAATAGTATACCATATTATGCCAACAGCAGCCTCAAATCCTGTGCTAACTATGTCTCTTTAGTGCATAATTTCTCCTGTGCTTGATATTCTCATGTTGTTTTATTGTCACGATGACAGAAGCAATAGGCTATAGAGGGTGTGTGCTTATGTGTTTGTGTGGATGTATATATGTATATTTTATAGCCTATGTTTGTAGCAGGCTATGCCACATAGCTTTGTATGAATATAGCCTGTTATGTTTGTACAACGAGGCAATCACCTATAACCCATTTCTCAGAATGTATCCCTGTCACTAATTGACATGTCTGTATGTGTAGATGAGTGTGTGTGTGTATATACACACACATATATATTACATACATGCATATATATTCTTAAAATTATTCATGAAAAATCCATACCATCTTTTAATTCCATTGTTCCACAAAGTTTTTGAAGCTTTCGTGTCTGTGTGTATGTGAGTGTGTGTGTGTGCATGTTAAAAAAGATAGAATGAAAATGTAGTGACATAGTGGCTATGAAAATGTACCTCTCAGATCTTCTACTTTGGAGACAATATATGACTGAAAGTTCAGGTTCCTCACACTGAATTCTTTCACTGTATTCATCAGGAGACCATATTTCTAACAAACCAGAGCCTGGCTCCTGCAGTGCTGGCATCCCATATGGGCTCTGGTTCCAAGTCTCGGCTGCTCCACTTCTGATCCAGCTCTATGCTATGGCCTGGGAAAGTAGATGATGGTCCAAGTCTTTGGACCCCTGCACCCGCGTGGGAGACCCGGAAGGAGTTCCTGGCTCCTGGCTTTGAATCGGCATAGCTCTGGCCATCATAGGCAACTGAGGAGTGAACCAGCAGATAGAAGACCTCCTTCTCTCTCTCTCTCTCTCTCTCTCTCTGCCTTTCTTCCTCTCCTCTCTCTGTGAAACTCTGATTTTCAAATAAAATTTTAAAAATCTAAAAAAAAGAACTGCATTGTTATCTAAGGCTCTTCTACCCACCTTTCCTTCCTGCTCTTCTTCCAAAGTGTCAGAGTGGAGATGGATGCTTGGTACAGCAGCTAAGATACTATTGGGGATGCCTGTAACACATATGAGATTGCCTGGGTCAAATCTTAGCTCTATTTTAGCTTTTTTTTTTTTTTTTTTTTTTTTTTGGTGAACATATCCACTTTATTAATGATCACATACACTTTTTAAAGGGCAAGCAGACACCGGCCCCGCGGCTCACTAGGCTAATCCTCCGCCTTGCGGCGCCAGCACACCGGGTTCTAGTCCCGGTCGGGGCACCAATCCTGTCCCGGTTGCCCCTCTTCCAGGCCAGCTCTCTGCTGTGGCCAGGGAGTGCAGTGGAGGATGGCCCAAGTGCTTGGGCCCTGCACCCCATGGGAGACCAGGAGAAGCACCTGGCTCCTGCCATCGGATCAGCGCGGTGCGCCGGCCGCAGCGCGCCTACCGCAGCGGCCATTGGAGGGTGAACCAAAGGCAAAAGGAAGCCCTTTCTCTCTGTCTCTCTCTCACTGTCCACTCTGCCTGTCAAAAAAAAAGGGGGGGGCAAGCAGAAGCACATAACTAATTCAGGGCAACACTAACTCTGTAGGACAGAACTGACACTGGTGCCAATATGCCTCTCCAATCAGCTTGAAGTTCACCTAGCTAGGGTAGCTTTCCAAGTGGTCCTGGGCCACACCTGGGAGCAGTTTACTTGATTGATGGGGGTGGGGGTAAATGTGCCTGGGGCACCTGCCGCATGCCAGCAGCCAGGCTGTGGGGTCCCTCCCTGGAGGCATGGTTTGCCATGCACTCTCAGCCTCCTGCACAGGCAGGACTAGCAGCCTCCCTGGATCACCCACATTTCCCCCCTTTGTTTGAGGGCGGGCGTGACCCTTCACTCCATTGTTGATTCCAGCTTCCTGCTGATGTGCACCCTGGGAAAGAGCAGGTAATGACTTAAGTACCTGAGTCCCTGCTACTCTCCTGGGAAACCCAGATTCAATTCCTAACTCCCAGCTTGAGCCTGGTCCAGCCAGGCTATTACAGGCATTTGGGGAGTGAAAAAAAGATTCTCTCTTTCTCACTTTCCCTTTCAAATAAAAAAAATTAAATTTTGTAAGTACCAAACAAGCATAATGGTTGAACATCTTACCATCCTCCTTGAAATTCCTTCTCATTTTTCCTCAGAGATATTTGCTTTGAAAAATAATCTATTTCTAGCATGTCCAAATACACCCTTATCTATTCTGCTCAGATAACCTCAAACTAACAGAAACAGTAAAAAAAAAAAAAAAGCCAGGAAACTTTGGGAGAAGGAAAAATATGAAATAAATAAAAAATATTAACTTACTTAGCAAGTTAAAAAAAGTGAAAACACAAAAATTCTCATAGAAATGGAAAAAATAACAAGCCAATTCAAGGCAAAAAGCCATAGAGATGAGCCCTTATAAGAGGCATGAAGTATTAGGGAAAATGACTTTTGGAACAAATTTGAAACAAGGGTATTGTTTTAGAGTAAATTATGGGACCTTGACAAGCCAGGATTCAACAGCTAGAGAATAAAGGACTGTCACCTGCTAATCAGGAAAAGACCTCACCAAACACTAAATCTGTCAGCAACATGATATTTGACTGCTTAGTCTCCAGAACTGTGACAAACCAGTTTCTGTTATTTAACATACTCTCTGGTGTCATGTTGTAACAGCCCAAAATGACTCAAGATGGGATTTTTCTAAATAACAGGGTGAGCCATGAGACAGTGAATGGAAGTTAAGGGAAAAGAAGAAAAAAGGAAAGGAAGGGAAGGGGAAGGGAGGGGAGGGGAAGGAAGGGAGTGGAGAAAGGGGAAGGAAGGGAAGGAAGGGAGGGGAGGGAGGGGAGGGAGGGGAGAGAAGGGAGGGGAGGGGAGGGAAGGGAGGGGAGGGGAGGAAAAGGAGGGAAGGGAGGGAGGAGGGGAGGGAGGGAAGTGAGGAGAGGGAGGGGAAGGAGGGGAGGGAAGGGACAGAAGGGAGGGAAGAGGAGGGGAGGGAGGGAAGAGGACAGGATGGGAGGGAGGGGAGGGGAGAAGAGGGGACGGGAGGAGGACAAAAAACAAAGGAAAAAGAATGAGAGGGAAAGGGAAAAGGGAGGGAGGAAGGAAGTAAGGAAAGAGGTAAGAAAAGAGAGAACACCATGAGGTACTAGGATTGGAAAATTTAGCAAGCAAAAATACAGGAAGCCCAGAGAAATATGAATTTCAAACAAGCTTTTTCATGTAATATAATCCATGCAATATTTGGGATATACTTTGGCCAAAAGGATATTTGTTATTTACTTGAAACTATAATCTAGTTCACAGTTTCTATTTTATCTGCAATAAAATGAAGTACATCATTGACAATTTTCACTATCTGAAAATAAAAAGAAACTATTAGAATCTTCCACAAAGAAATTTAAACATAATTGGGGATAGGAATAGCATTTCGTTTTACAAAAACTACCATGATATACAAAAATTGCACAAAGTCTTTACAATTCTCTAGGGAAAAATTTTATCCTAGAATTGTATGTCCAGACAGATTGAATTAAGATCAATATTCTCAGACAACCCAAGTCTGAACATTCTACCTTTGGAGTCATAATGATATAAATTGAGCATTGATCCAAACAAAATTGTAATATAACCACATTGAAAAGATTGAGGTAAGAGAAATTGAAATGGGCAGGAATCTAAGAGTGCTGCAAAGTGGATATTCAGCCCCTAACGTGGAATTCAATGTCTTTGCCTTCCTGTATTCATTCCCTTTTTATTACCTCCTCTGCCAATGCATTCAGATTTATCTGAATTACCAATGAAATACAAACATATTTTACAAAAGTCATGGAATACAGAATTAAAAGACAAACTTATATTTGTGCAAAAGATTCTGGAAATCCATCCCTAGCTTGGTATGCGTTTTCATGAACTTTTTGAAGACCTGTCATATGCAATATTTTCTTGCACCAAATTAAAATTATCTTTTGCTTCAAATTTTCCTGAACTTTTTTAAGTGCACTACTTGTATGATAGAAATGATAGTATAATATATCCAAGATTTGGTCTTATAAATTTTCAGAATCTTTAATAAGCGTGCATCACCATCTGCATACTCTGGGGGGTAGCCAGCTGCTTTGAGGACTCTCTGCGTATCCTATGGAGTGGTCCATGTGTCAAGAAATGGAATCGTCTTGCCAATAACTCTACGAATGAACCTTTGTGGAATTGGATCCTTTAGCTCTAGTCAAAACTTCAAATGAAATATCCCCAGTTGCACTACAACATTAAGAGAAACCCAGAACTCAAACTAACCAGCTGTGCAGTTCCCAAATTCCTGGTCTCCAGAATAGATGGGACAAGAAAAGTTTATTGTATTCAGTCACTAAATTTGGGAGTAACTTGTTACAAAATTGTACTTAGCTAACATGCATAACAGTGCAAAATCTTTTCTATATCAACAAATATGTACACGTTTGATTTTTTATTTTAACATATATTTAGTGTAAAAACCCAAGGAAATGTCTAAATGTTACAAAGTAACTTTATATTGAGAAACAGCAGAACTCTGCATTTGTGGAAGGGGCAAATAACTTTGATTTTTATTATAATTCTTTATATATTTCATTATTATAATCTTTCAATATTCATTTTTAAAAAATTAATACTATGTATATAATGCAATAATTAATGGGTAAGCTCATCTACCATAGAAAATGTGAGTATTTCAAGAAATTATTCTATTTAAACTTTACACAGAAATAAAACAAATTAAGCTGAAATAGTCAAAGCTTTTATCTAACCTAATATCTGATACAAATAGGTATTCAATAGTCATCAAATATTAATGTATGTGCTAGTTACATTATATTTTACATTATGTAAATGATGTTTGGATTCCCATTCAACCGGATTACACAGAATGGAGACAGATTTCTGAAAACATTGAGTAGGGTTATTTAAAGAATTTTTTTTAAAGTTTGCCTCTATTATCAAGGAAAGCCATTAATTTGTTTTTCAGTTTTCGATTACTTAAGTCACTTTTCCGCTAAATCAGCATGGATAACTGAACTGACTTCATGTTTGGTTGAAACAGCAATAGGGACCCAACAAAATGAATTACTAACTTTCTTCCTGAATACTTGCCAAAACAATGAATAGATCTGCTACCTTCCTATTGAACAGTGCACCTCTGAGGCTACTTTGGATAATAAAATAAAAATACCTTAATGCATTTCAGAAGTGACATCCCTAATACTATATTAATGCTAATAGCAACAATACGACATTTAAGTAGCCAAGCTGGAACATTACATCCCACACCAGTTCACAGATTGCCTTAAGAATGAACAGTGCATATATTCACAGCATTGTAATTTAAGAACACTGAGTAGATAGATAATTATGTTCAAACTCTCCTCTTATATCTACCAATATATCTCACACTTCATTATCAAAATGTATATTGATATCTTTTTTTTTTTTTTTTTTTGTAAAATACTCATACTCCTGGTAAGGATAGGACTTTAAGATAGCAGTCTCCAAGCCCTAAAATTGTATGATCACTGTTGACAAAATAGGTACTAATGGTAAAAGTACTGAGTGGTATAGTGGAAGGGATTCTTTACCAGCTGGAATTAGAAATCTATTGGAGAGGACATGGTGGTGTAGTGTGTGGAGCCACCGCCTGTGCCACAGGTATTCTATAAGGGCACTGATTCAAGGCCTGGCCGCTCCACTTTCCATCCAGCTCCCTGCTGATATGCTTGCGAGGGCATCCGAGAATGGCCCAAATCCTTAGACCCCTGAACCCATGTTGGAGACCTGGAGGAAGCTCTTTCTCTCTTTCTCTCTTTGTCCGTAAACTCTTCCTTTCAATTAAATAAATGATTTTTTTTTAAAGGAAATCTATGGGGACACAGGATGGGCAATTGAAAACAAAACATCCAATACCAGGTGAGGAATCAAGACCAACAGATTGAAGACCTGGACAACAATACAACACATACACAAAAATTGAAGTCATGATTCCAAAGTGGAGTGTAAATGACTGGTCGGGGTCAGGATTATATATTTGATACCTGCCTAGTATGTATCTCTCTCACTCACGTACAGTAGAAGGCACCTACGTGTTCTGCTGCTCAGTACATTTGAGATGAAAAGTGTCACCACCAAGATTCGGACTTGCCCTCAAGCTCCTAGGAAGGTCTCCTTTTTCTCCTCTTGCCTGAGAATCATTCAAGCAGGAAGATGAGAAGTACATGTTGGTCTTACCTACAAGTTTTTTCTTCAGCTCTCTTGCTTCATTCCCTCTCCACACCACTTTAAATAAGTAATAGGGTAGGTCATTGGAAGAGGGTGGGGGAGCCTCCATTTGGAATATATCCACTTTTAAGTCTCTAGGTTGTCTGTTCACAGCTCCTTGAGAAAAAAAGTTACAGAGATCCCAAAAGGATCCCTCCTTGATTTTTTAGAAGCCAACAATAGATTAACTTGGAACAAATTACTGCATTATTCTAAAACTCAATTTTTAAAGCAGTAAGAATCACTGACTTACGATTTTCAAAAGATTTATTTATTTGAAGTGCTGAGTTACAGAGAGATGAAGAGAGAGGGAGGGAGGGAGAGAGAGAGAGAGAGAGAGAGAGAGAGAGAGAGAGAAAAGATTTTACATCTGTTGGTTCACTTCCCAAATGGCTGCAATGGCTGGAGCTGAGCTGATTCAAAGATGAGAGATGAGAGACTGGAGCTTCTTCCAGGTTTCCCAAGTAGGTGCAGGGGCCCAGGCAGTTGTGCCATCTTTCACTGCTTTCCCAGACACATTAGTGGGAAGCTGAATTGGAAGTGGAGCAGCCGGGACTCAAACCCATTGCTCATATGGGATTCCGGCACTGTAGGCTGTGGCTTTACCTATTACACCACAGCATTGGTCCCATAGACTTATGATGTTAAACAACTCTATTAATCCCCAAGTATTTTTATTTCAAAATTCAACTGAATCTCTGATTATGTCATACCTATGTTGCTGCTTTTCAGGATAGATTTCATAAGTTGAAGCCAGAGGAAATTCAGAGAAATGGGTCACACAGAGGTGATTGTGTTTAAGTAGACAGTTTAGTTGTTAAAGAATGAACTCTTTGAATGTCAACTTTTAAACCTTATTGAACATTATTAATTCATATGTATATGATTACTATTGTGGATATCTCTTTTTCCTGCTTAGAAATTTCTCTTCCCTTATGTCTTCAGTTTCCGTCCTGTCCTTCTTTCTTTCTTTTTTTTTTTTGTCCTTTTGATTGTATATGAAATGTCTATATACAATGTTCTTGATTTATTTATCAGTTATTATATTTGTTACCTATTGCTTAACAGCAAAATACCTCACATTGAGTGGCTTAAAATGAAAATGATTTATTTTTACTCAAGAACCTACATATTAGCTTTGCAATTATTCTGGTCTTAGAAGGTTCATTCATGAGTGACTTGATGTGGTATAGATGGCTGTACTATATTGACTGGTTCTCTTGGATGGTTGGGCCAGCTTGTTTTTGTGATTGTACCAAGGATTTAAAAAGCAAGTAGAGTCATGCAAACCATTATAAAGCTTATTATCAGAACTGGCATACCACTTCCTGTTGCATTTTATGTCCAAATCAAGTCTCAAGGCCAGTCAATATGCAAAGAGTTGGGTAAATAGATTCTACCTTATAAAGAGAGGAACTTTGAGATCAGGCACACTGCAAGTTGCATAGATACAGAGAGAAGACAAAATGAGATCATTTTTAGAATCAATCTTTATGGTTATTTGACTATTTTAAAAAGTTGTTAACCTGTCAAACACATAGAAGCTTTTCAAGAATCTATGCCTAATAATATATTTCCCCATCATCCCACAACCCTCTTCCTCAACCCAAAGTAACCATCATCCTGAATCCAACGTATATTATCTTTCATCTTGCTTTCATTTTTACATACTATTGTTATACATACGTTACTTTCTAATCTTTTACTTTATCTTGCAGTATTTAGTCATTCAGAACTTTTTTTCATTCTCTATTATGTTGATGATGTTTATCCATACAATTGCATGTCACTATAACTCATTGGCTTTAACCGCTATCCAATATTCCAATGTGTACCTTCATTTTACACTTCTATCTGTTTTCTGCCATATTCCCTTTACAATTGTCATTGAGTCTTGAATAAAGTCTTTCAACCAACTAGTATCTGATTCCCTTAACAATTATGTAGGCAAGACTCATTTCTTTATTGTCCAAAAAAATTCTTAGAAAAACTCAGGTAGCAAGAAGGCTGTTCATTATGTCTTCCTTTCAAAAAAAAAAAAGTGTAACAAAAGGCAAACTAATCATTCTCAAAGTTACTGATGTTAATATTAATATTTTTGTGGAAAAAGAAAAGGTTACTTGTGTATTCTCTTATCTCCTAATATGTGGCTTCTGATTTAAAAGCTGGATTTTTTCCCTAATGACAGGCACCGTGTTTATGAGTATATGACTATGAGTTGCTGTTTCCAAAATGACAGGCACTAAAGATATTAAAGAGCTGCACTAACCTTCTGCCAGTTCAGGACCAATGCCAGCATATATATATATATATGCCAGTGGACAGTGTGACTTAGGGGCCCAAAAATGCAGGATTCCAGATCTCTGTTACTGAAGAGTTAATTGTGCTAATCCTGGATGCAGAATAAGGTCCCCCCAGGTCCTGTGATGAAATTGATGAGCATTTCTCTCTGCCTCTTCTTGTGAATTGAGATTTTTAAGGGTTATCATATTGGTGATCATAATTGAAAGTAGGGAAGTCATTTTTTTTTGTATTCCCCCTACATTGCTATATTTATAGAAACGGACCCTACAGTATTAAATTGGCCACTTTCCTCTTCACATACTTCTATTGAGCCAGTGTCTTTTCTTCCTTGAGTCATGTACTATTTCTCTGATTAAAATTTTACATAAGTGTTGTTCTGTGTATGTGATATGTGAGGAAAGAACAGAGGTTTGGGAATATTCAAGGGTCAGCTATGTGTATACTCTATAGAACTGGTCAGCTGTACAGTTGTAGCATAGTTCTCTATAGAAACAAAGCCAACAGAATATACAATTATGCAGATACATAAGAGGAGATTTAATATGGGATTTGGCTTGCATGATTATGGAGGACAAGAAGTCCTAGCACATGCTGTTTGTAAGATGGAGAAATAGGAAAGCAGGTGGTGTGGGTCTGAGTTCAAAGCCCTGAAAACAGGGAGCTCCAAGCGCCCAAGGGCAGAAGATAGATGTCCCAGGTCAAGAAGAAAGAGGAAATAAGCTCTTGCTCTACAGTTTAGTTTTATTTTGGAGGGCTCTCAATAGATAGGATATTGCCTGCACACATTGAAAAAGATGAACCTTTTTATCTGTCAAATGATTCAAATGTTTATCTCTTCCTGAAACTTCCTTTTAGACACAGAAAGTTTTATGAGCTATCTGGTCATCCCTTAGCTCAGTCAAGTCAACATGGAAATTATTTGTCAAAACAGCCTAGGAGTTTAAATTCCTGAACAGTGACCTTTCCAGGCAGTGTCTAGCTGTGTGAGTTCCAGAAAGACCATTATCACCAGGTTTTACTTTCTTTAACAGAAAATTTGCAATGAATCACATTGGGTTCAATGAGATGACTTTTCTTTCCTTTTATAGAGACATTGTGGCTACAGTTTAATTGTCCTTCAGACCCTGGAACACGAAATGCATCCTGCCCCATCACACCTTTCAGAAATATTACTTTATCTAATGACCCTCTAGCTTTTTCTCACCTATTTCCTCATATAGCCCTGCCTGTAGTTAATCCAAACTCATTCATCCAACTCAATTCAAAAGCCACTTCAGAGATTTTACTAGCCCCCTTATCTACCTGTTCCTATAGTACCTTTGCCTTTATCATCATCACACTCATTATGCTTGTAATTAAATAATCACTCATTTCATCCCTAGTGAAAAATTGAACCGAAGAATGACCACATCTGTCAACATGTATTTTTATGTTCTGCACATAACAGTCATGTGTTAAATGATTACAAAGTAACACAGCATAAACATAGAGACAGACATATGATTTTATGTAAATCTTTAGAGGGTTTATATATACTTTCCAACAAAAATTTGTAGTGATGATTAAATTCCTTTACAGTTGAAAAAATGGACATGTTTTGCATAGGAAACTTAAAAAGCATTTAAGAAAAGATCAAAGAGTAGGGGATTGTGAAAGAGAAAGGGGACTATAAAGAAAATTAAAAGGAGTCCCTTGGAGTACTGCTAAAAGTTGTATGTTTGTGCCAACATAGACTTCAATTGCTTTCAGCACAAAGCAGATACTAATTAGTGGAATAATCTTTGTTTCCCAGTTTGAAAGAATGCTGCGATTGCTTTCCTCCAGTGAGAGACCAGGCCTTACTAGTTGTAAAGATTAATTGACAGCATGTGAAAGCCTCACCAATTAATAGTTGCATGTCACCTAAGTGTCCTGAAGAATGAATATCCACACTGCACAGCAAGTTAGGTGAGATGCATTTGCTTCTTTATGTTTTGCTCACTGTCATATGTCATTTGCATATCTTCTCTTGTAATATAGAATGCTAACCTAGTGTCAATTGTTCTTCATAGCTAATTTGTGAAATAATGTATTTCTGTGTGTTTACTAGTGAAAGTTGTAAATGTATGCATCAAAATTTCTAACATTTCAATAATTATCAAATCACTTTATTACATACGGCACTCATTCTGTACATCTATTTCATGTTTAAATTATATTTATAGTGAATTAAAAGGTGAGAATGAATTATATGAATTCAGAGAGTCCCATAAAATTAGAGAAAACTTTTGGTCTCATAGTTCTTCCTTTACAGAAAAGGAAAATCACAGATCATTCTAATAGGATCAAGAAAAGTTGTTATGTGTTTACATCAAGTTAACACCAGGAATCGTCATATACATTGTGTATTCCTTTTTTCATTTGTGTCCTCAAATTTTTTATTTCTTTTTTTATTTAGTAAATATAATTTCCAAAGTACAGTTTATGAATTACAATGTCTCCCCTACCCATAATTCCCTCCCACTTGCAACCCTCCCATCTCCAGCTCCCTCTCCCATTCCATTCACATCAAGATTCATTTTCAATTCTCTTTATATACAGAAGATCAGTTTAGTATATATTAAGTAAAGATTTCATCAGTTTGTACCCACACAGAAACACAAAGTGTAAAAATACTATTTCAGTACTAGATATAGCATTACTTCACATTGGACAACACATTAAGGACAGATTCCACATGAGAAGTAAATACACAGTGACTCCTGTTGTTGACTTAACAATTTGACAGTCTTGTTTATGGTGTCAGTAATCTCCCTAGGCTCTAGTCACGAGTTGCCAAGGCTATGGAAGCCTTTAGGGTTCACTAACTTCAACCTTATTCCAACAGGGTCATAGTCAAAGTGGAAGTTCTCTCCTCCCTTCTGAGAAAGGTACATCCTTCTTTGATGGCCCCGTTCTTCCCATTGGGATCTCACTCACAGAGATCTTTCATTTAGATCTTCTTTTTTTTTCCCAGAGTGTCTTGGCTTTCCATGCCTAAAAAACTCTCATGGGAGCTTCAGCCATATCTGAATGCCTTAAGGGCTGATTCTGATTCTCTCCCTTTTTGATTCTATCAGTTAGAATTAGCAGACACTAGTATTGTTTGTATGATCCCTTTGGCTCTTAGACCTATCAGTGTGATCAACTGTGAACTGAAATTGATCACTTGGACTAGTGAGACGGCATTGTTACATGCCACCTTGAATACAGTAGTACTGGGGGACTTCAATAGTCCACTCTCAGAAATAGACAGACCAACAGGACAGAAGATCAACAAGGAGATAGTAAATTTTAATGACACTATAGCCCACATGGATATAACAGATATCTACAGAACTTTTCATCCTACACTTGAAGAATTTACATTCTTCTCAGCAGTACATGGAACCTTCTCTAGGATTGACCACATACTAGGCCATAAAGCAAGTCTCAGCAAATTCAAAAGAATTAGAATCATACCATGCAGCTTCTCAGAACATAAGGGAATGAAGTTGTAAATTAGAAACTCAGCAATCCCTAGAGCATATGCAAACTCATGGAGATTGAACAACATGCTCCTGAATGAACAATGGGTCATAGAAGAAATTAAAAGAGAAATCAAAAATTTTCTGGGAGTAAATGAGGATAACAGCACAACATACCAAAACTCATGGGATACAGCAAAAGCAGTGTTAAGAGGAAATTTTATATCAATAGGTGCCTACGTCAAGAAATTGGAAAGGTACCAAATAAATCAGCTTTCAACACATCTTAAGGATCTAGAAAATCTGCAGCAAACCAGACCCAAATCTAGTAGGAGAAGAGAAATAATTAAAATCAGAAGAAATCAACAGGATTGAATCCAAAAAAAAAAAATTACAAAAAATCAGCCAAACGAGGAGCTGGTTTCTTGAAAAATAAACAAAATTGGCACCAACTGGAACAACTAACTAAAAAAAAACAAGAAAAAAGACCCAAATCAATAAAATCAGAGATGAAAAAGGAAACGTAACAACAGACACCACAGAAATAAAAAGAAGCATCAGAAATTACTACAAGGACTTGTATGCCTGGGACATCTATCAGAAATGGATAGATTCCTGGACACATGCAACCTACCTAAATTGAACCAGGAAGACATAGAAAACCTAAACAGACCCATAACTGAGACAGAAATTGAAACAGTAATAAAGGCCCTCCCAACAAAGAAAAGCCCAGGACCAAATGGATTCACTGCTGAATTCTACCAGACATTTAAATAAGAACTAACTCCAATTCTCCTCAAACTATTCAGAACAATCAAAAAAGAGGGAATCCTCCCAAATTCTTTCTATGAGCCAGCATCACCTTAATCCCTAAGCTAGAGAAAGATGCAGCATTGAAAGAGAATTACAGACCAATATCCCTGATGAACATAGATGCAAAAATACTCAATAAAATTCTGGCCAATAGAATGCAACAACACATCAGAAAGATCATCCACCCAGACCAAGTGGGATTCATCCCTGGTATGCAGGGGTGGTTCAATGTTCGCAAAACAATCAACGTGTTACACCACATTAACAGCCTGCAGAAGAAAAACCATATGATTATCTCGATAGATGCAGAGAAAGCATTTGATAGAATACAACACCCTTTCATGATGAAAATTCTAAGCAAACTGGGTATTGAAGGAACATTCCTCAATACAATCAAAGCAATTTATGAAAAACCCACGGCCAACAATCTATTGAATGAGGAAAGTTGGAAGCATTCCCATTGAAATCTGGTACCAGACAGGGATGCCCACTCTCACCACTGCTATTCAATATAGTTCTGGAAGTTTTAGCCAGAGCTTTTAGGCAAGAAAAAGAAATTAAAGGGATACAAATTGGGAAGGAAGAACTCAAACTATCCCTCTTTGCAGATGATATGATTCTGTATTTAGGGGATCCAAAGAACTCTACTAAGAGACTATTGGAACTCATAGAAGAGTTTGGCAAAAGTAGCAGGATATAAAATCAATGCACAAAAACAAATAGCCTTTGTATACACAGGCAATTCCACGGCTGAGGAAGCACTTGTAAGATCAATCCCATTTACAATAGCTACAAAAACAATCAAATACCTAGAATAAACTTAACCAAGGATGTTAAAGATCTCTGTGATGAAAATTACAAAACCTTAAAGAAAGAAATAGAGGAGGATACCAAAAAATGGAAAAATCTTACATGCTCATGGATTGGAAGAATCAATATCATCAAAATGTCCATTCTCCCAAAAGCAATTTATACTTTCAATGCAATACCAATCAAGATACCGAAGACCTTCTTCTCAGATCTGGAAAAATTGATGCTGAAATTCATATGGAGACACAGGAGACCTAGAATAGCTAAAGCAATGTTGTACAACAAAAACAAAGCTGGAGGCATCACAATACCAGATTTTAAAACATACTACAGGGCAGTTGTTATCAAAACAGCATGGTACTGATACAGAAACAGATGGATAGACCAATGGAACAGAATAGAAACACCAGAAATCAATCCAAACATCTACAGCCAACCTATATTTGATCAAGGATCCAAAACCAATCCCTGGAGTAAGGACAGTCTATTCAATAAATGGTGCTGGGAAAATTGGACTTCCACGTGCAGAAGCATGAAGCAAGACCCCTGCCTTTCATCTTACACAAAAATTCACTCAACATGGATTAAAGACTTAAATCTACAACCCAACACCATCAAATTATTAGAGAGCATTGGAGAATCCCTGCAAGATATAGGTACTGGCAAAGACTTCTTGGAAAAGACCCCAGAAGCACAGGCAGTCAAAACCAAAATTAACATTTGGGATTGCATCAAATTGAGAAGTTTCTGTACTGCAAAAGTTACAGTCAGGCGAGTGAAGAGGCAACCAACAGAATGGGAAAAAAAAATATTTTCCAACTATGCTACAGATAAAGGGTTGATAACCAGAATCTGCAAAGAAATCAAGAAACTCCACAACATCAAAACAAACAACCCACTTAAGAGATGGGCCAAGGACCTCAATAGAAATTTTTCAAAAGATGAAATCCAAAGGGCCGACAGGCACATGAAAAAATGTTCAGGATCACTAGCCACGAGGGAAATGCAAATCAAAACCTCAATGAGGTTTCACCTCACCCTGGTGAGAATGGCTCACATTCAGAAATCTACCAACAATAGATGCTGGAGAGGATGTGGGGAAAAAGGGACACTAACCCACTGTTGGTGGGAATGCAAACTGGTTAAGCCACTATGGAAGTCAGTCTGGAGATTCCTCAGAAACCTGAACACAACCCTACCATACAACGCAGCCATCCCACTCTTTGGAATTTACCCAAAGGAAATTAAATTGGCAAACAAAAATGCCGTCTGCACATTAATGCTTATTGCAGCTCAATTCACAATAGCTAAGACCTGGAACCAATCCAAACGCCCATCAACAGTAGACTGGATAAAGAAATTATGGGACATGTACTCTATAGAATACTATACAGCAGTCAAAAACAATGAAATCCGGTCATTTGCAACAAGATGGAGGAATATGGAAAACATTATGCTGAGTGAATTAAGCCAGTCCCAAAGGGACAAATATCATACGTTCTCCCTGATTGGTGACAACTAACTGAGCACCAAAGGGGAAACCTGTTGAAGTGAAATGGACACTATGAGAAACATGGACTTGATCAGCTCTTGTCCTGACTGCTGATGTACAGTGTAATACTTTATCCATTTTAGTATTTTTTTTTGTTCTAGTACTATTGGTTGAACTCTGTAATTAATACACAATTATTCTTAGGTGTTCAAATTTTAACTGAAAATTGATCCCTGTGTCCTCTATTTTTAAATATTTTAATAATTGTGTTCTAGTGTGTTTATCTCTATATAGTTTATAAGCCTTTTGGAGAAAACAATAAAATGAAAAGTTAGTGAAGAGTAAACAAATTAATAATTTGTGAATACAAAATCATTTTCTGTAAATAAATGCTGTCATTCTATAGTACAACATATGAAAGCACAGGGGCAAACTCATCTGTTTCGCAAAGCCTATTTCCTCTGGTTTCCAATTTTATTCAGGAAATAGTCTGAGTTTCTAGAAAGGTCCCAGGACATGAAATAGTCATATGCAAATAACCATTGTAGCTGTTAATTTCAATATGTCAAAATATTAGATTTACATCTCTCTATGGATATCAGCATTTTAAAAAGAGAAATGACATCCCTGATTTCATTCTATTAAGGCATTTAAAGTAAGCAGCCCCACACTGCTCTCTAATCACTCAGCAGAGAAGAGGGTTTAGCTATGCAGGCACAGACTAAAATCCCTTGTTTCTCTTACTGAAATGCACTGCAAATAGAAATATTGGGCAGTGCTTGCATTACCAACCACTACAAGCCACTTTGAGGGATTTGCTATTTCTTCATGTAACTAGGAGAGCTTTTCATTGAACTCCATATCCATGGTGGTTTCACTTGGCAACCACCCATGCTCGTATTAAATCTTTCCATTGCATATTGTTTGCTCTTGCTACTAATTCCCTTTGGAGCAATGTGTCTTGGCTGATTGAAATAGCAAAAACCTCTTTTCTGTTTGTGAGAATTAACCTGTCTCTATATTGTCACTCCAGTCACTGCTTTGTAAAATTATCTTCTGACACAGGAAGATGGAACAAAACAGGAGAAACAGGCACAACCACTGGACTGTGAATGGGAATAAAGGAAAGAACATCTGGGTGTGAGCTGGTTCTATCTCCAACACTAATTGACCATGACCTTCATTCAGGCTCCGGCTTGAACATTCCAGATCTAAGATTTTATTGTATGTAAAATAATAGTGTTGGTCTACAGTAGGAGTCAGTTAATTTCAATGCACATATAGATACCCTAGGGATTTTGTTAAAATGTAATTCCTTCCTGATTCAATAAATTTGGGATAAAGTACATTATTTCCATTTGTAACAATCTTCTGGAATGATGCTGATGTCAATGATCTAGGAAGTTAGGGAGAGAATCATAAAAATTCATTATTAGCAAAGTTTCTATTTAACGAGTACATATGTAAGTAAACAGAGAACCTATTCCAATATTAAAATGGAGATATATTCAATTGTAATGTATTATGTTCATTCTGTCATTAACTGAACTTAAAAATCCATATCTTTTTCTAAAACTCATTTGCCCACAAAAACATAATAAAACTGATAAACCATGTGTTTCCTTCTAGTAAATTCTATAATTGATGAATTGGTGTCAGAGTGGTCACATGACAAAGATGCATTTAAAAAAGGGGACATTAACCCACTGTTGGTGGAAATGCAAACTGGTTAAGCCACTATGGAAGTCAGTCTGGAGATTCCTCAGAAACCTGAATATAACCCTACCATACAACCCAGCCATCCCACTCGTTGGAATTTACCCAAAGGAAATTAAATTGGCAAACAAAAAAGCCATCTGCACCTTAATGTTTATTGCAGCTCAATTCACAAGAGCTAAGACCTGGAACCAATCCAAATGCCCATCAACAGTAGACTGGATAAAGAAATTATGGGACATGTACTCTATAGAATACTATACAGCAGTCAAAAACAATGAAATCCGGACATTTGCAACAAGATGGAGGAATCTGGAAAACATGCTGAATGAATTAAGCCAGTCTCAAAGAGACAAATATCATTTGTTTTCCCTGATTGGTGACAACTAACTGAGCACCAAAGGGGAAACCTGTTGAAGTGAAATGGGCACAATGTGAAACAGTGACTTGATCAGCTCTTGTCTTGACTGTTGATGTACAATGTAAATCTTTATCCATTTTAGTATTTTTTTGTTCTAGTACTAGTGGCTGAAATCTGTAATTAACACACAATTATTCTTAGGTATTGAAATTTTAACTGAAAAGTAATCCCTCTTAAATATAACAGTGGGAAAAAGAGAGGGAGGAGATGTACAATTTGGGAAATGCTCAATCGGACTTGCCCCAAATGGTGGCGTTAGAAACGTGCCAGGGGATTCCAGTACATTCCCATCAAGGTGGCATGTACCAATGCCATCTCACTAGTCCAAGTGATCATCTTCAGTTCACAATTGATCACACTGATAGGTCTAAGAGTCAAAGGGATCACACAAACAAGACTAGTGTCTGCTAATACTAACTGATAGAATCAAAAAGGGAGAGAACGATCCAACGTGGGAAGCAGGATACACAGCAAACTCATAGAAGAGAAGATGTCCTAAATAGCACTCTGGCCTCAGAATCAGCCCTTAAAGCATTCAGATCTGGCTGAAGCTCCCATGAGAGTATTTTAGGCATGGAAAGCCAAGACACTCTGGGGAAAAAAAAAAAATGACCTAAATGAAAGATCTCTGTGAGTGAGATCCCAATGGGAAGAAATGGGGCCATCAAAGAAGGAGGTACCTTTCTCTGAAGGGAGGAGAGAACTTCCACTTTGACTATGACCTTGTCGGAATAAGATCGAAGTTGGTGAACCCTAAAGGCTTCCATAGCCTCAGCAACTCATGACTAGAGCCTAGGAAGATTACTGACACCATAAGCAAGAGTGTCAAATTGTTAAATCAACTACAGGAGTCACTTTGTACTTATGTCTCATGAGGGATCTGTCCTTAATGTGTTGTTCAATGTGATGTAATGCTATAACTAGTACTGAAACAGTATTTTTACACTTTGTGTTTCTGTGTGGGTGCAAACTGATAAAATCTTTACTTAGTATATACTGAATCGATCGTCTGTATATAAAGAGAATTGAAAATGAAAAAAAAAAACCTTGGTTTTAAATTGGAAATTGCATAGAAAATTAATCAGTTCTTTTAAAAAAATCATGTAGGATCTCTGTCCTTAATGTGCTGTACACTGTTATTTAATGCTATAACTAGTACTCCAACAGTATTTTTTCACTTTGTGTTGCTATGTGAGGGCAAACTGTTGAAATCTTTACTTAATATATACTAAACTGATCTTCTATATATAAAGAGAATTGAAAATGAATCTTGATGTGAATGGAAGGGGACAGGGAGTGGGAAAGGGGAGGGTTGCGGGTGGGAGGGAAGTTATGTGGGGGAAGCCATTGTAACCCATAAGCTGTACTTTGGAAATTTTTATTCATTAAATAAAAGTTTTAAAAAAAGAATTTCTAAAATATTACATAGATTTTGGTAGTATAGTTTGCATAGCTTTAAAAAGTATGTGCTTGGCCGGCGCAGAGGCTCAATAGGCTAATTCTCTGCCTGCGGCGCCGTACCCCGGGGTTCTAGTCCTGGTTGTGGCTCTGGATTCTGTCCCGGTTGACCCTCTTCCAGTCCAGCTGTCTGCTGTGGCCTGGGAGTGCAGTGGAGGATGGCCCAAGTGCTTGACCCTGCACCCACATGGGAGACCAGGAGAAGCATCTGGCTCCTGCCTTCAGATCAGCCTGTGCACCAGCCTCAGCACGCCAGCCGCAGCGGCCATTGGAGGGTGAACCAACGGCAAAGGAAGACCTTTCTCTCTCTCTCTCTCTCTCACTGTCCACTCTGCCTGTCAAAAAAAAAAAAAAGTATGTGCTAACTTTACCCAGTTTATTTGCTTTCCACAGAACAGCTGAACAGAAAAAAAGTCTTCCTCTGAGCCTATTGACTTTCATTTTGTTTGCATCATCCAGAGGTTTGACATCTCTCTCTTTAAGTGAAAATGACCTTCCCTATTGAGTTTAAAGCATCAATTAAACTGATTTAATATCAGAGATTACCAACATAATCAGTATTTAAGTTAATTTCCTACAATTGAAGATATTATCTTGGTATATCTATTATAATTCTCAGTAATTCAAAACTTCAAGATATTATTTATTAAATGCCTACTGGGTGCCAGGAAATATCCTGGACTCCAAAAGAATAAAGGCTGACTTAATCATAAATGACATACAAATGATTAAATGAGACAAGGTATATGAAAACCCAATATAAATGAGAAAGGAACCAAAACATAAGAAATCACTTCTGCAGTATCTTCATTTGAAAGGAAACATAGTTTTAGGGATATTAATGTTTCTCTTCTGATTGAAAAAAAAAGATGTTGCTAGTCTTAAAAACCAAAAGCATATTATCTACACTTATGAACTACCTAGAGTCCATATTGTTTTAAGTTGTCTTGAAGAAAAACTCATCTGGTGCTTGCTACAATATTTTGTAGATTCTAATCTCTTGCCTACAGAGAGAAATAATTTTTCAATGCAAAGGATTCATCAGCAGTAGCACTCAATATGACAAAGCAAACGTGAAGTGGGTCTATTAGCAAAAGACTTTTTGACTTTTCAAGATGTTCAATTGAACATTTAAAAGGTTTAGTCTCATATCAGTTCTAGAAAGCCCCCCTGGGGCAGGCTTAAGTAACTATGCCATTAGGCACTCAGCTGCAAATTGCCTATTAAATCTGACTGAAACTGTAAAATTGCTTTTCACAATGCAAATTAATGTAAATAAGAACAATTGGTTACACATATCACAGGCTATCAAATTGTGGACAGATGATGCATACTTTCCCCACCTCTTCTGAATTCGAATTACCTTAAAGTTATATTTAGTTGTTCTTAAATAACTTGGGTGTCCCTATGATAAATTTTATAGATTTATTAAAGGCAGGACATATGACCAATATATGTTATCTATCACATTTAATATAAATGTCTTTGTACTTTTGTTCCGGTTCAGTGGACATAAACCCAAAACATACATTTAGCTTTTAGGTTATAGTAGCATCATTTCATTACTAAACACTATTGGAAACCTGTATCTTATTTTTCACAAATGCATTGTAAGAATGAAAAAAGTTAGTGCAAATTATAAAATGCCATATCTTCTTTGGTAACATACATGGAGGAACCATATTACTATTATATTTATGCTTATTATTTTAGAAATTTGCAAATCAGGTAACTTTTTAAATTCTTAGTTTCCATGGCTCTGAAATGAAGGCAGCAGTGTAAAAGAGGAATGTTCAAAGTGATCTGAGATAGGGCAGGTAGCTAGATTAGAGTCAGGAAGTGGAAGCCACACCTCCCCCA
Organism: Lepus europaeus; assembly: GCF_033115175.1. Lineage (NCBI taxonomy): Eukaryota > Metazoa > Chordata > Mammalia > Lagomorpha > Leporidae > Lepus > Lepus europaeus. The sequence goes on from NC_084831.1 coordinate 66,322,811, forward strand.
CCCCATGTAATGCTACCCACCTACCTGTTAAACAAAGGGACCCTTTCCCAAGGTGTACTTCCCATTACTTGGGACCTGGGGACAATACTATGTAACCACTCCCTTTCTAAGCTCCCAAGAAGCCTGGTAAGGGAAGGAGGCGCTCTATCTCGCTCTCTCTCTCTCTCTCTCTCTCTCTCTATCTCTATCTCCACATGAACCCTGAACAAGCAGAGTATGGAAATCTGTCTCTTTTCCCTTCCTGGCGCACTATCCCTGAATGATGACTGTGTGCATGTGTGCATGTGTGTGTGTTTGAGTGTGTGTTTTCCTCACCTCTTGATTAAACTTTATCACTTTGTGCATTGTGATCATGCCTGTACCTAGAATGCTTCTCTAAGTAAGAGGCAAGAGCCTGGAATAGGAATTTAGGTCTAACCTAGCCTACAACAAAATGATTAAATTAAAGTGTATTGATGTTTAGAGGTATTTATAAACAAACCACTTTTTTCAGCTGAAATTCAGAGCAAATTAAGATTCAGGCAAATAGAGGTTAAAAAAAAAGGTTACGTTAGGACAAAATCACAACAAATCTAGTTTTATAGATCTTAATTGGCTTTAACTATGATTCTAGAATCAAGCAGCAGTCTGGACCAAATACAGTTCAGATGCTCCATGGTGGCTACGTAGGAATCAAGTTTTTCTGTGAAGGGAGCATAAGAAAACACACTTTCCTGCTTTCAAGTGGAAAGGCTCTAGTCATAGATTAGTTGGTGGTTTCTTTATTTTTTTAAAGATTTATTTATTTATTTGAAAGTCAGAGTTACACAGAGAGAGAGGAGAGGCAGAGAGAGAGAGAGAGAGAGAGAGAGAGAGAGAGAGAGGTCTTCCATCCGCTGGTTCACTCCCCAGTTAGCCGCAATGGCTGGAGCTGTGCTGATCCGAAGTCAGGAGCCAGGAGCTTCTTTTGGGTCTCCCAAGTGGGTGCAGGGGCCCAAGGACTTGGGCCATCTTCTACTGCTTTCCCAGGCCACAGCAGCCAGCAAGGACTAGAACCGGTGCCCATATGGGATGCTGGCACTTTAGGCCAGGGCGTTAACCCGCTGCGCCACAGTGCCAGCCCCCTACTTGGTGGTTTCTAAGTGGTATTTTTTCTAGTTTCAATTTGTCCTCTACATTGAGCTTTGGTTTCATCCTAGGGATTTAAAAAGCCAGAGCCACCCTAGTCTACTGGCCTTCTAATGCAAAAATTTCTTTTTTTCTGATAAAGTGGTAATGATGATCTTAACTTGCTTATACCCTATCTTCTGAATTCTTAACTGCACTATACAGTATCATCCTTAGGAAAGCAGAGCCTTCCCCACCCAGTTTACCACCTAATCGAGAGCAGTTGAGAGTATGTCCCCTTAACCTGCCTTGTCCCTCGGAGTAGTGAGCACAGTGGTGGAAAAAGGGAGGAACTAGTCTACAGAATCTCCCTTTATAAGTAAACAATAAATGAATAAATAGTTGCTCCAAAGGATGTTTGTCAAGCCCAGAGATCAGTGTTCAGAAGCAGCTTATAAATGTAGCTATTACGACTATAACTTACCTGTTCATTATGATTTTTCTGACAACTATGAAGAGTAGGTGTGAACAGCAAAACTTGGTGGCGTGAGAGAGGCAGTAGCCTGGCCTTTGTGCACACATTTAATTGTATCCTTATTGCTGATACTACCTTAATGAACTTAAAATTGTCCTTGAGTCCAGAACAACCAAAAAACATATTTTCAAGAAGTCCTTGGCATCCTAGGGATTGGAATTCCTTGTTGGTTACCTGTCTCCATCTGTTCCTTTCTCCTTGACGATGACATTGTAGAGATTTTATAAATTAAATATAGGTAGACTTAATAAGAACTAAAAGATGTCACAAGAAATAATCTTAAAAACTACTTCCAGTTAAAAGATAACCTGTGACATTTGGTAGGTTTTCACCATCTCCTAATGAATATTTTGAAAAGGTAGTCTATTACCTAACATTATAATGATTGTAGAAATGTTTGCACTATTGATTCAAAATTAACATTTTATGTTCTCAGCCAAAAAGTGAAACAAACATATTTTTTAAAACTTTTATTTAATTAATCTAAATTTCCAAAGTACAGCTATGGATTACAATGGCTCCTCCCACATTACTTCCCACCCACCCACAACCCTCCCCTTTCCCACTCCCTCTCCCCTTCCATTCACATCAAGATTCATTTTATATTCTCTTTATATACAGAAGATCAATTTGGTATATATTAAGTAAAGATTTCATCAGTTAGCACCCACACAGAAACACAAAGTGTAAAAATACTGTTTCAGTACTAGTTATAGCATTACTTCACATTGGACAACACATTAAGGACAGATCCCACATGAGCAGTAAGTACACAGTGACTCCTGTTGTTGATTTAACAATTTGACACTCTTGTTTATGGTGTCAGTAATCTTCCTAGGCTCCAGTCATGAGTTGCTGAGGCTATGGAAGCCTTTAGGGTTCGCCAACTTTGATCTTTTTTTTTTTTTTTTTTTATTAAACTTTTATTTAATGAATATAAATTTCACGGGGCCATCAAAGAAGGAGATACCCTTCTCCGAAGGGAGGAGAGAACCTCCACTTTGACTATGACCCTATCTGAATAAGACCAAAGTCAGCGAACTCTAAAGGCTTCCATAGCCCTGGCAACTCATGACTAGAGCCTAGGGAGATTACTGATGCCATGAACAGGAGTGTCAAATTGTTAAGTCAGCAACAGGAGTCACTGTGTACTTACACCCCATGCGGGATCTGTCCCTAATGTGTCGTCTAAAGCCAAGTGATGCTATGACTGGTACTGAAACAGTATTTTTATACTTTGCGTTTCTGTGTGGGCGCAGACTGATGAGGTCTTTGCTAATTATATACTGAAGTGATCTTCTGTATATAAAGAGAATTGGAAATGAAAAAAAAAAAAAAACAGCCAACTTTGATCTTATTCCGACAGGGTCATAGTCAAAGTGGAAGTTCTCTCCTCTCTTCAGAGAAAGGTACCTCCTTCTTTGATGGCCCCGTTGTTCTTCCCATTGGGATCTCACTCACAGATATCTTTCATTTAGGTTTTTTTTTTTTTTCCCGAGAGTGTCTTGGCTTTCCATGCCTAAAATACTCTCATGGGCTCTTCAGCCAGATCTGAATGCCTTAAGGGCTGATTCTGAGGCCAGAGTGTTGTTAGGACATCTTCCCTTCTATGAGTCTGCTGTGTCTCCCACTTCCCATGTTGGATCATTCTCTCCCTTTTTGGTTCCATCAGTTAGTATTAGCAGACACTAGTCTTGTTTGTGTGATTCCTTTGACTCTTAGACCTATCAGTGTGATCAATTGTGAACTGAAGATGATCACTTGGACTAGTGAGATGGCATTGGTACATGCCACCTTGATGGGAATGTACTGGAATCCCCTGGCACGTTTCTAACGCCACCATTTGGGGCAACTCTGATTGAGCATGCCGCAAATTGTACATCTCCTCCCTCTCTTTTTCCCACTCTTATATTTAACAAGGCTCACTTCTCAATTAAAATTTCAACATCTAAGAATAAGTGTGTGTTAATTACAGAGTTCAACCAATAGTACTAGAACAAAAAAAAAATACTAAAATGGATAAAGTATTACATTGTACATCAACAGTCAGGACAAGAGCTGATCAAGTCTCTGCTTCTCACAGTGTCCAATTCACTTCAACAGGTTTCCCCTTTGGTGCTCAGTTAGTTGTCGCTGATCAGGGAGAACATATGATATTTGTCCCTTTTGGACTGCCTTAATTCCCTCAGCATGATGTTTTCCAGATTCCTCCATCTTGAAAAAGACCGTATTTCATTGTTTTTGACTGCTGTATAGTATTCTATAGAGTACATGTCCCATAATTTCTTTATCCAGTCTACTGCTGATGGGCATTTGGATTGGTTCCAGGTCTTAGCTATTGTGAATTGAGCTGCAATAAGCATTAATGTGTAGACGGCTTTTTTGTTTGCCAAATTAATTTCCTTTGGGGAAATTCCAAGGAGTGGGATGGCTGGGTTGTATGGTAGGGTTGTGTTCAGGTTTCTGAGGAATCTCCAGACTGACTTCCATAGTGGCTTAACCAGTTTGCATTCCCACCAACAGTGGGTTAGTGTCCCTTTTCCCCCACATCCTCTCCAGCATCTATTGTTGGTAGATTTCTGAATGTGAGCCAATCTCACCAGGGTGAGGTGAAACCTCATTGAGGTTTTGATTTGCATTTCTCTGATGGCTAGTGATCCTGAACATTTTTTCATGTGCCTGTGGGCCCTTTGGATTTCATCTTTTGAAAAATGTCTATTGAGGTCCTTGGCCCATCTCTTAAGTGGGTTGTTTGTTTTGATGTTGTGGAGTTTCTTGATTTCTTTGCAGATTCTGGTTATTAACCCTTTATCTGTAGCATAGTTGGCAAATATTTTTTTCCCACTCTGTTGTGTTGTATTCTATCAAATGCTTTCTCTGCATCTATTGAGAGAATCATATGGTTTTTCCTCTGCAGTCTGTTAATGTGGTGTATCACATTGATTGATCTGCAAACATTGAACCACCCCTGCATACCAGGGATAAATCCCACTTGGTCTGGGTGGATGATCTTTCTGATGTGTTGTTGCATTCTATTGGCCAGAATTTTATTGAGGATTTTTGCATCTATGTTCATCAGGGATATTGGTCTGTAATTCTCTTTCACTGCTGCATCTTTCTCACGCTTAGGAATAAAGGTGATGCTGGCTTCATAGAAAGAATTTGGGAGAATTCCCTCTTTTTCCATAATTCTTAATAGTTTCAGAAGAATTGGAGTTAGTTCTTCTTTAAATGTCTGGTAGAATTCAGCAGTGAATCCATCTGGTCCTGGGCTTTTCTTTGTTGGGAGGGCCTTTATTACTGTTTCAATTTCTGTCTCAGTTATGTGTCTGTTTAGGTTTTCTATGTCTTCCTGGTTCAATTTAGGTAGGTTGCATGTGTCCAGGAATCTATCCATTTCTGATAAATGTCCCTGTTTGCTGGCATACAAGTCCTTGTAGTAATTTCTGATGCTTCTTTTTTATTTCTGTGGTGTCTGTTGTTACGTTTCCTTTTTCATCTCTGATTTTATTGATTTGGGTCTTTCCTCTTCTTTTTTTAGTTAGTTGGGCAAATGGGGTGTCAATTTTGTTTATGTTTTTTAAAAAACAGCTCCTTGTTTGGCTGATTTTTTGTAATTTTTTTTTTTTGGATTCAATCCTGTTGATTTCTTCTGATTTTAATTATTTCTCTTTTCCTACTAGCTTTGGGTCTGGTTTGCTGCAGATTTTCTAGATCCTGAGATGAACTGAAAGCTCATTTATTTGGTGCCTTTCTGATTTCTTGATGTACGCCCCTATTGATATAAACTTTCCTCTTAGCACTGCTTTTGTTGTATCCCTTAAATTTTGGTATGTTGTGCTGTTATCCTCATTTACTCCCAGAAAATTTTTTATTTCTCTTTTAATTTTTTCTATGATATCTTACTTTCTATTTGTATTACAATATCTATGAGCATGTCAAATTATTTAAGCTCTTCCTATCAAATCTTTATCATTATAATGAAAATAAATGTGATACAATCTCAACTCTATTTCAAATTTGAAGGTATCAAAAAAGTTCAGAACTTCTGAAAACATTTGAGAAACTGTATCAAGCAATATAATTTCCATCATATAATATGAATGTCATATAAAAATCATCTACAGAGCATTGTTTCTGAAATCATCCTAATAGTATTTGAAGATATGATCAATATTTTGTTTCTAGCAGAGCATTTATGCCTAGTATCTATTAAGATTTTATTTAATCCTGAGACATGTCATAAATTTAGTGAGAAGAAGGTTATAGAAGTAAAGTTTTCTTTTCACTATTTCAATCACATCAAAACTGAAGTGGCAACCTTTCAGCCAACATAACAACATAAAGTGATAATCTTATTAACCAAAAGATATCGTGTGTGGATTGTTCTCAATTTCTTACATTAGTTTATCATATATGATATATAGTTTATATTTTTATTTTTTCTTCATTTATGCTTATTTTCCATTATCATTCCTTTGGATATGATTCATAAATTTTGGAAATATTACAAGCTTGATAATTAAATTATTATTATTTATTACATTTCTGTATTTTTGGCTTTGGAAATCCACCATCAAATACATTTCTACATATGAATTCAGACAATTTCTGAGTCTCAAATTGTATGCTGTTCTCAGTGCCATGACACAATCACTTGCTGTCCCACTCTGTCCAACTGCAGATGTAAAACAATCCTATGTTCAGCTTAAGAACATAGTTTGTAATTCCTGCCCATTAGTCACTTACTAGCTCTCTGGGTTATCTGATCAATGATAGAGGGATCACAGTGCTTGTCTTCAAGTAACTCTCATGAGTAGCTTATTGTGTGTCATGAAACCTATTGCCATTTATTTCAATTCAACTCAAAATGTCAATATTATATTTTCTATCAACACAAGATTGGTGATACAGTACAACAAAATACTTTAAGAAACAAAAATATCACATTTATGTAACATTAATTATAGTACATTATTATTATTCTGTTCTGTTATTAGTTACTGCTTTTAATTTTATTTAAGTTATGCAAGTTTCATATATTTCATACATACAAATTTAGGAACATATTGGCACTTTCTCCCCTACCCTACCTCCTGCCTACACTCCAACCCTTCCTCCTCCTCCCTCTTGCATTCCACTCTTAATTTTTACCAAGATCTATTTTCAGTATATTTAAGGATCATATAGTTAACCATACAAGGGTGTTAACCCGCTACACCACAGTGCCAGCTTCAATGTGAGCCATTCTAATTTGAATGAAATTTCATCATGGTTTTGATTTGCATGTCCCTGATGGCTAGTGATCCTGAGCATTTTCTCAAATGTCTGTTGGCCATTTGAATTTCTTCTCTTGAAACAATGCCTGTTCAAGTCCTTTGCCCATTTCTTATTGGATTATTTGTTTTGTTATTGTTGAGTGTCTTGAGCTCTTTATAGATTGCAGATGTCAAACCCTTTATCAGTTTCATAGTTTGCAAATATTTTCTCCCATTCTATCATTAGCCTCTTCACTTTTCTGAATGTTTCAGTGCAGAAGCTCCTCAGCTTGATGTAATTCCATTTGTCAATTTTGGTTTTGATTATCTGTGTTTCTGGGGTCTTTTCCAAGAAGTCTTTGCCTATGCCAATGTCTTGCAGAGTTTTTCCAATGTTTCCTAATAATTTGACAGTATCAGGTTGTAGATTTAGATCTTTGATCCATTTTGAGTGGATTTTTGTGTAAGGTATAAGTTAGGGATCTAGTTTCATACTTCTGCATGTGAAGATCCAGTATCCACAGCATCATTTGTTAAAGAGATTGTCCTTGCCCTAGGGACTGATTTTAGTTCCTTTATCAAAGATAATTTGGTTGTAGATGCATGGATTGATTTCTGGAGTTTTTATTCGGTTCCATTTGGTCTACAATCCTGTTTTTGTGCCAGTACCAGATTGATTTGATTTTAACTGCCCTGTAGTATTTCTTGAAATCTGTTATTGTGATGCCTCTGGCTTTGTTTTTATTGTATAAGATTGTTTTAGCTATTCAAGATCTCTTGTGATTCCATATGAATTTTAGCATCATTTTTTCTAGATCTGCAAAGAATGTCATTGGTATTTTGATTGGGATCTCATGGAATCTGTAAATTGCTTTTGCTTGTATGGACATTTTGATGATGTCGATTCTTCCAATCCATGAACATTGAACATTTTTCCATTTTTAATGTCTTTTTATATTTCTTTCTTTAATGTTTTGTAATTTTCATCATAGAATCTTTGACATGTTTGTTTAAATTATTCCAAGGTATTTGATTTTTTTGTAGGTGTTGTGAATGGGAATTATTATATAAATTCTTTCTCAGCCAAAACATTGACTGTGTATACAAAGGCTATTGATTTCTCTGTGTTGATTTTATATTTGCCACTTATATTTGCCACTTGACCAAACTATTTTATGAGTTCCAATAGTCTTTTAGTGGAGTCTTTTGGAACCCCTAAATATACGATTAAGTCATCTGCAAATAGGGGTAGTTTGATTTCCTCATTTCCAATTTGTATCCCTTTTACTTTTATTCTCGCTTCATTTCTCTGGCTAAAACTTTCAGGACAACATTAAATAGCAATGGTGAGAGTGGTCATCCTTGTCTGGTTCAGGATCATAGGAGGGATGCTTCCACCTTTCCCAAATTCAATAGGATGCTGGCTGTGGGTTTGTCATTAACTGCCTTGATTTATGTTAAGGAATGTTCCTACTATACCCAATTTGCTTAAAGTTTTCATCATGAAAGGATGCTGTGTTTTATAAAATGCTTTCTGTCCATCTATTGAAATAATCATATGATTTTTGTTCTCCCATTTGTTAATGCAATGTATCATATCTATTGATTGTGAATGTTGAGCCATTCCTGCATACCAGGTATAAATCCTCTTTGGTCCAGGTGAATGATCTTTCTGATGTGTTGTTGGGTGCAAATAGCTAACATTTTATTGAGGATTTTTGCATCTACGTTCATTAGGGATATTGGTCTATAGTTCTCTGTTTCTGTTGTATTTTTTCTGGCTTAGAAATTAAGGTGATGCATGTCTCATAGAAGGAACTGGGAGAATTCCCTCCTTTTCAATTGTTTTGAATAGCTTGAGAAGAATTGGAATTTGTTCTTCCTTAATTGTCTGGTAGAATTCAGCAGTGACACCATGCATTCCTGGGCTTTTTGTTGTTGGGAGGATATTTATTATTGATTCAATTTCTGTGTTGTTTATTGATCACTTTAGGTTTTCTATGTCTTTGTGATTCAATATTAGTGGATTGTATATGTCCAAGAATCTATCCATTTCTTCTAGGTTTTCCAGTTTATTGGCACACAGCTCTTTTCAGTAATTCCTGATGATTCTTTTTATTTCTGTGGTATTTGTTATCACATTTCCTTTTTCATCTCTGATTTTATTGATTTGAATCTCCCTCCTTTTTTTTTTCCTTTTGGTTACTTGTGCCAATTATATATCAATTTTGTTTATTTTTTTCAACAATGCAGCTCTTCATCTCACTGATGTTTGCATTTGTTCATCTTTTGTGTGCCTAATTTATGTTAGACTTTATCATATGTATGTATGTGCAGAATATAATATATATATATATATATGTATAGTTTTGTACCATATGCATTTTCAGGCATCAGTTGGATATCACAGAAAGAATGCTGTGCAGATAAATGTGGGCTACAGTACTATTTCTTCTAAGTTAAATTTCCCTTTCATTTGCTACTCCAGAGACACCCTGTATTGTTGACATCTTTACACAAAAGCCTTCCTCAATGCCAAATAACTCATTTAAATATGCTTTTCATTTTTAAGTCAGATATTTTGTATTATATACAAAATTGACAGTACCTTTAGGTTTCCTGATGATTTTAAGGTAATTTTCATTATAATTTAATATAATTTTGCTTTACCTTGACATTTTAATATTAAAGATATATTTTATTAATTACACTGTTGTTTCAGGGAATGGTTTATTTTCAATTTTTGAAAATTTGCATTAATCTTCTTTTATTAAAAAGGTTTTATTCTCCCCTGATAAATTTGGTTTCAAAAGAACATGAAATTTACTGATACCATAATGGCAATTTCAAACAACTTCTTTTTCACACATCAATCCTATGGTGGGGTAGGTGGGTAAATAGTATTTTCCCTACACAGCTCTGATTACTATAGCAAAAGTTGGATTAGCAAGAGGTAAACAAAAATAAGTTTATTTATTTATTTATTTGACAGGCAGAGTTAGACAGTGAGAGAGAGACAGAAAGAAAGGTCTTCCTTTCGTTGGTTCACCCCCCAAGTGGCTGCTATAGCCGGCACGCTGTACCAGTCCGAAGCCAGGAGCCAGGTGCTTCCTCCTCGTCTCCCACGCAGGTGCAGGGCCCAAGCACTTGGGCCATCCTCCACTGCCTTCCCGGGCCACAGCAGAGAGCTGGACTGGAAGAGGAGCAACCGGGACAGAATCCAGCACCCCAACCAGAACTAGAACCGGGGTGCCGGCGCCACAGGCGGAGGATTAGCCTAGTGAGCTGTGGCACCGGCCACAAAAGTTTATTAACATGTATAGTTCTTATATACAAAGGAGAAGTCAGGGAAAGTGTAAGTCTCAAAGAAGTGTCCTATACCCCTAGCTTAGACAACATCTTCAACAAATAATAAATTTGTAAATAAATACAAGTTGAAATAAAAGGGCCTATCATTTCCAGAGAGCAAATTATGGGAAAGAAATATATGGAAAACTAATGCTAGATAAAGACGAGTTAGTACACCTTACCATGTAGAGTCTTCTGTTGTTGTCTCTAGGTTGATAGGGTTAAACTCATATCCACTGATCAGTCTTTGGTCTTCTATCACGGAGCTGAGAAGGGACACATCTGTAAATATATACCCCTTTAGGTAAATGGGAGGATGGCAGAGTTATTCTTAAACCTGCTGCTTCTCAGTTGCTTTCAACTAAAATAATCCCTGTACCATAATGGCATATTTAAGAGTGACATATTTTGCCAAGGTCTAATACTTAAAGGAGGGTGTCCTGTATTTGATTCAAAGGATAAAAAATATAATTACTTTCAGCAAATCATATATCAGTATGAAATCCTGTAAGCAATCCTCCAATAGATTAGCTTAAGATTATTTCAATAATAAAAATAAACTCCAAAAATTATTATGTGCATTTTAACATTGAATTGGAAATGATACTGTATATTTAAAATTTTTCTTTTAGGAAATTAGGAAATTCTCTACTGTTATTTCATATTAGGAAAATAAATGACTGTCTCCTGTATAATTAACTAAATAGCAATCTTGCTTTGTCATGTGGCCATATCCTATGTTTCTGAGTTGTTGGGGTTTTCATATGACTCCTCAGATTTAGAAATCGCCATTATTAATGAGACCTATTTTGTTTCAGATATTTGATCCTTTATGTTACATATGTTTTTACATAAGTGCTTCATGTTTTTGTCAACAAGCTGATAGAACAAAGATGGGAAAATGTAAACCACTGGTACTACTAATACCAGAAGAAAGTCATTACTAATTAATAATATGTAAAAGCACCTCATTTACATATGTATTTGAGCACATGTGTTAAAGTGACATTAAACATTCTATGTTATTTTCCTCTCCTCTTAAAACTTCATTTTTATAATCTCCAAAGAGAGAGCTGTGACCCTTCTGTAGCAATAGCAGTGCTTATGAGTAAATTACTAAAAAATTTAATCCATTCATCCAACCAGTATTATACAATAATAGAACATTGTGCTTCATTTATTTGAAAATATTTTCATGCAACATAATGTGTTATGACAATAATAAATTGTTACTCCAAACATAAATATATTAGATATTTACTGAGTTGATTTAATTTTAAGTTGAAGTCTATTGAGGAATTCTGTTTCAATGCATTATCTTGTCTGGGCTGGTAGAGATTTCATTGATTTCTTCACTCTTCCTCCACTCTTGAAAAAGTTAATTTGTGTATCTACATCCAAACTTTTCATCTGAACAAAATTTCAATTCTTTCTGTTTTCTCCAACATCTAGCTACAACCCTCTAAGCAAACTTTTCCAACTTTTTTTCCTTCCTGCGTGGCTTCCTGTCACAGAGAGCTAAAACCTTAATATGTAGGTCCCTGCTAGGTGTCCATGCTCCTTTTCAGCTGACCCTTTCCCTCCGACCTGAAGCCTTATGAGCTGAACTCTGAATTCTGAAAGTCCTCACCCCTGCAGTGTAGGGACTTGATTGGTCTCTAAACAAATTAAGATCTGGGACACTAAGAATGTTCCCCAAAATGCTCGAGTTGCATGTGTCATTATCCAAGAGGTTCAAGACCATGGAGAACGTCACAGAAAGTATTGACGTGCTAGCCGGAGAACCCGAAGAAACTTAATGATCCATAGAAGTATTTATCTCTACTAATATTTGGACTAACACTGGCCTGGTTACCTTAGAGTTCAACCCTCACCTTCTTATTTTAATAATATCTTTAATATTAATGTTACTTTTTTTAAATTTTAGGTATGCCTCTTTTAAGCTGACTGAACTGTTAAAACAGTGGATTTTTTTCTCCACCTCTAAATAATGGGAGCAATTTCCTTTACAGATTCACTGCAACCAGAGTTTGCCACACACAACTTTTAGACTGTTTTAACGTACTCGAGAGGTTTATGATTACCTCTGAATCACAGATAGATATTTGCTTTAAATGAAAGAAGCTGACAGCATTCAACCTTATTTGATGAGGCCAGTACTCGTGGAAGCAGGGACTGTTGACAATTCCTAGGCACCAAATTTTGTGTTCCAGCAAGTGCTAACAGGCTCACCAGCTGAACAGCTAATTGCAAAACATTACCTTACCTTGGAATAATCCCTGATAAAATACACCCTATCTCAATGACTCAGATAACATCTTTGTCAACAAGACTCCTGTGGGTAGAAGTTACCTTTCTTGCAGCAGCTTAAATAAAACCATCTCCTCAGTTATTCAATTCATTGTGTATGACTGATGGTCAGAAAGTCAAGATCAAAATCCAATATGACTCTGATATTCAGTTAGGTTCTGGATGCAATAATGTCACATCAAATGAATCACTTTATTCTAGAACACTTGCTATGTGATCTCACCCATACAAATGTACTCTTCTTCAAATACAACATTTAATAACAGTGACAAAGGAGTGTACATGTCTGCAGTATAACTTTGTCAATGGCCAGATCCTCTTTAGCAGTTTAGTTTCTAATACAAGTACTAGTTGTCACTTTTATTAAGTGTGAATTCAATTCTGAATATTTTAAGGGCATTTTCCACTTTATCGTCATTTTCAAAATAAGTATTATATGTACTTTTTAATAATATTTAAATAACTAAGAATTTTTCCCATTCCTACCCTCTTTCTAAATGATTTGAACATCGTCTCTCTTGCTAAGATCTAGGTTGTAACAAAGCTAAATTAACAAAAACATAGTTGGCACTAAGACTCAAGCTCAAGGAACAGGCTAAGTCACTTTCAACATACAACCCAAAGACTTTTTAACATATTAGTGCATAGGCCACTAAATCAAGATGCATTTTGGAAGAATTAAAGATAAGATTTCCTGGCAAATGGGCAATCTATAAAAATTAAAATTATGCTAAATACAGTCTTCTTTACCTCCAGACTGGAAATGCCTGAAAATGAACTGGAACTACAGGTTGAAGCAAACTATAGAAGCTTAAAGCAGAGCAGAGGACTAAAAAGTTGAATAGAAAGAGACCAAATAGATAGGGGTGTGGTGATGAGGATGGTGCCAAGCTTAGAGGATGAAGGACTGGTAAGGAGCAGAGATGAGAAATAACATCGATTGGAAAGGCCACTTTGGAAGCCCAACTCCCCAGAGAGCCCCTTGGGAGTAGAAAGATACACCCCAAATCAGAGAAAGGATGATTGTGGGAATTCTGAATTCTCTGTGTGTTCTTTCCCAGCTAACAAGAGTGTGCAATATTAAATAGTATCACTACTCCCTTCCACTAGTAATGGTATTAACAGTGTTCCAATCCATGTATGTCTGCCTCTAACACACATGATTCTTTTCTTGTGTCTCTGCCCTTCTGGCTTTCATCTTTCTTTATTATATTTTGCTGTTCACCTTGATTATAATGGCCTTTGCCATTTTGTTATTGTTACTCAATAACCTAGTTTTAGTTAAGAACAAGGAATTCAGTGTTCACATAAGTTAAGCCAGCAGAATAAATTCTGTTAGTTCTCTTAGGAAAAGTGCCTTGCAGTCCTTGAAATGCACATTTCACTGAGCAGTTTTCTACACAGTAGCTTGTGATGTGTCAGCGTCGAGTTATTTATTTACAATCGTATTTCCTTGCTAAGGTAAAAGGTAAGCAAAGAATGAAAGCAATTATCACAGCTTTTTTCCACTGAGGCTGTCAGTGCAATGTACCCCTGTGACACAGCCTGACACTTTTAATGAATTCCCAGGGTTATGCGACAATACTACTAACACCCACATCTGTCACTTGGAGATAGGGATTTTCTTTGCATTCTTGAGCTTGGATGCTAACATTCTTTGTCCTAGCTAATGAGGATCTGACTTTTTATTCTGGAACAGGGCACTTTAATAATGTGTCTCCACAGATCACATTGAATAGACCCTAAATTGTGATTCAGTCAGAGCTGATTCCAAATACGCAGTTTAATAAAATTCAGTGGAACATGCTCAGAGGCTTTATTTTGTCAGTAGATAAAACTGCATATATTGAGGAGTCAAAAGGCCCATAGTTAAATTTACCACTTTCTCTGTACAGCTGCACTGCTTTTCCGTGAGTCCATTCCTATTTGTGTGCTTGTTCACCTCTTTACTGACAGGGATTTCTGAGAAATTGTTGTGTTGAACTCTGGCAGAAATGCATGGCTGCCCAGCATTATTTAACAGTCTGTGCCGGGCAAGGCCAGCTGGCCTCTAGGAGCCATACTCCAACTTGATTTTAGAGACTCCCTTCTCACCCTAATTTGTTAGGAAAAATCAGCTTGTAGTGGGCAAAATACCAGGTATGAGTAAACACTGGAAAACAGGGTTTCCTGGGGCTGTGGTCATTAGTAAAGACACTTGCTACAGAATCAAGCATGTGTCACAATACAACTTCTGCAACTGAGGAACGAAAGAATAGACTAAGGAAGGGACTTCCCATAAGGTTTGCTCTGGAGGGTAACTGAAGCCTAAAATACGGGGTGGAGTCATGAGAGATGTGAATGAAGCTGAGTTTGGAAAAACGCTATTCAGAAGACTCATTTAAGGGGAACACAAGCATCAGATGGGCAGCCCCAGCCAGATTTCAGATTGTCAGTCCACTCTGAGCAGGAGTGTTGCCAAGAGCTGGAGGCATCACAGGCAATAGGATCCAGCTGGAAATAACCGTGGAGGGTGTCCAGCCCCAGCAAGTAGACCCAGGGTGAAAAAAGGAACTTCAATACCAGTGGAAAGCTTAGGTACCACCTTCTCAAACCAAGCCATAACCACAAGGATGACAGCTCAGTGACAAAGAGGAACAAGACAAAAAAGGCAAGAGACATTTGCAAAAGTGTGTTAAATTTTAAATAAGCCACACATTGAGTAAATTGATCAGTGAGCCAACAGGTGCGAGGTTAAGTGGCTTTGGCAAAGTGGACTTTTCCCAGGTGCAGAAAGAGTCAAAGAGCAGTCTGAAATTCGAGGAGCCTACAGGTGCCTGGGACTGAATCAGGTCCCAGGCAACAAAATTAGTTCCACATCCCAGAGGTCCAGGTGCCAGTGATCTAAGGGGTAGCTTACTGCGATCAGTGTTGTCCAGAAACTGAGTGATGCCCCATGCACAGGTGGAAGACATCAACACAGAATGACTGGAAGAAAGCAAGGGGTGATTGGCAAGTGAAGTCATCACACAGAGTTTAGAAATAGATCCTATCCAATTAGTTCAGCTCCAGAAAGGCATGTCAAAGTTGCATGCTCTGCTCCCACTCACTGCCTGTTGGGCTACAAAGACAAGGAATCTATAATTCTCTGATACGTATATGAATATATTCAATCTTCTTGTGTTCACGCCTTTATTGTTCACTTGAGAAAATCCATGGACAAAAGAAGATCCTACAACACAGGCATAATTTAACATCAAGTATCATAACCTTGAAGGCAGACAACAGACTCATGTTTCTTAAACAAAACCAACAACAGCAAGCATAATATTACAGCCACACTCTGACACAATGAAAGAAGCTGCAGTGGTTTCCACTGTCCCAAATCCCCACAGTTGCTTCATTATACAATGGAATGTCTTCGAGACAGCAGCACATTGGGGAACACTTTCCCAGGGTGGGAGTTGTGTTGCTGTGGCTCATATCCCACGTCAGGTTTGAGTCCCAGCTACTCTGCCTCCTATCCAGCATCCTGCCAATGCATCCTTCCAAGGCAGCAGATTATGGTTCAAGTACCTGGTCCCCTGCCATCCTGGTGAGAGACCTAGATAGAGTTTAGGGGTCCTTACTTTGGACTCCCTCATCCCTAGGTATTGCAGACATTCAAGATGTGAACCAGTAGAAGGAAAATATTTCCGAGGTTGGCATTGTGTCGCAGTGGGTTAAGATGCTATCTGCAGTGCCAGCATTTCTTATGGGTACTGGTCCAACTACTGGATGTTCCACATCCAATTCAGCTACTCGCTAATGAACCTGGGAAAGCAGTGGAGGATGACTCAAGTGCTTGGGCCCCTGCACCCATGTGGGAAACCAGGAGGAAACTCTGGCCTCCTGACTTCAGCTTGGCCCAGCCCTGACTGCTACAGCCATTTAGAAAGTGATCAAGCAGATGGACGAAATCTCTCTCTCTCTCTCTCTCTCTCTCTCTCTCTCTCTTTCAGTAACTCTAACTTTCAAACACGTAAAAAAGGGAAGATTTCTCTCTCTCTCTCTCTCTCTCTCTCTCTCTCTCTCTGTGGTTCTGTATTTCAAGTACATGAAAATAATAAATAAATATTTTAAAAGAACAGTTTCCCACAGGAGGTCCCTAGGATGGTGGTAGTGGTTAGTAAAGTCAGGATAGATTGAACTATTAGCCAGTGTGAGATTTTTATATCAATGAAATGATAATTTGTACTTTTAAGGTGGTAAACATAGGCATATAATACACTGTTATATGGAACTATTTTCTCTCACCCTTCTTGCATCCATACTATCATAAAAAGTTGTGCAATGTGGCAGAATTTTGCCATTGAGAATCTTCAGCTTTGGAACAAACATCTTTGGGCTTACATCCTATACCTACTACTTACAAGCAAGAAACATTTTGTGTACTACGAAGCCTTAACTTCTGAATCCTTGTGACGTGTATAATTCAGTCTAACTCAAAATGTCAGTGGTAGTATTAAATGAGACATTATAAATTATCAACGGCTATGTATTGTAATTAGTAGATAAGCATTCAATAAACATGAGTTAATTTTTCTTTCCTGATCACCTTCTTATAAAAATTACTTGTGGTTATAGCTGTCTGTGGAAAGCAGAGAAAGATTTACTAAAAGACCTGAAGCTTGGTGCAGACTTCCAGATCAGGACCCCTTTCCAAAGGGTAAATCTTCTGAGAAAAGATTTTTTTTTTCCATTAAGGCCTGTCCCATATGGTTGTACAGTGTGTGCCCTGCAGACAATACCACATGAAAGGAAACCATTCACATCATAGACTTCATCCATTTCTTTATTTATGACAACAATTTCCTGGCAGATGGCAGTGTCTTATTCCAGAAAAATCAGTATATCATAACAATTTTCCAACAGATGGAAGTAAAGTATCTTGAGGAATGGGTGTTTTTGATGTCCAAGGGTGCTTTATGTGCTAACAGACTCCTTGGACCCTACTCTGAATTTTTTTATTTCCTTTTCATACTGCCTGCAATTCAACAAACTAGAGATTCATTTGGATTGAAATATATAAGGGATTTCCAAAAATTTCATGGATAATGTGTATTGTGCAAAACCTTTACATAGATTTCTAAATGTTTTGCATCAAGCTAAATTTATCTTTTAATTCCATACCCATGAACTTTTTGAAGTATGCTTATGTTTTGTATTTCCTTAAAGTGCATATTAATTAAAATTATTAAATTCAATAATTTATCTCTAAATCTCTCTGGAGGTATGTACTATCTGAAGCTCCTAAAGTGAGTGCTATTTGAATAGACAAAAAGGGCAGCATAATAATATTAGGAGATAGTGAGGAATCAAGACCAATTGTACCAGCACTGTGGCATAGCCAATTAAACCACTTGAGTCACAGCATCCCATATGGGCACAGGTTTGTGTCTCAGCTGCTCCACTTCATCCAGCTTTCTGCTAATGCACCTGGCAAAGAAGAAGTTGACCCAAGTACTTGAGCCCCTGTCACCCATGTAGGAGACTCAGAAGAAGCTCCTGGCTCTTGGCATCAGCCGTTGAGACCATTTGGGAAATGCACCAGAGGACGGAAGAGCATTCTATGTGTCCCCCCTCTCTACAACTCTGTTTTTCAAATAAATAAATAACTCTTTGTAAAATAATTGAGACCAAAACTTCAATATACCATACCCTACATAATATCTCTGCATCAGTGAATTAAAATATAATATAAAAATACATGAGAGAGTCTATGTTATGTTAATCTTATAGCTCTAGGATATAATGTATTTTTACTTAACACTTACCAAAATCATAGTTAAATATCAGGTACTATACATGAAGCTATTAAAATACTTTTAAAGTATAGATAGAAACTTCAGGGAAATCACTAAAAATATATATATTTTTAATATACAATGACAAGATAGCCACCAATGGAATCATTTCAATTCTTGACTAAAACCAGAGAATACAAGAAAGAATAGAAAATTAAAGAAGAAACAGAAAAAAATGACAAATAAAATATTATCATAAGCAAAGTTGGTATGAAATCAATTATATCAGTAATCTCTCTAAATATGAAGAGTCTAAATATATCAATTAAAATACATAGACTATCAAAGAAGATTTTAAAAATCAAGATCAAACAATATACTATTTACCAGAAACACATTGCCCGAATTTGTGTCTGATAAAAGATTTGTACTATACAATGTACACCTACAATGCAACAATGAGAAAAATAATTTAAAAATGGATAAAATACAACTTGCCAAAAAATTAAAATGCCAAATAATCATACAAAAATTTGCTCAAAATTACATGTTATTTGAGAATCACAAAGCAAACAATGGGATGGTATTAAACATCTATTAAAGAGATAAAAGCCCAAAAATACTGACAGCACCAAGTGCTGGTAAGGACGTAGAGTAACAGGAATTTTCATTCATTACTGACAGAAATGCAAAATGGTAAAACCACCTGTGAAGATAATTAAATATATCCTTATACAGTTCAATTTTTTTTAACCACATGGTTCAGCAATAGTGCTCGTGGGTATTTATCTGAATTAATTTAAAATTTATGATCATACATAAACTTTCACACAAAAGTTAATTTAACTCCATTTACATTTGTCAAATTTGGAAACAACCAAGATTTTTTTTTCAGTAGGTGAATGGATACACAAGCTATAGTGTTTCCAGAAAATGGAGAAAGATAAAAGAAATAAACCATCAAGTCATTATAGGGAGGAAACTTAAATGCATGTTGTTAAGTGAAAAATGACAGTCTGAAAAGGTTACATATGCATGATTCCATCTATATGACATTCTGGAAAAGGCTAAATTATGGGCACAATAGAAATACTTGTGGTTATAGGGGTTTAGCAATGGGGGGGAGTGCATATTTTTAGGTAGTTAAGTTATTCTGTATGATACTGTAATGTTGGAAACATGATATTTTATGTTTGTCAATTTCCTAGAACCCTGCAACACAAAAATTGAACTCTAATGCAAACTGTAGACTTTAATTAATAGCAATGTGCCAGCACTGGTTTGTTAATTGTGACAAATATCTTACACTGATGCAGGATGTTAGTAATAAGAGAAAGTCTGGTTGGGAGAAAAGAAAGAGAAATGACATATGGGAACTCTGTATTTTCTCCACATTTTTTCTAGAAACCTAAAACTGACCTAAAAATAAAATGGATTCAAATGGTGCATTGAAATCTATATTTTTAGAAAGGTAATTCTTTAAGAACTCTCTTTCCCTTATAGCATTTCATACAGATCAGGGTACAATAGCTTCTGAATAAATGTTTGCTAAATAAATGCATGAAGATCCAAGATAAAATATCAATATAAATATTCTATCCATAAAATCCAACTAATTCCAAAAATGTCACCTTCACTAGTGCTGTAGTCTAAATGTTTATGTCTCCTCTGCCAAATTCATATGTTGATTCTTATCTTCAATGTAATGGTGTTAGGCAGTGGGGCCTTTGTGAGGTTATGAGGTTATATTGACTCTGTCCCCTTAATGGGCTTAGTGTCCTTCTAGAAGAAGCCAGAGGGAACTGGCTTGCCCCTCCCCACGCCACCCTATGAGGGCTTTGCAAGAAGCAGAAAGCCAGAAAGCAAGCCTTTTCCAACACTGAAATCACTGGAAACTCGATCTTGTACTTTCCAGATGCTAGAACAGTGAGAATTACATTTCTGTTTTTTATAAACTGCATAACCTATGGTGTTCTGTTTTATGAACATTTTCCACAGAAGTATGTGGAAAATGGAATGAAAAGATAGCTTTATTTTGGGATAAAAATTTTGAAATCCATGCATGAGGAGTCTTCAAAAGTTCATGGAAATGCATATTTCAAAAACTTATTTCCATTTTTTTGAATGGAAATAAACTTGTATTTCAATTCCATTTCCATGAACTTGTTGACGTTTCCTCCTAGCAGTGTAAATAGACAAAAACTGCTGGAGGTTTACTCTTACCATTTTTGTGTCTTCCTGGGAATATCTGACACATAGAAAGATAAATGTTGCCAAATTGCTAAATCTTACTTGAGTGTATTCTGTTTAAAATGTAAAAGAAAATTATACGTTATTGACCATTAAGTCGGTGTGTAATGGCATATGGAAGCCAAAAATTCTGTACACTTCATAAAGCTTCAATTTTATTGATCTCATTTCTGATGACTAAAGAGAGAGAAAGGCTGCTTAACCCAGCTTCCCGATGAGGCTTTGCTAAGGGCCTCTAACATGGTTTCCCCCGATCCCAGAACAATAACTTTGAAAGTTTTCTCTCAGCCCTTGTTTCATACTATCTTGATCTAATAATCAATTCCATATTCAGCTTTGAACAATATCCCAGTTCCGCTACTCTCACACACGCGGCCATGGGGGGGTGGGGAACACATGAAAACACAAGAGTTATTTTTTCCCTCTTTTGCTTTCTTTTCACCTCCTCAAGAATCCTGCTCTTTTTCTAAATAGTTCTTGAATGATCTGAATCTGTTTAATTTCTGTTTTGTCCCTTTGAACAGCTTTATCACTCAACAGCTTGCCCCTCCCCAGCCTCTGTGGCAACCTATATTTCATAACAGCATCCTGCCCTCAGAGTGTAGCATCAATCAAATCAGAATAATTTCTACTTTCTTATCTTTACTTCCATATGTGTTAATCTGTATGCTTTATGTGCAAGTATGTGAATATCTCCACATGAATGAGAGAAATCCCTATCGGTGCTGAAGACCACACAACTGATACAACCTTAATGACATTAAGGATACAACCTTTCGTGAAAGTGAAGCTCTGAGCAAAATCATATCTACTGGTAATCAGATATCCTGGATTATATTCATGGATTTTTCATTACCAATCTAATGCTTTCTCTGTAAACCACTCTGAAATCAGATGCTACACCTCCATATAGTATTAGCATTATTTACACTGGATGGAAATAACGATTATCTTCATTGCTATTTTGCCTGAGGCATTTCAAGTGGAAGTAAGAGTCCTTTGCATCTTCCTATTTCTTGTACTCAAGGTTAGTAACAATTGGAAATTGTGCTCTGGCATGATGCCATTTCCTGGGCAAGGGAAAGCTAAGTCCCACACTGGTGCAGTTTGCATTTTAGTGTATTTTGTAAATAAATTCTTAACAGATGGACAAAGCAGCAGGAAGCCAACACCAGGGAGTCAGCAGGTGGACAGGAAAGCCAGAAATGGACTGGCAATGATCAGATTAACAAAACTAAAATATCTTGGGATTCACACATGCTGCCCACAGAATAAGTTGGCACTGACCAGATAGGCAAACGCAAATCAACCCTGAGCATGGAAAATTTCCATTACACTGTTGCCTATGGGGTACCAAGGTCCCTCCCAGATGGTGACGGCAAAACTATAAATCCTTGAGAAAATCAGTCTGCCGCCTTTTTCTTCCCTTGAAGTTGACATGCAGCAAGAGGATGAGATACAAATTATAATTACAGGATATCAAAATATTCTTCATACAAATGTACTAGCCACAAAAGAGAAGGAAGGGAGATACTATCATGAAACTCTGTAAATTACAGTTAATGATTTCCAAGGAAACTTGGAAGATTTCATTGCTGTTATAGGCACACGGCTTCCTGCTCCCCAGCCCATGACATTGTTCCTGCAATGTACAATTCTAATAGCTTAATTTTAATATATGCTGCCCTGCTCACACAAAGAAGTTACTCTTGCATTGAAAAACTTCTCCCCATACTAAAATGTACCTCTCCAAGGATCTCTAGCCTTTCCTTTGCATCATAGGTGTTATCTAGTAAAATAATGGCTGGCAGCTGGCAGGATATCCAGGAACAAGATTCTGGATATTTATCCTGGTCCGGCCCATAGTTTCCATGTATATCAGAAATTCCCAAATCTCTATGAACTCAAAGTCTTCATTTGGAATTTATTAAATGATACTCATATTGCTCAAAATCATATGAGTTTTATAATAGGTATAACAAGTCATTGAAATCTATATAGACTCAGATATAAATTTTGACTTTACTGTTGCCGATTTGCCTGATCATGCAAAATTTTGTGTAGGATCACTGAGCCAAACTTATCTCACTTCTGAAATGAGCATCATGAGAATTAACCCACAACATATATGTAAAGAACTCTGCAAAGCAATTGGAACATAACAATGACTATCATTAAGCGTCTTATGTCAACATCATTATCATTAGAAATAGAAGCAGGATTAATGTGGAGGCTCTGATTTTAAAATCATTCTTGGGCTCTCTGATATACCTGGCATGGGAGATTTTAAATCCAGGAATAATGAGTAGTGAGGCTGTGGAAGGATAGGAGTATACAAGGACGAAGTAGGAGAAAATTAGGGTTAAAGGCTCCATGTTTCAGAAAAAGAATCATAAAATCCACAATAATACAAGAAATATGGTTCAACTGAGTTTAATCCAAATTAGTGATGATAATAATATTCAAGTAGACTAAAGTAATATTTCAAGTTTAGTGCAAACTGGGGAGATATGAAATAGACACTCCCTGGGTAACAAGGATAATCCTCTTGACACTCCAGACAGTGACCATGATAATAGGGAAAACACCTGGCTGGTTCCCAATTCCCAGACTAAAAGTTAACCTGCTATATTACACAACCTACAAATGCAGATGCTTCCTTGACATCTTAGAGCCTCATAGTGTCCCAGGATTCAATTGTTCTTATCAGATATCACTCTCACAGAATGGAAAAGGCTCTCCTGCCCTGTTAGCTCCTCATTCAGCTGGTCAGCTACATCCATCTGGCCCCCAACGTACCAGGTTTCACTTCTCTACCATCCCAAGAAAACATTAAACAAAACAAAAACAACAAAATCATGCTCACATTAACCAGGAATCACCTCTCCCTCTTGTTACTACAAAGTATGTTTCTCACAAGACATACTTGCTCATTCTGTGCACAGCCCTGAATGGTGTGTGCCCTACTGTCCTGGGCTGTGAGTATATGTGAATCATGAACTTCTCGCAATCTTATATTCTAGTATAGGGTGTTGTGTATTGGTCTTCCATTCCATCTTACATTGGAAATCCCTCCCTCATGAAGAGGAGATGGATAAATATCTACCAGTCAAGATGAAATAAAGGAATTTTTTCCTGTTCTGTTGGAGAATGAGAATATAATCAGAAAATTCAATGCAGTTGACTTATAATTCACAGTAAGGGCTTGAAAGGGAGGTTGCAGTATATAGTCCATTTGAGATAACAAAACAAGAAGGGGAATGCCAGACTGGATTCTCTAGAAATGAAGTGGGCCAGAGAACATATATCTCTTAAGGCCTTGCTTTGTACTTTGTCCAACCAAAATCGTGCTGCCAAAGCTAAGGGATACATTCAAAGCTAGTGGAAACGTAAACACATCTTGGAAATCAAAAAGGTGTATATCAGGGGAGGGATTCAATTTAATTACTCACTGTTATCCCTCTAAATAATGAAACCAAGATTAAAGGGAGAAAGTATAGAACTTTTTCACACTCCCATAATTGCAAGGTGGTAACCATTAGATCATCTGCATTTAGCTTTTCACAGCTTCCACGTGCCCCTACTATAGAGTATGAAGAGTGGGAGAGCAGTATATGCGTGTCTCCATATCTCTGCTATCCAGAAGATTATTCAATGTATTCTATTTCTAAGTGGCAATTCAGACTATCAACAGCATTGTATTTATGTTAACCTTAATCAAGTACACTAGAAAAACTGACTTTTCAGACCTCAGTATACATAATATTATACATCTTGTTAAAAAATATATATATAGCTATAGGGGCCGACCCCCTGGCGCAGTAGGTTAATCCTCTGCCTGTGGCACTGGCATCCCATATGGGCTCCGGTTCTACTCCCGGCTGCTCCTCTCCCAGTCCAGCTCTCTGCTGTGGCCTGGGGAAGCAGTAGAAGATGGCTCAAGTCCTTGGGCCCCTGAACTCATATAGGAGACCCGGAAGAATCTCCTGGCTCCTGGCTTTGGATCGGTGCAGCTCCAGCTATTGATGCTAATTGGGGAGTGAACCAACGGACAGAAGACCTTTCTCTCTGACTCTCCCTCTCACTGTCTACAACTCTACCTCTCAAATAAATAAATAAAAATATTTAAAAACAATATAGCTATAACCAATTTAACTGAGATGATTTTTTCCCATCCCATATTTATCTACATCTGTGAAAAGTTAAGAGTGGAATGCAACTCCAACTATTTTTGAAAGGTGTACCAAAATCTTTTAAAAGTTGATACAGATTGGATCCTGGCCATTCCTGGGTGAATTAGTGGATGATAGTTAAAATATGTAATTATTGATTCAATAGCTCTAATATCATTACAAAAGCTTAACAATACACAGGTCAGGATTTAGAAATAGCAGTAGCAATACAGCAAAGATATATTTTATGCAAAGGATATTTTTGTCCCTGTTTTTAAATAACAATACACCAATCTGGAGATTTAGTTTGGGTTAATAATAATGTAACCAATCTAATATTTTCTTCATTTAATTGATAGCATCTGTCCTCATTAAGGGCTATGCGCATAGCATCTTAAATTAGTTTCCCTGATATAAACCATGAGATGAAGATTACAGTTCAAGTAGCTTGTTTGGAAGTTGGTATCAGAAAATATCAAAAGGGGGCTGGGGAATGAGACAGGAAGAAGAAAGCCAATAAATGATTCAGTATCAAGCAAGTTACTATGGTGGGTAACTAGAGCTCAGTTAGTGTGGGTCCTTTGCTCTAACAACTGTCAGAGAAGAGGGTAGAGAATTCTTTCCCAAGATGATTTCACTGCAGCCCAAACTGGTGTGTGAGAGTTTACCATATGCCCTCTCAAGGTCCCTTCCAATCTCATGATTATATGATTGCTCATTATCAAAAATTGGCTGGTAATTGGTTTGACTCAGAGAGGTCAGAATGTGAAGGGGACTGCACAACCTTTGATTTTTAGAGGAAAGAACAATGTAGTTTTCCCAGTCAAGTTTCAGGAGGACATTTAATTTTTTTCTATAAATGTGCCATGGTAATCTTCATGACTGCTAATTAAGAGAAATTACCTGTGAATAGACAAAAGCTTTGACAGGTAGAGATGGGGGCTTAGTAATGATGAAAATGAGAGATCCATGACAGATTCTAAATCTCATGCAGCATGTATTAACAATATTTCTGTTATCCGTCTGTCCTTAACCCATCTACCTTCTCGATATATATCAGATAATGGTTTTAGAAACAACTAAGTAAGAACAAATGTATGCTTCACTTTATTTGCTTTTAATTGGAAAAAAGTTCATCCTTTTGCAAACAAATGGGGATCTGATTTTAATTATGTGACTCTCTACATAATTTTACGTAAAATTAGTCACTGAGAATGCATATTTTAAATGGACTAGCTGTAGCTAATTGGCTAACAGTGAATTTTCAAAGTGATCACTCCAATTACTGTCTGCCAAGACACAGAGATCAAACATAGTTTTCTCTTTATTATAGTCTTCAGATTTGTGGGAACAGAGCATTTTTACTCAGAATGAGTCTCTTTAAAAAATGCAGCAAACTTAATGAAATTAAATTCTCATTTTCACTGTGATAGGAAAGAATATAAAACAAACTATCTAAATAAGAAAAGTTATATTTATCTAATTGAATTTATTTACTATTATTTAATTATTTTTGTTTTACAGAACCCTTTGAATCAAATCTACAGCAATATACAATGTGAGAGCTGAAAAAAAATTCCAGTGTCTCTACTAGTACAGCAATTTGATTCTGTAAACTTAATAACAATGGCTAAAGAGGTTCAATGAGAAGCTGTGCTGTGGCCAATTTTGTAGTTAAGTACTCTGAGTTAAAATTTATTTATCTGGGCCAGCACTGTGGCATAATGGGCTAAGCCTCTGCCTGTGGCACAGGAAGATGGCGCAAATGCTTGGCCCCTGTACCCACATTGGAGACCTGGAAGAAAGTCCCATCTCCTAGCTTCGGATCAGCTCACGTCTAGGCCGTTGTGCCCATCTGGGGAGTGAACCAGAGGGTGGAAGACCTCTCTGTCCCTCCCTCTCTCTGTAACACTACCTCTCAAATAAATAAATAAAATATTTAAATAATTTTATTTATCTACTTACTTTCATTGTGTATTTGCCTATTCAACATATGTAGCATGATTATTTGAGCAGACTTCAAGAAGTTTGTGGAAAATTAAAATAAAAGAAGTCCATGTCACTGCAAAAGAATCTAAAGTCCCTGCGTACAACAGGTCTTCAAATAGTTCTGTTGGACCTCTCAGTTGCAGAGATGCCCACTTGCTCGGGAGGACGCCCAAAGATCCAGACCAGTTGATGCAAAAAGCACGAGGTTTTTATTGAACGTTTGCGCAAACGGGCCCCCACCTCAGGCAGTGAGGAGCCCTGAGCGGCAGTTTCACACAGGTTATATAGGCAACGAATTAGCATATGGAATGCAGAGGTGGCACGGGATTGGCTGGTTCGGAGGGACAATTAGCATACCGGAGAATGCTGAGGAGAGTGCTGAGGGAACCAGCTGAGGAGAGTGCTGAGGAGAGTGCTGAGGGAACCAGCTGAGGAGAGTGCTGAGGAGAGTGCTGAGGGAACCAGCTGAGGAGAGTGCTGAGGAGAGTACTGAGGGAACCAGCTGAGGAGAGTGCTGAGGAGAGTGCTGAGGGAACCAGCTGAGGAGAGTGCTGAGGAGAGTGCTGAGGGAACCAGCTGAGGAGAGTGCTGAGGAGAGTGCTGAGGGAACCAGCTGAGGAGAGTGCTGAGGAGAGTGCTGAGGGAACCAGCTGAGGAGAGTGCTGAGGAGAGTGCTGAGGGAACCAGCTGAGGAGAGTACTGAGGAGAGTGCTGAGATTCTCCGAAGGGGAGTGGCAGCTCTGCTCTGG
This sequence comes from Lepus europaeus, assembly GCF_033115175.1. Lineage (NCBI taxonomy): Eukaryota > Metazoa > Chordata > Mammalia > Lagomorpha > Leporidae > Lepus > Lepus europaeus. The sequence continues at coordinate 66,350,273 of NC_084831.1, forward strand.
GCATGCCTAGAGGTTATCTGAAGGGGATTGACTTTTCCTTCCCAGAGAACGTCCTGCCCGCTGGACTCTGGGGAACATCTAACCTCTTAAGAAGCCCCTGATATCTGCCCAGGCCTAGTTTCTTGTCCCTCTCCCCCATAAGGGTCCTTCAGTTCAAGTAAAATACATAGCATGAAGAAACTACATTGGTGTCTCCAAATGTTTTATGCCAAAATAAACTCATCTTTCTTTTAAAAAAAGGGTGGGATATTTATCTGGAAGTAAGAGATACAGAGGGAGAGGGATAGACAGAGAGAGGTCTTCCATCTGATGGTTCATTCCCTAAGTGACTGCAATGGCCAGGACTTAGTAAGAGCCAAGCCAGGAGCCTGGAGTTTCACCCTGGTGTTCCACAAGGCTAGCAGGGGTTCAAACACGTGGGCCATCTTCCACTGCTTTCCCCAGGTCCTTAGCAGGGAGCTTGAAGCGCAGCAGCCACAACACAGAACAGCACTCATATGGGACACCAGCATCAAAGGTGGCAGTTTTACTTACTATACTACATAGGCTCCTCTGTTCACTTGTTTGGATAGGCAGAGAGAGAGAGAGAGAAGGAAGGAAGGAAGGAAGGAAGGAAGGAAGGAAGGAAGGAAGGAAGGAAGGAAGGAAGGAAGGATTTTCCATTTGCTGGTTCACTCTCCGAACACCCACAACACTTGGGATGGACCAGGCTGAAGCCAGGAGCCTGGAACTCCACCCAAGTCTTCCACATAGGTGTCATGGGCCCAACTATTTTATCAATCACCTGCAGCCTGTTAGCGTGTACATTAGCAGGAAGCTATACTCATAAACAGAACAAGACTCAAATCTACTTGCGCTAATATGGGGTGCAGTTGTCCCTAGTGGCATCTTTTTTTTTAAGATGTATTTATTCATTTGAAAGAGTAACACAGAAAGAGAAGGAGAGACACACACAGAGAGAGAGAGGTCTTCCATCCTTGGTTCACTCCCCAATTGGCCACAACACCCGGAGCTGCACCGATCCAAAGCCAGGAGCCAGGAGCTTCCTCCAGGTCTTCCTATGTGGGTGCAGGGGCCCAAGAACTTGGGTTATCTTCTACTGATTTCCCAGGCGATAGCAGAGACCTAGATCAGAAATGGAGCAGCCAGGTTTCAAACCAGTGCCCATAAGGGATTGCGGTACTGCAGGCAGCGGCTTTACCCGCTGAGCCACAGTGCCAGCCCTCCTAGAGGCATCTTAGCCATTACACCAAATGTCTGCCTCTCCCACCTTGCCCCAAATTTTAAGTTTAATTTTATTCATTTGCAAGGCAGAGAGAGAAATACAGAGCGTTCCCATCTGATGGTTCATCCCGGAAATTTCAGTAAGTGTAGGGCTGGGCCAAGACAAAACCGGGAGTCAGGAACTCAAGTCTCCAACATGGATGGCAGGAACCCAACTACCTGCACTACCAACTGTTGCTCCCTCCTAGATGCACATTAGCAGGAAGCTGGAATTGGAAGCACAGCCAGGATTTGAACCCAGCCACTGCAATATGGAATGTGGGCATCCCAAGCAGCACCTTAATCATCATGCAAAATGCCCACTAAACTAATCTGAATTCCATTTTTCTATGAACTTTTTGAAATACTCTCATATTGTGAAATGGTAACTATACTCAAGCAAATTAACACATCCATCATCTAGCAGATTTATCCCTTTTTTTGGGTGATAACACCTAAAATCAACTGTTAACAATTTCCAGTCTAGCATACAATGTAATATAACAAGAGCTTTCACCTACTGTTGCCAAGTAGGTTAAACCTCCGCCTGCACTGCTGACCTTCCATATGGGTGCCAGTTTGGGTCCTGGATGCTCCTCTTCCAATACAACTGTCTACTAATGGCCTGGGGAAGCAGTGGAAGATGGCCCAAGTGCTTGGGCCTCTGAACCCATGTTGGAGACCAAGAATAAGCTCCTGGCTCCTGGGTTTTGGATTGACCCAACTCCAGGTGAACCAGCTGATGGAAGACCTCTCTCTGTCTCTCCCTCTGTCTGTCTGTAACTCTGCCTCTTAAATAAATAAATAAATCTTTTTAAAAAATGCCTTCATGTAGTACATTTCTTTTCATTTTACATATATTCAGCTTGGTACCCTTTGACCTATATTTTTTCTTTCCCCTTCCCATAACCCTGCATCTGGTAACCCCTGTTTATACTGTTTTTATGGGTTCAACTCCTTAGAATTTGAACTTAGAGACTATATCTATTAAGTTAATATTCTTTCCATTAACTAACCAATGGACCAAAACTATGCGTTAAATTTCTTCAGAAATGTGTCTTCAATCTATCTCACTTGGTAAAATAAGAACCTGCAGTAAGATAGGTGAAAAACACAATTTGCGTAGTATGCCCAACCTCTGCCCTTCACCTATGAACAGCATCCTATGAATCTACTATAGATAAGCTTCAGGGAAGAGAAGGCAAGATAAGGATGCTCTTTGTTCAACCTAATGGCAATTCCTTGAATTTCCCACCGAAGCAGCATGTTTTCTGAGAATCTGATTCAGGATTACCTTAGAAATAGATTAAAAGCCTAATCATTTCTACTGAAGGAATTAAAACATTTGCAACACAAAGAGGCTAATACTTGTAGATTTTTCATTATCCAGTATTTTCTCTGGAATCCTCTCTGGATGAAGAGCAACCTATGACTATTAACATCTGCTTCAAAAAGATGATTCGGGAAGGAAAAGAAACAAAGCAGCTGTCGAATCTTTGGCAAAAATCTAAAGAACAAGTCACAAAAAGCACTAATTTACCCTCAGGTGAAAATGTTTTCCTCTCACCACTTCTAGGAAAGTATAAAAAATTGAAATCTATGATTTTGTTTTTATTTTCCTTGTTATAATTGTTTAAGTACTCCAACTACACTTGAGAGTACTTGAGAGTGTTGGCTGTGTCTTATTAATCTTTATATCTTTAATGTCTAGCTTAATGTCTTCTATGAAAAAGACAATAAGCGTTTGATAAGTAAATGAGTGAGGTGCTAGTAGTTAACAAAAACATCCATAACCACAAAATAGGAGTTTAGAAAAAAGATACAGCCACATGCTAAAGGAGAAGGAAGAAAAAAATGATATCACAATTGAAGGCTAAGAAAAGATATTACAAATGAGTAGAAAATAACTCAGAACTTCCCGAGAGCCAAAGTAAAAAAGTATAATAGCTCAGCAGATATTAGGTTTCAACATTTAAATGGAGGGAAACCATATCTACTAAAATAAATTTTCATAAGAAATTAAAAAAAATTAAATAAATATCCACTAAGTATTTAATAGTGTTCAGACGCTCCCTTAGGCAATGTAGAGTTAAATATAAGAGGGAAAATGAAAGCAGAAGCAATCAGCCTTAACACGGGTACCCAACGGATTATTCAGAACCAGCACATGCATGAACATAATAGAGCCCAAGATGCAATTTATCACAGAGGAGTATTGTGTGATTCAGAGGAGGAAGGAATCACAAATGATTGCAGAGGTAACGAAAGTGTTCTCAAAGGAAGTTTTGCTTGAGATGGACACTGACCCTGGGGAAAGCTTTTTGAAAGTTGGAACCATGGGAGTTAAGGAAAGGTTTTTCAGGCATAAGAACAGCCTGTACAAATGGCACCCAGTTCAGAGAGCATGTTTCCTGCTATGCAGGAAGTGAAAAGTCCTTGTAATACAAGTTTAGTTCTAGCAAAGGCTTTATGTCAGGAAGTAATAAGAAATAAAGTTGAATTAGTACTTGTAATGCTAGTAGAAATCCAGTGCCTCCTGAAGAGAAGTAATTTCGCACGAATCAAATTCAGCATCCTTATCTTGATTCAAAGCCCATCTTTAATTTCTACTCAGGTTTGAATCCTTTGGCATGTCTAATTTTAATAATTAAAGGACTCTTTGGACTACACAGCATCTAGTGTTCTTTTATAATTCATGAAGTTGGAAAAGTTTTAATATTGTATGGATATGAATGAGCTTACTAAAACAGGCTAACAAGCCATCTGCTTTGTGACACGCACTTCCATAAATGTCATGAAACTTTATGTTACCATAAAATGTGGCAAAAGGAGGAACCTTCTCATGGAAAAGTAGTTCTCTAACAGGCATTTGTATGATACTGTGGCCTTTGCTTGATCTGGCACACTGCAGCTATAACAATAAACACCCCTAATAGAAAGAGGAGAAAAATTGGCTGTAAACTTTCAACAGAGAAAACCCAGTGCTTTGACCACAGTTTCTATATTCCTGCTCCAACAAACCATGTCATTACTATCCAAGTACCTAGGCCACTTAGAAGACCACAAAGGTCTTAAATCCTCTTGTTTAGAAGACTGAGATGCTAAGTCACAAAAGAGGGTTCATCTATTTTCTTTTTAATACCCAACAGTGGATATTTATTACACCACAACAAACATAAATCTCTAATACCCTTCCATAAACCCTGCTGCTATAAGTAAGCAACCTCCTGAAAGAGTTAAAGCAGCTCCTAACAGAAGGTAGGAGTACATCAGTGAACTCCCTTTCCAAAACACTGATTTATTCATCAGAACCATGTAATGAGGCTGTAGACTACTTCAGTTCTTGGTATCAGGCTTGCCTTTAGAACAAATTATAATTCTTTACACCAAGGGATTACCAAAGCCAATACCCATCATATGTGGTTTATACAAATTCATCAATGAATTTGCACACTCTACAAGTTTATGAATTCATTTTCATGTGGTTTCAATGTCTCCCCTACTTACACATATACACAAGAGAGAAGTAACCAGCAAACAACAAATATGCCATAGAAAAGCAATTCTGCAATGGTTCAGGTTTTATGTTGCAATAATGTTCAAATCCCAGCTTCCAGGATTCAGTCTACTGTATCAGCAATAATGAGTAAAACTACTGAAACTCATTAAAGAACTTACTAATCAGTACGTTAATTGAGGCTATCTGCTTCCTATTATACAGAGACAAATTAAGCAGGTTACAATGGTTCCCAGAAAACATCTGTGGAAGCATGTCAAAATTAATGATAAATAAAATACAGCTCCCTTTGTGGATGATTTTTCACCCAGCTGCATCTAAAAAGGTGTAATCGAAGAAAACTATTCATTATTTGTTAAATCAGAGTAAAATCCCCAAACCACTGATAGGATTTTTCTTATAACCTTTTTTTAATTAGAGATGATCAGACCTTAAAATACCCACCAACTTGCTCCACATAATATGAGTTAGAAACAAAGCAAAGGTTTTCTGGATATAAATCTACAAAATGTATGTGAAATATATAGAATACATGATAATAGCCTTAAGAATACTGTGCTTTATTGCATAAATCAAATTATCTTTCAAAGAAAAAATTGGGGGCTGGCGCCGTGGCTCATGTGGTTAATCCTCCGCCTGCAGCACCAGCAACCCATATGGGCACCAGTTCTAGTCCCGGTTGTTCCTCTTCCAGTCAGCTCTCTGCTGTGGCCCAGGAAGGCAGTGGAGGATGGCCCGGGTGCTTGGGCCCCTGCATCCCCATGGGAGACCAGGAGGAAGCACCTGGCTCCTGGCTTTGGATTGGCACAGCGCTGGCCATAGCAGCCATTTGGGAAGTGAACCAAAGGAAGGAAGACCTTTCTCTGTCTCTCCCTCTCACTGTCTATAACTCTACCTGTCAAATAAATAATAAAAAAAAGAAAAAATTGGTTGTTTTTAGAAAAATTCCTTCTATCAAGACTCTCCTCTTTGGTGAAGCAATTAAACTATTTGGGGCAACATAGTGGGACACAGAGGAATAACAAAAAGAGGAAATTTAAGTTATTGAATTATTTGTTTATGTGCTTATTTGAATATGTACAACTCTGTATGTGTTTGAAAACAACATCATGAAATCACCACTCTCCATTATACACAGAACGTGTGACAGACTAAAATCATGTCATCCTCCTGCTTAGACTGATCAATAGTTTAACTTTGATCTTAAGACAGAAGTTTTAATAGAAGATCTTAATAGAGTTCTTGATCGAAAACACAAGTCCTATATGAAATAGACTTGCATTTCCCTATCAGCTTCATCTTCTCCCATTCTCTCCTTTATCATGATGCTTTACACTTGATTTTATATTAACTGTGTCTTGGTCCTCATAGACCCCACCTTCTTTGTATATGCCATTCCTTCCTTCTGCAGGGCTCTCCCTCCCATTGTACTCTTAATACGTTTTACCTTGGTAATCCTCAGTCTCTATTTAATTATCAATTTATATGTCGTTCCTCTATGTGAAGTCTAGAATGTAAGCTTTCCTTTTAACATTTTCTTATTGCACAGTGCCTCCTTCTAAAATGATCAATGGATTTATTGGATGAATGTTTAGTAGTGAAATTGAGAGGATCATTCATTCAGTTTGTGTGAAAAATGAGAGGAGAACATAATAGGTAAACAGCTGGATGAGGAATGGTGTCATTCACAGGGATAGGGTGTAGGAATGAAACTGAGAAAGGAAATAGTAAGTGTAATCTGGGGCATGTTTAGACATAATTGTTTCCAGAAGCTCCATATGGAAATATCTAGCTCTTAGTGGTATATAGGGTAAGGAACAAATGTATAACACATGATTGGGCATAGATTTAGGAGCTTTCACTCTGAAGATGTTAAATGAATCGTGGGAGTGATTGAGATCTCCAAAGACGATCTGAAAGAGGAAGAAGAGGAATGAATATAGGGTATAAGATTGAAGCTAGATTTTAAGGGCTGGTTATAGGAAAAGGGAGGGTAGTGAACAGAAACAGTCACAATAGTAAGAGGAAACCCAAGAGAGTAAGTGACACAAAGGCAAAAGAAATGCTCTTCTTCAACAGAGCCAAATATATCTAAAAGGTTCAGGACAAAACGGACTGAAACAGTTTGATGCTGACCAAAAATAATAACCTTGGCAGCAGCGATACTACTCAAGTGCTAGGAGAGAAATGAATGAAAAGGAAGCAAAAAAGGTACAGTTTACAATGAAGACATTGTGAATGGAGACAGTATTGTATCTAGAGGATCTGAGATGTAGAAGTCTGTGTATGTGTAAGTGTGTGTTTTATTGTGTAGGACAAAAGAATATTCAACTGCTTTATGGAAAGGAAGCTACAAGGAAGCTGAGGTGAGGCTAAGAAAATAAAATATCAGTAAATCAGGTCTTTTGTGTGGTGTAAAATGAGAGAGAAAGATTAGGCAAACATGGTTAGGAAAACATGGAAAATTGAAAAGCACTTTTAAATACATGGCTGAATCAAACTTTACTAGTTTGCAAATTCCTCAGCTATGTTAAGCACCTCAGATAGAAAGGCAAGATTATTAAATTAATCAATATGTTTTCCTTGTGCAAGCTAAACTGTGAAACAGATAAGAGTTGAAAATATTGCTAAATGAGTCAGGAAACAAAGTTGAAGTCCAACATGAGTAAGACATGAAATAAAGACAGGAGTAGGGTGAGAAGGCTGATAGAGAAAATGAGATGGGCCAAAATATTGAACAATATTGAAATGTTGAGATTGATCAACTATAACTTCTTTAGACAACTTGAAATTTAGGAAATAAAGCATAAAGTAGAATGTTTGAATTGAATATCTGAAAAGGGTAACATTTCCATATAGTGGGAAGGCTCAGAGTAAGATCATGGGGAAGAATAGATGGCATGGTATAGAAGTAATGACACTTAAAACTAAGAAATGCAGGGGTCAAAGAACCCAAAGAGTTCAAAAGCCAGCTCCTCACTATGTCTTAGCCACACTAGATGATCACAAAACTTCCAAGTGGAGAATAAATGTATGATCTAGATAGCAAGTCTTCTATGAATAAGGTGAATAGTCAGTAGTTAGTATATGACAGTGAAGCAAAATGTACATTGTAAAAGAGCCAAATGCCATGATGGCAAATGAATATGGGAGTAATGGTCTAAATTTACCATTAATGAAAGAGAGGAGAGACATTCAAATTTTTAACCTTGAATTAAAATATCTAATATGCCGGTGTCCATACCACCCATATTTCTCTATACCATCCTCAAACACCACTGACTAAATATATAAAAGGAACAAACAAAATGCCAAGGAGTGTTGAGAACACTGTGAGTATAAACTGATATCTTGTATCTGCATATTTTCTTTTTCTTTTTTTTAAACTATTATTAAATGAATATAAATTTCCAAAGTACAGCTTATGGATTACAATGGCTTCCCCCCCATAACTCCCCTCCCACCCGCAACCCTCCCCTTTCCCACTCCCTCTCCCCTTCCATTCACATCAAGATTCATTTTCAATTCTTTTTATATACAGAAGATAAGTTTAGTATATATTAAGTAAAGACTTCAACAGTTTGGCCTCACATAACAACACCAAGTGAAAAATACTGTTGGAGTACTAGTTATAGCATTAAATCACAATGTATAGCACATTAAGGACAGAGATCCTACATGATATTTTTTGAAAATTGATTAATTTTCTATGCAATTTCCAATTTAAAGCCAAGTTTTTTTTTTTCATTTTCAATTATCTTTATATACAGACAATCGATTCAGTATATACTAAGTAAAGATTTCATCAGTTTGCACCCACACGGAAACACAAAGTATAAAAATACTGTTTCAGTACTAGTTATAACATTACATCACATTGGACAACACATTAAGGACAGATTCCACACGAGACGTAAGTACACAGTGACTCCTGTTGTTGATTTAACAATTTGACATTCTTGTTTATGGCATCAGTAATCTCCCTAGGCTCTAGTCATGAGTTGCCAAGGCTATGGAAGCCTTTTGAGTTCACCGACATTGATCTTATTCCGACAGGGTCATAGTCAAAGTGGAAGTTCTCTCATCCCTTCAGAGAAAGGTACCTCCTTTGATGGCCCCGTTCTTTCCACTGGGGTCGCACTCACAGAGATATTTCATTTAGGTCTTCTTCTTCTTTTTTTTCTTTTCCATGGTATCTTGGCTTTCCATGCTTACAATACTCTCATGGGCTCTTCAGCCAGATCTGAATGCCTTAAGGGCTGATTCTGAGGCCAGAGTGTAGTTTAGGACATCTGCCATTCTATGAGACTGCTGTGTCTCCCACTTCCCATGTTGGATCATTCTCTCCCTTTTTGGTTCCATCAGTTAGTATTAGCAGACACTAGTCTTGTTTGTGTGATCCCTTTGACTCTTAGACCTATCAGTGTGATCAATTGTGAACTGAAAGTGATCACTTGGACTAGTGAGATGGCATTGGTACATGCCACCTTGATGGGATTGTATTGGAATCCCCTGGCACGTTTCTAACTCCACAATTTGGGGCAAGTTCGAGTGAGCATGTCCCAAATTGTAAATCTACTCCCTCTCTTATTCCCACTCTTATATTTAACAGGAATCCCTTTTCAGTTAAAATTTAAACACCTAAGGATAATTGTGTGTTAATTACAGAGTTCAACCAATAGTACTAGAACAAAAAAAAATACTAAAATGGATAAAGTATTACATTGTACATCAGCAGTCAGGACAAGAGCTGATCAAGTCACTGTTTCTCATAGTGTCCATTTTACTTCAACAGGTTTCCCCTTTGGTGCTCAGTTATTTGTCGCTGATCAGGGAGAACATATGATATTTGTCTCTTTGGGACTGGCTTAATTCCCTCAGCATGATGTTTTCCATATTCCTCCATCTTGTTGCAAATGACCGGATTTCACTGTTTTTGACTGCTGTATAGTATTCCATAGAGTACATGCCCCATAATTTCGTTGTCCAGTCTATTGTTGATGGGCATTTGGGTTGGTTCCAGGTCTTAGCTATTGTAAATTGAGCTGCAATAAGCATTAATGTGCAGACAGCTGTTTTGTTTGCCAATTTAATTTCCTTTGGATAAATACCAAGGAGTGGGATTGCTGGGTTGTATGGTAGGGTGATATTCAGGTTTCAGAGGAATCTCCAGACTGATTTCCATAGTGGCTTAACCAGTTTGCATTTCCACCAACAGTGGGTTAGTGTCCCTTTTTCCCCACATCCTCTCCAGCATCTTGAACATTTTTTCATGCATCTGTTTGACATTTGGATTTCCTCTTTTGAAAAATGTCTATTGAGGACCTTGGCCCATCTCTTAAGTGGGTTGTTTGTTTTGTTGTTGTGGAGTTTCTTGATTTTTTTGAAGATTCTGGTTATCAACCCTTTATTTGTAGCATAGTTTCCAAACATTTTTTCCCATTCTGTTGGTTGCCTCTTCACTTTCCTGTCTGTATCATTTACAGTACAGAAACTTCTCAATTTGATGCAATCCCAAATGTTAATTTTTGCTTTGACTGCCTGTGCTTCTGGGGTCTTTTCCTAGAAGTCTTTGCCTGTACCTATATCTTGCAAGGTTTCTCCAATGCTCTCTAATAATTTGATGGTGTCAGGTTGTAGATTTGAATCTTTAATCCATGTTGAGTGAATTTTTGTGTAAGCTGAAAGGTAGGGGTCTTGCTTCATGCTTCTACACGTGGAAATCCAATTTTCCCAGCACCATTTATTGAATAGACTGTCCTTACTAAAGGGATTGGTTTTGGATCCTTGATCAAATATAAGTTGGCTGTAGATGTTTGGATTTATTTCTGGTGTTTCTATTCTGTTCCATTGGTCTATCCATCTGTTTCTGTACCAGTACCATGCTATTTTCATAACAATTGCCCTGTAGTATGCCCTGAAATCTGGTATTGTGATGCCTCCAGCTTTGTTTTGGTTGTACAACATTGCTTTAGCTATCCGAGGTCTCCTGTGTCTCCATATGAATTTCAGCATCATTTTTTCCAGATCTGAGAAGAAAGTCTTCGGGATCTTGATGGGTATTGCATTGAATGTATAAATTGCTTTTGGGAGAATGGACATTTTGATGATATTGATTCTTCCAATCCATGAGCATGGAAGATTTTTCCATTTTTTTGTATCCTCCTCTATTTCTTTCTTTAAGATTTTGTAATTCTCATCATAGAGATCTTTAACATCTTTGGTTAAGTTTATTCCAAGGTATTTGATTGTTTTTGTAGCTATTGTAAATTGGATTGATCTTACAAGTGCTCCCTCAGCCATGGCATTGACTGTGTATACAAAGGCTGTTGATTTTTGTGCATTGATTTTATATCCTGCTACTTTGCCAAACTCTTCGATGAATTCCAATAGTCTTTTAGTAGAGTACTTTGCGTCCCCTAAATAAAGAATCATATCATCTGCAAAGAGGGATAGTTTGAGTTCTTCTTTCCCAATTTGTATCCCTTTAATTTCTTTTTCTTGCCTAATACCTCTGGCTAAAACTTCCAGAACTATATTGAATAGCAGTGGTGAGAGTGTGCATCCCTGTCTGGTACCAGATCTCAATGGAAATGCTTCCAAATTTTCCCCATTCGATAGGATGTTGCCGTGGGCTTTTCATAAATTGTTTGATTGTATTGAGAAATGATCCTTCTATACCCAGTTTGCTTAGAGTTTTCATCATGAAAGGGTGTTTTATTATATCACATGCTTTCTCTGCATCTATTGAGGTAATCATATGGTTTTTCTTCTGAAGTCTGTTAATGTGGTGTATCACATTGATTTTTTTGAGGACACTGAACCATCCCTGCATACCAGGCATAAATCCCACTTAGTCTGGGTGGATGATCTTTCTGATGTGTTGTTGCATTCTATTGGCCAGAATTTTATTGAGGATTTTTGCATCTATGTTCATCAGGGATATTGGTCTGTAAATCTCTTTCAATGCTGCATCTTTCTCAGGCTTAGGAATTAAGGCGATGCTGGCTTCATAGAAAGAATTTGGGAGGATTCCCTCTTTTTCGATTGTTCTGAATAGTTTGAGAAGAATTGGAGTTAGTTCATCTTTAAATATCTGGTAGAATTCAGCAGTGTATCGATCTGGTCCTGGGCTTTTCTTTGTTGGGAGGGCCTTTATTACTGTTTCAATTTCTGTCTCAGTTATGGGTCTGTTTAGGTTTTCTATGTCTTCCTGGTTCAATTTAGGTAGGTTGCATGTGTCCAGGAATCTATCCATTTCTGATAGATTTCCCTGTTTGCTGGCATACAATTCCTCATAGTAATTTCTGATGATTCTTTTTATTTCTGTGGTGTCTGTTGTTACATTTCTTTTTTCATTTCTGATTTTATTGATTTGGGTCTTTTTTCTTCTTTTTTTAGTTAGTTGTTCCAATGGGTGCCAATTTTGTTTATTTTTTCAAAAAACCATCTCCTCGTTTGGCTGATTTTTTGTAATGTTTTTTTTTGGATTCAATCCTGTTGATTTCTTCTCTGATTTTAATTATTTCTCTTCTCCTACTAGATTTGGGTCTGGTTTGCTGCATATTTTCTAGATCCTTGAGATGAAATCAAAGCCCATCTACTTGGTGCCTATCCAAATTCTTGATGTTGGCACCTATTGCTATAAACTTTCCTCTTAACACTGCTTTTGCTGTATCCCATGAGTTTTGGTATGTTGTGCTGTTATCCTCATTTACTCCCAGAAAATTTTTGATTTCTCTTTTAATTTCTTTTTTTTATTTTTATTTTTTTTATTTGTTTGGACAGGCAGAGTGGACAGTGAGAGAGAGAGACTGAGAAAAAGGTCTTCCTTTGCCATTGGTTCACCCTCCAATGGCCGCCGCAGCCGGCGCACCATGCTGATTCGAAGGCAGGAGCCAGGTGCTTCTCCTGGTCTCCCATGGGGTGCAGGGCCCAAGTACTTGGGCCATCCTCCACTGCACTCCCTGGCCACAGCAGAGAGCAGGCCTGGAAGAGGGGCAACCAGGACAGAATCCGATGCCCCGACTGGGACTAGAACCTGGTGTGCCGGCTCCCCAAGGCGGAGGATTAGCCTATTGGGCTGCGGCGTCGGCCCAATTTCTCTATAATTTCTTCTATGACCCATTGTTCATTCAGGATCATGTTATTCAATCTCCATGTGTTTGCATATGCTCTAGGGATTCCTGAGTTGCTAATTTCCAACTTCATTCCCCTATGGTCTGAGAAGCTGCATCATATGATTCTAATTCTTTTGAATTTGCTGAGACTTGCTTTATGGCCTTGTAGGTGGTCAGTCCTAGAGTAGGTTCCATGTACTGCTGAGGAGAATGTAAATGCTTTATGTGTAATATGACAAGTTGTGTAGGTATCTGTTAGATCCATTTGGGCTATAGTTTCGTTTAAATCTACTGTCTCCTTGTTGATCTTCTGTCCTGTTGATCTATTTCTGAGAGTGGAGTATTGAAGCCCCCCAGTACTATTGTATTGGAATCTAAGTCTCCCTTTAAGTCCCTTAATATATCTTTTAAATAAACCGGTGCCCTGTAATTAGGTGCATATACATTGATAATCGTTATATCTTCCTGTTGAATTGATCCCTTAATCTTTATATAGTGCCCCTCTTTGTCTCTCTTAACAGTTTTGTGTTAATGTTTATGTTGTCCAATATTAAGATAGTTACGCCCACTCTTTTTTCATTTCTTTTGGCATGGTATATTGTTTTCCAGCCTTTCACAATCAGTCTGTATTTTACTTTGTTGGAAACATGTGTTTTTTGTAAGCAGCAAAAAGATGGGTTTTGTTCCTTAACCCAATAAGCCAATCTGTGTCTTTTAACTGGACAGTTCAGGCCATTAACATTCAATGTGACTATTGAGAATGAGTTACTTTGCCCTGCCATTTGCCAAAGATATTTTCTAATATATGTTTTGAACTTCCTGTGATCTTTTGCTGTGAGGTTTCCTTCCTTTACCTTCTTTTATATTGATGACCGTGTTTCTGTGTTTCTGTGTGTAACACGTCTTTAAGCATCTTTTGCAGGGCTGGACAAGTGGCGACAAATTCTTTCAATTTCTGTTTGCTGTGAAAGGTCTTTATTTCACCTTTATTCACAATTGAGAGCTTTGCAGGATATAATATTCTGGGCTGGCAGTTTTTCTCTCTTAGTACCTGGGCTATATCTCGCCATTCCCTCCTAGCCTGTAGGGTTTCTGATGAGAAGTCAGCTGTGAGTCTAATTGGAGATCCTCTAAGAGCAAACTGACTTTTCTCTCATGCACATTTTAGGATCTTTTCTTTATGTTTCACTGTGGTGAGTTTAATTACAACGTGTCTTGGTGAGCATCTCTTTTGGTCATGTTTATTAGGGCTTCTATGAGCTTCCTGTACTAGGATGTCTCTGTCCTTCTCCAAACCTGGGAAATTTTCTGCTAGTATCTCACTAAAAAGGCCTTCTAATCCTTTCTCCCTCTTCATGCCTTCAGGAACTCCTAGAACCTGAATGTTGGGGTTTTTAATAGTATCCTGTAGATTCCCAACAATATTTTTTTAGATATTTAATTTCCTCTTCTTTTCTTTGGTTTGACTGTATACTTTCCTCTTCTCTGTCTTCTAAGTCCGATATTCTCTCTTCTGCTTCACCCATTCTGTTTTTAAGGCTCTCTAATGTGTTTGTCATTTGATCTATTGAGTTCTTCATTTCATTATGATTTCTCATCACTATCACAGTTTCATGTTCTACTAGTTGTTTCATTTCATTTTGATTCCTCCTTAATATTTCATTTTCACATGACATATTTTCTATCCTGTCCAGTAAGGATTTCTGTAGTTCAAGAATTTGTTTTTGAGAACTTCTTAATCTTCTTATCAATTTTTTGAGATCTGCTTCTTGCATTTCTTCTATCTCATCATCTTCATAATCTTGAATTTGGGTGTCTTTATCATTTGTGTGTGTCATAGTGTCTTCCTTGTTCTTGTTACCTCGGTTTCTGCGTTTGTTTGACATTGTGGAGATATTCTTTGGTTCTTCACTGTGGTGCTTTTTCTCATAATACTATGACTCTAGATTAAGTGGATTGTCTGCTTTTGATGGATCCTTAGAAGTTATGATGGGTGTGGCCAGAGAGCTTTGTTTGGTTCTTCAGGGTTAAGGGTGTGCCACAGGTGAATCACCCAGATTGTCCTCTCCCTCGCTCATTCTCTCTCTCTCTCTTTTTTTTTTTTTTTTTGACTCAGTTGGGAATTAATTCAACACAGCTGAGTGGAATTGAGGGTAGTTGATGTATGAAATCTGGCCCCTGTGGGTATTCATCTGATCTACCCCTGGGACCACAGAAAGAGTTGATGCAGCCCTCAGTGTGGTCTCAAATTTCTCCGCAGTCTCTCACCGGGTCACCAAGGTTACCGAGTTTATGTACTGGGTGAGTTCTCTCGCCCCCCCCTCAGATTTTCACAGTCTCAGTTCGTTAGTTGTCCACACTTTCACTATGTCTTAACCTCCTGTTATTTCTCCCCTGCTTGGCTAATGTCGGACGCCGCTTTATATATGTAAAATGGCCACTGCTCTTTGTCTTGCTCAGCTTTGTAAGGTGAGTGGAGAGACAGACTAGTGTCCATGCCAGTTCCCCTTATGTATTCGTTTTTTTCTCTCCTCTAGTCAGCCTGGTAAACTTTCGCCAGGGGGGCTTCAGGTCTTGCTCCCTCTAGGCTCCTTCTGCCTTTCCCCACCAATGTCTTGGTTTACCGAGGTTTTTGTCTCACCTCCCCTTCCAGCTCTGGTGCACAAACTCTGCGGCTGGGCTTCCATGCAGTGGGCAACCTTGCTCTCCCCATAAGTCCTCCATGTCACATCCACTAGATCAGGAAGAATTTGCTCTGCAATTTTTTCCTGAGCCTTTTCCTGAGGCTACAGTAACTCCACTTTTATTAAACTATCTTTTCCCAGACTATCGGTGCGTGCCCTCACTATTCCGCCATCTTGGCTGTGCCCCCAGATCAAATAATATTGTTGTGTTTGCACTGCTTTACATAAGTACAATTTGATGCTCTTTAGACATGGGATGCACTTTTTATTTTTTTTTCACCCAAAGAAACCTTTTATTTATTGAATACAAGCTTCATACATTTAATAAATACAACATTAGCAATATAGTGATTCTTCCCACCATATTTGACCTCCCACCCACACCCCACCCCTTCTCCTGCTCCCTCTCCTATTGCCAGTTCCATCCTCTACTAAGATCCATTTTTTATTAACTTTATACACAGAAACCAACTCTATACTAAGTAAAGAATTCAACAATTTGCCCAAAAAACATACCAAAAAAAAAAATTCTTGGCCTGCGCCGTGGCTCAACAGGCTAATCCTCCGCCTAGTGGCACTGGCACATCGGGTTCTAGTCCTGGTTGGGGCGCCAGATTCTATCCCACTTGCCCCTCTTCCAGGCCAGCTCTCTGCTATGGCCCGGGAAGGCAGTGGAGGATGGCCCAAGTCCTTGGGCCCTGCACCCGCATGGGAAACCAGGAGAAGCACCTGGCTCCTGGCTTCAGATCAGCGCAATGTGCCAGCTGTAGCAGCCATTGGAGGGTGAACCAACGGCAAAAAGGAAGACCTTTCTCTCTGTCTCTCTCTCTCTCACTATCCACTCTGCCTGTCAAAAAAAAATCTTCAACAGTTGAAACAAGGGCTGTTCAAATCATTGCATCTTGAAGTTAATTTCACTTTTTTTAAGAAACTTAATTAATTTTTAAAAAGTACCCAAGAATGATATATCTTTCATGAGCACTTAGACATAATTATAATACAACTCTTTGAAGACAGAGGACCTAAATGAGAAGTTAGAGCACAGTGACTCCTGTTGTTTATTAAACAATTAACGCTCTTATGTATGACATCAGTGATCACTCAATGCTCTTGACGTGAGCTGCCAAGGACACAGAAACCGTTTGAATCCACAAACTCAACCAGTATGTAGACAGGGCTATGAGCAAAATGGAAATTCTTTCCTCCCTTCAGAGAAAAGTACCTCCTTTGATGATCATTTCTTTCCACTGGGGTCTCACCCACTGAGGTCCTTTATGTAGGACTTTTTTGCCATGGTGTCTTAGCTTTCCATCCCTGAAATTATCTCGTGGGCTTTTCAGCCAGTCCAGAATGCCTTAAGGACTGTTTCTGAGGTCAGAGTGCTACTTAAAGCGATTGTCATTCTTTGAGTCTGTTGTGTGGACTGCTTCCCATGTTGGAGCATTCCTCCTTTTTAATTCTATCTATTATTATTACTAGATCCTTAATCTTATCCATAAGATCATTTTAACACTCAAGATAGTATTTTTACCACCCAGTTTAAAGAGATTTGGGGTCCCATGGCAAGTTTTTAAATTGTACCCTTAGAAGTAAGTCCTTAGGAATCTATGCAGAACTATAGAGCTTTACAGTTTCAAACTTCATACACTTCATAATTACAACTTTAGGAACATGGTGATTCCTCCCATAGTGCTGCCCTTCCATCCATATTCCCACTCTTCTTCTTCCTCTCTCTTTTTCCACTGTTATTTTTATTTAGATCTATTTTCAATTGACTTTATATACATATGTTTATGTTAAGAGTTCAACAAATAGTGTAAAAAACCTGTTCCTCAACAGTTTTTTGCATAGCACCAACTCCCTATTTTCTTATGACCTCATTTCCATATGTGTTTTTCCTGTATCCACATCTCAGAGGAGTTTGAATACTCAACAAATTCTCTAGATTCCTCTCCTACCCTCCTAATCCACTCACTACCACCAACACAAAAGCAAAAGAAAGGCTGAATTCTTGTCTGTCTCCATTTCCCTTAGTACTCAGGGAATTTCCAAATATAATATTTAGGGGCCAATTAAACTAGAACACAGGGTAGAATGGAGAGTGACTCTGTGCTAGTGAGAAATCAAGTGGAGATCAAACATGAAAATACTTTAAAAAGTTGTATATAAAGATAATTGAAAATGGAAAAAAAAAAACCCTTGGTTTTAAATTGGAAATTACATAGAAAAATAATCAATCTTTTTTAAAAAAATATCTTGCAGGATCTCTGTCATTAATGTGATGTACACTGTTATTTAATGCTATAACTAGTACTCCAACAGTATTTTTTCACTTTGTGTGCTATGTGAGGGCAAACTGTTGAAATCTTTATATATACTAAACTGATTTTCTGTATATAAAGAGAATTGAAAATGAATCTTGATGGGAATGGAAGAGGAGAGTGAGTGGGAAAGGGGAGGGTTGCGGGTGGGGGGGAAGTTGTGTGTGTGGGAGCCTTTGTAATCCATAAGCTGTACTTTGGAAATTTATATTCATTAAATAAAAAAAAAGTTCTTTAAAAATGGAATTAAAAGATAAGTTTATTTTGACACAAAGAAATTTTAAAATTCATGCAGTTTTTCATAAGACATCTCCCACACACTTTTTGAAGTACCCTTATATTACTGTTAAATTTAAGGAAGATTTGATATCCGAAGTAGTGCAGTTTTGTCTTGGTTTATCTTTCTAGTGTTTTTTTTTTGTTTGTTTGTTTGTTTGTTTTTGACAGGTAGAGTTATAGACAGTGAGAGGGAGAGACAGAGAAAGATCTTCCTTCCTTTGGTTCACTTTCCAAATGGCTGCTATGGCCAGCGCTGTGCCAATCCAAAGCCAGGAGCCAGGTGCTTCCTCCTGGTCTCCCATGGGGATGCAGGGGCCCAAGCACCCGGGCCATCCTCCACTGCCCTCCCAGGCCACAGAACTGCGCTGGACTGGAAGTGGAGCAGCCGGGACTAGAACCGGTGCTCATGTGGGATGCTGGCACCACAGGTGGAGGATTAACCAAGTGAGCCACAGTGCTGGCCCCTGAAGTGCAGTTTTGTAACTGAAAGTCAACAAAAATCTAAGTTAGCAATAGACTTAATATGCAGCTAAAAATAGATTTTCTAGTAAAAAAGCAGATTATAGCTTTCCTTTGTTGCACAACTTCCAACTATTAGTCCGTGGACACATTGTATTTCAAAAACCATGAGAAAAAGTACCATGATGCAAAGACATTCTTACAATGGACAGGAGTACTAATTTGCCATTGCCAGATGATTTATCACACCAGATATTAATACTGATCAAGGGTTGATGGCTTAAGCATGGTCCACAAAGGGGCAACATGGAGATAAGTATAGTACCTGCAGAAATATCAGAGAATGTCATTGTTCTCAACCATTCTACATGGCCTATGATTTATATTTTTAAGTAAAGCAATAGTATTAAAACAAAAATGTGGATGGAAAAGAAAGAGTTGAAAAGCAAAAGAATAGCAGGCAAGCCAGACAGGTCTGGTAATTGATTACAACGAAGAACCTGTTGTATAGCATTCATTTACTTATTCATTCAATGAATATTTACTAAGCTCTATGCTAAACTCTGTGGTATGCTCACAGTGATGCCTGGGAGAAAGAGAGTAAAAGTACTAGTTTTATTGCAGCTTAGGATCTAGACGGCTACTTGATATGAAGTTTCCAGCAATCTAATTTTGTTTTATCATCTAACAAATAATAGTACTATTTGAATGAGAGAAAAATAATACAATTCATACAACATACACATGGGAACAGGCAGACTAGAAATATTAACATACTATGTGGTTCATCCTTTCAGGGACCTAAACTGGCAAGCAAGAGCAAGAACATGCATTCTATCAAAACAACTAAACAAACAAATGGGTCTCATTTTGGGAGAGATACAGTGAAAACTGTACTTTCGAGTAGAAATTATTACGTGACTCTTACACCAGCAGAGCAGCAACGAAAATCCTGATCAAGTACCATCATAAATAGACAAACAATTTCAAAAAGCAGGATTAGAATGCACTTTAAGAATTAAAAGGGATTGAGATTACACATCTAAAATTAGATAATACATTTGATTGAGAAGGCTTTGTTACAACTTGTGGTGAAAGCTATGGTAGGCCCAGAGATATAATCTCTTCAGGCTCCCCATAGAGCCCCTACTGGGTTCTTAGACAGAGAAAAATGACCTTGTGTCAAGGCCTGGTGATGATCAGCCTTTTTCAGCCTTTTGAGAAAACAGAAAGGTCCCCGGAACATCAAAGAATGTGCCATTTTCCCCACCTCCTTCCTCTGATCCCACTGCAGTATTTTCCCACCTAGATGGACGGTACATGGCAAACGGCCCAGTCTATTCATGTGCTTGATGGCCTACTAAATTGTTCACTAATATTTCTGACACTGGCTCTATGAGGCTGTCATGGAAGTCATTTCTTTTACAGATTCACTCCTCACACAGCATCCCCTTTGACAGTGAGTAGCATAAAAGGCCATTGAAATCAAGACTCACAAACCCCTTCTGCCAAGGATAAAGGAACTTCCTGGGGGTACTTCAAGCACTTTGTTACACAGCTGAATGAGATGAAAGGAAGCAAATCCTGTTGATGGTCATTCAGAAGCAGCCAGATTGCTCTGCTGTGTGCCTTCCCTGTAGATCGCCAATTTACTCTTATTGTTTAATTTTCATGGAGCCCTGACAGCACCCAGTGTAGTATACAGCACCCCCCCCCCACACACACACAGTCCAAGCCTTTGTAAAGAGCTGATACGCAAGAGAGATATGTGACAGAGGAGCCCTTCCTGGGAGATGGGTTCATATTTGCCCGACTATTTGTTTTTCTTGCTGGTTAGCTTTATTTTATCCAAAAGGAAATCCAGGGCCATGCAGTGACTCACATTTGAAGACCAACAGCACCCGCACAGCCTGAATCACTGTCGACAGAAAAGTGGCCTCTTGTAAAGTCAGGACTTCCAGATAAAGCTGGATGACTGAAGCAAATGTTTCTTTTAATCAACTGCTTGAGTATTTTTGTGATGTAATCAAGAAACCGATAGATTTCAAGTCTTTTAGCTTGCCTTTCCCTTTCTGCCTCACATCTGGACAAGCTGTTAAGAAGTTAGGTGTGCATTCCTTTGGCACTGGTAGGAATTTGAAATCATATAAGCCTCAGCTCAAGAGAGGGAAGGACCATCCCCAGTCCATGCCCTAAACACAGTGAGTACCAAAGCAGGCTACTACTCTGCTCTCTGAAGCCATTTAGGACCTGCGAAGGAGCCTTTCCTGTTCTCCCAGAAATGTGTGTTATTTGCGAGGTAAATATTTTCCTACTAGCTTACATATGGCAGCACCATTCTCAAATTCAACCACATTTTCAGTAGAAAGTCTGTCCCAACTCATAATGGGGACCATTATAATAACAATTATCCAAATAGTTATCTTAATTCTCAGATGGTGACTGGCAACTAGAAATTAAAGGTGGCCTCTTAGGTCCCTATTTTCTAAAGCCAACTCCTGTATTGTCCTTTATAAGTCTAGATTAAACAGGAAGAGGGAACTGGAACAGGGTGTAGAATACTCCAGTGGTTTAATGAGAAGATTCAGACACTATTGTCATTTATCAGTTCTTCTAGGAAACTATTGCTTCAGTTTCTCCATTGAATTTTCATAGAGTTAACTAAAAATTTGTCAATAAAAAGCAATAAAGGATGTCAATGAAGCATTCTTTGGCCCTTAGAAAAAGGATTCCACAAATGTCTAAACAAACAAGATAGGGGTGAGCATCTGGCAGAGCAGTTAAGGTGCCACTTGGTTACACCTGCATCCCATATCAGAAGAGAGCCTGAGTTTGAGTCCTGGCTTATCTCCTAATTCTAGCTTTCTGCACTAATTCTGGAAGGCATAGGTGATGGCTCAACTAGTGTGGTTCCTGTCACCCACATGGGCGACCTACATTGAGTTCTGCCCAACCTAGCTGTTGCAGGCAGTTGGAAAGTAAAGCAGCAGAAAGGAAATAGCCGCCCCCCCGCCCCTCTTTTTTTTCTCCCTCCAACATCTACCTTTCAAACAAAATTAGCTAATTAATTAAATTTAAAAGAAGAGAGAGGGGGATAGGAATAGAAAAAAAAAGCTGAATAAAATTATCCTCAGATCAACCAGCTAATTGACATTCGACCGTTCCATTATCTGCTTAGAGTCCCAGAAATGTGGCACTTTAGATCCCTAGAACACTGACCAGAGTAGCCAGTAATAGAAGTAAAATCAGATGTGAGGTAAGAAGTCGGAGGTTTCTGTTTCATCTTTGCCAATGACCAGCTGACTACAGTCAATTTAACTGCATATCAGTTTTCCTTCTTCTAAAATGGTGATAATAGTCCTATCGTGGCTACTTCATAGATTTTTCTTTGAGCATCAAAATATCACAGCATATATAAAAGCTGTCTATAAAGTATCATATGGTACCCAAATATAGCCCATTTTTGAAGTACATTGTCTTAGTCTCTGTAGAGTGCTACAACAAAATGTGAGAAGCCAGGTAGCTAAGAAATAACACAAATGCATTTCTCACAGTTTTGGATGCTCTAAGTCCAAGATCAATGTGCTGACATATTTGGCATCTGTGAGAACCCACTTTCTGGCTCACAGAGGATGTTTGCCGATTTTGTCCCTACATAGTAGAAGGATAAAAGGAGCTCTTTGGCCCATGCCTCTTTTACAAACACATAATACCATTCAAGAGAGCTTTGCCCTTATGCCCTAATCACACCCAAAGGCCTCACCCCCTAATGCTGTAACACTGGTAATTAGCTTTTCAACATATGAATTTGAGGAGCCACAAAAGCTCAGACGATAACACCCATATATCATTTCCCTGTGAAAGTTCTCACTCAGGACTCTGTGGATCTTAAACAGACTATTAATTTCCATTTACAAGCAATTATAACAAACTTTGTTTCCTTTGTCTTTAACAGTTTAACAGTAGCCACCTGGAACAAACAAAACTGGTTTTCCATAACATTCATTGCAACTACCATTTATTCAGGACCTACCAGGTGCATTGAGGGTAGCATTATTTTACACAAGCACAGGAACAAATGGGCAAATAGACATCAAAGGGGGAAGCCAGCTGTGATCATCAGTCATAAGGATCTGGGGAGTCCAGGGGGCTGGAAAGTGAATATACATACTTTGATTGGCCTTGGCTAATCGTATAAGAATAAATGATACTGGACAAAGGATGCTTTTTGGAAGTTCAGTATATCAGGGCCACCACTGTGGCATAGAATTTTAATCCTCTGCCTGCAGTGTTGGCATCCCATTTGGGCACTGGTTCCACTGTTCCACTTCCCATTAAGCACCCTGCTAATGTGCCTGGGAAAGCAGTGGAAGATGGCCTGAGTGCTTGGACCCTTGCATCCACATGGGAGATCTGGAAGAAGCTACTGGTTCTTGACTTCAACCTGGCCCATCCCCGGCTGTTTGTTGATTTTCATTTGGGGAATGAACCAGCAGATGGAAGGTTCTCTCTCTCTCTCTCTCTTTCTCTCTCTCTCTCTCTCTCTCCCTCTGTATCTCTGCCTTTAAAATAAATAATGACATTTTAAAAAGTTCAATGTATTTATTTAAAAAGGTAGAAACTATTATAAAGCTAGTTTTGCAAAGTTTCCATTTAAAAAAGCATTAGATGAATGTTTTGGTTCTTAAAGCATTTCAAAACATAAGGACTCTACTACTAATATAAAGAAGAACTATTTATACAGATGGACTTGATACTTGAGAGTGTAAAGTGCCTCATTACCATGATATTTTTGTGTTATCAGAACTTATTTTAGTAATTGTATTGTGAGCAATCAACACATATTTTTGGCAACCACTTACATGTATTTTCCTATTTTACGAAGACAATACAAATGGATAACTCAGAGAATATTAATGCTAGTGTGAAATGATAGCACAGGATTTCAAACTGTCATCACAATTCTGTTCATATCCTTCTCCACTCACTGCCCTCTCTACGGTATATAATACCAGTATCTCCATAATTCCTTTTCATTTGCCCCAGAAAAGATAAACTTTTTATCCCTCTCCCTTCCTCCTTCCCTACCATCCTTCTTCTTATCCTTCATTCCTCATTCTTTCCCTCATCCCTCCTCCCTCACTCTTCCCCCATTCCTCTCTCCACACACATTCCCAGAGAAAAAGGATTATCTATTCTACCAGAATAAGGAGGAGTAAGGAACTGAACCTTTTTGCTGATACCTTTTGAACAACTTTATAAAGATGAATACGAGCGACCCAGCAAAGATGATAGGAAAGGAAATAATATGACTTTGATTTTTAAAGTTTATGTATTTACTTTCATCCACTTTAAAGCCAGGGAGAGAAAGAGAGGTCTTGAAATCACTGGTTCACTCCTTCAAATACAACCAGCCTGGTCAATGCCAGGAGCCTGGAACTCTATCTGGATCTCTCGTGTGTGTCATAGCCCAAGCACTTGAACCTGTTGCTTCCCTGAATGTATTAGCAAGAACCTGGATTAAAAAAAAAAATAGCCAGGGCCAACATTCCAAAATGGGATGCAGGTGTCTCAAGCAATCGCTTAACCCACCGTTCACAGAACCCACCCCAACTGTAAGCTTTAATCCCTGAATACATATTCACACATGTGCTATGATCATTTTTACTGATTGCCTAAAGATTTGCTGCTTTGCAGTTACCAAGACAGCCCTGGGCTAGCTACTTGAAAAGGTAATATAATTTTGCCTGGTAAGTAGCAAACAGGGTGCTTGGGGGAAAAACACAGCTGTCTTTTATACGAAGATACAACATTGATATATAAACATACACATTTATGTATTGAAAACTGGGACCTTTTCCTGAGTTCCAAAGACAGGGTGGATGTGTGATCTCTATCATTGCTCCTGGAACATTTTAATCTGTGACCTCTATCTGCCCTATTTATCACTTAGGTTGTCAGTCAGGATCATCAGTACCCCGATTTTTTTTTTTTTCTGTAAAAACCCACTGTGCCTCTCTTTGTGCATGTTTTTTCTGGGTATATTAATCCCTTTACATATGGGCATCAGTATGTGGTCCAAGGCAAAGACAATATTTTATTGTTTGGGATAATTGTACTACTTTTTTTATTTTCTTTATTTATTTGAAAGGAAGATATAGAGAGAAAGAAAGGGAGAGACTGAGAAAGAGAACTTCCACCTGCTGTGTTGCTCCCCAGATGGCCTCAACAGCTGGGGCCAGATCAGGTCAAAGCCAGGAGTCAGGAACTCCATCTATATTGCTCATGTGGTGGCAGGAAACCATGACCTTGGACCATCTTCTGCTGCTTTCCCAGGGTCATAAGCAGGGAGCTGGACTGGATGGGAAGCAGAGCAGCAGGAAATTGAAGCGGCAAGCCAATATGATCGGCCATTATCACAGGTGGCAGCTTAACCCTCCATGCCACAAGGAATACCCCAGTTTTAGAACTTTTTGAGATTTTTCTTAGAGCTACATGGATAGAAGAACTCTCTTTTTCTTGGTCAGTCAATAGCTTCTGGGGGCAATCATTTCTAGGAAGTTGGAATCTTCCAAATCTAATGAACAAAGTGGCAAGTACAGAAGAAACTGAAGCCAAGATTTGGAGAAAGGTTGATTTTTGAGTGTGTAATTGAGTATGCCCCTCTCTGAAGATGGATGTGAACTGTTAATTTGTAAAATAAGTCATGTCCTTTGACTTTTAAGCCTGTTTGAATTGGGCTATGGTCACTTAAAACCAAGAGATTCCTCTTTAATGTTTTTGCTGCCATGCTTTCTTTTCTCTGTAGATTGAATACTTCAAAGCCAAGGATTATTTCTTCACAAGATTTCCATATTCAATATTCAGCACAGTATTCAGTAAATGTTCTTAAATGAATAATTGGGGAAAATGTAGTGAAATATGCAGCAATTTGATAGTATTAAAAGACTCATGGTATAGCAAAACTATGTTTGACACTATGTTGATTTTCCAAAATTCAAAGCAGAAACTTTTTGAGATGTAAGTATATTCTTGTGGAAATCAACAAACATGTTTAATAAATCATCTCTGCAATAGGAAACTATCTAATATTCTCCCCCCATCCCACACTTTGAGAAGTATACAACAGTGTTAATTATTATTATATTTCTTACACAAAAAAATGCTAATGGGGAAAATTTACAAGTTTACAAATTAACTTGGTAGGGGATTACTGATGACCTATGCGCTTAGAGAATAAGATAAATTCAGAATAAAAAATACAAAAATCAAAATTAAGGAAACAAATTGTTCAACTCTGTATATTGGATGATCACTATCAGAATTTAATTGTTTACAGATTTTGTTTTTCAGTCCGAAACCTATCACATATAAGTGACAGACTTACACCGCTTTGGAACTTTTTCATAGAGAAACAATCAGAATGACTTAGTTTTAGGTGATATCACCCTAGTTCAACACAAGTACAAATTTGTTGGTAAAACATGGAAACAAATTAAATTATAAAATACATTCATTCAAATCTATGCTTACACCTTCCTATATACATACAGAAATTATATTTTCCTTGAACAGAATTTCTGCATCAATATAAAACGTCATGGCAGTTCTCATGGGTCTGCCATGAGGCTAGATCATTTCAGAGACAGTAGTGATGATGATTTCCGTAAAAAAGTAAATACAAGTGGAAGATACTTATTTGAGATCATTTATTGTAAAAAAATTATGTAACTAAACCATAACACTAACTTCATATTCCTCCCTCCATTTTCTAGGAAATAAGATATGCCTAGTATCAAATCAGTTGTTTATTCTATCTCCCTATAAAACATATGGCCACGAACATTTCTGATGCATCCCTCCACTGTCTCCCAGTGGTGATAGAATCAAATAAATACATTAACGTTAACACAGTAATGAGGTCAAGGATCTTGTATAAGAATAATTTTATAATTTATTTTATCAGAAAATGTAGTTATTGGGTTAAGAAATTCAATAAATTGTGGAGTATGAATCATTGTGAGTAAACGTTAAATAATAATTCATTAGAATTACAAAAAATATTCGTGATGTAAACAAGTAAACAGAAACTTTAATGCATCAAATTCACATGAGTATCTAAAATTAGAGTAAATAATAGAGTAAATCATGTTGTTTTTCTTTCTCTATTTCTCTTTTTAAATTTTTTCCAAAAAGGGCATTATTCAAATTTGTTATTTTCTGTTTAGATGGAAGTTGTCTTGGGAATTCTTTT
This sequence comes from Lepus europaeus, assembly GCF_033115175.1. Classification (NCBI taxonomy): domain Eukaryota; kingdom Metazoa; phylum Chordata; class Mammalia; order Lagomorpha; family Leporidae; genus Lepus; species Lepus europaeus. Next base: position 66,377,170 of record NC_084831.1, read on the forward strand.
ATGTAAAATATATCATACTTCGTCTCAGCTTTCTGCACCCACATGTGTTGATGATTAAGAACTCAAGAGTGTATCACAGTGAAAATAAAAATCTAACAATATCAGAATTATGAAATTTCCCCATAGTACATAAAACAATGAAATGTATTACCCAATGTTGTCTTTCCCTGAGATTTCTAGTTAGTAAAGAAGTTAATTGTATCCTTATCAGATAACATGCACTGTGTGAAATATTTTCACACATGTCACTGAATGTGCTTACTATACCAAGAGGGAGAATTTTCTTCCCTTTGTAAAAAGAGAGTGAAGTTCATCCAAAGAATGAATAAAAATTTCGCTGATGTCACAAAGATAGGAAGAAACTGACCAGAGACTTAAGCCCAGTTCTCCCTAACTTCAAAACCTACTACTTAAGGGATTTGCCTCCTGGTTGACTGGTTTTTCAAATAGGTGATGAAAAGAGTACTTCTACAAGGCAGACACTGGAACTCTGCTGTCAGAAGCCCTATTCAAGTGAAAAAAGGCATCATCCTTCTCTTTTCTTACTTAACAGGCTATGTAATTTATTTAATGATATGTAGCTATCAGATATTTATAATCTTTTTTTATTAATCTTATAACTACTATATAAAATAAAAATCTCTGTGCATCTTTTATTCTTTTAACTATACCTCAGAGTATTCTTGTAATAATAATAATAAAAATGTTATTTTTATTTTCTGCATCTGTGTTTCAGCCAGATAAATGACAAATGAGTTTGGATTGCAAATCAGAAAGTATGAAATAAATTCCAGGAGTCAAGTCTGGGAGTTATAGGGCATTGTAATGAATCCTCTGGGTCAACCTAAAACATTCAGAGTGTACTCAGGTAGGGAAATGTATGGGACAAATTAGAAAACCTTCAGGAATTTAAAGGTGAGAATAAAAAGTAAGCTTTGTCAACATAAATGAAGAAGGTGGAACATCTCTGTTAGATTTAGTCTGAATATGTGTGCTGTGAAAAGTTATTCTTTTCCAAAGCACATTAGTATTTCATATTTAATAAAGCAAAATTTTCAGCACAAAGAAAATTAGAAAGAAAACGACATAATTGGGATGACCTCATTAAAATAATGGGAAGTCATAAATAGAAGTAAGGAAACAACCAGTTTCCTTTATTAGAGGTTTTTTATTTTTTTTAAGTAATATCTCTGCTACTCTCCTGTGCTCTCACTGGATCAAAGCTAGTACAAGAACCATATGAAAAATGACCACAGCATACTTAATTACCTTCCTTAATTACTCAGAGATCTGCAGCAGCAAGAGTATATCACATGGGTCCATTTTATTTCTGCTTCACAATCAAGTAGACAACTAGGTTTTTCTTAGAAAACAAATGAGTATAACTGTAAACAAGTCACTAATGTGCAACAAGGTGGTCCCTTCTATGGCCCAATGTCTTGCATCCAGAGAGAATATCCTTTTAGGAAAACCACTCCTAGACTTCCATGGCTATAAACACTCCTCCAAATTCCCTGGATTAATCACAGGAGTAACCTATGAGAAACAAGGGTGTGGTTTTCCCAAACTGTACTTGATTAGATTAAAGACATAGCCACATACCTCAGTGGCCTGAAATGCTGTATCTATTTGATACCATGGAAAGTTCATTCCAATCCCTGAAACAATGTGGCATTTCATTTTGCAGCCATGAATCATTCGCTGTCTTGTCTCTTGAGGGTCATTTTCATGGTAAACTAATCTTTGGAGTGTCTGTCTGTGATTAGCTGTAGTGACATGTTTTACAGATTGGGGCCTCAGAAATGTGCCAGTCATGTTGCTAGAGAAAGTTTAGTAGATAATTTGGTGATAATAACGCTTTTTTTTTAAAAAAAATATTTTATTGATTTGAAAGGCAGAGCTACCGAGAGAGAGCGAATAAGAGAAAGAAAGTGAGAGACAGAAAGAGACACAGAGAGAGAGAGAGAGAGAGGTCTGTCTGCTGGTTCACTCCCCAGATGGCAGCAACAGCTCAGAATCTTCATGTGGGTCTCCCACAAGGGTGCTGTGGCCCAAGTACTTGGGCCATTTTCTGCTGCTTTATTGGAGAGCTGGATCAGAAGTGAAGCAGTTGGGACTTGAACTAGAACCCATAAGGGATTCTGGCTTTGCAGACTTCAGCTTAACACATTATACCACAACATAGGACCAATATTAATGAACAGTAGGAAACTTGGCATGAAAGTTAAATATGCATCTCCTTACAAAATTTGACTAACATCTCCCATTTAGAATAGACACATTTTTCTAGACAACCTATATAATTAAATATAATAGAGAGAGCCAATTGAATTATGGGAGAATGGAGACTTCTGTCTGAATGATTAATGCATATTTGCATGTTTATCAATTAATTACCTTTACAGATTAAAAAATTATTTGAAAGGTCACAATGTAAGAATTTCTTGTCCTATTACATTTAAATACCAAATGCTCTGAAAACTCTTACAATGCCATCAAACTTTAAAAAATGTCACACATTTTCAAAGGTTATTAATTACCAAAAATATAGATAAAAGAATTGTGAGGAAGTATTTTGAAAACTTAAGATGCTGTGAGGGCTACAGGGTCAAACCAAGGCTAGTGACATCGTAAATCTCTTTAAAATTCTTAGAAATACCTGTGGTTTATATGATTGACTGAGCATGCAGTTATTACTGTATCTTAATAAAAGAATATTTAGATTTTATTTCACTGTATGAACAACAAGCTATTAGAGATGAAATTGTTTTGGGTCTTCCTGTGATCATAATCTACTTTTGTTCATCAGGACTGAAAAAGAATTTTTACAGTTGAGAAAAAGAAGAAGTAAATCTTAAAAAAAAAAAAAAAAAAAAAAGGACCTTCAAGGAGCCAGGAGAAATGTTGAAGGAGGTCTTACTTACTTCCTCTTCCTTGGAACAGGAAGGTACACAGCTATGAGTTGGGGGAGTTTACTCTCAGGTTTTTGTTAGAATTAATAAGTTTAATGAGCGCAGGAACAATGACAGACAGATATAGTGTATCAACTCCTATTTCCAATGTATGTTATTAGGAAGAAATCTATAGGCCAAAATTATCTATGATGCTTTTATTTACACATTTGAGAGTCAGAGTTACAGAGAAAGGCAGAGAGAGAGAGAGAGAGAGAGAGAGAGAGAGAGAGAGAGAAAGAGATTGAGAATCTTCTATCCACTGGTTCACTCCCCAAGTGGCTGTAATAGCCAGAGCTGGGCTGTTCCAAAACTAGGAGCCAGGAGCTTCTGCCAGGTCTCCCATATGGGTGCAGAGGCCCAAGCACTCCGGCCATCTTCCACTGCTTTCCCAGGCTGTTAGCAGAGCCGGATTTAAAATGAAGTGGCCAGGACTCGAACTGGTGCTCACATGGGTCGCTGCCGCTGCGGGCAGAAGCTTCACCTACTACGTCACAGTGCCAGCCTCCCTGTGATACTTTTGTATTAAAAATTGTAACCCCTGAAGAGCCTTTTCTGTTTATTTTTGTACCCAGATCTGGAATCTGTGAATTAATCACTTAAATATCTTGCTGGGCATTAACATTTAAAATGTAAAACACAGAAATTTTAACACATGGTCAGTGAACTAAACCGTCTGTGCCATTTAGAGACAGAGATGGCTTATGTAGCATTGCTTAAATTATGTGCAAAATAAGTCAATCTCACGCTGCTGACACCAACCTTCTGCAAAATCTGCAGATATAAAAGTTGAGGAGTAAATTATAGCACTAATAAACTTAACCTGGTAGAGTCCAAAATGGCATATGCAGCAGAGAAAAAAAGCAAACAGAAACAGTTCATGCTGTTATAATTGCTACAATTTCATTGGCAATTTAAATAAAATAATTCAAATTGCTGCAATTAACACACACATAGAATTCAAAGGATGGTGGGTGACCTCCCACAAAACACACTGTGGAATCAGCCCTCCTCCAAAGTATTAACCTTCATAAATCATTTGCATCCAGAGATGCCCGGCTTCAGGCTTTGCAAAGATTATCAGCACCAGAAAGGCAAGGCCCCAATAGGATAATGCCCATCCAGAGCAAGCACCAGCCCCTGCTTTAGTTCATCTGTATGAATGCACTGAGATCGGCTGTGTTACACTCACAGAAACTCCCCGGCTGAAGGTGGGATTTTTGCTTTTTCAGCTTGAGTGCCCCCATGCAGAAGGAGTGGGTCAGCAAGGACTGCAGGCTGCTGAATTGTCGAGAAGTGAGTTTGATTCACGTTGACAGAGACTCCACTTTTACCTTACTGCAGGGGCACAAGACCATCTTGTCTGTGGTTTAGGTCTGGATAAAGGGCGCTCTCCTCCACTGACTTAGAGCATGGTCGCCGCAAATTGTTATTTGCAACGCGAGGGAAATGTGCTCAATGTTTCTCCAGTCACCTGAAACTGAATTTAAGACATATTATCTGGGACATATTGGAAGCCTTTTCACTTATGGGGTCAGACTTATGCAAGCACAGAACTATAGTACCAAGAATGATGGGTTATGGTCAAAAATCAAAAAAAGTAACAGTTGGGTGAGTCTTCTATGAGTAAGAGATGACCTCTGCTACCCTCTGTTCTGAGGTCATGATTTGGTGAGTAAGGAAAAAAACATTTGAACAGCCGCCTAATAGAAAGGGCTCAAAAACAGTTTTAACATCTAGAATGCGCCATTTTTTAAACCCATTTAAAGTAACCTCGACTCTAGATGGTGCTATTTCAAGATCATAAAACGCTGATTATCTTTGAATTCATATATAGATGCCTTATCATGCAAAGTCAAAGAAAGTATTACTATTTCAAGTCATATTTTCCCTTAAAATTGTTGCTCTACTGGTTCTGTGTGCCTGGTTTGCTTAAATATATATTAGTGCATTATTTAGTCAAAATCGCATTAAAATGAGTCTTACGCTAAACTTAATTTTTGGTAGTTATTGTATCACTGGTAGAACATGGATTAAGTAGTTCACTGTGGGAACAGTTCAAACCATCTAAAGGATAAAATACAACTGCCCCAGTATAGAAATGATTATTGTGGACAAGCATGGAACTATACCTCTGCAAATTATTCATGTAAGTGATATCCCCTCAAACAGGGACAGCAATAAATAAGAACTTCTGGTTAAATTAGCATCTCCTCTCCAGGGAGGATTGGAAGGAGCATACCAGGGAAATTCTTCTTGAGGTCAAAATTCTCTGCAGAACAAAATGTTAGGGCTTATAAAATAAAATCCAAGCAGCTGGCAGATGCACATATCTTGCTTGTTCAGAGTTCAAGTCCATGCAGTCAGGAAGGAATAAAAAATGTACTGGCAAACTGAAAGAACAAAAACAAAACTGAAAACTAATAAATAAAATAAAAATTCTTGCATACTAAACATTTGTACACCAATCAGTATAAAGTAAAGCACATTCTTTTTTAAATAAGTACTCCTTAAAAAGCTGCCAAAATAAAATTCTTAAATGGTTATCTGAACATTAGTTGAAACAGCTTAAATGGTGCATGCTGGGGAGTAACAGATTTTGTAATTTATGCCGAGTGACCTTTTCCAGGTCATAATAAATCATCCATATATATGTGTCTTTTTCTGTGAATCTTCCATTTACAATTGCAAAGATGGAAGTACTGCTGAGAAAGTGAGGCAGTCTCTGTCTCCAGGAAGACTGAAATTGTAGCATATAAGCACCAATCTAACTGCCTGGCTTAAATGCGTCTGTGTGGGATGTGGGCCCTGTCACTATACCCTAAAATCACTCCATGTTCTTTTATATTGTGTCTAGTTGGGAAAAGAAAAGAAGTCCCTCTTTTGTTGCTTGAAATAGAATGTTAGATAGAATGCAGGTTTTAAATAAATGAATGGCATGATTATCAATGACTGATGATTGTGATCATTCTACTGAAGCAATAACCTAAGGGACTACATGTTGAGTTTCAATTTTGAGCTTCAAAATAATTAATATTCCATTGTTTCCAAAATGAACTGATTTGGTATGGGTATTGTAGTATGGTGGGCTAAGCTGCTACTTGGGTCATCTGCATCCCGATATGGACATTTCAGTTCCTATCCTGGTTCCTTCACATCCCATCCAGCTTCTGTCAATGTGCCTGAGCAGCAGCAGATGATGGAACCCATGCTACCAGCTTGGCATACCCAGGTAGATTTCCAGACTCTTGACGTCAGCCTAGCCCAGCCCTGGAAGTTCTGGACATCTGGGGATTGAGCCAGCAGATGGAAGCACTCTCTCCTCTCTCTCTCTCTCTCTCTCTCTCTCTCTTTCATTCTGTCCCCTCTCTCTATTACACTGACTTTCAAATTTTAAAAAATTGTAGGAAAAAATAATGAAAATGAACTGATTAAAATCAAATTTAAGTTATGTGATGATTGCATTTTAGCCTTTATATTTTTCTTCTTTTCAGTCAGAATATAAAGCTGATAACCCCATGTTCTGTGTGAATTCAAGGCTGAAATTTTAAATAAAAAATAACTAGTTCTTCATTAGTACATTTTTTGCAATTCACTCCAGCTCACTCTGCGTTGTTGTTTACAAGTTACATGTTCCTCAAGCATATTTGTAAGAATGAGCAGTCAATCTTTAAGTCAAGAACAAAGATATGTATGGGAAAGTGATGCATTTGATATAAAGGTTTGTTTTAAAATTTAGGTCATATGTAAATACACAAGCACAATACACACAGTTATATAAATTAGTAGTAGTTATAGAAGGAGAACAGAGATGAAAAAGATGACATAGCAATGTAACTGTTGTTCTACCTAATGATGAGCTTAAACAAAAGAAAAAATTACATTTTTCATGAATGACTGAATTTTAAATTTCAAGTGAGTGATACTTAAGATTCTCAGAATGGAAATGAATTATCCACAAACCACTCTCTACCATCCTTCTGTAATTATAAAACTAAAAGCGCCACAAAGTAAATGAGATTGATAATTTGTTATGATTTTATAGCATCACAAATGTACTGACAATTTGATGTTATAGTATATTAAAATACATACATACAGTACAGTCTGAACAAATACAGTTTAAATAAACTTACATGTAATATTCAGCTTTGAAGGGTGCTTTTCTTAGTAGAATAGTGGGCATGAAAATTTGCTAAAATAGCAATAGACATAACTATCCAACAAAAATAATACAAATTTTGAACCAAAATATGGATTTGAAATGGTATATAGATTTGGATCATTTTCATAATACACCATGAATTTGAAAGGACCCTGTGAGAAGTACACAGATCACAAAAGAACCCATAACCCTTTGTAGCTAATGATGGACAATTTAGAACAAGATGTATACCATGTCTCTTTATGGAAAAGTCTTTGCCTTGGTCATGCATATTGTATGCACTCAAGCGAAACAGCAACGGTTTTCTCATAACACATTTGTGATAACCTGAATATATAGGAAAAGGGTGGAAATCTAAGAGTCTATATGAACTGGCTACTCTAGGAGAAATAGAAAGTGAAAAGAACATTTTTCAATTTGACCAGAAAAGCTATTGCTCAGAGAGAATGGTTAAGAAAACTAAAAGAAAAAAGTGGCAAAGTGGCAAAAGTAACCTTTAAATAGTTATGGAGAGAAATATCAGAGGACTTAGAATAAAAGTATTCAGGAACCCACTATACTTCTTGTTAATATTTTATTTTCTTTAAGGAATATACTTCAGAAATCCCTTACATGAATTGAAAAAAGTAGTTCTGCTCTTTTTGAACAATGTATTGCTCAAAGCACTCCTTATGAATTATTTAACCTTCCTTTATTTGTTCACATAGTGAATAATGATTAGGCAAAAACTTAAAAGGAAGAGTTAGAGTTCAATAAATTGTTCAGTGCTTCATATATTAATGTACATTTTAAGAACAAATAATTAACTTTAATTCAAAAATAACGTGAGATGAGGATGTCATACCATCAGGATTTTGTTCCTGTTTGAGAAGTATATTTGAAGTACTAAATTACTTTAATCTAACCACTTTAGTATGATTCCTTTTACTTTGGGCAACAAACAGAAGCCTTTTTATACAAATGATTGGGAGAACATTGTGATGAAGTCTGCCTTTCAGATATAGAATCTGGTAAAACCTCTACTGACTGACTTGATTTTTTTGGTAGCTAATGAATCAACTGTAACCGCTATACATCACTTTATCTACTTATACCACTTTATCTACCAGTACCATGATGCCGCCAGATATCTGAGATTTATAGTAATCAAATCTTATGATCAGGAAGTATTTACATTGCATAATACAACTTTTTATAGGTTCATTTATCTATTTGAAAGCAATAGAGACAGAACAAGACAGAGAGCTCCTATCCCCTGGTTCACTCCTCACATGACTTACACAAGATTGGAGTGGAAACTCCCACATGGAAGATAGGAACCCAATTATTTGAATCATCACCTTTAGCTTTCATGGTCCACATTAGCAGGGAGCTGGAATCAGGAGCTTGGACTGCACTCACCCAAACTCCTGCTGTGAGTCTTACTGCTTCATAATTCTTTCTGAGTAACCATCACTGTACTATTCAGAAGGAGTAAAAATTGGATATGAAAAGAACAAAGGAAGTATAACATTTCCAGGGGTCTAACAGATGGAAATTTTTGGCAAAGAATTTTTGGCAAAGAAACAGCAACAACAACAATGAAGACTCAGTGGGACAAGCAGAGAGAAGAGAGGGACATCAGCACAGTCAGCCATGCAGTGCAGCCAGCTGCCAGCTGTGAGCCACCATCTTTCCACATCAAGGTAGGAGGAAGTTGCTGAGCATCCACCAGACCAGCCTTACAAGAAGTTCTGAAGAGAGTGCTGCATTAGAAATAGATATGGTGGCAACACATAACACCACCAAAATCACTAACAGAGGGTGGAATCATTATCCAAGGAGTAAACTGAAAGGTTTTAGTTCTTATCTACCAATATTAACCGTGAATGTTAACAGATTGAATTCACCAACTAAAAGACAGATTGGCTAAATGGATAAAAACCATGACCTCACCAATATGCAGCCTACAACAAGCTCACTTCACAAGCAAAGATACGTAGAGACTGAAAGTGAAGGATTGGAAAAAGATATACCAAGTAAATGGAAACCAAAAGTAAGCAGGCATAGATATTGTGATATCAGATAAAGCAGACTTTACCTCAAAAGCTGGAAAAATGATAAAGAAGGACATCATATTTTGATAAAAGGCTCAATTCATCAAGAAGACATAGCAATCATAAATATATATGCATCCAACACAAGACCACCCAGATATATACAGAAAATACTATTAGGCCTAAAGGGAGAGATATACTCCAATACAATAATACTGGGTACTTCAACATCACACTGTCAGCAATGGACAGATCATCCAGACCAAAAAAAAAAAAATCAATAAAGATATATGAGTGTTGAAACACACTATTAAGCAAATAGACCTAATAGACATTTACAGTGCATTTTACCCAATGGCTACAGAATACACATTCTCTCATCAACCCAAGGAAAATTTTCTAGGATAGACTACCTCTTAGGCCACAAATCAAGTCACAGCAAATTTAAAAAGATTGAAATCATGTATCTTCTCAGACCATAAAGGAATAAAACTGGAAATCATCAACAAAAAGAACAACAGAACACACATAAATAATGGAAATTAAACAACATGCTTCTAGATGATCAATGGGTCATTGAAGAAATTAAAAAGGAAATAAAAAATTTCTTGAAATAAAAAGTTCAGAACGTAACATACCAAAACCTATGGCATGCAGCAAAAGCAGTATTAAAGGGAGGTTTATTACTTTAAAAAAAGGGAGGTTACTTTATTACTTTAATAAAGGGAGGTTGATTACTTTAAAAAAAGAGAAATGTCTCAAGTTGAAGATACAATGATTCATCTTAAAGACTTGGAAAAACAAAAGCAAAGCAAACCCCAAATCAGCAGGAGGCAAGAAATAATAAGGATCAGAGCAGAAATAAATGAAATTGAGGCTAAAAACAATACAAAAGATTGACAAAAAGAAAAATTGATTTTTTGAGAAGATAAGCAAAATAGATAAACCTCTAGCCAGATAAACAAAGAAAAAAGAGAAAAAACTCAAATAAATAAAATTAGATATGAAAAAGGAGACATGACAACCTACACCACTGAAATTCAAAGGATCCTAAGACAATATTATGAAGAATTATATGCTAATAAGCCAGAAAACCTTGAAGAAATGGATAAATTCATGGATTCATATAATCTATTTAGATTAAATCAAGAAGATATCAACAAGCCTAAACAGATCAATAACAAACATTAAGATTGAAGTAGTAAATGAAAATCTTCTATCAAGAGAAACTTGATACAGGGTGACTTTACTGGTGAATTCTACAAAACACTCAAAGAGGAAGTATCTCCAAAATCTTTAAACTATTCCAAAATATTGAATAGTATGGAACTCTGCCATATTCCTTTGATGAGGTCAACATTACTTAGATGCCAAAATTAGATAAAAACATAAAACAAAAAGAAAACTACAGAACTAAATCTTTAATAGACATAGATGCAAAGATTCTCAACAGAATCTTTAGAAAATCAAATCCAAAATCACATCAAAAAGGTGGTACATTACATTCAAGTGGGATTTATTCCAGAAATGCAATAGTGGTTCAACATTCTCAAATCATTAAACACCATAAATCCCATCAATAGAATAAAGAACAAAAACAATATAGCAATTTCAATAGATACAGAAAAAGCATTTCATAATGTTTAACACCCCTTCATGATAAAAAGAAAACCCTCCACAAATTGATATATAAAGAACATTTCTCAAAATTATAAAGGCAAACCAACAGCCAATATCATACTGAATGGGGGGGGGGGATTGGAAGCATTCCCTCTTAGATCTGTAACAAAACAAGGAAATCCACTTTTGCAACTCTTGTTCAATATAATACTAGAAGATTTAGTAAGAGCAATTACAGAGGAGAATTAAATAAAGGGCATCAAAATAGGGTAACATGAAGTCAAATTATCCATGTTTTTAGATGGTGTGATGTTGTACATGGAAAAACCTATACACCCCTTGTGCTGCTAGAATTGATGAACCAATTCAGTAAAGTTTCAGGTTACAAAATAAACATACAAAAATAGTACTTTTTTTGCATGCTAGTGATGAACTCATAGAAATCAAGAAAGAAATCCCATTCACAACACCCACAAAAAATGAAACATTTAGGAAGAAATTTAACAAAAGAAGTCAAATATCTCTACAATGAAAATTTCAAACATTGTTGAAAGAAATCATCAAGGACACAAAATAACAGAAATATAGTTCTTGTTCATGGATCGGAAGAATCAAAATTGTTAAAATATCTTTACTATCTAAAGCAACCTATAGATTCAACGCAATCCCTATCAAAATACCAATGATAATCTTAACAGGATTAGAAAAAGTAATCCTAAACTTCATGTGAAATTAAAAAAAAAAAAAAAAAAAAAAAACCAGAATAGCCAAAGCAATCCTGAACAAGAAAAATCAAGTTGGAGGCACCATAATACCTAAATTCAAAGCATAGTAATCAAAACAGCATGGCACTGGCATAAAAATTGACAACATAGATAGGTGGAACAGAATTGAGAGCCCATAAATTAATCCACACACATCTAGCCAACTGAGTTTTAACAAAACTGCTCAGACCATACAGTACAGTAAGGATAATCCAGCTGAAAAATGAGCAAAGGACTTCAATAGACAGTTCTCAAGATAAGAAATACAAATTGAAACAAATGCATGAAAAATTGTTCAACTTCACTATCCATGAGGGAAATACAAACCAAAAGCACAGTGAGGTATCACCTCACCCCTGTCAGAATCCAAAACAGAGAGTAAAAAGTGCTGGTGAGGATGCCAACACAGGGGAATATTTATACAGTGTTTGGTGATAATTTAAATTAGTGCAGCCACTGTGTAAAACAGTGTGGAGATTTCTTAAAAAACTAGAAATAGACTTGTCATATCGTCCAGCAATCCCACTACTAGCTATATATGCAAAAGACTTGATAACTATGTATCAGAGATACCTGCACTACCATATTTATAAGCAGCACTGTTCACAGTAGTCAAAATCTGTACCCAACCAAGGTGTCCATCATCAGATGAATAGATAAAGAAATGTGGTATACATACAAAATGGAATATTACCATTTGAAGCAAAATGGACATAACTGGAGGATATGATGTTGACTGAAATAAGCCAGATCCAGAAAGACAAATACTACATGTTTTCCCTTAGATGTTGAAGCTAAAATTTAAAAATCAAACAAAAGAAAGGAAGAAAGAAAAAGAGAGAGAAAGGAAGGAAGAAAGGAAGGGAGGGAGGGAGGGAGGGAGGGAGGGAGGAAGGAAGGAAGGAATGTGTATTTCAGTAGTGCTGCAAATATAGTTTTGTAACACTGTTTTGTTCCTTTGTCAAGTTGATGCTTAAGGATGTTATGCTGTTATATTTCTGATGGTCATTTTTTCTATTCAGTTATTGTGTTTAGCTGTTGTCTATATTCCCACTAAATCAGGATATTTTTGCTTTTTAGTTGTTAAACTTGTTATTCCACAAAACAGTAAATATTTTTACTGAAATGTAAATTTAAAATATATTATCTTAAAATCTGATAAGTAAGATAAGGAAAAGGAAGGTGGGTAAGAGGCAGGAAAGAAAAAATATCATTATGTTCTTGGAATTGCATCTACAAAAAACATTGAATCAGTTAAAAACTAATTAAAAATTGAAATCAGAATAATTTTCTGTACCACTTAATTTTCTGTGCTCACCTTTATTATTTTATTTTATCATTCTACATTTTTTCAATAATATTCTCTGTTCATCCTCTACAATTTTAATATTACTTTTAACACTGAATTTAATATAGTCTCAAGTACTGATTTATTTTGACTTCACAAGTTGGTATCTTTTTTAACATTGAAATATACTATTTCTTCATTAACCATAGTGTATTTGCAGTGCTACTTTGTAGGTTTATGAAAGCTTACTTAATGATTTATTTTTTAAAGGTTTCATAGTCATCTGAAAGGAATTTATATAGTATAGATCTTAGATATCCTATATTCTATTTATTCAATGGATTAAGTTTTTAATTATTCCTTTCTAATCATCTGCATACTCACTTTTTATTCCATTAGTTATAAATAATGTGATAAAGTGTCCCACTAAAATTATGGATTTACCTACTTTTCCCAGTGGATCTATGTATTTTTGTATAACCTACTTAAAAGTGATATTACTGTAGACAAATATATTTTTAGGTAAGTCAGACTATTTATCATTATTGTAGCCTTAGCCTGTTTGGTTTGGTATCAATGTAGCTGTATTAATTATATTTGGATAATTTGGATAATTTTTAAATGTTGTTGATGTTGCATTTTCCATATTTAATTTAACTTTTATGTATCTTTAAGTTTTAGATGAGCCTCCTTGAGATAGCACAAGGTTACCTTGTTGATTTTAAAAATTGATGTTGCGTCTGGTGTTGTGACTCAGCAGATTAAACAGCAACTTGCAGCATTGGCATGGCATGTCGATGCTGGCTCAAGTTCTGTCTGCTCCATTTCTGATCCAGCTCCCACAAATGCTCCTGGGAAATAAGTGTAAGATGGCACAAGTCCTTGGGCCCCTGAATCCACATGAGAGACCCAGAAGAAGCTCCTGGCTCCTGGTTTTGACCTGGACCAGCCCTGGCTGTTGCAGCCATTGGGGTAGTAAGCAATGGATGGAAGATCTATATCTCTCATTCTCTCTCTCTCTAACTCTTTCTAATTAAATATATATATATATATATATATAGAAATCTTGAAAAATAAAATTGATGTCACTCTTTGTCTTTTAAATGGAATTTAATCAACTTCCATTTAATATGATTATTTGTGTTTAAATCTATTATTTTACCAAATGCTTTCTCTTTGATGTAAATGTTCCATGTTCTTATGCCTTCATTTTCTTTCCAATTTTCTTGAGTCAGCATAACTTACTATTACATTCCAAACTCTATTGGAAATGACCAGAAACTGAATTGCTTGCCAGAACTTTTGAGAAATACATTTCTGTTATTCAAACTACTCCATATATAATATGTTATTATTTCATTGAAAGCTAACAGTATCTGAAATATTAAAGTCAAAGAATATTCTCTATATGCATGTAAGTGTGAGTTTGCTAGTGATTATTTCTTTTTGATTTTTTTCAGATTTTATTTTTCTGAAAGCTTTTTGTTCATCCTCAATGTTGGACTATACTCCATTAAGTTTAGAATCTCTGGCTAGCAAATATTTTTCTGAACATTATAGTCACTGAATATGTATTTTCCACTCTCTCTTGTTCTTATGGTTAAATGAGTTCTTAGTCTAATTATTGCTTCTATGAAGATGTCTTTTCCTTCTTCTGGCTATTCCAAAATGTTGCTCTTGTTTTCAGCATATTTACTACAGCTTACCAGTGAAGACTGACTTTTAGCATTTTTCCTTGCAGTTCATTGGATTCTTTAATGAGTGACTTCATGTGTTTCTTCAGGTTTGTAAAACCACTTCCCCTTGTAGATTATAAATCATAATAGTAGGATTTGCATCAGTTCTTCTAGTCACAATTATATTCCAGCACCCAAAGTGCTTGATAAATACGTTGTTTTATAAATGATTCCCTAAATGTGTTCTTCCTAAATCCTTTCTACTCTGATTTTAATATTTGTCCTTTTTGTTTCTCAGTACAGTTTCTAATTGTAAATGTATATGGCTCTTTGTGCACTCACACTGAGCTGTCCAGGCACACCCTTGTGGGAGAATCCAGTTATACTAAATGGAAAAAGACTTCATGAAATGAATGTGGCCCAACTTCCAGGGGGCATTTGTGTTGGTATTTCAAAAATAAGCTAAGCAATTCCACCAAATATTGGTGGAATCAAGCCGTGACTCCCATTATAGTCCTAACAATCCTCAGTCTGCAGCAGGGGTGCATAAAAAGGTTCAAATGTTCATGGGAAAATGTCATTTTAAAATGAAATTAGCACATAATGCAAAGCCAGTGTTGTGGTACTCCATGTTAAGCCGCCGCTTATGCCTTCAGCATCCCATAATAGAGTGTGCTTCCATTTCCAGCTATTCTGCTTCCAAATCAGCTGCCTGATTTGGGCAGAGGACTGCCCAAGCAACTGGGCCTCGGCCACCCATGTGGAGACTTAGATGGAGTTTCCAGCTCAGGGCTTCAGCCTGGCTCATTCCCAGCTGTTGCAGCCATTTGGGGAGTGACCCAGGGGATGGAAGACCTCTCCTTCCCTCTTTGTCACTCTGATTTTCAAATAAATAAATATCTTTGGAAACCCATAAGGAATAATTTCCATGAACTTTGTGAAGTTCCTTTATATTTCCATACACTTACACATTTTTACCTGTGAACTTCAGATTAATTTTTTTTTTAAAACAAGCTTTGTGATGAAAAGGGGACTGAAAGCTACTAAACAGAATGAGAATGCAAGCAACCTTCTTCTAAAAAAAATAAGAGTGAGCATTTAGCCTATCAGTTGAGATGCAGGTTGGTATGTTCAAGTCCTATATCAGAGTGCTTGAGTTCAGTTCCTGGGTCTGACTCTTGACGCCAGTTTCCTGCTATGCAGACTCTGGAAGGTAGCAATGATGTCTGAAGTAATTAGTTTCCTTCAAACTACATGAAAGGCTTGGATTGAGTTCCTGGCTCCCAGTTCTGGCCTCAGCTCAAACCCAGCCATTGTAAGTAGTTAAGGGGCGCTCTCTATGTCTGTATCTTCATTTTCATCTCTCTACCTCTCAACTATTTTTTTTAAAAAATTAAGTAAAATAAGAATAAATTTTAAAATGTTGCAAATGGTAAATACTCAAGTTTATGTTTCCTGTTCCCCATTATGCCTTTGTTCCAAATATCTTAGAATGTTCTCTGAACACTCTCATCTAGAGTTTATGTTACCAGAACCTAGCATATTTTAAAGAAAGAAAAGTGTGAGAAGTAAGTGAATGAATGAAATTATACATAGCAGTCATTTTATATCTTTCACAATATTTTTTTAGAAAAATGGTGGTAATGTATAGTAGCACCAACACTGGAAAGAGACCAGGATAAGCACCTGGCTCCTGCCATCGGAACAGCGCGGTGCGCCGGCCGCAGCGCGCTACCACGGCGGCCATTGGAGGGTGAACCAACGGCAAAAGGAAAACCTTTCTCTCTATCTCTCTCTCTCACTGTCCACTCTGCCTGTCAAAAATTTTTTTAAAAAAGTCATTAAAAAATTAAAGATAATAAAAGTATAAAAATCTTTATCCACAAAAGGTAAACTTTTCCAACACAATCTATTTCAGCAACATTAGGAGAGCTAAACTAGAACAACTGACATTCTATATAATAATTTGAGTTAATATATTCGCTCTGGCATATTTTACATCTATTTGTTTATCTCTGTGTAAGTAGCAGTGAAAGATATACTGTTTGCTAGCTGCTTAACTTTTGTGAGTGTAGTGTAATTATAAGTGAATTGATAAGTAATGAAAACATTAAGGGTTGTGTAAAGATTATGACTCCAATGCCTAGTAGGGCAATTAAATTTGATGTTTGCTATTCTGTCTCACTGTGAATAATGATATGGTTTCCCCTGTGACTATGTAAATAGCTGATTGATAACAATAGAAAACTGGTTATGAAGGCCAATTCTACTCATTATTAAATATGTGATTAAGTAATTCATTTTACAATTAAAATTATTGGTAGTAAACACTGTAATATATTACAGATGAGATCAGTGTTGACCTTAATGAGTACAACATGATAAGTATTTTTTTTTATTTTTTTAAACCTGCTGAACTGTGAGAATAATAATAGAACATCACGGGGCATTAATATTGGTAAGCTGTGACTGGATTGCCAACACAAATGAATAATAATAATGCAGTCAATTTCTTTCAAAGTAAAGTTATATAAACTCCAGAGCATTGCATAGAGTATTCAATGAATATGTTTTTAAGTTTTCTTGTTCTTTTGTTCTTTTCTTAATTTGCCTTGTAGCAACAAGTAGTCTGATAGATGAATAGTCCATTCAAATAAAACTTATCAGATATTTAAAAAATAAGGTCTACTTTTATTTTGGAATTTGACTCAAGTGACAAAAACCATTAGAAGAATACAGCAAAGCCAGAGCCTTGGCTCACTTGGTTAATTCTCCACCTGCGGCACCGACGTCCCATATGGGTGCCGGGTTCTAATCCCAGTTGCTCCTCTTCCAGTCCAGCTCTCAGCTGTGGCCCAGGAAGGCAGTGGAGGATGGCTCAAGTGCTTGGACCCTGCACCCCATGGGAGACCAGGAAGAAGCATCTGGCTCCTGGCTTCGGATCAGCGCAGCGCTGGCCGTAGCGGCTGTTTGTGGGGTGAACCAACGGAAGGAAGACCTTTCTCTCTGTCTCTCTCTCACTGTCTCACTCTATCTGTCAAATAAATAAATTAAAAAAAAAAAAGGATACAGCAAATGGATAATAATAAATTGGAGAACCTTTGTTTCACATCTCAGTTGCCCAGTAGCAAGCCAAATATTAATTAAGAGAATGGGCAAAGCAGTGCATCAAAAGCATTTTTTAAAATTTAATATTTTATAAAAGCTATAAAAATATCATATGAGTAAGTCTTGGTTGTGCAGTCCTAGGAAACAGCAGGTCTGGCTCAATGGGCGTCTGCCAGCCACATGAGAGATCTGGATTGAGTTCCCAGATCCCAGTTTCGACATGATCCCCTCCTGACTGTTATGGGTATTTGAGGAAAAAATAGTAATCGGACATTCTCTCTCGTTCTCTCTCTCTCTCTCTCTCAGAACATATTAAAGCTGATCTGTCCTAAATTTATTTGATGATTGTGTATTGCTTTGTTTTGAATTATATTGAGTAAGGTCCTGACTTCAAATAAAGACCTGGACTCTGAAGAATAAGTTAAACTCCACACATAAGAATTATAAAATAGTTCCTAAACTATATTTTTTCCTCACAAGGTTGATAGAAGCATTTATTGGCATTTGGACATATACTTGCTCCATCTTAGAATATGTGGCTCTATTAAACTAAAGAATAAAAGACATAGTTAGGAAGATTTCTGATGGGTCACATTATATCATCCTATTCCTTCAAAAAAGATTTAGGGCATTGTAAGGAATAACAGATTGTTTTAAGTTACATTAACCTGGTTATTTTATTAGAGGCTACTCTTTTTTTAATCATTATCCTCTCTATGTATTTTTAAAATAACTTATTAAAGTCAGAGATGGGTTTCCAAAGACGCAAGTTGAAAAATCTTTGTAAAAGATAAATTAGTAATTCTGAAAAAATGTTTTACTATCGAAAGACAATATTTACAATGATTGCAAATTCATTTTTGCTTGCCACAATTAACCATCTGGCAAATGGGATATAATTAGGTCATCATTTGACAATGTGATTTCAATAGACAGAGAGAATACTAATAACACAATCAGCCAAGTTCCATAATCTAATATAATTCATTATCATTTCTCTAACACTTTAGTTTTTTTTTTAATGATTCTATTTGTTAATCTTTCAACATATCTTTGGTAAAGATGAATAACGCAGCACATTACCAACTGATAGACATGGAAACTGGAAATAAATGCCAAGCAATTTATTCTTAGTTATATTGCCAATTTCTAAAACAGGCCATATTATTATTCACTCTCTGATGCCTTATTTGACACAATTCACTCAGGAAATATTTACTGAGTACCTACTATGTATCAGAACTGTATTGGCCGTCATCTACTGTCAAGACAACTTTGGCTCTGACATAAATGAGTTTAGAACAAGAAGTGAGAAAAATAGCAGATACAAGTTTTAAGTTAAGAGAAGTCCAGCATCATCAAGTTTTCTGGCAAATAGAAATAGCCAGGAAACTTGGTAAAATGAGTCATTTGGCTGTATTTTAAGAAGTTTGCCAGTTGACCAACTACTTTGAGAATTTAATTAAAAAAAGAGGAGTGTAGAAGAATTTTCTTTTCTTTTTTTCTATAGATATTTCTTCATTGAAATGACTTTGTAGGTGACAGCCTTAATCTCGGTAGATTTTGATTAGTAGTAGTTTACGGAGAGAAAGTAGGAAGTTCAATTTCTACATGACTAAATTTGAGGATTCATGCCACTTTCCTTTAAAAAAGAAGTTTATTTATTTATTTGAGTCAGAGAGAGAGAGAGAGAGAGAGAGAGAGAGAAATCTTTCATCTGTTGATGCATTTTCCAGATGGCCACAATGGCCAGCGCTGGGCCAGTAGCCTGGAACACTCTTTTAGTCACCCATTAGGGTGGCAAGGGCCCAAGTTCTTGGACCACGTCTTGCTGCTTTCCTAGGCACATTAGAAGGGAGCTGGATTGGAAGTGGAGCACCTGGGGTACAAATCTGTATCCACAGAGCCTGCCAACATGAACTCCATCAGTTTTACCCACTGTGCCACAACACCAGCCGCTGATGCCTCTTTCAAATATGAAGTCCAAGAATTTGCTATGTAACTTCTGGAGTTATTAAACAAGACATGATTAATACAGTTGAAACAATGGGAATCAAAAAAGTTGATCTGTAAAAATTCATTGAGTAAGAATAGACAAGGCTGAGAATGGTATTCTAAGGTAAAAATAATGAGAAGAAAGAAAGTGGCCAGCAAAAAAGCCTTAGTGGGAATGGTCAGAAACATGAGGCGTTTTCAAAGTTCATGGAATATGTGTATTACAAAAACTTTATGCATGAATTTAAATATTTTGTGTCAAAAATAAGATTATCCTTTAATTTCAATTTTCCATAATTTTTTTATTTCCCCTTACATAAAGAGAAGCAAAATGTACTTACAGAAATAAACAAATGAGCAAACAATATGCACTGCAAAAATGAAAGGAGAATTAGCCATTTTTTTCCTGCATTGATATTATACAGCAAAACCCACAAAATAATAGTGCTTCTGATAAAGTAGTCATTTCTCTTACATATTGGTCAATGAGTCAACAAGAGCAGCTCTGCTTCATGCCTTGGGCAAGCTGCCTTGTCTCCCCAAGATCAAGTTAAGGAGTTTAATCCCCCAGACCACCACTAACTGGAATCTTCTTCTCATAGGACATGGAAAAAGTATCAAAAGCCAATCCTTAAAAAAGCCCCTTCTCATCTCATATCCACTAACATTTTATAGTCAATAGCCTATCACCTATCCAAAGATATATACTCCACATATTCTGGTAAAAGAGGTTTTGTAATGTCATTAAGATTAGACTACAGATTTGCAATTAGTAATACAGAGTGAAGAACTTAAAATAACAATCCATTCTACAACAGAAGAATGTGTTCAGCTGTCAGCAATCAAATGGCAGAAACTAGATGAGGAAGAAAAGGCAGAGCAGAGTTCATTGTCATATAGTTACTGATTCATTACCAAGTACAAAGATTTGTGGGAAATGAGAATTTCCGATTGTGTAGATATCATATTATTTTTGATAGAGATACAAAAATAAATTTCTGTGGTACTTTGCAATAATATCTGTGCACAAAATCAGATTGATTAAATAAAAATTTCTGAGGCTCAAGTATACTTTGTTAGTTTTTTTTTTTTTTTAACTTCTCAGGTGATTCTAATATACAGAAAGGATTATACAAAAGCAAAATTCTCCACTTTCCAGGAGATGTTGAACAAAAATATGAATAACCCGAAAGTCTCCTTACAGTATAATTCCAATTTTATGTATAAATCTTATGTGTAAGCATGTTTGTTAGTTATGTATACACATGTACCACACACACAATCACACACATACATACTTCCATAAAATGAAATAGATGGATATATACAACTTGGCCATCTCCAGATGGTGGAAATATAAATGCTTTTTTACTCTACTCTTTGTATTTTTTTGTGGTTTCTAAATTCTCTGTAGCAAGATATACTACTTCTAAAATCTGAGAAAATAAACAAACATTACTAGATAGAAATTCAGACTAAAGCAGAAACCCAGAGAGGAAACTTAAAAATTTTAGAGATTCAAAAAACCAAAGAATATTCTTCTAGAAAGAAGATGAAAATTGTGTGTTTTGGAAACCTGAAGGAACAGAAGAAATGAGAGCCAATTATTTGCTAGGAGTGGTCAGCATGTTCTAAAAGATCACGATGTCGGTTGAATTGTGGTTTTATACCTTCTTTTGAATCTAGGCAATTTCAACCCAGAATTTTGTCATAAGGGCCTGACTATACTCTGAAATATCTGGAGAAAATAAGATTGAGAATAAGTTAGTGACAGTTCAGTGTCCAATATGCATTTATCTCCTCTGGCTTTTATGAAACTTGATGTGTTAAAATTGATCCTTTCCTACTATGAAATGGGATAATTTTTCATCTCAGTTTGATCTTATAAAGCATCCTGTACCTCTTCACTTGATGACAAAAATAAAACCTACCACTCTAGTGGGGAAAAAAATGGAGAAAACCGGAATATAATGGAGATGAGAGAAAAGTAGCTATTGCCAAAAGTTTGGATATATAAATATGCAAATGTAATATATCCGGGCTTTGGCTCAGTTGATTTGTTGGGTCTTCACTAAAGATACAGGCAAATTTATGACCCATTTTCTCCTGTTTTCTAAAAAAATTATTTCATTACTGAGCACTGAAAAGGGATGTCGGCATGCATTTTTGTAAATAAATGTGCCTGTGGTTTTTGAGATCTAGGCACATATGTTTCAAGCATAAATGTTTTCTAGTGGGAACTCTATAGAAAACCTATTATCCAGAATTAGATGATTTCATGCTTCATAAGTTTAATACTAACTGGCAGAAGTCAAAAGGAATTAACTTCTTTGCAACTGTGTCAAAACTCCAAATATTGTGCCAAATACCAGTTTTTCAGGACTGACTGAGTAGGATAGTCCATTTATAGGTAATACATGTATTGAATGCCTGATAATCATTGTTGTTGTTTTGCTTTTATTATTACTGTAGCTATTGTTCTTATTAAATGTGAACTAATTATGTGTCCCCTTTACTACAAAAGATAAGCTAAAATTACTCTGGTGGCTTAAGTATGATGTTGAAACAATGACTTCTTTAATATTGTCATACACTTACTCCCATGCAACTATAAATAAAAGTTTTCATTATGAAGATAAAATAATTAAAAAAATAATGTAAGCAATATATACTTTTCCTTCATAAAACACATGAAATAGGCATAGTTTAATTAAGCAAAATTTAGTAGCTGCTTTAATCACATTCATGGCAAAAATGAAATATCTTAGTTCCTGGTCCCAAATGCTGATCCTTCAGTTTCTGTCTGTGTCTTTCCTTCAGCCACAGGCAAGATTCAAGGGGCAGAGGGATGTGAACTCCCCCCCATGATACTCACAATGGCCATCAACCTTAAGATACTCATCAATCAAACTTAAGATACCCAAACACCCCCATTGCCAAATTGAGGTTTAATTTCTTCCCTAACATTTCTTCAACCCCTATTGACCCCAAGGGAGAAAACTGTAGCAAATGCTCTCAGCATGTAGAAATTCTGCTTTGGTCATGAAGCAGGAGAAACAATTCTTCTCCCAGTTGAAAACTCAAAGGGAAGCCAAGTGCTCACTGTATTAGTATAGTGAGACGACTGATACAGGGCAACACCGCTGCTCAGAAATGGGAAATAAAGTTTTCATGACCCCCAAAGCACAGGAAATAAGTTCATTCTCAGTCTTAAGGTACACTAAACTTGTAACAGTTTTTCCTTTTAGCATAGGGGATTCATTTACCACTTTTTTTTTTTTTTAATCAGTACCACCCATTGAGCCAGGCTATTTTTACCCAGGGTCCAAGGTTACAGTTTCATTTCACTTTCTGGAAAAGTGATGAATAACAATGATCCGTTTTCAAATACAGAATCAAATAGTGTCTATGTGCTCTGTTCAGTATGAAGGAAAACAGATAATTCAAGCATCCAAATAACATTTCAAACAATAGAACTGCTTTATTCCTCAAGGTGCCTATGGGAACTGCTTTTGCTCATTAACCACACTGGAAAAGATCAATTGTAACCTGTCATTGTCATAGAAGTAACTGTTCATTGCACTGAAGCAAGTCTTCTCCATTTGCAAAAATCTGAATACCAATGCCACAAACACCTATGGCATTTAAAATATTGTATTTATTTTTAGTACATTGATTTGGAGAATGACTATTTAATGGTAGCTAATGAATTACAATCATTACTGCATATATACTCTTACAAAACTGCATCTCTTTTGAGCCTTGGTGTACAGGGGAGTGTTTGTGCAAACATTTTTTTTTCCTATAATTGAAATGTTACTTACCTCTTTCTAACAGAGCAAGTTGTTTGTATGGAATGGTATTTAAAGGTAACGCTGCATTTTCATCTTCTCCATTCTGGTTGTGAATATTTCCTAATGCCTCCCTCTTTTTTCTTAGATGTCATGAAAGGGCAAACTCAAATATCCAGTGTTCTCATGGAAAATGTCATCCATCATGTGACTACCTCTATGCATTTATTGTAAATTATTACTGGAAGAGGTCTTAGAAGGGAAACTTAAGGAATGACTCATATGTGACATTAAATCTAAAGGAACGGTAACATACAAATCTAAATACAGAGCTGCACAACTTGTACAAGATGTGATTTACAATACTTTATTCATCTTTTTTTTTTCTAAATTGGTACTTAGATTCTTAAATGAGTTAGAACATTTACTTTAAAAAAAAAAATCTATGCTTTTAAATCCCCATAGCAAAAGACTATTGACAGCTTTCCACGAGGCGATAGATCATATTTGGAAAGACCATTTTGATGCTAGTCATTTGATCTCTGAGTGGCACATATTCCAGAAGGTGGTTTAATTATACATCTGACTCCCACTCACCCATTTGGCAGAATTTCAATTGATTTTTATTAAACACAAGGCTTGAAAACATGAGATATAGCTTTATCTTTCATTCTTTTTTATCCACCAAGAAAGTGGAGTTTGGAAACTGAAGTTCAAACTCTTACAGACATAATTTTTTGTTCTTTCTTGCTTTGGAGTTGATTTCCTCTTGCCAAAAGGGAGTACTTTGGAGCTGGTCACTTTTCAGGGAGTCTCCTTTCCCTCATTCACATTTTAGTTTACAGAGTTAGAAGACAGCCTGTTTATTCACTTATTTATTAGTAAGAACCCTCCCAACATTGCCTTTAAATGTGCAGCTTTACTATGCTGTCAGGAAGTGGTAACCTTCATTTTAGAGATACAGTGGAATACAATCTATAGCCCACAGGATCCAACTCTCACCCACGCTCAGAAATGAATCATTCATTCAACAAGTTTTTGAGTAAAGCAAAGTGAATAAGAATATCTCAAAATTTCTGAAATACTTGAACTCTAGTACTGTATTTGCCCAATTTGTTTGCATGTGACATTGGGCACGTCGCTCAACTTCTCATCTTTAAAATGGACATAATAATGATCCTTTCTTTCCAAGCTTATTATGAGAATCAAATGAATCAATGCCTGTAAAGCACTTAGCCCAGTGACAGTCACACAGTAAAAAAGAGGCCAAGTGTTTGCTCCACAATGATTTGCATACTGTGTTTCTCTCTAAGAATCCTAAAGGGAACAATTTGGTACTTCAAAAAGGTCAGAATTTGAAGAGACACAGACATCCCAGCAGAGTGATGGGGTGTAGGCATGCTATGGAAGCACAGATATGGGGAAAACTCCAGTCAGGATTCAAAGAAAGGGAAGGCAACAGAGGATGTCTGTAGGGTCCCGAAGTGTGGAGGACTTGGTTAGATTACAAAGGAAGAGGACTGATAGAAGTAAGTGAAAGGGTGCATGAGGTGCAGCGTGCCCAAGAATCCATGTTAATTCATAAGACTGTGAAAATGTGCACCCTGGGATGAGGAGAGTGTCTCTGATCAGGGAGAAAGCTGCAATCAAGGGCAAGGAGTGTGGGAACCTAACGCAATTCCGGAATGGGACCTCCTCCACCTTGCCTTGCTTCCAGATGCTTTCCTGCCTCATCCCTTCAGCAAGAGCATCCCTAACCAACCGCGCTGCATTCAGCCCCCCAGGCTCCGCCTGGTGCCACCATTTGTAGAGTTTTGTTTTGTCTGTACCCGGGGTGAACCAGGAGTTTGAGACATCTGACAGGAAGCATCCAGCTGTCTATGAAACTGACAAATGAGCAATGCAGCTGGATGACACCTTCCTTTCTCCACAAGTCCTTTATGGGAGAGGAGTCAGTTTTGTAAAGTCTTGAATACACAATAAACGTCTCTAGGCTGCACAATTTGACCTTTGTGTGGATGGCCCCTGTTTGTTATTGCTAATGTTCAAGTTCATAAGCGTCACTCCTCAGCAGGAGTCCTGAACAGATTCGCCCATCTGGGCTTTTGGTGAAGGAATGGGGCTGATCCCTTGTTCTGTAATCTACAAGAAACTAGCTGCAGCTACTCCTGCAGCTAACTACCTGCGGCTGACATGGGCTGTGGCCCTCTACACCCTGATAACAATAAACTCTAGGAAGTATATTGGGAAAATAGCAACTACAACAAAAACTGCAGCCTGGACATAAGTAGTTACCATTGCACACTCCTGCCCTCAAGACTAAAGGACAGACCTCGTCTTCCCTCTCATAATAAATACAAAGATGCATTCAAGAGTGTCAGATGGGGGCCAGCAGTGTGGTGTAGAGCCACATCCTGCGACACCTGCATCCAATATGGGCTCCAGTTCCAGATTCCGCTGCACCACTTCCAATCCAGCTCCCTGCTAGTGCACTGGGGAAAGCAGTGGAAGATGGCCTAAGTGCTTGGGTTCTGGCAACCATGTGAGAGATCCTGAAGAAGCTCCTGGCTCCTGGCCTGTTGTGGCCGTCTGGGGAGTGAACCAGTGGATGGAAAATCTCTCTCCCTCTCTCTCTGTCTCTCCCTCTCCCTGTGTAACTCTAACTTTCAGTTAAATAAATTAATCTTAAAAGAAAAACAGTATCAGATAAGAGGAAAGGACAGATAATTATCCTTCCATAAAACAATGATACAGTATATAATAATACAATGATAAATTGGTAGCAGTTATATTACTAATTATTATTGATTAGTAAACTTTAACAAATTCACTAACAAAACTACTGATTTATAAACACTCTTGTACCTTAAATATAACTTTTCACCAAGAAGACTTTGTGCTGCCCATTGCCCTGTTAGAAGGCTTTACTTTTCTTTCATTTGAAAATTATGTATTTATTTATTCAAAAGGCAGAGAGAAACAAAGAGAGAAGAATTCCCATTCACCAAAGGGAGACCAGGCCAAAGCTGGAAGCCAGGGACTCAATTTCAGCTGCCACGTGGGTGGCAGGGACCCAAATACTCTAGCCATCAGTGCTGCCTCCCATAGTGCACATTAGGGAACTAGAATCAAGAGCAGAGCTGTGACTAGAATTCAGTCATCCTGGTACTGGGTGTGGGGGTCCCAAGCAGCATGCACACCACATGCCTGCCTCAAAGCTGTACATTTAACATACCTTATAATGCCTTGGTCCCCATAAACTCCTATTGTCTTTTAGGTGAACTTTGGTACAGTCTTGAAATGTATTAACTTTGCTATCCACACTACCTGTTCTTTTTCTTTCTCCCATCAGGAACAACTACGTTAATTGCTATTTATTCTTCATTCTAGTTTGATAATAGTTTAGACAACAGTGAAGAAATTCCTGTCTTGTTTTAAGAAGATACTCTTTTTTTTTAAAATATCTATCTTTAAGAAAATTTATTTTCTTACTCATCATTTAGATTCACGCTGGGTAGTCCTTTTTTTTTTTTTAATGTTGTTAGAAACCATTATACAGATTCTAGAAGTTTAGCCTTAAACTGTCACTCTTGCTTCTAAAAAGAGTATACATTTATGGGCTAGCATTGTGGCATAGCAGGTGAGGACTCCGTCTTCAATGCTGGTGTCCCTTAAGGGTGCTACTTTGCATCCTAGCTGCTCTACTTCCCATCCAGGTCCTTGGTAATATCCTGGGAAAGCAGCAGCAGAAGGACCAAGTGCTTGGGCCCCTACCACCTGAATGGGAGACCCAGAAGAAGCTCCTAGTTTTTGGTTTCAGCCTTGCCCAGTCCTGGCCATTGCAGCCAGTTGAGGAGTGATTTAGCAGATAGAGCACTCTCTTTAACACTGACTTTCAAATCAAGCAATAAATATTAAAAAAAAAAAAACACAATAGGGTATATATTTAAGCTCATACATACATATAAACACATCAAAATAAAATGTTTATTAAAATTATACTAATTATAATTATAACAATTAAATAAATGACTAAATGTTTAAATAGAAGAAAGAAAGACTGGGATCTAAAGTCCAGGGGGAAGGGTCGGCCCTGGAGGGAGCAGGCAATGGCTTGCTTTAACAGTGAAGGACAAGATGTGCTGAGTGAGAGTCTCTTAAACCAGAGATCTACGGTGCCTCTTGAATTCACTAGTTTTACAGCAGTTCCCTTTACTACACAGATACCAAATAAAGCTAATTAATTAATATCAGCCCAGAATTAAAATATCTGAGTTTGTGAGAAATCTATGGCCCATTCTTTCTACTTGTAGGAAAAAATGAATTTATAAGAAAAAAATTAGAATTATTTTACATAATCCTCTCCAGGAAATAGCACTTTATTTTAGAAAATAACTACACATTTACCTTCTGAGTTCATCTTCAAGGCCTGGTTTGAATTCTGGCTAAAAAAAAAAAAAAATGGTGCTGTTTAATAAAGTGCTCTTATTTTAGGAAAAAATGAAATGCAATTGTAAATGAATGAAAATATAATTTATTCTTTATGAAATTTATTACCATGGACTCCATACACAAAAATCAAATTTCAATTACATACTGAAGTTTCTCAGGGTAGGCTTGGAAATGTTTGTTAGAAGCAGACGCATGAAACTGCCCCCCAATACGTATTTTAGCCATCATACTTCCAAATATAAAGAATTTCCACATTGTTTTTGCCCTACTGATTTCCACAGAAACTCCATTTATTCTCAAATCCCTCAATGCTGAACACCCCAGGTATTATAACTAACATTTAGTAATTTGGGTACCTTAGCAATTGCACAATTTCCATCATTTCAGATTCTCAAGTTACTCTTCAAACCTAAAACAAGTTTATCTCAATATAGAAGGAATGTAAATAGTTCTCTAGTCTGCCTAGATTCAACACAACTAAAAATAAAAATGAACCTTAAATAGCATCTCACTTAGCCATCAATCTCTGGTTTTATCTAGCCCATTTGTTCATCAAACATTAAAGAAGTGCTGAGGACACTACTGTAAGAAAACAAATACTCCTATCCTCTTGATCCTTATGTTCTTGTGGAGGGAAAATATATGATGAGTAATATATCCATGTAAAACTTAATGTGATATATAGGAAGGAAAATAAGAAATGTTGATGGAGTTACTCCTTTTGGAGGTGACATTGGCACTTGAGTGAAGATTTTAAAGTGGAGAACTATTTGGGCACCTGGAGGAAGAGCTTTTTAGGTAGGAGGAATAATAAATCCATAGAATGAAGGAAGATTACAAGAGTAAATTGTGAGTGGAAATAACAAGTGAGTGAAAAAGCCTTTTTAAGGACATTTACTTGAAGTGAATGGGGAAGCTGCTATGGTTTGAATATTCGTTTTCTCCTTCACATTGAAATGTAGTTGCCTTGGTAAGAGTATTAAGAGGTGAGCTCTTTAAGAAG
Organism: Lepus europaeus; assembly: GCF_033115175.1. NCBI lineage: Eukaryota > Metazoa > Chordata > Mammalia > Lagomorpha > Leporidae > Lepus > Lepus europaeus. Next base: position 66,406,019 of record NC_084831.1, read on the forward strand.
CGCCCATGAGAGTATTTTAGGCATGGAAAGCCAAGACACTCTGGGAAAAAAAAAAAAGAAAAAAAGACAACCTAAATGAAATATCTCTGCGAGTGCAATCCCAGTGGAAAGAACGGGGCCATCAAAGAAGGAGGAGGTACTTTTGTCTGAAGGGAGGAGAGAACTTCCACTTTGACTATGACCCTGTTGGAATAAGATCAAAGTCATTGAACCCTAAAGGCTTCCATAGCCTTGGCAACTCATGACTAGAGCCTAGGGAGATTACTGACGCCATAAACAAGAGTGTCAAATTGTTAAGTCAACAACAGGAGTCACTGTGTACTTACTTCTCATGTGGGATCTGTCCTTAATGTGTTGTCCAATGTGAAGTAATGCTATAACTAGTACTGAAACAGTATTTTACACTTTGTGTTTCTGTGCGGGTGCAAACTGATGCAATCTTTACTTAATATATACTAAACTGATCTTCTGTATATAAAGATAATTGAAAATGAATCTTGATGTGAATGGAATGGGAGAGGGAGCAGGAGATGGGAGGGGTGAGAGTGGGAGGGAAATTATGGGGAGGGGAAAGCCATTGTAATCCATAAACTGTACTTTGGAAATTTATATTTACTAAATAAAAAAAAGTAGATTAGCACCATTATTGTGGGAGTGAATTTTCCTCCTCTTGCACTTGTGCATTCTCTCTCTCTCTCGCTCTATCTCTCTTCTTCCATCCTACCAACATGTGATTTATTCTGCCATGGTGGGATACAATAGACTTTACCATGTTCAAGCTCTTCTTGGTCTTCTCAGCCCACAGAATATGAGCTGATAAATTTCTATTTATTACAAACTATCTAGTCTGTAATATTCTGTTTTAGTAACACAAAATGAACTAAAACAGAAGCCAACAATGGTGTTTTCAGTATGCAGGAAATACAATATCAATTCGGTAAGAGTACTGTGGATGCTCTGAATATGACGAAATGCAATAAGAACTTATAATGACCTATGGTGCACTAACCTAGAGCCATGATATCATCAAAGTCTTGGTATAGACAGAAAATAAAAGGGCCAAGGACTAAACACTCTAATGTAAAGAGAACGAGGACCTGGAAAACTAGACAGAAAGAGGAAAACTAGAGAGGAAAAAACAACAATGAAGTGGAAGGAAAACTAGCAGTGTATGGGATAACTGAAGCCATGTGTTTAATGGAGAAGGGAGAGATCAAGGTGTCAAATATTGTTAATGAGTCAAGTAAGATGAGAACCAATTACTGATCCGTGGATGTAGCAAAGTGGAAACCATTAGTGAAATTGACAAGAGTAGTTGCAGTTGAAGAGTAGAATTAAAGGTGTTATTGAATGGGTTCAAGAGATAATAGCTGGAAAACAACCTATATGAATGTGTATACAAAGCTCTTAGGAAAGACTCTGCTATAAACTTAAGGAGAGAAATAAGAAAATATCTGGAGACTAACATGAGGTTAAAAGAAAGAGATTTTAAGATTACAGAAATAACTGACTCATTTTATATATAAGAAAGATGCAATAAAAGGGGCAGGAGAAGAGAAAAGATCAATACTTATTAGAGAGGGAAAATGTGGGGAAAATCTTTTTAATTAGACCAACACATGTTAGAGGAAACCTATCCTATAGACGTAGGTGTCCTTTCTTCAGTGCACAGACAGATCCATCCTAACAACAGAAGGTTGACACAGATAGAAGGTTAGATGTGGTAGTAGAAGTTTGTTGAATTTCTTTCTTGATTACATTTTCGAGTGAAATAGGAAATAAGGTCTTAAGCTGATACTGAGGATGGAGTATATGTTAACAGTTTGAGAAGAGGAAATTACACGGAATAATCATCTAAGTGAGCAGAAGGGTAAGTGAACCACAAAAATCTAGTATAATTGTTAAGCGGCACGAAGGGCTCACTTTAGTTTAGAAATCCTGAATTTAAAGTGAAACCATTCAGCCCCATTGTGTGTTTCTCTCCAGCAAAATTCATTTATAAGGTAGTAATTTGCAATTAAGGAAGGCTGTAATTTTGATGAGTGAATACGATGAAGGAAGAAAAGGGCAAAGGATTTTAGGAGTAGATGCAAGAAAATGATTATAGTAATTATTCATTATATTTAAACTTGAAACAGAGGTTAGTAAGGACAAGAAGGGATAACAGAAAAAAAAATCAATGAATTGGAATTGGTCCTGGTGATAAAAATGCCTGCTGGAATTTGGGTACTCAAAAGAAATAGTAAAAGGATAGGAGATGATGAAGAGAGAGTAGAATGCTTGAAATTAAAGTGATATTCAGGGCCAGCACTGTGGCATAGCCAGTAAGGCCGCCGGCTGCAGTGCCGGTATCCCATAGGCGCTGTTCTAGTCCTGGCTGCTCCACTTCCAATCCAGCTCTCTGCTGTGGCCTGGGAATGCAGTGGAAGATGGCCCAAGTCACTGGGCCTCTGCACCCAGATCCAGACGAAGCTCTGGCTTCAGATTAGTGCAATGATTTATTTATTCATTTAATTATTTGAAAGAATTACACAGAAAGAGAAGGAGAGGAAGAGAGGGAGACAGGTCTTCCATCTGCTGGTTCACTCCCCATTTGGCGGCACTTTATCTGCTGTGCAAAAGCACCAGCCCCCAGTGATGTTCTTTTAAAAATATTTATTTCTTTATTTATTTGAAAGGTAGAGATACAAATAAAGAAGAGAGGGAGAGAGAGAGATCTTCCATCTGCTGATTCACCCCCCAAATGGTGCAACGCCAGGGCTGGGCCAGGCAGAAGCTAGGAGCCAGGAGTTGCTTCTGGGTTTCCCATGTGGGTGCAGAGACTCAAGTACTTGGGACATCTTCTGCTGCTTTCCCAGGTACATTAGCAGGAAACTTGATCAAAAATGGGCAGCTGGGACTCGCACCAGTGCCCATATTTGATGCCAGCACTGTAGGCTGAAGCTTAACCTTCTAGACCACAAACCCGGCCCCAAAGTGATGTTCTGACAAGGACAAGATTCTATGCATGGAAATCATTAGCTGAAGTAGATGCAAATTAAAATAATTAAAAGATACAAGTTCATGGACATGAAAGTTTAAAGTACTGAAATGATAATCTACTTGGGTAATGATATATCCTAAATTATGAGAGTAGCGATTTTTTTTTTCTGTTTAAGGTTTATTTATTTATTTCAAAGTCAGAGTTACAGTGAGAAAGGGGGTCTTTTTTTGGTTGTTTGACCTGGGATAGCTGACAGATTTTCTATTGTCTACGACTTAGCTATCCACTCCTCAAGAATGAGACCGCAGGCAATACTGTGGAATTGTGTGACTCCTAGTCACACGCTGCAGGACAGAATATAAGCACGAATTCTGTGGAAGAGAATTCCAGAAAACTTTGAAAGGCTAAGACTATTGCTCACAAGCTTCGTCTCTGGTAAATCTGAGGATATCAAGGGGAAATATTTGTACATCTAGGAAGAATAACCTGTGAGAGGCTTGTTTTAAATGGATCAGCCTATTCTTATGGTACTGGGAACAGATACTGCATGCAGGTGAGCAAGAGCCAGATTTTTATTTGCTGCTGCTGTGAATTACTGCAGTGCTTTGTGAGAGAAGACTGCTTAAGAGAATGTGGTGAAATCGAGAAATGATCAGTTCCAATGAAGTAAAGGTATTTCACGTATACTGTAAAGGTAAGTTGAAAATATATGTCTATCTGAGGTAGACAACTAAGAAGGTATTGGGAAAAGAGGGAAACTATGTGAAGGTATAGGGAACAAAAATTTCTGGAAAGTGCACAAAATTCAAAGTGTATGTTAATAATAGTTATTGAGAGAATTCAGCAATGGCCTACAATAAGGGAATAAATGTGTAAAAGTCTTTGGAGCAATTTAACATGTTCCAGTTTCTGATGTCACATCTTCTAAGAAATAACAGTCTGACTCAGGACTTTTAATGAATGACATCAAGAAATATTTATAGCTTTCTGTAAAGTAGTGGCATGTGACATACACATTGTATTTCATAGAAAAAACTTTCAGTGAATCTTTTTAAATACTTCTTTCTCCCCCCTCATTTGCCAGTATAGCAGCTACTAATATCCTCTTCATTCTCCCTGTCTCTCTCTGCTGTCATCGCATGACTGTGTGCCCTCTCCTCACTTCCTAACTCCTTGTCTTTCTAGACACTGATGTCTGTGTTAAAGGTAGCCACCTAGGTTCATGCCCTGCCCTGTCTGATGATCCAAATATTTCAAGAGCACTGCAGGATCTCATGATTCTGCAGCACCAGTGGAAGACCCTGTCTTCCTGTTGAGAAAGCAAATTTGGACCCTTTGGAGTGAGGTTTAATCTCTTACTCTGCTGTCCCAGTGGAAATCAGTTCATTAGACAACTTGTGCACAGTAGAGATGAAGTCTGGAGTATATACAATTTGCAAAAGTCTTATTCCTTTGAAGGTTCTATACAGATGGAAACACAAAACAGAAATTATAATAGCTTGGAAATTGTGATTTTCAATCTTTTTTTTTATAATAAATCACAGTGACAATAGATTATACCTATTTGAACACTATTGGCCATGGCTTCAGCTCAGTGTTTTACCTTAGTTCATTAATTCAATCCTAAGAACAATCATGTGAATTAGATTCTCTCATCTTTTATATATAAGGAAACTGAGGCACAGGTAAGTTAAATCACTGTTCTAGGATCATATAGAACACATGTGTCAGAGCAAGAATATGGTCAAAATGTTCTTGGTGCAGATTCTTTACTCTTAGTAATTCTGACATTTCATCAAATCCTCCCCCGCAAAAAAAAAAAAATATCCAGGAATTAATACTATTATTTCAGAAAACTGAGTCTTCTGGAGCATCATTAGCAGAGACTATACAGTTAGTGAATGACACAGGAATGATTTAAGGCCATAATCTCCTATTTCCAAAGCCTGAGTGTTCTTTTAGAATGAATGTTATATTCACTTAAAATTCATATGTTGAAATTTAATCTCCACAAGGATGTTATGTAGAGGTGGAATATTTGGGAAATAATTAGGTCACGTTGGTGGAATCCTCATGAAAGGGATTAGTGGCTTCATAAAGGGGGACCAAAGAGCTAGCTTGGTTCTTCCTATCATTGGAAGATACAAAGAGAAGCCAGCAACCTGCAGCCCAGAAGATCTTCACGAGAACTCACTTTTCATGGCAACCTGATCTTAGATTTCCAGACTCCAGGAATGTGAGAAATAAACTCTTGTCCTTTAATGCAATCCAGTCCATGGTACTTTGTTATAGCAGCATGAAGTAAAATACCAAGCACCTCTGAAGACTCTGATGGTACATACCAATGATCTCTGTAACATGCTGAGTTTGGGCTTAGGGAGGAGTGACCTGGTATAATATCAATTTTTCAGGCATTGTGGATAAAGAATAGCCATCATGATGACCTCCATACCTTGCTTAGACTAGGTCAAGCATTATGAGAGAGGAATGTGAAGAATGGGCATTTTTTTTAACTTTCATTTAGTAAATATAAATTTCTAAAGTGCAGTTTATGAATTATAATGGCTTCCCTCCATAACTTCCCTCCCACCTGCAACCCTCTTATCTCCCACTCTCTCTCTCATTCCATTCACATCAAGATTCATTTTCAATCATCTTTATATACAGAAGATCAATTTAGTATATATTAAGTAAAGATTGCATCAGTTTGCACCCACACAGAACATAAAGTGTAAAATACTGTTTGAGTACTAGTTATAGCATTAATTCACATGGAACAACACATTAAGGACAGAGATCCTACATGAAGAGTAAGTGCACAGTGACTCCTGTTGTTGACTTAACAATTTGACACTCCTGTTTATGGCGTCAGTAATCTTCCAAGGCTCTTGTTATGAGTTGCCAAGGCAGAATGGAAGCCTTTTGAGTTTGTGGACATTGATCTTATTTAGACAAGGTCATAGTCAAAGTGGAAGTTCTATCCTCCCTTCAGAGAAAGGTGCCTCCTTCATTGATGGCCTATTCTTTCTATTGAGATCTCACTCACAGAGATCTTTCATTTAGGTCTTCTTTTTTTTTTCCAGAGTGTCTTGGCTTTCCATGCCTAAAATACTCTCATGGGCTCTTCAGCCAGATCTGAATGCCTTAAGGGCTGATTCTGAGGCCAGAGTGCTATTTAGGACATCTGCCATTCTATGAATCTGCTGTGCATCCCACTTCCCATGTTGGATCATTCTCTCCCTTTTTGATTCTATCAGTTAGTATTAGCAGGCACTAGTGTTGTTTATGTGATCCCTTTGACTCTTAGACCTATCAGTGTGATCAATTGTGACCTGAAATTGATCACTTGGACTAGTGAGATGGCATTGGTACCTGCCACCTTGATGGGATTGTATTGGAATCCCCTGGCACATTTCTAACTTCCAATTTTTAAACATCCTATCCATCTACATCCTATCCATCCACTAAAGAATCAGAGAACACTATGTTTAAGCCAGTCCCCAAAAGACAAATATCATATACATTCTCTGATTTCTGGTAACTAATGTGTAGAGTAAAAATATAATGTATATGAGTGAAATTGACATTTGAGATTTGATTATTACTTACAATCCTTGTCAATGCTTTTGAGGAATACTGTTTTATTGGTTGCTACGTGTTGAATTTCTTATTTAGTTGAAGATTAAGTAAGTTGAAAGTATGTCAATGAAAAATTAAAAGAAAAATAAGAAAGGAAGAGGGAGGGAGCATGAAATGGAAGGGGATGGGAAGTATCATTATGTTCTTACAACTGTATATGAAGAGTTTAGGTTTCACCTAGATATAACAGGAGCCATTAAATATTTAATAAAAGTAATAAAAAGAGTGTGTTCTAGAAGATCCCACAGGAAGTTGGAAAAAGTCCTGGGGTCAGTGCATGCTAACTCACCGTTTTCATGCACCCGACAATTGCTGCTAATTTTATCAGCCTCAGTGTTTCCTTCTCTGAAATAATTTGGAATTTTTCTGAGGCATGAACTTGAATGCCACACCATATGAGGCTGGAATGGAAACATGTATTGAGAAAGCCTACAACTCATCAGTAAATATGATATAACTATGTCTCTTCATATTGAAGATCTATGTTCTTAGTATTAATTAGCACCTGCCCAAATCACATGCCACCTGCAATAGTACAGTACTTTTGCTGATATTGTTCATACCCTAATTTTTCTGCATCCATCTTCTATTCCATAGTCCTATCAGTTTTCATATAACTAAATGTAACTTAAGACATTATGTTTGCATTTGTACCCCAGAATGTTCAAATAATTTATACTTTATTGTCTACTTTCCCACATAAGAGTCCTTAAATAGGTAAGATGGTAGTTTAGGCAAGTAAAGACCAGTGGAGGATTAAATAAACTAGCTGATGGAATCAAAACAAAAGTTCATAATTCATTTTGTAGGTATGGTGGACTGATGAAAATGTTCTGTATCTTTACTGTGATTGTAGTTTTACCAGTATATAGATCTGTCAAAACTCATCAAATGTGGCCGGCGCCACGGATCACTTGCTGCTACTCCTCTGCCTGTGGTGCCGGCATCCCGGGTTCTAGTCCCAGTTGGGGTGCCGGATTCTGTCCTGGTTGCTCCTCTTCCAGTCCAGCTCTCTGCTGTGGCCCGGGAAGGCAGTGGAGGATGGCCCAAGTGCTTGGGCCCTGCAACTTCATAGGAGACCAGGAGGAAGCACTTGGCTCCTGGCTTCGGATGGGTGCAGTGCATTGGCCGTGGCGGCCATTTGGGAGGTGAACTGATGGAAGGAAGACCTTTCTTTTTGTCTCTCTCTCTCTCTCACTGTCTAACTCTGCCTGTCAAAAAAAAAAAAAAAAAAAACTCATCAAATGCTACAATTTAAATTGATGCACTCCATGCAACATAAATTATACTTCAAGAAAATTGGTTTTAAAAAATCAGGCCTGCATTTTTTAACCTTAGTAAGAATATATTTAGAGAAATCTCAACAATTATATTTTTAACTTTACCAAAAATGAGGCAAAATTTTAAAAAATGTTTCAAAATTCTGCAGCTCCACCACATTAATTTAAAACCTCTATTCTTGGCTCAGACTCACTAAATCAGCCTACTGAGATACAGTCAACTTTTCTAAACCTGAATTTCCACATTTGTAAATGGAAAAATATAATTATGTTATTCAGTTCTAAGAATCCAATGAAGCAATGTCTGTGTAAAAGCCTGATAAATAATGGTAGAATTTTTGCAATTGGCTGTGAAATCTTGTGTCAATCCTTTCCTCTAAGTGTACTGCTAGTTTAGATGTTTAACAGGTTAACCATACATCAACACTTCCCTTCATACATAATGCATTGCACATTAAAACTGATGTCTTATCTTGAAAATAATTTAATTAATATAATTTAATTTTACTTATACAATAAATCCATGATTCCTCTTACCTAACCCATACATAGCCAATTTACAGGAAAGACCCAGCTAAAAACAATTACAAAGGCTAGAACAAAATTTGAATAATTGAGCACTTTTATTTTCTAGCCACCAGTAAAATTGAAATCTTGGTCTGGGCAGATTTTGTGGTATAGAGGAGTAAGCTGCCTCTTCAAACACCTGCATTCCATATCAAAGTGCTGGTTCAAGTTCTGACTACTCTACTTTCCTTCCATCTCCCTGCTAATTTGCTTGGGAGGCAACACATTATGGCCCTAGTACTTAGGTCCCTGGCAAGCAATGGGAGACCCAAATAGAGCTCCTGATTCCTGGGATTGGCCTGACCTAGATCTAGCTATAATGGGTGTTTGGATATTGAGCCAGCAGATAGAAAATCTATCATCTGTCTCTCCTTCTCTGTCACTCTGTCTTATAAATATATTTAAAAAAAAACAAATAAATAGCTTTAAAAATTGGAATATTTCTCATAGAAGTTGTTCTTGTCGGGCTACTTCTGATTAAAGATTCAGCAATAGCACACTTTTACACAGTTAACTAGAGTGTTGAGAAAGCATGTAGGATAACTTTTATCACTCTTTCTCGTTTCTTTTTGTGTAATATAATTCAGTAAATATAATGTATCGTCTATAAAGTAGGCTGAAGATAATTTTAACTTTTTTTATTAAAGACCCTCTCTTCTAATTTCACTTTTTAGATATAGATTTGACTATTGAATATTACTTTTCAGACTTCTCCATGAGATTAGTATTTTGTCAACTATATTTCTGTTTTCAACATTTTCTATTAATGCTAATTTTTGATAACATAGCATTAATATATGAATGTACTAAATATTAGATTGCTTATACTACTTTTCTTCAGATGTTATTTATATAATGCTCCAAACTCAGAATTTTCTGCAACAAATTCTCCATTCATTTGGGCCAGTGGACTCAGTCAAAGAAATGGTCATTTTCTTGTGAAATCTAGGTGATGGAGGATGAAATACTTTTACTGAAGTGAGCCCTGATAAGTTAGTCCATCTATCTGATAACTTCTGTGCACTGACATGCAAAACCAAGCACTAGATTCATATGCTTTAAAATAGGAACATGCTACGCAAGTAGAACAGTGAGATGCACCTTGTTTTGCAGCCACAGATCAGATTCAGGAAAATTCTGTGTTCAATAAATCTTTGTAGGCTTACCAGATTTTTCCTGGCCTGTAAATGTGCTAGAACAACTAGGAATTCTTGAAGGAGTATAAGGGAAAGAGTAAAAGACTCAAGAGACCTGCATTTGAGTCCTGAAGTGGCTATTGGTTAGCGGTGAGAATATTAGCAAGATATTTTTTCTTTATATTTCCATCTTGTATTTTAGGAGTTGTAACATTTGCCCTTTACATTTCCAAGAACTATCTGAAAATCAAAGAGATCCTATATATGACAACATATTGAAAAATGTATACTTTGCATATATGAAAATCATAGACTTCTGCTTCCATCTACTCACATGAACTAACGAATGACATTAATAACAAAGGGTGCATTACCTCCAGCTTTGCTGTAATTGTTTAAGTTTGCTTTAGCTATTAAAGACCTTTTGTGTTTCCATAAGAATTTTATGGTTGTTTTCTTCTAGTTCTGTAAGGAGTGCCCTTAGAATTTTGATTCAAGATATGTTACAGTACTGTTATAATCAAAACTGCCTGCTACTGGCACAAAAATAGGTATGTAGACCAATGGAACAAATAGAACATCAGAAATTAAATCAGGCATCAAAACTAACTGCTGATAAACAAGATAAAATCACTCCCGGGAGAAACGACAGGCTCTTTAATAAATGGTGTTGGAAAAATTGGATTTCCACATGCAGAACTTTGAAACAAGTCCCTATCCTTTCCTGTAGAAAATCAACTTAAAATGGATCAAGGATCTATACCTAAGATCTGAAAGCATCAAATTACTAGAAGAAAACATAGGGGAAATGATGCAAGACATTGATCCAGGTAAAGATTTCTTGGATAAGACTCCAGAAATGCAGGCAATAAAAACAAATGCACAAATGGAATTACATCAATTAAGAAACTTCTACACAACAAAGGAAACAATTAAAAAAGTAAAGGGACAATCAACAGAATGGAGAAAATATTTTTGACTTTGCATCTGACAAAAATTTAATATCCAGGATACATAAGGAACTCAAGAAACAAAATATACATTATTTCTGTTCCCTTCAAGACAGTCCACAATGTTCTCCACATGGCTCCTCTTCTTTCTCTTTATAGTTGCAAATATATTTATTCTACTGTATATGATCCTGAGATTATCAATTTAACTGGTTCACTAATCCTACCTTTCTAACTTGGGTCTAATTATGGTCAAGGTTTTAGTTCAGACTCACTACTATGACTGTCCAAACTTTTGACCATCTCCTATAGAATCAAGAAATCAAGCTTTGGTCTTTTTCACAGGGGCAATTACTATGGATCCACCCTGTTTTTTCCAAGTGTGGGATCTGTAGTTAATAGTTCTGATGGTACTAATATCAATAATTACAAATTATGGTTTTTGATTTAGAATCTAGATATTGCTCTTTGGGTTTCTTACAATATACTCAAGTCAATTTAAAATATAACTAAATATGTTCAAATTTGTATATGCCTTTTGTAACACAACAAAGCAGTTAGATTTGAAATGTTGGATATGGCAATACCCAAGAACAAAAATCCTTAAGGAATTCCACTTCAATTAGCTAAATATAAACAAATAACTTGATGGTACAGGATGATTGGCAGTTTCTTCCATTTTCACTAGTGTTCAAAGTTTTCAAAGGTCGATTTTAGAAGCTTGGAATAAACATGATTACTAAGAATGATCAGAAGTTTCCACTTTATGTAAATGTAAGGGAAGACTGACAGGAACTCTTTTATCTTGATAATTAGTATTCTAATTTATATTTCAGTTTTGTATCCATACCAGAATTTTAGCATACTTGTGAATTCAGTCACCAATGTGTAGTCATGGCTCCCACCCAGAATATCTTTAGGAATTCTCCAAAGACTTTTAGGAAATAAGATTTGGAAAATATTCTTTGTATTGATCTGGTATATTATTGGATGTTCCTCTATTGGAATTTATTTTTTTAATTTTTATTAATATAATGAGAACATATTTCATATATTTTATAGATATAGTTCTAAGATAACTAAACATCTCTCCCTCCTCTTCTACCTCCCCTAATCAGCCTCCCTCTCTGCCTTTTTTACATTTTTCATTAATTTTTGCAAAGACATAATTTTAATCCACTCTATAATCACAGATTTAATTTCCCACCAACTGTTATTTTCAAAAAATAAAAAGTAGGGAGACATCAGTCCCACAGGAGTATAAACAGGGGCTAAAACATGGGTGCAGGGGCCCAAGCTCTTGGGCCATCTTCTATTGCCTTCCCAGGACATAGCAGAGAGCTGGATTGGAAGAGGAGCATCTGGGACCTGAACCGGCACCCATAGGGGATGCCGGTGCTTCAGACCAGGGCATTAACCCGCGGCACCACAGCACCGCCCCCCCCCCCCATGTAATTTCCACTGTAGTTTTCTCCCTAACTCTTTCTTGAGATTCCACTCTCTACCTTTTTATAACTATCTTCCTCTGGCCTAGAACTGTCTAAAACTGGCTGAAGTGTAAAAACCTTATTTATTACATAATTTTCTTAAACATGTTTTGGTCTTGTAAATATTCTTATTTTAGAATAAATAATTTTTGGTATATAAAACAAAAGATACACTACTGAAAGAATACTACAATAGCTAACCCAATCCAGGGAGAGCCATGTATCTGAAACTCAAAATAAAGCAGCAGCAGATAGGTCCCTGGACCAAAATAACAAAGAAACACAAATCGTTATTCTAGGGTACTACTATTACCTGGACACAGCTCCATGGGTCAACTGTCTTCACCTGCATCAGTGTTGTGAAATCCAAACAGAATCAGTGTGAGATAAATAACCTAAGCTATAGTTTCTATACTTTCAAGTAGTTAGTGATTAAATACACTTGTGAAAGTAAATTTTGTTGTAAGCAACGGCCACGTAAAATTTCAAAAAACATATAAAATAAAATGAGTTTTGGATAAGATTAAAATTTCTGGAATGGAAAATTGTGATGGCTAAAGTTAAACCAGCACATTTCCTTTTATTCCTTATCGTTTTGAGATTAATGTTCTCTTTACTGAGTCTGAAGAAAGTCAGTCCATGGCATAAACTGTTTGTATAGTTGCATTATAAGGCTAGGCAAGGGCATTGAAGGACGCCTTGCTTCTCTGGGTTCCAAACGCATAGAAAAGGGCTACATTTGCTGTACTAAATTTGTCGGATTATTTTTAAAAAAGAATAAATTCTTTCTTGGGTCACTCAAAACTTCCAGAGACTTCTGGAACACAGTAGGGTCTCTAACTGGAAATTATAAGTGTTTAAATAGTAATGTCTTTTTTTTTTTTTTTTTGACAGGTAGAGTTACAGACAACAAGAAAGAGAGACAGAGAGAAAGGTCTTCCTTACATTGGTTCACTCTCCAAATGGCCACTACAGCCGGCACTGTGCCGATCCGAAGCGAGGAGCCAGATGCTTCCTCCTGGTCTCCCATGTGGGTGTAGGGGCCCAAGCACCCGGGATATCCTCCACTGCCCTCCCAGGCCATGGCAGAGAGCTGGACTAGAAGAGGAGCAGTCAGGACTAGAACCTGGTACCCATAAGGGATGCCAGCAACGCAGGCAAAGGATTAACCAAGTTAGCTATGGCGCCAGCCCCTAAATACTAATGTCTTAAGACCATATCATGACGACTGGCACAAAGTCAAATAAAACAATCATAAACAGATATCTAACAATTCTAGACAAGAAAATAAATCAACTAAGGAGAAGTCAAGTAACCTTCCAAAAACTAATAGAATCTCTAAGTCTTAGACTAACATGCTGATGTATAGAGCAAGCAATCATTGTAAAGTCAATGCAAGGCAGTTTTATCCCTTATTATTATATTTCCCTTTGCCTAAGGCTTTATTCTAGAAAGAATTTTCTCAGAAAATCCAATCAGATTATTAGTTCTTTTCATTTCCTTTACAGGGCTCTGGGTTATGTTTGGCTTTGTCCCTGTGCGTTATCAGCAGCTGGCCCTCAGGCACAAGCACTTCCATAGTACAGCATAATGAATAGAGACCAGAATAAGCCAGGCCCTATATAGTACAAGTAGTACAAACTTAATTTTTTTTTTTTTTGCTTCTGGACAACCTATTGTGATGTCACAGTTTAATTCTTAGTACATCTTAAAGAGTAACAATTTTTACTCTTCTCAAAGCAGTCTACCAGGAGTGCAAAGAACCTAAAGGAAATTAAACCACTTCCCCTGCAGTATGAGAATAGTGTGGCTGAAATCAAAGAGAGCTATAGATAGAGCTCAATGCTTAGGCAATTATCAACTGCCTATAAACCTTATCCTTACTAAAGGTCATAGTTTTCCATTTGGGGAACCCTTTTTGTTAAACTTCTTTCCAAAAATTGACAAATAATAGAATGTAACTCTAGGGAGAAGCTTTGATCTTGAATGTATCATGCTCATCCAAAGTGAAGAGACATCAATCAGTTCACTAAGTTGCTTCTATTGACCTCACTGCTGCTCTTTTGAGTGCCCTCAAAATTAGTTCTCCCCTAAGAGACAGGAAGTAGACTATTTGTGCAACAATTGGGACTAGAACATTTATCCCAGGAGGTATTTCTTCCTGTAAAGGGAGAATTCTGAAGTCTTGCAAGTTGAAGTGTGTTAGCCTAGTAAAAGCTTTTGATAATTCATATAGCTATGAAACTCATTTAGCCCAGCATTTTCCAAACACATTGACTATTGAATCCTTTCCTATAAAACATGTCTTGGGGAATAATTATTGGCCCTGGAAAATGTTACCATGGAAGATTAGGAATGCAAATGATGCTCTTCCTTAAAGATATTGAGGGTCACACAATTATTCAGATGTCCTTTAGAGCTATTACGCTTAACTTGATTTCTATTCTCCGGTCCCTAAAGCCACCCTACCAGGGCTCACAAGCACATTATGGCTCAGGAAGCAAGCCAAAATCTGAATTGACCAGGTATGGATAAAACTGAAGGTACATAATTTCAACATCATGTCTCAGAACATAACAGATGCAGAATATGGAATTTGAGAATACTGTCAATGCTTTTTCATTGAGAAAGTAAGAGACAAACAGAATATGTGCTCAAATTTAAGTTTTGTGTCTCACAACTGGAGTCCACATTAGAGTTCTATCTAACATATGAACAGACAAGGTAATTTAGAAAAAGAAGAAAGAGAAGTAGATAGAAAATTTAAAAAAAGAAAGGTATGAAGAAATAAATAATCAAGAAGAAAAGAAAAAGGGTAACACAAAATAAACCCACTAAGAAAACCCTAATCATCTTGAACTTAGAAATTAAGTGTAGACATTTGGTCATTAAATACTCAGAGCATTTGAAAACAGAAAGTTTTAATTTCCCAGGGTTTTCTAGGTTTTTTCATCTTGTGAGAACTCAGTTGTGAAGTTCATTAATACTACTGAAGCTTTATAAAACTTGATACTGGGGACTGACATTGTGGCATAGCATCTAAATCCACCACCTGCAATGCCAGCACCCCATATGGGTGCTGGTTCAAGACCCAGCTGCTCCATTTCCTGTCCAGAACCCTGCTAATGTGCCTGGGAAAGCAGCAGAAGATGGTTCAAATTCTTGATTCCCTGCATTTACATGGGAGACCCAAAAGAAGTTCCTGGCTTGTAACTTTGGCCTGGCCCAGCCCTGGATCTGTGATGCCATTGTGATCTCTTTGGGAGTGAACCAGTAGACGGAAGATCTCACTCTTTCTCAAACTCTTTCTGTTCCTCTCTCTGTGCAACTCTGACTTTCAAATAAATAAACAAATCTTTTTTTAAAAAAGAAATGATGCTGAAGAAAGCATTTCTACCTTAAAGCAATAGTTATGCAATAAGAAGTTTAATTTGCAATTGGGATAAGATTAACAAGGGTAGCTTGAAGAAAGGGCTTTACTCAGAATCATATAGTTCTAGCAGGTACTGTCTGGATATTTGCATTTCATCTACAGAGTTAGACATCACATCTAGAGATGAGTAACACCAAAATATTACACTAGTGTTCCAAATCACTTAGGACCAAAAAGGACCTTCACTATGGTAAACAGATAAAGCTATGTATATTGAGAGTTAAATTGCATGTCGTTTGAGAAATTATTTCTGTTGTCTTACACTGTGCTTCTTTCATTCATGGATCTTGACCTTGTCCTTAGTCAGTAAAGGCTGACTCATAGGGGTTTCCACAACACAAGGTCGATAACTATTATATTCCTACATGCTCATTTTGACACCTACAAAAGTGTCTCTTTCATCATCATGCTCCTCATTCACCATAATTTTTCTCAATTCTTAATCCAATCCACTTGAAATTTCCGTTATTTTTTATTCAAAATACATTTTTCATTCCATGAAATGGTTGCCTCTTATCATTACTATATCTATAGTGCAAGTCACAAACATCTGTCTCTTGAATTTTTGCTGTAACTTCCCAATAATACCTCTCATCCTTGTTTTTCTCACCATTCTTAATCTGAGTCCAAGCTGTATAAAACACAATCAAATTGTGTTTTCATATTAAATCATATCTCTTCACTTTCAAATGCATTCCTGTTGTAATAAGAGTAACATAAAACCCATTGTTACAGTCAGGAATGCTCTGCATTGCCTGAATTGTGTCTACTTTTTCAAATCCAAAGCCACACTGTCCTACTTGTTCACTACACACTAGCCACACTGGCTTTTGTTCTGTCCCTGGAACACATCAGGTTCATTCTCCTCGAAAATAGAGGTCATGTGATCCCACAGCCTGGATTGATCTTATGTGCGAGATTCCTGTTGGTTGCTTTCTCATTTTTCAGGTCCTAGTTCAAAATATCTCCCCAGAGAAGCTTGCTGTGATCATCACTACATCCATTCCTACCCATGACTTTCCTACACTGTCTCATTTGCTTGTTTATTGTGAGACCACTCAGTTGGAATGTAAGTCCCATGACAGTAGGAATCTTATCAGCTAATGAACTAAGGTGCTATCAGTGTCCAGAATAGTGACTGACGCAATGAGATATTCAAAAAATGTTTCTCACATAAATGAATGAATGAAAAATGTCATTTTTACTGCAGCTTGCTTTGATCAAATCTTGCCACAGAAGAATTCTAAGCCAACCATGACCTGCTAACAGGATAGTTGGTGCTGGCAGGGTACTCAGCAAGACTGAAGACTCCATAGAAACCTGTGTGTCAGCGATATGCTGATATGCTCCAGGTTGTCAAGTGAGTTGGCTATTGCAGGGGCAAAGGGAATAATTAATGAAGTCAGTTACAGAAGGGCTTTCAAGAATACTTTAGGCTTTACGCAGATTTATATTCTCTTTATATATTTCTCTATTATGCTGGGTCCTATTTTACTTTACATTTTGCAAGTGACTTAAGTCATCACAATCTCAACAAATACGCCCAAACAATGTCTTGCCATTGGCACAACTAATATTCTTTCCATTTTTAGAAGAAACAGAGATTCTGAGACTTAAGAAATCATTCTGAGGTCATATAATTTAGGAGTCAAATCCAAGTTTTCTTGATTCTGAAACAAGAGAACTTAATTGGTATACTCATTTCACAACAATAAATTTAATCTTGGGGCAAGTGTTTAATATAGTGCTTAAAACACTAGTTAAGATTTCCATGTCTCAGTGTTAACACAAGTATTTTGGTCTAGTGAGTAAAGTCGCTGCCTGCGATGCTGGCATCCCAACATCCTTGTACAAGATGTTCTACTTGCAATCCAGCTCCTTGTTAAAGGCCTGGGAAAAGAAAAATATACTCCAGGTGATTCAGCCCGGGCACCCACTTGGGAGACCTGGAAGTAGCTTCTGGCTCTGGATTTCCATCTGGTTCACCTCTAGCCATTGTAGTCACTTGGAGAGTAAGTCAGTGGTTGTAAGATTTCTCTCTTTCTGTGACTGACTTTCCATTAAATAAATAAACCTTAATAAATAAAAAAAGACCCATGTCACATGTTGGAGAGCCTGAGTTAGCCTGTTAAGCCACGGCGCTGGCTTCATAACTGAGTATTAAGCTTATGACTTCAAGCTGGCCCAGCCCTAGCTACTGCACACATTTGGGAGAGTGAACCAGTAGATGTGCTCTCACTTCCTCTGCTATTTCTGCCTTTCTGTCTCCAACCACTCCCCCATCTCTCCACCTCTCAAAGAATAACATTAAAAATTTTTAAATTCGAACAAATCAAAGAAACACATGTACTAAAGAAAAATAAATTCCTTGAAATTAACCTCAAGGAATTATTTTAATATTATTTAATATTATTTATTATTAATACCATTTAATAGATATAGAATATAGAAAGATACTTTGTCATGATTCTTGGCTAAAATTACTCATAGCTTAAAGAATCAGAACTGTATACAAGTATTATACAGTGCAAACACATTACGATAATGATATATGGCTACTATGCAAATTATAGTTGTCCAGATAAAAATAAGGTTTTGATGGCTGCTTAAGTTTTCAAGGTGAATCTATTTTATAACTTGAACCAGTTTCACACTGGTTAAGGGCCAAAGTCCAGGGAGTATGACACTTCTGAACTGTGTTATCCAAACGCCAGTCACTTAACATCTAATGACATGCATCTCAAGTTCCCATTTAACATCTTATGAAAAACCATATGCTTTCCAAAACATCTGTGAACTATTGAAAGTTTTACATGTTCTACGTCCAACTAAAAATCCCTATGTCCTTAATTCTCCTCCTTCATTTTTGGGACAGTTTCTTTTCCTTCATTCTGACACCTGACAAAACCTGGGACTTTCTGTCCTGTCCTAACTCTCCTCTATCAACCCATCAACATAAAACTAATCACAGAGACAAATCTGATAAAGAATTTTTAAGTTTTATGAATCATGGTGAACATGTGTTATTGTACCATAGAGAAAACAAATTTAAATCATATACAATGGATTCTTGTTTATCAAAGTAGTTGCATGCTATAAAATCGATACAAACACAGAATTAGCAATGTTGAAGCATTGCTTCTAGGGTGAGGAAAAGGTCAAACTCCAAGTTCTGGTCACAACCTTTCATTATCTAATTAGTATATTACCTTGCTTTATTTTTGCTTTTGTTAAAAGACATTTTAATATATGTCTGATTCTTTATCATACAACTAACAACCAACAGAACTGTAACTCATGGCTGATTTAAACATATCTAATACAAATATTTTCTCTAAAGGATGAATCATACAACCATTTTGCACTTAGGAACACTAGTCAGAACTTCAGCGCCATGCTTGGGAGCCATTTTAAACAGCAAAATTACAGCTAAATAGAAAAATATATATAAACAATGTGGTTCTAAATAATCTTCCAAAAAGACACTTGTTTACAAAATAAAGACTGAAAAACTGAAACAAGAATGCAAATGATTACCTTGTTCAGTTATTTCAAGCCAATCAAATGACAATTATTTTGCCACTCAGACTAGGATCAACGTTAATATCCATCTTGAAATTCTAAATTTTAGCATGTAAGCAAATTTACAAATCAGAATACCCCTTACTAAAGTTTCAACTTCACTATACATTCCCAAACTAAAATTGCCAACAACACTTTATTGTTGGCTTCCTCATGTCCATTCCCATGAGCCTTAACTCTACCTACCTCATTGGTTTTTGTCATTTCTTTTCATTCTCCAAAACTTTGGTAAATAAACTTCCTTTTTGTATACATTACCCAGCCTCAGGTTTTTGTTGTAACAACAGAAAACCTAATATAGATACTAATATCAATACTTAATATTTAGTGAAAGTCTAATTAACTTACATATACACTTAATAATATAAACATACACATATAAGCACATTTCTATGCATAAGTATCTGTATATGTATGTACTCATTTTGTTTTATTTTTAAAATTTAAGAAAGGGACTGGTGCTGTGGCATAGTGGATAAAGCCACCCCTGCAGTACTGGCATCCCATATGGGTTCAGGTTCAAGTCTTGGCTGCTCCACTTCTGATCCAGCTTTCTGCTATGGCCTGGGAAAGCAATAGAAGATGGACCAAGTCCTTGGGCCTCTGCACCTGTGTGGAAGACCTGGAAGAATCTCCTGGCTTTGATTTCCACTAAAATCTGGTACCAGACAGGGATGCCCACTCTCACAACTGCTATTCAATATAGTTCTGGAAGTTTTGGCCAGAGCTATTAGGCAAGAAAAAGAAATTAAAGGGATACAAATCGGGAAGGACGAACTCAAACTATCCCTCTTTGCAGATGATATGATTCTTTATTTAGGGGACCCAAAGAACTCTACTAAGAGACTGCTGGAACTCATCGAAGAGTTTGGCAAAGTAGCAGGATATAAAATCAATGCACAAAAATCAATAGCCTTTGTATACACAGGCAATGCCACGGCTGAGGAAGATCTTCTAAAATCAATCCCATTCACAATAGCTACAAAAGCAATCAAATACCTTGGAATAAACTTAACCAAAGACGTTAAAGATCTCTACGATGAAAACTACAAAACCTTACAGAAATAAATAGAAGAGGATACCAAAAAATGGAGAAATCTTCCATGCTCATGGATTGGAAGAATCAACATCATCAAAATGTCTATTCTCCCAAAAGCAATTTATACATTCAATGCAATACCAATCAAAATACCAAAGACCTTCTTCTCAGATCTGGAAAAAATGATGCTGAAATTCATATGGAGACACAGAAGACCTCGAATAGCCAAAGCAATCCTGTACAATAAAAACAAAGCCGGAGGCATCACAATACATGATTTCAGGACACACTACAGGGCAGTTGTTATCAAAACAGCATGGTACTGGTACAGAAACAGATGGATAGACCAATGGAACAGAATAGAAACACCAGAAATCAATCCAAACATCTACAGCCAACTTATATTTGATCAGAGATCCAAATCTAATCCCTGGAATAAGGACAGTCTATTCAATAAATGGTGCTGGGGAAATTGGATTTCCACATGCAAAAGCTTGAAGCAAGACCCATACCTATCACCTTACCCAAAAATTCACTCAACATGGATTAAAGACTTAAATCTACAACCTGAAACCATCAAATTATTAGAGAGCATTGGAGAAACCCTGCAAGATATAGGTACTGGCAAAGACTTCTTGGAAAATACTCCAGCAGCACAGGCAGTCAAAACAAAAATTAACATTTGGGATTGCATCAAATTGAGAAGTTTCTGTACTTCAAAAGAAACAGTCAGGAAAGTGAAGAGGCAACCGACAGAATGGGAAAAAATATTTGCAAACTATACTACAGATAAAGGATTGATAACCAGAATCCACAAAGAAATCAAGAAAATCCACAACAACAAAACAAACAACCCACTTAAGAGATGGGCCAAGGACCTCAATAGACATTTTTCAAAAGAGGAAATCCAAAAGGCCAACAGACACATGAAAAATGTTCAAGATCACTAGCAATCAGAGAAATGCTTATCAAAACCACAATGAGGTTCCATCTCATCCCAGTGAGAATGGCTCACATTCAGAAATCTACCAACAACAGATCCTGGAGAGGATGTGGGGAAAAAGGGACACTAACCCACTGTTGGTGGGAATGCAAACTGGTTAAGCCACTATGGAAGTCTGTCTGGAGATTCCTCAGAAACCTGAACATAACCCTACCATACAACCCAGCCATCCCACTCCTTGGAATTTACCCAAAGGAAATTAATTTGGCAAATAAAAAAGCCATCTGCACATTAATGTTTATTGCAGCTCAATTCACAATAGCTAAGACCTGGAACCAACCCAAATGCCCATCAACAGTAGACTGGATAGAGAAATTATGGGACATGTACTCCATAGAATACTATACAGCAGTAAGAAACAACGAAACCCGGTCATTTGCAACAAGATGGAGTAATCTGGAAAACATCATGCTGAGTGAATTAAGCCTGTCCCAAAGAGAAAAATATCATTTGTTTTCCCTGATCGGTGACAACTGAGCACCAAAGGGGAAACCTGTTGAAGTGAAATGGACACTATAAGAAACAATGAACTGATCAGCTCTTGTCCTGACTTTAGATGTACAATGTAATACTTTATCCTTTTTAGTATTTGTGGTTGTTGTTGTTGTTCTAGTACTAGTGATTGAACTCTGTAATTAACATACAATTATTCTTAGGTGTTTAAATTTTAACTGAAAAGTGATCCCTGTTAAATTTAACAGTGGAAAAAGAGAGGGAGGAAATGTACAATTTGGAACATGCTCAATCGGACTTGCCGCAAATGGTGGAGTTAGAAATGTGCCAGGGGATTCCAACACAATCCCATCAAGGTGGCATCTACCAATGCCATCGCACTAGTCCAAGTGATCAATTTCAGCTCACAATTGATAGCTCTGATAGGTCTAAGAGTCAAAGAGATCACACAAACAAGACAAGTATCTGCTAATACTAACTGATAGAATTAAAAAGGGAGAGAAAGATCCAACATGGGAAGCGGGATACACAGCAGACTCATAGAATGGCAGATGTCCTAAACAACACTCTGGCCTCAGAATCAGCCCTCAAGGATTTCAGATCTGGCTGAAGAGCCCATGAGAGTATAGTAGGCATGGAAAGCCAAGATATCATGGAAAAAAAAAAAAAAAGACCTAAATGAATGATCTCTGTGAGTGAGATCCCAGTGGAAAGAACGGGGCCATCAAAGAAGGAGGTACCTTTCTCCGAAGGGAGGAGAGAACTTCCACTTTGACTATGACCCTATCGGAATAAGATCAAAGTCAGCGAACTCTAAAGGCTTCCATAGCCCTGGCAACTCATGACTAGAGCCTAGGGAGATTACTGACGCCATGAACAGGAGTGTCAAATTGTTAAGTCAGCAACAGGAGTCACTGTGTACTTACACCCCATGTGGGATCTGTCCTTAATGTGTTGTCTAATGTGAAGTGATGCTATAACTAGTACTGAAAGAGTATTTTTATACTTTGTGTTTCTGTGTGGGTACAAACTGATGAGGTCTTCACTAATTATATACTGAATCCATCTTCTGTATATAAAGAGAATTGGAAATGAAAAAAAACAACCTGGTGTTAAATTGGAAATGGCATAGAAAATTTCAATTTTTTAAAAAAACCTATTATGTAGGATCTCTGTCTTTAATGTGCTGTACATTGTTATTTAATGCTATAATTAGTACTCCAATGGTAGTTTTTTCACTTTATGTTGCTATATGGGCAAACTGTTGAAATCTTTACCTAATATGTACTAAACTGATCTTCTGTATATAAAGAGAATTGAAAATGAATCTTTATGTGAATGGAAGGGGAAAGGGAGCGGGAAAGGGGAGGGTTGCGGGTGGGAGGGAAGTTATGGGAGGGGGGAAGCCATTGTAACCCATAAGCTGTACTTTGGAAATTTATATTCATTAAATAAAAGTTTAAAAAAAATAAATAAATAAAAATAAAAATAAAAAAAAGAATCTCCTGGCTTTGAATTGGCACAGCTCTCACCATTGCAGCCATGTGGGGAGTGAACCAGAGGATGGAAGACCTCTCTCTCCCTCTCTCTCTCTCTCTCTCTCTCTCTCTCTCTCTCTCTCTTTCTCTCTCTCTATGCATTTGCCTCTCTGTAACTCTGCCTTTCAAATAAAATAGATGCCACCTGCCTTTACCTGGCCAGCTCTCCTCCCAGGCCAGCCAAGTAATGAAAGTCAACAGAGTGCCTTCCCCTAGGAGGTTCACACCTCCCTCAGGATATACCCCATGTGAAGAGATAGATAGGTCTGGGCCTCTGAATTTACAAGGCCTAAAGCCCACCAGATTATTATCAAGCCCCTTCTATCAGGTTCTATTTGCCTCTCAATCAGAAAACTTAATTGTAGCTTAGACAGCACCTTTCTTAGCTCCTCTAATAATGACTCTGTCCTTTGTTCTAGGCCCTGTCTAGTGCACTTGGGCCTCATTCCTTTGTAATCATAACCTCTACTCTACCACCAATGGCTCTACTCCCAACCTGTGTGTACTGATGGTCCTCTTCCCCACTTAATGCTGTATAATTGTTCAAACCTGGTAAATGCCACTCTTAGGATCATTGGTTACTATCCTCACTCTGTCTTTTATGACCTTGTCTAAATATGATCAGAGTCGGCAAACTTGGAAGGCTTCCATAGCCTTGGCAACTCATGACGACAGCCTAGGATGGTTACTGGCGCCATAAACTAGAGTGTCAATTTGTTGGGTCAACAACAGGAGCCACTGTGCACTTGCTCCTCATGTGGGATCTCTGTCCTTAATGTGCTGTACATTGTGATTTAATGCTATAACTAGTACTCAAACAGTATGTTTCACTTTGTGTTTCTATGTGGGTGCAAACTGTTGAAGTATTTATACTAAATTGATCTTCTGTATATAAATAGAATTGAGGATGAATCTTGATGTGAATGGAAGGGGAGAGGGAGCGGGAGAGGGGAGGGTTGCGGGTGGGAGGGAAGGTATGGGGGGGGAAGCCATTGTAATCCATAAACTGTACACTGGAAATTTATATTCATTAAATAAAAGTTAAAAAAAATTAAGAAAATAATAAGTTAATCAGTATGCAAGACAAAGAAAGGAAGACCACTATTTAACAATTTAAGGTCTCCTATATCACATTGTAATTTACATTTAATTATTTTTCATGTTTGCTTCCAGATGATTCAAGAGAAGTCAAGAAGTTTAACCCAGGGCCGGCACTATGGCAGAGTGGGCTATGTGTCTACCTCTGGCGAAAGCATCCAATATGGATTCTGGTTTGTGCCTAGCTGTTCTTCTTTTGATCCAGCTCTCTGCTATGGCCTGGGAAAACAGTAGAAGATGGTCCAAGTGCTTGAGCCCCTGCACCAGCATGAGAGATCCCAAGAAGTTCCTGACTCCTGGCTTCAAATTGGCCCAGTTCCAGCTGTTGTGGCCATTTGGAGAGTGAGTCGGGGGATGGAAGACCTTTCTCTCTGGCTCTCCCTCTCTCTGTCTGTAACTCTCTCTCTCAAATAAATAAATAAATCTCTTTAAAAGCATAGTAAAATCTTTAAGTAATCAGAGAAACTGTGAAAAATTGATTATGCTACTGCTAAAAACTATGCATTGATCCATTTACTAGAGAAAGGCTGTGGAGAGTGTGCAAGGTGCTATTTTGAAGATATTGCAGTGAAGAAACTGATTTGCTGATGCTGATTCAGCAGTGCATGAGGAAATACAAAAGGAGAGAAAGGGATGGAGATAGAGAAAAGATCTTAATATTAGACCATGAGTCGATGGCAATTTGGAGGGTGGAGAAAGAAAATCATCACTATGCCTGTTTTCTGGCTGTCAATTAGAATGCCACGTTCATTTATACCTTGATTCTCAGTATCTCTGACATCTTTCCTTTGGAACAGCTTTGTGGAAAATCTTTCAAACTGGGCAATATTTTATTAATAGTTTATCAAATACCTAACACCAATGCATTAACTTTATTTGACTAGATGAGGTATGTACCAAGAGGGACCATTAACATTCTCCCTCCTACAATTTGGAGTGATAAGAGATAAATTCTGGTTTATTCTGGTTAATTTGAATTGACAGCATCTACATTTCACAACTGTAATGAAAACTATCATCTTACATATGCTCAGAGAACTAGAAAGTGAAAAACCAGGCAGAGTTAAAGGAAACACCACCACAAGAGACCGTGAATGCTACCAAAAGAAACGTGAATCCCATGGGTCCCTTGGAGCTGCCATTTGGTGCCTCCTTCCTTCAAGGGTCTCAGGTGTGCTCTCTTCTTTTTATTTTTTTGGAATTCACTCACCTTTTTCTTGTAGTGGTTTATTATTTTATATGCAATTAACTATGCATCACTGGGATTAAAACTCCTGTTTTTTCATCATTTGTTAGTTCCCTGGGGGAAATAAAACTGAACTACTGCTGTGTAGCCAGTAGCAACAGATTTCTTTGACCTCCTATACAAGTTATAAGGCCTGCAATGATGAAAATATGATACATAAATGATGGGACCATATTTTTTTTTTACTTTTATTTAATAAATATAAATTTCCAAAGTACAGCTGATGGATTACAATGGCTTTTTCTCCCGCATAACTTCCCTCCCACCCACAAGGAACCATAATATTTTAATCATGTAAGGAAGATCATTCCTGACCATAAATGATCAAGCTTAAATACATTGTTTCTTCTCCATTTTAATGAAAATATATGTAAAACAGCACTAATAAACTTTGGTCAGCATTTTATCTCAAGTTTATTTACTACAAGTAAAACCACTTCAAATGTGTCGGAGTTATGTTTCTATGTTCTTTTCTAAGTCTACGCAACTTGGTTCTCAACCTCCTGCCAGAGGTTAGAATATCTGAAAATCTTAACAAAGGACCATCAGGTTCTGTCACTTCACACTGAGGGTCAACTTAATGAGCTTGAGTTGTCATCATGTTTTTGTTAAAACATAAACCTTAAATTCTACTTATCATCATTTTATTCAGTGACATTTTTAAGGTTCCCTTAATTTGTATCAGGTATGAAACACTTGCCCTAGAAAGTTTTATCTTCAGAAAACTTGGGAGCTGGTGTGTAAAATGTTTAAATCATGTTTCATATCAGATATGTTCATTGATTTATTTGTACTACCAGCCTTGGGGGAAAATTTCCAAAGATAATGTGTGCATGAGGCACTATCCCTCCCTTTAAGAACCCAACAACTTACAAGAGAAGGTACAATATAAACACAATATAAACTAAGTAAGCTAGAAACTATAAGAACCTTAAGAGAGAGAGCTCAGAAGATCAAGATATTTCCCGCTTCCCATGTTGGATTGTTTTTTCCCTTTTTGATTCTATCAGTTAGTATTAGCAGACACTAGTCTTGTTTGTGTGATCCCTTTGACTCTTAGACCTATCAGAGTGATCAATTGTGAACTGAAATTGATCACTTGTGTTTCTGTGTGGGTGCAAACTGATGAAATCTTTACTTAGTATATACTGAATCGATCTTCTGTATATAAAGATAATTGAAAATGAAAAAAAATCCGGTGTTAAATTGGAAATTGCATAGAAAATTAATTTTTAAAAAATATCAAGTAGGATCTCTGTCCTTAATGTGCTGTACATTGTGATTTAATGCTATAACTAGTACTCCAACAGTATTTTTCACTTGGTGTTGCTATGTGGGGGCAAACTGTTGAACTCTTTACTTAATATATACTAAACTGATCTTCTGTATATAAAGAGAATTGAAAATGAATCTTGATGTGAATGGAAGGGGAGAGGGAGCGAGAAAAGGGAGTGTTGCGGGTGGGAGGGAAGTTATGGGGGGGAAGCCATTGTAATCCATAAGCTGTACTTTGGAAATTTATATTCATTAAATAAAAGTTTAAAAAAAGAAGATCAAGATATTACTCCTTATGGATAAGCAAAATAAGAGATATTTGAGAAAGGATAAAGTTTAAATTATGCTCAAGAGCATAAAGGTAAAAGTTGAATATGCAAGGTATTTTCTTGGCATTTTTTTTTTATTTTTGACAGGCAGAGTAGACAGTGAGAGAGAGAGATGGAGAGAAACGTCTTCCTTTTCCGTTGCTTCACCCTCCAAGTGGCTGCCACGGCCAGCGCGCTGCGCCGATCTGAAACCGGGAGCCAGGTGCCTCTCCTGGTCTCCCATGCAGGCGCAGGGCCCAAGCACTTGGGCCATCCTCCACTGCACTCCTGGGCCACAGCAGAGAGCTGGACTGGAAGAGGAGCAAACGGGACAGAATCCGGAGCCCCAACCAGGACTAGAACCCCGGGGTGCTAGTGAGACGCGGCGCCAGCCTATTTTCTTGGCATTATTAAAATAAAAAAATAATTTGTTTTTACTCTAAAATATACACATTTTCTTGCCTTTACTGATAGGTTGTTATTTTAGTAATCTTATGTTTTCATCAGCAAATTTAATATTATTTTCACCCTTTTATCATGCCCTTCCCTGATTTAATCAAATGCTCTTTTCATCCATGAAGACAAAGCGGACCCTACCAGTCCACACAGCTAACCTTTTTACCAGGACTTGTATGACCTGTTGCTAGGGCTTCTTCTTTCCTGATAATTTTGCTGAATAAACCAGGACATGTTCTTCATATAACCTGGTCATGAGGTTATGAGTAAGCCCCATTGTAAAGAACCCTGTAAAGAATTAAAACATATTTAGCAGAGAAAGGGATCAAGGAAACACATGGCTTCCACTGAAGGACATTTCGTAGAACAAAGTAGGAAGGGGAAAAATACCTAAGGACAAGAAAAATGAAACTAACCTGTGATTTCATGTGTATATGGCTTCCAAGAGATAAAATTATCCTACTAGAAATTTTCAAGTTTGCAGTGAATACCAGCAGGAAATCCAAGAAGGAAGATGGCTGAATCCCCAAGTTTAAATTATGTGAAATTAAATTTTGCTTGCCTTATGAAATTTGTGACATTTGAGAGAGACCGGAAGAATGAGAAGTTTCCTCCAATTTGAAGCAAATTTTGCATTAGTTCATACATAACGCATGGAATAGACAGCATAGGATTAAATTATGCAATTCTCTATCCAAGTAAGAAAAATACAGGAAACTGTTATTTAGTCCACATTTTTCTATTCTTATGTCATGCTGTTTGAAGGAGGAGAAACATCATACATATGGATGAATTTTGTTAGCCAGAGAGTCTTCCCTTATAGACACTCAATCCACATCCCTTCTAGCTAAGGGAGAAATATGAGAGCCTTTCTCATCAATGTGTACTTCCTGGGGACAAACTGATGTAAATCTGCAAGCTAGATACAAAGAAATGACAGGAGAAGAGTAGATTTGATAACCTAGAAGAAACAAGGATTTTTTTCCCCCCCAGTAACTAGGGAAGACCAGAAACCTTGACCTCAGCAGACAAGTTCACAACGCCCAAGATGCACCACAGCCTCAAAGGCTTCATCTCTGCAACTCTGGGATTCTCATCCAATCATGCAATGCAAGCTTGTTCCCACAGCTCCTCCTATAAAAGCAGCCAGCAAAAAGGGCAAGAAGAGGCTGATGGGGCCGGCGCTTTGGTGCAGCTGGTTAATGCCCTGGCCTGAAACGCTCACAACCTATATAGGCGTCAGTCGGTTCTAGTCCCAGCTGCTCCTCTTCCGATCCAGTTCTCTGCTATGGCCTGGGATAGCAGTGAAAGATGGCCAGAGTCCTTGGGACCCTGCACCGACGTGGGATACCTGGAGGAAGCTCCTGGCTCCTGTCTTTGGATCAGCACAGCTCGGGCAGTTGTGGCCATCTGAGGAGTGAACCAGCGGATGGAAGACCTCTCTCTGTCTCTACACCTTCTATAATTTTATCTTTAAAAAAAAAAAAAAAAAAGTTGATGTCCAGTCCAGAAGCCAGGAGCCAAGACGTGCTTCTGAAATAAGGAACATTGTTTCTAGTTCACCCCAAAGCATAATTTTCTCATAAACTGTTGTCCTGAAATACCTCATCTCTTCCTTTGAGATGTTTTTAACTAATTCTTACAGAGGCACGACATGGACTAAGGTTGACTTAGAGCAAAATATCAAAGAAAACTATCTAACTTCTCTTATTAAGGGATAAGCAGTACTAAAATATGACCTGAAAGTAATATAATGTCTTTAAAATTTACGGCACATCAAGTACTCTGTTTTTGTGAAATCTCATTAAAACTTTGCATAAACAGTATAAGATAGATGCCACAAAAAAGAATCCTAAAAACCTTTTACCTGTAAGACTCAGTAAATTAATTGACACTCTCTGCCCTCTCAATTATATACTCCAATGCTCATCACATAATGAACACATGGCTACTAGGCTACTCATCAGTGCTAAAGAGTACTGAAGAATGTTAGTTTTTCAGTTCAAATTTAAGTGCACCAAGAATCATTGTGTCCAATCTTAAACCTTTAGATTCTGATATCATATCATTTACTTAAATTATTCACAAACAAAAAAGAAAAATTCCTAAAGAGAGACGGTTGTTTTCTATAAACATTAAGTAGAATATTTCCAGAGTCTAAGAATGATCAATAAATAAAAGGAATTTCTGTTGAGTTTATGATTGGGCAGCCATAATAAAAACTGGCAGAATATAGACAGACTGCTTCACAAATGCCCAACCTCTAACTCTTCTTAAAGAAACAAAGATGGAAAATCATACATTAAACAGAATTATGGTGGTTTATGCAAGACCACAAGGTAATCCAGTTCATAAAATTACCCTTAATTAAATATTTTCAAATATGGAATATAATATTTTAAATTAGTCAATGAATATATGTTGAAGTCAAAATGTTTACATCTACACCACTTTTACAACTGCTCACTTGTACTTTTGAAGAGGTCTTCTAATTTATTAACAATGTAGAGATGCTCAAAATGGGTGAGCTTCTTACAGTTGTAAAAAGCTCATTGCTGAAACATGACAGAGCCATGACTGGCTAGGTCCTTCAGTTGGCCCACTCTATTTCCTGCCCTGAGGTTCCTTGTTAGGCCATGATGAGCTTGACCTCTGCAGAAGTCCAGCTTCATCTAACACCAACATCCCCACACATTCTGAACTGTGGCTGTGACAATCCACCTTGAGTTTCCAAAAATGCCCACATTCTCTCATTCCCTAATGCTAAGACCTTGAAATTTCAACCTGTTAAAAGTATTCTTTCCTTCCGTATTATCTGACAAGCATTTAATTTACAGCATTCAAGACTCACAACAGAGGACATATCTTCTAGCAGGTGTACATGAATAGGACTTCCCTCTCCCTCATGTTATAAGCCCTTTTAATACCACCTTTATATAGGCTTTTTTACTTCTCATAATATTGGCTATTGTCTATTTACTTATCCTCCCATCTCAACTATAACATATGTTTTTAATGCTCTGGGAATGTGTTTCTCATCATTGTAGATGTTTCATCAAAGAGCACCTGCCACATAATTGGTGATCAATGCAGAATTTCAGAAAGAAACCAGGAAATAATACATTGTTAGAAGAGTTTAATCAGTGTTTTCTAGAGATAAGAGGATAAGAGAATTATCTGTCACCAACAGATTACAAAGTAAATTAATGCCATGCTGGTACCAAGACACAACTTTATACCCAGTTCCTAGATCTTAAATATTTTACATGGGGTTGGCACTGTGACACAGTGGGTTAAGCTATCACCTATAGCACAGGCATCTCATATGGGCATAAGTTTGTGTCCTACTGCTCTGCTAATGAGCCTGGGAAAGCAGCAGAGATGGAACAAGTATTTGGCCCCTGCACTCACGTGTGGGACCTGAATGAAGCTCCTGGCTCTTGGCTTAAGCCTGACCCAGCCCTGGCCATTGTGAACGTTTGATGAGTAAACCAACAGATGGAAGATCTCTCTCCCTCTCTGTGCCCCGACCTCACTCTCTGTAAGTCTGCCTTTCAAATAAACAAATAAATCTTTATCTTTACATGAATGGAAGGGGAGGAGGAGCGGGAGGGGGGAGGGTTGCGGGCGGGAGGGAAGTTATGGGAGGGGGGAAACCATTGTAACCCATAAGCTATACTTTGGAAATTTATATTCATTAAATAAAAGTTTAATAAAAAAAAAGAAAAAAAAAGAAAAACAAAAAAAAAATAAGATCTGACATATTTCAAGATTGTTATTTAGCATTTTGAAATCTATTTTTGTCCTCCAATGATTAATACACTTAAAATTTTGAGAAAAATATGCTGGAAAATGAGCTAACACACTCATAGATTAATTTGTACACAACAAGCATTCTAAAATTTCAATTTTACTACATGAATTGCCTTATTTCAGGCTCCAACAATTAAAAATGTATAATTATTCAATCATAGACTAAGGGGAAATTTACTTTGTGAACATGAAAAAGTCAAGTTTTTAAAGACAAAGTAGAGTATGAAAAGGAATCACAGGAGCAATATTTACCTGATTTCAAAAAATTATTTAAAGCTCTTAGGCTCATTTTCTACATAATAGTAATCAATGCTATAATAGTAATTCATTGTCTTCTGTTTCTTAAAACAAGTTCCTTAGCAGGTTTTCTTTGTTAACCTAGATTAGGTTACCTGAAAGTAAAGAAGTTCATTTTCAAAAGTATAATTTAAACTTTCAATTAACCAAACTATTGTTGCCTAGACTTCAAGAAGTTCTTTATCTTTTCCTGAAACATACATGAATGTTAGTCCTTCATCTGAACTTTCATAACTCATCAAGGAGCACTTACTGAGAGTCTACTAAGAATAAACAGATGCAATCCATCTTCTTACGGAGCTTACATTCCACTGCAGACAACAATACCAAAAAAATGGGGTGTTTAAATTTGTGGGCTTAGTGGGAGATCTTTACACCACTGGGTGTTCTCTCAGAAGAAAAGAGTATGGGAGGGAGGAAGGGAATGCCATTATGTTCTTAGATTTGTATCTATAAATCATATTGTATTTCTTAAAAATTAATCAAGATTAGAGAAAAAATGAAAAAAAAAAAAAAGGTAACTCTCAAGAGAGGATTGGGTATAGATATGAGTTAGCCCAGTCTTTCTATCTGCTTACTGACTCCATCTACCTGTATTCACACTTCTGCAATTGCCATTGTCATCAAAGGCCAAAAGAAGCTGCCCAGTCTTGGACCTGAGCCTCCAAAATTGTGAGCTAAATGAACTTCACTCTGTATAAGGTTTTCTTTCTCAGTTATTTCCTTGAAGTTATTAAAAGTTAACTAGAAATCAGGGCAAAATGAAAAGTTAAAAGTGTTATGATGAAAACAAGAATATGATGTGGCATGGAATTATTTCAGGTTGAATTAATTGGAAATCATTTTTCTGAAGGAGAGACATTTAAATCAAAACTCAATATTAAGGAGACACCATCATGGTAAAATTAAAGAAAATCTTTCAGGCAAAGAATAGAGCTAGTCCAGGGCCCTAAGTAGTTGAGTACAAGCCAGCACAAAATGATATGAGGTCAGAGAAATACATAAGGATTTGATCGTATAGGGTTTTATAAGTTGAGTTGGTATTTAATTCTTGTTTTAAAAAATTATTTTTATTTTTATTTATTTGAGAGGCAGAGATACTGAAAAAACAGATGGAGACAGAGAGCCACAGAGAGAAATCTACTGATCCATTCCCATAGATGCCCACTGGTTTAGGCTAGGTAGGCTAGATCAAAGCTGGGAGTTGGGAATTCAATCCAAGTCTCCCATGTGGATGGCAGACAACTAACTACAATGCCTGCTCCTATTTCTTTATTTTTTAAAATTATTTTATATTTCATTTCTTGGGGGGGGGGTGAAAGAGATGCATTTTATTCTAAAAGCAATCATGCATATTTGGAGATTTTTAGGAAGTTGAGTGATAGACTGCAACTTCAAAATTTCTGGCTTACTATACAGTGACTGACTGGTTTAATAGGGGCAAGAAGAGGAACAGAAAGGAGACGCTGGAATTAGTTAAGAAGTCATTTCATGTACCAATATAAAACTAGATGTTATCACTAGAAATCAAAAGAGTTGATAATTTAGGTCAGTTTGATTGGAAATTCTATAGAACTTAGTGATGTTCCGTACAATATGTTGAAAAAGTAGAAAGAGGAACATGAATGCCCATGTTTTGTGGCTGAGATATTAAATGTAAATGGCATTCACGTAGATAACAAGTGAACAATTAAGTCGATGTTGAAGATTAAGAACTCTGCTTTGAACGTTTAATAATTGAGATGTTTATTCCAAATGTGCATGCCACATTGAATTGGGATGAAGAACCTGAATTTTAGAAGCAAAAGAAAACAGATTAAAATAAAGGTTTAGAATTCACCAGGAATGTGGATAAGTTTCTCCCAATACCATATTTGAGAGTGACTTACTGAAGGGATTGTAGTGCTAATGGCAACAGTCCCAGAACTGCAGGGCACCAACAGTACTGCCTCCACTACCTAAAGGTAGTGATACCAGGCTGTCTCCCCACTCCTCCCAACTGGAGCTGCAGCTGCCTGGGAGCAGCTATATTGTTTGTTTACAGATTCCAATGTAAGCAGGGGGCTACCACATTTGCTTCCTGTGCACATGTCCATCAATTGTGGGGACCAATTCAAAACACACCTCACCCAGGAATGAGGATCACAACATTTCAGAGTAAATTCCTCCCCCGACTATGCAAGCTGTACAACAACGAGAAGTCCAAAATATTGAAATCTCGAGCTTGTTTCATGACCCAGTGAGAAGTGAGCACAGCCCCCAATAGGCGGGGCTTAGTGCACCAGAGCTCTCATACGCACCCTCATCATGATCTAGAAGTGAGCAGGACTCCAGGAGGCAGGGCTATGTGCTACCTCCTGCAATGCACAGACACATAGCAGCTCATAGCAGAGGGAAATCTCACCATAAGCACAAAAACATATATCAAAGAGAAAAGCAATGAAAAAGACCAAAAAACAAAGAAAAAAACCTAAATAAGAATAAGCAGACACTATGGAACAAAGGAACACTACAACTCTTCAATAACAGAAGCTGAAGAAGAAATCAAGGATATGCCAGAAGCAGAATTCAGAAAATTAATTATCAGATTACTTTGAAGTAAGTAGAAACAAATTTATGATCTAAATGAAAAGTGATCCCAAGAAATTGAGATATTAAAGATAAGTCAGAATGAAATACTAGAAATGAAGAATTTAATAGATCAAATAAAAAATGCAGTAGAAACCCTTAACAAAAGGATAGGTGACAGAAGAAAGAATAGCAGAACTAGAAGACAAATTTCTGGAAATAAGATAATCAGACCAAATAAAAGAAATTAGAAAACTAAAAAACATAGTTGGAGATCTGCAAGATTCTATCAAATGACCCAACATATAGATCCTAGGAATTCCAGAAGGAATTCTCTATGATGAGAATTACAAAACATTAAAGCACAAAAAAATGGAATAAACTTCCATGTTAATGTATTAGAAGAATTAATATAATCAAAATGTCCATTCTTCCAAAAGCAACCTATAGATTCGATGCAATACTAATCAAAATACCAAAGACATTCTTTTCAGATATCAAAAAAGTGACGCTGAAAATTCTCATTAGGAGACATCAGATAGCCAAAGGAATCATACAACAAAAACAAAACCAGGGGCATCACAATATCAGATTTCAAAACATACTATAGGGCAGTTGTAATCAAAACAGCATGGTACCAGTACAAAAACAGATGGATAGACCAATGAATAGAATAGAAATGTCAGAAATCAATCCAAGCATCTATAAGCAACTTATATTCAACCAGGAGTTAAAACCATTCCCTGGAGCAAGGACAGTCTCTTCAATAAAGGGTGCTGGGAAAACTGGATTTCTACATGCAGAAGTATGAAGCAGGAACCTACCTTACACCTTACACAAAAATCCACTCAACATGGATTAAAGATCTAAATCTATGGCCAGATACACTCAAATTACTAGAGATCATTGGATAAATCATGCAAGACATTAGAACAGGCAAAGAGTTCCTGGAAAAGAACCCAGAGGCACAGGCAATAAAAGCCAAAATTAACAAATTGGATTACATCAAATTGAGAAGCTACTGTATAGCAAAATAAATAGGAAAGTAAAGAGTCAAAAAACAGATTGGGAGAAAGTATTTGCAAATCATGCAACTGATAACGGATTAATAACCAGAACATATAAAGTTGCCAAAAAATTCAACAACAACAAACAACCAACCAAGTCAAGAAATGGACAGAGAACCTAAACAGACATTTCTTAAAAGAGAAAAGTCAAATGTCCAACAGACACATGAAAAATGCACAGGATCACTAGCCCACAAGAAAATGCAAATCAAAACCATAATGTAGTTTCACCTCACCCCAGTTAGAATAGCTTTCTTTCAGGAATCAACAAACAAAATGCTAATGAGTATGTGGGAGAAAAGGTACCCTAATCATCCACTGTTGGTTGGAATGCAAACTGGTAAAACCACTATGGAAGACAGTTAGGAGATACTCAGAAAGCTGAATATAACCCTACCATAGGAACCAGCCATCCCATTCCTTGGAATTTAACCAAGGGGAATGAAATCAGTAAACAAAAGAGTTATCCACACCCCCACATTTATTGAAGCTCAATTCACAATAGGTAAGACGTGGAATCAACCTAAATGCCTGTCAATGGAAGACTGGATAAAGAAATTATGGGGTGTGTACTCTATGGAATACTACACAGTGGGTAAAAAAAAAAATGGTCAGTTGCAACAAAATGGATAAATCTGGAAAACATCATGCTTAGTGAAATAAGCCAATTCCAAAGGGACAAATACCATATGTTCTCCCTGATTTGTGATAACTAACAAAGCACCTAAGTGGAAACCTGTAGAAGTGAAATTGACACTATGACACTATGGAAAGCAATGATTTGAACAGCCCTGGATTGTCTGTTGAGGAACAGTTTATTATTTTTTTTTATATTTGTTCTACTTAATACCAGTGGTTGAACACTTTATTTATTTTTTTGACAGGCAGAGTGGATAGTGAGAGAGAGAGACAGAGAGGAAGGTCTTCCTTTTTGCCGTTGGTTCACCCTCCAATGGCCGCTGCAGCCAGCGCATCTTGCTGATCCGAAGCCAGGAGCCAAGCGCTTCTCCTGGTCTCCCCTGCCGGTGCAGGGCCTAAGCACTTGGGCCATCCTCCACTGCCTTCCCGGGCCATAGCAGAGAGCTGGCCTGGAAGAGGGGCAACCGGGATAGAGTCTGGCACCCCAACCGGGACTAGAACCCGGTGTGCCGGTGCCGCAAGGCGGAGGATTAGCCTGTTAAGCCACAGCGCCAGCCTGAACACTTTATTTTAAATAGAATTAACCATAGGTGTATGAAGCCAATTGAAAATAGATCCCAGTAAAAAATGAGAGTGGGAATATGAGAAGGAGGAGCTGTACAATATCTGCACACATTCCCATGGACTTACCCCTAAGGGTAAAGCTAAAATCATGCCATGGGACTCCAAATCCCATTAAGCTAGGTAGTAATAATGCCATCTTACATGTTAAAGTGATCATATTAAGTGTGTAATTGATCATATAGATAGGATTAAGTGTCAAAGGGATCATATAAATAAGACCAAGTGTCTGGTAATAACAAAAGATAGAATTAAAAAGGAAAGAATGTTCCAACATGAGAAGAAGTACACACAGCAGACTCACAGAATGACACTCATTTTAAGTAACACTCTGATCTAAGAATCAGCCCTTAAGTCTTCTTGGTCTGGCTGAAAAGCCCATGAGAGCATTTCAGGCATGGAAAGCCAAGATACTGTGGCAAAAAATATTCTACATGAAGGATCTCTATGAGTGAGACCCCAGTGGAAATAAGGGACCATCAAAGAAGGACGTAATTTTCTCTGAAAGGAAGAGAGAACTTCCACTTTGCTGATGGCCCTGTCTAAATGCCGACAGAGTTCTAAATGGACCCACAAGGCTTCCATAGCCTTGGAAGCTCATGTCAAGAGACTCGAGTGATCACTGCTATCATAAATAAGAGTATTAATTGTTAAAACAAGAGGAGTAACTGTGCACTTCTTCCCCATGTAGAACCTCTGTTTTTAATGAATTGCACTATGAGAATCAACTGTAAAACTGTTCTCAAATAGCACTTTATAATTTGTTGTGTGTTTGAGTGAAAATTGTTGAAATCTTTACTTGGTATAGAGTTGATCTTCTGCATATAAAGTTACTTAAAAACAAAGAATGGAATGGGAAAGGGAGGAATAAGTGGGACGGAAGTGGGAGTGGGAAGGTGGGTGTGAGGGAAAGAACCACTATATTCCTAAAGTTGTACTTATGAAATTTGTATTTGTTAAATAAAAGTTTTCTTTAAAAAAGAATATAACAGAAATGTTGGAGGTGAAAACTTCAAGCAATGAAGTGAAAAATACAATTGAGAGTTTCAAAAACAGAATAGACCAAGCAGAGGAAAGAATTTCTGATCTGGAGGACAACACTTTTGAAATAACTCAGAGAGACAAAAATAGAGAAATAATTAAAAAAAAATAAAACCTATGTGACTGTGGGAAATTAAGCACTTAAGTATTTGGACAATAGAGATACGTGAAGGAGAAAAGAAGGAAAAAGGCATTGAGAACCTATTATGTGGAATAGTAGTTTAAGACTTGCCAAGTCTTGAAAGAGATCTGGACAGCCAGAAAGAGGTAGCTCAAAGGACTCTAAGCAGACTCCACTAACAAAGAAACAAAGAAACAAACAAAAAATAGAAATAGAATAGAGAGCTCCAAAATGAATCCACATACATACAGCCAATTGATTTTTGACAAATCAGAAAAAAAAAGATATTAGAAAACTAAAAAAAAAAAAAAAAAACTGTTGGTAATCTACAAAATACCATCAAACAACCCAACATCTGGGTTATAGGATTTCCTGAAGGCATGGAATAAGAGAAAAGATTAGAAAGCCTATTTAGCATAATAATCACAGAAAATTTCTCTAATTTGGAAAAAGTAAGGGACTTCCAAATACAGTTAGCACATAGAACTCCTAATAAACATTAACAGAAAAGATTTTCACCACAACACACTGTAATCAAACTTTCCACAACAAAACATAAAGAAAGAATATAAAATATGATTGTGAGAAATGCTAGATTACTTTCTAAGGATCTCCAATTAGACACACACAGACTTCTCATCAGAAACCCTATAGGCTAGGAGAGAATAACAAGACATAGTCCAAGTCTTAAGAGAAAAAAAACTCACCCCAGAATACCATACCCTGTAAACCACTCATTCAAAAGAACATGAAATAAAGACTTTCCATAACAAACATAAATAGAAAAAAATGTTTCACCACTCATGCAGCCTTACAAAAGATGCTTAAGGATATGCTATACACAGAAACACAGATATATCATCATAATTATGAAAGAATATGAAGGTTGAAAATTTCTCAATATAAGCACAAAGGAAATCCAAAGTAAATAATAGGAATGTTTATGAAAAAATGCCAGGGTCAAGTTCTTACTTATCAATAGCAACCTTGAATTTAAATGGCCTAAATTCTCCAATTAAAAGATATAGGCTTGCTGAATGGATT
This sequence comes from Lepus europaeus, assembly GCF_033115175.1. Classification (NCBI taxonomy): domain Eukaryota; kingdom Metazoa; phylum Chordata; class Mammalia; order Lagomorpha; family Leporidae; genus Lepus; species Lepus europaeus. The sequence goes on from NC_084831.1 coordinate 66,444,703, forward strand.
AAAAAAACAAGACCCATATTTTTGCTGCCTACAAAAACACACCTCACCAAAAAAGACACATGCAGACTGAAAGTGAAAGAATGGAAAAAGATATTCAATGCTAATGGAATGCAGAAACAAGCAGATGTAGCCATCCTAATATCAGACAAAATAGACTTAAAGAAAAAAATGTTAAAAGAGACAAAGAAGAGCACTAGTTAATGATTAAGAGGTCATTGCAACAAGCAGGTCTGACTATAATAAAAGTACATACACCCAATTCCAGGGCACCTAGATATTTAAAAGAAAGGGAATTGATCTTAAGGGAGATATAACTCCAATACAATAGTAATGAAGGACTTCAATTCCCCACTTCAATCAATAGACAGATCGACCATACAGAAAATCAACAAAGAAACAACAGAGATAATCTACACTGTGGACCAAATAGACTTAATTGATACCTACAGAACTTTTCATCACACAATTACAGAATACACAATTTTTCATCAATACATGGAAGTTTCTCTAGGACTGACCATATGCTAGGCCCAAAAGAAAGTTTCAGTTGATTCAAAAAAATCAAAATCATCTTCACTGATGACAATGGGATGAAGCTGGAAATTAACAACTCAAGAAATCTCAGAAAATATACAAGCACATGGAAACTGAACAACATGCTCCTAAATGAATAGTGGGTCACAGAAGAAATCAAAGAGAAATAAAAAAAAATTCTGAAAACAAATGAAGACAACAATACAACTTATCAAAACTTATGGGATACAGAAAAAATATTCACATGGAAGTTTAGAGCACTCAGAGAATAAACAAAATTGAAACAATAAAACACAAAAGATTGATGAAATGAAGAGCTGGTTTTTTGAAAGGAAAAAAAAACAAAATTGATAGAACATTGGCAAAACTAAACAAAAAAAGAAGAGGAAGACCCAAAGCGATAAATTCAGAGATGAAGAAGGAAATGTAACAATAAATACCACAGAAATAAAAAGAATAATCAGGAAATATGACAAAGAGCTATATGCCAATAAATTGGAAAAACTGGAAGAAATGGATAAATTTCTGGACACATACAATGCCCCAAATTTGAGCCATGAACATACAAACCTAAACAGACCAATAACAAGATGGATATTGAATCAGTAATAAAGACCCTCCCAACAAAGAAAAGCCTAGGAATGGATAGCTTCACTGCTGAATTCTAGCAAAAATTAAAGAACAAATTCTGATTCTTCTCAAGCTATTCAAAACAATTGAAAGAGAGAGAATGCTCCCAATATCCTTCTATGAAGTATGCATCACCTTAATTCCTAAACCAGAATGCACCAGAGAAAGAGAACTATAGACCAATTTTCCTGAATATAGATGCAAAAATCCTCAATAAAACACTAGCTAATCAAAACCAACAGCACATCATAAAGATTATTCACCTGAAACAAGTGGGATTTAGCCTTGATATGCGGGGTGGTTCAACATTCACAAATCAATAAATGTGAAAAACACATTAAAAAACTGAAAAATAAAAAAGCATGCAATTATTCCCATAGATACAGAGAAAGCATATGATAAAATACAACATCCTTTCATGATGAAAATTTTAGTAAATTGAATATAGAGGGAATATTCCTCAGCATAATCAAAACAATTTATGACACACAGCCAGTATCTTACTGAGTGGGAAAATTGTAAGCATTCCCACTAAGGTCCAGAACCAGACAAGGATACCTAATATTACCATTGTTCTTCAACATTCTCCTGGAAGATTTAGCAACAGGCATTGGGCAAAAAAAAGAAATCAAAGGGATACAAATTGGAAAGGAAGAAGTCAATTTATTCCTACTTGCAGATGACAGATTCTACACATAGGAAAATGAAAAGATTCCACTTAGAAGATATTGTAACACATAAAACAATGTAGTATAGTAGCAAGATATAAATTAAAACACAAAAATCAAAAGCCTCTATATAAACAGACAATGCCATGGCTGAGAAAGAACTTCTAAGGGCAATCCCATTCACAATAGCTACAAAAAATTAAATACCTGGTAATAAATTTAACCATGGAAATCAAAGGTCTCTACAATGAAAATTACAAAATATATGGAAATAAATAAAAGACACAAAAAAATGGAAAAATCTTCTATGTCAGTGGATTGGAAGAGTTAATATCATAAAAATTCATGCACCCGAAAATAATTTTACAGATTCAGTGTGATCCCAATCAAAATGAAAACATTCTTCTCAGATAAGATAAAACAACACTAAAATTTATTTGGAAACACAAGAGACCCTGAATAGTTAAAGTGATTTTATACAATAAAAACAAAGCTGGAGACATCACAAAAACAGATATCAAGATATACTACAGGGCAGTTATAATCAAAACAGCTTGTTACTAGCAAAAAAAAAAAAAAAAAAAAAAAAAAAAAAAAAAAAAAAAGATGGGTGGACTAATGAAACAGAATAGAAACTCCAGAGACCAATCCACACATCTACAACTAGCTTATCTTGACAAAGGAGCAAAAAGCAACCCCTGGAGTAAGGACAGTCTCTTTGACAAATGGTGCTGGGTAAACTGGATCTCCACATGCAGACATTTGAAACTGGATCTTTACCTTACACCTTATGCAAAAATCCATTCAAAATGGATCAAAACCTAAATCTACAGCCTGATATTATCAAATTACTTGAGAACATTGGGGAAACTCTGCAAGATAGTGGCATAGGAAAAGACTTTTTGGAAAAACACACCAGAGGCACAGGCAATCGAAGCCAAAACTGAAAAATGGGATTATATAAAGCTGAGAAACTTCTGTACTGCAACAGAAACACTCATCAAAGTGAAGAGGCAACCAACAGAATGGGAGAACATTTTTGCAAACTACACTATTGACAAAGGGTTAAATCCTGAATTTATAAAGAGCTCAAGAAATTCAACAACAAAATATATCTTATAAAAATGTTAATATTTGTCTTTTATGGGAGTTATTTATAATCTTTGACTAGTTCCCAGAATTCTAAAGATGATTATGTGCAAATCAGAGCTAATCATTCAGATATTAATCTGAAGTCTAGCTGGCCATAAGATGGATTTGGACATTCTACTGTGGAAAAGTCTTTCAGGATCTCACATAATTGACCAACCAATTATATACAATAAAACGTTGATTTGATCATTTGGAAGGGGAGGTTGGAATTTTTCATGTTGCTTTGGAATTGTAGCTAAAATGTCAGTGTTTACTCAAAAGAAAATCACCATAAGCATGCCCCCAGGACCTACCCATCTTTTTACGGAATTTCGATACCATAAGACAAGGGTCCAGTGTTCTGAGGAATAGAGGAATAAGACAGTGTTAAAAGGGTGAAAACAACAACCGTGCAAGTTGTTTATATGAATTATGATTGGTGGACCAAAGTGAAACTATTTTCTGATCTCAGTTCACAAAAGCATATAGCTCAGAAAACAGCCTTGACCTCTCCATACACATCCTTGACCTCTCCATACACATCCTTGACCTCTCCATACACATCACCCTCCTTAGCATGCTGAGGTGGTCACCAACTTGGGAATTCCATGAGCTAATTTCTAGTGATAAATGGAAGGTTTATTACTTAGGTATGATTAATTAAACCATTGATCATTGGCAATTGAACTCAATCTCCACCCTATTCCTATTCCCAGAAGTCTGTATGTGGGGCTGAAAGCTATAACATTCTAATCATAGTGTTCCACTTTTCTAGATATCAGACCCCATTCTGAAGCTATCTAGTTTCTCTCCTATTTCATCCACCTCTGCAACTTTATTAGCCTACAAAGGTGCTAAACTGCTAGCTATAGGAACTTAGTTTCAGGAGCAGGAGACCAAGAACAAACATATTTTTTATTACATTACATTGCAAAAGAGAGAAACTGGCACCTAACTCACTTGGATATTCCGTTGTAGTTGGCCTGATGATTTGCCCTCATGCTACTTCTACAAAGGGGCAGCTTCTGACCAAACAATAGGAAACATTGGGGCCAGTGCTGTGGTGTAGCTCCTAAAGCCACTGCGTGTAATGCTGAGACCCCATATGGGCATTGGTTCATGTCCCAGCTGCTCCACTTCTGATCCAGCTTCCTCCTAATGGCCTAGGAAAAGCAGCAGAAGATGGTCCAAGTACATGGGCTCCTGCCACCCATGTGAGATACCTGGATGAAGTTCATGGCTCTTGTCTTTGACATGTCCTAACACTGTCCATTGCGGCCATTGGAAAGTAAATCTATGGATGGAAGATCCCTATCTCCTTCTCCCTCTCTCTCCCCATAACTTTCAAAGTAAATAAATAAATCTTTAAAAAAAAGAAGAGTATACACTGACTTGTTCTTTAATACTTAAAAGATAATTCATTAAGAGAAAGGAAAAAACAGATATCATTTTAAGGCAGTCAATAGAGTTTAGTCTTCAGTTAGTTGGTTATTTATACATTCAATATGTTTTAAAACAAACTTTGTTCTCACATGTTGGATGTGACTGAAAGCAGAAAAAACATCGCAGCTCTGTTAGTGGAATGTGTGGTTTGACAGAGAAGATAAGACAGTCAACAAATAAGTACATACCAGAATATGTAATAGTTTCATAGCTAAGTACTATAAAGGGGAATAAAAAGTAGGGCAAGGGGATTAGGGTGATGGGGTACGAAGGTGGGGTTATTTTAAAGAAGCCTTCTTTGTGGAGATCACGTGTAAGTTTTGGGAGAAATGTGGAAACAAGTCACATAAAAATGCAGTAGACCTATATTGCTATTGCTCAAATTAGAAATGAATGCAGGGAACTTAGAATATCTAAAGAAGAAATTCAGGTTATATTCTAAAAAAGTAGAAAAAGAAAAGGAGAGTTTAGACAGTTTAATTATCTGATAAGCATTTCTTGTTTACATTTTATCAACCATTCTTTGTGATGAAATCTAAATAAAAATGAAAACATTCCATTTCTGACTTTCACACAGAATAATGGTTTACAATAAGTTATTTTTAAAATCATGTAAATTATATAGTCTCTTCCAATCAATAGAGGGAATAAATGATCCAACGATGTCTAATGAAATTTAAAGGATGTGATGCTTTTCCTAGTTCTTTATATGAGAAAGTTTGGATTACATGGATCAATAGACAACGATTCTAATTGCCCTTTCTGGCCGGCAGCCTGGCTAAGCAAGAGGATACATCCAAATGAAGAACTAGGTTATGCAAGCACTTGATGGAATCACTTTCTCTTTTCAGACCCACAAAATGGTTCTTTTATCTTTCTGTTATGACATTTCTCTTACTTGCCTTGCAATCAATTTTAGATTTGATGTTTGATCCCCACTACACTCTGCTGTTTTAGAGCAGGAATTGTACTCTGATCATTGTTTTACACTTTATATAGCAGAGAACTACACATGTTAGATGTACCTAAATATTTGCCTGCTATATTGTTTCCTTCTTTTCTTGCTTTGAAGAGAAATATGAGCTTTTAATGCACATCTCACTTATCATTAATAAGTTTTTTTAACTTTTATTTAGTAGATATAAATTTCCAAAGTATAGTTTATGGATTACAATGGTTTCCCCCCATAACTTCAATCCCACCCACAACCTTCCCATCTCCACCTCCCTCTCCCATTCCATTCACATCAAGATTCATTTTCAATTATCATTATATATAGACGGTAGATTTAGTATATATTAAGTAAAGATTTCAACAGTTTGCACCCACACAGAAACACAAAGTGCCAAATACTGTTTGAGCACTAGTCATATCATTAATTCACATTGAACTATACATTAAGCACAGACCCTACATGGGCAGTAAGTGCACAGTGACTCCTGTTGTTGACTTAACAAATTGACACGCTTGTTTAAGGCGTCAGCAATCTCCCCAGGCTCTAGTCATGAGTTGCCAAGACCATGGAAGCCCCATGAGCTTGCCGACTTTGATCTTATTTAGACAAGGCCATAGTCAAAGTGGAAGTTCTCTCCTCCCTTCAGAGAAAAATGCCTCCTTTTTTGATATTCCATTATTTCCACTGGGATCTCACTCACAGAGATCTTTCATTTAGGTTTTTTGGTTTTTTTTTGTTTGTTTTTTTTTTGCCAGAGTGTCTTGGCTTTCCATGCATAAAATACTCTCATGGGCTCTTCAGCCAGATCCGAATGCCTTAAGGGCTGATACCGAGGCCAGAGTGCTGTTTAGGACATCTGCCATTCTATGAGTCTGTTGTGTATCCCACTTCCCATGTTGGATCGTTCTCTCCCTTTTTTATTCTATCAGTTAGTATTAGCAGACACTAGTCTTGTTTATGTGATCCCTTTGACTCTTAGACCTATCATTATGATCTATTGTGACATGAAATTGATCACGTGGACTAGTGAGGTGGCACTGGTACATGCAACCTTGATGGGATTGTATTGGAATCCCCTGGCACATTTCTATTTCCACCACTTGGGGCAAGTCAGCTTGAGCATGTCCCAAATTGTACATCCCCTCGCTCTCTTATTCCCACTCTTATATTTAACAGAGATCACTTTTCAGTTAAATTTAAACACATAAGAATAATTGTGTGTTAATTACATAGCTCAACCAATGGCATTAAGTAGAACAAACAAAAATACTAAAATGGATAAAGTTTTAAATTGTACATCAACAGAGATGACAAGGTCTGATCAAGTCATTGTTTCTCATAGTGTCCATGTCACTTCACCAGGTTTCTGTTTTGATGCTCGGTTAGTTGTCACCAGTCAAGGAGAACATATGATATTGGTCCCTCTGGGACTGGCCTATTTCACTCAACAAGATGTTTTCCAGATTTCTCCATTTTGTTGCAAATGACCGGATTTCATTGTTTTTTTTACTGCTGTCTAGTATTCTATAGAGTACATGAACCATAATTTATTTTTCCAGTCTACTGTTGGTGGGCATTTGGATTGATTCCAGGTCTCAGCTATTGTGAATTGAACTGCAATATACATTGAGGTGCAGACCACTTTTGTGTTTGCCAAATTAATTTCCTTTGGGTAAATTCCAAGGAGTGGGATGGCTGGGTTGTATGGTAGGGTTATGTTCAGGTTTCTGAGGAATCTCCAGACTGACTTCCATAGTGGCTTTACCAGTATGCATTCCCACCAACAGTGGGTTAGTGTTCCTTGTTACCCACATCCTCGCCAGGATCTGTTGTTGGTAGATTTCTAATTGTGAGCCACTCTAACCGGGGTGAGGTAAAACCCCATTGTGGTTTTGATTTGCATTTCCCTGATGGCTAGTGATCCTGAACATTTTTTGTGTGTCTGTTAACATTTGGATTTCCTCTTTTGAAAAATGTCTATTAGGTCCTTGGCCCATCTCTTAAGTGGGTTGTTTGTTTTGATGTTGTGGAGGTTCTTGATCTCTTTGTAGATTCTGGTTATTAACCCTTTATCTGTTGTATAGTTTGCAAATATTTTTTTTCTCATTCTGTCAGTTACCTCTTCACTTTCCTGACTGTTTCGTTTTCAGTACAGAAACTTCTCAATTTGATGCAATCCCAATAATTAATTTTGACTTTGACTGCCTGTACTTCTGGAGTCTTTTCCAAGAAGTCTTTGCCTGTGCCTATATCTTGCAGGGTTTCTCCAATGATGGTGTTGGGTTGTAGATTTAAGTCTTTGATCCATGTTGAGTGGATTTTTGTGTAAGGTGAAAGGTAGGGGTCTTGATTCATGCTTCTGAATGTGTTTTCCCAGCACCATTTATTGAATAGACTGTCCTTACTCTAGGGATTGGTTTTGGATCTTTGATCAAATATAAGTTGGCTGTAGATGTTTGGGTTGATCTCTGGTGTTTCTATTCTGTTCCATTGGTCTATCCATCTGTTTCTGTACCAGTACCATGCTGTTTTGATAACAACTGCTCTGTAGTATGTCCTGAAATCTGGTATCATGATGCCTCCGGGTTTGTTTTTGTTGTACAAGATTGCTTTAGCTATTCAAGGTCTCCTGTGTCTTCATATGAATTTCAGCATCATTTTTTCCAGATATGAGAAGAATGTCTTTGGTATCTTGATTGGTATTGCATTGAATGTATAAATTGCTTTTGGGAGAATGGACATTTTGATGATATTGATTCTTCCAATCCATGAACATGGAAGATTTTTCCATTTTTTGGTATCCTCTTCTATTTCTTTCTTTAAGATTTTGTAATTCTCATCATAGAGATCTTTAACGTCCTTGGTTAAGTTTTCATCATGAAAGAGTGTTATAGTTTATCAAATGCTTTCTCTGCATCTATTGAGATAATCATATGGTTTTTCTTCTGCAGTCTGTTAATGTGGTATATCTCATTGATTTCTTTGCGAACATTGAACCATCCCTGCATACCTGGGATAAATCCCATTTGGTCTGGGTAGATGATCTTTCTGATGTGTTGTTGCATTCTATTGGCCAGAATTTTATTGAGGATTTTTGCATCTATGTTCATCAGGGATATTGGACTGTAATTTTCTTTCAATCCTGAATCTTTCTCAGGCTTAGGAATTAAGGTGATGCTGGCTTCATAGAAAGTATTTGGGAGGATTCCCTCTTTTTCGATTGTTCTGAATAGTTTGAGAAGAATTGGAGTTAGTTCTTCTTTAAATGTCTGGTAGAATTAGTGGTGAATCCATCTGGTCCTGGGCTTTTCTTTGTTGGGAGGGCCTTTATTACTGTTTAAATTTCTGTCTCAGTTATGGGTCTGTTTATGTTTTCTATGTCTTCCCAGTTCAATTTAGGTAGGTTGCATGTGTCCAGGAATCTATCCATTTTTAACAGATGTCCCTGTTTGCTGGCATACAACTCCTTGTAGTAATTTCTGATGATTCTTTTTATTTCTGTGGTGTCTGTTGTTACATTTACTTTTTCATCTCTGATTTTATTGTTTTGGGTCTTCTCTTTTTTTAGTTAGTTGGGCCAATTGGGTGTCAATTTTGTTTACTTTTTCAAAAAAACAAGTCCTGTATTGGCTGATTTTTTGTAATTTTTTTTTATTCAATCCTGTTGATTTCTTCTCTGATTTTAATTATTTCTCTTCTCCTACTAGATTTGGGTCTGGTTTGCTGCAGATTTTCTAGATCCTTGAGAAGTGTTGAAAGCTTATTTATTTGGTGCCTTTCCAATTTCTTGATGTAGTATCCTATTGCTATAAATTTTCCTCTTAACACTGCTTTTGCTATATCCCCTAAGTTTTGATATGTTGTGCTGTAGTCCTCATTTACTTCCAGAAAGTTTTTTTTCTCTTTTCATATCTTCTATGACCCAGTGTTCATTCAGGAGCATATTGTTCAATCTCCATGTGTTTGCACATGTTCTGCGTATTCCTGAGTTGCTAATTCCCAACTTCATTCCGCAATGGTCGGAAAAGCTGCATCGTATGGTTCCAATTCTTTTGAATTTGTTGAGACTTGCTTTATGGCCTAGTATGTGGTCAATCCTAGAGAAGGTTGCATGTACTGCTGAGAAGAATGTAAATTCTTTATGTGTACGATGAGAAGTTCTGTAGATTTCTGTTAGATCCATTTGGGCAATAGTGTCATTTAAACCTACTGTTTCCTTGTTGATCTTCTGTCCAGTTGATCAGTCTTTTTCTGAGAGTGGAGTATTGAAGCCCCCCAGTACTATTGTATTGGAATCTAAGTCTCCCTTTAAGTCCCTTAGTATACCTTTTAAATAAACCAGTGTCCTGTAATTAGGTGCAAATACATTGATAATCGTTATATCTTCCTGTTGAATTGATCCCTTAATCATTAGAAAGTGCCCCTCTTTGTCTCTCTTAAGAGCTTTTGTGTTAAAATTTATTTTGTCTGATATTAACATGGCTATGCCTGCTCTTTTTTCATTTCTGTGGGCATGGTATATCTTTTTCCAGCCTTTCACTTTCAGTCTGAATGCATCTTTGTTGGAAAGATGTGTTTCTTGTAAGCAGCAAACAGATGGGTTTTGTACCTTAACCCATTCAGCCAATCTGTGCCTTTTAACTGGAGAGTTGAGGCCATTAACGTTCAATGTGACTATTGATAAATAGTAACTTTTCCCTGCCATTTTCCCAAAGATATTTTCTAACATATGCGTTGAGCTTCCTGTGATCTTTTGCTGTGAGGTTTCCTTCCTTTACCTTCTTTCATGTTGGTGACTGTGTTTCTGTGTTTCTTTGTGTAATATATCTTTAAGCATCTTTTGCAAGGCTGGACGAGTGGCGACAAATTCTTTCAATTTCTGTTTGATATGAAAGGTCTTTATTTCACCTTCTTTTACAAATGAGAGCTTTGCAGGGTATAATATTCTGGGCTGGCAGTTTTTCTCTCTTAGCACCTGGGCTATGTCTCGCCATTCCCTCCTAGCCTGTAGGGTTTCTGATGAGAAGTCAGCTGTGAGTCTAATTGGAGATCCTCTGAGAGCAAACTGACGTTTCTCTCTTGCACATTTTAAGATCTTTTCTTTATGTTTCACTGTGGTGAGTTTAATTACAATGTGTCTTGGTGAGGATCTCTTTTGGTCCTGTTTACTAGGGGTTCTATGAGCTTCCTGTACTAGGATGTCTCTATCCTTCTCCAAACCCGTGAAGTTCTCTGCAAGTATCTCACTAAAAATGACTTCTAATCCTTTCTCTCTCTCCATGTCTTCAGGAACTCCTAGATTCTGAATGTTGGGTTTTTAAAATAGTATCCTGTAGATTCCCAACAATATTTATTAGATTTCTAATTTCCTCTTCTTTTCTTTGGTTTGACTGTATACTTTCCTGTGCTCTGTTTTCTAAGTCTGATATTTTCTCTTCTGTTTCACTGACTCTGTTTTTAAGGCTCTCTAATGTGTTTGTCATTTGATCTATTGAGTTCTTCATTTCATTTTGATTTCTCGTCACTATCACAGTTTCATGTTCTACTAGTTGTTTCATTTCATTTTGATTTCTCCTTAAGATTTCATTTTCACTAGAGAGATTTTCTATCCTGTACCGTAAGGATTTCTGTAGTTCAAGCATTGTTTTTGAAAACTTCTAAATGTTCTTATCAGAAACTTTTTGAAATCCATATCTTACATTTCTTCTATTTCATCATTTTGTAATCTTGGCTTGGGGTGTCTTGTTGATTTGGGGGCGTCATAATGTCTTCCTTGTTCTTGTTCCCTTGGTTTCTGTGTTTGTTTCTTGGCATTGTGGAGATATTCTTTGAATTCTTCTTCCCTCGCTCTGGTGTTTTTTTCTTGTTATACTATGACTGCGTTAAGTGGACTGTCTGCTTTTGGAGGAGGCTTAGAGGCATGAGATGGGTGTGGCTGGAGAGCTCTGCTTGGTTCTTCAGGGTTAAGGGTGTGCCAAAGGTGACACTCTCAGTTTAGGCATGGTAAATCTCTCTCTCTCTAGCTATCTATATATTTATTTATTTATTTATTTTGATTCAGGAGGGAAGTAATACTACACAGCTGAGTGGAATTAAAGGTAGTCAGCTTCTGATCTCTGGCTTCTGTGGTTATATCATTCGTCTGCTTTTTCCCAAGGACCACACGAAGAATCTGTGCTGCCCTCAGTATGGGCTTAAATTCTCTTGCAGTCTTCCACCAGGTTGCCAAGTTACCGAATTGTAGTGTCTCTGGAGAGTACTCACATAAACTCCGTGAGTACTCTCTTTTTTCACCGTCTCAGTTAATTAGCTCCACCCATTCACTAAGTCCTAACCTCCTGTTATTTCACCTCCCCAGAGTCAGGTTTTTCTGTTTGACTGAGGGTGGGTGCAGCTCTGAGGTTGCACACAACCCTGAGGTTGTGCACCTTTTACATATGTCCAAAATGGCGCCTGGTCTTTGTATCTTACTCACTTTTGCGAGGTGGGTGGAGAGAGACCATACCAGTTGCTTTTTTTTTTTTTTTTTTTACTCTCTCCTGTAGTTAGTCTGGTGAACTTTCCCCAGCGGGGCCTCAAGCCATTTCCCAGCCAATGTCTCAGGTTACTGAGCTCACCTCTGCTTCCAGCATAGATGTGTAGACTCCACTGTTGGGCTTCGGAGCCTCGGGTGTCCTTGCTCTCCCTGCAGGTTGTCCGTGTCACATCCACTAGATCTGGAAGAGTTTCCTCTGCAATTTTTTCCCTGAGCCTTTCCCTGAAAGTACCATAACTCCACTTTTATTAACCTACATTTTCCCGGGCTATCAGTGTGCATTCACTATTCCGCCATCTTGGCTCTGCCTCTATATTGTTTCTTAAATTCTAGTTTTAATAGATAATATATTTTATTGATTATTTATTTGATTATAATTATTATAAATTATATTATAGATATATAATTATTTGTTTGATTATATATTTATTTGTTTATAATCAAAATGATAAAAAGCAGTACACATTGAGAACTCTTACTCTTACACTCTCACACCTGTCTCCATCTATCCATTGGTCTCCCAACCACCGCTATATCCAACAGTTAATCATTTTCTTGGTTATTCTTTCAGAGTTTCTCTATACAAAGTCATATAATTACACCCAAATACAAATAAATGGAAGCCCTTATTTTGCACAAGTGTTACACATAAACAGGCCATATGCTGCTTTGCTCTTGGTATTTTTTCCTCACTTAATAATGTGCTTTTCTATATTAGTACATACAGAGTATCCTTATATTTTTTGTTGTAACTGTACAGCATTTCATTGTGTGGATCTATTTCCACCATCTGAAACCGTATTGCAATTGATATTAAGCACAATTCTAAGATGACCACCAAAGATCCAAACCCTTGTGAAGTTCCCTAGGCTTTCAGAGTGAAAGAAGCTGTAATTTTGATGGAATATAACTCCTCTGATTGTTACGTTATGTGACAGCTTAATATATAGTTTACAGCTGACCCTAAAATAGAAGTTATACTGGTCAGCTTGCTCTTACCGAGCAACTCCTCAAAGGGAGTTGCTGTTCCTAAGGAAAGAAAATAAAAAGCAGTAGATTATCCATGTCTGGTTCTGAAGATGAAAAGATTCATGAGAAGGAATATGGGCAACATGTAGTGGCTTGAAAACAACCACCAGCTCCCATCCTGAAAGAAATGGAAACCTCAGTGGTACAACTGAAACTGAATCCTACCAACATCATGGAGGAGGTTGGATGACGACTTCAATTTCCAAATAATAGCAGCCCATCCAACACATTGATTGGCAGGTGCCGTGGCTTAACAGGCTAATCCTCTGCCTTGTGGCGCCGGCACACCGGGTTCTAGTCCCGGTTGGGGCGCCGGATTCTATCCCGGTTGCCCCTCTTCCAGGCCAGCTCTCTGCTATGGCCCGGGAAGGCAGTGGAGGATGGCCCAAGTCCTTGGACCCTGCACCTGCATGGGAGACCAGGAGAAGCACCTGGCTCCTGGCTTCGGATCAGCAGGATGCGCCGGCCGCAGCGGGCATTGGAGGGTGAACCAACGGCAAAAAAGAAGACCCTTCCCTCTGTCTCTCTCTCTCACTACCCACTCTGCCTGTCAAAAAAAAAAAAAAAAAAGAAGTGACCCAACACATTGATTTCAATCTACGACATCTAAGCAGAGAACCTATTTACACCTTTATTCAACTTCTGCCATATAGAAACTATGAAATGGTAAATTTGTGTTGTTGTAATCCTTTAAGTCCATGGTGATTTGTTACACATCTACTCTATTTTGGAGTTTCCCTGAGTAGTTGCACTTTCTTAAGTTTTTTTTTTTTTTCAAAAAAAAATTAAATAAATTTTTATATTTCCACAAAACAACATGCATATTGTATATATATATAAATATATACATATATTTCTTTATTTTTATTTATTTGACAGATAGAGTGAGAGAGACAGAGAGAAAGGTCTTCCTTCCGTTGGTTCACTCCCCAAATGGCCACTACGGTCGGCGCTGCACCAATCCGAAGCCAGGTGCTTCCTTCCGGTCTCCCATGCAGGTGCAGGGCCCAAGCACTTGGGCCATCCTCCACTGCCCTCCCGGGCGACAGCAGAGAGCTGGAATGGAAGAGGAGCAGCCAGGACTAAAACCGGTGCCCATATGGGATGCTGGTGCCGCAGGCAGAGGATTAACCAAGTAAGCCATGGCACCAGCCCCCATATATTTTTTTAACTTATGGACAACTGGTGTACTTTCTATAGCATTTCTTGTTCAAGAACCCATTAATTCTCTTCATTTAAAAAAAAAAAACAAATATTTATTTAACAGAGGGAAATACCTGATGAAGTGAGGTGGATTTTCTTTTTTTAAAAATATTTATTTATTTATTTGAAAGTCAGAGCTACACAGAGAGAGAAGGAGAGGCAGAGAGAGAGAGAGAGAGAGAGAGAGGTCTTCCATCCATTGGTTCATTCCCCAGATGGCTGCAGTGCTGGAGCTGTGCCGATCCGATGCCAGGAGACTGGTGCTTCTTCTGGATCTCTCACACTGGTGCAGGGGCCCAAGGACATGTGACATCTTCTACTGTTTTCCCAGGCCACAGCAGAAAACTGGATCAGAAGTAGAGCAGCCGGGACTAGAACCAGCACCCAAATGGGATGCCAGCACTGCATGCAGCAGCTTTACCCACTATGCCACAGTGCCCACCACAAGGTGGTTTCCTATTTCACATAGATTTCCTTCTAGGAGAGTAGAGAGGTAACACCCTGAGGTCATGGGTAAAATGCCACCTTCTTCCAATGAATAGGAATCCTGATTCGTGTTCTCCACTGATGTTGATGAACAGAAAAGAAAGAATAAAGTGAAGGAAGGGGTAGAGGAAAGGAATTCAAGGAATCCAGCCAAGCCAGAGTAGGCTCTCCTTGAGTACTAATAATTGAGCTCAAACCAACTTCAAATGCTGTGGGTGGAACAATCCTGATGTTCTCAAATCTCGTAGAACCTCTGAAACAAAGCCAATGAAGCATTTCCACAATTCTAAAAAGCATTTTAAATGGTGACAAACTGTCTTAGTGGTTACAAGTTGCTTTATGACTTGCATTCGCTTTCCAGGGTGTCCTGACAGAGTAACACAAGCAGGGTGATACAAACAACAGACCATTACTGCCTCACAGTTCTGGAGGCTGAAAACCCAAAATAAACAGGCAGCCGGGTCATCTTCTGGGGGCTGTGGGTGTCAATCTGTTTCCTGACTCTCCTGGCATTGGCAGCGTCAGGACTTCAGGACTGGTAGATGTCATCCTCCCTGTATCTCCACGTCAATACCTCCTTTGCATGTTTGTCTCTTGGTCCAAATCTCTCATTGTCATAAGGGCACAGATATACTGGATAGGGTACACCTTAATGACCTCATCCCAAATTGCTCATGCACAAATAAGTTCCAAATAAAGTCACATTCATAGACTTCAGGAGTTCAACTTTTTTGAAGCCCATAATTTAGCCCTTCTATAGGCCTCCTCAGTGGTTTTTACACAAACATCCAGTATTGACTTTAATATAACCATGAAGAATGATTTTCAAATCTTTTTTCTACTATCTTATAGCAAAGCCCCATGTGATTTTAAAGAAAAGACACTAAAAATAATAAAAACATTAAACTTTCCTAAGCCTGAGGCACTTCACAATTCTTAAATGATGAGTTCAGCTTAAAACTGTAGAATGCCATATTGTCTTAAAGAAATGTCTGACTCATCAGATTCCTTGGGAGAAAAACAAACAAACAGAGAGAGTAAACTCTAAACCTGTCAACTACCAAGAGACTTAGAAACAAAAAATCTTAATTATACTTTTTTTAACATTACTTGAAATTTAGTTAACATGTCAGGGGGAAGGTAAATGTGAATTTTTATCAGTCTCTTAGTCTTTAATGAATTTTATTTCTTAAGTAAACCTTGTAGGAGGAAATTAAGATCTTACAATATTTTAAAAGGAATGAAAAAAAAATCAAAAGCCAGGGATGGGGAAGTTCTTAACCTTAGACATTATGGCTCAATCATTTATTACCATAAACTGGAGATCCATTATACACTCATTGAAGTTTTTGAGCAGACTTTCCTCGTCCTAGAAACAACCAATGACTAATATGCCATGGAGTTAAGTATTAACTAGATCAGATCTAATAATAAATTTATTTTATATCCTTTTATATTCTGCCATTCTTTTTCTAAGATTTTTTAAAAAGATTTATTTATCTATTTGAAAGGCAGGGTTACAGAGAGGCAGAGAGAGAGAGAGAGAGAGAGAGAGAGAGAGAGGTCTTCATCTCCTGATTCACTTCCCAGATGGCCACTATAGAAAGAGCTGTGCAGATTGGAAGCCAGGAGCCAGGAGTTTCTTCTGGGTCTCCTATGTGGGTGCAGGCTCCCAAAGGCTTAAGCCATCTTCCACTGCTTTCCCAGGCCACAGCAGAGAGCTGGATCAGAAGTGGAACACCCAGGACTCAAACCAGCACCCATATGGGATACCAGGACAGCAGGCGGAGGCTTTACCCACTATGCCACAGCCCCAGCCCTATACTCTCATTTCTTTCCTTTTTGTTTGGGTACCTTGAATGGAATGAATACTGTAGTCTAGGATTGAGAAGAAGAGTGGAAAGAAGGAGGAAGCTTTGTCCAAAGTCCATTTTTCTTCTTGGTACCTGTAATTCTGTGAAACAATTGCTATTCCTATCTATGAGTGTAAAAGAAAATTGGCTAAAAATCTAAAGCAGCTTCTTCATGTTCTTCTTTCTTCTCCTGCTTCCCTTCTTGATTAGTGACCTTGCCCCAGAAGCTAGCAATCAGCTAATAAAACTCGGTTTATTGGAATCACCTCTATATTTAAAACTCAACCTGAATTCCAGCTTCATCTTTGTAAATGGAGCAAGCATCCTATGTCAATAGAAATCACATCAATTCACTCAACACAGGAAAAGCATCCCATTCTTTTAGTTATTATCACTGAGGTTGTTATTTTTATCTCCTTGATTTTCTTTTCTTCTCAGTTAAGCGTATTTGTTCATTTTTGAAGCAGGCTGAGGAAGAGAACAAAATTATTAGAATATTACTCATTCCAGCACTGCAACGAGGAAGACAGAAGGTGAAATGGCAGCTAAGACATCATAAGAAAACCAGTCTTAACAGAAGGAAAGACCTTGGTATATCCTTAGCATTTCTTTACTGTAACCATAATATCCCATCACTGGAAAAGTAATTTTGGAGATCTCTGGTAAGGTCAACTCTGCACATGCGTAACTTGAGGCCACAATCTTGCAAACAGTGGCTCTTGTAGAATTTCATTGATTACCCCAGGTTCACACTCTATCCTGCTTCCTTTAAGTAATGGAAATGTTTGAGTTTTGGCTTGGAATTTGGCTTCATAGTTAGAGATCATATTTCAAAATTTTCTTGATTGATTTTTGTATTGCTGCCATAATCCATCGTTACTATTATATTAGATCAAAATAACAGCTATTTTTATAAGCCTATAATCTGATTCCAATTTAATTCACATCCTTTGAAGAACTTAGTTCCTCATGGCTGTTAAAATTGAAGTTTCTGGGAGAAAGCACTGTAGTGTAGTGTGTAAAGCTGCCATCTGCAGTGTCAGCATCCCATATGGGCATGGGTTGGAGTCCTGGCTGCTCCACTTCCGATCCAGCTCGCTGCTGTGGCCTGTGAAAGCAGTAGAAATGGCCCAAGTGCTTGGGCCTCTGCAACCATGTGGGAGATCTGAAGGGAGCTCCTGGCTCCTGGCACAGCTCCGGCCATTGCAGCCAACTGGGGAGTGAACCAGCTGATGGAAGACCTATCTCTCTCTCTCTCTCTCTCTCTCTCTCTCTCTCTCTCTCTCTCTCTCTGCCTCACCTATTTCTATGTGTCTCTGACTAACTTTCAAATAAATAAATAAATCTTCAAAAAAACAAAAATTGAAGCTTCTGTTTTCTTTTTTATTTTTTTAACTTTTATTTAATAAATACAAATTTCCAAAGTACAATTTTGGATTACATTGGTTTTCTCCTCATCATAACTTCCCTCCCACGAGCAATCCTCCTATCTCCACCTCCCTCTCCCATTCCATTCACATCAAGATTCATTTTCAATTGTCTTTATATACAGAAGATCAATTTAGTATATATTAAGTAAAGATTTCAACAGTTTGCACCCACACAGAAACACAAAGTGTAAAGTACTGTTTGAGTACTAGTTATAGCATTAATTCACATGGAACAACACATTAAGGACAGAGATCCTACATGGGGAGTAAGTGCACAGTGACTCCTATTGTTGACTTAACAAATTGACACTCTTAATTATGGCATAAGTAATATCCATAGGCTCTAGTCATGAGTTTCCAAGGCTATGAAAGCCTTTAGGGTTTGCTGACTTTGATCTTATTCCGATAGGGTCATAGTCAAAGTGGAATTTCTCTCCTCCCTTCAGAGAAAGGTGCCTCCTTCTTTGATGGCCCATTCTTTCCATTGGGATCTCACTCACAGAGATCTTTCATTTAGAACCTTTTTTTTTCCCAGAGTATCTTGGCTTTCTATGCCTAAAATACTCTCATGGGCTCTTCAGCCATATCCGAATGCCTTAAGGGCTGATTCCAAGGCCAGAGTACTATTTAGGACATTTGCCATTCTATGAGTCCGCTGTGTATCCTGCTTCCCATGTTGGATTGTTCTCTCCTTTTTAATTCTATCAGTTAGTATTAGCAGACACTAGTCTTGTTTTTCTTATCCCTTTGACTTTTAATCTTATCATTATGATAATTGTGAACTGAAACTGATCATTTTGACTAGTGAGATGTCAGTTTGGAGATTCCTCAGAAACCTTAATATATAACCCTACCATACAACCCAGCCATGCCACTCCTTGGAATATACCCAAAGGAAATTAAATTGGCAAACAAAACAGCTGTCTGCACCTCAATGTTTATTGCAGTTCAATTCACAATAGCTAAGACCTGGAATCAATGTAAATGCCCATCAACAGTAGACTGGATAAAGAAATTATGGGATATGTACTCTACAGAATACTAGACAGCAGTAAAAAACAAAGAAATCCAGTCATTTGCAACAAAGAAATCCAGTCATTTGCAACAAAATGGAAGAATCTGGAAAACATCATGCTGAGTGAAATAAGTCAGTCGCAAAGGGACAAACATCATATGTTCTCCCTGAACGGTGACAACTAACCAAGCACCAAAAAGGAAACCTGTTGAAGTGAAATGAACACTATGAGAAACAATGACTTGATCAGCCCTTGTCATGACTATTGAACAACTTAATACTTTATCCCTTTTAGTATTTTTTTTGTTCTACTTAATACTATTGGTTGACCTCTTTAATTAACACACAATTTTTCTTAATTGTTTGAATTTAACTGAAAATTGATCCCTGTTAAATATAAGAGTGGGAATAAGAGAGGGAGGAGATGTACAATTTGTAAAAGATGTACAAAATGACATGCTCAATCAGACTTGCCCCAAATGGTAAAGTTAGAAATGTGCCAGGGGATTCCAATTCAATCCCATCAAGGTGGCATACACAAATGCCATTTCACTAGTCAAAGCTTCTGTTTTCTTTATACATGGCCCTTTCACCTTAAAGCACACAGTGGCATGTTGAACCCTTTACAGATTTTAATTATCTTCCACTTCTGCTATCACCAGAGAAAGAAGTCTGCTTGTAAGGCTCCTGTGGTTATATTAGGTCCAACCAGGTAATCTTGGTTTATTTTATAGTCAATAGGCTATTAAAATTAATTATATCTTTCTTGTCATATAGCAAAATATATACATTGGAGTAACATCAAGGCCAAAACTCTGCTTGTCTCAACTCATTGCACAAGAAGCAGCCATTCCAGGGTCACTGTTCTCTACAATACTAGAGTATCAGTTGCACATAAATACTATGAACTGCTTCTCCCTGGAAGTGTGTATTAAGGGAAGCTGTACCATGTATCTAGGCTTTAGGCAATAGGAGATAAATAGAAATAATATGTACAATTCAGATTAGTTTTTGAAATACAAAGTCTTTTCCCCTGATTCTTTTTGTCCTCCCTTTATGTGATACTAACAATAGAAATAATGCTGCAACCTGGGATGCCACTCAATGAACCTGAGTCATTTCTTTGTGACCTATTAAAGAGGAAAAAAGAGCAATTATTTGTTATTTAAGCTACTGTATTCTGTGGTTTCTTTTGCTGTGGCACTTCACTTGCTACTGTTGTGGTAGGAGTGAAACTAAAATCCAAGCCCGCTGATACCCATTCCAAGACTTCGCTGGGGCTCTTGTGTCCTTTTCACCTACATGTTTAGTTGTCAACACTGCCACCAGTCATGGGACCTATTGATGTAGGTTCTTTCCCATTTAGTAATTCTAAAACCCTCTAGTCCTTGATCTATTGACCTCTGTGTTCTCCAAAATTTCCCTAAAATCTGAAGCCGGGAATCATGCGAAACCTGAGTAGAATTTGAAAAATATAATTTGGTGTGTTGATAGGAAGGGTAAGGGAAACACTGGTGGATGTGAGAGATCTATAGGCAAAGAATATCATTTTTTCAAAAATTTATTTATTTGCCAATTTGAGAGGTAGAATTACAGAGAGAGATAAGGACAGAGAGAAAGTCCTTGCATCTGCTGTTTTACTCCTTAAATGACCACAATAGCCAGAGCAGAGCTTATATGAAGCCAGAAACTAGAAGCTTTTTCTGGATTTCCTATGCAGGGGCAGGGGTCTGTGCACTTGGACCATCCTCCACTGCCTTCCCAGGTCATTAGCAGAGAGCTGGATCAGAAGAGGAGCAGCCAGGACACAAACTGGCACCCATATAGGATGCTGCCACAGCAGGTGGAGTTAGTTTACTATGCCACAGACCAGCCCTGAGTATCGTTATTTCTACAAATTCCTCAAAAATAGTGAATGGACTTAAAGCACAATAAACAATAATGAAAAAACAAAAATTACATTCTAGTAGATTATAAAAGAATATCTGGCCTGCCCCATTCACAAATAACTCCTCAATATAAAGAGTGGCTAAATAATTTCAGAAAAATGAATATCTAAAAATGTTCATTTATGAAATAAAGCGTTACTGACAATGCCCAATCAAGCAATAGATAGAATTTGCCTATATCAAATACTGCACTTTTCTCCATTTTCTTCATTAAGTGTCATTCAGTCTTTGTCATGTTCCAGATTTAGCATTTTCATTAATCTGGGCAGCAGCATGGGCATTGTTCCCTTGAAGACCTCTGGAAAGAAAGAATGCAGCCAATGTCTGTGACCCCTTGACTTTTCATTCTGGCTGACAACTTTTGTCCCAATTCCAGTTGATTCTGTGACTCTGAGCCTCCCAGAAACATTAACTGATGTATTATAGGCATCATTTAATTTTTTTATATTATTCTAAAAAATAACCATCAGAAAACATGTAAGTTCATAGAGTGCAATGTAAAACAGCTTGAATCCTACAAAATCCCAAGTCAACTGGGAATACAGATGCTGGCTTAGAAATCACCTTGCATCATGCTGAGTAGTTCATACTAGGTTTTAGTTTGACATTTGGAGAAACTTTTGAATCAACTTAGAACTGTGACAGTGAAACTCACAGTATGATTCCCACCTGAAAATATAAATAAATAAATAAACCGAATGTATTTTTTAAACTTTATGGATTTATTTACTTGCAAGACATAGCAAAGGAGAGAGAGGGAGAGACACAGAAAGAAATGAGAGAGAGAGAGAAAGAGAGAGAGAGACAGAGATCTGCCACTCTGGTTCAGTCCCCAAGTGGCTGTAACAGCTGTATCTGAGTAAGGCTGAACCCAGGAGCCTCCAGGAACTCCATCAAGATTTCCCATATTGGTAGCAGGAAATTAACCCCCTGGGCCATCAAATGCTGCCTTCTCAGATATGTTACCAGAGAGCTGCATCTGTAGCAGACCAGCCAAGGACTTGAAGTGATGTTCCTATATGGGATGCTTGCATTGCGAGCAGCAGCTTCACAGTGCACCATATGTATGGCCCCTTTCTCCGGATTTAAAAATATATGATTACATAATGTACTCCTTCATCTTAAAAAAGGTGTTCTTTACCAATTTATTCTTTTTAAAATTGACTTATTTATATATTTGAAAGCCAGTTAACGAGAGGTAGAGGCAGAGAAAGAGAGAAAGCTTCCATCTGCTGTCTTACTCCTCAAATGGCCACAACCACCAAAGCTGAGCCGATCTTCAGCAGCCATGAGCTTTTTCTGGGTCTCCCATGCAGGTGCAGGGCCCAAAGGTCCTGGGCCGTCTTCCACTGCTTTCCCAGGCCATAGCAGAAAGCTGGATTGGAAGTGAAACAGCGGGATTTGAACCGGCACCCATATGGGATGCCATTACTGCAGGCAGCAGCTTTACCTGCTACACCACAGCACCAGCCTTCCAACTTATTCTTAAAAAATATAAAATGTTTGTGGATAAGTAGGGTTGTCAGCTTATCTGCGTACAACAGATATTTATGATTTATTCTAGGGATTGCTGAGGAAGAATAGAAAGATGCTTAAGAGGAGTGGCAATAACTTTAACAGGTAGAGATGAGCCAATAAAGATCCACAGCAACCTCAGGTATGAGCCCTTTGCTACTTACACTGCATTTGCAGAAGTCATTTCTTTTTTGTTTCCCATTTTTGATTAACTTTATACACATAAGACCAACTCTATACTAAGTAAAGAGCTCACAATTTGCACACACACACACACACACTCACACATGCACACAATAACTGTTCCTCAACATTTGAGACAAGGGCTGTTCAAAGATATTGCATCTTGAAGTTAATTTCACTTCTCTTTTTTGTTAGAAACTTAATTAACTTTAAAAAGCACCCAAGAATGATACATCTTTTGTGAGCACTTAGATATAATTACAATACCACTTATTGAGGACAGCGGTCTTACGTGGGGAGTTAGTGCACAGTGACTCCAGTTGTTGATTTAACAATTAACACTCTTATGTATGATATCAGTGGCCATCCAAGGCTCTTGACATGAGCTGCCTAGGCTACAGAAACCTTTTGAATCCACAAGCTCCATCAGTATTTAGACAAGGCCATAAGTAAAATGGAAGTTCTCTTCTTCCCTCAGAGAAAAATACTTCCTTTTTTGATGGCCCCTTCTTCTTCTTTTTTTTTATTTGACAGGTAGAGTTATAGACAGTGAGAGAGAGAGACAGAGAGAAATGTTTTCCTTCCATTGGTTCACTCCCCAAATGGCTGCTACAGCCAGTGCTGCGCTAATCCAAAGCCAGGAGCCAGGTGTTTCTTCCTGTTCTCTCATGCGGGTGCAGGCGCCCAAGCACTTGGGCCATCCTCCACTGCCTTCCCTGACCACAGCAGAGAGCTGGAATGGAAGGAAAGCAAACAGAACTAGAACCCAGAGCCCATATGGGATGGTGGTGCTGCAGGAGGAGGATTAACCAAGTGAGCCAAGGTGCTGGCCCCACTGTGGTCTCACCTACCAAGGTCCTTCATGTAGGACATTTTTTGCTGCAGTGTCCTGGCTTATCTCTGATATAGGATATCAGGATGCTGGTTTCTACCTCTTAATGGACTTTTGAGGATAAAATGAGAAAAAAGGTATAGAGCAGACAACATAGGTCTTAAAACCTAGTAGATTTCAAGATTTCCTATAATTTGCTCCACACATTCTCAACCTTTGTAGGAGAGAAACTGGAAAGAAAATACTTTAGAGAGTGGAATACTCCTTGGTTACAAGTTTAGCAGCAGTGTCACCTACATGAAACTGCAGAGAATGGACTAAAACCAATACCCCCGGAAGATAATTTTCCTAAAGGAAGATGTAATAGCTAAGGTTACACATGAATAGTTTTTCTTGCTACATACCACAGATTTAGTGATTTAAATAGAACTTATTACTTCACAGTTTTGTGATCAGGGAATAAAGTCTGATTTAGCAGGTTTCTCTGCTCAGGGTCTTACCAAAAAATAATAAAGGGTCAAAGGGGGTTGTATCTTCATCAGCAGTTTATGGTCTTTTTTAGTTGTTGGGCTGATTCTGTTTTGTGACGTTCTAGGACTGAGACCATCATTTCTTGCTGGCTTTGGGCTTAAAGTTCACTCTCATCCACTGGAAGCCACAGTCTGGTCCTATCTAGGGCGCTCCTTAGTTCCTGATTATTTTAGACAGTTTTTTGTTATTATAATTGAAGGCCACGGACTAATTTACAAAGAATAAAGGCGATTCAGTTAATGGTCTGAATCTACAGGATCAGGCAGTTACATGTGTTGAGGTCCTTTTTGCTCTAGAGAATCTGCAGAGGCCCAAAGCAGCACAGTGCATCACGTGATGAGATGTCTAAGTCTCTCCTCCTCCTCTTCTTCATTTTTTAGAATGTATCTGTATAAAATAAATATATTAACTAATTTTTATTTGTATGGAAGAGAGAGAGAGAATGAAAGTGGAGAGAAATCTCCCATATGTTGGTTCACTCCCCAGAACTGAGATCCAAGAACTCAATCTGTGTCTTCCATAGGTTTGGTGGGTACTCAACTACTGAATGCATCACCTGTTGCCTCCCAGGGTGTGTGCTAGCAGGAAGCTGGAATGAGAAGTGGGGTGGGGACTCAAAGTCAGGCACTCTGAGATGGGATACAGGCCTCCTGTGTAGCCCCTTCAAAACCATGCCAAGTGTCCACCCCTTTCCTCCTCTTCTTCTAAAGCCACATTCCTACTGGATTAGGGCCCCATCCTTATAGCTCCATTTAACTTTAATTTGTCCCCATTTCCAAATACTGAAGTCAGATTAAGTTTTCACTCTCTTAATACCTCACAATGGGAATTAAATATCAAAAAGAATTTGTGTGCGGACATTCAAACCACAGAACTAACCAAACTTACTGTCCCAGTATATATCCAGTGAGGGAGAAGTGATATGTTTTAGCCACCAAAATTTCTGTGGACCTTGGTGTTGCCATTCCCTGCTAGGTGCATCATCTCTCACAATCTGATTAAAGGAACCTGGGACATCAGCTTCTAACCCTTCGCCATCTGGAAAAATATCACCAGCCAGATCAATTAATTGAAAAATTACTTAAATGGGATAGTCTAAAGCTACCACGTAAAATATAATTACAAATTATCAATACCTATAAAATTAATACTGTACAAGAAAGAAAATTTTGTATTATTTTCTGTGTATTTGCTTGTAATGGAAATCACACTTATTTAAAAAGTAATAGAATAGATGGAAAAAGAAAGAAAATATGGCCAGACTCAGGTCTGAAGTTCAGAACTCTAAAATCTGCTTAATTGGGTTAAAGTCAAGGTGTGGCCAAGACTATGGGGAGCATATATTTCCTTGCTTTTTCAGTTTCTAGCTGTCCTTATTCCTTGCATTGGTGTCACTTCTTCGTCTTCAAAGTACAGCATATTCACATCCCTCCTTTCTGCCTTCGCATCACCTCCTCTTGTATTTTACTGCAAGCATCAAGAAGAAACGAAGCTGTACCTTCAAAAAATGGCTTGGACAATTCCCCTGCTAAATATCCAAGTTCATTTCTTAGAAATTTCTAAAACACAAGTTAGTTACTTCCAAAATATGATGGTTGGATAGGAATGGCATAAAGATTATAAATAGTCTCATTTAAAAATAGAGGAAAAGCAAAAATAAATACAGAAAGGCCAACTCTATTATGGTTTCAGATCTGGGAATAATTCTCTGTGACTTTCAACTCATCCCATAGGCCTGCAGCTCCACTGTCAATCATCCTTTCTTTTTGATGAAGGGTAGTATGCTTGTGCAATGCAGTGGTTTTATCAACCTGCTTTCTGCCTCTAGAATTGGGGGAGCCCAACAGCCTTTTTCATCTCATTTTCTCTGGCCCTTTGGAGTGAAGCTTGCCATGTTTCTTCTGATAAAGTAGTCTCAAAACTCTTTTGAATCTTCTGAGAATGTCATGGGAAGTCACTCGATATACAAGAGGCTTCTTCTCCTCGGGTCTTTCCTAGATTATTTCATCTCTATTTTGGGCTTGTGCTGAGATAGCTAAGGGGATCTCCTCAAAGAGTCCTCTGTATGACTAAATACTGTGACCTATCTGTTCCTTCTAAGGAGCTAGCAAAAGGTCGTCCAGTGAAGCCCCTGGCTTTTCTTCTTAGCACACTCCCTGACAGTGAATCTCACAATTTTAACATTTTTTATAATCTAGGTATGCTGATAATTTCCCAAATCATCAAGGTCTAATTCCTTTTTGCTTAATTGTTGATTCTTCAAGTTATCTCTTCTTCTCACATTTCACTACATATAGCAAGGAGCAGTGAAGCTTCATTTTCAACACGTTGTTTGGGAATCCCAGATATGTATCAAAGCTCCTCACGTACAACTCAAGAACCCAAAACAGGTAAGCTTCCTGCCAAAAAGAACAAGGGCTCAAGTAAGTCCCTTAGTTTTCAGTCATATGTTATTTCATACAATTTAAAGAATCCTTTGGTGGCAAGACAAAATACACTAACACCCAGACAGAAAAGCAGAATATCATTGTTTTTAACAATTTCAACAGAAAGGGTGCAGGTAGAGTCTTTTTTTAAACTTTTATTTAATAAATATAAATTTCCAAAGTACAACTTTTGGATTATAGCAGCTTTTCCCTTATATCCTCCCTCCCACCCTCAACCATTCCATCTCCCACTCCCTCTCCCATCTCATTCTTCATCAAAGATTTATTTTCAATTATTTTTATATACAGAAAATCAAATTAGTATATACTAAATAAAGATTTCAACAGCTTGCACCCACACAGACACACAAAGTATAGAGTACTGTGTGAGTACTGGTTTTACAGTTAATTCACATAGTTCAACACATTAAGGGCAGAGATCCTACATGGGGAGTAAGTGCACAATGACTCCCGTTCTTGATTTAACAATTGACACTCTTATTTATGAAGTCAGTAATCACCCGAGGCTCTTGTCATGAGCTGCCAAGGCTATGGAAGCCTCTTGAGTTCACCAACTCCAATCTTATTTAGACAAGGCCATAGTCAAAGTGGAAGTTTTCTCCTCCCTTCAGAGAAAGGTATGCAGGTAGAGTCTTAAATAAGGGATTGCAACTGGGTACCAGGAACAGCAAGTTGAGTTCTAGTGGGGAAGAGTTTCCAAGGCTTCAAGGCTCCTTGTGGAGTGTCTAATTTGAATCTTTCTTTGGCTCTGGGACATAAGGTATGTCTCTAGTTGTCTGGTGTTTGGTCCTAGATGATTAGGGTTGATGCAGAGTGGTCCAGAGTATCAGAATCTGATAAGGAAAATGATGTGAGTGTAGACTTAATCAGTTGCTCAGGGAGGAGAGGGGGTTTGTGGTTCCTCTCAAGGGCCTCAGAGTAAGGACAGAACACAAGACCAAGAAAATATAAAGAAAAGAAAAGGAAAGAGAAGAGAAGAGAAGAGAAAAAAAGAAAAAGGAAAGGAAAGGAAAGGAAAGGAAAGGAAAGGAAATAAAGAAAAGAAAAGAAAAGAAAAGAAAAGAAAAGAAAAGAGAAAAGAAAAGAAAAGGAAAGGAAAGAAAAGGAAAGAAAAAGAAAAGAAAAAGTCCTGTGTTACATATGTTCTCTGTCTTTCAGGGTCTGCACACATAGCCTTTTACAAGTCTGTATTTCTCCTAAGACTCTCTTCAACGCAACTTAAATTTTTTTCTAATTTGTTTCATAAAATTATTTCAGTCCTTAGTCTATTTTTGGCTGCTATGCTAAAATATCTGAAGCTCAGTAACCAAGAGAGTATAGAGGTTTATCTAGTTCTTGATTCCCATTGCTGGAAAGAACGTATCAGCGCCCTGATAGGCATCCTCAGATTGCTCCAAAACATAGCAAGAAAGCAGAAAGGGAAGCAGCCTTATACAGAAGGGGCCAAGCACATAGGGAGGACTTGATCTTGCTAGACCAGCATTAACCCATTCACGAGGGCAGAGCCCTCCAGCCTAAATACCTTCCACTAGGTCCCACCTCATAATGCTCCACCACCTCAACACAGCCACCTTAGGGACAAAGCTTCTAGTACATGAGCCTTTAGAGACCAAACCATATCCAACTTACAAAAAGCATGTGCCAATTATCCTTCCCAAAGTCATTTCCACATATAAGTGTATTTTATAGATATTGGTTTATTTTGCATAATACACTTTAGACATCTCACCATAGCAATAATCTAGATCTAGTTCATTATTTTTCATATTCCATGGTGTGTGTGTGGCTCTATCCTCATATATTTATAAATTATTGTTGATAGAATTTAGGTACTTCTTAGGTTATCACTAATCATAATACTGCTGAAATTGACATTTGGAAACTCATTATTTTCCCAAATCCTGTAAGTTTTTGATTGGTTATTAAGTCATGTCATCAACAAATGTGGGCTTTTTTTTTAATATAGGCCTTCTTTTTTCTTTAATAATTTGAAATTTTCTTCCAAATTGTATGCATAGATGGTTAGATTTGTTTTTAAATACATCAGACTTTTTGTTGTTCTTTGAAAACAGTATTTTACTTTTCATTTGTTTTTCTAGTTGTTTTTCACCATATACAGGAACAGGCTTCTGTATGTTAATTTTATACCCAGCAACCTTGATAATTCTCTTCCCAGGTTTGATAGTTTGTGGAATTCTAAACATGCCTGTGCAAATTATCATATTACATTAAAATAATGACTACTAAAGCTGTCTCACAGTGGATATTGTGTGGTTGTGTCCAGCCCCCAATACTTCTAGTGCCCTTGTTAGATAGAGGCTCACATAAAGGGCCATACTCCATAGGATAGCTCCACAGTGGTTGGAGTTGCCTCATCAGAAGGTACCTGGGAATTAAGTCCTCTCCCTCTAAGGGTGATCCACATCAAATGACTGATGATAGGAGGCTCCCTTGTTAACCACAGAATAAATTTCATTGTAATTTACATTTCACCACTTCTCCCAAGATCAGATTGAGGCTGAACTTCATGTAAAACAGTGATTCTCACTTTTTTGTGTCCATTATTTCCCCAAGGAATAACGGAAGAGCTGGTTTTTCTCTAATTATCCACCACCATGAAATTTTCATAGAATATATGGACCAACAGTCTGCTTGTTTATGTGGTGTGGTCTTTCAGAAGTCCACATACCATTGTGGTATCTCACATCCCCCAAAACCAATTTTTACTTCTTGTAGGATATATTGCCCCACTGAAAATGTTCAATCTAAACTACATCCTTGCCTAATTTCTTTCCTTTCTCTGTCCTGCTTCCCTCCCTCTTGTATGGGTTTCTCCCAAGAGCACTCTCAACAAATCACCTACATATGAATATGCACCACAGCCTCTGCTCCTAGAGAACCCAACCTAAGAAACTTTCCATTTTTATCTAGTTACACACTGTTTAATCATTGCAGTATGTCCACGTTTTTCTTTTGTCTTTGTTGTTTACCTCTGAACATTATTATTAAGAATTACAAAATATTTTTGTCAAGTTAAAGATATTCTAATTAGAATTTCACTTTGGTTATATTGAACCTATGATGTAAGTTTAGACAAGCTTTATATCGTTCAGTCTTTTCAGCCAGATACAAATGGTACTTCACATAATTTACTCAAGTATCCCTTCATGTCCCTCAGCAAAATATCCCATATATTTTTTATTAAAATTACTTTTGAGTGTTTTGAATTACTTTAATGTTAAAGGGTTTTTTAAAGCATTAGGTTTTTTGTGATTGTTTAGTGTTATTATGGAAGTAATGAGAATCTCTTTATAAATAATTTCAAGGATATAATTAAGAGTAACAACACTGAATTTTTATGAGGTTAACACAGTAGAATTGCTAATATCTTAAGAATATTTAAAGAATTCAAAGTTAAAAAAAGTAGATGAAAGCAAAGTCAGTATCAAAACAGATATGTGTACCTAACGTTTTGTTTATTTTAATGAGAGTGTATGAGGAAAGATATTATGAAGAAACATTAGAGCAGAAATAATGGATAGAGATGATAGTAGTTCATAAGCTCAGCAGATGTGGAAATTGTGTAATGCTCTGTAAGAATAAACATGCAATGGGCATATTACTAGACTGTGTTAAAAGGGAAAAGGTCAAGGAAAGACATGTAAATAATCATCTTTCTTTATTCAGCACTAACTGGGCTCTTGTTATAATACTGTATTTTGGAAGCCAATGTTTCCCCCAGTAATAATAACTTATTTTGGAGCAGTTTATTTTTCCTTTCTGAATGCTTTAGGGTTATCAAGTCATAAATAGTTGGAAATGGTTGATAACTTACAGACATCCAAGTTTTCCTTGCTCTATTTAAAAATAAAACAGTCAAATCTCAACAAGCCTAACTTAAGCTCTAACTAGGCACAGTTATTTTCCTATGATATCCCTTTTGTTTCAGTTAAAGCCATTAGAATTCATCCAAGCTAGAAATCTTGGTGAATTTAAAATTGCTCTTCTTTTTATTCCATATCTGATCAGTGACCCACGTGATATTTATTTTTAAAGCCTAAACCTTTCATTAACCCATAGACAATGAGGTGATTTGGGTCCTCATCTTTGCTTCCATTCCTTCATTTCACTAATATACTTGCACAGTTTTTGTAATACATGCTATAAGTGCAGCAGTAACTTTTGCTAGTTCTGTGCTAGATTACATTTTACTTGTTATTTTGATGTGGTTTTGATATATTTATTAGAGACATTTTTATGCAACACCAATCTATTATTGTTCCCCTTGCTTGAAATTCACCATAGCTTTCAATTCATATGGGATTAACTTGAAGTCCAGAAATTAATACAGTCCTTAATGTGTTTGATCCTATCTTTGCTGTCCCAATCCAAAGGACTTTTCTTCTCTTCCCCTTTCAATGCTTTCCAGGATAGTACTCCCCCCAGTTTACACTCCACCCTCATCACCAGGGAACCTTAACCCATCCCTGTGAAGGTTACTCTATCTTTAGAATCAGTACATTTCAGCAGAAGAATGCAGGGAGCAACCACGCAGAAAATTCCAAGGAATGCTCTAGTGTATCTCGTATCTCGTATATTGATTTGTAAGATCTCTATGACAATGTGAGGGAATTCTACTCCTTCCTTCAATGTAATACATGATTGTTAATATTCACAAATGCACTCATACACACCAGTCCTTCAGCAGGATAATAGAAGTTAGCAGCCTAAAACCACATTAAAGCAATTTTTTCTATATGCAAAAAGCCTACACTACTTTCCCTGGCCACAGTACTTCAATGAAGAAAAAAAAATTATCTTTTTTTTAGTTCCAAGATAATTCCCAAAGATTATTGGATTTTTTAAAAATAGTAAGTCATTAAAATATCTTGAAAAAGAAAAGAAGCATCTAAAACTTGCTCCTATATATAAAATATAAAATCTAGGCTTTGGACATATGAGTGTTAGAAAGAGAAGCAAGAAAGGAGATGTTCCCTTTTATTTAAAATATTTTTCTTTTCACAATTACTTTCTTCTAAACATGCTAGTTCTTCAAACAGGCAGGTTCAAAATGGAAACATCTTCTCTACAATGCTTTCCCTTACTTCCCTGAGCAATTATCCAATCATTTCTCCTGCACTTCTCTTGATAACCTGCACTTACCTGTACTATAGCTCATCATATGTCATTACACTTACATCTACCTGTCTTTCCATGTCACCTGTGGGCTCCTGTGAGAAGAAACACTACATGTCACTCATCTTTATCTCCTAGTACTTAGTCCTAGTAGATGCTTGATAAATGTTTTGTGAATTAAAGAGTCAAGGAATAAATGCTCTAAATTACATAAGTTAGCAGCAAAGTAAATAGCAAAAATCAGAATTTACAGCTTCGAGTCTAGTATTTTCCACAATCATTGCATTTAATCTCCAAGCAGCACTTAATTTCTAAATTGCCTGCTTGATATCTAAGCAATTTGATGAATTTTTCAAGATCACACTGATAATTTCAGAAATGCCATTATTTCAGTCAAGATAGGATAGGTTATAACGCAGCAGTGATCTCAAATTCCTAGACTAAGTCAATGCAAGTTTGTTTATTGCTCCTGTTAAGGGTCTACTATGAGTGAGAAGGGGAAATCAACATTACAGTTTAGAGACATAAGCTGGCGGAGCAGTCATAGTTTTGAATATTGCCTGTTTGTATGTCAGAAGAAAAGAACATTCTTTAGGGTGTCTAACAGCAACTAAATACTCTAGGAAGTAACACATGTTACTACATGTGTTATACTATACAGCTAGTCATATGGTCTGACCCAACAAGACTGTGCAGCACAATTCTACCATGTTTTTACCTAAAAGGAAAATATAACTAAAGATAATATCAGTTAGGAATCATTTTTCATAAAAATGAAGGTAGGTAAAGGCTATTACAAAGGCTTATATAACAAGTACACAAAAGTGTTTAGGTAGTTGAATATAACACATTTTTAAAGCTTTATTTATTTACTTATTTCTTATTTTATTTATTTAATTGAAAGGTGGAGAAAGAGAGAGATTGTCCATCTGATAACACACGCCTCAAATGGCCGCAATGGCCGGAGCTGAGCTGTTTCAAAGCGAGGACCCAAGAGCTTCCTCTGGGACTGCCACATGTGTTCAGGGACCCTAGGACTTGGGCCATCTTCTGCTACTTTTCCAGGAACATCAGCAAGTAGCTGGAGTAAGTGGAATAGCCGGGACCAGAATTAATGACCATAATGGGATATTGGCACTGCAGACAGCAGCTTTACCCCCTACGCCATAGCATTGGCCCCTCTTAACTTGTTTCAAAGACAGAGAGGCAGAGAGAGAGGGAGAATCAGAAAGACAAAGATATCTTCCATCTGCTGGTTCATTCTTCAAATACCTGCAAAAGACAGGGTTGGGCCAGGACAAATCCAGGAGCTAGAAACTCAGCTTGGATGTCCCATGTGGATGACAGGTGCTCAATAACTTGAGCCTTATGCATTTTGAAGGAGCTGAATCTGAAGCAGAGGAATCAGGACTCAAACCAGCACTCCTATACAAATCTTTTTAGCCCATTATGCTCTCTGCTAGACATCTCTGGACTACCCTTATTTCCGAAGAGATATGCTAGAAATAGGATATATTTTAAGACAATTCAGAGAAAATAAAGTCAATGTAAAACTGTTTAAGGAATTAAATAGCCTAAGAACAAGAGATTTAGGTGAAAATTAGTTGTCTTCAATTATAAATAAAGTAATTATAAGGGTTACATTGCCTTCTGGGATGCCCACAACCAACATTGGAGTGCCCAAGATCAAGTCCAGTCTCCACTTCCAATCCACCTTCCTGATAATATGCCTAGGAGGTAACAGATGATGGTCCAGATACTTTTGTTTCTGCCATTCCCATGGAACACCCAGATGGAGGTCCTCATTCCTTGCTTCTCTCTCCCCACCAATAAATAAATAAATAGATTTTATTTTGAAAAATAGAGATGATTATATAGAAAAGCATGATGGAGTGTTCCAAGATGGCGGAGTAGGGAGGGAGTTTACTGCTCCAGTGTAGGAGAAGATAGTTTAATAGAAGTGGGGAGAGCAAAGTCCCAGGGAAGAGTTAAGGAGAAAACAGCAGAAGAAACTACCCAAACTAGAGGGACATGGTAGACCTTCATGGAGGGTTTTTGGGGACCGTGCAACATGTGGCCTCTTAGTGGAAAACTACTAAAGTAGAGCTAAGCAGCCCAGGCCGGAAAGTACTGATAACGCCACCCTGTGTCTTAAGACTTTATGACCATTCCCCCACCTGCACAAGCATTGCAGCTGCAAGATAACCTTGTGACCTCCCTCTGCTTGCACAAGCATTGCAGCTGCAAGGTAAACTCCCCTCCTTCCCCCGCCCGACATCCTGCCTTCACGATATATAAGTGTGTGGTTAAAAAAAATAAAACCACAGCTTGAACAGCCATCTTGTCTTGCTGCCATCTTTGTGTCTCCTCTCCCTTTCATTTCTCCTTCTAGGTGCTCGGCCCCAGTTGCTGTCCCACGGGACGGGACAGAGGGTGTGGATGCCCACCACTCTGGACTCCAGCAACCAAGAGCCTATGCACCAACGTTGGAAAGTGAGGTGAGACCAGACCACAGCAGCCCAAGACACTGGTAGTAAAGCTGCAGGAAGAGCCTAGAGGGAACCTGGCTTATACTTGCCAAACTAGAGGAGAAAAAAAAAAAAAAAAGGAGGACACATTTCTCTCTCCTTGATCACTTTACAATGGCATCCTGTAACAAGCCAATAGAGTGGGCACCATTTTGGACATACATAACAGCTGCACCAGATCAAGACTGTGGCCAGCAACCAGCTAATTGGAGATTCCTAACTCTGGTGGGGAGAATTAACAGGGGGCTGGGTGCTCATGACTGTGGGAGGCCTGTGTTCTGGGACTGTGAAAAAAAAACTGAGGCTGTGGGGGAGGACTCATTGTGTGGCTGGGACTTTGAGAAGTCACACTGGGAGACTCCACATCTCAGGGCTCCCTGGTTACCTAGTGAGAGACATTGCTGGGGAATCTGAGCTTACACTGAGTGTTGCACAGATCGTTTGTGTGCTCCTTGGGGCAGAATGGATGAATATTATGCCCACTGGTGCTAGCACTCAGGCACTGATCTCCTTTGAGGAGAGGAGCTCATCTGAGCAGAATAAACTTCCCTTATGATTAAAAGAAAGAGAGAGAAAGAGATTTACTGTACCAAACCTGGGTGCATCACCTTAGACACACCCTTCACCCTAGAGAACTGAACAGAGCTCGCTGGCCACACCCACTGCAAGCCTCTAGATATTCACTGGAAGCAGATACTCCACTTGTCTACAGATGCATAGTACAAAGATAAAAGCCACCACAGTGAAAAAAAACAAAGAAGAAATCACCAAGTATCTCCACAAATTCCAAATAACAAATGCATCAATTCAAGAAACAAGAATAAGGAAGACAACATCATGCCCCCAAAAGAACACACTTCAGTACTAGATTGTGGAGATGATCAGATGGAAGAATGTAAGAGATAGAATTTAAAAAATTGATCATGAGATTACACAGAAGGAATCAAAAACAAATGCACAGGATACTGAAATCTATACAGGATATTTGAAAGAAAATTTCTCCCACAAAAAAGAGATCTTAAAGAGAAATCAAAATGAAATGAATAATTCATTAGAACAAATAAAAAATGCAGTGGAAAGCCTTAACAACAGAATTGGTGAAGCAGAAGAATGAATATCCTACATAGAAGACAAAGCACACAGAATTATACATTCAAACAAAAAATAAGAAGAGGAAATTAGAAAACTAAAAAACACTGCTAGGAATCTACAGCATCCTATCCAATGAACCAACACATGGGCTCTAGGAGTTCTTAAAGGCAAGGAAAGAAAGAAAGGATTAGAAGGCTTTTTTAGTGAAATAATAACAGAAAACTTTCCTAATTTGGAGAAAGAAAGGGACATCCAAGTACAGGAAGCACAAGCACATAGAACTCCTAATAGACATGACCAGAAAAGATCTTCACAGTGACACATTGTAATCAAATGCACCACAGTAAAACAGAAAGAAAAGATTCTAAAATGTGCATAAGAGAAATACCACATTACTTTCAGAGGATCTTCAATGAGACTCACAGTAGACTTCTCATTAGAAACTCCACCATCTAGGAGAGAATAGTGAGATAGATTCCAAGTCTTAAGATAAAAATACTGTCATCACAGAATAAATATACCCTGAAAAGCACTCATTTATGAATGAATATGAAACAAAGGCCTTCCGTAACAAACAAAAATTGAGTTTGTCATCACCCATCCAGACCTACAAATGATGCTTAAGGATGTGCTGCACACAGAAATACAGAAAAATTATCATCACTGTGTAAGAAGGTAGAAGAAGAAAATGTCTCAGTAAAAATTCAAAGGAAATTAAAAGTAAAAAATAGGAATATTTTTGGAAAAATGGCAGGGCAATGTTGTTAACCATCCATAGTCACTTTGAATATAAATGGTCTCAACTCTCCAGACACAGACTGACTCAGTGGAAACAAAACAAAACAAAAGCCTCTATTTATTGCCTACAAGAAGCACATCTAACCAACAAAGATGCACACAGACTAAAAGAGAAAGGATGGAAAAATATAGAGCAGGCCAACAGAAACCAAAAAAGAGCTGGTATAGCCATCCTAATATCAGAAAAAACAGACTTTAACATAAAAACTGTTAAAAGAGACAAAGAAGGGAACTACGTAATGATTAAGGGATCAATGCAACAGGAAGAAATAACTATTATAAACATATATGCACCTAATAACAGGGCATCTGGCTATTTAAAAGAATGTTAAGGGATCCAAAGGGAGACATAGATTCCAACATAATAGTAATGAGGGACTTCAATACCCCATTTTCAGTAATAGATCAACCAGGCAGAAAATCAGTAAGGAAAGAGCAGAGTTAATCGACACT
Organism: Lepus europaeus; assembly: GCF_033115175.1. NCBI lineage: Eukaryota > Metazoa > Chordata > Mammalia > Lagomorpha > Leporidae > Lepus > Lepus europaeus. Next base: position 66,481,079 of record NC_084831.1, read on the forward strand.
ATAGACCAAATGAACCTAACAGATATCTACAGAACTTTTCATTCTACATCTTGCAAAATACACATTAGTCTCACCAGTGCATGGAATTTTCTCTAGGATGGACCACATGCTAGGCTATAAAGCAAGTATCAGCAAATTCAAAATAATCAAAATCATATCATACAACTTCTCAGACCACAATGGAGTGAAGCTGGACATTGGCAATTCAAGAATATCTAGAACATATGTAAACACATGAAGATTAAAAGCATACTCCTGAATGAACAGTGGGTCATAGAAGAAGTCAAAAGAGAAATCAAAAAAATTTCTGGAAACAACTGAAGATGATAGTAGAACATATTAAAACTTATAAGATACAGCAAAAGCAATGTGAACAGTAAAGTTTATAGCAATTGGTGTCTACATTAAGAAATTGGAAAGACAGGCTGGTGCTGCAGCTCAATAGGCTAATCCTCTGCCTTGCTGCACCGGCACACCAGGTTCTAGTCCCGGTCGGGGCGCCAGATTCTGTCCTGGTTGCCCCTCTTCCAGTCCAGCTCTCTGCTGTGGCCCGGGAGTGCAGTGGAGGATGGCCCAAGTGCTTGGGCCCTGCACCCGCATGGGAGACCAGGAGAAGCACCTGGCTCCTGGCTTCGGATCAGTGCAGTGCACCGGCCGTGGCGGCCATTGGAGGGTGAACCAACGGCAAAGGAAGACCTTTCTCTCTGTCTCTCTCTCTCTCACTGTCCACTCTACCTGTCAAAAAATAAATAAAAAATAAAGAAAATAAAAAAAAAGAAATTGAAAAGACAACAAAGAAATAAGCTATCAATGCATCTCAAGGATCTAGAAAAACAACAGAAAACCAAACCCAAAAGTAGTAAGAGAAAAGAAATAATTATAATTATAGAAGAAATAAAAAAAACAGAATCAAAAAAACAAAAGATCAGCAAAACAAGGAGCTTCTTTAAAAAAAAAAATTACAAACCATTGGCCCAATAACCAAAAAGAGGAGAGAGAAGACCCAAGTCAATAAAATTCTAGAATAAAAAGGAAATATAACAATGGACCACACAGGAATAAAAAAAATCATCAGAAATTACTACAAAGAGCTGTATGCCAACAAATTGGGAAACCTAACAGAAACAGATAGCTTCCTGGACATATACAACCTACTTAAATTGAGCCATGAAGACATAGAATGCCTAAACAGACCCATAACCAAGACAGAAATTAAATCATTAATAAAGTATTAAGTTTATCATCAGCAGTCGGGGAAAGGGCTGATCAAGTCACCGTTTCTCATAGTGTCCATTTCACTTCAACAGGTTTCCTTTTTGGTGCTCAGTTAGTTGTCACCAATCATGGAGAACATATAACATTTGTCCCTTTGCGACTGGCTTATTTCACTCAACATGATGTTTTCCAGATTCCCTTTTAGTATTTTGTTGTTGTTGTTGTTCTACTTAATACTATTGGTTGAAATCTGTAATTAACACACAATGATTCTTAAGTGTTGAAACTTAACCGAAAAGTGATCCCTGTTAAATATAAGAGTGGGAATAAGAGAGGGAAGAGATGTAAAATTTGGGACATGCTCAATCAGACTTGCCCCAAATGGTAGAGTTAGAAACCTCCCAGGGAATTTCAATTCAACCCAATCAAGGTGGCATGTACCAATGCCATCTCACTAGTCCACATGATCAATTTCTGTTCACAACTGATCGTAATGATAGGACTAAGAGTCAAAAGGATCACATAAACAAGACTAGTGTCTGCTAATACTAACTGATAGAATAAAAAAGGAGAGAACAATCTAACATGGGAAGCAGGATACACAGCAGACTCATAGAAGGGAAGATATCTTAAACAGCACTCTGGCCTCAGAATCAGCCCTTAAGGCATTCAGATATGGCTGAAGAGAGACCATGAGAGTATTTTAGGCATGGAAAGCCAAGACACTCTGGCAAAAAAAAAAAAAATCTAAATGAAATATCTCTGTGAGATCCCAGTGGAAAGAACAGGTCATCAAAGAAAGAGGTACCTTTCTCTGAGGGAAGGAGAGAACTTCCACTTTGACTATGACCTTGTCTAAATATGATCAGAGTCGGTGAACTTGGAAGGCTTCCATAGCCTTGGCAACTCATGATGGGAGCCTCGGGTGATTACTTATGCCATAATTAAGAGTGTCAATTTGTTAAGTCAACAACAGAAGTCACTGTGCACTTACTCCTCATGTAGGATCTCTGTCCTTAATGTGTTGTACAATGTGAATTAATGCTATAACTAGTACTTAAACCGTACTTTACGCTTTGTGTTTCTGTGTGGGTGCAAACTGTTGAAATCTTTACTTAATATATACTAAATTGATCTTCTGTATATAAAGCTAATTGAAAATGAATCTTGATGTGAATGGAATGGGAGAGGGAGCTGGAAATGGGAGGGTTGCGGGTGAGAGGGAAGTTTTTTGGAGGAAAAAGCCACTGTAATCCAAAAGCTGTACTTTGGAAATTTATATTTTAAGTAAAAGTTAAAAAAAAAAAAAAGAGAATCCAACAACACATCAGAAATATCATCCACCCAGACCAAGTGGGATTTATCCCTAGTATGAGGGGATGATTCAACATTCACAAATCAATCAATGTGATACATCACAACAACAAATTGAATAACAAAAACCACATGATTATCTCAATTGATGCAGAGAATGCATTTGACAAAATACAATACCCTTTTATTATGAAAACTCTATGCACATTGGGTATAGAAGGAACATTCCTCAACACAACCAAGGCAATTTATGACAAACCCATGGCCAGCATCATATTGATTGGGGGAAAAGTTGGAAGCATTCCCACTGAGATCCAGTAGCAGACAAGGATGTCCACTCTCACCATTGCTATTCAATATACTCCTGGAGTTTTATCCAGATCCATTAGGCAAGAAAAAGAAATCAAAATGATATAAATTGAGAAGGAGAAAGTTAAACTATCCCTATTTACAGATGGTGTGAGTCTATATTTAGGGGATCCAAAATATTCAACTAACAGTCTATTGGACCTCTTAGAAGAGTTTGGTAAAGTAGCAGGTTATAAAGTCAATACACAAAAATCAACAGCTTTTGTATACTCAGACAATGCCATGGCTAAGACTGAGCTTCTAAGATCAAGCCCATTCTCAATAGCTACAAAATAATCAATACCTCAGAATAAATTTTACCAAGGATGTCAAAGTTCTCTACAATGAAAATTACAAAACATTAAAGAAAGAAACAGAAGAAGATACAAAAAATAGAAAAATCTTCCATGCTCATGGATTGGAAAAATAAATATGAAAATGTCCATTCTCCCAAAAGCAATTTATAGATTCAATGCAATACCAATCAAAATACCAAAGACATTCTTCTCAGATATGGAAAAAATGCTGATATTCATACAGAGGCACAGGAGACTTCGAATAGCTAAAGCAATCTTATATAATGAAAACAAAGCTGGAGGCATCACAGTACCAGATTTCAAGACATACTACAAGGCAAGTATAATCAAAACAGCCTGGTACCGGTACAAAAATAGATGGATAGACCAATGGAACAGAATAGAAAATCCAGAAATAAATGCAAACATCTATAAACAACTTATATTTGACCAAGGAGCAAAACCAATCCCTGGAGCAAGGACAAATGGCAACAAATGGCATTGGGAAAACTGGATTTCCACATGCAGAAATATGAATCAAGACCCCTACCTTACACCATACACAAAAATCCACTCAACACAGATTAAAGATCTAAATCTATGACCTGACACCACCAAACTGTTAGAGAACACTGGGGAAACCTTGCAAGACATTTGCACAGGCAAAGATTTCTTGGAAAAGATCCCAGAGGCACAGGAAGTCAAAGCCAGAATTAACAAATGGGATTATATCAAATTGAGAAGTTTCTCTATGGCAAAAGGTACACTCAGGAAAATGAAGAGGTAACCTACAGAATGGGAGAAATTATTTGCAAATTATGCAACTGATATAGGATTAATAAAGAGGATCTACAAAGAAATCAAGAAACTCGACATCAACAAAATAAACAACCGAATTAAGAGATGGGGAAAGGGCTAAAATAGACATTGTTAAAAAGAGGAAAGCCAAATGGCCTACAGACACATGAGAAATGTTCAGGATCACTAGCTGTCAGGGAAATGCAAATCAAAGCCACAATGAGGTTTCACTTCACCCAGGTTAGAATAGCCTTCAGACAAAAATCAACAAACAACAAATGCTGCTGAGGATGTGGTGAGAAAGGTGCCCTAATCCAATCTTGGTGGGAATGTAAACTGGTAAAGCCACTATGGAAGACATTTTGGAGATACCTCAAAAGTTTGAATATAGACCTACCATATGTCCCAGCCATCTCACTCTTGTGAATTTACCCAAGGGAAGTGCAATCAGTAAACAAAGGAGTTATTTGCATCTCCATGTCTAATGCAGCTCAATTCACAATAGCTAAGACATGGAATCAACCTAATTGACCATCAACCAAAGACTGGAGAAAGGAATTATGAGATATGTACACTATGGAATATCACATGGTGGTAAAGTAAAATGAAATAGTCATTTGCAACAAAATGGAAGAATATGGAAAACATACTTAGTGAAATAAGCCAGTCCCAAAGGAACAAATACCGTATGTTCTCCCTAATCTCTGAGAACTAATAGAGCACCTAAAACAAAATAGAAGTGAAAAATGACACTTTGAGTAAGGATTACTTGAGCTGACCTTCCTTGACTGTTGTGGAACTGTTTTGTTTATTTTTGTTTTGTCAGGTTTCTGTTTTTCTTCATACTTTTTGTTTAACTCTTTACTTAAGATAGAGTTCATCATATGTGTAAAAAGTCAACTGAGGATGAATCTCAGTACAAAGAGCGGCAATAAGAGAGGGAGGAGAAAGTTTGTAAAGCTATATAGTTCTGTATACATTCCTATGGACTTCCTTCTAAGGGTAGAGTTTAAAACTTGTCATGGGACTCCAAATCCCATTAAGCTTGGTGATAAAAATGCCATCTTAATTGTTAAAATGATCATATTAAGTATTATAGTGAACATATAGATAGGATTAAGTGTTAAAGTGATCATGTAAATTGGATCAGTGTCTGGTAATAGTGATAGATAGAATTGAAAAGGAAAGAATGTTCCAACATGGAAAGAAGTCCACACAGCAGACTCATAGAATGACAATCATTTTTATTATTATTTTTTTGCTTTTTTTTTTTTTTGGATAGGCAGAGTTAGACAGTGAAAGAGAGACAGAGAGAAAGGTCTTCCTTCCATTGGTTTACCCCCCAAATGGCCACAATGGCCACCGTGCTGTGCCGATCCAAAGCCAGGAGCCAGGTGCTTCCTCCTGGTCTCCCATGTGGGTGCAGGGCCCAAGCATTTGGGCCATCCTCCACTGCCTTTCTGGGCCATAGCAGAGAGCTGGACTGGAAGAGGAGCAACCGGGACAGAATCCAGCCCCTCTGTCAGGACTAGAACCCCTGGTGCCGGTGCTGCAGGTGGAGGATTAGCCTAGTGAGCCATGGCGCAAGCCTAATGACAATCATTTTAAATAACACTTCGACCTCGGAATCAGCCCATAAGACTTCCTTGTCTGGCTGAAAATCCCATGAGAGCGTTTCAGGTGACAAGACACTGTGGCAAAAATTATTCTACATGAAGCATCTCTATGAGTGAAACCCCAGTGGAAAGAAGTAACCATTAGAGAAGGATGTACTTTTTTTCTAAATGGAGGCGAGAACTTCCAGTTTGCTTATGGACTTGTCTATATATTGACAGAGTTTGTGGATTCAAAAGGATTCCGTAGCCTACGAAATTCATGTCAAGAACCTCGGGTGGTCACTGATGACATACATAAAAGTGTTAATTGCTAAATTAGGCCGGCGCCGTGGCTCAATAGGCTAATCCTCCACCCGTGGCGCCAGCACACTGGGTTCTAGTCCCGGTCGGGGCACCGGATTCTGTCCCAGTTGCCCCTCTTCCAGGCCAGCTCTCTGCTGTGGCCCGGGAGTGCAGTGGAGGATGGCCCAAGTCCTTGGGCCCTGCACCCTCATGGAAGACCAGGAGAAGCACCTGGCTCCTGGCTTCGGATCAGTGCGGTGCGCCTGCCGTAGCAGCCATTGGAGGGTGATCCAAAGGCAAAGGAAGACCTTTCTCTCTGTCTCTCTCTCACTGTCCACTCTGCCTGTTAAAAACAAATAAATAATTGTTAAATTAACAATAGGAGTCACTATGCACTAACTCCTCATGAAGTACCTCTGTCCTCAGTGAGTTGTATTTTGTGTGTGTGTGTGTGTGTGTGTAGGTAAATTGTTGAAATCTTTACTTAGTTTAGAGTTGGTCTTCTGTGTACAAAATTAATTGAAAACAAATCTTAATGGAGAATGGGACTGGGAAAGGGAGAGGAAGGAGCAGGAGTGGTTGGAGTGTGGGTGGCAGGGCAAACATGGTAGAATAACTACATTCCTATAGTTGTACTTATGAAATTTGTATTGCTTAAAAATAAATTAAAAACAGAAAAGTAGGGCTTGTTTCTTAGATTTATTTATTTATTTATTTGAAATATACAGTTAGAGAGGGTGGAGAGAGAGAAAGAGAGATATCTTTCATCCACTGGTTCACCCCCCCAAATAACTGCAACAGCCAGGGCTGGGCCAGGCTGAAGCCAGGAACCAGGAGCTTCACCTGTCTCCCATGTGAGTGCCAGGGCCCCAAGTACTTGAGTCGTGTCCCACTGTTTTCCTAAGCACATTAACAGGGAGCTGGATTAGAAGTGGAACAGCCAGAACTCCAATCAGCATCCATATGGTATGTTTGCATTGCAGGCAGAGTCTTTAGCCACTACATCACAACACCAGCCCCTAACTGTTCTTTTTTTTTTTCTTTCTTTCATTTTTTTTTTTTACAGGCAGAGTGGACAGTGGAAGAGAGAGACAGAGAGAAAGGTCTTCCTTTTTGTCATTGGTTCACCCTCCAATGCGTACTGCGGCCGGTGCACCGCGCTGATCCGAAGCCAAGAGTGCTTCTCCTGGTCTCCCATGGGGTGCAGGGCCCAAGCACTTGGGCCATCCTCCACTGCACTCCCGGGCCATAGCAGAGAGCTGGTCTGGAAGAGGGGCAACCGGTACAGAATCCGGCACCCCGACTGGGACTAGAACCAGGTGTGCCGGCGCCGCAAGGCGGAAGATTAGCCTATTGAGCCGCGGCACTGGCCCCTAATTGTTCTTTTATCACTGAATTTAGAGAAATGAAGTTAAGTTCAAGAAAAATTATATGGAATTATTTTCATAAGTGTTCCATAAAAGTAGCATGACATATACCTTCCACTTAAAGGGGTATTGGTACAATAAGTCCTAGTCTCGAGGCCTAAATTTAACACTAATTAACTGTGTAACGTTTCATTTTCTATTGGCATATATCTTGCTGCAAAAAAGTCTCTTGTGATTTAAAATTATGTAATCCAGGTAAATACAGCTTTCATAACTCACCTTAGGAGTAACTCTATAGTAGATATATTTGTCAGCTTTTCGCCACTATAAGGAAATACCTAACACAGACAATTTAAGAAGAAAATAAGTTTATTTTGGTTTATGGTTTTGGAAGTTCACAGTCCAGTACTGGGTAGGCCCCACCAGTTTGGCCTCTGGTGATGGTGTTCTTACTGATAGTCTCAAGGTGGTACATGATAAGAGAAAAGAAGTGAGTGTATCTGTCTATGTTTGTCTATCTTCCTCATCATAAGGACAACATTATACCATTATGGGGACCATACAATAATGATCTAATCCGACTAATCACTTTCCAATGTCTTGTCTCTAAACACCATAAATGAATTAAGTTTCAATCTTCTTAATAGCATTAACTCATTTCAGAGTTTAAACTCCCGAGCAAGTTCAGGGACCAAACCGTATTCAAACCACAGGACTAGGGTAGCAGTAACTATTATAAGTATACCACAAAATTTCAATGTCTTAAAATAATAGTTTTTTTTTTCATGCATGAAACATTGCTCCTATTTGGTTATTCAGGGTCCCAGTCTTCTCCATTTAGTAGCTCTGTCTTTCATAGAGGACTCAGAAATTTGTGATGCTATTCAGAAAAAGAAAGAAAGAGAATGGAAGAGCCTAAAGTAAAGTAGCACACATCATTTTTGCTTACCTTATTTTGGGGTAGCTTTCCATGGGTGAGGATACATTGCCTCAGTTGGATGCAAAGGAAGCTGGCAATACAGTAATTGGCTGGAGCTGCCTCTCCCAGCACCAGTTCCATGTTGGAAGTAGAGATTTCCCTGTCTGGAGATCATCTTGTCCTCTGTGACACCTTTTATCAAGTTGTCTTGACAGCCACCTCCTCCCATTGAAGAATTAACCACCCTCTCACTTGTTTGCCCTGTATTCAGACAGAAGGCTATTAAGGGACTACATCAGTTGGTTTCTTTAGTGGTAAACAGTCAAGAGCAGAAATGACTGTTATTTAAGTCTTGTATCTCCCAGCATGTAGCCCTGTTCCAGGAACAAAGCAATTAGTCCTTAAAAAATTTTAGACTAAATGAATTTACTCAAAGCCCTTTCTTCCACTTTTGTTTTTTATTTCACAACCATGTCTACTTAGAAAGATATCTTAATCTATAATAACATTATTATAGCATTCCCTGCAATTTTATTGAAGGCATTTGACGGGAAAACACTTTTTAAATGTTTAGATATAAATTATGTTTCCCAGACCCTCATTTTCCATCTGAAACCACGGCCCCTTCATAAGCAGCAAATGGAGGGACAGTTTATTTTTGAAATTCTGATCCTAGGAATACATCTTGCAACGTTCTTTCATTCTCCTAATCTATGGACTTGGCTTTTTTAAAAGTCATATAGATATAAGCCGTAACGATACTTTTAGAAAGATGGAATTATTAGAATTTGTAAACAAAAGATAAAATAAAATCAAGCAAATGTGTACTCTGAAAAATAGCATTTAGGCAATAGAAAACACATGAGACTATTTTGTCCATGTACAGCAAAGGAATGTTTTGAGAAATTTTACTTTTAAGTAAGGTCTTACTCAGTCCAGACCAAACATTTAAATATGTAATCAAACATTTAATGCACAGCATATATTCATTCATTTGTCAAACAAGTATTTATTAAACACCTACTTTGGCTTAATGGCTTAGATATTTTAGGGAAAATCAAATCATTTTCTCAAAGTGCCTAAATAATGTAGAATGCTCTGTGGTGTACCTGCAATAATATATTTGGAGAGTATATATTTTTAACTATATCATGTGGACTCATAGAGGACCAAAGCCCACATCTAGCCAGTGCTTGAATTCCCAATAAATATTATAATATTATAGAATAAATATGATAATCACCACCAAAACTCTTTTTAATACCTTAGATACTTTTTCCTATGGCAATGTTGTACTTTACCACAACCCAGTAATGCTGGAAAACAGTAAAGTTATACACACCCCTATCCTTTTGTGTCCCAGGATGACTCATTACATGGGAAGAGCCTTCCTCAAATAATGCATTTAGGACTAGAAGATACTCCTCATTTATCTATTTTAAAGCCAGACAGACCCTGCAAATTCCCCTTTTCTGCCTCATTAATAGTAGGCTAAACTGCTCATCCCCCCTGGTCAACAGGAACAAAATGCTTGCTAAGCAAACTTTGGTTAAGCTTTTCTCCTTCCCTCAGGCCCCTGGAATTCCAACCATCTTCAGCTTGAGTCAACATACAACTCCTTAAAAGCATCTCCAGAGAATAGGTTAGTTTCAGTGTAAACCATTCTCTGATTTACTGTCCAATCTACTCTCCACCCTTTCACCCTACTTCTTTACATCTGTTTTGTTCTAGCCTTGTTTACTACTCTACATAAAAGTGTTTCTGTTTAACCTTTGAATTCTGGCACATCTCAAGTCAATTCCCATAGCCCTCTTCATCCTATTATAATAGGTCCTTTCCCCCTTGCAGTAATCCTTTTGAATAAGCTCTAGTTCTAGATTTTCATCTTTTATAAGAAAATTTCTCCTCATCACACACATCCAATGTACAAATGTAAACTGAATCTCTATCTACAAAATCCTTAACTTTAATTTTTTATTTGAATTCATAGCATTTTTTTATTTGCTGATATGGAAATATTTATTAACATTCAACTTGAAAATATATTTATAAAAAAATATTAAATAAAGGAGCTTTGAAAATGAGAGCTCTATGACTCTGTCTTGAGGTTTGGGAGCATTTACAGAAAGACCATATTCCTGAATATTAGAGGCTACTCTTTTTAATTACACACTCTCTTCCCATAAGATTGAATATATAGTGCCATCTACTGGTAAGTGCTGCGAATGCTAATGAAAACAAAGCACATTTGCTGAAGATGATCCCAAATAACAGATCAAAGAAAAATGTTTATATATATATATATATATATATATATATATATATACATAATTTATTAACTTATCATGGTTAAATACTTTTTTGTCTTATATTTTCTCAAAAGCAGTTTCTGGTTGCCAAAATGTTATGTGACTCAGTATGAAATATCTGAACATCATATCTAATCATTGTATAATGTTAGAGAGGATGGTAGAGTTCACTATACTCCAGAGCTTTGGCTCACAAGCTGTAATCTGCCGACCAATGGTACTCATATCATCCGAGGGCTTGTTACAAGTGCAGAATCTCAGACCTTTTCCAAGATCCATTTAGATAGCATCTGCACTCAACAAGACCTTTAGGTGATGGAATTCACATTTAAGTATGAGAAGCATTGTACAAAGTATTGTATAGCACTGTATTGATAAAAAAGAAAAGAAATGTTGTCATAAAGCTTTAAAAGATTTTTTAAAAGATAGTAAACAAAGAAAAGCTCTCATGATTGTTGCTACAGTCCCAGAATCATTTTTTCATTTTTCAGTCTTTAAATGGACTTCATCTTGCAATTAAAATATTTTGAGTTACTGTAAGATCAATTGAAACAGTTATGAAACAAATTATATCTGTGTTAAAGAAAGATAATTAAGAACAATACCCTCAAGCTGTATGTTAATATTATACATTTTGCATATTAGGATTCGTTTTTTTGTTCAGCATCATTGATGAGACTTTCCATAAGATTAATTACAAAGACAACTATGCCAGCAGCCTCCAAAGAAAACCAAAGGATAGTCAAAGGAAAGATATTAACTAAGGATTTGGCATTGATAATAAGGTCAATTTAGAATAGTAAATCATACTCACATGCAAATACATACTTAAACATAAGCACACACACATATATGCACAGAGATAAGGATCCCTCAATACATAATTGAGAGGCCACAGGAGCAAAATTTAGCATTTCTGTCGCCCTCCTCAGATCGTAAAATCACCTATAGTAGAAGGAGTTCCAGTGCCTCAGGCATTTTCATTTAGTGTGCCAGATGCCTCTTACTTGAGGGGGAACACAAAAATAACTGTAAATTCTGCAAAATAAAGGAAACAGTCTCCATTTTCTATAAATTATACATGATAGTATTTTCTTTCAAATATATTGAGACTTTCATTATTATTAGCACATGGTCAACTTTATAATGTTTCATGTGTGCTTAAGATGCATTTTCTAGTTTTTAAATGCTAAGCAGGTACATAGATAAATCAAACTTTTTAATTATTATGTTATCCATTTTTTTTTTTTTTGACAGGCAGAGTGGACAGTGAGAGAGAGACAGAGAGAAAGGTCTTCCTTTTGCCGTTGGTTCACCCTCCAATGGCCGCCGCGGTAGCGCGCTGCGGCCGGCGCACCGCGCTGATCCGATGGCAGGAGCCAGGTGCTTCTCCTGGTCTCCCATGGGGTGCAGGGCCCAAGGACTTGGGCCATCCTCCACTGCACTCCCAGGCCACAGCAGAGAGCTGGCCTGGAAAAGGAGCAACCGGGACAGAATCCAGTACCCTGACTGGGACTAGAGCCCGGTGTGCTGGTGCCGCAGGCGGAGGATTAGCCTATTGAGCCGAGGGCCCGGCTCCATCTGCATTTGTCTCTGTCCAGATTTCTCCTTTACATGAAGGGAAGAATCATCATGTTTTAATATCAAGGATCCTGAGGAATCCGGATGTCCAAGTATTCTGTCATAGTATAGTAGATACAGACAAAATTTCCTTTTTTTTTAAGATTTATTTATTTATTTATTTGAAAGTCAGAGTTTCTCAGGAAGAGAGAGAGAGAGAGAGAGAGAGAGAGAGAGAGAGAGGCCTTCCATCCGCTGGTTTACTCCCCAAATGGCCGCAACAACCAGAGCTCTGTGGATCCAAAAGGAAGAGTTTCTTCCAGTTCTCCCACATGGATGCAGGGGCCCAAGGACTTGGATCATCTTCCACTGCTTTCCCAGGCCACAGCAGAGAGAGCTGGATTGGAAGTAGAGCAGCCAGGACTTGAACCAGCGCCCATATGGGATGCTGGCGTTGCAGGTGGTGGCTTTACCCACTGTATCACAGCACCAGCCCACAGATAAAACTCTGATTAAGTCATATAACATAATAGAAGTGGAGAGGTAGAGATTAGAATGATACCTCGTCATGAACTTTTAACCTCTTTCATCCCCAGTTCCACAATATAAATTCAAACCACACCATTTTCTGCCTAAATTATTTTTAAAACTTCCTAATGGATTTCCTGCCTCTGAAATTGCCCCTTCACATGCATTCTCCACATGAGATCCAGAATGCTCTTTCTAAATCACCCATTCCTCTCTCAGAACACTTCAGGAGCTCACAACTATTCTCAGGATGATGTCCAAGTTCTAATGACAAACCCTGACTTAAGAAAATTTCAATTTTTGGTATTCACTTTGCTCTGTGTATCCTTCAGGAAAATGCTCCTGCTTTTATTTCTGCCTGGAATCGTCTTTCCACATCATCCCTCACTTTAAGTGGCTAACTCAGTTGAGCCCTTAATCCTTGCATAAACTTCCCCAAATCCCCAAAGGCTACATTAGATGCTACCCTCTGCTACCAGCTTGTACTGCCAGTAGCATTTGCTACTTAACACTTAGCTGTTTTCTAGTATAATACCTAGGCACTCCTTCCCCCAAATAGTCTCCAAATTTATTTAAGCTCAACATATGCTATCTTGTTCTCTGTTGTGTACAAATACCTATAAGTTTCCCTTTCACATCCTAACTATTCAGTAAAGTTTTTTTTTTTTTTTGAATGAAGAAATTGTAAAGTAATCAAATTATTTTTTAAAAAGATATTTTTGGTCACTGCCAGTATTTTTTTCCTCTGACTTCCCATACCTGTTTTCAGAGAATAACTTTCACTGCTTTTAATAAAATAGAATACTATTCTAAAGTGATCAGATAAGACAGAGTAACATTTTATGAAGTATAAACTCATGATTGATTCCATACAAACAGGGTAGTGGCTAATGTTCCCAAAGCACTTCATTAAAAGCTGACTAGAGATAAAAGAAAGTGAAGAGGCAACCGACAGAATGGGAAAAAATATTTGCAAACTATACTACAGATAAAGGGTTGATAACCAGAATCTACAAAGAAATCAAGAAAATCCACAACAACAAAACAAACAACCCACTTAAGAGATGGGCCAAGGACCTCAATAGACATTTTTCGAAAGAGGAAATCCAAATGGCCAACAGACACATGAAAAAATGTTCAAGATCACTAGCAATCAGAGAAATACAAATCAAAACCACAATGAGGTTCCATCTCACCCCGGTGAGAATGGCTCACATCCAGAAATCTACCAACAATAGATGCTGGAGAGGATGTGGGGAAAAAGGGACACTAACCCACTGTTGGTGGGAATGCAAACTGGTTAAGCCACTATGGAAGTCAGTCTGGAGATTCCTCAGAAACCTGAACATAACCCTACCATACAACCCAACCATCCCACTCCTTGGAATTTACCCAAAGGAAATTAATTTGGCTAATAAAAAAGCCATCTGCACATTAATGTTTATTGCAGCTCAATTCACAATAGCTAAGACCTGGAACCAACCCAAATGCCCATCAACAGTAGACTGGATAGAGAAATTATGGGACATGTACTCCATAGAATACTATACAGCAGTAAGGAACAATGAAACCCAGTCATTTGCAACAAGATGGAGGAATCTGGAAAACATCATGCTGAGTGAATTAAGCCAGTCCCAAAGAGACAAATATCATTTGTTTTCCCTGATCGGCGACAACTGAGCACCAAAGGGGAAATCTGTTGAAGTGAAATGGACACTATAAGAAACAATGACCTGATCAGCTCTTGTCCTGACTTTAGATGTACAATGTAATACTTTATCCTTTTTAGTATTTGTGGTTGTTGTTGTTGTTGTTGTTCTAGTACTAGTGGTTGAACTCTGTAATTAACACACAATTATTCTTAGGTGTATAAATTTTAACTGAAAAGTGATCCCTGTTAAATTTCAGAGTGGAAAAAGAGAGGGAGGAGATGTACAATTTGGGACATGCACAATCAGACTTGCCCCAAATGATGGAGTTAGAAATGTGCCAGGGGATTCCAATACAATCCCATCAAGGTGGCATGTACCAATGCCATCTCACTAGTCCAAGTGATCAATTTCAGTTCACATTCGATGGCTCGGATAGGTCTAAGAATCAAAGGGATCACACAAACAAGACAAGTGTCTGCTAATACTAACTGACAGAATCAAAAAGGGAGAGAAAGATCCAACATGGGAAGTGGGATACACAGCAGACTCATAGAATGGCAGATGTCCTAAACAACACTTTGGCCTCAGAATCAGCCCTTAAGGCATTCGGATCTGGCTCAAGAGCCCATGAGAGTATTTTAGGCATGGAAAGCCAAGACACCATGGAAAAGAAAAAAAGAAGAAGACCTAAATGAAAGATCTCTGTGAGTGAGATCCCAGTGGAAAGAACGGGGCCATCAAAGAAGGAGGTACCTTTCTCTGAAGGGAGGAGAGAACTTCCACTTTGACTATGACCCTATCGGAATAAGATCAAAGTCAGCGAACTCAAAAGGCTTCCATAGCCCTGGCAACTCATGACTAGAGCCTAGGGAGATTACTGACGCCATGAACAGGAGTGTCAAATTGTTAAGTCAGCAACAGAAGTCACTGTGTACTTACATCCCATGTGGGAACTGTCCTTAATGTGTTGTCTAATGTGCAGTGATGCTATAACTAGTACTGAAACAGTATTTTTACACTTTGTGTTTCTGCTTGGGTACAAACTGATGAGATCTTTACTAATTATATACTGAATCGATCTTCTGTATATAAAGATAATTGGAAATGAAAAAAAAAAACCTGGTGTTAAATTGGAAATGGCATAGAAAATTAATTTTTAAAAAAATATTATGTAGGATCTCTGTCTTTAATGTGCTGTACACTCTTATTTAATGCTATAACTAGTACTCCAACAGTATTTTTCTTTCACTTTGTGTTGCTATATGGAGGCAAACTGTTGAAATCGTTACCTAATATATACTAAACTGATCTTTTGTATATAAAGAGAATTGAAAATGAATCATGATGTGATTGGAAGGGGAGAGGGAGCGGGAAAGGGGAGGGTTGTGGGTGGGAGGGAAGTTTTGGGAGGGGGAAGCCATTGTAACCCATAAGCTGTACTTTGGAAATTTATATTCATTAAATAAAAGTTTAATTAAAAAAAAGCTTCTATACCAAAAATGCATGATTAAAACAGTTGTTTCCCTCAGAGGGCAAGCTTTCACAGCACAAGAAATTCTTCTGTGCTTAGTTTCAGAACACAGAAATGCATGACATACAAGGGAAATGTATGTAACATGGGGTTAGTGCCACGGCGTAGCAGGTTAAGCCTCCACCTGCAGTGCCAGCATCCTGTATGGGCACCAGTTCAAGTTCCAGCTGTCCCACTTCTGACACAGCTCCTTGCTAATGCACCTGCTAATCTTTGAGGAGGTGCATGGGAGTGGGTGGGATTATTCCACTGAATAACATGCAAGCCAAGGTTTGTCCTTTCTGGGTGTATGTCGTACATATACAGAGATGTAATATATTATGAAATATAAACAGAGAATAAATGAATAGGCCTTAAGGAACATTGGAGTAAAAATTAGTTTCTATAACTAGAAAGCAGGCAGTAATTGTTTAAGCATTTTCAGTGATTTATCAACTATTCCCTGTGCCTTCATGTATTGTGCTATGTATTGTGCTAGCTACAGTTGTGGTCAGTACAGCTGCTACCTTTAAGAATCTAGTAGGAAAAGAGACAATAAGTCAGTGATTACAATAAATTCATCAGTTAATTAGTTAACAATATGAAAAGTCTATAAGAAGATAAGAGATGTTATATAAACATACAGAACAAGTAACTAAATGAGTCTGAAAAGAAGTATCCTTTGAGGAAGTGCAGTGGAAAGCAGTGGAAGATGGCCCAAGTACTTGGGCCCCTGCACCCACGTGGGAGACCCAGAGGAAGCTCTTGGCTCTTGGCTGTTGGCTTTGGATGGGCCCATCTCTGGCTGACCAGTGGAGCAAATCAGTGGATGGAAGACCTCTCTCTGTATCTCCTTCATTGTACAGAAAAGTGTGAAAACTTTGAAAAGAAAAAGGAGAGAATAATGCTGTACTTCATAGAATCTTATTCCCCTACCTTACAAAGCTGAAATCATAAAACCTCATAGCTCTCCAGAACACTTTGTGTCAGCTTTCAAGATTGAAAACAACACAAAAAACAGCTACCACATTGTTTTTGTAAACTAAAGAAACATAAATATGATAATTTGGTGTATTTCTGCAAGGTATGCATTGTGAAGCCTGCAAAGAAATAAAGCATTGTTACAAGCTAATAGGTTCCTCCTTGTCGTTATATGCTAGGGCACCTATCAAAAACATGTCCAGTCAAGGGGTTGACATAGCTTCAAAGCAGGGCCATTAATCGGGTGACAGCACTCTATTAAACTGACTCTGCAAATCACCTTGTTGTGGAGTGAACTATTGGAGGAAGTGTGGTACCTTTGTTTACTGTCATTATTGACTAATTACAACATGATTGCTTAGAGACAAGCCAACTGTTTGCATCATGTAGAAAGATAAGTAAGATAAAATAACTCCCTTTCAGAGGGGATAGTTTTCTCATTAACCCTCCATAATAAATAGGGAGAAAAAGATACTGATCTTCACTTTCTGTGGAAAGGGCAAAGATCTCATTGATGGTAACATGATTAACATAACACATTGTTATTCTATGAATAATCTATGCACATTTTAATAGAATTATGAATCACTATATATGTAAAATTCCAACTTCATGTAGTACTGAAATAAAGTATTGGTCTATCATAAAAAGTTTTTATGTTTGGTTTCTAGTTTAAGTATATGACAATAACAACTAGAAAAATGTTGATCTAACTAAAATGAATCAAATCTCTTATGGTTGCATTTACGAGCTTTTTAATATAATCTGAGTTTGCTACTAGGATTTACTTGGGATTGTTCTCCCAGGTGTATACCTAATTCTTGATTATTTAAGAGGGCAGATGGTAGGAAAGAACACAGATAACTAAATCTACAAATCATTCCTTGTCTAAACCTCTTCTACTAAATTTAGCCAAACAACTTCACCTGAAATTGATGGACTAATGATCAGAAAAATTATGGGAAAGTGAGTAGTAAAAGAGAAAATATACAGAAACAAAGACTCTAGAAATAGTATTAGCTGCATTATTGACTCTTAATCTTTGAGGAGGTGCATGGGAGTGGGTGGGATTATTCCACTGAATAACATGCAAGCCAAGGTTTGTCCTTTCTGGGTGTATGTCGTACATATACAGAGATGTAATATATTATGAAATATAAACAGAGAATAAATGAATAGGCCTTAAGGAACACTGGAGTAAAAATTAGTTTCTATAACTAGAAAGCAGGCAGTAATTGTTTAAGCATTTTCAGTGATTTATCAACTATTCCCTGTGCCTTCATGTATTGTGCTATGTATTGTGCTAGCTACAGTTGTGGTCAGTACAGCTGCTACCTTTAAGAATCTAGTAGGAAAAGAGACAATAAGTCAGTGATTACAATAAATTCATCAGTTAATTAGTTAACAATATGAAAAGTCTATAAGAAGATAAGAGATGTTATATAAACATACAGAACAAGTAACTAAATGAGTCTGAAAAGAAGTATCCTTTGAGGAAGTGCAGTCTAGAGGTCACCAAGGATGTCTATTTAATGAAATTTTATTGAACATATATACAGTATAAAATAAGGTGACATATCCACACTTCGTATGTAAGGTACTCTATCCAAAACCATCATTGAAATGTAATTAAAAGATCAGTTTCTTTTCATACAATGTTTGAAATTCATGCAAACAAGGAGTCTTTGAAAAGTTTATGAAAAATATCTATAATAAAAAAATTGCATGGCTATCAAAAATTCTTGCACCAAAATCAACTTATCTTTTAATTTCATTTTTTAACTAATTTTTTTATCTTTTGAACTTTCTCATGCTTCTGTGTATGTTTATAATACCAAACTTCTTGATGATAAGATGTGGTGATACAATAACGTATGTAAGCCATTCACAACTAACTATAATAGGAGGTAGAGGGTATTACACAAAGGAGAAGTCCTGTTTAATTTTCAGAATATCAATATTTTCATTTTTGATAAGTGAAGCAAAATTAAAAATATATATCAATCAGATTATCTGAGTAACCATGGTGAAATCATACTTTTAAGTGACTTCCCAAGACCAGCCTGGATGACAAAGAATGATGAATAGTTTGTGTCCTATACACAATAACAAATAAGGAGACACTTCTCCCATCACAATCTCAGAAGAAGATTATGCAATGAAATGAAAACAATGATCTCAAGGATCCTTTAGATCTGGGCTTTTCAGTGGGCCAAAGTTGTTTGTAGTGCTGTTAACTTGGGGACATGAAGCTTAAGTTCTACTGATTCCAAAAGCTTTCCTCTTATATCTCTTTATTTTATTCAATAAGCTGAATTAGTATCACCCTTAGGTCATGTCTTTTATTTAAGAGAAATGGTAGAAACCATATCCTGAGCTCCGCAATCCAGCAATATGACAAGTACAGATAAACTCAACAAAAGTATTCATGTAAAGCAGTATTTGTAATTGGCCAAATGAATCTCAATGCACAAGATACTGTTTGATCTTTTCCTTTATCAGGAAATCTAACAGCCTTACTAGGTAGATGATGATCATCATCATCTCCCTTTTCATGACAACAAGTGGGATTTATTAAGTACTAGCCATGTGGTAGATTTTGAGTGCAGTATCTAACATATATATATATATATATATATATATATATATATATATATATATATCACTTAACTCTTCTAACACCGTATATAAAGAATGCCATATTCAACTTGCAAATGAAGAAGCTCTTTCATGTATTGTCATTAAAAAAACATGTTATACCAGTCACACCCTCCATACTCTGGTGAACAGTTCAGAAATGTTGTTTTAAAGTGCTGGAGGATACATTCGACAAGAGGTAGACCAGGATTTGAACCTCCCATCAAATCTATGCTATTATTCTCAAGCAGCTAATGATGGTTAATCTTCAAATACTTAAAGAAATTTCATTTTTCATTAAACTCTGAGCTCCAAAATTTAGAGGTCAAGAGAGGAAAGAGTTCTGTTGAGGAGGAATATATATGTGGCTTTCCTAATTGCCTTCCTTACCTCTACAAAGAATATTAACTACTACTCTGGGCACCTTGTTATCCTTCCCCTGCTATGCAAAGCAGACCCCATGAAACAAGCAGACGGCATCTGTTTTTTTTTAATCTTATAGTACACAGGATGACTAAACGTTAAAAATCAAATTAAAAAGAATTTTTAAAGTATGTTTTAAACGATTCATCTGATTCAGTGGACTTTTTATATTTTTGTGTTGTGTCTCCTCTTTGCTGCTTTGCTAGCAAGCAATCTTATGCCCTCTTTATTTTCCTGCTCTTGAGAAAGATGATCCTATCTGAGCTGGCTTGGTGCATGAGGTTGGATCATTGCTTGCAATGCCAGCATTCCCTGTCAGAGTTTCAGTTTGAACCCCAGCTGCTCAGCTTTTTATTCAGCTTCCTGCTAATGTACATAGGAAGTGCTTGCCATGCTGGTTGGAGAGGTAGACTGAGTTCCTGGCTCCTGGCTTCAGCTTGGTCCAGCCCTAGCTAATTTCAATCATTTGGGCACTGATCTCTCACTCCCTGTGTCTCGTGTTCTCTTTCTGTCACTCTGCGTTTCAAATAAATAAATACAAAAATAAATTCTTTCTTTAAGATGGTCCTATCATCCAAATAAGTCACTTACATCTATAGCAGCTACTGATCAACTGGTTCAATAATGACATGCCAAAGTAAAAGTAAATCAACTATAGCTCAAGATATCAGATATGAAAAAAGTTTAATATTTGATAAATGTGCATATTTACTAACTTAATGAAGGAACAAAAAAGGGGCAGCACACTGTAATAGTGACTTATCTTTACTTAATCTGTCATGATGAATAGCTTTAGAGTCTCTTCATTTTCCTCCCTTAGTTTGCACAATTTTCAAGCAAATCAATTCTTTATTCCAAAAACAAAACTTTTTGCATATCATTTAGATTGAGAAAAAAATTTAAACCTATATATATATATATATATAATTTTAAATATGATATCTATTTAAATATTTCCACTTTAAATATGCCTCTACATTTTCATTGGAAAACAACTTTGAATGTAGGTTAATGACTGGATACTTGGCCAATTATTCCAAACACTCAAGACAAATGAGACTCCTCTGAATGATCTAGTTTTTCTCACAATAGAGAGAAAACAATTTATCAGAAAACAGATCATTATCTAAGTTTTACAGGTTTACCTTTAACAATACAATTCTTGATTTTTTTTTCAACTGTGAAAAAGTACTGCTCTGACCTCTTAAAAATGAAAATTTTCCATAGATACTTGTGCAATTTTAAGTAGGACAAGGTCATCTGAAAAATGTTCTTGTGATAATTTCTAGCCTGGCCATTTAGTTAAGGTTAAATGGTAACAACATAAGCTATTTTTATATTTATTCAAGTGCTGTTTTTCCCACTTGATTTGATATAATTTACTTCATATTGTTTACCTGTTTTTGCTGTTTTTCATAGTTGGTCAGTTCATTTCTAATACAGAAAATGCTTTCCTCTCTCCATTATTTTTTCTCATTTCCACTTTGGGAAACTTATTACAGCTGATATGGTACAGAAATTGATACAGTTGCTGCTGTTAATAGCCCTCGTCAACTGTAAAAATTGTGCAAGCTATCACATGACACTGTGGAAAGACATAAGGAAACACTCTTGTTTCTGCCCTCAATGAACATACAATCTAATGAAATTCGTACACCAACATTAAATACACTCGTAGAAACATATGATATGCTAGAGAAATTCACTAATACACTTTATGTGTTCGCATGCCAAATTAATGGTCATGGAGAAATATCTCTATTTCTTTGTTGAAAACACATTTGCAGGAATTCCATTGTTATCAATATGAGGAATAATGGATTCCAAAAGAGCCATGAAAGACACAAGCATATCTCATGGTAATTTTAGTTAATGTTACAGAAAGCCTGGTGGATGCCAAGCCCCGAGCTTTGCATGCATTCTCACTTGATCCTCACAGTGATCCTGCTTACAGAGCTTACTGCATCTTCCACCAAAGAGTCCAGACTGAGGGAAAATAAAGGCTTAGCGAGGTTATGTAGCTAATAACGGCAAAGCAGGGATCGAAACCAAAGTTTTCCAATTCTAATTCTCAAGATGTTTTCATTTCAAGGCAGCCTCTCCAGTTTCTCTACTTGGCCAATCTATCTTTCTGAATTGTGTCTGCCTGCTGTGCTGCCTGTCCTTGCCCTCTGAAGACTACTGTCTTCCCTCTCTCCTTTGCAGCTTTCTCTCAGGGAAGAACTGTCATCAACCATTCAGCTCCAGCCCCAGCATGCCCTGAGCTCTGCAAACTATGTTTCCCAAGGCACGCTTCTCCAAGAGTATGGTAGAGCTGCCTACCCTTGAGAATCGCGTCCACTTCATGTGGCAGTTGGAAGTGAAGCCAAGACCCTTTAGCAACCCCACCTGGGCCTGAGGCTGCAGAAGGTAGTAAAGTTGTCCATTTCTCCAGCTGTGCATTGTAGGCCTTCCCTCATCAACTCCTCACCAGTTTTATAAACCCCAAGTTTTATAATAAATCCCCTTTATTCACAAAATACCTTAGCAGATTGAGACAGATCTATTCCACAACCTGTAAAACTCCTTGTTCTCACTATGTAAGTCCAGTCAATTCTTAAGAGAGAATCAACAGAAAGAAAAAAAAAAAACTGCATTTATTGATCAGCTTCTGTGACTGTGTGTGCTAGGTCATTTACATCTTACGTGTTTTTATTTCAGTATGTATTTGTGTCCAAGGCCATTTCTCACTCTCCTGAGCCTCAATTCAACAAATATTTACAAAGTATTTAGTTATAAATAAGGGAAAGTTTGGCTGTTGGTGAGAAAAATGATGATGGCAAGTCTCTTAAGAATCTTGCTGTCTGTGGGAATAAAGTCAAAAGGTAAATATATCCCTGTGTGATAAAAATAATACATATATGTAATGTACATGGGGTGGGATGGAAAAGACCCCAAGCCTAGATGCAGTGGGAAGGGTGGAATGAGAGAGAACATTGTTCAAGGCAAATGTTTGGAGTCAGTCTCCTAATTATGGATATGGGGAAGCCAAAGCCATGTTGCTAGGGGCAGGTCACTCCAGGCAAATAGATAGCCATATCCAGAGTGCTTATATGTCTCAGGAACACTGAAGGGCAAATTCCAGATGGAAACAAGGTTGAGGGCAGAGAGAGGAACTGAATTTTAAAGGACTTTTCATCCTAAGCTTAGTTGCTTGAACTTGAACCTGAAGCCTCTGGGGAGGTATTGCTTAGCTAAGGAGTGGCGATAAGGAGTTGTGTTTTAGAAAGATCAACATGCCTAAGGTGTGGACAGAAAAGCAGGAAGGAGAGGAGTTCAGAGGCTGCATCGCTGTACATCCAGGGGAAAGATGAAGGAGTTCTGAGCTAGTGATACAAAAAACGGACTTTGGTTTCAGAAAAGATTTTGAGTGGAAATGGACTGAAGGTTGATTAGATGAAGGGGAAATGGGAGGATATTGGAGCAATGGGATCCAGGATAATACCTGGGTGTCTGCTTGGCTGGCGAAACCAGAAGAACACCCTTGGAAGGTAGAGGAGGAGATGCGGGTGCATTTGGCTGTAGCTTGAGGTACCTACCACACCCTCTCATGGAGGTGAGCAGAAGATATTTCTCTGTGAGGTATTTGGGGACGAATCACATGTTCTTTTATTGTCATTTATCTTTTCATTACATATTTAACCTGATCACTTTTTTTTTTCTCTTTTCCTTCTGTTTTGATTTCCTGAGACAAGAAAGTATGCTTTGACTTTGCATTCATCATGGGCCAACCACAGTGTATCACTTAGACTGAATCCTCCGTAAGGACTTCTTTTTCTTTTCTTTTTTAAAATAGTTACTTATTTGTTTGAAAGGCAGAATTCAGGGGCCAGCATTGTGACACTGCGGGTAATGGCATCCCACAGGGGCTCCGGTTTGAGTCTCGCTAATGGGTCTGTGAAGGTGGCGGAATATGGCCCAAGTACTTGGGACTTTGCACCCATGTGGAAGAAGCTCCTGGATTCAGCCCAGATCCGGCAGTTGCAGCCATTTGCGGAATGAATTAGAGGATGGAAGATCGAACTCTCTCTCTCTCTCTCTCTCTCTCTCTCCCCCTGTGAATATGCCTTTCACATAAATAAATTTTTTAGAAAAAAAGCAAATATACACAATACATAGAGAAAGGAGAGAGAGAGAAAGAGAGATTCCATCTGCTGATTCACCCCATATGGCAACAACAGCTATGACTGGGACAGGGTGAAGCCAGAAGTCTAGAACCCCATCCAGGTCTCCCACATGGATGTCAGGAGTCTAAAACTTTGGCCATCTTCTGCTGCTTTCCCAGGCAATTGTAGCAGAATACTCAAATAGAGAGGAGACATGGAGGCTTTTAGCAGGAAGCAGCTTTGATTTGTGCTAGCACTGGCTCAGTAGATTCACAATCAAAGTCTGAGCCCCCAATAAAGAGGGACCTTATAAGCTTTTCAGTCTCTTTCCCCCATATATGGTCAGATACCTTGTGATTGAATGCTCTAATTTTACAGGGCTACGAGAGGGCTGCTATAGGATTGCTACATGACAGGTACTGATTAGGTCACATTGTTCTTTCTTTGTTCCTCTTACAATTCTTAGTACTTTTCCTCCTCATAGGTGGTATACTGTATATTGAATGACTAACACTACAGCACTGTGTATGGGAAATGAAATGCTGAAACTGTCAAAGGCCCCAGGGAAGGCCCTTTCTCTTTCTTCATCCCAGGAATGGTTCCTCACTTCACATTCCTGGAAGGCACCTACCACAACATTAGCAGAGAGATGGATCAGAATAGAGCAGCCAGGACTCAAATCGGAACCCATATGGGATGACTGCATCCTAGGCAGCAGCTTAAGCCACTATTCTACAACACTGACCCAGAATTTATTTCTTGACAAATGGGTTGATTGCTTGATTACTGTAGATTGACCCTCATCCATACTGAGTAAAGTTGGATACTGTTCACCTGCAAGGATTACAGAAAGGTTATTGCGTGCAGTATAGAATGACCTCAATGTGTACAACCTTCTGCCCTAAGAAACTTTAATTTATACCCTAAATACAGTATCTTAGCAACTATTAGGCATACATTTTTGAAGAACAGAAATTATATCTTATTTTACTCTTATTTTATACAAAGCTACTTTCATGGTACATAGTAGGAATTCAACAAACATGTTGAAGAGTGGTATGGACCATAACTACAAGATGGTAGCGTAGATGCCAAACTTAATTTTAAAAGCTTGCATTTAATAATGTGAAATAATAGATGGAAACTATGTAATTTTTACTTTCCAATAATCACACAGTATTTTTATTTGCTATCTTTGTGATATATTTATAGTTGGAGGCTGTCCCTTTATATTTGAACAATTCTGTCTCCATCTGCTAACTTTGCCAGATGGAGGAGAGGCAGGGAGACCAAGAGATTAATGAAGCAAACTCATGAAGTTGTTTGAAAGGTAAAAATATATAAGAAAATCAAATCTGTCAAAATGCCCTTTCCAAAGAGCGCTGGCTGCATATTGTGTAAGTTTAAAGTTTCTGAAGACCAAAAACAAAACACAAACAGCAACAACAATAACAACCCCATCCCCCCCCCCCCAAAAAAAAAAAAAAAAGAAAGAAAGAAAGAAAGAAACAGAAGAAGGAAAAAGCTAAGAGAAAACTTTGGGGAGATAAAATTGTTAATGACTAAGAAGACATCCATTTTGGAAAAACATAGGGTATCATTGTCTCTCCAGTGTCTATGTTAACACCTTGGTAGCAAAGGACATTAACTCTTTCTGACCACAAGGGTGAAATTAACTGCACTGCGGAGCTCAGAGCCCATTAGTGGGAATGCTTCCCCAAGGCTCTTATTTGGTGATGGGCTCAGATACAATGAAGGAAGGGTGCAAGCTAGTCTTTTCAAAGAGAAGCTGGTACTTGAGAACAGGAATATTGCCTGTAATTTACAGGAGGAAGAGAAAGGCCAAATCAGGTGAACTCTGCTGGATCTTGCAATTCTTTGGAAAGTAATGGTAAAAATGGAAGGGGAATAGCACATTTTAGGACAGTGCCAGACCTCAGCCCATGAAAGGTAAAACTCAAAAAAAGTTATAAACACTGCTAGAGTAATAAATCAACAATGTTACACAATATATTTCAATAGAATTCATTTTAAATGTTGATAACTCATAAGAGTGCCTAAAAATTAATATCACAATGAAAAACATACAAAATGAGGAAGACAGTTTTAGAGACAATGAAATCACTGAGTTAAACTATCACCCCAAACAAATATCATCAACATAATAATGACAAAATTTACTCATTAGAATTAGGCAATTACCTTTTCTAAAGAAAATTCTGGATGATTGAAGCCAAAACAATACATGCAAGAATATTTTAATATTTACTCACCCCTCCTTCTCAGCTCCAAGACAGTGAGAATCCATACTTGAAAGTCGGGTTCTCTCTGAGTTTAATGTAACTTTTCTTTAAGTACATTTCTCAAGGTCAGTTTTTGCTTTTTGGTTTAAGAATATGTCAATCTTCAGAAGAATTCTGAGTTCAAAATATTTGCTAAACCTGGCCTACTGGGCAGAACATAAGATAGTTGAAATACAATAATTTTTAGAAAAACCATAGCAGGTCAGATCTGTAAGAGAAATGGTAAAAAAAAAAAAAAAAAAAAAAAAAAAAAAAAAAAAAAAAACCACACAAAGCATTAGTTTATGGTATTAGGGATTTCTTGCTGGAAACCTTAGGAACACATCTTTTGCCTTACAGGGATTAGAGTTACTGTAATTACCCTAATAGAATAGAGTCATTTTATGCTTTCTTTTAATCCTTCACTTAGTCATTAACCAAAAAAAAAAAAATTCTTAAATGCTCACTATATACCAATTACTATTCTAACTAATAATGATAGATGACATTGATATTAATTTCATACACACATAGGAACTTTAAAAACTTCATGGAAAATGCATATTATGAAAAAGAATATGTACTTATTTAAATTTTTTCTACTCCAAAGTGAATTTATCCTTTTATTCTCATTAACTTTTTCCTTTTATTTTCATTGTTTCATGAAATCCTTGAACCATCTTGTAGATTTTCAACTATGGAGAATAATCAAAATGAAGTCTCCTTGTAACTATTGGTCAAAGACAACATCAAAGTATTCTTTATAGTAGAGGTGTGTTTGGCTGTGCAAGCTTCCCAAAACATTTTAACTGCTCCTCAGCAATTCTCAGTTTCTGTGTTGGGTGAAGCCAGGTGAAGTGTTTGGTCAAAAGGCTATGAACAGACTTGACAGGTGTCCTTTTGGAGTCAAGGTTTATAAGGGCTATTGGGCTAGCTCCTTTCTACCAAGCTGCTTTCCTTACCATAACTGCATTAAAGGCCAGATGCAGCACACTGGAGCTATACAACAGTGGTGGGTGCCCTCCTCAATTGTATGGAAAGTTCTACAGCTCTGGCAATCCCTTTGTTCATAATATTTTCCTTCCTCTTCAAAAGATATCCAGACTTTCAGGCTGCTCAGACTTAAAGTGAATATGTGATGTTTAAGCTTCAATATACCTTCTAAGATCCTGTACTTTATAATTTATATGATATTTCTATAAGAGGATTCTCCAACACTGAATAAACTACCAACACAACAAAATCCCAGATCCCAATTTGTCTTTTATATTATTCCTAGGTGCTATCTTTCTGATTTTACCATATATTTATGTTCTCCTGCAAAACTAAACTATAAAATGACCTTCTCTCCTTGTGGTGTGGGCAATGATCCTGCATAAGTTTCCCCTTTAGGTTATTAGACTCAAAAAATATTTTCCATGACAGAGTTCAGGCCACTGCTTTTGTTAGCTTCAGTCACATTCAATAGCTCTCATTTGTACGTATAGACTGGCACCTGCAAATCCATGCATGCATGCAAACATTTGCACACACTCACAAGTTTCGGAGAAAACACGTTTTATAGTGTGCATGCTTCATTTAATGGGATTGCTTTTTATTATTCTTTATTACTACTTTTAATTATTATTATTTTTTTTCACTTTATTTGAAAGGCAGAGAGACAAAGAAATAGAAGGAGATAGATTTTCCATCTGCTGGTTTCCTACGCAAGGTGACAGTCCAGGTTGAGTCAGGTGGAAGCCAAGGACCTGGAACTCAATCCAGGTTTCCCATTTGGGTAGCAGAGACCCAAGTACCTGAGACATCATCAGCTGCCTCCCAAAATGCACATTAGCAGAAAGCTGGATTTGGAAGAGAGGAGCCAGGATTCAAGCTGGGCACTAATATGGGATAAGGGCATCCCAAATGGTGTCTTAACTGCTGCACCAAATGCCTGCACATAAGATTAGCTTTTTTTTAAGATTTTTTATTTATTTTTTGACAGGTAGAGTTACAGACAGAGAGAGACAGAGAGAAAGGTCTTCCTTCCATTGGTTCACCCGCCAAACGGCCACCACGGCCGGTGCTGCGCTGGTCCAAAGCCAGGAACCAGGCACTTCCTCCTGGTCTCCCATGCACTTGGGCCATCCTCCACTACCTTCCCGGGCCATAGCAGAGAGTGGGACTGGAAGAGGAGCAACTGGGACTAGAACCCGGTGCCCATATGGGATGCCGGTGCCGCAGGTGGAAGATTAGCCAAGTGAGCCACAGCGCTGGGCCCCAAGATTAGCTTTTAATAGAGATCAATATCAAGAGAACAAGGCCACTGTGTACATAAGCTATTTTCATAAAGTCTAGCTCATCTCAAGTCACATATTTTACTCAGTCCAGGAAGATTCACTGCACAACTTTAACCTGTGCTGATAAATTTTTGGAACTAGAATTCTCTCAAAGGGAAGAAAATCAATGCCTGTGTGATTGCCAGGTGGCTTTCCTCTTGTCCAAAATATTTAACTTTGTGAATCATGAGAGCTGTGGCATGGATGTGGCTGACATTTTGTGACTGATGCTGACTATCCTCTGCCTTCTAGCTAAGAGGATGGCAGCAGCAGGAGAGAGAGGTGCCCAGGAAAAGCATGGTTAACGATTATGCATGCAGGTAGTGTGTTAGGAACTCTTTCCAAAGCGATGATAAAGTACTTCATTCTTTATTTAACTCTCATAATCACTCTTCTTCTTTATCTAAAGAACCACATTTTTAGAAGAAGTAAAATTTTAAAAAAAAAGCCTGCTTTCAAGTTTGAATTTTTTTCTCTCTCTCTAAATGTGGGAAAGAAGGGAGAGTAGGAGGTTTTTGAAATTACTATAAATGGGGCTTTTAACCTAAAAGTTGATTTCTCAGCAGAACAGTTGAGATAGTTAATTCAAAGAATAAGGAAGAAGAGAATTTTCTTCTTAAATTTTAGTGGCACTGAATGCTTGTATCTCAGTTTTATTGGTCTGTAAAGTACATTCATCAATCTCCTGTTTCTACACATGTTAGAAAATTTTAATACAAACAGTTACATATCTTGAAGGGCAATCCTTTGTTCTTGAAACCATTTCAAGTGCTAAGGAATATACACAGAAAATTAAAAATATCTTTTTTCACATATTAATCATTGGGAACAGAAAACAAAATGAAATACAGAGACTACACTGCTAAATGGGTAGATGTATGCATAATAAATTTGGCGAATACTATATGGAAATAACAATAAGGGAAGCACATACAGTAATACTGTGAGCATGCCCCTTGATTCTAGATCTCCACGTTTCACCAAGCACACAAGGAGATAGACGACTTTAAGGACTATGACTACTCTGACAGGTGGAACAATGAGTATGAGGGTCCTGATGGCAAGAGGAGCTGGCAAGATGGGGCCTGGCAAGACCAAGAAATTTTTTTTTCTTTTTCCTGCTGAGTGAAAGAGGTTTTGACTTTATTCTGTAGCACTGGGGATGCAATCAAGGGATTCTAATTTTACAAGGGTATCCTGGATAAATTTGAGGACAGAAATTGCAATGAATAAACTAGACATTTTACCAAGTTAAGAAGTTGGACAAGAATTGGTAATACAAGGAATGCCATAGAGAAAAATGCTAGGCATGGCCCATAGGACAGATTCTGAAAGGAAATGCTTCTAGTTTGTTGCAGGCTGGGTTTGAGTGTTGTGTGGGTTAGCTAAGTGAATATGTGCACAGGATACTTGCAAATACATCTGGAGCCCAGTGAGATGCATTTAGGACATGTTAAAACATAGGCAATGCCAGAAATCATAGATACACACTATGAATCAAGAAACATTTGGATTGAGAAGAAAGCTTAGGAAGAATGATATATCCATGTATTCAGGTTTCTACAATAAAATGGACACTATGGGAAACAATGACTTGATCAGCCCTTGTCCTGACTGTCAAGGAACAACTTACTATTTTATTCCTTTTAGTATTTTTTTGTTCTACTTAATACCATTGGTTGAACTCTTTAATTAACACACAATGATTCTTAGTTGTTTAAATTTAACTGAAAAGTGATCCCTATTAAACATAAGAGTGGAAATAAGAGGAGGAGATGTACAGCTCTGCACATGCTCAATTGGATTACCCTAACGGTAGAGTTAGAAACGTGCCAGGGGATTCCAATCTAATCCCATCAAGGTGGCATGTACCAATGCCATCTCACTAGTCCAGGTGATCATAATTCAGTTCACAATTGATCATAATGATAGGATTAAGAGTCAAAGGGATCACATAAACAAGACTAGTGTCTGCTAATACTAACTGATAGAATCAAAAAGGAGAGAATGATCCAACATGGGAAGCAGGATACACAGCAGACTCACAGAATGGCAGATGTCCTAAACAGCACTCTGGTCTCAGAATCAGCCCTTAAGGCATTTGGATCTGGCCAAAAAGCCCATGAGAGTATTTCAGACATGGAAACCAAGACACTGCACCCCCCTCCAAAAAAAAAAAAAATGACCTAAATGAAAGATCTCTGTGAGTGAGATCTTAGCAGAAAGAACAGGTCATCAAAAAAGGAGGTAACTTTCTCTGTAGGGAGGAGAGAACCTCCACTTTGATTATGGACTTGTCTAAATAAGATCAGAGCTGGCAAACTCAAGAGGCTTCCATAGCCTTGGAAGCTCAAGACAAGAGCCTCAGGTGATTACTGACGTCATAAATAAGAGTGTCAATTGTTAAATCAACAACGGGAGTCACTGTGCAATCACTCCCTATATAGGATCTCTGTCCTTAATGTGTTGTACTATGTGAATTAACAGTAAAACTAGTACTCAAACAGTGCTTTATACTTTGTGTTTCTGTCTGGGTGTAAATTGTTGAAATCTTTGCTTAGTATATACTAAGTTGATCCTCTGTATATAAAGATAATTGAAAATGAATCTTGATGAAGAATGGAATGGGAGAGGGAGTGGGAGATGAGATGGTTGCGGGTGAGAGGGAGGTTATGGGGGGAAAAGCCACTATAATCCAAAAGTTGTACTTTGGAAATTTATATTTATTAATTAAAAGTTGAAAAAAAATAAAAAATAAAATAAAATAAATTAAAAAAATAAAAAGGGAGGGAGGGAGAAGTATCATTATGTTCTTAGAATTTTATCTTTGAAATAAATGAAATATGTACACTTTATATTAATAAAATAGAAGAATTAGAAAAAAGTGTCAATTTTAAAACTATAAAATACAAAATAAAAATGTAAGAGTGGTATTGTTTATACGTTAGTGAGAAATGTCATAATTATAGTGACAGCTTTCTCTATATGTAAAACATTTAAAATTGACACAAATTGAATAAAGGATTTTATATATATTTTATATTTCGTTTATGTTTCAAATTTCCTACTGCTCATAAATTAATGTATCCATAGGTTAAACAATTATATGATTGGCTTTTTGTTTCTCTAAGTAAAATTTTATTGTGCAATAAAAACTTTGTTGTTTATATCATATCTATGGCTTTTGTGCTACAACAGTAGAGTTGAGTACTTGCACAAAGACCTCATATTCACAAGGACTAATTTTATTTACTCTCTTTTCCCTAGTGGGGGAAAAACTTGCTTATCCTTGGGCTACACTCACTATATTATAGTCTCCTTATTTCATACAATATTGATTTAATTACTACACAAGAAAGCCAATACCACACATGTTGAGTTTTGGTGATGGCATCATCCTTACAGTGATATCAAGGTTCTTTATTGATTAACTTAGTGTGCCATTAGCCTAACATAATTAGGCTAGGAGTTGAAAATCCATTATAATTAAATTTTGTTTTGTGTCATTAAAACATAAAATAAGTGTTCTTGATCATATCCCAAACAGTGGTTCAGGATGCCATAGGTTGGTTCAGTCCACTTTAAGGTGTTTTCCAAGGTATTCAAAGTAAAGGGAACATCATGGAAGGTCATGCATGGAATATAACTTGCAGATCTCCCTGTCACTTTTACTCAGATCCATTGGTCCTAATTTATTCATGTGCCCCAAGTAACCAAAAAGGAAATTGAGAAATGTAGTCTACTTTGCCTCAGAGAAAGAGAAAATGAATTTGGTGAAAATCTAACCAATCTTCTCCATAGAAACCAACTCCATTTATAATTTGTAAGGAATAATATTTAATAAAATGTGATGGGATACAAGAAAGGAGTCAAAGTTTGATAAGCCTTTAATATGAGAAATGATGTAGATGGATATACATCTATGAGAGCTGGGGAATATAGAAGCAAGAGTGATTGCCCCTCTTCCAGGCCAGCTCTCTGCCATGGCCCGGGAGTGCAGTGGAGGATGGCCCAAGTGCTTGGGCCCTGCACCCCATGGGAGACCAGGATAAGTACCTGGCTCCTGTCTTTGGATCAGCGAGATGCACCGGCTGCAGCGCGCCAGCCGCGGCGGCCATTGGAGGGTGAACCAGCGGCAAAGGAAGACCTTTCTCTCTGTCTCTTTCTCTCTCTCACTATCCACTCTGCCTGTCAAAAATAATAATAATAAAAAAAAAGAGTGGAAGTGACTACTAAAAAATAAACATGAATTGCATTTTACTGTATGGTTTTAAAAATATCTCACAGGTGGGTGTTTTAGCCCATGATAAAGATTCCACTTAAGGTGCTTGTGTCCCACAAAGGAGTAAATGGGTTCAATTATTGGCTCTGTCTCTTTTTTGTTGTTGTTGTTGCTTAAAAATGTATCTATCCATTTGAAAGTCAGAGTTACACAGAGAGAGAGGAGAGCCAGAGAGAGAGAAAGGTCTTCCACCTGATGGCCCAGTCCCCAATTGGCTGCAAGGGCCAGAGCTGCGCCTATCCGAAGCCAGGAGCCAGGAGCTTCCTCCTGGTCTCCCACGTGGGTGCAGGGGCCTAAGGACTTGGGCCATCTTCCACTGCTCTCCTAGGCCATAGCACAGCACTGGATCGGAAGAAGAGCAGCTGGGAATAGAACCGGTGCCCATATGGGATGCTGGTGCTTCAGGCCAGGATGTTAACCCACTGAACCACAGTGTCAGCCCCTGGCTCTGTCTCTTGATTTCAGCTTACTGCTACTGACTCTAGGGGAAGGTGATGATAACTAAAGGAATTGGATTCCTTCCAAACCACTTGGGCAACCTAGATTGAGTTCCTGATTTCCCAGCTTCAATCGTGAACCAAACTTAGCCACTGGGGAGAAACCAGTGGATGGAATATCTCTTTCTCTTTTGCTATGTGTTAACATATATAAGGATGTATTAAACAAATAAGAATATATAATATATATATATATATATATGTATTTATCATGTGTTTTAGAAATATAGGATACATATTAGGACCAAAGATATAACCTAGAGGGGCAAATGCTGTGGTGTAGCAGGTAAAGCAACCACCTACAGTGTGGGCATCCCATGTGGGCGCTAGTTCGAGTCCTGGCTGCTCCACTTCTGACCCAGCTCTCTGATATAGCTTGGGAGAGCAGTAGAAGATGGCCTAAGTGCTTGGACCTTCTGCACCCATGTGGGAGACCTGGAAGAAGCTCTTGGCTCCTGACTTCAGATCGGCGCAGCTCCAGCCGTTGTGGCCAATTGGGAAGTAAATCAGCAGATAGAAGACTTCTCTCTCTCTCTCTCTCTCTCTCTCTGCCTTTCCTTTGTGTAACTCTGACTTCAAGTAAATAAAGAACTCTTAAAGAAAAAAGAGAGATATAACCTAGAAATGCATCTTTTAGATGCTTCACCATATAAAGGGTGGTAAAGATCATGAAATTGATGTAGGACAGTGCCTAATTAGAAAAAGAGAGCTATAAACAGAAAAAGCATTGTGTGTAACATCTGCCTTAGCACAAAGCAAGGAGACACAGAGATGAGTAATATTATTTGCCTTCAAGAAGCTCACAGTTGGGTGGAAACAGTCAAGGAAATTATTAATTACCTGTTGTGCAATGAAAGCTATAAAATATTCACACTATGGCATGGGAACACAGAGGAAGGGCAACAATTTCAATAAACATATTGACTGAATAAATGATTTATACAAATACACCACACAAGCAAGCTTACTATTCCTCAGTGGTTTCTCTCACATTTCTCACCCACATGACATAGTATCCTTTATCTAAAGAGAATTGGGCTTTTGCATCAATTATACACATGTGTCTTTATTAAATGTTTACTTTGTAGAAACTGCTGCTTTATAAATGTGCTTGTTCTCATTCAAGTCTCAAACAAAAATATCCAACATGGATTACTATTTTCATTAAATTGTCAAAATATATGTATTATTTCTAAACATAGAAATGAAAACTGGGGCAACAAAGATTAGCTGACTTGCTACTGGAAATCCAGGTCTGCCACACTGTATATGTCAATATAGTGTCTACTTCTCTTTTTTGTTTTTACAAAGTTACTAGAAATATCAAATCACTTGCTCATCAATTATATGCTAATTAATAAAAAGTGAAATATGCCATGGATTTTAATAGATAGCTATTCTTCTAAGAAAACTAGGAAAATGCTACCAGCATTTGTTAGTTGCCCAGCATAGAAGCACTAGTGGATAACTGCTGTTATACAAAATTTTGGAAATTTACTGTAAACTGATAAAACTAAAGATTTTTAAAAAATAATACATTTTTAATTCTCACATATACAAATAATGCATATTAAAGATAAATGTTGCTTGATATTATTTATATATTAGTAAGTAAGCAATGTCATAGTGACACTTATCTTTGTCTATATGTGAAACACTTAAAATTGATACAAACTGTATATTGGTTTTTTATATATTTTTAATATTTCATTTATCTTTCAAATTTCCTACTACTATTAGTCTTACAACTATTATATACCAATGCTATATACTTTATTTTACTATTTTAAAAACATTTATTTATTTATTTGGAAGTCACAGTTATAAGAGAGAGAAGGAGAGAGAGAGAGAGAGAGAGAGATTCCATCCGCTGGTTCACTCCCCAGATGGCCGCCACAGCTGGAGCTGTGCTAATCTGAAGTCAGGAGCCAGGAGCTTCCTCCGGGTCTCCCACGTGGATGCAGGAGCCCAAGGACTTGGACCATCTTCTACTGCTTCCCCAGGCCATCGCAGAGAGCTGGATCTGAAGTGGAGCAGCCAGCACTCAAACCATCATCCATATGGAATGCCGACAATGCAGGCAGAGGCTTTACCTGCTATGTCACAAAGCCAGCCCCGCTATATATTTTACAATCATGATTAGATAGTCAAATATATTTTTTTCTTGCTTCATTCCCCCCATCTTCATCTTTCTTTCTCTGCCTCTATTTCCTGTCTCTGTCTCTCTCTCCCCTCACCTCCATTTATCACAGGCCTCCACATATGACAGGCTTCTAAAAGTTCATGGAAAATGCATATTATCTTGTAGTTTCATTTTCCCCACAATTTTTTAAAGCTCTCTCATAGGCCAAAAAAAAAAAAAATGGGAGTGGGGGAAAAGCACATCAAAAGTAAATTCAAAAAATCATACAATCTCCAATGAAGGGAATAAGAACATTTCATTTATATACTACAGTTCATATTTTCTGATTTTTATAAGAGAATATATGATACTTTTATTTTAAAAAAGAGATAATCAGAAATTATTTTAATAAAGTAAACAGGAAAAATAATTAAATATATGAAAGCAGATAATGAAAATAATCAAAACACACAGTGTCTTTATAAAAGAGAGCAGTAGGGACAGAAATTCATGCAAAGGTTGTCAGAGAAACAGAAAATAGCTCATGAACTGCTATACTCAAAAAGAAATACAAGCAATGCCTTTCCAATATTGTCTGCAATAAAAGAAATCAATTTTAATTGATCTTGGGCATCAGGTTACATAAAGAAACTTTGGAGGATGGTAAATTAATTAAAATTAAATTATGAAAATTACAGATATTTTCACTATCATTTATATTTCTAGAAGACTTATACAGAAATCCACCTTGTGATGTAAAGTATTTCTTCTTTCAGAATATAATCTTAGAGCATTTCATCTAGAAATAACAGCCATAATTTAAGATGATCATAGGATGTGATTTGGCTTTGATTCATTTTGTAACTCCATGAGGAAAGCCTATATTTGTTTTCACAACTGCAACATTTGTTTTAGCTTCTTGTAACCTTTCACAGGCTTTCTGAAAGGAAATCATATCCAGAACAAACTTTTCTTCACAGTGTCTTTTATGTATTTCTTCAGCCCTAAGTGGAAAAAAAGAAAGGTAACACTATGAGAATTGTTGAAATTACTAAACCCATAGCAAACAGATCATTAATCCTTACAATGAGATGTCTTCAAAATAGACATATTCACAGGGATCAATGTTGTGGCATAGCAGGTAAAGCCACCCCCCTGCGATACCAACATCCCAATATGTGTGCTGCTTCAGGTCCCAACTGCTCCACTTCTGATCCAGTTCCCTGCTAATGGCCTGGGAAAAGCAAAGGAAGACAGTCCAAGTGTTTGGGACCCTGTCACCCATGTGTGGGAGACCTGGATGGGCTCCTGGCCTCAGCATGGCCCAGCACTGGCTGTTGCAGCCATCTGGGGAACGATCCAGCAGATGCAGGATTTCTCTTTCTCTCTCTCTCTCTCTCTCTTTCAAACTCTGCCTTTCAAACACATAAATAAATAAATCTTTTTTTAAAGAGATATACAAATAAAGAAGTACAGACCTCCATTTATAAAATTTTGTTATATTACCAAATAATATTCATATTTTGCTAATATTTATATGATTTCTATTAGCTTAAAACTAAGAATTTTCACAAATCTCAGCCTAGATTCCCAAAGGCATCTAAATCAGCCTATGTCATGATTTGCTGAATGTCTATTTAAAGCTCATAAATCCAAGTTGTTTTTGGATTCAATAAGCAACTCAAAGTATTCCTCCAAAACTCATATGTTAAAGTCCCAGATTCCAATACCTTAGAATATAACTGTATTTGGAGATAAAGCCTGTATGAGATAATTAGAGTTAAATGAGGTCATAGAGAGCAGCCCTAATTCAATACGATTAGTGTTCCTTTGCGAGGAGGAAGAGACAGCAGGGATTTGAGTGTGCAGAAGAAAGGCCCTGAGAGGACATAGAGAAAAGATGGCATCTGCAAGCCAAGAGAAGCCTTAAGAGAATCCAACCCTGTCTACACATTGATCTTGGACCTCCTGCATCTAGGACTGGGAGGGAATAAATTTCTGTTGTTTAAGTCACCTTGCTCATGCTATTATTTTACAGAAATATTAGGAGTTTAATACAAACTCTTAGAGGAAAATTGCATCAGATTACTCTCAAAGTTGATGAATGTCAGAGGCCATAGGAGATTTCATCCGTTCATCCCCAATCCTTCAATGGTTATATACTATAATGCCTAGAGTTATCTCTCATTGTTGGAATCATATATATATGACACAATATGCTTATTAAATAATGGTACATGAATATATAAATGAAATATCATATACTATAATGCCTAGAATTATCTCTCATTGTTGGAAGTATATATATGACATGATATGCTTATAGAAATGAGAAGCATAAGGAAAGTTAAATAATGGTACATGAATATATAAATGAAATATTATAATACCATATGGAAGGATTTTGTAACAAAACAGAGAGGACTCTTGGTAAATATAATTTGGAGAACAAGGAGATGGCAGAGAAACAAGGGTTCAGAGTGGAATAAACCTCTTAATGAGTCCTCAAAGATGTTGTTTTCCAAGCAGAATGTGGGCAGAAGAGTATTTTGTTGGAACTATTTTATACAGTATAAGCAATAAAAATAAAGGTAGAGAGGTTGGAACAGATTGGCATGCTGCAAGAACTGGCATCATTTTCATTGACTGGGTCACAGTTCTGGGAAGAGACAAACAGACGAACCTGGAGAAATATTTATATGCAGGTACATTCAGACATCTGCAATTGGGAGTAGAAAAGAGGCTTACATATAGGAAATCTCCAACTTAGTGACTGTAAATTGGGGCAAGTTAGTTTCTCCTTACCTCCATTTGTTGATGTGTACAAGGGAACAATGAAGACATAGTGCTTAGTAAAGGACTACATGAGTTAACACATTAAAAATATTCAGAGGGGTGCTTGCCATGTCATAATAATTCTTACTGGATGACTAATAGCTGCATTTCATGAGAACAGGGAATGTAGGAAAAGGGATGAGGGAAAGCCTAGAGTTTTTTTTAGTTCTATGGAGCTAAAGGAGCCTGGATATCAATATGGTGATGCCCAGATAGTTGAATACAGAGAAGCAATGGGTTGTAATAAAGCTATTCTGCTTGAGTTTGAAACTCAGTTCTGAAACTTACTGACTTTATAATTTTAGACAAATCATTTAAACTCTCTATAGAACATTTAAAAAAAATCTTTATGAAGAGTATAATCAAACTCATAGGGCATAGTCAGAAGTACATGAGCTAATAAATTCAAAACACTTAGAGGAGTTTCTAGAATTTAATAATCACTCTGTGAAAGGTTCTACTGTTGAGTCTAGAGTCCAACAGAACAACTTAAAGCAGATATAAATAAATGTAGAGGTATACAATGTTCAAGTGTTTCAAGATAATATTATTAAGATGTCAGTTCTCCCCTGATTGACACATACAGTCAATGTAATTCCAATTAATATGTCAAGAGCTTTTTGGTAGAAAATTACACTTAAATTTATATTAAATATGTATTATATTTAATTTAACTTTTAAAATGTATTAAATGTAAATGTTTGAATTTATTAAAACTTATATTCAAATGGAAATCCAAAGATACTGGAATGACCAACACAATCCGGGCAAAGGAGAACAAGATTGGGATCTCTGTTTTCCAACGTAAGAAATGCCATACTTGTAATGATTTTCAATCATAATCTTATATTATCTTAAGATTTCCATGGATCAGAAGTCGGGACACAGTGGGGCTCAGTTGTATCTTCTGCATAGTTTCTCACAAGGCTGAAATCAAGATATCAGCCAGGGCTGGGTTCTCATTTAAGTCATGAGAACCTCTTTTAGGATACTGATTACTCTTAGGATTAATTTTCTTTGCACTCTTTACATGTGCTCCTATGCATCTTTAAGTCAGCAATGCTACGTCAATTATTTTCATTCTCTCAAATCTGCATTTTAAGCTTATATGATCACTTTGGACTCATCTGGATACAGGGAAAACTCCCAACTTTAGGGTCTCCCACAGGGGTGGCAACCACCCAAGTACTTGTACTATCTCTTCCTGCTTTCATAGGTGAATCAGCAGGGTGCTGGATCAGAAGTGGAACAGCATGGGCTTGAACTGTACTCATATGGGATATGGGTATTGCAGGTGGTGGTTTTACCTTCCATGCCACAATGCCAGCCTCTGATTAAATTTCTTTGATGCTGATTCACATTAATTATTCTTCTGATATCCAAATTAGCTTTCTTTTTTTCTAAAATATATTTTATTCAAATAAATTATAAAAAATATTTCTGAAAATTACATACACACATGAAGTATAAATTAAGGAAAATGATTTTAATTATGGGGGCTAAAATTATAAGATATTTTTCATACTTAAGATATTATGAGGGCCAGCATTGTGACATAGCAGGTAAAGCCACCACATGTGATGCTGCCTTCCCATATGGGCACTAGTTTGTGTCCTGGCTGTTCTGCTTCTGATACAGTCCCTGATAATGGCCTGAGAGGGGTGGCAAAGATGACCCAGATGCTTGGGCCCCTGCATGGGAGACCCAGAAGAAACTCATGGATCTTGGCTTTGGCCTGGCCCAGATTTGGCTGTTTGCTGAAGCCATTTGGGGAGTGAACAGCAAATAGGAGATCTCTCTCTCTCTCTCTCTCTCTCTCTCTCTCTCTCTCTGTTTCTCCCCCTCTCTCTGTGACTCTGCCTTTTAAATAAATCTTTAAAATAATATATCACAAGGATAAAAATGGCTGAGAAGCTTCAATCTACTATCAGGGAAAAAACTTATGAAAGACTTTGAGTTTAAAAAAAGACTGAAAATCCTGTCTAATACATCCTTCAGTTATTTGTGCTTCTTAATTTCTTTGAGATGTTGAACAACTCTGTAAGTGAAAGAAACTACGAATAATGAAAATTACTCTTACTCTTTTGAAAGAAATAGAAAAACAGAAGGGAGGGAGGCGGGCAGGAAGGGAATAGAAAACTAAAGATGCAGAAAGGTCTCTTGGAATTTGTGTGTCTCCCTCCTTTTTGAAGACCCTAATGTGACAGTTGTCCTACTGTTTACCTGGAGGGAAGGAATATTACACAGGGAGGGCAAGAGGAATCTGCACACACAGGCCGTGCTGAATTCCTCATAGTTTGTTACCATTTTCCATGTCCTCTTTTTTGTCCTATTGTGCTTCTACACAATTGTCCATTCTTCATCACATGTAAGCATAAAAGCACAGATTTCCCTGGTCTTTGTATCTCTCTTTTGAAGTTTCCTGTGTCACATAAAACTTTGATGAAATAAGTGTTACACTTTTCTCTTGCTAAATAAAGTGTCGGCCATGAAGTTTTTGAGGGGTTAGGAAACTTTTCTGCCCATCAGTTTCCTAGATTACTCTCTCATCTGTTTTATTATATACCAGAAATTTTAATTCCAACTCTTGATAATTGTTGTATAATTTCCTATATCATTATTTAACTCTGATAGTCTTGTTGCCTTATGCTTTATCTCCTACCTACATTTTCAGTTTCTTGGGCCAAGTGATCTTTATGTTACCATGTCACATACGATAGAAATCTTCAAAATCTAGCCATGTATTATTACTCAAAAGATTTGAATTTTAGACAGGTATTCCTTAGTGGACACAAAAAAAAA
Source organism: Lepus europaeus (assembly GCF_033115175.1). Taxonomy (NCBI): domain Eukaryota; kingdom Metazoa; phylum Chordata; class Mammalia; order Lagomorpha; family Leporidae; genus Lepus; species Lepus europaeus. Next base: position 66,522,117 of record NC_084831.1, read on the forward strand.
ATGTGGACAATTTTATGGACATGTAATGTCCTAAGATTGATATTCATTTTAATTATTAGTGAAGCTGTATTTTTACAGCTTGGCTAATTATATTTTCACTACTTATTTAATAATTCTGATTACATAAACATTTAAAAATATCCATTATTTCACATTTCAGTGAATTAATTACTGAGTATAATTTCACAGAAAAAATTTTTCTCAGAGGCTATTATATGACTTAAATGGGCTTAGATACAACTATTATTAATGGAATTTTAACTCATTTTCCTCACAAGATATTTAGTGAATTAATGTGTTAGCTAAGTACCACACTTAAACGGAAAGATGGACGGGATTATGTCATAAAGGACTTCACAAGCTAACTATGATGAGCCCTCTTGTGACGACCACCACTATTGAGATTAAAATGAGGTTTTATGGAATGAACACAAAATCAAAGAGACTAATTCATACTGAAAGAGAAGTTAAAGAAAGATTAAAAGTGAAAATGCCATTTGAGTTGGTTTCTACATGATGGATTATAAACAAATGAATTTTGCCAGTTGTGCAGTTCATGTACCATGTGATGGCGAAAACAGGGTTGAAACAAAGCCATACACAGCTGAGTATCTGCCACTTGTGATGTGTCCCCTTGCAGGGAAAAAAATGTCTTTTACTTCATATAAAGACACTACCCTTACTAATTTTAATACTCCAGAGCATTTTTAAACAGCAACACCCATAACATAGAGTACTGTGTTGCCTAATAAATAGACAGTCACAATATTTTGGGGGGATGGATTGTGTTGTAGCAGGCAAAGCTACCTCCTGCAATGCCAGCATACCATATGGGTCCTGGTTCCTGTCCTGGTTGATGTACTGATTTTCCCTTCTGATCCAGTTCCCTGCTAATGTGCCTGGGAAAGCAGCAGAAGATAACCCAAGTGTTTGGGCCCCTGCACCCATGTGGGAGATCTGGAAGAAGCTCCTGACTTCTGGCTTTGGCCTGTTGAAGCCCCAGCCATTGCAGCGATGTGGGGAGTGACCTAGTGGATGGGAGATCTCTTTCTCCATATCTCCAGCACCCACCCCAGTAACTCTGCCTTTCAAATAAATAAATAAATTTTTAACACATCATAATATTTGGTACTTATAGTGCTCTTATGGGATGCATATTTGAGGAAAAAGGGAATAATATAAGTCACAGAGATAAGACAGTACAAAGTTACATGGGGAGTGGAGAAGGACTTGATCTGGGTCAAAGAATACTGTTGCAGAACAGAGAGGACACTAGCACACAATTTAGTGACTATTCTAGACTAGAATAGAGCATGATGTCAGAGGTGCTATTCAGAGACTAGATTTCATTCTGTGGGCAATTGCAAGCTGTCCACAAACTTAAATAGGAAATGGTATGATTAAAATTTAAAAAAATTGATGTATAAACGCTAGCACATAGACATGGATTGAAAGGCAGAGAGTGAAGATGAAGATCTCAATTGCAAGGATAATATGAATCACAGAAAGATAATGGGATAGGTGAGATTAGGACAGAAATTTTATCATGTGCCATGACGCGGATGGGACTGGAGGTCATTATGTTAAGTGATATAAACCAAGCATAGAAAGACAAATACCACATGATGTCACACATATGGGAGTATAAAAATAATGTGATCTCATAGAAGTTAAAAACATAAAAAATATAACTGTGGTTATCAGGCTAGTTTGGGAAGTGGGAAGGCAGGCACTGAGAAAGGTTGCTTGATAGGTACCAGGTTATAATTAGATAGAAATAAGAAATTCTGGGGTTCTGCACAGTATGGTGAGTATTGTTAATTTGCTGCATATTTCTCTACTATAAAAACTAGAAGTAGGATTTTCAGATCTTTTTAACATAAAGAAATGTTAAATGTTTGAAAGGACAAATATATTTATCTTGATTAGACACAACACAAACTATACATGTAAAAATATTACACAATATACTTATTAATATGTTTAAAATATTTAAAAATTAAAAGATCCATTTGAAATACCTTTTGGAAGCAAAATAAATAGGAAAGCAGATTTTGGCAATGAGGAATATAGAAGACTGAATTTTTTAACACTGGAGGCTGATTACATGCTGTTTATGTTAATAAGAACAACTAATAAATAGGAAACAGGTTTTGTCAGATGAGGTTGATAGGTGGGGGCGATATTTATCTTACTGTCTAATTTTAGGTAATAATTAGTACCTGATATACCCGCTTATAAGCTTTGCTTGTTCCTATTATATAAAAAACAAATGTAGTTTCTTACAAATGAAATGCTATTGGACTTCACGTGTACCTGACTTAAAAGCTTAAATAAAATCTAATGGGCACCTACCTGAATTCCTTCATTCTCTTACGTAAATCCTTTTGGATTTTTTCTTCTTGAAGTTTTCTGAGAGAAATCAGGTGTCTCTCTTTTAGGTTAGCCTCTTTCTTCTTGATTCTGTCAACTTTAATTAATCCTTTGGTCAAAAGTGCGCGCTCATTATTTAAGTTCTGAACTAACAAACGTTCTGCAGCCTTTCTTTTTTTTTCTTCCAGAAATAGAGTTCTTCTCCCTCTAACTTTTGCAATGTAGTTGAATCTGGCTTGACAATGTTGTTGCAAACCAATCTGAACTATCTCTTTATCCCTTTCTCTTAGTTTTTGTGCTGCATGCGTTTTTTTATTTAAGTTCTCCTCAACAGTTAGGCTGATCCTTTCCTGGGCAACTTTTGCCATGGCTACCGCTGTTACTTTTTCTTTATAGAACTCTTGCTTCTTTTGCTCTTTGTAGTATCTATCAATATCATTAACTGTTTGGGGTTTTATACCGGCTCCACGTGTTTCAAAAAACTCGTTCCTTAAATTTGTTTCTGACACTGTTTCTTTTTTAATTATTGGCTTTGGATGAGTAGTAGAAAATGGCTTTGTGCACACAGGAAGTAAAAGCTGTTTTTTCTCTTTCAATGGTGCATCACTCTTCAATGAACCTGAAGTCTGGATGGGTAATTTCAACACTGACACACTAAAACTGGTATCAAAATCTTCACCAGTTTCATCTTCAAGCTCCTTTTGACCTGCATCATACGACAGATAAATATTATACATTATATGAGACAAAGCATACTTTATTCTTGTCAAAAATTTTGAAAGCATATTAATAACGTTGATAAGAACCAAGTACTTAACTTCCTAGGAACATTTTTCACAAGTTCTTTTTTCTTATTAGGAAAAAATAGGTTTTTTTCAATTCTCAAGTTAATGCGATATTAATACAAAGAGAACAGATTCAAAGTAGTTCACAGATATAATTTTAAGAATAAAATGATACTTCCATTTCTCTTCCCTGCTTCTTACATTCTTTCCTCCCTCTCTCCCTCCCTCTTTCTCTCTTCCTTCTTTCCTGTCCTTTCCTTCCTTTTTCTTTTCCTTTCTTCCTTCTTTCCTTGTATTTCTTAGTTTTTGAGATACTCTATTTTAAATGTACATTATAGTCAAAGACTTAATTGTACATTAAATAACATGTTCAATAAGTAAAATGGAAAAAGAACCTAGTTCTGTGGGAATACCTAAAAGGACTATAAACAATAACCAAATAAAAAGATGACCATTTAACTCATATATAATATATATTTTTTAAATAACCACAGATCATTAAAGCTATAGTAGTATATCATTCTTAACCATTGATTTGACAAAAATATAAAACAAAGCTTGGCAAAATTATATTTTCAGCAATGCTGATACATTCAGTCATTTCTTTTTTGCTTTTTTTATTTAATTTTAGCTTCCACATACAAGGGAAAACGTGGTATTTTCTTTTCTGTGTCTGGTTTATTTCAGTCAACATGATGTCTCCATTTGCATTCATTTTGAGGTACATGGTAGAATTCATTCTTTCTTATGGCTAAATAATATCCCATTGTGTGTGTGTGTGTATAAAATTTTCTTTTTACATTCAGTTGATGATGGACACCTGGTATAAACACGGTGGTACAGGTATCTCTTTGATATACCCTGTTCATGTATTTTGGGTATATACCCAATACTGGGATTGCTGGATGGCAAGCCTATTTCTAGTTTTCTTTTTATGATTTTATTTATTTATTTGAGAGGCAGAGTTACAGAGAGAAAGGTCTTCCATCTGCTGGTTCACTCCCTAAATGGCTGTAAGAGCAGGAGCTGAGCCAATCCAAAGTTAGTAGCCAGGAGCTTCTTCCAGGTCTCCCATATGGTGCAAGGGCCCAAGCACTCAGGCAATCTTCTACTGCTTTCCCAGGCCATAAGCAGAGAGCTAGATTGGAAGAGAAGTAGATGGGACATGAACTGGCAACCACTATGATGCTGGCACCACAGGCAGAGGCCTACTCTACTATATTGCCATGCTAGCCCCTATTTCTAGTTTTTAAAGAAATTTCCATACTGTGTTCCACAGTGGTTGCCCTAATTTACATTCCCAACAATGGTTTATAAAGGTTCACCTCTCTCCATGTGCTCTCTTTTGGATAATGACCATTCTGACAGGGATGAGGTGAGATTTCAGTGCTGTATTGATTTGCATTTCCCTGATGCCTACTGATATTGAGCATTTTTTCATTTATTTATTGGCCATTTGTATTTTTTCAGGTTCTTTTATGAGTTAGACTTAATAGAGATACTAGAAAGGAAAATCGATATTAGAATATTTTAATAAAGAAATGCACTCAGTTCTATCCGTGTATGTTTTGCTACAATTATTTAACTGTTAACTCTCATAAGAGTTTCTTTTCGTTTTTAAAGATTTTATTTATTTATTTGAAGGCAGAGTTACAGGGAGAGTAGGAAGTGACAGAGACACAGAGAGATCTCTTCCCTGGTTCAGTGCCCAGGTAGCTGCAATGGCCAAGTCAGGGTTTTATCTAAGCCATGTGTCATACCCCATTCAGGTCTCCCATGTGTGTGGTAAGGGTCCAAGCACTTGAACTATCTTCTGCTTTCCCACATACATTAGAAAGAAGCTGGATTAGAAGTGGAGTAGCTGGGACTTGAATAAGCACACATATGGGATGTTGGCATGTAGGCAACTACACCATAATGCCGGCACTTCATATCAGTTTCTTACAGAATTTATCAAATTCTCTTCATAGTAAAATTCTTTGTAATAGATCTTAGATATAATACCATGCTAGATATAAGCTCCTTAGAGTAGGGATCATATTTTCTTTAATCTTGTAATCCTAGGCCCTCGACTAATACTTTGTTCAGTGCCATGTGTGTGTTGTAGAGGTAGTCATGAGCTAATTAAATAGTAGATGCTTGATAAGTAAATTTATTAGGTTAATGAATGGATAAATGGAGAACTAAATCTGTTTCTCAAGAGAAATATCACTTGTATAGTGATATGAAAAGCTTTGATTTTGGAGACAGTTTGTATGGCTTAAATCCTATTTCTTTTAAAAAATTTTATTATTATAAAGAGAATAGATTTTATGTATTACATAGGAACAGTTCTAAGAAGATCACCACAGTATTTTTATCAGTTAGTAACCATGTGGTCTAGGGCAGTTATTGAATTCACTGGGTTTCAGTTTCCCCAATGCAAATGGATATAATAATGTCTAATTTTAGTGTGCTTATAAAAGTAACTGATTTACAAAAATGTAAAATGTCAACTAAACATGCAACATAAATATTAAAAACAACATCTGAAAAGGAATTAGCTACACATGTTAGTTATTAGTACTATTATTTTTTCAAGATTTATTTTATTTTATTTGAAAGATAGAGTTACAGAGAGAGGTAGAGACAGAGAGAAAGGTCTTCCATCTGTTGGTTTACTCCTCAGATGGCCACAGCGGCCAGAGCCATGCTGATCCAAAGACAGGAGCCAGGAGCTTCTTCTGGATCTCCCACTCGGGTGCAGGGGCCCAAGTATTTGGGCCATCTTCCACTGATTTCCCAGGCCATAGCAGAGAGCTGGATCAGAAGAGAAGCAGCCAGCACTAGAACCAGCACCCATATCGGATGCCAGCACTTCAGGCCAGGGCTTTAACCCACTGCGCCACAGTGCCAGCCCCTATTATTATTATTTTAAAATTAGTATATGGAAAACAAGGAACTTGTTATCTTAATTCTATCATTACCTACTTTCAATAAGCCACATAATTTTAGTAATGAGTGGGGAAAAATATAGTAAGGCACTTTTGTCACACACAGTTTTATTTATTTACTTATTTATTTATTTATTATTTATTTATTTGAAAGGCAGAGAGAGAAAGAGAGAGAGAGAGGCAGGTCTTTCATTTGGTGGTTCACTACCCAAACACCTTCGACAGCCAGGCTGGACCAATTCAAAACCAGGAGCCTTGAACTCCACTTGGATCTACCATGTGGGTGGCAAGAACCCAAATATTTGGGCCATCATCTACTGCCTGACAAGCTCATTAGCAGAAACCTCATTAGCAGAAATTAGAGACGGGACTCTTTCCAAGGAAATTTGATATGTGATATGGGCACCCCAAGCAGCAATTTAACACCCTGAGCTACAACACACACCCCTCATATTAGAATTCTTGAAAACTTGATACTAAGCACCTTTCCTATCTCTCTCAATCTTCTTTTCTGAAGTCAATCCTGACCATAAATACCAATCTCTATACTGAGATATCTCAAATTTGCCATTTTGTAAAATTTGGTTTTACAAAATACAAATTTAGCAAATGTTTGTAACAGATAATTTTTGGAGATTTCTAGCAAGCCAACGGATAGAAGACACCCAAGGATATAAAACTGGAGTGATTCAGTATTTAATATGTGCTTATAAGTAAGTGTAATGTGAAGGAGAAAAAAAAATGTGTGGCCACAACCTCTTTGTTTACTAGTTTCTAAAAAAACTGTTTGTAAAAGGATCTGGCATATGTATACGCTCAAGTTTATTATGGAAAGCCAGTTAATGTCTATCATCTTGGAGAAGTAGAAGATTAATGTTGTGCTGTTTGCAATGTCTTAAGTTAAACAAAGATTCTACTAGAATGCCTAAGACTTGGTATTTACATTATAATAATTGCTTAACTAAAACTTAGATTGCTAATGCTCTCTGAATGCTGAGGTTTGTTCATTACTCTAATCTAAGGACTTGGAAAAATGTCTCATGCATGATAGGTTTCCAGTAAATATGTGTCTAATGTGTACTTCTTAGGAAATGCAGATCAGTGCATGGGTATTGTTCACTTTGAATAGTGAATGGACTATTAATAATAAATTTATTCTCATATATTGTCCATTCATTTTCCTTTCTTTGCTTCCAATACCTTCCATTATTCATCTGAAAATCCCACAATTTAAATATAGTAGTCACTATACCGGAAAAGGACTTAGATATCTCTACTTATATTTGGCTCAGGCTCTTTTCATTCATTTGAAAGGTATTCTTTGCCCCATCAACTAAAATAAGATCTCTCACCTTGAATAAAAAATATTGTCATTATTGAGCCCTTATCATTTAGTCACTAGACTAAATCCTTTATATATATATATATATGTATATATATTTTCATTTATTTTAATCTTAATAACTTATAAGGTACAAATTACTGATCACTAGTTATAACACATCTAATATGTATTGAAGTTTTGCTATATGCCAAAGTATGTCAATTCTTTTAAAATATCTTATCTAGTACTATTACCAACCTTATGAGATATTATGTTTTATCCATTTAAGAAAAGAAATTGACTTTTGAGGGGATTCCAAGATGGCTGAATAGGGAAAAGACTTACTCATTCAAACTAGGGGAAGACAGCAGAAACAAATTAAGAGGAAGTGTATTCCCAGGGGAGAGTTGGAGAGAAGTTTGCAATGGAACTTCTAGAGAAAGAAGAACACCATGAAGCAGTATGGAAAGTACAGATGCATAGCAGTGAGCGGGGATACTCTCCATGACTCCCACAGCTGGAGGCTGGAGAAGATGCCAGTTTCTGAGAGCAAGGTGGGAGCAGACTGCGGCAGCTGGTGCCACTGGTGATACTGCTTGAGGGAGAGCCTTGCAAACCACACTGCCTTTGAGTCCATCCTTGAGCACCAGTGGAGGAACGCAGGGTGACCCCTAATCCAGTGAAAGAAAAGTAAATTTCTGTCTCCTCATCTCCTTACAAAGACACCCAGGAACCAGAGGGGAGAAGGCACCATCCTGACACAAGTAGAGGCTATGGCGACTCTTGCATGCATGACCATGGGATTTTAGTGGAGGGAAAAATCCACATTTCCCACTGCCTTTGAGTCTGGCTGGGAAGGTTGACAGGGGTCTGGGCTCCCACTTAGGCTTGTGAGGTGCCCCATCCTCTCAACCTGTCACAGGCTCCAAGGATCAAAGTGCTAAGGGAAAGCATGTACATGCAGGTGGCTCTGGAAATGACTCTGCTAACTCAGTGGATGGGTCAGGCTCAAGGGGCAGAGAGGGGATCCTCTGCACCCTGTGACTGTGGGATCCTTGTGCACTGTGACTGCAAGATAGGATGTGGGGTGTAGTGGGTCTTTGGACAATAACTGTGTCTGGTGTCAGAGGCAGAGAGCTCCCTAACTGCTGGGGGGTCATTGTTGAGGGTTCTGTGCTCACACTGAAGACTGCATGGATCTTTTGCATGGTTCATGCATCAGTGTGGGTGAGGGCTATACTCACAATGGATTAATCCCAGATATTGATCACCTTGGAAGAGAAGAAAGGGAAGAGGTGACTATGCCAACAGATGTTGATCATAACCTCTCCCATATTGACAATAGATGACATCTACCAAGCACAACCTGGGTATCATCCTAGATTCTAGCCTCACCCTTGAGCATGGACTAGAGTTCCCAGACCACATGCAGCATACTCCATTGGGTATTCAATGAAGGATCAAACACTCGACTAAGCCACAGAGGCATAGTTCAAATACAAAATGCACAAGTGGATAAAACGAACAAGTATTTCCAAAAATGTCTAAAAATAAATGCAGAAATACAAGAAACTAGGACAAGGAAGATAACACAAATCCCCCAAAGGAACACAGCACTTCAATATAAGAATGCAAAGATGAAGACATTGAAAAGGAATTCAAAAGAACAACATAGAATGACTCAGAAGCAATGGGAAGTAAATGCATGTATGAAAGAAATCAATACATGACATGTATAAAACATTTTCCTGTGAGATTGAGATTTTGAAGAGAAATCAAACTGAAATTCTAGTGTGGATGATACTGTATCTAGTGGGGAGTCCACATGCCTTGTCCAGGCAGGAGATTGAGAGTACATGGCACACCATGCCTCCTGGGAAGGACCCTGCAACCTGACAGCTGGCAGGCGACTGGAGCCCCAGGCACCTTTCCCCACCCCTACTCCCTAATAAAGGGCCCTGTAATTGCCGATGAAGAAAACAACTCCTGGATATGGCCCAGGCCCATTAGGACCACCTGGGGAGCCATCCTCACTACCTGACTTTCAAGCTGATTGGAGAGGCATATTGGTGGCAGCGTCAGATCTGTCCTATAGTTAGCGCTCTAAGTTGTTTACCACTAAAACTGATTGGCTGTGCAACATCAGGGGAGGTAACAAAACTAGTAACAAGTGTATAGACATAGGGCTAGTCCTATAGAAAGCCCCCCGTAAGGTGAATTTTTAAGTGATTGGTTGGTCCTTAGCCCTGCCCCAATGACTCTGCAGTTTTGTGCTATAAAAGGTTCTGTTTCGCACGAAGTAAATGAGTCCTTGCTAGACTTGGCTCCCCGCTGCGTCTGATTGTCTCCGGGATCGGGAGGCTGGGGAACGGGCGAGCTGCGCACTCACCTTTCCTCGGACCCAGTCCATCCTTGTACGGGTGGACTAAGACCCAGCATCTGGCGCCCAACGTGGGGCCCGAACAGTTACATTTCGGCCGAGGCCAAGCGGTCTCTCAGGGTGAGTGAAACCTTTATTATGGGTAATTCTATTTTTAAGGCAGTCTGGGATACAGAAGAGACAGAGGAAGATATCGACAGTAGGAAAGATGAGGAGACACAGACAGTGGAGGTTAGAACAAAAGTAAAATTTCCCCCCCCACCTACATTTCGGAGGAGTCCAGGCCCCCGCCATACGCGCCTGGGAGCGAGGAGGGAGCATCATTCTGTGTGGCCCCACAGAGGGACCTGTGTGACCTAAATCCCAATGGCCAGCCCTCCACTGAAAGACAGGGGCTTGGGGAGGTAACCTATGCGAAAGCTTGTCCGGTGGACATAAAGCAGCGTAAGGAATTGAACTCTGGGCCTGGGAACTCGCCGCCTCAGGCCTACCCTGTTAATTTAGCTCCGGGGGGTAATAGGCCCTTGGAATGGTACCCGTGGGAGGCCAAGGACCTCAAAGAACTCCGCAAGGCAGTAGCAGAGGATGGCCCAAACTCCCCCTGGGCCCAAACATTGCTACAAGATATAGCCTATCATCCATGCGTCCCCAAGGACTGGTTGGACGTGGCCAAAGCAGTCCTCACGAGTTCACAATTCATAAAGTGGTGCGCCTTCTTTAAGGAGGAGTGCCGGGTGAGAGCCGAAGCTAACCGAGCAGCCCAGCCAGCTATCCCTATTACATACACTATGCTGGCTGGGACGGGGGAACTATTCTCTACGGGGATCCAGCAAGCTGTGCTACCTGCTCCGTACCGTGAACAAGTGAGGCAGGCAGGACTTAATGCCTGGTACAAGCTGGATGAGGGGCCCACAGAATCTCCCATCGCAGGGGTGCGACAAAAGCCAGGAGAGTCATTGCCAGATTTTGTAGTTAGGGTCGAACACAGTCTGCATCATAAGTTGCCAGCTGGGGACCTTCGGGATCAGTTTGTTAAAATGCTTGTTTGGGAAGGAATGAATGCTGATCATCGAAAGGCCTGCACTGGCCTGAGGGAGGCTCGTAAATCCCCAGAGGCAGTTAAAACTAAGGTGGAGCCTTCAGGTGTGGCGGCAACCCCTAAAAGCCCAACACTGCCTCAACGCACTGCGCCTCCAATTCCGCCCACCTTACTTCCCCTGGGCTCCATCATGTAACTAATTTCCCCACACTTTCCCCACCCCTACTCCCTAATAAAGGGCCCTGTAATTGCCGATGAAGAAAACAACTCCTGGATATGGCCCAGGCCCATTAGGACCACCTGGGGAGCCATCCTCACTACCTGACTTTCAAGCTGATTGGAGAGGCATATTGGTGGCAGCGTCAGATCTGTCCTATAGTTAGCGCTCTCAAGAGTTAGTTATGACCCTCTTTCACCTGCTCTTTAAAATGTATGTGCATGTGAATAAACCTGGACATGTTCACCAAAGCCTGTCCCCGGTGTCTTTGTGTGGGAAAAGGGCACCGCTGCCCTGCTCATCCTCAACAGTGTGGTTTACCAGGACTAAGCTACATATTAGAAATGAAGAATTGATTTTGTCAAATAAAAAATATAGCGGAAGGCCTTAACAACAAAGTTGGTGAGGCAGAAGAAAGAATATCGAAGCTAGAAGACAAACCTTTGGAAACATCTCAGTCAGATCATAAAAAGAGAAGAAGAAGGAGCCACTAAAGCTGCTGCCTGTACTGCTGGCATCCCATATGGGTGCTGATTCACCTCCCGGCTGCTCCACTTGCCATCTAGCTCTCTGTTATGGCCTGGGAAAGCAATAGAAGTTGGCCCAAATACTTGGGCCCCTGCACCTGCGTGGGAGATCTGGAAGAAGCACCTGCCTCCCGGCTTTGGATCGGCTCATCTTCAGCCATTGTGGCTTTTGGGGAGTGAACCAGCAGATGGAAGACCTCTCTCTCTGCCTCTGCCTCTCTGTAACTCTGCCTTTCAAATAAATAAATAAATCTTTAAAAAAAAATAGAAGAAGAGGAGGAGGAGGAAGAAGAAGAAGAAATTACATGACCAGTAAAGATCTTCACCATGACATATTGTAGTTAAATTTTCAACAGTAAACATAAAGAAAAGATTCTGAAATGTACATGAAACAAATACCAGATTACCTTTAAAGGATCTTCAATTAGACTCAGAGCTGACTTCTCATCAAAAACCCTATAGGCTAGGATAGCATGGAGATACCTAGTCCATGTCTTAAAAGAAAAAAACAAAAACAAAAAACTGTCCATGTCTTAAAAGAAAAAAAACAAAAACAAAAAACTGTCAACCCAGAGTGCCGTATCCTGCAAAACTCTCATTTATGAATGAAGGTGAAATAAATGCCTTTCACATCAAACAGAAATTGAAAGAATTTGTCACAACTCATCCAGCATTACAAATGAGCTTAAGGATGTGGTACACACAGAAACATAGTCATCATATTGAAAGAACATGAAAGCAGAAAATCTCCTAGAAAAGAAAAAGGAAATTCAAAGCAATCAATAGGAATACATGTGGAAAAATGGCACAGCCAAGTCATTACTTATCAATAATAACCTTGACTGTAAATGGCCTAACTTCTCCAATTAAAACATAAAGACTGGATGAATGGATTTTAAAAATGATCATTTTTTGCTTCCTACAAGAAACACTCTACCAACAAAGATACATACAGACTGAAAGTGAAAGGCTGGAAAAATATATTCCAAGATAACAGGAAGCAAAAACGAGCACATAACAACAGATACCAAAGAAATAAAAAGAATCATCAGTAGTCACTACAAACAGTTATGCCAAAAATTGGAACTTCTAAAAGAAATGGGTAGATTCTTGGACACATACAATTTACCAAAATTGATGCATGAAGACATTGAAAATCTAAACAATTCAATAAACAAGATAGAGACTGAATCAGTAATAAAGACTTTTTTAACAACAACAACCCCCCAAAAAACAGAACCAGATAGCTTCACTGCTGAATTCTATCAGACTTTAAATTTATTTTTATTTTTTTAAAGATGTATTTATTCAGGGGCCAGCGTCATGGCACAGTAGGTTAATCCTCTGCCTGCAGTGCTGGCATCCCATATGGGTGCTGGTTCTGGTCCCGGTTGCTCCTCTTCCAATCCAGCTTTCTGCTGTGGCCTGAGAAAGCAGTAGAAGATGGCCCAAGTCCTTGGGCCCTGCACCCGCATGGGAGACCGGGAAGAGGAGCCTGGCTCCTGGCTTCAGATTGGCACAGTGCCATTAGGGGAGTGAACCAACGGAAGGAAGATCTTTCTCTCTGTCTCTCTCTCACTGTATATAACTCTCTCTCTGTCTCTTTCTCTCACTGTCTAACTCTGCATGTCAAAGAAAAAAAAAAACAAAAAAACAAAAAAACAAGATTTATTTATTCAGGGGCTGGTGCTGTGGTGTAGGAGGTAAAGCTGCAGCCTGCACTGCCAGCATCCCATATGGGCACTGGTTCGAGTCCCAGCTATTCCTCTTCTAATCCAGTTCTCTGCCATGGCCTAGGAAAGCAGTAGAAGATGGCCCGCCGGTGCCAGGGCTCAATAGGCTAATCCTCCACCTTGCGGCACTGGCACGCAGGGTTCTAGTCCCGGTCAGGGTACTGGTTTCTGTCCCGGTTGCCCCTCTTCCAGGCAAGCTCTCTGCTACGGCCCGGGAATGCAGTGGAGGATGGTGCGCAGCACGCCAGCCGCAGCGGCCATTGGAGTGTGAACCAATGGCAAAAGGAAGACCTTTCTTGCTGTCTCTCTCTCTCTCACTGTCCAGTCTGCCTGTCAAAAAAAAAAGATGGCCCAAGTCCTTGGGCCCCTGTGCCAACATGGGGAAGCTGGAATGGCTACTGACTTTGGGTTGGCCCATCTCCAGCCGTTGTACCCATTTAGGGAGGGAACCAGTGAAAAGAAGACCTCTCTCACCTTCTCTCTCTGCATCTGCCTCTCTGAAACTCTGCCTTTTAAATAAGTAAATAAATCTTTAAAAAAGTAAAAAAAAAGAGAAAATATTAATGTATTTATTTGAAAGACAGAGATACAGAAAGAGAGAAGAGTCATACAAAAAAAAAAAATCTTCCATCTCCAAATGGCAGCAATGACCACGGCTGGATCAGGAGCCCAGAGCTTCTTCTGGGCCTGCAACATTGGCGCAGGGGCCCAAGCCCTTGAGTCCATCTTCTGATGCTTTCCCAGGCCAGCAGCAGAGAGCTCCTACCAGACATTTAAAGAAGACTAATTATAATTCTTTGTAAACTATTCAAAACAATTGAAAGGGAGGGAATAATCCTATGAAGCATGCTTCACCTCAATTCCTAAACTAGAAAAAGACACAAAAAAGAAAAATATAGACCATATCCCTGATGAACATAGAAGCAAAAATACTCAACAAAATACTATCTAATCAAATCCAACAACACATCACAAAGCTCATTCACCCAAACCAAGTGGGATTTGTCCCTGGTATATAGGGATTGTTCCACACTAGCAAATCAATAAATGTGATATATTACATTAACAAATTAAAGAATAAAAACATATGATTCTCTCAATAGATGAAGAGAACGTTTTTGATAAAATACAACATCCTTTCTTGATGAAAACCTTAGGCAAATTGGGTATAGAAGGAAGACTCCTCAACAAATCAAGGCAATATACATCAAATCCAAAGTCAGCATCATATTGAATGGGAAAAAGTTGGAAGCATTTCCACTAAGATCTGGAACCAGACAAAGATGATCACTTTCACCATTTCTATTCAACATAGTCCTGGAAGTTTTGGCTAGAAACATTAGGGAAGAAATCAAGGAAATACAAATTGGAAAGAAGGAAGTCAAATTATTCCTACTTGCAAACGACATGATTGTACATATGGGAACCAAAAGACTCCTCTAAGTAACTATTTTAACTTATAAGAATATTTGATAAAGTTAAAAGATATAAAATTAACACACAAAAATCCATAGCCTTTGTTTATACCAACAATGCCATGGCTGAGAAAGAACTTCTAAAAAGCTAAATTTTGAGCCTTGAAACAAATTTAACCAAGGAAGTGAAGGATCTCTTGATGAAAATTACAAAACATTAAAGAAATAAGTAGAAGAAGACACAAAAAAAACAGAGAAAAATCTTCTATGTTTGTGGTTTGGAAGAATTCATATCATCAAAATGTCCATACTATCCAAAGCAATTTACAGATTCAATGTGATCCCAATCAAAATGCCAAGAACATTTTTTTCAGATCTAGAAAAACTATGCTAAAATTCATATGTAAGTAGAAGAGATCCCAATAGCTAAAGAAATCTTAAATAACAAAAACAAAGCCAGATTTCAAGACACACCGTAGGGCAGTTATTATCAAAACAGCCATTTCCTGGAACAGAAATAGACATGTAGACAAATGGAATAGAATAGAATCCCTAGAAACAATTCACATACGTACAACCAGTTAATTGTTACAAGGAGGTAAACTCATTCCTAGAGAAAGGAACGTCTCTTCAGTCAATGTTTCTGAGTAAATTGGGTCTCCACATGCAGAAATATGAAAGAAGACACGTACCTTACATCTTATACAATAATCAACTCAAAATGGATCAAAGATCTAAATCTATGACCTGATACCAACAAATTATTAATGCAGAACGTTGGAGAAACTCTGCAAGATATTGGCATAGGTAAAGACTTCTTAGAAAAGATGCCAGAAGCACAGGCAACCAAAGTAAAAATAGACAAATGGGAATACATTGAGCTAAGAAAGTTCGGCACTGCAAAGGAAATGCTAAACAAAGTTAATAGGCAACCAGAATAATGGGAGAAAACATTTGCAAATTATGCAACTGATAAATGATTTATTCCCAGAATCTATACAGAGCTCAAGAAACTCAACAAGAAGAAAACAAACAATCCAGTTAAGAAATGGACAAAGGACTAAAACAGGCATTTTTCAATAGGGGATAATCAAATGGCCAATAAACACATGAAAAAAATGTTCATGAAGAGTAGCCATCAGGGAAATGGAAATAAAACCCACAGTGAGTTTTCACCTCACCCCAATTAGAATGGCTCTCATATTGAAATCAAAAAACAATAAATGTTGGTGAGTATATAGAGAAAAAGGTTCCCTAATCCACTGTTGGTGAGAATGCAAGCTAGTATAATCATTGTGGAAGACGGTATAGAGATTCCTCAGAAAACTGAAATTAGATATATCATATGAAAGACATCCCATTTGGGAATTTATCCAAGGGAAATGTAACCAGCATATGAAAGAGTTCTGTACTTCTATGTTTATTGCAGCTCAATTCACAATAGATAACATATGGAATCAACTCAGTTGCCCATAATCAGATGATTGGATAAGAAGATATGGTACAGGCCGGCGCCGTGGCTCAACAGGCTAATCCTCCGCCTTGCGGCGCCGGCACACCGGGTTCTAGTCCCGGTCGGGGCACCGGTCCTGTCCCGGTTGCCCCTCTTCCAGGCCAGCTCTCTGCTGTGGCCAGGGAGTGCAGTGGAGGATGGCCCAAGTGTTTGGGCTCTGCACCCCATGGGAGACCAGGAGAAGCACCTGGCTCCTGCCATCGGAACAGCGCGCTGTGCCGGCCGCAGCGCGCTACCGCGGCGGCCATTAGAGGGTGAACCAACGGCAAAGGAAGACCTTTCTCTCTGTCTCTCTCTCTCACTGTCCACTCTGCCTGTCAAAAATAAAAAAAATAAAAAAAAATAAAAAAAAAAGAAGATATGGTACATATACATTATGGAATATCACTCTGCCTTAAAAAAAAATGAAATTGTGTCTTTTGAAACAAAATTGATGCAAATGGGAACCATTACATTTACTGCATTAAGTCTCAGAGACAAATATGATATGTTTTCTCTTATCTGTGGTAACAGAGTACAAAAAAGTAATGTATAATTATTTTTCATTGCAATCTGCATAAAATTATTTCTGTGCATAAACTGTTGAGAGGTAATGGCTTAAAGTCTAAATGAACTTACTTTTTATCTTATAACCACACAGAAAATATTTTAGATGTCACATTGTGTTGTGTTTCATTGGAAGAAATTATGAATGACTTATTGACCAAGAAAACTGTATATAGGTGAAATGGTCATTTATTCATTGAATTATTATTTATAACAATTATCTATATCCAGCTAAACTAGGGTCTTTTTGCTTTTTACTTGTTAAACGTCTTATTAGGTGAAGTATTAAGCCATTTTATTGTAATGTAAATTTAAAATATGTTATCTCAAAAGCAAAAAAAAAATGAAAAGTAGAAAGACAGAGGGTTGTTTGCAGGGAAGAGAGTGATGAGGGGAATATCATTATGTTCTTAGGTTTGTATCTACCAATTATATTGAATTGGTTAAAAATTAATTAAAATTAAACTAAAAATAAAGAAAAGGAGAAAAAGGAATTGACTCAAAAAATTTAAATAATTCTTCTGCTGGAGTAGCACTCAATAATTGAATATTCTAGAGAATGAATAAGAGCAAGTAGATGTCAAAGTCCTGATAATACAAAAGCATCAACAGTCTTAGATTCCAAAATATCATAAAATAATGTTATTAATGTCCACATACAGTTCAAAACATATTAAATGAATGAAAATTATATCAACAACAGATTGTAGTGGTAGGAGGCTTAGTGACCTACAGTGTTACATTATTTTTGTATTTTATGCAAAATGGTAAAATACTAACATTGAGCAGATTACAGAAAATTAAGGATATGTGTTTTGCTTCCTATAGAACTAGATATATAATCCAAAGACGTTCAACTACAAATCTAACATACAAATTAAAATGGGTTCTGAGAATACCTAAATAATTTCACAAAAGACTGAGAAAAAAGTGAATAAGAAA
Organism: Lepus europaeus; assembly: GCF_033115175.1. Lineage (NCBI taxonomy): Eukaryota > Metazoa > Chordata > Mammalia > Lagomorpha > Leporidae > Lepus > Lepus europaeus. Next base: position 66,539,844 of record NC_084831.1, read on the forward strand.
CAGAGCATATGACAGAGCCAGTCATCTACCATTTGCTTCAAAATGAATTCCAACTCAAGGACCTAATGTTGAGTGAAATAAACCACACAGAGAAAGTCAAATAATGCATAATGTCCTTTATATGTGGGAACTAAGATTAAAAAAGAAAATAAAATACGAAAACAAAAAAGGAAGAAATGCCTGTGTATATAAATATTGCTGCAAATATACTTTTGTCAAAATTTATTTTATATCTTTTTCAAATCAATTCTTCTCAGAGACACACTATTGTAGTTTTGATGATCTGTGATTATTTTAAAATTTACTGTATATAAGTGCAATTGGATCTTTTCACTTCATTACTGTTTATAGCCCTTTGCAATATTCCTGCTGAACTATGGATTTTTGCTTTTTATTTGTTGAAGTCTTTATGTAGCATGGTATGAAGCCTTTGACTATAATGTAAACTTAAAATATATTATTTCAAAAATTAAAAAGGAAAAGGATAAAGAAAGAAGAAGGAAGGAGGAAGGAAAGAAGGAAGGGAGGGAGGGAGGGAGAGAGGGACAGAGGAAGGAAGGAAGGAAGGAAGGAAGGAAGGAAGGAAGGAAGAAAGGAAGGAAGGAAGGAAGGGAGGGAGGGAGGAAGGGAGGAGGGAGATGGTAGGAGGGAGGGAGGGAGGGAGGATGAGAAGCATCATCATATTATTAGAATTGTATCCAGGAACTACATTGAGTTTGTTCTTTGTACTACTATCACATTAATATTAGAATTAATGAGCATGTTTATAGCAATTATCACACATTTGCTATGACCCTGAGATTCTAATGAGTGATTTTTCTACTTACTACGTGTTGAAATCTTTATATAGTAAGGGGTTATGCTTGTGACTATAAAGAAATTTGAAAGCATATCATTGTAAAAATTTAACAATAAGCAAAGAAGGAGGGAGAGTGGCAGTAAGTGAGGGAAGATTTGGTGGGAAGTATCATTTGCTCTTAAAAATGTCTATATGAGGGGCTGGTGCTATGGCGTAGCAGGTGAAGCCACCGCCTGCAGTGCTGCCATCTCATGTGGACCCTGGTTCGAGTCCCGGCTGCTCCATTTCCAATCCAGCTATCTGCTATGGCCTGGGAAGGCAGTGGAAGATGGCCTAGGTCCTTGGGCCCCTGACCCACGTGGGAGACCTGGAAGAAGCTCCTGGCTCCTGGCTCCCGGCTCCTGGATTGGGATTGGCACAGCTCTGGCAGATGCAGCCAATTGGGAAGTGAATCAGCGGATGGAAGACTTCTCTTTCTCTGCCTCTCTTTCTCACTGTGTGTATATCCAAATTTGGATAAATAAATCTTTTAAATATATATATATATATATATATATATATATATGTGACCAGCACTATGGCATAGTAGGCTAAAATCTGCCTGCGGTGGTAGCATCCTATATGGGCACCAGTTCATGTCCCAGCAGCTCCACTTCGGATCCAGGTCTCTGCTGTGGCCTGGGAAAGCAGTAGAAGATGACCCAAGTGCTAGGGCCCCTGTACCCCTATGGGAGACACAGAAGAAGATCCAGGTTCCTGGCTTCAGATAGGGCCAGCTCTGGCAGTTACAGCCATTTAGGGGGTGAACCAGCATTTGGAAGATGTTTCTCTCTGCCTCTCCCTCTCCCTGCCTAAAAATCTACTTCTCAAATAAATATTTTTTTAAAAATTATTTAAAAAACTGTACATATGAAATACAAAAAAGTTATTGCAAAAATTATAGAAAAATAGAAAAAATAGATATAAATGAATAAGAAAACAAACAATAAATAGTAGACCTAATTTATAATACTGAATGTCATTAATATATGAACACATTAAATGTTAATTGCCTAGACACTCAAATAAATATGCCAGGATTACTAGAACAAATTAAAACAAAAGCAAGACCTAATAAAGATTGTCTAAATAAATTGTGCTATTTTTTAAAGATTTATTTATTTATTTGAAAGGCAGAGTTACAGAGAGGCAGAGGCAGAGAGAAAAAGGTCTTCATCTGCTGGTTCACTCCTCAGACAGCTGCAATGGCCAGTGCTGTGCCAACCCAAAGCCAAGAGCCAGGAGCTTCTTCCAGGTCTCCCGCATGAGTGCAGGGGCCCAAGGACTTGAGCCATCTCCCACTGCTTTCTCAGGACATAGTAAAGAGCTGGATTGGAAGTGGAGAAGCCAGGTCTCTAACCAGCGCCCACTGGGATGCCAGCACTGAAGGCGGCAGTTTTACTCACTATGCCACAGTGCCGGCCCCTAAAAAGTGCTTTTAACATAAAGAAACAAGTTGAAAGTAAATTGTGAAAACTAAGTAATAAGTAGAGTGTAAATAGTAAGCACAAAACTCTTGATATTAATATCACATAAAACGGAGTTTTAGAAAAAGAGAGGTATTGGCTGGCGCTGTGGCTCAATAGGCTAATCCTCTGCCTGCGGCGCCGGCACCTCGGGTTCTAGTCCCGGTCGGGGTGCTGGATTCTTTCCTGGTTGTTCCTCTTCCAGTCCAGCTCTCTGCTATGGCCCAGGAGTGCAGTGGAGGATGGCCCAAATCCTTGGGCCCTGCACCCACATGGGAGACCAGGAGAAGCACCTGGCTCCTGGCTTTGGATCGGCACAGTGCGCTGGCTGCAGCGTGCCTGCCGCAGCGGCCATTGTGGGGTGAACCAACGGAAAAGGAAGACTTTTCTCTCTGTCTCTCTCACTGTCCACTCTGCCTGTCAATAAAATAAAAGAAAAAAAAAGAAAAAGAGAGGTATTTCATAATAAATGTGAATTCATCATGAACACATAACAATCAAAATGTTGATGTGTTTTGGAATGGAAACTCAAAATACATGAAGAGACGGAATAGAAAGAGAGCTAACTGCTCTAGTCTAGGGGAAAATAGCTAAAAAAAAGTGGAAGAGTGAAATCTCAGGAAGTTTAGGGAGAAAAGGGCAGTGGAAACTCTATGCTAGTTAGAGGGATGCTGTGGATCTACGCAGAGAGTATGGATGTGCATCATGAACATGGACACAAAACAGGACATCAGCAAAGAGCTTTTCCACTAATTTTGGAGAGTGAGCTGAGAGCAGACTACAGCAGCCCAAACAAGCCACTGGCAGTCAAGCTGCAGGGAGACCCTAGTGTGAGTCTAGCTTGGGGCTCTATGGGGGACAGTGTACTTGCCAACCTAGATGAAAACAGGGAGACACATTTTTCTTTCCTCAAACATCTGACAATGACAAACATCTGTAACTAGCTGAGAGAGGGCAGATATCGCTTGGGACAATCATAACAGCTGTGCCATCTTGTGTCTGTGTGCCCAGCAACCAGCTGAGAGGAGACACCTGAGTCCTGCTGGGAGAACTGACAGGTGGCTGAGTGCCTGTGTAGGACTGTGAGGTGATCCCAGCCACACAGCACATCACAGGCTCTGGGGCTTAAGCTGCCTGGCGAAGTACCAACAGGTGTCTGACTCTGGGAACATCTCCACCTCTCTGTGGATGGGATGGACTGGCAGGAAGAAATGGATCCTCAGCACCCCACAACTTGTGTGCGGGGACTGTGGAAACACTGGCTGCAAGAGAGGGCATAGGGTATGGATGGATCTCTCTGGAAGGCTCCATAAACCCAGGGCTTTGCTTGCCTGGATGAGGACATTGCTGCAGGACTGCACAGATTTTTTGTGTGGTTCTTGCAGCAGAGTGGATTAATACAGAAACTATGGGTGCTGGCACCTGCAAATTGGTCTCTTGGAGGAGAGGGGGTAAGTGTGAGATTACACCAACACAGCTGATCAAACCCTCCTGCCTGATAAAAAACTCATGACGACAGCCTAGGGTGGTTACTGGCGCCATAAACTAGAGTGTCAATTTGTTGGGTCAACAACAGGAGCCACTGTGCACTTGCTCCTCATGTGGGATCTCTGTCCTTAATGTGCTGTACATTTTGATTTAATTCTATAACTAGTACTCAAACAGTATGTTTCACTTTGTGTTTCTATGTGGGTGCAAACTGTTGAAATCTTTATACTAAATTGATCTTCTGTATATAAAGAGAATTGAAAATGAATCTTGATGCAAATGGAAGGGGAGAGGGAGCGGGAGAGGGGAGGGTTGCGGGTGGGAGGGAAGTTATGGGAGGGGGAAGCCATTGTAATCCATAAGTTGTACACTGGAAATTTGTATTCATTAAATAAAAGTTAAAAAAAAAGAGAAGACTGAAATCAATAAAATTAGAGATGAAAAAGGAAATATAACTAAAGAAACCACAGAAATTAAAAAAAAATCAATAGGTATTATCACAAAGAGCTCTATGCTAACAAATCGGGAAACCTAGAAGAAATGGATCGATCCCTGGGCAAATACAAGTTACAAAAAAATGAGCAATGAACACACAGAAAACCTAAACAGAGCAATAATCAAGACAGAAATTGAATCAATAATAGCAACCCTCCCAACAAAGAAAAGCTTAGAAATAGACAGCTTTACTGCTGAATTCTACCAGACATTAAAAGAACTAACTCCAACTCTCTAGCTAATCAACACAAATGAAAGAGAGGGAATCCTCCCAAACTCCTTCTGTGAAGCCAGGATCACCTTAAGTTCTAAACCTGAAAAAGATAAAACAGAGAAAGAGAACTACAGACCAATTTCCCTGATAAACATAGACACAGGAATCCTTAATAAAGTAAGAGCCACTAGAAGCCAACAACATGTCAGAAAGATTATTCACCCAGACCACATGAGATTTATACCTTGTATGCAGACATAGTTCAACATTCACAACCCAATCAGTGTGATACATCACATTAACAAAAGGAGGAATAAAAACTATTTGAGTATCTCAGTGCATGCAGATAAAGCATTTGATAAAACATCCTTTCATGATAAAAAAAAAAACTTAAGCAAATTGCTCAAAACAATCAAAGCAATTTATGACAAACTCACAGACAGCATCTTATTGGATGGGGAAAAGCTGGAAGCATTCCCACTAAGAACTGGAACCAGACAAGGATCCTCACTTTAACCACTGCTATTTAATATAGTTTTGGAAGATTTAGAGCAATCAAAGGGATGCAAATTGGGAAGAAGGAAGTCAAACTATCCCTATTTGCAGATGACATGATTCTATATATAGGGAATCCAAAAGACTCCAATGAGAGACTATTGGAACTCATAGAAGTGTTTGGTAAAGTGGCAGGATATAAAGTCAACACAAAAAATCAACAGTCATTGTAGACACAGAAAATGCCATGGTTGAGAAAGAAATTTTACAATTAATCTCATTCACAAGAGCTACAAAAAAAATTAAATACTTTGGAATAAATGTAACCAAGGATGTCAAACATCACTACAATAGAATTATAAAACATTCAAGAAAGAAACAGAAGACACAAAATAATGGAAAAGTCTCCTATGTTCACAGATTGGAAGAATCATATAATCAAATGTCCATACTACCAAAAGCAATTCAGAGATTGAGATTCAATGTGATCCATATGAAAATACCAATGACAATCATCTCAAATCTAGAGAAAATGATGCTAAAATACATGCAGAAAAACAAAAGACCCCAAATAGCTAGTGCAATCTTATACAACAAAAACAAAGCTGGAAGCATCAAAATACCAGATTTCCAGATATACTACATGGCAATTAAAATCAAAACAACTTGGGTCAGTGCCTTGGCTCAGTAGGCTAATCCTCTGCCTTGTGGCACCGGCACACCAGGTTCTAGTCCCGGTCTGGGCACCGGATTCTGTCCCGGTTGCCCCTCTTCCAGGCCAGCTCTCTGCTATGGCCCGGGAGTGCAGTGGAGAATGGCCCAAGTGCTTGGGCCCTGCACTCATGGGAGACCAGGAGAAGCACCTGACTCCTGACTTCAGATCAGCATGGTGCGCCGTCCGCAGCGCGTCAGTCGCGGCGGCCATTGGAGGGTGAACCAACAGCGAAGGAAGACCTTTCTCTCTGTCTCTCTCTGTCCACTCTTCCTGTTAAAGAAAAAAAAAAAATCAAAACAACTTGGTACTACCATAAAAACAGATGGGTACACCAATGGAACAGACTAGAAACTCCAGAAATCAACCATGCATCTACAACCAACTTATCTTTGACAAAGGATCTAAAATCAATCCCTGGAGCAAGGACAGTCTCTTTCAGCAAATGTGCTGGAATAACTGGATCTCCATATGCAGAAGTATGAAGCAAGACCCCTAGCTTACATCTTACACAAAAATTCACTCAAAATAGATCAAAGATGTAAATCTACAACCCAGTGCCATCAAACCATTAGAGAACATTGGGGAAACCCTGCAAGGCATTGGCATACGCAAAGACTTCTTGAAAAGACTCCAGAAGAACAGGGAATCAAATTCTAAATCGACAAATGGGATTACATCAAATTGAGGTTTCTGAACTACAAAGAAAACAAAAAACAAACAAACAAACAAACAAAAACCACTCAGAACGTGAAGAATCAACTGACAGAATTGGAGAAAATATGGGCAAACTATGCAACTGATAAAGAATTAATATCCAGAATCTGTGAAAGGCTCAAGAAATTCAGCAATAACAAAACAATCATTCCAATTAAGACATGGGCAAAGGATTTGAATAGGCATTTTCAAGAGAGGAAATTCAGATGGCCAACAGAATCTTGAGAAAATGCACAGGAGCACTAGCCTGCAGGGAAATGCAAATCAAAACCACAGTGAGGTTTCACCTCCCCAGATAGAATGGCTCTCATACAGAAATCAACAAACAACAAATTCTGGGGCGGATGTGAGGAAAAAGGTACCCTAATCCACTGTTGGTGCAAATGCAAGTTAGTATAGTCATTGTGGAATACAGTATGGAGACACCTCAGAATTGTGAATATAAACCTACCATATAACCCAGCCATCCCACTTCTGGGAATTTACACAAAGGAAATAAAATTAGTATAAGAAGGAGTTAACTGTACCCCCATGTTTATTGCAGCTCAATTTATAATTTCTAACATATGGAATCAACCCAGATATCTGTCAACTGAAGAATGGTAAAGAAATGATGTGGTATGTACACAGCAGTAAAAAAAAAAAAAAAAAAAAAAAAAAACTGAATTTTTTGTTTGCAACAAAATAGTTGCAACTGGAAAACATTATACTTTGTGAAATAAGCCAGTCCAAAAAGTCTTACATAGACGTGAAACTGACACTTTGAGATACAATGAATTTGAATAGCTCTTGTCGCTATTGTTGAGGAACAGTTTTTTTTTTTTTTTCCATACTATTTGTTGAACTCCTTGCTAGTTTAGGGTTAATGTTAAGTGTAAAATATTAGATCTTAGTTAAAAAAATAAAAATGAGAATAGGAGAGGGAGGAGGAAGAAGTGTGGGAGTGCAGGTTGAGGAAGGGTATGGAGGACAAAGAATAACTATGTTCCTAAATTTGTATTTATGAAATGCATGAAGTTTGTGTTCCTTCAATAAAAGAATTCTAGGGGCCGGCGACGCAGCTCACTTGGCCAATCCTCCGCCTGCGCCACTGGCACCCCAGGTTCTAGTCCCGGTTGGGGCACAGGATTCTGTCCTGGTTGCTCCTCTTCCAGTAGAGCTCTCTGCTGTGGCCCGGGAGTGCAGTGGAGGATGGCCTAGGTAGTTGGCCCCGGGATTAGAACCTTGGTCTCCCTCATGGGAGACCAGGAGGAAGCACCTGGCTCCTGGCTTCGGATTGGTGCAGCACGCTGGCCGCAGCGCACCTGCTGTGGCGGCCATTTGGGGGGTGAACCAACAGAAAAAAGGAAGACCTTTCTCTCTGTCTCTCTCTCTAACTCTGCCTGTCAAAAAAATAAAAAGATTTCTAGGAAAAAATACATGAAGAAATTAACAGTATTAGAGAAATAGACAATTCTACAAATAGAGCAGGATGCATTAATATTTCATTCACAGCAAGTAATATAATTAATAAAAATTCAGTAATTACATTGATTATTTCAGCAACACTATCAGTTTTTGACCTAATTGATGCTTATGGAACACAACACTCTTTAACTGCAGAATATACATTATTTTCAATCATATATAGTATTTGTATTAATAAAATATTCACATATTCTGGCTACATGCTAGGATACAAAGCAAAATCAGTAAATGCAAAAGAACTTAAATCCCATATTGCACTTACAAATTTCCAGAATTATAATAAATACATTTCTTAACCATTTATAAGCTACCCAGTTTATGGGATTTTGCTATAGCAGCCTGAATCGCCAGCCAAAGCCCCGATCCCCAGTGTGGCTCTATTTGGAAATGAGGCCACTAAGAAAGTAATTAAAGTTTAGTGAGACAGTAAGTCAGAGTGGGCAGCTGACTAAATAGCACTAGTATCTTTTTAAAAATTTTATTTAAGTTATACAAGTTACATGTATTTCATATACACAGATTTAGGAAGAAGGTGCCACTTTCCTCCATTCTGCTCATACTCCAACCCTTCTTCCTTCTCCTTCTCACATTCCCACTCAATTTTTACAGGGAGCTACTTTCAGTTTACTTAATGATCATAAGGTTAACCCTACACCAAGTGAAAGAGTTCAAAAAATAGTATGAAGAAAAGAAAAAAAAAAAACATTGTTCTACTGTTCTATTTCAATATAATCTATTTTAAAACTTTCAAGTAACTGAAATCTTATTTTTCTGTACCTGTCTTATTTCACTTAACATAATTATTTCCAGGTTCATCCATGTTGTCACTAGTTATGACTTCCTTTCTTACTAATTAAATCATATTTCATTATATATAAAATTCTATTTTCCTTGGGGAAAATGTCTGTCAATATTCTATACCCAACTTTTAAGTTGAGGGTTTTTGTCTAACTATTGAATGGTAACCTCTTATCCCATGAGTCGTTTACAAGCATTTCCTCTCATTTTATAGGGTGCCTTTTGTCTTATTTCCTTTGCGGTATAGAAACTTTTTAATTTGATGTAGTCTCATTATGGATATATTCATGATGTATGTTTTGAGGTATCAAATTCCAAAAATCACTACTGAGACTAGTTTAAGGGGGCTTTCCCCTACATTTTCTCTAGGAGTTTTATGGTTCTCGGTCTTCCTTTAAGTCTTTAATTCATTTTGAATTGATGATTTTATGGTATATAAGAGCCCCTTTGTTTTCCTCCTCCCTCCCTCTTTCACTTCCATATGTGGATATACAGTTTTTCCAAAACCATTTATTAAACATTCTGTCATTTCTGACACAAAATCTTTCAGTGTTTATTTTTGGTGACTCTGTTGAAAGCTCTTTTACTGTGTATGTAGCTTTATTTCTGGGCTCTCTGCTGTCTTATTGGTTTACGTGTATGTTTTTATGCCTGTAGAGTTTAAAAATGCACAGTATATTTCTAAATACATTACTTTTTCTCAAAGACAATTTGTCTTTTACAAGGAGAATAAAAATCTCACTTTAAGATTTAGGTATAGAAAGGGGATGATCAATACGAAACATGATTTTCTCATCTTGTATTTTCATTCTTCTTTTCCTTTTTTCTTCTTCTGAAAACTTTCTTGTGTTTATTTCCCTTACAATATTTTGTCTTGTTTTGCTTATGCCTTAAGTATTTCAAAGGCATCAAAAGTTTTTATTAGATCTTGCTGAGACAGTAAGGGCTGAAACTGACATTTTTTGATTAGACTGCAAACTGAACTTGAAATACAAATAAGTGCAAGGTCTATATATGCAAAAAGTTTTTTTTTTAATTGAGAGGGCCTTTCTGTGATTCTTATACATTATAACAAGTAAAGAATGATAATCACAAAAGCCACAGACAACAAAAGTTCCAATCCCTGAGATCCATGGGTGATTTGATAAGGGAGCTGCTTCAGTAAGATCTATAGTGGCTGAACATCCAACAAAAACTTTTCAGTCACAATAGGTTTCCAAATAGTGTTTGCAATTGCAAAGTAAGGAACTGACAATAAATGGAAAGCACGTGAAAAGAACCAAAGGTTTTATATATGCTGCAAATAGAAATGAAGAACATGGTACTAGGTAGATTGATACTGCATCTCTGACGCAAGCATACTTAAGGAAGTGCATGAAAATACGTGACACATATATTTTCTAAACATCACTTGGCACTGCTATGGAGACAAACATACCTAACTAATTTCTTTATCTAATTTGTCAATTTATATGAAAAAATAATATATAACATTTATTTAACCCTCTTTTTTGTATAGTACCTTTTCCAACATTTAGAAAACATTTAGAGTTGGCTATTCAGAGTATAATTACTCAGTCATTGATTTATAAGGTAGTTAATAACATGGTATGAAAATGAGATTTTAAAGTAACTGCACATGTAGGCTGAAAGATGAGAACAGAATATCAGAATCATGATGGAAAATTGGGTACACACATAGGTGTTCTCAGAACCCCTTGGTTAAATTCTTAATAGACCAGAAGACCTCTAACAGTCACTGTAAAATTAATGATTCTTCCTGCCTCCTGGCTATAAAAGAGATGTTTAACAAATTATAACTATTAATCAAATAACATGAGCCTATGAAACAGCCACATGCAAAATTCATGACAGCCTGTGTTTTAATGCTGCACCCAAAAAATAAAAAATAGAAAGAGATACACCCATTAAACTCTTCTTGACTGAAATGATGGAGCTACGAGTGGATGTCATGCCTGCCAGTGAGTTCGGTGTCAAGTACATCATAATATGATCTGAAGTCCTCCATTGTGAGAAAACCTTTTTATCTAACATATCATCCGCCCCATAAAAAAGATGTGAAAGTCTTCCATGCTCAAATACCCAGTTTTTCTTTTCTTTTCTTTTTTTATTTTATTTATTTATTTTTTATTTTTTTTTTATTTTTGACAGGCAGAGTGGACAGTGAGAGAGAGACAGAGAGAAAGGTCTTCCTTTTGCCGTTGATTCACCCTCCAATGGCCGCTGCGGTTGGCGCGCTGCGGCCGGCGCACCGCGCTGATCCGATGGCAGGAGCCAGGTGCTTATCCTGGTCTCCCATGGGGTGCAGGGCCCAAGGACTTGGGCCATCCTCCACTGCACTCCCTGGCCACAGCAGAGAGCTGGCCTGGAAGAGGGGCAACCGGGACAGGATCGGTGCCCCGACCGGGACTAGAACCCGGTGTGCTGGCACCGCAAGGCGGAGGATTAGCCTAGTGAGCCGCGGCGCCGGCTTCTTTTCTTTTTTTAAGATTTATTTATTAACAGGCAGAGTTACAGACAGAGTTTTGTCTTTCTTAAGCAGAGCACAGAAAAGCATGTACAGAAAAACAGATGATAAAATATTGCTCAATACTGTTGGAAGAGAATTAAAGGGCAATGAAATAATCTCTGATGAGTCTTTGAGTTAGTGTCTTAAAATCTGTAATTCAGTAACTAGCCCAGAAACCAGGCCCCCTCCTCTTTAAATTTTGCAAGTACATTAATGCAAATAATAATAACAGATTTCTCACTTCCAACTTTCACATGAATTTTGTTTTATATTTTATTCGAAGTTGAAATATACAGAGACCAAAAGACATTGTGAAGCTTCAGTTTTAGCAACCGCAGTAGCTGGAACACCTGTACTCTATTTGTAGGTCCCTTTTAATAATATTTACTAAATGGACATCTAGTGGTCCTAAATTTATAATCCCCATTTGAAAACTTCAAAGAAGAAATAAATATAAGTGTCAAAATCCTCACAGAACCCTCAGAAACTGTAGATAGTGAATAACAAACTTGATATTTAGAGTACTTAATTGTTCCTTGTCATATCTCAGTTCATTGTTCTCATTAATAAATTATTTATTTCTATATAAATTCTATTGTAACCCATCCTTATATGTTAATGATGTTTCTATATTAATTTCTTTTTGTATACTCTTCCTAATAAGTATAAAACTATGTGAACATTTACTCAGTCTTGGGTCTCAAATCTCAATTTCAGTGTTTTACTAATGTAACAGACACCAATTTCCCCCATGACAGCTACTTAAAATTACATATGATCTCAATGAAGAACTAAATAGCTTCTAGCTCCCTAGAATCATTTTGATTCATTTTTCTATTAATTAATCTACATATCCTCCCAACCACCATTCATATTTTTAGGAGCTTACAACTGCAATTGAAATTTAGGGACCATAGATATGAAAGTTCTTATTCAAAAACCTTCTAATTCTTAATTTTTTCCTGTAAAATATGTTTTTCTTTTTGTTTGAGAATCAGTTAGCTTCTATACATACTAGTAATCCTTATTTAATTAAAAAATGCTTTTTCTAAATCAATAATCTGATAATAAATATAATACAACTGAAAATTGATACATAAAACTTCATATATTCTGTTTGTAAGATACTTCTGCACAGCAGGGAGATGAGTAAATTATTAAGAAAGACATGCCCTCCAAGGTCTCTAGAAGTGGTAGAAGACACTTTTCAACAAGAAAACATTTAATAGGGAAAATGAATCAGAGGAAAATGGAAGGGAAAAGGTCTAATGATTAGATTGAGTAGTTAGGAAAATTTTTAAAAAGAAACTCAAATTAATCTCTGATCAGAAAGGCAAGAAAAATTAAGAATATCTGGTGGAATGAACATTCCAGAGAAAGAGAAGCTATTGTTAAGGCAATGGTCAGCTGCATATTTAGACTGTTAGGGACACAGAGAGAAAATCAAAGAACTTGCTGCGAAAGAGAAGGATTGAGTTACATATGGTCAGAAGGGTGAGACAGAAACCAGATCCTGAGGAGTATTGAGGGTTAAGGGTAAAGCTATGGGTTTTATCCTGAGGTCTGGAATTTTGAAATATGAGAGTTATATCATACATGATTTTACCATAACTAGAATGGATTTGAATGTGGTACACAAGAGTGTGAGAAAGGAGACCAGTTAAGAGACTGTGCCCAGGCAACATTTGATGATATGTAGGGCCAGGATGAAAGAACCAGTTTCAGAAGGATAGAAAAATTAGCAATATGTTTTGAAAGTGGGATTTCTTGGTGAATTAGTTGGCAGAAAAGAGATAAAGAAATGAGATAATTATTAAGAAACACATGCTCCCAGGTTTCACAAAAGTTCTCATGATTAAAGATGAAGGCTTGAGCAACCAGGTGGATGGTAATGACATTTGCTGAGAAAGGACAAACTGGAACAAAGAAAAAATTGATAAATTATTTTTATCTGTATTACTGTTTTCATAATTCACAATTTTCATTTTAAACATGTAACTGTTACCTCATAAATTTAAAGTCATATTTAAATTCTTATTTAAAAATAGTTAAATTTTCATCAATATAATGTCCGCTTAAAATATTTTATCCGGCCGGCGCCGTGGCTCACTAGGCTAATCCTCCGCCTGTGGTGCCGGCACCACGGGTTCTAGTCCCGGTCGGGGCACCAGATTCTGTCCCAGTAGCTCCTCTTCCAGTCCAGCTCTCTGCTGTGGCCCGGAAAGGCAGTGGAGGATGGCCCAATTGCTTGGGCCCTGCACCCGCATGGGAGACCAGGAGAAGCACCTGGCTCCTGGTTTCAGATCGGTGCAGCGCACCGGCTGCAACACGCCGGCCATAGCGGCCACGTGGGGGATGAACCAATGGAAGAAGTTAGACCTTTCTCTCTGTCTCTCTCTCTCTCACTGTCTAACTCTGCCTGTCAAAAAATATATTTTATCCTTAAAATAAGACAATATTTTTGAATTAGTGTATTGCAGATTTATGAACCATCTGTGAAGAAACAAATGGCCTAAGCCTATTTAAAAAGCTGTGATAACTTTGATCTGAATGTTCAGAAATGGGTCTGAAGTAGTTGCTCTCCTTAGCAAACCTGCTGAACACTGTAACACAAGCAGCTGGACTTAATGGCACGTAGGCCTTATACAAGCTTTGAATTCAGGCAAAGCAGGAATAGGAAGAATAGGAAAGGAAAATATAAGAAAAAAAGAAGTAGCATCAACTTCAGTAACATAAAGAGTCTTCCCTGATTTGTTTGATGTAACAACATCATTGAAATTATAGTGACACAGTTGCCATTGTCTTCCTATTTTATTAGCAACAACACAAGAGGGTTTGTGTGAAGTCTATTCCCAGGCCATCTCATTACACAGGCAAACACATCATAGTATAAATGGCTAATCTAAGATATCCAAAATTATCATAATAAAGCTTAAGAAAAACGTCATATCTATCAAAGTTAAACTTATGACTGATTGTAGAATGTTACAGAAATTCAGAGAAATTATATTCCCTACTTAACATCATTCCCTTATTTTTGGAAACCAGATATTTTGTGTGAGAAAATGCTCTCCTGGAGATTCTCTATATTCTATATAAGAAAGTTGTGCTACATTAAATTAACCATTAAATTCTATATAATTTCTGAAAATAAAAATAATAATAAATAGTAAAACACTCAATCTATAACCACCTTTCTTATTAATAAGTGAATTACATACTATATTGCTTCTTGAACAAAAACTAAGTTGCTTTCTAACAGCTGTTCCCATTCAATGACATGGCTCCTGATAGTGATAATTCAGTTAAATATCCCCATTGTTGAAATCTAGTATGTTTCAAAACTATCTGCAGGTGATTTTTTTAATATCCTTATTGAGAAATATTTAACATACAATAAAACACAACCACTGAAACACAAAAGAGTACAATGCAATGATAATCATATATTCAGAGTTGTGTAAACATAATATTCACTATCACCCAGGTTTAGAACATTCTATCACCTCAGATGGAAATCCCAAACCCTTCATTGTCACTCACCCTCCCCTGTATCCAACCAACTCTCCACTCTAGGAAACTATAATCTACTTTATATATGTCCATATATTTTTTTTTTTTTTGACAGGCAGAGTGGACAGTGAGAGAGAGAGACAGAGAGAAAGGTCTTCCTTTTGCCGTTGGTTCACCCTCCAATGGCCGCTGCGGTAGCGCGCTGTGGCCGGCGCACCGCGCTGATCCGATGGCAGGAGCCAGGTGCTTCTCCTGGTCTCCCATGGGGTGCAGGACCCAAGGACTTGGGCCATCCTCCACTGCACTCCCTGGCCACAGCAGAGAGCTGGCCTGGAAGAGGGGCAACCGGGACAGGATCGGTGCCCTGACCGGGACTAGAACCCGGTGTGCCGGTGCCGCAAGGCGGAGGATTAGCCTGTTGAACCACGGCGCCGGCCTATATGTCCATATTTTGAACACTTCTTATAAATTCAACCATTTATTATAAGGTTTTTGATCTTAGATTTCATTATTACTGTATGGGTAATTGTAGCCTTATAATTTCTTCTCATTTTACATTTGCCTTTTATAGTGTCCCTCCTCATAGCCACAATGGGTTATACTTATCTGGTGTGTTATTTTTTAAAATTTTTTTTGAGATACAGAGCTCTCTCATCTACTGGTTCACTTCCTAAATGCCCACAAGAACCTGAGCTTAGTCAAACTAAAGCCAGAAGGCTGGAACTTAATTGTGACATCACATGAGGCATCACAGGTTGTGCAATAGCAGGAAGATGGAATCAGGAGCAGAGGCAGGACTTGAACACTGATCTGTCTTAACCTGTACACCAAACATCTGTCTCTGCCTGGTAATTCTGATAAACAAAAATACTCAAACCAATGTCATGTCTGCCTATAAAGAGCTTAAAAATTAAATGGAATGTCTGGGCAAGTGGTGGGTCAATATAAATCAAACTTCTACAGATTTCTGAATTATGAATCAGTATCATGGTAATTGTACTATTTCCCTTTACCCAAGTTCAATATTACTCTGCTTATTTAAGGTTAATTTATATATTTGAAGTCAGAGTTGAGAGAGAGAGAGAGAGAGAGAGAGAGAGAGAGAGAGAGAGAAAGAAAAAGAGAGAATCTTTCATCTGCTTCTTTGCTCTCCAAATGGCTGAGAGTGGGCAAGGCTGAAGCCAGGAACCAGGAGCTTCATCCAGGTCTCCCACATGGTAGCAGGGGTCCAAGTACTTGAATCATCTTCCACTGCTTTCCCAGGCAAATTTGCAGGGAGCTGGATGGGAAGTGGAGCACACATGACTTGAACCACACCATATAGGAAGCCAGCATGGTGGACAGCAGCTTAACTTGCTGTAATCAACATTGTAATCTTCTAAGGATCATGATACTTTAGTCATTTTCCCTGGAACATCAGATCTTAATTTGAAGATCTAAATTTCACCATCTGACATTGTGTGGAAAAATTTTTACAGATGTGAAAAGCGTTCATGAAAATATATTTTATGAAAAGAACTATGTCTTGTGGGCAGGTGTTGCAGCATGGTAAGTTCAACTACAAACTGGGGCACCAACATCCCACATGGGAGTGCCAATTTGAGTCCTGACTGTTTTGCTTCTGATTCAGCTTCTGCTAATGCATTGCAAGAGGCTGCAGAAGACTGCTCCAGTGCTTCTTCCCCTGCCACCCATGAGAGACCTGGGTGGAGTTCTGGGCTCCTGTCTCTGGCCCGTCTGAAACCTGGTTGTGCTGTAACATTTGGGGAGTAAAACAGTGGGAAGAAGATTCTTTCCCTCTCTCTTCTCTCTCTCTACCTCTCTATCATTCTTTCAAGTATATGAAAATAGATATTTTTTAAAAGCTATGAATTATTTTCACATTTTTCATACCAAAATAAGCTTCTTATTTGCTCTGTTTTCCCA
The DNA here is from genome assembly GCF_033115175.1 of Lepus europaeus. Taxonomy (NCBI): domain Eukaryota; kingdom Metazoa; phylum Chordata; class Mammalia; order Lagomorpha; family Leporidae; genus Lepus; species Lepus europaeus. The sequence goes on from NC_084831.1 coordinate 66,556,503, forward strand.
AAAGCTATTTTGAAATACCTTTTTATATTCCACCAGGATCCAAGTCTACTTGGCTAATGTTTTGGTTCTACCATCTTATTGTTTTTGAGATATTGGCCAATTACAGTCACTGTGGGATAGTGGATAGGAGTGAATAACCAGAAATAAAATCACCTGGATTACTAAAATGTCACTTCCTACCACTTCAGATAGTAAGGAGGTATTTAACTTAACAATGCCACAGCTTCTTCACTTATAAACTGGGAGAATTATTTTCCTTATGGATTTTTTGTAAATGTTGAATGAAGAATATTTGGCAGAAGAATTTTTAAATTTCAGCTCTCCTTATCTCAGCTATTAATTTCAATTTGACATAAACGATCTAGGACTTGCTCCCTCATTTCTCTATTCTAAGCCCAACTTGTTCTTTCATTTCTCTGTTCTCTTCAAGGTAGGAAACTAATTCTATTATGAAGGAATCTGTAGGACGCACAATTTAATCTTTAGACCTTATAAAAGAGATGGCTAACATTTTTCTGTAATAGCATAGCCAAAATAAGAACTTAAATAATAATCTCATAGCTAGATTCACTTCGCCATCAGCAAAGTATACAGTAAGTAGAAAAAACCTCCCTTTCAGACCAAAGGGAAAGAAAGTTTTAAAGTGAGAATATAATTTTCCTCATGGGCATTGTCTACCTTAGAAAAACTACTACAGAACATGCCTGTGACTATAGACTTGTAGTTCAGGCCACAGAAGATTAGAGATGGGACACGGGCACTCCCTTGACTTGCATCCTCTGGTCTGCTTTAACACAAACCAGGAGGAAAAGAAAGCTAGGCATCAGAAGCAATGGGTGGCAGGCCTATTAATGGCTGATCTGTACAGTGATCTGCCTTCAAGGAGACCCAACAGGCCAGTCCACTGCAGTGGCTTTCAATGTGGTAAGCCTGGGCTTCAGCAGAAGTCAGCTTGTGAAGAGCCCTGGCAGCTCTGCCAAGAGTTGGATCACTGGAAATGGACCTGCCCTGGAATCGAAGGATGCCCAGGTCAGAGCCACAGATCTTATTGGCTCTAAGCTGAAAAGCCCTTCACTCAGCCCAACTTCCAAAGTGACCACTGCAGCTGAGGGTGTGGTCAAGTAGGGTCAGCAACATTGCAGGCAGAACTGTAAATTTCTTGTTAGAGATGCCCCCTGCCTTTACCTGGCCAGCTCTCCTCCCAGCCCAGCCAAGTCATGAAAGTCAACAGAGTGCCTTCCCCTAGGAGGTTCACACCTCCCTTAGGATATACCCCATGTGAAGAGATAGATAGGTCTGGGCCTCTTAACTTACAAGGCCTAAAGCCCACCAGATTATTATCAAGCCCCTTCTATCAGGTTCTATTTGCCTCTCAATCAGAAAACTTAATTGTAGCTTAGACAGCACCTTTCTTAGCTCCTCTAATAATGACTCTGTCCTTTGTTCTAGACCCTGTCTAGCGTACTTGGGCCTCATTCCTTCATAATCATAACCTCTACTCTACCACCAATGGCTCTACTCCCAACCTGTGTGTACTGATGGTCCTCTTCCCCACTTAATGCTGTATAATTGTTCAAACCTGGTTAATGCCACTGTTACGATCATTGGTTACTATCCTCACTCTGTCTTTTATGACCTTGTCTAAATATGATCAGAGTCGGCAAACTTGGAAGGCTTCCATAGCCTTGGCAACTCATGAAGACAGCCTAGGGTGGTTACTGGTGCCATAAACTAGAGTGTCAATTTGTTGGGTCAACAACAGGAGCCACTGTGCACTTGCTCCTCATGTGGGATCTCTGTCCTTAATGTGCTGTACATTGTGATTTGATGCTATAACTAGTATTCAAACAGTATGTTTCACTTTGTGTGTCTATGTGAGTGCAAACTGTTGAAACCTTTATACTAAATTGATCTTCTGTATATAAAGAGAATTGAAAATGAATCTTGATGCAAATGGAAGGGGAGAGGGAGCGGGAGAGGGGAGGGTTGCGGGTGGGAGGGAAGTTATGGGAGGTGGAAGCCACTGTAATCCATAAGCTGTACACTGGAAATTTATATTCATTAAATAAAAGTTTAAAAAAAAAAAAAAGAAGCGAAACTATGGAGACAGTAAAAAAAAAAAAGTCACTGGTTTCTTAGACTTTGAAAGAGAAAATAGGGATGAATAGACAAAGTACCAAGAAGTTTTAGGACATCAAAATGTTTCTGTGTGATTCTGTAATGGCAGATACTTATCACTATATGTTTGTCATCACTTGTATACCAAGAGTGAATCCAAATGTAAATTGTAGACTTTGGCTGATAATGATGTGTCAGCGTAGGTTCATCAATTATAATGAATGTACCACAATATGTTGTACTACTGTGGTTAGAGTTATGGATAATGGATAATGGATAATGGATAACGCTGTGCATGCATGGGGACAGGAGATAAATGGGAATTCTGTGAATTCTGCTGTCTTTTGCCATGAACCAAAAGATGGTCTAGAAAATAAAGTTTATTAATTATAAGAAAACAAATCTAAACAGAGCAGACAATTCAGAGGGTTTTCACCATTTTTCATCACAGAATAGTGCAACCATCATGACTAACTAATTCATGAATATTTGCTTCACCTCCCAAAAGAAAAGTAGTACCCATTAGCAATCACTTCTCATATTCTCCTCTTTCCAGTCCTTTACAACAAATTTAAATTGTATCTCTATGGATTTGCCTTTTCTGAATATTTCATATAAATGGAGTAATAAAATAGGTGACTTTTCTATCTTATTTTATTTAGTATTTTTTTAGAAGAGCCAACCATGTTGTAGCATGCATCAGCTCTTCCTTTCACTTCATAGCTTAATAAAATATTATCTGAATAAAACATTTTTATCCATCAATTGATGGATATTTAATTTTTTTCCACTTGGGGCCTACAATAAATAGTGCTTCTTTCATATATAAGTTTTTGTGTGGACATTTGTTTATGATTTTCTTGATATATAGCTAGGAGTGGAACTGATGACACATAAATGATAAATTTGTGTTTCACAATTTAAAGACCAGCCAAATTATTTTCAAAAGTGGTTATATCGGCCTGTGCCATGGCTCAACAGGCTAATCCTCCGCCTAGCGGCACCAGCACACCAGATTCTAGTCCCGGTCAGGGCGCCGGATTCTGTCCCAGTTGCCCCTCTTCCTGGCCAGCTCTCTGCTATGGCTCGAGAGTACAGTGGTGGATGGCCCAAGTCCTTGGGCCCTGCACCCCATGCGAGACCAGGAGAAGCACCTGGCTCCTGGCTTCGGATCAGCACGGTGTGCCGGCCGCAGAGTGCCAGCCGCGGCGGCCATTGGGAAGTGAACCAATGGCAAAAGGAAGACCTTTCTCTCTGTCTCTCTCTCACTGTCCACTCTGCCTGTCAAAAATTAAAAAAAAAAAAAAGTGGTTATATCATTTTATGACCAGCAAGTTACAGAAATCTTTCAGAAATGTTTGAAAGTCCCAATTTATTCTCATTCTCATCAACTCTGCACTTTCTTTTGAAAATAGCCATCTGAGTAGCATCTAATCCATCGTTTCCTGCTATAACAGAACACCAGAGACTAGGCAATTTACAATAGAAATACGTTCATCTTGGAGCATGTTAACTCTAAATCCTAGGTGCTGCATCCAGTGAGGGTTTTCTTGTTGAATCAACTCATGGAAAAAGGCAAAAGAGAGGGAGAAGGAGAAAGGGTAAAAGAGAATCACATTTTCTCCAAACACATCAATATTCTCTGGAAACATTCTCACAGACACATGTAGAACTAATGCTCAACCAGTTACCTAGTCATTCCTTAGTTCAATCAAATTGACACCTAAAATTAACTATACAGGGAATGTGCAATGAAATATCATTTAGTATTTTTATTTTTACTTTTATTTCTAGGAACTTTATTTTCTTAATTTAAAGACATAAAATTATACATATTTATGGGGTACTGTGTGATGTTTCACTCTAGGTATACATTGTACAATGTCTACTTTGGGTAAATATATTTATCTATTTAAATTTTTCATCTATTCAAATTTTTAACTTTTTTTATTTTTATTTTTTAACAGGCAGAGTGGACAGTGAGAGAGACAGAGACAGAGAGAAAGGTCTTCCTTTTGCCATTGGTTCACCCCCCAATGGCCGCTGCGGCCGGCACTCTGCGGCCGGCACACCGTGCTGATCCGAAGCCAGGAGCCAGGTGCTTCTCCTGGTCTCCCATGGGGTGCAGGGCCCAAGCACTTGGGCCATCCTCCACTGCCCTCCTGGGCCACAGCAGAGAGCTGGACTGGAAGAGGAGCAACTGGGACTAGAACCTGGTGCCCATATGGGATGCCGGCACCACAGGAGGAGGATTAACCAAGTGAGCCTCGGCGCTGGCCTCTAACATTACTTTATATTGAAAATATAAAATCCCATTTTCTTATTTTAATAGATTAACATGCAGTGCATTAACAGTATTTATAATTATTGTGCAATGAAATTCCAGTACTTCTTACTCCTCTGCAGTTATAACTTAGTACATATTAGTCATCATTACCTCAGCCCTATTTCCTTCCCTCACTAGTCTTTGGTAATCATCATTGTATTTTAATACGAGATCCACATATGAGTAAGATCATATGATACTTGTCTTTCTGTGGCTGTATTATTTTACATAACATAATGACTTCCAGTTTTATCCATGCTGCAAATGAGAAGATTTTGTCATTTTTTATGGCTTAGTAATATTCTGTTGTGTATACATGCCACATTTTCTTTATCCAATTCCTCAATGGATGAACACTTAAGCTGTTTCTGTTTCTTCTCTATTGTGAACAGTGCTGTAATAAATATAAAAGCACAAATATCTGACAGGCAGGTTTCACTTCCATTGGATATATACCCCACACTGAGATTTCTGGTATATGTTAGTTCTATTTTTAGTTTCTTGAGGATTCTCCATTCTGTTTCACACAATACTTGTACTAATTTATATTCCCAATACCAACGTTTGTTATTTTTTGTCATTTTGATCATAGCAAATCTAACTGGAGTGAGGTGATATCTTGGTGTAGTTTTGATTCACATTTCCCTAAAAATTAGTGATCCTAAGCATTTTCTCATTTACCTATTGCCCAATTGTATAATTTCCTTTGAGAAATCTGTTCTTAGACCTTGCCCATTTTAACTGGATTATTTTTAAAGGATTAATTACTATTTTTGCTATTAAGGTGTTAGACATAGCTTCAAAATATTTTCTCCCATCCTTTAGGTTTTCTTTTCACTTTCTGTTAAGAATCTCCTCAGTTTCATGAAGTCTCATTTTTCTAGTTTTCCTTTTATTTCCTGTGCTTTTGATTTCTGATTCAGAAAATCCTTGCCCACTCCAATGTCCTGAAGTACTTTCCTTATAATTTCTACTAGTAGTTTCCAAGTTTCAGGTTTCAGATTTAGGCCTTCAGTCCAGTCTGTGACCTGTACCTGGTGAGAGATAGGTATCTACTTTCCTTTATTTGCATGTGGAATTACATATTTTGTAATTATTATTTTAAATAATCTTTCTTCAGGAAGCTGTCAAAGAAAAAGAGAGCAAGTATGCATTTAGTTTGCTGTGTTCAGTTTCTAGCTTTTTTTAATTCTCTCTCTTACATTCTGAGAGCTTCAGCTACCATCTGCCATTTGTGCCAAGTAGCTTTGCTATACCTGTCTTTCTTGTTATTGTCAATATATATTATATTTATATGTTATAGAGCTAGTGATACAATTATGTACACCTATTGTTTTCTTAAGTTACATTTAAAGTAACTTAAAGAATAAAGGGAAAGAAATATTCATTTATATTGTCTTTTATAATTATTGATACTTCATTATATTTACTGGAGCTCTTTGTTATTGTGTGTGGATTTCAAGTACTATTTGGTGCCACTACTGTGGAATTTTCTTTCCTATTTCTTCCAAGTCAAATGTTTTAGCAATGATATATCTCAGCTTTCATAGATCTGGAATATTTTTATTTCATCTTATTTTTTGAAAGATAGTCCTGCTAGATTTAACATTCCATTTTTAGTTTCTTTTTTAAATGTTTATTTTCTTCAGTGAGTGAGTGAGTGTGTGTGTCTGAGAGAGAGAGAGAGAGAGAGAGAGAGAGAGAGAGAGACAGCAAAAAGATATTGATTCCATCCATTGGTTCTCATTCCCCAGATGCCTCCAACAGCCAGGGCAGGGCTGTGTTGAACTCAGGATTCCAGAACTCCATCCAGATCTTTCATCTGAGTGGAAGAGTAAAAAACACTTGGGCCACCAGTATGCATTAAGAGGAAGGTGGATCAATGGCTCAGCAGGTAGGACTTGAATCCATACTCTGATAAGTGATGCAGGAATTCCAAACAGCAAGTTAATCACTTGCATCACAATTCCTGTCACAGATTTTAAGACTCTTATTCAAATGTTTTTTTTTTTTTTTAAGATTTTTATATTTATTGGAAAGGCAGAGTTACAAAGAGGCAGAGACAGAGACAGACAGAAGTCTTCCATCCACTGGTTTACTCCCCAAACGCCTGCAATGGCCAGAACTAGGCCAATCCAAAGGAGTCAGGAGTTTCTTCCAGGTCTCCCATGTAGGTGCAGGAGTCCAAGGACTTGGGCCATCTTACTCTGCTTTCCCAGGCCATAGCAGAGACCTGGATCTGAAGTGGGGCAGCTGGGATTTCAACAAGCACCCATAAAGGATGCTGGCACTACAGGCAATGGTTTTACCCCCTAAGCCACAGCGCCAGCCCTGGTTTTCTTTTCTCTTTCAGTATTTTACATGTGTTATCTCACTGTTCTGGCCTCCATTATTTCTGAGGAGCACTGAGTTATTAATCTTATTTTAGTTACTTTGTATGTGATTATTTTTCTCTTACTGTTTTCAACAGTTTCTATCTGGTTTCCAACATTGTGACTGATATGTCTGGGTGCATAGAGTTTCTCTTTCTTGGAGTTTGCTGACATTCTTTTTTTTTTTATTTTTTTTTAATTTTTTTTTATTTTTGACAGGCAGAGTGGACAGTGAGAGAGAGAGACAGAGAGAAAGGTCTTCCTTTTGCCGTTGGTTCACCCTCCAATGGCCGCCGCTGCTGGCGCGCTGCGGCCGGCGCACCGCGCTGATCCGATGGCAGGAGCCAGGTGCTTATCCTGGTCTCCCCTGGGGTGCAGGGCCCAAACACTTGGGCCATCCTCCACTGCACTCCCTGGCCACAGCAGAGAGCTGGCCTGGAAGAGGGGCAACCGGGACAGGATCGGTGCCCCGACCGGGACTAGAACCCGGTGTGCCGGCGCCGCAAGGCAGAGGATTAGCCTGTTGAGCCACGGCGCCGGCCTCTGACATTCTTAATTGTACATAGTTTTGCATAAAATTTGGGAAATTAGAATTATTTTTAAATTTTTTTATGCTTTATTCTCTCTTCTGCTTATGGTACTATCATTACATGTATTTTGTTTTACTTAATATTCTCCCACAAGGCTCTGCTCAGTTTCCTTCATTATTTTTCTGTTTTTTCCAGATTTCATAATCTCTCTATAGAATTATTTGCTAGTCACATTTAATAACTCTTTTTGTCAACTCCAGTATATTCTTAAGTATGTGAGTGAATTTTTCATTTTGAGAATTATATTTTTGAAGTCCAAAATTTCTAATTATTTCTATGTTATTATATCAACCACGTTATTGGTGTTTTCTATTTGATGAGACATTTATATAATACCTTCTTTCTTTATTTAAGTATGATTTAATTTTCAAGTATTATAATAGCTTCTTTAAACTCTTTGTCTAACAAGTTCACCATATGGGTCCAATTGTAGTCTGGATTTTATTTCACGGCATGAGAGTTGGGATTAAGACAGTGATTTACTTCACCTAGAGTGGCATCCCTATTTTGTGATTAGAACTAGTGGGAACTGGAAGAGGGAGGTGGTTTTCTTTATTAGCCCCTCCCAGTGTGGTAGCTCTGCTCTCTCAACCTAAAGTGGGGGTAATGAACAATGGTATTCTAATCTTAATGGTGTCAAGCAGAGATTCCTCTCTAAGAGTAGAGGCTGAGTAGAAAAATGGATCCATGGTCTTCTAAGCTTTCCAGACTGAAGTAGACCATCTATAACAAGGGCTGGGGGAGAGGAAAACTCCAGAAGTCTGCCTCTCCTGGGTAAAAATGTAGCCTTATACTTAGATCTAAATGTATGGAGTGCTTTGTCTTTTGGGCTACATCTTCCAAAAATAAAAGTTTTTCGGTAGAGTTTCTATACCTTGGGACAAGGATAGAGTGGACAAAGGAAGTCATGGCTCAAGTGCTGCACATTCTCACTCATCCTTCAACTATTTAGGAGATGCTCTTAAACAAATGTTTGGCATACCATTTACTATGTAGCTACAGGACAATCTCCAGAGGCTTCTAAATCATTCTTTGAAATATTTCAACCAATTAAATTACAATATGCTCTGGGACTATTCTGGAAGTTTCCTTG